>NC_140591.1:1199970723-1209970723 GCF_964204655.1 Triturus cristatus | reverse complement strand
CTGGGGTGGTGTAGTGGGCAAGAGAACGATGGATTTAACCCAGATATCTTGACTGGGGGAGAATGTCTGCATTGTCAGTATTCCGTCCATCATTTGTTTGTTGTAACGCTTTTCGCCCTAAGTGGGATGGGTATTCCCAGACGTGGGACCCTTGCTCACTACGCCACTGGAGTCAAGCTATCCTGGCTGATGACGGCTGATAGCCAGAAACCGGTCCTAGGATGCTTGATTCCGGTCCAGGGAAGACATGGCTTGGCAGTTCGGGCTGGACTGTTCCCATGAGGCACAGGGTCAAGACTGATTTGCATATGGCCATGTCTAAACTGGGGTGGTGTAGTGGGCAAAAGAACGATGGATTTAACCCAGATCTCTTGACTGGGGGAGAATGTCTGCATTGTCAGCATTCCGCCCATCATTTGTTTGTTGTAACGCTTTTCGCCCTAAGTGGGATGGGTATTCCCAGACGTGGGACCCGTGCTCACTACGCCACTGGAGTCAAGCTATCCTGGCTGATGACGGCTGATAGCCAGAAACCGGTCCTAGGATGCTTGATTCCGGTCCAGGGAAGACATGGCTTGGCAGTTCGGGCTGGACTGTTCCCATGAGGCACAGGGTCAAGACTGATTTGCATATGGCCATGTCTAAACTGGGGTGGTGTAGTGGGCAAAAGAACGATGAATTTAACCCAGATCTCTTGACTGGGGGAGAATGTCTGCATTGTCAGCATTCCGTCCATCATTTGTTTGTTGTAACGCTTTTTTCCCTAAGTGGGATGGGTATTCCCAGACGTTGGACCCGTGCTCACTACGCCACTGGAGTCAAGCTATCCTGGCTGATGACGGCTGATAGCCAGAAACCGGTCCTAGGATGCTTGATTCCGGTCCAGGGAAGACATGGCTTGGCAGTTCGGGCTGGACTGTTCCCATGAGGCACAAGGTCAAGACTGATTTGCATATGGCCATGTCTAAACTGGGGTGGTGTAGTGGGCAAAAGAACGATGGATTTAACCCAGATCTCTTGACTGGGGGAGAATGTCTGCATTGTCAGCATTCCGTCCATCATTTGTTTGTTGTAACGCTTTACGCCCTAAGTGGGATGGGTATTCCCAGACGTGGGACCCGTGCTCACTACGCCACTGGAGTCAAGCTATCCTGGCTGATGACGGCTGATAGCCAGAAACCGGTCCTAGGATGCTTGATTCCGGTCCAGGGAAGACATGGCTTGGCAGTTCGGGCTGGACTGTTCCCATGAGGCACAGGGTCAAGACTGATTTGCATATGGCCATGTCTAAACTGGGGTGGTGTAGTGGGCAAAAGAACGATGGATTTAACCCAGATCTCTTGACTGGGGGAGAATGTCTGCATTGTCAGCATTCCGTCCATCATTTGTTTGTTGTAACGCTTTTCGCCCTAAGTGGGATGGGTATTCCCAGACGTGGGACCCGTGCTCACTACGCCACTGGAGTCAAGCTATCCTGGCTGATGACGGCTGATAGCCAGAAACCGGTCCTAGGATGCTTGATTCCGGTCCAGGGAAGACATGGCTTGGCAGTTCGGGCTGGACTGTTCCCATGAGGCACAGGGTCAAGACGGATTTGCATATGGCCATGTCTAAACTGGGGTGGTGTAGTGGGCAAAAGAACGATGGATTTAACCCAGATCTCTTGACTGGGGGAGAATGTCTGCATTGTCAGCATTCCGTCCATCATTTGTGTGTTGTAACGCTTTTCGCCCTAAGTGGGATGGGTATTCCCAGACGTGGGACCCGTGCTCACTACGCCACTGGAGTCAAGCTATCCTGGCTGATGACAGCTGATAGCCAGAAACCGGTCCTAGGATGCTTGATTCCGGTCCAGGGAAGACATGGCTTGGCAGTTCGGGCTGGACTGTTCCCATGAGGCACAGGGTCAAGACTGATTTGCATATGGCCATGTCTAAACTGGGGTGGTGTAGTGGGCAAAAGAACGATGGATTTAACCCAGATCTCTTGACTGGGGGAGAATGTCTGCATTGTCAGCATTCCGTCCATCATTTGTTTGTTGTAACGCTTTTCGCCCTAAGTGGGATGGGTATTCCCAGACGTGGGACCCGTGCTCACTACGCCACTGGAGTCAAGCTATCCTGGCTGATGACGGCTGATAGCCAGAAACCGGTCCTAGGATGCTTGATTCCGGTCCAGGGAAGACATGGCTTGGCAGTTCGGGCTGGACTGTTCCCATGAGGCACAGGGTCAAGACTGATTTGCATATGGCCATGTCTAAACTGGGGTGGTGTAGTGGGCAAAAGAACGATGGATTTAACCCAGATCTCTTGACTGGGGGAGAATGTCTGCATTGTCAGCATTCCGTCCATCATTTGTTTGTTGTAACGCTTTTTGCCCTAAGTGGGATGGGTATTCCCAGACGTGGGACCCGTGCTCACTACGCCACTGGAGTCAAGCTATCCTGGCTGATGACGGCTGATAGCCAGAAACCGGTCCTAGGATGCTTGATTCCGGTCCAGGGAAGACATGGCTTGGCAGTTCGGGCTGGACTGTTCCCATGAGGCACAGGGTCAAGACTGATTTGCATATGGCCATGTCTAAACTGGGGTGGTGTAGTGGGCAAAAGAACGATGGATTTAACCCAGATCTCTTGACTGGGGGAGAATGTCTGCATTGTCAGCATTCCGTCCATCATTTGTTTGTTGTAACGCTTTTCGCCCTAAGTGGGATGGGTATTCCCAGACGTGGGACCCGTGCTCACTACGCCACTGGAGTCAAGCTATCCTGGCTGATGACGGCTGATAGCCAGAAACCGGTTCTAGGATGCTTGATTCCGGTCCAGGGAAGACATGGCTTGGCAGTTCGGGCTGGACTGTTCCCATGAGGCACAGAGTCAAGACTGATTTGCATATGGCCATGTCTAAACTGGGGTGGTGTAGTGGGCAAAAGAACGATGGATTTAACCCAGATCTCTTGACTGGGGGAGAATGTCTGCATTGTCAGCATTCCGTCCATCATTTGTTTGTTGTAACGCTTTTTGCCCTAAGTGGGATGGGTATTCCCAGACGTGGGACCCGTGCTCACTACGCCACTGGAGTCAAGCTATCCTGGCTGATGACGGCTGATAGCCAGAAACCGGTCCTAGGATGCTTGATTCCGGTCCAGGGAAGACATGGCTTGGCAGTTCGGGCTGGACTGTTCCCATGAGGCACAAGGTCAAGACTGATTTGCATATGGCCATGTCTAAACTGGGGTGGTGTAGTGGGCAAAAGAACGATGGATTTAACCCAAATCTCTTGACTGGGGGAGAATGTCTGCATTGTCAGCATTCCGTCCATCATTTGTTTGTTGTAACGCTTTACGCCCTAAGTGGGATGGGTATTCCCAGACGTGGGACCCGTGCTCACTACGACACTGGAGTCAAGCTATCCTGGCTGATGACGGCTGATAGCCAGAAACCGGTCCTATGATGCTTGATTCTGGTCCAGGGAAGACATGGCTTGGCAGTTCGGGCTGGACTGTTCCCATGAGGCACAGGGTCAAGACTGATTTGCATATGGCCATGTCTAAACTGGGGTGGTGTAGTGGGCAAAAGAACGATGGATTTAACCCAGATCTCTTGACTGGGGTAGAATGTCTGCATTGTCAGCATTCCGTCCATCATTTGTTTGTTGTAACGCTTTTCGCCCTAAGTGGGATGGGTATTCCCAGACGTGGGACCCGTGCTCACTACGCCACTGGAGTCAAGCTATCCTGGCTGATGACGGCTGATAGCCAGAAACCGGTCCTAGGATGCTTGATTCCGGTCCAGGGAAGACATGGCTTGGCAGTTCGGGCTGGACTGTTCGCATGAGGCACAGGGTCAAGACTGATTTGCATATGGCCATGTCTAAACTGGGGTGGTGTAGTGGGCAAAAGAACGATGGATTTAACCCAGATCTTTTGACTGGGGGAGAATGTCTGCATTGTCAGCATTCCGTCCATCATTTGTTTGTTGTAACGCTTTTCGCCCTAAGTGGGATGGGTATTCCCAGACGTGGGACCCGTGCTCACTTCGCCACTGGAGTCAAGCTATCCTGGCTGATGACGGCTGATAGCCAGAAACCGGTCCTAGGATGCTTGATTCCGGTCCAGGGAAGACATGGCTTGGCAGTTCGGGCTGGACTGTTCCCATGAGGCACAGGGTCAAGACTGATTTGCATATGGCCATGTCTAAACTGGGGTGGTGTAGTGGGCAAAAGAACGATGGATTTAACCCAGATATCGTGACTGGGGGAGAATGTCTGCATTGTCAGCATTCCGTCCATCATTTGTTTGTTGTAACGCTTTTCGCCCTAAGTGGGAGGGGTATTCCCAGACGTGGGACCCGTGCTCACTACGCCACTGGAGTCAAACTATCCTGGCTGATGACGGCTGATAGCCAGAAACCGGTCCTAGGATGCTTGATTCCGGTCCAGGGAAGACATGGCTTGGCAGTTCGGGCTGGACTGTTCCCATGAGGCACAGGGTCAAGACTGATTTGCATATGGCCATGTCTAAACTGGGGTGGTGTAGTGGGCAAAAGAACGATGGATTTAACCCAGATCTCTTGACTGGGGGAGAATGTCTGCATTGTCAGCATTCCGTCCATCATTTGTTTGTTGTAACGCTTTTCGCCCTAAGTGGGATGGGTATTCCCAGACGTGGGACCCGTGCTCACTACGCCACTGGAGTCAAGCTATCCTGGCTGATGACGGCTGATAGCCAGAAACCGGTCCTAGGATGCTTGATTCCGGTCCAGGGAAGACATGGCTTGGCAGTTCGGGCTGGACTGTTCCCATGAGGCACAGGGTCAAGACTGATTTGCATATGGCCATGTCTAAACTGGGGTGGTGTAGTGGGCAAAAGAACGATGGATTTAACCCAGATCTCTTGACTGGGGGAGAATGTCTGCATTGTCAGCATTCCGTCCATCATTTGTTTGTTGTAACGCTTTTTGCCCTAAGTGGGATGGGTATTCCCAGACGTTGGACCCGTGCTCACTACGCCACTGGAGTCAAGCTATCCTGGCTGATGACGGCTGATAGCCAGAAACCGGTCCTAGGATGCTTGATTCCGGTCCAAGGAAGACATGGCTTGGCAGTTCGGGCTGGACTGTTCCCATGAGGCACAAGGTCAAGACTGATTTGCATATGGCCATGTCTAAACTGGGGTGGTGTAGTGGGCAAAAGAACGATGGATTTAACCCAGATCTCTTGACTGGGGGAGAATGTCTGCATTGTCAGCATTCCGTCCATCATTTGTTTGTTGTAACGCTTTTCGCCCTAAGTGGGATGGGTATTCCCAGACGTGGGACCCGTGCTCACTACGCCACTGGAGTCAAGCTATCCTGGCTGATGACGGCTGATAGCCAGAAACCGGTCCTAGGATGCCTGATTCCGGTCCAGGGAAGACATGGCTTGGCAGTTCGGGCTGGACTGTTCCCATGAGGCACAGGGTCAAGACTGATTTGCATATGGCCATGTCTAAACTGGGGTGGTGTAGTGGGCAAAAGAACGATGGATTTAACCCAGATCTCTTGACTGGGGGAGAATGTCTGCATTGTCAGCATTCCGTCCATCATTTGTTTGTTGTAACGCATTTCGCCCTAAGTGGGTTGGGTATTCCCAGACGTGGGACCCGTGCTCACTACGCCACTGGAGTTAAGCTATCCTGGCTGATGACGGCTGATAGCCAGAAACCGGTCCTAGGATGCTTGATTCCGGTCCAGGGAAGACATGGCTTGGCAGTTCGGGCTGGACTGTTCCCATGAGGCACAGGGTCAAGACTGATTTGCATATGGCCATGTCTAAACTGGGGTGGTGTAGTGGGCAAAAGAACGATGGATTTAACCCAGATCTCTTGACTGGGGGAGAATGTCTGCATTGTCAGCATTCCGTCCATCATTTGTTTGTTGTAACGCTTTTCGCCCTAAGTGGGATGGGTATTCCCAGACGTGGGACCCGTGCTCACTTCGCCACTGGAGTCAAGCTATCCTGGCTGATGACGGCAGATAGCCAGAAACCGGTCCTAGGATGCTTGATTCCGGTCCAGGGAAGACATGGCTTGGCAGTTCGGGCTGGACTGTTCCCATGAGGCACAGGGTCAAGACTGATTTGCATATGGCCATGTCTAAACTGGGGTGGTGTAGTGGGCAAAAGAACGATGGATTTAACCCAGATCTCTTGACTGGGGGAGAATGTCTGCATTGTCAGCATTCCGTCCATCATTTGTTTGTTGTAACGCTTTTCGCCCTAAGTGGGATGGGTATTCCCAGACGTGGGACCCGTGCTCACTACGCCACTGGAGTCAAGCTATCCTGGCTGATGACGGCTGATAGCCAGAAACCGGTCCTAGGATGCTTGATTCCGGTCCAGGGAAGACATGGCTTGGCAGTTCGGGCTGGACTGTTCCCATGAGGCACAGGGTCAAGACTGATTTGCATATGGCCATGTCTAAACTGGGGTGGTGTAGTGGGCAAAAGAACGATGGATTTAACCCAGATCTCTTGACTGGGGGAGAATGTCTGCATTGTCAGCATTCCGTCCATCATTTGTTTGTTGTAACGCTTTTCGCCCTAAGTGGGATGGGAATTCCCAGACGTGGGACCCGTGCTCACTACGCCACTGGAGTCAAGCTATCCTGGCTGATGACGGCTGATAGCCAGAAACCGGTCCTAGGATGCTTGATTCCGGTCCAGGGAAGACATGGCTTGGCAGTTCGGGCTGGACTGTTCCCATGAGGCACAGGGTCAAGACTGATTTGCATATGGCCATGTCTAAACTGGGGTGGTGTAGTGGGCAAAAGAACGATGGATTTAAACCAGATCTCTTGACTGGGGGAGAATGTCTGCATTGTCAGCATTCCGTCCATCATTTGTTTGTTGGGCCACAGTGTAGGCCAGAGCCAGCGGGCAGTGCGTGCCTACCCCTACATAGCGTCACTTCCGGGATCCCAGCGTTAGTGGCACCCATTGGGCTGAGCGGGTGTGCAGCCTGCGATGATGCCGGGTGCACTGGTATGTCCTATGGCATGGAGTAATCAAGACCCAGCACCAAACATGAGACCTGGTGGCCTGTGGAGCAGGGCTGCATGGTGTGGATGGTGCCATGTCTGTGGGCCCTGGGCTTCTCGCTTGCAGCAGCACATGGTGGGACCTCCTGTCTGCACGCCGGTGGCAGAAGGTGAGTAGTGAGGCCTGGGTGTGCATGGGCGGGCATGCTCCGATTGGCGGCGGGAGTGGCTGGTGTGCCTCTGCCTGGGTGTGCATGGGCGGACAGGTGATGTTCTCCTGTGCAGTTGTGTGTACTGTGCCAATCATGTATCTGGATTCTCTTTCAGATGACAGGTCTGTCTCAGATGTGTGACCTGGTGTACTGTTAAACAAACCGGTAAGTGGTTGGAGACGCACCGGTGGCAGCAGGTGAGCAGTGTGGCCTGGGTGCGCAGGGGCGGAACTCTCTCTCTCTCCCTCTTTTCTTCTCTCTCTCTCTCCCCCTCTCTTCTTCTCTCTCTCTCCCCTTCTCTTCTTCTCTCTCCTCCTCTCTTCTTCTCGCTCTCTCCCTCTCTTCCTTTCTCTCTCCTTCGCTCTCTCTCTGTCCTTTGATGTGCGCAGGACACACCTTCTCAACATGATTTTTGTCTTGCAGGCTGTGACCTACGGATTGTCCCGAGGGGAGCCACCACGTATCTTCATTTAATTTCAATGTTCATTTTAATAAAGTTTCATTTGTTGCTTCGAAAGTGAATATGTGATGCTCATTTTTGTGATGACACATGCATGTCACCAGTTGTGATTGTGCGACATCAAGCGGAATATTTAGTACATGTTTAGGTGTAGCTGATGTGGCGTTTCTTTGGTCGGGGGGTTGCCGGGGAGAGGGGGTCCTGGGGGTGGTGGCGGTGGGTGTTGTTGCCCTTTCGGCCCACCGGGCTGCATGTTCAGTTGCCCAGGTACATCTGTTGTTCTTCAGGTGTGTGCCTCTGGGCTGGGCTCCCTTTTGTGGTGCAGGCTGTGGTACGACTTTGCACCAGGTCAGAACAGGTGTTATTTTCCTGCTGCTAACATGCCTTATCATCTGTTTTGTGTTCTTATCGCAGTTCAGGCTGGTCGTTGTGAATGTTGTGGAGTGGTGTTGTCACCGATTTTGGCACGGGAACGCCTGCTCTGCATCTCATTAGAGATAGTTGCGGGGGTCATCTGTGGCGATGTTTTTTGTGGCTGCAATCACGGGTAAACAGATGCTGTTGGATGTTAACACCAGCTTGTGATTGGGGCGATAAGTTTATCACTACTTTGGTTGTGATAAAGTTCCGTTAACTTGGAGATAGATCCTTGTGAATATCCCCTTAAGTTTTTCATCATGACATTCTCGACACCTGGGACTTATTATGTTGCTTGAATCATCTGTTGGGATGGCAAACAGGTTAGTGGTCAGTTAAAGGGTGTTGCATGGTATTTGTAGTAGGTGTAATAAGCACACATTGTAGTTGTGCTCAGTAGACTGATAATTTATCATTATTTGCCGAACACTAGGTATACCCTAGCTGTTGACTATATGACATTGAGACAAACCATACATTTCCATGTTTGCACCTGTCATGGGTGCTGTAGTATTCTTTTGGATGATGCTGCACTTACAGATAGCATAGCCAAACTTTAACAGAGTAGTATTTGCTTATTGTGCGGTGTCATATGCACCAGTACTGATATCGACAAATAAAACAAACGGACATCTCTGTTGGCTTAATTGAAGCATGCTAAGTAAATTGATGTGCAAGATGATAGCAAGTGCAGAGGTGCACACACACATATCATTGTGATACTTTGCCAGTTCCTGATATGTAAGTTATGTGAGTCTAATCCACCCTGTATTCCTTTCAAGCCCTCAGTGTGCAGGATGGACAAGCCTTTCTCCTCCCAGGCATGAGTTCTCATGGCGCGCTGAGAGGGCCACCTTTAGTCCTCCGGTTCTCCTGTTGGACGTCGTTGTATTTGGTACACACCTTCTTCTAGAGTTCGTTCCGACTCTTCCTAATGTTGTTGAGTGAGCACTGGGTGTGCCCAACAGCATAAACACTTTTGACTATCCTTTCCCGCATTTCTACTTTTCTAGTGTGAGGAGTATAATGGACTTCAGCTCCCAAAATTTGGGTCTGTTCAATAATAATCTCCTCCACCATGACTGTCAACTCATTCTCAGTGAATGCAGTTTTTTTGGGTGCTAAGTGGATTTGGGAAATGAAAAAGAAAATTATGTATAGTTAAGTTAAGTTTGCAGACTGTGAATGGGGTTAAATTAGTAAATCAATTGTTACGTGAAAGGGTGGGGTCAATGATGTGGAGCTATCTGGTTATGTAGTCGCCAGGCTGTTTTTTCAGGGGACTAGCAAGGAATTGTGGTCAAGAATGGGGTGGGTTTTATCATTTGAAATACAGACGTGTCCACTTGCCAATTCACATTAGTTGTGCCCTTTATCAAACTGGCCAATGGTCATTTTTTGTAGTTTTTATTGGCACGTATCACAGCGGTTGACTGCCTTTGGCTAACCGCCAATCACAGTTTGTATTTATAATATATTTTGCAGCTGACTCGTGAATATGGCAGTGACTGCCATGGATACGCCAGCTATTATACCTCCAAGGGACCGCTGCATGCACCGCCAGGCCAGCATTATTATTTTCCAATTAATGAACTTATAATACGGTGGAAGGTTGTCTGCCGACGAAGCTGGGGTGTGGAGAGGTGGATGCGGTTCTCTCACGGTTGAACCATAAAACTTGTAATTTGGCCCAACCTGTCCTTGGGAATAGGCAAAATTCAATGAAATGGACACTTACTTCAAAGGGTAAGTTCAAGCTTAGAAGGTAGGTGTGCAAATAACAAAACACATCAGGGAACGTTAAGGTAAGAAGTCTATATAAACAGGTGACCAATTAAAAAAGGAATTATTATTTTGTAAATAAAGTCTGCTGTTCTTCCCCCAAACCATGGGGAGCATCTCATTCATGTTCTTTGCTTGGGGGCAAAGGCTCCTGGCCTTCCATGGTCTCATTCTTCACCACAATGATGGTAAATTCTCCAAAGTGGAATTAAATGACTGGCTGTGTCATGAGTAGATACCACACAAAAAGAAGGAAACACAAAAGTAGGAGGGGAAACAGGGAGAACTGATGAATTGGGAGACAGGACAACAAGAGTTGGGATGGGTTGGGGAGAAAGTCATGACATTAGACCTGCTGTCCGGGAAGCAATGAAGTTGCATAAAGTTTGGAACTGTTCAGTGACTGTCTTTCAATGTATTCAGCCTTCTCCAAATGCATCTGTATATCCTGAGAGACCAATCCCTGGACCTCTTCAATTGGCCGCAGGACCTCCTTGAGAGCAGCCAAGGACACATAATCTGAGGAAAAGTGATTGGGTACACAAGAGTGCTCTGGCGTGTTGGGAGCTAAAGAGCCCCTCAACTGCTGGTGTGTTGTGGATAGGCACCAAGAGATGGAGAATAAGCTTGTGTAGTGGGTACACTTCTAGACTCTGATGGTATGTGGCCTATGGAGTTAAATAGGGGGAGGGTACAGGTCCATATTGTGGTGGTGACGGCTCTTCAAACACCACTGGCTGTTCTTCGTCAATGTAAATAGGAGCCCCAATATCTATCTCCTCTGGGCTGGGGATATCCACATTCCCCACCCTCACAGTTCACTCAACATCCTTTGCCTGGAGTCTTTTCATGATATTTATTGTTTGTCTCCAGGCCGACATACTCACCTTGCTTCTGTGGCGTTACTCCTCCTTGCTGGTTGTGGATAGTTGGCATGCCCACCTCATAACTGAGTATCTTCTTCTTTACCCTGGATCCTGCTGTGAATATTTGGCCATCCCAGTCCATTGAAAAGCCAAGGGCTGCCGAGGTTTTAGGGCTTTCTCTGTGCATACTGTGGTGATCTGTGTTTTTCCTCCGAACATGTATTTTAAGTACACAAAACTCCAGGCATTTCATTACAGCTTATGCTATTTAATTAAACATGTGTAGTGCTTTCATTGTTATTGATTCATGTCAGGAGTAAAAGAGAATGAATAGGACACAGATATTGATCAAAATGAACATATGGTGATTAATGTCTCAACTGGTATGAGTCTGCCTTCAAACACGTATTCATACTAGGATTGAATGAGCATGAACAGGGGGAAGAGACTTGTGACAGTCAGAGATTTAATGAAACGTTTTATACTAAGGGAACATAAAAGTATCTGGAAATGCCCAAGGGCTGCTTATTGGTTAAGCTCTTCTTTGAGCATGCAGTGATTATTGTTTTTGCCCTGGGGAATGTCTTCCCCAACCTCCAGGCATTTTATTGACACATGAGTTGTATGAGTTTCCCTATGGAGTGATTTTTGTCACTGATTCATGCAAAGAGTAAATGTGCCTTGATCATAGTGAATAGATGGTTATTATTGTCTCATGTTGATTGAGCCTTCTTATGTTCAGTGGCTTATATTTTCTCTGTGCATCTGCTGGTGATTTGTATTTCTCTTATGAACATGATGTAACAGATTTCTTCTGCTACACATGGTCTTATTGTGTGGTCTGGTGTTATGTTGGTCAATTTTCTCTTTGTCATATAATTTAAGCACAAGCTGACTTATAGTAAGTATTCTCTGTTCATCTCATAATGTGATGTTTGTAATGAGGCACTTTCCATAGCATATATGTCATTGGAGTCTATAGCATGGCAAGTGATGTTCAGCGTCATTGGTAATACAGTAATTTGTGTCTCAATTTGTCCCATCAGGCTGGCCGGGCGCTTTTATTGCCAGTGATTCATGCCTGGAGTTACTGAATGTGAACAGTATGCAGACACTGATCACAAAAGAATGCCTAATAAGAGAATGCATGCAAGACATTGCATTTTGATGGAAATGCTTAGCGCCTATTTAAGTTTAGTGTGTAAGCTTGTAAGCTCGTTTCTGAGAATGTGCTTGATGATAGTTTTTTTTATTCAGCTCATATAGAAACACATTTCTTCTACTAATCAGGCTTTGATTTTATCAGCTGCTGCTATTTTGGCCTATTTGGAGATGCCTGTGTGCACATTTTGAGCATAGGCTGATGACTAGTTTCTCTCCTCTGAGAATGCCAAAATGAATGCATCTACTGCATAACCCTCTATTGCCTTATTTACTTCTGATCATGATCTACTAGTGATCATGATAAGGAGGCATACACTGGTCACAAAAGAATGCATCAAAAATGAACATGGCCATAGGACATATTTAGATAATCTGCAAATGGTCAGGGACTCCTTATAGGCAGTGCTTAAGGTTGTTTCTGATCATTTACTGGTGATTAGTGTTTCATCTCCTACCATGTAGTAACTTGTTTTGTGCCTCTGTGAAGGCTCTAAGGCTCTATCATGTGGTTTTCTGCTATTGTGGCTTCATCAGAGCCATTTGAGGTGCATATTTTGAGTATAGGCTGATGATTAGTATCTCATAGTGCTCTACACTCGGAAATGGTGAATAGCATAAAGGGTAGACTCACATCTCGGTGCATGAGTAGATCTACACCTAATCAAATTTAAACTGAGAAAGTTACCTTTGTGTCTGTTCCACTTCAATGGTGGATTTACAACTAGGGGTTGATTACGATGTTGTTCAGAACGACCAATTAGGTATTGGAATAGTTTCCAACCGACTCGGGTTCTGTGAGTTCGACCGACCGATTACGATGCTTCCTAACATCGTTCGGTCGGACTCGCATTGACTTCAATGGGAGCATGTGTTCTGAACGAGAACACAGGCTTCCATTGGGGTAAACCTTGCACACTGTGGCGGACACCCCATGGTGCCTGCCACACTGTGCATGGTTTAACAGGGGCGTCTCTTGGTTACCCTAACGGGTCATAACCAGATACCATAGAATGAAGGGGAGCCTGCAACGGGGCCCCAAAGTCAGATTCTGATAGCCGTTTTGTGTCGGGCAGACTGAATCGAAACGGATGTCTGAATCGGCCATCCTAATCACTCGCTCAGAAACCCTGTCCATAGAGCTGTACGAATTATCTCTGAAAGATTCAGAACCAATTCGGACAGCCTGAATGGTTTCCTTGCATTGTATTCGGTCATCCGGAAAGGTGTACGATTCGGACAGAAACATAGGTTCCGAATCTGATTTACAGAATCCGAATCACGTTCTGAGCCTTTCCGGATGGCATCGTAATTGACCGCTAAGTGTAGACTTACATTTCATCATTGAAAACGAAGGGGTAGAGAGATCCAAGATGAAACCTACGAGTGTACAGTTACTACTATTTATTTTTCATATATAGCTGGAGATCTCTACTACCGAAATGGATTTCTCCCTATCGGAAAGAAAAGGAAATATTAAAAAGTTTTATTGAAGTTTGAGAAACAAAATTGTAATATAAAATATACTTGTAAAGTAATTTATAATACTTATTTTCAGCCTACAGCTAATAAAAAAGGTTTCAGCACTTAAATAAATGTTTACTAAATAGTTAAATATGTGAAATATGTTCTGTTAT
The DNA here is from genome assembly GCF_964204655.1 of Triturus cristatus. Classification (NCBI taxonomy): domain Eukaryota; kingdom Metazoa; phylum Chordata; class Amphibia; order Caudata; family Salamandridae; genus Triturus; species Triturus cristatus. The sequence goes on along the minus strand of NC_140591.1, from coordinate 1,209,957,174 downwards.
TTTATTAATATTAATCGCAATCACTGAGCGTTTTTATGTTTAATATTTTACATTTTTAATGAAAGTTTAAAAATGTAAATATTTTTAAATAAGTAACCTTTTGCATTTGAAATTAATTACATTTAAATAAATAAAATATTTAACTATTAATTAGAAGTCATAAGGTTGTAGTTACTTTTTTTTGTTCAAATAATCTTCATTGATTTTGCAGCTGGGTAAAAAAAACATAAGGATAGTTTGGAAAAGCAAATAAATAACAGACAAAATGTGCCCTTCAGTACCAACCATATTACAGTTGTTTCACCGAACTTATCAAGCACAAGCGGATCAGGAAAAGGAACATAAGAAAAGGGAAGGAGGCTAAGACTGTGCTGTAAATACATTTGTTAATACCGTCTTTAAAAGCACAGTAGAAAGTACAAGCAACACTTGAATTCACACAGTGGACAAATCAGTACGAGTGAGCTGATATTTAATTCATTAAAGGTTACATTACTGGAAGTGATTAAAAAAGAAACCAGGATTGAATATAGATAAATCGTGGCCTTCAGGCCCTAGCGGGAGGCTCATAAGCCTATGGTGGTTTAAATTATAAGGTTGCAATGTCAAGTGAGCCCACATAGGTCTGTTGATTGGGCCACAAGGGGTAAGTTGCAGCATGGTTCAATCCGCTCCTCAAAGAAATGTGAGTTATTCATGCCACATATTAAATGAACAATACTGGAGCTAACCAATTTGGAGGCTAGAGTCAGTATTAAGTCTAGAAGAAATTAATCTTCTTCATTTTTTATTGGTGAATCAAGTTGGTCTAGCAGAATATAGGCAAATTCATGAGTAGGATTAATACCCGGGATCTTAAAAATGCAATCTTAGTAATTTTGCAGTATCAGGCAATACAAGAGCATATGTGCCAGGTTACCTGTGTGAACCCCACAGTTACAACAGGTGGGTACTTGTCTGAAACTAAGTTAATGTAATTTTTCACGAGTTTACTAGGATCTGTGAAAGAGCATTTATTTAGGTTGGGATAGCATAGGCAATATCTTATTAGTGACAGGGGATTTGTAGATATGTTTCCAATCACATTTTATATTACTTTTGGATGGTTCTGCCTTCCAATTTTGCACATTCCGCTAGTGAGCTTTGGAAGATTTTGTTAAGAGTAGTTTGTATACTTTGCACAAGGTATTAATAAAGCTGGGTAGCAAAGGGTCATTCTTTGGCACTGGATTTTTAGATAGCTGAATCTTGAGCCCTATGAATTTGTAGAAGTCAAGGTTATCCAACTTCAACCGTGATTGCAGATATGAGATGGGGAGTGGGAAACTACCTTCAAATAGGTGTTTGATTAGGTTCATTCCTTTCTCAGACCATTCGGGCCACATTATAGAATCTCCATCAATTTTAAATTTGGGGTTGAGCCAGATAGATGACAGGTTGGAGTTTCAGATCTTTATTTTAGAGTGGTATTCCATTCTTTTAAGTGTTATTCATGATGTATTTAGAATGGGAGAGGTAGTTGTCCATCGGTAGATATGTGCAGATAGGTTTGACATTTAGTAGTGATTTTTCTAAATTCACCAAACTGGTAGGTAGTATGACTCATCAAGGAATTAGTTAGTCCCCGGTCTGAACAGATATGCTGTTAAGTAGTTTTTATATTTCGGGAGGTCTATACCACCCTTATCTATAGAGAGCCTGTAATTTGTGAGTGAGATTCTTGTTTTTTTGGCCAGGCATAGACATTTGTTGAAGGTAATGCCAATTTTGTCTACCAATTCATCAGAGGTTGTCATAGGAAGCATACTGATTAAATAATTAAATAGAGGTGTGATAATCATTTTGAGGGATTTAGCCCTTGCCACCACAAAAGAAATCTTGGTGACCATTTGTTAGACCTGATATCCTTAGGGTGGTCATCCCCAAATGTTTTTCCAGCTTACCTCATATTTTTGCGGTACCTTTTTGATGGCCTTAGGACTCTGAGCACTTTACTACTGATAAGAAGTGCTAAAGTACATGTGCTTCTCCCCTAAACATGATGACATTGGTATACACATGATGGCATATTTAGTTTACTTCAAAGTCCCTTGCAAAGTAGTATACCATATACCCAGGGCCTAAATGCAACCAGTGGGCCTGCAGCACTGGTTGTGCCACCCACACAAGTAGACTTTTAAACTGGTCTCAGGCCAGTCATTGCAAGGCCTGTGGGTGCGGTTTACTGCCACTTCAACATGGTATTTTAAAACCACTTGCCAAGTCTTAAACTCCCCTTTTATTACACATGAGTCACCCTTAAGGTTGGCCATGGGTAGCCCTAAGGGCAGGGTGCTGTGTAACTAAAAGGCAGAACATGTAGTTTTAAGTTGTACATGTCTTGGTAGTGACAAACAGCTACATTCATTTTTCATTACTATCAGGCCCACTCCTCTCATAGGATGGCATTGGGAGGTCCTTAAAACCTTTTCTAATTAAGAACACAGTTCTTGATTAGAAAGGAGTAGCTGCTTCACGTTTCATATCTACGGAATGCCTATGATCAAACCTCTTTACTAGTAAAGTTGGCTTTAACGTTACTGTTTAAAAAATGCCACTTTTAGAAAGTGGAACGAGCATTTACACTTGACATTAGTATAATGCATCATGTATATCATGTTCTTTTAAATCTAAAACAGTTGTTCACCTTACATTATTTTACTCCAGCATTGTTATAATGCATCATGTACACTTTGTTTTTTCACCTTACTGCATTTTACATTGAGGAATAATGTAATTGTGCATTCACACCAGAAGAAGACCCATTAGCGATAGAAATAGGAGCATCATTATGTCATCATTGTGATTTTTGTTTAGGCTTTATACTTAATTTGTAGTGGAATAAGTACCTAAATATGATACATTTTGCTGACAAATTGTTTATTAACATTAGGACACGCACAGTTCATATAACACAACAAGACTCGCATTGTTTAAACACCATGGGACACATTGGGTCATGCACCATTTTTATAAAAACTACGAATTCTTTCATTTCCAAATATCATGTGACACAATGACGTATCACGTATTCGAAGGCGTTCATTATCTTGCGATTTTTACACGCGGAAGCACCAAAATGTCTTTGTCTAAGCCGACTTGCTTTCACCTTTGGGTAAGAAGCACGTCATTATTATCATCACTTTTCTCGTAAATATACAATGTCATTAGAATGCCCTACTTAATACCATTATTTACTTCTCAGGATAAAGCCTTTTCGCGCTAAGGGCCAGGACAGTGAGGAACACTCACCGCTAACTATTTTTCCAAGTAAGCACTCTGTTTATTAGACACTTGCTACCATAATCTATAGGGGATAAGACGGTGTTATGAAGTATGTGTTCTCATTTTTTAAATAGGTCGGCTCATGTGAACCATTTACTTTATTTTTAAAAAACATAACAAATGCAATACAAATATTGGGTAAGTGTACATTTACCGACTTAATTTTCACATACTCCTCGGGTTCACATTAGTTTTTTTCCACCACGGTCATTCACGAGAATCGCTTGTACGTTACTAACAACTAGCAAAGTCATCATGACATGGGGAGCATGTTTCATTGTTCTTCAGATTATTTCCGTTTGCGTTAATAACACACGTTCACTGAGAAGACACCAGTCCACCATAAGCATTTGCTGTGAAAATGGTGTTATGAATTTCCACTTTCTTTAATCAGCTTTCACCGTCTCTCGCCGGGGCCACTTTTTCATCAAATAAGCATGAAAATACCACGCAAGATTTGCACATTAACCATAGTGAATTAACTAATTTAAGGTCATGTGTGACGACTGACAAACGTTTCCTTTGAAAAATAACAGATATTATACCCCTGAAGAAGGGCCATGGCCCGAAACGCATTGGGTAACCAGGCACACAATCCATATTGTGTTGAAATTATTTTTTCATCATGAAGACAAATTGATTATAAGGGCAGAAACATTACGAAGTTTCTTATTAATTTCTATGAAAAAAGAAGAAGAAATTTGATATGAAAAATCATTTCTTGAACATTTGCTAATTTGATTACTTGTTACATCTAAGTGCGAGTGGGGGATGCCCCTCTTTTGTGGAGGACAACACAACTCGTTCACTTTTAGAAAGTGGACATTTCTGTGCTCTTACTGCTCTGTGTGCCTTTCAGCCCGCCTCCAATACACGTCTGGGATGGGTGACAGCTACACTTTGTGCATTACCTCCAAACAGCCCCAAACACAGAGTGTGTGGGTGTGACAGGGAACTCATCTGCATCCATCTACATTCCGATAGCTCTTCCTGGGCAGGAACAGGCAAGGAAATCTGACATTTATAACTAATTAGGCAGTGTCTGTGACCCATAGAAAGGGCTTATTACACCCTATATAGCCAGGCAGAGAGGGCTGCTATGAAAGGGGACATGTGCATTTCAAGGGCCTGCTTTGAAGTCACCCCCACTTCAAAGGCACATTTGGGTATAAGTACTATGGCTCTGACCCGACCAAGTCGGTGCACGACTGGATCTGTGAAGAACTCTGCCAGGAGTAAGAACTGCTGTGCTACAAGGATTGGCACTCTGACTGACTGCTGCTTGAAGAAACTGCTTTCTGCTTTACTGAGCTGCCCTGTTGCCTGTTGATCTCTGTCTTGCAGAGGACATGAACTGGACTCGTCTCACTTGAACCCAGAATGACTCCAAGGGCTTGCTGGCATGCCCCCTGTTCTGAGGTCTCATGGCCATCAAAGACTTCCTTCAACCCTGCAACAGCACCTGGACACTGCCTTTTGTGAGTCCTGCATGGCCAAGTGGTACCAATCCAGTTCTGGGCCTGTAAAGGTAACTTCTACTCTCCAGAAGCATAAAAATCGACACAGTGATGACCTTGCGCTGATCAGAACTGACGCATTGCCCTTCGACGCTGATGCAGGAGCCGATCTATGACATCGCTTTGACTGACTGCGTGGCTTGACGGCGACAGACAGCACGGCTCAAAGACGACTCAGCGCTTACATCGTAAATGTGTTCAACACTTACACCTTCATCGATTGCACAGATCGCCACCATGACTTCGCCTCCTTCCACAGGATCCACGATGATACGGTGCTTCCTCGACTCCTCACATCATGTCTTCAACGTCAACGTTTGCTCCATCAAAGGTACTCTGTCAGCCCGACCTGCCTCAGTCCTGTAGCCAGCCTGCCTTCCATCACAGTTGGCCTGAACTTTGGATTTACCCCAATCTAGCACAGCCTCAAGTAACCTCTTAGCGCTATTGACTTCTAAGCTCTATTTTGGGATTCTTATTTAAAAATTCCTAACTCCAGCTCCACTTATTGGATTTTTGTCATTTTGGTCTTGCTTTACTCATATAAATATTATAATTTTTTCGAAACTTGTGTGGCTTATTTTGTGGTGTTTTACTTGTGTTACTGTGTGTGCATGTTGCACAAAAACGTTACACATTACCTCTTTAGATAAGACTGACTGCTCTGTGCCAAGCTACCAAAGAATGAGCACCAGCTATGTTTTAATGTGTATCTAGGTTACCCTGACTAGGATTGTGGTCCCTACTTGGACAGGGTGCATACCTCTGACAACTAGAGACCCAATTTCTAACACCATTCATCAAGACGTTTGATGATTGTCTTGAGTGTGGACACTTCATCACGTTTCAAAGTGGTAATGAGATCATTTGGGAATTATATCCCTACATCTTTCATGAAACCTGGTTGCTAAGTCTGAGGTAAAACATCTCAATAACATTTGAAAGAAAATATTGTAGTTATTTTAACATACTTTTCTATGGGTTGTGTTTATATGTTACTGCCTCCATTAGTTTAGAAGTAAGTGTGTTGCAGTATTTGTGAGTGGCTAAACAGGGTATTAGTGACTGAGATTAATTCAAGGATTCCATACATTGCCTTGTATTTAATGCCTATGGTGTGGTATTAGACATACAACAAGGCTGGGCTGGACTTCCTGCGATCTTTATGGTTTATGGTTAAGGAATTGTTGTTTGTGATTTGAGGGAGTGTGTTTGAATTAACATGTTCCAGGCAATACCCAACATTAGATTTACATGTTTACACTTTTTGAGTAACTATTTCCCATGTACCTACCACTCCTCTGGTTCGTCCCATATTCAAATGTATACTTAACGGTGTGGACATCTCTGACCTTGGCAGATATCTCCCCCTACAATAGACAAGCGATGGCAGAGACGGAGGTCTACAATGGTAGGTTTGTGAATAACATTTTGTAGTTGATCAATAGTGCTACTGTTCTTCTACTTTGTGTACTATAAAAATGCAGTTTACAAACAGGTCCCTTTGTGTTTGAGTCTGTCAGTTGCCATAGCTTAGTAGTATAAAACAGGGCCTTTTGTTTGGATTGTCTGCTGCTTTACACAGCTCAGTCATAAGCAGTTTAAGTGTAGCACATCTGTACATTTAATCATATTTGCATTTTGTGATCTAATATTTTCTCAGTTATTCATCCTGACATCAGTACTGACACCCTTGAAACAAAATTGTGAGGCAAAGTATATGCATTGTAATTATCATTTTTGTTCATTTGTTGGAGGACACTTGTGCTAAGTATGTGTATGCTTTGACTTCCTTCATCATCTAGCATACATAAAACACCAGTTGAGTTTGTGAACTTTTTTCACAAGTGGGAACCATGCAGAAGGAAAAAAGTTTATCAAACCCCATAGCATGCACATTTGTCTACCTCTCAGCTGAATTTGTACATGCTCATGAAGGCAAAGAATGTTTGTTATGTGTGTTTTAGTCCCTTCATTATGCATCCCTTTCATTTGTCATGTGGGCATGCTAATATTCTGCATTATTGAGTATTTGTATGCATTTTTATATGGAGGAGGTGGATATGTATCAGGTGACTAATTTAAATGAGATTGTCTTTTGCATCTATTAAATATCAATTAAAAGAGGACGTTTTGTACTTACTGTGCATATGTGGGAGACTAAACAAGAAACGAAGACTCATTGTCAAGCCAGCCCTAAATAAAAAGGGTATTAGAACATGCAGGCAGGCAGTGAAAGCATGCTTTGAAGGAGGGGATATCCAGCTAGCTTGCCGTCTGGTCCAAATTATAGGCACAACAGGAATAATGTTAAACAACAGCACTTAGCCAACTTATTGGACACTCTACCAGGCACCTAAAATTCAGACACCGCCATGCCAGCACCCAAGAGAATCACCCCACTCGCTGTGGACCCTGCACTCTGCACACCCAAGCTGCTGGGACCCCACTCAAGACTCTGCTGCCCCAGAATGTGCTACACAGGAAATAATAGGGAAAGTGAGGGTTCTACACATTGCCAACAACCCCATTTCTCAGTTGTCCAGCAGTATCAGACCCCTTAATTTAATAATCCATTTTTAAAAATTTCAGAACACCGCTCTGGTCAAAAATGAACTGCAAATACTGTTACAACAACTATTTTAAAATGGACAATCTGTATAATTCTGCTTTATTTATGCAATGGTTTTATCTAAATTTAAATCATGCTTTTACGAATTTGGAGATAATTTAATACTGAAGTTTTCATTGTTGCAAGGGTTTTAAGGAATCACATTTTACTTACTTATGTGGGCATGGTAATATTGTGCACTAGTGAGCATTTGTATGCATTTTTATAAGGAGGCGGTGGGTAAGTATCAGGTGACTAATTTAAATGAGATTGTCTTTAGCATTTATATATTTATTGTGTGAGGCATGTACATATGTAGTTGTATATGTAGTGTTACATGCACATATTGCAGTTGGTTTTAACTGTCCTGGTATTTAGTGATAAGTTTTCGTGTCGTGGTGCCTAATCAGACCTTCTTGAAGGGTGTTCTTTGATGCAATATTCAACTATAAAATCCCTTTCAAGTTCGGACAGTTCCGGTGAAGCAAAGGCAGCAGCATTTGAATTTTAAAGATGATTTATATAAAACCACACACGGTGGTTAAAAAAATGGACTGGGTCTTTGTCAATGCAAAATAGGCTAGGACAGTATCACACTGTCTACCCATATTAATGTCGGTATTCCTTAAAAAAATAAGGGGCATATTCACAAGAAGCCGAGTTAACAGAACATTATCGCAGCCAAAGTTGCAATAACGTTATCGCCCCAATCACAAGCTGTTGTTAACAGCCCACAGCACTAGTTTACCTGCAATAGCAGCCGCAAAAAACATCGTCACAGACGACCCCCTCAACTATTGCTAATGAGATGCAGAGTAGGCGTTCCCGTGCCAAAAGCTGTGACAACACCACACCACAACATTCACAATGACGAGCCACATCGACAATAAGAACACAAAACAAGGAATAAGGCGCGTTAGCACCAGGAAACTAACACCTGGTCTGACCTGGTGCAAAACCGGAGGCCAGCCTGCACGACAAAAGGGAGCACAGCCCACAGCCACACCTGAAGAACAACAGATGCACCCGGGCAACTGAACATGCAGCCCGGAGGCATCCCTGGCAGCCCCCCGACCACAGACATGCCATATCAGCAACACTTAAACATGTACAAAATAATCTGCTTGATGTCGCACACAACTGTTGACATGCAGAACTTAAATGTAGACACATGGCCGCTCCCCTCGGGACAATCCGCAGGTCACAGCCTGCAAGACAAATCCATGATGAGAAGGTGTGTCCTGCGCACATCAAATGACAGAGAGAGAGGGAAGGAGAGAGAGAGGAAGAGAGGGAGACAGAGAGAGAAGAAGAGAGGGAGAGAGAGAGAAGAAGAGAGGGGAAGAGAGAGAGAGAAGAAGAGAGGGGAGAGAAAGAGAGAAGAAGGGAGGGGGAGAGAGAAAGAGAAGGGGAGAGGGGAGAGAGAGAGAGAAGAAGAGAGGGGGCGAGAGAGAGAAGAAGAGAAGGTGAGAGAGAGAGAGTGCTGCCCCTGTACACCCAGGCCACACTGCTCACCTGCTGCCACCGGTGTGTCTCCAACCACTTGCCGGAATGTATTGCAGTCCACCAGGTCACACATCTGAGACAGACCTGTTATCTGAAACAGAGTCAAGATACATGATTGGCACAGTACACACAATTCTACAAGACAACATCACCTGCCCGCCCCTGCGCACCCAGGCCGATGCACCCCAGCCCCTCCTGCTGCCCATCGGTGCATGCCCGACCCTGCGCACCTAGCCCGATGCACCCCAGCCCCTCCCTCCGCCCATCGGAGCATGCCCGCCCATGCACACCCAGGCCTCACTGGTCACCTTCCACCACCGGCATGCATGAAAGAGGTTACACCACATGCCGCCTCATGCCACAAGCCCGGGGCCCTCTGACATGGCACCCTCCACATCATGCAGCCCTGCTCCCCAAGCCACCAGGTCTCACGTTTGGTGCTGGGTCTTGATTCCATGGCAGAGGACATACCAGTGCACAGGGCATCATCGCAGGCTGCACACCCGCTCAGCCCAATAGATCCCACTAACTCTGTGACCCCAGAAGTGATGCCACGTGGTGGTAGGCCCACACTGCCCGCTGGTTCTGGCCTACACTGCGGTCCAGCAGGGCACACAAAACCTGAGCTTTCCGGACCGCCAGGAAGGGGCATCATTGCAGGCTGCACACCCGCTCAGCACCTCAGGTGCCCCTACCTCAGTGCACCCAAAGTCACCGTCCCATGGCAGGGTGATTGTGCTGACCACAAAGCTTCTGGTGCCACTAACCCTGTGCAACCCCAGTCAGCACCACGTGGTGCTAGGCCCGTGCCGGCCGCAAATCCTCCGGTGCCACTAACCCTGTGCAACCCCAGTCAGCACCACATGGTGGTGGGCCCATGCCGGCCGCAAGGCCTTGGGTGCCACTAACTATGTGTGCAACAACTCATGGGCCCTTTATGATTGAGACCCGTGGAGTGTCCGGCATCCAGTCACCACCGGCAGAGGGGAATGTGACGTTGTTGGCCCCTTATGTTGGTGGAGTCACAAGGCCTGTGACGCCTGTGCCGGATGGGTGTGGTGTGTGTGCAAACCTGCCCTCAGGGAGTGGCTGTGACATGCTGACAAGTAGACCAGTGACCTGCACACCACCAGCGAGTACGCCTGCGCCTGCGACGGGTAGCAATGAGGGCCTCCCCTCAGAGCGTAAGCGGAGTGGTCTGGCCTGCTGTACGCCAGCCCAGTGCAGGGCTTGCAACAATGACTCATGGACTCTGGGCGTGGTTCAGTCCATGTCCGGACAAGGAAGTGACTGATGCATGTGTCCCTGTTGTAGTGCCCACGGCACCCAGAACACAATAGGCAATGTAGCACCCTCTGACTGGCATCCCACAGGATAAACATCATTGGCCCAAGGGAATTCACTGTCCCTACATTCATCCACACATTCATACATGGTTGATGAAAGACATGACACAGCAGTGCGTTACTGGATGTTTATTGCACATCCAGTGCAGTTTTGCATCTGGAGCAGTACAGGGCCATGCCAAGCACACTACACAATATGGCCACGTAGAGGGCCAGCCAGAGTCCATCTGGGGATGACAATTACTGCAAAAGAGGAAGGGTACAGTTTGCAGCCTGGCCGCTGTGTCAACGGTCATCAAACAGGATATGGCATTACATGCTAGTGCCTCCTTCTGAACACAAACACATCCATGTCCTCATCCCCGGATATGTGCTCTGCCCCACCTGTGGGTGTTGCAGGACCGGCTGAGGCACTGTGTGCCACTGACACATCAGGGGCCAGAGGAGGATTGTCGGCCGCACTGTGTGGCAGTGACACATCAGGTGCCGGAGTGGATATGCCTGACACACTGTGAGGCACGGGCACAGCAGGGGGTGGAGATGAGGAAGGTGTGGGGGCAGCAGCATTCATCAGCACCACGCCTTGTTGCAGAAATGCCATGATGATGATTTGCAGGGCATGGAAGATCCCAGCTATATTTCGCAGATGTGCAGCTGTGGCTGCCATCCTTTCCACCTCCATCCGCACCATGTCGTCCATGAGCCTCCACATGTGTGGCAGCTCACGGCTGGTATCGCTGGAGCCCCTCTGAGCGGACAGGTATCCTTCTCTCCGCGTCATGACTCCAGCGATGTCAGTCAGGGCTCGTTGGACACCATGGAGCGGGCCTAGACTCCCAAGGATGGCGTCCAATTTGGTAGCCATGAGGTCGAACCCCACCCGCACCTGCTCAGCCTTCTCCCTCTGACCCTCCAGCACATGGCATTGGAAGGCCATGGGTTGCTCCTGGGGGTCTTGGGAGACAGCCGGGCCGTGGGTGCCACCTGGTGGGTGCTTAGGGTGGTGGGTGGTTTGTCCTTGATGCAGCTGATCAGCCCTGATCCGGGAGGTGAGTTGCGGATGATGTCAATGATGTCTAGGAGGGCTTGTGCGTTGATGCTGGGGTTGTCCTCCTCGTCATCAGTGAAGAGTGGCTGGGACTGCTCTGCAGGGGGTGTTGACGGTGTCCCTGCAATGTGAAGGGGAGATGGTGTATTACAATGTGTCCACATGTATGTAGCCCCATGGTACATGTTGACATTCAGACAGCATGGCATTGTACATTGTGACAGTCTGTAGATCTGGGCGATGACCCAGATGTCATTGAGGGTGTGCACTGTGCTCTGCTTGATTGTGCATGTGTGCCATCGAGGCCATCTCCACCCGTCCCCCCAGTACCTGGTGGTCACTCACCCTGTTGCGGTTGTGTTGTGTCCTGTCGAGCAGTGTCCGATCCCCCGACTCCGGCCACAGTATCCACACTGATGACTGTCGACACAAGCTCCTCCATGTCATCCAGCACGAGCTGTAGCGCTGGGCCCCCACCTACATTGCTGCCTTCTGGTTCACTGTGAGTTTCTCCTTGCTTCTTTCGCTTGATGTCATTCCATCGCCTCTTGACCTCGTCCATTGTCCTCTTGTCCTCTTGTGCTCTCCGACAGCATTCACCTTCTCCACGATGGCCCGCCATATTCCATTTTTGGTGCCCAATGCCACGTTGGAGGTGACGAACAGTTGTTGATGGTGTTCCATCACCTCCGTGACTATGATCCTGTACGCCTACGGACTGAACTTCGTCTTTCTCTTCTTCTTGTCCTTGCCCTTCCCTGTCCCTGAGGTCCCAGGCTTATCATCCGGGGTGCTTGTAGGGTTGCGCTCGTCCTCTGCGCCTGCTCCGGCTGCCTCCATGGTGCTTGGGTGTTGGGCAGTTTGTATTTGGGTGTTTTTTCTACTTTTATTGTGATTTTTCCCGCCTGCGAGGTGTGTGTTGCAGGACTTGCGCTGCCTATCGCTGATTTCCTCATTGCGCTTTGGCCCATCGGAGGTTTTTTTGTGTTGTGGTTTGTGTTTTTATCTCCATCGATGTGGTTGTAACGCGGGCATTGTCCGCGGTGTCGTCAGACTATCGCTTGGTACCGCCTTGTTGTGAATTCCACGTTGACATGGGGTTATTTTCCCGTGATAGTCTGCAATGTGTAAAGTTGTGTTAACATTTTTTGGTATTATTTATCACACGTTCTTGTGAATATACCCCTAAGACATTTATGAAACTGTTGCTCTGTTAGTAATTGACAGAGTGGATACTGGCTACACCTAAACAATGAAAAAACATATATTTTTTGAAGCACTGACTAAAGTATAGCTCTCCCATTCATTTGACTGCTTGTCTTGAACCAAAAACCTACAATTTTAGTTTACAACCTTGAGCTCACCTTTCACCTTTTAGTCAGAGTTGTTGTGTAAATTAGCAACGTGGTATTGAATGTAGTTTCCCATCAAAATCACTTTTCTGGGATTGTCCTTCATGCAGGTGACAAAACACTGAATTGTGGCAGTCCTGGTATTTGACTGCTTGCTCAGCCAATGAAAACATTGTCAGGGGTGCCTTCAAAACTATAAGCTTGCTTTATTCAGTGCAAAATTGTGCTTCTTCTTGCTCTTTAAACATCAAGAATCGACTTTGTAGTTGTGTTGTTTCCTTTGCATGATATTGATTTATAGTTCCATCGATATTTTTATTTTTATTATCCACCTGTCCATGATCAGGGATTCCTGTTAGATCCTTTTAAAAAATATATTTTTATTGCAGTTATTGCTATAAAAAAATAACACAAAGGATAGTACCACCAAGAGATACCGAAGATTATGTTGAGGAAGACAGTATGTTAATAAAATAGGGGAGTCCTTCTTTAAATTCATCATACAAAGGAGCCTCAATTCATTTAATATACAATTATACTACACAGCCAAGCCCAAAAGTGCATACTGTGCATAAGTTCCATGAAAGCATTACCTGTGCCTGTTCTCATCTATAGTTACACTCCCTCTCCATAAGCCAGTAAGCCTTCGACCACCCATACAATTTGGGGGCATAGCAAGACCGGCGACAAATTTATCGCTGTTTTAGCGGCAGGAAACTGCCGCTAAAACGGCGATAATGGGCTTGCTAATATGCGTTATAGAATTCCAATAGAAGCCTAGCGTCATATTAACAAGGCCCCACATAGCGGTAGTTTATTATTGCCGGCTATCTCTGAAAATCATCGCCATGATAACGCTATATTAAGAATACATAGGGCTATGGCGATAATATTTCAGCGATAGCGGTGTTTACCATGGAACATCGCTGGTTTTCCAGCGATGTTCCATGGAAAACAGCAATAACATTGCTGATACGACCCTGTGGTCGTATCAGCATAATCCACCTACCATTATTAGTATGTCTTAGTCTGGAATTTAACAGACGTGAATAAGTTGGAGGGGTTAAGGTGATTCTTATGATTAAACTGATGTCGAAGAACCTGGTGATCTCACTTCTAAGGGGTTCTAGTGTGGGACAGTTACAAAACACATGTATCAGGTCGGCCCCTGGGTGTTGACAACGTGGGCAAGAGATGCTCACTGACTCTCCTCACTTGGCGATGGTCCCAGGCATATAATAAGATCAGATATAGTTATATAATGTTGAGCGTGCAAGTTAGTCGAGAGTAACAAAGTTCATTCTAACTCCAAAGATTCTAAAAAGGAACAGTCTGAGCTCCCAAACTTGTTTTGTCACTTTTCAGGTTGTCTCTCAAGATCATCTTGTGAGAGGGAATACAATGCTTTGTAGAACTGACTAGTAGTGCACTGAAAGCCCCCCACCAATAGGTCCATCAATTCTATATTCACAAAGACCGGTGGGTCCCCCTCTTCCTGGATGGGAAATCTCGAATTTGGAGGTAGTTAAAAATTTCCTTTTGCATGATCTCGAAGTTGGCACAACGTTAGATCCAAAACTACTCACATGTTTCCTGAAGATCTTTACTTATTGTGTTGCTAGGTTGATAGTTGTTAACCATGTGTGCTAATACAAATGTTGTGTACCTTAAGGTGTTAGGTGCTTTGTATTTTTTAATGCTTGGTGAATCTTTTTTTGAAGGTCCTGTCTTCCTTTCAACATAAATTCTGCTTCCTGTTTTTCGACTCTATGGCTTTTTTTTCTTGTTTTTCAAACTTCAACATTTTTTTTTGGCTCCACTGACTTGTGCTTATGCCCCCTTAACCGACCATTCCTTCCCCTCATTCTGGTTCTTACTTATCTTCCTTTCTTTGTTATATATTTTTCCCTCCCAGCTTGGTTTGTCAGTTTCTATATTTGTTGCACGAAACTTAGAAAACGGATGACTGTTATCTAATTCTCTTGATAGTTTTTACTCCCATACCAATTTTTTCTGAACTCTTCTTACTAAAACTGTATTTAACCATTTTAGGCCGATATTTTTGTTAATATCATCTGTACCCAGTATTTAATATTATGTCTGAAATATGAAATTACCTATTAACCTGGCCAAATAGCATTAAAATGCTGCTATTTACTCAGCAGCCAGCATAATAGTACATAATCACTTCTGTTCAGTCCGACATTGACTAAATAGAAGAGATGATGTACAATTTGGCCAGCAGCTGGATAAATAGTGTGAAGGAGGTCTTTATTTAGGCATCCGTAAATAACAAAGGGACACCTGGAAATAGTAGTGTGGTAACTATCTTGTAATGGTGATGCAACATGTGTGAAGCATTTGAAAGTGAGTGCATATGCTAATATACAATAGTTTGTAAAGAGGCAAGTGCATGAGTTAAGCTAACCTGTGTAACACCATAAAACCAATTTTGAATAAAAACATTTATGTTATTTAAATGTTCAAATAAGACATCTAGAAAATGGGTTGTACCCTTTGCAAAGATCCACTTCAACTCCACAGCCTCTTTTGAACCACCACTACGCAATGCATCCTTGGCACAGGCCCTCGCATCCCTCTTCAACTGCAGCCTCAAGGACAACGCCCAACTTTGCACCACAGCCTCTCAACTCCTCGGGAGAGAGGCATCGGCCCGACTGCACAACCCATCCTCAACATAGGATTTTGCATCATAAGCTCCTGTTGATGGCATCCTTAATGACGAGGCAGGACTTTCCATTGCAGCCCTGCTGCACCTCAGAACCAAAGCTTTGCTTCAGCTGCACAACGCATCTTTGACGTGGATCCTCGCAACACTCCGCAAACCAGGATTTAAGGTTCTTTGTTTAACGGGCCTAACTGGGTCCCTGGAGCTGGTCTGTGCTCCATTGCAGTCAGCCAGATCTTGTGACTTTGTCCCAGTCCGGGACGACCCGAAGGTCACAGTTGGTGCTTTATCATTTTTGGTGCTTTTTTCACTATTAGCTTTAAAATTGCATATCCATGGTTCTACTGATTGATTTTTGTTGTTTTGAGCTTGTTTTATTTATTAAATTAACCATATATTTCTAATTTGGTATGGAATTCATTTTGTGTGGTGGGTTTCACTTTATTGTCAGTTGAAGTGTTGCACAAACACTTTACGCATTGCTTCTAATTTATGCCTGACTGCTTTGCACCAAGCTACCAGAGGGTTGAACATAGGTTAGTTTAGGGTAGGCTTGTGCAACACCCTGACAAAGATTGTGGTTGCAGCTTGACTGGGGCTCAACTCCAAGTCAACCAACACCCCCAATTTCTACAGTCTAGGATACTAGAATAAGCAGGGCAAGGATTAGGAAGATTGAAGGAGGCAGTGCAAATGGCATCCAAAAGACCAGAGAAAGAGGAAAAGGTAAACTAAATGGATCAGACCAGGAGGACCGGAAACAGGGCTAAGAGAGTCATGAGGATTTAGGGGACCAGGGCTCAAATTACCAAGTGGGGAAGAGCAATCACTACAAGTAGTAGGTCCAGGATGAGAAGGACCTGAGGTAAGTAGGCCAACCAGCATCTGGAAGACCAAGTGACATGGACAGTGGTGGGCAGAAGGACCAGGCCTAAAATTACCAGACTCAGGAGGACATGAACAAGTAGAACTTGGATCAACAGGAACTGGATCAATGGCTGATATACCAGTAGAACTAAAGAGATAAGCAACAATTCTAGGAGGACAAAGACAACACAACCCAAGACGACAAAAACTAATAGTGCAAATACACAAAAAACAAGATGGACCAGGACCTGCGGTACCAGGGCTACGAGGTTGACTGTGAGCTAAGACAAGCTGACTAGGGCCAAGAGGACCACAAAGGACCAGGGTCAGATGGGAGAACCAGAAAGGGCCATGATGCCCAAAAAGCAAAGTTTATGATGACAAGTACAATAGGGCAAGAAGGACCAGGACCAAGGAGAAGAAAACTAAGATAGCAGGTGGGTCAAGTCCAGGAGATCTAAGTCTAGGAGAACCCAAACTATAAGGAATAGTACTTAGAGGGTCAGGGAGAATTGGCACATAATCTCATAAGGACAGGAACCATGAAAAATAGTATAGCATACCCTCGGCCAGGAGTGCCAGGTCACTGAGAACAGTGATAAAGGGAGCCAGAGTCAGAAGTAAAAGTTGTAAGAGGAACAGGGACATCATGATCTAGGGGAACCAGGAATATCAGGGCAAGGGGGCCAGCTCTTTGAGTACCAGGACCAGGGTAAGGAGCAAAAGGAGAAACAGGAGGATCAGGACCTGGAGGTCGAGGCCACAGGTTTGGGAACAGGATGGCAAGGAAGATTAGCAGCAGGACCAGATAAGAAAGGACCATGAAGAGTTTGGGTGCCAGCACTTAGACAAGCAGCAGGAAGACCAGGGCCAAGAGAATCAGGACCAGATCCAGGAAGACAAGATCCAGGCCGATGGGACTGAGGGTCAGAGTAAGCAAGGATGATGAGTAGGTCAGTATCAAGATACCAGGAGGACCAGAGGCAGGAGGACCAGGACCAGAGCAAGGATGATTAGAATTATCAGCACGAGCAGGACCAGGACCAGGCCTAGGAATCCCAGGGGGGACTATAACCATTGAACCAGGGCCCAGAATACCACGTGGAGCAGAACAATCAGGACCTGGGGTAGCAGGACTAGTGTGAGGAAGATCAGGACAACCAGAACAGTCAGAGCAAGGAAGACTAAGGAAACTGGGCCTGGATGTCCAGGAGGACTAGGACCAAAATGAGAAGGCTCAGAAGGACCCAGACAAGGAGAACCAGGACCAAGAGGGCCCAGACCATTGAGTGCAGAGCCAGAAGGACCATGAAGAAAAGGCACAGGACCAGGAGGGCAAAGATGATCTAAAGCAGGAAGACAAGAGCTAAAAGGGCAAGTCCTACGGGAGCCAGGGCACAAAAAGCCAGGTAGACCGTGAGGACCAGCAGGACCAGATACTGATGTACTGGGAATCAGATGAGCAGGGTGAGAAGGATCAGAAGGTTCAAGTCAAATGGACGAGGGTCAGGAGGATCCAGAAAGAAAAGAAAGTGTTAGGAAAAGGGGGCCTGAAAGGACCAGGATGGCCAGACGGACCAGAGCCAAGAGTATTAGGCATACAAAGACCCAAGCAAGGAGGACCAGAAACAAAAGGATCAAGTTTAGTGGGCAAAAACTCAGGAAAATAACTTGGACTGTGAGGACCAGGAATACGAAGACCATTGCTAGGCAAACCAGACTGAGAATGAGCAAGACAAGGAGAATAGGACATGAAGAGTAAAGCGGAGAAGGCAGGCAACCAGAGCCAACAGGACAAAAGCTAAGAGGACAAGTAAAATGATTACAAGTGGCAATCAATCCACAGAGGCCCAGAGTATTAGGACCTGGCATGCCTGGAGAAGCAGGACCAGGATGCTGCAAAAAGGAGGACCAGGACATGGAAGGTAAGGATGACAGGAGCCATGATGACTAAAATGGGTGGCTAAGAACATCTAAGAACAGGATGACCTGAACAAGGAGGACCACTATAAATTGGACAAGTTAGTCCAGGATGACAATGAGCAGGAGGACTAGAGCCAAGAGTACCATGACATGTTGGAGGAGGTCCAAGAGAACTGGTCAGGTCATGAGTAGGTGGACTAGGGCCATTAAGATCAAGGACCAGATGGGGAGAATTAGGTGGACTAGAAGGATCAGAATACGATAAGCAGAAACAGGGCTAGGAGGATCAGAGAGGTCAAAACCAAGGGACCTGTACCTGAGGTTCCAAGTGGAGCAAGAGAACTAGGAACTGAGTTATTAGGACCAGGCTGGTGAGGATCAGGGGAACCATGACAACCAGAGCCAAGATAACCAATAGAACCAGACCAAGATTAAAATGAACAGGCCCAGTCCAATAGAACTTCATAAAGAGTACCAGGACCAGTGGAGGCAGCACAGGTAGACCTCAAGGACAAGGACCAGGGTAAGGAGAATTAAGATGACCCAAACCAGGAAGACTAGGAGTGCCATCCTTAGGAGAATGAGGATGCCAGAGCTAGGTGGGTAAGGACCTAAGAGACCAGCAACATCAGCAAGAGGATCAATAGGATCAGGAGGCCTAGGAAGGGCTAATACAAGGATACGCCAGGAGCATGACCAGGAAGACCAGGTTCAGGAAGGACAACAACTAGGACCCCCAGGTTCAGGAAACCAGTACCAGGGTGACCAGCGATAGTAAGACCTGAGGCCAGGATGAGGATCAGTAGAACCAAAACAAACACAGAAAAAAAGGACGTAGCGCAGGACTAGGAGGAGTACCAACACCTAAAGGCACAGAAGGACCTGAAAGTGAAGGAAGAAGACCAGGAGCAGGAGAGCACCCATATTAGCCTTGGCCACTTGCATTAGGGGATACCTTTTGTAAATGTTTCATATTCATGTGCCTTATACTGCCAACACTTAGTGACCCCCTCCTCTATAGCCCACATATAGAACTGGTAAGTATTTGCTGAAAAATCAGAGCAAGGAATAAAGAGTCAGGACTGTTACTTACTGACATCTGATTGTGGAAGGTGTGCTCTGATGCTGGAACAGTAGTCTCAGGGTGGATCTGAGGACAGAAGGACTGAAACTTGGCAAAGGAGTTTAAAAGTGGATAGGTGAAAATGAGTTTGGCCTGTGAAGGATATCAGAAAGAGTTTAAGAACCTCAGATGGCTGAAGTCAGGAATAATGGTTAATGGCTAACAAAGGGGTGAAAGGGATATGGCAATCAGCAAAGGTAAACTCAAGATCATAAAAAGGCTCTGATGAGCAGAATAGTGGGTGATGGAGGCTCCAGATAGAATGTCTCAGATGAAGGCTCCAGATCGGATTGCCTCAGATTGCCCAAAGAGGAATTCTTTGTGACCCCTAGATCTTTGTGCTGACATTCTATGTTTGTGTATGTTAGGTGGGCATGTAGCAAGGGGCAGATTTACCAAGAAGTCACGCAAGGCAGAAAGACTACTTGCTGCACTGAATTGCATAACAGGCAGAGAGCAGAAATGTGCAATATCTATATGATATGACTTATTTTTGCTCTGTCCTTACTCTGTGCGCTGCCTAGCTCTAACAAAGCCGCCGATGTGCCATGGTGCAAGGGTACCTGCATCATGAGTAAGATTGTTTTTGTGAAGCATTGCGCACCATCCTGCACAAATACAATCCTTTTAGGCATTTTCCTCTTTCTATATGTGCTACAGAATGCAGCACAAATAAAAAGTAGTAATAGGGAGCAATGCAGAATGTTCCCCTAATCACACATCACTTGGGAAGGCATAGCATTTTGACGCAATCCTAGGTTTACTCACCATTGCATCAAAGTACATGGGAGAATGCATGAGATTGCCCATGCTTCACCCATGGAACGCCTTCTCAACATAGAGCAATGAGAGGCATCGATTTGCACTGCCTTGCATTACTCTGGATTTACTAAGTCATACATAGCCATGCAAAGAGGCTTTGCGTGGCTTAGCAAATCCCAATTCCAATTGTTTGACTGTACTGTCCTTCAAATGTTTCATGCAGAGACAGCAACTGCCATGACAGCAGCACCTGTCAATGTAGAGAGTTTTCCTCAGGGTGGTGGAAGTATTGTTCTCCACCATCCTGACAGAGTTAACTCCATACGTAAAACTTTAAAACAGTTTTTCGTACTTCTGTCATGAGAGTGGAATGATGCCTCTCAATTATACTGTGTTGGTCACTTCATAAGGGACCCTATGCAAATGTTTCTATTTTAATAAAATCACCCAGATTATTAGAATGCTCTATGTTACTGGGATACAACATTTACGTTTCTGGTTTTTGCTTTTACAAATCATTGTTTTCATGTGTTTAAGACTGATTTATTTAATTGAACTGAACCAGAATTAATAATTCCAGAGTACGCTGATTTGCTGCAGAAAAGAGGTACCGTTATAACATGGAGCTTTTTGGTAATCCTATATCTGGCCCTCGTATATTCCCATGGCTTTGTGAGTAAGAGCGAGTAAATAACTTTAGAAGAGTAACCCTACGAAGCAAGAATACAACTAAAGATTGCTTGTCTGACGCACAAAGCCCTCCACTTCAAAACCCCTGGCTCCTTGGCTCCAAAACTGGAATTATCAGGAGGGGGCAGATCCTCAAGAAGTGCAAATGATCTACTACTGAAACCTCAGACCTTCCAAAAAAAGAAAACGAGGCTCAGAGCCTTCTCTGGCGCAGCACCTAAGATTTGGAACTCTCTCCCACCAGAAATTTGGAGTATCCCCTACACAGCTGCTTTCAAACATGAAGTAAAACAATCCTAATGAACAAGTTCCTGCCTTAATTGGTCATGGCATGTCTGATTTGGAAATGTCTGTCTTTTGCTGTCGCTGTTTTGCCTAACAATTGTATTCTATTTAACTGATTCCCTGCCTTACCCTATTAAGTAATGTTTGCTCGCATCCTTGTACCATCTTAGTACCTCATTATGTTACCTCTCTTCAATGTCCCCTTACTTTGTTCCTCCCTCCTTTACTGTGAAGCTCTCTGATACCCTTCGGGGTCTTGTTTGCGCTATGCAAAACTTTTTAAAGAAATAAATAAACAGCTTTAACTGGTCTTTCTAAGGTTCTAATCATCTTTATCATTAGTCACATCTGCAGGTAAATGCGAAGAAGTAGGTGCTATTATGGAGTACGAGACAGCTCCATCAAGGACCTCCCAAGTCGCTATGTCTTTGGCCACGGTGTAATGGAGTGGCATTCTGTGCCATGTCTGTCAAAATAATCATTATGCACAAAGCTTTTTTTGAGTTGGAAATTTCTTTAGATTAGTAAAAGGACTTTTGTGATTGTTTCTGAATTGCAATAGGAGGGTTCATGAAAGGGGATTCCTCCCTGCCCTTTCCAATTTGAAATATAATTCACGCATAAATGAAGAGGGGTGAAACCCCGAAACCGGTCCTAGGATGCTTGTTTTCAGTCCAGGGAGGACCATGCTTGGCAGTTCGGGCTGGACTGTTCCCATGAGGCACAGGGTTAAGACTGATTTGCATATGGCTGGGTTCAAACTGGAATGGCATGGTGAGCAAAAAAACGATGGATTTAGGCCCAAATCTCTGTACTGGGGTGAATGTATGACATTGTTCTGCATTCTGTCCCTCAATTGTTGTTTTTGCATTTGTCACCCCATGTGGCACGGGTATGCTCAGACGTGGGTCCCGTGCTCTCCATGCCACTAGAATCAAGCTATCCTGGCTGAAGAGGGGTGAGACTCCGAAACCGGTCCTTGGATGCTTGTTTCCAGTCCAGGGAGGACCTTGCTTGGCAGTTCGGGCTGGACTCTTCCCATGAGGCACAGGGTCAAGACTGATTTGAATATGGTTGGGTTCAAACTGGAATGTCATGGTGAGCAAAAAAAAGATGGATTTAGGCCCAGATCTCTGTACTGGGGTGAATGTATGACATTGTTCTGCATTCTGTCCATCAATTGTTTTTTTTGCGAAAGAAAACAATGGTGCATTTGAGGGTTGTAACACATAGACAGTTAATTAGCCCCTACCTAGTTCACAAGGATATCACTAATGACTAATTCCACTGCGGAGTGGCGGAATTTCTTAGTAATTCCACGTTACAAGAGTAATGAGGAATTACTAAATTCCTCCAATCATGCCAGAGGAATTACAAATTCCGCCCACCCCTATTGGTAACTAATTTGCAAAGGGGAAGGGGTCCCCTTTGAACAGGATATTAGTAGCATTAAGGAGGGGATAACGTTTCTAAAACCTGCCAGTCAAACAGTGCAGAATCTCTATTAATGCGATTGTGACTGGGTAAATAGTGAAGTTTTTCTGTTATTTGCATGGCTGCCAGACAAACAATGCAGAAACTCTAGCCAGTGTTCAGGTAAATAATGAAGTTTTCCTGCTATTTGCATGTCCGCTAGTCGCACAGTGCAGATATAGGTTTACCTTTATCTGATTTTGTTGTAAATATAGAAGGGACCAAGAAAACGAGGAAGAATTGACACAAATGGATGGGATTAAAGGAAGATTAAGGAGAGATTTAGGAGGGACATCCCAGTACAAAACACAAGGCCACCTATAAGTAAGAGCATTGTAATTCACAAAGTATACCTCCAATGCAGTCCTAAAACTGTCAAAACAGCCTTAAATGTAGCCCGGCCCAGCCTTGGAGTAAATCAAGCACCACACTTGCCCAACCACTGCTACTGTAACACTCCCATAGAAAACAATGGAGTAAGTGAATTTACCACAACATAGGAATGAATGTTAAAACAATTAATGAACTCTAAATGTGATTGATATATACATTTAATATTTGATGTGAAAAAATTATATATTTTTTATTTAATAAGACACATAAATTACTAAAAGTATACTTGTGAATTGTTTTTTATAAACATAAAATTATTTAAATTAATATATACTATCCAGCCACATTTACTACAATTTAAACAAAAATAAAAATGTTAGTGAGGGTTTATAATTTTATTTTTAAATTATTGTTTCAAAATAAATATTTTAAATTAAATTCTATATTTTATATACATTTTCTTTATAGCAGGTATTCTTATGGATGCTTCATATTGCAGTATCTCTTGCGTTAATTGACATTTTTTTAGAGGATATTGCCATTTCTTTATGAAAGCATTCTTCATTCTAACATAAATCAGTTTTTTGCAGCATTTAAAATTCCTCAGACCTTGATTTTTTTGATTCAAGATTACTAATACATTCCATTTCCAAATGCCACTTTTCTTGCCGGCAGGGGAAGCCCAGTTGATGGATATTTTGTGAATTGAGTCTGAAATCCCACAGGTTACCTGTGGGTGCTTACCTTTTGATCACTTTCCAAAGTTTCTTATTGCAAAAAAATACTGTGCTTCTGAAACCTAATGTCCTATAAGTAGGGCTTTCAACAGAATGGAATGATACATTTTGATTTGTGCAAACACCTATTTACCTGTCACAGTATCAAAGGCAGGACATGCTCTAGGGTGGTGTGACCGGTGCCACCACACAAGGTGCTGACTTAAGTTTTATTTGTTTTTAAAGCCCCTGCTGCTGCATTCCTGGCCTACAGAATTTTGTAAGCAACTATAAAGATGTCAAGATTACTCATGATTAATATTCTTCCTGGAGAGAGATTGGAGTTTTGTCTAGTGGAGGGTTTGACTCAACATAGGGTACCACACTGGATAATTATGCTTGCTGCAATGAATGTGTGCCATGCAGATCACAAAATGCATATAATGTAAATATGTAGATCAGTGGATTACTGCTTTTCTAAGAGACATCCTTTCGTTACTTGCAGTTTAAAAATGAAAATCCTAATATACAGCAATTAATTATTAACTGTCATCAAAGAACTGCAAGCAAACTGAAAGGTATAGATTTGAGCAAATATTAATGTTACAAAAAGGGTTCATTTGGGTGGAAATTGATTCTTATTATTAAAAAGAACCCCCAACTATGGCTTTCCGTATTCAATTCTGAGTTTGTGCTTCTCCAGACCAAGCACTATTAAACTATACAATCTGCCAATCTGGATGATGTCACTCCTACACCTTGTAATCCTCTGGCTTATGTAACATTTCCTATACACTGATTTACACAAGTATGATCGATTGTCTCTGTGTAATATGTGTGTGATGCAAAGTGCTCTGACACCCTACACTAGTATGAGTGGTGCTATAATACTGATTAAATGCATCTGAAAGAGAGGGATTTTGGAGACTTGAGGTGCACTGTTAACAGGTGATGGTGAGAGAATCCACGGTGGAGGTGGTCACCATGTTCACCACCGATGGGAGGCGCCAACAAACATTGTTGCCCTGGGCACCACCAGCGCTAAAGCACCCCTCATCAAAGGTCTATGTCAGGGAGATTCACAATCTTATATACTTTGCATTGTTCTGAACACTATTATCATATATGACGCATTCTACTCTGTCTTATTTCTTACAGACAAAGCTCCTAGCATGTGGAAATCTGAATTTTACTATTATTTATATACACAATTATTCTACAAACATAAAGACGAAAGTGCAGAGTATAAATGTTAGTTGCTTTGACATTTAGTGTGCTGTCTATTTAGTGTTCCCTCTGATGAATTTGACATTTTCTGGAGAAGAAATAAACAAATTTGAGCTTTGGTGAAGAACTTACAATAAACTGCTGTCAACAGCCAACCTGCTGTGAAAATGACTGGTTACCAGCTGCAGTCTGCAACACATTTGCCTTATCTGTAGTTAGACAATTTAGCAGAAATACCAATCTGGTAACTGTTGGCTTCAACACTCAGGCCCAGATTTATAAAGGTTTTGCATCGCCTGTGGGCAAACAAAGGGGACGCAGAGTGGTACAAAACCTAGAATGAGTTGTACCAAGCAACTCAAGGCCACTTTACGTTGCCCTGCGTGGCTTGATAAATCTGGAGTAACGCAAGGCAGTGCATGTCGCTTACTTGCATTACTCTGGGTGGTGGGGGTGTTACATGGCTGAAGCGTGGGCCTTCCCACACATCCATGTATGTACTCTGAAGCATTTTCATATTTACCAATGCAGGTAGACCGGGAATGAGTCAGAATTGTATGGCTTCCCCCAGAGGCACACCAAGGAGAAATATTGTTATTTCTCCGTGATGTTTCCTATTTTAGGGGGTCATTACGAGGGCGGTCAGACGAATCGTTGCTGGGATCGGGACCGCCCACCATGCATGCGGTGGTCCCACACTCTAAATTAGGATGCGACCGCCACCATGGCGGTCGCATTTTGCAATTTAATATTGTGGTGGGTGCTGCTGATTGCAGCACACATCACAATGTGAAAAATGCATGTTGTGCATTTCACTGCACTACGTGGCAGGCACCACACAGTGCCTGCCACTTAGTGCAGTGCAATGTAGGGGGTACCATGGGTACCCCCAGTACACAAACACCTCCCCCCAACACAAGGGTGGTCCGTAACGGACCCCAGAACAAATCTCCACCAGCCTTTCCATGGCGGTCTCACCACTGTGGAAAGGCTGGCTTTTGCCAGCATCGTAATCTGGCGGACGGTGCCTCCTAGGCATCGCCACCATTTTACTGATGCTGATCGCTCCACAGGGCAATCGTAATTATTGTGAGCCCAATTCACAAAAGTAATCTGTGACAAAATCCTAACTGTATGACTTTCGATATTCACAGAAGGCATTTAGGAGTACTAAAGTTAGGATTTTGTCTCAGTTAATCTTGAATTTTGGTTTTAAGTTCAATTTAAGACAAACGTAAATTTAACTGAGACAAAATCCTAACTTTAGTATCCTAAATGCCTTCTGTGAATACCGAAAGTCGTAAAGTTAGGATTTTGTCTCAGATACTTTTGTGAATTGGGCCCTCCCTGTGGCGGATCTGTGGCGGGCACGCTTTGCACCCGCCATGGTCGCAGTCAGATTCACCCCTCCAGCGTAATGTTGTGGGGGTAAATTTGCTTCCCGATGGCGGAAGGCCTGCCACCGCGCTGCTGGCGGTGGCGGTCCTTCCGCCATCATAATGACCCCCTAAGTGTGGTGCATTCTGCCGCACAGTTAGAAAGAGGAAAATCCCTCTAAGGATTGTTTTTGTGCAGGACTCTGTGGCTTCCTGCAACAATCCTGCTTGTAATGCAGGCACACTTGCTCCATGACGCAAGGGTGCCTGCATTGGTGTTATGCTACAGATTGTGCACCAGCACAGGACATGAATGCACCATATCTTGATGTATGTGGCACATTCCCGTCCTCTCAATTTCATGCTGTGCAGTTCTGGAAGTTGTCTTGCTGTGCTGATTTAGAACACATGATAAATATGGCACTCAGTATATGTTGCATAGCCAACTGTGCCACAAAGGTGGCAAATCAATCTCTCAGTCTCAAGTAGTGAATTAAAATCCTTTCTGGCTGAGATACTGTGGGAAAAGACTGCTCTTGAAAGGATTGTAGACACTCTTAAGGTTCATTATTTTACCTCCTATGCACTGATAAACACTGCCACACTTTGTAGCGGGGTCTGCACAGGGTTGCACTGAAGATCTCCACTTTACGTTCAGTATTCCACCAGCACTAATGGGCATTGCTTCATTTTCTAGCACTAAGAATTTAGATTTAATTTTTATTACTGAAAACTGGAAACAACTGACTGAATTTTATCTGGCTTGTACATGCCCTGTAGGTTTCAAAATGATGCATCTCCCTGCATCTTCTATGTAAGGAAGTAGAGCTCACACTAATCTATATGGAGAGGTGGAATGCACACATTGCACTCTGCTGAATGGTTTGGTTTTATTATACACTTATTTTCATTATTGTCTGTTGCTGGGGTGATTTGTTATCACTCTCTTGGCCAATCTACAGATTTTGTGAATTCCTTAACGTAGCTTACTTTTCCTCTTAATATAACTCATTCTCATTTCTTCATTCTAGGCAATTTTAACATTTGAGCTAACAATCCACATGATTCTTCCACCAGGACCTGATTGCGCTGTAAGGCGGCAGTAGATCTCTCTAAATTGGTCTTGATGACCTTAGAAAGGCAGCAGACAATGGCCACTTTGTAGCCTTAATACTCTAGACTTGTCTGCTTTGACACTGTAAACTATAATATTTTCTTCTCACGGTTAGGGGAAATTGGCATCTAGTGCACTCTCCATGATAGGTGTAAATATTAACTAGCATGCAGAGCAAAAACCATTCATCTTCCCCCTTTCCAATCTGGGTTTGGGAAGGTGGAGCAAGTGGTACCTCAGAGTTCCTCCCCCAATCCTACATTATTTAATATTTATCAGAGATCCTTGGTTCCATTTATTTGTAGTCATGCCATCAGTTTCATGAATTATGCTGGTGGCTTGCAAATAATTGTTTCAGTTTTCCAATTCAGTCCTTTGCCTTTAACGGTTTTCCATATCTGTCTATGGTATATTTTGTGTTGGGTATGGCTGTTATTGTTCAACAGTGAGAAAACAGAAATCCTTTGTTGTGACAGTTGTGGAAGTTCTCCCATTCCTTTACTAGTAAATTGTTGGCCACTACCCAGCGATCAGGCTCCTGAAGTCTCTTTGGTAGTACTGAACTTTGTTATGTACATGGGCACCGATCTTTTACTCTGTCCTCATGTAAAGAATCTCTCTTCCACTTGTTTCTTCCTAATGCTGCCTCTTAGCAAAATCTTGCCATTTCTTCCTGTTGATCTTTGTACACTGGTAGTCCTATCACTTAACTTAAGTCTATTGGATTATTTAATTCCCTGTTTGTAGGTGCACATAACTAGCTTAATAAATGGCTATGTTGGATCCGGTCAGCTGAGGCAAAGTTAGCCCTGTCTCCCTCTTAATTATTCATTGGTTCCCTTGGATAAATTACACTTACCAGTGTCTAAAAGGATCAAGTTCAAATCCCTAAGCATAATGGATAAATCAATCCATCTTGTAGGGCTCAGGTACCCACAATCCAGATTCACTCACTATACACAGTCTCATATATTCTGCTTGGCCTGTGCAAAATCTGTTTATTGTCCCAAATTCTGGAAGGTACGAATTGGCAGATGCTCTTTTTTGGTACAGGCTGCTTAGTTATGGAACTCGCTCCTTCCTCAGCTTCACTCCACCAATAATATATATTTTCCTTTAGGAAGCTATTGAAATCTTGAATCTTTGCTCTGTAGATTAATTTTTTCTCGTGTTATTTTTCATTCTCCATCACGTAGCAATTTGTTATCAACGTCAGGACACCTTTTTGATAATAGTTGCACTCCACAAGTACAAATAATAATAACAACAATAATAATAATAATACTATTGCCCCTGTCCTTTAAACCATGGGAAGAGGGTACTATGGCAAGCTCACTGAAGTGAAAAATGAGACAACTGATGAGAGGTAATCGCACTCCTCGGATTCATACACAATTGTAATCCTTGTAGGTACTATAAAGGGTACAGGTGGGTATCGCCTTCTGATCAGTAGGCATGAGAATCAAAGAAACAATGTGTCTTTTGAACAAGGAAAGACGTCTCCACATGTCACTCCATGGAGAATATTAATCTGACTGACGAGAGACCGATAAAACTGTGTCTTACATGGTAAAAGTTGTGCGGCCAAGGATAGCCATGTGACAGTATATGTAACAATATTAATCTAAAAACAAAAAAGTGTATACAAATTTTGGGAGTACTTAAGTATAAACACAATAGTTAAAATTCATCTCCATGAAGTGAGAATGTCTAAGTATAGTAATGCAGATGGTTCAGAGTAACTCGAAGATAGTCAGTGATTTTAGAGATGGTACCCTAGTGCAACGGCATTAATGGAAAAAGTGAATTATAAGGCCTGTAATCAAAAGATTATGTTAATAACGTCAGTGCTCTCATAGTGCCACAAGACTTCATAAAACATAATACAGAATAGTAGGAATTAAGAATTACGAACTGCCTTATTAGGTCGAGGAAGTATCAGTGTGCGCCATAGGAGACGTCAATTCCACGCTGCTTTGAAAGTGAAGCCATCAAAGCAGAGAATAAATGAAAGAACAGAAATAGAAAAAAGTGCTTTTGGAAAGGGCCTCAGTAAAGTGAAGATAAGTGCCATATTTTACTACTCTAATCAAAATCAAAATAAAAACAGTTAACAAATCCTTAAGCAAAATGAAAACAGTAAATAAGAAAAATAAAAATGAGCAGATGAAGTCTGGTAATAAGATTGCTTCATTCATAACATGAAAATTCTATTAGAATCTCAGTGCAAAATAAAAATAATTTTCATAAACTACTGGATATTTAGGAGAGTAGGTTAGTGAATATAACGGAACAATGAAAACTACTCACACAATTATTAGTCATATCTCAGAGGTTCCAGCAGAATGTCAAAGAATTCATTCTACATTACAAGTTACAACTGAAGTCCAAACGTTTGTTGAGCCCTTTTAGATTTAGCGAGTGCAGTCTTTCAATCCAATAAACGTCTCTTTGGAGAAAGTATTTTTTGATTATTTCTGCCTTCTTTTATGAGCACAGTTTCTAGTAGCAGTCTAACCATCTACCTTCTACAATATGGCGCTTATCTTCACCTTTACTAGGGCCCTGTCCAAAAGCACTTTTTCTATTTCTGTTCTTTCATTTATACACTCCTTTGACAGCTTCACTTACAAAGCCACGTGGAATTGGTGTCTCCTATGGCGCACACTGATACCTCCTTGACCTAATAGGGAGGTATGTAATTCTTAATTCGTACTATTATGTATCATGTTTTATGAATTCTTGTGGCACAATGAGAGCCCTGACATTATTACCATAAACTTTTGATTATGGCCCTTATTATTCACTTTTTCGCATTAATGCCGTTGCACTGACTATCTTCGGGTTACTCAGAACCATTGTGGTTACTATACTCAGACTTTCGTACTTCATGGAGAGGAAATTAACTATTGGGTTTATACTGAAGTACTCACGAAAATTAAAAACACGTTTAGTTTTTTGATTAATATTGTTACATATTCTGTCACATGGCAATCCTTATTACCCTGTAAGACACAGTTGGAATCGGTCACTCGTTACAGTCAGATTAAAACGATGGGCATTCACTTAGTTCATTTTTTGGTATTTCATCACTTTTACTGCTATTTCACATTTTTCAGTTTTAACCGCATAATTTCTCTTGACACTGCTTAATTTGGTCACTTATCAGAGGACTCTTGGAATGATGGACATTGTTTGGAATGATGGACATTGTTACCACCCATTGAGGCATTAATATTACTTTTTTTCTTCTCACATTTTTTTTCACGTTCCTTTCACGCTTCTTTTCTCTGATCTTTTCTTGACTTTACATTGATTGCTTGCTTGTCGCACTTAGACATTCTTGATCTATTATATGCTAGGAATCTTCCCCTGGTGAATGGCTTGTCCCGAAATGCATCGGGTCATGGAAAAACAGATATCTGATGTGTAAATAATGAAATAATGTTATTGAACAACACTATACATACTGATGAGAGTCTGTAAAAATAAATGAAGATTGGATCTATCATTTGATGAACAAGCGTTTATTATTGAAGAATGTTTACCTAATATTCTCCATGAGCGACATGTGGGGACGTATTTCCTTGTTCAAAAGACGCATAGTTTCTTTGAAGCTCACTGAAGTACCATCTATCATGTTTTTAGGCTTTGATTTTCAGGGGGGAGCAAAGTCGAACAGTCAAGGGTTTCTCTTGGAGGATGGTGTGTCGAAGATGTCCGTTCATTGTTATTAGTTTATAAACACGTTATGTCATTTATGATTAACCTATTATGCTCAATAACTTTTTTATGTGTCTATGGCTTTGATTATTCTTCTGCAAGTGGTTTCTTTTTTATTGTGCACTTCTTTGTGTTAGTTATCTACGTGCATCACCGTTAGCATGCTAAATTCCGCTCTATAGACAAGTAAAATGGACCGTTTATGAGTTTTTTATCTGCATAGTTCAGTACCTGTTTTAGTTGCTTCATTAAATCTATGGGGACTGTAAAGCCTTCGGCAGGGGTGTAGCTTGGTCAGCAAGATTGGAGGGTTGTGGACATCAGATTTGCCCACCATCACTGTGGCATATAATGTTAAAGTACATTATATAACAAGCAGAGCTCATGAGAGGGGCTTACGAGGCAGTGAAAAGGGAGAGGAATGTGGATTAATAAGTGTACTAAATGAAAGAAACACAATATTTTGTTAAATAAACCTTTTTTATGGCTTTTAAAACAGAGATGAGAGTGTGTGTATTTTTGTCTGTGTTTATACCAAAAATCACAGGTGAAATCCTATAGATACCTAACCCTGCTCGACTGAAAGCACCGGTACCCAACTATTCATTTGAAAATACATTCATTAGGGTGGTGTTACACCCCAAGCATCCCCCACCCCCTCAGAAGCTATGCCCCTGCTTGTCTGGTTGGTAGACATAGCTCATAATAAGGCCGATTGTTACTGGGGGACAAAAACGGCGATCTCGGGTTGCAGATGGGTCTTTGCACAGCAGATGTGGGTGGGAGACACTTATGCCTTGGTGAGCAGATGGTTTGCCAAGAAGGAAAATATATTTGGGGTAATAATGCAGGTGATGTGGTAGTCGGACCACTAATTACAATTCAGGTGCTCACCTTTCTCCACAAATCAGAACAGAGATCCTTGAAATAAAAGTTAATCATCTGGTGCCAGAATTGTCTACACTTTGATCCAGAGCAGTGTCACAAAAGTGACACAAACAACACCAAATGGTTGTTTGAGAATTAATTTCCAGTCCAAACTTCTTTAACATAGAAAGTAGCCACAAAGTAGCAATATGGGCTGCTTTGCACCACATTATATCAAGATGGCATTGATGGGTGTTAGCAACCTATATATTGCAATGCAGCAACCTATATATTTTAAATCAAAGCCTATCTACTAACAATTGTAGATAGAGCTTTGCAACAAATAATTGTACATCCTCCGCAGGTGTAAGGTTGGAGAAAAGTTTTTTTCCCCAAAATCTTTTACAATTTGCATGTGTACTGTACTATAAAACACATATCTGACACAACCGTTTTTAAAGTTGCCTAAGCATATTTCTTTGTGCTGAAAGGGCAACTTTCCAGCACAAACCCTATGATAGAAATTACACAAACACCCTTACACTATGGTGCAGGGTGCATGCATAGCAAAAATCAACTAAGTGTGCCAGCGCTGTGGAAGAGAGCAACACAGGAGTTATGATGCTGTTCTGCTTTCTCCCTTTCATGCAATGGAGAGCAGCAGCTTCATTGCTGTGCTGGGTTGTGTGACTCCTAAGTAAATTTTCCCCCTGATATCCTATAGGGAGCAGCATTTTAAAAGCCGTAGGTTGCTTGTCCCAACTCCAACTGCCAAGTCAATTTTTAAGTTAGTGAAACTTTTGGAGGGAATCAATCCCTATAAACTGAATTTACAGTACAGTGGCTAAAATTTACAAGTGAAACTGTAACTCCCAATTTGCGTAATTATTTCTTTCAAAACTAGAAACAGTATTAGGGGTATGGGAATGCTGCATAATGTGTTTTCGCGTAAAGTGATGAATATTACACAACATGATGTGGAATTACGCCAACAGTTATTAAAAGAAGATAATTTTCAACTAAGTTTAAAATCCTTGTCAATCGCAGCTACACAGATGGAAAAGAAATAAAAATGAGGTAATGATTTTCTTTAATCAAAGGTTATGTTGATGTAAAGTATGTCTTGAGGTAGCTATTTGATGTTACGTTTCTGAAGACTGTTTGAGGTTCCTTCACCGTTTATTAAAAGATATGGCCGTGTTATTTTTTCATTTCATGGCCATAAGTAATCAATTGATCGTCATAACATAAAAGATCACATCTTCTGAATCAAAACCGAGCAATATAATACTGTCCAGATTGACTTGTATCAGTAATATCTCAATTAGTTTTTGAAACATAGCCCTACAAAACTATTTCAAGCTAGAAAAAATGGCAAACATATGCAGGAAATCCACTGGTGTGCATAAGCAAAGAAGACAGACTCAAGTATGGTATAGTTTGGTTGAAGCATTTTGCGCATTTGAATGGAGTGAGATAAAAATTAAACAGCATATGATACTTGACTTCTTAGCCTGGCAGGTCTGATAACTCATAAGTATTAAAACATTTGCTCTTGGCAGATTCGAATACCCATGCCTTGGCCCAGATTAAACAATTATCTAATTTGATTTAAACTAGAGAAACAAATATGTCTGAGATAGTAGGGAACTTTTACCAAAAACAAAATGGAACTATTTTGATAGTAGGAAAGATTTCAGTGTTTGACATTGCAATAAGCCTCCTGCGATTAATAATCCATAGTTTATGCATTTATGAAAATAAAGATATACCAGAATAACTGGAAGGTCGTGATTATTACCCATCAGCGAAGTTCATGAGTGGAAGTCAGGAATATGTAAATCATCTTTGATCTCATATAACATTTTCCACAGACTGCGCAAAGTCTTGAATATGACATCCTTAAAGAATTTGGGGTCTCCAAGCCTCTGTTTGGTTTTCTTGAGCGATGGTTAAGCACACAATGAATTAAGTAGCCTGTAGGTATGATAACTGAATACTGAACTATCATTTGGTTTGCCATGGAAGACAAGTAGGGATGTCTCCAGCTAGGAAGGGTCATACCAGCCCTTGAGATTTGCACTGTGATTTGCACAGCCCAAAGAATTGGAATGGTCTGGTTTTAATAAATAGGCAGAAGGAAAACTGAAAGGTAGTGCTCAGAAAAGGTATATTAAGAAATATGTTTGTTTTGATCAAATTAATCCTGTCTTCTTAAGTTATTGGTAAATGCTTACATTTCTCTCTGTGAACTTTAGTCGACTGAAGTAGATTAGAGTAGTTATATTCAGAGAAATGTTCTAGTTTTGGAAGTGTTTGCTATGCTCAGTGCTTAATTTGATCCAGGGGTCGCTGGTGGGAGCCACCAACACTCATTTTTGGGAACTGGTTCTTATTGTTCTGCCTCAGATGGAAAAATATATAAAGCAGAAACACGGAGGAAGATAAAGACAGAAAAATCATCACAAAAGGAGAAAGCAAGAACCTGTGCGATAACGAAACAGAGAGTATCTGGAAGTTGACTTAAGAGGCATGAGGTGGATATAAGACTACCCTGCTTTGGTATTTAGCGCACCAACATATAATTGCAGTGGCTACAGGCTTCTGTGCAGAGCTTTGGACACCAGCACTCATCCTTTCACAAACTAAGGGGCTCATTAGGATGGTGGACTGACTGGAGTCCGTCTGCCATCCTGGTGTAAACCGGGACCGTCCGCCATGCATGCGGCAGTCCCGCACTCCCCATCAGCGGTCGGATCCTGCATTTTAACATTGCGGCAGGTGCTGCTGACAGCAGCACCCGTCGCAATTTTAAAGATGCCATGTTGTGCATTTCATAGCACTATGTGGCAGTCACCACACGATGCCATCCACGTAGTGCTGTGAAATGAAGGGGGGGTACCATGGGTACCCCCCAAGTGCACCCTCACCTCCCCCCACACAAGGGGGCCCACAACGGGCCCGCATCACTAATCCCTACCAGCCTTTCCATGGCCTCATCACCGCCATGGAAAGGCCTGCACTGGCCAGCATCCTAATTTGGTGGACTGTGCCTTCTAGGCACCTCTGCCATTTTAGGCTATGTGGTCCATCCACCAAGCAATCTGGGAGATTGCTTTTGGCAGTCCCGTGGTGGAAGGTCTTTGCATCCACCACGTCCATGTGCGATTCCCTCTGCCATCGTAATACGGCGGAGGGAATATCATGGTACGATTGCGGAAGGACTGCCACCGGATGGCTGGCGGTGATGGGCCTTCCGCAATCATAATAGGGCCCTAAGTACTGGCTAGCACAAGTTATTGTGGTGAATGGCTAACTTGTGAATCATAAACCTCTGCTGCCCCTGCTAAATAAACTGTTTTTCATGAGTGGTAAGTTTTTAGCCGGATATCGAACTGAATTCTTCTGATGTTTGTTTTATATTCTTCAAAGTAGGGTTTATTGTTCATTGCAATATACACCTGTACAAGTTAAGTGCTTCAGTTTAGGAAAGAGGACCCAAGTTGTCTTATGTGTGGTTCAATGTAAAGGGCATGCAAAGCAGTAGAGAGTAGGTATCCCTCTTAGGCATGATTTCAAATGGAAATCGTGGAAAACATGTTATTATTAATGCTTATACTGGTCTTTGTGTGTTTGTAATGGAGTCTTAATACATCTGATAAAATTTGGGTGAAGTTTAAGAGTTCAGAGCACCTCTCATAGAAATTCCCAAGAAACATGACCAAAAGCTTCTCCAGTAACTAGTAGTATAGTAGCATGTGTCACATTTGTACACAATTGTTAAGTGCTACTGCCAAATTGATGACCCTACCGCTTATGAGGTTATGCAGTATGTCCGATGTTAGTGTTAGTGATGAGTTAGAACCATTCAGCATTGTTGCTGGTATATTTACAAATATGTTTGTATCTGTATTAAAGGTATTTATCTGTAAGATCTACAATCAAAGATGTTGTTAGCTTTGTTAAAAAAAATTGTTATTCAAACTTAAAACCAAGAGGGAGGGATAGGCTTGTTTAGGTGGTTCTCTTTGAATTAACTGAGATAGAGTGGTGTTCTAATGTGTGTAAATATTTTACAGACTTTGGATGGGATGTAATAAGATCCTGTAGCTTTGCCTGATGGGCAGTGCGTAAATGTGGTCTTAATCTCTGTGGTAAATGTGGCCTATAGAATGGAGCACACATACTTGACTACTAGTAGCATGCTTTAGTTATTACGTTTTCAGAGGAGTTAATGATATTGTGCTTGATAATATTGTGGTATACATTGGAATAATATTTATCAAATATTGAAAGTATTATGTTGTAATTATAGGTAATTTCACTAGTTTTAGCTTTTATACCAAATGTGCCATTGGAATTGTGAGGTTGTCTACTCATAATAGTAAGTATCCTATTGGGTATTTTCTATTTCAATAGGATTTGCTTTTAAGTTGAAAATGTATTTGATGCCTTTCATAATATGTTACGCATGGATGTGCCCCCAAAGAGAATAGATGTTAGAGTGTCAAACTGGAGTTGGAGTCATTTTTTGCCACTTGCTTGGTACATATCATCATTAACCATTTGAATAATGTTTTTAAGTGTTTGATCTGCTTTCCTGACATGAGTTGCAAATGATTATGTGATGCCATTATATATGGTTTCATTTAGTCCACTGACCACCTTAAAAAAATATTTTAAAAAGTCTTCCCTACTCAACAGGTAATTTGGGAAAAACAATTACTTCTAAAGTATGGTGCATGCCTGTCTTGCCAGATGAGACGGGAAAATAAATGACTGCTATAAAATAAGTGGTGAATTTCTATCTCATCCCAGTATTATCTTTAAAAAAGTGAAAATGAGACAATTGATTGTTATGTTAGGAAAGAAAGTATAGCCCCTATTACTCAACTTTTGACATTGGCACATATCAAGGAGATTCACAGTGATCTTCATACTGTGAATACTGATTCTAGAGCATCTCATACAACTTGTGTAAGAATGGTTAGAAGTATCTGAGTACACAGAATTCAGTTCAATTTCCCATTAATGAAAATAGGGCCGGACTAGTTTGACAGTTGGTCTGAAGGGCAAGTAAAACATATAGAACTGTTGCGGTTGTGGGAACATATGGAAAGAATATTGCTATCCTTCTGTGAAGTAGTAACTTTTGTTATTACCCAACAACCTTCTTTATCCGTCTCGAAAGGGTTGATTATATAGATGTTGTTCACAATCAAGACATTAACTTTTTATACCAACAGAAGATGAGGAGCTCACAGAATCATAGATTTTGGGCATAGGATATCTTTTTCTAGATTTGGTCAGGGAAGATGTTTTTGTATCAGACATAATGAGTTCCCCGTAGGCATGACATCTGGTGGCAGATGCTAATATTCTGATAGAATCATAACTCTTTTTGATCTTCATCCAATAGTCATTTGTGATCCAGGCAAATATATAAACCATTACATATGGAGACAGTTGGGTTTAAGATATCCTTTGCTGCATTTAATCAAATAACATTTTTATGTACAGGAAAGATGAGTCTCCTGTGGTTATAAGATATCAAGTTGAATACACCATTGTTTATTTCTTACTGCCAGCTTTTTTCCTACAACCCAAAGCACAAGATGCAGCTTTGGTCACCCCTGTGGGCCATTGTTCTGATCAGGGCTGTTCTCTACAGCTCACAGATGGAAATCTCTTGGCCCAGGACCAGTGCAATTAAAGTTAATAACGGGTATGCTCTCTGGATCTGTGGTCAACATCAGATGAGTGCACTTGGCTTATGGGGTAAAGGAGGACAGAAGAACACACTACTACAACATCTACAATATCTAATGGAACACCCAACCTACTTATGGGCTACAAACATTCATGGGGACACTACCTCTCTCATATTCAAGCACTCATACTAACAGCTTACAATCAGGTGGAATGATGGTGTCCATTCATGCTACACTGTGCAACTTTGCCAGGGAGACATTTTTGAGAGTCTGCCCTCTGGGGTTCAAGTAAAACAAAGTATGTGCATCACTACTGCAGACAACGGTCATAGTTAAAAAAAAAGTAATCAGGTGGCACCACTGTCTCTCATCACAGTCTTGTAGTCTTTTTACTAGCAATATGCTTAAATCATAAAGGCACTAGTGACATAAGACTGCTACATATGAAAACATACAAAGCTTACGAAAATTATGTAAGTAGATGCATGTTGTCATGTGGGAAAACACCATATGATATGGAGAAGGTAAATCCACTACACCTCAAATTGGGAATTTCGAATCACTAAACTACAAATCAGGCACATAAATTAGATAAGGACATAGATATGTGAGACACTTGCATCCTGAATTAGAGTAAACTGAGAACAAAAGGCCTTCAACCCTAGCTGCAAAACGAGCTTGTCCACTGAGGCAGCTGAGCAAATGATGTTCTATTTATTGTATTCAGCCAGAGTAGTGAAGGTTCTTTTACAGAGGCTTAATCTTGAATCTTGTTACCGACTTAGAATAGAAACATTGGGCAGAAAGTTTTGCAATGTCCACCTCTGCTGCATATTTTCTGCTGATGTAAGCTATGGTAAATTACCTGCATTGTGGGGCTGGGAGCATTGACATGGCCCTCATATCTAACTATCATCCTAGAGGCTGGTCTGCCAACTCTTTGGAATATTAGAGTTACTTTTTCATGATGGTCCTCCAGCATTTATGTGGTGAGATCTCACAGACGTAGCTTGATTGGGCATGGTGATGGTTTTCCACTCAAGGTCAGGCTTTTAATCCAGTACCATTTTTGGTCAAGTCAGGCAGAAAACCTCACGGGGAAGCTGATAGATTTACAGCTGAAATAATAACTCCAAATAAAACTACGAGATTTACACTTGGGCCAACCATTTAAGATTTAAGGAGAAAACAATTGGTGTTTCCCCAATGAAACAAAATCCTTCTTTAAGACACAGTTCCAAAAATGTAGAAGTGTATTGCTTAAAGGGCAACTTTGTAA
Source organism: Triturus cristatus (assembly GCF_964204655.1). NCBI lineage: Eukaryota > Metazoa > Chordata > Amphibia > Caudata > Salamandridae > Triturus > Triturus cristatus. Next base: position 1,209,918,312 of record NC_140591.1, on the reverse strand, counting down.
AAAAAACATTATTATTATATAAAATATTATTTGATATGGAACATCAAAATTATAAATGAATTGGATTTAGATGGTTCTTTGCATCTTATATATTTGTGGTAGTGGAAATATGTGAGATTTGGCATACAGAGTAAATACAGTAAGAGGTGCTGACTGAAAAAATAGCTCATCTATTGAGTTGTAGTTGTAGTTGAGAATAGAGTGTGAAATACTCTAAATTATAAATACTTAAATGTTATTGTTAATTTTGTATTGGAAATAAATATTTCATTGATTAGTAATTATTTAAATGGTTTCATTGTGTAATAGTTTTTTGTTTTTGTATTTACATTTAATTTATTTATAGTTACAGTTTTAAATTTGGATTCCTTATTTTTTATTTTATTGACAGATTGTTGTTTTTTGTTAAGAAATTGTTTTATACAAATGCACATTAATTTCTAATTGCTTATTAATTATGCAATTAATGTTTTTTTTTCTTTTGTATTTGTTGGACTACTTTCAATTTTCAAAATGTTCTTTATCTTTGAATGTTTTTATTTTTGTTGCGGATTTATATTTTAGTAGCGGGCTGTTAGTTTTTGTGTGGGGAAAATATGGCGCCCGCGTGCTGAGCGGTAGCGCGCGTCCTCAGTGAAGCTCTCCTCTCCCTCTCTCGTTATTGTTTTTGATGCACAGTGTGTTGCGGTGCCTTTGAGCCTTTGAGTAGGAAAATATTGCCTCTCCTAAACTGACCAGCGGATGTGTTTGGGAGTTTTGGACCGGGTCCCCGCACCCGCCCCCGTTCCTGTTCTCGGGCTCTCCCTGCCGCAGCTCTGGGAGGCTGCAGCCATGGAGCTTAGGCGTGGCCGCAGCGCAGCGGCTCGGGGTCTCCTTTGGGGGAGTGCAGTGCAGGCAGGCAGCAGTTGTAAAGATCGCAGTAAGGTGACGGAGGGTAAAGGGATTGGTGCTTTTTTTCCCCAGGTGACCTCCTTGTCGGAGCCTTCTGCCCCTGCTTTGGAGCCCCCAAAAACTACGGTGGTTTGCGAAGGTGAACTGACTATTGCTGGTGCAGGAAACGGACAAAGTGTTTACAGGGGAGGCTCAGGTGGGGCTGAGTTTGTAAGTTCTGAGAGTCCTAACTCCTGCAAAAAGAAGAAAGGTGCCAAGTGTAAATCACGAAAAGGCAGGGGCAGGGGTAGGGGAAGGGGGTCAAGGGATAGGCACGGTACCCAGACACCTTTGTCTGGTTGTGGCAGTGAGAGTGAATTGCAGGAGGGGAATGCTGCTGAACTGAGAGGGCTCGAGAGAGGGCTCGAGAGAGCTGCTGCTAAAGGGAGAGAAGGAGAGCTTAAACCCTCTCGCATTACCCCCTCCTTGCGCTCATTCTTTAAAGTTTTGCCCCAAGTCTTGACCATTCCGAAACCCCACCTACCTGAGCAAGATTGCTATTCTGTCCGTGTAGGCTTCCAAGAGAAAATGGCCTCTCATGTGGCAGGCTTTCTTCCAGCAGACACAATCTTACCGGTGGATGGGTCAGGCAGCGATGACCAGACGGCAGAAGAAGTCAGGAGAATGGCGACAATGGAGGCTAACGGGCTTGTTAGTTCACAACTTGTCCAAGACACTCAAGATGGTCTACTGCTAAATAAATTAGTATCCTCTGAAGTAGCCACGAAACAGACACTGATTTCCGACCAAACCCCTGTGCCATTAGAAAGGGGAGAGTTTGGTGGTGGTGGTGTGGATACAGCCTGTTCCTCGATAGAGTCTCTGCTAAACTCTTTAAAAGCAGACATAAAACAGGGATTCGCGATCTCTGCTGAGAATCAAACAGAGATTAGGGCTACTTGTGACGTTTTGGAGCAAAAAGTAGATCGGCTGAATGAGAGGACAAAAACCCTTGAAGGCTCAGTAGAAGAACTTAAAGCCAACCTAGGTTCTGCCCAAGCTAAAATCCATAACCTGCAAAGAGAGGGGGATGCGATTTGTGAGAGGGTTGAGTCTTTGGAGAACTTTTCAAGAAGAAATAATCTCCGGCTTCTGAAGATTCCTGAGGGGAAAGAGGGGAGTGACATAAAAACCTGTGTCGCAAACCTGCTTAAAGTCTCACTCAACTTAGAAGGGTCATTAGACATCTTGGAGAGAGATATCCAAAGGATCCATAGGGACCCCTTCCATCTGAAACCTGGCAGAGAAAAGCCTAGGAGAATTTTGGTCAATTTTCTTACTTATTCGATTAAAAAAAACCACCTAAATTTGGCCTTAAAAAACAAGACTTTAAATGGTCCTGACTCTCCTTTTGAGATTCGTTCTGACCTGTCAAAGACCACTCTAGATCGGCAGTGGGAACTAGGTCAGAGGATGGAAAAATTTCGTGCCCTAGGTGCAACAGTGCAGATGAGATTCCCTGCTTTTTTGCGTGTTATGTTTAATAACAAAATGCACAATATAAGATCTCCTCTTGAGGCGGACAAAATGCTGGAGTCATTAAGGGATCTTTCCCGGGGAGGAGCAGGAATCTCTTAAAGGAAGAAAAAAGAAAAAAGAGAGGGAAGTAAAAGGGAAAGGAAAAAAATAAAAGGGGGGAAGAGGAGGATAGTGGAAGAAAAAAAAAATAGGGTGTCCCCATGTCATTCTTGGGTCACATAGTAGAAGGGATAGTAAACCCCCAGCCATCTAAGAAATTTAATTAGAAATACATAAAACATAAAGGGGGCAAAGGAAATAATTCGCTCAAGAATAAGATAAAACAAAATTAAAAAAGGGAAGGTGAAGGAGAGAAGAGGAAAAAAAAAAGAGGCTGGAGGTTTTGAAAATGAGGTTTGTTTTAGAGTCACTGGGAGGTTCCTTTCTTTTTTGAAAAGGAAGTGCACTACTTACTACGCAGCTTGGGTGTGGAGGGAGGGGGAGGGAAAGAGGAGGGTGGAGGAGGTAGAGGGCGCAAAACTGGCAATACATCTGTCCAGTGTAGGTCGGGTAGGGTTTTCCGGGGGGATGGGTGCTGCACAGGGTGGCAAGGATAAAAATAAAAAAAATCCTCAAATGTCTGAGCCCAAAAGATACTTTATTGTAAACAGCCTAGCCTATCGATTAACTTTTTTGGTCTCATGCCCCAAAGAAAGTAGAGAAAGATATGACAATAAGGTTGTAGGGAATTTGGAAGAGGTAGGGGGAGGTGATGACTGTTTGAGGAAATGACTCAGCTAAACTTTTTATCCTGGAATGTCAATGGCCTGCGCACTAGGAGTAGGAGAGCAAAGATTTTTCAATACTTGAAAGACTCCCCGGCACAGGTCATAGTCATTCAGGAGTCACACCTCCTCAAGGGTGAAACAGCAGAGATTTAAAAAAAGGAGAAATGGGTAGACAACTTTACTTGCACAGACCAATCAGCAAACATTAGGGGGGGTGCTTTTTATTTTCAAAAAACAAGCAAAAGCACTAATTGTGGAGTATAGGGAGGATAGGAGTGGCAGGTGGCTCATTGTAAGGGTTATGCTAGATGGCTTTCCTTTCACCTTGGTAGGGTATTATGGTCCAAACCAGGATTATCCCTCCCATCTAAACATTATACGAGATAACCTATTGGCTTTTCATGACCCAGTTATCTGGATGGGTGATTTTAACATTGTTCTAGATCCAAAATTAGATAAGTCTGCTAAATCTAGAGCCTGTGTCCTGTCCAGATCTAGACAGGATCTCCTAACAGCAATGTCACAACTGGGTCTTGCAGATGTTTGGAGGGAAAGGGCAGGGGTTACGTTGGGGGTTTCGTTTCGAAACTTCACATATAAACATGTGTCTAGGCTAGACTATGCTTTTTTTAGTTATAGTTTGAAAGATCTATTGATAGATATTTCCTACCTTCCCTCACATCTCTCCGATCATTCGGCCATCTCATTTATATTGAATCCAGGACACAAACATAGTCATACTTCTTGGTCATTTGATTGTACTATTCTTTTAGAAAATGAGGAGGTCAACTTTCTATGATCAGAGACCCGGTATTTCTTGGAGGCAATTATAGATTCTACGGAAATCCACATTATGTGGGATGCTTTAAAAGCCTTCTGGAGGGGGAGTATTACGAGCAGAGCTTCTTATATAAGGAAGAAACATAGGGAAGGTATTGAAAACCTGGAGAGGGAAATGAAGACCATTGAAAACATCTTGGATGCCCAAACTAGATCAGGTGCAGACTACGAAAGATATGGGGAGTTAAAGTCACAACTAGGAAATATAATACAAGCTAGGGTCTCTAGAAGGTGGGAGGCGAGCAGAATCTCTCATTTTGAGTTTGGCGAGACGACAGGAAAAATTCTTGCTTGGAAAACTAAATCCGACCAAGCTCGAAATTATATCAGGGAGATTAGGGTGGAGGGAGAATTTGCTCCCCGGATCACAAAGGACGAAATAGGAGGTGCTTTCCGGGATTTCTTTCAGGATATCTATAAGGAAGATACCCGGGAGGATAAGGCAGGGAGGGAGGCCTGGTTAGACCAAATTTCCATTCCAAAGCTATCATCAGGGTAAAGTAGGACGTTGGAGAAAGAGATCTCTGTTGAAGAAATCAGGAAGGTCTTGGGGCAAGTAAATCGGGGGAAGGCAGCAGGCCCTGACGGGTTACAAGGGGAATTTTACAGGGCCCTCAAAGAGGAGATCGCCCCGGTTATGGCTTCCGTTTTCAATAACATCCTTTTGGAGGGTAGGGACCCTCCAAAGTCTTGGAACGATGCCACGGTGGTCCTAATACCTAAACCAGGGAAAGATCTGAAAGAATGTGGGTCATACCGCCCGATTTCGCTCCTCAACAGCGATTATACAATTTTTGCTGCTATTATGGCAACTAGGTTGGGGAAGGTGACAAGCTCTATAATTCACGTAGACCAAAAGGGCTTTATAAAGGGTAGACATTTAGCTGACCTCACGCAAGATCTGGTAGGGGTGATCGATATCGCTACCACCTTTTCTCTGCCTCTGGCTGCCTTTACGCTGGACGCGACTAAGGCCTTTGATAGGGTCAATTGGTCCTATTTGGCTGCTGTCATGAGGAAATTCAATTTGCCCGAAAACTTCTGCCGTATGATTTCACTCATATATAAGGCTCCGACAGCAAGGCTTTATGTAAATAACTCCCTAACAGAGCCTTTTGAAATTTCAAGAGGCACAAGGCAGGGCTGCCCGCTTTCCCCCCTCCTTTTCAACCTCTATATGGAACCTTTTGCACAGATTCTTAGAGAGGAGGCTACTATACCATCATTTAGCTTTGGAGGGTGGGATAAGCGGGTTGCCCTATATGCCGATGATATCCTCATTATGACATCAAACTTAGATTTGGCTCTTCCCTCAGTGATCAGGAGGGCTGAGGAGTTTGGCAAAATCTCCAGATATAACATAAATTCCGAAAAAACTGAAATTATGGCCTGGAATATCCCTAACACTCAGGTGGAGGTAGTGTCCTCTATGCGGTATCTTGGCATTAGAATAACCCAAGACATAAGTAAAATCGCCACTCACAATCTCAAGCGAGTACATAAGGAATGTCAGAAACAACTAAAGGCATGGAACCATCTCCCGCTATCTATCTTTGGGAGGACAAACCTTCTAAAAATGTCTATCCTGCCTTTTTTGTTTAACTCTATCCCTATGGCCTTTGATGTCAAACAAATATCCAAATGTCAACAAGAAATTAACTCTTTTATTTGGAGGAATGGAGCCACGAGATTGGCTTGGAAAAAGCTGAGGAGAAGGAGGGAAAAAGGAGGGCTAACGTCACCAGACATCCAATATTACGCTTGGGCGTTCCAATTATCCTATTCGAGAATGCTCCTAAAAACACCAGTGGATAACCCTAGGGGGAGGATGTTTCGAGCTATGTTGGAGGGGTCTGATCTTCCATCTGACAGCTTTCTTTCAAGTTAGGGGACCAGAAATTAAAAAAAAAATAATAGTTAAAAACTCTTCAATCGTTGGTCAGTAGTTGGTCCACAATTAGAAAACGAACAGGGATGAGCTATTTTTCCAACTCAGCACCCATGTGGGACTCGCCAGGCACTCCTTTGTGTCTTAAAGACAGACTGGCATGTCCAATAAAGGAAGCCGGAATTTTGAATTGGGGAGAGCTGATAGCAGGTGGCTCAATGATACTTTGGGAGGCTTTGCGGGAGAAAGTCAGGCCAGGCTTGTCTAGTTTCAAATATATGCAGTTGACTAGTTGGTCTCAGGCATTGACAAGAAAGGGAGTCCCCCTGGGAAACTATAGTAATTTAGAAAATCTATTGGTGACAAGGCCAGGGGGGGGTAAGGAGGTCGCATGTTGGTACTGGGCGATCCTTTTTCCCCCGGGTCCTATGATTATGCCAGCTTCCCTGCTCCATGGATCTATAGCAAGGGTCTTTTCCGAATTTCTGGTCCAACAGGCTGAAATATGCCTAGATGGAGTTTTTGAAGGTCGCCCTCTCTGTGTGTGGCTCTCTCCTTCTTCCGCCAACTTGTCATTTGTCTCTTGTGCAAATGTCCGAAGCACACTAATGGTTCTGGTGGGCAGGACAAGGTAGCACAAAGTGGTGGTTGGCGGTTTCCTTTTTCCATACACAAAGGTTCGGCAAATGAGGACAAAAAAAAAAAAAAAAGATTTAAGGAGAAAACAATTGGTGTTTCCCCAATGAAACAAAATCCTTCTTTAAGGCACAGTTCCAAAAATGTAGAAGTGTATTGCTTAAAGGGCAACTTTGTAAAAAAAACATTATTATTATATAAAATATTATTTGATATGGAACATCAAAATTATAAATGAATTGGATTTAGATGGTTCTTTGCATCTTATATATTTGTGGTAGTGGAAATATGTGAGATTTGGCATACAGAGTAAATACAGTAAGAGGTGCTGACTGAAAAAACAGCTTATCTATTGAGTTGTAGTTGTAGTTGAGAATAGAGTGTGAAATACTCTAAATTATAAATACTTACATTTTATTGTTCATTTTGTATCGGAAATAAATATTTCATTGATTAGTAATTATTTAAATGGTTTCATTGTGTAATAGTTTTTTGTTTTTGTATTTACATTTAATTTATTTTCAATTTAAAGTTACAGTTTTAAATTTGGATTCCTTATTTTTTATTTTATTGACAGATTGTTGGTTTTTGTTAAGAAATTGTTTTATACAAATGCACATTAATTTCTAACTGCTTATTAATTATGCAATTAATGTTTTTTTTCTTTTGTATTTGTTGGATTACTTTCAAATTTCAAAATGTTCTTTATCTTTGAATGTTTTTATTTTTGTTGCGGATTTATATTTTAGTAGCGGGCTGTTAGTTTTTGTGCTGGAATAGGATGGGAAGTTAAGTAAAGTGAAAATGATTTTATTGCAATGGTAATACATTTTTAATTGTGTAATTTATGCTTAAATAGTCTTAATTTGTAATCTATCTATTTTTGTTAGCTTCACAGTATTGTAAACATTTATATTTTTGTTAATGTAAATTTTAGGATTGGCTTTTTGGTTTTGAAGAGAAATAGTCTGGGAAGGTAGTGAAATTATAGCATTTATATTCTTAATTGTTAATATTTTATTGATTGATAAGTATTTATCAAACTTTATTAGTGTTGAAAATGATATATACACTATTTGTCTTATTTATTAATTTAGTTTTACTTGTTTTTAATCCTAATGTTTGCAAAATGTATTGTCTAATGAAAACTGTTGTTTTTGTTAAAGTTATATTTTCTGTAAAGTAATTGTATTTATTAAGTCATTTTGTGGGCATTTTGTGTTTTTTGTAGTAGAAAAGTAAATTGAGTTAATTTTTTAATTTTTTTATTTTATCATGTATTGCATATTTTTATTGGTTTGTAATATGTAGTTTTTAGTATTATTATTATTATTTTTTTAGGTATTTACTTATTGTGTTCAAAATGATTAGGAAGTGGAATACTATTTGTAGTCCATTCGAAGTCCTACATTTTATGTACTCTTGTTTACAATGGAGTTTGAATAGCAAAACTAGCTCCTCTGAGCCCAATACTTTCTCTACAATTGCATAGAATGCTGTGGTAATAGTAAATGTAATTCATCTGAAGTCCAACACTTTCCTCACTGTCACTTACACTGGAGTAGAAATAGTGAATATACCCTCTCTAGGCTCCAAAACTGTCACTATTATTGCATAGATTGGAATGAAAGTAGTAAATCAGCCTCTCTAGAGTCCACCACTTTCCCTACTGTTGCATAGATGTGAGTGGCAAAAGTAAATGTAACCCCTGTGTAGTCTAACATTTTCCCCACTGTCGCTTAAACTGGAGTAGGAATAACCGATCTCACCTCTCTGAAGTGGAACACTTTTCTCACTGTTGCTTAGACTGGAGTAAGAATATTAAATCTAACCCCTTCAGGGTCCAACACTTTCTCTGCTATTGCTTAGATCAGAATGGGAATAGAAAAATGCAACCTCTGCGAAGTCCAACACTTTCCCTACTGTTGCGTAGACTGGAGTGTGAAATTATGTCTAACGCCTCCGAGGTCCAACACTTTCCCTACTGTTCCTTAGACTGGAGTAGGAATAGTAAATATAACCACTCCGAAGTCCATCACTTATCTTACTCTTTTATAGGATGGAGTAGGAATAGTAAAATAATTCTTTTTAAATTAGATGCTTTAAGCAATATTTGCTAACTCGCATTTATAGTATTATTGTACTGTTATTTAAGATGTAGGTTTTCATTTTTGAAATAATTTCTACTTTTGTAGGGTTTATATTACTGTTATCAAAATGTTTTGAAACATATTTTTTCAATATTTTTCATATTCGTTTATTTAATTGTTATAGTTTGATATAAAAGTCTAATTATTTTTTCCTTTCCTATGTTAATATTATTTTTGTAAGTGTTTGTAGTTGGAAATATGTTGATAATATTTATATACAGCTCTGTTTATTTTTTTATTTTATTCAAAGTGTTAAATAAAACTATTTGATATGTTTATCTTACTATCTAAAATGTGTTATATATATATTTTTAGCCCTCATATGTGACAAAGACAGGTGTTGTAATCCGGAATTTGTCTGCAAACTGAGCGCAACAAAACCTCCATGATCTTGAACCCCATTACTTCTTCAACCAGTAATCGAGGTGGGTGTAGGTGGTTCCATCACTATCCTCATCTAAACTATTGAAATTGGTCCTAATCCTTGGACTTCATCAGTGTGAATCAAGTGCGTCTACAGCTCATTCCCCTTTATGAAAACAAAATTACATAACAGTGTTGAGGAGGGGAGCCCACAGTCTTTCTTTTTTTGCCGAGCCAGATTGACTATCTAGTCTGGCTATATGCCTGGCAAAGGTTTTCTATCCCTTACAAGTAGGCGGTAATTCGGGTGCCCATTTTATGCAGATTTTACTTCCCCAAAATTGCCCCCTCCTCGGTCAATACCCCAAAGATTATTAGTGGAAGGTTTACCTCAATATTGACCCCCCGGATTGTATTCCGCACCTCACCAATTTCTTGCCAGAAAGACTGTATCACTGGACACTGCCAGAAAAAGTGAACATCATCCACTTTCTCCAGTGCATACTTCAGACAGCACCTCTTCTTTTCTCCTCCCATCTTTGCGAGCTTCTTAGGTGTCCAATCTACTCTACCAGACCCACAGTTAATAATGGAGTTGCCAGACTGTCCTTTAAAAATGGTGGGATTCCTGGAGATCTCCAGATCGGTGCCCTACCATTATAGTATGTGATTCCCAGAATTCTATTAATTTGAATCCATACTTTGCATGCAGTCATTAAGATTTTGAATGCTATTTGTTAGTAGTATTTGGGGTGTTTGAATTTAGATGTAAAATACTTGCCTTCATCGGATGGGGTTTTCGTTAAAGCCCTTATGCCCGCTGGCATATCTTGGGAGCCCATCAGCAACCATCTTGAGTTCTTCATGAATTAAGGCCCAGTAGTAAAGTTGGAAATCGGGAAGCACTATTCCACCCTCCAACTTTTTTCCCCGAAATTTTTTCCATTCAATTCTTACAATCTTGCTCCTCCAAATAAAACTCTTGCTCCTCCAAACAAAACTGCTGGGTTCTCCCTGTAACTTTTTTTTAACCATGCTGGTTTAAACTAAAGGGGAAGAGAGTTAAACATGCAAGTACATTTTGGGAGGATCATCATTTTGATTATGTTAGGATAGCTAGGATATGGATCGGGAGAGAGGCCCAGCGATGTAGAGGTTTTACGGTTTCCTTCATCAGCCTGATAAAGTTAACACATGCCATTTTCTCCAAGTCTTTCACTACGCGTATTCCTAAGTATCTAATTCTGTTTTTGCTAGCTGGTTAAGGATTGGACCATTCCAGGTCATAGTCTCAGTTTTGTCTTTATTGACTCAGTAGCCAGAAATGTTCCCAAAATGATCTACTACTTCCATTATTAGAGGCAATGACACTGTGGGGTCAGTTGTGTACATTATTAAGTCATCCGCAAACAGGGCTTCTTTTCTAATCCAATCCAAGTAGCAAAAGGGAGGAATTCTCTGCTCTGCTCTAATTTTCCTAGCTAATGTTCTATATACAAATTAAATAATAAGAGCGAGAGTGGACAGCCTTGCTGTGTACCTCTACTTATATGGAATCCTGGGGTTAGTGAGCCATTGACCAATATCCTTCCATGGGGATAGAATATATACTTTTAACTGCCCTACGGAAGTTTCCACCCAGTACATTATGGTCCATCACTTCATTTAAATAAGACCAGCTATTTCTATCAAAGGCCTTAGCAGCGTCCACCATTATTATAGTTAATGGAGCTCCCGTGAACTCGGCCACATCTATTGCACAGACCATATCCTGGGATAAATCAGAAAGCTGTCTTTCCTTCATGAAACCTTTTTGATTCTCATGTATAATAACGCCCAAAACCTTTTCCAGCCTTTTGGCAAGGTCTTGGGAGTATATTTTATGATCTGAGTTAAGCAGGAATATTGGTCTGTACGGCTCACACTTTCTGCGATCTTTCTCAGGTTTCAGTATTAGTGTTATAATTGCCTCATTCCATGATGGAGGTAGATATAAATGGTCTATATAAATCATATTAAATAGCTTAAGCAAGAAGGATATAAGTTCCTCCCTTAAGAATTTGTACATTTCATTGGGGAGGCCATTGATGCCTGGCGCTTTCCTGTTTTTCAAGTTTTTAATAATTTTACCTAATTCCAGGCTAGTGATCTCCTAGTTTAAAGATGCCTGTTGATCTCTTCCCATATCCTTCTCCGTACTCATAGTGTGCCAACTCACAAGCTTTCCACCTCCTCTGCAGATTCCCCTCCGAATATTCTAAAAGGATCTCCTTCGCCTCCCTCAAGTTACTATAGAGTGCTGCCATTGTAGACTCATGCAGGCAGTTTATGAACTCCTTCTGAATTTCTTGGATGTTCGATTCAAGTTGTGCGATTTTTTTTTAACTTTCCATTCTTTTATGTATTGCAAGGCTAATTAATTTCCCACGAATGTAAGCTTTATATGTATCCCATACAATATATAGGGAGGATGACAATTCATTTAGGTTGAAAAAGTCCACTGTGTTCACTTTTAAGATCTTCACATCTGGGTCTCCTAGAAGGGTTCTGCCTAGTGTCCATCTATAGTGAAGTGGAAGACTCTCTAGCAAGATCTCTAATTTTACTGCAGCATTATCCTATAGGTGGATCGGTTGGTGTGATGCCCTGCTAATGCTCTTATTTAGCTTTAAGTCTGAAGGAAAGAAATACATTCTTGAAAAATTAGAATGTTTTTTGTTATGAAATGTGCAGCCTGTTTCCTGGCCTACCATTAACCTCCAAATATCTACCAGTCCTAAATTCATTATTAGCTTGTGTGTGTAATCTTTCATTTTTGGTGAATTCACTGCTGGTCTAGATGTAGATTTATCCAGCACCGGATCCAGCAACATCACCCTCTATAACTATATGGTGTCTTGTATCAATGTTGGCATAAATCCCTAAGCAGTGATGGGTCATCAATATTGGGCCGATAGTGCCCCACAAATGCGAATCCTGTATTAAAAATCTTAACATTGCTTACTAACCATCTACCCCCTGGGTCTGCAATAGTACTTTCCATCTTTACTTGTGTGCTGAGCTTTTATATATACCCGCTACACCTTTTACACCGCAGGTTTTATCAGTGCAGGAGAGGTGGTTAGTCCATTTATTCTTTTTAAGAATTCTCTCCCACTCTTTTTGCCGTAAATATGTCTCCTGTAATATTAACATCGCTGTCAGAGAGTTTGAGGAATTGTAGGATTCGTCTATCATTAACCCTCAGCCCATTCACGTTCCAGGAAAGTACCCTTAGTGTGTGTGCCTCTTTCGTATCCCTTATTATCATTTGTATCTGCATGAAACCACTCTCTCCTTTTAATGCTCAGCTCCTTTGTAAATGTGAGGACCATATTTTCTTTTGTTTTTGCCCGATGCTCCCAACTCAATTCTCATATAAACTATTTAAATGTGATCCCTTCTGTAACCGACCTCCCCTCCCACCCTGGGGAACCCTCCCTTCATCCAATTTGGATATTTAATCATACCCTTTCAGCTCTGCCCCCGATAGTTTCCTATTAGCCTTTGTGGATCTTAATCTGCGATATTAGATTTTAAACGCCAGGAGCCTCTCTCAAGATATACATTTTATTATTCCACATCACTCTCAGTATTGCTGGAAATTTTAACTGAACTGTTGTGCCCAATGCCTTCAAATCATGTATGTATCTCCCTAGCTCCCACTGCCGGGTCTGAGTTGCTTTGGCAATATCTGATCTTATAGTGAACGCCAAATCATTTTTTTTTAACTGTTTTGCTCTGAGGGCAGCCACAAGAATCAACTATTTAATTGAGTAGGTGCGAAAGTTTATCAGAATCTACCTTGGTTTCTCTTTGCCAGGATTGTTCTTAAAAAGGATCCTGATGCACCCTCTGAATATCAGATTCTAGGTCGATCCCTGACACCTCCGGAATGTATTCCCTCAGTAGATCAATTACAAAGGGGCTCATTAGGGGCGGCGTGTCAATCGTTACACCATTCTACTGTGAAATACCCCCTCCATATTATGATGGCGGTGGGTATCGCGGTGGGCGCGAAGTCTGTCCGCCACTTTTCCGCTGGTCATCAATCATTTAGATTGCCGGCCGGGCGGAGCTGGGCCACTAATATGATAGTGCCATATTAGGATGTGGGTTGATTAAAGGCCTTTCCATGGCAGCGATGCCGCCATTGAAAGGCTGGCGGGGACTGGCTTTGGGGGCCTGTTGTGGGCCCCCGGGGTGGTGGGGGGGGTGCACTTGGGGGGTCCCCATGGTACCCCCCTGCAGTTCCCTGAACCAAGTGGCAGGCACAGCGTGGGGACTGCCACATGGTGCAGGGAAATGCTGTGCATGCCTTTTTACCATTGCGAACGATGCTGCAGCCAGCAGCACCGTCCGCAATGGTAAAAGGCCAGGATGCATCCACCAGTATGGCGGGCACATCCTAATTGGCCCAGTGGGACTGCCGCTCATCTGGTGGTCGGTCCCATCACCGTTATGTGCCATCATAATGAGCCCCAAAGTTCCTTATATTTCCACCCTCTATGCCCTCCGGGAAATTTAAAAGTCTTAAATTGTTCCTTCGTGAATTATTTTCCAGTGCTTCCAATTGATCTCTGAGTTCTTTTTCTCCCATTTTTAGAGCTTGGATCTCTTTCTGGTTACACTTTACTTCCTCCTGCAACACCCCTATAGATGCCTCTAGTGTAAATAACTTTTCTGTAATGTCCATCAGTTTCTCCTCTAAACTTTCACAAGCCTCTTGGATTTTAGCCTGATTTTTCTCTGAGATAGCAAATTTCCCTTTGATGTCATTGGATAAGGAGAGCAAAATCTATCTTTGCTGGTACCCTCTTTGTTTCCTAAAGAACTCGAACTCTCTGTGCCTTAGTCCGCTCCCAGCATTTCTTTGTTGTTGAGAGTGTCCACAACTTCTATGAGGGGGACCGTTGATGAAATATCCACTGGTGGGCTACCAGTGTGGGGTCTATCCATTGTCATTAAGGGTTGATTGGAGATATTGAGGACTTGACCCTTCTGCTAAGATATTTTTGGAATTTCCATATCTGAGAGGGGCTCAGGGTATTTTATACCTGTTATCTGGGGAGCCCTGGGGAAAGTATCCTGAATTTCTGAGTCTTTAATTTTAAAATAGGATCTCAATAAAGGAGTGAGTTTAAGTTTTCCTCCCAGGATGTTTGCTGGTGTTGATATAGTCTTTATCCCTCTCTGAGATATTCGTTGAGTCCCTGGTTGAGAGGGGGCAGAGAGTGAGTAATTGTATGGGTGACCACAGGGGGGGAAGTAGCTCCCTCTTGCAGATCCTGACTTTCCCTGTTACTTCCTCCACTCCTTACCAATGGCGCTTGTTGCCCCCCAAAATCCACGTTCCTTTAAACATATCTATTTTTACCTGTTCTGAGAAGAGCCAAGGAGGGGTTTGCTGGCGTTCCCCCTGCCAATACCATTGTTGTTCACCCTTTTTTTTGGGTACCACACTCCCTGTCATGCAGGGAGCTTTAATCGGTGTTTGCGATGTGGGCTTTTTACAGGCGCGGTCTTTGTTAGCTTTTTTTGGGGGGTCATAAGGCTTGTATTAAGGTCTCCTCTCCCCAAACCGGCTTGTCCATGAGAAAAACTAGTCAGGGGCGTCGACCGGAATGTGCTGTCTCTACCCCCAGTGACCAGGAGCCCTCGGAAGCCAATGCAAATTTCTTTTGCAGCACGCAACCACAGAGAACCCGAGTCCGCCACCGTGGTTGTTCTTTCTCAGAGCACTGGGCAGGGTAAGGCTAGTGAAATCAGACACTCAAGAGAACAGGCTCAAGACAAGGTAAGCTCATATTATAAATTATCCCATAAAGTCGGAGGCATCAGAGCTCATGGACGGTGTGATAGCTGGCTGCCATGATCCCCCAAAAGGTGTGTCCCTCCTGAAAATGTGTACATATAGTTTATTTGGTTACATAATATATATATATATATATATATATATACACTTAAAAAACCATAGGTTTCACACATGTTATAGTTAGGTGGATATTTCACTCTTAAAAAACCAATGAAATTCTCCTGTTATAGTTAGTTCAGATAACTATAACTCGCGCGCCCGCAATCCACTGCTGATGACGTCACATATTACATCACTCATGACATGGTCAGTGGCATCACTCATGACATCACTGATGACATCATCCTTGTGATAGACTGGCGGCCGCACGAGTTATAGTTATCTGAACTAACTATAACGGGGGAATTTCATTGGTTTTTTACGAGTGAAATATCCACCTAACTATAACATGTGTGAAACCTATAGTGAATTTGCAAGGTTTTTTAAATGCTAATTCCTAACTATAACGTGTGTGAAACCTATGGTTTTTTCAGTGAATTTGTACGGTTTTTTAAATGCTAAGTTATGTATGTATTATTATTTTTTTTATATATTTATTTTACAATAAACTACGTATTAAAAATTTTTAAAATTATATATATATTTTTTGGGTTTTTCACCATGCGCGCACCCCCGCAATTTATTTTATTTTTTTAAATTAAAATGTTTTTTTCTGCCTTAGGGGTCCTTCAGGGACCCCTGACAAAGGCTACGGGGTCAGGAACTCTCTACCCTGCCCCCTTTTCACGTTCGCCACCTTCCTTTTTCACTCTTGCACTGAAAGCAAACAAAATGGCGGCCGACACTTCCTGATTTCGACCGATTCGTACGTTGACTAACATGTAACCACCAATCAGAATTACGCTCGCGCACATTAGGGGGCTCGCACGGTGCGCGCACGGTGTGCGGCTATAGATATGTATGTGCTTTTAACTGCAAATTTCTCAGGAACTACTGAACAGATTGACTCCATATATGCAAAAGGCACATCCCTGAGCTGAGGACTACCTCTCTGCCAAATTTCAAGTAATTATGTTCAGCCGTTCGGGCTGTACCTTGGACTAAAGGTGCCTATGGTAAATTGCATGGGGAAAACGCGTTTTGGGACTCCCTTTTTTCTCAGCCCCCGCTTGACGAATCCCCCCGAGACTTTTAGGGTAGGAGCGGAGCGGAGCGCCCCACCTATTTTGAAAATTTCGCGAGGATTCGTCAACCGGCGCCAAAGTTATTCCAAATAGAATGTTGCGGATTTCCTATGGAAACACGGTCCTAACTATAACTATCTACTGGTGACCGCCAGTAAATAATATATATATATATATATATTATATATATACATATCAAAAAAATCTACCAAAACTTAGTTAGGGAAATTAAAGAGTCACATCACCGCAGACATTGCAACACCAGAGAGACGCCTTTAGGCAGTCACACTGCCTTTATCAATCTAAAGTGCGCCATATTGGTGCTCTATTTAAACATTTAAATCAGTAGACATAAAAGATGCACATTTCTTAGCAGCAGCAAAAAAACACTTCAAAAATAAAACATTACTATTGCTTCCTATAGCTTCTCACTCTTGGTAGCAACAAAATTGGTATTCTAAATGCATTCACTTAAAAATAACTTCCAGCCTGTGCCACTGAGCGCTATTCATGAAATAAAAAAAAGTTCATGATGTCCTGATGTCCTGAAATCCCATCTTGCATCATATTAGCATATTTAAGAACTGGACTGAAATATAGTTTGAGTCCTCAGCTGCAGTAAAGGCATTCAAGAAATATCGCTATATAAACAAAATGACACGTACTCAAACCAACTTATAAAGCAATATTAGTTCCAGCTATGCCGCCTTCGAATTTCATTTCTTTATCCTCTAGGGACATCCTGACCTCATAATCTAAAACAGGCTTCATGAATTGCGTCCCATAAAATACTCAAGAAGGTGTCACCATTCTATTTAGCTTAATTCCTATGTCCCGTGTGGCTCAATTCGACAATCAGTATTGAGGTCCCATGACCCCACCGCTCAGCCAGTGCCATTCGCAGTGCCCATCTCCAAAACAAGGATGTAATCGTAGGGTGAGGATATGCTAACCACAGAGGAACTCCAGTCCCCGCTATGAGAGGCTCCACATCTGCCATCTCCTTGTTATGTTATGTTATAATGAATTTATAGAGCGCACGTACACCAGTTGGTTTCATGGCGCTGATTCTAGGAATTACCAAACCCAGTAGGAGTTATTCATAGGCTTGAGTATACAACCAAGGGGCATATCAACAACAACCGGCGATAATTATCGCTCAGCGCTCTTAGCGTGAGGATAATTATCGCCGGCTAGCGTGAATTTTTATCGCTGAGATAGCGTGCTATTAGCAACGCTTATCTCAATAGCGATAAAAATCTACACGCTAACAGGCTAACGTGAGATTATCGCTGGAAACCCAGCGATAATCACACGTTACCTTGTTGATAGGGCAGGCAAACTTAGCCATGATATCCTCCTTCCATAGGATATCATGGCTAAGTCTGAAAATTAGCAGACGTAAAAAAGCAGCGTTAACCGCGGTTAGCGCTGCTTTTTTTGTCTCTAACAGGGTTAGCGACATTCTTGATAATAGGAGAAATGTCGCTTAGCGACATTTCTCCTATTATTTTACTCTGGAACGCCCCCTTTGCATCTCATTAGAGATGCAAGGGGAACCATAGAGTAAAAGGGTGCTAACATGCAAATTTGTGTGTTAGCACCCTGTTGTTGATAGGGTGCAAGTTTTATCTCTGCTTTTTTGGCTTTTAAAGCCAAAAAAGCAGAGATAAAGCCCTTGTTGATATGCCCCCAAGTCTTAAGGGATTTTCTCAAACTCAGCAAGTCAGTGCATGACCTAATTTCCAGAGGAAAGGAATTCCACATTCTGGGAGCCAGCTTTGCAAACCTGCAACCCCCTTGTCGCTTCAACTTAAAGGCAGGAGTTGCCAATGGATGGAAGTGGGCCGAGCGTAAATTGCGTGGGAGAGTGTACCTTTGGATGAGGCAGTCGATGGGAAGCCAGTGCAGCTTCCTCAGAACTGGGGTGACACGTTGCCACCTAGGTTGCTAGTAAATCAATCTGGCCGCTTGATTCTGCACTATCTGTAGCCGTTTAGTTAAGAAGATTGGCATTCCAAGGTAGACTAAATTGAAGTAGTCTAAGTGTGACATAATTGTCGCTATCGCGACCTGTATCAGTCCTGCCTGAGTGACTAGTATACTGATCTTTCTAATCTTCCGTAATTGGAAGAAACAAGTAGAGACCACAGAGCCAACTTGGGTTTTCAATCACAGGTCGTTCTTTATTGTGAAACCAAGGCTTTTCGTAGAAGAAGAGGGAATGGGGGAGGGTTCTAATTCCATTGGCCTATAGTGTGGACCCCAAAAGTTGTGACTGCCCCCATCAAGATTAATTCGGTCTTGTCTGGGTTAAGCTTTAAATGATTACGGTCCATCCAGTGGCGGATGTGCAACATAGTAGCTTGGAATTCAGAAACTGATTGTGGTGAATTGTCGACGAAGAACATTAATTATAGGTCATCAACGTAGTTGAAAGTGGCATCTTTCTTTTCCTTGACGGACTGAATCAGAGGGAGGAGGTAAAGGTTAAACAAATGAGGGGATAGCGAGGAACCCTGTGGAACCCCACATGTTGTTCTTAACTTAGATGCCATAAACTTGGCCAAGCAGACTGACTGGGAGCGATCTGTCTACATTGTTGCACTCCTTGCATGGGAGCACGCCTACCTCAGACATCCAAAAAAAGAGGGGTTGTGGTATGCTGGCATGCTGCCAAATCTCTTGTGTGCACTGCAAATAGCACCATCGCCAGCACTCAAAATATCTTTATATATCATAAACAAAATACACTCTTTCCTGGACCTAAAACCCGTGAGGGGTGCTGTGCGATGCCAGCAAGCATGCCGGCTCGAAGTATTCCCAAAATCCAAGTTCCTATTGTTCTTTTATCTGCCTGCGAGATTGATCTTTCTCCATTAGTAATGAATGGGAGGAGGACAACAGGATCAGGAGTATTGAAGATAACAGTGGGGAAAACGTTTCTTTTTGTGGTTCCACCTCTTCTTCTTGACTTTGGCTCTCCATATTTTTTTCTCGAGGCCAAATGTCAGATAATGGGCGGAAGAGAGTTTTTGCCAGTTGATGGCGCTCATCTGGTGTCTCATGCATGGCTCTCCTGCTGGCGTCTAATGTCACAATACTTGCAGTTAAAATACTTGTCCCAATATAAGTGTGTTCTTGGTTCCCATGGCTCATTAGAGGATTACTATAGGCACTTGGTTCATTGCAGTCCTCACGTGTTGCTTACATGGCCCTCGTGGTGCATCTGATGTTGCTTCAATTGTTGTTGGCAAACTTGTCTCTGCGAGGAGGTGAACATGAGTCCCTTTGCTCTTTGTTGAGTTGCTGTTTTCTCTAACATGTTGTTGCACTACTTGTGCGTACGCAGTTGTGTGTGTGGTGGGAGGTGCAGTTAGCTCTCAGATATTTTAGGCTTCATTTCGAGGCATGTTGTTTTAGGAGATGGGATAAACAGTCTTAATCAGGCTGTCCCTGTTTGTTGGTGGTCCTTTAACCGCCAATAGATCGTGCTGGACTTTTGCTCCACCACTTCATGCATGCTGATTCTCCTGCATTTTGTGTCTTTTCTTCGGGTGTTTTTTCATTGTCAGGGCCTGTCTCTAGCACTGTGAGGGGCTGGTGAGTGTTTTTATTGCTGGTGTCTCTATTTTAGAATCTTCCTTTGGTTTCTCTGCATTCTCCTCTATCCTAGAGAGTGTTTCTTCTTGTCGCTTTGCAGGCGTCACTGTCTGTGTCACCTGACTGAAATTCCCACATCCTGCTGCCCCAGTTTTTTGTAATCCTAGCTGATGGAACTGTCTCAAATCAGTGGCTGGTGTTGAGAGAACTTTCTACTATTTTTATGGGCTCCTCTTTGATCCACATTTTGCTGTTCTTTGAGGTCTAATAAAGTTGACAATAGTTTTATTATTGGGTTTGTTTCTCCCATTTTCGGACTTGAATGTGTGCATCTTCTTTTATTCATATTTTGAGACCCAGTTAGATGCTCTGCTTCAATGTAGCAAAGATAGGTGAGCTGAGCCTGAAGTCCGGACTTCCCAGAGAGAGATTATCTTTTTCCCTTTTCGGAATATACTCCATGATAACTTTGGGTGCTTGTCTACTAATACTACTGATCCTCTCTTAAATCTCACATGGGATGAGGTCTCTTAGTTTTTTTTTATCGTAGTAGGGAATTTTCCCATTGATCATCGCTTTTCAGATTGTTTTGTCCCAATCTCCATATTATTGGTTGCCATGGAATTTACTGTAAGTGAGTTTCTCTTTGAGCATTGCCACTGTTCTCCTTTAGTTAAAAACCTTGTGTGCTAATTTCCAATTTGCCCAAAGAGTACTGGTTTTATCCAGGCAGGAGAAATAGCGTGACATATAGCTTTTGGTGCTTCCAAGTTTCTCATCTGAGGTTTGATCAGTCTTTGTTTTGCAGGTGTTGCAGCTACTGCAACTGCACCTGCTCCGCTCAACCCTGTTGTGGGGTTCCTGATGCAATTTTGTAGGTGACAAAATGAACAGGCATATAGGGGAGTGTTTAGGGAGAGTATTCATCATGGGCACAGTAAAGGCACGGTAAGAAGTATCGGCTCCAGACCACAAGCTGTACCCTGACCTAGCAAGGCCACTTCTATGGTCTTGGGACACTCTCTGGAGCAGGAGCTACTAACGTCATCTGTCTTACCAGCTTAAATCTGTGCTACCAGTCAGCTCCCTGCTGCAAGATTTTCCCCCACCATACTTACCGATTTTACCGCTCTCACCTACTGGTCTTTTCTGGCTGATTCAGGTTTCGGTGACAGATTGCTCAATGAGCGGGTGGGCTCAGGAGACAAGATTTCTCAAGAGTCGGGTGGCTCCACTAACTGCTGGACCACTGCACAGTGCTGCTCCCTGCTCTGAGGTCCATAGCACCCTGGTCTGCGGACCTCACTCCTTCTAAACCCCTGCACTCTCGCTCCTCCTCCTCATAAGAGAACCTTCCTGTGACATCAAATTCACTGTGTTTCCTGGACCTGTGAAAATTACTGCAGGACTGGGGATGGGGGCAGCAGCATTGCCCAGCTTCCGCCCACCCACCGCAGCAGTCAAAGAGCATAGTATGCCCCTCCCAAACAGTCATGAGAGTGCTAGCAACCACCACACTGCCTTCAACCACCACACCCCCACCCCGCGAGCAGTTCTGCATACATTTTTTGTCTGCTCAGAGCGGGAAAAAACTGAGCATTTTTTTAATGAAATGGGGGGAAACTGCATGTTAAAACACCAAGTAAATTTGGGAAAAATTCATAATAACCAGACATTGCTGGGGAGATTTCTGCCCTTCAGTTTAATTCAACCCCTGAATCTTCACTACAAGTTCTAGCCAACTCAATATGGGAGTAATACAGTTGGATACTAAGTGAGCTACTTTCAGCCACTGGCTCTTAGGCAACCTCAGTCACATTTTATATGATCCCACATGACTACCATTCCATATTATGTCCTGGTTACGAGTTCAGAGTTCCAGCAGAATGCCGAATCTGTGCTGGATATGCGGTGGCAGGTAGAGACCGCTGCACCAACAGTCCAACTGCCATAACGCAAGTATAGCGGTTGGAGTTTTTTGGGACCACTGCAACCACTAGGGATCCACGATCCCTTTCGTTGGCACAGTGGTCGTGGGAAGCAATATTCATGATGGTGCCACTGCAGCACTGCCATTTATATTATGAGTTCACCACCACCGACCTTTTCATGGCTGTGAGCCCCACCATGAAAAAGTTGGTGGTGGGAAAACCTGTTGCCCTTTGCATGGGGGTGCATGCAGGGGGGCACATCAATCAATCAATCAATCATAGCATTTGTATAGTGCCCTACTCACCCGGAAGGGTCTCAAGGCGCTGGGGGAGAGGGGTCCGTTACTGCTCGAAGAGCCAGGTCTTGACTCTTGAGTTGCTTCCTGAAGGAGAGATGGTCCTGGGTCAGCCGAAGGTGGATGCGGAGGGAGTTCCAAGTCTTGGCTGCCAGGTAGGAGAAGGATCTTCCTCCGGCGGTGGCTCTGCGGATGCGTGGTACAGCGGCGAGGGCGAGGCTGGTCGATCGTAGCTGGCGGGTGGGCGTGTAGAAGGTCAGGCGGTTGTTGAGGTACATGGGGCCCAGGTCGTGGAGAGCCTTGTGTGCGTGGGTGAGGAGCCTGAAAGTGATCCTCTTGCTGACGGGGAGCCAGTGCAGGTCTCTCAGGTGGCCAGAGATGTGGCTGTGTTGGGGGATGTCCAGGACGCGTCGTGCGGAGGCGTTCTGGATGCGTTGGAGTCTTTTCTGAAGTTTGGCTGTGGTTCCGGCGTAGAGGGTGTTCCCGTAGTCCAGTCGGCTGGTGACGAGTGCCTGGGTGACTGTCCTCCTGGTTTCGGTGGGGATCCATCAGAAGAGTGTTGAAGCATGATGATAAGACGGCGTTGACTTGTCTGGTCATCGAGAGGGAGGAGTCCAGGATGAAGCCCAGGTTGCGTGCGTGGTCCGTTGGCTTGGGAGTGGTGCCCAGGGCAGGGGGCCACCAGGAGTCGTCCCAGGCGGAGGGCGATGATCCCAGGATGAGGACTTCCATCTTGTCTGAGTTCAGTTTCAGGCGGCTGTTCTTCATCCATTCGGCGACGTCTTTCATCCCTTCCTGGAGGCTGGTTCTGGCGGTGGTGGGGTCGTTGGTGAGGGAGAGGATCAGCTGGGTGTCGTCGGCGTAGGAGATGATGTTGAGGTTGTGTTGCCGTGCGATGGCTGCGAGGGGGCTCATGTAGATGTTGAAGAGGGTTGGGCTGAGTGATGATCCTTGTGGTACGCCGCAGATGACTTCGGTGGCGTCGGATCTGAACGGGGGGAAGCGGACTCTCTGAGTTCTTCCGGCGAGGAACGAGATGATCCACTTCAGTGCCTTCTCTTGGATCCCGATGTTGCTGAGGCACTGTACTAGGGTGCGGTGGCAGACAGTGTCAAACGTTGCAGAGAGGTCCAGGAGGATGAGGGCCGCTGTTTCTCCGTTGTCGAGCAGGGATCTGATGTCATCGGTGGCTGCGATCAGTGCGGTCTCGGTGCTGTGGTTTGCTTGAAAACCAGACTGCGAGGGGTCGAGGGATCCGTTCGTCTCGAGGAAGGCGGCGAGCTGTCTGTTGACAGTCTTCTCGATGACTTTGGCAGGAAAAGGGAGGAGCGAGATGGGGCGGAAGTACTTGAGGTCGGTGGAGTCCGCTGTTGGTTTCTTCAGGAGGGCGCTGAGCTCGGAGTGCTTCCAGCTCTCCGGGAAGGTGGCTGTGTGGAAGGAGGTGTTGATGATGTCCCGGAGTTGGGGTGCGATGATGGAGTCGGCCTTGTTGAAGACGTGGTGGGGGCAGGGGTTGGTTGGAGATCCGGAGTGGATGGTGTTCATCGTGCGAGTGGTGTCTTCGGCGCTGACCGGGGTCCAGGCGCAGAGGGTGGTGGTGGGGGGCGTTGGTTCGGCGGTTGGGTGCGTGGTTGGTGAGCCGAAGCTGTTGTGTATGTCAGCGATCTTGCGGTGGAAGAACGAGGCGAGTGAGTCGCAGAGGTCTTGTGAAGGAGTGATGTCGTTGTTTCCGGCACTGGGGTTGGAGAGCTCTTTGACGGTGCTGAAGAGTTCCTTGCTGTTGTGGGCATTGTTGTCCAGTCTTTCTTTGAATGCTGTCTTCTTGGTGGTGTGGATCAGCTGGTGGTGCTTGCGGGTGCCGTGCTTGAGGGTGGTCATGTTGTCTGTGGTCTGGTCGTGGTGCCAGGCTTTCTCGAGGGTGCGGCAGTTTTTCTTGGAGTCCTTGAGTTCGTTGGTGAACCAGGGGGCTTTCTTGCTGCCGGGTCTGCTGGGAGGGTTCTTCAGTGGTGCGAGGTCATCGGCGCAGGCGGTCAGCCACTGTGTGAGGTTGCTGGCTGCTTTGTTGGGGTCCGTTGTGCTGGCAGGAGGGTTCTGGCTGAGGGAGGTGGTGAGCTGTTCGGTGGTGATCTTGCTCCAGCTCCGGCGAGGAACCTGTTGCGGGTGGTGGTGGGTCGTGGTTCTTCTGAAGTGGACGCAGCTGTGGTCAGTCCAATGAAGTCCGGTGGAGTGGATGAAGGAGATGTGCTTGCTGGAAGAGAAGACGGGGTCAAGCGTGTGGCCGGCATAGTGGGTGGGGGTGTTCACCAGTTGCTTGAGTCCGAGGTTGGCGAGGTTGTCCAGCAGGGTGGTGGTGTTGCAGTCCTTGTTGTTCTCCAGGTGGAAGTTGAGGTCCCCTAGGAGGATGTAGTCAGCGGAGGGGAGGGCGTGCGGGCTGATGAAGTCTGCGATGTCTTTGCTGAATTGTGTGCGTGGTCCCGTGGGTCTGTAGATGAGGGTGCCTCTGAGGGTCGTCTTGGGGCCAGTGTTTATCTGGAAGTGGAGGTGTTCGGCGGCGGTGAAGGTGTCGTCGGAGTTGGTCATGATGCGGATGGTGTTCTTGTGTACGATGGCGATGCCTCCTCTGGTCTGGTTGACGCGGTCCCTCCGGGTGATCTTGTATCCGTGCGGGATGGCTGTGGCGATGTCGGGCGCTGAGGAGGCGTTCATCCAGGTTTCAGTGAGGAAGGCGACGTCTGGCGATGTTGTGTCGAGGAGGTTCCAGAGTTCGACGGTGTGTCTGTGGACGGAGCGGGTGTTGAGCAGGATGCACTTGAAGTGGTTGTTGCTGGTGTTCGGCTTGGCGGGTGCGGTGCAGGTCCGGAGGCAGGTGAACTTGCAGGTTTGGCAGGTGAAGGGTCCGTGGGCGCATTTCAGGGTGGCTCGGTAGCAGGCGGGGTTCCGTCCGGTGTTGAGTGCGTTCAGGGTGGCGGCGGCGTAAGTCCATCGTTTGGGCTGGCATCTTCGGGGGCCAGGGGTCCTGGTGCTGGGCACGGTCCAGGCGCAGACGGGCATAGACGGGCTTGCCTTTGGCGCGCCTTCGGCACACAATCGGCGCGCCCGCTGCGCGTGACCGCTGCGCGTACGTGCGGGCTCCATATGAGGCGAAGTGGGCGGACGGAGCAGCTGGGAGGCGGGAGAGGGGCGGCCAATCGGGTACAGAAGGTAAAAGGTGGCGGGGCCGTGATGGAGCAGCGGCTGGAAGCGGGGAGCGGGTGGGGGCACCAGAGGGATTAGCGAGGCACACTAAACAAAACAAAAGCACAAGTGAATACAATGCAGGAGTTAACAACACAAGTACAGGAACAAAGATACAGTGGGCACGAAAAATCGGGCTAAAAGGGAGCAAGTACAGAAAAAGAAGCAGTGAGCATGAAAAACGGACCAAAAACGGAGCAGGGACAACGAGCAGCAGCAAGGGAGACCCGCTGGCGAGCCGTGCGGCGTGGGGGTGTCCTGAGGTCAGGTCACATGGTCAGGGCACATGGTGTGCACTCCTGTGTGAATGCACCCCTGTCCCTGCACAGCTTGGACTGCTCAGTCCATGCTGTGCAGGAAAGTTCATTGTCAGTCTTGCGGCGGTGCAGTTAAAAGGGTGCAGTTAAAAGGCTCACTATGAGTCTTTAACCTGCACTGCCGCGGGACTGCCATGCCGCCTGTTTGTCAGACAACAAAATTACTCGTAATCTGGTGGGTGGGCGGCGGTTGAGTTCGGCCAAACTGGAGCAGGGCTCTGGCATGGCAACCCACTCCAGGACCACCAAACTCATAATCAGGCCCTTAGTTTGTTTAGACAGTATGAGTGACTACATTTCTCCTGCTTCCTGTCTGGTTCCAGATCTGGAAGGCAGAGCCACTCACAGGCAAAAATGTTTGTGTCCATCTTTGAACTCTTTCACTGACTGGCTTTCCTTTTCACCATTTCACTGTGCTCAAAAATAACACAGCTCCTGCTCTACCCTTCCCTAATCGTTAATTTAACTCATAGTGGTTTTTGCTCTACCCTCCTTTTCACCCTTTCACTGCTCTCACATCCCTCCATGACAAGCTTGCCAAGCATTTATTTCCTTTCAATGCACGGCACCCAGTAGATTCTCTGACATGCTTGCTAGCCTGATCTTTGGTATCCAGCAGTCTCAGCTTCTGATCTGTCCCACCTGCCTTATCAGTGCTTCACTGCAGCTCAGAGTGGTTTTTGCTTCTGGTGTGTTCCACTTCACCAGTCAGTTCGTTTCCAATGCTTACTATGTAGCTTATTTTTTCAAAGCTGAGCACAGAGCAACTAGTTTTATTTTCTTTCAGGCGACTCATTTGATATGCAGAGAACCCAGCAGCTACCAGACATGGTAATATTCATCAAAAGGTTACGCAATGTAAATTCATAACATTTTAAGATCTTCAAACTGCAGAGGCTGTTGCATAGTCTTAACATGGACACTACTCTGAGTGCCGCTCCATTTTTTAGAGTAGTGCATGTGTTAGGACTTCTTGGAAGATACACAAGGTGTTCAGGCTTAGAGATTCCATTAACAACAAATGCAGGTATTTCATACTATGCACTCTTTGAAAAAGTGTGGGGAGGCTTGGAACTAGAATCTCTGAGAGCATCAACTTACAAAGAGATGGGAATGCACTCGACCTTTCACTGCACCAAGTAGTTTCCAGGTGCTGCAACAGCTCACTAAACAGTGGACCTGGGAGTCCTAGCATTTCTCAGTAATTGTTTTTCATCAGTATATGTTGCACCATGGTTGTCTTATCATTCATACCATGAGGCACGCACTCTAACCATGGCAGCCCATAGGATAAGTTGGGCACGCTATTGCAGCTGTTGCTCTGAGTCTTGTAATGTATTTGTTTACTGTATGCCGTCAGTTTCCCAGACCCCTATACATTCATCAGCATTTGAAATGTCGCTGCTACATACATATTGAAATAAATAAGTAAACCATTTATTTTGTAAGATGTTATCTTAATTGATAGTGAATCTTTGAATGCAGAATGAGCTCATAGAAAACATCACAGGGTATTTTGTGCAGGATGGCCTATTTATTCATGACACTAAATAGGACAGTAAACTGAGTGCAACAAGTCAAGGAAATACTGATATATATTTACGATCTTAAAACTCCCTTCGCACAACTCCCTTTACAACTTGTTTTGCTTTTGTTCCAGAGTCTTAAGACCTTTACCTATTTTAATATGACTTTAAGGATTCTCAAGTTGGAATCTCGGTGGTGTGATTCTCCTTCTGATTGTTTTAGCACTGTTGACTGCTAGTGATTGCTGGTTATTTTTTTCTGTTTCTATGATGTTGGCAATGCCCCCTACCAAAGGGCATTTGAACTTATCCCCCTGCATGTACGTCCAGACAATGTGCTCAGGGAACAAAATGTGCCTTTTGTTGCAATTTACTTTTATTGTCATTGCGCTTACCCTTCAAGTGACCACTTCCTTCCTGCAATGGTGTATTGCACATGAGATGTTGTCACCTCTTTGTACTAATGTGTCAAGGGGTGTTCGTCTACAAGTCAGCTTACTAAAGTATTTATTTGAGAAATTAAAATACCACAATTATGCATGTCGTGCTAATCCACAAGAAAAATAAAGTACCACTGACACTTTTAGTTCATTAATATTGATGAGAAATAGACAAATAAGCTCATACAGTGGTAAATAACATATAATGCTGTTTCCCATTTATGAAAGACAAGATAGAAGGCTTTTCAGTTCACTGTGGAAGAAGAGAAAAAGTTGTAGAACAGGATCAGATACATATCATATTGGGCACTATGAAACTTTACTGTTCTGGGAAATGTTGGACACTCTTGTAGTGATATCTGCACTTTGCACACAGATCAGTGCATAATCCACATTTGGATGAACTGACCACTATAAAAATGAAGGGACTTATTTACAAGCCCATTGTGCCGCCGGTGCATCACTTTTTTGGATGCACCAGTGGCGCAGTGTTCCTGCCCATATTTACAAGGCCACGCAGAGCCACCCTGCATGGCTTTTTATGGCCTTGTAAATATGGCCACCTTTTATGCATCCATGGAACATGACACATTCCCAGATTTACAAAATTGTAAACCTGGGAATGCGTCAGATTCCTACGCCTCCCCAGGGGAGGGGTAAGGGAGGGGCAACATGGAAAAATTCCTTTCTTTTTTTTCGTTATTCCGTTTTCAATGTAGCATATATAGAAAGAGGAAAACACCTCTTGTGATTGTTTTTGTGCAGGAACGGACAGCTTCCTGCACAAAAACAATCACCCCTACAATGCAGACACCATTGCGACGCAAGGGTGCCTGTGTTGGAGCATGGCAGTCCACTGTTCACCAACGCAGGGGAAAAGGAAAGGAATACGCGCGCCTATTGTAGCTATGGCATATTCCTGTCCTTTTCTCTTGATGCACAGCAGCACAGCAGGAAGTCTTGCTGCAGTCCGTCAAAATATTGTAAATGAGGCCCTTAATTTTGCTCTAGCCATCTGATGCAATGTGCCATTCTATTCTATTATTTTTGTGGAACGCATGGCTACCCGTAGTCCTCCCAGTGCTAGCAACAGTAATAATAGTCGCCAGGGACCTGAAGAACAAGGTTTTCAAGGTTTTATGAAAGAGAAGTTTGTTAGTCAGCTGGCACAATTCAGGAGGAAGGGTGTTCCAAAGTCTAAGAGCCAGATGGGAAAATGAGCGGCCTCTCCAACAAGATCTCTTAATCCTGGAGACCTGAAGCAGGTGGGCTTAGGAGGATCTAAACGACCTCCCAGGGATATAAGGAGAGGATAGTTGATTCAAATGTCACGCAAGATTGCCCAACACCAGGGCAAAATTGTCTAGTGCTTGTGCAATTTACATGATCTGGTTTCAAAAGAGTCAAAGATCTAGCCCATATCATAAGATCTCCATGAAAATTTACATTATCTTGCCTTGGACAACATGTTTAATTTTGATGAAGGACCTCTTCATGATTGAAGAAACAACTGCCACCAGCTCCAAACTAGTCAATAAGGATCCAAATCACAAAACCATTTGCAACCACGTGAAGTAGTACAACCGTAGCAATACCCCATTTTATTCTATACAGCACTAGTATAGAGAACATAGTTACCCTTAGGCATCCCATTGTTGATAGCGCAGCACAGACCAATTTGAGGAAATTAAGAGGATCCATTCTGGAAGAGCCAGGTCATTAATAGCTTTCGAAAAGGAAGTTCTTTTTTGGCTAATCTCAGGGGCAACAGGAGTCTTCCACATTTTGGTACACATAAAGGCAATTCACAAAAAAACTGTCAGAAATGTAAGCAAAGGCAAAGCAAAAGCAAAAGCAAAGTCTCTTGTATAGAATAAACCACCACCCATTCATAAAAATCTGCACATGTAAACCACTACGAAGGTGTCAATATAGATATGGCCAAGGGTCATGAATTAAAAATGGAGAATATCTACTCTAAAGAGAGAACGTAGGGGTTATTTTTCCCTGTGCTTTATCACATGGTGATATCCATCCCACTTGCGGAGTCTCCGTATGGTAAATTATGGGGAAAATTCAAAGATATATTTAGCTCAAAAACAAATATAAAAAGTTTATGGGACATATTCATGTAAATTCATTGCATATACTTACTTAAAATGTAGCATACAAATATTCTACAGAACTGCTAAGTTAGTTTAGAATTAAAACTTTAATTAATGGAAATACAGAATTTTGGACAAGCAAGGTACCATGATGTCATGTTAGGTACTGAATATTATTATATATTACTGTTCTATATAATATATGTAAATGCACTAGCACTTTAGTCATGTGGCTTAATTGCCCCGTCTTGTATTGTGGGAGACAATATAGTTATGACCCATTTGGGAATTGTAACACCCATGCTTTTTTCCATGTTGTTTTATTATGTTAATCAGAGCCATTCCTTACCTTCCAATTTCCCATTCGCCATTTGAACGTTCCTTTTCGCTCAGAATGTTTTTAATCATGACTTGCGTGGCTGTATATTTTATGGTTTTTATTAATCGAAATAAAGAGAATATGAATTGCTGAATATTATATCATGCGGGCATCAGTACAATGTCATACATACAGATAGGCATAGCACATTAATTTCTGCTGACATAACTACATTCAAATGAGACAACTGCATATGTATGGGGAAACTGCATGAAGTCACTATACACATGGCCTGGGTAAGTAACAACATTGCTTGCTAGAGCTTTCAGTGCTCTTCTAGCAAATGTGATAGTAGTCTATGATGCAGTGGTACAAAATATGCCCAGAGTTGTCTAGTTTAGCCCTGATAGTGTATTACCCCTGACAATAGTGCCAGTGTAACTTTCACCTTTATTTAGGTCTGTTTTACATTAACACTACACTGACATTTTCATTTGTGAGGTGTATGAAAGCTAGTGTTCCTGTGTTACTTGTTGTACATGGTAACACATACAAAATGATTAGTGGCTCACCTCATCTGTCCCCTATATTCTTAAAAGTGGGTTGCATCACAACTGTGATGGGCAACAGGGACCAAGGCTGAAAAGAAGAATCTCAGCTACAGGACTGACAGCAAACGCCACCAGAGCAACAAAGGAGAAAGGAGGGAAGGATTCATTCTCTTCAGAGACGTTTGTGCCTGTCTGAACGCTCTCCACATCATCTTCAAATATCTCAGGGTGGGGTGCATACAGGAGGGAAATGTGGTGGTCTGACATGAGGACTGCTATGAAGTGGAATTCTCTCCGTAGTTACAACCTGTAGGTTCCAAAGACCAAGCTCGACCACTATCACTACTTGAACCCACTTTTTTTGTCCTTCCTCCTCCTCCACTGTTACCTCCCAACGTATGATCCATCAGTACCTAAAGTCAATTTTTCCACACAATCCTGAGCCTTCATGTTTTCACTCTTTCTCCTTCCAACTCTTTGTGTGCCCAAAAGCAGCCCAATTTCTTTTGAGAAAAGTGGTGGCTGGGCAGAATGTGATCATGCAGGAACTGAAGTATAGGGCTGTCATGTTGGGGAAGAGGTCTTTGATCTGTGTACATTTTGTATAACATTTATTTATTTATACAGTTTTATATAGCGCGAACTTGATCCCGAGGAATATCAGAACGCTTTACAATTTGAGGGAAAGGAAGGTAACAGTTCAGTACAAGAGTCCATTGGGAATATAAAACAAACAATGAATCAAATAGGGCCCACATAACAAGACCAGTTACAACTCCTGGGGTCAACAAAGAATGGGCTAGCAACTGATACAAAGCGATATAGAAGGGGAGCAAATGGATCAATAAGAGAGAAAGAAGAGAAAAGACAAAAAGAAAAAAATATATACAAGATTAACAACCACCTCTGCAGTATGTCCAATGCATTAGAGCAGACAATCGCACATCTTATTAAGGTAAAAACTTATTCATGAGGAATCTTTTTACTTCCAATTTGAAAGCAACCTTGGAGGAGATTCTACGAATAACCGGTGGAAGAGAGTTCCAGATTTTCTGTGCAGAACAAGAGAAATCTCGTTGGCATGTTCTCTTTTTGCGAAAGATCTGAGGTTTCAGGAGGAGAGTTAGCACTCCTAGACGGTCTACCCCCTCCGGATAGTTCTAGCTTTTGCGCTAGATAGATGGGGGTTTTGAAGTGGAGGGCTTTGTGAGAAAGGCAGGCAATCTTTAGCTGAATTCTTGGTTCATAGGGCAGCCAGTTTAGGGATGTAAAGACTGGGGAGATGTGTGCATTTTGCTTGGTGCCCGTAACCAATCTGGCTGCCGTGTTCAATGATGGCCTTAAAGGGGCCAAGGTATATTTGGGGAGGCCACATTTATTTTGGAACCTTAATTTGAAGACTTTTACGTCAGCATTGAACATTTTAGTTTGGATACTAAACCCTCTCCAGATTGCTTCAGACCCAAACTCCTCAAAATTGCTAATCCTACTCTTAAAATATCCTGTTTTTGTGTTGGTTGCATTTACGGATGCTTATATTTTGTACTTATTCAGGTTTATCATCACTGATAATCCTAAATCCCATCCTACCATGACCTCCCAATTTAACTTCATTTTCTAGAGCTATTTCTATTTATTGGATTTCACTTTATTATTATCATCCTTGTTTGCACGCAGCAAGTGAATGCCCCTGAAGGTATTTTTAATGGTCATTGTAATTTATATATGCCCATACTTTTTAAAGATTTCAGTTCACAATACACATAATTCCATATAAACATGCTCAGAGATGATGGCAAGTGCATTGGTTGCACAGTCAAATTTATTGTGGCAAGGAGGGCATGCAGGTAAGTCAGTAATTTACACAATTCCCATAGGTGCACATACATAAGGGGATAGCATATAAGATGAGATAGTGTTTGTGAGTGGTGTGGGATATCTTTAGTGGGTTAGATTGATGTAAACATCCACCAGGGTTATCAATACCCCCACTTAATACAACACAAGGCCTATATTGGGATCTGGATAAGGTGGATACCAGGGGGCAGGTGGGTGTGTGATGGACTGCAGTCCTATCAGTCTGTTACAAATAAGGTACAGGGGCATCATCACAGCCCCTGTCATTATCTTCCCTCTCGTTTAGGCAGGTTCCTGGCTTGTCTCCAAATTGTCCTTGAGGAGTCGATTCAGGTTCAAGGAGCTGGTTATGTATCTCCATCACACGTGCCTAGTACTGCAGGTGTTTTTCAGGGTTGACTCCATGTTCTTAATTTCACATTTTGCTGGGCAAATAAGCCCTCCTCCAAGCGAGTTGGCCTTTGCCCTAGCAAACCTCAAAAGCCTGAATGACCGTCCAACTTGCCCATCTTTTTGGGTGTACTTGGAAAGCTGAACGTGATGATTGTCAAATTGGAGGGACACATGGCTCACTTAGGGATCCCTGTCTGTGTGAAGATGGAGAAAACACAAGTGTTGCCCCTTGGTTGGGAGTTTATTCCAGGGCTTTTACCTGGTACAAGATGGCGTTTTGGGAAAGTGCCTTATAAGAGGAGCCCCCACCCATTGTACTTATGGTGCATTATTCCGTGATTTTCTAATACATGCTTTCTAGAGAGATTCATGTTCTCCAAATACCTATATCTACATAAATGCATGAATGTATGCCTATTGTATTCAGCATTGTGCCACCACACCATTAAGGGCGACTTACTCATATGATTATTGGTGGGGTGGTTAGTTTAACGTAAATTGTGCATCCTTGGACAGATCTCTATAACTCGATTCTCTTAATCTTTACATAATTAATTAATATTGTGTCTCTGTTACTTTTCGTTGCTACATATAATGCAACTGGCAAATCCTCGGCTGAAATGGAGGCCCCTTCCATCTTTAAAATAAACCCATTCTTGAAGTAAAACAAAGGACAGTAGTTCTCGGGGAGCAGTATATCCCGGGAAGCACGCGTGATATGTTTGCTTTCGAGTCAATACCAATTTAGCAGGAAATCGTCACTCTTCGGACTGCGTTACGGAGTTACGGAGTTCCAAATGCACGCCTATGACTACACAAGGAGGCACACTAACTCGACCCTTAAGAGATATCAAAAAATGCGGCGACGTCTCTTAATAATAATATCAGCGTTCACATAGAAATGGTTTGCTTCAGTTAACCGATTTCTCTTGTTAGCATCCTGTCAGCACTTTTATCCACATTCACCTTTCTAAACGCATTTAAAAATTACCATTTACATGACATGTGATTTGCATCGCTTGACTAGGCAATTTAATTGGGCCAAAGATGTGGCAGTAAAACCAACTCCCTGTCCACACCTTAACGGTAGCATTGTGAACGTCAAAGAATAATTCCTTGAAATTGAAGAAAAATGGGATTAGGTCCCCAAGAGCCTTTTCACTTGGAGAAGAGAATGCATCTTTCCTTTCTACAGCGTTAAAGACTCAGTTTAAATATTGTTTGCGCTTTTCTTCTTTTTAGTTACAGAGGTGCTACATTGGCTGCCATTTGTTATTGTTTAACCTTCTGTCTCGGAAGCCCTCCACTATTACTCCGTACCTGCTTCGTTGTCAAAGAGAGTCATTGATCTGGCAAGCCACTGACTATTCCAGAGGGCTAGCAGCTTTGTTGTGGGTCAGTGTTTAGCTCAGCCTAACCAGTAGAAAGCAAAAGCAATAGTAACTGGAAAAGTACACCCATACGTGTCTCTGAATGAGACCACCAAAATACATATATTTAAATATAAATAAATAAATATATATATATATACATATATTACGTACTGGCGGTTACCAGTAGGTAGATATAGTTAGGACCTATTTTCTATAGGAAATCCGCAACATTCTATTTAGAATAACGTTGGCGCCGATTGACGAATCTTTGCAAAATTTTTCAAACTTTTCGCCAGCTCTGATCCGCTCCTATCCTGAAAATTTCACGGTGATTCGTCAGGCGGGGGCCGAGAAAAAAGGGGGGTCCCAAAACACGTTTTCCCCATGCATTTTCCCATAGGACCTGTTGACGCAGCTACAGCCCGAACTGCTGAATGGAATTACACCAAATTTGGCAAAGAGGTAGTCCTCAGTTCAGACTCGTGCCTTTTGCTTAAATGGTGTAAATCCGTTCAGTAGTTCCTGAGAATATCAAAAGTAAAATCATAGATATATCTATGGCCTCGGAGTATCCGCGCACCCTGCCGTGAATGAGCTGTATTCTAATTGGCTGTCAACACTCCAGATCAGGAAGTGTTGGCAGTCATCTTGTGCCTCGTTAGAACTGATGCACAAGAAACCTATAAACCTATAAAATTAAAAAAAAGAAGCGCGGGACTCCCGCGCTTCTTTGGTGATTGGCCCCCGGGGGGGCCAAATCCCAGGGGCAGAATTAAAAAAAGTATGGGGGTGTCCCAATCCCCCCACACTGCCCTGGGGACCGCCACCCCCCGGGGCTCAAAGATAGTATATGAGGGGGGGCTCATGGCCCCCCTGCAGCCCAGGGGACCGCCACCCCCCGGGGCTTCTTGAAAATGGTTGGGGGGGCTCACAGATCCCCCAGCCCCGGGGACCACCACCCCGAGGCTTGAAGTAATTTGGGATGGGGGCTCTCAGGCCCCCCCCAGCCCCGGGGACTGCCACTCCCGGGGCAACTTGTCAATGTGGGAGGGGGGCCACGCGGCCCCACTCCTGGAGCCTTAAATAGGCCCTGGGGACCCCCACCCCCCAGGGCCGGCTCCTGCAGTGTCCCGGGGTGCCCACCCCCGGGACACTGTAGTTTGCAATGACAGGGCGGGAGCCTCTTCGTGGCTCCCGCCCAGTCATTGCAAACTGCTTTGCTTCATTGAAGCGAGAGCAGGGAAACCTGCTCTCGCTTCAATGAAGCAAAGCTGATTGCTTTTCCACATGGGGAGCAGCATGTTAGCTGCTCCCCATGTGGAAAAGCAATGCCGGCTCCCGCAGGACGTGGGGAGCCGGCTGGGACGGTGGGGGATTGGGGACCTCCCCACGGCCCCCAACAGAGGCCAGGCCGTGGGGGATGGGGTGCCCGGGGCCATAAGTGGCCTAGGAGGGGGGCCACGCATCCCCCCTCCCAGATTAAAAATTAAAAAATTAAAAAACAATGGCCGACCCCGGGGATGGAGTCCCCGGGGCCTTAAAGTGGCCAGAGGAGAGGAGCTATGCAGCCCCCCTCCATAAAAAATAAAAAAATTTTTTTTAAAGGGCCATGCCCCGGGGTTGGGGTCCCCGGGGCAAATTATGGCCTCGGGAGGGGCCCACGCGGCCCCCTTCCCGATTTTTTTTTTTATAAACAAAAATTGGGGGCAGGCCCTTGGGGATGGGGTCCCCAGGGCCAAAAAAATGGAAAATGAAGGGGGGCTACACAGCCCCTCTTCTGAAAAAAAAGAAGAAAAAAAAAGACCGGGATCGGGCCGGAGGCCACGCCCCCTCCTTACACCACTCTGCAAATGCGCCCCCTGGCGTGTTTGCAGAGGGGAACTAATTCCCCTTGAATACTGGGGGTCCCTGGGGGCCAACTAGCCCACCAGGAACCTCCAGAATGTGTCAGGGGGCTGCGTTGCAGAGAGGTGTAATGAGGCCACGCCCCTTTTTACACCCCTCTGCAACGCAGCTCCGTGGAGCTTACTGGAGGTACCTGGTGGCCTAGTTGGCCACCAGGGGACCTCAGGATTCAAGGGGACTTAATCCCCCAACTTAAAACGCGCCACGGGTGCCTTTGCACAGTGGTGAAGGTAGGGGGCGGGGCCTGAGGTGATACTGTGCAAACACGCCCTGTGGCGCGTTTTAAGTTGGGGAATTCATCCCTCTTCAATTCAGAGGTCCCCTAGGGGCCAACTAGCCCACCATGTACCTCCAGTAAGCACCACGAAGCTGCTTTGCAGAGTGTTGTAAAAAGGGGCGTGGCCTCTGAACACCTCTCTGCAATGCAGCACCCTGGCGCATACTGGAGGTACCTGGTGGGCTAGTTGGCCGCCAGGGGACCTCAGTATTCAAGGGGACTTAATCCCCCAACTTAAAACACGCCACAGGCGCGTTTGCACAGTGGTGAAGGTAGGGGGCGGGACCTGAGGTGATATGTGTACAAACACACCCTGTGGCGCATTTTAAGTTGGGGAATTAATTCCTCTTCAATCCACAGGTCCCCTAGGGGCCAACTAGCCCACCAGGTACCTCCAATAAGCTCCACGGAGCTGCGATGCAGGGTGTTGTGAAAAGGGGCATGGCCTCTGAACACCTCTCTGCAACGCAGCTCCCTGGCGCATACTGGAGGTACCTGGTGGGCTAGTTGGCCCCCAGGGGACCTCTGGATTGAAGAGGAATTAATTCCCCAACTTAAAACGCGCCACAGGGCGTGTTTGCACACGTCACCTCAGGCCCCGCCCCCTTCCTTCACCATTGTACAAATATTCCTCTAAAATCAGCCGAACTACGAATTCTGATTTACTCACCTGTTATCAAGAGAGAACCCAGGGCTGCATCTTTTAGCCCAGCACTTACCCTGAAAAGTAATTCTAAGCGTACTTACCAGTAACTTGTATTTCCTTCCATAGGAATCCATTGTGTGGTTTTCAGCAGAAAAGTTTCTAAGTGTCCATTTTTGAAACGTACAAATATTCCTCTAAAATCAGCCGAACTACGAGTTCCAATTTACTCACCTGTTATCAGGAGAGATCCCAGTGCTGCATCTTTTAGACCAGCACTGACCCTGAAAAGTCATTCTAAGCGTACTTACCAGTAACTTGTATTTCCTTCCAAAGGAATCCATTGTGTGGTTTTCACCAGAAAAGTTTCTAAGTGTCCATTTTTTAAAATTACAAATATTCTTCTAAAATCAGCCGAACTACGAATTCCGATTTACTCACCTGTTATCAGGAGAGAACACAGGGCCGCATCTTTTAGCCCAGCACTGACCCTGAAAAGTAATTGTAAGCGTACTTACTAGTAACTTGTATTTCCTTCCATAGAAATCCATTGTGTGGTTTTCACCAGAAAAGTTTCTGTGTCTATTTTCACAAACTAAAAATATTCCTAAAAATCGTCTGTATGACTTGAACACATTCTTTCAACTGTTTACAGGAGATTGGCCAGTGCTGGATCCAGGATCCACCACCGATTAAGAAAAAGTAACGATAACACTACTTAACTGCTAAGTGAATTTTCTGCCATAGGATGACATTGGTGATTCTATGTGCAAATTGTTCCAAGTGTCAACTTTTAAAATACAATAATATTCCTTAAAAATCACTACTGTAACCAAAAGACATTTACTCAACTGTTTACAGGAGATGTCCAAGCACTGAATCTAGGATCCAGTCCTCTGGTTAGAAAAGTAATCCTTAAAGTAACTAATTGCATTTGACTAGAAATTCACATTGAGCCCAATGTTGCATTGTGTTTGAAATTGTGTTGCCCATTGCAACAACTGTAACTACTGTACTTAAAAGTCTATTGCATATTTGCAAATTATTTAAACAAAGTAATTCATTCTGAGAAAGTATATTTTGCATTGTAATGTACAATGTAATTAAAAAAATAAAATATCTAAAAATAAACAGTTTACAAAATGTAGTAAATCAGTATCAAAATAATCAGTATAACAATTAATACATTGAAAATTGTCATTTACAAAACCTTTGAAATTCACTGAAAAAACCATAGGTTTCTGGCCTGATATAGTTAGGAATTCGCATTTAAAAAACCTTTGAAATTCACTGAAAAAACCATAGGTTTCAAGCCTGATATAGTGAGGAATTAGCATTTAAAAAACCTTTGAAATTCTCTGAAAAAACCATAGGTTTCAGGCCTGATATAGATAGGAATTGGCATTTAAAAAACCTTAGAAATTCACTGAAAAAACAACAGGTTTTAGGGGTGTTATATCTAGCTGGACATTTCACTCGAACAAAACCATTGAAATTCCTCCGATATAGTTAGTTGTGCGCGCCTGCAATCCACTGCTGATGATGTCACATATTACATCATTCATGACATGGTCAGTGACATCACTGATGACATCTCAAATGATAGACTGTCTCAATAGTGTCTTTATGAGTAACTACATATGTTTTAAACTAGTATATGTGACTATTGGTGTATATAAGTGAGTATATGTGAGAGTGAGAGATTGAAAGAGTTCCTGTATGAATAAGTATGTGTTTCTATAAGTGATTGTTTAAAAGACTAAGTATGTGTAAGTTTATGTAGAAGTAAGTGTGGTGGTGTGTGTATAACTGTATATGCAAGTAAATGGATGTTTGATTCTTTATTAGCATGAGTGACTATGTGTGTGAGTAACTGTATGGATGAGTGGCGTTGTGTAACAGGATGTATAGGTGTGTGAGTACATATGATGAGTGAGTACATGTATGAGTGACTGTATAGGACTGTTGGTGAATGAGTGGATGTGTATGTGGATCTTAGAATTACTGAATAGGTTGTTGTAACTGGTATTGGTATGTCCATTGTTTTGAACATTGTAGTTTCTATTTTTGAATGTGTGTATCAAAAGTTATATTAGGGGAAGAGGAGGTCTGCCACTCTATCACAAGGATGATGTCATCAGTGATGTCATTAGTGATGTCATTTGAGATGTCATCAGTGATGTCATGAGTGATGTCACTGACCATGCCATGAGTGATGTAATATGTGACGTCATCAGCAGTGCATTGCGGGCGCGCGAGTTATAGTTAGCTGAACTAACTATAACGGGGGAATTTCAATGGTTTTGTACGAGTGAAAAGTCCAGCTAACTATAACCCCTCTGAAACCTATGGTTTTTTCAGTGAATTTCTAAGGTTTTTTAAATGCTTATTCCTAACTATAACGTGCCTGAAACCTATGTTTTTTTCAGTGAATTTCAAAGGTTATTTAAATGCTAATTTCTAACTATGCCTACAGAGATAGGACATGTGAAGAAAGAAGAAAAAACGCACAAAAAGAAAAAAAAGAAATGCAGAAAGAAGCAACAGAAGTCCTCTAAGATGAAGAAAAGTGCAAGAAGAAGGATAACGTGCAGAAAGAACAAACAGAAGAGCAGAAAGAAGCCTTGTTGCAAAATCATCCTGTACCCTCAACTTTTTCAGACGGATACTGGTGGTAACTGAGTCTGACTAACCAGTCCTAGAGCCAGTGCTATGTTAAAAGACACTCAGGATACAGTGAAAACACCTACATACACTAGGGAACACTATGCGTTGGGGTCCCCCTGTGATCAGCATGACCTCCTCTGTAAACCCCTAGTATATAATAGGGCAGGGGATTAAAACTACCTCTTAAAACGCGCCACAGGGCGTGTTTGCACACGTCACCTCAGGCCCCGTCCCCTCACTTCCCCACTGTGTAAATACGCCCTGTGGCCATTTTAAGTTGGGAGATTAAGTCCCCTTGAATCCTGAGGGTCCCTAGGGTCCAACTAGAGCACTAGGTACCTCCAGTAAGCACCACAGAGCTGCGTTGCAGAGAGATGTAAAAAGGGGCACGGCCTAGACCACCTCTCTACAACGCAGCAGAGTGGTGCTTACTAGAAGCACCTGGTGGGCTAGTTGGCCCCCAGGGTCCCTCAGGATTGAAGGGGAATTATTTCCCCAACTTAAAACGCGCCACAGGGCTTGTTTGCACACGTTAACTCAGGCCCCGTCCCCTCCCTTTACCACTGTGTAAACACGCCCTGTGGCCGTTTTGAGTTGGGAGATTAAGTTCATTTGAATCCTGAGGGTCCCTAGGGTCCAACTAGCCCACTAGGTACCTCCAGTATGCGCCACAGAGCTGCGTTGCAGAGAGGTGTAAAAAGTGGCACGGCCTGGACCACCTCTCTGCAACGCAGCTCAGTGGCGCTTACTGGAAGCACCTGGTGGGCTAGTTAGCCCCCAGGGGCCCTCAGGATTGAAGGGGAATTATTTCCCCAACTTAAAACGCGCCACAGGGCTTGTTTGCACACGTTAACTCAGGCCCCGTCCCCTCCCTTCACCACTGTGTAAACATGCCCTGTGGCCGTTTTTAGTTGGGAGATTAAGTTAATTTGAATCCTGAGGGTCCCTAGGGTCCAACTAGCCCACTAGGTACCTCCAGTATGCGCCACAGAGCTGCATTGCAGAGAGGTGTAAAAAGTGGCACGGCCTGGACCACCTCTCTGCAACGCAGCTCAGTGGCGCTTACTGGGAGCACCTGGTGGGCTAGTTAGCCCCCGGGGGCCCTCAGGATTGAAGTGGAATTATTTCCCCAACTTAAAACGCGGCATAGGGCGTGTTTGCACACGTCACCTCAGTCCCCTCCCCTTCCTTCCCCACTGTGTAAACATGCCCTGTGGCCGTTTTTTAAGTTGGGAGATTAGGTCCCCTTGAATCCTGAGGATCCCTAGGGGCAAAATAGCCCACTAGGTACGTCCAGTAAGCGCCATTGCAGAGAGGTGTAAAAAGGGTCACGGCCTGCACCACCTCTCTGCAACGCAGAGCAGTGGCACTTACTGGAAGCACCTAGTGGGCTAGTTGCCCCCCAGGGTCCCTCAGGATTGAAAGGGAATTATTTCCCCAACTTAAAATGCACCACAAGGCGTGTTTGCACACGTCACCTCAGGCCCCGTCCCCTCCCTTCACCACTGTGTAAACGCGCCTTGTGGCCGTTCTAAGTTGAGAGATTAAGTCCCCTTGAATCCTAAGGGTCCAGTAGGTACCTCCAGTAAGACCCACAGAGCTGTGTTGCATAGAGGTGTAAAAAGGGGCGTGGCCTCAGAACACCTGTCTGCAACGCAGCTCCCTGGCGCGCACTGGAGATACCTGTTGGGCTAGTTGGCCCTCAGGGACCCTCAGTATTGAAGGGGAATTAATTCCCCAACTTACAACTGGCCAGGGGGCGCGTTTGCAGAGTGCTGCAAGGAGGGGGCGTGGCCTCCAGTGCGATGCCGGTCCTTATTTTATTTTTTTAAGAAGGAGGGCTGTGTGGCCCCCCTTCTTTTTCTAATTTACTGGCCCTGGGGACCCCATCCCCCAGGGCCTGCACCCTAATTTTTTTTGTTGAAAAAAAATAAATTTGGCCCTCCCAAGGCCTTAATCGGCCCCGGGGACCCCAACCCCCGGGTCATGGCCTTTTTTTATTTAAATTCTTTAGGAGGGGGCTGCGTTGCCCCCTTCCTCAGGCCACTTATGGCTCCGGGGACCCCATCCCCCGAAGCCGGCCTTTGATTTTTATTATTTTAAAAATATATATATTGATAGAAACACCTAGGACATGCTGGACAAACCGTATGTACCTATCACCATGACGATTTGCGTGATATTCATTAAAAGGCGACTATGCATAGAATGAATCCACATGGAATGTATTTACACCGCTAGTGAAGATCTGACGTGTCTGACGCCCTACCGTGCCTAATCCCAGCACCCCCGCCGGTGGGTACTCTCCAAGTAGACACCCTTGTCGTTTTTTATACAAACATGGGTAGCTATTGACAGGCACATTTTAATATACACGCACACCAAGCCATTCAAAGGGGATTCGACAAAAATTCGACCAAACAATGGAAGAAACCCCCCTCATGGTTAATAAAAAACACATCCACCGCCGGATGTGTAATACTTTTTATTTTACTCTCTGGAAAGGAGACGAACCTCACTTGAGAGTCACAGCGTGCTCCTGGCTGAGCCCAATGCTGTGTTACACCCACCAGTGCCCGCCGATTGCCTCACACCTCTGTGTTGTATTCCACCAGCTAGTGCGTATGCTATGACACTCTCTAGCCCATGTGCACTGTAACACCACCCCGTGAATATGTCATTCCACACTTGCCTTCGCAGGGGTTATATTGCCCCATCTAACGTGCATTCCTCGATGTGTATGTTATAACGCACAGCGCTATGCCATACATATTACAATCTGGGATCCATATCTTTGTCACAGTGCATATGCAACGTTACACTCCCCAGCACATATTTTATATTACAACTTTAGAGACTAGTTATGTTACACAACACTGCCCTGTGCATATTACACTCCAGGGCACATATCGCATAGCACGCGCTAGTGTCTGTGCTATCTCGCGCTCTCCAATTAATCTGTCATTGCGCACAATGTATTGCATATTATATTTCACCCCCCGATTCAACTTATTTCACACTTTTTGGTGCATAGTTTATGCCATATACTACATCTAGTT
Organism: Triturus cristatus; assembly: GCF_964204655.1. Classification (NCBI taxonomy): domain Eukaryota; kingdom Metazoa; phylum Chordata; class Amphibia; order Caudata; family Salamandridae; genus Triturus; species Triturus cristatus. Next base: position 1,209,875,725 of record NC_140591.1, on the reverse strand, counting down.
TTCATTTTCAATCGTGCTCTCAGGACTATGTTCTATATAACACTGCGTCGACCTACCCTTTTCACGGGCATTACATTTTGCGATGGGGGTGGAGGGTCAGGGGGTGTTTCTGCCAAGTGAGCCTGGAGTCACAGTCACAAACGTCCTCTTCTTCCTGAATAAAAGTGAGATTATGCTGCATACTTGTTCATATTTTAAGTAGTTCGCACAGACACACATTTTAAAAACAATAAAGTTCCTAATACCCACCTTCTCTGAACAGTTAGCTTGCTGCCCCATCCACCTCCTCCCTATCCTCTGTTGTCTGAATCCATGGACTAGCCTCCTCCCTCCTGCCATGTATGGTCTGATGGGCTGCCACTGCCCTCCATTTAGCATGATGTACCAGTCCACTCCTCCTGCCCTCCATTGCCCAATGCTATGGCCCATCATTGACCTCCTGCTTAGCCTCTGTGCTTAGCTTGCTGCCCCTATTCTCCTTCCCCCTGCCCTCCGATGTCTTTGTGCATGCCCCTGCTCCTTCCTTTTTGCCCACTATGTTCCATGGACCTGCCACTCCTATCTACTCTGAGTGTTCTGTTAAGCTGCCACTCCCCTCGCACCTACCTAGCATTGTCAGATGACTGTAACCGGTCCCTGCCACCTCCACCCTGCCTGTCCACATGCCATGCCCCTATCCCCTTCCTCCTGTCCTCCATGGTCCATTTTACTGCCACACCCTTCTGCCCTCCCTGATCTGTTGTGCTGCAACTGCTCCTCCTGCCTGCCCCACGCGGTCTGTTGTGAGGCCCCTTCCCCTGAACTCTCTTGTCTGTGCCCAGGTCCTGACCCTCCCTTCTATCCTCCATGGTCCTTTGTGCATGCCCCTGCACCCTCCTTCTTGCCCATCATAGCCATTGTGCTGCCACTAACCCTCCCGCTTGCCATGCATGGTCTTCTGTGCTGCCATGGCCCCTCCCACCTTCCCTGTGTGGTCAGCTAGCTGCCCCTGACCCCCTCCCACCTTCCCTCCATGGTCTGTGTGTATGCCACCATAGTCTCATTGTTGCTCTCCATGGTGTGTCTTGTTTCTAGTGCCCATCCTGCCTGACCTCCATGGTCATCTTGCTGCTCCTGCCCTGCCACCTTGCCCCCAGCCCTCTGTTTTCATGTGCAGACCCCCTATTCCCTCCCTCCTGGCTTCCATTGTAATGCCCCTGATCAGTCCCTCCTGCCCTTTATGGTCTGTTATGCTGCAGCTTTCTCTCCTGTCTGTCCATTATGGTCAGCTAGCTACCATTGCCTCTTTCCCATCTGTTCTCTGTTTTCCATGTGCATGGTCCTGTCCCCTCCCTATTGCTTTCTATGGATTGTTGTGCTGCACTCCCGTCCCGCATGCGCTGTGTGGTGTATTGTGCTGCTGCAAACCCTGATGCCTGCCCTGTAGGGTCAGTTTGGTGCACCTCTCCATGTCCCTCCTGTCCTGTGTTATCCGAGTCCATGTCCCTACCCCAACTCCTCCTTCCTACCATGATTCAATGTACCATACTTGCGAACATTTTGAACTTGGTAAGAGGGAGATTTTGAAAAAAAACTGTTGTATTGATTTTCCCCTTTGAGTTACATTGAACAAGAGGAGATTGTAGACAGGAGACAGATCAAATAAAGTCCATTTGAGCTTAAAAACATTGGACGTTTCCTGGCTGAAACGGGTCTGTTGGCATGTATGGTTGTACCACCACTGCCTCTTCCTTCTGCCCACAATGGTCTATTATATTGCCTCAGCCTCTCTTGCCAGTCCTGTATTGTTGGTTTGTTGCCCCTGCCCCCCTTTCCACTGCCCTTCATAGTCTGTTGTGCTGCCACTGCCCTTCCTGCCTGCCCAGTGTGGTCAAATTGTTGCCTCAGCACTCTCCTACCTGCCTTCAATATTCAGAGTCCGTGCCCCTGGCCTCTGCCTCTCAACAGTATCCCAATGAACAACTAGATTGCTAACATTCTATATTTATTACAAAAGTGTGGAACGCCTGACGTCATCTTGATGTAATCAAAACTGTAATACCTAGAGTATTTCCTTTAGAAATTACATATATGAGAGGGTCTTATTTGCATCAAAATTATGGTTAGTGTTCTAAAAAACTAAAATGAGGACATATTTTCTGAGTTTTCAAATAGCGACAAAGAACTTTTAAATTATTTGTAATCTTTATGTTTTTTTATCCAGTTGACCACTTGATTAAATGTTGCACCTTGGCGAGAGGATGTGGTGTTACTTCCAGAGCTCCAGACTTTGCAACTGGGGAACCAGGTTGGAGTTTCTGCTTCAGCTCAACATTCTGTGATTGTGGTCAAATCACTTAATCTCCCCATGTCTACAACCAAAATGAATTTGATCTTGTGTGATGTAACCAATGCTCATGTAAAGCATTCCAATACCTGACAAGTCTGCACTATATAAAACTGCAAATACACAAAAAATAAGTGTTTTGCACACTTCTGTCATTGGGCTACATGTGGGCTACATCTGGGTGATATTTGTGCTGCATTTAGGCTCTTTTGTGTCTGGTGGCCATCTTGGGAGATTTATTTGTTATGAAGTTTCCTCATTTCCTCATTTACTGCAGTCTCCTCAGTAGGAAATGCTTTCAGTTTTTTACTTTGATTCCATCAAGAAGGTATTCAGATATGTCACACATTTGCCATAAATTCTGAATGTTAGCACTCTAGTTGCTCATTAGATCACTGTAGTAAAGCTACTGCTCACCATGGAAGTCTGCTGCTGGTATTAAAAGTGCATGTTTCAGTCTGCATATCAGAATTTTTTAATGAAATAGAAGAGGATTTGAAAAGTCACTCAAAATGTGCGCTAATTTTTCTTTCTTCAGCACTAATCATAATTTCTATGGCAAAATGAACCCCCTCATTGTGTTCCTTTTTAAATTAAATGGTTTAAGTGTTACCAGTTTATTCCAATCAAGATGGCTTCCGATGTGCCATACTTTTATCATAAGTAAAACAGTAAGCGCTCTAGTTGTTCTTAAGAACACTCTGGGACATTCTGTCATTAGGCTATACTTGGGCTACATCTGGGTGATATTTGGGCTACATTTGGGCTTGTTTGTCTCTGGTGGCCATCTTGGGAGATTTATTTGTTATGAAGTTTCCTAATTTCCTCATTTACTGCAGTCTCCTCAGTGGGAATACTTTCAGTTTTTTATTTTGGTTCCATCAAGAAGGCATTCAGATGTGTCACACATTTTCCATAAATTCTGAATGTTAGCACTCTAGTTGCTCATTAGATCACTGTAGTAAAACTACTGCTCACCAGGGAAGTCTGCTGCTGGTATTCAAAGTGCATGTTTCAGTCTGCATGTCGGAATGTGTTTATGAAATAGAAGAGGATTTGAGAAGTCAAAATGTGCCCTAATTTTTCTTTCTGCATAACTAATCATAATTTCTATCGCAAAATGAACCCCCTCATTTTGTTCCTTTGTAAATTAAATGTTTTAAGTGTTACCACTTTATTCCAATCAAGATGGCTTCAGGTGTGCCATACTTTTGTCATAAGTAAGACTGTTAGCGCTCTAGTTGTTCGTTAGAACACTCTGGGACATTCTGTCATTGGGCTATACTTGGGCTACATCTGGGTGATATTTGGGCTACATTTGGGCTCTTTTGTCTCTGGTGGCCATCTTGGGAGATTTATTTGTTATGAAGTTTCCTAATTTCCTCATTTACTGCAGTCTCCTCAGTAGGAAATACTTTCAGATTTTTACTTGGTTCCATCAAGAAGGCATTCAGATGTGTCACACATTTGCCATAAATTCTGAATGTTAGCACTCTAGTTGCTCATTAAATCACTGTAGTAAAGCTACTGCTCATCAGGGAAGTCTGCTGCTGGTATTCAAGTGCATGTTTCAGTCTGCATGTCAGAATTTTTTTATGACATAGAAGAGGATTTGAGAAGTCAAAATGTGCCCTAATTTTTCTTTCTGCAGCACTAATCATAATTTCTATGGCAAAATGAATCCCCTCATTGTGTTCCTTTGTAAATTAAATGTTTTAAGTGTTACCACTTTATTCCATTCAAGATGGCTTCAGGTGTGCCATACTTTTGTCATAAGTAAGACTGTTAGCGCTCTAGTTGTTCGTTAGAACACTCTGGGACATTCTGTCATTGGGCTATACTTGGGCTACATCTGGGTGATATTTGGGCTACATTTGGGCTCTTTTGTCTCTGGTGGCCATCTTGGGAGATTTATTTGTTCTGAAGTTTCCTAATTTCCTCATTTACTGCAGTCTCCTCAGTAGGAAATACTTTCAGTTTTTTACTTGGTTCCATCAAGAAGGCATTCAGATGTGTCACAAATTTGCCATAAATTCAGAATGTTAGCACTCTAGTTGCTTATTAGATCACTGTAGTAAAGCTACTGCTCACCAGGGAAGTCTGCTGCTGGTATTGAAAGTGCCTGTTTCAGTCTGCATGTCAGAATATTTTAATGAAATAGAAGAGGATTTGAGAAGTCACTCAAAATGTGCCCTAATTTTCTTTCTGCAGCACTAATCATACTTTCTATAGCAAAATGAACCCCCTCATTTTGTTCCTTTTTAAATTAAATGTTTTGAGAATTACCACTTTATTCCAACCAAGATGGCTTCAGGTGTGCCATACCTTTGTCATAAGTAGGACTGTTAGCGCTCTAGTTGTTCTTTAGAACACTCTGGGAAGCTGCAGTAGAACACAAAGGAATCAACTGACAGTCTCTGCCCTTGTTGGATGTACATGTTTTACTGAGAATGTCAGACTTCATTCTCACATGACTCAGAAAGATAATGTGAATTTACAGAAAATATGCTCTCAGTTTAGCTTATAGATCACCTTCCAAACCTCTGCGGGAAAAGCATGAGAAAATAGTTTCTCTCAAGCATGATTCATGATATCACAGCAGAAGGGTTTTTCACATGGTAAAATCACCTTAGAACACACCACAATTCCTAAAATGAGTATGGTACCATCAACAAATGATTTATAATGTAACTAAAGTCTTAAAACCTTCTATTAACTGCAATGCTTTTTAATGAGGTGCTATCATGTATATTGGTCACAAGATGGCTGCCAACACTTCTTGGATGAAGTGCTGACAGCCAACCAGATCTCACGATGAGATGTGTGGTTAGGCTCCGCCCAGATATATATGTAATTTTACTTTTGATGTTCTCAGGAACTACTGAACGGATTTACACCATTTAATCAAAAGGCACATGCCTGACCTGAGGACTACCTATTTGTCAAATTTCAAGTAATTCTGTTCAGCCGTTCGGGCTGTACCTTCGACTAAAGGTCCTATGGGAAAATGCATGGGGAAAACGCGTTTTGGGACCCCCCTTTTTTCTCAGACCCCGCTTGACGAATCACCCCGAGACTTTCAGGGTAGGAGCTGAGCGGAGCGCCCCATTAGTTTTGAAAATTTCACGAAGATAAGTCAACCGGCGCCAAAGTTATTCAAAATAGAATTTTTAGATTTCCTATGGGAACTCGGTCCTAACTATAACTATCTACTGGCGACCGCCAGTAGATAATATATATATAGAACTTTGCTTGAGAGAATAAGTAACCACCTGCCAGTAGGCCTCTGCAGTATGTTTCATACAAAAAGATCCTTATATCCTGGCCCGCTGCTGAAGATTTGTCCAATCTATCAGGTGTGCTATGTACCCTGGCACAGACTCCGGACCTAGCCCTCGAACTGTCCAAACACTGATACCGGATTAGCACTTTCTAAGAAAAAGAGCACCAGTGAAAAGAATGAAAATCAAAGTAGTCTTGGTGATTTGAAGGGGCTAATAGGGTGACTCTCCTATGGGTCTAGAAAAAAGGCAACGCCCAATTGCAAACATGATAAGAAGCCTCTAGTCAGGTGCTTGCATTTAATTATTGCACTTTCTTTTACCTCTATGAATTGCGTTGTCCTTTTTTAACATTTTAATGTAATGCAACGGGTTTAATTAACTTATGCAAACAAATAAATAAATGTGAATTTAAATTTATATATATATATATATATATATTTTCACTGAAAAAAACATATGTTTCAGGGACGTTATAGTTACTTGGACATTTGACTCATATAAAACCAGAAAATTTTGCCCGTTATAGTTATTTGAGCTAACTATAACTCACACGCCCGCAATGCACTGGTGATGACATCACATATTACATCACTCATGACATGGTCAGTGACATCACTAGGCCTGGGCTAAAATTCCGTTCCGCTCGCGGAAATTGCGATAATTTGACATTTTCGCGTTCCGCGGAGAGCGCGAAAATGTCAAAATTTCCGCAATCCGCGTTTTACCAGAAATTTTTTGCTTGCTCGCGCTGTAAAATAATACATTCTCGCGTGCGCGCGATCGCCTTACCTGAATCCCTGCGTTCGCCGACAAGTTTTCCTGATCCAGTCGCGTTCTCCACGAGATGTTGGATTGTTGGTAGCCATTTGCGCTGTCTGGCGACAGTTCACGCCCGCAGTAACGTCATTCGTCGCGCAATCACGTCTTTCTTCTCACGATCATGCACCGCGAGACAAGTGAAAACAAGATGGCCGTGCCCGCGAGCAACCGCATGGGTAAGTTGGCGAACCGCGACCACGCAGAAAATACCGCGAACGGGCGGGAAAATACTTCTGCATCTTCGCGATATTTCCGCATGTTAGCGGAGATTTTTAAAATGTTAACATTTTCGAGATAATTTGCGAAAGTGAATTTCACAAATTCCGGCCACCCCTAGACATCACTCATGACATCACTGATGACATCTCAAATGACAACACTGATGACATCACTGGTGACATCATCCAGTGAATGTGTGTTTCTGTAAAGTTTAAATATTTTTCATATATATCTATGCCAAGGTCTATTGAAGAATGAGTGGATGTAGAAGTGCCTGAATGGATTATTTAGTAGATGCATGACTGACTGTATTAGTCACTGATTGAACTTATGTTACTGAATGTATGGGTTAGTGACTAAACTGTGTGAATGTCTATATTAGTCTCTCAGTTGGTGTGTAAGCAGGTGATGGGTTGGTGAGTAGCTACATCAGAGTCTATATGGGTTATTGATTGATTGTATGAGTATCTGTATGGGTGTCTGAGTGTCTATGTGGGTGGGTGGGGGGTGTCTGACTCTCTGCATACATGTATGAATGGCTGATTAACTGGTTGTATAGATTCAAAAGTGCATCTCGGAAGGGCTGTATAGGTAGCTGACTGTGTGTATGGTGTGTTGATTAGTCAATTGATGTCTCAGTTGTATATATGTGAGTAACTTTATGTTTTTAGACAGTATATGTGAGTGTTGTGGTGTATAATTGACTATACGCGAGAGATAGTGATTGCAAGAGTGCCTACATACATGGATGTGTACTTGTATTAGTGATTGTATAAGAGAGTAAGTATGTGTTAGTATCTATATAAATAAGGGAAGTGGTGTGTGTATAAATAAGTCAGGTGGTGTGTACATATCTGCATAGGTGAGTACATGGGTGTGATTGATTTTTAGCATGACTGAGTAGATCTTTGAGTAACTCTATGGATCAGTAGCACTGTGTGAATGTATGTATAGGTGTATGAGTGGATATTATACTGATGTAATGATGAGTGACAGCATGTATGAGTGACTGTATGAGTGTATGTCTAGCTCACAATATATAGATAGGAATCAGTGAATGGGTATCTAGTATCTAGTATTGGTGTGTCCATGGTTTTGAAATGGTAGCCTGTAATTTAGAGTATGTGTATCAAAGGTTATATTAGAGTGTGAGGAGGTGTGTCAGACTATCACGTGGATGATGTCATCAGTGATGTCATTTGTGATGTCATCATTGATGTCATGAGTGTTGTCACTGACCATATCATGAGTGATGTATATGTGACATCATCACCAGTGCCTTGCGGGCACTAAAGTTAGCTCAACAAACTATAACTGGCAAATTTCTCTGGTTTTGTATGAGTCAAATGTCCAAGTAACTATAACGTCACTGAACCCTATGGTTTTTCAGTGAATTTCTAAGGTTTTTTAAATGCTAATTTCTATCTATACCGTGCCTGAAACCAATTTTTTTTTGTGAATTTCAATGTTTTTTAATGCTAGCTTCTAATTATAATGTTCATTTAACCTATAGTTTTTTCAGACACCCAAGAAGAACAACACCCACAGCCACAACCCTCAGGACCTCCCCCATACAACCCCTCTCCCTATTACCACCAAGGCGGTGCAGAACAGGACAGCGAACCTTCCAAAAACGGCATGGTCCCTTAGCCATATAATAGCTCAATGTTGGGAAATGTGGCAATCGGTTTTTCAGTAAATTTAAAAAAAAAATTCAATACTAATTTCTAACTTTAATCTTCCTGAGACCTATTTTTTTTGTGAATTTCAAAGGTTATTTAAATACTAATTTCTAATTATAATATTCATAAAACCTATGTTTTTCTCAGTAATTTTGAAAAAAAATGTGATATTTTGTAACTTTAATATCCTAAGAATTGTTTTTGTATTTTTGTGTTATTATTTAATGTCTACTTGTTTTTTAAATATTAAATAACTACATGCAGTATGAAAGGGAGCCCAGCCCAGAGCCACATCTGAAGACCAACACATGTCATAGACCTACTGATCAAGCAGCTCCGACACCCAAGAACGCCACAACACCCACAACCACCCCAGGACCCCCCTCTACCACCGAGACAGCGCAGAACAAGACAGCGAACTTTCTGAAAACGGCATGGCCCCTAAGCCACACAATAGCTGAATATTGGGACAGGTGTGAACACACTATATGTGAAGGAAGCAATTCACCCATGAAAAACAATGCACACAATGCAAAGTGTAGCGGTGATGTGCTGGACACATCTCAGTATGCAGAACACACACCTCTCCATGTGCACAAATACTACTGGTGCTTGTAGTGTTGTGGACAGTGGACTCAACCATGTTACATCTAACACGAGGAACGATCTCAGCCATGTAGCTGTATCGTCCCCCCCGTAAGCATAAGCGTAACCGGAGTGGGCTGGTCTGACGTACGTCACTTCAGCGTAGGAGTGTGAATAAACAGGCCGGGGCTCTGGGCGTGGTTCACTTGTGAACTGTGAAGACCAACGACTGTGCCAGAGCGGCGGGCCTCACCCTTCCACAAGGTTGCCACCATGACCGCGGGTCTCCTCGACACAGGCCCCCTGCGAACCCAGCGGCAAAGCACCACAGAATTATGTCTGTACAGACTACTGCCTTCGATCTACACTGCGGACAGCAGGCATCACAATTCAGATGGAGTAGCGATTGCAGATGACGCAGTCCAGTATGCAAGATACATTGCTCCCAGTGCGGCCCTCTCGGACCACGCATCATCGCAGGGTGCACACATTCTGAGTGCTTCAGGTGCCACTAACTCAGTGCACCACTAGTCATCGCCATGTGGCCTTAGTGAGGCAGAATTCAATAGACAAAAGACATTGCTCCGAGTGCGGCCCCACGGACCACGCATCATCGCAGGGTACTTACATGCTGAGCGCCAAAGGTACTACTAACTCAGTGCACCATAAGTCATCGCAAGGAAGAGTGAACAGTTTTATGTCAGCAGTGAGGCATACTATCACTCGAAAGTCACCCCAAAATACTTATAATATAAAAAGAACACAAGAATCGAAGTACATTAATGATTACAATCCAGTAATTTTGAAGATGTGGAATACAAATATGGACATACAATATGTTGCAGATAACTCAATTACTGTTCCCCGCATACTATCCAAATAGAAGTCCATACCTGGAAAACATATGTCTATATGAAATACTGCAACATTATTATTTTAGAAAAAATGTTACAGAAAAAATAAATGAAGGGAAATATGCTGTAATTGGATCTGATGGATGTTTCTTAAAGAATGCCAAAGGAAATTTGATTAATCACAGGAAATTAATTTGTGATACTCCAGATAAGAGAGAGTTTTTCTATTTAGCTCTTTTGCAACTCTTCAAACCTTGGAGGACGGAAATTGAATTACTTGGAGATTTTGACTGCTATGAAGATTCTTTCAAAGCATGTAAAAACATTGCTATCAGTGAGGCCAGCCCGGACCATGCATCATCGCAGGGTGCGCACACACTGAGTGCTTCAGGTGCCACTAACTCACTGCACCACAAGTCATCACCACGTGGACTTATTGAGGTAGAATTCAACGCAAGCCGCAACACATGGTGCCACTAATCTTGTTCACCAGAAGCCGGCAACACATGGTGCCACTAACCCTGTTCAACACAAGCCGAATGATCCCACATGTGGGACTGTGTCCTGAGTCCTGAATGGCAGTGACCCAAAGTCTGTGGCAGCGACCACAGCACCAGACTCCCTTTCACCAGCTAGGCATATTTCCATATGCAAGGCCGGCGACACGTGATGCCACTAACCCTGTACAACACAAGGCGCCACACATGGTGCCACTAACCCTGGTCAACACAAGCCGATCCCACATGTGGAACTGTGTCCTGAATCCTGAATGGCAGTGACCCCAAGTCTGTGGCAGCGACGCAGCAGCATACTCCCTTTGATCAGTTATGCATATTTCCATATGCAAGGCCGGTGACACGTGGTGCCACTAACCCTGTTCAACACAAGCCAAACAATCCCACCTGTGGAACTGTGTCCTGAGTCCTGAATGGCAGTGACCCCAAGTCTGTGGCAGTGACCACAGCACCAGACTCCCTTTGACCAGTTAGGCATATTTCCATATGCAAGGCCAGCGACGCGTGGTGCCACTAACCCTGTACAACACAAGGCGCGACATGTGGTGCCACTAAACCTGTTCAACACAAGCCGATCCCACATGTGGAACTGTGTCCTGAGTCCTGAATGGCAGTGACCCCAAGTCCGTGGCAGCGACCACAGCAGCATACTTCCTTTGATCAGTTAGGCATATTTCCATATACAAGGCCGGCGACACATGGTGCCACTAACCCTGTTCAACACAAGCCGATCCCACATGTGGAACTGTGTCCTGAGTCCTGAATGGCAGTGACCCCAAGTCTGTGGCAGCGACCACAGCACCAGACTCCCTTTGATCAGTTAGGCATATTTCCATATGCAAGGCCGGCGACACGTGGTGCCACTAACCCTGTACAACTCAAGGCACGACACATGGTGCCACAACCCCTGTTCAACACAAGCCAATCCCACATGTGGTACTGTGTCCTGAGTCTTGAATGGCAGTGACCCCAAGTCCGTGGCAGCGACCACAGCAGCATACTCCCTTTGATCAGTTAGGCATATTTCCATATGCAAGGCCGGTGACACATGGTGCCACTAAACCTGTTCAACACAAGCCGAACAATCCCATATGTGGAACTGTGTCCTAAGTCCTGAATGGCAGTGACCCCAAGTCCTTGGCAGCAACAACAGCACCAGGCTCCCTTTGATCAGTTAGGCATATTTCCATATGGAAGGCCGGCGACACGTGGTGCCACTAACCCTGTACAACACAAGGCACGACACGTGGTGCCACTAACCCTGTTCAACACAAGCCGATCCCACATGTGGAACTGTGTCCTGAGTCCTGAATGTCAGTGACCCCAAGTCCGTGGCAGCGACCACAGCATCATACTCCCTTTGATCAGTTAGGCATATTTCCATATGCAAGGCCGGCGACACGTGGTGCCACTAACCCTGCTCAACACAAGCCAATCCCACATGTGGAACTGTGTCCTGAGTCCTGAATGACAGTGATCCCAAGTCCGTGGCAGCGACAACAGCAGCATACTCCCTTGGATCAGTTAGGCATATTTCCATATGCAAGGCCGGCGACACAGTGTGCCACTAACCCTGTTCAATACAAGCCGATCCCACATGTGGAACTGTGTCCTGAGTCCTGAATGGCAGTGACCCCAACTTCATGGCAGTGACCACAACATCAGACTCCCTTCGATTAGTGACGCGTATTTGCATATGGAAGGCCGGCAACATGTGGTGCCACTGAACCTAAACTATGCAGGCCTGTGGGGCCACCAACCTATGCATGTGGCTGTGGGCCCTTGCTCACCGTTACCTCTGGCCTACACTGCGGTCAGCAGGGCTCACAATTAAGATACAGTCGCGATTGCAGATGACGCAGTAGGCAACAGACATAGCTTCAACTGCGGCCCATCCGCACCAAGCAGCATCACAGGCTCATACACTTCGACAGTGTATTCTATACATATTTCATCTTTTCATGATACGCCTACTCTGTGGTCAGTAGGGCTCACAATTAAAATTAAATCTTGATTCATTAATTACAGAGTCCACTAGGCAAGTAACTATCACAGGCCTAAAGCCTACATAATATCCTTTTAGTATCCTTGCTTCAAGAACTTTTTTTATATCAGTTATAGCTTTAGTACAAACAACAAAATCATCTTCAAGTGCCAACAAACACTCAATAACACTCTACTCTGTGGGCAACAGAGCTCGCAATTCGAATTTTTGAAACGAGGTGCCTCTAACCCTGTTCAACACAAGCCGCGACATGTGGTGCCACTAACCCTGTTCAACACAAGCCGAACAATCCCAAATGTGGGACTGTGTCCTGACTCCTGAATGGCAGTGACCCAAAGTCTGTGGCAGCGACCACAGCACCAGACTCCCTTTCATCAGTTAGGCATATTTCCAAATGCAAGGCCGGTGACACGTGGTGCCGCTAACCCTGTACAACACAAGGCGCCACACATGGTGCCACTAACCCTGTTCAACACAAGCCGATCCCACATGTGGAACTGTGTCCTGAGTCCTGAATGGCAGTGACCCCAAGTCCGTGGCAGCGACCGCAGCAGCATACTCCCTTTGATCAGTTAGGCATATTTCCATATGCAAGGCCGGTGACACCTGGTGCCACTAACCCTGTTCAACACAAGGTGCGACACGTGGTGCCACTAACCCTGTTCCACACAAGCCGATCCCACATGTGGAACTGTATCCTGAGTCTTGAATGGCAGTGAACCCAAGTTCGTGGCAGCAACCACAGCAGCATACTCCCTTTGATCAGCTAGGCATATTTCCATATGCAAGGCCGGCGACACGTGGTGCCACTAACCCTGTTCAACACAAGCCAATCCCACATGTGGAACTGTGTCCTGAGTCCTGAATGGCAGTGACCACAACTTTGTGGCAGCGACCACAGCACCAGACTCCCTTTGATCAGTCAGGCATATTTCCATATACTAGGCCGGCGGCACATGGTGCCACTAACCCTGTACAACACAAGGCGCGACACGTGGTGCCACTAACCCTGTTCAATACAAGCCGATCCCACATGTGGAACTGTTTCCTGAGTCCTGAATGACAGTAACCCCAACTTCGTGACAGCGACCACAGCACCAGACTCCCTTTAGTTTTATTTGTTGTTGTTTTGTTTAAATAAAATATTTTATATGTAAATCTATACATGACTAAGATTCTTGTTCGTCCAACCGCACAGGGATAATTCTGGGCCCAAGAAGGTTGTTGGGGGTATGTTGGTAATGTGGTAAGAGGGTGCGTTACCTGCTGATGTGGGGAGAGGCAGCGTGAAAGGGGTATCTCTCACAGAAAGAACTCCGGTATGTTTTCTGAAATGCCTCAGACAGATGCCAGCTGATGGACTGAATCACAAAATGGGTTTTCAATGCTTATGTAGTGTGACTTGCGGCCCGTCCGGTCGACTCACAGATGCAGTACTATGAGCCGTCCGCTCCCAAAGGAACAGCAGGGTAGTAGCTCACAGAGGTACAGGCACAGCAGCGTACTAGCTCACAAAGGTAGAGAGCTGCGACCCGACAGACTGGCTTCTGACGCTATAGCTGCGAAGTGGTGATGTTGGGAAGAGGGAGCGTGAAAGGGTTATCTTGCACAGACAGAGCTCCGGTTTATTAAATTACCCCAGGACCTTTCTTTTATATTTTCACTTGATGCAAGAAAGCGCGCTTTCTGGACCATGACCTTTCTCCCTACCAAACTTGGCGCAATTCCGTTCAGCAGTTTGACCTGAAGCCTTGTCTAAAGTTTCCTATGGAAAATTCATTAAGAAAACACATTTTAACACCCCCACATAGCTACCTGACACAGGCGTACTCGCTGTTGGTGTGCAGGTCAGTTGCTCTAGTTGTCAACATGTCACGGCCACTCCATGAGGGCAGGTTTGCACACACACCACACCCATCCGGCACATGTGTCACAGGCCATGTGACCACGCAAATATAATGCATAAACGGGATCGCTAGGTGGCGCACGACCGTAATGGCCGCATGCCTGTGAGGCTCCGGACACTTGGCTTACTACCCTGGCTTTTATCCTGATTGAGTGGTGGTAGCCTGCGGCCCTGCGGCGATGATGGCTTCCTGATGCCTCCTACCTTATGTCACCCTAACGCTGGCTCCTGATAAGGCCCCCTCGTGCTGCTGTCGGATGGTGAAGTTTGCCCGGGGGAGAGGCGGAGATCTGCGGAGCTCTGACGGCGGCTGTACTGCTCATGGGGGTAACGAGACTGTCCATGCGGTGCCTGGGCCGCGCGATCGGTGGAGCTGCTTGCTTCTACGCCACTGCCATCAAAGGCGTCGGGGGCCGGCCTACTGTTGCGGGACCTGCCGCGGAGACACCCGGAGTGCTCATTGCTGGTCGGACCGGTGCAGGCGGTGAGACAAACTGTGGCTGCGCGCTGTCCCCGGCGCGATCCTCACCCCCTGCTGATCTCGGCGCTCGCAATACATAGTGCCCCCATGCCCGGCTCTTTAGTGGGGCGCTGCAGACCACGGCGTCTCACTCCCTCCTTCTCCTCCTGCACACATTCTGATGCCCCTGCAGGGGGCTGTGTGGGAACTGAGTGCGGGGCACTTTCGCGCTGGGGACTACTTTGCTGCCACTGACCCCTGATGTACTGGCTGGCCCCACTGCTGGAACTTGACTGCGGGCCCCTGCTTTACTCCACCAGATGATGGCACCTTAACTTTAGATATCCACTTCGTCCTGCTAATCTACGCCCCACAAGCAGCCACTCCTGGACCTTAGCCTACTGCCAACTTGTGCCATTTGACTTGGTGGGGGGGGCATAGCCGGGCACAGCGAGAGCTTTTTTGCGCAAGTGGACGGCGCTCTCCCATCCTCTACACACCTTTCCACGAAGTGCTGCACGACTGATTTGTTGGTGGTGCTGACTGCACTCAGCTTTAGCTGGGCTGCCTCTGGACCTTCCGTCGGAGACTATTTTCCTCGCCCCTTGCTGCCGGATCTTCTTGCTGCATCCCAAACTGCATCTACCTTCTCCGCCTAGCACCGCATTGTCGATCCTCCACTTAGGGGGGCGGACAGCCACCAGCTTCGTCGCCCCCATTGTTGAGCAGCGCATCAGTTGTTGGCCTCTACATCACATCTGTGTCCGTTCACTAGGCCCGTTGCGCAAGAACTATGGGGAAGTCTGAAGGCCGCCAAACCAGGCTCATCTTTGACGCCAAGAGATCCGCCACACGCTCCTGTACTGAAGAAGGAGATCCATCAACTACTGCATCTTCCTCGGTCCCTCCACCAGCTTCGGATGATGAGATCAAATCCCTACTACTGGACATGCGACGCAGTCTGACTGACCTCTCCACCAAGATGGATTCAATGAATACGCGAATGGACTACATAGTCCAAAAAGTAGAGAAACATGATGAGCGGATTAAAGAGGTGGAAAAAAGAATCTCTGATACGGAGGACACTATCTCGCGGATGTCCCGTCAAGTGCTCCAGATGGACAAGCTCCTGAAGGTGATTGCCGCCAAGACCGAGGATTTGGAAGCTAGGAGCCGGCGTAATAACATCCGCGTTACCGGAATTCCTGAGAGCGTCAACACCGGCAGGATGGAAGATTTTCTCGAGCGCCTGCTACGCACCACCTTTGGGGCAGAGGCCTTTTCATCCCAATTCATAGTGGAGCGGGCGCATCGCTCTCTTGGTCTGCGCCCTGCACCGGGGGCCAGCCCAAGACCGATAATTGCACGCCTCTTAAATTACAGGGATCGGGATGTGGCGCTGCGGCTGGCCAGAGATCGCCAGCCCTTACAATTTGAAGGCACCAGCTTCTCAATCTACCCTGATTTCACAATGGCGGTACAGGAGGCCCGCCATAAACTTCTACCGGCTAAGCAAAAGCTCCACAAACTCCAGATTGAATATGCCCTGCTCTATCCAGCGCATCTGAGAGTGACCTACCGGGATAACCATCACTTTTTCACAAATGAGCAGCAGGTAGATGACTTTCTTCGCAGCATCAAAAAGGGCACTCAGACACGGGGCTCTCCGGAACGCCTCTCCCAATCGTCATCTCTGAATGCTGACTGACCTCCATTTCTTTTGTGCCTCTGATGGCTGTTTGCCTTCCCATCTCTTCTCAGTGAGGGGCCGTCCAATTTCGCTAGGTTCTGCTCTCCTCCTTCAGTGACACACCTGTACTGCCATTGCTCTGACCATATGACTCGGAACCTTGGGGAGTAAGGTCACGGTATTCACACCATTGAGGCACCCAGCTGGTTTCGGACTACACCGTTCTATGCTCCTCTCTCTGACCACAGATACACCCGGATGCTAAATACATAATGACTGTGTCGTCACATTGTTGTGTGTTATCCACATTATAATCCTCCTGTTGACGTGATCTGTTCCCCGACTACTGGTGCCCCCTGGGTGCTAGTTTTCTTTTCATGGTTTATTTTCTTCAGTCTCCCGACTTATCTAACTGTCTGGTGTGGCTGCGGCTGACGGTCAAAAGATCATTGTACTGTATTTGACAAGTACCCTCCCCCTTTGAACACCAGCATTGGGGGAGACACTTGTTGCACACCAGCGTACCCCCACATGGGAGATCCCCTCAAATCACTCTGCCTTGGTGATGACTTTGTTCTTATTGCTCAGTTGCAATGTGTTTGTGATGCTGGGTGATGGTAGCGCTGCCGGAACATTTGGGGTGCCGCTGTGGGTGGGGGGTGGGGGGGATTCATGCTCATTGTTTGTATTGTGTTTTGAACCCATTGACAGGTGCAGGCACCCTTCGGGGACATGCATGGTATTCTGTGCTTCGCAGGCCACTTCTCCTTACTAATGTATCTCTTCTTGTAAAAAACACGCTGAGCCCCTATGACTTAATCTAATCTCCTGGAATGTTCGGGGCATACGGGACCCTCGGAAATGTAGGCATATCATCTCCTACCTAGACAGACATCATATAAATATAGCGGTACTGCAGGAAACCCACTTTGACCCCTCCCACTCTCCCACATTAGCCAGTAAGTGGGCTATGACACGTGTCTTCTCCTCTTACTCTACGTACTCTAGGGGGGTGGCCATTCTGGTTAAGTGCAATTCACCCTTCATACTGGGAGGTACGCAGCAGGACCGCTTAGGGTGCAGTTGTATACTCTGGGAAATGCTTGGGACTCAATCTGTTACGTTGGTGTGTAGCTACGGTCCTATCACAGACGACCCGGACTTTTACACCGCATTATGGGGTCAGATTCTGCAAATAGGCTTCACTCATATTATTTGGGGGGTTGACTTCAACTCTGCTTTCAATCCAGCGATAGACAGGTCTAACGCTCTCCCCATACATTATACCAAAACACAAGCAACCATACAGGGTATTCTCACAGCCCATGGGCTTACGGATGCCTGGCGCCATTTTCACCCCGGAGACAGGGAGGGTACCCACTACACTGCTCATCATGCCACATGGGCCAGGCTGGACTACTGGGTGATCTCCCGAGGCACTGTTTCATGGCTTGAACGTGCTATCCATCTCGCCAGGACTTATTCAGATCATGCACCAGTACTTATCACTATTGCCCCGCCTGATCTGCGCTCCACACCCCGAATCTGGCGGCTTGCTCCAGAGGGTCTTGACACAGTGTTCAGAGCGGAGACAGGTGAGGAAATCACCGCCTTCTTTCAGAATAATATTGACTCCGTCCCATCGATAGGGGTGGTATGGGAAGCATTCAAAGTTATTCGCGGGGCCTGCATGGCTAAGAGTTTCGGGGTCCTGCGTGATCTGCGCCGTACCCTTCACAGACTCGAGACTGAACTTAAACAGTTGGAAGCTGATCTTTGGGGACCGAATTCGGGTCACAATCTTTCTACATTTAGAGAAAAACTTATGGATTATAAAGAAACAGCCGCATCTTAGGCACGCTTTCTCGGGAAATACTATACTGCGCGCAAATATTGGGAAGGTGAGCACCCGGGCAGGCAGTTGGCACAAATGGTACTGCGTCCAAGATTTGCTAATTATGTTCTCGAAATTAAAGACTCAGAGGGAATACAGCGCAAAGACAGTCAGGATATTCTGCGCACCTTCACTGACTTTTATGCCCAATTGTACAACATTTGCAGGGCCGAACCTCCTGACTTCGCCCCCTTCCTGCAAGACATCACGCTGGGCTGGTTGAGCGATGTGCAGCGGGAGTTCCTCGTGGCTCCATTTGAAAATGACGAACTGCACGAGGCAATTTTGCAAATGCAGTCTGGTAAGATATGAGACAACGTCACCCGCTGGATCGCCCTCTCGCTATCCATGGCACGCCGTATATCCTTAATTAAAATGATCATCCTTCCTAAACTCCTGTATCTTTTTACAAATGTGCCCTATGATCCACGTAGGGCTTTTTTCTCGATGCTCCGGACGGAGCTTATTCGCCTCACTTGGGGAGGTAGACAGCCCAGAGTGCAGTGGGACATCCTCACTCACCCTTATGCACAGGGGGGGTTTGACGTCCCCAATTTTGAACTCTATTATATTTGCACACAAGCCCATTATGCGCACTTCTGGTTTCACCCCCTCAAGTACATGCCTCAAGTGGCAGCTGAGCACTGGCTGTCGGATCCTATCCCACTAGACGGCGCTAATTTTGCTACTGGTGCTGGTCGTGTGAAGGTCCAGACCCCGATTACTACCACTGTTAAGGCATGGCAACATATCGTTGCCAGAACCCGGGCCCCCGTGCTTTATTCGCCTCTACTTCCCCTGTCCTATCATCCAAAGATGCCGGCCGAACCCTAGTTAAGTATGGGATTAAGACGTGGTGGGATCTCTACTTCCAGGGCACGTTCCGTACCCCGCAGCAGCTCTTTGCCAACATACCCCCCTCCCCCATGGACCTTTTTTATATATCCAGTTACGGCAGGGTTTCAAGGACCACACCCCTTCCTTCCCTAGGGAGCCACCAGAGGTCGCTACCCTTCGCCTTATATTGACTGGCGATGCACCATCTCATCTAGTGTCTTCTCTCTATCATTCTCTGTACACCTCTCAGGCCGCTTCATAAACTTCCTCCAAAGATAAATGGTCTGCAGAAATGCAGCTTACTATAACTGAAGAGCAGTGGACCTATTGCTGCAGGCAAACGGAACATTGCACATCCAGGAGCCGCCTCCGGATACTCCACTATAAGTACATCCATCGTACATATTATACACCTGTTAAACTCCATCGCTTTCGGTTGCGTGACGATGATAGATGCAATCGATGTGGGCCTGCAGGGGCTGACTTTCTCCATTTGGCATAGGACTGCGTTGCCGTGCAGAGGTACTGGCTCCGGGTTTTGGAAGCCTTGGAGCAAATGACGTTGTTACACCTTCCACGCACCCCCCTCTTCGCCCTGCTTGGCTATACCGCACCCATAGCAACGAAGCACAGGATGTTTGTCTCCTTCAGCCTTCTGCTTGCCAAACGCCGTTTTGCATGCCGTTGGGGTCGATGTCGGGCGCCTAAGTTTAAGGAATGGATCCAAGATATGGTATTCTGGCAGGATCAAATGTATACATTTGCTGACTTACTCCCGCTCTCTTCCCGGCCCCGCGATGACTGGGGACCCCTCACAACATATTTGCTTACTCATCCGGTTCCTGTTGCTGATGATACACAGCCCAACATTGTGACAACTGCTTGTGCCCCCCCAGATTCTTGACACTTTGACATGCGTCCCCCCTATGCTCCCCCCCTTAATCCTCCCCTTTTCTGCAAGCACTTTATGAATGAATGCTGCCTTAATGTGTAGTGTGTGGTTTCTCTTATTAAGATGTCTCTACTGCCCCATTGCATGGATTATTCGCTCATCATGTTTTCTTGACCCTCAGATCACTTTTCTTGGTCCACTGTGTCCGTTTCATTTGTATGCCTGCCCTGAAGCTATGTCTGTGCTCTAGCCTGTCTGCTTTGTATTTCTTCCTTTTGTTTTTGGAAAGTATAAATAAAGTTAATAAACTAAAAAAACTCCCCTGTGGGCGGAAAAAAAAATATATGATGCATCGACAACTTCACATCCTTTACTGCCAGTGGTGACTGGATGGCGGACGCTCCACGGGTCTCAATCATAAAGAGTCCATGAAAAGTTGCGCAGAGGGTTAATCACACTCTGAGCTGTATGGCCTTCAGGGGCCTACTACCACGTGGCGTGGACTTGATTTGCACAGGGTTATTGCCACCCGAAACTGATGTGGCCGTCAGGGGCCTATCACCACGTGGCGCGGACTTGAGTTACACAGGGTTAGTCGCACCCTAAGTTGTATGGCCGTCAGCGGCCTACCACCACGTGGCGCTGACTTGCGTTGCACAGGGTTAGCGGTACCCAAAGCTGATGTGGTCTCCGCCATTGATGATTCAGGACTCAGTGACATGTGTGGGATCTTCCGGGCCGTGGAGAAGCTGATGTGGTCTCTGCCATTCATGACTCAGGACTCAGCAACATCTGTGAGATCTGCCGGGCCGCGGAGTATTGACAGGCACGTGGAGTGCCCATTGGTACACACTCTGGTGGCAGCAGGTAAATATTTGGTCATGGATGCGCAGGGGCGGCAGTATCTCTCTCTCTCTCTCTCTCTCTCTCTCTCTCTCTTCCTTCCTTTCCTTCTCTTCTCTTTCTCTATCTCCCTTCTCCCTTTCTCACTCCCTTTCTTTCCTTCCCTCTATTTTTCTCTCTGGCTTTTTTTCCCTTCTCTGTGTCTCACTCCTTTGATAGGCACATTACACGCGTCCTTATTTTGTGCTTTATTTTCCAGGCTGTGTCGTCGACATTCATGCTCTCAACAGGAGTCTTCCGCTTTGTTGTTTTGTTTTCATTTTGTTAAATGTACTTTATCCTTTATACATACGTTAACAAAAAAGTAAAGTTTGGAAAAAAAAAATGTCAATAAAGTTTTTGCTTGTTAATTGACTACTGTGTGACTCTTTCTCGTTCTTATTACTGTTAATTGGTGGTGTCCACCATGGTGTTACATTTTGGGGCAGTTATCGCGGGAATACTGTTGATGTCTGCAGTTTGCACCAGCTTCTGAATAGATTATAAGATTTATGTCATCTGTAGTTGCATTAAAGTGCTGATAATGAGATGCAGAGTAGGCGTTCCCGTGCAAAAACACACGAGGTGCACCTTTGCAACTTATTCTAAATACTAAAATCCTATATTGAATTGCACTGTGGTAGTGGGTGCATTTATAGTGTACACACAAAATCAATGAAGAAATCTCATTGTATTTATATTGATTGTGAATAGTGGGTCAGGTGCTGGATCTTGATGGGATACACTGCCCATTTCATTTATTGTTCGGTACACGAAAAAACCACATCACAACTTTCACAACGAAAGGCAAATCTGCGATGTGAAACAAATTCCGTCGATAAGCCGCGTTAGCACCATAGATTTTACACCTGCTTTCTGCTGGTGTTAAGCAGGACCACTACCTGCAGCATGAAAGGGAACACAGCCAAGAGCCACACCTGAACACCCACAGGTGCCATAGAGTCAATGAGCATGATACACGGATACCCATGAGGGCCATAACACTCATCGCAACAACCCCAGGACCGCCAACGCCCCCCGAACCCGCATCTGAGCAAGTATGTCCGTGTGGTCATTGTGTTAACATGATAGGCATGGGCCCGCAACATCAGTGTGCTGTCTTCAGTGGACATTACCATGTCACCTCAGAATTGGCAGTGAGCCTGGAGATCTAGCTACACACGCATCCTCCTGCATGCACAAGCGGCAAAGGGAAAGGGGTGTCTCACACATGTCTGCGTGCAAGAAGTGCCGTGTGTCTCTGTGTTCTGGTGTGGCCGCCACAAGGGCCGCAGCAGTCGATGTTGTAAAGTGGCATGCACCACCTCCAAACGGCAGTGTCACGGTGTGATTGGAATGCCGCAGGACATGCGTGAATAGCCATTACAAAGGTGTGCCATAGGAGTGCACGGGATACAACAGCGCAGCGCACAAAAGTGTGGGGGCTCGTGGGAGGAAGGAGCAACTGTTTAGCAACGTAACACACAGTAAACCTGCCCATGTGCCACGTGCTGGGCATCTCATCTATGATGACCAGGTTTACAGACATCCCACAACACCCACGACCGGCCTTTGTACACATCCAGTATGAATGCAGCTGGAGAAGTTACTGTAAGGATCAAAGGTTCTTTGTCTGAGCTATCTTGTGCTAACACATCTGTTGCTTCGAGAAGGAACTTGCAAGTGGCCAGTGTGAGAAGTTGACCTGATATATGCTGTCCACTAGTTCTAGTGGGCACCTTGTATCAGTCCAAACAACCCCTTATTGGTTATAGG
Organism: Triturus cristatus; assembly: GCF_964204655.1. Classification (NCBI taxonomy): domain Eukaryota; kingdom Metazoa; phylum Chordata; class Amphibia; order Caudata; family Salamandridae; genus Triturus; species Triturus cristatus. The sequence continues at coordinate 1,209,853,099 of NC_140591.1, read as the reverse complement.
TTAAAGACAACCTTTACTGAAAGCTATCCTAGTGGTAGCTATGGAGAGCATCCTTCAGGCTAAGTCTTGATGGAATGTAAAGCAGCTTGTTTTACCAGTCTATAATCTCTTGAGTCACTAAATGAAAGATATCCACACCAGGTATATATATAAAATATATGTATTTATTACTAAACACACCCTCCTAGTCTCTTTATGAGACTAGAGGTCAAAACACATAAGTTACACTTCAATAATCACAGTAAAATAGCACAAATACACGTCAGGCCCTAGTGGTGAGCCAAACCACATACTAAAATAGTGGTATGAGAACCACTTCTATGGGGAAAGTCGCAGTTAGATTAGGGACACTTAGAAATGAGTCAGGACCAAACCCTTTTGGACTTAGGAAGTTCTAGGGCTAGCACCCACGGGAGCACCAGAGCACTCGTGTTACCTCACCCAGGGAAGCCGGGTGCATAGGTGTCTCTTGGTGTCGGGTCGCGTCGTCGATTTGAATGGGAGCTGACGAAGAAGTGCTGCTGCCGTGAAGATGCAAAGTGTCCGAAGAGATCCAACACTGGATCAAAGATGAGAAGAACCTGAAAGCAGAGGGGACAGAGTCTGGGTCACTAGCCAGTGACCAGGAAGGCGATGAGCAGATGCCCACTGATGTCGGGTGATTTCAGGTGAAGAAGGTGAAGCTTGACTCTTCAGCCACGAGGACCAGAAGGTGTTGAGGATGACCAGGAGCTGGATTTGAGCTTTCCCATGAAGGTTGTCGAGTGCTGCAGTGTCGGTGCCCGGATTGGACACAACAAGCCTTGGCAACAGCAACTCACACAGAAACAAGAAAGATGCTTCGGTGCAGACCAGCACGGTCTGTGGGACTCACCAATTGGTAGGGAGTCGGGGCACATCTGGAGCAACCAGGAAAGCCCAAGGAAATACAAAGTTAAACCCTCAGGGATCCACCATTCAACAGACCAGGGATCGCGGCGGGACCTCAAGACGAAACACAAAATGGCGGCCCACAGGTCACTCGGAATGACCAGGCTGACAATCTTCGGTGGACTCAGTGCCCGAGGTGGGGGCTACAAGTCAGTCTAAGCATGTCTTCAAGAAATGTCGAGAAGTTAATGCACTTGCAAAAGTGCACGGTGGCCAGGAGTTCTGGTTTCACGCTACTCACGAGGGCTGCGGGTCTCAGCTTTGCTGGGGACTCGAGTTGGCCTCTGTGATGTCTGGAAATCATCTTCCTGGGCTGCAAATACTTCAGAGTCCGTCGGGAGCTTCGATGATGCAGACTGGCAAATTGCTTCAGTCCTCTGATCTTGAGCAGAGCGTCAAAGGTCCAGGATCCAGCTTCAGAATTTCGTCCAGGGTAATCTAACGTCCTAAGGACTGGGGTCCCATACTTATACTAAGGTAGGGGTTGGACATACTCTGGGGACCCACCTATGGGAGGGTTTGGAAAGAAGCGGTGGCTACACCCATTTCCTTTGTCCGGTTTCATGCCAGAGCAGGGTCTGGAAGCCCCTGAACTGGTTTGAGTTGGACTATGCACAAGGTACCAACTGTGCCCCCAGTGCAGGACTTCAAAGCACTCAGCGAGTGCTCCCACCCAGCCCCAATACACATAAGCCTGTCTGGGAGGTGGTTACACCTCCCTGTGACAGGAAACCTATTGCCCAGGCCTCCCCTGATGGAGTTTCAGTCAGCAGGAGGAGGCCAGACCTGTGTCTGTGGCTGCAGCATCCATTTTGTGATGCCAGGGCTCTATTAAGTTTCTACCGGGTATACCAGTGCTGTAATGTCTCTCCCTCTAGAAGGGTGGGATCATACTCCCACACCAGTTACTGGTGTGGGGGTATGATTCCAAGGTGTGTGACACCAAACACAACATGTTTCCGTGCAACCAGTCCAAAGTTAGCATTTACCGGTTGGTTATAGTGCTCTTAAGAGTATATTGTCAGACTGCACTACAAACAGCATCAGAGAAGGGTCTCCGAATGCTGCAGAGGGGCTCTGCTCATGCAGGGGCACCCTCTCACATAAGAACCAAGCACTCTGCCTTCAGGATTGATAAGGCCTGCCATAGGAGTGACTTATAGGTTTATATGTGTTTATATATAGTGATATAGGTAACCTATATCACAGTAAGGGGTGCATGCACCACCTTACCCAGGCTGCAGTAGCAGACCTGTAGTGTTATTTTGGGTGGCTTTCCAGGGGTGGCATAATACATGCTTCAGCCCCTGGTAGGCCCCTGGGGTATCTATGCCCTGGGTACATAGTATACCATATACTAGGGACTTATAAGTACACCTCAGATCCAATCTGTAATGTACCTAAAGTACATGGAATCATTTTAGAGAGGAAGCAGCTAGGCTGGGACCCTGAATAGCAGGGTCCCAGCCAGACTAAAGTCGAAAAACAGTGAAACACCAGCAAAAAGTGAGCGTAAACATGTGAAGCAGATCCTTCTCTCCTACAGCCAGCCCCCCTGACAGATATGATAATATTTGCATCCGTCTCCCACACTACGCACTGCCCGATTTGAGAACAACAAGTGGACATCCCACACTCAAAAGTCCTTCGTCGTAGTTAGCGTGCGTGAAATGGCCTTCACACGTACTCCCACCACAACCCTGCCCTGCACCCATTGCACACAGACCCGGATCATTGGAACAAGCTGTGCCATTTCATCCACAAGACTGGCACACGGCAAGCCAGTGCAGCTACAAGCAGAGCCACTGACGCATAGCAGGGCAACCCGAACACATGGTCGACTCCATTCACGTCCACCTATACCTTGCACGTCTGCTGCATGTCCTGGGTGCACTGCCTTTGGCAGTGCTGCGGATCACTTACCAGCACCATATAGAAGTTACCATGTTCCAAACAAAACTTCCTCCTACTATGTATAAAATATTGCTGACACTACTTGGACAGGTGTGGCACAGCGCCCAGAGCAAATGACTTCACAGCATAGGACACACAATTTGGGCTCACGGTTTCATCCCCGAGTCCAGCAGCACTCAATTTAGCAGCATGACACTCTAGGCAATACCTCACTTAATTTCCATACCCCGCACTTTCAGACTGGTAGGGGCCAGTAGTTCAGCGGCTTTATCCCCGAGTCCGGCAGCAGCTCAGCTTACGCCCCCAGCGCCATCAGACCCATACGAGTGAGTAGTTTGCACTTTACAAATACCGAATTGATATGCACGAATTTACCTTCGCACTCCCTGTATAACACCCCCTAAGCACCATACACAAGTTACATTGTTCGAAACAAAAGTTCCTCTGAGTAGGTATAACTACATGCTGACACTACTTGCACAGATGTGGCACAGCGGCCAGAGAACATGACTTCACAGCATATGACACACAGTTTGGACTCACACTTTCATCCCCGAGTCCGGCAGCAGCTCAGCTTAGCATGAGACTCTAGACAATACCTCACATATTTTCCGTACCCCAGCACTTTCAGACCAGTAGGGGTCAGTAGTTTGTCCTAGTGGGTATAAACACTTACTTATACTACTTCCACAGGTGTGGTGCAACGGAGGGGGCACATGACTACACAGCATAAGACACACAGTTTGGGCGTACGCTTTAATCCCGAGATCCGCAGCAGCTCACCTTAGCAGCATCAGACTCTAGGCAATACCTCACTAAATTTCCGTAGCCCAGCACTTTCAGACCGGTAGGGATGAGTAGTTCATTTTGCACCCCTGTATAGCACACCCTAAACACCCCACAGAGGTTACAGTGCTCCTACCCTCCTCTTTCCTACTTTTTTTCCCCTTTTTTCCCCTTACTCTCTTTGACAGACTCACAAAATGGCTCCCAACACTTCCTACTTGCAACCGCTTGCACTGCTCGCAGCCAATAAGCAGCAAGCTTGTGCTTGTAACGCCTCAGACAATCAGATGGCAGAATTCCCAAATATAAATATCTGTAAATGTTGATATTTCTCCAAAACTACTTTACGGATTTACACCAAATAAACAAAAGCATGCTTTCTAGACCAAGACCCATCTCCCTGCCAAATTTGGGGTAATTTCGTTCACCCATTCGACCTGTAGCCTTGTCTAAAGTTTCCTATGGAAATTGCATGGAGAAAACACGTGTTGGGGCCCCCCTATTTTCTCGCCCCCCCTTGATGAATCACCCCCACACTCTCAACATAGGAGCTGATATGAACAAAGAATTAGTTTGAAAAATTTCATGAAGATTCATCAAACGACGCCAAAGTTATAAGCAAAACAAAAAATGCTCTTCCTGGTGATCCCCAGTAGTTAGTTATAGTTAGGACCAAGTTTCCATAGGAAGAGCAATTTTGTTCATATATATTTATATATATATATATATATATATATATATATATATATATATACATATATATATATATATATATATCGTCGACAGTAGTTATACATAGTAAGAACCTAGTTTCTATAGGAAAAGCATTTTTTGATTTGCTAATAACTTTAGCGTCGTTTGACAAATCTTTGCGAAATTCTCCCAAAAAAAGTCTAACCACGTCAGCTCCTATCCTGAAATATATATATATATATATATATTATATATATATATATATATATAATATATATATATATATATATATATATATATATATATATATATATATATATATATATATATATATATATATATATATATATATATATATATATATATATATATATATATATATATATATATATATATATATATATATATATATATATATATATATATATATATATATATATATATATATATATATATATATATATATATATATATATATATATTATATATATATATATATATATATATATATATATATATATATATATATATATATATATATATATATATATATATATATATATATATATATATATATATATATATATATATATATATATATATATATATATATATATATATATATATATATATATATATATATATATATATATATATATATATATATTACCTACTGGCGGTCGCCAGTAGGTAGTTATAGTTAGGACCCTGTTTCCATAGGAAAACCGCAACATTCTATTTTGAATAACTTTGGCGCTGGACGACGAATCATCGCGAATTTTTCAAAATAGGTGGGGCGCTACGCTCCGCTCCTACCCTGAAAGTCTCGGGGGGATTCGTCAAGCGGGGGCTGAGATAAAAGGGGGGTCCCAAAACGCGTTTTTCCCATGCATTTTTCCATAGGACCTTTAGACACAGCTACAGCCCGAACGGCTGAACAGAATTACTTGAAATTTGGCAGAGAGGTAGTCCTCAGGTCAAGGAAGTGCCTTTTGTAGGTTTGGTGTAAATCTGTTCAGTAGATTCTGAGAAAATAGCCTTTAAATCAATATATATATCTGAGCCAGCGTACGGTGCGCTTACGGTGCGCTTACCGTACGCGTACGGTGGCGTGCGCGAGCGCGATTCTGATTGGCCCTTAGATCTTAGTAAACATTCGAATCGGTCGAAACCAGGAAGCGGCGGCCGCCATTTTCTCTCTCGCACTCTGACAGGGGATTGAAAAACCAAGTGCAAAAACATGTAAAGGGGCTGTTTACACAGCTACCAAGCACCTAGCCATGTCGAGGGAGTCCCCAACGATCCCCCAAGTGAAAAAAGGCAATTTTAATTTTTTCGAAAATTTCGCCGATTACGCTTACCGTACGCGTACGGTAAGAAATAGTAAAAAAAAAAAAAAACAACCACATTCTCCCCACCCCGTGTGCAAAAGGTGCCCGAAGGCCACCTTTTGTGCATGGCTTATTAGAGCTAAACAAAACATATATTTTACCTGTCACAACGATGCTCATCATATGTCCTCCATGTGCGCACGGTGCGCGAAGCGCATCGTGCGTTCATGGCCCATCTAGCGTAACGTGGGCACGCGGTGCGCGAAGCGCACCGCGTGCTCACTGTGCACGCACGGTGCGCGAAGCGCACCGTGCGCGCACGGAACGAACTGCGTTAAGTGGGCGCGCACGCCACAAATGGCGTAAAGTAACTTAGCATTTAAAAAAACGTACAAATTCACTGAAAAAACCATAGGTTTCACACACGTTATAGTTAGGAATTAGCATTTAAAAAACCTTGCAAATTCACTGAAAAAACCATAGGTTTCACACATGTTATAGTTGGCTGGACATTTTACTGATAAAAAACCAATGAAATTCCCCCGTTATAGTTACTGTAGGCAACTATAACTCACGCGACCGTAATCCTCTGCTGATGACATATGTGTCTTTATGAAAAAAAAATATTTGTAATATATGTATAGCTAAAATTTAATGGAAGAAGACATGGGCAAATAAGTGTCTAAATACAGTATTAGCATCAGCAGAGGATTACGGTCGCGTGAGTTATAGTTGCCTACAGTAACTATAACGGGGGAATTTCATTGGTTTTTTATCAGTAAAATGTCCAGCCAACTATAACATGTGTGAAACCTATGGTTTTTTCAGTGAATATATATATATATATATATTACCTACTGGCGGTCGCCAGTAGGTAGTTATAGTTAGGACCACGTTTCCATAGGAAAACCTCAACATTCTATTTTGAATAACTTTGGCGCCGGTTGACGAATCCTCGCGAATTTCTCAAAATAGGTGGGGCGCTACGCTCCGCTCCTACCCTGAAAGTCTCGGGGGGATCCGTCAAGCGGGGGCTGAGATAAAAGGGGGGTCCCAAAACGCGTTTTTCCCATGCATTTTTCCATAGGACCTTTAGAACGAGCTACAGCCCGAACGGCTGAACAGAATTACTCAAAATTTGGCAGAGAGGTAGTCCCTAGGTCAAGGAAGTGCCTTTTGTAGGTTTGGTGTAAATCTGTTCAGTAGATTCTGAGAAAATAGCCTTTAAATCAATATATATATCTGAGCCCGCTTACGGTACGCTTACCGTACGCTTACGGTAAGCGTACGGTGGCGTGCGCGAGCGCGATTCTGATTGGCTCTTAGATCTTAGTAAACATTCGAATCGGTCGAAACCAGGAAGCGGCGGCCGCCATTTTGTGTATTTCACTCTGAAAAAAAAGAGTGAAAACAAGGAAAGGGGGCAATGAGGAGAGTTACAGACCCCCAAACATTTGTAAGGGGGTCAAAGAAGGACAGAAAAGTACAAAAAAAACATTTATTGATTTTTAAAAAAATCACGGGGTACGCGTACGGTAAGCTTACGGTAAGCGTACGGTAAAAAAAAATAAAAAAAAAATAAATGAAAAGCAGATTTAAGAGTTTAGATATTAGGGAGCTCTAAAAAGAGCTGTTGTGTTTATGAAGTCATTTTTTAAGTGGTACCTACAAGTAAGTACCGATGCAGAGTCTAAGGTTCAAGAGGAAGACTCTGTTCCCTTCATCATTGAAGTGCACACCATCTCCTCTATAAATGTCTTGCATGTCATAACGCAAGTTGTTGTGGAAAATGGCACCCATACCATAGTCACGGAGGAAAGCAGAAACAGATTTGTTGACGTGCTTTCTTGCTTTGTCAATCTGTGGACAGAAATGATTGGACCAGTTCCATTTTTGCCTTTGGCATATGTTGGAAAACACAAAGGCAGTTTTAGGGAAAAGTGTAAACAGTTGTGCAAAGGTGTCCTTCATAAGCATTTCCAGACCTACCCCAGTCAAAGTGCCTAGGTCATTGCCACCACAGTGCACTATTATGAGGTCAGGGTGTTGGATTTGAATGAAGGATTTCACCAATGGCATCAATTGGTGCCACTTTAACCCTCTCTGACCAATCCATTTAATGTCTACATTTGGCAAAGCAAGGTCTCTCACCATACCTGTTTTCTCTGCAAACTTTTCACTCCAGAAGACATAGCTGTGCCCTACAATCCACACTGTGAACATCTTCAAAGGAGAACTGGATGCACTCAGGAGGTGTCTTTCAGTAGAATGGCAATATGAAAAGAAAGACAGTTTGGAAATGGAGGCATACATATTTTTTTCAAAACAAAAAGAACTGATTGGCTGTTTCATACCATTCTAGAATAAAAACTAGGCTGTATGTGTAAATTAATAGAAGCATGTTTTGTATTGGTAAAAAAAAATGTGTAACCAAAGAACAGTACTATGGATTTGCTGTTAGGTTTGAAAAGTCAAGCACTCTTGCTCTGTGGAATTGAAACATTGTTTGGCGAACTTCTGACCTAACTCAACACAGCAGTGTTCCATGAGCTGTTGCTATGGTAGCAGGCAGAAGTCAAGTTGGGGGAAGGGTACTAGGCAGAAGTCAAGTTGGGGGAAGGGTACTTTTGGAAAAGGGTTGGTTTTCAACCAATAGAAATGTGTGATTTCATTTGAAAAAAAGGGGGAAGCACTGAGATTTGAAACTTACAAGTATATGTGTGGAAAAATAGAGGGAAAGTTTGCCATTATCTGGTTCTGCTGAGAGGAGAGAGGTGAACACAACAGAGATCCTGGCTCTGATAATCTGCTGTTTGAGTGTCACATTTCTTTCACAACTAACTAATTTTAAAGGTGAGTTTACAGTTTGAGAGGGGATGTATGTGGTAACTTAAGAAAAGAATAATAGAAATGGAAATTGTTTTTGTTGTAGTTACACATGGTGGTTTCATAATGTGTCAGTCTGTAAAAGTGATTTTCACTTGCCCCGAAAAAAAAAAGAGCAGTAAGTGTGCTTTCAAATTGGCAAAGAAATTTCGTTTTGGGACTAATGTGAAAACATGACTCTGTGTGCAGAGAGGAATTATAGGCAGAGATTTATTGCGTATTGCTCTGGTGATTTCACAGTTACATTAGATGGAAAGGGGGAGCGAATTTTTGGGGGAAGAAGCAGAGTCTTAGCACACACCCATGTGCTTGCCATGTATAGTCATGCACAGTATTTACAAGCGAGTGGGGTTTTCAGGTTTCAGTCTGTAATGCAAATACATTCAGCATCACTAAGGCTGGTTGCCCTTGCTGGAGTGTAGGCAGTCACCGAGAATACACATGGTGGTGGTCTGAAAAAACAGTTTGGACATGTGCATTTAAAAAAATGAAAAAAAGTGGTTTCATAATGTGTCAGTCTGTAAAAGTGATTTTCACTTGTAAAAAGTGATTTTCACTTGCCCCGAAAAAAAAAAGAGCAGTAAGTGTGCTTTCAAATTGGCAAAGAAATTTAGTTTTGGGACTAATGTGAAAACATGACTCTGTGTGCAGAGAGGAATTATAGGCAGAGATTTAAAGCGTATTGCTCTGGTGATTTCACAGTTGCATTAGATGGAAAGGGGGAGCGAATTTTTGGCGGAAGAAGTAGAGTCTTAGCACACACCCATGTGCTTGCCATGTATAGTCATGCACAGTATTTACAAGCGAGTGGGGTTTTCAGGTTTCAGTCTGTAATGCAAATACATTCAGCATCACTAAGGCTGGTTGCCCTTGCTGGAGTGTAGGCAGTCACCGAGAATACACATGGTGGTGGTCTGAAAAAACAGTTTGGACATGTGCATTTAAAAAAATCAAAAAAAGTGGTTTCATAATGTGTCAGTCTGTAAAAGTGATTTTCACTTGTAAAAAGTGATTTTCACTTGCGCCGAAAAAAAAAAGAGCAGTAGGTGTGCTTTCAAATTGGCAAAGAAATTTCGTTTTGGGACTAATGTGAAAACATGACTCTGTGTGCAGAGAGGAATTATAGGCAGAGATTTATTGCGTATTGCTCTGGTGATTTCACAGTTACATTAGATGGAAAGGGGGAGCGAATTTTTGGGGGAAGAAGCAGAGTCTTAGCACACACCCATGTGCTTGCCATGTATAGTCATGCACAGTATTTACAAGCGAGTGGGGTTTTCAGGTTTCAGTCTGTAATGCAAATACATTCAGCATCACTAAGGCTGGTTGCCCTTGCTGGAGTGTAGGCAGTCACCGAGAATACACATGGTGGTGGTCTGAAAAAACAGTTTGGACATGTGCATTTAAAAAAATGAAAAAAAGTGGTTTCATAATGTGTCAGTCTGTAAAAGTGATTTTCACTTGTAAAAAGTGAGTTTCACTTGCCCCGAAAAAAAAAAGAGCAGTAAGTGTGCTTTCAAATTGGCAAAGAAATTTAGTTTTGGGACTAATGTGAAAACATGACTCTGTGTGCAGAGAGGAATTATAGGCAGAGATTTAAAGCGTATTGCTCTGGTGATTTCACAGTTGCATTAGATGGAAAGGGGGAGCGAATTTTTGGGGGAAGAAGTAGAGTCTTAGCACACACCCATGTGCTTGCCATGTATAGTCATGCACAGTATTTACAAGCGAGTGGGGTTTTCAGGTTTCAGTCTGTAATGCAAATACATTCAGCATCACTAAGGCTGGTTGCCCTTGCTGGAGTGTAGGCAGTCACCGAGAATACACATGGTGGTGGTCTGAAAAAACAGTTTGGACATGTGCATTTAAAAAAATCAAAAAAAGTGGTTTCATAATGTGTCAGTCTGTAAAAGTGATTTTCACTTGTAAAAAGTGATTTTCACTTGCGCCGAAAAAAAAAAGAGCAGTAAGTGTGCTTTCAAATTGGCAAAGAAATTTCGTTTTGGGACTAATGTGAAAACATGACTCTGTGTGCAGAGAGGAATTATAGGCAGAGATTTATTGCGTCTTGCTCTGGTGATTTCACAGTTGCATTAGATGGAAAGGGGGAGCGAATTTTTGGGGGAAGAAGCAGAGTCTTAGCACACACCCATGTGCTTGCCATGTATAGTCATGCACAGTATTTACAAGCGAGTGGGGTTTTCAGGTTTCAGTCTGTAATGCAAATACATTCAGCATCACTAAGGCTGGTTGCCCTTGCTGGAGTGTAGGCAGTCAGCGAGAATACACATGGTGGTGGTCTGAAAAAACAGTTTGGACATGTGCATTTAAATAAGTCAAAAAAAGTGGTTTCATAATGTGTCAGTCTGTAAAAGTGATTTTCACTTGTAAAAAGTGATTTTCACTTGCCCCGAAAAAAAAAAGAGCAGTAAGTGTGCTTTCAAATTGGCAAAGAAATTTCGTTTTGGGACTAATGTGAAAACATGACTCTGTGTGCAGAGAGGAATTATAGGCAGAGATTTATTGCGTCTTGCTCTGGTGATTTCACAGTTGCATTAGATGGAAAGGGGGAGCGAATTTTTGGGGGAAGAAGCAGAGTCTTAGCACACACCCATGTGCTTGCCATGTATAGTCATGCACAGTATTTACAAGCGAGTGGGGTTTTCAGGTTTCAGTCTGTAATGCAAATACATTCAGCATCACTAAGGCTGGTTGCCCTTGCTGGAGTGTAGGCAGTCACCGAGAATACACATGGTGGTGGTCTGAAAAAACAGTTTGGACATGTGCATTTAAATAAATCAAAAAAAGTGGTTTCATAATGTGTCAGTCTGTAAAAGTGATTTTCACTTGTAAAAAGTGATTTTCACTTGCCCCGAAAAAAAAAAGAGCAGTAAGTGTGCTTTCAAATTGGCAAAGAAATTTCGTTTTGGGACTAATGTGAAAACATGACTCTGTGTGCAGAGAGGAATTATAGGCAGAGATTTATTGCGTCTTGCTCTGGTGATTTCAAAGTTGCATTAGATGGAAAGGGGGAGCAAATTTTTGGGGGAAGAAGCAGAGTCTTAGCACACACCCATGTGCTTGCCATGTATAGTCATGCACAGTATTTACAAGCGAGTGGGGTTTTCAGGTTTCAGTCTGTAATGCAAATACATTCAGCATCACTAAGGCTGGTTGCCCTTGCTGGAGTGTAGCACTCTGGACATGGGCTTTTTAAAAAATCTGAAAAGTGGTTTCATAATGTGACAGTTTGTAAAAGTGATTTTCACTTGCCCAAAAAAAAGAGCAGTTTGTGTGCATTCAAAATGGCAAAGAAATTTCGTTTTGTGACTATTGTGAAAAGAAATGTAGTAATATATTTAAATACAATAAAGGATTTTTTTTTTAGTTTTTTTCAGGTATTGCTGAAGAGCAGTGAACAAAATTTAAGATGCCTACAAAATCCAGAGTTCAAAAAACGCTAAAAAAAAAACTATATTTGAAGACAACTGGAGGACCAAAGTTAGTAGAAGATGCTCATGTTGGGAAAAAGAAAAAATCTTCTGGTAAGCAGAAAAAACAATTTCTTAAAAATATATTCAAAACAAAGAAAAATGTACAAAATGTCTGTACTGGAAAGAATGTTACAAAAGGAAGAGAACAGGAAAAAATTGAGAATTTAGTTAATGCAAATATACCTTCTGCAACTGAAAAGATTTACATAAACAGAAAAACAGCGTTTAAAGAGATACGTAGAAAAATGTTTCAGAGAAGAGTTATGTCCAATTTGATAAAGGATGTGAAGAAATATAAGCAAAAGGCAAAATATTACAAGAGAAAAAAAGAAATTGAAGCCATTGCAGCAAAGGCATTAGAATTAAAAAGGAAACTATTCATATTAATTTTGAATAGGATGCGTACATTAGACAAAATGGTTAATGTACTGAAATCACATAGCAAAAGGAAAAGAGTAGTGAACAGAACAAACTTTTGTAAAGTGTTTTTAGGAAAGTGGATGCATAGTTCAAGTAGTGAACCTTTTTTTAATGAAGAGAGCTATTTTCAAAGTAATAGTTTGCTGCATGCAGTTGACACCAGAGGTCGTTCATACGAAGTAACAAATGGTTGCATAATGGAGAAGGAGATAATGGTTCCAAGAGATGAGGTACAAGTGATGGCAGATGAGGCAATGGGGAGACGTCCTAAAGCCCCAGTGTACACTTGGAATTGTAGTAGTATTTGCACTGTGCGTCAGGAATCTATTGACAAATTTCGAGAGTTTCTAAGAGAATATAGTAAAAAAAGTGTAAAACAGAAGATTAAGGTGCTTCAAAGTCTGGATCCATGCAGAGTGAGAGAGAATACTGGTTTGCAGGGTCATTCTCTGGCTTGTCTATCTAGAAAAGTGTGCAATAGTGTTTTCCATCATTTTAGGATGCTGGCTGTTCATCATACTGGAATGAGAAAGTTTGTGAGACGGTTGTATTTTGCCAAAAGTCCAGCAATAAAGTTAAATGAATTGAATAGGGCTCTGTTCCGAGGAACGGTATCAGATGTAGAGAAGGTTGTTGATGAAATTCAGTTTTGTTACTTTGGTCCTGAACAAAACAGTGCAGAGAAGGACACAGTAAATGAGGAAGAAGTGGAAGAGAATGTAGAACCTTCTGTAATTAAGACATTTAATGATCACATAACAAAATTTGCAATAGTCTCTAATGAAAGACCAAATGTTACTTGTATTTGTTGCCGCAGAACTCATTATAGAAAACAAACTAGGAATGTTGATCTCTACAGAAAGAGTGAAAATGAAGATAATTATAAGTGGAAGGATTTTGCCACATATATATTTCTAGAAAATTGTTTTGAATTGGGTGAAGATCAGCGTATTTGTAAATACTGTTACAACAAGTTAGAGGAAAATAGAATGCCGACCAGAGCTGTACATAATAATTTAGAATTGGATGCTATTCCTGCTGAACTTTCTGAATTAAATACATATGAGTCTATACTCATTCAATGTGTTCATCCGTTCCAGACCATAGTACGTATGGAGCCCAAAACTGGTAAATTACCTCCTTCAGATTTACTGAGAGGTTTAAAAGGTAGAGTGGTGTATTTGCCCTTGGATTTGAAAAAAAATATGGAAACTATTGATGCGGATACTTTGGAAACTGAACCATTAATTATTCTGGTTAATGGTGTACCTACAAAGAATAAGAAGATTTGGCAGGAGCTGGTAGATGTGCGGAAAGTACAAAGAGCAAATTTGTATTTGAAAAAAAATAACAAATGGTATGAATCAATTTATATAGAAGAAGAAGAAGAAGAAGAAGAAGATTTTCAAGAAGACACAGAAACACCAACTGGACAAATTGAAAAAGTGGACAAGTCAAAGGAAGAAGAAATTTATGAACATTTTAGCATACATCCTCTTCATTCGAAAGAAGTTATGGGAGACAATATTGATCTCTTTCAGATGAAGAAAGCAAAAGGAACTCCTGTGAGTGTATGGGAGGAGAGCTTGGAAGCTCGATGTTTTCCTCAGCTGTTTCCTAAAGGAAAAGGAGGACGATACGATGAACGTCCAGAACAGATTCCAGCTTCAGAGTATCGGACTACAAGACTATATGCTGAAGATCCCAGATTTCGACAAAGTATTCCTTATTTGTTCCATCTTTTATTTGAAAGCGACTTGTCTGCACTGTCTTATGCAGTAAATCACATTTTAAAAAGTGGAGTACATTTACAAAATGTGTCTGCTAAGGATTTTATGGAGAAAGTGCAGCACCGAGATGATCATTTGGAAACACAACTGATCAATCTGATGGCTTGTCAGCGTGGGACAAATGAATATTGGTACCGACGCCATGGTGAACTAAAATGCATGTTACGGAATTTAGGAACACCAACATGGTTCCTTACCCTAAGCTGTGCCGAGTACGCTTGGGATGATTTACTGGATTTTCTACGAGAGGCCAATTCAAACATTAAAAACATCGAATACAAGACAGCAGGAGAACTGTGCTCATTGGATCCGGTTAATGTTTGCAGATATTTCAATCATAGATTTGAGGCTATGATGTCCTTCATCTGCAATAAAAAAAATCCACCCCTTGGAGAAGTAGTGGATTTCTTTTGGAGAAAAGAGTACCAGGCAAGAGGTGCTCCTCATATTCATATGCTGTTGTGGATCAAGGATGCCCCAAAGTTTGGAACAGATGCTGATGAAGCAGTGTTATCTTACATTCAAGAATATGCAACATGTGCTATACCAAAAAGCACAGAAGAGAACAAGTTAAAGGAGCAAGTTTTACGTTTCCAAAGTCATCGGTGTGGAAAATACTGTCGACGGAAATACAAGAGCAAAGAAAAATACTACACTAAATGTCGATTTGGATTTCCTAGACCTGTTCTTTCAAATGGAAGAGTAAACAGTTTTATGTCAGCTGTGAGACATACTATCACAAGAAAATCACCTAAGAATACCTACAACCTTAAAAGAAAAGAAGAATCAAAAAATATAAATGACTACAACCCAGTCATTTTATCCATGTGGAACGCTAACATGGATATACAGTATGTAGCTGACAATTCCATTGCTGTTGCACGATATGTAACGTCTTACATTACGAAATCAGAAAAAACAGAATTGAAGGAAATGTGGGAAGAGATTTCTCACGAGAAGACTGTCAGTAAGAAGCTGTACAGTTTCAGTTTGAAGATGTTATCGCATCGAGAAATTGGATCCTACGAATGTTCAGATAGGTTATCTTCTGCAAGTCTCTACTCGAAGTCAAGAAGAATAATTTGGGCAAGTTTAGGCCTTGCAGCAATGAGAAATCGGGTACTGAAATCT
This sequence comes from Triturus cristatus, assembly GCF_964204655.1. Classification (NCBI taxonomy): domain Eukaryota; kingdom Metazoa; phylum Chordata; class Amphibia; order Caudata; family Salamandridae; genus Triturus; species Triturus cristatus. The sequence continues at coordinate 1,209,837,724 of NC_140591.1, read as the reverse complement.
GTAGGAGAAATTGAATATTTGGTCGAGAATGACCCAGAAAGTACAGATATATTGAAAACAAACATGTTGGACACATATTATCCCAAGAGAAGTCAACATCTGGAGAACATGTGTCTCTATGAAGTGCTGCAGAACTACATTTATTCAAGGAAAGCCACAGAAGACATCAATAATGGAAAATATAAAGTTGTTGGTGAAGAAGGATGTTTGGTGAAGCAAACAAAAGGAAGTTTGATAAATCACCGGAAGCTGAGTTGCGACACTACTGACAAGAAAGAATTTTACTACTTGGCTCTTTTACAGTTGTTTAAACCATGGCGTACAGAGGATGAACTACTGGGAGAATTTCAAAGCTATGAAGATTCATTTAATGCTTGCAAAGACAACATACAATGCAATACATTCACAACTTATCTGCAAATGTTAAATGAAGAAATTGAACAGGAAACTACAATTGCAGCAGAAATAGCTAGAGACAGTTCTCAGGACAGCCAAAGTTCAGGAACACACAGTCAAGATCCCCTAGGACAACCAATCATTGAAAATGAAGCATCAATAGCCATGAATGAAGTGGAAACGGCTATGAATCAAGCTCAAGAAGAATTTATAGACTTAGAAAATTTGGAAAGACAACTGAATCAAGAGCAGCAACAAATTTATGAAGAGATCAGAAACAAAATTGATCACGGATTTCTACATGTAAAAAAAGAGTGCTCATGCACATCATTTCATCCAATCAGGATGTATGTAAGCGGACAAGCTGGAACTGGAAAAAGTTTCCTAATAAAAGTCATCAGAAGCTACCTACAGCAAAAAACGGATTCTACTTTGTCTTGTGTGGTTACTGCTCCGACTGGGTTAGCAGCATATAACATAAAAGGAATCACCTTACATCGTTTGCTAATGTTACCAGTGGAGCATGAGAACAAAATACAATTCAACAAGCTAACTGGAGAAGCATCCTTGGAAGTTTCAAGAGTATTGAAGAAGATGCAAGTTCTCATTATTGATGAGGTGAGCATGGTATCAAACCTAATGCTTGCCTTTGTGCATTTAAGAATGCAGCAAATTTTGAAGACAGACTATGACATGTTATTTGGTGGAAAACACGTCATAGTTTTTGGAGATCTTTTGCAACTTACTCCAGTTAAAGGACAACCAGTGTTTAATACTGTGACACATGAAGACACGAAGAAGTCATTGGGAAGCATCAGAAATACAAATATTTGGTCCTTCTTTGAGTACAAGGAACTTACTACTAATATGAGGCAAGCAAACGATGAAGAATATGGAAGTATTCTGAAAGATATCAGAATTGGACTACTCACTGAAGCTGGCACAAAAGCATTACAGAGTTGGTTGCTACATAATTTATTTCCAAAGGAAGAAATAGTTGCAGAGAAGATATACAAGAACATTGCAGAAAACAAAAGTGTCATCTGCTTAATGCCAACTCTACGTGAATGCTCAATATTCAATGAGGAGCTTTTGAAATTGGAAAAGGAAGAGATCAGGAAATTGGAAGCAGTGGACAAAATTGAGGATGGAAGAATTACTGTCACAGTAACAGGCAAACTGAAAAATAAATTGGACTCACTAGAGAAGAACATCTCCAAAACAGCTGGATTAGAAAAAAATCTATATGTTTGCATGAACTGTAGAGTGTTTTTAAGGAGAAATTTGGATGTTGAGAAAGGTTTAGTTAATGGAGCGATGGGAAGAGTTGTGGGTTTTATTAATTACCAGAAAAAAGAAGGAGTTGAATGTTTAAAAATAAAATTTGATCAGATAGATGAAGTTAAAGATATTTGTCGTTGTACAGTTCGTTTTATGCTTGTGAAAGACTTATATGTACGTAGGAAGCAGTTTCCGTTTTCTCTAGCATATGCTGTAACTATTCACAAGTCTCAAGGATTGACTGTAGATTGTGCATTTGTGAACATTGGTTCAACTGTGTTCAAAGAAGGTATGGCATATGTTGCTTTGTCACGAGTCAAAACATTATCAGGTTTATTCATGATAGACTTTGATGAGTCAAAAGTTAGTGCTGATGCAAATTGTGTAAAGGAGTATAATAGATTAAGAAGAAGCTATGCTCCTCATTTAGGTCAGTATCCTGTGTTGGAGAAACGTGTAGTTTCTCGTAAAAGGAGAAATGAGAATATCTGTAATGAAGATGTAGAGAGGAGGAAAAAAAAGAGGAGTGATGTAATTGCTAGCAAAAAGAAAAAGGAAAATGAAGAACAGGTTGTAGGATGTCATTTTGAAAATAGCTCTGGTGTCAACTGCTACGCTAATGTAGTGCTGAATGTTGCTTTTTATCTGGAAAGTGTGCAAGAGCAGATAATAGTAAATCAGGGAAAAAGATTCTGTTCTGAGTTGAGTCTCCTTTTTCAAAAGCTGAGTAATGATAAAACTCAAATAGAAAGTGCTACTGAAATTAGAAAACTTTTAGATGTATGTTCAGGACGAACACAGTTTTCTCAAAATGTACAGCAAGACGCACAGGAATTCTTGATGTTTTTTCTTCATGTAGTGGAAGAAGAAGGAGTTCCCATTGACATTTTTTTTGGTCTCTCTTATAAATGGGAACATAGTTGTGATAATTGTTATAATATATGTGGCTCTATTGTTGATAATGAAAGATTTATTTATTTGACATTGCCAGAGAGTAAAACAGTCACTTTTGCAAAATTAGTTAAAGATGCTAATCATAGCATGAAATGTAGTGAGTGTCAATCTGACATGTTTTCTACATTAATTTTAAAGGAATACGGACAGTATGTAATTTTAATGATGCAACGATGTAGAGCTGATGGTTCAAAATTGGATACTTTAATAAAGAAGTTTACAGGACAGCAATTATCAATTTCAGGAAAAACTTTTGTAACTGTTGCAATAATTTTCCATGATGGACCTACTGTTACTTCTGGACATTACACAGTTTATCTTAAATGTGAAAAAGGCTGGACACTGTGTAATGATTCCCAATTGATTTTCAAACAACGTTTGCCTTTTGATTTAGCAAATTCCTATCTAATCTTCCTGAAACCTAAATTTTAGACAGATTTGGCAAGATCTCGACAAAATAATTTTACCATTTTACTGGATTACCATTACAATTTTGTAGAAAAAAGATTTTTTAAATTATCATTTGGCCTAATGGAAAGATAACCAATCGTAATGTGGACTTTTTAAATTTTTTATGAAACTTTGAAAAACCAATAATTTAGAGATTATCGGTAACTTCTGCACATTTTAAATTTTGGAATGTTATTGGACTGCCATTGGAAATTTTTTCAAAAATGATTTAAAAAATTACTATTTGGCCATGCGGAAAAGTAACCAATTCTATTGTGGACTTAATAAATTATTCAAAAAATTTTCGTGAACCAAAATGTTACAGAGAATCGGTGAGATCTGGACAAATTAAACTTTAGAATTTTATTGGATTACCGTTGGAAATTTATTCCAAAAAAAATTTTAAAATTACTATTTGGTCTAAAGGAAATGAAATCAGATGTATTTTGGAGTTATTTGAGATATAATATTGTGATTATACTTCTGAAACAAACATATCAGACGGTATTTTAAAGAAATAAGTATTGGTATTAGATGATATTTTTTTAGAATATTATGCATTTCTATAATGTTAAGTTTAAGTAAAAAGAGATTCTGGGCTTTTTTATTACAATCTTTGTGATTGTTATTTTTTTTTGCCCGCTGTAAAATGATGAATGCAATTGCTTTCACAATTTATAGTGAAATGCAATATATTCTGAAAACAGCAAAAATAAGGCAAAAATATTTTTTGGAAAAAAATGTAAATATGTGTACTGTATTATAAAATGTTTTAAAAATATTAATACTTTTTTCTTTTTTTTCAGATTCATATAGAAAATTTTCGAAAACTAGAACCATTTTTAAAGCTATTTTTAAAAAAAACAAATGAATAAATATTTTTTTGAGTGAGTATGGTAAGTCAATAATAATAATTGTAGTCTCTCAAGGACCTTGTAATGTGATAATTGATTTTTAGTGTTTTTAAAAAAAAAAAAAAAAAAATTACGCGTACCGTACGCGTACGGTAAAAAAAAAAAAAGTTTTTAAAAACATATATAAAAAATAGATGAAAGGTAAGGTTGGCTCTTAAAAGAGCCGTTGTGTTCATGCAGGGACAGAGGAAAGAAAGATTGGGAATATTAGACGGTACGACAAGTGTGCTGATCTATTTTACTGTTCACTAGGGAAACACTGGTCTCCCTATAAGTAATTAGATCGTGACAAGTGGCGCACCGTACTTCAACCCTCGCAAACCGAGGGTTAATTTCCAGAGGGCCAGCAAAAGGAGATTCTCCCCCCACAGATGAAGGGCTCACCTGACCTGCAGAAGAAGGAGTCAGCCCTGCAGATGATGGTCCAGGCTGAGCTGCTGTGGATGTACTGGCTTGTCTTTCTGAAGAGTTACCTCCAAAAAGATGACCATGTGTCCTTCTGTGTACATCCTGGAGGTGTCTCTTCATGGTGTGATTCCCAAAGGAATACTTCCTGTTAGGATTACCTCTAGAAAGTACACGCTTACACAGCTTACAAGTCACTAAGGGTGCATTTACCTTTTGCTGGCCTTCAGGAAAAGTAAAATAATCCCATACATAAGAGGGCTTTTGTTTCCTCGATCTCTGCCTCAAGACAGTGCTGCTAGTGCTAGCCTCACTCTCAGAAGAGCTCTGCTGTTCTGCCATCGTATCCCAAAGACAAACCAGCTCCTTCTCCCAAGGGATCACAAGCAGAAATGAGGGGAATGGGTGTGGTGTAGGAGAGTTCTAGAACTGAAAGTAGTTTCAACCAATCAAAAGTTGTGTTTCATGATCACATGACCTACCGTACGCTTACGGTACGCTTACGGTACGCTTACGGCAAAAGTGCGCATGCGCGTAAAAAAGACACGCGCTTGCGCGCATGCGCATAACAGTCACTCCCGGCACATCCGCGTAACGTGCGCGTGTAGCGTACACGCGTACGCGTCCCACGCGGAGTACGCGCGGCTACGCAAATTGCGTAACTATACGCAAGCAGCGTAGGAAAATTACGGACGTTGCGTAAACCGTACGCTTACCGTGAACTTACGGTACGCGTACTAAAAAAATTAAAAAAAAAATAGAAAAAAAGTACTGCAAATAAATTTTACATGTTTATTTTAAAAAATATATAAAAAAAAACATATTAAAGAATTTTAAAAATGTAATCATAGTCTTTATAAAAGGTAAGAAAATTAAAATAAAAATATGTTAGAAAAAATAGAAGAAAAAAAAAAATTAGCATTTAAAAAACCTTGCAAATTCACTGAAAAAACCATGGGTTTCACACACGTTATAGTTAGGAATTAGCATTTAAAAAACCTTGCAAATTCACTGAAAAAACCATGGGTTTCACACACGTTATAGTTAGGAATTAGCATTTAAAAAACCTTAGAAATTCAGTGAAAAAACCATAGGTTTCACACACGTTATAGTTAGGAATTAGCATTTAAAAAACCTTAGAAATTCAGTGAAAAAACCATAGGTTTCACACATGTTATAGTTAGCTGGACATTTTACTCGTAAAAAACCAATGAAATTGCCCCGTTATAGTTAGTTCAGCTAACAATAACTCGCGCGCCCGCAATGCACTGCTGATGACGTCACATATTACATCACTCATGACATGGTCAGTGACATCACTCATGACATCACTGATGACATCTCAAATGACATCACTGATGACATCACTTATGACATCATCCTTGTGATAGAGTGGCAGACCTCCCCTCCCCCTAATATAACCTTTGACACACACATTCAAAAATAGAGACTAAAATTTTCAAAACAATGGACATACCAATACCAGTTACAACAACCTCTTCAGTAATTCTAAGATCCACATACACATCCACTCATTCACCAACAGTCCTATACAGTCACTCATACATGTACTCACTCATCATATGTACTCATACACCTATACATCCTGTTACACAATGCCACTCATCCATAGAGTTACTCACACACATAGTCACTCGTGCTAATAAAGAATCAAACATACATTTACTTGCATATACAGTTATACACACACCACCATACTTACTTCTACGGAAACTTACACATACTTAGTCTTTTAAACAATCACTTATAGAAACACATACTTATTCATACAGGAACTCTTCCAATCTCTCACCCTTGCATATACTCACATATATACACCAATAGTCACATATACTAGTTTTAAACATATGTAGTTACTCATAAAGACACTATTGAGACAGTCATTCACTCACTAACACACCCATACACACACTCATCCACCCATGCAGTCCTGCACACATGCTGTCTTCAACACACACAAACAGTGAGTCACTCATTCATGCACCTATGCACTACGTAATACCCCCCACCGAACCATGCAGACACTCAGACTGATACTCAAAAAACCAACTAATAACCTATATAGTCACCCATGTAGCTACTCACCAACCCATGCAGCCACTTATACACAAAGTGAGAGACTGATACAGACATATACATATTTAAACATTACTCACTAAGCCATGTATTCACTAAGATACACTTAATCAGTCAGTTAAACAATCAATTTTTCAAAAACAAATCATCCATTTAGACACTTATATACCCATTTATTCTTCCATCGACCTTGAGATATACATATATAAAACATATTTAATTTTCAGAAAAACACACATTCACTGGATGATGTCATCAGTGATGTCATCAGTGATGTCATTTGAGATGTCATCAGTGATGTCATGAGTGATGTCACTGACCATGTCATGAGTGATGTAATATGTGACGTCATCAGCAGTGCATTGCGGGCGCGCGAGTTATAGTTAGCTGAACTAACTATAACGGGGCAATTTCATTGGTTTTTTACGAGTAAAATGTCCAGCTAACTATAACATGTGTGAAACCTATGGTTTTTTCACTGAATTTCTAAGGTTTTTTAAATGCTAATTCCTAACTATAACGTGTGTGAAACCTATGGTTTTTTCACTGAATTTCTATATATATATATATATGTATAAATATATATATTACCTACTGGCGACTATTTTCCATAGGGAATCCACTACATTCAATTTGGAATAATGTTGGCGCCGATTGAAGAATCTTCGCAAAATTTTTACAACTTTTGGCCAGCTCCGGTACGTTCCTATCCTGAAAGAAGGGGGGTCCCAAAACGCATTTTCCCATAGGACCTGTTGAAGCAGCTACAGCCCGAACTGCTGAATGGAATTACACCAAATTTGGCAAAGAGGTAGTCCTCAGTACAGACTCGTGCCTTTTGCTTAAATGGTTTAAATCCGTTCAGTAGTTCCTGAGGAAATTAGAGTTAAAAAGGTAGATATATCTGGGCGGAGCCTAACCACACATCTCATCGTGAGATCTGATTGGCTGTCAGTATCCAAGAATTGTTGGCAGCCATCTTGGGACCAATATACATGATAGCACCTCATTAAAGAGCATTGCAGTTAATAGAAGGTTTTAAGACTTTAGTTACATTATAAATCATTTGTTGATGGTACCATACTCATTTTAGGAATTGTGGTGTGTTCTAAGGTTATTTTACCATGTGAAAAAGCCTTCTGCTGTGATATCATGAATCATGCTTGAGGGAAAACTATTTTCTCATGCTTTTCCCACAGAGGTTTGGAAGGTGATCCATAAGCTAAACTGAGAGCATATTTTCTGTAAATTAACATTATCTTTCTCAGTCATGTGAGAATGAAGTCTGACATTCTCAGTAAAACATGTACATCCAACAAGGGCAGAGACTGTCAGTTGATTCCTTTGTGTTCTACTGCAGTTTCCCAGAGTGTTCTAAAGAACAACTAGAGCGCTGACAGTCCTACTTATGACAAACATATTGCACACCTGAAGCCATCTTCTTTGGAATAAAGTGGTAACTCTTAAAACATTTAATTTAAAAAGGAACAAAATGAGGGGGTTCATTTTGCCACAGAAAGTATGATTAGTGCTGCAGAAAGAAAAATTAGGGCACATTTTGAGTGACTTCTCAAATCCTCTTCTATTTCATTAAAAAATTCTGACATGCAGACTGAAACATGCACTTTCAATACCAGCAGCAGACTTCCCTGGTGAGCAGTAGCTTTACTACAGTGATCTAATGAGCAACTAGAGTGCTAACATTCAGAATTTATGGCAAATGTGTGACACATCTGAATGCCTTCTTGATGGAATCAAAGTAAAAAACTGAAAGTATTTCCTACTGAGGAGACTGTAGTAAATGAGGAAATTAGGAAACTTCATAACAAATAAGTCTCCCAAAATGGCCACCAGAGACAAAAGAGCCCAACTGTAGCACAAATATCACCCAGATGTAGCCCAAGTATAGCTCAATGACAGAATGTCCCAGAGTGTTCTTCAGAACAAATAGAGCGCTTACTGTCTTACTTATGACAAAAGTATAGGACACCTGAAGCCATCTTGATTAGAATAAACTGGTAACACTTAAAACATTTAATTTAAAAAAGGAACACAATGAGGGGGTTCATTTTGCCATAGAAATTATGATTAGTGCTGAAGAAAGAAAAATTAGGGCACATTTTGAGTGACTTCTCAAATTCTCTTCTATTTCATTAAAAAATTCTGATATGCAGACTGAAACATGCCCTTTTAACCCCTTGAGTGCCCCGCCCTTTCCACGCCCTGTGCCGGGCGTTTCATTAGCGGGCGGGGTTCATGACGAGATAGTCTCGTCATGGGCACAGCGCAATCGCGCTCCATGACGAGACTATCTCATCATGGGCACTGAAGGGGTTAATACCAGCAGCAGACTTCTGTGGTGAGCAGTAGCTTTACTACAGTGATCTAATGAGCAACTAGAGGGCTAACATTCTGAATTTATGGCAAATGTGTGACATATCTGAATACCTTCTTGATGGAATCAAAGTAAAAAACTGAAAGCATTTCCTACTGAGGAGACTGCAGTAAATGAGGAAATTAGGAAACTTCATAACAAATAAATCTCCCAAGATGGCCACCAGAGACAAAAGAGCCCAAATGCAGCACAAATATCAACAAGATGTAGCCCACATGTAGCCCAATGACAGAAGTGTGCAAAACACTTTTTTTTTGTGTATTTGCAGTTTTATATAGTGCAGACTTGTCAGGTATTGGAGTGCTTTACATGAGCATTGGTTACATCGCACAAGATCAAATTCATTTTGGTTGTAGACATGGGGATATTGAGTGATTTGACCAGAATCACAGAATGTTGAGCTGAAGCAAAAACTCCAACCTGGTTCCCCAGTTGCAAAGTCTGCAGCTCTGGAAGTAACACCACATCCTCTCCCCTAAGTGCAACATTTAATCAAGTGGTCAACTGGATAAAAAAACATAAAGATTACAAATAATTTAAAAGTTCTTTGCCGCTATTTGAAAACTCAGAAAATATGCCCTAATTTTAGTTTTTAGAGCGCTAACCATAATTTGTATGCAAATAAGACCCTCTCATATATGTAATTTTTAAAGGAAATGCTCTAGGTATTACAGTTTTGATGACATCAAGATCACATCAGGCGTTCCACGCTTTTGTAATAAATATAGAATGTTAGCAATCTAGTTGTTCATTGGGATACTTTTGAGAGGCAGAGACCAGGGGCACGGACTCTGAAAATTGAAGGCAGGTAGGAGAGTGCAGAGGCAACAGTTTGACCACACTGGGCAGGCAGGAAGGGCAGTGGCAGCACAACAGACTATGGAGGGCAGTGGAAAGGGGGGCAGGGGCAACAAACCAACAATACAGGACTGGCAAGAGAGGCTGTGGCAATATAATAGACCATTGTGGGCAGAAGGAAGAGGCAGTGGTAGTACAACCATGCATGCCAACAGACCCGTTTCAGCCAGGAAACGTCCAATGTTTTTAAGCTCAAATGGGCTTTATTTGATCTGTCTCCTGTCTAAAATCTTCTCTTTTTCAATGTAACTCCAAGGGGAAAATCATTACCCCAGTTTTTTTCAAAATCTCCCTCTTACCAAGTTAAAAATGTTCGCAAGTATGGTACATTGGATCATGGTAGGCAGGAGGAATTGGGGTAGGGACATGGACTCGGATAACAGAGGACAGGAGGGACATGGAGAGGTGCACCAAACTGACCCTACAGTGCAGGCATCAGGGTTTGCAGCAGCACAATACACCACACAGGGCATGTGGAACAGGAGTGCAGCACAACAATCCATAGAAAGCAATAGTGAGGGGACAGGACCATGCACATGGACAACAGAGAACAGAGGGGAAAGATGCAATGGTAGCTAGCTGACCATAATGGACAGAGAGGGGAGAAAGCTGCAGCATAACAGACCATAAAGGGCAGAAGGGACGGATCAGGGGCATTACAATGGAATAGACAAGCCAGGAGGGAGGGAATAGGGGGCTGCACATGGAAACAGAGGGCTGGGGGCAACGGGGCAGGGCAGGAGCAGCAAGATGACCATGGAGGTCAGGCAGGATGGGCACTAGAAACAAGACACACCATGGAGAGCGACAGTGAGACTATGATGGCATACACACAGACCATGGAGGGAAGGTGGGAGGGGGTCAGGGGCAGCTAGCTAACCACACAGGGAATGTGGGAGGGGCCATGCCAGCACAGAAGACCATGCATGGCAAGCGGGCGGGTTAGTGGCAGCACAATGGCTATGATGGGCAAGAAGGAGGGTGCAGGGGCATGCACAAAGGACCATGGAGGATAGAAGGGAGGGTCAGGACCTGGGCACAGACAAGAGAGTTCAGGGGAAGGGGCCTCACAACAGACCGCGTGGGGCAGGCAGGAGGAGCAGTTGCAGCACAACAGATCAGGGAGGGCAGAAGGGTGTGGCAGTAAAATGGACCATGGAGGACAGGAGGAAGGGGATAGGGGCATGGCATGTGGACAGGCAGGGTGGAGGTGGCAGAGACAGGTTACAGTCATCTGACAATGCTAGGCAGGTGGGAGGGGAGTGGCAGCTCAACAGAACACTCAGAGTAGATAGGAGTGGCAGGTCCATGGAACATGGTGGGCAAAAAGGATGGAGCAGGGCCATGCACAAATACATCGGAGGGCAGGGGGAAGGAGAATAGGGGCAGCAAGCTAAGCACAGAAGCTAAGCAGGAGGTCAATGATGGGCCATAGAATTGGGCAATGGAGGGCAGGAGAAGTGGACTGGTGCATCATGCTAAATGGAGGGCAGTGGCAGCACATCAGACCATGCATGGCAGGAGGGAGGAGGCTAGTCCATGGATTCAGACAACAGAGGATAGGGAGGAGGTGGATGGGGCAGCAAGCTAACTGTTCAGAGAAGGTGGTATTAGGAACTTTATTGTTTTTAAAATGTGTGTCTGTGCAAACTACTTAAAATATGAACAAGTATGCAGCATAATCTCACTTTTATTCAGGAAGAAGAGGACGTTTGTGATTGTGACTCCGGGATCACTTGGCAGAAACACCCCCTGACCCTCCACCCCCATCGCAAAATGTAATGCCTGTGAAAAGTGTAGGTGGACGCAGTGTTATATAGAACATAGTCCTGAGAGCATGATTGAAAATGAAAACTAGATATAGTATATGGTATAAACTATGCACCAAAAAGTGTGATATAAGATGAACCGTGGCGTGAAATATAATATGCAATACATTGTGCGCAATGACAGATTCATTGGAGAGTGCGAGATAGCACAGGCACTAGCGTATGCTATGCGATACGCGCCTTGGAGTGTAATATGCACAGGGCAGTGTTGTGTAACCTAACTAGTCTCTAAAGTTGTAATATAAAATATGTGCTGGGGAGTGTTAAGTTGCATATGCACTGTGACAAAGATATGGATCCCAGATTGTAATATGTATGGCATAGCGCTGTGCGTTATAACATAGGCATCGAGGAAGGCACGTTAGATGGGGCAATATACCCGTGCGAAGGCAAGTGTGGCATGACATATTCACGGGGTGGTGTTATAGTGCAGATGCGCTAGAGAGTGTCATAGCATACGCACTAGCTGGTGGAAAACAACACAGAGGTGTGTGGTACTCGGCGGGCACTGGTGGGTGTAACACAGCATTGGGCTCAGCCAGGAGCACGCTGTGACTCTCAAGTGAGGTTTGTCTTCTTTCCAGAGAGTAAAATAAAAAGTATTACACATCCGGCGGTGGATGTGTGTTTTATTAACTGTGAGGGGAATTTCTTGCATAGTTTGGTCGAATTTTTGTTGAATCCCCTTTGAATGGCTTGGTGTGCGTGTGCATTAAATGTGCCCGTCAATAGCTACCCATGTTTGGATAAATAAATGATAAGGGTGTCTACTAGGAGAGTACCCACCGGCGGGGGCGCCGGGCTTAGGCACGGTAGGGCGTCAGACACGTCAAAGCTTTACTAGTGGTGTAAATACATTCCACGTGGATTCATTGTATGCATGGTCGCTTTTAATGAATATCACGTAAATCGTCACGGTGATAGGTACATACGGTTTGTCCAGCATGTCCTAGGTGTTTCTATAAATATATATTTTTTTTAAATAATAAAAAACAAAGGCCGGCCCCGGAGGATGGGGTCCCCATGGCCATAAGTGGCCTGAGGAGGGGGGCAACGCAGCCCCCCTCCTAAAGTATAAAAAAAAAAGGCCATGACCCGGGGGTTGGGGTTCCTGGGGCCGATTAAGGCCTTGGGAGGGGGGCCACACGGCCCCCTTTCAAATGTATTTTTTTCAACAAAAAAAATTAGGGTGCAGGCCCTGGGGGATGGGGTCCCCAGGGCCAATAAATTAGAAAAAGAAGGGGGCCCACACAACCCTCCTTCTTAAAAAAAAAATAAATAAAAGACCGGCATCGTGCCGGAGGCCACACCCCCTCCTTGCAGCACTCTGCAAAAGCACCCCCTGGCCAGTTGTAAGTTGGGGAATTAATTCCCCTTCAATACTGAGGGTCCCTGAGGGCCAATAAGCCCAACAGGTATCTCCAGTATGCGCCAGGGAGCTGCGTTGCAGACAGGTGTTCTGAGGCCACGCCCCTTTTTACACCTCTATGCAACGCAGCTCTGTGGCGCTTACTGGAGGTACCTAGTGGACTATTTTGCCCCTAGGGACCCTCAGGATCCAAGGGACTTAATCTCACAACTTAAAACAGCCACAGGACGTGTTTACACAGTGGGGAAGGGAGGGGACGGGGCCTGAGGTGATGTATGCAAACACGCCCTATGGCACATTTTTAATTGGGGAAATAATTCCCCTAAAATCCTGAGGGCCCCTGGGGGCTAACTAGCCCACCAGGTGCTTCAAGTAAGCGCCACTGAGCTGCGTTGCAGAGAGGTGGTCCAGGCCGTGCCACTTTTTACACCTCTCTGCAACGCAGCTCTGTGGCGCTTACTGGAGGTACCTAGTGGGCTAGTTGGACCCTAGGGACCCTCAGGATTCAAATGAACTTAATCTCCCAACTAAAAAGGGCGTGTTTACACAGTGGTGAAGGGAGGGGACGGGGCCTGAGTTAACGTGTGCAAACACACCCTGTGGCGCATTTTAAGTTGGGGAAATAATTACCCCTCAATCCTGAGGGACCCTGGGGGCGAACTAGCCCACCAGGTGCTTCCAGTAAGTGCCACTGCGCTGCGTTGCAGAGAGGTGGTCTAGGCCGTGCCCCTGTTTACATCTCTCTGCAGCGCAGCTCTGTGGCGCTTACTGGAGGTACCTAGTGGTCTAGTTGGACACTAGGGACCCTCAGGATTCAAATGAACTTAATCTCCCGACTAAAAACGGCCACAGGGTGTGTTTACACAGTGGTGAAGGGAGGGGACGGGGCCTGAGTTAACGTATGCAAACACGCCCTGTGGCGCATTTTAAGTTGGGGAAATGATTCCCCTTCAATCCTGAGGGACCCTGGGGGCCAACTAGCCCACCAGGTGCTTCCAGTAAGCGCCACTGCATTGCGTTGCAGAGAGGTGGTCTAGGCCGTGCCCCTGTTTACATCTCTCTGCAGCGCAGCTCTGTGGCGCTTACTGGAGGTACCTAGTGGTCTAGTTGGACACTAGGGACCCTCAGGATTCAAGGGGACTTAATCTCCCAACTTAAAACGGCCACAGGGCGTGTTTACACAGTGAGGAAGGGAGGGGACGGGGCCTGAGGTGACGTGTGCAAACAAGCCCTGTGGCGTGTTTTAAGAGGTAGTTTTAATCCCCTGCCCTATTATATACTAGGGTTTACAGAGGAGGTCATGCTAATCACAGGTCGACCCCAACGCATAGTGTTCCCTTGTTTATGTAGGTGTTTTCACTGTATTCTGAGTGTCTTTTAACATAGCACTGGCTCTAGGACTGGTTAGTCAGACTCAGTTACCACCAGTATCCGTCTGAAAAAGTTGAGGGTACAGGATGATTTTGCAACAAGGCTTCTTTCTGCTCTTCTGTTTGATCTTTCTGCACGTTATCCTTCTTCCTGCACTTTTCTTCGTCTTTGAGGACTTCTGTTGCTTCTTTCTGCATTTCTTTTTTTTCTTTCTGTGCGTTTTTTCTTCTTTCTTCACATGTCCTATCTCTGTAGGCATAGTTAGAAATTAGCATTTAAAAAACCTTTGAAATTCACTGAAAAAACCAAAGGTTTCAGGCACGTTATAGTTGGGAATTAGCATTTAAAAAACCTTAGAAATTCACTGAAAAAACCATAGATTTCAGGGGCGTTATAGTTAGCTGGACTTTTCACTCGTACAAAACCATTGAAATTCCCCCGTTATAGTTAGTTCAGCTAACTATAACTCGCGCGCCCGCAATGCACTGCTGATGACGTCACATATTACATCACTCATGACATGGTCAGTGACATCACTCATGACATCACTGATGACATCTCAAATGACATCATTGATGACATTACTGATGACATCATCCTTGTGATAGAGTGGCAGACTTCCTCTCCCCCTAATATAACCTTTGATACACACATTCAAAAATAGAAACTAAAATTTTCAAAACAATGGACATACCAATACCAGTTAAAACAACCTATTCAGTAATTCTAAGATCCACATCCACATCCACCCATTCACCAACAGTCCTATGCAGTCACTCATACATGTACTCACTCATTATATGTACTCATACACCTATACATCCTGTTACACAACGCCACTCATCCATAGAGTTACTCACACATATAGTCACTCATGCTAATAAAGAATCAAACATCCATTTACTTGCATATACAGTTATACACACACCACCACACTTACTTCTACAGAAACTTACACAAACTTAGTCTTTTAAACAATCACTTATAGAAACACATACTTATTCATACAGGAACTCTTCCAATCTCTCACTCTCACATATACTCAATTATATACACTAATAGTAACATATACTAGTTTAAAACATATGTAGTTACTCATAAAGACATTATTGAGACAGTCATTCACTCACTAACACACCCATGCACACACTCATCCACCCATACAGTCCTGCACACATGCTGTCTTCAACACATACAAACAGTGAGTCACTCATTCATGCACCTATGCACTACGTAATACCCCCCACCGAACCATACAGACACTCAGACACTCATACTGATACTCAAAAAACCAACTAATAACCTATATAGACACTCATGTAGCTACTCACCAACCCATGCAGCCACTGATACACAAAGTGAGAGACTGATACAGATATTTACATATTTAAACATTACTCACTAAGCCATGTATTCACTAAGATACACTTAATCAGTTAGTTATACAATCAATTTTTCAAAAACAAATCATCCATTTAGACACTTATATACCCATTTATTCTTCCATCGACCTTGAGATATACATATATAAAACATATGTAATTTTCAGAAAAACACACATTCACTGGATGATGTCATCAGTGAAGTCATCAGTGATGTCATTTGAGATGTCATCAGTGATGTCATCAGTGATGTCACTGACCATGTCATGAGTGATGTAATATGTGATGTCATCAGCAGTGCATTGCGGGGGGCGCGAGTTATAGTTAGCTCTATTAACTATAACGTTCGAATTTCTCTGGTTTTGCACGAGTGAAATGTCCAATTAACTATAACGTCCCTGAAACCTATGGTTTTTTCAGTGAATTTCTAAGGTTTTTTAAATGTTAATTTCTAACTATAACGTCCCTGAAACCTATGGTTTTTACTGTGAATATATATATATATATATATATATATATATCAATTCCTCCTTTCGCAACACCAGCCGGTGTTGCTGCAAGACACGGACACAGGTATGCTGGTACAAATAGATTGCTCGGTTTATTTTCACTCAAACTTCATTCCGGTTCTGACGCGTTTCGACCGACGCAGCGGTCTTGATCACATGATTGACACGAGCAGAACGTGATGCTTTTAAACAGAATGTATGACACCCTCCGCACAGACATAAAAGAAATACTTTACGTATAGGCATAGAAAAAATACTGTCGCTTTGTTGAGATTCTCCCTCATAGCTTTATACCAGAATCAATCCTGTATGCTATTATGTACGACAATTTCCAGAAATGGACTATTACAATGAATGTATCCATATATGATGCAAAGAAAGGTAAAAACAAGGTAGTTTGCTCAAATGCACAATACTAGTTGGTATGTTAAAACTGAATGGGGAAATGTACATAGGAAAAACTCCATATACCAATAATGTGCAAAATACGCAATACATGTGCAAAAATAAGCTTGATGGAAATATATGTACAAATACAGCAAGATGTGCAAATCTGCGAAGAAAATGTGCAAATCTGGCAATCTATGCATTTGAATGTGCAAATACGGCTCAATGTGCATATCCCCAATATGATGTGCAAAATATGCAAAGCATATATTATAAACCAAAATAAATACCTAGTGCATAATTCAAGGTACATATCTGAAATAAGTCTGGAAGACTGGAAAAAACCTATATACTCATTTACTTGATGTCTGGTAAAGTCAAAAAACGAAGGCATATAAAAGCACAACTAAAAACACACTATGTGTGTATATGTGTAGGCTATGAGGAAGCTTATATATTTAAATACCCCTAATATCTACTCACAAACCTGAACTAAGGTGTACGGGAAGAAATATGAAATGTCATAGTAACTCCTCTCAAATCATCATGACATTAGGATGCTCGTAGTGATGTAGCTATGCATCCAAATATTTGCAGATCAAAAAGGGAAAGGAAAACAGGGAGAAGACCCATATGAACAAATGAAACCGATGAACCCAACAGATTGCAATACAATTTACCAATCATTAAATCTCATAAGAAATGGTGCAAATCCTCCCCATTGTTCAATCCTCCTGGTATACGTGTGTCTAGCTCTAGTATATACTTGCACTCCAATTGCCTAAGGGTTTTTTCACGATTGCCCCCTCTCTTTTGCTTTGGTACCGAATCTATGATGAAGTAGCTCAGACAGCTCAGGTTGTTATTATGGCAAGCTTTAAAATGTCTGGCTACTGGGTACGTAGGATCGGAGTTGACTATAGCACGTAAGTGCTGCAGAATTCTATTGTAAGCTTGTAGCTTTGTACTGCCAACATATTGAAGTTTGCATGTGCATTGCAATATATAAACCACATGATCGGTGCGACAGGTATAATGTCCCTTCAAATATTTAGGCTTATCGCTAAAAGGTGTCATATAGTGGTAGGTGTTGGTTCCAAACTTACAAGCTCTACAGGAGGAGCATTTAAAAAATCCTTTTGTGGGAGTGAGCCAGGTGCCTCCTACTGATACTTCCGGACTACTGGAAACCAGTTCGTCCCTCATAGAAAACGCACGTCTATATGTGACGGTGGGAGTGTTGGGAAGTACTGTCTTCAAGGTGGGATCAGTCAGCACAATGGGCCACTCCTTACAGATTATATTTTTGATTTTCTTGGCCTGTCTGCTGTAGGTTGTAATCAGTCTCATTTCACTTTTGCTCGCATCGTTATCAGGAGCAGTACTAGCAACTGCTGGAGTTTCCTGATTCATGGTATTTTTAGCTACCAAAGATCGTCCCTATTTCTGAGATTAGCTTTGATCATTGCTTTGTTAAGACTAAGTTCCTCATATCCACGTGCTAACAGTCTGTTCTTAGCATCCAACTGATGTTGGTCGCGCGCTGCCATAGTGCTACACGCTCTGTGGATACGTAGGAATTCCCCATATGGAATACTCTTTATGGTGTGTTGTGGGTGGAAACTCTCTGCGTGCAGTACCGTATTCCCTGATGTCTTTTTACGAAACAAACTGGTCTCTAATACCCCTTCCTTAACATGTACTGTTACATCAAGAAAGTTAACAACACTGGTGCTCACATCTACTGTGAATTCCAGATTCAGGTCATTATCATTGATGTTTTTGGCAAATTCAAATGCTTCATTTTCCGTACCCTTCCAAATGACAAACACGTCGTCTATGTAACGCCACCATGCCAAGATGTTGTTCGACCACTGTTTCACAAAGCGGGCCCTGAGGACATGCTTCTCCCACCAGCCTACATGTAAACATGCATAGCTGGGAGAGAAGCATGCCCCCATCGCCACGCCTCTCAACTGTTGAAACAACTCACCACTAAACTGAAACATATTATTGTTCAGACAAATACGAATCATTTTCAATAACATGTTGTTGTGGTTGTAAAACTCAATGTCTCTTTCACCCAAAAAATATGCCACAGCCTTCAACCCATCTTTGTGAGCTATACTGGTGTATAGTGCTGTGATGTCCATAGTCATAAGAACAGCATCAGAAGGTAAGTTTAGATTGTTCAATTTATGTAAAAAGTCCATGGTGTCTCTTATATAGCTAGGCAACTTGATCACTAGCTCCTGGAGGAAAAAGTCTATGTACTTCGAGGTATTCTCAAATATACCATTGATTGCCGATACTATAGGGCGTCCTGGAATCGGTTTGACTCCCTTATGCACCTTGGGGATGAAATATATACTCGGAAGAACCGGATACTCTTTATTTAAAAATTGTAGTTCTTCCTTCGTAAGCAGCCCTTCTTTGTGCCAGATATGTAATTCATCTTTGTACTGTTTATTTGTGCTGGCAATCAGTGCTCTGGGTATCCTACGATAACATTCCGAGTTGTTGAGGTGACGGTATGCTTCCTCCTTATATTCTTTTTTACCCCATAGAACTACGTTACCTCCTTTATCTGATTTGTTGATAATGACATTACTGTTTTCCTTCAATTTGGGCATCAATTTGAAATAGTCTCTCATTCTTTGGGTAGGTTTTGTCTTGTTGCTTAGAGTCTGGTGCTGTAACTTTTTAAGTTCATCAGTGACTCTCTCTTGGAATACGTCTATGGAATCACGCGGCATAGTAGGCATAAATGTGGAGGCCGGTTTGAAATGACTCTTGCAAGATTTGGAGATGTTAATCCCTTCATACTCTGCCACCTCCTGTGTAGCACTTATAGCTTCCTGACCTCTACCCAGTGCGTTTAAGATGTTAATTGCTTGCATGTCCGATGCCACCAATCCTCTAGTGTTGTTCTCACTCGTACACACATTGCTTGTGGGTGTATCCAGTTCAGATATCTTATTGGACTCTTCACTTAATTCATTTTTTTTCAATTTAATCTTCCTAATGAATTTGAATACATCCACTCTCGTATGCACATAGTTAAAGTTGCTTTCTGGGCAAAACGAAAGGCCTAATGAAAGTAGTTGTTTCTCCGCCGTATTTAATTCGACATCCGTAAGATTAATGATAGTGTTGTCACTTACTTTCTGTACTGTCTCCATTGTTGTCCACGACGATTTCGCCCTCTTGCACTTCCTTCTTTGCCGCCTTCTGATGTTTCGCTTCTGGCTGGTTGTGATTGCTGCTGACGTGGTATATAGGTTATATAGAGTGGTATATAGGTTATATAGAGTAGGATATATTATCTACTGGCGGTCGCCAGTAGATAGTTATAGTTAGGACCTATTCTCCATAGGAATTCCGCAACATTCTATTTGGAATAACGTTGGCGCCGGTTGATGAATCCTCACGAAATTTTCCAAACTTTTGGCCAGCTCCGCTCCGCTCCTACCCTGAAAGTTTTGCGGTGATCCGTTAAGCAGGGGCCGAGAAAAAAGGGGGGTCCCAAAACGCGTTTTCCCCATGCAATTTCCCATAGGATCTGTTGTCGCAGCTACAGCCCGAACCGCTGAACGGAATGACGCCAAATTTGGCAAAGAGGTAATCCTCAGTTCGGACTCGTGTCTTTTGCATATATGGTGTGAATCCGTTCAGTAGTTCCTGAGAAAATTAGGGTAAAAAAGATTGTGATATCTATGGCCGCAGAGGATCCGCGGACCGTACACGCACTGTACGCGCACCCTCCTCGATCTGAGCACGCACCCTCCCGATCGCACGCTGAATGCTAATTGGCTGTCAAGTGTCTCTCTACATTCGAAACCAGGAACTGTTGGCGGCCATTTTCTGCCTCGGTAGAAGCGAGGCTGAAGAAGCAAGGGGAATAAGTGTGTAAAACATATAACGGTGAAATGCGCACATGGTGCGCGCATCCTATCACGTTGGATGCATAGATCCTCTCGCGGTGGGTTCGCGGATACAAGGCAAAAAAAATGAAATTGTTGGGAGATAAAGATTAAGCTTAAGTGTTTTGTTCTTGAGTGGCTCTAAAAAGAGCCGTTGTGTTCATTGAGAGTTTTTGGTACTTATAAGTAAGTACCTATACAGAGTCTAAAGTTGCTGAGGAAGACTCTGTTTCCTTCATCAGTAAAGTATACTCCATCTCTCCTATACATCTCTTGCATATGAAAGCGCAGATTGTTATTGTAAATGGACCCCATTCTGTAGTCTCGGAGAAAAGCAGAAACAGATTTATTCACATGTTTCCTAGCTTTCTCAATCTGTGGACAAAAATGATCTGACCAGTTCCATTTCTTCCTTTGGCATATGTTAGAGTACACAAAGGCAGTTTTAGGGAAAAGTGAAATCAGTTCTGCAAAGGTGTCCTTCATAAGCATTTCCAGACCTACCCCAGTCAAAGTGCCTAGGTCATTGCCACCACAGTGCACTATTATGAGGTCAGGGTGTTGGATTTGCATGAAGGATTTCACCAATGGCATCAATTGGTGCCACTTTAACCCTCTCTGTCCAATCCATTTAATGTCTACATTTGGCAAACCTAGGTCTTTGTGAATGCCTTTGTTTTCTGCATACCTTTGGCTCCAGAAAATGTAGCTGTGTCCCACAATCCACACTGTAAGCATCTTGTAAGGAGGTCTGGATGCACTCAGATGGTCTCTGTAAATGAAATGGCAGTTTGGAAAGTAACATGTTTCTAAAATGGTGGCTAAGATGCAATTTTGAAAAAAGACAAGAATTCATTGGTTGTTTAACAACCTTCTACACTGAAAGGTAGGGTGCATATTTCTGTTTTTTAAACGCTTGATTCTTATTGGATAACAAAAACTGATTGTAAGGAACATTATATATGATTAGCTAATGTGTTGAGAAGTCAAGCACACTTGCTCTTTTGATTAGCAACATTGTGTGTGCTGAACTTGTGACCTGTGTGCTCAGTACAGCGTTCCATGACCTGTTTCTATGTTAACGTGCAGAAGGCAGATTGGGGGAAGGGTTGAAGTTTATGTCATTTGGAAAGGGTTGAAATGTTTAACCAATAGAAATGTGTGTTTGCTTTTGAATTTATGTGGGAAGGAATGTGATTTGATGTTTACATGTATATGTGTGGAAAATGAGAGGGAAACTTTGCCATTCTTTGGTTCTGCTGACAGGTGCACAGTGCATAGATTCTGTTTAAGAATATCTGGTGTGTGACTGATATCTGGTGTGTGACTGATATACTTCAGTTCAGTAAATTTTTATTTTGATGATTAAAAACCATCATAAAAATACATAGTACAAAGTACAAATCATCAAAATCGTCAATAACATTCATTTCTGAACTGTACAATGTTAAAAACAAGATTAAAAAAAACATTCAATACAGTCTGAGTCAGCCCCTGGTATTTCTTAATTTAACGGCAAATTTAAAAAAACTCAAAATAGAGCATAAAGTGCGTGTATCAGTTGCTCTCTGCAAAAATGATAGGGCAGGTTTAGCATAACGTAGTTTTGACTCTTTTAAAATATTTACAAGGAATCTACGACGGGGGGTACGATAAAAGGAACATAATAATACAAAATGAAGGGTGTCCTGCGGAGACCTATTGTCGCAGCCGCAGGCACCCTTCTGCTCAATTGTTAGGGTAAAACCAGATGGGTAAGCTAAAATATTAGGTAACAAATTGAGCCTAAAACAACACATTAAAAATCTATCTTGCTGATTATACATTAAAAATAAATATGGTTCCATGCCCTCTCCGTCACTGACTAGAGAGTGTGATGTTACAGATGTTTTAATAGAGTCAAGTTGTTTTCTGCTCGAATCATATTTGCCCAATAACATTTTCTGAATCCGATTTTTGCAGAATGGGTCTATCAGTGATGGTTCTGTGAAAAGTATTTGATGATCTATAGCCCCTAGAGTTTCTTTAACATATTTAAGCCAGTGAATTTGAAGCCATCTATCTCTCTGGAGACAATCTTTAATTATTTGTCTGCTAAGCTCCGCTTCTGGGTTTACCCAGATTCGGAGCCAGGACAGAATAGGTCTTACTTTTATCTGGTCCGTAATGTATGGGATGCCAAGTTCCGTATGTACAATCGCTGCTGAGATGCAATGCGGTATCTTTAGCATCTTACGTAGGAATTTGTCTTCCTCTACTTGCAGCCGGTGTGCGTCCCTAAAACCCCACATCTCTGCCCCATACGTAGCTTTAGCGATGCAGACGGCTCTATACCGTGTCATCACTTGCTCTGGTGACCATCGACCCAGTCTACGTGCAAAATTTAAAATAGCACCAATTGCTGAGATCAATTTCCTGCATCTTTCTTCTAGCAAGGGGGCAAACCTAATCCCTCCATCAAACAGAAGGCCCAAGTACGAGAATGTATTAACAGTTTCAAGAACATGTGTTCCTATTTTAAAACTAAATCTTTTGGTGGGTTTTTTCCCTGCCACCATGACAAATGATTTGGTCAAGTTCACGGAGAGATCCAAATTCTCCATGAACTTAACAAATCCATTCGCCAGATGTTGTAGGCTCGTTGCTGTTCGTGCCAGCAGGACCACGTCATCCGCGTACAGCAGAACTGGTATATGACGCGATCCTGCTTTAGGGCAATCAGTCTTCATGTCCAACAAGGAGCTTTCTAGATCGTTTATGTACAGGGAAAACAGAAAGGGGGCCAGGACACACCCCTGCCTCACTCCGCTGGTGCACGGGAAGGGATCGGTGCTCACCCCCCCCGCACTATAGCGGACCTTGGCAGTGGTGTTCCAGTGTAATTCTTGTAAAATGTTTATGAGTTCAGGGTAAATTCCCAGTTTGAACATAAGGGCCCAGAGTTTACTTCTATTTACATTATCAAATGCGGCCGCCAAGTCCATAAACCCCATATACAGAGTTCCGTTACTGGCTTTAGTATATTTGGCAACTAGGAGATAGAGATTGAGACATTGGTCAATAGTTGATTTACCGGATCTAAATCCGTATTGGGTGTCTGCTAGGGTGTGGTGTGCTTCAGTTCACTCAGCAGGGCGATTTAAGACTGCCCTACCTAGTAATTTGGCTGACACATCTATCAGCGAAATTGGTCTATAGCATTGTGGGTTGTCCCTGCACCCTTTCTTGTAGATGGGGACAATCTGTGCTGTAAACCAAGATCGAGGGAGCCCAGTTCTAATCGTTGCATTTAGTACTCTGGTCATGATCGGTACCCATAATTCGATATTACTTAGGTAGAGATCGGGGGGGGTACCGTCCGGCCCTGGTGCTTTATTTTTAGTGAGGCCTTGGATTGCTTTAGTGATTTCCAATAAAGAAAATTCCAGTTCCTTGGGTCTCACCCCCACCCATGGTCCGGTCTTAGGTATTTTGCCCTGATGATTATATAAACTTTCAAAGTGGGTGACCCATTGTTCAGGAAGAATATTAGTGCTGATGACAGGGGAACTAGAGTCTTGAAAGCAGGGCCTATTGATAATTCTCCAGAATTGGGTATAGTCCCTATTTTCTCCTGCTTCCCGTAGGTCTGCCCAGACTTCCTTTTGAAGCGTGATCTTCCTTTGTTTAACCTGAATTTTATAATTATGCCTATACCGGGCTACTTTGTTTTTATCTCTCGGGAGGGTCTTTAGGCACAGTTTTAGCTCCCTCAGAGCCCGCGAGCGGTTAGAGTCAAACCAGCGTGGATTTGGTGACTCTTTTACCGGACGTTTAGTTTTTAACAATCCGTCGACCACCTTGGTTAGGGACTCAAAAGCCAAGACCAACTCTCTACCTTCTTTTGTAAGTTCAAGGCAAGCCTTTATTTGTTCTTTCCCCCTTTCCATTAAGGAACAGTAAAATTCCTGTGCATTGATCTTGGCCCACCTTAAGCGCCTCCCCTGGTCCGTTGGGCGAAGTTCAGTGCCTGAAGGAACGTTCCTTACAGTTCTCACATTATAGGGAATTTCAAAGGTTAGGGGGTTATGATCACTAAAGGGGCTCCATTCCGTTTTTACCTTTTTGACTTGCTCTTTTGCAGAGCTCGATATTAGTATAAAGTCTATGATGGATGAGCAGCCCCTTCCCTTAAATGATATACTTCTTAATCTACAAAACATCTTGAAAGGTGAGTTATTTAATTGTGAGGGGATGTATGTAGACTATTTTTATTTTAATCAGACTAATGTATTTCTTCTGCTAAAGTGTAGGGAGTACTTTTTTTTTCTCTACAATCTTATTGACAGTGTGTGTGCATGTGGAAACCATTTTGTGATAAGGATTTGTTTTTTTCATGTGTTTGTAGACAGATAACTGTGCAGTTTTTATATTTTGGTAGAATTAGAAACCAGTCATTGTTTATGAATTTGTGAAATGAGTTATGTTTCTGCAGTAAAATGTAGTACTCCTTGTAGATGAAGAAATGTGTTTTGGTATAGTGCAAGGGATAGTGTTGTTTGTCTAGAATCACACAGAGAGCCTGTGTGCATTTGGGAACCACTGTGAGAGAAGCATTTAGCAATATCTTGTATTTGCTGACAGATAACTCTTTTAAAACCTGTCATGTTGTCAAGTTTTAGTAGCATTAGAAGCCAGTCTTTGCTTATGCGTTGATTAAATGAGTCAGGCAATGATAGAAAAGTGCACTTTTGAAATATGCACATTGTGTGCAGTTCTCTTATCACTTCCATAGTAGTAAATAAGGTTTGGTAAACTCGTAGGGATAGTGGTTGTTGTCTAGAATAACACTATGAGTCTGTGTGCATTTGGGAACCAATGTGAGAGAATCATATGGTAACATTGTTTATTTGCTGACAGATAACTATTTTAAATCCTGTCATGTTGTCAAGTTTTAGTAGCATTAAAAGCCAGTCATTGCTTATGTGTTGATTAAATGAGTCAGGCATTGACACTAAAGTGCAGTCGTGAAATATGTAGATTGTGTGCAGTTCCCTTACCACTTGCACTGTAGTGAATGAGTTTTGGTAAACTCCTAGGGATAGTGGTGCTTGTGTAGAATCACACTGTGAGTCTGTGTGCATTTGGGAACCACTGTGAGAGAAGCGTTTGGTAACATTGTGTATTTGCTGACAGATAACTGTTTTAAAACCTGTCATGTTGTCAAGTTTTAGTAGCATTAGAAGCCAGTCTTTGCTTATGCGTTGATTAAAAGAGTCAGGCAATGACGCTAAAGTGCAGTCGTGAAATGTGTAGATTGTGTGCAGTTCACTTACCTCTTCCACTGTAGTGAATGAGTTTTGGTAAACTCCTAGGGATAGTGGTGCATATCTAGAATCACACTGTGAGTCTGTGTACATTTGGGAACCACTGTGAGAGAAGCGTTTGGTAACATTGTGTATTTGCTGACAGATAACTGTTTTAAAACATGTCATGTTGTGAAGTTTTAGTAGCATTAGAAGACAGTTATGGCTTATGCTTCCATTAAATGAGTTAGGTATTGACAGTAAAGTATAGTCGTGAAATATGCACATTGTGTGCAGTTCTCTTACCACTTCCATAGTAGTAAATAAGGTTTGGTAAACTCGTAGGGATAGTGGTTGTTGTCTAGAATCACACTGTGAGTCTGTGTGCATTTGGGAACCAATGTGAGAGAAGTATATGGTAACATTGTTTATTTGCTGACAGATAACTATTTTAAATCCTGTCATGTTGTCAAGTTTTAGTAGCATTAGAAGCCAGTCATTGCTTATGCGTTGATTAAATGAGTCAGGCATTGACACTAAAGTGCAGTCGTGAAATATGTAGATTGTGTGCAGTTCTCTTACCTCTTCCACTGTTGTGAATGAGTTTTGGTAAACTCCTAGGTGTAGTGGTGCTTGTCTAGAATCACACTGTGAGTCTGTGTACATTTGGGAACCACTTTGAGAGAAGTGTTTGGTAACATCGTGTATTTGCTGACAGATAACTGTTTTAAAACATGTCATGTTGTGAAGTTTTAGTAGCATTAGAAGCCAGTCTTTGCTTATGTGTTGATTAAATGAGTCAGGCATTGACACTAAAGTGCAGTCGTGAAATATGTAGATTGTGTGCAGTTCCCTTACCTCTTCCACTGTAGTGAATGAGTTTTGGTAAACTCCTAGGGATAGTGGTGCTTGTCTGAAATCACACTGTGAGTCTGTGTACATTTGGGAACCACTGTGATAGAAGCGTTTGGTAACATCGTGTATTTGCTGACAGATAACTGTTTTAAAACATGTCATGTTGTCAAGTTTTAGTAGCATTAGAAGCCAGTCATTGCTTATGCGTTGATTAAATGAGTCAGGCATTGACACTAAAGTGCAGTCGTGAAATATGTAGATTGTGTGCAGTTCCCTTACCTCTTCCACTGTAGTGAATGAGTTTTGGTAAACTCCTAGGGATAGTGGTGCTTGTCTGAAATCACACTGTGAGTCTGTGTACATTTGGGAACCACTGTGATAGAAGCGTTTGGTAACATCGTGTATTTGCTGACAGATAACTGTTTTAAAACATGTCATGTTGTCAAGTTTTAGTAGCATTAGAAGCCAGTCATTGCTTATGCGTTGATTAAATGAGTCAGGCATTGACACTAAAGTGCAGTCGTGAAATATGTAGATTGTGTGCAGTTCCCTTACCACTTGCACTGTAGTGAATGAGTTTTAGTAAACTCCCAGGGATAGTGATGCTTGTGTAGAATCACACTGTGAGTCTGTGTGCATTTGGGAACCACTGTGAGAGAAGCGTTTGGTAACATTGTGTATTTGCTGACAGATAACTGTTTTAAAACCTGTCATGTTGTCAACTTTTAGTAGCATTAGAAGCCAGTCTTTGCTTATGTGTTGATTAAATGAGTCAGGCATTGATACTAAAGTGCAGTCGTGAAATATGTAGATTGTGTGCAGTTCCCTTACCTCTTCCACTGTAGTGAATGAGTTTTGGTAAACTCCTAGGGATAGTGGTGCTTGTCTTGAATCACACTGTGAGTCTGTGTACATTTGGGAACCACTGTGAGAGAAGCGTTTGGTAACATCGTGTATTTGCTGACAGATAACTGTTTTAAAACATGTCATGTTGTGAAGTTTTAGCAGCATTAGAAGCCAGTCATTGCTTATGTGTTGATTAAATGAGTTAGGTATTGACAGTAAAGTGTAGTCGTGAAATATGTAGATTGTGTGCAGTTCCCTTACCACTTCCAGTGTAGTGAATGAGTTTTGGTAAACTCCTAGGGATAGTGGTGCTTGTCTAGAATCATACTGTGAGTCTGTGTGCATTTGGGAACCACTGTGAGAGAAGCGTTTGGTAACATCGTGTATTTGCTGACAGATAACTGTTATAAAACCTGTCATGTTGTCAAGTTTTAGTAGCATTAGAATCCAGTGTTTGCTTATGCATTGATGAAATGAGTCATGCTTTGACACTAAAGTGCAGTACCATGTAGTATTGTCTTCACTGAACCAGAACTGAAAATTTAAAAATTTTACCCAGGCACTGTCCTAGAAGTAGTCTGATGATTTAGTCAGTTTCTAAGTACTTATGTTGTGAACCATTCATTACCAAATAGACTGCTTCAAATGTCTATGCAGTATGCATGTAGTTCTCTAACCACCTACACAGTTGTTTTCACACCTTCAATTCCCTAGTCAGTATCCATACACTTCTAGGAAACACCCTGTCAGTCCCTTTGCAGTCTTCTAGTGACCCATTCAGCACAATGTAGTAATCCATTCACTGTGCCAAAACCCAAACACTTAGAAAATCACTAAGACACTCTCTTTACAGTACTCTAATGATTCAGTCATTGTCTAAGTATTCATGCACTGAGCCAGGCCTTAGCACATGGACTGCTTCAAACTCCTATGCACTATGCATGAAGTCTTCTATCGACCTACAGACTTGTCTTTTACACTTTCAATTCCCTAGTCAGTATCCATATAGTCCAGCAAACATCCTGTCACTCCCTTTGCACTCTTCTAGTGACCCATTCAGTACCAAGTACTAATCCATTCCCTGTGCGAAAAGCCCACCACTTATAAATTCATCCAGGCAGTCTCCTTGCTGTACTCTAATCATTCAGTCAGTTCCCAAGTACTCATGCAGTGAGCCGGGCCTTAGCACATGGACTGCTTTAAATGCCTATCCAGTATGCATTCAGTTCTCTAATCAGCTACACAGTTGTCTTTTGCACCTTCAATTGCCCAGTTAGTATTCATATACTTCTAGCAAACACCCTGTTACTCACCCAGTGTGTCTCCTTTTAGTACTGAAATCATTCAGTCACTTAGCATGTAGTCTTTTAGTGAGGTAGGCTTTAGGGCATGAACTGCTTCAAAGTAGTATGCACTATGTATGTAGTGTTTTAATCATCGTCACACTTGTGGTTCAGGGCTATAGTTTCTTTGTCTGTTTTTATATAAAATGTGTTTGTACACTAATGGAATACTGTAATTTTGAAAGTTATTAATATACATTTATTTGTGATTCTTTTTTGCAGATACTGTTTTTCAACGTTAAAATCGAGAAATTATGCCAGAAAAAGAAAAGAAGAGAGACAGGAGGATTATTTGAAGAAACACCAACCACAAGTATTGAATGAACAAGATAATGTGGCTAAAAGGAAAAACTTTTCTGGTAAGATCACGAAGCAATTTAATAAAAATGTTTGTAGGAGCAAACAGAATGTAGAGAATGCTGCAACTTCAGAAAAAATTTTAAGTAAGAAAAAAAATCAAAATACGAGGAAAAGTAAAAATGCAAATGTTCAGTCAAAGGAGATAAAGTATGGTAAAAGAAGACAAAATTAGTATAAGGAATTAGGCAAAAAAATATTTTACAAGAGAGTAGTGCATAATTTGCTGAAAGATGTGAAGAAATATAAAAAGAGAGCTTTATTTTATAAAAAGAAGAAGAATATTGAAAGCATTGTGGAAAAGGCTTTTGAAGTAAAAAGGAAACTGTTTATTTTACTGTTAAACAGAATTCAATCACTAGATAAACCAATATATGTAATGAAGGCCAAAAGTAAGAGGAAAAGAGTTATTGATAAAAAAAATGTTGTGATGTTTCTTTGGAAGAATGGAAACACAGTTCTAGTTCAGAGCCTTTTTTTAATGAAGAAAGTTATTCACTAAGTGAAAAATTATTGTATGCAGTTGACACCAGTGGTAGAGGTTATGAGGTTAGTGATGGTTGTCCAATGGAGAAAGAGAAATGGTTGAAAGAAATGCAGAAGAAGTGATAGCTGATGAAGTTTTAGGGAGACTTGGGATTGCAGTAGTGTTTGTAGTGTACGACAGGAATCTATTGAAAAATTATGTAGTTTTTTACGAGTCTATACTAAAAAAAGTGTAAAACAAAAGGTTAAGCTGTTGCAAGGACTAGACCCTTGCAGAGTGAGAAAACATACTGGTTTGCAAGGTCATTCTCTGGCTTGTCTTTCTAGGAAAGTTTGTGAAAGTGTTTTTCACCATTTCAGAATGCTGGCAGTACATCATACTCAAATGCGGAAGTTAGTGAGAAGGTTGTATTATGCAAAAAGTCCAGCACTAAAGTTAAGTGAGTTAAATAGTGCTCTTTTACGTGGGTCAGTTTCAGATGTGAAGCAGGTCTGTGAGGATATTGAGTTTTGTTACTTTGGGCCTCAGCAAGAGAGTGAAGAAACTGACACATTAGTAGAACAAAATGTTGAAGTCAATGTAGAACCTGTAATTACAGAAAAATTTGAGGATGAAATCACAAAGTTTAAGGTAATTTCAGGTGAAAGACCAAATGTTTCTTGTATTTGTTGTCGGCGAAGTCACTACAAAAATCAGACTGGGGTGTCAATCTGTATTTAAGAAGTGAAATAGAGATAATGATAAGTGGATGGAATTTGCAACTTATTTGTTGGTAGAGGATTGTTTTGATTTGGGATGTGAGCAGTGTATTTGCAAATATTGTTACAATAAATTAGATGAGAATAAAATGCCTGCTAGAGCTGTTCATAATAATCTAGAGTTGGTTGCTATTCCTCCAGAGCTGATAGATTTAAATACGTATGAGTCTATTCTGATACAATGTGTTCACCCATTTCAGGCTATTGTTCGTATGGAGCCCAAAACAAGTAAATTACCTCCATCAGAGTTGCATAGAGGATTGAAAGGAAGAGTTGTGTATTTACCATTAGATTTAAGGAAAAATGTTGAAACTATTGGTGTAGATCATGCAGAAAATGAGCCACTAGTCATTCTAGTTAATGGTGTTCCTACTAAGAATAAGAAAATCTGGCAAGAGTTAGTGGATGTTAGAAAAGTGCAAAAGGCATCATTGTATCTGTTAAAAAATAATGAGTATTATAGAAATGTGTTTGTTGGAGAAGAAGAAATAGATTTAGCAGAAGATAGTGAAACATTAAGTGGACAAATTGAAAAAGTGGACATGTCCAGATGTGAAGAGATCTATGAACATTACAGTGTACATCCACTTCATTCCAAAGAGGTGATGGGGAATACAATTGAGTTGTTTCAAATGAAAAAAGCAACAGGAAGTCCCATGAGTGTATGGGAAGAGAGCTTGGAAGCTCGTTGTTTCCCGCAGTTGTTTCCAACAGGAAAAGGTGGACGATATGATGATCGTCCTGTGCAGATTCCTGCATCTGAATATCGGACAACAAGATTATATGCAGAAGATCCAAGATTTTGACAATGTATCCCTTATATGTTTAATCTTCTGTTTGAAAGTGACTTGTCTGGACTTTCATATGCAGTAAATCACATTTTAAAAACTGGAATGCATCCTCAAAATGTAACTGCAAAGGATTTTATGGATGAAGTGCATCAGAGAGATGATCATTTAGAATCTCAGTTGATTAATCTGATGGCATGTCAGCGTGGGACTAATGAATATTGGTACCGTCGACATGGAGAACTGAAATGCATGCTACGGAACTTGGGAACTCCTACATGGTTTGTTACACTAAGCTGTGCTGAGTATGCTTGGGATGATTTACTTGAATTTCTTCGAGAGGCAAATTCCAATATAAAAAATATTGTATACAAGACACCTGGAGAATTGTGCTCTTTGGATCCTGTCAATGTGTGCAGATATTTCAATCATAGATTTGAAGCTATGATGTCTTTCATCTGCAATAAAAAGAATCCTCCTCTTGGAGAAGTTGTGGATTTCTTTTGGAGAAAGGAGTATCAAGCAAGAGGTGCTCCTCACATACAAATGTTGTTATGGGTCAAGGACGCCCCCAAATTTGGAACAGATTCAGATGAAACTGTTTTGTCTTTCATTGAAGATTATGCTACATGTGCTCTTCCAAATAGCAGAGAAGAGAAAAACTTAAAACTAGTCTTACGATTTCAAAGCCATAGGTGTGGAAATTACTGTCGACGAAAGTACAAGTCAAAGGATAAGTTCTATACCAAATGTCGTTTTGGATTTCCACGTCCTGTATTAGCCAAAGGAAGAGTGAACAGTTTTATGTCAGCTGTACGACATACCATCACAAGAAAGTCTCCGAAAAATACCTACAACTTAAGAAGAAGCGAAGAATCAAAATACATAAATGACTACAATCCAGTTATTTTATCCATGTGGAACGCTAACATGGATATTCAGTATGTTGTGGACAATTCCATTGCTGTTGCTCGATATGTGACGTCTTACATTACTAAATCAAAAAAGACTGAATTGAAAGAAATGTGGGAAGAGATTTCTCACGAGAAGACTCTAAGTAAGAAATGATACAGTTTCAGTTTGAAGAGGTTATCGCATCGTGAAATTGGAGCATATGAATGTTCAGATCGGTTATCATCTGCAAGTCTATATTCCAAAAGTAGAAGAATCATTTGGGTGAGTCTAGGTCTTGCAGGAATGCGAAATCGGGTACTGAAATCTGTTCAAGAAATTGAATATTTTGCAGAAAATTACCCTGAAAGTACAGATATTTTGAAAACCAATATGTTGGACACATACTATCCAAAGAGAAGTCATCATCTTGAGAACATGTGTCTCTATGAAGTGCTGCAAAACGACACTTTTAAACAGAATATTACAGAGAATATCAACGATGGAAAATATGGAGTGATTGGTTCTGAAGGATGTCTGGTGAAACAAAGGAAAGGAAATTTAATTAATCACAGACAACTGAGTTGCGACACTGCTGACAAAAGGGAATTTTACTATTTAGCCCTTTTGCAAATGTTCAAACCATGGCGTTCTGAACTGGAATTACTTGGAGATTTTCCCAGCTATGAAGATTCATTTAATGCTTGTAAAGATAGCCTACAATGCAGTGCTTTCGCAAATTATGTGAAAATGTTGAATGATGAAATTGATCAAGAAGCTACAATTGCAGCTGAGATTGCTAGAGACAGTTCTCAAGACAGTCAAAGTTCTGCTGCACTGAGTAAAGATCCACTAGGACAACCAATTGTTGAAAATGAAGCAGTGATTGCAATGAATGCGGTGGAAACAGCAATGTATCAAGCACAAGTAGATGCAATACAGTTAGGAAACTTGGAAGAGCAACTAAATGTTGAACAGAAACAAATATATCAGCAAGTGAAAGAGCAGATTGACCATGGATTACTTCATGAAAAGAGAGTGTGCTCATGTACATCATTTCAACCTATCCGAATGTATGTGAGTGGTCAAGCTGGAACAGGAAAGAATTTCTTAATTAAAGTAATTACAAGTTATCTGCAAAAAACAACTGAGTCGCATTTGTCTTGTGTTGTCACTGTTCCAACTGGGTTGGCAGCACATAACATTAAAGGAATTACTTTACATCGTTTACAAATGCTGCCAGTAGAGCATGAGAACAAATTGGAATACCACAAGCTATCTGGAGAAGCTTGTTGTGAAGTTTCAAGAGTGCTG
Source organism: Triturus cristatus (assembly GCF_964204655.1). Taxonomy (NCBI): domain Eukaryota; kingdom Metazoa; phylum Chordata; class Amphibia; order Caudata; family Salamandridae; genus Triturus; species Triturus cristatus. The sequence continues at coordinate 1,209,804,280 of NC_140591.1, read as the reverse complement.
AAGAAAATGAAACTTCTCATTATTGATGAGGTGAGCATGGTTTCAAACTTGATGCTTGCCTTTGTGCATTAAAGAATGCAGCAAATTCTTAAAACAGAGTATGACGTGTTATTTGGAGGAAAACACGTCATAGTTTTTGGAGATCTACTGCAACTGACACCGGTAAAAGGACAACCGGTATTCAAAACACTTGCCCATGAAGATACCAGAAAGTCTCTTGGCAGTGTTGGTAATGTGAACATTTGGAGTAATTTTGAATACAAAGAACTGACAACAAATATGCGACAGGCAAATGATGCTGAATATGGAAGTATTCTTCAAGATATAAGAATTGGAATTCTTTCAAAAAAAGGGAAAGAAGCTTTGGAGAGTCGATTACTTTGCAATGTCTTTCCAAATGAAAATGCAGTTGCTGCAAAAGTGTATGTGGAAATTGCTAAAAATAAGTCAGTGATTTGCTTAATGCCGACACTGCGTGAGTGTTCAATATTCAACGAAGAATTATTAAAATTGGAAAATGAAGAAATTGTAAAAATGGAAGCCATCGATAAAATACTACATGAAGGAATCACTATTATTTTAACGGGTAAGTTGAGATCAAAACTAGATTGTTTAGAAAAAAAAGTATCTAAAACTGCTGGTTTGGAAAAGACACTGTATGTGTGTGCAAACTGTTGGGTAATTTTAAGGTGTAATTTGGATGTAGAGAAAGGTTTAGTTACTGGTGCAATGGGTAAAGTGGTGGATTTTGTGAATTATCAGAAAAAAGAAGGAATTGAATTTTTTAAAAATTAAATTTGATCAGATTGATGAAGTTAAAGAAATTGGTCGTTGTTCAGTTCGTTTTTTGCTTGTTAAAGATTTATATGTCCGTAGGAAACAATTTCCATTTTCTCTGGCATATGCAGTGACTATTCATAAATCTCAAGGATTAAGTGTAGACAGTGCATTGGTGAACATTGGATCTACTGTATTTAAAGAGGGTATGGCATATGTTGCTTTGTCGCGAGTCAGAACATTATCTGGTTTGTTTTTGATTGATTTTGATGAGACAAAGGTTACTGCAGATGCAAACTGTGTAAAAGAGTATAATAGGTTAAAAAGGGTGTATGCTCCAAATTTAGGTCAATATCCTGTATTTGAAAAGCGTGTGGTTGGTCGAAAAAGAAGGTTAGAGAATATCTGTACTGAAGATGTCAAGAAGGGAAAAGAACAAGATAATGTTGTGATTGCAGGTAAAAAGAAATTGGACACTGTTGAAGAGATTGTTGGTTATCAGTTTGAAAATAGTTCTGGTGTCAACTGCTATGCTAATGTAGTGGTCAATGTTGTTTTTTATCTGGAAGGTTTGCAAGCACAAATTATGCAGAATCGGGAAAAAAGATTTTGTTCTCTGTTGCATTATGTTTATGAAAAATTGACAACAGATAGAAGTAAAATACAATCTGTTTCAGATGTTCGTAATCTTTTGGATGTGTGTTCTGGTTCTACACAATTTACACAAAATATCCAACAAGATGCTCAGGAATTTTTAATGTATATGCTTACAATTTTTTAAAATGAAGGTGTAGAAATAGAAAATATTTTTGGCCTTTCTTACAAATGGGAACATTATTGTGAAAATACAAATCATACATATATGAAATGCTTACAGATTACAAAATTGGATAACTCTGTGAATACCGAAAGTCTTAAAATTAGGATTTTTATCAGTTTAGGAGTCCTAAAGTTAGGAGTCCTAACTTTACTACTACTAAACTGAGAAACCATAGAATGAACTTCAGGGAACAATAAAAAAAAAAAAATATACCAAATATGACTTTCTTGGCGGCGGCAGATCAGATCGATCGACTGCTCGCCACAGCACAAAGTCTTATTGCACTTAGTGCAGAGCACTTTTAAAAATTGAAATTGAGGACGGATGTCCAAGGTTTGGTCTGATGGATGCACTCTTGATGTGCTCGGCTGCGATGAGGTGGATGGCGCAGGAGCAGGAGTGTTTCTCATCTGTCGGCACTCTTCTTTTGCAAGATTGTTTGGATGAAGGGTCCTCATGTGCTTCATCATACTTGCCGTGCCGCAAGAGTATTTCTTGTTAGGATCCGCTCTCGATAGGACTCTTTTGCAAATCTTGCATGTGACCAAGGTGGCATTGGTTTTATTCTGCCCCTCGGGAAAAGTAAAAAATTTCCACACCACTGAAGAGAAACGTTCTTTGCGTGGTAACTTCGGAAAAAATTCATCCTCAGAAGTATGAGGTGATGCCTGCTGCCCTGAAGCAATTTTTGGTTGAAAAAAGTTAGAGCTAAGTGTAAACTTAGTCTAAAAAATCTTCTTCTCTCCAAAGAGGTGGTTCTCCAAAGAAGCTCAAAGAAGAATGATTGAAATGGGTGGGATCTTTCAGTAGTTAGAACAGGAAGTGTAATGAACCAATCAAATCTCTTTTTTTGCAGGTCACATGGGATCCGCGCACCCTGCGCGTACGCAGCACGCACCCAGCGTGCATCCGCGAAATTGAATTAAAAAGAAATATAGGATTGGATATCAAAATATATTACTTTTAAGACTAGTTTAGAGTTTGTCTTCAATTAATATTCACATGAAATACATAAATATGTTTTTTTAAATGTTAAATACTGCGCGGGATCCGCGCACCCACTGCGTCATAGACGCAGATGACGCATCGCGGAAGCGCGTAAACGTCGCGTTACGTACATCGAACATGTCGCGTATAGGCTGGGAGTCACGTACCGTTCGCATTGAAATCACGTTCTAACCACGTACCCGAGGCATACCATGCGCGGATGCAATCGCGTAGGGATCGAGAACGGTGCGCTTAGGGTGCGCGGATCCAAAAACATGGAAAAAATATATATAAAATAAAGTTTTGCACATATTGTTAAAAAAATATTTTGAAAAATATAAAAAAATATGTTTGAAAAACCCATTAAGTTCAAATAATATTTCTTAATTTTTAAAAGAATTAATTGAAAAAATACATTTAAAAATGGTGATAAAAAAGAATTTTAAAAAAAAATTAATTAATTAAATGACACAATGAATTTGAAAAATATAGAAATCCAATCAAAATCATTAAACATGATATCTTCAGAGATAAGTTATAGATAGGAATTAGCATTTAAAAAACCTTTGAAATTCACTGAAAGAACCATAGGTTTCATGCACGTTATAGTTAGGAATTGGCATTTAAAAAAACCTTTGAAATTCACTGAAAAAACCATAGGTTTCAGGGGTGTTATAGTTAGCTGGACATTTCCCTCGTACAAAACCCTAGAAATTCCACTGTTATAGTTAGTTCAGCTAACTATAACTCGCGCCCCCGCAATGCACTGCTGATGACGTCACATATTACATCACTCATGACATGGTCAGCGACATCACTGATGACATCACTGATGACATCTCACATGACATCACTGATGACATCACTGATGATGTCATCCATGTGATAAATTAGTGCATCTTCTCACACCCTAATATAACCTTTGATACACCAATACCAATAACTACTCACCCACTCATTGACTTTTAGATCTACATACATGTCCACTCACTCACCTCTACAGTCACTCATACTTACAGTCACTCTGTGCATTTATACACCTATATAGACACTCACACACCGCCAATCATCCATTGAGGTACTGACACATCTAGTCAGTCATGCAAATAATTAATCACAGTCCAATTTACTCACCTATATAGTTAAACACAGTCAAGTTCACTTACTCATAAAAATACTAACAAATTCTGTGTCTTCCTGCAGAAAAAAACAAACAGCACATGACACAGATATCCTTGCACTATGGCGCTCCCAAAATCACACACTCTCACATATAGATAGTTATATACTCTTACACATATATACACTGCGTTTCACATATGTAGTTAGTGACACATGTATAACTGAGATATACATTCAATCACTAACACACCCATACATACACTCACCCAACCATACAGTCCATCACAGATGCACTTTTAAAACCATGCACCCAGTTAATCACCCACTCACACATCTAGTCACAGAGTCACACACACCCTACCCACACAAACACTCAGGCACCCATACAGATACTCAGACAACCAATGAATAACCCATATAGACACTCATATAGCTATTCACAAAACCATGCAGCCACTTATACACCAACACACAGACACATACAGACATTCACACAGTTTAGTCACTAGTCTGCAGTAAGATACATTTAATGACTCACTTATAGAGTCAGTTACGCACCTAGAAAATCATCCATTCACACACTTGTACACCCACTTATTCTTCAACAGGCCTTTCCCTATATATATGAAACATATTAAAACTGTTCAGAAACACATACGCAATGGATGATGTCATCAGTGATGTCATCAGTGATGTCATTTGAGATGTCATCAGTGATGTCATCAGTGATGTCACTGACCATGTCATGAGTGATGTAATATGTGACGTCATCAGCAGTGCATTGCGGGGGCACGAGTTATAGTTAGCTGAACTAACTATACCAGGGGAATTTCTAGGGTTTTGTACGAGGGAAATGTCCAGCTAACTATAACACCCCTGAAACCTATGGTTTTGCAGTGAAAACTCCTTACGCCGTTTCTTCTCTCGGCGTTTTCAAGAATGGAGGACGGACCACTGGTACGTGCAGTAGAGTTTATTCTGCTCCCTTGCACCATATCACCAGCATAACGCATTTCGATCCCACAGGGATCTTGATCAGATGATGCGCTACACGGTGCGTGATTGCCTTAAATACATTCTTTTCCATTTTTTTGTTTCTTAAAGTGACCTGTGCATTAAACATCACATTTTTCAACCTCATAGACATAGAAAAAATACATATATACTACAAGGGGTTCTTAAAAGCCAAGTTTGAAAAGAGTATATGTTTAAATACATTTTGAAACCTCCAATTTCTCAATTTAAAATAACATGTAAAATACAAGTAACCTTCAGCACTGTAATGTATCTAAAAGCTGTTATACTGATAACGTGGCATTGTGCAAATTTGCAAACTCACTTTTCATGGTGTTTGCTGGTGTCCAGGTTTGAATACCTATTGGCATCAGCCTTCAATAGCTTGGCCAGATATCAGAGCTTTGATTGCAGTACTATTAAATGTAAACCATTCATATGTAAACCGATCGACTGAAATGTTCAATTAGTGCAAAAACTTTTTAGTGCAAAGTGCTAAGTGCTTGTGTTAAAAAACAAAACGTACTCATTGACTAATATATTGTAAAAAAACGTGTGTAAGTGTAAGAAGAACTGTGGTAGCTTGCGGCAGCGTGGACTAATATCTAATATTTACAGGGATTTGTTCACCTTTAAGTTGACATCTCAGTTAGATTGTAGTGTTGTTTCCCTCTGCTGACATTTTTGTCACCCTCTTATGGTCTCCTCTATGTGGTGTTAGAGGCAAGTATATAAATCCTCAGTTTGGTTCAGACCCCCCGGATGTTTAGTGTCGAGATTTAAAATATACTTTGTCTCTAATTGCTGTAGGGCTCTCACTTGGTCTCCTCCTCTTTTCCTGCTAGGAACACTGTCAATTGGAAAATATTTTAAAAGAGTCGGGTCTGCATTGTGTTTTTCTCCAAAGTGTCGAGCCACCGGATAGGACTGGTCTTGGTTTTTGATTGCCCTAATGTGCTGGAGTACCCTCTTATGTCCCTGCAGTATAGTACTGCCTACATACCGGAGACTGCAAGGGCACTCCAGCACATAGACCACATGATTCATTTTGCATGTTAGGGCCTTGGTAATTGGGATCTCTGTAGGATTAAAAGGGGTTTTGTAGGAGGTGGCATTGAGACCATATTGACATGCCTTGCAGGCTTTACATTTGAAGAAACCATGGTGTTGACTTAACCAAGAACCTTTTCCTGCACCGTCTAGGTCGTTACGCACCAAGGTATCCTTCATGGAGGGCGCTCTGCTGTATGTTATAGCAGCTTTTCTTGGTAACATCTGCCCTATAACTGGGTCCCCCAATATTATAGGCCAGTTCCTGTCAATGATTTTTTTGATGTTTTTGCTATGCTTGCTGTACCCGAATATAAACCTAAATGATCCCTCTTTGTCCTTAATAGTCGCCTCTGGCTTGCTTTGGTTGTTTAGGAGGGTGTCACAACTTAATTGATTACTTTTCTGAATGGTGTTGTCTATGCATTCAGGAGAGTATCCCCGAGCTAGAAATCTTGCTTTGCTAGAGTCCTGTGCATGTTTCAGATCATTGTCATCACTACATATTCTCCTCAACCGTATCTCTCCCCAAATGGTATGCTCTGAATTAGATGATCAGGACGGGCGCTGCTCGCATGTAATACCGAGTTGCCTGCGGTGGGTTTTCTATGTAGTGTGGTATGTACCTGACCATTGTGGATATAGATCTCAACATCTAGTAAATGTACAGTTATGGTACTAATTGATGCAGTGAACTGTAGATTCAATTTGTTAACATTTAAATTCTGAACAAATGTCTCTGCTTCACTTGCTGTACCATGCCATACCACGAATAAATTGTCGATGTATCTAAACCATTTTATGACATTCTCAGTCATACAAGTCAAATGTTTATTATAGAGGACCAGCTCCTCCCACCATCCCATGTGTAAACAGGCATAGCCGGGGGAGAAGCTGGCCCCCATCGCCACTCCTCGTTGTTGCTGGTATAGTAAATTCTCGAACATGAAAACATTATTGTTAAGGCAAAACTCCACCATGTTAACTAACATTGCATTGTGTTGTTCAAAATCAGACCCTCTATGTGTGAGATAGTGTCTTAATGCCTTCAGACCATCCTGATGCCTAATGGATGTATATAAGGATGTAACATCCGATGTGATTAAAAGGTAATCGTCTTGCCATACCAGATTTCTGATTTTAGAAAGGAACTCTCCAGTGTCCCTCACATATGAAGGCAGTTCTTTCACGTGCGTCTGGAGAAAATAGTCCACATACACTGATGTTTTTTCTAAGAGGCTGTTACGAGCTGATATAATCGGCCTTCCTGGAGGTTTAAGTGGATCTTTGTGGACTTTTGGAATAAAGTACATTATGGGCGTCACGGGATTGTCATTTTTCATATATTTGTATTCGTCAGAAGTCAACAGTCCTAAGTTTTTCCATGCCACAAGTTTCATGTTATAACAGTTGCACATACTTTTTAAATTCTGATGGTCATAGCGGTGGTAGCATTCCCTATCCCTTAGTTGTATCAAAGCCTCTTCTATGTAATCCTTTTTGTCCCAAAGTACCAAATTTCCCCCTTTATCAGAGTTTCGGATGATTATAACTTTGTACCCTCTTAGTTTGTTCATTAGTTGGTGGTATTGTAGCACTTGTTTATTTATTTTTCTTTTTGCGTTGGCATTCACTGCATAGTGGAGTTTTTTGATGCTGAATGTGACCTGTTCATTAAATACATCGATTGAATCCCGAAGGGTTATGGGAGTAAAGGTCGATCGTGGTTTGAAAGGTGTTGTACATTTCTGTTGTTCTGATTGGCTGGTATTTTGCTCTCTTCCTTGTGTTGAGTCATCACTTTCTGTAGCCAGTTCTTGTATTGCTCGCAGGGTTGGCCAATCAGTTGCTGTTAGGTTGAATGGTGGGGACATTTGACTGTCTGTAGACTGTTGCTTAGTTTGCTTTTGTAAGAGGAAGGGCTTTTTAAGTTTTAATTTTCTTATGCTTTTGAATAAGTAAATTTTGGTTGCCGCATAGTTTAGTGAACTCTCCGGACAGTATGACAAGCCCAGAGCCAACAACTGTTTCTCTGCTGCATTGAGTGTGGTATTCGTCAGGTTAATGATGGTTTGGCTATTGGTGACATGATGTTGTTCTACCGATTCCAGTTGCGCCGTGATTGTCCCTTCTGTTTCTGCTTTGTTTTTGGCTGCTGCGTGTTTTCGTTGTGCTTGCCGTCTTTTCCTGCGCTAATTGGTTGAGTTCCAGCTTGTCTGTTTTAATTTCATGGACGTAGGGTGTACCTGCGTTCGATGACTAAAAAATCCACTTCATCTGCCAAAGAGATATTAGCTGGAACATGTGACATGGCTTGTTGTCTAATTTCTATTTCCGTATCACTTTCTTGGGCTGAGCTGAGGTCAGAATTAGACACTGCCCCTGTTGTCTTGCTGTGATCCGCTAGTCCGGTTTGGGGCCCGCATGCTGTTCCCTCATATTTGGACATTTTTAATCTGTCATATTTTTTGGCAAATGTAAAAACGCGACCGTATTCAGAGTCCATGCGGTCGCGATGGAATTTGTAAGCTTTTCTTTCTCTTACTTTTTCTTCCTCTCTTTTCAGCCTTTTCACCATTTCTTCTTTGAGTTTTTTTAATTCATCTTGTTGGCCCATTTGACTTAACTCCTCATTAAGAGCTTCTATCTCCATTTGAAAGTTGGCTCGATCCGTCTCTGCATATTTTACTAGGATAACAATAAGCCTTTTGGAGGATTCCAGGTTTGTTTCCGCCCATTCTTCATCATGGATTTGTCTGGGTTCTCATAACTGGGGGCTAAAAGGATGTGGAGTCCACAAGGGACTCTCCCCACATCCAAATACCGATGGAGGGACTTAGCCTCCCACCACTTGCTTTGTTCTGATCACATTAGCTTTTCCAATTGCCTCACTTTGTCTCTGAGGCTAATATTGCGCGACTCACGTGGTGCATTGTGGGTGCTGAAGTCTTCTATCATCAAACATTCCCGTTGCCACTTCTTCTCGCTCTCTTAGCGCATCGGCTGACATGATTGTGGTTTTAGCGAGTCAGTTTCACTGTTGATTGAATACTATACGGTACCTCGGCCAGAAAAGTTTCCCCGATCCCTTTGTATTCATGCACACCTCCGTACCCAGCTACTTCGATTTACAGCGTGAGCAAGCCACCACACTCCACAATTCGGACATCAACGCCAATTACAGTGCGTTTCATGAGTGGATCACGGGTGGGCTAGACATCCTCATTCCAGCAAAATGGTCAAAAGGACGTAACTCTCCATCCAACCCCTGGTATAACGATACCCTCAAAACCTTACGCAAAGATTGCAAAAGGGCGGAACGTCTTTGGCGAAGGGAATATAACATGGAAGAAAAATCAAACTACCTACTTCTACAAAAGACGTACCACAAAGCCATCCGTGCTGCGCGGACTGCTTTCTATGCTGACAAAATCAAATCTAGTCCCACCCCTGCTAAAGAAGTCTTTAAACTTGTGCAAGAACTTCAGAGCAGCAAATCTCCCCTCCCTAATATCTCCTCTGCGCAACAATGCGAAGATCTTGCTAGGTTCTTTGTTGACAAGGTACAGAAAATCTATACTTCTTTTCCTCAGCACTCCCCTAGCCCTACCAGCATCCCTTCTCCTCCCCCCAACTACTTTACCCTGACTGACATCCCGGAAATCTCCGGTGATAACCTCATCAAAATATGCAAAAAAGTCAAATCTGGTTCCCCGGCTGACCCCATGCGCCCAGCTCAATTCTTAGATTCACTCAACTTCTTCCTACCGGCAATTACCTTTAATCTGAACCTCTCCTTCACTTCAGCGTGTGTACCATCTGCCTGGAAGCAAGCGTGGGTTTCACCCATCATCAAGAAACCCACCCTAGACCCATCAAAACCGGAGAATTTTCGACCGATCTCCCTGCTCCCATGGCTGTCTAAACTCGCTGAAGCGCATGTGAACAGTACTCTATCCCAGCACATGGTCAAAAACATCATTCTGGACCCATCTCAAAATGGGTTCAGACCAGGCCATAGTACTGAGTCTGCTCTCCTGGCCACCACAGAGCACCTCCGAACGATTTTAGACGCCGGTCAAAGTGCTGCGCTGATTCTTCTAGACCTCAGCGCGGCCTTTGACACGATATCCCATGACATCCTTCTCAATCGTTTGGAGACTTTTGGAGTATCTGGCCATGCTTTAGATTGGTTCCGATCATTTCTCGAAAACAGATCCTTTCGAGTCTCTGCCCCTCCCTTCTTATCCAACCCCCACCCCATCGCACAGGGAGTTCCGCAGGGCTCTGCATTGAGCCCATCCCTCTTTAATCTCTATGTCCAGCCTTTGGCGGCAGTGGCCAAAGAGTGGGGCCTGACATTAGTGTCGTATGCCGACGACACACAGCTGGCCATCGCTCTTTCAGAAGGTCCTTCTAACTCTTCCTCTAGCTTCAAAAACGGCCTCTCCACGGTTGCCCAATGGATGACAATGAATTGTCTTCAACTCAACGCTGGTAAAACAGAGGTGCTACTCCTTGGCAAAAACACCAGCCTCTGGAATGAGCACTGGTGGCCGTCCTCCCTGGGCACCATCCCCTCTCCCAAATCCCTAGTGAAAAATCTAGGCGTTTGGATGGATGCCTCACTCAACTTTCTGGCCCACACCAAAAAAGTTGCCGGCACCTGTATTGGCCTGCTGAGGAGCCTCAGCCACATTCTAGGCTTTTTCGACTCCAAAACTCGCCAACTTATTATTCAGGCCACCATCCTCTCGCGTCTTGACTACGCCAATGTACTCCTTCTTGGTGCCAACAAAAGTGAGGTAGCACGACTCCAACGCGTACAAAACTCTGCGGCTAGAACTCTGGTCGGCCTCCCCCGCAGGTGCTCAGCCAGAGCTACCATCAAAAAACTACACTGGCTACCCGTTGATTCCAGAATCAAATTCAAGACCCTCATCATGACCTTCAAAATCCTCAAACTAGATACCCCCCCTCTGCTGCGGCCACTTCTCACTCCCTATGCGCCGTCACGGAACCTAAGATCTTCTAACCAAAACCTTCTACGCGTCCCGCGCATAAAACTCTGCCGCATGGGCGGCCGCTCCTTCAGGTTCCTTGGAGCCAAACTTTGCGATGAGCTGCCGCAACACATCCGCACCATAGATAGCCTACCAGCTTTCCGGAAAGCAGTAAAAACTTATCTATTCCCCCTCCCGTAATACCCCTCTTCATCCCTTTCCGCTCAGGCTAGGACCTTGGTTCTTAGCGCCGGGACGCCTCATTGCTGGGGCAGCTGTTTGCGCTCTACCAAAACTATAGAATAGAATAGAATAGAAGGTAATTGCGTTCCGCGGGTCCTCCGACTCGAGTTCGCTTACCTTTAACGTGGCTGTAGGGCGTCCACTGCTATCGCGCTGGGGGGTCTGCCGGCGATAATCCTCCTGGATTTTACAATGATTGACTTGAGCCCAAGCCTGGATCCTTTGATGGCAGCCGATGTCCAAAACATGGAGGGGGTCCGTCTTTAACCGGAGGAATCCAAACCGGTTACATCTATAAAGCAAACTCTTTACGCCGTTTCTTCTCTCGGCGTGTTCAAGAACGGAGGATGGACCACTGGTACGTGCAGTTTATTCTGCTCCCTTGCACCATATCACCAGCATGACACGTTTCGATCCCGCAGGGATCTTTATCACATGACGTGCTACACGGTGCGTGATTGCCTTAAATACATTCTTTTCCATTTTTTTGTATCTTAAAGTATCCTGTGCATTAAACATCACATATTTCGACCTCATAAACATAGAAAAAATACATATATGTTACAAGGGGACCTTAAAAGCCGAATTTGAAAAGAGTATATGTTTAAATACATTTTGAAACCTCCAATTTGTCCCTTTAAAATAACATGTAAAATACAAGTAACCTTCAGCACTGTAATGTATCTAAAAGCTGTTATAACGATATCGTGGCATTGTGCAAATTTTCAAACTCACTATTCATGGTGTTTGCTGGTTTCGAACGGTGCAACGGAGAGGGCACATGACTTCACAGCATAAGACACACAGTTTGGGCTCACGCTTTAATTCCCGAGTCCCGCAGCAGCTCACCTTAGCAGCATCAGACTCTAGGCAATACCTCACTTAATTTCTGTAGCCCAGCACTTTCAGACCGGTAGGGATGAGTAGTTCACTTTGCACCCCTGTATAGCACACCCTAAACACCCCAAAGAGGTTACGGTGCTCCTACCCTCCTCTTTCCTACCTTTTTTGCCCTTTTTTCCCCTTACTTGCTTTGACAGAATCACAAAATGGCTGCCAACACTTTCTTCTTGCAACCGCTCGCACTGCTTGCAGCCAATAAGCAGCAAGCTCGTGCTCGTAACGCCTCAGCCAATCAGATGGCAGAATTCCCAAATATCAATATCTGTAAATTTTGATATTTCTCCAAAACTACTGAATGGATTTACACCAAATAAACAAAAGTGTGCTTTCTAGACCAAGACCCTTCTCCCTGCCAAATTTGGGGTAATTCCTTTCACCCGTTCGACCTGTAGCCTTGTCTAAAGTTTCCTATGGAAATTGCATGGAGAAAACATGTTTTGGGACTCCCCTTTTTTCTCAGCCCCTCCTTGACGAATCACCCCCACACTCTCAACATAGGAGCTGATATGAACAAATAATTAGTTTGAAAAATTTCATGAAGATTTATCAAACGACGCCAAAGTTATAAGCAAAACAAAAAATGCTCTTCCTATGGAAACTTGGTCCTAACTATAACTACCTACTGGCAACTGCCAGTAGGTTATATATATGTATATATATATAGTTCTCAGGAACTGGTCAACAATGCGCCTATACACACCAAGGGGGGCACTTGGCTCAGACCCCAGAGGGGATTTCAGAAGTGTTCCAAATGCAAAGCCTGCAAATATGGAGTGAACACAAGAACCATCTCCCTTCCCCTTAGAAAAACCCCATTTGAGATCCGAGGGAGTTTTTCTTGCAAAACGGATTTTGCAGTATATGTCCTCCGTTGTACCTGCAACAAATTGTATGTGGGGAGTACGATACATCCAGTACATGTCCGGATATTACAACACCTCAGGGCCATCACTAATGATGACCCGACATATCCGGTAGCTAGACACATCAGCCTGCACCATGAGGGCAAATAGAAAAAATATCGTATTTTGTCATTGACAGTATTGCAAAAAACATCAGGGGAGGCAACAGACAATTATGTCTGAGACGTCTGGAATCCAAATACATCATTCTTCTGGATAGCAAGATCCCCAATGGGATGAATGCTGATGAAGCACTTAATGTACATCTTTAGTAATTAGGGATTGCCAACTGTGCACGCATCCCGCTCCTGAACTCTGATCCTTAACACATGGTTCCTTTTTTCTTCTTTTTGATTTCTCCTAATCCCTTAATTTTTCTTGGCACATACACCATTAAGGTACACGTTTTATTTTTAACATTTGTGCTTGTCTGCCCACTTGGGCTTCACTTTGAAAGCAAAAGTTAAAGCAAGAGCAAATACTGCGTTTGACTAATTGTATTTAACAAATCATTCAATTATTATGACTCATGCTTTTTAATTATATGTCAAACTAAACCACAGTGTTCCTCTTGCAACTATGCATTTATTGTTTCACAAGTCACAAATATGATGTGTTTTTTTAATTTAACAGTGAATTTTTGTTCTATGGTTGAGACATACCCGTTATTTCTTTTATGTCCATGTATACAGTTGCTGTGGCAACCATGGTGGAATGTGCCTCGCTTTGGAGATATAAACTAAAACTGTAGAGGGACCAGATGTAGTGAAGAAGACGGTTTTCCCGTCGAAACGCGTCTTGGCATCCTCGTGAAATAAAGTATATCTTTGATTTACTAACCCACGGAGTCAGCGCCTGGATTTGTATGCGTATTGAATTCAGGACTGGTTTAATATATATATATATATATATATATATATATATATATATATATATATATATATATATATATATATTATCTACTGGCGGTCGCCAGTAGATAGTTATAGTTAGGACCGAGTTCCCATAGGAAATCTGAAAATTCTATTTTGAATAACTTTGGCGCTGGTTGTCTTATCTTCGTGAAATTTTCAAAACTAATGGGGCGCCCCGCTCAGCTCCTACCCTGAAAGTCTCGGGGTGATTCATCAAGCGGGGGCTGAGAAAAAAGGGGGGTCCCAAAACGCGTTTTTCCCATGCATTTTCCCATAGGACCTGTAGTCGAAGGTACAGCCCGAACGGCTGAACAGAATTACTTGAAATTTGGCAAAGAGGTAGTCCTCAGGTCAGGCATGTGCCTTTTGCATATATGGTGTCAATCTGTTCAGTAGTTCCTGAGAAAATTGCAGTTAAAAGTACATAAATATCTATATGCGCGCACCGTGCTCGCACCGTGCGCGCACCAAATGTGCGCGAGCGTAACTCTGATTGGTGGTTAGATGTCAGTCAACATTCGAATCGGTCGAAATCAGGAAGTGTTGGACGCCATTTTTTGTGTCGCAGTGAAAAACAAAGGTGGAGAACGTGAAAAGGGGGCAGGGTAGAGAGTTTCTGACCCCCAGCCTTTGTCAGGGGGTCCCTGAAGGACCCCGAAGGGTGAAAAAAACATTTTATTTTTTTCAAAAAATCGCGGGGTGCGCGCACCGTGCGCGCACGGTGAAAACCCCTTAAAAAAAAATTTTTTTAAACTGTTTATAAGTTTATAGAAGATATTAACTATGCTGTTCAACTTTATCCAAATAAAAAAAAAGAGCTGAGCCATTCCATATTACAGGATACAGTCAATCTATGACTATATACATAGGTAGTTTATTGTAAAATAAATATATAAAAAATATAATAATACATACATAAATTAGCATTTAAAAAACCTTACAAATTCACTAAAAAAAACATAGGTTTCACACACGTTATAGTTAGAAATTAGCATTTAAAAAACCTTGCAAATCCACTTAAAAAACCATAGGTTTCACACACGTTATAGTTAGGAATTAGCATTTAAAAAACATTGCAAATTCACTAAAAAAAACATAGGTTTCACACATGTTATAGTTAGCTGGACATTTCACTCGTAAAAAACCAATGAAATTCCCCCGTTATAGTTAGTTCAGCTAACTATAACTCGCGCGACTGCAATCCACTGCTGATGACGTCACATATTACGTCACTCATGACATGGTCAGTGACATCACTCATGACATCACTGATGACATCTCAAATGACATCACTCATGACATCACTGTTGACATCATCCAGTGAATTTGTGTCTTTCTGAAAAATAAATATTTTTTATATATGTACATCTAAAGGTTAATGGAAGAATAAATGGGTAAATAAGTGTCTAAATGGATGTTTTTTTTGGTAAAATTAATTGTATAACTGACTTATTAACAGTATCCTAGTGAATACAGTGATGTAATATGTGACATCATCAGCAGTGGATTGCGGTCACGCAAGTTATAGCTGAACTAACTATAACGGGGGAATTTCAATGGTTTTTTACGAGTGAAATGTCCAGCTAACTATAACGTGTGAAACCTATGGTTTTTTAAGTGAATTTGCAAGGTTTTTTAAATGCTAATTCCTAACTATAACGTGTGTTAAACCTATGGTTTTTTAAGTGAATTTATATATCTATATATATATTATATAGAGTAGGATATATAAATATATATTTATATACATATATATATATATATATATATCGTCGGCAGTAGGTATTTATAGTTAGAACCTAGTTTCCATAGGAAAAGCATTTTTTGATTTGCTAATAACTTTAGCGTCGTTTGACAAATCTTTGCGAAATTCTCCCGAAAAAAGTCTATCCACGTCAGCTCCTATCCTGAAAGTTTGGGGGTGATTCGTCACGCGGGGGCTGAGAAATGAGTTTTTTTCATGTTAATTTCCATAGGAAATTTTGAGACGGGCTACAGGGGTAAATCAGTTCAGTAGTTTTTGAGAATGTCAAAAAATAAGAGTAAAAAAATCAATTTCCCATAGGAAACTTTGGGCAAGGATACAGCCGAAACTGCTGATCAGAATTACCCCGAATTTGGCAAAAAGGTGGTGCTTGGTTGAGAAAGGGACCTTTTTTAAATGGTGTATATCTGTTTAGTAGTTGCTGAGAAATTAAAAAAATGTAAGTTTCGATATCTGGGGCAGCGGTGGAGTCGCGAACCCTCCCGACCACGCGCTTCAGGAACCAGGAAGTGTTGGCAGCCATCTTGTGACTCGGTAGAAGTGAATCACCAGAAAACAGAGAAACAAAGATATAAAACAAGAGAAGGGGGCAGAGTAGAAACCCCCTGACCCCCTAGGCCTGCTCAGGGGGTCCCAGAAGGACTCCCAGGGCCAAAAAAAGTATTAAAAAAAATAAATTATAGCGCAATTCATGCTGGGGTCGCAAATTCTGTCGAAATTGTAAAAAAACAAGGAAGCGCGGGTTTCCTCGTTTCATTTTAATGAGGCCCCTGGGTGGGCTAGGGCCTGGGGGCATTTCTTAAAAAATAACAGCGGGGGCCTGCGGGAGCCCCCGCAGCCCTGGGGACCACCATGTCCGTGGGGCTTCACTCATGTTGGGGGGCACACGGCCCACGTCCTGGAGCCTGTGATGGCTCTGGGGACTACCACCCCCCCAGGGCAGAATCCTGCAGTGTCCCGGGGTGCCCACCCCCGGGACAGTGCTGTTTGCTATGACAGGGTGGGAGCCATGCGGCTACTGCCCTGTCATAGCAAACTTGCTTTGGATTTTTGAAGCGAGAGCTGTGAAACCTGCTCTCGCTTCCAAAATCCAAAGCTGATTGCTTTTCCACACGGGGAGGTGCATGTCAGCAGCTCCCCATTTGGAAACGCAATGCCGGCTCCCTCAGGACGCGGGGAGCCAGTGGGACCATGGAGGCATTGGGGCTCCACCCACAGTCTCTAACGGTGAGGCCAGGAATAGGTCATCTGAGGGGGGCCGACGCGGCCCTCTTCTCGTTTAATTTTTGCGTGGCTCTCAGCGCGGCACTCGAGTACTTCCTAATTCTTTCAAACACCAAGGAGTGTATTCTGAAGGGCACATCGCCGAGTTAACGGCACTTTATCGCAACCAAAATGGTGATAAATTTAACGCACCATTCACAAGCTGGAGCAAACAGCCCATATCACCAGTTTACCAGCGATTGCAGCCTCAAAAAGCATTGTCACGGATGAGCCCGGGAAATATTGTGAATGAGATGTAGAGTAGGCGTACCCGTGCAAAAAGCAGCGAACACATCACTTCGCAAGTTTCTCAACCACCAGCAAGATCGTCGAAGAGAGTACAAAACAGGCAATAAGGTGTGTTAGTAGTAGGAAGTGTACACCTGCTCTGAGCTGGTATAATGTCGGATTACAACCTGCAACATGAAAGGGAGCCCATTCCAGAGCCACACCTGAATGACAACAGATGCAATGGAGCCAACGATCATGCAGCTCGGACACCCAACACTGCTCCGACACCCCCTGCCACCAGCCCCTGGTCTGCCATCCCCCCTCACCGCCACTGCCCACAAACAAATGTGAGAGCAACCTTAGGAAATCTGGAACGTAACAAATTGGGTGATGTCGCTCAATTAAAATTAAGAACATGCATCTGAGGTTGGACAAATAAGAATCTCAGTCATCTCTGGAATTACATATAAAACATTTTATTTAAACAAAACAACAAAATAAAGGTAGGTATAGGCATGGCTTGTCATCCCTCGTCAATTTGTGAATCACAGCCTGCAAGACAAAAAGAAGGTAAGATTGTGCACCATGCATCCATCAAAGGAGAGAGAGAGAGAAAGAGTGAGAGAGAGGAAGTGAGAGAGAAAGAAATTAAGAGTGATAGAGCAAGACAGAGAAAGAAAGAGGGAGAGAGGAAGAGAAAGAGAAATAATGAGTTACAAGGAAGAGAGAGAGAAAGAGAGAAACAGGGTGAGAGAGCGGAGGAGAGAGAGAGAAAGAAAGAAGGAGAGAGGAAGAGACAAAGAAAGAGAGAAAGAGTGTGTGAGATAGAAAGGAAGAGATAGAGAGAGAGAAAGAGTGTGACTGACAGAAAGGAAGAGATGGAGAGGGAGACACTGTGGAGAAAATCCTCACAGCTTACCTTTCTGCCACCGGTGTGTCTCCAACCACGTGCCAGGACATAGTGCAGCCCTAAAGTTTAGTCACCTGAAATATAGTATAGAATCAGTAATGGCAGAGTACATACAACTGTACATGCGTAATTCTCTGTTACGCCCCTGCGCACCCAGGCTGCTGCACCCCATCGACTCTCGCTGCCCAGAGATGTCGGTCCGCCCTGCGCACTTAGTGTGCTGCACCCCATTGACTCCTGCCACCCAGAGGTGTCTGCCCGCCTCTGCGCACCCAGGCTGCTGTATCCCATCCACTCCCAGTGCCCGGAGGTGGCTTCCCATTCCTGCGCACCCACACTGCAGCACCCCATCCACTCACACTGCCTAGAGGTGTCTGCCCACTCCTGTGCACCCAGGCTGCTGCACCCCATCCACTCCCACTGCTTGGAGGTGTCTGCCCGCTCTTGTGTACCCAGGCTGCTGCACATTATCCACTCCCACCGCCCAGAGGTGACTGCCAGCTACTGTGGAAGCAAACCTCTCTGCTCACCTTCTGCCACTGACGTTTGTGTAAGAGGGTCCACCATGTGGCGAAGCAACCTCCTCAGCCGTTGCGTACATGTGGTCAAGCCGAGCTCACAATTCAGGGTGGGTGTTGATTGCGGGATGGTCACACATCATCACAGGCCTGCTAGACAAAAAGCAAGATAAGATTGCGCGCCATGCGTCCATCAAAGGAGAGAGAGAATGAGTGAGAGAGAGGAAGAGAGACAGAGAAAGAAAGAAAGAGTGAGAGGAAGAAAGAGAGAAAGAGTGAGAGAGAGAGTAAGAGAGAGCAACTGTGAGAGGAAGAGAGAGAGAAAGAGAGAAACAGTGTGAGAAAGAGGAAGAGAGAAACAGAGGAAGAGTGAGAGAGAGAGAAAGAGTGAGAGAGAGGAAGAGAGAAAGAAAGAGAAACAGTATGAGAGAGAGGAAGAGAAAGAGTGTGAGGGAGAGAAAGGAAGAGATGGAGAGGGATAGTGAGTGCCCACACTGTAGACAAAACGCTCACAGCTCACCTTTCTGCCACTGGTGTGTCTCCAACCACGTGCTGGGACATAGTGAAGCCCTCAAGCTCACTCATCTGAAACATAGTACAGAATCAGTAATGGCTGAATACATATGACTGCGCATGCCTAAATGGCTGTCCCGCCTTTGTGCATCCAGGCTGCTGCACCCCATCCACTTCCACTGCTCAGAGGTGTCTGCCTGCCGCTGCACACCCAGGCTGCTGCACCTCATCCACTCCCTCCGCTCAGAGGTGATTGCCCGCCACTGCACACCAAGGCCTCACTGCTCACCTTTCCGCGGACAGGGCAGTCTCCACATCATGCAGCCCTGCTCCGCAGGCCACCAAGTCTCACATTTGGTGCTGGGTCTTGATTTTACCATGAAGAGGACATACCAGTGCACCTGCCATCATTGCAGGTTGCACACCCGCTCAGCCCTTGCAGTACCACTAACTCTGTGACCAGTGAGTCCACGCCACGTGGAGGTAGGCCCCCGCTGGTCGATGGCTCAGGCCTACACTGCGGTCCAGCAGGGCACACAAAACCTGACCTATCTGGACCACCGGGACGGGATATCATCACAGGCTGCACACCCACTCAGCACTTACAGTGCCCCTACCTCAGTGCACCGAAAGTCACCGTCCCATGGCAGTGTGCCTGTGCCAGCACAGTGCATCCGGTGCACCAAGTCTGAAATGGAAATGGCGTGGAGCATGTGCACCTGGTCCTTTTTATTGGCAGGGTTACATGTCCTGTGACGCCTGTGCTTGAAATGTGTGGTGTGGGTCTAAACCAGCCGTCATGGAGTGGCTGTGGCGTATTGACAACTAGACCTGTGAGCAGCAGATCACTACAATGAAAATCTGGGCCATGTAGCATTGTTGTCCCTCCCTGTATGCATACGCGGAGTGGGCTGGCCTGGCGTATGCCAGTCCTGGGTGAGGCTGTGAACAATGACTCTGGAGCTCTGGGCGTGGTTCCGTCCTGGGCTGTATGAGGAATCAACTGATGCGGGTGTTCCTGTTGTAGTGCTGCCGCCACCCGGGCCGCAAGTGTCAATGTGTCACCCTGTGACCCAAGTCCTAAAACATGGCCAACATGGAAGGTAGGGGGAATCACTGACCCTACATTCATCCATATGTCCACACATGAAAGATCGTGCACATGACATATCTGTGTGGATATGAATGTTTATTGCACATTCAGTGGAGTGTTGCAGCTGTAGCAATACAGGGCCATGTAAAGCACACATTTTTATTTTTGGCACATGGAGGGCAGCCAATTAGAGCCAAGCTCGTGCTCGGGGGTTAGGCTCCGTTAACATATGTACTTATCCAATCACTCCGCCAATTCCGAAGCAGATATAAATTCACTATACACTCTCCTTGCAGTACTCTAATGATCCAGTCTCTACCTATGTACTTATACAATGACCGAGATAAGGTTACTTAACCTAAGTTTTCCCCACTGCCAGAGGTAACATGGTTGCGAACACTGTCCACAGCAGAATGTAATGTGGTAGGGCAACGGGGCAGCATCATGCATACATAATGAACACACGGACACAGTTAGATAGATAGTGGAACTGGGTAAGGGCACGTGCGCTTGGCCCCTTTTACCAGGTTGGTGCTGGCAACAAGTACAATAGTAATCATCGGATCACACACAGAGATTCAATCATAAGGGTCCATGACTTGTGCTGCACTAAGGTAGGGGCACCAGATGTGAGATAATACACAAAAGATTCTATCGTAAAGAGTTCATGACTTGTGGTGCACTGAGGTAGGGGCATCAGCAGCATTCCGAATGTGCACAGCTAGCGATGATGCGTGGTCCGGGAGGGCCGCACTGGTAGCAATGTCTGTTGCCTACTGGACTGCGTCATCTGCAATCGCAACTCGATCTGAATTGTGAGCCCTACAGTCCGCAATGTAGATGGAAGGCAGTAGTCAGCACAGACATCGAGGGATGCATTTTGTCACTTCCTCTTGACAAAATCCGAGGTCATAGAGTACAATTCTGTCTGCAATTAATAAATCATGTCTCAATGTAAATTGTGAGCTCTGCTGACCACAGTGTAGGTAACAAAAGATGAAATATGTATGGAATACATTGTCGAAATGTGTAGGTGTCGGGGACGTTATAGTTAGTTGCCTACTGGACTCTACAATTAATGAATCAAGACTGAATTCAAACTGTGAGCTATGCTGGCTGCAGTGTAGACTGCCATTCAGTGTTGCTTTGGACTTGCAAGATGAATTTGGTCATTGTACTAAAGCTATAAATGATATCAAAAAAGTTCTTGAAGCAAGGATACTAAAAGGATATTTTGTAGGTTTCGAAGACGTTGTAGTTAGTTGCCTACTGGACTCTGTAATTAATGAATCAAGACTCAATTTTAATTGTGAGCCATGCTGACCGCAGTGTAGGCCAGAGGCTGCGGTCAGAAAGGGAGCACAGCCACATGGCGTTGAGTTGGGCTGCACAGTTAGTGGCACTAGCAACCAGCATGTGCGGAGTCTGCGATGATGCATGGTCCGGGCGGGCCGCACTGGTAGCAATGTCTTTTGTCTAATGAATTCTGCCTTAATAAGGCTATGTGGCGATGACTTGTGGTGCAGTGAGTTAGTGGCACCTGAAGCAACCAGCGTGTGTGCACCCTGCGATGAGCGTGGTCTGGGCGGGCCGCACTGTTAGCAATGTGTTTTGTCTAATAAATTCTGCCTCAGTAAGGCCACATGGCGATGGCTTGTGGTGCACTGAGTTAGTGGTACCTCTGGCGCTCAGCGTGCATGTAGCCTGAGATGATGCGTGGTCCGGGTGGGCCACACTGGGAACAATGTGTCTTGCCTACTGGACTGCATCATCTGCAATCGCGACTCCATCTGAATTGTGAGCCCTGCTGTCCGCAGTGTAGATCGAAGGCAGTAGTGTGTACAGACACAACTCTGCGGTGCTGTGCCGCTGTGTTCGCAGGGTGCCTGTGTCGAGGAGGCCCGCAGTCATGGTGGTAGCCACGTGGCAGGGTGAGGGCCACCGCTCTGGCAGACACGTTGGCCTTCACACAAGTGAACCATGCCCAGAGCCCCAGACTATTTATTCACACTTTTACGCTGGAGTGGCGTACGTTGGACCAGCCCACTGCGCTTCCGCTTACAGGGGACGACAACACAGGTACATGACCGAGGTCTTCCCCACTGCCTGAGGTAACATGGTTGCATCCACTGTCCACAACACCAGCAGTATATATACACATGGAGAGGTTTGTGCTCTGCAAAGTGAGGTCTGTCCTGCACATCACCGATATACTTGGTATTGTGTGCATTATTATTGGTGGGTGACTTGCGTCCTTCTCACATATTTGGTTGCCACATCTTGCAACATTCAGCTATTGTGTGGCTGAGGGGCCATGCCGTTTTCGGAAGGTTCGCTGTCCTGTTGTGCGCTGTCTCCGTGGTAGTAGGGGGGGTTGTCCGGGGGAGGTCCTGAGGGTGGTGGTAGTGGGTTTTGTGGCCTTCTTGGGTGTGAGAGGTGCATGATCAGTAGCTCTACGACATGTGTTGGTCTTCAGATGTGATTATGGGCTGTGCTTCCTTTCACACTGCAGGTAGTCGCCCTACTTTACACCAGTAAAAGGCAGATGTTACATTCCTACTGTTAATGCAGCTTATTGCCTGTTTTTGGATTGCACCGCAGATTTGGCTGCTCGTTGAAAATATCGGGGAGTGGTGTTTTCAAGTTAATTTTGCATCGAAACGCCTACTCTGCATATTATTAGCGTTAGTTTTTGCTCTCATTTGTGGCGGATTTTTTGGCAGAAGCTATTGCTGGAAAACTGGCGATATTGGCTGTTTTCACCAGGTTGAGAATGGAATGATAATTTAAAATCACTGAAAAAACTATAGGTTTAATGAACATTATAATTAGAAATTAACATTTGAAAAACCTTTGAAATTCACTGAAAAAAAACATAGGTTTTAGAGACGTTATAGTTAGAAATTAGTATTTAAAAAACATTAGAAATTGAATGAAAAAACCATAGGTTTCAGGGACGTTATAGTTAGTTGGACATTTCACTCGTACAAAACCAGAGAAATTTGAATGTTATAGTTAGTAGAGCTAACTATAACTCGCGCCCCCGCAATGCACTGCTGATGAGGTCACATATTACATCACTCATGACATGGTCAGTGACATGACTGATGACATCTCAAATGACATCACTGATGACATCACTGATGACATCATCCACGTTATAATCTGATGCAGCTCCTCACACCGTAATATAATCTTTGATACACCCAGTCTAAAATACAGTCTACCATTTTCGAAACCATAGACAAATCAATAGCAGTTACTATATACCTTCTGGCTAATTCCTAGCTATACACACACATTCATTCATTCACCCATACAGTTACTCATACATGCAGTCACTCATCAATACAGCACTATTCTATGTAATCATACATCTACACAAACACTCATACACCTTCACTCATCCATAGAGTTATCGACACACCTAGCTAGTCATGTAAAGCATCAATAACACTGCCATTTACTCACCTATACAGTTATACATTCACCATCTAACCTATTCGTACAAATACTTACATATACTTACTCTCTTATACAATTACTGACACAAGCATACACTTATTTATACAGCCACTCTCACAATTACTCACTCTCAGATATAGTCATTCATATACTCCAACACTCACATATACTGCCTTTCACATATGTAGTTACTCACACATATACAAATGAGACATACATTCACTCACCAACACACTGATACACACACATGCACTATTGAACCCATACACCCAGTAAAGTATCCACTCACACAAGTAGGCAGAAAGTCACACACCGCCCACCCACCCCCACACACAAACACTGAGGCACCCATAAAGATACTCATGCAACTAATAAGTAACTCATATAGACAGTCATGTACCTAATCATCAACCCATGCAGCAGCTTACACAACAACTGAGAGACTGATACAGACATTCACACTGTTTAGTCACTAACCCATGCTAACAGTAAGACACATTTAATCACTAACTTATACAGTCAGTCACACACCTCTTAAATCCTCCACCCACACACTTATACACCAACTCATTCTTCATTACACCTTGGCATTAACATATATAAAATATATTTAAACTTTACAGAAACACACATTCACTGGATGGTGTCATCAGTGATGTCATTTGAGATGTCATCAGTGATGTCATCAGTGATGTCACTGACCATGTCATGAGTGATGTAATATGTGACATCATCAGCAGTGCATTGCGGGGGCACGAGTTTTAGTTAGCTCTACTAACTATAACGTTTGAATTTCTCTGGTTTTGTACCAGTGAAATGTCCAACTAACTATAACATCCCTGAAACCTAAGTTTTTTCAGTGAATATATATATATATATATATATATATACATATATATATTCACAGAAAAAACCATAGGTTTCAGGGGTGTTATAGTTAGCTGCCCATTTCACTCATACAAAACCATAGAAATTCCTCCGTTATAGTTAGTTCTGCTAACTATAACTCACGCGCCCGCAATGCACTGCTGATGATGTCACATATTGCATAATTCATGACATGGTCAGTGACATCACTGATGACATAACTGATGACATCTTAAATGACATCACTGATGACATCACTGATGACATCATCCACTGAATGTGGTTTAGTTTGAAATTTAAATATGTATTATATATATACCAATCTGTATTGAAGATTGAGTGGATATATAACTGTCTGGATGGAGGATTTAGTAGCTGTCTGACTGTCTTTTTAAGTGAGTAATTAAAAGTGTCTCACTTAATACATGGATTAGTAACTAAACTATGTGAATGTGTGCAGCACTGTCGCTGTTGTTGTATAACATGCTGCCTCAGTTGGTCACTAACTACATGAGTGTGTATATTAGTTATTGATTAGTTGGGTGAGTATTTGTATGGGACACTGAGTTTGTGTGTGGTTGGATGGGGTGTGTGTAACTCTATGCATAGATGTGTGAATGGTTGATTGACTAGGTGTATGGGTTTAAGAGTGCATGTGGAAACAGTTGTTTGGGTGACTGAGTGTATTTATTTGTGTGTTGGTGAGCGAATATATGTTTTAGTTGTACATCTTCAACAAAGTAAACAAATAAAAGGCATTGTATGTGAGAGTTGGTGTATATAAATAAGTTTGTGTAAGAGTCAGTGATTGTGAGAGTAAATATATAAATGAGTGTATAATTGTAATGGTGTTTTTTTAACATATTAACGGTGAGTTACTATGTGTTTGAATAAATGAGGTGTTGTTGGATAATTGTGTAAGTGAGTAAATTTAAGTGCGATACAGTTTTTTTCATGAGTGAGTAGGATGACTGCATAACCGACTAAGATGACTGCTGATGTGTCAATGTCTATATATGTGTATAAGTGCATTTGATAGTGTTCTATTAATTAACGACTGCATGTATAGATGATTCTGTTGTTGAATGGGTAGTTGTGTGTGTAGACTTAGGAATCAGTGAGTGGGTATGTAGTAACTGGTATTGGTGTGTCAATGGTTTCAAATATGGTACTCTGTATTTTACAGTGAGTGATGAAATGTTATACTAGTGTATGATGTGGTGTATCAGATTGTCAAGTGGATGATGTCATCAGTGATGTCATTTGAGATGTCATCAGTGATGTCATCAGTGATGTCACTGACCATGTCATGAATGATGCAATATGTGACATCATCAGCAGTGCATTGCGGGCGCGTGAGTTATAGTTAGCAGAACTAACTATAACGGAGGAATATCTATGGTTTTGTATGAGTGAAATGGGCAGCTAACTATAACACCCCTGAAACCTATGGTTTTTTCTGTGAATTTCTAAGGTTTTTTAAATGCTAATTTCTAGCTATAACGTCTCTGAAATCTATGTTTTTTTTCAGTGAATTTCAAAGGTTTTTTAAATGCTAACTTTTAAGTGTGATAGTAGTTATATCTATTTTTTTTTTACTGATTTTCTACAGTTTTTTAACTGTTTATTTATAAATATTTTATTCATTAAATAACATTATATATTTTTCTGAAAATTGCAAAAAAAAATTTTTTTAATTAAAACTGAAATATTGATTAATTTTCTTGTTTTCATTTTTAATATATTTATATCATTTTCTTTAAAAAAAAATCCAATTTTTTTCGCAGTCGCGCACTCAAAGTGTACACATCACGGTGGGTGCGCGCATTCTAGCCGCCATTTTAGAAAAGTCATGAAGGATCCGCGTATGGTGTGCGACGGCTGCGTGTTTTTCAGTTCCATCATATACATTTAATATCACGTGATATGCGCGATTGGTATGCGACCAGTCTGCAACTCCTGCTCCCGCGCATTCGCGACACATGCGCATTACGGTACGAGATGTTTGCGCGCTTGCGGGTCCCGCGTGACATCATATACGTGCTGGGGCGCGCTGGGTGCGCGACTCCCGCAAAAAAAATGTATGTTCCAAAATGATATGTATGTGTCTTTAATATACATATTAAGGCAAGAGATTATGTAAGATATTCATCAAAATAATATATTTGTACTTATAAGAAACTTATATTATTTTTAAATATATTTTCACAAAGTCGGGTGCGTGCGTCGTGAGTGCAGAAAACCAGGTCAGCAGAGCTGCTGTAGAGCCAGAGAACCAGGTCAGCAGAGCTGCTCTAGAGCCTAAGAACTAGGTCAGCAGAGCTGCTCGAGAGTCAGAGAACCAGGTCAGCAGAGCTGCTGTAGAGCCAGAGAAACCAGGTCAGCAGAGCTGCTTTAGAGGGAGAGAATCAGGTCAGCAGAGCTGCTTTAGAGCCAGAGAACCAGGCCAGCAGAGCTGCTTTAGAGCCAAAGAACCAGGTTAGCAGAGCTACTCTAGAGCCAGAGAACCAAATCAGCAGAGCTGCTTTAGAGCCATACACCAGGTCAGCAGAGCTGCTTTAGAGCCAGAGAACCAGGTCGGGAGAGCTGCTCTAGAGCCTAAGAACCAGGTCAACAGAGCTGCTCTAGAGCCAGAGAACCAGGTCAGCAGAGCTGCTGCAGAGCCAGAGAAACCAGGTCAGTAGAGCTGCTTTAGAGGGAGAGAACCAGGTCAGCAGAGCTTCTATAGAGCCAGAGAACCATGTCAGCAGAACTGCTTCAGAGCCATAGAACTGGGTCAACGGAGCTGCTTTAGAGCCAGAGAACCAGGTCTGCAGAGCTGCTGTAGAGCCAGAGAACTAGGTCAGCAGAGCTGCTCTGTAGCATAAGTACTAGGTCAGCAGAGCTGCTCTAGAGCCGGAGAACCAGGTCAGCAGACCTGCTGTAGAGCCAGAGAAACCAGGTCAGCAGAGCTGCTTTAGAGAGAGAGAACCAGGTCAGCAGAGCTGCTTTAGAGCCAGAGAACCAGGTCAGCAGAGCTGCTCTAGCTGACACTGACTGACTGACACTGACTGACTGACACTGACTGACTGACAGTGACTGACACTGATTGACACTGACTGAAACTGATTGACTGACACTGACTGACTGACACTGATTGACTGACACTGACTGACTGGCACTGATTGACTGACACTGACTGACACTGATTGACTGACACTGACAGACTGACTGACACTGACTGACTGACATTGACTGACACTGACTGACTACTCTCTACTACTCTACTACTGACTCTCTACTACTTTCTACTACTCTCTCTCTACTACTCACTCTCTACTACTCTCTACTACTCACTCTCTACTACTCTACTAGTCACTCTCTACTACTCACTCTCAACTACCCACTCTCTACTACTCTACTACTCACTCTCTACTACTCACTCGCTACTACTCTCTACTACTCACACTCTACTACTCACTCTCTACTACTCACGCTCTACTACTCTCTACTACTCACTCTCTACTACTCTCTACTATTCACTCTCTACTACTCACTCTCTACTACTCACTCTACTACTTTCTACTACTCTCTACCACTCACTCTCTACTACTCTACTGCTCACTCTCTACTACTCTCTACTACTCACTCGCTGCTACTCTCTCTCTACTACACTCTCTACTACTCTCTCTCTCTACTACTCTCTACTACTCTCTACTACTCACTCTACTACTCTCTGCTGCTCTCTAGCACTCACTCTCTACTACTCTACTACTCTCTCTCTACTACTCACTCTACTACTCTCTCTCTACTACTCTCTACTACTTACTCTCTACTACTCACTCTACTACTCTCTACTACTCACTCTCTACTACTCTCTCTCTACTACTCACTCTCTACTATTCACTCTCTACTACTCACTCTCTACTACTCGCTCTCTACTACTCACTCTCCACTAGTCACTCTCTACTACTCGCTCTCTACTACTCACTCTCCACTACTCACTCTCTACTACTCGCTCTCTACTACTCTCTACTACTCACTCTCTACTACTCACTCTCTACTACTCTCTCTGCTACTCACTCTCTACTACCCACTCTCTACTACTCTACTACTCTCTACTACTCGCTCTACTACTCACTCTCTACTATTCTCTACTACTCACTCTACTACTCTCTCCTACTCTCTACCACTCACTATCTACTACTCTACTACTCACTCTCTACTACTCTCTCTCTACTACTCACTCTCTACTACTCACTCAACTACTCTCTACTACTCACTCTGTACTACTCTCTACTACTCACTCTGTACTACTCACTCTCTACTACTCACTCTCTACTACTCTCTACTGCTCACTCTCCACTACTGATTCTCTACTACTCGCTCTCAACTACTCTCTACTACTCACTCTACTACTCACTCTCTACTACTCTACTACTCTCTCTACTTCTCACTCTCTACTACTCTCTCTACTACTCACTCTCTACTACTCACTCTCTACTACACACTCTCTACTACTTGCTCTCTGCTACTCCCTCTGTACTAATCTCAAGTACTCACTCTAATACTCACTCTCTACTACTCTCTACTACTCACTCTCTACTACTCCACTATTCTCTACTACTCACTCTCTACTACTCACGCTCTACTACTCTACTACTCTCTACTGCTCTCTCCCTACTACTCACTCTCTACTATTCACTCTCTACTACTCTCTACTACTCACTCTCTACTACTCTCTACTACTCACTCTCTACTACTCTCTCTACCACTCTCTACTACTCACTCTCTACTACTCTCTACTACTCACTCTCTACTACTCTGTGTCTACTACTCTCTACTACTCACTCTGCTACTCACTCTCTACTACTCTCTACTACTTACTCTCTACTACTCACTCTCTACTACTCTCTACTTCTCACTCTCTACTACTCTACTACTTTCTACTACTCACTCTACTACTCACTCTCTACTACTCTCTACTACTCACTCTCTAATACTCACTCTCTACTACTCACTCTCTACTACTCACTCTACTACTCTCTACTACTCACTCTCTGATACTTTCTCTACTACTCTCTACTACTCTCTACTACTCACTCTCTACTCTCTATTACTCGCTCTCCACTCTCTACCTCTCTACCTCTCTCTCTACTACTCTCTACCTCTCTACCTGTACCTCTCTACCTCCACACCTCTACCTATACATCTCTACCTCTCTACCTCTCTGTACATGCACACATATGCACATATATATATGCATATATATGCATATGCATTTATATATATGTTTGTGTATATATATTACCTACTGGCGGTCGCCAGTAGGTAGTTATAGTTAGGACCACGTTTCCATAGGAAAACCTCAACATTCTATTTTGAATAACTTTGGCGCCGGTCGACGAATCCTCGCGAATTTCTCAAAATAGGTGGGGCGCTACGCTCCGCTCCTACCCTGAAAGTCTCGGGGGGATCCGTCAAGCGGGGGCTGAGATAAAAGGGGGGTCCCAAAACGCGTTTTTCCCATGCATTTTTCCATAGGACCTTTAGAACGAGCTACAGCCCGAACGGCTGAACAGAATTACTAGAAATTTGGCAGAGAGGTAGTCCCTAGGTCAAGGAAGTGCCTTTTGTAGGTTTGGTGTAAATCTGTTCAGTAGATTCTGAGAAAATAGCCTTTAAATCAATATATATATCTGAGCCAGCTTACGGTACGCTTACCGTACGCTTACGGTAAGCGTACGGTGGCGTGCGCGAGCGCGATTCTGATTGGCTCTTAGATCTTAGTAAACATTCGAATCGGCCGAAACCAGGAAGCGGCGGCCGCCATTTTGTCTCTCGCACTGAGAGAGATTTTTAAAATCGGAAGCCCAAAAACATGTAAAGGGGCTGTTTTGACAACTCCCTCCCACATAGTCATGTTGAGGGAGTCCCCAAACATCCCCCAAGTGCAAAAACGGTTTTATTTTTTTTTCGGCAATTTCGCGGGGTACGCTTACCGTACGCTTACGGTAAGCGTACGGTAAAAAAATAAAAATAAAAAAAACACTATCCACACTTACCCCACCCCCTGTGCTTTTGGTGGCCGAAGGCCACCAAATGTGCTGGGCTTATTACAATGGAAAAAAACACTATCCACACTTACCCCACCCCCTGTGCTTTTGGTGGCCGTAGGCCACCAAATGTACAGGGCTTATTATAAGGGAAAAAAACTTAGCATTTAAAAAACCGTACTAATTCACTGAAAAAACCATAGGTTTCACACACGTTATAGTTAGGAATTAGCATTTAAAAAACCTTGCAAATTCACTGAAAAAACCATAGGTTTCACACATGTTATAGTTAGTGGAAATTTTACTGATAAAAAACCAATGAAATTGCCCCGTTATAGTTAGCGCAGGCAACTATAACTCACGCGACCGCAATCCTCTGCTGATGACATATGTGTCTTTATGAAAAAAAAATATTTGTAATATATGTATAGCTAAAAATGTATGGAAGAAGACATGGGCAAATAAGTGTCTAAATACAGTATTAGCATCAGCAGAGGATTGCGGTCGCGTGAGTTATAGTTGCCTGCGCTAACTATAACGGGGCAATTTCATTGGTTTTTTATCAGTAAAATTTCCACTAACTATAACATGTGTGAAACCTATGGTTTTTTCAGTGAATATATATATACATATATAAACATATAAATATAATCTGCATATCTATATAAATATAAATTCATGCAAACAAATACATATACATATATGCATACATATGCATGGTATGTACATGAAAGTTTGAAAAACTCTAATACAAGCAAAGCTAAAAAGCCACCTAATTACAAACAGAATTGCTTTAACTTAAACGAGGGCGAGACCTATTGCATTTTCAAGTTGCTCATTAGATCACCGTAGTAAAGCTACTGCTCACCAGGGAAGTCTGCTGCTGGTATTGAAAGTGCATGTTTCAGTCTGCATGTCAGAATGTTTTAATGAAATTCAAGAGGATTTGAGAAGTCACTCAAAATGTGCCCTAATTTTTCTTTTTTCCTCACTAATCATAATTTCTATGGCAAAATGAACCTCCTCATTGTGTTCCTTTTAAATTAAACTACTGACTCTCTACTACTCACTTGCTACTACTTTCTACTACTCACTCTCTACTACTCACTTTCTACTACTCTCTACTACTCTACTACTCTCTACTACTACTCTCTACTACTCACTCTCTACTACTCACTCTCTGCTACTCTCTACCACTCACTCTATACTACTCTACTACTCACTCTCTACTACTCTCTACTACTCTCGCTCTACTACTCACTCTCTACTACTCCCTCTCTACTACTCACTCTACTACTCTCTACTACTCACTCTCTACTACTCACTCTCTACTACTCTACTACTCTCTACTACTCTCTACTACTCACTCTCTACTACTCACTCTCAACTACTCACTCTACTACTCTCTCTACTACTCACTCTCTACTACTCTCTACTACTCACTCTACTACTCTCTACCACTCACTCTCTACTACTCTCTCTCTCTACTACTCACTCTCTACTACTCACTCTACTACTCTCTACTACTCTCTCTGCTACTCACTCTCTACTACTCTCTACTACTCACTCTCTACTACTCACTCTCTACTACTCTCTACTACTCTCTCTACTACTCACTCTCTACTACTCACTCTCTACTACTCTCTACTACTCTCTCTCTACTACACACTCTCTACTACTTGCTCTCTACTACTCACTCTACTACTCACTCTCTACTACTCCCTACTACTCACTCTACTACTCACTCTCTACTACTCTCTACTACTCACTCTCTACTACTCCACTACTCTCTACTAATCACTCTCTACTACTCACTCTGTACTACTCTCTACTACTCACTCTCTACTACTCTCTCTCTACTACTCACTCTCTACTACTCACTCTCTACTACTCACTCTCTAGTACTCTCTCTCTACTACTCTCTACTACTCTATACTACTTACTCTCTACTACTCTCTACTACTCACTCTCTACTACTCTCTCTACTACTCTCTACTACTCACTCTACTACTCATTCTCTACTACTCATTCTCTACTACTCTCTCTCTGCTACTCAGTCTCCACTACTCACTCTCTACTACTCTCTACTACTCACTCTATAATACTCACTCTCTATTACTCATCCTCTACTCTCTACCTCTCTACCTTACTCTACCTCTCTTTTTATTACTCTCTACCTCTCTACCTCTACCTCTCTACCTCTACCTCTCTACCTCTACCTCTCTACCTCTACGTCTCTACCTCTACACCTCTACCTCTCTACCTCTCTCTACCTCTCTCTACTCGCACACATATGCACATATATGCATATGCATTTATATATATGTATGTGTATATATATATATACACATATATATATAAACATATATATAATCTGCATATCTATATAAATACAAATATAAATGCATGTATACATATACATATATGCATGTTATGTACATGAAATTTTGAAAAACACTAATAAAAGCAAAGCTAAAAAGCCACCTAATTACAAACAGAATTGCTTTAACTTAAACGAGGGCGAGACCTATTGCATTTTCAATGCTTGTTTACTTTGGTTCCATCAAGAAGGCATTCGGATGTGACACATTTGCCATACATTCTGAATGGTAGCACTCTAGTTCCTCATTAGATCACTGTAGTAAAGCTACTGCTCACCAGGGAAGTCTGCTGCTGGTATTCAATGTGCATGTTTCAGTCTGCATGTCAGAACTTTTTAATGAAATAGAAGAGGATTTGAGAAGTCAAAATGTGCCCTAATTTTTCTTTCTGCAGCACTAATCATAATTTCTATGGCAAAATGAACCCCCTCATTTTGTTCCTTTGCAAATTAAATGTTTTAAGTGTTACCACTTTATTCCAATCAAGATGGCTTCAGGTGTGCCATACTTTTGTCTTAAGTAAGACTGTTAGCGCTCTAGTTGTTCTTTAAAACACTCTGGGATTTCTGTCATTGGGCTATACTTGGGCTACATCTCGGTGATATTTGTGCTACATTTGGGCTCTTTTGTCTCAGGTGGCCATCTTGGGAGACTTGTTATGAAGTTTCCTAATTTCCTCATTTACTACAGTCTCCTCAGTAGGCATACTGTCAGTTTTTTACTTTGATTCAATGAAGAAGGCATTCAGATGTGTCACACATTTGCCATAAATTCAGAATGTTAGCACTCTAGTTGCTCATTAGATCACTGCAGTAAAGATACTGCTCGACGGGGAAGTCTGCTGCTGGTATTGAAAGTGCATGTTTCAGTCTGCATGTCAGAATTCTTTAATGAAATAGAAGAGGATTTGAGAAGTCACTCCAAATGTGCCCTAATTTTTCTTTCTGCAGCACTAATCATACATTCTATGGCAAAATGAACCCTCTCATTTTGTTCCTTTTTAAATAAAATGTTTTAAGAGTTACCACTTTATTCCAATCAAGATGGCTTCAGGTGTGCCATACGTTTATCATAAGTAGGAGTGGTAGCGCTCTAGTTGTTCTTTGGAACACTCTGGGAAGCTGCAGTAGAACACAAAGGAATCAACTGACAGTCTCTGCCCTTGTTGGATGTGCATGTTTTACTGAGAATGTCAGACTTCATTCTCACATGACTGAGAAAGATAATGTGAATTTACAGAAAATATGCTCTCAGTTTAGCTTATAGATCACCTTCCAAACCTCTGTGGGAAAAGCATGTGAAAATAGTTTTCTCTCAAACATGATTCATGATATCCCAGCAGAAGGCTTTTTCACATGGTAAAATCACCTTAGAACATACCACAATTCCTAAAATGAGTATGGTACCATCAACAAATGATTTATAATGTAACTAAAGTCTTACAACCTTCTATTAACTGCAATGCTTTTTAATGAGGTGCTATCATGTATATTGGTCCCAAGATGGCTGCCAACACTTCTTGGATGAAGTGCTGACAGCCAATCAGATCTCACAATGAGATGTGTGGTTAGGCTCCGCCCAGATATATATGTGATTTTACTTTTTATTTTCTCAGGAACTACTGAAAAGATTTACACCATATATGCAAAAGGCACATGCCTGACCTGAGGACTACCTCTTTGCCAAATTTCAAGTAATTCTGTTCAGCCGTTCGGGCTGTACCATCGACTAAAGGTCCTATGGGAAAATGCATGGGGAAAATGCGTTTTGGGACCCCCCTTTTTTCAAAGCCCCCGCTTGACGAATCACCCCGAGACTTTCAGGGTAGGAGCTGAGCGGAGCGCCTCATTAGTTTTGAAAATTTCAC
Source organism: Triturus cristatus (assembly GCF_964204655.1). Classification (NCBI taxonomy): domain Eukaryota; kingdom Metazoa; phylum Chordata; class Amphibia; order Caudata; family Salamandridae; genus Triturus; species Triturus cristatus. Next base: position 1,209,769,637 of record NC_140591.1, on the reverse strand, counting down.
GAAGATAAGTCAACCGGCGCCAAAGTTATTCAAAATAGAATTTTCAGATTTCCTATGGGAACTCGGTCCTAACTATAACTATCTACTGGCGACCGCCAGTAGATAATATATATATATATGCCACGAACCTCGCCTTAGATATCTTCTTCAGAAGAAAACGAGCGTAGACCCAGGTTTGGTGCAATTGTTTTTATTTTAACACACCACCAGCCGCCATGACGCGTTTCGGCAGATCCCTGCCTTGATCACATGATATATATATATATATATGTGTGTGTGTGTATATATATATATTCACAGAAAAAACCATAGGTTTCAGGCACGTTATAGTTAGGAATTAGCATTTAAAAAACCTCAGAAATTCACTGAAAAACCATAGGTTTCAGGGGTGTTATAGTTAGCTGGACTTTTCACTTGTACAAAACCATTGAAATTCCCCCGTTATAGTTAGTTCAGCTAACTATAACTCGCGCGCCCGCAATGCACTGCTGATGACGTCACATATTACATCACTCATGACATGGTCAGTGACATCACTCATGACATCATTGATGACATCTCAAATGACATCACTGATGACATCATCCAGTGAATGTGTGTTTTTCTGAAAATTAAATATGTTTTATATATGTATATCTCAAGGTCGATGGAAGATTAAATGGGTATATAAGTGTCTAAATGGATGATTTGTTTTTGAAAAATTGATTGTGTAACTGACTGATTAAGTGTATCATAGTAAATACATGGCTTAGTGAGTAATGTTTAAATATGTAAATATCTGTATCAGTCTCTCACTTTGTGTATAAGTGGCTGCATGGGTTGGTGAGTAGCTACATGGGTGTCTATATAGGTTATTAGTTGGTTTTTTGAGTATCAGTCTGAGTGTCTGCATGGTTCGGTGGGGGGTATTACGTAGTGCATAGGTGCATAAATGAGTGACTCACTGTTTGTATGTGTTGAAGACAGCATGTGTGCAGGACTGTATGGGTGGATGAGTGTGTGTATGGGTATATTAGTGAGTGAATGACTGTCTCAATAGTGTCTTTATGAGTAACTTCATATGTTTTAAACTAGTATATGTGACTATTGGTGTATATAAGTGAGTATATGTGAGAGTGAGAGATTGAAAGAGTTCCTGTATGAATAAGTATGTGTTTCTATTAGGCCTGGGCGAAGCACTACGCTACGCTCGCGTAGTTTGCGAAGTTCGCGCTACTTCGCGCTACGCGAACTGCACGTAGCACAGTGCGAACACGCGTAGCGTAGTGTTGCGTAGTGCTGCGGTCATTTTTTGCTTGCTCGCGGTCCTCAACGTCAAGTTGGCGACCGCGAGCAAGCAAAATGACATCCTGGCGAGACTTTTTCCTTGTTCGCGATCGCGAGCATGGAAAATAAACCTCCCGGCGAGATTCCCAACGCGAGAAGGTCAGGTTTCTCATTGCGAGGGGTCGCGTATGCTCGCGACCGCTCGCGATGAGAAACTACCAGTTCGCGTTGAGAAAGCTGCAGCTCGAGTAAAAATCTACTCGAGCAGCAGAAAACTACAGCTCGCACTGTGCAAGATGCCATTTTCAATGATTGCACAGTGCCGGTTGCTTGTCCGCACTGTGCAATCATTGAAAACAACATCTTGCACAGTGCGAACATGTTACTTCGCAGTTCGCGAAGTGCTACGCGTAGCTCGCGTAGTGCGAACTTCACTTTGCGTAGCTTCGCGAAGTGCTACTTCGCGAACTACGCCCACCCTTAGTTTCTATAAGTGATTGTTTAAAAGACTAAGTATGTGTAAGTTTCCATAGAAGTAAGTGTGGTGGTGTGTGTATAACTGTATATGCAAGTAAATGTATGTTTGATTCTTTATTAGCATGAGTGACTATGTGTGTGAGTAACTCTATGGATGAGTGGCATTGTGTAACAGGATGTATAGGTGTATGAGTACATATGATGAGTGAGTACATGTATGAGTGACTGTATAGGACTGTTGGTGAATGAGTGGATGTGGATGTGGATCTTAGAAATACTGAAGAGGTTGTTGTAACTGGTATTGGTATGTCCATTGTTTTGAAAATTTTAGTCTCTATTTTTGAATGTGTGTATCAAAGGTTATATTAGGGTGAGAGGAGGTCTGCCACACTATCACAACGATGATGTCATCAGTGATGTCATCAATGATGTAATTTGAGATGTCATCAGTGATGTCATGAGTGATGTCACTGACCATGTCATGAGTGATGTAATATGTGACGTCATCAGCAGTGCATTGCGGGCGCGCGAGTTATAGTTAGCTGAACTAACTATAACGGGGGAATTTCAATGGTTTTGTACAAGTGAAAAGTCCAGCTAACTATAACACCCCTGAAACCTATGGTTTTTTCAGTGAATTTCTGAGGTTTTTTAAATGCTAATTCCTAACTATAACGTGCCTGAAACCTATGGTTTTTTCTGTGAATTTCAAAGGTTTTTTAAATGCTAATTTATAACTATGCCTACAGAGATAGGACATGTGAAGAAAGAAGAAAAAATGCACAGAAAGAAAAAAAAGAAGTGCAGAAAGAAGCAACAGAAGTCCTCAAAGACGAAGAAAAGTGGAGGAAGAAGGATAAAGTGCAGAAAGAACAAAAAGAAGAGCAGAAAGAAGCCTTGTTGCAAAATCATCCTGTACCCTCAACTTTTTCAGACGGATACTGGTGGTAACTGAGTCTGACTAACCAGCCCTAGAGCCAGTGCTATGTTAAAAGACACTTAGAATACAGTGAAAACACCTACATACACTAGGGATCATTATGCGTTGGGGTCCCCCTGTGATTAGCATGACCTCCTCTGTAAGCCCCTAGTATATAATAGGGCAGGGGGATTAAAACTACCTCTTAAAACAGGCCACAGGGCGTTTTTGCACACGTTAACTCAGGCCCCGTCCCCTCCCTTCACCACTGTGTAAACACGCCCTGTGTCCGTTTTTAGTTGGGAGATTAAGTTCATTTGAATCCTGAGGGTCCCTAGGGTCCAACTAGCCCACTAGGTACCTCCAGTAAGTGCCACAGAGCTGCGTTGCAGAGAGGTGTAAAAAGTGGCACGGCCTGGACCACCTCTCTGCAATGCAGCTCAGTGGCGCTTACTGGAAGCACTTGGTGGGCTAGTTAGCCCCCAGGGGCCCTCAGTATTGAAGGGAAATTATATCCCCAATTTAAAACGTGCCATAGTGCGTGTTTGCACACGTCACCTCAGGCCCCGTCCCCTCCCTTCACCACTGTGTAAACGCGCCCTGGGGCTGTTCTAAGTTGAGAGATTAAGTCCCCTTGAATCCTAAGGGCCCCTAGGGTCAAACTAGACCACTAGGTACCTCCAGTAAGCGCCACAGAGCTGCGTTGCAGAGAGGTGTAAAAAGGGGCTTGGCCTCAGAACACCTGTCTGCAGCGCAGCTCCCTGGCGCATACTGGAGATGCCTGTTGGGCTAGTTGGCCCTCAGGGACCCTCAGTATTGAAGAGGAATTAATTCCCCAACTTACAACTCGCCAGGGGGCGCGTTTGCAGAGTGCTGCAAGGAGGGGGCGTGGCCTCCGGCACGATGCCAGTCTTTTATTTATTTTAATTTTTTAAGAAGGGGGGCTGTGTGGTTCCCCTTCATATTCTAATTTATTGGCCCTGATGACCCCAGCCCTCTGTTTACATGTGCAGACCCCTACTCCCTCCCTCCTGGCTTGTCTGTTCCATTGTAATGCCCCTGATCCGTCCCTCCTGCCCTTTATGGTCTGTTATGCTGCAGCTCCTGTCTGTCCATAATGGTCAGCTAGCTACCATTGCCTCTTGCCCCTCTGTTCTCTGTTGTCCATGTGCATGGTCCTGTCCCCTCCCGCTTGCTTTCTATGGATTGTTGTGCTGCACTCCCGTCCCGCATGCCCTGTGTGGTGTATTGTGCTGCTGCAAACCCTGATGCCTGCCCTGCAGGGTCAGTTTGGTGCACCTCTCCATGTCCCTTCTGTCCTCTGTTATCCAAGTCCATGTCCCTACCCCATTTCCTTCCATGATCCAGTGTACCATACTTGCGAGCATTTTGAACTTGGTAAGAGGGAGATTTTGAAAAAGAACTGGGGTATTGATTTTCCCCTTTGAGTTACATTGAAAAAGAGGAGATTGTAGACAGGAGACAGATCAAATAAAGCCCATTTGAGCTTAAAAACATTGGACGTTTCCTGGCTGAATCGGGTCTGTTGGCATGTATGGTTGTACTACCATTGCCTCTTCCTTCTGCCCACAATGGTCTATTACATTGCCACAGCCTCTCTTGCAAGTCCTGTATTGTTGGTTTGTTGCCCCTGCCCCCCTTTCCACTGCCCTCCATAGTCTGTTGTGCTGCCACGGCCCTTCCTGCCTGCTCAGTGTGGTTAAATTGTTGCCTTTGCACCCTCCTACCTGCCTTCAATTTTCAGAGTCCGTGCCCCTGTCCTCTGCCTCTCAACAGTATCCTAATGAACAACTAGATTGCTAACATTCTATATTTATTACAAAAGTGTGGAACGCCTGACGTCATCTTGATGTAATCAAAACTGTAATACCTAGAGCATTTCCTTTCGAAATTACATATATGAGAGGGTCTTATTGGCATCAAAATTATGGTTAGTGCTCTAAAAGACTAAAATAAGGACATATTTTCTGAGTTTTCAAATAGAGACAAAGCACTTTTAAATTATTTGTTATCTTTATGTTTTTTTATCCACTTGACCACTTGATTAAATGTTGCACTTAGGGGAGAGGATGTGGTGTTACTTCCAGAACTGCAGACTTTGCAACTGGGGAACCAGGTTGGAGTTTCTTTTTTTTTTTTTTTTAATTTTATTTTGACATTTTAAGACAAAGTAAACATACAGCTGTGTTACAAGGAGCGCCAGTGCGCACTCATCTCAATATGGGTGATACAGAGAAGGCCGGAAAGATGTAACGAAGACACATTCTTTGCAGGGGTGACGTGGACAGCAAAACAAACCCATTGTAAAACATTATCTAAAGTACGGAATTCAAGAGATCACTGCAAGGGGTATGGACCCTTTGGGGGGGGGGTAACACCCACACCCCAATTCTCACAGCAACACACCCTCCCGCAAACCAGAGAGGAGACCCACTTCTTAAGCGCGACCAATGCCAGCAAATCCCGGAACCAATCTCGGGCAAGTACCCTCAGTCGCTGCACCCCACAGTACGAGCTCATTAAGCATCCTGACCGCCATCCGGGGCCGTCGTCCCAGCAAGGAGATAACATTGTAATGGGGCCCATATATCAGCGGGCCGCGACGTGGGCGGCATGAGCTCAGAGTACGTTCGGATCTGATCTTGACAGTAAACAAGATCTCTCATCCAGTCCTTAAATTTTGGGGCCCTGCCTCTGCCCCAACGACACGCCACTCTCCTTTTCGCAAGCAGAAAGGCCAGCGCGATGAATTTACGGTGCGCCGCCTGTATAGGCTCTACATAACCCAACAGGGCTAGGAGAGGGGAGGGCAGCAATATTGTATCGATCATCTTTGAGAGCGCCTCGAACACCCGGCACCAATAGCGGTGAACTGCATCACACGTCCACGCCAGGTGAAGGAAGTCCGCACCTGGAGCCCAGCATCTGTTGCAATTATCATTGTCGCGAAGCCGATATCTGTGAAGTCTGGCGGGCGTGAAGTAGAGCCTATGAAGGTATTTATAATGGATAATCCTGAGGCGGCTACTGGAGGAGACGCGGTCCGTCATCATCAGGCAGAATTGCCACTGTTTATCCGTCAACGGGACATTTAACTCTCGGTCCCATCTCTCCCTGGCTGCCAACTGTGGTGCCTGCGTGGAGGAGTGGACCGATCGGTATATTTTGGAGACAAGATTAGCTGGAGTGTCATCGCTCAGTATACGATGCAGCGGAGCCAAATGCGGGGGCTCCTGGGGGAAGCAGGGCATGAGGGCCCTCAGCCCCTGCCGCAGGCGTAGGTATAAGAAAACATCGAGGGGAGTAGGCTGGATGGTGGCATACATGTGCTCCATGGACCGGAACGTGCCGTTGTGGTACAGGTCGCCCCACGTCTTCACGTGAATAGCTTGAAGCAATTTACGGAAACCCGCCTCCTGCAGCAGGGGCATATTAGGATGATAAACAAGAGGCAGGAGTGGCGTGTACACCATTTCTAGCTCTAGAGCGGCAGCCAGCTTGGTCCACGCAGTCACCGTACTGATCAATGTCGTGGGCGTCTTATCTCTGCCTGTCACCGGTATGTACAGCGCGCCTTCTATGGGAATGGGGTGGGCCAACCAATGTTCAGCCGCTAGTTGGGGCATATATCGGGGCTGCCGCATCCAATAGTAAGCATAGTGCGCCTGGGCTGCCTGATAGTAGAGCTCAAAGTTGGGAATGCCAAAACCACCCTGCTCAAAGGGCCTGATCAGGATGTCCCACTGGAGCCGGGGTGACTTACTGCCCCAGACTAGTCTAATAAGTTCCGAGCGGAGTTGTCAAAAGAAAAAAGCACCAGGATAAAAGGGAATATTCAAGAAAAGGTACAGCAGCTGCGGCAAGATCACCATCTTAATCAGTGAGGACCTGCCAGCCATTGAAAGGGGTAGGGTGATCCATCGAGTGATGGAGTCTGTAATGCGGGACAGAGCCGTCCCATAGTTAGCCCTCATAAGTTCATCTCTGTTTTTTTCAATGCGGATGCCCAGGTACTTAAAGTCCCCGTCACACCAGGCAAGGGGGAAGTCAGGCACAAATCTTCCAGTGGAGGCAGTCAGGGGAAACAAACAAGACTTGCTCCAGTTGATCTGGATGCCGGAAATCATGCCAAACCGAATGAATTTGCGGAGGATCGGGTTAAGATTTTCCTTCGGCTCCCGTACATAGAGGGTGATATCATCGGCATACATGGATACAAGTATCTGCCTCTGGAAGCACCGCAGTGCTTTGTCACGATGGTGTTGCCGCAGTTTGGCTGCCAGAGGTTCCATGGCCAAAGCAAATAATAGAGGCGAAAGGGGGCAGCCCTGCCTGGTGCCCCTGGTGATGGGGAAGTCAGAGGACAACCTCCCATTCACTAAGACTTTGGCCATAGGGGCAGTATACAATAATTTAATCCACGAGATGAATACAGCCGGGAAACCCATGTGCCCCAGTACTTGGAACAGGTAGTCCCATTCAAGGGAGTCGAAGGCTTTCGTGGCATCCAGGAACACGGCGGCCATGGGCAGATCTGCATGCACAGAATTAAGGATCGAAAAGAATGTGCGCAAGTTATGCGTCGTGGCCCTACCTGGCACAAAACCGGCCTGGTCGGGCAGTATCAGGTTGGGGAGTAATAGACTGATTCGATTGGCGATGAGCTTGGCTAAAATTTTCACATCATAATTGAGGAGGGAGAGAGGCCTGTAAGAGTCGCAGTCGCCGGCCTCCTTCCCCGGTTTAAGGAGCGATGTGATGAGGGCCATGCGCATCGATGGGGGGAGATGACCCACCTCCAATGCATCCTCGTAGACTTCTCTCAACACTGGGGCCATAAAGTCAATATAGGTTTTGTAAAATTCAATGGGTATCCCGTCGAGTCCGGCGGTTTTACCCGACCTCATCTGCATAATGGCCTCTCTCACCTCGTCTAGCTAAAAAAGGGGAGCTCAGAAACTCCCGTTGCGCATCGCTAAGCCACCCCAGGGACACATCGTCAAGGTAATCATGCAATTGGAGCTCTCCAACCCTAGTGGACGCATAGAGCACACTATAGTGGGCTACAAATGCGTTGAGGATATGTGCGGTCTCACTGTACCTTGTGCCATCCACCCCTACAATCTCCATGATCGTATTAGGCGGTCGTGCTAGCCTCATCGTTGCAGCCAGGGCTTTCCCCGGCCTCTCACCCTCACCGTAACTCCGGGCAACCCAGTATTTGCCTCGAAAGTTAGCCTCCCGGGTGGCCTCCGCAGTATACTCAGAAATTTTGTCCCGAATGCACGCCAGCTTGGCATCATCAGGGTTGGCCGCAAGCGACGTCTCCAGCGCCCAAAGGTCATCCTCCAAGGTGCGCAGGCGCGCCATAATGCTCTTCAGGACACCGGACCCCTTGGCAATGCAAATACCCCGCAGGGTCACTTTGAAAGCATCCCAGATAGTCTCAACGTCCTGCACAGAGTCCTTGTTGCGCTCAAAGAAAGCCAAGCATTCCTCCCGCAGCTCCTCCTGAAACAGGGTATCGAGAAGCATCATGGGCTGCAGACGCCAGGCCGCCAGAGGGGGGCCTAGTTCCGCCGCCCTCAGTGTGACTCGCACCGGCGCATGGTCCGAGAATGTACGCGGAAGGTGCTGCGCTCCAACCAGCGCAGCATGAAATTGTGGGGTCAGGAGGACGTAATCGAGCCTGGCCCAGGAGCGTGCCTGCGCCGTGAAGTGAGTACCCTCGTGGCCGTCCGCATGGAGGTGTCTCCATGCGTCAATCAGCCTGTGCTCCGTAATGATGTCCAGAAGTATCTCCCGGGACCGTTTATAATGATGCGGGGCCGGGTGGGACCTGTCAAGCGCCGGGGCAAGTGTGACGTTAAAATCTCCTCCCAGTATGAGGTGCTGCGTACCCACACCTATTATATCCGCACCGAGGTCAACGAAGGAGGCAGGGTCGTCCACATTGGGACCATAGCAACAGGCCAGAGTAACCATTCTATGTCCCAGTCTCCCCCACATCAGGCAGTATCGGCCTTGGGCATCACTTTTCGTACCCGCCAGCACGAAGGGGGTGGTCCGTTTAACTAATATAGCAACACCACGGGAATATGAGGAGTAAGACGAAAAGGTAGAATACTTCGCCCACCTGTTAGCAAAGGTAGGGGTAGCCTGCGCCCGGAAATGGGTCTCCTGAAGGAACGCAATGTGTACAGCGTGGCGATCTAAGTAGGAGAGGACGTTTCTCCGCTTTTTAGGGTCCCCCAGGCCTCTGACATTCCACGTGAGTATATTCAAATCAGTGTCCCCCATAGCCAGGTAGACCCAAAACAGGTAGGAAGTGCAGCGGCAAAGGGGCCTCTTTCAGTCATCCCCCATCCATCGCGCGCGCGATTTGCTTTACACACCACACACCAAACCACAAGCGCTCCACAGTCCACATCACCGGTAAAGCCTAGGCAGAATCTATCCTCAACAAATGGGTACCCACCACGTCCCCACAGGGGACCACGCCGCAAATAAACACCAAAAGCGTGGAATGATGCCATGGACGGCAGCGTCCTGAACACAGCTGTATCAAACATAACAACAACATCAAGAACCATCCCGGGTCTCAAAACCAACCCGGCTGCCTGCCCTAGCAGATACCCAGCACCAGGCTCCAGTGCCGAGCAACGGGGGGAAGCGAGGCACTCAGTCCCCCAGAACCTTGACCTCAGATCCCACCCTACCGCCCCGAAAGCAGACCCACATCTCCACAGAGCTAAAGAGTCCCACAAAGCCCCGCGCCCCACCACCCCACCCCACACCCACTGAAGCAACCCCAACTCGCCAGAAATGTCTACCCACCCATCAGAACCCTCAAAAAGCTCAACAGGAGCAACTCAGTCAATAGAGTCCAGGGGGTACACCCTACAGGGGACATCCAGAGGGCACACAGATCCACCCATGCCTGCCCGTAACCCACCATAGTCATAGAGGGAGGGATAAGGGTGGTGCCTGGCATACATTACCGATCCCTGTCCAGCCCGCGACTGGGCCATCTTCACTCAGTCGGTACATAGCCCATCAAGTGGCTCACAGGGGCGGGCAAACAGGAAAGGCACAGAGAAGTCGCACTGTAATGCAGGGAAGGGATCCCGTTAACCCACAGGCTAGCAGTCAATGTTCGTTCTCTGGGGCCACATCCTCTTCATCAGGCCGGTCACAACGCGTTTTCCGCAGGGATTTCAAAAAGTCCTCCACCTGCTGCGGGTTCGTGAAGAAATGTTGCTTCGCTTGATGGGTGACACGCAGCTTCGCCGGGTAGAGCAATGCATAGTCGATTTGGAGAGCTCTCAGCTTTTTCTTAACATCAACAAACTTACGACGCTGGTCCTGCACAACAGGCGTGAAATCTGGGAAGACGGTGAAGCTGACACCCTCAAAGGACAAATTCTGGTTCGCACGCGCAGCCCGCAGCGCAGCATCTCGGTCGCGGTAGTTTAGGAGCCGCGCGATGATGGGCCGGGGCGGGGCGCCGGGACGCGGCCGCAGGCCAAGTGACCGGTGCGCCCTCTCCATGATGAACTGTTTAGAGAAGGCGTCCGCGCCAATAGAGGCAATGAGAATCTTCTCCACATAATCCTCCATGCGCCCCGTGTTGGTGGACTCTGGCACACCCACCACGCGGATATTATTACGGCGGCTGCGGGCTTCCAACTCCTCATTTTTAGCAGCTATAATGCGCAGGACATTGTCCATTTTAGTGAGCTGTGTAGAGTGGGAAGCAGTCGTATCTTCGTTCTCCGAGATCCGCCGTTCAGTCTCAGTAAGGCGCTCCTCATGGGCATCGATTTTCTGCGCGTACGCATCCATACGGGAAGTAAGGCAGTCCACCTTATCCACCACTGTGGCGAAGCCCTGCCTCATCTCCCGCATCATCTGCTGCAAATCCATTGGCGGCGGGGCCGCGGCCACGTCCAGCCCCGGGGGGGCCCGTGCGCCTCCATCATCCGGCGCACTCCGCAGCCCCGGTTTCGCAGCTGGGGCAGCAAACGACAGCTTCGCCTGTTTAGTGTCATGCTTGCCCATCGTGGGCTCGTTGTGGGGGGCTGCCTCACACCCCAGAGTGGCCAAGGCCGTCCCCGTCGCCGGCAGGTCAGAAACAGGGGCCGGCAAAGGGCAGTTCAGCCCCGGTAGGCGCCGGTGCAGATGACGGCCTCACCCAGCAATGCAGGAGTAGCCCAGGAAGAGAGCCCTCCGACAGTCCACACCGCCCCAAGGGCGAAATCAGCCAGCACTCCGCCGCGGGCACCGGCCGCTCGCGCACCGGAAGGATGCAAGCCCACGAAGAGAAGCCCTCTCGTCAGGGACACCAGCGTAGCACCAGCAGGGGGCCTCTAGGCTGCAGCGAGGGGAGGCAAGGGGAGCCGTCCAGGAGCAGGCCCCAGGGGTCCCCAGCAGCAGTGAAAGCTCGGTCCGTGCAGCGCTAGGCCAGCGCGGCGTATCCCTCTTCCGCCAGCAGCCCCGCCGCAGTCTCGGCCCAGCGCCACCTCCGGTATGCCGCAGAGTCCTGTCGCAGCGAGTGCAGCAGGAGGGATCGGGGGAGTCCGGAGCACCCCCGGCGGCGAGTCAGCAATACCCAGGTAAAGCAGGGGGGGAGGGGGCACCCATCCGCCACAGCCCCAAGCAGTGCAGTCCGTCCAGTCCAGGACGGGGGAGCGGTTCACCTCTGGCGCCACGCAGAGAGACCCCTCCGGCCACCAGCACCGCTCGCCCCCAAATCGCAGGATCACCGCTCTCCGCCGCCAGGCCCAGGCAGTTCACACGGCAGTGGGGGGGTGGGAGGGGGCCAAGCCAGGCACGAGAAGAGTCCAGAGCCCCTCCGTTTCTCGCCGCCTCTGCACACCGTGCACCCCCTGCGCTCTCCACAGCAACGGTCGCCGCAGCAGCCAGGGGGCAGGCCGGGGCCTAACTGCCTCGTGTACAGCACCGGGATCGCGTGGCTCCAGACCCCGGCCGGCGTCACCGCCACGCCTCAGCCACCGGTCCGGCGGAAATTGCAACGCGTCCCACAAAGTCCTCGACGGGCTCTCAGCTTCCAAACTTCAGTCGGGGCCGCCGGGGACCAGCAGCCACAGGTACACCCGGTCACGGTCCGGCAGGCGATCGGGAAAGCAGGATATTTGTAGGATAGCGTGTCCAGGCAGCAGGAGCCTCACCGAAGTGCGGCCATACTGCGTGCGCGCCCTCTAGCGCCCCCCCCAGGTTGGAGTTTCTGCTTCAGCTCGACATTCTGTGATTCTGGTCAAATCACTTAGTCTCCCCATGTCTACAACCAAAATGAATTTGTTCTTGTGTGATGTAACCAATGCTCATGTAAAGCACTCCAATACCTGACAAGTCTGCACTATATAACACTGCAAAAACACAAAATAATAAGTGTTTTGCACACTTCTGTCATTGGGCTATATTTGGGCTACATCTGGGTGATTTTGGGCTACATTTGGGCTCTTTTGTCTCCGGTGGCCATCTTGGGAGATTTATTTGTTATGAAGTTTCCTAATTTCCTCATGTACTGCAGTCTCCACAGTAGTAAATGCTTTCAGTTTTTTACTTTGATTCCATCATGAAGGTATTCAGATATGTCACACATTTGCCATAGATTCTGAATGTTAGCACTATAGTTGCTCATTAGATCACTGTAGTAAAACTACTGTTCGCCATGGAAGTCTGCTCCTGGTATTAAAAGTGCATGTTTCAGTCTGCATGTCAGAATTTTTTAATGAAATAGAAGAGGATTTGAGAAGTCACTCAAAATGTGCCCTCATTTTCTTTCTTCAGCATTAATCATAATTTCTATGGCAAAATGAACCCCCTCATTGTGTTCCTTTTTAAATTAAATGTTTTAAGTGTTACCAGTTTATTCCAATCAAGATGGCTTCAGGTGTGCCATACTTTTGTCACAATGAAGACAGTAAGCGCTCTAGTTGTTTTTAAGAACACTCTGGGACATTCTGTCATTGGGCTATACTTGGGCTACATCTGGGTGATATTTGGGCTACATTTGGGCTCTTTTGTCTCTGGTGGCCATCTTGGGAGACTTATTTGTTATGAAGTTTCCTAATTTCCTCATTTACTGCAGTCTCCTCAGTAGGAAATACTTTCAGTTTTTTACTTTGATTCCATCAAGAAGGCATTCAGATGTGTCACACATTTGCCATAAATTCAGAATGTTAGCACTCATTTTGCTCATTAGATCACTGTAGTAAAGCTACTGCTCACCAGGGAAAACTGCTGCTGGTATTGAAAGTGCATGTTTCAGTCTGCATGTCAGAATGTTTTAATGAAATAGAAGAGGATTTGAGAAGTCACTCATATGTACCCTAATTTTTCTTTCTGCAGCACTAATCATACTTTTTATGGAAAAATGAACCCCCTCATTTTGTTCCTTTTTAAATTAAATGTTTTAAGAGTTACCACTTTAATCCAAGCAAGATGGCTTCAGGTGTGCCATACGTTTATCATTAGTAGGACTGTTAGCGCTCTAGTTGTTCTTTGGAACACTCTGGGAAGCTGCAGTAGAACACAAAGGAATCAACTGACAGTCTCTGCCCTTGTTGGATGTACATGTTTTACTGAGAATGTCAGACTTCATTCTCACATGACTGAGAAAGATAATGTGAATTTACAGAAAATAAGCTCTCAGTTTAGCTTATAGATCACCTTCCAAACCTCTGTGGGAAAAGCATGAGAAAATATTTTTCTCTCAATCATGATATCCCAGCAGAAGGCTTTTTCACATGGTGAAATCACCTTAGAACATACCACAATTCCTAAAATGAGTATGGTACCATCAACAAATGATTTATAATGTAACTAAAGTCTTAAAACCTTCAATTAACTGCAATGCTTTTTAATGAGGTGCTATCATGTATATTGGTCCCAAGATGGCTGCCAACACTTCTTGGATGAAGGGCTGACAGCCAATCAGATCTCAGGATGAGATGTATGGTTAGGCTCCGCCCACATATATATATGATTTTACTTTTGATTATCTCAGGAACTACTGAACAGATTGACTCCATATATGCAAAAGGCACATCCCTGAGCTGAGGACTACCTCTCTGCCAAATTTCAAGTAATTCTGTTCAGCCGTTCGGGCTGTACCTTGGACTAAAGGTCCCTATGTAAAATTGCATGGGGAAAACGCGTTTTGGGACCCCCCTTTTTTCTCAGCCCCCGCTTGACGAATCCCCCGAGACTTTCAGGGTAGGAGCGGAGCGGAGCGCCCCACCTATTTTGAAAATTTTGCAAGGATTCGTCAACCGGCGCCAAAGTTATTCCAAATAGAATGTTGCGGATTTCCTATGGAAACACGGTCCTAACTATAACTATCTACTGGTGACCGCCAGTAGATAATATATATATATATATATGTATTCACTGAAAACACCAAAGGTTAATTCAGCAGTTATGGTTACCTTAGCTAACTACAACTTATGCCCCCGCAATGCACTGCTTGTGACCTCCTATATTACATCACTCATTAAATGGTCAGTGACATCACTGATGACATCACACATTTGCAGAGTGGTGGAAAAGGGAGGCTGGGCGTCCAAAGACCTCTCAGCAACTGGGACTTATTGGAGGTAGCAGGAGGGGTTGGTGGCCCCCATCGGCTTGTTTTTGGCCTTCACGATATTAACTGAGTAGAAATAAGATCCGCTTTTTTTAAGTTATAATGATAGTGTCTGAGGGCTGTTTTGTAGGATGTTTTGTTTGTGTCCTGGTCGTCAATTCTCCAGGTCCTCTCGAATTTTAAAAAAATATTTTCTTTTTTCTCCAAATTCTGAAGTGACTCAGGGTGCTGAGGGGTAGATCTCTCCTTCTTGAGGTAGTAGGTTTGCCTGGGGGCGATGTGATCGACAGTGTCCAAGAGCCATTGATTGACTAAGGATGCATCCCAATTGATGTTGCCTGAGAGGATAGGTATCAAGCGTTTTAGGGTGCTCTTTACTTCAGAATGGTCAGCTTTTTTTCCATGGCCTAGTATAAGAGCCAGAGGGATTTGCTGGCACGTCAAACTTAGTTCTGGAAGAATCCCAGGAAAGCTTCAATATTATATCGTCAGACCAGGTTACTTCTGTCAATGCATCTAGAGCAATTGATGAATTTTAAATCAATTTTTAATGAATTTTGAATATTAAATCAATGGTATGCCCTGCTCTGTGTGTGGGAATCGAGGGGTTCAGAGCTGATGACATCATCCACGTGATAATCTGATGCAGCTCTTCACACCCTAATATAACCTTTGATACACCCAGTCTAAAATACAGACTACCATTTTCGAAACCATAGACAAATCAATAGCAGTTACTATATACCTTCTGACTAATTCCTAGCTATACACTCACATTCATTCATTCACCCTTACAGTTACTCATACATGCAGTCACTCATCAATACAGCACTATTCTAAGTACTCATACATCTACACAAACACTCATACACCATCACTCATCCATAGAGTTATCGACACACCTAGCTAGTCATGTAAAGAATCAATAACACTGCCATTTTGTCACCTATGCAGTTATACCTTCACCATCTAACCTATTCGTACAAATACTAACATATGCTTACTCTCTTATACAATCACTGACACAAGCATACACTTATTTATACAGCCACTCTCACAATTACTCACTCTCAGATATAGTCATTCATATACTCCAACACTCACATATACTGCCTTTCACATATGTAGTTACTCACACATATACAAATGAGACATTCATTCACTCACCAACACACTGATACACACAGTCACTCACCTATACAGCTATTTCCACATACACCATTGAACCCATACACCCAGTAAAATATCCACTCACACAAGTAGGCAGAAAGTCACCCACCGCCCACCCACCCACACACACAAACACTGAGGCACCCATACAGATACTCATGCAACTAATAAGTAACCCATATAGACAATCATGTACCTAATCATCAACCCATGCAGCAGCTTACACAACAACTGAGAGACTGATACAGACATTCACACTGTTTAGTCACTAACCCATGCTAACAGTAGGACACATTTTATCACTAACTTATACTGTCAGTCACACACCTCTTAAATTCTCCACCCACACACTTATACACCAACTCATTCTTCAATACACCTTGGCATTAACATATATAAAATATATTTAAACTTTACAGAAACACACATTCACTGGATGGTGTCATCAGTGATGTCATTTGAGATGCCATCAGTGATGTCATCAGTGATGTCACTGACCATGTCATGAGTGATGTAATATGTGACGTCATCAGCAGTGCATTGCGGTGGCACGAGTTATAGTTAGCTCTACTAACTATAACGTTTGAATTACTCTGGTTTTGTACGAGTGAAAGGTCCAACTAACTATAACGTCCCTGAAACCTATGTCTTTGTTCAGTGAATATATATATATATATATATGTGTATATATATATATATATATATATATATATATATATATATATATATATATATATATATATACATATATATATATATCTATATGCCACAAACCTCGCCTTGGATATCTTCTTCAGAAGAAAACGAGCATAGACCGAGGTTTGGTGCAATTGTTTTTATTTTAACACACCACCAGCCGCCATGACACGTTTCGGCAGATCCCTGCCTTGATCACATGATATATATATATATATATATATATATGTTTGTGTGTGTGTGTATGTATATATATATATATGTATTCACTGAAAACACCAAAGGTTAATTCAGCAGTTATGGTTACCTTAGCTAACTACAACTTATGCCCCCGCAATGCACTGCTTGTGACGTCATATATTACACCACTCATTAAATGGTCAGTGACATCACTGATGACATCACACATTTGCAGAGTGGTGGAAAAGGGAGGCTGGGCGTCCAACGACCTCTCAGCAACTGGGACTTAATGGAGGTAGCAGGAGGGGTTGGTGGCCCCCATCTGCTTGTTTTTGGCCTTCACGATATTAACGGAGTAGAAATAAGATCCGCTTTTTTTAAGTTATAATGATAGTGTCTGAGGGCTGTTTTGTAGGATGTTTTGTTTGTGTCCTGGTCGTCAATTCTCCAGGTCCTCTCGAATTTTAAAAAAATATTTAATTTTTTCTCCAAATTCTGAAGTGACTCAGGGTGCTGAGGGCTAGATCTCTCCTTCTTGAGGTAGTAGGTTTGCCTGGGGGCGATGTGATCGACAGTGTCCAAGAGCCGTTGATTGACTAAGGATGCATCCCAATTGATGTTGCCTGAGAGGATAGGTATCAAGCGTTTTAGGGTGCTCTTTACTTCAGAATGGTCAGCTTTTTTTCCATGGCCTAGTATAAGAGCCAGAGGGATTTGCTGGCACGTCAAACTTAGTTCTGGAAGAATCCCAGGAAAGCTTCAATATTATATCATCAGACCAGGTTACTTCTGTCAATGCATCTAGAGCAATTGATGAATTTTAAATCAATTTTAATGAATTTTGAATATTAAATCAATGGTATGCCCTGCTCTGTGTGTGGGAATCGAGGGGTTCAGAGCAAGGTTGAAGGCTGCCATGGCATATCAAAATGTTCTAGTTATTTTACCTTCTATGTCATTCATGTGGAGATTAAGGTGTCAAAAAATAGTAAAGCTAGAGTACCTTATGGTATTGATGAACAACTTATCATTTTAGTATATGGTATGCCTACCAAGAACATAAAAATCTGGCAAGAGTTAGTGGATGTTAATAAAGTTTAAAAAAAGCATCATAATACCTGGTACAAAATATTATTATAAATACATTCCTGTTGTTCAAGATGTAAAATGTGGAGGATGAAACATTACCATCAAGTGGACAGAGTAAAAAAGTGGATTGTTCCAGATCAGAAGAAATTTATGAACACTACATCAACCATCTTCTGCATTCTAAGGAAGTTATTGGTAATGCTATTGATCTCATTCAAAGCAGACAATCAAAAGGAGCTTCCATGAGTGTGTGGGACAAAGGTTTAGAGGATCGCTGTTTTCCCATTGGAAAAGGTTGACAGTATGATGACCTTCTTGTACACATAACAGCAGCTGAATACCGGCCAACCCGATTAAATTCAGAGGATTCTACATTTTGCCAATGAATTGCATACATATTGTGAGAAGTTGGCCTGGTATATGCTGTCCACTAGTTATAGTGGGCACCTTGTACCAGTCCAAACAACCCTTATTGATGAATAGGTTTAAGACAACCTTTATTGAAAGCTATCCTAGTGGTTGCAATGGAGAGCAGCCTTCAGGCTAAGTCTTGAAGGAGAGTTTGGTTTACCAGATTATAACCTCTTGAATAACTAAATGAAAGGAGAACCACACCAGGTATATATAAAATATATGTTTTTATTTCTAAACACTCTCTACTAACCTCTTTATGAAGTTAGAGAGCAAGGCACACAATAATACAGTTATTAAACAACAGTAAATAGCACAATATACAATGGGCCAAACCATATATTAAGAAAGTGGTATTAGAACCACAACTTGACTAGACACAGTTCCTAGAGCATGTAGAATCGCTGGGACCCCTAGGAACCACCCAAGGCAGTGACAAAGGAGACCCACGGGGGACATGTGCAGTGTGAGAACACAGCCACGAGCCCTGCACAATTCAATAGGAAAGTTGCGGTGATGAATACAGGCCCCAGCTAGGCCCGCAGAATACTAGGGTTCGCTCTCCTGTAACAAAAGCTAGAAGGAAGTTGGCACGGAAGCTGCAAATACAAAGACAAAGTTTATTAACCCTTAAGGGTGGTCCTACAACCTACACAACACTCTTCAGTATTGCATAGAGTAGCACACAGAACTTGCGTACACGGTCCCCTTTTATACACAACAGAGGGGCTCATAAGTGGGTGGATACAACATAGAGCAAAACTCATTACCATTTATGGACATTTTCGATACAGAATCAATATGTGGGCGGAGTCAACAAGATCCTGAGCCCGCGAAAACATGGTCAAGCAGGACTAACTGATAACAGATGTGGTCAAGTCTGGGCATGCGCCAGATGGACAAAGGAGCTATTTATAGACTGTTACTGGGCAGATTACAAGAGCAACTAACGAAAAGGTAGGGCTCTTCTCGTGCAAAGCACGTGGAGACATGACAATACAAAATGGAGTCCGGACATTAGTCAACATAAGACAAGAAACATGTTTTAACTAAAGAGAATTCATGTCTTTAGTGAATGCTTAATCATATCGCCGTTTTAGGTTTCAACAGACGACCCTTTCAGCATTTACTGAAGACATTCGGCTTATTAGGATAATCATCATATATGTCAATTTTCATTATCTCTTCCACCTCTTTGGTTAAATGTTTCTGATAGGTGACATTGGTAATAGCTTTCTTATCAGGTATACAGAATGACACACATAGAGAACAGAGTAAAGGGCCACACTGAACACAGATGCAGCAGGAAAACAGAATTGCTACAATAATACAGAGACCAGTTAAAACCTTCCATCCCCATGTAGTGATCAATGCCCAAAACCATCCAGAAAAGGTCCAAGTGCCATTTTCTGTATGAATCTCAGCTGCGATTTTATGCAATTTATTAATAGCATTGTAAACTGATGGCGTATGGTCAGGAATGAACACACAGCAACTACTTCCGATAATTTTACATGCTCCACCTCTGTCAGCTAACATAACATCTAATACCATACGATTCTGTAATGCAACGATTCTAGTAATTTGTAATTCTTCCGTAAGATTCCCAAGAGCAGCAGCGGTTTGATTCGTCACAGCCTCTACAACTCTTATTAATCTACGAACCTTCCTACTATTTAGGGCAGCTCCAACAAAGAAAAACAATCCTAAGTTAAAATCAACATACTGCTGTAAGCTAGTATCAGTTTGATCAACATCATCAATGGATAGAGTACGTTTATACCTATTTACAATCACATTATTCAACAACTTCAAATCTTTATGATAGGATGCAGGCGCTAAGAATACAGGGGGCAATAAAAACGCTACATAACATACTCCGGACCAGCCGGGTGGTAAGTGATAATAACCCTTATTCCCACATACGAAAAATGTATTATGGGAGGCCAAGAAAGTACTATTATTTAATCCGTCGATGTTTAAAACAATAATACAGTCGCTAACACCAACAGGAATATAACCCACACTCTGAACACACAGGTCCGCTTGAGCTTGTGCCACTTGAATCACAAAGTGTTCATTCCCAACAGTGTCTCTGGTGTTCGTGAAAATGTAGGGGATCGATTCATTGTCTGGTCGATATTCTTCCCACTCCCATATTGTCCCATTCGCTTGTGGATAGCCTTCTTTATCCTGATGACATTCCCTATTAAGTCTGAAAAGTAATCGTCCCACTGTAGGTTTCCGTGTGGCAAAAAGCAAAGTGTACCATGCTCTACAAGAGCCATTATGAGAGAAAGGAAGAGGTATGAACGGCGTTCCTCCTTTCTTCTGATGAGCTGGCATCATACCACATATCCAACAGTTCGTAGCATTTGTAGCAACGTGGGTATGATGCAACATCTGGATGAAAGTGTTATTCAAATAAGACTGACGATGCTTCAATTCTTGATACGGAAGGGTATAAAAGTAGTGCTCCTCAGGCACTGGAGTGGTCAAGACAAGCAACTCACGGGCAGGAGTCACATCCTCAACAAACCATGTGGTTAGACCAACAATAGCCACAGTGATAATAAAGCTTGTCGCACAAAGAATCTTCTTCTTCTCCATCTTACAGTAAAAAGTCAATATCTTCCTGAAACTAAAAGGTTGTCAGAACTCTTCCCCTTAGGCAGCCATTGATTTCTTCACCAGCGGGCCAAGACGGGTGTCACTACACTAATGCAGGGCTGATCCCCCCCCTTGCCTCATTGGCTCTCCGTTTCACTAACCTAAGGGCCGTTCTGACAACGTCTCTGGATACAGAAAAAATCACTTCCTCGGTCTGAGATGATATCTTCCTCCTCCAGGAATCGCTTGGTCCGGTAAGAGCTCCTCAGTGTCGTTCGGTTCCACAGCACGGCCTTTCTCTGCAGTCAGGAGTTCTCGATGGTCGGTCAACACAGCAGGCTCCACTAACCCAGGCGGCACTTTACGACAGTGCAAAGAGTGGATCCAGTTCTTCCGATTGGAAACTCGCACAGCTGTCCTCGTTGCGAGCAAGACTTGCTCAGGACCAACCCATCTCGGCTCCAGACTGTTCGTCCTTTCGAACACCTTAATCATAACCTGATCGCCAGGTCGGAGATTATGACCTTCACCTGTGGACCGATCAGGGAGCGCCTCTCGAACCTGTTGATGAATAGAAACCAAATTATCCGTTAACTGGGCCAGATAATCATTCATCATTACACAAGGTACATCATACACTGACTTCGGTTTTGGTGGACCCCAAATATTCATTGGGCGTCCTAACACAATCTCGTAAGGTGTGAGACCGGTCCGAGAATGCGGTATCGATCTAATTGACAATAATGCCAGCGGTAAAGCGTCTGGCCAAGTCAAAGAAGTCGAAGCTTGGATCTTAGCGATCTTAAGCTTCAAAGTACCGTTATATTTCTCAACCAATCCCGCAGACTGAGGGTGAAACACTGCATGGAACTTCTGAGTAATGCCTAGGCCTTTCAGGACATACTTGATAACGTCTGCTATAAAATGAGGTCCGTTATCACTCCACAACAATCTACAAACACCATATCGAGGGAAGAACTCCTTCAATAGCATCTTGGCTGTAGTCATTGCAGTATTATCTTTCGTAGGGTATGCCTCAACCCATTTGCTAAAGGCACAAACCACTACTAGAACATACTTCAGATTGTTACAGCGCTCAAGCTGAATGTAATCCATCTGCAAAACCTCAAAGGGTGCAGTAGGTGTTGCAAATCCTCCTGCTGGAGTTCGTGTACCCTTTCCTGGATTGTACCTCAGGCAAATCATGCAGGTCTGCACTACCCTCTTTGCCGTACTAGCGATCTCCAGATGCTCCCAAACTCGTGTGAGTAATTTGACAATTGCGGAAGCTCCGACATGCGCTAGTCCATGTGCCATCTGAACCATAGGTTGTACGAAGGCTGTGGGCAACTTCCATTTATCCACCTGCTTACTTCTCCAACACCCTTCATCATCTAATTCTCCATCATTGGACCATTGCTCCCGTTCCTTATCGGAAGCGGTCCTCTGTATTTCCAGCACTTCTCTCCTAGCATCGTGCCATCTTTCTGCCTGCGACTTCACAACATACATTGCAGTAGCACCAGGCTGCATCGCAGTCTCTCGTGCCACCCGTTCTGCTAAAGCATTCCCTTCTCCAACTTTATCAACCACCTTCTTATGGGCACTACATTTAACTATAGCAATCTTCTTTGGATATGTTAACACAGTCAAAGGTTGTGAACTAACTCTCCATACATTATCTGTGCTCCATGTGACGTTAGAAACCCTCTCTCCTTCGAGAGTAGGCCAAAATCGTGCGCAACTACGAAGGCATAGCGGCTGTCTGTATAAACATTCACACACAATCCTGCACTGAGCTCACATGCTCGTGTTAATTCTATCAGTTCCGCTGCTTGAGCTGATTTCTGCGGTATGCGTGCTGTCTCCACTATTGTTTGTAATGTGGTAATTGCATATGCTGCTGAAGTTGTACCATCTGGTAGATTCAGGCATGATCCGTCCACCCATAATTCTCCATCTACATCTGTAAAGGGCGTATCCTGGAGATCAATACGACCCTTTGTCTGTTCCTCAGTCACAAGAATACAATCATGTGCTTTCCGTGCTTCAGACTGAGTTTCCGGGAACGGCAACAATGTGGCTGGATTTAACGTTGCACATCTCTTTAACGTAATATGAGGAGCCAAAAGCGTCAACTCATATCCCGTTAAACGAGCACTGGTCAAATGCTGCGTCTTTGTCTGATTAAGCAGGGCATCAACAGCATGGGGAACTAATACCAACAGTTTGTGAGATAACACAATTCCCTCACTTTGGCGTATTGACACAGCTGTCGCAGCAACCGAGCGAAAACAACCAGGCAATGCTCGGGCAACAGGATCAAGTACAGCCGAAAAATATGCGCAAGGGCGCAGCTTGTCGCCGTGCATCTGCACTAAAACTGATAATGCACATCCATCTTTCTCATGCACGTACAGTGAAAAGGGCTTCGTATAATCAGGGGTACCTAACACTGGTGCTGAACAAAGGGCTTGTCGTAATTGCTGAAAAGCAATTTCACACTCATTTGACCAGGGAAGAGGAATCGGTGTGTCTTTTGTCAAAAGGGCTAACAACGGTTTAGCTATGTGTGAAAACCCCAATATCCATTGCCTATAGAAAGAAGCAAGACCCAAAAATGCACGCACATCCTTCTGTGTGGAAGGTACTGGCGTGTCCAAAATTGCTTGAATACGATCTGGTGTAAGTGCCGCCCCTCCTTAGACAAAAGGTGACCCAAATAAGTCACCTTTGGTCTACAGAATTGCAATTTCTTCCTCGACACTTTGTGATTGTGCGATGCAAAAAAGGAAAGCAAGGATAACGTACACTTCTCACACAGCTCAGGAGTGTCGGCCGCCAACAAGATGTCATCGACATATTGTATAAGGGCGACACCCTCAGGCAGAACAGAGGAATCCAATTGCCTTTTCAATGCTTGACTGTAAATACTACGGCTTTCGGTATAACCCTGAGGGACTCTACAAAATCTATAAGACCTATTATTCAAAGTAAAGCCGAAAAGGTATCGGCTATCAGGATGAATAGGAATCGAAAAGAAAGCATTTTTCAAATCAATAACTGAAAATGTGGTCGCCATTGGCGGGACCAAAGTGAGTAACGTCGTGATATCAGAAACCACTGGATACTGAGGTATCACTATCTTATTCACTTCCCTTAAGTCAATGATAAAACGATAAACCCTGGTATCGGTATCCTTTTTCAAGATAGGTAAAATAGGACTGTGGCAGACATTGTAGGGAACTTCCTCCACTACTCCCACCTTAATCAAATCCTGCACAATCTGTATAAGTGCCTCCTCCCCCTCCTGGGAAATACGATACTGAGGGAGGCGTGGTAACACCACACCCTCCTGGACACTAATGTGGACAGGCGGAATCACCATCTGTCCCACATCAGTATCCGAAATAGCCCACAAAGTATGAGGGAGGGAAGCTAAGACAGTATCCTCTGCAACCACACACATCCGTTCTGTCATGGGGTGATTATCGTTTAAGATCACACGTACTCCAGTAGGGGAGCAGCGGATCGTTGCTCTGAAGTGCTTGAGCATATCAAGACCCATAATGTTGTCAGGCGTGTTTGGGGCAAGCAAAAACGGACAGGGTGCAGAAAAGTGATCAACATGAAATGCAAGGGGTCGGGAAAGAGGGCTTCGAGAGAGTGTACCATCAAACCCTACCGATGTAACCATTAAGCCAGATGGGGGAGCCCTCGGAACCAATTGTTTGGACAGCGCACTACCAGTAGCTCCTGTATCAACTAGGAACCGATCAGTAGAACCCAAAACATTCGCTGAAACATAAGGACCATTCTGATCAACCGGCACTTCAACTGATTCCAACCCCCATCCAACGCAATCCTACGCATGCTGTGAATCATGGTACCCAGAACGGTCGTTCCCAGACAGTTGATACTGATTTTGCTGATCAAACACATTAGGTCTATCGCGTTGCTGCACGTTAGGCTCAAATCGAGCACGATCATTAGAGTGCCCTCTAAAATTCGAAAAGCCCCCTCTACCTCTCGGCGGTCCCTGACCACGTCCCTGACGAGATGCATATAATACCGGACAATCTCTGGCCCAATGACCCGACTGTTTACAATACGCACATTGATTTCTATTAACATCTGACCGACCCGAAGGGGGACCATAGAATCCTCCTCTACCTCTTTCGACACCCCGACGAGGCGGACCATCTACTTGTGCTAACATCACCTTAGTTTTCAAATCTTTCGATTTCTTCTCCTCATTCCCCTTCGCTTCTTGTTCCTGACGCTCATAATCCTGAGCCATAGTCAGGAGAGATGCCGGAGACGAGGTGGACCAAGAACTTTCACTCGCTTTCAATCGAGCTGCTATTCCCGGTAATAAATTAGCCACATATTTATCGACAAAAAGATGTCGACCCGTATCATCCGTAAGCGACTGACCACTGAAATCATGAAATGTTTCCTCAAAGCGCGTAAAGAAGTCTGAAACTGATTCATCAACCTTCTGTTTACATGAGGCTAACATATTCCAGTCAATCTTTTTAGGGGGAATAATCGTTTTCAACTTGGTCAAGATAGCAGCGGGAAGATCTAAAATAAGCTGGGGCGGTTTTTGCCCGGGTTTTCTCTCCCTATCCTCATACTCAATCTCAGACCACTTAGCCTTAAAAGCGGTAACATCATCCACCTTCCGCACAGATCTCCACATATCTGGTGGTAAAATGAGCCCAAACAACAAATCTATATCTGCTAAAGTCATAGTACAAGAATTCAAAGCCCCTTCGACCTCTTCGTAAAAAGCCGCTGGATTCTTGCAGGGGTCAGGCAATGCATTCTTTAATGCCATAACATCAGCCCTATGCCAGGGAGTATAAACCCAATTATACACAAAATATCCCCTAGCATCGGGGGAAGATATATCTGAACTGTTTCCTGCTCCTTTAGGAGGAACATACAAAGGTGCCGCCTCTCGCATCGGTTTAGCATGCACTAGTTCACTCTTATCTGACTGGGAAGTAGATGATTGGCTGCCGCCGATATGTGAATCCGATTGCTCCTTCTCCCCTGCCTTTAGGCGCGCTCTCTCTTTAAGTTCAACCGCCGCGTCCCGCAATGCAAAAATCAGAATATTTCCGAAAGGCAGTAATCACTTCATCAGAAAAGGTTGCAGCAAAATACAGCTTCTCTCTATCCTGTCAACTTTCCAAAGATTCCAACAATTCAGCAAGGGATAGCTTGCCTTTAAGCACGCACAGAGAAATTTTCCGAAGCTCACCCATACGCTCAACTGATAACATGGACCGCGTGTCTACCTTATCCGAAGCCGATCCAGAATCCTGTGAGCTCGGGGCAGACGCGCCAACATAAGGGGGCGGAGAGCGATCTAATAAATAAAAATCATCTTCAAGATTAGTAAGGACAGGATAAAGTGCCTGGCGGACAGCATATTGACCCGAGACTTGCAACCTACGCTCTTTCTCTTGTCTCTCCGCCAGTTCTCTTTCCTCCCGACGCTTCGCTTCCTGTGCTCTCACATGATCATTTTTCCATTGCTCTTTATCAAACAGCGCTTTCTCACGTTTCTCTTGCTCACGCACTTCCTTCACCCATAACCGTACACATTCAAACATGTCTTGGCGAGCACGCCGTTTACACATACACTGTTCCACATACTCAATCTTACGCATATCAAACGATCCATACAAAGGCCATCGTAACTCAGGATCCTTTTTGGTGTATTTCCTCCATACTGTGCTGTACATTATAGAGGAAAGACCATGCTTCATATACATATCCCTATTAGGAGTCCCCTCTGGGGGGGCTGGAGCAGATTCCTCGAGATTTAACCGGTTTCCAAAACAGCAGCACCACTTACGGAGTGCGCTAAAAGCAGGCATGCTCAAAAATAATGCAAAATATGCAGTATTATCAAAAAATGGCACTTAAACTTTGCGCCGTTCAGATTTAAACACTCCGGAGAAATATCTCCACATTACCTGCCTATATGTGTTGCAACGCATATATTCTCACAATAATCAATACAAAATATGACCGGTCATCACAAATCAAACTCAAATAGCCAACCCAGGCTTCAAAACTTGGAGCAAGTACCGTACAACGGTTCTTACCAATCAAGAGTGTCCAGATTTCAACTGCCAAGTTCCAAAATTCGCCCAAACGGCTGTCGTGGCAGACCGACAGAAGAGGTCTCAGTCGAGGACCGGCGCCACCCAGAAGGTCAGTTCGGAAGGGAAGGAAGAAAACCTCGGGATGCCAGGACTAAAGACGCCGCTGGCAGTGATCACATCCCCGGCCAAATTCTTCACCTTCGTCACGACCAGTCCTTCGAGCATCCGAGTCGCCGATGAGCCCCACGTGACGGGCGCCAATTGATGAATACAGGCCCCAGCTAGGCCCACAGAATACTAGGGTTCGCTCTCCTGTAACAAAAGCTAGAAGGAAGTTGGCACGGAAGCTGCAAATACAAAGACAAAGTTTATTAACCCTTAAGGGTGGTCCTACAACCTACACAACACTCTTCAGTATTGCATAGAGTAGCACACAGAACTTGCGTACACGGTCCCCTTTTATACACAACAGAGGGGCTCATAAGTGGGTGGATACAACATAGAGCAAAACTCATTACCATTTATGGACATTTTCGATACAGAATCAATATGTGGGCGGAGTCAACAAGTTCCTGAGCCCGCGAAAACATGGTCAAGCAGGACTAACTGATAACAGATGTGGTCAAGTCTGGGCATGCGCCAGACGGACAAAGGAGCTATTTATAGACTGTTACTGGGCAGATTACAAGAGCAACTAACGAAAAGGTAGGGCTCTTCTCGTGCAAAGCACGTGGAGACATGACAATACAAAATGGAGTCCGTACATTAGTCAACATAAGACAAGAAACATGTTTTAACTAAAGAGAATTCATGTCTTTAGTGAATGCTTAATCATATCGCCGTTTTAGGTTTCAACAGCGGTTGGAATTTTAAAGAAAAAGGACACTTAGGAGAGGACTTTGAGCAAACCCCTTTAGACTTAGAGGGTTCTAGGGCCAGCACCCACAGGAGCACCGGACTACTTGTGTTACCTCACCCAGATAAGCCGGGTGCATAGGTGTCAAATGGTGTCGGGAATCGTCGTTGATTTCACTGGCAATGTGCTGCAAAGTGCTGCTGCCGTGGAAAGGAAAAGTGTCCGGTGTGATCCAACCCTGGATCAAAGATGTGAAGAACCGGAAAGCAGAGGGGAAAGAGCCTGAGTCACTTGCCAGTGACCAGGGGCACGATAGATGAATTTCCACCGATTTGTCGGGTGTTTCAGGTGCGAAGAGGTGAAGTTTGACTCCTCTGCCACAGGGACCAGGAGGCATCGACGATGACCACAGTCTGTAAACGAGCTGTCCCACAAAGGATGTTGAGTGCTGAGGGGTCAGTTTCCGGATTGGAGACCAACAAGCCTTTGCAACTGCAACCCATGCGGTGAAAGAAAAATGGCTTCGGTGTGGACCAGCAAGGTCCTGTGGACTCCGCAAGCAATGGAGAGTCAGGGCATGTCTGGAGCAACCAGGTAATCCCATTGAAAATCAAAGTACCCTTCTCAGGGACCCACAAGTTGATGGACAAGGGATCGCAAAGGGACCTCAACAGGAATCACTAGATACCAGCCCACGGGTCACTCGAGGAGTGTAGGCCAGCAATCTTCTGTGGAATCACTGCTCAGGGTCTGGACTACAAGTAGCCCAAAGCACAGCCTCAAGGATTGCTAAGAAGTATATGCTGCTGCAAATGTGCACGGTGTCCAGGGGTTCAGGTTGCACGGTCCCCACGAGGGCTTTAGATCTCAGAGTTGCTGAGAGCACAGATCGGCCTTGGGGAAGCTTGGAAACTGACCTCCTGTGTTACAAAATTGTCAGTGTCCTTTGGTAGCAGCATCGATGCAAACCGTACAGGTGCATCTTTGGTGCCTGCCTTGCAGGGGAGTAACTCCTTTACTCCAAGGGAGATTCTTTGGTCAATCTAAGGTCGTGTAGGTAGTAGAAGTTCTGGGATTCTGTAGCAGAGTTTTGTCCAGGTAACTCTAAAGTCCTGTAGTCAGGGGTTCCTACTTTATACCCAAGGAAGGGGTGGGACAAACTCTAGGGACCCACCTATGGGAGGGTCAGGACAGAGGGGTGGCTACACCCATGTCCTTTGTCCAGTTTTGCAGCAGAGCAGGGGATAAGTGCCCCTGCAACTGGTTGGAGCTGGACTATGCACAGGGACACCAAATGTGCCCCCAGTGCAGACATCAAAGCACTCTTGTAGTGCATCCACCCAGCCCCAATACACTAAAGCTTGTCTGGGAGGTGGTTTCGTCCAGCAGCAGGAGGACAGGCTCGTGTCTGTGGCTGACAGCATCCATTTCTGATGCCAGGGACTGTTAAGCTGGTACCGGGTGTACCTGTGCTGTCATGTTTCTCCCTCTAGTAGAATGGAATCATACCTCCCACACCAGTTACTTGTGTGGGGGTAGGATTCCAAGGTGTTTGACACCAAACACAACATGTTTCCATGCAGCCATTCCAAATTTAGCATTTACCGCGAGGTTATAATGCACTTAAGAGTTTATGGTTTGGCTGCATCACAAACAACCCCGGAATCAAAGTTCCGAAAGAAGCCTGCCATATGGGTGACTGATAGGTTTACATGTGCAGTGATATGGAGAGATATAGGTAACCTATATCTCAGTAAAGGGTTCATACACCACCTTACACAGGCTGCTGTAAAAGACCTGTTGTGTCATTTTAAATGGCTTCCCAGGCATGGCACAATACATGCTGCAGCCCCTGGTAGGCAAAAGCGGGGCTAACCATAAGAAGCAGATCCTACCCTCCTACACATATTCCATCTTCTGTTTGAGAGTGATGTGTCTGGACTTTCATATTCTGTAAACCACATACTGAAGACAGGAGTTAATCTTCTAAAATCTCTCTGCAAAGGAATTGGTTGACAAAATCCATGGAAAGGATGAAAAGTTAGAATACAATTTGATTAATTTAATGGTGTGCCAACGTGGCACCAACGAGTATTGGTAGTGGTGTCATGGAGAACTGAAATAGATGTTACGAAACCTAGGTGCAACTACTTGGTTTCTGACACTCAGTTGTGCTGAGTATGTGTGGGATGACTTGCTTCAATTTTTTAGAGAAGTGATCTCAAACATTAAAGACATCAATGTGAAGACAATAGGAGAACATTGCTCTTTTGATCCTGCTAATGTTTATAGATAATTTGACCACAGGTTTCAAGCCATGCGTTCTTTCATCTGCAAGACCACAAATCCTCATCTTGGCGCAGTAATTGATTTCTTTTGGCATAAAGAGTACCATGGAAGAGGTGCTACTCATATTCACATGCTATTATGGATAAAAGATACACCAACATTTGGAACAGACAGTGATGAGTCTGTACCCTCGTTCACAGAAGAGTTTATGACATGTGCTATCCCGAAAGACAGTGGAGAATTTGCCTAAGACAACAAGTTCTGTGTTTCGAAACACATAGATGTGGCAAGTACTGTCATTGAAAATAAAGATGCAAAGGAAAGTTTTACACAAGATGTCGTTTGGATTTCCACGAGCTCTCACTTTACAAGGAAGAGTGAACTGTATTTTTTCTGCAGTCAGATGTACACTTACCAGAAATCAACGAATAACACATGCTACCATAGAAGAACAGATCTCTCCAAGTATATTAATGACTATAACCCTGTGATTCTCAAAATGTGAAATGCTGATTTGGATATACAATTTGTTGCAGACAATTCCATCGCTGTTGCTTGTTATGTTGCTTTGTACATTACAAATTCAGATAAGACAGAGATTAAGGAAATGTGGGAGGAGACTTCTGCACAAAAGGCTCTAACCAAGAAATTGTACAGCTATAGACAGATAGGGTCCTAGGAGTGCTGAGTTTAGCCAGTTTGTTCTCAACCTCAAGGGCAATTGCTTGAGTAACTCTAGGCCTAGCAAAATAGAGTGATGAAGACTTTCCCAGAAAATCTGTACCTAGCAGAGTTCAACTTGGAAAGTACAGATATTGTTAAATCAAATATGATAGACATGTACTACCCAAATGAAGTCCACATCTAGACAACATGTGCCTTTATGAAGTGCTTCAACACTACAGCTACAGAAGCAATGTAACAGAAAACATAGAAGAAGGGAAATATGCAGTTGTTGGATGTGATGTTTTTTTGGTGAGACACACAAAAGGAAATCTAATTAACCACAGAAAACGTAGGTCCTCATTACGACGCCGTCGGTTGGACTGCTGACAGCCTGTCAGTGGTGTCTGACTGCCGTCAGTCCTTCAGTCCGACCACCATATTATGATACTGGCGGACAGACCTACAGCTGTTGGGTGCAAAACCGCCACCTCTGCAAGGATCTTAGAACCTGAAAGCACTGCAGTCGAAAGAGCGTCCCAGAATGGCAGTGGTGCAAAGCAGGGCACCGCCATTGGGGTCACAATATCCCTTTCCAACAGCCTTTTCATCGTGGTACCCCTACCTTGAAAAGATTGTCACAAAAAGATTGGTGGGTCCTAAACAGGGCCCCTGGACATCGTAGGCCAATGAAAAGAGTCCCTGGGGGCAGATGTAGTACCCACACTTACCTCAGTGAAATGTGTGCCATGCACAACATGGTGCATGATACACAGTACACAAACATTACAGGAGGTGCTGCATGGCTGTGGCATATGCTGCTTCCCTTTGCCAGTGCCGCAGCATGTCCCCGTCATGGTACTGATGACTTTACAACCACCAGTCTAGAGGTCCAATCGAAATACAGCAGTCGGACCCCCTCATTCTTGATGGTGGTCTCAAGACCGCTGCAATAGCGGCCAGCTGTCCGACCAACCAGCATTATAATGAGGCCCTGAGTTGCAAAACTCCAGATAGAAAATAATGTTTCAATTTGACACTTCTACATCTCTTTAAGCCTTGGCTTGCTGAATCAGAATTCCTTGGAGACTATGACTGCTACAAATATGCTTTCAACACTGTGAAAGACAGCATACAGTATTCAGAGTTTTCAAATTATTTGCATATATTAAATGATTAGATTGCTGCTGAGATAGCTAAGGAGAGTTCACAAAGCAGCCAAAGTTCAGGACCACTGAGTCAAGATCCTCTTGGACAACCAATTACTGAAAAAGATGCTGCAATAGCCATGAGTTTCGTGGAAAGTGCAATGGAACAAGCAAGATAGGAAAGTTTTGATTCAGAACAGTCAATTAAACAGCTGAATGATGAACAGAAATACATTTATATTGATGTAAAAGAGAAAATAGAGCATGGATTCCTCCAAGAGAAGAAAGAATGTAAATGCTCATCGTTTAAGCCAATACATTTATACATCAGTGGTCAAACTGACACCAGGAAAGCTTTTTAATTAAAGTTCTCACCGCTTACCTACAGAGGACTACAGAATCAAATTTATGGTGCATAGTAACAGCACTAACTGGATTAGCAAGGCACAGCAGTAAAGGAATTACTTTACATTAACTACTTGTGCTACCTGTTGAACATGACAATAAAATGGAAAACAAGAAGTTATTCAATGAAGCTTGTCATGAAGTTTCAAGAGTACTGAAGAAAATGAAGCTTTTAATCATCGATGAGGTGAGCATGGTCTCAAACTGAATGCTTGCTTTCGTACACTTGAGAATGCAACAGATTTTAAAAACAGAGTATGATGTGCTGTTTGGAGGAAAGGAAATCCTGTTTTCAAGACATTTCTCCATGATGAAACTCAAAATGATTTGGGAAGTATTAGCATTGTACACATTTGGCTAAACTTCCAATACAAGGAACTACTTGAAAATATGCATCAAGCATCTGACGTGAAATACAGAAATATTTTGAAAGATATTAGAGTAGGAATGCTGACAAAGAAGGTTGCTTAGAAAGTTGTCTTATCAAGAAACTATTTTCCTCTAACAACAAAGCAGCACAACTAATGTTAAATTTCACTGAAGGAGGGAAATCCATAGTCATTTCAATGACTACTCTTCAGGAGTTTTCCAAGTTTAACGAAGAATAAATCAAACTAGAGAAAGAACACATTTTGAAAATTACAGTATCAACAAAATGGAACACCAAGTACTGCTTAGTGTAGAACTGCAAGCAAAATTGTATTAATTGGAAAAATCTGTATGCAGGGCTACATGTTTAGAAAAGTGTTTATGCATATGCAAAACTGTAGAGTAATTTTGCGGCATAATTTAAATGTTGAGGAAGAATTACTAAATGGTGCAATCAGTAAAGTTATTGATTTTATTAATTTTCCAAACAGGGATCAGGTTGAATACGTAGTCATTAAAGTTGATCGGATTAATTGCATGAAGCAGATTGGCCAAAGTGTTGTATGTTTTTTGCTTGTAAAGAACTTATATGTCTTCCGGCAGCTGTTCCCAGTGTCTCTAGCTTACACTGTAATGATCCATAAATCTCAAGGTTTAAGTGTTGACACAGGTTTTATTAATGTTGGTAGTACCGAATTTAACCTCTTCGCTGTTAGGCCTTACTCCCACCGTGCTAAGCCTTTTTTGGCTATTTGGGGTAGTTTGTGCTTAGGTCCCTGTAACGTTTTGTCCACATAAGTTATCCACACAAAATGTGCGTCCTTTTCTACCAACATCCTGAGGATTCTAAAAGTACCCAGGGTTTGTGGATTCCCCTGGAGGAACCCCAGAAATTAGCCAAAATACAGATTTTTTTGTTGTCGAATCAAGTGCTGCAGAAGAAATCATCTGTTTTTACCCTACAAATGGTATCAACAAAGGGTTTGTGGTGCTGATATCACAATCTTCTCAACTTTCAGGGATAGGCAGACGTATGCCAGAAAACCGACATTTTCTAAACAGTTTTGGCATTTTACTAGGACATAGCCTATTTTTGCTATTTTTTGTGCTTTCAGCCTCCTTTCCGTTAGTGGTAGAAATGGGTGTGAAAGCAACAATGGATCCTGAAAAGCTATACATTTCTAAAAAGTAGATACAATTCTGCATTTAGCAAGGGGTTATTATTTCTGTAGATCCTTCAAGGTTTTTGCGATAGAAATTAACAGTTCAAAATAATAAATATTGGAATTGAGTTGAAAAAAACTGCATTTTTGCCAACGTTTTCACCTGTAACTTCTTCTAAGTATGACAGATTTTTTAAAGCAATATACCATGACATATGTTTAAGCTTTCTGGTTGTGGGGATATGTAGTACTTGTAGGTTCACCAAGAACCCGTAGAATCCAGAGGCAATAACTGAGCTGCGTCTTACAATGTACCGGGGTATACAACACCTAAATTTGAGGTTTGCAGGGGATTCTGGGTAAGAAAACATTTTGGGATCCATGCAAGCCATACCTCCCTGGACTCCTCTGAGTGTCTAGTTTTCAGAAATGTCTGGGTTAGGTAGGTTTCACTAGATGGCCACTGAGCCCAGGGCCAAAAACTCAGGTGACCCCCTTGCAAGACCAGGTTGGTTTGTGCTAGATAAATTTGATGTCTTCACAATACGTTTTAGACTCTTCCCTGCTGCAGGTACTTGGCCCACCCACAAAAGTGAGGTAGCATTTTTATTGGGAGACTTGGGGATATGCTGGGTGGTAAAAAATGTGTGTTTTCTTTCGCATGCGTGAAAATTAAGGCACAGTAATGCAAGGAAAGTGCGACTTTAGTCACATTTGAGGTTTGCACGACATTGTGGGTAAGATAACTTGTCGGAATCCATGAAAGAGATATCACCATGTACTCCCCTGGGTGTTTAGCTTATGAAAATATCCAGAGTTGGTAGATTTTTGCTGGAGGGAATGTACACCTTGGCAGAGAAAGAGAGAAAAGACAATAATTACTGCACACCCATGTATTCCTCAAACATACACACATACTGGTTAGATTGGCACAAGGGTGAGTGATGGTTCAGTGTATAAAATGTTATTAACAAGAGATTTCGCAAAAATGTAATGTACTGTTAATAACTGAAAGTACAAAAAACTTAACCAGTGACTCACAGCTAGTCAGCTATAAAGCCGGGTCAGGCCCTAACCGCTTTACAGCCCATTCACACACCTTTCGTACGTGAATCACACAAGACCATTCACACTGCCAGCCACGTAACCAACACATTACAACATTCACCACAAAAAGGGACAATGGTCGCCCTGCCAGAGAAAGACAGAAAAGACAAATATTACTTCAAAAACATCTATTCCTCAACTACACACAAATACTGGTTGGATTTGGCACGAGGCTGAGAGATGGTTCAATATTTAACATTTTAATAACAAGAGATCTCACAAAAATGAAACACACTGTTAAAAATTGTAAGGACAAGAAACTGAACCATCGACTCAAAGCTCATGAGCTGTAAAGCCACAATAAAGTACCAACCTCTATACAGGCCATTCATACACCTTTCATATGTGTGACACAAAAAAAAACATTCACACCGCTAGCCATGGGCCCAGCACATAACAACACAACAGCACTCACATCAACAGACAGCGCCATTCAAGGGCCCATCACTTTCACATGCCCACATGCCTGACACAGTAATCACACCAGCTGATGTGTTGTGTGGACTGGCGATAGTCTAACAATGTGTTTAGTGACCAGCAGCAAGTCACTACTCATATACAGCCAGCCAAACGGCAGTCCACATTCACCATCAGCCAATTGCCATTCCACGCACCCCGCCAGCGAAGCGCTAGCCCACACTTACCACCAGCCAAGCACCAGTTCACGCACACCACCAGCCAAGCGCCAGTCCACACACCGCCAGCTAAGCCGCCAGCCAAGTGCAAGTCCACGCACACTGCCATTCAAACGCCAGTCTACACACACACCACCATCACATTTAGGTATTTTTAAATACCAAAAAGAAAACACAACAAATTGTAAGTAAATACAAAACTGCAAACACAAAAGCTGAAACTCAATACATCACACTAATGCCAACCTTAAAACCCTGAACTAAAATAAAACAATCCAGACCAGGCAGTTAACTTTACCACTCATGGATGCTCCCAAAACTTATTTTGTGTGTGGTATATTTTAAAACAAGCAGGCACACATATCGCAGGGTTGGAATGACACTTGGCGCTATTCATACAAGTCTCCTTCCGCGTACCTCTTCACCAACTGACTCTACATTTCCTACTGGGAAAGTCTTTTGTTGGTGTGGGAGGAATGTGATCAGGAAAGTGGTGATCTTTTGATCTACAATTAATAAATAAAGTAATACACTTGAGTGCAGTATGCACTATACACTGTAGTATGTGACAACATTAAACAAATTTTCAAAATCTCATCTTTCTGATTATCACATAATACGCTATGTCACTACTCTGCCACCAATGGGGACAGAATAATAGCCAAAAGTAAATAATAACCGATGCCCCTTCCCATTGGGGCAAATCATACCCAAGGGTCACCACCAAATTTAAATATATACATATCCCTAGTGCTATTGGGTTGTCAGACCCCGCCCCCCCGGGCAGATGGGCCTTAAAATAGGGCTAATCTGCCCCCAGAAGGAGCGGAAAGTAGTTTAAAAAAATTATTAGCACCAATAGGGGTAACCATTACCAAAGGGGCCATGCTGAATAATAAATATATACATATCCTGGGGGCAGATGGGCCTTCAAATTGGGCAGAAACCCTCTAGAAGCATTAAAAAAAAGGAGACGGCGATCCTTGCCCGAAGGCTTACCTCAATGCGCTTTTAAAACAAATCCCTGGGTCTAGTGTGATATTCTGCTCCCCCTGGGGGCAGAAAGGCCGAAAAATGGACCGGACAGAAAACAGCAAACAGAATATGACCCCCTTTGGAAGCAACCCCTGCTCAAGGAGTCACTTCCATTTACCCAAAAAAATGAAAATGCTGGATCTAGTGGGTTTTCTACCCCCTTGGGGCATATGGACCTTAAAAACAGGCCGATCTGCCACGGGGGGCAGAAAACAGCCACAAGTACAAAAATCAATTAGGGGGTGATACTTGTCTAAGGGATCACACCTATGCACTATAAAAAAAATCCCTGGCTCTAGTGGGGTTTTCTTCCCCCCTGGGGAAGGGAAGGACACACAAATGAGCTGATCTGTCCCCAGGGGGTGCA
Source organism: Triturus cristatus (assembly GCF_964204655.1). Taxonomy (NCBI): domain Eukaryota; kingdom Metazoa; phylum Chordata; class Amphibia; order Caudata; family Salamandridae; genus Triturus; species Triturus cristatus. Next base: position 1,209,733,025 of record NC_140591.1, on the reverse strand, counting down.
GAAAAAAACATGCACATAAGTTATACCCCTGGGAAGTGAACCTTGCCTAAGTGTCACTTTCATTTACAAATATAAATCCCTGGATATACTGGGTTTTCTACCCCCCCCCCCCCCCCTTGGGGAAGATGGGCCTTAAATACAGGCTGATCCGCCTCCGGGGGGGCAGAAAACAGCCAAAAGTACAGAATTAAATTAGGGGGCGATCTGTGCCTAAGCGATCACCCCAAGAACTATCAAAACATCTAGTGGGGTTTACTCCCCCCCTCCCGGGGGACAGAAAGCCAGAAAAATACAGGCCGATATGTCCCGGGGGGGGGCAGAACACAGCAGACAAAAATTAGCCCACTTGGAAGTGTTCCTTGCCTAAGGGGCCGCTTCCATTTGCCCCCAAAAAATCACGGTGGCCTAGTGGGGGCATTCCTGCTGCATCATCGTGACCCCATGAGTGAGCATGTAGCAGGAATGCCCTACAAAGAGACATCAGGGGAGAGGAAGCACTGTTTCCTCTCCCTCGATTCCACTAGAAACACCCCCGGAACTAGGAAACACCTACCTGCTCTCTCCAGACACCTGGAAGCAAATGGCTTCAAGCGTGTCGGGAGCTTCCTGATGACATTGCCGTGCGCTGTGCACTCTGATGTCATGGGATTGCCGAGGGGGGTCGGGTGGCAGCGGAAACTTTTCCACTGCCATCCCAGTTTATAGGGGCTATATGGGCTGCCTATGGGGAGAGTGCCAGCACTTCCCCAATGGGTGGGTGCCATAATGGAACGGTTCCGTCATGAGCACACACCCACCATGCCTCATGATGGAACAGTCCCATCATGAGCACAGCTGGGGTAAAAGAAGGTATGTCAGATGTTGAATTTTTTCAAGTAAGAATATTGTCCGGTTTGTTTTTGATTGATTTTGATAACAAGAAAGTTTGTGCCGGTCCAAGTTATGTCAGAGAGTATAATTGGTTAAGAAGTGTATACGCTCCTCATTTAGGAGGTATCCATTTTTAGAAAAAAGGATAATCTGCCCAAAGAGAAAGGTCACAAAACAATTTGTGGATATTGTGGAAAAGAAAGAGAACAAGCATGGGGTTAAGAAGAATAAACTGGAGAATAAGGGAGATATTCTAGGTTACCAATTGTCAAACACTTCTAGTGTCAACTACTATCCAAATCTTGTTCTCAGTGTACTCTTTCATTTACCTCATCTTAAAAAAATGCAATTGAACCAAAACCACAGAAAATATTATGTTCTGCTGTGTGTGTTTTGCTGCAATGTTTATATGTGATAGGACTGTAATTGTGCTTCAGGCATTCAAGGCCTAGTCGATATATGTAGTGTATCAGTAGTATTTGCTCAGAATACTAAACAAGATGCACAGGTGTTTATAATGGTCATCTCTGGAGTTGTAGCAGAAGAAAAATCAGTATTGGTGACTTATTTGGACTGAGTCACACCACTCAAGTAAATGCTGAGTGATTTCTGTACTTAACACTACTGGATTCCAAAACTGTGTCATTTGACAGATTGATCAAAAAGGCTAACCAAAATATGACCTGCCCGAATTGTAGATCATATGTTATGTCTACATTACATATATGAAGAAGTGGAAAATACCATATAATAAAGCTATACCAATGAGGAACATTTAGATCTAAAGTGGAAACCAAAATTACAAATTTCAAAGCAGGACAAATATCAATTTATATGAGAACTTATACTAATATGGCTATCATCTTTCATGAAGGACTTAATGTAATGACAGCAATCCTAAATTCAAACAAACACTGTCTTTATAAATTTCAAAATTGTACTTCTTGTTTCTTCAACGGTATTTCCTCTACACGGATCATCAGTGTTTAATCCATCATTTGTCCTACCAGTGGCTATGTTTTCAAGTCAATCTCCAAACTTCAAGTGTGCGTTACATCTAATAGTAGCATTGTACTAGTTATAATAATAAAACTGTGATTTTTAACATATGCTTGTCTAGATTAGTTCAGTAACTGTAAGTAAAACAATTGATCAAATAACTGTAGAGCATAGTGTCACCTATTTGTAGTGATACACTGTGCAGTTTTTTTGGTTTCTACAATCTATGCAATTGATTTTTCCCCACTGTTAAAGGATGAATCTTTATACTTATTTGTAGTGATATACTGTGCACTTTGGTTTTTTTCTACAATCTATGGGGTTGTTTTTTCCCCACTGTTAAAGGATTCATCTTCATACAGTACATCATTTATGTTATACAAGTATGAAAGCTGAGAACAGAAAAAGGGAAAATTAAATGTTTTACTATACAGTGATATACTACTACAGCATAAGGAATGTGTACTGCTTAATTTCTGGATTTTATTTTTTTGTAATTGTAATACTAACTTATAATTATGTTTTTTTTCTCTTTCAACAAAAGTTGGAGTGATACATGTTTAGATGCGTCAACATACTCATAGTGCCACACAAATATTTCTTTGACGTACCCTTGAAGAGGGTCTTGACACATAAAGATCACTTGACATGCTTTGACACTGCTTTCTTTTGCCTGGAGGGAATACTTACTTACTTACTTACTTACTGCCACCAGAGGCTATTTTATTTGACAATCTTTTTTAAGAAGCACCACATTTGATTTGAGAGGAAGAAAACAGCAGTTTCTGTATTGAGAACCGGGTTTTTTCAACAATGTTATCATTGTTTTTCCCCACTGCTCAAGGATAAATCTTTATAAAGTACATTGTTAATGATGCACAGGTAGAAAAGCTGCGAACAGTAAAAAAGGGAAAAGGAAATGCTTTACCACAATATGAAATGCTTCTACTATAAAAAAGGCGACTGTAACAGTTATATTATGAACTCATGGATTGCAGAAACTAAAAGTTTATAGTGGGATTTTATAAAAAGTAATACTAACTTATATTTATGTTCTTTTTCTTTTAAATCAGATGAATGACACTATCTATTGCAGTAAAATAATTCCCAAATTACTAATTTCTCTGTAGTTCAACAATCTTACTTTGTCAATGTACATACCAATGTACAGACCACTGAGGCATCTACACACACCTATACAATCACTAGCACATCCAGTCACTCTGCCATATAACCACTGACACACCCAATCATTTACCTATTCAGTTGCAACACACTTCCAGCCACTGAACCAAACAGTCAATAATAAACCCACTCAGTCACCTGTATAGCTACTAACATAGCCAGTCTCTTACCCACAGAGCTAGTGGACAGTCACTGACAAAGAGAGGAGAGAAGTTGGTTAAGAGGAGAGGAGTTGGTCTAATGGCTAGGGCGCTCGACCTCAGGCCTGTCGAACTGGGTTCGAGTCTCGGTAATGACACTGAACATCCTGTGATTCTGGGCAAATCACTTAATCTCCCTGTGCCTAACAAAAAAAATGAATGTGTGTCCTCATGTAACGTAACTGGTGCTATGTAAATCACTCTGATACCTGGTTGGATTCGGGTCAAGTTTGAGCTATATAAAACTGAAAAAAAATAAGTTATTTACTCACCCATACAGGTACTCACACACACACTGACTTATCTATACAGACACTCACATATCCACTCACTCATCCATAGTCACTCATACATCCACTCGGTCACCCAAACAATCACTAACACACCGAGCCACTCTCCCATGTAATCACTGACATTCCCAATCACTAACCCATACAGCTACTAACACACCCACTCACTCACCCATACAATTACTGATAGAGCCAGTCACTCACCTACATAGCTACTAACACAGTCAGTCAGTTACCCATACAGTTAATAACAGACATACAAACTCAGTCCCTCATACAGTCACTGATAGACTCACTCATGCATACAGCCACTCACATACCTACTCACTCACCCATATATATACTCACACACCCACTGACTGCCTATATACTACTCATGCACCCTTTCATTCACCATTTACATCTACTCACACACCCACTTTTTCACCAATTAAATCACTCACACAGCCATTCATGCACCCATACACCAACTAACACACCCAGTCACTCACCCATACAGACACTCATGCATCCAATCATTTATCCATATAGGCACTCAAATACCCACTCGCTCACCAATCCTACCACTCATTGAGAGTCATTTATTCATACAGGAGTGTTCTGCTCGATTTTCCTGGCCTTCTTGTGTTAACAAGTGATTGAATATGACTTCAGTCTCTTACCATTCAAGCCTAAGGGCTAGAGTAGTGAATGGAGCCTATTTACTAGGCACTTTGACATGATTCTGTGCTCTTCCCCATAGATCAGGGCTTGCACATATAGCCTAGGGGATAGATTCGTTAGTATTAGGGATAACCTGTCCTGTAGTGAGGGTATTTCATGGAGCCGTGCTGAATTGCGGCCTGGTAGGCCTCAAACGGGAGGGACTCCATCTTTCTTTCTGCTCCGGCAGCTTGGGATTCTTCTAGGTCAAATACAATGTTTTAGTTATGAGGTGTTATTCGCTTGGAGAGAACCGGTTCAGGCCGGCCCTTATCGAAGGATTGTATTTTTCTTCATGCCGAAGACACTACATCAGGCCGGCCGGCTGGGAACGTGTCCTTGGTACGGGGAGGTACAAGAAGTTGGTGGGCGGCGGGTTACGGGCCGGAATTTTCCATGAGGAAATGCACCTCTATATTAGTGAAAGTTTGAGGCAGTTACATGTTCAGTCCGTAGGCGGCATCTAGCCGTTAGCAGTAGAGCTACTACTTATTCCAGGGAAGACAGACGCCATCTTGAAGGCGGAGAAGAACTGAGAGACAGATGCTTTCCTAACAGAATAACCAGAGAGGAGAGAGTAGCCGATAAGGAAGAGGTCCCAGTGACTCGGAGAAGGGTGATTCCAGGCGAGCCGAGGCACAGACGAGAAGGGAGCCTAGATGACTACTGAGTGCAGGCTACATACTACTAAGGTGATGTCGACCCTTTCTTATTAGAGTGTACAACTTAATCTTTCACTTTTCTTTGCAGGTTATGTGTTATATCGTAATGTTATGTGATTGTATGTGCAATGAGTAATAAAGTATCCAGTTTGTAGTGAACCAACATATGCTGTGTGTTCTTGAATAAGAGGGTAGCCTATTCTTCTAGTCGGCTGCGGCTACATGAACAGATGTTAACCCTGATCAGGTAAGTGGTAACTGAATAAGGGAAAGAGGAGCCCCTCAAACCTGAGAACAGGCTATGCCCGAACTGGCAATCCTTGTGTGATCTGATGAATAGTGAGACTGATTCCCTTTTTGTATGTTATGGTGATCATAGGATGAACTGTCGTATGAGACTGCCGTCCAGGTAGAGAGGTCTGAAATCGTAGGGGATCGCGAGGCCGCCAACTGTGCTGAGACTGCCGTCTGGGTAGAGAGGTCTGGGTTCGTATGGGACCGCGAGGCCGCCACTTGTGATACTGTCGTATGGGCAGAGAGGTCTGGATCCGTATGGGATCGCGAGGCCGCCGATTGTGCTGAGACTGCCGTCTGGGTAGAGAGGTCTGGGTTCGTATGGGACCGCGAGGCCGCCACTTGTGATACTGTCGTATGGGCAGAGAGGTCTGGATCCGTATGGGATCGCGAGGCCGCCGATTGTGCTGAGACTGCCGTCTGGGTAGAGAGGTCTGGGTTCGTATGGGACCGCGAGGCCGCCACTTGTGATACTGTCGTATGGGCAGAGAGGTCTGGGTTCGTATGGGACCGCGAGGCCGCCACTTGTGATACTGTCGTATGGGCAGAGAGGTCTGGATCCGTATGGGATCGCGAGGCCGCCGATTGTGCTGAGACTGCCGTCTGGGTAGAGAGGTCTTGGTTCGTATGGGACCGCGAGGCCGCCACTTGTGATACTGTCGTATGGGCAGAGAGGTCTGGATCCGTATGGGATCGCGAGGCCGCCGATTGTGCTGAGACTGCCGTCTGGGTAGAGAGGTCTGGGTTCGTATGGGACCGCGAGGCCGCCAGTTGTGATACTGTCGTATGGGCAGAGAGGTCTGGATTCGTAGGGGATCGCGAGGCCGCCGATTGTGCTGATACTGTCGTATGGGCAGAGAGGTCTGGGTTCGTATGGGACCGCGAGGCCGCCACTTGTGATACTGTCGTATGGGTAGAGAGGTCTGGGTTCGTATGGGACCGCGAGGCCGCCACTTATGAGATCTTGGTATGCATAGTAGGAATCCCCTGTCCTTAGGTGATAGATATATGTGGTTGTAGGATTGTAAACAGGTTCTAGGGAGGGGGAAACGTTCTGGCTGGGTTAGTGAGGCTCCGATGAGCGGGTTCTATCTGATCCGAAAACCCAAGCAGAACAAGGAGTAACACAGCCACTCATTCACCCCTATATCCACTCATGCACCCCCTCACTTACCTATATAGCCACTGGCTCACCCATTCACTTATCCATACATCTACTCAGACAACCACGAACACACTTACTCACACAACCATACAGTTACTGACAAAACCAATCTCTCACCTATACAGCTACTAACACAGCCAGTCAATCACCCATACAGCTACTGACACACTCAGGCAGTCTCTAATACAGCCACTCAAGCACTCTCTCACTCACCCTACACCCACTCACACACCTAGTCACTCACCCAAACAGCCACTCATGCACCCACTTATATACCCATACAGGCACTGACACACCCACTCACTCACCAATACTCACAGAGATAGTCACTCATCCATACAGCACTCAAGCAGCCACTCACTCACCCATACAGTCTCTCATACATCCACTAAGTCACCAATTAAATTACTAACAAAGCTAGTCACTCTCCCATGTAACTACTGATTACTCACCCATAAAGTTATAAACACATCCACTCACTCAACCCAAACAGTCATTCATACACAAACTCAGTCAGCTATACAGCTATTGATAGAGCCAGTCACTCACCCATAAAGCTAGTAACACACACACACTCAGTCTCTCACATAGTCACTGACACACTCACTCACCCGTACATGTACTCTCACACCCATACAGATACTCACACACCCAGTCACTCATACATCCACTTAGTCACCCATACAATCACTAACACACCCAATCTCTCACCCATATAGATAATCAAGCACCCATTCACTCACTCATTTACTCACTCATGCACCCTCTCATGCACCATTTACAGCCGCTCACACACCATTTCACTTACCCTTACAAACACTCACACACTCATTCACATATCCAGAAATCCGCTCACAAATGCATTCACACCCATACATCCACTTACATGCCCACTGAATCACCCATACACCCAGTCATGCATCCATTCATATACTCATACAACAATTCATACAGCTATTGACACACCCATATACCCACTCACACCCACTCACTCACCAGTACAGCTACTCATGCACACACTCAGTCACTCACACAGTCACTGACACACTCTCTCACCCGTACATGTACTCTCACACCCATACAGATACTCACATACCCACTTACTCACTTATGCAGTCACTCATACATCCACTTAGTCACCCATACAATCACTAACACACCCAATCACTCACCCATATAGATAATCAAGCGCCCATTCACTCACTCATATACTCACTCATGCACCCTCTCATGCACCATTTACTGCCACTCACACACCCACTCACTTTCTCTTACACTCACACACTCATTCACATATCCAGACAGCCACTCACAAATGCGTTCATACCCATACATCCACTTACACGCCCACTGAATCACCCATACACCCAGTCATGCATCCATTCATACACTCATACAACCATTCATGCAGCTGACACACCCCTATACCCACTCACACCCACTCACTCACCAGTACAGCTACTCATGTACCCACTCACTTACCCATACAAGCACTCACACACTGATTCAGAAACCCACACATCTCTGTCATTTCCACTCACTGACCCACTTATTCAAACACTTACACATCCAGTTATTCACTCATATAGCAACTCACTTACTAACACAGAAACTAATTTGCTCATGCTCTTTCTTAAACATACACACACACAGTTTATCTTCATTTAAACCAAGAAAAGTGGCTCTCACAAGAACTTTTTTTGTGATTTTTCAGAACTTTTTTTCCAGTTCTTTAAAAAAGTGTTTTTTTTTGCAAATAAAATGGCAACTGGAAAAAGTATTAACTGAAAAAACTTAAAACAGGGGATACAAGTGTCATGTAACCATATAACCCAAAATCAATTAATACTCTAGAACTGCAGCAACCAATTGTTCCCCTACAGTGAGGACTTTTCCGCAGTCCAGAAAGGGAGTCCCAATCTTTAGGATCTCTGGGTACTTCTCAGGGAGATGTTGCTGAGCCTCAGCAGGTATAGGGTCCCCAATTGGTGTTGCACTTGACTTCAATCCATCTGTTGGACTGCACTCCCTCTGGGCTATCGCCAAATGGTTGGAATGGTACATCTGCAGGTGGGTCAACATACTTGTAGTTTCACATGAATATTTCTTTGATGTCCTCTTGGGGGGTTCTGCTCCGTTATACTGATATAATTAATTTTAAAAACCCTGACAGGGTGATATTACACTGAGAAACTCAGATTGATCGAGTAAAACTAAAACGGTAATTTATTATTCTGGCTGACCAAAGCAAGGCTTGGCCATAGACCTTAGTTTTGGAGAGGAACAAGATCAAGCTCCCTTATATCTCAAATTTGCCCTGAAGAAGTCCTTAGGGACGAAATTCGTCGGCTACGCTGTGTGTGTTTTTAAAAAAAAAGAAAGAAGAATTCAATAAAGAAAATCTGAAACAAGACCTGCTGAATGGACAGACATATTTTATATGATTGTATTTCAAATCGACTATGTGGAGTGCTGGATCGCAGTGTTTTGTCTATAAGGTCCAAAATGTGGCCCTTCTCATTTGTGGGAGCCCCATGATTTGGTGCAACCCCAGCATGGTCATGGCCTCATCAAATCTGCTAGATGTGCAATCTTTTGATATATGCGATCCCAATGGTAAATAAAATCCCGAGAACCAGGATCTGTTGATATCTCGAATACAGATCACTCATAACTTCATGAAAAAAATCATTGAACAGCGGAGTTAGCCAGGGAGGGCGGTATACCACTACCACTATCAAACATGAGGATGTAAGTCCCAACTTAATCCCCAGAACCTCAGCCCCATCCAGACTCTCCTCTACTATTTTCTCGGTGGCAAATATCCTGCGTGTAAAAATTGCAACTCCACCTCCCCTTTTATTTCCCTGCCGATTACAAGTCAAGGCGCTGTACTCAGGAGGAAGGGAGGCCACTTTGTCAGACCCATACAGACACCCATGCACCCTGTAATTCACCATTTACAACCACTCACACACCCACTCACTGTACCCTGTCATTCACCATATCCAGCCACTTACACACCCACTCACTCACCCATACAGCCACTCACACAACCACTCAGTTACTTATATAGTCACTAGCACAGATACTCGCTCACCCATACAAAAACTCACACACCCACCCCCTCATCTATACAGTCTCTCACATTATCACTCACTCATCCATATACCACTCACACACCTACTTTTTCACTGATACAGCTAAACACATACCCATTCACAAACAGATATAAACAGTTCACATACACTCACATAATCTATGTTTTAAAACAGAATCACTAATTAGTAGTACACAAAGGAAAATAATTTAACTTTTGAGGTACCTTAATATATATATATATGTTTAACACAGACACCTTTAGAAAACACTCACTGGATGATGTCATCAGTGATGTAATTTGAGATATCATCAGTAATGTCACTGACCATGTCATGTGATGTAATATGTGAGGTCATACGTAGTGCATTGCATGGTGTACTTTATAGTTAGGTCAGGTAAATGTAACTGCTCAATTGCACTGGTTTTAAATGAGTGAAATCTGAGCCTAACTATAATGTCCCTTTAACCTTCAGTTCAGTGAATATCTATATCTATCTATGTATCTATCTATCTATGTCTCTATCTATCTATCTATCTATCTATCTATCTATCTATCTATCTATCTATCTATCTATCTATCTATCTATCTATCTATCTATCTATCTATCTATCTATCTATCTATCTATCTATCTATCTATCTATCTATCTATCTATCTATCTATCTATCATATATATATATATATGTATATATATATATATATATATATATATACATATATATATATATTCACTGAAAAAACCATAGGTTTCACACACGTTTTAGTTAGGAATTAGCATTTTAAAAACCTTGCAAATTCACTTAAAAAACCATAGGTTTCACACATGTTATAGTTAGCTGGACATTTCACTCGTGAAAAACCAATGAAATTCCCCTGTTATAGTTAGTGCATGCAACTATAACTCACGCGACCGCAAGTTATTCAAGACCGCCAGTAGATAATATATATTCACTGAAAAAACCATAGGTTTAAGGCCTGATATAGTTAGGATTTAGCATTTAAAAAACCTTTGAAATCATCAGTGATGTCATTTGAGATGTCATCAGTGATGTCACTGACCATGTCATGAATGATGTAATATGTGACATCATCAGCAGTGGATTGCGGGAGCGAAAGAGATGTAGTTAGTACAACTAACTATATCTGAGGAATTTCAATGGTTTTGTTCGAGTGAAATGTCCAGCTAACTATAACACCCCTAAAACCTATTGTTTTTTCAGTGAATTTCTAAGGTTTTTTTAATGCTAATTCCTAACTATATCAGGCCTGAAACCATTGGTTTTTCAGTGAATTTCAAAGGTTTTTTAAATGCTAATTTCTAACTATATCAGGCCCGAAACCTATGGTTTTTTCAGTGCAATTCCTAACTATATCAGGCCTGAAACCTATGGTTTTTTCAGTGAATTTCAAAGGTTTTGTAAATGACAATTTTTAAAGTATTAATTGTTATACTGATTTTTTTTATACTGATTTACTACATTGTTTAAACTGTTTATTTTTAGATATTTTATTTTTGTATTTACATTATACATTACAATACAAAATATACTTTCTCAGAATGAATTAATTTAGTTTAAATACTTTGCAAATAGGCAATAGACTTTTAAGTACAGTAGTTACAGTTGTTGCAATGGGCAACACAATTTCAAACACAAAGCAACATTGAGCTCAAAGTGAATTTCTAGTCAAATGCAATTAGTTACTTTATGGATTACTTTTCTAACCACAGACTGGATGCTAGATTCAGTCCTTGGACATCTCCTGTAAACAGTTGAGTAAAAGCGTTTTGGTTACAGTGGTGATTTTTAAGGATTATTATTGTATTTTAAAAGTTGACACTTAGAAATTTTTTCACATAGACTCACCAATGTTATCCTATGGCAGAAAATTCACTTAGCAGGTAAGTAGTGTTAGCGTTACTTTTTCTTACTCAGTGGTGGATCCTGGATCCAGCACAGGTGAATCTCCTGTAAACAGTTGAAAGAATGTGTTTAAGTCATACAGACGATTTTGTAGGAATATTTTTAGTTTGTGAAAATAGACACTTAGAAACTTTTCTACTTAAAAGCACACAATGGATACCTATGCAAGGAAATAAAAGTTACTGTTAAGTATGCTTAGAATTATTTTTCAGGGTCAGTGCTGGGCTAAAAGATGCAGCCCTGGGTTCTCTGCTGATGACAGGTGAGTAAATTGAAATTCGTAGTTCGGCTGATTTTAGAGGAATATTTGTACGTTTCAAAAATGGACACTTAGAAACTTTTCTGGTGAAAAGAAAACCACACAATGGATTCCTATGGAAGGAAATACAAGTCACTGGTAAGTACGCTTAGAATTACTTTTCAGGGTCAGTGCTGGTCTAAAAGATGCAGCCCTGGGTTCTCTCCTGATCACAGGTGAGTAAATTGTAATTCGTAGTTCGGCTGATTTTAGAGGAATATTTGTACGTTTCAAAAATGGACACTTCAAAACTTTTCTGCTGAAAACCACACAATGGATTCCTATGGAAGGAAATACAAGTTACTGGTAAGTACGCTTAGAATTACTTTTCAGGGTCAGTGCTGGTCTAAAAGATGCAGCACTGGGTTCTCTCCTGATCACAGGTGAGTAAATCCTAATTCGTAGTTCGGCTGATTTTAGAGGAATATTTTTACATTTCAAAAATGGACACTTCAAAACTTTTCTGCTGAAAACCACACAATGGATTCCTATGGAAAGAAATACAAGTTACTGGTAAGTACGCTTAGAATTACTTTTCAGGGTCAGTGCTGGTCTAAAAGATGCAGCACTGGGTTCTCTCCTGATCACAGGTGAGTAAATCGTAATTCGTAGTTCGGCTGATTTTAGAGGAATATTTTTACATTTCAAAAATGGACACTTCAAAACTTTTCTGCTGAAAACCACACAATGGATTCCTATGGAAAAAAATACAAGTTACTGGTAAGTACGCTTAGAATTATTTTTCAGGGTAAGTGCTGGGCTAAAAGATGCAGCCCTGGGTTCTCTCCTGATAACAGGTGAGTAAATCAGAATTCGTAGTTCGGCTGATTTTAGAGGAATATTTGTACGTTTTAAAAATGGACACAGAAACTTTTCTGCTGGAAACCACACAATGGATTCCTATGGAAGGAAATACAAGTTACTGGTAAGTACGCTTAGATTTACTTTTCAGGGTCAGTGCTGGTCTAAAAGATGCAGCCCTGGGTTCTCTCCTGAGAACAGGTGAGCAAATCAGAATGCGTAGTTCGGCTGATTTTAGAGGAATATTTGTACGTTTCAAAAATGGACACTTCGAAACTTTTCTGCTGAAAACCACACAATGGATTCCTATGGAAAGAAATACAAGTTACTGGTAAGTACGCTTAGAATTACTTTTCAGGGTCAGTGCTGGTCTAAAAGATGCAGCCCTGGGTTCTCTCCTGATAACAGGTGAGTAAATCAGAATTCGTAGTTCGGCTGATTTTAGAGGAATATTTGTACGTTTCAAAAATGGACACAGAAACTTTTCTGCTGAAAACCGCACAATGGATTCCTATGGAAAGAAATACAAGTTACTGGTAAGTACGCTTAGAATTACTTTTCAGGGTCAGTGCTGGTCTAAAAGATGCAGCCCTGGGTTCTCTCCTGAGAACGGGTGAGTAAATCAGAATTCGTAGTTCGGCTGATTTTAGAGGAATATTTGTACGTTTCAAAAATGGACACAGAAACTTTTCTGCTGAAAACCGCACAATGGATTCCTATGGAAAGAAATACAAGTTACTGGTAAGTACGCTTAGAATTACTTTTCAGGGTCAGTGCTGGTCTTAAAGATGCAGCACTGGGTTCTCTCCTGTGAACAGGTGAGTAAAGCGTAATTCGTAGTTCGGCTGATTTTAGAGGAATATTTGTATGTTTCAAAAATGGAGACTTAGAAACTTTTCTGCTGAAAACCACACAATGGATTCCTATGGATAGAAATACAAGTTACAGGTAAGTACGCTTAGAATTACTTTTCAGGGTCAGTGCTGGGCTAAAAGATGCACCCCTGGGTTCTCTCCTGATAACAGGTGAGTAAACTGGAATTTGTAGTTCGGCTGATTTTAGAGAAATATTTGTATGTTTGAAAAATGGACACTTAAAAACTTTTCTGCTGAAAACCACACAATGGATTCCTATGGAAAGAAATACAAGTTACTGGTAAGTACGCTTAGAATTACTTGTCAGGGTCAGTGCTGGTCTAAAAGATGCAGCACTGGGTTCTCTCCTGAGAACAGTTGAGTAAATCGGAATTCGTATTTCGGCTAAATTTTGAGGAATATTTGTATTTTTCAAAAATGGACACTTAGAAACTTTTCTGCTGAAAACCACACAATGGATTCCTACGGAAGGAAATACAAGTTACTAGTAAGTACGCTTAGAATTACTTTTCAGGGTCAGTGCTGGGCTAAAAGATGCAGCCCTGGGTTCTCTCCTGATAACAGGTGAGTAAATTGGAATTAGTAGTTCGGCTGATTTTAGAGGAATATTTGTACGTTTCAAAAATGGACACTTAGAAACTTAACTGCTGAAAACCACACAATGGATTCCTATGGAAGGAAATACAAGTTACTAGTAAGTACGCTTAGAATTACTTTTCAGGGTCAGTGCTGGTCCAAGAGATGCAGCCCTAGGTCCTTTGCTGATAACCGGTGAGTAAATCGGAATTCGTTGTTCGGCTGATTTTAGAGGAATATTTGTACAATGGTATAGGAAGGGGGCAGGGCCTGAGGTGACGTGTGCAAACACGCCCTGTGGCGCGATTTAAGTTCGGGAATTAATTCCTCTTCAATCCTGCTGTCCCCTGGGGGCCAACTAGCCCACCAGGTACCTCCAGTATGCGTCAGGGAGCTGCGTTGCAGAGCGGTGTTCAGAGGCCACGCCCCTTTTTACAACACTCTGCAACGCAGCTCCGTGGCGCTTCCTGGAGGTACCTGGTGGGCTAGTTGACCCCTAAGGGACCTCTGGATTGAAGAGGAATTAATTCCCTAACTTAAAACACGCCACAGGGCGTGTTTGCACACATATCACCTCAGGCCCCGGCCCCTACCTTCACCACTCTGTAAACGCACCCGTGGCGTGATTTAAGTTGGGGGATTGAGTTCCCTTGAATCCTGAGGTCCTCTAGCGGCCAACTAGGCCACCAGGTACCTCCAGTAAGCGCCACGGAGCTGAGTTGCAGAGAGGTGTAAAAAGGGGTGTGGCCTCATTACACCTCTCTGCAACGCAGCCCCCTGGCGCATACTGGAGGTTCCTGGTGGGCTAGTTGGCCCCCAGGGACCCCCAGTATTCAAGGGAAATTAGTTCCCCCTCTGCAAACGCGCCAGGGGGCGCGTTTGCAGAGTGGTGTAAGAAGAGGGCGTGGCCTCAGGCCCGATCCCTGTCTTTTTTTCTTTTTATTTTAGAAGGGGGGCTGTGTAGCCCCCCTTCTTTTTCCATTTATTTGGCCCTGGGGACCCCATCCCCCAGGGCCTGTCTCCAATTTTTGTTTATAAAAAAAAAAAAAATTGGTAAGGGGGCCGCGTGGCCCCCCTCCCTAGGCCATAATTTGCCCCGGGGAACCCATCCCCCAGGGCATGGCCCTTTTCATAATTTTTTTTTTTTTAATGGAGGGGGGCTGCGTAGTCCCCCTCCCAGGCCACTTATGGCCCTGGGGTCCCCATCCTCCGGGGCCTGGCCTCTGTTGGGGGCCGTGGGGGTGTCCCCAATCCCCCCACGGTCCCCCACGGTCCCAGCTGGCTCCCCGGTCCTGCGGGAGCCGGCATTGCTTTTCCACATGGGGAGCAGCTAACATGCTGCGCCCCATGTGGAAAAGCAATCAGCTTTGCTTCATTGAAGCAAGAGCAAGTTTCCCTGCTCTTGCTTCAATGTAGCAAAGCAGTTTGCAATGACAGGGCGGGAGCCATGAGGCTCCCGCCCTGTCATTGCAAACTACAGTGTCCCGGGGGTGGCCACCCCGGGACACTGCAGGAGCCGGCCCTGGGGGGTGGCAGTCCCCAGGGCCTATTCAGGCTCCAGGAGGGGGGCTGCGTGGTCCCCCTCCCACACTGACAAGTTGCCCTGGGGGTGGAGGTCCCCGGGGCTGGGGGGGCCAGAGAGCCCCCCCATCCCAAATAATTTCAAGCCCCGGGGGTGGCGGTCCCCGGGGCTGGGGGGGCTGCAAGCTGGCAATTCTTCCCCCATGGCTTTTACTGGCCAGGGGATGCTGTTGACTGTGCTGTAGGCCAGGCGGGAATGGAGCTCCTGCGAGACACGACTGCTCATGCCGCCATATTGGCCACGTCCCCTTATTTTTACTTTTTTGTGGGACTCGGCTTCAAGCCAAGTCCTAAGATGGCTTCCAACACTTCCTGGTCGAACTGTTGGCAGGCAATCAAATTTTAGTAGGATCCCTGAGCCCACTGAAAGGACTCGCGTCCCTAGATATTTATTTGTTTTTTAACTTAAATAGTTCTGAAACTACTGAATGGATTTACACCAAATCACGTGAAAAAGGGCAACCCCCTATACGAATAATTTGAGGTCAGGGAACAGGGGGAAAGAAAACAACAACATATAATATACAGTATCCCTCTAGACCTATATTATTTTGACGTGGGCTCACATGAAACAATCACAACTACCTATTGGGTGTATTATTGTTTTATCTTTTTTTTAATTATTTTCAATACTTTTGTTAATTTTACGTACAAAAATTCATTACTTATTTTTCAAAGAACGTACAAACATTTGTTCCTATTTTTATATATACAAATTTACACCAAAATTCATAGCAGGCTTTGTATATTTTTTTGATTTTCTGAGAAACAGAGTTAATACAAGATAGAAATAAATACCCTATTACAACCACATACAATTTTTAACATTGATTCAAACGGAAAAGAAGGAAAGTCCCCACACCATTCACACCTCTGCATACTCCTCATTCATGTCACTCTCATACATAACACATACCCTACCCACCCCAGAACCTATCCGCATGCACAGGAGAACCCAGACAGGGGTGAGCTACTCAACCCTCTGTACTGTGCTGAACGCTGGGGTGTGTCTAATACTCTGGTCGACGCGCGTTTCGATGGCTTAATGTCCTTTGGTTGCCATCTTTTTCAAGACCTGTTACTACTTGGTTAGGTAACGGGCATGGAAGGGGAAAGATACGTTTTTCTTCTATGCGTTTGCCTTCTTGGAAACACTTTTAAATCTGGAAATAGAACGTATTGTTTTGTCCCAAAATGCGTGCTCATCTAAATGGATGCAACTTCAAATGCCAACCTTCCTTGGTTCGTATCAAGTTCGCATGGAAGTGAAGTTACTCGAGTTTGTCCTTTATATCGTTGCTTTTATGTTCCTTTTCTCCATCTTGGAGTGGGCCACAGCGGTACGAATATCGTCTGTGTGGTAAGTAATGTTCTTCTACTGAGTAAGCCTTGAACGGTTTCTCTGTTCCACACGTACTGCCGTCCCTACATATGGTCACTCTGCTGCGGTCAAATAAGTAATGAATTTTTGTACGTAAAATGAACAAAAGTATTGAAAATAATTAAAAAAAGATAAAACAATAATACACCCAATAGGTAGTTGTGTTTGTTTCATGTGAGCCCACGTCAAAATAATATAGGTCTAGAGGGATACTGTTTACACCAAATCACCAAATGCATGCTTTCTGTACCAACATCTAGCTTCTTCCAAATTTGGTGTACGACTGTTCAGGGGTTCGGGCTGTAGTCGTGTTCAAAAAATGAAAAATCCCCATAGTCATATCAAGGGGAAAACACGATTTGGGAACAAATCCCACGCCATGCACATGCAGAATTCATGCACAGAAGGGGGGTTGTCTGCCAGTGACGGTTTTGATAGCAGGGCCTGATCATGGGGGGACTCGAAATGTAATTTCCCTATGTAATTTCCCATAGGAAAATTGATCAGCAAAACAAAAAATACTGCTAAACACAGTTACATCAAATTTAGGAGAAAGATAGATCTTTGTCCAGAAACGTTTGTTTTGTGATTTGTTGTTAATCCAGTCAGTAGTTTTTTGCCAAATAAAAACAAGCACATTTTTGGGGTTTCTGAGATCCAGTAGTTGTCCAGTGGGAGCCATTGGGAGCTCTTGGTCCAATCAATCAATCAAAATCAAATGCCATTTATGAAGCACCTGGTTACACCAACGGTGTGTCCCCGTGCTAGAATCAGACCAAAGAAGAGAGAGCAGGCAGGAGAGTTACAGCACAAAAGAGACAGAAACTAGAACCTAAATAGTCACTTTTTTAATTGTTTGGGAAAGTTTGTTCTACCAATCATGCTTTCACTGGAATGGGTAAAGAGTTCCAGGCTTTTGCAGCCAGATAGTTGAAGGAACGGGCACCCATTCTTGCTTTCCAGATTCTGTGAACCTTAGCTAGCAAGGTTCCACCCAACCTGAGGGTGCGAGAATGAATATGGGGTGTAATTAAAGAACATAGGTAACTGGGGCCCCTATTCATCTAGATTTTGTGACAGTTACACATTGCTTTAAACGTGATTCTTTTCTTGACTGGTAGCTAGCGAAGGGTATTAAGTGCTTTAGGGGCTGACGATCTTCTAGGGAGACCCAGTACCAGATGGGCTGCTGCAGTCTGAATGCGTTGAAGTCTAGCCAGACTTCCTTTAGTTGCGCCTGGATATAGGACGTTGCCATAGTCCAGCTGTGACGTCACCAAGGCATGCACAATCTTCTTACTGGCAGGAGTCTTAGTGAGTTGCTGCGAATTGGCAGTTGGATCTGCAGCTAACTCATTCCATGCACAGCCAAAGGCCATGCACAGTGGAAGGTGGCTGCCGATAGGGGTTTGGGCAAAGGGCCTGGCTGCAGGCCAGGCTCCCTAGGCCAACGCCATGCCGTGGATGGCTGAAGGCCTTGTGCAGAAAGGAGTGGCCACTCATTGGGTGCCAGGCATGGCTGCAGGCTAGGCCCTAGGGTCAAACCCCTGTTGCACACAACCAAAGGCAGTGCACAGCAGTGGGCTGGCATTCTTACGTATGGTAATAAATATTACCCCCCGGTCCCATATGTCCTCGTCCCATTCGTAAACAAAGTGGAGATAACCATCTCCAGACAGAAAAAAAGATCACAGGAATGCTGGGACCCTAATTCTGCCCCTCCCACCGGGGGAGTACATAAGCAGTACTTACCCAGCATTCCGTCTGTTCTTTTTTCTGTCTCTCAACAGATTTGTGATGAGGTGCTGGTGCTGCTCCTGCTGGGCTGGAGTGGCGTTTTCTTCTTCCACTCCCTCCCAGTCCGGCTGCCTGGCTGTGTGGGCGAGGAGTCTGCTGGTTCGCCTCCTGGTCTGCCGGGCTTGCAGTGTGGCTATGATGTTCTTGGCCGGCTCTTCCTTGTCAGCCGGCCCTTGGGGGCTGGTGCACCGGCCTCCCGGTTCCTTCCGAGGTTCCTGGGCGCGTCTTCCTGTGACCTGGCTGGGTGCAAGACGCACTGAGTTTCCTGATTCTCTAGCCCTGGCGTGGTTACTGGATGGGCGCCTTGGGCTTGATGGCAGCGGTGGGGGGAGGGCCTTGTTCCGGTTGGCCGCCCACCCGGTGAGTTCCGCATAGCGGTGTATTTTTCTTTCCTTTTCTGATGTCCTGCTCATTGCTGTGGTTTCCCTACGTATCATGGCGTGGTTCCAGCGGGTTCACCTACCTGCCCATTGGGGGTGGAGGGGGGCCTTGTTCCTGTCTTCCGGCCCCCCCTCCCTTATGGTGTGTGCCGCTTTGCAGTCTTTTCTGCTCCCAGCCTGTCGGGCAGTTCTGTGTGACCCTAAGACTTCCTTCCCTGTTCCCGCCTGCTCTCATCTCATCTCGCTGTTTCCCGGGATCCGGCCTGGTTGGCGAGCCACGGTTCGATGGCCGGGGAAGCCCTGTTGCTGGTGTGGCGTTCAGGCGCAGGGAGCTGCCGCTCCGCTCGAGTGGAGCGACTATCTCTCTCAGACAGGCCAGAAAGTTCGCAGGCTGCATAGGGCTGCGCACCTGGGCACTGGGGTGCCGTCGGCATGCGGATTATGGGGGGTCTGCAGATTAAGTCCTGTGCATCTGTAGTGCTGCCTCTGAGGGCCAGTGCCACTTGTGATTTACCCTGCGGCGATTACATCCCTTGACCTGGTTCAGATGCTGCCTGGGGTTGCCTGATGCCGTCGGCTTCAGTTGCTGCCTGGGGCTTTGTGCTTGTGGGATGATGGCCTTGCCTGTCCTACGGTCTCTGGTCCATCCTGGCCAGCCGGTTCAGATGTGACGTGTGCCCCGCTTGGGTGTGCTGTGTGTTCACTTCGTCTTCCGATTCCCTGTGTGCAATTCCGACTCTCGTTGGGGTCGCCTCCGCTTCCTGTGCTTCTTCGTGGCCGGACGGGGTTGTGCCCGGAGCTCTGTGCGACGCTCTGCCCTTGCTGCTTTCAGGTCCAGTTTGCGCTCTTTGCCTGCCGCTGTCCTGTTCTGTGGGCTGGCATCCCTGTTGATTCAGGGTTGGTTTGCGCTGGGCTGTGTCTTTCGCTCGTGCTACCTCCTTTGCGGCTGTGCTGTTCTCCTTAGCGCTTCTTTCGACCCCTCTCCGCTGGTCTGTTTTGGGGTCGGTGTGCTGGTGTCCTGCTCCTCGCGCTGGCCCTGGCGGTTGCTCCTGTGGCCTGCACGGTTCCGTTCGGCAGCCTCTGTCGTGTCCCCTGCTGCACCCCGTGTGTGCTCCTGGTTTGAGGCTTGTGCGGCCTGGGGCGTCGTGTGGTGTGGGGCTGCCGATCTTTGTTCCGGGGCCTTCTGTGTGCTTGGGTTGCTTTGTGTGGGCTGGCTGGTTGGTGCTGGCTCTGGCTGCTTGCCTCTTGCATGCTGAGTGCTGCTGTCTTTGGTTGCACCTGGCTATGACTCTCTCTTTGCGCTGCTCCTGGGTTCTGTGGTTTCCTGGGTGTTGTCCTTGTGTTCCCCTGCTTCTGCTGCACCTGTGCCCTGTTTCCTGTGCTTGCCTTTGGCTTGCTTCAGTGGGTCCTGGCCGCCCCCTCTTGGTTCTGCCGGCGGTGCTGCTCATTCTTGGCTGGGTGTCTGTCGGGTCTGCCGGGTGCTGTCGCTTGCTTCATTTTTTTCTGGCTAGTATGGCTGGGCTCCTTCTCTTCCTTTGCACTTGTGGTACACCCTGGGATCTGCCCCTGGTTGTCCGTTGGGGGCCATGTTGCTTTGGCACTCTCGCAGCCTGGCTGTGGGTTGGTCTTTTTGTACCCCCGGTGTGCCTGGCACCCGGGCTGTTTCATCCTCCTGCCCTAGCGTGGTGGCGCACCTTGGGCTGGGGGTTGTTCTTTTTCTCATCCCCCCCGGGGGTGCGTTCCTTGCAGCGGCTCGCCTCTATGGTTTCCTTTCTGCGGTTCTCCCTGTTGGGGGTCCGTCTGGACTCCGGGTGTGGTTGCTCCCTGGGAGGGGTCCTGGGCTCATCTGGTCCCCGTCGTGGGTCGGCTTCTGGCTGGGCTGGTGTCTGGCTGGGGGTCCACTGGGCCTTTTCTGCTCATGTGGGTCTTTAGGTGCCTGTGGGTCGCCTTCTTTGGCCCTGTGTCCTTGTCTATGGGTTCTCTGGGTTTCCTGGCTTGGCGCTCTGGTGGTTTTGGGTTGTGCCGTGGTGTGCCCTTCTGGGGCCGCTCCTAACCGGCGGTTCTCTTCCCTGGCTTGGTTCGCCTCTGGTTGGGTGTCCGTGGGCTGCGGCAGCCTTGTTCGGGCCAGTGTGGGGTCCTGGTGTTCGCTGCTTCTGGGTTGGCGTGTCTGGGGTTGCCTCCTGTTGCTCCTGATCTGCTGGTTTCCTGCTGGTTTGGCATGGCCTCTGGCTGTGCCTCCTTGGTTTGCTGGCTGTGCTGTCGCTTCTCTGCCGATTCTGGGGTGTGTTTTGCCTGGCGTTACTGGTTCTTTTTTCCTGGTTCTGGTGTCTTGGCTTGCTCCTGTCTTCCCTTGCCTCCCCGGGCTCTGCTTCCGGTGTGTGTCTGTTTGGGGTGCCCTACTTCTCTTGTTGGGGTGCAGTTCTGTGGTGTTCGTCTTGCCTCTTTGGGGGTCTGCCCTCCTTGCTGCTGGTTGTCTGGTGCTGCTTGGGTCTCTGGCTTCTCTGATTCCTCCGGTTTCAGCTTTTGCGGTTGCCTCTGTTTGTTTTCTTCCGGCCTTCTGTGTGGTCAGGCGGTTGTGTGCTGGGGGTCTCTGTCGGCCTACCTGCCCTTTGCTTTGGCCTGTGCCCTGCGTGGGCTCTGTCCGGGGGCTGGTTGGGCTTGGGGGTCCTCATGCATTGGCAGATTGTTTGGCTTACATCCTGGCTTCCTGGTTCCTTTTGCGTTTGTTGCCCTGGTTGTGGCTGTTTTCTTGCCCTGCGGTCTTTCGTCCCTGTAGGCTCCAGTTCTTGTCTCCTCTCCGGCATTGGCTGGGGTCAGGTCTGGTTGGTTCCTGGTCGGGGGTGCTGTGTGCCCTGGGGACTTCTCCGCTGCTCCTGCCCTTGCTGCGTGCTGGGCCTGGGTATTGTGTGCCTGTGCAGTCCTTTGTCTTCTGCCCCGGCTTTTGTTGCCTCTCTGGCCCTCCGCCCTGATGGCTCTTGTTCTTGTCTGCTCGCTAGGGCTCGGCGGGGTTGTGCCTGGTTGGGTACTGCTTTGGGGCCTGCCTGGTGTTTCTGGTTGCCCTGGGCTTGCACCCTGCCTCTTTTCCCTCCCTTTGGGGTTGGGGGTTTTGGGGTTGCGGCTGTTAGACCTGTCCCCACCCTTGCTGTGCCTGTGCGGTTCCTGATTGTTGGTTTCAGGTCTTTGCTAGCCTCTCTGTTGTTTGGTCGGCTGTCTGCTGGGTCTTTCTGGGGGCATCTCTGGCCTGTGGCCTTTGGGGTTGCCCTCCTCTGCCCCTGCTGCTCTGGGGTGTCGTGTCCAGTCCTGGTTCGGTTTGCAGCCTCCTTCCTTGGCCTTCTGGGGTTTTCTGGTCTCTGGCTCGTTCCCTGTCCTTTTCTGCTTGGTGGGGTTCTGGCTCCTGGCCTGCTCCCAGGCTCTCGACGGGGCTCCTCATTCTGGGCTGGGTGCTCGGTGGTTGTCGTTTGGCGGCCCTGGTTGTGCTGGCTGTTCTTTCCTGGGGCCTGGGCTTCCTCTGCGGTGTTTCAGGGGCTTTGTCCTCTGGGCCCTCTGGGGGCCGGGTCGTTCGGTTTGGGGTGGGGGCGCTGCCTGGCCTGTGCTTCCCTCCTTCCTGGTTGGTCTGGGTGCTTGTGCCGGTGCCCTGTTAGCCGGCCTTGGCTTCTTTCTTTTGTCTTCTCCGGGGTGGTTGGGGTGTGCTCGGTGTCTGTGCTGCTTCCAGGTCCTGTGGGCCTTCCTGGTGGTTCTGGGCTGGTCGGCCTTGTCCTGTGGTTTCCCTTGGCTGTGTCCTGTTGAGTTTTTGGCCTGGTTGCTCTGTTTCCGGTTTCTCTGGTTGGCGGCCTCCTGGTTGTGGCTCTGGCCTTCTGTTTTTCTTGGTTTCCAGTCCTTGTTTGTGTCCCTGCTGTCCTATTCTGGGTTGCTGGACGGTTGCTTCCTGCGGTTCCCTCCTTTTTGCTTTCCTTGGATTGTTGCGTTTGGCGTTGTTTCCTGTGTGCGCTTGTGGGTTTGGAAGGCCGGGGCTCTGCTTTGGTATTCTCCACTTTGTTTATGATTGGGACATGGACATTAGGGACCTAGGGGTAATGCTCTAGTACTTACCGGTAATCTTCATTACTCCGGGTCCTGTTGTCCTCATCCCATTCACACGCCCCTCCCTCCTGGACAGCTGGCCTTCCTGTGTGTGCTTGGTTGATTATTCAGGCGGAATGCTGGGTAAGTACTGCTTATGTACTCCCGGGGGGAGGGGCAGGACTATGGTTCCAGCATTCCTCTGGTCTTTTTTTCTGTCGGGAGATGGTTATCTCCACTTTGTTTATGAATGGGACAAGGACAACGGGACTTGGAGTAAGGAAGATTACCGGTAAGTAATAGATCATTGCTTTACATTAAAAAAGCCTAGAAAGTCACTAAAAAAAATAAAGGTTAAAGTGACATTATAGTTAGATGAAAATGTTAGTTTAAATGTAAAATTTTAAACTAAAAAAGAAAAACCCTGAAATTCACTATAGTTACCTCAAGTAACTGTATCTTGCTCTCGTGCCATGCACTGTTGTGGGCCACATATTACAACACTCATGACATGTTCAGTAACATCATTGATAATATCGCTGGTGACAACTGAAATAATGTAGTTAATACTTATATGTGTATGTACCTTGTAGGCTGTGGAGATCAGCCCTAGGACTTGTTTGCTTCCGCTTAGGGACGTTTTTCCTGTTCAACTGCCTCTATTTAACTGTCTTGATAGAAAAGGACCAGTAGAGGTCAGTGAAATACCTGAATTGCTTTCTGCTGAGGGGCTTTTTGTTTTTTCTGGCAACTGCTTCTATTTAACTTTCTTGATAGAAAACGACCAAAAGAGGTCAGTAAAATACCATAATCACTTTAACATTCTCTAGACTCCAGTCCATAGAATTTGTCTTTCACCAGCACCCATAGACATTAATATTTTTTTCAAATCCTGTATATTCAGTGATTTGACCACCAAAGGTCCTGATTTAATATTAAAAACAGAGCTTTGGACTATACTATTTCCAGCTGAAAGGCAATATTTCTCTCCCTGTTTTCCCATACCAGGCGTGTCATGCAGTTTGGTGCTTACTTTCCCACCATGTTAAAGAACAGTAGATGTTTCAGCACCCATGCTAATTTGCTGCATAGCTAAATACATATAAGGTCCCAAGGGCGAGCCTGATTGCATTGCAAATGCTTGTAAATACTTCTGTTGCCTATGACAAAAAGTGAGCACTGGGCTCACTAGATTAAGACTCCGTCACTGCCACAGTTTTGAGCTGACTGGTGTCTAAAGTATGTGAAGAGCTGGTGTTGCTCTATTCTACAATCTTAGACAGTGATAAGTCATTGCTTGTCACAGGAAATCTAAAGCCTTTTAGCAGCATTTTTAGACCTATCTAAAGTGAAAAACAGAATATAATACCTAAAATGCTTTGAGATCCATCCCGGTTTCTTAGGAAAATTTCCTTTATTACAGTATTATGAATAGCCTAGTTCCTGTGCAATTTACACTTTTTGTCTGATGAGTTAGCAGCATTCATTATATCCCAACGTAATTGCAAATAAATGATGTCTCATTTTATGAATGGAGTAGCATTTGGATGGTGGGGAGGACTGTTTCTTGCCCAAGGCTATTGGCAACTGTAATACTGGCCCATTTTAACAAGAAAAAAACACGGCTAGACTTCTGCCGGCCTCTGATGTCTTCATTAATGAAATGCAATATGCTGAATAAATGAGAGTGCATGTCTTGGGGTCAATATAAATGGTCGTCTGTCAGCCAGCTGGGCAAATGTTTATGCACTACCAGGGGGTCAAAGTCTTTGCGTGGTCTTAATAGAATCAAGTGACTTCATCTGTTTCTTGGCACTAGTAAGTGGCCTACGGCATCATTTCCTGACTTTTAGTACAATATTAATAAAACAGACTATTGCAGATTATGTCAAAACGAGTGTTTTGATGCAAAACAGGTTTTGTTTCAGTTTTCCAAAATCGTGAATGACTTCATGCTCTGCTGTTGAGACACGTCTGTGTTTGCTTGCCTGGTTGCATCCACGTAAATACATCTACACTTTTAATTTCAGATAATGCTCTGAATTTTTCAATTTAAAGTACCTATAAAACTCATATTCAAAAATTAATCATGAAAATAAAAAAAAGCTATGTTATTGAAATATTTATTGATGAACTGATTGGTAAATGGAAATTGACGATTATGCTCTGATGAAGGGTTATTAACATTGACATTTGAGATCAGGACATTTTGTAACCTGAATAACATTGACATAGAATTGACACCAATTTCAAGAAAAAGATTAAAAGAGTAGCCCACACAGGGCCTGATAAACAGAGCATTGTGTGCCCAATCATCACTTAAGTACCAAAACTGTGAATTTCTGGTCGAAAAGCCAAATCATACTTCACAGCAAGCATCAAACTTCGATTGAAATTATGACCCTATTTCAGACTATCTAAATGAACCCCTGTGGTGCAAATTTACTCAATTAACATGCATTGCAGTGCAGCAGCCGCAAATGCTGCGCTGCGTGAGAAGGACAGAGCAGGAGAGCACCATATTTACAGAAAGATGGCACGCTCCTCCCGTCTCCATAATGCCGGTGCAAAAATGTCTTTGCACCATAGTTCAAGGGTGTCTGCATGAGTTAAGCATAGGTTTTCTACTGGAAGGATACCCTTCTAATACAAAATGCAATGCTTAAATATCCCGTCTGCCGTATTCCATCCGCCGAGATCTAAATAAGGCCCTAACTTCAAAACGTTTCCCACCTTGTATGTGTCTGTACAGTGCAGAACACTTGTAACGTTTTAAAATAAAGGAGAAATAAATGCATTTCTCCATGATAGCACCTGGTTGAAGTGGGCGCTATTATTTGACGCAAAACCCTGTCTACTTTTTTAGTAAATGTGGTTTTGAATTAGAAATCAAGGGTTTTTGCATGGTAACAGCCATGCACCAGCCATGGCACGCCCCCCATGGCGCTAAGTAATACAAAGCAGCACTATGTACTGCTTTGCGCTACTTTCAAGTCATTTTCCAACACAAAGCAAGGGGCATATCAACAACAACCGGCGATAATTATCGCTCAGCGCTCTTAGCGTGAGGATAATTATCGCCGGCTAGCGTGAATTTTTATAGCTGAGATAGCGTGCTATTAGCAACGCTTATCTCAATAGCGATAAAAATCTACACGCTAACAGGCTAACGTGAGATTATCGCTGGAAACCCAGCGATATTCACACGTTACCTTGTTGATAGGGACAGGCAAACTTAGCCATGATATCCTCCTTCCATAGGATATCATGGCTAAGTCTGAAAATTAGCAGACGTAAAAAAGCAGCGTTAACCGCGGTTAGCGCTGCTTTTTTTGTCTCTAACAGGGTTAGCGACATTCTTGATAATAGGAGAAATGTCGCTTAGCGACATTTCTCCTATTATTTTACTCTGGAACGCCCCCTTTGCATCTCATTAGAGATGCAAGGGGAAGCGTAGAGTAAAAGGGTGCTAACTTGCAAATTTGTGTGTTAGCACCCTGTTGTTGATAGGGCGCTAGTTTTATCTCTGCTTTTTTGGCTTTTAAAGCCAAAAAAGCAGAGATAAAGCCCTTGTTGATATGCCCCCAAGTTTTTTGCTGGAAATGAAAATAGGAAAAAAAGATTTTGCGTCACTTCTGTGATACAAACACGGTGCTAAATCTTAGTAAATGTATCCCTCAGTTAGTTAAGCCTGCTCTAATCAGAACTGTAGGAAAGCTTTAAGTCACATTTAAACCCTGACAATGCTTTCAAACTCTCAGATTGGGGCTTCTGATAACTCTATATAAGAGTTTGAATTCCTATCTACAGAACTATAAATGTTTCAGAACCCTAATAAAGTGCAAAATGCAAGACATGGTGAATACATTATATAAACAGCATTGACAAATCCAATAGGTTTGTTTTTTTGTTAAGGGAACTGTTTGGCAAGTTTGTGTCTGTTGCCGCAATTTCAAAATCTTGGAGAGCAACAATATGGAAGCTCGGAGAAGGACTAGGGTGACGTACTCATTGCATTAGAAGAGATAGGTTGTATTCTCAAAGAAGATTGTTAGGAAAGGAGTCCTAAGATGTGGTTTGCATTGTACGTGTTGAAAATAAACACACAACACAGAATAATGCTTTGTAGATACTTTTGACAAAGGGGTGGTATTTAGGTGGCCTGTGTGTATGCATGAATCTTTAAGAAAGCCTTTATATGTACACATCTTTCCGTTGTGAACAAAAAAAGCTGTAAATACAATAAGATGTGATAAGAAAAGCAAATTAAAGCATATTAAGGCATGAGGGCAAATAATGATTAGCACTCAGACTTGATGACCGATGTAGCTATCCAAACAAGCACTACATAAACAAAAAAAACGTGAATTACCAACTAAAATGCTAGCAAAACAAACACATGAAGGAACGCAAACTGACTTAAAAGTGAAGTACACGTAAAACTCGTTTGCTCTCTGATAAAAAAGGACTACTTGATGCAACTTCTGCAAGGAGCCAATAGGAAAGCCAATGGAACAAAATACCTATCCACAAAGGGGTTGGATTGAAGGTTAGCCCATTGACGCAGTGACAAGCCTGGAAAACCACAAATAAGCCAACGGCTGAAGGAGACTGGGCAAAAACATACCCCCTTTCTACTCCTTTGAAGAATTTATGGCATGTGGTCCTGCAATCTGCCAACGCTGCAGGTAACCAGAACTAATAATTAGTCAGTGAGAAAGATCTGTACAAGGGATTCATAGAGTATACAGTATGCATTTTTTATCATTTGTTGATACTAATTAGAAGTAATATTAGAAGTGAGACGTAGAAATGGGAGAGTGGCTTTTCCTACTGCTAAAAGCAAATTAAGTAAAGAAACAAGCATCTGCAAAGTCAATTGGTCTAGCCTGATAAAGGTATATTGATTCTTTGTTGATATGGTTGCATGCTGCATGACTTGTTTGGATGCACAAACAGAAAGTACACTTGAAGGCACATATATGCACACAGAGAGTACCCAAATGAACATACACACACATAGACACACAGATAAGACACATATGGGTATATGTGTAGTTAGACAACACAATACGGGCAGATGAAGGTTTTAGCCAGTGTTGGTTGAATTCAGAGTCCAATCTGGGCAAGAATGAACACCAAAATATTGTGACAATATGGAAAACCAAAATATTAGGAAAGTAAGTACACATGTGTAAATATAGATTTACCATTCTTATCTCCACATCTACATACCTTGAAGATATATGTGTAGCTAAGTAAACTAAACATATACTTATGGATATCAACTTACCCTCTCAATATTTTGGCCATCGATACTTTTGACACAATATTCTGGTAGCATGAAATTCTGAACTCAATATTAATGTGGAATACCCTCATGGACATCATCCACTTACTGAAAGAAGTCCCACATACATCAAACGCTAAACAATAACTTACATTAAATAACTGATAGTTTTGGATTGTACTCAAGACTGGATGTAACTAGACAGACATTCATGTCCATGAGGTTTAAAAATGTGATTTTGAGACCGAGTAAAAGTGTCATAGTAATGCCAATAAAGCACATAATGATCCAGTGAAAACTTGTTTGGGGATGGAATACAGTGAACCTGGATGTTAAATCATAAATGATTTCCTAAAAATAGATAAGCTCATATATGACACATATAGGGGCAGATATACAAGAACTGGTGCATCTCTGCATATTAGCAGAGATGCGTCTGTTCAATTGCGGTACGCATAAAAACCCTTGCGCCAACATGGATGCGTCGCATTAACAATGCGGCGCACCGGGGCACAAGGATTGACAAATGTGTGACGCATCTGTTGGCATAAAGGTAACGCATTGCTGGAGTCATGTCGCAAGTACAACGCAACTCCAGTAGTGCTCAGGAATGACTATTCCTATTGTGCTGTCACTCCTTACGCCGTCTTCAAGCAGGCCTAAGGTTTTGACGCAGTGGCGTCGTAGAAGTGACGCAGTGAAATCATGTAGATTTCACTGCGTCACTTTTATGAGGCTTTCTTGCATCGGAACGCCTACTCTGCATACATTATACCTGACGCAGGTATAATGTGACGCAGGGATTTACAATGTGACGCATATCCCTAGATGCGCCACGTTGTAATTGTGTTGCGAGGTGGTGCATTGTTTATGACGCCGCTGCGTCACAATAATGACGCAACAGAGGCATAAAAGTGTCACAAAGGGCTTGTAAATCTGACCCATAATGTTCCTATTTGCAATAAAAACAATCATAACTTGTTCTTATGTAGCACCAGATAGTACTACAGTGCCTGCAAAAATTCGGATACAACTATTGCCAAATTGTTGGTACTCAATTTACCCACTTCAGAAGGATGGAAAGCTGAGTCCACCTTACCAGGATAATATCTTATGCCTTTAGAACGCTGAATTTCTCAGCAGCACACATTCAGCTGGCGAAGTCATCCTTTGCAGGGATTAAAATGTAGATATATGTGTACAATGTAGACTAAGACTCATTCCTTTGTAATTGGCAGTGTTAAATGATCTTGTCTGCCTTAACTGTGACAGGCTGAACTATAAGAATTTACAAACTTCTTTGAGCAAGCAGCAGTGATTAGGCAAACCAAAAGGAGTGCACCAATCACAGTTCCACAGGAGTTGTTCACGTTTTCTTTACAACATAAGAATACCCAACATGTATTTTCTGGAGTTTCATGTACGAGGAAGTACAGCAAAATATTAAAGATGCTTAAAAACCCTTGTCAGGCTTCCAAGAATATAGAGCTACATGACATTCATACTTTGGACACATGCCCTGTAAAAAAAAACTAGAGGGGCGAGCCCTCTGCTTAGGCTACACCTTTAACACATTCTAAATTCTTTTTAATGAGGAACATCCTGAAAACCTGGTCTGTGGATGAAAATATAATGTAAGCTATTTGCATACTCGCTGTTGACAGTGATTCCGCTCCGGCCCCTGTCCGATGATTATAGAGACAATTGTCTGTAAACATCGCAGGGGTATTTTCTAAGAGAACCCTTCAATGTAGCAAATAATTGATATAAATACATCATTAGCACTTATTAAATACTTTTTGATGAAGAGCGTTTAATGAGTGGGTCTTGTTGATGAAAATATGATATGACCTAATGGTTTTCTTAAAAGGCACAGATTAAAAAAATTAA
The DNA here is from genome assembly GCF_964204655.1 of Triturus cristatus. Classification (NCBI taxonomy): domain Eukaryota; kingdom Metazoa; phylum Chordata; class Amphibia; order Caudata; family Salamandridae; genus Triturus; species Triturus cristatus. The sequence goes on along the minus strand of NC_140591.1, from coordinate 1,209,702,706 downwards.
ATGGTCTTTGTTAGACTTGGCATCTTTTGGCGTGTTTCCCCTGACTTTTTGCTTTCTGCCATCCTGTTTTTGACTCTGTTTTTGCTGGTGTAATGATTCTGCGCACTTTCCTCACTGCTGTCCAGTGGGAAAGTGCAAGTGCTCCTGTATAAAATGTGTATGGATTGGTATTTCCATGATTGGCCTATTTGATCTATGTGTCAGTCCCTAGTAAAGTGCACTGCGAGTGCCAGGGCCTATAGATCAAATACTGTTGGTGGGCTGCAGCACTGAATTGTGCCACCCACGCAAACAGCCCGTAAAGTGTAACTCTGGCCTGCCATTGCAGAGCCTGTGCGCAGCCTGGGGCTGCCATGTCGACTTGGCAAGTGCACCCACTTGCAAGTCCCTAAACCTTCCCTTTCCTACATGTTAGTCACCCCTAAGGTAGGCCCAAGGTACCCCTGTGGGCAGGGTGCATTGTATGTGAAAGGTAGGACATGCCCTGGTGTGTGTGGCATGTCCTGATAGTGAATTACAGCCTACTTCGTTTTTCACTTTTGCAAGGCTACCTGTTCTCCATAGGCCAGAATGGGCAGTGGGATTATTACATCCTATAATCCTAACAGATCCAGGGAACATGGTAGAAATTCGAATTTAGTATGCCTGAACTCAGAATGATAAAATACATCTTTTAGCAAAGTTGGTTTTAACATTCTGAGTTTGAAAATACCACTTTTAGAAAGTAGGTATTTTCTTTTCTGACCATCCAAGCCGCCTCTGGTAGGTTGTGTACTCCTTGTCTGGAGTGTGAGTGACAGGGGCTGGGGGATTCCAGGAGACAGGGTGGGTCAGCACAGGGCTGAATAGCAACATCTACAAGTAGATGGGTGGGAGGAGTTGCACCTGGGACCTGAATAGGAAAGTGCCTTCCATCCACAATGCTGGCTCCACCTCCTGTGGTGCGTCTAATGTCCCTGGCCTACTCTCTGAAAGGAAGGAAGGAGGCTTGTCAACAAAGTGCTCCAGGACTGACCAGAACTGGTTTGAACCAGGCAAAGGCCCCTCTGCCTTCAGAGGACAAAGAGAAATTGAGGATAAAAACGGGGACCCAAACCCCAGAACTTCAGATCTCGCTGGAATCAAAGAACCCGCCAAGACAAAAAGCTGGAAGAGCTGCCAGGAGGAGTACTGCCCCTTTGCTGTGTTTTTGCTTTGTTGGGTTGGCCTGCAGCTGTTGCTTCCGTTGCTTCTGCCTTGTGCAGTGAAAGGACTGGACTGAGCTTTCTCTACTTGTGCTGAGTATCTCCAAGGGCCTGAACCGAGATGGCCTCCTGTTAAGAAGTCTCAGGGACTGCAAAGACTTCACCAACCTCTGGGTACCACTCCTGGAACCGCTGTTTCAGTTGCCACAGAGAAGAGGGAACCGTGACCGACTCTGTCAACCTACTCCGTTGCTGGCCTTGTGTCCTGAAGGCACCGCAAGAAGCACTGACTCGCCCTGCACCATAAGCCTTGGCCTCACCGACTCCGCCACCGAGTCGCCGCCTGCACCGCATCGAGAGACACCGCAACCTGCATCGCCTCGCTTCACTTCGCTGGCCTGGGCTCACCAACACGATCGCTGCTGGCTCGACACCCGTGACCGGCTCACCACGCACAGCTGTCTGACTCGGCCAGTGTCACTTCCCTCCAACCGGCTCTGTCGCTCGCATCGCAACTTGCCAGCACCGCATCGAGCACCGCCTCACCCTGCACCGCCTACCTTGGTCTCACCGACGCCATCTGGACGATCGTCACGAGCTGCTGCTCGCACTGCATCGAGAGGCACCGTACCGTGCACCGCTGCCACTTTGCACAGTAACCGCGACGGATGCCACGGCCGGCTCTGTCACCTGCACCGCAACCTGCCAGCACTGCATCGAGCACTTTCTCGCCCTGTACCGCCCGCCTTGGTCTCACCGATGCTGTCTGGACGATCGTCACCGAGCCGCTGCTCACACCGCATCGAGAGGCACTGCACCGTGCACCACGTTCACTTTGCATCGCAACCGCGATGGACGCCAAGACCGACTCCCACCGCCGTGTGGGTCACTCTAAGAAAGGTACTGTGAACGGATCTGTCCCGCTGTTGCTGGCCCGTATCGACGCGGTCAGCTGGAACTGCGAGACTCTGTTGTTTTCAGCATCGCGGTAGGCTCGGACCGAGCTACCGTCTCGTACGAACTGTATTTTTCAATGTATTTTGCAACTTAAAGACATTTTGACAAGTAACTATTTCTGAAGTACTGTATTGTGGATATTTATCGTATTTGGTCTTGTTTGTATAAAAATATTGGATATTTTTATAAAACTGGTGTGGTGTCCATTTGTAGAGCTTACATTGTATTACTGTTGGTTTTGTGCAAATGCTTTACAAACTGCCTTTAAGATAAGCCTGACTGCTCGTGCCAAGCTACCAAGGGGGTGAGCGGGGGTTATTTTAGGAGTGTAACTCCCTTGTCCTGACTAGAGTGGTGGTTTCTGCCTGGCTTGGGTGCAAACCTTAGCCAACCAGAAATCCCATTTCTAACAGTCTTTCTCACTGATCTTTTTCATACTACCTAACTACAAAATAGCCACTTCAAAGTCAACAAACATTCTTGCAATGTCTTTACTGATTGACGCCGCAAAAACAACCAACCTTCCTCTACACCTATGCTTCATCAATTTCAGTGCTGATTTGATAACGTGGAGAGGGGCAAACTGTGGGGGAAGCTGGCGCGCTGGGGAATCCCAAAGCCCATCTTAAACATCTTGTCGCTTCTCCATACAGACACCTGGGTGCAGGTGAAACTAGCGGCAGCACTCACCTCTCCTCAAAAGTCCTTACAACCAAAGGACTGAAGCAGGGTTGTGTGCTTGTACTCACTCTGTTCAACCTATTCATGGCTGACCTTCCAAAAGGCACTCGACATCTGCAACTCACATTCACCCAAGCTAGGAGGCAAAACACTGACCAATCTTATGTACGTAGTAGTTCTGCTCAGCCACACTTATGTGGGTCTCCAACATCTACTTATGGAAATGCAGAACTACGCAACAGAAAACAACTTAAAGATGTATCTTAGCAAGTCTCGGTCAATGACAATAAACAACAAAAAAAATCGGCAGAGGAAATGGTATTTGGGAGGCACACAATTTGAATCATCACAGGAATACAAGTACCTAGGAGTTACAGTTGACAAGGAAGGAACATTCACGCGCCAAAAAGACGAAATAAGAAGGAGAGGGCTGGTAATAGCACTATCAATGAAAAACCTCACAAACAAGCTGACGGGGCCGACACTGAGCCTGCTCCTGAAGATAGCCCAAGCCAAACTACTCCCCACGATCACCTACGGCAGCAAAGCAATGCAGAAAAGAGATGCCAATGTACTAGATAGCATGCTGGTCAAAGCTTCTAGAACCATGTTTTGCCTCCCGCATTACACTTCACCAGCTCAAATAAGGCTGGAGTTCAGACTTTTACAACAATCCCTGGCCAGGCACGGATCTTACATCATCTGCTGGTATAAGATCAGAAGTGCCACCTCAAACACCTTAAATCAACTGCTATGGCACGAAATCCAGCACGTGCGAGAAGCTACCTTCAGACATCTTTGGAAACTACCAGACTCACGGAACTTTGGAAGACACAACTCGGCCATCTAATTTTAAAAAAATTGGTTTGAAAATGCATAAAACAAATCTCATTGGTGGGGGACAAGGCAACTTTCTCAGCTAGATCTCAAGCGTGGATGACCCTAACGTCCTACAAAACACTTGCACCACAAAAGTTCTTTATCCAGGGCTATCCTAAATCCATAAAAATACAATTCTTAATGCACAGACTAGGTATCCTCCCGTGCACTCAGCACTTCCCACCTTGACTGAGGGCAAAAACCCAAAACACTTGCAGGCTGTGCAACACCAATCAAGGAGACATCTTACATTTAATCTGCACATGCAAGGAACTGCAACACGAACGGTTACAGTTGCTAAAAGCACCATTTAAGCAGAAAGGCATCCACACCAGGAGGCAAGCATTGCTGGCATGCTTTAATCAGGGAAGTATGTAACTGAACTGCAGAATGGTAACATTTCTTATGCTGGCTGAACAATAAATGCCTAAAATAATAGCCCAATCTAGGCCACATAAGTAAGAAGTTGTCTGTGGAGCAATTGCCCCGTAAACTGGGTGTGGCTTCTCACGACCACATTAAGGAAGGAGCACTTTTTACTGAACAAAATTTGAGTAGGCTCTAACAACCGAACAATATGCACTATACGGCACCTCATCAAGTGCACGTCTGACATCAGCAAAGCTTTGCGACGTACCACACTTTATCCTGTAAACCAATGACTCTCGCCATGGCCCACACTGATAATTTTTAACCACTGCACAGTATTTTTTTAGCATGTGTTTTATCGATTTTATCAGTGTATAATATTAGCTCTACTGCATTTTTTTTAATATGTTGCAATGGTTTTTAGTAACTATGCAAAATAAAAATAAACTTGAAACTTGAACACTTCAAAGTCTTCAGAGGGCACAACTCTTGTTGATATCTCGCAGAATTATGGGGATCATCTTAGGATCTGATTTGCGCTTGAGGCATCATAAATAAAGAAAAATAGAAGTGGACAAAAATTACACAAAATTAATGGTGTAAAACTTGTAACAAATGTGAAGAAAAGAAGAAATGCATGTTAACTCTCCAGCAGTCATAGAAAAGGGGATATGGGTATGGTATTTGACCTGGCTAAACTAGATGCAGGCAGAAATGAGTATAGGTGAACAAAAAATCCAACCCTACTTGACAGGTCTAAAATAGCCCAAATTTGACAAAAGTAGGTATGACATTCAAAACTGCGCTAGTTAAGTAAGAAACACATGTATATTTGAAATAATATCAAGAATTGTATGTAAAGCTACTATATTTTTTAGGACAGTACATTTTTTTCAGGGAGGACATTGTCATCTAAATTACGTGATTTGAGAATCACAATGAACAGCCTTTAAAGTTTATGTTTGCAGCGGCTTGTGCTTTCCTGGTACTCCCACTTCTTCAGAGAAGAAAGAAAGGCAAAGAACAATATCTCTAATTCCACTTCAAAGATTTCAGATATGACATGAGATCTATCACTCTCAGTCAATCAGAGTCAAATGTTCCTCAAATGCATAGTTAATTTGGAAACTCATTTGTTCCAGCAGAGGTAAATTGAAATGGAAAATCTGTCACTTCAAAGGAAGCAGTGCTTTACTTAATCTCAGTCTAGAATACTTGTGAATCAGACAATTTCCACTGTTTTACCCCTATCTAAGATGTATCAAATACGTTTCCCAAATCGTGCAGCAACTCAGGAGAGCCAGGTATGACACAGTAAGACTTTAACACATAAACAAGGGTCAATATCAGCACCACGCAAAATATATATTCATCATTATTGAACCCTGGAACCCAACATAGGGCTCCACAACCACCCCCCTCCTTCTGGAAAATGTTTGTAGTGCTAGAATTCCTTGCAACAGACACAACACAGCAGACCTTAAGATTGGTGTATGGCATTTTTCAGTCAACCTTACGCAAACTATGATAGTTGATCAATGCTTTGCAGAGATGAGTAGGCATCACATACAGTCTCTTTGGAACAAAGTTACATAGCCAATCCCAGTAAAGAAAACATCTATGCTACAGCAAGACATTATGACATCCAGCGGTCAATTGACTGCACTCATGTACACATTGTGACCTCATGTAGACAGGAACACATGTGCGGCAATTGTAAATTGATTGCAGACAGGCAGTTTGGGCAGGACTGTTCCCATGAGGAGCTGGGTCAAGACTGATTTGCATATGGCTGGGTCCAAACTAGGGGGGGGCGTAGTGTGCAAAAAATCGATGGATTAAACCCAGATTTATGTGAATGGGGGTGAATGTTTGCATTGTTCAGAATTTCCGTCCATCATTTGCTCTTTTTTCATCTGGAAAATGAAGCACACTATTAATGTGCAAATGCTGTGTGATGTGGATTTGTGTATACATAACAGCTATTGTGGGTGCCCTGGATCAAACCAGAGAAGCAACATTAGTCATACTGGATTAAACATCACCATCAACATACTCGGCAGACAAAGCAACCCTTCATCATCAAGGTTCAATCCATTGTGATTATTGTGGTTCAAGTTCAATACATGTCACAGTACCATTAGAGGTGCTAGCCCTTATAGATGAACATGCATCTATCAATGTGAATATGTTTAACAAATTACATCAGTCACTCTTCACAATGATGATGATTTGCAGTAAAGTCAACTTTTAACAACCACTGGTGCTTCCATTACAAATCTTACGTCTCTTACCTTGGATTCCTCCGGCCTCAAGACCTTCTTTCGCATCTTCCACTTCAGATATTGTAGAGGATGGTCATCATTCTTTCTTCCCAGGCCTTGCGATGGAGCTGAGGTAGCTAACAACCACAAGTTGTGATGCTTTAGTGGTTGTTCTTGGCAACTCACTTAATTATCTAGCATTTTAAAATATGCAACCTATTTAAAATTTCTCAACATCAAGTGGATATGTTGATTCAGTATTGATTTTGTCCTTTATATTCTTCTACAGGAATGTTCTACTTTGTTTTTGGTGGCATCTTCAGCATGAGATGGCACATTAGACAGTCGCGATATGTCTGAACACCGCCTTGGACAGACCCTCCAGCTGTTGATCCGTAAACTTGTACCTCCTTACCAAACGGGGTCCATGATGCGAGAGTTTAGCTAGTTTCTGCATGTGATGACTGAGGGATAGCTGAGGATGGCAATGTATTCTATTTGTTTTGCTTCAATGTTCTTTGTCCCCACAAAATGAATGTCTGTACACTCCCACACAAGAAGAAGTTGTTTGTGCACCTTGTAAGGTGTCCTTTGACCCTTCTCTGTGTTGCTCAAACTGCTTCTCCTCTCTATAGATTAATTTCCCACTCCAAGAACGTCCAGTGCCTGAAAATGGGCACTTGTGATGTTTTGTGCATGTGCAATTTATCGGCTTCAGTATTTAGCACATGTAATAAGTAGCACATCTTTAGTATTTAACACATGCAGTTAATAAAGATTCCACAATACATGGTAAAAATATATAATCAATGTTATGTAACAGATATTGTTTACCAAACCAGATGAAATCAGTATTTCACCAATGTGCAGGTGTGGTGGTGTTTACTACCGAACATGCAATCTAGTCATTATTGTTCACCGTGATTGTTTTAAGTTCTGACTAGTCGAAAGGGAAACAAACTCATGGAAACAGGATAGCAACTCTACTTTACCCATGAGATGCTGCCTCCAAACCAGAGGGGGGAGTGCTGCTTGCGTGACAAGCATATACTGCCTTCCCAACCCAATCCCTTCTCCACTTTTTAAACTCTATGGTGGAGAGGGGAGTCTCCTTGTGACCGATTAATAGAACTAATCTGAGATAAAATTCTAAAATTACTACTATTGGTATTCACAGAAAGCATTTAGTAGTAGTAAAATTAGGACTTCTAAATTTACTACTACTAAATACCTTTTGTGAATACCGAAAGTCGTAAAGTTAGGATTTTGTCTCAGTTTAGTAGAAGCTGATGTGAAATATGGTAGGTAAACTATTACTTAGTTTCTGCGGTAATATTGTACTCTACACTATAGTAATACACAGAACTCAAAACCTTAAAAATGTCAATAACGAATGACGATTATTAAATAATGAATTCCTTCCCATATTATAGAACAACTTATCCCACACATCCGTCAAAATTAAAGTTATGCTCCATGTAAATCTTTCCTAACTCATTCAGAGAAGTAAGAGAAAATGCCAGCCGCACCTGTGTCCCTGCCATTTAGCTAAATACAGTGGTCTCTGTATACAGGCTGTGGGGATCATTCACCGTGAAAGCTTAGACGGGGGCCCCAAGAGTCTATTGTACATGGTCTTCTGACAAGCACAGCAGATTCATGGCATATGACATGGATAGATGCCATAGCTTTTGCTTAGACCAAGTAGCACATGCAATGTAGGCAGCTCTGGGTGTGGGTTAGGGCCAATGCACAAAGTTGCGCTGGGTCCCAGAGCCACTGCACAGAGAAATTGCCAAATCCAGTTCTGGGTGCTTAGATTGGCTTTTAGCAATGCCCTTTACCTAGTCATCCTGGCCACCAGAACTAACTATGCACATCCAAATGATGTGTATATTGGACTCTAGGTACAGGGCTTCTAAATTGATTTTACCGTGGGCAGTGATCTCTTTGTACCAACCACACACTTAGGCCTAGCATTGAGGGGTTGAAAATATTACTATAGGCTACACCAAGGTACTTTGGTTCCCATAACCCAATGAACATGGGTCTATATTTACTAACATTTTGTGTTGTGGTGCTAGTCCAGATTTACAAAGCCACGCAAGGTTGTGTGTGACTTTGTAAAGAAATTTAACACAACACAGTGGCTTTGCATTACATTTTCTTGTGGTAGGCGTTCCATGCTTGGAGCATGGCTGTTCCCATGCATCTACCCATGGAATATAAATGTAATCCAAGATTTGCTAAAGGCAGTAAGCCTCGGATTGCTCCAAAATCCTGCACCTATCACAGAAAGGGCGTAACAAGGAGAAATATCTTTATTTCTCCTTCTTACCTCCTCTTTCTATGCGTGCTGCATTTGAAGCACGCATAGAAAGAGGAAACAACCTCTAAGGATTGTTTTTGTACAAGAAGTCATTCTGTCCTGCACAAAAACAATTCTGCCCATAACTCAGACACTATTGCAGCATGGTGCCATTGCTAGGAGGGAGCACAAAATCTTAGTGGATATGACACATTTCATCTCTCTCCTTTTCATGCAACACCACGCAGCATCTTTGCTTATTGCCCTATGTTGTGTGAAACATTAATAAGTTTGGACCAAGGTCTGTTGCAATGTGCTGCAGGCTCAGGATAATCGATGTCCAGGGCATGGTAATTTTCCAAGCCCTTCGTCTAGACTGTGTGGTCCCCACAACCTGTTGACCATGACATTTCATCAATCACTATGCAGCATGTGGACCGCAATCATGTCCCATGCACAGTCTATTTGTGCAGGGAGTGGTCAAGACTAGCAGTTTTCATGCTCACAGTACGTTCTTTGCTTGCATTCTCTCCAATGGACATGAGTCCCTCTACAGCCCACTTTCCAAAAGTCTTGAATGCTATTGGACATTGGGTGCAGGTGTGGCCAGTAAAGCATGGTATGCAGAGTCCACTGTTTCTCAATTTTATCTGTGCAGAGCAGATTCTAAGTGCTGTGTGTCGTGTTTATCACTGTCTTGTGAACTCTGGCTGCAGGGCCTGGTCTTTGACCACACCTTGCTCACAGTTCGTGTTGCCCCCATGCTTTGCCCCTATTTCCATTGGCCAACAAAACCATCTAAAACCATCTGAGCATGGCCTTTGGCTATGCTGAATTGGTTTTAGGCAGAATGGGTTCTTTGGCCACACTGTCATTTACTTTTGAGCTACAGATCTACCACTGTGCATAGACTTTGACAACAGACCATGTGGTCACCAGAATCCAAAATGCATAGCTTTTGGCCCAAATGTTCAGGCATTTCAAGAAAAGTTGATTAAGCTGTTTGTAAACAGTTTACGAATCAATAGCAGTTGTGTACATTTCCCTGCTGTCTGGTCATCCTCTGTTAATGAAATAGTTCTGCCGCTATTCCTTGTTTTCTTGACCGTCTGCACAGTCTTGAAGGCCATTAATGGAGCAGGACCCGATTTCCTTAGGCGTAAATTCCAATGGTACGTCAGAGGAGAATGCTACGCTCCACAGGAGCTAAATATGTTCAAGTCCCCCATTTAAAAGAATTAACTGGGGAGGTAGGAGCTTCATCAGTTGTGCCTACAGGGCATGGAACATGCGTCTTTTCCATCTCAGAAACGCCCCGGATCTCCTCTCTTTCAGAAAGGGGTTGAAGACATGGCTCTTCACCCAGTAGCACACATCCTTTTAACCCTAGCAACCAGTGCAAGCGCCAGTACACCCCAGGGTAACCGTGCGCTCTACAAGTGCGATTAACATAACATAACATAACTTATGTTGAAGGAAATGTCCCTACCTCTTCATTGTCTCCTGATCCCACACCACTTCATTGTGGTGTGCTGCATTAGCAAATACATACTTAATCTCATTTTTTTCTCTTATGTGGCACAGGTTTGTGGACCATACAGTGAATTATTTGCAATTAATAATGTCCTGGATCAAACATTTTCATCAATGACAGCCAATTAGATTGCCATACTTGTGAAAGCAAAACTGCTGTTTCAGCCAGGTTGACAGATGTTGGTTCGATAGTGGTTCGTGAAGAATTTAGGTTACAAATGGTTCACCTAACACTCCAAACTACTGAACAGCTCTACACTAAATCACAAGAAGAATCTATTCTAGGTAAAGGTCGGTTCTCATTCTAAGGCTCGCGTAATTCCATTCCACAGTTTTTTACTATTTGGTGGTGCAACTCCTGTTAGAATCTGAAATAGGAAAAGCTACTTTTTGTATCAAAAAGTATAATTATCTGTCTTTGACATGGAGATTTTCAACAAAGAGATTTTCATACCTTGGAATACTCTTTGATCAAAATGACTCGTGGGCTCAAGCAGTATTAGCTAAAACAATTAGTGTTTTCAAGAACCACTACCGCACTTGTTAACTTTTCAAGAAAATTAGTCAGGAGACCTCCAGTGGAGCTCTTGCAGATCTATAAAGAGAAAAGTGTCTCCACAGCAATGGGGTACAGGGGTGTGGGGTCTTACTGATACGTACTCGCTACAAACGATGGAAAATAAATTTTTGAGATACATTCTGTCAGATACATTCTGTCAGTTCTGTGTAGCACATCTTTGTACGCTTGTCATGCCGAACTGGGCTTACCATACCTTTCTGACGTCATAAAAATGGAGCCTGTTCTTTTATGGCACCGTCTTTGAACAAAAATGGAGACTCAGCTAAATAGGGATATTTTAATGGACAGTTTAAAGTTTGAAAGGGTTTTAAAGATTCCATGGGTTAGGTACGTTCGAGATTTTATGCATGACTTAGGCCACATAGAATATTTTACTGACCCGAGTACTATGCATCCAGTAAGGAGAAAGGATTTAAAAAAGAGGGCCTCCTGCTGCTGGCTACGTTAAGGCTGTCGGCCAAGATTATAAAGCCTAGTGTTCAGTAGAATCAGCTGATTTTAACAACTTTTAATATTAAACCATATTCAACAACTGTTCCTGGTGGTTATGATAGGTTTTAATTGACAAGAGTTAGGTTTGGGACCCTTCAGAGAATTGTAAGCTTTCCAAAAATGCATGACTGGGCAAGAGAAAAGCAATTGTGTCCATGTGATAACCACTCAGACCAATCCACTATTCATGTACTTTTATTTTGTAGATTCTATAGGGAATTAAGAAAAGTGTGGATTGTCCCAATATTAAATTGTCTGGGGATCAGACAATGTCTCACGGCATTCATTGTATTACAATCTTTGGATAATGTACATACCGTGTGGAAAATAGCAACGTATTTAAAGAAAGTAATTAGCCTCAGGAAAAGAATTGTTATATAACCATAAAGGTCAACTGGACACATAAGGCACACTAGCATTTAATCTTGAATTTTATAATCTAAACATATCATGTTTTATTGATAATTTGTCTAATTAACATGTTTGTTCTTACGTGTTTTTATGATTATATGAAACAGAAATTGATATACAATATCCTTTTTAAACAACTATTGTGTGCAATAATATGTATGTGCTTTTATGATTGTATGAAATAGCAATGGAACAAAACTGTCTTTGACTTTGAGTTGACTTTGACTTTGACATGGTTGTATTTCCGCTATCATCTCACCAAAGTAATGTGTTCTTCGGTATATTTAGATCACAACACGACTAATAACCATATGCATCAATAGTCTATCTATTTGTACATTTCTACATATATATCATTTTTAGATGACGTTTTTCATGATTTTATGTCTGATCTTAATTAGCCTCGCTCCTGTACAATGATGGAAAACTGATACTTTTTTCTAGTTCGGAGTGTGATCTCATCAGTAGAGTGCTAATTTTTTTCATGTCATCTGGCTGTGTCTTTTTTCTCGACAACAAGAGGATACTGACTAGAAACCAAGGGTTCCCAGGAATAGTTACTACCCTACGGGCTCAATCAGCCGTGAATCATGTACGCTGTGCACACAGCTATTACTAAACCCATTTAGTGGCAATTGAAGCTGATAACGTTTTCTACGCGTCTGTGTTTCTTTTGAAAGAGCAGAATCTTAGTGAATTTTGTTTAGAAAAAACTGGGACTTTATTCATGTGACTTTCTAGCAGTAAAGAGGAATTACTTTGGAAATAAAGCATTACATTTATATCAGATGAGCCACGACCTCAAAGGGGTGCTTTTATATTTTTATACACATACACACACGAGCACACATATGCACAAACAAACACATAAACACAATGAAAACAACATAGGGCCATATTTATCAAGGTCTTGCACCTCCCTTGCACAACCCAAGGTAACACAACAGAGAACCACACCAAAGTTGAGATTTACCAAGCCACGCAGCTCCACTTTGCATGGCCCCATGGTGCTTGGTAAGTCTGGAGTAATGCAAGGCAGTGCAAGATGCTATCTTGTGTTACTCTGACCCAGGGAGGCATTCCATGGGTGGAGTGTGGGTGTTCCCATGCATCCATCGATTGTGGCGCATTCCCAGATTTACCATGAGTGGTAGACCTAGGAATGTATCAATTTGCCTAGCCTGCCCAGGAGAGACATAACACAAGGTAAGAGTAGAAATGCACCATATCTTGATAGATCTGATGTATTCCTGTTATGTTATGTTATATTGTATTTGTAAAGGGCGCAGTTACTCAAGAGTGTCCCGGCGCTGAGCACAACTGGGGAACCCATCCTGGCTTTTCCTGTGAGATGATCCCTACTGGGAATCTCCAAGGTGAAGACAAGCATCCCCGGCGCTAATGGGGCCGTAAGTGGAGATTAAGCAAGCTATTGCCCAGAGTTGCTGAGTGGGATCCATGATTAGAGAAGGCACCGAGAGAATTATCGTGTCCGCTGACCTTGGCCCAAGACCCTGCCGCGTCGGGAATCGAACCGTGGTCCCGGGCCGACTTCTGCTTACGGGTCTGCCGCCTCTAACCAGTGAGCCACACCAATCCACTGCCCTCTCGCTTTCACTTAGCGCAGCGAGGTGTCTTGCTGCGTTGCATGAAAAATGATAAATATGGTTTATAGTTCAATGTTGGTTATGGCTCAGAAAACACAAACTTGAAAACTCCCGCAAAGACCACCACATCTCAAGCAGGCCATCGTGCTCAGTGCTCTACATTGCCCATGGCAGTTGAGAAAAAGAGGCTGTCTGCAAAGAGCAAAAAATGGTGAGTGGTGCAACTAAAGGTGTAATTTTTTTGGTCTAGCAAGAGATATCTGCTGAATGTCTGGCCTTTTTTGGGTTTGTCTTCACTGGAACCATAATTTAACTGTGTTTGTTATATGTTGCACAATCTGTATTGTATCCATTCCATGCTGAGCATAGCCTTTGGCCTCTAAGGTATGGATGCAGATGGCCCTGCAGCAACCCACACATAAACCCTACCAGGACCATCACCAAACCATAGCATTGATTTTTTTTGTTTTGTAGTTAAAAATTTCAAAAAAGTTCTGCTATTTGTTGTATTTTTTTTATGGTGTTGCATGATGATGATGTGCTCTAAATAATCACAATTTTACCGTGGCAAATTCATTATTGTGTCCATTTTCAACTCTTCTGAGTGCCCTACCACTCCCCTGGGGTCAGGCATCTCTCACAGTGTGTCCCAGCAACTATGGATTTATTCAAACAACATTAAATTCAAGATTTTTTCCATAACTGACAATTTCAACGTGAATTAAAATATTGTTTTCATCAGCCTTATCAGCCTATCAAATTAATTGCAAAATTCTGATGTGACTAAGAGAAATTACAATTGATGAAATTGTGATTTTTAAATGGCTAAGATACACAAGTGTTCACCTTTTCCAACCCACCTGGCACCTTTTAAATTGCTAATCTCTCAAAAACTACTGAACAGATTTACAGCAAACCGCAAAAGCACTCTTTTTTTAGCAAAGTTTACCATTACCCTAAGGTATGTTGTAAATCCGTTCAGCACTTTTTGCTGTAGTGGTAAGAAAAAATTCTCATTGAGCTAAAATGGAAAAGTATTTAATTCTACCCCTCAAAATACATTTACATGGACAGAACTGCACAAAATGTGCTAAGTACCCAACGTCAGTGGACAATTCCGATCAGATTCATCCATATGTCACAAAGGTCTAGGCAATCAAAAAAAAACCTTTTCAATCAAATATGGGACTGAGACACAACTACATACATAGTACATATGCAGATGCACAGAATGTAATGCTTTTAATTACCTTTGTTGACTGTGGGAAGGGCCTATAGCTTATGAGAGGGCGATGTCCCAAGGTATCATGATGCCCCTCCCCTTCCTTAACAATGGTATTAAATAGCCTTTTAAATCGCTATATGGTTTATGTCATGGTACCGTTTCATGTGTACTTGTTCTAACAAATCATGTTTACCCAAAAGCAAGATGCAAGGGGTTACATTATTTCATCAAGGTAAAAATCAAATTAAAAAGACATTGTGACTTTTTGGAAATAACTCGACCTGAAGGTATTGAAGCACCTTAGACGAGCACTTGTGTAGAGTAATTGGCGCATGCAGTCTGTAAGGCAGTAAACAGTGTTATTCTCAGGTCAGTTTTGCTGTACTGTGTTAATAAATTCAAAAATGGCCTGTGCACTGTAGTAACATATGTGCAATTGTGTGTTTATTAATATGGTTGCTCTAAATCACATGTAATGATACCAATTAACGTCATGTGTGATGTAATATAAGGTCATAAGTAGTACATGGTGAGGTAACAAATTATAGTTTACTCAGTAAAGTATAACTCGTGAATATCAGTCTTTTATTATTTTAACAGAAAGTTGAATATTTTTACCATGCCCAACTAGAACGTGACTTTAATCTTTGGGTTTTTTCAGTGATTTTCAGTTTTTTTTTTCATTTCACATACTTTTCTCACTGAGCATACATTTTTACCATGTTCAGTAGAGGGTTGGATGCAGGGCCTGGCACCCAACCCCAGTGGGCATCTGCTGCTCCCTCCACCCATGGACAGGCATCCCGCTACTGCGCACATGGCCTTCTGTCCATCAGTATGTGTACTATATATAGCATTTTTGGGAGCTTTATTGTACAACATATATTAGAAAAAAAATCATACATCAGTGGGATTCAATACATAATTTCCATATTTATGCTGAAAATACGTCAAAGTGACAGCTTCTGTGGGGCTTCATCTTTGCCCATTGTTTTCACTACTAACTTCTTTAAGCTAAAACAGAATTGGAACTTTCGAATTGCTGTCGGAGCCGAATTTAAGCTGAGCATTGTACAAGAAAACTCAAACATTGCTTTGTAATGTGACTTCTAACATTATCATGGTTGACTATGCAGTCGCTACCTGACATAAATCATCTTGTGGTCTGTGACATTTATGTTGATTATAATCAAACATGTCTTAAAATATCTTTCTATAGGTGACTTTATCTCAACTACATATTTAGTGTGTGTGCTCAGGCGCAATGTTAATGAACAATCACTTTGTTGTGCATGTTATCAGAGAAGGTCAACACTGCTCTGGTTGACTCCATAGGTTCATCAGGACTAAGGGCCTGATTATGAGTTTGGCGGTCCATCTGACCGCTGAACACGTATTGGAGGTGCGGTGGCAGTCGGTTACCGCCGCACCAGTGGTCTAACTGCTGTATTAGGAGTACAGCGACAGGACCATGAGTGGACTGCCGCGGCCACCATGGATCCACAATCCCTGGAGCTGATGCACCGGTCTTGAGGCAGCTATCTGCTTGACTGTGCCGCATATTACTAGTTTCCTCACTGTGACCCTAACCAGAGCAGTGAGGCCGCATTTGTTAGGGTGAGGGTACCTCATGGCCCATGGGATGCATGCGGGGCGCACATTACGTGCCCCCTGTGTGCATGCACCCCCTTTCCTGCATGGTATGGACATCACAGTCCATGCTGTGCAGGAATGGGCTTTGATGTTCCCTTTGAAGTGCCTTTTTAAAAGGCACCGCCTTGGGAACTTCAAAGGACCACCCGCCAGACCATGAGAAAGCTCCTAATCTGGCAAGTGGCCGGCAGTTGAGTTTGGCGGTGCGGGAGCAGGGCAGTGATGTGCAGCCCTGCTCCCACATTGTCAAACTCATAATCAGGCCCTAACTGTTGATTGGCTAGGGTCTCAGCTACGTGCTGAATCTGCACATATTCCTAATTGTCGCAATAGGTGGCTTGCTCAGTATTCTCATTACCCCTAATATATGTAGTGAGAATAGAAAAAAAACATGTGGATCAACTATTGTTATTTCACAATCAGTTAATGTCTCTACGACCACCTAGAAACAAATTAATCTAACGTATAAGGTGTGGGATCTGGGTAGAGTCTTATTTCTTTACTAGGCCCTCTATTATGTGACAACCATTTTATTACTTGTCTATTACTAGTCCACAGTGTACTGTTATTCAATTTTAAATGAGTCAACAATTACAATGGTGCTGTTTAAATATGCATTTGGAGAAAGCAAAGATACATAGCGTATTTTGGTTCATCTTTGTTTGTTCATGTTTGAATGCTGTCATTCTAAATAATATTTATTGGGATGGGTGATTGCTTCAGACAGTGCATCTAATTCTACAGGATCAAAGGAAACATGCACCATTATCTTATTAACATGCTAACTGGGGAAGTTTCCAAGTCACCTGCAGATATTATCATCCTATTACAATGCCTACTATCCCACTATCAACTAAATACATGTGTCTAATCCTAATATTCTTCGCCCAATGTACTACGTGTGTGGGCATCCTAATCTTATAATCTCTCCAGTGAAGTAATTATAAACTCTAAACATGAACAAGCTCTGGGCTGTCATTATGATGTTCACGCGTCCAAATGTACAAATCAATTACCAGACCATTTTGATTAGTATTTCAGCACCACATTATGCCCTATGTTGGAATCCTACACCACCAAGTCACCTGTGTACTATTATAGAAGATAAGCAAGGTCAACAGGAAGCTACAAGTTTGTTTGAAGAAACAAGTTCCAGACAAAATCCTTTCCAGGAGCTATCATAAATCAAAATCTAGGGAAGACAGTCATTATAAATATCTAGCGGATTTTATAAGCTAATTATGCAGAGTTTATAATTGAATACATTTTTATTAATTTATTCCTATTCATACTTAAATATATTAGCCTTTTTTCAAACGTTTTTCTCTTGAGAAGGTATTCTGTAAAGGGTTCCCATGCCCTAACTGACGTGCGTGGTGGCATCACTGGTCCTGCTTGACCTCCACGGATCCACAACTCTGACAGTCTTACCAAAACAGCAGTATAAGGAGTGAGGAGCACACGAGAGCATAGGAAAGGAGAATGGGAAAGACAGAGAGGAGACATGCCTCTTGTACTGCTCGGTCCACACTCATCGTGCTGTAACCATCAGTGCTGTATTGAGCATAACATTGCTATGATGGACATGTAAACTCGTTATATAGCACATACCACTTCACTAAGAATCAATCTACATTTTCATAATCAGCTTTGGGATTTTCTGTCTGGTTATGTATATGCTTAAGGGGTGTGCCCTGCCCTCTCTGTAAATCACAGCATGCAGTAGTCTTATCTATGGATATTCAATCATGCAGAAAATGCAATTCAAGAAAGGTTAACACAGATCTGTTAAAGCTACTACAGTAATAAGATTAAAGAAAATATTATGCAGAAAGATTCACTTATTCTGATACACTCTCATGGTGGGTGGTTTCAGAATTCCCTTTGTCTTGATGCATTACAATGAGCATTTAGACGAATGCAGGTTTATACGCTCCTGCCTGGAACAAAATTAAAAACACAAGCATGCTCAAGACCCTTTTATGTCAAGTTAGTCGACGTGCTTGGTATGCATATCAAGCCAGGAGAATACTTCCCTTTGGATGAAGTTTAGCCTTTTGCCTGATTCACAAAGATTCTGTTGTGGGTTTGTGTGAAGTACCCTTTTAGTACAATTGTTTTGAGGGCTGAGGACTTGGCACTGTTGTTGCTTGATTGTGTACAAGGATGTAGTTCATTAATGTAGTAAAGGAACCCAAAAGTGTAACAGTCTTGGAAAAACAATTATTTTATTTCTGGGCCATATCGTTGGGTTTAATTCCTTAACCTGACTTCACGATGGGCTGTTATATTTAGTTTGAATTGACAGTGTCATTTTATTCTAATTAGATCCATGTAGTCATCCTTACTGGATGAAAGTGAATTTTGGTCCTGGGACAAGAATGCCTTTCAAACAAGACTCAAATCTTAGGAAAAATTCCAATCATCTAACTAATTATTACCAAGACTTGAAGACCTGTTAGATGTGAACTCTTAGGGTCTCCCTGCGCCGCTGCAGTGTCACTTTTTGTGACGCTCGGGTGGGGGAATTTGCAACATCATATCTATGAGGGCAATGCAAAGCCACTATTTGTGGCAGGGGATGGCCTCATAGATATGGAGTAAGCCAAGGCAGCGCAAACCGCTGTGTTGCCATACTCGGTGCTCGGTAGCCATTCCGTGGGCGCTGCAGTGGGTCTTTCAATGCAACACCCATGGATTTTGATGCTTGCCAGTCTTTATAAGATCAGGTAAACCTGGGAAGCACCAAGTGGCATATCAGCAACACCCGCCGATAATTATCGCTCAGCGCTCTGAGCGTGAGGATAATTATCGCCGGGTAACGTGGATTTTTATCGCTGTCATGTTAGGTCAGGAACGCCCACTTTGTATCTCATTAGAGATGCAAAGCTGGGCGTAAAGAATCTCCACGCTAAAGCAAAGTTTCACACGTTAGCGTGGCCTTGCTAATTAGGCGATAAAATTATCGCCGCTTTTCGGCCGAAAACGGCCACAAAAGTGGCGATAATTTTTTATCGCCTGCTTGTAAATATGCCCCTTAATACTTAACCCTCCAAATGGGAGGCGTAACGAGAAGAAATTTCATTATTTCTCCTTGTTATTTCCTCTTTCTATGTATGCTCCATTTTGCAGCTCATGTGGAAAGAGGAAAATGCCTCTTAGGATTGTTTCTATTCAGGAAGGATCCCCTTCCTGCACAAAAACAATCCTGCTGACAACACCGGCACCCTTGCACCGAGGTGCAAGGGTGCCTGCATTGGCACTAGGCAGCCGAAACAGCGCCAGTGCAGGCAGAAAGGACAGGAATGCACTGTATTGCATAACTACGGTGCATTCCTGCCCTTTCACTTTGGCATAGGGCAGCACAGCAAGATGACTTGCTGTGTTTCCCTACACCAAATCCCCATAAATAAGGGCCTTAGTGTCCAACTCAATGTAGTGGGCAAGGCACAGACTTCCAGCTCTGCTTACTCCCTGTTCTCTAGACTGCCCATTTGGTGGAGCTGATGCGGGGCCTGGTGATGGCCTGCCTATACTTTCACAATAGCATTTACAGTGGGTTACTCAAATAAAATCACTGACATACTTCACTGACTGCAAGGCTGGACTGTTGTATATGCTTCAAACTATCAAATTATGGCAACATGATTCTAACCCTAAATAGTGGCGGCCAGCACAGGTAAGCACAATGAGGTGAGGTGGAACGGGCTGGGAGGGGAGGAAGTCAGCAAACAGAATAGGTAAAATTAAATAAACAAATAACACCTATTCCGTAGTTTGTCAACGTATGCTCCACCGCCCCACCGCGCTTACCTGCACTGGCCTCGACTGACCCTAAAATGACTACATTGGTTCATGGTGGATGCAAGGCTCAAGTATAAAGTTATTTGCACCAAAAATAAGGCATAATTGGTCAAGAAGCAGGTAACAGGCGCCCCCCACAAGACACCTTTTCTTTGCAATGAACCACTTAACAATCAACCCCTCAATAGGCCAAGGTACAGAGGTACATTTACTAGGGTCACAATCTATGGAATACTCTGAATTCAAGTTGAATTGCAAAATCCAAATGCAATCTCTTCCTGAAATACTTACAACCAGAACTGTTTGGGGCACACTTTCAACTGAACTGTAGGTACATTGAGGTTCAAGAATGATGAATACTGTTTGAAGACCTCCACTTACACCCAATTACTTAAACACACCCAGCCTTGCTTTGGTGCAGGCATTATCAAAACACACACCACTCTAAAGTGGTGTAGGTCAGGGCGTACCACTTTCTAAAAATTAAAGACCACACACACAGTATAACATGGTAACTCCTCAGTGTGCATCCATCAAAATACCGAGGGGCTTATTTATGAGCCCTTGCGTCACTTTTGCTCCAACGGTGCGTCACTTTTTGTGACGCACCAGTGGCGTAAAAAGTGAGCCTTGTTGCACCATATTTAGAAAGTGACGCATCGACCTAGATGCGTCACTTTGTAAACCCCTGTGTCACATTATACCTGCGCCAGGTATAATGTATGCAGGGTGGGCGTTCCCACGTAAGTAAGCCTCGTAGAAGTGACGCAGTGAAATCTACCAGATTTCCCTGCGCCACTTCTAGGATGCAAATGCGTCAGTATCTTACGCCTGCCTCACAGTAGGCGTAAGACTGACGCAGGCCCTTTCACATGGGGCTTGCCCCATGTGGAAGGACACATTGTTGGAGTTGCATCACTTTTGTGACACACTCCAGCAATGCGTCACTTTTGCGCCATACAGATACTCCTTGCGACATGATGCGTCATACAGTAAATATGATGCATCACTCATGTCGCAAGGAGGGCGCACTGAGAAGTGACGCATCACTGCTTTCACGCAGCGATACATCACTTCTCTTAAATGAGGCCCTTAGCAGAGCACGAAGACCATATGATTGAAGAGGCAATAGGCATCATGAACGTATCTGGCTCACCCCTCCCTGCGATTGCAGAAATCAGGTGATAACACAGCAATTTTGTATCACGACTATCCACAAGCCAAAACTGTCAGTGTCTTGGTGGACTTTGTTTTTCAGTTGCCAGACAGATAAAGGAAGTTGTGTTGTCGTTTCCTGTTGTCATAAACAACAAGTAGAGTGCACTCATTTTAATATACGCTCAACTTGTTTCTTACGTTTACTGTAGGCAGAATTGTCTTCAAATATCTTTTATAAAGCCAAGAAAAAGAAAAAAGCACACAGTTTAAACAGACTCTGAGGTGTCATGCTATATTTGAGATCTCGATGGTTTAATGTGAGAGCTTCCCATGAAGAGAATAGCCTGGTGCATTATATTGACACACAGTAATTATGAGTGCTTCTGTTTGAGAGCCTACTGCGGAGTTTCTAAACAGAATATGTTTAAGGAGGTATCATTTTGCCTAGTTAGCTTTTCAAATTAAATATAATACTTTTGTGCTGTCGGTGCACTTGAAATGTACGACTTAAATTCAATTCATGCTTTCAATGGCACAATAAAGTGTTTGTCCCTTTGTTTGATTCCATAGGGCAACCTGCACAGCAAGAAGAAACATACTACAATATGACATTATTTCATGTGGCTAATTAAATATGCGATGTTTCAGATAATCTAAATGTATTATCTTTTCCAGAAGATTTCTAAAGCATGCACACTGAGAATATATTTCAGAATTAGAGTATTGGGGATTACATATTAAAACCGTACTTAAAAATTGGCAGCAACTTGATGGCACATTATCGTGTTAGAATACATGGAAAAAACCAGGCACCTTTCTTGTTATAATTCAGACGATGTGAATGGCATTTAAATGTGTGTGATCAAATAATTATACTGACATGGTGAAATGGTTTCAAAAACATTGTACAATATTTCTTTTTATTGGATTACAATATAGTGATTTTCATATGCAGATGGAAGGGTACAACGAGGCTTATGTGCGAGAGGCTTGTGCCGACGGAGCGTCAACTTTTCTGATGCTCCGCAAACCACTCGACCATATCTATGAGGCCACACAATGCCACTTTGCATGATCTCATAGATATAGAGTAAGACAAGCCAGTGCAAGGCGCTGCATTGCCTTACTCTGTGCCAGGGAGTTGTTCAATTCTCTTTTTGGTGGATTTTCCCATGCAACACCCATAGATTTTGACGCTACCCCAGATTTACTTAATCACGTAAACCTGGGCAGCTCCAAATCCTTACTCCTCCACACAGCAGGCCTAACAATGAGAAATATTCTTATTTATCCCCATGTGTGCTGCATTCTGCAGCAAACATAGAAAGAGGAAAATGCCTCCTGGGATAGTTTTTGTACAGGAAGGTGCACCTTCCTAAACAAAAATAATCCTGCATGCAACGTAGACACCTGCATTGGTGCTAATCAGCAAATTGTGTGTCCACTCAGGGGGAAAGGATAGGAATGCAACATATTTTATAAATTCAGTGCATTTGTGCCCTTTCACATTGGTGTCGGGCAGCACAGAAAGAAGACTTGCAGCGCTGCCCTACACTACTCCCCATAAATGTACATTTAATGTGGATCACACTCTGGTTTCCTACTGGGAAAGACAGATGTTTTCTAGACTGTTTTGTGAAGAATCTGTGATAGTTGTAAATCACAAGAGCAAAAAGCACAAAAAATATGGGGAATTAAAAACACTGTGAAATAAGGTTTGAAAACACCTTCTTAATTATTTTTTCACCATGTCAATTTTCGGGGAGTGAAAAATATATTCATATTTAGTATAATTTAAGAGACATATGCTGTCATTCAAACATGTTGTTTGCTCAACAACTGCATCTTGCACTAAATTATGTTAATTAACTGTAATATCTTCCTCTAGTGAATAAATACATACATAGAATCAAGTAAATCAATACATACTCCAGTGTGTGAAACAGATGATTCATTTTAACAACTGCACATAAACCAGTTATTTTGTGACGCGCATGACATGATACACCACACAGACAGTTTTAAAATGCATACCTCTTCAACAGTTAAAAAGAAGTGTATTGCTTGATATGGTGCATCCTTTTACTATTTCCCTATTTCAGGATTGAGTAAGGCTTTTGCAGAATTGAGAAAAGTATACAATATCATCCTGTCGAAGCGTGCAGCCTGGCCGTGATCAAGATGGCCAGCTTCTGTTAAACATAACAATAAGTACAGAGCAAAACGGACAGACATCATGAGGTTTTACTGATACTTGGTACCTGATATACCAGAAAGAAAAGGAATATACCTTCCACTCACTAACTGGAGTACAACAAAGCATCAGCCTCAGCCCCCCCCCCCGACTATCATGGACCACAGGTAAGGCTGTGGTACGAGGAGAGTTAATAAGGGATTCCCTCCAGTGAAAAAAGAGAATGCCAGTACAACAAAGCCAGTTAGAATAAGAAATTACTACACTGACTTATTGATATAATGGTCACCTAGGCCACCAGCTTCAACGGCAGTTTGAGAAAGCAAAATTCGAACTGATCTCCTACTACACTTCGCAAATGGAGTACATACGGAGTAAGACCTCTGACCCTTGGTCTCAGGCCTACTCTCTCCCCAACAGCTCCCCTCCTTCTACTCCGCTGCTGAGCCTCCAGCCTCCTCCTGTGAGGTGTTCAAGGCTGCTGTCTGCAGGTTCCTCCGTGTCTGCCCCATTCCTGCCTCTGCCTGATACTATCGCCTTTGTGGGTCAGCTGTACCTGTATTCTTGGTACTGTTTTGTTAGTATTGTCTTAGTTATAGTTTTAGCATCTGTTTATTTTGATTGTGTGTGAGCTCCACTTTTCCCTGCTTCCCCCTTCACTCTGCTGCTGCCCCTGCGGCCCCTCCCCCTTGTCCTCACCTGTTTCCCATCTCCCAGCTGCTCGTCCCTCCCCTACTTAATGGCGGCCGTGCGCAGCGGGTGCACCGCTAGCGCCGAAGGCGCGCCTAAGGCAAGCCTGTCTGTGCCCATCAGTGACCCGACCGCGGCCAGCACCAGGAACCCCGGATCTACTACCTTTCACCGCTATAACTCCGTTGTCCTCCTCGCACTCAACCCCAGGAGAAACAACAACTACCAGAGATCTACGCCGAACACCACCCACGGCCAGTTCTCCTGCTGAAACTGCCCACTATCCTTCACCATCAACAGCCCCCCAATGACCGCTGAACCTACGCCAGACGCCCGCACTACAAAAGCCCAGGCATGCATCCTCCTCAACGTGCACTCACTACACAGACACGCCATAGAGATCTGGGACCTGCTCGACACCCTCTCACCAGACGTCGCCTTCTTCACGGAAACTTGGACCAACGCCACCACTGCCCCCGACATTGCCACTGACATCCATGACGGATACAAGATCCAAAGAAAGGACCACCCCCACCGCCCAGGAGGAGGACTCACCATCGCACACAAGAGCTCGCTCCGACTCTCCACCTCATTGACTAACGACTCCCTCTCCAACACAGATCACTTCCACTTCCAGATCCAGACAAGCCCCAGAACCACACAGCGCGGGATCCTCGTCTATAGACACCCCGGGCCTCGTGCTTCTTCCGCCACCACCCTTGCCAACTTAGTCGCACCCCACGCCATCGCATCCATGGACTACATCCTCATCGGAAACCTCAACTTCCACCTCAACAACCGCAGCAACCCCGACTCCACCACCCTCCTCGTCAACCTCGCCAACCTCGGACTGAAGCAGCTTGTCACCACCGCCACCCTCAAAGCCAGACACAACCTCGACCCCATCTTCGCAGGAGCAACAAACATCCACTTCAGCTACACCACGCAGCCCCTCTGGACAGACCACCACTGCGTACACTTCACCATCAACACCACCACCACAACCAAACCTGCCCACGGCCTCCACGAGGAAACTGGAGTAAAATCACTGAGGAACACCTCAACACCACGGTCCTCCACGACCCCCCTCCACCACGACTGATGCCAACTCCACAGCCAAAGAACCACACCACTGGATCTTCAGCTGCGCAGACAAGCTCACACACCTCTGCCACCCCATCAGACAATCCCCCCGGAAAGCCGCCTGGTTCACCATCTACCTCCAAGAAGCCAGGCGCTCCTGCAGACGCCTCGAGAACCTCTGGAGGAACAGGTAAACCACTAAAGACTACAACACCTACAGGAATGCCATGACCACCAGCGCATAAGAGCCACCAAGCGGACCTTCATCAAGAACAAAATCCACACCAATGCCAGCAACGCAAAGGAACTCTTCAACGTCATACAGCAGTTCACTAAACCCCCCAGCGAAGCCACGGATGTCACACCTTCCCCGGACCTCTGCAACAAGCTCAGCTCCTACTTCCACCTGAAAATCAAGGCCCTCTACAACAACTTCAACAAACAGACTCCAGACACCACCTCCCTTTTCACCACCAGCAACCTGCCCACCATCACCACCTGGAAACCTGCTACCACCGAGGACACTGCCATGACCATGAAGAACACCCACTCAGGAGCCCCCAAAGCCCCCTGCCCGCCACACATCTACCACAGAGTTGCCACAACCATAGCACCTGAACAAGGCCGGACCATTAACATCTCCTTCGAATCCCGCATCTTCCCCAATGACTGGAAGCGGGCCGAAGTCAAGCCCCTCCTCAAGAAGCCCTCGGCCGACCTGACGGACCTAAAAAACTACCGGCCCATCTCTCTCCTTCCCTTTGCATCCAAAGTCACTGAGAGATTTGTAAATGCCCATCTGACCACCTTCATCGAAGAGAATGCCATCTTCGACTCGTCCCAGTCTGGATTTCGCATCAACCACAGCACCGAGACCGCCCTCCTCGCCGCCACCGATGGCTTCCGCATGCTACTCAACCAGGGCCACATTGCAGACCTCATCCTACTAGACCTCTCCGCAGCCTTCGACACCGTCTCACACTGCACTCTCGCCGCCAGGCTCCATGAAGCCGGTATACGAGGAATCGCCCACGACTGGATCCACTCCTTTCTCTCCAGCAGATCCCAAAGGATCAGACTCCCACCCTTCCTCTCCGAACCCACTGAGATCAACTGTGGAGTACCTGAAGGATCCTCGCTCAGCCCCACGCTCTTCAACATCTACATGGCCCCTCTCGCCGCCATCGTCAGACAGCATGGTCTCAGCATGGTATCCTATGCCGACGACACCCAGCTCATCCTCTCCCTCACGATGAACCCCGAAGACACCAGACTCTGCTTCCAGGAAGGAATGAAGGACGTCACAGGCTGGATGAACAACAGCTGCCTGAAACTCAACTCAGAGAAGACAGAGGTCCTCGTCCTCGGACCGTCCTCCACCGCCTGTGGCAACACCAAGTGGCATACTGCCCGCGGAGACCCACCCACTCCATCAGACCACACCCGAAACCTCAGCATCATCCTAGACTCCTCCGCCACCATGACACACCAGATCAACGCCATCACCTCCACCTGCTTCAACTCTCTCCGTATCCTCCACAAGACCTTCAAGTGGATCCCCCTAATGCAGAAAGACTGTCACCCATGCACTCATAACTAGCAGACTAGACTACAGTAACGCCCTCTATGTCGGAATCAACAGAACCCTGCAACACAAGCTTCAAACCATCCAGAACACCACAGCCAGGCTCGTCCTCAGAAACCCACGACATGAACATATGACCCAGCACCTATGAGACCTGCACTGGCTCCCCGTCGTGAAGAGAGTAACCTTCGAGCTACTCACCCACGCCTACAAATCCCTCCACAACATCGGACCTAAACACCTCACTGAGAGAGTCTCCTTCCACATACCCAAAAGGAACTTCCGCTCTGTTGACCTCGCCCTGGCAGAGACCCCTCGCATCTGCAGAACCAGATAAGGTGGAAGAGACTTCTCCTACATCGCATCAAAGACCTGGAACGAGCTCCCAGTCAACATTAGACTCTCCCCAACTCTGCACACCTTCAGGAAGAGTCTCAAGGCCTGGCTCTTTGACTGATCCAGAGCTGCTCCCCCCCAGCGCCTTGAGACACTCACGGGTGAGTAGCGCTCTCTATAAACCGCCTGATTGATCGATTGATTGAATGATTGATTAACTGCTGCAATTAAAATAGTGTTACAGCAAACAAATTATGGACGGAATGCTGACAATGCAAACATTCTCCCCCAGTCAAAAGATCTGGCTTAAATCCATCGTGCTTATGCCCGCTGCGCCACCCCAGTTTGGACCCACCCATATGCAAATCAGTCTAGACCCTGTGCCCCATGGAAACAGTCCAGACCGAACTGCCAGTCCAGGTCCTCCCTGGACTGGAAACAAGCATCCTGGGATCAGTTTCAGGGTATGTCACCCTTCTTCAGCCAGGCTAGCTTGAATCCAGTGGCACAGTGAGCAAGGGACCCACATCTGGGCATACCCATCCCACTTAGGGAGAAAAGTGTTACAGCAAACAAATGATGGACGGAATGCTGACAATGCAAACATTCTCCCCCAGTCAAAGATCTGGCTTAAATCCATTGTGCTTTTGCCCACTACGCAACCCCAGTTTGGACCAAGACATATGCAAATCGGTCTTGACCCTGTGCCCCATGGGAACAGTCCAGACCGAACTGCCAGGCCAGGTCCTCCCTGAACCGTAAATAAGCATCCTGGGACAGGTTTCAGGGTATGTCGGGCTAGACTGTTCCCATGAGGCACGGGGTCAGACTGATTTGCATTTGGCCATGTCTGAACTGGGGGGGCTGAGTGAGCTAAAGAATGATGATGGATTAAACCCAGATCAGTTGACTGGGGGTGAATGCTTGCAATGTTCAACACTCCGTCCATCATCCCCTTTGGTTTTGCTTTGTTCGCCCTAAGTTAGCAGGGTATGCTCAGACGTGGGTACCTTGCTCACGTTGCCACTGGTTTCAAGCTAGCCTGGCTGATGATGGCTGATTAGTCAGAAACCGGTCCCAGGATGCTTGTTTCCAGTCCAGGGAAGACATGGCTTGGCAGTTCGGGCTGTACTGTTCCCATGAGGCATAGGGTCAGACTGATTTGCATATGGCCATGTCTGAACTGGGGTGGCGGAGTGAGCTAAAGAATGATGATGGATTAAACCCAGCTCAGTTGACTGGGGGTCAGTGCTTGCAATGTTCAACACTCTGTCCATCATCCCCTTTGGTTTTGCTTTGTTCGCCCTAAGTTGGCAGGGTATGCCCAGACGTGGGTCCCTTGCTCACTTTGCCACTGTATTCAAGCTAGCCTGGCTGATGACCGCTGATTAGCCAGAAACCGGTCCTAGGATGCTTGTTTCTGGTTCAGGGAAGACATGGCTTGGCAGTTCAGGCTGGACTGTTCCCATGAGGCACAGGGTCAGACTGATTTGCATATGGCCATGTCTGAACTGGGGGTGGCTGAATGAGCTGAAGAATGATGATGGATTAAACCCAGATCAGTTGACTGGGGATGAGTGCTTGCAAAGTTCAACACTCCGTCCATTATCATCTTTGGTTTTGCTTTGCAATTAAAATAGTGGCATTATGAACAAGGTGAGAAGACAGGTCAATTGGTGGTGTCTCCGTTCCATTAACAGAAAGTCCTCTCAGCTATTCCAGCTGATAGGAACTGGAAAGACATTTTGGAGACTTGCTCAGTGGAAATTGCAGAGACCTTTTCCCGCTTCTTAGCCACACTATATGGTGCAGTCACCTTTTCAGTGAATTGACATTCCTGAATGGAGATTGCCTTCTGACCTTTTCTGAAGAAGGAAGGCAGCTACTTGATTCAGAAATAGAAGAGGAAGAG
Source organism: Triturus cristatus (assembly GCF_964204655.1). NCBI lineage: Eukaryota > Metazoa > Chordata > Amphibia > Caudata > Salamandridae > Triturus > Triturus cristatus. The sequence continues at coordinate 1,209,673,801 of NC_140591.1, read as the reverse complement.
TTGTCTGACACTATTTCAGAAATACCCTACAATAAGGTGCCAGGAGACAATGGGTATTGCACCAAATTCTCAATGCTAAACAAGCCAATATTGGTAACCTTGAAAGATTTTCAAAGAAGCGGAGGAGAGGGGCAAGCTGCACCCTGAATAAAATACGGCAATGATTTGCCTCATTTTGGAAGTGGACATAGACCCCACCCAATTCACTGGCTATGGTCCAATCTCATGGAGAAGTGTGGCTCAATGGTTAGAGCGGCAGACCCTGATGCAGAGGTCTGGCCCGGGACCAGGGTTCAATTCCCGCCTCGGCGGGTCTTGGGCTCAATTTCCTCTGACCTGTTAATTCTCGCCTCGTGCCTATTCTAATCATGGGTCCCACTCTGCAACTCTGGGCAATAGCTTGCTTAATCTCCACAATGGCCCCAACAGCGCTGGGATGCCTGGCTTCACCTTGGGGGTGCCCAGGAGTGGACATTTCACAGGGAAAAGCCAGGAAGGGTTCCACAGGGGTATGAGTACAGCGCCAGGACACCCTAGGGTAACAGTGCGCTATACAAGTACAACACATTTACACATTTACACATTTACATTTACAAAGATGAAAATACTGGCCAAAATGCTGGCCACCTGACTTAGGAGAGTGATCCCATGCCTCATCCCTGATCCACAAGTGGGATTTGTACCTTGTGGACCTACAAAAAACAAAATAAGAACGCTGACCAATGTGCACTGGCAGCTGAGTGCAGATTAGAAAGATACAATATTACTGTCTCCAGATGCTGAAAAGGCTTTCTACTGGGTTGAATGGGAATACATGATCCTAACTCTGCAAAGGGCAAGAATAAGCCTAACCTTCTTGGCCAGGGTAATATGGCTCTACTCAGACCCTACTGCACACATTGAAAGCAGATGGCATATTTAAAAGACCTTTGCCATCCACAGGGGTGCACAACTGAGGTGTCTATTGTCTCCACTCTTGTTTCTCTTAGCCCTTGAACCATTGGTGTCTGCCATCAGGCAAAATTATCTTATTAAGGAAATTGATATGGCAACGGGGCAAACCAAAATAATTCTCAGGGAGCGGAGATGGCCTAACAGCTAGGGCGGTCGATGACAAATCTGGGGAACCGGGTTTGAGTCTCGGCAAGGACGCGCAACATCCTGTGATTCTGGGCAAATCACTTATCTCCCCTTGCCTAACAAAAATGAATGTGTCCTCATGTAACGCAACTGGTGCTTGTGTAAAGAGCTCTGATACCTCATACCTTTGGATCAAGTTTGTGCTATGAAAAACTCTGTAAATGTTTTTCTGTTTTCCTTGCGCCATGCAAGGCAACACATGGCAACACAAAACTTAGATTCAGGTTCACCAAGCCCCGCAAGGCCACCCTGGATGGCTTGCGTGACGTGCTGTCTTGTGTTACACTGCATGGTGGGGGTGATACACAGGTGGAGCATGAGTGTACCCAAGCATCCACCCAGCATTGTAACGCATTTTTAGATTTATCAACCATGACAGATAGACCTGGAACTGGGCACAATTGTACACCTTTCCCCCAGAGGCGCAGCAAGGAGAAATATCTTTATTTCTCCCCGTTATTTGCTCTTTCTAAGTGTAATAAATTCTGTACCATACTTAGAAAGAGGAAAATGCCTCTAAGGATTGTTTTTGTGCAAGAAGGTGCCTCTTCCTGCACAACAACAATCCTGCCTACAGCACAGACATTCTTGAACCATGGCGCAAGGGTGCCTGTGTTGGCGCCTGGTGCCCACTAGTGAGCCATCCTAAAGAGAGGGCAGGAAAGCACCTTATCTTTGTAAAAATGGCACATTCCTGCCCTCTTCATTTAACGCAGCCAGCGCAGCATGTTGTCCTGCTGCGTTACACTGGGTCAAAATATGATACATCTGGACCTTAATTTGAAAGTTCTTTTATTTCCATTACACTCTCTTTAGATCGCAGGTAGAAATGGGTGATAAAAACTAAAAAATATAGATTTTTTAAGGCACCTCAAAAACGTGTTCAGCGAAACTCCTTATAAATTGCCTTTTTTGAGGAATGTAGCCTATACTTCGCCATACAAATCCAAACTAGTGTAATATACATATTTATGCGACATATTGAGAAAAAATAAATTATGTTATGACTTGCACCCTAAGATGCACATTCTTTCTTTCATATATGAAAATGTTATTTGAAATATATTTGTTAATAACATTTCTGTAAGACAAAGGCATATTATAACTAAAACCTTATTCTGTGCGTACAAGTGAGAATGCATTTCCAAGAACAGAAACATTTAAGCATTTTAGAGGAACTTCTTTAGATAGACATTTCTTTTCAGACAGAAAATCAGGTTCCCCCCTGAAGATTCAGCTTCATGTGTATAGTATCACGAAATGTGAAATAGATTTATATCTTTCAAATTGCACACCATGCAACAATAAGTGTGATTGGCCGAAATGCAGTTCTTCCCTTAATTCCGGCAAACGTTTCAAGAAGCAAATTGGTAGGGAAGTTTTTGGAAGTATTTTTTATATACATTATTTTTGTTATTACATTCTTGCACATCTCTTCTTACGGTTAAAGACAAAGCAGACAACGACTTTCATGTAATCGATACTACCTTTTAGGTTCATAATAAAGTGTTACTATACAAAGTTAAGAGTTGGGCAGGTCAGACTAATCCAATCAAAGCTTGCGGCTGGGAATCATTAAAACTTGGCAGAACTAATCGGCATTGATGGTCGACGTTCCTGTGCCCTTGAAGGCTATTTTTTTCGGGGATCAACTTCTTAGCTGCTCAGCAAGAAACTGGTAACGTTCAAGGGTGAGGTGTTAGAATGATGGCCATCCAAGCAGCCATATGCAGGCTCAGTTTTGCAGACATGTTTAAAAATAAGGCGGGTGAATAGGGTTTAAGCTCTGAAAACAAAACATTGGCTGTATTGAAAAATGCCAACCAAAGTAGAGTGTAGGGCACTCTCATATTACATACACCTTATACCAAGCTATTTTATAGTAAATGAAATCACTCTAAGCGACAACTGCATATGTAATATTGATGGTACCTGTTTATTACGATTACACAGGTCAAAAGAAACTCACTCATGCAAGTGGATATTTCTCACGTTTTTATTTAAATTTGGTATTGATACCAGGAACCCGAGAAGTCATTCTAGTCATGTATGTTCACCCCTCTCAGCCATGGCATACCCTCTGGGTGTGAAGATTAACCCCCTCTCTGCCTACTGACCCCACATCCCCTGGAGGAATATTTACTCAAGTAAACGGTTTCCCTGCTACAATAAACGCTTTATAAAGACACGGGGGCCAATCAGGCTCCCCATCTGTTCTCGTCGCTGCACGTCAAAGGGAGCCCCTTATTTTGTCGTGTCCAGTAACGCCACTGTGAACAGATGCGACACTTCTACTAATTCTGTCTTCTTGTACAGGTCCATTATATATACTAGTCGGGTCAAACAGGGTCCGTGACTCCTATTTACATTTAGGTACGCCCCATCATTTTTTGCAAAGCAGAAAATATGTTTAAATAGCAAAAATACTTGCTGCAAAAAAAGCCTGGAAAAGTGAATAATGTAAACTAAGCCACATAGCGTATTTTAAAAGGAAACAAATTACTACAGCATGCGGTAAGGGAATATGTTTGCCCGAGGCTAACTGCAGGGCAGTTCAGTGCGTGAGGTAATTCCACAAGGGCGCGCGCTGTGTAAACCCATATCGTAACATAAGATGCACATAATGTAGTCGCAGATTACACACTTTAAAAAAGCGTCTCCTTAATTGGAAGACGTTTAGCCGGGAGGCATATCACCGCGCGACTGCCTGTGTTCTCCTCACAAAGGAATACATTGATATCGAGTCAGTGTAAGCCCATTCTGTAATAATGACATTATTGCAAACACATCTGTCTTGTTAAAACGTGCATTCATTTCACCCAATACCACGTCCCATTGTTTAAGGCAGTAACATACGTCATGTGGACAATAAGGCGGGAGCATGAATGCTGCGCTGTGACAGGTGTTCTTCAGAAGGGGTGATAGGTATCGTTGTTATGGCTTTCAATGTTTATTCCGAAGTAGGTTTTCGCTTCACCATCTTGCACGTTCTGCTCAGAGCTGTGATGATACCAAACCTTGTCACTGATACAGAGGTACACGCTAATATCTGAAATAATCGAACACGTCTCAAAAGATAAAAAATTATGGGGCATATTAACAAGCCAGGCGATAAAATTATCGCCGCTTTAGCGGCAGAAAACTGTCGCTAAAACGGCGATAATGGGCTTGATAATATGCTCTATGGAATTCCAATTGAAGCCCATGTTCGACGTCTTTCCCATTTAACCTGGGCTTCAATTGGAATTTCACAGAGCATATTATCAAGCCCATTATCGCCGTTTTAGCGGCAGTTTTCTGCCGCTAAAGCGGCGATAATGTTATCGCCTGGCTTGTTAATATGCCCCAGAGAGAGGTGTAGGCTCGTGTTCGATAGGTGCAGTTTCTGTTGTCTTAGGCATAGTTGGGTTGGATACATTATGGCTCCTTCTGGCATGACGCTACCGATAGGAACTGTGATCAGAGGAAGGAAGCAAACAGCTTGTATAGTCAGCCCTGGCATTGGCCTCTTGCCAAGCGTTGGATGGTTTTAAAAGTTGGCAATGACTTGGTCATGTAAATGGGTTGTAAGTTGTAACATCACTTCGGGATAGGTACAAAGTCTGAGCTACTGAAGAGATATCTAAGTGGAAAAGTGTTCTTCTAATGTTCAGCCAGATGGTAAATTGATTTAAGATAACCACAGCTTGGTTGACCGCCATGTTGCTGTGTAGAGAGATATATGTACCAGCAAAAACCGTAAACCCACTCACTGATCGTCATGATTGACCAAAATGGGAGCAGGGCCCAGCGGGACAGACAGAATGCAACATTCACGATAAGGAGGGATTATTCATTGGGACTGACACAATGAGGCATTCATAGTAAGGAGGGAAAATCTATTGGGTGAATTTTTTTCCAGCATCATTCATCACACTTAATGAATGGTAAGATCGTCAAAAACAAAATGTGTGCAACAGATTATTCGAGCAATTAATTCTATGATACAGCACGTCATCCACACTTCGGTGCATTGCAACAAAACAAAAGCGCACACATTCACAAACAAATGAGCATAGATGACAACCTGTGAAACGGCAGTAGGTCTCACAACCAGCCACTTGTAAGTCCTCTCAAGACAGAAGTAGTAGGCAAGACGTGGTGTGCCAATGTATTAAACACAATAGGCACGAGTGTTATGGTTTTAAAGAGACAACATTCGGCCATATGTACAGCTAATTTGTGTGTGACGACAGCAGGTGGTTTGAATTAAATTAAATACAAGATTGCATTTTTTTTAAGGTCTTCTACCTAGCTAGGTTATAATGTAGGCCGGATACAAGGGCTCTCCATTAATAGAAATTGACACTACTCACTTTTCTTGAAACAAATAGGAGTATGTGTTTTTGTCAGATCGCTGTTTAATAATTTTGGTGTCACCAATGGGAGAAAAAAATCTGGTTTATTGTCTCAGCTAGTGTTTTCACTCTTGCTTCTGCAACACTAACAAAAAAGTACAACAAGGAAAATACAATAAAAAAATATTTCCCCTCTCCATCACCCGTGATTGAGTGTGCATCAACCATTCAACTAGCTAAGTTGTTGGGTCTCATGCAGTATATATATATATATATATATATATATATATATATATATATATATATATATATATATATATATTAAACCACCAGTTCCGGTAAAAGTTCGGTCTGTCAGCGGGCGGTCCGAGCAAGGAAACCGGAATTCCTAATTCATGAGCTCCACACAATCTCGTCGTAACGGGAAAGAAACTCGGACTCCAAAGTTGCATGCAGTTTCGTTTATTCGCACAAGTGCAAAACGACGCGTTTCGCCATTACGGCTTGGTCACGCTCGAATACACAAGATATCACCATGGTAAATATACAAGTTCATTAACCCCTTCGATGCTGCGCAGATTCCGCCGCTGTGCTGACGGAATCTTGCGCGGGCGTGGTCATGACGGAATGGTTCCGTCATGAGCACAGCTCAACCGTGGGTCATGACGGAACCATTCCGTCATGAGCACCGAAGGGGTTAAAAGACGGACTTATCACAACAAAAGAACTTAATGTCGCTGTCGCGGCCATCTTGTAATGGTGGAATGTATAAAGTACATGTGTTTGAAACCAGTGTAAATATATACAGTGCAGTAAATATGAGATCAACTATTGTAAGATGCACAGTGAATGACAGCATGATCGAGTAAGATTCATGTAACATAATAGGTCATATATACCTATTATGTTACATGAATCTTACTCGATCATGATTACATATGTTTATATAATTTAACAACATTCTGTCATTCACTGTGCATCTTACAATAGTTGATCTCATATTTACTGCACTGTATATATATGCAAATAAATGAAACCGGAAACAACACAAATGCGAGTCTCAGTGCGTTCTTTCAAGCAGCCCAGGAAGAAGAGGCTCATGGCCTCGAAACGCGTCGGCAGAAATAAATAAAGAAATTGGACTAAAGAGGCAAGCTGCATCATCACTGCCGGAGGGCTGGGCACAGTCGAGTGTAATCCCGTTGCTTTGGGCACTTTGTTTGACAAAATTACTGCGCGGCAGCCCTGCCGTGGGGATGGCACCATCTGCAGCTGGGGAATGAAAGTGATCGCCAGCTGTGTGAGGCTTCGCTTTTGAACTGCTCGAGACTAGTAAGCACTGTGCTCAATATGCGAATTGAGCTTGCAACTTTACTCCGAGACCTACTAAAGGACAAATGAATGCTTTTAAAAGGGAACAGTCACTGAACTTACTCAAAGCTCATATACATGCTCGCATTTGGAACTATCATGTCCAGCATGCATTAATTCAGCTTGCTCGTGAAACCACGCCTACTTAAGGGTAATATGCAAATAAATGAAACCGGAAACAACACAAATGCGAGTCTCAGTGCGTTCTTTCAAGCAGCCCAGGAAGAAGAGGCTCATGGCCTCGAAACGCGTCGGCAGAAATAAATAAAGAAATTGGACTAAAGAGGCAAGCTGCATCATCACTGCCGGAGGGCTGGGCACAGTCGAGTGTAATCCCGTTGCTTTGGGCACTTTGTTTGACAAAATTACTGCGCGGCAGCCCTGCCGTGGGGATGGCACCATCTGCAGCTGGGGAATGAAAGTGATCGCCAGCTGTGTGAGGCTTCGGTTTTGAACTGCTCGAGACTAGTAAGCACTGTGCTCAATATGCGAATTGAGCTTGCAACTTTACTCCGAGACCTACTAAAGGACAAATGAATGCTTTTAAAAGGGAACAGTCACTGAACTTACTCAAAGCTCATATACATGCTCGCATTTGGAACTATCATGTCCAGCATGCATTAATTCAGCTTGCTCGTGAAACCACGCCTACTTAAGGGTAATATGCAAATAAATGAAACCGGAAACAACACAAATGCGAGTCTCAGTGCGTTCTTTCAAGCAGCCCAGGAAGAAGAGGCTCATGGCCTCGAAACGCGTCGGCAGAAATAAATAAAGAAATTGGACTAAAGAGGCAAGCTGCATCATCACTGCCGGAGGGCTGGGCACAGTCGAGTGTAATCCCGTTGCTTTGGGCACTTTGTTTGACAAAATTACTGCGCGGCAGCCCTGCCGTGGGGATGGCACCATCTGCAGCTGGGGAATGAAAGTGATCGCCAGCTGTGTGAGGCTTCGGTTTTGAACTGCTCGAGACTAGTAAGCACTGTACTCAATATGCGAATTGAGCTTGCAACTTTACTCCGAGACCTACTAAAGGACAAATGAATGCTTTTAAAAGGGAACAGTCACTGAACTTACTCAAAGCTCATATACATGCTCGCATTTGGAACTATCATGTCCAGCATGCATTAATTCAGCTTGCTCGTGAAACCACGCCTACTTAAGGGTAATATGCAAATAAATGAAACCGGAAACAACACAAATGCGAGTCTCAGTGCGTTCTTTCAAGCAGCCCAGGAAGAAGAGGCTCATGGCCTCGAAACGCGTTGGCAGAAATAAATAAAGAAATTGGACTAAAGAGGCAAGCTGCATCATCACTGCCGGAGGGCTGGGCACAGTCGAGTGTAATCCCGTTGCTTTGGGCACTTTGTTTGACAAAATTACTGCGCGGCAGCCCTGCCGTGGGGATGGCACCATCTGCAGCTGGGGAATGAAAGTGATCGCCAGCTGTGTGAGGCTTCGGTTTTGAACTGCTCGAGACTAGTAAGCACTGTGCTCAATATGCGAATTGAGCTTGCAACTTTACTCCGAGACCTACTAAAGGACAAATGAATGCTTTTAAAAGGGAACAGTCACTGAACTTACTCAAAGCTCATATACATGCTCGCATTTGGAACTATCATGTCCAGCATGCATTAATTCAGCTTGCTCGTGAAACCACGCCTACTTAAGGGTAATATGCAAATAAATGAAACCGGAAACAACACAAATGCGAGTCTCAGTGCGTTCTTTCAAGCAGCCCAGGAAGAAGAGGCTCATGGCCTCGAAACGCGTCGGCAGAAATAAATAAAGAAATTGGACTAAAGAGGCAAGCTGCATCATCACTGCCGGAGGGCTGGGCACAGTCGAGTGTAATCCCGTTGCTTTGGGCACTTTGTTTGACAAAATTACTGCGCGGCAGCCCTGCCGTGGGGATGGCACCATCTGCAGCTGGGGAATGAAAGTGATCGCCAGCTGTGTGAGGCTTCGGTTTTGAACTGCTCGAGACTAGTAAGCACTGTACTCAATATGCGAATTGAGCTTGCAACTTTACTCCGAGACCTACTAAAGGACAAATGAATGCTTTTAAAAGGGAACAGTCACTGAACTTACTCAAAGCTCATATACATGCTCGCATTTGGAACTATCATGTCCAGCATGCATTAATTCAGCTTGCTCGTGAAACCACGCCTACTTAAGGGTAATATGCAAATAAATGAAACCGGAAACAACACAAATGCGAGTCTCAGTGCGTTCTTTCAAGCAGCCCAGGAAGAAGAGGCTCATGGCCTCGAAACGCGTTGGCAGAAATAAATAAAGAAATTGGACTAAAGAGGCAAGCTGCATCATCACTGCCGGAGGGCTGGGCACAGTCGAGTGTAATCCCGTTGCTTTGGGCACTTTGTTTGACAAAATTACTGTGCGGCAGCCCTGCCGTGGGGATGGCACCATCTGCAGCTGGGGAATGAAAGTGATCGCCAGCTGTGTGAGGCTTCGGTTTTGAACTGCTCGAGACTAGTAAGCACTGTGCTCAATATGCGAATTGAGCTTGCAACTTTACTCCGAGACCTACTAAAGGACAAATGAATGCTTTTAAAAGGGAACAGTCACTGAACTTACTCAAAGCTCATATACATGCTCGCATTTGGAACTATCATGTCCAGCATGCATTAATTCAGCTTGCTCGTGAAACCACGCCTACTTAAGGGTAATATGCAAATAAATGAAACCGGAAACAACACAAATGCGAGTCTCAGTGCGTTCTTTCAAGCAGCCCAGGAAGAAGAGGCTCATGGCCTCGAAACGCGTCGGCAGAAATAAATAAAGAAATTGGACTAAAGAGGCAAGCTGCATCATCACTGCCGGAGGGCTGGGCACAGTCGAGTGTAATCCCGTTGCTTTGGGCACTTTGTTTGACAAAAAAAAAATATATATATATATATATATATATATATATATATATATATATATATATATATATATATTATTCAGTGAAAAAACCATAGGTTTCACACATGTTATAGTTAGCTGGACATTTTACTCGTAAAAAACCAATGAAATTCCCCCGTTATAGTTAGTTCAGCTAACTATAACTCGCGCGCCCGCAATGAACTGCTGATGACGTCACATATTACATCACTCATGACATGGTCAGTGACATCACTCATGACATCACTGATGACATCTCAAATGACATCACTGATGACCTCACTGATGACATCATCCAGTGAATGTGTGTTTTTCTGAAAATTAAATATGTTTTATATATGTATATCTCAAGGTTGATGGAAGAATAAATGGGTATATTACTGTCTAAATGGATGATTTCTTTTTGAAAAATTGATTATGTAACTGACTGATTAAGTGTATCATAGTGAATACATGGCTTAGTGAGTAATGTTTAAATATATAAATATCTGTATCATTTTTTCACTTTGTGTATAAGTGGCTGCATGGGTTGGTGAGTAGCTACATGGGTGTCTATATAGGTTATTAGTTGGTTTTTTGAGTATCAGTCTGAGTGTCTGCATGGTTCGGTGGGGGGTATGACATAGTGCATAGGTGCATGAATGAGTGACTCACTGTTTGTATGTGTTGAACAGAGCATGTGTGCAGGACTGCATGGGTGGATGAGTGTGTGTATGGGTGTGTTAGTGAGTGAATGACTGTCTCAATAGTGTCTTTATGAGTAACTACATATGTTTAAAACTAGTATATGTGACTATTGGTTTATATATGTGAGTATATGTGAGAGTGAGAGATTGAAAGAGTTCCTGTATGAATAAGTATGTATTTCTATAAGTGATTGTTTAAAAGACTAAGTATGTGTAAGTTTCCGTAGAAGTAAGTGTGGTGGTGTGTGTATAACTGTATATGCAAGTAAATGTATGTTTGATTCTTTATTAGCATGAGTGACTATGTGTGTGAGTAGCTCTATGGATGAGTGGCATTGTGTAACAGGATGTATAGGTGTATGAGTACATATGATAAGTGAGTACATGTATGAGTGACTGTATTGGACTGTTGGTGAATGAGTGGATGTGTATGTGGATCTTAGAATTACTGAAGAGGTTGTTGTAACTGTTATTGGTATGTCCATTGTTTTGTAAATTTTAGTCTCTATTTTTGAATGTGTGTATCAAAGGTGTTATTAGGGGAAGAGGAGGTCTGCCACTCTATCACAAGGATGATGTCATCAGTGATGTCATCAGTGATGTCATTTGAGATGTCATCAGTGATGTCATGAGTGATGTCACTGACCATGTCATGAGTGATGTAATATGTGACGTCATCAGCAGTTCATTGCGGGCGCGCGAGTTATAGTTAGCTGAACTAACTATAACGGGGGAATTTCATTGGTTTTTTACGAGTAAAATGTCCAGCTAACTATAACATGTGTGAAACCTATGGTTTTTTCACTGAATTTCTAAGGTTTTTTAAATGCTAATTCCTAACTATAACGTGTGTGAAACCTATGGTTTTTTCACTGAATTTCTAAGGTTTTTTAAATGCTAATTCCTAACTATAACGTGTGTGAAACCCATGGTTTTTTCAGTGAATTTGCAAGGTTTTTTAAATGCTAATTCCTAACTATAACGTGTGTGAAACCCATGGTTTTTTCAGTGAATTTGCAAGGTTTTTTAAATGCTAATTTTTTTTTTTCTTCTATTTTTTCTAACATATTTTTATTTTAATTTTCTTACCTTTTATAAAGACTATGATTACATTTTTAAAATTCTTTAATATGTTTTTTTTTATATATTTTTTAAAATAAACATGTAAAATTTATTTGCAGTACTTTTTTTCTATTTTTTTTTTATTTTTTTAGTACGCGTACCGTAAGCTCACGGTAAGCGTACGGTTTACGCAACGTCCGTAATTTTCCTACGCTGCTTGCGTATAGTTACGCAATTTGCGTAGCCGCGCGTACTCCGCGTGGGACGCGTACGCGTGTACGCTACACGCGCACGTTACGCGGAAGTGCCGGGAGTGACTGTTATGCGCATGCGCGCAAGCGCGTGTCTTTTTTACGCGCATGCGCACTTCTGCCGTAAGCGTACCGTAAGCGTACCGTAAGCGTACGGTAGGTCATGTGATCATGAAACACAACTTTTGATTGGTTGAAACTACTTTCAGTTCTAGAACTCTCCTACACCACACCCATTCCCCTCATTTCTGCTTGTGATCCCTTGGGAGAAGGAGCTGGTTTGTCTTTGGGATACGATGGCAGAACAGCAGAGCTCTTCTGAGAGTGAGGCTAGCACTAGCAGCACTGTCTTGAGGCAGAGATCGAGGAAACAAAAGCCCTTTTATGTATGGGATTATTTTACTTTTCCTGAAGGCCAGCAAAAGGTAAATGCACCCTTAGTGACTTGTAAGCTGTGTAAGCGTGTACTTTCTAGAGGTAATCCTAACAGGAAGTATTCCTTTGGGAATCACACCATGAAGAGACACCTCCAGGATGTACACAGAAGGACACATGGTCATCTTTTTGGAGGTAACTCTTCAGAAAGACAAGCCAGTACATCCACAGCAGCTCAGCCTGAACCATCATCTGCAGGGCTGACTCCTTCTTCTGCAGGTCAGGTGAGCCCTTCATCTGTGGGGGGAGAATCTCCTTTTGCTGGCCCTCTGGAAATCAACCCTCGATTTCGGAAGGTTGATATTCGATGCACATTTTGTCAAGATCTAATTTGCTATAGGGAGACAAGTGTTTCCCTAGTGAACACCAAAATAGATCAACACATTTGTCGCTTTGAATAATTTTCCCATGCTTCCTTTCCTCTGTCCCTGCATGAACACAAAGGTTCTTTTAAGAGCCAACCTTATCTTTCATCTTTTTTTTACATATGTTTTTAAAAACTTTTTTTTATTTTTTTTTACCGTACGCGTACGGTGCGCGTACTTTTTTTTTTTTTTTTTAAAAAAACACTAAAAATCAATAAACACATTACAAGGTCCTTGAGAGACTACAATTATTATTATTGACTTACCATATTCACTGAAAAAATATTTATTCATTTGTTTTTTTTAAAAATAGTTTTAAAAAAGTTTGTAGTTTTCGAAAATTTTCTATATCTATCTGGAAAAAAAGAAAAAAGTATTAATATTTTTAAAACAATTTATAATACAGTACACATATTTACATTTTTTTCCATAAAATATTTTTGCCTTATTTTTGCTGTTTTCAGAATATATTGCATTTCACTATAAATTGTGAAAGCAATTGCATTCATCATTTTACAGCGGGCAAAAAAAAATAACAATCACAAAGATTGTATTAAAAAAGCCCTGATTCTTTTTTTACTTAAACTTAACATTATAGAAATGCATAATATTCTAAAAAAATATCATCTAATACCAATACTTATTTCTTTAAAATACCGTCTGATATGTTTGTTTCAGAAGTATAATCACAATATTATATCTCAAATAACTCCAAAATACATCTGATTTCATTTCCTTTAGACCAAATAGTAATTTTAAAATTCTTTTTTGATTAAATTTCCAATGGTAATCCAATAAAATTCTAAAGTTTTATTTGTACAGATCTCACCGATTCTCTGTAACAATTCCTTTATTGTATTTAAATATATTACTACATTTCTTTTCACAATAGTCACAAAACAAAATTTCTATGCCAATTTGAATGCACACTAACTGCTCTTTTTTTTGGGCAAGTGAAAATCACTTTTACAAACTGTCACATTATGAATCCACTTTTCAGATTTTTAAAAAAGCCCATGTCCAGACTGCTACACTACAGCAAGGGCAACCAGCCTTAGTGATGCTGAATGTATTTGCATTACAGACTGAAACCTGAAAACCCCACTCGCTTGTAAATACTGTGCATGACTATACATGGCAAGCACATGGGTGTGTGCTAAGACTCTGCTTCTTCCCCCAAAAATTCGCTCCCCCTTTCCATCTAATGCAACTGTGAAATCACCAGAGCAAGACGCAATAAATCTCTGCCTATAATTCCTCTCTGCACACAGAGTCATGTTTTCACATTAGTCCCAAAACGAAATTTCTTTGCCAATTTGAAAGCACACTTACTGCTCTTTTTTTTTTCGGGGCAAGTGAAAATCACTTTTACAGACTGACACATTATGAAACCACCATGTGTAACTACAACAAAAACAATTTCCATTTCTATTATTCATTTCTTAAGTTACCACATACATCCCCTCTCAAACTGTAAACTCACCTTTAAAATTAGTTAGTTGTGAAAGAAATGTGACACTCAAACAGCAGATTATCAGAGCCAGGATCTCTGTTGTGTTCACCTCTCTCCTCTCAGCAGAACCAGATAATGGCAAACTTTCCCTCTATTTTTCCACACATATACTTGTAAGTTTCAAATCTCAGTGCTTCCCCCTTTTTTTCAAATGTAATCACACATTTCTATTGGTTGAAAACCAACCCTTTTCCAAAAGTACCCTTCCCCCAACTTGACTTCTGCCTAGTACCCTTCCCCCAACTTGACTTCTGCCTGCTACCATAGCAACAGCTCATGTTGAGTTAGGTCAGAAGTTCGCCAAACAATGTTTCAATTCCACAGAGCAAGAGTGCTTGACTTTTCAAACCTAACAGCAAATCCATAGTACTGTTCTTTGGTTACACATTTTTTTTTACCAATACAAAACATGCTTCTATTAATTTACACATACAGCCTAGTTTTTATTCTAGAATGGTATGAAACAGCCAATCAGTTCTTTTTGTTTTGAAAAAAATATGTATGCCTCCATTTCCAAACTGTCTTTCTTTTCATATTGCCATTCTACTGAAAGACACCTCCTGAGTGCATCCAGTTCTCCTTTGAAGATGTTCACAGTGTGGATTGTAGGGCACAGCTATGTCTTCTGGAGTGAAAAGTTTGCAGAGAAAACAGGTATGGTGAGAGACCTTGCTTTGCCAAATGTAGACATTAAATGGATTGGTCAGAGAGGGTTAAAGTGGCACCAATTGATGCCATTGGTGAAATCCTTCATTCAAATCCAACACCCTGACCTCATAATAGTGCACTGTGGTGGCAATGACCTAGGCACTTTGACTGGGGTAGGTCTGGAAATGCTTATGAAGGACACCTTTGCACAACTGTTTACACTTTTCCCTAAAACTGCCTTTGTGTTTTCCAACATATGCCAAAGGCAAAAATGGAACTGGTCCAATCATTTCTGTCCACAGATTGACAAAGCAAGAAAGCACGTCAACAAATCTGTTTCTGCTTTCCTCCGTGACTATGGTATGGGTGCCATTTACCACAACAACTTGCGTTATGACATGCAAGACATTTATAGAGGAGATGGTGTGCACTTCAATGATGAAGGGAACAGAGTCTTCCTCTTGAACCTTAGACTCTGCATTGGTACTTACTTGTAGGTACCACTAAAAAAATGACTTCATAAACACAACAGCTCTTTTTAGAGCTCCCTAATTTCTAAACTCTTAAATCTGCTTTTCATTTATTTATTTTTATTTTTTTTACCGTACGCTTACCGTAAGCTTACCGTACGCGTACCCCGTGATTTTTTTTAAAATCAATAAATGTTTTTTTTGTACTTTTCTGTCCTTCTTTGACCCCCTTACAAATGTTAGGGGGTCTGTAACTCTCCTCATTGCCCCTTTCCTTGTTTTCACTCTTTTTTTTCAGAGTGAAATACACAAAATGGCGGCCGCCGCTTCCTGGTTTCGGCCGATTCGAATGTTTACTAAGATCTAAGAGCCAATCAGAATCGCGCTCGCGCACGCCACCGTACGCTTACCGTAAGCGTACGGTAAGCGTACCGTAAGCGGGCTCAGATATATATATTGATTTAAAGGCTATTTTCTCAGAATCTACTGAACAGATTTACACCAAACCTACAAAAGGCACTTCCTTGACCTAGGGACTACCTCTCTGCCAAATTTTGAGTAATTCTGTTCAGCCGTTCGGGCTGTAGCTCGTTCTAAAGGTCCTATGGAAAAATGCATGGGAAAAACGCGTTTTGGGACCCCCCTTTTATCTCAGCCCCCGCTTGACGGATCCCCCCGAGACTTTCAGGGTAGGAGCGGAGCGTAGCGCCCCACCTATTTTGAGAAATTCGCGAGGATTCGTCGACCAGCGCCAAAGTTATTCAAAATAGAATGTTGAGGTTTTCCTATGGAAACGTGGTCCTAACTATAACTACCTACTGGCGACCGCCAGTAGGTAATATATATATATATATATATATGTTCACTGAAAAAAAACATAGGTTTCAGAGACGTTATAGTTAGAGATTAGCATTTAAAAAACCTTTGAAATTCACTGAAAAAACCATAGGTTTCAGAGACGGGTATAGTTAGAAATTAGCATTTAAAAACCATAGAAATTCACAGAAAAAAACATAGGTTTCAGGGGTGTTATAGCTAGCTGGCCATTTCACTCGTACAAAACCATAGAAATTCCTCCGTTATAGTTAGTTTTGCTAACTCTAACTCGCGTGCCCGCAATGCACTGCTGATGATGTCACATATTGCATCATTCATGACATGGTCAGTGACATTACTGACGACATCACTGATGACATCTCAAATGACATCACTGATGACATCACTGATGACATCATCCAGTGAATGTGGTTTAGTTTGAAATTTAAATATGTACTATATATACACCAATCTGTATTGAAGATTGAATGGATATATAACTGTCTGGATGGAGGATTTAGTAGCTGTCTGACTGTCTGTTTAAGTGAGTAATTAAAAGTGTCTCACTTAATACATGGATTAGTAACGAAACTATGTGAATGTGTGCAGCACTGTCTCTGTTGTTGTATAACATGCTGCATCAGTTGGTCACTAACTACAAGAGTGTGTATATTAGTTATTGATTAGTTGGGTGAGTATTTGTATGGGACACTGAGTTTGTGTGTGGTTGGATGGGATGTGTGTAACTCTATGCATAGAAGTGTGAATGGTTGATTGACTAGGTGTATAGGTTTAAGAGTGCATGTGTAAACAGTTGTTTGGGTGAATGAGTGTTTATTTGTGTGTTGGTGAGCGCATCTATGTTTTAGTTGTACATCTTCAACAAAGTAAAAAAATAAAAGGCATTGTATGTGAGAGTTGCCGTATATAAATAAGTATGTCACTGATTGTGAGAGTAACTATATGAATGAGTGTATAATTGTAATGGTGATTTTTTAACATATTAACTATGAGTTACTATGTGTTGGAATAAAGGAGGTGTTTTTGGATAATTGTGTAAATGAGTAAATGTAAGTGTGATTAATTTTTTCTTGAGTGAGTAGGATGACTGCACAACCGACTAAGATGACTGCTCATGTGTCAATGTCTATATATTTGTATAAGTGCATTTGATAGTGTTCTATTAATTAGTGACTGCATGTATAAATGATTCTGTTGTTGAATGGGAAGTTGTGTGTATAGACTTAGGAATCAGTGAGTCGGTATGCAGTAACTGGTATTGTTGTATCAATAGTTTCAAATATGGTACAATGTATTTTACAGTGAGTGATGAAAGGTTATACTAGTGTATGATGAGGTGTATCAGATTGTCACGTGGATGATGTCATCAGTAATGTCATTTGAGGTGTCATCAGTGATTTCATCAGTGATGTCACTGACCATGTCATGAATAATGCAATATGTGACATCAGCAGCAGTGCATTGCGGGCACACGAGTTATAGTTAGCATAACTAACTATAACGGAGGAATTTCTATGGTTTTGTACGAGTGAAATGGCCAGCTAATTATAACACCCCTGAAACCTATGGTTTTTTCAGTGAATTTCTAAGGTTTTTTAAATGCTAATTTCTAACTATAAAGTCTCTGAAACCTATGGTTTTTTCAGTGAATTTCAAAGCTTTTTTAAATGCTAATTTCTAACTATAACGTCTCTGAAACCTATGTTTTTTTTAGTTGATTTCAAAGGCTTTTTAAATGCTAATTTTTAAGTGTGATAGTAGTTATACCTATTTTTTTGCACTGATTTTCTACAGTTTTTTAACTGTTTATTTATAAAAAATGTATTAATTAAATAACATATATTTTTCTGAAAACTGCAAAAAGAAAAATTCAAGCTGAAATATTGATTAATTTCCTTGTTTTCATTTTTTATTTTAATATATTTATATTATTTAATAAAAAAAATCAATTTTATTTTCAGAGTCGCACACTCAAAGCGTGGGTGCGCGCATTCTAGCCGCCATTTTAGAAAAGTCGTAAAGGATCCGCTTGTTTTTCAGTTACATCAAATGCATTTAATATTACATGATGTGTGCGATTGGTATACGACCAGTCCGTGACTCCTGCTCCCGCGCATTCGCGACACATGCGCATTACAGTACGAGATGCTTGCGCGGTTGCGGGTCCCACGTGATGTCCTATACGTGCTGGGGCGCGCTAGGTGATTATCTAAGATATTCATAAAAATAATATATTTGTTCTTATAATAAACTTATATTATTTTTAAATATATTTTCGCGAAGTCGGGTGCGTGCATCATGAGTGCAGAGAACCAGGTCAGCAGAGATGCTGTAGAGCCAGAGAAACCAGGTCAGCAGAGCCGTTGTGGAGCCAGAGAACCAGGTCAGCAGAGCTGCTCTAGAGCCTAAGAAGCAGGTCAGCAGAGCTGCTTTAGAACCAGAGACCCAGGTCAGCAGAGCTGCTCTAGACACAAAGACCCAGGTCAGCAGAGCTTCTCTAGAGGCCGAGAACCAGGTCAGCAGAGCTGCTGTAGAGCCAGAGAAACCAGGTCAGCAGAGCTGCTTAAGAGGGAGAGAACCAGGTCAGCAGGGCTGCTCTAGAGCCAGAGAACCAGGTCAGCAGAGATCTTTAGAGGGAGAGAACCAGGTCAGCAGAGCTGCTCTAGAGCCAGAGAACCAGGTCAGCAGAGCTGCTTTAGAGCCATAGAACCAGGTCAGCAGAGCCGCTTTAGAGCCAGAGAACCAGGTCAGCAGAGCTGCTCTAGAGGCAGAGAACCACGTCAGCAGAGTTGCTTTAGAGGGAGAGAACCAGGTCAGCAGAGCTGCTCTAGAGCCAGAGAATCCAGGTCAGCAGATCTGCTTTAGAGGGAAGAACCAGGTCAGCAGAGCTGCTTTAAAGCCAGAGAACCAGGTCAGCAGAGCTGCTCTAGAGTCAGAGAACCAGGTCAGCAGAGCTGCTCTAGAGCCAGAGAACCAGGTCAGCAGAGCTGCTCTAGAGCCTAAGAACCAGGTCAGCAGAGCTGCTCTAGAGCCAGAGAACTAGGTCAGCAGAGCTTCTGTAGAGCCAGAGAAACCAGGTCAGTAGAGCTGCTTTAGAGCGAGAGAACCAGGTCAGCAGAGCTGCTTTAGATGTAGAGAACTGGGTCAGCAGAGCTGCTCTAGAGCCAGAGAACCAGGTCAGCAGAGCTGCTGTAAAGCCAGAGAAACCAGGCCAGCAGAACTGCTTTAGAGCCATTGAACCGGGTTAGCAGAGCTGCTTTAGAGCCAGAGAACCAGGTAAGCAGAGCTGCTCTAGAGCCAGAGGACCAGGTCAGCAGAGCTGCTGTAGAGCCAGAGAAACCAGGTCAGCAGAGCTGCTTTAGAGGGAGAGAACCAGGTCAGCAGAGCAGAGCTGCTTTAGAGCCAGACAACCAGGCCAGCAGAGCTGCTTTAGAGCCAGAGAACCAGGTCAGCAGAGCTGCTTTCGAGACAGAGAACCAGGTGAGCAGAGCTGCTCTAGAGCCAGAGAACCAAGTCAGCAGAGCTGCTTTAGAGCCATAGAACCAGGTCAGCAGAGCTGCTCTAGAGCCTAAGAACCAGGTCAGCAGAGCTGCTCTAGAGCCAGAGAACCTGGTCAGCAGAGCTGCTGTAGAGCCAGAGAAACCAGGTCAGTAGAGCTGCTTTAGAGGGAGAGAACCAGGTCAGCAGAGCTGCTCTAGAGGGAAAGAACCAGGTCAGCAGAGCTGCTCTAGAGCCTGAGAACCATGTCAGCAGAACTTCTTTAGAGCCATAGAACCGGGTCAGCAGAGCTGCTTTATAGCCTAAGAACCAGGTCAGCAGAGCTGCTCTAGAGCCAGAGAACCAGGTCAGCAGAGCTGCTCTAGAGCCTAAGAACCAGGTCAGCAGAGCTGCTCTAGAGCCAGAGAACCAGGTCAGCAGAGCTGCTGTAGAGCCAGAGAAACCAGGCCAGTAGAGCTGCTTTAGAGCGAGAGAACCAGGTCAGCAGAGCTGCTTTAGATGTAGAGAACTGGGTCAGCAGAGCTGCTCTAGAGCCAGAGAACCAGGTCAGCAGAGCTGCTGTAAAGCCAGAGAAACCAGGCCAGCAGAACTGCTTTAGAGCCATTGAACCGGGTTAGCAGAGCTGCTTTAGAGCCAGAGAACCAGGTAAGCAGAGCTGCTTTAGAGGGAGAGAACCAGGTCAGCAGAGCAGAGCTGCTTTAGAGCCAGACAACCAGGCCAGCAGAGCTGCTTTAGAGCCAGAGAACCAGGTCAGCAGAGCTGCTGTAGAGCCAGAGAAACCAGGTCAGCAGAGCTGCTTTAGAGGGAGAGAACCAGGTCAGCAGAGCAGAGCTGCTTTAGAGCCAGACAACCAGGCCAGCAGAGCTGCTTTAGAGCCAGAGAACCAGGTCAGCAGAGCTGCTTTCGAGACAGAGAACCAGGTGAGCAGAGCTGCTCTAGAGCCAGAGAACCAAGTCAGCAGAGCTGCTTTAGAGCCATAGAACCAGGTCAGCAGAGCTGCTTTAGAGCCTAAGAACCAGGTCAGCAGAGCTGCTCTAGAGCCAGAGAAACCAGGTCAGTAGAGCTGCTTTAGAGGGAGAGAACCAGGTCAGCAGAGCTGCTCTAGAGGGAAAGAACCAGGTCAGCAGAGCTGCTCTAGAGCCTGAGAACCATGTCAGCAGAACTTCTTTAGAGCCATAGAACCGGGTCAGCAGAGCTGCTTTATAGCCTAAGAACTAGGTCAGCAGAGCTGCTCTAGAGCTAGAGAAACCAGGTCAGGAGAGCTGCTATAGAGGGAGAGAAGCAGGTCAGCGGAGCTGCTTTAGAGCCAGAGAAGCAGGTCAGCAGAGCTGCTCTAGCTGACACTGACTGACTGACACTGACTGACTGACACTGACTGATTGACACTGACTGACACTGATTGACTGACACTGACTGACTCTCCACTACTCTCTACTAATCTCTCTCTACTACTCTCTACTATTCACTCTCTACTACTCACTCTCTACTACTCTCTACTACTCACTCTACTACTCTCTACCACTCACTCTCTACTACTCTACTACTCACTCTCTACTACTCTCTCTCTACTACTCACATTCTACTATTCACTCTACTACTCACTCTCTACTACTTACTCTCTACTACTCTGCTACTCTCTACTACTCTCTCTACTACTTACTCTCTACTACTCACTCGCTACTACTCTCTGCTACTCTCTCTACTACTCACTCTCTACTATTCTCTACTACTCTCTACTACTCTCTACCACTCACTCTTTACTACTCTACTACTCACTCACTACTACTCCCTCTCGACTACTCTCTACTACTCACTCTACTACTCACGCTCTACTACTCTCTCTCTACTACTCACTCTCTACTACTCACTCTCTACTACTCTCTACTACTCACTCTCTACTACTAACTCTCTACTACTCACTCTCTACTAATCTCTACTGCTCACTCTCCACTACTCACTCTCTACTGCTCGCTCTCAACTACTCTCTACTACTCACTCTACTACTCACTCTCTACTACTCTCTCTACTACTCACTACTACTCACTCTCTACTACACACTCTCTACTACTTGCTCTCTACTACTCACTCTCTACTACTCTCTAGTACTCACTCTGCTACTCACTCTCTACTACTCTCTACTACTCACTCTAATACTCACTCTCTACTACTCTCTACTACTCACTCTCTACTACTCCACTACTCTCAACTACTCACTCTCTACTACTCTCTCTTTACTACTCACTCTATACTACTCACTCTCTAATACTCTCTCTCTACTACTCTCTACTACTCACTCTACTACTCACTCTCTACTACTCTCTACTACTCACTCTCTACTACTCTCTCTCTACTACTCACTACTACTCTCTACTACAAACTATACTACTCACTCTATACTACTCACTCTCTACTACTCTCTCTCTACTACTCTCTACTACTCACTCTCTACTACTCACTCTCTACTACTCTCTACTACTCACTCTACTATTCACTCTCTACTACTCTCTAATACTCTCTCTGCTACTCACTCTCTACTACTCTCTACTACTCACTATCTACTACTCTCTACTACTCACTCTCTACTACTCTCTACTACTCACTCTACTACTCACTCTCTGCTACTCTCTACTACTCACTCTCTACTACTCTGTACTACTCACTCTGTACTACTCACTCTACTACTCACTCTCTGCTACTCTCTCTACTACTCTCTACTACTCACTCTCTACTCTCTACCTCTCTACCTCTCTCTACCTCTCTCTCTACTACTCTCTACCTCTCTACCTCTACCTCTACACCTCTACCTCTACACCTCTACCTCTCTACCTCTCTCTACCTCTCTCTACACGCACACATATGCACATATATATATATATATATGCATATGTATGCATATTCATTTATATATATGTATGTGTATATATATATATACATACATATATAAACATATATAATCTGCATATGTATATGAATACAAATATAAATGCCTGCATACATATACATATACATATATGCATACATATGCATGTTATGTACATGAAAGTTTGAAAAACACCAATACAAGCAAAGCTAAAAAGCCACCTAATTACAAACAGAATTGCTTTAACTTAAACGAGGGCGAGACCTATTGCATTTTCAATGCTTGTTTACTTTGGTTCCATCAAGAAGGCATTCAGATGTGTCACACATTTGCCATCAATTCTGAATGGTAGCACTCTAGTTGCTCATTAGATCACTGTAGTAAAGCTACTGCTCACCGGGGAAGTCTGTTGCTGGTATTCAAAGTGCATGTTTCAGTCTGCATGTCAGAATGTTCTAATAAAATAGAAGAGGATTTGAGAAGTCACTCAAAATGTGTCCTAATTTTTCTTTTTTGAGCACTAATCATAATTTCTATGGCAAAATGAACCCCCTCATTGTGTTCCTTTTAAATTAAACTACTCAATCTCTACTACTCACTCGCTACTACTCTCTACTACTCACTCTCTACTACCCACTCTCTGCTACTCTCTACTACTCTCTACTACTCACTCTCTACTGCTCTCTACTACTCTCTACTACTACTCTCTACTACTACTACTCACTCTCTACTACTCACTCTCTACTACTCTCTACTACTCACTATACTACTCTCTACTACTCTCTACCACTCACTCTCTACTACTCTACTACTCACTCTCTACTACTCTCCACTACTCTCTCTCTACTACTCCCTCTCTACTACTCACTCTACTACTCACTCTCTACTATCTATTACTCATCCTCTCCTCTCTACCCCTCTACCTCTCTCTACCTCTCTCTCTACTACTCTCTACCTCTCTAACTCTACCTCTCTACCTCTACACCTCTACCTCTCTACGTCTCTCTACGTCTCTCTACCTCTCTCTACAAACACACACATATGCACATATATATATGCATATATATGCATATGCATTTATATAAATGTATGTGTATATATACATACATATATAAACTATATATAATCTGCATATCTATATAAATACAAATATAAATGCATGCATACATATACATATATGCATGCATATGCATGTTATGTACATGAAAGTTTGAAAAGCACTAATAAAAGCAAAGCTAAAAAGCCACCTAATTACAAACAGAATTGCTTTAACTCAAACGAGGGCGAGACCTATTGCATTTTCAATGCTTGTTTACTTTGGTTCCATCAAGAAGGCATTCAGATGTGTCACACATTTGCCTTACATTCTGAGTGGTAGCACTCTAGTTGCTCATTAGATCACTGTAGTAAAGCTGCTGCTCACCAGGGAAGTCTGCTGCTGGTATTCAAAGTGCATGTTTCAGTCTGCATGTCAGAATTTTTTAATGAAATAGAAGAGGATTTGAGAAGTCACTCAAAATGTGTCCTAATTTTTCTTTTTTCAGCACTAATCATAATTTCTATGGCAAAATGAACCCCCTCATTGTGTTCCTTTTAAATTAAACTACTCACTCTCTACTACTCATTCGCTACTACTCTCTACTACTCACTCTCTACTACTCACTCTCTGCTACTCTCTACTACTCTCTACTACTCACTCTCTACTACTCTCTACTACTCTCTACTACTACTCTCTACTACTACTACTCACTCTCTACTACTCACTCTCTACTACTCTCTACTACTCACTCTACTACTCTCTACTACTCTCTACCACTCACTCTCTACTACTCTACTACTCACTTTCTACTACTCTCCACTACTCTCTCTCCACTACTCCCTGTCTACTACTCACTCTACTACTCTCTACTACTCACTCTCTACTACTCTCTCTCTCTACTACTCACTATCTACTAGTCACTCTCTACTACTCTCTCTCTACTACTCTCTACTACTCACTCTCCACTACTCACTCTCTACTACTCACTCTCTACTACTCTCTACTACTCACTATCTACTACTCACTCTCTATAACTCTACTACTCTACTACTCTCTCTACTGCTCACTCTCTACTACTCACTCTCTACTACTCACTCTCTACTACTCTACTACTCCCTCTACTACTCACTTTCTACTACTCTCTACTACTCACTCTACTACTCTCTACTACTCTCGACCACTCACTCTCTACTACTCTACTACTCACTCTCTACTACTCTCTCTCTACTACTCACTCTCTACTACTCACTCTACTACTCTCTACTACTCACTCTTTACTACTCTCTCTCTACTATTCACTCTCTACTACTCTCTACTACTCACTCTCTACTACTCACTCTCTAGTACTCACTGTCTACTACTCACTCTCCACTACTCACAATCTACTACTCGCTCTCTACCTCACTCTACTACTCACTTTACAACTCACTCTCTACTACTCTACTACTCTCTACTACTCTCTCTACTACTCACTCACTACTACTATCTACTACTCACGCTCTACTACACACTCTCTACTACTTGCTCTCTACTACTCGCTCTCTACTACTCTCTACTACTCACTCTACTACTCACTCTCTACTACTCCCTACTACTCACTCTACTACTCACTCTCTACTACTCACTCTCTACTACTCTACTACTCCCTACTACTCTCTCTCTACTACTCACTCTATACTACTCACTCTCTACTACTCTCTACTACTCACTCTCTACTACTTACTCTCTACTACTCTCTACTACTCACTCTCTACTACTCTCTACTACTCACTCTCTACTACTCTCTCTCTACTACTCACTCTCTACTACTCTCTCTCTACTACTCTCTACTACTCACTCTACTACTCAGTCCCTACTACTCTCTCTCTGCTACTCACTGTCTACTACTCACTCTCTACTACTCTCTACTACTCACTCTCTACTACTCACTCTCTACCACTCTTTTCTACTCACTCTCTACTACTCTCTACTACTCACTCTACTACTCTCTCTACTACTCTCTACTACTCTCTACTACTCACTCTCTACTCTCTATTACTCATCCTCTCCTCTCTACCCCTCTACTTCTCTCTACCTCTCCCTTTACTACTCTCTACCTCTCTACCTCTACCTCTCTACCTCTACACCTCTACCGCTCTACGTCTCTCTACGTCTCTCTACCTCTCTCTACACACACACACATATGCAAATATATTTATGCATATATATGCATATGCATTTATATATATTCACTGAAAAAACAATAGGTTTCAGGGGCGTTATAGTTAGCTTGACTTTTCACTCGTACAAAACCATAGAAGTTCCCCCGTTATAGTTAGTTCAGCTAACTATAACTCGCGCGCCCGCAATGCACTGCTGATGACGTCACATATTACATCACTCATGACATGGTCAGCGACATCACTCATGACATCACTGAGGACATCTCAAATGACATCACTGATGACATCATCCAGTGAATGTGTGTTTTTCTGAAAATTACATATGTTTTATATATGTATATCTCAAGGTCGATGGAAGAATAAATGGGTATAGAAGTGTCTAAATGGATGATTTGTTTTTGAAAAATTGATTGTATAACTGACTGATTAAGTGTATCTTAGTGAATACATGGCTTAGTGAGTAATGCTTAAATATGTAAATATGAGTGACTCACTGTTTGTATGTGTTGAAGACAGCATGTGTGCAGGACTGTATGGGTGGATGAGTGTGTGCATGGGTGTGTTAGTGAGTGAATGACTGTCTCAATAGTGTCTCTATGAGTAACTACATATGTTTTAAACTAGTATATGTGACTATTGGTGTATATAAGTGAGTATATGTGAGAGTGAGAGATGGAAAGAGTTCCTGTATGAATAAGTATGTGTTTCTATAAGTGATTGTTAAAAAGACTAAGTATGTGTAAGTTTCTGTAGAACTAAGTGTGGTGGTGTGTGTATAACTGTATATGCAGGTAAACAGATGTTTGATTCTTTATTAGCATGAGTGACTATGTGTGTGAGTAACTTTATGGATGAGTGGCATTGTGTAACAGGATGTATAGGTGTATGAGTACATATGATGAGTGAGTACATGTATGAGTGACTGTATAGGACTGTTGGTGAATGAGTGGATGTGGATGTGGATCTTACAATTACTGAATAGGTTGTTGTAACTGGTATTGGTATGTCCATTGTTTTGAAAATTTTAATTTCTATTTTTGAATGTGTGTATCAAAGGTTATATTAGGGGGAGAGGAGGTCTGCCACTCTATCACAAGGATGATGTCATGAGTGATGTCATCAGTGATGTCATGAGTGATGTCACTGACCATGTCATGAGTGATGTAATATGTGACGTCATCAGCAGTGCATTGCGGGCGCGCGAGTTATAGTTAGCTGAACTAACTATAACAGGGGAATTTCTATGGTTTTGTACGAGTGAAAAGTTCAGCTAACTATAACGCCCCTGAAACCTATGGTTTTTTCAGTGAATTTCTAAGGTTTTTTAAATGCTAATTCCTAGCTATAACGTGCCTGAAACCTATGTTTTTTTCAGTGAATTTCAAAGGTTTTTTAAATGCTAATAAGAAAAAAGGAAAAACGCACAGAAAGAAAAAAGAAGAAATGCAGAAAGAAGCAACAGAAGTCCTCAAAGACGAAGAAAAGTGCAGGAAGAAGTATAACGTGCAGAAAGAACAAACAGAAGAGCAGAAACAAGCCTTGTTGCAAATTCATCCTGTACCCTCAACTTTTTCAGATGGATACTGGTGGTAACTGAGTCTGACTAACCAGTCCTAGAGCCAGTGCTATGTTAAAAGACACTCAGAATACAGTGAAAACACCTACATACACTAGGGCACACTATGTGTTGGGGTCCCCCTGTGATTAGCATGACCTCCTCTGTAAGCCCCTGGTATATAATAGGGCAGGGGATTAAAACTACCTCTTAAAACGCACCACAGGGCATGTTTGAACACGTCACCTCATGCCCCGTCCCCTCCCTTCCCCACTGTGTAAACACGCCCTGTAGCCGTTTTAAGTTGGGAGATTAGGTCCCCTTAAATCCTGAGGGTCCCTAGGGTCCAACTAGACCACTAGGTACCTCCAGTAAGCGCCACAGAGCTGCGTTGCAGAGAGGTGTAAAAAGTGGCACGGCCTAAACCACCTCTCTGCAATGCAGTGCAGTGGTGCTTACTGGAAGCACCTGGTGGGCTAGTTGGACCCCAGGGTCCCTCAGGATTGAAAGAGAATTATTTCCCCAACTTAAAAATGCGCCACTGGGCCTGTGGGCGTTCTGAGTTGAGAGATTAAGTCCCCTTGAATCCTACGGGTCCCTAGGGTCAAACTAGCCCACTAGGTACCTCCAGTAAGCGCCACAGAGCTGCGTTGCATGGAGGTGTAAAAAGGGGCATGGCCTCAGAACACCTGTCTGCAACGCAGCTCCCTGGCGCATACTGGAGATACCTGTTGGGCTAGTTGGCCCTCAGAGACCCTCATTATTGAAGGGGAATTAATTCCTCAACTTACAACTGGCCAGGGGGCGCGTTTGCAGAGTACTGCAAGGAAGGGGAGTTGGCCTCTGGCACGATGCCGGTTTTTCATGTCTTTATTTATTTTTAAGAAGGAGGGCTGTGTGGCCCCCTTTCTTTTTCTAATTTATTAGCCCTGGGGACCCCATCCCCCAGGGCCTGCACCCTATTTTTTTTTGTTGAAAAAAATTAATTTGGCCCTCCCAAGGCCTTAATCGGCCCCGGGGACCCCAACCCCCAGGTCATGGCCTTTTTTAAATTTTTTTATTCTTTAGGAGGGGGGCTGTGTTGCCCCCCTCCTCAGGCCACTTATGACCCCGGGGACCCCATCCCCTGGGTCATGGCCTTTTTAAAAAAAAATTATTCTTTAGGAGGGGGCGCTGTGTTGCCCCCCTCCTCAGGCCACTTATGGCCCCGGGGACCCCATCCCCCGGGGCCGACCTTTGTTTTTTATTTTTTTTTAAAATATATATATTTATAGAAACACCTAGGACATGCCGGACAAACCGTATGTACCTATCACCATGACGATTTGCGTGATATTCATTAAAAGGCGACTATGCATACAATGAATCCACGTAGAATGTATTCACACCGCTAGTGAAGCTCTGACATGTCTGACACCCTACCGTGCCTAATCCCGGCGCCCCCGCTGGTGGGTACTCTCCAAGTAGACACCCTTGTCGTTTATTTATACAAACATGGGTAGCTATTGACCGGGCACATTTAATACACATGCACACCAAGCCATTCAAAGGGGATTCGACAAAAATTCGACCAAACTATGCAAGAAACCCCTTCACGGTTAATAAAACACTCATCCACCGCCGGATGTGTAATACTTTTTATTTTACTCTCTGGAAAGGAGACAAACCTCACTTGAGAGTCACAGCGTGCTCCTGGCTGAGCCCAATGCTGTGTTACACCCACCAGTGCCCGCCGAGTGCCACACACCTCTGTGTTGTATTCCACCAACTAGTGCGTATGCTATGACACTCTCTAGCCCATGTGCACTGTAACACCACCCCGTGAATATGTCATGCCACACTTGCCTTCGCACGGGTTATATTGCCCCATCTAACGTGCCTTCCTCGATGCCTATGTTATAAAGCACAGCGCTATGCCATACATATTACAATCTGGGATCCATATCTTTGTCACAGTGCATATGCAATGTTACACTACCCAGCACATATTTTATATTACAACTTTAGAGACTACTTAGGTTACACAACACTGCCCTGTGAATATTACACTCCAAGGAGCGTATCACATAGCAAGCGCTAGTGCCTGTGCTATCTCGCGCTCTCCAATGAATCTGTCATTGCGCACAATGTATTGTATATTATATTTCACACCCCGGTTCATCTTATATCACACTTTTTGGTGCATAGTTTATACCATATACTATATCTAGTTTTCATTTTCAATCGTGCTCTCAAGACTATGTTCTATATAACACTGCGTCCACCTACCCTTTTCACGGGCATTACATTTTGCGATGGGGGGTGGAGGGTCAGGGGATGTTTCTGCCAAGTGAGCCCGGAGTCACAGTCACAAACGTCCTCTTCTTCCTGACTAAAAGTGAGATTATGCTGCATACTTGTTCATATTTTAAGTAGTTCGCACAGACACACATTTTAAAAACAATAAAGTTCCTAATACCCACCTTCTATGAACAGTTAGCTCGCTGCCCCATCCACCTCCTCCCTATCCTCTGTTGTCTGAATCCATGGACTAGCCTCCTCCCTCCTGCCATGCAGGGTCTGATGTGCTGCCACTGCCCTGCATTTAGCATGATGTACCAGTCCACTCATCCTGCCCTCCATTGCCCAATTCTATGGCCCATCATTGACCTCCTGCTTAGCCTCTGTGCTTTGCTTGCTGCCCCTATTCTCCTTCCCCCTGCCCGCCGATGTCTTTGTGCATGCCCCTGCTCCATCCTTTTTGACCACCATGTTCCATGGACCTGCCACTCCTATCTACTCTGAGTGTTCTGTTGAGCTGCCACTCCCCTACCACCTGCCTAGCATTGTCAGATGACTGTAACCTGTCCATGCCACCTCCACCCTGCCTGTCCACATGACATGCCCCTATCCCCTTCCTCCTGTCCTCCATGGTCCATTTTACTGCCACACCCTTCTGCCCTCCCTGGTCTGTTGTGCTGCAATTGCTCCCCCTGCCTGCCCCGCGCGGTCTGTTGTGAGGCCCCTTCCCCTGAACTCTCTTGTCTGTGCCCAGGTCCTGACCCTCCCTTCTATCCTCCATGGTCCTTTGTGCATGCCCCTGCACCCTCCTTCTTGCCCATCATAGCCATTGTGCTGCCACTAACCCTTCTGCTTGCCATGCATGGTCTTCTGTGCTGCAATGACCCCTCCCACCTTCCCTGTGTGGTCAGCTAGCTGCTCCTGACCCCCTCCCATCTTCCCTCCATGGTCTGTGTGTATGCCATCATAGTCTCACTGTTGCTCTCCATGGTGTGTCTTGTTTCTAGTGCCCATTCTGCCTGACCTCCATGGTCATCTTGCTACTCCTGCCCTGCCCCCTTGCCCCCAGCCCTCTGTTTCCATGTGCAGACCCCTATTCCCTCCCTCCTGGCTTGTCGGTTCCATTGTAATGCCCCTGATCTGTCCCTCCGGCCCTTTATGGTCTGTTATGCTGCAGCTTTCTCTCCTGTCTGTCCATTATGGTCAGCTAGCTACCATTGCCTCTTTCCCCTCTGTTGTCTATTGTCCATGTGCATGGTCCTGTCCCCTCCCTATTGCTTTCTATGGATTGTTGTGCTGCACTCCCGTCCCGCATGCCCTGTGTGGTGTATTGTGCTGCTGCAAACCCTGACACCTGCCCTGTAGGGTCAGTTTGGTGCACCTCTCAATGTCCCTCCTGTCCTCTGTTATCCGAGTCCATGTCCCTACCCCAATTCCTCCTGCCTACCATGATCCAATGTACCATACTTGCGAACATTTTGAACTTGGTAAGAGGCAGATTTTGAAATAAAACTGGGGTATTGATTTTCCCCTTTGAGTTACATTGAAAAAGAGAAGATTGTAGACAGGAAACAGATCAAGTAAAGCCCATTTGAGCTCAAAAACATTGGACGTTTCCTGGCTGAAACGGGTCTGTTGGCATGTATGGTTGTATGACCACTGCCTCTTCCTTCTGCCCACAATGCTCTATTATATTGCCACAGCCTCTCTTGCCAGTCCTGTATTGTTGGTTTGTTGCCCCTGCCCCCCTTTCCACTGCCCTCCATAGTCTGCTGTGCTGCCACTGCCCTTTCTGCCTGCCTAGTGTGGTCAAATTGTTGCCTCTGCACTCTCCTACCTGCCTTCAATTTTCAGAGTCCGTGCCCCTGGCCTCTGCCTCTCAACAGTATCCCAATGAACAACTAGATTGCTAACATTCTATATTTATTACAAAAGTGTGGAATGCCTGACGTCATCTTGATGTAATCAAAACTGTAATGCCTAGAGCATTTTCTTTAGAAATTACATATATGAGAGGGTCTTATTTGCATCAAAATTATGGTTAGTGCTCTAAACATATTTTCTGAGTTTTCAAATAGCGACAAAGAACGTTTAAAATATTTGTAATCTTAGTTTTTTTATCCAGTTGACCACTTGATTAAATGTTGCATCCAAGGGGAGAGGGTGTGGTGTTACTTCCAGAGCTGCAGACTTTGCAACTGGGGAACCAGGTTGGAGTTTCTGCTTCAGCTCAACATTCTGTGATTCTGGTCAAATCACTTAATCTCCCCATGTCTACAACCAAAATGAATTTGATCTTGTGTGATGTAACCAATGTTCATGTAAAGCACTCCAATACCTGACAAGTCTGCACTATATAAAACTGCAAATACACAAAAAATAAGTGTTTTGCACACTTCTGTCATTGGGATACATTTGGGCTACATCTGGGTGATATTTGGGCTACATTCGGGCTCTTTTGTCTCTGGTGGCCATTTTAGGAGATTTATTTGTTATGAAGTTTCCTAATTTCCTCATTTACTGCAGTCTCCTCAGTAGGAAATGCTTTCAGTTTTTTACTTTGATTCCATCAAGAAGGTATTCAGATATGTCACAGATTTGCCATAAATTCTGAATGTTAGCACTCTAGTTGCTAATTAGATCACTGCAGTAAAGCTAATGCTCACCACGGAAGTCTGCTGCTAGTATTAGAAGTGCATGTTTCAGTCTGCATATCAGAATTTTTTAATGAAATAGAAGAGGATTTGAGAAGTCACTCAAAATGTGCCCTAATTTTTCTTTCTTCAGCACTAATCATAATTTCTATGGCAAAATGAACCCCCTGATTGTGTTCCTTTTTAAATTAAATGTTTTAAGTGTTACCAGTTTATTCCAATCAACATGGCTTCAGGTGTGCCATACTTTTGTCATAAGTAAGACAGTAAGCGCTCTAGTTGTTCTTAAGAACACTCTGGGACATTCTGTCATTGGGCTATACTTGGGCTACATCTGGGTGATATTTGGGCTACATTTGGGCTCTTTTGTCTCTGGTGGCCATCTTGGGAGATTTATTTGTTATGAAGTTTCCTAATTTCCTCATTTACTGCAGTCTCCTCAGTAGGAAATACTTTCAGTTTTTTACTTTGATTCCATCAAGAAGGCATTCAGATGTGTCACACATTTTCCATAAATTCTGAATGTTAGCACTCTAGTTGCTCATTTGATCACTGTAGTAAAGCTACTGCTCACCAGGCAGGTCTGCTGCTGGTATTCAAAGTGCATGTTTCAGTCTGCATGTCAGAATGTTTTTATGAAATAAAAGAGGATTTCAGAAATCAAAATGTGCCCTAGTTTTTCTTTCTGCAGCACTAATCATAATTTATATGGCAAAATGAACCCCCTCATTTTGTTCCTTTGTAAATTAAATGTTTTAAATGTTACCACTTTATTCCAATCAAGATGGCTTCAGGTGTGCCATACTTTTGTCATAAGTAAGACTGTTAGTGCTCTAGTTGTTCTTTAGAGCACTCTGGGAAGCTGCAGTAGAACACAAAGGAATCAACTGACAGTCTCTGCCCTTGTTGGATGTACATGTTTTACTGAGAATGTCAGACTTCATTCTTACATGACTGAGAAAGATAATGTGAATTTACAGAAAATATGCTCTCAGTTTAGCTTATAGATCACCTTCCAAACCTCTGTGGGAAAAGTATGAGAAAATAGTTTTCTCTCAAACATGGTTTGTGATATCACAGCAGAAAGCTTTTTCACATGGTAAAATCACCTTAGAACACACCACAATTCCTAAAATGAGTATGGTACCATCAACAAATGATTTATAATGTAACTAAAGTCTTAAAACCTTCTATTAACTGCAATGCTTTTTAATGAGGTGCTATCATGTATATTGGTCCCAAGATGGCTGCCAACACTTCTTGGATGAAGTACTGACAGCCAATCAGATCTCACGATGAGATGTGTGGTTAGGCTCCGCCCAAATATGTATGTGATTTTACTTTTGATTTTCTCAGGAACTACTGAACAGATTGACACCATATATGCAAAAGGCACATGCCTGACCTGAGGACTACCTCTTTGCCAAATTTCAAGTAATTCTGTTCAGCCGTTTGGGCTGTACCTTGGACTAAAGGTCCCTATGGAAAATTGCATGGGGAAAACGCGTTTTGGGACCCCCCTTTTTTCTCAGCCCCCTATTGACAAATCCCCCCGAGACCTTCAGGGTAGGAGCGGAGCGGAGCGCCCCACCTATTTTGAAAATTTCGCGAGGATTCGTCAACCGGCGCCAAAGTTATTCCAAATAGAATGTTGCGGATTTCCTATGGAAACACGGTCCTAACTATAACTATCTACTGGCGACCGCCAGTAGATTATGTATGTGTATATATATATATACATACATATATAAACATATATATAATCTGCATATCTATATAAATACAAATATAAATGCAGGCATACATATACATATATGCATGCATATGCATGTTATGTACATGAAAGTTTGAAAAGCATTAATAAAAGCAAAGCTAAAAAGCCACCTAATTACAAACAGAATTGCTTTAACTTAAACGAGGGTGAGACCTATTGCATTTTCAATGCTTGTTTACTTTGGTTCCATCAAGAAGGCATTCAGATGTGTCACACATTTGCCATGAATTCTGAATAGTAGCACTCTAGTTGCTCATTAGATCACTGTAGTAAAGCTTCTGCTCACCAGGGAAGTCTGCTGCTGGAGTGGTATTCAAAGTGCATGTTTCAGTCTGCATGTCAGAATTTTTTAATGAAATAGAAGAGGATTTGAGAAGTAAAAATGTGTCATAATTTTTCTTTCTGCAGCACTAATCATAATTTCTTTGGCAAAATGAACCCACTCATGTTGTTCCTTTTCAAATTAAATGTTTTAAGTGTTACCACTTTGTTCCAATGAAGATGGCTTCAGGTGTGCCATACTTTTGTCATAAGTAAGACTGTTAGCGGTCTAGTTGTTCGTTAGAACACTCTGGGACATTCTGTCATTGGGCTATTCTTGGGCTACATCTGGGTGATATTTGGGCTACATTTGGGCTCTTTTGTCTCTGGTGGCCATTTTGGGAGACTTATTTGTTATGAAGTTTCCTAATTTCCTCATTTACTACTGTCTCCTCAGTAGGAAATACTTTCAGTTTTTTACTTTGATTCCATCAAGAAGGCATTCAGATGTGTCATACATTTGCCATAAATTCAGAATGTTAGCACTCTAGTTGCTTATTAGATCACTGTAGTAAAGTTACTGCTCACCAGGGAAGTCTGCTGCTGGTATTGAAAGTGCATGTTTCAGTCTGCATGTCAGAATTTGTTAATGAAATAGAAGAGGAATTGAGAAGTCACTCAAAATGTGCCCTAATTTTTCTTTCTGCAGCACTAATCATACTTTCTATGGCAAAATGAACCCCCTCATTTTGTTCCTTTTTAAATTAAATGTTTTAAGAGTTACCACTTTATTCCAATCAAGATGGCTTAAGGTGTGCCATATGTTTATCATAAGTAGGACTGTTAGCGCTCTAGTGGTTCTTTGGAACACTCTGGGAAGCTGCAGTAGAACACAAAGGAATCAACTGACAGTCTCTGCCCTTGTTGGATGTACATGTTTTACTGAGAATGTCAGTTTTTATTCTCACATGACTGAGAAAGATAATGTAAAATATGCTCTCAGTTTAGCTTATAGATCACCTTCCAAACCACTGTGGGAAAAGCATGAGAAATTAGTTTTCTCTCAGACATGATTCATGATATCCCAGCAGAAGGCTTTTTCACATGGTAAAATCACCTTAGAACACACCACAATTCCTAAAATGAGTATGGTACCATCAACAAATGATTTATAATGTAACTAAAGTCTTAATACCTTCTATTAACTGCAATGTTTTTTAATGAGGTGCTATCTTGTATATTGGTCCCAAGATGGCTGCCAACACTTCTTGGATGAAGTGCTGACAGCCAATCAGATCTCACGATGAGATGTGTGGTTAGGCTCCGCCCAGATATATGTGATTTGACTTTAGATTTTCTCAGGAACTACTGAACGGATTTACACCATTTAAGCAAAAGGAACGAGTTTGAACTGAGGACTACCTTTCTGCCAAATTTGGTGCAATTCCGTTAAGCAGTTCGGGCTGTAGCTGCGGCTAAAGGTCCTATGGGAAATTGCATGGGGAAAACACGTTTTGGGACCCCCATTTTTTCTCGTCCCCTGCTACATGAATCATCCCGAAGACTTTCAGGATTGGAGCGGACCGGAGCTGGCCAAAAGTTTTGAAAATTTCGCGAAGATTCGTTAATCGCAGCCAAAGTTATTGGGAATAGAATGTTGCGTACTTCCTATGGAAAATAGGTCCTAACTATAAACTACCTGTAATCAGCAGCGGTCCGTGGAGGGAGTTCCATGGGGTGGAAAGGGGGGGCGGGGGAGGGGCAGGGTGGGGGGTACTAAACACCGGAATATGGATAATTGGAGGTAAGTAAACACTTAAATAAATAAAACGAATTTCGTAGTGCGCGCTGCACCGCATTTTGTGATGCAGGGTGTGCTACGAAATTCATTTTATTTATTTAATTGTTTACTTACCTCCAATTATCCATGTTCCGGTGTTTAGTACCCCCCACCCTGCCCCTCCCCCGCCCCGCCTTTCCACCCCACGGAACTCCCTCCACGGACCGCTGCTGCCTGTAATATATATATATATATATATATATATATATATTACCTACTGGCTCACTCACTCAGTAACCCATACAGCCACTGACTCACTCATCCATGCAGGCAGTCATACACACCCTCACCCACCCACACAGACACTCAGACACCCATAGAGGCACTCAGATAACCAATCACTCACCCATACAGCCACTTGGCAGACTGACACAGACATTCACACAACCAGTCACTCACCTATACATTCACTGAGAAACCTAATCACTCAGTTATACAGTCAGTTACGTGCCACCAAATCATCCATACAGGTCCTGATACACCCACTGAGTCACCAATACACCTTGGTATATATATTTTTAACAATCATACATTTTGTCATACAGTCATACATCAGTGATGTCATTTGAGATGTCATCAGTATGCCATAAGTGATGTCACTGACCATGTCATGATTGATATCATAGGTGAGGTCATAAGCAGTACTTTGCGGGGGATCGAGTTATATTTAGCTCACTCACTATAATGGCTGAATTTGACTGGTTTTGCACAAACGAAACCTGAGCCTAACTATACCACCCTTGAAACCTTTATTTTTTTCAGTGAATATAAAATATATATATATATATATTACCTACTGGCAGTCGCTAGTAGGAAGTTATAGTTAGGACCAAGTTTCAATAGGAAGAGCATTTTTCGTTTTGCTCATAACTTTGGCGTCGTTTGGTGAATCTTCATGAAATTGTCCAAACTAATTCTTCGTTCATATCAGCTCATATGTGGGAAGTTTGGGGGTGATTCGTCAAGGGGGGGCCTAGACAAAAGGGAGGTCCCAAAATGTGTTTTCTCCATGTTAATTTCCATAGGAAGCTTTAGACAAGGCTACAGGTCGAACAGGTGAACGGAATTGCCCCAGATTTGGCAGGGAGAAGGGTCTTGGTCTAGAAAGCACGCTTTTGTTTATTTGGTGTAAATCCGTTCAGTAGTTTTGGAGTGATATCAAAATTTACAGATATCGATATTTGGTAATTCTGCCATCTGATTGGCTGAGGCACGAGCTTGCTGCTTATTGGTCGTGAGCACTGCGAGCCGTTGCAACTAGGAATTGTTGGCCGCCATTTAGTGATTCCATTGAAGCGAGTAATGGGGAAAAAGGGTGAAAAGAATAGGAAACAGGAGGATAGGAGCACTGTAACCTCTGTGGGGGAGTGCAAAGCGAAATAGTCACACCTAAAGGTCTGAAAGTGCGGTGTTGCTCAGAGTGACATGGTGCTGAGATGAGATGGCTCTACAGTCGGGTATGAAACCTAGAGCCTAAACTGGGAGGTCATTGCTGTAAAGTGATGTGCTCTGGTGTTTGTAGGATACCTGTGGAAGAAGTGTTAGTAGGCGTTTATACCATACAGGAACTGGGAAGCGAACAACTGAGCTCTACCGTGCATTTATACTATACCGGAAGTGGGAAGCAAAGTACTACGCCTACCGGTGTGAAGATTTGAGGATCAAACCGAGCTGATTGTTGTAAATTTATGGGCTGTGGGCGCTGTAGCCTACTGGCCGCTAAGGATAACTGTAAGTAGTGTTCGTATGCGTTTATACTATATAGAGTGTGGGAAGTGAACTACTCACCCCTCCTGGTCTGAAGACTCGGGGATTAAACCGTGAGCTCATTGCTGTAGAGTGATGTGCTCTGGGTACTATTTCAATGTAAGTCATAGTACAATGTTAGTATGTAATGATACTATAATGTAAGTATGTAATGTTAGAATGTAGGGCTGTCATGAGGGGAATCTTGGGGAGTTTGTACACGGTGCTGGAGAAGACGGATGCCTTGGTGTGTGGTCGTGTTGGTGGCTGTTTAAGCTGTCTTCTTTTCCTGCAATAAATCTAGTTATTGGATCCACTGCTGTCTTTCTGTTCACTACATAAATTTGGCGACGAGCGGTAGAAGGTGAAAAGAAGGCAGCACTCACCAAGATTTTGCGCTTGCTTGCATTGTGCTGAAGACCCGTTTTCTTGGTGAATCTGTTTCTACTCATCCCAGGGTCATCGGCTGATCGAACTATGTGTTCCTACTTCTGGTAGGATTTATATTTTTTTTATTTTGGGCTTCCTAAGCCTCTTCAATACACTCTGGTTGCTGTACCACACATGTGCAAGTAGTGTTAGTATGCGTTTATACTAATTCTGTAGTTATGCATTAAACAAAGCATCATGGTCCCATGGAGTGCCACCTCTCAGGCGCAGGTCATACAATGTCCCGGGGTGTGCAAGCGCGGGACATTTATGTTTGCTATTAAATGGCGGGAGCATTGCATGCACCCTGTGATAGTAAATTCTTGTTTGCCTCGTTGAAGCGAGAGGAGGAAAACCTCATATTGTTTCAATAAAGGGCAACCGGATGGTAAAAGTGGAGAAAAAAAAAATGAAGCGGGGTCTCACCCGTTCATTTAAATGAGCCCACTGGTGGGTAATGTTCCAGGGCCAATCCTATTATTATATTGCAGGGTCTCTGCAGCACTGGGGATCTTAATCTCACATGTAAATTAGGCGCGGGAGGGCACAGAGACATTTTGCAGACTAGGGGATCAACACCTCTCCGGGTATTGTTTACGAATTGTTCGGGGGGCTTTGAGGCCAACTCAAGACTGGGGATCGGCAACCTCCGGGGCTTTATTTAAATATGTAGGGCGGGCCTCGCCAGTCCTTGAAGCCTCGGTGACCCTAGGCAGTGCCATATTGGTTCTGAAATCACACGGGCAGTACTCATAGTGTTATAAAGTGATACACTCATAGAACTCTTGCTGTTTTACAAGTAACCAGGCTTCATTTATGTAATAGTCTGTTGGTTTATATTTGGTAAGTGCACTGGAAAATTAAACAAAATTTCCCTTATAACCTACTATCAACCGCCGATTTTCACAATAATCTACAGACAAATGTTGTCAGAAAAAGAAGACCCATACACTTAGTTATTTATTAGTAAACAAAAATAACTTTTATTAACAGAACACAAATAAATGGAAATGTAACTTTATTTGTAAAAACAGTAAAACATGAAAGAAGTGGGTGGGACTCCTCCGGAAGCAGCGTACAAAACCTGCAAGACAAAAAGGAAACATAAGTATGTGTGCCATGTCTAAGAGAAAAAGAAAGGTAGTGAGAATGAACGTAGGAGAGTGAGAATGGGACAGAGAGCGAGTGGGTGGAAGGGAGAAGGGGAGGGAGAGTAAAAAGAACAGAGGGCGGAGGAGACAGAGCGCCGGCCTACTGCACCCAGCCCTCACAGTTCACCTCCCGTCACCCGTGTGTCTGGGAAGCTGGGGTCCGTGAGAAAGAGTGCGGTCCAGCAAGTCATTAAAATGAAACAGAGATATGAATGAGGCCAGAGATTACATTATAATCTATGGCAACTTCGCTTACCTGCACCTGTGCACCCAGGCTGCTGCACCCCAGCCCCTTTCTCTGCTCTGTGCTCAATTGCAGCTCCTGCGTGCCGAGGCTTGACTGCTCACCTGCCACAACCGGTGTGTCCAAGGACGTGCCGGTGCGAGCCCCAACTCCGGGGTGCCGCTATCAGGGTGGCCCAGCAGGTCTCCGGTCAGGGACAGTGTCTTGAAACCACGGTGGAAGGCGTCAGAATGCCCAGGGCATCATCAAGGGGTGAGCACCTGCTCCGCCCATTTTGGCTCCACTAACCCAGTGTCTGAAAAGGGAGAAAAAATATAATGTTGGAAATGTCTTGAGGTAAATGAAGGTTTCTTTCAACGTTAATAGAGAACACCAGTTAAGTGCATCCTTCCTTCTTGAAGTACGATCTTCGAACTGTTAGTGGTAATCGTGGGTCAAAGAGGAGTTGGAGTGCACGAGAATACACAAGGTTAAATAATAATATGTTATGCCAACGTTCACATACAAAGGAGCAGAGCGCATGGTAGAAGCATAATGTGCGCATGTAATGCAGTGACATAAGCCTGTGTGCATGTACACTTAGTAATCAGCTCAATACAGTGCCTCAAAAGCCAATGCCATGTGTCTGTAGGGCAGCGCTGCCCGCTGGCTCAGGCCTACAGTACGGTCCAGCAGGTCCTTAAAATGAGACAGAGATGTGACTGAATGAGGTCACAGATCACATCGGTACATAGGGTAACATCGGTTGTTCGCACCTTTGCACACAGGCTGATGCACCCCACCCCTCCCGCAGCACTGCGCTCAACACATGTCTGTAGGGCAGCTCTGCCTGCTGGCTCAGGCCTACAGTACCGTCTAGCAGGTCCTTAAAATGAGACAGATATGTGACTAAATGAGGTCAGAGAACACATTATTAAGCAGGGCAATATCGCTTGTTTGTACCTGCGCATCCAGGCTGATGCACCCCACACCTCCTGCAGCATCATGCTCAATTGCAGTCCCTGTGTACCCAGGCCCCACTGCTCACCTGCTGTCATTATTGTGTGTCCAAACACGACGGGCAGAAGTGTTCACAATTCAGGTGCAGTGTTGATTGCGACGATGGTGTACGCCTTATGGATCCCTTTTTTTTTGCGCAGTGTGATATGCGAGGTGGATGCAGCCATATCACCTGAGGCAGTGTAGAAGAACTGGTACATGTGGCGTCGTTGTTATCCTATTTATACGTATGCAAAGTGGGCTGGGCTAGCTTACGCCAGGCGAGCGTAGGGGTGTGAATAATAGTTCCGGGGACCTGGGCATTGTTCAGTTCCTGCCTGGCCAGGAAGTGTACTTATGTGTGTTTCTGTTGCAGTTTTGACATTGCAGAATGCGCAATTTACATTAATGTAGCATGTACCGGGAGGGTGGCAACTATCACTAATGAGATGCTGTTCGAAAAACTTGAATGGCCAACATCACATGTCGTTGTCAAGGTTGTGGATATGCACAGACACTCATGTCAATGGTGTGCGGTGTTATTGAAAGTGTTGCTATCGCGAAGCACACACATGTGAATGTGCTCGGATGGAGGGAGGATCAGCAGTGAGGCTACGTCATAAATAGTGATAATGTTCATTATAGTCAAGCAATGCATGCCAAACGTGAATCTGAATGTCTCACATATGACACACTACTATACTGGTAAAGCCTGATAACAGAGAATAGAATAGAGCAATACAAATGTACACATTACTGTTTACTGTTTGTCACATGTGATCTAGGATGTGCACTCTGCCCGTGGCTGATGATACCCCTTCGGGCCAGCAATACCCAGGTCGAAAGGCAGCAAAATAATGTGCACACACACACACCAGGGGCATCGTGTAACACACATTTGAGTTTTGATGTAACGTTTGAGATGCATGGCCATCACACGTGGAAGGCTAATATACAGACCATGAATATTGATCAAGATGATTGTTGCATGTTGTGTGTAGTAGAAGATATGTGTACACAGCAAACGCTGTAGAGAGAATGAATAAAATGGGTGGGGTCCTCCAACTGTTACAATGGGAAATGCTATGAACTAATCAAATGCTTTTTTTTAAGGTAACATGGCAATCACGCATCGAGGGCGCAAGGAGTCCGCACCCGAC
The DNA here is from genome assembly GCF_964204655.1 of Triturus cristatus. NCBI lineage: Eukaryota > Metazoa > Chordata > Amphibia > Caudata > Salamandridae > Triturus > Triturus cristatus. The sequence continues at coordinate 1,209,632,148 of NC_140591.1, read as the reverse complement.
AAGATTTTGAGAAAATATATTTATCATAATATAAGTTTATTACAGTTAGAAACATATAAATGTTTAAAATATTATAGATTATTGTTTGCTCTCATATACAGTTTAAAGTTATTTAGATATAGTTTTGAGACATAAAAAAAAATGAGGGAATGGTGTACCTGGCGTGACACCATACTTCTTTGACGTAACACAGGGCCTGGCAGCGTGCACTCGTCGCATACGCAAAGCGCAGCAGGCACGACCCCATACGTACATGACGTAATGCGTGGCTTGATACTGCGTACCCGTCAGATATGAAATGTGCATACTTTACGAGTTTAGCAATGTGGCGGATAGGATTCGCGTGGTGATGGAGCTTGGTACACTACCGGTATGTGAGTGCAGTTTTCTCAACAAAAAAAAAAAGATAGACATATTTTTGGGGGAAGATATAAAACATAACTTAATTTTTAAAGTATAATAGAGTTCCAAAATATTACAAAAAAATAGAAAAAATATAGGTTTTATACACATTAAAATATAAAATTAACATTTAAAAAATCTTTGAAATTCACTGAAAAAAAGACGTTATAGTTAGGAATTAGCATTTAAAAAACCTTTGAAATTCGCAAAAAAAAACATAGGTTTCAGAGACATTGTAGTAAGTTGGACATTTGACTCATATAAAATCAGAGAAATTCACCTGTTATAGTTAGTTGAGCTAATTATAACTCGCGCGCCCGCAATGCACTGCTGATGATGTCACATATTACATCACTTATGACATCTCAAATGACATCACTTATGACATCACTGATGACATCATCCACGTGATAATCTGATGCACATACTGATGCCCTAATATAAACTTTGATATACCCATTCTAAAATGCAGACTACAATTTTTGAAACTATACATACAACAATGCCATATACTACATACCACTCACTGTTTCCTAGGTCTACACACATATCCAGTCACTTATACATGTAGTTACTCATCAATACAGTAGTATAATATGCACTCATACATCTATACATGCAGTCACACTCCGCCGCTCATCCATAGAGTTACTCACACACCTAGTCAGTAATGCAAAGAATCAATCACATATCCATTTACTCATGTATACAGTTATACACACCACGTCCATTATTTATAGACACACAATATCACTTATTTATAGAGATACTAACACATATTTACCGTCTTAAACAATTACTGATACAAGCAGACACTCATTTATACACAAGCTCTTCAAATAACTTTCTCTCAGGTATAGTCATTTATATACTCCAACACTCACATATAGTGCCTTAAAACATATTTAGTTAGTCACACATATACCACTGAGACATTCATTCACTCACTAACACACCGATACACACAGTAATTCACACATACAGCCCTTCCCAGATGCATTTTTGAATCTATACAACCAGTGAATCACCCACTCAGACATCTATGCACAGTCATACACCCCCCACCCACCTATATAGACACTCAAGGATGCATACAGATACTCAGACAACAAATCAATAACCCATATAGATACTCATGTAGCCATTCAGCAACCCATGCAGTTGCTTACACACCAACTGAGAGACTAATACAGACTTTCACACAGTGTAGTCACTAACCCATGCATTCAGTAAGACACGTTCAATCACTCATTTTTACAGTCAGTCACGCACCTACTAAATAATCCCTTCAGGCACTTGCAAATGCATTCATTCTTCAATACACCTTGGCATAGATATATATGAAAAAAAATTAAACTTTACAGAAACACACATTCACTAGATGATGTCATCAGTGATGTAATCAGTGATGTCACTGACCATGTCATGAGTGATGTAATATGTGACATTATCAGCAGGACATTGCGGGCACACAAGTTATAGTTAGCTCAACTAACTATGACAGGCGAATTACTCTGGTTTTATATGAGTCAAATGTTCAACTAACTATAACGTCCCTGAAACCTTTGTTTTTTTAGTGAATATATATATATATATATATATATATTACCTACTGGCGGTCGCCAGTAGGTAGTTATAGTTAGGACCACGTTTCCATAGGAAATCCGCAACATTCTATTTTGAATAACTTTGGCGCCGGTTGACGAATCCTCGCGAATTTTTCAAAATAGGTGGGGCGCTACGCTCCGCTCCTACCCTGAAAGTCTCGGGGGGATTCGTCAAGCGGGGGCTGAGATAAAAGGGGGGTCCCAAAACGCGTTTTTCCCATGCATTTTTCCATAGGACCTTTAGACACAGCTACAGCCCGAACGGCTGAACAGAATTACTTGAAATTTGGCAGAGAGGTAGTCCTCAGGTCAAGGAAGTGCCTTTTGTAGGTTTGGTGTAAATCTGTTCAGTAGATTCTGAGAAAATAGCCTTTAAATCAATATATATATCTGAGCCAGTGTACGGTGCGCTTACGGTGCGCTTACCGTACGCGTACGGTGGCGTGCGCGAGCGCGATTCTGATTGGTTGTTAGATCTTAGTAAACATTCGAATCGGTCGAAACCAGGAAGCGGCGGCCGCCATTTCGTGTGTTTCACTCAGAAAAAAAAGAGTGATATCTTGAAAAGGGGGCAAGGGAGAGAGTTACAGACCCCCTAACATTTGTAAGGGGGTCAAAGAAGGACAGAAAAGTACAAAGAAAACATTTATTGATTTTAAAAAAAATCACGGGGTACGCGTACGGTAAGCTCAACGTACGCGTACGGTAGAAAAAAAATAAAATAAAAGAAATGAAATGCAGATTTAAGAGTTTAGATATTAGGGGGCTCTAAAAAGAGCCGTTGTGTTTATGAAGTGATTTTTTAGTGGTACCTACAAGTAAGTACCGATGCAGAGTCTAAGGTTCAAGAGGAAGACTCTGTTCCCTTCATCATTGAAGTGCACACCATCTCCTCTATAAATGTCTTGCATGTCGTAACGCAAGTTGTTGTGGTAAATGGAACCCATACCATAGTCACGGAGGAAAGCAGAAACAGATTTGTTGACGTGCTTTCTTGCTTTGTCAATCTGCGGACAGAAATGATTGGACCAGTTCCATTTTTGCCTTTGGCATATGTTAGGAAACACAAAGGCAGTTTTAGGGAAAAGTGAAAACAGTTGTGCAAAGGTGTCCTTCATAAGCATTTCCAGACCTACCCCAGTCAAAGTGCCTAGGTCATTGCCACCACAGTGCACTATTATGAGGTCAGGGTGTTGGATTTGCATGAAGGATTTCACCAATGGCATCAATTGGTGCCACTTTAACCCTCTCTGACCAATCCATTTAATGTCTACATTTGGCAAAGCAAGGTCTCACACCATATCTGTTTTCTCTGCATACTTTTCACTCCAGAAGACATAGCTGTGCCCTACAATCCACACTGTGAACATCTTCAAAGGAGAACTGGATGCACTCAGGAGGTGTAATTCAGTAGAATGGTAAAAAGAAATGAAAGACAGTTTGGAAATGGAGGCATACATATTTTTTTTATAAAAAAAAGAACTGATTGGCTGTTTCATACCATTCTAGAATAAAAACTAGGCTGTATGTGTAAATTAATAGACGCATGTTTTGTATTGGTACAGAAAAATGTGTTACCAAAGAACAGTACTATGGATTTGCTGTTAGGTTTGAAAAGTCAAGCACTCTTGCTCTGTGGAATTGAAACATTGTTTGGTGAACTTCTGACCTAACTCCACACAGCAGTGTTCCATGAGCTGCTGCTATGGTAGCAGGCAGAAGTCAAGTTGGGGGAAGGGTACTAGGCAGAAGTCAAGTTGGGGGAAGGGTACTTTTGGAAAAGGGTTGGTTTTCAACCAATAGAAATGTGTGATTACATTTGAAAAAAAGGGGGAAGCACTGAGATTTGAAATTAACATGTATATGTGTGGAAAAAGAGAGGGAAAGTTTGCCATTATCTGGTTCTGCTGAGAGGAGAGAGGTGTAAAGAACAGAGATCCTGGCTCTGATAATCTGCTGTTTGAGTGCCACATTTCTTTCACAGCTAACTAATTTTAAAGGTGAGTTTAGAGTTTGAGAGGGGATGTATATGGTAAATTAAGAAATGAATAATAGAAATGGAATTCCTTTTGTTGAAGTTGTGTTTATCATTTTCTGTTTTGGGAGAAATTTAAATGTGAGGAACATGTAAAATAATATGGACTATGTTTTCACGATAAATTAAGGTGTACTGGTAAAAATAAGGAATACTTTAAGGGTTTGAGGTTGCACTCAGTAATGCAAATACATACAGCATCAGTAAGGCTGGTTGCCCTTGCTGGAGTGTAGGCAGTCACCCAGGTTACACATGGTGCTGGTCTGAAAAAGCAGTTTGGACATGTGCTTTTTTAAGAATCTAAAAAGTGGATTCAAAATGTGTCAGTCTGTAAAAGTGTTTATCACTTGCCAAAAAAAAGAGTAGTAAGTTTGCTTTCAAATTGGCAAAGAAATTTCGTTTTGTGACTAATATGAAAACATGACTCTGTGTGCAAAGAGGAATTACAGGCAGAGATTTATTGCGTATTGCTCTGGTGATTTCACAGTTGCATTAGATGGAAAGGGGGAGCCATTTTTTTGTGCAGAAGCAGACTCTTAGCACACACCCAGCTGCTTACCCTGTGGAATCATGCACAGTATTCACAAGCGAGTGGGGTTTGAGGTTTCAGTCAGTAATGCAAATACATTCAGCATCACTAAGGCTGGTTGCCCTTGCTGGAGTGTAGTCAGTCACCCAGGTTACACATGGTGCTGGTCTGAAAAAGCAGTTTGGACATGTGCTTTTTTAAGAAACTGAAAAGTGGATTCAAAATGTGTCAGTCTGTAAAAGTGTTTATCACTTGCCAAAAAAAAGAGTAGTAAGTGTGCTTTCAAATTGGCAAAGAAATTTCGTTTTGTGACTAATATGAAAACATGACTCTGTGTGCAAAGAGGAATTACAGGCAGAGATTTATTGCGTATTGCTCTGGTGATTTCACAGTTGCATTAGATGGAAAGGGGGAGCCATTTTTTTGTGCAGAAGCAGACTCTTAGCACACACCCAGCTGCTTACCCTGTGGAATCATGCACAGTATTCACAAGCGAGTGGGGTTTGAAGTTTCAGTCAGTAATGCAAAAACATTCAGCATCACTAAGGCTGGTTGCCCTTGCTGGAGTGTAGTCAGTCACCCAGGTTACACATGGTGCTGGTCTGAAAAAGCAGTTTGGACATGTGCTTTTTTAAGAATCTGAAAAGTGGATTCAAAATGTGTCAGTCTGTAAAAGTGTTTATCACTTGCCAAAAAAAAGAGTAGTAATTGTGCTTTAAAATTGGCAAAGAAATTTCGTTTTGTGACTAATATGAAAACATGACTCTGTGTGCAAAAAGGAATTACAGGCAGAGATGTATTGCGTATTGCTCTGGTGATTTCACAGTTGCATTAGATGGAAAGGGGGAGCCATTTTTTGGTGCAGAAGCAGACTCTTAGCACACACCCAGCTGCTTACCCTGTGGAATCATGCACAGTATTCACAAGCGAGTGGGGTTTGAGGTTTCAGTCAGTAATGCAAATACATTCAGCATCACTAAGGCTGGTTGCCCTTGCTGGAGTGTAGTCAGTCACCCAGGTTACACATGGTGCTGGTCTGAAAAAGCAGTTTGGACATGTGCTTTTTTAAGAATCTGAAAAGTTGGTTTAAAATGTGTCAGTCTGTAAAAGTGTTTATCACTTGCCAAAAAAAAGAGTAGTAAGTGTGCTTTCAAATTGGCAAAGAAATTTCGTTTTGTGACTAATATGAAAACATAACTCTGTGTGCAAAGAGGAATTACAGGCAGAGATTTATTGCGTATTGCTCTGGTGATTTCACAGTTGCATTAGATGGAAAGGGGGAGCCATTTTTTTGTGCAGAAGCACACTCTTAGCACACACCCAGCTGCTTACCCTGTGGAATCATGCACAGTATTCACAAGCGAGTGGGGTTTGAGGTTTCAGTCAGTAATGCAAAAACATTCAGCATCACTAAGGCTGGTTGCCCTTGCTGGAGTGTAGTCAGTCACCCAGGTTACACATGGTGCTGGTCTGAAAAAGCAGTTTGGACATGTGCTTTTTTAAGAATCTGAAAAGTGGATTCATAATGTGTCAGTCTGTAAAAGTACTTTTCACTTGCCTAAAAAGTAGTAGAAAGTATGCTTTGCAATTGGCAAAGAAATTTCGTTTTCTGTCTAATTTCAAAGCATGACTTTGTGTGCACACAGGAATTATTTTTAGATATTTAATTTGTGAAGGTGTTATTGTGATTTTCATTTATAGGAAAGGGGTTTATAGTATTTTAAGATTTCTAAAGAACATAAAAAATGTAGTAATATATTTAAATAAAATAAAGGAATTTTTTTTTTGTTTTTTTCAGGTATTGCTGAAGAGCAGTGAACAAAATTTAAGATGCCTACAAAATCCAGAGTAAAGAAAGACCACAAAAAAAACCTATATTTGAAGACAACTGGAGGACCTAAGTTAGTTGGAGATGCTCATGTTGGGAAAAAGAAAAAATCTTCTGGTAAGCAGACAAAAGATTTTTTAAAGAACATATTCAAAAAAAGGAAAAATGTACAAAATGTCTGTACTGGAAAGAATGTTTTCAATAGAAAAGGACAGGAAACAATTGAGAATTTAGTTAATGCAAATATACCTTCTGCAACTAAAAAGATTAACTTAAACAGAAAAACAGCGTTTAAAGAGATACGTAGAAAAATGTTTCAGAGAAGAGTTATGTCCAATTTGATAAAGGATGTGAAGAAATATAAGCAAAAGGCTAAATTTTACAAGAGAAAAAAAGAAATTGAAGCCATTGCAGCAAAGGCATTAGAATTAAAAAGGAAACTATTCATTTTAATTTTGAATAGGATGCGTACATTAGATAAAATGGTTAATGTAGTGAAATCACAAAGCAAAAGGAAAAGAGTAGTGAACAGAACAAACTTTTGTAAAGTGTTTTTAGGAAAATGGATGCATAGTTCAAGTAGTGAACCGTTTTTTAATGAAGAGAGCTATTTTCAAAGTAATAGTTTGCTGCATGCAATTGACACCAGAGGTCGTGCTTACGAAGTGAAAAATGGTTGCATAATGGAGAAGGAGATAATGGTTCCAAGAGATGAGGTACAAGTGATGGCGGATGAGGCTATGGGGAGACGTCCTAAAGCCCCAGTGTACACTTGGAATTGTAGTAGTATTTGCACTGTGCGTCAGGAATCTATTGATAAATTTCGTGAGTTTCTAAGAGAATATAGTAAAAAAAGTGTAAAACAGAAGATTAAGGTGCTTCAAAGTCTAGATCCATGCAGAGTGAGAGAGAATACTGGTTTGCAGGGTCATTCTCTGGCTTGTCTATCTAGAAAAGTGTGTAATAGTGTTTTCCATCATTTTAGAATGCTGGCTGTTCATCATACTGAAATGAGAAAGTTTGTGAGACGGTTGTATTTTGCTAAAAGTCCAGCAATTAAGTTAGATGAATTGAATAGGGCTCTGTTCCGTGGATCGGTATCAGATGTAGAGAAGGTTGTTGATGAAATTCAGTTTTGTTACTTTGGTCCTGAACAAAACAGTGCAGAAAAGGACACAGTAAATGAGGAAGAAGTGGAAGAGAATGTAGAACCCTCTGTAAGTAAGACATTTAATGATCACATAACAAAATTTGCAATAATCTCTAATGGAAGACCAAATATTACTTGTATTTGTTGCCGCAGAACTCATTATAGAAAACAAACTAGGAATGTTGATCTCTACAGAAAGAGTGAAAATGAAGATAATTATAAGTGGAAGGATTTTGCCACATATATATTTCTTGAAAATTGTTTTGAATTGGGTGAAGATCAGCGTATTTGTAAATACTGTTACAACAAGTTAGAGGAAAATAGAATGCCGACCAGAGCTGTACATAATAATTTAGAATTGGATGCTATTCCTGCTGAACTTTCTGAATTAAATACATATGAGTCTATACTCATTCAATGTGTTCATCCGTTCCAGACCATAGTACGTATGGAGCCCAAAACTGGTAAATTACCTCCTTCAGATTTACTGAGAGGTTTAAAAGGTAGAGTGGTGTATTTGCCCTTGGATTTGAAAAAAAATATGGAAACTATTGATGCGGATACTTTGGAAACTGAACCATTAATTATTCTGGTTAATGGTGTACCTACAAAGAATAAGAAGATTTGGCAGGAGCTGGTAGATGTACGGAAAGTACAAAGAGCAAATTTGTATTTGAAAAGGAATAACAAATGGTATGAATCAATTTATATAGAAGAAGAAGAAGAAGAAGATTTACAAGAAGACACAGAAACACCAACTGGACAAATTGAAAAAGTGGACAAGTCAAAGGAAGAAGAAATTTATGAACATTTTAGCATACATCCTCTTCATTCAAAAGAAGTTATGGGAGACAATATTGATCTGTTTCAGATGAAGAAAGCAAAAGGAACTCCCGTGAGTGTATGGGAAGAGAGCTTGGAAGCTCGATGTTTTCCCCAGCTGTTTCCTAAAGGAAAAGGAGGACGATACGATGAACGTCCAGAACAGATTGCAGCTTCTGAGTATCGGACTACAAGACTATATGCTGAAGATCCCAGATTTCGACAAAGTATTCCTTATTTGTTCCATCTTTTATTTGAAAGCGACTTGTCTGCACTGTCTTATGCAGTAAATCACATTTTAAAAAGTGGAGTACATTTACAAAATGTGTCTGCTAAGGATTTTATGGAGAAAGTGCAGCACCGAGATGATCATTTGGAAACACATCTGATCAATCTGATGGCTTGTCAGCGTGGGACAAATGAATATTGGTACCGACGCCATGGTGAATTAAAATGCATGTTACGGAATTTAGGAACACCAACATGGTTCGTTACCCTAAGCTGTGCTGAGTACGCTTGGGATGATTTACTGGATTTTCTACGAGAGGCAAATTCAAACATTAAAAACATCGAATACAAGACAGCAGGAGAACTGTGCTCATTGGATCCGGTTAATGTTTGCAGATATTTCAATCATAGATTTGAGGCTATGATGTCCTTCATCTGCAATAAAAAAAATCCACCTCTAGGAGAAGTAGTGGATTTCTTTTGGAGAAAAGAGTACCAGGCAAGAGGTGCTCCTCATATTCATATGCTGTTGTGGATCAAGGATGCCCCAAAGTTTGGAACAGATGCTGATGAAGCAGTGTTATCTTACATTGAAGAATATGCAACATGTGCTATACCAAAAAGCATAGAAGAGAAAAAGTTAAAGGAGCAAGTTTTACGTTTCCAAAGTCATCGGTGTGGAAAATACTGTCGACGGGAATACAAGAGCAAAGATAAATACTACACTAAATGTCGATTTGGATTTCCTAGACCTGTTCTTTCAAATGGAAGAGTAAACAGTTTTATGTCATCTGTGAGACATACTATCACAAGAAAATCACCTAAGAATACCTACAACCTTAAAAGAAAAGAAGAATCAAAAAATATAAATGACTACAACCCAGTCATTTTATCCATGTGGAATGCTAACATGGATATACAGTATGTAGCTGACAATTCCATTGCTGTTGCTCGATATGTAACGTCTTACATTACGAAATCAGAAAAAACAGAATTGAAGGAAATGTGGGAAGAGATTTCTCACGAGAAGACTGTCAGTAAGAAGCTGTACAGTTTCAGTTTAAAGATGTTATCGCATCGAGAAATTGGATCCTACGAATGTTCAGATAGGTTATCTTCTGCAAGTCTCTACTCGAAATCAAGAAGAATAATTTGGGCAAGTTTAGGCCTTGCAGCAATGAGAAATCGGGTACTGAAATCTGTTGGAGAAATTGAATAATTGGCCGAGAATGACCCAGAAAGTACAGATATTTTGAAATCAAACATGTTGGACACATATTACCCAAAGAGAAGTCATCATCTGGAGAACATGTGTCTGTATGAAGTGCTGCAGAACTACATTTATTCACGGAAAGCCGCAGAAGACATCAACAATGGAAAATATAAAGTCATTGGTGAGGAAGGATGTTTGGTGAAGCAAACAAAAGGAAGTTTGATAAATCACAGGAAGCTGAGTTGCGACAGTACTGACAAAAAGGAATTTTACTACTTGGCTCTTTTACAGCTGTTTAAACCATGGCGTACAGAGGATGAACTACTTGGGAGAATTTCAAAGCTATGAAGATTCTTTTAATGCTTGCAAAGACAGCATACAATGCAGTACATTCTCAACTTATCTGCAAATGTTAAATGAAGAAATTGAACAGGAAACTACAATTGCAGCAGAAGTAGCTAGAGACAGTTCTCAGGACAGCCAAAGTTCAGGAACACTCAGTCAAGATCCCCTAGGACAACCAATCGTTGAAAATGAAGCATCAATAGCCATGAATCAAGTGGAAACGGCTATGAATCAAGCTCAAGAAGAATTTATAGACTTACAAAATTTGGAAAGACAACTGAACGAAGAGCAGCAACAAATTTATGAAGAGATCAGAAACAAAATTGATCACGGATTTCTACATGAAAAAAAAGAGTGCTCATGCACATCATTTCATCCAATCAGGATGTATGTAAGTGGACAAGCTGGAACTGGAAAAAGTTTCTTAATAAAAGTCATCAGAAGCTACCTACAGCAAAAAACGGATTCTACTTTGTCTTGTGTGGTTACTGCTCCAACTGGGTTAGCAGCATATAACATAAAAGGAATCACCTTACATCGTTTGCTAATGTTACCAGTGGAGCATGAGAACAAAATACAATACAACAAGCTAACTGGAGAAGCATGCTTGGAAGTTTCAAGAGTATTGAAGAAGAAGCAAGTTCTCATTATTGATGAGGTGAGCATGGTATCAAACTTAATGCTTGCCTTTGTGCATTTAAGAATGCAGCAAATTCTAAGGACAGACTATGACGTGTTATTTGGTGGAAAACATGTCATAGTTTTGGGGGATCTTCTACAGCTTACTCCAGTTAAAGGACAACCAGTGTTTAATACTGTGACACATGAAGACACAAAGAAGTCATTGGGAAGCATCGGTAATGCAAATATTTGGTCCTTCTTTGAGTACAAGGAACTTACTACTAATATGAGGCAAGCAAACGATGAAGAATATGGAAGTATTCTGAAAGATATCAGAATTGGACTACTCACTGAAGCTGGCACAAAAGCATTACAGAGTCGGTTGCTACATAATTTATTTCCAAAGGAAGAAATAGTTGCAGAGAAGATATACAAGAACATTGCAGAAAAGAAAAGTGTCATCTGCTTAATGCCAACTCTACGTGAATGCTCAATATTCAATGAGGAGCTTTTGAAATTGGAAAAGGAAGATATCAGGAAATTGGAAGCAGTGGACAAAATTGAGGATGGAAGAATTACTATCACATTAACAAGCACACTGAAAAATAAATTGGAATCACTAGAGAAGAACATTTCCAAAACAGCTGGATTAGAAAAAAATCTATATGTTTGCATGAACTGTAGAGTATTTTTAAGGAGAAATTTGAATGTTGAAAAAGGTTTAGTTAATGGAGCTATGGGAAGAGTTGTGGGTTTTATTAATTATCAGAAAAAAGATGGAATTGAATGTTTAAAAATAAAATTTGATCAGATAAAACAAGTTAAAGATATTTGTCGTTGTTCAGTTCGTTTCATGCTTGTGAAAGACTTATATGTACGTAGGAAGCAGTTTCCGTTTTCTCTAGCATATGCTGTAACTATTCACAAGTCTCAAGGATTGACTGTAGATTGTGCATTTGTGAATATTGGTTCAACTGTGTTCAAAGAAGGTATGGCATATGTTGCTTTGTCACGAGTGAAAACATTATCAGGTTTATTCATGATAGACTTTGATGACTCAAAAGTTAGTGCTGATACAAATTGTGTAAAGGAGTATAATAGATTAAGAAGAAGCTATGCTCCTCATTTAGGTAAGTATCCTGTGTTGGAGAAACGTGTAGTTTCTCGTAAAAGGAGAAATGAGAATATCAGTAATGAAGATGTAGAGGGGAGGAAAAAAAAGAGGAGTGATGTAATTGCAAGCAAAAAGAAAAAGGAAAATGAAGAACAGGTTGTAGGATGTCATTTTGAAAATAGCTCTGGTGTCAACTGCTACGCTAATGTAGTGCTGAATGTTGCATTTTATCTGGAAAGTGTGCAAGAGCAGATAATAGTAAATCAGGGAAAAAGATTCTGTTCTGAGTTGAGTCTCCTTTTTCAAAAGCTGAGTAATGATAAAACTCAAATAGAAAGTGCTACTGAAATTAGAAAACTTTTAGATGTATGTTCACGACGAACACAGTTTTCTCAAAATGTACAGCAAGACGCACAGGAATTCTTGATGTTTTTTTTCAGGTACTGGAAGAAGAAGGGGTTCCCATTGAAAATGTATTTGGTCTCTCTTATAAATGGGAACATAGTTGTGAAAACTGTTATAATATATGTGGCTCTAATGTTGATTCTGAAAGGTTTATTTATTTAACATTGCCAGAAAGTAAAACAGTCACTTTTGCTAAATTAGTTAAAGATGCTAATCATAGCATGGATTGCAGTGAGTGTCAATCTGACATGTTTTCAACGTTAATTTTAAAAGAATACGGACAGTATGTAATTTTAATGATGCAACGCTGTAAAGCTGATGGTTCAAAATTAGATACTTTAATAAAGAAGTTTACAGGACAGCAATTATCAATTTCAGGAAAAACTTTTGTAACAGTTGCAATAATTTTCCATGATGGACCTACTGTAACTTCTGGTCATTACACAGTTTATCTTAAATGTGAAAAAGGCTGGACACTGTGTAATGATTCCCAATTGATTTTTAAGCAACGTTTGCCTTTTGATTTAGCAAATTCCTATCTAATCTTCCTGAAACCAAAATTTTAGAGAGACTTGGCAAGATCTGTACAAAACAATTTTACCATTTTATTGGATTACCATTGGAATTTTTAAAAAAAATGATTTTACAAATTATCATTTGGCCTAATGGAAAGGTAACCAATTGTAATGTGGACTTTTTCAATTTTTAATGAAACTTTGGAAAACCAAAAATTTAGAAAAAATCGGTAACATCTGCACAATTTAAATTTTGGAATGTTATTGGATTGCCATTGGAAATTTATTCCAAAAAGATTTTTAAAATTACTATTTGGCCATGCGGAAAGGTAAACAATTCTATTGTGGACTTATTTAATTATTAATTAATCTTTCGGAAACCAAAATGTTACAGACAATCGGTGAGATCTGTACAATTTAAACTTTAGATTTTTATTGGATTACCATTGGAAATTTAATCAAAAAAGAATTTTAAAATTACTATTTGGCCTAAAGGAAATGGAATCAGATGTATTGGGGAGTTATTTGAGATATATTTTTGTGATTATACTTCTGAAACAAAAATGTCAGATGGTATTTTAAAGAAATAAGTATTGATATTAGATGATATTTTTTAAGAATATTATGCATTTCTATAAAGTTATGTTTATGCAAAAAGAGATTGTGGGCTTTTTTAAAACAATCTTTGAGATTGTTAATTTTTTTTTTGCCCGCTGTTAAATGATGAATGCAATTGCTTTCACAATTTATAGTGAAATGCAATATATTCTGAAAACAGCAAAAAAAAGGCAAAACATTTTTTTGAAAAATATGTAAATATGTGTACTGTATTATAAAATGTTTTATTAAATATTAATACTTTTTTCTTTTTTTTCAGATTCATATAGAAAATTTTCGAAAACTAGAACCATTTTTAAAGCAATTAAAATTAAATTTAAATTAATAAATATTTTTTTGAGTGGGTATGGTAAGTCAAAAATTTCATGGTCCCTTTTTTCCACTTCTCCACAATCACATTTTCAGTTTTTCATTGTAGTCTCTCAAGGACCTTGTAATGTGATAATTGATTTTTAGTGTTTTTAAAAAAAAAAAAATAATAATTACGCGTACCGTACGCGTGCGGTAAAAAAAAAATAAAAATAAAGTTTTAAAAACATATATAAAAAATAGATGAAAGGTAAGGTTGGCTCTTACAAGAGCCGTTGTGTTCATGCAGGGACAGAGGAAAGAAAGAATGGGAATATTAGTCGGTACGACAAATGTGCTGATCTATTTTATTGTTCACTAGGGAAACACTGGTCTCCCTATGACAAATTAGATCATGACAAGTGGCGCACCGTATTTCAACCCTCAAAAAACGATGGTTTGTTTCCAGAGGAGAAGAAAAAGGAGATGCTCCCACCACAGATGAAGGGCTCACCTGACCTGCAGAAGATGGACTCGGCCCTGCAGATGATGGACCAGGCTGAGCTGCTGTGGATGTGCTTGGTTGACTTACTGAAGGGTTACCTTCAGTATGTCGAGCATGTGTCCTTCTGTGTACATCTTTAAGGTGTCTCAACATGGTGTGATTCCCGAAGGAATACTTCTTGTTGGGATTCCCTCTTGAAAGTACACGACCACACAGCTTACAAGTCACTAAGTGTGCATTTACCTATTTCTTGTCCTCTGGAAAAGTAAAATACTCCCATATGAAAGAGGTCTTTTCTTTCCTCCTTCTCTGCCTCAAGGTAGTGCTGCGAGCCTCACTCTCAGAAGAGCTCTGCTGTTCTGCCATCGTATCACAAAGACAACCCAGCTCCTTCTCCTAAGGGATCACAAGCAGAAATGAGGGGAATGGGTGTGGTGTAGGAGAGTTCTAGAACTGAAAGTAGTTTCAACCAATCAAAAGTTGTGTTTCATGATCACATGACCCACCGTGCGCGTACGTTACGCTTACGGTGCGCTTACGGTGCGCTTACGGCAAAAGTACGCATGCGCGTAAAAAAGACACGCGCTCGCGCGCATGCGCATAACAGTCACTCCCCAACACTTCCGCGTAACGTGCACGTGTAGCGTACACGCCTACGCGCCCCACGCGCAGTACGCGCGGCTACGCAAATTGCGTAACTATATGCAAACAGAGTAGATAAATTACGGACATTGCGTAAACCGTACGCTTACCGTACGCTTACCGTACGCGCACTAAAAAAAAAAATATATATATTTTCAAAGTTATATTAATATATCTTACCTGTTTGGTAAAAAAAAAAAAGAGAAAACTTGAAATATTGCAGATTTTTTTGAAAAAAAACATAGTGTTTTAAGAGAATAAAAAGTTTTAAAAAAACTTGTTTTTTTTTTAAAAAAAAAAACACATTTAATATAAGAATTTATAATAAAAAAATCATAAAAAATCAATAAAAAAAAATATGGGAATCACATATGTTATAGCTAAGAATTAGCATTTAAAAAACCATACAAATTCACTGAAAAAACCATGGGTTTCACACACGTTATAGTTAGAAATTAGCATTTAAAAAACCTTGCAAATTCACTGAAAAAAACCATAGGTTTCACACATGTTATAGTTAGGAATTAGCATTTAAAAAACCTTGCAAATTCAGTGAAAAAACCATAGGTTTCACACACGTTATAGTTAGCTGGACATTTCACTCGTAAAAAACCAATGAAATTTCCCCGTTATAGTTAGTTAAGCTAACTATAACTCGCGCGCCCGCAATGCACTGCTGATGACGTCACATATTACATCACTCATGACATGGTCAGTGACATCACTCATGACATCACTGATGACATCTCAAATGACATCACTGATGACATCACTGATGACATCATCCATGTGATAGAGTAGCAGACCTCCTCTCACCCTAATATAACCTTTGATACACACATTCAAAAATAGAGACTGAAATTTTCCCAAAAATGGACATACCAATATCAATTACAACAACCTCTTCAATAATTCTAAGATCCACATAAACATCCACTTATTCACCAACAGTCCTGTACAGTCACTCATTCGTGTACTCACACATCATATGTACTCATACACCTATACATCCTGTAACACAATGCCACTTATCCATAGAGTTACTCACACACATAGTTGCTCATGCTAATAAAGAATCAAACATCCATTTACTTGCATATACAGTTATACACACACCACCACACTTACTTCTACGGAAACTTACACATACTTAGTCTTTTAAACAATCACTTATAGAAACACATACTTATTCATACAGGAACTCTTTCAATCTCTCACTCTCACATACACTCACTTATATACACCAATAGTCAAATATACTAGTTTAAAACATATGTAGTTACTCATAGAGACACTATTGAGACAGCCATTCACTCACTAACACACCCATACACACACTCTTCCACCCATACAGTCCTGCACATATGCTGTCTTCAACACATACAAACAGTGAGTCACTCATTCATGCACTTATGCACTACGTAATACCCCCCACTGAACCATACAGACAATCAGACACTCATACTGATACTCAAAAAACCAACTAATAACCTATATAGACACTCATGTTGCTGCTCACCAACCCATGCAGCCACTTATACACAAAGTGAGAGACTGATACAGGTATTTACACATTTAAACATTACTCACTTAGCCATGTATTTAATAAGATACACTTAATCAGTCAGTAATACAATCAATTTTTCAAAAACAAATCATCCATTTAGACACTTATATACTCATTTATTCTTCCATCGACCTTGAGATATATAAAACATATTTAATTTTCAGAAAAACACACATTCACTGGATGATGTCATCAGTGATGTCATCAGTGATGTCATTTGAGATGTCATCAGTGATGTCATGAGTGATGTCACTGACCATGTCATGAGTGATGTAATATGTGACGTCATCAGCAGTGCATTGCGGGCGCGCGAGTTATAGTTAGCTTAACTAACTATAACGGGGAAATTTCATTGGTTTTTTACGAGTGAAATGTCCAGCTATCTATAACGTGTGTGAAACCTATGGTTTTTTCACTGAATTTGCAAGGTTTTTTAAATGCTAATTCCTAACTATAACGTGTGTGAAACCTATGGTTTTTTCACTGAATATTTATATATATCTAACAAAATGTTTCCTGATGTCAGTGTGCTCATCCGTCCGGTGTAGGCGAAGAACGGGTGGAAACCAACCCGATATTAATTCCAAAGCAAAAGAGAATGCCACACTCCAGAAATGACTTTCCAAGGGTTGTTTGTTTCACACCACCAACGCGTTTCACCACAAGGGCTGGTTCACGGTTGAGTAAGTCCTTTCTCAATGTCATTTTATATTCCAACATATTATATTATAATGAGGCATTGTGGGATTTGTAGTTTGGACCAAAATATATCCAAATATAAACAATGTATTTCGTTCCATTAATTACAGTATATGAAATCAAAAAGTGTTAATTTCATTGGTTGGCGAACTCTAATAAACAAACCAATTATACCACGAGAATCTACACAAAATTGTCTGTAATGTACTTTGTCTAAGTGACTGCATGGTTATTTGCATGTATCCATTTGCACAATACATAACTATCACAGATAGTTATTTGCATTGATTGTCCTTCATATTCTATAATTGATTTATGAGTGACAACACGGTTAATGGCATGCATCCGTTTCTAGAGTACATTGTTTTCACAAACAGTTTTTTGCATGGGTTCCCTTTGGGAAACAACCTTCACAACGCGGTCATTTGACCGCGATAAATTTACAACGACCGCATTGTTAGAACGCGATGCAATTACTACGCAAGTCATTACACTGACTTGCACTGACTTGCAGTAGATGGCGCTCTAACATAAGGAATAGTGTAATTTACTATTACAACACCTTCCCTACTGTTGCTTAGGCTGGAGTAGGAATAGTAAATTATACTATTCTTAATTTTAGAGCACCATCTACTGCAAGTCGATTTAATGACTTGCATTGTAATGGCACCGCGTTCTAACAACACGGTTGTTGTAACAACTGCGTTGTTAAGGAACGTGATGTGATTGCATGCGAGGTAGCATGCTATATTCGTTCCCTTTTGCATGTTGACTGTGTAGCTTAATAATTGCTTTTAAAGTTTACCCACTTAATATATGTAAAAAAAGGAAACAGAATTATTTCACTTAAGTGGCTTCATTTCCTTAGTATTATTACAGATTAGTATTCTCAAGGTTTTGCTGGTATTTTGTTCAAATGGTACCATTGACCAAAGTTGTTTCATTTTACAATAATAGACTAAGGTTCTCTCTGTGGCTATTATAAATGTACATAAAGTTCTTCATCAGCGTTCAGCCCCAATGGCTGCCTGGTTCTAAATCGAATGATAATTTTTGATTCCAGCCATCTCAGTTTTTGAGTTCTGCCCCCCCCCTCTTTCATGACTGGGGACATGCACTATACCACAATACTTCATTTGTTTCACATGAAGTTCTTGTGTGTCTCCAGATGTTTGGTCATTGCATAGTTGACATCCTTATTTGAAACCGCTCTGATGTGTTCAAGTATCCTTTTGACGTTTGAATCGTAATACTTGGAGACAGTCTTGAAATCGACTTCCTGATAACCCCTGACGAAGGGCAGAATGCCCAAAATGCATTGGGATGGATGGATTTTTGAGGCGGAATACATATACATAAGTTGGAATGTTACGTACAATTGCTGACGTTTGGGACAAGCAGGTCCATGAAGATGTAAATGCAATAAATACATTGGATATCAACTGTGTATCAACATCGGTGATTTGAAAGAGATGTACATTTAGAACAAACCCATACGTTAGGTACATTACTGAGCCCAGGGGGACAGACCCTATCCAGGGTATGCTATTTTGAAATATCACTTTGCTCATCAATATGTATTCTATCCATGAGCATGAGCAGTGCAAGTGTGAGTATAATGTGTATTTATAATACATGTATGTATATTCCTCCATGCGTCTCTGAACCCTATATCTAACACCCTGCTGTGTTTTTTTAGAAATAGTCCCCACCTGCTTAGACACCTTGGATGAGTTATCACTAGTAGAGTCTCTTGCTAGACTGAAATCCCTGATGACAATAATTCCTCCTTTTGCCAGTCTGCTAAGAGTCTCAACCTACCCTTTCAGAATCTGGCTTGAGCTACATTTGGGCAGTAAACCGTAGCAAGTGTTATTGGGTTGCTCCACGGAGAGAAAAATCATCACCAAATATCTGCCTTCCCTCTCGATTTTTGTGTCCATGACTACTAATGGGAGGTCTCGTGTAGCAAAAATTGGCACACCATTATGCTTGGTACTAGCAGAAGAATAATGAGTCAATGTATAGGAACAATGTTTCATGCAAAGGTGATCTAACTTCTGTAAATGTAAATGTGTCTCCTGAAGACCCATTGGGCGCATTTATGAAAAGTGACGCATCCCTGCGTGAAAACAGCGATGCATCACTTTTCATTGCGCCCTCCTTGCGGGATGCTGGATGCGTCATATTTATAGTATGACGCATCATGTCGTAAGGAGTTACAGATACGTCAGTATTTCTGACATATCCGTAGGTGCACAAATGATGCATTGCTGGAGTGTGTTACGTAAGTGACGTAACCCCATCAATGGGCCATTTCACATGGGCAAGTCCCATTTCAAATGTGCCTGCGTCAGTCTTATGCCTGCTGGGAGGCAGGCGTAAGATATTGACGTATTTGCGTACTAGAAGTGACGCAGTGAAATCTCGTAGATTTCAATGAGTCACTTCTACTAGGCTTACTTGCGTCAGGTATAATGTTGCACAGGGGTTTACATAGTGACGCATCTACCTAGACGTGTCACTTTGTAAATATGACTCAACATGGCACATTCTTTACCCTCCTGGTGCGTCACAAAAAGTGACGCACCGGCGGTGCAAAAGTGACGCAAGGGCTCATAAATAAGCCCCATTATGTCAGTTTGGGTGCCCTGCACACATTTCCAGATTGACCTTCTTTTAACTGCACTATTCAGCCCTTTAGCATTAAGTAATAGTATTATCACCATGAAAGAATCCTAAGATCACATATAAGCTTGTGCATCATTGTGTCGTGGATCTCTCTACCGTTGTTTACTATCTAGCATCCCCATCAATCAAGAGTATCTCCCACCCTTTTTTAACTCCTGCTAACCAGCCATACAACATTCAAACATTAGTGACTAACATATATTATAGGTGTGTCAGGAGGTTCAGACATTGTCTCTCCTCTGCCCCCAAAGTAGAATCCAGACCAATAACTCTGGTTACTGTATGTTCTAGATCAAAGGGTTAGATCACCCACCCCTGAACTTACTCCAATCACAATCAGTTCTGGTTTGAAGCCCACGGGGAGGGTTGACCCCACCGGTGTCGCCTTTCTACTTTAGTTTTGGATAATTATAGTCCCCCATTCCCACAGACCTCAATGTGCTATGCTCAATAGATGCCCATTGTTCTAAAAACAGTGGGCTTTGGTGTCAAGGGATGATGTGTTATCCATGATTCACAGTATTTTCTATACAATAAGGAGGCGTCATCATTTCCTGAGCACTGTCATGTAGTAAATTTACTTATGTCCCTTATCTTTCACAGTCTTTTTGTTAACCTTCTAGAGTCTTGGAGTGCACCAAGTTTGTCCAACATTTTCAACTGTGATGTATTGTTTTCTCGGATCAAGCGTTCGTCTCTTGATTGGTTCTCTGACAGACCCATCATTAGAAGTTTGGCTGCGTCCAGCGTTTCTCTGAAGTGAAGTTGCTCCCCCTCTAAAGGAAAGGTAATATCAAACTGATATGTCCCTCAATAATTAATGTTCTCCTACCAGAAGTTCACCTTTATAGGTTTCAAGTTTATCTTATGCTTATCTATGAAAGTAGACCTCCCAGGATGTCTGCCGTTGGGCCACGAGGTGATGCAGGATATTGGGCACCGCAGATCCCTGAATTTGTCTTGTCAGCACATGCTTTCAGGCCTGCTTGTTGCGCCATTGTACCATTAGCAAACACATTTAGAACTAAAAAGACCATTCCAGCACCCTGGGCTCAGTCACTGTTGTGTGTCAGCAGCTGCTTTCTTGTGGGTATCTCTGCTTCACCCATATCTGCCTCTGATCATTGCTGGGGGATGTGAAATTTGATGCTAGCAAATCAGACACTGGGTACTGCAGCCGGCATTAGGCCTTTGGTGTCTCGAGAACTCACTCAATTCGAGAATGGTTATGCTTTAAGTATGCTGATTGGCTGCTTGTTTCGGATCTGTGCAAAATTTTAGGAAACCCCCTGAAGCCTGTTTGATCCTGGGGTAGAGAACACAGACTTACTCCTATCCCCACTGACCACACTAGGAACCTAGGCATCATTTGATACAACAAGCTAACCATGATGACTCAGGTCAACTCTGGCTCATCCTCCTACTTCTTCATCCTCGGCATACTTCAAATGACTGCTTCAAAGCTCAAGACATACCATTACCCAGTCCCTCTTCTCCACCCAACTGGACTACAGCAACGCTCTCTATGGTGAAACCGTAGCTCACCTCCTCCAACGACTACAGACCACACAGAACACTGAAGCCAGCTTGTCCTGGATTTCTCTTGACAAAACCACATCACCTACTACCTCAGTGAACTCCACTGGCTCCAAGTACAGAAAAGATGCCAGTTCAGGCTCCTGAGCTATGCATACAAGGCCCTAAACAACTGTGTACCGCCTACTTAAACCACCGCCTGAACGTCCATCAGTCCACCAGATACCACCGAGCCACTTTCCAACTTTCTTTAACCATCACACCCCTGCATTTTACAAAGCAGATGCAGAGGTCCCTCTTTCTCCTAACTAGCCCCGAAGACATGGAACAAGCTACCCTTTCATCTACGGACCTCCCCATCTCTTCCAGAGTTCTGAAAGTCCCTGAACACCTGGCTATTTGGCTAATCAACTGGACCCTGCCTGTGCCTGGATACTCTTATGGGTGACACAAATCTACTGATTGATTTATTGATTCTTGGAAGGAGAGGTGGCAAAGCAGTTTTGGATGAAGAATGGAATGGGACAAAATATGTGCCCAACAACATATTATCAGTGCAAGGAGTGAAAATGGCTAAAATGATGGTTTATTGGAACTATTCCATAAAAACTTTCGAGCTGGGATGTCCTCAAATCAGACTTGTGTTGACAAAGGTGTGTGGAAGTGGCATTTCATATGTATTACCTACTGGTGGTAGTTATAGTTAGGACCATGTTTCCACAGAAAAAGCATTTATTGACTTGCCTATGTCTGTGGTGCTGTTTGACGAATGGTCACGCACATTTTGAAAAAAGTGCCATAGCGAGTATTGTGCATAGAAAGTTTCAGGGTGATCCGTTAAGCGGGGGCCAAGATAAAGGGGGGGCAAGAAAAGTGTGTTTCCCATTTTAATTCCCATAGACTCTTTAGACACATCTGCAGCCCAAACGCCGAAATCGCTAGACGGAATTACACCAAATTTGGCAGAAAGGTCGATTTTGTTCCAGGGATCACACTTTTTGTTATTTGGTGCAAATCCATTCAGAGGTTTTGAGGAGATTAAAGCAAATCCAAATTTGTCTAGCTACGACCGTGAAGGCTTTGTGAACAATAACAAGCTTGTGCAGAGATCTGCAGAGCTCTGATTGTCTGCAAACACTTCAACATGGAAGTGTTGGCAGCCATCTTAGGACTATGCTTCAGCCGAATCCCACAAAAAAATGCAAAAAATAAAAGAAAATGGAGCAGGGTAGGAATACCCTTATCCGCGTACCTTGGTCTTGGGATCCCAGAGGGACGCTGCCATGGCAAAAAAACACGTTAAAAAAAATATTTGCTGTTAAACCATGACGAATTTGCTGCACACATTTTTAAAAAAATAAGTGCGGTCTCACATGCTTGTATATACTAAAGTCCATTTCCAGCGGGCCTGTACACATATTTTGTTTAAAAAAAAGGAGGGGTTGCACAGGGCCCCCCTCCTAGGGCATTTTTTGGACCCATGGACAACCTTCTCCACAGGTCCTATATTTTAATTATTGCAGGGGGGCTGCTTGGACCCCTGATCTCCGGAGATCATCACCTCCCTGGGACTATAAATAAAAATGAATAGGGGGTGCTGCGCAGAACTCACTCGAGCCACGGGGATGACCACCTCCACAGGGCAAAAGTTAAATTTAATGCCAGGGCCACGTGGACTCCCCATTCCCTGGCAATAACCAACTCCCAGGGGCAATAAAATAAATTAATAGGGGGCTGCGCTGACACCCCGAGCCCCGTGGACCACCACCTCCCCAAGACTTTTTTGTTCAATTGTTTAATTTGGTAAATTTAATGTGGGGGCCACACTGACCCCCCTGGGCTCCAGGGACCACCACCTCCCTGGGGCTTTAAATAAAATCAATAGAGGGCTGCATGGACCCCCCACGCCTCGGTTACGACCACCTCCCTGGGGCTTTTGTTAGCTTTATTGTAGGGAACAGAGCGGACCCCCTCCGAACCCTGATGGTCACAATACTGACTAGTGGCTGCAATTGACATTAAAGAAAGAGTCTACACAGACACACGGCCCCAGGGCCACCACCTCCCTGGGGCACAATGCATGAATAGAGGAGGTCCATGCTCATCTCCTGGACTCAAATATAGCCTTGAGGACCGCCACCTTCCATAGCTGTTTGCATTTGCTTAGAAGTACACTGGTTCCAGTGGAAGGGAGCTGTCAAAGTGATCCTGTCCTCTGGAAGCAGAGGTTCCATCTTTTTCCATGCCTGCAGACTCGTGGGCAGGGAAAGAGGTGAAACTATTGCTCCTGCATGTAGGGAGCTGCATTTCCAGAAGTTGCCTGGGCGCGCAACAGCAATGCTGGCTTCCACAGGAGGCAGAGAACTGGCTGGGACTGCTGGGGCTTTGAAGCTCCCCTCATGAACCCCATGCTGCTCACTGGGTGCCCTGGGTGAGTTTCAGTGCACCCAATGCACATTTCCCCAGGGGATGGGGTCCCTAGGGCTGAAATCAGACCAGGGGCAGTGCAGACTCCCTAACCCATCAAATGTTGTCAAGGCCCCAGTTGATGGGGTCCCCGTGGCCGGTAGAGGGTGGGAAGCATGCCCCCCACCTCCAATAAGTTTTGGCCTGGCCCTGGAGGATGGGGTCCCCAGAGCTAAAATAAGCCTAGGGCGGAGGGCCCATTGGCCCCCCTTTCCAATTACTGAAGAGGGCAAAATAGAGGGCAGAAAAATGAGAGGGCAGAAAAACAAGCAGAAAAGTCAAAACAGAGGGCAGAAAAACGAGCAGGAAAGGAAAAACAGAGGGCAGTAAAACTAGCAGAAAAAGGCAAAAAAGAAGGCAGAAAAATGAGCAGGCAAGGCAAAACAGACGGCAGAAAAATGAGTAGAAGAAGGCAAAACAGAGAGCACTCAGATACTCACACACCCACTCAGAGACTCATGCACCCACTCACAGACCCAATGAGACACTCATAGTCCCATTCGCAAACCCACTAAGAGACTCATGCTCCCGGTCATAGACCCACGCAGACACTCATGCCCCCACTTACAGACCCACTTAGACACTCACACACCCACTCAGAGACTCACACAGCCACTCACAGACACACTTATGTTCACGCACCCACTCACAAACCCACTCAGAGACTCATGCACTCACTCACAGAACCCACTCAGAAACTCATGCACTTACTCACAGACCCACTCAGAGACTTATGTACCCACTGACAGACCTACTCAGAATCTCATGCACTCAAAGACCCACTCAGAGACTCATGCACTCACTCATAAACCCACTCAGAGACTCATGCACTCACTTACAGACCCACTCAGAGACTCATGTACTCACTCACTAAACAACTCAGACATTCACGCACCCACTCACAGTCTCACATAAATACTCCTACACCCATTCACAGACCCACTTAGACACTCACGCACCAACTGACAGACCCACTTAGACACTGGAACACTCACTCATGCACTCACTCACACACTCACTGTCAAAGGTTAATGGTCACAGCTAGGAAATACTTTTTTTTTTAAACCTAGAAATTCACATAAAAAACCAAAGGTTACAAGGATGTTATAGTTAGGCTCATATGTTATCAGTAATGTCACTGACCATGTCATGAATCATGTAATATGTGAGGTGATAAGCAGTGCATTGTGGGGCCATAAAATAGTGAGCTCAGCTAACTATAACTGCTGAATTTCACTGGGTTTGTATGAGTGAAACTAACTATAATGTCCCTATAACCTTTGTTTTTTTTCAGTTAATATATAGATAAATCTATATAGATATATATAGTTGCTGTATGGACCATCTAACAAACAGACATGTCCCTGTACTCGCTCAGGAGTACACAGTTTGAGCTTGGATTTTTTGCAGCAAATCAAATGATAATAGTATTATGGGCTAATGCTAACGTTCCCAATGCACGAAAATGGCAACATGGAGTATGGGAATTGCTGGTGAAGAAAAACATTATGGAGTTACTGTAGGTGAAGGCTTTTGATAGGATTCGATACAATTCTTTAGGACCTTATTATCGGCATTTGAACAGTATTTGTGTCCAAAATATCTGTAGGATATGAGATTCATTCCAACAGAAAACAACTCTTTATCAACAACAGATACAAAGCCAACACTGAATATAGATAACTAATATAGAATCCAAGGACTCACAGAAATACTCGATTGGATGGTGGTGGAGGGATATTTGACGCACATGAGGTACTCCTAGAGGATTTTGGTGACAGGCAGCTTTGAGTTAATCAGTGACCATTGCTAATTGTGTTGAAATATTTTTCAGTCAATAAAACAGGTGTAATCCCAAAATGGTGTGGATGAGTGTTAAAATATTTCTTTTAGCAGACATTATTGTGGGGTATTAAGGGAAGTTTATTTTATTGTTGTCTTTTGCACAATGATCATCTAAAATTCTGATATTTTCAGTAGTTTCAAAGAAAACATCTGTCCCCAAAAATTATCCACATTTGCAAAGCCACCCTCACAACCTATTTAGTAATTACTGTGTGTCTCCTAATAAACACCCTTCCACTTTGTTTTCTTTCTGAAATAGCATTTTTTAATACCCTTTTAATGTGGCTGACTGCACACACCTGCTCTGAATTCAAATGGTTAACACAAACCTTTGCTCTTCCAAAACATAACGAGAACCTGCCTTTCATGGCCTGCGTTGTGCTGCCGAAAACAGACTACTTAAATGCATCCCTGTGGACAATCCAGTTTCCTTCTCTGGCAGATTTCAAGATGTGCCTCCGCAGCACTTTCTATGACCTTTAGCACTGTGGGGATCAGGCGCCCCTCTCAGCCTCAGCGCTTTACTGCCATGTGATTGTACTTGGGAAGGGAGAGGCCCTTTTATGGACGCTGAGGCGATTGACCCGTGGTGAAGTAAGAAGGGTCCCTTGGAGGCTTGTGTAGCTCTTATAAATTTCTTTGCTGTGTTCTTAGATGGCTTCCTGTTCCATTAGCTCTTTGCCATCTGTCACCCTTGTGACAGTGCACTGGGGAAAGAACAGTTTGCTGAATTTATTTCCGACAGTGCTAACAATTTCAAATCCACATTATATGTCTCTGCTGCTGTAATTCAACATGCCTTTTTTGATGAATGCTCTCGGATCATCTCAAACTGCACCGGAGAATCTTTTGGAAAATGAGTACGGATTGCAAAAGGAGTGAAATAACGCGTGTTATTCTGATCAAAAAATAAACACATATTGACATGCTGATGCTGGTGTCCATAACGTAATGCATCGTGGGATGTTTACTCACGAGGGTTAGGTACTGGGATGGTTCACTGACCCATAGCTGATGAATTTCAGTGGGTTCGTTTTGTAACAATAACAGCACTTTAACTGTGAATTCCAAAGCTTTGTTAAACGTATACATTATTCTGTGATAAGAAACCTATCTACAATTTCAACTTAACGTGTGTTTTTTCGGTGAATTTCTGGCTTTTTGATCATATTCAACATACACCAGCTTTTTGAGTTTCATCATCCGTTTTTGAGTAACCATTATAATGTACACTAGGTAGCTGCGCGCGTATTAGACAATACCAACAGTCTCTGCTCTATACTTGTAATAGACAGCTAACACCTGACATTACTTGGCTATTGGACATGTGCAGCATGTAATCTAAATATACCGAAGATTGTGTTTGCAGACCACGCTTCCAAACCTATGCCAAGGGCCAAAGTTCACTGTACACCCCCTTCAGCTGTACACAGCAGTGGTAGGCGACAGGGCCTTGCAGGCCAGGCTTTGAACCCCGTCCGCAGGCATCCTTTGGCTGCCCACAGTGGAAGGTGGGTACAGGACGTGGCCTGTGGTAGGCATCGAACCCCACAGAACACGGCTTTCTGATTGTGCACAGTGGGGCTGAGACAAAGGGCCTACAAGCCATATACCGAAGGGGTATTGTCTACTGCCTGGCATCTGGCCAGGCTGAGCAACACCACCCTCAGGCATCCAACCCACTTCTTTTTTAATGACTGCTATATAGTTTTGTAGCTGCTTTTTAAATGGGCATCCATTGGCAGTGAAGAAACCGATGTATTCTCCTCAACGAGAACAAATCCCTTTCATGCACTGATTTCAGTATGTGGAGATGTACTGCAACTTGGCATCCTCTCCTTCCTGTGCCCGTTGTACTTCTGGGCATCATTTGTTCTTTTTGCAGTTGTACTTCTAGGGGCACAAATTATCCTTCTTCTCGTAGCTGCCTCAGCAACTCTGCACTTGAATATTCATTTGTATGCATGTCACAGAGACGTTTGATTATTCAATTTGTCTCAATTGAGTTCATGCCAGAATACCCTCCCTGTGAGACTCAATTGTCCAAGGTACAAGTCATCTTGAGTCATTCCATTTCCTACCCTGAAGGGTGTGTGAAGTGCTGCCACACCAGTGACTCCCTCACTGTGTGTGTGCCAGCAGGAGGTCCAGAGCAGGAAGCAGGCACCAAAACCTCATCATCCTCTTGTGGTGGTGCAACTGATGGTACTCCAAAAGCACTGCCTACTTGCTGGCTTGCTTCATTATGCTTGAATGGCATGATAGTGATGGACTGAAAATGTACAGGTCTGCCTCTCTGAAACAACACAGGCAAAATTGTACTTTGCACATGGGGGATCCTTATCTCTAGAGACGGCGAACTTGTTTTTGAAATAGTGTGCATTGCTTCTCCAATGAGATGCCTTCTTTTAGTTCTTTTTTAATGTTCCTTAAGGACCACCAGATCTTTTGCGACTTTCATAGAAACAATGCTATAGTGTTGGGTAGTCTTACAAGAGCATGAAAGTGAACCTATTTTTCTGGGGTATGCGGCTCCAAAAGTTGGAGTTGTAAATCCAGTAACATTTATAAAGTTGAGTTTTATAGGAAAACAAACTCTTTTTAATTGTTTATGGCCAGAAATTTGGAAAGAAAAACTTCAAACTCACGTTTTTAAAGGAAGGGTTAAAATGTTCCCCATTTTAAGGGGTTCCTGTGCATTTTTCGGGTACTGTGGAGATTTTGTGAATTATTTGAAAATCATTAAAATATTTAATTGTTTCCTGTGACTTTACTATTCCAAATTGAAGTACATTCCGTCCTTATAAAACATATCAATTTACTCCTTGCCACTGGAGATCCAATACAATTGAAAGCTGACAAGTTTTTGGGTTGATTTTCGTTCATATGGGCATTAATAATTAAAAACGTTCAAATTGGTATCACGGCTACTGTACAGGGTGACAGCAACATCAAGAAGGTGAGCAGTGTGAGGACACCAGATCTGCACCAGAGTCCATTCTGTGGCATTTTTTTCAATCCTTCCTAGAAAGAAGAAATTGTCAGCAAAGTTTGCCCCATGTACAATATGTGCCAAGAAGCTGAGCCCATGACATTGGGGTAAGAATTATGTCTGAACATAATCAATGCAGAAGTATATGCATACTTAGAGTCAGAGGCAGTTTCTATTTACGAAGTCAAAGAGGGACACAGTAGACATGGACACACCATCTGCTGTTGTATTACAAGAAGCTATCCCTCCTAGATCACATTTCCACAAGGCCTTTATCAGCAAAACCAAAAGCAATCAAAGAAGAGACTTAAGGTTCTCTGGTAAGGGAGAAGACGAAATGCAGACTCTATGTCAGACTTGTTCATCAATGCCCCTGAACCCAGGCCCCTAAGCAACACCACCGCTTGGTCAAAAGAGGCATATTTTACACTGCAGACATTCTCATCTATGGCATCATTCAAGGATGCCCCCCTTGGGGCTGAGAGATTATGAATGAGTCTATATTCGCCTTTCTCTTTTTTAGGGACAACACCAAGTGGGGAACAAACAAAGTTGGGCACTGGCACCTCATCAAATGGTCCTGCTATCCTACCCAGGCGTAATTCTTTTTCAATTTTTGCAGCCACTACCCCGGGATTATGCTTTACAGACAGTTGATTCCTGCATTCTGTCTTACCTGTGTGCCCTCCTGCCGGTATCCTGAAACCCCAAGAAAATCCCTCCTGAAGTAATCTAGCCGCTGCGTGATCTGGGTATCTGTTCAGCCAGGTAATCATTGCCATGACATCAATGGGAGTGTGTGATACTAAACCCACTTCCTGTCTATTCCAGTTTCCTTCTCCCCCTGGCGCCCTGGTTGCCACCATTAAATCTGCAGGAGGTCTCGGGGTGTGAGGGGTGCCCACACAAGGAACAGGCGTGTTTGAACTTACATGTGCCAGCTGCCCTAGTGCAGGACCGTTTGTTGAAATCCCAACATACGCCCTTTTTGTCCCCCCAACCCTTACCCCTTCCTGGTACCTCACTTCCTTGCGCATGCCGAAAGGGCTGTTGCGGCTTGGTCGGGTATATTTTCTGTGCACCAGTTGCCCCCATCGCTGTTGCCCCCCAAGATATCTGATTGTACCATGACAGGGAATCCACCACATCCCATGCTAAAGAGGGATTGAATTCTTTAGCTTTCCTGAATGAAATGTCATATTCCTTCAACCCATTCCCCACTTGTGTCTCGCTCCACCTGGCAATCCTGCTCTGGTAGCAGGCCATCTCAGCTTGTAAATTGGGCGACCTTTCAGCTGTAATGGCACTAAACACGGAAAAGGCCCTCATCCAGTTTACAAATGTCTCCTCAACTCTGAACTTAACCAACTCTGTTCTCCATTCACTGGGCAACATCCATTCCTTTTGTGACTTAGCATATTCAAGTTCCCTATTATCGAGCAGCAGGGAGAATATGTTGATATATTTGCCTCCCCAGATCATCTCCTTCACCGCCTGAGACACATGCTGCCCCAAATTCTCCTTCCTTGAGGGCATAGCACCATCCTTCAGTAATGGCAAAGCCACCTCCTTACCATTGTCACTGCCTTGCGACGTAGCACCATCCTTCTTTGCCGTCTGCTCGCTGGCGGAACCTGTTAGGGGAGTAATTGGTGCCAATGGTCCCCCTTCACCCGCCCTGGCCAACTTAATCTTCTCAACCAGCTTCTAGGCTTCTGCTGAATGATCTTGAGAGGATGGCAACACCCCCGCTAACTATAACCAGGGTAAAACGGCGGCTATCTGGGCTGCCAATTCCACCGGGACACCATTATTCGGGGGGGTTGGGACCCCGACGGGGGCAAGGTTCACGGGGATGGCAGGGACAATACCCCCGAGTGGAGCAACCGGCAATGCTGGCGTAAGAGGAGTTGGCCCCGCCGGTGCCATTGGGGGCACTACGGGAGCATCCTTAGGCACGCCCCCTGGT
Source organism: Triturus cristatus (assembly GCF_964204655.1). Taxonomy (NCBI): domain Eukaryota; kingdom Metazoa; phylum Chordata; class Amphibia; order Caudata; family Salamandridae; genus Triturus; species Triturus cristatus. The sequence continues at coordinate 1,209,601,516 of NC_140591.1, read as the reverse complement.
ATTCCCTCCCCCTCTGCATTCTTGCACGTTTTGCTTCCAGTTTTCTTGGACTTGCCCCTCTTAGGGGGGGTGACAAAATCACCTCTAGGCTGTGGTGGGTTGACTATCCTTCTTGGCCTGCCTTGTGGACCCGGAGGCCCGTCCAAACTCTGATTAATTTCTGCCACACTCCTACCTAACTCATCCACCTGACCCAAGCGCCTATCAATCGCCGTCATCCTGCGCATCATAGCCTGCATCATTTGCTCCATGCGGACACTCTCTTATTAACTCGTGCCCCCGGCATATTCCACAATACGCAATGCAAACTAATCCTAGCCAAACACAGGCAATTGTACCTTCTTTCAGATGGAGGATGTGAAGATGGACGTAAGCACCATGCAACTGTGACCGCAAACACACCAAGCTAGTCTTAGCGTGTGGGCGAGCGCCAACCCCTCGTAGGAAGGTCTCAAGCCCTGTGGCCCCCCAGAAGCAATGAAGTGCAGGCCCGCCTCACTCCCCTTACCACCGATGACCTGTGTGTCCTCAGCCAATTGCTGTGCTCTGCGCCCGTGATCTGTTGTCTGCCACCGGAAAGAAGCACCAGAGTCAAGCTTCCTATGAGAAAACAAATATTAATAGCCTGGAAAACACTATGTGGAATCAATCCCAGTGCCTGGAATAAACTTGCAGCAACCAGAAACCCTTATCCAGACCCACAATTCACACCAATCTCATTAAATTAACTTCAAAAACCGGATTTACACTGTTTAACACAAGCCCTTTCTATTTGGTCTCCCCTCCAGTAGCTGCCCTGCTGAGTCCTGCTTTGCTCCCACCCTGGGCAAATCCAATGAGCAATGAAAACCGGCTTCAAACAATCTGAAAATCGAGCATTTTCTATTTGGTCCCCCCTCCAGTGGCTGCCCTGCTGTATCCTGCTTCGCCCCCCACCAGGGAAAATCAACCTTGCCCTACGCGTGAACCAAACAGAACCCTGAAGCAAGCGGGCCGTCGATCTCCCTGCAGCCTATCTCGCCGCACCAGCTACCCCTCCACACCTTACTTGAAAGCTTGCAAGCACTCAACGCACTCGACGCTCTCCCGGTCACCCCACGACACCTGGTGGCAGGGACACACGCTGCCGAGATCTCCGCTCCGCACGCTATGTCGTCGCTGATGGCGGCGCTCCGTGAGGATATCTCAATGCAGCCTCTGCTCTCCCTCGCTCGTTTCACGAGCCTCGACCGGCATCCACGATCGCCAGAACCTGCAGAGAAATTAGAAAGAAAATTAGCACGCCCCGAGCGTGGGGCACATGGGAGATGCAGGGAGCGAGCCAGGGGCAAGAGGGCGCCCTGCTCGCTCCCCGCACCTTTTAAAATGCAGCTGCACCAGGGGTCGCCGGCCCAGCTGGCCCGCCCCCCGACCGCCCCGCCCCCCTGCCCCGGAAGCTGAAAAGCTGCCTCCGGGTCACGGGGAGGCATCAGCCTATCGGAGGTGGGGGCGCGCCGCGAGCATCATCGACCCGCGACGCACCCCCATCACCGAGAGGCCGGGGGAGGGGGGGCGCCGCACCGCCATGTGGGCCCCCCCTTTACATATGTATGGTATAGTGCTGTGCGTTATAACATACACATCGAGGAAGGCACGTTAGATGGGGCAATATAACCCGTACGAAGACAAGTGTGGCATGACATATTCACGGGGTGGTGTTACAGTGCACATGGGCTAGAGAGTGTCATAGCATACGCACTAGCTGGTGGAATACAACACAGAGGTGTGAGGCAATCGGCGGGCACTGGTGGGTGTAACACAGCATTGGGCTCAGCCAGGAGCATGCTGTGACTCTCAAGTGAGGTTCGTCTCCTTTCCAGAGAGTAAAATAAAAAGTATTACACATCCGGCGGTGGATGTGTTTTTCATTAACTGTGAGGGGGGTTTCTTGCATAGTTTGGTCGAATTTTTGTCGAATCCTCTTTGAATGGCTTGGTGTGCGTGTATATTAAATGTGCCCATCAATAGGTACCCATGTTTGTATAAATAAACGACAAGGGTGTCTACTTGGAGAGTACCCACCAGCGGGGGCGCCGGGATTAGGCACAGTAGGGCGCCAGACACGTCAGAGCTTCACTAGCGGTGTAAATACATTCCATGTGGATTCATTCTATGCATAGTCGCCTTTTAATGAATATCACGCAAATCGTCGTGGTGATAGGTAAATATGGTTTGTCCAGCATGTCCTAGGTGTTTCTATAAATATATATATTTTTAAAATAATAAAAAACAAAGGCCGGCCCCGGGGGATGGGGTCCCTAGAGCCATAAGTAGCCTGAGGAGGGGGGAAACGCAGCCCCCTCCTAAAGAATTTAAATAAAAAAAGGCCATGACCCGGGGTTGGGGTCCCCGGGGCTGATTAAGGCCTTGAGAGGGCTTTGGCATCTTATGCGGGTTGAAGCCTATCTTGCGGTTTTTTGATGCTCCGACTAGACAGCTGGTTATACAGGCTTCCATTTTATCTCGGCTTGATTATGCCAGCTCGCTCCTGTTGGGGGCCAATCAGGCTGAGATTGTTCGGATGCAACGTATTCAGAATGCCGCAGCCAGAGCACTGGTAAGCTTACCGAGGTTCTGTTCTGCGGAAAGTACCATCCGCTCTCTGCACTGGCTGCCTATAGCACAGAGGATTTCTTTTAAGACTCTGTGTCTTTCCTTCAAGATTCTCAAGTGGGCTTCACCCCAGATTCTTGCCAACCTTTTGGTACCTCATGTACCTGTGCGCTCCTTGAGATCTTCAGGCCAAAATCTTGTAGTGGTCCCACGGTTTAGGCTTTCTAGAGCTGGAGGCTGGGTTTTCCGGGTTCTAGCTGCTAAACTTTGGAATGCACTCCCGCCCAACATTCGCGAAATTGATGAACTTTTTACGTTTAGGAGGGCAATTAAAATGCATCTGTTTCCTCGCGTAGCTTAGCTTTTCGACTGCGTCCCCCTGGCTGTATATAGTGTTGTAGTGCTGGGATCTTTTTAAGCACCGGGACGCCCCTTGGCTGGGGCATCTGTGTGCTATAGAAGTGACTGTAACATAACATAACATAACATACTGAGGGTCCCTGAGGGCCAAATAGCCCAACAGGTATCTCCAGTGTGCGCCAGGGAGCTGTGTTGCAGACAGGTGTTCTGAGGCCACGCCCCTTTTTACACCTCTATGCAAAGCAGCTCTGTGGCGCTTACTGGAGGTACCTAGTGGGCTAGTTTGACCCTAGGGACCCTTAGGATTCAAGGGGACTTAATCTCTCAACTTAGAACGGCCACAGGGCGCATTTACACAGTGGTGAAGGGAGGGGACGGGGCCTGAGGTGACGTGTGCAAACACGCCCTGTGTCGCGTTTTAAGTTGGGGAAATAATTCCCTTTCAATCCTGAGGGACCCTGGGGGCCAACTAGCCCACCAGGTGCTTCCAGTAAGTGCGACTGCTCTGCGTTGCAGAGAGGTGGTGTAGGCCGTGCCCCTTTTTACACCTCTCTGCAATGGCGCTTACTGGACGTACCTAGTGGGCTATATTGCCCCTAGGGATCCTCAGGATTCAAGGGGACTTAATCTCCCAACTTAAAAAACGGCCACAGGGCATGTTTACACTGTGAGGAAGGAAGGGGACGGGACCTGAGTTGACGTGTGCAAACACGCCCTATGGCGCGTTTTAAAGTTGGGGAAATAATTCCCCTTCAATCCTGAGGGCCCCTGGGGGCTAACTAGCCCACCAGGTGCTTCCAGTAAGCGCCACTGAGCTGCGTTGCAGAGAGGTGGTCCAGGCCGTGCCACTTTTTACACCTCTCTGCAACGCAGCTCTGTGGCGCATACTGGAGGTACCTAGTGGGCTAGTTGGACCCTAGGGACCCTCAGGATTCAAATGAACTTAATCTCCCAACTAAAAATGGCCACAGGGCGTGTTTACACAGTGGTGAAGGGAGGGGACGGGGCCTGAGTTAACGTGTGCAAACAAGCCCTGTGGCGCGTTTTAAGTTGGGGAAATAATTCCCCTTCAATCCTGAGGGACCCTGGGGGCCAACTAGCCCACCAGGTGCTTCCACTAAGCACCACTCCACTGCGTTGCAGAGAGGTGGTCTAGGCCGTGCCCTTTTTTACATCTCTCTGCAACGCAGCTCTGTGGTGCTTACTGGAGGTACCTAGTGGTCTAGTTGGACCCTAGGGACCCTCAGGATTCAAGGGGACTTAATCTCCCAACTTAAAACGGCCACAGGGCGTGTTTACACAGTGGGGAAGTGAGGGGGCGGGGCCTGAGGTGACGTGTGCAAACATGCCCTGTGGCGCGTTTTAAGAGGTAGTTTTAATCCCCTGCCCTATTATATACTGGGGGCTTACAGAGGAGGTCATGCTGATCACAGGGGGACCCCAACGCATAGTGTTCCCTAGTGTATGTAGGTATTTTCACTGTATTCTGAGTGTCTTTTAACATAGCACTGGCTCTAGGACTGGTTAGTCAGACTCAGTTACCACCAGCATCCGTCTGAAAAAGTTGAGGGTACAGGATGATTTTGCAACAAGGCTTCTTTCTGCTCTTCTGTTTGTTCTTTCTGCACGTTATCCTTCTTCCTGCACTTTTCTTCGTCTTTGAGGACTGCTGTTGCTTCTTTCTGCATTTCTTTTTTTTCTTTCTGTGCGTTTTTTCTTCTTTCTTCACATGTCCTATCTATGTAGGCATAGTTAGAAATTAGCATTTAAAAAACCTTTGAAATTCACTGAAAAAACCATAGGTTTCAGGCACGTTATAGTTAGGAATTAGCATTTAAAAAACCTTAGAAATTCACTGAAAAAACCATAGGTTTCAGGGGCGTTATAGTTAGCTGGACTTTTCACTCGTACAGAACCATTGAAATTCCCCCGTTATAGTTAGTTCAGCTAACTATAACTTGCGCGCCTGCAATGCACTGCTGATGACGTCACATATTACATCACTCATGACATGGTCAGTGACATCACTCATGACATCACTGATGACATCTCAAATAACATCACTGATGACATAATCCAGTGCGCGCTTATAGATATTTATGTACGTTTAACTGCAATTTTCTCAGGAACTAATGAACAGATTGACACCATATATGCAAAAGCCACATCCCTGACCTGAGGACTACCTCTTTGCCAAATTTCAAGTAATTCTGTTCAGCTGTTCGGGCTGTACCTTGGACTAAAGGTCCTATGGGAAAATGCATGGGGAAAACGCATTTTGGGACCCCCCTTTTTTCTCAGCCCCCGCTTGCCGAATCACCCCGAGACTTTCAGGGTAGGAGCTGAGCGGAGCGCCCCATTAGTTTTGAAAAATTCGTGAGGATTCGTCAACCGGCGCCAAAGTTATTCAAAATAGAATTTTCAGGTTTCCTTAGAAACTCGGTCCTAACTATAACTATCTACTGGTGACCGCCAGTAGATAATATATAAATATATATATATATATATATATATATATATGCCACCAGGAATCGCCTCATCGGTTACGCAGCTTCAATGCGCAGAGACGAACACGGACCCAAAGTGAGTGCTGGAAATTTTTTATTTGGACAAAAAACTTTACACAGCCGCCATGACGCGTTTCGGCCTGCTGGAGGCCTTGATCACATATATATATATATATATATATATATATATATATATTCACTGAAAAAACCATAGGTTTCACACATGTTATAGTTAGCTGGACATTTTACTGATAAAAAACCAATGAAATTCCCCCGTTATAGTTACTGCAGGCAACTATAACTCACGCGACCGTAATCCTCTGCTGATGCTAATACTGTATTTAGACACTTATTTGCCCATGTCTTCTTCCATTAAATTTTAGCTATACATATATTACAAATATTTTTTTTTCATAAAGACACATATGTCATCAGCAGAGGATTACGGTCGCGTGAGTTATAGTTGCCTACAGTAACTATAACGGGGGAATTTCATTGGTTTTTTATCAGTAAAATGTCCAGCTAACTATAACATGTGTGAAACCTATGGTTTTTTCAGTGAATTTGCAAGGTTTTTTAAATGCTAATTCCTAACTATAACGTGTGTGAAACCTGTGGTTTTTTCAGTGAATTTGTACTGTTTTTTAAATGCTAAGTTACTTTACGCCATTTGTGGTGTGCGCGCCCACTTAACGCAGTTCGTTCCGTGCGCGCACGGTGCGCTTCGCGCACCGCGTGCCCACGTTACGCTAGATGGGCCATGAACGCACGATGCGCTCCGCCCACCGTGCGCACATGGAGGACATATGATGAGCATCGTTGTGACAGGTAAAATAAATGTTTTGTTTTGCTGTAATAAGCCATGCACAAATGGTGCCCTTAGGGCACCATTTGCACACGGGGTGGGGAGAATGTTGATTTTTTTTTTTTTTATTATTTATTACCGTACGCGTACGGTAAGCGTAATCGGCGAAATTTTCGAAAAAATTAAAATTGCCTTTTTTCACTTGGGGGATCGTTGGGGACTCCCTCGACATGGCTAGGTGCTTGGGAGCTGTCTAAACAGCCCCTTTACATGTTTTTGCACTTTGTTTTTCAACCCCCTGTCAGAGTGCGAGAGAGAAAATGGCGGCCGCCGCTTCCTGGTTTCGACCGATTCGAATGTTTACTAAGAACTAACGGCCAATCAGAATCGCGCTCGCGCACGTCACCGTACGTGTACGGTAAGCGCACCGTAAGCGCACCGTAAGCTGGCTCAGATATATATATTGATTTAAAGGCTATTTTCTCAGAATCTACTGAACAGATTTACACCAAACCTACAAAAGGCACTTCCTTGACCTGAGGACTACCTCTCTGCCAAATTTCATTAAATTCTGTTCAGCCGTTCGGGCTGTAGCTCTGTCTAAAGGTCCTATGGAAAAATGCATGGGAAAAACGCGTTTTGGGACCCCCCTTTTATCTCAGCCCCCGCTTGACGAATCCCCCCGAGACTTTCAGGGTAGGAGCGGAGCTCAACGCCCCACCTATTTTGAAAATTTTGCGAGGATTCGTCGACCGGCGCCAAAGTTCTTCAAAATAGAATGTTGCGGATTTCCTATGGTAAGAGGGTCCTAACTATAACTATCTACTGGCGACCGCCAGTAGATAATATATATATTCCGAAGCTCCGCCACTCCACCACTTTGTAAAGAAAACGGAACGGACCACAATAATGTGCCTTTTCGTAGTTTATTTAGGGTGCAGTTCTCGCCACGACGCGTTTCAGCCAACCACAGTCCTTGATCACATGACATTTGATACGCCGTCATCGCCGTACTTTTAAAGTGAAAGATGCTCATAAATATAAAACACATGTGCAAGTCAATCCATAGACATAGAATACATTTCTGTTTTCCCTGAGCAGTGCTACTAGAGTCCTCATCATATGTTGTTATGAATAAAATACAATTCATGATTTTAAAGGTCAAATAAACGGTCTACAAATGTTAAAATGTACAAATATCATTTCAAACATTTTTATATATAAACACTTAATTGTTTTTCTGAGAAGAAAAAATACCTCTCATGAGCATACTTTTTCTGTATGTAGGACCTCATATATATCTACAATGCATAAAATAACAACACCTGACATTTTTAATGACAGTGAGGCATGAGCAATGCATATCCCAATTTTCAAAACGTTGTATTTTTAGTCTATGGCAAAGTAAAGTGCTAGTGCAAAAACGATTTTTTTATATATATGTTGTGAATTTACACCTGTGCAAACATAGCAAACAAAACAAGCATTGGCATAGCCAATAGGTCTCTCATTTGGGACCTTATAAGTGTTTAGCCATGCAACAGTTGCATAACTAAATACTTATAAGGTCCCAAAAGCGAGACCTATTGACTACGCCAAGCGGCCGCGAAAGTGAAAGTGATCGCGATCACGATCAAACATCAAAGCGGCCGCGAAAGTGAAAGTAATCACGGTAAAGAGCGGTGCGCATGCCCGCGGACACGCACTGTAGCTCTAGGCTGGCCTGGTAGCACTTTTTGGAGCCCTCTCAATAAGTCTCGCCAGATCAGCGCATGCGCTGGGTCAGGCGAGACCTAAAAATGTTAATTCTTTTGTAGTACAGTAGACTGTACTGGGTAGAAATCTGATATTGATGTTCAAAGTAAAGCGGGGTCTAGAGCCCTAAATCTCCGCATTACACCATATTATTTTGTTTGTTTAGTTGTTGTAATCACGGTCTAAATACCCGTATGCGTTAGGAACAGAATCATACGAAAAAGTTTTATCACAAAGAGCAGTATAAGCAGACTGTGTCAAAGGATCCATCAAGTGCAAAGAATGTGTCCATAAATCATGATATGTAGATATAGTAAATAAATAGTTGTTTCCAATAAATAGAAAATTTGAATAAATAATTAAATAGATAAATAAATAAATAAATAACAATCCAAATATCCAAATACAAGCGCTAAAACCATTATGTTCACACATATGATAAAACACCACATATCCTAATACTATAAATAAATACATAAATATTCAATAAAATTCATATATTAAATATTAAATATCAAATATCAAATATCAGAACCTACTTAATCATTGAAAAATTACTGATCCCAATAAAAACATGTGTAGGTATCAGAATATGCGTGACATATACACATTTGCAATCAATAAAAGAAATATATTGATCTGTATGCATCTGGGCGGATCTCATTTGACACAAACCCCACTAGGTATAGACAGTACTAATTCCTAAAAAAGGGTATATCTGGTATATTCTTAACAGCTAGATAGGTATCTCTTTTGAAGACATATCAATATAAACAAGTGAAGAGATCCTCCGTAATGTTAAGACCCCCAGGATGTTTAGAATCTAGCTCCAGTATGTACTTAGTTTCTAGTTTCCTCAATTTTGATTCACGATCCCCACCTCTCCTACTTGCCGGAACGGAATCAATTACAAAATACCTTAAATATTGTTTGTCGGCATTGTGTTTTTCCGAAAATGTCTGGCCACAGGATAGGTATTATCCTGGTTCACTATGGCCCTTATATGTTGCAGTATCCGTTTGTGAACAGGTAGTTTTGTACTGCCAACATACCGAAGATTATAGGGACAATACAAGATATACACTGCATATTCGGTTTTACAGGTGAGGAGTCTGGAAATAGTGTACTGTCGGGCTAAATGGTGCCATGTAAGTTGAAGTATTGACACCTAGTTGGCAGGCCTTTCAGCTCTTGCCCTTGTAAAATCTTTTATGTGTTTGTAACCAAGACGAACCTTCCAACACTTCAGGACTAGTCTTTACCAACTCATCTCGCATTTAGGGTCCACTGCTATACGTAATAGACGGTTTCAAAGGAAGGGTTGGCCCAATAATCGTGTCACAATTCTTATTGAGAATAGACTTGATCTGTTTGTGTTGCCTATTATATTCTGTTACAATCCTGAAGTTACTATTCAATTGCCCATCACTGTTAGTGCACTGATGTGTGCTCTTATTGAGCAGTTGATCACGAGGGAGCTTCATGGATTTAGTGATAGCAGTGTTGACAATTTTTGAAGAATAACCCCTGTCTAAGAATCTTGCTGTACAAGCAACCTGAGCAGCCAATAAATCACTGTCTTCACTGTGTATAAGTTGCAGCCGCAACATTTCCCCATAAGGGATACTATTAATGAGGTGATGCGGATGTGAGCTATTGGCATGTAATGTTGAGTTCCCCGCAGTCACCTTTCTAAACAGTTTTGTTTTAATTTTGTTGTTCTCTATGTATATTAAAGTATCCAAAAAACTAACTTCAGTGGGACTAATGGTTGCTGTGAATTTCAAACTCAGGTTGCTCTGGTTTATGGCCTCAATAAACTCTTTGGCCTCTTCATGGGTTCCCTTCCAAATTACCATCAGGTCATCTATATACCTTAGCCATAATCTGACATTCGCAGTAATGCTGGACAGGTGTTGCTGTTTGAGGACCAATTCCTCCCACCACCCCATTAACAAACAGGCGTAGCTAGGGGAGAAATTGGCCCCCATAGCAACACCTTGTATCTGTTTGTACAGCATATTGTTGAGCATAAAAATGTTATTTGATAGGCAAAACTTAACCATTTCAATCAACATTGCATTACGATTCGCAGTATTTGTGGTCTTATTGGTCAGATAATAGGTCAAAGCATGTATCCCATCTTCATGTCGTATGTAGGTATAAAGTGAACAAACATCAATGGCAATTAATATACACTCTTTTTCCCATTCGAAATTAGATAGTTTCATGAGGAAATCACCAGTGTCCCTCACATATGAAGGCAGAGTCTTTACTAGGTCTTGAAGAAAATAGTCTATATATTGTGACATGTGCTCCAACAAGCTACCAATCGCCGATATTATGGGCCTGCCTGGAGGATTTATTGGGTCCTTGTGCACTTTCGGTATGAAATAGATGGTAGGTATCACAGGGTTCATATTTTTGAGAAAATCATGCTCCTCATGTGTTAGCAGACCCTTCATTTTCCATGAGGCTAAATTCTTTTAGTGTTGATGTATTGTACCTCTCGTAACAAGTCCGATCATTTAACTGAGAATAAGCTTCTTTCAAATAATTCTCTTTTGTTAGCAAAACTATATTGCCTCCTTTATCAGAGTTACGTATTACTACATCCTTGTTTGTTTGTAACTTAGTAATAAGGTCTCGATATTTGATGTTTCGCCTATTGGGGGTACCTTTCCCATTTTGTATTTTCAAATTAAGTTGTTTTATTTCATTCACCACATTCTCATGAAATACATCGATCGAGTCTCTTAAAAGTATAGGGTTGAACGTCGACTTTGGTTTAAAGGTTGTGGGAGTAGTTATTGTCACTTTACCAGGACTAGTTTGAATATGAACTGGGTCAGTCCCATCCGGGTTGATATTCTCCAAATTCACATCTGTAGAATCTGCATCCCACATATCCTGTATTGTGTCAAGTAGAGTCATATCCGATTGTGTTTGTATTTTGAGTATTTAGCAAGAAATGCTTTTTTGATTTAAATTTCCTGATTGCTTTATAAATATCCAAACGTAATTTGGAGTAGTTAAAGTTTTTTGCCGGACAGAATGAGAGGCCAAGACTTAATATTTGTGTTTCTTCTTCACTGAGTTAGATATTTGTCAAGTTTATTATCGTGTTGCTTTTCGTGGCACTTGGTTGGCTATTCATCTCCTCTTCCGCCATCTCCCTTTGCCTCTCTTTCGCTGTGTTGACTCGTTTCTTATAGGCTTGTCGCCATTCCTTTCTACTCCGGGTTCGGATGCTCCCTGTTTGATTGTGTTTGTGCGTGGTCGGAGAGTTTGTCTCCGGTCTGTTACTAAAAAACCTACTTCATCTACCAATGAAATTGTCTGTCCTGTTGGTATTTGGACATGCCGTGCCGTATTCATTTCTCTATCAGACTCACTGTCTATGGCAGAACTCATGCCAGACTGTGATGAGTCTGAGTGCACTCTTGGGGTTTTTGAAGTACCAGCTATTGGTTCCTTGGTCTTATTATACTTGGTACGTCTCATAGCTTCATATTTGCACACAAACGTAAATGTTCTTCCTTGTTCATAGTTGCACTTGTCCCTATGAAATTTGAATGTTTTTCTCTTTTATTTCTTCTTCCTCCTTTTTTAATCGTAGCATCATGTCTTGTCTGAGTTTATTTTTCTCATCAGTTTCCCCAATTGAATCAAGATCTTCATTGATTTTGTCTATTTCTTCAAGTAAAGTAGCTCTATCAATATCAGAATATTTAATGAGAATAAGTACAAGCCGTCTGGATGATTCTAAATTTGATTCTGCCCAGTCCTTCATCATTAATGGGTTTGGGTTCTCGTAGCTGGGTGCCATGAGAATCCTAAGTCCACGAGGAATTTGTTCTACATCAATATATCGTTGTAGGGAGCGCGACTCCCACCACTTGCTCTGTTCACTACGCATTTTTTTCTCCAATTTCTTAAATTTTGCTTTTAGGGTATCATCGTGCCCAGTTACCGGATTGCTACTCTAGGAACTCTGAACAATCGTTGGACAGTCGTTAAACATTTCTAACGCTGCCATTATATATATATATATATATTACCTACTGGTGGTCACCAGTAGGTAGTTATACTTACAACCTAGTTTCCTTAGGAAAAGCTTTTTTTGATTTGCTAATAACTTTGGCGTCGTTTGATGAATCTTTGCGAATCCTCCCAAAAAAATGTCTATCCAGGTCAGCTCCTATCTTGAAAAGTTTGGGGTTGATTCGTCAAGCGGGGCTGAGAAAAAAGGGTGGTCCCAAAATGCATTTTTCCCATGTTCATTTCCATGGGAAATTTTGCGACGAGCTACAGCACGAGCCGCTGAATGGAATTACCCCAAATTTGGCAGAAAGGTAGAGCTTGGTTCAGAAAGCGACCTTTTTTAAAAATGGTGTAAATCCGTTCAGTAGTTTTAGAGAAATTCAAAGAATAAGAGTCAAAAAATCAATTTCCCGTAGAAAACTTTGTGCAAGGCTAGAGCCAAAACTACTGAATGGAATTACCCCAAATTTGGCAAAAAGGTAGTGCTTGGATCAGAAAGCGACTTTTTTTTAAATGGTGTAAATGCGTTCTGTAGTTGCTGAGAAATTAGAAAAATAAAAGTTTCAATATCTGGGAGGAGCCTAAGTCCCTTAGCCTAAGAGCCTAAGTCCCGAGCATGAGCTTCACTGTGATTGGCTGTCAACACTCCAAACCAGGAAGTGTTGGCAGCCATCTTGTGACTGGGTAGAAGCGAGTCATCAAAAAACAGAGAAACAAAGGTATAAAACAAGAGAAGGGGGTAGGGTAGAAACACTCTGACCCCCTAGGCCTGCTCAGGGGGTCCGAGAAGGACCCTCAGGGCCATAGAAAGCATTAAAAAAAATATATATATATATATCGGCGCAATTCGGGCTGGGGTCGTGGAATCCCGTGTTTTATTTTAATGAGCCCCAGGGTGGGCTAGGTCCCGGGGGGCATTTCTTATAAAATAATAGCTGGGGCTGCAGGGGCCCGTTGGGGTCCTCGCAGACCAGGGGCTTCACTCATGTTGGGAGGGGGGTTGCGCGGCCTCCCTTCTGGAGTCCTCCATGTGCTTATAACTTTGGCGTCGTTTGACGAATCTTTACTAAATTTTCCAAAAAGTTTCTCTGTTTTGATCAGCTCCTATGTTGAAAGTTTAGGGGTATATTGAGGACGTACAAGGTTGGTTGTTGATTGAAAGCAAGTTTATTGCAAAATATTTGCACCTACGACCGGAGCCATCCAGCTGCGAAGACATATTACTGGGTGATTGGTCAAGTGGGGCTGAGAAAAAAAGGGGGGTCCAAAAAAGTGTTTTCTAAATGCATTTTCCATAGGAAACTTTAGACAAGGCTACAGGTCAAACTACTGAACGGAATTACGCCAAATTTGGCAGGGAGAAAGGTCTTGCTCCAGAAAGAAATGGTGTAAATCCATACAGCAGTTTTTGAGATATTAAAGGAAAAAGAGATAAATATATCTGGACGGTGCCTAACTCCCGAGCACAAGCTTGCCTCTGATTGGCTGTTAACACTTCAAACTAGGAAGTGTTCTCTGATTGGCTGCTAACACTTCAAACCAGGAAGTGTTAGCAGCCATCTTGTGCCTCGCATTGATTGAAAATGTAAAAGAAAGGTCCATGGTGCAATTTAATATACCGGAGCTCTGTCTGTGCGAGATACCCCTTTCATGCTGCGTCCCCCTACATCAGCAGATAACGAACCCTTTTCTCCCATCAAAAGCACACCACCAACAACATGCTTGGGCCTGTAAGTCTCCCTCTGCGAACCACTTGTCGGCTCACAACTCTTCAGGTGCGAGTTCTTGGGCCCGCTGTTGAATCTGTGAAGCCAGAACTGGACTGGAAATATATCGCAGGTCTCTCTCTGCGAGATACGCTCTTTACAGTCCCTTTCCCCACATTACTGTTCTGCAGCTATCCCTTTGGAAGCCGATGGCGCGCACCTTTCCCTATACCAGTCGGCCTGTAGGTGTTCCTCCGCTAGCTGGACCGCAGTTCTCCCTCTGCGACCTGTCGTGCCGCTGTCCTCCCTCTATGAGCCTGCCAGTCAGCTCGCAGCTCTTCATCTACGAGCCAGCCCGCTGAGAACAGATGCACTGGAGGCAACTATCATGCAGGTCGGACACCCAACACTGCACCGACATCCCCCAGCAGGAGCTCCTTGTCCGCCATCCCCCTCACCCCCACTCCCCACAAACAAATGTGACAGTCACGTTAGAGAATCTGGAACGTAAAAAATTGGGTAATGCACAATTATTAATAAGAAGATGCTTGTGAGGTTGGACAAATAAGAATCTTAGTCATGTTTGGTTTTACATATAAAACATTTGATTGAAACAAAACAACAACAAATAAAACTATGTACAGCCATGTTGTGTCATCGCTGGACCATTTGTGAATCACAGCCTGCAAGACAAAAAGAAAGATAAGATGGTGCGTCATGCGTCCAGCAAAGGAGAAAAAGAAAGAGAGAAAGAGGGAGAGAGAGAGAAACAAAGAAAGAGTGAGAGTAAGAGGAAGACAAAGAAAGAGAGAAAGAGTGAGAGAAAGAGAGAAAGAGTGAGATACAAGGAAGAGAGAAAGAGAGAAACAGTGTGAGAGGAAGAGAGAGAGAGAGAGGGAAAGAGTGAGAGAGAGGAAGAGAGAGAGAGAATGAGTGAGAGAAAGAGTGAGAGAGAGGAAGAGAGACAGAAAGAGTGGGAGAGAGGAGGAGAGAAAGAGTGAGAGTGAGGAAGACCGAGAAAGAATGAGAGAGAGAAGAAGACAGAGAAAGAGAGAAAGAGTGAGAGAGAGAAAGAGTAAGATACAAGGAAAAGAGAGAGAGAAACAGTGTGAGAGAGAGGAAGAGAGAGAGAGAAAGAGTGTGAGAGAAAGAAGAAGAGAGAGAAAGAAAGAATGAGAGAGAGGAAGAGACAGAGAAAACTCTTGCTACTTCCATTCCTTCCCACAACTCTGATATCAATATAGCAGAAAACAATCTTTCTCTCTGGCTGCAATCAGCCAGCGATGCTCATGCTCCATAGAAGACGATCAAACTGGCCCGACGCGCCGATGCACAAAAATGGTTCTCTCCTGACTTAAAAGCAAAAAAATTGTCCCTTCGACAACTCGAGCGACGTTGGCGTCGCAACTATGCCCCTGACGCTAAAACTCGATACATCTCTGCCAGGAAGGACTACATGAAATCTATTTTAGTAACTAAAACTGCTTACTTTTCCTCCCGTATAACCAACTCAAACAATAAGTCCAAGGACATCTTTTCTATTCTTAATGAATTAACCAACCTTGATAACGTCCGGCCCAGTTTGCCCCCGACCCAGGTTCTCTGTAATTCACTTAACGTTTTTTTTACAGAGAAAATTATGGCCATCAAAGCCAGTATTCCTCAAACCTCAAGTCCTCTCCTTTTTGTTCCAAGCCCCAACACTATCGATTCACTTAGCAGTTTCCCCCCCATTACCCCAGAATTATTCCAGGAATTACTGGTAAGAGTAAAATCTGGCACCCCATCTGACAGATGCCCTCCTTATATCCTGAAAGACTGCTTAGCAGCTATTCCGGCCCCCGCCTGTACCCTTCTAAACAACTCTTTGGCCACTGGATTAGTTCCCCTTGCATTTAAAGAAGCGATTGTACTACCTCTCCTGAAGAAACCAGGTGCAGATCCGACCTGCATTGCAAATTATCACCCAATTTCCCTTCTTCCCTTTCTTGCTAAGGTGTTGGAGGCTCATGTCGCCAACTGCTTGTCCAACTTCATAGAGACATCTAACTGCCTTGATCCATATCAGGCGGGCTTTCGCCCAGCCCATTCAACTTAGGCGGTGGTAGTGGCAGTAATGGACACCCTTAGGGACTGCGCAGACAATTGCATTCCACAGGCTCTAGTGCTCCTGGATTTGTTAGCCGCATTCGACACGGTCGATCATACCATCTTGATCGACCGTGTCTCTCAGGCTGGCATCCGGGGCACGGCAGCCGGTTGGCTGAGGTCCTTTCTAGTAAATCGTTCTCAGGCAGTCCACCTGGGTAACCTAGCGGGCACTAAGCAGGCCATTACATGCGGTGTACCCCAGGGTTCGTCCCTGTCACCCCACCTGTTTAACCTCTATATTTTCCCTTTAATCCAAGCTCTTAGAGATAAAAGGTAATGGTGCTGAACTACGCGGACGACCTACAGCTCCTATTCACAATTGACAACTCAGATACGTCCATCTCTTTCTTTCAATCAACAATGAGGTTCATCCAAGCTTGGATGAACCAAAATCATCTGAAATTGAACCCAGGAAAAACCGAGCTGGTCCTGACTGGGGATAGTGCCAAATACTGGGGCCCTCAGTACTGGCCAACAGAAATGGGTCAAGCTCCGATCCCTTCATCTTCGGCAAAGACGCTGGGTATCACCCTAAACAGTGACCTCTCTCTAAAAACGCAAGTAGGCCAGGTGATATCCAAGTGCCACTTTCAAATGAGAAAAATCCGGAAGGTTCGCCGCCTTTTGAACCATGAAGCCCTGATACAGGTGGTGATCGCAACCGTGATTTCCCATATAGACTACGCTAACTCGATATATCTGGGCCTCCCCCAGTTCCTTCTGAAACAACTTCAGATGGTGCAGAATCAGGCAGCAAAACTGATTTTGAACTAGCCTAGATGGCATTCTGCCACCCCTCTTTTGAAAAATCTTCACTGGCTCCCGGTCGCCCAACGTTGTACCTTCAAAGTCAGTTGTATGATCTTTAAAGCGCTCCACTGTAAAAGTCCTACCTTCATCACTAAACTCATAATAAAGTATGCCCCGTCCCGTAGCCTTCGCTCAGCCCAACAATGCCTTTTACAAATCCCATCTTTTAAACGTAAACGCTCGGGTGGCTGCAGATTTGGCACTTTGGCACCCCGTCTGTGGAATGCCCTTCCCCTTGAGATCCGGCTATGCCCCAACCTCATATCATTCAGGAAATCCCTAAAGACCTGGTTTTATCAACAAGCCTACTACTAACTCCACTGGCTTCCAACTCTGACTGTCCCCTGTCTCCACAGTGCCAGGAAACCAACCGGTGTCAGTGTGCTATACAAATCATTGTTAACATAACATAACATAACAGAGAAAGAGAGAAAGTGTGAGAGAGAGAGAGGAAGAGATGGAGAGGGAGAGGGAGTGTTGACACTGGAGAAAATCTTCACAGCTCACCTTTGTGCCACCGGTGTGTCCCCAACCACGTGCCGGGACATAGTGCCCCCTCAAGTTAGTAATTGCAGAGTACATACAACTGCACATGCCTAATTATCTGTTTCGCCGCTGCGCACTCAGGCTGCTGCACCCCATCCACTCCCACTGCTCGGAGGTGTCTGTGTGCTCTTGTGCACCCAGGCTGATGCACACTATCCACTCCCACCGCCCAGAGGTGACTGCCCGCTGCTGCGGAAAGAAGCCTCTCTGCTCACCTTCTGCCACCGGCATGTGTGTAAGAGGGTCCACCACATGCCAAAGCAACCTTCTCAGGCATTGCTTACTCGCAGTAAAGCAGAGCGCACAATTCAAAGTGGGTGTTGATTGTCAGGATGGCAACGCTTCATCGCAGGTTCCACACAAGTTCAGATCTGGTGGCACTGAGTGGCGGGAGTTCATTGTTGGGGGGCCTCAATTTGTGAATCACAGCCTGTTAGATAAAAAGCAAGATAAGATTGTGCATCATGCGTCCATCAAAGGAGATAGAAAAAGAGATAGAGAGTGAAAGAAAGAGTGAGGTGAAGACAGAGAGAAAAGGAAAGAAAGAGTGAGAGGAAGACATAGAGAAACAGTGAGAGTGAGAGGAAGAGAGAGAAAAAGAAAGACAGAGTGAGAGGAAGACAGAGAGAAAGATAGAAAGAGTGAGAGAGACGAAGAGAGAGAGAAACGGTGAGAGAGAGGAAGAGAGAGAGAGAGAAAGAGTGTGAGAAAGAGGAAGAGAGAGAGAAAGAGAGAAACAGTGTGAGAGGAAGAGAGAGAGAAAGAGTGTGAAGAAGAGAAAGGAAGAGATGAAGAGGGACAGTGAGTGCCTATACTGTGGACAAAACCCTCACAGCTCACCTTTATGCCACCGCTGTGCCTCCAACCATATGCCAAGACCTAGTGGAGCCCTGAAGCTCCCACATCTGAAACATAGTACCGAATTAGTAATGGCAGAGTATATACCACTGCCCATGCCTAAATCGCTGTTCCACATTTGTGCATCCAGGCTGCTGCGCATCATCCACTCCCACTGCCCGCCCCTGCAAACCCAGGCCTCACTGCTCACCTTTTCGCGGACAGGGCACCCTGCATATCATGCCGCCCCGCTCCGTAGGCCACCGGATCTCACATTTGGTGCTGGGTCTTGATTTTGCCATGGCAGAGGACATACCAGTGCACCGGGCTTTTCATCGCAGGCTGCACACCCGCTCAGCATTTGCGGTGCCACTAACTCTGTGACCAGCGAGGCGACGCCACGTGGCGGTAGGCCTGTGCTGTCTGATGGCTCAGGCCTACACTGCGGTCCAGCAGGGCACACAAAACCGGAGCTGTCCAGACTGCCGGGACGGGCCATCACCGCAGGCTGCACACCCACTCAGCAGTTACGGTACCCGTACCTCAGTGGACCAAAAGTCACCATCCCTTGCCGGTGTGCCTGTGCCAGCCCCAGTGGATCCAGTGCGAGCAACTCTGAAATGGCATCGAGCACGTGCGCCTGGTCTCTTTTATTGGGACGGTCACGTGTCCTGTGATGCCTGTGCTGGATGGGTGTGGTGTGGGTGTATACTAGCCGTGAGGGAGGGGCTGTGGTGTACTGACAACTAGGGTGTGACCAGCAGATCACTGCCATGTAGCATTGTTGTCCTTCCCTGTAAGCGTAAGTAGAGTGGGCTGGCCTGGCGTATGCCAGTCCTGCGTGAGGCTGTGAAGAATGACTCCAGAGCTATGGGCGTGGCTCCATCGTGAGCTGTATGAGGAATCAACTGATGTGGCACTTTTGCCATATTGGGCTAGATCACGCACAATTGGGCTATATTTTTCCCGTTTGTGCACTAAAATTTTGGTTTGTGCTAGGTGCCAGATTATAAATATATATACAGCGCTCCAGTAAAGTAGTATGTTAAAGTGCTTTATTTGACAAAGTTTACTTGGCAGCCTGCTACAACATCAATTCCAATGCATTCACCGCCTGTTTGATGATGTCCCTGCCACTCCTTCCTTAAAGTAGCAATATTGGGCTACTCTGGGCTACTTTTTGGTTGGTTTTGGGCTAGAGAATGCTTAAAAAATCTGGCAACACTGCGGATGATGCGGGTGTACTTGTTGTAGTGCTGCCGTCACCCGGTTGCAAGCGTCAATGTATCACTCTGTGAGCCAAGTCCCACAACATGGAAGGTACGGGGATCACTGACCCTGCATTTATCCATAGTTCCACACAAGAAAGATGGTGAACATGACACATCTGTGGGGATGTGAATGTTTATTGCACATTCAGTGGAGTATTGCAGCTGTAGCAATACAGGGCCATGGGAAGCCCAAATTTCAGTTTTTGGGACATTGAGGGCAGCCAATTAGAGACAAGCTCATTTTCGGAGTTAGGCTGCGCCAACATATGTACTTATATAATCACTCCACCAATCCCCACGCACTTATACATTCACTATACACTCTCCTTGCAGTACTCTAATCATCCAGTCTCTACGTACGTACTTGTACAATGACCAAGACAAAGTTACATAATCATGGTTTTCTCCCACTGTCAAAGGTAAGTTGGTTGCATACGCTGTCCAGAGCACAATGTAATGTGGTTGGGCCCAGGGGCAGCATGTTGCATACATAATGAACACATGGACACAGACAGATAGTGGAACTGGGTACGGGCATGTGTGCTCGACTCCTTTTTATTACCAGGGTCACATGTCCAGTGATGTCTGTGCTGGATGCGTGTGGGGTAAGTGTAAGCCAGCCCTCCGGAAATGGTTGGTGCTGACAACAAGTACAACAGTAATCATTGGATCGGACACAGAGATTCAATCATAAAGGGTCAATGATTTGTGCTGCACGAAGGTAGGGGCTCCAGATGTGAATTAATACACAAAAGATTCTATCGTAATGGGTCCATGACTTGTAGTACACTGAGGCAGGGGCACCAAATGTGAAATTATACACAAAATATTGTATCATACAGGGTCCATGTGTTGTGCTGCATTGAGAGAGGGGCATCAGAAGCATTCAGCGTGTGCGCAGCCAGCGGTGATGTGTGTTCCGGGCGGGCCGCACTGGGAGCAATATCTCTTGCCTACTGGGCTGCGTTATCTGCAATTGCGACTCGATCTGAATTGTGAGCCCTGCAGTCCACAATGTAGATGGAAGGCAGTAGTCAGCACAGACATTGAGGAATGCTTTTTGTCACTTCCTCTTGACAAAATCCGAGGACATAGAGTACAATTCTGACTGCAATGAATAAATCATGTCTCAATGTAAATTGTGAGCTCTGCTGACCGCAGGGTAGGTAACAAAAGATGAAATATGTATGGAATACATTGTCGAAATGTGTAGGTTTCGGGGACGTTATAGTTAGTTGCCTACTGGACTCTGAAATTAATGAATCGAGACTGAATTTGAACTTTGAGCTCTGCTGGCCGCAGTGTAGACTGCCATTCAGTGTTCCTTTGGACTTGCAAGATGAATTTGGTCATTGTACTAAAGCTATAATTGATATCAAAAACGTTCTTGAAGCAAGGATATTAAAAGGATATTGTGTAGGTTTAAGGGACGTTGTAGTTAGTTTCCTACTGGACTCTGTAGTAATGAATCAAGACTCAATTTTAATTGTGAGCCGTGCTGACTGCAATGTAGGCCAGAGGCAGCGGTCAGCAAGGGCCCACAGCCACATGGCATTGAGTTGAGCTGCACAGTTAGTGGCATCAGAAGTATTCAGCGTGTGCGGAGCCTGCGATGATGAGTGGTCTGGGCGGTGTGCACTGGTAGAAATGTCTTTTGTCTAATTAATTCTGCCTTAATAAGGCTACGTGGCGATGACTTGTGGTGCAGTGAGTTAGCGGCACCTGAAGCAACCAGCGTGTGCGCACCCTACGACGATGTGTGGTCTGGGCGGGCCGCACTGGCAGCAATGTCTTTTGTCTAATTAATTCTGCCTCAGTAAGGCTACGTGGCAGTGACTTGTGGTGCACTGAGTTAGTGGCACCTGACGCACTCAGCGTGTGCGCGCCCTGCGATGATGCATGGTCCGCGGGCTGCACTGGTAGCAATGTCTTGTGTCTAATGATTTCTGCCTTAATAAGGCCACGTGGCGCACTGAGTTAGTGGTACCTCTGGTGCTCAGCATGTACGCAGAGTGCCATGATGCGTGGTCTGTATGGGCCACACTGGGAGCAATGTGTCTTGCCTACTGGACTGCGTCATCTGCAATCTTGACTCCATCTGAATTGTGAGCCCTGCTGTATGCAGTGTAGATCGAAGGCAGTAGTGTGTACAGACGTAACTCTGCGGTGCTGTGCCACTGTGTTCACTGGGGGCCTGTGATGTCACTGACCATGTCATGAATGATGTAATATGTGACGTCATCAGCAGTGCATTGTGGGGGCGTGAGTTATAGTTAGCGTAACTAACTGTAACGTCCCTGAAACCTATGGTTTTTTCAGTGATTTTCAAAGGTTTTTTAAATGCTAATTTGTAACTATAACGCCCCTGAAACCTATGGGTTTTTTCAGTGAATATATATATATATATATATTTCAAAACAACGATGACGACGCCATGTGCGGTTTTAACTTTTATTTTCTGCCGCTACCAAACTCGTTTCGACTGCCAAGCAGTCTTGCTCACTGGTAAAAGAAGTTTAAAATGCGGCCATTTTTTAAAGTGCATACCCTGCAATAATGTTACTACAAACGTAACTGACATGGAAAACAGACTCGTAGTTTCTGTCATAATATTCACAAAACATTACTTTTGAGACTTTTGTATCCACAGTTGCCAACAGTTTCTAATTTGCATTTGAAATCATCTCCTTCCACATTAATCATGTTTAAGCAATTTACATCGCATTTCATATGAGCAATTCAATTGCTGCTAATGCGCTCGTTATTCAAGCTCAAGTGAGCTTTATTGACACCATCTTTTGGCATCAATCATTGTCAAAAAAAGGCTATAGGCTCACTTGAGCCTAATTATAGGCTCAAGTGAGCCTATAATTATTGCGCGCATTTATACAACTTAATTCAACTCTATTAACTGAACTAGAATTTCTGCATTAAACTTGTATCAAGCCCCAGTGGGCTTAATTCAAATAACTGTTACCAACATATATGACCAATTACTACGTGATAATTACATTGAGTCTGTCCATGCTTATGTGCCTTTTTTTAAAAACAAGAAAAATCTAATCGTGGGCGACGCTTTACTGTAACATACTCATAAATGAGTGTATAAGTCCTCTTCTATATTCAGGCCTTCTGGTTGTTTTGAATTGAGCTCTATAATGTACCGAGACTCTAGTCTCCTCAACTTTTTCACCCTATTTCCTCCTCTCACATTTGCTGTTACAGAGTCAATCACATAGTAAGTCAGACCTCTGATATCTTTATTATGGACTTTCTCGAAATGCCGGGCCACTGGATAAGATCTTTCCCCATTCTTTATCGTCCTTGAATGCTGTAAGACCCGCTTATGGACCTCAAGAATCGTGCTTCCTACGTAGCGCAGGCCACAAGGGCACTGCAGTACGTAGATTGCATGATCAGTTTACACGTGTATCTGCCCTTGATCTTCCTCATCATGTTTGTTAGGCCTAATCTGTATTGATCCTTTTTAGTCCCATGTACGCATGCCTTGCATTTTAAGCACCTGACAGATCCTTGCTTTTTATTCAGCCATGTTGTTTTTACTTGCCGCTTTCTAATGGTACTGCTTACTAATGCCTGTTTAAAGGACTTGACCTTACGAAAAGTGATCTGTGGTCTCTTTGTAACCCGTTTGCCTAGCAGTGGATCATTTTTTATTATGTGCCAGTGTTTATTCAAAATTCTTCTCAATTCATCATGTTTTTTGCCAAAAGTAGTAATGAATCTACATGGGTTTTCATTGCCCTTGCCAATTTTTTTACTAGCATCAAACAGAATCTCCTCTCTTCTCTTCTTCATTGCTTTGCTGATCCCATTATCTATCCAATCATCTGGATACCCTCTGCTTCTGAATCTCTTAGTCAAAGTATCCAACTCTTTCCTACTTTCCTCTGGTACACTACAATTTCGCCTGACTCTCAAGCTTTCTCCATACGGAATACTTCTTTTTAGATTGACTGGATGAAAGCTCTGAGCGTGCAGCAGAGTGTTGCCCGAGGTAGGTTTTCTAAACAGTTTAGTTTCGACTTTCCCATTCTCAATATACACTGTTAAATCAAGGAAATTGACACTTACACTGCTGATTTCACTCGTGAAGTTGAGATTTAAATCATTCTTTTGTATTCGAGCAATAAACGATTTAACTTCTACTTCCGTACCTTTCCACACTAGAAATAAGTCGTCTATGAACCGACTCCAATGCATTATGTGGTTGTCCAATTCCATGTGGTACTGAACTCGGATCACCTGCTCCTCCCACCAGCCCATATGCAAATTAGCATAGCTGGGGGAGAAGCAGGTGCCCATCGCGGTACCACAGGTCTGATGAAATAGTTGTCCATCAAACAGGAAGAAATTGCTATTCAAACATTTCTCAACCATCCTGATTATCATCTGGGTGTGGGCCCAGAATTTAATGGATCTTGTGTCCAAAAAGTGCCCCACTGCTCTCAGGCCATCTGTGTGCCTAATGCTGGTATAGAGTGTTGACACATCGATGATTACTAATAAGTAATCATCTTCCCAAGGAAGATCATACATTCTCCTAAGGAAATCCCCTGTGTCCTGTATATAAGAGGGAAGTGTTTTGACTAAGGGATTCAGAAACGAGTCTACAAATTTAGACGTATGTTCTAATGCACTGCCCATTGCTGAAATTATTGGGCGGCCGGGAGGGTTCTTTAAATCCTTGTGCACTTTCAGGATTAAGTAAAATATCGGAGTGATTGGTTGATCAATTTTTAAAAACAAATACTCATCATGATTCAAGAGGGTTTGGTCATACCAATTCTTCAACTCATCATTAAATTGGCTATTACTAACCAACATAAGTTTCTCCTCAACTCTTAAATAAAAGTTCTTATTGTTCAATTGTTTCTATGCCTCAGTTAGATATTTCTGCTTTTCCCATAAGACAATATTACCCCCTTTGTCTGCATTGCGCACTATGCAATTATTACATGCAGACAGTTTCTTAATCAATGAATGATAAGTTTTCTGTTTACTATTGCTTGGTTTATCACAATTCTGATATGATTGTTGTCCCAATTTTTTCAGTTCATTCAAAACCAAGTCATTATAAACATCAGTCACATCTCTCGTTGTTATTGGAGTAAATTTGGAACTTCGTCTGAATCCCGTCGGTGCATCCTGGAAAATATCAATATTTTCTTCTTGAGCAACATCTGCCGCACTTATGATTTCCTCATCACAATTCTCCATTTCCATAGCTCTCATTTCCATCATTAAATTCATGTCACTCACTACTAAGTCTGCTGCTGCCCCCACTGCCTCTGTGTGTCTCAGTGATGGATTAGATAGAAAATGCTTTTTTAGCTTTAACATTCTGATGAATTTGAATAAGTCAATACGCCTTTGTACATAATCCAAATCTGCCTCCGGGCAAAATGATAGACCAAGTTTCAGGGTTTCCTGTTCTTCATTAGTGAGTATGATGTTTGTCAAATTTATTATTGTTGTCTCTTTATTCTCCTCTAGTCTATTGCTTGATTCCTTTCTTCCTCGGCTCTACGCCTCCTGCAGGCTGACCCCTTCCGCCTCTTCGACCTCTGCCTCTTCCTCTTGGTGTGTTTACATTCTGTATTGGTGGCCTTCGACGCAAATTGTATTTTCTTTCCTTGCGTAAAAAATCAAATTTATTTATTATTGATGGTACCGATGTCTGGGCATTCACCTCTTCGTCTAGATCCGTGTCAACCTCTGAACTTTGGAGGCTACTTTGTTCTGAGCGAGGTTCCAAACCCAATTTGCTTGCCTCCCCCAACTTTTGCTTTCTGATAGTATCGAACTTCCTGGCGAAAGTATAAATCTGTCCTCTGTCAAATCTTGTTTGTTTCGTAAAAATTTCTGGGCTTTCCGTTCTTTTATTGAGACTTCCAGTTTCTTGAGCTTTTCTTTCATTTCACTTTTGAATTGTTTAATGGTATCTTGATCCTCTTCTTTACTTAAATCATCAGCTATTTGTTCTATTTCCGCCAGGATTTTCTTTCTATCTATGTCAGCATATTTAATAAGTATTCCTAGCATCCTTCGTGAAGCATCATTATTATTGGCAGCCCACTCCCTCAACATCTTCGGATTTGGTTCCTCATAGCTAGGTGCCACCATTATTCTTAGACCTCTGGGCACACGCTGCACTTCGAGGTATCGCTGCAGTGATTTAGACTCCCACCACTTCAATAGCTCTGTGCGTTGGAGTTTTTCCAATCTTTTTAAACGCGTTATCAGATTCGTTTGGTTATTTCCTGTGATGTTTGTCCCAGACAGATCACTCTGGTTTGTGCAAGTATCATTAAAAACTTCAAGCGCCACCTCTTCGCGCTCCTTTACTTCTGCGGCAGACATTCTCAACACTTTCCACGTGCAACCGCTTATCCCGCAACCGCTCTACCCCTCTTTGTTGAATCACTGTGGTGTACGAGCTTCACTCTCATATATATATATGGAGGCGTGGCTGTGTTCCTGGTTAGCAGCAGCGTCTGATGAAGGCCTTATGGCCGAAATGCATTATGCCGGTATGCTGTTCAATTAAAGCTCCTACCTGGATTCCCTGTGTGGTCTCTTCCTTCTGCTTGCAGGAGGTGTCTTGGATATTTGTCGTGTCAGTCACAGGCGTGGTGAAGAGGCCACGTTCCGCAAGCTGGCTGGTGACATTACTGGCTCCTGCGTCTGCAGTTTGTTTGAAGGTCCAAGGTATTGGAACTGCACCAGCCCACCTGGGAGTGCCAGTTCAGCAAGGCTCATTGCCATTGGCAGCTCGTGACTTCACGAGGAGTGCTGATTTATTACAATCAGCCCATGGCCAGGCGAACTTTCATCTTTGAGGTTGGAATGTATGCGGGGACCCGAGGAGGCTTCAGGACTTTAACGAAACCAGGCACACCGCGCCTTACCCTGCATGACACCAGCCATTATCGTTTCAATTTAAATTTTGTTTCCCCACGCAACACCTGCCCAACAATGATGCATCTTGGGAGTTGCAGTGCCTACAGCGCTGCACTTGGTGGGCGAGCACATGACTGGGGATTGAGGGTGCTCCTACCAATGGGAGGTCTGCAGGAACATTTAACGGTGGAGGCGTGGCTGTGCTCCTGGTTAGCAGTGGCGTCTGAGGAAGGCCTTATGGCCGAAATGCATTATGCCTGTATGCTGTCCAATTAATGCTCCTACCTGGATTCCCCGTGTGGCCTCTTCCTTCTGCTTGCTGGAGGTGTCTTGGATATTTGTCTCGTCAGCCAGAGGCACATTAAAGAGGCCCCATTCCGCAAGCTGGCTGGTGGCATTACTGGCTCCTGCGTCTGCAGTTTATTTGAAGGTCCAAGGTATTGGAACTGCACCAGCCCACATTGGAGTGCCAATTCAGCAAGGCTTGCTGCCATTGGCCGCTCGTGACTACAAAAGGAGTGCTGATTTATTACAATCAGCCCACGGCCGGGCGAACTTTCATCTTTGAGGTTTGAACATATGTGGGGACCCGAGGAGTCTTCAGGACTTTAACAAAACCGGGCACACTGTGCCTTACCCTGCATGACACCAGCCATTATGGTTTCAATTTTAATTTTGTTTCCCCACGCAACACCTGCCCAACAATGATGCATCTTGGGAGTTGCATGGGCGAGTACATGACTGGGGATTGAGGGTGCTCCTACCAATGGAAGGTCTGCAGAAACATTTAAAGGTGGAGGCGTGGCTCTGCTGCTGGTTAGCCCTGGCGTCTGAGGAAGGCCTAATGGCCAAAATGCATTATGCCTGTATGCTGTCCAATTAAAGCTCCTACCTGGATTCCCCGTTTTGCCTCTTCCTTCTGCTTGCTGGAGGTGTCTTGGATAATTTTGCACGTCAGCCAGAGGCACGATAAAGAGGCCCCGTTCTGCAAGCTGGCTGGTGGCATTACTGGCTCCTGCATCTGCAGTTTGTTTGAAGGTCTACGGTATTGGAACTGCACCAGCCCACCTCGGAGTGCCAGTTCAGCAAGGCTCGCTGCCATTGGCAGCTCGTGACTTCACGAGGAGTGCTGATATATTACAATCAGCCCACAGCCGGGCGAACTTTCATCTTTGAGGTTGGAACGTATGCGGGGACCCGAGGAAGCTTCAGGACTTTAACGAAACCGCGCACACCGCACCTTACCTTGCATGACACCAGTCATTATGGTTTCAATTTTAATTTTGTTTCCCCACCCAACACCTGCCCAACAATGATGCATCTTGGGAGTTGCAGAGCCTACAGCGCTGCACTTGGTGGGCGAGCACATGACTGGGGATTGAGGGTGCTCCTACCAATGGGAGGTGTACAGGAACATTTAAAGGTGGAGGTGTGGCTGTGTTCCTGGTTAGCAGCGGCGTCTGAGGAAGGCCTTATGGCAGAAATGCATTATGTCTGTATGCTGTCCAATTAAAGCTCCTACCTGGATTCCCTGTGTGGCCTCTTCCTTCTGCTTGCTGGAGGTGTCGTGGATATATATATCTATATATATATATTTCTTTTTTTTTCACTGAAAAAAAACAAAGGTTACAGGAACGTTATAATTAGGCTTACATTTCACTTGTACAAAACCAGAGAAGTTCAGCCGTTATAGTTAGCTGCGTTAACTATAACTCATGCCGCCGCAACGCACTGCTTATGACTGCACATATTACTAATGGTAGGCGGAGCAGGCGTAGTGTCTCTACGCGAAGTTCCACGGAGTTGGAAAACAACTCTGTGGAACTTCGTTCCATTCCGCACCCTCCCAAATTAATTATAAAGTAATGAAAAAGGCACTTACCTGTAAGTTGCATGTCCTGCGTGTGAGCATGTGCACTCGCAAGACATACTACGTAGAGGTTATCAGAGAAGAAAGACTGCGAGGAGAGCGGCCATTGCGAGGAGGAGGCAGCCACGGCAGGTAAGTGCCTTTTTTATTAATTTATATTTACTTTGGGAGGCTGGAGGGGCCGCCTAACTACGCTCCGCCACGGAGTCGTAGTTTTGCCTAAACTATGCGTTTGCAAAACTATGTAAACTACGCTGGCGGAGCGTAGTTACTAGCCTGACTTACACATTATATTACTTATGACTTGGCCAGTGACATCACTGATGGCCTCTCAAATGGCATCACAGACAGATGATATCAACCGGTGACAATGAGTGTTTCTAGAAAGCTTATGAGTGTTAAATATGTATTGGTTAATCAGTTGGTGTATGAGTGCCTGATTGGGTGACTCAGTGGGTGTGTGAGTAACTATCCATTTCTTTTGCTTTAAAAATAAATTCTTTCAGGAGAGGGGGCCATGTGGCCTCCCTCACCAGGCTGATTTTTTGCCCCGGGGACCCCATCCCCCAGGGCATGGCTATCTCCTTTGGGAACCCGGGGAAGTCTGAAGGCCCCCGCGGTCCCAGCTGGCTCCCTCCTCCTGCAGAAGCTGGCATCGCTTTTTACCTCCATTGAGCTGCTAAGATGCAGCTCCCGGGGGGTAAAAAGCAAAGTGATCTACTTTGAGCAAGTGAGAGCAAAATGCTCTCGCTTTTTCAAAGTGGGGCACTTGTTTGTTATGGGCTCGCAAACTGCAATATCCCAGGGCTGGGCACCCCAGGACATTGCTGGAGCCGGCCCTGGGGGGTGGCCATTACCAGGGCCATTTATGGCTCCAAGAGGGGGCCCGTGCAGCACCGTCCAACAGTATTTAACCCTCAGGGAGGTGGTGGTCCCTGGGGCTATGTGGGGGGGCTCCAGTCCCCCCACACTTTATTTCTAAATATAGCCACAGGGAGGTGGCGGTCCCGGGACTGCGGGAGGGCCAAGTGGCCCCCCTGCATATCAGATAGTTAGCGTCAGGGAGATGGCGGTCCCCGGGGCTGCAAGGTGGGCTGAAGCCCCCCCATGCATTTTAATTCAATATAGCTCTGGGGAGGTATCGTATTGTAATGTATTTGCATTTATATAGCACCTACTACCCCTGATGATGTGTCAAAGTGCTTTTTTGGCGAGTAGCACACTGCTCCAGAACCCATGAAGGATTAGTGGTGAATTAGTATAGTGTAGTGAAAGTAATTTGAGTGGTCGATATGTTAGTCAGTTATTTGGATTCAGAAGGATAACAGAGGGATAGAAGAGGGAAAAAGGTTTGTATTTATATAGCACTTGTTACCCTTGATGGGGTGTTGAAATAATTTTTTTGGCAAGTAGCACGCTACGCCGGAAACCATAAAGGATTAGTGGTGAATTAATGTAGTGAAATATGAAAGTAATTTGAGTGGTGGCTATAAGTCAGTTATTTGGATTGAGAGGATAGTGGAGGGATAGAAGAGGGAAAAAGGTTAGCATTTATATAGTGCTTGTTCCCCCTGATGTTTTTTTTTTCAGTGAGTAGCACGCTACTTCGGAACCCATAAAGGATTAATGGGGAATTAGCATAGTGAAATATGAAATATGTTTGAGAGGTGAACATGTTAAGCTGTTATTTGGGTTGGAAAGGATAGTGGAGAGATAGAAGAGGGAAGGATGTAGACTTTTTTTTGTTTTGTTTTGTTTTGGAGATTAGCAGGAGGCTTGAGATGAGTAAAAGGGATGTGGAGGGGAAGAGTCAGAGGGAAGGGTTTCGAAAGGCTTGTTTTGGGGGAGTGGTATAGTAAAAGAGGTATGAGATGATGCAAGGAGGGATAGAGTAGGAAAGAGTCTAGAAAGGGTTATTTTGGGGATCATAGTAGTGGAATGGGGTTTGGGATGAGAGAGTAAGGGTCAAGGATATATTGATAGAGGTATAGGGTGAGACATAGGGTAGTGCATTGGAAAGAGTAGTAGAAGATGTTTGTGAGGAGTCAGAGAGTTGAGGTAGAAGGTATATTGAGAAAGGTATAGGGTGAGAAATATGGTAGTAAGTATATGTAGATCAAAGATGCATTAAATGAACTCCGGCTTTCAAGTGTTGTTGTACTTAAAATGTATTTTATTTATTTTTTTAAAACATAATTAGTCTACATATTTATA
Organism: Triturus cristatus; assembly: GCF_964204655.1. Taxonomy (NCBI): domain Eukaryota; kingdom Metazoa; phylum Chordata; class Amphibia; order Caudata; family Salamandridae; genus Triturus; species Triturus cristatus. Next base: position 1,209,571,124 of record NC_140591.1, on the reverse strand, counting down.
CAAAGCAATGCACATATATAGGTACATATCTAGAGTACAAATAAATGCTTATATACAGAGGGATATGCTGTATATTTATGTGTGCGTATGGTGCTTATGTGGGGAAGAGCCAATTCTTGAGTAGTTTTATGAAGATAAGGTGATTATATGTGGATCTTATGTTGGGGTAAAGAGTTCCATAGTTTGGCTGCTTAAACAGAGAAGGATGTGCCACCCATGGTTTATTTCTTTTATCTTGGGATTTTGAGGCGAGGTGCCACTCTAGAGCGGAGGTTCCTTGGTTGAACGTGTTTGGTGATTTTATTCCTGATGACGAGAGGTCCAGTTCCATGTATCACTTTGTGATTGAGACAAAGCAGCTTGAGTGTGGATCTTCTGGCAACCGGTAACCATTGAAGGGATTTCAAGGCAAGGGAGATGTGACCTGACGGTTTTATATATAAGAGCAGTCTGGCAACCGAGTTCTGAATACGCCGTAGTCTTTTCATGGTCAATAAAAGTGATCCATGGTAGAGGCTGTTGGGGTAATCAAGTATGGACAGAACAAGGGAGATGGTAGTTTGGACTTTGTGTGGAAATCCCAAATGGTGGAAGATTTGTTGAAAAGTTTTTATAGTAACAATTCTTGATCTTGCTAGTTTGTCCATTTCAGTATTTACCAATACCTTGGAGTTAAGGATCATTCTGAGGTTTCTTACTTTCTTTGATATTTTAGGCGGTGTTCCCAGTTCATCAGGCCAGGCTGCGAGCGGGTAATAATGTTTCCAATCACCACACATGATTATTTCTGTTTTGGAAGCATTTAATTTGAGATGGCTGCACGTCATCCATTGATCCACGCCTCAGAGACAACTGAAAATTGGTAAGTTTACAATGTATTTGGGGCATTCCAGTTGAAGGAGTATTTGTGTGTCATCTGCATAGTTATAGCACGTGAGGTGAAATTGATTAATCAGAACCAGTAATGACTTCATCTAGATGTTGAAAAGCATGGGCGAGATGATAGAGCCTTGAGGAACCCATGCTTTTTTGGAGTACGGTTTGGATGAGAAAGATGGGGTATGGATGACATTAGTTCTGTTGCAAAAGTAGGATGCAATTCAGGCTAGAGGAGATCCCACTATGCCGGCTCTGTAGAGTCTTTGTATCAGAGTGTCATGGTCAACCTTGTCAAAGGCAGCCGAGAGGTCCAAAAGAAGTAGTGCAGCAATCACATTGCGGTCAACTGTGTTCTTCAGGTCATCCCAGATGGCAAGGAGGGCATACCACCAGGCAATAAATTACAAAATTGGTATTACAAATAAGCAACTTGGTAATAGGTTTCCTAATCCTCCTTCCATGCACTGGGTAATACTTGATTTGAACACTTCTCCTATACAATTCTGTAGAACAATCTATGGAGAGTAAAAAATGTATGTGGCAGTTGGATTTTGATGTATTAATTGTTATGTCTATGACAATTATGTATAGAGAATGACCATAAATTGATGAATATCATGCTTATGTTAGGATGTGGCACTGTGTTACATTATTGGGTGATATGAATGTATGACCATTCTAAGACGGCTGAACCGGATGAACCGGTAGTACCGGTAAAACTTCATTGTTTTCACCTCACAGAGGCATTTCGTCTATTGACGTTGATGGTTGTGGGTGTTTTTTTTTTACATAAATAACAAACCAGCTGGAAGCAACGCTGACACTGAAAAAGGCTGTTTTGGCCGAATGCATTTGTTAGCTGTGGTAGAATAAACATATTTGTATGGATTCCTGAGTGAGCAACATTCTTTGCTCCACAAGGATCAGTTTGTATATATATATTCGAGAAAGCTTACAGCACGGCTGATCCCTCACCAAGCAGGGTCGGTGCGATATCTGGGTGGGGGAGCTCGATCGTAAATATCAGAAATTCCATGTACTGATAAGTCCACAAGAAAGAGTCGCACTCCACAGTCACTTTTAAGGCTAAAGTGTCTTTAAAGGCAGCGCGTTTCGACTGAGATGGTTTTCTTCACAAGCCAGAATTTCACCGTTTCCAACCACCATTTGTAGTGCACATAAGTAAACATAAAAGAAGAGCAGACAAAGTTGGTTACAAGCATAGATAGCAACAACAGACTGCATTTACATTTTGCGGTGGTTATTTTGAAAACATTGCAACAAAAACAATACCAAGTGGTGGAAAAAAGAAAATACACAATGTGTTTCACACATGTAAAATGTAAAACATATAAAAAATAAATGAGTGCGTGATGTCACTCAATGTTGGCATTTTCACTCCCGAAGTCCAGAGTCTCACTATTCAATTCTCAGTGTCCTCAGGCTCCAACACATGTGTATTCCATAGGTTGCCCTAAGCCAAGTGGCTAATAAACTAACTGTAATTCCACCAGATCCGGCCATGTGGCCCAAGAAGTCACAATATATTAACACCTATAGTCTGCTATTTCTTTAAAACGATAAGGGGGTGGGGTGGGCGTAACCAACTTTGTCAAATTAATGGTTCCAAACAAAGTAGTGACCACTGTGTACCCATGAGTATATAGTATGAAGCAAAACGGGAAGGGGAACAAAAGGGAAACATTAAAAAGTGGACGGCAAGGGGGTTCAGAGCTATAGGCTTCAGCTCAATGATAATCCAGAATTGAAAAATAAAAATAAAACTTGAATTAAAGTAAACTGGACACTACAGAAAGGAGTCATTTTCAGCCGTGGGACTAAGGCAAATTTGAGATTTGTGCAGGCTACGCCTCCCGTGAAAATTTCAAAGCTGATAACACTGGTCATGGTAGAGAGCCGTCACCACGACACAATATACACAGGGAAAACATGGATCTCCATGAAAGCAGGTCGAACGTCATCTCAGGTACTTATCCAATGTGGACATAGAGTCCTCGTTAATTCCTAAGGGGCTCTTGCCATCAAGGAGTATGATATATCTTGACTCCAGGATTCTCAACTGCCTCTCACGGTCACCCCTCTGGGGCTCGCTGCAATCCTGTCAATGCCAAAGAAAGATAGGCTGTTAGCATCTTTGTTGTGGTACTTTAACCAGTGTCTCGCTGTAGAATAACTCAAATCCACATTTCTAATCACTCTACTATCTTCTTTTTTTAGGGAAAGTAGTACTTTCCACGTACATTTTTTCACAGGGGCAGAGTATCACATACACACAGTAATCAGTGTTGCAGTTCATAAATTTCCTTATGTCTTCTGTTTTCTCTGTCGGTAACGAAAATGCTTTTATATTTTTGCTGGCACTGCAGGCCTTACATTTTCCACATTTGAAAAAGCCTTTCTGCTGTAGCAGCCAACTTTGTTGTTTAGTTGCTCCCATGTAACTGTTCACTAGCATGTCCTTTAAGTAACATGCCCTCCTGTATGTGATCAGGGGATGTGCACTAACCAATGGACCTATTACAGGATCACTCTTCACAATGCACCAATGTCTTTTAAGGGTACTGCACACTGCTGTGGCCTCTACATTAAATGTGGTAATCATCCTGATGCTATTCTGTTCTTTCTTAGTCTCGGGTCTCTTTACCAAAAGGGCTGATCTATTCTGTGTTGCAGCCTTCTCCGTTGTTGCAGTGAGGACTTTCTCGGGGTACCCTCTTCTCCTGAATCTTCTTAACATTATGCCTTGTTCCTTCTCATATGCCTCTTGTGTGTTACAGTTGAGCCTAGCTCTAACCACCTCCCCAAAGGGAATACTCTACTTAAGTTTCAGTGGATGGTGGCTATCTGCATGCAACAGACTGTTGCCTGTGGTCGCTTTTCTATATAATTTAGTCAAGATTGTCCCACTTACTGTCTTCACATCTACATCCAAAAATCCATATCTTTCTGATCGCATCTGTGTGTAAAGAGTAGATTGACCTCATTATCCATTAGCATAGCGACAAAGCACTGTAAGTCCATTTTGGATCCGCTCCGTATCATGAAAATATCGTCTATAAACCTCGTCCAGAAAACAATATGCCTGGTCAGGTGCTCATTCTTCTCGATCCACACAGGCTGTTCCTCCCACCATCCCCTAAACATACAAGCATAGCTCAGCGTGAAGTAACTTCCCATGACGGTTCTGACTAACTGTTTGTACCACCTGTCTTCAAAAAGGAGCAAATTGCTCTCTAGGCAAAAGGTCAGCATATCAATCAACATCATGGAATACTCATATAAGAAAATTGATTTGTCCCTGAAAAAGTGTATGCATGCCCCAATTCCCTTACTGTGTCTAATACACGTGTACAGGGATACCACTTCAATTGTCACTAGCCAGAAATTATCCTGCCATGATATGCCCTCAACTTTATTGATAAAGTCTATGCTGTCCCGGCAATAGGATGGGAAGTTGAGGACATAGGGAAAGAGGAAAGCATTCAAAAACACAGATGTAATTTTCAGGAGGCACCATTAGCTGACATTATGGGCCTAACAGGCGGATTGGTGCTATCCTTATGAATTCTCAGCAGCATGTAAAAACAAGGTGCCGTGGGTGTCTTGGTATAAAGGAATCTGAATTTCTCCTCCCCCAGATATTTCTGATGTCTCCAACTTGCCATTTTAAAGTAGTAGTTGTTAGTCGCCTCATCATATGATTCCTTACTAGACCTCACATAGTTCTTAGAGAGGACGAGTTGTCTGTTGGCCTCCTTTCTGTACAGGTTAATGTCCAATAGGTCAATATTACCCCCTTTGTCAGATGGCTTGATGACAAAGCTTTGGTCCCCATTGAGTGTCCCCAGGGCTACCCTCTGCTCTGGAGTCAGGTTGTGGGCATGTTTGTTTTTGGTTCTATTCCAAATTCCCAGAAGGTCCTGTACAACGACCACCAGATAGCTATCAAAGTTGTCATGTGTGAGGTTAGGATTAAAAGTAGATTTGGGCTTAACATTCGTAGGTGTTGTCCCTCTTGTTTCTAGACCTAGATTTCCAAACAAGTCTCTCTCATTGGACCATTCACCCAATCCTTCACCTAGTTCAGCCAGGCACGCCAGACCTTCAATATATATATATATTCACTTTTCACAGTTTGTCCACAAAAGTGCACTCCTCACCGGGGCAAAATAAAGCTCAGCATGGAAAAGGTAAGCAAGTTTCCTCATAAATGTTCAAGTGCCCAACGCGATTCAGAATTGACTTCCTTGTTCACGGGCAGCAGCAAATTCTAAAATCAAGCAAGACTGTATTAGCACTCCTTTTGAATCCTCTTTAATAACGTTCAAGTGAACATCACGTGTCAAGCAGTGCATGCTGGTCAATACAGTCCGATATCACAATCACTCTGAATTGCTGCTTAATATTATCCAAATTAATTAATACCCTTGATACGGTCGATGAAACAAAGCGCCTTCACCATGCCACATGAGAGCGTCCCAGGAGTCCGCATGACTTCACACTCCCAAAGCCGCAGACCCGCCATATGTATCGGCGGTGGTGCACTTACCGGCCGGACCAGCCGTATTATTCACTTTTCACAGTTTGTCCACAAAAGTGCACTCCTCACCGGGGCAAAATAAAGCTCAGCATGGAAAAGGTAAGCAAGTTTCCTCATAAATGTTCAAGTGCCCAACGCGATTCAGAATTGACTTCCTTGTTCACGGGCAGCAGCAAATTCTAAAATCAAGCAAGACTGTATTAGCACTCCTTTTGAATCCTCTTTAATAACGTTCAAGTGAACATCACGTGTCAAGCAGTGCATGCTGGTCAATACAGTCCGATATCACAATCACTCTGAATTGCTGCTTAATATTATCCAAATTAATTAATACCCTTGATACGGTCGATGAAACAAAGCGCCTTCACCATGCCACATGAGAGCGTCCCAGGAGTCCGCATGGCTTCACACTCCCAAAGCCGCAGACCCGCCATATGAATCGGCGGTGGTGCACTTACCGGCCGGACCAGCCGTATTATTCACTTTTCACAGTTTGTCCACAAAAGTGCACTCCTCACCGGGGCAAAATAAAGCTCAGCATGGAAAAGGTAAGCAAGTTTCCTCATAAATGTTCAAGTGCCCAACGCGATTCAGAATTGACTTCCTTGTTCACGGGCAGCAGCAAATTCTAAAATCAAGCAAGACTGTATTAGCACTCCTTTTGAATCCTCCCAAAGCCGCAGACCCGCCATATTAAAGAGGATTCAAAAGGAGTGCTAATACAGTCTTGCTTGATTTTAGAATTTGCTGCTGCCCGTGAACAAGGAAGTCAATTCTGAAACGCGTTGGGCACTTGAACATTTATGAGGAAACTTGCTTACCTTTTCCATGCGGAGCTTTATTTTGCCCCGGTGAGGAGTGCACTTTTGTGGACAAACTGTTAAAAGTGAATAATACGGCTGGTCCGGCCGGTAAGTGCACCACCGCCGATACATATGGCAGGTCTGCGGCTTTGGGAGTGTGAAGCCATGCGGACTCCTGGGACGCTCTCATGTGGCATGGTGAAGGCGCTTTGTTTCATCGACCGTATCAAGGGTATTAATTAATTTGGATAATATTAAGCAGCAATTCAGAGTGATTGTGATATCGGACTGTATTGACCAGCATGCACTGCTTGACACGTGATGTTCACTTGAACGTTATTAAAGAGGATTCAAAAGGAGTGCTAATACAGTCTTGCTTGATTTTAGAATTTGCTGCTGCCCGTGAACAAGGAAGTAAATTCTGAAACGCGTTGGGCACTTGAACATTTATGAGGAAACTTGCTTACCTTTTCCATGCTGAGCTTTATTTTGCCCCGGTGAGGAGTGCACTTTTGTGGACAAACTGTGAAAAGTGAATAATACGGCTGGTCCGGCCGGTAAGTGCACCACCGCCGATACATATGGCGGGTCTGCGGCTTTGGGAGTGTGAAGCCATGCGGACTCCTGGGACGCTCTCATGTGGCATGGTGAAGGCGCTTTGTTTCATCGACCGTATCAAGGGTATTAATTAATTTGGATAATATTAAGCAGCAATTCAGAGTGATTGTGATATTGGACTGTATTGACCAGCATGCACTGCTTGACACGTGATGTTCACTTGAACGTTATTAAAGAGGATTCAAAAGGAGTGCTAATACAGTCTTGCTTGATTTTAGAATTTGCTGCTGCCCGTGAACAAGGAAGTCAATTCTGAAACGCGTTGGGCACTTGAACATTTATGAGGAAACTTGCTTACCTTTTCCATGCTGAGCTTTATTTTGCCCCGGTGAGGAGTGCACTTTTGTGGACAAACTGTGAAAAGTGAATAATACGGCTGGTCCGGCCGGTAAGTGCACCACCGCCGATACATATGGCGGGTCTGCGGCTTTGGGAGTGTGAAGCCATGCTGACTCCTGGGACGCTCTCATGTGGCATGGTGAAGGCGCTTTGTTTCATCGACCCTATCAAGGGTATTAATTAATTTGGATAATATTAAGCAGCAATTCAGAGTGATTGTGATATCGGACTGTATTGACCAGCATGCACTGCTTGACACGTGATGTTCACTTGAACGTTATTAAAGAGGATTCAAAAGGAGTGCTAATACAGTCTTGCTTGATTTTAGAATTTGCTGCTGCCCGTGAACAAGGAAGTCAATTCTGAAACGCGTTGGGCACTTGAACATTTATGAGGAAACTTGCTTACCTTTTCCATGCTGAGCTTTATTTTGCCCCGGTGAGGAGTGCACTTTTGTGGACAAACTGTGAAAAGTGAATAAATATATATATATATATATATATATATATATATATATATATATATATATATATATATATATATATATTAAGCCTGGGCAAAGCACTACGCTACGCTCGCGTAGTTTGCGAAGTTCGCGCTACTTCGCACTACGCGAACTGCACGTAGCACAGTGAGAACACGCGTAGCGTAGTGTTGCGTAGTGCAGCAGTCATTTTTTGCTTGCTCGCGGTCCTCAACGTCAAGTTGGCGACCGCGAGCAAGCAAAATGACATCCTGGCGAGACTTTTTCCTTGTTCGCGATCAGCAACTGCAAGTTGGCGATCGCGAGCATGGAAAATAAACCTCCCGGCGAGATTCCCAACGCGAGGAGGTCAGGTTTCTCATTGCGAGTGGTCGCGTATGCTCGCGACCGCTCGCGATGACAAACTACCAGTTCGTGTTGAGAAAGCTGAAGCTCGAGTAAAAATCTACTCGAGCAGCAGAAAACTACAGCTCGCACTGTGCAAGATGCCATTTTCAATGATTGCACAGTGCCGGTTGCTTGTTCGCACTGTGTAATCATTGAAAACGACATCTGGCACAGTGCGAACAAGGTACTACGCAGTTCGCGAAGTGCTACGCGTAGCTCGCGTAGTGCGAACTTCACTTTGCGTAGCTTCGTGAAGTGCTACTTCGCGAACTACGCCCAGGCCTAATATATATGCATAAATATATTCCCTGAACATAACAAAGGTTACCAAGATGTTATACTGAGCAAATAGAATAAAAAGAATCTTGGAAATTCACTGTAAAAACCAAAGGTTACAGGGACGTTATATTAATTGAGCTCACATTTCATTTGTACAAAACCAGTGAATTCAGCAGTTATGGTTAGATGAGCTAACTATAACTTCCACCTCAGCAATGCACTGCTTATAATCACACATATTATATCACCTATGACATGATCAGTGATATCACTAATGACATATCAAATGACATTACTGACGACATCACCCAGTCATTGTGAGTGTTTTTCTAAAGGATTTTGTATGTTAAATATATATACTAAGGTTCCAAAAAGGTTACATTTATTTACTCTTTGGTGTACCACCAATGTGTGATACTATTTCTAACTTATATTTGGTGAGTGGCTGTGTGACTATGGGTATTTTTTGTGAGAGTGGGTGTGTGAATGACTGGGTGTGTGAATGGTTGTGTGAGTGGTTGTATGGATGACTAAGTGGGTGTGTGAGTAGCTTTACTGTTGAATAAGTGGGTGTGTGAGTATCTGTATTGATGAGTGAGTGGCTGTGTGAGTGCATGTATGGTTGGGTGAGTGGGTGTGTGAGAGACTATATGGGTGAGTGACTGAGTGTGTAAATGGTTGTATGGGTGAGTGGCTGATTGAGTGGGTGTTTGATTAACTGAGTGGGTGTGGGAGGGGTTGTATTGGAGAATTACTTTTTGAGTGGGTTTATGGGTGAGTCAGTTGACACGTGAGTGCTTGTGTGGATGTGTGAATGGGTATGTAAGTGGTTGTATGGGTGTGTGAGTGGCTCTGTTGAGAGGCTGTATTGGTTAATGAATGGGTGTGTGCATGGCTGCATAGATGAATAAGTGGGAGTGGGAGTAGCTGTATAGGTGATGAAGTGGAAGTGTGAGTGAGTGTAAGGGTGAGTGAGTCGCTGTGTCAGGAGGTGTATGGGGAAGTGAGTGGCTGTATGCGAGCGAATGGGTGTGTAAGTGGTTCTGTGGATGAGTAAGTGGGTATGTGTGTGAGGTTGTAAGGGTAGGTCAGTGGATATATGAGAGGTTGTGTGGGGGTGTGAGTGGAAATGTAAGTGGTTCTGTGGATGATGTCATCAGTGATGCCATCTGAGATGTCATCAGTGATGTCACTGACCATTTCATGAGTGATCTAATATGTGAGGTCATAAGCACTGCATTGCAGAGGGCATAAGTAATAGTTAGCTCAGCTGACAAAAATAGTCAAAGGAAAAGGGGTGATGCTTATGGCCCTCCTATGTGCAGCTAGGGTGGACGGCATGGAGGTACATGTCTGGGAGGATTCATATTTGCCCATTACTTTCATAGACAAATCAATAAGGGAAGATTTGGATTCTGGCGAGTTGTGTCCCACATATGTCGAGCCGGAAGTGTATTGCGGTAACAAATTACCAGTTTTGGGACATTTCATGATGGGTTTAGAATTTCAGGATAGGAAGTTGCAGGGTAAAATTTATGTTGTCGAGAAGGGAAGATCTTTGTTAGGATGGAAGCAGCAACACGCATTGGGGATGATTGTGAACCAAAATCATTCAGAGTAGGTGTTGTTGACAGAGTCCCTGGAAGGGAATGGGTCACAATGTTTCCGAATTTGTTTGAAAAACAAATGGGGCATTTAAGAAAATTTGAACACCAGATAGTACTTAAGAAAAAACGGTGTCCAAAGTACACAAGGTGCAGAACATTCCAATTGCCCTGAGTGGCTTGTCAAAGGAGGAAATGCAAACACTATGCAAGGAAGGTGTGAGTGAACCAATAAAGGTCTCTGACTGATTGAGTCTGATCATCATCGCTATGAAACCCAAATGGAAACCTTCATATGTGTGTAGACCTCAGGGATTTGGATGATTGCATATGGATTGACTGGCATCCTCTTCCCCGAATAAAGGAGCTGCTGGCAAATGTGATGTCACTGCCCTAGACGTGTCCAGTGCCTACCATCAGGTACGATTGCACTCAGAATCCAGGCATTTGATGTCCTTCATTACACCTAAGTGGGCGTATCAATTTATTTGCATCCCAATTGGGCTGGCCTCGGTGTCAGCAGGGTTTTCCAAGGATAATGCAAGGTGTTTTGAAGGGCGTGTCAAATGTACTGGCGTTCCAGGATGATGTGTTAGTATGGGGAGAAAGCAGGAAACAATATGATGAGAGCTTAAAGGAAGTTTTGCACAGGCTGAAGAAGGCAGGACTTACAATTAGTCTGGAAAACTGCAAATTTGGCTTGGAGGAAGTAAAGTACTTGGAGCATACATTGACTCATGAAGGGGTTAAACCCAAAGTCAGCTTGGTGGAAGTGATTGAGATGGCTCCTCCTCCACGAGATAAAGAACAATGAAGGTGGTTTCTTATTCTTGCAGAGTATTACGCTAAGTTTGGACACCATTTCACAGAAAGGGCTCATGTGTTGTGTGTGTTAATGAAGAAAGGTGTGAAGTTTCAATGGTCCGCAGAGTGTCAACATCCATTTGATGTGGGGATGGATTCCAAAGTGAGAGCAATCGCCTTGAAGTCATTCCACCCTAATGATGATGTAATTATCATGATAGATGCCAATGATTATTGGCTTGGGGCCATGTTAGAGCAGGTGCATGATGGAAGAGAGAGAGTTTTTTAGATTTTTTTTTCATATAATGCAAACTGGACCCAAAGGTATCAGAGCGCTTTACATGTGCACCAGTCGCCTTACAGACGGGGATTAAGTGAGCTGCCCAGAATCAAAGGATGACGAGCATACCTTCTGAGACTCGAACCCCGTTCCCCAGCTTCGTGGTCGACCGCCCTAGCCACTGGACCACATCCTCTCACCTAGTAGGGGTAGTTGAATTCACGTCACACACACGGAGAGGAGCAGAAAGCATATATTCCATGGTAGAAAAAGAGGCACTGGTGTGCTGGTGGGAGATACAGCTTTTCTGGATCTTTATGTGGGGTGTGAATTTCAAACTTCATACAGATCATAGGCCATTGGTAGACCTGTTTTTTACCGCGGGGGCTGGTAAAGCTATGCCACGCATAGCCAAATGGCTATCATGCCTCCAGGAATATATGTTTTCAGTAAAATATAAGCCGACCATGAGGAGCATCAATGCAGATTGGTTGTCAAGATTGCCTTTGGAGGATGCCACTGGGATCGAGGAGGAGGAATGGATGGTAACAGAGGTTTTGGATGTCTACAGAGCCATAGAAGAAGACGAGACAAAGGAGTCTATTTTAGAGGATCTTATATTGATGAGATTGATAGAGGTGCTACCACGTGTTCAGGGATGGAAAACGTCAGGAGTGTTAGAAGTGTTCAAAAGTGTGTGGAAGGAGATGTCAGTTGTGGATGGTATTGTGAGGAGGAGTGAAAGATTAGTAATGCTGATCAACCTGCAGGAAAGATTTTAGAGATTGCTACACAAGGGTCATGGGGTATGACGACAATGAAAAGAAAATCCAAGGTGAATATTTGGTGGCAGGACATGCACAGGCAGATAGAAAGATTTTCTCTGGAGTGCATACCTTGCACCTGTAGTGACAAGTTGCATGTTTTGCAAGAAACGCTATATACCCAGTAGCCTTGCCTAAATGTGCATGGGAAAGGTTTTCAATAGATATATGTGGTCTGCTTGAGTGTTTAGGAACGAGAAAGAGGTTTGAAGTGGTGATGATGGACTATTTCTCAAAATGGGCAAATTTGGCATTTATGAGGGAGGTGAAGATGACCAATGTGATTGCGCTATGTTAGGACATTTTCAACAGAGAGGGTTGCCCTGCATAGATGCTAGTGGATAATGGTCCACAATTTATACCTGAAATGTTCAGTGGGGAATTAAGCATTTTAGAACCTCAGTGTATCATCCTGGGGCTAATGGTTTGATTGAATGCTTTAACCACATATTGGCGAAAGTATGCAGTTGGCTTTGTCAAGTAATGTTTGTTGGAGGAGTCAGGTCATGGATATTTTGTCAAACTATAGAACCACTCTTCACTCTGTAATGGGGAAAGCACTGTTTTGTTTACTGAAGGGGAAAATACCATGCACAGTGGTGGTGCCAGAATGGATGGCTTGGTCTGGCCAGCGTAAAGTTGAATATGGTATGATGTGCAACAAAGTTGAAAGGCATTAAGCTTGATATGGGCAAAGACACAATAGGGAGATTAAGAAAAGTGGCAAGAAACTTGTGGAGGAAATGTATGTGAGAGTAAGTTTGGGAAATGTGGAAGGAAAGGGCAACTCCAAGTTATCTGAACCCAAGAAATTGATGGAGGTAAGGGAAAATACTTAAGTTATTGGATGGCAAGTGATGGAATGTAAGGAAGGTGACAGAGTATTGTGATGTGCCACTGCACAAATGGCTGAGGTCAGTAAATAATGTTGCAGAGTCAGAATGTGAACGGAAAACTTGCAGGGAGGACAAGCCTTGCAAGAGGGAACCAAACACACTTCTGAGAGCAAGACCTAGAAAACTTGACGATTACATATGTATTTAGGATGTTAGCTTATACTGGCTTGTTAAAAAAAGTTTTTTTGTCATGTTTAATAAGGAAGGGGGTTGTGTTGTATTCTGTGGGTGTTATGTTTCCTGGTAACTGTGAGGCTGTTTCTTGGCAATTGTGATGCTTCCACATCTGGAATCCGGAGTGTGGATTCTGAGAAGCTGAGCAAGCAGACAGTTTCTGACGATCAATGACTTGTCAGGGGTCATTGAATGGAGCTTAAATAAACTACTTAATTATCTCACAAGCTGTGTCCTATCATCCCAAAAAGGATGCATTGTTTTCTATTTGTTATACCTGTATATGAATATTCCGATTTTATTCCCATTTTAATAAAGTTTGGGCCAATTCACAAAGGCATGTAAGAGTACGTTAAAGAGTACTAAAGGAGTGCTACAGTTTTTTTTGGTTTTGTTTAATTTTATTTTTGTATAACAAAGGTAACATAAAACAGAGGTTATATAGAATATGGAATTATACAACAAGGTGGTTATGCAACGATTATAACTGAGTTTAGGGCAGTAGTTGTGTCAGCATGCAGCAAATATAGGAGTGGAACAAGTTGCCATTGCAGGATCGTTGAGTGCCCTTGAAGTGCCGACCTGTTAGGGCATGCGAGACTTGGCATCCTGCAGCCCAGGAATGAGAAAGAGCTTACCCGTGCCTGCCATGTGGAGTAGCAGGTATGCTGTCAGGCGCAGCCAAATATCTGTACGCCTAGATGAAGGGAGGAGCAGCTCAGCATACAATTCTAATTGCTCTTGACAGTAGACCAGATCACCAAGCCAGTGTTTAAATTTGGGTGCTCTCTCATGCACCCAGAAACTTTGCCAATAATGAGGCAAGGGCTGTTAATTTCCTATGTGATGCAGCTATGTCCTTGACATAGCCCAGAAGGCTGACCAAGGAAACCTGTCTCATCTCGTAGAAAATATTTGCAGCGATGCTCCTGGGTGTAGTAGAAGCAACGTAGGAACCTGTACATTAGAATATGAAGATGATTACAGGAGTTAATTACTCCTCTCTGATTGCAGCTAAATCACCACATTTCCTTATAGATCTCATACCCTAGATCCGTATCCCAACCCAGTTATGCCCTCTGGGGTACTTCCAGAGTCTCCTCCTGAAATGCCTGATAGAGCGAAATAAATAGATGTTTAGTCGAGGAGGCGGCAGGAGTTGCCTATTATGGTAGATGCTCTATCAGCAGTCCTGGGAGTGCCCCACAGTTGCTTCACAGCTGGTGATATGTGAGTGTGTCTAGGGGTGAGCTAGGAGAGGCTCCCACGAATTCCAACACTGTTAGAAAGGGAGCCTGCCTGTATAGACTGCCTCAGGTGGTCAGGCCTTATGATCTACAGTTTCACTTGTGACAAGCAGCAGAGCAGAGGGCTGCATCTCAACAGGAGGTTAGGAAGTAGATCAAGTGCTTTCCCACGTCTCTTCTTAGTGATTCTCTTGACTGAGTCATGCAATCAACCATGGACAGATCTCCTGTAGACCTACCTGCAGATAGTCCAATGAAGGATGTTGAGGGCACCGGGGCCTTGCTGACTATCTCTATCACAAGGTGAGGGAATAATGGTATGGAGTGTTACCAGTGGAACACACAGTGTGCCTGGGCACATGAGTAATACAGCTCCTTGTCAGGAGCTTCAAACCCCTCATGACGGAATGGCAAGGTAGGTGTTTCCCATTTCATCCTGGGTTGCTTTCTGGCCCAAGCCAGACAGTCCAGCTGTACTGAAGGGTGGTAAAGATAGCTGTGGTGAGTGGGAGTGGGATGAGTAAGAACAGGTATAGCAGTTTTGGCAGGTGTACTGTTTTGCTCAGACCTAAACACCCATGTAAATGATACTGGGAGGAAAATCGATCTACTGATATTTTCATTAATGATGTTAATCTTGGTGCTATAGTTCACCCACATCATCACTTCTCTGACCCGGTTGAGCCATATTCCATGGGGAAAGTCAGGTATAAATTCTGGTGTATTTGCAGTCAAGGGAAGATATAGGATTTTTTTCTGTTTAATCTGAATTCCTACAAGTGGCAAAGTTCATTAAATATGCCATTTAGACTCCTGTTAATGCAGGTAGAGGGTGATATTATTGGCATAAAGTGAGATTAATGTGCTGATTTGTGTATCGCAGGGTTTAATCTGAGTAATGCTATCTAAGTTTGGCCGTTAAAGGCTATATTACCAATGCTAAAAGGAGAGGTCAGATTCGACAGCCCTGTCTTGTGCTCCTCAATAATTTGAAAGGCAGAGATAGCACACCATTGACCCAAACATTGGCCACAAATTGGGTGTAGCGCATCTGTATCCAACCCAAAAATGTAGATGGTATGCCCATCCTCTGCAGGATAGAAAAGAGGTATTTCCATTCCAGTGAGATAAAGGATTTGGTGGCATCCAGAAACACAGCAACCTCTATTGAGAGTTCAGTTCTTGCAGGAGAACAAAGGATGTGCACAGATTATGTGCAGTGGAGAAGCCAAAAATGAAGCCTGATTGAACTGGCCTCATCGGATGAGGTAGTAGTAGCATTAAGCAATTCACTTTAATTTTAACCATTATCGTGTCATCGCAATTTAGCAATGATAGGGGGCGATACGAGTTTTAGAAATGTGGGTCTTACCCAGCTTTCAGAGCATGTTGTGGATTGCCTCCCTCATGAAATCAAGGAGAACAACAACAATGGTGCATATCATTCATAGAATTTAGCCTGGAAGCCACTTCCGGGTCACCGATGGCACCACTTCCACGGGGGATCTTCATGCTAGTGTACTTGCTGACAGGGGATCACACTGGAACTCTTTAAAGTGCAGAATTCAGTTAACTTTACAGGATCAGAGTCATTTGGGAGAGGGCAATAATATATGGACAGCCAGGACGGAAGTAGAATCGGTGGAGAGGTGGGAGAAGAAGATAGAATTTGCGAGCCTGACAGCCCTGAAGAAGTCGCGGAGTATTCCCCTCTCGATGAAACACGTGTTGGGTGGGCACAGAAAATTATAAACAAAGACCAGAATAAACATACCATTTCCTTGTGTGATTATTAAGAATTAAATGTCTTATATAATTATGCATGTGCTGAGGTTTTCATTCATTTTGTAAATATGTAAGGGTCTTGATTTGGAGGGTTTAGGGTGCACCGTAGTTAATTAGTTTGTGAAATTTAATTGAGACGTATTTTGTGTGTGTCACAAATTTCCGAGAACAAACTCACCCCAATATGATAAAAAATTATGGAAGCCATTGATGCCTACATGTCAGAAGCAAGCTGATAGAAGTCAGGATTTTGTCGAGAATGAAGGGTTGGTCAAGCGACTGTCCCAAAACCACCCAAGGGCAACAACTGCAAGACAGGTTTCAACATCAGTCAGGGGACAAGAACTCATGGTGGTATACAATGATTTGAGGAATGTGGTACACACCGAGAGTATCTGTTTAGGGTCATAGAAAATCTCCTCCACTGGCTATTTCAAGGATATTGCTTGTGACATTAGGGAGTTGGATCATGATAGATAATGATTTCCCTGGTCTTCCCCCTTCTCTATATGTAAAAACATATGCATATTTGCCTCAATACTGAAATGCCTGAAAGACCACTTTGTCATATTCCGTGATATTTTTAGTCTGAGCTGTTCCTGTGTGTCCTAGTCATGGCTCCCAGATAGCTGCAGCTCCAGGGCCTTAATTTCCCTTACTAGATGCTGTAGATGGTCTCAGAGTGCTCGCCCAATGTCACAGTGCTTGGCAATGCAAATTACCCTCACTTTGGCCTTCAATGTCTGTCAAGCACGATCCTCGTAGATCCCACAGGAGCAAGGTGAAGGCTGCAATGCGGAGTCCTAACTCCTCCTCTGGAGGAGTACACCTTCTGGATGAAACGAAAACATCCCCTGATTTCCGTGTTATGTAGTGTGAGGTTAAGCCCCAAAGGAAAAATGGGAATAAATGAAGAGAGAGAGACAGTGCAATGGTTTGCTTCTGCACCTGCCACTGATCTCCTCTTAAATCTGTTTTGAGTTTTCTCCAACATTCTGTATATTCCCTTTTTCTCACATGTTTTCTACTTCTCACAGTTCATGTGTAGGTTCTGATCGAATACCTCAAGCCTCTGGGGGCGCTAGGTTGGCGGGTTCGCAAGATGGCTGCACTCTAGTGAGGCTCCTACAGTCCTGGAAAATTATACAAAAATATAATAACCCTGGGGTAAAGTTGAAGGTCCGGAGGAAAAGATAAAAGTGTAGAAAGGAGCAAGGAGGCAGTCGCCCAAACCTGAGAGTGCTACAGCAGCGCAAGCTGAAGTTACAGCCGCGGAAGGATCGGGCTGGCTGAGAAAGTGCATCGTGGCCGTGCGAGCCGCTGGTGACTGGAAAGGCTCACGCCCGGATGGGGAGAGGCGGAGATCGAGCAAAAGAAGAGCAGGGAAAAAACAACAAGGTGAGCAGCCGCAAAACCAGCATACGACGAATGACTGTGCGTTAATAATAAAACTCATTGCAAATCAGAAGTGCGACCGCCATCCTGGAGAAAGTGTGGCATCTTGGCTGAACGAAAACCAGCTGTGCACCGGGTGCTGCAATGCCCACAAACAAGTCTCAAAAGTCACCAAAAGAGACCGCAGGGAGCCAAATAAGAGCACAGCGAACAAAAAAGGTAGGGGGAAGCATCAAGAGCATGCAGCCGTTGCGGATGCGCTAACAAGAAGCAAGCTCGGCTGCCATTTTATAAAGACTGCGCTTGCAGGAGAACTACGGACATTACTACCGTATAAAATAAGTCCTAGTGAATAAGTGCACATACAAATAGTCAAGCCATAGAAGAACCCCAAACTGCTGCGCGTTCATAAATAATGCAGAGCGGCGAAGATTGAAATTACATTTATAAAACAACAAACAATAGTAATAACACAGTGACCAAGGAGGGCCGACTTAGAAGCTGCAGGTTGGCAATACGAAAGGGGCAACTCACAGAAAGTCACCAGTGGGAAAGTTTGAACAGATGCGCAAACTGAGAAAACAAACAAATCACGATTAATGAGTTGAATGAAGAAAGTAGAGGGATTACAGGCTAAAACAGGCATTGCACTTTAAGACTGTGGAATACATATTTGCAATCACTGAGGTAAATAAAAAGCACACAAACGGATGCCGGACGAATCCAAATTCCAGAATGGGGGGCCCCACATGAAAAAACGTGGCAAATGAGGGAACAAAGGAGAGTATTGTAGGAAATAAGTGTGTTAGCTACTGAGGAGATGTGGAGGAGAGCAACTTTACTGCCACTGTGAGAGGAGTGCTGCAACTAGAAAATGCCATGCATGCTGGCAAGGAGGGACAATAAATGCAGTATGTGCGGTTGAACTGGAATAGGGCGCTCTAGGATTCACGCACGTAGGGGCAGAACGGCACACTCTACTGTATTCCTCAAAGGCACACAGTAACGGGCACGATAGTTTAAATAATACTTTATGAGCAAAAATACTCCACACCGCTGGGACATTACATGCAAAGCAAGGCAAAGCAGATCAGAGTTATAAGTGAAAAGTATATAATGACCCAAACATAAAATCTGCAAGCACTGAAAAGGCAACAGCAGAGCGTGCTTGTCGTCAAACTGCTGGAGCAACTGTGAAGGTTGGGAAAATTCATAAAGAACGTCGTGTGCAGGTGCTCAGACCCTACTAGTGCCTTACGAATAAAGAATAATGGGAAAAGCAAACAGAAAACAATCCAAGTTGCCGTTTGAAGCACCCGGAGGGCACGCTCAGGAAATAAATACAGAGATGCCACATCAAAATGACACAGAGCATTCACTTGAGGAGGAAGAGGATCTGAAGACAATGCTGATTTCCATGAAAAGAAGCCTATCCTCAACAGAGGCAAAAATTGACAATATGAGTACCAGAATGGACTTCGTAACACAAAAAATCGAAAAGCAGGATGGCAGATTGGGCGAAGCTGAGAACAGAATCTCGACACTTGAAGATGAACAAAACCAACACAAAGAACATCTCTGCTGAAATGGACAAAATACTCAAGATTATTGCAGAAAAAAATTAAGACCTGTAAGCGAGATCCAGGAGAAAAATATACGGATTCTAGGAATTCCTGAGACTACAAACACCGGGAGAATGGAACACTATGCAGAGCAGCTGCTCATCAACTGCTATGGAAGAGAGGAATTCTCCCCAGTGCTGATCATAGAGAGGGCACACAGAAAACTGGTGCCATAAGCACCCCCTGGAGTCCCACCGAGACCCATAGTCGCAAAATTGTTGAATTATAGAAATCGCGATACGACGCTATGGAAGACCAGAGAGGCGCGCAAACTCACTTATGAGAATAATGGCATAGCGTTGTACCCTGATTTTACACTGGCGGTATAATATGGGAGGAAAAAGTTTCTACTTGTAAAAAAGACCCTACAGCAGGCAGGAGTGGACTATGCTATGCTCTACCCAGCTAGGCTATGTCTCACATACCAAGGCAAGCATCACTTCTGCTCCAATCCACAGCAAGCAATAGATTTCTTGAGATCACTTCCAAGAGCACAGACAAGTCGTCCACATATGGCAGAGAAGCAGTGACATAGCATGACGAGCAATAGAACAAGCACAAGGAACAACTCTTTCAATGCACCACAGACTAAGATGAGATAGTTGCATGTGGTACGACTTCAGAGTGACTCTACACACACTGTGCATTCAGATTGCGGAGCAAAAATGTGATATGGTAGGACTTTTCTGTATTGATTCGGGATATGAGGGAGGACCGCTACAGTATACTATCCATACAGGTATAGAGAACAGCTTACACTAATTGAAGAGTACATTAAAGATATATCATCAACAATGGGAAAAAAGAAAAAGAAAATAAACAAAAAAAGGCCCCAGGGGTTAAAATATGCAGCCAGGGCACCCTCCTGCTGGGTATTGACTGAGCAGGAGGTTTCAGCCTCACCCCCTTGTAGAACTGCCCCAACAGGTGATCCCTACACCCTCCTTGTTGATGGGGAATCCTTTGTAAATTGCACTACTATATTAAATTAGTGGGTTGTTTACTGTTCTATGGACTAGCCATGCATTAACTGTAACACAAAATATACATGCCCATGAGGGTGAGATTGAAGCCACAGACAGAAAGAATTTGTTTGAAAGAGAGTATATGGGGCACAGAGCACAAGCCCAAACACATTGGTAAGATATACGCTATGTTGAAAAAAAGTTACATTGCATGCATGTTTGGGCTCTAGGAAGGGTGGGAACAGTACATGGCAGGTTGGGCATGCCGTTGTGGGTGGGGGGATGGAGCTTATGTTACAAATGGCATGGACAGTACAACACAAAATAAAAAAATAGAAAGAAGAAAAAGAGGTTACGGATCCAAGACATAAGCTATATTAAACAGATTGGCGGGATAAGTTAGCATCATGGCACAAAACATAAATAGGGACAATCTAACAGCTGGCATAGGGTTACTGACATGGAACGTCAGAGGGCAGGGAGACCCCTTAAAAGAAGACACTTGCTAGCCTATCTGGATAGACATAATATAAACATAGTAATGTTACGAGAAACACACACCACCCCATAAGCAACTCCTAAATTTGCAGAGAAGTGGGCTTCACGCACATATTTTGCGTCTTAATCCTCATATTCAAGAAGAACGGCCATGCTTATACAGAAAAACACTCCATATGAGGAAGTAGGGATAATAAAAGACCCTCAAGGAAGATACTGTTTGTGGTGGTTAGACTGGGGTCACACACAGTCACTCTGGTTAACTGCTACGGACCGAACCTAGATGATGAAAACTTTTTCACCACACTCTGGGGACAGATAGTGAATGTGGGGTCAACACATATCATTTAGGGTGGAGACCTTAATCTAACAATCCAGCCCGCACAAGATTGCTCACACCCTCAAGCGCAACATTATACCAAGGTGCAACGCCTGCTGCAACAAATCATTGCCGAACACCAACTAGTTGATGCATGACACTTTGGTCATCCAGACAGATTGGAAGGTACCTTCCACTCAGCGGTACAAAACAGCTGGTCCAGGTTAAATTACTGGACACTCACCAAGGGAATTGCGTTATGGATCACACAAACCCAACATTTAGCAAAAACATATTCCGACCATTCGCCGGTGTGTATGCGCATACTCCTGCCAGAGAAACAAAACGTGCTTGTTACAAGGCGTATGCCGACAAATGCGCTACTGGACGCTGTTCTCAAAATGGAGCTGGGACAGGAAATAGAAGGGTTCCTTAGGAACAATATTGATTCAGTTCCCTCATTAGCTATGGTTTGGGAGGCTTTAAAGGTCCCCATGAGAGGCGTGTGTTTGGCAAAGGCGGGGGGTATATTAAAAGACATTAGGAACATGTTATCCCAACTGGAAAAGAGATGAAAAGATTTGGAACAACAGGTACAGGCTTCCAGAACGAGCCCAATATTGAGTAGCATCAGAGAAACAATTACTGAGTACCAAGAGACAGAGGAACGAGAATTGTTATTCCTTAGGAAATACTATAAAGCCAGAAAGTATGGAGAAGGGGAGCAACCAAGAGAAGCACTTGCTAAATTGACGCGCCGTCCCAAAAATGCTAACTATATGCTAGAAATACTAGATGATAATGGCACAATACACAGAGATACAGAGGAAATTACACACACATTTAGCAACCACTACTCAACATTATATACCTCGCGTAAGTCTAAACAATCCGAAACTGGCTCATATCGGGAGTAGATAGAACTGGCCTGGTTCAGCAATGTTCACCGTGAGTTTTAAGCAGCGGATTGGGAGGAAGAAGAACTCAGAGTAGCCATAATGCACATGGTCAATGGCAAAGCCCCCGGCCCTGACGGCTTATCAGCCGCGTTTTACAAGGCATACATGGATATTATGGTCCCCTTCCTAAAGCGTATGTTTGAAGAGTTGGCACAAGCGGGGATATTGCCACAATCGATGCGGGAGGCCTTATAGTATCCCTGCAGAAACCAGGAAAAAGCCCCAACTGTCTGGATTAATATAGGCCCCTTCAACTTATAAACAGTGTTGCTAATATATTAGCTAAAGTTCTGGCTAATCGGCGAAGTTAGTTAATGGATAAACTAATACGCCCAGACCAAACAGGGTTTGTGCCACATCACACAACCAGCGCACACTGTTTTCCATTATGTAAGAAATAGATCCGGAGGACAAAGCAGTGGCAGTCTTCCTAGACGCCACAAAGGCTTTCGATTCCCTCGAGTGAGAATACTTGGTGGCAGTACTGAAACACATGGGATTCCCACCAGGCTATATGGCTTGGATAAGATTGTTGTACCATAAGCCTAAGGCCAAACTACTGATAAACAGGGTTCATAATGCAGCATTTGAGATAACGAGAGGCACCACGCAAGGGTGCCCACTTTCGCACTTGCTTTTTGCGCTAGCAATAGAACCTTTAGCCGCTACTCTCCGACAGCATCATAAACTGCACTCATTGGACTACCCAACAAGACCGGTACTAGTATCATAGTATGCAGATGAAATAACAATTTTAGGAAGGGACCCGGAAATGGGCCTTAATGTAATTGTACATGAAATTATCAAATTTGGGGCATACTCAGGGATAACAATTAACTGCCGTAAATCCCAGATTTTACCTCTCACCAACAGCACACTGGAAAGTAAATTAGAGTATCCACTGAAAGGGTGTGACTCGGAACTTAGATACTTGGGTATCCTTGTTACAAAAGACAGGGAAGAGCTGCTCAGGGCCAACTATGGCAGAGTCCTAAATACAGTGGAAGAGGCCATAACCAGATGGATTGCAATGCCATTATCAATGGTTGGATGCATAGCGTTAATGAAGATGGTCATTATGCCCAAATTTCAGTATCTATTTATAAATATTCTATATCCGCCTGGATGGCCCTTTATTCTAAGATTAAACAGGCAATTAATTAATTTGGCATGAGGGGGAAACAGGCCAGAATAAAGTGAAACAGGCTCACATTGCCCTTCGCAGAAGGCGGTTTTGAAGCGCCTGATCCTGAATTATATTATTTAAGTGTGCAAGTCCATTACGCTATATATTGGTTTAAAACCCCTCCATTCATGATGCATCTAGCAGTCAAACAGGGTTACATGCTGCCAATTCCACTAGCTGGGTTTCTGGGAACTAGTAGCCATGACACTGCTGACAAATATTCCACCGTAGCATGCACAAATCTTGCTTGGAAAATATTCGCTAAAAAAACACACAACCCCATGATATAATCGCCATTACTCCCTTTGACATATCAACCATCACTTCCAGTTACGCATGAGGAATAAGCAGATAAATGCTACTAAAGTATGGAATACATTTGTGGGGAGCACTGTACGCAGATGGGAAATTCAAGCAAGAAGAGGCCTTTTTCGAGGGGAAGAATCCTACTATTATGGATCAATTTCTAAACATATGACTTAGACAAGACGTTAAAACAGCCACACTGCAATTCCCTGAGGAACCCCCCACGCTGCCCTTGCTACACATAATGCTCCAAGCGGAGGGACCATCCCATGCAGTGTCACGTATATACAATGCGGCAGTTGGCTTGCAGAATGGGGATGATAAAAGAACCAAAACTGGTTGGGAGCTAGAATTAGGTGTTTCACTAGAGGACGAAACGTGGTCCTAATGTTGTCAACAAACAGAAAAGATTACGGCGAGCAGCAGACTCAGGATAATACATTTTACATTTTTGCATAGAATGTACTACACCTCAGACTGGATGTATAGATTTGGATTGAAGGATAATGATAGATGTGACAGATGCGGGAGGAAGGGAGGGAGCAAACTTTCTCCATTTGGCCTGGGATTGTTTCACTGTAGCTATATACTGGGAGGAAGTGGGGAAGCCCTTAAGTGAAATGGCAGGGATACAAATAAATCCGACTCCAATGATGGGGCTATTGGGCTACACTCAGAAAAATGAGTCTCCGGCAAAAAGATTTTGTTGGGGCTACTTATGGCGAAGCGAAGGGAAGCGTGCAGATGGGGCAGAGGGAGGGCCCCCAAATTCAAGGAATGGCTTAAAGATATGACGTATTGTCAAGAATAAAGTTGTATTTACGCCAAACGACTCCCTCCAAGTTCCAGGCCCAGTGATATAGGGGAACACTTACAGGAATATTTACAAAGGGCTGTACAGGAGAGGGAACAAGGTCCAATGAATTATAAAAACTGATGCTCAGGAAGCATCGACAAAGCCCCGGTTGGGTAAGGAATGTGCGCCGAGAGGTCGTGAGGCCCGGATTGAATAATATACTATTTAGATAAATGCAATATGGAATGTGTGGATGTAACATTTTAAGAAGCGGTAAGAAGCATAATGGTTTGGACCAAAGTTAAAAAAAATACCTCAAGTCTTTATCTCGAGACAAAAACTTGCTATTCCTTGCAAATCACAATGTACTTTTTGTGACTTATCTCGAGCTTAGTCAGAGGTTCTACTTAGGTTCACTGAGTTTTAAAATATCAAGAAAAGTAGAATAAATATAACACTGTCATGTAAACATACACAGAACACAGTGGTACATTAGGAATACCTTCGCAATACACGTTTACATAAACACTTGTCTGCAATTTTTTGACCAATGTTCAATGATACTCATATTCAATGTCTATCTCCTTTTGTTTTATAGGCAGTTGACTAGAAAAGAGCTTAGGCGTGTGGGATGTTATTATTTTTTTTTTATCAAGCAAAGTCAAGTTTGTAGTTTTGCAGTTACCACCTTAAAAGCTGTTGTCCTTAATCTTCTACTTTTTCCTTTTCTTTGCAGGTTGAGTCTGGCGAGAATCCCCTGGATGCACACCCGAGGAACCAGGAGCAGAGGATTCCGTCAGGTGAATGTTCTTCAACGAGAAGATGGCTTCCTGTTCATGTGAGATTTGGAGATCTCACAAGGACTCAATGCACTTCCTTTCGGAAGGCGCTTCTGTGCCCCTCACTGAACAGCAAGGGCACCAAGGTTGTTCAATTGAAGTTGATTCTAACAAGCAACAATGTCTCAACAGGCTTGTAGACCCAGTCTGGTGCCCAGCACTATTGCAACCACCACTAGTCAACCTAACATAGCAACAAATCCCCAATATTGCTCAGAGAGCCCAAAGTTCCTTGGTCTTAAAATTTAATGGAACAGGAAATACAACAGGAGGAATCCCATAAACGAAGTTGAGACCCGGGTGATGATAGTAACAAGCAACAATGTCTCAACAATTAATACAATTAATCAAATGTAAATAAGTATGGGGAGACAAAAAAGGTGAACATCACAGTCTGTAATGGGTCTTGTAATGGAAAAACTTTAATTTCAGACAGCAAAACTTTTCTTCAATGAGAGTGTATTCTAAAAAGGTGCACTTGATATGATTCAAATAGGTACCCCAATATAGGCTCAGGGAATCACCTAACCTTTCACCTATATCTGACCTTTTACCTAGTTATGGTACTGCTTACAAAACGTGGCGTTTCCCTGAAAACTAGATTCATCCATTATGTATGAGGGTTCTTGGAAACTCAGCAGGACTACCATCTTCTGCAGAATATCTATGTATAAGGGTCATTCCTTCCATCATCCTAACTCGGACATGACACAGCAAGGTAGAACCCCTGAGAGTACCACTTTGGGTATATATACACCATATCTTTGGTGAGGCAGGAAGAGGAGAAGAGGACTTCCATGCTGACACACTGACTCAAGATGCTGAGGTTCCTGCAGAGAGACAATCCAACTCGCAGTGGTCTGACATCCCTTGCGGGGTAGCCATCTCGAGACCAAGATCGGGTCCCATAGTCTCTCACTTCAGGTAATGGGGTTGACTTTATCCTAGAGGGATTCTTGGCTCTACACCTACATACATGCTAGGTACACTTAGATACATCTAGTTAGGGTCACATCGTAGGAGTACGCAGCATTACTGTCATGTATTTTAATACCTGCCTGTATTCATTGTTTTAGCACTATGGTAGAAATCTACCATCCTTTTACTCTGTTAGTGCTTATAATCATTTATATCTGTTTCTGTCTTATGGTTGTTTCAGCATACCTATTTTAAACTAGAATGACGCTGGTTCAATAAATGCTTATTGAAAAACGTCCCCACCGTTTATTCTGTGTATCTCTCTGAGACAAAGTGAGCATGAGTGACTGAGCGAAATGTACTGTACTGTTTCCACAATCCCTGATGGGACAGAGTTGTCATGTTCGATAGTTGCCAAGAACTATTCTCTCCTTGGTAAGAGGGGTTTCTAGTGGCACTGTGAGCTAGCTGGTATACAGGCAAACATACCCAGTGGGGGTGTCTGGAATCAGTCTGGACACCAATCCCACAGTCTATGTTGTCTAAGCGTGCAGATCCTATCAGAACATCATTTTAACCTGTTTGGTTTCAGGTCATCATCAGGATGAGATTACACGTATCATTTGAAATTGCTGCAGAAAAGGGGGGAAAAAGGAGAGGGAATCAGAGATGGGGCACCTGGGGGGCAGGGTGATGAGGGGAGCTTATTGCCAGGGATAGGTACCTGGTGCTTGAGTACATCCTGAATGGGTCTTTGGGCCAGCCAGATTCCTATGGGTGAGTGGTCATATCACGACTGTGCTGGGGGGCACATGAGACTTTACTAACTTTTCTTGTAGTGCACAGTTGAAGTCCTGCCCAACAACAGGGAATTTTTGTAATGCGATGTGATCTTTCCCCGAAGGCATTCAAAGAATGCAGGGTCATCTATATTTGGCTGTAACAATTGATCATGGTGATCATCAAAGTGCAAACCTTGAAGGACTGGGTTATTCTTAAGACCCAGCGGTGCCAGGGAACAACACCTGAAACCTTCGTGGGTTACCTGTTCTGGCGTACTAAACACAGAGACACGGGACACTTCCAGCGACGTCAGAGATCAGCGTTTATTTACTGCAGGGATACAGAGGTCACAAGAAGTACACAACGTGTAGGTTCTCGGAGACTGCTTCAAATTCGTAGAAGTGGGTCGGTCCTCTTATACAGGTTTTTGCCATAGCGCAGTATGGCGAACAAAGGTTACAACTCAGTTCCCACAATAAACTTCAAAAGGGTCGCGTTCATGTCTCAGGAGGCCGGAACATAATTACGACAGTCTTGCCGGTTCCCAACTGTAAAAACATATTTCCTCCGCAATAAACACATTCCATCCTAACCATAAACACATTAAGAGGAAGGACGAAAAACAGATGCAAGGAAAGGACAAGGATGCACAACAGGTTAGAAAAGAGTGTTGGGGGCAATAAAGGAAACTTGATAGGGGGGTCAAAGACCTCATGTCTAATGTATGCATGGCTGAAACAATAGACCGGCGCGGCAAGATGAGCCTCGAGCGAGGCCATCTGCCTTAGTCGTGTCGTTTCCCTCATCGTAAAAGTCACCTCAAAGAAACATGTGTCCTTCGTGTAAGCTTGAGAGTCCCAGGGTCACGGAGCGGACAAGAAGCCCGTTCGCTGGCTACCTGAGGGCAAGAAACAAAATGGATGCTGTATCTAAAATGGAACCCGAGAGTCCAGATGAACGAACCCAAAAATGAGACGAACCATACGTGACTGCATAGCGAAACTGCGTACACCCATTATACTCGTCATTTGCGGTTCGTAGATACCAAACTCATCCATATTCGTTACCACTCAAAACTGCGGTCCCGTGTCATACGGAACCTCAGACCCTCCTTTTGCCCTCATGTAGGCAAGCACTAGTCAAGATCTGAATCTATGTCAATATTCATCAGATCGTTCAGCTGCTGCTGGAACATCATCCTATTCATCAATGTCTCCTTGGTAACAGATGGCCGCCTTATACACGTCGCAGCACATAGGCCACATAAGGCAGGACCACACTGCACACAAAGACAACACGTGAACAGAAACGTTGCAACAGCCCCTACGATCATTAGAATCTTCCAACCCCAGGTTGACATTAGGCCCCACAACCATCCTAGGAGCGTCCAATTACCTTCGTCCACGTGTATGGACTCGGAAATCTTGTGCAACTTCGAGATGGCTTGGTATACAGTTGGAGCATTGTCAGGAATAAAAATGCAACAACTCGAATGGATAATTTTACACACACCCCCTCTATCTGCAAGAACAACGTCTAGAACCATACGGTTCTGCAACGTCATGAGTCTATCCGCCTGTAGTTCAGCTGTTAGATTACCAAGGGCATTTGCAGTAATATTAGCAGTCGACTCAACTACACGGGTCAACTGTCTTAGGTTCCTACTATTAACCATAGGTCCCCAAAACGGCAAGAAACCTTTAAAGAAGTCTCCCGCTTCTTGACCAGCAGTGTCCTCTTTGCTAATAACGCCTCTCACGACTCTAGTTCTGTGGTAGTCTGAAGCAACTGTGAAAGTCGGAGGTAAAAGATTCGCAATATAACAGGTACCCGAAAAGTCGCCGGGGTAACCATGTATATGCGCGTTCATAACATACAAAATAGGTGCCCTTAGCAGTCAGAAAAACAGGGGAGGAGAGCATGGGTAGAACATACGTATCAGTGCAAGCACTGTTCCCAAGTTGTGCTCTCGGATTTCGACCCAAACCTTTCAAGCAGAAATTACCAAGGTGCGGTACAATCCATATCGGGGACGAGCTCTTAAGCTGTCTATCACCCACTGACGTACTATACTCAGTCTCACTCAGATCCTTATAGGCCTGCACTTCTTCATCTGGAATGAGTGATGCATCAAAAACATCTCTATCCAGATCTGCTATGGCTATCGCCAAAGACTTGTGGTACGGCCCAGGACCAAAATTGACAGACCGTGGCTCTCGACTAGGGTAGGAATCTAGTGCACTACGGAACATAGTTTGGAATGCTCGAGCTGAACCCTGGGAGCTGTAAGGAAGGACCAAATACGGAATACCCCTATCCATAGTGTGTGGCATTAAACCACATACCCAACAATTGGTAGTATTCACCACCAACTGATGCTGATGTAGAAGTTGAACAAAGGAATTATTCATGAATTCCGCACGTCTAACCTGCTCATGCTGAGGCAAAGGATGAAAGGAATGTGGGGAGACAGTGGTGAGGGAACTTAGGTTAGGAGAAAAGGTAGGCGAAACAGAAGGCAAGAACAACGATACTCCAAAATACACTCCACCCACCAATAGCATAGATAAAGTCAGAAACAGTAGAAACACCTGAAACAAAAAACATTTTGTTCGTACAACCCTCCATAACTCTAATCTCTGTGCCGACACCCTTTCTTCTTCCAACAGCTTAGAGAATGCCATCCTCTACAAACCGTCCGTGACGTACTTGACGCACTTCGTTCTGAATAGCGATTATCAATCCCCAGGAGTTCCCAGAGATCGACAAAAGTAACCGACCTAGCGTCAGAAACCTGCTAAACAGAAAGAAGTACCCGCACGGCCCTACGGTAACCCGGATGGAGAGGTTTCCTCGAAACTTTCAAATTTATTACAAATCTCTTAGCAGTGGAAAGGCACATAAAAACTCAAAAAGAAAGGATGTAATTGTCCATAATATTCGTAACGTCAAAAACCATCATACTATTAATTTTTATTAGTCCTTGAACGAAGAAAGTATCGATTTCTTCCAGGTCGAGTTTGCTCTACAAACAATTGTTCAGCTGGCGCAACAGGATTCGATGAAGTGGACAACGAGTCAGACCTTGGGTTTTCTGCTACTGATGACTCCACATATGGGTTTGGCAGTGACGAATCCTCATCCACAAGTTGAGCGTCACTAAACGGCACAAAGTGCAAAGGAGTCTCAGTTTCTGTGGCCGAAATCCCAGTCCTCACCCAACCGTCAGTTGGCAAAGGGATCGGTACCTTCTTTGTGTGGCTGGCATGGACCCAGTTTTTCCGGCCCTCCAGTCGAACCGCTGTCCTCGTCGTCAACAAAACTTGAAAGGGTCCAACGAATCTTGGCTCCAAGTTACGTTTCCGACCAAAATTTCGGGTAACCGCCCAGTCCCCTGGCCGGAGCTGGTGTCCAGAACCCTCTGTCTGCGCCGGTAGAGCTTCAAAGACCTGTTGATGGATTAACCGTAGTTTAGTGGTCAAATCATGCAGATAATCAATCAACATTGGATACTCAAGACTATCAAAAGCCCTAGGCCTCGGGACTCCCCAAATATTCGCAGGGCGACCGAACACAATCTCATATGGGCTAAGCCCTACTCGAGAGTGTACGGTTGCTCTGGTCGATAGGAGAGCCAGAGGCAAGGCATCAGGCCATGACAGACCAGTCGTAGCTTGAATCTTAGCGAGTTTCAGCTTCAGGGTACCATTGTACCCTTCAACCAAACCCGCTGCCTGAGGATGATTAGCACTGTGGAATTTCTGCCGAATTCCAAGGCCCTTACACACACTCTGCATCACACTTCCCACAAACTCGCTTCCATTATCCGACCACACAATCCGTGGCATTCCATACCTAGGAAAGTACTCCTTCAGCAGGATTTTTGCTGTGGACAGGGCAGTATTATCCTTAAGAGGATAGGCCTCAATCCATCTGGAGAACGCGCAAACCACAACCAAAACATACTTCAGGTTATTGTATCTCTCCATATGGATAAAATCCAACTGGATAACCTCAAAGGGACAAGCAGGAGGAGCGAAATGACCAGGCGGAGTGGGGGTACCTTTTCCGGGATTGTGCATCAAACACACCATACAATTCTTAACCACTCTTTCGGCACACTTAGCAATACCCTCATTCCTCCATACAGGGGACAAGAACTTACATATTCCTTTCGCACTAATATGTGACAACCCATGAGCCATCGTCACAACAGCTAATACATACGCATCTGGTAACATCCACCTCTGACATTCCGTCAGGTCAACCCAACATCCATGCATATCCAATTTTCCTGTACTTTCTTCCCACTTGGTCTTTTCAGCTTCAGTAGCTTCATTCTGAATTGCTTTCACACTCTCAACAGTATTCTCACACATACCAGTCTCCGTCGACCACCTCACTGAACTCGTGGCATACATTCGAGTCGCAAGATTCTTAGCCGTTTCCTTAGCAATCTCATCCGCAAACGCATTACCACGACCAACATCATCCGTCACTTTCCGATGTGCACTACATTTAACGATCGCCACTTGTTTAGGCAATGTAAGTGCATCCAAAAGATCATTCACAAGCTGCCCGTGTTGGATCTTCGTACCATGCGATGTCATAAATCCTCTTTCTCTCCACAACCTTCCAAAATTATGCGCAACACCAAACGCGTACTGACTGTCAGTAAACACATTCACTCGCTTTCCCCTCGACAAAACACACGCTCTTGTCAATGCAATTAACTCTGCCGCTTGTGCGGAATTCTGATTCAATCTCGCAGTTTCCACAACCGTGCTCAACGTCACTACAGCATACGCAGTCGTCACATCGCCATTCGGCAATTTGAAGCAAGAACCATCCACATACAAAGTACCATCGGGATCTGCCAAGGGGGTGTTTTTCAGGTCCACACGACCTTTTGTTTCTTCCTCAGTCCGTAAATAACAATCATGTGGCAGCACATCATCTGATTCCATATTAATCGGCAACAATGTCGCCGGATTCAGTACATTACAACGTTTAATCTGTATATGACTTGCCAAAAGGGTCAGCTCGTACCCAGACAACCTTGCACTCGTCAGATGTTGAGTCTTTGTCCGATTCAAGAGCGTATCAACTGCATGCGGAACCATTACTATGAGCATATTATCCATGACCAGGCCTGCGGACTGTCGAATAGACGCCGCCGCTGCCGCTGTCGCCCTCAAGCAACTCGGCAACGCTCTAGCTACCGGGTCTAAGGTCGAGGAAAAATATGCACACGGACGCTGTTTATCACCAAATTGTTGCGTTAAAACACTCAACGCACAACCGTCCCTCTCATGGACGTATAATGTGAAAGGCTTACTGTAATCAGGAGTACCTAACACAGGAGCCGAACACAATGAATCACGTAATTCAGAAAAACTTTTCTGACATTCCTCCGTCCAAGGCAAAGGAGTCGAAACGTCCGTGCACGTGAGAGCTACCAATGGCTTCGCTAACAGTGAAAAGTTCGGGATCCACTGTCTGCAGTATGACGTGATACCTAGAAAGGCACGCACATCTCTCTGAGTTGTTGGCACAGACATTCGAGCAATTGCTGCAATTCTTTCAGGGGTCAACCTTCTTCCCGCCTTTGACAATAAGTGACCTAGATAGGTTACTTCTTGACAACAATATTGCAGTTTGGAAGGTGACACTTTATGATGTAAGTCACAAAGATGCTGTAACAGTGACATTGTAGCAGTCCTACAAAGCTGTTCGGTGTCAGCAGCGATCAACAGATCGTCAACGTACTGAATCAAGGCTGCACCAGCCGGTAACACAAACGCATCAAGTTGGCTCTTAAGAGCTTGGCTGTATATTGATGGACTCTCACAGTAGCCCTGTGGTGCGCGTTTGAATCTGAAGCTGCGACCACCTAATGAGAAACCAAACAAATCTCTGCTTTCCTCAGCAATCGGAATGCTAAAGAACGCATTCTTCAGATCGATGACCGAGAACCATGACGCAGTGGCTGGAATCAGAGTCAGTAAAGCTGTAATGTCTGGCACCACAGGAAACTGCGGAACAACGACCTTATTCACCTCCCGTAAGTCGATAACTAGACGGTACACAGGAGGC
Source organism: Triturus cristatus (assembly GCF_964204655.1). Lineage (NCBI taxonomy): Eukaryota > Metazoa > Chordata > Amphibia > Caudata > Salamandridae > Triturus > Triturus cristatus. The sequence continues at coordinate 1,209,538,478 of NC_140591.1, read as the reverse complement.
TTGGAGGGATCCGTTCGTTTCAGAATAGGCAACACGGGACCATTGCACACATTACCCCGTGTCTCCTCAATAACATCTTTACCGATCAAGTCGTAAATGATCGCTAATAGTGCCCTTTCACCATCAAGGGAAATACGATACTGGGGTATGCGTGGCAAACGCGCACCAACTTTCAGTTGGACAACATAAGGTGGTATATCCAACAGGCCCACGTCATTGGGACCTGTCGCCCACAAGGAGTCCGGAAGAGATCTCAATTCTGGTGGGAGCTTGTCGATCGATAAATACATAGGGGAAATCACGCTCTTACCCAACGTAAGCTCCACACCCGTAGGAGAACAATACAAAGTCGCATGTAACCTTTTCAACAAATCCAGACCCAAAAGATTCTCACCACAACCAGTAGTCAAAATCAAAGGAGCTTCTAGCTCATGAGACCCAATTGTAAGGGGCAAAGGGCTAGAAACTGGATTGCTAACGGGGGCGCCAGAAAATCCAACGGAAACATTCGTTAAGCCAGACAAAGGCACGCCAGGGAGTTTCGAATGCATGATGGAACTTTTTGCTGCACCAGTGTCCAACAGAAAAGGCTCAACAACGCCCAAAGTGGCTACTGCAACATAAGGCCCTCTCTGATCAACCGGAACTGATACTTCTCCCTTCCTTTGTCTATGGCTGTCCTAGTAGATACCATCCGTATCAACATCACACTCAACATAACAGTCATCCACATGATACTGTGCAGACCGACCGGACGATGGTTCGCGCCTATCGAAACAATTTTGCGAGTCCGAAGACGTTGCAAAGCGTTCGGCCTGATTCTGGGTAACTCCACGACCTCTACCACGGGAAGCCTGTTGAGGGCCACTACGTCCTCCTCGAGCCGACACACCATTGTTCCTATCACGGAGAACCGGACAATCAAACTTCAGATGGCCCTCCCCACGACAATATGCGCATTGATTATATCCCAGCACAAAACGAGGTGCGGGAGAAGCATTTCGCGTCTGCGATCTGGAGAACTGTGATTGTGGTCTATTTTGCTGTTGTGTATCACTGAAATGCGAACGCGGAGGATAGGCTTGCTGCAATAAGACCTTAGTTTTAAGATCCTTCGTTTTCTTATCTGCACGCTCACTTTCCTCTTTTTCTCTGTTTTCGTAATATTGGGCCGTAGCCAATATTTGGGCAGTGGTAGAAACAGCCCACGAACTCTCAGAATTCTTCAACTTGTTGCTAAGGTCAGGCAGCAAGTTCGATACAAACTTATCAACAAACAGCCGCTGACCACCCTCAGATCCCATGTCCTGACCACTATGATCAACAAACGCTTCCTCGAATCTCGTAAAGAAATCAGAAACGCTTTCATCCCTCTTTTGCTTGCATGCTGATAATTTGTCCCAATTGACGCGCATCGCTGGCATAAGCGTTTTCATGAGGGTAATTATCCTCTGAGGCAAAGCCACAATAAGCTGTTCAGGTTTAGCCCCACCGACCTGCTGGGCATCTGCCGCCGTAAGGGCAGCCCAGTCACCGCCTAACTCGGCTGCGTGATTCTCGTGACGAATTTTTGCCCAAATCGGCTGAGGCACCACATTGCCAAACAACATATCAATATCGGCTAAGTTCATAACAGTAGCATCCACCAATTGGGACAGCTCCTTATAATAACCTGCAGGATTCTTACGGGGATCGGGCAAAGATTGCTTCACTTGTAAAACTTCCGATCGTTTCCAAGGGAGGTGTATCCACACTCTCTGGAAACGGCCTGGAACAGGAGGGTTAGCAGCAGGATCACCTGGCATCCATACCGGAGGAACTTCTCGCATAGGATATTGACCAGGTTGTGCCATCCATTCTGCAGTCTCGTCTTTAAACAACGCACGAGGTTGCACTGTACATCGAAAGGATAACAAGCGCTCTAAAGCCTCTCGAACTTTGTCGCCTACGATTACACCCGAGGCAAACCGATGCTGCAGCTCAGAAACCTCTGACGGTACATTATCTGTCACATCATCGTCCCACTCCTCCTTCAACGAGTTACACAGTTCTTCAAACACAAATCGTTGCGTAGGCACATTAAACTGGGAGAACGTTTCAAACACTACACGTGAGGTGTATTTAACAGGGTTACGAATCCATCTACGTGCCGTTTTCACCAACGATTCACGTTCCCTACCATCAGGAAGCTGACTGCGCCTTTGAGCGACATCTGAAAGAGTCGAGCCAAGTATCGGCCCAAAAAGCGGAGAATAAAGAGAAGCAACAGCAGTCAAAAGACGACTACGAACAGAAGGAGAAGAGGAAGAAGATGCGGGCGCAGCAACAATAGGGGTGGAAACAGTAGAAGTAGACGCAGCAGCAGGAGCAGCGGGAACAACAGGCTGAGGAGGGACTTGGAAAAGCGCAGTAGGGAGAGAGGCCGGAACAAGAGGATGTACGATCTGGGGCCCAAGGGGATTCGGGAGTACGAGAGGAACGGCGGGCTGACCAGCAGCCGCCAAAACAGCGTGTTGAGGAAGAGGTGGACGCACGGAACCCATAACATCGGGAGCATAGGGAGGTGGCGATTTCATCAGATAAGACAAGAGCGGATCCTCCATCGCTTCTTCTCCTGTCTTATCGATATTAGAAGGTAGCACCGGATAACACTTATCCACTGCCATATGGTGTAGCCGAGCACTAACTTCCTGCTCTTTCTCATCTTTGTCTAATTGATATTGTTCTGCATTTCGCATCACTGCAATAACACCTTCTCTTTTATTTTTCTTATTCTGTTTGATTTCTTTCTGCTTGGCCTCTTTCCGCCACAACCGGAAGGAATCAAACATGGCCGGCCTAGCTTTCTTTTTAAACAATTTAGCTTCCAAATTATCTAAAACGGCAGTCTCGAAACTACCATGAGATGGCCAACTGAGGACGCCATCCTTTTTAGTGTAGCGGACCCAATATTTATTATATACGATAGGACCCACGCCATGACGACTATAGAGCTCGTAAATCGGAGTTCCAACCGGAGGTATCGGACATGAATCCTCCAGCCGGGAATCCATGCTGCAACATTTGAGAAACCCAAACAAAGTACTACGGCCAGGCATCGTGCACACTAACCGAGTTTACAAACTTCAAGGGTTATCGAATTACGATGTCCTCACAAAAATGCAAGACCCTCGGTTTTGGCAATTGCAATCGTCAAATAAAACCCAACTACTAAGAACCACGAATGCTATGGAACCATGCAAACAACAAAGCAACACTGGGAGCGACCCACAAATACTTAACTGAGAGAACAATGGCGTCACCAGGAAGGCCCGTCGATCGTCTCGCCGTACAAAGGACTACGCCAGGCGCCAAAACAGGTCGACAGTCAGGGCATCGGTCCGTCGCAGCCGTCAGGAGGCGGGGATCTTCGCGGGAAAAGACGTCGGGCCACTAATTTCGACAACTGGATCGATGAAGCGGGGTGCACCTTCCCTCGGAGATTTCACACGAAGTTCCTCACGATCGTCGGGCTTTGGACCGGTACCGTTGATGTCGCCCCACGTTGGGCGCCAACTGAAGGACTGGGTTATTCTTAAGACCCAGCGGTGCCAGGGAACAACACCTGAAACCTTCGTGGGTTACCTGTTCTGGCGTACTAAACACAGAGACACGGGACACTTCCAGCGACGTCAGAGATCAGCGTTTATTTACTGCAGGGATACAGAGGTCACAAGAAGTACACAACGTGTAGGTTCTCGGAGACTGCTTCAAATTCGTAGAAGTGGGTCGGTCCTCTTATACAGGTTTTTGCCATAGCGCAGTATGGCGAACAAAGGTTACAACTCAGTTCCCACAATAAACTTCAAAAGGGTCGCGTTCATGTCTCAGGAGGCCGGAACATAATTACGACAGTCTTGCCGGTTCCCAACTGTAAAAACATATTTCCTCCGCAATAAACACATTCCATCCTAACCATAAACACATTAAGAGGAAGGACGAAAAACAGATGCAAGGAAAGGACAAGGATGCACAACAGGTTAGAAAAGAGTGTTGGGGGCAATAAAGGAAACTTGATAGGGGGGTCAAAGACCTCATGTCTAATGTATGCATGGCTGAAACAATAGACCGGCGCGGCAAGATGAGCCTCGAGCGAGGCCATCTGCCTTAGTCGTGTCGTTTCCCTCATCGTAAAAGTCACCTCAAAGAAACATGTGTCCTTCGTGTAAGCTTGAGAGTCCCAGGGTCACGGAGCGGACAAGAAGCCCGTTCGCTGGCTACCTGAGGGCAAGAAACAAAATGGATGCTGTATCTAAAATGGAACCCGAGAGTCCAGATGAACGAACCCAAAAATGAGACGAACCATACGTGACTGCATAGCGAAACTGCGTACACCCATTATACTCGTCATTTGCGGTTCGTAGATACCAAACTCATCCATATTCGTTACCACTCAAAACTGCGGTCCCGTGTCATACGGAACCTCAACCTTCCCCAGTCAATAGCATATCAACCATGATACTCTAAACCCACTAGGACATAGTACCCACCCAAAGACTGAAAACCAAAACAACAGTGGAACAGACAGATATTATATTGCTTAACTAAGTCAGTGGTCATGGCTAGTGGTTACCTCCTGGGAGCAATCAGAGAGCTGACCATTGAGACTCAGTATTTGCAAAGGGCATCGGAGTAAGTAATAGCGGGCCCACTGGCCTGCTGCAATATCTCTGTGAGGAGTGAGTGGTGTATGTTCATGTTGGAGTGTTTTTGCGCCTTTGGTGCATGAGGTGGTCATAGTGGGCAGTGCAGAGGGCCTCCGGGCTGAGCCTATTTATTCACAATAATGGAGTAAGAGTGCCATCGAATTGGGGCTGCAGGAAAGGGGTGATGGTCAATGAAACATATGGAACTGAGGGCCACCCTCATAGAGCCCTCAACACATGCCAAAAGAAGATAGAAGCTCTATCACCCAGGAGTAGCGGCGTCACAGATGATCGTCTCTGGTCAATACCTCTGGTCAGAATCGCAAAGGGAGCATAAAAAGTCACTGACTTGATGTGGGATCTGAAAGATCTGGTGTCAAACACGGCTGTATGTAGGAAACCTGAATAGTACAGTATATTCCAATATCTAGGTCTTAGGTCTACCTTGTTTTATTCAGTATCACAAAGCTTATGCTTTTAAAACCATATATGGGCTGGATCACTCACTTACTGATCTCAAAATTATGTTGGGGTACAAGGTGGATTATTCAGCTGCCGCACGTCTCTTCTCAATCCTGATGGCTTCTGCTAGACTGGCTATTGCCAGGTTATGAGTGTCTCCGCATCGCCCTCAGTCAAGGAATGTTGGGCTATCATTAGAGAAATTTATGGCCTAGAGGCAGCCTTGGCGAAGGCAAGGGGTATTCGCTCCTTAGCCAAGTTAGAAGCGCTATGGAGACCTATGGTTTTGAATGGAATAATTTAGTTTTTGTTAGTATTATATGAAATAATTTGCATCTCCTATGACTTCGCCTCTTCTGTAATTATCGTTTTTATGTTTTTCTTATTATTAATGTGTTTTTGCCTGATGTATAAATCCTAAACCTCCAGTTTATGTTTGCTGTATAAATGTGCCCTTCTTGATGAAAATAAAAATATTATTAAAAAAATAAATAAAATCAAATATCAATGGTTTCGCAATTCTGATGCCCACAATGCTGTAATATTTAAAGTGCCTCACTGAAGCCTTTTGCTTTGTTTTTTTTAATTGGTTCTGGGTGAAAAATAGATATATATGTAATGCATGCACCCCTACCGTGAAGTTTACAGTCTTTCTATGGGAATAGTCAGTAGGAGATTGACAGGAATCAAAATACAAGTATGATAAGAGTACTATCAAATACAAGTCTGGTAAGAGTACTATCATCTGATCTAATCCAGTGATGCAGATAAATAACATTTACGAGAAACAAGAGCGACCCATATGTCCATGCAAACTGGGTATTGGCTATTACCTACCAACAATTGTTCACATGGAACTCATTTTAAGCAAAATTATTTTTCACAAGCTCTTACTTTGCGCTGGTTTAGTCATAGACAAAAAAAAGTGTTGAATCAACGATAAGGTAGAGTCCATCTACTCCTAATCAATTATAGCAATACATTTTGATGATTTATTCTGAGAAGAAAGTAGCCCAAAGGATATGATAATTCATACTCAATTCAGCCAAAATGAGTAATACATTTATTCATTAGTTTCAGACACATCATATCAAGCAAGTTATTTTATAAATACACTGCAAAAGCAGTAGTTCATAGGTTTTCTATTTCTAAAAAGAGAAAAACAGTGACAATTGACACCCCAGTGAAGTGACTACAACCAACCCTCTATTTAAAGGGACATATAGTGACACAGATCAAACAACTGGTTATTGGAGTGTCTTAGGATGCCTGTGTGGTTCTACTTCAATAATCCAGACCAAAAAACAAATTCTTCTCTGGTGCTTTTTTTAGACTATTCTAGACGCTTCGACCCTACTTGAAATGTGAGGGTGTCTTCAGGACAGGAGTATCCTGGGGACTAAGGAGCACTTAAGCTTCAGGTGGCAAGCACAATTACTGATGCTGGATTGTTCCTTCTTATATCCACAATGTCAGATACCATGTCTTTCAACTGGTCATCAGTTTTATATTCATAAAATCAACGCCCGTAGGTGTATAGTAATACTGTCTAAAGTTGGGCAAACCCCTGTTGATTGTGATGCCGTTTCCGTCTGTATTCAAAAGCGGCTCGTCAAGGGTTGTCGGGCGAGGTAGGTGATGGGTGCGATAGGTGTGATAGAAGAGACTGTGCATTGCGATATGCCCCAGGCATACTAATCATAAATTACACTGGTGGCCTGTAACCCAAACATCGCCTACCTCACCCGACATCCCTTGACAAGCTGCTTCTGCAAAACAGATGAAAGCGACATGACGATCAACAGGGGTTTGCCCAACTAAGACAGTAGGGATAGTCTAACTAAAGCACCAGAGAAGAATTTGGTTCTTGGTCTGGATTATAGAAGCAGAACCACACAGACATCCTAAGACACTCCAATAACCTGTTGTTTGATTTTAAATCACTATATATCCCTTTAAATAAAGGGTTGGTGATGGTCACTTCACAAAGGTCACAATTGTCACTGTTTTTCGCTTTTTTAGGAATAACAATCCTATGAACTACTGCTTTTGCATTGTATTTAGAAGAAAACTCATGTGATATGATGTGTCTGAAAATAATGAATACATGTATTACTCATTTCGACTGAATTTATATAAATTGTCACATCCTTTGGGCTGCTTTCTTCTCAGAATAAATAATCAAAATGTATTGTAATTGATTAAGGGTAGATGGATTCGACATCATCTTTAATTCTCCACTTTTTTTTGTCTATGACAAACCAACCCAAAGTAAGAGCTTGTGAGAAAAGAATTTTACATAAATGAGTTCCATGCGAGCAATTGTTCAATGTTTTTCTAAGCTTTAATTCTAAGTTTTTAGCTGAAAAACATTCTTGTGTGTACATACATTTCTTTTTAGAAACTATTATGTTTGGGAGTCATCAGTTCCATCGAAAGCTCTACAACGCATTCCATTACAACGCGGTCGTTACAACCACCGCGTTGTTGCAACGCGAACCATTACATCGCAAGTTGTTTCAATGACTTGCTGTAGGGGGTGCGTCAACACCTTCCCTGCTGTTGCACAAACCGGAGTAGGAATAGTACATTATATCATTCCTAAGTCCAGCGAGACCCCTCCAGCAAGTCGTTGTAACGACTTGTAATGTAATGGTTCACGTTGTAACAATGCAGTCATTGTAACAACCGCGTTGTAATGGAATGCGTTGTAGCGCATTCGTTGTAAAGAGATATATTCATTATATTAAATGCGGTCAGAAGAACCTTTACTGTTACCGAATTTATGTCAGATACTGCAACATTGCTGGCATCACATTTCCAAAGTAATAGTTTTAACCATATAGTTGTTTCAAATCAGACAGTAATTTTATGACTAACATTAGGAAAGTGTTGTCAAGAGAGCAGTATGGTGGGCTAAAATGTGTGTACGTTGTTAAAAATGAAGTTCGGATTGAATTTGCATCTTATCCAGTAAAATACAATATTTGAACTATTTTGAACTCTGCCTGAATGGGTCATGATATCTTGGTCTGGATTTATTTGATGAGATACAATGTGATTTTGTTTGACAGGCATTTCCATGATCCATTCCCAATGATGCTCCAAGTGTTGACAAAAAACCTGAGTTTCTCAATACAACACTGTTTTGCTGTTTACTGTAATTATCTTATTCATTCTCCGTATTCGCTGCATCATCTGCAGAGTACAGGAGCGTCATCCATTCTCCATTGAACTTGGGGATATCAGCAGCTTATTTCTAAAGCTTCACCTTTAGGTCATTGATGTACAATCATCAACTTCACATCATATAGCTTTATATCACGAAAATGCAAGACCAAGTAACACCTCATAAAACAACAGCACTGAGCATCCATTATGTGATTATGCTGCTGAAGTTACAGTCAGTACCAATACATGAACTTATAGGCATAAATTGTGTTTGAAAAGATGCAAAAAAAAAATAATCGGCAATATCATTTACAGTTCTAATGTCTGTTTGTATTTGCACTGTTAGCAAACAAGCTGTGAAAGAGGAAATGCTTGCAACCACAGTGACATCATTGATTATATGAATTGCGACACCACAGGCAACGTCACCAACCATGTCACTATAGATCTGATTTGCAATTTTATGTGTGTACATTTTAGCCCGGAGGGGTGCGCACAGGACACGTACATATACATACACACTCACTCACACCCATGCATTCAAACACATGTGCACAAACACAAATTCATTCACAACACTAACTCCCAAATATTCACTCATACATGTACGCATGTAGCAAACAGTAAAAAAAAATTCACACTTACCCGCGCAGTACTGACTCAGAGGGCCCAGGAGGGCTGGGAATTCTGCCTTCCCTGATTGGCTGACCTTAGGTCAGCCAATGAGCAGAGGCGGAGGTCCTTACCTCATCACAGATTGGGATGGGTTCAGTATGAGTTACAGACCCCACCTTACTCTGTGACGAGATGTCAATGATTGACGCTCAGCCCTGGGCACTTTAGGGCTTAAAACTGAAGTGCCCAGGTCTAAGTCAAGGAGCTGTGACATCTTCAGCCCAGCAAAGTTCAGCTGAGGCAGCCGCGGGCCTGCGCATTTTGCACATGTCTAGCTTCCTGGCTTCCTGATCTGAATATAATGAGTGTCTGTCAGGCTCTCCCTTGCTTATTTTATTTAATTATTTATAAGCGCAACATTCATCCGAAGTGGATATCACGGCGAGAGAACCAGAATGAGGGAGAAGTGATGTTAGAGGCCTCTGTGTCAGCAACTAAATCCTTTGGAATGGATGGGTTTTCAGCTTCTTTCTAAATGATATGTAGTCATCAGTAAGATGAAGATCTAGAGGGAGTTCATTCCAGTGAGTTGCTGCCAAATGGGAGAAAGAGCGGTCCCCTGCCCTGGATTTCTTAATGCGTTTGGTTTTTGCCTGTGCCTGGCTACACAACCTTAAATTCCGTGTAGGGGCATAGAATTGGATTTTATCTTGTAAAATTCAGGACTGTGATGGTGTAGGGCTTTGTGCGCATGGCCCAGGAGCATGAATCTGGCCCTTTGGTGTTCAGGCAGCCAATGGAGCTCCCTCATGCATTCAGATGCCGAGCTATACTTGCTTTCGTTGCACACCAACGTGGCGGCCACATTCTGCATTACCTGCAGATGAATGAATAGGTAGTCTGCCATGCCCACAAAGAGCACATTCCCATAATCCAGTTTGCTTATGAGCAAAGCTTGTGTGATGATTTTCATACAATCCAGGGGGATCCAGAGGAAGAGCCTTTGTAGGAGTTTTAATGTAGCAAAATGTTTCCAGAACAGGACACGGACATGGTCCTGCATGGTTAGTGCATTGTCGATAAGAATGCCCAGGTTTTTTGCGACCTGTTTGGGTGCAGGTGCAGATCCTAATGATTGGGACCACCAAGTTGCATCCCAGGTTAGGTGGGCTCCTCCAAAGAGCAGGTTGTCCTTTGGAGTGTATACCCTTTTCATGTAGGGTGCTCAGTAATAGGCCAGGCGAGACTGTGTCGAAAGCCTCCGACAAGTCCAATAGGATCAGGGCGACGGCTTTCCCTTGATCGGTTAGGGATCTGATGTTATCCAGGTTTGCCAGGAGGGTGGCTTCGGTTTGAGATGGGGTCCAGGCTTCATTGGTTTGAAGATAGTTGGACAGTTGTTTGTTAACCAACTTCTTCATTACTTTAGATAGGTATGGGAGCTGGGAAATTGGTCGGTAGTTCGCCGGATTGTGGACGTCCGTGCCTGCTTTTTTTAGTAGTGGGACTACAATGACCTGTTTTCAGATCTCTGGGAATGCAGCAGTGTCAAGAGATTTGTTGAATAGGTGAGTTACGTGAGGGCATAGAGTCAATATGATCCGGGAAAAGATGAAATGACGGCATGGGTCAAATGGGGACCCCGATTTAACTTTAGCCATTACATTTGCGATCTGTTCCTCTGTGAAGGAGTAAAACTGCTTAGGTGAGATTGAGCTTCAGGTTGAGGATCCAAGGTTTCCCATTCAGTATCACATGAGGGGGCTTGATTTCTAAATGAAGAATAAATCTCAGATTTTGTCCATAAAGAAGTTGCTTAGTCTAACAAACACTCTTTTTGTTGGGCAAAAGGTGACAGGGTGTGGCCCCTCCACATGGTAGGATGGGTTCCCACTGGTACATAGCTAACAGAAGATAGAGGCATTAGGAAGTTAAGATTGACATTTTTCTCCATGGCTCAAGAGCATGGTGTTGCCATGCAGTGTGCCATTTGCCAGTTAACTCTGCTGTTTTCCATCAGTAAGCTCGACAGTCATCCTATTCTACTGAAGATACTGTGTTTCACTGGCAATGTGCACCAATATTTTACAGATTGACTTCTGACTCCTCTGGTAGGACTATGAGGTACTCTCAGTGGTGATAGAGTACTCAAAGAGAAGAGACATGCCTTTCACCTGTAGGCTTCTGGTGGAGATGCCTACTAGATTCCCAGTGTGAAAAGGTCATTCAGTCTCTCTTAAAGAGAGTCCTTTCTGTCCATAGTACCAGGGACATGGATGGAGTGTGCTTGTAAACATTAGTGTGACAACAAGCGTGAGATTTAAAAGCATGTTTAACCAGGTGTGTGGTCGTAATCATTGGACATCACATGTGCATCCCATTAAAAAATGTTGGCTGAACAAGGTCTCTGCTGACATGGGAGTCCTTATGTTTATGTTCCATTCCCTGATTCCTCTAATCTGATTGATCTGGGGAGAGCAGGAGGAAGCCCACCACACATTCACAAAGGTAGCCTTGCATTTGAATTAGCTTCAGAGTGTTACCATCATCATTCACCCTCCCTGATGGAATCTTCATCTCTAAGGAATCTGGTTTCATGTCTGGTGTAGATATTTATTCTGCCTAGACATGTTTGAACCAGCCCAGGAGAAGCTCCATCTGAACAAAACCCCTGCATGCCTTAGTCACACAGAATTCATGCCACTCTGGGATTGGAGGAGTGCCCCAGATTTAAAAGTTACAGATAGTGCCATTGGTTATTACTGACCAGAAGTCCTGGGCTCTCTCCTTCAGTGCTTGGTCCCGTGATCTTACATAATCCAAGGACAGAGCTTTACAGAAGTGTAGTGGGAAAGTACTGTATTACAGAGGCAGAAACTTGCTAACTGCTATATCCCTTCTATACTTGGAATAAACCTGGGCTTTAATCCTGTTTGGAGTGCTCTGATGACTGACGTGCAATTGAACGTCCTCACTCCTTGTGGAAGAAGATACTGAAATACATCTCAGAAGAGGGAAGCCTGTATGATAACCAAGTTCAACGCTGAGCAGACTGTTAAAACTAGTGGGATGTTTTGACAAACTATGCTGCCCACGGAACACAATGTTGGCTCAGCTACTGGGTCAATAAGAAACAGCAAAGCCTGTGCGCTTTTGCTAAATACTTCCAGAGATCTGTGGGATTACCTAACTTTATCCATGGCCTGAGGTCAGAGATATTCCTGGAAGAGATAACCTTGTGGCTGGGGCTGTAGACCACATCTTCCTACCCCAATTGGTTCTGAAGTTGAGCTCTTGGTCGCTATTTCAGGAGGTACATATTGCCAGATTTGGTCTTGCTGTTGTCAGTGACTAACAATGGTGCCACAATCATGTGGGAATCCCTGACACTGGAATTTCTGGCCACAACTGGTCATTCTCTTATTAAAGGCTCCTTAACTGTTGTGCTCTATAAAGTAGGCAATCTGGTTTAGTGGTTTTGGAATCAATTGTTGCATATAATAAACTAGTCCACAGCTAGCTGGGCTACAGTTGACTGTGCGTATCCCGCTAGGTATCAAATTCCATATTCTGAGCCTTCACCCCATAAAGAGATGTTCTTTTTGTGCCAGTTTGGGAGACACTTTGTTTCCTTCAGACCTTTGTGGCAGGTGTAAAAAAAAACATTAACATTCCAGCACCACTTTAAAGTGTGACAAGATAATGTATTGCTTTGAAACAGACCTTTTACGAGACTATGAGCAACTGTGCGCTTATGCAATTCTTGGGGAAAGATCAAAGATAACTTAACATATAAACAATATAATAGAATTTGGGTTATAGCTGTGGCTATGAAGAAGCCAGAGAGTTTGACAATTCTTTGACTGTAGTTTGTTTCTTGTGTGCATTTTTCACACTTTTATAATGAAGTAAAGCACATACTTGGTAATCAGTTACTAAAGGTGCCATGCTGCAGTCTGTGGGCCTGATTCACAAAAATAACTTATAATTTTGAGCAATTTACACTTTTGAGTAAGCTTACTACTATTTTACTATTCACAAAACCTGAGCTTAAGTTACACTTCTGGAATAAATTTACACTTGGATTTTGTGAATTGCCAAAAAGAAGTAAACTGACGCAAATATGTAAATTACTCAAAAGTGTGGAGCCCCCAGGCTATTCAAATGGTGGAAACGTGTGAATTAAACTTTTGGAGTAAGTTTATACTTGGGTTTTGTGAATTGCCAAAAAGTAGTACACTTACTCAAAAGTGCAAATTACTCAAATGTGTAGGTTATCTTTGTGAATCAGGCCTCTGTTCCTAATCTATCATCACCTCCCTGAGTAAGACTTGGCCATATCAGCCTCATGATACTGAGATAGTCAAGTGCTAAAGAGAAATACCTGGTTATGCTGTTTGGGATCAGATTGTATTGTTGACTCAGGATATCAGCACCTGGACACCCTCTCGAGTGACAAGCAGCGTTCTACAAATCCACCTTATATTACAAATGACTCAAATTGTTGCATTTGGAATCCAGTAGCCTCTGACTGCCCTATGACCTTGGAATGAGATCCTCATCTAGGAATTCCCATATCTAGATATAAAAATAGAGGGATAAAGGCACAATTTACTGGGCTGTAGAAACGCAAAGTCAGTAAATAAAGTAATGGAAACAGATATTTCATCAAGAGATGAACATCTCTCCACTGATCGAGAGTTGTACATGTGATCAAAAATTCTGCCACTCTAACATTGCCTGGTTTACAGCCATTTAGTCGTAAAAGACAATGGTATACCCAGAGTATGCCATCTTGACAGCAGGAAATCTACCAATATGTTCATGAATTTTTCTGAGAACATTAACTTGATTAAACATGCAGAATTTGCATAAAAATGCCGGAAACATGTAGAAGCCTATTTCCACTCATATGTCACATGGGTGAATGAATTCTCCAGTAAATTTATTTGGTAAGATATGTGCTTCACGTTATTGCCTTGTGATATACTACTGATCAGTCAGTGAAGTACACAGAATACTTTGAGCATTGACAATGTTTGATGTTATTTCTTTATATTTATGTATACCCTCAAATGCGTCAAAACCTGATTCATGGGATAAGTATTTGAGCTTGACTTTATGCCACAGTATAAGTGAGATGCGTGAAGTATGTAGAATGTTTGAGGAAAGTTCACATAAGAAGTCAGCTGTTTACATAAAATAGGAGTAAAAAAATAAGGCTGCTCCCCATGCAGTGGCAGACATGTTTAAATAGCAAAGCAAATACATTTCTGTTTAACTAAAGGGCCACAGTGAAGAGTTTGTATTGCAGAAATGTATGGCCCCATGTACGACCATTTCATTTTGCGACCTGTAAATTGGGACCATTGGGAATGGCTGGTACTCACAGGGACGGTGGCCTGCTGGGGTCAGCACACAGACCACCATGTCCGTGACTGCTTTTTCAATAGAGCTGTTTTTTTTTAATGCAGCCCATTTTCCTTGAAGAGAAATGGGATGGATTTGAAAAAGAAAAATGAAACGCTTCTGGTTCATTTTTTAAAGAAAGTTTTTGCTGTCAATCACAAAGGGGTAGGTGTCCCCTGAGGACCTCTTCCTGCTTGCGACTGGCTTACCACCTACATGAAGTAGGTGGTAAATTGGAATTGTTTTGCAACCGTATTCCGGTTGCAAAACAATAGTACATCCCTCTGCGACTCGCTATTAGGAAGGGATGCCGAGGCATGCCCCTACCTTATAGCGACTCACAAACTCTTTTTTTGGTAACACTTGATACATGCTACATGCCATTTTAGTGGTTGCAAATGTCCCAATTCGCTGTTTGTGAATTTTAAAAATGGTCGTTCATGTGGCCCTCTATTTCCACTGTTGGTGGAGAAAAATCAGAAATAATAAGACATAGCTGCCACTGTGGGTGTATGGTGGTCATTTTCCAATGCTTGCACCTTAAACATAACAATAGGCACATTTTCCACCAGTGAACACGTTGCTGCATTATGTTTAGGTGTGCACTAGAAAATGCAATTTTTTTTGCAAATTTTCAGGGTATGAGGTATGACACTTTTTAGAATCTGAGGAATTGCCATGAGATTTGTGTGACACTTATAGCTCTGCAAGTTCCTGAAGCTATAAAGGGCCAGATGTACATAGACTTCCATTTGCAATTTCCTAATATCGATTTTTTGCAATTTACTGTGAGAAAATCACAAACAGCTATTTACAACAGTCTGTTTTACACTGCTTGCGATTCCCAATGGGTCGCAAGGGACCTGTCTCATTAATATTCATGAGGCATGAACTGCTCTTAAAAAATGTTGGTGCCCACATTCACAAAGGGGAAGGGGTTCCCATCTCCTTCACAGAGTTGGTAAAGTTTGAATGTTTTGCAACTGCATTTCGGTTGCAAAACATTCATACATGCACCTGCGACTAGTTATTAGGATGGGATGCCATTGGCACGACCCTTCCTAATAACGACTCACAAACCCAATTTGCGATGCGGTAATAGCTTACCGAATTGCAAATAGGGTTTTGTATATTTGAATCTTTTTTTTTCAGGTTGCAAATGGCCCAATTCTGCTAATCAAGCTGTTTGCAAGCTGAAAAAAGCTTCTTACATCTGGCCCAAAGTTTCTTGATTTTGTAAAACCGGGTATAGGTTTTAGAGAAAAAAAAATGAGTTTCTGCTAACGCCTACTTGAGTAAGAATCCTCTAGCAAAGCGTAGGTTTCGCAGAGCTTCTAGCAATGGACAATTTTTCTTGTTGTTTTTCTAACCATGCTTTTTAAAAACGTCATCAACCTCGTTGCATTGACCAAGTTATTGTAGTCCTAAAACCCCAGCCATGAAATGGGTTTGTACCAATGTTGCCACACTTTTGAGTGTGCAATTGTATGAAGGCATAAGTCTCCGAATCCTAAAGTCATGCTGGGGCATATCAACAAGGGCCTTATCTCAGCTTTTTTGGCTTTAAAAGCCAAAAAAGCGGAGATAAAACTATCGCCCTATTTACAAGTGTGTGCTAACATGCATTAGCTCATGTTTGCACCCTTTTTCCCGACGCCTCGCTTTGCATCTCTAATGAGATGCAAAGTGGGCATCACTGGGCAGTACTGCATGTAAATTATCGCTGATGTGCACATCGCGATACTTACAAGGAGGCCCACGCATTTTAGCAGACGTTAGTTTTTGGCGAAAACCGAGGTTTCCGCCAAAAACTAACGTCTGCTAAAATGCTGACTTACGTATACTTAACATTGGGGGTGGATTATGCTGATACGACCACAGGGTCGTATCAGCAAGGTTATCGCCGTTTTCCATGGAACATCGCTGGAAAACCAGCGATGTTCCATGGAAAACAGCGCTATCGCTGGAATAATTATCGCCATTGTTAATACAGCGCTAGCATGGCGATAATTTGCAGTGATAGCAGGCGAAAAGAAATGTCACGCTAAGCACGGCCAGCGATAATTATCGCCGCCGCTTAATAATATGCCCCTCTGTTTTTCATAAATCAACCTCTTGGAATATCATTTTGTTTTATCAATGAAAATCGAAGAATCACTGCAAGATATGTTCGTATTTAGTACAAAATTCTACACCTGGGAAAACTGTTTCATGATTTCTGGTTGGGTGAAAAAGTAATGAGCTGCAGCTGTTCCGTCAAACTGACTGGCAGGTAATTTTTAAGCTCCATTCTAATTAGATCAATAAAAGCTAATCCATATGAGAGTATAAATACGACTTGGCAATTACACACTTAATTTATGAAGAGGTAGTACTATTCACAGTAAGTGGAACTATTTTCCTTTTTTAATTCTCGTTCTCCGAGATCAACCGGGTTTATTGAACTGCAGATGGTACCTGTTAAATAGAGAATTCAAAACAACCTTGTTATAATCCTCGTAGCCAGGACTTAAAATAAAGGGGTTGAGAAGAGGAAAGTGAAAAAAATTCCAAAGAGGTTCCATTTCAGCTAGCTCTGTTCTGAGCAACCCCCCTGTGAGGCAGAAACGATGCTCATTAATTGGACTGGGGAAACAGATAACAAATGTTTGGAACAGCTTTGTTAAAAACGTGTGTTCTTTGAGATTCAGAAAAGCTCAGTGAGGTAGTCTACGAAGGGACAAAAAAACATAATTTATGCTATTCTACATCATTGATCATTCGTATTTTGTATCAGAAATAAAGCTATTTTAGGAAATATATCTGAAACCTGTAAAAAGCGTTCTATATGCCGAGATAATAATATCCTCGAAAAGACTTGTTCGAAACACAATTTGAGCAAGGAAATGAGACATTGTTTACTTTTAATTTTTTTTAATGAGGAATAACATGTGAAATCAGCCTCCGTAATCATTTATGTGGATGGTAGTTTTCCACTGCACAGTGTTCTACCGCAGTTTCTGGAGGGAACTACCCATACTAAACTCGAGAGTCTGTGCAATTTGTTCGAATTGCATAATAGCAGCCAAAGGAAAACCCCACACAATAACCAATATTTTCTGCTCAAAACGTTTTGGACAACTCAAAATAGTACCATTTTACACCTATGTTCGCTTATGTGTTGAAATATATTAAATCAAATCACTCATTTTTGTTTGTCAGTCTTTTTTATTTATTTATTACCTATATAACAGAAACGAGATATAAACCCGCTTTTAGTTTGACTGGACCACACATCCCTTTCGTAGCTGACATACTTAGTATCATGTGCTACACAGTACAAACTCTGGGGCAGATTTACAACTTCTGGCGCATCTCGGCTAATCAGCAGGGATGCGCCAAAAGAGTTGCCACGCATCTGCCCACCCGTGCGCCACCACTGATGCGCTGCATGTACAATGCGGCGCACCGTGGCGCACGGATGGGCAGATGCGTGTCGCATCCCCCAGCATAAAGGCGGCGCATTGCTGGAGTCGCATCGCATGCGCGATGCAGCTCCAGCAAGACTCGGAGTGCCCCTATTCCTAACATGCTGCGTCAATCCTTACGCCTGCTTCAAGCAGGCGCACGGTTTTGACGCAGCATGGCAGTAAAAGTGACTGAGTGAAATCTTGTATATTTCACTCAGCCACTTTTCGGAGGCGTTCCTGCGCCGGAACGCCGCCCCCCCGTGCCAGAACGCCCACATGTGGCGCAAGGCTTTACAACGTGGCGCATCTCCCTAGGTGTGTCACGTTGTAAATACCCCGCAGCATGGCGCTGGCTTTGTGCCGCCGCTACATCACAAAAGTGACGCAACGGTGGCGTAAATGTGGCGTACAGGGCTTGTAAATCTGCCCCTCTATATTTTATGAACCTCTGGGCATGATCAAGAGGAGGATGGTAGAAAGTCTCTTTTAAAATCAGCAGGAGACCCATTCGCCATCCTTGTCAGTCAATCACATTGTTTGAGTGGTACCTATATTCATCTTCTCAATGGTATATTTTGCACTCGAAAATATTGAACTGTCTCCATTGAGACACCATTAAGAAGCATACACTGAATCAACCATCATTAGTCAGGGCACTACACCACCACTGCCAATTCCAGCAGCATCAACCTTTGGGATAACTAGCAAATAAATCGTGGAATACCCATATAGGTGGCCCTTATGTGCTATATGAAAACTCTCTGTATGTTAGGGGCACTTACAATATAGATGCAGGGAAAGTATCCTGAATTAGGATGTGCTTTTCCAGGGCCACCACACGTTGATGGTGCTACTTCTGCTTGGTGGATTTTCCACCAAAGTTCCTTCCTCAGGAGAAATCGTACCACAGCCATGGCGCCTATCTTTAATAAATATAGCACATCCTGTACCAGTGTAGCAGAGGCAGTGCATCTACCTCATCCTCAAATGTATCATCTGCCATATTCAACTTCCAATTGGGCACTCTGTGCTTGGTATATGACAACCTTTATCACTTACAGTTACATTTAGAGCAACAGCTAACTATATCATAGTCAACAAATAACTTTTATTTTATTAAGTTTCAAGTCTATGAGCCATTGAACCACCACACTTTTGTCAGGCAGACAGGAAGAGGCCATTAACCTCTTAACTGATATATTATCATGGGAGGAAAGTGGGACTAGAGAGCTCGGATTGGTTACCGGTAATTCACATCCCAATGACCCTTGTCACAGTTCTTCCTTTGAGTAGTGCATTCTGCTTAATCTGTGCCAATGGTTGTAAGTGACTGCAGTG
The DNA here is from genome assembly GCF_964204655.1 of Triturus cristatus. Classification (NCBI taxonomy): domain Eukaryota; kingdom Metazoa; phylum Chordata; class Amphibia; order Caudata; family Salamandridae; genus Triturus; species Triturus cristatus. Next base: position 1,209,519,349 of record NC_140591.1, on the reverse strand, counting down.
GCACTCAATATGGGAGACTTTGGCTTATTTGTAATTATCAAAAGTATGACCCAGAGTGCGAGAGATAAAGGCAGAAAGATGATAAAGAAGGAGAAAGAGAAACATAGACAAACAGTGAAAAAGGGAGCAAGCAGTCATGAAAAAGAATCTGCATGTGCGATACTGTGGGGAAGTGCTCCTTTTTGTATGGTCACCCTCATGTAATTGCTGTTTGTTGGACTCTGCCCACTAGGGCACTGCTGTCCAGTGCCCAGTGCATATGTTCTGACCCCTAAAGCATGTCAAAATTGTCAATTGTCCTAATTGGCATTTAACATTCTTGCTCAGTTGAAGATTTTGACTTCCTTTTCAGAGTCTAATTCAGAAGGTAAAACTTCCAACTGGGATGAACCCAGTTTCTGTATCTGACCCAATACAACTAGCCTTAAATCATGCTGAAGTCCATGACAAGTTCAACCAGATGACCATGGTTGGAGCTCAATGCTTTTTCATGCTATTTTCATTTAAAACTTTATTAATTCATATCTCTGATTCCGCTAAGTGGATTTGTTGTTCAGGTGTCATTTTGTTCATTAAAGTATTCTCTGTTTTTTAAAATTAAAGTGGAATTTATATTGGGATGTGTTTTTGACTGTTTAACTGTTTCAGTACTTCTAACCGCTTTACCCATTTTCTTAATTTAAGCCTGTCTGTTCTGTGCCATAGCGACTATGGGCTGAGCTCAGGTTCAAATTACTGAAAGCTTTCCTGGAATTAACAATAATAGTGATATTATTCCTTGTGGTGAATTACCACCTACCCAAACTAATAGTCCACTTTCTCACAGAGATAAAGTCTATGCAAATGTCTTTCAAATTTTCTGGGGAGGAAAAACAAAGTGGGTCCATCCCTGAGCAGAAGTGCACTCCACAGTAGAACCAACCTGTGTGGATTGCTAAAATGAATGAAGGCACCATCACCATATATTTTATCATTTATTTGCAGTTCTTTTCATTGTTATATTCATAACCTCAATATGCCAAGAACACTGTTGTCGTCAATGATGTCAGTTCAGTTGTCATCTTTGATGATATCAATAATGTCTCAGAACATGTCATGAGTGTTATAATATGTGTTATAATATGTGTGGGGAAGAGGTGTGGCGCCGCGGCCAGGGCGACTGACTCCGGAATCTGGGGATGACGGTTCGATCGCCGGCAGCAGATTAGCCCAGAACCATGTGACTCTGGGCAATAGCTTGCTTAATTTTCCCGACGGCCCCCAGCGCCTAGAGACCCTTACGGGTGATTGTTCGCGCTTTACAAATGTGGATTATTATTATGATTATGGTCATAAGTATGGTATAGCGAGGATGCAAGTTAAAGTTACTTTAGGGCATAAGATACTTAAGATAACTATAACTGGTGAATTGCAGTAGTTTTTTCATTTTAAAACGATGTGTTTAAATTGTCATTTTAACCTAAATATGTCTTTTTTATCCTTTGGTTTTTTCCCTGACTTTCTAAGGTTTAAAAAAAATAATTATTAAGATATAATTACAATTCCTAGCTATAGTGTAACTTTAATCTTTGATATTTTTCAGTGAAGATCTTTGTTTTTTTAAATATAAAGTAAGATGTTCTTCACTGCACATGGTGAGTATCTGGGCCATTACTTTTCTCCGGCCTCCGCAAAGTTGTGTTCCCTACCCAGGAAAGTGCAGGCAGGGAATAGATTTATATTTCCTACCTGCACTCCCCTAGGAAAAGAACAACAACATATAGGGGAACATTCTCTGGGACACAGTGATCGAGCTCTAGGGGATGGGCTCCCCAGAGCTGATATTTGGGGAGGGGTCCCCATGCACAGCCGTCTCCTCTGTCAAATTACACTGACCCTAGGGAATGGACCTGTGCTTTGGGGCCCCATGTAGGCTTAGGGAGGGGGCTGCATGCCCTTTCCCAATTATCAAATTACAGACTGGCTCCAGGAAAGGAGTTAAAAAGGCCTCATGCTGGCTCATGAAGGGGGGCTGCATGACTCTTCACTTTAATTAATCAATCAGCCCTAGGGAACGGGGTTCCCAGTGCCTTAAGAGGCTCAGGGAGGAGGAGGATGCACAACCTGCTCCCTTAAAAAAAATCAGCCTCGGGGGATGGGGTCACCAGGGCCTAATAAGGCTCAGGGAGAGGGGTTATGCACCCTCCTCCCGATTTAAAATAAAGTGGCTATGGGGTTGGCCAGGGTCTGGGGGGGCAGTGCATTGCAAACAAATGTAAGGGGGCATGTGAGGCATAGGATAATTAACATATATTGGCATTCATGGTGGTGCCTGATTATGGGCAGAGGCACCAACATCAGGTTATTTAAATGCTGTGCTAGGCTGCAGGAAATACAGGAGCCCCCCAAAACTATTTTCAAAAATTTACCCTAAAGTTTCCTTTGAGTTGAGACTGCACGTTTTCTAGTGTGCCTTGGAGAGTGTCTTCCACATTTTACTGTGTCTCACTACTGACCGTGCTGGAGCAGAATTTTCTGATGAAAATCTATTGGGTTTTTAAGCTCTGGTTTGTCTATTTGTCATAATTAAAATTATTAATTATTAATCACTAACTATTTGTTTTGTGTATATGTTTAAACTTACCAACATGTACTAATGAGAAGAAAACCGACACGAGGGAATGCTTTTGTATTGCTATTTAATAAATGTGCATGTTTTATTAAATAAACGTTGCTGATTGCTGTTTATTTTAAAGCACGAAACGCTTTTGAATTAATGCTTTCCTGTGTTGCAAAGGCTAGATAATTACATACACATAAGGGTATTAGTGGGGTTAACACTGTTTAATCACTATGCTGTGGTAACTTTGTTTTTGTCTCTTTTAATTAAGATGGTCTATTTTGGCCTAGAATAAAATGGTCGTCCTTTGCAACCTGGCCTCGAGTGAGAGATTTGTGATGAGGGGGCCTTGCTGAATATGGTTGAAGTCATCTGACCACAGTCTTCGCCTGGTTAAAATTTTCCGTGAGGACAGTAGCAGTGCTGGGCGAGTCTCCAAGAAACATTTGAATAGCCTTGGAGGACAAAGGAGCCATAATGAATGAACTGAATGGACTCTGAAGTCATCATGTTAGTTCCGAGGAAATGTAGATGTCGAAATGATACATTTTTTAGTTCCTGTTCTGTCTTTTTATTTTTGTGATTTTTCCTGAGCGGAGATTTTTCAAATGTAGCGATGCTACATCCTTTCCTGCTCGCTCTGCTCAGCGGTTCGGCGGACGTGTAGAACATTTTATATTTTTTTAATATTGTAAGTTTCTCTATAAATATTGTTAGTCTAGAGAGGGTCGAGGCCACTTTTGCCACTTCTTCCCAAACCTGCGTTGGTGAGGATCGATGCTGTGAGGACGGTGACTCGGGAGATTTCTACTGAGAGACTTGTCCTGATGACCCATTCTGACATTTAGCTAGAATAGGTAATTATGAGAAAAATGATTTATTCTGATTGATTTCCTTTGACTAATTTTAGATAAAGCATCATAATTTTAAATACAGTGTTGGTGATTATTTCTTGTCAATTATTGAATACTCTATTTGATTATTATTGTATAGATTGTTTAGATTATGACTCAGGACAATTACAATAACTAGGTCTTATCGACCTCAGTGTAGATGTGGGGTGTTTAGGAGTTTTTTTTCCACAGGTTCAGTGCTGGTAGAGTATTTGAGCGTATGTTAGTGAAATGGGCCCTAGTGTATGATGAGTGTATGTGCGTGTAACTGTGAAATTACTCTATCCATGGAAGTAGGGAGATTTTGTACACCCCAATCTGCATCAATTTCCTGGTAGCAGAGGATGGTTATTGATGATTGTCTTGATCTCATTAGATTGCTTGTACATTAGCTTATTGATTATTGATTATTGATTGATGTTGGTATATGTACTAATACTATATGTTGGAGTCGTCATGTTGAGTTATATGTAGTGCTTCTGGAACTTGGGAGCTAGTAGCAGTTCCGTAGTAGGGCAGAGGGAAGTATATGCTGCTCTCGGGAAAGACGGGATTGTTGGTCCTGCATGTATGCAGGAAAAGAAAACGTGTGACAATTGAAGTTGCGCGTCACATTGTCTGTATTCGGAATCAGTGACATTGTCGTATGTTACTATTAGAAATTTCTGGTATCTAAGGAGTGCGTATGGTAGTAAAGGTTATCTATGAAACTCTGGTCTTAAGTCCCAGGGATCTGTAAGGTTCGCCGTTAAAGCTTATTGCGGGAGGAGTAATAGGTATTCTCTGAGCTTGTTTGAGAAACTGGGCAGAGGTAAGCTGCTTGGTTAACGTGTGTTATAATTCTGTAGTGGAGCAGATTGTTTGCTGTTCTCGGGAAAAGCAGGATTCTGTGTGTATGTACTATATATTTCCTTGTATGAATGTGCGTGAATGCTCATATATTTAGTTGATTGCAAGACTCTTTGGACAAGTCCTAGAGGAAACAATTAATGAATGTATGTTAGAAGGGCAGAGTAGAGGGATGTGCTACTGTGTCAACGATAGGATTCTTGTGAAATAGTTTTCTTTACTATTCTTTGGTTAGCGAAGCAGACAATGGAGATGTTTATATGTTGTAACTAATAGATTTTGTAGAATCCGACACGAAGTCTACTGAAAATTTTGTAAAGGAGGGGTAGACGACTGACAGGAGACAGGAGTGAGAAACTGCAGCGACTGCTGACGTCAAACAGACCGCGCTCTGATTGGATATTGGATCAGAATAGTGCTCGCGCTGAGATTGGTGCGTTGGTGTGAGCCGCGCAAGGATTGGAAGAGCTATTCTAGTGACGTAGATGCTCCAGGATTGGTGCGTTAGTGTGAGTTGCGCTGTTATTGGATAAAACATCGTATTGTGCAGTTGTATTACGGAATCGATTAGAAAAGTTTGGTAAAAGCTAAAATGTATTACCAAGAGGAGAAAAAGAAAAAATCTTTGTTCAGAAAGATTAAAAATTGGTTCGACAAGGACAAAGATGTTAAAACGAGAGAGGGTGAATTGTTACCTCCATCGAAAACGCCTGCATCCTTCATGGCTGCGAGATATGGGTATCATACCTGTATATGGTTGGAAAATTGGGTTAGGTATACCAAGGAAGATGGTGTTTTAGCATTTCCAGAACATGGTTCATTTAATCTGGCCGTGTTGAGAAATTTACGGGAAAAGATGTTATGTCTTGACCCAAGACCAAGGCCGACACAGTATGAGACTTTAGTGGAATGGGAAGAGGAAGTACATGAGCGAGAAAAGCAGAAGTCTGGAGGACACTATAGGTACATGTTTGGGAGGAGATATGATCGTGAAACTCATCATGATCGAATGAAAAGATGGCGAGATGCTAGCATGTCAGAGGGATTATATCCTATGAGAACAGTTGAAGAGGGAACAGAAAGGGTTCCTGAGGCAGAAATGAGAAGATATGGAGTTAATGAATATGAGGATGAAGTCTTGAATGACATGATTTACAAAAGACCACCTCCATTGTGGTAAATATTTCGTTACCGGTACTATTTTTTATGCGGTAAAGTCTATTAAGAATAACTCAGTAAAATGAGAGGCAGAATCCGTGGTATTAGAGGTTTAAAAAGGCTTTATTCCTATACAAAGGAACACAATTCGAATTGTTGGCGTTCTATTCCATCACCACGAAAGTTCAGGAAGGAAGGGCATATATTATTGACAGGTAATCATTTTTATAGAAAAGGCATTACAGTAAAACAGATGCAGTAGGCGTATCAACTGATAAGAAAAATAAACTATGCATGCGTAACTAGAATAGGCGTGACTAGACAACGTCATCATACATGATGTCATAAGTGGGTGTATCCATAAGAGAATCCTGCAATGTCAGCAGAAATATTTGGCAGAGATGCGTGCGCAGCCGCATGACGTGTGATTGACGTGCAACTAGAGGGAGAAAGGGACTTGACATTTAGCTCTACATGTGGAGACAAAAGTCTGGGGTTATGTCAACCTAATCCCAAATCATATCTAATATCCTATGTTTAAAGAACTGTGTTATCCAAAAAGGGAGGTCTCTTAGGATAGAATCTTATTCTATACTGACTATACTGACTAGTGCGTGTACAAGCGTCTAAGTGTCTACACTAGATGCGAGGGGGTAGGAATATTCCATGGTAACAGGGCTATGAATTACTTGCATGAGGACAGCGAGGCCTGGCCCCTTTGCACGGTAGCTGGAGGAATGTTTACCTAAACTGCTAGACAGGAATGCATCGGATGAGGGGCGGAGGAGATAATCTTGAAGGTGAAATACAGTTTTTGGCAGGCGACGGGCTGGATCAGGCACCGTTAGCCGCACAGGGAGTGAGACAAAGCTCATGGTCACAGATGCAGGCTCAGACTGGAGCTTTCAGAGGCAGAAGACAGGAAAAGGCTTGATGACAGAATTCGGGCCTACTCGCCTGAATCTGTAAAATGTGGAAAGTGAACCACATAAAGTCGGTGGCCTTTCATACTTAGAAAAGGAATATCTGACCCATTCATAGTGGATCTGAAAGAGGACATGTTGACGGTGGACGCACATATATTTGCGTCTTCAAAACTGGAGTAGGAGGGAACATACATATACTTATAGCATGTACATGGAGCCGTTGGGGTCTACGATAGGGGACATAACTGATCACAAAATTCATATTTCCTCATTCCCTCCTTGTCCCCTTCGGACCCTTAGGAGATATCGATCTTCATCAATCCATCGATCTGTTCATATAACATCATTTGTTCTTCTTTCTTCTTCCGGGATCTTGAACGAAAACTTGGATGTGGGATACACGAGGTGGCACACAGACCACAAATCGCTGGCCCACATTGTAGACATAAGCAGCAACTGAATAGTACGAGAAAGCCAATACCTAGGAAGGAGAGCATTCTCCATCCCCAGGCTGACAACACGCCCCAGAACCAACCGGACCAAGTCCAGGTGCCTGGACTCTGGTGTATCTGGCTTACAATCTTATGAAGGCGAGTTATGGCTTTATATACTGACGGCGAATTTTCTGGTATGAAAATGCGGCAACTTGATCCGATGACCCTACAAGCTCCGCCCCTATCGGCTAGGATGACGTCAAGGACAAGACGATTTTGAAGCACAACAATCCGCATAGCAGACTGCTCTTCTGTTAAATTGCCTAAGGCGGAAATAGTTTCGTTCACTACTGCTTCAAGGGTTCTGGTTAATCTACGTATTAGCTTACTATTAGTGACTGTACCTATATAAGGGAAGAAACCTTTATTGAAATCTGTGTATTTTTCCCATGCTGTTTCAGTGTAATCGACAATTGGGAGATCTCTCTGCTGTCTATTGTGTACTAAATGGGTATTTCTGTGATAATCAGGAGGAGCTAGGAAAACAGGTGGTAGGAGGAATGCTATGTAACAGGTACCATCCCAATCTAAAGGTAGACGTATATATGCGGTCTGGCCACATATAAAGTAGGAATGACGAGAAGCTCTAAATGTAGACTTGCCTTGATCACTGAATTTTATTACAGTGGTGCATTTACTATGGCCCATGTGTATGGAGCCATTCTTTCTTATACATAATTCCCCCTTTACTGGGAATACTGACATGGCGGGCAAGATTGGTGTAGCTTCAGATTCAACGTTCAGGATCATGAGGTTAAGTGTAAAATTACCTAATCCATATACTTCATTTTCTAGATCAGTTCCTGTTCTTTTGGGAAGTCCCTCCTTGTTAGGGTAGCAGACTTTAAGCAAAACTAAGTTCAGGTTTCCCCATACCCAGTTGTCTTGATAAACTGCGGAATTCGAGTCTAGGGAATTAATCAAACTAAACCATGCTCCACAGGAGCCATTGTGTGTGAACGGATAGGGAAAGAGGGGCAAAACTCCCTTATAGTTCTGATAGGGAGGGAGTCGGCCACATATCCAACAATTTGTGGCATTGCTGGTTTGATGGGAATGATGTAGCATACTAATGAATGTGTTATTGCGCAGCGCAAATCTATAGGACAATTCATGTGGAGGTAATTCACTAAAAGAATGTTCTGCAGTTATATTATAAGCACGCTTAGGAATAGGGTAATACATGTGCAATAGGATGCTGACAATGATGATCAGAAGACTTAGAAAAAACAAAATTAATAATGTTACTGTACAATGACTACGAAATGATTTACAATACGCATGCTTCTTGAGCAGCATTTGATTATTTCTTTCTCTATTCCGGTCTAGAGGATACATGTCAGAGACAAATTCAACCGATTCACCTTGGAGAGGACTTAAACAATCAAATTGTCTGACTTACTGGACCTCAATTTTAGTTTAAACATTTCTGAGTTCGATTGTTCAACCAAAGGGAGCTTTGAGTCTGTCTGTGAGGGAATACAGGGTTGAGTCTCTACATTGGATGGTAGTCCATAAAATTTCTTGATATGACTCGAGTGCAACCACCCTTTTCTCCCCACGATTTTCACAGCTGTCCTTGTGGTAAGTAGAACTAACTTCGGTGACTTCCACCTAGGATCCAGTTGGGTCTTCCGGTCAAAATTCCTGACCAACACCAAGTCCCCAGGAACCACGTCATGGGGTTTCACCTCAGTATTGTCGGGAAAAGCTGCGGATACCTGTGAACGACAAGATTGTAGTGCAGACATCAAGGAAGCCAGGTAATCTGTCAGCATATTACAGTCAACGTCAGTTATTTTACGAGGTAGAGGCGTCCCCCACATATTTGGTGGTCTACCGAAGATCACCTCATACGGGGATAACCCTGTTCGAGAATGTGCTACCATTCTCATGTAAAAGAGCGCAACTGGTAAGGCTACTATCCAATCGACTCCTTTCTCTCTACATATTTTGGACAATCTAATTTTCAGAGTTTGATTATGGCGTTCCACGAGACCTGCCGCCTCGGGATGTCGGACACAGTGAAATTTCCATTGGTATCCTAATAGAAGGGAAACGTGTTTCATTAGTTCGGATGAGAACGGCTGGCCGTTATCTGAGTAGAGAACATGTGGTAAACCGTACCGTGGGAAGAATTCTCGAACTAACTGTTTGGCAGTAGTCGGGGCAGTGTAATCTGAAACCGGGTATGCTTCTGTCCAACGGGAAAGAGCACAGACAACTACGAGAACATATTTGAATCCTCGACATCGTTCCATCTGGATATAATCCATCTGGAGGACTTCAAAAGCATGATCGGGAGTTTGGAATCCACCCTGCTCTACGGGGATGCTTTTACCTGGATTAAACTGACAACATATCATACAGGTACGAACTTTTTGTTTCGCTGCGGCTCGCAAGTGTTTGTTGAACCAAATGTGTTGAATGCTGTCTAGCATAGCTTTTTCTCCTAGGTGTGCTGGACTATGTATAGTGTTAATGATGACTTGGACCATTGAGTCGGGAAGAAACCATATAGATTTTTCCTTCGTCATCCATCCTTGATCTGTTTGGATCCCTCCTAATTCAGTCCATTTCTTTATTTCTTCTGGTGTAGCATGTGTCTGTATGTCAATTACATCAAGGGCGGGATCCTTAACTGTCATGCAATGTGTTGGTGTCAGGACTATTGTCTTTGTCACGTCAGTTGTGTGAGTCTGATTCTGAGCAGTCTGTTTAGCTGTTCTGTCAGCTAGGTCATTACCCTGAGAAATAATATCGGTAACTTTTGTGTGGGCTTTGCATTTCATAATCGATATTGCGGTAGGTAGATGAATCGCGTCTAATAAGGCTTGAATGAGGGGTCCGTGTTGGATGTGGGCACCGTGAGAAGTTAAATAACCTCTCTCTCGCCACAGTACGCCGAAGTCATGGACGACTCCGAATGCATAACGTGAATCTGTGTATATGTTGACTTTTTTATTTGTGGCGTGAATACAGGCTTGTGTCAGAGCGATGAGCTCTGCTGCTTGAGCTGACAAAGTGTTAATACAATTTGTTTCAATGACTTCAGTGTCTGTTGTGACTGCGTAAGCGGCCACTAACTCTCCTGTACTTGTTCTCATACATGACCCATCTACATATAATGTCAAGTCTGGATCTGTCAAAGGGATATCTGTCAAGTCTTGTCTGGGTTTCGTCGTGATAGTAATGACTTCGACACAATCATGTGCCAATGGATCTGTTCCGCCTACTGGTAACAGTGTGGCAGGATTTAACGTATTACAACGTCTGATTTCTATGTGTGGCTGAAACAATGTTAATTCATAACCGGTGAGTCTTGCTATAGTCAAGTGTTGTGTTTGTGTGCGGTTCAAGAGAACCTCTACTGCGTGTGGTACTTGTACTGTTAATTGATGTCCTAACACTATGGCATCGCTTTGTCTGATTGCTAAAGCTGTTGCTGCCACTGATTTCAGGCACGCTGGAAGTGCCTGGGCTACTGGATCTAATGTACTAGAGAAATAAGCACATGGTTTGTGTGATCCTGCTTGTTCCTGAGTGAGTACTGACAAAGCAGTACCTTCGCGTTCTGTAACGAAGAGTGTAAACTGTTTACTGTAACATGGTGTTGCTAGGACAGGTGCTTGGCATAAAGCTTTCTTTAAGCTTTCAAAGGCATGTGTATGTTCTGGAGTCCAAGGGAGGACCGTCGATGTGGCTGCCTCCTGTGTTGTCAACTGGATGAGTGGTTTTGCTAGAAATGCATATTGAGGGATCCACTGCCTACAGTATGAAGTGAGGCCTATAAACGCCCGCACCTCCTTTTGTGTCTTGGGTGGTGGCATGTTAGCAATTAACTGGATGCGGTCGGGTGTAAGCTGCCTTCCCTCCTTGGACAGCGAGTGCCCAAGATAAACAACTCGCTGGACACAGAATTGCAGCTTAGAAGGGGACACCTTGTGCCCCTTGTCAGCCAGAAATTTCAAAACCGTCAGTGACGCTTTTTCACATTCATGTTCGCTTCGGGCGGTGATCAGCAGATCATCGACATATTGAAGCAAGGCAGTGTTAACTGGCATGTGGATACTGTCAAGTTCTCGTTTCAGTGCTTGGCTATAGATGCTGGGGCTTTCTGTAAATCCTTGAGGTGCGCGTGTGAATTTAAAACTTCGTCCATTTAAACTAAAACCGAAAAGATATTGACTTTCCGGATCAATTGGGACACTAAAGAAAGCATTCTTGAGATCAATTACAGTGAAGAACGTTGCTTCTGAGTCAATAGCTGTGAGTAATGAGGAGATATCTGGGACCACAGGGTATTGTGGTACAATACATTTATTTAATTCGCGCAGATCAATAACCAATCGATATACTGGTGATGCTTTTGGATCCGTTCTTTTAAGAATCGGAATTATCGGGGAATTACATACATTGGAGTCAGTTTCGACAACCACTCCTTGGGCAATAAGCTCGTCAATGATTTGCAGTAAAGCCACTACAGCATCTGGTGGTAACTTGTATTGTCGCATTCGTGGTAGTACCACTCCTGATTTCAGTGTAACTCGATATGGTGTAATGTTCATGCAACCAACATCAGTGGGGCCTTGTGCCCATAAATGTGTAGGTAAATTCTGCAGTCGGTGATCCATGTCTCTGGATACGTAGTGACCTTTAAAGTCACGTAAAAATAGTCGTACTCCTTCCGGAGAGCAACATATTATGGCTCCTAGAGCTTTCAATGTTTTTATACCTAACAAGTTTTCTGGACATGATTTAGTAAGCAATAAATCTGTAGTACGTGTTAATGGACCGACTGTAAGTGGAAGAGGTTGTGTTACGTCATTAATTATAGGTTTTCCTGAGAATCCAAGGGAAATATTTTGTGAGCCTGAGAGGGGTGCCCCTGGAACTTCACTGCGTCTTATAGTTGTTCTGCTTGCCCCTGTATCAAGTAAAAACTTTCTGTCTTCCCCTAATAGTTCACTATGTACATAAGGTCCCTCTTGGTCTACAGGAACCTCTATAAGGGGTAAGCCAACTTCCCTCTCTAGGCTATCTCATGAGTATCGTTGATAATCGGGATAATCTGTTTGTGCGTACTGATACATTTGTTGTGTTGTTGCTTGTGTTGCAGCAACAGGCTGCGCTTGTGGTGGTGCTACGATCTGTTGTGGAGCTGCCTGTTGCGGAGCTAATCTAGGTGGTGTCTGCTGAGGCAGTTGCTGTTGATTCTGATCCTGTCTAGGTGGACGTGATCTCTCATGTGTTCTACCTGTGGCAATATTATGTTTCAGGACTGGACAATCGTGTATATAATGACCTGGTTGTTTACAGTAGTTGCATGTCCCTTTCGCAGAACTTGTGGAATCACCCTTTTGATGACTATCGGCTGGAACTGACTGTGCAACAAGCATTTTCATCTTTGTATCTTTCATACGTCTTTGTTCGTGTTCTTGTTCTTCTCTAATTCTATTGTGGTGATACTGTAACATCTGTAGCATCTGTGATGGGGTATTACCTTGCCAGGTACTTTCGAATTTCAATACTCTATTCTTGACTTGTAGCAGAGAATTTTCAACTAATTTTGTCACAAACAGATGTGGATATGACTCACTACTGGCTTTTATGCCACTATTTATACTAAAACATTTTTCAAATCGGGAATAGAAATCACTAGTGTCTTCGTCTGGCTTTTGTTTACAGGCTGAGATTGCACCCCAGTCTTCCTTTTTCGTAGTCAATAAACGTGGCAGTACCTGTATTAGTAATCCTGCTAATGCTGTAGTCTTATCCCCAAGCCCTGCTCCTGCAGCTCGGGCCTTTTCTTCGTTTTCTAATGCTGTCCAATCTATCTTTTGGTCTCCCACCTCCCATTCCTTTTCTTTGAGTTTCTCATAAACACCGGCAGGTAATAGGACCTTTAATATTTTCATAATGTCGGGGTAAGTATACTCTCCCATGAGTAACATGTCTTTTATCTCGCGGTGGAAACCTGCTGGGTCCTTGTCATGGCTGGGTACTACTTTCTTCATTTCTAATAATTCTAGTTTAGTTATAGGCGTGTATACAAACACGCGTGTAAAATTATCACCGGCACCTCTAATTGGGTGTACTTCGCGTAACGGGTTCTGTCTATCTATGTGATACATTTTTCTCCCCATGATGGGAACTGGAACGTGTTCTGGGCATACGAAATTTAAATATTGATTTCGAGATTCTAGAATTTCCTTAATCAAATCAGTACCTGACCCTCTCCATATATTCGTGAGCAGTTCTGTCAATATGTCAGGTAAGGGTCCTGGATCGGAGTGTTGGTTTTTATATAATATAAGGAGGTGTTGAATCATGTATATACTAGCTAAACGTTGTTCATATGGGTCTAGATTTAGAAACGTGTGTGCAAGTACATCGTCATTGTATTCGCCGGGACTGTCAGCCCATTGTACTGCTGACCTAGCTAATTCTTGTTCGTCCATGGAATCGAGCACGTGGTACCCCCTTCGATCTCGGAGTAATTTATCAGCGGCTTGGAATAAGTGTTCAGGGGATTTCGTATTTAGCATGGGGTTTGGAAGATGTCTATTACATTCTGGACGTATTGGACGTATTGGGTCGTTAAAACCTCTGGTATTATTATGGGATCTTCCTCTACCTACATAAGCTATTGTATCTACTTGATCTGGTTCTTGCTCCTCCTCCTCTCTGTTTAGGTCAGCGGCGTCTACCTCTAATCTTTCTTCGTGTATTCGTTCTACTTCTTTGCGGATCTTTCGGTACATAGCTACTATACATAACAGTTTATCATGTCTCCCTTCTGATATATTCTTACCCCAAGTGACAAGTTTTTGCATTTCTTCCGTATTTACCCCTGGCCGGTCTTGATTTCTGATTACACAGTTTATGAGGAAACGTAACAGTTGTCCCTGTACCTCCGCTTTCTGGTACTCCATGGCTCTGCTAATACTTTCAGGACCTCGTCCTGACTGGACAAAGTGATATATATTTTCTAAATGTGTAGCCATTCCTGGTAGCTTCGTTAAATATATTGCAGCTCGTCTAATACGTAATGATGACAGCAGCATTTCGTCCCGTTTACCGGGTACAGGATCATATCTACAATCTACTAGAAGTTCCTTGAGCATGTCGGGGGTTGCTAGTTTGGGCGTACGTTGGTGTGCTAATTCTCTAAGGGAAAATTTATCTCCTCTGGGTGGCGTAGAGAAAATGTCTGTCGTACCTCCTATAGCACCGTCTGGGGTGCTGGACGTGAAAGGATTTGTTGAAGGTGAGACAGCAACCGTCGTTGCGGGAAAAGCTGTAGAAACAGATGTGCTTGTCGGAATGTGTGTCGAAGCTTGTTGTTGTGGAGGTACAGACGGAGAATCTTGGCGATGCACATCATCGGCAAGCGATCTATGTGGTGCGGTATTAGCATACTCGGGAGCTGCGTCGTCTAAATAAGAGGAAAGGAAAACATCTTCTGCGGTTCTAGGATGCCCCTTGGGATGTGCTTTTATCGGAAACAATGGGGGTGGCAAGTCTTTTGGTATTTCCGGAGTAGCCTTAGGTAACCCTTCGGCCAGAAGTGGATACATACCATTCATAAGGGCGTTTCTTTGTCTGTCTATTTGTTCTGATTTTACTCGGGTACCTTCCTCAATTAACAGATTTTCTCGGGTTTTATTTGAATTCTCTCTACCTTTCTCTTCCTGTCTGAGTGCTTTTTCCGTGCGTCTATATGATTCTTTACGCCATAATTCAATGGCATCTTTCTGCGACTGTCTGGCTTTCTTTTTCCATAATTCTTCTTCTACTCTCATGATGCAATCTGCATCCCAGGTCCCCGCTGCGGGCCATCTCTGACTCTCTGGTAATTCTTTGGTGTAGTCCACCCATAAATCAAGAAATAATACGGCATCTAGGCCATGCTTATGATACATAAAGTACCCTGGAGTGTCCCTCGGTGGGATGGGAACGGCTTCTTCGAGTACACCTTTTCTAGTTTTGATCTGTCTTAGTTTCGAAAAGAGCGGCATTTTTAGACCTTATTACTAGAACACACTTTACAAAAACACAATAATGAACAGTCATTCACACCACAGTATATAGAACGTATTTGAAACATTTAACACTTAACAGTTTTACGAACAATGATAACTAATAGAAAACTAGTTACTGACATTATACTGACACTAGATAATACTTATTTATCTTATTTATATGCAAAACATACTATATATACTGCTAAACAGTACAGATACACTGCTAAAACAGTGCAGACCGGATTTGTGTACCCAAACCCGTCTTGACCGGCACAGACTATGTGCACGTTAAATGCCTCCCCGGTAATGGTACTCACCGGGTAGCTCGGAACGGAAGGCCTCGGAACGGAACTGGAACTGGACTGGACCGGACTGGACTCGGAACTTCGGAACCTGGCGGGTCTCTGTATACCTCGGATCTTGCTCTCTCAGCTAGGCTCTGGTCGGGATACTTCGCACTTCTCACCGCCTCGTCTGGGTGTTGATCGCAGCCTCAGTCGTCCCCGCTTGGCCGGAGGGAGATACAGGAAATCCTGCAGATACGCGTTTTTGTCCGTTCAGCTGTGGCAGGAGACCGGGCCTGCAACGCACCGCCGGCGCGTGAGATGAGAAAGTGTCCCTGTTCGGGCGCCAATTTATGTGGTAAATATTTCGTTACCGGTACTATTTTTTATGCGGTAAAGTCTATTAAGAATAACTCAGTAAAATGAGAGGCAGAATCCGTGGTATTAGAGGTTTAAAAAGGCTTTATTCCTATACAAAGGAACACAATTCGAATTGTTGGCGTTCTATTCCATCACCACGAAAGTTCAGGAAGGAAGGGCATATATTATTGACAGGTAATCATTTTTATAGAAAAGGCATTACAGTAAAACAGATGCAGTAGGCGTATCAACTGATAAGAAAAATAAACTATGCATGCGTAACTAGAATAGGCGTGACTAGACAACGTCATCATACATGATGTCATAAGTGGGTGTATCCATAAGAGAATCCTGCAATGTCAGCAGAAATATTTGGCAGAGATGCGTGCGCAGCCGCATGACATGTGATTGACGTGCAACTAGAGGGAGAAAGGGACTTGACATTTAGCTCTACATGTGGAGACAAAAGTCTGGGGTTATGTCAACCTAATCCCAAATCATATCTAATATCCTATGTTTAAAGAACTGTGTTATCCAAAAAGGGAGGTCTCTTAGGATAGAATCTTATTCTATACTGACTATACTGACTAGTGCGTGTACAAGCGTCTAAGTGTCTACACTAGATGCGAGGGGGTAGGAATATTCCATGGTAACAGGGCTATGAATTACTTGCATGAGGACAGCGAGGCCTGGCCCCTTTGCACGGTAGCTGGAGGAATGTTTACCTAAACTGCTAGACAGGAATGCATCGGATGAGGGGCGGAGGAGATAATCTTGAAGGTGAAATACAGTTTTTGGCAGGCGACGGGCTGGATCAGGCACCGTTAGCCGCACAGGGAGTGAGACAAAGTTCATGGTCACAGATGCAGGCTCAGACTGGAGCTTTCAGAGGCAGAAGACAGGAAAAGGCTTGATGACAGAATTCGGGCCTACTCGCCTGAATCTGTAAAATGTGGAAAGTGAACCACATAAAGTCGGTGGCCTTTCATACTTAGAAAAGGAATATCTGACCCATTCATAGTGGATCTGAAAGAGGACATGTTGACGGTGGATGCACATATATTTGCGTCTTCAAAACTGGAGTAGGAGGGAACATACATATACTTATAGCATGTACATGGAGCCGTTGGGGTCTACGATAGGGGACATAACTGATCACAAAATTCATATTTCCTCACCATATAGACCAGAACCAGAAGAGAGCACACCAGTTGTTTCTCCGATAAGAAATACAGTGCGTATCATTGAGACAGAAAATGTGACACCTGAGTTAAGAAGTGGTAATCCTTTCAGGGAAAGGGAGAATATAAGCGGTGACGAAAATACGAGAGAATTAGCCAGAACTACATCGGAGTTGACTGAAAAGATCAAAGAGCTGACAAAGAATCTAGACGCTGTTACGGTGCCCGTAACTATAGGTCCGGTTATGCCTGTTTTTGACAAGCAGAGGATAGGTGAGAATGGTTTGGTGATTCCATGTGTTGGGAATAGATTGACAAGTTTGGCTGGTCCTTCAGGAGACTCAGGAAAAAGGACAGGAAAATCCAGACATGAGACATGTAGTGATGGATTGGAGATGCAGTCTATTTCAGGATTGAATGCTGGTGAAGCTAGTTGTTCAGGGGTGCCAATTTTAGAACCGCAGAAGAAAGTGGTTCCTGTAAGAAAATCTAATGAAATAACAGCTGAATATTTGAATGAATGGATGAAAGTTCTTCAAAAGAGGGATAAAGATTCACAAGCAATTGATGTGGCTAGGTTACGTGTGGAATAAGAAGAGCTTGTTGCAGGGACAGTTCCTACAGAAATTCTTAAAAATCATCATGATGGTGAATTGTTATTTATGTGTAAAAATATCACCTGGAGAACTAAAAATACACATGACAGGTTAAGAGCAATAGCAAATGACTATGGAGTTGACATTGATAAAGTGAAAGCTTTGCAAAAGTCTTACAGGATGGATTTCACGGACAAGGATATTGAAAATTTGAATGGTGTTGGTAGAACAGGACAGATTAAAGAGATGATCGCTTTATTGCGAAAATGGGGTGATGTTGAGAAGTGGAAGGATAGGTGGTACAAGAAAAGGGAAGAATCAGGAGATAGGACTTACTCAGCATTTCCTGGGAGAGAAAAGGAGAAACCAGTGGATACTTATCCTATGAGAGAAATACCTGGAGGAGGATATGTACGTGTTCCATGGACCAGACAGGATATTTTATCATTTACGAATGATTTCCCTCGACTGAGAGAAAAGCCCGTCGAGTGGTATAGGCAGGTAGACAGATTTGTGAAATTGTCAAAAGTGCTGTGGATTGACCTGAATAGTCTGTTTGATATAATTGTTCCGGCAGACTTGTGGACTGAGTGTAAAATAGTTGTGAGTTGGCCTACTGAGGAATATCCAAGAGATCAGAGAACAGGAGCACCAGATCCAGAGGTAATGAGAAAGTATGATCAGGTGATGGTATACCTGAAAAGTAAAGTACCTGCAAAAGAGACAGACTGGGTTAAAATAGATCGAACACATCAGGAAGCAAAAGAATCAGTTCATGCTTTTTACGAGAGGCTGATACTGGCTTTTAAACAATTCAGTGGAGATGAACACCTGGGTGACAAAGATTTGAGTCATTTTGTATACAGATTTGTATATGGCCTGAGACCTGAGATTAGTGAAAGAATTCGTGAGCATACTGTGGATTGGCAAAGTAAGAAAATAGATGAGATTCTGAGACATGCAAAATACTTTAGTGATGAAATTGAAGCAAAACAGAGAAAGCTGAAAGAAAAAGCAATGTGGGCACAAGTGAAAGTTGCGGAAAGACAGGAAGCACAATTGGTGGAACAGGCAAATAATACAGGAAATAATGCAGGGAATAGACCTAGGTATGCAGGGAAAGGAAAGGGGAATCTTGAGGAAGCTAAAAAAAAGTTCCCATGTCACAACTGTGGCCAACTGGGACATTGGAGATCTGAGTGTACCAATCCACCATTAGTGAATAATGAGGGAAAATCCTTAAATCAACAGGTGCAGAACGAGGGGAATAATCAACAGCAGCAACAACAGAAAGTTGTGAGACAGCAGAGTCAAGAGCCCAAACCGCCCTTGCCGCAGAATAGAGGGTCACAAAAGTATAATCCGGATTCGGGATTCTACAATGATGAGCAGGTAAACAAACCAAGGCGTTCTAACCAGGTACAACAGTACTTGTTAAAGAATGAAGGGAGTGAGTCTGAGGGTGATTATTGACGGTGCCGAAGAGAGGAGGAAGAGTGCATACTTGGTGCAACTCTAGAAATAGACCAGGCAGGACCATTTGTAGATGGGAAAATAAATGAAGAAAGTGTTACTTTTTTAGTAGACACAGGTGCGACAAGATCAACTGTCAGGTCAACAGATATTAGAAATCTTCCTCTCTCGGATGAAGCAATCCAAGTAGTTGGTGTAGCCAATACACAAATCAGGACACGTCTTACTGAACCAGTAAGAGTACAAATAGGGAAATTTTCAGACATGCACAGATTTATCGTCTGTGACACAAGTCCAGTGAACCTGTTAGGTAGGGATTTGTTATGTAAAATGAACTGTACAATTTTTTGTACACCGGATGGAATAGCTTTTGAAACACCAGATGAGGATGTTTTGTACCGAATGACTCTAGAAAATAGAGAGAGTGAGTTAATTGGTGCATATGCTGTGTTTGATCCGGAGGATTTGCCTCAAGAGTTGAGAGACACAGTGAAAAGGACAGTTTGGGATTTTACTGGAGAAGATGTGGGATTGATGAATAATGTAGATCCTGTGAAAATTGCAGTGAAAGAGGGAATTACTTATCCTAACATTCCTCAGTATAAAATGACACCAGAAATAATTGAAGGAATAACTCCTATAATTGAGAAAATGATTCAGCAAGGAGTTTTGAGAGAACTATTGAGTAGCCCGTGTAACTCACCGATAATGGGGCTGAAGAAACCTAATGGGAAGTTCAGAATTGTACAGGATTTGAGAAAAGTTAATCAAATTGTGGTGGCATGTTGTCCTATTGTGCCAAATCCGTCAGTGATTTTGTATCAGATTCCACATGATGCTGAGTGGTACACAGTGATTGATTTGTGTCATGCTTTCTTTTCAATTCCATTGCATCATGACAGCCAGCCGATTTTTGAATTTAGGTTTGGCCAGCGTATTTTAGCATGGTGTCGTATCCCACAGGGGTATACAGAGAGTCCTTCGATTTTCAATCAGTTATTGAAAAAGTAATTGGAGAGTTTGATTATGCCTGAAAACTCAGTACTAGTGCAGTATATTGATGACCTACTTGTGGCATCAAAGACACATGAAGCTTGTGAAGTAGATACTATAGCTTTACTGAATCATCTGGCAGATGGAGGGTTAAAAGTATCTCCAGCCAAATTGCAATTTTGCAAGAAAGAGGTGCATTATCTTGGACACAATATTGAAAAGGGTCTGAGAAAAGTGACTGATGACAGGATCAGAATTATCAGAGAAATGTAAGCCCCAAAGACCCAGAGGGAAGTGAGAATGTTCCTGGGTATGGTGGGTTATTGTCGTCAATGGATAATTAATTTTTCTCTGATAGCAAAGCCACTGATTAAGCTGACAAAAAGTGAGATGACAGACCCATTGGAACTAGATGGAGAACAAATGGCAGCATTTGAAGAGCTGAAAAGCAGAATGTGTGAAGCCCCTGCTTTGGGTATGCCAGACTATGAAAAGGAGTTTGAATTGTACTGTAGTGAGAGAAATGGATGTGCACTTTCAGTGTTAATCCAGAAGCATGGACTACTGAGAAGGCCTATTGCGTACTTCTCATCGACACTTGACCCTGTAGCTGTAGGTTTACCAGGTTGTCTGAAATCTGTAGCTGCAACATGTAGAAGCTTGGAACAGAGTGAGGGAATCATAATGGGATATCCTGTAAGGGTATTCGTACCTCATAATGTGGCAATTCGTTTGACAAGAAGCAGAACCCAGTACATGTCACATAGTCGGCTGACTAAATATGAAAAAGTCATTCTGGGAGCATCAAATGTGACTTTGGAGAGATGTGTGAATGTGAATCCAGCGACATTATTGCCGGATATTGAAAATGTGGGTGTGAAAACAGAAGATGATCACAATTGTTTGGATGTGCTTGATTACTGTACAAAACCGAGACCAGACATAAGGGATCTTCCCTTGCATGAGAGTGATCATGTGTTGTTTGTGGATGGATCATGCCTGAGGAATGATGAGGGTGTGCTATGTGCAGCATATGCAGTGTGCAAGGTTTCAGAAGTAATGGAAGCATCACCATTGAAAGGAGTGAAATCTGCGCAAGTTGCTGAATTAGTGGCATTGACAAAAGCTTGTGAAATTGGGAAAGATCTGAGAGTGACTGTGATGACTGATAGTCAGTATGGATTTGGAGTTGTGCATGACTTTGGCCAACTTTGGCTACAAAGAGGTTTCTTGACGTCGAGTGGGACTCCAATAAAGAATGCTGAAGTGATTGGAAAATTACTTGAGGCGATACAGCTGCCTAAGGAATTAGCAGTTGTGAAATGTGCTGCTCATGGACAAGGAGATGATTTTGTGACAGTTGGTAATCGTTATGCAAATGACATTGCTCAATATTGCGCCAAGAATAACCAGTCCATTAATCGGGAACGAGAGGGTGAAATGTCTTTTTGTTCTGTGATGTTTACTAATGTCTTAGAGACGTGGGATGAAGTGAAACAGTTGCAGGATGAGGCAGAGGAGGAAGAAAAGAAAGATTGGATCAAGGCAGGTTGTGCCCCAAGAGAGACAGACCATGTTTGGGTCTATAGGGATGGCAGACCAGTAATGCCGAACTCCATGCTGTCAGCAATGGCAAGGATGTATCATGGACAGGGACATTTGGGAAGGGATGCGATGATCAGGTCTTTTAAACAAATCTGGTACAATGCAAAGTTCAGGACTATTGCAGAAAGCATCTGTCAAAGGTGTTTGATTTGCCAGCAATTTAACACTGGGAAAAAGACAGTGGTGAGTCTGGGAACAATAGGCAGAGAAGGAGGTCCTTTCACGAGAATGCAGATTGATTTCATTGAAATGCCCCAAGTGAATAGATTGAGGTATGTACTAGTGGTAGTCTGTTTGTTTTCAAGATGGGTTGAGGCCTATCCAACTAGGAGAAATGATGGAGTGACAGTGGCAAAGTTACTGTTAAGAGAGTTGATTCCTAGGTACGGATTTCCGGTAACGATTGAGTCTGATAGAGGTGGACACTTCTATAATGAACTCATGAGTTTGATTTGTGAAGCATTGAGCATACAGCAGAAGCTACATTGTGCATACAGACCAGAGGCTTCTGGTGTTGTTGAGCAAATAAATGGCACAATCAAGAACAGGATTGGTATGATGTGTTTAGTCACTGGTATGAAATGGCCGGATGTCTTGCCTCTAGTGCTAATGACTATTAGATCTACTCCAGATAGAACTACTGGTTTAAGTCCGCACGAAATCATAATGGGACGTGCAATGCGACATGCATATGTACCTGTCAATAAGTTGGTGACAATAACTGATGACATGATTTTGGATTACTGTAAAGGCCTGGCTGACGCAGTTCATTCTGTGTTTCACCAGATTGGAGAAGAAGCTACTACACTTGAGAAGAAGCAAGCTCATGATCCGAGTCCAGGGGACTGGGTGAGGATTAAAGTGCACAGAAGAAGAAATTGCTTGGTTCCAAGGTGGGGAAGACCAAGACAAGTCATTCTGACTACGACAACTGCAGTAAAGTGTGCTGGTGTGAAAAACTGGGTACATGCGAGTCATACTCTGAGAGTTCCCAACCCAAAGGATGGGACTGGTAAGGAGTATTTTGAAGAGTCAGATTCCAGTGATGATGAAGACCCAGAACCAGTGAGAAAAGAAGCAGAAAAGGTTTCAGGAGAACCATTGAGAATTTCAGTAAGGAGATCAGATTCTGTAAAAGAGCCTGAAGTTCCGAAAAGCAGTGAAGGAAAAAGAAGAGAAAAGAGCAATTCCACAGAAACTACTCCTGAATCAGAAGAGGAGGAGATTGAAGAACCACTTGAGATTATACCTGAAGAAGTAGGGTCAGAAGAAGATAGAGAGGGACAGATTGCGGAAGACCCCCGAGGAGGTGTAGGGAACATTCTTGATAAGCTAGGTGAAGGGACAAGTAGACAGCAAGAAGATTGCGTGTCGGAGACCCGAGGAGGGACAGAAGTAGGGAAGTCTCAAATAGTGGTGAAAAAGACTGTGGAGCGAAAGAAAACTGCTGAACAAGAGGCATTTGAAACAGAATCGGATGAAAGTGAGAATGAAAAATTAGAGGGTCGAGTTCTGAGAAATAGAACTTGGATTGGAGAGAGAAATAATACAGAAACGAGACCGAAGAAGGTTGTAAGAGGAGATTTTTGGCCTAACAACAGAGTAAAGAGGCTGAGATACAGACTGATAAGAGCAAATACATTGAAAGCTGAACAAGTAAATGAAGTGTCGAGTCAAAACGAAGTAAAAAGGAAGGAGCAAAAGGAATCAAGAGAACCTGAGGAGATAAAGAGAATTAGAAAACCCAACCAAAAGTACAGATCACCGGAATGGTCTTATGTGGCACTGTCTGAAGGAGGAGAAGAAGAAGAAACAGTGAATCGAGACAATCCGGAGGGGATCTTGAGAAAAGTGGTTGAGGAAAAGGAAGGATCTGTTGGAATCTTAAAAGTTATCCTGACTGACATTGGAGAAGAGTCGGATGCACAGGATGTTGTTGATGATCTGATACAGTTTGATGTTGCTGAAGAAGAAGAAGTGAAAAGTGATGAATATCCAAATTGAGTGAACTGAAGAAATCACTTGGAGAAAAGTGAAAAGGAGAAAATCTGAAATCCAGCTGTTTGAAGTAATCCAGAATTAAAGAGTTATACAGTAGTGGAGTAGTAGAGGCTAAGTCAAAAGACAAGGTCAAAGTAGTAAAATGGCTAATATAGAGAATAATCAAAGTAGATGTGCCTTCTTAAGAAGATGGTGTAGAATGTGCTGCTGCTGTACTGGATTATTAATGCTACTATGGGGTGTTTTAGCTTTATTAGTTACATTTAGAGTTTCAATAGGTACATTTGAAATACATACTGAGAATGAGACAAATGCAGAGAAGAGTTCGCAAAAAGTAGTTCCAACTAGAATTAGTAATACTTACATGCATAAAGATAAGTCAATTAATGATTTTTCTAGTAATGTTTTTTCAAAGTTGTTATACGAATATGTGAAAACAATGGAAGTGAGGGATTGCTATGTGTGTATGCAATTACCTGCATCCGTTTCAGAGGGTGTTACTTATCACCATTTACCAGCTACGTATGGAATTTCTTGTAGTGTATTAAGTAGTGTTTTTTATTTGTTAGGGAAAATAGATTATAAGATGTCTAACAAAGATAGTATTTTTGGGCACTTGCCAATGAACAAAGAGTTAAATCCAGCTAAAGAAGCTAACATTTTTGGTGAGATTTTTATTGAGAAAGAAGAATTAACATTAGATTACATTTTTAAGAATAATTTAACTTGCAGTTTGAAAGAAGAGGAGAAAGCTTTCCTAAACATGGTGGAGGAAAGGAGATTGAGCATGCATGAAAAAGCAGGGAAATACAAAGTGAGTGAGACAATTTGGGACATTGAGATGGGAAAAGAATTGAGAAATGGGGCTAGTCCAACTTTAGCTTTAGATGCACCACAGAAGGGTAAGCTATGCATTACAAGAAGAAAATCCCAATATGATACATATTTTGTTGGGACAAGTGAATGTCATGATACATACTTCATTGCAACAGGATGGGGTTTCAGAGGTGGAGAAGATACAATTTTTCCGGGAGTGTACTATGTTTGTGGGAATAAGGCTTATTACAGGTTGCCTGACCATTGGTATGGCACGTGTTATGTGGGCCTGGTCTTTCCAAAGATTTTTCATATAGATAGAATAGAAGATATAGAACATATTAACTTATTAACAAGATTTAAGAGGGAAACTTGGTCAGAAATAGTGGGTGACATTTTTGGAGCTTTAATTCCAGCAGTGGGAATTTCTTTGAATGCTTATGGAATTCGGAAACTGTCAACAGTGGTTGATCGTTTATCGACAAATACCGCTGGAGGGTTTCTTTTGGTGAATACGGAATTAATTGCCGTACGTGCCATGTCTATGCAAAATCGACTTGCCCTTGATATTCTATTAGCTAAGGAGGGTGGAGTTTGTGGAATGCTGAAAGTTCAACATTGTTGCACTTATATTCCAGACGAAAGCAAAGACCTGAAGGTCTATATCAAAAATATTACTGATTTGCATGAAGAATTAGTACCACTGGAAGCTGAGAGTATTTGGACTAAATTAGCTAATAAAATAGTTGCTGTTAAGAGTTTTATTGCAAAAATAGGTAGTACTATTATAGGTAAGATATTGTTTCCTTTGACTTGTATAATTGTTGCTTTATTGATACTAAGATTGGTGTGTTTGTGTTGTAAAAACAGGGGAGGGAAAAATAAATTAATTAAAAGAAATAATGAAAAGAGAAATAAAAGGTTGAAAAGAGAACCACAAGAAATTGAATTAGAAGAATTAAGGGAGAGTGTTTATTTAGAAACAAAAAGGGATGATGAAAGAGTGTCTGGTGTGTAGTGTTGTGTAAGGAGAAAAAGACATTTCCAGTTTCTCCTAAAATGGGACTAAATTTCACTAAATTATTTTTTTTTGGGTTATTTGGTGATAAAATCACCAAAGGGGGGATTGCTGGAGCAGAATTTTCTGATGAAAATCTATTGGGTTTTTAAGCTCTGGTTTGTCTATTTGTCATAATTAAAATTATTAATTATTAATCACTAACTATTTGTTTTGTGTATATGTTTAAACTTACCAACATGTACTAATGAGAAGAAAACCGACACGAGGGAATGCTTTTGTATTGCTATTTAATAAATGTGCATGTTTTATTAAATAAACGTTGCTGAGTGCTGTTTATTTTAAAGCACGAAACGCTTTTGAATTAATGCTTTCCTGTGTTGCAAAGGCTAGATGATTACATACACATAAGGGTATTAGTGGGGTTAACACTGTTTAATCACTATGCTGTGGTAACGTTGTTTTTGTCTCTTTTAATTAAGATGGTCTATTTTGGCCTAGAATAAAATGGTCGTCGTTTGCAGCCTGGCCTCGAGTGAGAGATTTGTGATGAGGGGGCCTTGCTGAATATGGTTGAAGTCATCTGACCACAGTCTTCGCCTGGTTAAAATTTTCCGTGAGGACAGTAGCAGTGCTGGGCGAGTCTCCAAGAAACATTTGAATAGCCTTGGAGGACAAAGGAGCCATAATGAATGAACTGAATGGAAGTCATCATGTTAGTTCCGAGGAAATGTAGATGTCGAAATGATACATTTTTTAGTTCCTGTTCTGTCTTTTTATTTTTGTGATTTTTCCTGAGCAGAGATTTTTCAAATGTAGCGATGCTACATCCTTTCCTGCTCGCTCTGCTCAGCGGTTCGGCGGACGTGTAGAACATTTTATGTTTCTTTAATATTGTAAGTTTCTCTATAAATATTGTTAGTCTAGAGAGGGTTGAGGCCACTTTTGGCACTTCTTCCCAAACCTGCGTTGGTGAGGATCGATGCTGTGAGGATGGTGACTCGGGAGATTTCTACTGAGAGACTTGTCCTGATGACCCATTCTGACATTTAGCTAGAATAGGTAATTATGAGAAAAATAATTTCTTCTGATTGATTTCCTTTGACTAATTTTAGATAAAGCATCATAATTTTAAATACAGTGTTGGTGATTATTTCTTGTCAATTATTGAATACTCTATTTGATTATTATTGTATAGATTGTTTAGATTATGACTCAGGACAATTACAATAACTAGGTCTTATCGACCTCAGTGTAGATGGGGGGTGTTTAGGAGTTTTCTTTCCACAGGTTCAGTGCTGGTAGAGTATTTGAGCGTATGTTAGTGAAATGGGCCCTAGTGTATGATGAGTGTATGTGCGTGTAACTGTGAAATTACTCTATCCATGGAAGTAGGGAGATTTTGTACACCCCAATCTGCATCAACCGCACACCGCTGCCTTCAGGCCCGGGGACCAGTGAGGAGCAAAGGAGCAAATGAGCACAAAAAAAAAATCTATATATATATATATGTCATGTGATCAAGGCCCTATGGGGCCGAAACGCATCATGGCTGTGGTTTGTTGAGCTGCCAATAAACTACTCACTGCATGTAATTGTGGTCCGGGCTCCTGTTCTTCGTTGTCAACGGCTATACGAGCGGAGTTGTTTTTCTATATATATCTATATATATATATCCAACCAACTTTTGTCTGCAGGGAGCCCGACCTCACCAGGGTGGCCTCGATGCATGGGGGCGGAACACCCCATTAACATCCGTCAACAACCCCCAAATACACAGGAAAGAAGGAAGCTGCACACTAGATTTGAAGAGACTTCAGCACTTTATTACGCATGTTAACAGCTTGCTTTTCCCAACCTAACACTTTTCAGCTATTTGCATAGCCTTGTTCACAGGTGAGCATCATTGAATTTGCGGCGTGACTACGTCATTTACACGCCTTTGTCAGACTACTTACTTCCTGTAGTCTATAACATCCTGCAAGTCCCAGAATGCACCATGAAATTAAAAGTATCAATCTCTGTTCATGACATTACAAATCCTTTTCCCTTTCACCTTTAATTTTAAACGGGTGCAATTGTAATGAAAGTTCATATATATATATATATATATATATATATTATCTACTGGCGGTCGCCAGTAGATAGTTATAGTTAGGACCGAGTTCCCATAGGAAATCTGAAAATTCTATTTTGAATAGCTTTGGCGCCGGTTGACTTATCTTCGTGAAAGTTTCAAAACTAATGGGGCGCTCCGCTCAGCTCCTACCCTGAAAGTCTCGGGGTGATTCATCAAGCGGGGGCTGAGAAAAAGAGGGGTCCCAAAACGCGTTTTCCCCATGCATTTTCCCGTAGGACCTTTAGCCGAAGGTACAGCCCGAACGGCTGAACAGAATTACTTGAAATTTGGCAAAGAGGTAGTCCTCAGGTCAGGCAGGTGCCTTTTGCTTAAATGGTGTAAATCCGTTCAGTAGTTCCTGAGAAAATCAAGAGTAAAATCACATATATATCTGGGCGGAGCCTAACCACACATCTCATCGTGAGATCTGATTGGCTGTCAGCACTTCATCCAAGAAGTGTTGGCAGCCATCTTGGGACCAATATACATGATAGCACCTCATTAAAAAGCATTGCAGTTAATAGAAGGTTTTAAGACTTTAGTTACATTATAAATCATTTGTTGATGGTACCATACTCATTTTAGGAATTATGGTGTGTTCTAAGGTGATTTTATCATGTGAAAAAGCCTTCTGCTGTGATATCATGAATCATGTTTGAGAGAAAACTATTTTCTCATGCTTTTCCCACAGAGGTTTGGAAGGTGATCTATAAGCTAACTGAGAGCATATTTTCTGTAAATTCACATTATCTTTCTCAGTCATGTGAGAATGAAGTCTGACATTCTCAGTAAAACATGTACCTCCAACAAGGGCAGAGACTGTCAGTTGATTTCTTTGTGTTCTACTGAAGCTTCCCAGAGTGTTCTAAAGAACAACTAGAGCGCTAACAGTCCTACTTATGACAAACGTATAGCACACCTGAAGCCATCTTGGTTGGAATAAAGTGGTAATTCTTAAAACATTTTTTTTTTAAAAGGAACAAAATGAGGGGGTTCATTTTGCCATAGAAAGTATGATTAGTGCTGCAGAAAGAAAAATTAGGGCACATTTTGAGTGACTTCTCAAATCCTCTTCTATTTCATTAAAAAGTTCTGACATGCAGACTGAAACATGCACTTTCAATACCAGCAGCAGACTTCCCTGGTGAGCAGTAGCTTTACTACAGTGATCTAATGAGCAACTAGAGTGCTAACATTCTGAATTTATGGCAAATGTGTGACACATCTGAAAGCCTTCTTGATGGAACCAAGTACAAAACTGAAAGTATTTCCTACTGATGAGACTGCAGTAAATGAGGAAATTAGGAAACTTCATAACAAATAAATCTCCCAAGATGGCCACCAGAGACAAAAAAGCTCAAATGTTGCCCAAATATCACCCAGATGTAGCCCAAGTATAGCCCAATGACAGAATGTCCCAGAGTGTTCTAACGAACAACTAGAGTGCTAACAGTCTTACTTATGACAAAAGTATGGCACACCTGAAGCCATCTTGCTTGGAATAAAGTGGTAACACTTAAAACATTTAATTTACAAAGGAACAAAATGAGGGGGTTCATTTTGCCATAGAAATTATGATTAGTTCTGCAGAAAGAAAAATTAGGGCACATTTTGACTTCTCAAATCCTCTTCTATTTCATAAACAAATTCTGACATGCAGACTGAAACATGCACTTTGAATACCAGCAGCAGACTTCCCTGGTGAGCAGTAGTTTTACTACAGTGATCTAATGAGCAACTAGAGTGCTAACATTCAGAATTTATGGCAAATGTGTGACACATCTGAATGCCTTCTTGATGGAACCAAAATAAAAAACTGAAAGTATTCCCACTGAGGAGACTGCAGTAAATGAGGAAATTAGGAAACTTCATAACAAATAAATCTCCCGAAATGGCCACCAGAGACAAAAGAGCCCAAATGTAGCCCAAATATCACCCAGATGTAGCCCAAGTATAGCCTAATGACAGAATGTCCCAGAGTGTTCTTAAGAACAACTAGAGCGCTTACTGTCTTACTTATGACAAAAGTATGGCACACCTGAAGCCATCTTGATTTGAATGAACTGGTAACACATAAAACATTTAATTTAAAAAGGAACACAATGAGGGGGTTCATTTTGCCATAGAAATTATGATTAGTGCTGAAGAAAAAAAAATTAGGGCACATTTTGAGTGACTTCTCAAATCCTCTTCTATTTCATTAAAAAATTCTGATATGCAGACTGAAACATTCACTTTTAATACCAGCAGCAGACTTCCGTGGTGAGCAGTAGCTTTACTACAGTGATCTAATGAGCAACTAGAGTGCTAACATTCAGAATTTATGGCAAATGTGTGACATATCTGAATACCTTCTTGATGGACTCAAAGTAAAAAACTGAAAGCCTTTCCTACTGAGGAGACTGCAGTAAATGAGGAAATTAGGAAACTTCATAACAAATAAATCTCCCAAGATGGCCACCAGACACAAAAGAGCCTAAATGCAGCACAAATATCACCCAGATGTAGCCCACATGTAGCCCAATGACAGAAGTGTGCAAAACACTTATTTTTTGTGTATTTGCAGTTTTATATAGTGCAGACTTATCAGGTATTGGAATGCTTTACATGAGCATTGGTTACATCACACAAGATCAAATTCATGTTGGTTGTAGACATGGGGAGATTAAGTGATTTGACCACAATCACAGAATGTTGAGCTGAAGCAGAAACTCCAACCTGGTTCCCCAGTTGCAAAGTCTGCAGCTCTGGAAGTAACACCACATCCTCTCGCCAAGGTGCATCATTTAATCAAGTGGTCAACTGGATAAAAAAATCATAAAGATTACAAATAATTTAAAAGTTCTTTGTCGCTATTTGAAAACTCAGAAAATATAAAATATGTCCTCATTTTAGTTTTTTAGAGCACTAACCATAATTTTGATGCAAATAAGACCCTCTCATATATGTAATTTCTAAAGGAAATACTCTAGGTATTACAGTTTTGATTACATCAAGATGACGTCAGGCGTTCCACACTTTTGTAATAAATATAGAATGTTAGCAATCTAGTTGTTCATTGGCATACTGTTGAGAGGCAGAGGCCAGGGGCACGGACTCTGAAAATTGAAGGCAGGTAGGAGAGTGCAGAGGCAACAATTTGACCACACTGGGCAGGCAGGAAGGGCAGTGGCAGCACAACAGACTATGGAGGGTAGTGGAAAGGGGGGCAGGGGCAACAAACCAACAATACAGGACTGGCAAGAGAGGCTGTGGCAATATAATAGACCATTGTGGGCAGAAGGAAGAGGCAGTGGTAGTACAACCATACATGCCAACAGACCCGTTTCAGCCAGGAAACGTCCAATGTTTTTAAGCTCAAATGGGCTTTATTTGATCTGTCTCCTGTCTACAATCTCCTCTTTTTCAATGTAAATCAAAGGGGAAAATCAATACCCCCGTTTTTTTTCAAAATCTCCCTCTTACCAAGTTCAAAATGTTTGCAAGTATGGTACATTGAATCATGGTAGGCAGGAGGAATTGGGGTAGGGACATGGACTCGGATAACAGAGGACAGGAGGGACATGGAGTGGTGCATCAAACTGACCCTACAGGGCAGGCATCAGGGTTTGCAGCAGCACAATACACCACACAGCGCATGCGGGACGGGAGTGCAGCACAACAATCCATAGAAAGCAATAGGGAGGGGACAGGACCATGCACATGGACAACAGAGAACAGATGGGAAAGAGGCAATGGTAGCTAGCTGACCATAATGGACAGACAGGAGAGTAAGCTGCAGCATAACAGACCATAAAGGGCAGGAGGGACGGATCTGGGGCATTACAATGGAACAGACAAGCCAGGAGGGAGGGAATAGGGGGTCTGCACATGGAAACAGAGGGCTGGGGGCAAGGTGGCAGGGCAGGAGCAGCAAGATGACCATGGAGGTCA
Source organism: Triturus cristatus (assembly GCF_964204655.1). Classification (NCBI taxonomy): domain Eukaryota; kingdom Metazoa; phylum Chordata; class Amphibia; order Caudata; family Salamandridae; genus Triturus; species Triturus cristatus. Next base: position 1,209,488,024 of record NC_140591.1, on the reverse strand, counting down.
GGCAGGATGGGCACTAGAAACAAGACACACCATGGAGTGCAACAATGAGACTATGGTGGCATACACACAGACCATGGAGGGAAGGTGGGTGGGGGTCAGGGGCAGCTAGCTGACCACACAGGGAAGGTGGGAGGGGCTATGGCAGCACAGAAGACCATGCATGGCAAGCATGAGGGTTAGTGGCAGCACAATGGCTATGATGGGCAAGAAGGAGGGTGCAGGGGCATGCACAAAGGACCATGAGTACAGACAAGAGAGTTCAGGGGAAGGGGCCTCACAACAGACTGCGCGGGGCAGGCAGGAGGAGCAGTTGCAGCACAACAGATCAGGGAGGGCAGAAGGGTGTGGCAGTAAAATGGACCATGGAGGACAGGAGGAAGGGGATAGGGGCATGGCATGTGGACAGACAGGGTGGAGGTGGCAGGGACAGGTTACAGTCATCTGACAATGCTAGGCAGGTGGGAGGGGAATGGCAGCTCAACATAACACTCAGAGTAGATAGGAGTGTCAGGTCCATGGAACATAGTGGGCAAAAAGGTTGGAGCAGGAGCATGCACAAAGACATCGGAGGGCAGGGGGAAGGAGAATAGGAGCAGCAAGCTAAGCACAGAGGCTAAGCAGGAGGTCAATGATGGGCCATAGAATTGGGCAATGGAGTGCAGGAGGAGTGGACTGGCACATCATGCTAAATGGAGGGCAGTGGCAGCACATCAGACCATGCATGGCAGGAGGGAGGAGGCTAGTCCATGGATTCAGACAACAGAGGATAGGGAGGAGGTGGATGGGGCAGCACGCTAACTGTTCAGAGAAGGTGGGTATTAGGAACTTTATTGTTTTTAAAATGTGTGTCTGTGCGAACTACTTAAAATATGAACAAGTGTGCAGCATAATCTCACTTTTATTCAGGAAGAAGAGGACGTTTGTGACTGTGACTCCGGGCTCACTTGGCAGAAACACCCCCTGACCCTCCACCCCCATCGCAAAATGTAATGCCCGTAAAAAGGGTAGGTGGACGCAGTGTTATATAGAACATAGTCCTGAGAGCAGGATTGAAAATGAAAACTAGATGTAGTATATGGTATAAACTATGCACCAAAAAGATGAACCGGGCGTGAAATATAATATGCAATACATTGTGCGCAATGACAGATTCATTGGAGAGCGCGAGATAGCACAGGCACTAGCGCGTGCTATGCGATATGCGCCTTGGAGTGTAATATGCACAGGGCAGTGTTGTGTAACATAACTAGTCTCTAAATTTGACAAAGATTTGGATCCCAGATTGTAATATGTATGGCATAGCGCTGTGCGTTATAACATACACATCGAGGAAGGCACGTTAGATGGGGCAATATAACCCGTGCGAAGGCAAGTGTGGCATGACATATTCACGGGGTGGTGTTACAGTGCACATGGGCTAGAGAGTGTCATAGCATATGCACTAGCTGGTGGAATACAACACAGAGGTGTGAGGCAATCGGCGGGTACTGGTGGGTGTAACACAGCATTGGGCTCAGCCAGGAGCACACTGTGACTCTCAAGTGAGGTTCGTCTCCTTTCTAGAGAGTAAAATAAAAAGTATTACACATCCGGCGGTGGATGTGTTTTTTATTAACCGTGAGGGGGTTTTCCTGCATAGTTTGGTCGAATTTTTGTCGAATCCCCTTTGAATGGCTTGGTGTGCGTGTATATTAAATGTGCCCATCAATAGCTACCCATGTTTGTATAAATAAATGACCAGGGTGTCTACTTGGAGAGTACCCACCGGCGGGGGCGCCGGGATTAGGCACGGTAGGGCGTCAGACACGTCAGAGCTTCACTAGCGGTGTAAATACATTCCATGTGGATTCATTCTATGCATAGTCGCCTTTTAATGAATATCACGCAAATCGTCATTGTGATAGGTACATACGGTTTGTCCAGCATGTCCTAGGTGTTTCTCTAAATATATATATTTACCCCGGGGGATGGGGTCCCTGGAGACATAAGTGGCCTGAGGAGGGGGGCAACGCAGCCCCCTTCTAAAGAATTTAAATTAAAAAAAGGCCATTACCCGGGGGTTGGGGTCCCCGGGGCTGATTAAGTCCTTGGGAGGGCCAAATTAATTTTTGTCAACAAAAAAAATTAGGGTGCAGGCCCTGGGGGATGGGGTACCTAGGGCCAGTAAATTAGAAAAAGAAGGGGGGCCACACAGCCCTCCTTCTTAAAAAAATAAAATAAATAAAAGACCGGCATCGCGCTGGAGGCCACGCCCCCTCCTTGCAGTACTTTGCAAACGCGCCCCCTGGCCAGTTGTAAGTTGGGGAATTAATTCCCCTTCAATACTGAGGGTCCCTGAGGGCCAACTAGCCCAACAGGTATCTCTAGTGTGCGCCTGGGAGCTGCGTTGCAGACAGGTGTTCTGAGGCACCGCCCCTTTTTACACCTCTATGCAACGCAGCTCTGTGGCGCTTACTGGAGGTACCTAGTGGGCTAGTTTAACCCTAGGGACCCTTAGGATTTAAGGGGAATTAATCTCTCAACTTAGAACGGCCACAGGGCGTGTTTACACAGTGGTGAAGGGAGGGGATGGGGCCTGAGGTGACATGTGCAAACACGCCCTGTGGCGCGTTTTAAGTTGGGGAAATAATTCCCTTTCAATCCTGAGGGACCCTGGGGGCCAACTAGCCCACCAGGTACTTCCAGTAAGTGCCACTGCTCTGCGTTGCAGAGAGGTGGTGCAGGCTGTGCCCCTTTTTACACCTCTCTGCAATGGTGCTTACTGGACGTACCTAGTGGGCTATTTTGCCCATAGGGATCCTCAGGATTCAAGGGGACTTAATCTCCCAACTTAAAACATGGCCACAGGGCATGTTTACACAGTGGGGAAGGAAGGGGACGGGGCCTGGGGTGACGTGTGCAAACACGCCCTATGGCGCGTTTTAAGTTGGGGAAATAATTCCCCTTCAATCCTGAGGGCCCCTGGGGGCTAACTACCCACCAGGTGCTTCCAGTAAGCGCCACTGAGCTGCGTTGCAGAGAGGTGGTCCAGGCCATGCCACTTTTTACACCTCTCTGCAACACAGCTCTGTGGCGCATACTGGAGGTACCTAGTGGGCTAGTTGGACCCTACGGACCCTCAGGATTCAAATTAACTTAATCTCCCAACTAAAAACGGCCACAGGGCGTGTTTACACAGTGGTGAAGGGAGGGTACGGGGCCTGAGTTAAAGTGTGCAAACAAGCCCTGTGGCGCGTTTTAAGTTGGCGAAATAATTCCCCTTCAATCCTGAGGACCCCTGGGGGCTAACTAGCCCACCAGGTGCTTCCAGTAAGCGCCACTGAGCTGCGTTGCAGAGAGGTGGTCCAGGCCGTGCCACTTTTTAGACCTCTCAGCAACGCAGCTCTGTGGCGCATACTGGAGGTACCTAGTGGGTTAGTTGGACCCTAGGGACCATCAGGATTCAAATGAACTTAATCTCCCAACTAAAAACGACCACAGGGCGTGTTTACACAGTGGTGAAGGGAGGGGAGGGGGCCTGAGTTAACGTGTGCAAACAAGCCCTGTGGCGCGTTTTAAGTTGGGGAAATAATTCCCCTTCAATCCTGGGGGACCCTGGGGGCCAACTAGCCCACCAGGTGCTTCCAGTAAGCACCACTCCGCTGCGTTGCAGAGAGATGGTCTAGGCCGTGCCCCTTTTTACATCTCTCTGCAACGCAGCTCTGTGGCGCTTACTGGAGGTACCTAGTGGCCTAGTTGGACCCTAGGGACCCTCAGGATTCAAGGGGACTTAATCTCCCAACTTAAAATGGCCACAGGGGGTGTTTACACAGTGGGGAAGTGAGGGGAGGGGGCCTGAGGGGACGTGTGCAAACACGCCCTGTGGCACTTTTTAAGAGGTAGTTTTAATCCCCTGCCCTATTATATACTAGGGACTTACAGAGGAGGTCATGCTGATCACAGGGGGACCCCAACACATAGTGTTCCCTAGTTTATGTAGGTGTTTTCACTGTATTCTGAGTGTCTTTTAACATAGCACTGGCTCTAGGACTGGTTAGTCAGACTTAGTTACCACCAGTATCCGTCTGAAAAAGTTGAGGGTACAGGATGATTTTGCAACAAGGCTTCTTTCTGCTCTTCTGTTTGTTCTTTCTGCACGTTATCCTTCTTCCTGCACTTTTCTTTGTCTTTGAGGACTTCTGTTGCTTCTTTCTGCATTTCTTTTTTTGATTTCTGTGCTTTGTTTCTTCTTTCTTCACATGTCCTATCTCTGTAGGCATAGTTAGAAATTAGCATTTAAAAAACCTTTGAAATTCAGTGAAAAAACCATAGGTTTCAGGCACGTTATAGTTAAGAATTAGCATTAGCATAAGCAGGGGCGTTATAGTTAGCTGGACTTTTCACTCATACAAAACCATTGAAATTCCCCCGTTATAGTTAGTTCATCTAACTATAACTCGCCCGCCCGCAATGCACTGCTGATGACATCACATATTACATCACTCATGACATGGTCAGTGACATCACTCATGACATCACTCATGACATCTCAAATGACATCACTAATGACATCACTGATGACATCATCCTTGTGATAGAGTGGCAGACCTCCTCTTCCCCTAATATAACCTTTGATACACACATTCAAAAATAGAAACTACAATGTTCAAAACAATGGACATACCAATACCAGTTACAACAACCTATTCAGTAATTCTAAGATCCACATACACATCCACTCATTCACCAACAGTCCTATACAGTCACGCATACATGTACTCACTCATCATATGTACTCACACACCTATACATCCTGTTACACAACACCACTCATCCATAGAGTTACTCACACACATAGTCACTCATGCTAATAAAGAATCAAACATCCATTTACTTGCATATACAGTTATACACACACCACCACACTTACTTCTACAGAAACTTACACATACTTAGTCTTTTCAACAATCACTTATAGAAACATATACTTTTTCATACAGGAACTCTTTCAATCTCTCACTCTCACATATACTCACTTATATACACCAATAGTCACATATACTAGTTTAAAACATATGTAGTTACTCATAAAGACACTATTGAGACAGTCTATCACTCACTAACACACCCATGCACACACTCATCCACCCATACAGTCCTGCACACATGCTGTCTTCAACACATACAAACAGTGAGTCACTCATTCATGCACCTATGCACTACGTAATACCCCCACCGAACCATACAGACACTCAGACACTCATACTGATTCTCAAAAAACCAACTAATAACCATTATAGACACTCATGTAGCTACTCACCAACCCATGCAGCCACTTATACACAAAGTGAGAGACTGATACAGATATTTACACATTTAAACATTACTCACTAAGCCATGTATTCACTGAGATACACTTAATCAGTCAGTTATACAATCAATTTTTCAAAAACAAATCATCCATTTAGACACTTATATACCCATTTATTCTTCCATCGACCTTGAGATATACATATATAAAACATATGTAATTTTCAGAAAAACACACATTCACTGGATGATGTCATCAGGGATGTCATTTGAGATGTCATCAGTGATGTCATGAGTGATGTCACTGACCATGTCATGAGTGATATGTGACGTCATCAGCAGTGCATTGCGGGCGCGCGAGTTATAGTTAGCTGAACTAACTATAACGGGGGAATTTCAATGGTTTTGTACGAGTGAAAAGTCCAGCAAACTATAACGCCCCTGAAACCTATGGTTTTTTCAGTGCATTTCTAAGGTTTTTTAAATGCTAATTCCTAACTATAACGTGCCTGAAACCTATGGTTTTTTCAGTGAATATATATATATATATATATATATATATATATATATATATATATATATATGTCAATATCTCACGCTGCAGGCAACGCAGGAAACAGTCGCACTCAGGATAATATTTTAAGCAGATAAAGTATTTATTGACTTGACGCGTTTCAACACACTGTCTTTGTCAAAAAAGTCATACACTCGAAAACGGGCAGCCATGTCTCTTAAAGAAGCATTTCCTGGTTACCATCCATGAACATAGAAGACATTTTTACATTCATGTGAGTATGTCCTGAACACCTCTTGTTGGAAGAAAGACTATCCAATCTTAACAACAAAACTTTATCGTTACACATTGGCAACATAATCACATAGAAGTTTCTAAATTAAATATAATTCATCAGTGAATTAACTATTATTGCTTAATCAACAATAAAGGAAATTAGCTTGTGTGTAAAGAAATACATAAATTTATATAATTAAAAAAATGCCAAGTGGCATATATCTGAACGCAATGGACCGGGCCAGTGCCCGTTGCATGTTTATAGAGAGTTCAGGATGTCATGTTTTGAAAGAAACACAAAAATATCATAGACCTAAAGTCAAGTCTGCCCATGATCGAATTTAAGTGGGGGAAACAATAAATTGGTGTCGGAATGGCATTGAAGCAGACTAGGGGCAATAGGAATTACACAAACGGGAAAGTATGACCAAAGTTTCCAGAGGAAATGATTTTTTTTGCTTTGTCAATAACCTCGGCTTCGCTTGATGAATCGTCACAAACTTTTCTAAAAACTTCCCTATAATTGGCTCTTAGAGGGGAGTGACGCACCCCCCTTCTTTTTTGTTATTTGTTCCCGCATTCAAATTTGCAAAGGGCCCGGGAAGGTAGCTGCTCCCTGGGCTGTGTGGGGAACGCTTGTCCCCCCATATTTTTTTTCAAAATTAAATCGCTGGGGAGGTGGCAGCACCTGGGGCTTCAGGTGGGTCTGCATGCCGGCCCCACATTCTTTTAAAAGAATCCCCAGGGAGGTTGTGGTACCTGGGGCTGGGAGAGTCAGAGAGGGCACCCCCTTAATAACATTTAAGAAGCAGAGGGGAGGTGGTGGCCCCTAGGGCAGCTAGGGAGGGCGTACAGGCCTTCCCTGCATTAATTAGTAAAGAAGCCAGATCGGGTGGTGGTCCCGAGGGCATTAATAAGCCCTAGGAGGGAGGTCCTGTGCACCCCTTCCAATATGTGCATAATGCCCCAGGACCTGACCCACCTGGGGGCAGATAATAAATGAAGCGTGGGAATCCATGCTTCAGTTTTAAAAAAACATTGCAGCCAGATGCGCGGATCCTGGCAATGTTTAAAAAAATGCTTGCTTTGCCCTGCGTGGTCCCAGTTGGACACCCTCAAATGGTCAGGGTGATTCTACCCTGTTCCCTTTTCTTTCTTTTAAAAAAAATGCATTGTGGGATTCGGCTTCAAGCCAAGTCCCAAGATGGCTGCCAACACATCATTCAGGAGGATTTCAGTACAATTTGGTTTCCCAGATATCTATATTTTTTAAACTTAAATATCTTAAAAACTACTGAATGGATTTACACTAAATCACAAAAAGCACGCTTTCTGGACCAACATCTAACCAAATTTGCAGCACAGAACGGGACCAACCGAGGTAGTACCGAGTGGCGTACCTTTTGACGAATGTGTGAATACAAAGGACACCACCCCTTCTGTGACCGAGATGCCGGTTCCACCTAAAGTCTAGGTTATCAACCCATTATTCATCAATCTGTTGGGGAGGACCCAACTCGAGGGATTAGATTAAAATATTTTTTTACATAGAAGTACATTTAGTCTTCATGTAAGAACACATTAAATTCCCCTAACTTTAGGGGCCCACATGCCCTGACAATGCCCCTGACTGTTTGGGCTAATTTAGTTGGGCAGAAAGATGTTGGCAGACAGGTATAAGGGTGTGAGCCATTGATCTCCACGACCCATTCACGTTAGTTTTTAATCATACCTAGTGTCCAGTTGATTAAAGTTGTTGTTCATGGCATACTAAGGTATTTTTACTTTTCTATCTGGATTCCCTTTTTTGTCGGTGTTGTCCAGTAAGATTTATTCAAGAACTCCCTCCTACCGTTACAGTTTTCGAGAAGGTTGAGTCCGCCTCGGTGGCACTGTCCTAACGAGGAGTGGGAGAGGATTTGCATAATGAAGCATGACACTATTACGTGTGTGAGGTTTCCTCTTCCATTAAGGATGCCCTTCCCTGGGTAACTTGCCCAGGTTTAGGCTTATGCCTTTCAGGTCCATCTGAAGACATATAGTCTGGATCTACCTGTAGTGCAAATTACACTACACGGTTCCTTGAATTATCAGCCACTGTACCTATTTTATGTTATTTCTTGGAAGCAAAGGGACGTAAGGTAGTTCACCCTTCTCCTCTCATTACTCTGTATTTTCTCTCCAAGATGGCTGACAACACTTTCTGTTTGGTTCAGTAGGATTTAAGTTGGATTTGGGCTCCCAGATATCTATATTTTTTAAACTTAAATATCTCAAAAACTACTGAAAGGATTTACACCAAATCATAAAAAGCACACTTTATGGACAAAAATCCAGCTTTCTGCCAAATTTGGTGTAATTCCCTTCAGCAGTTCGGGCTGTAGTTGTGTTCAAAAAAATAAAAATCCCCGTAGACATAACATGGGGAAAACGCATTTTGGGACCCAGTTTCTCTCGGCCTCCACTGATGGATCACCCCAAAACTTTCAACTCAGCAGCTGAACAAAAAAGGGGAAGATTTTTTAATATTTCGTGAAGATTTGTCAAACAAAAAAACAATGCTTAAAAGGTAATTATAGTTAGATGAAAATGTCAGTTAAAACATACCATTTTTAAAACAAACCCACTAAACTTCACCAGTTATAGTTATCTCAAGTAATTATAACTCATGTCTAAATGTAACTAGAACTCTCGCCATACACGGTGCTTTCATCGATTACAAAATTTTAGATGTTGCACTTATGTTATCAGTGGTGTCATAGAACATGTATTGTGGGAAGTACCGTGACGTCATAAGAAGTGTATGGCGAGGGCGTCAGTTATAGTTACTTCAAGGTGTGAGTCACAGTTACTTAACACTCCTTTCACTAAGTGTTTGATTATGCCTCAGGGGATGGGTCCCTAGGGCCTGAAAAAGGATCAGAAATCCAGGCCACATGCCCCCGCCACTTTAAAAAGCATTTGCTCCACACCACCAAGCTTTGGCTGACCCAGAGTCCTCAGTCCTAAGATGGCTGCCGCCACATCATTGATAATGTGGTGGCAGACAATCAGATCTTCTTTCGTCCTAAGATCTGTCGGCTTCAGGAATCCTCCTTGTCCCTCAATATTTCAGTTTTTTAAACCATTATTTCTCAAAAACCTCTGAATGGATTTACACCAAATAAAAAAAAAAAAATCCCCCTTTTTTTTACGAATATTTTGCTTTCTGCAAAATTTGGTGTAATTCTGTGCAGCAGTTTTAGTGGTATTGTAGTTCATTTTTCCTATGGACACATAAATAAATGGTGAAAATACGTTTTGAGACCCCCTCCTTTTCTTGGCCCCTGCTTCAAAGATGAACCTGAAACTTCCCAGGAAAAAGTTTGTTTTGGAAAATTTCACAGAGATTCAGCAAATGCTGCTAAAGGTATTAGCAAATCAAAAAATTAGCAAAAACCTCTCCATACCCCAATTATTAAAAAAAAAACATTAGTATTCCATACTTTCTTTAACCATATCCATTACTACATAAAAAACTTACAACCATTTATGCCTAACCATCCATTATACCTAATAAACCTTTAATGATCATAACCCCTATTCGACAAAAAATCTAAATGAAAGTCATGAAGCCATGTAAGGCCACCTTGTAAGGCCCTGAGTGGCTTGATAAATCTAGAGTAACACAAAGCAGCTCACATCGCTGCCTCGAGCTATTCTGCAGCAGAGAGGTGTGCCATGGGTTGGAGTGAGCATTCCCACACTTTCACCCATGGATTTTGACACATTCCCAGATTTGCCAACATTGGTATACCTGGGAATGTGTCAGGATTGTACACCTCCTCACTAGAGGTGCAACTTTGAAATAGGAAAATGCCTCTGAGGATTATTTCTGTGCAACAAGATGCCCCATTACTGTACAAAAACAAATATGCCTACAACACAAGCCTCCTTGCACCATGGTGCAAGGGTGCATGCTTTGGTGCTAGGTAGCATTTTGAGTGCCAGCGCACGCAGAGAGCAGGAATGTGCAGTATAATGGTAAATACTGTTAATTTCTGACCTCTCTCTTTTGCTCAGCAGGGTGGCTTGCTGCATTGGTTGCATGAAAATGGATAAATAAGGGCCTCAATCACCCAACAGTCTGAATAGTGAAGAGGATATGAAAATCAGTTTGAGTGATTAGAACCTAGCCGAAAATTAATGCAACTTTAGAATAGAAGCTATCTTCATTTGTGTTGTTTTTAATGTTACTTTTTTTTGGTTTGCTGGTGTTTATTTCTGCACACACAGAGAGAAGGAAAAGACTCTTGAGCAAACTACAGTATTTGCTGAATGAGAGGTGGCGAAACCATTAGTCTTCCAACGCCTCCTAACCCTTTTCTTCTGAACTTCTTATACTCATAGTCATATAAGAATAACCTTTTTTCTTGTTTGGGGTTAGTTCAATATCCCCACTTGAGTGAGACAGGTTACAGAGATTTCTCTAAAATTAACTAATGGATTAGCTGGTAAATTGGATTCCTTCTGGTCCTGTTACTTATAGGGCGATAAGTACTGCTGGGGTGGCCCTTTCTACCTCTTATAGGTTTCTACCGTTAACCAATCTAGATGATAAGGATTGATGCCCCATTCCAAACAAAAATAGACCTTCCAGGGTGGAGATCCTTGCCAATGTTTGCCAGATGTCGGCTGTCCCTAATTTAACAATAACATACCATTGTAGCCCAGTGAACATTCACATTGACATCAGTGTACCATCAACCAAGCATATTGACCTTTTCTCTACCCGGTCAATAGCTTCAGGTACGTTTAATCTAGTCCCCGCACAGCCACTAGGTCTTCTAACTTACAAAGTTGATTTCTTGGAATGTTGTCGGGTTACCTTCTAAGCTCACCTGCCAGTTATGGGGTTCTTTTATAGAGCTGTTTGATATTTGTATATTCAAAGTGACGTGGGAAATGGCCCAGCAACTTTGCATAGGGTACGCTAATTTTTTTCGTCCCTGTTATTTGCTCAGGTAGAGGTAGACCCTCGGTGGGAGGTTGACTGTGTGGGTCAAGACTACACTTCGCAGCTCGGTTAAGATGGTACCTTTAAACATCACAGTTGCCCAATGCATCTCCTTTTTGTCCCCTTTGGTGAAGTGTTCTATTTTTTGCAATGTTTATTGCAGACCCAGGAGTAAAGCAGCTGAATCCCATGTATTTGAACTGATTGCAGCCTATCTGGCTGATTTGCATGCTAATCCCTACACAATAGTTTAAGGAGATTGTAACTGTAAATTTGAACCTTTGTCTTCCACTTGTGAAGACCTTAGTATCGAGTAAGATCATGTTCGGGAGATCCCGGGGCCCATATTAGCACCTGTGATATGATGATCCGCTGCAGTATTGCAGCTAAATACATTCCACTTCAGTCTTGGCCTTCGGGACTTTAAAGGGAGAAATAAATCTGACAAAGAAGGGAAAGATACTTTTAACCAGCCTAATAGATTATATTCTTTTGGATATTAGGGGCTAAAGCCTGTTTTAAATGATACGGTGGAAATTCCAAGGCAGGATAGTGACCACAATGCTTTGAACCTTACACTGGCAGCATAGGGTCATTTTCTCCCTACAAGTCCTAATGCAATTTTAGATCACAGACTGGTCCCAGTCAGTAATCAGCGTAGACTGAAATGGAGTATGGTGTTGGAGTCAGAGAAAACCCTTGAGAGGGTCTTACATCTTATAATAGCAGGGCTGTAAGCAGTAGCAGGTGAGACAGTCACTAGTATGCTCCCAGACCTTAGGGAGGCTGTTAATGGATCATATGATGTAATGTTTGCACCCCTCAGAACACAACACACCAAGAAATCTTGAGGTTCTAAAACTAGGAATAAGGAGGACTCCTGGTACTCCAAGCCCTGTAAGGAAGCCTGTCTTGCCCTGTTGGAAACTTTTAGGTTGGGAATGCAGCAGATGTACCTTAATGCTGAATGTAGCGTGGGGAAGCAGGTGGCGATCTAGGAAGTCTTTCTGCACTTGGGAATACAGTACCAGTCAATGATTGGGTTAAACCTTTCACCGAGCTGTATGCTAGGGATACAAATCAACAACTATCTAACCAGTTTTCTGGAGAGAAGGGCCTAGACCCAGCTGTAGATGCGGTTCTACGCCAGACCGTAGCTGATGGCGAGGAGCACTCTATTGCATTGCAGCTGGTATCTTCCATAGCAATCCTTGAAATCTCTAAGGCAGTTAATATAATTACACCCAATAAATCCCCGGGTCTGGACAAAGTCCCTGGTCACTTTTTCAAGATTTTTAGGGATATTTTCTGCCCCTATTTTGTTTTATTTTTCAACAACTTATTGGCTGGTGCTCTCCTGCCTTCTACTTGGGCTGGGGCAGAGATAATCCCTATTTTGAAAAAAGGCTGTAGATCTTCTCCTGTTAACTAGAGGCCAGTCAGTCTTATTGATAATGCCCAAAAACGTTTCAACCATATTATCCTGGACAGGCTGACTGAATGGATGGTAGATGCAGATGTTCTGTCCCCACTGCAAGCAGGCTTTAGAGAAGGCATAGGTACAATAGATCAGGTTTTTCTACTCCAATTGCTATATTGGAAGTATGTTTTGCAGAGGCGAAGTTGTCTTTTTTAACTTTTGTTGATCTCCGACCAGCATTTGACTTAGTACCTAGAGAAACCTTAAGGAGGGTTTGGGCGGAGTGGGATTCCCTGTCTATCTTCACAATAATATCATCAGGCTGCATTCAAATAATTATGCGCAGGTTAGGCGTGGCCCTCAGGAGAGCTAATGGACCCCATGCCGGTAAATCTGGATTGAGGCAGGGGTATGTGTTGGCCATAATTCTCTTCCTACTTTACATCAATGGATTAGTATCTTAACTAGAAAGTTGTGAGGGTGATGTTCCACCTTTGGCGGGCCATATAGTACCAGCCCTCGTGTTAGCAGACTAAACCCTTTTGCTCTCCAGACCACCGATGGGTACCCAAAAACTTCTGGACTGCTTCAGAGTTTTTTGCAAACAGCGTGGGCTTGAGATTAATTTTGGTGAAACCAAATATATGGCATTTAACCTTTAATCATCATCCCGTCAAACTCCTGCTCTTAATAGGGAATGTTTGGAACAGGTTAGAGTGTTTGACCACTGTGGGGTGTCTCTCTCTGGTCTATTTGAGTGGCTGCTGCACATCCAAAAGTACAAGGTTACATTTGAACAATACCTTAGGGGCTATTTTGAGGGCTTTCTGTACATCCACATATCACCCAATTACTCCAGCCCTCGAGCTATATAGGCCCCAGGCATTGGTGGCCTCAATATATGGAGCTGAACTATGGGGTAAAGCAGATGTCTGGACTTTTGTGCAAGTTGAAAATCAATTTATGAGAAGCCTAAATAATAACCCCACAAGCACTCCACTACACCCATTGGCTAGGGTGCATTAATGATGTGGTAGCCTAGAAACCCCTATTATACTGGCAGAGAATATGGACAGGCCCAGAACTCTCCATTACCCTAGAGAGGGTATGAGATTCCCGGAGGCTAGTAAAATCCCCCGGCTTAATTCAGTCAGGGATCACATGAGAAATATTGGGCTGGGTAATCTGTGGTTGACACCAACAGAAGCTGCATCAATCTCAAAGCAGGTCCCGAAAAAAGCCTTTTGGCAACATGCTGATTTGCACACTGTAAGCTCCATCAAGAAAGGCTCCCTCACTGCCTTCTTTGTTGAGTTTAAAACTGAGTATCATTTTGAGCCACTTTTGGATGAGCTTGTGCCCCACCCCCGAGGCTAGGACTTTGTTCATTAGATTTCACCTAATGACACTACCGACACATACTTTTACTGCCACATTGAAAAGTGGAAACCCAGCTCCTGCTAAATCCTGTCCATTTGGTCCTAGTGCGGCAGAAACAGCTGAACATTTTATATTAGTTTGCCCAGTATATCATAGCTTTAGGAGGAAGTGGTTACTCCCACTCTGTCGCAACCTGGGGGCAAGAGAATATAAGATTGCGTTCAGAATACTTAAAAGTGATACTAGACAGTGCATTGTTTTCTCTGTTTCAAGATATTTAGTGCACACTTGGAGGTTAAGACAGAGAATGATGCTTACCTGAAGGCTGTTTTTTTTATATACATGTATTTTAAAGTTTTATCTTGATATATATATTTGCTCTTAGCTTGTTTTTATTCTTTTATCTAAGATCCTTTTAAAAGGTTTTCTGCCTTTCAAACTCGTTATTTTATGGCCTTCGGCCGAAATAAAGATTGTTTGAGTGATTAGCTTTTAGAGAACAGTGTTGTGCAGGATAGCAGGCCTTAGGATACTAAAAAACTTGGGGGCATATCAGCAAGGCGGCGCTATGGAATTATCGCCGCTTTTGCGTCCGTTTTCAGGCGATAATTTCATCGCCTTATCAGCAAAGACACGCTATCGCGTGTTTTGCTGATTTAGCGCCCCTTACAACAACGCCCAGTTTGCATCTCTAATGAGATGCAAAGTGGGCGTTCCGTGCCAAAATAACTGGAGAAATGTCACCAACATTTCTCCAATTATCAAGCTGCACGCAAACAAGCAGAGCGATAAGAAAAGTAGCACTAACCACAGTTATCGCTACTTTCCTTTTGCCTGCTTGTAATCTGATTTAGCCATGTAATCCAATGGGAGGTGGAGTACATGGCTAAAACCACCCTGCCCTATCAGCAAGGTATCGCTGGTCGCAGTGCGATTATCGCTGGATTTCCAGCGATAATCATACTGTTTTCCAGCTAACGTATGGATTCCTATCGCTTGGGAGATAAGTGTTGCTGATAGCACGCTATCTCCGCGATAGAATCCAGCATTAGCCTGCGATAATTATCCTCGCACTAAAAGCGCTGAGCGATAATTGTCGCAGGCCCTTGCTGATATGCCCCATAATCTGTGAACTTTATCTTTGCTTATAAAAGGCTTTATCACAGCACATACCCGTTTAGGAACAGACTAGTTGCCCCTGAGAGCACTGGGTGCTGGGTTACTGATAGTGTTATATATGATGAGCTTCAACTCAGGGTAAGTATAATGTGTGGATTGCATTTGCCCACATGGGCTCTTGAATGACAATAATTGTGTTATCTATTAAATTGCAATATGTTATCTCAATCTTGTTTTTAGCAGGCACAGACTTCAACTAAACCATTTTAACCCCTTGTGTGCCCCGCCCTTTCCCCGCCCTGTGCCGGGCGTTGAATTAGCGGGCGGGGTTCATGACGAGATAATCTCGTCATGGGCACAGCGCAACCGCGGCCTATGACAAGACCATCTCGTCATGGGCACTCAAGGGGTTAAATGAGTTGGTAGTCAAGTTGCTGACAACAGATATTGGCAAAGTTGAGTAGATACGCATCTTAAAAAAAAGCTCTGTCAGATTCATCAAGTGCAAAGCCAGTGGTGCCGAAAAAGATAGTGGTTCTGTGTTCTAGCAAGAAGCATTGTTACTGCTCCCGATATCTACATGTTGGATTCCTCTTCTGCTCAGTAGATATGCCCTAGCATTTCTCCACTGCCATATGTCCCACACTAAGGGGCGGGGCTTTTGGAGAGAGAGGATTACTTATTCACATCAAAGCTGTTTTATCCATTGTCCTCAGAGCTAACAAAAGCCCTGTGCAGTAACAAGTAATACACTGTTTAGGTCTCGGCCTGACGTAGGCAGTGCATGCGCTCATGTGCTGCCTCGTCATACCCAAGTCCCAGCTCCGCCTTACCTTTTAATTTGTGCGCGTCATTGTGCGTCACAAATTATGCCAAAACTGATTGCACTGTCGGCATGCCACTCGCTGCTTGTTGCCACTCTGTCTCCTTTTATCCACGTCCTGCGGGATTGGATCTCTTACCGGCAGCAGTTTACACAGTTCTTCATTAGGCAGTGTGCACTTTTTTCTTCACTTTGCTGTACACATTCGTTAATTGCGTTAATTGTATACATTATAAAGGACGCAAATGTTTTCACTTAACCATATTTTCCTGAAAATCATGTCCTTTGCAGCAATGTATGTTGTGCATATCCTTTATTCAACTCTAATAAAAAGGTTCTCCATAAGATGTGCTTTGCAGAAAACAATTAGGACCCAAATCAGAATAGCCATGCATACGTGTGACTAACGATTGTAGTACTCGCAGTCTACTTCTGAATTCAAGGAGTGAGCCTGAAATACTGAAAGGGAACGTCATAGCAAAATCTTCTTGACTCGGATCCTTTGTGTTCTTCGCCCATGCAATGCCCTCATACAGAAAAATGGCAGCAAAAGTCAAACCTGCATTTAAAAGAATCTGCATGCATTTGCCATTGAGCATTGAAAAGCTCTGAAAAATAAATCTGATGCACAGAAGATATCTTTGCTCGAGCCAAGGTAAACTGGAAAATGAAGGCAAAAAACAGAGAACCTGGCAAAACTGTCTCAGCACTTTTGCGGGTGGTTTGTGTCCCATATTAGTAACATTTGCCAAGTGCCACAGCCCTGATGAGTTATTCATCTAATTACTGAGTCGAAACACAATACCTAGGGGCTCAATAGCTTGGGTGCAGTGGAGTAACACAATAGCATGTGCAGCGGGCATCCGCCTGGCATCTGGGCCTCACGTGCCTGCCACCTGAAGAGCCCAGGTCTCTGCGGGTGGGCTTTAGCCAGGTGGAGCAGGGCTGAAATCATGACAGGTGTACACATGCCGAGCCAGGGTAGGGTTTGAGCGCCCTGCTACAGACCAGTCACCTGTTACTCACTGGCCATAAAGCAAGTCAAGAGGGAGAAGGGGCTGGCAGCACAACGCTTCGCTTGCCTTTGTGAATAAACTATGCGTCAAGCCCTGCACGAAACTGTATAACAAGTCCATGTGAAATCAAAAGCAATACATGATTAATGAGAGCTCTTTATAGGACGCTTAATTAACCACGGGCTTTCTGCCATATGAATCTGCTGTATAAGAATATTTTAAAACGTATTAACTGTCAATCAATGGTGCATTTGTTGTGTCTTGACCTTCTGTGCTCTGTGTGCCTGGAAGAGCTGTGCTGCTCCTATCTGGAAGTTATGGGATGTCAAGTAGCCAATGTTGTGCCTGTGTCTGTTGGAAGCTTCTACACTACTCTCTACTATTCTCTACTACTCACTCTCTACTACACACTCTATACTACACACTCACTACTCTCTACTACACACTCTCTACTACACACTCTCTACTACACTACTACTCTCTACTACTCACTCTCTACTACACACTCTCTACCACACACTCTCTACTACTCACTGTCTACTACACACTCTACTACACACTATTACACACTCTACTACACAACTAATCTCTACTACACACTCTCTACTACACACTCTCTACTACTCACTCTCTACTACTCACTCTACTACTCTCTACTACACACTCTCTACTACAGACTCACTACTACACACTCACTACTCTCTACTATTCTCTACTACTCACTCTATACTACACACTGTCTACTACACACGCACTACTCTACTACACACTCTACTACACACTCTCTACTACTCACTCTCTACTACACACTCTCTACTATAGACTCACTACTACTCACTCTCTACTCTCTACTACACACCCTCTAAGACTCTCTACTATTCTCTACTACACACTCTCTACTACACACTCTCTACTACACACTCTCTACTACACACTCTCTACTCCCTACTACACACTCTCTACTACTCACTCTCTACTACACACTCTACTACACGCTACTACACACTCTACTACACTGCTACTCTCTACTACACACTCTCTACTACACACTCTCTACTACTCTACTACTCACTCTCTAATGTTCACTCTACTACTCTCTACTACACACTCTATACTACACACTCTCTACTACACACTCACAACTCTACTACACACTTGCCTACACACTCTCTACTACTCACTCTCTACTACTCACTGTCTACTACACACTCTCTACTACACACTACTACACACTCTACTACACTGCTACTCTCTACTACACACTCTCTGCTACACACTCTCTACTACTCTACTACTCACTCTCTAATATTCACTCTACTACTCTCTACTACACACTTTCTAATACACACTCACAACTACACACTCACTACTACACACTCACTACTCTACTATTTTCTACTACTCACTCTATACTACACACTCTCTACTACACACTCACAACTCTACTACACACTCGACTTCACACTCTCTACTACTCACTCTCTACTACTCACTGTCTACTACACACTCTCTACTACACACTCGCTACTACACACTCTACTACACTACTACTCTCTAATACAGACTCTCTACTACTCCCTCTCTACTACTCTACTGCTCTACTACTCACTCTACTACTCTCTACTACACACTCTACTACCCACTCTCTACTACACACTCACTACTACACACTCAATACTACACGCTCAATACTACACACTCACTACTACACACTCACTACTACACACTCTACTACTCTCTACTATTCTCCACTACTCACTCTATACTACACACTCTCTACTACACACTCTACTACACGAATACTCTCTAATACACACTCTACTACACTACTACTCTCTTCTACACACTCTCTACTACACACTCTCTACTACACACTCTCCACTACTCTATTACTCACTCTACTACTCTCTACTATTCTCTACTACTCACTCTATACTACACACTCTCTACTACACACTCTACTACACTACTACTCTCTACTACACATTCTACTACACTACTAATCACTCTCTACTACTCGCTCTCTACTACACACTCTCTACTACACACTCTCTACTACTCACTCTATACTACACACTCTCTACTACACACTCACTACTCTCTACTACACACCCTCTACTACTTACTCTCTACTACACACTCTCTACTACTCACTCTATTACACTACTGTTCTTTACTACTCACTCTCTACTACACACTCTCTACTACACACTCTCGACTACACACTCACTACTCTACTACACACTCTCTACTACTCACTTTCTACTACTCACTCTCTTCTACTCACTCTCTACTACTCTACTACACACTCTCTACTACACACTCTCTACTACTCTCTACTACACGCTCTCTACTACTCTCTACTACACGCTCTCTACTACTCACTCTCTATTCTCTACCTCTCTCTCTAACTCTCTCTCTACCTCTCTCTCTACTACTCTCTACCTCTAACTCTCTACCTCTACCTCTCTATCTCTACCTCTCTACCTCTACCTCTCTACCTCTCTCTACCTCTCTACCTCTCTCTACGCGCACCCATATGCACATATATATATGTATATATATATATATGCATAAGCATTTGTATATATATGTATAAGTGTCAGCCAAATACAATTAAAAGCATTCCATTTGGAGAACTCCTGAGAGTTCGGAGAATATGCTCACAGGAAATAGAATGGCAAAAAAATAGCCAAGCAATGTGTGCGAGATTTAAGAAACGGAAATATAACGCACAAGTGATATATGCAAGCCACTAAAAAACTGAAAAAATGACAAGAATTGAATTGCTTAAACCTAAGAATAATCAAGAGAAAGAAGAAAACAAGAATGAAATTCGCCTGATAACGACACTGTCAACAGAAAATAAACAGATTAACAAGATACTATGTAAAAACTGGAACATATTGCAGTTGGATCCAACAGTGGCAAAGATAGTTGGAGATTATCCCAAAATGACATACAGAAGAGCAAGCAATTTGAAGGACCAATTAGTCCATAGTCACTTTACAAATATAAGACCGAAAATGTGGCTGAAAACAACTGGCTTTGTAAAATGTTCAAATTGCAAAGTTTGCATAATTGCGAAAAATGTGAAAGAAATAGAGATGGCCAATAAAAAGATGTGGAAAATAAATCAATTGATAACATGCAAGAGCCAATTCGTAATTTACATTGTGGAATATCCATGCTCATTAAAATATGTGGGCAGCACTATCTGCGAGTTAAAAAAACGTATCCTCGAACATGCAAGAGCAACAACTAATGTTGACAGAAGCAACGCTATTGCTAAGCATATGGAGAAAGAGCATAAACGCAAGGGGCGGTGACCGAAGAAAGATATTAAGACAGAAGGAGTCTAATCATATCTTAAATTTCAGAACATTGACCCCGATGGGTTTAAATCAGGACGAAGAAATGCATTCACATCTATAAGGACTAGAAACCCAACTTCTTTAAATTTCTTTTAATGTGCTTGTTTGAAAAAGTGAATTAATCCTGCATCATTATTTTGAAGATAATGAGTGAGGAAATATGAATTTTGTGATCAGTTATGTCCCCTATCGTAGACCCCAACGGCTCCATGTGCATGCTATAAGTACATGTATGTTCCCTCTAGTTCCAGTTTTAAAGACGCAAATATATGTGCGTCCACCATCAACATGTCCTCTTTCAGATCCGCCATGAATGGGTCAGATATTCCATTCCTAAGTATGAAAGGCCACCGACTTTATGTGGTTCACTTTCCACATTTTACAGATTCAGGCGAGTAGGCCCTGAATTCTGTCATCAAGCCTTTTCCTGCCTTCTGCCTCTGAAAGCTCCAGTCTGAGCCCGCATCTGCATCCATGAACTTTGTCCTACTCCCTGCGCGGCTAACGGTGCCTGATCCAGCCTGTTGCCTGCCAAAAAACTGTATTTCACCTTCAAGATTATCTGCTCGCTCCTCATCCGATACATTCCTGTCTAGTAGTTTAGGTAAACATTCCTCCAGCCACCGTGCAAAGGGCCAGGCCTCGCTGTCCTCATGCAAGTAATTCATAGCCCCCGTTACCATGGAATATTCCTACCCCCTCGCATCTCATGTAGACACTTAGACGCTTGTACACGCACTAACAGACAGTATAGAATAGATTCTATCCTAGAGACCTTTCCTTTTGGATAACACAGTTCTTTAAACATAGGATATTAGATATGATTTGGGATTAGGTTGACATGACCCCCCAGACTTCTGTCTCCACATGTAGAGCTAAATGTCAAGTCCCCTTCACCCTCTAGTTGCACGTCAATTACACGTCATGCGGCTGCGCGCGCATCTCTGCCAAATATTTCTGCTGACATTGCAGGATTCTCTTATGGATCCACCCACTTGTGACATCATGTATAATGACGTTATCTAAGTTACGCCTGTATGTCCGCCTCTATTAGTTACGTATGTACATTTTATCTGTATTATCAGCTGTTACGCCTCCTGCATCTGTTTCACTGTAATGCATTTCCTATAAAACTGATTATCTGTCAATAATGTATGCCCTTCCTTCCTGAACTTTCGTGGTGATGGAATAGAAGCCTGCAATTCGAATTGTATTCCTTTGTATAGGAATAAAGCCTTTTAGAACCTCTAATACCACGGATTCTGCCTCTTATATTTACTGAGTTATTCTTACTAGACTTTACCGCATAAAAAATAGTACCGGTAATGAAATATTTACCACATAAATTGGCGCCCGAACAGGGACACTTTCTCATCTCACGCGCCGGAGGTGCGTTGCAGGCCCGGTCTCCTGCCACAGCTGAACGGACAAAAACGCGTACCTGCAGGATTTCCTGTATCTCCCTCCGGCCAAGCGGGGGCGACTGAGGCTGCGATCAACACCCAGACGAGGCGGTGAGAAGTGCGAAGTATCCCGACCAGAGCCTAGCTGAGAGAGCAAGATCCGAGGTATACAGAGGCCCACCAGGTTCCGAAGTTCCGAGTCCAGTCGAGTCGAGTCCAGTCCGGTCCAGTTTCAGTTCCGTTCCGAGGCCTTCCGTTCCGAGCTACCCGGTGAGTACCATTACCGGGGAGGCATTTAACGTGCACATAGTCTGTGCCGGTCAAGACGGGTTTGGGTACACAAATCCGGTCTGCACTGTTTCAGCAGTGTATCTGTACTGTTTAGCAGTATATATAGTATGTCTTGCATTTAAATAAGTATTATCTAGTGTCAGTATTATGTCAGTAACTAGTTTTCTATTAGTTATCATCGTTCGTTAAAACTGTTAAATGTTAAATGTTCTAAATACGTTTTATATATTGTAGTGTGAATGATTGTTCCTCATTGTGTTTTATTGTATTACGTGTGTTTAAGGTTAAGTAACCAGATCTAAAAATGCCGCTCTTTTCGAAACTAAGACAGATCAAAACTAGAAAAGGTGTACTCGAAGAAGCTGTTCCCATCCCACCTAGGGACACTCCAGGGTACTTTATGTATCATAAGCATGGCCTAGATGCCGTATTATTTCTTGATTTATGGGTGGACTACACCAAAGAGTTACCAGAGAGTCAGAGATGGCCCGCAGCGGGGACCTGGGATGCAGATAGCATCATGAGAGTAGAAGAAGAATTATGGAAAAAGAAAGCCAGACAGTCACAGAAAGATGCCATTGAATTATGGCGTAAAGAATCATATAGACGTACAGAAAAAGCGCTCAGACAGGAAGAGAAAGGTAGAGAGAATTCAAATAAAACCCGAGAAAATCTATTAATTGAGGAAGGTACCCGAGTAAAATCAGAACAAGTAGATAGACAAAGAAACACTCTTATGAATGGTATGTATCCTCTTCTGGCCGAAGGGTTACCTAAGGCTACCCCGGAAATACCAAAAGACTTAACTCCTCCATTGCTCCCGATAAAAGCACATCCCAAAACACATCCCAAAACAGCAAAGGACGTTTTCCTTTCCTCCTATTTAGATGACGTAGCTCCCGAGTATGCTAATGCCATGCCACCCACACCGCTTGCCGATGGTGTTCAACACCAAGAGCATATGTCTGTATCCCCGCAACTACAAACTCCTACACAAGTTCCCACAGGTCCGTCCGTTTCTACAGTTTTTCCCGCATCTACAATCTCTATCCTACGTCCAACGAATCCTTTCTTGCCCAGCACCTCAGATGGTGCTACAGGAGGTACGACAGACATGTTTGCCACCCCGCCGCGAAATAAACAGACCTTTAGAGATTTAGCACTCCAACGTACACCCCAACTAGCGACATCCGACATGTTTAAAGAACAGCTTGTGGATTGTAGATACGATCCAGTGCCAGGTAGACAGGACAAATTGCTCATATCATCACTACGTATACGACGAGCTACATTGTATTTAATGACGATACCAGGAATGGTTGAACACCTAGACGATATATATCGCTTTGTCCAAACAGGGCGAGGTCCAGAAAGTATTAACGAAGCTATGGAATACCAGAAAGTGGATGTACAAAGACAACTACTACGTTTCTTTATAAATTGCGTGATTAGGAACCAAGACAGGCCTGGGGCAGATCATGATACCATGCAAAAACTTGCCAAATGGGGTCAGAACATATCAGAAGAGAAACATGATAGACAGGCGTGTATAATCGCCATGTATCGAAAGATCCGCAAGGAAGTAGAACGAATACATAAAGAAAGACGAGAAGCAGACAGAGTAGAATCAGAAGTAGAGGAGGAGCAAGACTCAGAACAAATAGAAACGCCACCGACTTTATGTGGTTCACTTTCCACATTTTACAGATTCAGGCGAGTAGGCCCTGAATTCTGTCATCAAGCCTTTTCCTGCCTTCTGCCTCTGAAAGCTCCAGTCTGAGCCCGCATCTGCATCCATGAACTTTGTCCTACTCCCTGCGCGGCTAACGGTGCCTGATTCAGCCTGTTGCCTGCCAAAAAACTGTATTTCACCTTCAAGATTATCTGCTCGCTCCTCATCCGATACATTCCTGTCTAGTAGTTTAGGTAAACATTCCTCCAGCCACCGTGCAAAGGGCCAGGCCTCGCTGTCCTCATGCAAGTAATTCATAGCCCCCGTTACCATGGAATATTCCTACCCCCTCGCATCTCTTTCGCCATGTATCGAAAGATCCGCAAGGAAGTAGAACGAATACATAAAGAAAGACGAGAAGCAGACAGAGTAGAATCAGAAGTAGAGGAGGAGCAAGACTCAGAACAAATAGAAACGATAGCTTATGTAGGTAGAGGAAGACCCCATAATAATACTAGAGGCTTTAATGACCCGATACGTCCGATACGTCCAGAATATAATAGACATTTTCCAAACCCTATGTTAAATACAAGATCCCCTGAACACCTATTCCAAGCCGTTGATAAATTACTCCGAGATCGAAGGGGGTACCATATGCTCGATTCCATGGACGAACAAGAATTAGTCAGGTCAGCAGTACAATGGGCTGACAGTCCCAGCGAATACAATGATGATGTACTAGCACACACGTTTCTGAATCTTGACCCATACGAACAGCGTTTAGCTAGTATATACATGATTCAACACCTCCTTACATTATATAAAAGCCAACACTCTGATCCAGGACCCTTACCTGACATATTGACAGAACTACTCACGAATAAATGGAGAGGGTCAGGTACTGATTTAATTAATGAAATTCTAGAATTCCGAAACCAGTATATAACTTTTGTATGCCCAGAACACGTTCCAGTTCCCATTCTGGGAATAAAGATGTATCACATAGATAGACAGAATCCGTTACGCGAAGTACACCCAATCAGAGGTGAAGGTAATAACTTTACACGCGTGTTTGTGTACACGCCTATAACTAAAATTGAATTATTAGAAATGAAGAAAGTAGTACCCAGCCATGACAAAGATCCAGCAGGTTTCCACCGTGAGATAAAAGACATGTTACTCATGGGAGAGTATACCTACCCCGACATTATGAAAATATTAAAAGTCCTATTACCCGCCGGTGTTTACGAGAAACTCAAAGAAAAGGAATGGGAGGTGGGAGACCAAAAGATAGATTGGACAGCATTAGAAAACGAAGAAAGGGCCCGAGCTGCAGGAGCAGGGCTTGGGGAAAAAGACTACAGCACTACCAGGATTACTAGTGCAGGTACTGCCACGTTTATTAACTACGAAAAAGGAAGACTGGGGTGCAATCTCAGCCTGTAAACAAAAGCAAGATGAAGACACTAGTGATTTCTATTCCCGATTTGAAAAATGTTTTGGTATAAATAGTGGCATAAAAGCAAGTAGCGAGTCATATCCACATCTGTTTGTGACAAAATTAGTTGAAAATTCCCTACCACAAGTCAAGAATAGAGTATTGAAATTCGAAAGTACCTGGCAAGGTAATACCCCGTCACAGATGTTACAGATGTTACAATATCACCACAATAGAATTAGAGAAGAACAAGAACACGAACAAAGACGTATGAAGGATACAAAAATGAAAATGCTTGTTGCTCAGTCAGTTCCAGCTGATGGTCATCTAAAGGGTGATTCCGCAGGTCCTACGAAAGGGACATGCAACTATTGTAAACAACAAGGTCATTATATACACGATTGTCCAGTCCTGAAACATAATATTGCCACAGGTAGAACACAGGAAAGACCACGTCCACCTAGACAGGATCAGAATCAACAACAATTCCCTCAGCATGCACAACCTAGGTTAGCTCCGCAACAGCTAGCTCCGCAAAAGGCAGCTCCACGACAGACCGTAGCACCACCACAAATGCAGCCTATTGCTGCAACACAAGCAACAACACAACAGATGTATCAGTATGCACAAGCAGATTATCCCGATTATCAGCGATATACATGAAATAGCCTAGAGAGGGAAGTTGGCTTACCCCTTATTGAGGTTCCTGTAGACCAAGAGGGACCTTATGTACATAGTGAACTATTAGGGGAAGACAGAAAGTTTTTACTTGATACAGGGGCAAGCAGAACAACTATAAGACGCAGTGAAGTTCCAGGGGCACCCCTCTCAGGCTCACAGAATATTTCCCTTGGATTCTCAGGAAAACCTATCATTAATGAAGTAACACAACCTCTTCCACTGACGGTTGGTCCATTGACACGTACTACAGATTTAT
Source organism: Triturus cristatus (assembly GCF_964204655.1). Classification (NCBI taxonomy): domain Eukaryota; kingdom Metazoa; phylum Chordata; class Amphibia; order Caudata; family Salamandridae; genus Triturus; species Triturus cristatus. The sequence continues at coordinate 1,209,462,076 of NC_140591.1, read as the reverse complement.
TGCTTACTAAATCATGTCCAGAAAACGTGTTAGGTATAAAAACATTGAAAGCTCTAGGAGCTATAATATGTTGTTCTCCGGAAGGAGTACGATTATTTTTGCGTGACTTTAAAGGTCACTACGTGTCTAGAGACATGGATCACCGGCTGCAGAATTTACCTACACATTTATGGGCACAAGGCCCCACTGATGTTGGTTGCATGAACATTACACCATATCGAGTCACACTGAAAACAGGAGTAGTACTACCACGAATGCGACAATACAAGTTACCACCAGATGCTGTTGTCGCTTTGCTGCAAATCATTGACGAGCTCATTGCACAAGGAGTGGTTGTCGAAACTAACTCCAATGTATGTAATTCCCCGATAATTCCGATTCTTAAAAGAACGGATCCAAAAGCACCACCAGTATATCGATTAGTTATTGATCTGCGCGAATTAAATAAATGTATTGTACCACAATACCCTGTGGTCCCAGATATCCCTTCATTACTAACAGCTATTGACTCAGAAGCAACGTTCTTCACTGTAATTGATCTCAAGAATGCTTTCTTTAGCGTCCCAATAGATCCGGAAAGTCAATATCTGTTCGGATTCAGTTTAAATGGACGAAGTTTTAAATTCACACGGGCACCTCAAGGATTTACAGAAAGCCCCAGCATCTATAGCCAAGCACTGAAACGAGAACTTGACAGTATCCACATGCCAGTTAACACTGCCTTGCTTCAATATGTCGATGATCTGCTGATCACCGCCCGAAGCGAACCTGAATGTGAAAAAGCGTCACTGACGGTTTTAAAATTTCTGGCCGACAAGGGGCACAAGGTGTCCCCTTCTAAGCTGCAATTCTGTGTCCAGCGAGTAGTTTACCTTGGGCACTCGCTGTCCAAGGAGGGAAGGCAGCTTACACCCGACCGCATCCAGTTAATTGCTAACATGTCAGCACCCAAGACACAAAAGGAGGTGCGGGCTTTTATAGGTCTCACTTCATACTGTAGGCAGTGGATCCCTCAATATGCATTTCTAGCAAAACCACTCATCCAGTTGACAACACAGGAGGCAGCCACATCGACTGTCCTCCCTTGGACTCCAGAACATACACACGCCTTTGAAAGCTTAAAGAAAGCTTTATGCCAAGCACCTGTTTTAGCAACACCATGTTACAGTAAACAGTTTACACTCTTTGTTACAGAACGCGAAGGTACTGCCTTGTCAGTACTCACTCAGGAACAAGCAGGATCACACAAACCATGTGCTTATTTCTCTAGTACATTAGATCCAGTAGCTCAGGCTCTTCCTGCGTGCCTGAAATCGGTGGCAGCAACAGCTTTAGCAATCAGACAAAGCGATGCCATAGTGTTAGGACACCAATTGACAGTACAAGTACCACACGCAGTAGAGGTTCTCTTGAACCGCACACAAACACAACACTTGACTATAGCGAGACTCACTGGTTACGAATTGACATTGTTTCAGCCACACATAGAAATCAGACGTTGTAATACGTTAAATCCTGCCACACTGTTACCAGTGGGCGGAACAGATCCATTGGCACATGATTGTGTCGAAGTCATTACTATCACGACGAAACCCAGACAAGACTTGACAGACATCCCTTTGTCAGATCCAGACTTAACATTTTATGTAGATGGGTCATGTATGAGAACAAGTACAGGAGAGTTAGTGGCCGCTTACGCAGTCACAACAGACACTGAAATCATTGAAACAAATTGTATTAACACTTTGTCAGCTCAAGCAGCAGAGCTCATCGCTCTGACACAAGCCTGTATTCAAGCCAAAAATAAGAAAGTCAACATATACACAGATTCACGTTATGCATTCGGAGTCGTCCATGACTTCGGCGTACTGTGGCGAGAGAGAGGTTATTTAACTTCTCACGGTGCCCACATCCAACACGGACCCCTCATTCAAGCCCTATTAGACGCGATTCATCTACCTACTGCAATATCGATTATGAAATGCAAAGCCCATGCAAAAATTACCGATATCATTTCTCAGGGTAATGACCTAGCTGACAGAACAGCTAAACAGACTGCTCAGAACCAGGCTCATACAACTGACGCGACAAAGACAATAGTTCCGACACCAACACATTGCATGACAGTTAAGGATCCCGCCCTTGATGTAATTGACATACAGACACATGCTACACCAGAAGAAATAAAGAAATGGACTGAATTAGGAGGGATCCAAACGGATCAAGGATGGATGACGAAGGAAAAATCTATATGGTTTCTTCCCGACTCCATGGTTCAAGTCATCATTAACACAATACATAGTCCAGCGCACCTAGGAGAAAAAGCTATGCTAGACAGCATTCAACACATTTGGTCCAACAAACACTTGCGAGCAGCAGCTAAACAAAAAGTTCGTACCTGTATGATATGTTGTCAGTTTAATCCAGGTAAAAGCATCCCCGTAGAGCAGGGTGGCTTTCAACCTCCCAATCATGCTTTCGAAGCTCTCCAGATGGATTATATCCAGATGGAACGATGTCGAGGATTCAAATATGTTCTCGTAGTTGTCTGTGCTCTTTCTCGTTGGACAGAAGCCTACCCGGTTTCAGATTACACTGCCCCGACTACTGCCAAACAGTTAGTTCGAGAATTCTTCCCACGGTATGGTTTACCACGTGTTGTCTACTCAGATAACGGCCAGCCATTCTCATCCGAACTAATGAAACACGTTTCCCTTTTGTTAGGCTACCAATGGAAATTTCACTGTGTCCGACATCCCGAGGCAGCAGGTCTCGTGGAACGCCATAATCAAACTCTGAAAATTAGATTGTCCAAAATATGTAGAGAAAAAGGTGTCGATTGGATAGTAGCCTTACCAGTTGCACTCTTTTACATGAGAATGGTAGCACATTCTCGAACAGGGCTATCCCCGTACGAGGTGATCTTCGGTAGACCACCAAATATGTGGGGGACGCCTATACCTCGCAAAATCACTGATGTTGACTGTAATATGCTGACAGATTACCTGGCTTCCTTGATGTCTGCACTACAATCTTGTCGTTCACAGGTAGCTGCAGCTTTTCCCGATAATACTGAGGTGAAGCCCCATGACGTGGTTCCAGGCGACCTGGTTCTGGTCCGGAATTTCGACCGGAAGACCCAACTGGAGCCTAGGTGGAAATCGCCAAGACTGGTTCTACTAACCACAAGGACAGCCGTGAAGATCGAGGGACGTAAAGGGTGGTTGCACTCGAGTCATATCAAGAAATTTTATGGACTACCATCTAGTGTGGACGCTCAGCCCTGCATTCCCTCACAGACAGACTCAAAACTCCCCTTGGTTGAACCAACAAACACTGAACTTTATAAACTGAAGTTAAGGTCTAGTAAGTCAGACAATTTGATTGTTTAAGTCCTCTCCAAGGTGAATCGGTTGAATTTGTCTCTGACATGTATCCTCTAGACCGGAATAGAGAAAGAAATCAACAGATGCAGCTTAAAAAGCATGCGTATTGTAAATCACTTCGTAGTCACTGCACAGTAACATTATTAATTTTGTTTTTTCTAAGTCTTCTGATCATCATTTCCAGCATACTATTACACATGTATTACCCTATTCTTAAGCGTGCTTACAATGTAACTGCAGAACATTCTTTTAGCGAATTACCTCCGCATGAGTTGTCCTATAGATTTGCGCTGCGCAACAACACATTCATTAGTATGTTACATCATTCCCATCAGACCAGCAATGCCACAAATTGTTGGATATGTGGCCGACTCCCTCCCTATCAGAATTATAAGGGAGTTTTGCCTCTCTTTCCCTATCCGTTCACACACAATGGCTCCTGTGGAGCATGGTTTAGTTTGATTAATTCCCTAGATTCAAATTCCGCAGTTTATCAAGACAACTGGGTATGGGGAAACCTGAACCTAGTTTTGCTTAAAGTCTGCTACCCTAACAAGGAGGGACTTCCCAAAAGAACAGGAACTGATCTAGAAAATGAAGTATATGGATTAGGTAATTTTACACTTAACCTCATGATCCTGAACGTTGAATCTGAAGCTACACCAATCTTGCCCGCCATGTCAGTATTCCCAGTAAAAGGGGAATTATGTGTAAGAAAGAATGGTTCCATACACATGGGCCATAGTAAATGCACCACTGTAATAAAATTCAGTGATCAAGGCAAGTCTACATTTAGAGCTTCCCGTCATTCCTACTTCATATGTGGCCAGACCGCATATATACATCTACCTTTAGATTGGGATGGTACCTGTTACATAGCATTCCTTCTGCCACCTGTTTTCCTAGCTCATTCTGATTATCATAGAAATACCCATTTAGTACACAATAGACAGCAGAGAGATCTCCCGATTGTCGATTACACTGAAACGGCATGGGAACAATACACAGATTTCAATAAAGGTTTCTTTCCCTATATAGGTACAGTCACTAATAGTAAGCTGATACGTAGATTAACTAGAACCCTTGAAGCAGTAGTGAACGAGACTACTTCCGCCTTAGGCAATTTAACAGAAGAACAGTCTGCTATGCGGATTGTTGTGCTTCAAAATCGTCTTGTCCTTGACGTCATCCTGGCCGATAGGGGCGGAGCTTGTAGGGTCATCGGATCAAGTTGCTGCGTTTTCATACCAGAAAATTCGCCGTCAGTATATAAAGCCATAACTCGCCTTCATAAGATTATGAGCCAGATACACCAGAGTCCAGGCACCTGGACTTGGTCCGGTTGGTTTTGGAGCGTGTTGTCAGCCTGGGGATGGAGAATCCTATCCTTCCTAGGTATTGGCTTTCTCATACTATTCAGTTGCTGCTTATGTCTACAATGTGGGCCAGCGATTTGTGGTCTGTGTGCCACATCGTGTATCCCACATCCAAGTTTTCGTTCAAGATCCCGGAAGAAGAAAGAAGAACAAATGATGCTATATGAACAGATCGATGGATTGATGAAGATCGATATCTCCTGAGGGTCCGTAGGGGACAGGGAGGGAATGAGGAAATATGAATTTTGTGATCAGTTATGTCCCCTATCGTAGACCCCAACGGCTCCATGTGCATGCTATAAGTACATGTATGTTCCCTCTAGTTCCAGTTTTAAAGACGCAAATATATGTGCGTCCACCGTCAACATGTCCTCTTTCAGATCCGCCATGAATGGGTCAGATATTCCATTCCTAAGTATGAAAGGCCACCGACTTTATGTGGTTCACTTTCCACATTTTACAGATTCAGGCGAGTAGGCCCTGAATTCTGTCATCAAGCCTTTTCCTGCCTTCTGCCTCTGAAAGCTCCAGTCTGAGCCCGCATCTGCATCCATGAACTTTGTCCTACTCCCTGCGTGGCTAACGGTGCCTGATCCAGCCTGTTGCCTGCCAAAAAACTGTATTTCACCTTCAAGATTATCTGCTCGCTCCTCATCCGATACATTCCTGTCTAGTAGTTTAGGTAAACATTCCTCCAGCTACCGTGCAAAGGGCCAGGCCTCGCTGTCCTCATGCAAGTAATTCATAGCCCCCATTACCATGGAATATTCCTACCCCCTCGCATCTCATGTAGACACTTAGACGCTTGTACACGCACTAACAGACAGTATAGAATAGATTCTATCCTAGAGACCTTTCCTTTTGGATAACACAGTTCTTTAAACATAGGATATTAGATATGATTTGGGATTAGGTTGACATGACCCCCCAGACTTCTGTCTCCACATGTAGAGCTAAATGTCAAGTCCCCTTCACCCTCTAGTTGCACGTCAATTACACGTCATGCGGCTGCGCGCGCATCTCTGCCAAATATTTCTGCTGACATTGCAGGATTCTCTTATGGATCCACCCACTTGTGACATCATGTATAATGACGTTATCTAAGTTACGCCTGTATGTCCGCCTCTATTAGTTACGTATGTACATTTTATCTGTATTATCAGCTGTTACGCCTCCTGCATCTGTTTCACTGTAATGCATTTCCTATAAAACTGATTATCTGTCAATAATGTATGCCCTTCCTTCCTGAACTTTCGTGGTGATGGAATAGAAGCCTGCAATTCGAATTGTATTCCTTTGTATAGGAATAAAGCCTTTTAGAACCTCTAATACCACGGATTCTGCCTCTTATATTTACTGAGTTATTCTTACTAGACTTTACCGCATAAAAAATAGTACCGGTAATGAAATATTTACCACATGAGGATACAATAATTAATAATTTTTGATAACTTTTGATAAATGTCAGATATTAGCTTCCCGTAATTAATGTGTTAATGATTCGCTACCGAAATGATTCTAATATGATTATGCGCAAGTGGAATAATGAGTTTGTGTAGGATGAATATAAGTATGAATTTGTAAAACATACGGTGAAAAAATTATGGCGACAAATATGCATATAGTAGATTGATCATTAAGATTAAGTTCCTTTTAGGTTATACCTTACTAATTGATTAAATGGTAGAAAACCTTATGAAGATTGGGGTACAATTAGGCTCACTGGAGGGCTGGACCTTAATGATAAAGAATTAAGAAAAGATGAATTGCAATATTGATTGTCAGATTATACTATTTGTGATGATCACAAAAATAATGATATGGTTATAATGAGAAACAAAATGTGAATTGATATGAATATGCTTAACATCATACATATAAATCTGAAAATAGAAATGCGAAAATTCATTTGTAATGAATATTGGTTGAAAAATGAAACGGTATGTGAAATCGGAATGCTTTAACGAAAAAAAACACAATTACCAGGATGCAAAGTGGCGCTGTAGAGGAAATGATGTCATCATGTTTAAATATGGAGTTGTAACGCCGCACTTTGTGTTTGTTTGACCCTGTGAACAAGGTCTCAGGGAAGACCGAAATGCGTTGGGGTAGCTGGTATGCTTACACAACAATAAAACATCGATAAAGCAACATAATTGGGAGCGATGTTATTTACGAATACTGCGAGTGCGCAAGAATATCTCTGAAAAAGAGTGTTGTGCAATAGATAACGGCGGTGCTCTGCCGTATCTTGAACACACTGCCGAAGAGCGCCCAGAGGACCGGAAAAGGGGGCCACGGTTTGGAAACAATATGTATATGTGTATATATATATATATATTCACTGAAAAAACCATAGGTTTCACACATGTTATAGTTAGCGGAAATTTTACTGATAAAAAACCAGTGAAATTCCCCCGTTATAGTTAGTGCAGGCAACTATAACTCACGCGACCGCAATCCTCTGCTGATGCTAATACTGTATTTAGACACTTATTTGCCCATGTCTTCTTCCATACATTTTTAGCTATACATATATTACAAATATTTTTCTTTCATAAAGACACATATGTCATCAGCAGAAGATTGCGGTCGTGTGAGTTATAGTTGCCTGCACTAACTATAACGGGGGAATTTCACTGGTTTTTTATCAGTAAAATTTCCGCTAACTATAACATGTGTGAAACCTATGGTTTTTTCAGTGAATTTGCAAGGTTTTTTAAATGCTAATTCCTAACTATAACGTGTGTGAAACCTATGGTTTTTTCAGTGAATTTGTACGGTTTTTTAAATGCTAAGTTACTTTACGCCATTCGTGGCGTGCGCGCCCACTTAACGCAGTTCGTTCCGTGCGCGCACGGTGCGCTTCGCGCACCGTGCGCGCACAGTAAGCACGCGGTGCTTACTGTGCTTACGGTGCTTATAAGCCATGCACAAATGGTGCCCTTCGGGCACCATTTGCACACGGGGTGGAGAGAGTGTGGATAATTTTTTCTTTTATTATTTTTGTTAAAAATATTGTGGTTTTTCACACAAATAATAAGCCCTGCACATTTGGTGGCCAAGCAGAGGGGGTGGGGAGAGTGTGGATAGTGGTTTTATTTTTACATTTTTTACCGTACGCGTACGGTAAGCGTAATCGGCGAAATTAGCGAAAAAAAAAAAAATGGCATTTTTGGCCTTGGGGGGTCTTGGGGGACTCCCTCATCATGGCTATGTGTGTGTGAGCTGTCAAAACAGCTCCTTTACATGTGTATTGGTTTTATTTAACAACCAAACTCTCAGTGCGAGAGAGAAAATGGCGGCCGCCGCTTCCTGGTTTCGGCCGATTCGAATGTTTACTAAGATCTAAGAGCCAATCAGAATCGCGCTCGCGCACGCCACCGTACGCGTACGGTAAGCTTACGGTAAGCGTACCGTAAGCTGGCTCAGATATATATATTGATTTAAAGGCTATTTTCTCAGAATCTACTGAACAGATTTACACCAAACCTACAAAAGGCACTTCCTTGACCTGAGGACTACCTCTCTGCCAAATTTCAAGTAATTCTGTTCAGCCGTTCGGGCTGTAGCCCTGTCTAAAGGTCCTATGGAAAAATGCATGGGAAAAACACGTTTTGGGACCCCCTTTTATCTCAGCCCCCGCTTGACGAATCCTCCCGAGACTTTCAGGGTAGGAGCGGAGCGTAGCGCCCCACCTATTTTGAGAAATTCGCGAGGATTCGTCGACCGGCGCCAAAGTTATTCAAAATAGAATGTTGCGGATTACCTATGGAAAAGGGGTCCTAACTATAACTACCTACTGGCGACCGCCAGTAGGTAATATATATATATATATATATATATATATATATATACATACATATATAAACATATATATATATACATATGCATATCTGTATAAATACATACATACATATACATATACATATACATATACATATATGCATACATATGCATGTTATGTACATGACAGTTTGAAAAACACTAATAAAAGCAAAGCTAGAAAACCACCTAATTACAAACACAATTGCTTTAACTTAAACGAGGGCGAGACCTATTGCATTTTCACTGCTTGTTTTCAATGGCAGCCACTTTCACAAGTCCCTAGAGCGATGTGCCCTGCAATTCTTTGAAGGAAATCCCGTTGCATGAGCTTCACTGGGGTGAATAAAAAAAAAAACTTCACTTTACTTCGCCAAGAACAAAGGGGATTATTTATGAGAGCCTTGCATCACTTTTGCACCATGTAAAGTGGTGCATGTGTAAGGCAAGACTCACATAAAGATTTATGAAGTCATGCAAAGCCACCCTGCATGGCTTTGAGTGGCTTCATAAATCAGGAGTAAGACGACACAGCACAAATTGCTGCTTCGCCTTACTCTTCACCCGGAAGACATTCCATTGGCATTGCAGTGGGTTTTCCCATGCAACTCTCATGGAATTTGACGCTGCTACAGATTTACAAAGTGATGTAAACCTGGGGAAGTGTCAAATCCGTACACCTCCCGAGGGGAGGTGTAACAAGGAGAAATATATTGTAGCACCTTCTAGGGCTCTTTTTTGCAGGAAGGTGCCCCTTCCTGTACAAAAACAATCCTTGTTCCAAAGGAGGTACCCTTGCGTCATGGTGCAAGGGTGCCTACTTTGGCGCTAAGCTGCCAAAAAGGTGTCAGCGCTGATAGAAAAGAAAGGAATGCACCGTATTGCTTAAATACCCTACATTCCTGCCCTTTCACTTAGGCGTAGGGCAATGCAGCAAGGTGCCTTGCTGTGCTGCCCTATTGCAAAATGCTATAAATGAGGCCCTAAGTTTCCAACTTTGCTCAATACCTCATATGAAGCTTCAAGTTTGCATACCTCTCTACAGGCATCGTTCACGGCAATGCATATAATGAACTTCTCAGCTGAGACTGTTTGAACCATGATTGAACCATGCTGCTGTTACAGTATCTTTGATGTGCAGGTCTAGTTCTCCTTTTTCTGATGTTAACAGTGGTAGGTTTTGTATTTTATAACTTTCAGATCCTCTTTTGTGAACCTGCCTTTTTAGAGCAGTTCGGGTGTGTGCTTGTTAGGAAATCACATTTTTGGAGACACTCAATGTCTCTGATTTAATATGTTCAACATTAATATATCCTCGAGTTTTACCATGTGTCTGCAAAGTGAACTTGATTGATTCTCTACGAGCTAGCATCTGGGTCCCGGCACCTCCAGATTCCTTTTTGCATTTTTCGTCAAGGCTCTCAGAGTGGGCTTTATTATTAAGAGCACGGTCCAATTATATTAATAAGGTTCACTATTATGTATTAGTTATTATTTCACATTACTTTTATTATTGATATATGTATTCATTTTATTTTATTTTAATTATTATGTTTTATATTTTTTAACTTATTTATGTGTTTATTTTGTTTGTTTTAATTGTATTTTTTCTATTCTATTCTTCTTATTATTTACCATTCCTTTATTTTTAAGGCCTATTTATTTCACCACTAAGGTCCTGATTACGAGTTGGGCAGTTAACTCATTGACGGACGGGATGGAATTATGAGTTGTTGGGTATTTAACGCATCCATAACTAGATGTTGTGTTAAATAACTCAATCTGTTCAAAACTGCTGAAAGTTAACGGAGGAAATCCATACAGTATTTACCATATCAGTAAGATTTTGGTGCATTAAACACCAAACTCCACCTGTTATTCCCCAGCAACTCTTAAAAGGTGGAACTTATCGCACTCAATAAATAACAGACCCCGCGGTTTCGCTATTTATCATGTGCTATAAATTCCACCTATATTCCCAATCAAGCCCTAGGAGTAAGGTTCAATTTTAGTATCTAGCTACCATCAAGCCTTTCTCTTCTCATTCCTCACTCCTTTCACTCCACTGGTTACCATAGGAATCATGGGCCAGATGTACAACAGTTTTTTGCGGTTGCAAAGGGGCATTTAGCCTGTTTGCAACCGCAAAAAACGAATGGCCAATGTACTAACCTTATTTTGAGAGTCGCTAATCAAGTAGTGACTCGCAAAATAGGGCTAGCGACTCGCTATTAGGAAGAGGCGTGCCAAGGGCGTCCCTTCCTAATAGCAAGTCCATAACCCATGTATGAAAGTTTTGCAACAACAATTGCGGTCTGAGAAGGGTGGTAAAGAACTCGCAAACAGGAAGGAGTTCCCGGGGGACCCCTTCCCCATTGGGAATGGATGCACAAGTATCTTTTAAGAGTAGGCAGTGGTCCCGGGGACCACTGCCTGACCTTAAAAAATCAAACTGCAAAGTTTCATTTTTATTTTTTAAATGCATCCCGTTTTCCTTTAAGGAAAACTGGATGCAATAAAAAAAACTGCTTTATTGACAAAGCAGTCCCAGACATGGTGGTCTGCTAACCCCACCAGGCCACCATCCCTGGGAGTGCCAGCCCTTCCCAATGGGGTCGCAAATTGCGACAGCCGCATTAATAGTCATGAGGCATGCAATTTGCGACCCCATTGGGAATCGCAAACAGTGTCTGACACACTGTTGTACATTGAATTTTGTGACTCACAAATTGTCGCAATTTGCAAGTCCCAAAATCCACTGGTCGTACATCTGGCCCCATGTGTCTCCGAGGTTAATTAGTTTCACTGATTTTGTGTTGGTGTGGAAAAAGCAAGCTCTTCAGCAAAATTCTCTTGAAAAAATGCCGCACGATAATTTTGGGAATACTTGTAAGTCTTTGTCTAGGTTTCAATCTCATGATGTTAACTATTGTCATCAAAAGCTTCCCAATCACAAATATATAAGTATTCAGTAATGAAAATTGTTTACTAGAATAGAAAACCATAAATGTTAGTTAATTAACTGATATTGTGGAATTGCTGTAGTCTAGACTGAGATATTGATATTAAAGTGATCTTGGGTTTTGTCTAGTGTTTACATGACCTTGAATTAGAGATTATCTTTTTAATTAATTGAGCTACGTGTTTGTATTTTCCCTAGTCCTGATTACGAATTACCACTCGCATTTACCTGCTCAATGTAATCTGGGGAGCAGGTGCTGGGTGTGGTGAGGAGATGGGAATTTAAGGATTGTAGAAGGAAGGGGACAAAGATGCCCATTGGGGGTTGTTTTACATGGTTTTATGCCCCCCCTTTGCAAAACAATGCTTAGGGAGGAACAGAGGCTTGACTGCTGTTGCAGCCAAACCTTTAAGTGATATCTTCATTCATTTTTTCTGACCAATATTGTCCGGTTTGGTGGTCTAGCTCTAGTGCCTGGGAAATCTACACGTGTGAGCACAGGCCCAATTGTGAATTGGCAGGGGGGAATTCCCCACAGGATTTCTTCTCCTCCAAACTCGTAAATGAGCCCCCTGAGTTCAATTTGTCTAAAACATATAACTAAGGGGGATATTCACAAGGACTTATCTCCGATTTATCCCCACTTAACGCATCAAAAGTGGAGATAGATGTAACACCCCATTCACAAGCCGGTGCAAACTGCAGACATCACCAGTATTTCTGCGATAACTGCCCCAAAATTTACTTCCACGGTGGACACCACCAACTAACCCTAATGAGATGCAGAGTAGGCATTCTCGTGCAAAAAGACACGAAAAAACCACAACACCACTTTCACAACGAACTGCCAGATCTGCGATGCGAACCAAAGACAGGCGATAAGCCGCGGTAGCAGCAAGGAATTAACACCTGTCTTTTGCTGGTGTTAAGCAGGACGACTACCTGCAGCATAAAAGGGAGCCCAGCCAAGAGCCACACTGGAAGACCCACAGTAATGCAACTCACGACACTGCTAATGGGCACTCAGCACAACTACATTCAACATGAACACAACATGCCAACCGACCAGACACCACAACACGACTCCATTGGGGATCTCTCCTTGCCATGCCCACAACCCAGCCATGGCATAGCACCACAGACACACAATAGCAGGATGTGAGGAGTGGCATGGAGCAGGAATGTGGGAGAGCTGGAATGTAAGCCTACCCAGTACCAAGTGTGGCGTGGTGGTGCCGGACAGACGATAAAGTGCAAACCACGGAAATGGCCATGTGGAGATCAACTGCTGGTGCATGGAGTGTATTGGCCAGTGAACACTACCATGTCCCCACAGGCTTTAGGGCAGGATGCGGAAAGGTCGCACATTACGTCCCCCCCCCCGCATGCGCGAGCTCGTAGTGTGTTAGACCTGCGTACGCCAGGCCTGTGTAGGGGTGTAAACAAAAAGCCCGTCGCACTGGTAGTTGTTCTAATTCGGAATGGACAGCGCATCTGCCAGGGCGGCTCCTCTCAGCCCGCCACGAGTCATGCGCCGAGCACGGTGGGGCCTGCGTCCCTGTGCAAAAAGAACTGTTGATGGACAGAATGCAGAACAATGTCATACATGATGGATTTAACCCAGATCTCTTGACTGGGGGTGAATGTTTTGATTTGTTCTGCATTCCGTCCATCAATTGTGTGTCTTTTGTTTTCTTGACCTAAGTGCACCAGGTATGCTCAGACGTGAGTTCTGGGCTCACTGTGCCACTGGAATCAAGCTATCCTGGCTGAAGAGGGGTGAAACCCCGAATCCGGTCCTAGGATGCTTGTTTCCGGTCCAAGGAGGACCTGGCTTGGCAGTTCGGGCTGGACTGTTCCCATGAGGCACAGGGTCAAGACTGATTTGCATATAGCCAGGTCTAAACTGGGGTGGCATGGTGAGCAAAAGAATGATGGATTTAACCCAGATCTCTTGACTGGGGGTGAATGTTTTGATTTTTTCTGCATTCCATCCATCAATGGTGTGTCTTTTGCTTTCTTGCCCTAAGTGCACCAGGTATGCTCAGACATGAGTCCTGGGTTCACTGTGCCACTATAATCAAGCTATCCTGGCTGAAGAGGGGTGAAACCCCGAAACTGGTCCTAGGAGGCTTGTTTCCGGTCCAGGGAGGACCTGGCTTGGCAGTTTGGGCTGGACTGTTCCCATGAGGCACAGGGTCAAGACTGATTTGCATATAGCCAGGTCTTAACTGGGGTGGCATGGTGAGCAAAAGAATGATGGATTTAACCCAGATCTCTTGACTGGGGGTGAATGTTTGGATTTTTTCTGCATTCCATCCATCAATTGTGTGTCTTTTGCTTTCTTGCCCTAAGTGCACCAGGTATGCTCAGACGTGAGTCCTGGGCTCGCTGTGCCACTGGAATCAAGCTATCTTGGCTGAAGAGGGGTTAAACCCTGAAACTGGTCCTAGGATGCTTGTTTCCGGTCCAGGGAGGACCTGGCTTGGCAGTTCGGGCCAGACTGTTCCCATGAGGCACAGGGTCAAGACTGATTTGCATATAGCCAGGTCTAAACTGGGGTGGCATGGTGAGCAAAAGAATGATGGATTTAACCCAGATCTATTGACTGGGGGTGAATGTTTTGATTTGTTCTGCATTCCATCCATCAATTGTGTGTCTTTTGCTTTCTTGCCCTAAGTGCACCAGGTATGCTCCAACGTGAGTCATGGGCTCACTGTGCCACTGGAATCAAGCTATCTTGGCTGAAGAGGGGTAAAACCACGAAACCGGTCCTATGATGCTTGTTTCCGGTCCAGGGTGGACCTGGCTTGGCAGTTTCGGCTGGACTGTTCCTATGAGGCACAGGGTCAAGACTGATTTGCATATAGCCAGGTCTAAACTGGGGTGGCATGGTGAGCAAAAGAATGATGGATTTAACCTAGATCTCTTGACTGGGGGTGAATGTTTTGATTTTTTCTGCATTCCATCCATCAATTGTGTGTCTTTTGCTTTCTTGCCCTAAGTGCACCAGGTATGCTCAGACGTGATTCCTGGGCTCGCTGTGCCACTGGAATCAAGCTATCTTGGCTGAAGAGGGGTGAAACCCGGAAACCGGTCCTAGGATGCTTGTTTCCGGTCCAGGGAGGAACTGGCTTGGCAGTTCGGACTGGACTGTTCCCATGAGGCACAGGGTCAAGACTGATTTGCATATAGCCAGGTCTAAACTGGGGTGGCATGGTGAGCAAAAGAATGATGAATTTAACCTAGATCTCTTGACTGGGGTGAATGTTTGTTTTTTTCTGCATTCCATCCATCAATTGTGTGTCTTTTGCTTTCTTGCCCTAAGTGCACCAGGTATGCTCAGACGTGAGTCCTGGGCTCGCTGTGCCACTGGAATCAAGCTATCTTGGCTGAAGAGGGGTGAAACCCCGAAACCGGTCCTAGGATGCTTGTTTCCAGTCCAGGGAGGACCTGGCTTGGCAGTTCGGGCTGGACTGTTCCCATGAGGCACAGGGTCAAGACTGATTTGCATATAGCCAGGTCTTAACTGGGGTAGCATGGTGAGCAAAAGAATGATGGATTTAACCCAGATCTTTGACTGGGGGTGAATGTTTTGATTTTTTCTGCATTCCATCCATCAATTGTGTGTCTTTTGCTTTCTTGCCCTAAGTGCACCAGGTATGCTCAGACGTGAGTCCTGGGCTCGCTGTGCCACTGGAATCAAGCTATCTTGGCTGAAGAGGGGTGAAACCCCGAAACCAGTCCTAGGATGCTTGTTTCCGGTCCAGGGAGGACCTGGCTTGGCAGTTCGGGCCAGACTGTTCCCATGAGGCACAGGGTCAAGACTGATTTGCATATAGCCAGGTCTAAACTGGGGTGGTATGGTGAGCAAAAGAATGATGGATTTAACCCAGATCTATTGACTGTGGGTGAATGTTTTGATTTGTTCTGCATTCCATCCATCAATTGTGTGTCTTTTGCTTTCTTGCCCTAAGTGCACCAGGTATGCTCCGACATGAGTCATGGGCTCACTGTGCCACTGGAATCAAGATATCTTGGCTGAAGAGGGGTAAAACCACGAAACCGGTCCTAGGATGCTTGTTTCCGGTCCAGGGTGGACCTGGCTTGGCAGTTTGGGCTGGACTGTTCCCATGAGGCACAGGGTCAAGACTGATTTGCATATAGCCAGGTCTAAACTGGGGTGGCATGGTGAGCAAAAGAATGATGGATTTAACCCAGATCTATTGACTGGGGGTGAATGTTTTGATTTGTTCTGCATTCCATCCATCAATTGTGTGTCTTTTGCTTTCTTGCCCTAAGTGCACCAGGTATGCTCCGACGTGAGTCATGGGCTCACTGTGCCACTGGAATCAAGCTATCTTGGCTGAAGAGGGGTAAAACCACGAAACCGGTCCTATGATGCTTGTTTCCGGTCCAGGGTGGACCTGGCTTGGCAGTTTCGGCTGGACTGTTCCTATGAGGCACAGGGTCAAGACTGATTTGCATATAGCCAGGTCTAAACTGGGGTGGCATGGTGAGCAAAAGAATGATGGATTTAACCCAGATCTCTTGACTGGGGGTGAAAGTTTTGATTTTTTCTGCATTCCATCCATCAATTGTGTGTCTTTTGCTTTCTTGCCCTAAGTGCACCAGGTATGCTCAGACGTGATTCCTGGGCTCGCTGTGCCACTGGAATCAAGCTATCTTGGCTGAAGAGGGGTGAAACCCCGAAACCGGTCCTAGGATGCTTGTTTCCGGTCCAGGGAGGAACTGGCTTGGCAGTTCGGACTGGACTGTTCCCATGAGGCACAGGGTCAAGACTGATTTGCATATAGCCAGGTCTAAACTGGGGTGGCATGGTGAGCAAAAGAATGATGAATTTAACCTAGATCTCTTGACTGGGGTGAATGGTTTTTTTTTCTGCATTCCATCCATCAATTGTGTGTCTTTTGCTTTCTTGCCCTAAGTGCACCAGGTATGCTCAGACGTGAGTCCTGGGCTCGCTGTGCCACTGGAATCAAGCTATCTTGGCTGAAGAGGGGTGAAACCACGAAACCGGTCCTAGGATGCTTGTTTCCGGTCCAGGGAGGACCTGGCTTGGCAGTTCGGGCCAGACTGTTCCCATGAGGCACAGGGTCAAGACTGATTTGCATATAGCCAGGTCTAAACTGGGGTGGTATGGTGAGCAAAAGAATGATGGATTTAACCCAGATCTATTGACTGGGGGTGAATGTTTTGATTTGTTCTGCATTCCATCCATCAATTGTGTGTCTTTTGCTTTCTTGCCCTAAGTGCACCAGGTATGCTCCGACATGAGTCATGGGCTCACTGTGCCACTGGAATCAAGATATCTTGGCTGAAGAGGGGTAAAACCACGAAACCGGTCCTAGGATGCTTGTTTCCGGTCCAGGGTGGACCTGGCTTGGCAGTTTGGGCTGGACTGTTCCCATGAGGCACAGGGTCAAGACTGATTTGCATATAGCCAGGTCTAAACTGGGGTGGCATGGTGAGCAAAATAATGATGGATTTAACCTAGATCTCTTGACTGGGGGTGAATGTTTTGATTTTTTCTGCATTCCATCCATCAATTGTGTGTCTTTTGCTTTCTTGCCCTAAGTGCACCAGGTATGCTCAGACGTGAGTCCTGGGCTCGCTGTGCCACTGGAATCAAGCTATCTTGGCTGAAGAGGGGTGAAACCCCGAAACCGGTCCTAGGATGCTTGTTTCCAGTCCAGGGAGGACCTGGCTTGGCAGTTCGGGCTGGACTGTTCCCATGAGGCACAGGGTCAAGACTGATTTGCATATAGCCAGGTCTTAACTGGGGTAGCATGGTGAGCAAAAGAATGATGGATTTAACCCAGATCTTTGACTGGGGGTGAATGTTTTGATTTTTTCTGCATTCCATCCATCAGTTGTGTGTCTTTTGCTTTCTTGCCCTAAGTGCACCAGGTATGCTCCGACATGAGTCATGGGCTCACTGTGCCACTGGAATCAAGATATCTTGGCTGAAGAGGGGTAAAACCACGAAACCGGTCCTAGGATGCTTGTTTCCGGTCCAGGGTGGACCTGGCTTGGCAGTTTGGGCTGGACTGTTCCCATGAGGCACAGGGTCAAGACTGATTTGCATATAGCCAGGTCTAAACTGGGGTGGCATGGTGAGCAAAAGAATGATGGATTTAACCCAGATCTATTGACTGGGGGTGAATGTTTTGATTTGTTCTGCATTCCATCCATCAATTGTGTGTCTTTTGCTTTCTTGCCCTAAGTGCACCAGGTATGCTCCGACGTGAGTCATGGGCTCACTGTGCCACTGGAATCAAGCTATCTTGGCTGAAGAGGGGTAAAACCACGAAACCGGTCCTATGATGCTTGTTTCCGGTCCAGGGTGGACCTGGCTTGGCAGTTTCGGCTGGACTGTTCCTATGAGGCACAGGGTCAAGACTGATTTGCATATAGCCAGGTCTAAACTGGGGTGGCATGGTGAGCAAAAGAATGATGGATTTAACCTAGATCTCTTGACTGGGGGTGAATGTTTTGATTTTTTCTGCATTCCATCCATCAATTGTGTGTCTTTTGCTTTCTTGCCCTAAGTGCACCAGGTATGCTCAGTCGTGAGTCCTGGGCTCGCTGTGCCACTGGAATCAAGCTATCTTGGCTGAAGAGGGGTGAAACCCCGAAACCGGTCCTATGATGCTTGTTTCCGGTCCAGGGTGGACCTGGCTTGGCAGTTCGGGCCAGACTGTTCCCATGAGGCACAGGGTCAAGACTGATTTGCATATAGCCAGGTCTAAACTGGGGTGGCATGGTGAGCAAAAGAATGATGGATTTAACCTAGATCTCTTGACTGGGGGTGAATGTTTTGATTTTTTCTGCATTCCATCCATCAATTGTGTGTCTTTTGCTTTCTTGCCCTAAGTGCACCAGGTATGCTCAGACGTGATTCCTGGGCTCGCTGTGCCACTGGAATCAAGCTATCTTGGCTGAAGAGGGGTGAAACCCCGAAACCGGTCCTAGGATGCTTGTTTCCGGTCCAGGGAGGAACTGGCTTGGCAGTTCGGACTGGACTGTTCCCATGAGGCACAGGGTCAAGACTGATTTGCATATAGCCAGGTCTAAACTGGGGTGGCATGGTGAGCAAAAGAATGATGAATTTAACCTAGATCTCTTGACTGGGGTGAATGTTTGTTTTTTTCTGCATTCCATCCATCAATTGTGTGTCTTTTGCTTTCTTGCCCTAAGTGCACCAGGTATGCTCAGACGTGAGTCCTGGGCTCGCTGTGCCACTGGAATCAAGCTATCTTGGCTGAAGAGGGGTGAAACCCCGAAACCGGTCCTAGGATGCTTGTTTCCAGTCCAGGGAGGACCTGGCTTGGCAGTTCGGGCTGGACTGTTCCCATGAGGCACAGGGTCAAGACTGATTTGCATATAGCCAGGTCTTAACTGGGGTAGCATGGTGAGCAAAAGAATGATGGATTTAACCCAGATCTTTGACTGGGGGTGAATGTTTTGATTTTTTCTGCATTCCATCCATCAATTGTGTGTCTTTTGCTTTCTTGCCCTAAGTGCACCAGGTATGCTCAGACGTGAGTCCTGGGCTCGCTGTGCCACTGGAATCAAGCTATCTTGGCTGAAGAGGGGTGAAACCCCGAAACCAGTCCTAGGATGCTTGTTTCCGGTCCAGGGAGGACCTGGCTTGGCAGTTCGGGCCAGACTGTTCCCATGAGGCACAGGGTCAAGACTGATTTGCATATAGCCAGGTCTAAACTGGGGTGGTATGGTGAGCAAAAGAATGATGGATTTAACCCAGATCTATTGACTGGGGGTGAATGTTTTGATTTGTTCTGCATTCCATCCATCAATTGTGTGTCTTTTGCTTTCTTGCCCTAAGTGCACCAGGTATGCTCTGACGTGAGTCATGGGCTCACTGTGCCACTGGAATCAAGCTATCTTGGCTGAAGAGGGGTAAAACCACGAAACCGGTCCTATGATGCTTGTTTCCGGTCCAGGGTGGACCTGGCTTGGCAGTTTCGGCTGGACTGTTCCTATGAGGCACAGGGTCAAGACTGATTTGCATATAGCCAGGTCTAAACTGGGGTGGCATGGTGAGCAAAAGAATGATGGATTTAACCTAGATCTCTTGACTGGGGGTGAAAGTTTTGATTTTTTCTGCATTCCATCCATCAATTGTGTGTCTTTTGCTTTCTTGCCCTAAGTGCACCAGGTATGCTCAGACGTGATTCCTGGGCTCGCTGTGCCACTGGAATCAAGCTATCTTGGCTGAAGAGGGGTGAAACCCCGAAACCGGTCCTAGGATGCTTGTTTCCGGTCCAGGGAGGAACTGGCTTGGCAGTTCGGACTGGACTGTTCCCATGAGGCACAGGGTCAAGACTGATTTGCATATAGCCAGGTCTAAACTGGGGTGGCATGGTGAGCAAAAGAATGATGAATTTAACCTAGATCTCTTGACTGGGGTGAATGTTTTTTTTTTCTGCATTCCATCCATCAATTGTGTGTCTTTTGCTTTCTTGCCCTAAGTGCACCAGGTATGCTCAGACGTGAGTCCTGGGCTCGCTGTGCCACTGGAATCAAGCTATCTTGGCTGAAGAGGGGTGAAACCCCGAAACCGGTCCTAGGATGCTTGTTTCCAGTCCAGGGAGGACCTGGCTTGGCAGTTCGGGCTGGACTGTTCCCATGAGGCACAGGGTCAAGACTGATTTGCATATAGCCAGGTCTTAACTGGGGTAGCATGGTGAGCAAAAGAATGATGGATTTAACCCAGATCTTTGACTGGGGGTGAATGTTTTGATTTTTTCTGCATTCCATCCATCAATTGTGTGTCTTTTGCTTTCTTGCCCTAAGTGCACCAGGTATGCTCAGACGTGAGTCCTGGGCTCGCTGTGCCACTGGAATCAAGCTATCTTGGCTGAAGAGGGGTGAAACCCCGAAACCGGTCCTAGGATGCTTGTTTCCGGTCCAGGGAGGACCTGGCTTGGCAGTTCGGGCCAGACTGTTCCCATGAGGCACAGGGTCAAGACTGATTTGCATATAGCCAGGTCTAAACTGGGGTGGTATGGTGAGCAAAAGAATGATGGATTTAACCCAGATCTATTGACTGGGGGTGAATGTTTTGATTTGTTCTGCATTCCATCCATCAATTGTGTGTCTTTTGCTTTCTTGCCCTAAGTGCACCAGGTATGCTCCGACATGAGTCATGGGCTCACTGTGCCACTGGAATCAAGATATCTTGGCTGAAGAGGGGTAAAACCACGAAACCGGTCCTAGGATGCTTGTTTCCGGTCCAGGGTGGACCTGGCTTGGCAGTTTGGGCTGGACTGTTCCCATGAGGCACAGGGTCAAGACTGATTTGCATATAGCCAGGTCTAAACTGGGGTGGCATGGTGAGCAAAAGAATGATGGATTTAACCCAGATCTATTGACTGGGGGTGAATGTTTTGATTTGTTCTGCATTCCATCCATCAATTGTGTGTCTTTTGCTTTCTTGCCCTAAGTGCACCAGGTATGCTCCGACGTGAGTCATGGGCTCACTGTGCCACTGGAATCAAGCTATCTTGGCTGAAGAGGGGTAAAACCACGAAACCGGTCCTATGATGCTTGTTTCCGGTCCAGGGTGGACCTGGCTTGGCAGTTTCGGCTGGACTGTTCCTATGAGGCACAGGGTCAAGACTGATTTGCATATAGCCAGGTCTAAACTGGGGTGGCATGGTGAGCAAAAGAATGATGGATTTAACCTAGATCTCTTGACTGGGGGTGAATGTTTTGATTTTTTCTGCATTCCATCCATCAATTGTGTGTCTTTTGCTTTCTTGCCCTAAGTGCACCAGGTATGCTCAGACGTGATTCCTGGGCTCGCTGTGCCACTGGAATCAAGCTATCTTGGCTGAAGAGGGGTGAAACCCCGAAACCGGTCCTAGGATGCTTGTTTCCGGTCCAGGGAGGAACTGGCTTGGCAGTTCGGACTGGACTGTTCCCATGAGGCACAGGGTCAAGACTGATTTGCATATAGCCAGGTCTAAACTGGGGTGGCATGGTGAGCAAAAGAATGATGAATTTAACCTAGATCTCTTGACTGGGGTGAATGTTTTTTTTTTCTGCATTCCATCCATCAATTGTGTGTCTTTTGCTTTCTTGCCCTAAGTGCACCAGGTATGCTCAGACGTGAGTCCTGGGCTCGCTGTGCCACTGGAATCAAGCTATCTTGGCTGAAGAGGGGTGAAACCCCGAAACCGGTCCTAGGATGCTTGTTTCCAGTCCAGGGAGGACCTGGCTTGGCAGTTCGGGCTGGACTGTTCCCATGAGGCACAGGGTCAAGACTGATTTGCATATAGCCAGGTCTTAACTGGGGTAGCATGGTGAGCAAAAGAATGATGGATTTAACCCAGATCTTTGACTGGGGGTGAATGTTTGATTTTTTCTGCATTCCATCCATCAATTGTGTGTCTTTTGCTTTCTTGCCCTAAGTGCACCAGGTATGCTCAGACGTGAGTCCTGGGCTCGCTGTGCCACTGGAATCAAGCTATCTTGGCTGAAGAGGGGTGAAACCCCGAAACCGGTCCTAGGATGCTTGTTTCCGGTCCAGGGAGGACCTGGCTTGGCAGTTCGGGCCAGACTGTTCCCATGAGGCACAGGGTCAAGACTGATTTGCATATAGCCAGGTCTAAACTGGGGTGGTATGGTGAGCAAAAGAATGATGGATTTAACCCAGATCTATTGACTGGGGGTGAATGTTTTGATTTGTTCTGCATTCCATCCATCAATTGTGTGTCTTTTGCTTTCTTGCCCTAAGTGCACCAGGTATGCTCCGACATGAGTCATGGGCTCACTGTGCCACTGGAATCAAGATATCTTGGCTGAAGAGGGGTAAAACCACGAAACCGGTCCTAGGATGCTTGTTTCCGGTCCAGGGTGGACCTGGCTTGGCAGTTTGGGCTGGACTGTTCCCATGAGGCACAGGGTCAAGACTGATTTGCATATAGCCAGGTCTAAACTGGGGTGGCATGGTGAGCAAAATAATGATGGATTTAACCTAGATCTCTTGACTGGGGGTGAATGTTTTGATTTTTTCTGCATTCCATCCATCAATTGTGTGTCTTTTGCTTTCTTGCCCTAAGTGCACCAGGTATGCTCAGACGTGAGTCCTGGGCTCGCTGTGCCACTGGAATCAAGCTATCTTGGCTGAAGAGGGGTGAAACCCCGAAACCGGTCCTAGGATGCTTGTTTCAGGTCCAGGGAGGAACTGGCTTGGCAGTTCGGGCTGGACTGTTCCCATGAGGCACAGGGTCAAGACTGATTTGCATATAGCCGGGTTTAAACTGGGGTGGCATGGTGAGCAAAAGAATGATGGATTTAACCTAGATCTCTTGACTGGGGTGAATGTTTTGATTTTTTCTGCATTCCATCCATCAAGTGTGTGTCTTTTGCTTTCTTGCCCTAAGTGCACCAGGTATGCTCAGACGTGAATCCTGGGCTCGCTGTGCCACTGGAATCAAGCTATCTTGGCTGAAGAGGGGTGAAACCCCGAAACCGGTCCTAGGATGCTTGTTTCCGGTCCAGGGAGGACCTGGCTTGGCAGTTCGGGCTGGACTGTTCCCATGAGGCACAGGGCCAAGACTGATTTACATATAGCCAGGTCTAAACTGGGGTGGCACGGTGAGCAAAAGAATGATGGATTTAACCTAGATCTCTTGACTGGGGGTGAATGTTTTGATTTTTTCTGCATTCCATCCATCAATTGTGTGTCTTTTGCTTTCTTGACCTAAGTGCACCAGGTATGCTCAGACGTGAGTCCTGGGCTCGCTGTGCCACTGGAATCAAGCTATCTTGGCTGAAGAGGGGTGAAACCCTGAAACCGGTCCTACGATGCTTGTTTCCGGTCCAGCGAGGACCTGGCTTGGCAGTTCGGGCTGGACTGTTCCCATGAGGCACAGGGTCAAGACTGATTTGCATATAGCCAGGTCTAAACTGGGGTGGCATGGTGAGCAAAAGAATGATGGATTTAACCTAGATCTATTGACTGGGGGTAAATGTTTTGATTTTTATAGACAGGTCTAAACTGGGGTGGCATGGTGAGCAAAAGAATGATGGATTTAACCCAGATCTCTTGACTGGGGGTGAATGTTTTGATTTTTTCTGCATTCCATCCATCAATTGTGTGTCTTTTGCTTTCTTGCCCTAAGTGCACCAGGTATGCTCAGACGTGAGTCCTGGCAGTTAAATGAAGGGTATACCCAAAATCACTGGGACCTGGGTGTAGGACAGTATAGTAAAAAGTGGTCCCAGCACAACATGAACAATACAGAACGAACATTAAGTAAACAAAAATTGAAGCAGAAAGAGAGTTCTAGTGTTATTTAAACACACTGAACATCAAATTTCATGTAATCAGTTTGAAACATTTCTGCAAATATCACTTCACAGGATAGATCAAGTGTGCCCAAAGAGAGAAAGGTGGGAAAAGAAAATTCGGTGATTTGGTGTGAAATTAGAAAAACATGTGGAGAGGACAATATATACTTTCATAAACAATCAAATTGACAGGCATGTTTCTCTCAATATTCACAAAAAAATACTCTAACGGACCTAGAGAGGGATCCAAAAAACTAAAGGAAAGAGGATAATGAAAACTCCTGAAATAAAGGTTGTGCCTAATACAACCGTGGTCGTGGGGGAGATAAGTATTTCTTTAGGTTACCCTCACACACCCTAGTGGTGTCATGCTTCATCATCGGGTCACCCAGACCCCTAGAAGTCCGGGTGGGCTCGACCACAGTATTGGGAGTGCTTTTAATATGTTAAAGACAGAGGGGGTTAACTAAATAAAACACCTCAGGCAGATCCCCAGTTTCCCTTTATTTTTGGGTCTGTCTGGGTAATTAAAATAGATAAAAGTGGGTCTTATAGGAGTGTTATGGTCCTAGGACCCTAGTGCCGACATGTTTCAGTCCAATAAAGGGGCCAAAAAATGGTCCAGGACTTTCTTCAGGGCAAGGATGTAACTCCCCTATGTGAGTGAAATTACTGGGATGGGGTGTCCCTATCCTGTCAGTATGGTGGGGGCAGAGTAGCTGCTCCACGTGATATTACGTAAGAGTGGGTGTGTGTCAACTGCCAGGCTCCATCTGAAAAGGAAAGTAGAGACAAACAACATATAAAAATATCAGCGGTATGATTTCCGCCGTGTTCATTTCCCCTTGAGCGGTATAGTGATAACCGCAAGTGGACATGCGTGGATTTGTGCGCATGCTTTCATTAAGAGGAGTGTCCTCTTCTTGTGCCACTCAAGATCACTGTAACATATCAATGTATATGTGACAGGCATTCTGTGCGAGTGGCGATTTTATTCGCATCCTAGCGATATCAGCGTGATGTCTGTACTTGAAAATAGCGTGCACAAAGTGTCTCCAGTCTCTAGTGCACACAGAACGTAAATGGTCCAGGTGATTCCAAAAACCTATCTACGAGTATGTTTAAAAATACATAAGTGAAATATAAATAAATACACAGGCGTACAACACATTCAATCATACTTAGTTTCCAGTTATACATTACCCAATTCGGGGAGGTTGACTGTATCTCACAGGACCAAAAAGTCAGAATGGGCGGTCCTGGGGGGAACCGTGAAGAGAAGGTGTGTCAACGAGCAGAAATAGTAGATCTGCCATTGTGTGGATCCGAATAGGTGGGGTCGGTAATGGCGAGTGCTAATCACGCAATGGTGAAGGCAGAAATCGCGCTGTTACGGAGTACTTACTTATTTAAGATCGGTCGCCCTGCCTGCTACCTGTTTGGTTCTGGTCCTCGGCTTTCGCATGTTCGTTGCATTGGTGTCGCGCTTAAATATCATAAAAGCGCGCTGGGACATCGGGCTAATTAATACCACGCCCCTCGGGTACAGGAAATGACGTAGAACGTCACGACGTGCAGCGGAACTTGTGTGAAGGGATTTGTAGTTTTTTAGTTGGGCAATGTAGTTTTGCGTTGCGGACTCGTCATGGGTCCATCAGGAACAATAGAAGTTTACGAGTGAATCGTAATGAGTGCTCGTGTGTATGTAAAAACGGCGATATTGAAGATGAGGGAGGTATAATCAACCAGGGTTAATTAGTGTGCAATCGTGGTTGAATATAGATTGCCTTCTGTGTCATGGTGCATAGTACATAATTTAAACAGCACTAGATAGAGGTCAATAAAACGGGAGACGCTGCTCAGTCTGCAAATTGCTGGTTGTTAGAATCCTTCAAAAAACACGGAGGGAGACAAAATTGGAATAAGGATACTTGGTGTTACATGTTGGATAGAAATATTCAATTGTCAACGTATGTAAGTGATATTGTGGAACCCGTCTGTCCTAAGTGCAAGGATACCACTGTAGTGATATATAAGACGTGTTGCCACATAGGTAGTTCATCGTTATCAATTCAGTATCTCAGTGATGGAATGATAGAACATAAGGATATCTATAGGATCCCAATGACTTAAAGGGTAAGAGAGGCAGAATTGTGTAGAGTATATCCTCCCTACAAGTAACTATATTCACAAAAAAATACTCTAACGGACCTAGAGAGGGATCCAAAAAACTAAAGGAAAGAGGAAAATGAAAACTCCTGAAATAAAGGTTGTGCCTAATACAACCGTGGTCGTGGGGGAGATAAGTATTTCTTTAGGTTACCCTCACACACCCTAGTGGTGTCATGCTTCATCATCGGGTCACCCAGACCCCTAGAAGTCCGGGTGGGCTCGACCACAGTATTGGGAGTGCTTTTAATATGTTAAAGACAGAGGGGGTTAACTAAATAAAATACCTCAGGCAGATCCCCTGTTTCCCTTTATTTTTGGGTCTGTCTGGGTAATTAAAATAGATAAAAGTGGGTCTTATAGGAGTGTTATGGTCCTAGGACCCTAGTGCCGACATGTTTCAGTCCAATAAAGGGGCCAAAAAATGGTCCAGGACTTTCTTCAGGGCAAGGATCAGACGTATGATCACAGCTACCAGACTCACAGCACATTTCATGGAAAAACAACATAAAGACACAGACATACGATGGACAATCATTGAGAAGATCAATGGTACCAGAAATCTACAGAAAAGACTCCTGGAGAGGGAACAACGCTGGGTATATCATCTGAGAACACATGAAAAGGGACTCAATTACTCTATACCATGGAGCCAGCTGAACAAATGATATCCTCGCTTCTCCAATGCTAAACACCAGACCTTGAGTTGAGGACATAAATGTAAAACCTATGGGCTCCTATAGATATCCTTATGTTCTATCATTCCATCACTGAGATACTGAATTGATAACGATGAACTACCTATGTGGCAACACGTCTTATATATCACTACAGTGGTATCCTTGCACTTAGGACAGACGGGTTCCACAATATCACTTACATACGTTGACAATTGAATATTCCTATCCAACATGTAACACCAAGTATCCTTATTCCAATTTTGTCTCCCTCCCTGTTTTTTGAAGGATTCTAACAACCAGCAATTTGCAGACTGAGCAGCGTCTCCCATTTTATTGACCTCTATCTAGTGCTGTTTAAATTATGTACTACGCACCATGACACAGAAGGCAATCTATATTCAACCACGATTGCACACTAATTAACCCTGGTTGATTATACCTCCCTCATCTTCAATATCGCCGTTTTTACATACACATGAGCACTCATTACGATTCACTCGTAAACTTCTATAGTTCCTGATGGACCCATGAGGAGTCCGCAACGCAAAACTACATTGCCCAACTAAAAAACTACAAATCCCTTCACACAAGTTCCGCTGCACGTCGTGACGTTCTACGTCATTTCCTGTACCCGAGGGGCGTGGTCTTAATTAGCCCGATGTCCCAGCGCGCTTTTATGATATTTAAGCGCGACACCAATGCAACGAACTTGCGAAAGCCGAGGACCAGAACCAAACAGGTAGCAGGCAGGGTGACCGATCTTAAATAAGTAAGTACTCCGTAACAGCGCGATTTCTGCCTTCACCATTGCGTGATTAGCACTCGCCATTACCGACCCCACCTATTCGGATCCACACAATGGCAGATCTACTATTTCTGCTCGTTGACACACCTTCTCTTCACGGTTCCCCCCAGGACCGCCCATTCTGACTTTTTGGTCCTGTGAGATACAGTCAACCTCCCCGAAATGGGTAATGTATAACTGGAAACTAAGTATGATTGAATGTGTTGTATGCCTGTGTATTTATTTATATTTCACTTATGTATTTTTAAACATACTCGTAGATAGGTTTTTGGAATCACCTGGACCATTTACGTTCTGTGTGCACTAGAGACTGGAGACACTTTGTGCACGCTATTTTCAAGTACAGACATCACGCTGATATCGCTAGGATGCGAATAAAATCGCCACTCGCACAGAATGCCTGTCACATATACATTGATATGTTACAGTGATCTTGAGTGGCACAAGAAGAGGACACTCCTCTTAATGAAAGCATGCGCACAAATCCACGCATGTCCACTTGCGGTTATCACTTTACCGCTCAAGGGGAAATGAACACGGCGGAAATCATACCGCTGATATTTTTATATGTTGTTTGTCTCTACTTTCCTTTTCAGATGGAGCCTGGCAGTTGACACACACCCACTCTTACGTAATATCACGTGGAGCAGCTACTCTGCCCCCACCATACTGACAGGATAGGGACACCCCATCCCAGTAATTTCACTCACATAGGGGAGTTACATCCTTGCCCTGAAGAAAGTCCTGGACCATTTTTTGGCCCCTTTATTGGACTGAAACATGTCGGCACTAGGGTCCTAGGACCATAACACTCCTATAAGACCCACTTTTATCTATTTTAATTACCCAGACAGACCCAAAAATAAAGGGAAACCGGGGATCTGCCTGAGGTATTTTATTTAGTTAACCTCTTCTGTCTTTAACATATTAAAAGCACTCCCAATACTGTGGTCGAGCCCACCCGGACTTCTAGGGGTCTGGGTGACCCGATGATGAAGCATGACACCACTAGGGTGTGTGAGGGTAACCTAAAGAAATACTTATCTCCCCCACGACCACGGTTGTATTAGGCACAACCTTTATTTCAGGAGTTTTCATTTTCCTCTTTCCTTTAGTTTTTTGGATCCCTCTCTAGGTCCGTTAGAGTATTTTTTTGTGAATATAGTTACTTGTAGGGAGGATATACTCTACACAATTCTGCCTCTCTTACCCTTTAAGTCATTGGGATCTCCCAGTGCCTTGTTGTGTTATAGATGTTTCTCTCAATGCCACATATTACACATGAGACTAATCACTGGATATAATATACTGTACATATAAGTTGCTATGTAGAGTGAAAATCACAGTGCAACCTGCACTGTTGATGTTACTGGCAGGTAGGTTATGTCGACGTTTCTACCCCCTGGTTCGTGTAGGTTTTCTTCGGGACCTGACAAAATGGGGTCTTCCTCAGGACATGGGTGAAAGGTGATAAAGTAAAAGGGCACCTACAATAATTAATATGAAAAGTAAAAATGTGTCAGAACTAAAATTGATCTTCTGACGTCTGATGAAACACAAATAAATTAACGTTTCAAGAAATTTCCGTTACTGCCTGGGTTGGCAGGTTTCTGAGACGCGGGATGTCGTCAAAGAAAGGGGGCCCGGAGCCTCCCAGCGGTACAGGGGTGAGAGTGATGGCCACCTAAAGACAATGAGGGGCTGATTAGTATAGGCCTCCTAAAGATTCGAGGTCCCTATACACAACAGTTGTTGGCGTCAGACTTACTTAGCCAAAGGGGAAATCAATCCCCTAATATTTGAAGAAAGCAGTTCAAAATACTGCCTGCGTACAGCCGTAGGTAAATCAACATGGACTGGGGCAAGTCGAGGGGTATCGCATCCACTCGGTCACCGTAAAAGAATGAATCTAGGATTCAAAATAGAGGAGAAATAAAATCAATGCTGCGGACCTAGTAGCCAACTATATCATAAGAGAAACTTAGTCAAACTTATACACAAAGGCTGTTAAATGTGGTACAAGGGAAAACTATCCGGAGTATAATCAAAATCTACAGCAGTTGCTTCGCATCCAAATGATGGAAATGACTTGCTGCTTCAAGCGATGGGAACTCTAAATCCTGATAGTGCTCCATGTGTATTAAAAGAACCGCGCCGGTCTAAAAACCCACCATGGGGCAAAAAACATTAATCGCAAAATCGTGACTGCACACGGTGAGCCATTAGCTAGTAAAGCATGCAGTATTTTGTATCCAATTAACACAGAAAATGGGTTCGTTATTAACCCGAACTGGCCCAGCACAGACAAACTGCAGATCGAATGAAATCGATACTTAGTGCTGTGCGCAAAGCCACAACATTTAAAAACATACCGGCAGTGTGCCTGGTAGATGTAAAAAAAGGGCAATTCATGGTTGAACAAAATCTAGCTATTAATAGATAAAACAGCGGACTCACCCTCTGGCGTGTGCTCTACTGCTTGCATCTCAAACAGAGTGACAGAGTTTCCCGAGACTATTAACGGTGAGGCGCGGAGAGACACGTGGTCTCCGTTACCGTGCCGCCGCTAGATGCCGGTATGTGAATTCATGAGAGGAAGGGAAAACAGACTTTTTTTTATTTCTTTCTTTTTTTATTCAATTTTCAACAAACTTTATTGGTTTCCTCAAGATCACGACATACATCATCATCAGTACACTGCATAACAAAACCATATCAACAAGTGCCTCGAAGGGACTCCAACCCAAGAAACCGTGGGACAGTTATCTACTAATTACCAAGGGACCAAGCCCACACGAGGCACCCAGCAGCGGTCTGGCTGTTGCGTCATCCAGAAACCTCTTAGTAAGTCTGCAGCAATCTTGCCCCCCGTATGGGTGCAACTCCTTGTAGAGGCCTTTCTCTTCCATAATGTACAGTCGATGTCACTGCGAATTCGCTTTATCCAAACCAATCTTAAAAACAATACCCCCCTCCCACCTCCCATCCGTTTCCCCCAACCCAACCACCCACCTACCCCTCCCTATCCCTCCCCCTGGGAACAGACTTATCGCCAAAGTCACGGGCCCGTGAGTGGTGTGGGCATATGTATCCATAATGTATTGTGAAAACAAACAGCAATGTTGTAATAGTACCGTCAATAATACATGAATTGCAAATCAAAGGAACGACCATTATTTACACATCATTAACGAACATATCTCCAATATTTCACATATATTTCAACAAATCATATACATATAGATGATGATACATTTGGTCCACATTGAGGATATAGAAGAGCAATAATACTATTGGGTTTACACAGGTGAACAAGTTTGTTAGAAAAACAATCATATAAATGTTTTAATAACAAGACAGACCAAAAGAAAAGGCCCCCTCCTGGGATTTAGATAGAATCACATCTAAGGGAGGACTAGTCTGGTCCTGTCTCACTCTCGTAATTACAGCTACCCCTAGGGTCCTCCTTCAGGCTACTCCCAACCTACTAAAGGTAAAGGTGTGATGGGATTAAATACTGGACTCAGGTATATAGGCATGCTAATTGTGCATTACTGCAGTCAAGTTCGTTTAGCCCATTGGCTATTGTGTCCAAACGGATCATCCATTTGGATTCCCACAAGTTCAAAATTGCAGATAGATTTCCCCCTCTCGGTCCCAGGCTGACCTTTTCAAGTATCACCCACTGTAGGTCATCTGGATTGTGTTTCTTCAGATTGCAGTGTTCCACCAGTGAGGTCCCCGCTACGGTGCAACGGATCCTACTATGATGTTGCAGAATCCTAGATTTGATCTTCTATTGCGTTTGACCTATGTAGAGTAAATCACAGGGACATGTGATACCGTAAATCACATTAGCCGAATTGCAGTTGGTGAATGCATTCAGGATAATTGTATGTTTCTTGTAGACAAAGGTTTTTGTAACAATGCAGGTATCACAAGCCTTGCAATGTCCGCATTTGAAATGTCCCATCACTGGTTGAAGATTCCAGAGAGAATGAATTGTTGGTTTCTTGATGGTCTCTAGAAAGGAGTGGACTACATGATCTTTAATACTCATTGCCTTCTTAAAAGACTGCATCAGTGGATTGGGCTGGTCAATATCATCAGCTACCAAGCTCCAATGCTTGTTGATTACTTTCTTAATGGCGTTGCTTTTTGTGGAAAAGGTAGTAACGCAGATCATTCTCTGTAGAGGCTTGTCCGTCTTGTTTTTGGGTGTCAACAGTGCCTCACGGGGATTAAACCACGCTCTTTTCCGTGCTCTCCTTATCAGTCTTCTTGGATAACCCCTGGTTAGCAAGCGGTTGCTTACATCTTCAGATTCAAACATGTAGTCCTCCTTCTTTGTGCAGTTTCTTCGAATCCTCAGAAATTGGCCCACCGGAAGATTATCTCTCAATCCACGGGGGTGATGGCTGTTATATCTGAGGAGAGAGTTGCGCTCTGCCGGTTTACGGTATAGAGTAGTGTGCAATTTATTATCTTCACAGTAAATCTTGATGTCAAGGAAAGCTAGTTCCTTACTGTCTGATTGTACCGTAAATTGGATGTTATCATTACATTGATTAAGCCATCCATGGAAAGTAGCCAAATCGGTTGAATCGCCATTCCAAATGATCAGTATATAATCGATATACCGTTTCCACAGATTCACCCAATGGGAAAAAGGATTGTTATTAAAAACAAACGATCTTTCAAAATGGTCCATGAAAATGATCGCCAGATCCGGGGCAAAGGCTGCTCCCATGGTGATGCCTTTTGTTTGTACATAATATTCTCCTTGAAAAAAGAAGAAATGTTTCTTCATCGTAATCGTCAATAAGGCAATGATAAAATCTGTGGGTACTCTCATTGGTGCTGGTCGTTCGTTCAAAACATCTCTCATTATTATCAGGGCAGGTTCCTGAGGGATACTTGTATACAAAGATACAATGTCACATGTTACCAATAACTGATCACAAGAATTGAAAGGTAGTTGATCTATCAATGTGATCGTTTGCATTGTGTCCCTTAGATATGCTTCAGTACTCTCTGCCAAAGGTTTAAGAAAGAAGTCCACATATTTATGTAGGGGCTCAAGCACCGAGCCACACCCAGACACAATAGGGCGGCCCGGTGGATTGTACATGTCCTTATGAATTTTAGGTAAGGTGTATATTGTCGGTAGTCGAGGGTGTTTCTGGTTCAGGTAGTCAAATTCCAACTTTCTCACGACACCTTGTTCAAGTGCTTCAGAGGTAATTCTTAGAATCTCATCCGCCAGCTCCTTCGTGGGGTCCGACCTTAATTTGCAGTAGCTCACCCCATCCTGCAGTTGTCTCATAATCTCTGCTCTGTAAGCTGTAGTATCCTGGATTACGATTGCACCACCCTTGTCCGCAGCCTTGATGACAATGTCCTTGTTGTTCTTGAGGCTTATCAATGCTGTCTTCTCCAACTTGCTGGTATTAGGAGTGGTATATTTGTGCGTTGACAGCAATTTCATCACCTCCATAAGAACCATGCTTTCATACGCTAGAATCCTATTAGTCATAGTATTGGTAGGGGGGACAAAGTTAGACGGAACCCTTAGTCCAGTCACTGAACGTGACGAGTCCATCATAGAATGTTTGAAAAAATACCTAAGGCGAATTTTACGAAAGAAACTATGTAGTTCTATCGTCGTGTCAAAGTTGTTCGGAAAAGACGTGGGTGCAAAAGATAAACCTTTTGAAATAATTCTTAATTCTTCTTCCTTCAGGGTGTAGGATGAGATGTTGACAACGGGGTTGTCCTCGACACCTACCATCTGTAGACCTTGCGTCGTGTCGATATTTCCCCATGGTTCTCCGGTTGGAATCGAACTTGCTTCGTTGCGGAGGCACGGCCCCTCTCCCAGTTCACTGAGGTAGGCTGACGACCTCTCTGTGCCCCTCTGCCAGTTGCCTCATCCTCTGGGCGGTCACCATTATCCCTCACCTAAAAAAGGCGGAAAATAGGCTTGTGGGGGATACCAGTTGTCGCGGTAGTTCTGATCAGCGTTGGTACCTGGTTGTTCGTTATCACTTCCAGAGCTTAGTGATAAATCAGAGAAAGTGGTGAAATTCCTTCTGCCTCTATACGAGCCTCTGCCCCTGCCGGTGAATCGTCCCTGGGTGTCTTGTTTATAGTAATCCTCGTTAAGGTAGGGATATGTGTTCTTTTTTCGTAAAAACAGATATCTTTAGAGAGTTTATCTAGTTTCTTATTCTGGGTTGTCATTTCGAAATCCTTCAGTGATTTCGTCAAATTTTCCAGAGCCTCCTTGGCATTCGTCAACGTTGAGTCTCCTGCAATCTCCTGTTTAAGGGATAAGATTTCTCTGGTGAGTGTTTGTACCTGCTCGGCTGCGGTTTCAACGCCCAACACCATCAGTGCCGAGAGGCGTTGTTTGCCACGAAGCTGAAACCTTCCTTAAATTTGGGTATATCCACGAAGATTTAACCCAGTTCTCTTGACTGGGGATGAATGTTTTGATTTGTTCTGCATTCCGTCCATCAATTGTGTGTCTTTTGCTTTCCGGTCCAGGGAGGACCTGGCTTGGCAGTTCGGGCTGGACTGTTCCCATGAGGCACAGGGTCAAGACTGATTTGCATATAGCCAGGTCTAAACTGGGGTGGCATGGTGAGCAAAAGAATGATGGATTTAACCCAGATCTCTTGACTGGGCGTGAATGTATTGATTTGTTCTGCATTCCGTCCATCAGTTGTGTGTCTTTTGCTTTCTTGCCCTAAGTGCACCAGGTATGCTCAGACATGAGTCCTGGGCTCACTGTGCCACTGAAATCAAGCTATCCTGGCTGAAGAGGGGTGAAACCCCGAAACCGGTCCTAGGATGCTTGTTTCCGGTCCAGGGAGGACCTGGCTTGGCAGTTCGGGCTGGACTGTTCCCATGAGGCACAGGGTCAAGACTGATTTGCATATAGCCAGGTCTAAACTGGGGTGGCATGGTGAGCAAAAGAATGATGGATTTAACCTAGATCTCTTGACTGGGGTGAATGTTTTGATTTTTTCTGCATTTCATCCATCAATTGTGTGTCTTTTGCTTTCTTGCCCTAAGTGCACCAGGTATGCTCAGACGTGAGTCCTGGGCTCGCTGTGCCACTGGAATCAAGCTATCTTGGCTGAAGAGGGGTGAAACCCCGAAACCGGTCCTAGGATGCTTGTTTACGGTCCAGGGAGGACCTGGCTTGGCAGTTCGGGCTGGACTGTTCCCATGAGGCACAGGGCCAAGACTGATTTGCATATAGCCAGGTCTAAACTGGGGTGGCATGGTGAGCAAAAGAATGATGGATTTAACCTAGATCTCTTGACTGGGGGTGAATGTTTTGATTTTTTCTGCATTCCATCCATCAATTGTGTGTCTTTTGCTTTCTTGACCTAAGTGCACCAGGTATGCTCAGACGTGAGTCCTGGGCTCGCTGTGCCACTGGAATCAAGCTATCTTGGCTGAAGAGGGGTGAAACCCCGAAACCGGTCCTACGATGCTTGTTTCCGGTCCAGGGAGGACCTGGCTTGGCAGTTCGGGCTGGACTGTTCCCATGAGGCACAGGGTCAAGACTGATTTGCATATAGCCAGGTCTAAACCGGGGTCGCATGGTGAGCAAAAGAATGATGGATTTAACCCAGATCTCTTGACTGGGGGTGAATGTTTTGATTTTTTCTGCATTCCATCCATCAATTGTGTGTCTTTTGCTTTCTTGCCCTAAGTGCACCAGGTATGCTCAGACGTGAGTCCTGGTAGTTAAATGAAGGGTATACCCAAAATCACTGGGACCTGGTTTTAGGACAGTATAGTAAAAAGTGGTCCCAGCACAACATGAACAATACAGAACGAACATTAAGTAAACAAAAATTGAAGCAGAAAGAGAGTTCTAGTGTTATTTAATCACACTGAACATCAAATTTCATGTAATCAGTTTGAAACATTTCTGCAAATATCACTTCACGGGATAGATCAAGTGTGCCCAAAGAGAGAAAGGTGGGAAAAGAAAATTCGGTGATTTGGTGTGAAATTAGAAAAACATGTGGAGAGGACAATATATACTTTCATTAACAATCAAATTGACAGGCATGTTTCTCTCAATGCCACATATTATACATGAGACTAATCACTGGATATAATATACTGTAGATATAAGTTGCCATGTAGAGTGAAAATCACAGTGCAACCTGCACTGTTGATGTTACTGGCAGGTAGGTTACGTCGACGTTTCGACCCCCTGGTTCGTGTAGGTTTTCTTCGGGACCTGACAAAATGGGGTCTTCCTCAGGACATGGGTGAAAGGTGATAAAGTAAATGGGCACCTACAATAATTAATATGGAAAGTAAAAATGTGTCAGAACTAAACTTGATCTTCTGACGTCTGATGAAACACAAATAAATTAACGTTTCAAGAAATTACCGTTACTGCCTGGGTTGGCAGGTTTCTGAGACGCGGGATGTCGTCAAAGGAAGGGGCCCGGAGCCTCCCAGCGGTACAGGGGTGAGAGTGATGGCCACCTAAAGACAATGAGGGGCTGATTAGTATAGGCCTCCTAAAGATTCGAGGTCCCTATACACAACAGTTGTTGGCGTCAGACTTACTTAGCCAAAGGGGAAATCAATCCCCTATTATTTGAAGAAAGCAGTTCAAAACACTGCCTGCGTACAGCCGTAGGTAAATCAACATGGACTGGGGCAAGTCGAGGGGTATCGCATCCACTCGGTCACCGTAAAAGAATGAATCTAGGATTCAAAATAGAGGAGAAATAAAATCAATGCTGCGGACCTAGTAGCCAACTATATCATAAGAGAAAGGTAGTCAAACTTATACACAAAGGCTGTTAAATGTGGTACAAGGGGAAACTATCCGGAGTATAATCAAAATCTACAGCAGTTGCTTCGCATCCAAATGATGGAAATGACTTGCTGCTTCAAGCGATGGGAACTCTAAATCCTGATAGTGCTCCATGTGTATTAAAAGAACCGCGCCGGTCTAAAAACCCACCATGGGGCAAAAAACATTAATCACAAAATCGTGACTGCACACGGTGAGCCATTAGCTAGTAAAGCATGCAGTATTTTGTATCCAATTAACACAGAAAATGGGTTCGTTATTAACCCGAACTGGCCCAGCACAGACAAACTGCAGATCGAATGAAATCGATACTTAGTGCTGTGCGCAAATCCACAACATTTAAAAACATACCGGCAGTGTGCCTGGTAGATGTAAAAAAAGGGCAATTCAGGGTTGAACAAAATCTAGCTACTAATAGATAAAACAGCGGACTCACCCTCTAGCGTGTGCTCTCCTGCTTGCATCTCAAACAGAGTGACAGAGCTTCCCGAGACTATTAACGGTGAGACGCGGAGAGACACGTGGTCTCCGTTACCGTGCCGCCGCTAGATGCCGGTATGTGAATTCATGAGAGGAAGGGAAAACAGACTTTTTTTTATTTATTTATTTTTTAATTTCATTTTCAACAAACTTTATTGGTTTCCTCAAGATCACGACATACATCATCATCAGTACACTGCATAACAAAACCATATCAACAAGTGCCTCGAAGGGACTCCAACCCAAGAAACCGTGGGACAGTTATCTTCTAATTACCAAGGGACCAAGCCCACACGAGGCACCCAGCAGCGGTCTGGCTGTTGCGTCATCCAGAAACCTCTTAGTAAGTCTGCAGCAATCTTGCCCCCCGTATGGGTGCAACTCCTTGTAGAGGCCTTTCTCTTCCATAATGTACAGTCGATGTCACTGCGAATTCGCTTTATCCAAACCAATCTTAAAAACAATACCCCCCTCCCACCTCCCATCCGTTTCCCCCAACCCAACCACCCCCCTACCCCTCCCTATCCCTCCCCCTGGGAAAACAGACTTATCGCCAAAAGTCACGGGCCCGTGAGTGGTGTGGGCATATGTATCCATAATGCATTGTGAGAACAAACAGCAATGTTGTAATAGTACCGTCAATAATACATGAATTGCAAATCAAAGGAACGACCATTATTTACACATCATTAACGAACATATTTCCAAAATTTCACATATATTTCAACAAATACATTACTTGAGAAACGGTCATGTATAGTGAGGGCATATGTATCCCTAATGCATTGTATAGATAGGAAAAAAACAACAGCAATGCTGTGATCAGACAGTCAATGATACATACATAGATTGCATACCAAAGCAAAGACCATTATTCACATGTCTACAAAGAGCACGTCTTTAACAAATGCATCAATTAAGAACTGGTCAAGGTAAGGGAATTCATATTCAATTCAAAAAATACAGTTAGGGCCTCATCGCTAATTAAGAGAAAACTGAGATTAAACTCCAGGTACGACATGATTATGATGTAGATGATGATACACTCAGCCTCAAATCTGGGTCAGAGTGAACAGTACATTCACGTTATCTCATATACATATAGATGATGATACAGTTGGTCCACATTGAGGATATAGAAGAGCAATAATACTATTGGGTTTACACAGGTGAACAAGTTTGTTAGAAAAACAATCATATAAATGTTTTAATAACAAGACCGACCACAAGAAAAGGCCCCCTCCTGGGATTTAGCTAGAATCACATCTAAGGGAGGAATAGTCTGGTCCTGTCTCACTCTAGTAATTACAGCTACCCCTAGGGTCCTCCTTCAGGCTACTCCTAACCTACTAAAGATAAAGGTGTGATGGGATTAAATACTGGACTCAGGTATATAGGCATGCTAATTGTGCATTACTGCAGTCAAGTTCGTTTAGCCCATTGGCTATTGTGTCCAAACGGATCATCCATTTGGATTCCCTCAAGTTCAAAATTGCAGATAGATTTCCCCCTCTCGGTCCCAGGCTGACCTTTTCAAGTATCACCCACTGTAGGTCATCTGGATTGTGATTCTTCAGTTTGCAGTGTTCCACCAGTGAGGCCCCCGCTACGGTGCAACGGATCCTACTATGATGTTGCAGAATCCTAGATTTGATCTTCTGTTGCGTTTGACCTATGTAGAGTAAACCACAGGGACATGTGATACCATAAATCACATTAGCCGAATTGCAGTTGGTGAATGCATTCAGGATAATTGTATGTTTCTTGTAGACAAAGGTTTTTGTAACAATGCAGGTATCACAAGCCTTGCAATGTCCGCATTTGAAATGTCCCATCACTGGTTGAAGATTCCAGAGAGAATGAATTGTTGGTTTCTTGATGGTCTCTAGAAAGGAGTGGACTACATGATCTTTAATACTCATTGCCTTCTTAAAAGACTGCATCAGTGGATTGGGCTGGTCAATATCATCAGCTACCAAGCTCCAATGCTTGTTGATTACTTTCTTAATGGCGTTGCTTTTTGTGGAAAAGGTAGTAACACAGATCATTCTCTGTGGAGGCTTGTCCGTCTTGTTTTTGGGTGTCAACAGTGCCTCACGGGGATTAAACCACGCTCTTTTCCGTGCTCTCCTTATCAGTCTTCTTGGATAACCCCTGGTTAGCAAGCGGTTGCTTAGATCTTCAGATTCAAACATGTAGTCCTCCTTCTTTGTGCAGTTCTTTCGAATCCTCAGAAATTGGCCCACCGGAAGATTATCTCTCAATCCACGGGGGTGATGGCTGTTATATCTGAGGAGAGAGTTGCGCTCTGCCGGTTTACGGTATAGAGTAGTGTGCAATTTATTATCTTCACAGTAAATCTTGATGTCAAGGAAAGCTAGTTCCTTACTGTCTGATTGTACCGTAAATTGGATGTTATCATTACATTGATTAAGCCATCCATGGAAAGTAGCCAAATCGGTTGAATCGCCATTCCAAATGATCAGTATATAATCGATATACCGTTTCCACAGATTCACCCAATGGGAAAAAGGATTGTTATTAAAAACAAACGATCTTTCAAAATGGTCCATGAAAATGATCGCCAGATCCGGGGCAAAGGCTGCTCCCATGGTGACGCCTTTTGTTTGTACATAATATTCTCCTTGAAAAAAGAAGACATTTTTCTTCATCGTAATCGTCAATAAGGCAATGATAAAATCTGTGGGTACTCTCATTGGTGCTGGTCGTTCGTTCAAAACATCTCTCATTATTATCAGGGCAGGTTCCTGAGGGATACTTGTATACAAAGATACAATGTCACATGTTACCAATAACTGATCACAAGAATTGAAGGGTAGTTGATCTATCAATGTGATCGTTTGCATTGTGTCCCTTAGATATGCTTCAGTACTCTCTGCCAAAGGTTTAAGAAAGAAGTCCACATATATATGTAGGGGCTCAAGCACCGAGCCACACCCAGACACAATAGGGCGACCCGGTGGATTGTACATGTCCTTATGAATTTTAGGCAAGGTGTATATTGTCGGTAGTCGAGGGTGTTTCTGGTTCAGGTAGTCAAATTCCAACTTGCTCACGACACCTTGTTCAAGTGCTTCAGAGGTAATTCTTAGAATCTCATCCGCCAGCTCCTTCGTGGGGTCCGACCTTAATTTGCAGTAGCTCACCCCATCCTGCAGTTGTCTCATAATCTTTGCTCTGTAAGCTGTAGTATCCTGGATGACGATTGCACCACCCTTGTCCGCAGCCTTGATGACAATGTCCTTGTTGTTCTTGAGGCTTATCAATGCTGTCTTCTCCAACTTGCTGGTATTAGGAGTGGTATATTTGTGCGTTGACAGCAATTTCATCACCTCCATAAGAACCATGCTTTCATACGCTAGAATCCTATTAGTCATAGTATTGGTAGGGGGGACAAAGGTAGACGGAACCCTTAGTCCAGTCACTGAATGTGACGAGTCCATCATAGAATGTTTGAAAAAATACCTAAGGCGAATTCTACGAAAGAAACTATGTAGTTCTATCCTCGTGTCAAAGTTGTTCGGAAAAGACGTGGGTACAAAAGATAAACCTTTCGAAATAATTCTTAATTCTTCTTCCTTCAGGGTGTAGGATGAGATGTTGACAACGGGGTTGTCCTCGACACCTACCATCTGTAGACCTTGCGTTGTGTCGATATTTCCCCATGGTTCTCCGGTTGGAATCGAACTTGCTTCGTTGCGGAGGCACGGCCCCTCTCCCAGTTCACTGAGGTAGGCTGACAACCTCTCTGTGCCCCTCTGCCAGTTGCCTCGTCCTCTGGGCGGTCTCCATTGGCCCTCGCCTAAAAAAGGCCGATAATAGGCTTGTGGAGGATACCAGTTGTCGCGGTAGTTCTGATCAGCGCTGGTACCTGGTTGTTCGTTATCACTTCCAGAGCTTAGTGATAAATAAGAGAAAGTGGTGAAATTCCTTCTGCCTCTATACGAGCCTCTGCGCCTGCTGGTGAATCGTCCCTGGGTGTCTTGTTTATAGTAATCCTCGTTAAGGTAGGGATAAGTGTTATTTTTTCGTAAAAACTGATATCTTTAGAGAGTTTATCTAGTTTCTTATTCTGGGTTGTCGTTTAAAAATCCTTCAGTGATTTCGTCAAATTTTCCAGAGCCTCCTTGGCATTCGTCAACGTTGATTCTCCTGCAATCTCCTGTTTAAGGGATAAGATTTCTCTGGTGAGTGTTTGTACCTGCTCGGCTGCGGTTTCAACGCCCAACACCATCCAGTGCCGAGAGGCGTTGTTTGCCACGAAGCTGAAACCTTCCTTAAATTTGGGTATATCCACGAAGATTTAAACCAGTTCTCTTGACTGGGGATGAATGTTTTGATTTGTTCTGCATTCCGTCCATCAATTGTGTGTCTTTTGCTTTCCGGTCCAGGGAGGACCTGGCTTGGCAGTTCGGGCTGGACTGTTCCCATGAGGCACAGGGTCAAGACTAATTTTCATCTAAACTGGGGTGGCATGGTGAGCAAAAGAATGATGGATTTGACCCAGATCTCTTGACTGGGGGTGAATGTATTGATTTGTTCTGCATTCCGTCCATCAGTTGTGTGTCTTTTGCTTTCTTGCCCTAAGTGCACCAGGTATGCTCAGACATGAGTCCTGGGCTCACTGTGCCACTGAAATCAAGCTATCCTGGCTGAAGAGGGGTGAAACCCCGAAACCGGTCCTAGGATGCTTGTTTCTGGTCCAGGGAGGACCTGGCTTGGCAGTTCGGGCTGGACTGTTCCCATGAGGCACAGGGTCAAGACTGATTTGCATATAGCCAGGTCTAAACTGGGGTGGCATGGTGAGCAAAAGAATGATGGATTTAACCCAGATCTTTTGACTGGGGGTGAATGTTTTGATTTTTTCTGCATTCCATCCATCAATTGTGTGTCTTTTGCTTTCTTGCCCTAAGTGCACCAGGTATGCTCAGACATGAGTCCTGGGCTCGCTGTGCCACTGGAATCAAGCTATCTTGGCTGAAGAGGGGTGAAACCCCGAAACCGGTCCTAAGATGCTTGTTTCTGGTCCAGGGAGGACCAGGCTTGGCAGTTCGGGCTCGACTGTTCCCATGA
Organism: Triturus cristatus; assembly: GCF_964204655.1. Taxonomy (NCBI): domain Eukaryota; kingdom Metazoa; phylum Chordata; class Amphibia; order Caudata; family Salamandridae; genus Triturus; species Triturus cristatus. The sequence continues at coordinate 1,209,420,094 of NC_140591.1, read as the reverse complement.
GGCACAGGGTCAAGACTGATTTGCATATAGCCAGGTCTAAACTGGGGTGGCATGGTGAGCAAAAGAATTATGGATTTAACCCAGATCTCTTGACTGGGGGTGAATGTATTGATTTGTTCTGCATTCCGTCCATCAGTTGTGTGTCTTTTGCTTTCTTGCCCTAAGTGCACCAGGTATGCTCAGACATGAGTCCTGGGCTCACTGTGCCACTGAAATCAAGCTATCCTGGCTGAAGAGGGGTGAAACCCCGAAACCGGTCCTAGGATGCTTGTTTCTGGTCCAGGGAGGACCTGGCTTGGCAGTTCGGGCTGGACTGTTCCCATGAGGCACAGGGTCAAGACGGATTTGCATATAGCCAGGTCTAAACTGGGGTGGCATGGTGAGCAAAAGAATGATGGATTTAACCCAGATCTTTTGACTGGGGGTGAATGTTTTGATTTTTTCTGCATTCCATCCATCAATTGTGTGTCTTTTGCTTTCTTGCCCTAAGTGCACCAGGTATGCTCAGACATGAGTCCTGGGCTCGCTGTGCCACTGGAATCAAGCTATCTTGGCTGAAGAGGGGTGAAACCCCAAAACCGGTCCTAAGATGCTTGTTTCTGGTCCAGGGAGGACCAGGCTTGGCAGTTCGGGCTCGACTGTTCCCATGAGGCACAGGGTCAAGACTGATTTGCATATAGCCAGGTCTAAACTGGGGTGGCATGGTGAGCAAAAGAATTATGGATTTAACCCAGATCTCTTGACAGGTGGTGAATGTTTTGATTTGTTCTGCATTCCGTCCATCAATTGTGTGTCTTTTGCTTTCTTGCCCTAAGTGCACCAGGTATGCTCAGACGTGAGTCCTGGGCTCACTGTGCCACTGGAATCAAGCTATCCTGGCTGAAGAGGGGTGAAACCCCGAAACCGGTCCTAGGATGCTTGTTTCCAGTCCAGGGAGGACCTGGCTTGGCAGTTTGGGCTGGACTGTTCCCATGATGCACAGGGTCAAGACTGACTTGCATATAGCCAGGTCTAAACTGGGGTGGCATGGTGAGCAAAAGAATTATGGATATAACCCAGATCTCTTGACTGGGGGTGAATATTTTGATTTGTTCTGCATTCCGTCCATCAATTGTGTGTCTTTTGCCTGCGTCCCTGTGCGCCTGCTGCACCCCAGTACGCTTGTGCCCGGGCCCATCATGCCTGCCCCAGCGCACCAACGAGGCTCTGCTCACCTGCCTACACCGGCATGTGTCAAAGAGGGCCCACCACGTGCTGGTGCAATCTCCAAGCACCATTCCCGTGACCTCTGCAGCCTCCGCAGACCATCGCTGGCTCCCCGACACTGGCCCAAAGATCTCCTTCCTCATTTACCTACTCCACCGGCATCCTCTTCGGCCCAGTAGGTCCCACATGTGCAACTGTGTCCTGAGTCCTGAATGACACTGACCCCAAAGCTGGGGCAGCGGCCACTGCACCAGACTCCCTTCAATCAGTGAGGCATAGTTCCATATGGTAGGCCTGTGACACGTGGTGCCACTAACCCAGTTCAACGCAAGCCGGCGACATGTGGTGCCACTAACCTTGTTCAACGCAAGCCTGCAACACGTGTTGCCACTAACCCTGTTCAACGCAAGCAGGCGACACGTGGTGCCACTAACCCTATTCAACACAAGCCGGCGACATGTGGATGAGGGACCAGGACTACCCTGCGGACCAGTAGGTCCCACATCTAGCACCTAGTCGCGAATCACGAATGGCAGGGTCCACACCAGTGAACGCATGGAGAGGAGTGAGAGGAAGATGCGGCTCAGTCCGGACAACAGCTGGATCGGAGATCACGGAGGTGACCGAACACTATCAACAACTGACCTGGTACCATCTACCCTATTCACCGCAAGTCCACGTCCCATGGTGCCACTGAACCTGAACTACGCAGGCCGGTGGGGCCGTCCAACCTATGCCGGCGACACTCAGTGAATGGCCCGTGCTGACTGCTACCTCAGGCCTACACTGCGGTCCAGTAGGTCACACATGTGGAACTGTGTCTTGGGTAAGATGTGGAGGAATCCACACCATTGGACATGCCTCATCGCAGGTGGCATCCCCTAACAGCACTGGTGCCACTAACTCTGTGCGCAATGAGTCATGGGCACCGTGGTTGGACCTTGGTGGCGTCAGAGCCCATGGCCTGGTGGTTTTCTGCATCCTCATCTGGCTGGAGGGGATTTGTTGTCCGACATTTGTCTGTTCCATTCATCTCCACCATAGTGACTGTTTCAGAGTAGGCCTGCCCTCTGCTTCATTCCCTGGGGGTACACCTTCCACTGTCCACCGAGACACTCCGCGACAAGCTCATTTGTCATTTGAGCTTGAGGAAACCTGCACTGCACTCCTGACCCTGCTCCAATGCCCCGCAAGTCAGCGGCCCTGGGCGGTAGGCCTGTGCAGGACGCTGTGCATCCAGGGCCACTAACTCTGTGCCGCACAAGTCATGGGGCCTTTATGGTTGAATGGTTGTGTCCTTCACGGTGTACACTGTTGTCGGTTTCTGACTGCACCAGGCAGCCCTTGCCAGCTGGTGTGCACACACCCCACACACATCCAACACAGGTGTCACTCGGTATGTGTGCCTGCTAATAACTGTGGCCTGGTGCACGTGCCCGTAGCCATTCACACCATCTGAGCAAGTGTGTCCGTCCGGTCATTGTGTCAGCATGATGGGCACGAGCCCTGCAACATCACAGTGTGCTGTCTTCATCAGACGTTACCATGTCACTTCAGCATTGGCAGTGACCCTGGACATGTAGCTGTGCACGCACCCCCCTGCATGCACAAGCAGCGTGTGCTGGTCTGGCATACATCAGGTCAGCGCAGGGTTGTGCTGATTCGGCAGGGTGAGCAGGGCATGGCTCTGACCTGGCCTTGGACAGGAAGTGCAGTAAGTGTGTCTCTGTGTTGGGGTGTTGTCACCACCAGGGCCACAGTAGCCAATGTTGTAATGTGGCATGCACCAGGAGGGCGGGCCTGCACGTATGGGGACATGTAGGAACGCAAGACCGCTCGGGGTCTTGGCACATGCATGCCAAGTGTTATGTGTATCAGTCCTGCGGGTGCATGAGTCAGTTGCCTGGCCTCATTCACAGCGCGATGACCGGTACACCTGTGTCCGCCCTGTCAGTTCCATTGGCCCACACTCGCGTGGCCTCCCACCTTCAAAAGCCAGCATCACGGTGTTGTTGGCATGCCGCTAGACATGCGCAGACAATCATTACAATGGTGTGCTGTAAGAGTGCCAATGATGCAACCCCGCAGCGCACACAAGTGTGAGGGCTCATGGGAGGGGGGAGCAGCGGTGTGGCAATGTAACACACAGTGAGGCCGCACATGTGCTACGTGCTGGGCATATTATCCATAATTCCCAGGGTCGCAGACATCCCACCACACCCACGACAGGCATCTGTACATTTCCTGTATGCATGCAGATGGTGAAGTTACTGTAGGGATGAAAGGTCCTTTGTCTCAACTATCAGGCGGTAGCACATCTGCAGCTCCAAGCAGGAACTTGTATGTGGGCAGCACCCCCTGACAGATATGCTAGCATTCGCTTGAGACCAATGTGTACACAATCCACACGCAGACATCCTTGGTCAAAGTGAGTGTGAGTGAAATGGGCTTCAAACGTACTCCCACCCCACCGCAGGCCTGCACCCGTTGCACACAGACACTGCTCATTGCACCGAGCTGTGCCATTTCATCCACAGGACTGGTGCAGGGCAAGCCAGTGCCGCTTCAAGCAGAGCCACTGATGCAATGGCAGACCATCCTGGACACATGGTCTCCTCCAGTCATGTGGAGCTGTACTGTGCACGTCTGCTGCATGTACTGGGGGCACTGCCATTGGCAGTGCTGCGGATCAGTTACCGGCTACGCTTCCAACTTGCGGACACACCTGCGTTGCATTGTCGCTCATGCACATTCGACTGGTCCATGGATGTCTGCCTCTCTGACCTGGATTATGACGTGTGTGTGTGTGCCCCCTGTTGGCCCACAATCAGGAACGTCACGACGATGCCAATTTATGGCATGCATGGATGTTTGGCATGCAGGCTGGAAACGACCTGGGAGATTGCATGAGTCGTCGTTTGCAGTGAGCACATTGAGCCACTACCCGATTGGGCTTTGGTGCACATTGGGTCCAGTGGTTGGAGTCAGCACATCTGTCCGGGTCAGCTGATGAATTATGTTGACGACATTTCAGATGTGGTGGACAATGATCGCTCATTGGAGATGTTGACCTATGCAGCTGCACTCTCGTTCATGGATGAGTGACAAGGTACCTGCAGCCACAACTGGATGTGACCTATTGCACGTGTCCCGACACAATGTTGCATGTTGGGAATCTGGGCACATGTCCCAAGACGACAGTGGACATGGCTGCACTGGCATGGACTCATGATCCATGTGCGGACAACCAACGCAGGTTGGCACTGACTTGTGTTGGTGAGGGACTCCCCCGAGGTGGACATGGGCGCTTTCCTACGTTCCTCATTCAGACATGCTGCTGCATTTGTCTGCATATCGTGGCACTTCTCTTGGCCGTACTGACACGCACTTGTTGATAAAGTTTCCGCACTTTCACTTGTCTCCAAATGTGTTGTGCCTTGATTTGTATGCCAATGTGTGTGTCACTGACTCTCTGGCTACCTGCCATACGTGCTTTGCTACCCCATAAGGACTGTGTGTTTGTACTTGTGTATTATCATTTCCCTGTTTCGTGTTTTGCCAGAAGCGTATGGCTGTTTACCAGCCACAGGCGGGTGCACTTGTGTCCTGTTTTTGGTTGTGCACAAGTTGGTGTTTGTACCACATTGTGTTCGATGTTGGGGTGATCTGCTTCCTATGTGTGTGTGCTCCATTGTGCGTGAGATGTCCCTTCAGCTCTGATTTGGCTCACCCTTCTCCCTTTCAGGCGGTGTGGTTTTCACTTCTGTGCTTGTTCAGTGGTGTGATATTGCCGGGTTGTGTGACTTGTGCTCCTGGTTGGTGTTGTTACTCTTGGGCATGGTTTAGCTGCAGTTGTGCTGTGCTTAATTTTGCATGTGTGCCACTGTGCCCATCTTCCCCTGTCCCCTCAGTCCCTGCTGGTTCCTCTCCCTGTTGCTGTTGTGTCTGTTGTTTTGGGCAGTTTCCAGTCCCTGAGTCCTGCCACCATCTCTAGACTGATGTGGTGGCCACCATTTCATCCATGTCATCCAGCTCCTGGTGTGGCGCTGGAGTCCCACCTCCTGTGTGCATTGCTGCTTTCTTGTTGTTGGTGTGTTTCTGCTTGTTTGTGCCTTTCGCATCATTCTGGAAGTTCTGGTTTTCTGCCATTATCCTCCTCCGCTCTAAGGCTGCATTCACCTTGTCCAAGATGGCCTGCCATGTACAATGTTTTGTTGCCAATGGGGCTGGTGAGGTTGTCTGCTGGCTCGGGTTGCCTCCATTGTGGTTGGCTGTTGTCTTCTGTTTGGTTTGTCTTTCTTTTTCAGGCTTTTGTTGTGCTTATTCCGGCCTGCCGTGTGTTTCACGGACCTGGCGGTGCTTATCCCTGCTCTCCTCATTGCGAATGGGCTCATCGCATGTTTTCTGGTGTTGTGGTTTGTGTTTTTATCTCCGTCGGGGTGGTTGTATTGCGGATATTGGCCGCCTTTTCAGCAGACTATCGCATGCTACTGACGTGTTGTGAATTCCACCTTAACACAGGGTTATTTTCCTGCGATAGACTGTAATGTGTAAAGTTGCCTTAGCATTTTTTGGTGATGTTTAGCACACGTTCTTTTGAATATACCCCTAAGTCTTTATACATGTGCTTCTTTTAAAAAGACTTTTAACTTGTGATAGTTTCCCTACTTTTTATAATGAACAATCAAAACTCAACAGACAGTAATAGTTTTTTTTTCAAATTTAAATGTAGCACATAGACAATGTTGCATCTTGTTCATATTATAATGCAATGCAGTGTCATGTATAATTTACAACTTACGTGACAAATGCATTTACTTATGCATGGTGCTTTTAATTAAGTGTTCCCTGCAATAGGAAGTCTGCAAACAATCACATATTCATTGCTTTCTTCAGCTAATTAATTTAACTAACTTTGAAATCCCTAATTGCGTTGACAATAGCTATTTTCTGGAACATTCTGACAGCCATCTGCATGTTTTTATCACAAGACGTATATTTCTAGATATTTTATGACAACACCAAAAACGTTCATGTATGATCACAGAAAAGTGAAAATGGACAATCATATATCACGAATAAATCCTTTGAGTTACTTTGTCATTCAAATCACTTAATATAGGTCTTACAGTTTGCTAATGGTCTCATGTCATACATACAGTGGCTCTTGCTAATAGTATGTATTCGTTTTAAGCCAGATGGTGACACAGATTGCAAACAGACAACCAATTAGTTACTAACATATATTAAATTTAAGTGTTCTCTGATGCACAATCTAAATTCAAACACTAATATATACAAATTACTTCCATTTTCAATTCCTCTTATAAGCATGTGTTGCAGCCAGTAAAAATATCAGTTACAATCTCCTCAGAGGAGATTATTTTTAACACTGTCATGTAAGACTATTAAGCATTATAATTATTTAATTGTACGCATTTATTTGTGTTTATTTGGTTATCTTTATTTCTGTGTTTATTTTATTATTAAACTCATTTAAATATTTTATTGTTCTAATACAATTGTTGGTTTGTAAATAATAATAATAATAATTGTCATGGGAATTTGGAGCACTTCAATTGACAGTTATTGAGGAAACACACATGTAGGGGTCTGGAAAAAGAGATTGCTTTGTAAAGTACTGCCACATGTTCATTGCAGGTATAGGAAAGATATTGTCAAAGTTACATCAGTCCAAACACTGAACATTTCAAGAAATTTATTTTTCTACACAACGACGAGGCTCATTGGTATATTAATAGACTGCAGTGCACTAGACATATATTTAAAATATTTCCATCTTTATTGATATAAATTCATTTAAAAAACTGGTTAGGTCAAAGGTTTGTTGGACATACATAATATTAGGATAAGCAAAATACAAACAAATATGACTTACTTCAATGTGTTACAATTCAAACATAAAACACAAAACACATAATCAACATACAATCAATTATTCTAGAAAAAATACAGTGGCTAAATGTTGGACAAGTTCTCAAATTGTCTATGCGCGTTTTGGCTTTGAGGTGCCTTCTTCTATTGCTCGCAATAGGGATATTAATACTACTCCTATTTCTTGATTTCTTGAGGAGGCCAGAGTATTCATACCCTGCCCACTTCTCTTATTTTTTCAAGTTTTTTCTGGGACTCAGCTTAAGCCGAGTGCCAAGATGGCTACCAACACTTACTGGTTTGAAGTGTTGGCAGCCAATCAGATTTCATCACGGGGAATGTTGGATCCTCAGAGGATCTGGATCCCTATATATACAAATTTGCATTTTTCTCCGTAACTACTGAATGGAAATACACCAAATCACAAAAAGGCACTTCCCGGGACAAACATCTGCCTTCCTACCAAATTTGGTGTAATTCCTTTCAGCAATTCAGGCTTAGCCTTGTCTAAATTTCCTATGGGAATTAACATCTGGAAAACGTGTTTTACCCCCCCTTTTCTCTGCCCCCTGCTTGACAGATCACTACAAAATTTTCACGACAGCAACTGGAATGAGAGTCATGCTAGTTTTAAAAATGTTGTGAGGATTCGTCAATCGACGCCAAAGTTATTGGCAAATGAAAAAACACTCTTGATATGGGAACTACATCCTAACTAGAACTGCCTAATGGTGACTGCCAGTAGGCAGTTATAGTTAGGATGTAGTTTCCATTGGATGAGCATTCTTTCATTTGCCAATAACTCTGGCATCACTTGAAGAATCCTCACAAAATTATCACTGTATATTTTTCCCTGAATTCTCTGATGCCCAGAAGGAGAAGATAGGAGATCCACTCTACTGGAAGTTCTTATTAATTTAATAAACCCAGAACATGAAATGCAGTGTGCCTTCCACCACAAGTTTCAGTCTGACAACCTTCATCATGGGTAAATGCAGCAGAATGTAGCGATCCAGTGAGCCATCCAATTGGATACAAATGCCAATGCATTCTGGTCTTAATAGAACAGATTTAGTTCATTATGTTCTACAATGAGCATTCCAACTGGTACAGTCATTTTGGCATAAAATCATTGTTTGATATGCAAAAACCTTCCATTAGGTCACTTGAATCATGTTCCTTCTATAAAAAGTTAAACTTGCCGTCCCACGTGTGGCCGCAATCGTCACAGGCCCCATTGTTCCTCTGCACACTGATCTGCGCTAATACCCACCACCTTCAGCTTTCTTGTGACTTCGCCTTCCCATATTCTAACCTCAGGTGCCAAGATGAACAAGTAGTGAGCTTTAATGTACAATGCCGCACCAGGAGACACTGCTGCCACTTGAGGGACTCTGAGTCCCAGCACCAACCGTGTCAGGAGGCTCCAACGCAAGATCAGGGGGAAGGAGGTGGACACACCCCTTTTCAGTGCTTTTAGCACATCACGGGCTCCTGCTGTTCAGGAAGCTCTGTACCAAGAGGCTCTGCTGCTACTCAAGGGACTCTGAGTCTCAGCAACAACTGCGCAAGGAGGTGCCACTGCAAGACCAGGGAGAAGGAGGTGGACACTCCCCCTTTCTGCACTTTTCGAATGTCACGGGCTACAGCCGCGCGGGATGCGGCTGGGTGAAGCCGGGGCAAAGGGCAGGCCTATCTACACCTGTCCGTGGGCAGGCGAGACTGGGCTGGACCACACTCAGCTTCTCATTGGACCTGAGCACCTTTTTGCCTTTTTAGGGATTTTGGAATTCTGCTAGTATATACTTGACAAGAACCGTGGGCCTACTTGTAAATCAATTAATTTAATTGCTGCTAACACAGAAGAATGAGAAATGTGGTAGAGACCTTGTCAGAGGAAATTATTCAGGTTGGACACTTTTGCCACAAATGTTACAGTTGCTGAAGGCCTTGTAGAAACATCGACACTGACTGTGTACACCCAAACTTTATCCTTGACTAATACTGACAGCATGCCCCTGGAAGTACTACTTATGGCAAAGCCAAATTCAATGGTTCCCTCTCCTTTATTTGTTACTATTCAGATGAATTGAAGGGGCCAGTAAAGTTTAAGAAGTCTAAGATTGGAACTACTGTGCTTTCCTCTCAGAAATTATGGGCAAAGCCAGGGAAGCCAGTCGAGAGACTGTTCAGTTATGGAAGGTTCTCGCAGCCTCACTTCGGACATTTCTTAGAAAATTCTGGATCCTTTGCTCCCCTCACCAATTGTTTGACTAGTCTGGAAGAAAGAGTGGGGAAAGTAGAAGGGGGATTGGGTAATGTAATTAAACTGCTGGAGAAGCTGCAGTCTAGTTTTTGTCATCGGTTCTCTTTGCCAGCTAGGGACCCTTTCCCTATGTTACAAGCTCTTAATCATATTCAGATAGGGCTACCCATGCTTTAAACACTAGTGCCCCAGTAGTCCTTATACACAGGGAAAAGGATAAGGTTTGTTGCCCTATGCCCCCAGCACAAATTTCTCAGGAGGGTGCCAGTTGTTCTAACATGCTTCCTACTCTTAACCAAAATCCCCTGGCCACATTACTATAACCCCTAACACCCATGAGTAGAATAGGGGAGAAGTGGTGTCAATCCCTTCTAGAAATATCCATCCTCGAAATCACTCTCCTAATTATTTGACCACAAGTGATATGACTTCATCAAAGGTGACCTTACAGCTGCCCCTGGCTGCAAAACCTTATGTTTGTATTATGACTAATGTTCCCTCACTAAAAAGGGGAGAAGTAGAGAGTTACAGTGAGATCAAAAACAAAGTTATTCATTGGCTTTCAAGCCAGTTGGGTCTCTCACATTGTTTACTGTTTAATGAGATTAGTATGGTGTGCAGGCTGGGCTGGACCGGTGACACTGAGATATTAGGCCTTGGTGATTGTATTGTGGTTAATTTTAGGAGCCATAGGCGGGTAGAGCAGATCCTGTTTAACCCTAGGCAAATTTAATTCATGAGGTCAGATATCTAAATTCTCCGATTGTGTTTCTTTTATCCACCTAGGAAAGGAGTTTCCATCTGGAGATGTTGGCGGGCACATCTCTGAGGGCCGGGTGACCGATTTTCACCAACGAGGCTGTGAACCCAGTTGTCCAGCTTAGGGAATAGGAGTGACTACTGGCCATGCCTGAGAGTAGGGAGGAGGCCTATAGTGAGAAAAAGATGTCTTTGGAGACACTCAACGCCCTCGGTATATTGTGCTGCTGGAATGTGGCAGGGGTAAGTTCTTTATTAGATGATGACTAAGAGATTAGTCTGTAAAAGTAATTTGGGATTATTTGTGTCCAAGAGACTTTTGACATCTCAGGGATTTCTTCTCTTGATGGTTATGCTGTTTTCATGTCTATGCCATTCCCTTGTCACATGGTAGACAACAGGCGGGACTGGCGACATTTGTGGCCTTAGGATTAAGTTGTGACTTGGAGATAGTTCCTGTGAATTAGGAAACTGTATTAGGTGTCCTCCTACTCTTCCCCCACAAGACAAGTGTCCTAGTAGTTAATGTCTACAACTCATTCTCTGTGGAGCACCTTTGGAGATTGAACTCAAAAAGTTTTTGGAAGGTTTGTTCCTGGCTCAGAACATCTCTCCATTGTTTCTGCATTTAGAAGATTTTAATATACATCCTTGCTCACAGTGTGGCCCCATTACGGGGGAGGCTGAATCAGAGCAGGATCATTATATTTGCTCTCGAGAAGGGGACCTTTAAAATGTCATGCTGACAGAGTGTAGCTCTTCTGATTTAGTACCTATGTTTAAGGGAAAAGGCCTTAGTTCTAATATTGATTTTATTCATGTGTCGGCCTGTCTTTTACCTTTTCTTACCAAGTTTAAAATGGAATGGAAAATCTGTAGTGATCATAATCCTCCTTTTGTGGAGTTCAGATGGTACGATTTGGGGGAAAGGAAACTACTCCTTATGAGAAGCTTCTTGTACCAAAGGAGCAAGAGCACAGAACAGGTTGGGGGAAAATTAGCCCAGAGAACATTCTCAGGAAGCTGATACAATCATGCAGTTTTGATTTTGAAGCATTTTTACAGCTAGGTATGCCCGATAAACTCATCCAGGACCCATTTTAAAATATCTGTAAAGCAGTGAAGATCACTCTCACTAAGGATGAGAGAAAGGTGGATAGATCAGGTCCTAGATGGTTCAATAAAAGCTGCACAAAGCCCCATAAAGTTCTGATGACTGTCTTGCATCGCAAACTGAGATCCAAAGAGGCAGTAAAGATGTCTAGAACTCAATACAAAAAGGGCCTTTTGGAACTGGAAGAATGCTCTCAAAAAGGAAGCGTGGGATCAGTTGGCGACCATATGTGAGCTAAGAGACAGTTCAGCCTTTTGTTAAGCAGTGAACTGTATTTAAATCTCTATTTGTTGATCAAAAAGCATACAATAGTGAAAAAAGGGGCTGTCCATTTGTCCTTCATGGACCTCAGAAAGCCTTTGATACAGTGGCTAGATTGAAGTTATGGACTGTACTGGGGGCCATGGGGGTAAATAGTGCCCTTGTAACTTTTTTGCATAATTTGCATACTGGACTTGAACCTTCAGTAAGATTCATCCCAATGGAGAATGCACAACACAACACACAACATACTCTCATGGTGCCTAAAAATGCTAAAACTAAAAACTACACAGTCAATGGAAATCATATTGGCAACACTGATAAATTCTGCTATTTTGGCATTTGGCTAGACAGTAAAATGAATTGGTATACTTTGATGAGTGCCCATGTACAGTCCTTTAATAGGGTAGCCCATAGCATTGATGCCTTTTTGAGGCATGCCAAATCTTTAATGGCCTTTACAAAGTCAAATGGGCTCTAACGTATATTTGGTGCTGAGATGTGAGGCTATAAGCCTTGCCAACCCATCCAAGTTGCTGAAAATAGATACTTCAGGAGGATCCTGAGATTACCACAAGGAGCATTCTCAGAGATTGTACATGAAGAACTGGGCACAGGGTTTATTTCTTATTTTATACAAATCAGCTTCTTACTATTGTGGTGTTCTGTCTGGTTAAAAAATAGTCTGGTATTTAACAGAAAGATTTTGAAAGACTGTTTGGGCCTGGATTATGGCCATCCAATCCCCTGGCTGCAATATGCCAAAGGAATTTTGTGTGAGCTTGGTAGACCCAAACGTTTTTCTGAACAAGAGCAAGTTACCAAATTTTATGTTTTATGGGCCAAGGACACATTTCGAGCCAATGTGCATGAAAAAAGGGTTGTCTAAAAATGTGTGTACTCTTAATGTCATGGTGAAATCCCCATGTAAAATGTAATTGTATTCGTTCTTTGATTTGCCAGTTATGCATAGACGACTACTGTCTTATTTTCTACTAAATGTGTTCACCCAGATAATACCATCGGAGCCCCCAATTTGCACTTGTTAAATGGCTGCTGCACTGGACGCTTTACATATTGTTTTTATTTGCCCTAAATTTGCTAATTTACGTCATAAGTATACACGTCCCCTTCTTTTATCAATGAATTTTATACAAATGAGGCCTGCCTTATTGTATCTCCAATTTTTAAATAGTCATAATGTTTGTTTTTATGTATCATGGTTTTTAGCAGAACTATTTCATGCTTCCTTATGAGATTTGATGTACTGTTTTAGGTGATTTTATTAAACTCTTTGTGTTTATGTACTTTTATGATTTACTGTGTTAAATTGAATAAAGTGCCATTTGAACTGAAAATTGAGATACCAATTTAGCGGCTGAATTGCATAATGGGAAACTATAAAATCTGGGATCAATCACGGCTACCCCACTTCACCAAACTGTGTGATCCTAGCGAAATTCATTTCACGGAGCCTCTTTTTTCATTACCACAACTAAGAGTACCTTTAAATGCCTGAGTTCAGAAAGTGCACTGTACAAAAACGTCTTGAGTGATTCAACAAACTATAATGTTCTTGCTCCATCTATAAATAGAATCTTGGTCACATACAGGGTACACATGACTTGCCTCTGTGTTCACTAGTGGCATTGTTGTCATGATGCCATGAATGTTTATATGTTCATGTTTATAAAAGATTATTTTTAATAAATATTCATATGTGCTGAGTTGAAATGCTGCTCAGGATGCCTGTTTCCAGTCCAGGGAGGACCTGGCCTGGCAATTCGGGCTGGACTGTTCCCATGAGGAATAGGGTCGAGACTGATTTGCATATGGCTGGGTTTAAACTGGATTGGCATGGAGAGCAAAAAAACAATGATTTAGACCCAGATCTCTGTACTGGGGTCAATGTTTCATATTGTTCAACATTCTGTCCATAGTGCTCTTGTAACCATGGACAAGGTGCATTTTCTTTTTCAACTTATTCTTCCATATGTATGGGTCACTGATATATGCAGGGTTTGGAAGCAGTTTGGGCAGTTGATAGATACAGTATTTGTGTTTGGGACACAGTTCGAATACTACCGTCCGGGAGTCTACGGATATGTCAATTTTCATCATTAAGGAAACTAGTTTCCTTTTGCAACTGGAACCAATTATCTAATAAGAAAGGATGAAAGACAGAATCAGACTGGCCATTATTTGATCATACACACAACAGTGTGTGCAGATGTTCCAGACACAGGCCTCAATCACCAAACATGGATATTATGCTAGTATCATCACTGATTGAAAGTGCCCTTCTTGGCAAATTCTGGGAAATGTCTGAAATCTGAAAAGTTTGCAATGTATTTGTAATTCAGAAAGAGTCACTCACAAAATACTACAATGCTCCAATCAATACATGAAGACCCAGATTTCTTAAAGATTTGTAAAAGCTCAAATCCGCCCAAAGGGTCTGATTCACAAAGGTAGACTTACACTTTTGTGTAAGTGTATGAATGTTTGCTATTCACAATGGGATGTACGAGTAGTATCGTTAGGAGTGCGGAGTCTCCACATATATAAAGTTAGGTCTTTTTATGTGAAGAGACTCCACACTTGTAAAGATACTTCTCGTAAATCACTTTGTAAATAGCAAACATTCATCAACTTACACAAAAGTGTAAGTTTACCTTTGTGAATCAGGCCCCTGTCTCAATTACTGAGTTAGGCAACTGGGTTTCCCAATTAAAAAACAGGCTTTAACAATTGGAAATGGTTTAATTTCCCCCAAACAGCCCACAAATTGCATGTGTGGGATTTTCCAGAGGTTGTCTAGGCATAGGAATGTGCACTTAACGGGTATGCTCAGTGCAAATCTTAAGCTAGACAGAACACACTTACCTACCTTGGCACAAAGCCCTGCATCACGGAAGGCGTTTATTAGTGCACCAGTGTATGGAATGACAGCAGCAGCAAGAAATGTTTCATAAAGATAGCTGTGCACTGTTTCATCCCTCTTGAGTAATGCAGCTCAACAACTTTGGGGCATATCAGCAACAACCGGCGATAATTATCACTAAGCGCACTTAGCGCTAGGATAATTATCGCCGGCTAGCGTGGATTTTTATCGCTGAGATAGCTTGCCATTAGCAACGCTTATCTCAAAAGCGATAAAAATCTTAGCGCTAACTGCCTAACGTGAGATTATCGCTGGAAACCCAGCGATAATCTCACGAAATGTGGCGTTAGCTTGTTGATAGGGCCCCACAAACTTAGCCATGATATCCAACTTCCATAGGATATCATGGCTAAGTCAGTCCTGAAGCAGGCGTAAGGAAAGTAGCGATAACAGGGGTTATCGGTACTTTGCTTGCCGCTATGCTTCATAGCGTGGGGCTTGATGATAGTAGAAATGTCGCTTAGCGACATTTCTCCTGTCATGTTAGGTCAGGAACGCCCACTTTGCATCTCATTAGAGATGCAAAGCTGGGCGTTAAGATTTCGTGCGCTAATGCAAGGTTCCATGCGTTAGCGTGACCTTGCTAATTAGGCGATAAAATTATCGCCGCTTTTCGGGCGAAAACGGCTGCAAAAGCGGCGATAATTTTCTTTCGCCGCCTTGCTGATATGCCCCTTTGTTTGTTGTGCTTTGTTATGCCAAAAAATAATAAATCTGGGCCGACGTTTGTGCAACTATATGGATATTTATAAATCTTTGGATTGCTGTGGGATCAACGTATATGAGAGCTATCCACTTGCTACATTTTGATAGAAGCTGACCATGGCAATTTATGGCCAACATAGTTTAAATAACAGATCATATGTATACACATTAGAGCCCTTCACATTTTTCACACTACTGATACGAGTACACGCACCAGTGTGGTCTGAAGTGTTTGAAAGGTGTGAATCAGCTTGATTTAAATACTGGTGGTAATAGCAAATGATGATATACCTCTGAAAAGTGAAAGATTTAGCAACAATCCACCTAGGACATTTTCATCAACATAATTGATATACAGAAAAAGAAACTTCATTACTGGATTCTGCTCAATTATATCACTCCCCGGAAATCAAATGATACTGCATTTTCACCCAATTCTAAATCAAACTCTGGTTTAGAGATGGGTTGTAACATAATATGCTCTAAATTCTGTAGAAATTTCTGCATGTATAGAATAATCCAACTGGTGGAATTTCCTTCATCGTGAGGGACTTTCACTGGGAAATTCTCCTCTGGAATTTGAATATCCTCTAGAAAACTGAGGATTTCCATGACCTCCCAAACTGAACTAATGCGTTATGCATTTCTTGTGCTATGAAGTGACCACGGCTGTGTTAGCACTAGCAAACAAATATAGGGGCATATTATCAAGCCAGGCGATAAAATTATCGCCGCTTTAGAAGCCGAAAACTGCCGCTAAAGCGGCGATAATGGGCTTGATAATATGCTCTATGGAATTCCAATTGAAGCCCATGTTAGATGTGAAGGACATCTAACATGGGCTTCAATTGGAATTCCATAGAGCATATTATCAAGCCCATTATCGCCGTTTTAGCGGCAGTTTTCTGATAATTTTATCGCCTGGCTTGATAATATGCCCCTAATTTAGAAATATGCATTCATCAGGAGGATGCCACTTATTTATGAAAACAGGATTCTGAAGGTGTAAATGTATGATAAGAATGTTGGTGCAGAATTGCTGTGTGCCATTTTCTAGTGCTGGTGACGTATTCTGTTATTTGTGCAGCATTATTCCAATGTTATTTAGCTTTGTTTTACTGCATATTTTGTGCTGTGTTCTCTACTGACTATTTTGTTGTGAAGTGCCATGTTAGATTTTAATTGTCTATTATGGTACTCTGTGTTTCTTATTGTATTTTGTTTAGTTGATTAGTTTAGATATGTCACCAAACACTGCCAAAAGCAGCACATGCCTTAAATGTTTCTGAGACAAGCATCCATTTGCTATTTTCTAAGGAGGTAAAATATTGCTGCTCCAGCCCCTCAACTACTTAAGATACCAGTCAGCAAACAAGCTGTGACTGCATCAAGTGACACCTTCATGTGATACGGTCCTATAAGTCCTCAAAGCAGTACTTAATTTAAATAAGTAGTTGCAGGTGGTAAGCACAGGGGCTTATTTTTTGGGACAAGCACATATTTTTCCTTATCGAGCTTTGACTAAGAGCAAGAGAGACGAAAACACAAAAGGGGCAAAGAAGGAGGAAGAGAAAGATGGAAAACACAAAAACCAGGGAGAGAAAGGGGAGAGATGTGGCGTTAGGACCAGAGCTACCGACTTTCAAATTGGAGAACTGGGTTCAAGTCTCAGCATCAACTCGACATGCTGTGATTCTGGGAAAATCACCTAATCTCCCGGTGCCTAAAAACATGAATGTGTCTTTGTGCAATGTAACTGATGCTCATGTAAAGCACTCCGATACCTTTGGGTCGAGCTTGTGCCATATACATTTGCAATACAAATACAAATAAAAACTGTTATAAAGGGAACATGCAGTAGAAAAGCCAATAGGTCTCACCTATACAAGAGCTACTGATTTTGCCAATATGTTTTTAGCAGTGCTGGACACAAGAGTGACTGCTCTTCAGCATGGCTAAATGTTAGTGGGGTAAAGGATAGTGGCAGGAAGTGGAGTGTCATAAAGTGGAGTATTATGGAGTGGCATAGAGTGGCGTACAGTGGAGATGAGTGGTGTGGAGAGGATTGAAGTGGAGAGTCACAGAGTATCATGCTCTGTTGTAGAATGTCATGGAGGGAGTAGAGTGTCGTAGAGTGGAAGGGTGTAGAGTGTCATGGAGTGGTGTAGAGCATAGTGGAGTGGCATAGAGGGTGTTGCATAGAGAGGAGTAGAGTGTTGTAGAGTAGAGTGGCATAGAGCAGAGTAGATTGTCATAGAGTGGAGTGGAGTAAAGTGGCTTGGAGTGGCATAAAGGGAATTGCATAGAGCATCGTAAAGTGAAAAAGTGTTGTAGAATGGCATAGAGTAGAGAGTACTGTAGAGTGGAGTGGCATAGAGTGGAGTAGTGTCAGTGGAGCGGTGTTTAATAGTGTAGAGCATCGCAGAGTTGAGTATTGTGGAGTGATGCAGATTGGTTTGGAGTAGGGGGATATAGAGTGAAGTGGCGAAAAGTACAGTGGTGCAGAGTAGATTGACTTAGCGTGCCTTGGTTTTGAGTAAAGTGGTGTAGAGTGCATTGGTGTAGAGTGCAGTGCCATAGAGTAGAGGTGTGCAAAGTAGATTGTTGTGGCTTGGGCGCAATGGCATAAAGTGGAATGGTCAAGAGTGAAGTAGAGAGCTGTAGAGTGTAGTGGCATAGAATGGAGTGGTCGAGGGTAGAGTAGTGCATAGTAGAACGCAGAAGGCATAGGGTATAGTGGCATACAGTGCAGTGGCATAGAGTGGCATAGAATGTAGTGGTGTAGAGTGCAGTAGAGTGGGGTACAATTAAGTGGTGCAGAGTAGAGTGCAGTGACATAAAGTACAGTCATGCAGAGCTCAGTCATGCAGAGTGCATGGTCATAGAGTGCAGGGTCGTAGAGTGCAGGGTCGTAGTGCAGAGTGGTGCAGAGTAGAGTGGGACAGGGAGCAGTGACATAGAGTACAGTGGTGCAGAGTAGAATAGAGTGGCGGATTGTGCAGTGACAGTGTGCAGAGATGTAGAGTGCAGTGATGTAGAGAGACGTAGCATGTATTGGCGTAGAGTGCAATGGCATAGAGTACAATCATGTGGAGTATAATAGCGTAAAGTAAAATGGTGAAAAGTAGTTAGTGTAGGTGTAGTGATGTAGGGTGCTTGATTTTCAGTAAAGTGATGTAGAGTCCAGTGGTGAAGAGTGCAGCGGTGCAGAGTAGAGAGGTATAGAGTGAAGTGGCATAGAGTACAGTGCCGTAGAGTGCATTAGCATAGACTGCAGAAGAGTGACGTAGACTGGTACAGAGTAAATTGCGGTGGCATAGAGTTAAGTGGCTCAGAGAAGAGTAGTATAGAGTTCAGTGGTAGACTGTGTAATGCTGCAGAGTAGAGCCTCGTAGAGTGCTATGATGTAGAGTAAAGTGATAGAGTGCAATGGTGTAGAGTGGCATAGAATACAGTATAGTGGCATTTTGTGCAATGGTGCAGAGTAGATTGACATAGAGTCCAGTTGCATAGAGAGTAGTGTTTTCAGTAAAATGGTGTGGAGGGCAGTGGTCTAGAGTGCAGTGGCATAGAGTGCAGCAGTGTAGAGTAAAGTAGCATAGTGTCGAGTGGTCTAGGGTGGAGTGGTGTAGAGTGCGGTAGAGTGTCATAAGGTTGAGTGATGCAGAGTAGAGTGCAGTGGCACAGAGTACAGTCATGCAGAGAGAGGGCTGTACTGTTCTGGATCATCGAGTAGAGTATTTTTAGAGTAGAGTGGTGCAGAGAGCAGTGACGTAGAGTAAAGTGGTGCAGAGTAGAATAGAGTGATATAATGTGCAGTTACAGAGAGTGCAGTGACATAGAGCCCAGTGACCTAGAGTCACATAGCATGCAGTGGCATAGAGTAGAATGTTGTAGAGTATAGTGATGTAAAGTGCTGTGGTGCAAAGTAGTTGGTGTAGGTGCAGTGGCATAGGGTGCTTCGGTTTTGAGTAAAATGGTGTAGAGTGCATTGACATAGAGTGCAGTGGTTTAGAGTACAGTAGCATAGCATAGACTGCAGAGGCGTAGAGTGCAGGGATGTAGAATGGAGTAGAGCGGCATAGAATGCAGTGGCATAGAGTCCAGTTGCATAGAGTACATTCTGTCAGAGTAGAGTGGAGTGGTGAAGGGCACAGTACAGTATTGCAGGGAAGAGCGCAGTGGCATAGAGTAGAGTGGTGCAGCATTGATGGCAGTGTAGTAGTGTACTGTAGCTTTAAGTGGAGAAGAGCAGCATAGAGTACAGGGTCGTAGAGTAGATTGTGTCAGGGTAGAGTGAAGTGGTGTAGAGTGGAGTAGTTCAGGGTAGAGTGGAGTGGTATAGAGTAGCGGCATAGAGTGCAGTGTTGCAGAGTGGAGTGGTGTAGAATGGAGTGGTGCAGGGTGGAGTGTCCAAGACTGGAGTGGTGTAGAGTGCAGTGGCGAAGAGTGGAGTGGGGCAGAGTGGAGTAGAGAGGTGGAGGGTGCATTGGCATAGAATGAAATAGAGTGGCATAGAGTGGTACAGAGTAGATTGCAGGGCCATAGGGTAAAGTGGCTCATAGTAGAGTGGCATAGAGTTCAGAAGTAGAGAGTGCAGTGCTGCAGAGTAGAATTTCAGAGTGCAATGGTGTAGAGTAGAGTGCTGTAGAGTGCATTGGTGTACTGTGCAGTGGCTTAGAGTGGTGCAGAGTAAAGTGACAGAGCGCAATGGTGTAAAGTGGCATGAAGTGTAGTGGCGCTGAGTAGATTGGTATAGAGTATAGTGGCGTAGAGTGTATTGGTTTTGAGTAAAGTGGTGTACAGAGCAGTGGTGTAGAGTGCAGTGGCATAAAGTGCAGTGGTGTTTAATAGAGTGGTGCAGTGTGGGGTGGCATAGACTAGAGTGACGCAGAGTGGAATAGAGTGTCGTAGCATAGAGTAGATTGTTTCAGTGTGGAGTGAAGTGGCATAGATGGAGTGCATTGATATAAAGTAGAGTATTGAAGAATGCAGTGGTTCAGAGTAGATTAGAGTGGCTTACAGTGGATTGGCATAGAGTACAGTGGCATAGATTGGAGCAAAGCAGAATAGAGTGGTGTAGAGTGCAGTGGTGAAGAGTGCACTGGTGCATAGTAGAGTGGTGGAGAGTAGAGTAGAAAGGCGTAGAGTGCACTGGCACAGAGTGCAGTAGAGCAGCATAGAGTGGTGCAGAGTACAGTGCAGTGGCACAGAGTAGAGTGGCACAGAGTCGAGTGGCAAAGGGAAGGGTGGCATTGAGTTCAGTGGCAGAGAGTGAAGTGCTGCAGAGTAAAGTGTCATAGAGTGTACTACTGCAGAGTAGAGTGGTACAAAGTGCAATGCTGTAGAAAAGAGTGGCATAGAGTGCAGTGGTGTAGAGTGAAGTGGCACACAGTGGCAAAGTAGATGGTGTAGGTGCGGTGGCGTAAGGTGTATTGGCTTTGAGCAAAGTGGTATACAGTGCATTGGCATAGAGTGCAGTGATTTAGAGTGCAGTGGCATAGTGCAGACTTGAGAGATATAGAATGCAGTAGTGTAGAGTGGAGTAGAGTGGCGTAGAGTGCCATGGCATAGAGTGCAGTGGCATAGAGTAGATTGTTTCAAAATAAAGTGGACGGTTGCTGGGTACAGTGTAGTGGTGCAGGGCAGAGCACATTGGCAAAGAGTAGAGTGGTGTACAGGAGAATGGCACAGCATTGAATGCAGCAGCATCGAGTGGAGTGGCTCAGGGTGAAGTAGAGTGCAGTTGCATAGAGTGCAGTGGTATAGAGTAGATTGTTTCAGAGTAGAGTGAAGTGGTTTAGAGTGGAGTGGTGCCGTGTAGAGTGGAGTGGTGCCGGGTAGAGTGGTATAGAGTAGTGGTACAGAGTGCATTTGCATAAAGTGCAGTGTTGCAGAGTGGAGTGGTATAGATTGGAGTGGTGCAGAGTGGAGTGACCGACTGGAGTGTTGTAGAGTGCAGTGGTAAAGAGTGCAGTGGCAAAGGATGCAGTGGCAAAGAGTACAGTGGTGTGGAGTAGAGTAGAGAGGCGCAGAGTGAAGTGGCATAAAGTGCAGAGTAATAGAATGTAGTGATGCAGAGCAGATTAGAGTGGAGTAGGGTGCATTGGTGTAAAGTGGTGAGAGTGGTAAAGAGCAGAGTGCAGTGGCATAGAGTAAAATGGCTCAGAGTAGAGTGACATAGAGTTCAGAGGCAGCGAGTGCAGTCTGCTAAGTAGAGTGTCATAGAGTGCAGTGAAGTAGAGTGGCGTAGGGTGTATTGGTGTAGAATGCAGTGTCGCAGAGTGGTGCAGAATAAAGTGACAAAAGTGCAATGTTGTAGAGTGGCATAGAGTGCAGTGGCGTAGAATAAAGTGCAGCAACATAGAGTAGAGTATAGTGGTGTATAGTGACATTGTGCAGAGTAGATTGATATATAGTGCAATGGCGTAGAGTGTATAGGTTTAGAGGAAAGAAGTGTAAATCGTGGTGGGGTACTGGGGCACAGAGTAGAGTGGCAAAGAAAAGAGTGGCATAGAGTTAAGTGGCAGAGAGTGCAGTGCTGCAGATTAGAGTGCCATAGCGTGCTGTGGTGGAGAGTAGAGTGGCATAGAGTGTATTGGTGTAGAGTGCAGTGGTGTAGAATGGCACAAAGTAGAGTTTCACAGAGTAGAGTGGTGCAGAGTAGAGTGGCACAGAGTAGAGTGGCACACAGTGTTGCAGAGTAGAGTGTTGTAGAGTGCAATGGTGTAGAGTCAGTGGAGTAAAGTATAGCGTGTGCAGTGCAGTACTGCAGAGCAAATTGACATATAGTGCAGTGGGTTGTGGTTTTGAGTAAAGTGGTGTAGAATACATTGGCATAGAGAGCAGTGGTGCAAAGTGCAGTGGTGTAGAGTGCAGTGTCAGAGAGTGCATTGGAGCAGAGTGCTGTGGCATAGAGTGCATCGTGTGGAATAGAGTGGCGTAGACTACAGTGCCATAGAGTAGATTGTTTCATACAAAAGTGAAGTTGCATAGAGTGCAGTGATATAGTGTAGAGTGTTGTAGAGTCTAGTGGTACAGATTTGATTAGAGTGGCTTAGAGTGGATTGACGTCAAGTGCAGTGGCATAGAGTGGAGCGATGCAGAGTTCAGTGGTGTCTAGTGGAGCAATACAGAGTTCAGTGGCATAGAGGTCAGTGGTGTAGAGTAGAAAAAAGTTGAGTGGCATAGAGTAGAGTGGCATAACGCATAATAGAGTGGCATAAAGTAGAGTGGCAGAAAGAGAGTGGCATAAAGTAGAGTGGCAGAGAGTGCAGTGTTAAAGAGCATATAGTCATAGAGTGCATTGGTGTAGAGTGCAGTGGCACAGAGTAGATTGGCATAGAGTGCAGTGGGGAAAGGTAGAGTGGCATAGAGTGGAGTGAAGCAGAGTAGAGTGGTCTAGAGTGCAGTGGTGAAGAGTAGGCTTGGGCAGAGCTTATGGAGTTTCACCACGTGGAATTCCGATGAGTTGCCGAAAAACTCCACCAAATTCCACGGAGTTCCGCGAGCGGGTGGAATAGTCATGGATTAACGTGATGTACTAGTACTACGGATGTGTGGGTCTCAGCACTGCAGTCTAGTGATCTTGTTAGGTATGCAAAGCCTTATCTTTGCTCTTGTTTAATAACAGTGGTTGTAAAGTGGAATCTTTTTATGACAAACCCGGGAACTGTCAAGTCAGTACATAATTACTGTACAGCACAAGTTGGGAGTTTGGATTACTGTGTTTAAATATGCTGCAATCTGCAATATTGTGAGCAAAGTCCTTGCTGAAATATGGCTGCTGGATTTTAACTGTCTGGTTTATACCACATCTGGAGTTTGACAGCGTCACAAGGTACGATGCAATGCTTGTCCCACGCCGTCCATAGCTCCTTCAGGAAATTAATTTATCAGAATGTAGGAACAGAAGGGCATAATAATATCCATCCAGAAGAAGGCGAGAGGGAGTAGAGGTAACCCCAACCTAAAGGCGGAAAAAAGGCGCATACCAAAAGACCTCATAGATAAAGTGTATAACCCTGCACTGTCAGAGAAACAGAAGTAATGACCCAGGGTTGGAGGAATAGCTGCAAAGGCCTTCTATAAAATACATACAATCTATGTACAGAATGGCGGCATAACCCATCGTAGTACTTGCCCATTAGTGTGGGCACCCAAGGTCTTCCTTAAGAACAGCCCCTTCTCCTTTCCCGCTGACCGACCCCTCTCTGCTCCTGCTTCTGACTTATCAGACCTCCATCGCTCTGGACAGTACGATGACACTAGTGAATGCACCACCAACCACAGAGACAGAGAAGGGTTGGATGTCGGGCCAATCCACCAATTGCTGAGATCACTTCGGGATGGACATCCACTTGGCTGAAAGGTATAGGCCTTTGTCGGTCAGGGGCGAAAGAGAAGCTTAGATTGCAAGCATTAAGTTTTCATAACAACGGAAAAAGGACTTCAATGTGGAAGAGAGTTAGGGAGTAAAGCAATGTCAATAAAAGTGGGTGAAAAGAACCTATGGAACAGAAGCTAAGGGTGCCACCCCTTAAACTTTGCTTCATGGCGGAGGTGGAGTTTTGCTGAACTCCGCGCTCTGAGTGGAGTGCATGCATAGTGCTAAAAACTCTGCAAACTCCACTGGTAGAGTGGAGTTTACTGCCCAGGCCTAGTGCAGAGTGGAATAGAGTGGCGTAGAGTGCAGTGGCACAGAGAAGAATAGAGTGGCATAGAGTGCAGTAGCGTAGAGTGCAGTGACACAGAGTAGGAAAGAGTGTCGTAGAGTGCAGTGGTGTAGAGTATAGTGGCATAGAGTGCAGTGGTGCAGAGTAGATTGGTGTAGAGTGCATTGGTTTTGAGTAAAGTGGTGTTGAGTGCATTGTCATAGAGTGCAGTGGTGTACAATCATTCAGAGTAGAGTCGAGTGGTGCTGAGTTCAGCGGCGCAAAGTGCAGTGGAAAAGAGTCCACTTGTTTCAGAGTAGAGTGCAGTGTGCAGGGTAAATCAGAGAGACATACAGGGGATTGGCATGGAGTGCACTTCGTACAGTGCAATAGTGTAGAGTGGTGTGCAGTGCCATACAGTGCAGTATTGCAGAGCAGGGTGGCATAGAGTGAAGTGGCGTGAAGTGGTGTAGAGTACAGTGGTGAAGAGTGCAGAGGTGCATGCCAGAATAGATTGAGGTAAAATGTATTGGCACAGAGTAGAATGGAGTGGTGAAGAGTAGAGGGGTGTAGAGTTGAGTGGGGCACAGAAGAGTGTAGGGATGCAGTGGGGTGTGGAGTGGCGTAGTGTGGAGTGGTGCACAGTGGAGTGCAGTGCCATGGAGTGGTGTAGAGTAGGGTGGAGTGGGGTACCGTGGAGTGTGCATAGTATGGCAGCGTACTGCCATTACAGACAAAACATTTTCAATTAAAATGACCATTACATTTGCTCTCACATACAGTTTTACTGATAAAAGTATACAGCGCACAAAGAATTATGGGTGGAAATGTCATCACCAAATGTATGAATTTGATCATCAGCACAGTTCATTTACATACATTTAAATTTTGTTGTGTGCTAGAAAAAATAGCACCATTCAGCCTCCCTCAAGCAGACTCCCAGTAGCCACATGATTTTCACATAAATCCTCTCACTTTGAAGTCAGAGAAAGAAAAATAAATGACAAGCACCCCGGAAGACACAGCCTGACATATGACTTCTGTGTTTGATTGCACTGTAAATTTCACAAGATATGAAGAAGATTTAAAGGCCTGTTTACAGAGAGTGAGTTTGTTGAAGAATACAGTAAACAAGGTTTGGGCAACGGGAAGGACAGACTCGAGCTGGACAGCCTAAAGCAAATAAAGCCAGCTAATAGAAAGCCACAAAATGTGAATTACAAACCACAAAGCCAGTGGGAAGCAAGGGGCAGAATGCATTCCTAGGTCAACTTTCTGAACGTCTCCAAGATGTCTTTAGCAAATCAGACAGTTGCGCTGTCTGGTAGGCTGTGACCTAAAAAGCAGGGGTGGAAACGAGCACAAAGGAATGGTATAACGGGGCATGGAGGTTCTGATGGGAACTAAAAAGTAATGCAGTGGAATCAAGTCTCACCAGCCTTGGTATTTGGCACCCTGGACCTTCAATAGCCTGGGCTGTGGGCTTCTGAGCAAATATTTTAGGGGCAGATTTACAAGCCCCTTGCGCCACTTTTGCGTCACTTTTCCCATGTTAAAAGTGACGCAAAAGTGGCGCACTGGGCTTGTAAATCTGCCCCTTATTACTTAAGCACTGCCTTCAAGCTGTACTTCGTTGCAGTTTAAATAGGACTTTATCATCTCGATTTGTTAAAATGCATGCTTTCATTTATTTTGAAGCTACAAATACCTAGCAATGCGCTTTAAGACAGAAATCGTCATCCCTCTAAATTGAGCTTTTCAGAGCAGTGTTGCCAAATGAATCATGATACTCTTTTAGGTCGTCCACTATGTAACATTTATGAGAAGTTAAGTGCCTCCATTTCCTCCATCTTTTTACTTTGCGCAATCCAGCTAATTCCTGCCAATGCTTCTAATGATGCATACTAGACCGCTAGCATCCCGAGGCACTGACGTGACTGAAGATAGCATCTGAGCCCCCCGGGGGAAAAGTGAACTCGACGCACATATATTTCGGAGTTGGTAATGCTCTGTTGAGTGGAACTTTTATTGCTTTCGAGCATACTTAGCATTTGAGCGCCGGCTGCCAACGTTCAACCATTTTTACTTTAGGCCCTGAGAGCTCACATCGCGCAGTGGCTCCTTCCCAGGAGGCAAGAGTTTGACTGGAATCCAAATGCACCTTTTTAATGCAACCCTCCGAAGCTCAGATGCCAAGTGCACTTCGCTGCAGAAGAATCTTTATCAAACAATGGCTAAAAGCAACGGAGAAAGATGTGAGTAAGTATATCTTGGGCCAACTGGTGCATCAAGCACACACACTGGCCAATAACGAGCGAGATACAACTATTTACGGAGTTTTTCTCTGATGCTGGATGGTTTATCATAACTGCTTCTACCTCTCCAGTCAGCCATTTATGAAGCCAGCACTCAGACCGATGACATCAGCTGTCTCAATAAATGCATATGCCATAAAGAAGCTGTAATGTTGACACCAGCTGAGCTTTGCTGTCCAAATATACAATGTGCTTGGCACTTAACAGAGATTTATTTTCTTTACACACTCCCGGAGAGCAAAGCTATTCTATGGAGTTTGAGCAGGACTAATGTGATTTCGTCACTTGACTTTCATATTTATGCATGCAACTATACTCTTCATCAAGTATAGAGTGTCATTTAAAGAATTAGAGGAGCCAAGACGTATTAAATAAAATACATCTTTAAGGGAACATGAAAATGTGCAAAATACTCCTCAATGTAAAGACATGAGCGGGACTCTGGAGTAATCTCTGGTACCATTGAAAGCTTTTTTTACCACTGTGTTCCTTACTACTGGTCTATTCAGATTGCTTTACCCAGCTGAGAACATCTAAAGTATTAAACCACAGTGGATTACCATAAGAAGACAAGATTATTTCTGTCATTCTAATCTAGTTTCAAATGGTCCAAACACTTCCCAGCATCTACGGCAATAAGAGGCCTGGAAGGTGTCAATAATTTGATCCTTCCACCATAACATTTTTGGAGTTATTGTTAACAATAAATGACTACCAATAGCACTTCATTTTATAAGCAAAAGCGGAAACATGGGGGACCATTCACCAATGCATTTTTGAGTGTGTAAAGCCAATGGATTGATCCTCTTGGCATGCCGCACTCAGTCGGTCTGCCTGACCCCTTTGCCTCAGGCGTTGTCAACCTCATCTGTGGAGTTCCACAAGAATCCTCACTCAGTTCTGCCCTGTTCAACATTTACATAACCCCCAGTAATGAGCATCACCAACTCCCATGGAATCAACAACATATCCTATACTGGTGATATCCAGATCATATTCTCCCTCTACCAACAAGATGCCAGACATCCAAATTAATATCTCTGCCTGCATGACCAAAGTCACCAGATTCGATGAGAACCAGCTGCCTCAAACACAACACAGACAAGGCAGAAGTAGTAATCTTCGGTAAAACACCTCGCTCTGGGACTCCATCTGGTGGCCTGCCGAACTTGGACCCAACCCCCCTTACCATCAGGCCCTCGGAAAGAACTTTGGTATAGTAATCAAAAAACAACTTGCCATGACTGGCCAAGTGACTACAGTCTCTATCTCCTACTTCCACACACTCAAGATGCTCGATAGGATCTTCAAATAGCTCCCCACCAACACTCTCAGAACTGTCACCCAAGCCAACATCACAAGCAAGTTGGATAACAGCAATACACTCTATGCTGTAATCATTGCTTAACTAACCAGAAGACTCCAAACCGTACAAAACTATGCAGCCAAGCTCAACCTCCTACCCTGAACTCACATCACCTCATACCTCAAAGAGCTTCAATGGCTCCCAATCCACAAATAAGCAATTTTCACACACTTCACGAACACATTCAGAACATTGGGCTTTATGTACCTCAACAGCCAACTCCTGCTCACACCCCCTGCATACTCAGAACCAGATTCAGTGGTCAATCCTTCGACTACCTCGCTCTGAAAGCTAGGAAAAACATACTCTGGCACATCAAAGCCACCACTTCCTCAGTTTCTCTGTGGTGCTTCTTTTTTTCTCCATTCTGTGTTCTAGTGCACCTTTATATAGCAGGCTCATCAAGTAAAATACTTCTCACAATACAGCCCTCCTCAATTTCTCCAACTGACCTTGCTTTCCTAATACCTGAATCAGTTTGCATTTCCGCATAAGCATTTGTTATTTTGCTACATCACCACTGTAGTAGACTAGCTTTACCTGCATGGTAGCAGTTCTCAGACACCTAGTTTAAGTTGCTGCAGCCAACCTTTCAACAAAACATCCAATTGTTTGGTGGTTATTGTTCAAGTGTCTTTGTTGATGCCTGTGTGCCAAAGCGTCATGAGCCATTTGTGGGATAAGTCTTTTAAAGCCATGATTAATTATTGAAAACCACATCTAGTGGCTGCATTATTTTCAGAAATTATTCCATCTAATTGTGCTATCTGTGTATGTTTGAGGTAGCCGTGCTGCTCTCATTAACTTTTCAACATTGATTGTTGAAATGTGTGGAATTGTGCTGGAGTAGGGGAAGTTTCCCAGCCTCCTCAGATTCTGGATCTTACAGTAAGCCTTAAAGCCCTCATTTCTCTTTCTGAATTAGGAGTAAATAGTGTTGGATGATCTTGAGAAACCTCAAAGAGAGGGATAACCATAAGTGGGACTCCTATTTCAAGGGTGTGTTTTGCCTGTTAGGTGGACCATCTACCCCTGTAAGTAAGTAAGTAAGTAATGTTTATTATGCATGATTAATTAAAACCTTTGCATACACATAACCATAAAAGTTTCCTGTACATAGTTCAATAGATAAAACAACACTAAAAGCCATCATTATACATTATATTAAAATTTCACCGAGCTGACAGGCGCTTTCCGAGTTAAGCAACCGTCATTATACATCCTATTAAAGTTCACGTTTTTGCACTTACAACCTTCATTGGATCTAAAGTGCCTGTGCATCAGTAAGGTGTTTTTGCAAAGCTTGCTAAGTATGACTTCAAGAACAGCCTGGCCAGGCAATTTCTATTTAACCAGTGTTCATCTGCAATGCATGTTTGAGTGTCTTGGTTACTATGTCGGAAACTTTTGTGAGCCAGCAGTTTAGCTGTGCTTCGGTTGGATTGAAGCACAGCTTTACTGCCTGCCTACAAGTCCTGGTGCCGTTGTGCTTGAGTACTGGTTGTAGTAAAGTGCTTCTTATGTCCTTTAAGTTGCAGATGACGTGGACAAGAACCTCGTTTCCTCTTTCGCATATGTTGACAGGACTACGGCACTGGTCTCCTTTCCCATGGTGGAAGGTATGGGATGATTGGAAGGACGCCCGGCCACAACTTTAGGAATATTTGTTTATCCTCGTTTTGACTCTCCATTTCAGGTAAGATTGCGGTTTGAGTGCTTCGTAATCACTAAGCACTGTCCAGCCAGTCAGTCAAAATACTCTTTATTCGATTTTTGTTAAAATCATAAAAGGCGTACAACAAACACAAATACAGTATTTAAAAACATCACTTAATCTCATTACAAAAAGGGTTTTCTGCGTAATGATTACATTTCATCAGATTATTGCATGCGAAAGTACAAGTCTATTTACAAAAAGTATTCCTTTAAAAACAAGTTTGAGTTAAAACAGGTCAATCTGGGGTAAGCCATGTGCCCTTTTAGCCAGTGTTCCTTTTTTTTCTAAAATGGATACCATTTTTGTTACCTTTGTCACAGTCTTTTTTTAAGGTCTGGTGATCTGTAGAGGTTCCCCAAAAAACCATCAATCTCAATAACTTTAGGGAGTCAAACTAATACTCCCTGCCAGGTGATTTTTCGTGGCGAAATAGTTGGATCCAAAGATGGGAGTTTAGGGATCTTGACTCAGCGCTTCGGATCTTATGCCAACTTTTTAAATATGCACCCCTCCTTCCACTGATTGTTTTTGAAACCCAAATACGCTTAGAAATTGAAAAATTGCTCTCTATGTGTTAGCTATTACTTTGTCCAAGGCTGCAGCATCTCTCCCTTTTAGCGATTTGCTCCCATACGTTAGCGCAGGTTGTAATTTTGCACGTATCACCTGTAGCAAAGGGTCCAATGTTAGATCGGGCAGCGTTTTCTTCAGGGGCTTCATCGCTAGGTAGGTCATGGCTCCCTTTCTTCACAGGGACTCCAGCTGGAGTTTGAATGAGCTTTTATGATCCAGGAGGATTCGTAGATATTTGTAGTTGGTTGTCTGGTCCAGGCATTGCCTCTCTAAGTACCAGTTGATTTTTCTCTTTTTGTGGTAGTTTACTGCCATGATTTTTGTTTTCTTAAGATTTATTTTATAAGGCATTGTGTTGAGAGAAACTGTTGGTGGTGTTCAAGAGATGTTGTAGGATGATGGGGGTCCGACTTATGAACACTAAATTGTCCACGTATAACAGGTTTGACAACAAAGTATTTCCCAGTTTCGGGGCATGTGATGTACTCTTGTCCAGTTCCCCTGGGAGATCAGCTAGGAAGAGGTTAAAGAGTAAAGGTGCTAGAACGCACCCTTGCTTTAATACTTTAGAGGTGGCGATTCACCTTGAGAGGTGCGTCCCTGCACCTATTTTAATCTTGATCCAGGTGTCAATATGTAGCAGTATCAGCTGGTCTAAAAGGGGATTTGGTAACCACCAGCTTTCCAGTTTTTGCCATAATTCAGTGTGGTCTACGTGGTCAAAGGCTGCAGTGTAGTCTATAAAACATAGAAATAGGGGATACTTTGCCACTTTATCCGCATCCATCAAAAAGGCTAACGCCATGATGTTAGTGGTGGTTCCTTGTCCACACCAAAACCTGGTTTGGTTTATTGGGATAATGGAGTTTACTGATGCCCAAGATGTTAGTTCTTCCAAGATTATTCCCGCATATTACTTTGCCTCAATGTCGATAAGAGCAATTCATTGATAGTTGTTTGGAGCTTTCCAGTCGCATTATTTGAAGATGGGGCTGATAACTGACTCTTTCCAGGGCTGTTGCACATTTTATGTCCCTGAAAACTGGTACTAACGCTTTGCTCCAGTATTCCACGTCATGTTTGTACAGCATTGGAGGAATTACATTGGGGCCTGGGGCTCCTGCGAGTCTACCCCTGGCTATTTGTCCTGTTATCTGTAAAGCATTTAGACCAAAGTGCTCTTTGTTGTTAGACGATGAAGGGTCAAGTCTGCTGCGGTTTCAACTCCCGGATGTTTTTGTCTACTCGGGGGGGGAGGGGGGGGGTTGATATACCTTGCTTGCGTTGTGTTTTGCACCATTTCTACCCTATGGATGTTGCCTCTCTCCTTTTTTGTGATCCCCAGTTCTTTGTCTACTTCGTCTTCCTTTTGCACTTTGTTATTGAAGTGGCTAAAAATATATTCTAGCCAGACAGACTCTATTATGTTAGAGTTTATTCTTGGGTGGTTTGGTTGTTAGATTCTGTTGATCGTTTGCCAGAACTTGGTGCTGTTCTTTTGTTTGGCGTCATCAAGTAACCTGGCCCATAGTTCATCATTTTTTAATCTTTATTATCCTATTTCTTTCTTTTTATTAGTGTCTTTAGTTTCTGCAGGTCACTTTGCAGATCTGGGTTATGGAGGGTTTTGCGAAGCCGCCTTAATGTTTGGTTTATTGTGCGTTTGAGATTTTTTGATTCTGGGCTGGTTGCCATCCTTCTTGGGATGGCCGCAGTTTGTCTCGATTTCGTCCCTGTCCCGGTAGTAAATTTCTCCCGAAGAGTTGTTGTGAAGTTCTCCCATGCTTTCACAGGTTGGATTCGTGTGTCTTTTCCTTGGTTGTTCAGTATTTCAGCAGTGGTTGATATTTCCTCGATGTTGTAGGGTTTACACCTTATTCGCTTAAGATTTGAGGTTGCTTCTGTGCCAATAGTTTTACTGCTTCTAGTAAATGAGCTGTGTTTGCTTTTAGTGTCACTTCCTGGGGTAGGTGATTGCTATGTTCATTGTCACCTATTCTAAAGGAGGCGAATTTGTTGAACATGGGTAAGGTTATGTAGGTAAAGTCTAGGTAAGAGGAGGCTTTTGATGAATGAAATGTAGTAGCCGGTGGGTTGTCCTCCTCAAAGCAGCCATTCAGTACTTTCATGTTTAGATGTTCGAGTTCCTGAAGCACATGCTTCGAGCATCTCAATGTTTGCTGGATCCTGATTCGGTATTCCCCAAGCGGTGGTTAGGTCTTGCACAAGGTCCTCCTCTTGCCCAGACCCGAGAAGATGTAAATTGAAGTTGCCTGCCAGGATGATGTGGTCAGTGTCCCGCTCTTCCATAACCCTTTTCAGTTCTTTAACCAGCTCTTTTGCAGCTTTTGATTTTTGTTTGGGGTGCACGTAGGTGTTGATTAATATAATTTCCTGGCATTCCGTGTTGAAATTAAGAATTATCGTCACTGCCTGGATGGCAATTGGAGCTTCAATTTGTGCCTCTCTGGATGAGATTTCTCCTATTGTGGTTATTGGGACATGTATCGTCAGTCCCCCTGAGCGATGACCAAAATCAGATCCCTTTCTTGCTGGAACAAAGTGTGACGTGCACCTCTGAAGCTCAAATGCCTTATCCTCCAAGGTTTCCTGGAGTAGTATAACATCAAATGTTTTTAGGCAGTTTTATACCTCGTGGTACTATGTCTTGCTAACTAGACCATTGATGCTCCAAATGCACATACAGATTTTGCCTCGCTCTGCTGGGGCTGTTGGTGAACATCTCTTGTCAATTGGATAGCTCTATTGTTATTGTTCGCTGTATTTGCGTCCAGTTCTGAGTTGTTGACGGTGGAGTTAAGCCTAGTTGCCCGAGACCTGTGTTCAGGTTGGTGACCTTTGCGCGGGTGGAGTGTGTGTTTGGGGTGCTGCTGCGTGTTCCATTTAATACTGAAGTGGTGGTTTTGGATGGTCCGTTAATAGGGGCGTTTAGAAAGGGCGTTGTGTAGGGTGGTTTTAATACAGGTTTCAGTTTTATCCCCAAATGTAGGATCGTGTTTTCTTCTTTCATAATTTTGTCAACTGTCTCCTTAGTATTCCATCTTGTTTTATTTGCCTCTGGACATTGCAGGTTGTTGGTTGGGTGAAATTCTATAGAGAGCAAATCTACTGAGCATAGGTTTTCTAGGCTTTTGATGGAGTGTAGGAGCCACAGTACATTCCCTCTATTTAGCATGTCCGCTCTTCCCCGAGTTTCGTACTTTTTTCGTGTTTTATTTGCCTCTGGACATTGCAGGTTGTTGGTTGGGTGAAATTCTATAGAGAGCAAATCTACTGAGCATAGGTTTTCTAGGCTTTTGATGGAGTGTAGGAGCCACAGTACATTCCCTCTATTTAGCATGTCCGCTCTTCCCCGAGTTTCGTACTCGAGCAAAAAAATATGATGGTGTCCGTTCCCTTTGCATCTTTGGCCTCGGTTTCCTGGGAAGTGATTATTTCGGGAAGTAGGGACCTTGATAGAGTTCAATTGCTCTTGTTTGCTCCTTCTTGAGCGTTGGTGTAGAAAGTTTGTTGGAGATCAGCTGATATCTGATCTTTATCCGGCGTGTTGATACAGTGCTCGTTCTCTATTCTTTGATCTTTGTGGTGACTCTCTATAGTTGTTTGGTGGGTTGTTTCTCAGTTTGGGCCTTGGGGTTTGTACCACGCTGGTGACCTTGCTAAATTCTTGCGTCGCTGTGGCTATCTGCTTTCCTATTTGAATGATCTCCTGTTTGTTGTCATCTGTTGAGGTGCTTTGTAGTGATAATCTTGAAGATGGCCCCGTAGTTGATTCCAGAGTGATGTTAGATCTTGTGATGGGGTGTTCTGGCCTGTCAACCAAGGTGGGGGTAAGGGCGTGCCTGATGTCCACGAATCCACAGGAGTAGCCAGAGGCTGGTTTTTGATGTAAAGACCCAAGGCGGCTATCTTCCTGTTCCTTCCTTTCCTTTTCTGTTTGCGGCATGCTTTCGGTGGTGAGGGTTTTTTTGTTGGCGACGCTCTCTTTAATTGTTTCTGTTGCTTAGCTGCCTCCTGGGGGATGGTGTAAGCTAATTGGCGTGGACCCCATTTTATGATGTCCGGGTGTTGTTGTGTCTGTTCTAGGTGATTGGTCAGTTGGGTAATTGTGTGGTGTTTCAAGTCTGATAGTAGACCTCCTAGCATTGATGGCAACTTGAGTAGTTTGACAATTATTGGGGCACAGGTGCATTCAGGTTGTGTAATTTGAGTTCCTTGAGCAGCTTCTTGCCCCCGCTTTATGAGACCGTTAAGTTCTGCTATCTTCCTATCTATCCCTGAAGTAAAATCTGCTAAAGTTTGAAGAATCGTGAGCTGTAGGTCCAATTTGTGGGAGTGGTATTGAAGCGCCGAAGCTGAGTATTGCATAGTACTTAATATGGTTGCCCATATAGGTTCTGTATATGTTGGTCCTGTGGAGTTGCTTCTCTCTCCCCAGGGTGCACTTGAGGCTGCTTTTGGGGAATAAGTTGAGACAGGCTTAAAGCTTAATGAGACAACAAGTTCCTCCCATTCCTGTGAGGCAAGGAAGGTCATGTCACCGTCCGTTGAGTGGGAGTCTTCGTAAGGAAGTGGAAGGCAGCGCGCAGGTGGTGTGTTGTCAGATGGTTCGTTAAGGGCTGCCAAGGTATCAGCTTGTGTGATTGATGTCTGTAAAGGAGAGCTGTTTTTTGGATGTGATAATGGGATCCAGACATTTTGTTCTGTCCGCTGGCTTAACTCTGGAGCGAGGGCTTGGGGGTCCTTAGGGCCCGCTTGGTCGTTAATTTCCCCCTGTTTTAAGGTATTTGTGGGG
This sequence comes from Triturus cristatus, assembly GCF_964204655.1. Classification (NCBI taxonomy): domain Eukaryota; kingdom Metazoa; phylum Chordata; class Amphibia; order Caudata; family Salamandridae; genus Triturus; species Triturus cristatus. The sequence goes on along the minus strand of NC_140591.1, from coordinate 1,209,385,503 downwards.
TCTATGTCCGGCTGTGCTCTTATTTTCCAGTGGGGGGAGGGGTTGAGCCTTTGGGTTTCTTGTTGGACTGCCTTTTATGTTTCTGGGTGTCTCATGGGCAGACTCTCTGCAGGCTCTATCCCCAAATGGATTGTTGGCCTCGCTTTTTATCCTGGTTTCTATATCTATTTTGTTGATGTCCAAATCGCTGTCCGTGACCGTGGTCTTTTCATGGGGTTTGTCCTTTGTAAGTGACAGTGGTTCAGCCGGGTTGGTGGAGGTCTGTGTAATGTGATCAAGTCTCCCTGGTTGCAGGGGGTTTTGCAGCCTCTTAATGTCCTCATTTTTGGAGTAAATAACTGTTCCAGGGTCTTTCAGAAAGGAATATTTTGTATATGTGTTTTGGATGAAAGGTTTATGGGTTTTTCCTTTGAGATGCCCCCTCAATGTTTATAAACTCTTCTGACTCCTGGGTTTTTGGTGATGGCTTCCGGTGGATAGTGATTTGGAGTTTTTTTATAGTCACTGGGCTGTTGGTTTCACTGGTGTTTATACCACTGTGGGGGGAGCTGAGTGGAGAGCAGATGCTAGTGTCCGTGTTGCCCATAGCTGTGTTGCATTTTTTGCCACTTGTTATGTCGAGTTCAGGGGCGCCCTCACCCTTGGCTTTCCTTTGCTTTGGTTTAGGTTTAGATCTTGCCTGGGACCTCCTTACTCTGCCTGACCTCATATCTTCCTTGTTGCCTGATTTGCTTGTTGCTCGTTGTCCCTTGGGGGGTGTTCTTTTAGCCTCCCTTTGGCCTCCCTTTGGTCCCTCTAGGCCTCCGACCAAGCCTCCAGCCTCTAGATATTCTGGTTGTTCACCGGGTGGCACGCCTAGGGTGCCTGGAATGTTTGTTGTTTTTAATTTTATTCTTTGTATTCCTTGTTTGCCTTCTTGTTCCTCAGGAGTAGAGCTGGTACTAGTGAGCTAGTGTGGGTGGGTTCCCAGACGGTTCCAGTCGATTGGCGCCTCCCTCCCTGTCTCCCCCTTGGAGGGGTTCTTCTAGCGCTCCCTGGCCTATAATGGGCTGTCCCAACCCTGGCCCAACTGCCACAGTTGTTAGTTGTAGGATGAATTTGGGGAGAGCTTCAAGAGAACCAGAGAGAACCAGAGGAGGTGGGAAAGCTAGGTGAATGGCGGCAGGAGGCGGCTCCTGCCACTGCCACTGGGTGCTACAAATTGGGCCCCCTCCCCCAGCTGAATGTCACCTACTTCCTGGTGCCAGTTGGCTGACTTGGTGGATGTGGAGACGGGGTAACTTGGGGTAGCTCTCTGGGGCTCTCTATTGCACCAGTGGCAGCAGTGGTGATTCCCTGGCTCCTCAATGCCTCTTGTAGCTTCTTGTAGCTGGTAGGCAGGCAGGCTGGCTGTGAAGCTAGCAAGCAGGCAGATGAATGGGCACTCGAGTTGGAATCCGCAAACCGAATCCCAGCCTAGTTGGGCTGCCTCCATGGGCTCCATCCGTCGCACACTTGGCAGCCACCTTTAATGGCTGGCCTTGTCACCTTAGACTAGTTTCTTCATCCGTTGCCCAACCACTTAGCCACCGCACCACACCGTGCCGCCTAGCCGCTGAAGTCCTCAAGACCCCCCACTGACTGATAAGGAGTGTCGATGCCGGCAATCGCAGCAGTGGCTCCTTGCTGCACTAGCGGCTTGCGGCTGCGGCTGCGGCTTCGGCTTGGTTGCGTTGACCAGCTGGCCAGAAAACCTGATCTGGAGTTCCACGCTTCCACAGGGACAGACCTCTGTAGGAATTTTAGTTGCTGTATCAGATGTTTCTGATTCTGTTCTAGGTGAAAACATAGTTATAATATTGATATATTATGTGAGTTCATATTGAATATGCTTTCTAAAGTAAGGTATTTAAACATGAAATGAAATGAACAAAATGTATAGGGCATGCAAGGCCCTTGGGCACCCAGGCGCTGTAGTATTGCTATGCCGTGCAGTGAACTGTTGGAGAACTTCAATTGTGATAATCCTATCTGTAGAGTTCACAGCCATGTTTTTAGGGCTTTTCTAAAAGGGAGATGCAGCATCATGGATGTGAGGTTGAAGGGAAGAGTGTTCCAGAGCCTTGCTGCTGCAACAGAGAAGGCTCTGTCGCCCCATTTCTTCTGTACTCTGTGGACCATTACCCAGTTTTGGAGTGCTGAGTGGAGATTTCTAGCAGGAACATACCATTGGAACATGGGTTTGGTGTCATCTGGGCTTGCCACATAGAGAGCTTTATGTACGGTGCATAAGAACTTAAACCAGATACATTTCGCTACCGAAAGCCATTGCAGTTCTTGTAGAACTTCGACTTTGAATGCCACATGGGAATGTCCAGCAGAAGCCTTGCCATTGCATTGTGCACAAGTTGCAGCTTTACTAGGGTTGACTTGTTGGTCTTCAGTTGGAGTGCATTGCAGTAGTCTATCCTTAAGGAGACCGCAGCAAGAGTGACATGTTTAGGAGTTTAAAGGGTCATAAACAGAAATATCTTCCTAAACATTCTAATCATCCAGAAGCAGATTGACACTGTACAACTGACCTGTTGTTCCAGTGACAACTCGCTGTCCAGAAGGACTCCTAGGTTTTTAGCAGTGTCAACTGGAGTGGGTAAGGTGCCTAGCGTGTACGCCCACCAGTTGCTATTCCAGATCAAGTTTGAACCTCCAAATAGCAATACCTCCATCTTATCTCCATTTAGCTTCAAATAGTTCTTAGCCATCAAAGAGGCGACTGCTTTCACGCAGATGTTAAAATTGGCTGCAGTGTCCTTAGTGTCTTTAGCAATGGACACAATTATTTGGAGTGTCATTGGTGTATGACACTGACTTTAGACCAAAGGATCATACAGGCTTGGCCAGTGGGGAAACGTAAAGATTAAATAGCGTGGGGGGTCAGTGATGAGCCCTGAGGGACCATACAAGGCAGCGACAATGGCTCAGAATGGAAGAGATTCATTACCACCCTTTGTGATCTCTCAGTAAGTAAAGAGGACGAGTGCAGGGCTTAGTAAATATCAATCCTGCAGGTGCTCCATTTGCAGGGTTGGGGAGATGGTTACAAAGGCAGTGGAAAGATCCAACAGGATCAAGGCTGCGACCTGCCCAGCATCAACAAGGCATCTGATGCTGTCTGTTGCAGCTGTTAAAGCTGTCTCAGTTGCATGATTACTACAGAAGCTGTACTGCGATAAATCCAACAGACCCCGTTCCTCCACATAGCCCATCAAACTTTAATTAAGGTGTATCTCTAGGATCTTTGCCGGGACTGGAAGGAGAGAAATAGGCCGATAGTTCTTAAGGCCCTAAGAATCCAAGTTCAGCTTCTTAAATAAAGTCCACATCACTGCCTCTTTCCACAGCCGTGGATATGGCCCAGTCATAATAGCTTTGTTCATGATTGCACATAAAGGGTGGAACACTGTACTGGCCATCAATTGCTAGGTTTTTGAAGTACAAGGTTCCAGAGGGGATCCATTCCCGATTTAATGTTGTGGAAAAGCAATTAAATTACATCTTGTGTCAGAGGTGTGAAAACCTCTAACATCCGCACATGCATCTCCTTGTCCTCTTCAGGTGCTAGCGGATTACTCTACGATTCCCTACTGAGGCTAGGGGAACCATCTTCTGCTGTATTATGGACGTCAAGCTCCAGGTAAATGTTTGCAATTTTCTGCTGAAAGAAGTCTGCAAGCTTGTTGCATAATTCTTGATGGCCCTCTCTTCCTGGACAGACCAGGGGAGAAGGTAACGGATGAAGAATTTTAAAAAGTTCTTTAGGGGAGTTGATCACCTCAAACTGTTGTCATACTATAGCTTTTTTTCTTCTCTAATAGCCAGTTTGTAGTACTTGAGGGCTGCCTTATATGATGACCTCTCTTGTTCCCCATAAAGATTCCTCTATGCATGCTTCTGACTACAACACTTGTGCCTAAGGATCCTTAGTCACTCAGTAAACCAGGGGGCAGTCAGCACTTTTCCCCAGACATTAGATTCCTGGAAGGGAGCTACTGAGTCCGCTGCCAAGCACAGCCATACTGAAAAGCTTTCCACCCCCATAGTCCACATCCTCATGGAGAGTGCATGGGTAGCTATTAAGAGCATTGACAAAGGATTCAGCTCAGACCCCCTTCCAGTTCCTGGAACATATCTTCATACCTGGTGCGTTGTCATTCTTATGAGAAAAGGAGAAAGACACTGCACTGTGATCTGACCAGGTAAGAGTCAGAACCTCTTTGTTCTGCCACATGGGTAAGAGCCATGACCTGCTGACGCAGCCCCAGACAGGGGAGCATTTTCTTAAGTACGCTTGAGTCTTTATTGTCAAGGTCCTCCAAGTGGAAGTTAAAGTTTTCCATAACCCTAAATGCATTTTTCACCAAACAAGACTCCATATATTTAAGCTCTTCAGCTGTAAACATTGCCCTTGGTCCAGGGGGCCTATAAATTAGTATTCTGGCAAAGCAATTTGTGGCTGTAATTTGTATGGTGAAATCCAGCTCCTCGCAGAGATTCATACACTGTATCCTTTCTAGATAGCATAGGTACTCTTGCTTGTACATAATGGCCAGACTTCATCCCAGTCTCCCTATACTATCAGATCTTAGGATCGAATATCCTGAGGGAACCATATCTACCAATTCTGAGCTAGAGCCATCATTGGGCCAGGATTCTGTGATAAACACCTCATCCGGGTGGTGGGTGAGCGTGAATTCAGCAAACTCAGTTCTATGCTTCTTGAGGGACCTTGCATCTTTTTAGGAGCCCCCTCAGATTTACCTCCCTCCCATCTGGCTCCTTATTAGTTATGTCCGCTCTGAGGGGGGCTACGGTAATCAGGCAGTAACTCAGAGTGGGAGGAGTTATTGATCTCAACCCCACATGTGAACACACAGGCCTATTTTACGGTGATACAGTTCATCACACCCTAAGACCATGCAGAGGGATGACTTAAACAGTTGCTGTAAACTCAGCGCAGACGGGCTAGCCTTTGGCCAACAGTGTGTCCATGCATTCCTATGCATGTGCATAATATAGTCATCTCTGAGTGGAGAACAGCTAGAGCGCTTATCCCCAGTCCTCAACCTGGAGGTGGGCAGCAACAAACTCCTTCCACATCAATCGGAATCTAGAGAACCATGGAGGACCGAGGAGCATGAGGGTGATGAATCACCCGTTAATAGTGAAGTATAGTACAGTTTTTAAAACAGCAGATTTGAAAGCGGCGCAAATAGTAATGGCAACAGCAACTGAGGAGTAATTTAAAACAGGCAGACTACCTGCGACAAATCTATGTTTATTATTAAAGCAAGCCCTAAATGTAAATAATATAAGTAACATTTACAATATAAATTAGAGAGCTCATTAAGGCCACAAGGTAAAAATAACAAGTTTTATGTGTGGTTAGCCTTGGTGTTATGCACATGGCCTACATTACCCATAATGCAGTTGAATGATCACTATGAGAACCTGAACCAACTATGAATGTTCACTTTTATTTATTCCCAATTCTGACTACGTGCTTCATAAACAATATATTATTACCACATTTCGGTGTAATTTGTAAATGTTAATAAACGTATTTATTGTTAATATATTAAATTCACTACACTGTAATGAACGGACGTGCCACTTCAGATATAGGGTTTGATGTGTCAATAATGGATTCTCCATAAATCCATTCAGGTTGGAAAGTGATATCCATTAATTCCTCCAAAGGGTTAGACGGTACCTCTGTATGTGTTCCTCCGCCTTTAGCTGCAACCTTCTGTCTTCCTGATGCTTTTTAGGTCTCGGCTGAGCCAGCGCGCATGTACTGCCCTGTGAGGCTTCTAGTAAGGACTTTCAACTCGGAGCACACGCTCCTGCATGTGTTTTTTTTTTGTTGCTCACACGCTATTGGCCTTTGCATGTGTCTTTCTAAGAAAGACAGCACGCAATTGACAAAAGGTGGGCGCATGTCCCGCCTTCTCTCTCCCCTGGCCTAGGGAGCTTGGGAGCGAGCAGCAGCGCGGCCGGGTGCCAGCTGCCAGCTGCATACCTCGCATTCCTTGCAGTGCGTGCACACCGCGCTTGTTCCTATATGCCATGCCAAGCCCCTAACACACTTTGGCTGGCCTCTTGACCTTCCTTTTTCTGGCCTCCCCCAGGCCCTCCCTTGACCTTCGTGGCACGTTTTTCCCCAATGCGGCACATCCGTGAATCTTCTGGCACCAGGGCGCTCGGTAGGTTAATTCTTCGGCCCCTTGTGGCCCCGGCGCGGGCTGGCCTTCCTTCTAGTTAAAATGAGGTGCTTAGTCATGGCCAACAGCGTTGCTGGGTAGTATTGACAGCCGCGGCTAGTTTATTAGACATTATTCCTTCCGACTCCTCTATACGTGGAAATTCACATCTAGAGAAAATCAGCAAGGAGTTTGCAAACTGTGCATAGAACTAGAAAATAAATATGTTCTTCGAAGTAATGCTAGGGACATAGTTGACAGTTCTACTGCTTGTGACTGAACCCCCACCCTCATCACCACCTCTAGCGCTTTATCAAACTTCTCATTTCCTTCGTCTTTCTGTATCACCTGCCCCGTTTCTCCAATCCTCTGCTCCCCTCCTTTCGCTCACTCATCCTGCTCTTAGTTCACTTTGTTTCCATCACTCCTCATTGTTCTATAGTACCCACTCCCCGCTTCTGCCCCAACACAACTCAACCCACGTAACGCCTTCCTCGTCCCCCCTCTCATCGCCACCACCTTTTATTCATCAGATCACACCCCAACTTTCCTCCAATCACACCCTGACTTTCTTCCAGTCACACCCTCCTTTGCCACGCTCGTGACCCATCCCCCACCCCATCACTACTCCATGATTAGCACATCTGGCCTCCGCCCGGGGAGGGAAAGCTCATTCAGTCCAAGGATAGAGTGACTGGCGGGAAATTTGGTCTCCTTCCGGACAGAATTCCTCACCGAGGCTGCCGCATCTGAACACCATTTGTCCACCATTCGCTGAACAATTTACAACAAGCATTTGCAATGCAATAGGTCTCGCATTTACCCTGGTTTAAGCTATTGGCATTGTAAATGACAATGCCTTTTATTTATGTTTTAAAAACAAAAATAAAAGGCATTGTCATTTGCAATGTCAATAGCTCAAACACGCGTAAATGCGAGACCTATTGCATTGCAAATGCTTGTTTCTACTTGGTGAAGGAATGCAGGTCACACAACCGCTTCCTGAATTCTCAGACGGAGATTTTGGTGACATGATGTATCCTTTGTCATATCCTTGACCAAATTTGTATTTTTGTTGCCTCGTGTCTTATTTTGAGAAGCACACTTTCTTAGAAGAATTTTCAGCTCATGGTCACTAAATGTATGCTTCCTCTTCCCCCCAACCTCCTTTTGCGGCTCCTTGCTTAACATTTGGGTTATATTTCCTCCTGTAATCGCAGAGAAGTTCTATTTCTGGTTTGTATCTGAGAGTAAATGTACTTCATGTAATGGGTGAGGTCATCACTTGCTGACAGCCTGACAATAACTATTTACGACTCACCAATTCTGGATATGTGATGCAGTATTTTAAAATAACGAATGTCTACAAATAGTTGTTTGCAAAAATAGAATGAACCTAAATCATATTTAGTGATTCTTAATTTGCGATTTTTATATTTGTCACTATTTTGGAATATTGAAATTGTACATCATGCCCTAGATCGTTTTTTCCATATATTGAATGTTCTCTGGTGCCTTATCTCATGATCAATGGTCCATGTAGTCTGTATTACATGTTGCTTCTAGAAGGTAGTTGGAAGAATTTTGTCAATGTAATTTTTTTAAAGGTTTTATTTAAAAAGAAATATTTAAAGTTGTATTGTATCATTTCAGCACAGATTATATAGACAGTGTGAAACAAATATCTTGGGAGTTCTGATGTATTAAAAAGCACAAAAAGGTGATTGTGAAGTCATGTCTGCACAATGTGCTCTTCGAAGTATCCTCTATCAGTCTAGGTAGCAACCATGCATCCATCAGTCATCACCAGTTGACCAAAGGATGTTGCCTATGTTCCCGTTGGCCGTTATGAGGGAAAGGGTTGGTGCCATTGCTTTTATAAGCGTGGGGATCTCATGTGCTAAGATGACTTCTGTATAGACCTCTGTTTAACAGGGGAGTAGCAGACTGCAGCTTCATCTTTGATGACCAAAGTCAACCCCTGTTAAAAGTTGCATGTGGGAACAATACCTTTACTGGTGAATGGTGTACGTGACATCATCAATCTATCTATTTTTTGGTATACAGTAAGTAGTGGACACATGCACTCATGAGAGGTTTTCTTTTTACAACCTTCCTTTTTAATGGGCAGCTTAATTAGATGCAAAGAATAAGTGGAACAAGGGTGAAAGAGAATGGAGCTGGGCGACTAAGTGGGTTCAAGATGATAAAACACCAATAGAGGAGAAGGGGGAAGGCATCATCAGGAAGTTGCGACTATCCAGAGAGTGACAACATTGCAATGCAGAGACTTCATGCAGAGGCTGTGGAGCCCACCTAGAGGGTAGTTGAGCTGGACACCACATGTTAAGCGGAGTCAGTTGATGGGGCTCCTCCTAGGCCTGAAGAAGAAATATCATTAGTGGCCCAAGAGCAGACCCCTCCGTCATTGCGGCCTCACGCTGCCCCCTCCACAGTCCCAAAAACAAAAGGAGGAATGAGGAAACTGATTACAGATCTGTAGGTAGTCACTAGGGACATTCAAGACAGGGAGTTGGCATGAAGACCCACCTAGGGGCGCAAGCTGACAAAGCAAAAGGAACTCTGCAGCCTACTGTCCTCCTGGACTGCAGTCTTAAAGTCTTGTTCAGAAACCCATCCCTCCTTAACTGTTGTGTTTATTATATCTCTCAGTGCTTCTTCCCCCTTTGCTCCAAAAACTACCTCAGCATTTGTCCTGCTCAATCAATCAATCAATCAGTGACACTTGTAGAGCGCGCTACATACCCGTAGGGTCTCAAGGCGCTGGGGGGGGGCAGGGGGGGGTGCCGTTACTGCTCGAACAGCCAGGTCTTCAGCTTCTTCCTGAAGGAGAGGTGGTCTTGGGTCAGGCGCACGTCGGTAGGGAGGGAGTTCCAGGTGTTGGCGGCCAGGTAGGAGAAGGACCTTCCTCCTGTAGTCGCTCTTCGGATGCGGGGGACGGCGGCGAGGGCGTGGTTGGCTGATCGGAGGTGGCGTTTGGGAGCGTGGAAGTTGACTCGGCTGTTGAGGTAGCTCGGGCCTTTGTCGTGTAGGGCTTTGTGTGCGTGGGTGAGGAGGCGGAAGGTGATTCTTTTGTTGACGGGGAGCCAGTGAAGGTCTCTCAGATGTCCGGAGATGTGGCTGGTTCGTGGGATGTCGAGGATGAGTCTGGCTGAGGCGTTCTGGATCCGCTGGAGTCTCTTCTGGAGCTTGGCGGTGGTACCGGCGTAGAGGGCGTTGCCGTAGTCCAGTCGGCTGGTGACGAGGGCCTGGGTGACGGTCTTCCTGGTCTCGGTGGGGATCCACCAGAAGATCTTCCGTAGCATGCGTAGGATGTTGAAGCACGCCGAGGAGACGTTGTTGACTTGCCTGGTCATGGAGAGGGAGGAGTCCAGGAGGAAGCCCAGGTTGCGTGCATGGTCTGTCGGTTTGGGTGCGGTGCCCAGGGCGGGAGGCCACCAGGAGTCGTCCCAGGCGGAGGGTGAGGAGCCCAGGATGAGGACCTCCGTCTTGTCCGAGTTCAGTTTCAGGCGGCTGGTCGTCATCCACTCGGCTACCTCTTTCATCCCTTCGTGCAGGTTGGATCTGGCGGCGGCGGGGTCGTTGGTCAGGGAGAGGATCAGTTGGGTGTCGTCGGCGTAGGAGATTATGCTGAGGTTGTGTTTGCGTACGATGGCCGCGAGGGGGCTCATGTAGACGTTGAAGAGGGTGGGGCTCAGAGATGATCCTTGAGGGACGCCGCAGGTGACTTCGGAGGCCTCTGACTTGTACGGTGGTAGGCGGACTCTCTGTGTTCTTCCGTCGAGGAAGGAGATGATCCAGTCCAGCGCCTTGTCCTGGATTCCGATGTTGCTGAGGCGCCGTACTAGGGTGCGGTGGCAGACCGTGTCGAATGCCGCAGAGAGGTCTAGGAGGATGAGGGCCGGTGTTTCTCCATTGTCCATCAGGGCTCGGATGTCATCGGTGGCGGCGATGAGGGCGGTCTCGGTGCTGTGATTGGCTCGGAAGCCGGACTGTGAGGGGTCGAGGGATCCGTTTGTCTCGAGGAAGGCGGCCATCTGCTTGTTGACGGTCTTCTCGATGACTTTGGCTGGAAACGGGAGGAGCGAGATGGGGCGGTAATTCTTGAGGTCGGTGGGGTCCGCTGTAGGTTTCTTTAGTAGGGCGCTGAGTTCGGCGTGCTTCCAGCTCTCAGGGAAGATGGTGGTGTCGAAGGAAGTGTTGATGATGTCTCGCAGGTGGGGTGCGATGACAGCGTCGGCCTTGTTGAAGACGTGGTGAGGGCAGGGGTCGGTCGGTGATCCGGAGTGGATGGAGTTCATCGTGCGGATGGTGTCTTCGGTGCTGATCGGGGTCCAGGCGTGGAGGGTGGTGGTGGGGGGTGGTTGTTCGGTCATGGTGTGCGTTGGTTGGTTGTTGAAGCTGTGCTCCAATCGGAACAGTTCAGCCTGAACTGCCAGGCCAGGCACACTGTAAACTGGAAAACAAGCAACCTCAAGCTGATTTTGTACGATTTCGGCCTCATCAGTTGTGTGGAGCTTGAGTTCTATGGGACAATCAGCACGGGAACCATCTGGACATAACCATCGCACTGGGGAAATCAAAATATTGGTGAGTGGAGTTATTAAATTATTCTCAGACACTGCTCATGTAAATGGTCTGCCCCATTTATGTCTGACGGTTTGCCTCAGAACGAATTCCTAATTCCATGTTGGATGCTTTAAGGCAGGATTTTGTCTCTCTCATTTTCTTTCTCTCTGTTTAACATGTGCATGCAACAAAATGAGCAGCTTAATCTTGGTCCATTTATTGTCTCGCATTGACCCCTGATATTCTGAAGTTCAAATCAACATCTTACAGATTTCAAGCTCATTCGTGGCCTTTCCACTTTCTGCTAGTTGCATTTTCACTGATTAATCGCAGCCTGCCACCTTGCAGGTTTCTTGAAGATGTGTTTCTATATTTAAAATCTAATATGGCTAGGTTTCTTCAACCTGCCCTTACCAATTAGTATTTTCCAAGTTTCAGCAATAGCCTAATATGATGTCAGAAACATTTTCTTTGTCGCTCTTGCTGCCCTAAATTGAATTATGTTAAACATGTCTTTCAAAGCAGCTGGCAAACTGGTCATGGAAACTAGAACGCTATCATTTCTATTTCAGAATCCATATACGTTATTTCCATAATTTCAAGGGATATAGCATTAGCTATGTTTTTGTTCGGTGCCAGGCCGCATATCGGGGGCGGCTCCTCCGCTATGGCAGAGGAGAGTCGCCCCACTGCTTGCTCGCAGTGCGAGAAGCAGAAACATAAAATGGTAATAACTTTTAGCAGGGCAGGTGAGGAGTGATGTGCCCACACCCAAGTGCACAAAGACTGTTTGATCCGCCCTCTTGGGCCGCCCAAATCAGTCATGCGCACTCTCCCATTCTCCTTGCAGGCTGCGTTGCAGCCTGCATGGAGAACATGGCCACCCCATAAGCCTCCGGCTGGGCGCTGTCCCGACCAATCACAACGCTGCTTGCAGCATTATGATTGGATTAGGGGAGGGAGCCTGGCTGCCTGCTTCCTGTTTCTGTCAGAGGCAGGAGAGCAGGAGGGAAAAGACGCAGGATTCGGCCTCAAGGTATGTTTAAATTATTTATTTATTTTTATTAAAAATCCCCCCACTCTCTACGTACGACTCCCCCTCCCTGCACGACGCCTCTCCCCTTGCCTGATCCCCCACCCACGAGCTATGCCGGCCGCGACTGCCGCATATTCCAAGTCTCCAGGAATGTTAGATTGACTCAAAATATCCATTATTTGGATTAGACAATACCCATTTCAAACCCAATCGCTTTGGCAGTTGGTGTACTCCAACATCTGTACACTGCTTGCGGTTCTCTATCGTCTTATTCCATGAAATTCTCTATCAGAATCTGAAGGGACCACACAATAAATGTGTAATGTAAGAGATAAGGCGGTTTCAACTTGTAACACCAATTACTGTAGTAGTGTTGGGGCACAATCAGATGAGACATTGATTTATAACGGTTCTATATCTAGAGCTTTAACCTATACGTAGATAAGGTATCCAAGACTAAAGATGACACAATGGCTTGTTGAGGCTCCCTTTGAGTAAGGAAATATTTGTGAAACTCTCACAATAAAATAATTTCTGACCACAAGATATTGTCAGATTTATTGCTCTCTAAGTATTTAAAAAGAACACTGGCATGAATCGAAAAAAATTAAGGTTGACTTATTCCGATATGCAAAGAATTAGACCTTTTCATTTAATACAATGGAATGCTGCCTACCTTTTGTTCTCTATTGATTCATACAATTGCTTGTAGGATGATGACGAAATAGCAATTACCAGTCCAGACAAATGTATGTCTTTTTAGGACTCTTGAAATTAGAATGGGTTTAAAACAACTTAAATAAGAACAGGCCTTTACATATATGATATTGCTGGCTTTGATGGATATCTATATAAATCTGTATGTCTGCAAAGATAAATCCATTCAAGATTTTGGAAAGAGATTTGACCATTTACATATACAGTATAGGAATGACCACCTCTTTCGTGGTGTACCCCAGATTTTTGCCTTGATTGTTTTTGCTTACTTTAGAACTGTGTGCACTTTACCCCTGCTAACGTGCATGTGTTAACACTTTAAACCCGTTACATTTTCATACTCCGAATTGTTATTTTTAACTTACCTATAAGTCCCTAGTATATGTGTCAAAATGTACCCAGGGCCAGTAAGTTAAATGTTTCTAGGGGAGGGCAGCAACTATTGTGTCATCCACTACAGTGACAGTATAAAGCATGGCTTCCGTCCTACCACTGTATCCTGACTTCGGAAATTTAAAGACAATAAAGGTGCCGATTACGATCCTGTAAAAAAATTCCCCGTACGACTCGTATCCGGTCTTTTTACCGTACGAATCGTACAAGTGCCGTACAAACTGCCAAGTACGATTCGCATGGGAAAAAGTCCATACGAATCGCATTGGGAATTATTCCCCACACGTCCTCGGGTCGGAAAATGTGTCCGACACATCCTCGGACGATTTACCGTACAAATGTGAAATGTGAAGTCCGACCGCGCTAGTACGATCCATCCCGTGCGTCCGATGTTACAACCAGATGAAAAAAACACCGTCCGCACCGAACTCCAATAGCAACCATGGAGACATGTGCCCGCATACGCGCCCAACACTCCCCCAGCCCTCCTATGTACGAGTCGAATCCCCACCCGTGTATGTACACCCGTGTATGTACGAGACGTACCCCCACCCGTGAATGTACACCCGTGTATGTACACCCGTGTATGTACAAGACGTACCCTCACCCGTGAATGTACACCCGTGTATGTACACCCGTGTATGTAGGAGACGTACCCCCACCTGTGTATGTACACCCCTGTACATATGGCCCGTACCCCCACCCGCATATGTATGGAGCGTACCCCCACCCCAACCGTGTATGTACGACCCGTACCCTCACCCGCGTACGTATGGAGTGTACCCCCACCCCAACAGTGTATGTATGACCCGTACCCTCACCCGCGTACATATGGAGCGTACCCCCACCCCAACCGTGTATGTACGGCCTGTACCCACACCCGCGTATGTATGGAGCGTACCCCCACCCCAACCTTGTATGTACGACCCGTACCCTCACCCGCGTATGTATGGAGCGTACCCCCACCCCAACCGTGTATGTATGGCCCGTACCCTCACCTGCGTATGTGTGGAGTGTACCCCCACCCCAACCGTGTATGTACGGACCGTACCCCCACCCCAACCGTGTATGTACGACCCGTACCCTCACCCGCGTATGTATGGAGCGTACCCCCACCCCAACCGTGTATGTACGGACTGTACCCCCTCCCCAACCGTGTATGTACGACCCGTACCCTCACCCGCGTATGTATGGAGCATACCCCCACCCCAACCGTGTATGTACGGACCGTACCCCCACCCCAACCGTGTATGAATGACCCGTACCCTCACCCGCGTATGCATGGAGCGTACCCCCACCCCAACTGTGTATGTACGACCCGTACCCTCACCCGCGTATGTATGGAGCATACCCCCCCACCCCAACAGTGTATGTACGACCCGTACCCTCACCCGCGTATGCATGGAGCGTACCCCCACCCCAACCGTGTATGTACGACCCATACCCTCACCCGCGTATGCATGGAGCATACCCCCACCCCAACCGTGTATGTACGTACCATACCCCCACCCCAACCGTGTATGTACGACCCGTACCCTGACCTGCGTATGCATGGAGCGTACCCCCACTCCAACCGTGTATGTACGACCCGTACCCTCACCCGCGTATGCATGGAGCGTACCCCCACCCCAACATTCTAAGTACGGAGCACACCCCAGGCCCCAACACCAGCACCTTCACCCAACATCGCGCATGTACGAGTCGTACCAAGCCAGACACAAGGACAGCACTGTACAACAAAATTGCCGAAGTACACACCGTACACACGCTCAAAACGCACACAACCAGGACAAAGCAAAACAACACAAGAATACACTATTCGAATGGCACAAAGCCACAAAACATGTCCAACAAGCACAAATACAACACATTCACTGACCTGCAACTGCCAAAATCCCAAACAGAGGCCCAAAACACAACCACTCCTTATAACACACCCACCCAAAGTTCAAACACAGCCACACCCACCAATGGACCAATAAAAAGGGCCCACAGACACAAACCATGAGCCTTTGCAACAGACTCACTGCTGCCAGACCCCACAGACAACCTACAGCACCATACTTGAACCTTTACTACACCTTACACTTGCACACCTTCACACACCCACCTTCGCAAACACCCCCTCATCACATTCACACACACAGCTGCACAACCACACCCACACACCCACAACCATCCACACCCACACCCCCACAACCATCCATACCCACACCCCTCACCATGCCCACTAACAAGAATCCAAAGTTCACTAGCCAAGAGTTGGAGGTCCTTGTCGACGAAAACCTCAGAGTCGAGCCACACCTCTTTGGAACATTGGTCAGACAGACCAGCATTTCCGAAAAAACAGCCATGTGGCAGAGGATTGTCGATGCTGTCAATGCTGTTGCGTCCACCAGAAGGACCAGGCATGAATGCCAAGCCAGGTGGTACGATCTGCGGAGGAGGGTCTGAGCCAAAATGACCGACGACCACAACCAGGCCAACATCACTGGAGGAGGGCCGCCCGCAGACCCGTACAATACCATCCCTAGGAGGAGGAGAGGGTGATGGCCATACTGCCGGTGGTGTCAGTGGACGGATTAGAAGGACTCCGAGACCCGGGTGAGTATACAAACAACTCACCTCACATGGGGGGAACGTCATCCACAACCAAACTCACAATCAGGCACGCGACCACCCCAAGCTATCGCATGACTCAACCACACTCCATGAACACGCACATGCCACTAGCGCCACCATGCCCCATGCACCCAGCTGGACAATGCCAAGTCACAGCCCACAGAAAACACCAACACAAGACACGGTAAGCCGGATGGCGGGAGTGTGTGCCCCAAAAATCACATAGTGCAACTCAGAAGCAGACAACAATGCCCTCTGCCCATATGGCCTAGGTCACAGCCAGACAAACAGTGTGTCCCCACACAGGAAAGACTTGCCAGCAAATGGTGGACGCCTTGCATTAAGACATGGGGGTGAAGGCACGTTTTTGCACATGACAGCAGCTAATGAACAGCCAACACTGTGAAAGAGTGGCAGCACACACCACCACAGCAGCAGCGCAGACACAGACACTACACCCAATGGGTGCCTGGAGATCAGAAACAAACTCACATGAACAAGCCAAGGGCCATTCAAAGATCTGCAAAGAGTGTGTGCCTAGGAAGCTGGGCTGAGGTGACAGAGGGTGACACACAGAGGGAGGGAGAGGGGGAGAGAGAGGGAGGGAGACACAGGGATACGGACAGAGGGAGGAGGCTGACACAGGGAGGGAGGGAGAGGGGGACAGAGAGGGAGTGAGAAAGGGACACACAGGGAGACCAATTTAGCCTTGGGGGGTGTGGGAATGTCTGCTCGTCAGCAGGTGGACTGCGTGCATGTAGACAAGGGTAGGCAGTGCCTGAATCCCCCTCTCTTCTCCATGGCAAAACACTGGGCCATGTCTCAACCTGTGCACGAGCACAACGCCAGCTACCTGCATTATATAAGTGTGTGGAACAACTCCATGTGCCCACGTACAGTGCAACACGGAAGGCGCCAATGCATGACTCGCCACACCTGCTCACTCTACTGCTGACTGCAGTCACAATTGACGCAGCAAGTAAGACTGTGCCACACATAGGTAAAGTCTCAAAAGCTGTGGCCAAGGGACATACCCATGCACAACTGCACTGTGAGTGGAATGCAAGACATATCCAAATTCCCAGAGGAAATGTGCCAACTTAGAAACGAATGAAACATGGATGTTGCATGGAACAAAATTAACATTGTCTCTCTCACACACAGGTCAACGTCGTGGATCACCCCCAACACTGGGGGGGAAGACTCACAGGACCAGGCTCTGCGGGATGACGGACCCACCGGCAGTGATGACTCCCACCACTCTGTGGACAACCCCGACCAACCTGGCCCCTCTGGTGTCCAACCACCTGCAGCACCTGCGTCAGGTACAACTGGGCCAACCACCACCCCCACTCCTGCCACATCCCAGGAGACACCCAAGATATCTGCCCCACCACCACAACGCAGCCAGGCTGACCAGGAGGAACACGGTGTACCGGGCACCCAGGAGGAGGCAGGCGACAACGCTAATGCCACCCCTCAGGGGTCCCGGAGACCCGATGTGCCCACAAGGGCAGGCCAGGTGCAAGTGGGCAGGGGTGGTGGGAGTGGAGGACGGCGGAGGCGCGAGCCTGACCAGTTGGCTGCGGAACCGGTATATTCCCATATCAGAAACATCCTGGACACATACCGGCAGGACACCACGGGCATGGCCCAGGTTGTGTCCATCCTCGAGGAGATCAAGACCCAGCAGGCCCAGCAACATGCGGAGCAACATGCCTGTCTACTGCGACACCAAGGGCAGATGGAGGACAGACAGGCTGAGCTCGTGACGGTGTTCACGGGAATTCACCGTACACTCCGTCGGATAGCCGACAACATGGGCAACCCTCCCTGTGCCACCAGGCGTAGAACATCACCACCCACAGGGAGGGATCAGGAGGAGGAGGAGACATCCGACGGAGCATCCCAAACATCATCACGGCCTGCTTCTGAGGGTTCCCGCAGGAGGGCGGGTCGTCCACGGAAAAGACCGTGAGGGTCGGCGCAACAGCACCATCTCCCAGGACACCTGGCCTGGCACCTGGCCCACTGGACCAACAGCAGCACATCAGCAAAAGACATTCTCTGCCACATGGACTTGCTGGTCACTGTCTGACCAATGTTGACAAAGACTGTGGCATGGACTCTGAGGATTTCCAACGGCAAGGACACCAACTCCCCTAGTGAACTTTGGATTCCACACACCCGGAAAGCCCCTCATGTCATACCCCCCCCCCCACGTACCCCAACAAAAATAAAAAGTTACACGATAAAGAGATGATGCCTACATTTTGCATTATTACCTTACATGTGTCTTGTTAAGTCTAACCATGCCTGAGTTCTCATATGACTTCAACCATCCACACCCTGGGGCCTGAGTCTGGCACAGGACACACATGGGTCACAATGTATTAGGCAACACAGACATGGAGCACCATACACACCCGTGATGGGCCCAACCAGCTGAGGGGGTGGCCGCACAACCATGCCGACAGACATATTGAGTACAGCGACAGACATGCGCAGAGGTCAGGGATCATGTGGAGTGTCCTGGGGGCACCCAGGTATGTGTGGACAGGTGGCAGAACCATGTCCTGCAAGCTTGAGTAAGGTGGATGCAGAGAATGGTGGCCTGGCCAATGTTGGATGCATGGGGATGGCACATGTCACAATACCCACACAGTCAAGGACATCATGCACAATACAGAGTCTAATCCCACACAAACAGCTTGCATCTTGCTACTCGACACATAGACACATAGCCACTATCACGGAAAACCATGCCAGACATGCCGTATGCACCGTGGCAACACACCAGCATTGACTGAGAATAGGCACCTTGGAGGCATAGGGACACCTTTATTATTCATGTATTCGGGAATGCAGAGGCAACTCGGAGTATACATACACAGGTCATGTGGAGTAACATGTGGGTCCAACACTGGAACCCCCCTTCTGCAGCACAAATGCGTGATAGCCATGGAACTGGCACACAAGTGTCGGGTAACAGCTAAACACCCCCTGCTGCTCACGGAGAGGCTGCCATACACCATTGATCCTCTGATGTGGAAGTCCCACACCATGCCAAGCCAATGCAAACCGTATGTGTCCGAGGGCAGTGTTACACACATTGATGCCATCATCACAATCCACTATCCCATCACAGATGACTGTCAACAAGTCTGACCATCTATTCAGGTGTACCCAGCTACATGTCATGTGTCCCATGGTGATGCGACATGTCTGCAGAGGAACCAAACATCGACAGGGGCAGTGTGCACACATCGTAAACAACTGCCACACCCAATACACCCCTGATGCATCCCTTACCCTAAGGAGACTTCCAAACTTGTCCGTGCGTGTAACGCTGAGTCAGCACACGATGACGTGTCCATGAGGAATAGCAGTGCCACAGGGTGGGCGGAATTTGCGTAATCGCGTTACGCAAATCTCCGCGAAACGGTAAAAAATCTCCGCGAACACGCAGAAATTCCGCGAACACGCGGAATTGCTTGTTCGCGATACTTTTTTCCTGTTCGCGATCACTGTTTGCGTGCTCGGGGTTAAATATCTCGCGAACACGCATATTGAGAACGCGAACAAGCAAAAAATTTCGCAAAGTCGCAGAACGCAGATTTTTGGGCAATTTTGCGTTCTCCGCGGAACGCGAAATTACCCAAATTCCGCAAATTCCGCGAACGGAACGGAATTTACCGCCCAGGCCTAGCCACAACAATGCAACCAGCAGACGGCATGCGCAAGTACCTGGGGATGAGAGACACACAAGAAGTCAGCCACAAAAAGCACAGCCACTTGCATGTGCATGTACTCGACACATGTAAGGATGACAACATGCTAGGTCACAATTATGACTGGGGAAATACACTCATCACTGGCACCATCACTCCAGTGACACATCCACACACACCTCTGACTCACGTGGCATACATGCAGATGGACACACACATCACAACACATGCCACACGGGGATCAATGCTTGCACACTCAGACACTGGTACTCACCACTAAGCAAAGAAGTCGCGTATGAGCCGACTCCGGATGTCCTCTTGCGGAACCACATCCTCCACATCACTAGCCCCATTGCCAAGCCCTTCATCCTCCACGGGTGGATGGTCCTGATCATCTTGATCCAGGATGAGTGGCACAGCTTTCTCAACTGCCATGTTGTGCAGCATGCAGCAGACCATGAATATTTTGCAGACCTTTGCCGGGGCATATGGGAGGGCGCCACCGGGCTTGTGGAGGCATCTGAATCGGCTCTTCAGGAGGCCAAATGTCCTCTCTATCACTCGCCTTGTCCTGCCATGGGCGGTGTTGTAGCGGAGCTGGGCCGGCGTGATGGGGTTGCGGAGAGGTGTGATCAGCCATGGCATGTTGGGATAGCCAGCGTCCCCTACATGGAAACCACATGGACATAAGTAGGACAGGAGAAGCGGTCGTGCTGGAAGTCTACGCAAAATACAGGACAGACAGAGTGTACCCACCAACAACACATGCTCGTTCGTTGCGCAGCTGCGTCATCATTTCAGGCACCCTGCTACGCCTCATGATGTAGGCATCGTGTGCTGATCCTGGAAAACAAGCACAGACATGTGAAATCACCATGTTGGACAGACACACCACAAGGGCATTGATGGAGTGGTAGTGTTTGCGATTTCTGTACGCTACCTCCTGTGCCTGTGGTGGTACCAAAGCCACATGATTCCCATCTATGGACCCAATGACATGGGGCATCCCTCCCAGGGCATAGAATCCACGCTTGACCCCAGTCAACAGTTCAGGAGTTGGGAAATGGATGAACTCATCTAGGTGATGCAACATGGCCTCTAAGAAATCATGCAGCACACGACTGAACATGCTCTGGGACATGCCACCAACATGAGCTATGGTATATTGAAAGGTACCCGTGGCAAGAAAATGGTGGGCTGCCATTACCTTCAGCTTGGGTGTCAGTGCCGTAGGATACCTGTGCAGCGGTTGCAGGTGTGGTGCCAGCCTTGCCGTCAACTCCTCAATCAACGGTTTGGGGAAGCGGTAGCACCGTATACAGTCATTTTCCCGCATGTCAGCCAAGTCCGGAATTGGTCGGGGAAGAGGCGGCGCTCTGCAGTAATTTGGAAGTGACAAGGAAGAGTGAGTGCACTACAACAACAATTTATTTGTACTGAGCACATGTTAATCTGTCAATACACATATGCTACATATGGAGTCAGGTATGTGCCACATGCCCTGGACACGTATGGCTGCCAGGTGACACTCCTACCAAGACCCAGCTACACACGGAGATTGTGAACCTCCACATGCCATGGCATGGGATTAGCTGTGTCCCAGTGTAAGTGAACAGCCAGACGCAACACAGGAGTGACATACATCAACACATCAGCAGAAGTAGGATGTCGATTTCAGAGACAGGTAGCGGAACACTAGAGCCACAGGTCACATGACATTACACTAGGTTAGCCCACACACCTTGCCAATAAGGTGTACATGTAATGACTCACCACACATACATTGAGAGGATGCAGACATGTCCTTGTTACGCTACTCTGTGTCCCATGCATACATACGCACCTCACATCGGATACCACATGTGGCCTGGTGTGCGTAACAGTGTGCCATGTCCATCTACACACAGACACATGTTGGTTTCTGCAACAGCTGATGCTTTTGAGGGAGCACCAACATCAAGCTAATGGGAACACACCACACATACATGACATAGACACATCGTGCACCGTGGGTAGTCACATGTCTGGTGTGGTAACCCCTGTAGCGGGCATCAGGGGACACTTGCGTGTGTTGTTGACTGTGCCATGCCAGTGACGCTCATCCCAAGTGTGCAGTACGACATGCACACATGTCAAAGGAGTTAAGGGCATGCCTGGCACACATGCACCGTCACACATAACATCTGTACATATCTCATCATACATCTATTGCCCTCTCGACTCAGGAGTAATGTGCCACATCACAGCCTTTCACACCTGTGCCCCACGCATGTAGTACTGCCCAGACAATGCCTTGATGTCCATCCATGGACAAGTATGTCAGCTCTATTCCTTCCTGTGTGCTGCCTGTCACCACTGTGATGTGTGAAAGGCACCGTACATTCGCTCAGAGGGCCTGTGTATGTTCCCTATCACTATGGGAGTGCTGCCGTATGCGTACCCATAGTGATAGTGAGCGTACAGGCGTGTGTACGGTCCGTATCACTATGGTTATGCATACGCGAGCACACCCATAGTGATAGTGAGCGTACAGGCGTGTGTACGGTCCGTATCACTATGGGTACGCATACGCGAGCACACCCATAGTGATAGTGAGCGTACAGGCGTGTGTACGGTCCGTATCACTATGGGTGTGCTCGCGTATGCGTACCCATAGTGATAGTGAGCGTACAGGCGTGTGTACGGTCCGTATCACTATGGGTCTGCTCGTGTATGCGTACCCATAGTGATAGTGAGCGTACAGGCGTGTGTACGGTCCGTATCACTATGGGTACGCATACGCAAGCACACCCATAGTGATATGCACCGTACACACGCCTGTACGCTCACTATCACTATGGGTACGCATACGCGAGCACACCCATAGTGATACGGACCGTACACATGCCTGTACGCTCACTATCACCATGGGTGTGCTCGCGTATGCGTACCCATAGTGATACGGACCGTACACACGCCTGTACGGGCCGTTGCTATGCATTTGGGGTGCCCTAGGGCCCCGGTACGCACCGTACCTGTGTGTGAAACTCCAAATTACATAGGGGACACATGAGGGACAAGTATAAAGGCCTACATGCATGCTGGTTGTCATGGAGACCAAGTTTAAAGTATGAATTTTTTTCTGCAGGTGCACAGCAGAAGTCAGTTTGAATGAATCTACTTTGTTGCAATGTGGTTCTGGAGTGGATTGGAGGAAACATAGGATGCAAATGTGAGTGACCAATCACTCTGTACTCCTGTGCATGAAACAGGCCAGCAAGGCAGATATAAGGCAGCCAGGTCCCATGAGGGAGCACTTGCCTGCACATCTTTGGATTCTACGACCCAGCTGCTGCTCCTGATTCCCTGGAACCATGTCAAGGTCTGTGGAGAGGGCACAGCCTTTCGACCTGGAGGAGAACCTGGCATTGCTGGATGTGATCCTCCCTCAGTACCCCCTGCTGTATGGGCGACCAGGGTATCAGGTGAGTGCAGAGTCTACTAGCACAGACTGTGTCCCTTTTTTGTGACTGTGACTTCTGGCATTGTGTCCAGGTGTGACACACATGCAATGTACTGTAGGGGCGTCCCAGGGGGGGGAATGCCTGATGTCTCCCAGCCAGAGCATGCTGTGGTGCATGTCTGCCATCCTCACTTGCATTGTGTTTACTGTGACAATCACTGCATGATGCATGCCACATTCTGCCTGTCTTATCCTCCTGGGAATGTAGCCTCTACAGTCCTCATTTGATTATGTGGTCAGCCCAGTGTGACAGGTGACTGTACCCACAGATGTGTGTTATTTCTGTGTACCTGTGCTGAGAGTGTCCACATGAAGTGTTCGTACCCTGGACATCGGTGTGTGTGTGTAAGTCCCCTGTCATGTGGGTGGGTGCATATGTGGAGTGTAGCACCCGGGCTGCATGAGGGATGGATATACCCTGCCCATCTGATGTGAGCAGGGAGCAGTGCTGTGTCTGACATGCAGAGCCAGCCCCACACCTGTGAGCCCCCCCCCCGTCTAGTGGCACATGTGCAGAGTGAGGTTTGTCGCTGCATTTGGAAATGGCAGGTGAATGTCCTGTGCCTGTGTGTGTCTGTGTACTCTGCTGAGGTAGCGTCAGTGGCCTGTGGCATGTGACTGCTTAGAGGTGCTACACATAATCCTGGTGTAGCTTGTGATGCACAGTGTGAGCCTGGATCATTGATTGTGTCGTTGCCCTCATTCCACCTGTGTACTTTCAATGGCACGTACTGCTTTTGCCCTTCCCCAGAGGATCATGTCCCTATGACAAAGGTGCAATGCGTTGGATGCATACTATGCCTTGTTGTAAACAGCAAATTAGTTCTAATATGTGTCTCTGTGACATGTGCCAGGTGTATTGATGTAGTGTCACTTGTTCATCCTCACAGGTAGGCGCCTCTGCCAAGAAGCAGATCTGGATGAACGCCGTCAGTGCCGTGAGGAGGACAGAGGGTCGCAAGCGGCGCCTGGCCAAGGTGAGAAAACGCTGGCAGGATATCCGGTGCTGGACGCGGAGGATCGCACGGGTCCTGCTGGAGGACTCACCTGAGACCCATAAGAACCGCGGGCGCCGCCGTCTGACCCACATCCACAAGCGTGTGCTGGCGGTGGTCTTTCCAGACTTGGACAGGCGCTTACAGGAGAAGCAGCAGCAGGAAGGGGGTAGGTACATGTGTGTTTGTTGTGTGTCACCAGCATTTGTAAGTGCACAGTTGCATGGATACACTGCCAGGGTTTAAAGTAGGCCTGGGCGGCAAATTCCTTTCCGTTCGCGGAATTTGCGGAATTTGGGTAATTTCGCGTTCTGCGGAGAACGCCAAATTGCTCAAAATTCCGCTTTCCGCGACTTCGCGAAATTTTTGCTTGTTCGCGTTCTCAAAATGCGTGTTCGCGAGATATTTCGCCCCGAGCACGCAAACAGCGATTGTGAACAGGAAAAAAGCATCGCGAACAAGCAATTCCGCGTGTTCGCGGAATTTCTGCGTGTTCGCGGAGATTTTTTTACCGTTTCGCGGAGATTTGCGTAACACGATTACGCACATTCCGCCCACCCCTAGTTTAAAGGTGCTTTGCAGATCCTGTTACCCACAGTATAGCGGTGCTCTCCTGCCTCCCTTCCCCTCCTTGCAATGTGTTCCCTGGTCTGTGTGTAGTCACTCCTTCACAAGGTTATCTAGGCTGGCACTTTATCCACGTGAACAATGCCTGTAGCATCATGTGTGGGGGTGGTGTGTAACAGGTTTTGGGACCTTGCCTGTGCCCTGTCCAGTTCAGTACTTGTGGGTTCCATGTCAGTTGGCACTGATGCTGAGTCCAGACATGGGAGTTAGTCTCTCAAGTGTCATGCATTACAGCACGCATGTCCTATGTTGTGGCCTGTGACATGATGTGCATGAGTGTGCGATACGCATAGTGCAGGGATGGTGGCGTGTGTTGCAGTCATTCCCATTCAGGACCATGGAGTTGTGTGGCCACTACTGTCCCCTGGGGCATATTTTCCTAGGTGTCATGTGTGTCATCACAAAATGTGGACACTCTCAGTGTCTACAGCATAGGTTGTGCTCTGTGCCATTGTCCCCTGGCACCATGTATATTGACGTAAAATGTAGTACAAGTGTCCACTGTACAGCCTGACCTGATTTTCCTTGTTCATACTCACGGTGGCCAGTGCCTGTGTGTCTTGTTACAATCATCTGATGATGACCATTTGTACATGATTATTTGGACAGGCGCACCTTGGGTATTTGGTGTCCAATCTTGCATTTATCCAGCCCATGTGTATTTCACCCAGACTAAGAGATGTAAGTGCTTCCTGTGTCTCAACTAATTGTCTCATGTAGGGGGTGGTTGGTGCGGGCAAAGCCTACATGTCAAAACCTGATATCTCCTTGCTAGGTCTGGCCAGTGTGTGATGTTTGTCTGGACATACACTCAAGGTGCAGTGAGCCAGTCATGGTGGGTATGTTTTCAGTATTACCTATGCAGCATGTGCCTCAAGTTCATGGATATGGTCCCTGCTCATCCCTATTTTCGGCAACGCTGTGTGGTGCAGATGCAGTGCTGGATTGTCCCCAGGGCCTGGCTCCTCTGTCAAAATCCATTTCATGTCATTTGCTATTGTGTCATGCTCTCCATAGTTTTTCAGTGGCATGGTGGGTCAACCAACTGTGTGTTGCATGCCCTACATATGTACCTTGTTTTGTAGATGTTACTCATCTTTCTTTTCAGGCTATGCACTGTAACCTATGTAGATTGGACTCATGTGACACATGTATACAGGTGTATGATTAATTGCTGTCTCTTTACCTTGTCCACAGCATCGTCGGGGGACACGGAGGGAGACATCAGCACAGACGGAGCGGAGGGACCGAGCACCAGTGCCAGCGGTGACATCGTGGCTGGCACATCGAGTGGAACTGAGGCGGAGGAGAGTGAGGCCGAGGACCTGTCCAGTGCCACCACAGAATATGAAGCTGACGGGTCTGAGGATGAGCTCTCCGAGTGGGCGGAGGCTGCACCAGCAGCTGACAGCGGCACAACATCTCTCCCCGCCCCCTCCATTGCCATCAGCCGCCTCCCACTTGCTCGTGTCCCTTCCCAGCGTGCCCGGTCAACACATGTCTCCTTCCTGCCAGGCACCGCACCCCCTGCCCCTGTCTCCACTGCTGCCGCCAATGCCGAGTCTGTGGACATCCAGCGGCAGTTGCAGGTTGGTCAGGCTGCGATGCTTAATGTCCTCCATGGCCACAGCCAAGTGCTGAACAACATGGAGGCATACTTGGAGGGCATTTTCTCATCGCAGGCTGACCAACGCAACTTGCTGAGGTCCATTGACTCGACACTGACTGCAGCAGTGGGTCTCCTGCAGTGCTTCGTCCAACCCCCTACCCCTGACCCATCCACACTTCCCACTCCCATGCCTGTCCCACTTACACCCAGACATCAGCATGCACCCACCACAACAGACACAGGCACCACACCAGCAGGGAAGGTCAAACGCACACCTCCTGGCACACACACACAGGGTGAAGTAGGCACACCCACTGGATCGGGGGGCAAACGTAAGACACGCAGCCAGAGTGGGAGTCCGCATTCCACCAAATCCACTCCCTCCAAATCCCCTCCCCTCAGCTTTCCTGGCCACATATCCGGCAAAGACTCCTTCATGGCCGCTCTGTCCCTGAGCCCTACAGTGACACCACCCCGCAAGCGGTCAAGGGAGTCCCCGGTCAGGGTGGTTGAGTCCCCCCCTGTCCACACCCTCCCCCAGTGGCGCTGCGACCCATCCCTCTAACCCCCCCCCTCCTTGGGGCCTGTGGTTCCTTCGGTGCAGGGGAGTCGCTGGAGGACCTTGCTAAGGTGTGCAGCGCCATCCTGGCCTCCGCCTTTGGCCCTGCCCCACCCCCTGTGGTGGAGTCCTCCATCCCTGCACCCATGACGCCAACCCTTCGCCCTCATGTCCCTGCGGTGCCTGGTCCTTCCCCCCCACATGATGCCCCCCCCTCTGGAAGACGAAGGAGTCTGACTATGCAGGCAAGCTAGGGGACACGCGTCCCACTGTGTCCCCCACCTGGATTTGAACTTTGGATTGCCCTATGGGCATTGTACATTTTGAACTTTCAAGGGACAAACAGATTTTTGGATGCTGAATAAAGCAATTTCTTTTTCCTTAGTACACTACTGCCTGTCTGGTATTGCTGTTGGTGGACCTGCCCCATTATTTTGGGTGGTGATAATGTGTTGGGTGTGTGGGAATTGTAGTCTTGTGCTGGTAATAGGGTGGATCCTGGTATCTGTGTGCCATCACAAGCTGTTGGCTACATAACTTTGTTCATGTAAGCAGTTACTGCATGGTGACATCGTCCCAAGGTGTGTTCCTTCCTCTGTGTAACCTAACATCTTCCCTGCAGGGTCTTTCCAATATGTGGTGCTGAGCTGTGTCTACATTGGCTGGGTGTGTGACGGACTCGTTAGACTTGGGCCATGCATGCTGAGCGATGTCTCCACCTGCATCATTCGTGGCGTCCTTGGTGGTCACTGTACTTGTGTATGTAGACTGTTGTCATGACTTCATGTGGACATGTTTTCTTTTCGGCGCAATGCATGTGTATACTCCCAGCCTCGCACACATGTGGTACATGTACTGCAGGATCTTTGTGCACCTGACTGACATTTGTGGGCATTGGATATGTGGGTACTGCACCCTTTTCTTTGCATCGGCACTGCTGTGAGTGTTAGGCACCCACCCCTCCTGTGTCTGGGCACTGCTGGGAGGACTCTGCACACACCGCTCCTGTGTCTGGGCACTGCTGGGAGTGTTAGGCACCCACCCCTCCTGTGTCTGGGCACTGCTGGGAGGACTCTGCACACATCCCTCTTGTGACTGGGCACTGCTGGGAGGCCTCTGCACACACCCCTCCTGTGTCTGGGCACTGCTGGGAGTGTTAGGCACCCACCCCTCCTGTGTCTGGGCACTGCTGGGAGGACTCTGCACACACCCCTCCTGTGTCTGGGCACTGCTGGGAGTGTTAGGCACCCACCCCTCCTGTGTCTGGGCACTGCTGGGAGGACTCTGCACACACCCCTCTTGTGTCTGGGCACTGCTGGGAGGCCTCTGCACACACTCCTCCTGTGTCTGGGCACTGCTGTGAGTGTTAGGCACCCACCCCTCCTGTGTCTGGGCACTGCTGGGAGGACTCTGCACACACCCCTCTTATGACTGGGCACTGATGGGAGGCCTCTGCACACACCCCTCCTGTGTCTGGGCACTGCTGGGAGTGTTAGGCAGCCACCCCTCCTGTGTCTGGGCACTGCTGGGAGGACTCTGCACACACCCCTCCTGTGTCTGGGCACTGCTGGGAGTGTTAGGCACCCACCCCTCCAGTGTCTGGGCACTGCTGGGAGGACTCTGCACACACCCCTCCTGTGTCTGGGCACTGCTGGGAGGACTCTGCACACACCCCTCCTGTGTCTGGGCACTGCTGGGAGTGTTAGGCACCCACCCCTCCTGTGTCTGGGCACTGCTGGGAGGACTCTGCACACACCCCTCCTGTGTCTGGGCACTGCTGGGAGGACTCTGCACACACCCCTCCTGTGTCTGGGCACTGCTGGGAGGACTCTGCACACACCCCTCCTGTGTCTGGGCACTGCTGGGAGGACTCTGCACACACCCCTCTTATGACTTGGCACTGCTGGGAGGCCTCTGCACACACCCCTCCTGTGTCTGGGCACTGCTGGGAGTGTTAGGCACCCACCCCTCCTGTGTCTGGGCACTGCTGGGAGGACTCTGCACACACCCCTCTTATGATTGGGCACTGCTGGGAGGACTCTGCACCCAACCCTCCTATTTCAGGATATGTATGCTTAGAACATACACGGGTGTGGGTTCGCTCCATGCATACGCGGGTGGGGGTACAGTCCGTACATACACGGTTGGGGTGGGGGTACGCTCCATGCATACGGGGTGGGGGTATGGTCCGTACGTACACTGTTGGCATGGGGGGTACGCTCCATATGTACGCGGGTGAGGGTACGGGTCGTACATACACGGTTGGGGTGGGGGTATGCTCCATACATACGCGGGTGAGGGTACGGGTCGTACATACACTGTTGGGGTGGGGGTACGCTCCATACGTACGCGGGTGAGGGTACGGGTCGTACATAAAAGGTTAGGGTGGGGGTACGCTCCATGCATACGGGGTGGGGGTACGGTCCGTACGTACACTGTTGGCATGGGGGGTACGCTCCATACGTACGCGGCTGAGGGTACGGGTCGTACATACACGGTTGGGGTGGAGGTACGCTCCATGCATACGCGGGTGAGGGTACGGGTCGTACATACACGGTTGGGGCGGGGGTACGCTCCATGCATACGGGGTGGGGGTATGGTCCGTACATACACTGTTGGCATGGGGAGTATGCTCCATACGTACGCGGGTGAGGGTACGGGTCGTACATACACGGTTGGTGTGGGGGTACGCTCCATACATACGCAGGTGAGGGTACGGGTCGTACATACACGGTTGGGGTGGGGGTACGCTCCATGCATACGGGGTGGGGGTACGGTCCGTACGTAAACTGTTGGCATGAGGGGTTCGCTCCACACGTACGCGGGTGAGGGTACGGGTCATACATACATGGTTGGGGTGGAGGTACGCTCCATGCATACGTTGGTGAGGGTACGGGTCGTACATACACAGTTGGGGTGGGGGTACGCTCCATGCATACGCGGGTGAGGGTACGGGTCGTACATACACGGTTGGGGTGGGGGTACGCTCCATGCATACGGGGTGGGGGTACGGTCCGTACGTACACTGTTGGCATGGGGGTACGCTCCATACGTACGCGGGTGAGGGTACGGGTCGTACATACACGGTTGGGGTGGAGGTACGCTCCATGCATACGCAGGTGAGGGTACGGGTCGAACATACACGGTTGGGGTGGGGGTACGCTCCATGCATACGGGGTGGGGGTACGGTCCGTACATACACGGTTGGGGTGGAGGTACGCTCCATGCATACGCGGGTGAGGGTACGGGTCGAACATACACGGTTGGGGTGGGGGTACGCTCCATGCATACGGAGATGGGGGTACGGTCCGTACATATCCGTACCCACGCTGTGGAATGCTTGTGCGGACCGTACCCAGGCCTTTGCCACGTGGGTACAGCCGTCCCGCCATTGTTGGGGTGACGTAGGTGTGGGCGTGGTACGACTCGTACCCACGCTCTTATGGCGTGGGTACGGGACGTACCTGTATTGTTGTGTTGCCGGTTCGCGTCGTCAACCACTTCCGTTGTGGCGGACGCTGGCTTTGCTGGACACGCCACCACCCCCTCGTAGTGACCAGGGCCTGGGGGTCAGGTATGTCCAGGGCATGTGTACTTTGTGACTTTGGTGGGGGTTTTGTGGCCTGCCCCTGCTCCTGCCCCCCCTTTCTCCCCTCCCTTTGTTGTTCTGACCTTCAGCGGCGTCTGCGTCGTAACCTGTAGAGGAGGTCGACTGCTATGAGGGCCGGGATGACACGTAGGTTCGGGTCCATGTCTGTCCGTCGCGTGCAGGTACTCCTTGTTCGCGTCGTCCTGATTTCCCGGCAGTTTTTGCCTGCCGGAAAATATTCTCCGTGCGGGATGACGTCGGTGCGAATCGTACTTCCTGGTTCGTGAATGGCAGGCTGCGTGCATCCCGACGTCCCGTCTGCGCTTTCCCAGATCACATTTGTATGTTTATTTTCGTCAGTCAGGGTTTTGTACGATTCGTACGGAAATAGTATTTCCGTGCGAATCGTACTTACATGTTTGTATATTGTTACGACCGGGTACGCGTCGGACGGAGAATATGCTCCGTCCGACGGTTCGTACCCGGTTTTTACAGGATGGTAATCGGCACCTATGTGTCCTGTCCAAATAAATGCTTTGAGAGGTCAAACCCATCCTTTTAAATATTAACGTCTCCACTTTGTAGCTCTGTAGTCCAAAGGCAGGGAGCATGGAATTTAAAATTAGGACATATAGATAGTTAATGTTAACATGTCCTCAGAGTGACAAGCACACACAGACTATTTTTCACTGTGGCATGCCTAGCTGGCCTATGTAGAAAACGAGCTTAAAAGCCTAATACTGTATCTCAAGAATGGGACTAGCTAGAAAAATAATCAAATACTATTTTTTAACAATCATTAATGAACCAATTCACTGGTGAAGTCAGAGATTTAATTAGTATTACAGAAAGTAACTTTTAGCAAGTTACCTTTTTTCTGCCTAAAGTTCTTGAAAGCTAAATATAAATTTGCTCTCCCATTCCATGACAATCAGAAGTTACCATTGGAATATGTGCGAAAATGATGTGGAGCAAAAAATCGGCTGACCTGAATGGGCACAGGTGACCTCTCTCTACCTCATTGAGTATACAGGGTGGGGGCCGTGAGCATCCTTTTTGATATTACAGTGTCAAATCCTGCTTTAGTATCAAAGCCTGTTTGACAGGACTGCCGGGTTTGCAAATAGCACTTTGGCTCAAACTTGAAAGGCTGAGAACAGAATGCATTTACAATTCTTCTGTTTCCACTGTCTGGTGGCAGAAGGACATGCTTTATTTCAACAGTTTTCTGTCTCTGGATTTTGCATATACCATTAGGGGTGCACTTTAAAGGGAGAGTAAAAGGATGCCAAAGCAATTCTTGTGTGTCCACTCTCTGGTTGCTGGAAAACCCTACTTATGTTGTATTAAATGTCTCTGGGTTGCAACATGGAACAGGAAGGGCACTCCACCTGATGAAATACCTTCTTGGCGTCTAATATGAGGACTAACATCTCCTCAGGTTGATCCCTTGACTACCAGAGAAAATGTGTCAGAATCCGCAGAGGATTACGGGAGATGCAGCTCATTACTAGTCTGAATTGGACTCATGAATAAGCTGGCAGATCACATTGCTCAATCTTGTTGCCAGAATCATAGAAATGATTTTTATTTTAACATTGGGCAATGAGACCAGTCAATAGCTGGCACAATCCAATGAGTTTTTACTTTCCTTAAGCAAAAGAGAGATAGTAGCTTTGCTGTATATGAGTCCCCTGGGAACCCACCTCTGTAGCTTCACAAAAAGCTCTCATATAGGTGGGTATCTGGAGGGCCTTGCCAGTCTTATAAAACTCCCCTGGAAACCTGACTTCTCCTAGAGACATGCATGTGAGGAGCAAGGAGATGGCCTCTGCCACTTCCTCCTCAGTGAATTCCCCATCTAGGGGAGCACAGCCCTCCTCTGATAAAAGAGGGAGGAGAAGTGAGAATAGGAAAGTGTCTCTCTGGGTAGTTGTTGTGTCAGATTCTGGCATGCAAATTGGAGAGTATTAGGAGGCAAAACTATTTAGAATGCCAAGGGGGTGAACTGGCAGGCTCCCTGCTGAGTAATAGATTGCTATAATGGCTAGTTGAGACTCCCTCTGTCAGAGATGGGCAGCCACGTGTCTCTCTGCCTTCTCTCTGTGATTGAAACTGAGCTATTGCACCATGATCAAGGCCTTCTCTGCTGCTGATATAAAGAATGAGATCAGGCGTATTTTGTCTGACTCCAAACCTTTTAGCAGGTCAGGGGGCCGGTGTGGCAAAATACCATCTTGTGAGGTCACCAACAATGACTCCAGCAGTAGGAGGCCTTCATAATTTTCTTGTTTTGCTATCACTGAATCGCTTATCAACCTCCCGCTCAGTGTTACATTACCGGATGCCCAATAAAACTGTGGAAACAGACTGAGCCTTCATCGTCTGTGAAATGTTATTGTATGTGGTTGTAAAGTTTCCTCTTTTCGTCAGGGAATTAACAGTCAAACGCTTTCAGCCACTATCTAATTGGGGTTGGTAATTTAAGCCCCATATCCAGTCCCAGTAGCACTGGGCCATGGTCAGACAGGCAAGCTTCTAGAATGTTTCAACAGGTTATATTGGATAACAGGCCCCTTGTACCAGGTAACAGTCTATCAAGGACTGTGTCCCATGTGGACAAGAGAGAAAGATGTAGTCCATGTCTGTTGGGTGAAGGAGATACCTGGGCCCAGGATTTATTAAGGGATTGTGTTTCCTTTGTGCATGCTCCTTACGTCAGATTTACTAAGCCATGCAGAGGCACCTTGAGTGGCACTGTGTGGCTTAGTAAATCTGGAGCAACACAAGGCAACGCCTTACATTACTCTGAATTGGGAAGGCATTCCATGGGTGGAGCATGAGTGTGTTCTCATGTATCCATCCATGGTTTTGGCTCATTCCCAGATATACTAAGCCAGATAAACCTGGGAGTGCGTCAAAATGCTACACCTTCCCAGTTAAGGTGTAAAAGAAGAATGTTGATAAATCTGGGCCCAAATGTCTGTCAGGGTGTAATCCTCTAACAGATCCCATAGTTGGGCTCTTTTGGGCTATTTGTGAGCAACAGTATGCCCAGTTCTTTTAAGGATCAAGTCTGAAGCTAAGTTCCAATCCCCACCTATTAAGGAAAGAGTGTTTCCAAATGTGAGTAAGAGTCTGGAGAGCGGTACAGAAAAGTGAGTCTGTAGAAGGGGCATGTATAGATCCCACAATAATAGTCCTCTTTTAGATACAAAGTTTAGCAAAGATCCATCTTCCCTCTTATCTAATCAGGTGTTGAGGGTCTTGCAAGTCAGGCTCCTTTTTTATGCCAATAGCCACTCTACATTTCTTAGAGTAGCCATTCAAAGAGCAGGTCGCATCCACGGCATTAACTGCTCAGCTACTGTTGACAACTGCACCTATCTACTCTTGCTTGAGCTTCAGCAATTCCTCCAGTGAGAGATGAGATTCTTGAAGAAGGGCTGCATCTCCTTGTTTTGCATGGAGGTAGTGTAGGGTTTCCTTCCACTTGACACAGTGAGAAAAGTCATTCAGATTCATGGAGAGCAGTGTCAGTGATTTGGACATAGCACGTTATCAAATGGGACTGGGTTGAGTCTGTGATACCTGCCCACAATGATCAAAGATAAAAGATGGTGTGCCATGACCCTAGCTATTCAAATGAGTCTGTCTAATGAGTGACAGCAGGGGAGTGGTTGTCGGTAGCAAGGGGAAAAGGGCAACAGAAAGCATCCACCTATAAGGAAAGCATGGTCTGGGTAAGGAAAGAGCAAGGGAAATAAAATGTGAAAGCCTAATGCCAGAGCTAACTCCTGCAACATCAGCTTGGCATTCCTTCTCTGCCACTGTATATGTGGGGTGAATTGTTATGTTATGTTATGTTATATGCTTTTATATAGCGCACGGATGCCGCAGCAAAGTGGCGTCCCGGCGCTTATGGAGAATAGTAAACACAACACGACAAAAGATAAAAGAGATGGACCTAAATTGTGGTGAAAAGGAAAGTTTTAAGAGCCTTTCTAAAAGGAAGCAACTCAGGGATGGAGCGCAAAGGGGCAGGCAGAGAATTCCAAAGAGTGGCCGCCAAAACTGAGAAAGAGCGTCCGCCCATCCTAGATTTTTGGAAGCGTGGCACGATGGCCAAATTAGCTCCAGCAGAGCGGAGAGCTCTGACAGGAACATAGTGCTGGATAGTCTGTGCAAGGATGGGTGGGGAGGCTGCTTTGAGAATCTTAAAAGTTAAGCAGAGAGCTTTAAACTTAATTCTCTGCCCCACCGGCAACCAATGAAGATCCTGAATAGTCCGACGGGCCGATACAAATTTGGGAAGGCCAACAAGCATCCTAGCTGCCGCATTCTGAACTCTCTGAAGGCGAGATAACTCGGCTTGATTCAGACCCAGGAACAGGGAGCTAGCATAATCCAGCCTGGTGAGAACCAGGGCTTGGACAATAATCTGTCTGGTCTCCGCATCGAAGAACTTAAAAATAGGTCGGAGACACTGCAGAGTACCAAAACAAGTGCCAGCCACACGTTTTGTGTGGGAAATAAAGGAAAGCTTAGGGTCGAACCACACCCCAAGGTTTCTAACCTCGGTAACAGGGGAAGGAACGGGGCCAAGATCGGACGGCCACCACTGATCACCCCATAATTCATTGTCCCTACCAAAAATAATGACCTCGGTCTTAGAGGCATTCAGTTGGAGTCGATTGTTCGCCATCCAGCCAGCCACAGCTTTTAGAGCTGACTGAAAGGTGGAGGCATCCATGCTGTGGTCACCATTAAGAGCCACCGCCAGCTGCGTGTCATCGGCGTATGACACTAAGGAGAGACCAAAACTATGGGCAACCTTCGCTAATGGCTGAACATAAAGATTAAACAAGGTGGGGCTCAGGGCCGACCCTTGGGGAACACCCTGAAGTATGGGGCGAGAAGCAGAAACAAAAGGGGGGGTGGAAACCTTAAAGGCACGGTCTTCAAGAAAAGAGCGAAACCACTCAAGTGCCACCTCTCCCACTCCTGCTTCCATCAGGCGGTGTAAAAGAATCTGGTGAGACACCGTATCGAAGGCGGCACTGAGATCCAACAGGATCAGTGCCGCCGTCTGGCCCCGATCCAACAACTGCCTGATGTGCTCCACCACAGCCAGGAGGGCAGTTTCTGTGCTGTGGCCAGCACGAAACCCATTTTGGGAATTGTCCAATATACTAGCTTCCTGCAAGTGAGAGGATAAAATAGCGTTAGCATGAGCTTCAGCTAATTTAGCAGGCCAAGGCAGAAGGGAAATAGGTCGGTAGTGTTCGGGCTTGGTGGGATCAAGGGCGGGTTTTTTAAGTATTGGAATTACCGTCGCCTGTTTCCAAGCTTTAGGGACACTACCCGTGCTGAAGGACAAATTAATGAGACCATGAAGAGCAGGGAAGCAGCTATCAGCAAATTCCCGGAATTGGGATGGTCTCATGGGATCATCCGGAGAACCGGATTTAACTTTAATCGTCAAGGCAGAGAATTCATCCAAGGTCGGACTAGGAATAATCAACAATGGTTTATGAACCGGTAACGTATGGCGAATCTCTACAATAGGAAGCTGGGCAAATGACTTATAAATAGCCTCCACTTTTTCGACGAAAAAAGAGGCTAAATCTTCACAATGCGTCATAGAGGATTGAAGGGCAACAGTGTCAGTCCTTTTACTGGTAAGGTCCTTACATATCCTAAAAATGATCTTGGTCGGATTAACACTATTCTTAATCTCCTGGGAGTAAAAAGCCGCCCTGGCCGCACATATAGCCCGATGATACACTCTAGTGCAAGCCCTATAGGCTGCCTTGAGGTCAGTATCATACGTTTTGCGCCACGCGCGTTCTGCCTTTTTACAGGAGATTTTAAGAGTTGTAAGAGCATCATTGTACCAGGGTTTAGAAGGGCTAGATCTGGTCTTACTCCACTTAGCCGGAATAAGAGAATCCAATGCATTATTTAGCCACTCGCAAAAGGAGTCATAGCCGCGGGAGACTTCAGAAGGGGGTAGGGGATGAAATTTCATCAAGAGCTGATGGAAATGCTCTAGATTTAAGTTTCTCCAAGGGCGTCTAAGACTGGCTGAGGGATTGTTTTTAGGTGGAGAACAAGAAGTTGTAATACGAAATTCAATGAGATGGTGATCAGTCCATGCCATGGGTCTGGGATGGAGCACTGAAATATTCGTAGCAAGGTTTGTCAACACAGGATCCAATAGATGGCCACCTATATGAGTAGAGGATTGGACCATTTGAGTCAATTGGAACGCTTCGAGATCAGCGAGCAGGCTAAGGATCGAATTGGAAAGTGGCACGTCCATATGCAGATTGAGGTCGCCAACAATCGTAAAATTAGCAGATTTTAAAGCTAAGGAAGAAATTACCTCCGGAAGACTTTGACGGAAGGCGGCCTCAGGCCCAGGAGGTCTGTAAATTAGAAGTCCCGTGAAAGTAAAATGGGGGTTCACTGAGATGCTAAATAGAGCGCTCTCACAACCGGCTATGGCGATAGGTTTCCATATGCAGGAATAGCAGGATTTTACTGCACCTGCGATGCCGCCACCTCTGGTGTTGCGAGGAAGAGAGTGCATAATGTAGCCTACAGGAAGGGCTAGATTAATGACTGCCATGGACTGATTGTGCAACCATGTTTCCGTAAAGAAAAAAATATCCGGATTCTCATCAGAAATCAACGAAAGGACTTCTTGGGAGTGACAAGACAAAGATCTAACATTCAGATGCATGACTTTGAGAGAGGATTGATTTACTGTGCCTATGGTAGGAGTTGGTTGGATAGCCACCGAGGGCCTCAACTGGAGACTATTAATACACATTGGTGTTGGGAGTTTAAAAAGACAAGTGGAGCATTGAAAGGGACCACTGAGGGGATCCAAGCTGCCGGGACAGCAGTCGCCTACCTGATGGCGTAAAAGACGCAAATTCGCAGCAGTAATCATCCTGGAAAGTCCGCAGCCCCCTGCCAGACCCTGCCTAGGGCAGGACTCTGGCTGGACTCAGGCGCGATGAGGGCGCTCCGCTGCGCGTCACCGCTGCGCGGCCAACATAAGGCTCAAATAGGCTCAGGATGCCGAAATCTCGCGATAATACGCGAGAGTAGGCGCGCCCAATCCAAAATGGCGCTAAAATTCTTCCCCAGGTACCCCGTGTTCCCGGACCCGCCAAAGGCAGTGGTGGTAGTCCCCAAGGGGGGTTTTAAGGTGCAGTATGAGGCCAGGGGGATCGCAGCATTAAAAACAAGGTAAAGAACAAAGTATAAATAAAATACAAAAACGGGTAGTTTTAAAACTAGTAAGCCAATAGAAAAGCGCAACTAGCGCTAGCGAGGTCTGCATATAGTGGTCACCTTCTCCAGGCTGACCTCCGTCTCTCGCTGCCTCAAATAGGCTCAGGATGCCGAAATCTCGCGATAATACGCGAGAGTAGGCGCGCCCAATCCAAAATGGCGCTAAAATTCTTCCCCAGGTACCCCGTGTTCCCGGACCCGCCAAAGGCAGTGGTGGTAGTCCCCAAGGGGGGTTTTAAGGTGCAGTATGAGGCCAGGGGGATCGCAGCATTAAAAACAAGGTAAAGAACAAAGTATAAATAAAATACAATTGGGGATTATATACTCCCTACAGGGCACTATCGAGGTATATTGATTAATTGTGGGGCAGGTTTATGTTGGTGGAGCTGAGGGATTGTCTGGTGGGAACTAGGGACTCTGAGGCTTCCAAGTCTGGGTCAGGGTGGTCAACCAAGACCCATTCCATCTGATCTCAATGTAACAGGTACCATAACACCTGTTTCCAAGGGAGCTGAACATAATAGTGTCCCATATCGTTGACACATGAGGGTAGATAAGTCAGAAGAGAAAAATTGAAAAAGAAGCAGAGAAAAGAAAACAGCAAACATTTGAGGGCACACGACCATCGGTATTTGAGCACCATATAAAAAAATATTGTATTCCTCTTTTGCATGGCCCTTATCCACCATTAATTGTTTCAGTGGGACCTTGATTTGTCTCTTTCTCTCTCTCTTTTTCTTAGTGTATTGTTTCTGTAACCTGATGCAGGCCAGCTCTGCACATATTCCTTTGTGGTCGCTTTTACCAATCTTTGATGCTGGGGGCTGCTACTTGGGTGTTTGCACGAGGAAGAGGATACTTAGGGAACAATGGGAACAGCATATAAGGGGCAGAGTCCATGGTAGCATCATCCAGGGTGTCCAGGAAAAAGCTCAAGGTCACCGGAGTCAGAAAGATCCTTGGTCTTGCTATCTATAATCAAGAGCATGAGCAATGGTTCAAGAAGGCCATGTTTTTTTTGTGCTGCAGGTTAGGATGAAGGTCAAGAAAATGTTTATGTTCAATGTTAGTTGCAATGAAGTAGTCTGCAGAGAAAGAGTTCTGGGTCCATCAAAGAGCAATGCTGCTCTTGTTGCAAACTGCACTATTGCCTAGGTATGTTAGTGGTGCAGTGCGCAGGTTATAACCGGATGGGTTGGCAAGTTGGATGCTGGGAGGCCCGAACCCAGTGAACCCTCTTAAAATCCAGAAGCTTAAGGAAGTGTATCTTGATGAGTTGCAGAACAAAAGATGTCAGGTAATGCAGCATGTCATCTTTCTCTGCCTCCTCTGGGACACCACAGATGCAGAAATTATCTTTTTTGATGCTGTCTTCCAGCTCAAGCGCCTTATTTCAGAAAAACTCAGGGTCCCATACCTAATCCGAGAGGTGTTCATACTGAGATTCCACTGCTTCAAAACTTTCATCCATTTCATCTAGTCTTAGACATCCCCTGCCTTCTTGATTTCACTTTCAATATGACGTCTGTCATGTTATCATCCATGGTGGGCAGAGCAATCCTGATAGCTGAGATCTCTTGAATGAGGGCCTCCATATCCTACTTTAGTGTTTGAGAAGAGGCTGTTTTTGTGAGTGATTTGGAACAATTGATTGCCTTAGACATTGGGAGCTGGCAGGCTGATGACTACTTGTTGGTTGAAATGTCTGTTGATGACACCTGGACCACCCCTGCCATTGGCGGCAAAATATAAAAAGTACCCCTTCAGATGTATCAAGTTGCATGTTGTATACTCTGGGATTTAGTCATGTTAGAGAGTCAGGTTGCAGATGAAAGCCACCAAATTAGTATGTATCCGAGGCCACACATGTGGTGTGGCCTTCCTGAGGATGATTACCAAATTGATGATGTTGGGGGGAAGGGAATGGTGTTTTTTTCACTCAGGTATCTGGGTTGCATGTTGTTGGTGGGCCGGAGTCATAGGAAGACCTAACTATGGGTATAATATTGCAGTACAAGGTAAATGTGCTGGGGTCAAGGTCTCACCATTTGGGGATGGTCTTTGTTGGGCAAGAGGTCGAGAACAGACTTTATTCAATTGTGCAAGGTATAGAAAGAATCCTAGAGTCTATTCCACAGTCCTACAACCTCCATCCATAGTAATTAGTTTAACAGAGGATGAGTTTGAAGGCCCTGTCCATCCATTCCTCCTCCCAGCTTAAGCTGTCCCTTTACAGTTAGGGGAAGATTAATCCTCATCAGGTGTCCCTGGTAATGTGCCAAGATAAAGTATGGGAGGCCATCCCCAAGTTACAGAATTTCTGACGAACAGTGCTGTGACTCAGGCCAGTTCCACCTATGCAAGTCCTCTGCTGCATATGCAAGTGCCTCTCCTGCCCAGGCCACACTGGCCACACTGCAACTTCCTTATTCCTCTCAGGGTGAGTGAGGCAGAATCTTTGTTGCAGCAGTATGGGGTTTCTGGGTGCTGGGCTTCTGGTTATGGGGGTATGCCTGAGGCAGGTCACCACCCCAGGTGATGTGATTACAGCTCCAGAGAAGTTGTGTGCAACTTACTATGTGACTGCTGTGGTGAAGCACACCTTAATCCACCCTCAGTTAGCAAATGTGGCACCTCCAAAGACATGGGGGAGAGCAGCGTGCACCCGAGCTCAGCTGGGAGAAGTAATCTCGGCTGGTTCCTAAGTCCAGCTTCAAATTATTTATTTCTATGGCAGACAACGCAGTACCTATTTATTGCCTCAATTCTTTGAACAATGATTTAATAGCATTTGTGGAAGAGAAAACTTATGTAACAATGAGCTCTACATTGAAACAATAATATCTTTCAGCACCCTGGTTTAACTTGAATACCCACAAACCCATCCTTTGTCAATCAAGGAATGAACCTAGAAACCTATACTTTAAAAACACTAGATAGAAGTTTGTATTTATATATTTGTCATTTGTGAATTAATGTGAAGGTTTCAATGCATGATGAACAATCCAATGAATAAATCTAAATATGAAGGAATGTTATGTATTTTTTTAAATGCACCAATGAATGTGAGTTTAGAGATAGGAGTTATTAGTACCACTCCAAATTTTGTCTCCAATGATGTGGATGTTGGAAGAGAGAATTTAGGCCCAGGACTGCTGACAACCATGCAATCATTGTAACCCCAGATATTTTTTAAAACTGATGCCAGGGAACAAAATGATGTGTGACTTTCATGGATCTTATCACAAACTTCACCCTATAAAAATAATGGGACAGATTTACTAACCTTTCACTAAGAAAAACACAGCAAGGCAACATGCTGTGCTGTGTTGTATGAAAGAGAGCGAGCAGAAGTGTGTTATAGGAACTGATTTAGATCTCTGCGGATGAGATACTCTGTCACAACAGTGATGGATATACCATCCGCTGAAATATAAATCCCATAGAATATCATGGGGTTTATATTTTGGCGGACAGGATATCCGTCACCGCTGGGACAGAGTAGCCCATCTGCCAAGATCTAAATCAGGTCCAGAGCCT
Source organism: Triturus cristatus (assembly GCF_964204655.1). Taxonomy (NCBI): domain Eukaryota; kingdom Metazoa; phylum Chordata; class Amphibia; order Caudata; family Salamandridae; genus Triturus; species Triturus cristatus. The sequence continues at coordinate 1,209,344,446 of NC_140591.1, read as the reverse complement.
CTTGCCCCAGCTGCACAGAAGCGGACTTTCTTTTAAAAGGCAAGCACTGGTGACTATCTTTCCCTTCCATTTTAACAGAGTTTACAGCAAGTGAGACAAAGGGGCATATTATCAAGAAATGGCGTTAAAATTATCGCCGCTTTAGCTGCAGAAAACTGGAGCTAAAGTGGCGATAATGGGCTTGATAATATGCCCTTGAGAAATCCAATAGACGTCCATGTTCTGGTGTCAACTTGGGCTTCTATTGGAATTCTCACGGGCATATTATCAGGCCCATTATCGCCGCTTTAGCGGCAGTTTTCTGCTGCTAAAGAGGCGATAATTTTAACGCCGGTCTTAATAATATGCCACTAAGTTAGTTAGAATAACTTACAGTAAAAGACCATAACCTGGGTAGTTCAAAAGCAAAAAATCCAAGGGTTAAATGGGAGTCCATTTTCCAACTGTTGCCATGCCCACTGCCCACCAGCTAACAGCTTCTATTGGCACAGGCCACTGAGACTCCACAAGTGGAGACCTTATACTTAGTTCAATTCTAATTGAGGTAGGTGTACCGTGAATTTGGCAGTTTCTGGCAGGGCCTGTTCTCTGCCAAACATTATATGACCCCATTATGATAGTTGCAGGCATAGACAGGAAGGCATGGTATATGATAATTCCACAATGAGTATGCTTGACAGTGCACAATGCCAGAGCCAAAGCATAGTCTCTTGAACCATCACATGACAATAGACAAATGGAAACAAAAGTTTTGGATTAAATTACCATGCTTTAGCTTTTGAAATTAATTACAGCTAAATGTCAAACATGGTGTAAAACAGCTATGATCTGTTACATATCCCAAGGTGCCAAATGATTTTTGATTATTGAATGATAATTCTACTAATACAAACAATAAGCTCATAGTAATAGTGTTTGGTAGAACCCCTATTTGCCTATAAAACATTTTCCCATTTCTGGTGAAGAGGACCGCTTCCAGTGGGGTACAGCAGCACTATTGGTACTTGGTAGACCTATGAACCTCAGGGTGGTCTTACCCCAAACTTTTTGCCTTCCTCTTCCATTTTGGTGATCTCGTTTTTGCTTACCTTAAGACTCTGTGCACTTTACCACTGCTAACCCATGCTAAAGTGCATGTGCTCCTTCCTTAAAGCATGTTAACATTGGTTTTACCCAATTGTCATCTTTAATTTACTTAAAAATACCTAGTAAAGAACTACTACATGTCTCCAGGGCCTATAAATTAAATGCTACCAGCGGGCCTGCAGCACTGATTGTGCCTCCCAATTAAGCAGCCCTTTAAACTAGTTCCAGGCCTGCCATTGAAGCCTGTATGTGTAGTTTTTAACCTGCATTTTCGACCTAACAAAATTAGCCTTTTTCCATGCCCAAACCTTTCTTTTTAATACATAAAACTCACCCCTAAGGTAGTGCCTGGACAACCCAGAGGGCAGGGTGCAATTATTTAAAACATTGGACATCTACTTATAAGTTTTACATGTCCTAGCAGTGAAGAACACCTAAAGTGTTTTTTCACTACTGCAAGGCCTGCCTCTACCGTAGGATAACATTGGAGTTACCTTACTACACTTAATAAGTTGCATTTTCCAAATGGGAACAGGTCACCCCTTCATTTTTGGTGTCTTTGGAATTGTAATGAAAATCCTAACTCATAGTGAAGTTGGATTTTAAATTACAATTTTGAAAATGGCACTTTAATATAGTTGGCATTTTCCTGCCTGAGCCATTTGGTGCCTGTAGACTGTCCCTGGGTCTTATTACTGGGTGTCGCTGACAGTTGGGCGTTTGTATATTCCTCCTAAACAGCCACACACAATAGAGAGCTTACACTTGAATAGGCTGTGTTCTGCCTCCTCACAAAGGGCTGCATATCCCCCTGTATTTAGTCTGGAGACAGAGCTGGGAAGGCTTGAGATGCCTGGGGACGACAATGGGATACCTCTAGAAGCTTTCCCCTCACTTCAAAGGCACACCTGGGCATAAATAATGAACCTCAGATGCCAACTTTTCAGTACACTTCTTGAGCTGTGGATACTCTGCCAGGAAGATGGACTGCTGTGCTGCTAAAAGGACTGTTATTCTGATAGACTGCTGGTCTGAAGGAACTGCTGCCCTGTGGCGCTGGCCTGCTGCCTGCTACCCTCTTGCCTGGGGAGGAAGAACTGGACCTATAATTTCATCTTGAACTCAGGGCTATCTGTGTGACTCCAAGTTTTAGTCAGCTGGCCTTCTGATCTGAGCCTGAGGGACACAAAAGGCTCCCAACACCCTGCAGCAGCACCTGAATCCAACTGAAGTGAGTTCCTGACTCCCAAGTAATGCCCCTCAAGTCCTGGACCCTTGGAGTGGCTCAGCAAGCTGAAATCAAGCTTTTGTGTCCCGCGCGACTGCGAATGGGCCTGTTCACATGGAAACCTCACCACTTGCACCGTGATTCAATGCGAAACTCTGCCAGCCCGACCCTTCGCACTACAGCACTGCATCAACCACCGGTGAGACTGCCAATGTAAAGCTACAGCAACACCCATCTACGACACCTGACATGCTCTTCGCGCTATGCTGGCAGCCATTTGCAATGCTCTGCATGCTCCTTGCAGCCCGCTCCACTGTGAATGGGTCTATTGGCAAAGATTTGAGATGGAACAATTTCAGGGGCCTAACCTGCTGACTTGCTGCCTTGCATTACTCTGCACCGGGAAAGCATTACATGTGTGTAGCATGAGTGTTCCAACGCATCCAAGCATATATTTTGGGGCATTCCCTCATTTACCAAGACAGGGAAACCTGGGAATGCATCAAAATTGTATGGCCTCCAGATAAAGGAGGAACAGGAAGAAATGTCTTCATTTCTTCTCATTTTTCAACTTTCAGAAAGAGGAAAACTGTCTACGAATTGTTTTTGTGCCAGAACTCGTCCCGTCCTGCACAAAAAATAATCCTGCCAGCACTGTAGGCACCCTTTCACAATAGTGCAAGGGTGCCTGCATTGGTGCTAGGCGGCACAATGTGCTCCAGCACAGAGAGAGAGCATGCATATGCTATATGTTGTTAAATATGGCGCATGCCTGCTCTCCCCATTTGACGCAGTGCAGGAAGGTGTCTTGCTGCATTGCACTGCATTACATAATGATGAATCTGACCCCAGCTTTGTAGCAATACAATTACTTTTGAGCAGCAGTCAATAGAAGAAATGAAAGCAGTGTTTCCTTTGCAACATAGTTGGAGAGAGACAATTTCCAAATATTTATTTGTATTGCGAATTATAATTGGACATAAAGATCACTTTCAGAGGAACCTGAGAACACTTCTTTACAAATTAACTTAAATGTTCCGGTGGAGTCAACTAGAGACCCCATAGTTTGCTTTTCCACAACATTTCTGACTCATCGTGATGTTATAACTTGAAGAGGAGACCTTGGCAGAGATGATTTAAGGCATGGACAAAAAGGGTAGTTGCCCAGGGCCTCCATCTTCTAAGGAGACCTCTGTCTATTCTATTATGTTACCCAAACATCTCTGCTTAGTTTTACTTCTGACTCTCGCTCTACCCAGTGCCATCCTAAGTATGTTGATGTCCGAGGCAAGACATATTTCAACAATGTATTCATATAATTTAATATTGATGCCAACATCATGTGGGCTTTAATTAGCAGGAAATTGGTAATAAAATTACATGTTTTCTAAATAACTGCCCCTATAGTATGTCTATCCTGGGGCCTCCAAAATTGTTAAGAAGACACTGGACAGTGGTTCCATGTCTATGCTGATTGTTTGTCCGGTACTGATGCTTCAGACCACAAGCTGAAAGAGGTGCACCATGTATGGCTCACATTTTTAAGAGTTATTAGGTCATGAGTTGCCAGGAGTGACCAACATCTTCTTTGTGAGCCAAAAGAGGGTGCAGTGTTAACTGTGCATTATAGTACCCTTTGCTTTGTCAGTGTCTGGATTGTGCATTGCAAGAAGTTGAGCAAAATTTGTGGGAACTCCAAGCCCTTTAATTCACTTAATCCAAATATTTTGAATATCTCAATATTTACCTCTGGTAGTTCCTCTCCAGCACACTTGATCTAGTGATACGAGTCACCACCTTCCACAACATCAGGCCCAACAGAATTAGCAGAGTAAATCAAAGAGGCTGGTACCAGTTAATCACTGAGTACTAAATCAATAAAGTTAAAGATGCTTATTTCAAAAATCTTAAAAAGGTGATACAGAAAAATGGAGTAAAAGTCATAAAGACACAGATACAGGATTCATAGTCAGAAATCAGATATTATTTTGTGTCCCGCGCGACTGCGAATGGGCCTGTTCACATGGAAACCTCACCACTTGCACCGTGATTCAATGCGAAACTCTGCCAGCCCGACCCTTCGCACTACAGCACTGCATCAACCACCGGTGAGACTGCCAATGTAAAGCTACAGCAACACCCATCTACGACACCTGACATGCTCTTCGCGCTATGCTGGCAGCCATTTGCAATGCTCTGCATGCTCCTTGCAGCCCGCTCCACTGTGAATGGGTCTATTGGCAAAGATTTGAGATGGAACAATTTCAGGGGCCTAACCTGCTGACTTGCTGCCTTGCATTACTCTGCACCGGGAAAGCATTACATGTGTGTAGCATGAGTGTTCCAACGCATCCAAGCATATATTTTGGGGCATTCCCTTATTTACCAAGACAGGGAAACCTGGGAATGCATCAAAATTGTATGGCCTCCAGATAAAGGAGGAACAGGAAGAAATGTCTTCATTTCTTCTCATTTTTCAACTTTCAGAAAGAGGAAAACTGTCTACGAATTGTTTTTGTGCCAGAACTCGTCCCGTCCTGCACAAAAAATAATCCTGCCAGCACTGTAGGCACCCTTTCACAATAGTGCAAGGGTGCCTGCATTGGTGCTAGGCGGCACAATGTGCTCCAGCACAGAGAGAGAGCATGCATATGCTATATGTTGTTAAATATGGCGCATGCCTGCTCTCCCCATTTGACGCAGTGCAGGAAGGTGTCTTGCTGCATTGCACTGCATTACATAATGATGAATCTGACCCCAGCTTTGTAGCAAGAGTTTCTTTAAAATCGAAATGCCGGACTCATAAGGAATTCTGACAGCACCTTTAGGTAAACAAAAAATCCCTAAAGAAATCATCCAGAGTTCTCGGAAGAAGACAAAAGTCTCCCTCTCATCCCAAAACCAGGGATTCTTTAACACATTTTATGCATAGACAATGAGCAAAACTGCAGATTCACCATAACATGTATTAGTGATAGCACATTTTGGACAAATTAGAAGTATGATTGTCACTAAATGTTTTCTAACTCTAACACTTTTCTAAGGTAGTCAGGAATCTTCATTCGCTTCCAAAGCAACAGCAATCCAGAGATGTGAAACAAAAAATGAAACATTCTCAAACAAAAACTCATACACTATGTGCTAGCAAGCCTGCGTCAGAGCTTCCAGTGGATGTGTCCTTCACAAAGATACAACAGGAACACAATGGAATGTTTCATTCACAATGCATGCCCACAGCTTTGTAGCAACAAAAATACTGTGAGCAGCAGTCAAGACAAGAAATGGAAACAGTGCATCATATACAACACATTTTGGGACAGCCAAGTTCCCAACATTTACCAAGATTTATTTGCTTTGTACATTAAAACTGGACACAAAGATCACTTAGAGGAACCTCAGAACACTTCTTTAGAAATTAACTTAACGCCTGCAACTGCAACTACTTCAATCGATATGTGCTAGGTTTTTATGGGCCCAAGGGAGTTCCCGGTGAGCAATGCGCTTTATGACGCTACCCCGGGAGAAAGGCGAGTGGGCAGTCCTGGATTTTACACTGTATTATTATGCCTGAATCCTTCAAAACATGTGAATTTTACTAACTTGTGAAGAGGTCAGTAATATTGCTGAAGCCCCATCTATTTATCAGATGCTGTTGGGTGCTGATGCCAAGAGCCATTTATTTATGATGCTGGACTTCAGCCTGTATAAAAAAAACCTGGTTAAAGGTGTTATGCACCACCTATAAGGTCTGGAAGGTTATACGGAAACTTTATCAATTTGAAGCCGTCTCGTACTGCACTCCCACATCTGCTACGAGGATACTCCAGTCGGTTTTTGGGATAGGACTATTGACAGATGGAGACGCAAAGGGATTTTACACATTGGTGATCTATATGTCAATGGGAGTTTGGCATCTTACGCTCTGTTAGCTGATAGCTATCAGCTGCTTAAGACTGAATTTTTTTAATTTTTACAGATTCGAGACTATCTATGTAAAAGACGACGGACGATAGACCTGAATCCCTTTGTCGAGGCTATTAGAAATAAGTCCCATATCCGTACCCTATATAACATGCTGTCTAAAGGGGAATAATAGATTAGGGTGCCAGGGCATTTGTATTGAGCGATCTATCGATCTAGCAGGAAAGATATTATTGTCTGCTAACTTGCGATCACAACACTACAAACTGTGTTTAACCTGTACCACACCACCATCAAAATGTTAAAATGCAGAGGGGCAAATGATGGGAAATGTTTTCGCTGTGGATCAGACGGGGCGGACAGTGCACATACCTTTTATGCATGTGTGTGCTTGACCAACCTCCTGGAGCAGATGGAGAAGTTCCTATGTGAAATAACCGGGGCAGGCATAAATATATCAGCCTCTCCCATGCTATTAGGGATGGAAGAAAATGTGGGGGTGGGGCAAACAGCACAAACGTTGTGCTATATAATTTTTCTGGCCACAGCTGTAGCTAGGCTCTGCATTGCTTCTATGTGGTTGCAGAAGGGTGCCCGACCTTCGAGCTGTGGAGAGCTAGATTTTCTACTATTTTTAATCTTGAATATAGTTAATACGCTCTTAAAAGCACACGTAGGCGGAAGTTGGGTTGCATGTATGGGGCCCGATGATCGAACATATGAAAGATTGAATATCAATTATTAATAACTATGTCTAATGCAATATATTCAGGTCTATGTATCATCTTCCCACTTATGTTCTAATTTCTGGTGGAATAATAGCTTTTGTACTCTGTTTTTATCAGCTTTTACTAAGACTGTATTAATGAAATGCGATGTGTATTGATTTTATCATTGATTGAAATAAAAAAGAAGAAATTAACTTAACTGTTCAGGTGGAGTCAAATAGGGACTCCATATTTTGCTTTTCCAAAAATCTCTCTGACTTATTGTGATTGGGAGAGGAGACTGTGGGAGAGATGTTTTAAGGCATAGGCAAGTACCTTGGGCCCCCATCTTCCAAGGAGCCCACCTGGGAAAGTGAAGTTTATATTTGAACTTTGTCTATTTTATTATGTTACCTAAACATCTGATCTTATTTTTACTTTTGACTCTGTCTCTCTGCCCAGTGGAAAAACAACAATTGATGGACAGAATGCAGAACAATGTCATACATTCGCCCCGGTACAAAGATCCGGGCCTAAATCCATCATTTTTTTGCTCATCCTGCCATTCCAGTTTGGACCCAGCCATATGCAAATCAGTCTTGACCCTGCGCCCAATGGAAAGAGTCCAGTCCGAACTGCCAGGCCAGGTCCTCCCTAGACTGGAAACAAGTATCCTAGGACCGGTTTCAGGCATTCAGCCCTCATCAGACAGGATAGCTTGACTCCAGTGGCATGGAGAGCACGGGACCCACGTCTGGGCATACCCGTCCCACTCAGGGTGACAAATGCAAAAACAACAATTGATGGACAGAATGCAGGACAATGTCATACATTCACCCCAGTACAGAGATCTGGGCCTAAATCCATCGTTTTATTGCTCATCATGCCATTCCAGTTTGGACCCAGCCATATGCAAATGAGTCTTGACCCTGCGCCCAATGGGAACAGTCCAGCCCGAACTGCCAGGCCTGGTCCTCCCTGGACTGGAAACAAGCATCCTAGGACCGGTTTCGGGCTTTCAGCCCTCATCAGCCAGGATAGCTTGACTCCAGTGGCATGGAGAGCACGGGACCCACGTCTGGGCATACCCGTCCCACTCGGGGTGACAAATGCAAAAACAACAATTGATGGACAGAATGCAGAACAATGTCATACATTCACCCCCGTACAAAGATCTGGGCCTAAATCCATCGTTATTTTGCTCTCCATGGCATTTCAGTTTGGACCCAGCCCTATGCAAATCAGTCTTGACCTTGCACCCAATGGGAACAGTCCAGCCCGAACTGCCAGGCCAGGCCCTCCGTGGACTGGAAACAAGCATCCTAGGACTGGTTTTGGGCTTTCAGCCCTCAGCAGCCAGGATAGCTTGACTCCATTGGCGTGTAGAGCACGGGACCCACATCTGGGCATAGCTGTCCCACTCCGGGTGACAAATGCAAAAACAACAATTGATGGACAGAATGCAGAACAATGTCATAAATTCACCCCAGTACAAACATCTGGGCCTAAATCCATCGTTTATTTGTTCTCCATGCCATTCCAGTTTGGACCCAGCCAAATGCAAATCAGTCTTGACCCTGTGCCCAATGGGAACAGTCCGGCCCGAACTGCGAGGCCAGGTCCTCCCTGGACTTGAAAAAAGCATCCTATGACCGGTTTCGGGCTTTCAGCCCTCATCAGCCAGGATAGTGTGACTCCAGTGGCATGGAGAGCACGGGACCCACGTCTGGGCATACCCGTCCCACTCAGGGTGACAAATGCAAAAACAACAATTGATGGACAGAATGCAAAACAATGTCATACATTCACCCCCGTACAAAGATGTGGGTCTAAATCCATCGTTTTTTTGCTCACCATGCCATTCCAGTTTGGACCCAGCCATATGCAAATCAGTCTTGACCCTGCGCCCAATGGGAACAGTCCAGACCGAGCTGCCAGGCCAGGTCCTCCCTGGACTGGATACAAGCATCCTAGGACTGGTTAGTGCCATCTTAATTATGTTGGTGACTCAGGCAAGACATATTTCAGCAAAGTTTTACACATAGTTTAATATCACTGCCAACTTCTTGTGAGCTTGAATTAGCAGAAATTGGTGATAAAATGATTTTTTTTCTGGACAAATGCACCCACAGTATGTCTTGTCCAGGGCCTCTAAAATCTTTAGGAAGATCCTGGGCACTGGATCCATGTCTAAATTTGTGGGAGCGCCAGTCACAATGATTCACTGAACCCCAATATTTTGAACACCCCTGGCAGTTCTGCTCCAGCACACTTGATCGAGTGATAAGCGTAACCAACTTTCACAACATCAGGCCCAACAGAATATTATTATTGAGTGCTTGTACAGAGAATGACAATCCAACAGAGTTTCCCAGTGCTTCGGGTATGGGTAGGCCAGTCTGAGGGCTGGAAGGGCTGGGTCTTTAATGCTTTGCGTAATTTGAAAAGGGAGTTTGTACTCTGCAGATTAAGCAGAGTTAATCAAACAGTGACTGGGGCCACTCAATAACTGAGTTCTAGATTGGTAAAAGTTAAAGAATTGTATTACAAAAATCTTAAAAAGGTGATACAGGAAAATGCAGCAAATCCCATAAAGACTCAAATACAGCATTCATAGTCAGAAATCAGAAATCATGTAAACACTAATAAGCAGCAACTTCTCTCTAAAATCCAAATGCCAGACTCAAGGAATGCTGACAGCATCTTGAAGGAAATGAGAAATATCAATAGAAATCGTCCAGAGTTCTCAAAAGAAAACAAAAAATCTCCCTCCCGCCACAGGGTTTTTAAAAAACATTTATGCATAGACAAAGATCAAAACTGCAGATTTAGCGTGACATGGCTATCAAAAGCACATTTTGGACAAATCAAAAGTGTGATCGTCATTGAATCGCACACCAGTGTGCTAGCAAGCCTGCACCGGATCTTCCAGTGGAATGGTCCTTCAGAAAGATATATCAGGAACACGATGGAAAGTTTCAATAACAATACATGCCCTCTAAAGAAAATAACCAACTGTGTCACAGTGTGCTATGCTGTGCAAAAACTGTGGGGAGAAAAGACTTACAGACAACATTGATGGGAGGGGAAATAATCACGAGCAAGATGAGCCTAATAGAGTCCATTAATTAGAACAAAGAGATAATTAAGTTAGAATGCTAAATGTACAATAGTGTACAGCTTAATGTTAAACTGAAACACATGTAAAATGTACTGATTCACAATAGGCAGTCATTGTTATCCGTGTGCGCCACAGAAAGGATATGAAGCAAGCTTTCTTTAACCAGAAATGACCTTAATATTGCTAAAATCTGCAAAACGTGATTTAGGATTTTGACTTTAAAGTGACATGCTTATAGATGTTGTCATAACTGCAGAATATTCCGCTTTAACAAAAGTTTTCCTGAGCAACATTTTATTCTTGAATGTCATGAACTTCCTATTTTCTTATGTTTCATATAATGTTTGCATAGAATAACTCGTGCATTCTAAACAGTAATGCTTGATTCAAAGTATAAAGACTGCATTACCTAACAGTGATTTTGCCTTTTAGTTGTATTTCATTGTTCTTGCAGTGAAACAGGTTGAGAGGTAAATAGGGTTTTTGGGAACCAAGCCTGATGTTTCCAGAATCTAACTATGCAAGACTGTAGCTAACTTTGTGATAAAAGTATAAGCATGTATTTCTGTGAGAACACAGGAGCTGAACCTGCTTACTTAAGATCCCTGCCATCCTATTGGTCTGTGAAGGAAGAAGCCTGCTACAATGCTTTTGACATGTTTTCTTGACTTTTATTTTAGTGCGTGTTCCTGGGTAGACCTGTGACATTTTTGCTTGTGGCATTTTCCCTTTTCCCAGACCCTTGATGGTTGTGGCCACTACTGCTACTGTTTCCCCTCACTGTCTTACTTTGCTGTTCGAATTGACAGATTGCTACTGCAACTGTATGCTGATCTAATTGGATTTATTGAGACTCAGCTGAGTCTTATAAGCATCTCTTTATGGGAAGTTCTGCAACTCTAATTCGGCTTTAAAGCTTTATGCTCTATGATTTTACTCTTTTCCTTGAAATGGAACTCTTCATGGGTTCTTGAAATCTAAAGCTCTGATCCTGATCTATAGAATAGGGAATTTTTTTCCTTTATGGAACGCGCTTAATGCAATTTAAATTTTGAATTTTGTAGTCTAACCATTTTCTTTGATGTGATCTGTGTAATATGTTATGGACCAACAGGCACATGCATCAAAGGAAAAAACGGTCGCAAACGGGCAGATTCTCAGAATCTGCCCCTTTGCGACCGGTATTTTTGCATTTGGGATGCATCATCCCAAATGCAAAAATCGCAATTTAAGGAATCTCTAAATTGCAATTACTTAAATTGCGATTGCATTTAAGGAATCCCAAAATGAGATTCCTTAAATGCAATGCATTAAAGTAAGAAAATTAGCCATTTCGCTAATAGGGGGAGCAAATTACCATGAAGTTCAACTTCATGGTAATTTGCAAAAACTTTGAAAAATGCACTTTTGTGCATTTTTCAAAGTTTCATGTTGCGCACACACATGCCCTTATGGCATGTGTGTGTGCAACATATGCGCACAGATCAATTTCAAGGGTGCATTAGGGTGTCATTTTGATACCCTTGCACCCTTGAAATTGCATGAGCAATTTGCGAGTACCTACTGGTACTTGCAAATTGCTCATGCAATCTCCAGTTCATTCCTATGGGCCTGGAGGCCCATAGGAATGAATGGGATGGCATTCCTTAATTGCGACCCGCAATTTACAAGTCGCAATTAAGGAATGTGTAGGAATCGCTATTTTTATAGCGATTCCTACATGCATAGGCTTTTGCAATTCCTTAATTGCGATTCCTTAATAATCGCAATTAAGGAATCGCAAAAGCCTACGTTGACACATGTGCCAGCAAAAGAAATAAAGACAGAAAAATAAAGAAAATAACTTTACTAATCCCTTAATGAGATATAAAGCTTTGAAAATACAATACAACTCTCATCATTGACTGAACTTAAACTGCTAATAAAATGTAAGTTTGAGGTGTTAATTTTGCTCCTAATGTGACATTCCAAGGTCCATCACTGAGAAGAAGAATAGTGCAGAAAATAGGTTTAACCTTACAAGATGGTAAATTGGGGTCATTTCTAAGAAATTATAGGGCCCAGTCTGTGCTTTTGAAGCTAAACACTAGAAACTACATCCATCTTAATAAAATGGTGTGGCATACCTAAGCTATGTTAATAATCACGCTTACCAAAATTATCATCCAATTGTTTTTAGTGCAACATCACAATTTCATTCTGTACAACTATATTCATCATAAAAATCATGAGTATTCACATCTTATTTATTGCCCAACATTGCACGTATGTACCGTGCTGCCTTTGTGAAGTGCTGTACATTCATAATTCTGACATATTAGCTGAAACCTTTAAAGACATATGCAGACCACTGCAGTTGGTCATTGAAGGAGTGCCTCAGCGTTCACAAGGTTGACTCCACCACAGCATTCTTTCTGCAGTTGTAGTCCTCCTCCATTCTATATCCCACCCCTTGCACTGGTTGTTTGGCAGAAAAGGGTAAAGCAAAATGGCAAAAAATTTGAACCCCACTGAGTAAATTCCCGCCTTCCAACTTCAAAGATGGACACAATAATACCACATTTGCTGGGTACCTGTATTTGTGTTAAAACTATGCAAACTCTTTTCACACTGCATGGGATATCAAAAACACACTCAACCGGTCTTATTAGGGCAATATGTTCAATAACATAAACACAGCCCTCGCCCTTTACACTGCCCACTCCAAAGAAGGAGGAATCTGAAGCTCAAAATACACAGAAAATACAGATAGGCATTGTATGTATTACTGGGAAAAACAACATTTGAAATACCTATTTATACACAGTACGGCTGGAGAGTACCATGCTTCTTTCAGTCTAATAAACATAACAGACACTTTTACTGCACTCGAAATCCTATTCGCTGCCATCCCAGGCAATTGCTGCATGCTGCACTCTGCAGTCTAGCATGAAGCAAAGCACTCATCTCTCATTATCCCTTTCAGCTTCCCTCATTTACAGCAGTGGCTGTGGATCTTCAGAAGGTTGTGGCATTATGCTGATCTCCTGCAGATACCTCTGGGGACAGAAAGCTGCAAATCAATGCTGTTTACAACAGCAGTGCTCCACATTCCCCACAGCGCAGAGAGCTGGCAGCAGATGCGGCTCCAATCTTGGCATCTTGAAACTTGACCTTCAATGAGCAACTTCCTAATGCCTTGGGAGAAACATCTGTAATTAGATACAAATCTCCTCCATATCTACTGAATGGCCCCAGTTTAATCCCTCTGCTTCTTTGATGAGATGTGAGTGATTGTTTTATCCACTTCAAATGCTTCAGCGTGCCTTTTCATTAATGTTTTATCATATTTTACCAGACTTGGCTGCATTTCAGTGATTCACAGATTAAAGAAAACTCTCCCAAAATACTTTAAGCCTAGTCATATTTTTAAGGCTTTCAACAAGCAAATGCTAGTTTTCTTCAGTCACACAGCAGTCTTGTGTGTTCTGAGAAAACTGCTAAATATGAAGCGCCAATTCACATGAACAAGCCAAAGAAATGCTACTGAAGACAGCACTCATTCTTTAAAGATCAATATCCAAAACTGATGTCATCCATCAAATCCAAACAATACAATATATACACTGTAAACATATCTTAGATTACAACGTAGGCAATGCCCCTGCTGCAGACATCTTTGCTAATCGTGTTAAGCTTAAAGTTAATTTCCTTGCATGGCCCGTCATCATTTAGCAGGTGACTACAATAAATTGTATTTAGTTCAGCAATAAAAATCCACTCGTTAATTCAGCAAAACAATAACATTAGTTTATATTTGTGCAATAGGGGCATAAGACACTGTGTGTGTGTGCATATGTGTATTTTATATACATGTGTGTGTGTATATATATAATATATTCACTGAAAAAACCATAGGTTTTAGGGGCGTTATAGTTAGCTGGATATTTCCCTCGTACAAAACCCTAGAAATTCCCCCGTTATAGTTAGTTCAGCTAACTATAACTCGCGCCACCACAATGCACTGCTGATGATGTCACATATTATATCACTCATGACATGGTCAGTGACATCACTGATGACATCACTGATGACATCTCAAATGACATCACTGATGACATCACTGATGACATCATCCATTGAGTATGTGTTTCTGTACAGTTTTAATATGTTTAATATATATAGGGAAAGGTCTGTTGAAGAATGAGTGGGTGTACAAGTTTCTAGGTGCGTAACTGACTCTATAAGTGAGTCATTAAATGTATCTTACTGCAGACTAGTGACTAAACTGTGTGACTGTCTGTATGTGTCTGTGTGTAGGTGTATAAGTGGCTGCATGGTTTTGTGAATAGCTATATGAGTGTCTATATGGGTTATTAATTGGTTGTCTGAGTATCTCTATGGGTGCCTGAGTGTTTATGTGGGTAGGGTGTGTGTGACTCTATGCATAGATGTGTGAGTGGGTGATTCTATGGGTGCATGGTTGTTAAGAGTGCATCTGTGGTTGGATGAGTGTATGTATGGGTGTGTTAGGGATTGAATGTATATATCAGTGGTACATGTGTGACTAACTACATATGTGAAAGGCAGTATATATGTGTGTAAGAGTATATAATTGGGTATATCTGAGAGTGTGAGTGTGAGAGTGGCTGTATGGATGAGTGTGTGCTTGTATCAATGATTGTATAAGAGTGTAAGAATGTGGTACTATTTTTATGAGTAAGTGAACTTGAGTGTGTTTAACTGTATAGGTGAGTAAATTGGACTGTGTTTAATTACTTGCACGACTGACTAGGTGTGTCAGTACCTCACTGGATGATTGACGGTGTGTGAGTGTCTATATAGGTATATAAATGCATATGATAGTCTTGTACGGAGTGACTGTAAGTATGAGTGACTGTACAGGTGAGTGAGTGGAGGTGTATGTAGACCTAAGAGTTAATGAGTGGGTATGTAGTTATTGGTATTGGAGTATCTATGGGTTTCAAAATGGCTGTCTGAAATTTTGAGTCGGTGTATCGAAGGTTATATTAGGGTGTGAGAAGATGCACTAATTTATCACATGGATGATGTCATCAGTGATGTCATCAGTGATGTCATTTGAGGTTTCATCAGTGATGTCACTGACCATGTCATGAGTGATGTAATATGTGACGTCATCAGCAGTGCATTGCGGGGGCGCGAGTTATAGTTAGCTGAACTAACTATAACTGGGGAATTTCTAGGGTTTTGTACGAGGGAAATGTCCAGCTAACTATAACGCCCCTAAAACCTATGGTTTTTTCAGTGAATTTCTAAGGTTTTTTAAATGCCAAAACCTAACTATAACGCCCCTGAAACCTACAGTTTTTTCAGTGAATTTCAAAGGTTTTGTAAATGCTAATTCCTATCTATGCGCACCATTCTCGATCCCTACGCGAAAGCATCCGTGCACGGTATGCGTTGGGTACGTGTTTCCAATGCGACCGGTACGCGACTCCAAGCCTATACGCGATACTTACGATGTACGTAACGCGACGCATGTGCGCTTCCGCAATGCGTCATATGCTTGTATGACGCGATGGGTGCACGGATCCGGCGAAATATTTAACACTTAAAAAAACATATATATATGTATTTCATGTGAATATTAATTGAAGACAAACTCTAAACTAGTCTTAAAGGTAATATATTTTTACATCTAATCCTATATTTCTTTTTAATTGAATTTCGCGGATGCGCGCTGGGTTCATGATGCGTTAGCGCAGGGTGCGCGGATCCCATGTGACCTGCAAAAAAACAGATTTGATTGGTTCATTACACTTCCTATTCTAACTATTGAAAGACCCCACCCATTTCAATCATTCTTCTTTGAGCTTCTTTGGAGGAACATCTCACACCTTAGAACTAGAAGAAACTTTTTGGGGAAGATTTCCACAGCTGCAATTTTTCTAAAGACAATGGCTTCTGCACAGCAGCCACCATCAGAATCAGACCATTTGTCCGATGAGGAATTTGTTGTGGAACCTTCACGCACGGAAAGATACACCTCTGTGGTGTGGAAATTTTTTACCTTCCCAGAAGGACAAAATAAAACGAATTCAACTAAAGTGACATGTAAAATATGTCAAAGAATGCTTTCCAGAGGAGATCCATCAAAAAAATACTCTTGTGGGACTGCGAGTATGTTAAAACAGCTGAAGACTCTGCATCCCGTGAACCTGGCCAAGCAGGAATGCAGAAGACTCCAACAGCAGCCTCAGCCAGCAGTGGCAAGCACTTCTTCAGCATCACCATCGAGCACTCACCCGGACATACGTCCAGAATTTGGAAAACTAAAAATTAGTTGCATTAAATGCAACAAACTACTATGTAGAGCAGTCAATTGAACTAATCTGCTGAGCGCAGCAAAACCACAAGTGCTAAACTTGTGTTTATTTTTTTTTTTGCAGAAGTTGACTGTTTTGTTCCTCCTGTTGTCTTTTTTTCCTTTTGAAAAAAACAAAAAAATAACAAAATTGTTCCAAAAAGTACAAAAAAATTTAAAAAAAAGAAGAAAAAAAAGTTCTTCTAAGAACTAACTTTCCTGGTTTAAAAAAAGAGCTATATTTGTTTGTTTGTCTGTGAAAGTTTAGATGAATGTATGTGTAGTACGTAATTGACTGAACGAATGCATTAGTAGCGTATGGTGAATGTATGAGGGCAGAACTATGAGGAAGTGCTGCAGCATCACACAGTAACCTCATTAACTACAGTGAGCTGTAGTAGTTCCGAAGCACAGTGATGCAACATATGTACATAAATATGTTGCAAATCTATGCTTCTCTCTGAACGGCTGCTTAAACTGCAGCCATGTGGTGACACAGGCACCCTTGCACCATAGTGCAAGGATATTGTGTCATGTGCTGTTTGTTTTTGTACAGGAAGACAACCTGATCTTGAAGCTGCTATCTTCGCCGGGACTGCGAGGCCCAGGGTGCCCTGCAACGCCCTGATACATCGCACCTGGTGCCTCTTCCCGGCTCCTCCCCCTCTTACGTCCCTGCTACAAGTACTACGCCAGATATCGCGGTAGCGGGACGCGTGCGGGGCGCTTTCCGGGGCGAAGACCGGGCAAAGAGCGGGCCCTCTAAGGCCCTCCGAGGCCGATCGAGGCTGGGCTGGGCCTGGAGTTTTTTATCTAGGACTTTGTAGTATCTTATTATTGTTATGGCTTCAAGCGAGAATGTTATGTTAGGGGATAAACTGAGGGCCGTGGTAAATGGCCCCTTAGATAGTTATTTTAAGAAGAAATGTGCAACGGATGAGGATCAGGATATTACCATGGCCGAGCGCAGATCTGAACGCCGTCGCTCTATTGAGAACATGAAACGTAGAGCCCCAGAGGCTTCTTCCTCCCAGGTTCCTGTTGTTGATTGTGGTAGTTGTGGTATTAGCGACGCCCCCCTTTCACAAGAGGGTGTTCCGCTATTATTACGTGACTGTTCCCCCACAAACTGTGTTCCTAGTGTTCATGTTATTAGCGACTCTGTCCCTTCAAATGTCAAAAGATACCCTAAAACCTCCAACACACGACCTTCAGGCCGGGGGGTATATAAAGGAAAAAGGGCTAAGAATTTGACCAGGGGGATAATTCGTGGCCCTCCTCCCAGGAAATTAAGACGTAAGGAGGGGGTGGTCCCTATCCCTAGGATCCATTATTCAGAGTTTGGCCAACATACAAAGACTCTAAATGGATCTGTTTCTGGGCTGGCAACTGGGCCAGACTGCAGGCCGATCTCGGCCATTTGCACTCCTCTAATGGCCCTGGACCCAGTTGTGACCACCCCAGAGCCCGTTTTGCCTGCTGTTATCTCCCCGCAGGCGTCTGTTATCCCTACTGCTCTTCTAGCTAAACTGGGGGACATGTTTAGTACTCTCATATTGCCCATTACTGATAACTTGAGGAGGCTGGAGCACAGGCTAGAGAATATTGAATCTACATTGAGAAATATGACTGCCGTAGGAAAGGCGCCAGCGAATGGTATTAGTATTCAAGCTGCAGTTCCCACTATTAATTTACCTAAGGAAATTCCTGATTTTAGTAGGAATGCAACACAGGCCTTGGACCACATAGTTCTTGACCATGTTAGAAAGGGATCTCTGATGCCCATGGAACATCTAGTTAGTAAGTCTGTTACTGACCCGGTGGAGTAGGTGAGCATTGCTCCAGTGGGGATTACATGCCAGGCGCAGGGTAACTCCAGGCGGGAGGGGGGCCCTGGGATCCTTGGTCCACAGGTTGATTTACCCCCAGAAGCTGTGCCCTTGGTGGTGGTGTTGACAGGGGTCCCTGTATTGGCTGATAATAAGAGAGAAGATTTTTCTCAGCTGAAAAATAAAATTATACATTGGTTAAGAATATATAGACCTATAAATAAGAATGTAAATGGTGAGATACTGCATGTTAGACGTCTTCCTTGGCTTGGTGGTAGAAGCAAGGACATCGACGGAGATATAGTCCTGATTAATTTCAGAGATCCAGAAGCGGTAGCTTTTATATTGAATTGGCCTTTGGATAATGGCAATAGCCAAATTTGCCCTCGAGCCCTGACCTATTTTTATCCTAGGTCCCTGGTGTTCCCCACAACCCATGCTAGGAAAAACCGTATAGTTCATCCAATGGTTCCCACATCATTACGTGCTACAAATTTGCAATTCGACCATCAAGGTTGGAATATGATACCTTTCAGAGGCCCCAGGAACAACAACCGGAGATCGGAGCACCTGAGGCCTTTTACACCTTTAGAGTTAGGGAATAGGTTTGATATTTTTTCTGGCATGGATGATTGTGATTGAAGATTACAGTTCGGGCAGGGTAAGAGGGAGAGTCAAAGTGCAGGTAGAATAGAGGGAAATGCTATTGAGTTATCTAATGAGGCTGATGACCCCCAAATTAGCGATGGGTTGCTTCTGGATCCGGAAACTAGGGTTGCCATTTGTTCTTTTCCCTCTACCCACTCTCCGTCTGCGGGAGTCAGTCATAATAACAACCAGCTAATAAACCAGGTAGAGCATTTTGAAATACCCACCTTAGGGATACTGGATATGGAAATTGGAGTTATTCCAGCTCCGCTCACTAGGGGGAAAGACGTCATTCGTCTGTTATCCTGGAACATAGCAGGGCTAGAAAGAAAACTGACTATCCCAGATTGGAACAACTTTATCGAAAAATTTGATATATGTATGTTCCAAGAAACCTGGAGTTTAGTACCAATTTATAAAACTGGATATGCTACCTTTTGTGTACCTGCCTACAGTAGTGGTAAGGGCAGACCCTCTGGGGGCTTACATATTTGGATAAAAGTAGATCTAAACTGGAACATTTCAGTTCATGATTCAGAGTGTAGGGATATTCAACATCTCTCATTACCAGGCCAGGTGCGGGGAAGCAAGATGGAGTTATTTAATATCTACGCTAGAGGGACCCAGGGAGGTAAAATGTCTTGTACTTTTACAATTTTGGATCAGGCACTAGCTAATTGCTCATCAAATTCGAAAATACTTGTGGGGGGGGGATTTTAATTGTACATTTGAACCCTTAAGTGAGGATGACCCCCTGGGTATAGAGGAGGATGACGCTAGCTGGTCTATTCCTGCATTGGTACTACCCCCGATTAAAAATTGGTCTGCAAAAGCACTACAGATTAACGCCCTTACTGTGGATTATAATTTAAGAGCAGTAAACGGTAGATCCCCTTCTGATCGGGACGGGGCAATGACGTTTAATAGACTCAATAGCCCGTCCAGAATTGATTATATTTTATTGGACGTCACTATGTGGCGTGACCTAGTCGACATGGTGGTGGTCCCTTCGCAGGATAGCGACCACAATCCCTTATGTATGTCGTTGAGGAGGAGGGATTTAAAAGGTGGCCCAAACCCAGTCCAATTGAAGACAACAAAGGAGGTGACCCCATATGACGGTAATCGAAGATTGAAATGGGATAAGGTAGGCTCTCACCCAGATAAATTGGCAAAGATTAAGACGCACATTGATGGGCTGATTATTGAGCTGGAGGCTATAACTATGGAGACAGGGGTGGTCCATGATTCGCTCTTCCCACGGATATATACTAATGCTATTGAAGAAGTTGGCAAATTATTTTTAACCCGGAGCTCTAAAATAAATGCTCCTAAACCCAGCAATCCCTGGTACTCTTCGAAATGTCGGGCTAAAAGACGCGAGCTAACTGTTGCCCTTCGTAATAAGAACCAATCGCTGGTGAGAATAGTTAGGAGGGAGTATGTGAACGAACAAGCTCGGGCTAAAAAAGAATGGGAGGAACAGTATTGGCAGGACCTTAAAAATGCATCTAGAATGAAAAATGGTTCACTGTTTTGGGATCTGATCAATAAAGCCAGAAATCTTAATAGGCCTTTGATGGCTAACCACATTACCAGCCAACAATGGTATTCCCATTTTTTAATAATTTACGGTGGCCAAGATGCACCAAAATCTTTTGTTCGAGATCCAGTCAATCGGGCCCCCCTTGTATCCTCGCTTGAGAACCCATATGAGCCTTCTGAGGTTGTAGAGGCCATAAGACACCTAACCCCTAAGAAGGCAGCAGTCCAAGACGGTATTCCGGGGGATCTTCTCATGAAAGAACCCGTAGCTTGGGCCACAGTCATTGCACTAATAATGAATTTAATATCTAAGGGACATCCTGTCCCAGATTCGTGGAAGGGGGCCGAAGTGATTACGGTCTACAAGAAGGGGGACAGGGATGACCCTGCCAACTACAGACCAATCAGTCTGATAGATGTGATTCAGAAAGTGGTCGGCAGGGTCATCATTGTGCGAGTTGGTGCATGGATGGATGAGAAGCAGGTTCTTTCTCATTTCCAGGCCGGGTTCCGGAAAAAAGTAGGTACAATGGACCAGGTCTTCCGCTTTTTTGCGATCTACTGGAAAACCAATCATGGTAGTCTTTACCTGGCCTTTATAAATCTCAGGATGGCGTTCGACCTGGTCCCCCGTGCTAGGCTATGGGAAGTTTTGGAGGAGATGGGCTTGCCAGGCTATCTTCTGGACCTTATAGTTAAACTCCACGAAGGTAATTACGCAAGAATCAGATGGGGTACCCAAGGCCAATTGACCGAGAGGGTGCCCGTGAGGAGGGGAGTCCGCCAGGGTTGTGTCATGGCGCCGACTCTTTTTTCCCTATTTGTGAATGGTGTGGTGGACCATCTAGGGGACGAGCCGGCGGATGCACCATCCCTGGCTGGGGAAAAAATACCAACTCTCCTCTTCGCGGACGATACCATTCTGATTTCAAAAACCCTGGCAGGTCTCCAAAAGCTATTGCACCGTTTTAGTGATTTTTGCAATGACAGGGGCCTTACAATTAATACCTCGAAAACCAAACTTATGGCCATATCCCCTTCCAGAAAAATTGGGAATAATTTTTTGCTCAATGGTGAGACCTTGGAGATGGTGGAGTCCTTTGATTACCTGGGAGTTAGGGTGAATAGTCGGATGTGCTGGAATGACCATCTGGCTAAAATGTCATTCAACTTTAAAAGAGTTGCAGGGGCGGTAATGCGTGAGCATAGAGTGTCAGTGAGTAAACCTGTGGCCCCGGCCCTAGCTATTTACGAAGGCCAAATATTGCCTAGTGCTCTGTATGGCTCTGAGCTCTGGGTGTTCGAGAATATTCCGGATTTAATAACTTCTGAAAATAAATTCTTGAGAGATTTGGTTGCCTTACCAGTTTCCACCCCATTGATACCATTACGTTTAGATTTGGGCAGGCGTCCCCTTAAGGAAATTGTGCGCCTGCGCCCTTTACTTTTTTGGGCCCGGCTGAGAAGAACTGAGGAGCTTAAGAACTACGCTGCTGCATTGGACGAACTTATCTTGTTGGATAAAAGTAACAGGATTAAGTGGTTGAGTAATCTGCGGCAGCTGGTGGGATCTATGGGTCTAAGTGATCTATGGAAGAACCAATCTCCCCCACCTAAACTAGTTATTAAGAAGCTTTATTGGGAGTGGGTCCAGCTGGAGACTTCTCGTAGTGGCGCTGGGGGTTCTCTCACTGAGCGGTTTTTAGATTATAAGGGGTTCCGGCTATTTGAACCATTCCTAGACTACATCGAGAAACCCCTTGACAGATTACTATATTTAAAAATTAGATTTGGAATTCTCCCTGTAAATGCTTTTACTTCTGGGTGGAA
This sequence comes from Triturus cristatus, assembly GCF_964204655.1. Lineage (NCBI taxonomy): Eukaryota > Metazoa > Chordata > Amphibia > Caudata > Salamandridae > Triturus > Triturus cristatus. Next base: position 1,209,322,206 of record NC_140591.1, on the reverse strand, counting down.
CTCGCATGGTAGTTCAACAAAGGCGTGCCCGTGTTGTGCAGCCCCTATTGAGTCCATGGCGCACCTTATGTTTGCCTGCCCGGCTTACAAGGTGCCCAGGAGGATATGGCTAAAACCAGTATGTAGGGGCTTGGGCCTTCGCTGCCACGCAATGGCCCTGCGAGTACTCTGTACCGATACATCCTCCTCTTCAGTGGTATGTGGTGTCGCTAAATTTATTGGAAGTGCTTGGGTGATCCGCATGAGGAGACTTAGGCTCCAACTTACCTTGTAGACCGGGGTGTCACAATGAGGGATTGGCCTTAGGTCCAGGCTATTGAGGAGTTATTATGTTGTAAATGTAGAGTAAATGACGAATTTTAACAAGTTTTTTGTAATGTGAAATTTTATGTGATTATGTGGTATAAATTTTAGCGATTATACTGCTTTTTTTATCATGTGTTATATAGGTCATTTTATTGTATACTTACTTTTATGATGAAATTTTTTTATCGAATAAAGTATTACTGACTGACTGATGTAAAAATGTGGAGAAATGAAAACAATTCTCCTTGTTGTGCTTTCCTACACCAATTTTAGAATGATGCAGCATTCACACACAAATCGAGTTTATGATTTCTGACAAATCTAGACATGTGTCTTGTTTTATGAGTATTCAGTGCAATCATGCACAACAACACTTATCGAACACCCTTTCAACACAAACCGGTGTTCATGATGAGGTTGTATTTACATGGAGTATAAAAAGTGCACAGAGTGCCTTTTCCACTCTTTGTAAATATGAAAGAGTGTCTTGCACAATAACTATGCTACAAAAAGTGACATATTTCCAGTTTAAAAATTCCTTGCGAATGATAGAAGGTAAGCACAGAGTTTTGTCTGCAAAGATGTTCAAAGAAGAATGATTGAAATAATTGCGGTCCTTCAATAGCTACAATGGGAAATATTATGAACCCCTCAAATCTCTTTTTTTGCAGGTCACATGATATCTGATTATGGTCAGATTTCAAAACTACATAGGTATAAACAGAGTATTTTTAGAAACGTGTTTCAACTTTGTAGCTTCTTGCAGACCTCCTAATTCTGCATATTGAGACTTAGCTAAACTTACCTTCACAGTAATAGCAATAAAAAATGGTATACATTTTTTTCAGATTTTCATTGCAATCTAAATTCATATAAATTGCTTATTTTTAAATTTGGATCTGTGAAAGAAAAGAAAAAAATATATATAACATGTAATAATACATTTTTTACAACACAGCATAATTTCCACAAAGTAATTTGTTTGCCTTTTTTGCTGTTCTCAGAATATATCAAATTTCACTAATCGTACTCATCACTTAACAGGGGGCAAAAAAAAAAACAATCAAAAAGATTGTAAAAAAAACAACAACATGCTATTCTCAACAAAATACCACAAGATACAAATCACAGATATATAATATGCTTACAGCTAACAAAATTTTACTGTAAATGTCGCTTTAAAATATTCACCGAATCTAAGGATGAATTTTTGGAGGACGCACCACGCCCACAATGTTTTCCTTCAGTGGTGTGGAAATGTTTTACTTTTACCGAGGGGCAAACAAAAATCAATGCTACCTTGGTCACGTGCAAGATATGCAAAAGAGTTCTGTTGCAAGGGGATCCTAACAAGAAATACTCATACGGCACGGCAGGTATGATGAAACACCGAAGGACCCTTCATCCAAACAATCTTGCACGAGAAGAGTGCAAACAGATGAGAAACACTCCTGTTCTGTGTCTGTAAAAAAGAATCACAAATAAATGTATATTAATAACTTTCAAATTTATACTATTCCATTACTGTACAAACACATTTTATATAAAAACTGACTAAGAAACTATAGCCCTGAACCACAAGTGTGATGATGGTTAAAACACTACATGCATAGTGCATACTACTTTGAAGCAGTTCATGCCCTAAAGCCTACCTCACTAAAAGACTACATGCTAACTGACTGAATGATTACAGTACTAAAAGGAGACACACTGGGTGAGTGACAGGGTGTTTGCTAGGCCTGGGCGTAGTTCGCGAAGTAGCACTTCGCGAAGCTACGCAAAGTGAAGTTCGCACTACGCGAGCTACGCGTAGCACTTCGCGAACTGCGTAGTACCTTGTTCGCACTGTGCCAGATGTCGTTTTCAATGATTGCACAGTGCGGACAAGCAACCGGCACTGTGCAATCATTGAAAATGGCATCTTGCACAGTGCGAGCTGTAGTTTTCTGCTGCTCGAGTAGATTTTTACTCGAGCTTCAGCTTTCTCAACGCGAACTGGTAGTTTCTCATCGCGAGCGGTCGCGAGCATACGGGACCACTCGCAATGAGAAACCTGACCTCCTCGCGTTGGGAATCTCGCCGGGAGGTTTATTTTCCATGCTCGCGATCGCCAACTTGAAGTTGCTGATCGCGAACAAGGAAAAAGTCTCGCCGGGATGTCATTTTGCTTGTTCGCGGTCGCCAACTTGACGTTGAGGACCGCGAGCAAGCAAAAAATGACCGCAGCACTACGCAACACTACGCTACGCGTGTTCGCACTGTGCTACGTGCAGTTCGCGTAGTACAAAGTAGCGCGAACTTCGCAAACTACGCGAGCGTAGCGTAGTGCTTCGCCCAGGCTTAGTGTTTGCTAGAAGTGTATGAATACTGACTGTGGAATTGAAGGTGTGAAAGACAACTGTGTAGGTGGTTAGAGGCCTGCATGCATAGTGAATAGGCATTTGAAGCAATCTATGTGCTAAGGCCTGGCTCACTGCATGAATACTTGGAAACTGACGGAATGATTAGAGTACAGCAAGGAGAGTGCCTGGGTGAATTTATAAGTGGTTGGCTTTTGACACAGTGAATGGATTAGTACTTGGTACTGAATGGGTCACTAGAGGAGTGCAAAGGGAGTGACAGGATGTTTCCTGGACTGTATGGATACTGACTAGGGAATTGAAGATGTGAAAGACAACTGTATAGTATGTTAGAAGACTGCATGCATACTGCACAGACATTTGAAGCAGTATATGTGGTAATGTATGGTTCACAACATGAGAACTTGGAAACTGACTAAATCATCAGACTACTGCTAGGACAGTGCCTGGGTAAAACTTTTAAATTTTCAGTTCTGGCACAGTGAAGAGAATAGTACATGGTACTGCACTTTATTGTCAAACCCTGACTCATTTTATCAACGCATAAGCAAAGACTAGCTTCTAATGCTACTAAAACTTGACAACATGACCGATTTTAAAACAGTTATCTGTCAGCAAATACACGATGTTACCAAAAACTTCTATCACAATCCTTACCCAAATGTACACAGACTCACTGTGTGATTTTAGACAAGCAACACTATCCCTAGCAGTTTACCAAAACTCATTCACTAGTCTAGAAGAGGTAAGGGTACTGCACACAATCTACATATTTAAGTACAGCACATTAGTTTCAAAGCATGACTAATTTAATCAACGCATAAGCAAAGACTGGTTTCTAATGCTACTAAAACTTGACAACAAGACAGGTTTTAAAACAGTTATCTGTCAGCAAATACACGATGTTACCACATACTTCTCTCACAGTGGTTCCCAAATTCACACAGACTCACAGTGTGATTCTAGACAAACAACACTATCCCTAGCAACTTACCAAAACTCATTCACTACTGTGCAAGGGGTAAGGAGACTACACACAATCTACATATTAAAGTACAGCACATTAGTGTCAAAGCATGACTTATTTTATCAATGCATAAGCAAAGACTGGCTTCTAATGCTACTAAAACTTGACAACATGACAGGTTTTAAAACAGTTATCTGTCAGCAAATACACGATGTTACCAAATGCTTCTCTCACAGTGGTTCCCAAATGCACACATACTCACTGTGTAATTCTAGACAAACAACACTATACCTTGCACTATACCAAAACACATTTCTACATCTAGAAGGAGTACTACATTTTAATATAGAAACATAACTCATTTCACAAATTCATAAACAATGACTGGTTTCTAATTCTACCAAAATATAAAAACAGCACAGTTATCTGTCTGAAAACACATGAAAAACACAAATGCTTATCACAGAATGGTTTCTACATGCACACACACTGTCAATAAGATTGTAGAGAAAAAAAGTACTCACTACACTTTAGCAGGAGAAATACATTAGTCTGATTAAAATCAAAATAGTCTACATACATCCCCTCACAATTAAATAACTCACCTTTCAAGTTGTTTTGTAGATTAAAAAGTATATCAGTCACACACCTGATTTTCTTTTACAGGATCTCTGCACTGAACACCTCTCAGCAAAAACAAAGAATGGAAAAGTTTCCCTTTCATTTTCCACACATATACATGTAAACATCAAATCACAATCCTTCACACATAAATTCAAAAGCAAACACACATTTCTATTGGTTAAACATTTCAACCCTTTCCAAATGAAATACATTTCAACCCTTCCCTCAATCTGCCTTCTGCCTGTTACCATAGAAACAGGTTATGGAACACTGCACTGAGCACACAGGTCACAAGTTCAGCACACAATGTTGCTAAACAAGACAGCAAGTGTGCTTGACTTTTCAACATATCAGCTTATCATATATAATGTTCCTTACAATCAGTTTTTGTTAACCAATAAGAATCATGCCTTTAAAAAACAGAAATATACACCCTACCTTTCAGTGTAGAAAGTTGTCATACAACCAATGATTTCTTGTCTTTTTTCAATTTTTTTTCCTTGGATTCGCACACCCAATTCGGGAGGATCCGTGCACCAAACGCGGCAGAATGCGCGCACCGTGCGCGCATTCCGCCATATATTTTTTTTTTTTAAAAGAGGGCCCCAGGGGGTCCTTCTGGGACCCCCTAAGCACCTCTAGAGGGTCAGAGTATTTCCACTCTGCCCCCTTTATATGTTTTACACACTTATTCCCCTTGCTTCTTCAGCCTCGCTTCTACCGAGGCAGAAAATGCAAAAGGCACGAGTCTGACCTGAGGACTACCTCTTTGCCAAATTTGGCGTAATTCCGTTCAGCGGTTTGGGCTGTAGCTGCGACAACAGATCCTATGGGAAATTGCATGGGGAAAACGCGTTTTGGGACCCCCCTTTTTTCTCGTCCCCCGCTTGACGAATCACCATGAAACTTTCAGGGTAGGAGCGGAGCTGGCCAAAAGTTAGAAAAATCTCGCGAAGGTTCGTCAACCGGCGCCAGACTTATTGGGAATAGAATGTTGCGGATTTCCTATGGAAAATAGGTCCTAACTATAACTATCTACTGGCGACTGCCAGTAGATTTTATATATATATATATATATATATATATATATATATATATATATATACACCACAAAAGTTGCAGGTCAGGCACGCTCCTCCAGACCGAGAGGGCGTGTCACTTAGCCAGCACCTGCAAGCTGGCGAAAACACAACGTCCAGCCTCACTTTTACTCAAAAAAGAGTGTGACACAGCTCCGGGGGAAAAAACAGCGGCTTTATTGATTATCTGCGCTGGTAATGCAATGTCCCTGAAACGCTGGGCAGACGCGTTTCAGCCTTTGATGGCCTCATCAGTGCCCGTTTCAGCTGCCTCGCTGTTCCTGGGGGTCCCTTATGTCGATGTAAAAGACTGTGGCCACTCCTACTCACGTGGTCACTTGCCCCTCCTTTGCCAACTGAGTCCTCCCGTTGGAACCTCTACAGTGAGAGGGTTACCAAAGCAGCAAGTGATGCCTCCAATCGTTGTTGGACGGTAGTCCCACGCCGCAGTAGCCCAGCAGGCAATCCGGCGTGACGCGTTTCGGCTATGCCTTAGTCGAATGTTCTCATTTTGCGCGCCAAAAAGCAGCATATTTAAAAGTGCATCAGTGGATCACATGACAAAGTGAAGCATAAAAGATAAACAAAGGACAAATTTCCTCACAAAATGCAGCGCCATATTGGAGTGTAGTTATAACATGCTCAAATGCAAAAACCCAATACTTCTGGGACAACATTTCATCAACTTCTTTCAAAAGTTTCCTCATTTCCACGTTCCTCATTTACGAGGGAACCCGTGAGGCCATACCGCCGTATATCGGCATTCTCGATGTGCATGCTGCATTAATTATTGCAACACAGTAAATCGGCTACTGCTTACACATTATTAATGTCCTCACAATAAACCATTCATTTCAATATCAAAAAATTAATTTGGCAAAATGTCATTAAACCTTTTACATTGTCATCAACTCATTTATATTTACAAAGAATAGTAAATAAATCACGCCGTGTATCGGCCATATCGATGACATGCTAGGCTGCCACTTATTACGCCATGTATCGGCTTAAATTTCGTCATAATTATTGAAATCACAACAGTTACCTGATTCATATAAGATGGACAAAAACAAATTTGAAGTTTAAAAGGAATAGTTCAAAAATAGAGCATATAACTGACAAAATTCATTAGTAAGATTAGGTGACATCATTTTCTTAGATCGCACAATTCACATTAGCATATACAACTCCGCAAGTTTCACTATATATTTCATTGGAGCTAATCTCCCAGGTGGACTGCTAGTTCTTCTCCTACGTTCATCCCAAAAGGGTTTTTAGTTCCCAGATCTATAATATATCTAGATTCTAACCTGCGAAGTTTTTTGATTCTCTCGCCTCCCCTTATATTCATTGGGACATGATCCAACCCATAATAACGTAACAGCTCCCTGTTACTGTTATGTTTCTCAGAATAGTGCCTTGCCACGGGGTAGGTGGTATCTCCCTTGGCTATGGCACGCATGTGTTCCAAAATACGTATCTTGACGCAATGGATGGTGCTACCAATGTAGCGTAAGCCACATGGGCACTCCAGACAATATACCACATAATTGGTGTTGCATGTGCGAAACTTCTTGATGGGCCGGGGTTTCTTTAGGCCAGTAACCATATACGTGGATGTCCTCTTACTGCCCACACAAGCTTTACATTTTCCACAAGGGAAAAAACCCTTAAGATCCCTTAGGGTTCCAGCTGCTTTGGGTTTCGAAGGAAAATGACTTTGTACCAGACTATCCCTTAATGATCTGGCTTTCCTAAACGTTACCAAGGGGACAGAGGGAATATCATGGCCTATGATGTTGTCGGTTTTTACGATATGCCAATTCTTTCTCAAGATCTTCCTTAATTCATTGGCGTCACTTGAGAAAGTTGTCACCATCCTGAATTTATTTTCACCTGTTTCATTAGTCTTCCCTCTCTTCCTTCCTTTTTCCTTTTTGTTTGTATTTTGATCACTGTTTAGTAAGGTACCTCTACATATGCTCCTGACTCTGCAAAGGGTTGTGTCAAGATACTCTTTATTATATCCCCTTACCATGAATCTACTGACACTATCTTGGGCCGCATTTTCAAAATCCTCCTCCCTTGTACTGTTACGCTTCATTTGAAGAAATTCCCCATAGGGGATATTCCTGACCAGCCCAGGGAGATGATTACTTGCCGCATGCAGAGTCGAATTGCCTGCCGTAGGTTTACGGTACAGAGACACTAGTAACTGATTACACTCCACTCTGATTTTAAGATCTAGGAAGTTGATTGTTTCTGAACTTACTTCCCCTACAACATTCTTGTTCAGGTTATTGATAAAGATGGATGCCGATTCAAAAGACCCATTCCAGATTATACAAAGGTCATCGATGTATCTATACCAGCTAATTACCTTACTCATTTCAATCTCTCCAAGCGTTCTGGACACCTGCTCCTCCCACCAGCCCACGAACAAGTTTGCATAACTGGGGGCGAAGCAGGTGCCCATCGCCGTACCTGACCTCTGGTGGTAAAATTCATCGCCAAAGACAAAAATGTTGTTATTTAAACAGAATTCTGTAAATTGGAGAATCATTTTGTTGTGTTCCGTGAATTTTAATGGCTTTTTTTTCAAAAAATGAGATACAGCTTCCAAACCGTGTTCATGCCTTATCCTGGTGTATAGACTAGTAATATCCAATACAATAAGTTTGTAACCAGGATCCCATTGTTGTTTCTCAATTTGCATTAAAAAGTCCTGTGAGTCCTTAATATATGCAGGTAAGGTTTTTACTAACGGAAAGAGGAAAGAATCAATGAAAATATAATAAGTGTTCTGTTAGTCCTCCCTGAGAAGAGACAATGGGTCTCCCCGGGGGATTATCTTTATTTTTGTGGATCTTGGGGATGTGATAAAACGTGGGCACCACTGGATTTAAACAGCGAAGAAACAAATACTCCTCAATGCTCAACATAGATTTGTCAAGCCATGATTTGATCATATCGTGGTATCTTCTGATGCTGTCCAAATATATCTCCTTAGGGATTTTCTGGTAGCTCTCACCATCCGATAGTTGTCTAATGGCTTCTGCCTTATAGCTTTCCCTGGTTTGTAAGACCACGTTACCTCCTTTGTCCGAAGGTTTACAGACTATCATGTAGTCATTCCCCAGATCATCAATGGCTGAACGTTGTTCTTTGGTTACATCCTGCTTATAGTTAGAGCGTGTAAGTTTTTCTCTTAAGGCTAGAAGATCTTTATTGACCGCCTCCGCAAATACGTCGATGGCATCCGTTGGTAATTGCGGTAAAAACTGTGATGTTGGTTTAAAACCACTTTCATCCTTCACTTGGTCAAATCCCAATCGTGTAGCTCTATGCGTTTGATCGCATTCATGGATACTCCTATCCCGTTCACCAATTGGATTATCCAAACGGAGTGATTCCATTGTTTCAAGGGCAGCCAAGTCTTCACCAGTCAAAGTGTCCATTGCCCTAAGTATACCTGGATGTTTCTTGGATTTTAGAGAATTGGGCTTCATTTTTAAATATTTGTGGAGTTTAAATTTCCGTATAAGTTTAAAGAGATCAATACGTGTCTGTGTGTATTCCATTCTGTTAGAGGGGCAGAAAGTCAGACCCAGTTTCAATACTTCCTCTTCCATAGGGGTGAGAATCTTAGGTGTTAGATTTATAATGGTAAGATTGTCTAATTCCATTTTTTCCCCCTCCTGTTGCGTGATGCTCTGGTGGTGGCTTTTGATCCTTCGTTTCCAGCCGCCCCGCCTTGTTTGTCTTTTTCTTTTTCCCCCTCGGGTGGTCTGCTTTTTCCGCCTCTCATCCACGTCTGTCTCATTATACGAAACTCCTCCTGAAAAGGAATCTGGATAGATATTGGCTGGCCTGCTGTTTCCTCCGAAGATTCACCACCGGTGAGATCAGATTCCGAGGTTTCAATCCTTGTTACTTCGGGCTCATGTTGCCTCGCCCTTAATTCTTTTCGTGGGCCCTCAAACTTTTTAGCGAACGTTAGAACTCTGCCCAGGGCGTAGTCCCGCTCATCCCATTCGAATTTCTCTTGTTTTCTCTGTTTGATTTTGGCCTCATACTTCACAAGTCTTTTCTTCATCCGTTCTTTTAAATCTTCAATTCTCTTTTTATCCTCTTCTTTCTCTATTTCATTCTCCATTTTCTCTATCTCAAGCAAGGCTTTTTCCCTGTCACTCCAGGCGAATTTAACTAATATAGTCAACATGCCCTTGCTTGACTCCGCAGTGTGCGCTGCCCATTCATCCAAGAGTTTAGGGTCCGGGTTTTCATAAGCTGGGATGGTGTAAATACGTAGACCTCTTGGAACACGGTCCACATCAATGTAGCTTTGCAAGGAGGTCGCTTCCCACCATTTGCGTTGTTCCCGTTCATATAGCCTTTCTAATGCGGTGAACTTAGTCGTTAAATTTGTAATTATGAGAGTTGATTTATTGCCCCGTTGCGTTGTGTCAGTTACTGCGCTCTTTTTAAACATGTCCTGAGCCGCTTCGCGGTGTTCCGATACATTAAACATGCTTGCGTGTGCAAAAAATTTTCTTTATAGAGTAAATGCAGGGTCCCTCGTCCTGCTACGTGGATTTAGGGAATTAGTGAGCAAATACGTTGGTGTCTCGCTTACCGGTCATAGTTGATGCGTTACGGGCGTCCTCCGACTCTCCGATGCCGCTTTTACTCCAGACCGAATAGTCTCCCTCCTCCTTAGCGGTGCTGCTGCAAATTTGTATCACTGCTCCAACTGCACCTTGTGACAGCGCACTCTCTGGATGGGTGCTTTGAACGCGGAGGTGCATCCACGTTTACATGTACGCGCTCACACCCAATCACTTCAAGATTCGGAAAGCACTCTACGGGAACCTCCTGCAATATTCAAATTCTTTATTGCGTTGCAAGCATGAAAAACATGATGCGTTTCGGCTATGCCTTAGTCGAATGTTCTCATTTTGCGCGCCAAAAAGCAGCGTATTTAAAAGTGCATCAGTGGATCACATGACAAAGTGAAGCATAAAAGATAAACAAAGGACAAATTTTCTCACAAAATGCAGCGCCATATTGGAGTGTAGTTATAACATGCTCAAATGCAAAAACCCAATACTTCTGGGACAACATTTCATCAACTTCTTTCAAAAGTTTCCTCATTTCCACGTTCCTCATTTACGAGGGAACCCGTGAGGCCATACCGCCGTATAACGGCATTCTCGATGTGCATGCTGCATTAATTATTGCAAGACCGTAAATCGGCTACTGCTTACACATTATTAATGTCCTCACAATAAACCATTCATTTCAATATCAAAAAATTAATTTTGCAAAATGTCATTAAACCTTTTACATTGTCATCAACTCATTTATATTTACAAAGAATAGTAAATAAATCACGCCGTGTATCGGCCTTAACGATGACAGCGTAATAAGTGGCAGCCTAGCATGCCAAATTAATTTTTTCATCAGCAGTGGATTTCGGGCGCGCAAGTTATAGTTAGGTGAACTAACTATAACGGTGGAATTTCATTGTTTTTTTACGAGTAAAATGGCCAGCTAACTATAACATGTGTGAAACCTATGTTTTTTTTAGTGAATTTGCAAGGTTTTTTAAATGCTAATTCCTGTCAACAAATCTATTTCTGCTTTCCTCAGAGACTATGGTATGGGTTCTATATACCACAACAACTTGCGTTACAACATGCAAGGCATTTATAGAGGAGACGGTGTACATTTCACAGATGAAGGCAACAGAGTCTTCCTCTTGAACTTTAGACTCTGCATCGGTACTTACTTGTAGGTACCACAAAAAAAAACACTTCATAAACACAACGGCTCTTTTTAGAGCCCCCTAATATCTAAACAATTAAATTAGATTTTTAATTCTATTTTTTTTAATTATTTTTTTCTGCCGTGCGCGTACGGTAAGCTTACCGTACGCGCACCCCGTGATTTAAAAAAAAATATATAAAATGTATTTTTCATACTTTTGGGTCCTTCTTGGACCCCCTGACAAACGCTAGGGGGTCTGCAACTCTCTTCGTTGCCCCCTTTTCACGTTCTCCACCTTTGTTTATCAGTGTGAGACACACAAAATGGCGGCCGACACTTCCTGATTTCGACCAATTTGAATGTTTACAGTCATGTAACCACCAATCAGAATTAAGCTCGCGCACGGCAGCGTGCGCGTACGGTAAGCTTACCGTACGCGCTCGGAGCGCGCCTATAGATATATATATTGATTTAAATGCTATTTTCTCAGGAAATACTGAACAGATTTACACCAGACCTGCAAAAGGCACATCCCTGACCTGAGGACTACCTCTCTGCCAAATTTCAAGTAATTCTGTTCAGCCGTTCGGGCTGTAGCTTGGACTAAAAGTTCTATGGAAAAATGCATGGGGAAAACGAGTTTTGGGACCCCCCCTTTTTCTCAGCCCCTGCTTGACGAATGCCCCCGAGACTTTCAGGGAAGGAGCGGAGCAGAGCGCCCCACCTATTTTGAAAATTTCGCGAGGATTCGTCAATCGGCGCCAAAGTTATTCAAAATAGAATGTTGCGGATTTCCTATGGAAACACGATCCTAACTATAACTATCTACTGGCGACCGCCAGTAGATAATAAATATATCGCCAAGACCGGAGGCCACGCCCCTTTTCGAGGCCACGCCCCCACGGTCCTCAACCTTGGAGCAGTATAAATCATGTGCATATTCCGGTCGCGCAGCAGACAAGCGCAGCGGGCGCGACGTTTGCGCGCCGAAGGCGCGCCAAGGGTAAGCCCGTCTGCGCCCGTCCGCGACCGACCGGGGCCAGGGGCCACCCCCCATGTTCAGCCAACATGCCAGACCATTACCTACCATTCGCATATTCTGCGTCAACTAAACCAGACAGTTGGGTCACCCTGCCTACACGCATGGGACCCCTCTATACAACACTCCGCCTGTAACCAGTGTGGATTTCATTTTCTACCCCAGGCTGCAAAGAAACCCATCTTATTCTCCATGCTTCTGCTCAACTGCCGCTCACTCCCCAAACACTCTACGGAAATATCCCTGATGTTAGAGGAGATAAGCCCAGATATCCTCTTCGTCACAGAGACATGGTTACAGGAACACTCTGAACCTGACTTGGTACAAGTACTCCCACCTGGTTACCAAATACTCCGCCTTGACCATAAAAAAGGCATTGGCGGTGGCCTAGCAGTAATTCACAAATCAGAATATGTAGTCACCACTACCCCCGTGAATTTTCCAGACAGCGAATGTCTTCCCTTTTTTATAAAATTCAGCGCTACACAGACCTTTTCTGGTATGCTCATATACCGCCCGCCAGGATCACAAGGGCAGTTTCTTTCCGATCTTGCCTCAATAGCTGCAAACCTTGCACTCAGCTCTGCCAATTTCACAATTTTGGGTGACCTTAACATCCATTTGGATGATTCGAACGACCCTATAGCCAGAGAATTATCCTCCAGCTTAAATGCCCTCGAACTACATTAACTTGTCCATGGGCCCACCCACTTAAAAGGACATCTCTTAGACGCCATTTTCAGTAATTGCCAAGACCTTCACGTTGGGAACTCTTCCCCCCTTCCATGGTCTGATCCTTTCCTTATCCCGTTCACCTGGACCCTGCCCCACCACCTCCTTCCCAAACCCCCGATGATTCAACGGTCCCGCAACTGGTCAAAAATCCCTTTAACTGAGTGGCAGGATCTCCTACAATGTACCAAACCCACTAATACATCTGTTCCCATCCAAGGCAACGAGAATTATAACAGATGGATCACCAGCTCCCTAGATCTAGTACTACCACTAAAAAGCACCCATCCCAAGCGGGGCAATCCAACAGCCCCATGGTATACGACTGATCTACGAGAGGCCAAACGTGTCTGTAAACAACTCGAGAGGAAATGGCGCCTCGATTACCTCCCAGCAGACAAAAAAAGCTATAGAACAGCTATTAAAAACTACAAAGCGTACATTCAACTAGCTCAGGCCAAATATTATGAACATAAGATTGAGAAGGCAGCGTCCAAACCTAAGGAGATCTACCGGATAGCCAAATCCCTCTTGCAACTTCCCGAGGCCCCAAAGGATCATAACAACACTCAGACCCACTGTGAGGAAATAGCTGAGTTTTTTCACCAGAAAATGGAAATCATCAATTCCTCTTTTTCCCATCCCGTCACTTCGCCCACAGATTCTGCCAACATAGGCTTCACAACAGTCCCTCCTCATGTTCTCAATAGCTTTCCTCCATTAGACCTTACTAACCTAGAAAAACTCACGGGACAGGTGAAATCTGGATCACCCATCGACCCAGCTCCCCCCAGGGTTCTCACCCAGATAATTCACCAGATCTCACCTACCATCCAAGACTTTCTCAATTCCTCCCTCCATACGGGTATTGTCCCACCCCCATGGAAAAGAGCAATGGTCAAAGCTTTATTGAAAAAACCCAGCCTTGATCAATCTAACCCTGCTAACTATCAACCCATCTCCCTCCTACCATGGCTCAGCAAACTCCTCGAGAAGCAGGTTAACTTTGTCCTTACTGACTTCCTGGAAGCCAATAACATACTGGACCCCTCCCAGACCGGCTTCAGGCCCCGTCATGGAACAGAGACTGCACTGAATGCAGTGACGGAAGAGGCAAGAAGGATCCTGGACGGTGGCGGGCCCACGGCCATTGTCTTACTCGACCTAAGTGCCGCCTTTGACACTGTTAATCATAATACTCTACTCCATCGCCTCGATAAAATAGGAGTGTCAGGCACAGCACTCACTTGGATGAGGTCCTTTCTCACGGACAGATCCTTCCAAGTATTTGAGAAGGATTTCATCTCTTCCAGTAAACCTCTCAATTGTGGAGTGCCTCAGGGCTCCTCCCTGAGCCCTACCCTTTTTAATATATACCTCAGTCCTCTAGCTGATGTCGTCTGCCCCTTCGGTGTGAAAATTGTCACCTATGCGGACGACACACAGCTAGTGGTAGCACTGGACCCCCCCTCAACTCCCACCACAGCTTACACAAATGCTTGGAAGCTGTCGCCGCTTGAATGTCAGGCTCCTGTTTAAAACTTAACGGGGACAAAACAGAGGTAATGCTCCTTGGAAATAACATCACGAAATCCATTGACTCCATCTGGCCCATCTGTTTAGGAAGTCCCCCGCAACCTAAGGAGCAAATCAAGAGTCTTGGTATCTGGCTTGACCAAACTCTCACCTTCAACCATCAAGCTACCAAGCTTGCTGCCACCTGCTTCGGGCTGATGAGACTACTTAGTAAGATTCTCCCTCTCCTCCCGTTCCATTCAAGACGGATTATGGTGCAAGGACTAATCCTCTCCCGCCTGGACTGTGGAAACGCCCTATATCTTGGGGCCCCACAGTCTACACTTAACAAACTCCAAGTTATTTAAAATTGTGCGGCAAGAATTCTTCTGGACATCCCTCGCCGAACCTCAGTTAAAGCCAGATTAAGGGACCTCCACTGGCTCCCGGTGAGATCCAGAATTGAATTCAAGAGCATGTGCATGGCACATCGCTCCTACTGGGGAACAGGCCCCTCCATCAACTCCCCCCTGGTGAAAGCCTATCAGCCTTCTCGCTCCCTCAGATCCGCGACCTCCCACCTCGCCTCAGTACCACGCATCGGAAAAGCCAGATGTGGAGGCCGCTCGCTTTCTTACAATCTAGCCAAGATTTGGAATTCTCTCCCCCTCCCAATTAGATCAGAATCCAATCTATCAACCTTCCGAAAACTTCTTAAAACTTGGCTTTTCAGCAAAACTTCAGCCTAAATCTTCACTGAGCTCCACTCACTCCAGCCCCTCCGGCTCAACCCAATCTTTTCACAGCGCTGGGACGCCCCTGGGTAGCCATCGCGCTATACAAATCCTCTTTCCATTCCATTCCATTCCATATACAGCTGAACAGAATTACTTGAAATTTTGCAGAGAGGAAGTCCTCAGGTCAGGGATGTGCCTTTTGCAGGTCTGGTGTAAATCTGTTCAGTATTTCCTAAGAAAATAGCATTTAAAAGCATATATATCTATAAGCGTGCTCCGTGCGCGTACGGTAAAACTTACCATACGCGCACGCTGCCGTGCGCGAGCACGATTCTGATTGGTTGTTAGATCTTAGTAAACATTCGAATCGGTCGAAACCAGGAAGTGTCGGCCGCCATTT
The DNA here is from genome assembly GCF_964204655.1 of Triturus cristatus. Taxonomy (NCBI): domain Eukaryota; kingdom Metazoa; phylum Chordata; class Amphibia; order Caudata; family Salamandridae; genus Triturus; species Triturus cristatus. The sequence continues at coordinate 1,209,306,678 of NC_140591.1, read as the reverse complement.
TGTCTCTCGCAGTCTGAGGGGGTGAAAAACAAAGGTGGAGAATGTGAAAAGGGGGCAGGGTGGACAGTTCCTGACCCCCTAGCCTTTGTCAGGGGGTCCCAGAAGGTCCCCCAAGGGCCAAAATGTCCTTTAATTTTTTGGCAAAAAATCGCGGAGTACGCGTAGCGTGCGCGTACGGTAGAAACGGAAAAATTCCGCGAACTGCGCTCCGTGCGCGTACGGTACGCGCACGGTGAAAAACCTTTAAAAAAAAATTAAATAAATACATAACTTAGCATTTAAAAAACCGTACAAATTCACTGAAAAAACCATAGGTTTCACACACGTTATAGTTAGGAATTAGCATTTAAAAAACCTTGCAAATTCACTTAAAAAACCATATGTTTCACACATGTTATAGTTAGCTGGACATTTCACTCGTGAAAAACCATTGAAATTCCCCCCTTATAGTTAGTGCAGGCAACTATAACTCATGCGACCGCAATCCTCTGCTGATGACGTCAGATATTACATCACTGATGACATATGTGTCTTTCTGAAAAAAAAATATTTGTAATATATGTATAGCTAAAAATTAATGGAAGAAGACATGGGTAAATAAGTGTCTAAATACAGTGATGTAATATCTGACGTCATCAGCAGAGGATTGCGGTCGCGTGAGTTATAGTTGCCTGCACTAACTATAACGGGGGAATTTCAATGGTTTTTCAAGAGTGAAATGTCCAGCTAACTATAACATGTGTGAAACCTATGGTTTTTTAAGTGAATTTGCAAAGTTTTTTAAATGCTAATTCGTAACTATAACGTGTGTGAAACCTATGGTTTTTTCAGTGAATATATATATATATATATATATATATATATATTCACTTAAAAAACCATAGGTTTCAAACATGTTATAGTTAGCTGGACATTTCACTCGTAAAAAACCAATGAAATTCCCCCGTTATAGTTAGTTCAGATAACTATAACTCGCGCGCCTGCAATCCACTGCTCATTACATGGTCAGTGGCATCACTCATGACATCATCCTTGTGATAGAGTGGCGGTCGCGTGAGTTATAGTTATCTGAACTAACTATAATGGGGGAATTTCATTGGTTTTTTACGAGTGAAATGTCCAGCTAACTATAACATGTGTGAAACCTATGGTTATTTTAAGTGAATTTGCAAGGTTTTTTAAATGTTAATTCCTAACTATAACATGTGTGAAACCTATGGTTTTTTAAGTGAATATATATATATATATATATATATATATATATATATATTTATTTATACATACCCATATCTATACATATATATAGGCATATCTATAAATATATCTGTGTGTATGCATATGTATATATATATATATATATATATATATATATATATATATATATATATATATATATATATATTCACTGGAGAAAAAAAAGATTACAGGGACATTACAGCTAGGTTCTGAATTTATATGCACAAAGCCACAGAAATTCCGTTGTTATAGTTAGAGTTATTTCAAGTAACTATAACTCGTGCCCCAAGGTAGCTATAACTCGTGCCCTCACCATGCACAGTTTGGTCAACAATAATTTTTTGGGTAATGTTGCAGTTATATTTTGAAATATATAATTGTATATGTCATTATTCATGTAATATGTGGGGTAAGTAGCAGTTCATGGAGAGGGTGCAAGTTATAGCTACCTTGGGGCACAAGTTATAGTTACTTGAAATAAGTCTAACTATAACAGCTACATTTTTATGGTTTTGTGCTTGTAAATTAAGACCCTAACTATAACGTCCCTTTAACCTTTGTTTTTTTCTGCGAATTTCTAAGGATTTTTAATTGTGATTCCTAACTATAGCGTCCCTGTAACTTTGCTTTTTTCAGTGAATTCCTAATTTTTTAACGTTAAGTACTATTAAATTACGTTATGTTACTCCAACCCTCGCCGCACATGGTGGGGGTTGGTGGCAGGGCCTGGGCTGTGGGCAGGTCCTAACGCCAACCCCCCATAGGCATCCAACCACATGCTATGGTGGTTGGCCGCAAGACCTGGCCCACCCCCAAACTCCTGAAGACAACCCTCCTTAGGCACCCAACCCCGGCCCACACACTGCCTTTGGCCATGCACAGTGGAGTTGGCTGCAGGCTTTTTTTCAATGTGGAATTGCAGACAAAACACCCTTTCTTTGTCTTGGATAAGTTCAATAATTTGGGAGGATTTGACCTTTACAGAAGCAGCGCTTCAACCGGGGCACCTGCATATTTATATTTGTAAGTGCTTCTCATTGAAGTTTAATTTTTGTGAAATGAGCATTGGTGCCAGAATAGAGCTTTACCTAGTTACTTATCCAAAAAGAGTCCACAGTTTGACACCAAATGTCTATCCAACTGGAGTATTTTCTACTGCCATATTAGTGAGTGCTACCTCATTGGTAAATGTAAAGTGCATATTCTACATACCGCTGTTCGGCCGCCCGGTGGAGTTGTGTTTTGGGATAATGTTGGCGTGCCTGAACCGCCACTGCCAGGAGCCTGTCATCTTGGAAGGGCGTTGACTATCGAGTCTGGGGTACCTCAACCATGGGACGGGACACCCACAGGTGACTGTGCGATTGGAAATCGGCAGCAGGCGAGGGATTAGCACAGCTTTCAAAGGAAAATCAAGTGGCTACCCACTCGAGACGACACCAAATTTGGCAAAATGGTAAATAGCCCAAATGATAAGGGACTTGAATAATGTATATTTGTAACTGTGATCAATGGTGAATTATGGGACATTGAGTCCTCGCTTACCTGTTATTCATGCCGACGCGGGAAGTGCTGTTCCTGATTGGGTGTAGCCCCACCAATGGAGTGTATTTCAGTGTATAAAGGACTGAAAGCTGAGCAGAATTTCTAAATGGTTTTAGCACTGAAGAAGGCATCAACTGAAATGCAATTGCATAATAAACCATCTTTTAAGATCCCTGTGAGTGCTCTGGGTGTTGGAGGTGTTGTGTAACAGGATGGACTCACCTACTGTCTATGGAGGCACCAGCTGCTCTGTTTGGCCGTCCGGTGGAGTTGTGTTTTGGGATATATTTATACATACTCGTATATATACATATATATATATGCATATCTATAAATATATATATGTGTGTATGCATATATATATTGATTTACTGGGGAAAAAAGATTACAGGGACATTACAGCTAGGTTCCGAATTAAAATGCACAAAGCCATAGAAATTCAGTTGCTATAGTTATTTCAAGTAACTATAACTCGTGCCCCAAGGTAGCTATAACTCGCGCCCTCACCATGCACAGTTTGATCAACACTAATCTTTTGGAAAATGTTGCAGTTATATTTTGAATCATGTCATAGAAGATGTAATTATTCATGTAATATGTGGGGTAAGAAGCAGTTTATGGAGAGGATGCAAGTTACAGCTACCTTGGGGAACAATTTATTGTTACTTGAAATAAGTCTAACTATAACAGCTACATTTTTATGGTTTGGTGCTTGTAAATTAAGACCCTAACTATAACGTCCTGGTAACCTTTGTTGTTTTCTGTGAATTTCTAAGGTTTTTTAATTTTGTTTCCCAAATATAGCGTCCCTGTAACCTTTGCTTTTTTCAGTGAAGTCCCTTTTTTTTAACGTTAAGTGATATTAAATTACGTTACGTTACACCAACCCTCATGGTGGGGGTTGGTTGCAGGGCATGGCCTGTGGGCAGGCCCTACAGCCAACCCACATAGGCATCCAACCACGTTCTATGCACGGCCTTTGTCCATGCGCGGCTAGGGTTGGCCGCAGGACCTGGCCTGCCCCCAAACCCCTGAGGACAACCCCCCTTAGGCACCCAACCCCGACCCATACACAGTATCTGGCCATGCACAGCGGGGTTGGCTTCAGGCTTTTTTTCAATGTGGAATTGCAGACAAAACACACTTACTTTGCCTTGGATAAGTTCAATAATTTGGGAGGATTTGTCCTTTACAAAAGCAGTGCTTCAACCTGGGCACCTGCACATTTATATTTGTAAGTGCTTCTCATTGAAGTTTAATTTCTGTGAAATGAGCATTGGTGCCAGAATAGATCTTCATCTATGTATCCAAAAAGAGTCCACAGTTTGACATAAAATGTCTACCCAATTGGAGTATTTTCTATTGCCAAATTAGTGAGTGCTACCTCATTGGTAAATTTAAAGTGCACATTCTACACTGCCGCTGCATAAAGAACCACCAGGTAATATCTCCAGTGCCTATGTGGTGTACGTTTGGCAATGGGATTGTGCCTTGAGCGTCTTAATTCTGAAACCTGTGCCAAACTGAATCCTCATATAGAAAAAGATGGCAAGATTACAAAGAGTCAAATCTCCATCAAACAAGGGTACTTCCTCTTAACTATATGAAGCTAGTGCTTCTTTGTTTGGTGGAGATGTACTCATATTCCTCAGTATCACAAATGCTCGTGGGGCCTTTCTGAACGCTGTCCATCAGGCTGCAAAAATGTGTGAAGAGCTATACATGCCACTAACGTATAGGAATGGAGCTTCAAGGTCATTTTGGGCATTTGCTTACTTGTAGTAATTAAAAGGATGAACAATGGACTCTGCTCTCACCAGGAAAGGACAGGAAGAAAAATCCCATTCTTCAGTGTCACTACAGAATGGATTGTCCTCCAATCTAGCACTGATGCATAAGTATCGGTGCCAGATTGTATTTAGACCATGGGGCTGCCTCATTGCCCCCACAGTCTCATTTCTTCTGCCTAAAATACTGCTTCTTGCATGCAGAAGCAAATCTTTTATTTGCTTTCAAAATCTCTGCTCCCAGTGAGCAGGAGCAGTTTTCATCCTCTCACCTGCTGGTAGCAGAGTTACAGTTACTCTCAAGCTGTCAAGGCTGTCAAAGCTTCCACCAAGTGAAAGCAAACTGCTATCTCCCAAGGGTGGGCACATCTGGAGATAGGGATCCGGCCTTGGGAGCTGGTGTTCCCCAGGGCCATTAATGGCCCAGGAGGGGGGCAAACGGCCTCCTTGTTTTCTCATATGCATGGCTTTCCCCCAGGGAGGTGGGGGTCCCCGGGACTCTTAGGAGCCACAGGTTAGGGGCTGGTGGCTTTACTCCAATTTTTTAATTAAACGCCGAAGTGGGGGTGGTACCCAGGGCTCTTAAGAGCCACAAGAGGGAGGATCTGTGCTGCCCACCCCTCCAATTATGCTCCAGGGAGGTGGTAGGCCCCGGGGTTCTAATTAGCCTGAGGGGGGTCTGAGCAGCCCCCCACCATTTTTAAGTAAAACCCAGTGCCCACCTGGGACACCCACATATTAAATTTCCTGCCCGGGGTACCCAGAGCTCCATTTATGTTGGGGCTGCAGGTTTGCCCCAGGGCCCCCATGCCCTATACAATAGTTGGTGGGCGTTCCTGTGACAACCAGGGGCACCCACAATATGTGATTCATTGGGGCTGCAGGGGAGCCCCAAGGCCCCATCCGGCTCCCTGACCATCACCATACTGGGAACTGGCAGGAGATAGCACCATTCTTTTTCTCCCATCTTGACTAGAGTTGCTTTATTCGCAAGGGATTGGACCCTCTGACCCAATCTTTGGGGAGGGGAGCCTAATGCATGTCCCCCACTCCAAAAACAATACACTGGCCCCAATGTATGGGGTGCACGGGACCTCCTTGAGGCCTGGGAAAGAGGGCCTGGTCCCACTGCCTGTATTAAAAATCATGTATGGAAAACAGTGGTTCTGTTGGGTGAAACAATTCTTTTGTACAGATAGCATAAATCATGTGTTGTTCAAACATATGCCATTTTCATCATAAGCAACACACCAAACAGTTATATGTGGTAATCTGATTTTATATCCACAAAATTTTTAAACGTTTTTTTTCATAAATTATTAAGAGGACCGTCAAAACAAACAAAGTGAGAATAAGTGGTGACAAAGTGACAAATAGTGCTCAGTGACAAAGTGCGTGATATGTACAACATATTTTAAAAGGATGAGGATTTCATTGTGGCCGGGTAAACAAATATTTATAGTAAATCTGCAAAAATAAATTAATTTGATTGGCGCAGGTTCTATGAACTGGTCCACGTGTTACTGTCGACGTTTCAACCCTGGTACCGCTCTACTATGAGGTCAGTGCGGGTCTTCATCAGGACTTAGATAGGGGATGACGGCCTAGACGTGGTTCAAATCCAAATGTGGTCTGAACCCTTCAGAAAAATACGTATCCAATATGTATCTCTAGGTGGCGTGTGGAGGATTCATACGCTATCAATGTAGTTCTCCAAAACGTATTTCCAATTTAGTTACTTGGCGGAAAAGAGATTCTAGGTAGAGTATAGGCTTGTAGCTCGTATCTCGATCTAGCTGGTCATGTTGCACTTAGCAGATAAGATGTGCAACTGAAGATTAAGCCAAACCCTCCAGACGAGCCGGGACGCTTGCCTGCCGTCCGAGTTGTCGAACAAGACTGACCTCGCGGAACGCCCGAATTAAAGACGTTCAGCCTCCTGACTCACTGCAGTCTAACGAAGACTCAATCGAGAAATCTTCAGTTGCACATCTTATCTGCTAAGTGCAACATGACCAGCTAGATCGAGATACGAGCTACAAGCCTATACTCTACCTAGAATCTCTTTTCCGCCAAGTAACTAAATTGGAAATACTGAGCACTATTTGTCACTTTGTCACCACTTGTTCTCACTTTGTTTGTTTTGACGGTCCTCTTAATAACGTTTAAAAATGTTGTGGATATAAAATCAGATTACCACATATAACTGTTTGGTGTGTTGCTTATGATGAAAATGGCATATGTTTGAACAACACATGATTTATGCTATCTGTACAAAGGAATTGTTTCACCAAACAGAACCACTGTTTTCCATACATAATACTGCCCAGGTTCTGAGGGATACTGGGTTACCCCATTGGTTACTTAACTGTATTAAAAATCAGCCACAAGGATGGGAGCCCTGCATGTCTCCTTGAGGCTTGGGGGGTCCTACACCCCCTTATTAAATGATTCAGCCCTGGGAGATAGGGGCCTCAAGAGACTCATGAAGGGGAGACACGTGCCTCATAAATGAACTTTGCCACTGGCTTACTCGGAGGGGGATTTAAAACATGGGACCCCACACTTTTTTTTAAAACAATTCCATGGATCTGTAGATCCTCCTCAATTATGCAACTAAACTAAAATATATATATATATATTTTTGGCCCCAGCATTAAGGGAGCAGGGTACCCTTACCCTGCCACATATATATTTCCTTTTGCCTTGTTCTCAGGACAGGGGAGTCAACAAGTATTAAGATGGCTTCTGCCACATCTTTGTTGATGAGGTGGCAGCCAATCAGATTAAATCCTTCACGAATCCTCTGCGGCTTGAAATATACTAATAATTTGCATCTTAATTTCACCAAAACTACTCAAAGGACTTACACCAATGCACAAAAGGCATGCTGTCTGGATTAAGGTCTAGTTTTCTGCGAAATATGGTGTAGTTCTGTTCAGACGTTTTGGCTGTAGATCACTTTTTATCCGATGGAAAACGCATTTTGGAACATCTCACTTTTCCTCAGCCTTTGCTTGACAAATAACCCTAAAACTGTACAGCAAGGAACTGAGGTGGAAGAACATTCTTTTGGAAAGTTTCATGAAGATTCGTCAAATGGTGCCAAAGTTATAAGCAAACCATAAAAGCTTTTCCGCAGGAAACATGGCCCTAACTATAACTACCCATTGGCGACTATATGTATATATATTAGGCCTGGGCTAAAAATCCGTTCCGCTCACGGAAATTGCGATAATTTGACATTTTCACGTTCCGCGGAGAGCGCGAAAATGTCCAAATTTCCGCAATCCGCATTTTACCGGAAATTTTTTGCTTGCTCGCGCTGTAAAATAATACATTCTCGCGTGCGCGCGATCACCTTACCTGAATCCCCGCGTTCGCCGACAAGTTTTCCCGATCCGGTGGCGTTCTCCACGAGATGTTGTATTGTTGGTAGCCATTTGCGCTGTCTCGCGACAGTTCGCGCCCGCAGTAACGTTATTCGTCGCGCGATCACGTCTTTCTTCTCGTGATCATGCACCGCGAGACAAGTGAAAACAAGATGACTGTGCCCGCGAGCAACCGCATGGGTAAGTTGGCGAGCCGCGACCATGCAGAAAATACCGCGAACGGGCGGGAAAAAAACTTCTGCATCTTCACGATATTTACGCGTGTTTGCGGAGATTTTTAACATTTTCGCGATAATTTGCGAAAGTGAATTTCGCAAATTCCGCCCACCCCTAATATATATATATTCACTTAAAAAAAAAAGGTTAGAGGGATGTTATAGATAGGTTCAGAAGTTATGCACACAAAACCATAGAAATTAAGCAAGTTAGTCACAGTCATAGTAACTTTATTCGGATGCACATGGTATCCATAAAAGTAAACAATATATACATGTTAAATCATATTAAAAAAAATAACAAATTCATAACGTGCCAATAATTTCTGCATTAGCTAATTCCAAAAATTCCATGCATAAATGCTAAGTTCTTCAATGTGCATTGTGCTACGGGCCCGGACACCCGATCTCAAGTAAGTGCCTACGTGTAAACTCGTCTCATCATCTGGCAGTTGTAGAAAAAACCTGAGGCAGTCTTAAAATCCCTGATATTATAACTTTTAATGAGCGGGAATAAAAAATGCCTCATATATCTAGTGCAACATTTACAAAAAAGTGCAAAGTGCTGCATGGTTTGCCCAGATCTCCTATCACAAGGGCAGGGACTCACATCAAGATTCATCTGGAAGACCAGCCGGAAGCAGACCAAATATTTTACTCTGGCAGCCCTAAATCGAAACAGCAAGCTGCATTCCCAATGCCCCCTCACTCTAAAGAGGTAGCTAGTAGGAGGGCTTTTGCAACCATGTTCATATAAGCTGCAATGCTCGACTTCACCCTTTATTTACTCTTATAGACCAATCAAGTTTATACAAAGCTTGCTGCACATGTTTTATATTTACATTGGTATTACACTCAGGATCCTTAACAACATGTTGCAGACCAATCTTTTGAAAGGTTGACACCACACCTGCTAACCATGGGATTAAGAGTCCCCTTTCACATTTGAGGCAATCCTTAATGATACCTGTCAAACACACCTCTCATTTCTCCATACTGTTAGCTACAGTAATGGAGGACGGGCTCTGATATAATCTTCTATGCATGGAATACCCAATTATTTTGGGCAAATTAAGTGGGAGGACAATATGGGGACTGACAGTACCTTCCTACAAAATTTGGTCTCTTCAGGCTGGATGACAGTGCATTTTGAAGTGCCCCATACCTCAGCCCCATAAGTTGCAATGGGAGTACATAGTGCTTTGTACCTTTGCAGAAAGAGAAAAAGGGCTCTCCTTCCCAATAGTTGGGGTAGATTATGTAGGGAGCCAATTGCCCTCAACAGTTTAGTCCTGGACTATCCCCCTTATCCGGACGATTTCTGTCCCCGGGGTTCCCATCTATCAGGGCCCGGCCATATTTATAAAGGGAAGGGTGGAACGCAGCCCCCCTCCCTTGGCCAAGTTTGGCCCCGGGGAACCCATCTCCCTAGGCCCAGCCATTGTTTGAGGGAGTAGGAGGTCATGTAGCCTTCCCTCTCTGGGCCAATATTAGCCCTAGGGGCCTCATCCCCCGGGGCCTGGCCAGTAAATGGTGGTGCACTGAAACCCATTCAGGGCACCCACTGCATATTGAAAAGGATGAGGCGACACGCAGACCCCTCCCCAGGCCAAAATTGGCCCCTGGGAATCCATCCCCTGGGACCCACCCAGTAAATGATGAGTGCCCTGGAGATCACCCAGGGCACACTTTACATATTCAAAAGGGGGGGGCATGCAATTTTTTTACCTGTTTCCCTGCCTGTTTCACAGCGGACAGGGTAACATATGAAAAATCTGCTCCCAATGGACAGAAGACTTTTTACTGTTCTCACCCCTTGCCAAGCAAGAGCAAACACACGTTTCCCTGCCACACAAGTTTAGGCAGGGAAACCGCTATGTTTGGGGTGAACTCCCCAGGATATAGCTGGAGTTGGCCCAGGGGTATGGGGCCCCCAGGGCCATTAATGTCTTCGGGAAGGTGCAAGGTGGCCCCCCTCTGCCTTTCTTTGCATGGCCAGGCCCTGGGAGTTGGCAGTCCCCTGGGCTGAAATCAGCCAAGGAGGGGGGCTGCATGCTCCCCTCCCCTTCATTGTCTTGGGTGGGCCCCGGAGGATGGGGTCCCGGGGTCAAATTCGGCCCGGGGAGGGGGACCACATGTACAATGGTATTTTGTTTGTTTCTATGAAAACATAAATATATAAATGAGGCAACATGGTGCTGCAGCATTATATATATCTCCAAACCATTGTCGTGCTGAAATATGACAAAAGTGCCACACTCCAAATCTTGGTGCAAATAAAGTGTTCTTTATTTACAATATGGCAGCCTGCCGTATTGAAAAAAAGGGGCTTATTTACAATCGCCTTGAGTCATCAGTGCATCGCTTTTTATAACGCTGCAATGGTGCAGAGTGCAGAGTGCCTTCCACCATTTTTACAAGGCCATAAAAAGCCACAGGAAGTGGCTTTGTGTGGCTTTTCATGGCGTTGTAGAAATGGTGTAGGGTAGGCGTAACGAGGATAAATATCTTTATTTCTCATTGTTTTTTCCTTTTTCTATGTGTGCTGCATTCATCAGCACACATAAAAAGAGGAAAAAGCCTCCATGGACTTTTTTAACAGGAATGTCTCCCTTCCTGCACAAAAACAATCCTGCCAACAATGCAGACCCCTTCATTGGAACTAGGCACTAAATTGTGGCCGCCGCAGGCAGAAAGAACAGGAATGCACTACATCTTGTAAATACAGTTCATTCCTGCCCTTTCTAATTGATGTAGGGCAGCACAGCAAAAAGACTTGCAGTGCTACCCTATGCCAATTCATTGTAAATGAGGCCCAATATATTTAAATGCTATCAATAAATTAAGTTCTACAAGAACACATGTTAATAGTATCGTGGGTAAGAAAATGTTCAAGTTTAGCAGAACATATTGAGACATAACTCCAATTTATCTCCACCTTAAAGCATCAAAAGTGGAGATAGACCTAACATCCCATTCATAAGCTGGTGCAAACTGCAGACATCGCCAGTATTCCCGCGATAACTGCCCCAAAATTTATCTCCATGGTGGACACCACCAACTAACCCTAATGAGATGCAGAGTAGGCATTCCTGTGCAAATACACATGAAAAAACCACAACACCACTTTCACAACAAGCTGCCAGATCTTCGAAGCGAACCAAAAACAGGCGATAAGCCGTGGTAGCCTCAGGTATTTAACACCTGCCTCAAGCAGGTGTAAAGACGGATGACTACCTGGAGTAGGCAACGGAGCCCTTACACAGCCACACCCGAAAAACAAACAACGCCATGGAGATACTCATCATGCAGCTCGGAGCCCCAACAGGGTCACAACACCCACCACCCCCAGGACTGCCACCAACCCCAGGACCCGGACACGACCCCCCTGGACCACCAGAGAGGCAGCGCAGAGTAAGACAGTGGACCTACCGAAAATGCACCACTCTCACAGACCTAACGCCCGAGGAAGTCATTGCCCACTACAGGCTCAAAAGGCAACCATCATCCACATCATGACCCACATCGCCCATAGGCTGACGGTCCCAACACAGTGGAGAACCAACATCCCTCCGCAGACAAAGCTGCTGGCTGTGACGCACCTGTTGGCCTCTGGTACCTTCCAACCAACAACTGCCAGAGTCGGAGGGGTCTCACATCAAGCCCTATCAAAGTTCATCACACCTGTCCTGGATGCCATCCTCAGCTTCATACCCCAGTACCTTCACTTCCCCAACACTGCACAGGAACAGCTGGAGACAAAGCAAGGCTTCTACGCCATAGCCGGATTCCCGGCCGTGTTGGGGCAATCGACTGCACACATGTCCCACTTGTGCCCCCTGTGGATACTGCACACTACTACAGCAACAGAAAGCACACGCATACCATCAATGTGCAGGCAATAGTGGACCACCGGGGACTCTGCACCAATGTCGTCGCCAACTACCCAGGCAACTACCAAATTTCTCTTGCAAAGGGAAATATTTTGGATCAATAAACTGGAGTCCATCCACCCCAAAGGCTTAAATGAACGCTATGATCGTGGCTGTTACTTGTAACTGGGCACCTTGTTTCGTAACCAGTATTGACTTTTTAGTAACTGGGTACATTCATTTGTTACCAGCAATGACATTTTTTGCACTGCAAAAAATGTTTTTCCCCTTTGAATACGTGACTTTATGACCCCATTCACCCTCATTTACGATGTTTTGTTAACATGTAACTAAAACATATGTTTAGTCTTACTTATATTACATGGTTTATTACATTCTTTGTACATGTCAACCGTTACATGTTTTACGTTCCATTGACATCATTATGTTTGTTTCAGGGGATTTTTACACTCAGTTCACACAATGCGATTTATTATACACCGCGTTGACCCCGTAGCTAGACTCCATACACTGTAGATAATAATTGCTTGTTTTTGTTATCACGCACTTTTTCACACTGGGTATTTTTTCCCTATCATGGTGACGAGATTTGGACATTGAACTACTAGTCTTTCTTTCTTGTAGTCCGACATCCATTATACCTGCTCGCGCTGTCACGTGTTTCAAATATAAGCCAACCACACGCCTACTAGCGTTTACACTTCTGGGCACGCCGAGAGATTGTTTGGACTCAGCAGAACGCTGACCATAGATCCTTGATACCGTAAGTTGAAACCCGTGCCATTCAAATTCACTCATGTTTCTTTTGGCCGCGGAACCGCTTTGTTCGTTCATTTATCAAATCTGTTGAGTTCCAGTTTTTAGCAAGCCACGGTGTTTTTACAGCACAGACTTTTTTGCCTGACATCTACGCACACTTGCACTGTTCTGTTCTTTGCTTTTACACCACGTCGTTGACACGGTATTTCATAAACTGCTCATGAACAGTTATTCATGCACAAACTGTTGCTGCTAAAGCACTATCCTCTACATGATGGGACACTCACTACTCACCTTCACCCTCTTGTTTTTATTTACACCGAGATTAATTGTCACAGTTCAAATGATTGCATTACGTTGGATGTTACATGTATATACATCACTGCCTGGTTATAGGCTGATTCCTCGTTTCCTCTTTTCTACAGTGTCGCCCCTGACGAAGGGCTTTGTAAACCCGAAATGCATTGGGCATTCAGGTTATTTTGGACAACATTGTTTTACCTCTAATGAATTTTGAAACGCACATGAGTTAAAAAAGGTTTGGACTGACACGCTCATTAAATTCAATATATTTTGGAGCAACACTATTGTTTACTTGAGTCACTAAATTGGAGGATTAAATTCCATTTCTGAGTGCAGCACGAGTGACACGCTCCCACCAAGGGACGTGCAGGTGGCCCACATCCCACTGCAGCTGTGGCAGGAATGGCCCGTAGGAACTCCATCATTGACACTTACTTCTCATGAGCATGTCACATTGTGGCCGTCCATGGAAATCATGGGAAAATACAAGATGTCCAATTGCACTGCATGTGTGATTCAAACATATTTGCAGGTTACAGGTTGTACTTGACATTGTCATGTTACATTTTCCTGCGGTTTCCGATGTGATTTGCCATGTTGTGCACATTTGTGGAACCAATTGCGTCCTGTGTTCTGTTGTGGAGGTGTAGCTGTTTGTACCGGGATGTTGTCAATGTCAAGGTGCACTTATGCTTATGTGCGTGTGCTGCACTGTGAGCGAGTCGCTCCTGCGGCTCTGATTTGTCTGCCACTGGTCTCTTTCATGCGGTGTGCCTGTCGGTTCTGTTCTTCCATGATGCTTGAATGTTGTGGTGTACATGTTGTCCTCTGCAGTCGGTCGGGGTGCATCCTTGGTACTCCGCAGTATTTTTTTCGGAGGCATTTTTCGTATGCTGTTCTTGTGCTTTTTCCCGCATTACACGTGAGTATTGCTGCCCTCGCACTGGTAGTCACTGTTTTCTTATCGCGCTTTGGCCCATCGCAGGTTTTTTTGTGTTGTGGTTTGTGTTTTTATCTCCATCGAGGTGGTTGTATCAAGGACATTGTCCACAGTTTTGGCAGACTATCGCATGGTACTGCCTTGTTGTGAATTCCATGTTGACATGGGGTTATTTTCCCGCAATAGGCTGTGATGTGTAAAGTTGCGTTAACATTTTTTGGTGATGCTTAGCACATGTGAAGTATCTTGCACAATAAAGTAGGCAGACAGATAGGTAGTAGATGGGTTATTTATTCCAGTAGAGAAGATCCCATCCATCAGCCAGCAGTCAATACAGTAACTGAACATTTTCAGAACATAACCATGTACAACAGTCCATGACATCGTCAACATTCCAAGCTATGATGCTAACACCACTCAATGCCATTTCATGAGAAATACCACACATCTCCCTTCCCCAAAAGAAGACAAAAATAATCACATTAAATAAAACAATAAAGAACTAAACAATAAACCTTAAATAAAATCAGCAAGGTGACTAGGTCTCCTAGACACCCTGGAGGATTTCCTAGGACAATTCAAATCCCCACTCACTTCATCACCAGTATGACTAGAGATGGAATTATCCTTATCTGAATCACTTTTCCCACCATGTTTCAACACCCCACTACACACAACTACTCTGTTTAGGTTCCAAATACGATGATCTTTCGTTTGGATCGCATTATCAAAAATTTTGATAACCTTAATAGGTTTCATGATTTTGATCAAGGAGCTTCCCAACAAACCAGGACGTTTGATCATGACCCAATCACCTACTCGTACCACAGTCTTCTTTACAGCATGTTTTTTTATCAAAATATGCTTTCCTTAGTTTTCCTTTTTCTTCTTCTACTCTCAACATTTCTTCACCATCACACTCCTTCTCCTTACCTCTTAATAATTCATATTTATTAACCCAGTAAGCCTCAACACACGTATTGGGAAGTCTACCCCGAAACAATAGGAATCTTCCCCGTAGTTGTATGTGGAGATAATCTATACTCTTCAATTTTCCCAATTACTTCTTTTTTCCAATCCATACCACCACTCTTTGCCAAGGCAATGGTCTCTTTGACAACTTTATTAAATCTTTCCACCATCCCATTGGCCTCTGGGTGATAGAGAGAAGCGGTTTTGTGAACAATCCCTCTAGAAGATAAAAATTGTTCCATCTCCCTTGAAACTAGTTGGACACCATTATCAGATAAAACTGACCTAGGTAAGCCTTCCCTAGCAAATAAGCATTTCAAACACTCAATCACACTACCAGTATTGACGGTAGATAAAAAGAATACCTCAGGCCACCTTGAGTACATATCGATGACAACCAACAAATATGTTTGAGTTCCTTTCCCTTGTATAGGACCAACAATTTCCAAAGCAATTTCCTGCCACGGACCATTCGGGCGTTTTCTCAAAACCATAGGTTGATCATGAGTAAACTTAGACTTGTCACTGATGGCACAAGAAACGCAATCTCTAATGACCCGCTCAACCATTCTGTCCATGCCAGGCCACCAATATGACATGCAAAGTCTTTCCTTACACTTAGTCAACCCTGAATGAGCCCCATGCACAGAGTCAACTAATTCTTTCCTGAGACTAGTAGGAGGAATTAATCTTGTTCCCCGAAACAACAAGTCATTATCCACTGACAATTCATTCCGTACACCCCAAAAACATTTCGTATCATCTGATACATCTTTATTCGAGCTCCACCCTTTCTTTAATAAGGATATCACCTCACACAGTGTCACATTATTCTGTAATTCTTCCAACTATCTTGCTTCCGAAATGATGTTATACTCCACAACACAGACAATCTTGCCATCATCATCATCCACTGAATTATCCTCCTGCAAGCTACTACCTGGTACTAAGCGCGACAGAACATCTGCAACTCCATTATCAATCCCAGGAATGAACTTGATACTAAAATTATACTCCTGTAAACCAATTACCCACTTAGTTATTCTACCCGAAACAAGATCTAATCCTTTCTTGCTGAAAATCTCAACCAAAGGTTTATGATCTGTATGGACCTCAAAATCCAGACCCCACAAGAACTTCTTCAGTTTCTTCACCGCCCAAAACACAGCTAACGCCTCCCTCTCCACAACAGAATATCGTGTTTCAGGATCTCTCAGACTTCTGGACAAGAACATTATGGTTTGCATACCATTAACGCCACACTGCTTTAAAACAGCTCCCAGCCCCTTCTCACTCGCATCAGTCACCAATATGGTTTTACTAGAAGGGTCAAAACTCTTCAACGAAGGAGCTACCCCAAGCGTTTCCTTTATGGCCACAAATTCATCTTCACACCGGCCTGACCACAAGAATTCTTCGCCTTTCCGCAGTAATTTCCTCATGTTCACAGTTGCCACTGCAAACCCCTGTACAAACTTAGCATAATATTCAATCATCCCTAAAAATCTCATTAGATCAGACTTGTTGGTAGGAGAACACATTTTTGAGATTGTTTCAACCAACTCAGTTTTAGGTTTCACCCCCTCCCCAGAAATGCTGTGACCTAGGTAGTAAATAGTATTAGACTTAAATTTGCACTTCTCCACCTTGATTGTGAGGTTATGCCTACTCAAACTCTTCAGCACAGATCTTAATCTAGAGTCATGCTCCAAATCATCTTTTGCAAAGACTAAAATATCGTCCTGGTAGACACATACTCCAGGAAGATCCTTCAATATCCTTTCCATCACCCATTGGAAAACTGAGGAGGCGGATACTAAACCAAACGGCATTCTTCTAAACCTAAAGGTGCCAAATGGAGTGATGAAAGATGTACAATCTCGGGACGACTCATCTAATTCTATTTGATGGTACGCTGAAGTAAGGTCTAATGTACTGAATATCTTTGCCCCATCAAGTAAGGTCAACAGTTCGGTAATATTAGGCAATGGATACCTGTCCACAACAACACACTTATTAAGTTGTCTTAAGTCGATGCACAGACGCAAATTCCCATTAGGTTTGCGTGCTGCAACGACCGGTGCCAACCATTCAGATCCTTCAACCTCTTCAATAATCCCACAACTCCTTAGTTTTTGAATTTCCTTTTCCATGTCTTCCCTTACCGATAGTGGGACACTTCTCACCTTGCAATACACAAGAACAGCATTATCTTTTAGCTGAATTCTATGCTGATACCCCTTCAAACAACCAAAACTTTCCCTGAACACATTCGGAAATTCAGTTTTCAGATTGTAAGCATACATGTCATTGACATTACTACCTACTGATTGGATTCTATCCCTCAACTGTATGGGAGGATCAGCATTGGGATCAAGAAATACCCCCAGATCCCCTTGATGTAACCAACTTATGATGCTGTCTCCCCGCTTTGAAACATAAATTTTCCCAGCAATCAGCCGATTCTTATATTCTATCAAACCATTGAAGTATCCATGTATCTTTATGGGTTCCCCCCCATATGCTAGAGGAATGATGTCTGGTTTCATAAGTGTAATCTTTCCCTTAAGCTTGGAGTCATAAAATTCATTAGATACTATGGTAATCTTCGCACCAGAATCAAACAATACCTTGGTGCGTTCACCCTCCACAACAATTTCATCATACGGGCATGACTTTTTACTAGATTTGCTTTCAACCTGTACCACAATCTGCCCACAAACTAAATCTTCGGAATTAGATTCTTCCCAATCCCTTTGGTATATTTCTACTTCTTTGACCCTAGTTTTGGGTTTTGTTTTACAAAAAGCAGAAAAATGTCCCTTTAACTTGCATTTGGAACATGTTGGAATGAGAGCCGGACATTTTTTATCGTTAGCTAGATGTCCAGCTTTACCACATCTGTAGCACTTTCTTTCTGACCCCATTTTATCAGCATGTATTTTATCATTAGTGTTACTTTTTTCTGCTTTAACCTTAACCATCTCAATATTAGCCCCTTTTTCTGCATCCTTCTTTATGACCGCAACACATTTTAAGGAATGTTCAATACGTTTGGCAACAGTTAACACCTCATCAAGAGTCGGTTTGTCTCTTAACCACAACTCTTCTCTAATTTTTTCTATGCTGCAACCAAACATAAACTGGTCCCTGATGCGCTCATCAGTCAAATTCTCAAATTTGCACGATGAGGCAAGCTTTCTTAATTGAGTAATATAATCCTCAATTGTCTCATCAGTAGATTGCATCCTCTTTGCAAACTGGTATCTCTCAAGAATCGTGCTGACTTTGGGCAAATAGTGCTTGCCCAGTTTCTTAATGCAAATCTCATAGTCATTCAAACCGCTGGCATCTGAAGCTGACAGCTCAGGTAAATGATCGAAGACATCCTGACCTTCAGACCCCAAACAATGGAGTAATAAAGACGACCTTCTCTCAGCGCTTAAGGAGGGACCGCAGACCCTGGCATATCTCTCAAAAACAACCTTCTATTTTTTCCATTTAATTGGAGGAGAACCAGGACACGATAGAAAAAATGGTGCTGCTGTAACATTTTGCATGATTGCCAAAGACCGTAAATAAGACCGATCACACAGAACCAGTAACAAAATGCACCTGTACAGTTGCCAAAATAAAATGGAACGTAACGTCTTAAAGTTCCCTTAGATATTACCCCAGCATTGAGAAAGAAGCACTGTTTTAGTGTTAAGCATAATATTCAATTAGATATACCCAACCACAATAACAGAAAATGTGTCTTCTGCAGTTGCTCAGAAAACCTGACACATTTTATCAACAGATTTTTTTTTTTTTTTTAAATAATGAAATTAATGTACTTTCACAGTCGATAAGCTCAAGTGCCGCTGGTCTCCCAACCCTCACGAAGGCTGTTAAATCCAGGAAGACCTAATAAACACTGCCGGTTACAGTGCAACCGTTACGTTAGGTCCCGATCAACACAAAGCTTGTTGGTGCCAGGAAGACACGTCCAAATGCAGTGCTGCCAGTTGCTATGCAACCCTAACAAAATGGCCCCCACGCACGCTTGCGTTAGCGTGCAGCGTGATGACAATGCCGGTTGCTATGCACCCCCAAACAAAATGGATCACACGCACGCTTGCGTTGGCGTGAAGCGTGATGACACCATATGACGAAGGGAGAAGCAACAAGGTCGATCGTGCAAACAATGAGGCACGCAGCAGAGAGTCGATCGTGCCTCCCGTTCCAGGTACGTAGAAGAAGATTCCAGGTACGATGACACCAAGAAGAATCCAGGTACGATGACACCAAGAAGGTTCCAGGTAGATCGTTAAAATACCTCTGTATGTTTTTGAAAGTTGCGTGATGGCCACCGCCTCGAGAGAGTAACGTCGAGATGACAAGATAACGCCGATAAAAGCAAAAAAAAATGTACTCGAGCAGTAAATATGCACAATGCCACCACCAACATAAATTTGCTAGATGCAGTAAGAGTTAGGAATGCCAGTGAGTACGATGGAAGATAAACACAACGACAATCCACTTAGAGGTGAATGCTCCGCTAGCCAAGACACACACACAATGGTTGCCCAGAATGATCTTTCCTTATGTAGAAGCAAACATCCAGCGCAGGTTGTAGATTTTAAAGTTGAATCTAGGTTAAGCAAGCCAGAACCCACGCTATGAAGTGTCCACTCGCTGACATACGATCCATTTAAACTCCCAGACTAGGCAGATAACACATTGCAACTTGTAATATGTGCGCTTGAAAGCACATAATCTCTCACGGAGCTTTCTTCTTCCTCTCCTTTTTTTTTAAAGATCAGAGTCTTTATGAAAATCAATAATCTTGTGTTGAGATCTTCTCCTATGGATTCCAATGCCGACTACGCCAGTGAAGTATCTTGCACAATAAAGTAGGCAGACAGATAGGTAGTAGATGGGTTATTTATTCCAGTGGAGAAGATCCCATCCATCAGCCAGCAGTCAATACAGTAACTGAACATTTTCAGAACATAACCATGTACAACAGTCCATGACATCGTCAAGATTCCAAGCTATGATGCTAACACCCCTCAATGCCATTTCATGAGAAATACCACAACATGTTATTGTAAATATACCCCATTGTTTTCTATTACAGCGTTATTCATTGGTCTAAGCATAATAAATAATGAGATGTTAGAATTACACTCTGTTGCACATTATTATATTAAATAACATCAATCTACTGTTTAGTTCATAATTAGGCTCCCGGGTTTATGGTATTAATTTTTTTAACATTTTGTCTGTATTTATTCATATTTATTTTTGCACCATTTTATCTGTATTTAACCATATTTATTTTGTGTTTTTCGTATACATGAAGTTAAAAAACTGTACATTTCCATATTTATTTAACTGATAGACGTGCACTCATACTTTGATGTCTTTAGTGCTTTAGCTATTTAAGCTGTCAAATTGTACATAACAGTACATCCACTGGTAAATACTAGCATTATACCATAAATGTATGTTGACATATGACCTTATTTAAAGAAATTTCATCATGTTTTTTAATTTCCCATGCTGTCCATCTGCTCAGCTGCTGGCCTATAATTCATGAAAGACAGCATTGAGAGTCACTTAAAAGAAGCACAATTTTCTGCATTTATCCACTTTTAACCCCTTCGCCGCGGGGGTAATTCCCCCATGGCACGGGGGGGCACGCCCGGCGCCGCGGTGCTCGTGACGAGCCCAGCACGTCATGAGGCACAGTGGACCTGTGCTCATGACGAGCTGAGTTCGTCACGACCCCACCCACTGATAGATTCTCCCGCACAGGCGGGGAATCAATCGCGAATGGGCGGGCCGCGGCTGTTATGATGAGCCCAGCTCATCATGAGCACAGCTCCACTGTGCCTCATGACGAGCTGGGCTCGTCATGAGCATGCAAGCGGTTAAAAATACATGCAGACAGAATACACATTGTTTTCTGTCTGTATTTATCTGTAAAAATAAGTAAAAACAGAAAACAGGGAGACCTATTCATACAGCAATGATATCAATGGTGACATGAACTTTAACATGAAATGTACACATTTATTTCCGATCATCTTCATGTAAATGGCAAAGCTAACAGGTCTGGATTTTTGATAGGTGAAGTGTTTGGTAATAGTTGAGCACCATTATTTGTGTTGCCTGCAGAAGAAATATCTTGGGCTACAGCAATAATTTAGCAAGGAGTAAGACACTTTTGCTAAGCGGGCTGTACTAACAGCTCTACTCTAAAAGAATCGTTTTATGTGAATAAGTCAGTAGTGTGAGGGTGCGTCGGGCAAATCAGAGATAGGCCCGCTTAGAGATGAGGGCACTGGCGCAAGTAAGACACACCGCACACAGTGTCTGGAACAGGAAGTACCACCCCCGAGCGGGCGCTTCCATTTATTTACCCTGCAGGCCACGCCTGGCCCGCGGATGACGTGCGGCGCTCTTAAGACAACAGGAGCGCTAACCATTACATCCCTCCCCAACTCAGTCTTTGAAAACAAACAGTTCACTCAATTCTTTCATGACTTGCATGCAGATGCGGGGTACCTGTACACGATGCAGTGGTGTTGGTTCGGCATCATCAGCAAACGAAGTCTCGCAGGCGTTGACTTGGGCTAAGATTGGGTCGCAGGTTATACCCCAGGTCGCAGCTTCGGTGATGCAGACTCTCAGGAGGTGCTCTGCTTGGAGGCGGGCAGGTGGGTGGCAAGATGTTGACTTCCGGTTCCCCAATGCTGCCTTCGCTTCCTGATCCTCTGCTTGAGTCTACCTGAGCTATGATGGTCGGGCCAATTGGTCGATACTTGATAGGTTTTGTCAGACGTCCAGCAGGGACTTCCTTGAACCATGAGACAATGCGGGACACCTCTTCATTCCCCTTTTGCGCAGTTACCATGGTTCCATTGCTGGCAACGACCTTCCAGGCACCATGTTCGTAGTTAGTCCTGAACTTTCCTCCTGGTCGGCGGTCTTTAAGGAGGATAGTTGCCCCTATTCGGAGGGTTCGTGGTACCGCCCGGCACTGAAGGCTTGCTCGCTCGTTCTGGTGGTGTCTCCGGTTTTGTGTTTCATCGGCTTCTAGAGGCGGTGACACCCACCCTGGACAGGTGGGTAGAAAGTCACTCCTGGGACCGTGTAGCATCAGTGACCAGGGGCTCCTCTGCGTGGTGCAGTGGGGGGAGCTTCTGTATTCTCTCAGAAACTCGTGAAGTCGCTTCTCTACGTCGGCTTGTTCTACCACTACTATGCGGAACATCTTGCTTAGGGTGCGCATAAATCTTTTGACATCGCCGTTCGCCTGCGGCCATTGAGGTGTGACCCGGCGGTGGTATATTCCTCGCTGTTTTATGAATGTGGCGAACTCCGTCCCTTGAAACGGTGGCCCGTTGTCGCTGCGGATCTCGTGGGGAAACCCAAACATGGCGAACACCCTTTCCAGGGCGGGCCCCATGTGGCTGAATGCGGTGGACATTATCGGCTCCACTAGGGGGTATTTTGAGAATGCATCTACGAGCATTAGCGTGTGTTTCCCTCTGGGGAAGCTACCAAAGTCTATGCTTACTTTGGACCATAGGGTGGTGCATGCTTCTTCGGTAATCACCGGAGTCGGTCTCTCTGGAGCGCTCGTTAGTTGGCACAGCGGGCAGCGGAGTACAAAGTCCTCGACCATCTTCTCTAGCTCTGGGAACCAAACATTTTCCCTCATCCATGCTTTCATTTTTGTTACTCCCTGATGGCCTCCGTGAGCTAGTTGAGTTGCAGGTGCTTCAGTGCTTGAGGTATTACTAGTCTCGATCCTCTTAACATGATTCCCTCCTCTGTGGCGCTGAGTTTGTTTTGTATTCGCCATATCTTCGTAAGATTTTCACTATCTTCAGGAGTCCAGGAGTTGGCTTGTCGGAAATAGTACAACCACGATCCTTCTTGGACTGCTTGGAGAGTTCGAGCATACACAGCGTCTGTGGCGGCTGCTCCCTTGATGTTGTCAAGAGTCATGGTTTGTGGGCAGGTAGCCACTGATACCATGTGGAAGTAGTGTTCGGCCTCTTCAGTGTCCTCTTTTGGCTCCTGCGGGAGGGGGTGTCTCGACAGGAAGTCAGCTGGGTTTTTGGCTCCTGGCCGGTATACCATCTCCATCTCATATGATTTCAGCTGTCCTGCCCATCGCTCAATTTGGGGTGGGGGGTGAGGCACAGTCCCTTTGAAGAGAGGAATGAGGGGCTGATGGTCGGTGACCATGGTGAAAGGCTGTCCTGTTAGGTATAGATTAAAATGGTTACAGGCCCTCTTTATGGCTAGAGCTTCCCGCTCGATCTGAGCATATCTTGTCTCAGTGGGAGTGAATGACTTGCTGGCGAACACCAGGGCTGCTCATCAGCCGGGTTCATGTTCTTGGGCTAGCACTGCCCCTAGTCCTACCGGGCTTGCGTCAATGAGCACCTCAGTCTTCTTGGTTGGAACGAAGTATGCCAGCGTTGTCTCTTCCAGGAGTGCATCTTTTATTTCTTGGAATGCTTCCTCCTCCTTCTGACCTCCTGCCATTTGGTGTCTGTCCGGGTAAGGACTCTGAGTGGCTCTGCTCGGGTTGCTAGCCCTGGGATGAACCTCCCGCAGTAGGCAGCCATCCCTAGAAAACTTCTTACTTCAGTGGGTGTTGTTGGAGCGGGGGTGTCCTTGATCGCGTGTGATTTCCTCGGGTCCACCTGGATGCCTTCCTGGTTGAACACATACCCAAAGAATTCAAGAGATGGTTGGAAAAACTGACATTTGTCTTTGTGCAGCGTTGCTCCGTGCTCGCTTAGATGTTTTAAGTTGTTGCGGAGGTGTTTGTGGTGATCAGACGCGGCTGCTGAGTGAATCAGGATATCATCGCTGGCGTTTAATATCCCTGATAATCCTGATAGCATCTCCCGTGTTGTGTTCTGGAATACCCCTACCACCGAGGATATTCAGAAATTGAGCTGTTTATATCTTCTTAGTCCTAGGTGGGTGCTGAAAGTGGTGATGTAACGGCTTTCTTCTGACAAAGGCAGCTGGTGGTATCCTGCATTCAAGTCTATTTTCGAAAACCACTTCGACCCGTTGACGTCTGAGATGATATTATCCATCGTTGGTGTGATGTGGCGTTCTCATTTAATAGCCTTGTTAGGTAGTCTCATATCGCTGCAAAGGCGTATTGCCCCTGGCTGCTTTGGTTTCTCCATGATGGCCAATCGGGGATACCCTTGGCGTTGGTCCTGAGACTTTTTCGATGATGCCTTGCTCTTCCAGGGTTTCTAGTTCCTTCTCCACCAGTGGCCTTAGATGGAACGGTATTCTTCTGTGTTGTAAGGCAACCGGGACGACCATCTTGTTGATGTGTAGCTCGATGGGGTCCCACTTAATGCATCCAAGCCGTTGGAATAGTTCGGGGAATTGGTCAAGTAGTTCTTCTACTTGATGGGTTTGGACTCGCCTGGCAAATGAGAAGAGGCCCAGGTCCTCTGCAGTGTGGCTGCTCAGTAGTGTGTCTCCCTCTCGATCGATCACATGGATTGTTGCCGTGACTTCCAGGCCATCTGCTTTGATGGGGGCAGATATCTTCCCCTTCAACGGGAGCGGTGTGTCTTCCCTGTATGCGTATATTTTGGTCTTTGACGGGGTCACTGGTGGGCATGGCCGCAGACGTCGGTATTGTTGGCGGCCCAGTACATTCACTGCTGCTCCGGTGTCAATGACTGCCTTTATCTCTGTGCCAGCAACGTGGACCATACAGGTTGGCTGTGGCCTCCGGTGTCGATTAAGCTCCTGTGCGAAAGATATCAGGTATACTTCTTCATCGTCCTCTTCTGATGATTCCTTGATGGGTCCTTAGTATCTCCGGCCACTTCTTGGGGTCTCCTCGGATGGTGCCGCCTCTGTCACCAGTAGTTGTTGTATCGCCCGTGATGGGGGTCTTTGGTTCCTGTGATCCCGGCCTCTGTTCCTTCTTCAGCATACGGTGGCAAAATGGTTGGGTATACCGCAGTTGGTACAGGTCTTCCCCTGCGCAGGACAGTCTTTTGCCGCATGCGGCTTGTGGCCACAATATTCACATCTTCCTTTGGGTGTCTCAGGCCTTTGTTCAATCAATCAATCAATCAGAGTACTTGTAAAGTGCGCTACTTACCCGTGAGGGTCTCAAGGCGCTGGGGGGGTGCCGCTACTGCTCGAATAGCCAGGTCTTGAGGAGTCTTCTGAAGGCGAGTAGGTCTTGGGTCTGCCGTAGGTGGGTAGGGAGGGTGTTCCAGGTCTTGGCGGTGAGGTAGGGGAAGGATTTGCCACCCGAGGTTGTTCGTTGGATGCGGGGTACAGTGGCGAGAGCGAGGTTGGCGGAGCGGAGCTGGCAGGTGGGGGTGTAGAAGCTGAGTCTGCTGTTCAGATATGCAGGTCCGGCGTTGTGGAGTGCTTTGTGTGCATGGGTGAGGAGCTTGAAGGTGATCCTCTTGTCGACTGGGAGCCAGTGTAGGTTTCTCAGGTGGGGAGGGATGTGGCTGTGGAGGGGGACGTTGACGATCAGTCGGGCGGAGACGTTTTGGATGTGTTGTAGTCTTTGTAGGAGTTTGGCTGGGATTCCTGCATAGAGTGCATTACCGTAGTCCAGTCTGATGCTGACGAGGGCCTGTGTCACCGTTCTTCTTGTTTCTATCGGGATCCACTTGTAGAGCCTGTGGAGCATGCGGAGGGTGTTGTAGCAGGAGGAGGAGACGGCGTTGACCTGTTTCGACATGGAGAGGGAGGAGTCGAGGATGAATTCTAGGTTGCGTGCATGGTCGGTGGGTGTCGGTGCTGTTCCCAGTGTGGTCGGCCACCAGGAGTCGTCCCAGACTGAGGGGGTGGGTCCGAGGATGAGGACCTCCGTCTTGTCCGAGTTCAGTTTCAGACGGCTGCTCCTCATCCAGTCGGCGATGGCCTTCATTCCCTCGTGGAGGTTGGTTTTCGGCAGTGTGTGGGTCCTTGGTGAGGGAGAGGATGAGCTGGATATCGTCAGCGTAGGAGATGATGTTGAGGTCTTGGTGGCGGGCCACTCCTGCGAGGGGGCCATGTATAAGTTAAACAGCATCGGGCCGAGGGATGAGCCCTGGGGGACGCCGCAGATGATGTCGGAGGCTTCGGATCGGAAGGGTGGGAGGCGGACGCTCTGGGTTCTGCCGAAGAGGAAGGATGTGGTCCAGTCAAGGGCCTTCTCTTGGATTCGGGCTTCTTGGAGGCGTGTCTTTAGGGCGCGATGGCAGACTGTATCGAAGGCGGCTGAGAGGTCCAGGAGGATGAGGGCTGATGTTTCGCCTTTGTCTAGTTGGCGCCTGATGTCATCTGTGGCGGCGATGAGGGCTGTCTCGGTGCTGTGGTTTCATCTGAATCCGGACTGGGACGGGTCCAAGATGTTGTTGTCTTCGAGGTGGCGGGCCAGTTGCATTTTGACGATTTTCTCGATGACCTTTGCTGGGAAAGGGAGCAGGGAGATGGGCCGGAAGTTCTTGAGGTCCTTGGGGTCCTTGGGGTCCGCTTTGGGCTTCTTGAGGAGGGTGTTGATTTCAGCGTGCTTCCAGTCTTCTGGGAATGTCGCTGTATTGAAGGAGATATTGATGACCTTCCGTAGTTTGGGTGCGATGGCTGCATCTGCTTTGTTGAATACATGGTGTGGGCACGGGTCTGACGGGGATCCTGAGTGGATGGCGTTCATGACCCTGCGTGTTTCGTCGTTGCTGACGTTGCTCCAGGAGTTCAGGCGGTTGGTGCTGGTGGTTTTCGCAGGGGAGGTGGAGTCTGGCGTCGTAGGGGCAGTCGTGGTTTTGAAGCTGTCGTGGATGTCAGTGATCTTGCGGTGGAAGTAGATGGCTAGTGAGTTGCACAGTTCTTGTGAAGGTGGGATGTCGTTGGTGCTGGCGCTGGGGTTGGAGAGTTCCTTTACGATGCTGAAGAGCTCTTTGCTGTCATGAGCGTTGTTATCCACGCGTTCTTTGAAGGAGGATCTCTTGGCTAGTCTGATGAGATGGTGATGTCGGCGGATGGCGTCCTTGTGGGCTGCGTGGTTGTCCGGTGTGTGCTCGTGGAGCCATATCTTCTCCAGTTTCCGGCATGCGCGTTTGGAGGTCTGGAGTTCGTTGGTGAACCAGGCGGCTCTCTTGCTGGTGTGGCTGTCGGAGGGTTTCTTGAATGGGGCGAGTGTGTTGGCGCAGTCGTCGATCCACTGTCTGTGATTGCGGGCTGCGGCGTCTGGGCTGGTGGGGTCAGTGGGTGGGTTCTGGGTGAGGGTGGTGATCAGCTGGTCTACGGTGACTTTGCTCCAGCTGCAGTAGGGCAGCTGTTGGGTGCGGTGGTGCGTGGTTGGTTTCTTGAAGGTGAAATGGATGCAGCGGTGGTCGGTCCAGTGGAGTTCGGTGGTGTGGTCGAAGGCGACGTGGTTGCCCGTGGAGAAGACGGGGTCCAGCGTGTGGCTGGTGGCGTGGGTGGGTGCGGTGATGAGTTGTCTGAGGCCGAGGTTGGCGAGGTTGTTGATCAGGGTGGCGGAGTTGGCATCGTTGTTGTTCTCGAGGTGGAGGTTTAGGCCCCCGAGGAGGATGTAGTCCGTGGATGCGAGTGCGTGGGTGCTGGCGAGGTCTGTGCTGGAGTCGCAGAACTGAGCCCAGGGTCCGGGGCTCTGTATACGAGTGTTCCTCTGAGGGCGCAGCGGCCGCCATTTAAGGCGGGGAGGGAGGGAGGAGCAGCTGGGAGGCGGGAGCGGAGCGGCGAATGGGTATCGAGGGGGGTGGGCCGCAGGGGAGGAGCAGCAGCGGGGAACGGGCAGAGGGGATAAACAGAAGAGGAGAGGGGGAGGGTGGGGAACGGGCCAAAGCGGGGGCAACCGAACCCGACAGAGGCGCAGCAATAGAAAATACAGGCACAAAATACAGGAAGAAAGTTATACAAATGCAGGGAGACTAGACCAGCGGGGCAAGGCAGACAGCGGGGGCGAACTCACGGCAGAGAGGCAGTGGCAGCAAAGGAGGCGCAGATGCATAGGTGGAGCTGTGCGGCAGCGGGGGAGTGACCTGGCCTGCAAGCAGATCCCCCTTTTGCTTGGTCTGAGAGCATCTGCCTTGATGGCGCCGGACTGGCCCTGGGGTTTGGTGAGTGCTTGGTCCAGCTGTGTACAGGTCGTGCAACCTCGCTAGTATCAGGATATCTTCGAGCGCGATCTTCGGTCGGCGTAAGATGAGGCCTCTCAGGGTCTTGTCTCGACAACCTTGGATGAGCTGCGCCCTGATTTCCTTCGGTTATTCATCTTCGGTGCACGTGCTGGCGAGTTTGCGCAACCGGGTGTAGAAAGTGTCCATGGATTCTCCTACCCTCTGGCGGTCTTGACACAGTTTGAAGCATTCAAAGTCCGGGTTTATTTGGGGGTCAAATGGGCGTCCAACACGGTCACTGCTGCGTTGTAGTCTGTGGCCGCCCCCATGTTAGGCAAATGTTTAAAAAGTTTAAAGATCTCGTCACCAGCGTAATGCAGCAGCAAAGACCTCAGCTTCGTTAGTTTCATGGGCGGCGACAAAGTATTTATTTAGGCGTTCAATCCAAATCTTCCATCTAGGGGATGCTGTCGCCGGATCTTCCAGTTCGCTGAATGGCGGTCAGACCCCCGAGGCTGCATGTTGGAAGGGGAGGTGGGCGGGCGCTGCAGCCTGTTCACTGTCCCCCATGATGGTCTTGGACGAGTGAAGTGGGCAGACAATGAGCTGGTGGTGCACTCTATGCTAGTTGATGGGAGCGAGTGGAGGGTGCAACGTGGAAGAGCAATGAGGAGGCCCACTCATCTGTGTAGGGTGTGGGCAGGTAATCCACTGGTAGGCCTTGCTGGTGGAGTGGTTACAGGCGGGGTGTAGCCTAACCGCGGTGGCTGCACGCCAGGATATGAGGCAGGGAGGCATATGGTAGTGTGGTGTTCCTTCTCCCGATGCTGGGAGCAGCGTGGCGGCAGGGTGCACTCACCCGTGAAGCGTGGTGTTTTTTCTCCCGATGCTGGGAGCAGTGTGGAAGCAGGGTGCACTCACTCGTGTAGCGCGGTGTTTCTTCTCCCGATGCTGGGAGCAGCGTAGTGGCAGGGTGCACTCACCCTTTGGAAGAAGCGCACATGTGTGCACGATGAGGGATAAAAAAGGTAGATTTCCCGTATATAAGGAGTATCGGACCTATATTATGTTAGCCAGATGCATCTATGCGTACACTCCCTGTTTGATATATATGCTTTTGCTTGGAGGAAACTCTTTAATTTCCTCCCTGTATATCAATTGCTAAAAGAGTAGGCCGAGAACCATACAGACGTCATTTTCTGATCATATGCTCGAGCACGGGCCGTGATCACGCGTTGGTCACGTGCAGTTGTCAGGCCCCAGTTTTTTAGAGTTACTGGTAGCAGCTGAAGGTAGGCTGTTTACTCGACTGTTCTAAGACTGAAGGTCGCATCTGCCTTTGGGGGCGATAAGCGCATTCCTGGAGGCGCCGTGTCTACACTCCCAGGCACCAAGACGAAAGGGAGTCACCCCTCCTGACCTCATCAGTAATAGATAGTCAAGCCTTTGTACTGGTCTGATGTGTGCAATATATGGTCCTTTCCTGGAGCTCAAGGGCCAACTGGTATTTTTTCCTTTTACAGTGATTGTATGTATTGAACCTAAAAGTATATAACCTCATGTTTGAATACGAGCCAACAGTCTTCTCGGCGCACCTGATGGGTGATGTTCGGGGAGGCTCCTCTTTAGAGTATTTTGTTTAATAAACGATTGAACCTTCTTCACTGCCAACTGACTGATTATTTGGTAATGGTGGTGGGACTATTGGTAGGAATAGTCCTTTAGTTTATTTTTATGGTACATCAACGATGCGCGGCGGTCCCAGCTGATCAGCGGTGCGCCTGGCAGCGACGGGCGGAGCGGCTGAGAGAGGGAGTGAGGGTCACTGCCCTCCTCGTTGCGAGTGTGAGGGTGCGCCGGGCAAACCAGAGATAGGCTCGCTTAGAGATGCTGGCACTGGCGCAAGTAAGACACACTGCACACAGTGTCTGGAACAGGAAGTACCACCCCCGAGCGGGCGCTTCTATTTATTTACCCCGCAGGCCACTCCTGGCCAGCGGATAACGTGCGGCGCTCTTAAGACAACAGGAGCACTAACCATTACAAGTAGATGATAGATGGCCAGCATTTTTTTGTATCTTTAAGAAATTCTATGTAGACACGTCCTTATTGTATGACTTTAAAAGTACACGTTATATGGACAGGAAAGTTAAACAAATAAATTGGTGTTGAATCAGAAAAGTAAATACACACTAGCTCTAGTCAAACAAAAGGGCCATCTCATACACCATCACCAAAACCTAAAGGACCAAAAATAGGATAACGTAACCATCCATAAAGTTCATTTACGATATGATGTTGGTTGATCTAAAAAGCCTGTTTCTCTCTGTAATTATTGCACTTTTTTGAGGAATTGATGACTCGAGGTGTTGTAGATAGTATAGCGTCCTCCCCAGCCAGGTATATGCAAAGGACCACGCTACACAAGGAGCTTGGTATTACACTGTTTTATTCCTCAGCATGTAACTGTTTACTGAACATTCTACCTCATTAATTCTATCCCTCACACCCATGCACTTACGTCACTGTTCTATGGCGTCCGTCAGGAACCAAACCTGTCCTGTCATCTCTAACTCATAAGACACTACAGATAACAACAGCTGTCTGTAGCAAGAACTAAAAACATTAGATTCCAATGAAGTGTTCCAGATGCCCACATAAAGATGAAGAACAATGTAGATTTTCCGTAGATTAAAGTCCACCTTGCATTTGACAACAATAGTAGATCACTTTCCAAATAAATAGAACAAAACTCTACGAGGACCCCAGAACTTCATCAGCATTAACGAGCCAAATTGCATGCAAATAAGTTCTTACTGCTTCGGTGCAGGTACAGGATTCAGGACAATGCTAAATGTTTTGCATCTGAAGTGGGCAGACAGAATGTAGTAAAAGAATAGATGAAAGATCAAGTGAATTTAATGGATTTGAGCATACAATGGAACCACTAGTGGGCATGATAATGGGGAAAATGTGCTTGATCTTAGGGCTTTGGGCTGGATGTGCAAAATTCTCTGACAGTTCTGTGCGTGCCTCTTACATCGTTTATTTAGAAGCGCTGCAAGTATGATTTTGGCTAGCAGGTCACCAGCAACAAAACATGCCTCCATGGCAGTAAAACTGGCCCTCAGCCTTCCATCCCTCTGAAATGCCTGGTAGCCAGTCCACCCCCGATAGGGTGGACCAGCCCATGCTGTATAGAATACTATTGGCGTATGGAAACCTACTAGTCTGCTCTACCTCATACAGGCACCAGAGATTTTGGAGAATATAGAAGTGTCAGTCAGTTGTCAAGAATATTACATTTAATAGGGACATGATAACACCCCTTCTTGAGATAGAACGCCCTGGAACATACGAGTACTCCAGTGTAATAACTGTAAGTCTTAGAAAGGTGTTGTGTGCTCTTTATGTGAAGAATAGGTGGAAAAACAACTGAGAACAGTGTATAGAAAGCATGTTTTACTCCGACACTAAAGTTCATTTTTCACATAGCAGGATCTGACCTCCGGTAAGAAGGCTGTAAAAAGGGTAGCAACAGGTTATTGTAATCTCCCCACTTGGTATGTTCCCTCCACCCCCCTCCCCATGATCGCAAGTGGTACAGTCGTAGAACCTTGAGATGAAGTCTACCTTAGAATGTTGATGAGGCTGACTTCGTATTAGTTGTGCTGTACGACTGACAAGCTGAGGATGCATTAACTGAGTTAACTAATAAAGAAGTTTCATTCACTTACCTGCGTGGTCACTTACCACATTTTGGCGACGAGTTACAAGGGATGCTGTGACAGGGACGGCGATGCATCCTCCCCTGTAGAATTTCAGCTTGGAGTCGGTGTTGATGGTGACCAGGACTGACAGGACAGCATCTGTGGAAGCGGAGGAAAATAAAACCACAACAGCGGTGAGGCGAAAATATTTGGCCGGATAACCGTTGAAGTTGGTTGGTGTTGGATGCTGACTTTACCTGGTGCCTTACGGAGGGTCTAGAGTGAAAGTGAGCTGAAGTTATCTCCCACGGTACGGAGCGAGATATGGATTCGAAGAAGTGATTGTGGTAAGCGCCGGCACGAAGGCAGCGGGGTTGAGCGTGAAACAATATCCCTGGCTGTAAGAGTGAAAAGTGGCGCGGTATATAATTGAAATAATTCACAGTACAAAAGGTGGTGGCGGTCATTCATACCCCGGGAGCCACGCAGTATCCGGAAGTAGTGAGGAGGAACTGTTGGCAAGTGAGGCTGAGGTGGGAGAGACGGCGCTACCTGTGGGGGTACTGTGCTTGAGGCGGCGCGCGAAGGAAATCAAGGTCGGGAAGGTGAGCGAAGGTCGGAAGCTCACGAGTTGAAGCCGCAGCTACGGTGCATTGGATTGCTTGTGGTAGTATTTTAGCGGACCACGGATGATTTTGTAATAGACGAGGGAAAAGAGAAAGTATTGGAGTAAAGACTGGTGTGACTCACCTCGCGTCAAACGGCGCTGTAATCTTTCCCTGCTGTCGGCGGAAGTGACTTGTGGAGAGGAATTTCTAGTCAGCGCTAAGGGCGACGCCTTCCTCTTCACACAGGCTAAGGGAAAAGAAGCACCCAACCGGATCCAGGAGGAGGCGGTGATTCTTGAAGAAAAAAAAAAGAGTAACACAGTCATAGGAAAGGGACTGCTACTGTTTAGAAATACAGTGACTAGTATACATATTTCGGAGGCATTTAAAGGGGGCATTTTTCAAGGGTTGTTTAGTCAGAAATATAGGAGGGAATTAACAGTAAATAAGAGCACCATTGGGGCTCTGACCCCCATAGATCATTCACAGTCACCTTGGGGAAAGTTTGCTTTAAACAGGAGGCTTTTAGTGTGATTACTGTTCCTCATTGGGGCTTTTGGAGTGCAGGGACGTGTGGCTGGCAGTATAGTGTATTGAGTATTTGTAATTTTACATCAAGGGTAACATGGCGGGTACAGGAATGAGTCAACCACCCCCATTTTTGAATGAATTAGGGGAGCCAGAAATTCCTTGGAGGAGATGGGTTGGTATATTCAAATCGTATTTGATTGCCATTGGGGTGGAAACTTTTCAAACATAAGAAAGCAGCATATTTTATTGCACAATCTGGGCATACAAGGCAGAAAGGTGTATGAGGATGTGACAGGGAGGCTGGTAGAGGACGATCCCCTGGAGGAAGATGAAGGAGTGGATGTATATGAGTATACGTTGAGGAAATTGGAGGCGCACTTCAAAGTAAAAATAAATGTGGTCTTAGAGAGACACAAAGTTTTTAAACGTAGTCAAAAGAGGGATGAGAAAGTGTCCTCCTATTTTGCGGTGTTGCGTGGGATGTCAGCCACATGTGAGTTTGGTGCCCTCACTGATTCTCTTATAAGGGACCAATTGGTGAGATGCACAAATGACGGGAAGGTGCAAGAAGAACTACTCACAAGGAATCCTGACCTAGAGGAGGCCATTAACATAGCTAAAGGGCTGGAGCACACAGCACAGTGTATGAAAGAAATGAAAATAGGGGAGGCAGTAAAGGAAAAGTCTGAGTCTAAGGAGGGAGCCAACACTGAGGCGGTGTGTATGGTGGATGTAAAACAAAGAGAGGGGGCAAACAAGAAAACGGGTAGTTTACAATGCTTCAGATGTGGTAGCCATAACCATTTGGCGAACAATTGGAAGTGTCCGGCCAGGAATATTGTATGTAGGAAATGCAATAAGAAGGGGCATTTTTCAAAAGTATGTAATGTATTTACGCCTAAAGTACATATGATTGATCACAATGATGCTGGAGAAGAAAATAATAAGAATTTCATTTTTCAGATTGAGGAGGAGAGCACGGAGAAAAATACAGTGTATCCCACGTGTGAAATTAGGCTGGATGATGAATGTTTTAAAGTTCATGCAGACTCATGTTCCCCATTCACACTGGTTGATAAGAAAATATTTGATGAGAAATTTGCAAAACATGACATTAATATAGAAACAGCAGACATTTCTCCTTCAGGGTACAACAAGGTTCCAATACCCCTAGAGGGCATGGTGAGAATGCGGATATCATTCAAAGATAGGCACACGGTGGGGAATGTATACATTTCCAAAGAGGGGTCGAGCTTTTTGGGTTGGAAACATCAGAAGGAGCTTGGCATAAAGCTTGATCCCAACAACAGTGAACAGGTCTTACTCATGGAGCCCCCAGGGGTTGGTGCCACACTCATTGAGAGTTATCCTGAA
This sequence comes from Triturus cristatus, assembly GCF_964204655.1. Lineage (NCBI taxonomy): Eukaryota > Metazoa > Chordata > Amphibia > Caudata > Salamandridae > Triturus > Triturus cristatus. The sequence continues at coordinate 1,209,272,277 of NC_140591.1, read as the reverse complement.
ATTTTTAATGAGGAGTTAGGGTTGCTTAAGAACTACATTCACAAAATTGTACTGAACGAAGGGGCAACGCCGGTGATTCACAGGACGAGATCAGTCCCCTTATTAATGAGGGAACCATTAAGGTTGGAGTTGGAAAAGTTGGTGAGACAAGGGGTAATACAGGAGATAGAGAGCTCAGCATGGTTGGCACCAATTGTTATCACAACCAAGGATGGGGGGAAGAGCATTAGGCTCTGTGTGGATTTGAGAGCACTTAATGGAAACATAGTAGTGGACAGACACCCTTTGCCAAGGATACATGAGATGCTGAGCACCTTGCAAGGAGCGAAAGTGTTTAGCGTTTTAGATCTATCGTCCGCATACTATCAAGTAAAGCTACACCCTGAATCACAACCGTTAACACCATTTACTACCCCATTTTGCAATTACAAATTTCTAAGAATGCCAATCGGACTAGCCTCCGCAGCCTCCGCCTTCCAAAGAGCCATGCAGCATGTGCTCAAAGATTGCCCAAAATCCATGTGCTTCCAAGATGACATACTTATATAGGGTACAAGCGAAGGGGAGCATAAGGCAAATGCAGAGAAAGTATTAGAAAGGTTGAAAGAAGTAGGATTCACCACGAAGGAAAGTAAGTGCAAGGTAGGTGTCACATCAGTAGAGTACTTGTGACACATAATTTCGGAAGAGGGCATCAAACCCAAATATAGTCTAGTAGAAGCAGTGAGAAGAGCGCCCACGCCTACGGGCAAGGAGGAAGTGCTTTCATTTCTGGGCCTGGCAGAGTACAAGGCGAAGTTCATCAGGAATTTTGCAATGATGGCTCAACCCTTAAGAGACATGCTAAAGAAAAAATGTGAGTTTACTTGGGGCAAAGAACAGGAAGAGGCGATGGAACAAATAAAAGAAGCCATTGCTACGGCCCCTTACATTGGCAACTTTGATGTTAATAAGGATACTATCATTACCACGGATGCCAGTAGCAAAGGGATAGTTGCAATGCTATCACAAAGTACGGAAGAAGGAGTTAATGTGGTGGCGTTTGCTTCGAGAACATTGTCAGCAGCAGAGTCAAATTATTCCACTATTGAGAATGAGGCATTGGCGGTATATTGGGCAATCAGACACTTCAATTTTTATGTGTGGGGCATGCCTTTCGAAGTGTACACAGACCACAAACCTTTAGTGGGGTTGTTTGGGAAAAAGGATTTGGAGAACTTGATGCCAAGGATTGCCAAATGGATCCTAGGCTTACAAAGCTTTAACTACAAAGTGGGTTTTGTACCAGGTCACCAAAACAAAGTGGCGGATTTTCTATCTAGATCACCAATAGAGAAAGATTTAGGAATAGAGACCGAAGAAAAAAAAGTGATGAAAAGAAAAATACCAGCAGTGACGAAAGAAATATGGGACTTGCATTCGGACCATGATTCTAAGCTGGGAGAAGTGAGAAGGTATGTGACCAAAGGGTGGCCCAATAAGTGCAGGGATCTTGCAGAAGACATTCAACCTTTTTGGAATGTACGTAATGATTTGTCTATTGATGGGAAATTACTACTTAAGTCAGGAAAAATTGTACCCCCAGAGGGTTTGAGATCGAAAATTATTGAACTAACTCATGAGGGACATATGGGCAGGAGTATGTGTAAGGCACGCTTAAGAGCGGTGTACTGGTTCCCAGGTATGGATCAGCTGATGGAGGACAAAGTGAAGGACTGCTATTCATGCAGTATCAGTGACAAAACAAGAAGTATAAGACATTCCCCACTCATACCGGTGGAAATCCCGATGGTCCCATGGGACAAACTAGGGTTTGACATTACAGGGCCCATCCGGTCCAAAGGACCCCAAGATTGGTACCTCTTGGTCCTTATTGACTATTATTCAAATTGGATATCTTGTAAATTTGTGAACACAATCAATACAAAGACACTTATAGAGTTCATGAGTGAAGTATTCTCGAGAGAAGGAATTCCCTCCACCTTGGTTACAGACAACGGGGTACAGTTTGTGTCAGAGGAGATGAGAGAGTTCCTTAAAGACATGTCCATATCACATGTGCGTACCCCCCTATATTGTCCAAAAGCTAATGGAAAGGTGTAGAGGGCCAATAGGATGGTGAAAGAGTGCATACAATGGGCAAACAAGTCAGGGATAGCTATTGAGCCTGCTCTTAGAGACATGCTATGGACATACCACACCACACCTAGTCTCTCAACGGGTCATACCCCCTTTGAATTGTTGAGGGGAAGGAAGGCAGGTACAAAGTTGTCCCTGAATTGGTTGTGTCCGAAGGAGAAGGTAGTGGTCAACACAAGTGAATTCAGGGAAAAAACTGATACCCGGCAGAAAAAGTACCAGGAGTGGTATGACAGGAGATGGGGGGTACAGGAGAAATCCCTCAGTCCAGGGCAAAGCGTGTACATCAGGAAACCAGAGATCCTGGGTGGCAGTGGGGGTAAATACTACTCTCCGGGAAGAATTAAGGAGGTCAAAAGAAATGTGGTAACCCTGGAAGATGGGAAGAAATGGAGCATGGACAGGGTGGCGTTGGACGAGAGGGATGGGATCCACAGAGAGGACAACAATGCTCAGGGACAAGGAGCTGGGTTGGAGAAGGCACAAATCAGGAGAGGGTGCCAGCAAAAGAACACTCCGAGCTGGTACAAGGATTTTAGTATGGGAGACTCAAGTTAAACTTAAAGGGCCCAAACCTAGGGCTACAGCTGTACAAGGGACACTGAGGGAGACCTTATTGTTTTCTTCTTCTCCTCCACAGGTTGTGGTCCTCACCCCGTTTGTCTTTTAGGGGAGGAAGATGTGTTGTAATCTCCCCACTTGGTATGTTCCCTCCACCCCCCTCCCCATGATCGCAAGTGGTACAGTCGTAGAACCTTGAAATGAAGTCTACCTTAGAATGTTGATGAGGCTGAATTCGTATTAGTTGTGCTGTACGACTGACAAGCTGAGGATGCATTAACTGAGTTAACTAATAAAGAAGTTTCATTCACTTACCTGCGTGGTCACTTACTACAAACAGGTTATTCCTGACCTCACCCCTCTACATAACCGCTGATACTTATTCTGAAATAGCTACATGGCAATACAACCTTTGCTGCTATCTCCTGCTAATGAGAAAACATATGTCTAGAGGTCAGAAGGTGTTTTACGTTGTCATCCTATTATGACTATCCTTCAATAAGAAGTCTGAAAGTCTACAAAAAAATACAAAAACTAGGAAACAACTTGTCGGAAGCCCTTAAGAAGTGACTAAAACTATTAATCTCGGGAATCCTGCACACACAAAGAAATGTGGCTAGTTGTAAATGTAATTCGCCTGTTCTTACATTTAGGTTAGTGTCTGTTTTGTTTCAGTTTCCCAAACCGGATCCTCTTAACGAAATGTCTTTGAGTCAATGGGGCATTTTACAACGAATTATCAGAAATGTTCAGGCTGGTGTTAGTTCACAGCCCACCTGTCCTGATACAGATTAGTGTTTTTTCTATTCGTTTGGAAATAAAGAGTGGGTTACTTTACAAAACCCTTGAGCTTCAGAACAGTGTCCTGAGACGATGAAAAAATACTTTTTTTACTGTCACAAACAAATATCACACGTGGGTGAAATATCCTAAAGTGGATTTTGAGTTGATACCCTAAATCAGGTATAATGAAAGTAGCACCAGAATTAAGGGATTGTGGGGCAGATTCACAAGCCCCTTGCTCCACTTTTCCATCACTTTTCCCATGTTAAAAGTGACGCAAAAGTGGCGCAAGGGGCTTGTAAATCCGCCCCTGTATTTTTTAGCTGTAAATCTCAGTCAAAAAACGCACATTGACATAGAATTGTTGTTTTCCCTGCTACATTGGTTTTCTCCTACTTAGATTTATATTCATTTGCCAAGTGTGTCATGCGCAGATTTTGTAATACCACTGATCAATGGGCGACCAGCAAAAGATTGTGAAGCAGAATACCTTTACCCTGCAGTATCGAACCGAGCCTGCCTGGTGAACAGAGATGAATGATTTCTACATCAAGTTTTAAATGGAGAACCGCTGCGCTTCCGTGAGGCCGTTTGCCACTGAAGCTTTATCACCTTCACAAAGTCAATGCGCGCAATGTGTGTTCTGACTGTGACCTTTAATGACTGCCAGGAGAATGAAAGTGAAACCAATATGCCAGCCACAGTATTAATGCTCCCTGACCAAAAGCCAATTGCTTTGTTTCTACATCCTGTCAAGTCAAACTTCGGTGACATGACAGAGAAAACAATGTAAATAGGAAAGCTGAGAAGAGTTATTACTACTCAGCCTGGAACGCTGAGAGGGTTCAGCCAATCAGAACGTTCAGAATGTTGCCATTAGCGACAGTTAGTTTGTTTGTCCGTATTGGAAGTTCAGTGTGAGGCAATGACATGAACCACACATGCACACCCAGATTGTTTACTTTCTTCAGTTGAATGTGATTAGGGAGTCGATTTTACCCGCCGTATTGTATTGCCCACATGCTGTAATATGTTAATAGCTATTAATTGACCTTTCCCCTTATTCGGCTGGGTTGAGATTACAAGCAGTTAACACTCTCAGCGGAGGGCTGGGCATTTCCAAAAGCTTATGTTTGACAGGAATAAGAAAATATGTAATATGTGCGCATAACTTCTCTAAGTGCTTTTTTTTACGTAGAGTGCCGCGCTTTATTTCCGGACTGTGCTTTATTTCACATGATGTGGGTCCGTTATGCTTTTCAGTTCCAGTAAAAACAAATTAAAATCACACAACTTTTATTTCTGGAACTATACACGATTTATCCTGGGTGAATCAAGACGGGAAGAAACAGGAAACTGATTAATATTCTATGCTCATCTGAAAAACGAATGGCCTGTAAGTCAAGAAAGATATACAATATTCAGAATTAACAACTTCTGAAAAATTGTATCTGACAGATGATCTTGAGAAAATATCATTATGCAGAATAAGAACGAAGCCTCTGAATTCCTATTCCAGTGTTTTTAATTTGAAATAAAAAAAGTTTGCCAAATAAGGGACTTTAGATTAAAGAAAGCTGTTGTGAATCACAAATCATTTCGAGAGACATTACCCTTAAGAAATATCCTTTAATCTGCACTGTTTTGATATATTTTCAAAGAATGTATGTGAAATAAACTTTATTGATATATTCAGTCTGTGTGGAAGACAGAAGTGTTATTGGAGGCTTTAGAGAAAGAAATTTAGGGGCATGTTATTAAGGACGGCGTTAAAATTATCGCCGGGTTAGCGGCAGAAAACTGTCGCTAAAGCGGTGATAATGGGCTTGATAATATGCCCTGGAGAATTCCAATAGAAGCCCATGTTTACACCAGAACATGGGGGCATATTATCAAGAAACGGCGTTAAAATTATCGCCGCTTTAGCGGCTGAAAACTGTCGCTAAAGCGGCGATAATGGGCTTGATAATATGCCCTTGAGAATTCCCATAGAAGCCCATGTTCTGGTGTCAACATGAGTTCTATGGGAATTCTCTGCGGCATATTATCCCGCCCATTATCGTCGCTTTAGCGGCAGTTTTCTGCCGCTAAAACGGTGATAATTTTAACGCCGTGCTTGATAATATGCCCCCTGGGCTTCTATTGGATCCTCAAGGGCATATTATCCCGCCCATTATCGTCGCTTTAGCGGCAGTTTTCTGCCGCTAAAACGGCGATAATTTTAACGCCGCTCTTGATAATATGCCCCCCTGTGTGATGGAGTACTATGGGCTTTCTTACCCCATTAAAAGGACACCTTACTTCCACATTCACTGGTCCCATAGTCGTCTCCACTTAACGCCTCATCTAATCAATTGTTCCCCTTTAAGAAGAAAATTCACTTCGAATATGGGGTGAGAATGAAGACAATCATACATACTAAGAGATTCAAATAGTAGAGAAAGGCCTAAAGCTGTTATAGGTAGTCCAGTTTCCTCTATGGGGTATATGCTGTGCAAATTAACAAAAACCTCTGTCCACAGTGACCAAACATATGCTTTACCAGGTTTGAATAGAATCACATGATGGTGCATCGGGGGGATGAGCACCACTAACTAAATGTGAACCGCTACTGCAGAAACGTGGAAAGTGTTAAATATTATTGACGAAATGTGGGTCAATGAAGTTGCTGCTTGCCAACACTACCATGCAGTTGTGCAATCAAATGACCAGGGGGCATATCAGCAAGGGCCGGCGATAATTATCGCTCAGCACTCTTAGCGTGAGGATAATTATCGCCGGCCAACTCTGAATTTTATCACGGAGATAGCGTGCTATCAGCAATGCTTATCTCCAAAGCGATAAAATTCAGAGCGTAAGCTGCCAATTGTGAGATTATCGCTGGAAATACAGCGATAAGCCCACAAGGTTTGGCGATAGCTTGCTGCTAGGATTAGACATACTTAGCCATGATATCCACCTTACATAGGATATCATGGCTAAGTCAGAAAAATACCAGACTGAAAAACCAGCGTTAACCGCGGTTAGCGCTGCTTTTTTTAATCTCTAACAGGGTTAGCGATATCCTTGATAATAGGAGAAATGTCGCTTAGCGACATTTCCCCTATTATTTTACTCTGGAACGCCCTCTTTGCATCTCATTAGAGATGCAAGGGGAAGCATAGAGTAAAAGGGTGCTAACATTCAAATTTGCGTGTTAGCACCCTGTTGCTGATAGGGCGTGTTAGACCTGGCACCTTGGCGTGAGTTTCCCTTCCACTTTTTGATGGTGTGCCTCGATCCGTGCCACAGCGCAAGTGCTCCCTAGATAAAGTGTTCATAATTGATATACATGATTGGGTTATTGGATTCACTGTCAGTCCCCAGTAAAGTGCACCTGGAGGGCCAGGGCTTGCGAGTGCCAATGCCGCTAGTGGGCTGCAGCGCTGGTTGCGCCACCCACACCAGCGACCATGTAAAATGTGTCCTGGGTCTGCCACTGCAGACCCCGCGTGCAGTCCCGTACTGTCACGCTGGCCGGACAAGTGCACACACTTGCCCGCCTCCAAAACCTTCCCTTTGCCTCATGTTAGTCACCCCTCTGGTAGGCCCACGGGCAGGGTGCATTGTAGGTGTAAGGTAGGACAAGCCCTGAGTGTGTGGCCTGTCCTAGTAGTGAATTACCGCCATATTCGTAGTTCACTATTGCAAGGCTGCCTGTTCCCCTTAGGCCAGATGAGCTGCTGGAATTATTACATCCTATAATCCCAGCAGGCTCAGGGAACATGGTAGAGAGATTTGTTTCGTATGCCTGAACTCGGAATGATAAAATACTTCTTGTAGCCAAGTTTATTTTACTATCCTGGGTTTGTAAATACGACTTTTAGAAAGTTAGTATTTACTCGCTTGACCACTTCAGCCCGCCTCTGCTGTGCGTGTATCTGACTGTCTGGGCTATGTGAGTGACAGGGCTGGGGGGACAACAGGTAGCGAATGGCAGGAGGACACCTTGGTGGGAGGTGGGAGTGCCCCTTGGGCTCTGAATAGGGCAGTGCTCCACTACCACAATGCTGGCTCCGCCCCCTGGGGAGCGACTGATGACTCAGCCTGCACCTGGCCCAGGATGGGCGAAGCGCTGTCCACAAGGTGCTCCTGCAAGTACTTGCCCCCTGAATGCCGGCTCCACCTCCTGTGGAGCGGCTGATGTGCCTGCCCCTCATACTGAAAGCAGAAGTCAGAGTACCCCCAACAAAGTGCTCAGGACTGAGAACGGTTATGCGAAGGCCCCCCTGGCCTGAAAGAACAAAAGAAATGTGGTATAAAAGTAGGAGCCCTGCTCCTTGCAAATCAGAATCCTGTTTACCACAAAGAACCTCTGCCCGACTAGGAGGAGAAGAAGACGCTGGAAGGACTGGCCTGCTGCTTGCCTTGCTGAGAAAGGAGAGGAAAAGACTTGCTGAAAGGACTTTGCTGCTTTGTGCTTGAACATTCTCCAAGGGCTTGATCTGAGTGATAGAGATCAGGGTACCTAAAATAAACCCACTACCACAGATAGAGTAATTTCACAGTTACACGCACATACATTCATCATACGCTAGGGCCCATTTCACTAACATACGCACAAATACTCTACCAGCATAAGACCTGTGGGAAGAAAACCCTGCATCTATATCTAGGACGATAGGACCTAATTATGATGGTTATCCTTAATCATACTCTATACAATCTATACAACAATAATCAAAATATACTCAATAATTGACAAGAAAGAATATTCAACACCATGTTAAAGTTATATTGCTTTATCTAAAATTAGCCAAAGTAAATCAGAATAAATCATCTCATAATTACCTATTCTAACTAAGTGTCAGAACGGGTCAGGACCAGTCTCTCGGTAAAGTCTGTCAAGACAGAGTCCTCAGCATCAATCCTCAGCAACGCGTGAAGGTGGCCAAAAGAGTGGGGAGAGCCCTCCCTAAACTAACAGTTTTTATAGTGAAAAATACAATAGAAACACACATAAAGTTGGCTGAATAAACTGTATCACTGAGCAGAACGAGAAGGAAGAAATGTAACATTGCTACATCTGTAAATCTTCGCTCAGGAAAAGTCTCAAGACGTGAACTACGGAACAGGAACCAAGGAAATAAAACATGTAACACATTTAATCCGATTCCTCCTCGGCCATCGAGCCACAGTTCAGAGTTTCCCTCTAAGGCTCCTTTATCTTTCGAGATGACCAAGGACACTTTCACTTTTCTTGGAGTACACCCAAAGCTGCTGCCGTCCTCATGGAAAATTTCATAGAAGGACCATGGTCAGTTGTCTTCGACCTTTTTCCAGCAGGGGTCTCTCTTGCCACATCACAGAAATATTCACTCGAGGCCAGGCTCTCAAATCAGCCATCATGGATTAGGCCTCCATAGGCCACAATAGACCATCTCAATTTAATAGAAATAAAAACAACATTACTACAACATAATGATTAAACAGTGTTAACCCCACTAATACCCTTATGTGTATGCATTTATCTAGCTTTGCGACATAAAAAGCATTAATTCAGACAGCGTTTTGTGCTCAAAATAAATAGCACACAGCAACGTTTAAACATAAAAACTTGCACGTTATTGTAAATACATGAACAGCACAAATAAGCTAACCCTCATGTAACTTTCTCTTATGTTAGGACAAACGGGTTGATTAGTAAAACACATTTGCACAAGACAAATAATTAATTGTTAAATATTAATAAATTAATAAAACGCATAGACATGCCAGAGCTTCAAAAGCCCCAGAATTTTCTAAAAGAAAACTCTGCTCCAGCAATCCCCCCTTTGGTGATTTTATCACCAAATAAACCCAAAAAAAAAATTAGTGAAAATTTAGTCCCATTTTAGGAAATCAGAAATGTCTCTTCCCTTTAGACAACATTAAACACCAGTCACTCTTTCATCATCTCTCTTAGGGCCTCATGTAGGTAGCCAAATACCGGTCGGTAACGGCCGATTTTCGGTAAATATGCCGTTACCGACCGGTATTCAGACAAGTGAGATGTAGGAGTCCAAAAACCACTGTTCGGTAAATATGAGGCGGTAAATACCGATTCATAGTTACCGAATTCTAAAATACCGATTCATATTTACCGAATACATTATTAACGAATCGGTAAATATGAAGTGGTAAATATGAAGTGGTAAAAATTGAAAATGACATGTAGGAGCAGTCGGTAATTAAGAAATCCAGGAAAATCGGTAAATAAGAGTCGGTAATTAACACGGATGGAAAGCAGGTGGTAACCATCAACAATGCACATAAGCAATCCCAAAATGCAACAGCGTGGACAACATGGCCGCCATGTACGTCATTGCAAGGCGCCTACGTCTACAGGCAGCAGGACTGAGGGTGTGGCGACGGGAGGAACAAATCTACAGACAGCGCATCACACTATTCCAGCTGACTGATGCAGAGATACATGAGAGGTACAGGCTACACCCCGAAACCATCATGGACTTAATCAGGGACCTTCACCCACTCCTGGACCAGCCAATAAGAAGGGCGCACGCCATACCCCCACATGTGCAGGTGCTCTGCAGCCTACATCTGTTGGCATCCGGCAGTTATCAGGTGGTGATAGCTGCGGTGGGTGGGGTATCCCAGAGTTGCCTGTCACGTTTCTTCAGGAAGTTCCTGGATGCCATGATGCAGAGAATGCACCACTACATCAGCTTCCCAAACACACAGGCTGCACTGCAGAAAACAAAAACAGACTTTTATCACATGGCACAGTTCCCCCATGTCATCGGCTGTATTGATGGTACACACATCCCAATCTGTCCTCCAGCTGACACAGAGCACATCTACAGGAACAGGAAGTCCACCCACTCCATCAATGTGCAGGTGATCTGTGATGCAGGGAACATCATCACAGATATTGTTGCAAAGTTTCCTGGGAGCACCCACGACTCTTACATCTTCCAGAATAGTGGGATCTACACACGACTGAGAGCCGGAGAATTCGGAGAGGGATACCTGCTGGGTAAGTAACAGTGACGCCCCTTGAAACCTGCAAATCAGAGTGTATAGAGGCATGTAACTGATGGTTCCCTTTTACTCATCCAGGCGACAGTGCATATGCATGCCGTTCATTCATCCTCACTCCCTACCTACACCCAGCAACCCAGAGTGAGAGACGATACAACGTGGCCCACAAATCTACACGCAATGTGGTGGAGCGCACGTTTGGACTGCTGAAGAGCAGGTTCCGCTGCCTCCACAAGAGCGGAGGCGCACGCCAGTACAAACCCATCACCTGCTGCAAGATAATTGCCACTTGTGCAATGCTGCACAACCTTGCCACGAAAAAAGGTACAGATGTGGAACTAACATATTTTGAGGACAACGAGGATGAGTCAGGCCAGCCAGAGGGCAGCGCAGCTAGAGTGCCAACTGCAATCGATGGGAGAGAGAGACGGGCAGAGATCACATGCAACTATTTCTGAGTAAGTGAGGGGACACAGCGAGTCGTGAGAAGTCATGATGTAGTTTAATGTGGCACCACGCCATGAACACATGAACAGGCCAATCTGGCAATATGCCATCTATACAATGAGTATGTCCAGGGTTACGTCACCCATTAGCAAGTGGATAAGCAGGGCCACATCAATGTTTGCGCATACGCGCTGCAGTGGTGGATTGCACGGCCTGTGCATCCTCACTAGAGCCAACCCCAAGCCGCCTGCTGCTCCTGCGTGCTTCGGGGACGGGGGGTGTGATGCTGCTGCTGGTGTCGATGCTCTCCGCAGCATCCCCTGCAGCAGTTGTCGACGCCTGACTTGTCAATAGCACCCCTAGTGCACTTGTCACCTGCACCATCCCCCGTGACAGGTCGCTGCAGCACTGTGTTAGGCCCTCCTGCATCGTCACAGAGCGCCGGCAAAGTAGGGAAGTCGCAGTTGCCAGACGGTTGAGTGCCCTGCTGGTAGTGTCCCTTCTCTGGCGTTCCCGGCGCCGTGCTTCGATGTCAGCATCTAATTTGCTGCACAACTGCTGGATTGACTGGGACATGTCCCGAATGCCCGCAGCCATGCCGCCAATGTTTGTGTCCATGTTGACTAAGCTTGTCCTCATCACCCGCATGTGCCTCTGGACTGACATTACTGCCTTTGATTGCAGGCGCTGTTGCTTCAACATTTGGCCCTCGAGCCCCAAGAAGACACCATGGCCGTCAGTGGGTGCTGGTGGACTCTGGACACGCGACCTGCGGCGCCCTCTTGCTCCCGTCTGTGCTGCCTGTGATGTTTGGGGCACAGTGGGATGGCTCCCTTCCTGGGGCCCGGTGCGGTCTTCTGGGCCCATGCTGTCGTCTGACGAGGTGTCTAAGGCTCGTAGCCTGGCTGCTGGACGCCTCCTCATTCTCACACCTGCAAGCGGAGATGTGGCCGGTGAATCGAACATGAGTGGCGATGCTGGCTCTGGTGGTGGTGATGCTGGCTCTCGGTGAGGTGATGCTGGCTCTGTGTGCGGCGAGGCTGGCTGCGTAGGTGGTGCGGCTGCAAGTGGGCCTGCTCCCTGGTCTGCACTCGTGCTGGCTAGAGGTGATTTTTGTGGCCGGTGTGCCGTCTCCCCTGCAGCATGCCCTGTACTGCATGATGTCACATCTGTGGACAGAAAAACAACATTGGCTCAGTGTCCCCGAAGGGCTGCATTGCAAGCGTCACAATAAATCATTTCACATTCCAATCTGTCCTCTGTCTCCTTGTGCCTCGAGTGCGTGACATGCCTTGTTGCCCTGTGACATTTACGTCATGGTTAGTGTTGCCCTGACTACATCTCCCGGAATGCATTGCCTGTCTGCACTGACACGTGTGGACTGCAGTGTGATTCTCGTGTCACAATGGGGGATGTGGGATAGGGGTAGGGGCGGCTACATTGCTGTGCTTTCGTCTTACCTTGGTGTGTTGCGGCTCTGGCAGAGCTGTCGGCGTCCCCAAGACCCACGACGCTCTCTTGCTCGAGTGTGGCCGCCACCAGCTCCTCCAGTTCGGTGAGGGCAGGTGCCCTGTTGGTTCCACCTCCGGTCTGGCTGGCCTCCTTCTGGATGTCGCCCATCTTCCTCTTGGTCACAATCCTCAGGTCATACCAGCGCTTTTTGAGGACCTCAATTTCCCTGTGGGTCACTCCCACAGCATTGACCTGCGCCTGGATGGCCAGCCATATGTTGCGCTTTTCGGCCTCAGGCACTTGCAGGGATTGCCTCCCAAACAGCTTCTGGTGCTGCTTCACCACCTCCTCCACCAGCACCTGGAGTTCCTTGGGGCTGAATTTGAGCTTCCTCCTCCTTTCCCCTCCGTCTTTCTGTGTGCTCTGGCTGGGCATGCTGTTCGTTTCCCGCTCGCACATGCAACTGCTCCCTGCCTCTCCTCTGCACTCCGAGCCTCTCCAGGGTCGGCTAATTATGTACACCTGCCTGGGTGTGGCCACTTCGGCTAATTGTGTACACCTGCCTGGGTGTGGGCAGTTCCTGGTTGGGTGGGCTGTTGTTGCACAGGATTAGCTGTTTCGTCAAGTCATGTGATGTTATTTACCGAATCCGTACGTACCGATTCGGTATTTTCCGATTCGGTAGATACCACCTCGGTATTTTCCGATTCGGTAGATACCACCTCGGTATTTTCCGATTCGGTAATTATCACCTCGGTATTTACCGAATCGGTGAATTCCGATTCGTATTTACCGACTGTTACCGAATCGGTAACTGTTACCGAATTTTTACCTACATGTAACTTACCGATTCTAATTTACCGATTCGGTACGGCTCGGTATTTAAGAACCGGTAAAATTTATTTACCTACATGAGGCCCCTGGTCTCTAAATAAACACTCTCCCTCAATTCTTCTAGTTCAATCTCTTCTGGTTCTCTTTTTGAAATTTTCGAATTCTTGTTTTTCTTTTCATTTTTCAATTTCTCTTTCCCTCTCCTGTTTTTACAACACACACACACCAATCTTAGTATCAGTAAAGCAACAATTATACAAGACAAAGGAAACAATACTCTACCTATTATAGTACTACCTATTTTTGCAATAAAATCCTTAACAGCTATCATCTTTTTAGCTAGTTTAGTCCATAAACTCCCAGTCTCAAGTGGTACTAAATCTTCATGCAAATCAGTAATATTTTTGATATAGACCTTCAGGTCTTTACTTTCGTCAGGAATGTAAGTACAACAATGTTGAACTTTCAAAATTCCACAAACTCCACCCTCCTTAGCCAAAAGAATATCAAGGGCAAGTCGATTTTGCATTGACATGGCACGTACGGCACTTAATTCCGTATTCACCAAAAGAAACCCTCCTGCGGTATTTGTCGATAAGCGATCAACCACTGTGGACAGTTTCCGAATTCCATAAGCATTTAAAGAAATTCCCACTGCTGGAATCAAAACCCCAAAAATATCACCCACGATTTCAGACCAAGTTTCTCTCCTAAAACGTGTTAATAGGTTAATGTCTTCTACATCTTTTACTTTATCCGTGTGAAAAATCTTAGGGAAAACCAGGCCCACATAACATGTGCCATACCAATGGTCAGGCAACTTGTAATAAGCCTTATTCCCACAAACATAGTACACTCCTGGAAAAATCGTATCTTCTCCACCTCTGAAACCCCAACCTGTCGCAATGAAGTATGTATCATGGCACTCACTAGTTCCCACAAAATATGTATCATATTGGGATTTCCTTCTGGTAATGCATAGTTTACCCTTCTGCGGTGCATCTAGAGCCAAAGTTGGACTAGCCCCATTTCTCAACTCTTTTCCCATCTCAATGTCCCAAATTGTCTCACTCACTTCATATTTTCCCCCTTTTCCATGCATGTTCACTCTCCTTTCCTCAACCATATCCAGGAAAGCTTTCTCCTCTCCTTTCAAACTGCAAGTTAAATTATTCTTAAAAATGTAATCTAATGTTAGTCCTTTTTCTTCAATAAAAATCTCACCAAAAGTGTTAGCTTCTTTAGCTGGATTCAGCTCTTTGTTCATTGGCAAGTGCCCAAAAATACTATCTCTATTAGACATTTTATAATCTATTTTCCCTAACAAATAAAAAACACTACTTAAAATACTACAAGAAATACCATATGTAGCTGGCAAATGGTGATAAGTAACACCCTCTGAAACGGATGCAGGTAATTGCATGCAGACATAGCAATCCCTCACTTCCATCGTCTTCACATATTCATATAACAGTTTAGAAAAAACATTACTAGAAAAATTATTAATCGACCTATCTTTGTGTATGTAACTATTACTTCTAATTGGAACTACTTTTTGTGAATTCCTCTCTATATTAGTCATGTTTTCTGTGTCCATTCCAAATTCAACCTTAAAAGTTACTAATAAAATTAAAATACCCCATAGAAGCATTAATAATCCAGTACAACAGCAGCACATTCTGCACCACCTCTTAAAAAAGGCACATCTATTTCTATTTTCCTCTATGTTAGCCATTTTAGTTTAGCTTCTACTACTCCACTACTGTTTGAACTTCTTCAATTCTTCAGCAATTCTTCAGCTTTCAGTTTATCCAAATGATCTCCTCGTTCACTTGATCCAAGTGAATCCTTCTTTCACTCAGTTTGGATACTTGTCATTCTTCACTTCAATTTCTTCAACATCAAATTGTATCAGATCTCCAACGTCGGAATCCTCAGTACTCGACTCTTCTCCAATGTCAGTCAAAAGTACTTTCAGAATTTCACCAGTATCTTCCTCAACCACTTTTCTCAAGACCACTTCCGGATTATCTCGAGTCACTGTTTCTTCTTTTCCTTCTTCAGACAGTGTCACATAAGACCATTCCGGTGATCTGTACTTTTGGTTGGGTCTTTTAACTCTTCTTATTTCTACTGGTTCTTTTGATTTCTTTGATTCTTTTTCTTCAGCTCTCGAAGTTTGGCTTGATACTTCATTCACTTGTTCAGCTTTTGATGAATTTGCTCTTATTACTCTGTATCTCACCCTTTTCACTCGGTTGTTAGGCCAACGATCTCCTCTCACAACCTTTTCCGGCCTCAATTCTTTAACACTCTTCTCTCCAATCGAAGTTCTCTTTCTCAGAACTCGACCTTCTGTTTGTTCATCTTCATCATCTGTTTCAAGTGCCTCTTGTTTCCGTTTCCCAGTAGCTTTTCTTTTCTCCACAGATTTTTTCACCACTGTTTGAGACTTCCCTATTTTTGTCCCTCCTCGGGTCTCCGACACGCAATCTTCTTGCTGTCTACTTGTCCCTTCACCTAGCTCCTCATCAATGTTCCCTACACCTCCTCGGGGGTCTTCCGCAATCTGTCCCTCTCTATCTTCTTCTGACCCTGTTTCCTCAAGAATAATCTCAAGTGGTTCTTCAATCTCCTCCTCTTCTGATTCAGGAGTAATCTCTGTGTGATTTCTCTTTTCTTTTCTTTTTTCTCCACTGCTACTCGAAACTTCAGGCTTTGTAACACAATTTGATTTTCCCTCTGATACTCGCAGTGAATCTCTTGAAGCTCTCTCTGCTTCTTTTCTCACTGATTCCGTATCTTCAGGATCTTCACCATCACTGGAATCTGATTCTTCATAATACTCTTCACCAGTTCCCTCTCTCGGGCTTGGAACTCTCAGAGTATGACTTGCATGTACCCAGTGCTTCACTCCAGCACACTTTACTGCAGTCGTCGTAGTCAGAATGACTTGTCTCGGCCTTCCCCACCTTGGAATCAAGCAATTTCTTCTTCTGTGCACCTTAATCCTCACCCAGTCACCTGGACTCAGATCATGGGCTTGCTTCTTCTCAAGTGTGGTAGCTTCTTCTCCAATCTGGTGAAACACAGAATGAACTGCGTCAGCCAGGCCTTTACAGTAATCCAAAATCATGTCATCAGTTATTGCCACCAATTTATTTACAGGCACGAATGCATGGCGCATTGCACGTCCCATGATTATTTCATGCGGGCTCAAACCAGTAGTTCTATCTGGAGTAGATCTCATTGTCATCAGAACAAGAGGTAATACATCTGGCCATTTCATGCCAGTGGCTAAACACATCTTTCCAATCCTATTCTTGATTGTGCCATTGATCTGCTCAACCACACCAGAAGCCTCTGGTCGGTATGCACAATGTAACTTCTGCTGTATTTTTAATGCTTCACAAATCAAACCAATGAGTTCATTTTGAAAGTGTCTACCTCTGTCAGACTCAACTGTAACTGGAAACCCGTACCTAGGAATCAATTCCCTCAACAGTAATTTTGCCACTGTTAATCCATCATTTCTTCTAGTCGGGTAAGCTTCCACCCACCTTGAAAACAAACAGACTACCACTAGAACATACCTCAGTCTGTTTACTTGGGGCATTTCAATGAAATCAATCTGCATTCTTGTAAAAGGACCTCCTTCTCTGCCAATTGTCCCTAGACTCACCACTGTCTTTTTCCCTGTGTTAAATTGCTGACAAATCAAACACCTTTGACAGATGCTCTCCGCAATTGTCCTAAACTTTGCATTGTACCAGGTTTGTTTAAAGGACCTTACCATCGCGTCCCTCCCCAGATGTCCCTGGCCATGATACATCCTTGCCATTGACGACAAAATTGAATTTGGCATTACTGGTCTGCCATCTCTGTAGACCCAAACATGATCTGTTTCTCTTGGAGCACATCCTGCCTTAACCCAATCTTGTTTCTCTTCTTCTCCTGCCTCATCTTGTAACTGCTTTACTTCATCCCACGTTTCTAGGACATTAGTAAACATCACAGAAAGAACAGACATTTCTTCCATCCTACCCCTGTTAATTGATTGGTTTGTTTTAGCGCAATACTGCGCCACATCGTTGGCATACCTGTTACCAACAGTGATAAAATCATCCCCTGAACCATGTGCGGCACATTTTACAACCGCTAACTCCTTAGGCAGCTGTATCGCCTCAAGCAATTTTCCAATCAACTCAGCATTCTTTATCGGAGTTCCACCCGATGTCAAGAAACCTCTTTGTAGCCACAGTTGGCCAAAGTCATGCACCACTCCAAATCCATACTGACTATCAGTCAACACGGTTGTTCTCAAGTCTTTCCCAATCTCACAAGCTTTTGTCAATGCCACTAGTTCAGCAACTTGCGCAGATTTCACTCCTTTCAATGGTGATGCCTCCATGACTTCTGAAACTTTGCACACTGCATATGCTGCACATAGCACACCATTATCATTTCTCAGGCATGATCCATCCACAAACAACACATGGTCATTCTCAGGTAAGGGAAGATCCCTTATGTCTGGTCTCGGTTTTGTACAGTACTCAAGCACATCCAAACAATCATGATCATCTTCCATCTTTATACCCACATTTTCAATATCCGGCAAGAGTGTCGCTGGATTCACATTCACACATCTCTCAAGAGTCACATTTGATGCTCCCAAAATCACTTTTTCATACTTAGTCAGTCGACTATGTGACATATGCTGAGTTCTGCTTCTTGTCAAAAGAATTGCCACATTGTGAGGTACGAATACCCTTACAGGATACCCCATTATGATCCCCTCACTCTGTTCCAGGCTTCTGCATGTCGCAGCTACTGCTTTCAGACAACCTGGTAACCCCACGGCTACAGTGTCAAGTGTCGATGAGAAGTATGCAATAGGCCTTCTCAATTGCCCATGTTTCTGGATTAACACTGAAAGTGCACATCCATTTCTCTCACTGCAGTACAGTTCAAATTCCTTTTCATAGTCAGGCATACCTAAAGCTGGAGCCTCACACATTTTAGTTTTGAGCTCTTCAAATGCTGCCAATTGTTCTGCATCCAGATCTAATGGATCTGTCATTTCACTCTTTGTCAATTTAATCAATGGCTTTGCTATCAGGGAAAAATTAATTATCCACTGACGACAATAACCCACCATACCCAGGAACATTCTCACTTCTCTCTGGGTCTTTGGAGCTTTCATTTCTCTGATTATTCTGATCCTGTCAGTAGTCACTTTTCTCAGACCTTTCTCAATATTATGTCCAAGATAATGCACCTCTTTCTTGCAAAATTGCAATTTGGCTGGAGATACCTTTAACCCTCCATCTGCCAGATGATTCAGTAAAGCTATGGTATCCACTTCACAAGCTTCACGTGTCTTTGATGCCACAAGTAGGTCATCAATATATTGTACTAGCACTGAGCTCTCAGGCATGATCAAACTTTCCAACGATTTTTTCAATAACTGATTGAATATCGAAGGACTCTCCGTATACCCCTGTGGGATACGACACCATGCTAAAATACGCTGGCCAAACCTAAATGCAAAAATCGGCTGGCTGTCATGATGCAATGGAATTGAAAAGAACGCATGACACAAATCAATTACTGTGTACCACTCAGCATCATGTGGAATTTGATACAGAATCACTGATGGATTTGGCACAATGGGACAACATGCCACCACAATTTGATTAACTTTTCTCAGATCCTGCACAATCCTGAACTTGCCATTGGGCTTTTTCAGTCCCATTATCGGTGAATTACACGGACTACTCAATAGTTCTCTTAGGACTCCTTGCTGAATCATTTTCTCAATTATAGGAGTTATCCCTTCAATTATTTCTGGTGTCATTTTGTACTGAGGAATGTTAGGATATGTAATTCCCTCTTTCACTGCAATTTTCACTGGATCTACATTATTCATCAATCCCACATCCTCTCCTGTAAAATCCCAAACTGCTCTTTTCACTGTGTCTCTCAGCTCTTGAGGCAAATCCTCCGGATTAAACACAGCAAATGCACCAATTAATTCACTTTCTCTATTTTCTAGAGTCATTCGGTAGAAAGCATCATCATCTGGTGTCTCAAAAGCTATTCCATCTGGAGTACAAAAAATTGTGCAATTCATCTTACACAATAGGTCCCTACCTAACAGGTTCACTGGACTCGTGTCACAGACAATAAATCTGTGCATGTCTGAAAATTTCCCTATCTGTACTCTTACTAGTTCAGTAAGACGTGTTCTGATTTGTGTATTGGCTACACCAACTACTTGGATTGCTTCATCCGAGAGAGGAAGATTTCTAACATCTGTTGACCTGACAGTTGATCTTGTTGCACCTGTGTCTACCAAAAAAGTAACACCCTCCTCATTTATTTTCCCATCCACAAATGGTCCTGCCTGGTCTATTTCTAGAGTTGCACCAAGTATGCACTCTTCTTCCTCTCCTCGGCACCGTCAATAATCACCCTCAGACTCACTCCCTTCACTTTTTAACAAGTACTGCTGTACTTTGTTAGTACGTCTCGGTTTGTTTACCTGCTCATCATTGAAGAATCCTGAGTCCTGATTGTACTTTTGTACCCCTCTGTTCTGCGGTAAGGGCGGTTTTGGCTCTTGACTCTGCTGTCTCACAACTTTCTGCTGTTGTTGCTGCTGGTTATTCCCATCATTCTGCACCTGTTGATTTAAGGATTTACCCTCATTATTCACTAATGGTGGATTAGGACATTCAGATCTCCAATGTCCCAGCTGGCCACAGTTGTGACAAGGAAACTTTTTCTTTGCTTCCTCAAGACTTCCCCTTCCTTTTCCTGCAAATCTCGGTCTATTTCCTCCATTATTTCCTGAATTATTCGCCTGTTCCACTAACTGTGCTTCCTGTCTTTCTGCAACTTTCACTTGTGCCCACATCGCTTTCTCTTTCAGCTTTCTTTGTTTTGCTTCAATTTCATCACTAAAGTATTTTGCATGTCTCAGAATCTCATCTACTTTCTTACTCTGCCAATCCACTGTGTGTTCACGAATTCTCTCACCAATTTCAGGTCTCAGGCCATATACAAATCTGTATACAAAATGACTCAAATCCTTGTCACCCAGGTGTTCATCTCCACTGAATTGTTTAAAAGCCAGTATCAGCCTTTCGTAAAAAGCATGAACTGATTCTTTTGCCTCCTGTTGTGTTCGATCTATCTTAACCCAGTCTGTCTCTTTTGGAGGAACTTTACTCTTCAGGTATACCATCACCTGATCATACTTCCTCATTACTTCTGGATCTGGTGCCCCTGTTCTTGAATCTCTTGGATACTCCTCAGTAGGCCAACTCACAACTATTTTACACTCAGTCCACAAGTCTGCTGGAACAATTATATCAAACAGACTATTCAGGTCAACCCACAGCACTTTTGACAATTTCACAAACCTATCTACCTGCCTATACCACTCGACGGGCTTTTCTCTCAATCGAGGGAAATCATTCGTAAATGATAAAATATCCTGTCTGGTCCATGGAACATGTACATATCCTCCTCCAGGTATTTCTCTCATGGGATAATTCTCCACTGGTTTCTCCTTTTCTCTCACTGGAAATGCTGAATAAGTTGTTCTATCCTCGGATTCCTCTCTTTTCTTATACCACCTATCCTTCCACTTTTCTACATCACCCCATCTTCGCAATAATGCCACCATTTCTTTAATCTGTCCTGTTCTACCAGAAGTATTCAAATTCTCAATGTCTTTCTCAGTGAAATCCATCCTGTACGTTTTCTGCAAAGCCTTTACTTTATCAATGTCAACTCCTTGCTCATTTGCTATTGCTCTTAGTCTATCATGTGTATTTCTTGCTCTCCATTTTATGCTCTTGCACATAAACATTAATTCACCATCACGATGACTCTGCAGGATTTCTGTTGGAACTGTTCCTGTCACAAGCTCTTCTAATTCTATACGTAACTTAACCACATCAATAACTTGTGAATCCTTATCTTTTTTCTGAAGAACCTTCATCCAATCATTCAAATCATCAACTGTTATTTCAGCAGTTTTTCTCACTGGAACCACTTTTTTCTGCGGTTCTAAAATCGGCATCCCTGAACAACTAGGTTCACTAACATCCAATAGTTCACTACATGTATCATGTCTGGTTTGTCTCAGGTCACTTCTCCCTGTTCTTTTATCTGAATCTCCTGAAGGACCAACTGAATTTGTCGATTCATTTGCAATATATGGAATTACCAGTCCTTTCTCACCTGCACTCTGTTTATCAAACACAGGCATAACTGGACCTATTGTTACAGGCACTGTAACAGCTTCCAGATTCTTCGTTAACTCCCTAATTTTCTCAGTCAGTTCTGTTGTCGTCTTTGCTAATTTTCTAGCATTTTCCTCACTACCTCGATTCTCTCTCTCCCTGAAAGAACTACTACCTCTTGATTCAGGTGTCATTTTTTCTTTCTCAACTGTATCTCTTATCGGAGAAACAACTGGTGTACTCTCATCTGGTTCTGTTCTATATGGAGGTGGTCTCTTGTAAATCATGTCATTTAAGACTTCATCCTCATATTCTCCATACCTTCTCATATCTGACTCAGAAGCTCTTTCTGTCGAAGGAGCAGAAGCTTCAACTGTTCTCATTGGATATAATCCCTCTGACATACTAGCATCTCGCCATCTTTTCATTCGATCATGATGTGTTTCACGATCATGTCTCCTCCCAAACATGTTCCTGTAATACCCTCCAGACCTTTGCTTTTCTCGCTCATGAACTTCCTCTTCCCATTCCACTAAAGCCTCGAACTGTGTAGGTCTCGGCTTCGGGTCCAGACGTACCATCTTTTCCCGTAAATTTCTCAACACAGCCAAATTAAATGAACCATGTTCTGGAAATGCTAGAACACCATCTTCTCTAGTATACCTAACCCAATTCTGCAACCATATACAGGTATGCAATCCATATTTCACAGCCATGAAGGATGCAGGTGTTTTTGCTGGAGGTAGCAACTCACCCTCTCTCGTTTTAACCTCTTTATCCTTGCTAAACCACTTTTTAACTTTTCCAAAGAACGTCTTTTTCTTTTTCTCTTCTTGGTAATACATTTTAGCAAGCGCTTATCAAACTCTCTACTCTTTCCGTATTATAAATATACAATACGAGCTTCTCAACCAATAGCAGCGCGACTCACACTAACGCACCAATCCTGGAGCGTCTACGTCACTAAACAGCTCTTCCAATCCCTGCGCGACTCACACTAACGCACCAATCCTAGCGCGAACCCTATTCTGATTCACTATCCAATCAGAGCGCGGACCTTCTGACGTCAACAGTCGCTGCAGTCTCTGTCTCCTGTCTCTGTCACTCGTCTACCCCTCCTTTACAAAAAACTCTCAGTAGACTTCGTGTGTCAAAACTTCTACAAAATCTATTAGTTACAACATAAAAACATCTCCATTGTCTGCTTCGCTAACCACAGAATAGTAAAAGAGAGTCTATTTCTCAAGAATCAACAACTTTCATACATCGCATAACTGTTTCCTCTAGGACTTATCCAAAGAGTCTTACAGTCAATAAATGTATATGCATTCACGCACAATCACACGAGAAAAATATAGTACATGCACACAGAATCCTGCTTCCCGAGAACAGCACAACCTGTCTCTGTACAGAATTATAACTCACAACTAAGCAGCTTACCTCTGCCCCAGTTCCTCAAACAAGCTCAGAGAATACCTGTTATTCCTCCCGCGATAAGCTTTAACGGCAATCCTTACGGATCCCTGGGACTTAAAACCAGAGTTTCACAGATAACCTTCACTATCATACACACTCCTTATATACCAGAAATATATTCTAATAGTAACTTACGACGATGTCACTGATTCCGAACCCAGACAATGTGAATGCGCAACTTCAATTGTCACACGTAATTCCTTACAATCCCGTCTTTCCCGAGAGCAGCATATACTTCCCTCTGCCCTACTACGGAACTGCTACAACAGCTTCCAAATTCCAGAAGCACTACATATAACTCAACATGACGACTCCAACATATAGTATTAGTACATATACCAACAACATCAAAATAAATCAATAATCAATAAGCTAATTTACAAGCAATCTTATCTTATCAGATCAAGACAACCATCATAACCATCCTCTGCTACCAGAGAAATTGATAGAGATCAGGGTACCTAAAATAAACCCACTACCACAGATAGAGTAATTTCACAGTTACACGCACATACATTCATCATACGCTAGGGCCCATTTCACTAACATACGCACAAATACTCTACCAGCATAAGACCTGTGGGAAGAAAACCCTGCATCTATATCTAGGACGATAGGACCTAATTATGATGGTTATCCTTAATCATACTCTATACAATCTATACAACAATAATCAAAATATACTCAATAATTGACAAGAAAGAATATTCAACACCATGTTAAAGTTATATTGCTTTATCTAAAATTAGCCAAAGTAAATCAGAATAAATCATCTCATAATTACCTATTCTAACTAAGTGTCAGAACGGGTCAGGACCAGTCTCTCGGTAAAGTCTGTCAAGACAGAGTCCTCAGCATCAATCCTCAGCAACGCGTGAAGGTGGCCAAAAGAGTGGGGAGAGCCCTCCCTAAACTAACAGTTTTTATAGTGAAAAATACAATAGAAACACACATAAAGTTGGCTGAATAAACTGTATCACTGAGCAGAACGAGAAGGAAGAAATGTAACATTGCTACATCTGTAAATCTTCGCTCAGGAAAAGTCTCAAGACATGAACTACGGAACAGGAACCAAGGAAATAAAACATGTAACACATTTAATCCGATTCCTCCTCGGCCATCGAGCCACAGTTCAGAGTTTCCCTCTAAGGCTCCTTTGTCTTTCGAGATGACCAAGGACACTTTCACTTTTCTTGGAGTACACCCAAAGCTGCTGCCGTCCTCATGGAAAATTTCATAGAAGGACCATGGTCAGTTGTCTTCGACCTTTTTCCAGCAGGGGTCTCTCTTGCCACATCACAGAAATATTCACTCGAGGCCAGGCTCTCAAATCAGCCATCATGGATTAGGCCTCCATAGGCCACAATAGACCATCTCAATTTAATAGAAATAAAAACAACATTACTACAACATAATGATTAAACAGTGTTAACCCCACTAATACCCTTATGTGTATGCATTTATCTAGCTTTGCGACATAAAAAGCATTAATTCAGACAGCGTTTTGTGCTCAAAATAAATAGCACACAGCAACGTTTAAACATAAAAACTTGCACGTTATTGTAAATACATGAACAGCACAAATAAGCTAACCCTCATGTAACTTTCTCTTATGTTAGGACGAACGGGTTGATTAGTAAAACACATTTGCACAAGACAAATAATTAATTGTTAAATATTAATAAATTAATAAAACGCATAGACATGCCAGAGCTTCAAAAGCCCCAGAATTTTCTAAAAGAAAACTCTGCTCCAGCATGAGCTTGCCCCCTGAACTGAACCCCAGGACCAGTGGGTTCTCTGTGCTTTTGCTCGTCCTCCAATTCGAGCCGTGTGTGCATCCCGCTGGAAAGGGACTGCGCCCCTCATTGCCCCCTCCTAGGGCCGTGACACTCGGGAGCTCGCCGCCTTAACCCCGTGAGAGCCCCGCTCCGTCCGGAGCCGCTCTCTGTCCCCGGGCTAGGTTGTCTGCGCCTCTGTCACCGCCTGCCACTGGAGCGCGCTGAAAGCGCTGTCACCCCTCCCACCGGAATCCTTCCGACGATCGTGATCTTCGCCGGGCCACCAGCTGCACGGACCGTGCCCAGTGACCCCGCTTCGCTATCCTCGGAACACCTCAGGCCGCGCCGCCCCCGCTGTGGAGACCCCCCCTGCACCGCCGTGCTAAGGGTCACTGGCCGCGCCTGCCTACCTGCCCACACCCGCTGATTGAGGACCCAAGAACACTTCCCAAAGCTCAGCGTCGCACCGACCCGTGCCGACTCTCCACACAACGTTGCTAAATGAGATCCAGTATCGGGCTCGGGGCCCGCACCGCCTTATTTCCCCGTAAATCCTCACCGCACCGCACGCCCGTCTCACCTCCCGCTGCCCCGGAGCCGCCGGGGGGAGCTGTGCACGGCGCAGACGTGCCCACGACAGATGCGTGAGCCGCGGTAGGCCTGAAGTAAGTCAAGACTGGAATCCCCCAAGTGACATTGGTAAAAGACTAAAGAAGCATCCGCTTAAGGAACCGTTTGCCTGCTTTATAATCTGGTGGCATAGAAACAACGTTACTAGTCTTGTGATAAGTCTGCGTATTGAGATAACTATTTTTATATAAAGAAGCGTATTTTCATTTTCACATACCTAAGCCCGGTGTCCGTTTCTGGGGGAGATTAATGTATTTACTGTGTGTGTGATTATAATTGCTTAACCAACAACGCCTGAAGAATCGCCTTGGCTGCTCACGCCACGCACCTAGAGGGTGAGCAAGGGTCATTCCAAAAGGGGTTATCTTTTGCCCTGACGTGGAGGAGAGGGTCCCTGCTTGACACAAGGACATCCTTGCGCCAATCAGAGATCCCCGAATCTAACATTGTTGGCAGCGGCTGGGATTTCGGATTTGCACTTGTAATTTGCCTACAGTGAATTATTAATCACCAGATAGTGAGAGCAGACCAAGTAACGCAGCCACAGGTTTTCATTTCTGAACTTTGTTGAGACATCTGCCATTATTGCAACCATGCCTGGCTCACTCCCTGCTGGAAGAGCACTCTCTGTGATTTCTGGAATAGATGAGGTGGATTGGGAGGGACTGGAAGGTTACACAGTAGAGCAATTGAAAGGCTACAGTGTAAAACTCTGAGTTCCCCATGCTGGATTCAAGAGGAAGAACCAGTACACCAAGGCGTTGAGAGCCTGGAAGGAGTCAAGAGACCCACAGAACGCGGGGGACATCATCCCACCCGACAACTTTGGAGAGCCCAGCAGAGTCCTGTCCCCAGAGGAGCTGGCAGACAGGGCAGCAGACAGGGCGCATGCAATGGAGATGGCCAAGTTGGCAGGACAAATGGAAATGGAAAAGCAGAAGTTGGCCTTGGAGGCACAACAACGCCAAATGGATCATGATATAAGATTGAAGGAGTCGGAGCTGAAGGCGAAAAGTTTGGACACAGCTCCTTCTGGTGGCAGCACTCCGCCGGTGCAGGTAGAGTCCAAGGAGTACATCCCCAAAGATGTAGTTAAGGAGTATTTTAGAAAGGATGACATAGGGCAGTGGTTTAGAGCCTATGAGGTAGCCATGTCTTCACACCGGGTCCCTGAGAAAGACTGGGGAGCGGGGTTGTGGGGAAGGTTCCTTGCTGAAGGGCGTGACACACTGTTAGATTTTCCCTTAGATCTCCAAGCCTCATACCCCCATATGAAGGAAGCTTTAATGACCAGGTATGGGTTAACTCCTGAGCTATATAGACAGAGGTTCAGGGAGACTAAGAAGATCCCTGAGAGTACGTATGTGGAGTATGTGACTTTTTTTTGCAGAGCACTGGATGGTTGGGTGAAGGTTAGCAAAGTGAATGATTATCAAGGGCTGCTTGATTTAATTGCATGGGAGCACTTGTCCAGTCAATGTTTTCCTGAGCTACGCCAGCACCTGATAGCAAGCTGTCCAACCCGAGGAAGCTTGCTGAGGAGGCGGACTGCTGGCTCAGCACCAGGGTCCACAAGGGTCAAGTGGGAGACTCCGCCAAAGGTGGGCAGGGTCCCCAGCAGAAGAGTGGGGGGGACAAGGGTAAACAGAAAGGGTTCCAAAAAGGCCCCCAAAGTAATTCCCAAGGGAACCAGCAGAAGGGTGCTCAGCCTCCCCCGCAGCAGAACGGGGCCCCGACAGGTAGGCCTGTTCCAAAGGGGCCCTTCAATTGTTACAGGTGTGGTGACCCGGGTCAAATTGCCACTGATCCTAAGTGTCGCCTGTTGGTAAGACAGCACCCACTGGTGCTCCACCCCGGCAAGTAGCTAATGTTAATTTTGGGGAGGAGTTAGCAGTCAAGGGGTGTGGGGGTCCTGCGCATATGACCCTAGTCTCGCTAGGAGACAGTGAGATGGTCCCTGAAACATACTTACCCTCTAACACTAAGAAATATGGGCAAGTAGTGACCATCAATGGAAAGAAGGTTGAGGCTCTTAGATATACAGGAGCCAGCGTGACCTCGGTGAGGCAACACCTGGTGTCTCAAGAGCAGATTGTACCCAATGCCTACTGTAGGGTTGTCAATGCTGACAACATAGAGAGTCGTTGTCCAATGGCTCAAGTTCCCTTTGAGTGGGGGGAGGTCTCTGGTACTCTACCAGTCGCTGTGAGAACTGACATGCCTGTAGACTGTCTGCTAGGGAACGACCTGGAGAGCTCCCCTTGGGAAAAGGTGGAGAAGACCAAGCATCTGAGGATGGTGGGTCTACCCGACTGGGCGTGCGTGACCACCCGGTCAATGGCAGCCAGTAGGGGTGTTGAAAGGGTCCTGGAGCCTGAGGGAGAGGTCCAGGAACCGGCCTTAGGGAGAAGGCGCAGGAGGCGCGGGAAACCGGCCCCCGAAGTTCCCACGGCCCAGGAGGAAGCAGACCCTGAGGGGGATGCTCTGGAGCCTACCGGGGAACAGATTGCCGAACTGGGGGACCTGCCTGAGCTGACCCATTGGCAGCAAGAAGGAGGCCCCTCCAGGGAGGAATTCTGCAGGGAGCAGAAAGAATGCCCTTCTCTCGTGGGTATGTGGCAGCAGGCTGCAGACCAGGCCAATGGTGTTCAGGCCAAAGCACACTACGTGTACTGGGAGAGTGACCTCCTGTATTCAGAGCCTAAGGCTGCTGAACCTGGGTCAGCCCGTGTGCTGGTGGTACCCCAGAAGTTCAGAACCTTCCTACTGGGGCTGGCTCATGATGTGCCTTTAGCAGGACATTTGGGGATGGACAAGACCTATGACAGGCTTGTCACCCACGTTTACTGGCCCCAAATGCACAAGAATTCAGATTCCTACTGCAGAACCTGTCAGACTTGCCAGGCAAGTGGTAAGAGCGGGGGGAAGCACAAGGCTCCTCTGCAACCCCTCCCCGTGGTCGGTACGCCATTCCAGCGAGTGGGTATTGATATTGTTGGGCCTCTGGGCCCCAAGACAGCCCTGGGCAACAAGTTCATCCTGGTCTTGGTGGATCATGCCACCCGGTACCCTGAAGCCATCCCTCTGAGGACAGTGACGGCCCCCGTGGTGGGACGGGCACTGATGGGAATTTTCTCCAGAGTGGGATTCCCTCTAGAGGTGGTGACCGACAGGGGGACCAATTTCATATCCACATATATGAAATCCCTGTGGAAGGAGTGTGGGGTAACTTACAAGTTCACCACTCCTTACCACCCCCAAGGAAATGGGTTGGTTGAGAGATTCAACCGAACCCTCAAAGGCATGATCATGGGCCTAGACGGTCCAATGAGGCGTAAGTGGGACATCCTCTTGCCATGCCTGCTCTTTGCTTACCGAGAGGTGCCACAGAAGTCTCTAGGGTTCAGCCCCTTTGAGCTTCTGTATGGTCACCCGGTAAGAGGACCTCTGAGTTTGGTAAAGGAAGGCTGGGAGCAATCTCCCAGGAAACCTCCCCAGAATGTATACAGTTACATGCTGGCCTTCAGAAACCAGACTAGGCGTTTCAGGCAACTTGCTGAGGCAAATCTGGAAGCCAGCCAGGAGGAGATGAAGCGGTGGTACGACCGGAATGCCACTCTGGTAGAGCTTCAACCTGGACAAAAGGTGTGGGTCTTGGCCCCAGTGGAGCCTTGTGCACTTCAGGATAAGTGGACAGGTCCTTTTGAGGTTGTGGAGCGCAAAAGTCCTATCACCTACTTGGTGGACATGCAGTCTCCCAGGAACCCTTTGAGGGTCCTACATGTTAACCGCCTTAAGCCCCACTTAGAGAGGACCGAAGTGGGCATGCTGCTGACCACTGATGATGGAATGGAGGAGGAGACTGAGCCTCTTCCTGACCTCTTAGTAGCCTCTGAGAAAGATGGGTCAGTGGATGGAGTTAACCTCTCACCCACCCTGACGCCTGAACAACAGGAAGATTGCCGCCACTTGCTGGGGCAGTTTCCAGATAGATTCTCCCTGGTTCCTGGTGTCACAGATTGGTGCGTCCATGATGTGGACACAGGAGACAGCTTACCTGTGAAGCACAAGGCTTACAGGGTAACTGACAGGGTCAGAGCTTGCATCAAGGAGGAGGTCTCCAAAATGCTTGCTTTAGGGGTGGTTGAGTCCTCCAGCAGTCCTTGGTCCAGCCCCGTGGTCTTGGTCCCCAAAGCTGCTGCGCTGGGAGCCACACATGAACTCCGGTTCTGTGTGGACTACAGAGGACTCAATTCAGTAACTAAGACTGACGCGCACCCCATCCCCAGAGCTGATGAGCTCATTGATCGGTTGGGGGCTGCCCGGTTCCTCAGCACGTTTGATTTAACGTCTGGGTACTGGCAGATCGCCTTGACCGATGGGGCCAAAGAGAGGTCAGCATTCTCTACACCAGATGGGCACTTCCAGTTCCGGGTCATGCCATTTGGAATGAAGAATGCCCCTGTCACCTTTCAGAGGTTGGTCAACCAGGTACTGGTTGGGCTGGATGAGTTCAGTGCCGCCTACCTGGATGACATCGCAGTGTTCAGTGCCACCTGGCCTGAACACCTGCGCCACCTCTGGGAAGTGTTGATGGCTCTGCGCCGAGCAGGCCTCACGATCAAGGCAAGCAAGTGCCAGATCGGGCAGGGTTCCGTGGTGTACTTGGGACACCAAGTGGGGAGTGGCAAGGTGGCACCCTTGCAACCCAAAATTGAGACCATCCTGGCTTGGGAGCCCCCCAAGACACAGACCGCAGTGAGGGCCTTTCTGGGGCTCACTGGGTACTACAGGAGGTTTGTCAAGGGCTATGGAACGATTGTTGCCCCCTTGACAGAGCTGACTTCCAAGAAGCAGCCCAGGAAAGTGATCTGGACTGACACCTGTCAGAAAGCTTTTGACACCCTGAAGACTGCCATGTGCACGGCGCCCGTGCTCTTGGCCCCCTACTTCTCCAAGGAATTCCTAGTGCAGACAGACGCTTCAGAGCATGGTGTCGGGGCTGTTCTCTCACAGATGACTGAGGAGGGCTGGGACCAACCCGTAGCCTTCATCAGTAGGAGGTTACTTCCACGGGAAAGTAGGTGGAGTGCAATTGAGCGAGAAGCATTTGCTGTGGTCTGGGCGCTGAAGAAGCTAAGACCCTACTTGTTTGGGTCTCACTTCCGGGTTCAGACGGACCACAGGCCCCTCAGATGGTTGATGCAAATGAGGGGTGAGAACCCAAAGCTGTTGAGGTGGTCCATCTCCCTACAGGGTATGGACTTTACGGTGGAACACCGTCCTGGTACAGATCACGCCAACGCTGACGGTCTGTCCAGGTATTTCCGCCTTAGTTACGAGGAACCCCCTGGGCAAGGGTAGTTCTCCCCACATTTCAGCTGGAGGGGACACGTGTTAGACTTGGCACGTTGGCGTGAGTTTCCCTTCCACTTTTTGATGGTGTGCCTCGATTGTTTTGCTGGTGTTGTCCGCTCATTGCGCCGCGCCACGGCTAATCCGTGCCGCAGCGCAAGTGCCCTCTAGATAAAGTGTTCATAATTGATATACATGATTGGGTTATTGGATTCACTGTCAGTCCCCAGTAAAGTGCACCCGGAGTGCCAGGGCTTGTGAGTGCCAATGCCGCTAGTGGGCTGCAGCGCTGGTTGCGCCACCCACACCAGCGGCCATGTAAAATGTGTCCTGGGTCTGCCACTGCAGACCCCGCGTGCAGTCCCGTACTGTCACGCTGGCCGGACAAGTGCACACACTTGCCCGCCTCCAAAACCTTCCCTTTGCCTCATGTTAGTCACCCCTCTGGTAGGCCCACGGGCAGGGTGCATTGTAGGTGTAAGGTAGGACAAGCCCTGAGTGTGTGGCCTGTCCTAGTAGTGAATTACCGCCATATTCGTGGTTCACTATTGCAAGGCTGCCTGTTCCCCTTAGGCCAGATGAGCTGCTGGAATTATTACATCCTATAATCCCAGCAGGCTCAGGGAACATGGTAGAGAGATATGTTTCGTATGCCTGAACTCGGAATGATAAAATACTTCTTGTAGCCAAGTTTATTTTACTATCCTGGGTTTGTAAATACGACTTTTAGAAAGTTAGTATTTACTCGCTTGACCACTTCAGCCCGCCTCTGCTGTGCGTGTATCTGACTGTCTGGGCTATGTGAGTGACAGGGCTGGGGGGACGACAGGTAGCGAATGGCAGGAGGACACCTTGGTGGGAGGTGGGAGTGCCCCTTGGGCTCTGAATAGGGCAGTGCTCCACTACCACAATGCTGGCTCCGCCCCCTGGGGAGCGACTGATGACTCAGCCTGCACCTGGCCCAGGATGGGCGAAGCGCTGTCCACAAGGTGCTCCTGCAAGTACTTGCCCCCTGAATGCCGGCTCCACCTCCTGTGGAGCGGCTGATGTGCCTGCCCCTCATACTGAAAGCAGAAGTCAGAGTACCCCCAACAAAGTGCTCAGGACTGAGAACGGTTATGCGAAGGCCCCCCTGGCCTGAAAGAACAAAAGAAATGTGGTATAAAAGTAGGAGCCCTGCTCCTTGCAAATCAGAATCCTGTTTACCACAAAGAACCTCTGCCCGACTAGGAGGAGAAGAAGACGCTGGAAGGACTGGCCTGCTGCTTGCCTTGCTGAGAAAGGAGAGGAAAAGACTTGCTGAAAGGACTTTGCTGCTTTGTGCTTGAACATTCTCCAAGGGCTTGATCTGAGCTTGCCCCCTGAACTGAATCCCAGGACCAGTGGGTTCTCTGTGCTTTTGCTCGTCCTCCAATTCGAGCCGTGTGTGCATCCCGCTGGAAAGGGACTGCGCCCCTCATCACCCTCTCCTAGGGCCGTGACACTCGGGAGCTCGCCGCCTTAACCCCGTGAGAACCCCGCTCCGTCCAGAGCCGCTCTCTGTCCCCGGGCTAGGTTGTCTGCGCCTCTGTCACCGCCTGCCACTGGAGCGCGCTGAAAGCACTGTCACCCCTCCCGCCGGAATCCTTCCGACGATCGTGATCTTCGCCGGGCCACCAGCTGCACGGACCGTGCCCTGTGACCCCGCTTCGCTATCCTCGGAACACCTCAGGCCGCGCCGCCCCTGCTGTGGAGACCCCCCCTGCACCGCCGTGCTAAGGGTCGCTGGCCGTGCCTGCCTACCTGCCCACACCCGCTGATTGAGAACCTAAGAACACTTCCCAAAGCTGAGCGTCGCACCTACCCGTGCCGACTCTCCACACAACGTTGCTAAACGAGTTCCAGTATCGGGCTCGGGGCCCGCACCGCCTTATTTCCCCGTAAATCCTCACTGCACCGCACGCCCGTCTCACCTGCCGCTGCCCCGGAGCCGCCGGGGGGAGCTGTGCACGGCGCAGGCGCGCCCACGACAGATGCGTGAGCCGCGGTAGGCCTGAAGTAAGTCAAGACTGGAATCCCCCAAGTGACATTGGTAAAAGACTAAAGAAGCATCCGCTTAAGGAACCGTTTGCCTGCTTTATAATCTGGTGGCATAGAAACAACGTTACTAGTCTTGTGATAAGTCTGCGTATTGAGATATCTATTTTTATATAACGAAGCGTATTTTCACATACCCAAGCCTGGTGTCCGTTTCTGGGGGAGATTAATGTATTTACTGTGTGTGTGATTATAATTGCTTGACCAACAACGCCTGAAGAATCGCCTTGGCTGCTCACGCCACGCACCTAGAGGGTGAGCAAGGGTCATTCCAAAAGGGGTTATCCTTTGCCCTGACGTGGAGGAGAGGGTCCCTGCTTGACACAAGGACATCTTTGCGCCAATCAGAGATCCCCGAATCTAACAGGGCGCTACTTTTATCTCTGCTTTTTTGGCTTTTAAAGCCAAAAAAGCAGAGATAAAGCCCTTGTTGATATGCCCCCAGATAGGTTATGTACAAAGGTGCAGTTGAAACTGAATGCGCCAGTGAAAGGAAGAATTGGAGCAAGGCAGAAAAGGAAAAAATAAGCAAAGACGGGAAAGAAGAAATTGGAAGATGAAAGAATGGAAGGTAGACAAGAGGGTAAGAGGCGAAATTGTGGAAGGAAATGAGAGTAACAGGCAGGCAGGGAGGAAGGGATCGGAAATGGGACTTAGGGGGCATAAATTAGGCAAATGGGGGCATGTGCAAACAGTGGTGCGGGAACTAATTTTCGAGGGGGTGCTAGTCAATAATATCACCTCACAAAAAGCATAGAAGAAGTTTTGATAGTGTCTTTAGGAAACTACAAAAATGCGGTCAGAAGAAATGCATTTCAAGGACCCTTTTATTGTTCATTCGCCATCTAAACTCTCTCACATTTTATGGGGGTGCAGCAGCACATCCCGCACCCCTATTTTCTGTGCCTCTGTGTGCAGACCCATCAGAACACGACATAATGTGTTGTCCATATGCTATATTAATTGAGGAACTCTTTGTATTGGCATCCACAACATGCAAGGTACTTTACTCTGTGTTCTTTCACATTTCCAGCAAGCATCCTCAAATGTTCACTTTCAAATATTAATTGTGGGAGAAATCTCTGAAAAAGAACATTAATGAGTCCCCAATACTGCTCAGCGACAAGGGAGAGGAGGTACAAGCCACTGTTAAACATAGATAAATACAACGGGCCCGATTCACAGAACTAACTTAAGACAAAATCCTAAACTTACTACCATTTTGGTATTCACAGAAGGCACTTATTCATTTCGGTATTGACAGAAGTTAGGAATCCTAACTTTATAACTCCTAAATGCCTTCTGTGAATACCAAAAATCTTAAAGTTAGGATTTTTCTCAGTTTAGGAGTAGTAAAGTTAGGAGTAGTAAAGTTAGGAGTCCTAACTTTACTACTCCTAAACTGAGAAAAATCCTAACTTTAAGACTTTCGGTATTCACAGAAGGCATTTAGGAGTCCTAAAGTTAGGAGTCCTAACTTTACTACTCCTAAACTGAGAAAATCCTAACTTTAAGACTTTTGGTATTCACAGAAGGCTTTTAGGCGTCCTAAAGTTAGGAGTCATACCTTCTGTGAATACCGAAATGAGTAAGTGCCTTCTGTGAATACCAAAATGGTAGTAAGTTTAGAATTTTGTCTTAAGTTAGTTCTGCGAATCGGGCCCAACATCTCCTACAAGAATTCTTTCAATGCAGCAGACTCACCTACCGACATATCGAATACTGATTAGAGAAACAGCTTCTTCCTCTTCCAGCACTCATTACCATATTGAAAGCCACATCACCAATGCTTAATTTGTTAAAGAATAAATTTCTGGGCCCAAAGTTTTGCTCGAAATCCCAAGGCTGGTATTAGGGAAGGCCGGAGGGCTGAATACTAAGGTTGCATACTCTTAAAACCACCTCATGCCCCTTTAATTCACCACCAGGCATTTCCCCCCTTCTTCTTCACTCCAGCAGGTTATTGCTGATCCTTGCTTTCTCCTTTTGTCACTGTTTTTTGTCTTTCTCTTCCCCTTTTACCCCTTTTGTGTTTTCTCTCTCTTGCTCTGGATCAAAGTCTGTTGAGATAAAAACAGTGCCAGTTCCCAAACATCAGTACATGCAACCACGGTCTTAAATTATGCAATGCACAACACGTAGGGCCTCATTTCTAAAACAATTTCGCAGTGCGACATCGCAAGCCATTTTGCTGCGCCGAGCTGCATCATTTTTAAAGCACAGGGATGCATTGTATTAACAACAATACAAAGCATCTGTGTGCTTTCCCCTGCCCTGGTGCACAATTGGCTACCATGAGCCAGTGCAGGCCCCCTTGCATCATGTTGCAAGGGTGCCTGTGTTGCGGGGATGATTGTTTTTGTGAAGGAAGGGACACCCTTTCTGCACAAAAACACTGATGGCTGGCATTTGTCCTCTTTCTATGCATGCTGTAGAATACAGCACGCATAAGAGAAGAAATAGCAAGGAGATATAAAGGTATTTCTCCTCATTCCGCCACTCCTACCCCACCCCTGGAGAGGCGTAGGATTCTGACGCATTCCAACTTCACAAAACTTCGTAAATCTGGGAACCTGTCAAGTTCTATGGATGTTGTGTGGGAAGATCCACAGCAACAACCATCTAACGCACCTTTCACGTAGAGTAATGAGTGAAAGGGGCCCATATTCACAAGGCCATGAAAAGTCACGCAGGGTGACTTTACGTGGCCTTGTAGATATGGGCAGGAACACTGTGCTGCCGGTGCATCAAAGAAAGTGACACACCTGCGGCACAATGGCCTTGTAAATGAGGCCTGTAGTGTCAATATTTTGGAAAGAAAGTGCAGTCAAGTGCACATGAGTGAGTCTCAGAATTCTCTTTGGTATCAAAGAGGCTGATCAGGCAACTTTACAATGACCTATGGTGAATGGTAGACCCATCAACTGAGAATATTACAAATAAACTGGGTTTTTGTGTAGCCGCTAGCTACAAAGGTAAATACATACATGTCTTTTTAAGAGTAATATGCAAAATTGTAAATTGAAAGTAAATTTCATTATTTTTTTGAAGTTTTAGAAATATTTGTATTGAAAAGCAATTATTAACTCATAAAAAATGTAGTTCATCCAAATATATGTAATTTTAAAATATCTTTTACAAATAATCTAAAAGCTCTAATATAAATAAAGTGTGTTCGGACCCGCAGCGCACAGGATGAACTGGGTACTTCCCGGGCTAAGACAGGGCCAAGACCAGGCCCGTCTTTGCCAGTCTTGGCTGCCACATCACAAAGGTGGAGCAGCGAGGAAGGACGAGCGAGCGGGAATGGGAATAAAAATAATAATTTTTAAAAGCTTACCTTTTCCCCCATAGTCTCCAACGCCGATGGCTTTCTCCCACCTCGGAGTTCTGCCAACAGTCTCGAGGAAGGCAGAGGCTGCTCAGCCAATCCAGACGCTGCTCTGCTGGGAGAGAAGTGTCTGGATTGGTCTGAGCAGCCTGCTCTGCTGCTCAGACACTGCCTGTGAGCCTGAGGCATTTCTCCAACCCGGTTGTGAATACAACCGCATTCACAGCTGGGTTAGAGAAATAGAAGTGTTCATGTATGGTTTGGGCGGCCTATGACGGCCAGAACATGCGCACTTCTAAGTGCAATCACCTGTCTGTCATGGCCCGGCCCTCCAAGCATGTCAAATCCAGTCAAAGAAAAATAAATGATATTGTTTCACTATCATTTTATTTTTCTTTGACTGGCTCTGGCGACACTCCTCCCCATTACAGAGGAGCAGCCACCCCTGGTCTTCGCCCATCATCACCTGGAAGAGGCTGGGATGAGCCCCCCCCTTTGGCACAAGTTTAACAAGGCAGCAGAATAAGGTACTGTTTCCTTTTTCCTTTCGTGTTTTTCTCTTTCTTGTTTATTTGTAATGGAAACAGGAAAGCCACAGAGGCTAAATCTAAAACTTCAGGTGGGGAGAATAAAAACCAACCGCCACCATCACAAACTACTTGAACACAGTTATGGGTGTTTTGACTGCAGAAATACAATCTGTTGAAAGTTTGTGTGCCATTCAATGGCAAACCATCCACCGCCTCTAGATCCCAGAGTTGCTATTAGCAATGAAGCCCCACAAAGTGCTGCTCAAATAGTCGAGCAAAGTACTGAGGAGGTGATATTCCTATTATGGATCCCTTACCAGTTATGCAACGGAATCACCCCTCACAACAAGTTTCAAGCTTAAGTTCCAATCCTAATTTTGAAATGTGAACTGAGGATTGCCCTGTGAGTCCTAAGAGGAAAAGTATTAAAGGTTCTGTGACAAGGCACAGACACACCTGAAGCTAGGTGTTTGACAATATTGCACACAGCTAATTAGATACAAGACTAGGGAATTATAACACAGATAAAGGAGGGGCAAATATGGACAAATCTGGCAGCAGTGCAAGCCTGGAGGCCATGAAGGATGCCCAGAAAGAAGCTATGGAGCTATGCTCCGATTTTATACTCAAAGTGGAGCAAATTACTGTCAGTGAGTGGATCATAAACGGAGGGACTTAGTTGATTTGGTCTCGTCCGTAAATAATCAAGACACATCTGTAAGCAGGAAGGACCTAAAAGGGCCAAATTGCATGGACATGCCCCCATATTCATCAAAGGGTACAAATATGGATGTGATACAAGCAGTGACGGCCCGTGTAGGGCGTTTTACCGGGGCGGTGACGTGGCGCAGAGGAGGGGCAGGGTGGGGGGTTGCAAAATGCGGCAAACGGCCGATTTCAGGTAAGTTACAAAAAAAATTAATAAAACGAATTTCGTTGTGCGCGCTGAATCGCATTTGGCGATGCAGCGCGCACAACGAAATTTGTTTTATTAATTTTTTTCGTAACTTACCTGTACTTGGCCGTATGCCGCATTTTGCAACCCCCCACCCTGCCCCTCGTCTGCGCCACGTCACCGCCCCGGGAAAACGCCCTACACGGGCCGTCACTGGAGTCAAGGAAGAAGGACACTATTGTTGGATAGAAATATGTATGAACCAGCGCCAGTGGAGGCTTAAAACAATCAGAAACATTAGGGCATATGTATAAGAAACTCGTGGAGCATGTTGTTATGCCAAAATTGGTAAATCTGTGTTCTGTTAGTTTCAAAATGCAGGAATGCGCCGTATTTATAAAAATGTTTCCCCTAGCACTGGCACTAATAAAGATGCCTAGCACCAGCGCAGGCACCCTTGCACTATATTTCTTGGGTGCCTGCACTTCAGGGGGGACTGTTTATGTGCAGGAAGAGATACCTTTCTTCACATAAACAATCTTAACAGGCGATTTGCTCTATCCATGTTTGCTGTAGAATGCAGCAAACATAGAAAGAGCAATGTACGAAGAGGAATAAAATATTTCTTCTCGTATCAGCAGTTTAAGACCAGGTATATCCTGGTCTTATTTGTGACGCTGCCCCATACCTTGTAAATATGGGGCAGCATCAAAAAGCAATGGGTGTGGCAGCGGACGGTCCACTGCAACACCCATTACCCACCCCTTTCATGCTCCTTTTTCAATGTGTGCTGCATTCTGCAGCACACCTAAAAAGAGGTAAAGTCTCTTGTGATTGTTTTTAGGCAGGAAGGTTTACCTTCCTGCAGAAAAAACAATCATCCCTGCAATGCAGTTACCCTCGCACCATGGTGCAAAGGTGCCTGTGTTAGCGCACAGTAGTCCATTGTGCGCCAGCGGAGGGGAAAAAAGACAGGAATACACCATATTTTATAGAAACAGCGCATTCCTGCCCTTTTCTTTTGCCATAGGGCAGAGCAGCAGGTATGCCTGCAGTGCTGCCAAAAACTCTTAAATGAGGCCCTGTATGTGGTCAAATTCGAGGCAAGTTTGGCATACAGATACACCCGTTAAGTTTTTTTTTTTATACCATCTAGTCCTATATGCTATGGGTCCCGAACACCAGATGACAGACAGAGGGACCATGAGAGAAGAAACTACAGTTTTCCCACATCAAATAACTTGATGCCACTTGAGGAGCTTCAATCAAACAGGCCCTTTTAATATAGAACTGCATATTTTACCAGCCCCCCCCGACGTTATATTAAACCCGGTTAACCAATATGCACTATCGACATTCTCTTCCGATGGCATCATAAATCTGTCTGCCACTGTTAGAATCAACCATAGTGACCCATTAAGTGCTGATGTAGTTCTAAATTTAGGAGAGTCAATCAAAGATAATTTAAATCCTTCCTCAAGCAACTACCCAAAATCTTCAATGATGATTGGCCAACCTTTGTGAAGCAGTTCTAAATTACATGTTGCCAGGAGACAAGGATGAGGGAGGATTTTTATATAGATTGTTACTTTGGTTTCTTTCACCATGCAACACCTTTAAATGCAGGAAAAGCCAAAGGTGGCTTAGGAAAATGTATTTCTGTCAAGAATACTTCAATCCGAGCAAATAAGGTGTGGCCCTCACCATCAGGGCCCGCTTTAGGCAGTGCTACTGGTACGGCCGCACTGGTTGCTGACCTGTGGAGGGGGCGCTGACATCAGGGGGTACTGTGTTTAGCAATATATTATGTTAGGAGAGATGAGGGGAACTTTTGCCCTGTCGTAGTGAGAAAATTCGAGTAGGCGGTCATGGGGCATTGAGGGCGCCAAAAGTGATTGTTGCACCGGGCGCCAACAGTGCTAAGGTCAGCCCAGCTCACCATTTTTCTTAGTTATCCGATTTGCCCTCCAATCCCCTTTTGATATTATAATGATAAACTAACATCTTCAATTATAGTACGGTGGGTCCAATGAGGAGCTTGAAGAGTTCTTGGAAGATTTTTATAGGTTGCATTCACGTATAGTTTTTTAGAAATTTGGGTATGGGATTTTAACGTAACAATCTGTACGTTTATTGACCACCAAGTCTGCGGCTTTCTGGATCAAGGTAACAATGAAATGACACTTTTTTTTCCAATCTGGGTACTTTGACTCCATAAATAGATTGCTACTGAAATTCGACTTGATATTCTTAAATGGAATAGGCATGTCGAACATACCAACCTACACCAGCAGTGTAAATGGGAGTACAATTGATTTTTATAGTGGTGTCACTTGAATTGTATGCTATTTTTAGGATTTTTGAAATTATAATCAATTGCTGTAGTGATCATAATACCCTTACTGCCCATCTGAATATAACTGTAAACAAGCCAGAGGCTAGTGGAAATCTCTCAAACTTGTTTATTCTGAATGAAAGGCTATTTGATTAAAATGGCATAATGTATTGCCGGTTATGGGAGGTAGTGAACCGCCCATTTTTTGCAGACTATTGTGTGTCTAAGGTGGACTCATTAATCCCTGTCAACATCTGGGTTCAACATTCTACTGATGTCTTCCACATGGAAGAGGAAGATCTAGATCCAAAAGTTTTAGGGCTACCTTTAATGACAGGTATGAGAGCCCTTAGTGATGCACTAAATTTGCAGGAAGTGGCAGAGACACAATCCAGAAGTACCACAGGGAAGGCATCAGGGCACAATGGGGTCCCTGTAGATCTTTATAAATCCAATATACCTCTTTGGTCTCCACCTTTAGCTAATGTTTTTAAATATTCCTCCTTGAATCTTCAAATAATACTATTATCGGACCAATTTTTAAAAAGGCCAATAGAGGTCAGCCCACCCGGTACTACCCAATTTATAGTGTTAAGATCCTTGATCTGGCTATGTTGGCGTGACTTGAAACATGGGCAGAAGAACACAAGATCATATCAGAAGTCCAGTTGGGCTTTTGCCACAGGGTTGGTACACTTGAACAATGTTTACATTTGTACTTTATCATGGGGAAATACAAGTATGCCAAGAAAGGCGCACTCTGCTTAGCATCCAAGGACTTTTTAAGTGCCTTTGGCCTGGTAAATCATACTGCATTGTTAGAAATATAGGGCCCGATTCACAGAACTAACTTAAGACAAAATCCTAAACTTACTATCATTTTCGTATCCACAGAAGCCACTTACTCATTTTTGTATTCACAGAAGACACTTACTCGCTTCGGTATTCACAGAAGTTAGGAGTCCTAACTTTAGGACTCCCAAATGCCTTCTGTGAATACCGAAAGTCTTAAAATTAGGATTTTTCTCAGTTTAGGAGTCCTAAAGTTAGGATGCCTAACTTTACTACTTCTAAACTGAGAAAAATCCTAATTTTAAGGCTTTCGGTATTCACAGAAGGCATTTAGGAGTCCTAAAGTTAGGAGTCCTAACTTTACTACTACTAAATTGAGAAAAATCCAAATTTTAAGACTTTCGGTATTCACAGAAGGCATTTAGGAGTCCTAAAGTTAGGTGTCCTAACTATACTACCACTAAACTGAGAAAAATCCTAATTTTAAGACTTTCGGTATTCACAGAAGGCATTTAGGAGTCCTAAAGTTAGGACTCCTAACTTCTGTGAATACCGAAATGAATAAGTGCCTTCTGTGAATACCAAAATGAGTAAGTGCCTTCTGTGAATACCAAAATGGTAGTAAGTTTAGGATTTTAACTTAAGTTAGTTGTGTGAATCGGGCCCATTGTATCACTTGGGGGTGGAGAAAGATCTCCTAATACTAATGAAACAACTGTATGCTGCAACATCTGTTTCAATTAGATATGGCGCTACAGGAGAGCTAACCTCACCCTTTAGGGCCCTTAGAGGAGTCTGATAGGGATAAATTATGGCTCCTTTGATTTTCCTGTTATACATAACTAGAATACGCAAGTATTTGCTCGAAAAGGGCACCAATATGCCAAAGATGGGCAATCGCTTCATCCCGATGCAGTGCTCATCTCGTGAACAGCAAATGGCCTCAGATTTTATTGGATTTCTTTTTGTCATTTATGAAGGATTTAGATTTAAAAGTACACTTCACTAAATCCTTTGTAATGACCTGTGGATCAAATAAAACATAAATTAGGACTTATTGGTTAGAATCGACAAGGTTGGGCAGAACAAATACTTTTAATTATTTGTGGTTTTTTTTAAATTCCTCCCTGACTTGGTCACCCTTGATAAAGCTAAGAAATCAAAAATTAAATAAATCAAATGCTGCAGTGTTTACATTTGCTCACAAAATCTGACAGAAACCTGTTCATTAAATAATGACTATTATAAATGTAAGAACGTTACCTCTGGGGACATATGAGGCTGGTATCTGAGGTTATTCAAACTCATACATTTTGCAACGAACTGAAAATAGTTTTGTTTGCCATTTCCATTTATAACTTTATTTGCGATCACTAGGATCATAGAAAGTAGGTTCTTCAAAAACAAATAATACATATTCATAAAAAAAATCCTACGATCGATCGGATGCAAGTAACAATAAAAAATTGTTAGACCTGGCATTTTTGGCGTGTTTTCCCCTTGTCTTTTTTTGCTTCTGACCACCTGTTTTTGAAGGGGATGCATTTCGTTTTTGCTGATTTTACAACTCTGTCCTCTGTACCACTGCTGTTCAGTGCTAATGTGCAAGGGCTCCCTCTGTAAATTGTTATTATGATTGATTACTCATGACTGGCATATTTGATTTACTGGTAAGTCTATATTAAAGTGTCCTTTGTGCACCCTGGGCCTGTAACTCAAATTCTACTAATGGGACTGCAGCGCTGATTGTGCCACCCACATAAGTAGCCCTGTAACCATGTTTCAGGCCAGCCACTGCAGTGTTTGTGAGTGCAGTTTCAAACTACCAAGTCGACCTGGAAAGAACACTCACTTGCCAGGCCCAAACCTGCCCTTTTTCTATATCTATGGCACCCCCTTCAGTAGGCCAAGGCAGCCCAATGGGCAGGGTGCAGTGTATTTAAAAGGCAGGACATGTAGTGGTGTGTTTTACATGT
This sequence comes from Triturus cristatus, assembly GCF_964204655.1. Lineage (NCBI taxonomy): Eukaryota > Metazoa > Chordata > Amphibia > Caudata > Salamandridae > Triturus > Triturus cristatus. Next base: position 1,209,229,609 of record NC_140591.1, on the reverse strand, counting down.
TTGGATAGTAAAATAATGCAAATTCCGTTTTTCACTATTGCAAGGAATACCTTTCCCATAGGTTATCATTAGAGCTTTCTGGTAACCTCTTACAAGTGTGTGTTACTTTCAGCAATGAAGAGAAAGAGATTTTAATTTTAGGCCCCTGAACTCACAATTTACAAATACATAATTTAGTGAAGTGTTTTTAAAATTGCATGTTTGAAAATGCCACTTTTAGAAAGTGTACAATAATAATAGTGACAGCTTGGCGTGCACTCAAGATCAACTAATAAAACTGCTTAACTGAATGTACTATTATTGTACTGGCTTGGTGTGCACTGTCTGAGGTGGTTCTACCCTGCCACCTGGTAATGAAAACATTTACTAGAGCTCTATGTTCTAGACAGGGTGTGCACTACCATATGCACTCAATTGTGAGTGTGTGTTAACAATTCATTACCACTTAAATTTGCTTTACTTGCTTGTACACAGTGTAAACATGTTGTAAAACATAACTGGTATAAGTACTGGACTATGACACCATAACTTCAAAACACTCCTGGACTATGAGGAGATTCTGTCAAGAAGAGCGGGAGAAGCTGTAGGAGGGGAACTGCCGCTCTGCTTGTTGCTGTGTTGTGCTGGCCTAATGCTTGCTGCTTCTGTCTTGGGCAGTGAAAGGACTCAACTTTTGCTTTAAGTATCCTGCTTGCCAAAGTTCTATAAGGGCTTTTGGTCCATGCCACCTGTTGAGAAGTCTCAGGGCCATCAAGACTTCACCTGTAGCCCACTGAACTCCTCTGCTGGGGGTTCTGAACTGCATATGGTGCCAATCCCAGTTCTGAGCCCTTGTAGGTGGCTTTGCTGCAAAGAAGAGAACAAAGACCCACTTATCCCCCTTCAGTACCTGTTTTTCCCCGATACAGAACCCCTGTGCAAATGAAAAACTAATGGATTGCCTTCATGCAGCTGAAGAATTGATGTAGCGCCTGCCGTGTGGCTGAAAGATCACCCCTGCCCAAGGCCTGAGCACTGTGTCTCCGACGTCTGACACAGCCCGCTCTGACTTCTATGAAAGCCCAGCTGTGTAGCTTAAGAAATTGATGCATTACCTGCCACGCCACTGGAAAATCAGCACAGCACCTGTTTTGCCGCTGCTGCATTGACCAAGCGCATCTGGATTGTCACCTGTGTGCCACGTTCTCCATTAACGTTGCCAAGCAGTAAGGAACCGAGGCTGCGTGCCACATCACCTCCCTTCAAAGTAAGGAACAGATGCATCACCTCCCCTGACAGTAAGGATCTGACGCATTACCATCCTGCGCTGCAGTAAGGAACTGACACATCACCTACCATGGCAGTAAGGAACCGAAGATTCACCTTCCCTGAGAGTAAGGAACTGACGCATCACTTTGTTTTTTTAGCACTTCCCTGCGCCTGTTTTCTTCTTTAAATTTTGTGCATCCTGCATACTTCATGATAAAAGTTTCCTATGGACTAAACTGTTTTGAATCTTTTAAAAATGACATCTTGATTTGTGTATGTTGGACTTTTGTTGGTTTAGTCTTGTTTCAGTCAGATAAAGAGTGATTATTGTTCTAAACTAGTGTGGTATCCATTTGTAGTGTTTTCACTGTGTTACTGTGTGAGCTTTGTACAAATGATTTACATATTGCCTCTGAGATAAGCCTGACTGCTCATGCCAAGCTACCAAGGGGGTGATCAGAGGTTATCTTGGGTGTGTAAGTTCCTTATCCTGATTAGAATAAGGGTTTCTACTTGGACAAGGTGTAAGCCACTGCCAACGAGAGACCCCCATTTCTAACAAATATTCTAAAACAATGTTGCAATATCACAGTTTAAGACCATAAATGTCAAAGCATTAAGAAACTCAAGCGCAGTATACAAGATAAAAATTAGTTGCTTGGAAATTATTTGCTCAGTACCCATTATCGGTAAACAGCAAGTCACAGTTTTTATAAAAGAAAAAGTGTCCAGTGCAAGGTCATACTCCCTCGTAGTAAAAGCCATAGTAATACAGTGCAACGATTTCCCAGAAGATGCTAAAACCAAATAATGACTCCAATATAATTCCATTTCAAGTGGGGAGTTAAAACAAGAAAGCACAAACATGCACATTACAATAGGTTCAGGCCAGTACATTTGTGGCTTTATAAGAGCATCCCACCACCCTCTTGTCACTCTCGGATGATCGTTGTGATCGAACACATAGGCACAAGTTAGGTGCTCAACATCCCACCAACATTTGACCTTTGCTCTCAAGATGCTTAGTGCGCTTTAACCATAGTGCTATTAGATAACTAGCACACCAAGCACAAGTACTCTACTTGTATTGGTTTTCAGTATTCTAAGAGTCACGAAATACCTCCTGATACACAAATTCCTACAGAGGGACACAACCCACTTAACTTGAAGGACATGATAGCAAGAACAAAAAAAATAATAGATATGTTCCAGCGATTCTGTACCCTGTGGCATACTGGGCAGTGGTCGGCAACCTCACCCTTTTTGTGACATTTGGAACTAAACGCTTTAATGGGTATGGTGCCGTACCTAAATTGAAGGTGCAACTTAGGTGCTAGAGCTGGAACCGTTTCATCAATGTTCACCTCATAGCGCACATGGTTTACATCAATAAAAGGTAATGTTAATGTTGCTTTACTCTGGGTCACAGCTACAAACTCCCAATACTGTCCCTTGAGCCTGTCTCATGGGATCAAGCTCATAAAATCTGGGGAGAGTCAATAATGTTCAAGCCCCAGTCTCTCTAAGAGTGACTTTAGGGTTCGGAACCAGGGAATCTTCTCTACTCACTGCAGGGCTCTTGTGCCTTCCCTATACAATTCAAGGGCTGTGGTGGTCAACAGTTGTTGACAAAAAGTTAGAAGCTTACATTCTATTCAATGCAAGATCTTTCTTTGTGCTAGATATAAGTATGCTGCAAAAGTGTACTTTGGCTAAGGTTTAATATAGATCTAAAAAAACAGCGCTCCACAGTATTTATACTATTAATGTTAGCACCTCCCCACACTTCGGCCCCATACAAAACAGACCCCATTGCCTTTACATTGTAAATTTCACGTGCTGGGGTAATTCATCTAGATGAGGTCCTCTGAAGATTCTTAGCTATGTTTGTGGTCTGCAGGATTAGGGACGTGTGAACCTTCTCCCGCTGAGGAGCCTAGCTCAGGTTGGGTGTCATTTTTTTGCTTGAATAATCAAAATTAGCTACCTGATCTAAGGGGATGTCTCCCACTAGCATGCATCTTTTACAATGGCTCACCTTGCAATTGGAAATTAACACTTGGTCTTGGTACTATAAAGCTCTAATTCTCTCCCGTCACAAAAGGAATTAAAGAGGTCGAACATCATCTGGAGCCCCTGTGGCGACATAGAAATCAGAAGGGTATTGTCATGGAGAGGAGGACAGGGACCCTCCTCTCTCCAAGTTTGGGTGCATCATACCCATCCCTGTTTAAGTACGCTATCACCCCATTAATATAAAGGGAGAAAAGGGTGGGGATGAGAGCGCATCCCTGCCTGACTTTACTATCTATCTTGAAGGGTTTTGCCACCTGCTAATTCTCCTCCCTTCTGACATGGGACATATCATCCACATGCAACCTTACCAAGATGTTCAAAAGTGGAGCAGGAATGCTTTTTTCCAGCACACTCCAGACCTTCCCCCTGGGAACCAAATGAAATGCCGTGTGTAAGTCAACAAAGGCAACAAAAAGCTTACCATGGTTTATTAAAACCTCTCACAAACAAATGTAAGACAATTGGAAGCCATCAGCAGAGGTACTAACATTGGCTCTAAAGCCCGTCTGCAAATCAGACAAGACACCCTTTTCTGTTATCCAGTCCTGCAGATGTACCAGCACGTGTTTACAAAATGTTTTTTTCCATTGACTCAAGCAGACTGATAAGTCTGTAGTTCTCTGGGATTGCCTGATCCCCCTTCTTGTAGACTGGTAGAATATACGCTAGTTTCAATGAAGTGGGAATATCCAGTCTGGAGAGGATGGTATTGCAAAAGATAGTTATATTTGGACCCCACACTTCCAGGTTCACCTTATACAAGTCATTAGGTATCGGAACCAGAGACACAGGCAGGAATACAAGAATCAATTGTGCCAAGGTATATTTTAATGTAAACTCAAGGGTGCTCAAATTGTCTATATCTCCCTCTTCTAGAGAAACTCTCTCAGCTTCCTAAACAGTGCTCTTGTTTGTGTACAGCTTACTAAAATGGGTCACCCACTGGTTGGACAGAAAAATCTCAACAGTTTTGGGGTCATTTAGGCAGACGGCTGCAGACCTCCAGAGAGATTTGTTGTCTTTAAAAATCCTGGATTTATGAAAAGAAGACCACAGGGAATTCTCCCACTCTTTTTTTTAGCAAAAGCGAAAACCTGCATCTATCTGGTTCTTCCCCTCATTATATCTGAAATTGAGGTAGTCTTTGCTGCAGTTAAAAGCTCCCTTTTGGCCAGCCTACATTCATGGTTATACCATGCAGTGATCTTGGGCTCTTTCTTCCCCCTTCCTACAGCCTTACTCAACAAATCCCTGACTTGCGAAACAGGGAGACATGGCTAAAGCTCAACCCTACCCTCCTAAGCTCCACAGTAGGAATGGCTACGTGTGCAACCACTTTCTCCACTCTGACTTTAATTGCCTCTAAGGTTGCAGGATTTATTTCCACCCAATTCCACCTGGTGTTGTTCCTATTGTTGGATTGAGGAAGGCCACCCACATCCGTGTTACTGTGAAGAGATGGTTTTAAAGCTGAGTTGTCAACAAGTGTCAGGGTAGGGCATGATGGTCACTATCATATCTATATACCACTACCATATCAGAAACTTCTAGCCAAAGCTTCACATCAACAAGGAAATAATCAATTCTGCTATGGTTGCCCGGCATTTTGAATGTCATTTTACATTGTCAGTCTGAAGGAGTCCAACCATTTGGAGCCCTAAGATCAAAATTAAGCATCAGTGTTAGTGCCTCGGCTGCTTTATGGGTCAATCTCACAATTGGCAGATCTAAATTGCGGAACACAACACTGATTTTCCCAATGAACTGTCAGGTCAGAAGGAGTACCTCTTAGGGTTTTGAATGTGGAATTTAAATCTCCAGCCACCGGACGGGAACCTTTCCCTCTGTGTTCAGATAAAGATTACTCTAATACATTTAAAACCCTGGTCTCCACACTACAAGTTCCTACTTCATTGTAAACATTAAAAGATTTAGGGACAGCCCTGATGGGAGCACCAGTCCGACTGCCTAAATGTCAGGGGAATCAATGGGAATTGTCCTTATTTTATACTGCAGAGCTGTTTTGATCCAGAACCCTGGCTCCGAGTGTCTACTCCTTCCACAATGTACCGCATTAAGACTATCAGAAGTGAATCCATTCCAATGTAAGGGGTTAAGACACCATGTCTCTTGGAAGAGGCAGATGTCCTGCGAGTCTATGAATTGACTCCATTCCATCTCCGGTAGCAGTTAGAGATCCCTGTTACATTCCACAACAAGAGTTTGGGCAGAAGGATCGCCAGTGATCAACTCACCACCTGTATTATTGTTTTCGGGCACACCCTGCACAGTATTTGCAATGGGCGGCCCAGGAACCATTAAACAATTTATGTTAGAGCTCAGTCAAGCAAAAACCCTAGGTGTTCCACTGCCTGTATCCCCAGCAGTTTGGATGGCACTACCTGATTAAATACTAGCATCAACTACCAGGGCACAGTATTTAATTAAAATACAGGTATAAGCTCGAAAAATGGTGCGCAATCTATGGTCATAAGACCGTCAACTGTAGTCCAATAGAAAATCAAACCTTCACCCTGTACCTCTGGGCTTTACCGTATGGAAGGTCTCCGTTGGGGATTTGTGCAGACCTATGACTCTTGGTCTCCAAACTACTCCTTCTCTCATTTTCCTCCTTGGGGAACCCATCCTGGAAAAACCAGACTGAAATCCCGCATAACAAGAGCTGTTGCTTAGATAGGGGAATGGGATTTAAGAGATCTGTGGAAGTTGGGGTTATTTCCCAATAGGGGCTGTTGGGTTAGAACAGTATACAACAGAAGATGGTGCTCCTCATTTCTATAGTTTTTTAAAGTTCCTCACGCTTTCACATCCCTCCATCATGTCACAATTAGCAAGGTTGGGGGGTTTTCTTCCTAAATTTCTTCCCATCATAACTCTCCACTGACTTCTTCAAGGCAGCATCCTGGTCCCTCAGATCTCCAATCACACCCATCAAGCTATGAAGAATTAATAACACTTCAAACTGGAGATGATAGACACCTCCTCTCAAGACCCCTAGTTTAAAACAGCATCAGGGCAGAGGTTCGAGAAGCGCTTATGACACTTAATTACTTTATATTACAACCAGACAAGGGCCTCTCTATGGCACTTTTCGGGGAGCGCAAAATATTCCCCCTCCCCTTGACTGTGTTTTATTTGTAGATTATTGTCGGAACCACGAAATGCTGCATCTAATATTGGCCATGAGTAATCAGGCCTAGCTTATATGGAGGACATGCTTAAGTTGGCACCATTGACTTTATAGATAAAATGCTGGGGCAACCAGGAAGCGGTCTCGGTTAGAGCCTTTATAGCAGACTGTCTATCATTAGGCAATGTGTGTTATATATCAATTGGGAATGCCAGAAATCTTTGACAAACCAGGGGCAGTTAACATGAGCTGTACGGGAAATACGTAAACTTAGATTTTTTAGAACAGTTCATGGAGTCAAAGAAGGAATGAACACTAACAATGTCTAGTACTGCTAAATATGCTCCTATTAGCGCAACTATATGCCCTGAACCTTACTTATCACTTATAACTGAATTTAGCCAGAAAATCCCTTTATGAATGAATGAATGAAAGTACTTATAAAGTGCTACGTTCACTCCAAGGAGCATCTTGGCGCTAGCGGGAAGAGTTGAAGTTCTGTGGTGAACAGAGACTTTGTGAGCACATTAGCGGGGACGAGGTCAGATGAGTGATAGCACAGTGTGTTCTGAGGCAGCAAAGACCCATCTTCTTAGAAGTTTTTCGAACATTTGTTCGGATTTCACCAATCTCAGTTGAGTAGTTAGGATATTCCAAGCTTTAGTTCCCAAGACAGCCATTGACTTTCCCCCTCTGGATTTCAGATGAAAGGAGGGAGGGGATAAAAGGTTTTTTGAAGAGGACCGCAGTAGTCGTTGGGTGACATAGGGTCTGATCCTGGACCGTAGCTATTTCCCTGATGGCCTTGAAGATGATAGTTAAGATTTTGAAAAGGATAGGCAGCCAGTGCAAGGTTTTGAGTGCTGCCACTGTAGAGGACCCTTTAGGCAGTTTAAGAACTAGCCTAGCTGCCGCGTTCTGGACCACTTGTAATCTTTTCAGAGCAGCTTTTCTGACACCTGCATACAGACTATTTCAGTAGTCCTGGCGTGATAGAATTAGTGCTGCTGTGACTGTTTTCCTGGCATTGACCAGATGTAGATCAAAGAATTTTCTAAGAGTTTTTATCGTGTGAAAACATGTACCTGCTACGACAAGAGCTTGCTTATTGAAAGATAGTGTGGGATCGAATCGGATCCCTAGATTCCTCACAGTGTCTACTGAGTTGGGCTGTGGAGCTATGTTTGGCGGCCACCATTATTTGGACATAAAGAGATTGGTTTTTCCGAACAGCATGATTTTGTTTTTTTGACTGTTGCATTTGAGATGGTTGAATTTCATCCAATCCATCACTGCGGTTGGTCATTAGCGAAATTATTCCTCAGCTGCTGTAGTCTTTTTGTCAAGAGTGAGAATTAGCTGAGTGTCATCTGCATATGAGATGGATTCAATGTCAAATGAGGCGATAAGAGTGAGTAGCGGTTACATGTAAAGATTAAAAAGCGTTGGGCTTAGGGATGAGCCCTGTGGTACCCCTGATGACAGATGTTTTTCTGTAGAGTTGTAACTTCCTAATATTACTATGTGTCGCCTATCTTTCAAAAAGGATGTTAGCCAGGCCAATGCCTTATGAGTTTAAACCAGCCTGTCTGCCAGAATATCATGAAAGACCGTGTCAAATGCGGCCGATTAATCCAGAAGAATCAGTACTGCATCCTTGCCCTGGTCTAGGACGAACTTTAATGTTTCAGTAGTATGGAGCAGCACTGATTCTGTTGAATGACCAGGTCTAAAACCCGATTGCTTGGGGTGTAGGATATTAGCTTCCTGCAGAAAATCATTGAGCTGTATGTTGACCACTTTCTCTGCTATTTTGCTCAGACATGGTAACAGCTAGATAGGTCTGAGATTAGAGAGGGTGGTAGGGTCTAGGAGTTTCTTTTTTTGAAGGGGTTTAACAGCAGCGATTTTCCAGTTGTCGGGTACTTTCGCTAGTTTAAGGTGAAGTTGATTATGTAGTTAAGGGTGGGATTTATAGTATCCACCAGTGCATGTAAAATCGTTGGGGGGCATGGCTCGAAAGGTGAGCCTGATTTGCAAGAGAGGATAGCTTGCCTGGACTGTTCCAGACTGATCTCCTTGAAACATCTGTGCTCTCCTCTATTTCCTAAAGTTTCTCAGTCAGTAAACAAGGGGATCCTTTCTGTGAAGTCTTTTTTGAGATTAGTGATTTTATTTTCAAAGAATTCAGCTATCTGATCACATTGTAACTGTGACGGGGGAATTTCTTGTTCTAAACTTTTCGGGTCTGTGAAAGATTTAACAATGTTAGAGATGGTTTTCTGGTTAGACGCTGTCTTATTGATAAGATTAGAGTAGTATGCTTTCTTTTTTGTTTTGATTTGCTGGTAATATATCCTGAGAGCTGTTTTAAAAGATGAAAGTTCTTCTGATCTGTAGCTCTGCCTCCATATACTTTCTAGTTTTTTGCATTGACCTTGTAATTCTTTAAGGCCGGGGGTAAACTAAGGGGCAGAATTTTTATTAGAAGTGCTTTTGCTAGGATGAGGAAGTGGTGCCAAGGTATTGGCTAGAGAAGTCATCCAATCATTGAAGATATCAGTGTCTATCGAGGGGTTGCCAGTTAGAATAGGTTTTCCCACTGCTGCCGTATCATGTAAGTCGGGATTAGAGAGCATTTTATTCCACTTGCATCTAAAAAAAAAATAACGTTTATTTAGACCAATTGATCTATAAACCACAATACATATTTTATCATCTAAAATCAACATAACACACGTTCTTTCCAATTACTATAAAAATTCTACTATCATAAAACTACATTTATACAATTAAAACCAAAATTCATTGAAATTAAAAATCTTTGGCCTTTTCATAGGTCTCTACTCAGTTTAGAAATTTATAAACCCCCTGCATAAATTTCCCAATGGCTATCGCAATGTCAAGATTTTCCATTTCCACTAAGAGATCACGTGCTTGCGAGCGCTCATTGACATCATATTTTACAAATATCGGGCAAAGAAACACTTTACGTAAATTTAAAAACAGATAAAAGTCCAATAAAAGGTGCAAAATATCACACTTCATTCCTAATTTACACACACAATTACCATCCGGATGTAAAAGGGCAGCTTTTATTCCGTTATTTGTAAATAGCGGGTTAGTTCCTATTCTTAACTTAAAGACTTCATTCCTTAACCAACGGTTCGGTAGCAAATCCATGTATGGAAAACTGGAGTCTTTCTCCCATCCTGCGCTCATAAACTTTACAGAATCTTTTTCTCTCAGATACTGTAGATCTATTGCCCTAGAGCATACCTTACCCTGCAATTTAAGCACTTTCTTTATCACATTAATTTGGAGTGTTATAGGGTCAATGTCCACCATCAGGAGATCACAAATGGTCTGGAGTTTCCTTCTTGTTGCCTTCGCCCACTTTAACTCACTGGATTGAATTTCCTTCATACACCATTGTGATTAGGGGTGGGCGGAATTTGCGGAATTAACCTTCGCAAATTATCGCGAGAATGTTTAAAATTATCGCAAACAAGCAGAAATATCGCAAAGATGCGGAAGTTTTTTTCCGGCATGTTCGCGAGATTTTCTGCATGGTTGCGGGTCGCCAACTTACCCATGTGGTTGCTTGCGGGCGCGGCCATCTTGTTTTGAGTTGTTCTCGCGGTGCATGATCGCGAGAAGAAAGACGTGATCGCGCGACGCATGACGTCACTGCGGGCGCGAACTGTCGCGAGACAGCGCAAATGGCTAAAAACAATACAACATCTCATGGAGAACGCGACCGGATCAAGAAAACTTGTCGGCGAACGCAGGGATTCAGGTAAGGCGATCGCGCGCGCACGAGAATGTATCATTTTACAGCGCGAGCAAGAAACAAATTATCGCCAAGCTGCGGAAACCAGAATTTTTGACATTTTCGCGCTCTCCGCGGAACGCAAAAATGTCAAATTATCGCAATTTCCGCCAACGGAACGAAATTTTTGCCCAGGCCTAATTGTGATACCTTGGTGACTTCCCCCAGACCCAGGCGGTTCCAGAATCTAAGCAAGCTTGACTGGACCTGGACATTCCATGAAGGTTGGTCCAATTCCAATCTAATTGCCTGAATCATCGCCGACCCTGGAAGGGACAGCAGGGATTTTAGACATGTACCCTCCTCTTTGTCCCATGAGCTTTTCCCATCGATGCATAGAACCTCTGCCCCATATTGGAATTGTGGCGGAACCATAGCTTTAAAGGTGGTCAATAGAGGTTTATGTGACATATCACCATAGCTATAGTCAAATCTTTTCAACCCACATACCGCTAGATGCGCTTTTAGTTTCTGTGCTTCCAGATGGGTATCCCATTTCAAAGACCTTGTAAACCATATTCCGAGGTATTTATATTCATTTACAGTATCTAACTTGGTTTGGCCCAAGTACCAGCTAAACTTCTTACTCTTCTTCCCAAAACACAAGATTTTTGTTTTATCCATATTTACTGTAAGACGCTTTGCATTGGTGTATTCATTAAATACATTCAACTTTCTCTGCAACCCTACCTCTGTTTGGTCCATTATTACAAGGTCATCAGCATACAGCAGGCAGGGCAGATGTTTACCATTTATTTTCGGGCTTGCACGTCTAGCTGTATCCAGGAGAAGGGGCAAGTCTGCTAAAAATATGGCGATGAGTAACGGGGCCAGTACACAGCCTTGCCTCAACCCATTGTTTATAGGAATTTCCCTTGTAAGCCCGCCAGAAGTATCTTTGATTACACGTGCCCAGTTATGGCTATGCAGTTCTTGAATCACCAACAAGAGATCAGCAGGCACCTCATACTTCCTCAATGCTTCCCACAGACAATCCCTATCCACCAAGTCAAAGGCTGCACGAAAGTCCACGAAGCAGCAAAACAATTTGCCCTGCTGCTCCATGGACTTCCTCGCCACCGCCCACAGAGCAAAACAGTGATCAATAGGTGAGTGCCCCTCCTTAAAGCCACCCTGCTCAATTGGAACTATTGACCGCTGCTCTACCCATTCCTTCAACCTGCCCAGGATTATTTTCGAAAACACCTTAACCCCAATATCTAATAGGTTAATTAACCTATAGTTCTTGGGGTCCTTTTTTTCCCCTTTTTGTGCAAGGGTCTAATTATGGCACCTTTCCAGGTCTTGGGAAATTTACCTGATACCAGAATTGCCACAAACATATGGGAAAAGAAACCTGCCCACCTGTCCATCTGAGTTTTAATTAAAATAGCATGGAGGTTGTCTGGGCCCACTGCACGTGATAAGTTAAATTTTTTGATGGTATCCTTTACTTTCTCTACAGAGAAGTCTGGTATTAAACCTTCTACTCCCCTTATCCAGGTTGATCGATTATTCTCGATTTCCGGGGTCCTTTTGGCATTGTAAAGGTTGCTTAAGTAGTTTCCCCATGCTGCCTCCTCCACAACACTACTCATAGTACCCGGTGTTATACCTGCAGCCTCCTGTATCAGCCCCCAAAACCGTTTTATATTTTTATTTTCAATTGTCTGTAAGAGGTTTGCCCAACATTCTTCTTTGAAAATCCCTTTCTGTCTCTTTATTAGGGAACTATACTCTTTTTTCAACCCGCACAACCGTTCCACATTCCCAGGGTCATAATTGGTCCTCTGACGTCGCTCTAGTTTCCGTATCACGCTTTTTTTGCTTTGACATTCCAGATTAAACCACTTTGACTTACATTTGATGGTTTTGGTATTTACCTTGCCCTGTTTCTTATCTTTCACGTACACCCTTACACACTGCACCGCATGTGCTATTACATCCTCGTACCATGCTACCTGCTTCCCTTCAATCCTTTCCTTCGATAAGTTTTGTTGAAAACAAGCTAATTTCTCAACATACTCATCCGTCAGTTTTGTGGTCATACGCTTAGGATATTCCACATTTTGAGGAAGCACCCTTTCACATTTACCTGATGACTCGCCTACAATTTCACAGAATAACGCATTGTGATGACTGTCCCTGCGCTTAATTACATGGAATTTTTTTACCAATGCATAGTTCCATGCCAGGGTAAAAATATAGTCTATTGGACATTGTTGATTTCCCACTCTAAAGGTCTGGGAGGCTGGCCGATCTGTATCCTTCCTGCCATTTAAACATATTAAGCCCTTAGAACCCAGGAACTTCCCAAGGGCTTCATCCTGTCTGGTGGCTAGACACATTGGAAAAACTGCTGGTCCAATACTATAGGCACTCATCATATCTTCAAACCAATGATCTAGTTTTTCAAAATTTAATTTAGGTTTAAAATCGCCCATTAGCACCAGAGTATTCCTCCCATATTTTTCTGTCAGATCAATTATCTCCTTTTTAAAGAGGCTTAATTCTCTCTCATATTCTTTTTGAGACCCCTATTGAATATATACATTTATGATGATGAGATGGACGTCCTTGCCTTCCATACCTTTGTAACATACATTACAAACCAAGAGCCATTTGCATAATGAACGGATTAATTTTGTCTCTTTTACGAACTTGGTTGAAGCAAGAGTCAGCAATCCCCCTGATGGGCGTCCAAATTTTGTATTTTTATTGGCTGGTTTATACACATGAACAAACCCTTCTGCTACCTGACTATTGCCGCATAGCCAAGTCTCCTGTAAGCAAATGACATCAACATACTTTGCGAGCTGGTTTAAACTATCCGCCTTTGATGTTCCACCCAGCCCGTTTATGTTCCATGAAATCAATTTCAGGCTATGCGGCAACTCAGTAACCTAGTCGATGTCACTGAGGCATCCTGACTCATTCAAACCCCATGAACAGATACTACTGTCCCAATCCCTACATTCCTCTTCCCTACTGGGTTTGGAGTTTTCAACAGCTATGGTGATGTTGGCCGTCTCACCCCACCCCCCAGCTGACCACCTCACCTGCCTTTCCCCCAGACCAGCGTGAAATCTCAGAAAGCCTCCCTTTCGCTGTTTCCCTGCATCTACTTCTTCTTCTGAAATAATCCTTATCCCCTCTTTCTCTGCATTCTGGATTACCGCTTTAACAAGTCTAGAGTAAACTTGCACCTTTGTGTACTCTACGCCATTATTATCACAGCAGAACCCTATCTGTTTCAGATCCTTTGACCCAATTTCTTTTAGGGATGGGCATTTTGAGAATGAAAATAAAAGATGGGAACGATTCAGCGGGCCTAACTTTCTTTGTTTTTTCCCACCTGTTCATTGTGTTTAAAGTAAATCCACATTTTATTTCTATTGCTTTTGTCAGGGGTTTCTAGATCACTGCCAGCTCTTCCCATCTGTGTATTCGTTCTTGGGCGAGTGTCTGCTCTTCTACCTCCGGCATCTACACTTCTTATTTGTGTCTTCCCTCCACGCTTGTTACAAGATTTTTTTAGCGAGGGGTTATACATGTTTAACCGTGGTTCTTTTTTCCTATCCCTTTCAACTTCAGTGACCGCGCCTGCAAAGTCTAGTTGTCGCCCAATTACCATTTTTTCTCTTATCTGATTTTTCCGCTGGGCATTTTCTTTTAGGTTTATCCTGGACTGCATTTCTTTGCTCTTCTCTTTTTTTTGGGCCTTCAACTTGCCCTTGCCCTGGACATGAGAGGGTCTTTTACGTGGGTACCTTATGGTCTGATGTCTCAAGAACTCTCCCCGCCTCTTTACCAACATAGGCCACCTAGAGATGTAGACATTACTCTTAGAACCACCCTCCACTGCTGGCTCTACTTTCTCTTCCCTTTGCTCGTCTAACCCTGGAGCTTGTACAGTTCTTACCATTGTAGGCATCAATCCCCTTATCCCCTGCAGTTCTTCTATCATTTTTTTAAACTGTAGTTCGTGATTATTTAACAGAGTATTATTTAATACCGAAACCTCCAGCAAGCCTTGCAGCATTTTTTGGATCATTAGCATAATGTCCAACATCGAGGCTGAAGATGAAGTTGTAATGTCCATACCCAATGTACCATTCCGTAGTATTTCATTTAAGGAGTCCAGAGGTTTCGGGCTTTGGAACCCGGCTTGATCCAGGCATTTGTCCAACATAGATCTTGCCGAAGAATTTAACAGGTTGGAACAGTCCCCCACATCACTGGGCCCCAAACCTGCCAAACCTACATCCACTGCTCTTGGTGAAGGGAAAATGCGTGGGGAGGGTGAGAGTCTTGGTTCCAAGAGCGGTATCCTTTGACTTAAATCATTCTGTGAAAAGGAGGTATCCATAATCTCCACGACATCCTCTGCTTCAGCCCATGGTATCTCATTGTTAGTCGCAAGGATTTGGACTATGGTTTGAGCTTGACTTTTCCCTGGGGTTAGTGTTCTTTTAAAGTGCTTCCCCACAAAGTCCTTTATCGATTTAGACACCAAGCCTTCATCTTTCTCACTACTTGTTAGTGTATTCTCAGTAATAGCCTTCTTTGTAGTCCTTTTCTTTTTGTCATTTTTATCATTAGTAACGCGTGGCTTCACAGTGGTCTCTTTGGACCCTTCTGCAGAAAAAGACGCTTCGGACACATTAGCACTATCCAACGACCCTGTGCATGTTTCCTTCTGCTCTGCCTTTCTTGGTGCCATAACCGCGTTTCGCACCTGCTCTGGAGTATACTCAATGCGTATTTTACAGCCTTTTATTTTCCTTTTTATTCCTTTTTATTACTCTCCCACTAGGTCAAATAATCAAAACAAATTTAAAATAAAGTTTAAAACTCTTACCTTCCCTGTGAGCTTGCTGCTGATTGACCTGTGTCTGTTGTATGCTACCTTAGGACCGTCTGGGCACTCGGCAACAATCAATCGATTCTGGCTGCTCTCAGCTCTCAGCCCTCTGCCTCTGAAACTCCTCCACTCCCAGTGCCCCGGCCTGCGCCTGCTGAGTGCACTATGCAGCTCTGGGCAGGGGCGCATTAACCGCTGTATCAATGCTGTGTTAATGCCTACAGACTCTGGGCCGGGCCGGCATTTTTTTCTCCACGAACCCCCAAACGAGGGGGGGGGGGGAATTTTGCCCGGATCTCGGCGCACTTCAAAATTCCGCCTTTTCAGCTGATCAGCTCGGCTCACCACCGCGTTACTATTCGCGCTGGCTCCTCGCTAGATTCCTCGGCTTCCTTAGTTTCCTCAGGCTCAGGCTCCGCTCCGTGCTCCGTGCTCCGGCGGCTGCTCTGACGCTCTACGTCCACGCTCTCACGTCAGCTCGCTCACAGGGAGTCAGTAACTCTTCATCTGAAGATCTGCTTCGGACCTCCAGTCCTCTGGTCTTGTTCTTCAAGGGTTTGTTTTCCGATATCCAATCTTGAAACCCGTCAGCTGTGTCTCGGCACAGTTCATGGAAACGACTCTTTCCGCTGCTCTCGTCCACATTCACTTGCATCTCAATTTGGGGCCAGATTGCCTAGGGTCATTCCCTGGGTGTGCGGTAGTATAGCCATTCCAAAAAGGAATAAACTTGTGGTCTGATCAGGTTATCATGACTGGTATATCGGTTTTAAGATGGACGCCATTAGTACATATACCGTTTAGGGTGTGTCCCGCACAATGTGTAGGCCCCTCTATCAGTTGTGTTAGACCCAGTGTGTTCATTATTTCTAAAAAAGTATTTGTGCTTGGAGTATCAGTAGATTCTAGATGTAAATTGAAATCTCACAGGCTGGTGAAGTTTGAATATCTGCCCACTGGGGAACTCATATTTTCCCCAGGCTATCTAAAAATTTGACAAAATAGGGAGTGAAGAGGTAGTGTCCAAACCGGACAATGGAGGTTGATATGTCCTCCTCTTACAATGTATCATAAACAATAGGATCCACCCTCAGGAGGTTCAAAAGGAGAATTCACGACTTAAAGGACATCTAAAAATTTGAGACTGGATCCAGGGGGTCTATAGATCAAAGCTCCAGAGAATGACATTGAGCTATCAGGTCGAAGGCAGAAGCAGAGGCTTTCAGCTTCTTTTACTTCTGTGATATTAAATATGGCGCATTTCAGGGAGCTCCTGTGTATTATTGCCAGGCCCCCTCCTCTTTGCCCATTTCAATCTTGTCTGGCGATGGTATAGCCTGGTGGGAGGGCTTGCACGATGTTGGGGTTTGAACATTCTTTTATCCATTTTTCGGTAATAAAAAGACAGTCTAGTTTTGAGTTTGTGACCACAGTACAGCTGCTTAGGATGGTTTTTGTAGTCAGTAGTGGGGGTGTGACCAGATATGGGGCTCCGATCATATTTGAATGTATATTTACATTTAAGGCAAGTTGATGGGCCTTTTATTTTGTCTGTCTGGATAGAGACTTCACACTCTATCTATTTTAACCTGTTTTAGGTTGAGCACAGTGCACTTCTTTATAGCGTTCCCTAAACAGGGGACATTTTATAGCTGTCTGTCACCACGTTCCAGTGATGGAGCTTCTTGTCAAAGCACATGTCACTTAATGCTGTTTTGCATATTGTAATCATTGCCAGGCGGATTAATTTCATTCCCCATTCTCTGCAATACTAAAATTAGATTGTATGGGTTAGCATTAAAATGCCTCCAGAAGCTAGATACGCTAGCTATTTGCTTTGCTGTAATATTTCATTAAAACACATGATTAAGTAAAACATTGACTAGCTCTAATCTGAAAATATTACATTAAATTAGAAACAATTCAAATAAACTGTTGTAATCCTACAACCTTTATGACAAATGTGTATACTTTAGGGTAATCTGAGTTAATATTCATAGTCCAGTCTAGCAAACGTTAGGGAAAATGCAGACGTGGGAGGAGGTAAAAATACTTTATTCTAATGCCAAAATGAATATGTACCCAAATAAATGAGAAAAACTAAAATATTAAAGGTGGGTAAAGATTGACTATTCCACCTCCAGTTTGACAAACCTTGGAGAAAGTGAATTATGAGGGGAGGAGTAGGTAAGATTTACTGATCCAACTTCATTCTGACAAATATTGGGTCACATGCATAATTGAGAGGGGGAGATGTAGTATTCAAACTCCTGTCTAACAACTACTGGAGAAAGTGTAAACATGGAGAATTGGGGGATGGAAGTTTAAAATCTGTTTCAATCCAATCCATCAAAACTTGGGGAAAGAGTACACATGGTTCGGGTCAGATATTTTACTTGAATTCCAGTCTAAAAAACATTGAAAAGTGTATATGATAGGGCAGGGTGATATAATGTAATATTGTAACTCCATTCCAACAAACATTAGGAACTTGTGTACATGAGGGGGCAGATGTACTACTTTAACTAGTGGTGGGTGATAAATTCCACTCTCCTGGTTGAGTTCACGCAGTTTTGCCCAGTCCGCATCATGCTTGTAATTCAGAGCTCTGGCAAAACTCTGCCAACCGCTGCATGGCAGAGTTTTTTCTCATGTGAGGCTTGCTATCGTTAAGTTGGTGAGCGAGAAGTGCGATCCCCTAGCGCAATTTTTAGGGTGGCATCCGGTGAAACTTTTTCAACACAGGCGGTTGTGGGCAGCCGTGAACTTCCAAGTTGAGAAAGCTACCCATTAAGCAGAAAATCTACTCAAGTGGCAGCAAAGAAGCAGCGTCTTCTGCTGCACCGCGTGGTGCAGTTTGCACTGATTCTGCACACAGTAAAATTGGCAAGCAACACTTGTAAATTTGAAAGTGAATATCCTGTATTCTTAATCATATATCTTTATGGATGCATCAAGCCAAGAATTTTTTAATTCAGGGCCGGCTTTAGGGGTGTGCAACTGCTGCAACCACTCCAGGCTCTGAGTTCTGGGAGTGGCACTGTGTTTTGAAATATTTCATGGTTTTAAATGAATCTACTCCAGCAATTTCCAGACAACAATCAAAATGGTATGGTAACTCTGGTAATTAGCGTACTTTCTGGAGAGAGAGTGTATTTGTCTAGTGGCAGATTTGACTCATCATAAAGTAGTGCAGAGGGCTAATATGCCTGCTGCAAGAACATATACCATGCAGATCACAGAATTGAATTTTATGTAGATAGTTCAGTGGGTTGCTGCTTTGTCAGAGACTCATTTATTACTTGCAGTTCATAAGTTACATTCCTAATATACCACAGTGACCAATGAACAGTCATTAAAGAGCTGCATGCAAACTGCAAGATACAGGTTAGAATGTTGGGTTGTGTCCACAGTCTTTCATTTTCCTAATGCTGGTAAGAAAAGGGAATATTTGGTTAGAAATTATTTATTTATTATCAGAAAAGGCACCCCAACCACAGTGGTAGGTTTAAATCCTGAGTTTGTACTGCTCTCACTCTTGCTGACCAAGTACTCTTAAAATATACTGCTTACCAGCCTGGTTGTTCTATGACTCCTTCATCTTGTAGTTGACTTTGTTTTATGTAAAATTACTATACACTGATTTACACATTTATGATTCATTTTTTCAGTATGACCTGTATAATATATGTGATGTAAAGTGCTATGACACCTTACACTGTAATGATTAGCAATGTTAAATTAATAAAATACGTGTGAGAGAGGGGCTATGGAAAGATGAGGGACACCATTAGAGGATGACAGAAGCTAGTAGTAAGGGAACCCATGAAGAAGGACATAATTGAGTAGCGCCAGCAAAGATTGCCGCACTAAGCACCACCAGTGCTAAAGCTGGCCCTGTTGAAATTCTTTAAGCAAGAAAAACTGGGTAACATCCACAGTAGGTAAAAATTTCGTGGCCTATGAGGTTACTGTAGAGGTTGGTAAATAAATATAAAAATATTTTTCACTGAAATCTCTTTACAGATGCATCCATCACGTCATCCCATACTTCGTACCTTTCCGTGACTCCAAAATGCTATTCTTAGGTTAGATACTCAGGTAACAGCCCTATACCAGCCTGCTGTCCCCTTCAGTGATGCTAACACCTTTACTAGCTAAAGTTGAAGTCCTGTTAGTTGTGTTAAAGCTTCCAGGATACTCCAGAGCTATAGCATGGTTGGCTTTGAGAGCTGAGCACTTGTTTTATGCCCTTGCAGTGTGTAAAGTGAGTTCATTTAACCCGATATAAGTCGGAGTTAGTGCATTATTTTAGACAGCACAGCTCATAAACAGAAAGTGGATATTCGGCTCAGTGCTGAGCCAAAGTAGCCTACACCCCTAAGGAGAAATAAACAGGCTGACAATCAAGTGCATATTACCTGTTCCACGCTATTATGGAAGGATTACTATGTTACCCCAATCTCAATCATTTTGATTTAAGGTGGACATTAATTACACACAGCTATTCACAGAGGAGTGGGAAGGGTGGTCCCTTGGGGCGCTGCATGTTCACTGGACACAATTTGCATAAAACAATTTCCATTCTACATTTTCAAGAAGAGAGTGAATATGCAACAAGGAGCAGATTTATAACATTCCACTTCCAATTAAAACGTTGCTTTCAAAATAAATTAACAATTGCAAAATCATGTACATTTGTATTTATTTTCAAATGTTATATCTGAGGCTTATTTGCAGCTACTAAAATGTGACGCTTAAACAAGGTGTATGTACAAATGAAAGGTTCTCTCACCAGGGACTAAAACTGCTTCTCACCTCCAGACTGATCACCAATATGAAAATTCCCAACAATCGATGGCCAGCACATATCACAGCTGAGAATGCTTGATGAATAAAAATTCATATAATTTCTTTTTTCGTAATCATAATTTTTTCCAAAACATACAAGCATAGGGGCATTGTGAGGCTCGGCTCTTCGTAGAGTGCTGCAAAAACAGCTGACTACTGTGAAACATCGTCTTCTTATGTGAGACCAGAAAAGTTCAAAAGAAAAGCTTACAAAATATTCGTGAACCGGACTAGATGAGCTCTGATGCAGTTTAAAGAGTTTCGCTGGTGTAATGTTTAATTCAATCAAAACAGTAACCTAAATGCTTTGGTTTTTTTGAACTCTATAAATTACATTTGTTTATTCACTATGAATCTGGGTCCATTTTAAAAATATTTTTTTATAAAGAGTTCTTTACTGCAAGAAGAAATTCCCCACGTGCTTTTTATTTTCTTAACAATGCTAGCCTTTCCATTGAAGAAAAATACTGCATAAGCCCATAGTACATACGAAAAGGTGTTTGAAGACAGCCCCTTTCCCTCATCCACTTGTTTGCATGAACTGCTTTCAAACATTAACTCAAAAGACTGTCGAGCACATTTTGCATCAAACATGTCTACATTCGACCAGGAAACATGCTGGCTGACATGTTTTTGGAAATTCTTTTGGTTTAGTAGCAGCAGCAGCATGCTTATTCTGGCCCCCCCCACCCCTCACTGCAGGTCCTGTGGCCTCAGAGCACCACGGCGGGGACCTGAAGATACACATAAAGATGTCAAGGTACATCCATGTGCAGTTAAGTATGGAAAAGCTACACTTTGATAAACTTACATTTACAGTAGTTTGGTAGTCAATGTTCTAGCTACAGCACTTTGGTAGCACAATATTTAAAATGTGATATTCAGGCACTATACCTTTGAGAGAGAGTGGGTGTGGTTGGACTCACACACCATTGGAAGAATCTTGTTTTCCTCTGGGTAGCATAGCTTTAAAAAGGCGAAATCATTGGATCTCAGGGTTTGGTGTTTGAAAAGACTTTCAGGGTAAAACCTTGCTGAGAGTTGGCCACTGCCAGAAATTCATAACTTCCCTCAGTGAAAGGACACCACAGTTAAGGACACTGCACCAGCTGCACAAGTACAATTGAAGAGAATGAACTCATGCACAATAGCACTCTTAAAACAGTCAGAAATTACCGGCTGTAACACGAGAAATGTGGCTTACTCTCAGGTGTCCATGTGGTAAAGAATGTATTGTAAAAAGTAATCAAGAGATTACAACTTGATTGTACAACATAAATCACAAATAAAATGCCAAAGTCTTGTTGCACCAATGGTAGGTCATTTTCTGGAAGCCGATCGCACTCCTTCTGATTTCAAATGCACAGTGCCCAGACAAGTCAGAGGCAACAATAATGTGCAGTCAATGATTGATCCTCTTTGGACTGGCAGCGCAGGTGATTTTACTAAAAATTGAATGAACAAAATGCTCGAGATAAGAAATATGGTCTCATAAACTCAGCCGATAATTAAAATCAGAGTTTATCATGCATCTAGGCATCCACTGTGGTGAGCCAGTAACCATTGGGACATATCACATGACAAAAGTCATGGCTAATTCATGATGACAAAATAAATATTACACCGCCCAGAAATAAAACCGAAACCCAAAATATACGGCATAGATCCAGTAACTTACCATGAAGATATAGTAGACTACATCTCCCAGAATCCTTCTGGGGAAAAAACTCTGCAGCAGGCATCTATAGGGCACACCACA
The DNA here is from genome assembly GCF_964204655.1 of Triturus cristatus. NCBI lineage: Eukaryota > Metazoa > Chordata > Amphibia > Caudata > Salamandridae > Triturus > Triturus cristatus. The sequence continues at coordinate 1,209,207,828 of NC_140591.1, read as the reverse complement.
TTGTAAAAGCCAAGGCAAAAATCAACTTGTGTAATAATTTTTCATGATAACAGAAAAAAGACTACCCTTTCCAGTAATCATCATGAACGTATTGAACAGCAAAATTGATGACAATGATGCATTGGCTATAAAGTACCCAAGAAGACCCAATACACCGCACCTCCCACTATCTTATAGGGAAGAAACATTTCCAATAAGGCATACCTTTGACCTTTGCCCTTTAACACAGCCTCGCACATATGTTTGAATTAGGTTATAAGAAAGGAGCTCAATAGAGAAATGCCAAAACAAGTCACCTATTTAAACATGAAAAGGATAACACACCAGGGGCCATATTACACAGTGCCCCGGGGCTGCAACAGTCGTTTGCTCACCCGGGCACTTTAGTATTACAGAAAGGGCCACAAATGTTTGTGCGGCCCCTTCTGTAATACAGATAGCACGGGTGCACATGTAGCACCAGTGCTAACATTAGAGGGTGTTTCCTCATTAGCATGGGGGCATGGCCCCATGCAAATGAGAGAATCTCTTTACGCCTTTGTGCTCGTGTCATATTACTAATGTGTGCGCAGAGGCAAACATGCCTTTTGAAGGTGCATTGAAAGTGAGCCACAAAAATGTGGGGCACTTTCAGTGCACCTTCTAGATGCAGACCTCTCAAGTGATGAAAGGGAGTCCCATGAAACCCCAAGCATTCCCTTGCAGGTTGGTGCCGTCACTGATTGCACCCACCTGCAAGGGGGCCTCTAATCCCTTTGAAAAGTGAAGGTGGGTTGCCACCTTCACAGAGAAAAGCGGAGCAGCTTTTTAACAGCGTCTCCGTATTTCTCTTGAATGCGCTGCCCTGGGGGCAGCACGAGTTCGCTGCTGCCTCATGGGCACATAGAATTAAGGCAGTTTTATGCTTCCTCATAACTAAGTGAAGGCACATACCATGAGGCATAACTCTCGCTCTCAATGTTCAAGGTATGCCCATTTCTCCTTAACTGAATCTATAACTGCTTCACCATGACACTTGCAAGGCTTATGACATTAGGACTTTTGTGTCATTTCATTTTCACCATGAAATTCGTAAGGCTTATGAAACTAAGTCTTTTGTGGTATTTTGTTTTCATCCCACAGAAAACACTCGTATTAGGTGAGTGTTGATCCTTTTAATTGAGTTTTTTGGGGGTAATATAAGTTTTGCATTGTTTGACACACTTCTTACTGGAACCCTGTCACTCTCCTGTTCTTTATAGAATAGCACACAAGGAAATGAGAGAACAACAGATCACTTACCTGTCTCTGCGTGTTCTCTGTGTGGGGACACGACAACTGGCGACAAAGGTGTGATCTAAAATCGCCACCAGAAGCGCGTGCCCGTGACCTTTGCAACATCTGAATGGAGCCAGGAGCCCACCCTGGTCCGCCGACGGCCAGAAAAAAAAAGCGATATTGGGAGCCCACCCCGGTCGCAAGAAAAAACGGAACCAGGAGCCTAAGGAGCCTACCCTGGTCTGCCAGCCCCAGAAGGGGAAACGTGAAATCGGGAGCCCACCCCAATCGCAAGAAGAGCGGAGCCAGGAGCCCACCCTGGCCCGCATTCGGGAACTGCAGCGACGTCGGGAGCCCACCCCGGCTGCATCGAGTGGAAAAAGTGAGGAGTAAAGGAGCGGTGCACCCGACCGTGACTGCAGCCGCCCGCTGACTTAAGAGATAGCCCTGAGCCTCCCGCGTGTAGATTTCAAGTTGAAATCTCGCAAAACCTCAGCGGCCATCTTAAGGTCAGGCGGGAGAGCCAATCAGAGGCTGAATAGGACCCGGCGGCCATTTTATAGTCAGGCAACAGAAGAAATAGGAAATCTCGCCCTGCAGAAATCTCGGCGTCTATTTTAAGGTCAGGCAGGAGAGCCAATCAGAGGCTGAAGAAGCCATTTTAAAGTCAGGCGAACACTGCAAAGCATAAGAAAAGAAAAAAAAAAGTTGAAAAGAAAAGGAAATTACAGAAAACAAAGTAGAAATAAATAAAATAAAATACAGTCAAAGAGGAAACTGCACACGAAAAAAGGGGAAAAGCATACAGAGTCTGCACCAAAACAAAACTGACAGATGATGGAAATGACAAGAACAGAGCAAATGCCATCTCCCACAGACCACTACCGTTCAGCTTGTCAGACCCACAGACAGGCATTCGCTGGGAAAGATGGATAAGGCAATTTGAACGCTACATGGGTGCCACATGCAAGAAATACACGGATGAGCAATACATAGATCTGTTCCTAAATTTCGTAGGTGACGAAGTGGAGGACCTTTTGGTAACATTTCCCCAGAACAGATCTCAACATACAAGGGACTGATAAAGTGCCTCACAGACCCTCAAAGAAATGTGGACACGTTCAACACCACATGCCAACTGGCAGAGGAGTCCCTCGACGATTTCGCAACCAGACTGCGCAAACTAGTGACATATTGCAAATTCGAAAAGTTTGACAATGAGCAGGCCATACAGTCGCATCATTGAAGGCTGTCAGTCAGTGGAATTCCGTGCACAAATACTGAGGGAACCGTACACGCTAGAGAAAATACTGACAAGGGCCAAGTGGAAGCCAGATCTACAGCACATGCTAGACAAATGGAAAATGGTAAGGCAAGAAGAGTGGAACAAGCAAACCACGTAGCTGGGAACGTCAGGAAACACACCGCCAGTACACTGCCGCCCCGGAAGCAGAAGGAGGAAAGAACATGATATCGCTGTGGACTTGAATTCCCACATGCTGGTGCCTTCTCAGCGATGGGTCACAAATGCAGGAAATGCAGCAGAGAACACCATTTCGAGAGTGCCTGCATGAGTGGACAATTCAAAAGTGAGCAAGGGAGGCCAGCAAGACCTCAGACAGCGACAAGCAGATACACACGGCACATGAACACACAGAATCATAGTCCCTCAGCTGAATCGGATGGAGCAAACATGCCAGCTGCAGCCGAACGGCTGTACCTTATTTTAGATGTATCAACGGAAGATCCCATGCCAGAACACGTTCATCTCATAGATAAACAACAGATAAAGAAAATGGCGAAGGTGAACATTTAGGTAGGGAGTCACAGCACAAGCTTCGTACTAGATAGTGGAGCTACATGCAACATCATGGGCATGCCAAAATATGAGAAGATATGAGTGAAACCACCGCTATCACCATCAACTGTTGATGTTTTCACCTGGGGTTCAAGAAAACCAGTGGTGAACATGGGGAAGTTCATGGAGACACTGACATACAAAGAAAGGTCAGTAAAGGAGGAAGTACATGTACTCTGAGGAGACATTCCAGCACCCTGTCTGCTAAGCAATGTCACTGCGCAGGTGATGGGTCTCTTAGCAATGTCCTACAACATGTCAGAATGACAGAACGTTCTAAGGGAACATCCAGCCATACTACAAGGACTGGGCAATCTAAGAGACAAGAAAATAGCATTACACATCAATGAAGCAGTTAAACCTGTGGCTCAGCATCACCAATGAGTGCTAATAGTTCTGCAACCACAGGTGGAAGAAGAAATACAAAGCCTACTGACGCAAGACATCATAGAGCCAGCTGATGGACCAACCCCATGGATAGTAGCAGTGCCAAAGAAGAACACATCAAAGATTTGCATTTGCGTTGACATGAGAATACCAAACATGGCAATCAAGAGGGAAAGACACCCAGGGCCTCACTTAAATGACATGATCAGCTGTCTTACTGGTGCATGAATAATTTTTCAAAGTTAGACCTGTGCAAAGGATACCATCAACTGGTGCTTGATCCGCAATCGCGGTACATCACAACATTCTCCACCCACATGGGTCTCTTTCGCTACAAGCGACTACGTTTTGGAATATCATCAGCAGCAGAGACATTTCAGGAGATCATAAGGCAAGTGATCAGGCCTGTAAAGCACAGCTTGAATTACAGTGATGACATCCTGGTGTTTGGTCTCTCAGATGAGGAGCACGACAAAGCCCTACATGACGTCCGCAACCAATTGGAACAAGTAGGCCTAACCTTAAATGAAGACAAGTGTAAACTGGGAAAAAGGGAACTAGTATTCCTTGGACATATCTTTTCAAAGAAAGGAATGAGGCCGAACCCCAGCAAAGTGGAAACACTGGAAAACGCAAGGCCTCCAACAGAAGTAGCGGAAGTGAGGTCATTCCTTGGGTTAGCAACCTACTGTGCTCGATACATAAAGGATTTTGCCACAGTGAGCACACTCCTTGGGGACCTAACAAAGCAGGGTCAGAAATTTGTCTGGACACATGAATGTGGCAGGGAATTTGAGGCCATCAGACACGCAGTAATGGCTGTAGATCATCTTGCTTATTTCAACCCATCGCTATGCACTGAGCTTACTGTTGATGCCAGCCCGGTAGGGTTAGGAGCAATTCTAGCACAACAAATGCCTGGAAGGGACTAGGCCAGGCAAATCATCACATATGTGAGCAAGAGCTTATCGGACATTGAAAGGGCATACTCACAACCAGAGAAGGAAAGTCTAGCAGTAGTATGGGTGTGTGAACACTACCACATATCCATCTACGGAAAACCTTTCACCATTGTAACTGACCACCAAGCCCTAGTGACAATATATGGAAACCCGAACGCAAAGATACCACCACCCATTGAAAGGTGGGGAATAAGACTGATGGACTATGACTTCAATGTTGTGCACAAGCCGGTAAAGGAACACAACCTGGCTGACTACATGTCATGGCATCCCCTACTGCAGGCACCAGAAACCACATCCATGGGAGAAGAGTACCTACATTTCGTGTTAAGGCAGAACACTGCCACAACAATAACAATTAAAGAGCTGGAACGAGAGACAACAAGGGATGCCACAATGCAAGGCGTCAAATTAACAACACGATGGAGACACGTAAACAACAACCGCCCCATGGGAGAAGGTGTGAGCAGGGAAGAAATGCTGGCATTCACAAACATACAAGAGGAACTTTCAGAAACGAAAAGAGGAATCATACTACGAGGAACAAGGATAATAAACCTGGCACATGAGTCCCACAGAGGCATAGTAGAAACAAAACAGATGCTATGCAAAAGAGTATGGTTCCCAGGCTTGGATCGACTGGTGGAAGACACCATCTTAAATTGTCATCTATGCCAAATAACGGGACGTCCCGCAGAACCAGAACAACTACAGATGTCGGAGCTTCCAGGGGCAGTGTGGACAACATTGGCAGCTGATTTCTATGGGCCATTGGACACTGGCATATACTTGTTAGTGGTCATTGATGAGTACTGCAAATTTCCCATAGTACGACAAGTCTCGTCAACATCAGCCACTGCAACGTTGCCGATACTGGATGACATATTTGCATCCTGGGTTACCCCACAAACAATGAACACAGACAATGGGCCTCCCTTCTCAGGAGAGGGGTTTCACAAATTCATGGCCTACCTGGGCATTCACCACCAGAAGGTAGCACCCCTGTGGGCACAAGCAAACGGCATGGTGTAAAGATTCATGGGAAACATCAAAAAAGCAGTCCAAAGAGCAAAACTGGCACAGATCTCTGTAGGCCAGGCACTCTGTCAAATATTAAGAGACTACCGAAACACCCCTCAGTTCCATGGGACGATGCCCAGGAGAACTGCTGCTAGGAAGGACAAGCAGGACACAATTGCACCAGCTAGAGGCAATAGCGCCACCAGAACACAATAGCATTACAGCAAGAGATCAGGGAGTGAAAAACAAAATGAAACTATATGCAGACATCAGGTGACATGCCACCTCATCAGAACTGAAGCAAGGGAACTCAGTTCTGGTGCGCCAACGACAATCAAGAAAATCAGACAGTCCGTTCTCAGATATACAACTGACAAATGTCAAAGGATCAATGATAACAGAGGCATCAGGCCCCTACCGGATCACCAGAAATAGCTCCCATTTCAAGGGGCTCAAGACATCAGATGAGGAAGGAGGAGATACATCATCCAAGAGCAACGCAGCACATGACAAAGAGGAAGTTATGGACAGCATGCGAAGAATGGCACACAACATCGAGAGACAAGAAGAGTTACCAAACGAAGGGACACAAGGGCTATGCCCAAGGAGAGTGAGCAGAAGGCACCAAATAGTCTGATTGAGGAAATGTAATGGGGGGGGCCAGAAAACACCATCTCTCTCTCTCTCTCTCTCTCTCTCTCTCTCTCTCTCTCTCTTTCCCTTCTGTTGTTTTTCTTTCTTTCTTTCCACAAAAGGGGAGATGTCGTAACCTGGGGCAGAGAGCACTAGGGCTCTGCACCCTAGTAAAGGGAGGGAACAGCAACCCGACACCACTTCCAGTCAGGGAGTGGGGACGGGGCATTGTGGGACAGCGAGGGCAAGCACACAGATGTGCCTGTGAGCACGGACGAAGAAGCATTATAAAGAACAACAGATCACCTACCTGTCTCTGCGTGTTCTCTGTGTGGGGACACGACACCTAGTGTCCTCACTGGGAATTAAAAGGATTTGCCCTGATTATGACCTTCCTATAAGATTATTATACCCAGGAGATGAAGGTCGAAATGTGTCATCTAATAATGAATGTTGTGAGTGTACTTCCATCTATGGAACAATCCACATACCTTGAAACAATATAAACTACCGTTCCCTACGACATGCCCCCCTACCATATTGGGCTGCATATTGTGCTACAAACAAAGTTAAAATATGATTCATATTAATCTTATGTGTTGGACACTTTTGAATATTTAGAGTGGGACAGTTTCTGTATGTTTACCATTTTTTTCTGTGATGTTAAAGTTATAACAGGCACACTTATTCATGTATATTAATGTGTATATTTGTTACACTTAAATGTACAAGTTGCTTAGTTTTGTTTTTAAACAAGCTGCGAAAAATGTTTCAGTAATGTAATAGTTTCTAATATAATTCATGTTATGAGTTGTTGTTTATTTAAAAAAAAAATCGAAAGTTAGCTCTCTTGATAAAATAATTAATATGTACTCTCTGACTTAATACTTCGAATTTAAGTGTTTTCAAGGATTGATGGATAGTAGGCGTTTGTCACAGTGGAGCTGTGCTCATGACGAGCTGGGCTTGTCATAACGGTCGCACTCCGCCCACGCGTGATTGATTCCCCGCCTGTGCGGGAGAATCAATTAGTGGGCGGAGTCGTGACGAGCTCAGCTCATCATGAGCACAGCTCCACGAGCACAGCGCCGCCGCGCCCCCCCCCCCTCGCGGCAAAGGGGAATTACCCCCGCGGCGAAGGGGTTAAATAAGTTATTCTCAAAAGAACTGCAAAAGTCTATTTAGAAAAGCACGAAGTATGTTGAGGTGACTACTTCTTTTATACTTTAGATGCACCTTAAGCCAGGGTCGGCTCCTCCAAGTGGTCGGAGGAGCGTTGCCCCACTGCATCCGCACAATGCGAGAATCAGAATCATAAAATTGTATTATAAATACCATTTTTTGTTTCTGCTTCTCGCACTGCGAGAAAGCAGAAGGGTTTGATTGGCTGCGGGCGGTTGAGCGGTCCTGCTCCAGGGCAGGGGAGGAATGCCTTGCCCACTGTTGTGGGATCTGACTGTTTGGTCGGCCCCAGGCCTGACCAAACCAGTCTTATGCACTCTCCCTTTTCTCCATGTAGGCTGCATGCAGCCTACATGGAGAAAATGGCCTCCCTAGGACACCTGTGTGGTCGGCGTCCCAGCCCATCACATTCCCTGCCATTGCAGCATTGTGATTGGCTTAGGGGAGGGGAGGGAGGCTGCCTGCTTCCTGGGGGACTCAGAGCAGAGACAACGCGATGCGGGACCGGAACACGCTGGCGATGCTAAGTTTTTATTATTTATCTAAAATTAACCCACTCCCCGCGCGACCCCCCGCGCTCCCACCCACGAGCTATGCTGGCCGCGACTGCCTTTAGCACATATACCATCATGGCCAGGAGATAAATTTACAGAAACAATCACATTATTTTGCACTGGACTTCAGCAGGGGAGGAATGCCTTGCCCACTGTTGTGGGATCTGACTGTTTGGTCGGCCCCAGGCCTGACCAAACCAGTCTTACGCACTCTCCCTTTTCTCCATGTAGGCTGCATGCAGCCTACATGGAGAAAATGGCCTCCCTAGGACGCCTGCGTGGTCGGCGTCCCAGCCCATCACATTCCCTGCCATTGCAGCATTGTGATTGGCTTAGGGGAGGGGAGGGAGGCTGCCTGCTTCCTGGGGGACTCAGAGCAGAGACAACGCGATGCAGGACCGGAACACGCTGGCAATGCAAAGTTTTTATTATTTATCTAAAATTAACCCACTCCCCGCGCGATCCCCCGCCCTCCCACCCGCGAGCTATGCTGGCCGCGACTGCCTTTAGCACATATACCATCATGGCCAGGGGATAAATTTACAGAAACAATCACATTATTTTGCACTGGACTTCAAGCAATTGCAGTTTGTCTAGGGAGACAGCTAAAAAACATAAACATTTGTTTGAAAACTCGACTGCCCCTTACATTGGGAGCATTGGCAAATGTGTTTCAGGCACTTTTATGCATGACATTGCGAGGATGCACACTACCAACCTAATTATCTCGAGGCACGCTAGGTGGAACATAAATACATACAGGATGGAGACCTGTATCAACATGGATGGGGTAGCTACAGCAGGGCAGGATGACCATAGAAGCTCTCAGACAGGCTGGCAGAAAATACATATTTGGAGGTTTACTAGAGAAGTGGGAGTATCAAGGTCACAGGATTGTTAAATGGTCAGGAAGTCTAAGGCTAGTGTTGTTACAGCTCATTCTGGGAAATCAAATATCCTTTAGTACCAGCTACTTCTTAATTTTCAGGAGAAAGTGCAAAAATATTATACTTTGTTTTTGCCCAGCATGTTATATTCTGCCATAAAATGGCAGTGTCTTTGAACCTTATGGTGGTTTCCAAAATGCTCAGTTGAAAGCATTTTTTTTTTAAACAGGGATTGGACAAAGGTTCTCCAATACTAAATGGGTTAAACATTTGAAAAGCTGCTGTACAGCTGGTTTCATTTGTAGTCACTCAAGGTCTGGAGAAATCATTCTATGAATAATCTATTTGCCACTTGAAATTCTTTGATAAGTTACTAAGGAGCTTGACAATGCATGTTTAAAGCCGAAAAGCAATGTTGAATGTGAGAAGAGCTAACAACAGCAGACACACATTATAGACTTAAAAAATCACTGTCTCACCCCTACTCATTATTGTCAATGGCCCCCTTACTTATGGCATGCCCAGAAACTCTGAAGCCGGACCAGATCCTCCTGCTTCTAAAGAAACCTACATTGGACCTTGATGAGCTCGCCAAATACTGCCCCATCACACACCTACCATTCTTCAGCAAGATAATTGAAAGAGAAGTCTATGTTCAACTCCAATATCTCATTAATGCCAGGCCTTGGTGGAGCTTGTGAAATTTCATTCCACAGAATTTTGTGGAGTTACCAAAAAACTCCGCCAAATTCTGTGGAGTTCTGCGAGTGGGTGAAGTATAGCTCGCTTACCCCTCACTACACCTGCTTGACAGACAAATAATAATTTTGGCTGGAAAAAGAGAGAAAACAGCTTAAAAAATGTTTCAAAATGAACTGTCTGGCAGCCTGATTTGGGAAGCTTTAATCTATGCTTTAATTAAAGCAGAATTCTATCCATGGAAAGTATGATGAATGGCTTTTCTAGAAGAGATTGCCGGCCAGTTGCCTCAATGAGCTGAGGCAATGTTCTGTTCATAAGCTCGAATCTCTGCAAGTCAGCTTCCGCCTTCCATCCTCCCTAGTTTGGTAAATCGAGCACCATTAATTAATAATATATGCTATTTTCAAAGCTCAGAAATGTGCTACTCTTTTCTGCGCTTAGAAATGTTGAAATTTAGCAAAGCGCGCTTTATAAAACACATTGTTATTATTGGTGTGCACTGCGTTGCTTCAAGGAGCCGTTCAGACAGTAAGGAGGTAAGCGGAATAATTATACAAGGAGAAAAGCATGCTGAATTATGAAGGCAATCAAAATATATACAAATGTCCCCCCACCTGCCTCAATGTGACATGCGGCTCGTTCTTGTCTTGCAGGTTGCCAATGAACTGCCAGGGCGCCGGGGGCAGGTTGGGTTCCCTTTTCTTCCAGGAGTCCAAAACCAGGAATTGTGCCAGTGCCACCAGGGCGCCCACCACCATCAGAGAGAGCATAGTCACAGCAGTCTCCTTCGTTGCCTACAGCTTTCCTGACTGAACTCAAGCACACACAGCACCTGAGAGCAAGGACTGCAGCCTCCCCTTCCCCTCATACCGTCAGCACCCACACAGCAGGTCTCACAGCTGTGGGTTTGAGCAAGGTAGGGCCTCTCTCTAACTGTCCCAAACACTGTGAGGGTTAACATCAGACTGCACAGGCAGCAACTCTCTGCTCTGCTCTGCTCTTACAATTAGGCCCATTCTTTGCATTTTCTGACCATGTGAAACAGGACTTTTGCAGATATTCTAAGTGGCAGCAGCAGAGCCTGTCCAGAGCCTGTCCAGAGCGCAACAGGTTTTTACTGTCCGGCTCTTATCCTACTGCCAGCTCAGTGAACTGTCTCACTTCTGGTCATCCACCAACAAAATTCAGCCTAATCCACAGTGCCTAGAGTCCACCAATTACAGTAAACCTGACTATGACAGTTTACTAAATGTAGATGCAAATGAGGACTCCATAGCCAATGAGCACCTCGTAATGCTCTGCAATGCGCTATGATTGGCAGAGGTGGCAACAACGCACCGATTTTAGGTCCTCTTCCACTTTACAAATCCCTCCCACTCCATGCAACTCATATATTATGTTCAGCCATTGGATTGACTCTCCAGCGACCCGGAAGTACTGAAAGTAGGGATGAGCGTGCCAGTAGATTCCGCTCCACCAGCGGATGGCGAGGTTTTGCCAAACTCCACGCTTAGGGAGAACAAAGGAAAAACAAGGAGATTATGGATGTTCTTTAGCTCAAACTTCAGACATGGCTTGGCAGTTTAGGCTGCTTTATTTGCCCTAAGTTAGCAGGGTGTGCCCAGACGTGGGTCTCTTGCTCACTTTGCCACTGGATTCAAGCTAGCCTGGCTGATGAAGGGTGTTACCCCAAAACCGGTCCCAGGATGCTTGTTTCCGGGCCAGGGAAGCCCTGGCTTGGCAGTTTGGGCTGGACTGTTCCCATCAAGACTGAATTGCAGATGGCTGGTTCTGAACTGGGTGGCAAAGTAAGCTAAGCAACGATGATGAATTTAACCCAGATCCCCAGTGACTGGGGATGAGTGTCTGAAATGTTTCAGCACTCCATCCATCATCTCCTTGTGTTTGCCATCTGTACTAATTCACCTGCAAGAAGGTCCAGCATTTTAACCTGTATCTTTCCCAGGATCTTGTTGTTCACACTTATCATTGAAGATGGCCTATCGACCTTACAATCCAGTGGAACATTACCAGCTTTGGGAAGAATCACTATCAGTGCTTCATTATTTGTTCCTGTCAAGTGGCCTCCTTCCAGTGCTTTGTTGTACATATTCAGCAATGGGTTTGCCACTATGTTCTATATTTCCTATAAAAGTCATAAGGGAGTCTATCATTGCTCTGCATTTTGTAGCTGTTGAAAAGCCCATTTTGTATCTTTTATCGCTATAAGATCATTCAATAGTTCCCTGCTTTCTATGCTCAGTTTGGGAAAGTGTGCAGAATCTGATCTATATCCCCTAATTGACCTATTTCCTGAAAAGAATACTTTAAATGTAACAATTATCACTCCCTGATACATTAATATGGGATCTGCATGGTTTATTATAGCTACAATTGTTTTATCCCCCCATCCTGTTAGCCAGCCATGCCATCAGGTGTCCAAATGTGTCTCTACTATCCTGCTGCATTTCAACATAGTTATGTATTCCTAGTCTGGATCTTACCGCTTCCAAAGATTTAATCTATGCCATCCCTATCTCCCTAAGCCATCTGATTTTTTATTTCAAAGATATCTTTTTACAATTTCTTAACATCACTCATTGAAGCTTTCCGAACATCATATGTCAAACTGATACATTTTCCCCTCATTTTGACCTTAGAGATTTCCCATAAGGACCCATCTGAACTAATACATTCTATATTGTGAGAAAAAATGTTTCAATCACGTCTCTTGGCTCCTCTCTACATGGACTATCTAATAACTCTTTCAGTTGCAATCTCCACTGTGGTCTTGGTGTCACCTGTCTCCTCAGGACCACAAGAGCAATAGGGTGCATGATCAGATAGTGTAGGATCTACAAACTCAGTTTGTCTATATTCTCACAGATGTTCAGAATGGATGAAAGCCAGCCTTATCTCGTGCAGTTTGATGGTGGAGAGGAAAAGGAGTATTTGTGGGCTTCCCCATGCTGCGGTCTCCATATCTCCACTAAGTGGTACACACCAGTGCTCCATGAGTTGGATTAGAACTCTCCAACTGCTAGTAAATCATACAATTAAAATCACCCATCCATAATATTCTATAGTGTAAATATGGAGTAAGCAATCCCACAATTTCTTGAAAGAAGGAAGGTGTATCACTATTCAGTGCATATGTATTAGCAGAAAAATGAATCATCGACGTATCGTCCCAGTAACCCCGATATATCTACCATTGGGATCTTCGAATACTTTATCTATTGAAAGTAGGACTCCAGGACCCACCCCTATGGTTAAACCTCTTTCCATTTAGCTGAATTTGGCATATCACAGGAAAACCTCTATTTAAGTCTTTCTCATGTTTCAAAGCTGTGCAGTATGTCTCCTGCTGCATCAATTTCTGAATCTGCCTGTGGCATAAGTACAGATTCTTTGTCTGTTAATTGCTCCTTTTTCCCTCATACATTCCATAAACAACTGCATTAGGTCTTCCCTGCATAACATTGTTTCATGATTAGTGAGGAGTCGATTGTCTGGTCCATATACCCTATGTATAGAGATGGGCAGAACTCATGGAGTTTCACTCTGTGGAATTCCGCGAAGTTACAAGAAAACTCAGCGACATTCTGCTAAGTTTTGCGAGCGGGCGGAATCGGCATGTCACACTGATTTTTAGTAATGGGAGCTTGGTTGTGCTGCAAAATCAATGTTAAAACAACAATTGATGGACAGAATGCAGAACAATGTCATACATTCACCCCAGTACAGAGATCTGGGCCTAAATCCATCGTTTTTTTGCTCACCATGCCATTCCAGTTTGAACCCAGCCATATGCAAATCAGTCTTGACCCTGTGCCCCATGGGAACAGTCCAGCCCGAACTGCCAAGCCAGGTCCTCCCTGGACTGGAAACAAGCATCCTAGGACCGGTTTCGGGCTTTCAGCCCTCGTCAGCCAGGATAGCCTGATTCCAGTGGCATGGAGAGCAAGGGACTCACGTCTGAGCATACCCTTCCCACTCGGGGTGACAAATGCAAAAACAACAATTGATGGACAGAATGCAGAACAATGTCATACATTCACCCCAGTACAGAGATCTGGGCCTAAATCCATCGTTTTTTTGCTCACCATGCCATTCCAGTTTGAACCCAGCCATATGCAAATCAGTCTTGACCCTGTGCCCCATGGGAACAGTCCAGCCCGAACTGCCAAGCCAGGTCCTCCCTGGACTGGAAACAAGCATCCTAGGACCGGTTTCGGGCTTTCAGCCCTCGTCAGCCAGGATAGCCTGATTCCAGTGGCATGGAGAGCAAGGGACTCACGTCTGAGCATACCCTTCCCACTCGGGGTGACAAATGCAAAAACAACAATTGATGGACAGAATGCAGAACAATGTCATACATTCACCCCAGTACAGAGATCTGGGCCTAAATCCATCGTTTTTTTGCTCACCATGCCATTCCAGTTTGAACCCAGCCATATGCAAATCAGTCTTGACCCTGTGCCCCATGGGAACAGTCCAGCCCGAACTGCCAAGCCAGGTCCTCCCTGGACTGGAAACAAGCATCCTAGGACCGGTTTCGGGCTTTCAGCCCTCGTCAGCCAGGATAGCCTGATTCCAGTGGCATGGAGAGCAAGGGACTCACGTCTGAGCATACCCTTCCCACTCGGGGTGACAAATGCAAAAACAACAATTGATGGACAGAATGCAGAACAATGTCATACATTCACCCCAGTACAGAGATCTGGGCCTAAATCCATCGTTTTTTTGCTCACCATGCCATTCCAGTTTGAACCCAGCCATATGCAAATCAGTCTTGACCCTGTGCCCCATGGGAACAGTCCAGCCCGAACTGCCAAGCCAGGTCCTCCCTGGACTGGAAACAAGCATCCTAGGACCGGTTTCGGGCTTTCAGCCCTCGTCAGCCAGGATAGCCTGATTCCAGTGGCATGGAGAGCAAGGGACTCACGTCTGAGCATACCCTTCCCACTCGGGGTGACAAATGCAAAAACAACAATTGATGGACAGAATGCAGAACAATGTCATACATTCACCCCAGTACAGAGATCTGGGCCTAAATCCATCGTTTTTTTGCTCACCATGCCATTCCAGTTTGAACCCAGCCATATGCAAATCAGTCTTGACCCTGTGCCCCATGGGAACAGTCCAGCCCGAACTGCCAAGCCAGGTCCTCCCTGGACTGGAAACAAGCATCCTAGGACCGGTTTCGGGCTTTCAGCCCTCGTCAGCCAGGATAGCCTGATTCCAGTGGCATGGAGAGCAAGGGACTCACGTCTGAGCATACCCTTCCCACTCGGGGTGACAAATGCAAAAACAACAATTGATGGACAGAATGCAGAACAATGTCATACATTCACCCCAGTACAGAGATCTGGGCCTAAATCCATCGTTTTTTTGCTCACCATGCCATTCCAGTTTGAACCCAGCCATATGCAAATCAGTCTTGACCCTGTGCCCCATGGGAACAGTCCAGCCCGAACTGCCAAGCCAGGTCCTCCCTGGACTGGAAACAAGCATCCTAGGACCGGTTTCGGGCTTTCAGCCCTCGTCAGCCAGGATAGCCTGATTCCAGTGGCATGGAGAGCAAGGGACTCACGTCTGAGCATACCCTTCCCACTCGGGGTGACAAATGCAAAAACAACAATTGATGGACAGAATGCAGAACAATGTCATACATTCACCCCAGTACAGAGATCTGGGCCTAAATCCATCGTTTTTTTGCTCACCATGCCATTCCAGTTTGAACCCAGCCATATGCAAATCAGTCTTGACCCTGTGCCCCATGGGAACAGTCCAGCCCGAACTGCCAAGCCAGGTCCTCCCTGGACTGGAAACAAGCATCCTAGGACCGGTTTCGGGCTTTCAGCCCTCGTCAGCCAGGATAGCCTGATTCCAGTGGCATGGAGAGCAAGGGACTCACGTCTGAGCATACCCTTCCCACTCGGGGTGACAAATGCAAAAACAACAATTGATGGACAGAATGCAGAACAATGTCATACATTCACCCCAGTACAGAGATCTGGGCCTAAATCCATCGTTTTTTTGCTCACCATGCCATTCCAGTTTGAACCCAGCCATATGCAAATCAGTCTTGACCCTGTGCCCCATGGGAACAGTCCAGCCCGAACTGCCAAGCCAGGTCCTCCCTGGACTGGAAACAAGCATCCTAGGACCGGTTTCGGGCTTTCAGCCCTCGTCAGCCAGGATAGCCTGATTCCAGTGGCATGGAGAGCAAGGGACTCACGTCTGAGCATACCCTTCCCACTCGGGGTGACAAATGCAAAAACAACAATTGATGGACAGAATGCAGAACAATGTCATACATTCACCCCAGTACAGAGATCTGGGCCTAAATCCATCGTTTTTTTGCTCACCATGCCATTCCAGTTTGAACCCAGCCATATGCAAATCAGTCTTGACCCTGTGCCCCATGGGAACAGTCCAGCCCGAACTGCCAAGCCAGGTCCTCCCTGGACTGGAAACAAGCATCCTAGGACCGGTTTCGGGCTTTCAGCCCTCGTCAGCCAGGATAGCCTGATTCCAGTGGCATGGAGAGCAAGGGACTCACGTCTGAGCATACCCTTCCCACTCGGGGTGACAAATGCAAAAACAACAATTGATGGACAGAATGCAGAACAATGTCATACATTCACCCCAGTACAGAGATCTGGGCCTAAATCCATCGTTTTTTTGCTCACCATGCCATTCCAGTTTGAACCCAGCCATATGCAAATCAGTCTTGACCCTGTGCCCCATGGGAACAGTCCAGCCCGAACTGCCAAGCCAGGTCCTCCCTGGACTGGAAACAAGCATCCTAGGACCGGTTTCGGGCTTTCAGCCCTCGTCAGCCAGGATAGCCTGATTCCAGTGGCATGGAGAGCAAGGGACTCACGTCTGAGCATACCCTTCCCACTCGGGGTGACAAATGCAAAAACAACAATTGATGGACAGAATGCAGAACAATGTCATACATTCACCCCAGTACAGAGATCTGGGCCTAAATCCATCGTTTTTTTGCTCACCATGCCATTCCAGTTTGAACCCAGCCATATGCAAATCAGTCTTGACCCTGTGCCCCATGGGAACAGTCCAGCCCGAACTGCCAAGCCAGGTCCTCCCTGGACTGGAAACAAGCATCCTAGGACCGGTTTCGGGCTTTCAGCCCTCGTCAGCCAGGATAGCCTGATTCCAGTGGCATGGAGAGCAAGGGACTCACGTCTGAGCATACCCTTCCCACTCGGGGTGACAAATGCAAAAACAACAATTGATGGACAGAATGCAGAACAATGTCATACATTCACCCCAGTACAGAGATCTGGGCCTAAATCCATCGTTTTTTTGCTCACCATGCCATTCCAGTTTGAACCCAGCCATATGCAAATCAGTCTTGACCCTGTGCCCCATGGGAACAGTCCAGCCCGAACTGCCAAGCCAGGTCCTCCCTGGACTGGAAACAAGCATCCTAGGACCGGTTTCGGGCTTTCAGCCCTCGTCAGCCAGGATAGCCTGATTCCAGTGGCATGGAGAGCAAGGGACTCACGTCTGAGCATACCCTTCCCACTCGGGGTGACAAATGCAAAAACAACAATTGATGGACAGAATGCAGAACAATGTCATACATTCACCCCAGTACAGAGATCTGGGCCTAAATCCATCGTTTTTTTGCTCACCATGCCATTCCAGTTTGAACCCAGCCATATGCAAATCAGTCTTGACCCTGTGCCCCATGGGAACAGTCCAGCCCGAACTGCCAAGCCAGGTCCTCCCTGGACTGGAAACAAGCATCCTAGGACCGGTTTCGGGCTTTCAGCCCTCGTCAGCCAGGATAGCCTGATTCCAGTGGCATGGAGAGCAAGGGACTCACGTCTGAGCATACCCTTCCCACTCGGGGTGACAAATGCAAAAACAACAATTGATGGACAGAATGCAGAACTGTTCCCATGAGGCACAGGGTCAGACTGATTTGCATATGGCCATGTCTAAACTGGGGTGGCAGAATGGGCTAAAGAATGGTGATGGATCAAACCCAGATCTGTTGACTGGGTGTGAGTGTTTGATTGGTTCTGATGCTCCGTCCACCACCACCCCCTTTTGTACCGCTTTGTTCGCCATAAGTTGGCAGGGTATGCTCAGACGTGAGTCCCTTGCTCACTTTGCCACTGGATTCAAGCAAGCCTGGCTGAAGACGGCTGAAATGCCAGAAACCGGTCCCAGGAAGCTTGTTTCCGGTCCAGGGAAGGCATGGCTTGGCAGTTCGGGCTGGACTGTTCCCATGAGGCACAGGGTCAGACTGATTTGCATATGGCCATGTCTAAACTGGGGTGGCAGAATGGGCTAAAGAATGGTGATGGATCAAACCCAGATCTGTTGACTGGGTGTGAGTGTTTGATTGGTTCTGATGCTCCGTCCATCACCACCCCCTTTTGTACCGCTTTGTTCGCCATAAGTTGGCAGGGTATGCTCAGACGTGAGTCCCTTGCTCACTTTGCCACTGGATTCAAGCAAGCCTGGCTGAAGACGGCTGAAATGCCAGAAACTGGTCCCAGGAAGCTTGTTTCCGGTCCAGGGAAGGCATGGCTTGGCAGTTCGGCCTGGACTGTTCCCATGAGGCACAGGGTCAGACTGATTTGCATATGGCCATGTCTAAACTGGGGTGGCAGAATGGGCTAAAGAATGGTGATGGATCAAACCCAGATCTGTTGACTGGGTGTGAGTGTTTGATTGGTTCTGATGCTCCGTCCATCACCACCCCCTTTTGTACCGCTTTGTTCGCCATAAGTTGGCAGGGTATGCTCAGACGTGAGTCCCTTGCTCACTTTGCCACTGGATTCAAGCAAGCCTGGCTGAAGACGGCTGAAATGCCAGAAACCGGTCCCAGGAAGCTTGTTTCCGGTCCAGGGAAGGCATGGCTTGGCAGTTCGGGCTGGACTGTTCCCATGAGGCACAGGGTCAGACTGATTTGCATATGGCCATGTCTAAACTGGGGTGGCAGAATGGGCTAAAGAATGGTGATGGATCAAACCCAGATCTGTTGACTGGGTGTGAGTGTTTGATTGGTTCTGATGCTCCGTCCATCACCACCCCCTTTTGTACCGCTTTGTTCGCCATAAGTTGGCAGGGTATGCTCAGACGTGAGTCCCTTGCTCACTTTGCCACTGGATTCAAGCAAGCCTGGCTGAAGACGGCTGAAATGCCAGAAACCGGTCCCAGGAAGCTTGTTTCCGGTCCAGGGAAGGCATGGCTTGGCAGTTCGGGCTGGACTGTTCCCATGAGGCACAGGGTCAGACTGATTTGCATATGGCCATGTCTAAACTGGGGTGGCAGAATGGGCTAAAGAATGGTGATGGATCAAACCCAGATCTGTTGACTGGGTGTGAGTGTTTGATTGGTTCTGATGCTCCGTCCATCACCACCCCCTTTTGTACCGCTTTGTTCGACATAAGTTGGCAGGGTATGCTCAGACGTGAGTCCCTTGCTCACTTTGCCACTGGATTCAAGCAAGCCTGGCTGAAGACGGCTGAAATGCCAGAAACCGGTCCCAGGAAGCTTGTTTCCGGTCCAGGGAAGGCATGGCTTGGCAGTTCGGGCTGGACTGTTCCCATGAGGCACAGGGTCAGACTGATTTGCATATGGCCATGTCTAAACTGGGGTGGCAGAATGGGCTAAAGAATGGTGATGGATCAAACCCAGATCTGTTGACTGGGTGTGAGTGTTTGATTGGTTCTGATGCTCCGTCCATCACCACCCCCTTTTGTACCGCAAAATCAATGTTGACAGCCACATGCAGTGTGGCAAAGGGCGCTGCTTCTTTGCTACTAATCAAGTAGATTTTTGCACTAGAATGGCAACTTTCTCCCTGCAAACAGTCAGAAATTGTTGCGACCTCCCACTTTGAGAAAATCTTGATGGGTGCAGTTCTAGCGCCCAAATATCATGCTAAGGGACACCAATTCTTGCTTAACAACTCACCGGTGGTGACCCGCGCATGAGAACAAACTCCACCATGTGGTGTTCGGTGAATTTATGCTGGAACTCTGCATTACAAGTGTGACACGGAGTGGGCAAACCTCAGCGAACTCCACTGGTAGAGTGTAATTTATCACCCACCCCACGTCTGCTTGAGCTCCTTGAGATTCTCCCCATGTGTAAACTTTCCTCCTTCTTCCCCTCCTGTAGGGATTCACCTAGCTCAGCCATCAAAAATCATAGAACTTGTACCCTTCACCCCATTGAATGAGCCAAACAACACTTCAACAAATAGAACATCATGTAAATTTGGGTAGCACTGGTCCTTGCAGCTGGATACCAGCTCTTCTGACACCAGCTTCTCCCAACTTCACCTTCACTTTCTCCTTCCTCCTGTTTTGCAGTAAGCACATATGGTGTGTAATCCTCCAGTCGTAATCAGTTAAATAGCATTACATACACAGATGCATAGCTCTCATAACTTCCATGGTATTGAGTCCCAGGCTTTCAAAATAGTCCATTGCAGCTTTTGATTGTTCTAAAAAGGTGTTTTTTTTACATTTAACCTCTATCCTAAGATGTGCCAGGGGTAACAATGCATATGGGATGTGGAGCTGTTGGAGCTTTCGCTTAACTTATTTGAAAGTCTTCCATCTTTTTGGGGTTTTTGGGCTAAAATCTGAATAAAAGGATATCCTATTCTCTTTATCTATTATCTGTTGTTATGCATATGTCAGAACCTTTATGTTGTCCCTGTACTTCTGTGGACTCACCATAATCATTCACTGAGGCAGCCCGGTGTGGGATGTTGTGACAGAGACCAATGTGCCCGATGAACTTCCAAGCTTCCGTTCACAAACTATCTGCTAGGACCTCCAGTATGAATCATCCCAAAAATAGTTCCAAAGGTGGTGTCTCTGATCCCTCAGTTCCTCTCAGAATACTGCCATTATTCAATCTTGACCTCTCTTCTAAGTCACTGAGCTTGTCTTCAAAGGACTTTGTTGCTACTATCATGTCATGCACAGTCTCTGTTTGTTCACCAGTGGTGTCCCCCCGGAACATAGAGCTTATGCTCCACTTTCATCATATATCACGTTATCTGATCCATGTCTTGTCTAAGAAGAGTTACGTTGATCGTTAGATGTTCATGTTAGAGTTAGATGAGAACATATGTGTTGATTGTCTTGCCTGAGCAAACTCCAAACTCTGGTAGTGCACACCATCTTTGCAAAGCCCCTCTTCAATCATGTTTTTGGATCTGCAAGGCTGTACTGCACCCCTTTCAGACATGAGGGAGTTTCTCCAGCGACCTCTACAATAAAATAATGGTGCTAAGTGTTTGTTGTACTCCTAGAATCATCACAGGCCAATACACCTTTCAGCTTCAAACATCCCAATAGAGTGTAAATCTAAGGATTACTGCATTACTGTTGCCCTGTGTGCCCATCATTCTCTTCCTGGAATTCAGATATTATTTTAAAGGCAGTGTGTGGGTCACTGCAAATGCACCTCAGCATGAAAGATAAGAGGAGGTAGGCAATAATTCAGTTAAATGTGCTACTCAGCCATAAATCCAATCATCACCTGGAACCTGTGAATATTGTGGTGACTCTGGGCCCAATTCACAAAAGTAATCTGAGACACAATCGTAACTTTAAGACTTTCGGTATTCACAAAAGGCATTTAGGACTAGTAAAATTAGGATTCCTCACTTTCCTACTCCTAAACTGAGACAAAATCCTAACTTTATGACTTTCAGTGTTCACAAAAGGCATTTAGAAGTAGTAATGTTAGGATTCCTAACTTTACTACTCCTAAATGCCTTTTCTGAATACCGAAAGTCGTAAAGTTAGGAATTGTGTCTCAGATTACTTTTGTGAATCGGGCCCTCTGTGTCTATTGTGAACATAGTTTAATACTGATTCATTACTGTGCAAACTAGTCAAGGGTCCCATTTCATCATTGCGCAGGTCAGATTGTGACCTGCACCAGTGATTTGGGAACCAGGCTCTCCTTCCAGGCTGTCTCCTTGACCCCTGCTTCTGTTGCAGCTGGGCCACGCCCACTTGTGCAGGATCGTGTAACAGTGGCACTACTCACAGCTGAGACTCTGCCTCTTCAATATGCAGCACCCAGGTTCCTCTTTTAGCTCCTCCTCCAGTTATCAATCCATAGGTACATTGTTCATTCTGTTTTGCCATCAGCAGCCAGAAAAAAAACACTTTCGTTTTTAGGGCGGGGATCATTATACTCCATTTCTATCATTCTTTTCTAGGTGGCAGCATGTCAGAGCCTTTGCAACACATGTCTGCCTAGACGGCCATCTTGACTCCTCCCTCATGAACAAATCAAAGGTTAAAATGATCTTCCCATATGTTAAAAAAACAAAAAGTCACCGATAAACAACAAAGGTTAAAGTGAAGGTATAGCTAGGTATGGTAATAAATTCTCAACTCACATTAAAAAAGCAACCCTAGAACTTTCCTGAAAAGACCAAGGTTTAATGACATCATTAATGACATTACTGATGACATCAAGCCTTGAAATAAGAAAGCTAACAACGACTTTCAAGTAAAGGTACATGTAATGTTTTTATAGGGTGCTTCATAATTTTTAGTGATCTAAATATACATCTCGCAGGACGTTTATTCAGTTTCTTTGAACTTTTTTGTCCTATGGATTGCCACCCCTCTAAGCAAGATCTGTCTGGAACTGAGTTTGACAGCAATTAGCTTCCTAGCAAACCACTGCCTAGTAGTACTTAATTAAAACCCGTAGGGTGAACCTGGAACAGCAGTTCAGCTATGATTAATCATATATGTTTTATTGTCTAACTAAATACATTGCTGAATGAAAAAAGTGCAGTAACCTACTTGAAGGGAGCTGTCATCTACGTCTAACTTGTAAATGAAAATCTTTTTTGAAATGTGGCACAGCAACAGTTTTCTATAGAAAATACACTTGATTATTTAGCAAAAGACATTGTAAAGATTTCCAAAAGTTCATATTTGTTGAATAGGCAGGAGTTTATTGTTTTGAACTTAACATCGAAGTCGTAGGTGTACTTGTGGTTTCAACTAAAATTTGTGTCTTGTTTTAGAATCTGAGAGATTATGGGACAAATGAGAAATTGATCAAGCGTTTTCACTATTTAGACTTCACGCAGACATCATCGAACATATCATATGTCCTGTTCTGTGCGTTATGCTCTCAGAGTCATGAGACCATCTCACTGTGTTATACAAGAGAAACTAAAAATATTGTCAGTCTTGTTAAATTAATGAGGATAGTAGCCTCACAACTGACCACCAACAGTGGAACACAAAGTGAGAATCATGCATTTTTGAATGCATAAGACACTTGCTGCAAAGGTGCAGGCTTTTTTTATTTCTAGTGAAACTGGAAAATGTGTACAACTAGAGTTGTTCGGCAATTCTTTTTATGTCAAAAGTGAATGACACATTTTCTATGACCAACATGAATAGAGCCATCAATAACAAATGTGTTTCGTTTACAGTCGCAGCATACTCAGCCTGTGCTCACTCCTCTGGCGGTGCCCCGCCGTCAGAGGAGCGAGCACAGGCTGAGTATGCTGCGACAAAAGCAGGTCTCACAGCCCGCCAGTCTCCCCGAGGAAGCCTAAGCTGGGAAGCAATAAGTTATAGGTACTACTGACCTGTGACGAAGAAGAAGGGTGAGATAATTACCCACTCAGATAGGGTGCTAAGATTTGGCATTCTATATAGGTCCTGAAGAAAGTCCCCAAGAAACCCTAGAGGGCTGAAACATGTTGACCTCACATGGACAATCAGGTGCTATAGAACAGTAACATTTCTATAGGTGCACCTCGCAACGTTTTTAAGACTTGCTACTTTTCCAACTGAATAAAGTTCGTTTGGGATGGAGATCTAATCAATTTTAACTCACTTTACTTTATCATTTCTGATCACTACTGCTAACACCATTTGGTCTAACTCCAGGTGGAAGAAAGCATTTTGTCAAAAAAAGACCCGATGATGATGCTTTCACGTTCCAATAGAAGCGGAGAACCAAGATATACCGCTCTACCACTCCTGTACGTGAATGAGGGTTTTTATATTTGGTTACCACACCTGACCATGGTATAACAGGTACAAGTGATTCATTCCCACATTGATTATTTACCTTAGACAGGAAGCCGCATGGATCAAAGCTTCTCCCCCCATTTGATTATTTGATACAGATGAAGGGAAACACCATTGTATCTACTTCTCCCGTCCTTATTCTGGATCCACTAGTCATTTAAAAACGATTCACCAGCATTTCGGGATATGATTTTCTAAATAGGCACTTTGTTAGATTGATTTTTTCTGCACTATTGCCTCCTCCAAACTGAATATTTTTCTTGTTTCAAACGGCAAATTCAGATTTACTGGTAATGTCCATGTGTGTGGAGTTTTTAGATAATTGTCACATTAAACTTGAAGACGAAATGCATTTCTCAAGAGGGGAGCACAACAACTGAATACCAATTTATCCTGAATATTCGTTTGTTATATTTTTTTCTTTTTGAGTTAAATTGGTAGTGCTTTTACAGCATTAATATTTATAGTGATCATATTAGCATGTCCGTAGTTTAAGTGTACTAGCCACAATCTTCAGAGATTTACATTATTATTTAGTACAACCACTTTAGTTTTATCCTTTTCATTTCATATGTTTACACAATAGAACTCACACGGACTGACCCTCCATTGTCCATATTAACATCATCAGCTCACTGACCCCCACCCCATGTTTGTCCATTGCCCCTCCACTTCAGCTGGAGCAAAGTCTCAAAGGACCCATGGATCAATGGCCTCAACACCACCCACACCAACTCCTTCAACGGCCTAGCCCGGAACGTCAGAACCTTCAACAATTGGATAACCAACTGCACCAACAGCGTCGCTCCCATCGACAACAAAACCCACAAAAGGTTCACCAAGCAGGTTAGTTGGTACGCTAAAGGCCTCAAAATCTCTAAACAACTGTAAAGGAGATGGCCCATCAGCAAGGAAATGACTGACAAGACATCCCTCAACCTCTACCACACGGGTTAAGAGAATCAGAGAACCCTTCAACATCTCCAACCCTACAGCTGCAAAAAACAACATTACCCCCTCACAAAAACTCTGCGACAATCTTGCAGACATCTTCCACAACAAGATAGCCAACATCTACAGCAACTTCAAACCTCATCCCAAGCTTTCTGACTTCTTCAAGCAAGCACAATGACCCTGCTGTCACTACATACATCCGACTAACCAAATGGAGCCAGCTCATCTCTCAGGACACCACCTCCATCATGAACTCTGTCCTCTCAGAGGCCCCATCTAACCCATGTCCTCAACACTTCTTCAACCTAGGCAAAACCAAAATTGGCCATATACTCACACCTTGCTCAGCACTTTAATTGCCATGGCCACGTTCCCCAAGGACTGGAAACATGCAGACGTCACTGGCATACTAAAGAAACCATCATCAGACCCCAGTAAATTCAACAACTATTGACTGATCTCCCTACTCTTGCGCCCAGCAAAAGTATTCGAAAAAGCCATCAACCAACAACTCTCCTCACATCTGGAACAGAACCTCCTCCTTGAGTCCTCCCAATCCACATTCTGCAGCAACCACAGCACCAAGACAATCCTCATCATGGCTACCGACGACATCCGAGCCCCACTTGATTGAGGAGAGACTGTGGCTCTAATCCTCCTTGACCTCTTGGCAGCCTTTGATACAGTCTCCCACCACACACTCATCACAAGGCTGCACAACATAGGCATCTAAGGAGCTGCTCTCAGATGGATCGCTTTTTTCTTCACCAGAAGAACACAAAATGTCTACTTTGATGGTGACCTCTGAACACAAGCAAATCATCTGTAGAGTACCCCAAGGATTCTCGCTCAGCCCCGACCACTTCAAAATTTATATTTCACTTCTGGCCAGCATTGCCAAAACCCACGTACTCAACATCATATCCTATGCCGATGACACACAAATTATCCTCACTTTCTCCAAAGACACCACCAAGACCAACTTCCACAACTGCATGACAGATGTTGCCAACTGGATAAAGGACAGCTGTCTGAAGCTCAACAAAGACAAGACAGTGGTACTGATTTTCAGAAGAAAAAGTTCCCCATGGGATGCATCCTGGTGACCCTCAGAGCTCAGACCTACTCCTACATCCACTGACCACACTAGGAACCTGACTCATGCGGCTTCTGATGCGCCTCGTTGTTCCCACAGCTGACGTCTCAATCAAGTAACTTACCTAGCAGCGTACGGTTTATCGCTACACAGATCAATCCCTTATAAACCTTGATTGACCCTCTGGGACAGTCATCTGTCCCTTCCAGCAGAGGCATCCCAGGTTTTTCTGGACCCTTGTCTAACCACGACTTGTCATCATTTGCAACTCACCGCCACTGCCATAAAAATAACAGTAACCTGGTCCTGATGATGGCCTTAACATTTCTACTGGCTGAAACTGCGTCACATTTTACAGGGAAAATTCTGGCGCTATTTCCTCAAGGATACCCTACTTGACTCTCTTTGTATTTACTACCATTATTTGTTTGGGTATCCCAACTATGTAAATTTCACTCTCACTTGTTTTTTTGTTGCGCCCCTTCCTGTCGCTGTACATACTTCCTCGCGTGTCACTTGCCCCGTCACAATTTTTCAGGAGCCCTTGTGCACAGTATTCCACAGGTTGCATGACATTCAATGTAACGCAGTGTCAACCGTCCATATATTTGAATATATGAAGCTAAATATGACAAATGTATGCATTTACTAAAGTACATTCTATACTACCAAAATTTGTCGCCCTGGTTTTCTCTTTCTCTCCCTCTGTTCTTAGCAATTAATTATCCCTGCCAGAAATGTACCTTTAACCAATACCCTAAGAGGCATTGTTGTATGTTACCGATGTTCGACCAAGTCTCTTTAGGCTTTATGGGCTATCTCCTGTAGTCTGATACTGTACACTAGGAACCTAAGCATCTTTCTGGACAGCACTCTAACCATGCCTACTCAGATCAACTCATTCTCCTTCTCCTGCTTCTTCATCCTCCGTACGCTTCGTAAGATATTTAAATGGCTACCCCAAAGTCCAGGATGCATCATCAACCAGGCCCATATCCCCAGCCGATTGGACTATGGCAATGCTCTCTACGCAGGGATGGCAGCTCACCTCCTCAAATGACTACAGACCATACAGAACACCACAGCCAGACTTGTCCTGGATCTCCCTAGACAAACCCACAACACCCCCTACCTCAGGTAACTCCACTGGCTCCTTGTACAGAAAAGATGCCAGTTCAAGCTTTTGACCCGTCACCCAGGCCCTACATAAGTATGGACTAGGCCAGGTGACAAAAAAACTCTGCGGGGTTCCGCAAGTGGCAGAGTGCCTTCCGCTCGAGTAGAAATTCTACCCGAGCGGCAGCTCATGCTCACCCACTTATGGTTGGTGAGTGCAAATGAGGAAAAAACTCTGCTGCACTATGCAGAGTGGATTTCTCTGTACGCCGCGAGTTCCGCGGAGCGAGGAGTGCAGAAAACTCTGCAAACTCCGCAATTAGAGCGGAGTTCACCACCCAGGCCTAGTTTGAATGCACCTACTTAAACCACTGCCTGAACTTTCATCAGCCCACCAGACACCTCTACTCCACATCCTTTTCTCTAACCCTCACCCCCCTGCATCTGGCTTTGCAGATGTGGAGGTCGTTCCTTCTCCTATCTAGCCGCGAAGACATGGAACAAGCTACCCTTTCATCTACAGACCTTCCTATCTCTTTCAGAGTACTGAAACTCCCTGAAGACCTGGCTATTCGGCTAAACAACTGGACCATGCCAGCGCCTGGATACCCACATAAGTGACAAGTAGCGGTCTACAGATCTACTGATCGATTGATTGATTGATATGCACTTAGTGCCCTTTGACATCTAAGCACTTATGAGTACCTTTTGGTTATCTGAAATTAGAGGAGGAAAGGTTGCACTTGTTTCCTCACTAGTTTCTGATTTTTTGTGAAACAACTGATAAAAAGATTTGTATTTCAGAAAAAGCCACACAAGATGTTCCAAATAAAGTGAACATAGAGTACAAAGAATCATCCAACATTTTTGTCATGGAGTCTGGTTTAATACGGCATTCTTTGGCTGAACCCTCATTACTTCCGGGTGTACCTTGCAGCAGAGGCTGCCGGCATGGCTCGTGGGTGGTGGGCGGGTGTGAGTTCAGGGGGTGAGTTGAGTTATAGGGGTCACACAATTTTAAAACTAATAATCATACACCTACCTTGCCGCCTGGCTCCCTCATCTCTGCTCCTAGCTCCCGCTCTTCTCGTGGGATAGGAGGAACAGAAACCAGGAAGGACGGCCAGGCTCCCCTGACCAATCACAATGCTGCAATACCACGTTGTGATTGGAAAGCACCCAGGCTCCCCTAACCAATCATTGCGATTGGTTTTGAGCATCCTGCTCTACACTCAACCAGGAAATGGGGGCTTGGGCTTGTTCTCCACACAGGCTGTAATGCAGCCATGATGGAGAAAGGGGAAAGTGCGCATGACTGGTTTGGGCAGCCTGAGAGGGCAGACCAAACAGTCACTGTGTACTTAGGAGTGGGCAAATCACTCCTCCCCTGCGCTGCTCCAAGAGCAGAGCAGCCCTGCCCACCCGCAAAGGAAACATAAAATGATAATAACTCAAAGTTATCATCATTGTATATTTCCTTTACTTTACAGTGCTCAAAAGCAGTGAGGCGATGCTCCTCCCCCAAATCGGAGGAGCAGCCACTGCCTTGTAGGCTTGTATATGTGGGTAAAACTGCTTTAAGTGGCCCTGGTGGAGTCTCATCTTCCCTTGTTTGGACTCATGCCACTTGGGATTAATCCTACATTCTGAATTTCACTGTTCCACATGTGCTGGAAAACTACTTTGGCTGATCTCAGTTAAACACCCTAGGTGAACATATCAGCAATATTTCTCCACTGGTGATTTTCTAGCAAGAGTATACATTTTAGTATAGGTGCAAGGTAGGTCAAAAAGTTGTGTCAGTCATGGTCATAGCATTGGACTTCAATTCTTGCTGAAATGGATCTAGATGGATGTATTGAGTTTTGGGGAAATGTTCTAACCTTGGCACATTAGAAAAATAATTGGCAGCAGAATTCTGTGGCACTTGATATATTCATATCTGTTTTCTGGTAACAGTAATTACAATAATATTGAAATAGTATATATGTAAGCCTACAATTACTTGTTTGTTAGGTTTACCCTACGATACAAGCTTTATTTAAATGATAAAGCTTTCATGGCTTGAGTAATATTGTTGATGAACAATCTTGTTGCAGTCATTTGCAGTGTGCCAAAGACATGCCTTTTCGAATCACGCTGGCAGCTGTAGCAAGCTTCATACTTCTCCAAGCAATACTGTTGTAAATGGGTCGCGTAAAATACATCGTTGCGCTCATATTGCTCCTATTGAAACCCATTGCGTCTTTGTAATCCTGTGTTGTTTAACTGGTATGTACACCTTCCTTTGTCACAACATTGACAAAACATTAGACCTAATTGTAACAGGGCTTAGGAAAGCTGTAACTTACTTTGATTGCACCAACTTCACTTTGAGGTGCCTTGTGTAGTCTCTGAATAATACTTTCATTTATCTCAGAAGCTGTATATTTGTTTATTTGCATCCATGTCATTCCTGGCTGGGCCTTTTGTTTGTGAAACCTCCATCTTCCATGTCTGCAATCTTGCTGCACCTGGGTTGATCACGTAATTTAAGAGTAATATTGCTGTTTTATCAGGGAAGCTATATCTTCCTTACTTTCACCCATGGCTTTATAAACTCTGATTAATACTTTTTTAACAAAGTTTGAAGAAGCTGTATCTACATTTGACTTCAACCACACTACTCCTCGATAAACTTCACAGCTTGTGTGCAAACATCCTTTTTTCATGAAAGCTCTACCTTTCTTTGGTGGCACCCTCAAAACTCCTGTATTGAACCTCATAGTTTTCTGGGCAACACTGTTGTAGCTGAGTGTGATGAAGCGCTGCCTAAATTGGTTGCACCCATACTGCGCCTGAGCTGACATTGTAGTCTTCACGTGATACTGCTACAAGAGGGCTTAAAGAAGCATCCCTACTCTTGTTCATGTTCGTGCCATACAGGTGGACTCATTCCCTCTTGATTATACTTCTAGGTACTAGGAATCTTTTTCAATTGAGATCACATTCATCCAAGTAGGCTGGATCTGATATTGTTTAGGAGTTACTGTTACAACTTGGTTGACCTATCTGTCTCTTTACCTGGCCACACATACACCCTCCAAAACAACCTGTAGAGCCAGTGAGTAGCAGCCCACCAAACAGTGGATCACAACTGAGAGGGATCTCTGCTGTAATAGATTTTAACAAGGATAATGTCCCTGAGCGGGCACTGGTCCTGGGCAAGACCCAACAATTACAGACACACACACAGGCTTCCCCGATAAATTCCACATTTACAGTAACACTCTCACTCTTGTGCTCTCTTGCTCAGTATGTTACCTCGGCTTGTATAAAGCACAGACACCATTATTGACAAAGAAGAACTTATCTGGGACATAAGAAGATTATAAAAATGATCACAGTCTTGTGGAGGACCAACACAATGAGTAGGAAAGTTTGATTTCCCAAAGACACAAAACTTACACTCATCTGTGGTATATGCGCCAAGTGTACAGGGTTCAGATGTGTAGCACTTAGCATTCTCACATAGGCCACACAGTAACCATACTCTCTACCAACTATGCATGGGAATTCTAGCTTGCAAATAATTAAGTAGCACAGTCAAAGAGTGTCCACATGCTGAACCACCACAAATGAATTCTAGAATTACTGGTCTCTGAAGTTAGAGTAACTTGCTAAATTAAAATGTATAGTGAGCATTCAACCATATAGGCCAACAAACCCAGCTCGGGCCGGAGACTCCTGAATTATTTAGCTCAAAATCGGCTTTAATTTACATTTTTTCACGTCAATGTGAGACAATATGTAAAATGTGTCAAATACATTCTCAATATTTTGTTTTCAAAGTCTCCCCCTTACTTGTTTCCAAACATTGGCAAGTATGTTTCAACTGCTTAAACAGTACTTTCACGTTTAATTGTGTGACCATTGATTTTATTGTCATGGTGCTTTACGGTTATTTTAAACTTCTCTGAAAGCTGTGGTCGGAGGCTGCAGTTGTCTGTAATTGGTTGAAAGTTCCCTCTACAAGTTTGTTTGCAAAGCTTTTATTTTGAATTATGATTTATTTTAACGTGAAAATGATTTGAGACCTGGGGATCAACCATTGGCATTAATAAAATGTCCAAATAATGTCCGAAATAAAAATATATTGGCTGAAGAGTTCAATATTTCTCTTTACTGACTTCAAACCCATATGTGAAATTGGACAGCAGGAGCTAAATACCTTGTTCGTTTAATGTATGGTTTGTTTGTTGAAACAACATGAAGGGTAGGTTTGCCTGTCTCTGACACCCTATTTGTCATTATGTTCGGTAGAGGTCAGCGTATTTGTTGAAACTTAATAGAGGAATGCATGGGATAATATAACACATAACTAAATGGTGCTTGTATATTATGTGAGCGCGTCAGAAAAACACAAATTTAGAACTTTGGTTGGTCTGAAGCAAATTTAAAAGCATAGCTTGTTTTATTTTGAAATTCCTCCATCCTTCATGTTAATTGTTGTCAGCACTTCACTGTGCTTGACATCGACCTGTGCAAAGCTGATATGTATGAGAGAAACATCCATGTGCAAAAGTTTCATGTGTTTGGACCTCAATAAAGAAAAACGTTGAAGAAAGAACGGAGAACAAAATGAAGAGAATGTTATTGGCCCTATCACATAATTTAAGACACGTGGCCGTATCACATAAGGTGACCACAATAATTGCTAATTTAAGAAAGGTCTCCACCACAGCTTTGGGTTGACTGGTGTCTTAAATGATTGCAGAGTTGGAGCAGAGGTATTTTATCTCCTTAGTCAGTGGTAAATGGTTTGTCTTTGGAATTTGACCGGATTTGCTTCTTTTAGCTTGGATTGAACAACATATAAAAATTATCAAAATAGAGCACAACACAGCCAAAGTAAAATCCAACAAAATGTACTAATACAGCGCAAAACTGCACAAAAACAACTTGTGAGAAGATGGTTCTGTCGTATATTCAGCCCTGGTTTTTCACTATTTGAGCACCAAGTTTTCTACCTTTTACTGGGGGAGATCCTCATAACCTTTGACTCACTCATGGTAAACTAATGCTAAATGGACAGCGCATTCTCACCGTCAATGCCCGCCTTTTAAGATAAGGCTGCTGTGCACAAATTTGAGTGCTGCATGTGAGAGACTCCTATCGTACACAGCCCAGTAACTGCGCACAGGTAGTCTGGCGCAGAGGGAACTCTACAGGATTGGGTATTGATTTGGAGTAGGCCTCATAATATCAGTGTACACTCATGGAGAAAGTCTGTGGGGCTTACGGTCTTGTCTGCCGGGACACTCTATCGCACAGCTATGGGGAGGGTGCAGTTTAGCTTCCTCTTGGTGTATATATCCAGTGGTGGCGAACAGAGATAAAGACCAGTGGGGTGGGTGGAGAGGGTGCGTGTGCAGCGGAAAGCGCATGGGAGAGAGTTAAGTGGGAGAGTTAATAATAAATGTAAAAAATCAAGACTTACCTGATGCTGCCAGCCACCTTGTGCTCCTCTGTTTCTAGTCCCAGCAGTTCCTAGGACAGTATTGGACTTTCCATCCAATCCTCACACTACTCTTAAACATGTGGGCAGTGTGGGGATTGCCTGAGCGAGCTAGATTAACGCTCACTCAGGCACAGAGAGTCTGTGCTGTTTCTCCAATGTGCTGTTTTCTGTACAATACAGCCAGGTTTGAGTAATCTTAGTGTGCATGTCAGCTTGGCCAGCCTGAAATGGCTGGCTAAACTGACATGCGCACTTAAAAGTGCACATTTGCCACTACTGCCCTTTCCCCCCCATGACCTAGCCCTACCCCTCCCTCTACATGCTGGCTCAGAGCCAGCAGTTAAAAAATGAAACAATAGCAAAATATTGTTATATTTTTCAGCTGCTGGCTCTGAGCCAGTGGAACTAAGCTTCTCCACTATTGTTGAGGAGCTGCATCTGGTCATTAAACTGTAGGGCATAACCTAAACGAGAAATGTAATTCTGCAAAGTCCACAAACATATCTGTACAGCTTATAGGTCATCCAAGAATATCATAGTTTTCTGGCTCAGCACAGGATCAGAGCCTAGGCCTTATACCACCCTGTTGTACCAAGGTAATTTCGTTTCTCTCCAACTACAGGGACAAAGGCCTCCCCACACAAATTGAGCAATTAATAGTGCTTCCCTCACATCCCAAGGAAGAAAGGGATGGGGCGGAATGCTCTGCATCAATCAAGAGGCTGTCACACTGGGCCAGGGATGAGCCTGCCCAAGCCCACTAAACAAAGGAGGGAGCCCAGACCTTTGGAGGTAACCCAGGAGGGGGCTTACTTTGAAAGTTTGCTGGGAAAGGTCCTGGGGGGTATGTCAGCAAGGGGTGAAGTTGAGTCCCCCAGAGCAGATGTGACAAGTGACTCCTGGGTGTTATTTTTTTTAAATGTTCCAGCAAGCTGTGAAGGAAAATTTGGACAGGTGCAGGGAAGGTGATGCAGCACCCCAGGATAGGTCAGAGGTTCCTTACTACTGGATCCTGCCGTCCCCACTTAAAAGATCTTGCACAGGGGAAGAGCTATCTCTTGCCTGGTGATTTATCTACGCATCATTGCTGGATCCTGAGACTGCAATGGATAACTGGAAGTAAGAACCTCCTGAAACCCAGAAAGTACTAATGACTCTGGCCAGTTGATCCCAGGACTAGGAGGGTCTCCCCAAGGGCCAGTGAGGCTGGTTGCCTTGCATTCTCTGAGGGCCAGTTGGGAGAAAGGCCTAGACTTTTGTGCGCAGGGAGCCAGAAAAACCAGTTTCTTGAGGACTGCATCGCTTTGGAGGTGAGGAGGGTTACTGCATCTGACCCTGGTGACTAGAGCTCGTCACCAGGAGTAGAATGAGCTCAAGATTGTCCAAATCGGCCTAACAGGGTCAGGGATATAACATTTTCACATTTGCCAAACTTTGACCTTTTCTTACACAGTGCGCATGGAGCTCCACTGTGCGGTAAATACCCCAGGAGTGGGCCAGTGCCCGGGGGTCATCGCGAGTAAAACTGTGCTTGATCCTCAGAGAAGGGGGTGCATGGGGCCCCCTCCCCTGTCTCTTCCTTTTGCCCTGGTGTGTTCTTGCTTCAGGGGGCCGGGACCCCATCCCCAGCCCCTGCATGTCAACAATGATGGGAGGAGTGCCATCGCGCTCCCCCAGCCATGGTCAGCCATGTGTCGAGGTGTAGCAGGAGGCTGCCAGTGTCACCTGCACGGGCCGAGAAACCTTGGGCCAGGGGTGGACTCACTGATCCTACCCCCAACATGAGCCTACATGGGGTGCCCAGGAGGGACTGGCACCCCTAAAAAAGGAAGAAAAGGGCCTGCGGTGTGATACTGTGTGCCCAAAACAGCAAGGAAATATAAAGACCGCTGCTTTCCCTGGCTCAGTGGGAGGGACGCTATTTGAATATTCACGAGGTTCACCCCATGCCACCCAGTGTGGCTCATCTATTTGGCACTGTTTTGGCCCTGATTCTGCCAGTCCTTAACTTTGTGGTGGCCCCAGGACGATAGGGTCACCACCAACAATGTTAAACAGAGTGGGGGAGCTGCAGGAGCAGTGCAGCCTCCCCCCCCAAACAGAATTTGAGGAGTCCCCACCATAAGTAGGGTGGGACACAAAAAGAATGACTAACCAGGGTTTCTTCCTTAGTTTCAAGCACTCCCTGGGCTGGAGCACGCTCTCCTCAGCTGGAGAGGAGCGCCTTCTTGGGGCAAAGTCTATGGCTGCAATCCCTGTGGCCTGAAGGTGGTTAACATGAGTTTTCATGTGGTGCAACACATTTTAGGGGCAAAAGTCCATGATTGAAGCAATTGTGATAAGACATGTGATTATGTTTTAATTGTGTTTTTCATGTTGCAAGCTACTATGAGTACACAAATCATTCAGACATGCATATACAGTTTTCTTGGAAATGCTTTATTGAAATAATGATGGTGAAAACCACTCGTGATCAAAGTATACATGCTTTATTTCCAATACTAAGTATATTCATTCCACATTATGTTCAACCTTTCCATTCCACATTATGCGACCTTTGACCCTGTTCACCAGGCAGGTCGCTCCCCTCACCGCCACGCAGCCCCCTGTGTGACGCTTGCCGCTGCTCAAGACCAACTGCCTGCCGAGTGCCAGTGCCCCCTTCTCTTTTTTTGTACCCGTGTGAGTGCATGCCTGCCTGCCTTCTTTTGTGACTTTTGTGACTTCTTTTGTGTCTTTTACCCTCTTGTGACTCCTTTGTGCCCTCGTTTTACCTCCATATTGTCGCCCAGTAGTGCTCCCTTTTCTCCTGTTCCCGTCCCTCGCTGCCCGATTCCCGCCACCGCGTCCCGTAGCTCCGCCCACTCTCACCCTATTGGCCGCCCCGCTCCCACCTCCCAGCTGCTCCTCCCTCCCTCTCCCACTCATATGGAGGCCGTGCAGCGGTAGAGAGTGCGACCTTTGACCCTGTTCACCAGGCAGGTCGCTCCCCTCACCTCCACGCAGCCCCCTGTGTGACGCTTGCCGCTGCCGCTGCTCAAGAACGACTGCCTGCCGAGTGCCAGTGCCCCCTTCTCTTTTTTTTGTACCCGTGTGAGTGCCTGCCTGCCTGCCTTCTTTTGTGACTTTTGTGACTTCTTTTGTGTCTTTTACCCCCTTGTGACTCCTTTGGGCCCTCGTTTTACCTCCATATTGTCGCCCAGTAGTGCTCCCTTTCTCCTGTTCCCGTCCCTCGCTGCCCGATTCCCACCACTGCGTCCCGTAGCTCCGTCCACTCTCACCCTATTGGCCGCCCCGCTCCCACCTCCCAGCTGCTCCTCCCTCCCTCTCCCACTCATATGGAGGCCGCGCAGCGGTAGAGAGAGCAACCTTTGACCCTGTTCACTAGGCAGGCCGCTCCCCTCACCGCCACGCAGCCCCCTGTGTGACGCTTGCTGCTGCCGCTGCTCAAGACCAACTGCCTGCCGAGTGCCAGTGCCCCCTTCTCTTTTTTTTGTACCCGTGTGAGTGCCTGCCTGCCTGCCTTCTTTTGTGACTTTTGTGACTTCTTTTGTGTCTTTTATCCCCTTGTGACTCCTTTGTGCCCTCGTTTTACCTCCATATTGTCACCCAAAATGTTTACCTGTTAGCGAGTGCCAAGATGCTCAAGGGGTGAATGTGCATTCTATAAAATACATGTGTTCTGTCAATGACTTAAGATCATCTTCAGGACAGAGCATATGTGAGCAAGCATTCCACTTGGATCTTCCTGTTCTTCTCCACTACAATCCACTTCATGCATGTATCTGTACTACTTACGATGTGTCTACTACTATGCTATTCTTGGCACAGCTTTCCGCTGCCTAGTAGAGATTCCTTATTAATAATTTTTGCCTGATTCAGACTTTGAGTGTCACCTATCAGCAAATTGTCTACCCACGTTAAAAATAATTCTCACTGGGAGCACAACATCACTTGATTAAAACAATGGACTATAATAATAAAGAATCCCAGGGACTAATACACTGTATAATGTTTTTGTATAGATTCCTCTTGCTCACATACGCGCTCTGTCCTGAAGATGATCTTAAGTCATTGAGATCGAAACGCCATCGACCCCCTACAACAAGGAACTCCTTACATTGTTTATAAGTTGTTATTTAGGAGTGTCCATCTTATGTCGTCGTTTGCGTGGCATTCTCTCGGATGTTTGCCTTCTTTTGCTGTATGAGTTTTTGTTGGCCATAGGCCTCTGCTCAGTTTACTCCTGCTAACAAGTGGTAAAGTGTTTATGCTCTTCATTTAAACATGGTCAAACTGACATATTCCTAATTACCACATTTCATTTATTTAGAAGTCCCTCGTATATGGTACTACATGTACCTTCTGGCTGTAAATAAAATGCTAATAGTGGACTGAAACATTCATTTTGCCACTAACGAAAGTAGCATTACAATCATGCCTCAGGGGTTGCAGCTGCAGTTTTAAACTTCCACTTTGACTTAGCAAAATAAGTCTTTTTTCCAGGCCTAATCCTTACTTCTGAATACTCATAAGTAAGCCTGGACGGAGTTTGAGTAGCTGTGCTACGTGAAACTCTGCGAAGCAGTAAAAAACTCTGCAGCGCTATGCAGAGGTCCAGAGTGGGCAGAGCTGCTTGTTCCGTCTTCTCACGAGACGTTTCTGATGTTTGGCAATGCGGATTGCGTGTTTGGGGGAAAATATTGCGCAAACTTCACCACACAGTCATGCATGGGCTAGGCCATCTTGTTTTTCTTGTCTGTGATGGTTCTGGGCCTGTTTTTTTTAATCCTCCCTAGATTTTTGCACTCCTTTGTTCCTAAAACTTTTTTTCTGATCTTGTTTATTTATTATCTATCCCTGTCTCTTCTTAAATGTATATTTTTTATTAGTTTCTACTTTTTGTGTGTTTTAGTGCGTTTTTGTACTTTTACTATCACTCATTGAGGGTGCCTGAGGCAGATTAAAGCTCTGTGTCCTATAATCATAAAAAAAAGTACTGATGTCAGAGCATGTGTTAACTCTCTGGGATAGCACCTGTATAGGAGAGATTGCAGCAGGGATAGACAGATGGGTATTTCAGACTGTTATTCCATGATTCTCTTTAGAAGTCCCTCTCCACATTGAATGTTCGTAGTTCTCTGTGATAATTCCCACTAGGGTAAATGGAATAAAAAAAGTTCACCCATCGTTTGTCTTCAGGCCCCTCATTTTCCTGGCTACATAATGCCCCTGCAAAGACTGTGAAATAACAGATCCTCGTTCACTGCTGCTGTCTCTACAAGTGCACCTCAGCCTTCCTTTGAATGGGGGAAAGGACCAACCTATTTCCTAGAATGGCATTCCTTTGGTGGCATATTCCTTTTGAACCTCTTTGTCAATGCTCCTGCATCTGTAATAGACAGTAGCGGTCCGTGGAGGGAGTTTGGTGGGACAGTGAGGCAGGGCGGGGGAGGGACAGGGTGGGGAAATGTAAACACAGGAATATGGATGAACAGAGGTAAGTACACATTTAAATAAATAAAATGAATTCCTTTGCGCCCGCTACATCGCAAAATGCGATGCAGCGCCTGCAACAAAATTCCTATGAATACTTGGTTTCCTGCCAACAAGGTGTCCTGACAACATTTTGCAAGGTGGAGATCTAACTGTACATCACCCATGGCTGTTTATCCATCTTCTAAGTTGTATTCATTTTCTTTGTTTGTTTAATAGCGCATGAACATGCAAACCTTTGTCTTCTTATCCCAATCTCCTGCCCCCTTACATTATTGGGGAGAGGAGTTGGCCTAACGGCCAGGGCAGTCGACCTCGAATCTGGGGAACTGAGTTCGAGTTTTGGCAATGACGCTGAACATCTTGTGATTCTGGGCAAATCACTTAATCTCCCCGTGCCGAACAAAAAATGAATGTGTCCTCACGTAATGCAACTGGTGCTATGTAAAGTGCTTTGATACCCGATTCGGGTCAGGTTCGCGCCATATAAAACTCTGTAAAAGAAAAAATATATATTTTGACATTTTTCTTGCAGCAATGCTTAAATCTGTTCAGGAACCCCCCATTCAAGATTTAGCATTGTGCGTTACTTCTTGCTGTCTTTTGCACCACCCTGCTATTTTTGATAGTGCAAGGTGCATGAGTTATGTAACTCAGTGATGAAAATATTTTGTAGAGAGTTCTCACCTAAAAGGCATCCAGAATAATGTGCGCCCATTTTTCAATGCTTCAAAGTGGTCTTTGTGTAGGGAATCGTCTTTCCGATTTTAAGCACCTTACTGATAGCAAAATAGGGCCTGATCTTGAAAGTTGACATTTTATGGCTCATTACATTTTACTATAATTCAAATTATCGGAAAACATCTCCATTTTGAAAGCATCAAGACAGAGTCTGAAAGTATATGTGCATTGCTAATAGGATGCGTTCAGGCTAATTTAAATGGTAAGCAGTGTTATACATAATTATAATTGCACAAATTGTATCTATGTAGCACTCACTATCCCAACAAGGCATTGAAGTGCTTTGTTGCTAGTAGCACACTACTCTGGAACCCAAGATAAGAGTTAAAGTTAAATTGATTGCATATCAGTAATCTGTGCTTTTTTTCCTTGTAGATTAGTTGTGTTAAGTAGCTTGTGCGCTTCACTTCTTGTGTGTTGATTAAGCGATTAAGCGATTAAGTAGGAATAGAATGAAGGGAGGGAATTAGAAAAAGGAATACTTAAGTTGTTATTGGGACTACTGGACTTGTGCACCTGTCAGTTTGGCGAATTGACCAAAAGGAGGGAGAAGATTAAAAAGGCTGTTTAGGAGTTTATAGTATTCAGAAAGATTTTGGATGAGTCCAACAGAGGAGGGATGGGACAAAGGCTGAAGGGAATATATATATATTGTTCTAATGAATGAGATTGAAATTAACATTAACATGTATAGAGAAATATACACACATCTAAATGTGTAGTGAAGTGCATGTATACCTATACACAGGTCTCTTAGTAAAGTTTTAGTAGCATGTCCAGATAATTTGTGGATGTGTCTGTTTTACTCAAGAATGATCCCATGCTAATTTAAAGATGGGGCTGTTACTCCTGAACGATCCCATGAGTAGTACTTGTTGAGCACTTTTGCACTATATTAACGTTAATAAATCATATGTTATTTAATTTGCCTGAATAGTGGATCAAAGCCACAGAAAACAACCAGAACCACTTTGCAGGGGAACTAATAAGAGGGGTTGGCTCCTTGACTGCTGTAGCCTGTATCCCAAAACATTCCTGGAAGACACGATTGCACTGATATTTTAAAAGAGTTTCCAGTAGCCAATTGAAAGGGTCTAACAATAGAGGCCTGTTCTAATTGGTTGATGACAGCCAATCAGATGTGCTGAAACAACAGAATGTTGAGTTGTTATACACTTCAGAGAAACTATTCATAGCCCTGTGTTTGTCGGGATTGCAGACCCCTTGACAGCATTTGCTGCACGGACAAGGATGTGTGCCCCCACTGATAGCATTAATGGATTGGCATTGTCACTGGAACTGATGTGGGTACCAAGGACCAAAATATGCCCCACATAATGGTGCCAAGGATCAGAATATGCCCCCAAATTGTGTTAACCTGATGCTGCAGTGCAGGCTTATAGCATCGCAGGCATCGTAGTGCCTGCGTATATTTTTAATGCCCTGTATTAACAGTGCACAAGCCTCAGCCATTTTTCGAGACTTCGAGGAGGCGGCAGCCATGAATGGTGCAGTCAGGCGCGGCCATTATTTAAG
Organism: Triturus cristatus; assembly: GCF_964204655.1. Classification (NCBI taxonomy): domain Eukaryota; kingdom Metazoa; phylum Chordata; class Amphibia; order Caudata; family Salamandridae; genus Triturus; species Triturus cristatus. Next base: position 1,209,167,854 of record NC_140591.1, on the reverse strand, counting down.
GCGATGCCTGTTCCAGAAGCCTGGCTTGCTGTTCGAGACTCTCACCTGTATCCAGATCACCTCTCCTGCTCCAGGATGGCATTCCTTTGGTGACTTCCCATGGGCTGCGTGCATCTGAAAAACAGAAGAAAAAGAAACACAACATTCAGAGATAGTTTCAGTGGTGATGCGTTGCGGCACATGCCTGTTTAAGTCCTTACTTGATGTTTGTTTAAGTAGCGAGGCTCCCGAACCTGAAAAAGAAATCAAATACTTAATTGCACAAACTTTGGGATAGTGCATGGGTGAACATTGTATCATTTTGCAATACCTTTCGAATGAATAGAGTAACAGTGTATTTTCGTGTGTGTATCCTTGTAACGTGTGTTGTGTTTTTGGCAACTCATGTAGCTAACAGTTTTGAGAGAAACTGTTGCTAACCTATAAATGAGCCTGGAGCCACTCAGGTAGGTTTTAAGTTCTGTATTTCATGTTAGGCCCTTAGTTTACAGCCGTAGCCGCATAGCTCCTGTTAGTGTTCGATTCACCATCCAAAGATAATCAGCTCTCTGGCTATACACTACACACATACCCCAACATTTCATGCATCTCAACATTTAATGCAATGCTCTGTTCCCAAGCGTATGTTGCAAACTTGCTAAATATTGAATTGTCATAACTCAAAATAAGCAAGCTCTGTGCTTAACAAATTCATATTTAGAAACATATATTCCCTTTTAGCTGGTGTATTATTCGTAAGAGTGAAGTGTTAATATATTTGAAACTTAAAATTGCATACACCTCATTGCACACTTAATTTACTAGTATATGGTACCACATGTACCTATGACTTGTAACTTTATTGCTACAAGTGGGCTGCTACACTCTTTGCAACAGCCACTAAAGTAGCACTGTGGAGCATATCTACAGACTCTCCTGCACCGCCTGTGTGTGTAGTTTTAAACTCCCATTTCAACCTTGTAAAATAAACATTTTGCTAAGGTAGGACCTAAATGCACATAGGGCAGGGTGCAGGGTATTTGAAATGACCTGAATATTTTATGTTTTACATGTCCTGGTAGTGAAAACACTGCAAAGTCCTTTTTCATTGTAGCAAGGTTAGCTCTCCGATAGGAAAACACTACATTGTACATTATTACAACTTGTACAATGTTGTTACATTATAACAACTTATAATGCCTAATTTTGGTTTGTGAGCAACTAGAAACATGATTCATAATTTAAAATCAAACTTAATGGGAAAGCCGGATTCTATATTTCTATTTTGAAAATGACACTTTTAGAAAGTTGTTATTTTCCTGTCTAAGTGAAAAATGTCCAGTGTCAACTGACTGTTGAATTGTTCCTGTGCGGTGAGATGTAAATTGCTACCGGAAAGTAAATACAAGGCTTCAATATACAGAGGCATTGTTCTACCATGAGCAAGATAGCATTGGAAGCTGTGCCCAGCCCTTCCTGAGCTTCAAATGGTGCTTAACCTGTCACCGGCAGATGCCGCTCACACCAAGACCTGTATCCTTTTGCCTTCCTAGTCAGCTTGGCTCTACACCAGGTGGGAGGATGAAACTGCCCAAGGACAGGCTTGGAGTGACCACAAGATCACTCCCATCTCCATAGCCATACCTCTGGGTGTGCACAGGGAGCTCTGACCATAGCAAGAAAGGATCTGCCTTTAGGCAGAGAGGGCCACAGTGGGATAGTTTACTGTAAAACATACAAGTGGGTGGAGCTGCGCTGAGAACGGTTATCCTATTGGTTATTCAAGTGGGCAGGAGTTTACCCCACCCACAAGATGGCAATGGGCATAAGTGTAGCAAACCCAATACCTTCCTGAGAGCACTCATGGACATAAGAAGATCTGAAAATGGACTGCCTAGCTGTCTGAATCCAAAAGGAAGACTGGATGACTTGCCTTGAACCTAGGACAACAAAAGTGACCCTAAGGTTCAGTTGGCTGACCTCCTGGTTGAGCTACAGGCACACAACAAGCTTCCAGAGTTATTTTCCTCCAACCACCCTGCTGACCAGTTCCAACCGTACCTTCCTTGGAACCTGCTTCTGGCCTCTGTTTGAGTGAGCCCTAGCCCCCAAGTGGTGTCTCCCATGTCCTGGACCCATGGCCGAAGTTAAGTGCAATCCCCTACAAAATTGCAAAAGCTGGGACTTAAATGATTTTTGCCAACTTTTTCTCCAGAGAATTGGCGGGAGCCGGGGACCCCTGTTGAGTTGAAGCTGTTATCGTTGAATCACTGTCCAGATTCAACGTACTTGTTTGTGCTGCTGAATAAGTCCTAACCTTCAGAAAAGTTTCTAAGGCTAAGTTCTAAATGTAGAGGGCTTCATCAGGACCGACACAAAGCAACAAACCATCGGCACAGAAGCCTTTCTGGGCACAGACTTCCGACTTTGCCGGCCCAGAGCTTTTCCACCTTCGTCAATGACTGTGCTGGGACCCCGCTTTTCAACAACCTGCTTTATTCGAGCCCTGCAATGGATACAGCTTGCAGCCAGCCCTGCTGAAGTCTCATCGATGACCATTTTTCCAGCAGTTGTGTCTGAAGACTGGCTCGATATGCAGAGGTTTTGGCCAGCCTTACATATAGTTCTTGAAGTGCGATACACTGCTTACACATTCTTTTAAAGCTTGTAAAGCTAGGCCTAGACATGAACCATAAATTCAACCATCTGATAAGGGGGCAAAGGTGCCTCTCAACTTTGTAGAGACCCAATTTGGGCCAATGTGTATGTGTACAGATGTCACTGTGGTGTAGCCGCATATCTGTGGGATCGATCTGGGTTTTCCCTGTTCGGCATTAGTCTTCGGGATAAGTACAACCCAACCTTTGACCTATCAATTGCTAGTCTTGGGTTTGGGTTGCAGGGCCTGTCTGACCACGTATCTCTGATTGATGCGGAGGTCATCTCGAGTGAATGTGACAGCAATGATATGAGTTCGTTGTTACGTGTAACTATAACATGGTAGTCATTGATATTGCGTTTACCGATATTTACATTACTATGCATACATTTGTTATGGCGGACATCAACACCGTATTTACCGGTATTGCCACTGTTATGTGTACATATATTATGGGGTACATTGCCTTCACATTCAACAATATTAGAATTTATACTATAACATTGCATGCATTTACGACGCATGCGATTACAACGCTATCGTTACAACGACCGCGTTGTTACATCGCAGTACATTACAATGCAAGTCGCCACAACGACTTGCTCTAGATGGCGTGTTGGACTTAGGAATAGTATAATTTACTATTCCAACTCCAGTGTGTGCAACAGTAGGGAAGGTGTTTGAATAGTAAATTACACTATTCATTAGATTAGAGCGCCATCAAGATCAGGCCGTTTTAACGACTTGCGTTGTAATGTACCGCGAAGTAACAAAGCGGTCATTATAATGACCATGTTGTAAAGGCAACACGATGTAATCACTGCATTGTTATGGTTGTTTCTGCAGATATTAACAACAGTAGCCTTAACTTTTGATTTTTTCCTGGTTTAGTGCATTCACATGACAGCAGGTGGCACTTTAGGTATTTTGGCACTATTTTTTATTTAAACTTTAAAAATTCACATCTCCGGTTATACTATGATTTTTGTCATTTCTGTGTATTTTTATTCACTCTTTTTAAAAAAAAATCTGAATTAGTTCAGGATTTTTCTTGCATAATGTTTTCACTTTATTACTGTTTGAGTACTGCATAAATACTTTACACATTGCCTCTAAGTTAAGCCTGAATGCTTTGTGCCGAGCTACTAGATGGTAAAGCAAGTGTTTATTTAGTGATGTTAGTGGGTTACCCTGACAGGGATTGTACTTATTATTTGAGACAGGTTCTCGCCCCCTTCAACTAATACTCCACATTCTTCCTGTTTGCTATTAAGACTTGTGAAATGTTAATTAACTATTTGATATTAGAATATTATCATGCCTTGTAAATTTTTAATGTTTGCCGAAACAGCGCACAACCATAAATGTTCCCTAAATTGTGACATTATGCAAGGAGCACCGGTAGCTATCCTGAGCTATACAAAAACACTAATAATTTGATAAATAAATAAAAGCTTTCTTATAATATCATACGACTGAGAGAAATGAAGGCTTTAAACAATTGATAAAGCATTTAAAAAAAATCTAAATCAATGCAATTAACATGTAGAAAAAACGTGTAAGCATCAAAACAAAAAGTCACATTTTTAGCTCATATAGATTAAGTTAGAATGACTTTTGAATGGATTTTTCCTTTTCCCTTTTCTATGACTTAATGTCAGTAATGTCAGTAATGTTAGATGTTAAACTTTCATTGACACAAAAATGCTGAACTGAACAGGAACTAATAGAAAATGTTAGATTTTGACCAACCCATAGAGACCTCCTCATAGAATACAATAATGTTTTCAATGCTGTAGTTTAATTTTTGCATGATTTCATCGCAAGAATGCAGATACCTAACCTGAACTGCTTTGTCTTGTAGTAGAAATGAACTGTGGGAACTTAACCTTGACTTGTACAAGGTTTATAAAATGTTTCATTTTAACACTTAATATCTGTAAGCCTTCATTTTAATCCGTTAACACAGCGGAAGCTTTCCTGTTCCCATGATGATATCATGCAATGAACAGCTGAGAAGACAGAAGAATGCAAGATTTTCCCTTAGTGATAGATATCAAAATTATGTATTAGCATGTGTTCCTAGAGTAGACAAGGATCTCTCATGAGAGATTCTTCAGACCCTATCCAGACTTCCTGCAGAGACCTGTGCTCTGATTCTATCAGAGAGATCCATTATTTCCTTTGCCTGAATTTATGCTGCTCTGAGACTCTATTGAGATACTTCAACTGTTTGATTTAGAATCACCTAAAGCTTTATGCTTGCACCTCTCGATTTGGAACTCTTAATGTGTTCTAATCGATATCTTTCCCTCAATTCTGAGACTTAGAATAGAGATGTTCTTATATGGAATTCACTTTATGCAATTGTTGTTTATTGCATTAGCGACTAATTGCTTACCTATTTTGAGAACCTTAAAGAAAGAAATACTTACTAAAACATTTAATAAAACCTTTAAACTCACACCAAATCTCATCACCAGGACTCCTACCTGATGATAAATGAACTGTGATTAATAGATTGATTTGAAGCTTCTGATTAATTATTTTGTTACATACATGTTTTCTTGGCTCTGGGCCTAGTAATATGAGCAGGACTTTTCTAAGTAGGAGCAGTTAAACTAATATCATAAGCCAAATATTTATTTAAAGTGTAGGCTCCACCAAGGTTGGTAGTGAGAGGACAGTTTATGTAATGATAAAGAGAAGCCTGGGATATAAAAATAAATGTCCAATGCCATTTGCCTGAAGCCCAAGTTTGAAGATTGATGGAGTGCAGGTTTTCTGCTGCGGTTCTAGGTGCTGAATTGGAGATGTGAGAATTAATAAAGCATTGCAATTCTGTTGCTTATTTTGATTTGTGATTTGCACCAGTATTGATGAGTTGAATGAATTATTGTTGCTTGCAATTTTCTGATGATTTTACAATTTTTTTGAGAAGATAAAGAAGTTATCAGACTAAGAAGTAGTCTAGATCCTGGGATAGATAGTAGTGATTGTACTTACTTTGATCAGTTTTAGTGAAACCTGATGCGCAAAGGTGACACTTCATTGATAAATTGATTTCCAGCTGGTTGAGATTTCATTGGTTTGTGTTAAATTCTTTTGATTGAGAAAAGTCGGAAGGTGTAAAAACCTGAAAATCCCCATTGTTGTTCTTTTGATTTCTTTAGAACAAGCAGACAAAATTGTTATTTTATGATGCATAGAATTGTAGGATTAAAGCTCTGTGCATGTACAGAGCAATTGTAGAAGATGGTGAGACGCTGCAACATCATATTGTGCTGAACTGGTATTGGTTATTTAGTGTGAAACACCACTCAGAGATTGGTTGAGATATGTGGAGGGTCGCACTGTTATTGGTTTGTTGATTTATAGAGCAGTGCTAAGATTGGGAGAAGGGCTTATTGAAGTCTGACTTATACAGAAAAGATTAAAAACAAATAAGATTTATATTCCATGTTGCCATTTATCGAATTAAATTTGAAATCATGACATTTTTCAAAGCAATCTAGAATTTAATGAGAGGAGATGTGACTATTGCTGCTTTGAAACTTTGAACTATCTATACACTACCGAAAGTACACAAGCGGATAATCAAACCACCCGGCAGACCAATCTTGTCCGGGTGCAGCTCGATACTTGAACCGATAAGCCATGGGTCCCCAAAACTAAATCCCACGTCAGGGACTCCATGCATATTATACAACTACTGGAGGGACAGGCTTACGATGTGCAGACACAACTTCTTGTTACACTGGATGTCTCTTCCCTCTATACTTCGATTCCTCAGGACAAGGCCTTGATGGTCATCAGAACCACACTTGATGGGCGACAGAGACCCCACTGGATCCCGACCGATTTCCTGATCTCGCTCCTAGAGATTGCAATGAAGAAGAACTACTTTGTTTTTAAGAAACAATTTTATTTTCAATGCAAGGGCGTGGCGATGGGAGCTACTTATGCGCCGAGTCTGGCCAATATCTTTATGGATCAGTATGAGGAGGAATTTTTGTACAGTGTTGAGAATCCATACCTAAACCAGATTGCGGTGTGGAAACGCTACATCGACGATGTTATCATGGTATGGACTGGTGACGTTGAGGAGCTGAATGCGTTTCATGTCTGGCTTAATGCCAGATCCAATGACATTCAATTTACCATGACAAGTAACAATGATTCCATAGACTTCCTGGATCTCACATTTTGTGTTGAAGATGGTCGTCTTTACTGCGACCTCTACCGAAAACCGATGGAAAGGAATACGTTGCTGAAGTACAACTCGCACCATCCTCGCAATCTGAGGGATAATTTGCCATATGGACAATTCCTCAGACTTAGAAGGAATTGTACCAGGCGAACTGATTTCTTCAAAGAGGCGGATATCCTTGTGAGTCGTTTGAGAGAAAGAGGCTATCCCAATGGACTTTTGAAATGAGCCAAAAAACGCGCCTGGTATTGCCCACGCGACCAATTGTTGGAGGTTAAGACCAAAGATACCAGTGGGGACAACATTGTTTGTGCCACAACATTCAACACCAGGAGCAATGACATTAAAAGAATCGTGAAGAAATATTGGAATCTGGTGGCGAGTGAACCCATGACTAAACAAGATCCGATCTTCGCCTTCAAAAGAGGTAAAAATATCAAGAATACTGTTGTCAGAGCATTCCTAGAACCACCCAAACAGGCAGACCTAAGAAATTACTTTGGACTACCATCGCTGAGTGGACACCACAAATGTGGACAGTGTAAAGCATGTGATTTATGCAGAGAAGGAGCCACTTTTACGTATAACAACAAAACGTACAAGCAACCGCACTTTACCAATTGCAATAGCTCCCATGTGATATATGCCATCCTCTGCCCCTGTGACTTGATATACGTGGGGCAAACAACTCAAAAAGCCAAAGTCAGAATCCTCCAGCATATGAGCAGACTAAGGTGCAAAGTACAAGGCGCACCCATGGTTGATCATTTCACGACACATAACCACTCACCTGACAGTTTAAGATGGTGGATCATGGAAAAAATCAATCCCAATCCAAGGAGTGGGGCAATGTCTGGGGCCCTTATCTATAAGGAATGCAGATGGATTCATTCGCTCAACTCAGTGCAGAACGGGCTGAACGAGATTGAAGAGACTGCAAGGCAAATGGGTCAACTCTAACACACTCAGGCTTACTCTTCCATTTACATTCACCTTGAGACAAAATTGGGTTTCAGATAGGGGGTCCCACACTCCACTGTGAGACCATTTTGACGCCATTCGCTAGTCAGCGCCCTGGGTCCTATACACAACCAGTTAGGTCCCAATCCTTAACCATCCAAGACATTCATGCCTTCTTTACAATCACATTGACTACCATTGAGACAATTGGGGCCCACTGAGTACTTTTGCCTTACGTCACACTGAAACTAACATGACCCTACTCTCAGCCTATTTAGTGATTTCCAGGCAACCACGATCCCTAACTAAGGGCACGCAACGATCTAATTATCTAACATTATGATGATTTCATGTACTAAGATACTGCATATGTTTCCTAAACATTTTGATGTTAACTGTGTAAATTATTTGTGATTTTTGTGGTTCTTCACCTAACTGTATGTTTCAATATGTTCATTTAATGCAAATCTGTCCCTGGATTTCTCTATATGTCCTTGTGATGCCGGGTTATTCTAATTGTCCCATCTAGTTATATACGACTCAACTAGACAGTAGAGACTCGTGGACCTCCCCACACATCAGAGCCGCTTTCCAATGCCCCCGGCTCTCTGTATAATCTGGACTTAAGCAGGTACCTTTCCACACTCATGGGAACTTGCTTGTCCCACGTTGGATTTTACAGACATTCGTGCTTTGGCGCTCCATGTGTTGCTTAGCAACGACACATGGACGCCGCTATGACGGAGCACGTCATACACGTTACGCGTTACCTAGCAACCGGCTCCGTAAACGTACACGCGCCCTGACTACATTACCGGCTGTCAACCGGCATTCCCGCGATCCCAACGGACGAGACAGGACGCTTGCCTGCTCTGCGCCCTGACTTCATTACCGGCTGTCAATCGGCATACCCGTGATTCCAACAGACGAGACAGGACGCTTGCCTGCTCCGCTTGACAATTTCCTCCCGGTTTTCTTCCCGTTTGAGGTGAGCTTGCCGATCAGATAGTTCACATTCCAAGCCTCAATGCGTTTTTCGTAAAACGCTCAACTCTCACTTAACCTTTCGTTTAGATCTACACAACTTCTGGAGACAGGACGTTTGTCTGTTCCCCACTTCCCTGATATTCAGTACCGATAGAAACCGTGGATGATCAGAATTAATTTCCTTCACGGGGTGAGTCATGCCTAGCGTTTTGAATAAGCGCTTGTGTACCCTATCTATTTATTTATTTGTTAGCTTTCTGGTTCCTTATTATGCTTAATTTATTAATAGGGTCCCCCCGTTTGGAAGAATCCTTGCTGCACAGTACACTCAGCTAGCGGTGACACTTAGTGGAGACCCTGAGGTGGAGGCCCCCAAATTTCGAGCGGGTTTGTTGGCAGTAGCAAGCTGGCTTCGCACCAACTGCCTTCAGTTAAATGCCACCAAAACAGAGGTGTTGGTATTAGGGAAGCATGCTGAGCTATGGGGTAACCAGTGGTGGCCATCAGAGTTGGGGGTCACTCCCATTCCAGCTTCTGGAGTGAGAAATTTAGGCATCTGGTTGGACTCTGCGCTCACCTTCAAGGACAACACTAAGAAGGTGGCTGCCACGTGCTATGGCATTCTGCGGGGAATAAGGCCGGTCTTAAAGTATTTTGATCCCCCCACCAGACAGCTTGTGGTCCAGGCCTCTATACTATCTCGGCTGGACTACGGCAGTTCACTGCTGTTAGGGGTGAATCAAGAGGAGGCCTCTAGGCTCCAAAGGGTGCAAAATGCCGCGGCTCGGGCCATTGTGGGCCTCCCTAGACATTGCTCAGTGTCTGGTACCATCGCGGCCTTACATTGGCTCCCGGTCAGACAGCGAATTCAGTTCAAAGCGCTATGCCTGACCTTTAAAATTTTGAAATCTTCTTCGCCCCCGGCACTTGCTAACCTACTCACGCCCTATGTTCCTTTGAGATCCTTGAGATCGGAGAGGCTTCACCTGGCGGTCTGTCCGCGCTTTAAATTGAGTAGAATGGGTGGCCGCTCCTTTAGGGTGCTCGCGGCAGGTTTGTGGAACTCGCTCCCGGTACACATCCGAGCTCTTGAAGACCTGCTCGCCTTCAGGCAGGCGATTAAAACTTTACTGTTTCCCGTGTCTGGTTAATTTCCTTTTTTTTTATTGTGTGTTATGTTGTAGCATCTGTCACAGCGCCAGGACGCCCCTTTGCTGGGGCAGCTGTGCGCTATAAAAATATAAATAACATAACATAACATAACTCTGGTTACTGTCTGAATCCTTAAAGAGATACACACGCCCCCTTGAGTTGTATGGGCTTTCTTAGGTGAGTTTCCCGCCTTTCCAGCTATGACAGTTTATAGCTCGTAACCTCACAACACACTTGACCTATACCTTTACTATCTCGTAGGCTGTCCTCATTGCCCCTGTCCTGATGAAGACCCGCATTGATTAATATAGTAATGCTCCCTGGGTTGAAACGTCGACACATTCGCTGGACCAGTTGAAAGACTCTGTGTCAAGTCCAATTCATTTATTCTACAGAGCTGTTCAAACATCTGTTCCTTACTGGCCTCTTGTAAAAAGACAATTTTATGAAATCTCACATTGTATATATTGCACACCTTCACCACAGCACTGAGCACCAGATTCACCTTGTCACGAATCACAGCGCCTTTTTATAATTTCTTTGACAGCCATACAAATGAATGTGGGTATTTATAAATGACGCAATTTATAAAACTTCTGTAATACCCTTTATGGTCTCCATGTGTGTTGTTTTTGATTAAACTGTTTTCCATATAAGTAAACCGATGATTGCCCTGATGGTTTAAAGAGATAATCTATACCCGACAGAACCAATTGTTTACCTTTACTTGAAAGGTGAAGAGGCACCTCCTAAGGGTACACCTGCTGATCACATGAAAATTGTTGAAAGGTTACACACATGTGTGTGGCTTCGCCAATGGTGAAAGATCACTCAGAAAAAGGGTTCATTGAGCTTCCATAGATAAGGTGCATTTAATTTGATAATTTTTGAAAAATTGATTGAGATACTTTGTGATAGATCACCTCTTAGACCTACAAAATTTGAAGCCTTAAGTACTTGGGAGAAGATGGCTCCAGATAGAGAGAGAGAGAAATACCAAAGACAAACAAAGCGAGCTGTGATAATTTATGCATATGCGGTATGGGATGAAAGACAGCATGAATGGAGAAAGGCAACAGTGGCGGGAACTAGATTATATCCTGCAATACAAATGAGGAAACTGAGAAATAAAAAAAAAACTGAGAAACCCAAAAAGGCTAAAGCCAAGGGGGAAAAGATACAAAAGAAGAGACAAAATCAAACACTGATACTGATTCAGGAGATGACATCTTGGACAAAATATTAGCTGCACGTCGAGCACCTTATGTGGGCCCTGTGGCTGATACCGATAGAATGACAACTAGTAATGTCACAATGGCTTCAGCCCTTATTAATCCAAACATATATCAAATTAGTAGACCATTGGCAATGCACCAGACTGTTGTAGCTCAGCCTTTAGTGGCACATCAGGTAGAAAAACAACCTGTAATGAGACAGCCTGTTGCACAAATAGTGATATCAAACAATGTACAACCCCAAGTAGGGACAGTTCAGACAGTAATGCATACAGGTGTTACTGCTTCCATTGTGACTGCACTAGCAACTAGTAAAAGGATGATCACAGCTCAGCCAGTTAAAATGTGCATACCATATGTTCCAATGAATTGTGTCCCAAATGGTGTAGCTTAACGAGCTGTTGGAGAAGCACCAGTGACAGGGCTTATTCTGACCTCACAGAATTCACAGATTGTTGTATGGACACCACCACAGAATATTCAATCATTAGGGGAGGGGAGGAGGTTTGTCTTTATGACACAAACACCACAGGGTGAGACAAATTTGTCGGAGGATGTGATTTTTCATCCATGGTTTGAAGATGCTGCAAGAGGCAGTAAAGAGGCAAAATGCACATGAGGTTTAGATGTTAATCAGAGTGCAGAGAGAAAGACCATAAAATGTCCCAAAACTAAAAATAGAATTAGAAGAAATAATTAGAAGATGTTTGGATCTTGGTCACTTAAATCACTACAAAGAAAAAGAAATGACTTATTTGTGTAAAGAAATTACCAGGAGAGGCGCAACAGTACATGACTATTTTGGCAATCAAATATGAAGTTGATCCTATGAAAAGCATCCTAATGCAGAAAAGTTTCAGGGCACATTTGGATGATGAATCAATTGAGACAATGCATTATTCAGGAATGCAATTAGATATTTTTGAATTAGTGAAGAGTGTTTTCAGATGGAGTGAGTTTGAGAAATTAGAATATAAATGAGCCAAGAAACAAGAAAAGAAAAAGAGTCAGGCAGAGACAGCTGATGTTAAATGAAAGCTATCCCTCTGTCCTCCTGATGATGGGGGAGCTTCAGCGTACCACCTGAGGGAAATACCAGGTTGAGGGTATGTTCATGTGACATGGAGTAGAGGAGACCGTGCATCATTTATGAACACTTTCCCAAAATTGAGAGAAATACTATGCAATGGTATACACAGGTTGAAAGGTTTGTTAAGATTTCAAAGGTCTTGTGGATTGATTTGAATACATTCTTTGAGATTGTTGTCCTGAATGATTTTTGGCCTGAATGTATAATTGCTATCAATGGCCAGATGCCGAGCCACGGAGAGATTCCTGTACGATCACACCATCACTTTTTGTAATGAACGAACTTGCACACACTCTTTTTTCCCTTTTTATCAATGGGGTGGGAGATTTTTTTAGATAGGGATGGGTGTGATGCCCCTAAAATAGGTGAAAGAAGCGTACCCGCATTCTCTTCCCTGATGGCACCATACTAATATCCAAATCCCTGCAAGGTCTCCAGCAACTTTTGACTGATTTCATACCGTTTTGTGATGTGCGGGCCTGGTCTTCAATGAGGCCAAAACTAAATTTATGATTTTTTCGAGAGGGTTTGCTAAAGTATCAAACAGATGTCTATATGTTGGTAGTAGCAACCTAGAGCAAATTGCCACCTTTGACTATTTGGGTATGCGTCTGTCATCCATTTTAAAATGGGCTTCTCACATAGAGAAAGTTACATTGTTGTTAATTCAGCAGACTGCCCACGTTAGCAAAATTCATAAAGCTAGGGTCTACAGGAAAGTGGCCCCAGTGCTAGAAATTTATAACATCAAGGTTCTAGGGAGGCCCTTTATGGGGCTGAACCCTGGGGCAGTGGGAACACAAACTGTCTGACTAGTATTGAAATCCACTTTTTTAGTTTTCTTTTAAATCCACCTCTTAGCACCCTTCTGACCCCCATTGTATCTAGACTTTGCCCAAAGACACCTGGCTCTTAATATAGACTACAGACTATTAATGTTCAGGTACCGTTTATGGTCTGTTGAAGAGCTAGCACCCTACAGAGTTGCAACAATTGGCCTCTTGAAATTGCTCCAGGTAACATCTATTTCATGGTTCTGTGAGAGATCTACTCAGGAGACATGAGTTGGAGGGGTTCTGGTCAAACCCTGAGAGCCTGATTTCAATACCAAGGGCCAGGATCAAAGTGATGTATTGGGAAATAGTAGTGGCAAAGGAGATGGTGAAATCGGTGGGTATACTGACTCAGGAGTTTATCAATTTTAAATCTGTCCCAACTTATGAGAATACCAAGGATAAAATCATCCCTTTCTTTGCATGCAAACTATTTTTACAATTCTGTTATAAGTCCCTACCCACTAAGTTGTTCTGTTACAAGAAGCACTGCAATGTTTTTACCAATGATTTATGTCCATCCTGCAAAGCCTGCTCTGAATCTATTGTGCATTTGCTATTCTTTTGTCCTCATTATAAATCTCTGAGGAGCAAGTGGATTATTCCACTGTGCAGATTGATTGGGCCTGGCCATTACCTTGAGGTGATGAGAATTTCGATCACTAACAAACACAGAGTAATAGTTTTTGGCCTGGCCAAATATTAGAAAGCACTATGGATTTGTCATCTTAAATCTCTTGTATGAATTACTCATCTTCATTTTTATTCCTTAGATTGTTTTTACGGTTGCTATGTGCTCTTTTACAAATGGTTTTAATATTCCTAATTCTTCAATTTTTCTATTTCATATCTGTATCTGTGTTGTGTACTTTTTAAGATCCTTGATTGATCGAAATAAAGTTTTACATTATGATGGTAATGAACGAGTATAATGAGGTGATTACTTTCCTGAAGGGCAGACATCCTTCAAAAGATTTGGACTATGTGATATTGAACAGAATTCAGCAGGAGATGAAAGAGTCAGTGCATGAGAATTATGAAAGATTGAACACGAAAAACTATAGTGGCAACTCCGACCCTAGGTGGTTTGACAGTAGCTGCTCCAAGGCACATCGGGCATTACTCCAAGCACTAAAGAGGAGCCCTAAAGATAGGGCGAGCATAGCTAATCTATGTAAGGCCTACAAATTAGCCACCCAGGGGTGTAAGGATTTCATTAAAAGGGAGGCCTGGGATAAGCTACTGTCATTAGATGTCCTGCGGGATAGTGGCAAGTTTTGGGCCACCATTAATTACCCCTTTTTTTCTGGCCTAGAGAACTCCAATACGGACTGTGTCATACAAGATGATGTTTGGCTCAATCATTTTTAGGAGATTTATGGAGCTGGTGACATGAGAAACCAGGGTCTTCCTGTAGTAAATTACCCCGTGGCCCCGATAAACTTTAATCTGGGGGAGGTTGAGAAAGCAATTAGAGAAACACTAAAGAACAAGGCGCCGGGCCCCGATGGGGTTCCGGCAGATTTATACCTAAATGCCCCCGCTTTCTGGGCTAAAATTTTAACTAATGTCTTTAACGCTTCTGCCTCCAATGCATTCCCAGCTTCCTGGTCCACCTCTGTCATAGTCCCGATCTTCAAGAAAGGCCAGCGTAGGGATCCCGCTTGTTACAGGCCTATCTCCCTGTTAGACTCTACCGCTAAAATCTTGGGCAGAGTCCTTTAATATAAACTCAGGGAAAACGTGGAGAGACTAGGGGTGCTGTCCAACTTACAATATGGCTTCCGAGAAAAGAGAGGCACCATGGACCAATGCTTAAATTTACATCTATTAATAAGCAAATATACGGTGGCCAAGGATGGGTCCCTATTCATGGCGTTTATGGACCTATCCTCGGCCTTTGATTTGGTGAACCGGGCCAAGTTATGGAGGATCTTGAATGATATTGGCATCGATCCCCCATTAATTAACTTCTTAGCTGCTTTACATGAAAAGCTCTTCGCCTCCATCAGGGTAAACCAAGAGGGCAGGTGCACACGCCAATTCAGATCAGGAAGGGGGGTTAGGCAAGGCTGTGTTCTGGCCCCCCTCCTTTTTACTATCTACATTATTGCCCTGGAAAGCTTTTTGGGCACCACTAAGGCAGATGTTCCGCGTGTAGGAGATCTATCAATCCCGGTGCTCCTATACGCGGACGATGCAGTTCTACTGGCCCGTACAGGGGTGGGATTGCAAAGGTTGTTGGACTCCTTTGCCTCCCTAATGGATCAATTGGATCTGAAGGTGAATACAACTAAATTCCACGTCATGGTTATGGGCAAAAACAGCTGCAGACATAAGACTAAAACCTTCTACTGCAAGGGGGTGGAGGTGTCAAGGGTTCGCACTTTTCCATACCTAGGTGTCCTATTTGATAACAAAGGATCCTGGGCACCCCAAATAAAGTTAAAAAGTATTACCATGGCAAGGTCCACTAATGCCCTCATGGGCTTTTCGAAAAGGCAGGGGGCGAGGCCAATGGATGCCCTGTTAAAGGTATATAATGCAAAATGCATGGCCATTGCCCTCTATGGTGCCCCGTTGTGGGGATACGTAGCCCAAGATCAGATGCAAAGAGTTGAAAATAGGTTTTTGCAATCCCTTCTGTCGGTCCCTCAATCCACTCCCACTTTTTCTATCCATACAGAGGTAGGGATTGACTATGTCACTGATAAGCTGAGGTTGGCCCCCCTGGTTTGTTGGGTGAAAACATGGCTAAACAAGGAAATTGGGCTGAATCATGCCATACTAACAGACATTGTTGCCATGGATAATGCTAAGAGGATCCCCTGGGTAGAATACGTGAGAAAGTCCTTTGCTGACCTAGGGCGCCCAGAGCTCTTCACATCCCCAGAGAACATCTGTAAGAAGGATGTCCCGTGGATTAGGTCCAATTTTTTGGAGGCGGCTAGGCTGACCAGGGAGGAGATGGAGCTTAAAAAACCATCCGTGAGAACGCATTACGCCCTGGTCACCTCGCCCTCCCTGGAACCATATTTGCAACTAGTAACTAAACCCTTCCATAGATTTTTATTGATTAGGTTCAGATTTAACTTAATCCATTTCTCTTTGGGAAGTTATCCTGTGTGGGCAAAACCAGAACACAGCACGCCCTGCAGGTGTGATAATTTCTCAACCCAGGACACCTTACATTTTATCATGTTTTGTAGTTTTTATTCTGACATAAGGAAAAAATATTTGCTACCCTTATTAAGAGAGAAAGGGTTTATCCAAGTCAGACCTGCCCTAACTTACCTACAGATGCACTTGCGATATTTTCTACATTGCTAGTTTCTTGGTGGCAGCTATGATGCTAAAAAACAAAAGATTGCCCTCCCTCGATGTCCTTGATTGAGGTTCCCTTTTTACCAGATTTTATTTAATGCTGATTTGCACATACGATTGTTGGTTCCTAGATTTGTTTCCAATGACCTTCATATGAACTTGTTTTTATATAGAGTGATTTAGTTTCGCTCCTGTTTTAAAGAATACGTTTAACTGAACTTTTTTATAAATTGTATAGTCAGGATTGTAAATTGATGGGACTTTTTTTTCGTGTTTGTGTGTGTATTCTGCCTTTATGATTTTAAGTAATCGAATAAAGTGCTTTGACTGACTGGCATTTCAGGACATTGAGGCCAAATGTATCGTGAGCCCACTGAGATGGGATTTTTAATTCCACAGTTTGTGCTTGATTTGAGACCAGAGGTTAGTCAGCATACAGAGCAGAATGTGCTTTGATGACAAACAAAGTCTTTAGCTGAGATCCAGAAGTATGCAAAGTACCGTAATCAGGAACAAGAGATGAAGCAGAAAGCAATTAAAGAAAAATTCATGCTTGCACAGACGAAGCTGGCACAGAAAGTTTTTCAGAATCAGTCTTTTGCAGGAAAAGTCAGTGCAATGCAGAAAGTTGGTTTCCAGAATGAAATGCAGGGCTTTTCTTGTCAGGGTGTTCAAGGAGGTATGGCTGACATTCAGGGTAGAGGTCAAGGAGTTCAGATTGATTCAAATGCAGGTGTAGATATTGCAACAATGAAGAAAATGACTCCTTGTCATCTTTGCAACTAAATTGGGCATTGGAAGCATGAGGGTAGGCTCACTCCAGGTAGAGCAGATGTAAATAATCAGATGTAAGGAGGAAATCAGGTTCAAATGCAGACTTTTTCTGTTCAACAAGTGCAAGTACCAATGCAGTCCAGATCCCAAAAATGCCAGTCCCACAAGCCTCTGTGGTTTAACGAAATGTGGGTGATACTAAAATGGGCATGAATCAGATGGCTAGAACAAACAGAAATAGATTTCAGACACAGAATCAGAATGCCTATCAGCAATTCCCTACGATCGAGAGTGGGGATATTGACACTGATCTTTCACAATGATGGTGCATGAGAGGGGAAGCAGATTACTTACTTGGCACAGTCTTAGAGGTAGACCAGAATGTACCATTTGTAGAAGGTGAGGTAAATGTCCACCAAGTGATTACTTTTTGACACCAGTGCTACCTGTTCCACTACTAGAACAGCAGAAGTCCCAGACCTATCCATCTTGGGAAAAAAGGTCCAGGTTGTGTGTGATACAAATAAGCAGATTCCAAATCCTGTTTCAAGTGAAGTACCTGTAAAAATTGCTAAATTTGAAGAAAATCACCAGTTTTTTATGTGTGATTCGAGTCCCGTAAACTTATTGGGGCGTGATTTGCTATGCAAAGTAAATTTCACAATACAATGTACCCTTAGGGAGTAGAATTTTAGACACATGATAAGGACGTTGAATTTAAATTGACACAGCAAGACACTGTACGGCTTTTCCCATTGAGAACTGTAGACGAGTTGCCTCCTGATTTAAGAGAAACTGTGAATTCAGAAGTAGGGGATCTTACAGGGAAAGAAAGTGGACTAATAAAAGGTGTAGAACCAGTCCATATCACAGTCAAGCCTGATGCAATTTTTCGAAGAACACCACCTCACACATGACACCAGAGATAGTAGCAGGAATAACACCAAATGTTGCAAAAAGAGATTTTGAGAGAAATAATTGGGAGTCCATGCAACTCACTGATTATTGGATTACAGAAGCCCAATAGAAAATGTAAAATACTTCAAGGAGTGGCAAAAAACGTATGAAATTGTAATCCCATGTTGTCCTTCAGCACCGATTTCAGACACCATATTATGTCAGATTTCGTGCACACCGGAATGGGTCACAGTCGTGGACCCTTGTCAAGCTTTCTTCTCGATTTCTTTACATGAAGACAGACAGTTTCTGTTTTCATTCATGTTTTTAGAGAGAGTTTTGGCATGGTGCTGAGTTCCACAAGGGCGTACTGAAAGTCCATTAATGTTTAATCAGATATTAAAGTGAAATATGGAGAGCTTGCAAATGCATTGTACCTCAGTCCGTGTTCAATATATTGATGACCTACTTGTGGTGTCAGAAACAAAAGAAGCCTGTAAGCAAGACAACATCACACTCGTGAATCATCTTGCTGAAAATGGACATAAAGTATCTCCAAGCAAATTGCAATATCGCTAAAAAGAAGTCCAATATCAGAAACATATAATTGAAAAGGGAACGAGAAAAGTGTCACAAGAGAGAGTATAGGCAATTTTACGAATGGGTCCTCCTAAAACGCAGAAAGAAGTTAGAATGATTCTGGGGAACATTGGCTACTGTAGACAGTGGATACCAAACACTTTCCTGGTGGCAAAACCTTTGTTAAAACTGACACACAAAGATGTGCCTTATCCCCTTCCATGAAACAACAAGGGCATGAAAGCTTTCCTAGAGCTGAAAGAAAGTCTCTTTTGTGCCCTGGCACTAGAAATACCAGATTACACCAAGAGATTCACTTTTTTGTTAAGTGAGAGAGAGAGAGGGCGGTGCTGTCTCACTGCTTACACAGATATACTGGGTGAGGCTAGAAGGCCCATAGCTTACTTTTCAATAACCCTTGACCACATTAATGCAAGGTTGCCTGGTTATCTGAAATCAGTAGCTGCAACGAGTCTCAGTCTCGAGAGATGTGAAAGCATAGTGATGGGACATCCTTTAACTGGTATGAACCCTCATTTAGTGGGAATTCTGTTTACCAGAAGTAAAACCCAAGACAGACGAGTTCCAGTCTCACTAAATATGAGCAGCACATTCTTGTGTTTGACAGCGTAATCTTGAGACAATGTCAGATACTAATTCCAAGCACATTGATGCCCCTTCCTGAAAATTCAGAACATTCTGATAATTTTGAACATGACTGGCTAGATGTCATGCACCAAGCCAAGACCTGTTGGTGGATGGCTCATGCATGAGAGCAAACAATAGTTCATTGATAGCAGCTTATGCGGTCTGCACAATACAAGACATTGTTAAAGCTTCCAGACTTCAAGGTATAACCTCAATACAAGTTGCAGAACTGATTGCCCTTACTAGAGCCTGCAGTTTGACAGTCCCAATGAGAGTGATTGCATTTACAGATATTCAGTATGGCTTTGTAGTTGTCCATGACTTTGGACGTTATGTTCACAAAGACGTTTCATGACATCATCATGATTAGAAATAGTGAACACATTAGGAGATTGTTGAATGTGTCACAACTCCTCACTGAAATAGCAGTTGTTAAATGTGCATTTCCCCAAAGTGACAATGGTTATGTCACAGTCGGCAAAATATATGTTGATGAGGTAGCATGTTATTGTGCCATAGTGGCCTGCACATTAAATGGAACAGTCACAGATGAATCTCAGGAAGACACTGTCTTTTCAATGGTCATGTCTGTAGTTGACACATGGGAAGAACTCAAGTACATGCAGAAAAATGTCAAGGCAGAACAGCAGGGTTGGATCAGAGAAGGATGTGGGAAAAATGCAAATGACATTTGGATTTCAGCAGAAAAAAATCCAGTATTACCAAGCAGTTTGTTATCTCACATGACACGGCACTTCCATCATCCCACGCATATAGGAAGGGATGCTACTGTCTGGTCTTTTATACAAAATTGGTATAACCCCAGATTCAGGATGCTTGCAGAAGATCTTTGTCACTGTTGTGTAACATGAAAGCAGATTAATGTAAGAAAACAAGCAAAAGTTACTATAAGTCACAGTGAAAGATCAGGTGGTCCTTACAACAGAATGTGGATGGATTTTATCAAGATGCCTGAGTAATGAGCTGAGATATGTCCCGGTTGTAGTGTGCATTTTCTCCAAATGGGTGGAAGCTTATCCAACACAAAGAAATGAAAGAGTCACTGTAGCTAAACTGCTGTTGAGAGAACTGGCACTATGTTACAGAATACCGGTTTCTCTGGAGTCAGATTGAGGAACTCACTTTAACAATGAGATCCTTAAGATGCTGCATGCAGCATTAAAAGTGGAGTAGAAGCTGCATTGTAGCTGTCGACCAGAAACTTCTGGGATTGTAAAGCAGCTGAATGGAACAATAAACTCACGATTGGCAAAAGTCTGTGCATCGACCTCACTAAAATGGCCTGATCCGCTGCCTTTGGTGTTAATGAGCCTTCTACGTACACTGGTAGGACGATAGGTTTATTCCCCTTGAGGTTTAGATGGTAAGACCGATGAGACTGCCTGCTGTACCTGCAAATGCGCTTGTGAATATAACAGATGACATTGTACTCAATTACGGCAAATGATTGGCTGATGTGATGTGTTCTATTTTTCAACAGGTTGAAGCTGTCCCTGCAAATCCACATCAAGAGCAGTGCTTCCACTTAAACCCAGAGAACTGGGTACTCATCAAAAAGCATGTGAGAAAGTTGTATCTGGAGCCAAGGTGGAATTTCCTATATCAGGGGATTTTAGTCACAAACTCTGCTGCCAAATGTGCCGGAGTGCCACACTGGGTACATACTCAGAGAACAAGACATCCCTATGAAGAAATAGTGTGCTATGATCCGGAACGTAAAACACTGGTGACTGTCCTACCACAATTTAAGCAGATTGTACATGCACCGCAAAGAAGAAGGGGTGAAGAACCGCAAACACCCGGTGAAAAAATACTGAACTCTTTTGTGATTTGATGAACCTTGTGTGGCCTCAGGATGTTCTCATTGAAACTATGGTAAATGCTCTAGAAAAAAAAATGATGACAACATTTCTATAATTGAAGGGGATTATTTACAAGCTCCCTCCGCGCTGGTGGGTCACTTTTTGTGACACACCGGCGGCACAACCTACTACCCCATATTTACAAGGACACGTAAAGCCACTCTGCATGGCTTTTCGTGTCCATGTAAATATGGCCCCTTTACAAGCAACACTTGGCGCGAAAGGGGCATGCAATGGGTGTTGCTTTGGGTGTTCCCAAACAACACCCATGGCTTCTGCCCCATTTCCAGATTTACAAGAAATCGTAATTCTGGAAATGCGTCAGAATGCTGATCCTTCCCAGCGGAGGTGTAGCGAGTCACAATGAAGAGAAATGTATTATTTTCTCCTTGTTTTTTTCCTCTTTCTATGCGTCCTGCATTCTACAGCACACATAGACTGAGGAAATCATCTCTTCTGATTGTTTATGTGCAGGAAAGTGTCCCTTCCTGCACATAAACAATCATTAAACACAATGATGTTCTAAGTGTGCTAATGCAGCACGCATAGAAGTTTCAAAATGCCATTTCAGATTGTTTATGACACCTTCCTGCATGTGAACAATCAACGCTATGACTCAGGCATCATTGCACCATGGTGCAAGGGTGCCTGCGTTGGTGCATGGCAGTTAATTGTGCGGCAGCGCAGGGAAGAGTAAAGGGATCCATCATATCACTGCAGATATGATGCATCTCCCGTGCTTCGCAATTAACGCAGTGCAACACAGCCAAATGGCTTGCAGCACTGTGATGTGTTAATTCTTTGTAAATAAAGCCCTAAATATATTCCTCATGCATGTTAGAAAAATGTCTGACAAGCAGAATAGAACATGTACTCCCTACAGCAGCAGCAGCAGTCTGTCAGAGGTTTCCCCAGTGTTGTACTGCAACTTCAGCACAGAGCTTTAATGAACATCTAGATTGCTAACATTTTAAATTCATGACAAACATCAAACACACATGAATCCATATTACTCGGATAGGAGGTGTAGAAATTAAATCATTTCCTGTGGAGGAGAATAAAACAAATTAACAAATTGAGGCGTGTTCCTTTGTTATTAAAATATGGTTTGTACTCTAGGAAGCTAAAATGAAGAGACATTTTCTATAAATTCTTAAACCTCTTCCTCATACTTGTTAGAATAAATGGTCTGGTAAGCAGTGTGAAATGAACTTTCATCATCAGCAACAGTCAGTCAGTTAATTCGCCATTGTTGCTTCACCACAGTGTTCTAAGGCGAAAATTAGAGTGCCAACATTCTCTATTCATAGCAAATGTGAGGCATTTCGGAAAGTCATTTTGCTGGAGTGGGAGCTGTTGACATTAAAACCTTTACTATTGAACATAATAAAGTGAATACACATTGAGGTGTTGAAGCAGCTATGAAACCAGATGTTTAAATTGTGTGTGAGAAAGTAATGTTTTCTCGTCTTTTTGGGAAATTATATGTTTTAAGAACTAAAAATAGTTAGTGTTAGACTTTCCTGCTTAAGGTTAGCATCCCCTTCCCACAAATGCTTCCTCAGATTATCCATTGTCTCTCTTGCATAATACCTCCCTAAATATAAAATAATATATTTTGGTCGATAGAGGGATTTTTCAATTTAAATATGTGGAAGTACACTTTCTTAGTGAGGCAGAAAGCTGATTGTAGGTAGACCCTCTGAGCAAGTTGGTATTTGAAAATACAAATTTTCGTTTGACTTTTTCCTACTTCTGTTTGACATATACCTGCATGATTGTGCCCTGGATTCAAATCATTTTTGTTTATACTTTTAAGTATAAGGAAGAGATTAAAAGGCATTTAAAAATATATATTTATTGTCCATACAAATGTACCTCTTTCTTACTTACAAATGGCTGCATTCAAGGTCAATTAATGAAAACAAATTTAAAATAGGGAACGTACATCAGACAGAACTTTAAGGCTGCTATTTTAAAATATTGTGAAAACTGTCACGAATTACACAATTTTCACAGACTGTGAACAATGTAAATATATTTAACAAACATATGGAAAGTATGTGTTCAGCAACCTATTTATTTCAGGAAATTTGTGCATTAGAAATGAAAACTATTTTTGTGTACAGCGCATTCTGCATAGGAAAAGCAATGATTCTAAATCTGTCATTTCCAGGAGCATCCGGAGCAGTGTAGGGACATTCTGTGAGCTAGGTGAACACTTTGGCCCCTGAATAGAACAATGTTGTCCTAACAGATAACTGTTGAGAGAGGAAAGCTTAGTGATATTTGAATTAATATACAGATCTGACATTATTGACAACACAGATCTCAATCAACCATGTTAACATAGTTGGACACACAGTGTTGTTTTTATAAAATGATGTAATACCATGGCAATTTGCGATATTTCACCATCTCATGACTGAAAACTAGCCATGGATGCTTCAACCATCAGTCATCATCTATTGAAAATTGACTCATACACAAGTTTCTCTTTACCATCCTAAGTGCATGTAAGGGTGACATTGCACAAGCAATTCATGTCCTAATGTGTAGTTTTCCCACGTCAAGTACAGAAAAATGAAAAATGTAATGGCTACGTAGCATGTAAATCAGCTGAAATGAAGCCCGGATATGACACTCATGAATTTCCTTGGTAGGCTGGAGGCTAGAGTGCTGTTTTCAGAGTTGGAAGGGGAGCTGTGACCCAATCAAGCCTATGTGGTTCAGTTCTAATGATAACCTCCTGCAGTGAGGAGCTACTTGGAACGTTTTTACCAGGGTTGATTTTGGATTCCAGATTTGCCCTGTAAATAACCAAAGTAAAAATTGAAAGGTGTAAAGAAGAACCTTGAATGCCAAAGGGGAGAGTAGTGCTTGACGGTGTCACTCTTTGACACAATGATGATTGATAGGAAAAAGTGATACTTATCGTTAAAAGTGGAAATGAAATCAGCTGCATATAAATGACTGGCCTGATTCACAAAGGTAAACGTTTGTGTTCACACATTTTCTGTATTCACAAAACTGCATATTAATAGTAAGTTAATGGGTGTAATGACTCCACAGTTGGGGAAGAGAACTCTGCATATGAAAATAGGACAGACCTATCTTTTACTGAAAAGGTGTACACTTACACAAACGTGCAAGTTTACCTTTGAGAATCAGGACCAATGTGTTTGTTTTTGTGATGCTAAATTAGTGAAATGTTCAGTGAAATTGTGAGTTTGGGATTGTCGATGTGTCTGGCTCAGTAATACTGTGGCAAATGAAGGTTAAGGCTGTGGTTTGGATTAAACACTAAAAACAGAAATAGATGATAAGCCACAATGAAATCTGTAAATACAAACCCACTGTTCTTTGACAATAGATGGTGAGCCACTGGGAACCCTCAGAGAGGAAGGAACAATATCCTAACACCCTCCTGGCTAAAATATGCTGCCAGAAATTTGAAAGGCGGGACAGCATGGCAATCCTCCACCCTCTGCCATGACTCTGTTTGATACCCCCTCCCCTTCCCAGGCTGTCAAGGTGCATGGATCCACGACATGCTAGGCACAGTTCATGACATCACCACTTGAAATTCATATTGTTCTTATATTTAACATGTTAAGTTTTCATATGAGGTTGTGGATATGTCAGACAGCACACAAATTACACCTAATCAGGAGTAGACACAGATGAATGGAGGACAGGAATTTAACATACATGGCAAGTGCTATATTAGAATGTATGTATAAATAGGTTGGTATGTACCACAGTTGTGTGAAAGACAGGAAGTGATACGCTTGTTGTACTACTTGCTGATTGTAATCATAAAAAAATATAGAACAGCTGGGGGAAAAAATGTTTTGGTTTTGGTTTTGGTTGTGGGTTATGAGATGGTGGGTTTTTGGGTGACAGAGCTGAGTTGTCGGTAGGCTTCGTGGGAGATGTGGGTCTTACAGGTTGCTGTTGTGCCCTTTTAGTCTGGTGTAGTGTGTATGCATTGGCTAAGATCACCACGGGCACCTATGTGATGTCCCCTGTGCAACTATGGTACATCTTGGATGGATCTGTTGCTTGGATACGAATTTGCCTTAAAGAAATAAAAAGAAGTGAGGCAATTGTCAAAAGAGGAACCAGTTGGTTTGTTAAACGCACCAAAAATAACAATTGATAGACAGAATGCAGAACAATGTCATACATTCACCCCAGTACAGAGATCTGGACCTAAATCAATAGTTTTTTTGCTCACCATGCCATTCCAGTTTGGACCCAGTCATATGCAAATCAGTCTTGACCCTGCACCCAATGAGAACAGTCCAGCCTGAACTTCCGAAACCGGTCCCAGGATGTTTGTTTCCGGTCCAGGGAAGACATGGCTTGGCAGTTTGGCCGGACTGTTCCCATGAGGCACAGGGTCAAGACTGATTTGCATATAGCTGTGTTTGAACTGGGATGGCAAAGTGAGCTAAAGAACGATGATGAATTCAACCCAGATCTGTGACTGGGGGTGAGTGTCTAAAAAGTTTCAGCGCTCCGTCCATCATCTCCTTGTGTTTGATTTGTTCGCCCTCAGTTGGCAGGATATGCCCAGACGTGGGTCCCTTGCTCAGTTTTCCACTGGATTCAAGCTAGCCTGGCTGATGAGGGCTTTTAGCCCAAAACCGGTCCCAGGATGTTTGTTTCTGGTCCAGGGAAGACATGGCTTGGCAGTTCAGGATGGACTGTTCCCATGAGGCATAGGGTCAAGAATGATTTGCGTATAGCTGTGTCTGAACTGCAGTGGCAAAGTGAGCTAAAGAACGATGATGGATTCAACCCAGATCTGTGACTGGGAGTGAGTGTCTGAAAAGTTTCAGTGCTCCGTCCATCATCTCCTTGTGTTTGCTTTATTAAACGCAGCAGCCAGGAGAGTCTTGAAAGAATGCATCTGAGGAAAGTCTCTTGGTGTACAAATATTTGGCTGACATTATATATATCCCGTGATGTACAATAAAGCAATTTCTGCATTCCTGAAAAAGCATCTCAGTCATAAATTAACAAGTTAAGGCATCTGATAAGGATACAGATGGCTCTCGACACCGGAATGAGCTAGTGTTGGCCAGTGTGCATGTGTTCAGATGCCTGGCATGAGGAGCGCATGATCACTACATGTGGTTTTCATTTTGTGTCCAGATAGACTGAGTGTTCCTATCAACATGTGATATCTAGCTTTGTGGTATTTTTGTGGCCAATTTCCTCAAACCTGTTTGTGGTGCAACTATCTATCTGTGTGATCGATTCAGGTTTTCCCTGGGTGCGCATTTGTCTTTGGATTTAGTTAGACCCCACATGTGACCTGTCATTCAATAGGCATGGGTGTGGGTCACAGGACCCGTCTGACCAAATATCTCTTACTCAGGGTTGATGGGGAGGTCACCTTTGGTGGGCCCAATAGCAATGAGTTTATTAGAACTCCTGAAAATAATATGGAAGTAACTGGTATAATTTTTATCAACATTCTCAATAATGTGCATACAGTTGTCATAACGTGCATAAACATTGTCTGATAGTAGAAGCAATGTTCATGTATGCAATGTTCTAGGCATACATAGCTATGTCTAGAACATTGCATACATGAACATTGCTTCTATTGGTATGCATGCATGGATTATGGCACGTATTGACGTTGTTGCTACCGGCATTGACATTGTTGTGGGGGCATAGATTATGGCATACGTTGACATTGACTATTGGTATTGCCGTTGTCATGGTATTCATTGACATCACATTCATCCATTCCAACAGATCTTTTTATCTTATCTGAGACATTGGTGTCTGCCTCCAACAAAAGTGGTACAGCTACCTGATGACCTTTGATGTTATGAAATGTCTCCCTGATTTGTAGGGCCTCCTCGCGCAGGATGTTGTTTGCATAAATGATCTCCCTAAGTACAGGATTAGACCATGTCACACCCCATTACATGCATTGCCATCTAACAATATCAGCAGGTTACTCCTTACATGGAGGGTTGACATCAAAAAGTACGCGTAAGGAAGGCAGGTAGATGAATGGGGATAGGCTCTCCCTATCAGGGTTTTCTTCTCCCTCAGATGAGGTAGAGAGTTCAGGGGTACCTGGAGATCCAAATATGTTATATGCAGACCATGAAGTGGGCAAGGGAGAGTCCTGTCTAGCTATAATAGTATCTAGGTTTTAGTAGTTGTTTCTAGGACCCTAGCAATATGTAGGAGTTGTTTACAAGTGAGATTGCTGATTTGTCTTAAAGTTTTCTTGGAATATCTTTTCCTAGGTGGGATCGACAATCTCCTCCTCCTCACCCCTCCCCCTTTTATGATTTGGAGGCTGCAAACATGGCAGCTTAGGGAAGAATAGGGTTTTCTCCCATTGCTGCATGCCTTCTTTCATCATCAGAAGCTGAAAGTAAGAATGAATATTCACAAATAAAGTACAAATTAAGGTACACATTGTACATAATATAATCAGTGTCTTTTTCAATTAATCAAAATATCTGTATTGACTTTTACAAAGAAACCATAAAAGTACACATTCAAATATACAAATATTATCTTGCATTTCATTATAATAAAATGTGGTACTTAAAAGACAAAATCATGTGTCTCAATGACCTCCCCTGGTGGCTAATCAGAGTGAGCTTGAGTAGTGTAACACAGGCAGTATAGTTCCATTAGTAGAAGCCTACTTTGTGGCCCACCCTATCAATGGAGGGGGTACCTGTTGCTACATGGTTCTGTGGGAGCGAACAGCTGTGCAAAGAAAGCACATTAGAGCAGCGCATATTTAATCGTCTAACCTTGTAATAGGACAATGGCTTGGGCACTACGTCTTATGTTTCTCGCTCTCAGTAGTGGGGCCAAAAAACGTTTAGTATATTACCAATAAAACTTACAAATGAAAAGGAAATGCATCATGGAGTGCGTGGCACCGTCGGTACACAGGCATGCTATTGTGTCTAGATTGGTCTGATATCCAGTTGTGAAACAGAGTAGGTATTTTATTGTGTCTGCCCTAAACCTAAATAATGGCGAACACACCCAGATCCTCATGGGTTTCTTTATGTAACTAACTGGTGGAATCTCTGCATTCCAGGAGAGGTGTTTCTCATTCATTACTTTCCACGACTCCTCCGCAACCCTCTTGTTATGTAATAGTGCTAATAGCCTTATTGAAACTTCTTTTTTACTAATGGATGGCAATGAAGTGGGGTCGGAAAAAGCGTGTGGTAAACCACTCCCATTGAGGGAACCTTTCACATGGGCCAGCCATGGGATTGACATGCCTTTCTCGCATTTCAGGCGATGGGTAATTATGGCCCTAGTTAATTGAGCATCTTCATTCCGCCAGATAGAAAGCCACAACAAAGGTGGTTTGGTTCGTATGAGGTCGCTCAAATAGGAGAGCCCAAGTTCACTGTGGGAGACAAAATTTGAAGAGATTCCTGGTATGGCCAGCAATCTCTTACAAATGTTATTTTCCTCCCTCTGTAATGGTGAACAATCAGCATGACCCCAGACACCAGCCCCATATGAAGCTGTGGGGGAGCATTGTGCAGTGTAAATTTGCAGTACCTGGCCAGAAGCCAACCCCTGGCTGGCCGTGGTAGGCTTAGGAGTAAACCCGAAGAGCTAGCTAATTTTGCCGACTTTGCTGGACGTGTGCTGCCCAGGATCCCGTTTTACTAACAGTTACCCCCGGGTAGAAGAATTTTTGTTGTTGCTTACCAGAACGTTTTGACTGGCTGCTGTTTTAAAATCCTCACATCTTTGAATTCCACAAGCCATTATGTAACATTTACCAAAGTTCATTAAGAGGTCCAAATTAGACATGACCTTCACAAAAGTGTTGACTAAAGTTCTTAGTGCTATTGGGGTAGGGGCCACTAAAAGTGCATCATTTGCATACAGAAGTGCAGGGAGTAGGATGTGATTTACCTTTTGGATATTTAGGGTACTAGCTACTAACTTGGTGCTCAGATCAAAGTAACGATGTGTGCACACAGCCTTGCCACACTCCACAAAGTCTTGATGATGTCTGACAATTCACCTTTTTGCCCATAACGTGCCATGGCGCGGTATTAGCATGACGCACGGCAAGTATGTGGACAAGGGTCCCTTCCATTCCGATACCAAGGAGATGCTGCCAAAGCTAGTTTTGATTCACACAATCAAAGGCCATAGATAAATCCAAGAATACCAGGTAAAGGTTGGACCATTTGGCCTCCATGTACTTGCCGATTATCAGATTTAGATTCAAGCATTGCTCCACCCTGTCAATGCCGGCCTGAAAGCTGTATTGGCATGTGTCCAGAATTTTGTTTTCACATACCCAATCTAAAACCCTAATATATGTAACACAGCCAAATATTTTGGCCAGTATATTGATTAAAGAGATTAGGCAATAGCAATCAGGATTAGCCCGGTCACCTTTTTTTAAAATAGGAACTATGGTGGAGTCCATCCAAGAGCTTTGTATGATGGAAGATGTCATGTCACTAAAAACGTTTGTCATCAAAGGAGCCCATACTGACGGGTTACATTTTATTAAAGCAATGGGGACTCTGTCAGGCCTGGAGATTTGCTGCTGGCGCTCTGTGCGATTGCTGTGGTTACTTCGTCAATAGTAAAATTTACATTTTTAAATAAAATAGTGGGTTGGCCTGATGAAAATTTATTTTTCTGAAGTGATTCACCGACACGTCACTCTCTATGTGTCGGCTGATCAAAAGCATGCATGCTTGCCACTGCTTTCCAAAATCAATTACTATCATAAGAGTGGGCCTTGACAGATAAAACCCTCCACTACTGGGAGATCACCTCGTTTCTTCATCATGAGACCATGTTTTTATAGTTTCTCCTCATACAGGTCACTTCTTCATGATCTCTAGGGTTTTTACACAGGGTGAGGAACTTCGATTTTCGATCACGATCAAATCGACCCGCCATTTTGTGGCTCGCCGCCATTTTATGTTGCCATCACTCAGGCAGCACTGCGAACAAAGTCTATTCTGCTTTTTCTGCAGCCTGGTGTCGAAATACGCCTTCTGCCTCTATTTACAAAGCTGGTGTTAGAACTAGCCGAGTACACTAATCCCTGTCTGGCTTTTCTAATCCCCGTCTCAACTTTCTGTTGGTTCACACTATTCTTTCCTGACCTTATCTTATCGACTGGCCTTCACTGTCTCCTGCTAGCATTCTCTTGTTTCACAACTGTCCTCCAACACACACAAACGTATCTCGCCACCTGCAAGTTAAATATAAGTCTGTTAATAAATTAGATTGAGGGTGGGGTGACAAACATAGTTGGAGGAGAGGTCTCTTCGAGTCATCCGACACTTTTGTTTTGAAACCGTTCCTATTGGTCTATCCTGTTTTCCAACTTTTCTTATTGGCTCTTTCTTGTATGCTCTGGGAGTGCTTTTGGTTAATGTACACAAACATTGTATGGTATTTAACCCTGTGCGCCACATAGTGAAGGGGCAGTCTCCTGAGAACCTACTTTGTGTACTTCTAGGATAACTGTACTAGCTGCAGCTAAATAAATCTGATCTTCTAACACTGACAGAGTGTCCCGTGTCTCTGTGTAGCTAAGCAGGTGAACTCCGGAGACTTGGGCGTACCCTGCGCCGCCAGGCCCAAAAGGTTCTGGTTCTTCAACTGGCGCCCAATGTGGGGCGGCTTCAGTGGTACCGGTTCTGCTCGAAGGTCGTGAGGAACCCCGCAAGAAAATTCCGGAGGGTTCGCGAGCCACATTAAGCGACCCCTGTATGTCGAAAGTGGTCCGAAGGTCTTTTGCTGGGCGGTTACTCCTTCCTGACGGCTACTGACGACCGCTGCCCTGACTGCAGCCCTGCTTTGGCCCTTCCTTTGATGATGTATGGTAAGGCGAGACGATAGACGGGCCTCTGTTGGCGGAAGAAGACGTCCTTAGTTAAGTATTTTCGTGGGTCGCGCCCACAATTTTGGTTCTTTGTTTTTCTTTGGGTACTTAGATTTATCCATTGCAATAGATAAAGCCGAGGGTAAGTGCATTTGTGCTGCGTAAACTGAGTTTTACTCCCTTGAAGTTTGTGAACAGACAGGAAAAATCGTGAGATGCCTGGTCTGACTAAGTTTGGAAGAATTTGTTGTCTTGGTTCTAATAGGGATTCCCGACTTGAGGACGCTTGTCCGATTCCTTCGATTGGAACTCCCACATATGAGCTCTATTCAAAACATGGTATCGGCCCCATTGACTTTAACGAGACATGGACTCGATACATGAAGAAAGGTGGTGTTCTAAAATGGCCAGAAAATGGTAGTTTTGATCCTGATGTGCTAGACAATTTGGAAGCAGTTTTATTAAAAAAAAAAGCCCGGCCGGCAATGTTTGACTCTTTTCCGCCTTTGGCGTAAGGAAGCCAAACAGAAAGAAATTAAACAAGCAAAACGAGATAGGAAAGCACAGGGTATGACAATTATACAGGCTGCCCAACAGTTCAAAGACGATGAAATTGATAATGCGACTGAAATCGCAGAAAGACAGCATCGTATGGCAATAGATAAATGCTATCCGATGTTGCCTGTTTCTCCTCCTGATATAGAAAAAGATCCCCTAATGTCCCATTTATTAAGGTTGCCTCTGCCCTATGCACAAAGTGCCAATGAACCTCAGCCTTTACAGCCTGTTCGGCTGCCAGCGGTACCTCCGGCTCTTCTGCATTTGCCTCCTTCAGTAATACCGCCCTTGCCGGTTTTACCGTTAGCCTCAACTTCTTTGCCCTCATCTCCTGATCTTAGATCTCCTTTGCCTTCTGCTCCTCCTGCAATTACCAGTTCTTCTCCTGTCAGTTCTCCTAATACTCTGTCTCCAATTCTTATGTCTAATTCTCCGTCTGTGCGTAAGCGTCTCACAGACACTGTCACTGGTATTCTATCTCCTTTCTTTGAAGCTTTAAATGTGTCTCCGGCTTTTGCTCGAAGACAATCTCGTAGTCAGTTCCCAGATTTTGAGGAACGAGAGAGGTTGGACTCTCTTGCACGAAGATGGATCAAGAAGGGTCCACAATACAGTGTGCTTGATATTATGCCTACCTTTTCGCAATGGAATGCGCCTACGCAAAGATATGTTTTTAATGGAATGTGCGACACTCTCATTGAAGAATGGGAAGATGTGAGTTTGAGTCCGATCCCACAAGATCTGTTAAATGTTCAGACTGATTTTGAAAAAGGTCTTATTGTGGGTTCCAAAATTGAGAAAGCTGTAAGGACACTTATCTCTTATAGATCCTTGTTGTTCTCTCAGACTTTTCTTGATTCTGATCCGTCGGTTAGACTGACGTTGAAAAATTATCCCATGAGAGAGGTTCCTCCAGTATGGAAGGAAGAGGTTGTGGCAGTAGGTGCTAATGCAGCTATTCCTGCTCATTTTCAACGTATATTGGTACATGTCCCTTGGAAGAGATCTGAAATCTTGGCCCTTAAGCAGACTCTGCCGGATCCTCGTAAAAACCCTGCAGGTTATTATAAAGAATTATCGCAGACAGTTGATGCTTGCATTATGAACTTAGCAGATATTGATATGCTAATGGGAAATGTAGTCCCACAGACAATATGGGCTAAGATTTGTAGAGAGGATCACGCGCAGGAACTAGGTGCTACTTGGGATGTTATAACTACTACAGATAGAGACCAAGTGGGTGGCGCAAAGCCTGACGCTTTGATCTCGGATCTCCCTGGTAGGATCATTACGTTAATGAAAACTATGATGCCTGCATTGAGAGTTAATTGGGATAAACTAGCAGCATGCAAACAAAAGAAAGATGAAAGTGTCTCTGATTTCTTTACTCGTTTCGAGGAGACATTTATCGGCCACAGTGGTCAAGATATGGCTACAGAAGGTGGACAGCGATTGTTTGTGGACAAATTTGTATTCAATTTGCTTCCCGAGCTGTCACACAAATTAAAAGATTCAGAAAGTTCATGGGCTGTTTCTTCTTCTGCCCAGATATTGGCTACTGCGCAATATTATGAGAATAGGGACAAAGAAGAAAAAGAAAAGCAAGAGAAAAAGACGAAAGATTTAAAAACGAAGGTTCTCTTGCAACAAGCCTATCCTCCACGTTATGCTCAGCCTCAATTTCAACAGCCTCCGCAGTTTCAGAGGTTGTATCAAAACCCTGAGCCATACATTCCGCGACCTTTGTTAGGTCCTAATCAATGTGCCTATTGTAGAGAGGAAGGTCATTTTAAGAATAGTTGTCCGGTTTTATTGCAACGCAACGGAGCATTATCTGCTCCACGAGGTCGTGCTGGCCTCCAGTCAGCAAACAGAGGTAGAGGTCGGAGTGTGTTGACTCAAGAACAACGTGCCTTTTCTTCTCCCAATTCCATGAACTACTTTGATCAGCAAAATGTGAGGTCTACTCAGTATTACAATGAAGACCATTATGTTGAAGGCGAGAATGAAAGTCTTCATGCCAACTAGGACAGCCTTGGACAAAGTAAGGGAGTTGTGCCAATCCCAGTTGATCAAAATGGTCCTTATGTTAACGTCACTACAATGGGTGTTTCAGAGCCATTTCTTCTGGATACTGGGGCAATGAGAAGTTCTATCATTCATTCTAAACTCCCTAGGGCACCTTTGTCTGGCTTAACGAATGTTTCTGTAGGATTTTCTGGCGCCCCTGTTCGCAATCCCGTTTCTTGCCCTTTGCCTATTTCAGTTGGTCCTTATGATTTGGAAGCTCCACTTCTGTTGACGAATGGTTGCGGTGAGAATCTGTTGGGTCTAGACCTATTGAAAAGAATGCATGCAACGATATATTGTTCTCCTTCTGGCGTTCATCTTACTTTAGGACAGAAATTGGTCTCGCCAATGTATTTATCCAGAGATCAGTTTCCACCTGAATTACTTTCTCTTCCAGCAGCACTTTGGGCCACGGGTCCGAATGATGTGGGTTGTCTTGAGATTCCACCTTATGTTGTCACTCTCAAGCCTAATGTTGAATCACCGCGCATCCCACAGTATAAAATTTCTGCTGAAGGTGAGAAAGCGCTTTTGGAAATTATTCATGACTTGATTCAGAAGGGTGTGGTTGAAGAAACAAGAGGTAACACATGCAATAGTCCTATTCTTCCTGTTCTTAAACACACTGATCCTTCTCAGCCTCCTGTGTATCGTTTCGTAATTGATTTGCGGGAGGTAAACAAAATAGTTTTCCCACAATTTCCTGTTGTTCCAGATATCACTGCTTTGTTGACAATGATACCTTCCACAGCGATTTGGTTCTCTGTTATCGATCTAAAGAATGCCTTCTTTAGTATTCCTATTGCAGAAGAGAGTAGGGACATTTTTGGTTTCTCTCTTGGAGGCCGAAGCTTCCGGTTTAAGCGTGCACCTCAAGACTATTGTGAAAGTCCCTCTATTTACAGCCAAGCTTTAAAATGTCAACTTGATACTTTTCATTTGCCATCTGGTGCTGCTCTCATCCAGTATATGGATGACTTGTTAGTCTCCGCTAATTCGGAAGATATCTGCAAAGATGTCACTATTGCATTGTTACACCATTTGTTTAAACTGAATCACAAGGTCTCACCTTCCAAACTACAATATGTTTGTCGAGAGGTTACCTACTTGGGTCATCTCCTATCAAAGGAGGGACGACGATTGACACCAGAATGAATTCAGGCGATTACGCAAATGTCTATGCCATCCACACAAAGGAAAGTACGTGCCTTTCTGGGTATTACTTCTTATTGCAGACAGTGGATCCCTAACTTCTCTCTAATAGCCAAACCTTTGTTGGCACTCACTTTAAAAGATACACCTCAGCCCCTTCCTTGGACTGATGAGTGCCAAAAGAGTTTCACTGACTTACGTACCGCTCTCTGTTCTGCTCCTGTACTAGGCACCCCAGATTACACTAAGCCTTTTACGCTTTATGTTCATGAGAGAGAAGGTTGTGCATTGTCAGTCTTGACACAGCAATTTGGAGACAAACAGCGGCCATGTGTCTATTTTTCGGCTACGTTAGATCCCGTAGCTAAAGCATTGCCCAGTTGTCTCAAAGTGACAGCAGCAATTTCTATCCGACAGTCTGCTGAAGTGGTGTTGGATAACACTCTCATTGTCATGGTACCACATGCAGTGGATACTCTACTAAACAGAACGAAAACACAGCATCTTACGAGTGCTCGTCTAACTGGATACAAGCTGACACTTTTATCTAGTCACATACACATCAAACGATGTAATACCCTGAATCCAGCTACTCTGTTGTCCCTTCCAGATGAGTAAAATGTTGAGGAACAGCATGATTGTTTCTTCCGTACTGAGGAAGAGACAAGAGGAAGAATTGACCTAAGAGACACACCGCTAGAGAATCTGGATGGAACTCTATGGGTAGACGGTTCTTGTTTTAAAATGCCTAATGGAGATACAGTTTCAGCCTATGCTGTAACTACTTTACATACAGTTGTGGAAACTGCACGCATTAGGCATAATTCAGCACAAGCAGCAGAATTAATAGCATTAACGAGAGCTTGTGTATTGTCAAAAGAGAAAAGAGTGAACGTGTACACCGACAGTCAATATGCTTTTGGTGTAGGGTTCAACTTTGGGCGTCTCTGGAAGGAAAGGGGTTTTCTCAATTCACATGGCACCAAAATACAACATGGTCAGTTAGTGACTGATCGCCTCGAATCACTTGCCTTACCCACCCAAATAGCGATCGTGAAGTGTAGTGCACACAAAAAGATTACGGATGATGTTGGTCGAGGAAATGCATTTGCAGACGAAATAGCAAAGAAGACAGCGAGAGACTCAACAAGTCGAATGTATGTGGCAGGTCCTGCGAATTGGGTCAGAGAGAGAGGAATATATGAGAATACAGTGGAAAGTGTAAAATCGATTCAGAAAGAGGCTTCAGAGAGGGAGATAAGCAAGTGGAAAGAAAGTACAGGAATGTTAGATGAGATGAGTTGTTGGGTGGAATTATCTGAACATCAACGTTGGTTGTTACCAGATGCATATGTTCTCCCAGTGGTTACTATGGCACATGGTCCAGCCCACTTAAGTGCAACAGGTATTTGTAAACTTCTGGCTCCAGTATGGCAGAATAAAGGTATCCCAAAATGTGCAGACAATGTAGTGAAGCATTGTATTGTTTGTGTAATGTACAACCCAGGAAAGAGAACCCCAACTCCAGCGGGTCACTTTGCTCCTCCGACATATCCATTTGAGGTGTTGCAGATCGATTATATTCATATGGAGCGATGCAACAACCACAAATATGTTCTGGTGGTAGTATGCGCCTTTTCAAGATGGATAGAAGCATACCCTCTAAAGGACAACACAGCTTTATCCACAGCTAAAATCCTTCTAAAAGAATTCTTCCCCAGGTTTGGTTTGCCGCGCATTGTCTGGAGTGACAATGGGAGCGAATTTGTTGGCCAAGTCATGCAGAAAGTTTGTGCAGGTCTTGGTATCAAGCAAAAGTTTCATGCGGCAAATCATCCACAGTCAGCGGGTTTAGTAGAATGTTACAACGGAACCTTGAAGTTAAAATTAGCAAAGGTTCAAGCGAGTACAGGAATCAATTGGCCCGATGCTTTGCCATTAGCTCTGCTATCCACCAGAACTGCAGTGCACTCTCGTTTGGGACTTAGCCCTTACGAGGTGATTTTCGGACGTCCAGCTAATGTATGGGGAGTCCCTCGCCCTAAGAAATACTCAGACTTGCCATATCCAATGTTGATTGACTATCTGCATGATCTTACAACTAAATTGCGTGTTCTCCATCAACAGGTTCAAAGTGCTCTGCCGAAGGCTTCCACAGACCCAGGTCATTCCATCCGACCAGGGGACTGGATCTGCGTTAAGAATTTCCAGAGGACAAGCAATTTGGAGCCCAGATGGCGAGAGCCCCGGATGGTCTTGCTGACCACGAGAACAGCAGTTAAAGTCGAAGGAAAGAAAAATTGGATTCACGGTGTGCATTGTAAGAAAGTGCCTTTGCCTTTGCCCTACGATCAATGGGTACGCAGAGGTATTGGTGACTGTGAAAGTGAAAAAGTTCCACGATTCGTGCCTTTTAGCGATGCACACCTGAATGGGACACTGTCTGAGAAAGAGGACGACGACATTTTACAGGAAGCAATTCCATCACATCGTAGCTTGGATACGACTAACCCACGAACATTGTTCCAAGACCAGAGTGTTCCGGGGAAGGAACGATACGACTTAAGACCTAGACTAAAGAACACTTAAAAGACTTCTCTCTTGTGTAGTATTCTGTCCCGGTTGCAGGGTCACGGTAGGAGTCCGATTTACGATCTGAGTAGTGGCAATAGGCCTGCAGGACCTACAGTGTCATAAGACGGTAGACAATCGTGATTTAGCGATTGAGGAAGATTGCCGTGAGCATCCATTAGTAAGATGGAAACTACACTAGGCAAAAGAGAGAGAAAAGAAGAAATGAAGAAAGCATCCTGTAAAATAATGTACAGTCGTTTCAGCATAAAATTATGTATCATTATATCATTGTGTATTGTTTTGGCATTTGTTGGTTGGATTATTTATGCTTTGCAGCCAAAAGTTGTCCCCCCTTCTTCCTCTTTGTCTTCTTCTACTATCTCTCCACATCTCTTTCATACTCTTCCCCCACATGAACTCATTAGAAGAACTGAATATTATAACAATTCCTTTATCCAGCTATTACATCAGCATCAGTTAGTGGACAATACGACTGATTGTTGGGTGTGTGGACTTATGCCACACACCGCAGAGAAAGGAATGCCATATTTAGTTCTCCCGTTTTCTTATGAGGGTTCTGCTTGGGCTTACTTCGGCATTTTCTCCAATGCTTATCAACGTAAATTCAGACGATCCGTTAGTTCACATGTTAGTGATCCAGACTTTAGTCATAGTTCTTTGATTAAGGGAATGGTAGCTATGGATAAAATCATGGAAAATAGTAAAATCTCCATTGATGAAAGGAAAGCGTACACTAACTGGAACGTCACCCAATATATGTCTAGTCTTAGTAGTAAAGTTAGAAAAGGAAAGTCCTCACCGATTTGGACTATACCACATCAGGGTAACTTCTGCTTACAGATAAACGATCGCTCTTCTGACTCTATACAAAGAAATAACTGCTCCCACACGTACGTTTATTCCTCTCAGAACTTGCCTCCTCTAGTGCCATCTCAAGGCACCTATTTCATCTGCTATAATAGGGCTTATACTTGGTTACCAACGGGTTTCTCTGGTACTTGTTATATAGCTTTTCTTCTTCCCCCTACTTACATCGCTTCCGCCAATCATCATCGAACCCGATACGGCAGAGGGATTATTGATTCAAAGGACACAGCAGGACAAGAAGGAGGAGATTTCCTTAAAGGATTTCTTCCCTTCTGGGGTCCAATGGCTAACAGCAGAAATATAAGGCAACTGGTCCGTGTCGTAGAGACTACAATAGACATCACTGTAGGTGCCTTAAGTAACATCACGGCAGAACTACAAGCGGACCAAGTTGCTGTATTTTCATACCTAATGACGCTCCGACAGTATACCAAGCTATCTCCAAGTTGCACATAATCTCTGAGTCTATTCATCAGGACGAAGGAGATTGGTCTTTTACAGAGTAGTTTTGGGGACTACTGTCCAAATGGGGTTGGAAAGCATTAACATTTCTTGGTATAATTCTGACCATTATTTTCTCCTGTTGCCTTTGTATGCACTGTGGTCCCGCTATCTGTGACCTTTGTGCTACTATGTGCATCCCAAAACCCAAACGACAAGTAACCGAGAACATAAGAATGATGTTACAGCAACAGCTCGATGACCTCATGGCTATCGACGTGGACTCAGATTAGCATGAGTCTATTTTGCCTGAGTTCTGGCAAAATGAGGGTCTGAGGAACTTCGATTTTCGATCACGATCAAATCGACCCGCCATTTTGTGGCTCGCCGCCATTTTATGTTGCCATCACTCAGGAAGCACGGCGAACAAAGTCTATTCTGATTTTTCTGCAGCCTGGTGTCGAAATACGCCTTCTGCCTCTATTTACAAAGCTGGTGTTAGAACTAGCCGAGTACACTAATCCCTGTCTGGCTTTTCTAATCCCCGTCTCAACTATCTGTTGGTTCACACTATTCTTTCCTGACCTTATCTTATCGACTGGCCTTCACTGTCTCCTGCTAGCATTCTCTCGTTTCACAACTGTCCTCCAACACACACAAACGTATCTCGCCACATGCAAGTTAGTTATAAGTCTGTTAATAAATTAGATTGAGGTTGGGGTGACAAACATAGTTGGAGGAGAGGTCTCTTCGAGACATCCGACACTTTTGTTTTCAAACCTTTCCTATTGGTTCTATCCTGTTTTCCAACTTTTCTTATTGGCTCTTTCTTGTATGCTCTGGGAGTGCTTTGGGGTAGTGTACATGAACATTGTATGGTATTTAACCCTGTGCACCACAGAGTGAATTGGCAGTCTCCTGAGAACCTACTTTGTGTACTTCTAGGATAACTGTACTAGCTGCAGCTAAATAAATCTGATCTTCTAACGCCGACAGAGTGTCCCGTGTCTCTGTGTAGCTAAGCAGGTGAACTCCGGAGACTTGGGCGTACCCTGCGCCGCCAGGCCCAAAAGGTTCTGGTTCTTCAAGGGGTCTACGTAGTGATCGATTGGCAAGTGAGTATGCATGATCAAACCACCGGGGACATTGTGTCATGGGGCAAAGAGGCTTGCTAAGAGTTGTTTTAATCTTCTCACACAGGTCTACGAAGGCACTAACTACCTTCCCCTGTTCCTTATGCACTTCTTAATAGGTCATTGTGAGGGCAGTGTTATCTATGATAACCTTTTCCAGGAATTGTTTAGGGTCAGCCAATTTCCAGCATACTCTCATAGGATGGGCGTATTTGACTAGAGCCTGTAGCAAATACAGTGCTTTCTCTGAGTAATATATCTAATTCTACTACAATAGGATTGTGATCACCGAATTGGGTCGGTA
This sequence comes from Triturus cristatus, assembly GCF_964204655.1. NCBI lineage: Eukaryota > Metazoa > Chordata > Amphibia > Caudata > Salamandridae > Triturus > Triturus cristatus. The sequence goes on along the minus strand of NC_140591.1, from coordinate 1,209,127,638 downwards.
TGATAGAGGTGTAGTTTAGACTATTTAGAGAGGTTTTGGAGATGAATATGTAATCTATGATCGTTGCACAATTACTGCTTCTGAACGTTGGGATCCTTATACTTTCCCTACAGGCTATCCCTAAAGCATTGTGCATATCTGAAAGGTCTAATGATGCCTCTAGCTCTTTACCCCATGTATACGCTCCCACATCAGCCAACATCAATCCAATGTGTTAGAACCGTTGCTTTTAATTGGTAGTTTGGAGTTAAAGTCCCTTGCCAAAAAGATGGTTAACTGGCACCCCCTGAGATTACCTTTTTCTCCACTAGAGTGGAGATATGATCAAATACAACTTGAAAGATTTTATTGGAGATACTATGAAAATCATTATTTTAAAAGTTCACTATGTGTAAATCCAATCCTCCCGTGTGCTACTTCTTGAAAGGTTCTCTCCTTTAACTCGTGAGCGTCTGTTCTTCCTTTGAGTGATAGATTTACCCAGATCGATAACCGCCAGATGTTCTCCCTGAGTTAGTTGATACTGCTGGGGAAGAAAATTAAGTGAAACCATCATAAAATCAATGACTTATTATAACCTATATTTGATCAAAAGATGACACTTTGACAAATACTCAAAAAACAATGTTAGTTACTATTACGTGTTACCTGCTCTTGCCACGGATGGTGGTTTTGTTAACAGATCCATAGCATTCACTGCTGAAACTTGAATCATGAACAGTTAGGGTTCGTTGCCCTGAATTTAGCCCCTTCATTTCACAAATATTTAGTATTGATGAGAATATTTTAGTAAATGCAGACTAATGTACTTAAAACTATTAGAAAGTAAAATCCTTATTATTCATATTTTTAACAATGTCAAAGTCTAAAAAAATAAATATGCTTGAAAACAGAAAACTATTTAAGGATGTAATAGATTTACCTGAGAGATGACTGGCAGAGGCCGTAATTGCTGTTTGCAAGACTATCCCTTGATGTCTAATAAATGATAGTTAGTATTGACACCAAAATTTTGGGTAACTGAAGAAGTGAATAAATCAATTTCTTTTTAATAAAGAGACATGATTCATGGCATAAAGGAAAAATAATGATCCACTAGACCAAAGGTATATATTAACAAATTTATGAAATCATATATATCACATAATCAAAAAAAAAAACATTAAAGTGACATTATAGTTAGGTGTTAAAATGAGGTAAAACTAACATTTAACAACCAAATAATTAAATTTGACATATGTGGTCAGTCTGCTCTCCCTGCACCTCCCACCTGCCCTCCTAAATGTCCTCTATTATCTATGTGCTGACCCTGCCCCTCCTTTGTTGCCACCTTTCAGCGCATGCCCCTACCTCGTGTCTTCCATTTTAATTGTGCTGTCCCTACCGCCTACCCTCAAGTGTCCATGTGCTGCCCTGACTTTCCCATCTGCCCTCTATGATCAACATGCTGCCTCTGACCATCCCGCCTGGCATCTATTATCCATTTGATACCCCTGCCCTGCAAGTATGGCCACTGTGGTCAGCTTGGTCCACCTGCTCCTCCTGCCTGCTTTTCCTAGTCTGTGTGCTGCTTCTGCCCTTCCTGCCTGCCCTCTGTGGTCACCTTCTTGCCCATCGCCTCCCTCTTTCCCTCTGTTTTATGTGTTCTGCCCCTACTCATCTCACTTCCCCTCTATGGTTGGTGTGACACCCCTGCCAATCCCATCTGGCTTCTGTGGACATCCTGCTCCTCCTTTCTTCAGTTGTCCATGTACCACTCCTACCCCTCCCTGTGTACTACATTGTTCTTGTCCTGCACCTGCCCTCCCACCTAACCTTCATGTTGAGTTTGCTATCCTTGCCCCTCCCTCCTGCCCTTCATTGTCTGTGTACCTCCCCTGCCCCTTCCTGCCAGCCCACTGGGAGCAGCTTGCTGCTCCTGCTTTCCCACCTGCACTGCCGCTACCCATCCTGCTTACATTCTGTTGTCCATGTGCTGCTACAGCTCCTTCTACCCACCCTCCATTGTCTATGTGTTGCACCTGCCCTCCCACCTGCCCTCCATTGTCCATGTACTGTCCCGACCCCTTCCATCTTCCACTGCCACTTTCACCTGCACTCTTGCTGCCTATACCCCCTCCTTCCTGACCTCTGTTGTCTGTGTGCTTCCCTGTCCGTTCTGCTTACCATCCATTGTCTGAGTGATGCACCAACCCCTGCGACCCACCCTCCATTTTCTGTGTGCTCACCTCGCCCCTCCCACCATACATTCATTGTTTCCTTCCTGGTCTCTCGCAGGGAAGCATATTTTTTATAAAGAATTCGTGGTACCATGGCTGCTCAAATTTACAAAACCACGCTTTCTGATTAAAGTTCTAACTTTTTGTCACATTTGGTGAAATTTTTTCTTCTGTTTTTTTTTGTAGTTGCAATAGAAGTTTTCTGTGGGATTTAACATGGGCAGTCAGCATTTTGCCTCTCCCTCCTTCTCTTTTTCGCAAAGACCTAAGGTATGTGAATATTTTTGGAATATTTTGTGAAAATAGTCAGTTTTTGTGAAGAACAGACATTAACTGAGGTGTCATATGACCATTTTTGTAAATCTTTTGAAGACTTTGCTGTTTTTTGTTTTCAGATTCTGAGATGTGTTTGATAATGGGAATTCTCGGTGCTTGCCTTGGACTGTAATTGAGTCAAACGTCTAAATCCGAGCTCTGACGTCAGAGCTCCAGCAGTGAGTTTTTTCCTGCTATCTTTATCCCCGCATCAAGACAGGTCTCGCAGCGAAGAAGTAGTGGCGAGTGACTGCAGCTAGCCTGCACACAATAATAACAGCATTTCCTTGAGAGGCAGCAACAAGATGAGAGTGCAGATGAGCAGCTGAGTTAGACACTAAGATCGTGCCTGCCCCAAGTGATCGGTGGAACTGATGGAATGCCAGAGCGATGTGGCCTGGCATGGGTTGCTGCTGAACATCACCTGACCAAGGGTCAGCTTGGATTCCCAGCGTTTTGGTGGGGGAAGACCTGACAGTGGTAGAGGATCCCTGCTATAGAGAAGGGGCTGATCCCTCTCTCCACTAGGTGGCATATCAGAAGTAATCCTTAGTCTTGAGTACCCACCTCATTTGAGACAGATCGAAAGTCTGCTACGTATGGGCAAGTGATGCTCGAGTGAGGGCTGTGTGGTAAGTGGAGGCCATGGCATAGGAAGTGGTATTAACAGACCCCATTAGCCTTGACACATGATGGATTTTAATGCAGCTGACATTACCCAGCAGTGGCAGTAAGAGAAAGGAGCCGGAAGCCTGACCCTAATACAGTTGGATAAACAAACCATCCGGGGAATGAATGTACTCAGGGTGTGGGCCTTTAAGTCATTGATTTTTACAGCTGGCTGGTGGAAGATGTACTACGCAGAACAGTTGAGCCCACAGTGCACTGTGAGGCTAAGTGATAGAGTTGGGTGTCAAAGTACTGTTGTACTGAATGACGCAATAGTCCATTCACAAGCGATTCCACCCCTCATGTTTACTGGCAGCTTGAAGGCTGATGATGAAAAAAAATGCCTTTGAGAAGACATTGGAGATGTACAAATATATCCAATGGGACTGGTGCAAGCCATCTGTAGCCTAGTGTTGTGGGCTGACTCGGCTATGAGGGAGCCCTTGTTCCTGACTGATCATGGAGTGGTGGTCTGTGGGGGCCAGACGGTGCACACCAATGCACTGCTGTAGTGGCTCACAGTTCAATAGTATGCTTTAAGAGTGGCAAACTCCCACTTTGCAAGGAAAATAAAGAGCGCTTTAGTAGTGCGGCCGGCCAGGATCAGAGATGTCCAGACATGTGTCTTCGACACCTGCACAGAGAAAAGTCTCACAGTGATATGAGAAACTGAAGCTTCCCTGGAACTTAAGATTGATACAGTTGCTATTGAGGGAAGAGTACTCAAGTTGAACAAAAGAAATTAGTGTAGCAAGTAGCAGAATTAGCATCCACACTGGCAAATGTGTGACTGTCAGTGTCAGAAGTACACAACTGGCTCTGTACTTTACAGAAATAGGTAAGTTATCTAACAGAGATAGATGGGGAAAGATGATCAAGGCACAACAATATGCACCTGATGGAAGTCCCTGAACACTCTGAGGGGCCAAGTACTGAGCTTTTTCTGAAAGAATGACTTGAAACTAGAGGTGAGCTGAATTTGTGTAGTCACGCTACACAAAGCTCCGCGAAATGGTAAAAAATCTTCACGAGCACTCAGAAATTCCGTGGACACGGGGAATTGCTTGTTCCGCCCATTCGCGATGCTTTTTTCCTGTTCGCGAACGCTGTTTGCGTGCTCAGGGGGAAATATCTTGCGAACACGCATTTTGAAAGCGCGACCAAGCAAAAAATTCCGCGAAGCCGCAGATCGTGGAATTTTGGGCAATTCCACGTTCTCTGCGAAATGCGAAATGACCCATTTCCGCAAATTCCGCGAGCGGAACTCAATTGACCGCCCAGGCGTACTTGAAACCACAGTCCCAAATGTGAAAAACTTTGAAATTCTACAGTCAAAAGAGCTGAACAAACTCCCTAATAGGCCAAAAGCACTGTGTGCCCTGCCTAGCTCAGTAGCTGCAAGACTCCTACATTTTAGTTACAGGCACCATATATAGCAGAGAGCATATGCACATAGACCATGGCAGATAGAGGGAGGCAGAATAAACGCTGTGCAATGACAAATAAACTTTCCTAGCTGTTAAGAAGCACCTGTGTCAATTAAATCTGCCATATGTTTTATTCTTTACCACAAAAATACGTATTATTGATCACATTTCTTTCCTTCAGCTGTGGCAGTGTGGGAGTGGCAGGAATCACATGAACATTCTTTACTGCCAGACTAAGAAAGGGAAGTATTGTAAGGATTTTCAGGAATGAACATCAAATGACGACCCAGAAGGAGAATGAGGATAAAAGTGATGGCAGATATACATCAGTACCAGCCTTGAACCAGAAGGAACAAAAGGGCAGCTCTTAAAATGGAGGTGGATGTAAATGTAGACAATAACACTCACTCCAGTGCTGATGAAGTTGAAAATATACTCCCGGTGGTCACACACATGACTTTTTACATTAGTGCCTTTTTGCAACAATCCTTAACATAAGGGGTATGAGGCAAATAATGATGGTGGAAGGGGTGGTTTTGCATTTTTGGGGAGTGTTAGGGAGATTTGTACACTGTGGTGTCACACTTAAACCCAAACAAAACTGTGGCTGTAGTAGGGACTATTGGTAAGCTTGATGGTTTGTCTGGAGGGTGACAACAGAGGTCTCTAGCATTGGGGTGGTGATCAGATTTAGACCTGAAGCATGAGGCAGTAGAGTGCAAGGTTATGGTTGGAGAGAGCGGAACTGAGGCAGGCAGAAGAAGGTAGATATGCATTGCAAGTGGGTGGAGGATGGGCAGAGGAACATAGGAGAGTGCTGGAAGTTGAGTGGCGAGACCGACTGATAGGTCTATGATACTCACCTGAAATGCCAATGAATTAAGTGGGTGATTGAAAGATCAGTGGCTAAGAAATACCTTGCAAGGCAGGACCATGATTTGAAGTTGTTGCAGATGACACACATGGTAGAAAATAGCTGTGGCTTTCTAGGATGGGATAGATGTAAGGTGCTGGTGCATGAGGGATTCATGTCTCATTTGAGGCCAGAATCTTGGCCTGTAGATCTCTCCTGCTTCAGATCCATGTGACTATGGTGGACCAGGTGGTTTTCCAGATGTTGTAATAGGGAGCCAAAACAGTAAAAAAAAATTGTGGCAGCTTCCTGGTACCTACCTTTTTGTATGCAATCAAATGGATTGGAAAGGATGGGAGAATGGATACTACAAGTCCCAGATGATCTTCTGGTTTTGGGAGGAAATCCTAATCTCATGTTGCAGGGTGCAGTGAACAGAATCACTGCTTTGCGGGCAAAATAATAGAGAGGATACCCATTTGTCTACCTTTCTGGAGATAATGAGGGTAGTGGATCTCTGTAGGGAAACATGCCCAGTGGGAAAACAATAATCCTATACGTCTATTGCAGTGAGTTCCATGTCTAGGCTGGGTTACCTTCTGGTACCACGTCGTAACAAGGGGGCAGATACAAGTATATAAGATACTTATACAGGGGAATCTCAGATCATTCATCAATAATTATAGGCTTGAAATGCAGCCGGTCCAAAATAGTGGGAGCTGAGATTAGTCCCCCTCGGGACATGATGGTCTAAAATACTAGATGTCACATTTTAGAGGTGACTGATTTCAACTTTATGCAAATTAGTATAGTATCCTCTTGAGTGGATATGTGGGAGGCCCATAAATCAGTCATCAGAGACATTTGATAGCTCATGTCACGTGTAAAATAAGGAGAGGGAAGGCTGAGAGTTAAAAGCCCGGATAGTGGAATGGGAGGCAGATTATTTATAGTCACCTAACCCACAGTTAGACCATTGTGTAGAACTAGTGAGGGAGGACTATACATGCCTTAAGGACAGGTAAGTGTGGATTCATTACTTGGGAAAACAGGGCATGCTGTATGAGGTGGGGAACAAAGTGTGTGTGATTTTAGCATGACTGGCATGGAGAGAAGAAGCTGAAGGTTGGTCCAGAACATAATTACAGAAGAAGGCAGAAATGGTGGAGGAGAATGCCCAGAGCTTTGCATTATTTCTGTGCAAGATTCACATTTCACAATCTGGTTACTTTTGTAGAACAGATGTGTTGAAACAATTTGAGTGAATGAAAATACCAGCACCCAATGGCCCTTTCACACAGTGTCTTAAAGGTGTTGTGGGAAAGATAGGGACACCCCTAAAAATGAAGTTTCACATTGTCAGGGTGGTGTGGACTCTGCCAAGGGACCTTAAAATAGCAACCATTGTTCCTCAAAAAGGAAAAAGCACCAGAGGAGTGTGCTTCCCACAATGTCACAAAATGTCTTTGTCCCTGCGAGCTCCAACATGGAGGTCCTATTCCACTGGTTTCCTTGAGGCAAAGCAAGCCTCTTTCCTTGTATAAGGTTTAAATAGATCGCACCCAAGTCACACCCAAGATGGCTGCCGAGATCTCGCGAGATCTCAGCAATTCCGTTACAAGAGCAGAAAGTGGAACATAAAGAACATCCATTGCTCGGGCGGAATGAAGTCAGGTAAACAGTGCTCTGGTGCATAACGTGGAAAAAATGAATAAAGGCAGACAGTGCTCTGGGGTATAAGCATTCATGCAACAATACTTTGTGGTAGAGTATCCAGCAAAGTAATGTTGCCTAGCGTGTGTCAGTGGGGTGAGGGCACATTGGAAGGTGTAGGGGCCGAGCAATAACAGTTCTCCCCAAAAATTGAGTCCCAGGACAGGGGAAACAGGATGAGGCTTCAACAGGAAGTGAACATGGAAGGTGCAGATCAAACATGGGGCGTGTTGTACATGAGAGAGAGGCTCCAAGAAGCAATCCTCAGGATGGTACCCATTCCAGTCTACCAGAGAAGCTTCCCCCTGACACGCTTGGAATCCAGAATTTCAACTTAACATAACATGTGGGTTACATTGATTCATCTTCATATTCACATATATCTGCTTCTGTATAACATTCAATGATTAGCATATCATTTTACTACATGCACCTGTAGGAAGACATGTATCCTCATTCTGTTGGAACAGATGTGCTATAGTAGTAATGGATTATGTCCCTTTTGGTCACCATCAAATCAACAGAGTAGTGCATATTTGATTATGGTCTGCTCCCTCATATACCCAGTGTCCCCAGTCTAGGGGGTATGTTCCACTGAGTCCCCTATGTTTAGGTAAATCCTTTGTCATACTCCCTCCCAATATCCATGAGCTTATGGGCAATCTCAAATGATTTTTAACACCATCGCTTTCTGTGAACAGACTCTCAAATAGTGATGATTATCTATCTTGTGTATAAACTAGGGTTCTTCTAGTAGTATGCTCTGTGAAATATTTTTACTTGGGCAAATTAAAATCAGGCCCTAATTGCCTAATCTCATCCCTTAACTCCATCGGTCTTCCTTGGTGTTCACATCTCATGAGTGAGGATGTAAGACTTGAGGAGTTGATCCATATGGTCTCTGTAGAGCTCCTTACATGCATAGACTACCAGGCATTCAATGACATCACAGTAATACAATGGTACCTATTACCACAAATATCCAGCCTCATAGATCAGGTAGAAGACACAGATCACCTGGTCTGAGTCCATGAAGGTGCTGAGTTGAGAATTGGCATTTTGTGTAAAATTCAGGCTGTTCAAGTCCCATGTGATGCCCTTTGGACTCTGCAATGCCCCAACCTCTTTACAGTATTTTATCAATGAAGTACTTCGCAAATTTATTAAGATTGCGAATAAAGCCATGTTTCAGTATATGTTCTCCATTAATTGTAGCTATGTTTAGCTTTGTGTGCCTGTGGTAAATTTTATTGTTAAAATAAAAAAATCTCACAAATGCATCAGTAATGTTACTTTTAATTTTTTGGAGACAGAAACATATTTTGCCTTTAAGTTTCTATTTTCCCCATTTGGTGTTAGTGTCATTCTGTGTCTCTATTCATGTCCATGGAAGCGCCTTTCAGTACCAGTGAGTCAGTGCTTAATTTCAGCTAGTGGTTGCCAGTGGGGGCCATCAACATTTATTTTTGGGCACCAGCACTTACTTTTCCTCATTAGATTGTTAACAAACTCAAGAGAGGGAAAAACTCAGATATCGGAGAAACAGAGGAAAAGAAAGATGGCAAAACCTTCACAAAGGAAGAAAGCAGGAGCCAGCAAGGGTGAGATTAAGGGGCAGGAGTGTCTAGTAGTGGGTTGAAGAGGTATAAAGTGGATTTCAGACTATGCGCATTGGTATTCAGCATGCTGAAGTTTCATTGCTTTGGACGTTGGATTCTGAGTAGAGCTTCAGGTGCCAACACTCTTTCTTTCACAAATTAAGCATGACAGGGAGTGACCATTTGTGTTTTGTACATACTCCAGGACTTGCATTTAGTGGATCTGTGCATATTTGCTCAATGGCACTACTGTACAGGGTGTGGGGTTGACTTTGGGGAATGCCAACTGGCTTCCTCTTTTGTGAACGTGTTTTAGTATTTGCATATTAATCCCTATTCTTCTCTTTAATTTTACTTTGATCCACTCATATATTTCTAGATATTTCACATTTTTAATCCACTCCTTTTTGACCTCCACACATTTGCACCAAAAACAGAGCTAAACGTGAGGCTGATTCACAAATGTACTTAGGACTTGCAAAGTAGTACTCATGTAGTACTACTAACCATATTCTTAATAGCCTTAGTGAAATGTCCCCAAAAGTGGAAATAAAGAGGTAATATTTTGAATATTTACATACAGTTGGTCAATCAGTAAGGATCGGCCCCTGTTGGCACTACTATTTGTAGGAAATTGAGCATTTCAAGCCAATTCACAAAGTTATTTATACCTTACATAAGTAGGTTTCAAAAGGTATAGGGCAAGCACAGGCAGAGATCTGTGGCTGGTGGTCAGTGAATAGTATTTGTCAGTTTGTCAGTACATAAAGTAGCACTACTGAAGTACTATTTCAGAACTGGTTGCTGTGAAGATAGGAGACTATGCAAATATACAAATGGCTTGGTTCTTGCACCAGATGTAAAAAAAACAAGGGTGTCTAAGTCTTCAATGATTCATCTGTCATATGTATTGGAGGTGCCTTATGTCCTTCCAAACCCTAATATGAAACATAACTTTGAGACAGATATGGCAAGCTTTCACACACTGAGGATGACTGCTGAGTAAAAGGTTAAGGATTACATGGGGTGGTATCTCAAGCCACAATGTAATGAAGGGGAAAATGATTCATTTAACCAGTGGCCATTCGAAGGGCTCCTGGGGAGGCTTGACATCTTTTGGGAAGAGCTCTGAAGAGGATCTACTTCCCATCTGCAACTTTGTGAGATTTCTCTTGCACATTCTCATCTTGAATGTTGTGGATCAGGTGAGAGAAGTTGAAAGGCTGTAATTACAGAACTAATTAATTCAGCGCTTTTACAGAAGTGGGGAAATAAGCATCAACCTCATTGTTGCATTTCAGCTGACCCTCGTGTTCTGAGTCAAATACCAATATCTTTCAAACACGTATTCTTTACACAGCTTACAAATAACTGGATCTTTTCTTAGGTCCTTCAATAACCCAATGGTGCCTCTTTAATCTTTTTGGTGTTGCTAAACACTTTTGTCTGTTGTTGGAGACAGAAGTTGAGGAATGAAGAGCATCAATGGCCAATCAACATTGGTTTGGCAGCCCACACTGGCTGTGTCTCAAATCAACCCCCTTGTGAAATTTGTGATATTTTGATGGCTTGTCTTTAATACCACAGGCATCAAATACGGTGACGATCTCATCACCTTACCGGTACTAGGAGCATTGCCCTCTTCAGGTGCAGACAACAAGGCCCTTGTCCTTTTGAGTCTGGGAAACCTGAACTGAAAACATTTGTGACTATCAGACTACTTGGAGAAGTAACGATAAAGACTGTAAAGTGCAATGCTTTTCAGCCCTAGCATCCCAGCTAGTAAATGCTCTTCCTAGTAATATTCAAATTCTTGAAGATAATTTCACAATTTAGAAATAATTGCAGATATTCATGTTTTATTATTGTACAGTTTCTAGAGAGAAGAGATATCAATTACGCGTACCTTTTGCAGTTTTTCACAATATTAGCTGCACAATATGAGTCACTAAAATATACATCATAATATGCCATAGCATAACATAATATGAAGTAACATAATATAACTTAATGTAAGAAATCTCATCTATAGAAATGTAATTAAACTTCGGTTAGATTCCAGTCCCACCCCTGACCACGCTCTCTCAAATTCTTTGCATCCAAAACAAGTTGCGCTACTTTATTTCAATGCATTCAATTCTGCTTAATTGTGGGAGGAGCATGCAGGAAAGTTAGAAGAGTGTGTACTAGTGGCACATACATTGGATCTGCATCACGCACTCTACATCCCAGTCACTTTAAAATGGCTGGAGGATTTTATGACTACCTTTATCAAAGGTTTCAAGGAGGCTGGGGATCAATCAATAAATCAATCAATCAATCAATCAGTAATCTTATAAAGCGTGACTACTCACCTGTGAGGTCTCACGGAGCTGAGTGGAAGGAGCGTCTGCAGTTCAGTCGAAGAGCCAGGTGCTGATGTCCTTTCTGCATTGTGGCAACAATGGTGATTTGCCTGAGGTTCAAGGTCTTTGCAGAAAGGTAGGAAATAAATCTCCCTCCAGCCATGGTCTTTCGGATCCGAGAGATGGTGGGCAGGGCCAGTTGCGTAGAGCGGAGATCTCTGGTGGGAGTGTAGAAGGAGTGGCAGTGGTTGAGGTATGCAGGTCTGGCGTTGTGTAGGGTTTTGTAGGCATGAGTAAAAAGAAGAGGATGTAAGGGTATATGATAAGTTTTGGTGATTTCTACAGGAATGTGATGAGATATATGGTGAGTCTGTTGAAGTCCAATCCTTTCAGGTTTGTAAAGAAACAAAAGATTTAAGCAATGGTGCCAATACACTACACTACAATGCCTATTTCATTGAACTGACATATCCAGCTTTCTATTACAAAAATGGAAACAAGGTTGCTGTCCTTTTTGTTTATACTAGTTGTAGTCAATAATATGTGAATATTCTATATTTTGACATTATGGTGCCTTTTCACAAAGACATTTTTGACTGTATGTTGAGATGGCTCTGATGTGCTGGTAGAGGAAATAAACGTGGCAGTGAATATGTTGATGTATTTTATGCGATCACACAAAAATATATAACTGTTACAGATATATGTATAATCTTTCGACACCCTTCACATAATTACCTCATGTACAAATTACCAGAATTAGCAAAAATCTTACAACAAAATTCAACAAGCAATATACAGAGAATGTTAAAGAGCACTGTCTGTCACTGCTATAATTTAGTTGTCACCTCACAAGCAAAAGAAAAATTGTTAGTCCGAGTAATAAAATAGTCATGTTTACACCCACAAGCAGGTAAATATTATGTTGGTAAGTGCATGTCTAAAGGTGCTTTGTGGCTGAAAAAGATAGTTATAGTCAAATTTAATGTTTCTATAAATATTAAAAACTCATATGTAAGTGCCTTAAAGACATTTGGCAAGTTAAAAGAAACAATCCAATACAGTTTTGATATTGTCATTACAACTCATAAATCCATGATATTTTGCCCCTCCCCCCACACTACCCCAGGAAAAGTCTCATTGAGTAGACACTGTTTCGGACCACCACAGAACAGTGAGGGGCTACTGGGCCAGAACTGTGGAGGTGGGGTTGTTTATCACTGATGTTACGGGGTCTGTCCTAGTATGCCAAGTACACCCGTTACACACCTGACTCTCAGGGTAGTGAGGATGAGCATTCAAAGGCTTCTATGGGAAAATAAGATGTGGAGGGGTTACATGAAAAGTTGGGTTTGGTTAGGTACCACAATACCATTGTCATAATGCTGAATGAAATATATTTTCTGTTTGAAATATAGTTTACACAAAAACACTCTGTAACAGTTAATAATAGAAAATCTACACTGAATGCTACAATTTTATATAAATTATAATTATGACACAATATTTATGTCAGACGACATTTGCACCACAGAAGTTCTGTCACATAACTGACATTATTTTCATTGCAGAAAAGGAGCCTGTGTGATTTACCTGTTTGGTTGGTGTTATAGGAGATTAGGGAATAATAGAGAGTTTGTATAGTTGGGTGTTAAGGGACATGCTTACGAAACTGGAAATAGGATCAATTGATATAGACCCAAGACAGTAGTTAAAATAATTGCTTGTTTCGCAGATCTCATGACTAAGTGGGAGAGTAGCTTGTTTAAGGGTCCTCAATACTTTATACACAGTTGGGCTGGGGATCAGGGCTTTTAATGAATGAGGCTACAGAAAGTGAAGTCATGGATGGATTCAATGAGAGACAGATTTGTGGAGAGGAAATGTGTAAGGGTTACTTGACATATTACATTTAGATAGAGGGCCGCTTTTACAATATTTTCCATAGGGCAGCTCCGCAAACCTTCTTGTTGCGTTGTCCTATTGCTAAAGAAAAGGGCAAGAATGTACTGTATCTATCAGAGATGGCACACTCCTGTTCTCTTCCCGAGCGCTGATGCACAATTGGCTGCCATGCACCAATGCAGGCCCCATTGCACCGTTGTGCAAGGATGTCTGCATTGTAGGAATGATTGTTTTTCTGCAGGAAGGGACACCCTTCTGCACAAAAACAATCAATGCAATTGATTCGTCTTTCTGTATGTGGTGCCGAATGCAGCACACATAGATAGAGGAAAAGATTCAGTGAAATAATGCTTTTCTCCTCGCTGCGCCTTCCCTATGCCTCACCTGGGGAGGCGTGGGCTTTTGACAAATTCCCATGTTTACAGAACATTGCAAATCTGGGAATGTGTCAAACGCAATGGGTGCTATGTGGGGACACCCACTGTAACACCCATTGCATGCCTCTCCATCGCAGTGTGAGGTAATGCAGTGACGTACGCCGCATTGTCTCACACCATATCTACAAGGCCAGAAAAAGCCACACAGGGTAGCTTTCTAAAAATGCCACATTTAGAAAGTCATCCTGCTGTCCTCCTGCCTGAATGAGAAGGACTGGAATTGCATCAGTCTTCCCCAGAACCCTGAGTTACTCCAAGGGATAGTTGGCTGGCCTCCTGATCTGAAGAATCAGGGTTGTAAAAGACTTCCACCCAACCTGCTTCTGCACTTAGACTATACCATTTGTGAGTCTGACCTGCCAAGTGGTGCTACTCCAGTCCTGGACCCTCAGAAGTGGGCCTAACATGTATCTCCAGTGGAACCGACACATCCTCTGCTGAGCAACATATCCCTGAGCAGAACTGATGCACCTCTCAGCAGAGCAGCACATCTTCGAGCAGAACCAATTCATTGCAACTGTTGTGTATATTGGAACGGTCGCAAAAGCCTCGCATCACGTCAGCGTCCCGCATCTGGAGCTGACACATTGTCTTCGAAACATCTGCTGTATGACTGTCTATCCGACAAAGCTCCTTGCATCACTCATCAACGGCAACCAGATCTCTACATCGAAGCTTCACCGCTAATCGTAACCGATGCATCGCCTTTGATGTGCCTTGCATCCGTAACACCAGATTTTCCATCGCAAGCCCAGTTAACAGGATCCTCGGACTGCAGCCTCACCGCATCTCAGAAATGATCCATTGCCTCAGCTGCATGGAGCATCTTCGAAGCATATCCCCTCTTTTGTTCTACGACTAGTATTAAAGTCCTTTGGTACAGAGGGCCTAACTGGGTCCCTGTATCCAGCGCGTGCTCTGTCATGGTTATCCTTAACTTTTGACTTTGTCCCTATCAGGTGTAACCATATATAACAAATAGGTCTTTTCCATCTAGGCGCTAATTTTACCTAAACACTTTGAAATTTAATATCTCAAGTTCTTTCAAGACTTTTGTCTTTTTGGTCACTACATTTATTAAATTAAGCTCTATTTTTCTAACCTGGTGTGAAACCTTTTTCTGTGGTATTTTCACAGATTTACTATTTGAAGTATTATACAAATACTTTACACATTGCCTCTAAAGTTAAGCTTGACTGCTCTGTGCTAAGCTGCCAGAGGGTAAGCACAAGTTAATTTAGGGTTTGCCTGGTTCTTACCCTGACTCGGATTGTGGCTACTGCTTGACTAGGGCTTATACCCCAGTCAACCACCAAACCAATATCTAACACTAAGTGATGTAATGTAAGGAGAAACAAATGTTTATCTTCTTCGTTATGGTACTAGATCTTCAAAACCACAATATTGTCTGACAGAAATATCATGTCCTAAATATTATTCACAAAACATGAGCCCGATTGGAGTTAATGATAGAAAATCTTCATCAAAACAGGTGATATTTTTGGAAACGATATTCAGTCATGATATTTCTGTTACGTAATCATTTTTACAATCAATCAATCAGGGTATTGTAAAGCGTGCTACTCACCTGTGAGGGTCTCAAGGCAATGGGGGGGGGGGGGTTATCTTCAGCAGTTCTGTTTAGCCAAAAAGTCAGGTCTTGAGTGCCTTCCTGAAGGTGTTCAGGGAGGGGGCCCGTCTGATGTCGATCGGGAGCTCGTTCCAAGTCTTGGCCATGATGTGGGAGAAGGCGCTTCCCCCTGATTTCGCTCTGTGGATGTGTCGGGCTTCGGCAAGGATGAGGTTGGCAGATCAGACGTTCTTTTTGGGTACATGGAAGTTGATTCTGTCGTTGAGGTATTGGGGTCCGGTGTTGTGTAGGCATTTGTAAGCTTGGGTGAGTACCTTGAAAGAGATTCTCTTCACTACGTGGAGCTGGTGGTGATTCAGTAGGTGTTGACTGATGTGCTTGTGTAGAGGTATCCCCAGGACGAGTCTGGCGGTGGTGTTCTGTATGGTCTAGAGCTTGCGGGTTAGAGACTTGTTCATGCTGGCTTAGAAGGCAATTCCATAGCCCAGTCTGCTGGTAATGAGTGCATGGGTAACTGTCTTCTTTGACTCGTGGGGATCCATTTGAAGGTCTTACGGAGGATGCAGAGGGTGTTGAAGCAGCTTGAGGCAACAGAGTTGACCTGTCGGTTCATGAAAAGGGAGGAGTCGAGAATGATGCTGAGATTCCTGGCATGGTCCGCGGGGTCTGTGGAGCTGCCGAGGGCGGTGAGCCACCAGGTGTTGTTCCATGGTGATGGGGTGGTCCCGAGGATGAGGACTTCTGTCTTCTCTGAGTTGAGCTTCAGGCAGCTATTGCTCATCCAGGCTGTAACATTCTGCATTCCTTCCTGGAAGTTGAGTCTGGTGGTGGTGGGATCCATGCTGAGGGAGAGGATAAGCTGGGTGTTATCAGCGTAGGATACTATGCTGAGGCCGTGCTGTCGGACGATGACAGCAAGGGGGGCCATGTAGATGTTGAAAAGGGTTGGGCTGCGCGATGATTCCTAGGTCACTTTGCAGTTGATTTCTGTGGGTTCAGAGAGGAATCAATGGTGGCAGTCTGATCCTTTGGCTTCTGCCAGTGAGGAACTATTGGATCCAGTCGAGGGCAGTACCTTGTATGCCTGCGCCGTGAAATCTGGTGGCGAAAGCTGCTAATAGGTCGAGTAGGATCAGGGCTGCGGTGTGGCCTTGGTCAAAGAGGGTGCAGATGCCATCTGTGGCGGTGAGTAGGATGGTCTCAGTGCAGTGGTTGCTGTGGAATCCAGAATGAGAAGGATCGAGTATTGCGTTGTCCTCGATGAACCTTGTCAGTTCTGCGTTGACGGTTTTCTCCGTGACTTGAGAAGGGGAGGAGCAAGATGGGGTGGTAGTTCTTGAGTACCGTTGAATCTGCTGAAGGCTTCTAGAGCAGGGGACTGACTTCTGCGCATTTCCATTTGTCGGGGAAGATGCCGGTCTCGAAGGTGGTGTTGATGATGCATCGTAGTTCTGGTGCTAATGCTGTGGCGGCTCTGTGGTAGATGTGTGGTGAGCAGGGGTCTGTGGGGACTCCGGAGTGGTTACCTTTCATGGTCGAGGTGGTGTGTTCTGTAGTGACCGGTGACCAGGAGGAGATGGTGGGCTGGCTGCCATTGCCGGATGGTGGGCTGGTTGTGGAGTCAGGTGTGCGGTCGTTGAAGTTTTGTCATAGAGGTTTTTGATCTTCAGGTGGAAGTAGGATCCGAGCTTGTTGCAGAAGTCCTGGGAAGGGGTGATGTCCATTGCTTCACTGGAGGGTTTGGTGAATTCCTGGATGAATCTGAATAGTTCCTTAGAGTTGCTGAAGTTGGCGAGGATTTTGTTGTGGATGAAGGTCCTTTTGGTGGTTCTGATATGTTGGTGGTATTCTGTCATGGCGTTCCTGTAGGTGGTGTGGTTTTCGGGTGTCTTGTTGTTTCTCCAGTTCTTTTCCTGGTGTCTGTATGTGCGCCTGGCTTCTTGTAGGTCTGTGGTAAACAGGTGGCTTTCCTGGGCCATTGTCTGTCGGCGTTGCATAGAGGGGCGAGTTTGTCTGCGCCATTGGTGATTCATGCGTGGAAATCCCTAGCTGCGCGGTTGGCATCAGTTGCAGGGATGGGGGTGTTGTGGTTGAGGGTGGAGTTGAGCTGTTCCTCAGTGACTCTGCTCCAGGTCCTTGGCGGGGCCCGGAGCGGGTTTGGGCTGATGGGTTTGTTGACGCTGAAGTGTACGCAGTGGTGGTCAGTCCACAGGGGTTGAGTTGTGGAAATATGGATTTTTATGGTCGGTTATGTCCCCTATCTTGGACCCCAACGGTTTCATGTATAAGTCACAAGTACATGTATGTTCCCTCCAGTTCCAGTTATGAAGACGCAAACGCATGTGCGTCCACCGTCAACATGTCCTCTTTCAGATCCGCCATGAATGGGCCGGATATTCTATTCCTAGGTATGAAAGGCCACCGGCTTTATATGGTTCATTTATCCCATTTTACAGTCCAGGCGAGTAGGCCCTGATTCTGCCATTAAGCCTTTTCCTGCCTTCTGCCTCTAAAAGCTCCAGTCTGAGCTCGCATCTGTATCCATGAACTTTGTCCTACTCCCTGCGCGGCTACCGGTGCCTGACTCGGCCTGTCGGCCTGTCTGCCTGCCAAAAACTGTATTTCACCTTCAAGATTATCTGCTCTGCTCCGCTCCTCATCCGATGCATTCCTGTCTAGCAGTTTAGGTAAACATTCCTCCAGCTACCAGGCCTCGCTGTCCTCATGCAAGTAATTCATAGCCCTGTTACCATGGAATATTCCTACCCCCTCGCATCTAGTGTAGACACTTAGACGCTTGTACACGCACTAACAGTCAGTATAGTCAGTATAGAATAAGATTCTATCCTAAGAGACCTCTCTTTTTGGATAACACAGTTCTTTAAACATAGGATATTAGATATGATTTGGGATTAGGTTGACATAACCCCAGACTTTTGTCTCCACATGTAGAGCTAAATGTCAAGTCCCTTTCTCCCCCTAGTTGCACGTCAAATCACACGTCATACTGCTGCGCGCACATCTCTGCCAAATATTTTTGCTGACATTGCGAAATTCTTTCATGGAACCACCCATTTGTGACATCATACCTAATGACGTTCTTTAGTTACGCCTAGTTACACCCATTTTAGTTACGCATGTATGTTTTTATCTCTGTTATCAACTGTTACGCCTCCTGCATCTGTTTCACTGTAATGCCTATTCTATAAAAATGATTACCTGTCAATAATGTATTGTCCTTCACTTCCTGAACCTTCGTGGTGATGGAATATGAAGCCCACAAATTCGAATTGTGTTATTGGAATAAAGCCCGTTCCGAACCTCTAATACCACGGATTCTGCCTCTTATTTTATTGAGCTATTCTTATTAATGATCCGCATCAAATTAAGTTCCGGTAATTAAATTATTTACCACATATATGGCGCCCGAACAGGGACACTTTCTCATCTCACGCGCCGGAGGTGCGTTGCAGACCCGGTCTCCTGCCACAGCTGGACGGACAACAACGCGTACCCACAGGATTTCCTGTATCTCCCTCCTGCCGAGCGGGGGTAACTGAGGCTGCAATCAACACCCAGACGAGGCGGTGAGAAGTGCGAAGTATCCCGACCAGAGCCTAGCTGAGAGAGCAAGATCCGAGGTATACAGAGGCCCACCAGGTTCCGAAGTTCCGAAGTTTCGAGTCGAGTCCAGTCCGGTCCGAGTCCAGTTCAGTTCAGTTCCGAGGCCTTCCGTTCCGAGCTACCCGGTGAGTACCATTGCCGGGGAGGCGTTCTGACGTGCACATAGGTTGTGCCGGTCAAGACGGGTTTGGGTACACAAATCCGGTCTGCACTGTTTCAGCAGTGTATCTGTACTGTTTAGCAGTATATCTAGTATGTCTAGTATAAAATTCAGAATTACCTAGTTAGTGCCGAGTATTATGCTTAGTGACTAGTTCCCTAAATGGCCATCATTGTTGTTCATTAAATGTTAAATGTTAAATGTTTTAAATACGTTCTGCATATTGTGGTGTGAATGACTGTTCATTATTGTGTTTTGTTGTATTAAACGTGTTCAAAATTAGGTATCAGATCAGTTCTCAATATGCCGCTCTTTTCGAAATTAAGACAGATCAAAACTAGAAAAGGGGTACTCGAAGAAGCTGTTCCCATTCCTCCTAGGGACACTCCAGGGTACTTCATGTATCATAAACATGGCCTAGACGCCATATTATTTCTTGATTTATGGGTAGACTACACCAAGGAATTACCAGAAAGTCAGAGGTGGCCCGCAGCTGGGACCTGGGATGCAGATTGCATCATGAAAGTAGAGGAAGAATTATGGAAAAAGAAAGCTAGACAATCACAGAAAGATGCCATTGAATTATGGCGTAAAGAATCGTATAGACGTACAGAAAAAGCACTCAGACAGGAAGAGAAGAGTAAGGAAAATTCAAATAAAGTCCGAGAAAATCTATTAATTGAAGAAGGTACCCGAGCAAAAGCAGAACAAGTAGACAGACAAAGAAATGCCCTTATGAATGGTATGTATCCTCTCCTGGCCGAAGGGTTACCTAAGGCTACTCTGGAGATACCCAAAGACTTGCCACCTCCTTTGTTTCCGATAAAATCACATCCCAAAGGGCATCCCAGAACCGCAGAAGATGTTTTCCTTTCCTCTTATTTAGACGACGCAGCTCCCGAGTATGCTAATACTGCACCACATAGACCGCCTGCCGAGGGGGTTCAACGCCAAGACCCTCCGTCTGTACCTCCGCAACAACAAACTCCGACACAAGTTCCGGCAAGCACATCTGTTTCTACAGCTGTACCCACACCTATGGTTGCTATATCACGTTCAACGAATCCTTTCACATCCAGCACCCCAGGCGGTGCTACAGGACGTACAACAAACATTTTTTCCACGCCACCCAGAGTAAATAAACTTTCCTTTCAAGAATTAGCCCACCAACGTACGCCCAAACTAGTAACTCCCGACATGCTTAAGGAACTTCTAGTAGATTGTAGATATGACCCTGTGCCCGGCAAAGAGGATGAAATGCTGCTGGCATCATTACGTATCCGACGAGCTGCAATATATTTAGGGAGGCTACCAGGAATGACTACACATTTAGAAAATATATATCACTTTGTCCAGTCAGGGCGAGATTCTGAAAGTATTAATCGAGCCATGGAGTACCAGAAAGTGGAGATACAGGGGGAACTGTTACGTTTCCTCATAAATTGTGTGATCAGAAATCAAGACCGACCAGGGGTAAATCCGGAAGAAATGCGAATTCTTACCACATGGAGTCGGAATATATCAGAGGGGAGACATGATAAACTACTAAGTATAGTAGCTATGTGCCGAAAGATCCGCAAAGAAATAGAACGAATACACGAAGAAAGAGTGGCGGTAGACCAGCCTGAACAAAACGAGGAGGAGGAAGAATTAGAACTGCCCACAGGACAGTTAGAAACCATGGCCTATGTAGGTAGAGGAAGATCTTGTAATAATACTAGATGCTTTACTGATCCGATACGTCCGATACGTCCAGAAAATAACAGAAATTTCCAAACCCCTATAATAAATATAAGGTCCCCCGAACATTCGTTCCAAGCCGCTGACAAATTACTCCGAGAACGAAGGGGTTATCATATACTCGATTCTATGGACGAACAAGAATTAGCCAGGTCAGCCGTTCACTGGGTTGACAGTCCCGGAAAATATAGTGATGATACACTAGCACACACGTTTTTGAACCTCACCCCAGATGAACAGCGTTTAGCTGGTATCTATATGATTCAACAACTCCTTATATTATATAAAAGCCAACACTCCGATCCTGGTCCCTTACCTGATATATTAACTGAATTACTCACGAATAAATGGAGAGGTTCAGGTACTGAGTTAATTAGAGAAATACTAGAATCCAGAAAGCAGTACATTCTTTTTGTATGCCCCGAACATGTCTCACTGCCCATCAAGGAAAGAACGACGTATTATATGGATAGACAGAATCCCTTACGCGAAGTCCACCCGATAAAAGGTGATGACAATCAGTTTAAACGTGTGTTTGTATACACACCCATATCTAAAATGGAACTATTAGAAATGAAGAAAGTGGTACCCAGTCATGACAAAGACCCAGCGGGTTTCCACCGTGAAATTAAAGACATGTTGCTCATGGGAGAGTATACCTATCCCGACATTATGAAAATATTAACCCCTTCCATGCTCATGACGGAACGGTTCCGTCATGAGCCACGGTTGAGCTGTGCTCATGACGGAACCGTTCCGTCATGAGCCCGCCCGCGCTCGAACCCTTCAGCACCGCGGCGGAATTCGCCCAGCGCTGAAGGGGTTAAAGGTATTAATGCCTGCGGGCATTTATGAAAAACTCAAAGAAAAGGATTGGGAGGTGGGAGACCAAAAGATAGATTGGACAGCATTAGAAAACGAAGAAACAGCTCGAGGTCCAGGTTTAGGGCTTGGGGAAAAGACCAAAATACTACCAGGTTTATTAGTACAGGTACTGCCACGTTTATTAACTACGAAAAAGGAAGACTGGGGTGCAATCTCAGCCTGTAAACAAAAGCAAGATGAAGACACTAGTGATTTTTATGCCCGATTCGAAAAATGTTTTGGTATAAATAGTGGAATAAAAGCAAGTAGCAAATCGTATCCACATCTGTTTGTGACAAAATTAGTTGCAAATGCCCTGCCCCAAGTTAAGAATAGAGTATTGAAATTCGAAAGTACCTGGCAAGGTAATACCCCATCACAGATGCTACAGATGCTACAGTACCATCACAATAGAATTAGAGAGGAACAAGAACATGAACAAAGACGCATGAAAGACACGAAAATGAAAATGCTAGTTTCCCAGACAGTTCCAGCTGACGGTCATAAAAAGGGTATGACACAGTCCAGTGTTTCAGCAGGTTCTGCAAAAGGGACATGCAACTATTGTAAACAGCCAGGTCATTATGTACACGATTGTCCAGTTTTAAAACATAATATCGCCATAGGTAATACAAAAGAAAGACCACGGCCACTTAGACAGGATCAGAACCAACAAGGAGCCCCGCAGCATGCACAGGCCATGCCAGCTCCGCAACAGTCTATGCCAGCTCCACCACCGCAGCCTATTGCTGCCACACCAACAACGACACGACAGATGTACCAGACCGCACAGTATGACTACCCTGATTATCAACGATACTCATGAAACAGCCTAGAGAGGGAAGTTGGCTTACCCCTTATCGAGGTCCCTGTAGATCAAGAAGGACCTTATGTACACAGTGAACTATTAGGCCAGGACAGAAAATGTTTACTTGATACAGGGGCAAGCCGAACAACCATAAAACGTAGTGAAGTTCCAGGGGCACCCCTCTCAGGCTCACAGAATATTTCCCTTGGTTTTTCAGGAAAACCTATCGTTAACGAAGTATCACAGCCTCTTCCACTTACGATTGGTCCCTTGACACGAACTACAGATTTATTGCTCACTAAATCATGTCCAGAAAACCTGTTAGGTATAAAAACATTGAAAGCTCTAGGAGCTATAATATGTTGCTCTCCGGAAGGAGTAAGATTGTTTTTACGTGATTTCAAAGGGCACTATGTGTCCCGAGACATGGATCACCGACTGCAGACTTTACCCACACATTTATGGGCGCAAGGCCCTACAGATGTTGGTTGCATGAACATTACACCATATCGAGTCACACTAAAGACAGGAGTGGTACTACCACGAATGCGACAATACAAGTTACCCCCAGATGCTGTAGTGGCTTTACTGCAAATCATTGACGAGCTTATTACCCAAGGAGTGGTTGTGGAAACCGACTCCAATGTATGTAATTCTCCGATAATTCCGATCCTTAAACGAACTGATCCAAAAGCCCCGCCAGTATATCGATTGGTTATTGATCTGCGCGAATTAAATAAATGTATTGTACCACAATACCCCGTAGTCCCAGACATTTCTTCATTACTGACAGCCATTGATTCCGAAGCAACATTCTTTACTGTAATTGATCTCAAGAATGCCTTTTTCAGCGTCCCAATAGATCCGGAAAGCCAATACTTGTTCGGATTTAGTTTAAATGGACGAAGCTTTAAATTCACACGCGCACCTCAAGGATTCACAGAAAGCCCCAGCATCTATAGCCAAGCACTGAAACGAGAACTTGACAGTATCCACATGCCAGTCAACACTGCCCTGCTTCAATATGTCGATGATCTGCTGATCACCGCTAGAAGCGAAACTGAATGTGAAAAAGCTTCACTGACGGTTTTACAATTTTTGGCCGAAAAGGGGCACAAGGTGTCCCCTTCTAAGCTGCAATTCTGTGTCCAGCGAGTTGTTTACCTTGGGCACTCGCTGTCCAAGGAGGGAAGGCAGCTTACATCCGACCGCATCCAGTTAATCGCTAACATGCCAATACCCAAGACACAAAAGGAGGTACGGGCTTTTATAGGCCTCACTTCATATTGTAGGCAGTGGATCCCTCAGTATGCATTTCTAGCAAAACCACTCATTCAGTTGACAACACAGGAGGCGGCCACATCGACTGTCCTCCCTTGGACTCAGGAACATACACAAGCTTTTGAAAGCCTAAAGAAAGCTTTATGTCAAGCACCAGTCCTAGCAACACCATGTTACAGTAAACAGTTTACACTCTTTGTTACAGAACGCGAAGGTACTGCTTTGTCAGTACTCACTCAGGAACAAGCAGGATCACATAAACCATGTGCTTATTTCTCTAGTACATTAGATCCAGTAGCTCAGGCTCTGCCTGCGTGCCTGAAATCAGTGGCAGCAACAGCTTTAGCAATCAGACAAAGCGATGCCATAGTGTTAGGACATCAATTAACAGTACAAGTACCACACGCAGTAGAGGTTCTCTTGAACCGCACACAAACACAACACTTGACTATAGCGAGACTCACCGGTTACGAATTAACATTGTTTCAGCCACATGTAGAAATCAGACGTTGTAATACGTTAAATCCTGCCACACTTTTGCCAGTAAACGGAACAGACCCACTAGCACATGATTGTATTGAAGTTATTACTATCACGACGAAACCCAGACAAGACTTGACAGACGTCCCATTGTCAGATCCAGACCTGACGTTGTATGTAGATGGTTCATGTATGAGAACAAGTACAGGAGAGCTAGTGGCCGCGTATGCAGTCACAACAGACACTGAAGTCATTGAAACATATTGCATAAATACCTTGTCAGCTCAAGCAGCAGAGCTCATCGCTCTGACACAAGCCTGTATTCAAGCCACAAATAAGAAAGTCAACATATACACTGATTCACGTTATGCATTCGGAGTTGTACATGACTTCGGCGTGCTGTGGCGAGAGAGAGGTTATTTAACTTCTCACGGTGCCCACATTCAGCACGGACCCCTCATTCATGCCTTATTAGATGCAATACATCTACCCACTGCAATATCAATTATGAAATGTAAAGCTCATACGAAAGTTACTGATATCATTTCCCAAGGCAATGACCTAGCTGACAGAACAGCTAAACATACTGCTCAGAATCAAACTCACACATCTGACATGACAAAGACAATAGTTCTGACACCAACACATTGCATGACGGTTAAGGATCCCGCTCTTGACGTAATTGACATACAGACACATGCTACACCAGATGAAATAAAGAAATGGACTGAATTAGGAGGGATCCAAACGAATCAAGGATGGATGACGAAGGAGAAGTCTGTATGGTTTCTTCCCGACTCAATGGTCCAAGTCATCATTAATACAATACATAGTCCAGCGCACCTAGGAGAAAAGGCTATGCTAGACAGCATTCAACACATTTGGTTCAACAAACATTTACGAGCAGCAGCTAAACAAAAAGTTTGTACCTGTATGATCTGTTGTCAGTTTAACCCAGGTAAAAGCATTCCCGTAGAACAGGGTGGATTTCAGCCTCCTGATCACCCTTTTGAAGTCCTCCAGATGGATTATATCCAGATGGAACGATGTCGAGGATTCAAATATGTTCTCGTAGTTGTTTGTGCTCTTTCCCGTTGGACAGAAGCATACCCGGTCTCAGATTACACTGCCCCGACTACTGCCAAACAGTTGGTTCGAGAATTCTTCCCACGGTACGGTTTACCACGTGTTGTCTACTCAGATAACGGCCAGCCGTTCTCATCCGAATTAATGAAACACGTTTCACTTCTGTTAGGCTATCAATGGAGATTTCACTGTGTCCGACACCCCGAGGCAGCAGGTCTCGTGGAACGACATAATCAAACTCTGAAAATTAGATTGTGCAAAATATGTAGACAGAAAGGTGTCGATTGGGTAGTAGCCTTACCAGTTGCGCTCTTTTACATGAGAATGGTAGCGCACTCTCGAACAGGGCTATCTCCTTATGAGTTGATCTTTGGCAGACCACCAAATATGTGGGGGACGCCTATACCACGCAAAATAACTGATGTTGACTGTAATATGCTGACAGATTACCTGGCTTCCTTGATGTCTGCACTACAATCTTGTCGTTCACAGGTAGCTGCAGCCTTTCCCGACAACACCGAGGTGAAACCCCATGACGTAGTTCCCGGGGACCTGGTGTTAGTGCGGAATTTTGACCGGAAGACTCAGCTGGATCCTAGGTGGAAATCGCCTCAACTTGAACTACTCACCACGAGGACAGCCGTGAAAATCGAGGGAAGAAAAGGATGGTTGCACTCGAGTCATATCAAGAAATTTTATGGACTACCATCCAATATAGAGACTAAACCCTGTATTTCCTCAAAGACAGACTCAAAGCTCCCTTTGGTTGAGCAATCGAACTCAGAACTATATAGACTAAAATTGAGGTCCAGTCAGTCAGACAATTTGATTGTTTAAGTCCTCTCCAAGGTGAATCGGTTGAATTTGTCTCTGACATGTATCCTCTGGACCGGAATAGAGAAAGAAATAATCAAATGCTGCTCAAGAAGCAAGCGTATTGTAAATCATTTCGTAGTCATTGTACAGTAACATTATTAATTTTGTTTTTTCTAAGTCTTTTGATCATCATTGTCAGCATCCTATTGCACATGTATTACCCTATTCCTAAGCATGCTTATAATATAACTGCAGAACATTCTTTTAGTGAATTTCCTCCGCATGAGTTGTCATATAGATTTGCGCTGCGCAATAACACTTTTATTAGTATGTTACATCATTCCCATCAGACTAGCAATGCTACAAATTGTTGGATATGTGGCCGACTCCCTCCCTATCAGAACTATAAGGGAGTTTTGCCCCTCTTTCCCTATCCGTTCACACACAATGGCTCCTGTGGAGCATGGTTTAGTTTAATTAATTCCTTAAATTCGAATTCCGCAGTTTATCAAGACAACTGGGTATGGGGAAACCTGAACTTAGTTTTGCTTAAAGTCTGCTACCCTAACAAGGAGGGACTTCCCAAAAGAACAGGAACTGATCTAGAAAATGAAGTATATGGATTAGGTAATTTTACACTTAACCTCATGATCCTGAACGTTGAATCTGAAGCTACACCAATCTTGCCCGCCATGTCAGTATTCCCAGTAAAGGGGGAATTATGTATAAAAAAGAATGGCTCCATACACATGGGCCATAGTAAATGCACCACTGTGATAAAATTCAGTGATGAAGGCAAGTCTACATTTAGAGCTTCTCGTCATTCCTACTTTATATGTGGCCAGACCGCATATATACGCCTACCTCTAGATTGGGATGGTACCTGTTATATAGCATTCCTCCTACCACCTGTTTTCCTAGCTCCTCCTGATTATCATAGAAATACTCATTTAGTACACAATAGACAGCAGAGAGATCTCCCAATCGTCGATTACACTGAAACAGCATGGGAAAAATACACAGATTTCAATAAAGGTTTCTTCCCCTATATCGGTACAGTCACTAATAGTAAGTTGATACGTAGATTAACCAGAACCCTTGAAGCAGTAGTGAACGAAACTATTTCCGCCTTAGGCAATTTAACAGAAGAACAGTCTGCTATGCGGATTGTTGTGCTTCAGAATCGTCTTGTCCTTGACGTCATCCTGGCCGATAGGGGCGGAGCTTGTAGGGTCATCGGATCAAGTTGTTGCATTTTCATACCAGAAAATTCACCGTCAGTATATAAAGCCATAACCCGCCTTCATAAGATTGTAAGCCAGATACACCAGAGTCCAGGCACCTGGACTTGGTCCGGTTGGTTCTGGGGCGTGTTGTCAGCCTGGGGATGGAGAATTCTATCCTTCCTAGGTATTGGCTTTCTCATACTATTCAGTTGCTGCTTATGTCTACAATGTGGGCCAGCGATTTGTGGTCTGTGTGCCACCTCGTGTATCCCACATCCAAGTTTTCGTTCGAGATCCCGGAAGAAGAAAGAAGAACAAATGATGTTATATGAACAGATCGATGGATTGATGAAGATTGATATCTCCTAAGGGCAAGTAGGGGACAAGGAGGGAATGTGGAAATATGGATTTTTATGGTCGGTGATTGTCCCCTATCTTGGACCCCAA
This sequence comes from Triturus cristatus, assembly GCF_964204655.1. Taxonomy (NCBI): domain Eukaryota; kingdom Metazoa; phylum Chordata; class Amphibia; order Caudata; family Salamandridae; genus Triturus; species Triturus cristatus. The sequence goes on along the minus strand of NC_140591.1, from coordinate 1,209,100,034 downwards.
CGGTTTCATGTATAAGTCACAAGTACATGTATGTTCCCTCCAGTTCCAGTTATGAAGACGCAAACGCATGTGCGTCCACCGTCAACATGTCCTCTTTCAGATCCGCCATGAATGGGCCGGATATTCTATTCCTAGGTATGAAAGGCCACCGGCTTTATATGGTTCATTTATCCCATTTTACAGTCCAGGCGAGTAGGCCCTGATTCTGCCATTAAGCCTTTTCCTGCCTTCTGCCTCTAAAAGCTCCAGTCTGAGCTCGCATCTGTATCCATGAACTTTGTCCTACTCCCTGCGCGGCTAACGGTGCCTGACTCGGCCTGTCGGCCTGTCTGCCTGCCAAAAACTGTATTTCACCTTCAAGATTATCTGCTCTGCTCCGCTCCTCATCCGATGCATTCCTGTCTAGCAGTTTAGGTAAACATTCCTCCAGCTACCAGGCCTCGCTGTCCTCATGCAAGTAATTCATAGCCCTGTTACCATGGAATATTCCTACCCCCTCGCATCTAGTGTAGACACTTAGACGCTTGTACACGCACTAACAGTCAGTATAGTCAGTATAGAATAAGATTCTATCCTAAGAGACCTCTCTTTTTGGATAACACAGTTCTTTAAACATAGGATATTAGATATGATTTGGGATTAGGTTGACATAACCCCAGACTTTTGTCTCCACATGTAGAGCTAAATGTCAAGTCCCTTTCTCCCCCTAGTTGCACGTCAAATCACACGTCATACTGCTGCGCGCACATCTCTGCCAAATATTTTTGCTGACATTGCGAAATTCTTTCATGGAACCACCCATTTGTGACATCATACCTAATGACGTTCTTTAGTTACGCCTAGTTACACCCATTTTAGTTACGCATGTATGTTTTTATCTCTGTTATCAACTGTTACGCCTCCTGCATCTGTTTCACTGTAATGCCTATTCTATAAAAATGATTACCTGTCAATAATGTATTGTCCTTCACTTCCTGAACCTTCGTGGTGATGGAATATGAAGCCCACAAATTCGAATTGTGTTATTGGAATAAAGCCCGTTCCGAACCTCTAATACCACGGATTCTGCCTCTTATTTTATTGAGCTATTCTTATTAATGTTCCGCATCAAATTAAGTTCCGGTAATTAAATTATTTACCACAGAGTGGTGTAGCTGAAGTGGTTGCTGTTTCCTCCTGCGAAGATGGGGTCGGGGGTGTGTCCTGCGTTGTGCGTCGGTGTGGTCATGAGTTGTTTCAGTCCGATGTTGGCGTGGTTGTCTCATAGGGTGATGGAGTTGGGGGTCGCTGGGGTAAAAGTCATAAATTAATGTGTGGCTTGCTGTAAAACACCAGAAAGCTAACATGATGAAAAATAGCATACTGTGGGGGTAGTTAAAAACTGTAAAAACAATAATGCAGGTCTCACTTTTTTTTTAAATTTGGAAGTGGACGTATAATTTCTAACACAAATAGTTATATCTCGGGCAAATCATAACTGTATGCATAGTTTCACTAATAGAAACATTTTCGCACTTGCACAAAGACATTTGCTCCTTAAAACAGCGATGGTTAGAAGGCAAAAGCTGTGGAAATAAATTAAGCCTAAAAAGTCAATAATCGTCAAAGGTAGTGGGGCATGTCCAAAGTAAGATAAGGCTCCAAACCACTTACAGTTTTTACCAATATCACATGACGTACTGAATACTTATTCAATGTTATTACCTCATGTTCTGCTGCCATCTTATCTCTAGATGCCTGTTTGACCCATATGTGGTTGGTTTTGACAATCCAACTTGGATCAGTATAAAGTTCAGGTCGCCCTCAAATGTTCATATTGGAAGAGACGTAAGTTATCAAAGGAATCTGTGATGATTTGTCCAGGATCTTGCAATCTTGCACGATCAATCTATTAAGTCCTAACTTATCCTTTGTCCTAACTAAGAGACAAAGCAGCAGAGGGCAAAGACGAATATAGTAGATAAGATAGCTAATGCCCAGCTTTTCGTGAACAATCTCAGAAGATGTACTTTGTGGGACCCCTAAGAGTCCCCTGAGGAATTTGTTTTCTGCTATTTCAATAGGGGCGACATGCTTATATCCCCTAATACCACAACCATAGCACTCTCGAGATACATTTAGCTTTACAAATATCCATGACTGTCATTATGTGAGTACGCCCTAACTGATGAGTGAAGTCTCCTATACTATACGTCGCCCTATTGAATGCCATTACGTTATTGTTTCTTACTGAGTGGCAGTTAAGACAAGGGTTCAATTGAATACCCAAACAATAAAACGTATCAACCTGGCTAATATAGTGACCTTCTACTACAGATTTCACAGTTTTTGTCCTGGGCGGGCTGAACTTCATCATATGTGACTTCGAAAAATTAGTGGACAAATCAAGGCCATTCATAAAATAAATTAAAATATATAAAAGTCTCTGTAACCCCCTGGTAGACTGTGCAATCAATACAGGGTCATCTGGATAAAGCAGAGCGGGCATTGGGTGACCTCCAGCTCTAGGAACATCCAGAGGACGTTCTGTCTAGACGGATTCCAATTGATTAATATAAAAAATTACAAATGGGGCTAATATGCAGCCTTGACAGATGCTATGCTTCAATTTAAAGTGTGGTGTGCATTTACCATTAGGGCCATATTTGACAGATTCCCAAAGGTCCTTGTGAAAATCAGGCAAAAAGTGAACTAGTGCGGACTCTATACCCATCTGACCCATCATGGACCACAACTTAGAGCGATTAACTCTACAAAAATGCGACCTGGGGTCAATGAAGGCCGGATGGATACTCACCCCCCTTAGCCTTAGTGTACTTGCTGATCAGCAAATAAAGATTTAAGCTTTGCTCAATAGTGCCCCGTCCTGGCCTAATCCCATAATGCAGGTCAGACACAATGCTCAGCCAATAATTTTCACCTCCGAATCATTAGGAGATATGGGCCTGTAGCAGGCTGGGTCTGACCTATTTCTATTTTTTTTAAATTGGGACTATGACCGATTGACACCATGTCAGTGGAGGAGAGCCTTTACCAGCTTCATTTAAGTGAAGGGGGCCCACAGATCAATTGAGGATTTAAAAAGATCACCAGGCACTCCATCATACCCAGGAGCCTTGCTGGAGGAAAGACAGGAGATAGCTGAGATCTCTTTGGCCAATTTAAATGCATTTATATGATCCTCCTTACTACCAACTGGTCACCTCTTCCTCCTGATTATAAATGGTGTTAAAGTTCTTGACCAAAGCTTGTGATGTAATAGTTGATGCCTGATTAGAAAGTTGGTCACTCTTTAACAAGGGGAGGTTTACCACTCGCCAAAGGCAGCACTATCCCGCTGAGTACTAGCGGCAAGTAGATTTTCCCAGGCCTCCTCTTTCAGCTTGATCTTAAGCCCCTTACAAATCATGCGGTAGCCCACCCTGGCTCTCTTAACCTTATCCTGCCACCAAGGTATTTCATGCAAGGTTTTCAACAAGCACTTATTGTCGAACCACCTAACTGAATAAGGCAGGGATGGGGCTCCTGGTTGGACAGAAGCATCCTCTGAGAGGCAAATGGAAACATCAATTGAGCAATAAGTGACCATAGTGGAAATAAAATCCAATTAGACAATTGATGCCCACCTCAACCTCTGACCCTGGTCAGTGGGTAATACTGGTTCCTTTCAAAAGTGATTCACATCAAATAGGCTTTTTATCCTGGAGAAAGGTGGCCATCAAAGGATTATGGTCGCTTAAGTTTTCCCACATAACCTTAAAGTCTAGTAGAGATAAAAATAAACAAATAGATAAAAAAATATAATCTATAGTTGTGCTGAGACCCCCTCCCCTTGAATGCAGGTATCCTTCACCTGACCTCTATTGTCTTGGGTCCAATAAATTATCCAAATTATACTCAGCAGTTAGACTAGTCACAATATCACTTTGCTGTGTATGTTTAAGTTGCACCTAGTCAATAAATGGATTCACATTTTCTGATGAGTCATTGTATTGACAAGAAAAACAAGGGTGCAAATGAAAATCCCCCAATAACATATTCACAGTAAATAAAGACCCTTAATGAAAGAAAGCATCTATAAAAACTCTTAAACTAGAGGCATCACCTAATTCATTTGTGGTTACATCTGCATTATAAAAATGTACAACCAGTAATCTGCATTTATTTCAGAAGGTCAGGAGGGTATCAAGATTATCGATTGAATTGGACCTAATAAATGCAACTTTACAGTTAAGGCCTAAATTAACTAGTGTTACAAGACCTCCACTAGGGTGCCCACTAGATGGCACAATGGCTGGTACGGTATATGTAGCAATGCTGTCAAAGAGTAAACATCCCTTAACATCCCACATCTCCTATAGACATATGACATCAAAGGTGGCCAACATTCGAATCCAACTAACATCGGATAGCTTGCCCAGAACCCCTGCTATATTCCACTAAGAACCCTTAGACCTGTGAACCTACTAAGCTCCATATACTTATCTGAGGACTCTTCAACAAGGGCTACATCCAGTCAATCAAGATCTCCCAACTGACCCAGTGGTTCAAATTGATTGCTGAGTGGTATACTTGCAGATTTACTTTGACGTGAATAAGTAACCGGTCCATCATGCGGCCTATACTGGCCAGAGTGCAATCCACCCCTTTCCAGTGACCTTACAGTGAAGGGGTGGGTAAAAGAAGCCCAATGGGAACACTGAGATTCGGTCCTTAGTGGAACCTTTAAGCCCAAGAGCATTGAGAACGAAACGCACCATAACAGCACTGCAGAAATGAACTATTATACAGTCACCTGCAAACATATTTTTAGAAGAACCAATCCAGCCTACTTTGCGTACCACAATAATTTCATCAGACAGAGGCTGGAATAAAGGTTTGAATTAATTAGCCCTAGTTGCCAATCAGTGGACCACTTTGTTCTTAAGCTTGATTGTATCAAAGAGGACACATTTCATACTGAGCCTTAAGTCTTCCTCAGCAGATCAACTCCTTACTTCCTCCTTTAGATGTTCTCACAATTCACTGGCCTCCCTGAGTTTGTTCAATGAATTTGTCATGATATTCACTCACTTGACACTAAAACATTCTTTTGTTCCTCACACACTTCATGAAATTGGCTTGAGGGCATAAGCTCCTGGAAGATATATAAGCATGCCACTAAAAAGGTATGCTACCTTGTCTTGATTCAAAATATGAATTTTCTTTTTATAAAGAGAAGGAATAAATTTGCGGCTTATATCTTCCTACTGCTTAATTCTTCTCCCATTGTCTCAGCGATCTTGGAACCGATCTTTCTCTGATAACAATCACAAAGAGTATCAATATTAATTTTGATGAGTACAGTGCCTAGTTTGTAAAAGAATACGTGCCAGTAACCAAAGCTTTGCTCAGAAGCAGGCAGCTGATGCTATTGCAGATGGGGATGAGGAATACCAAGACGGAGACGACTTAATCCACCAGAATGGCACTCCCAGCTTTATTATGTCACAGTTTTTTCATCCCTTCTTTCTGGCTTTGTCGTTGTTTTTCTGTTTCTTCCTCCTTCGTTTCTCCTATTGTGTTTTTCGGACTCTTGTTCTAGATCAAAGTCTGTTGAGCAAAAATTTGTGCAAGTCCCCAAAAAATGAGTGCTGCTGGGGCCCACCTGCCAACACAGGCTCAAATTAAGCACAGACATACACTTACGTGCCTGACTAAATGGCAATGCTTAAACCAGGTTCTTAGCGCAGTCCAATAAACACTGCCAGCATGGTGCCTTTTTTTCAAGTCTCAGACCCACATTGCCACTCCACATTTACAGTCTTGAATTTCCTTCAATTGTTGCTTCACTATTTTTTGAGTTTTATATAGCGCAAACTAGACCCGAGACATCGGGTATCAGAGCGCTTTACAAAAGCACCAGTTTCTACATAAGCAGCAGTTTCGTTACAGATGGACACATTCATGTTTTGTTAGGCACAGGGAGTTGCCCAGAATCACAGGATGTGAGCGTCGTTGACGAGACTCAGACCCGCTTCCCCAGCTTCGAGGTCGACCGTTCTAGCCGTAAGGCAACATCCTCTCCCCAATCATCTATCTAGAACAAGAACACCGTGGCCATACAGAGTAGTGTCTTAAACCTTCAATACATCATGGCGATGAAGCACTGCACCTTGTTGTTGCCAAGAAACATAAATTGATACTTAACCATCTTGCCTTTTAATGATATCTTAGGATGTTTCTATTAGGACGTTAGGAAAATCCCATATTAAAAAAAAAACCTTTGTTCACGGTACTAAATGCCGATAAACACAGTGTTAATAAATGGCATATTTCAAGTTCAAATATATGATATTAACATAGAATACATGTCAACAGTACTTTACACATCAATGCATCTGCTTATCGCTCGCTGAGATGTAAAGGTTTCAATACATGTCATCGCTGTGATTTCAAATGCATTACCGGGAATTCATATTGTGCTCTTTCAACATCTGCATGCGCTATAGGATGTTTTGTTATGCATCTTACAATTATATAGACTTGCTTACTGGGATATTAGTAGTGCTTGCTTCTGCCACTTCGGGTTAATTACCGCGTTAATCACTGTGTGATTGTCATTAGGTATCAGTTCTGTTAGTTGCCATGGTTTCACTGGTAACTGCAGATCATTATTTTGTTATATCAATAGTATTTAATTAGTCCGCCTGCACGGTGGTACATTTTCTACTTGGCATGCAGGGATGTTGTTTATTAAAGAAACAAGAACTGTAACTGCTGCTTTGTGCGTCCTGCCTTTACAAGAGAGAATGAAAAACTTTCGCATTTCTCTCCCAGAAATGCTCATGGGAACGTTGCAAATAGACTGGATTTGAAGTTACAAAACTGAACAGAAAATCCATGTTTGAGAACACAGGGTCGTCGCCATCCTTTTTTATAAACAATCAGTTGAATTTGATCTGGGAATTATTACACATAAATGAAAGTCATCAGCTGTATGTTGGCAGAGGCGGTAAAGACGCTGGGGCATATTATCAAGCACGGCGTTAAAATTATCGCCGCTTTAGCGGCAGAAAACTGCGCTAAAGCGGCGATAATGGGCTTGATAATATGCTGCAGAGAATTCCAATAGAAGCCCATGTTGACACCAGAACATGGGCTTCTATGGGAATTCTCAAGGGCATATTATCAATCCATTAGTTTTCTGCCGCTAAAGCGGCAATCATTTCAACGCCGTTTCTTGATAATATGCCCCCAAGTTCTTGCAGTCGGATACCGATAAAGAAACAGAGCGGGATTGTCAGTGTACCGATAAAGAAACAGAGCGGGATTGTCAGTGTATGTTCCATTCGATCAATGTATAGAAAGCATCGAAATTGTGGTGACCAGGAGTGGGGGTGAGGGGTATGGGCCGAGGAGTGCCCCACAGAGGAAATAACTGGACTCCACACACAGTCCTTGCCTACTTGGCCGGAAGACCCCGTGCGGTTTCTCCGCTGTTTATTTATCTCCTCGGGACGAGCCCGCCCCGAGGAGTGCATGCGGAGATACAATGTATTAGAGGGCCTGGTGGCTCTCTACAGATATGTATTTCACATTTACTTTATCTGCAGGCAATAGCCAGTCCCGAAAATACAACTAATAAAGAATAAACTCTAGGGACTGGGAGGAAACTTGTATGAATGCACTATTTCATGTCCTTGGTGATAAGTTAAAGCAGTGCTTTTAGCACCGTAATGTGAAAATAGGATTGTGGAGGGGTAATGTGTGAACGTTGGTACATATTTGCCGTGTGTTTTTTTTTGTTTTGATGGTGATGTGTTTTGTTTTTTATGCTGATGTGTTTTTGTGCTTCATTATTGTGATTTTGTTGTCGTGCTACATTCTGTTTTGCTGGTTATTCTGTGGTACTTTTTTAGATGTGTTGCTGTGCCGCTTTGTCTCCGTTACTGTGTTGTGTTTTGTTGTTTGCTTTAGATATGCTACATTTCCAGCCCAAACAGCCCCTTAGGGCCAGACTGGCTACTGGGCGTTTTTGCATGCTGCCGAGCCGGGGGCTGATTTCGTTGATGGGGACCTGTGTGGGCTGAACGAAATTCATTTTGCTTTGTTTATTTCCAAGCACACGCAGGTGTCCATCAAATAAATTAGCCCCCACCGCAGTGACATCAGCCCCCAGCTCGGCAGCATGCCAAAACGCCCGGTAGCCAGTCCAGCCCTGCAGCCCCTTACTGTAAATTTCCCATCCTAAGCAACCATTTTCACAGTCTAAGGTGGTAAAATAGTGCTGCTCCTTCTCTTCAACTAATAAGACACCGGTAAGCCCAAAACTGTAGCACAGACTAAGGGCCTTATTTAGATCTTGGCGGTACTATTGCCATACCTCCATGGCGTTTCTCAGTCGTCAATGCAGCAGTATCCTCTGCTGGCTAACAGTGCTCCGTTGCCATCAGGCTAGCGGGATTGTGCCTAGCCTATGTAGATGTCCCCTTTGTTCATGGTACAACAACAACATACTCACACTATTGTATGCAAACCCACAGCCACCACAAGCACAACACATACAAACACCACCACAACAATTTTTTTTTAAAGTGTCAATACAGGTGTGCTCAATTTACCTTGATAAGATGGAAAATGAACACGACTGCATTACACATAAGAAAAAAAATGCTTCTAAGAGCAATGTACAAATACAAAAGGCTACAGATTGTCAACACACAACTCACAGTACGCTCGCGTCCCGCACTGCGAGAGGTCGATGCTGCTTAAGAGGACCTCCGGCGCCCCTTGATGATGCTGGTGGATGGCGCCTCACAGGGAACTCTGGGGGATGTAGTCCCTTCACCGCCCGAAGCTGTTTCCCTCACGGCAGGAGCAGGGAACCTTATCGCTGAAATGCCGTTCCCCTCACGGCAGCGGGGTCTCGCTGAATAATAAGTTGGCAGTCCAAGGAGTGCTAGTGCAGCAGTCGCGAATGAAAGAATGGTGAATCCTCATTTACTCTGCAGTAATCTTGGCCTTCGACAGGGTGAACTTTCATGGCAGAGTCAGCGGGACTCGGGTAGTCTTTTGTCCATAGACCCACCAACATCTAAAAATGGCGGTCAGACCGCCAAGTAGGTGGGCTGAGAAACCATAGAAAAAGAGGTGGCGGAATCATTATTGCCAAGATCTTAATTATGCAATAAGTCTAAACTTAGGGCCCGATTCCAATGTCAGTTTGGAACTGGAACCCAAAGACCTCCTGTCGTCGGTTCCAACCCAGGAAATAGGATGCAAATCCTATTCTTTACAATGGGATCATGCAATCCGAATGAAATGCATTGCAAAGAGCAGAAATGCAGTTCAGTCAAATACTTTATTCGACAAGTTAATGTCATAAAAGTGAACAATTCGATCAGTCATATATTACAATTACAAATTAAAGATACAGGGTATCATCTACCAACTCAAGGTGAATTACTAAACAAGTTAAAACAGGATTTCAAAAATAAAAACAGTACGTATCTGGGCATATATAAAAGGTACAAAGTACAAATAAGTTCTAAAAACAAGTATACACTTTACCCATCACGTGATACATAAAGTGCTTAATGCATGGTGCAAAAGACGCATACAGAATAAAGTGCAAACATATCAGTCAATACAATCATAGGATATGCTGGAGGTAACACTTCAAGCAAAAGTACAACCAAGAAAGTGCTAAGTGCAATTATACCAAGCATACAAAAGCACACAGCTATGTTTACGTTATAACATTTAAGAATCTAGACCGTCAGAAATCGGGAGTCTGTTTCTCACCTTTTTGGAACGCGTGGCTGCGACCAAAAAACTGGCAATGTTAAAAATATCCCATGGTGAACTTAATAACTGCAGGTAAAATAATGCTGGTCTAACCTGCATAAAACCCTTCCCTTTCAGAATTGGAATTAAGTACTTATTCCGCATAATGGAATAAAAGGGGCAAAACATCATAAAATGAAGGGTATTCTGGGTAGAAAAATTGTCACACTTACAGGGGGTTGAAGACTCTGGATTACACCACTCCTGAAAATCACCTAGTAAAAATGGAACTAAGTTAAAATGAAACCTAGTTAAAAGCCAGCGATGGTATGGGATATTAACTAATGTCAAATAGGGTTCAAAACAAATGTTTGTTTTTGTTAAGAAATGAGCCCTTACAAGAGGTTTCTGCAGCTCTAAATCCTCCCGTTCTGCAGACAACAACTTCTTAAAGTTATTTTTTACCCATAGAACATCCTCCTTCCGTATCTTTTCAGGGGATTCAAATAGCTCAGGCCGCCCCAATTTAGTTAGCCCGCTATTAACATAGGTCAACCACTTAATTTTGTTGGAGTTGTCCAACCGTGCACAGTCGCTTAGGATTTTATGGTTCAAAGTCAATTCGGGGTTTAACCACACTTTGAGCCAGCAGAGCAACGGAGCTAGGCTCAAGGTGTCTGAAATGTAACCAATCCCAAGTTCCTGGTGTATGGAAAAGACTGGCGTCGATTGTGGTACTGATAAAAGACTGCGTAAAAATTTATTTTCGGCTATTTGGATGCCTGGTTGTTCCTTGAAGCCCCATATAGAGGAGCCATAGGTCGCAATCGCGACACACTTAGCGCTATATATTTTCAATATGCTCTTAATTGGTCTTGCCCCCAAGCATTTAGCAAACCCCATTAGTCCTATAGCAGAACGTGTAATAGAATTCTTTTTAATTTTCTGCTGCGGGATCCAGGAAAACTTCTCATCAAAGACTACCCCTAAATAGGTAAAAGAAGAGACCGAGGTCACCTCTTGACCATTACAAAAAAAGAGGTGGGGTTTTCTTGTTTTGCCACCAATAGACAGGATATGGGACTTTCTATTATTCACCGCTAGCTCCAGCGATTGCATTTAAGCCCCAAACGCGTCCAAAAGCCGCTGTAAAGCAACCGCTGTGCGGGCTATAAGGACCGCATCATCCGCGTATAGGAGAACCGGAATAGGACAGTCTCCTACACGCGGAATGTCCAGAGTTACTGTTAAAAGAGATCTGTCTATATCATTAATGTATAGGGTAAAAAGAACAGGTGCCAAAATAGACCCTTGCCGAACACCGCGAGCAGATCTAAAAGAGCTTGTGCATTTGCCATCCTGTGAAATTCTGACCGAGGCAGAAAGATCCTGATGCAGGTCGGCCAGAAAGTACACCAAGGAAGGATCAAGACCTTTTTCTAGCAAGATGGTCCACAGCTTAGACCTGTTAACCAGGCCAAAAGCTGAGGATAAGTCAATAAATGCCAGCCTAATACAGCCTTCCTTAGCCACGGTGTATTTGTTGATTAATAATGACAAATTAAGGCACTGATCAATAGTACTTCTGTGTTTTCTAAATCCATATTGTAGATCAGAAATAATATTCATCTCGGTGGCCCAGTCAGAGATTTTCATTAAAATTACTTTACCTAGAATCTTCACAGAAGAATCGATCAAAGATATAGGTCTGTAGCACCGCGGGTCCCCTCTCTGTCCTTTCTTAAAAATTGGTATAATGGTTGAACAGGACCATGATGCAGGGAACCCTGGGGAGCCAGAGGCATTAAAAACATTGGTCAGGATCTTCGCCCAAAATTTAGGATCACTTTTAAATAGATCAGCCGGAACTGAATCAGGGCCAGGGGCCTTATCACTAATGGTTTCTCTTATAGCTTTCTCCACTTCTTCTTCACAGAGCACAAGTGGGACTTGAGGTTGATCAGATGGAAAGCTAGGGGGGAGGTCCAGGTTCTCAGATGAGGCATATATTGCCTCAAAGTGAGACAACCATTGGGCCTCAGTAATATGGCAGTCCTGAGTCTCATTTTCCAAACCGGAGAAAAAAGGGGTGTTAATAATTCCCCAAAATATTGAGCTATCCCTGATTACATCTACTGATAGCAATGCATGCCACGCCTCGGCCTTGATCTCAGATTTCCGCTTGTGGAATGCCATCTTATACTGTTTACGCAGATCCGCAATCAGGGGTCTATCTCGGGGTTTGATTTTCAGGGCGTCATTTAAGAGGCGATGGGTAAGTGTGCAGTTGCTATCGAACCACTTTGGGCCATGTACCGGTCTCGGGATATGCTTAACTGTGAGATCACTGGCAATTTGTTTACAAATACCCTCGAAAGCTCTAAGGATTTCATCTTTTGTGCTCAGGGGGTTATCACAAGTTAAAAAGTGCCCCTCGCATTTCATGCAAAGTTCATTAAAAAAGATGTCCGGAATCACCTTAGGCCACCTAAGTCGTCTCCCTTGGTCACAGGTGGATACGGTACAAGGTGCAGTTTGACTCTTGCCACTAGATCGTGGGCTGCAGCTTATATCAAGTTCCAAAATGACAGGGTTATGGTCGCTAAAGGACGATTCCCTGGCATTGTAGAAAACAACTTTATCCAATAGCCCTGGAGACAAAAAGATGTAATCTATAATAGTATCTCTGGTATTGGATTTAAATGTCGAGCACCGGTCAAGCTTATTAGCGAAACCGGGTTCGAAAAGATCAGCATCGGCCAGGAGAGACTCTAAGGCCTCCCCCTCCCCAGTGTGTTCAAAATGGGGTAATGAGGCAAAGTTATGGCCAAAACCATCATCAATATAGCAATTTTGTTGACAGGGATGAATATTAAAATCGCCCATGAGTACAACATAAAACGAAGTAATTTGCGAAACCCTATATTTTTCTAAAAAGAAGTTCAGGTTGATCAAATGTTGGTACCTATGATCAATCTCCCCCGAATTATAAAAGTTCACCAAAAGTATCTTAGGTTGAGTGGTAGAACAGATTTCAATTTCCATGCAATTAATTGAGTCTGTAGGAATCCTATTTATAGGTCCCTGTATATTCAAAGATAAAAGTAACAAAAGGCCACCTTTTGCTCTACCAGCTACGGTAGCTTGTGCTGGTAGAGAAAAGGAACTGAAACCATCCAACCAGAAGTTCTCCTCCTTATCCCAGGATTCCTGGATGGCAATTATATCAAAAGATTTTAAAACCACTAGCCACTGAGGATTGTCTCTTTTGCTTCTTAAGCCCGCAATATTCCAGCTAACAAGTCTGCATTTTGGTGCATTTACAACACCAATGACTGCTTCCGGATAGATTATATGGGGCCTAGCAGATAGGTAGTTATCACTCTCAGTACCTAATCCCTCCAAGTCATTAAGTGCAGAAGGGGGCAAAATAGCCTCTGGCTCAAGAAGTCAATCATTTAAGTCCAACATACTTAGGGGAGAAAATCTATTAGTCAGGGGTAGACCCACCTCCTCAGACCCTGGCCGGGCGATTATAGTATCAGGAGTTAGGGAACCAGCTCCTCCCGGACTTACAGAACTAGAGGCTCTGTTTCTTATTCTATGCCAATGCTGGGGCAGATGGGATTTAATATTGACATGTGACCTACTAGAAGGCAACCCCGAGTTTGAGGGAGGATAGAAGTAGCCCAATGGTACGGCCCTTATGCCATCTGCTTTAAAGGCAGTAGCATCCCAAAACAACCTATCTGCTACATCAGGTTTGTTAAAATTTACTATTATACAGTCTCCTACAATATTTTTAGGCTGGTTGCCCACCCACGATTATCGTCTAGCCATAATAATGTGGTCTGAAATATCAGAAGAGCCCGTACAATAGTGATTGCACCAAATTTTGTTTTACGTAACAGACCGTGTGTAGAATCTTGATCGGGGTGCTCAAGAGAGGGAACCCCTACAAGAACCGCAACAAGGGAGGTAGCTTCAGGGGGGAGATCAATCCTATTATAGTTGTTGGAAATAGAACTATTAAACAACACAGCACTCTCCCTTATTGCTGTGTTCATCCCTCTGGGTTGCATAGGGACAGAGCCTTGGGGGACAGTTGAAACATTTTGCCTTACAGTAGAAGAGGGGTCCGACCTGCCCTCAAAGTACACAAAACCACCCAACCCCAAAGAAGGCGACTGGGCACATGGTTGAATAGACCCTCTGGTAACTAACCCAGTCACTACTGATGTCGCATCGCTATTATTAATAATCGGGGGACGCAAATTGTCTCTCAAACGGAAGTCCAAAATAGAGTTTAAGTGATCACACTTCTTTTTAAGGTCAGCCACACAGGAGTTCATAGTGTCAATAATGTCCTTAGCGATGGTGGACAACATGGATTCAAATCTTGTGCTAAAAATATCCTCAATGAGGAGCCGCAGGGACTGCTGAATAGAAACATCAATTCCTGGAAAAGCACTAGTTGAACTAGCCTTAGAACCTTTGCTAAGCTTTTATGATTTTTTCCTTTGCGTAAGTTTTACGTCAGACAGCCCAACCATAGGGCCCCCTAAACTCGGGGGGCTGTGGTGAGTCTGTGGGCTAGACTGATCTCCCAAGTCGCCCAGAATGGGTGCTGGAACATCATTAAATAATTCTGGAGCAATGATCACTCACTACCTCAGGTTCCAATGGTACAGAAGCCGCTTCCAGGACCGCCAACCCATCCCTGGGAGCAGCATCTGAGTCCAATCCTAATTCTTTTTCGGCATTAGCAATTTCTTGGTTCAAAGCACCCACCGCAGAGGTCAGATAGGAGATAATGGAAGGGGACTTTCTAGGCATTTTGGCTTTTAATCCCCCTTTATCAGAGTTACCCATGTGCTTGCGCTTACCCATCTTGAGATGTTGGAGGGGTGGCCCAGCCCAGGCTTCAACGGGCTTTGACGGGCTTTGACAGGCGCGCCCTTGGCCCGGGCTTTGCCCGGGCAGCGCCCGGGCACGCCCGCTCGCGTCCCGCACTGCGAGAGGTCGATGCTGCTTAAGAGGACCTCCGGCGCCCCTTGTTGATGCTGGTGGATGGCGCCTCACAGGGAACTCTGGGGGATGTAGTCCCTTCACCGCCCGATGCCGTTTCCCTCACGGCAGGAGCAGGGAATCTTATCGCTGAAATGCCGTTCCCCTCATGGCAGCGGGGTCTCGCTGAATAATAAGGTGGCAGTCCAAGGAGTGGTAGTGCAGCAGTCACGCGTCCCGCGCTGCGAGAGTTCGATGCTGCTTAAGAGGACCTCCGGCGCCCCTTGATGATGCTGGTGGATGGCGCCTCACAGGGAACTCTGGGGGATGTAGTTCCTTCACCGCCCGATGCCATTTCCCTCACGGCAGGAGCAGGGAACCTTATCGCTGAAATGCCGTTCCCCTCACGGCAGCGGGGTCTCGCTGAATAATAAGGTGGCAGCCCAAGGAGTGGTAGTGCAGCAGTCGCGAATGAAAGAATGGTGAATCCTCATTTACTCTGCAGTAATCTTGGCCTTCGACAGGGTGAACATTCATGGCAGAGTCAGCGGGACTCGGGTAGTCTTTTGTCCATAGACCCACCAACATCTAAAAATGGCGGTCAGACCGCCAAGTAGGTGGGCTGGGACAAGAATATGCCATACTTTGGAGGAAGTTGCCTTGCTCCTCATTGGACAAGAGTGCTGGCCCCAGAGAACACTAACAGGCACATGCATCAAACACAAAACCGGTCGCAAACGGGCAGATTCTCAGAATCTGCCCCTTTGCGACCGGTATTTTTGCATTTGGGATGCATCATCCCAAATGCAAAAATCGCACTTTAAGGAATCTCAAAATAGCGATTCCTTAAATAGCGATTGCATTTAAGGAATCCCTAATTGAGATTCCTTAAATGCAATGCATTAAAGTTTAAAAAATAGCGATTTCGCTATTAGCGGGAGCAAATTACCATGAAGCTGGACTTCATGGTAATTTGCTAAAACTTAAATTAATGCACTTATTTGCATTTTTCTAAGTTTCATGTTACGCACACACATGCCCTTAGAGCATGTATGTATGCAACATGTGTGCAGAGTTCAAATACATGGGTGCAATTGGGTGTCATTTTGACACCCTTGCACCCTAGAAATTGCGGGAGCAATTTGCGAGTACCTACTGGTACTCGCAAATTGCTCCCGCAATCTCCAATGCATTCCTATGGGCCTGGAGGCCCATAGGAATGAATGGGAAGCCATTCATTAAATGCGACTCACAATTTGTGAGTCGCAATTAATGAATGTTAAGGAATCGCTATTTTAATAGCGATTCCTACATGCATAGGCTTTTGCAAGTCCTTAATTGCGATTCCTTAATATTCGCAATTAAGGACTCGCAAAAGCTTTTCTTGACGCATGTGCCTGTAAATAAATAAGTGGGAGGTGTAGAGCCTCTCAGTTCTGCTGCTTGAAACTAAGAGAATAAGAAGGATTGCGGAGCTGGAAACTTGATTTGCACCAACAGTCCCTGCATTCTGACTGGCTGCACCTGCTGCACTATCTGGAATTACAGCCCTGTGGATGTACCTTGCCTCAAAAGGATGAAAGAGTGCTCTCCCTGCAAGCTACAGGTTTACAGAACTCACGTGCACCATCTCCACCAAGAGTGCCCAGCCTGGAGTGCATCCAGTGAAATTTTAAGGATTTGGCCAGGCGCATTGTGGAAATTGTGGTCTCAACCTTCAAAGGACCATCCAGGAGATTCCAGGAGATTGTAGCTTTGGACACTTAGAACTCACATGGAGGCCTTCAGGAAACACCTAATGAAGTTTAGAGAACTTGGAGAACTTTTGGAAAAAAGCTCCAGAAGGGGACCAACTCGACTGGGAGAGCCAAGCTGGCCTCCTTCAGCTGCGACCCAGCCTGGACTGCTGGCTCATCCCACTGAAAAGCTTTGGTGCTTCAACTTCCAGGATTTGACAGGGGCCTCATAGAAATTCAGGCCTGCGAACCCTCTCCGAATCTGGCTCCAGAAAAGTTTCTAAGTGCGAAGGTAACATTTTGACCAGGGTCGCCGCTTAGTGTATCTGGCCTAGGCTCCATCGTGGTCACCTTGTGCTGTAGGCCTTGTTGGTGGCCTTATTGCCAGTGGTAGATGCATATTTACCACTACTAATAACCCACGTTCCAACAGCATTTTTCTTGAATTCCAGTTTGCCCAGAGGTTTACATGGTTTCAATCGGTTTTATTGCTTTTGGGGGGATGAAGCAGTTTAAAAAGGGGAGTGGCAGTAAGTTTATACTTGCAAAAGGCAGAAAGATAAAGGTTTACAGTTGTAAGAAGAAATGGTAGTTAATTAAGTTTATGATGTAATGTAGAGATGCAGGTACAGGTTGTCGAGATGGGGAAGTGCGGGGTAAACATTAGAGGTTGGGTAGGAGAAGAAGTAGGTGTTATTCTTGCATAGTTTTGTAAGGCAATTTTTCTAGAGTGTTATAATGTTTTGTGAGGTGAACCTGATTTAATAAAGGAGCCTTTTTCACACTACGACCTGTCAGTAGTCTGTGATGTGCCCACTCGCCAATAGGGGTTTGGGGGCAGCTGAATGGGGAGGTATACCCCGAGTGGTTTTGGATGAGTGGTTCAGTCTAAGAGTACTGAGGCCGCCTTTGGGCTATATTATTTGAAGGGTGGGGGGAAACCTATCAAAATGGGAGACATTGAGCTACCAGACAGCATTTAATGAACAAGTAAACATGGTGGCTGGTGGCAGTTGGTTAGGAAAGATTTATTTTTGCCCGTTCAGCCCCCTTTTTAGAGGAGGATTGGATTAGATTTTCTTTATGTGTGGAAGGTCTTAGTTGAACCAGGTGCACAGTTCAGGATAACTATCACAGTTTTGTGGCTGTGGAGCAGATTCTTGGCTGGCAGTTTGCTGAGAGGTTTTCATGGTTTCAATCAGTTTTATTGTTGTTGGGGTGGGTTAAGCAATTTGAAAGGAGGGGTGTATGTTTATACTTGCAGAAGTCAGGAAGTTAAAGGTTTACAGTTGTAAGAAGCAAAGTTAGTTCATAAAGTGTATCATGCAGAGTGCAGATGCAGGGACAGATGGTCAAGTTGGAGGGAATTGTGGGAGGATAAAAATTAGGGTTGGGAGTATGACAAGCAGTAGGTGTTTTTCATGTATAGTAAGGCAGATACTTTTGTATGGCCATATGCCTAGGGTGTTATAATATTTTGTGATGTGCACCTATTGAATAAAGCTGCCTTTTCCACACTAAACACTATCAGTGGTCTGTGCTGTGCCCTCTTGTCTATTCTGTAGTAGTGCAGGTGAAATGAGTATAAATTGTAAAGAATTCATACTTTGTAGATGGCTGCCGCATTGCGTCACATAGTATTGCATCATGCTACACGACCGCCCTCTTGAAAGTATGAAATCATTTTTTTGGGAACTTTTAAGGTGGCCGCTGTGCTGCATCATGCCATGTTGCCCCATGTAATGATGTTTCCACCTTGAAAGTACCAGAAATAGACTTTCAATACGGCTCTTCACTACTATTGGCTTTGCCAGTGTTAGCATATTTTAAAGCATCCAGCATTGGTAACGTCAATAACTGTGACAGAACTTTTGTCATAGTGAGATCAATACATTTTGCCAATACTTGTTAAAGTTGCATTTGTGTTTCTTTCAGGAATGTACCATCATTTAGTGTTCTGTGAACACCACATTAGAATGATCATGCAGTCGCCCTGACTTAAATGTGATATCTTTTTTGATCTGACTCAGTCTTACTACTCTTTCTTTGCACAACCGCTATTTGTCTCAGTTTTATTTCGCACAAATTCAATTCAAAGTTAGTAGAGCAGTTTACATTACACAAGGACACATTATTTTTTTTAGTCCCGGGGAGATTCATGAACCGACGAACCCGTGTTGGTGGTTCACTCGCCGTATTAAAAGTATGGTGGTTGGACTGCCACTGGACTGCTGCTACTCCTTGGATCCTTGATCCCATGGTGGTGGTGTAGCGGTCTGAGGAAGTATTATGCTAGCGGTGCTGCATCGGCACCGCCGATCATATTATGAGTTTCGTCGGTAAGAAAACTAAGGGGAACCTTACAGGGGCACTTGCATGGGGATGCATGCAGGAGGGCACAGGTTGTGCCCAGTGTATTTTTGCACCCCCTGTTCCTGCACAGAAAGAAATGCACAACATTGTGCAGGAATGGGCCGTGTCAGTCTCATGGCAATGCTAATTGGTACACCAATGTGCTGTATACATGCACCGCTATTGCAGGTCTGCCCGACCTGGATTGTAATCGAAATACAGTGGGCCGTTAAACTATGGGTTTGGCGGTCTCGCAGCAGGGCGCTGGCATGGCAGCACATTGCAAGACTGCGAAACTCGTAATCAGGCCCGAAGGGATTTGCACAGAATCACACAAAGTAGAGACGATGATGAGACTCGAACCTGGTGCCCCAGGTCCAAAGTTGGCAGCTCTGGCTGAAGGGTCACATCCCCTCCTTTACTATAGGGGCAGTCAGGAAGAAATGGGAGGCCAACTCTCTATGCAGATCTAGGAGCCAGTGCCCTGACTTTCGAGGATCCACTCAGCGATATCACCTTTGTGCGGGTTGTCCCTTTATCTGCAAGGATAGGGGTAAAATACTGATAGTTAAACTGCATCGTGAATTCATATTTTCATAATATTCTTTGCCTTTTGTTATGCAAAGCGTGCATGCGAGAATACAATGTTTTCTTTTCAAGTCTGCCATCCGTATGCTTTCATATTCATGGAGCGCGTTTGATTTTGCAACGAAAATGTGGCATTGTCTTGAAAAAACTTTCAATGTTTAAATTGCTTCTCAGCTTGGTGCTGACCTCACAGGTCTTTTTTATTATTCCAGTCTGATAAAAACAGACAGTACTTTGTTGAATAACGGTAAGGAGAAGTTGTTTTTTGGCACCCTACTTTGTAGCCTTTAATATTCCGTGTGAGCTGTTTGAGCGGATTCATGCTGCTCACTGGGAAAATAAATGTGAAATGTTGCCATCTTTCACTGCTTTAAAATGTTGGCTCAGTCGGCTGGCATAATTAAGTCAACAGTCTGCCTGGTGTGCTTCCAGGCGTTCTGACAAGAGTTCTCGCGCTGCAACCAGAAAATAAAACGGGACAGTCTTTTTCCCAGGGGCCTTTGAATATAGAAACTGGCAAACACTATGCTCTGGTCCACTGCTAGTAAGTCCTGATGGATGGTTAGACCCAGTGAGCATCAGTTACCTCACAGTGCACCACACACAGTAGGCAATTCATTTCGAACGTGGAATTAATGTGAAAAATAAATATTTGTGGATTCAGGATTTTATGTTCATTGCTGTATCCAGCAGGGCATTTGAGTTCCGACCAAGGGCATGGGGTGTATAACCCTGCAGGGCATACTTGAAGAATCCCTACATCATTCCCTGCACACAGCTCTTGCTAAAACATCAGCGCATGTGGTGTGTGCTTGACTGTAGTGCTGAATGTATTTGCTTTCGGATTTGTGGTAATACTTTTTTTGCATTCTTTTTTTTAGAGTTTTATATAGCGCGAATTTGACCCGAAATTATCAGGCAGCAGAGCGCTTTACATAAGCACCAGTTTCGTTACATGAGGACACATTCATTTTTTGCCCAGAATCACAGGATGTTGAGTGTTGTTGTCGAAACTAAGGGTGGGCGTCGTGCTCCGCTTCGCCCACGGAGTGCACGTAGCGCTTGCTGCTTCGCCGTTTACAAAGTAGGCGTAGCAGGCAGCGCTACGCCCACGCCGCTGCGAAGCGGACCTGCCCACCACCCGCCGCCCGCTCGCCCTCATTTTAAAATACTTTAAAGAATATAAAAAGTAAATAAAAGACCTTACCTGCAGTGCGGCGTCCCGGGGCTCCCTCTTCCTGCTTGCCGGTAACTTCTTCGCACAAATGCGCATGCGCGGACGCCCGCACATGTGCATTTCGCATTTGTGTGAAGAAGTTACCGGCAAGCAGGAAGAGGGAGCCCCGGGACGCCGCACTGCAGGTACGGTCATTTTATTTACTT
The DNA here is from genome assembly GCF_964204655.1 of Triturus cristatus. Lineage (NCBI taxonomy): Eukaryota > Metazoa > Chordata > Amphibia > Caudata > Salamandridae > Triturus > Triturus cristatus. The sequence goes on along the minus strand of NC_140591.1, from coordinate 1,209,079,200 downwards.
TTTGCATTCTTTAAGGTATTTTAAAATGAGGGCGGGTGGGAGGCGGGCGGCGTGTAGTGGGGCTACACGGAGCGCGCGAGTGTGCGTAGATTTTGCCACACGCTGCTCCATGTAGCCCCACTACGCCCACTACGCCCAGGGTGACTCGAAACTCGAAGCCAGTCCCCCAGCTTCGAGGGCGACCGCTCTAGCCGTAAGGCCACATACTTGTTAATCTATACCACCTGTTGTATAAAAATGTATTTGAAATGTCTTCATTATTTGATATAAACCCTACTGCCATTTGTTTTGATTAGGGTAACATTTGTTTTAAGGCCAAGAGCAGTGGTGTTATAATGCCACTTGGTGTCAAGTAACTAATATTTTATATAGAAATGTGATTTATTATATATTCAGAATAGCTTATTAGGAAACGAATTGTTTTATAAACCTATTCAGAGAGTGTCACATAACAACTGACATTTATTGCCCTAATGATGGCATGTGACTAAGTATATAAGGAAAGAAAATCTATATTATAATATAATATAACATAATAAAATATAATATAATATGATATAACTATAAGCAAACCTCAATCATCATAAATATTATTACAGGATTTATAAATAATATGACTAATACAATTAACATAATTACGTGAAATATAATAACTGCAACATTAAGGGAAAGTCAGAATCTTGAAGTAGACGAAACTGTCCGTGGAACAGATATTTTTATTTTTTAAAGGCCTGCTTTAAAGGACATCATCTGCCATTTAAAGGATAAAATGGAAATGCAGCACGGTTTGTTTTAATTTCATTTCCTAAGTCGATAAACATACATTTCGGTGTCTGTCCACAGCATTCAGTATGTGTTGCCATTGGCCTCCATTACACTTTTGAAAAACAATATGAAATGACCATGCCAAACTGACCTTGTTAAACCCCCTCATTTTTAGACAACACCTTACCAGTCATTGTTGGACACCACACCTTTCGAGCTCCTGTGACTCTCCATTGTAGTAGTGTAGCAAGCATGACAAAGGCCATAGTGCAAGTAAGGAAGATGACTCCTTTGAATGATTTTGGGGCAGTAAACTACAGTATTTAGTGGGGTAAAACTGTCCCCCATCATTCTTAGTCCTGATGCAACTGCACCTTTTGTATCAATGGTATTTACTCCCCTGGTTTTTGATCTCATGTATCTAATTTATTTGCTCGAAAGTAAATGTATGAATTGCAATTTGTTGTTCAACAGTATGAATCTGGTACCCAAAAGCATCTTGGGGTGACAGAGTACTTTCTCCGCCAAACTGAAGGTCCGCCCATCTGATTTACATATGGGAGAGCCTTAAGTATGTCAGAGACTATTCCATTGCCCTCACTGACATATTGCTCTGACGGCCCTACAGAGTAAAGGTTGACAGAGATTTGGACACTCCACTGCCCGTCCAATTTCAAGTGGGCAGCCGAATGGGCAGTTTTCACTGCCTGTCACTGTTGGTTTAAACCTGATGGTAAGAGGTAGCAAAAACCGCAGAATGGCTACCACACCATGCGAGACAACTCCCATGGTGTAAGGGCGATTAGTTTGATGTTTTTCCAAAAACAAAATCTCGCTTTAGAACTTTGCTTCTGAAAATACAAAAACATCCTAAATATGTGATGGACAGTACCACCATGTTGATGGTGCCTCCCGTCAAACGTTTAACACATTGAAAGGAACCGCTGTGATGGCAGTTCCTGCCAATATTAAGAGATATCTGCTGGGCTGGAAGACATCTCTAAATTCGGAATATGGGTACTCCAAAGCCTAAATTAGGCACTTAATCTTAGAGTCTTCACAATATTAAGTATTACATTATATTCAAAGCTTTGTAGAATGCTGTCATGCCAATTCAAGGCCATTTCACAGTGCTATTTTACAAATAGCCTATATCTCACTGATAGACATGAGGGCTGGTCAAAGGTAATTCAGGAAAGTATGTAAGAGTCATTCAACTCCAGGATAGGAGGGAGGGTCGTTTTAGTGTTGCTTCAGTGCCCCATGACACAGAAATGTAAGAGTCTGGTTCAATTGTGAAGAGACCTTCATCAATCTGTCTATGCTGCAAATAGCCTTACTGCCAATATTCTGTTGAGGTAAAAAATGATGACTTGACGAGATCCAGAACAACCCTCTTTTAGTTCAAACTCCAAGGGTGCTGCTAGTTGTCAGCTTTATGGATGGATGAATCAACAATCAACATTCTAGAATGTTCCTTAGTTTGATGATCTCAGCTAGGGTTGAGACATTTTATGACATCATTCGCCAACTTACCATCTCAATGTGGGGTAAAAGGGATCCTAGAAGCTGTGGTGGTAAACTTTGAGGGATATTCCACACTGCTGCAACCATGCAAATGTTAGCTGGTTGATTATACTGAATGGTTTACTTCAGGAGTTTGTGGCACAGATTTGCTAAGATTTGCACAATGCAATGTGGAATGGTATTTATAAAACAAAAAAGGCATGCCAATATGTCAGAAACCATGCAAAAGCAAGCAGCAACATGCTCATGTAATGCTAAATGTGATGCTCGTAATATTGAGCAGTATCTTCTGTGTGTTTTTCTGTTGAAGTAAATCCTTGAGTGCAACTGTCTTCACACAGATGACTGCTAAAGGATAAATCATGTAATTTGTGAATCTTTCACAATTTACATACATGTTGAAAAAATCGTGATATTGACTTTCCCAACGTGTATCCATTGTTTGTGCTATTAGTGTGAGTGTTCACTTAGTTACTGCGCCAAAACCCATTTTGTATCCATGCTATGCCACACAATATCGTCTAGAACAAAGCTTGCTGAGACTTTTGTGCAACAACCATTTATACATGAAAATTGATGAATGCAACATTCATGTTGCTTTACGTTACACAAGCACCCCCACAAAAAATAAGTAAACCTGAAACTAAATATTCTGCAACAGTAGGGGTGCTATTTTCAGTATGAAAAATAGCCCTTTTGTTTATATTGTGTGCATGGTTTACTGACATTTTAATTTGATGTTCATCTACTTTGAGCTTCAGATGAGGGATTTTAAGTTTCATTGTGTATAGCTCCATCTGTTAAGATTGGTGCTTAGCTTGGCTGCCTCATTTCTAATCATACAGTCTAAGGTATTGCAAGATATTGCGGACATTTGGTAGGGACATGATGACCCGCCTAAAGTAACAACCACAGTCCTTGTCAGGGTGAACTACTAAAGTCCCTAAATTAATCTGAGTTCAACTCCCTGATAGGCATGTCACAGAGCAGACAGACTTAACTCAGAGACACTGTATAATTCCTGCAGTACAGCAAGGTTGCAAATTGTAGAAGAAAAGGGCTCCATGAGACCAAGTGCCTTCTCCACGAGGCCCTGCTGAATCTGATTTGCCAGTGCGCTATACATCTGAGTGGGACACACCTGAATCTTCAGTCCAGAGGCAATGCGTCATCAGAGCCAAAAAGTTTCTAAGTTCCAGGTTTCTCAGGATGTTTGGAGGAGTACACTTTCACACAGTCCGGGGTTCCAGAACCTTGTGAACAACAGTTGTGGGTGAGCATTCACTTCATCAGGGTCCAGGGCAGGTCCAATTGAAATTGGCCAGCTGGGCAGTTGCAAGAAAGGCCTATTTACCTTGTTGTGTCCCTGTAGCGCGAACAGGTCAGTCTTATGAACCTTAGAGTCCATTTATTTGTCCTCGGTACAGGACAGCAGGTCTATTCTTTTAGGTCTCTTCTCAAGTCTCAGACATCGGGTTGGGTCCTCTTATGATCTTCCATAGTCCCAAGAGTGTTCTGAGGAGGGTCATGTATGTCTGACACCAGCATGTAGGTTGGGGTGACTTCTGCACACCCCAACCAATGAGGTAGAAGTACCCAGGGGTTACCCTAGCCCCTTTTGTAACATTTCCTATACATGCTACTGCAAACAATCGAGCAATGCCCACCTCTGTCTAAATCCTATTGTGAAATCATTTTCCCCATGTGCAGTGCCTGTGTGCCCACCCTAGAGGTGTGACTAGGGAAACTAGCAACCCTCCTATGTAGTCACATTAAACCATTTCTGGGAACAGGCCCTCCCAACTGAGATTTGAGCCTGATGGCTGAAGGAGCAAGGAAACTGCCTGTGCAGGTGTTCTGTGACATCTACCTGTGACACTGGAAGCACAATTGATGATAATAATCAACTTCCTGGGAACTGCCCAAATAGTCATCCTGCCAGAGGAACAGCAACACTACCCCACACCCAGGCTGTTGTCTCTGCTCTGGGAACAGTTTTCATGCCTCATTCAGAAATTCAGCACTCAAAGGGCTGCAGCTGGAGGGAAAAGCAAATTGGCCCTCAGTGTCTTTAGGCAGAGAAAATGTAATTTTCCAAAGTACCTTTTCCTTCATATTTATTAGAAATCCAAATTTACTAGTGAATTGGGCTGTTATTACAAAGAGTCCAAGAATGTTATTTCTAGTTGTTTTCTAACCACAGATACAGCCTTGCTATATGGAAATTTGCTTTTGGGGGCTAGTCATTGTATGGACATGCTTAACATTGCATTCTTACCTGCCCTACTTTCAGATACAGTGTACCCTGCCTTACGGGCAGTGGGCAAAAGGGCCTACTTTGGGGTTACTTTTTAAAAGGAATGTTTAGAACTGTCAAAGGGGTTTATTTTGGCAGGTCACATTATAGTTTAGAAGCTGATTCATTCCAAATATAAATAGTAGGCCTGAAGTCATGGTTTAGGCTTCACTGTAGAGGATGGCACAATGGGTGCGACAGTCCGCTACTGATACACTTCTGATATTAAACTTGCAGGCCCTGGGTACATTTTGTACCATCTGCTAGGCACTTATAGGTAAGTTAAATATGCCAGAAGGGAGGGGAACAGGCATTTTACCAATGGTTCGAGGTGTAAAATGCACAGATTTCTACAGCCTGCAAAGAGCATTTAAGGCATAAAAGCAGGGATACACCACACAAAATATTGTAATTTCCTACAGACATGTAGAGGAAGCTGCTCAGGGTATAGTATTGTGCATTAATCTAGCAGTCTGGAAAAATAGAAGAGAGAGATCTAGAACCCCTGTTACAAATATAAAATTAACAGTATTCAATATATACAAAAACAATTTTTTTGTTAAATACAAGTAAAATGTGCAGTAGTTAAGGAAATTGAAGAAGACATATATCCCAGGTTTATCACAAAGCAATGAGTATAACAGTTCCATCAGATAGTTAAAAATGTGACAAACTATCCTAGTGAAATGAGGGGTACGCTATCAGAGAAGGCCTTTTGTTGCTTGCCAAATCTGACTTTAAGTATTGGAGAGCACTTGCAACACCATGCGTGATGCAAGCATTAGTTGGCAGAACTTGTTGATTTTTGCTATGCCAAATTCCACAGAGTTACATACAAACTCTGCACGATTCTACGGTGTTCCATTAACAGGTGTTAAAATGCATGTCGCGCTACTCGCGCTTCAATTTAGTGGCAGTAGCATGAGCAGCGCTGAAAAATCAGCACAAATGGCACCATGCGCTGTGCAAGAGCACGCCGGCCATTCAAGATGATTTTGCTGCTGCTTGAGTAGAAAATCTACTCAAGCATCAGAAAATCAAGTCGAGAAGCAGACATTTGACCACTCGCGACCACATTTGTTAGAAAATGGCATTAGGGGATGCCAAATCTCACTTATACCTGCTTGCACATTTCTGGAGCCTCGCTTGAAAATATTTGCAATGAGGCAATTTGGCCAGAACTCTGCATTACGAGGGTAACGTGGAGTTACCAAATTCCGCCAATCCTGCGGTCAGCAACCCTAGATACACGGGCAACACACTTCAGTGATAAAACTGGCTCAGAGAACCTACTAGACACCAGGTAGCATTTTTTCCTAGTAGTACAATTCCCTCAGGTAATTGGCTGCATTAATGAAACACACATTGCACTTATCCACCATTCCGATCTGAATTTTTATACAGAAATGGGAAAAAAGGCCACTTCCTAAATATACAGGTAGTGTGTAATAGTGAGCTTGTAATCAGTGACATTGTAGCACACTATCCAGGCAGTAATCATGATTCCTATATTTCCCGCCACAGTGGTCTGTATCCCCGTCTGGATACAGAACAGCTTGAAGATGGTTTTCTTTTAGGTAAGTTTACAACACAATTTAAAAAATACATATATACATTTCTAGTTTATAACATTTGTAGGGATTCTTATAATGTTTAATGGACTTTTGGGTGAGAGTGCATATGCTTTTCACCCATGAATTATGACCCCCTTCCTACATCCTCATTCAGCTAGCAGAGACAATATAATATAGCACACGGAGAGACCAGGTCCATTATAGAGAGGACATTTGTAAATCTAAAAATACACTTCAGATGCCTACATAAGAGTAGAGGAGCTTTGCAGTATGCACCGGGTGTTTCTTGCAAAATAGTTGCATGTTGTGCTATGTTGCATAATGTAGCAACACAAAGAAGCCTTTCTATAGAGATATTAGAGGACAATAGTGATGGTAATGAAATACCTCCCTCTTATGCACAAGTTCAAGATGCAGATTCCAACAGAGCCATCGATGGAAGGAATGTTCGAACACAAATCACCTACTTTAAAAACATTTTCTTTTATTATTGACATTTTTGCCTTTCACAAAATATGATTTTTAAATTGTAAGCGATATTTATCTCTGTTTTTTCACAGGCCTTTGAAGAACAGAGTTATGTTATCCTTTCAAGTAACATTTTGCAAATTAGATTGTAAAGGTAAACAAATCTTGTACAGATATTTTTTTCAGCTGAAATGGTATATACAAAATAAACAAAGAGATAATTCAACAACAGTTCTAGCTTTACTGCCTTGCCTTTTTCCTTTCGTTTTTGTAACTCTGTTACTAGATATTGCTGCATTGCTTGCATGTACATCTATGGTTAGTTTCGAACTGAATCTTAAAGCACCTAGCTCTTGCACAGACAAATGGCTGTGGTGTGATGCTTCTTCCCTTTCTTCAAGTACACACCTGACAGCACTTCTTGCATGTCTATTTTCCATTTCATCAAGTACATTACTCATTTTTTCTAGGTCTTTATCGACATTTCCACTAAAATGTCCTAGTTCCACTTGTAAATTCTGAGGCCTTCAAGATAAAAGACTTATAGCTGTAGCAAGGCCAACTACAGATCTACTAAAGCCTTGCAGTCTATTAGTTAAATGTTTATGCAGACAGTTGTCATCACATATATCAGCAATCGTTATTCTACAGTGTGGATATGGCATCTTTGAATGCACTTATCTTAGTACATATAGCCTCGTGTGACTCACAAGTGTGTATGAAACCAGATGTCATAGTTTCCACAATGGCAGTTAATTTTGTCCCAAAGGAACACATTTCCCTTAGTTGCTGTTTTTGTTCCTCAATGTTCTGAAATGCTAGAGCAGACTGTAATTCTGCTTCTAAGTTGAGACATCCCTGTCCTTGGCCTTACATTAGCTCTGCCATTTTGCAACAATCTGCTTCGCATAGTGAGTTTTGTTGAAGGAGTAATGTTGTAGATCTAATATATCCATGGGGTTCATCTGGCATTTCTGATGGTTCTTCTGCTTATACATTGTTACTGAGATGCTGAATAGCAAATGTTTCACCCATTTCTTCATCAACAATATTTTAAACATTGTCATCTTCATTATCAACACTCTGGTGTAGTAGTGCTTTCTAGTGAGAATTAACATATATATTTCTTAGGTGTGGTAAATATTATATTATATGGTTTGACTTGTATATACTAAACAAAGGTGACCCATAATGCATTGTAGTGCATCCAAAAATACACAGAGGCAAATTTTGGCAGTGGTTTTGGTTGTTTAGCTTTTTTAAGTAGTAGACATAGTAGAAATTTGAAAAAAAGGTCTATTTGTTATAAATCATTGCTTTAACCTTGCATTATGGGATTGATGTTTCACATACTGTGGGTATTGGTAATGACTTCTTGAAAAGATAATTTACATCTACATTTACATTCAAAATATATGTCTCACAAAGTGATTAAACGTTATTTTATGATAAAAAAACACCCAATTAAGGGCCTAATTATGATGTCGGGCGGACACTGTTGTGGTTTGGAACCGCCAGACCTGAAGTCGGCGGTTCCAACCGCAGTATAACAACGGTTGCAAACATTCATTTCTCAATGGAAGCTGGGCCTTTTCCCCCGCAGCACAAGCTTCCTTTGGCAAATGGATGTCTGTAAACATCCCTGCACCGTGTGGCAGGTACCTCATGGTACCTTCCACACGGTGCATGGATGTTTAGGGGCACAACATTGGTACCCCCAAAGCCCCATAGTGGAGGGCCAGCGGGGAGGGGGCCCGCTAGAGGCAAACAGAGACACTTTCTGACAGCCTTTTCATTTCAGAAAGTCTGATATGACAAGGCTGTCAGAAAGTGGCATCATAATTACGACGGCGGAGCCGAGCCTGGCTCTGCTGTCATTCAAGGGATTATGGTGCTTTCCAACGCAAAAGCGCTTCCAGGGTCCCTCCGCCCTATGCCTCTGCCCGCTGCATCATAATGTGGCGAGCGGACCGCAATGTCAGATTTCGGTAGGTCCGACACTGACATGTTATTGGTGTCAGACCCACTGTCATCGTAATCAACCCCTAAGTGTGTGTGTGTGTGTTTGTGTGTTTTTGATTTTTTAAATAAGATTACTTTTTAACCTGTGTTTGTTGATGGAACATTTGAGGTGCAGATGTCTGTTACTCCTGGTAAAGTTACAATCTATCATCTACTCCATTGGATTTGCAGTGGGTACAGATGAATAACTACATCCAGTATGCAGAGCATCAAACATTCTTTGTGCAAGCTTCTTTTTTGTGCCAGACAGTAAATAATTAGGTCTGGGCTAAAATTCCGTTCCGCTCGCGGAAATTGCGATAATTTGACATTTTCGCGTTCCGCTGAGAGCGAGAAAATGTCAAAATTTCCGCAATCCGCATCTTACCGGAATTTTTTTTCTTGCTCGCGCTGTAAAAAATACATTCTCGTGTGCGCGCGATCGCTTTACCTAAATCCCCGCGTTCGGCAACAAGTTTTCCCGATCCAGTCGCGTTCTCCACGAGATGTTGGATTGTTGGTAGCCATTTGCGCTGTCTCGCGACAGTTCGCGCCCGCATTAATGTCATTTGTCACTCAATCCCATCATTCGTCGTGCGATCACGTCTTTCTTCTCGCGATCATGCACTGCGAGAATATGAGATGATTGAGATCTCGCGCCCATGAGCAACCGCATGGGTAAGTTGGCGAGCCGCGATCACGCAGAAAATACCACGAACGGGCGGGAAAAAAACTTCTGCGTCTTCGCGATATTTCCGCGTGTTTGCAGAGATTTTTTGACATTTTCGCGATAGTTTGCGAAAGTGAATTTCGCAAATTCCGCCCACCCCTATAAATAATACCAACGCTTATGGATTTCTACAAAGGTTCACTTGGTGACCATTAATTCTTTCTTGGTTTGACACCCAGATTTTCTTTTTGTTTGACTCTGGCACAATCATTGTGTCAAGACTCACTAAAGTGCTGCTGAGGGATCATGAACACTGCCTGGCTAAGCAATATGGTAGTTTTTATAATATTGCAAAGGGCAAATCCCTTAGTGAACCAGGACCATTGGAACTACAAGTTCCATGAATTGACTCCAAAGAAAGGGGAAGCGGCACGCACTCATGCCAGCGTGAGGTCAAACTGCCTTCAAAGGCTCGCCCACAGCTGCAGACGCAGATGATAATTGAAGATGCTCCTGATATCCCAGCGCGAAGGACAGATGTTCCAGTCCGGTAATGGTGCTTCGCACACAATTTGTGTTTGTAATTGACTGTCTCAGCAATCGCTTCTGACACTGCCGGCAGGATATGCTGCCCGTGTCAGAGAATGATTTTCGAGCGCCCATCAGCTCTGCCACCGAGACAGCCCCCCATTTTTCATTTTTTTTTGCATATTTATATGGCGCGAACTCGACCCGAAGGTATTGGAGCGCTTTACATGAGCACCGTATTTACATTACACATTCAGGCACGGGGAGATTAAGTGATTTGCCCAGAATCACAGGATGTGGACGCGACCTTGATGCTCGAACTCTAGTATCCAGCACCAAAGTCGGCAGTTTAGCCGACGGACCACATCCTCTCCCTATTGGCGAGGCCCTCTGCAGGGTACCTCTTGTGGTGGGACACATTGGTGTAACAATTCCCTGGTGAATTCCTCCCATTGGCAAGACCCCCGTGCGTTTCATGCGGGGGGAATAAAAAAATGTAATCGTTTTACTGTGAAAGGTTCTGGAAAGCATTCCGGAACAGACTATTTGATATACTTAGGAGTACAATCGTGCAACACTATTGAAAAAGGGCACCATTCATTGACCTTATACACAGAACTATAGGCATTTGGTGAACAGAAGGTCAGAGAGTGACTATGAATTTACACAGAATATTTGGATTTATCGTGTGCTAAGCTACTCAATGTGCATTGTCATCTGATGATGTTGTTTGCTGCTCTGTTTTGTTTTTCCTTCCTAACAGGGGTGCAAGTAGTTCCTGCAGCAATGGTATCTTCTGCCCTGTGATTCATGGCTGCATAACATAGAGGGTAGGTGGAATGTACACCTGATGTTACCCCTGATATGGTTGATATATGCTATTTAGTTTATTGGTTCCTGATATTAGCTGGTTCTGTTTTCCTCCAACTTACAGCACCGAACAATCATAACTAGATGGTTTTGGTCATTGTAAAGAATCTGAAGGTGCCTGGTTAAAGTCTCTATTGTTATTATTTACAGGTATTTATTGTGACTCAATAGAATTACCCAAAGTCTGTATGCATAGTTCTTTTAGTAATTCTGTTTCTTGCAACCTACAAGTCTCCCTCCCTGCTGTTCCCTTCCTTTCCTTCCCTCGCTTGACCCCTACAACAGTCTGTGCTGTCATAGTATTCAGACTTTGGAGTTGTCAAGAGGTGGACCATTCAGAGCATCGATTTGATCCCAAGGATAATCAACCCTGACACATATATGTTTTCCCAAAATGTTTTTCCTTGTTGAGGACACATGTTTCTATCAAAATCTCTAATTCACCATCAGAAAACCTCTGTTTTCGTTTCCGCCCTTTATCACCCATGCCTTTCACCAAGCTGGACATTGTAACAACTCTCCAATATTCTCCTGCTCCACAGAGATGTCTGCAAAAGGAACAATTGATAGGCCGAATGCTGGACAATGCAAACATTCACCCCCAGTCACAAGGATCTGGGTTAAATCCATCATTGTTTTGTTCACCTGGCCTGGCAGTTCGTGCTGGACTTTTCCTATTGGGCTCAGGGTCAAGACTGATTTGCATATGGCTGAGTCCAAACTGGAATGGCATGGTGAGCAAACAATTGATTGATTAAGGCCCAGATCTCTGTACTGGGGTGAATGTATGACATTGTTCTGCATTCTGTCCATCAATTGTTCTTTTTGCATTTGTCACCCCGAATGGGACGGGTATGCCCAGACATCGATCCCTTGCTCTCCATGCCACTGGTGTCAAGCTATACTGGCTGATGAGGGGTGAAACCCCGCCACCGGTCCTAGGATGCTTGTTTCCAGTCCAGGGAGGACCTGGCCTGGCGAGTTTGGGCTGGACTGTTCCCATTGGGCGCAGGGTCAAGCCTGATTTGCATATGGTTGGGTCCTAACTGGAATGGCATGCTGAGCAAAGAAACAATGGATTTAGGCGTAGATCACTGTACTGGGGTGAATGTATGATATTGTTCTGCATTCTGTCCATCAATTGTTCTTTTTCCATTTGTCACCCCGAGTGGGACGTGTATGCCCAGACCTGAGTCCCGTGCTCTCCATACCACTGGAGTTAAGCTATCCTGGCTGATGAGGAGTGAAACCCCGAAACTGGTCCTAGGATGCTTGTTTCCAGTCCAGGGAGGACCTGGCCTGGCAGTTAGGGCTAGACTATTCCTATTGGGTGCAGGGTCAAGACTGATTTGCATATGGCAGGGCCCAAACTCAAACGGCATGGTGAGCAAGAAAACTATGGATTTAGGCCAGATGGCTGTACTAGGGTAAATGTATGACATTGTTCTGCATTCTGTCCAGCAATTCTTCTTTTTGCATTTGTCACCCTGAGTGGGGCGGGTATGCCCAGACGTGGGTCACGTGCTCTCCATGCCACGGAAGTCAAGCCATCCTGGCTGATGAGGAGTGAAACCCCGAAACCGATCCTAGGATCCTTGTTTCCAGTCCAGAGAGGACCTAGCCTGGCAGTTCGGGCTGGACTGTTCCCATTGGTCTCAGGGTCAAGACTGATTTGCACATGGCTGGGTCCAACTGAAACGGCATGTTGAGCAAAAAAAAGATGGATTTACGCCCAGATCTCTGTACTGGGGTGAATGTATGACATTGTTCTGCTTTCTGTTCATCAATTGTTCATTTTGCATTTGTCACCGCTAGTGGGACGGGTATGCCCAGACGTGGGTCCCGTGGGCTCCATGCCACTGGAGTCAAGCTATCCTGGCTGATGAAGGGTGAAACCCCGAAACCGTTCCTGGGATGTTTGTTTCCAGTCCAGGGAGGACCTGGCCTGGCGAGTTCTTGCTGGACTGTTACAATTGGGTGCAGGGTCAAGACTGATTTGCATAGGGCTGAGTCCAAACTGTAATGGCATGGTAAGCAAAAAAACGATGGATTTAGGCCAAGATCTCTGTACTGCGGTGAATGTTTGACATTGTTCAGCATTCTGTCCATCAATTGTTCTTTTTGAATTTGCCACTGAGATGTGTGTCCTGAGAGTGCTAACCAAGCAATGTGAGGCAGATAACTCAATTCCTGGTTCCGCCTATGAGGTCATAAAATGCAGTCCTTGTGACATTTGGAATTTTGATTTCACTATTTGCGAGTACTTCCGATTTGCATGTATAGAATCGCTATTTGAAGTTGCAAATCCAAAGAAATCAAGATTTGAGAAAACTAGCCTCTTGAAAATATAAATTTACAAAAACAATATTTATGATTTATTTATTCAAAAAAATAAATTAGTAAATTAAAAGTTCGAACATAATGCCCATGTTTTCTAAACTGTGATTTCTTTTGTATTACAGTGAAATAATAGATTACATTTAATATAACTGAAAATAGGAAAATAAAATGCTGTGTGGGACAGTTAATTCAAATGAACATGACAGGATTCTGCATTTGCAACTTTTATTTTCACACAGTGTGGAGAAGTCATTGGTAGAGGCTTAAATATATATATATTCACTGAAAAAAACATAGGTTTTAGGGGTGTTATAGCTAGCTGGACATTTCACTCGAACAAAACCATTGAAATTCCTCCGATATAGTTAGTTGTACTAACTACATCTCACGCGCCCGCAATCCACTGCTGATGATGTCACATATTACATCATTCATGACATGGTCAGTGACATCACTGATGACATCTCAAATGACATCACTGATGACATCACTGATGACATCATCCAGTGAATGTGGTTTGGTTCGTTATTTAACTATGTATTATATATATATAGCAATTTGCATTGAAGAATGAGTGGATATATAAATATAAATATCTGGATGGAGGATTTAGTAGCAGTATGACTGACTGTTTACTTGACTAATTTATAGTGTCTCACTAAATATATTGGATAGTGACTAAACTGTGTGAATATCTGTATCACTTTTTCAGTTGTTGTGTAAACTGCTGCACTAGTTGGTTACTAGCTATGTGAAAGTCTATATTATTTATTGATTAGCTAACTGAGTATTTGTATGGGAGAGTGAATGTGTGTGTGGTTCGGTGGGGTGTGTGTGACTGCCCAAAGATGTGTGAATAGTTGATTCAGTAGGTATATGAAGTTAAAACTACATGTTATAACAGTTGTTTGGGTGAGTGAATATCTTTATGGGTGTGGCGATGAGCAAATATATGTCTCAATGGCACATGTCCAACAAACTAGAAAAATAAAAGCCAGTGTATGTGTCAGTTGTTGTATATAAATATGTATACATAAGACTCATTGATTGTATGATTGACTGTATGGATAACTGTATAGTTGTAATAGTGATTTTATAACACACTAAGTATGAGCTATTATCTATATGAATAGATGAAGTGGTGTTTTTATAAGTGTATAGCTAATTAAAAGTAAGTATGAGCTATTATCTATATGAATAGATGAAGTGGTGTTTTTATAAGTGTATAGCTAAGTAAAAGTAAGTATGATCCATTGTTTACATAAGTGAGTAGGCTGCTCCTCCCTCCCCACCTCCTCATATATGGCGGCCGCTGCGTGGTGAGGAGAGCGACCCTTGACCTTGCCTGGTAGGTCGCTCCCCCCGCTGCAGCTCCGCCTGCACCCCCGCTGATGCCTACTGCCGCCGCTGAAGTTGAGGCCCTCCACCACCCGCAGGCTACCACCTGCGCCTCATCCCTGGTGGCCAGTGGTGGCCTTAGGTTCGTATCTGCTCTCTGTTGCCTGTAACTCCGTCTGCCCGTCTGCCCCCCACTCACCCCTTTACTTCTGTGCCCCCTGTTTTGATTCTGTACCCCTTCACTTACTTCTGAGCCCCCTGTTTTGATTCTGTACCCCTTTACTTACTTCTGTGCCCCCTGTTTTGATTCTGTACCCCTTGCCTTGTCTCCTTCCCGCGACCGCTCCGCTTCCCTGCTCCCGTCCCCGCCGCTGCTTCCCCTGCGGCCCCTCCCCCTCCGCGCCCATTCGCTGCCCCAGACACACGCCTCCCAGCTGCTCCTCCCTCCCCACCTCCCCATATATTGCGGCTGCTGCGCGGACGCGCTGCTGGCATGTCGAAGGCAAGCCAGTCTGCGCCCGTCCACGCCTGGACCGCGCCCAGCGCCAGAAACCCTGCCCCCCACACCAGCCATGAAGACAGCCTCCGCTACGGCGCCAACACCCTTATCGCTCTCAACCCAGGAAGAACCCACACCTGCTGCAAGGCCGCCCCGAAGCGCACCCACAGTCCCTTCGCCTGCCGGAACTGCAGCTTCTCCTGCCCCGAAGACGCCGAGACACCCGCAATGACGGAACCCAACCATCTCAGATGCATCCTGATCAACACCCGCTCCGCACGCAAACACGCCGTCGAGCTCTGGGATCTACTCGACACACACCCCTGGACATCGCCTTCCTGACCGAGACCTGGATGAACGAAGCCTCCTCTCCAGACATTGCCATAGCCATCCCCGATGGGTACAAGATCACCCGCAGAGACCGCACCAACAGAGCCGGAGGAGGAATCGCCATCGTCCACAAGAACACCATCAGGGTCTCAATAAACACCAACAACACTCTCAGCACCGCCGACCACATGCACTTCCAGATCCACACGGACCCCAAGACCACCCTAAGAGGCACCCTTGTCTACAGACCGCCAGGACCCCGGCCACAATTCTGCGACTCCATCGCCGACCTCATCAGCACGCACGCTCTGACCTGCACCGACTACATCCTCCTCAGAGACCTGAACTATCATCTGGAGAACAACAACGACAACAACTCCTCCACCCTGATCGACAACCTCGCTAACCTCGGACTAAAACAGCTCGTCACGACGCCGACCCACATCGCCGGTCACACGCTTGATTCCATCTTCTCCTCTAGCCCCCACGTCGCCTTCACCCACGCCTCCGAACTCACCTGGACAGACGACCACTGCATCCACTTCTCCTTCCGAAAACCCCTCACACACCACCGCACCCCACAGATTCCCTGCCGCTGCTGCGGCAATGTCACTGAAGAACACCTACAGACAAACCTCGCACTCAACCCTCCGACCAACCCCACCAACCCCGACGATGGTGCACTCACCCTCAGACGCTGGATGGACGACTGCGCAACACCTTAGCCCCGCTGAAAGAGCCCACCAACAGAGACACCAGCAAGAGAGCCAGCTTGTTCACCCCGGAACTCCTAGCTTCAAAGCGCACCTGCCGGAAATTGGAGAACAAATGGCACAGCGACAAGATGCCGGACAGCCGCGCTGCCCACAAAGACACCATTCACAACCACCACCACCGCATCAGGACCGCCAAAAGGACCTCATTCAAAGACCGCCTTGACAACAACGCACACAACAGCAAGGAGCTCTTCAACATCATGAAGGAACTCTCCAACCCCAGCTCCAACACCAACAACATCCTGCCATCGGAAGCCCTGTGCGACTCTTTCGCCACCTTCTTTCCCCGAAGGATCACCGACACCCATGACAGTTTCAACCCCCGGATGACCCCCACAGGCCTCGACAAGCCGGACCCACCGCACACCACCAACCACGACTCCCTGACAACCTGGGCCAATGTGAGCATCGAAGACACAATCAAGACCATGGGCACAATCCACTCCGGATCCCCATCTAACCCTCTCCCACACCACATCTTCAACAAAGCCATTGCAACCCACCTGTACAACGTCATCAACCTCTCCTTCGAGACCGCTACCTTCCCTGAGAGCTGGAAGCACGCAGAGATCAACGCCCTTCTGAAGAAACCCAAGACGGATCCGAGCGACCTCAAGAACGTCCGGCCCATCTCCCTGCTTCCAGCTAAAGTCATCGAGAAGATAGTTAACATCCAGCTCTCCCGTCACCTCAAAGACAACAGCATCCTTGACCCCTCCCAATCAGGATGCTGCAGCAACCACAGCACCGAGACTGCCCTCATCGCCGCCACAGATGACATCAGGATCCTGCTAGACAACGGCGAGATGGCGGCCCTCATCCTCCTGGATCTCTCCGCCGCCTTCGACACCGTCTGCCACCGCACACTACGCACGTGCCTCCACGACACAGGGATCCGAGACACGGCCCTGGACCACCTCCTTCCTATCAGAGAGTCTGCCTCCCCACCTTCCGGTCCAAAGCCTCCGAGATCATCTGCGGCGTCCCACAGGGATCCTCCCTCAGCCCGACGCTGTTCAACGTCTACATGGCACCACTAGCACGCATCGCCCAACACCACAACCTCAACATAATCTCCTACGCCGACGACACGCAGCTGATCCTCTCCCTCACCAAGGACCCACTCACCGCCAAATCCAACCTCCACCAGGGAATGAAGGCCGTCGCCGACTGGATGAAGGAAAGCCGACTTAAGCTGAACTCAGACAAGACGGAGATCCTCATCCTCGCGCCCAACCCCTCAGCATGGGATGACTCCTGGTGGCCCGCATCACTGGGGACACCCCCGGCTCCCACCAACCATGCACGCAACCTGGGAGTCATCCTCGACTCGAAACTTACCATGACCAAACAAGTCAACGCAGTCTCCTCCACCTGCTTCAACACCCTCCGTATGCTCCGCAAGATCTACAGATGGATCCCGACAAACACAAGGAACACAGTCACCCAGGCCCTAGTCAGCAGCAGACTCAACTACGGAAACACCCTCTACGCCGGAGCCTCGTCCAAGCCCATCAACAGACTACAAAGAATCCAGAACGCCTCTGCACGCCTAATCCTCGACGTCCCGTGCCGCGACCACATCACCCCCCACCTGAGAAACCTGCACTGGCTCCCCATCGACAGAAGAATCTCCTTCAAGCTCCTTGTCCATGCACACAAGGCACTCCACAAAACCGGCCCTGCCTATCTCAACAGCCAACTCTCCTTCTACGTACCCAACAGGAAACTCCGCTCCGCTGACCACGCCCTGGCCACGGTCCCGTGCATCCGTAGAACCACATCCGGAGGCGTGTCCTTCTCCCACTGCGCTGCCAAGACCTGGAACACTCTCCCTCTCAACCTTCGACAAACCGAAGACCTGCTGACCTTCAGGAAACGACTCAAGACCTAGCTCTTCAACCAGTAGCAGCAGCCCCCCCCCTCCCACCCCACCCCCTCAGCGCCTTGAAACCCTCAGGTATGTAGTGTGCTTAAAAATGAACTGATTGATTGATTGATTGATGACTTAATAAGTGATAGTGATAGTGTTCTATTGATCATTGACAGCATATATGAGTGAATCTATAGGTAAGTGATTAGATGTGTGTGTAGATCTAGGAATCACTGAGTGGGTGTTTAGAAACTTGTATTGGTGTGTCAATGCTTTTAAATCTGGCACTCTGTATTTTACAGTGAGTGATGAAAGGTTATACTAGTGTATGATGAGGTGTATCTGATTGTCACGTGGATGATGTCATCAGTGATGTCATCAGTGGATTGCGGGCACGCGAGATGTAGTTAGTACAACTAACAATATCGGAGGAATTTTAATGGTTTTGTTCGAGTGAAATGTCCAGCTAACTATAACACCCCTAAAACCTATTGTTTTTTCAGTGAATTTCTAATGTTTTTTAAATGCCAATTCCTAACTATATCAGTCCTGAATCCTATCTTTTTTTCAGTGAATTTCAAAGGTTTTTTAAATGCTGATTCCTAACTATATCAGGCCTGAAACCTATGGTTTTTTCAGTGAATTTCAAAGGTTTTTTAAATGCTAATTCCTAACTATATCAGGCCTGAAACCTATGGTTTTTTCAGTGAATTTCAAAGGTTTTGTAAATGACAATTTTTAATGTATTAATTGTTATACTGATTTTTTATACTGATTTACTACATTTTTTTAACTGTTTATTTTTAGATATTTTATTTTTTACTTACATTATACATTACAATACAAAATGTACTTTATCAGAGTGAATTACTTTAGTTTGAATACTTTGCAAATAGGCAGTAGACTTTTAAGTACAGTAGTTACAGTTGTTGCAATGGGCAACAAAATTTCAAACACAAAGCAACATTGAGCTCAATGTGAATTTCTAGTAAAATGCAATTAGTTACTTTATGGATTACTTTTCTAACCACAGGACTGGATCCTAGATTCAGTCCTTGGACATCTCCTGTAAACAGTTGAGTAAAAGCGTTTTGGTTACAGTAGTGATTTTTAAGGATTATTATTGTATTTTAAAAGTTGACACTTTGAAAAATGTTCACATAGAATCACCAATGTTATCCTACGGCAGAAAATTCACTTAGCAGGTAAGTAGTGTTAACGTTACTTTTTCTTACTCAGTGGTGGATCCTGGATCCAGCACTGGCCAATCTCCTGTAAACAGTTGAAAGAATGTGTTTAAGTCATACAGACGATTTTTTAGGAATATTTTTAGTTTGTGAAAATAGACACAGAAATTTTTCTATTGAAAACCACACACTGGATTCCTATGGAAGGAAATACAAGTTACTGGTAAGTACGCTTATAATTACTTTTCAGGGTCAGAGCTGGGCTAAAAGATGCAGCACTGGGTTCTCTCCTGATAACAGGTGAGTAAATCGGAATTCGTAGTTCGGCTGATTTTGGAGGAATATTTGTACGTTTCAAAAATAGACACTTAGAAACTTTTCTGGTGAAGACCACACACTGGATTCCTATGGAAGGAAATACAAGTTACTGGTAAGTACGCTTAGAATTACTTTTCAGGGTCAGTGCTGGTCTAAAAGATGCAGCACTGGGTTCTCTCCTGATAACAGGTGAGTAAATCGGAATTCGTAGTTCGGCTGATTTTAGAGGAATATTTGTACGTTTCAAAATTGCACACTTAAAAACTTTTCCGGTGAAAACCACACAATGCATTCCTATGGAAGGCTTTTCTGGTGAAAACCACACAATGGATTCCTATGGAAGGAAATACAAGTTACTGGTAAGTACGCTTAGAATTACTTTTTAGGGTCAGTGCTGGTCTAAAAGATGCAGCACTGGGTTCTCTCCTGATAACAGGTGAGTAAATCGGAATTCGTAGTTCGGCTGATTCTAGAGGAATATTTGTAAGTTTCAAAAATGAACACAGAAACTTTTCTGGTGAAAACCACACAATGGATTCCTATGGAAGGAAATACAAGTTACTGGTAAGTACGCTTAGAATTACTTTTCAGGGTCAGTGCTGGGCTAAAAGATGCAGCTCTGGGTTCTCTCCTGATAACAGGTGAGTAAATCGGAATTCGTAGTTCGGCTGAATTTAGAGGAATATTTGTACGTTTCAAAAATGGACACTTAGAAACTTTTTCTGGTGAAAACCACACAATGGATTACTATGGAAGGAAATACAAGTTACTAGTAAGTACGCTTAGACTTACTTTTCAGGCTCAGTGCTGGGCTAAAAGATGCAGCACTGGGTTCTCTCCTGATAACAGGTGAGTAAATCGGAATTCGTAGTTCGGCTGATTTTAGAGGAATATTTGTAAGTTTAAAAAATGGACACTTAAGAAACTTTTCTGGTGAAAACCACACACTGGATTCCTACGGAAGGAAATACAAGTTACTGGTAAGTATGCTTAGAATTACTTTTCAGGGTAAGTGCTGGGCTAAAAGATACAGCCCTGGGTTCTCTCCTGATAGCAGGTGAGTAAATCGGAATTCATAGTTTGGCTGATTTTAGAGGAATATTGGTACCTTTCAAAAATGGACACTTAGAAACTTTTCTGGTGAAAACCACACAATGGATTCCTATGGAAGGAAATACAAGTTACTGGTAAGTACGCTTAGAATTACTTTTCAGGGTCAGTGCTGGGCTCAAAGATGCAGCACCGGGTTCGCTCCTGATAATAAGTGAGTAAATCGGAATTCGTAGTTCGGCTGATTTTAGAGGAATATTTGTACATTTCAAAAATGGACAATAAGAAACTTTTCTGGTGAAAACCCCACACTGGATTCCTATGGAAGGAAACACAAGTTACTGGCAAATACGCTTAGAATTACTTTTCAGGGTCAGTGCTGGGCTAAAAGATGCAGCACTGAGTTCTCTCCTGATAACAGGTGAGTAAATCGGAATTCGTAGTTGGTCTGATTTTAGAGGAATATTTGGACGTTTCAAAATTGGACAATTAGAAACTTTTCTGGTGAAAACCACACACTGGATTCCTATCGAAGGAAATACAAGTTACTGGTAAGTACTCTTAGAATTACTTTTCAGAGTCAGTGCTGGTCTAAAAGATGTATCCCTGGTTTCTCTCCTGATAACAGGTGAGTGAATCGGAATTCGTAGTTCGGCTGATTTTAGAGGGATATTTGTACGTTTCAAAATTGGACACTTAGAAACTTTTCTGGTGAAAACCACACAATGCATTCCTATGGAAGGAAATACAAGTTACTGGTAAGTACGCTTAGAATTACTTTTCAGGGTCAGTGCTGGGCTAAAAGATACAGCCGTGGGTTCTCTCCTGATAGCAGGTGAGTAAATCGGAATTCATAGTTCGGCTGATTTTAGAGGAATATTGGTACCTTTCAAAAATGGACACTTAGAAACTTTTCTGGTGAAGACCACACAATGGATTCCTATGGAAGGAAATACAAGTTACTGGTAAGTACGCTTAGAATTACTTTTCAGGGTCAGTGCTGGGCTCAAAGATGCAGCACTGGGTTTGCTCCTGATAATAGGTGAGTAAATCGAAATTCGTAGTTCGGCTGATTTTAAAGGAATATTTGTACGTTTCAAAAATGGACAATTAGAAACTTTTCTGGTGAAAACCCCACACTGGATTCCTATGGAAGGAAATACAAGTTACTGGTAAATACGCTTAGAATTACTTTTCAGGGTCAGTGCTGGGCTAAAAGATGCAGCACTGGGTTCTCTCCTGATAACAGGTGAGTAAATCGGAATTCGTAGTTTGGTGAATTTTAGAGGAATATTTGTACGTTTCAAAATTGGACACTTAGAAACTTTTCTGGTGAAAACCACACACTGGATTCCTATTGAAGGAAATACCAGTTACTGGGAAGTACTCTTAGAATTACTTTTCAGAGTCAGTGCTAGTCTAAAAGATGTATCCCTGGGTTCTCTCCTGATAACAGGTGAGTAAATCGGAATTCGTAGTTCGGCTGATTTTAGAGGAATATTTGTACGTTTCAAAAATGAACACTTGGAAACTTTTCTGGTGAAAACCACACAATGGATTCCTATAGAAGGAAATACAAGTTACTGGTAAGTACGCTTAGACTTACTTTTCAGGGTCAGTGCTGGGCTAAAAGATGCAGCACTGGGTTCTCTCCTGATAACAGGTGAGTAAATCGGAATTCGTAGTTCGGCTGATTTTAGAGGAATATTTGTACGTTTCAAAATTGAACACTTGGAAACTTTTCTGGTGAAAACCACACCCTGGATTCCTATCGAAGGAAATACAAGTTACTGGTAAGTACGCTTTGAATTACTTTTCAGAGTCAGTGCTGGTCTAAAAGATATAGCCCTGGGTTCTCTCCTGATAACAGGTGAGTTAATCGGAATTCGTAGTTCGGCTGATTTTAGAGGAATATTTGTACATTTCAAAAATGAACACTTAAGAAACTTTTCTGGTGAAAACCACACAATGGATTCCTATGGAAGGAAATACAAGTTACTGGTAAATACGCTTAGAATTACTTTTCAGGGTCAGTGCTGCTCTAAAAGATGCAGCACTGTGTTCTCTCCTGATAACAGGTGAGTAAATCAGAATTCGTAGTTCGTCTGATTTTAGAGGAATATTTGTAAGTTTAAAAATGGATACTTAAAAAACTTTTCTGGTGAAAACCACACACTGGATTCCTATGGAAGGAAATACAAGTTACTGGTAAGTATGCTTAGAATTACTTTTCAGGGTCAGTGCTGGGCTAAAAGATACAGCCCTGGGTTCTCTCCTGATAGCAGGTGAGTAAATCGGAATTCATAGTTCGGCTGATTTTAGAGGAATATTGGTATCTTTCAAAAATGGACACTTAGAAACTTTTCTGGTGAAAACCACACAATGGATTCCTATGGAAGGAAATACAAGTTACTGGTAAGTACGCTTAGAATTACTTTTCAGGGTCAGTGCTGGGCTCAAAGATGCAGCACTGGGTTCGCTCCTGATAATAGGTGAGTAAATCGGAATTCGTAGTTCGGCTGATTTTAGAGGAATATTTGTACGTTTCAAAATTGGACACTTAGAAACTTTTCTGGTGAAAACCACACACTGGATTCCTATCGAAGGAAATACAAGTTACTGGTAAGTACTCCTAGAATTACTTTTCAGAGTCAGTGCTGGTCTAAAAGATGTATCCCTTGTTTCTCTCCTGATAACAGGTGAGTAAATCGGAATTCGTAGTTCGGCCGATTTTAGAGCAATATTTGTACGTTTCAAAAATGAACACTTGGAAACTTTTCTGGTGAAAACCACACAATGGATTCCTATGGAAGGAAATACAAGTTACTGGTAAGTATGCTTAGAATTACTTTTCAGGGTAAGTGCTGGGCTAAAAGATACAGCCCTGGGTTCTCTCCTGATCGCAGGTGAGTAAATCGGAATTCATAGTTTGGCTGATTTTAGAGGAATATTGGTACCTTTCAAAAATGGACACTTAGAAACTTTTCTGGTGAAAACCACACAATGGATTCCTATGGAAGGAAATACAAGTTACTGGTAAGTACGCTTAGAATTACTTTTCAGGGTCAGTGCTGGGCTCAAAGATGCAGCACCGGGTTCGCTCCTGATAATAGGTGAGTAAATCGGAATTCGTAGTTCGGCTGATTTTAGAGGAATATTTGTACATTTCAAAAATGGACAATAAGAAACTTTTCTGGTGAAAACCCCACACTGGATTCCTATGGAAGGAAACACAAGTTACTGGCAAATACGCTTAGAATTACTTTTCAGGGTCAGTGCTGGGCTAAAAGATGCAGCACTGAGTTCTCTCCTGATAACAGGTGAGTAAATCGGAATTCGTAGTTGGACTGATTTTAGAGGAATATTTGGACGTTTCAAAATTGGACAATTAGAAACTTTTCTGGTGAAAACCACACACTGGATTCCTATCGAAGGAAATACAAGTTACTGGTAAGTACTCTTAGAATTACTTTTCAGAGTCAGTGCTGGTCTAAAAGATGTATCCCTGGTTTCTCTCCTGATAACAGGTGAGTGAATCGGAATTCGTAGTTCGGCTGATTTTAGAGGGATATTTGTACGTTTCAAAATTGGACACTTAGAAACTTTTCTGGTGAAAACCACACAATGCATTCCTATGGAAGGAAATACAAGTTACTGGTAAGTACGCTTAGAATTACTTTTCAGGGTCAGTGCTGGGCTAAAAGATACAGCCGTGGGTTCTCTCCTGATAGCAGGTGAGTAAATCGGAATTCATAGTTCGGCTGATTTTAGAGGAATATTGGTACCTTTCAAAAATGGACACTTAGAAACTTTTCTGGTGAAAACCACACAATGGATTCCTATGGAAGGAAATACAAGTTACTGGTAAGTACGCTTAGAATTACTTTTCAGGGTCAGTGCTGGGCTCAAAGATGCAGCACTGGGTTTGCTCCTGATAATAGGTGAGTAAATCGAAATTCGTAGTTCGGCTGATTTTAAAGGAATATTTGTACGTTTCAAAAATGGACAATTAGAAACTTTTCTGGTGAAAACCCCACACTGGATTCCTATGGAAGGAAATACAAGTTACTGGTAAATACGCTTAGAATTACTTTTCAGGGTCAGTGCTGGGCTAAAAGATGCAGCACTGGGTTCTCTCCTGATAACAGGTGAGTAAATCGGAATTCGTAGTTTGGTGAATTTTAGAGGAATATTTGTACGTTTCAAAATTGGACACTTAGAAACTTTTCTGGTGAAAACCACACACTGGATTCCTATCGAAGGAAATACCAGTTACTGGGAAGTACTCTTAGAATTACTTTTCAGAGTCAGTGCTAGTCTAAAAGATGTATCCCTGGGTTCTCTCCTGATAACAGGTGAGTAAATCGGAATTCGTAGTTCGGCTGATTTTAGAGGAATATTTGTACGTTTCAAAAATGAACACTTGGAAACTTTTCTGGTGAAAACCACACAATGGATTCCTATAGAAGGAAATACAAGTTACTGGTAAGTACGCTTAGACTTACTTTTCAGGGTCAGTGCTGGGCTAAAAGATGCAGCACTGGGTTCTCTCCTGATAACAGGTGAGTAAATCGGAATTCGTAGTTCGGCTGATTTTAGAGGAATATTTGTACGTTTCAAAATTGAACACTTGGAAACTTTTCTGGTGAAAACCACACCCTGGATTCCTATCGAAGGAAATACAAGTTACTGGTAAGTACGCTTTGAATTACTTTTCAGAGTCAGTGCTGGTCTAAAAGATATAGCCCTGGGTTCTCTCCTGATAACAGGTGAGTTAATCGGAATTCGTAGTTCGGCTGATTTTAGAGGAATATTTGTACATTTCAAAAATGAACACTTAAGAAACTTTTCTGGTGAAAACCACACAATGGATTCCTATGGAAGGAAATACAAGTTACTGGTAAATACGCTTAGAATTACTTTTCAGGGTCAGTGCTGCTCTAAAAGATGCAGCACTGTGTTCTCTCCTGATAACAGGTGAGTAAATCAGAATTCGTAGTTCGGCTGATTTTAGAGGAATATTTGTAAGTTTAAAAATGGATACTTAAAAAACTTTTCTGGTGAAAACCACACACTGGATTCCTATGGAAGGAAATACAAGTTACTGGTAAGTATGCTTAGAATTACTTTTCAGGGTCAGTGCTGGGCTAAAAGATACAGCCCTGGGTTCTCTCCTGATAGCAGGTGAGTAAATCGGAATTCATAGTTCGGCTGATTTTAGAGGAATATTGGTATCTTTCAAAAATGGACACTTAGAAACTTTTCTGGTGAAAACCACACAATGGATTCCTATGGAAGGAAATACAAGTTACTGGTAAGTACGCTTAGAATTACTTTTCAGGGTCAGTGCTGGGCTCAAAGATGCAGCACTGGGTTCGCTCCTGATAATAGGTGAGTAAATCGGAATTCGTAGTTCGGCTGATTTTAGAGGAATATTTGTACATTTCAAAATTGGACACTTAGAAACTTTTCTGGTGAAAACCACACACTGGATTCCTATCGAAGGAAATACAAGTTACTGGTAAGTACTCCTAGAATTACTTTTCAGAGTCAGTGCTGGTCTAAAAGATGTATCCCTTGTTTCTCTCCTGATAACAGGTGAGTAAATCGGAATTCGTAGTTCGGCCGATTTTAGAGCAATATTTGTACGTTTCAAAAATGAACACTTGGAAACTTTTCTGGTGAAAACCACACAATGGATTCCTATGGAAGGAAATACAAGTTACTGGTAAGTACGCTTAGACTTACTTTTCAGGGTCAGTGCTGGGCTACAAGATGCAGCACTGGGTTCTCTCCTGATAACAGGTGAGTAAATCGGAATTCGTAGTTCGGCTGATTTTAGAGGAATATTTGTACGTTTCAAAATTGGACACTTAGAAACTTTTCTGGTGAAAACCACACAATGCATTCCTATGGAAGGAAATTCAAGTTACTGGTAAGTACGCTTAGAATTACTTTTCAGGGTCAGTGCTGCTCTAAAAGATGCAGCACTGTGTTCTCTCCTGATAACAGGTGAGTAAATCGGAATTCGTAGTTCGACTGATTTTATAAGAATATTTGTACAATGGTGAAGGAAGGGGGCGGGGCCTGAGGTGACATGTGCAAACTCGTCCTGTGGCACGTTTTAAGTTGGGGAATGAATTCCTTTTCAATCCTGCGGTCCCCTGGGGTCCAACTAGCCCACCAGGTACCTCCAGTATGTGCCAGGGAGCTTCGTTGCAGAGAGGTGTTCAGAGGCCACACCCCTTTTTACAACACTCTGCAATGTGGCGCTTACTGGAGGTACCTGGTGGGCTAGTGTGCCCCTAGGGGACCTCTGGATTGAAGAGGAATTAATTCCCCAACTTAAAACATGCCACAGGGCGTGTTTGCACACATATCACCTCAGGCCCCGGCCCCTACCTTTACCACTGTGCAAATGTGCCCTGTGGCGTGTTTTAAGTTGGGGGATTGAGTCCCCTTGAATCCTGAGGTCCCCTGGCGGACAACTATCCCACCAGGTACCTCCAGTATGCGCCAGGGAGCTGCGTTGCAGAGAAGTGTTCAGAGGCCACGCCCCTTTTTACAACACTCTGCAATGCAGATCCGTGGTGCTTACTGGAGGTACCTGGTGGGGTAGTTGGCCCCTAGGGGACCTCTGGATTGAAGTTATTATAGTTAACTTATATAGTTATAGATATAGATTATAGTTAGGACCTTTTTTAAATAGGAAATTCACAACATTCTATTTCCAATAACTTTGGCGCCGGTTGGTGAATCTTCGCGAAATTTTCAAAACTCGTGGGGCGCTCCGGTCCGCTCCTATCCTGAAAGTTTCGGGGTGATTTAGCAAGTGGGGGCTGAGATAAAAGGGGGGTCTCAAAACTTGTTTTCCCCATGCAATTTTCCATACGAAACTATAGACACGGCTACAGCCCGAACTGCTGAACGGAACTACACCAAATTTGGCAAAGAGGTAGTTCTTGGTTCAGAAAGAACCCTCTTTGTTAAATGGTGTAAAATCTTTCAGTAGTGGCTGAGAAAATCAAAAGTAAAAACACATATATATCTATGGCCGCGGAGGATCCCCACACCCTCCCGATCATGAGCTGTATGCTAATTGGCTGTCAACACTTCAAACCAGGGAGTGTTGGCAGCCATCTTGTGCCTCGGTAGAACCGAGGCACAAGAAATCAGATATACAAGTGCGCAAAATGCAAAAAGGGGGACCCCCTAGGCCTGCTTTTTTTTTTAAACAGGAAAATCCACGGAGGATCTGCAGATCCAGCGGCGGGGAAAAAAAACCAAAGCACAGTCTCCCATGCTTCGTTAGTATTTAGCCCCCGGGGGGGTCATGTCCCGGAGGTAATATTTTTAATGTAATTGGGAGCCCGGAGAGGCCCCCCAGCCCCAGAGACATCCACCCCCAGGGCTTTTCGCAAATATGCACGGGGGACTCTCAGCCCCCCCAGCCCCGGGACCGTCACCCCCTGGGGCTTCAAAAAGAAATGGGTGGGGGGCTCAAAGGCCCCCGGAAGCCCCGGGGACAGCCACCCCCTGGGGCTTTTAAAAAATATGTGGGGGGACTCACAGCCCCCCCAGCCCTAGGGACCACCACCGCCCGGGGCTTTATTTTAAAATAAATCATCCTGCGTGGGGGGCTTGAGCCCCCCCACATGCCCCAGGGACCACCACCACCCCGGGGCACAAAGAATTTAAATTTGGGGGTCCGTTAAGGAATCCTAAGCCCCGGGGACCACCACCCCACAGGGCTTTGTAAATATTGGGAGTGGGGCCGCCCGGCCCCCCTCCTGGAGCCCTTGATGGCCCTGGGGCCCCGCCACCCCCCAGGGCCGGCTCCTGCAGTGTCCCGGGATGCCCACCCCGGGACACTGTAGTTTGCTATGGCAGGGTGGGCGCCTAGCAGCTCCCGCCCTGCCATAGCAAACTGCTTTGGTATTTGGAAGAGAGAACAGGAAACCTGCTCTCTCTTTCAAATACCAAAGACGATTGCTTTTCCACACAGGAAGCTGCATCTTAGCAGGACGCGGGGAGCCGGCGGGAGCGTGGGGGGATTGGGGACCCCCCACGGTCCCCAAAGGAGAGGGCCAGCCCCGGGGATGGGGTCACCAGGGCCATAAGTGGCCCGGGAGGGTGGCCACTCGGCCCCCCTCCCCAATTATATAAAAACAAAATGCAAAAAAAAGAAAAGGCCGGCCCCAGACGATGGGGTCCCCGGGGCCATAAATGGCCAAAGGAGGGGGGCTATGCAGACCCCTCAAAAAAGTGATTTAAAAAAAATTGCCAGGTCCCGGGGAATGGGGTCCCGGGGCCAATTATGGTCTTGGGAGGGGGGCCATGTGGCCCCATTCCAAAGTGTTTTGTTTTTTTAAACAGGGGACAGGTCCTGGGGAATGGGGTCCCCAGGGCCAATTAATTAGAAAAAGAAGGGAGGCCACACATAAAAAATAAAGAAAGAAAAAGACCGGCATCGCGCCGGAGGCCCAGTCCCCTCCTTGCAGCACTTTGCAAAGGCGCCCCCTGGCACGTTTGCAGATGGGGAACTATTTCCCCTTGAATACTGGAGGTCCCTGGGGGCCAACTAGCCCACCAGTAACCTCCAGTATGCGCCAGGGAGCTGCGTTGCAGAGAGGTGTTTTGAGGCCATGCCCCTTTTTATACCTCTCTGCAACGCATCTCTGTGGCACTTAATGGAGGTACCTGGTGGGCTAGTTGCACCCCAGGGATGCTCAGGATTCAAGGGGAGTTAATCCCCCAATTTAAAACATGCCACGGGGTGTGTTTGCACAGTGGTGAAGGGAGGGGGTGGGGCCTGAGTTGACATGTGTTCAAACACACCCTGCTGCGTGGTTTAAGTTGGGGAATTAATTCCTCTTCAATCCTGAGGGTCCCGTGGGGCCAACTAGCGCACCAGGCACCTCCAGTAAGTACCGTGGAGCTGCGTTGCAGAGTGTTGTAAAAAGGGCATGGCCTCTGAACACCTCTCTGCAACGCAGCTCTCTGGTGCCTACTGGAGGTACCTGGTGGGCTAGTTGGCCCCTAGGGACCCTCAGGATTGAAGAGGAATTAATTCCCCAACTTACAACCCGCCACAGGGCGTGCTTGCAGACATGTCACCTCAGGCCCCGCCCCCTTTCTTCACCATTGTGCATATGTGCCCCCTGGCAAGGTGTAAATTGGGGAATTAATTCCTCTTCAATACTGAGGGTTCCTGAGGACCAACTAGCCCACCAGGTACCTCCAGTATGCGCCAGGGAGCTGCGTTGCAGAGAGGTGTTCAGAGGCCACACCCATTTTTACACCTCTGTGCAACACAGCTGTGTGGTGCTTACTGGAGGTACCTGGTGGGATAGTTTGAGCCTAGGGACCCTCAAGATTCAAGTGGACTTAATCTCCCAAATTAAAATGCCCACAGGGCGCGTTGACACAGTGGTGAAGGGAGGGGATGGAGCCTGAGGTGACATGTGCAAACATGCCCTGTGGCCCGTTTTAAGTTGGGGAAATAATTCCCCTTCAATCCTGAGAGCCCCTGGGGGCCAACTAGCCCACCAGGTGGTTCCAGTAAGTGCCATTGTGCTGCATTGCAGAGAGGTGGTCCAGGCCGTACTCCTTTTTACACCTCTCTGCAACGCAGCTCTGTGGGCTTACTGGAGGTACCTAGTGGGCTAGTTTGACCCTAGGGACCTTCAGGATTCAAGGGGACTTAATATCCCAACTTAAAACGTCCACAGGGCGCGTTTACACAGTGGGGAAGGGAGGGGACGGGGCCTGAGGTGATGTGTGCAAACACGCCCTGTGGCGCATTTCAAGTTGCGGAAATAATTCTCCTTCAATCCTGAGTTGCCCTGGGGGCTAACTAGCCACCAGTTGCTTCCAGTAAGTGCAACGGCTCTCGTTGCAGAGAGGTGGTCCAGGCCGTGCCCCTTTTTACACCTCTCTGCAACGCAGCTCTGTGGCACTTACTGGAGGTACCTAGTGGTCTAGTTGGACCCTAGGGACCCTCAGGATTCAAGGGGACTTAATCTCCCAACATAAAACGGCCACAGGGCACGTTTGCATAGTGGTGAAGGGAGGGGACGGGGCCTGACGTGACGTGAGCTAACATGCTCTGTGGCGCATTTTCAGTTGGGGAAATAATTCCCCTTCAATCCTGAGGGCCCCTGGGGGCCATATAGCCCTACAGGTGCTTTCAGTTAGCGCCACTGCGCTGCGTTGCAGAGAGGTAGTCCAGGCCATGCCCCTTTTTACACCTCTCTGCAAACGCAGCTATGTGGCGCCTACTGGAAGTACCTAGTGGGCTAGTAGGACTCAAGGGACCCTCAGGATTCAAGGGGACTTAATCTCCCAAATTAAAACGGCCACAGGGCACGTTTGCACAGTGGTGAAGGGAGGGGACGGGGCCTGACGTGACGTGAGCTAACATGCTCTGTGGCGCATTTTAAGTTGGGGAAATAATTCCCCTTCAATCCTGAGGGCCCCTGGGGGCCACCTAGCCCACCAGATGCTTCCAGTAAGTGCTACTGCGCTGTGTTGCAGAGAGGTGGTCCAGGCCGTGTCCCTTTTTACATCTCTGTGCAACGCAGCTCTGTGGCGCTACCTGGAGATACCTGGTGGGCTAGTTGGACCCAAGGGTCACTCAGGATTCAAGGGGACTTTATCCTCAAAATTAACACGGCCACAGGGTGTGTTTGCACACATGTCACCTAAGGCCCCCCCTCCCTTCACCAGTGTGCAAACGCGCCCTGTGGTGAGTTTTAAGAGGTAGTTTTAATCCCCCTGCCCTATTATGTACTAGGGGCTTAAAGAGGAGGACATAGTAATCACAGGGGTACCCCAACGCATAGTGTTCCCTAGTGTATGTAGGTGTTTTAATTGTATTCTAAGTGTCTTTTAACATAACACTGGCTCTAGGACTGGTTAGTCAGAGTCAATTACCACCAGTACCCATCTAAAAAAGTTGAGAGTACAGGATGATTTTGCAACAAGGCCTCTTTCTACTCCTCTGTTTGTTCTTTCTGCACGTCTTCCTTCTTCCTGCACTTTTCTTCGTCTTTGAGGACTTCTGTTGCTTCTTTCTGCATTTCTTTTGCTTCTTTATGTGTGTTTTTTCTTCTTTCTTCACATGTCGTACATCTGTAGGCATTGGTAGAAACTAGCATTTAAAAAACCTTAGAAAGTCACTGAAAAAAAACATAGGTTTCAGGCACGTTATAGTTACAAATTAGCATTTAAAAACCCTTTGAAATTCCCTGAAATAACCATAGGTTTCAGGCACATTATAGTTAGGAATTAACATTTAAAAAACCTTTGAAATTCACTGAAAAAAACAGGTTTCAGGGGCGTTATAGTTAGTTGGACATTTCACTTGTACAAAACCATTGAAATTCCCCCGTTATAGTTAGTTCAGCTAACTATAACTTGCGCGCCCGCAATGCACTGCTGATGACATCACATATTACATCACTCATGACAACACTGATGACATCTCAAATGACATCACTCATGACATCACTGATGACATCATCCTTGTGATAGAGTAGCAGACCTCCTCTCACCTAATATAACCTTTGATACACGCACTCAAAAATAGAAACTAACATTTTCAAAACAATGAACATACCAATACCACTTACAACACACCTATTCAGCAAATTCCAAGATCTACACACACATCCACTCATTCACCAACAGTCCTATACAGTCACTCATACATGTACTCACTCATCATATGTACTTATCACTTATAGAAACACATACTAATTTATAGAGGAACTCCTCCAATCTCTCACTCTCACATATACTCACTTATATACACCAATACTCACATATAATAGTTTAAAACACATGTAGATACTCATAAAGATACTATTGAGACAGTCATTCACTCACTAACACACCCATACACACACTCATCCACCCATACAGTCCTGCACACATGCTGTCTTCAACACATACAAACGGTGAGTCACTCATTCATGCATCTATGCACTGCGTAATACCCCCACCGAATCATACAGACACTCAGACACTCATACTGATACTCAAAAAACCAACTAATAACCTATATAGACACTCATGTAGCTACTCACCAACCCATGCAGCCACTTATACACAAAATGAGAGACTGATACAGATATTTACATATTTAAACATTACTTACTAACCCATGTATTCACTAAGATACACTTAATCAGTCAGTTATACAATCAATTTTCCCCCAAAAAATCATCCATTTAGACACTTATATACCCATTTATTCTTCCATCGACCTTGAGATATACATATATAAAACATATTTAATTTTCAGAAAAACACACATTCACTGGATGATGTCATAAGTGATGTCATCAGTGATGTCATTTGAGATGTCATCAGTGATGTCATGAGTGATGTCACTGACCATGTTATGAGTGATGTAATATGTGACGTCATCAGCAGTGCATTGCGGGCGCGCAAGTTATAGTCAGCTGAACTTTGACTTGTCCACTTTTTCAATTTGACCAGTTGGTGTTTCTGTGTCTTCTTGTAAATCTTCTTCTTCTTCTTCTATATAAATTGATTCATACCATTTAATATTTTTTTTCAAATACAAATTTGCTCTTTGTACTTTTCGTACATCCACCAGCTCTTGCCAAATCTTCTTATTCTTTGTAGGTACACCATTAACCAGAATTACTAATGGTTCAGTTTCCAAAGTATCTGCATCAATAGTTTCCATATTTTTTTTCAAATCCAAGGGCAAATACACCACTCTTCCTTTTAAACCTCTCAGTAAATCAGAAGGAGGTAATTTACCAGTTTTGGGCTCCATACGTACTATGGTCTGGAACGGATGAACACATTGAATGAGTATAGACTCATATGTATTTAATTCAGAAAGTTCGGCAGGAATAGCATCCAATTCTAAATTATTATGTACAGCTCTGGTCGGCATTCTATTTTCTTCTAACTTATTATAACAGTATTTACAAATACGCTGATCTTCACCCAATTCAAAACAATTTTCAAGAAATATATATGTTGCAAAATCCTTCCACTTATAATTATCTTCATTTTCACTTTTTTTATACAGATCAACACTCCTTGTTTGAATTTTATAATGACTTCTGCGGCAACAAATACAAGTAATATTTGGTCTTTCATTAGAGGTGATAGTAAATTTTGTCATTTCATCCTCAAAATTTTTAGTAATAATGAGTTCTACATTCTGTTCCTCATTTTCCTCATTTACTGTGTCCTTTTCTGCACTTTCTTGTTCTGGACCAAAGTAACAAAACTGAATCTCATCAGTAACCTTCACTACATCTGATACAGATCCACGGAACAGAGCATTATTCAACTCATTCAACTTTACTGCTGGACTTTTAGCAAAATACAATGTTCTCACAAACTTTCTCATTTCAGTATGATGAACAGCCAGCATCCTAAAATGATGAAAAACACTTTTTCACACTTTTCTAGATAGACAAGCCAGAGAATGTCCCTGCAAACCAGTTTTTTCTCTCACTCTGCATGGATCTAGTGTTTGAAGCACCTTCATCTTCTGTTTTACACTCTTTTTACTATATTCTCTTAGAAAGTCACGTAATTTATCAATAGATTCCTGACGCACAGTACAAATACTACTACAGTTCCAAGTGTACACTGGGGCTTTTGGACGTCTCCCCATAGCCTCAGCAGCCATTACTTCTTCCTCATTTCTTGGGACCATTTTCTCTTTTTGCATCACACAACAATCCCTAACTTCATATGCTCTACCATTGGTGTCAACTGCATGCAACAAACTATTACTTTGAAGATAACTCTCTTCATTAAAAAATGGTTCAGTACTTGAACTGTGTTTCCATTCTCCCAAGAACACTTTACAAAAGTTACTTTTTTTCCCTTCTCTTTTCCTTTTGCTTTGTGACTTCATTGCATTCACTAATTTTTCTAATCTACGCATCCTATTCAAAATTAGAATAAAAAGTTTTCTTTTTATTTCCAAAGCCTTACTTACAATATTTTCTATACATTTTTTTTTTTAATAAATTTTGTTTTTTTCTTATATTTTTTCACATCCTTTAGCAAATTTAACATCACTCTTCTATGAAACATTTTTCGACGAATGTTTTTAAAATCTAATTTTCGTGTTAAATCTGTTTGACATACTTCTGATTGTACATTAGCTTTTTTTTTTGCTGTTGACTGTGTTTTTGCTTAGTACATAAAACTCTCTTTGTTTTACAGTTATTTTTGCCATTTTTTTGTTTTTTGAAAATCTTTTTTAAGAAATCTCTGCTCTGCTTACCAGAAGACTTTTTCTTTTTGCCATCACTAGCTTCTCCTGCTATTTTTTTTTCCCAGTTTTGTCCAGATATACTTGTTGTTGCTTTTCTTTCCTTTTTCTTGTCCTTAAAGGCATTTCTTTTTTCACTGTTGCTCAGCAATACCTGCAAGGAACTAAAAAAAAATCCTTTTTGTAATTGTAATTCATTAAAATATTTTTTTTTACTTTTCATTTATTTCAAATGTTTTTCCATTTGTCTCTCATTTCAGATTTACTAATTTTTGCACAGTACTACCCACCACAGTTGAAAAAAAACAAGCTGCCCCTTTCCTGCAAGTGCATTTTTTAACAGAACAACTGCAACACAAATTATATCTGTGGCCACAATTCCTGTGCACACACAGCCTCATGGTGTGCTTCTAAGCAGAAAACAGAATTTGATTTGCAAATTCAAAGCACATTTACTACTCTGGTAGATCAAGTAATAATTGCTGTTACAGCCTTACACATTTTACCTGGAAAATCACAGAGGCAGAAAAGAGCACATTTCCTAACAGCTACTTCATACCATAAGTATCTGCAACCTGGGTGAGTGTTTAGAGTAGAGCAAAGAAAATGAGGCCTTGGTGACGTTGAATGTGTTTGCATTACACACAGACCTGAGTAGTACGCATGGGAGTGTTGGAGAAGCTGCTGCGTGTGTCCCAAGAGTGTGTTTCTGCAGACTATGTATTGTCAGCTGCAAGAGACATGAGCAAGGAGATTTCCAGAACTGCATGAAGACTACAGGGATGTACGTAACAGTGCATGTGTGCTAAGGGATAATTTGTGTAAACACAACAGGCTGCCCCTTTCCTGGGACTGCAATTCTTACTGAACAACAACTTCACAAACTAAATCTCTGCCCACAATTCCTGTGCGCACACAGACTCATGCTATGCTTTTTGGAACAAAACAGTGTCCCTGAATAGTACCAAATTACGGTTACAGCCTGACACATTTCCCTTATCATTTACAGAAGCAAAAAACAGCACATGTCCTAACAGCTCCTTAAGACCATGACCATGTGTTACAGGGTGAGTGATTAGACTAGATCAATTTAAATGAGGCCTTGGTGACGTTGAATGTATTTGCATTACACATTGCTATCTGAAACAGCACACAGAGCTGAGTACTACACATGAGAGTGTTGGAGAAGCTGCTGCGTGTGTGCCAAGAGTGTGTTTCTGAAGACTATGTATTGTCTGGTGCAAGACAGATGAGCAAAGAGACTTCCAGAACTGCATGAAGACTGCAGGCATGTACGTAACAGTGCATGTGTGCTAAGGGATAATTTGTGTAAACACAACAGGCTGCCCCTTTCCTGGGACTGCAATTCTTACTGAACAACATCTTCACAAATTAAAACTCTGCCCACAATTCCTGTGCGTACACAGACTCATGCTATGTTTTTTGGAACAAAACAGTGTCCCTGAATAGTACCAAATTACTGTTACAGCCTGACATATTTCCCTTATCATTTACAGAAGCAAAAAAGAGCACATGTCCTAACAGCTCCTTAAGACCATGACCATGTGTTACAGGGTGAGTGATTAGATTAGATCAATTTAAATGAGGCCTTGGTGACGTTGAATGTGTTTGCATTACACATTGCTATCTGAAACAGCACACAGAGCTGAGTACTACACATGAGAGTGTTGGAGAAGCTGCTGCGTGTGTGCCAAGAGTGTGTTTCTGAAGACTGTGTATTGTCTGGTGCAAGACAGATGAGCAAAGAGACTTCCAGAACTGCATGAAGACTGCAGGGATGTATGTAACAGTGCATGTTTGCTAAGGGATAATTTGTGTAAACACAACAGGCTGCCCCTTTCCTGGGACTGCATTTCTTACTGAACAACATCTTCACAAATTAAATCTCTGCCCACAATTCCTGTGCGCACACAGACTCATGCCATCATTTTACACATATAACACAGGCTGCCCCTTTCCTGGGACTGCATTTCTTACTGAACAACATCTTCACAAATTAAATCTCTGCCCACAATTCCTGTGTGCACACAGACTCATGCCATCATTTTACGCACATAACACAGGCTGCCCCTTTCCTGGGACTGCATTACAAACTGAACAACATCTTCACAAATTAAAACTCTGCCCACAATTCCTGTGCGCACACAGACTCATGCTATGTTTTTTGGAACACAACAGTGTCCCTGAATAGTACCAAATTACTGTTACAGCCTGACACATTTCCCTTATCATTTACAGAAGCAAAAAAGAGCACATGTCCTAACAGCTCCTTAAGACCATGACCATATGTTACAGGGTGAGTGATTAGACTAGATCAATTTAAATGAGGCCTTGGTGACGTTGAATGTGTTTGCATTACACATTGCTATCTGAAACAGCACACAGAGCTGAGTACTACACATGAGAGTGTTGGAGAAGCTGCTGCGTGTGTGCCAAGAGTGTGTTTCTGAAGACTGTGTATTGTTTGGTGCAAGACAGATGAGCAAAGAGACTTCCAGAACTGCATGAAGACTGCAGGGATGTACGTAACAGTGCATGTGTGCTAAGGGATAATTTGTGTAAACACAACAGGCTGCCCCTTTCCTGGGACTGCAATTCTTACTGAACAACATCTTCACAAATTAAGTCTCTGCCCTCAATTCCTGTGCGCACACAGACTCATGCCATCATTTTACGCACATAACACAGGCTGCCCCTTTCCTGGGACTGTATTTCTTACTGAACAACAACTTCATAAATTAAATCTCTGCCCACATTTCCTGTGTGCACACAGAGTCATGCCATCATTTTAGGCACATAACACAGGCTGCCCCTTTCCTGGGACTGCATTTCTTACTGAACAACATCTTCACAAATTAAATCTCTGCCCACAATTCCAGTGTGCACACAGACTCATGCCATCATTTTAAGCACATAACACAGGCTGCCCCTTTCCTAGGACTGCATTTCTTACTGAACAACAACTTCACAAATTAAATCTCATTCAACAATTCCTATATACACACAGACTCATGCTGTGTTGATAGGCACAAAACACAGGCTGCCCCTTTCCTGGGTTATCAATTCTTACAGAACTAATGCTTTTTTCAAATGTGCTGCCATTTTCCTCTCTTTTCTTTCAAAGTGATTTCTGCTAAATGCTAACCATCACAATTAAAAAGAAGCTGTCCTTTTCTTTCAACTGCAAGTCTTACTTTTCAACAGCAACACAAATTAAATCTCTGTCAACAATTCTTCTCTGCACACAGACTCATGGTTTGATGGTAGGCACAAAACAGTATTCCTCATTGTTACCAATACACATTAACTTAGGGTGAAAACATACTCCATAATATTTTACATATTCAAAACAGTTAAATATCTCCCAAAACAGAAAATGTAAATCACAACTTTAAACAAATATTCACAATTCTTTTTTTTATATCTAAATTAACCACAAACACCCCCTCTCAAACTCATAACTCACCTTTAAAATTAGTTAGTTGTGAAAGAAATGTGGCAGTCACACAGCAGTTTATCAGACCAGAATCTCTGAGCTGAACACCTCTCTCCTCTCAGCAGAACCAGTTAATGGCACAGTTTCCCTCTCTTTTTTCCCACATATACATGTTAATTTCAAATCTCAGTGCTTCCCACATTTTTTCAAATGAAATCACACATTTCTATTGGATGAAAACTTCAACCCCTTTCCAAATGTACCCTTCCCCCAACTTGACTTCTGCCTGCTACCATAGCAACAGGTCATGGAACACTGCTGTGAAGAGAGAGGTCAGAAGTTCAGCAGACAATGTTTCATATCCAAAGAGCAAGAGTGCTTGACTTTTCAAACCTAACAGCCAATCCACAGTAATGTTCTTTGGTAACACATTTTTCTGTACCAATACAAAACATGCTTTTTAAAATTTAAACATACAGCCTAGTTTTTAGTGTAGAATGGTTTGAAACAGCCAATGAGTTCTTTTTATAAAAAAAAGTATGTGTGCCCCCATTTTTCAACTGTCTTTCATTTCATATTGCCATTCTACTGAAAGACACCTCCTGAGTGCATCCAGATCTCCTTTCGAGATGTTCACAGTGTGGATTGTAGGTCACAGCTATGTCTTCCGGAGTGAAAAATTTGTAGAAAAAAGAGGTATGGTGAGAGACCTTGCTTTTAGATATTAAATGGATTGGTCAGAGAGGGTTAAAGTGGCACCAATTAATGCCTTTGGTGAAAACCTTTGTACATCTCCCACAGCCTAACCTTATTATTGTGCACTGTGGGGGTAATGACCTAGGCACTTTAACTGGGGTAGGTCTAAAAATGCTTATGAAGGACACCTTTGTGCAATTGATGGCGCTTTTTCCACAAACTGCCTTTGTATATTCTAACATATGCCAAAGGCAAAAGTGGAACTGGTCCAACCAATTTTGTCCGCAGATTGACAAAGCAAGGAAGCACGTCAACAAATCTATTTCTGCTTTCCTCAGAGACTATGGTATGGGATCTATATACCACAACAACTTGCGTTACAACATGCAAGACATTTATAGAGGAGATGGTGTACACTTCACTGATGAAGGGAACAGAGTCTTCCTCTTGAACTTTAGACTCTGCATCGGTACTTACTTGTAGGTACCAAAAAACAAACAATAAACACAAGGGCTCTTTTTAGAGCCACCTTATATCTAAACACTTAAATGCGATTTTTTATTATTTTTTAAAAAAAGTTTTTTTCGGGTGCGCGCTGGGTGCGCGCACTCGGCGATTTTTTTTTTCAAAATATAAATCTTTTTTTTTGCCCTACAAGGTCCTACTGTGACCCCCTTACAATGCCTAGTGGGTCAATATCTCCCCACTCTGCCCCCTTTTCAAGTTCTCCCCCTTTGTTTATCACCCCCTCTTTATGCGAGAGACAAAATGGCGGCCGCCGCTTCCTGATTTCCACCGATTCGAATGTTTACTAACATCTAACAACCAATCAGAAGTGCGCTCGCGCACGGCAAGGTGCGCGCACAGTACTTGCTCAGTGCGCGCACACTGCGCGCTTACAGATATATATATTGATTTAAATGCTAATTTCTCAGGAAATACTGAACAGATTTACACCAAACCTGCAAAAGGCACTTCATGGACCTTATGGCTACCTCTCTGCCAAATTTCACATAATTCTGTTCAGCCGTTCGGGCTGTAGCTGCGACTAAAGTCCCTATAGAAAAATGCATGGGGAAAACGCGTTTTGGGACCCCCCCTTTTTCTTGGCCCCCGCTTGATGAATCCCCCCGAAACTTTCAGGGTAGGAGCTGAGCGTAGCGCCCCATTAGTTTTGAAAATTTTGCGAGGATTCGTCAACCGGCGCCAAAGTTATTCAAAATAGAATTTTGAGATTTCCTATGGAAACACGGTCCTAACTATAACTACCTACTGGCGACCGCCAGTAGGTAATATATATATATATATATATATATATATATATATATATTATCTACTGGCGATCGCCAGTAGATAGTTATACTTAGGATCGTGTTTCCATAGGAAATCCGCAACATTCTATTTGGAATAACTTTGGCGCCGATTGACGAATCCTCGCGAAATTTTCAAAATAGGTGGGGCGCTCTGCTCCGCTCCTTCCCTGAAAGTCTCGGGGGGATTCGTCAAGCAGGGGCTGAGAACAGGGGGTCCCAAAACGCGTTTTCCCCATGCATTTTTCCATAGGACCTTTAGTCCAAGCTACAGCCCGAACGGCTGAACAGAATTACTTGAAATTTGGCAGAGAGGAAGTCCTCAGGTCAGGGATATGCCTTTTGCTGGTGTAAATCTGTTCAGTATTTCCTGAGAAAATAGCATTTAAAAGCATATATATATCTATCAGCGCGCTCCGTGTACGTACGGTAAAACTTACCGTACGCGCATGCTGCCGTGCACGAGCGCGATTCTGATTGGTTGTTAGATCTTAGTAAACATTCGAAGCGGTCGAAACCAGGAAGTGTCGGCCGCCATTTTGTCTCTCGCAGTCTGAGGGGGTGAAAAACAAAGGTGGAGAACGTGAAAAGGGGGCAGGGTGGACAGTTCCTGACCCCCTAGCCTTAGTCAGGGGGTCCCAGAAGGACCCCCAAGGGCCAAAATTTCCTTTAATTTTTTTGCGAAAAATCGCGGAGTACGCATAGCGTGCGCGTACGGTAGAAACGGAAAAATTCCGCAAACTGCATAACGTGGGCGCGCGGTGCGCAAAGCGCACCGTGCGCGTACGGTACGCACACGGTGAAAAAGCTTAAAAAAAATAAATACATAACTCAGCATTTAAAAAACTGTACAAATTCACTGAAAAAACCATAGGTTTCACACACATTATAGTTAGGAATTAGCATTTAAAAAACCTTGCAAATTCACTTAAAAAACGATAGGTTTCACACATGTTATAGTTAGCTGGACATTTCACTCGTGAAAAACCATTGAAATTCCCCCGTTATAGTTAGTGCAGGCAACTATAACTCACGCGACCGCAATCCTCTGCTGATGACGTCAGATATTACATCACTGTATTTAGACACTTATTTACCCATGTCTTCTTCCACTAATTTTTAGCTATACATATATTACAAATATTTTTTTTTCAGAAAGACATATATGTCATCAGTGATGTAATATCTGACGTCATCAGCAGAGGATTGCGGTCGCGTGAGTTATAGTTGCCTGCACTAACTATAACGGGGGAATTTCAATGGTTTTTCACGAGTGAAATGTCCAGCTAACTATAACATGTGTGAAACCTATGGTTTTTTAAGTGAATATATATATATGTATATATATTACCTACTGGCAGTCGCCATTCTATTCAAAAATCTTTTTTTCTTTTGCCATTATCTTTGGGGCCGTTTGACCAATATTCCCAAAATATTAAAACTAATGGCCCGCTCAGTTCAGCTCCTGTCTTGAAAGTTTCGGGGTGATTGGTCAAGCGGCGGCCAAGAAAAAATGGGGGTCACAAAACGCGTTTTCTCCATGTTAATTTCCATGCAAAACATTTGTCGCAGCTACAGCCCAAACTGCTGACCGGAATTATACCAAATTCGGCAGAGAGGTAGCTCTTGGTCCAGAGTGCACTCCTTGCTTTAAATGGTGTCAATCGATTCAGTAGTTCCTGAGACATTCATATTTAAAAATATGGATATCCGGTGACTGCGGTGGATCAGTGAACCCTCCTGATCACAAGCTTTACTCTGATTGGCTGCCAACGCCTCAAACCAGGAAGTGTTGGCAGCCATCTTGTGACTCGGTTGAACAGAGTCAAAAGAAAAAAGGTAAAAAGGTAAAAAAAAGAAAAGGGCGCAAGGTAGAAAGATCAGGACTCCCTAGGCCTGCCAGAGGCCCCCAAAAAAACCATTTAGTAGTTTCATTTTCAGCGGGATTCACGTAGGGTGCGCAAATCCCATGGACATTTTAAAAAAAAATTAAGAATGGTCTCCCGTGCTTCCTTCCTTTTAGGCTACAAGGTACGCCAGGTCCGGGGGCAATGATTAACTATTATGCGGGGGCCCTCGCAGGCCCAGGAACCGCCACCTCCCTGGGGCTCAGCTTTAAACATAATGAAGTGTAGAGGGGCTCAAGCCCACCCACACAGCCCCAGGGACCACTACCTCCCTGGCGCATACATACATTATTAAGTTTGGAGGCCCGTTGTGGCCTCCCGGCCCCGGGGACCACCACCTCCCCTGGGATTTAACCACACAGGAAGGGGGGATGCATGGCCCCCCTCCTAGAACACTTCATGGCCCTGGGGACTGCCATGCCCAGGGCCGGCTCCAGTAATGTGATTGGGGCCCACCCCAGGACATTGCAATTTGCTATGGCAGAGTGGGAGCACTGCTCCCGCCCTGCCATAGCAAACAGTGTTTTCGCTTTGAACAAGTGAGAGCACTCTGCTTTTTAACCCGAGGGAGCTGCATGTTATCAGCTCCCTGGAGGTAAAAACCAATGCCAGCCCCAGCTGGAGGTGGGAACCGGCCAGGACCGCCGGGGCCTTCATGCTCCCCCCGTGTTCCCTTTGAAGATTGCCGTGGCCCAGGGAATGGGATCCCCAGTGCAAAGTGGACTTTGAGGTGGGCCATTCTTCCCTTAAAAAAAATTAAATGAGCAAAGGCTTAGCCTTGGGGCCAGAATTGACCTCGGGAGAGGGTCAGCGCCCCCTTCTTTTGTATTTAAAAATAAAATGAAGTGGGTCTGGCCCCATGGGGATGGGGTCCCCGGGGCACAAAAGGGTCAGGGGAAGGGGGGCCACACAGCCCTCATTCCTAAAATAAAAATAAATAAAAAGGAAGCCAATGAACTCGCAGGAAGCCCTGCCCCCTTTCACCACTGCTCTGCAAATGCGTTTTCTGATGCATTCTAGGTTGGGGGATAAAGTTCTCTTCCCTACTGAGGGCCCTTAGGGGCCAACTAGCACACCTCTTACCTCCGATAAGCCCCACATAGTGGGATTACTGAGAGGTGGTTGGAGACCACGCCCCTTATCCCACCAGTCTGCAAATGTGCCTCTTGGCACACTGCTGGTGAGGCGATGAGGTCCCCTTGTGTCCCGAGGGCTTCAGGACTAAGGTGGCCTTACTCGCCCAAGCAGAAGTGAACCAGGAGGTGCAATTGCAGAGTGGTGTAAAAAGTGGGCATGGCCGCTGACTGCTTCTCTGCAATCCAGCTTTGTGGGGTTTACTGGAAGAAACAGGAGGGCTAGTTGTCCCCCAGGGACCCCCAGGGACCCTCAAGAGGCAAGGGGACTTGATCCCCCAACCCAGAGCACACCAGGAGGCATGTTTGCAGAGTGATGGAGAAATGGGGCGTGGCATGCGACCACCTCTCAGCAATCCTACTGTGTAGGGCTTACAGGAGATAACGGGGGCTAGTTGGCCCCCAGGGACACTCAAGGTGCAAGAGGACTTAATCCCTCAACCCAGAGTGCACCAGGAAACGAGTTTGCAGAATGGTGAGCGAAGGGGGCGTGGACTACTATCACAACTTAGTAATCCTCCTGTGTGAGACTTAGTGGAGGCAATAGAAAGGGTAGTTGGCCCCCAAGGATATCCTTGGGGGCCAACTACCCCATCTGTTACCTGCAGTAATTCACACACAGTGGGATTGCTAAAAGATCTTCAGAGGCCACGCCCCCATTTGTCCACCACTCTGCAAATACGCCTCCTGGCACACTACTGGTTGGGGATGAAGTCTCCTTTACTCCTGAGGAACTTTGGGGGCCAAGAAGGCATTCTGGTACCTCCTGTAAGTCCTACTCAGCAGAATTCCTGAGCGCTGGTTGGTGGCCCAGCCCCCTTTCTCTACCACTCTGGAAATGCGACTACTAGTTAAAGAAGCAATTGCAATGCAATGAGTCTTGCATTTGTGAGAGTAGAACTATTGGTGTTGTAAATGTAAAAGTGGATGTACGTTGTGTGCAATGGAATTATGTGGTATGTTGTGCAGTGAAATTATATGGATAGAAAGTATGCAGTATTTTGTGTATAGGAATTATGGAGAGTGGGGTTATGTGTT
Source organism: Triturus cristatus (assembly GCF_964204655.1). NCBI lineage: Eukaryota > Metazoa > Chordata > Amphibia > Caudata > Salamandridae > Triturus > Triturus cristatus. The sequence continues at coordinate 1,209,034,971 of NC_140591.1, read as the reverse complement.
ATGGAGAGTAATTATGTGGTATGGTAGTCTGTGTTGTGGAGTGATAACCTCAGGTTTAGTCCTCATCATTTCCATAGAAGCTAAACTATGAACTCAATGAGACACACAAATAGAAAGAACCACTGAGGAGCACTTCTGGACCTAGTTAGAGGTATGAGCAGGGCCACTGGACTTATGAGACGGTTCCGCCATTGCGATTTTTGTACAATTAAACATTTTCAGCATTTGCCACATAATCCATCATCTGCTGCATAATCTGCAGACTTGAACAAAAAAAACCTTGTTTCTTCAGCTCAAATTTTACCAAAAATTCAGCGACAAGTGTTACCGCATGTTGCTTCTTTCTGTACCTCTCTTGCTTTTATCTTTTGCACTTCTCCTGCATCTTTCTGCACCTCTGTTGCTTCTTTCTGCGGCCCTCTTGCCTCATTCTGCACCCATATTCCCTCTTTCTGCACCTCTCTTGCCTCTTTCTGCACCTCTCTTGCCTCTTTCTGCACTTCCCTTGCCTGTTTCAGCACCTCACTTGCTTCTTTCTGCACCACACCTGCTCCTTTTTGCACCTCAATTGTTGCTTCTTTCCGTACCCCTTTTGCCTCTTTCTTCACCTCTGATGCTTCTTTCTGCACTTCTCTTGCTTCTTTATGCACCCCTTGCTTCTTTCTGCACCCCACTTCACCCTATATGCATTTCTCTTGCCTGTTTCAACACCTCGCTTGCTTCTTTCTGCACCACACTTGCTTCTTTCTGCGCCTCTCTTGTTCCTCCTTTCCGTACCCCTTTTGTCTCTTTCTGCACCTCTGTTGCTTCTCTCTGCACTTCTCTTGCTTCTTTCTGCACCCCTCTTCACTCTTACTGCACTGTTCTTTCTGTACCTCTGCTCTCTGTTTTTGCACCTCTCTTGTCTCTTTCTGCACTTCTATTGCCCTCTTGCTTCGTTCTGCACCTCTCTTACCTCTTTCTGCAGTTTTCTTGCCTCTTTCTGCACCTCTGGTGCTTACTTCTGCACTTCTCTTGCCTCAATCTACACCTCTGTTGGTTCTTTCTACACTTCTCTTGCTTTTCCCCCACCTCTCTTGCTTCTTTCTGCACCCCTCTTGCTCTCTTTCTGCACCCCTCTTCCCACTTTCTGCACCTCTCTTGTAAGTTTCTGCATTTCTTTTGCTTCTCTCAGCACCCCTCTTGCCTGTTTTTGCATCTCATTTGCCCCTTTCTGCACCATACCTTGCTTCTTTCTACACCCTTCTTGCCTCTTTCTGCAACCCCCATCCTTCTTTATATACCTCTCTTGCCTCTTTCTGCACCCTAGTCCCCTGTTTCTGCACCTCCTCTGCCTGTTTCTGCACCTCTATTGCCTCTTTCTGCACATCTCTTGCCTGTTTCTGCACCTCTGTTTCTTCATTCTGAACTTCTCTTGCCTGTTTCTGTACTTTCCTTGCTTCTTTCTGCACCTCTCTTGCCTCATTCTGTACCCCCTCACCTCTTTCTGCACCTCTGTTTGTTCTTTCTGCACTGCTCTTGCTTCTTTCTGTACCTCTCTTGCAAATTACTGTACCCTCTCCTGACTGTTTCTGCTGCTCTTTTGCCTCTTTCTGAACCTCTTTAGCCTGCTTCTGTACCACTCTTGCCTCTTTCTGCACCTCTCTTGCCTGGTTCTGCACCTCTGTTGTTTCCCCCCACTTCTCTTGCCTCTTTCTGCACCTCTATGGCTTCTTTCTGTATCTCTCTTGCTTCTTTCTGTACCCCTCTTGCCTCTTACTGCACCCCTCTTCCCTCTTTCCATACCTCTCTTGACTCTTTCTGTACCTCTATTGCTTCTTTCTACAATCCACTTGCCTCTTTCTGCACCTCTCTTACTTCTTTCTATATCCCTCATACATCTTTGTGCATCCATCTTCCCTCTTTCTGCACCTCTCTTGCCTCTTTTTTCACTTCTCTTGCCTCTTTCTGAATTTCTATTGCTTCTTTCTGCACCCCTCTCGCCTCTTTCTGCACCCGGCTTCCCTCTTTCTGCACCACTCTTGCCTCTTTCTGCACATCTATTGCTTCTTTCTATACATCTAATACCTCTTTCTGCACCTCTATTGCCTCTTTTTACACCTCTGTTGCTTCTTTCTACACTTATCTTACCTCTTTCTGCACCTCTCTTGCCTCGTTCTGCACCTCTCTTGCTTCTTTCTCCACTTCCCTTTCCCCATTCTGCACATCACTTGCTTCTTTCTGCACTCCCCTTGCTTCTTTCTGCTCCCCTATTGCTTCTTTTTGTCCCCTTTTGCCTCTTTCTGCACCTCTGTTGCTTCTTTCTGCACCTCTCTTACTTCTTTCTGTACCCCTCTTCTCTCATTTTGCACCCCATTCCCTCTTTCTGCACCTCTGTTGCCTGTTTCTGCACCTCTCTTGCCTCTTTCTGCACTTCTGTTTCCTCTTTCTGCACCTCTTTTGCTGTTTTCTGTACTTCTGTTGCCTCTTTCTGTACCCCTCTTGCCTCTTTCTACACGTCTGTTTTCTTTCTTTCTGCACCCCCTTCCCTCTTCTGCCTGCTTCTACAACTCTCTTGCCTCTTTCTGTCGTTCTCTTGCCTCTTTCTACACCTCTGTTGTTTCTTTCAGCACATTTGTTCCTTTTTTCCAGACCTATCTTGCTTTTTTCTGCACCCCTCTTGTCTCTTTCTGCACCTCTCTTTCCTCTTTCTGCACCTCTATTGCCTCTTTCTGCAGTTCCCTTGCCTCCTTCTACACCTCTGTTGCTTCCTTTTGCACTTCTCTTCCCTCTTTCCGCATCCCTCTTGCCTGTTTCTGCACCTCACTTGTCTGTTTCTACACCTCTCTTGCCTCTTGCTACAGTTCTTTTGCCTCTTTCTGCATCTCTCTTACCACTTTCCAACCTCACTTGCCTCTTTCTGCACTTCTCTTTCTTCTTTCTGCAATGTTGCTTCTTTCAGCAATTCTCTTGCCTCTTTCTGCACTTCCCTTGCCTGCTTCTGTACCCCTTTTCCCTCTTTCTGTACCTCTCTTACCTCTTTTTATACCTCACCTGCTTCTTCCTGCACCCCTCTGGCCTCTTTCTGCATCCCTCTTGCCTCTTTCTGCACCTCACTTGCCCATTTCTACAACTCGTTTGCCTCTTTTTGCAGTTGTCTGGCCTCTTTTGCATCTCTCTTGCTTATTTCTACACCTCACTTGCCTCTTTCTTCTTTCTGCAACTCTGTTACTTCTTTCAGCAATTCTCTTGCCTATTTCTGCACTTCCCTTGCCTATTTCTGTACCCCTTTTCCCTCTTTCTGTACCTCTCTTACCTCTTTCTACAACTCATTTGCTTCTTCCTGCACCCCTCTTTCCCTTTCTGTACCTCACTTTCTTCTTTCTGCACCCCTCTTGTATCTTTCTGTACCCCTGTTCCCTCTTTCTGCACTGCTCCTGCCTCTTTCTGTACCTCTCTTGCCTCTTTCTGCACTACTCTTGCCTCTTTCCAAACCTCTGTTGCTTCTTTCTGCATTTCTTTTGCTTCTTTCTGCACCTCTCTTCTTTTTGCAACCCTCATGACTCTTTGTACACCTTTCTTCCCTCTTTGTGCACCTCACTTGCCTCTTTCTGCAATTCTCTTGCTTCTTTCTGTATCTCCCTTGCTTCCTTCTGCACCCCTCTTGCCTCTTTCTGCACCTCTCTTGCCTCTTTCTGAATCTCTTTTGCAACTTTCTGCGCTTCTCTTTCTTCTTTCTGCAACTCTGTTGCTTCTTTCAGCAATTCTCTTGCCTCTTTCTGCACTTCCCTTGCCTGCTTCTGTACCCCTTTTCCCTCTTTCTGTACCCCTCTTACCTCTTTTTATACCTCACCTGCTTCTTCCTGCACCCCTCTTGCCTCTTTCTGCACCCCCGTTCCTCTTTCTGCACCCCTCTTGCCTCTTTCTGCAGTTCTCTTACCTCCTTCTGCACCTCTGTTGCTTCTTTTTGCACTTCTCTTCCCTATTTCTGCACCCCTCTTGCCTCTTTCTGCACCTCACTTGCCCATTTCTACAACTCTTTTGCCTCTTTTTGCAGTTGTCTTGCCTCTTTTGCATCTCTCTTGCCCATTTCTACACCTCACTTGCCTCTTTCTGCACTTCTCTTTCTTCTTTCTGCAACTCTGTTACTTCTTTCTGCACTTCCCTTGCCTGCTTCTGTACCCCTTTTCCCTCTTTCTGTACCTCTCTTACCTCTTTTTATACCTCACCTGCTTCTTCCTGCACCCCTCTTGCCTCTTTCTGCATCCCTCTTGCCTCTTTCTGCACCTCACTTGCCCATTTCTACAACTCTTTTGCCTCTTTTTGCAGTTGTCTTGCCTCTTTTGCATCTCTCTTGCCTATTTCTACACCTCACTTGCCTCTTTCTGCACTTCTCTTTCTTCTTTCTGCAACTCTGTTACTTCTTTCAGCAATTCTCTTGCCTATTTCTGTACTTCCCTTGCCTATTTCTGTACCCCTTTTCCCTCTTTCTGTACCTCTCTTACCTCTTTCTACACCTCACTTGCTTCTTCCTGTACCCCTCTTTCCCTTTCTGTACCTCACTTGCTTCTTTCTGCACCCCTCTTGTATCTTTCTGTACCCCTGTTCCCTCTTTCTGCACCGCTCCTGCCTCTTTCTGTACCTCTCTCGCCTCTTTCTGCAATACTCTTGCCTCTTTCCAAACCTCTGTTGCTTCTTTCTGCATTTCTTTTGCTTCTTTCTGCACCTCTCTTCTTTTTGCAACCCTCATGACTCTTTGTACACCTCACTTGCCTCTTTCTGCAATTCTCTGCAATTCTCTTGCTTCTTTCTGTATCTCCCTTGCTTCCTTCTGCACCCCTCTTGCCTCTTTCTGCACCTCTCTTGCCTCTTTCTGAATCTCTGTTGCATCTTTCTGCGCTTCTCTTTCTTCTTTCTGCAACTCTGTTGCTTCTTTCAGCAATTCTCTTGCCTCTTTCTGAACTTCCCTTGCCTGCTTCTGTACCCCTTTTCCCTCTTTCTGTACCTCTCTTACCTCTTTTTATACCTCACCTGCTTCTTCCTGCACCCCTCTTGCCTCTTTCTGCACCCCCGTTCCTCTTTCTGCACCTCTCTTGCCTCTTTCTGCAGTTCTCTTACCTCCTTCTGCACCTCTGTTGCTTTTTTTGCACTTCTCTTCCCTATTTATGCACCCCTCTTGCCTCTTTCTGCACCTCACTTGCCCATTTCTACAAGTCTTTTGCCTCTTTTTGCAGTTGTCTTGCCTCTTTTGCATCTCTCTTGCCTATTTCTACACCTCACTTGCCTCTTTCCAAACCTCTGTTGCTTCTTTCTGCATTTCTTTTGCTTCTTTCTGCACCTCTCTTCTTTTTGCAACCCTCATGACTCTTTGTACACCTTTCTTCCCTCTTTGTGCACCTCACTTGCCTCTTTCTGCAATTCTCTTGCTTCTTTCTGTATCTCCCTTGCTTCCTTCTGCACCCCTCTTGCCTCTTTCTGCACCTCTCTTGCCTCTTTCTGTATCTCTGTTGCATCTTTCTGCACTTCTCTTACCTGTTTCTGAACCCTCTTCCCTCTTTCTGCACCTCACTTGACTCTTTCTGCACTTCTCTTGCCTCTTTCTGCATCTCTCTCACTTTTTTCCACATTCCTCATACCTCTTTGTACACCCATCTTCCCTATTTGTGCATCTCCCTTGCCTCTTTCAGCACTTCTCTTGCTTATTTCTGTATTTCTCTTGCTTCTTTCTGCAGACCTCTCACCTCTTTCTGTACCCTGCTTCCCTCTTTCTGCACCTCTCTTGCCCCTTTCTGTACCTCTGTTGTTTCTTTCTATACTTCTCTTACCTCTTTCTGCACCCTCCTCCCCCTTTCTGCAATTCACTTGCTTCCTTCTGCACCTCTGTTGCTTCTTTTTGCACTTCTCTTCCCTATTTCTGCACCCCTCTTGCCTATTTCTACAACTCTCTTGCCTCTTTCTGCAGTTGTCTTGCCTCTTTTGCATCTCTCTTGCCTAGTTCTACACCTCGCTTGCCGCCTCTTTCTGTACTTCTCTTTCTTCTTTCTGCAACTCTGTTGCTTCTTTCAGCAATTCTCTTGCCTATTTCTGCACTTCCCTTGCCTATTTCTGTACCCCTTTTCCCTCTTTCTTTACCTCTCTTACCTCTTTCTGCACCTCACTTGCTTCTTCCTGCACCCCTCTTGCCCTTTCTGCACCTCACTTGCTTCTTTCTGCACCCCTCTTGCCTCTTTCTGTACCCCTGTTCCCTCTTTCTGTACTGCTCCTGCCTCTTTCTGTACCTCTCTTGCCTCTTTCTGCACTACTCTTGCCTCTTCCAAACCTTTGTTGCTTCTTTTTGCATTTCGCTTACCCCTTTCTGCACCCCTCTTGCCTGTTTCTGTAATTCATTTACCTCTTTCTTCATCTGTCTTGCCTCTTTCTGCACATCACTTGCCTCTTTCTATACTACTCTTTCTGCGTTCTTTACCTCTGTTGCATCTTTCACCAATTCTTTTGCCTCTTTCTGCATTTCTCTTTCCTGTTTCTACATCCCTCATACCTCTTTCTGCACCTCTCTTGCCTCTTTCTGCACCTCTGTTGCTTCTTTCTGCACTTCTTTTATCTCTTTCTGCACCCTCTTCTCTCTTTCTGAATCTCTCTTTCTGCACCTCTCTTGTCTCTCTTCCCACTCCTCTTACCTCTTTCTGCACCCTATTTCTGCACCTCTCTTGCTTCTTTCCCCACTCCTCTTACCTCATTCTGCACCCTCTTTCCTCTTTCTGCACCTCTCTTGTCTGTTTCAATATCTCACTTGCCTCTTTCTTCATCTGTCTTGCCTCTTTCTGCACATCACTTGCCTCTTTCTACACTTCTCTTTCTTCTTTCTTTACCTCTGTTGCTTCTTTCACCAATTCTTTTGCCTCTTTATGCATTTCTCTTTCCTGTTTCTACATCCCTCATACCTCTTTCTACACCTCTCTTGCCTCTTTCTGCACCTCTGTTGCTTCTTTCTGCACTTCTTTGATCTCTTTCTGCACCCTCTTCTCTCTTTCTGAATCTCTCTTGACTCTTTCTGTACCTCTCTTGTCTCTCTTCCCACTCCTCTTACCTCTTTCTGTACCCTCTTTCTGCACCTCTCTTGCTTCTTTCCCCACTCCTCTTACCTCATTCTGAACCCTCTTTCCTCTTTCTGCACCTCTCTTATTTCTTTCTGCCCCTATCATGACTCTTTGTGTACCCTTCTTCCCTCTTCATGCACCTCCCTTGCCTCTTTTTGCACTTCTCTTTCTTCTTTCCGTATCTCTCTTGCTTCTTTCTGCACCCCTCTTGCCTCTTTCTGCACCCACTTCCCTCTTTATGTACCTCTCTTGCCTCTTTCTGCACCTCTCTTGCCTCTTTCTGTACCTCTGTTGCTTATTTCTGTACTTCTCTTACCTCTTTTTGCACCCTCTTCCCTCTTTCTGCTGTTCCCTTGCCTCCTTCTGCACCTCTCCTGCTCCTTTTTGCACTTCTCTAACATCTTTCTGAGCTCCTCTTGCCTGTTTCTGCACCTCACTTACCTGTTTCTGTACCTCTCTTGCCTCTTTCTACAGTTCGCTTGCCTCTTTTTGCATCTCTCTTCCCTCTTTCTGCACCTAACTTGCCGCTTTCTGCAATTCTCTTTCTTCTTTCTACACCTCTGTTGCTTCTTTCAGCAATTCTCTTGTCTCTTTCTAGACTTCTGTTTCCTGTTTTGGCACCCCTCTTGCCTTTTTCTCCACCTCCCTTACCTCTTTCTGTACCTCACTTGCTTCTTTCTGCACCCCTCCTGCCTCTTTCTGCACCTCAGTTGCTTTTTCTGCACCCCTCTTACCTCTTTCTGAACACCTGCTCCCTCTTTCTATACTTTTCCTGCCTGTTTCTGTACCTCTCTTGCCTCTTTCTGCACTTCTCGTGCCTCTTTGCACACCTCTGTTGCTTCTATCTGGATTTCTTTTGCATCTTTCTGCACATCTTTTTTTTCTTTCTGCACCCCGTGCCTCTTTCTGTACCCCTCTTCCCTCTTTCTGTACCTCTCTTGCATCTTTCTTTACCTCTCTTGCCTCTTTCTGCACCTCTGCTGCTTCTTTCTGTACTTTTCTTACCTCTTTCTGCACCCTCTTTGCTCTTTCTGCATTTCTCCTAACTTTTTCTGCACCTCTCTTGCCTCCTTCTGCAATTCTCTTGCCTCTTTCTGTACCACGCTTGCTTCTTTCTGCACTTCCCTTCTTCTTTCTGCTCCCCTCATGCTTATTTCTGTACCCCTTTTGCCTCTTTCTGCACCTCTGCTTCTTTCTGCACTTCTTTTGCTTCTTTCTGCATCTCACTTGCTTTTTCTGTACCCCTCTTCTCTCTTTCTACAACCACTCTCATCCCTCTTTGTGTACCTCCCTTGCCTCTTTCTGCATTTCTCTTGCTTCTTTCTATATCTCTATTGCTTTTTTCTGCACCCCTCTTGCCTCTTTCTGCAACCCTCTTCCCTCTTTCTGTACCTCTCTTGCCTCTTTTTGCACCTCTCCGGCCTCTCTCTGTACCTCTGTTGCTTCTTTCCCCACTCCTCTTACCTCATTCTGCACCCTCTTTCCTCTTTCTGCACCTCTCTTGACTCTTTCTGCACCTCTCTTGTCTCTTTCAGCACTTCTCTTACCTCTTTCTGTACCTCTCTTACTTCTTTCTGCCCCTATCATGCCTCTTTGTGTACCATTCTTCCCTCTTCATGTACCTCCCTTGCCTCTTTTTGCACTTCTCCTTCTTCTTTCTGTATCTCTCTTGCTTCTTTCTGTATCTCACTTCCCTCTTTATGTACCTCTCTTGCCTCTTTCTGCACCTCTGTTGCTTCTTTCTACTCTTCTCGTACCTCTTTGTGCACCCTCTTCCCTCTTTCTGCAGTTCCCTTGCCTCTTTCTGTACCACCCCTGCTTCTTTTTGCACTTCTCTAACATCTTTCTGAGCTCCTCTTGCCTGTTTCTGTACCTCACTTGCCTGTTTATGTACCCTTTTTGCCTCTTTCTACACCTCTGCTGCTTCTTTCTGCACCTCTCTTATTTCTTTCTGCACCCCTCTTCTCTCTGTCTGCATCTCTGTTGCCTGTTTCTGCACCTCTGTTGCCTGTTTCTGCACCTCTCTCGCCTGTTTCTGCACTTCTATTGCCTCATTCTGCACCTCTTTTACTTCTTTTTGGACTTCTGTTGCCTGCATCCCTCTTGCCTTTTTCTGCAGCTCTGTTGCTTCTTTCTACACGTCCCTTGCCTCTTTCTGCAACCCTCTAACATCTTTCTGCACCTCTGTTGTTTTTTTCTGCACTTCTGTTGCTTTTTTCCATACCTCTCTTGCCTCTTTCTGCACTCCTCTTGCCTCTTTCTGCACCCCTCTTTCTGCACCTCTCTTGCCTCTTTCTACAGTTCTATCACCTCCTTCTGCACCTCTGTTGCTTCTTTTTGCATTTATCTTCCCTATTTCTGCACCCCTTTTGCCTCTTTCTGCACATCACTTGCCTATTTCTACACCTCTCTTGCCTCTTTCTGCAGTTGTCTTGCCTCTTTTGCATCTCTCTCGCCTCATTCTGTACCTCACTTGCCTCTTTCTGCACTTCTCTTTCTTCTTTCTGCAACTCTGTTGCTTCTTTCAGCAATTCTTTTCGCTCTATCTGCACTTCTCGTGCCTGTTTATGTACCACTTTTGCCTCTTTCTGTACCTCTCTTACCTCTTTCTACACCTCATTTGCTTCTTCCTGTATCCCTCTTGCCTCTTTCTGCACCTCACGTGCTACTTTCTGCACCCCTCTTGTATTTTTCTGCACCCTTGTTCCCTCTTTCTGTACCTCTCCTGCCTTTTTCTGTACCTCTCTTGCCACTTTCTGCACTTCTCTTGCCTCTTTCCAAACTTCTGGTGCTTCTTTCTGCATTTATTTTGCTTCTTTCTGCACCTCTCTTACTTCTCTATACAACCCTCATGCTTCTTTCTACACCTCACTTGCTTCTTTCTGCACCTCTCTTTCCTCTTTCTGCACCCCCATTCCCTCTTCTGCATCTCTCTTGCCTTTTTCTGTACCTCTCTTGCCTCTTTCCATACTTCTAGTGCTTATTTCTGCTTTCTTTAGCTTCTTTCTGTACTTTTCTTACTTCTTTTTGAAACCCTCATGCCTCTGTGCACCCTTCTTCTCTCTTTGTGCACCTCCCTTGCCTCATTCGGTAGTTCTCCTGCTTCTTTCTATATATTTCTTACTTACTCCTGTACCCCTCTAGCCTCTTTATGCACTGCTCTTGCCTCTTACTGCACCTCTCTTGACTCTTTCTGCACCTCTCTTGCCTATTTCTGCATCTTTTTGCCTCTTTCCGTACCTCTGTTGCTTCTTTCTGCACTTCTCTTACCTCTTTCTGCACCCTCGCCCCTCTTTCTGCACCTCTCTTGTCTCTTTCTGCAGTTCCCTTGCCTCCTTCTGCACCTCTGTTGCTTCTTTTTGCATTTCTCTTCCCTCTTTCTGCACCCCTCTGCCTCTTTCTGCACCTCACTTGCCTCTTTCTACGCTTCTTCCTTCTTTCTACACCTCTGTTGCTTCTTTCAGCAATTCTCTTGCCTCTTTCTGCATTTCTCTTACCTGTTTCTACACCCCCTTACCTGTTTCTGCACCTCTCTTGCTTCTTTGTGCACTTCGTTCACCTCTTTCTGTACCCTCTTTCCTCTTTCTGAAGCTCTCTTGTCTCTTTCTGTACTTCTCTTGCCTCTTTCTGCACCTCACTTGCTTCTTTCTGCACTCCCCTTCCTTCTTTATGCTCCCCTCTTGCTTCTTTCTGTACCCCCTTAGCCTCTTTCTGCACCATTGTTGCTTCTTTCTGTACTTTTTTGTGTCTTTCTGCACCTCTCTTGCTTCTTTCTGTACCCTTCTTCTCTCTTTCTGCACCCTTCTTCCCTCTTTCTGCACCTCTGATGTATGTTTCTGCACCTCTCTTGCCTGTTGCTGTACCTCTCTTGCCTGTTTCTGCACTTCTCTTGCCTTTTTCTGCACCTCTTTTGCTTCTTTCTGCACTTCTGTTGCCTCTTCCTGCATCCCTCTTGTCTCTTTCTACACCTCTGTTGCTTCTTTCTACACTTCTCTTACCTCTTTTTGCACCCTCTTCCCTCTTTCTGAGCTCCTCTTGCCTCCTTCTGCACCTCACTCACCTGTTTATGTACCTCTCCTGCCTCTTTCTACAGTTTCTTGCCTCTTTTTGCATCTATCTTCCCTCTTTCTGCACCTAACTTGCCTCTTTCTACAATCCTCATTCTTCTTTCTACACCTCTGTTGCTTCTTTCAGCAATTCTCTTGTCTCTTTCTCGACTTCTCTTTTCTGTTTTGGCACCCCTCTTGCCTTTTTCTCTACCTCCCTGACCTCTTTCTGTACCTCACTTGCTTTTTTCTGCACCCCTCCTGCCTCTTTCTGCACCTCAGTTGCTTTTTCTGCATCCCTCTTACCTCTTTCTGAACACCTGCTCCCTCTTTCCATACTTTTCCTGCCTGTTTCTGTACCTCTCTTGCCTCTTTCTGCACTTCTCTTGCCTCGTTGTACACCTCTGTTGCTTCTATCTAGATTTCTTTTGCATTTTTCTGCACCTCTCTTACTTCTTTCTGCATCCCTCATGCCTCTTTCTGCACCCCTCTTGCATATTTCTGCACCTCTGTTGGTTTTTTCTGCACTTCTGTTGCTTTTTTGCATTCCTCTCTTGCGTATTTCTGCACCCCTCTTGCCTATTTCTGCACCCCTCTTGCCTATTTCTGCACCCCTCTTGCCTCTTTCTGCACCTCACTTGCCTATTTCTGTACCTCTCTTGCCTCTTTCTGCAGTTGTCTTGCCTCTTTTGCATCTCTCTTGCCTCATTCTGTACCTCACTTGCCTCTTTCTACACTTCTCTTTCTTCTTTCTGCAACTCTGTTGCTTCTTTCAGCAATTCTCTTCCCTCTATCTGCACTTCTCGTGCCTGTTTATGTACCACTTTTGCCTCTTTCTGTATCTCTCTTACCTCTTTCTACACCTCACTTGCTTCTACCTTTATCCCTCTTGCCTCTTTTTGCACCTCACGTGCTACTTTCTGCACCCCTCTTGCATTTTTCTTCACCCTTGTTCCCTCTTTCTGTACCTCTCTTGCCTTTTTCTGTACCTCTCTTGCCTCTTTCTGCACTTCTCTTGCCTCTTTCCACACTTCTGTTGCTTCTTTCTGCATTTCTTTTGCTTCTTTCTGCACCTCTCTTACTTCTGTATACAACACTCATGCTTCTTTCTACACCTCACTTGCTTCTTCCTGTACCCTTCTTGCCTCTTTCTACACCTCACTTGTTTCTTCCTGTACCCCTCTTGCCTCTTTCTGCATCTCACTTGCTCCTTTCTGCTCCCCTCTTGCCTCTCTCTGCACCCCCATTCCCTCTTCTGCACCTCTCCTGCATTTTTCTGTACCTCTCTTGCCCCTTTCTGCACATCTCATGCCTCTTTCCACACTTCTGTTGCTTCTTTCTGCATTTCTTTAGCTTCTTTCTGTACCTCTCTTATTTCTTTTTGAAACCCTCATGCCTCTTTGTGCACCCTTCTTCCCTCTTTGTGCACCTCCCTTGCCTCATTCGGCAGTTCTCCTGCTTCTTTCTGTATCTCTCTTACTTCATTCTGCACCTCTCTTGCCTCTTTATGCACTGCTCTTGCCTCTTACTGCACCTCTCTTGACTCTTTCTGCACCTCTCTTGCCTCTTTCTGCACCTCTTTTGCCTCTTTCTGTACCTCTGTTGCTTCTTTCTGCACTTCTCTTACCTCTTTCTGCACTCTCGTCCCTCTTTCTGCACCTCTCTTGTTTCTTTCTGCACTTCTCTTGCCTCTTTCTGCACCTCTCTTACTTCTTTCTGCACACTCCTCATACCTCTTTGTATACCCATCTTCCCTCTTTGTGCACCTCCCCTGCATCCTTCTGTACTTCTCTTGCTTGTTTCTGTATTTCTCTTGTTTCTCTCTGCACACCTCTTGCCTCTTTCTACATCCCACTTTCCTCTTTCTGCACCTCTGTTGCTTCTTTCTACACTCCTCTTACCTCTTTCTGTACCCTCTCCCCTCTTGCTGCAGTTCCCTTGCCTCCTTCTGCACCTCTGTTGCTTCTTTTTGCATTTCTCTTCCCTATTTCTGCACCCCTCTTGCCTCTTTCTGCACCTCACTTGCCCATTTCTACAACTCTTTTGCCTCTTTTTGCAGTTGTCTTGCCTCTTTTGCATTTGTCTAACCTGTTTCTACACCCCCTTACCTGTTTCTGCACCTCTCTTGCCTCTTTCTGCACATCATTCACCTCTTTCTGCACCCTCTTCCTTCTTTCTGAAGCTCTCCTTACTCCTTCTGCACCTCTCTTGTCTTTTTCTGTACTTCTCTTGCTTCTTTCTGTACCTCACTTGCTTCTTTCTACACCTCTGCTGCTTCTTTCTGCACTTCTTTTGCTTCTTTCTCCACCTCTCTTGCTTCTTTCTGTACCCTCTTCTCTCTTTCTGCAACTCTCTTCTCTCTTTCTGCATCTCTGTTGCCTGTTTCTTCACCTCTGTTGCCTGTTTCTGCACCTCTCTCGCATGTTTCTGTACTTCTCTTGCCTCTTTCTGCACCTCTTTTACTGCAGCTCTGTAGCTTCTTTCTACACTTCCCTTGCCTCTTTCTGCAACCCTCTATCATCTTTCTGCACCTCTGTTGGTTTTTTCTGCACTTCTGTTGCTATTTTCCATACCTCTCTTGCTTCTTTCTGCACCCCTCTTGTCTCTTTCTGTACCCCTCTTTTCTCTTTCTGCACCTCTCTTGCCTCTTTCTACAGTTCTCTCGCCTCCTTCTGTACCTCTGTTGCTTCTTTTTATATTTGTCTTCCCTATTTCTGCACCCCTCTTGCCACTTTCTGCACCTCACTTGCCTATTTCTGCACCTCTCTTGCCTCTTTCTGCAGTTGTCTTGCCTCTTTTGCATCTCTCTCGCCTCATTCTGTACCTCACTTGCCTCTTTCTGCACTTCTCTTTCTTCTTTCTGCACCTCTGTTGTTTTTTTCTGCACTTCTGTTGCTATTTTCCATACCTCTCTTGCTTCTTTCTGCACCCCTCTTGTCTCTTTCTGTACCCCTCTTTTCTCTTTCTGCACCTCTCTTGCCTTTTTCTACAGTTCTCTCTCCTCCTTCTGCACCTCTGTTGCTTCTTTTTACATTTGTCTTCCCTATTTCTGCACCCCTCTTGCCACTTTCTGCACCTCACTTGCCTATTTCTGCACCTCTCTTGCCTCTTTCTGCAGTTGTCTTGCCTCTTTTGCATCTCTCTCGCCTCTTTCTCTACCTCTCTTACCTCTTTCTACCCCTCACTTGCTTCTTCCTGTATCCCTCTTGCCTCTTTCTGCACCTCATGTGCTACAATCTGCACCCCTCTTGCATTTTTCTGCACCCTTGTTCCCTCTTTCTGCACCTCTCCTGCCTTTTTCTGTACTTCTCTTGCCTCTTTCCACACTCCTGTTGCTTCTTTCTGCAGTTCTTTTGCTTCTTTCTGCACCTCTCTTACTTCTTTATACAACCCTCATGCTTCTTTCTACACCTCACTTGCTTCTTCCTGTACCCATCTTGCCTCTTTCTGCATCTCACTTGCTTCTTTCTGCACCCCTCTTGCCTCTTTCTGCACCTCCATTCCCTCTTCTGCACCTCTCCTGCCTTTTTCTGTACCTCGCTTGCCTCTTTCTGCACGTCTCATGCCTCTTTCCACACTTCTGTTGCTTCTTTCTGCATTTCTTTAGCTTCTTTCTGTACCTCTCCTATTGCTTTTTGAAACCCTCATGCCTCTTTGTGCACCCTTCTTCCCTCTTTGTGCACCTCCCTTGCCTCATTCGGCAGTTCTCCTGCTTCTTTCTGTATCTCTCTTACTTCCTTCTGCACCCCCTTGCCTCTTTATGCACTGCTCTTACCTCTTACTACACCTCTCTTCACTCTTTATGCACTTCTCTTACCTCTTTCTGCACCCTCGTCCCTCTTTCTGCACCTCTCTTGTCTCTTTCTGCACTTCTCTTGCCTCTTTCTGCACCTCTCTTACTTCTTTCTGCACACTCCTCATACCTCTTTGTATACCCATCTTCCCTCTTTCTGCACCTCCCCTGCATCCTTCTGTACTTATCTTGCTTGTTTCTGTATTTCTCTTGCTTCTTTCTGCACACTTGCCTCTTTCTGCACCCCACTCCACTCTTTCTGCACCTCTGTTGCTTCTTTCTACACTCCTCTCACCTCTTTCTGCACCCTCTCCTCTCTTGCTGCAGTTCCCTTGCCTCATTCTGTACCTATGTTGCTTCTTTTTGCATTTCTCTTCCCTCTTTCTGTACCCCTCTGCCTCTTTCTGCACCTCACTTGCCTCTTTCTGAATCTGTCTTGCCTCTTTCTGCACATCGCTTGCCTCTTTCTATGCTTCTTCCTTCTTTCTACACCTCTGTTGCTTCTTTCAGCAATTCTCTTGCCTATTTCTGCATTTCTCTTACCTGTTTCTATACCCCCTTACCTGTTTCTGCACCTCTCTTGCTTCTTTCTGCACTTCATTCACCTCTTTCTGCACCCTCTTTCCTCATTCTGAAGCTCTCCTTACTCGTTATGCACCTCTCTTGTCTCTTTCTGTACTTCTCTTGCTTCTTTCTGCACCTCACTTGCTTCTTTCTACACTCCCCTTCCTTCTTTATACTCCCCTCTTGCTTCTTTCTGTACCCACTTGCCTCTTTCTGCACCTCTGTTGCTTCTTTCTGCACTTTTTTGTGTCTTTCTGCACCTCTCTTGCTTCTTTCTGCATCCCTCTTCTCTCTTTCTGAACCCTTCTTCCCTCTTTCTGCACCTCTGATGCATTTTTCTGCACCTCTCTTGTCTGTTTCTGTACCCCTCTTGCCTGTTTCTGTACTTCTCTTGCATTTTTCTGCACCTCTTTTGCTTCTTTCTGCACTTCCGTCTTGTCTCTTACTACACCTCTGTTGGTTCTTTCTGCACTGCTCTTGCTTCTTTCTGTAACTCTTTTGTAAATTTCTGAACCTCTCTTGCCTCTTTCTGCAACCCTCTTCCCTCTTTCTGCTCCTTTCTTGCTCTGTCTGCACCCCTGTTCCCTCTTTCTGCACCTCTTTCGCCTGTTTCTGTAACTCTCTTGCTTCTTTCTGTAGTTCTCTTGCCTCTTTCCGCACCCCTGTTGCTTCTTTCTACACTTCTGTTCCTTCTTTCTACACCTCTGTTGTTTCTTTCAGCAATTGTTTTGCCTATGCTGTACCTCTCCTGCCTGTTTATGTAACTCTCTTGCCTTTTTCTGCACTTCTCTTGCCTCTTTCTATGCCTCACTTACCTCTTTCTGCACTTCTCCTGATTCTCTCTGTACCTGTCTTGCTTATTCTCTGCACCCCTCTTGCTCCTCTCTTACCTCTTTCTACACCTCACTTGCTCCTTTCTACACACCCCTTGCTTCTTTCTGCATCCCTGTTCCCTCTTGCTGCACCTCTCCTGCCTGTTTCTGTTCCTCTCTTGCCTCTTTCTGCACTTCTCTTGATTCTCTCTGTACCTGTCTTGTTTATTCTCTGCACCCCTCTGCATCTTTCTGTACCTCACTTACCTCTTTCTGCATCTGTCTTGCCTCTTTCTGCACATCGCTTGCCTCTTTCTATGCTTCTTCCTTCTTTCTACACCTCTGTTGCTTCTTTCAGCAATTCTCTTGACTCTTTCTGCATTTCTCTTACCTGTTTCTATACCCCCTTACCTGTTTCTGCACCTCTCTTGCTTCTTTCTGCACTTCATTCACCTCTTTCTGCACCCTCTTTCCTCATTCTGAAGCTCTCCTTACTCGTTATGCACCTCTCTTGTCTCTTTCTGTACTTCTCTTGCTTCTTTCTGCACCTCACTTGCTTCTTTCTACACTCCCCTTCCTTCTTTATACTCCCCTCTTGCTTCTTTCTGTACCCCCTTTGCCTCTTTCTGCACCTTTGTTGCTTCTTTCTGCACTTTTTTGTGTCTTTCTGCACCTCTCTTGCTTCTTTCTGCATCCCTCTTCTCTCTTTCTGAACCCTTCTTCCCTCTTTCTGCACCTCTGATGCATTTTTCTGCACCTCTCTTGTCTGTTTCTGTACCCCTCTTGCCTGTTTCTGTACTTCTCTTGCATTTTTCTGCACCTCTTTTGCTTCTTTCTGCACTTCCGTTGCCTCTTTCTGCATCCATCTTGTCTTACTACACCTCTGTTGGTTCTTTCTGCACTGCTCTTGCTTCTTTCTGTAACTCTTTTGTAAATTTCTGAACCTCTCTTGCCTCTTTCTGCAACCCTCTTCCCTCTTTCTGCTCCTTTCTTGCTCTGTCTGCACCCCTGTTCCCTCTTTCTGCACCTCTTTCGCCTGTTTCTGTAACTCTCTTGCTTCTTTCTGTAGTTCTCTTGCCTCTTTCCGCACCCCTGTTGCTTCTTTCTACACTTCTGTTCCTTCTTTCTACACCTCTGTTGTTTCTTTCAGCAATTGTTTTGCCTATGCTGTACCTCTCCTGCCTGTTTATGTAACTCTCTTGCCTTTTTCTGCACTTCTCTTGCCTCTTTCTATGCCTCACTTACCTCTTTCTGCACTTCTCCTGATTCTCTCTGTACCTGTCTTGCTTATTCTCTGCACCCCTCTTGCTCCTCTCTTACCTCTTTCTACACCTCACTTGCTCCTTTCTACACACCCCTTGCTTCTTTCTGCATCCCTGTTCCCTCTTGCTGCACCTCTCCTGCCTGTTTCTGTTCCTCTCTTGCCTCTTTCTGCACTTCTCTTGATTCTCTCTGTACCTGTCTTGTTTATTCTCTGCACCCCTCTGCATCTTTCTGTACCTCACTTACCTCTTTCTGCATCTGTCTTGCCTCTTTCTGCACATCGCTTGCCTCTTTCTATGCTTCTTCCTTCTTTCTACACCTCTGTTGCTTCTTTCAGCAATTCTCTTGACTCTTTCTGCATTTCTCTTACCTGTTTCTATACCCCCTTACCTGTTTCTGCACCTCTCTTGCTTCTTTCTGCACTTCATTCACCTCTTTCTGCACCCTCTTTCCTCATTCTGAAGCTCTCCTTACTCGTTATGCACCTCTCTTGTCTCTTTCTGTACTTCTCTTGCTTCTTTCTGCACCTCACTTGCTTCTTTCTACACTCCCCTTCCTTCTTTATACTCCCCTCTTGCTTCTTTCTGTACCCCCTTTGCCTCTTTCTGCACCTCTGTTGCTTCTTTCTGCACTTTTTTGTGTCTTTCTGCACCTCTCTTGCTTCTTTCTGCATCCCTCTTCTCTCTTTCTGAACCCTTCTTCCCTCTTTCTGCACCTCTGATGCATTTTTCTGCACCTCTCTTGTCTGTTTCTGTACCCCTCTTGCCTGTTTCTGTACTTCTCTTGCATTTTTCTGCACCTCTTTTGCTTCTTTCTGCACTTCCGTTGCCTCTTTCTGCATCCATCTTGTCTTACTACACCTCTGTTGGTTCTTTCTGCACTGCTCTTGCTTCTTTCTGTAACTCTTTTGTAAATTTCTGAACCTCTCTTGCCTCTTTCTGCAACCCTCTTCCCTCTTTCTGCTCCTTTCTTGCTCTGTCTGCACCCCTGTTCCCTCTTTCTGCACCTCTTTCGCCTGTTTCTGTAACTCTCTTGCTTCTTTCTGTAGTTCTCTTGCCTCTTTCCGCACCCCTGTTGCTTCTTTCTACACTTCTGTTCCTTCTTTCTACACCTCTGTTGTTTCTTTCAGCAATTGTTTTGCCTATGCTGTACCTCTCCTGCCTGTTTATGTAACTCTCTTGCCTTTTTCTGCACTTCTCTTGCCTCTTTCTATGCCTCACTTACCTCTTTCTGCACTTCTCCTGATTCTCTCTGTACCTGTCTTGCTTATTCTCTGCACCCCTCTTGCTCCTCTCTTACCTCTTTCTACACCTCACTTGCTCCTTTCTACACACCCCTTGCTTCTTTCTGCATCCCTGTTCCCTCTTGCTGCACCTCTCCTGCCTGTTTCTGTTCCTCTCTTGCCTCTTTCTGCACTTCTCTTGATTCTCTCTGTACCTGTCTTGTTTATTCTCTGCACCCCTCTGCATCTTTCTGTACCTCACTTACCTCTTTCTGCATCTGTCTTGCCTCTTTCTGCACATCGCTTGCCTCTTTCTATGCTTCTTCCTTCTTTCTACACCTCTGTTGCTTCTTTCAGCAATTCTCTTGACTCTTTCTGCATTTCTCTTACCTGTTTCTATACCCCCTTACCTGTTTCTGCACCTCTCTTGCTTCTTTCTGCACTTCATTCACCTCTTTCTGCACCCTCTTTCCTCATTCTGAAGCTCTCCTTACTCGTTATGCACCTCTCTTGTCTCTTTCTGTACTTCTCTTGCTTCTTTCTGCACCTCACTTGCTTCTTTCTACACTCCCCTTCCTTCTTTATACTCCCCTCTTGCTTCTTTCTGTACCCCCTTTGCCTCTTTCTGCACCTCTGTTGCTTCTTTCTGCACTTTTTTGTGTCTTTCTGCACCTCTCTTGCTTCTTTCTGCATCCCTCTTCTCTCTTTCTGAACCCTTCTTCCCTCTTTCTGCACCTCTGATGCATTTTTCTGCACCTCTCTTGTCTGTTTCTGTACCCCTCTTGCCTGTTTCTGTACTTCTCTTGCATTTTTCTGCACCTCTTTTGCTTCTTTCTGCACTTCCGTTGCCTCTTTCTGCATCCATCTTGTCTTACTACACCTCTGTTGGTTCTTTCTGCACTGCTCTTGCTTCTTTCTGTAACTCTTTTGTAAATTTCTGAACCTCTCTTGCCTCTTTCTGCAACCCTCTTCCCTCTTTCTGCTCCTTTCTTGCTCTGTCTGCACCCCTGTTCCCTCTTTCTGCACCTCTTTCGCCTGTTTCTGTAACTCTCTTGCTTCTTTCTGTAGTTCTCTTGCCTCTTTCCGCACCCCTGTTGCTTCTTTCTACACTTCTGTTCCTTCTTTCTACACCTCTGTTGTTTCTTTCAGCAATTGTTTTGCCTATGCTGTACCTCTCCTGCCTGTTTATGTAACTCTCTTGCCTTTTTCTGCACTTCTCTTGCCTCTTTCTATGCCTCACTTACCTCTTTCTGCACTTCTCCTGATTCTCTCTGTACCTGTCTTGCTTATTCTCTGCACCCCTCTTGCTCCTCTCTTACCTCTTTCTACACCTCACTTGCCCCTTTCTACACACCCCTTGCTTCTTTCTGCATCCCTGTTCCCTCTTGCTGCACCTCTTCTGCCTGTTTCTGTTCCTCTCTTGCCTCTTTCTGCACTTCTCTTGATTCTCTCTGTACCTGTCTTGTTTATTCTCTGCACCCCTCTGCATCTTTCTGTACCTCACTTACCTCTTTCTGCATCTGTCTTGCCTCTTTCTGCACATCGCTTGCCTCTTTCTATGCTTCTTCCTTCTTTCTACACCTCTGTTGCTTCTTTCAGCAATTCTCTTGACTCTTTCTGCATTTCTCTTACCTGTTTCTACACCCCCTTACCTGTTTCTGCACCTCTCTTGCTTCTTTCTGCACTCCATTCACCTCTTTCTGCACCCTCTTTCCTCTTTCTGAAGCTCTCCTTACTCTTTTTGCACCTCTCTTGTCTCTTTCTGTACTTCTCTTGCTTCTTTCTGCACCTCACTTGCTTCTTTCTACACTCCCCTTCCTTCTTTATGCTCCCCTCTTGTTCTTTCTGTACCCCCTTTGCCTCTTTCTGCACCTCACTTGCTTCCTTCTGCACTTTTGTGTGTCTTTCTGCACCTCTCTTGCTTCTTTCTGCATCTCTCTTCTCTCTTTCTGCACCCTTCTTCCGTCTTTCTGCACCTCTGATGCATTGTTCTGCACCTCATTTGCCTCTTTCTGCACCTCTGTTCCTTTTTTCTACACCTCTGTTGCTTCTTTCAGCAATTGTCTTGCCTCTTGCTGTACCTCTCCTGCCAGTTTCTGTACCTCTCTTGCCTTTTTCTGCACTTCTCTTGCCTCTTTCTGTGCCTCACTTACCTCTTTCTGCACTTCGCTTGATTCTCTCTGTACCTGTCTTGCTTATTCTCTGCACCCCTCTTGCTTCTTTCTGCACTCCTCTTCCCTCTTTCTGCACCTCTCTTCCCTCTTTCTGCACCTCTGATGCATTTTTCTGCACCTCTCTTGTCTGTTTCTGTACCCCTCTTGCCTGTTTCTGTACTTCTCTTGCATTTTTCTGCACCTCTTTTGCTTCTTTCTGCACTTCCGTTGCCTCTTTCTGCATCCATCTTGTCTTACTACACCTCTGTTGGTTCTTTCTGCACTGCTCTTGCTTCTTTCTGTAACTCTTTTGTAAATTTCTGAACCTCTCTTGCCTCTTTCTGCAACCCTCTTCCCTCTTTCTGCTCCTTTCTTGCTCTGTCTGCACCCCTGTTCCCTCTTTCTGCACCTCTTTCGCCTGTTTCTGTAACTCTCTTGCTTCTTTCTGTAGTTCTCTTGCCTCTTTCCGCACCCCTGTTGCTTCTTTCTACACTTCTGTTCCTTCTTTCTACACCTCTGTTGTTTCTTTCAGCAATTGTTTTGCCTATGCTGTACCTCTCCTGCCTGTTTATGTAACTCTCTTGCCTTTTTCTGCACTTCTCTTGCCTCTTTCTATGCCTCACTTACCTCTTTCTGCACTTCTCCTGATTCTTCTTCCTTCTTTCTACACCTCTGTTGCTTCTTTCAGCAATTCTCTTGACTCTTTCTGCATTTCTCTTACCTGTTTCTACACCCCCTTACCTGTTTCTGCACCTCTCTTGCTTCTTTCTGCACTCCATTCACCTCTTTCTGCACCCTCTTTCCTCTTTCTGAAGCTCTCCTTACTCTTTTTGCACCTCTCTTGTCTCTTTCTGTACTTCTCTTGCTTCTTTCTGCACCTCACTTGCTTCTTTATACACTCCCCTTCCTTCTTTATGCTCCCCTCTTGTTCTTTCTGTACCCCCTTTGCCTCTTTCTGCACCTCACTTGCTTCCTTCTGCACTTTTGTGTGTCTTTCTGCACCTCTCTTGCTTCTTTCTGCATCTCTCTTCTCTCTTTCTGCACCCTTCTTCCGTCTTTCTGCACCTCTGATGCATTGTTCTGCACCTCATTTGCCTCTTTCTGCACCTCTGTTCCTTTTTTCTACACCTCTGTTGCTTCTTTCAGCAATTGTCTTGCCTCTTGCTGTACCTCTCCTGCCAGTTTCTGTACCTCTCTTGCCTTTTTCTGCACTTCTCTTGCCTCTTTCTGTGCCTCACTTACCTCTTTCTGCACTTCGCTTGATTCTCTCTGTACCTGTCTTGCTTATTCTCTGCACCCCTCTTGCTTCTTTCTGCACTCCTCTTCCCTCTTTCTGCACCTCTCTTGCCTCTTTATGAACCTTTCTTGCCTCTTTCTGCACATCACTTGCTTATTTCTGTATCTCTGTTGCCTCTTTCCGTACCTCTGTTACTTCTTTCTGCACTTCTCTTACCTCTTTCTGCACCCTCGTTCCTCTTTCTGTACCTCTCTTGTCTTTCTGCAATTCTCTGGCCTCTTTCTGCACCTCCCTTACATCTTTCTATACACCTCGTGCCTCTTTCTGCACACCTCTTGCCTCTTTCTGCACCCCGCTTCCCTCTTTCTGTACCTCTATTGCTTCTTTCTGGACCTCTCTTGCCTCTTTCTGCACCTCTGTTGCTTCTTTCTATACTCCTCTTACCTCTTACTGCACCCTCTCCCCTCTTTCTGCAGTTCCCTTGTCTCCTTCTGCACCTCTTCTGCTTCTTTTTGCATTTCTCTTCCCTCTTTCTGCACCCCTCTGCCTATTTCTGTACCTCAGTTAACTCTTTCTGCATCTGTCTTGCCTCTTTCTGCACCTCACTTGCCTCTTTCTGTATCTTGCTTGCCTCTTTCTGCACATCACTTGCCTCTTTCTACGCTTCATCCTTCTTTCTACACCTCTGTTGCTTCTTTCAGCAATTTTCTTGCATCTTTCTGCATTTCTCTTGCCTGTATCTGTACCCCTCTTACCTGTTTCTGTACCTCTCATGCTTCTATCTGCACTTAGTTTACCTCTTTCTGCACCCTCTTTCCTCTTTCTGAAGCTTTCCTGACTCTTCTGCACCTCTCTTGTCTCTTTCTGCACTTCTCTTGCCTCTTTCTGCACCTCACTTGCTTCTTTCTGCACTCCCCTTCCTTCTTTCTGCTCCCCTCTTGCTTCTTTCTGCACCCCTTTTGCCTCTTTCTGCACCTCTATTGCTTCTTTCTGCACCCCCTGCCTCTTTCTGCACCCCTCGTTCCTCTGCACCTCATTTGCATCTTTCTGCACTTCTGTTCCTTCTTCCTACACCTCTGTTGCTTCTTTCAGCAATTGTCTTGCCTCCTTCTGCACTTCTCTTGACTGTTTCTGTACCTCTCTTGCCTCTTTCTGCACCTCTCTTACCTCTTTCTACACCTCACTTGCTCCTTTCTACACACCCCTTGCTTCTTTCTGCATCCCTGTTCCCTCTTGCTGCACCTCTCCTGCCTGTTTCTGTTCCTCTCTTGCCTCTTTCTGCACTTCTCTTGATTCTCTCTGTACCTGTCTTGTTTATTCTCTGCACCCCCCTTGCCTCTTTCTGCACTCACCTTCCCTCTTTCTGCACCTCTTGTGCTTCTTTCTGCACATCACTTGCTTCTTTCTGTATCTCTGTTGCCTCTTTCCGTACCTCTGTTGCTTCTTTCTGTACTTTTCTTACCTCTTTCTGCACCCTCGTCCCTCTTTCTGTACCTCTCTTGTCTTTCTGCCCTTCTCTTGCCTCTTTCTGCACCTCTCTTACTTCTTTCTATACTCCTCATGCCTCTTTGTGCACCCATCTTCCCTCTCTGTGCACCTCCCTTGCATCTTTCTGTACTTCTCTTGCTTGTTTCTGTATTTCTCTTGCGTCTTTCTGCATACCTCTCGCCTCTTTCTGCACCCCGCTTCCCTCTTTCTGTGCCTCTATTGCTTCTTCCTGGACCTCTCTTGCCTCTTTATACACTTCTGTTGCTTCTTTCTATGCTCCTCTTACCTCTTTCTGTACCCTCTCCCCACTTTCTGCAGTTCCCTTGCCTCCTTCTGCACCTCTGTTGCTTCTTTTTGTATTTCTCTTCCCTCTTTCTGTACCCCTCTGCCTCTTTCTGTACCTCACTTGCCTCTTTCTGCATCTGTCCTGCCTCTTTCTGCACCTCACTTGCCTCTTTCTGCATCTTGCTTGCCTCTTTTTGCACATCACTTGCCTCTTTCTATGCTTCCTCCTTCTTTCTACACCTCTGTTGCTTCTTTCAGCAATTTTCTTGCCTCTTTCTGCATTTCTCTTGCCTGTTTCTGTACCCCTCTTACCTGTTTCTGCACCTCTCTTGCTTCTTTCTGTACTTCATTTACTTCTTTCTGCACCCTCTTTCCTCTTTCTGAAGCTCTCCTGACTCATTCTGCACCTCTCTTGTCTCTTTCTGTACTTCTCTTGCCTCTTTCTGCACCTCACTTGCTTCTTTCTGCATTCTCCTTCCTTCTTCATGTTCCCCTCTTGCTTCTTTCTGCACCCCTTTTGCCTCTTTCTGCACCTCTGTTGCTTCTTTCTGCACCCCCTGCCTCTTTCTGCACCCCTCTTTACTCTTTCTGCATCTTTCTTGCCTCTTTCTGCACCTCATTTGCCTCTTTCTATACTTCTGTTCCTTCTTTCTACACCTCTGTTGCTTCTTTCAGTAATTGTCTTGCCTCATTCTGCACTTCTCTTGCCTGTTTCTGTACCTCTCTTGCCTCTTTCTACAACTCTTACCTCTTTCTATACCTCACTTGCTCATTTCTACACACCTCTTGCCTCTTTCTGCATCCCTGTTCCCTCTTGATGCACCTCTCCTGCCTGCGTCTGTATTTTGCCTTTTTCTGCACTTCTCTTGCCTCTTTCTGTGGATCACTTACCTCTTTCTGCACTTCTCTTGATTCTCTCTGTACCTGTCTTGATTATTCTCTGCACCACTCTTGCCTCTTTCTGCACCACTCTTCCTTCTTTCTGTACCTCTCTTTCCTCTTTCAGCACCTCTCTTGCGTCTTTCTGAACCTCTCTTGCCTCTTTCTGCACATCACTTGCTTCTTTCTGTATCTCTCTTGCTTCCTTCTGCACCCCTCGTGCCTCTTTCTGCACTCCTCTTCCTTCTTTATGCACCTCTCTGCCTCTTTCTACACTCCTCATACCTCTTTGTGCAGCTCCCTTGCATCTTTCTACACTTCTCTTGCTTGTTTCTGTATTTCTGTTGCTTGTTTCTGCACACCTCTCGCCTCCTACTGCACACCGCTTCCCTCTTTCTGCACCTCTCTTGCCTCTTTCTACACCTCTCTTGCTTCTTTCTGTACTCCTCTTACCATTTTCTGTACCCTCTCCCCTCTTTCTGCAGTTCCCTTGCCTCCTTCTGCACCTGGTTTGCTTCTTATTGCATTTCTCTTCCCTCTTTCAGCACCCCTCTGCCTCTTTCTGCACCTCACTTGCCCCTTTCTGCATCTGTCTTGCCTCTTTCTGCACATCACCTGCCTCTTTCTACGCTTCTTCTTTCTTTCTACAACTTTGTTGCTTCTTTCAGCAATTCTATTGCCTCTTTCTGCATTTCTCTTGCCTGTTTCTGCACCCCTCTTACCTGTTTCTGCATCTCTCTTGCTTCTTTTTGCACTTTGTCTACCTCTTTCTGCAAACTCTTTCCTCTTTCTAAAGCTCTCCTGACTCTTTCTGCACCTCTCTTGTCTCTTTCTGCACTTCTCTTGTCTCTTTCTGCACCTCACTTGCTTCTTTCTGCACTCACCATCCTTCTTTATGCTCCCCTCTTGCTTCTTTCTGTAACTCTTGTGTAAATTTCTCAAGCTCTCTTGCCTCTTTCTGTAACCCTCTTCCCTCTTTCTGCTCCTCTCTGGCTCTGTCTGCACCCGTGTTCCCTCTTTCTGCACCTCTTTTGCCTTTTTCTTTAACTCTCTTGCTTACTTCTGTAGTTCTCTTGCCTCTTTCTGCACCTCTGTTGCGTTTTTCTACACTTCTCTTTCCTCTTTCTGCATCTCTCTTGACTCTTTCTGCACCTCTCTTGCTCTTTTCTACATACCTCTTGCCTCTTTCTGTATCCCTGTTCCCTCTTGCTGCACCTCTCCTGCCTGTTTCTGTACCTCTCTTGCCTCGTTCTGCACTTCTCTTGCCTCTTTCTGTGCCTCACTTACCTCTTTCTGCACTTCTCTTGATTCTCTCTGTA
The DNA here is from genome assembly GCF_964204655.1 of Triturus cristatus. Lineage (NCBI taxonomy): Eukaryota > Metazoa > Chordata > Amphibia > Caudata > Salamandridae > Triturus > Triturus cristatus. The sequence continues at coordinate 1,209,008,834 of NC_140591.1, read as the reverse complement.
CCTGTCTTGCTTATTCTCTGTACCCCTCTTGCCTCTTTCTGCACCCCTCTTCCCTCTTTCTGCACCTCTCTTCCCTCTTTCTGTACCTCACTTAACTCTTTCTGTACCTCTCCTGCCTTTTTCTGCTCCTCTCTTGCCTCTTTCTGCACTTCTCCTGCCTCTTTCTACACTTCGCATGCCTCTTTCTGCACTTCTCTCTCCTCTTTCTGCACATTTCTTACACTTTCTGCACCACTCTTTTTTTTCTGCAATTCTCTTGCTTCTTTCTGCACGTCTCTTGTCTGTTTCTGTATTCAAATTGGAAGTGCAAACTGTCAAGTTTAAAGGTCTGCATGCTCTCTCTCATGACCGATGTATATGTCTACTTGTACATGTACTCTCACATGTTATGCATCTGAAGATGGCAGCTTAAAAAGTACTGATCTGTCATTCGGTTGCACAGGCAGACATGTCTTATGTATATAGGTGTTATAGAGCCCCTCAAATATACTATTGAATACCCTTGTGGCCTGTATTATGAGCAGAAAGAAATACATACACCTTTGTATTCACATATTTACAGAGTATGCTGTTTGAAATACTGGTATTGAAGTATTTGTATGATTATTTTTATGTAACATGTCACTAGGTAAAAGCATACAAATATGCATTCTTACCTTCTTAAACTTACAGCAGTGATATATTTGGTATTGCTGTTTTACATTTGGTAAGCCTAACATTCTAAGCAGTCGATGAATAGTGAACCTTCAAGAGAAAAGTGAAGTTTAAGACATCTTGGAACAAGGATTAGTGATTAGGCTACTTTATTTGAGTCTGTGGAAAGGTACAGTCAAAGTAGACCTCTCTCTGCACCTCTGTTGCTTCTTTCTGCACTTCTCTTGCTGCTTTCTGTGCCTTTCTTCCTCTTTCTGTAAATGTTCTACCTATGTAGGCATAGTTGAAAATTAGCATTTAAAAACCTTCTAAATTCACTGAAAAAAACACAGGTTTCAGGGACATTATAGTTAGGGATCAGCATCTAAAAACCTTAGCAATTCACTGAAAAAAACACAGGTTTCATGGAGATTATAGTTAGGGATTAGCATTTAAAAAACCTTAGAAATTCGTTGAAAAAAACACAGGTTTCAGGGACGTTATATATAGGCTGACATTTCACTCTTACAAAAAAGAGAAATTCAGCCATTATAGTTAGCTGAGCTAACTGTAACTCGCACCCCCGCAATGCACTGATGATGACGTCACATATAACATCACTCATGTCATGGTCAGTGACATCACTGATGACATCTCAAATGACATCACTGATGAAATCATCCACTTAATATCTGATGCACCTCTTCTCGCCCTAATATAATTTTTGATACACCCACTCTAAAATACTACCATTCTCGAAACCATAGACATGCCAACATCAGTTAGTAAATACCCACTCACTGATTCATAGGTCTACAAATACATCCACTCACTAACCCATATAATCACACATACATGCAGTCACTCATCAATACAGCCACTGATATACGCACTCATACAGACACACACAGACACTCACTTACCGCCACTCACGCATGGAGTTACTCAAACATCTAGTGATTCACCCAAAGAATCAATCACCCTGCCATTTACTCACCTATACAGTTATACACACACCACCTCACTTATTCATATATAAAGTAACACATATTTACTGTCTTCTACAATCACTGCCACAAGCCCACACTCATCCATACAGCCACTCTCACAATCACTCACTCTCACATATGGTCACTTATGTACTCCAACACTCACATATACTGCCTTTCACATATGTAGTTACTTACTGAGACATCCATTCAGTCACCAACACAGCCATACATACACTCACTCACCCATAGAGCCCCTTGCAGATGCACTCATAAACCCATATACTCAGTGAATCACCAACTCACACATCTATGCAGGGAGTTACACCCCCCACCCACAGACAGTCAGACACCCATACAGGTACTCAGACAACCAACCATTAACCCATATAGACACTCATGTAGCTACTCACCAACCCATGCAGCCACTTACACACAAACTAACAGACTGATACAGACATTCACACCGATTAATCATTTACCCATGTATTCACTAAGAGATGTTTAATCATTCACCCACTAAATCTTCCATTTATATACTCATACACACACTCATTCTTCAATGCACTTTGGTGTGTGTGTGTGTGCGTGCGTGTATATATATATATATATATATATATGATCAAGGGCTCTGGGTGGCCCGAAACGCATAATGGCAGCATAAGCAAAAATAAACATCTGAATGCACGAAATAAGTGGAGTACGTTCCGTTCTTTCTGGGAAAAACAAAAGAAGGAGTATTGCAGTATATATATATATATTCACTGAAAAAAACAAAGGTTTCAGGGGCGTTATAGTGAGGAATTGGCATTTAAAAAACCTTAGAAATTCACTGAAAAAACCATAGGTTACAGGGGTGTTATAGTTAGCTGGACATTTCCCTCGTACAAATCCCTAGAAATTCCCCTGTTATAGTTAGTTCAGCCAACTATAACTCGCGCCCCCGCAATGCACTGCTGATGACGTCACATATTACATCACTAATGACATGGTCAGTGACATCACTGATGACATCACTGATGACGTCATCCATTGAAGATGTGTTTCTGAACAGTTTTATTATGTTTGATATATATAGGGAAAGGCCTGTTGAAAAATAAGTGGGTGTACAAGTGTGTGAATGGATGATTTTCTAGGTGCGTAACTGAGTCTATAAGTGAGTCAGTAAATGTATCTTACTGCAGACTAGTGACTAAACTGTGTGAATGTCTGTATGTGTCTGTGTGTTGGTGTATACGTGGCTGCATGGTTTTGTGAATAGCTATATGAGTGTCTATATGGGTTATTGATTGGTTGTCTGAGTATCTGTATGGGTGCCTGAGTGTTTGTGTGGGTAGGGTGTGTGTGACTCTATGACTAGATGTGTGAGTGGGTGATTCAGTGGGTGCATGTTTTTAAGAGTGCATCTGTGATGGACTGTATGGTTGGGTGAGTGTATGTATGGGTGTGATAGTGATTGAATGTATATCTCAGTTGTACATGTGTCAGTAACTACATATGTGAAACACAGTGTATATGTGTGTAAGAGTATATAACTATCTATATGTGAGAGTGTGTGATTTTGGGAGTGGCTGTATGCGCCAAAGTGCAAGGATATCTGTGTCATGTGCTGTTTGTTTTTCTGCAGGAAGACACAGAATTTGTTAGTATTTTTATGAGTAAGTGAACTTGAGTGTTTTTAACTGTATAGGTGAGTAAATTTTACTGTTATTAATTATTTGCATGACTGACTAGATGTATCAGTACCTCAATGGATGATTGATGGTGTGTGAGTGTCTATATAGGTGTATAAATGCACAGAGTGACTGTAAGTATGAGTGACTGTACAGGTGAGTGAGTGGAGATGTATGTAGACCTAAAAGTCAATGAGTGGGTGAGTAGTTATTGGTATTGGAGTATCTATGGTTGTCAAAATGGCCGTCTGAAATTTTGAGTCAGTGTATTAAAGGTTATATTAGGGTGTGAGAAGATGCACTAATTTATCACATGGATGATGTCATCAGTGATGTCATCAGTGATGTCATTTGAGATGTCATCAGTGATGTCATCAGTGATGTCACTGACCATGTCATGAGTGATGTAATATGTGACGTCATCAGCAGTGCATTGCGGGGGCGCGAGTTATAGTTAGCTGAACTAACTACAACAGGGGAATTTCTAGGGTTTTGTACGAGGGAAATGTCCAGCTAACTATAACACCCCTGAAACCTATGGTTTTTTCAGTGAATTTCTAAGGTTTTTTAAATGCCAATTCCTAACTATAACGCCCCTGAAACCTTTGGTTTTTTCAGTGAATTTCAAAGGTTTTTTAAATGCCAATTCCTAACTATAACGTGCATGAAACCTATGATTTTTTCAGTGAATTTCAAAGGTTTTTTAAATGCTAATTCCTATCTATAACTTATCTCTGAAGATATCATGAAAAGCATTCTTTTTTAAAAGTAGGGTGCACATTAGTTTTGGGGAAAAGCATCTTTGTCATTGGTTAAGAAAAAGCAGTTTCAACGTGGAGTACATATCATAGGATAAAATTTGCTCAGCTCAACCACACCTGCTACTTGCATTTGGAAGGCACTGTTCGAACTTAAAACAGTCGTCACCTTTTAACCTGCATGTGTCGTTAAATGTTCAAGAAAATGTTACAAAAAAAATCATAAAGTTTTAAAAAATTGATGAACTTTTAACCTGCACGTATTGTAGAATGTTCTAGAAAGTGTGTTGATAGAATACGTTGCACTTCTGACTTCTATGTGTTGTTGAATATAAAAAAAAACGGTTCATATGGAAAATTAAAAAGAAACCAATAGAGAAGTTTTGAAACCTAAAAGAATCAAGGAACTATTCTAATTTATTCTTTACATGTATTTATGTGTGCAGCAACAAAATTATAGACACAACAGCACTAGGACGAGGAAGAAGCAGGGAGTGGGGGGAGGGGGGAGATGGGCAGAATGGCACACATGCACAATTAAGTACAACACACATATAGACTAACAATGGCCAAAATGAAACACACCAACAAGGACCACAAGTCACACAACCTGCCAACATCACACCACTGAACGAGCATAGAAGTGAAAACCACGCTGCATTCATACAGGATGTGTACAAAGGCCAGTCGTTGGTGTTGTGGGATGTCTGCGACCGTGGTCATCTTGGATGAGATGCCCAGCATGTGGCACATGGTCGAGGTCACTGTGTGTTATGTTGCCAAACGGCTGCTCCTCCCTCCCACGAGCCCCCACACTTTTGTACGGTGAGCTGTTGTATCTCGTGCACTCGTACGGCACGCCATTGTAATGCCTATTTGCGCATGCCCTGCTACAATCCAACAACAACATCACAGTGCCGTTTGGAGGTGGTGCATGTCACTTTACAACATCGACTGCTGCGGCTCTTGTAACAGGCCACACCAGAACACAGAGACATTCTTACCGCACTTCCTGTACACGGACATGTCCAAGACACCCCGTTCCCCTTGCCGGATAGGCACACCCCTGCACTGACCTGTGAACCCCAGACCAGCACACTCCAGTTGTACATGCAGGAGGATGCGTACGTAGCTACACATCCAGGCTTACTGCCAACGCTGAGGTGACAGCACACTATGATGTTGCAGGGCTCATGCCTATCATGCTAAGACAATGACCACAGGGACACACTTACTAAGATGTGGGTTTGGGGGGCATTGGCGGTCCTGGAGTTGTTGAGATGAGTCTTCTGGCCCTCATGGGTATCCCTGTATCATGCTCATTGACTCTATGGCACCTGTGGGTGTTCTGGTGTGGCTCTTGGCTGTGTTCCCTTTCATGGTGCAGGTAGTTGTCCTGCTTAACACCAGCAGAAAGCAGGTGTAAAATCCCTGGTGCTAACGTGTCTTATCGCCGGAATTTGTTTCGCATTGCAATTGGTGTGAAAGTTGTGATGTGATTTGTTTCGTGTGCACAACAATATACAAACTGAGCAGTGTATCTCGTCAAGATCCACCACCTGACGCACTATTCCCAATCAATATAAATACAATGAGATTTCTTAATAGATTTCGTGTGTACACTGTAAGTGCAGCCAATACCTCAGTGCAATACAATACAGGATTTTAGTATTTAGAATAAATCGCAAAGGTGCACCTCATGTCTTTTTGCACGGGAACGGCTACTCTCCATTTCATTATCAGCACTTTAACGGAAGTAAAGTTGAGATAAATCTAACACACTATTCAGAAGTTGGTGCAAACTGCAGATATCACTAGTATTCCAGCGATAAGTTCCCCAAAATTTAACACCATGGTGGACTCCATCAAATAACAGTAATAGGAACAAGAAAGAGTCACACAGCAGTTAAGAGAACAACCAAAAACATCATACATTTATTTTTCAAACTTTATTTTTTATAATAATAAATATATAAACGATAAACTATTTTCAAACTTTATTTTTTTATTAACATAAATATAAACAATAAACTAATAAACAAAATGTAACAACAATAATACAAAACAACAAAGCGGAACACTGCTGTGGGAACCACGGATGTCGACGACAGACCTGGAAAATCAAAAAGATTGTTAAAAAAAAACAACATGGTATTCTCAACAAAATACCACAAGAAACAAATCACAGATATATAAAATGTATACAGCTAACAAAATTTTATAAGTTTAACTTATAAAAACTGTAAATGTTGCCGCTTTAAAATATTTACCGAATCTGAGGAAATTTTTTTGCAGAAGGCACCACGCCCACAACGTTTTTCTTCAGTGGTGAAGACATTTTTAACTTTTTCCAAGGGGCAAACAAAGACCAATGCCACCTTCTTCATTCGCAAGATTTGCCAAAGAGTTCTGTTACGAGGGGATCCTAATAAAAAATACTCGTGCGGCTCAGCAAGTATGATGAAACACCTAAGGACCCTTCATCCAAACAATCTTGCACGAGAAGAGTGCAAACAGATGAGAAACACTCCTGTTCTGTATCTGTAAAAAAGAATCACAAATAAATGTATATTAATAACTTTCAAATGTATACTATTCCATTACTGTACAAACACATTTTATATAAAAACTGACTAAGAAACTATAGCCCTGAACCACAAGTGTGACGATCATTAACACAATACATGCATGGTGCATACTACTTTGAAGCAGTTCATGCCCTAAAGCCTACCTCACTAAAAGACTACATGCTAAATGATTACAGTACTTTAAGGAGACACACTGGGTGAGTGACAGGGTGTTTGCTAGAAGAGTATGAATACTAACTAGGGAATTGAAGGTGTGAAACACAACTGTGTATGTGATTAGAGGACTGCATCAATACTGCATAGGCATTTAAAGCAGTCCATGTGCCAAGGCCTCGCTCACTGCATGACTACTTGGGTACTGACTGAATGATTAGAGTACAGCAAGGAGAGTGCCTAGGTGAATTTATAAGTGCTAGGCTTTTCGCATAGGGAATGGATTCGTACTTGGTACTGAATGAGTCACTAGAGGAGTGCAAAGGCAGTCACAAGTGTTGGACTGTATGGATACTGACTAGGAAATTGAAAGTGTGAAAGACAAGTGTCTAGGTGGTTAGAAGACTGCATGCATAGTGCATAGGGGTTTGAAGCAGTCCATGTGCTAAGGCCTGGCTCAGTGTATGGATACTTAGGCACTGACTGAATGATTAGAGTACTGCAAAGATAGTATATTGGTGAATTTATAAGTGTTTGGGTTTCAGCACAGTGAATGGATTAGTACATGGTGCTGAATGGGTCACTAGAGGACTGCAAAGGGAGTGACAGGGTATTTCCTGGAAGTGTATGGATACTGACTAGGGAATTGAAGGTGAGAAAGACAATTGTGTAGGTGGTTAGAGGACTGCATGCATAGTGGATACGGGTTTGAAGCAGTCCATATACTAAGGCCTGGGTCACTGGATGAGTACTTGGGTACTGACTGAATGATTAGAGTACTGCAAGGAGAGTGCCTGGGCGAATTTATTATGGTTTGGTGCAGTGAATGGATTAGTACATGATGCTGAATGGGTCACTAGAGGAGTGCAAATGGAGTGACAGGGTGTTTGCTGGAAGTGAACGGATACTGACTGGGGAATTGAAGGTGTGAAAGACAATTGTGTAGGTGCTTAGAGGACTGTATGCATAGTGGATATAGGTTTGAAGAAGTCCATATGCTAAGACCTGGCTCTGTGCATGAATACTTAGGCAGTGACTGAATCATTAGAGTACTGGAAAGAGAGTGTCTTGGTCAATTTATAAGTGTTTGGTTTTTGGCACCGTGAATGGATTAGTACATGCTGTTGAATGGGTCTCTAGAGGACTGCAAAGGAAGTGACAGGATATTTCCTGGAAGTGTATGGATACTGACTAGGGAATTGAAGGTGTAAAAGACAAGTGTATAGTATGTTAGAACACTACATGCATACTGCATAGACATTTGAAGCAGTCTATTTGGTACTTAGAAACTGACTAAACAATCAGACTACTTCTAGGACAGTGCTTAGCTAAAACATTTAAATATTCAGTTCTGCCACAGTGAACAGAATAGTACATGGTACTGCACCTTAGTGTCAAACCCTGACTCATTTTATCAATGCATAAGCAAAGACTAGCTTCTAATGCTACTAAAACTTGACAACATGAGAGGTTTTAAATTAGTTATCTGTCAGCAAATACACAATGTTACCAAATGCTTCTCTCACAGTGGTTCTCAAATGCACACAGACTCACAGTGTGATTCTAGACAACAACTACTATACCTAGGAGTTTACCAAAAATCATTCACTACTGTGGAAGTGGTAAGCGAACTGCACATAATCTTCATATTTCAGGACTGCACTTTTATGTCAAAGCCTGACTCAAATAATCAAAGCATAAGCAAAGACTGACTTCTAATGCTACTAAAACTTCACAACATGACCGGTTTTAAAACAGGTATATGTCAGCAAATACACGATGTTACCAAATGCTTCTCTCACAATCCTTACCCAAATTCACACAGACTCACAGTGTGATTCTAGACAAGCACCACTATCCCTATGAGTTTATCAAAACCCATTCACTACAGTGCAAGTGGAAAGGGAACTGCACACAATCTACATATTTCACAACTGCAATTTACTGTCAATGCCTGACTCATATAATGAAAGCATAAGCCATAACTGTCTTCTAATGCTACTAAAACTTGACAACATGACATGTTTTACAACACTTATCTGTCAGCAAATACACAATGTTACCAAACACTTCTCTCACAGTGGTTCCCAAATGCACACAGACTCACAGTGTGATTCTAGACAAACAACACTATCCCTAGGAGTTTACCAAAACTCATTCACTACAGTGGAAGTGGTAAAGGAACTGCACACAATCTACATATTTCATGACTACACTTTAATGTCAATGCCTGACTAATTTAATCAACGCATAAGCAAAGACTGGCTTCTAATGCTACTAAAACTTGACAATATGACAGGTTTTAAAACAGTTATCTGTCAGTAAATACACGATGTTACCAAATGCTTCTCTCACAATCCTTACCCAAATGCACACAGACTCACAGTGTGATTTTAGACAATCAACACTATCCTAGGACTTTACCAAAACTCATTCACTACTGTGGATGGGGTAAGGGGACTGCACTCAATCTACATATTTAAGTACAGCACATCAGTGTCAAGGCATGACTTATTTAATCAACATATAAGCAAAGACTGGATTCTAATGCTACTAAAACTTCACATGACAGATTTTAAAACAGTTATCTGTCAGCAAATACATGATGTTACCAAATGATTCTCTCACACTGATCCCAAATACACACTAACTCACAGTGTGATTCTAGACAAGCACCACTATCCCTCTGAGTTTACCAAAACTCATTCACTACAGTGCAAGTGGTAAGGGAACTGCACACAATCTACATATTTCAGGACTGCACTTTTGTGTCAAAGCCTGACTCATTTAATCAAAGCATAAACAAAGACTGGTTTCTAATGCTACTAAAACTTGACAACATGACCGGTTTTAAAACAGTTATCTGTCAGCAAATACACGATATTACCAAATGCTTCTCTCACAATCATTTCCCAAATGCAAACAGACTCACAGTGTGATTTTAGACAATCAACACTATCCTAGGAGTTTACCAAAACTCATTCACTAGTCTAGAAGTGTTAATGGTACTGAACACAATCTACATATTTAAGTATGGCACATCAGTGTCAAAGCATGACACATTTAATCAACGCATAACCAAAGACTGGATTCTAATGCTACTAAAACTTCACAACATGACAGGTTTTACAAAAGTTATCTGTAAGCAAATACATGATATCACCAAATGCTTCTCTCACACTGATCCCAAATACACACTAACTCACACTGTGATTCTAGACATGCACCACTATCCCTAGGAGTTTACCAAAACTCATTCACTACAGTGCAACTGGTAAGGGAACTGCACACAATCTACATATTTCAGGACTGCACTTTTCTGTCAAAGCCTGACTTATTTAATCAAATCATAAGCCATAACTGTCTTCTAATGCTACTAAAACTTCACAACATGACAAGTTAAAACAGTTATCTGTCAGCAAATACACAATGTTACCAAATGCTTCTCTCACAGTGGTTCCCAAATGCACACAGACTCACTGTGTGATTCTAGACAAAAACACTATCCCTTGCACTATACCAAAACACATTTCTTCATCTAGAAGTAGTACTACATTTTAGTATAGAAACATAAAATAACTCATTTCACAAATTCATAAACAATGACTGGTTTCTAATTCTACCAAAATATAAAAATTGCACAGTTATCTGTTTACAAAAACATGAAAAACACAAATGCTTATCACAGAATGGTTTCTACATGCAAACACATTGTAGAGAAAAAAAGTACTCCCTACACTTTAGCAGGAAAAATACATTAGTCTGATTAAAATCAAAATAGTCTACATACATCCCCTCACAATTAAATAACTCATCTTTCAAGTTCTTTTGTAGATTAAGAAGTATATCAATCACTCACCATATTTTCTTTTACAGAATCTCTGCACTGTGCACCTCTCAGCAAAAGCAAAGAATGAAAAAGTTTCCCTTTCATTTTCCACACATATACATGTAAACATCAAATCACAACCCTTCGCACATAAACTCAAAAGCAAACACACATTTCTATTGGTTAAACATTTCATCCCTTTCCAACTGAAATACATTTCAACCCTTCCCCCAATCCGCCTTCTGCCTGTTACCATAGAAACAGGTCATGGAACACTGCACTGAGCTCACAGGTCACAAGTTCAGCACACAATGTTCCTACACAAGACAGGAAGTGTGCTTGACTTTTCAACATATCAGCTTATCATATATTATGTTCCTTACAATCTGTTTTTGTTAACCAATAACAATCATACCTTTAAAAAACAGAAATATACACCCTACCTTTCAGTGTAGAAAGTTGTCATACAACCAATGATTTCTTGTCGTTTTTCAAAAAACGTTGCCGTGGATCCGCGCACCCACCGCGAGAGAATCCATGCATCCAACGCGATAGGATGCGCGCACCGTGCGCGCATTTCCCCGTGTTTTTTTTTTATAGGGGGCCCCAGGGGGTCCTTCTGGGACCCCCTAAGCACCTCTAGAGGGTCAGAGTATTTCCACTCTGCCCCCTTTATATGTTTTACACTCTTATTCCCCTTGCATCTTCAGCCTTGCTTCTACCGAGGCAGAAAATGTCCGCCAACAGTTCCTGGTTTCGAATGTAGAGAGACACTCGACCGCCAATTAGCATTCAGTGCGTGATCGGGAAGGGGAGGGTGCGCAGTCGGTTCGGGGAGGGTGCGCTTACGGTGCGGGTACGGTCCACGGATCCTCCACGGCCATAGATATCACTAACTTTTTTACCCTAATTTTCTCAGGAACTACTGAACAGATTCACACCATATATGCAAAAGGCACGAGTCCGAACTGAGGACTACCTCCTTGCCAAATTTGGTGTCATTCCGTTCAGCGGTTCGGGCTGTAGCTGCAACAACAGATCCTATGGGAAATTGCATGGGGAAAACGCGTTTTGGGACCCCCCTCTTTCCTTGGCCCCCGCTTGACGGATCACAGCAAAACTTTCAGGGCAGGAGCAGAGCGGAGCTGGCCAAAAGTTTGGAAACTTTCGCGACGATTCGTCAACCGGCGCTAATGTTATTCCAAATAGGATGTTGCGGATTTCCTATGGAAAATAGGTCCTAACTATAACTATCTACTGGCGACCGCCAGTAGATAATATTTATATATATATATATATATATATATATATATATATATATATTTATTTATATATATGAATTCAAACCTTGTTTCGCGATATCCTCTGCCTCAAAGGGGTGGCGGGCTGCCGGCAAGGACGCGACCCTTATTATTCCATCAATCAATCCTTTGCTCAAAAAAGATTGCGCCGAGCCCCAATTTGTTCGTAACAGCGTGCTTTATTCCATCAGGTTTGTGGCAAACAACTCCCGACGTGTTTCGAATCCCTCCGTGACCAAGAAACCGGAGGGTTTCGAAACACGTCGGGAGTTGTTTGCCACAAACCTGATGGAATAAATCACGCTGTTACGAACAAATTGGGGCTCGGCGCAATCTTTTTTGAGCAAAGGATTGATTGATTGAATATATATATATATATATATATATCCTTCAGATTGCTGCACGAGCACTCCCCAGGCCTGCGACGCCGAAACAGGTCGTCCTTCTAAAGCTAGTGCACAATAAACTTTTGTGCGGTTTCCTGGTGTGCTGTCCTCTTATTCACTGAATTGCTACGAATAAAGGGATTTGAATCATATATATATATATATATATATATATATATATATATATATATATATATATACATATATATAAATATATATTCGACAATCCAGTTCAACAATAATTGAAGAGGCGCTGACTCCGTGGGGAATTCCGTCAAAGAAAAATATTTATTCACAGCTGAAAGGCCAAACGCGTTTCGACGGTCTTGCCGCCTTGGTCACTGAACACAGGTACAACATCATTGCCATGTTTAAATACAACGTTGTCATGGCTACCCAATCATCAGTCATAGAAATAGAAAGGGTCACATTCTGCAACAAACAGATACAAAAATCAAATACTGTTTAATGTTTCCTAACACATTTAAACTTAATATTGTCATAAGTTGACTCGCTGTTGACTTCATAGAAAGCAGCTATTAAATACTAAATATTAAATCTTACCCAAGTGGGTTGTGATTGCATGTGGCTAAAAAAAATATAAAACTTTTGAGAAATCCTCACTCCATGGATGATGTCATCAGTGATGTCATTTGAGATGTCATCAATGATGTCATCAGTGATGTCATCAGTGATTTCACAGACCATGTCATGAGTGATGTAATATCTGACGTCATCAGTATTGCATTGCCAGGGCAGGAGTTATTGTTAGCTCAGCAGCTAACTATATTATCAAAATTTCTCTGTTTTTGTTAGAGTGAAATGTCAGCCTAACTATAACGTCCATGAAGCCTGTGTTTTTTTAATGAACATATATATATATATATATATATATCATTATTTCCAGATTGCTCCTTCTGTCTCCCCTCGCCCAAGGCAGGCAGGTCGTTCGGTGTCGGCGGAGCGCGCCGACTTTTAGATTCCCAAATATTTTTAAGTGTAACGACCACCACTGAGCTTTTCATTCACCAGGTCTTTTTATTTTGGTAACGCGTTTCGCCTGACACAGCAGGCTTGATCACACAAAGAGTTGTGGGATGTATACACGTATATACTTTCAGGGAATCAAAACAGAAAACGGACTACATACAAACTTAGTATCAACCGTGTATGTTACTTTGGCGGCCATTTTAAGCTAGTCAAAGATAGTAACAACAGCATATGTTCAGTCTAGTGCTGTATAGGTCCTTATACGTGTTATTCTTAATACCTGAACTATTGAATTCATAGTTCCAGTCAGACCTATTTTAGGTCCTCAATGTTACACATGTTAATTCATTATTCATTATGCATAGTAACAATAACAACAACCTGTATTCAGTCTAGTGCTGTATAGGTCCTTGTACATGTTATTCTCAATATCTGAACAGTTAAATTCATTTCAACCTATTTTTGATCCTCAATATATGCTACACATATTAGTTCATTATTCATTAAGCATAGTGCTCTGAAATAAACATACACTTGAAGCAATATACTGTTATACACATAATAGTTAGTTAAGCTATGCGAGTTCCTGACACAGTGTCAGTATTATTGTCCGCTGTAGGATCATTCTCCTTAAGTACGTGATATAATTTTATCCCCACTCGACCAAAAGATCCACACCCAAATCAACAAAATTAGAATTCTGTGCCACCTTTACCCTATACAATCTATAAATTACAGAAAAGAACTAAAGCATATCTTTAGGAATATGAAGGTTCTCTTATCTGTCATGTGATTCAATTTTCATGTTCTGGAAGAAAAGGGTAGGGGTATGTTATGATTCCCTTCCGGAGTCGGCCCCTTCCTTTCCTCCTAAAATTAAAACAAATTACAAAATTATTAGATTACTCTATTGCAAATTAAAATTGTACTAAATTACCTCTTAATACACAAACGTACAGATCACTTAGATATACAGAATACACCATCAGATGAATGTTATTCTTGTAAATGCACACTCAATTCTTTGTCCTGATTCAATCCTCCTGGATATTTACTTTGTAAGTTAATGATGTGCCAAGACTCCCTCTGTCTTAATTGTAGTTCTCTGTTACCACCCCTTCTATTGTACTCTATCTGTTCGATTGCAAAGAAAGATAAGAGTGAGTTGTTGGATAGGTGGTACTTGGCAAAGTGTCTTGCCACAGGGTAGTGTGGATCTTTGTTCTTAATAGCTCGCATATGTTCCAACACTCTCTTTTTCACTGCCAGAGTGGTACTTCCCACATATCTTAAGTGGCAAGGACATTCGAGAACATAAATGACAAATGTGGTTCCACATGTAAGGAATTGTTCGATATTCTTTTCACCTACAGGTGTACTGTATTTTTTCAGCATGTGACTGCTGCGGCACGCTCTACAGTGACCACACGGAAAAAATCCTTTCAAATTAGGGCGTGTACTTTTTTGGGGTTTAGAAATATCACCTTTCATCAGAATATCTTTCAGATTTCTGCTTTTCCTATAGGTGATTAATGGACGTGTAGGTAGATCCTTTACCAAGCTAGGTTCAGTTTTCAGCGTATTCCAGTTCTTATTCAGAATTTTGGCAATGTTGTTGGATTCTGCATTGAATGTGAGGATAACCCTAGGTTGGTTAGCCCCTTCTTTTTCTTCCTCGGGTTTTTCTAGCAGAGTTGTTTCTCTCGAGATGTTCTTCACTTTTTCTACCGCTCTGTCTAGCACCCATTTGGGATATCCCCTCTCTCTGAATCTTTCCAGCATCACATTTTGTTCTATGCAGAAATCTTCCATGGTACTACAGTTCCTTCTTGCCCTGAGCAGTTCTCCAAATGGAATGCTCCATTTCAAGGTTTCAGGGTGGCTGCTCAGGGCATGAAGAAGACTGTTCCCTGCTGTTTCTTTTCTATGTAGTTTGGTGCAGATTTTGTTTTGGCGGATTTCCACAGTTACATCTAGAAATTCAATGGCTACCTTGCTTATATTATATGTCAGTCTCAAGTTGTAATCATTAACATTCAAGTTGTTTATGAATGCAATAGCTGATTGTTCATCCCCCTTCCATATAATAAAGAGGTCATCGATGCACCTAAGCCATTTAATTATCCTCTCTCCTGCCTCTGTTTGGGTAATGCTTCTCTGTACTTCTTCTTCCCATACCCCAAGAAAAAGATTTGCAAAACTCGGGGCAAAACAAGTCCCCATAGCAGTACCGAGGACTTGTTTAAACATTTGACCGTCGAACATAAAAATATTATGTGTTAGACAGAATCTTATCATTTCTAGCAGTGTCATAGTGTGGTCCAAAAAACAAATTTTTTCTTTTTTTCAAGTAGTGAAAATAACATTTTAACCCCAATTCATGGTCAATTATAGAATATAGTGAGTTCACATCCATTGTAATCAGTTGATAATCCTCTTCCCACACAATATCATTTATTTTGACAAGAAAATCCTTGGTGTCTTTAGTGTATGAAGGAAGAGTTACAACGTACTCTCGTAGAAAATAATCTACATATTTAGAAATATGTTCTGAAACACACCCAATCGATGATACTATGGGTCTCCCTGGCGGTAAAGTGGCATTTTTATGGATTTTAGGCAATAGGTAAAAACTTGGTAACTTGGGATAATCTTTTTTCAAGTAGCAAAATTCTTCCCATTGTATGAGACCTTGGTCTTTCCATGTCGTTAACATTGCCCAAATTTTTATTATGCTGTCATTATATTCTTCCATATTACTTGTCACATAATAGTTATGATCATTCAATTGCTTGAGTGCTTCTTTAATGTACAGACTGCGATCCCATAAGACGATATTACCGCCCTTGTCTGCTGGACAAATTATTATGTTATCGTCTTCTGCTAGCTGTTTTGATTCCCTGAAAGTATATACGTGTATACATCCCACAACTCTTTGTGTGATCAAGCCTGCTGTGTCAGGCGAAACGCGTTACCAAAATAAAAAGACCTGGTGAATGAAAAGCTCAGTGGTGGTCGTTACACTTAAAAATATTTGGGAATATATATATATATATATATATATATATATATATATATATATATATATATATTATCTACTGGCGGTCGTCAGTAGATAGTTATAGTTAGGACCGTGTTTCCATAGGAAATCCACAACTTTCTATTTTGAATAACTTTGGCGCCGATTGAAGAATCCTCGCGAAATTCTCAAAATAGGTGGGGCGCTTCGCTCCGCTCCTTCCCTGAAAGTCTCGGGGGGATTCGTCATGCGGGGGCTGAGAAAAAGGGGGGTCTCAAAATGCGTTTTCCCCATGCATTTTTCCATAGGACCTTTAGTCCGAGCTACAGCCCGAACGGCTGAACAGAATTACTTGAAATTTGGCAGAGAGGTAGCCCTCAGGTCAGGGATGTGCCTTTTGAAGGTCTCGTGTAAATCTGTTCAGTATTTCCTGAGAAAATAGCATTTAAATCACTATATATATCTATAGGCGCGCTCCGAGCGCGTACCGTAAGCTTACCGTACGCGCACGCCGCCGTGCGCGAGCTCGATTCTGATTGGTTGTTAGATCTTAGTAAACATTCGAATCGGTCGAAACCAGGAAGTGTCGGCCGCCATTTTGTCTCTCGCAGTCTGAGGGGGTAAAAAACAAAGGTGGATAACTTGTAAAGCGGGCAGGCTGGACAGTTCCTGACCCCCTAGCCTTGGTCAGGGGGTCCCAGGAGGACCCCCAAGGGCAAAAATGTATTTTACATTTTTTATGAAAAATCGCGGAGTGCGCGTAGCATACGAGCACGGTAGAAACGGACAAATTCCGCGAACTACGTAATGTGGGCGTTCGGTGAGTGAAGCGCACCGAACGCCCACAGCGCGCGCACGGTACGCGCACGGTGAAAAACCTTAAAAAAAATAAAATAAATAAATAAATACATAACTTAGCATTTAAAAAACCGTACAAATTCACTGAAAAAAACAATAGGTTTCACACACGTTATAGTTAGGAATTAGCATTTAAAAAACCTTGCAAATTCACTTAAAAAACCATAGGTTTCACACATGTTATAGTTAGCTGGGCATTTCACTCGTGAAAAACCAATGAAATTCCCCCGTTATAGTTAGTGCAGGCAACTATAACTCACGCGACCGCAATCCTCTGCTGATGACGTCACTGATGACATATGTGTTTTTCTGAAAAAAAAATATTTGTAATATATGTATAGCTAAAAATTAATGGAAGCAGACATGGGTAAATAAGTGTCTAAATACAGTGATGTAATATCTGACGTCATCAGCAGAGGATTGCGGTCGCGTGAGTTATAGTTGCCTGCACTAACTATAACGGGGGAATTTCATTGGTTTTTCACGAGTGAAATGCCCAGCTAACTATAACATGTGTGAAACCTATGGTTTTTTAAGTGAATATATATATATATATATTCACTGAAAAAACCATAGGTTTAAGGGGTGTTATAGTTAGTTGAACATTTCACTGATATAAAACCAGAGAAATTCCCCCATTATAGTTAGTTTAGCTAACTATAACTTGCACCCCCGCAATGCACTACTGATGACGCCACATATGACATCACTTATGACATGGTCAGTGACATCACTGATGACATCACTGATGACATCTCAAATGACATCACTGATGACATCACTGATGACATCATCCAGTGACTGTGTGTTTCTGTAAAGTTTAAATATGTTTAATATATATAGGGAAAGGTGTATTCAAGAATTAGTGGGTGTATAAGTGTCTGAATGGATGATGTAGTACCTGCGTGACTGACTCTATAAGTGAGTGATTAAACATATCTTACTGAATGCATGGGTTAGTGACTAAACTGTATGAATGTCTATATCCGTCTGTCTGTTGGTTTGCAAGCGGCTGCATGGGTTTGTGAATAGCTACATGAGTGCCTATATGGGTTATTGATTGGTTTTCTGAGTATCTGTGTGGGTGCATGAATGTTTGTGTGGGTGGGATGTGTGTGACTCTGCATAGATGTGTGAGTGGGTGATTCACTGGATGCATGGTTTCAAGAGTGCATCTGTGATGGACTGTATGGGTGGGTGAGTGTGTGTATGGGTATGTTAGTGAGTGAAAGTATATCTCAGTGGTACATGTGTGAGTAACTACATATGTGAAAGGCAGCATATATGTGTGTTGGAGTATATACATGGCTATAAGTAAGAGTGTGTGATTGTGAGAGTGGCTCTATGGATGAGTGTGTGCTTGTATCAGTGATTGTATAAGAGCGTAAGAATGTGCTAGTTTTTGTATGAGTAAGTGAGCTGGTGTGCGTATAACTGTATAGGTGAGTAAATGGGAGTGTGATTGATTCTTTGCATGACTGGCTAGGTGTGTGAGTACCTCTATGGATGAGTGGCAGTGTGTGAGTGTCTATATAGGTGTATGAGTGCATATGATAGTCCTGTACTGAGTGACCATAAGTATGAGTGACTGTATGGATGAGTGAGTGGATGTGTGTGTAAACCTAAGAATCAGTGAGTGGGTATGTAGTTATTGGTGTTGGAGTGTCTATGGATTTGAGAATGGCAGTCTGTAATTTAGAGTGGGTGTATCAAAGGTTCTATTAGGGTGTGAGAAGATGCATCAAATGATCACATGGATGATGTGATCAGTGATGTCATTTGAGATGTCATCAGTGATGTCATCAGTGATGTCACTGACCATGTCATGAGTGATGTAATATGTGACGTCATCAGCAGTGCATTGCGGGGGCACAAGATATAGTTAGCTGAACTAACTATAACGGGGGAATTTCTCTGGTTTTGTGTGAGTGAAATGTCCAACTAACTATAACACCCCTGAAACCTATGTTTTTTTCAGTGAATTTCTAGGTTTTTTTTTAAATGCTAATTTCTAACTATAACGTGCCTGAAACCTATGTTTTTTTTCAATGAATTTCAAAGGTTTTTTAAATGTTAATTTCTAACTATAGCATGCCTGAAACCTATGGTTTTTAAGTGAATTTCTTAGGATTTTTAAATGCTAATTTCTAACTATAACATGCCTGAAACCTATGTTTTTTTTAATGAATTTCAAAGGTTTTTTAAATGCTAGTATCTAACTATGCCTACAGAGGTAGGGCATGTGAAGAAAGAAGAAAAAACACACAGAAAGAAGCAAAAAAAATGCAGAAAGAAGCAACAGAAGTCCACAAAGACGAAGAAAATGGCAGGAAGAACCAACAGAGGAGCAGAAAGAGGCCTTGTTGCAAAATCATCCTGTGCCCACAAGTTTTTCAGAGAGGTACTGGTGGTATCTGACTCTGACTAACCAGGCCTAGAGCCAGTGCAATGCTTAGAATACAGTGAAAACTCCTACATATACTAGGGAACACTATGCTTTGGGGTACCCCTGTGATCAGCATGACCTCCTCTACATAATAAGTACATAATAAGTACATAATAAGGCAGGGGATTAAACCTACCTTTAAGTCAGAGGTGCAGAAATATGCTACTTTAACTATTAGTCATGTTTGCAGAGTGGTGGAGAAAGGGTGCTGGGTGTCCAAACAAGGCTCAGGAATTCTGCTGCGCAGGACTTACAGTAGGTACCAGGAGGGATTCTTGGCCACCAAACTCCCTCAGGACTAAATTGGACTTCATCCACCATCCCATAGTCTGCCACGAGACACGTTTGCAGAGTGATAGAGAAAGGGGGCCATGGCCTCTCAAGATGTCTTAGCAATCCCACTGCGTAGGACTTACTGGAGGTAACAAGATGGGTAGTTGGCCCCCGAGGACATCCTTGGGGGCCAACTTCCCAAACTATTACCTCCAGTCTGTCCCATAAAGCAGCATTGGTAAGTACTCATACCAGGCCACGCCCACTTTGCCCACCACTCTACAAACGCGCTCTTTGGCACGCTCTTGGATGGGGATTGAAGTCCCCTTCACTGCTGGGGGTCCTTTAGGGGCCAACTAGCCTACCTTTTAACTCCAGCCCCAATGCCCCCACGGTCCCTGCCGGCTCCCAGCGTCCTGCGGAAGCCGTCATTGCTTTTTCACATGGGGAACTGTTGACATGCAGATCCCTGTGTGGAGAAGCAATGTGGTTTCATTTTTGAAAGCGAGAGCAGGTGTCCTGCTCTCGCTTTCAAAACCCAAACCACAGTTTGCTTTGACAGGGCAGGAGCGCATCAGTGTCCCGGTGGTGGGCACCCAAGGGACACTGCAGGAGCCAGCCCTGGGGGGTGGTGGTCCCTAGGGCCATCAAGGGCCCCCTCACAATGTTTGCACAGCCCCAGGGAGGTGTTGGTTCCCGGGGCTCGGTGGTCCGTAAAATTTACAGTTCTAAAAGTTTAAAGTTTCCTATGGAAAATAACACGGAGAAAACACGTCTTGGGACCCCCCTTTTTTCTCAGGCCCCTGCTTGGTGAATCACCCCAAAACTTTCAGGATAGGAGGTGACCGGAGCGGCCCACAAGTTTTTGCGAAGATTCGTCAACCAGAGCCAAAGTTATTGGGAAAAGAAAAAACGCTTTTCCCATGGAAAATAGGTCCTAACTATAACTATCTACTGGCGACCGCCAGTAGATTTTATATATCTATCTATATATATATATATATATATATATATATATATATATATATATATATATATATATCCAGAAAACAATCAATCTTTCTTGGTTCAAAGATTGCGCCGAGCCCCAATTCTTTTCAATAGCATGCTTTATTTAAAGCAAAGACAAACACTGTCCCCTATATATATATATATATATATATCCAGGATCCCAACGAACAACCACGATGGGCCAAACAAGGGCACAGACTCCAGTTAAAGATGCAATAAAGAAGATTTATTGTCTTAGCATGTCAGGATGACGCGTTTCGACCACAAGCCTGTGGTCTTGATCACATAGTGTGCTAAGGTGCAAGGCATTCAATTTATAGTGACATGAGTGACTTTACTATGTTCATAGTGACAAGGCAAAAAGTGTAACACTTTTGCAGCAAGTAGTAAAACATCTTGTCATCCATTGATGACTGGGCGCAGCAATGACAAGCACTTTTAGTAGCAGGCATAGAAAAAAGACTACCACTCTATATGTAGGTGCACATGGCCATGTGTTCTGTAACATCAGTTGTGCGCTCGGATCAGAAGGTAAGCTGGCGTTGGCGGTGCCTGAGGCAAGGTAACCGATAAAAGAATGCATGGATTGGGTTTTAAGTCTCCCAAGGATAGTCTGATGGAAAACAGAGTTAAACCGTATCCCACAAGAATCCTGAATGTGTTTGTCCAACCTATACATCATGAATGCCATGAGGCCCAATATAATATGGGAGGACTCCGGCGTACCATCGTATCTAAAAGGGGAACATTAAATGTAACGCATTCATATCATTGGAAGCGTGTGAAAGCCAGTGCCAAAGTCTATGTACCAGTTGGTGCGTAACTAATGTGGTCAAGTTATATAAACTTAGTGCTGGTGCGGAAGAAGGGCCTAGATGTCACTGGAGTCTGATCTTTCCATGTTAGGGTCTAAACCTGATGTATGGAAATCGAGTCAACTGCTTAAAAAGTTGTAGGATAGGTGAGAAAATGCTTTACAGTGGAGTCACTAATTGATAAAGTTAAAAATGAGTGCATGAATGCAGGAAAAATCAATGTTGGTGCCGTGAGGTGTAAAAGGGACAAGGCGAGATTGGTGCAGTGTGATACAAATGTGTTGCAGTGGATTAAAAACTGGACAACCAACTAGAAGACAGCCGACTTCTAAAAAAGTCAAAGAGGCGATAGTGTGAGAGCGCATGACTGGAGTGAATACTATTTATAAACATTATAAAAAGTTGTAAAGGTCTTCACTAATGTTTAATCCTGCCGGGGCCTTGGTGTTGAGTTCTATTATGTATTTTGCCTCTAGTTGTCTTAACAATTTCTCTCTGTTGCCACCATGTCTGAGTGGCGGAATGCAATCTATGACGCAGTATTTAAGGTGGTCTAAGTTGTTCTGATGTGTCTCTTTGAAGTGCCTGGTGACAGGGTATGCTGGGTCACTGTTGACAATGGCTCTGATGTTTTGCAAAATCCGTAGGTGCCCTTGGAGCTTGGTGCTCCCTGTAGGAGAGTAGGATCTGCTTCACATGGGTACCCCCACTTTTTGCTGGTGTTTCACTGTTTTTCGACCTTAGTCTGGCTGTGGCCCTGCTAATCAGGACCACAGCCTAGCTGCTTCCTCTCCAAAATGGTTTCCATGTACATTAGGTACATATCTAATTGGATTCTGGAGTGCCTTATAAGTCCCTAGTATATGGTATACTATGTACCTAGGGCATAGGTACCTCAGAGGCCTACCAGGGGCTGCAGCATATATTTTGCCACCCCTGGGAAGCACTCCAAAATGACACCACAGGTCTGCTACTGTAGCCTGGGTAAGGGTGTGCTTGCCCCCTTACTGTGGTATAGGCTACCTATATCACTACCTTATACAGACACATATAAACCTATAAGCCACTCCTATGGCAGGCCTTGACAATCCTGAAGGCAGAGTGCTTGGTTTTATGTGAGAGGGTGCCCAAGCATGAGCAGAGCCCCTCTGTAGCATTCGTAAATACTTCCTTATGGCTGTTCTGTGATACAGCTAGGCCTGGGCAAAATTTCCTTTCCGTTCGCGGAATTTGCGATAATTTGGCATTTCCGCGTTCCGCGGAGAGCGCGGAAATGTCAAGATTTCCGCATTCCGCAGCTTTGCGATAATTTGGTTCTTGCTCGCGCTGTAAAATAATACATTCTCGCGCACGCGCGATCTCCTTACCTGAATCCCCGCATTCGCCGACAAGTTTTCCCGATCCGGTCGCGTTCTCCATGAGATGTTGTATTGTTTTAGCCATTTGCGCTGTCTCGCGACAGTTCGCGTCCGCAGTGACGTCATGCGTCGCGCGATCACGTCTTTTTTCTCGCGATCATGCACCGCGAGACAACTGAAAACAAGATGGCCGCGCCCGCAAGCAACCACATGGGTAAGTTGGCGGCCCGCAACCATGCAGAAAATCTCGCGAACATGCCGGAACAAAACTTCTGCATCTATGCGATATTTCCACTTGTTTGCGGAGATTTTTAACATTTTCGCGATAATTTACGAAAGTCGCTTTCGCAAATTCCGCCCACCCCTAGATACAGCCATACCATATACTCTTAAATGCATAATAACCTCGCGGTAAATGCTAACTTTGGGATGGCTGCATCAAAACATGTCATGTTTGGTGTCAAACACTTTCAAATACTACCCCCCGACAGTCCTGGCAGCGGGGGTAGTATTCCACCCTTCTAGAGGGAGAGACATGTTCACACTGGCTAAACCCGGTAGGACTTTCCTGAGCCCTGGCATCATAAAATGGATGCCTCTGCCACAGACACGGGTCTGGCCTCCTGCTGCTGACCGAAACTCTGGCAGGGGAGGCCTGGACAATAGGTTTTCTATCGAGGGGAGGTGTCCCCACCTCCCCAGACAGGTTGATGTGCATTGGGGCTGGGCAGGAGCACTCTCTGGTGCTTTGAAGATCTGCACTGGGGGCACACTCGGTGTCCCTGTGCATATTCCAGTTCAAACCAGTTGCAGGGGCTAACTGCCCCTGCTCTGGCATGAAACTGGACAAAGGAAATGGGTGGAACCACCCCTCTTTCCTGGCCTACCCATAGGTGGGGCCTTAGAGTTAGTCCATCCCCTAAACTTACTATAAGTATAGGAAACCAGTCCCAAGGACTTTAGATTACCCTGGACGAAAATCTGCAACGTACATCCTGGACCTTTGACGTTCTATCCTGACTAAAAGACTGAATAAATCTCCCTTGGGGTCACAGAGTGACTCCCCTGCTTGGCAGGCACCAAAGAAGCAACTGACTGGTCTGCAATTCTGAAGCTCCCGCCAAATGCCGAAGTCTCTGCATCCCCAGAGGTGGATTTCCAGACTTCCCGAGGCTACCCTGAGTCCACAGCAAAGCTGAGGCCCGTGGCTATTGTGGGGGACGTGGAACCGTTACCCCTGTACACCGTGAATTTTCGCAGCAACACTATCTTCCTGGTCCTCCTCGAAGTTGTGCTTTGGGCTCCAAGTAGCCCCAGCCTTGAGCAACTCCTGCACCGAAGATTGTTGGCCTCCACTCCACGAGTGACCTGTGGGCCAGCTCCAAGTGCGACCACTTGAGGCTCCTTCGTGATCACTAGCCCGTTGGCTAGCAGGTCCCCATGAAGGTGACTCCTTTTCTGATTGGGCTTACCTGGTTGCTCCAGATGTGCCCCGACTTACCTTCACTGGGTAAGTCCCTCAGACCTTGCTGGTCTGCATCGCAGTCCTTTCTCTGAATTCCAGTGACTTGACGTTGCCAAGGCTTGTTGGGTCCTTTCTGTTCGCCGACACTGCAGCACTCGACAGACTTTGTGGGACAGCTCGAATCTGGCTCTTGTTCTTTGTCTATGCCTCCTGGACCTCGTGGCTGAAGAGTCAAGACACCCATCAACTCACCTGAAGCACCCGACATCTGTGGGCATTGGTCCATCCTACCCTCGGTAACTGGCTAGTGACTCAGACTCTGTCCCCTCTGCTTTCAGGTTCCTTACATCCTAGATCCAGGCTTGGATCTCTTCGGACACTTCTCCTCTTCACAGTAGCAGCAGTTCTTTGCAGGCTTCCATTGAAATCGACAACACGACCCGACACCAAAAGACACCTATGCACCCGGCTTCCCTGGGTGAGGTAACTCGAGTACTCAGGGGCGACCTTAGGCATGTGCAAGCTGTGCACCTGCACAGGGCCGCCAAACCCCAGGGGCCACCACGAGGAATCAGATACAATACATATTCGTGGCGGCCCTTGGCAGGGATTTGGCGGCCTCCGGCTTCCACTAACTTTACACTTTGTTAGATGAGTACTAAAACGAACACAGCTGCTGCATTAGTAATCAAGCAAGTTAATTTACAAATAGGAATAAATATGTGACATCATGAAACAAAAGGATAGCGGGTAAATACAATAGAATCTCCTAAGGTGAGCCAATTCAGTTGCGAGTCCTCTGGAGAACTTCTCACGATGGAGACACTCTCCCAAAGAGCAGTACAGAACAGGAAGCCATCCATTACCTAGATTACAAAAACGCACTTTCCAGTACTGGAGCCTTGAAGTTGGTTGTTGTACTGACCCTCCCCAGACCAGGAGGTACATCAGCACAACTGTCACTCAGGCCAGGAGCGATCTTAAAACAGCCAACATGGTCGCAAAACATCCAGAAGACGGCTCAGGGAGACAACACCTTGTAGTTGAAAAAAAACTGAGGCAAACTTCTGTTTTGCACTAATGACCAACTTACAGCTCCACTCCTCACACGAACTGGCACACAGAGGTTTGGGCGACCGGTGTAGTGGTCACTGGTGGGGCTCACGGTGCCAGGTGGTTTCGCCAGATGAGGAGTTTCTTTTCATTAAATCCATTTTCATCAAGTTACACTAGTTCAGTTACACATCAGTCTATCCAGGTTGCACGCACGGTTTCTTTTAGTCCAACTCGTCGCCAATTGAAGTGACCTGGTTCCATAGGTTGATGTGACACAGCAGACGTAGCCAGGATAGATCTTAAGCGTATTTATTAAGTTAGTAAAGTCCATAGAATAGCCCCACCAGGAGCAGCCTGCTAGCTGCTCAGCCCATCCTCTCCTAACTGTCTCTCACCACATCAACATTCCAGTCACGTCATCATTCCACATGGAACACTCACACTGGCTGAGCAGCTAACTACAAAATACAGGAGAACAATTTATCTTATATGAAGATACTACAGTATGCCAGCAAAAAGGATGGTGAAAGCCCAGCTTTTCTAGAATTTTGAAACCCTTCACAAGTCGCCACAAAACATTAAAAAATGAAATATTTATTTCAACGGGGCGGTAAGAGTAACCCTGCACTTCTGTTCGTTCTCACCTCTCTTAGAGAAGCAGGCGCCGTGAAGCAATCAGCCAGCGTGACCTACGCGGTCAGCTGACATCCATGAAACGCTGGGGTCATCACTTCTGAACAGGGTAGAGCTAAACCCGGGGCATGGCACTCCAGGCCTGCGTGTCATCCAGTATGAGATGACGGTGTCACGACCAATGCACCCCCACCCCCCCCGTATTTTTTCCTTTGGCACAGGGTGACCCCCAGGTCTTCATAGCTACTCAGTGGGCACATGCATTGTTCGACACCTTCAGACATTACCGCTTTCAATTTCAACAGGAGTAGTGTTTTTTCTCGGATATTTAGGCCCACGCTTATGATGAGACAAGCAAACTACAAGTCCCAGAATGCAAAGTGCAGAGGGACAAAAACCTAGGTCTGGCTAAACGTCTCACACTAGACGCGGGTGCTGGCAGCTGTGGTGCTTGCGGGGTGCCTCTAACACTCTACATGTGCCCCCCTTCGTTTTATCCATTTGGAGAGAGATTGGTAAAGTTAAGAAAGCTTTGATTAGGCAACGTTAGCCGTAGAGCTGCTGCAGAGGTCTTTGTAGAATTTGTAAATCGGGCGTTCATCTTGCCAAGGTTGCAAAAATCTCTGCACCTTAATTAAGGTAAGAAACATATATTTTATTTAAACTAAAATAGAAAATATATATGTGGTATGCGCTCTGTAAGTGGTCAGGAGTTTAATTTCTGCATCAACCCGAAGTGTCATAGCCCTGCAGGCGTCTGTGCCAGTCCCTCACGTTGTGTGTCACAATGCCCTCCTCCTCCTCCTAAATGTTATCGTTCTGAGACGAATTCGGAAGGGTAGGAGCAGCGCAGGTACTGGTCATCTAACGCCTTTTCTGGACGTTTAATTAAAACACCTTCCTGAGCTCTGCCCCACCCGGACCCCATCTTCCGGGGCCCCCTACCTGCGCTCCCTGCACAGGGCCACCATGAGCCTAGAGCCGCCCCTGGAGTACTCCAGTGCTCTCGTGGGTGCTATCCCTAGAACTTCTTAAGTCCAAAAGGGTTTGGTCCAAACTCGATTAGAAGTGTCCCTCATCTTTACATTTCCAACCGCGACATTGCCCATAGAAGATAATAGGAACCCGCGGTTGTGTTTTCACACTGCATACAGCTCCCGTGGGTCCCCTGTGTCACTACCTTGGGTGGTTCCTTGGGGTCCCAGCGATTCTAGAGGCAATAGGCCCAGTGCCTGTTCCAGTCGTGGTTCTTATACAATTTTTTTTGGTATATTGTTTGATACGCCCCTAGGGCCCAAACGTGTATTTGTGATTTTACTGATGCTTGATCACTTGTAACTTAAGTACTTCAAACTCCAGTCTCATAAAGAGACTAGAGGGGTGTGTGTTAACCTAAATACATATATTTTAAATATATACCTGATGTGGTTGTCCTTTCATTTGGTCATTCAAGAGATTATAGACTGGTAAAACAAGCTGCTTTACATTCCTTCAAGCCTTAGCCTGAAGGCTGCTCTCCATAGCTACCACTAGGATAGCTTTCAATAAAGGTTGGCTTTAACCTATCACCATAAGGGGTTGTTTGGACTGATAAAAGGTGCCCACTAGAACTAGTGGACAGCATATATCAGGCCACCTTCTCACACTCCCTACATATTGAAGCCCGCACCTGCAAGCGAGAATGTACACTGCGAATTCCGTTCTGCAGGGGAGTTTCTGTTGTATCACTATGTATATACTCCTGAATTCTGCCAAGATTTGGGTGGTGTTAACTCCAAATCTACAAGCCCTGCAACTGCTGCACTTGCGAAAACCTTTGACATTAGTTAACCAATTAGTGGTATTGGTCATTTCAGGGCTGTTTCTGACTACAGTGTCATGCATGGACCTGGCTCTCCTATAGGTAATGTCAGGCCTAGGGGCAACCATGGGTCCTAATGTGGAGTCAGTTTTGATAATCCCCCAATGTTTGTTAAAAATGGATGCAAGTGCTCTTGACTCGGTGTTGTGAGTTGTGATGAAGCGTGTGGTTACCCATCCCTTAGTGGCCAGGTCTGCTTGAGTGTCCGTGCCAATAGTGGTGTCTGTAGATGTGTTTTGTAGTAACAACTCTCTGGGAAATGAATTAGCTTTGGTGATCGCAGCAGTGTTTGTCTTTTCTGTGTATCCCCTGGCTTTGAATCTCATGTGAGACTCCAATTGGCACTTGGTTAAGTCTGTGGGATTGCTGTAAATTCTGCGCAAGCGCAACATTTACCCATATGGAATGCTAGCTATCAGAAATTTTGGGTGAAAGCTGGTAGCGTGAAGGGTGGAATTACCTGCAGTGGTTTTTCTACGGAGGGTGGACTGTAGTGTGTTATCTGGAACAAAAAACCTTTACATCTAGAAATTCTACAGTGTCAGTGCTGATGGTGGCATTGAACTCCAAATTTAAATCATTACAGTTGATCTCATTGATAAATGATTTAGCACTGTCCATAGAACCCTTCCAAAACACAAAAACATATATATATATAAAACCACAAATGCCTTATCCCATTCGGTGTGGGCTCTGACACAGCTCGAGATAATCCGTGTGAATCCAACACCACCAAACAAGGCTCCAGATGTCTCATTTCTCCACAGTTTTATTAACATTACTAACCAGACGCGTTTCAGCAGTTATGCCTTTCTCAATGCAGGTAAACAGAGGGAAGTGTTAAATTAGACATCTTGAGTGCTTAGGGCTATATATATATATATATTCAGTGAAAAAACCATAGGTTTCACACATGTTATAGTTAGCTGGACATTTTACTGATAAAAAACCAATGAAATTCCCCCGTTATAGTTAGTGCAGGCAACTATAACTCACGCGACCGCAATCCTCTGCTGATGCTAATACTGTATTTAGACACTTATTTGCCCATATCTTCTTCCATTAAATTTTAGCTATACATATATTACAATTATTTTTTTTTCATAAAGACACATATGTCATCAGCAGAGGATTGCGGTCGCGTGAGTTATAGTTGCCTGCACTAACTATAATGGGGGAATTTCATTGGTTTTTTATCAGTAAAATGTCCAGCTAACTATAACATGTGTGAAACCTATGGTTTTTTCACTGAATTTGCAAGGTTTTTTAAATGCTAATTCCTAACTATAACGTGTGTGAAACCTATGGTTTTTTCAGTGAATTTGTACGGTTTTTTAAATGCTAAGTTACTTTACGCCATTCGTGGCGTGCGCGCCCACTTAACGTAGTTCGTTCCGTGCGCGCACAGTGAGCACGCGGTGCGCTTCGCGCACCGCGCGCCCACTTTACACAGTTAGTGCCGTGCACGCACGGTGGGCACGCGGTGCGCTACGCGCACTGCGTGCCCACGTTACGCTAGATGGGCCATGTACCGTGCGCACATGGAGGACATATGATGCGCTTCGTTGTGAAAGGTAATATTTTATTTTTTTAAGATTGCTTATAAGCAATGCACAAATGGTGCCCTTCGGGCACCATTTGCACATGGGGTGGGGAGAGTATGGATATTTTTTTTTTTTATATAATTTATACCGTACTCGCACGGTAAGCGTAATCGCCGAAATTATCGAAAAATTAAAAATTCTGTTTTTTGCCTTAGGGGATCTTTGGGGACTCCCTGAACATGGTTAGGTGCTTAGGAGCTGTCTAAACAGCCCCTTTACATGTTTATGCCCTTTGTTTTTAAACCCCCTCTCAGAGTGCGAGAGAGAAAATGGTGGCCGCCACTTCCTGGTTTAGACCGATACGAATGGTTACTAAGATCTAACAGCCAATCAGATTCGTGCTCGCGCACGTCACCGTACGCGTACGGTAAGCGCACCGTAAGCGCACCGTAAGCTGGCTCAGATATATATATTGATTTAAAGGCTATTTTCTCAGGAACTACTGAACAGATTTACACCAGACCTACAAAAGGCACTTCCTTGACCTGAGGACTACCTCTCTGCCAAATTTCAAGTAACTCTGTTCAGCCGTTCGGGCTGTAGCTGTGTCTAAAGGTCCTATGGAAAAATGCATGGGAAAAACGCGTTTTGGGACCCCCCTTTTATCTCAGCCCCCGCTTGACGAATCCCCCCGAGACTTTCAAGGTAGGAGCGGAGCGTAGCGCCCCACCTATTTTGAAAATTTCGCGAGGATTCGTCGACCGGCGCCAAAGTTATTCAAAATAGAATGTTGCGGTTTTCCTATGGAAACAGGGTCCTAACTATAACTACCTACTGGCGACCGCCAGTAGGTAATATATATATATATATTAACAGAAAAAACCATAGATTTCAGGTGTGTCATTTGAGATGTCATCAGTGATGTCATCAGTGATGTCACTGACCATGTCATGAGTGATGTAATATGTGATGTCATCAACAGTGCATTGCAGGGGCATGAGTTATAGTTAGCTGAGCTTACTATAACGGGGGAATTTCAATGGTTTTGTACGAGTGAAATGTCTAGCTAACTATAACACCCCTGAAACCTATGGTTTTTTCTGTGAATTTCTAAGGTTTTTTAAATGCTAATTGCTAACTATAACGTGCCTGAAACCTATGGTTTTTTTAAGTGAATTTCAAAGGTTTTTTATATGCTAATTTCTAACTTTAACGCAACTGAAACCTATGGTTTTTTAAGTGAATTTTAAAGCTTTTTTAAATGCTAGTTTCTAACTATGCCTACAGAGGTAGGACATGTGAAGAAAGAAGAAAAAACACACAGAAAGAAGAAAAAGAAATGCAGAAAGAAGCTACAGAAGTCCTCAAAGACAAAGAAAATTGCCGGAAGAAGGAAGACGTGCAGAAAGAACAAACAGAGGAGGAGAAAGAGTCTTTGTTGCAAAATCATCCTGTACCCTCAACTTTTTCAGATGGGTACTGGTGGTAACTGACTCTGACTAACCAGTCCTAGAGGCAGTGCTATGCTAAAAGACACTAAGAATGCAGTTAAAATACCTACATACACTAGGGAACACTATGCGTTGGGGTACCCCTGTTATTAGCATGACCTCCTCTGAAGGTGCCTAGTATATAATAGGGCAGGGGTATTAAAACTACCTCTTAAAACGTGCCACAGGGCGTGTTTGCACACTGGCCAAGGGAGGGGGGGGGCTGAGCTGACATGTGCAAACACGCCCTATGGCCGTTTTAATTTGGGGGATAAAGTCCCCTTAAATCCTGAGTGTCCCTTGGGTACAACAAGCGCATCAGGTATCTCTAGTTAGCACCACAGAGATGCGTTGCAGAGTAAATGGGCACGGCCTGGACCACCTCTCTGCAACGCAGCACAGTGGTGCTTACTGGAAGCACCTGGGGGACTAGTTGGCCCCCATGGGTCCTCAGGATTGAAGGGGAATTATTTCCCCAACTTAAAACACGCCATAGGGTGTGTTTGCATA
The DNA here is from genome assembly GCF_964204655.1 of Triturus cristatus. Taxonomy (NCBI): domain Eukaryota; kingdom Metazoa; phylum Chordata; class Amphibia; order Caudata; family Salamandridae; genus Triturus; species Triturus cristatus. Next base: position 1,208,977,195 of record NC_140591.1, on the reverse strand, counting down.
TGTCACCTCAGGCCCCACCCCCTCCCTTTCCCACTGTGTAAACACGCGCTGTGGCCATTCTAAGTTGAGAGATTAAGTCCCCTTGAATCCTAAGGGTTTCTAGGGTCAAACTACCCCACTAGGTACCTCCAGTAATCGCCACAGAGTTGCGTTCCAGAGAGGTGTAAAAAGGGGCGTGGCCTCTGAACACCTGTCTGCAACGCAGCTCCCTGGCGCATATTAGAGATACCTGTTGGGCTAGTTGGTCCTCAGGTACCCTCAGTATTAAAAGAGAGTTAATCCCCCAACTTAAAATGCGCCACGGGGCGCGCTTGCACAGTGGTGAAGGAAGGAGGCGTGGCCTGCAGTGACATTTCTGCAAACACACCCTGTGGCGCGGTTTAAGTTGGGGAATTAATTCCTCCTCAATCCTGAGGGTCCCTGGGGGCCAGCTAGCCCATCAGGTACCTCCAGTATGCGCCAGAGAGCTGCCTTGCAGAGAGGTGTTCAGAGGCCAACACTTCCTGGTTTGGATTGTTGCCAGCCAATTAGCATACAGCTCATGCTCGGCAGGGTGCGCGGATCCACCGCGCCCATGGATATATCTATGATTTTTCTCAGGAACTACTGAACGGATTTACACCATTTAAGCAAATGGCATGAGTGTGAACTAAGGTCTACCTTTCTGCCAAATTTGGTGTAATTCCGTTCAGCAGTTCGGGCTGTAGCTGCGACTAACGGTCCCTATGGAAAATTGCATGGGCAAAACACATTTTGGGACCCCCCTTTTTTCTCGGCCCCCCACTTGACGAATCAGATTTTTGTTTGCTTTATTCATTGAGCTATTGTTACAGTTAAACTAGAATAAACAGTCTTAATTTATTTCCTCTAAGTTACATTAATACAAATGTGCATACTTAAATGTGCGTTCAAAAATTGACTTTTCTAGTATACCGTGGGAATGTACAAAGTTATGGCTTATATTTAATATATGCTAATAGATTCAAATTTATGTTACTTGGACTTCATCCCAGATTGTGCAGGCTATAAATTTAAAGTCAAGTAATGTATGATGTGTTTCCCAACCAAAAAAAAGCAAAGTATAACATTTCACATTTTAATTTACCAATCATGTAGTCACTGAGGTTTATTTTAATGACTGTGAACCGTCAGTAACATTAATATGGCATGTACAATAATGACGCACATAGCTCGAGTTCTTCAAACATTATCATCACTTATTTTTAGAGTACAATGTCTGACACACTTAATGGAAGCTCTGCATAGTTAAAGGCTGTGGCATTCAGCATGTTCCTTTATCATGTAATTAATGGCAGCCTACAATGAGGTAAAGTGCTACACAAGTAGGAGAGATTTTCACAAGTTTTCACAAGTTAGTCAACTTCTAGATGCCATATTCCACAATTAACCCAGGTACATAATTTAAACAGTTCTCTCATATAGGGATCACCAGTAACAATAACGTTCTGTGAAGGTTTCAAATCAAATAAAAGCAGACAAGAACTAGCAATAATTTTCTAGTACATTAGTAAATTGTGTGGTTCAAATGACGTACAAACATTTGTTGAACACCACCTTACACCACGCCTTAATGATCAGGCTGCCTGCAAATATGTTTCAGATCAGGCAATATGCCATACATTTAGTACAGTGAAAAAATGGTTAAATAGTTAGAGCTGTTCTAGACATGTGGCTTGTAGATGGTAATTGATTACAAACCAAATGGTATGGGCAGTTCTACATAGGTTGTTGTCTCCTTTCTTCAGTGCTGTTAGTAATATGGAGCAAAAGTCACAATACCAGAGCTTTCGATCCTGAACTGCTAGATCAGCAGGTTACTATATCTGTGATTGCATTTCACAAAATAAGACACTTAGGGGCATATCAACAAGGGCTTTATCTCTGCTTTTTTGGCTTTAAATGCCAAAAAAGAAGAGATAAAACTAGCGCCCTATCAACAACAGGGTGCTAAAATGCAAATTTGCATGTTAGCACCCTTTTACTCTACGCTTCCCCTTGCATCTCTAATGAGATGCAAAGGGGGCGTTCCAGAGTAAAATAATAGGAGAAATGTCGCTAAGCGACATTTCTCCTATTATCAAGAATGTCGCTAACCCTGTTAGAGACAAAAAAAGCAGCGCTAACCGCGGTTAACACTGCTTTTTTACATCTGGTATATTTCTGACTTAGCCATGATATCCTATGGAAGGAGTATATCATGGCTAAGTTTGCCTGTCCCTATCAACAAGGTAACGTGAGATTATCGCTGGGTTTCCAGCGATAATCTCACGTTAGCCTGTTAGCGTGAGGATTTTTATCGCTATTGAGATAAGCGTTGCTAATAGCACGCTATCTCAGCGATAAAAATTAACGCTAGCCGGCGATAATTGTCCTAGCGCTAAGTGCGCTTAGAGATAATTATCGCCGATTGTTGTTTATATGCCCCAGCCTTTTTTTAAATACAGCCCGTTTTCCATAAAAGAAACCAGTCTGCATTCAAAAAGAAAAGTCTTTATTTTTTATTTTGTTTGCAAGTTTGCAGTGGTCCAGTGGACCACTGCATACTCTCACACTTTTGCTAATATATACAAAGAGAAAGGGTCCCTAAGGGACACCTTCCCTTTTGCAATTAGGTTACCACCCCAGCTTAAGGGTCAGTAACTTTCAGTGGTTTATGACCTAAACCATTGACGCAAATGGATAGGAACTGCTATTTGGAAGGGACAGCTACAAAATACCACTTCCAGGTAGCCAATACTTATCCATTTTCTAATCCATTTTATGAGTAAGTAAAAAGTTACTAACTCCTAAATTTGTCTTAGTACATTGCTATACACAGTTTTCTGTTCACAAACTCTGAGTCTGAGCATTGGCAATGGAAACACTGACATGAACATGTATGTGGTCCCCTGCCCATAATTCTGATAAGTCCTTATCAAAATGTTTATTGATGGTACAGCTTTTAAATCATCGAAGCATCTACACAAAAGTAACATTTTTTTCTGAGGAAGAGAGAGCACAAGAATTCTATGTAGTCATACATTTGAAACAGCCTTCTTGTGGAAAATGTGATTTACATTTTCGCACAATAGTACATTGTTTTACAACTTGGAAATTTATAGATTACTGGTTTTGTTTGACCATGATTCTAATTTTGTAATTGTTGTGATTCAGATGGTCAAAGAAAATTATCTAGTTCTATGTGTCGTCAAGTTCAAATTAAAATGATATCATTCATGTATCTTCTACAATGATGAATTCTGTAGGTAGTATATTTCAGTGTTCATGGACCAGGCATGCACCATCTCAAACCAACTCATAGATAGGTCGGGATAAGAGAGGAGAAACTGGGAAAACACAGCTGGCCCCTAAGACTGTCAACAGCAATTAAGTCCATGCAGGAAATTATTGTTGTCTAGTATTAGACTAGTACTTTTTTTTTTTTTTTTTTTTAACCAACTTTTATTGATTTTAACGGTCGTGCAAAAGTCCATACACAGCTTGTTCGCCTACAACCATAATGGCCGGCAGCAGGTGACTAATCATTGTCAGGAGCAAAGGCACATAAAATAGCACAAGTAACATTTCCTATAGCCCAAAAACCGGCCCCCACAGTGACATTTACTCTCAGAGGCTCCCGCCTTAGTGGCGTCGAGCCCTCAGTAAACCTCCCGCCCAGCAACCCTGCATAGACAGTTCATAAAGGGCAGGAACTCATGGCTAATAGAATGTCACAATTGTCACGGGCCAGCCGGGCAGGTAGCGTTAGGGTAAGACTGCAAGGGCGCCCCATTCGTGCAATGCAATAGTCATAGCATATTATAGCGAATATCGCCTAGAAGAGACGCAGTATAAGTCCAGTAACTTTCATCAATGATGTACAGGGCATTATGCAAGTCGGCAGGCCTTCCACTGCAAGCGCAACTAGGGGTTGAGCCCTCCACCCCCAATATCCAGCAGCCATGCCAGGGCAAAGATACCGCCCCAATCCCTGCATCAAAGATTGCCAATGCGGCGACCAAACAACCAGGGGGATAGAACAAGGGAAAAGGGAGGGGGTGTGAACCATCGCAAAGGGCAACAATCGTGGCGGGGAGGAAGGGGTGTGCGCTCAATTATCATCATCAGATGGGGGGCTTACGGGGTGTAGTCCGCTAACAGCAAGGTCTCCTCCCTTCCAGGCACGCTTTCGCTAGGGAATTATGTTATACACCCCCTGCGGGATTCCAGAACCCCCCCGGGTCTGTGGGATCTAGCACGTCATCAAAGAGCTTCAGGGCTCTAAGTCGTGGCGGCTGCAGACGAGCATGCTCTAGCCGCCCCAGGTAGTCAACCAAAGGCTTCCAGAGCTTCTTATATTTGGCGTCTCGAAGCTGCAGACGCGCCGTGAGAGACTCCATCGCCACCACATGCCACAGACGAGTAAACCACACGTTTACGGAGGGCGACTCTGGCTTCTTCCAGTAAAGGGCTACTGTTTGTTTCGCAGCGCCCAGCATGTGGAGGCTAAGGTGCCGATCACGGCCAGTCATGGCTCTCAGGGTTGCTGGTCTAATGCCCAGAAGGACCACCAGCGGATCCTCCGGAAGGGGGAACCCGAGTACCTTTTTTACATGGCTGAGGACCTCTTTCCAAAAGATTTTCAGAAGCGGGCATGTCCACCAAATATGTATGAAGTCTCCCTTCACCTGGGTGCAGCGCCAGCACAGGGGAGATGAATTGGGAAACATTTTGTGGAGTCTGGCGGGGGTGTAGTACCATTGGGTCATTACTTTGTAAGCCGATTCCTGTTGGGGAATGCTACGCAGGATTTTAGGGATGTCGCCCCAGAGCCGGGCCCATTGGGCAGGGGTGACGCCTGAGCCAGTAGAGGAATGCCATCTCGTCTGGTACGGGTGGGGGTCCAGCCGGCGCGAGCGCTGCAGCACCTTGTATATGCGAGATATTAGCCCCTTGTAGTTGCCGAAGTCACGCGCTAGCTGTTCGAACTGCGTGTAGGGTCGCGTGGCCGCCGGCGTCAGGGACGAGCCCTGTATCCAGTGACGCAGTTGTATGTACTGGTATTTGTCACCATCCAGGAGCCCGAACTCCTGCTTGCACTGTGCAAAGGTTTTGAGAGAGTCACCGAGAAACAGGTCCCGTATCGTCCTGCAGCCCGACTCCGTCCAGTTCGCGAAGTGGGGTGGCCGACATGCCGGCGGGAATTGCGGATTTCAGGCAATCGGGGTGTGCGGGGATGGAAAGGTGGTCAGGCCCCTACTCACCGCCACTTTATCCCAGATCTCCAGGACCGTTTTGGTAGGGACGGCCATGGAAGCGCTGCGATGACGGGCCGCCCGGGGAAGCCAGGCATGGTCCCATAGTGGGCGACAGGTGACTGCCCTGTCCATGTGGAACCACACCTTCTCACTCTCCCACGCCCCCCACTCCAGGACACAGCGAAGATGCGACGCCCAGTAATATTCGAGAAGGTTGGGGCAGGCCAGGCCACCCCTATCCCGGGGGAGGCTCAAGATTCTATTAGAAAACCGTGGCTTTTTCCCCCCCCTAAAAAAATGTGTTGAGCTCGCGTTGGAGCCCCTGTATTTGATGTTCCGGAATCGGAGTTGGCAGTGTTTGAAATAGATAGAGGACCTTTGGCAATATCGACATCTTCACTGTGTTGAGTCGGCCCAGCCAAGAGAGCGGCAAGGCCCTCCACGCCCGTAGATCAGCTAGGACAGAGGTTTTGTATTCCTGCCAGTTGGCCTGCGTCCAGGTGGCCAGGTCTGGAGTCAAGTTAAGACCTAAGTATCGCACTGACGCGTCCGCCCACTGGTACGGGGCCGAAGCTCGGATCGCCGGAAGCTCTTCGGCCGGGATCGAAATATTGAGGGCCCAGGACTTGGCATGGTTAATTTTGAGCCCAGAGGCGCGTTCGAGGTTCGGAGTAGCGAGTGCACCGCCGGCAGTGAGCGTAGGGGCTCGGAGAGGGTGAGAAGGAGATCGTCTGCGAAGAGAGCGATCTTGTGCTGCACTCCGCGAAGAGGTATACCGCAGATATCAGGGGACCGCCGAATCATAATGGCCAGGGGCTCCACCACCAGGGCGAACAGCAGGGGCGACAGGGGACAGCCCTGCCGGGTGCCTCTACAGATGGGGAAGGGTTGCGTGAGCTGGCCGTTGACCCGTACCCTGGCAACCGGCGAAATATACGGGGCCATAATGCGCGCCACCATCTTAGGACCCAGGCCTACTTTCCGCAGCACTGCTCGGAGAAAAGTCCAGTCAACCCGGTCGAACGCTTTTTCCGCGTCAAGCGACAACAGGCAGGCCGGAATCCTCCAGTGTTTAGCCTTCCCAACGATATGCGCAATACGCCGTACATTATCCGCGCCCTGGCGTTGATGGATAAACCCCACCTGGTCGGGCTCGATGAGGTTAGGTAGGTGAGGGCTAAGTCGCTTAGCTAGGATTTTGGTATAAAGTTTTAAATCGGTGTTCAGCAAGGCAATGGGCCGGTAGGAGGAGCACAGCGTATGGTCCTTCCCGGGTTTCGGGATGAGGGTTATGTCGGCCATTGCCATATCTGCCGAGGGCCCTACCGACTCCTCGAAGGAATTAAAGAGGCGCAAAAGGTACGGCTGCAACTGCGGTAAAAAGGCGCGGAAGAACGACACCGGGAGCCCGTCCGGGCCGGGCGCTTTGCCAAGCGGGAGGTCGCGCAGGGCGCCAGCCAGCTCTGCCGGGGTGATAGAGTCCTCCAGAAGCCCGGATTGATGCTCACTCAACGGGTCCCAGTGGCAAGAGTCTAAGGCCTCCGCAACCAGCTCCGCCGCAGGGGAGTCGCCAGTATAGAGGGCTGCATAGTAGTCGTGAAACGTTTGGAGCTTCGCCGGTTCCGCAACGGCCCAGGACCCGTCTGCCTTCTGTAGTTTCGCGACATGCGCCGTAGCTGCCCGCGTCCGCAAGCGTCGCGCCAAAACAGCGCCCACCTTGTCGCCCCCGCATAGTAGCGCTGCTTGAGTGCAAGCAGAGCGCGCTCAGCCTTGTTGACCCTGTGCGCGCGGAGCTGCCCCCGAAGGACGGCCAAGCGGCGCTTGTGCGTCGCCAGCGGGCGCTCTTTGTCCATCTGCTCGAGCACCTGTAGCTCCCTCGTAAGTTTTGTCTCGTAAAGTTGGGCCTCAAGCGCTCGAGCGAACGCCAAGGCTGTGAGAGTGCCCCGTATAGTGGCTTTGAAGGCGTCCCACCCGCCCCGATCCCCGCTTCCCGCTTCCCGCCGCCGGGAGTGTGGACACGCCCCCTTCCTCCCCGCTCCCGCCTCCCAGCTGCTCCTCCCTCCCTGCACTTGGCCATAAATGGCGACTGTGCAGCGCAGGTGAGTGTGACCTATTCATAGGACACCCCCGCGCCGCACGGCCACCAGCTGTCGCGTGTGCCCTCCGCCTGCCTGCCGCTGCTCTCTGCCTTCCTGAGCCTCCCGCCTTCGGGCCACGCCCCCCCGCCGCCGCTCGTTGTTTCCCGCTTCCCTGCCTTTCTGTCGCCTGATTTGTACTGTATCTTTTTGTTAGTTACTTGCTCTCCTTGCTTAGATTGTTCCCCCCCTTGTACTGCTGCCCCCTGCGCCCACCCGCCCCGATCCCCGCTTCCCGCTTCCCGCCGCCGGGAGTGTGGACACGCCCCCTTCCTCCCCGCTCCCGCCTCCCAGCTGCTCCTCCCTCCCTGCACTTCGCCATAAATGGCGACCGTGCCAACGCGCAGCGTTGACGCGCAGCGGGCGCGCCGATTGTGCGCCGAAGGTGCGCCAAGGGTAAGCCCGTCTGCACCCGTCCGTGCCTGGCCCGCGCCCAGCGCCCGAACCCCTGGCCCCCGAGGACCCCAGCCCACCCGCCAGACGTACAATGCCGCCACCCTCAACGCACTCAACACCGGCCAAACCCCGGGATGCCACCAAGCCACCCCGCGACGCACCCACGGACCCTTCAGCTGCCTCGCCTGCAAGTTCACCTGCATCTGGACCTGCCCCGCACCAGCACCCGCCAAGCCGAACACCAGCAGCAACCACCTCAAGTGCATCCTGCTCAACACCCGCTCCGTCCACAGACACGCCATCGAACTCTGGAACCTCCTCGACACCACATCCCCAGACGTTGCCTTCCTCACGGAAACCTGGATGGACGACTCCTCAGCGCCCGACATCGCCATCGCCATCCCAGAGGGATACAAGATCACCCGGAGAGACCGCGACAACCAGACCGGAGGAGGCATCGCCATCGTCCACAAGAACACCATCCGCATCATGACCAACACCGACGACACCCTGACTACCGCCGAACACCTACACTTCCAGATCCACACCGACCCCAAGACCACCCTCAGAGGCACCCTGATCTACCGACCCCCGGGACCTCGCACAACATTCAGCGAAGACATCGCCGACTTCATCAGCCCGCACGCCCTCCCCTCCGCTGACTACATCCTCCTGGGGGACATCAACTTCCACCTGGAGAACAACAACGAACGCAACACCACCACCCTGCTCGATAACCTCGCCAACCTCGGACTCAAGCAGCTGGTGTCCACCCCCACCCACCTCGCCGGACACACACTCGACGCCGTCTTCTCATCCAGCAAAGACATCGCCTTCAGCCACGCCACTGGACTCCACTGGACGGACCACAGCTGCGTCCACTTCACCTTCAGAAGATCCACGAGCCACCACCACCAGCAACAGGAGGCTCGAAGAAGCTGGAACAAGATCACAGCCGACCAGCTCGCCGCTTCCCTGAGACAGCACCCCCCAGCCAGCTCAGCGAACCCCAGCCAGGCCACCGACAACCTCACGAAGTGGATCAGCACCTGCGCGGATGAACTCGCCCCACTGAGGACACCGCCCAACGGACCAGGCAGCAAGAAGGCCTCATGGTTCACCGACGAACTCAAGAGCTCCAAGAAGAACTGCCGAGCCCTCGAGAAACCCTGGAGAAAGGAGCCAACACCGGACAACATGACCACCCTCAAGCTCGCCACCCGGAAGCACCATCAACTTATCCACGCCACCAAGAAATCTGCATTCAAGGACCGGCTGGACAACAACGCACACAACTGCAAGGAACTCTTCAACATCATGAAAGAGCTCTCCAACCCCAACGCCGGAAACAACGACATCACCCCATCGCAAGACCTCTGCAACTCCCTCGCCTCCTACTTCCACAACAAGATCGCTGACATACACAACAGCTTCATCCCACAAACAATGCCCCCCACGACCGCACCAATGCCCCCCACCACCACCCTCAGCGCCTGGACCCCGATCAACACAGAAGACACCATCCACACGATGAACTCTATCCACTCCGGATCTCCGACCGACCCCTGCCCTCACCACGTATTCAACAAGGCCGACGCTGTCATCGCACCCCACCTGCGAGACATCATCAACACCTCCTTCGACACCGCCACCTTCCCTGAGAGCTGGAAGCACGCCGAACTCAGCGCTCTACTAAAGAAACCAACAGGGGACCCCACCGAACTCAAGAACTACCGCCCCATCTCGCTCCTCCCGTTTCCAGCCAAAGTCATCGAGAAGACCGTCAACAAGCAGCTGGCCGCCTTCCTCGAGACGAATGGATCCCTCGACCCTTCACAGTCTGGCTTCCGAGCCAACCACAGCACCGAGACCGCCCTCATCGCTGCCACCGATGACATCCGAGCCCTGCTGGACAACGGAGAAACAGCGGCCCTCATCCTCCTAGACCTCTCCGCGGCATTCGACACTGTCTGCCACCGCACCCTAGTGCAGCGCCTCAGCAACGTCGGAATCCAGGACAAGGCACTGGAATGGATCATCTCCTTCCTCGACGGAAGGACACAGAGAATCTGCCTACCACCGTACAAGTCAGAGGCCACCGAAGTCATCTGCGGCGTCCCCCAAGGATCCTCACTCAGCCCCACCCTCTTCAACGTCTACATGAGCCCCCTTGCGGCCATCGCACGCCAACACAACCTCAACATCATCTCCTACGCCGACGACACCCAGCTGATCCTCTCCCTGACCGACGACCCCGCCGCCGCCAAAGCCAACCTCCACGAAGGGATGAAAGACGTAGCTGAGTGGATGATGACCAGCCGCCTGAAACTGAACTCAGACAAGACGGAAGTCCTCATCCTGGGCTCCTCGCCCTCCGCCTGTGACGACTCCTGGTGGCCCCCCGCCCTGGGCACCGCACCCAAACCGACAGACCACGCACGAAACCTGGGCTTCATCCTGGATTCCTCCCTCTCGATGACCAGACAAGTCAACGCCGTCTCCTCGTCCTGTTTCAACATCCTGCGCATGCTACGGAAGATCTTCCGGTGCATCCCCACCGAGACCAGGAAGACGGTCACCCAGGCCCTTGTCACCAGCCGACTGGACTACGGCAACGCCCTCTACGCCGGAACCACCGCCAAGCTCCAGAAGAGACTCCAGCGGATACAGAACGCCTCAGCCAGACTCATCCTCGACATCCCCCGAAGCAGCCACATCTCCGGACATCTGAGAGACCTGCACTGGCTCCCCGTCAACAAGAGAATCACCTTCCGTCTCCTCACCCACGCACACAAAGCCCTACACGACCAAGGCCCGAGCTACCTCAACAACCGCCTCAACTTCTACGCTCCCAAACGCCATCTCCGATCAGCCAGCCACGCCCTCGCCGCCGTCCCCTGCATCCGAAGAGCGACAACAGGAGGAAGGTCCTTCTCATACCTGGCCGCCAAGTCCTGGAACAGTAGCGGCACCCCCCCCCCTAGCGCCTTGAGACCCTCCGGGTGAGTAGTACGCTTTATAAATGGCTTGATTGATTGATTGATTGGTCCCAGAGAAGGGGGAGAGGGGTCCCCGGCAGGTCGTTGTCTTTGAAATATGCCAGGATGGCTGTCTGGATTTCCTCTCTATCTACTGGGTCACGGAGGACGTGATCTGGGAATCGCCAGCGGCGCGGCCGTAGTGGGTGGGGAGGACCCTCCCGTAGAAGCAGCTCAACATGGGCGTGATCCGAGACCGAGATGGTGGAATGGGACACCGAGACGGAGTCCTTGAGCAGTGAGTGCGATACGAGGAGGAGGTCAATGCGGGAGTAAGTGCGGTGGACATGGGAGTAAAAGGTGTAGTCTCGCAACCCCGGGGAGTGGTACCTCCAGACATCTACTAAGGTTAAGGCGGTTAGGGAGCGTTTCACCGCTGCAGACATGGCCCCCACCCCGTGGAAAGCGCCCCCACAGCGGTCAAGCTCCGCGTCCCACACCCAATTGAAGTCCCCTCCGACTATGAGGTCCGTGGTCACTGGCTCAAGGTGTTCCCTGATTATCCTACGCAAGAAGAGATCCTGACCCTGGTTGGGGGCATACAAATTACACAGTGTCAGAGCGCGGGAGCCCCGCCTGACCTCCACCCGCAGAAACCGCCCCTCCACATCCCTATGTACCTTGGCATCCCCCCGGGATATCCCCGCCCTGCACAGGATCGCCACTCCCGCCGTCTTCGAGGGAGCCGAGGACCAGATCTGAAGGGGGAAGCGCGGGTGCGCCATCCGGCCCACATCTGACTTGAGGAGGTGTGTCTCTTGGAGGAGGATGATATCGGGGTTCTGTAGGAGCAGGTAGCGCCAGATTAGGCGTCGTTTGTTGGGAGAGTTGAGCCGTTTCACATTGAGAGAGAGAATCTTCCAGGGAGAGGTGGTAGTCATTGTCGTAAAATCCCTAGTAGGGCACCTCCCGCATGAGCATCCCACCCATACACATGTCCCCCCCGCCAAGGGGAATGAATGAAAGAGGGTACTGAGGGGAACAAATAAGAACAAATACAACCATGTAAACCTGTAGTCGGCCAACAGGGCCGGAAGAGCCTATTCCAGTCAAGAGAGTAGCCAGGCACCACGGCACAGGCTGTCTCGGAGATGTCACTCTCCCAGAAATAGGAGGGGGGGTGCGCCATCGCTGAACCGCTAAGTTATGGCATCAAGAGTCCGTCCCGGGCCGCCGCCCAAGCCTGGGAGGCAGCGCCCCGTAGAGGAGACGGCGGTGCGCCTCCGAGTGAGGCGTCCAAGGCGTCGAGTAATGGGGGAGAGATGCAGCCCACAGCCGGCCGCACTTCCAGTCGTCTCAGTTGTCTCAGTTGTAGAGCTGCAATCAGGTGAGATGTTCCGCAATGGCATCGGTCATTTAAGGGCAGAGGCCTGTGAGCCCAGCTGCGAGGAGGAGCCCTCCAGGGATTTTATATGTTCGATAATGTCCTGCTTGTCCCGAGAGGTGTCTAGGGCGTCGCACTGTGGACCACTGCGGCTTCACCGGGACTCTAAGTTTGGGGGGGCGCCGCGAGGGGCTGGCCGGCGGCGAATCGGGAATCTGCAGTATTTGAGCCGCCTCCCGGTATGAGCGCAGCACCCGCCGCTTGGACTCCCACTGAAACATGAGGGCGAAGGGATGGGCCCATTGGTAGCGGATGTTGAGCTCCCTCAATTTGTCCGTGATGGGTTTGAAGTCCCGACGTCGCCGGAGAGTGGTGGAGGCCAAGTCCTGAAACAATTGGATGGGCTTTCCCCCGCAGAGGATTTCGGATTTGCCTCTGGCCGCCTTTAGAATGGCTTCCTTTTCAACAAAGAAATGAACCCGTGTCAAGATGTCAGGGATGAGACCCGGCCTCCCCATCGGCCCTGAAACCCTATGGGCGCGGTCCAAGGTGGGCGGCGAAGTATCGTCATCCCCTCGGATGTCATGGAGTAGGTCCGCCACGAAGGACATAATATCTGCCCCTTCTGCCCCAGGCGGCACCCCCCGGATGCGTATGTTGTTCCGGCACCCCCTATTTTCCAAATCCTCCTGTTTGATCTGGAGCTCAACATGCTGTTCTTCCAAGGTCGCCAATCTTTGCCATAGGTGTTCCTGGTCTTCCGTACGTGCATCCAGGGTCTTTTCTAAGTCATCTACTCGGCCGCCCAGCTCCCCCACGTCCTTCCGAAGGTCCTTCACGCATGCCTGGACTTCTGTGCGGAGGGACCCAATTTCTGACTTAAGTTCTTGCATGAACGCCGTCATGAAGGATTGCGTGACGGGGGCCGTCGAGACACCTGCCCCCGATGGCTCCGCGCTCTGTGATGCTGTGGTAGGCTTGTTCCACAAGTCCTTGACAGAGGCGTCTTTGGGGGTTGCCGGCGGCTCTTTCCCCGGCTTCGTACGGGTCATGATGTGGCCGCGCCTAGGATCGGCCTCACAGTGTATGGGAGTAGCAGCCCCCAGCAGCTCAAAGTCCCGCAGTCGTGTGGCGAACATTCAGCCCCGACCTTCCAGTCTCGGAAACACAGGGGCGCAAGGATGAGCGCAGATGACAGGGTCATGGCGCAGGGCGCCGCAACGTAGAAGGTTCTCGAGGCTCAGCACCACGAAGCGATGCACCCGCTAAACTGCACCCCACCACGGGATCCACCACCAACTCCAGGGTCAAGCTCCCACGCCGTCCAAGACCCCGGCGAGGGCCGCGATGCAACTCCAGAGGGGACTCCCAGCGCGAGGAATGGCCGTCGCGCCTGCAACACGCGCCACCAGCAGGCTCCCAGGCCAAGGCGCGGCAACGGACCTCGCCCAGCCCAACGCTAGTCCACCGCCTCTAGGTTTGTGGGCGCAAGCAGTAGGACACAGGCATCAGGTCGCCGGGGCCAGTCGTCCCCCGGGTGCACTTCACTCTAAAGCGCCTCCCCAGTCCAGTCGCCGTGCGGGCTAGGCCTCTCCCACGTGGTTAGTCAAGGTGGCGGCTGGCCTCTCTCAGCCCCCGGCGCCGCCCGCGCCCGCCAGGCCACAGCCACATGCACACCCCGCGTCGTTCGCCGTTACCTTCGGGCCCCCGCCTCCGATCCGATCCCCAGCGGTCACACAGCTCGTCCGGGAGGTCCCGGCCTACCAGCTCTGGGCACTGCAGGTGTCGTCCGCTGCACTGCTCATGGCGTCTTGGTGGCTCTTCGCTTCCGCGCTCCGCAGATGGCCGGCGCCCCCAGGCACAGTCTCCTCACTAGCCAGCAGTACGACGCTCCGGTCCAGGCCCGGCCGGGCCAATCCAGGGCCCCCAGGCACCAGCAGCAGGGCCAGCAGCGCCGCCACGCGACAGCAGCTCCACGTGTGCAGCGGGGTGCAGTTTATGGTGCCAGGTGCCCCCAAGTCAGCCTCAGCAGTCCGCTCCAAGATCAAGGCCTCAGCGTGGCCTGCTTCCTCCGTGGCACCACCAGGCGGGCAGCCGCAGCTACGGGCCAGAGCCAGCCGCGGACCACAAGATGGCGGCCCCGACCGTCACCACCCACAGAGCCCGATCTTCCTCGTCGTCGGCCCCGCACGCCTCGGCGCCGCCGCTGCTCTGCCACACGTCCACGCTGCTTCTCCGGCGATAATCGTCCCGGGTCCGCCAGGCACAGTCCCACCGCAGCGCGGCGGGTCAGGGCATCAAAGATGGCGGTCGCGTTCTCTCCCGCCGGTGCCTCGCCTCAGATGTTGCCCCGACTCGCCACAGCCCAAGCCAGGGGTCTCCAAGGCGCCCGGCAGCTGCCCGCTCCCAGTGTCCAGCCGGTCCCCCCCAGCTGGATCGTCTCCGCAGTCACTGCCCTGCTTTGAAGGCTGTTTTCCTCGGCGGCGGCCCGGAGCCTCAGCGATGTGCGACTCACATCGTCCGCGGCGAGACCACGCCCCCCCAGACTAGTACTTTTAATAAGGATGGCTGTATCTTCAAAATATGCTCAGATCTTTACTATCAAATTGTTCAAGAGCAATGTACACCCAAAGTGTTCCAGAGGTAGCATATAAACAGTTTAAATTCACAGTTCCAAACCTCACATCACTTTACCATTTTAGGCCACTTGGGGCCTGATATACAAATGACTTATACTGCAATTGTCAAATTGCAGCTTGTGAATCAGCATTTAGGGGCAGATTACAATTTTGATTGGAAGTGCCTCCGCAGTCCTGTCAGAGGCAGATGCTTCGACCACAGTATTATGATGCCCAAAAACCCACTGCTTCAAGACCGACACGGTTCCTCCGACTCCAACTGAAAATTCCACCCGCAAAGCTCTTGTAGAGGTCGAATGGAGCCAATCAGACCATATTCCGACTCCGGAACCGTCCGCCCTGTTACGATGCGTATTTCAAATGTACCGTCTGTCGGTCCAACCACCTCGTCAGAGCAGACGAAAGGGGAGTATTTGAAGTCCGAAGATTGGCAAAACATAATTTCTATGAGCACTGCTGTGCAGCTATGAAGTTCATCGCGCATGTCATACCTCTCCTATGTATCATCAATGAATATGAGAATCAGAATAGTCGCAGATGTCGCCAGCTGGTAAGTAATACCCCTACCCCTATACATTAACATAATGACCAAGCGAATGTCAATTGAGTTTCAAGTGTCCTGTAGCATGTTGAGCATGGTAAATGAGAGAATGTCCTCACCAGGTATGCACAGCCTGATCTTGAAATACTGGGATAACGCAAATGTATGATCTGATCAGAAATGGCTATAGGTACATATATGTATGTATACATAAATGTATGCATGAGTACACCACAGCCCAAAAAGCAACATTTCATGGAGATAGAACCTCCATGTACACACAAGAGCATGTCCACAAAACCATGTGCACTGGCACCAGGGCCGCTCATAGAATCATAATTTCCCCAGGCAAAACCACATTATATCAACCACCTATAAATACCATCAGATGTCATGTCATAGGAAGTCACATCACAGGAAGTGACTTCAAATTAACATAAATTCCCTGCCACTATTGAACCAACTTTGTGACAAGCACTTTGTTCAGTGTGGATATCTCTAAATTGGCCAACAATATATATAAACACCACTGTTTACTGAGGACAGCCAGCAGGGCATGAGCTAGGATCCCTGCCTGTCAGTCAGGACATAGTCTCAAAATGTCCTACTTGGAGTCACATTTCTCAAAAAGGTCCACACTGAGAAGACTTGAATTCTGCAGGCACAACATGGATGACTCATAATTTAAAACCTTGGGTAAGGAAGACACACATCTCAAAACTAACACAATTTCTCACATACAAAATGAAGACACAGGGAATTGCGTTTGGTGACATATGGGTCAATGTATGTAGCTGAACACGACAAGACATTTCAACAGCAAAACCAATTTCTTACTCTCATCTCATGATCATCTTTTGGGAAAAAATTGGTATGGATGTAAACCATCTTTCGTTAAGCAGGCAATGCAATCTAGTCAGTTGTGCATAACAAACATTCATCACTGAGTCAAGCATACACAACAGGAGCATATGGTACAATATTGAATTACTTCAAAAACACAATACCCATAACAAGATAGACGAGCACAGAGGGATCCTGGGCATTTAGAAGGTCAGCATTTCAGATACCTAACAGTCCAGACACGGGGGTGAGACCATGGCCTCTAGTACAACAGCTAGTGTTAACAGTTGCCATTTTTGTATACAGGGATTTTAAGAGCCCCCCTCCCTGTGATTGAAGGAGGAGATGTCAGGAAGCCAGTCTGCCTCACATGACCAAGCAGCTGCCTCATCTAGCCATGTTACGACCACCTCTGATAGGTCTATGATCATGTGTCCATGCGCCTGGCCCTTCAAAGTCCTTTACCCATCCAGTGGCTCTTCCTGTGTATCCTGTAAGTACTATAACAAGTTATCCTACAGGTTAGCTTTTGCAATCCTGTTGAGGCACATGTCTTCCTTCCTGCACAGCGCTGTTGCCTCAGCCCTTCCCTGCGCCCAAGTGATGCAGTGTTGGGAGTGCAGTGGCCTAAAAATGCATGAAAATGGCCTGGCGTGCTTTTTGAAATTGCCATTCTATCCTTTCATTGGATACCTTTTGAGCCCTTATCTGCCTGAATATCCCTAGCAACGTCCCCTCCAATGGAAGAAGGTTGACCCAACCTGTCATCTTTGGCTGTGGACCACAGGTTCGCTGCATTCAGCCATGACCAGAACATATGTATCAAATGCTAAATAGGTTTAGGACATCGTGGGCACAGAGGGGAGGACACAAACTTTCGGAGTAGGACAGCGAATTGAATGTACTGGAGTTTAGCATTTCGGGATACTGTAAATTTTTTGTGCCTAGTGCATTCCCACTTCTTGGCCATGAGGTCTTGTCCTATATCAATTTCCAGTAGCCGGTGAACGGGTGACAAGATCAGTCATTGTGTGCGCCATGCCATTAACAATCAACATCACCAGTCTCTGGCCTCCACCAATGATGTGCAGAGTGGGTTAGTGGGTGATGCTCCAGGTCAGTGTCTGTGACCCTCCACCTATGATGTGCAGGGTGTGGGTTGCTCCAGGTCAGTGTCTGTGAGCCTCCACAGGCATCCTGTCTCAGCTATCAGTGTGCCATATGTCAAGAAATGGCCCACTGGAATGTCATGATCTTCCAGTAACTGGCCACAGGTAATGAGCTCCAGGACCCTGAATAGGTCCCCCACTGAGGTAAATCACGTATCTCTCCATGCCATCAGTCCTTCCACAACATTGATTGTATGGAACAGTGGTAGGAATTGCAGACTTACAGACAGAGAGTACAGGATCATGCCCATCATTAAGCTCAGGCTCTTAGCTTACCTCCAATAAGCCACTTTCACCAGGCTGTCAGCTCCACAGGGAAGCAGTGCTTCAGGGAGCAACATCAATCCCGCTATTTCCTGTGCCCTGCATGTTGGGAACCTGCCCAATTCGTATAACTGCCTCCCAGCCAAACATCACACTGGCCATTGCATTGGTGCTGCCACGTAATATTTCCTAAAATCGCCACACCCAGGGCACACTTTCCCACAGGCAGCTGCAGCCTCTGCAGAGCCACACTTCTCCTGCCCTATTCCTGATTAACCCTTGTAGCATGGTGTTCAACTGCCTGGAGGTGGCAGAAGGCACAGTCACCACTAGGTGATGGACAAAATACAAGATGGCGGGGAGTATTACTATCTTGGAAAGTGATTTCATCTTTGGGCTGTAACTGGGAGAGTGCTCCAAAAAGTCATCTTTGGACGTAAGGAGGATTAGGCCCTGGTCAGATTTAAACATTGAGAACATTAGCATCATGACAGTTACAGATCCCTAAGTACCAAAACACCGAAGCTCCCACATCACCCTATGCTCACCCGCCATTACCTCTTGTGGAGGATTGTCCACACCGAGGGGAAAACACAAGTCTTGACCCAGTTAACACCCAAACTTGACACACTCTGGAAATCTGATTGTCTCACAGAAATATCTGAATGTCCCTGTAGATCTACTGAATATAGAGCAGCATATCATCGGCATCAATGGATACTTTGCCTAGTGGAACTCCCCATGCTTACCACCCCTGACAAAGCTGCTGGTCTAGCAGCTAAATTGCCTGGGCAAAGAGCAGTGGGGAAGGGGACAGCCCAGACAAGTCCCCCTGCCCAATGTAAAAGAGGGTGACATGTCTTTTAATAAACCTGACTTGGGCAGTCTTTTTGGCAGGTATGCCCAGTTGTGATCGAGTGATAAACAGGAATTACTAATCAATGGTATGTAATGCCTCCACTAAGCAGCGCTTCAGGGAGCAACATTGATCCCCCTATTTCCTGTGGCCTGAATGTTGGGAACCTGCCCACTTCGTATAACTGCCTCCCAGCCAAACATCACACTGGCCATTGTATCAGTGCTGCTATGTAACATTTCCTAAAAACACCACACCCAGCATACCCTTTTCCACAGGCAGCTGCAGCCTCTGCAGAGCCACACTACTCCTGCCCCTTGCTGCATGGTGTCCAACTGCCTGGAGGTAGCAGAAGGCACAGCCACCGCTAGGTGATGGAAAAAAGACAAGATGCCGGAGAGTATTACCATCTTGAAAAGTGATATACATCCTTGGACTGTAACTGGGAGAGTGCTGCAAAAATTAATCTGTGGACGTAAGGAGGATTTGGCCCTGGCCATATTTACACTATGAGAAAATTAGCATCATGACAGTTACAGATCGCTAAGTACCAAAACCCAGAAGCTCCCACATCACTCTATGCTCAGCCGCCATTACCTTTTTGTGGAGGATAGTCCACACAGAGGGGAAAACACAAGAATTGGCCCAGTTAACACCCAAACTTGACACACTCTGGAAATCTGAACGACTCACAGAAGTATCAGGAATGTCCCTGTAGATATCCTGAATATAGAGCAGCATATTGCCTGCATCAATAAATACTACATGTACCTCTTTGCCTAGTGGAACTCCCCATGCTTACCACCCCTGACTAAACTCCTTGTCTATCGGCTACATTGCCAGGGCAAAGAGCAGTGGGGAAAGAGGACAGCCCTGACAAGTCCCCCTGCCCAATGAAAAGAGGGTGACATGTTTTTTCAAAACCTGACTTGGGTAGTCTTTTTGGCAGGAAAAAGACAAATGTGTTGTTGCAACTGCCACGCAATGCCCAGTTATAACAGAGTGATAAACAGGAATTACTAATCAACGGCATGTAATGCCTCCACTAAGCAGCGCTTCAGGGAGCAACATCGATCACAGGCAGCTGCAGCCTCTGCAGAGCCACACTTCTCCTGCCCTATTCCTGATTAACCCTTGCAGCATTGTGTCCAACTGCCCGGAGGTGGCAGAAGGCACAGTCACCACTGGGTGATGGACAAAAGACAAGATGCCGGGGAGTATTACCATCTTGGAAAGGGATTTTATCTTTGGGCCGAACTGGGAGAGTGCTCCAAAAAGTCATCTTTGGACATAAGGAGGATTAGGCTCTGGTCAAATTTACACAATGAGAACATTAGCATCATGACAGTTACAGATTCCTAAGTACCAAAACACAGACGCTCCCACATCACCCTTTGCTCACCCGCCTTTAACTCTTGTGGAGGATTTTCCACACAGAGAGGAAAAACACAAGTCTTGGCCCAGTTAACAACCAAACTTGACACACTCTGGAGATCTGATCGTCTCACAGAAATATCTGAATGTCCCTGTAGATCTACTGAATATGAAGCAGCATATCATCTGCAACAATGAATACTACATGTACCTCTTTGCCTAGTGGAACTCCCTATGTTTACCACCTCTGACAAAGCTGCTGGTCTAGCAGCTAAATTGCCAGGGCAAAGAGCAGTGGGGAAGGGGACAGCCCTGACAAGTCCCCCTGCCCAATGTAAAAGAGGGTGACATGTCTTTTCAAAACCTGACTTGGGCAGTCTTTTTGGCAGGAAAAAGACAAATGTGATGTTGCAGCTGCCACGCAATGCCCAGTTGTGACAGAGTAATAAACAGGAATTACTAATCAACGGTATGTAATGCCTCCACTAAGCAGCGCTTCAGGGAGCATCATCAATCCCCCATTTCCTGTGGCCTGAATGTTGGGAACCGGCCCACTTCGTATAACTGCCTCCCAGCCAAACATCACACTGGCCATTGTATCAGTGCTACTTTGTAACATTTCCTAAAAACACCACACCCAGGACACCCTTTTCCACAGGCAGCTGCAGCCTTTGCAGAGCCACACTTCTCCTGCCCCTATTCCTGATTAACCCTTGCAGCATGGTGTCCAACTGCCTGGAGGTAGCAGAAGGCACAGTCAGCATTAGGTGATGGAAAAAAGATAAGATGCCGGGGAGCATTACCATCTTGGAAAGTGATATACATCCTTGGACTGTAACTGGGAGAGTGCTCCAAAAATGTATCTGTGGATGTAAGGAGGATTTGGCCCTGGCCATATTTACACAATGAGAACATTAGCATCGTGACAGTTACAGATTGCTAAGTACCAAAACCCAGAAGCTCTCACATCACCATATGCTCAGCCGCCATTACCTCTTGTGAAGGATAGTCCACACAGAGGGAAAAAAAGCAAGACTTGGCCCAGTTAACACCCGAACTTGACACACTCTGGAAAACTGAACGACTCACAGAAGTATCAGGAATTTCCCTGTAGATATACTGAATATAGAGCAGCATATTGTCTGCATCAATGAATACTACATGTACCTCTTTGCCTAGTGGAACTCCCCATGCTTACCGCCCCGGACAAAGCTGCTGGTCTATCGGCTACATTGCCAGGGCAAAGAGCAGTGGGGTAAGGGGACAGCCGTGACGAGGGTGACATGTCTTTTCAAAACCTGCCTTGGGCAGTCTTCTTGGTAGGAAAAAGCCAAATGCGTTGTTGCAGCTGCCACACAATGCTCAGTTGTGACAGAGTGGTAAACAGGTATTCCCAATCAACGGTATAGATTGCCTCCACTAAGTCCAGCACTAGGCAGGCTATGTAGGGCCACATCCCTGGACCGGCTCAAGCACCCTATTTACCCTCCAAATATTAGGGATTGTGGATCTATCAGGGATAAAAACCTCTTGGACCCTATGCGCTAGATACAGTATGCATAACAGCAGGCAGGGCGCCACTACCGTACTAATGTTTTTATAATCCATAGCTAGCATGGACAAGGGATGGTAGGATGTCAGTTCTGTTGGGTCACAGTTGGGTTTTACCAGGGATCACAAAAAGGACTTTCCGCATGGATTGCAGTTTTCTCCAGTAACTCAAGATAGCCTGATAGTGCTACAGTCACCTGGGGGCAAGTAAAAGCTCATAAGCCCTGTCGAGCTTGGACGGGAGGCCGTACAACCCCAGAGTTGTCAATGTGGCAGTGCACTTAATCACACTGCGTATCTCCAGTTCCAGCCAACGGGTTGTTGATCACCACAGCTGCTGCAGGATCAAGTACAGGCAGATTTAATCCAGCCTGGATGTCAGAACTATCTACCTGGCTCTCAGACTATGGGCAATTGTATAAGCCACAGCAACGCACCATGAAAAGCTTTATGGATGGCTACCTGACTAGTGTGCAGGTGATCCCTAATCATCATCATGTAATGGGTTGGTGTTATGCCACAGAGGAGACAGGCCAGGAGTTGCCCTTACTTATCTCCCTCTGCGTGCATCTCAGCTTGTCATGTTTCAAAGCAAAAGTAACGCAGTTGCTCAATGAGATGGGTGTGGTGTGGTTGAGCATCTGTCATTATGGATAACATCACAGGCTGCAACTGGACCGCAGTTGCCTGCTGACCTAGTGGTGCCTATGTTTGCATCGAAGCCCTGTGGATATTGGCCCTAGATACCACCAAAGCACCAAGCCCCCACCACTCAGTACTGCTTGCAGTGCTCCCCACTCCAACAACCTAGAACTGGCTGTGTCCCAGTTGTCAGTGAAATAATTGGAGAGGGATTGCCTCAGTAATGCTCAAAATAAGTAGGCCTCATTTAACATGTGTGGACTGGGGGTCATTTCGCACCACACCAAATGTGTATGTGCATAGGGTTATGTTCTGAGAATGTTCTTCAAAGGTATTCAGCATCTGGCACCTCAGGCAGTAGTGTGTGGTAATAATAAATATCCCCAATCCAAATGCACAGATTGTGTACTGAAGAGTAGTGGGAGTACTCTTGGGTCTCCGGATGTAGGATCCACAAACAGTGTCGGAAGGACCAATGCACAACCCATTGAGTAAGGCGCACGGTCAACACCAGAGAGGATGGCTGAGGGGGTGAGAACGGTCAAGCTGCATATCTTGGACACAATTGAAATTGCCATCCACAACCCAGGGGATATGGGCCCACCTCGTGAGGATGAGGGATATGTGCAGAATGAAGTTCGGTTTGCCCACATTCGGCACATAAACACTGTCAATAATATTGACAAATATCAAGGAACCTTCTATAAAGACATATTGACCTGCAGGCTACATGGCAGTGTCTAATGGGCTAAACGAGACCCCTGTATGGACCCACACAAGGGCTCCCTTGCCAAACAAAAGTAGACTGTGCAAAAAGAATGACTCTGTAAGTACTACTACAACTAGATCTCTTGCTCCAGTGTCACATGTGTCTCTTGTAACAGTGCTATGTTTTTTGCCTGCACCTCATGATATCTCATCACAATGCCTGTCTCTTCCTTTTTGTCCCCATACCTCTGACATTCAAAGTCATAATGCCATAAGTACCCATATGTGTGTAGTGTACTAGGAAGTGTAGGGTGGGGTTTCAGGAGTAGTCTGCCCAAAGATGGGGGCAGCAACACATATCCTGGGGTGTTTCTTTGGGGGGATATGGGCCCTAATCCATGGCCTGCTACTAAATGGACTTGCATCATGAAAAAAACAAGAAACCCTCAATACCTCCATCCCAGGGCAGTATCCAAGGGGAAGACTGAGCAATCAATGACAATATCAAGCTACAAAGAGATACTTAGCAGTAATGCCCACACACAATTCAGCCAATCAATCAATCAATCAGGGAATTGTAAGCACGCCACTCAGCCGTGAGGGTCTCAAGGCGCTGAGGGGGCGTCCACAGATCTGTTTAGCCAAAGAGCCAGGTCTTGAGGGTCTTCTTGAAGGTGTTCAGGGAGGGGGCGCGTCTGTGGGCTTCCGAGGGTGGTCAACCACCAGGTGCTGTTCCATGCAGAAGGGGTGGTACCGAGGACGAGGACTTCTGTCTTCTCTGCATTGAGCTTCAGGCAGCTGTTGGTCATCCAGACTGCAACATCTTGCATTCCCTTCTTGAAGTTGAGTTTAGCAGTGGTGGGGTCTTTGGTGAGGGAGAGGATGAGCTGGGTGTCGTCGGCGTAGAATATGATGTTGAGGCCGTGTTGTCGGACAATGGCTGCAAGGGGGGCCATGTAGATGTTGAAGAGGGTGGGGCTTAGGGATGAACCCTGTGGGACTGTAGGTGATTTTTGTGGGGTCGGAGAGGAAGGGTGGGAGTCTGATCCGTTGGCTTCTTCCGGTGAGGAATGATCGGATCCAGTTCAGGGCTGTTCCTTGTATGCCTGAGTCGTGTAGCCTGGCGACTAGTGTGCGGTGGGAGATGGTGTTGAAGGCCGCTGATAGGTCGAGCCAAGGCATGCAGAGTGGAGGGAAAGTGTACTGTGCTGCCAATAGGTGTTGCTTATGCTTGTGATCTCCTAGCAGCCAGTTTGACAATCTGTAATAAACAATCAGTGGCAGACAGCAAGAAGCAGTGAACCCTCACTATATCCCTAACTTTGATCTGGTAACTGTTTTTGCCTACTTACATCTACCTATACTCTCCATTTGTACCTTTTCATATTTCCTCTTGGCCTGCCTATTCCCTACTTGTGCTGGTCTGACCTCTCTCACATCTACCTCAAAGTACATGCTCATCTCTCAACCTCTCCTTCATTCAAAAGCTACTTACAATCACCCTCTGGTACTGCCATTCTTAAAACCATCTCTTGCCTGTAAGCCCTACCCTTGAACTTTTACTATTCTACCCAGACTCTCACATTCTGATTCTGGTGCTGCACTTCTTACATCCACACCTACATTCCCTGCACCACTCTTCACCTCTGTGTACACAACACATCTCCCATTCATGCTGTAAATAAAATGTACTGTACTCATCACCTCCTCAGCAGACAATAACTTTAGCATGTCAAATGTACCTTTCTCACCCCTATCTCACTCCTTTGTACTGGGTTTAGGACACCTTTAGCCAAGATGCACCATTATACTCACCTCTTACATTCACACTTAACATCTACCACCCAGACACCTACATTGCTCAATGAATCTGGCCTTATTCATTAGCCTCTCACCATTCTCTCGCTCTACTCTGCTTAAGGCCTACTAATAGTCATTTGCAAAATAGAGCATCTACATATTCAAACACACCATCCATCAACAGGCCAATACCTCGCATCTCTACATCCAGCATCATAAATTACACAACTGGCGTATCCCCTTGACATCCACCTACCCACTTGGTTTCCCAAAAACATTTACCTTGTCTCACTGTGGCTCGCTAACATCCACACCTCAGTTTCATGCTCCATACCTCTATTATCTTTTGTATATTTCTCAATGAATCTGCCTCTATCACAGCCACTTACTTCAGCTCTCATCTCCTGCTAGCCTCTAACCTTGTCTAGCTGCTTCTAGCTCTATCCCATCTACCTATTCCTAGCATACCTCACCTAGGCTTTAACCACATTTTCAAGGTCCTACACTCTGATATCCACAGCTCAGCATTTCCACAGATTCCCATTGTAATAATGAGGATACTCTACATATCCTAGACAAACACTGCCTTTGACCGTTAATTCATTCCTTCCACTCTTATCTAATTATTTACTTTTTCTGCCCCTATTACATACGCTTCTAGTCTCCATGCACAAAATGTCATCACAACTCACTCTCACCTCTATTCTTGTTTAGCTAGCTCAGCCCCTCCAACATTAACCTCTCCAACAACATGTGCAGCTATTCCTCATATTTCAACACCCACCTCCTTCCTTGTCTGTCAACTTAGTGCATGTGAGTAACACAGGCTCCTGTATCCCCTGCGCAGCAGACGGGCACACAACACTTCTGGGGACTCACAGTCCACTCAGCTGACCACTTGTAGCACCGGGCAATCCTCCAGCCTAAACAACCGTCCAAGTTCATCACTGTTTGATCTGGGCCAGCATCAATCATTTCTCAACTTACTCCATTATTTTGAATACACAAATAACTACATACACACCTATCATATGCTCAACTCCAAATGATGTGTGGGTAAAATAGTATAATCATAGCTTGTACAAACAAAAGACTTGTCAGTTGAAAAGTGTGAACAAAACGCCATTCTAATCCATTCTCTACCCTTTTCAGTCTGCTGTCATCCCTGGTAAGCAGCGCCCATTGTCATACAATGGCAGAATGGCTGTCAGATTTGACTTTTGTGGGAATCCCATAGGATACCCCGATATTCATTCAGACTGGGGCAGTTGCCAGTCACATCCATAGCACCCTCAAGTGCTGTGGCTATTTGCTGTCATTATGCCAATGCATTGTTTAGGCCGATTGAAGGGAAACAGCAAGGCAAGTCTAACAGGAAAAGAAACTCAAATTGAACATTCTCATTCCAGTTTGCATACTGAAAGTCTGTTTGTGCCAAACATTTTGACATCTCAACCCATTCCTAAGGGACCCAGGTGAGGGGTGCTGTGCATTTATTGTACATCACCCTGCTCCAACATGGCTGAACACCGCAATGGAGGGGGCTGGCAACCTGTAGATCGTAACACTGATGGCCTCCTAAAGGCAGTGCTCTGTTTCCGGGACCTGTAGTCATTAGCATTTGAGAGGCCCTGGGCAACTGTCCACTGTCAGTGCTAGCCTGGACTGGCTCACATCATCCACCCATAACTAAATATTCTCTACACCACTCCTGTTACCAACTGCTGAGGTTCAATCTGTTTGCATAAACTGAGCCAAGACGGAGATTGTTACAGTGCATTGTCATGCTGAAAAAGTATACCTTCAGCTGTATCACATGAGGGGGCAAGAAGGGGCATTTGATGACAAAGCATAGACACATTTTGTTCACTCCTAATATACTAACAGGGCTTGACATAACCTAGCACTCCCAACATGTTAATTTGATGTACATGAAAAATACCCTTTGAAATTATCAGAGTCCAGCTAAATGCCTGAAACATAAATAACACACTTAACCCATGCAGCACCCACCAGTGTCCCAGAACAAGTAGAGGAAATATTTTGGACACAACAAGCACAATCCACTCCAGTCAGTATCGTTACATGTCCAAATTTCTATGGAGCAAAGTCACATGTGTGTCACAGAACTGATATGACTATCACAGGCTTTGCCTAATACAAACTGTCTGTCATCTTAGGTACAATGTTAGGTGTGTAATATCCAATCTCAGAATCATCATATGCCTGAAGGTTCAACCTTTAGAACTTGTACCAATATGTGAAATGCACTAGCAAGTTGCTTAGTTGGGTGGAAAAGGTAGCCACATACTCATGATACACATCCCTATGACTCTCAAGAGCAAATCCTTGTCAAACTAAAATACCCAATATGTTTTATCTGAGAAACAACATCAAGTGTGTCACAATGCAAAAAATAAATAGACTAAACCACAACCCATAAGTCCGACATATTGTGTCTTGGTCTCCGTTAGCTTGTCACACACCCTCTCCCAGGCCAAATAGACACACTCAACTTCACTTATCTCACAAATACTCATTGTAAAGCTTGGACAACAAATTGCAACTAACATTACCCTTGGATAGGCCATACATCCCCTATCCTGTCGCTTACCATACTCTGGTATGGTGCATCATATTTCTGGGTGTATGAGTAAACGCAGGGCCATGTGTGCTCCCATACAGAATCCAAAGGAACATCACATAAGCATGATGTGACCTATGACCAGTTTACAGATTAGGGACATGCCCAGGCTGTCACAATCTTACTGTGGCATGAGCCCAGAATGATAGGTACATAATAATGCTAGACACTGTGCAACTCTACAATCACACCATGTGATGACTAGCATTCCAATTGAGTGAAAACCATTTATGTACCATATGCTGGGTCCACATGCAACTGACACATACTACAATTGTGTATCTGTAAGGTCAGAAAAACACTGTAACTTACTGAGACATGTCATGGACACACACACCATCCACACGATGTACCCCCAAAAAATCAGGATGTAATGACTAACATCTATTTTTAAATGCGCAGGAGGATTCAGACTATAGACACCTTGCCTAACAGGAATATCGGAAGAAAGGGGAGTCCTGGAAGGCAACAGGTCCAGTGCACTGTCAGAACAATACAAACATCACACTCACCATAGACACAGGACATGTATAATATGGGTCAACTGCCTTGATACGAGTATTGGCCTACAGAGGCAGCCACCTGTGGCAATGTTGTCATTACAACTAGGTAACCAGATTGATTGAAGGCACAGACATTGCTCCACCATTATCAAGTCACATACCTAAATTGTGCCATTACTCCATGTACATATGTGTGTTCAAAGTCACTACCATTAGGCAGAGTCCATATGTGTCCAGGTGTATTGATAACACAGCTGTGTTTCAGCCCATTACATACATGTGCAGCATGCTTCTCCAAAACTGTTGTTCTGTGCCACACGTGCACTATGTTGACATCTGTAAGCAGAAACTATGAGGAACTCCAATATCAAAAGTAAAGGTTTGTGACTTCATGTCACACTTCTAGATAACATGAATGTGGACTTTGACACCCAGCCAATGTAGGCACAACAATCTAAACTACATCCTAGCCGAGTGCCCATTCTCCCTGGACCGTATGTAATCCATGCCATACTAACATCATTGTATACATACATCACAATTTACACATGGATGACAATTAACAACAAATCCATTTTGGGGACACAGAAAATGAAAAGAACACCAGAACATGCTTTATTCAGTAAACATTGATTTTAGGAAAAAAGAAAAAGGCCAATGACCTGTCCAAGAGAGTTCCTCACATGGGCCACAATGTTCCTGCCCATCATCGCTTGCCTGCACTTGTTCTGCAAAGGGACACCTACCCCGAGAGAGGCATCTAGGGGGCAGGCCAGACACCAAAGAGACAAGACGAGGAAGGACTGAGTTGGTCTTTGTGAGGGCTGGGATCAGGAGGGGGCTGGGACAACGTCAGCGGGAGGCCTAGATAGAGTGGGTGGAACAACTTCAGTGGAAGGCCTAGATGGAGGGGGTGGGACAACATCAGTGGGAGAGCTAGAAGGAAGGGTATGGGCAGGGCGTCAGGAGTTTGGTCGTTCTGTAGCGGTGAAAGATTTGGGAGGGAATAGGGAGGGCTGGTCCTTCTTTGGTCCAGGATTTTTGGGTTTTGAGATACTGGGCTGGAATGTGGATGGGGAAGGTAGGGTTTCAGGAAGGGGTGGGGACTTTTTTGAATGGGGAGCTCTCCTTTTGCGGGAACCTTAGTGGGCTTTCTTTTTTTTTTGGTGGACTAGGTTCGGGTGCAGAAGGGAATGGGAGAGGTGGCAGGGTCCTTTTCTTCTTTTTGGGAGGGGTTTGGAGGGTTGGGTAGCGAAAAGGTCAAGCGAGAGCAATGAGGTGGAGTTTCTGGGCAGAATTGGTACGAGGAGGGGCAAGGGTATGGGCTGTGGAGCCAGGGGAATGTGAGTTCTGCGTCATGCCTGTGGATGCTGGTATGGTGTCTGTTGTGTCTTGGTTTTATGGTGTGCTGTCTGCCTGTTTTGCTGTTTGTGTGACATTTGGTGCAGTAGGTTTTGTGTCTGCTGGTATGTCTATGGTAGTGAGTGTGACGTCTGTTTTGGGAGTGTGTTTATGTGTGTTTGCCCTTATGTCTGTGTGTTTGTGTGCTGCGTGTGGATGCTGAGATGGATGTATGTTTATGTTTGTGTGTGCCTTGGTCAAGGAGGGTCCTCGAGATTGTGGAAGGGGAAGAGGGGCGGCGGAGGTGGAACAGCTGAATTTGGGATAATGCTGCCGTCAGGGTGGAGACTAGAGACTGATTGGATCTCTGTAGGGAAGACATGTCAGAGTGAATGCCCTCCAGGAAAGATACCATCTGCGTAAGGTGATTGGTATGCACCTGGAGGACATTCAGCACTGCTGTCTGCCCCACACAGATCTGCCTCAGGAGGTCGGTGGCCTCCACACTCAGAACAGCAGGGGAGACAGAGGCAGGAGGTGAGGTGCCTGGCACAAAGGAGACACCTCCCTTTCTAAGGGAGCAGCCACTGACAGTGGGCTGGTGAGCAGCTGGCAATGTAGAGATGGTAGGGGTGGTGGTGGATTCTGAAGGAGTGGACACAGGGCCAGGGGCTTCCACGACCACCTGGGAGTCGTCACTGGAGCTGGAGCTTGATGTTGAGACTGATAACATATTGCTAATGCCCTCAGTGATGCTTCCGTTACCCTCCGTGCCACTAGTTCTCTCTTGATCAGTGTCAGCACAGGAACCACTCTGGCAAGCTGCTTCCCCAACATCTGTGGTGTTGTCTCCTTTGATGGCCAGGTCTGATGCTGTGAACAAGAAGTAAAATGAATCACATAAGTTGTCCATGTGGACTTGCCACATAAATTTCATCACAACTCTTCCAAGATTACACAACTACATTATTAGAACTTGTGGGTAACATACTAGATAATGTTCTATAAATCCCACATGTTTAAAAGCAAGAAAACCTCTGTGCCCTCACACATGATGATGTCAGCCACATTGTGTGCTGCAACTTCAACTTCATCATTCACAATATTTTCAAAAAATCTATGTACCAGTTGCTGTATTGTCTCTTGCTACTAATTGCCTTGTGTCATAACATACCTGTCTCATAGAATGCAAGGGGGTTTAGACCTCATAGTGAGAACAGGAGTCACACAATGGATTTTAGATATGGTATCCATTCTGCTATCCCTATTCATCAACTTGGGAACCAGCAAGTTTAGTGTTACAGGTTATGTATCTTGACTGTTATACAACAGGCTGATGTAGTCATTGAATGGGCCATATCACACAGATTATATTTAAGTTACTCATATGTACAGTAGCAGATAAAGTGGCTTGTTAGGTCACATATGTTTCTCTTACTGTGAACACACTAAGGAAGTAGGCATAGGTAGGTTGAAAGGTATTTGGCCCACAGTTTTGTGTCATTTATGCACAGTGTTAGAAAAGGTTATCTGATTTTGTCCACATTGGAAGCATACACCATTTACCATGTAAACACAGGTCAGCACACTGCCGAGTCCAATGACTGCATCTTCCTTATGCTTCATGCGGATCACTATACCACTGGGCCATCTGGATGCATTGTCTGTACAAACTATTAGTCCTGAACATCTTACTTGAAAATGTGTATTCAACCCTTCTTACCATGGGGTTAACACTGCAGAGGCCCACATTTGTAAAGGCCAAGCCAGAATGTCCCTCACTTACTTCTCGCATCGTGCACACAATGTGCAGCTTAAATGCTATTGCTTTTCATCTCAATATTTCTCAAGTACTTCAGAATGATGCTCATGTGACATCTCTAAATCTACCAGTAAGGCAAATAAACCATGGTTTACAATGCATCATATATGACCAGTTTCCAATAGAATGTTAATATCACGTTTTGTATAAAATACTCACCTCCTCTTTCTCAAAACATTGGCCCATATGTGGCGGCCATTTTTGAAGGTCAGCGTACTAGACTACCAGGCAGAATGGGAACGTGCTTGTGGGCCTTTTTAATCAGCTACTGCTTCGGTACCGAGTAAGATGTGGTTCCCGAGTGGTAACAACTAATAGGTTCGTTAGAAAAGTCCGGCTGAGCTAAGGTGAGTCCTCCAAAAAGCCCAGACAACAACGACTCTCGAAGCGGAAGCATATTATTTGCACTCGCTCTCTTTTTTTCACACCAGAACCTTTTTCTAGAATTTCCCGCAACACCAGTAACTTTAAATTGTTTCTCCCGTCACAGTGCATCACTAGAGGCTAGACTCCCCGCCGGTGCAACCATGAAGTGCGGGCTTCATTAAATACATGTATGTGACTCCATGGTATATGTATATGTGTGTGTTATGTATTTTACATGGTGCTAACAGTTTCCATTTATTCTATAGCCCCGATTCAGGGACTCACTCCAATATGAGTATCACGACTATGTCGAGTGTGATTTAATTAACAAATAACCACATACCTTATCAATAGAAGTGACACAGGCTACCACAGACAAATGGGCAGATAAGTCACTAATGGATTATTGAATTCTTTTTCACTTAGATGGTGCACACTATTTAAAACGAGCTCAATGGTACAGCCCTTGTTAATTTTTTTTGAAAATCCGAAATGGAGACAGATTATCATTATTCTTTAACCTTGTTTCCTTTCTTCTTCCTTTTTCCTACAGATTAGAACCTTACAAGGGTCAGTTGATATGGAATTATTACACACCTGTGCGTGAATGTGCGATTGTTGAACATTTTTCAATATAAGTTGTGTTCAGTTATACAACTCAAGGAGTGGAACTAGTCCTGGAGATATCTGCCTCTCATAGTCTGTGAAACCAGTGCTCCCGTGTAATCCGTTTGGTCGCAGCATGCCCGTTCTGTACCGGAAAGGGAAGGACCCTATGATGAAGCATGCCACCAAGGGGTAACCCTGGTGAGTGAGTTGAGGTATACTAGCAAGATGGCTGACACTGGTGCTTGTTGTTTGGAGCACAAGGCCATGTTGGTAGTTGTGGTAAAGTCAAACACCAGTCACCAGTGTCAGCCATCCTGCTAGTACATTTCAAACCACTGTGAGGAATGCATAGTTCCCAATGGGCTGGTTGGGCTGGGTGGGAAGAATGTGTGTAGGTTAGGCCCTAATGGGAGATGTAGCCATTGCAAATACTCCTCCCCCCACCCAGCCCAGCTACCTCCTATGGGCCTTTGG
Source organism: Triturus cristatus (assembly GCF_964204655.1). Taxonomy (NCBI): domain Eukaryota; kingdom Metazoa; phylum Chordata; class Amphibia; order Caudata; family Salamandridae; genus Triturus; species Triturus cristatus. The sequence continues at coordinate 1,208,944,898 of NC_140591.1, read as the reverse complement.
GTACCTGACAATGAGTGAAAGTATACTAGCAAGATGGCTGACACTGGTGTATGACTTGACCACAACTCCCATCATGGATATGTGCTCTAAACACCAGGCCCCAGTGTCAGCCATCTTGCTAGTACATTTCCAACCACTGTCATGAAAGCATAGTTCCAGGGGTGCTGTTTGGGCTGGGTGAGAGGAGGAATGTTTGCAATGCCTACATCTTACATCAAGCCCTGTTCTCCACACACTCCTCCCACCCAAACCAATAAAACCACCTGAAACTCTGCTTTCCTGACAGTGAGTGGAAATGTAGTGGCAAGATGGCTGAAACTGTTGCATGGTGTTTGGAGCAGAAGGCCTTGATGTGAGTTTGAGTGAAGTGTGTACATGACAACAGTTTTGAGAAATTCATATTCATTGCAGGTATGTGGGTTATCTAAGGCCTTAATGGGATTTGGGTTCTACTCAAACACCATACACCTGTGCCAGCCATCTTGCAAATACATTTCCCCTCATTGTCTAGACACCACTCCTCCCGGTGGGCTGGGTGGGAAGGTGTGTGTAGGACAGAGCCTGATGTTAGATGGAGTAATTGTAAACACTCCTCCTGAAACTCTGCTTTCCTGACAGTGAATGGAAATGTACTGGCAAGATAGCTGACACTGTTGCATTGTGTTTGAAGCACAAGGCCTTGATGGAAGTTGTGGTCAAGTCAGACACAAGTCCTCAGTGTTAGCCATCTCGCTAGTACATTTCTAACCACTGTCATGAAAGCATAGTTCCAGGGGTGCCATTTGGGCTGGGTGGGAGGAGGAGTATTTGCAATGACTACATCTCTCATCAGGCCCTGTCCTATACACACCTTCTCACCCAGCTCAACCAGGCCACATGGAACTCTATTTTCCCCACAGTGAGTGGAAATGTAGTGGCAAGATGGCTGGCACTTTTGCTTGGTGTTTGGAGCACAAGGACTTGATGGGAGATTGGGTGAAGTGTGTACATGACAATAGTTTTAAGGCTTTTCATTTCATTGAAGGTATGTGGAAAGATATTGGCAAGATAGCGGACACTGCTGCATGGCGTCTGACTTGAAGCCAACTCCTATCAAGGCATGTGCTCCAAACACCACGAACCAGTATCAGTCATCTTGCTAGTACATTTGCACTCACTGTCAGGAAAGCAGAGTTCCAGGGTGCTGTTTAGGGTGGGTAGGAGGAGGAGTGTTTGCAACGTCTACATCTCCCATCAGGCCATACCCTACACACACTCTTCCCACCCAGCCCAACCAAACTTCCTGAAACTCTGCTTTCCTGATAGTGAGTGGAAATGCACTGGCAAGATGGCTGACACTGGTGACTGGTGTTTGGAGCACATAGGCCCAGATTTGCTGCTTGAGCTGAGTGGGAAGAGGAGTGTTTGCAACGCCTACATCTCCCATCAGGCCGTGTCCTACACACACCTTCCCACCCAGCCTAACCAGCACCACTGGAACTCTGCTTTCCCCACAGTGAGTGGAAATGTAGTAGCAAGATGGCTGGCACTGGTGCTTGGTGTTTGGAGCACAAGGCCTTGATGGGAGATTGGGTGAAGTGTGTACATAACAACAGTTTTAAGACTTTTCATTTCATTGAAGGTATGTGGGTTATCTGTATTACACCACAAACAAGTAGAGAGTTTCCCAGGCTTAACCAGAAGGGACCGGGTACGTAACAACGTTAAAAACTATCAAATTTCCCTCATGGATTTACTCAAAAGTCTCCAACTACAGGTTAAAGATCAATATATATTGAACCAAAGATAAGGAATCCATAAGACTAAACACAACAAAAATAAAATATATTGTTATTTTATTCAGTTTAGTAATTGTTCTATACCTCAAATTTGTATTACAGTGATTTGTCCACAACTATCAAAAATACAATGGGGTAAAGTATCTTCAAAAACAACAATTGTGTGTGAAAAATCACTCTCAATAACAGATAAAATCAATAATTGCACATAATTAAATCAAAAAACATTATTTAAAAAACATTCAATCTGGGAATCAAAAATGCATTGCATACATATAAAGTTGATATAAAGACACAAATATAAATTTGTCCTCTTGTCGACGCGTTTCGGTGTGAGATATGATTTGTAACACCTTCTTCAGGACCAATGAATTAAAACAGCTCTCTCTATCAAGTTAAAACAATATATGGATAGGACCATAAGATCGCAGTCCTTAAGTGACCCGACTAGCGTGTTGTTTCAGTACATCACACTCCAATAAAGAATTAAGACTCTAGATCGCAGTCCTTAAATGACCAGAGTTGCGTGATTGACTTGTTGCATCGTACTCCAATCCTAATTGAGCGGGTGTCTCTTCTAAAGCCGCTCGTCAGCGTTATAGGCAGCTTTTCATGTTCACGCTCAGTTACTTCATAGATTCAACAACGGTCAATTCGTTACTTTCTTGTCTTTATGTACGCTGAATGACCGGTTATTCCGCTAAGCACCAAGGTGTCTGTACATCTGACCTTCGTATTTCGTTTTGGCGGGACCGATTTCTTTCAAGGAGCGTAACGTCACCTCGTATCGGTATCTCTGGTCTGGCTCACCAGACTCCATTCCTTCTGGCATTCCAAACATGCTCTCCGGCAGAATGATGGCATGCATCTTCTCGTCCCAGGAAGTAAAGTGTGCAGTTGGTGCAGGAGGGCCACTACCAGTCCATTATGCAGCCTGATGTTATTTGCTGGCCAATATTTTGGCCCTCCTTCTGACATTGTACCACCTCTTTTTGATATCATCCATTGTGCACAGGATGGGGGCTACTGCGTTCACCTTGCTGGCTGTGCTGACCAACATCTTTGCAGGGATGATAGCAATGAGTATAGCAAGAGCTCCCTACTTCTCTCTTTGCAGTATTGTTGTGGCAAAGGATCATGGTCTTGATTTTAGGTGGATTGGTGGGTGTGTCTACTTTTCAAATTGACATGTGTTTTTGGCGCTGCCTATGCTTGTTGTTTGGCCTGCTTTTTGCTATGCGGAACTTACCATGTGGGACACAAACCTCCATGGTTCTGCAACCGCGTTTGATGCATGATAATCTGCTCGGCAGGACAACTGATACATGTTGGTAATCGGAATCCCTATGGGACGGCCTTTCCGATCGACACGGTCGATTAGGACTCGTTTTCGTACGACGCAATCGGGTCTGAATTGTCTCCAATCGACGCAGTCAGAGTTTTGCCTGGTATACATCATAATACTGTCATGTAGTTCCTATATTACCAATACAGGACCTGCGCGTTCGGATAACAGAAACTGTGGGTTTGGTGGCAGACTGGTTCCGAGCACCCCCACGACAATGTTAGCCTGTTTGTATTAGCTAGCTCACAGTGCCACTAGGGTCTCCTCTTATCGGGGAGAGAATAGTTTCTGGCAACCTTAGAACATGACAACTCTGATCCCTCAGGATCGTGGAAACAATATACTACTTTTCGCTCAGTCACTCGTGCCCACTTAGTTTGTGCCAGAGATAAACAGAAAAGACAGTCTGGGCGTTTCAATAAGGGTTTATTGAACAGTTGTTATTCTCATGTAAAATATATGAGCTGCAACCATTAGACAGTAGCAAGAGATATATGATTAGCAGTACAGTGAATATAAAAGGATAGTACAGTTCTACCATATTGCAATAAGCATGAATAAATACATGAATATGAAATGCATGATAAAGGTGCGCATACTCCTATGATGTCTATCTAGATGTGCCTAAGTGTTCCAAGCATGTGAGTAGGTGTGAAGCCAATAATCTTTCTAGGATTTAGTCGAACCCCATTACCTGAAGTGTGAGAGTGTAGGAGCCCATCCTGGTCTTGAGTTGGACACCATGTGAGGGATGTTCAGACCACTGTCAGCTGGAGTGTCTGCATGCAGGATCCTCAGCGTCTCTGGTCAGTGTGGCGGCCTGGTGATCTCGGTTCCCTCTAGCTAATACTAGCATGAGGTATCTAGGGTTCTTTTGTCACTTGTTTCTTGTATTAGCCATTTTTGGATCTGAGGATGATGTATGGGATGGACTATGTACGTAGATATGGGGAGGAAGGTGGTGTAGCCCCAGCCTAGTTTCCAAGAACCCTTATAAATATTCATTCATACTGTGTGAGTCTCTTGATGGAGTTATAGGACTCTATTGTTTAGGAGAAACCCTCCTTCTGCACCCAGGACTAGAACTAGGTAAAGGTTCAATTCTAAAAGGATTGTTACAGTGTAGTGTAGTGTAGGGGAGGTAATGTAGGTGAAGGGGTATGATGTTACCCGGGCCTATGTTAGGGTATCTATATGAAACATAACACCCACTCCTCTTCCGAATAGTCAACAATGATAAAAATGCTAGTGAACTGTTCTCTTTACTAGATAGTAGTGCATACAACATTTATCAATGAGCTTTGTAAAAACCTTGTTTTAAAATGGAAGACTTGTTTTTTTACTACAAAAGTCAGTTGTTTGGAATTGTCACTTAAGCCATAGTCCTAATTGAGATTGTTTATATAAGTTGAATTTCTACAAGCGTCAAATGGCCATGCTTTTCAGCAAAAAAAGTGTCAATTTTAGGAAACGTTCAAAATTTAGTTACGTTTAGAAGAAAGGAAAATCCGAATTCTTCCCCAACACACGATGAGCCAATTATAGATTAAATGTCCTGGCTGGGAGACGCAACATCATCGTTGCTTGCTGCTGCAGGGGACGGTCCTTGTAACACCTTGCAGAGTACATCAATGGAGCACAGATGATATTCAGTGCTGCTAATCTCTGGTGTAGAGGCAGCCGGTGCTGTAGTTGATACCTGGGTGCTAGTGGTGCTAGAGGTAGAGCTGATGCTCAACCCAGTTGTAAAAGGCACCTGCGGGTTCCCGAGGAATGCTGTCATCAGTATAGGAATACGCTGGGGACATTGTTGTGCATGAGACCTCAAGGGTTCCAGCCTGGTATTCAAGTCCGCAGGCATTCCCATTGCTAGTGTCAGACAGAGGTCCAACACGCATTTGTCACTGCAAAACAGGCATCGAAGAACAGGTAAGATGGAGTCCATCCAGACTGGTCTAAACTATAGGAACCAAGAGGAGCTAAGTTCCAGTAGGCGAGGTGTGCCCAGATGCTGTACCGTGCATTCACAGTATTTCCGCTCCAGGAGTGCTTTTGCAATCTCGTTGGTAATTGGGCTGTCCATTGCATAGCAGATAAACGACAATCAGGATTCCCGCTATTGACAGCAGGATCATATGTAGGCCTCCAAAAATGCTCCCAAATATGGAGTCTATAAAGTGTGGAATAACTCCGAGGATTGTCTGAAAGGTGTTTAGAAATCCTGACCCTATGGTCCTAAATAGGTGTACAAAACCACTCGTATCAGACATACTAAAGATGCAACCCACCATTTCTGTGAAATGAATAGGGCAGTTTGTATGTATAAGTGCCTGTATCTCAGTCTCGGTCCTTGCGATTTGAAGATCAAAGGTCTCTCGAGCAGAGGTTAAGGGTACTGTTTGCTATAAAAGCATGGCTTTTGGTCTGCTCAAAGTGTCAAACTGTATAAAAGACACATTCAACGAAGGCTATAACGGCGCCTCCCTGACTGTACTTGTTGATGGAAAGAATACTTGCATACAGAAAGTAACCCTGGAGTGACTAGTTAGGCAATTTCGGAAGCATCCCACAGCAACCTTGATCGTTCAGCATCAAGTAACTCCCATTCGAAAGCAGCTCGAATGCCGGTTTAATCACAGCAGCTGGAGTCCCTTTCATGTGGCAGGACAAGTTTGCTACCGACCCATTACAAGCTCCGTGCAATTACATTTCCTGGCACATGAGAGAACCGCTTAAAGCATTCTTGCAGTTTGTACCACTTAGAAACACTTCTCGATCCCCACTCTGGTATCGAAATCTATATGGTAAATCCCAGGATTCCTTAATGTATTCCTTCCTTACCCATCTTTTCATATTTGCCCACCTGCCTCTGTACAAGGACATATTGAAACTGAAAAGTAGTGACCGGTAGAGTTATTTGGCCATGGATAAGCCACTCCGTAGACGGAGCTTCCGCTACTGTAAATGGTAGTCGGTCCAGTTTTTCAATACGCAATATTGTATATTTCGCTCCCCTTGGTGCCATTTCAAACTGATTATCTGTTAGATTATATTCAGAAAATAGAGACATACTGTTTATAAAATGCAAAAGCACATAGCATGCACGCAAAGATTGCAGCATCCAGCGAAATAACATAATAGAACGGAACTGAGATTGCCCATGTTATTAAATGGCTAAATCCTGTTCCCGTATGTCTATCGCAGAAGATACAATGTTGCCTAAGGAATATATTCTGGAGGACAAAGTTGTTAACCCATTTTCTACCACTGCTAGTGATTTCTCCAAGTTAATACGGTCTATTTCCTGTATCCTCTCTGCAGCCTCTTGTTGAGATATTTTCCAGATTGCATTAAAGGCAGCATAAATGCCAGCATATATGAAGTGTTTCTGATGGTGTTTCCTGGGACCTAGTTGAAAATTCCTAAGATTCATGTCTTGTGAGTGTAAGGATGTGTTGTTTCACTTCTGTGAGTGTTGAGGTTTCTAGCCAATTATGGCACAACTTCCCAACACTGTAGGATGTCACTTCCCCTGGGTGTTCTCTTTGTACATAACGTGGATCTGGCCTATGGATACTAAAACCTTCGGTGGTATCCCAGAATCTTTTCTGACATCTGTTTGTGTCGAACGGCCAAATCAACCATTCTGTCCAATTAGGGTCTGCTCTATTGTACTGTAAAAGGTAATCTATTGTTGCCCCTTCTTGTGAAGTCAAATTTTGCCACCCTCCCATCTGTTATGGTGTTGGCAATCAAGGTGTGTTCAGGTTCTTGTTTTTGGCTAGTCTGAGACAAGATGTCTGTTGCACAGTTTTGTTTAGAAATATCATCTGCTGTGGAATAAGGCATGCTCTAAATAGCGCTTCTGTTCCCTGGACTTGTCAGTCTCTAGAACCCCAGACTGATTTTAAGTATATTGTGTCCTTCCATAGGAAAAAACCCTGCTCAGACAGTTGGGCAATAAAGGAAGCAGAGTAAGTCTGTTTGGTGTTTGTCAACATAGTTTTCAGTGCCGGTGTCGGTTTAACCTTATAATAACATGAGGTTGGGTCAGTGGTGTTAAATCCTGAAACATATATGAAAATTTCTGTGCAAATATTTGAGAACTACTTTTAGGTGGTGTTCCCATTGATGCTACTCAAAATCATTTCTAGGTGAAATAGATTTGTGCAGAAAATTATTACCATAATGTAGGTAACAGTACAAAGTGTCATAGTCTGAATAACCTTCTAACATTTCAGTGTTCGAAATGAAGCAGTTTTTTTCTAAATCAGACAGCATGTTATTAAAAGTTTCAGAGTCCCAATCCTCAGATAATGTACTGGAGGTAATGATATCACTTAATGACATTTTAAATATATGAGAAAGTTTTAAAAGTTCAGTAGGACCTAATATTTCTAAATCAACCTTGTCCCAAACTATACCGTACGGTATAGGAACCGCTGTGATGTTCACTGATGACAAGTCTCTTTGTTCACGATGAGACGATTGATGTGGTTTTAAAATCAAATTAACTTTCTGGGCTGTAGAGCTTTGCTGAAGGTATGGTCCATTAATAAGTATGCTAAAAGTTATAACTAAACCTAGCCGGAAAAGAAAAAATAGTATCCCAGTAATTACCTAGAGTTCTAACCAAGGTGATACCAGGTAATTCTTTTTGAGAAAGTTCAGAAAGTCAAACTTGCTGCTTGAGTGATTTTTGGGTTGGTGTAGTTTCAGGTTCACTTGGATCCAAAGCAAACGTATCAAAGTTCCTGAAGTAGCCAGAAACAGTTTGATCAATTGTTAGAATTGCATCGGGATTTGTTGAAATCGTATTTTGCTCTCATCGAGGCATGTTGATTAGACTTCTGAATTAGGTCTAATTGCAACCTCGTTATTATTTTGAGTTTGATTTTGAAAATGAACTTCAGATTCAAGTGGAACGAGTTCCATAGCATTGTTTCATAGTCCTTCATTCCACATAGGAGGCTCTTCAAACGTGATGAGTCTTTCTGTTTGAACTTCTTGGATTGTAGCTAGAGGAGGGCATCTGCTACTGTGTAGTCCATGGGCCTACCTTTCAGTATTGGCCGCATAGGGTGGTTTGATTAAGTCAATTGAGACAAATCTTTTCTCCTTTTTCCCGGCAAGAGGCGACAAAAAAACAATTCTTGTTCCTTGTACTGCTAGGACCGGTACAGGCTTTCTGTAGGATGGCCTAAATTCTTTCTTATCTGCTATTTCTTCTCTGACAAGATCCCCAACTTTTGGGATCCAGACAGGTCTTGCCTTAACTGCTTGACTTCCCCAGTGGCAGTCTGTTTTGTGTGGACGTTACTTTGTCTTGTCCTGGATTCATTTAGATCCTTTAAAACAGCCAAACGATCATTGATATCAAATGGTTTCCCATACGCCACTGCGCCTTCACAATCAAGATCAGATACCAACATTCTCATCCCAAATAGGAACTCATATGTAGTGACAACCCCTAGAGAACTTCTTGGTGGCTGTTGAGGGCTCTCTGTACCCCATACAAGTGTTTGACCCAACTACCACCCTTGCCTAATACCCTAGCTATTAAAGATTGCTTTAAGTCCCTGTTTTTCCTCCCCACAACCGAATTTCCCCCAGGACGGTACGGAGAGGAATACCGCAATGCTACTCCCATACTTTCCATGGCCTCTTTGTTAGACCGAGAGCTAAATGCCGGGCCACGGTCAGAATGTAGCGTGCCAACTGCGCATGTCCCTATAGAGACTCGCAAATCTTTGATAACAGTTCCAGCGGCAGCCGAGCGCACAGGCCAAGCCCATAGGAATCTTGAGCATGAATCCACAGCCACCAAGATATACTTGTAAGCCCCATCAGATTATAAGGAGCCGCAGTGGTCAAGATACACACAAGCGAGAGGTTTGTCTGATTTTATTAATTCTGTCTGTGCCGGGCATGTTATGGTGGAGCCTTTCATCTGTTGGCAGATGTCACATTTCAAGATGTAGTCTTTAGTTTGTTTGGCTAGTCCTGGCCCCCAATAGCGCTGTTTCAATAAAGAAATAGTCGCTGTAACAACTGTGCACGCACAGCCCAAACCTTTGTGTGCTGCAACAATCAAATCTATATCTATATTTGGTATTACTCTATCCGCACTCCAGGAATATGAGCATATGGAATGTTGTTTAAATTTAACTTGTAGGAGTACTTGACTGTAAATGACTTTGGTACTGCAGAGATGCCTTTGCGCGCAGCAATGACAGCCACCATAATCTCACCGTCTATTTTTGTTTTAGAATGAGTGATTGCAGCTACAGAAGCCGTGCGTACAGCTCCCTTTGCGGCTTTATCAGCCAATGAATTCCCTTCAATCTGAATAACATCACGTTGATGACTTAGTGTGTGTATCACGTGAGCCCGTGATAGTTTGTTTTTCAACTCAACTACCTGTTCCCATAGCATTTTATGCTTAATTGAGCCACCTTTTGCATCTTTAAACCTGTTTAGTTCCCAATGATGTAAATATTCATTGTATGACTGCACACAGTGAAAGGAATCACACACAATTAGTGTGGGGAATTCGTGATCCCTGTTTACAAGTGCCAGTATCAGTGCTTTTAACTCTGTCAACTAAGTCGTGCAGTCTCCTAGAGATTGTGTTTTTGTGCAACTCGGATGGAATTTTCCATCCCGCATGCGACCTTTAACGATAGCACATGCTGCTCTGTATTGTTGCTTACTCCCTATGGCCGGTTGAGCAGATCCGTCAGTGTAAGTAATATATTTATACTGATCTAGAGGCAAGAGTTCATTTGGTAGCGGATATTCTTCTTCGTATTGCAGAAATGCTTGTGTTTTTAGACTTGGTTCAAATCTATATTCAACATCCGTTGCAGTAAGAGAATTAGCCCATTGTATCCATCTCGTATGTAATGGTTTTGCATTTGGAATGCTAGCCTTCATAACAGCCTCTAAGGCTGGTACCAGGGTGACGACCATTATGCGCTTCCCCTGAGCCAGTGCTCTTTCTCTTGCTACCGCAGTCTGACCTGCTGTCAGGATTTTTTCTGTTGAAGTGAAACACATTTCTGCGTTTGCGTATAGGTGTGATTTGTACGTAATTGGTACAGTTTTGCCTTCATTGAAGGTCAAGTAAGTGTACCCACATTGACCCGCTATCACACAGATCACTAGGTTGCGTGTGTAAGTGTTTGGAAACAATTATGTCTTCTTGTAGTGAACGTAGGATGTTTGGGTGCTCCTGTATCCAATGTCAAACTGAAAAGTCAGGTTTTATTAAATCGTAGAAAGGTTTTACTCTTTCTGCGTAATCCAAAATGTATGTTCTGCCAAAATGTAGGAATCCCAGTATGGATTGTAAGTTTTTTAATGTTTTTGGAGGTTGGAGCAGCACACACTTTTTTAAAAAGTTAGCGGAGAGGCTTTTTCCTTCACTTGAAAGCTCATATCCTAAAACCAGGACAGTGAGATGGGCAATTTTTGATTTTTTGAAGTTAGATTTGTAGCTCTCAGAGGCGAATCCCATATTAATGGTGCTCACCCTGGCCAAGTGTCTCTTTAAGTCATCGTCCGTCATATAGATATCATCCACACAGGAAAATGCTTCCTCATCAAAATTTTGGAGTAACTCGGTTACTCTAGCTGAGAATACTCCCGGGCTGTTCTTATACCCCTGGGGGAGATGACAAAATTGTCGCTGTGACCCCAACGCTGAGAATGCAGTCAAATACCTGTTTTCAGGTGCTATATTTTGGCAGAAAAATCCATTTGAGATATCTAGTGTTGTCTTGTATTTTTTCCACACATTTGTATTCATTAATGGGGCACTGTGTACATTTTGGACTGCGAATGTCTTTGTGCATGTGTTTAAATATCTGTAATCTAAAACTAGATGAGATGAGTTGTCTGGTTTTGATACGGGACACAAAGGATTGTTCATTGGTTTACGTGCATGATTCGATGACCCCTTGATATTCAAGTTGATCTCAGATCTCCCTGACTTGTTTTTTAGCTTCTTGATTTATTGGATATTGCCTTTGTGCATTTGGTGTAACTTTTAATGGGATCACGTGGTGGGTTGAATCCTCATCCCACCTGGCATGATTTTTATACAATGCTGGAGCTAGGGCTACTGCCCACTCCCGTGCATATGCATGTTTTAAGATTTATGGGAACGAGGCCAGAGAATGCTGAAAAAATGATATCTTCCCCCCTAGTCCACTCCATAACGAATGCTGGTGGCCAATCTTGTTCTGCTAATAGGATGTCGTAACCAGATGACAGATTTTCCCAAAACAGACCTTTAACTTTCCTGGGCTTGTCCCCCTCCATTTGGAGTGTTATTTCATGTAACTTATGTGGGACGCTCACCCTTGTGTCTGGCGTTTCCACCGTGATGTAATCATTCAAGTCTGCTGTCACCAGAAATTAAATCAGGTTCTGGCGAGCTATTGTTACTTCTGCCACACTGTCTAGCATCGTCTGAGCCCACTCCCTATTCAGAAGCTGCGTCCTCAGATTTCTGGGCATGTCTGATCTTCAGACCTACAACTTTCTTTTTCTTAAATTGAGGTTTTGATTTTGACTTGTCTTCTTTTTTGGAAGTATAGTCTTGAGCATGCTGCTTGTCTCTGGACTTTGTACGCTCCTCTTTGTGTTCTGACCATCCTTCTCTCTCGGAGTTTTTTGTCGATCCCTGAAAGGAACGAGAGGAACGTGTATCAGTATACTGATACCTGTTAGGTTTCCAAATGTTATCCCTATTTCTGAGATTATATCTCTTTTCAGAGGGCTCCTGTGGAGGTGATCTACCTCGGGATTGAGATCTTTTTTCTGTAAAGTTTTGTTGTTTTTTATTATCCCACTTCTTTTTAAAGAAGCCGGTGTCTGCTTAGAAGTGTCCTTCTCAGGACTGCCCATCAGTTGGGGTTTTAAAGCTTTCCCACCCAAACAGTCTCTGCCTAATTCTGCATTTGCAGTTTCAATTATTTTGGACAGTTTGTGTTGTTGATCCAATGGACCGAACTCCCTCAGGCGTTGGCAGATTGCCACTGAAGCTGCTTCCCCTTTTATATTAGCTAATATTATGGTTGATACCTGGTCCTAGTTATTTAATAAATTCATCCCTAAGTTCAGGGCAGGCTCTGCTCCGTAATCATTTTGTATTTATCTTAATACATCTGGTATCACCACTAATGAAGGAATACCATGTGTTCTGGTATAGATGGCAGCAAAGACTGTACCCCAAGAGGTTCAATCCTCTAATTGTGGTGTTATCCCCATGGGCAAACAGATTGTTAGCATTCTGTGTTTTTCAAACGTGGTAGTATTTGGAAATACTGCCTCGAGCGGAGTTATTTTCTGAGCTACCTAGAATGGTATTTGTTCACGTTTTGTGGGCATTTTGTCCATTACCATGTGTAATGTTTGTGGAGTTATTTTAGTTGCTGTACCCCGAGATTGAGTTCCATTTGTTGCAACTGTTGTTGGTTAGACTGTGAAAGTCCTCATGACGAATTGCGTCAGGTTTCTGTAAATTTTTAATAAATCTTTGTGTTGTAAGAGTTATTCTGGCTGTGGCATTGCTTCAATGTCAGGATGTGGTGTGTAGGCCGCTAATATTGGCCATGTTGCCCCGTCTCCTCCAAGCGGGCCTAATCTTACTTTATTTCTTATATGGGGTAGGGAAACCTTTAAACCAGTATAGGTTTTACTGGTACATGAGTGGAACTTCTATGTCCTAACAAGAACCATATTCCAGTGGTGTATCTCCTTCTGTTCAGTAGTGAAATGTCTGTCTTTTTGCATCTGCTTCTGGGAATGTAACCCACATATAGAATACCTCTGTTTTGTTTGATATGTGTGCCTCAATCACAAAAGCTACTATACCACCCCTAGGTGTTAAACCATTTTATAGTAGTTTCAGGGTGATAGTATGTCTGAATTTAGGTGCAATGAGAATTTCAGTCAAATCTTCTTCTCCTGAGAGGTGCAGATCTGCTATGGGGTTATTTTTGCCCTCAGTAATTTGGAAACCAAAAGGTTTGTTGAAGGGAACTAAGATAAGGTTTTTGTGCACAATTTTAGGAACACTGTGTCCTGTCAAGCTTGATTAACCAGCAGCTAATAAATAGGGTTTTTGCCTACTCAGCTGTGGCGGAGTTTGTGCCCACCCACTCCAGACGTCTCTGGTGTTTTGTGAGTAGGGGTCTCTGAGAATTAGCACGACTGAACTACTCAGATTCTACTGTTGAATAAGTACCCAACCAATGTTGGTGGTGCCATGTCGTGTAGTTCCTATATTACCCATACAGGACCTGTGAGCTCGGATAACATAAGCTGTGGGTTTGGTGGCAGACTGGTTCTGAGCACCCCCACCGACAATGTTAGCCTGTTTGCATTAGCTAGCTCACAGTGCCTCTAGAGTCTCCTTTTATCGGTGAGAGAATAGTTTCTGGCAACCTTAGAACTTGACAATATACTACTTTTTGCTCAGTCACTCGTGTTTACTTAGTTTGCCCCAGAGATACACAGAATAAACAGTCTTCGCATTTCAATAAGGGTTTATTGACCAGTTGTTATTCTCATGCGAAATATATGAGCTGCAAAAAACATTAGACAGTAGCAGAGATATATTATTAACAGTACAGTGAATATAAAAGGATAATACATTTCTACCATCTTGCAATAAGCATGAATAAATACATGAATGTAAAATGCATGATAAAAGTGTGTGTACTCCTACGATGTCTATCTAGATGTACCTAAGTGTACCTGGCATGCAAGTAGGAATGAAGCCAAGAATCCCTCTAGGATTTAGATGAACCCCATTACCTGAAGTGTGAGAATGCAGGAGCCCATCCTGGTCTCAAGTTGGACACCCCGCGAGGGTTGTTCTGACAACTATCAGCTGGAGCATCTGCATGCAGGAGCCTCAGCGTCTCTGGTCAGTGTGTCGGCCAGGAACTCTTGGTTCCCTCTAGCTAATACTAGCAAGAGGTTTCTAGGGCTCCTTTGTCCCTTGTTTCTTGTATTAGCCATTGTTGGATCTGAGGATGACAAATGGAATGAACCGTGTATGTAGATATGGGGAGGAAGGTGGTGTAGCCCCAGCCTGGTTTCCAAGAACACTTATGAATATTCATTCATACTGTGTGAGTCTATTGATGGAGTTATAGGACTCTATTGTTTAGGAGAAACCCTCCTTCTGCACCCAGGACTAGAACTAGGTAAAGGTTCAATCCTAAAAAGCTTGTTACAGTATAGTGTAGGGGATGTAATGTAGGTGATGGGGTATGATGTTACCCGGGCCTATATTAGGGTACCTTTATGAAACTTAACAATACGGTGGTTAGCGACATCATGGACTGGTTGGGCGGAATGTATCCAAGACAGTGTCGGTCGAACTGTCTTTCCGACCAACATCATACTAAGGCCCTAATTAGTGACCGTTGTGCTGTCATTGAATGATGATCTTATAACCAGGAAGTTCTATCTTATTTTCACTGGTCAGGACACAAAGGAGGAAAGGACGAGCCCAGTTGCAGAGGTAATTTTATTATATGAAGATGACATCCCATGATCCGGAAGTGTAAAGAAAGAGAAAGCATACATTTTGTGATTAAGGAGCTGGATATCTTAGTTGAAAAGAATGTGTTGCATATAGTGATGAGTTATTTGAAAGGAATTAACTCTCTGTTCCAAGAGTAAGAAAAAAAGGGGTTTGCATTAGAATCTGAGTGAATCATGCTGCTGATGTGCCACCTAGAAGCACTGATGAGTTGAAAAAGGTGTAACGACAAATGCTCTTGAACTAAACAGAAGATGAAAAGCTGGAGAAAATAAGCACAAACTATTGAGTTGGAAATATCGACTTGCAAAAATACTGAGGCAAAAATATCGTGACATGGAAATATCGTCATCAGGAATATCGTTGTCAAGAATATCGATTTTAAGGTAAGTAAAATCATTTTTTTTTTTAAATGTTGAAGTCATTAATATCCATTACAAAAATGTAGTTGTTTATATAGTTTTTTAATTATTTTTATTTATTTTCGTTTATATTTTAAATGTATATGATGTCATTTTTTTGTATAATTATTGTTTAGGTTTTTTAATGTATTTGTAAATTGTTTGGTAGTTATTACATTTAATTTAAGTATTTTTTGTTATTTTTATTATCTTAGCCGCTCGTGAGTGTTTAGGGGAACAGGGTGGGAAGCAATTTCAATATAATAAATTAATGATCAATTTTTAATTAATAATATTATTTTTAAATTAATAATGAATTATGTTAATAGTGTAATTTATTTTAATTTAAATATACATTTCCTGTGCAGGTTGTGGGGTTTATAGGGGTACAGGATGGAAAGTAATTTAAATGTAATTATTTAATAATGAATTGTTAATTCATTGTACTTATTTAATTGATAATTATTTATGTTAATAGTCTTAAATAAAAAAAATTAAATATACGTGTTCAACCTGATGCCCCCAGGCCCCTAAGCGGAGGACCAGGGTGAAAGGGGGGCCCCCAATGTCACTTTTTGCAGCCTTTCCATGTTGGAGAGGCCAACATGGAAAGGCTCTTCGGAAACCAACATCGTAATCCCAACAGCGGAGCCGAGCCTGTCTATGCCATCAGTCCCGACAGAGCTCTTCGGAAGAGGAGTAGAATCCCCTTGCAGATTTTTCTCTGACCACTATAATCAATTAATAGCAGTCAGAGGGAAAGCTCAGGATGTCAGGCAGAGAACACTCTCCACCCAACATCCAAATCAGCCCCCTAATTTGCAGGTTGCGGAGCTTATAGTGGTACAGGGTGGGAAGCAATGTAGTTTTAATCAATTAATAATGAATTCTTAATTAATATTAATATTTAAACGATAATTAATCATGTTGATTGTATAAATATTATTTTATTTAAGGTATAGGTTGTGGGGTTTACAGGGGTACATGGTGGTAAGTAAATTAATTCTAAGTGATTATTATTAGTGTTTTTATTTAACAATGAATATCTAATTTATATTAATTATGTTAATTGTGTAATTACATTTTTAACTACAATTTTAGGTGTTTTTTTTGGGAGTGTATGGTAGGAAGTTAATTACATTATAATTAGGTTAGAATTAATTTTTTCATTGATAATATTGTTGTATATTGTATGGGGGTTTGTTGATAAACATTTATGTTAACAGTGTAAATAACTAGCTTTTTAAAGTTATGTTTTTGGTGCTGCTTGTAAGTGTTATAGGAATATATAGTGGGCGGTAACTGAAATAAAAATAATTAAAACATTTTTTTACTAAATGGATTTTGAATAAAAATATTTTTGGTATATGACAATAACTATGGGATTTACATTTTAATAATGTTTATAATGATTCCTGATATGTATTCAACATTATAATATGCATTTTATTTAAAATAATTTGTTATATGAATTATATCATTGTTTTTTCATCTTTCAATCTTAATTTTGTTTTTGAAATTATTTTATTGTTTAGCAGAGAATTTGTTTGTTTCTAATGTAGTACTGACTTCAGTAGGAGTATTACCCTTTTTCCTTCTGCAATCCAACACTTTGCCTTATGTTGCACTGATTGGAGTGGGAATAGTAAATCTATATTTTATATCTAATTTAGCATGTATTATAGTGAGAGTAGTACATTTTACCTTTGTGTGATATAACTATTTTATTACTGTTGTTTTGTGTGGGGTGGGACTAGTACATGTGATATATTATTAGTATAGGAATTTCTCTATTTTTGTACAAATTGTAGTGGAAATTTTATATGTATTATTTTTAATAATTTATTTTATATTTTTTTAATGAATATCATCATGTTTTTCTTTATTTATAATAATATTTACAATTATCAATGTTTTTTATTTGTAAAATATTTTTATGAAAAAGTAACGTTTGTTTAATTGAGTTTTTTGTCAAAGCAGTTTGTTGCTTTTTAAATATTTTATGTTATTGGTATGTTTATATACATATACATTCCCACACCAGTCTTTTGAACATGACATTACGGGACAATGTCCACTGACACGCTGCGGGATAGGGAGGCAGCAGTGGAAGAGATGCTTGATAACTCCCCTACACAGGGCTTTCTTACACAGTCACCTAGTGGGATGGCACGGGAAAGCTCCAGCAATTTGAAGGATCTATTGAGTAAATTGGAGAAACTAATGAAACAGGAATAGTCCAAATCGTGGGAACACAAGTCCCTACAATGGTATTTTGACTTAGGAAGGATCCTGATGGGTTTGAGGATCATGATTGCCTCCAGTTATGACAACCCTAATCCTAATATGATGGAAGAATGGGCAGAATGCAATTTGGAATCACCCAGGAGGCTGGTTCAAATATTGGTAAAATATTCTGAAACTGACCGAATGGAACTGCAAAAACAAATAGATATAATTAATGAGGAACCTGAAAAAATGGGGCCCATACAGGCACGTCCCAAACTACGGGAAGAAATTATGGGTAGATTGCGGAGATAAGAAGATAAAATCAAAGACAGGAAATCATATAACTTTCAGCATGACTAAGCTGATTCCGACAACGGGCAAATTTTCACCTCCGCAAAGAAATATGATTCCTTAAACATTTTAACAATTAGATGGAAGAAGTGACAGCACAAACAGTCAGGTCACCAACAAACCATCACAAGCCAATACGTCAACATTGGATCTGAGCTCTGCAGTGGAGAGTGAATCAGAGCCTGATACGATTCAAGGTGAAGCTGGTACAGTCAAACAAAAATTATCCTTAGCTGAAGAACTTGATTTTTTACACCAGAACAGGAGACAAACCTTGCTCCCGGGAAATGCCAACACCAGCAGAGGCGAAACAAAAAACAATGCAAAAGTAGAAAAGCAAACCGGAAACAAAGCAAGCAAGAAGCCAGTAACCACCATGCAGAGATGCAAATGAATTCAAGTCCCCCTGATGCCAACACGATAATTAACTTGGCACAAATCAACTTAAATCCGGTGGAAAATCAACTCCTTTCATTAGGTTTGTCTTATTGTCCTGACACGAGTTTCAATTATGTGCAGACAAGAACTGATGTTTTTAAATTTACACGCAAATTGTACAAGCTCTTTACAGGCCGATAATATCACTTTAGACACGATTAATTTGACATTAGGTGATGTGGCATTACTCAAGGACCTTCAAGATTTGCAGGATGACATCAGTGGTGAATTTTGCACAAACCAAGAGGTTATAATGCCTGCCACTTTAGTTCCATCATCCCCTTCAGCGTCATTTGCTAGAACCAATACACCGTTCCAGTCCAAGGCTATATTTAATCCCATCATGCCCCATTCTTTAGGTATTTTTAATGAGCAGGTTGTGTGCCAAATAAAAAAATGTAACAATCATCTTTAAAGAACTAGATCCAAATTCAGTAGTCAGGAGTGGCAATATCGTCATTTGATCTCCAAGTTACAGAAAAATAACCAGATAGTGATTAGAAACTCGGACAAAGGTGGGAACATAGGGGCTCATTATGATGGCGGAAGGACCGCCACCGCCGGCCCAGAAGTCCTTCTACCATCACTGAGCATTTTACCCACCGCCAAATTAGGATGTTGGTGGGTATCGCGGCGGATGCAAAGTCCGTCCACCGCTTTTCCGCCAGAAGGAATCGTACCGATTGCCTGGTGGATGGAAAAGGGCCACTAATATGGTGGCGGTGCCTAGCAGTCACCGTCCGCCATATTATGATGTGCCCTGGAAGAGACCTTTCCATGGCGGCAGCGAAAGGCTGGCAGGGTTTGGGGCCCGTTGCGGGCCCCCTTAGTGTGGGGGGAGGGTGCACTGGGGGTACCCATGGTATCCTTCCTATATTCCCATGCACAATGTGGCAGGCACCGCATGGTGCCTGCCACGTTGTGCATGGAAATGCACATCGTGGCATTTTGGCATTGCGAATGGTGCTGCAGCCAGCAGCCCCGTCCGCAATGTTAAAATGCCATGATGCGCCCGCCATACTGGCGGGCGCATCCCAATTGGGCTGGTGGGACCGCCGCAGATCTGGCGCGCGGTCCCAGCACCGCTATGATGGCGGGTGGACTGATGTGCACCCACCATCATAATGAGCCCCATAGTTATCTGACCAAAAACAGATTATATAGATGAGGCATCATCCCAATTAAGTGACAGTCAATGCTATAAAAGAAGTTATGTTCAAGTGGTTCGATTGACAAACAATGATTATTATGCAAAATTATTGACTTGGAAAAGTGTCGGGCATTTGAGTATGGATGAATATAAGTATCTTAAGAACGAGCATCCAGTGATACCTGTGATATATTTCATACCTAAGGTTCATAAAAATCCTAGTAGGCCTCCTGGCAGACCAATAAAATTGGCAGGTAGCGGCCTACTAGAGATTACATCACGTTATATTGATTATTTTTTGCAAGATCATGTGAAGGGTCTACCCTCCTATATTCAGGACACAAGTTACTATTTGTGAGGATACATGATATAGACAGGTAAGACTACTACATCCTCATTTCACTCGATGTCACATCACTTTAGACAAGCATCAGGCACAAGGATGGCATTCGAGCTTTGGAGCACTATTTCAGTAACAGATCAATCTATTTATTGCAACATAGCCTAATGCTAATTAATATGAGCACATTTTGTCTAAACAACAATCTTTTCATGCCAGCTTCTCTCCCATTTATGCATGTTTACAAATGGGATGATGGGAGGAGCAGGTCCTCAGGGTAAAATACAAGTTTATATTGAATGGACAGGTGAACAGGTGGTGACATGTTTACGATTTATTGATGATTTGTTCATCATTTGGTGGGACACAAAAAAAAGTGCCTTGGAGTTTGTGCCTATGATTAATGAAAATTATATTAATTCGAATTTTACAGTAAAAGCTGGTTCGCACACAGTCAACTTTCTAGATGTACGGACCAGTATCGTAGACAACAAACTAGTGACCGCGTTACATCACAAGGAAACAGCTGGAAATTCAGTATTGCACACCACCAGGTCCCATCCACAGCATCTGAAACGAAGCATATCCAATGGCAAAATGCTTAGATTGAGGCGAATTTGCAGCAACAATTGGCGATTTGATAATTAGGCAACATGAGAGCAAATTGAGATTCTTATCAAGGGGTTTCTCTATTAGGACATTAGATACAGCAATTGCTCAGTCAAAATTACGAAATAGATCCGAACTATTTTGTGGCAGTACTGGCTGTGACACAATTTGTCATTGTTCACAGACAAATGCAAAAATAACAGTTGATGGACCAAATGCAGAACAATGTCATACAATCACCCCAGTACAGAGATCTGGGTCTAAATCCATCAATTTGTTTGCTCACCATGCCATTCCAGTTTGAACCCAGCCATATGCAAATCAGTCTTGACCCTGTGCCTCATGGGAAAAGTCCAGCCCGAACTGCCAAGCCAGGTCCCCCACCTGGAGCCTTGTACAGGCCCCTTGTACAGGCCCTGGGCCGGGTCATCAGTGGATTGTGGGCGCGCAAAATGTAGTTAATACAACTAACTATATCGGAGGAATTTCAATGGTTTTGCTTGAGTGAAATGTCCAGCTAACTATAACACCCATATATATATATTCACTGAAAAAACCATAGGTTTCAGGCCTGATATATTTAGGAATTAGCATTTAAAAAACCTTATAAATTCACTGAAAAAACAATAGGTTTTAGGGGTGTTTTATATATATATATATATATATATATATATATATTATATATATATATATATATTATCTACTGGCTGTCGCCAGTAGATAGTTATAGTTAGGACCCTGTTTCCATAGGAAATCCGCAACATTCTATTTGGAATAACTTTGGCGCCGGTCGACGAATCCTCGCGAAATTTTCAAAACTAATGGGGCGCTACGCTCCGCTCCTACCCTGAAAGTCTCGGGGGGATTCGTCAAGCGGGGGCTGAGAAAAAAGGGGGGTCCCAAAACGCGTTTTCCCCATGCATTTTTCCATAGGACCTTTAGACACAGCTACAGCCCGAACGGCTGAACAGAATTACTTGAAATTTGGCAGAGAGGTAGTCCTCAGGTCAAGGAAGTGCCTTTTGTAGGTCTGGTGTAAATCTGTTCAGTAGGTCCTGAGAAAATAGCATTTAAATCAATATATATATCTGTAAGCGCGCTCCGTGCGCTTACCGTAAGCTTACCGTACGCGTACGGTGCCGTGCGCGAGCTCAATTCTGATTGGTGGTTACATGACTGTAAACATTACAATCAGACGAAATCAAGAAGTGTCGGCCGCCATTTTCTGTCTCTCGCACTGAGAAACAAAGGTGGGGAACGTGAAACGGGGGCAACGAAGAGAGTTGCAGACCCCCTAGTGTTTGTCAGGGGGTCCAAGAAGGACCCAAAAGTATGAAAAATAAATGTAATAATTTTTAAAAAAAATCGCGGGGTACGCTTACGGTAAGCTTACCGTACGCGCACGGCAAAAAAAAAAAAAAAAAAAAAAGAAAGAAGTAACAATCACATTTATTAAATAAATTAAAGGACCCACAAGGGAGAAAAAAACAAATGTTACTGCGTAAAAAAAGGGGAGGCGCGCACGGCATGGACTGGCGCCGGTTGACGAATCCTCGCGAAATTTTCAAAACTAATGGGGCGCTCCGCTCAGCTCCTACCCTGAAAGTCTCGGGGTGATTCGTCAAGCGGGGGCCGAGAAAAAAGGGGGGTCCCAAAACGCGTTTTCCCCATGCATTTTCCCATATGACCTTTAGTCGAAGGTACAGCCCGAACGGCTGAACAGAATTACTTGAAATTTGGCAGAGAGGTAGTCCTCAGGTCAGGCATGTGCCTTTTGCATGTATGGAGTCAATCTGTTCAGTATTTCTTGAGAAAATTGCAGTTAAAAGTACATAAATATCTATAGGCGCACACCGTGTGCGCGAGCGTAATTCTGATTGGTGGTTACATGTCAGTCAACGTTCAAATCGGTCGAAATCAGGAAGTGTCGGCCGCCATTTTGTTTGTTTTGGGTGCGAGAGTGAAAAAGAGAGGTGGCGAACGTGAAAAGGGGCAGGGTAGAGAGTTCCTGACCCCCTAGCCAGAAGGGTAAAAAACATTTTTCTTTTTAAATCGCGGGGTGCGCGCACGGTGCGCGCACGGTGAAAAACCTTACAAAAAAAATAAAAAATACATACATAACTTAGCATTTAAAAAGCCGTACAAATTCACTTAAACAACCATAGGTTTCACACACGTTATAGTTAGGAATTAGCATTTAAAAAACCTTGCAAATTCACTTAAAAAACCATAGGTTTCACACATGTTAGGTGGACATTTCGCCCGTAAAAAACCAATGAAATTCCCCCGTTATGGTTAGTTCAGATAACTATAACTCGCGCGACCGCCACTCTATCACAAGGATGATGTCATCAGTGATGTCATGAGTGATGCCACTGACCATGTCATGAGTGATGAAATATGTGACGTCATGAGCAGTGAATTGCGGGCGCGCGAGTTATAGTTATCTGAACTAACTATAACGGGGGAATTTCATTGGTTTTTTAGGAGTGAAATGTCCACCTAACTATAACATAAGTGAAACCTAGGGTTTTTTAAGTGAATATATATATATATATATATATATATTTATATATATATATATATATATATATATATTCAGTTCACTGCACAACTTGGTTGCAGGCGCACACTCCTTGCCACACAATAAAGGCACAGTCCAATAGTGCTTGGGGTCAATTTATTCGTGGTACCAAACTGAATATTGTATAACCAATATACATCTATTGGCTATGGTATAGTGCTATACCCACAGTTATTCGGGCCTACATACTTGTCTCCCTGATTCACAATATTAATACCAATTCATAAGTTCCTAGGGATACCATCATTGTGCTTAAGGCATGTAACGCTTCTTCCAGTGAAGAAAGGCATAAAACTATTAATCACAATTTAGGACCTTATGACCAATGTTCTATCACATACAAAAAACTATTTTTATTAAGGTGAAAATTATGTAAACACACAAATAGTGAAATATGAAATCAAAAAATTAAAGTTAAAATCATGAGACATCAGAGGCCTGACTCTAGCATCTCACTCTTATATGAAGTGATATCCAGAATATCACTATTGAATATAAAACAAGCCTACATTTACAAATTACTAGGTACACGTAGGTAACTGGAAGAGAAAAGATGATTAAGACATTACATACAATGATCAGAATTAGTCACCCAAAAACCATGACAATTCCTCTTCGGAATTCAGACCCTGAGGAGCTCTGGTATCTAATTCCAATATGTATTTGGATTCCAGTTGTCTTAATCTGCGTATCCTATCGCCCCCAATTGATGGTCTGAGGGATGCGAGCAACAACAAAGAAACGCAGAAGGTTGCGGTTACTCTTATGCTCCTCCTCAAAGTGGCGTTACACCGCATACACTCTATCTCTATTCTGGATGGCC
The DNA here is from genome assembly GCF_964204655.1 of Triturus cristatus. Classification (NCBI taxonomy): domain Eukaryota; kingdom Metazoa; phylum Chordata; class Amphibia; order Caudata; family Salamandridae; genus Triturus; species Triturus cristatus. Next base: position 1,208,921,287 of record NC_140591.1, on the reverse strand, counting down.
CGCATATGCTCCAGAATCCGTTGTTTTGCGGGAAACATGGTGCCACCCACATAATGTTTTGAGCACGGACATGTCAGCACATAAACACAAAAATCAGAGAGACAAGTTCGATGTTTCTCTATTAATCTCTCAGTGTTAGTCACTGGATAGTAGACCTTCTTAACATTCGTACTAAACTTGCATGCCTTGCAGGACATGCAAGTATAGAAACCTTGTGCGATAAAACCTGTTTGTCTAGTTAATGAGATCTTGTTGACTCACAACCTAACGAGTAGTGAGTATATAGGGATGTAAATGTATAATATACATTTGGCTATATCTGTTTATGATGTTTATGAAATGCGGGCATGTACTATCCAACTTGATGCAATTGGTAGTGGCACGTGATATTTGCAATTAGACATGTATTTAGACATTTTGATCAGGGCGATGACAGCATATTTATTTTATTAATCATTGTGATTATGAGTGCCAAGTTGGTTCCACTATCGTGTTTCTTTCTATATGTATATGCAAAATTGAATGTTGACTGCCTAACGCATTCCTCTATAAGATCATTACAAAATATGTCCCAGCTTTTGGTGAGGCTAGAGGAGTTATTATACATATATATATATATATTTCCACAATGCCGTTCACCACACTTCCCTTCTTTTGGGAACACAACGGACTGCGAGACCTCAATTTCGTGCATGAAATCTTTTTTATTTTGCCACCATTTTTGCCATGACGCGTTTCAGCCTCACTCGGCCTTGATCACATGACGTGCTAGGGAGTTGCCAAAGTATTTTTAAAGTGCTAGTGTACACACACGTGATGTTTGAATCACATAGACACAAACAACATACTTCTAGAGGCTCAAACATTTCTGAACAGTGCATAATTCAATGTGCAAAAATTCTGCCATAAATAAGGTTGTTTAACTTATTTAAAACCAAATTTGAAATAAAACTGATGTATAGATTAATTTAGGTAAAATACCCAAATCATTATTCTAAAACATTATTATGCATATAAAAACCATGTTGTTAAATATATAATGTTGGATAGAAAACATTTCGGTCCGGGTCTAATTTTTTACAATATAGAAGTTTTAAAAACGTATTTAAAGGACATTTGTGTAAATGCGTGTTATAAAAACCATCTATGCAGCAATTAAGGTTATATATATATATTTCTAAACAGTATTGGAAAAATAACAATAAGGGGCAGCAGCAACAAAAGCAAGGGTCGCGTGCTGGGTAACCGACCCCTGAATCTTCTGAACGTATTTATGATTTGTGCGATCGAGCTAAACTTAAGTCTCCCGATAGATTTCAAGTCCCTGACCAACGTTCTCTTTGTTCTTTGCAGGACACATCGGGCTCACAACTCGGTGCTGGGGACTGCCAAGGTCGTGGCAAAGGGCCATCAACGCAACAGGGACGGGATCAACCTCAACAGTTTGACGTTAAAGCCAAACAAAAGAAGCAACCTCGGTTTTGTCAACCATTTCAAAAGAAGAAGGTTGCCGCTTTGACAGCGAGATATGTCTCAGACGGTGAGAACCCGACTACTGGATTGGACTTGGGCAATGACTCTGCTTGACAGCGCAGCAGAAGTTACCATAGAGCGGGAGGCACTGCATCCTTGTCTGGAGGCGACAGCAACTGAAACTTTCATTACTGTAGAAACAGCAGACACCCGAGTTCCGCCTCCAATAGACTGTATAACATTGTCTTTCAAATTGAAGGTGACATAGAACCAGTGATCACTGAGATTTTTTGGGAAAATCTAACCTCTTCTTATAACATTTTGTTGGCCTAGGCAGATTGGGCCCCACCGTGTGTTCTAGCTGCATCTAGAGGGGAGGACGTGATACTTCAGAGTTTTGTGTTACGTCCCTGAAGAGCATGCAAAAGCTTTTGCCTCTGAGTGGGCTTTGGCCCTTGCACCGGCGGTGTACCGTAACCAAGTGGGCTGGGATAAAGATTCTCCGGCACATGAGATACAATTACGGTCTATGCCACAGTGTCAACCCCAATATCCCATCTGCTGGGAGGCTAAGGCCCCCGTTTTTGTTGTTCTGACTCAGTTAGAGTATCAAGGTGTGATTGAGACATGCGTGTCACCAATGAATAATCCTCTTTTTTCAGTAGCCAAACCTGATGGGTCTTATCGCATTGTGTTAGATTAACAACATTTGAATTCTCATAGCTGTTCATTCACGGTACAGAATACTCATAGCTCTGCACGAGTAGACAGTCTTGTTTGTAAAAAATATAAAACAATTCTTGATATTTCCAATGACTTCTAAAGTCATAATCTGGTTCCTGAATGCAGTCAATTGACAGTGGAAAACAGTGGAAAACATAAAAAATGTAGGCGTTTGCCTATGGGGTATAAGAATAGCCCTCGGGTATTCGCTACGCGTGTTGTCTCTTTGTTAGACAGCATTGACCCAGATGCGTACTCGTACGTTGATGATAATTATCTGAAGGACGATGAACTATAGCCGCATCTATGCCATGTCGACCGCATCATACTTATGTTTGCCGAGTACGGTTACAAATGTGACTTTGCCAAATCACACATTGCTTAATATGCGGTGCTCTTTTTGGGCTAAGAGCTCAACAATGAGGGTAGGGGCTTAACCCCCCACTTTTTGGAGAAATGTGCAAGATTGCAATCTCCCTCTGCACTCAAGAAACATCAGTCTTTGCTGGGATTTTTAAATTTAGGGAGGACTTACATTCCTGATTATGCCCAGAGTATCAAGCCTCTTTATGCCTTGATACAACCTACATTTTCATCTGCCAGCTGGCTTCTGGAACATTCCATTATACTGCAATCTTTGCAGTCTGACCTACTTGAATCTAAGTACTTGTTGACGTGTGATAACCACACAAACTTGGTGATACGAATCGTGCCAGGCACAGTGAGTTTCACATACTTAATGTACAATGAAGGTGACACAGTACCTATTGCATACAAATAACATTTGTACATTTTGGACCTGGCCCTTTTGGCAGGTTCACCCCTAAACTTTTTGCATTTATCCTGGCCTTTTTCCCTATGTAGTTTTAGTAGTTTTAGGCCTCTAGGCACTTTAGCACTGTGTCCCAGTGTAAAGTGTGTGCGCGCTGTGTTAAATTTAGTGAGACTGGCCTGCTCTCTCATAAGAATGCATGGGGGATATGTGTGTCCATGGTAGTTCCTGATGTGAGAGGAGTGCAGGAGCGAGTTTGGTATGTGCGAACTCGTGAGCATAAATGCTGCACAATGGTGTGTGCAGATTTATTGTGACTGGTGGAGAAGTGCCACTTCTAGAAGTTGGCTTGTCTGTGTGCTGTGTAATGTGAACTGCCTGTCTGGCTTGTGATTGACAGGAGCTGAGAGGGCTGGGGAATTCCAGGAGCAAGGGTGAGTCTACCCGGTGGTGAATGGAGGGATCTGCATGTAGATAGGAGGGAGGAGTTGCACCTGGGACCTGAATTGGGCTGGGCCCTCCCTCCACAATGCTGGCTCCACCTCCTGTGGTGCGTCTGATGTCCCTGGCCTCTCCTGTAAATAAAGAGGGGAGCTGAGCAAAACAAAGTGCTCCTGAACCAGTTGTATCTGGTTCTCCCCTTGCCCTACAGTTGTAAAACAAAGGATTTGCTGATATAAATAGAGGGGCTGTGACCCCATGAAAATGTTCTTGTTCTGGACTTGAATCTACCAGAGGCGTGCTGCTGCTGGGGCTCAGGGGAAGGCTTGCCTCCCTGGGCCCTGCCCTGTCCCTGGATGCCCGGAGGACTTTCCCTTGCTGGGAGCTGTTGTGCTCCATCCCTGATGCCCAGGACTTCTTGGACCTTTTTGTTTTACCTTTCCTTTGCCAAGGCTTGATGGAGCCTTTGCGAGCCTGAGGAGGAGCGCTTGCTGTTGCTTATAGTTTGCCCAGCTGAGGAGGAGCACGAGGGCTCCGCTGCGCGGTGCTACAACCTTTCCCGGGGGAATCCCGACGTAGGGATTCCCTCCTGCTGGAGGGGAGAGAGGCAGGAGCCCACCCGGCATGTTGCCGCTTATTTATATTTCATGCTTGGGTGCCCACCTGCTTATGAGAATCTAACGCGGGTGCCCACCCCGCTTCTACATTTATTTTCCATCTCGAGGGAGCCCACCCCTCATTGTGCGCCTCAAAAGAATCACCGCCGTGACCCACAGGAAGTCAGGCATCCTTGCCCGGCACGTTAGCAGAGCCTGCGCTGCAGCAGGAAGTGATGGCTCTAGCGGGGCTTCCGTGAGCTGTTGGCAGCGCTGGTGCAGGCGGAGGAAAAATCCAGGCGGGAGCCCACCCCGCACTGGACGGCGCTGGCAGAGAAGGAGGCAGCCTGGGGTCTCGCTGGCCCCATCCTAAAGTCCCGGTCCCGAGACGGGGGACTGGGTGAAGCTAATCCGGTGGTAGGAAGTGCTAGCGTCCCAGCGGGGCTCCCTTGAGTGGCTGGGAGCCTCGGGAGCCCCGGGGGAAGAGCGAGACATGCGGCGCTGACATAAGCCCCGGTCCCAGAAAAGGGACCGGGTGAAGAGGAGCCTTTCCCCGCCAAGAGCCGGTGAGTGGGGCCTAGGCCGTCCTCTGTTCTTTGTTGTGGTGCCTGCGAGGCACCAGGGCAGTCTGGTGTGGTCGGGGCAGCCCGAGAGATAGCGGGCCACCCCCATGACGGGCACAGTGATCAAGAGAGGGCCCAGAGGGGCCCATGCCCTCCAGTTCCTTTGAGGGGGCAAGTTTATTTAAAAGCCCTGTGGGGGCCAGAGGGCCCTGTGTGCCGGTTCCCTGGTATCATTTACAGCTGCCCCGCTTGCTAGAGGGCAGCGGCCACGTTTCATGGACATATTTGTTTTCAGAGCCAAGAAGGCTCCAACGTACGCCTTATTTCCAGAGCCCACGGGGGGCTCTAACATTGGGCACATTTATTTCAAGGGCCAGTGAGAGCCCATGCCGCAGTTGAACTTTTACAGCTGCCCAGCAAGTAGTGGGCAGCTGCACCGTTTAGGTCTTGTTTTGTTTTAGGGGACATGGTTAAGCCAGGAGTGAGACGCACTCCTTGGCCCCCATCTTTGCCTGCACAGCTGCGCAGCATTTAGTGCCAGCTGCAACGTTTAGGTTTGCGCAGTGGTGCACTCTTGACCTTCGCTGCCTAGGCAGCCGCCCTGACTCTTTGGACATAGGGCATTTGAGTCCATTTGGGATGGCCAGTTGGCCAGGGGGATTGTTAGGTTTATAGGGCGCCAGGCCCTACTGTGATTCTGGATGCTAGGAAATGTGATTCCTGTAGAATGATTTACGCACCTGTGTTGATACCTCTAAATGTGTTTTATGATTATGAGGTTGGTTCGCATATTATGGTTTATGCTAGTGAGAGTTATTCCCTAATGTAGTTATACTTAGGAGGTTAGGGTCCAATGTGTTTAGCCTGGTGAGATGATTGCTTCATGTGTTTATGATGGTGAGGTTGGCGCAGAAGGTAATTCGCGGCTGGTGTGATGCTGTGCATAATGTAGTTTATGTTACAGGCCGGTGCTAAGTACAGTGATTACCAGTAGTCACTGGTGGTGTTCTATGTTTATGATAAATTCTACATTTACTAAGTTCACTTTGTGATGGTACTGACAGTGGTCCAGTGGGCCCTGTCAGGTGTAAATAATCCCTTGTAAATATGACCTAGTGCCAGGTGGCACCCTGTATAATGTGTGCTTACTATTCTAATGTGTTATGATAATACAAAGGCTATTTTTATATATAACGTTGTGTGGAGTTTCTTTTGTGGTGGGCCTGGGATGTTGTTGCTGTGTGCGTGCGCAAATGCTTTACACATTTCCTCCGGGATAAGCCTGACTTCTCGTGCCAAGCTACCAAGGGGGTGAGCAGGGGATATCTTTGGAGTGTAACTTCCCTGCCCTGACTAGAGTGGTGGTTTCTGCCTGGCTTTGGCGCATGCCTTAGCCAGCCAGAAATCCCATTTCTAACAGTACACTTCAGCCGAAATGCGATTTTCGAATGTTGAAAATGTTTTGACAGCAGTGCAGATGGCGGTCCTGATGGAATGCGCACTGGCACAGGGTATACGCATTCTGATGGTTACACCTTTCCCTGCTTCAGAAGCAATGACTATGGCCAGTGTGCCGAACTCTAAAGCATTACATCCCCGTTGGATACAATGGGTTACTTCTCTGATGTCTCCTGCTGTCACATTTATCTTTGATCCCACTCTTCAGACAAAGGAGTTCCTGCAACATATGCAGAAATACCAAGGTCCAGGGATCCCAATTCTGGAGGAGATTGCCCAATTTGTATGTGACTTATTCCTTGTGGAGGGTGGCTCAAGACCCTGGACCTCTATGGTCTAAAAAAAGTACATGCATTCAGTTGTGAGTCAATTCACTCCTTCTCAATTAAGTTTAAAAGTGAAGAAAATCAATATAGATTGATAGGTCCAAATTATAGATTGTATTGTGCAGTGACTCTGAATAGTGAAATGTGAAATGTGAAGCTAATATGCTATGCTGCATCCTTGAACATTAAGGTATATAACTGACCTAACACATATGTCACATCTTGTTACACCTGCCCTCCTGAAGCATGATGAAACCATCTCAATTATGAGAATGTTATAACTAATCCTCCTTCAAAGCCTGAAAGCATGTACTAACAGCACCTGATTCTATAAACATATCTACAAATGCTATATTGTCACTAAGGTTGCCTATTCTTTGAATTTGACAAGGTCCTTGTATGTTAAAATAATACTCTCACCGAGTGCCTTCATTACTGTTACACCTGAGAAAATTTTAATTCTTTCCCTTATGTGAATAATGGGAATGTTTATTTTTGTCTTCTTCCCCCTCACGCTTCTTTGAGCACTTTCTCACTATTTTGTTTTTGTATATCACGGTTGTTTTACTCACATACCACCGGGTAATATTGGATATCTTTAAGATCCTAATCCATCTAAAACCGTTTCATAAATATCTTCTTTCAGCCTTGAGAAAGCCCTGGCCCGATACTGAGCCATAAGGGTGAAACACGTGTCGGCTGTTTACTTCTGCTTCAAATCTGCCTGTTCGCCTTATTTGAAAAATACAATCCTGAATGATTGGATTATCTGAAACAGAAGTCTTTCGTTTGAACAAATAAAATAATAATTTGGACCTATCAATCTATATTGATTTTCTTCACTTTTAAACTTAATTGAGAAGGAGTGAATTGACTCACAACTGAATGTGAGTTCTTGCAACATGTTGATCCTCCTCCTCTGTCTCTACTTCTTTATAAATGTATTATTTACACCAATGACTTGGCACAACTGACCACCGGCTCTAAACACGCTTATTCAGCAGCTTTTGCTATTATGGCTGGTACAATGGTGAATGGTGAATTCAAGTCTAATATAGTGCATACACAGGTGCTAGGAGACTGTACCGCCCAACTGGCTGAGCTGCGCACTCTGGTTCTTGCTCTTGAGTTTGTAGATCCAAACATGAATACTTTAATTGTGTGTGATTCTTACTACTGTGTTCAGTCTTTCAATGACAACTTATTATTTTGGTCACAAAATGATTATCGAGATTCTAAAGGCAGCACGATAAAGCATAAGTAGCTTTGGGATCGAGTTGTGGAACTTAAAACACGTCTCCCACTCACACAGGTTATACATACTCTTGGCCATCAGCGTGTGGGAGCACATGCTGTTGGTAATTCTTTGTCTGATGAAGCAGCCAAATATGCAATAACCACGTGTTCCATTGCCACCGTTACATTGTCCATGACTAATATTGCTAATGAGATTTTGGCAGCTATAACCCAAAATCCTAACTTAAGACAAACTCCCTACTTTACTACTACTAATTGCCTTCTGTGAATACCAAAAGTAGTAAGTTTAGGTTTTTGTCTCAGATTAGTTTTGTGAATCGGCTCCTATGTATTTTTATCTCCTGGTTCAAAAAGACTTACTTAGTCCCTCCATGGACCTACATCTGGTTGATAATCATCCTCATTTTTCTTTTCATGTCAATTGGTTTTGTGACAGTATTTGTCTTACTCTTCAATGGTCATTATTTGCCTGAACGCTCTGCTGTGAACTTGGTCGATGGTATTCTGGCCGAATATATGTTGTTACATTGCAAACCAATACTTTGCATGGTTTTACAACAAGGTTTTTACTTAGCAAATACCATTACAACGCAAGTTTTTAGTTAGCATACCGTTATTTCACAACTGTATTGAAATGCATTAAAAATGCTTTTACAACGGAGTCAAATACAACGTGTACCTTTACAACACATTTTTTCTTCCTAATATTTATAAAATAATTTTTAAAAGTAACATCACCCCTGGGACGGGATGCCATGGAAAAAGGAGTTTTGGGTGGGAGAGTAAAGGTACGCATCTCTGACACACGACGCACGTATGATGATCCGGAGCGTCCCATGCCCTGCCTCCACCGGTTAACCCTACATAATCACCTCTTCAGTGCGGTTACTCCCCGCAATATTGTTTATTCACACGTTTCCCTCCAGAATGAGGAATAACTGTCCAGACTCGGAACGTGCAATGCTTTGTTTATGGCTGTGAACAATACCCTCCTGACTCCTATCCAAACTACAGGTTATTTAATTTACTGCATCCACCGCCACCCATACATAATTTCCTTTTCTGTGTGGTAACACCTTCCAATACTGTTCAATTACATATTACCCTTCCTTAATTTGGAATAACTGTGCAGACTCTGAATTCTTACCTTTACAACACTATTCAGTGCTTCTTCACCCTCGCACGATGATCCTCCTTATGACGTATTTACTTAAGAGTGTCTACGTACTGAAATTTCCCAAAAATAAAAAAGGACAAATCCGTACATTGTCACCTATTTATAAACATGATTTTTTTTAATATACACATAATTTATGTAATGCTTTTTAAAATATATAGTTATTCTACTTTTCAAAATATTCTTTTTTATCCTAAAATCCGTAGTTAATACCCTAGTAATAATTTAATTTACATGTATTTAAAATACTCTTTTTTTTTTTAAATTAACTATTCAATCTACACTCTTTTTATATTTATTTAATATTAAAAATAAGCTTAGAACGCGTGTATGATGATCCGGAGCGTCCCATGCCCCGCTTCCACCGTTAACCCTACATAATTACCTTTTCCGTGTGGTTACACCCCCAAAATTGTTCTTTTACACATTTCCCTTTTGAATGAGGAATAACTATGCAGACTCTGAATTTGCAATGCTTTGTTTATGGCAGTGAACAATACCCTCCTGACTCAACAACGTAATAGCGAAGTAACAGTATTTACGTTGTAGAAGCATGCGTTAAAAAAACATGCGTTGTAATGGTACCTGCAAAATAAAAGATGCATAGTAAAGGCAATTCTAAGTAATATCCGTGAAGTAATGGTGCTATAGCATTCTGGCCCCACATTATGAAACTTTATCAGACTCTTGGTAGCGTTTCAGCGTTCCCAGTCGCAGATCGTTTCGGATAAAGTAGCTTTCAAAATCCATAGCCCAACGTGCCATATGTATTTCGTGTCTCCATGGGTGATGTGGTGACACAGGACATACGTTCCGATGATTGTGATGTGTATGCAATACAATCATTGTTTTTTTATTTAAAATATTATTCTGCTTTTAATGCTGAAGATTTGTATTTAAATTCTGCCAATTATGCTGATTTATTCTGTTATCAAAATTATGGGCATCATTTCCTGCATAAGACAAATACATTAAGACCTATCTGTAATTTCACACAATGGTAACATTACCCAACACCAGTGAATGTTAGTTAGAAATAAATGTACATACTTCAATGATTTTGATACGTCACTACCGGAGTCCTATTATTCTAAATTACACAAGTCTTCGAGTCCCAAGGTAATGTTGACCCATACCAAATCAATTTGTTCCAATTCTTTCCAAAATGATCTGCCAGTACAGGGCTATGATCTTTGGAAAGCTACCGTTGATTTTAAATCTATCTGGGGTTCTAAGAACTGGCAGGTGCGGGGCACTGAAGCTTTACATCGTGCCTGCCTCATCCCAGCACAAATATTATTTTTGAATGTTGCAGTGTTCCAAACCACATGTTTTGGTTTGGCAACTGTAAAGAAGTTGAACGCCCCTGCCATTCCATTGTTAGCTGAATTTAACAATTGGCGCGCATACACAAATTTTACCATTGAGGTATTACAAGCCTTATTTCAAAATAACACTTTTAATCTCTCTGATATAGATCCTTTAGGGTGGCTTGTATGACAGACGAATTTGAATGCTTGCCAAATACGTTCTTATAGTACAACTCCTTGTTATACACAGGGTAGACCCGATCTACGTTTTTCAAACACACATTTGGTTACCACCTATTCGGTTGGGAAATGATGTCAACAGTGGGTGCAGCACTCTACGCTATCTTCTGTTAAGCGACACTTATCTCTTTTGTCCAGTGACATCACTTTGGCTGACTTTGTACTGGGACCCAGGGTTCTTAGAACAAAGAGATTAATATACGCAGCTTACAATGAAATATGGAAGCTTTCACAAATTGAAGCAGCGTTCTGTTTGCGTCAAATTGACAAAGCGCATTTAGAGAAGGTCCTTGCTGTAGCTGACAATAGTATCAATACACTGTCTTCACCCATTTATACCTTAGATAATATTGTTTCTTCTGTTATTGATATTGTACAAGAAGATGTATCTGTGTTATACCATGATCAAAATCAATTACGTTCAGTGATGCAATTCGCAGGGACTTTACAAACTTTAAAAATGGGAAAAGTTCCATGTGGGGGGGGGGGGGGGTCCAGCAGGGAACCTGCGGTGAGCTAAAAGCATTTTCTTTTTTGCATTTTGCTGCAAATTCGCAGGTGGACCCACAGCAAAAATAAAATAAAGACGCACAGGCTCCTATGTGTCTTGTTTTATGAAGCCCCTGAGTGGACCAAATTATAGGGGTAGTGTTTATTCATTATGCCTGGGTGACCATGTGGCACCCCCTGTGCCTCAGGGACTTCCACCTCCCTGGGGCAAACAATAAAATTATTTCAGGAGAGGACTGTATAGCCTCTTCAACAGTGAAATTCAGCCATTATATTTAGTGAGCTAACTATAACTTGTGCCCCTGCAAAGCACTGCTTATGACCTGACATATTACATCACTCATGACATGGTCAGTGACATCACTCATGACATCATCCACAGAATCTCTGACGGACCCACTCACACCCCCATATAACCTTTCATATACCCACTCCAACTTCCACACTACCATTCTCAAATCCATTCACACTCCCATACAAGTACTTACACACCCAGTCACTGATTCTTAGGAAAACACACACATCCACTGACTCACTCATACAACTTCTCATACACCGTACTTAACCAAAAGAAACCACCACGGCTGACCACTGGTTCAGCACCTCAAACCCAAATGTACAATAGTAAATGTCCTGTGCACAACTCTTCCAAAGTCCGCCTCAGAGGGACTCCACTGAAAATCAGATGAGAAAGAACTTTTTTACAAAAAAGGAAGGTGCACCAGAGAAAAGTCCAAACTGGAGTAAGTCCTTATAATTCCTTTTAATTTTCATATGTTTTTCCATAGAATAAAAGATCAGCCAACGCGTTTCGTTCTTTGAGATAAGAACTTCTTCAGGGCTGAAATGAGTAACAAACAAATATGTAGACATAACTACATACATGTACAACATATATATACACATATATACATATATATACAAGTCAAAAAGCTACATACACCACATAAGACCATGCATAAAGAAACATAGTTGCATATAAATATAGACAATAATGCATATGAACATATACAAACATATAACGTTGTTCATATGGAAACAGAGTAATAAAAATACACATAAAAACAGTAGAATAAGAAAACTACATATATACACCATTTACAAATAGTAAAAGGAGAAATTCTCATTCATAATAACAGGGTACTGCTATAATACACACAAATTTATCAGTGTAGGGTTTTTGTGACTATATTCAACACATATATGTTATAATAAGAGGGTAATAACCATGATCTGCATGACCTATAAAATTACAAAAAACTGACCAATTAGTAAAAACCAAAAATTATGAGTAAATATATCTCACCAGTATTTATACGTATTAGAGAGAAATGAAAACGGTCATCCAGAGGTCTGTAATTCATATATCGCCGTGTAATCGGAAATAGGAGAGTTTCTTAATATAGGTTCAGATAAATAATTTCTGAGGGATTCCAAAGTACTGTAAAAATAAAGACAAGAAAAAGGAAGAGCGAAAAAAGAAAGAAATGGACAAGAGAAGGTAGAGACAGAAATAACAAAAAAAGAAGAAAAAAGAGATATAATATAATATAAAGTATAATATAATATAATATAAAAGTTCCTGAACTCAAAATATCTGCGAAAATACCAAAATATAAGGCAAGACCAAAGGGGTAAAACAGTATCTCACCTAAAGTAGGAAGGTGCTGTGCAATACAAATCACTTCACGGCGAAAGATACTGATGAGTCCATATTCTCAAAATCCCATAATAAGCATTCAAGAGTATAAAATGTGCAGATCCGCACACTAAAGGAAACCAAAAGACAGAAAGCAGGAATGTACTGAGCAATAAAGTATTACAAATAAACAAAGAATAAGACAACATATAAAGAGGGTTGGGGGGGGGGGAGAGAGTATGTCCATAATCACCATAAATAGTATAATGGCTGATTATATAATAGTACAACAACGAGGGGTGTCAATAATAAAACAACCCGTAAAGGAATAAAAAAAGAGTAATATGATAACTTTTTAAGTAATAATACAAAACACAGGGGTGTCAAAGGTAAAACAGCCCATTATACATTTGCATAAACCATTAACTGCACTTGCTGCTAGTCATCGAAAAACACAGACTCAATAAGGCCACAGAAGAAGGGCCAACACAGAAATCGCGTATCGCATAAACCATTAAAGATTTCAGAATAGGGGGTATAATAAAAAAATACTGAATAAAGCTGAACAAAGAATCCTGTCTACAACTAGGGACCATACACTCCTTGATAAACCTATAACCAATAATACAACCAACAATAGAGCCAGATTCATCACACAGTATACCACACACAGTGATGATATCTTTAAAGCTCTAAAGAGGAATTGGCACCTTTTAACCTCCATCAATGGATTGAAAGATTGTATTACTACCATGCCTGCCATTACATACAAGAAAGGCTTATCATTGAGAAACGAACTTTGCCCCAGCTATATTACTACTCCCCAAACCATTGGTACTTGGCTCCCCGAAAAACCCAAGGGATTCTTTGTCTGTGGAAGTTTTAACATCTGTCCCATGGGCAAACATAAAACCAAGACTTTCTCATATAACAGTGAACGTAAATTTGATATCAACCAATTTATTAACTGCAACACTACCTATGTTGTATATATTCTTGGTTGTGATTGTGGCATCATCTATGTGGGAAGTACCATTCGCCCCTTAAAGATACGGATACAAGAACACAGGCGAGCTCTTCTGAATGATGACATAAGATACCCCATAACTGAACACTACAGGACCAAACATAATGATCGCTCATCTTTTTGGTTTCATGGGATTGAACATATCCCTATAGGCAAAAGAGGTTCAAACAGGGAATTGATCCTGAGACAAGTGGAAGCTAAATGGATTTGTCGCCTACGGGCCACTACTTTGGGACATAATACCGATACAGAGATGCACTATTTTTTGTAAAAATGGTCAATTACTTGTTTCTTTAGATTTCTTTCAGATGTTATGTGTCACCATAATTGGCCCGTTTTTGGTTAGGTACAGATCGTTTTTAATTGTTACCCGCCAATATTTTCTATACATATGTACATGCCTTATCGACTAACACTACTTTGCTGTACCTTTTTATGTAATCAGGTATGTTCTACATGGGTCCCTTTCAACTTTATACATATTTGTATATTAATATCCGCTTGAAGACGTCTGCTAGATGGATTACTAGCACCTTATCCTGATTTAGTTATTTAATAACTTTTTCTTTTTGTTGGAATTGCTTTATTATAGTTCTGTCATCTCATATATCTTTTCCTATCTCTGTCTGTGTTTTTGTTCCTTATTCTCACCATTATTCTTTTATATATATTATCATGTGCTTTTATCTATACTTACACTGATTTTTATATATGTTTTTTTGTATTTACTATTTCCTTTTTGGGTTTTACTTTACTCTGGCTTTTTGGATATTTACTGTTTATGTGGTTATTTCTCGCTCTCTGAAGAACCACTCTACATGCCGGCGACACATTTCCAATAGGGCGTCTGCTTTTTTTATTTTGTTCTTTTTGGAACTGCGTGACATTTGATTTACACGCTAGGTATTACTTTCTAGTTGCACGTGTTTGTTGTTAGTCTTTCTGCTTTTGGCAATTACTCTGTATGCCTTCTGAACCATTCGAATAGGGCGTCTTTTTCCTGCGGTTCATTTACATTGTTGTCCGTACAGATGGTTAGCATTCTATCTCAGAGTATATCATTCGAAACCCCATTCAAAGATGGCGCCGGGTTTCAGGACGCAAGTTGACGTTTTCACGCTGACCAGGTGGTATAATGCGGTTCTCTCTACGCGGCCCATTTGAATACACGTTTGCCGATCGGACTACGATATCGGTCCCATGCTTCCTCACATTTGAATTGGGTAAGTTTTGTTTGAGTGTAGCTTATTAGTATACCTGCTACTTATTCATCGGCGTTTGGACCCTGGTGTGGCACTCTTTAGCTACATGGTTAAAATATATTGCAGCATACGGTTTGGACCTTTGTGACTTATGAATACGCGCTTTCTTTATTTGTCTGCCAAAGCACTTTCGTTTTCATTTTGGGTGACACGCGATTTCTGTGTTGGCCCTTCTTCTGTGGCCTTATTGAGTCAGTGTTTTTCGATGACTAGCAGCAAGTGCAGTTAATGGTTTATGCGATACGCGATTTCTGTGTTGGCCCTTCTTCTGTGGCCTTATTGAGTCTATGTTTTTCGATGACTAGCAGCAAGTGCAGTTAATGGTTTATGCAAATGTATAATGGACTGTTTTACCTTTGACACCCCTGTGTTTTGTATTATTACTTAAAAAGTTATCATATTACTCTTTTTTTATTCCTTTACGGGTTGTTTTATTATTGACACCCCTCGTTGTTGTACTATTATATAATCAGCCATTATACTATTTATGGTGATTATGGACATACTCTCTCCCCCCCCCCTCCAACCCTCTTTATATGTTGTCTTATTCTTTGTTTATTTGTAATACTTTATTGCTCAGTACATTCCTGCTTTCTGTCTTTTGGTTTCCTTTAGTGTGCGGATCTGCACATTTTATACTCTCGAATGCTTATTATGGGATTTTGAGAATATGGACTTATCAGTATCTTTCGCCGTGAAGTGATTTGTATTGCACAGCACCTTCCTACTTTAGGTGAGATACTGTTTTACCCCTTTGGTCTTGCCTTATATTTTGGTATTTTCGCAGATATTTTGAGTTCAGGAACTTTTATATTATATTATATTATACTTTATATTATATTATATCTCTTTTTTCTTCTTTTTTTGTTATTTCTGTCTCTACCTTCTCTTGTCCATTTCTTTCTTTTTTCGCTCTTCCTTTTTCTTGTCTTTATTTTTACAGTACTTTGGAATCCCTCAGAAATTATTTATCTGAACCTATATTAAGAAACTCTCCTATTTCCGATTACACGGCGATATATGAATTACAGACCTCTGGATGACCGTTTTCATTTCTCTCTACTACGTATAAATACTGGTGAGATATATTTACTCATAATTTTTGGTTTTTACTAATTGGTCAGTTTTTTGTAATTTTATAGGTCATGCAGATCATGGTTATTACCCTCTTATTATAACATATATGTGTTGAATATAGTCACAAAAACCCTACACTGATAAATTTGTGTGTATTATAGCAGTACCCTGTTATTATGAATGAGAATTTCTCCTTTTACTATTTGTAAATGGTGTATATATGTAGTTTTCTTATTCTACTGTTTTTATGTGTATTTTTATTACTCTGTTTCCATATGAACAACGTTATATGTTTGTATATGTTCATATGCATTATTGTCTATATTTATATGCAACTATGTTTCTTTATGCATGGTCTTATGTGGTGTATGTAGCTTTTTGACTTGTATATATATGTATATATGTGTATATATATGTTGTACATGTATGTAGTTATGTCTACATATTTGTTTGTTACTCATTTCAGCCCTGAAGAAGTTCTTATCTCAAAGAACGAAACGCGTTGGCTGATCTTTTATTCTATGGAAAAACATATGAAAATTAAAAGGAATTATAAGGACTTACTCCAGTTTGGACTTTTCTCTGGTGCACCTTCCTTTTTTGTAAAACACTTCTCATACACCCACTCACTCACTAATGCAGCCACTCATATACCCACACAGTTAGTCACACACTGAGTCAGTCACCCATACAGCTTCTCAAACACCTACTCACTCACTGATACAGTCAATCACACAGCCACTTATTCACCCATACATTACATACACACACTCACTTACTCATACAGATACTAACACACACTCACTCACCTAAACCGTCACTGACACTAGTACAAGGTCAACCATACAGCTACTGTTATAATCACTCACTCACCCATGCAGTTACTCAGATACCCCATCACTCACCTATACTGCCTTTCACATATGCAGTTACTCACCTATATACCACTTACACATCCATTCACTCACCGACAGAGTCATACACACACTCACTCACCCATACATCCCCTCACATATGCACTCACTAACACATACAACCACTAACTCAGCCACTCACTCAGACACCCATACAGGTACTAAAATAACTCACCTATACAGCCACTCATGTACCCACTCACACACCCATACAGCTGTTTTGTCACCAACTGACACACTGATACAGACATTCACACAACCAGTCACTCACCCATACATTCACTGAGATGCTGAATCACTCACTTATACAGTCAGTCATGCACCCACTAAATCATCCATACAGGCACTCCTATACCCACTGATTCACCAATACACATTGGTATATATATTTAATACTCATTAACTTTTTAAAAACAGTGGTGTCACTGACCATGTCATTAGTGATGTAATGTGTGAGGTCATAAGCAGTGCATTGTGGGGATGCAAGTTATAGTTAGCTCACTAACTATAACTGCTTTATTTCACTGGTTTTGTACGAGTGAATCCTGTACCTAACTATAATGTTCCTGTAATCTTTGGTTATATAGATAGCTAGATAAATAGATAGACGGACAGACAGGCAGACAGGCAGACAGACAGACAGACAGACAGACAGACAGACAGACAGACAGACAGACAGACAGACAGACAGACAGACAGATAGATAGATAGATAGATAGATAGATAGATAGATAGATAGATAGATAGATAGATAGATAGATAGATAGATAGATAGATAGATAGATAGATAGATAGATAGATAGATAGATAGATAGATAGATAGATAGATAGATAGATAGATAGATAGATAGATAATGCTCAAATGTTAAATGTATACTATTCAATGATAGCTGCCAACCTGAAGACAAAAGTAGTAGCAGCTGAATACTCTTTTGAGAAAGATACAATATGCAGTGAACCTAATGGGCATAGATCTGACAGTTATCTTCTTGTGAGAGAAATAGCCAGAGTGAATTCATCCTACAAAGAGTTGCATAAAAGGCAAGCTTTGCTGCACATACAATGCATTGCACAAAGAATGAGAATTCAATTCCCGTAATTTCATCGACTAAATGGAAGCATATGCAATTTTGCCTAAAGTGTCTAATTTATGTATAAAGATAAGAGACATTTGAAATCTAAAAGAACTGTGTATAAGTGCTGTTTTGTGGAGGGATGGTTTCATTTTTATCATGAGAATAGATTTGTAATAGTCAGACACAGAAGATGTTTAATGTACTCTGATCTATCGAAAGCTAATTTTCCTTGCAAAATACTGTGGACTCTCTTTATTAAAATAAAAGCTATTGACTCTTGAAGATGTATTATTTTTGTACATAGTGGCAATAATAAATTTACTCCAAAAGTGTATGATTTTATTAATCAATGGAAGTCATTTTCAGAATGCGAGTTGAAATTGTGTTTAACTTTGTCTTTTGAATCATAAGACTGCCACTTATCATTAGATAATAATTTTTAATTGATTTTTAATTGAATAGCATGAGAAAGTTAAAAAGGTGTGGGGCCTGATTCCGAGTAGTTCGGACTTTACTAACCCCTGCACAAATCCTTCTTTATCTAGGGGTCGCAATTCCCTTTTTGATGGTTTTTACTGTGCCCGATAATTACCGGTTGTGGTAAATGCCTCACTCTTCATTAAATTTCAACAGGTCAAAGCTGCCACTTTTTAATATGGGAACATTGTACATTGTTTGCTGTACCATGTGGACGTTGGTGCAATAAGCTTCAAAATCTGCATATTATTCGCCAAACACTCAGAACAGGTGCTAATCCTCGCACACCATAAATTACGCACCCCACAGTAGTGTTATTGTTTATCAGGTGCCATAAACAACACTTACTACACGGATACACTTGGAATCTGGGCCCTAGTTTTTAGTGTTGCACTTCAACAGTTTATTATCTTTTTTTCTGCATGACTGGCAATCTCAAACATTTATTAATATGGATACACTAACACTGAACATCTTTAAGCTAGACAACACTAATTAGAACTGTGCCCATTCTGTCTAATTTGGCTTTCAGATTTTGCACTACTTCTTCATACTGGGAGGAATAACAAAACATTACACAGAGTATAATACAAATATAAGATTAACATGAAATATACCAAGTTTCGATTACACGGCACCCAATCAACTATCTGCCGATACTATCAATATCTCTATAATGCTAAGTCATTATTTTCCCTTGCTCCACTGTTGGGACATTTTCTTAATACAAGGTGTATATATGGTTATTGGATAAATATGTAGCATTACAACATTTTTTGGTGGATTGTATGGGGTGTGAGACACTGTGTGTGTATAATTATTTTGACATTTTTCCTTTAATGGTTCACCTTTCAACCAAATTCCTTGCGCACTCTGTGCAAAGGATGCAATGTACACATGGGAATCATCAGTGATTTTCTGCTGAGCCCAAGGCCTATAGTATGA
The DNA here is from genome assembly GCF_964204655.1 of Triturus cristatus. NCBI lineage: Eukaryota > Metazoa > Chordata > Amphibia > Caudata > Salamandridae > Triturus > Triturus cristatus. Next base: position 1,208,902,024 of record NC_140591.1, on the reverse strand, counting down.
CCTCATATTTAATTTCTTATGAGCATTCCTGCTGCTTGTGATTTCAACATGCTCAGCACCTGGTGCACAGCCGTAGTAGGAGTTAGTGCGCCTTTTGTGCCCCAGTGTTTTGGATTGGTGCACATATGGATGGGGAATTTCCACATATTGTCATCGTGGAAAGCTACGTATTCTGAGCTTGTCTTGCCTTTGCTACCTTTCCAGGCAAACAGGATACATTTGTTTGTAGTGGCTCCTGTATAAATGTGGGGAATGCATAGAAAATAGAGGCGATTAAAGAATGTAGCAAGTTAAAAACGTATCAACGGTGCATGCGTCTATAAGTTTATAGGCTGAATACTACGGCAGTGTCAATGTCAAAAGGCTCTTAAATACCTAGATACACTTAATAAAAATTCTGGAAAGAGACTACATCCTCTGCAGCATGAAGAGTAATTGTTATTAGCTGAAGCAATTTGGCTTTAATAAATATGGAGAGGTCATTAGAGCAAATGTAATACGTTGGTGGTTAGCTCTAGGGATACAAAGTAAAACAAAAAAGCAATTGGGAAATCAGTTTTATTTTCTAAGGCTCATTATGAATTTAACAAGCAAAATAAGAAAAATGTTTTATCCATTTATTCTGGTACTAATGTCAGTTTTCATACTGCGTTGGGATGCTCTGACCTGCTTCTTTTTTCACAGGATGATGATGAACGAGAACCAATTTTTGCTCCTTTTTGGGAGAAAGCCTCTGCTGTTGTACAAGTGCTAGTGTCCCAAAAATTGAGATCATGGATGATCATGATTAACCCGGGGCGTAGTACTCCGCTTCGCCCACGGAGTGCGCGTAGCGCTGCCTGCTTCGCAGTTTTCGAAGTAGGCGTAGCAGGCAGCGCTACGCACACGCCAGGGTGAAGCAGAGCTGCCTGCTGCCCGCCACCCACCTCCCGCCCGCCCTCCTTTTAAAATAATGTAAAGTATGATAAAAAAATTAAATATAATGACTTACCTGCAGCGCGGCGTCCCGGGGCTCCCTCTTCCTCGTTGCCGATAACTTCTTTTCACAAATACGCATGCGTGGACGCCCGCGCATGCGCATTTCTCGCAAGAAATGCGCATGCGTGGGCGTCTGCGCATGCGCATTTGTGAAAAGAAGTTGACAACGAGGAAGAGGGAGCCCCGGAGACACCGCGCTGCAGGTAAGTCATTAAATTTAATTTTTTTATCATACTTTACATTATATTAAAAGGAGGGCGGGCGGGAGGCGGGCGGCGCGTATTGGGGCTACGCAGAGTGCGCAAGTGTGCGTAGATTTGGGCACACTACGCGCTGCTCCACATAGCCCCACTACGTGGAGCAGCCCAGGCCTGATCATGATACTCATTGTTTTCACAGGCTGATGATTCTCTTCCCAGTTCCACTGAGTGAAATCCTATGCAACATCTGACTACGTATCTGGAAACCAAGTAATTGAAACCTCTAGAAACAGAAAAGTAAGTTAAGATTTTAATGTCTCCGACCCACAGCTTTTTAATTCATTTTAAACTCAGTTTATACTAGTGTCTTCACAGCAACAAAAAGGAGATATGCCATGATAACACTCAATAATTTTAACAAAGAGATTTGATATATCGGAAGAAGCTGTTGAGGCTGCAGGACTAGTGGATCCTTTCCACTTAAAGAAATTGGTTTAAATAAGTGTTATATTTTTTTAAAATGACTATCCACCTTTTGTACCAGCAAAAAATCAGCTTGGGGGTCAAATGTCATAGAGCCACCTCAGGTGGAGTACTGAACACAGGTATCAGACTGACTCATCAGTGGTAATCAGGCAGTGACTGGCATTATGTCGCATACAGAAAGGAAAGACAATGTGACCAAGAATTGGGGCCCCCAGGCTACAACATAACAAGAGGGCATGTAAAAGATCATATGCTGAGGCGTCACACATAGCAGCAAAAGCAAAAATGTCTAACACACTAATAGTGGGCCAAACAGGGTGTCTAAGTCAAAGTCCATGAAATGAAACAGCTGCTGCTGTCTGATTTGCACTAACTACTTGTGCCTCCATGAAGACACAGCAAAAGACACACAATTGATGGACGGAATGCAGAACAAATCAAAACATTCACCCCCAGTCAAGAGATCTTGGTTAAATCCATCATTATTTTGCTCTCCATGACAGCCAAGTTTAGACCTGGCCATATGCAAATCAGTCTTGACCCTGTGCCTCATGGGAAGAGTCCAGCCCGAACTGCCAAGCCAGGTCCTCCCTGGAACGGAAACAAGCATCCTAGGACCGATTTCGGGGTTTCACCCCTCTTCAGCCAGGATAGCTTGATTCCAGTGACACAGTGAGCCCAGGACCCACGTCTGGGCATACCTGGCGCCCTTAGGGCGAGAAAGCAAAAGACACACAATTGATGGACGGAACGCAGAACAAATCAAAACATTCACCTCCAGTCAAGAGATCTGGGTTAAATCCATCATTCTTTTGCTCACCATGCCACCCCAGTTTAGACCTGGCCATATGCAAAACAGCCTTGACCCTTTGCCTCATGGGAACAGTCCAGCCCGAACTGCCAAGCCAGGTCCTCCCTGGAATGGAAACAAGCATCCTAGGACCGGTTTCAGGGTTTCACCCCTCTTCAGCCAGGATAGCAAAAAAACGATGGATTTAGGCCCAGATCTCTGTACTGGGGTGAATGAATGACATTGTTCTGCCTTCTGTCCATCAACTGTTGTTTTTGCAATGTCACCCAGAGTGGACGGGTATGCCCAGACGTGGGTCCCATGCTCTCCATGCCACTGGAATCAAGCTATCCTGTGAAGAGGGGTGAAACCCTAAAACCGGTCCTAGGATGCTTGTTTCCAGTCCAGGGAGGACCTGGCTTGGCAGTTTGGGCTGGACTGTTCCCATGTGGCACAGGGTCAAGATTGATTTGCATATGGCTGGGTACAAACTGGAACAGCATGGTGAGCAAAGAAGCGATGAATTTAGGCCCAGATCTCTGTACTGGGGTGAATGTATGACATTGTTCTGCATTCTGTCTATCAACTGTTGTTTTTGCAATGTCACCCCAAGTGGGAAGGGTATGCCCAGACGTGGGTCCCATGCTCTCCATGCCACTGGAATCGAGCTATCCTGGCTGAAGAGTGGTGAAACCCTGAAACCGGTCCTAGAAGCTTGTTTCAAGTCCAAGGAGGACCTGGCTTGGCAGTTCGGGCTGGACCGTTCCCATGAGGCACAGGGTCAAGACTAATGTGCATATGGCTGGGTTCAAACTGGAACAGCATGGTGAGCAAAAAAAGGATGGATTTAGGTCCAGATCTCTGTACTGGGTGTATGTATGACATTGTTCTGCATTCTGTCCATCAACTGTTGTTTTTGCAATGTCACCCCGAGTGGGAAGGGTATGCCCAGACGTGGGTCCCGTGCTCACCATGCCACTGGAATCAAGCCAAGTTATCCTGGCTGAAGAGGGGTGAAACCCCGAAACCGGTCCTAGGATGCTTGTTTCCAGTCCAGGGAGGACCTGGCTTGGCAGTTCGGGCTGGACTGTTCCCATGAGGCACAGGGTCAAAACTGATTTGCAAATGGCTGGGTTCAAACTGGAACAGCATGGTGAGCAAATAAAACGATGGATTTAAGCCCAGATCTCTGTACTGGGGTGAATGTATGACATTGTTCTGCATTCTGTCCATCAACTGTTGTTTTTGCAATGTCACCCCGAGTGGGAAGGGTATGCCCAGACGTGGGTCCCGTGCTCACCATGCCACTGGAATCAAGCTATCCTGGCTGAAGAGGGGTGAACCCCTGAAACCGGACCTAGAATGCTTGTTTCTAGTCCAGGGAGGACCTGGCTTGGCAGTTCAGGCTGGACTGTTCCCATGAGGCACAGGGTCAAGACTTATTTGCATATGGCTGGATTCAAACTGGAACAGCATGGTGAGCATGGTGAGCAAAAAAACGATGGATTTAGGCCCAGATCTCTGTACTGGGGTGAATGTATGACATTGTTCTGCATTCAATTGTTGTTTTTTCAATGAAGACACAGTGGACAAATCCACTGTGAGTAGCCCCGGAATAATTCCAATCTATTCAAATAAGTTACAAGAGGGACGGTCAGTACCCTATTTGATAAGGGGTGAACTGAAGGGGCAAAACAAAGATAGGCAACACACTTAAAAGGGAAGGGGTAAAACAATTGCAATAACTCCTAGAAACGAAAAGGCGTTTAACAAGGAAATCCCCAATGAGGCAAGGAATAAAAAATGTGATTCACAGTTACAAAAAGGAAACATGAATGTGTGAGACAAAGAACTCTACATCAGAAACTTTAGCCTAGCAAAGCTTCCGAAGGAAAGCTACGCCTAATAATTCAAATGCCACCACCAAGTCACCAGATTGGTGAGGAGCAGAGTATGACAAAGCCTGTCTGTGGTCTACCCACCAAAAATGGACCTAGGGCAGATGGACTGCTGAGAACTTGAAAACATGAATGAACTCTCATAACGTCAGGATTCAGAAGACACAGCAATGGCCTTGGGGGGGGGGATCAGGTCCCAGTAAGAGGGATTGGTGGACTATGGGAAATAGACAACTAAACCTTTAAAAAAAAAGATGGTCTCCACACAAACTTGTCGCAGCTACAATACAGAAGCAAAAGTAGAGTAGGAGCTGTGCTAAAAACTCTGTTTTGGTGAAAGGCGGGGAAAAGAAGCACACGTGTAAGAGAAGCAAATATAGGTGTGCCTGACCACCTATTTAGAGTGCACTGTCCCTGTTGGACTTGGCCCTTTTTGCAGGGTCATCCCTGAACTTTTTGCCTTCCTCCTGTTTTTGTTGGTTATATGACTCTGGGCACTTTACCACTGCTGATCAGTGCTAAAGTGCATATGCTCTCCCTATTGTAAATTGGTGTATGGATTAGGGACTCCATCATTGGCTTATTTGGTTTACTTGTCAGACCCTAGTACAGTACACTGAGTGTGCCCAGGGCTTGTAAGCCAAATACTGCTGGTGGGCTTGCAGCACTGGTTGTGCCACCCAAAGAAGCAGCCTGTAAAAGTGTGTCTAAGGCTTGTCATTGCAGAGCCTGTGTGCAGTCTGGTACTGCCATGCTGACTGGGCAAGTGCACCCACTTGCCAGTCCCTAAACCTTCCCTTTTCTTCATATCAGACACCCCTATGGTAGTCCCAAGGGCAGGGTGCATTGTAAGTATAAGGTAGGACAAGCCCTGATGTGTGTGGCATGTCCTAATAGTGAATTACAGCCATTTTCGTTTTTCACTATTGCAAGGCTACCCCATAGTTCCCCATAGGCCAGAATGGGCAGTTTGATTATTACATCCTATAATCCTAACTGACTCAGGGAACATGGTAGAAATTCGAGTTTAGTATGCCTGAACACGGAATGATAAAATACATCTTTTAGTGAAGTTGGTTTTAACATTCTGTGTTTGAAAATACCACTTTTAGAAAGTAGGTATTTTCTTGTCTAACCATTTAAACCTGCCTTTGCTAGGTTGTGTATTCCTTGTCTGGAGTTTGAGTGACAGGGGCTTGGGAATTCCAGGGGGCTGTGGAATTCCCGGAGACAGTGTGAGTCAGCACAGGGCTGAATAGAGAGATCTCCATGTGGATGGGTGGGAGGAGTTGCACCTGGGGCTGAATAGGGCTGTGCTTTCCCTCCACAATGCTGGCTCCACCTCCTGTGGTGTGTCTGATGTCTCTGCCCTGCACTGTGAAAGGAAAGAAGGAGTCATGTCAACAAAGTGCTCCAGGACTGTCCAGAACTGGTTTGGACTAGGCAACGGCCTCTCTGCCTTCAAAGAACAAAGAGAAACTGTGTATAAAAAGGGGACCCAGACCCCAGAACTTTAGATCACTTTGGGAAACAAGAAGACACCTTTGCTGAGGAGTGGTACCAGAAGAGACTGAGGAGAGACTATCCCTAAGCTTGAGGGATTGGCCTGCAGTGGTTGCCTGACAGCCAAAGAAAGGAGAAAGGAATTTGTGTGCACTTTATTCAACTTGTGAAGGATCTCCAAGGGCTTGGAAAAGAGCTTGCCTGTGTTCTTCCCAGACTCTATCAAACAGGTATCAAAGGGAAGGAGTTTTGTAGATGACATGAAAAAGCAGCTCAAAACCATGCATTCAATGTTTAGGGGTCTGAGGAGAGATGGGAAGGAAGTACCCCTCTAGTAGCAACTGTTTTCTTATTCCACTCCATTCCATTCAGGCCATTTGACCCAATGTTTTGAAGGCAAAGAACCAACAGTGCCCAGGTGAAATCATTGGAATATGGTCATCTGTTCCGCCATGCCACAAGGGCCGCCCAGATCTTATCTTGGCTGGTACTATCACAGGCCATATCAAATTCACTTATATATATAAGGTACTTCAGACAGTCTGCAAAGTTTGGGGCATTTTCACTCTTCCAGGCTTTACATATTTCTCGTCGTGCTAGGATGATGACATAAAAGATAAATTTAGAAGCCAGATCATTCTGTTCAGCGTGCGATGTTACTCCAAACATGATCATCCTAGTAGTTACTACTAATTGTCTGCCTAGAACCTCAGCCAGGAAACCTTGAACTTTAAGCCAATAATTTGTTAACATTGGGCACTCTACAAACATGTGCAAATCGTCTGCGGCTAACAGTTTGCATCTCGGGCAATAGTAATCTAAACTAGTTATTTTGACTAATTTTTTAGGTGAGATGTATACTCTATACAATGTAAAAAGGTGATTTCTTTTTAAGGGGGCAGACTTAACCACCGTATAAAGCATTGCAAAAGAGTCCACCCACAGATCTCGCAGATTAACGCCTGTACCAATAACATTGCCCCACAGCTTTTGGAGTTCAGGCTCGGTTACATCCTCCACCTCTATCAAGGCCCAATACCAGTAGGAAAGTTCTTTTGGCCATCTGCCCTTTTTATTGACCAGATCAAACTTTGGGTTTGGGATGTTAATATTCCATGGGACGGTGGCCCACCACCCCGAAAGCTGATAATATTTAAATCTGGTAAGTGTTCCCCCGGTCAAACTCGACAGAGAATTCCAATCCAGGAGCTCCGAATCCTAAACATCGAGATTGGAATAACGCGGGAAGAGGAGAGGGGGCGGGTTTCTCCATCTAGAATGCCCACCTTGGTATATGAGGAATACAAAAAAAAAAAAAAAAAAAAAAAAAAAACCATGCATTCAGATTGAAAGTTATATTTAACTCAAAGGATTGTGTGTTGGAAAAAACAGACATTACCAAATCCCTTGGAGAGAGGGCGGAAGGAATGACAATCAATAAAGCCTGTGGAGCCAGACACAAAGTACAGAGGCAGAAAAAATGCCCCACAGCCCTAGGCTGAGAGACTGGTGAAGAATTAAGAATGAGTGGAGACATACAACTCTGAAAATTACCTCTGCACTCCTATTTGAAACAAAGAAGGAATTCCTGGCCCTACACTTGAAGTAAAAGCGGGTTAGGGAAGTAACCAAATGAGTGTACTTGCTCCTGACATAGCCAGTTTGAGGGGGGGAGGCACATTTTTCAGGGGGGGGGGGGGGGGTTGTAGGTCAAATGTATGGTAGTGTTAGGAGGGGGAATATTTGAGGGTATTTAGGAATTGTTAGTGGCAATTTATGAAGGCATTACTAGGTAAAATGGAAGGCAGGAAGACATACAATGTATATACAGAGGCTTTTGCAGTGTATGACAAAGTAGATCACCAGCATTGATATGATGACAATAAAGGAAGAATCTTTTAAGATTATAACATGAAATGTTATTGGGCTAGGGAATAGGATCACTAGGGGAATGGTAGCACTATGCCTAACAGAGTTTAAACCACAAATTTGGTTCCCCGAAGAGAAACACTTAATGGAATAGTTGTGGCAATTATTACTTTAAGGCAAATATAACATGGACAGATTGGCCCCTAGCAGTTATGTTTTGGATGCTGATAAGATCTTTGGCTCAATTAGGTGAGGGTACCTGTTTACAACATTAGAAAAGTTAGGCATTGGACGAGAATACCTAGCATTGGTCCTATTACTGTACATTAACCCCAGGACAGATATCAAGTTTAAGAGCATGATTACAGGCATTCAGATAAGAGTGAGAAACAAGGCATGGGTGTTCCCTGTCACTACTCTTTTCTGAAGTCCATTGTGTTCTGCGTACCCAAATGTTAAGTGATGGAACACCAGATGTCCAATTTAAGGGTCTTTATAGATGGGCTCCAATGCCTAGAAGTTAAGGTGAAACAGGAGCGAAAGTCATTTTTTAAATGTAATTGGAAGCCAGCTCTAGACAATTTCAGGGAAGATGTGAAAAACTAGTGCATCCTGGTACTGTCATGGATGGAGGGAACCGTGCTATTCAGGATGATCTGTCTCTATCCCAGTTCATATATGGCACATAAAATACCCCATACTGAATCGCAGAGATATTCTTTCAGCAACTAGAGAGCAAATTGAGGGAACTTCTAAGGGACTGCGGAATGGCCAGTACACATCTGACCAGGACAAAATATATGGACATACATCTATTTCTAGGCCTCACATTTGAGGGTGGCCAATAGCTGGTCCTTCACAACACAGTAGGAACCAGCAACCAAGCTGGACTGCAGGTGATAATAGTCAGAAAATGTACATATTACTTATATGGGGCAGTGGAATGGGATCTCTTCCAACAACAGAAAAGGCAGTCATTAACGTAAGGAAGATCACCACGAAAGAACTGGGCAGGAAGGATACAATGACTAGAAAGAACCATTTGTGAATGGGAAAAGAGGACACAGATACCTTGCATTTGGAGGGGTTCATGTGATGTGCTGTTACCATACACATATCCATACTAGGGGATGTCTTCAACGATAAGGAGTGAAAGACTGCACTCAAGTACAGGAAACATTTGATCTACATCCCAAGCAGGGCTCCAGGTACCTGCATCTCAAACCAGCTCTGAGTATTCTCAGGGGGACGGGACCTCTATCCCAGAAGTATCCCAACCATTGAGTAAACATTTGACACGGGACTTGTATAAAGCAGCAAATTCTCACATCTAGAAAACACTCATAAAAGACATGGGCATCCAAAACGGGATTACAGCCAAATGGGAAAGTAGCCTGGAAATTCTAGAAGACCAGGGCTTGAACAATGCATTGTGGCATCTCAGGGAGGAAGTTATCAGGGTCAATTTCAGGCTTATCAAGCTGAAAGTATCATTTAGGTCATACTACACCAGGACATGCTTGTTTGGTGTGTGGCTGGACTCCACAATGACTGCAGAGGCATTATTCATTCACACTACATGGAGCTGCAGCAATGTGCAGGTGTTTTTTACATTGAGATGAGAACAGTACTGATGTGTGTCCTAGGATTAAAGGCTCCCATAATGCAGCACTTTGTCATGGTTGGGTGCTGAAAGACGTGGACTTGCTGACACATAACTTACTTTTTGCAATATAGTGCTTATGATAGCAAAGAGAGATATAATGAGATTAGGAAACCTAAGTAAAAACCACCAAAGCTACATAGAGAATCGACATGGACCAAATTTTGGAGAACAAGAAGGTAATTTATGAAGGGAGAGGATTTCCAGGTAAATAACAACAATTTTGGTGCTCCTTGAGAGTTCACTGGGGCCTGGCACCTAAAATATCTGCTGGGTGCTCAGAGTATTGCAATACTGGGAGAATAGAGAACCCCATGACTTAGGTGATAGTATATAATATGTATACCTAAATGTAACTTATATGAAATCTTAATGTGGTTCTAAATATTACCAATAGCTGGTGTTTTTCATTTTTTAGGGCCAAAATTAACTATGATACTTGACTTCTTTTTGAAGAATTTCTGACGTAAAAGCTATGAATGTCAATAATAGATATTTTTTGAACGTGTATATCTTTCATTCAGGAAGCATATCCAATGGGCTTCTAAAACGTTTAATTATCCTGATTGCCACAATAACAACAAACTTAACAGCCGATTATGATGTTGGTCAGCGTTGCCTCCAACACAGTCTCATCTCGGGACCAACCGATCTCCTATCGGCGGTTCCAACTGCTTGATTACAATGCAACTGAAAACTGTTTGGTCACATTCTCACTTTTCTCTATGGGAGCTAGTGTTACAGCAATAAACCGGCTGTAATACAGGCTCCTATAGAGAAATGGGTGTGTGTGTAAAACCCTGCACCCTGTGGCAGGCACCCCATGGTGCATGCCACACAGTGCAGGGTTTTACAGGGAGGGTACAATAGGTACCCCTCGACCACCAACTTTAGGCAGCGGAGGCAAGGGGTCCTCAAAGTCGTTTTCTGACAACCTTTTCATGTCGGAAAGGCCAGCACGGAAAGGCTATGGGAAACTGAGATCGTAATCCCTATGGCGGAAATGCCGTCCATAGGGGATTACAGTGCGGTTCTGACCGACCTGAAGACTCAGAGAGCTGGTTGGAACCAAGTCGGAATGACCGGTTGGTTTGCGTTCTGACTGCCGACTTCGTAATCGCCGGTCAGACCGCATACTAGCTCGGAGGCTTTCCGACCGACATTGTAATTGGCCCCTAAGTGTGGTTAAAAATTTGATAATCTTTGTGGCCAAAACAGGGTCAAACTGGGACCAAAAAAAGGCCCGGATACCAAGATAAACGTGGTCTCCATAAGTGAGATAGATAGCTAAAAAAGGTGGCCCATGTTTGCACACTGAGGCAGTTTTGAACTTGTAAAGACATGATGTAAAGATTGCATGAATTTGAGCTTGCTGCATGCAATGCTTGTTTTATTAGCTGGCAAATTAACAGTAAACACAACTAAGAAAACCATTAAAGAGACCCACAAGGGGCCAAAATCAGCCACACACTGACCTCTCATTGTCCTGTAGGCCATTCCGACTGTGGGCTAAAACAGTCCGCATCAGAAATCCTAGTTTAGCACAGTTACATTCTCATTTTGAGAGCCAAAACTTCTTTTTTTGCCTCCCTAAATGAGTATTCTTGGGCTCATTTCTCTTCAGCAATCATGGCTTCGAAGCTTTTTGTTTTGTGTGGTGTCCTTAAAAAAATTCTGTGATTAGGTGATTGAACATGTGTTAAATTGATTTTTATACTAAAACTAGCTGCACAAGAATCTTGGTATTTTCTGCAAGAATTCTTTGGGTGGAATGTTCTCAAGGCGATCTAAAAATAGGCATGGAAACCTCATGGCAATGTTGGTTCTTCTTCATCTTAATCTTCATAAAAGTTAGTTTTCTCACAAAAAAGGAGGAAGAGCTGAGTGTGGCTGAGTTATTTATGGTATGGGATATTTGGCTGATTCAATGCTGGTTAATAATGGCCTGCTGTATTTCATGTAAATGTGACATTTTTATCTATACTCTTTACAATCTTTCTTCCCTTAACATAACAAAGTTAAATTTGCAATGTGGGATGAAACTATGTTTCATATTAAGAGGTCCCATGCACATACTAGGAATATTCGCAACTACTTTGTTACCTTGTAAACATCTACCATGAGAAACTGTCCTTTTCAACCAACTCATGTGCCTTTGCTAGAAGACGATTGTTCACACTCTTATTTTTGTTGATGGTTCGATAGCTCACATAATGATCTCCACCTTTTCCCATAAAATGTGTCTTCTTTATGCTGCATGAATATCACCCTATATAAAATGACCAATTAACTGAGTGGTCTAACCAAATGAGGTGACCCAGGAGATGTCACCCTGGAACTTGGGAAGTTATATCCCATCATGTTGGATTGATGATAAGGACTCTTTTCAACACTTTGCCACATTTCCACTGAAGATTGCTTCCTTGCGGATTGAGAGACAATTTTCTTTCTTGCGGACTCTACTGGCTTTCCTTGGTCTGATGAATATGCTGTATGCAATACTCCCGTACTCTAATTCCCCAAGGGGGAGAACTCTTGAGCTAATAAGGTCCATGTCCCTTCCTGAACTCTTCCTTTTCAGCATTCGTAATTGATGACCCAAAAGAGATTAATTTGATTATTCTGCACCTCTTGAATTAATGTCTAAGAATGATGTATTTACTTTCCCTAACTTACTGATAAAAATCGAAGTATTCTTAAATATTTTTTCCGTCTCTCTCTATTCTTGTCTCCAATAATTGATTGTGCATTCCATCCAATATAGTGTTAATGAGGGATGGAAATTCTAATAGAGAGGTCTCTAGTCAACAGATCCTAATGTTACTATTTTGCCTTGCTTTAACTGAATTATTGATTTGTATGGTTCTAGTCAGATTGCATTTATTCAGGAGATTTGGTCTAGCCGTAATAATCCTGTATTTGTACAGCATAGTTTTGAGAATTATATACATTAATCTATTTCCGGCCTATAGGTCAGTTACCCAATTTCTGGTTCTCATTATATAACTGGATTGGGTCCCCTGTATCTGACCCCTCTCAGCACGATTAAAAGATTAATTGGAGGAGCAAGTAAATGTCTCAGAGATGTAGTGCCATCAAGATCGATAGTTAATGCGCCCTGTGGTACTACAGCAGCCTCAAGAAAGTTTTTGAAAATGTGTGTCTTGCCTTGCATATTTCTGGTTTAAAATGAGTTCTGAATACAAATTAAATAACAACTATTACAGCTGAATCTTTTTCTTTTTGTTTCTGGGCCCAACAACGACTTTACAACTTTGCCACTTAACTCAGATTCTATACTTTACCCACAGAGGTATTTGCCCTCCGATGGACCTTGCTTTGTCATAGTGAGGGGTAAGAAATCAGGGTGTTGAAATGTTGGCCATCTAATGAGGACCAATAATTAGCAGCCAACTTGCACATTAATTATCAAAGTTAAATATACTTCTCTCAGAACTATGCTAAAGATAGAGAGCATTATAATTGAAAGACTAAACCTCCTAAAGAAGATCAATCTAACAACAATCGTGCATACCAGAGGCTCTGGTGTGGTTAAACAGAGCAAGAGTAAAGGAACTTGATGTTCTGAAAATTATCTATGACTCTCTCTCTATCATTAATTAGAAATCAGAAAATTGTAAGCCCATTGTCTATGGAATTGGAGATATTTATATTATTGTATTACATATCCGAAATCATGATTTAAAAAAGTTCTCTTAGCGTGGTAAAAATGATAAGATTAGTATCCACTAAGGAAAGGTCCATTGGCATGGGCAAGAGGACTGGAGCTATAATCAAGAAAGTTCAAGTCTGGTCTCTCATCAGACAGCTCCACATTGTCCAGCAAGCAAGTCCATCAGCAGAGAGAAAAAAAGCAAGGGGCATAGACAGTCCGACTCTATGGTGGGTAGGTAGGAAATCGAGAGAGAGAGATTCCAATAATAATAATCCTTCCCATCGAAAGTCACTGTTTATACCCCAAATAGTTAATTTGTGATATCAATTGTCACCATACAATTGTCCGATCATCATGTGACCATTCTTCTGCTCACCAGGTACAAAATTGCTACACCATCATATTTTCCCATGTTGCTCATGAGAAGCAACTATCCATTCAGTCCTCACAGATTAGTTAACAAAGCGCTTCTTTACTTTGTTGCTCTTCATGTATTGAGTCGACAGTTAATGTTCCATTGATTTTACTCACAAAGAATTACGAAGAAAGTATCTTGTCCTTTTAGGAATGGAGTGTCAATATTTTAAAGGAAGCAACATAGTGAAAACATAACAAGATTACATCACCCCAGGGTATGAAATAATGCAGGCCTAAGGGAAAATGCATTTTAATACAATCTAGTTAGCATTTCCTATTTAGTAGAATAAAATCATAATTCAGTTCAAGAATAATTAAATAAGTCAAGCCTATCATATAAAGAAATAATTGTAACGGGTGTCAGTGATTATTGCATAGAAATGCTTAACTCTAAATATGGCCTTCTCCAATTGTAAAAGTACATACATGCAAACTATGCATAAAAATGATTATTATAAAATCATTTTAGAAAATCTAAGACTCTAATAATGTCAAGCATTTATGCTGAAAGGTTCAATCATATACAATGTAACTATGTTGATGTGTACCCCTTTTTTGTTTGCTATATTGCATTACAATGAAGGCAATAGACCTGCTAAGTTTCATCGTTAATATGTGTGCAATTGTGTGTAAACCTCATTTGTTGCATAGATATACTGCTTCCCATTAATAATTTGTATTATTTTGCATCATAGAAATCTTTTCCATCAATAATCGTTCATAACGACACTTAAAGTGATTATGTAATCAGTTAAGAAATATTTTAAATCCATTATTCTAATATTCAAATACAAGCAAACTTTACAGTGCTAATACTTTAGCTTTTGTCAGTTTCATTGCTATTTTACTAGACATGTGCAAGGTGCACATTAGAGTTTCATTGTCAAAATATTTTTTTATGTTGTCTAAAGAATGAATAGCTTTTACGCTGCATCACTACTAATGAGAGCAAGTTGCATCAACAAGGTCACAGCATCCAAAATGCCATTCTGGGATATGAAGAAGTGACAATGTGTGGAAAGGCAATCCACAGTTTCTAAAACCATCAACACATCAATCACATATCAAGGTTTATTGGTCCAATGTAACTGGTGGAGAATAGGAACACATGACTAGTGCATTTAATGAAGAGAATACATTTGATAAACCCAAGAGTCACTACCTACAAGTGGTCTTTTACACCCTTGATCCAGGCAGCCTTACATCAAGCCATGGAAAGCTGGGCACCCATGCGCATCGGCAGGATGACCATTAATTAGAGGTCGCCAAGGGTAACAGTTGCTATCATGTTTTGCTCTTTGGTACTCTTGGTATTGCCTTTTTTAATATTGTCTCATTGATCATGAAAGCATCGGCAGGATCAGAAAGTAAACAGAGCACTTTTGCCTTTCACTAGCTTCCATTCTTTGCCATTTCACCACATCAGCAGCAGCAACTGGAGACTGTTCAAGGGCTAAGAGTACAACAAGTGGGGATCTCAGGTCATCAGGAGTCACATAGTACATGATGTCATTCCACTGCCTCTAGCATTTTGGCAAATTGATTCCATGTTTCTATTGTTAGCACTTGAATTTCACAGTCACACAATGTGTATTTAATGAATTACTGTCTACTCATTGAGTCTGTATTAACTGCTCAGGTTTCAAGGCCTCAGGAGCCATCAGTAACACCATATGTGTCAAGAGCTTGCAATCAGATTTCCTTCGTAAATTAGGTGCTTAGACACATTATTTATGATTCATTTATGACTGTGCTTGCTTAACATAACACCTCCTGGGAGAAGCCCTTGGCCCAGTTGGTCTTTCCTGATCATGAGGAAGCATGTCTGTTTCCCCCCTGTGCCCCTATCTGCCCTTCCATTCTCCTATAGTTTAGTAGTCCAGCCTCTTCAATTTCCTTTCTAAACACTAGAATTTTTCATCCTAGTATTGTGCCAGGCTTCCCATTGGTTGACTTTCCTCATTTTTGTCTCCCATTGCTCGAAACTGGGCCCTGCAGATGACTTCGGGTGGGTAGTAATTAATGACTGCGCGATCAATATTGCTATAAAAATAAAATTCCCAGCTTTCAAGGGTTTTAAAAGAATAGTGATCTACCAGACCGTACAAGGGTCACTCTTGGTGAGGGATTAATATTTCCTTGAAAGGCCCAACTTACTACGTTGAATACCCTCAATCAAAAAGGTTTCGGTGTGCCGCAGGACCAAAACATGTGGAGGCAATCTCCTTCAGAATTGCATCTTAGACACCTCACAGCAATTCAGGGAAACATCATGTTCAGAGCATGTGGCGTTAAATAAAGCATCCACCCATTCAAAAAAGCCACATGCTCGAAATTTAGCCCCTGAGATAGGTGAAACTCAAACTGAAGTACCTCTCCCATTGTTGACTACTAATATCGATACCCAGATGCCGCATCCGTTTGCTTCTTGCTGCTTCTATCAACCGCATCGGTTCAGGGGTTACAGTCTGGTTCCAAAATCTAGAGATTAAATCCATCCCCCCATAACAGATCTTTTACAATATCCATAGAAAATGTCATGTCTCCCCCATTGATATAAGCCAATATTGCTCTTATTTGGGCTTAAATGAAAAGATTCTGCTGGCTGTACAGGGTTCTACCCAGTAACGTCTGTGGGGATTTAAGCCTAAAGCCCTCAAAGATGTCAACCACCTAAGTTATGCCTCAGTCAGACCATTTACATATGATTTCCTTTGTTAATCCAGGCGAAAGAGAACTACAGATGCCCAACGGCATTTCAGCATTAATACTGAATGTACCTTCCATCGAAAAAAACCTCTTCCTCCATAACATGAAGTGGGATATCATTTTATATCTTTCTTTATTTTGGAAGTTTAGGGGATTTCACACACCAGGGAATGTCAGGGAATTAGAAAACTTTCAACATTTGAAAAAGAACCACATTGTCAAAACTAGAGGACTACTCTGACAGACGATGTACCTGTATCGTCAGAGATGCCAAATAATAGCGCCATGAATCTGGGAGAGTGAAAATATTCCACCCAATCCCCTGTCAACCCCCAGCACTCAATTAGTCCAATGAGTATTGATTGTTTCCAATTCAGGGGAAGAGGGGATGGGAAAAGAGAAAAGAAGTACTCAATGAGGGAGGCTCCTTTCTACTTCAAGGTGCTTGAGTTGTCAAGTTCTGTTTGTGCCAGAGTATATGGCGAGTGTACCCTGAGTAAGATAATAGGATGTTTCTCTGGGACAGTCTTAAGGATACATCTATGATGCAGAAAGGAATTAAGAACCCATTATGAATTGTGATCTGCAATTGGTACCCCCACAATGGCTTTTATTACATCACTCAAAAATCATTAAAGTACAGGACTCACTCAAGTAGGGAAACCTATGACTGTGTGATTAAGTATAGAGAGCACTTTCTGCAGCCTGTGGTTGAGGTTGAGGGCAAGGTCAAGGATTCCTTCTGGGTTCAGATAAAGTAAGAGTAGCCACCTCATGTTGTTATCCTATAATGGACGTAGATTAAAGATTCAGGTCACAATAACTCTTCTAATAGTAGTCTCCAATAATAAAAGCAATTATCCTCCGTATCAGATTACATGACCACAGTGTAAAATTGTTACACCAAAATATGATAAAGCAAACACAAGGAGATGATGGACGGAGAGCTGTAACTTTTCAGACTCTCACCCCCAGTCACAGATATGGGTTGAATCCATCATCATTCTTTAGCTCACTGCGCCACCTCAGTTCAGACTGATTTGCATACAGCTGTGTCTGAACTGGGGTGGCGAAGTGAGCTAAAGAACGATGAAGGATTCAACCCAGATCTGTGACTGGGGGTGAGTCTCTGAAAAGTTTCAGCGATCCGTCCATCATCTCCTTTTGTTTGCTTTATTTGCCCTAAGTTGGCAGGGTATGCCCAGATATGGGACCCTTGCTCACTTTGCGGCTGGATTCAAGGTAGCCTGGCTGATGAGGGCTGTTAGCCCAGAACCGGTCCCAGGATGCTTGCTTACGGTCCAGAGAAGACATGGCTAGGCAGTTCGGACTGGACTGTTCCCATGAGGTACAGGGTCAAGACTGATTTGCATATAGCTGTGTCTGAACTGGGGTGGCGAAGTGAGCTAAAGAACGATGATGGATTCAACCCAGATCTGTGACTGGGGGTAAGTATCTGAAAAGTTCCAGTGTTCCGTCCATCATCTCCTTGTCTTTGCTTTGTTTGTCTTAAGTTGGCAGGATATGCCCAGACATGGGTCCCTTGCTCACTTTGCCACTGGATTCAAGCTAGCCTGGCTGATGAGGGCTGTTAGCCTGAAACCGGTCCCAGGATGCTTGTTTCCGGTCCAGGGAAGACATGGCTTGGCAGTTCGGGCTGGATTGTTCCCATGAGGCACTGGGTCAAGACTGATTAGCATATAGCTGTGTCTGAACTGGGGTGGCAAAATGACTGAGCCAAAGAACGATGATGGATTCAACCCAAATTTCAGAATGGGGGTGAGTATCTGAAAGTTTTCAGCGCTTCGGCCATCATCTTCTTGTGTTTACCAAAATATAATAGTCTGAATTTGGTCAGACATGAAATAACCCACCCAAAAAAGAGGACAAATGGTATAGTGCACTGACCTGACAAAACTTGACAAGACTCCTTTGTTCCTGTGCCAA
The DNA here is from genome assembly GCF_964204655.1 of Triturus cristatus. Classification (NCBI taxonomy): domain Eukaryota; kingdom Metazoa; phylum Chordata; class Amphibia; order Caudata; family Salamandridae; genus Triturus; species Triturus cristatus. The sequence continues at coordinate 1,208,883,888 of NC_140591.1, read as the reverse complement.
GAGCAAAAACTCACAGTTGAAATTGGGGATACAAGTGTAGGAATACAGTAACAAGGCAAAAAGGCGAGAGGTATCCCCAAAAAGAATAGTTGGTGCAGCAAGGAATCCAAACCTGACTGAATATACTGACGCACAAATGAACAGTTGCAGGAGGTTCAAAAGGAACTAAAAGGAGGCAAGTAACAAGACTTGGGAAGCAAGTGGGACACTAAACTAGGGAAATGGGTAGGGGGAAACAGGGCTTGGACATGTTCTCTCTTCCTCAAAGGCAATAAAGCCAAGCGAGGCCTCGGACTTCGGGTACAGTATATAAGCACCATATTCCAGGATGGCTGCCATTACCCGTGAGTGTCAAAGGCCTTGCAAGATCTCGGTCAACTGCTTGCGGGTAAAAAATAATAATCAGTCAGACCACCACAAAACCTGTCCGCGCTGTCAGCTCACAGGAAGGGAGGGAGGGGGCCAGCACAATACAATTAAATCACGGGGGCCTCAAAAGGGTCACCATCAAGGGAACACTGGGCAATACTTCGGTGCATGTGGCTGCTACTATAGGGTTACCTCCAAGCATCCAAGACTTGCCCTGCCTACAGCCATGCTGGCTAAGCAGGTCCTAATGCCCTCCCTTATTCTTTGGCAGTTCTCATTTTAACTTGAGGGTGCTCTTGATTCCCCACAAATGAGCGTACAAACTGATCTAACTTGGAAAAGAAAAAATTATCTAATTTGTATGAAACAGGCAGGCAGAGAAAAAAAAATAGAAGGAGGATCAGCATTTTGATTAGAACGCTCTTGCCAATTATCGAAAGTGGGAGTTGTCTCCAGGTTTTCAGCAGATGGTCAACTCTCATAAAACTGGTTTATAATTATTGAGAAAGAATTTTTATTTCTTTTCAGAAAAATATTTGCCTAGCTATCTCTTAGGTCCCGGTTGATAGTTCCTTCTTAATAGTGGGGGGATCCTTTCTGGGGAGGCATTAAAGAGTAGACATTCTGTCTTAGACTCGTTTATCGTTTAGTATCCTTCATCTCTAAAGCTCTTGATTATTTGCTCTACTCTATTTATATTGTCTGCTGTAGATGTTATATACAGCGCCACATCATCCGCATGCAGCTTTTTTACCAGGGGTCCTGAAATACGTGTTGAAATCAAACTATTCTAACAAATGCTTTGGGCCATGGGCTCAATAAACAGGGGTAATAACAATGGAGAGGGAGGTCAACCCTGCCTAGTCCCCCATCCAACGCTATTTACCATGGCTGCTTGTTGTTAGTAATCAGTTGAGCTCTCACTCCCTAGTATATGGTGTTAATCAACCTCATGAGTTGGAGTAGAAATCTAAATTTACCCAAGATGTTAAGGAGGCTTTTCCAACTCACTAGGTCAAATGCCTTCTCGGTATCTAGTAGGATAATGACCGCCGGAACAGAGTCTGTTAGAACCAGTTCATTAAAATCAGCCTTGTACTGGGATATGTGAGCAGGGTACGTCTAATAAATCCTGTTTAGTTCGAAGAGGACCAGTGCTGATGCTACCAACCTGATCCAGTTAGCTAAGATTTTTGCATGTATCTTCTTGCCAGTTTTTAATAAAATAATTGGTTTATACGACCTTGGGTCAGTTGCCGGTTTCCCTTTTTTGTGGATATTAATCAAGGCCCATCTAAGAAAGAAGCCAGGTATTCATCTGCCTTCTAGGAGACAGCTAAACAGAGCACTAAGAGGTCCTAGAAGGCTAGCTGAAAATTCTTCATAGAACTCTAGGCCTAGACCATCTTCCCTCAGAGTCACCGTTTGGCAGCTGTCTTATTACCTATCCAACCTCTCGCTCTTTGATTGGATTATTTATTATTGCTGAGGCCTCTGGTGTCAGACACGGCAGGTCCAAACCTGTCAGAAAATCCTCTAATTTCTGCTCCATTGCCACATCTTCTCCTCCCATCCTATCCCCTGGTAAAGGGTAGAGTAATATTGATGGAAAATTTGCCAGATAGTTTCAGCCCTATATGTAAAAAGACCCATGCTTGGATCTTTAACCTGCTGCATCAAGTTTCGTTTTTTGTACTCTTGAGCCTGTAATGCTGAAAACAGCCTACATGCTCTCTTTCTTCATACACCTGACACTGAAAGGTCAGATTATTTAGCAGCTGTTTTTGGGGATGAAAATCTCTCACTCTTTCCTTTGCCTCATCCCTTGTAACTCGCAGAGAGCTTTTGGATCTGTAAGATAGTGCAGCTTGGTACATTTTGCCAGCATCTGATTGCAAAGAGGAAATTATTTCTATCCATTTAGCTTCTGACTGCTGTCAGGGAGATGAACTCCCCCCCCAGTAATTCATTGAAATGCCTCTCAGACTACCAATGGATCTGTCAAGGCATAGTTTAATGGGAAGAAATTTTAGGTCTCCAAATTCACCTGGTTCATACACTCCGTCTTTAGGAGTATGGTCTTATCCATAATCCATATTGGCCTAGCCCCCTGTGATGGATCTGAGCAGCTGAATACTATTGTTGAGTGGTCTGAGAGGCCACTAACCTTATGGAATACGTCTACAGTGGTCAGGGAGCATGAGGACCTTTTTCAGCACTCATCCATTTTTCACAAAGTTTCAGAAGGGGTGCCCTGATACACAAAGGGAGACAATGCCTAAGAGGTCTTTGTTCCTTCCAGGGCCAACAGGTCAGCCAGAATAAGGCTTGGGATCACGTGAGGATGGTGGCTAAATCCAGACAGGAACCAGTCGCCCATGACCCAGGGGCCTCAAGGGTGTTGCAAAATCAGGATTGGTAACAGACAGAGGCTAAATTGGAAGAGGCAAGATGTAGCCATCTATTTTGAGACCAGGCAACCGGAGCTCCATCTCCCCAGGGAGTATGGTGGGTTGGGGGAAGGGAGCCTAGTCCCAATGTCAGAATTTATTGGACACAAGGAGAACGGCTGTATTGCTCTCACTCATTGCACCCAGTTAAGCCAGTGAAATCTTAAGCACAAATTTGGATAATATAACTGGGCACGATGGGGGAACACCCCAAAGATTATAGGACGTGACATGGCTTTGATAGATGAGAGTCTGCAGCCCAATAGTAGAGAGTCGTGGGACAGGGGAACCAACATAAGCCACTGCAATAAATGAGTACAGACTGGTCTGTGTGCCCAGAACCACTGGTGGTCGATAAACATGTTCCTCTCAATTTCCTGGTAAGAGAGTGATGAAAAGGGCCATATAGCATCTACCTTTCAAAAGGATAAAAGGGCAGAACCATGCTGAGAGCGGCAGTTGGAGAATTCACTGTATACTTTGAAAATATGCGAGAGATGGACTTAGTCATAGACAGACCCCAGTTTCTAAATGATTTGACACTCTGACTGGGCTGACAGAAGCCAGTAGAGGCTCAGGCCCAGAAGTGACAGTTGCCCGAACGGTAGGACGATCAGATCGAAATAAGAGAATTCCATCGGCAACAAGCGTGGGTGACATGGATTCAGCCGATTCAGATAGTTCAATCACTTCACTCTCCTCCTTCCGATCCTCCAGGCAGATGCTCAAGTGCATCTTATTGGAAATCAGAACAGTAAGGAAGACCCAAATGGAACAATCCTCTCATCTAGCAAAACTAACAGATAAGGTGGGCGCCCTAGATGCAAAACTGACTTATTTTTTGGCCACGCAGCAACAGATGGAAAAAAATTTGCTGATTCTGGAGGAGCATGCAAAATCCAATGCTACCAGTACTACTGGTATGAACCAACAAATTAGGTTCCTGGTGAGAAAGTGTGAGGATTTGGAGAATCGGTCCAGCCAGTCCAATGTGTGAGTAGTGAGGGTCCCTGAGGGATCCGAGTCATCGCAGTGAAGTATGGAAAAATGGCTTGTGCAGCTATTAAGGCAGTCATTAGAGGTGGAGATTGAAGAGCTGCCAGCTCAAGGTTTGTCAAAAGCACAGGCTATTGGACCCCGACAGGCACCCCCAAGGCAGGTACAAGGTTGTGGCCAATCATTGCTTGCTTTGAGGACTGCTGTATAAAGAAGTCAGTTCTGAGTGTCACCGGAGCAAGAAAGCACATTTCCTCGAATAGAGGCTGTACGTTTTCAATCTTCCCAGATTAAGCCTGGGCAAAAGCTAGAAGACAGAAAGAGTTTATGACCCTGCTGCCAGAATTTAAGATGTTAGCTATTCCCACTTCCATTCATTGAGCAAATTTAAGGATCATTTGTAGAGGGAACTTCCAAGACTTTCCAGATTCAAATGATGTTCGAGACTTTAGTTCTGCTCGTAAGAATTCCCTGGCAGGAAAGGGAGGCCCTGAATTGTGAGGAAACGGTTAGAGTCTCGGTTAATGTGCCTTGGGAATGACTGAGATACTTACAGTTATATGGCTGTGAGGGGTAGGCTAATTAGGGAATGACTACATCGAGGTGTCTTGGATAACTGGATATAGCAACAAACCTGTTAATTGTCTCTCTTTTTCTATCCTTTTTTTCATGCTAGTGCGGGTTGGGTAAGGGGGCAACACTCATGGATGTACAAGGGTGCTATACATCGCATCCATGTGGGTAGGGTGAGGAGGGTCAGCTCTGCAGCCAGATGGGCTCAAGAATCTAGTAGGAGAGTGGAGGCAGCAGGGAGGGGGTACAGAAGAAAAGGAAAAGGTAACTCTGAGGTATTAGAGCAGAGGGGATGAGAGGGAAGAGAGTATGAGACAGGAAAATGTTTTAGCTTTAATTCTGGGTTCTGAGCGGGCAGTATTTTGGAGAAGGAGGTGTTGGCATTGGTATCTACAGAAGAGATATGAACCTGGCCTAGGTAATGGCTAAACTAACTCTGGTTAGCATCAATACTAACAGTCTGAACCAAAAGGTAAAGACAGCGGTGGTATTTGTTCGGCCGAAACACTTTAAACCCAGTATTGTTCTGATACAGGAGACTCACTGGGTGTCGGGGGTGGAGAAAGAGAAAGGGAGACATTTAGCAGTGTGGGATATATTCTCTTTGGCAAGTATGACGCAGATGGGAGTTGCTATTTTGGTTAAGTAAGTAGAGTATTAGAAGTCAATCCAAGACCCTGTGGGGTACTGGACCATTTTATCCATAGAGGTGAGGGCATGCAGGATTAATATAGGAAGCTATTATGGTTCAGTCAGCGAGGATACTAGCTGTTTTAAAAATCTGCACGGTCCTTGTGTCCCCTCACTGGGGAGGTTATCCTAGTTGGGGATTTTAATATTTTTCTAGACCCTGCTATGGATGTCTCTAATGTAGTACGCACCAGCACAAATGACATGCAGAGAAAGTCTTTAGAGATCAATGTGCTCGTCTAGGAACACAAGATATTTGGCAATCAAAAAATGCTAATCTTTTACCTGCTATTCTAAACGTTTTCGATCCGCTTCTAAACTTGATTTATTTCTGCCATTATTTACTATTCTTTGCATACCATTACAGAAACTCTTATGCCAACAGGTATGTCAAAGTAAGCAAGGAACTGACGCATCTGCATAGATGAGTCAGTTTCCTTGTGCCAGCACCAAATGTCCTTGCGCCACCATGGATGCACTGTATTTACAATACAGTTCCCCATGGTGCAAGGATTAACAGATGCGTCAGAAATTCTTACACATCTGTTGGCCCTAAAGTGACGTATTGCTTGACTTGCTCATGAAAGTGACGCAACTCTAGCAATGCGCCACATCAGATAGGTGAGTGCCATCCAAAATGCCCTGAGTCATTCCTTACGCCTGGTCTGAGCAGGCGTAGGGATTTTGACGCAGTGAAGGCATAGAGTGAAACAGTGAAATGTTGCAAATTTCACTGCGTCAGTTCTACATGGCTTTTTGCGTGGGAACGCCCACCCTGCATACATTATACCTGGGGCAGGTATAATGTGCCGCAGGGCTTTACAACGCGACGCATCTCCCTAGATGCGTCACGTTGCAAATTGACTGTATTGTTTGCGCAGCCGTTGCATAAAAAAAGTGACACAATGGCGGCTCAAGGAGGTGCAAGGAGGCGCAAGGGGCTTGTAAATTTGGCCCTCTATTTTTTTTATTGAGTTCACGGGATTGACAAATAATGGACATGAACACAAATGCCGCAATGTTACATCAAATCAAAATATACCTATTTTTCACTTTTAACATTACTTTGAAATATATGCGAGTCACTTGCAACTTTTCAAGCGCCGATTGTCCAATTATCCATCCCGAGGCCACCGTGCACGTATTGACAATGACAGTAGCTCACAATGAGCCTCAAACATGTCACAGCAAAATTGCCTGAAGAAGTATTAAAAGTAAATTCTCCATGGGTTCCTGCTCACAAGTAATTAGTAAAATATACCCTAATTAGCATCTTATTACGCTCCGTAACAAATGAACACGCTTCGAAGTATTTCTGTGATCCAAAGACGAGAGAAGACGTACAGCAATTGCCGGGTAAACCTAAAAGAATGGAGATTATTTCGTGACTTGGTAATTTGATTGGATTCGGCAATGAACAAAGCGAAAAGACAGTCGGTTTGGAACGCTGGCATGCAATGCAGCATAATGCAAGTACAGCTCTCTGCAAAACGAACACACTCTGTCAACGTCAATGCACATGAAAGCCCTTGGTTTTAAGTCAGGTATAGCAGAATGTTTACGTAAAGATGGCGCGATGCATCTGGAATGGCTGAAAAGTATCTTGAAATGAGTAATGTCGCACAGTTTCTATAAGCAGACTGTAGCATTCGAATTTTTTTTTTTTTTTTGCAGATTTATATAGCGCAAGCTCGACTCGAAGGTATTGGAGCGCTTTACAGGAGCAACAGTTACTATACACAGGGACACATTCATATTTTTGGAAGGCACCGGGAGATTTAGTGATTTGCCCAGAATCACAGGATGTGGAGTCCGCCCCGAGGTTTGAACCTTGGGGGCAGATTTACGTTTCCTGGCACATACCTGCAAATCAGCAGGGATGCGCCAAGAAACGTGTGACATGCAATGCCATCGTTGCGCCACTACGGATGCGCCACATTTACAATGCGGTGCGCCATGGTGCAAGGATGGGCAGATGCGTGTCCCATCTGCCGGCGTAAGGTTGGCGCAGTGCTGGAGTTGTGTTGCGGGCACGATGCAACTCCAGCACTGTGCCAACCCGGCCTATCTTCCACATGGTGCGTCACACCTTACGCCTGCTCAAGCAGATGCAAGGTTTTGACGCAGCAGGGTCGGAAAAGTGACAGTGAAATCTTGTAGATTTCACTCAGGCGCTTTTCCGAGGCGTTCCTGCGACGGAACGCCCCCCCTTGCGACGGAACGCCCACATGAAACCTGATGCAGGTTTCATGTGGCGCAGGGCTTCACAACGTGACGCTTCTCCCTAGAAGCATCACGTTGTAAATCCCCCGCAGCATGGCGCCAGCTTTACGCCGCCGCTGCATCACAGAAGTGACGCAATGGCAGCGCAAAAGTGGCGCACGGGGCTTGTAAATCTGCCCCTTGGTTTCCAAGCTCCAAAGTTGGCAGATCTAGCCGCGAGACAACATCCTCTCCCAGAACCTCACATTCCTGCCTATTCAAGATGCATACGTGCCCAGCTGTTTTGCGTTTTCGGAGCCTCTTCCCTAATCAGGGCCGCGCAGGTGAAAGCAAGCAAGGCCTCTCCTGCGCAGCAGAAACAATGCAGGCTTCATGCGAAGCACCGGGGACAACCGGGCTGGCATATGGACCCGCCTGGAGCCAAAATCAAATCTATTTGATGAAAACATGCACAGGAGATAGATTAATGGGAGAGCCCTTTTTTTCATCATGAGTGGATAATTACACAACCTTTCCGTCTTGATTTTAATTGGTAAACAGAAAAGCGCCTTTGCTCCCCTAGAGCCAACGCCGCTGTGCACAAGAAACATAGGGTTTACTTGTTGATGTTTTTATTCCTATTGGTTCTTTTTGCATTTATCGCTTGCCCTAATCCTGTTTTGTGAAAATCCAAGTGGCCTTTTGAATAGCTAGGCCTCGCCCCGGTGGCTCCATGGGCGATGCCTATGAATGAGGGGTGATGCTACTACTGAAGTGCCTTCTGCACTACAGTCCCTAGTGCCACGGAAAGGTCGCGTGCCTCCATGGAACAGTGTAATCAAATGTGGCATTTGAAAATATCTGAATATGTTTTCTTTGAAAGTAAGTCGATTTTTTGCCTAATTTTATGGAACTCTCTACTTGTATCCGTCCTATTTCTCCAATTGGTGGTTTCCTTGTCGCAGTCCTTACTTATTCGGGCATGGCATCACTTTAAGAGTTAAGGAATTTGACGAAGCAGGTGGACGAGTGCCATAGGCGCCATCTTGTTGAGAGTTGATGTGCATCTGAATGCATGCAAATGTAAGACACGTTTGAAGTGTTCTGTAAGTCATTGTTAGTGAAAATCTTCTATGATGGAAATTCCAGTTGCCCAGTTCCAAATGTGTTCTGCTGGATCTAGTTGCAGCATGTAGGTTTTTTGAAACTGAGAGATTCACGTTTAATTGCAGATGCGCATTGGAGATGGTTATCCATGGCTACTTTTTAGGCCTGGATTAAATATAAATTACTCCGGTGTAATTCACATATTTTCAGGAATTTTGCTGTACTCTTTTGATTTGAAATGTTGCCATTGTGTCACTTTGTGTAAGTATGTGCCATTCACAGTTAAAATCTACAACAAAATGCATCATTTACCATGAATGTACAGTAATAAAAGAACGCGAGTGGCTGTTGTTCGCGGTATCTTTGTTAAATGCACTCTTGCTCCACAAACTGATGTGCGGGTGCTTTTCACACTAAAATATAGAGTAAAATAATGATATGTTCAGAATGCTTTCAATGCTTCATAGATTGATATTATGCAAAGGTGTGCAGTGCTTCAGTCCCTAAATACAATTCCTTTTTGTAGTGATGAGCATTGTCAGACATGGACTATGAATTCAGAGCATGAGTTTTAAAATGTTGCATTTTTTACAATTGCTGTGCTGTATCCAAAGAAAATTGTATAGCAGAAACTCATTCGGCAGCCAGTCACCAAGGATCGTGCCCCATCACCTGCACAAAAGTGGCATTTGTACTTTTTCTGTTTCCTCATCAAATATTTACCAACATGAAATCCTTTTTAACAAGTCAGCACTGTAAGAAAAGGACAGATAAATTGCTGCACCTACAGCATGGTACTCAGAATCCCAGGCCCCAGATATACATCCATAAAATGTGGTTGTCCAGAGATTTTTATTTTTGATTTGTGTTTTTGGATCATCAGAAAAGTAATTTAGCTTGGGTGGACATTGCTGATCCAGGCCGAATTATTCTAGATGACATTTTGGAAAGTGACACGTGTTTTGCAGTGATGATGTAATATTTCAGGAACAATGAGACCTATATACTTAATTTTGGTATCAAAACATAGGTTTTTGGGGTCAAGTAGTCTTATAGAGGCAGGAAATAACTCCTCAGAGCAATACTTCGACCATTTTCCAAAACCGCAGCTATGATAGAGGAAGAAGACACATCTATAGAAATGAAACAAATGATAATTGGCTTTTAATCCTTTTATGTATACACCAAACAATGTTTATGATCTGAATAGGAAAAAAATAAAGTTTTTCCTGTTTTAGACACATTTTCATAGTTCACTTTATTTCTTTGTTTCGGCAATCGCTCGTGACACATTTGCAGAATGTTGAACATTTGAGAAGAGCTTATCGACAGGGACATCATTTTGTAACATCTTTTTGTAGTACAGGTTTTGCAAGTACATGTACGTATAAATTCTGTAGGTAGAGGCTTTAGAAATTTCGTAGGTTTTAGCCCCCCATCAATATCTTCCCAACCAAGTTCAGACTGATCTTTCTCTACCTATGCATGGTCCAAAAAATGTAGATATTTTCTGATCAAGTTGGATGCTCTTTTAATGTGTGCACGCACAGAATATGACGTTGGTGGAAGGCCACTTAGCAGGACTGATCACTTGAACTCATTGTACCGATAATTGTCAAATGTGTGACAGTCAGAACTCGTTTTCCACACACACAAGGTATTTTTCTACGTCTTTAAAGTCACATTCTTCTTCAGTCTTGGCAAACAATTTTAGAAACTTCATGGGTTCAGCAGTTAAAGCTCCAAGCTTTGTTCCAAATTTGCCCATAGTGTGTTAGAAATAGGGTCTCTAGTTGGCAGGTTTGTACCCATTCCATGTAGAGACCCTTCTTTCTCGTCAGGATAAGGGGGAATACACTTCTAAAGTAATCACTGCTCACCCCATTGGCAGCTTGGCATGAGCAGTCAGGCCTATAGGGCTGTGGTGCAAAGTGGAGCGGTGCTCGTTGCAGTACTCACAGGTCACGTGGTAGGCAGCAGCATCTTGGTTGCTGAAGCACTGTGGTCGGTAGACCCAAAGCTGTGGTGCGAGATGGAGCAATGCGGTGTGCAGGTCCCACAGGTCGCGGTGCAAACAGCAGCGTCAGTTGATGATCTGAAGTCGATGACGCCAGCAGTGTTTGGCCATGGCTGCAGCGTGAGACGGGGTAGTTCATCGAGTAACATATGATTGGTGAATCCAGGCCACAGTGCAGGAAATGGCATGGATATCAGCATGAAGCAACGTCATTGGGGATAACAGTGCTGTGGTGTGAATCAAGACAGTGCAAATGGTAGTGCTGTTAGGTCATGGTGTAAGATGAGGCTTGGTGGTGACTTTGGGTGGCGTTGTTGGTGAGACCAGCGTTGCCGTGAAAAGCAGGTTTGTGCTCTCTCCAGTGCCTTCAGGTCACGGAGCTGGCAGCGGCATAGTTGATGGTGTTGGAGTGCTTTTTCTGCTGTCGCAACACAAAACACACAGTTCTCAGTGCTATGGGCAGATGGACCTGAAGTCTTTCATGTTCCTGAGACTCCTTGAACAGGGGGCAGGCTCTACCTCAAGTCCTTGGAGAAACTCAGGAAAGAAGTTGCAGGAAGTTCAGTCCAGTCCTTTCACTGCCCAAGACAGAAGCAGCAATGGCAGGCCAACCCAACAAAGCAACACACAGCAAAGGGGCAGTACTCCTCCTGGCAGCTCTTTAAGCTCTTCTTTTTGGCAGGTCCTTAGTCCAAAAGAGTTCTAAAGTTCTAGTGTCAGTCTAAACCCAGACGGGGAATCCACAATCACGCAGAGGTAGAGACAGCATTGTGCAGAGCAGCCAAAGCCTATTCTGGTGTCAGTGACAACTCCTTCCACCACTCTATCCCAGGATGGGCCATCAGCATATGCAGGGCGCATCTCAACTTTCCTTTGTGTGAGTATATGGAGCAAATGCACAAACAGCACGTGTCAGTCTAAACCCAGACGGGGAATCTGCAAGCAGGCAGTGGCACACATGATGGTTAAGCAAGAAAATGACCACTTTCTAAAAGAGGCATTCCGAAACATGTAATTCTAAAAAACACCTTTAATAAATGATGCATTATTAAATTCTGAGCTCAGGGAACGTAAAATCCATTTCTCTATCTTTTCCCAATTGCAATTTACACTTGTAAAATCTTACACGGCAGCTCCAATGCTCAACTATGGGAAAGACAGCCTATCATTGGGTGCACTTGCGAGGCCAACATGACAGGTAAAATTGCGTGCAGACACTGCAGTGGCAGGTGTGAAACACTAATGAAAGGCTATGTGTGAGGATGGCACAATCAGTGCAGACCCACTAGTAGCATTTGATTTAAAGGCCCTGGGCACACACAGTGCAATGTACTAGAGACTTACTAGTAAATCAAATCCGTCATTCATGGAAAAACAATCATAACTCTTTTTACAGTAGGAGACCTTGCACTTTAGCACTGTATAGCAGTGAGAAAGTGCACTGAGACACTAAACCAGCAAAAATGAGGTCCAGCATTCCATAAAAAATAAGAGGTACGAAAGCAAAAAGACAGGTGTTATGTTCTCATACTTGTAATGTAATTTATCACCTCCTAGCAACAAGGTTCTTCTGTTGGAATCTGGATTGTAGAGACCAGCAGAAGAAGCTTGGCTCTGGAGCTGAGAGGATGGCTCTGGGAGTCATTATGAATATACTTCAAAAAAGTCTTCTTTCAACATGAAGTGTCCTGTGTTCCCAAAAGTGGCGACGAGGATGGGATACACCACCTGAAGAGGACACTGAAGAAAGAAGATTACTTCTGGACTTTCCATTTTTATGGTCAGAAAAAACACGCCTGAAAACGCCAACAAAAGTTGAAGTTATGGACCCCCAGCTTAACCGCCATTCAAATTAAAAGGTCAGTCGTGCGATATGGACTAGGTCGATGGTGGACATTTTATTATTTAACTAATGCCGGATCGCCCATACTTTCAATAGAGGCACTGTTACTATTCAAAAGTAATCTTACCTGAGAGGGACTGATTGCATAGCAACGGTAGCATTATCCAAGGAAGAACGCGCGTCTTGACGGATACGCCCTCGAGGAAGAGAAGGTGAGATTGTTGATTGTGTGTGCTCGTGGAGAAGCCCAGCGTCTGCACCCGTGAAGAAACTCTGTGTCTGCGCTCGTGAAGAGAGCGACCCACGAGAGGCTGCGGTGATTGTGTGCTCATGGAGAAGCTGAGCGTCTACGCTCGTGAAGGAACTCTGTGTCTGCGCTCGTGAAGGAGAGCGACCCACGAGAATCCTGCGGTGGAAGACGTAACATTACACGTAAAGGACGCAACCACACGTTCGTGAGAGGTCACAAGGCTGTCATCTAGCAACATGTTTTTGCCATATTACGTGTGCACTCGCATGATTTGACGGCATGCGTTTGTTTTAATTTCGGAAGTGTTGGTTTTAATCACAACGCGATATACATATTTAGTAAAGATAAGAAACTTCATGATAGCAACATCTGCATGAACTAAAGTGATTGGAGAGGAGGAAATTAATTATTTAAGCAACCGGTGAGTGACATTGCGATATCATTTTTGGGAGTGGTGTTGTCAATCTTTCGAATACAGCTACGTTTTTGGGAGTGACATTGTTCCGGTGGTGTTGTCAATGTTTTATTTTCAACGGTAAAGATTCTGCTTTTAAGACCATCGCATCGGAAACAGTTCAAACTGCAGTACAAATGCAGAAATGATACTGTATGAAGTATTATGCATTTAATGTTGCAGCGAACATTAATAAATGTTAAATAAGTGTTTATTTAACAAAGAATAGTCAATTTGTGGGCCTATAACTTATATAAGAAGATACCATCAGAAATATGGCTACACAATCGTCTATTCCCACTCCACCTACATTTTTACAAGAACCATGTTCTCTATGCATGGAATGGGAAGATGGGAAGGAGGCTTTCACTACATATTTAGAAGCAATTGGTGGGGATGTGTTTATTCCAAGAAGGAAGTTAGCTATATTAAAAGTGTGTTTAGGAGTAGAAGGAAGAAATGTTTTGAATACACTACCTAATTTTCAACGTAATGTTAGGAATGTTGATAATTCTTCAGATGAGGAAGAAGAAGACGTATATGAAATGGCTTTATCAGCATTAGCAGATAATTTTGGAAAAAAAATGAGTATAGTTGTAGAAAGACACAAATTTGTTTCTCGTTCCCAAAAACAAGGAGAAAACGTGAACAATCTGTAGCAGCATTAAGAAAGTTATTAATTACAGGCTTATTTAAGGATTTAAGGGATGAAATTATCAGAGACCAACTTATTATTAGAACTAACAATAAGAGAATTCAAGAGAAATTACTGGATTTAAAAGATCCATCTTTAGACAAATCTATTGAAATTGCTAGACGCATAGAAAATACTTCACTATATGTGAACAAATTGGCTGAGAATAATTCAAAGGGTGAAACTGACCCTAATTAAGTATGCATGTTGAATTATAATTAAAAAAAATTGTGAACATAAAACTAATTTTGGAAGAAAAAAAGAAGTAAATAACAAAAAATGTTGTTACAGGTGTGGCAGCTATAGACACAATGCTGATGCTATACATTGTTCTGCCCCTAAAAGTCGCTGTTATAAGTGCAGGAGAATTGGCCATTTTTCGAGAGCATGTAAAGCTAATGATGTTCCTAACTTTAAGAAAACTATAAACACAATAGATGATTCTTATACGACAAATTTAAAGGATGAAGTGAATATTGAAAATGACAGTGATATAGAAGTCATGGTAGTGGAACAGGTCAATTCATTGCAGAATAGTTAATCAGTAACATATTCTCCTCCCAAATGTATAGTATCTATAAATAATACTGAAATGCAAATGTGGGCAGATTCATGTTCCCTTTTACTCTAATAGATAAAATTAAGTGGGAAAGCTTGGGATCTACCAAATTAATTCCTACTGATGTTGAATCTCTAGGGTATTGTGGAAAGAAACTACCAGTATTAGGATATTTTATTACCGAAATACACTTTAAAGATTGAGAGACCATAGCAAAGATTTATGTGGTAGAATCAGGCAGGAGTCTTTTGGGGTGCAAGGAGCAGAAAGGTTTGGGCATTATTCTTAACCAAAATCATCCCTTACAAGTACTTTTAACCGATGTTGACAAGGTCAACAAATGGGTTGAGGATTTTTCTAACTTATTTAGAGAAGATTTAGGGTGCCTTAAAGGATTTGAACATCGTATCATAGTACAAAAAAGACGCCATTCCTAAATTGCATCAGGTACGCAATGTACCCATGGCATTGAGAGGGAAGTTGAAGGAAGAATTACAGAGATTATGTGAGAAAAAGATTATTGAAGCTATAGAAGCATCAGATTGGTTAAGTCCAATTGTGATCGCACACAAACCCAGTGGCAAGATCTGCATGTGTGTGGATTTAAGAGATCTAAATGAGTGTATTTGGGTTGACAGGTATCCGTTGCCCCGCATAAATGAAATGTTACCTTGTATTGATGGTGAGAAGTATTTCATAACGTTATACTTGTCAAGTGCTTACCATCAAGTGCGTTTCCAACCTGAATCGAAACATCTAACATCTTTCATCACACCTGAAGGTGCATTCCAATTTATCAGAATGCATTTTGGGTTAGCCTCGGCATCTGCCGTGTTTCAGAGGATAATGCAAAAGATATTGAAGGATGTTAAAAATGCACTGGTGTTTCAAGATGATGTACTAGTATGGGGTGAGAGTGAAAGTCATCATGATAATGTATTGAGAGAAGTGTTGTCAAAACTTGGAGCTGCTGGTCTCCCCATTAGTTTGCAAAAATGTAAATTTTGTCAACCTGAAGTAGAATATTTTGGACATAAGTTGTCTCACAAAGGCATAAAACCTAAATTGAATTTGGTTGAAGGTTTAGAAAAGGCTCCTTCACCATTGGACAAAGATCAGTTTAGGTCGTTCCTCGGTTTAGCTGCGTATTATGCAAAATTTGTACATCATTTTGCTGATATTGTACAACCTTTGCGTGATATCATGAAGAATGGAGTTAGTTTCCAATGATGGAAGGAGTGTCAAAATGCTTTTGAAACAGTAAAGAAGGCTGTAGCTAACCCCACTACTTTGAAGTCTTTAAACCCTCAAAATAAGTCTATTATTGTAACTGATGCTAGTGGATACGGTTTAGGAACTGTGTTAATGCAGGAATGTTATGGTAAGGAGAACGTGCATTTGCATCACGCACTCTTAAAGGTGCAGAAATGTCATATTCCACCATTGAAAAAGAAGCACTAGCGTGTTGGTGGGGCGTACATCACTTCCGTGTTTACATTTGGGGTACTAAATTTGAACTTTGTGCCGATAACAGACCTTTGCTGGACATTTTCACAACCACTGGTGCAAGTAGAGCTACTACACGCATAGCCAAATGGATATATAGATTACAAGAGTATTCATTCGACTTAAAATATGTACCAGGAGTAAGGAACGTTAATGCTGACTGTTTATCGCGGTTGCCGGTGGATAATAAATTGGAAAGTAAATGTGAAGATGAAGATCTGCTGATTGCTAACATTAATGATCTTCATCAAGCTATTAGTGAACAAGAATGGAAAAATGTGATTTCTTCTGATGACTCTTTTGTTAAAGTGATCAAAAGTTTTCCTAATGTTGTCAATGACAAGTTAGATAATGACATTGCAATGTACAAGTATGTTTGGGAAGAACTGTCTGTTGTAAATGAAATAATAAGACGTGGTGACAAGTTGGTTCTGCCTGTTTCATTAAGATCTACATTTATTACATGAAGGTCACGGTGGTATGTCTGCTGTCAAAAGGAAGGCCAGAATGGATTTTTGGTGGCCAAATATGGATAGAGATATAGAAAGGTTTGTGAGGGAGGGCATATCATGTACTTGCAGTGACAAATCACATGCGTTGAGAGATTCTCCCATAACACCTATGAGTTTTCCGGGAAAGGCTTGGGAGAGGCTAACAATTGATATTTGTGGACCATTTGAAGGTTTAGGTTCAGTGGAAAAATATGCTTTAGTCATGATTGATTATTATTCGAAATGGCCAGAGGTAGCCTTTGTGACTGTAGTTAAAACCAGTAATGTCATTTCCTTCTGTGAAGAAGTTTTTAGGAGGGAAGGATGTCCTGCAGAAATGTTATCAGACAATGGACCACAATTTATTTCACATGAATTTAGCGAATTTCTTAATAAATGGGGTGTTAAACATTTAAGAACACCAGTTTATCATCCTAGGGGAAAAGGTTTGGTTGAGCGCTTCAACCGTGTTTTAGGAGAAAGCATTCAATTGGCTGTATCTATGAACATGTGCTGGAAAACTCATGTAAAAAAATGCTATGGAACTACAGAACCACTCCCAATTCTGTAACTGGAAAAACTCCTTTTTGTCTTCTTAAGGGTAGGACTCCTTGTACTGCAGCTGTACCTGCATGGATGGGTAGGAGTGGTAGGAAGGTCATAAAAGAAGATGAAATACGAGAAAAGGTAGTTAAATATCAAGATGGTTATCAAATGAGACATAATGACAAAATTGGAAAATGCAAGAGAGTTTTTATTGAAGGTGATTATGTAAGAGTTTGTCCAAGCAACATAGTAAAGACAGGCAATTCTAAGTTGTATGACCCTAAGAAAGTCTTGAAAGTTAACAGAAGTTTAGTCACAACATCTGATGGGAAGTGGCGGAACATTTGTAAAGTCGCCAAAGGCAATGATGCTGAAACAAGATTCTGGTTAGAAAATTATACAGAAAGCGTTGATGATTCCAGAGATGTTTATGAAAGAATTCCAATTGAGCGTCTTAAAATGAGACCTAAGAAATGTAATGATTATGTATGCTCTTGAGTTTATCATTTCAAATGTTCTATATTTAATTTTAGTAGGGAGATGTGTTATGTTCTCATACTTGTACTGTGATTTATCAGCTCCTAGAAACAAGGTTCTTCTGTTGAATCTGGATTGTTGAGACCAGCAGAAGAAGCTTAGCTGTAGAGCTGAGAGGATGGCTCTGGGGGTCGTTATGAATATACTTCAGTAAAGTCTTCTTTCAACGTAAAGTGTCCTGTGTTCCTAAAAACAGGAAATACATGTTGAGATCCCAGGTCTAACATAGTGTGTATCATAAAGTGGAAAAATCCTATTGAGGCAGAAAGGGGCGGTATCAATCAAAGTAAACTAAACACAGAAGTCCCCTTACACCATAGATTCATCAACAAATTCCTAAGGCTGTGTGTTTATCCTATTGAGGCAGTAAGGGCCAGAATCCATCAAACTTAACTACACACAGAAGACCGCTTACACCATAGATTCATCAACAAATTCCTAAGGCTGCCTGGTTATTTCAAGCCTCCCAATACCAACATATATTGGAAATCTTATTCCATTTGTTATTTATACATATCCTCTCACTATTATACCACAATAGTTAACATAGCATATACATACCCAGATTCAAAAGAAAGCCAAAGACACACAGATGATGGACGGAATGCAGAGCAAATCAAACATTCATCCCTAGTCAAGAGATCTGGGTTCAATCAATTGTTCTTGTACTCACTATGCCATCCCAGCCGTATGCAAATCAGTCTTGATCCTGTTCCTCATGGGCACAGTCGAGCCAGAACTGCCAAGCCAGGTCCTCCAGGGACCAGAAACAAGCATCCTGGAAATCCCAAATAAACAACATAACTATTCTATACATATATAAATAATTTCATTAACATTGTTTAACAAAAAACAAGTAAAAAACATACATCAATATCCAACATGTTTAGTGGTTCTTTTCCTAATGTTTGAAGGAAAAGAACGACTAATTCAAAGTGTC
Source organism: Triturus cristatus (assembly GCF_964204655.1). Lineage (NCBI taxonomy): Eukaryota > Metazoa > Chordata > Amphibia > Caudata > Salamandridae > Triturus > Triturus cristatus. Next base: position 1,208,865,664 of record NC_140591.1, on the reverse strand, counting down.
CCATATGCAATAGAATTTATTATCACACCAACTATTTTACATTTTAAATATTCAAAGGATCTGAGGGCATATAGCGTCCACATGAGGCTAAAAAATAGGCAATGATCTTATTGAGAGGATCTTATGGAGATTTAAAATAGTTTGTGCCCCAATCCCATAGGGCCACCTTGGTATATGAAGCACCCTATATTGGAGGATAACGATATAGACCCCACATGTAAGGAATCCAGTAGTGTGATAATAAATTCCACTGCATTTGGGACACTTTTAATTAGTTGTTTTTTTCTTCAAACATAAAGAAGAGAACTACTGTATATATGTAAAATCTGTCATTAAGTCAAAAATCTAGGGGGCACATGCATCATTCTAAACACTGGTCACAAATGGGCAAATTCACAGAATCTGCCCCTTTGCGACAGGTATTTTTGCATTTGGGATGCATCAACCCAAATGCAAAATCACAATTTAAGTAATCCCAAAAGTTGCGATTACATAAATTGCGAATGCATTTAGTGAATCACAAATTGCAATTCCCTAAATGCAATGCATCATTAATTTTTTTTTGCAATTTCGCAAATGGGAATTGCAAATTACCATGAATTCAAAGTTGATGGTAATTTGCGAACACTTTGAAAAGTGCACAAAAGTGCATTTTTCAAAGTTCCATGTTGTACACACACACATGCCCAAACACACATGTCCTTGGGGCATGCTAATTTCAGGGGTGCATCAGGGTGTCCTTTTGGCACCCTTACACCCTTGAAATTGCATGCACAATTTGCGAGTACCTATTTGGTACTCGTAAATTGTGCATGCATTTCCCATTCATTCCTAGGAATGTATGGGAAGCTATTCCTTAATTGTGAATCGCAAATAAAGGAATTTGTAGGAATCGCTAAGCATTTAGCGAAACCTACATGCATTTGCAATTGCGATTCTATATTTGGGATTCCTTTATAATCGCAATTATGGAATCGCAATTGCACACAATGATGCATGTGCCCCCAAATCTTTCGGGACATTTCTAAAAATGGTTCCTGCTGATTTGACTGCATCCTGTGATCTTATTTTGGCAGCAAGAACTTTATACGTACAATCAGCTGAGAACACTATAAGTGCCTCATTCTTTTTGTTAGTTGACAAAAACAAATTCTGTCATTGTTCATGCTCACCAGAAAAATCTTAATTTCATTAATATGGATCAATACACTTTCATCAATGTTGGCCATTATTTCTCTGATCTCACTGAGTGTGAATCCATAGCCAGCCGTCAAGAGTGGCTTTAACACTTCATTTTCTTTTTCAAAGTGTGCAAACTTATCTGAAAGCTGGTGGCTATGTTGCTGCTGGGAGCTCATTGTACATTCATATTTTCGAATGCTTGCATGCATGCAGTTCGGGTTGGCATACAAATCTGCTGCAAATACATTCACCTCACTTTTTAGATCAGCTACTCAGCTGAAAACATCATCTTGGAGGAAACTAGCTGCAGATAAAAACATGTTTGCCCTTTGAGACTCACATACTCGGTACTTTGGTCTTTCGTCAATTCCTTAGGCCCTTGTTCTGGCTAAACCACAGATAACATACTGAATATCCAGGAGAGGGGTAGCCATTGATCTTCTAAGTGGATGGGCTTTGAGTTTGATGGTTGTCTCTTTCTCAGAAGTCTCAGATTCTTGTTGTGATTCATTGGTTTCTGCTATTTTCTGACACACCTTTTCTAGGCTTTTTCCCAATGTATATGACTTGTTCTTACAATGACAAAATATTTGATCCTCTTCCCCGCATCAGTTTCAATCTTTTGCGAAGTCCATCTTGCCGTATTTCTGCAGCATCTCAAACTCTCTTCTGTCCAGCTGCAGTTGATTTTAGTTTTTCTTTCAGATTAGTTTGGCATATGACCATTTTTCTTTGCAGAAGGAGAACTAAGATTTTGTAGTTAGCAGCACTCTGTCATGAGGTAAAGTTCCTCTGCTACCACCTGCTTTGCTCATGTTTACCAATTTAAATCAATGGAAAACCTGAAACAAAAACAATATTAAAATAAATCACCAATATAATGGCTAAAACACATCATTATAGAGCCGCTATTTCAGAAAATGGCAGAAGGGTTGCTCTGAGGAGTTATCTCCATAAGTCTACTAGACCCCCAAAACATATGTTTTGGCACTAAAATTAAGTATGTAGGTCTCATGTATCCTGAAATATTACATCATCACTGCAACACATCTGCCACTTTTAAAAATGTCATCAGGAAAAAAATCATCCCGGATTAGCAGTGTCTACCCAAGCTAAATTACTTCTTTAATGATATAAAAACACAAATAAAAAATGAAAATATTGGACAATAATGTTTTTACGGAGGTATATCTAATGGCCAGGACTATCAGGCATTCATCTGCTTTACTGATTGCTTTATGGTCCTCACTCCCTCAGTTGTGTTTTTGTTCTGGGCACCTATTGGCTGTTTCAGGGAATAAAATGATGAGGGAAAATATATGAGTGCAGAATATAACAAACTCATTTATTTTTAAATCTCTCAAAACACCTATTTTAAACAATTCTGCACTGTTAAACTGACATTTTTTTAGCAAAATCCTAAACTGAAGTGAGGGAAAAAGAGAGAGGGAGGACGAGTTGAAAAACAAGTGTATTCAATGGCTCACGGTAAATAAGCCCTTACCAGGAAACATCTCAGGTGAAATCCTTCTTGCTAGAAGAGTGGGTTGGATTGGGAGGAACCCAAAGACTAAAGCTGGGGATGTGATAATTTTAAACTTCAGGGATGCTACTGCCGTGCAACACATATGCAGCACTGATACTTATAGGCAAAGCACCCAAATATCTGCACTACACCTCTCATATTTCTATCCCACCCCTAGCCTGGAACCATATCGGCATAGAGTTAGGCCTGCAAACAGGGGGTATTACCGTCTACCTTATACACCGGAAAATAGAGGGTCATATAGGGAAAGTAGGCCCATTCGCCCTTTTCGCTCTCCGCTACAACCACACTGGAATAGATTCAGCGTGCTGGAGGAGGTAGATTGACTTTGTTCAGTTGAAAAGCTAAACCCGCATACCAACAACGAGGCCCCTAGGTGGGCAAGGGCTCTAGTCGGGAAAATTCCATCAATAGACTCCACAGCCAACCTACCATCCGACCAGACAGGAGAGGGCAAATAATGTAACCTCTCGGGCTACCAAGGGCTCTAATGACTCGATACAATGCTGCATAAAACTGGTCTCGTGGAACATAGCTGGCCTGAAAAACAAACTGTTGACCCCAGAGTGGGCTGCATTTATGGCTAAATTTGATATCTGCCTAATGCAAGAGACCTGGGCATTAGAAAATATTGCCAGCACGACCTTTGCCACTTATGACATCTTGGCATCATCCGCAGGCAAAGGTCGGCCTTCTGGTGGACTATCAATATGGATAGCTACGCACTTGGGAATCCAGGCCATGCAAATACCAACAAAATCCCTGGATCTCCAGTGCGTTCTACTAAAACCTCCAAGTAATCCCCCAGTAGCAATAATAAATGTTTACTCGAGACCTACTAAAAACGGCAAAGAATCAACCGTATTCGGTGATCTAACCTCATTTATTGCAGGGCTTGACCCTTCTATTGCTATAGTTATTGGAGGGGACTTTAACTGCCAGTTTGAACCGCTTGGTGAAGCTGAGCTGGGTGACCAGGATGAAGTAGATGAGCTGTGGCACATCCCAGCTCCTGACACTGTTCCCGTAAGAGCCTGGACACCTTTGGTGCTACAAATAAAATCCTTCTCTCTTGCAATGTCCTTGCGGGCATGCAACGGGAGAATGGATTCTGATCGCCCAGCAACTGGAACATTTAACCGGACCAACAGGGTATCTATCATTGACTATGTAATGATTGAGGCTAAAAATTGGGACAAGCTGCAGGACTTTAGAATAGAGAAAAGACAGGACAGTGACCATAATGCACTGATCTTAACCTTGAAGCCAGGGTCTTTTGGCCTGAAAAACAGCGAGACCAAATTAACTTTGGCAATGCCCCCCCTCGTATTAACTAATAACAGAAGGAGGGTGAAATGGCCACACCTGGCAAAGTCACCCCTGCAGCTTGCAAAAATCTATCAAATGGTGATACCATTTATAGCCCAGATGGCTGAAGGAAATGGGCATGCACAAGTATTGGACACACACAAACAGCTAGTCACGGTACTGGCTGATGTTTTCCACCCTGTAACTCGTGCCAAGAGGCGCGTACCAAAAAACCACCCCTGGTATAATACCGTATGTAGGATCTTAAAAAAGGACCTCCTAACAGCAATCAAGCTAAAAAATAGAACACTAGAGTTCTTAGGAAGGCATATAAGGAGGAACTATATAGGAGCAAGATGGAATGGTAAGAGGAGATATGGGGAAAACTGAGGGAAGCCCTAATGCTAAAGGACGCTAAACTTTTTTGGGCAATAGTGAATAGTACCACAAGAGACAGTGAGGAATCCTTTTTGCCAAATATTGCTCCCTCAGTGTGGGAAGTACACTTTGCCACACTGTATAGTTCTTCCCCGGGGGCAACTTTGGTGTATCCGGATGATGACAGGGTATCCCAATTAGATGGCTCTTTTTGTACCACACTGGACCTGGATTCCCCGTGTGAGTGCAAAATGCGGAGGCCCACAGATTGTGCGGACCACATAGACCACACAGGTATTGGGGCTCGGCTGGCTGCTGAAAGCGTTGACAGGATCTCTATCAAGGAAGTAGAGTACGCTATCGCCAGGCAGCCCCCTAATAAAGCACCTGGTTTGGATAAAGTGCCCGGCGATCTCTTTCGCTCCCAACCCAAAATCTGGGCACCCTACCTAGCTGTACTGTTTAATGCAGTTTTACTGGGAGCTAATATCCCAGACACCTGGGCCGGGGCCGAAATTGTTCCTATTTTTAAAAAAGGTTCCCCCTTAGTTCCTTCTAACTACAGGCCGATAAGCCTTCTGGATACCACACAGAAACTTATGGGGCGGATTATTCTGGACAGAATACTAGGGTGGGCAGAAGAGAACAAAATAATAACTACCCTGCAGGCTGGGTTTAGAGCTGGAATTTCGACCCTAGACCAGCTCTTTAGATTACAGGTTCTGTTCTGGAAGACTGTAAGCTTGGAGGGTGGCAGCTTATACCTGGTATTCGTAGATTTACGGGCTGCTTTTGATCTTGTGCCCAGGGAAAATCTATGGAGGGTACTGGAAGATCTAAAGCTCCCACCATACTTACTTGAAGTCTTGAAGTCTTGAAGCGTTTCCACAAAGGGAACTACGCCCAGGTACGCTGTGGGAAGAACGGCGATCTATCGGACCCCTTCCCCGTTACCAGAGGGGTACGCCAGGGTTGCGCCCTAGCTCCCACGCTCTTTAGCCTTTATATAAATGGCTTGGTGGGCGATCTGGATGCTGTCCGAAATACCGATGTCCCCCGGTTGTCATCTGGGCGGGTGCCTGCTCTGATGTTCGCGGATGACACTCTGTTGCTGTCGCGAACATCAACAGGCATCCAGAGGGTTCTGGACGGTTTTGTAACATTCTGCGCCTCGAGGGGACTTGAGATCAATCTGGAGAAGACGAAGTATATGATCTTCGGTCCACCAAAACGCACCCGTCCCTGCCCACTCTTGAATGGCACCCCGCTAGAAAGGGTTAGAACTTTTGTTTATCTGGGTGTTACCCTGACTGAAGATTTCAGCTGGGGCCCCCAGGTAGTCAAATCTGCCCTGAGGCTCACACAGATAGCGGGTGGCATTAACAAGTTCCATAGGAAAACACAATTCAAGCCAGTCTCGCCAGCTCTTGAAATGTACAGGGTTCAAGCTAGACCTGTCGCTTTATACGGCGCAGAACTGTGGGGTCATACTCGCGTATCGACCCTTTCTAAGGTTGAACATACATTCACTAGAAACTTGTTAGGGCTTCCCCAGAGCACACCGCTTACACCATTGAGACTAGACTTGGATCTAGAGCCCATCTCTGAACTTTTATCGAGTCGACCCCTTCTGTATAGGAGAAGGCTATGGACTGTGCCCGAGCTCGATGATTATAGAGCTGAATTCTCAGCAATTTGGGACCAATTAAAGACTAAAAATATACCTTGGCTACCTCATATCAAAGCTGTAGCATATCAGGTAGGCCTGCCACGATTATGGGAGACCCCTGGGGAAAGTTGTAAAGCGGTCCAGAAACTGCTAGCCCTATTTAGACAGCACAACCTAGCTCTGTTATACCGTTCACAGTCCATGGGCAGGTTGACTACAGACTTTCTACAAGTGAAATTGGCACCCAGTAGGGAGGAGTTCTTGGATTTGATCCAGCCCCCTATGGCAAAAAAGCTATATATCCAGTTAAGGTATGGCTGCCTCCCAATTGGGGAACTGACCGGCAAATGGGCAGGGAGAGGTGAGGGGGTTTGCCCTGGTTGCAGCGAATCTAAAGAAGACCTTGCCCATATTTTATTTTTTTGTCCCGCCTATAAGGAAATACGTAGATCTTGGATTGTGCCACTGTGTAGAAATTTGTGCCTTAAACAATGTGCGCAAGCATGCAGGATATTACGTTATGATACTTCACCACTTATTGTGTTTACTGTTTCCCGTTTCCTATATGGCATGTGGCGTAGGAGGTGTGCCCTGATTAACTGACTGTAAAATCTGATTGTTCTTAATAATGATGTACAACAACTGTGTATCATTTCATCTTTGATAACTTCTGTTTAATAACTTTTTATCTTGTATGCATAGTTATGCATAGTTATTTATGTTTTATCTTGTATGTACATATTTTATCTGTGCTTTTATGGTCATCGACCGAAATAAAGCTATCAAAGGAATAATGTTTTTACGGAGGTATATCTAATGGCCAGGACTATCAGGCATTCAGCTGCTTTACTGATTGCTTTATGGTCCTCACTCCCTCAGTTGTGTTTTTGTTCTGGGCACCTATTGGCTGTTTCAGGGAATAAAATGATGAGGGAAAATATATGAGTGCAGAATATAACAAACTCATTTATTTTTAAATCTCTCAAAACACCTATTTTAAACAATTCTGCACTGTTAAACTGACATTTTTTTAGCAAAATCCTAAACTGAAGTAATAAATACAGTATCCTTAACAAGCAATTATTAAGCGGCCATCTACATAGAGACCTCTGATTAAGACTTAGGTCTATATATGTAATTACTGGAGCATGATCTGAAATTCAGATAGTTTGAATTTCGGCATGCCACAAATTCTGAGAAAGCTACATACTCAGACTGGATTGTGAGTTATGAACAGGTGGATACAAAGTATATTATTTGAAATAATGATTAACCTACCTCCAAATGTCCAGCAAAGGCTTTTAATATATTGTGGATGAAAACTGTTTTGCATTCTATTTGGATCATATATAACGCATGACGTAAAAGGATCAAATATCTGAATACAGCCATCTCTAAGTACTAAATATTCTCTATCATATACCAAAGCTTTCTAGCTATATATTTCCAGAATGAATTATCTTCTTTAATGGGTCCATATGCATTAAAGAACACAGAGAGTCCATATGTATTATTAGTAATTAATTCTACTATAACCCATCTGTCTTCCTCATTTCTTTTCTGAGATCTAACATTCATATACATCTTTTTATTATATAGAATTATCCTACCATTCTTTATCTTCAGAGCAGAATAACATACTCTTTCACTAGCCAGCATTTTTTAAAGTGTAAGGGCTTATTCTTCAGAAATATGCATCTCTTGTAATAATGAAATGGCAGATTCCAAATTAGATAAATGAGAGAGAACCCCCTTGCCCCTCAAAATTCAATGATACAACACAACATTCTTAACCTGGATATGAATGTTATTGAAAATGTGTCCACACAAAAACTGTACTGTAATTTGTCTAATCAACAAAGAAACAACAGTGAAACAACTAGTGTAAGAGAAAAAAACCAAAGGATAATACATGTACAGCATGTGATAATATTAGAGGAAAAGAAAGGCAAAGCCTTAGGATGGAAATTATAAAGATAAGACAGGAGTAAGAGAACACAAAAGAGGAAAAGACAACACATCTCATAAGAATAACGACTGAAAACAATACATGTTGGGTATGAGGACACAGCATCTCCACTCTGGGCAACCAGGATATTACTATTGAAAAAATGAGTATATAAAGTTCTAAAAACACAAGAGACAGGAATTTGTTAAAAGACAAGAAGAAGACAATATTGGTATTACTAAACTCAAGAATGTAACATATAACATTACAAAGCAATAAGTTACAGTTCTTGACAAGATAGACAACAACCCAGGCATTCAGATCTAGATGTTTACATCTCTTCCCCCTTGCATTCTTCAACAAAGTTCATTAATTTAGATGTATTATCATTAAGTGGCTGCATGGCTTTTACAAGTTACTTTGAATTGGCAAGGATGAACAAGCCCATGTTTAACATTCAATGCACAAAAGGGTTGTCTCATGTCTAAGAACTGTTTTCATCTGACTGCTGTCTCTCTGATCACGTTCTGAGGAAAGATTATCTCATGGCACATAACCAGCACATAACACATAACCAGCATTCACTAAATTCATCATGAAAAAACTAATCATGAGCTATACAATGCAGATATTTCTTAACAAAAGAAAAATGAAACAACCATAATCTTAAAATCTGAACACATTCAAACAATCCATCAGCACTTGTTAGCTTGTAAAACACATCACTTCCTTACAGTCCATGCGTGGAATAAATACTGTGATAGTGCACAAATAATCAGTAATCTGGTAATATGTTTCAGATTCTAGTGTACGTAGAGTTTCATAATATAATCTGAACCCCAAGGACCCACATATTGGTATAATCCACTTTTTCCTTAAATAAACAGAACACTTACAAAAACACAGAAATGTGACAACAACAAACATACAGGTATACATTGGAATGAGATGATATTGAAGTTCATTTTGATGTAAGGTCATTAAGGGGCAAATGTAATGTATGTAATTTACTGGCACAAGGTGGCATAATGTTTTCCATATAACCTTCAAAAGCATGGATAATTTATAATATAAAAAGCTATCCATAAATTCATTTGGCCTAACTTGGGCGATACAGCTACCCCTGACGAATGACCAGAATTTACTTTAAAGTTCACTGTCCGATCTTTTATCAATCTTCTATGGTAAGACCCTCATGCTATTTAAGTCTAGTTTGCACAGCAAGGGTTTTAACAAAATAAAAACATGGTATACAACATGATTATAATCAGTTCCTGTGAACAGTTCAAGTAGTATTCAGGTTTGTCAGGTGTGTTGCAGGCACAGCATTCTGACAGAGCGGTTCTTTAATGGGTCGAGTGGGTAGCCTTTTTGACAGTGCACTGCACCACGAATGAGTGCTTGTCATTCCGGAAGTCCACTTTGTGGCTGTACTTACTTGTTTTGTCAGTGTTCTCCCCATTTCATTCTTCATGTCTTCTACACAGGACTGACGCAGTGTCAGGTTCATCTCTCTCCTGCATCAAGTCCTGTCAGCCTTTTCTTCTTTTGAAAAAGATGCTTCTACCTGGAAAAGAAAACAAAGAACAACAGTTTAAAGTTGGAAAACTCATCAATTGGGTAATGTGCTAAAGCGCTCGAGAACTATTAATGTAAATATTTATCTAATGGACACCTGTAGAACTGTAAGATGACTCTGGCTGTTGAATAAGTCTGAAATAAGAACAAACAAGTGAAATAACTGTTGAATTATAAGATTATCAGTTCATTTGGTAAACAATCATTGTCAGTTTACTGGTGGAAGATTGTGAAACTTATTTGGAATCCAAGGGTTCTAGATTCCTCTAAGAATGCCTTTGATTTAGAAAATTTTCTTAATGTTCATGACCTGATGTGCACTATTGATGCATTCAATCTTGTTTTCGAGCAATTTAAGTGTTATGGGAAGTAGACTATACTGCGCACCCAGAATATTAATAGTACGTATTAGCGGGTTTGTTAGACATTTCACTTGTACAAAACCAGAGAAAGTTGTCTGTTATAGTTAGTTGAGCTAACTAAAACTCACACCCCAGCAATGCATTGCTGATGACATGACATATTACATCACTCATGACATGGTCAGTGACATTACTGATGACATCACAGATGACATCTCAAATGACATCACTGATGACATCATCAAGTGACTGCGTGTTTCTGTAAAGTTTAAATATGTGTTATATATATATATATATACACATATACACATATATATATATTCACTGAAAAAAACATAGGTTTCAGGCACGTTATTGCTAGGAATTAGCATTTAAAAATCCTTAAAAAATCACTGAAAAAAACATAGGTTTCAGGGGCGTTATAGTTAGCTGGACTTTTCACTCGTACAAAACCATAGAAATTCCCCCGTTATAGTTAGTTCAGCTAACTATAACTCGCGTGCCCGCAATGCACTGCTGATGACGTCACATATTACATCACTTATGACATGGTCAGTGACATCACTCATTGATGTTATTTGAGATGTCATCAGTGATGTCACTGACCATATCATGAATGATGCAATATGTGACATCATCAGCAGTGGATTGCGGGCGCGCGAGTTATAGTTAGCAGAACTATAACGGAGGATTTTCAATGGTTTTATACGAGTGAAATGTTCAGCTAACTATAACAGCCCACTTTACGCAGTTCGTGCCGTGCTTTTTTTTTCCACAAAATCGCGGAGTGCGCGCACGCTGAGCGAACTTCGCAGATTTTTTTCTGTTTGGATGGTGCGCGCTGGGTGCGCGCACTCGGCGATTTTTCGAAAAAAAATATAATTTTTTTTTTGGCCTTGGGGGTCCTTCTGGGACCCCCTGACCACGGCCAGGGGGTCGGGAAGTGTCCACGCTGCCCCCTTTTCATGTTCTCCACATTCGTTTTTCACCCCCTCAGAGTGCGAGAGACAAAATGGCGGTCGACACTTCCTGGTTTCGACCGATTCGAATGTTTACTAAGATCTACCAACCAATCAGAATTGCGCTCGCGCACGGCAAGGTGAGCACACCCAGCACACACGCTGCGCGCGTATAGATATATATATTGATTTAAATGCTATTTTCTCAGAAAATACTGAACAGATTTACACCAAACCTGCAAAAGGCACTTCATGGACCTTATGGCTACCTCTCTGCCAAATTTCACGTAATTCTGTTCAGCCGTTCGGGCTGTAGCTGCGACTAAAGTCCCTATGGAAAAATCCATGGGGAAAACGTGTTTTGGGACCCCCCCTTTTTCTCGGCCCCCGCTTGACAAATCACCCCGAGACTTTTAGGGTAGGAGCGGAGCGGAGCGCCCCATTAGTTTTGAAAATTTCGCGAAGATTCGTCAATCGGCGCCAAAGTTTTTCAAAATAGAATTTTGAGATTTCCTATGGAAACACGGTCCTAACTATAACTATCTACTGGCGACCGCCAGTAGATAATATATATATATATATGCCAAGGTGTATTGAATAATGGTTGGGTGCATAAGTGTCTGAATGGATGATTTAGTAGGTGCGTGACTGACTGTATACGTGAGTGATTTAAACATGTCTTACTGAATGCATGGGTTAGTGACTAAACTGTGTGACTGTCTGTGTCAGTCTGTCAGTTGAAGTGTAAGCAGCTGCATGGGTTGGTGAGTAGCTACATGAGTGTCTATATAGTTATTGATTGAATGTATGATTATCTGTATGGGTGCCTGAGTGTCTGTGTGGGTGGGGGGGTGTGACTCTGTACCTAGATATATAAGTGGGCGATTCACTGGGTGTAAGGGTTCAAGAGTGCATCTGTGAAGGCTTGTATGGGTGGGTGAGTGTATGTATGTGTGTGTTAGCGAGTGGATGGATGTCTCATAGTACAGTGTGAGTAACTACATATGTGGAAGGCAGTATATGTGAGTGTTGGAGTATATAAATGACTATATGTGAGAGTGAGTGATTATGAGAGAGGCCTTATAGATTATTGTGTGCTTGTGTCAGGGATTGTATAAGAGAGTAAATATGTGTTAGTATCTGTATGAATAAGTGAGGTGGTGTGTGTATGACTGTATAAGTGAGTAAATGGGAGTGTGATTGATTCTTTTCATGACTGATTAGTTGTGTGAGTAACTCTATGGATGAGTGATGGTGTGTGAGTGTCTGTATAGGTGTATGAGTGCATATGATAGTGCTGTATTGATGAGTGACTGCATGTATGAGCAACTGTATGAGTGAATGAGTGGATGTGTGTGTATAGCTAGGAATCAGTGAGTGGGTATGTAGTAACTGGTATCGGTGTGTCTATGGTTTTGAAAATGGTAGTCTGTATTTTAGAGTGGGTGTATCAAAGATTATATGAGGGTGTGAGGAGTTGCATCGGATTATCATGTGGATGATATCATCAGTGATGTCATTTGAGATGTCATCTGTAATGTCATCAGTGATGTCACTGACCATGTCATGAATGATGTAATATGTGACGTCATCAGCAGTGCATTGTGGGAGCGCGAGTTATAGTTAGCTCAACTAACTATAACAGCAACATTTCTCTGGTTTTGTATGAGTGAAATTTCCAACTAACTATGACCTCCCTGAAACCTTTGGTTTTTTCAGTGAATTTCAAAGGTTTTTTAAATGCTAATTTCTAACAATAACGTCCCTACTACCTGTGTTTTTTCAGTGAATTTCTAAGGTTTTTTAAATGCAAATTTCTAACTATGCCCACAGAGGTAGAACATGTTCAGAAAGAGGAAGTGTTGCGGGGATTCTGCTCATGCACAGGAAACCAGGACCTCAGTGAATTGTGGTGTACCAAAAAACTCACCTCAGTACCTAGAACCCCTATCTGATTAGCATCAGTGTCTCATTCGTTCTCCGTATCATATCGAAGCTACCAATGATAAGACAACCCAGAACAAGCGACTTAGAATACTCTCAGGAATGGTGGGAATCAGAAACACCTTTTAGCTGTTATTCCCATATCAGTCCAGAACGTGAGTAATCAGTGACACTGAAAAGTTTAAAATGTTTATTTTTAACTACGTGCTCTAAGGTGCAGTACGTTGGCTAACATAAGCAAACAAATTATTAGAAATAAAACAATCAGCATTGTTACAGTAGCATAAAAAACAAAGGGAGAAATCATATTACAATGATAGTGGAAACAGGTCCTATAATGACTAGTGTACAACCCTCACCTGGCTAATAAGCTAGTTTTATATAATATTAGAAGGTCTCTAGGTTTGAATGGGGAATCCCATACCTCAAAGATCAGCTTAGGTGAATCACATCACATTATCAGCACTGCTCTCTGTGTCTGGAAAGGTTTTCTCCAAGAGTGTCAGAATCATGCATGCAATTGCAATATTAAAGGCACACGAGTTTCAGATATTTGCAGCTGTGTGCTTGTTGTGTCTAGAGCGTGAGCCGATCAACCTGAATTCAACAACATACATTGTTATTTGACCTTGACGGTTTCTGCACACAGTGTTCAGACTAAGGTCGCAGTGCACGTCTAGTGATGTGAAAAAAAGACCGTTCTCATGTGAAGAAAAAGCGAGCAAGCAGTTTTACTTGTAACAACAACTACCTGTAGTGTTGTGTGCAAAAGCAGCAAAGTGGCAAGATGGAGTTAACATCTTAAACGCTTATGCTAACATACCAATATATGCAGGCAAACCCCTGTCTCCACTACACCCTCCATTGATCGGACCACAAACAAAATAGGGAAGCAATGTAGGAAGGCAGAGTTCAAGTTCGAGTGAGACAGAACCAAGTTCATATATTGCCAATTCATATAATTGGTTGTGAAAAGTTCGAAAAGTTTGTTGGGAAAAAGTAAAAAAATATTTAAAAAATCAATCAGGGGCGCTATATAGCCCATTCTGGAACAAGAAAAATTAAAAATTAAAAATTCCAATTTGTACGTGCGGAAGATATGGGGACCTGCCAATTTAATCCATTAAAGTATAGGCACACTATGTTGCAACAGCCTCAAAGAGAAATTCATTGTAATCTTTAGTAAATGAGTCAGCCATCCAATCTATTAATGTAAACGAACATACATGTTCTTCGATTACCAGAAGCCTCTAGCACCATCAGAGGACAACTTGCCAGTTCTTCCAGATAACTTTGCGCCAGGAAGTCATGGGCCGCTGCATATATATTCAAATTTCCTAGGATTCCATGTGCAGCTGCACAGGCCATAATCCCGATACCAGAACAGTCTAGCTCATGAGCCACTAAGGGACTAATCAGTCGATCATAATCCTGGGCAGGAGACGCCGTGTTTGACAAAAACAAATCCAGAGCCCATTTAAATGAGCAATCTAGGCAATGGAAAACAGGTTGCATGGAAGTAAAATATGAGAATCGGAAGGATAATCCATAGGCTACGATCAAAGTGGCCAGAGGTAGTGTTCCATAGTATTCAAGCATCCGGTTGCGAAGTTGGAGCAGCCGGTACAGAGTGTCATGTGACGTAGATTGTGCAGCCATTGCAGAGCAAACAAATCAACAGCAGCACACCTGCAGTCAAGGCAAGGATTAATGGAAGCTCGCCGAAGACGCTGGAAAAAATAGAATGAAAAAATGCCGGTATCACACCAAATATTGTTTGGAAAGAGGTCACAAGGCCGGAGCCCACAACTTTGGAAAAACGTTTCACGAGAGGAAGTTAGGGCGACTTCTTTTTGAGACAATAGAGCTCATCTTGTTGAACGCTGCCTTCAAGGTAGGTATGGAAGGCCAGATGGATACATCGAGTCTCCCATGCGGGGGGGGGAAAAGCACATTCTTATAACAGACTACTCAATGTACGGAATTCCTACTAGCATCCCGCAGCATGCCTCATTATTTAAAAGCATATAGCTACCGTTAGCTAATAACATGAAAGTGGGTGTAATAGCTGGCACAGGATTTCCCTTCAAAATGCAAACTAAATTTGGTGCGTAAACATTGCATGTGCCATGCAATTGGATGTTCCTACAAACTACTGAGTGATCATGTGTGGAAGTGCACTCCTCTCCTTTTAAATAAACCTCTTTACCTTCTCTCATGCACCTGTATGTAAATGGGTGACCAAACTTCATGTAGGAAAGCGGTACCTAGTGGTTCGTATCAACCTAAGGCATAGTGTTTCATACATGAACTGAACTTAAACAATGGAAAAGGTAGTGTGATTAACCCATGGATAAACCACACAGCAGAGTTCGATTCGGTCAGAGAGAACGGTAAAGGTTCCAACTTTTCAATATGCAATAGTGAATATGTCGCATCCTTCATGGACATGAACTGTTGTTTATCAGCCAGATTAAATGGCAGGAATAAAGATAATGTATTCATGTAGTCCCAGAGAACTTTCCCAGCCTTCAATGTTTGTACAGTCCATGCAAACTGCATTATAGAACGCAATTGATCTTGACTATGGTATAATACAGACATGTCATCCTGTACAATATCCACAACAGATGAAACAATATTATCTAATGTATAAATCCTGGAAGAAAGAGTGTTAATGCTATTATCAATGACAACGAGCACTTTTTTCAAATTTGCTTGATCAATAGCTCGCAATTTAGAAGCAGCTTCAATTTGAGATAGTTTCCAAACTTCGTTGTAAATAGCATATATCCATCTTTTTGATCTGCCACCCACAGGGCCTCTAACAAAATCATTCAAATCTACATTGACAGTTAATTTTGACAAATGAAGCTTAACTGACACCAATGTGGAATGTTTAAGCCAGTTTTGACATAATTTTCCTACGGAATAGGTAGTAACAGAATGAGAGGTGTCAAACCGGGGGTCAACTCTAACCTGTGTGTAGCCATTTCTCAGCCCCAAAAAACGATGTTGGCAGGAGTCTGAAGATTTTTTCCATAACAACCGTCCTTGGGGATCGAAGCCGAAAATATTGAAGGATGTATTAGTAATTAGTGACTGCAATACATCCATGGACAGTTCTGTGTGATTATCCCAAAAAGGATAAGCACCCAGATCAGGAATAGTAGGGGCGTTCATCTTTTAGAAGTAGCCAATCCAAAGCAGGTGTTCTGAAAAATAGTAGAATTAAAAAATAACATAAATAATTCAACCATAAAGGACTTTGAATACAGTAATTTAGTATGTGTCAGTCTAAGTTTGGTAGCTGACTCAGCAGACATTTTAAAATAAAAGGCTTCAGGTTTAAATACACTGAAATCCGTAAAATATGTACATTTCTTCACTAGTGATTTGGAACTCCCTTCAATGGGAGCTGGACAATGTTCGCATTGTGTATAATTGACGACATTCCTAAATGTATTTGCTTTATGCAGGAAATGATTGCTATAGTGTTGGTAGCAAAACAACTCTCCATAATTTGCTGAGTCTAAATACAAATCTTCAGCATCAAAAGCAGTATAATATTTCAAATCAGAAAAAAGAGCATCTACGGCCTGGACATCCCAATAATCAGAGCATATGTTTTGTTTCACAACATCCCCCATAGAAACACGAAGTACATTGGGGACATTAATCACCTCTGTAATGCCATGAATTAGAAATGTTACAGCATCCCATACAATCCCATCTAACACAGGCCAGGCAGTAATGTTAACAAAAGTCTGGTCCCTCTTCATGATGTGTGATGAGGAGTGTGGAGCCAAAGTACCATCAATTAATCTAATTGCAGATCTTTCGGTCAGATAATGTCCATTCACTAGACGAAAAAATACAACCGCAAATCCAATTGACATGAACAAAAAAATAGATATGAGCACCAGCCAAATGTACGTCCCAGGGGGAATTAAAAAATGTCTTTTAAACCAAACAGCAAAAATAGAAACTTTCGATGGGGCATTCGATGTTGTAGAGTTAGTATCAAATGAAAAACGTGACTGCTCAACTGCACTTGATTGCAAACCAGGCAACAACACATCTGTGGGATAGGTATACTCAGTATCTTCAACGGGACCACCAGCCGGTGGACTTAATAAAGGATTAGTAACTGTATGCATCTCGAGGTCAATGTCAGGCCTGTTCGCATTTGCCGGAGCCAAAACAGAATTTCTCAGTATTGCTGGACAAGAGACCGCTGGAGTCATACTAAGAAGAATCAGCCACTCTCTGTATTTTGACATTGTCAATGGAGATGTACCTGTTATCCTTGCGACCAGGAAGTGGAGGTAAAATGACTGTTCCTGTACCCTGCACGCCAATCACTGGAACCGGTGCACGATAAGAGGGGCCAAACTCCTTCTTGTTCTCCACCTTCTCACGGACCAGGTCACTAACTCGAGGTAGCCAGGCAACTACCGGAATCTGAAGTGCAGCATCAATTGTGGAGGGCAAGTGTTCCTTTGCAAGACTGTCTCGAGTCTCTTGTAGATTCTGTAATACAGCAGAATGATCATCTACGTCAAAGGATGCGGCTGACGCCGCCATGTCTAGACCATCAAGGTCCAGGACAAACATTGTTTGCCATAGAGCATTTCGTATGGGGTCCGCCCACCCAGAGACCTTCTAGGGAGATTATTAAGTGCACGTTGAACGCTATAAAAATGGGCCAACCAGTTCCTGCCAGTGCCTAAAACCCTAGCTGTCAAGGTTTTCTTCAAGTCATGGTTCATTCGCTCCTTTAAACCATTGCCTTCAGGCCGGTATGGAGACGAAAATTTGACTTGGACCCCCAAAGATCTCATGGCATCCTTGTACGCCTTAGAGGCGAACGCCGGACCCTGGTCCGAATGGAGGGTACCACACGCAAAAATTCCCACAAAGACATGCAAATCCCTAATGACAGTTCGAGCATCAGCGCTCCTTTGTGGCCAGACTCATAGAAAACGTGTGCATGAATCCACTGAAACTAAGATGTAGTTATATGCAGTATCAGAGGAGAAAAGAACGCAGTGATCCAAAGAAACACACCGAGTGATTTATTAGATATGTATAACTGTGTCTGAGGTGGACGCGCAACTGTCGAAGGTTTAATCTGCTGGCAAATGTCACAAGTAAGGACATAATTATGAATTTGTTTATACAATCCGCACCACCAGTAACGTTGTAAGATAGTGACAGTCGCTGAAACGTCGGCATGGGCAGAAGCCATACCTTCGTGAGTGGCTGTTATCAAGGCATGTCTGCAGTCCGCGTTGGGAATCAACCTGTCACTAATGTCGTTAATTTTCACATAGGGAACTTTATCAGGACTTAAATGATAAGAGTATTTAGAAGGGAAACCTCGAGGGTAATGTCACCCTTCTCTGTTGCAGCAATAGCTGCCAAGATGTCATCATCAATCTTACTTTTGGATCTTGTAACTGCTGCTACTAGATATGTTGCCACTGCTGTATTCACTGCTTCGTCAGCTAAACTGTTGCCAACAGCGTGGACACCTGCGCTCTGTTGACCAAGAGTATGCATTACGTTCACGAGCGGCAAACGTTGTTTAAGTTCTGCAACTCGAACCCAAAGCACTTTATATTTGATTGTGCTATCTTTGGAATCACGATACTCATTTTGAGACCAAAAGAAAAAATTGTTGTTGAAAGACTGTGCACAGTAGAATGAGTCTCTCGAGGATCAGCAAACTCCAGTGCAAGCACCAGAGCCGGTAGCTCTGCCAACAGGGCGGTATAATCACCCAATGTCTACGTATGCACAACATCAGACTTGAATTCTCCATTCACAAAAGTACCAGCCACTATTGCGCTGGCTGCTGAATAAGCGTGCTTAGAAACCGCCGCCGGTTGTGCTGAACCATAAGAGTAAATGACACAATGGTATTCCTCAAGCGGGTGCAAAGACAGAGGAGCTGGATCAACTAATTCATTCTGCAAGTACTCCTGAGTCTGCAATGAGGCATCAAGGATGAAAGTGACATCTGGAGACGTCAAAGAAGTGGCACGTTGTATCCAACATGGATGCAAAGCTTTAGAATTAGGTACACTGGCTTTAGTCACTGCCTCAAGGGCAGGACACGGTGTGACAATCAACATGCGTTTCCCTTGCGACAGCGTTCTCTCTTTCAGAATCGCCATTTGCACTGCAGTCAAAACTTTTTTGACGGTGGAAAAGCGCATTTCAGCCGAAGTGTACAAGTGTGACTTGTAAGCAATAGGGACTGTGTCTCCCTCATTAAACGTCAAGTACGTGAAACCCACTGCGCCAGGCACAATTCTGATTATGAGGTTTATGTGGTTATCACGTGTTAATAATTATTTAGAAGCAAGAAGATCAGCCAGCAAAGAGTGCAGGATAGCTGTATGTTCTGGCAGCCAGCTCGCTTTGGTAAAAGTAGGTTGTACCAAGGCATATAGCGGCTTGATACATTGGGCACAATCGGTAATGGAAGTACGCCCGAAATTTTAAAAAAACAGCAAAGATTGTAGTTTTTTTACAGTTGTTGGAGCGCGCAAACATGCGCATTTCTCCAAGAAGTGAGGTGCTAAACCTCGACCTTCGTTTTTAAGTTCATAGCCCAAAAACAACACTGTATACTCTGCAATGTGTGATTTTGCAAAGTTAAATTTTTAACCGAAGTCCGCAAACATAACAATGATGCGGTCAACGCGACACAGATGCGGCCATAATTCGTTGTCTGTGAGATAAATATCATCAACATACGAGTACACATCAGGGTCAATGCTCTCTAACAACGAGACTACACGTGCAGCAAAGACTCCAAGACTGTTTTTGTAGCCCATGGCTAATCTTTTAAAATGTTTTTTGTTTGCCCCCAGAAGTAAGGGCTGTCCATTGACTACTAATAGAGGACAGGTTATGGCTATAAAAGCCATTGGAGATGTCAAGTGTGGTCTTAAACCTTTTTCTCACGAGACAATCAACGAGGGTGTTTTGTACCGCTCACATCCGACAATGAGAGTTCAAATGCCAATAATCTAAAACTAGGCGGTACGACCCATCAGGTTTGGTTACAGTGAAAAAGGATTATTCATGGGTGACACACATGTTTCAATTACACCTTGATATTCCAATTGGTCAAGGATTCCTGCGACGTGAGATCTAGCTTCCCGGCTCATGGGATATTGGGGTTGTGGCTGTGGCATAGACCATAATGGAATCTCATGGCTTTGTGATAATTTATCCCACCCAACCTGAGTACGGTACAATGCCGGAGCAAGCACTTGTGCCCACTCTTCTGCAAAGTTCTGAGCCTACTTCTTTGACACTGTGTGCGCGAAAGACGGGAGGATTACCTCCTCCCCTCTGGGAGTGGCCAAAACGAAAGCTGGGGGCATGTCTGCCTCTGAGAGTAAAATGTCATATGTAGAGTTCAGATGTTCCCAAAAAATCCCTTTTATGGTATTCTGTATGTCACTTTTAATTAAAAGTACTATGTCATATAGTCTGTCAGGGGGAGCCACTCTAGTGTCAGCAGTTTCTACAGTAATAAATGTGTCAGTTGCTGTCGCCTTCAGATATGGACGCCGTGCTTGCGCACTATTGTAACCTCCGCTGCACTGTCTAGCAGCGTTAGAGCCCATGTCAGGTTCCGAAGCTCACTATCTGTGGCATACCTCGCTGTTAGTGCAGCAACTTTCTTTTTCTGAAACGGAGGTCTTTGACGTGCAAATTCGTCTTGCTTGCCTTTTACCATCAGCCGGGCAGGGCTGTTCACGTCCTTGAGGGGCACCCCGACCCTTGCCACATTCACCTCCACCGGATTGCGAGACCGATGTTTCCTGTGAAGAACGAGGAGAACGTTGTTCAGGAACCTGAAATCTATCAGGAGACCAAATTCTTGTGCGATCGCGCAGTTCATATGTGCGTTCAGTAGTCACTGGTACCGGTGACGCGGGACGAGACCCCTGTTTCTGTTGCTGCTTCCCCTGTTTCTTAGTTTTCCAAGTTTGTTTAGGAAAAGCTGGACGGTAGTCTTTAATAGACTTAACCGTCTGAGTTTGCAGTTGCGCCGTTGTTTTAGCAAAAGGCTTAACCCCCAAACTATTGCGGCCAATGGTCTTATAAGCCTCTGCTATAATTTTTGGTAACTGCCTGGGTATATCAACGTCGTCGACGAGGCGCAGCACATTCGACACCTGAAAGATAACAGCATCTCCTTTGATGTTAGCAAGGATGAGATCAGCCACTACATCGAACACGCCGGCAAGCCTCATTCCCAACTCGACTGCCGCCTCCGGACCGTGCTCACCTGTACATTGCGAGAGACGTATTGCACCAAAGCCCTATGTACCGCAATCAAGGCGGTATGAAGTTAAAGTAAGTCATCCACCGGGGCTTGCAAATACCGTGGATGAGGTGTAAACCCGGCCAAGACTTGCCAAGTGGCCTCAGGGCTGGACAAGGGACCTAACCAAACGGGATTAAAGGTGTGAGGGAGGGCGCCATTGAACCAAATACGATGCTGCCAAGCAGAAATAGGAATTTCCTGTGTCCTATATGGCGTGTAATTAGCTGGAACTGCTGTAGGAGTGTATGCGTGAAACCTCTTATCATCCGCATTCACCTCCGGGAAAGTAACCCAAGAGTAAAACAGCTCACAGGGGAACGATGCATCAGCACTCACTACAAAGATAATTGACATTCCATCGTCTGGCACCCCAAACTGCGACAAATGACGCCGGAGAGGTGCACGACTATGTGCTGCAATAGCAACTTCAGCCATAAGGACGCAGAGAAGAAAAACAATCTATATTAAACTGAAGCACAAAACGCGATAGTAATTCAAAATGAAACCTTTTTAATTGTCAAGCTTGAGAAAACCTATATACTAACTATTTAGGTAGGTTAAAACCGTCCCTTCCATTAACCGGAAACAATAGTGAGGGTGTTGTGGACAAATACAAACACTACTAAGGTGTCTCAAATATTAAGACCAAAACGTTAGATGCACCATGTTGCGGGGATTCTGCTCATGCACAGAAATATGGAAACCAGTACCTCAGTGAATTGTGGTGTACCAAAAAACTCACCTCAGTACCTAGAACCCCTATCCGACTAGCATCAGTGTCTCATTCATTCTCCGTATCATATCAAAGCTACCAATGATTAGACAACCCAGAACAAGCGACTTAGAATACTATCAGGAATGGTGGGAATCAGAAACACCTTTTCGTTATTATTCTCATATCGGTCCACAACGTGAGTAATCAGAGACACGGAAAAGTTTAAAATGTTTATTGTTCAACTACATGCTCTAAGGTGCAGTACTTTGGCTAACATAAGCAAACAAATGATTAGAAATAAAACCATCATCATTGGTACAATACCATCACAAACAAAGGGAGAAATCATATTACAATGATAGTGGAAACAGGTCCTATAATACCTTGTGTACCACCCTCCCATGGCTAATAAGCTAGTTTTATATAATAATAGAAGGTCTCTAGGTTTGAACGGGGAACCCCATACCTCAAAGATCAGCTTAGGTGAATCACATCACAGGATCAGCACTGCTCTCTGTGTCTGGAAAGGTTTTCTCCAAGAGTGTCAGAATCATGCGTACAATTGCAATATTAAAGGCACCCGAGTTTCAGATATTTGCAGCTGTGTGCTTGTTGTGTCTAGAGTGTGGGCCGATCAACCTGAATTCAACAGCATACATTGTTATTTGACCTTGACGGTTTATGCACACAGTGTTCAGACTAAGGTTGCGGTGCACGTCTAGGGATGTGAAAAACAGACTGTTCTCATGTGAAGAAAAAGCAAGCAAGCAGTTTTACTTGTAACAACAACTACCTGTAGTGTCGTGTGCAAAAGCAGCAAAGTGGCAAGATGGCATTAAAATCTAAAACGTTTATGCTAACATAGCAATGTATGCAGACAAACCCCTGTCTTTACTACAGAAGAAAGTCGCAGAAAGAAGCAAAATGCAGAAAGAGGCAACAGAAGTCCAGAAAGATGAAGAAATGTGTGGAGAGAAGCAAGAGATATGCAGAAAGAACCAACACAGGTGCAGAAAGAGGACTTGTTGCAAAGTGATCCTGTGACCCCAACTTTTTTCTGACTGGTGGCAAGAGAATTGCTGAAAGAAGCAACAAAGGTGTAGAAAGAAGCAAGAGAAGTGCAGAAAGTGGCAAGTGAGGTGCAGAAAGAAGCAAGAGCAGTGCAGAAAGAACCAACATAGGTGCAAGAAAAGCAAGAGGGGTGTAGAAAAAGGTAGGAGATATGCAGAAAGAGGCAAGAGAGGTAAAGAAAGAGGCAGAAGGGGTGCAGAAATAAGGGAGAGAAGTGCAGAAAGAGGCAAGAGAATTACTGGAAGAAGCATCAAAGGTGTAGAAAGAAGCAAGAGAAGTGCAGAAAGAGGCAAGTGAGGTGCAGAAAGAAGCAAGAGCAGTGCAGAAAGAACCAACAGAGGGGTAAAAAAAGCAAGAGGGGTGTAGAAAAAGGTAGGAGATATGCAGAAAGAGGCAAGAGAGATACAGACAGAGGCAAAAGAGGCACAGAAAGAGGGAAGAGGGGTACAGAAAGAGGCAAGAGAGGTGCAGAAAGAGGCATGAGTGGTGCACAAAGAAGCAAGTGAGGTGCACAAAGAAGCAACAGAGGTGCAGAAAGAGGCAAAAGAGGTGCAGAAAGAAGCAGGAGTGGCTTGCCCACCATTAGTAACAATTCAACACCCACATTTAGCAATAAGTAACAGGTGAACATTCTAGGTTTGCACAGGGCCTTCCACCACGCTGTAACACTTGTCGCTGCATTTTTGGAAACGTTTGAGCTAGAAACAATGTTTTTTTGTTCGAATCTGCAGATTATGCAGCAGATGATAGATTATGTGGCAAATGTAATTGTGCAAAAGTGGGGCAGCCAAATAGTCACATAATTCCAGTGGCCCTGCTCAAACCTCTGACTAGGTCCAGAAGTGCAGCTCACTGGTTCCTATTATTTTTTTTGTCTCATTGAGTTCATAGTTTGGCTTCTATGGAAATGAGGAATACTTAACCTGAGGTTACAACTCCACAATACAGACTATCATACCACAGAATTACTCTCCATAACACATAATCCCACTCTACATAATTTTTACACACTAAATACCACATCATTTCTAGCCACATAATTTCACTGCACAACATACCACATAATTCCACTACACACAACCTACATCCACTCCACTCCAAGAAACATTATTAAAACACTTTTACATTTACAGCGCCAATAGCTCTAACTCTTGCAAATGCAAAACCTATTACATTGCAAATGCTTCTTTAACTAGAAGTCGCGTTTGAAGAGTGATGGAGAAAGGGTGCTGGGCCTCCAACCTGCACTCTGGAATTCTGCTGTGTAGGACTTACAGGAGGTCCCAGGAGGGCATCTGCCCCCAAAGTACCTCAGGAGTAAAGTGGAGTTCATCCCCCATCCTGTAGTCTGCCCAGAGGCACCTTTGCAGAATGTTGGAGAAAGGGGCATGGCCTCTGAAGACGTTTTAGCAATCCCACTGTGTGGGATTTACTGGAGGTAACAAGAGGGGTAGTTGGCTCACAAGGACATCCTTGTGGGCAAATTACCCCTCATATTACCTCCAGTAAGTCCCACACAGCAGGATTGCTAAGTTCTCATAGCAGGCCACGCCCCCTTTGCCCATCACTCTGCAAATGCGGTCCCTTGTGGCTCTTGGATGGGGATTGAAGTCCTCTTCGCTGCTGGAGGTGCTAAGAGGCCAACTAGCATGCCTCTTACCTCCAGTAAACCCCACACAGTGGGATTGCTGAGAGGTGGACACTGGTGCGCTCTCGACTGGGGGATAAATGTCCCCTTTCCTCCTGAGGGTCCCTGGGGGCCAACTAGCCCTCCTGTTACCTCCAGTAAGACCCATACAGCTGGTTTGCTGAGAGTGCTCAAAAACCATGCCCCCTTTTTACACCACTCTGCAAACGCGGCTCCAGGCGCACTGTTGCTCGGGGAATGAAGTCCACTTTAGTCCTGAGGTCCTTAAGACACAAAAGGCCCTCATCGCCCCACCAGCAATGCGCCAAGAGGGGAGTTTACAAAGTGGTGTAATAAGGGGCATGGCCTCGGCCCACCTCTCAGCAATCCCACAGTTTGGGGCTTACTAGAGGTACCTGTTGGGCTAGTTGGCCCCCACGGACCCTCAGGATTCAAGGGGACTTAATCTCCCAACTTAGAACGTGCCAGGAGGCGCGTTTGCAGAGTGGTACAGGGAGGGAGCAGTGCCTCTAGGGAGTTGCAGCTTTTCTTATATTTATTAGAAGGAGGGCTGTGTGGCCCTGTTCTCAAAATGTTATGAGGACCCCCTAATACATAAGGGGGGGGGCTGCATGGCCCCCCTTCCCCGGGCTACTATTGGCCCCTGGGGCCCCATCCTCTGGGGCCTGGCCTTGTTTTTTATTTAATTACGGGAGGGGGGCCGTGTGGCCCCCCTACCCTAGGCCACTTCTGCCCCGGGGACCACATCTCCCGGGGCCGGCCCTCAAGTTGAGGACCGTGGGGGGAGCCCCAATACCCCATGGTCCTAGCTGGCTCCCCGCCTCCTGCAGGAGCCAGCATTGCTTTTGGGCAAGCAGAGCTGCTGACATGCAGCTACCCTTGCCCAAAAGCAATTCTGCTTTGCTTCTTGGAAGCAAGAGCAGGTATATGCATTATGTTTTGTTGGTAACACTGTCAAACTACCTTGCAGGTCCATTCTCACCCCAGGTATGATCCCTGACAAGTTACTTGTCCTGGAAATCACACTGAAATGAACAGGACATAAAGGCAATCAGTGTTGCAGAGCCAGGGTGTTTCTTCTTATTCACCAGTGCTATCTCCCCTGGACATCTCTTTGCTACCCTCCATCACTGCTGCAATAACCCTAATGTTACCTTGCATGTCATAACTAACCTGCCTTCACATGTAATAGGTCACAAGGTAAAACATGTGTAGAACAGACTTCCATGTTCCTTGCAACACTGTTAACAATCCAATCCAATAGGAACATTCAAATGACATGTAATAACCTCACTGTATACAAACACAAGGAACCTCTTCTGTCCACCAGGGAGATCCTCCATGGCTTTTTCCCCAGAATTTATCATTTGGCTCTCTGATTATTTCCACCACACACCGCAGCTGTTTGATCAAAGGAACATGAGGGCAAGACCTGGCCAAATTGGTGATGAGCTCATGTCACATGCCACACAGAGCCACTGTGCATCTTCCAGCTAGCAGTACCATGCCAATCCCTATTTATTCCACACCTTGACGCTTTGGCCACTGGAGAAAGTGGCCATCCTACAGCTGTGGAAGTTAAAGAACACATCATGGATAAGATCCATGTGGTTGGCTGTGATGGCTGCGATGTTCTGAGCCACACACATCCTGATATGACCTCACAAAGAGTGAACAGGGGCCCTGCAGAGCATAGGGAAGATCTCCGTGCTATCCTATAGGGCACCCTCCCAACCAGTGTAAAAGTAATTGAAATGAGACAGTAAACTGTTTGGTGCTGCATGTTTACGTCATGGGGTCCGTGACCATGTGCCCTGGTGGTGGGTACCTCAGATTGGTGCCAGCTATGCTGGGCCTCCTCCGTGAGGTGCAGCTTGAGTCCAAAGCCACACTTGAAGCCATACTGCGCTACGTCTGTGATATCTTAAATGAAAAAATACAGTTTGTATTATGCATTATTTAAATATGAAAGGTGATGTATAGGAATAATTAAAAGTAGTTTAAATATGTTTTGACCTCAAATTAACATTAGATTATATTTATTTTAAACTACTTAAATAGTTTAATTTAATGTTATTTTCTGTTAGGTTTTGTTTTCAGCCCTTATTTCCATTATGTTCTATAGGAGGGTGTTGCAGTATCATGGGCTGGCACTTGCTACTATTTCTTTTTGGCATTAGAAACTTACACTTGAAGATATAGCTTCACCTTCTTTTTCAAAGGATGGGGATGTGACAGTCTACACTTTTGTGTAACTTTATTTCTGACTATTGAATACCCAAAAGTAGTAAAGTTACTCAAAAGTGTACATTACGCACAGGTGTAATTTGCCTTTGTGAATATTCCTGAAAATAACTCCCATTTGCCACTCTTGAACTCGCCTACTACTACCTGTTTTAGGCATAAATTTACATGTTTCTAGAAATGGTCCTGAAATGTGTTTGAGAATAGCTTCAAAACTGTGCCTTTTTTTTTTCTTTTTTCATTTAATGCAATTTTATATAGCGCGAACATTACCCAAAGGTGTCAGAGAGCTTTACAAAAGAACCAGTTGCGTTACATAAGGATTTTGGTTTACATGAGTTACATAAGAGATACAAACAGAAAAAAACTGCAAATATACAATTGGAGTGAAGGGAGGGAAAATTGCAAATGTACAAGTTGCAAAGTCACTCAATGAAGAGATACAAACAGATACACTCTCAAATTACATGGGAGAGGTAGTAAGTACAAATGTCTACTACATATACTAGTGGTCAGAGTTATATATACAAGTGAAGTGAAAAGAGGAAAAAATTGCAAATGTACGAGTTGTAAAGTCACTCAAGAGGAGATACAAACAGAAAATCTAAAATCACATAGGAATGGCAGTATGTACAGAGGTCTACTACATATACTAGTGGTTAGAGTTCTGTAAAAATACAAATAGGATGTGGGAGGCACCCCTGTCCCATCCGAGTGGGAGGAGCATCATGAGTCTCAGACATAGGCGGTATGCATTGAGGGGAAGCAGGGTGCGCTGCGGCTGGAAGGGTGATTCTGTGGGTCGATAAGAGGGAATGTCAGGTGCTGCTGAGTAAACAACATGAGCAGGGTCCCTGGGAAGGAGATTGGTGTACAGGACCATGACAGTGCGGTGGCTGCTGTCCGTACCAGGTAGGGAGAGCAGGTGTCTGCCTGCATGTCCGATGGTGGGGGAGGGAACTGGAAGGGGGGTGGGGTGATAAGGGAGAGAGAACATAATTGGGGGTTGGGAGGGATGGTGGGATGAGTGGGGTGGGTTAGAGTGGGAGGAAAGAGGGGAAGGGTTGAAGGGGAAGGAAGGAATGTGTGTGGAAGGGGGAGGGGGCATGAAGGGAGGGTAAGGGGGATGTGTGGGGGATTATTGGGAGTTTCTTCAGGGGTGAGAAGGTAAGGGGAGGAGGGAGATTGAACTGACCGGCAGCTCCCGCAATCAGGACCAGTGAGCCGATCACATCTGGGGAAAACATTAATATGGGTCTCCCCTGAAGAAAGGGATCCCATGTCTGTGCAAACACCTCTGCCTGATCCTGAATGCCATAAATAACACATTCATGGGAAGCTGTTTCAATCATCGCTACCATCCAGTCCTCTTGAAAGGTGGGAGTGAGCGACCACCATTGCTGAAAGATCAGAGCTTGGCTGTGGATAGTACTGTGTGGAGGAGGCGGTGTTGTGGGTGAGTGATGTCCGAGGAGTCTCTGATGTTGTGCAGAAGGATGATGGGGGTGAGGGGGAGGAGTGGAGGAGTAGAGGCATGGACCCTCCCAAGGTGAACCTGATATAGGACCAGAAGGGTTGAATAGAAGGGCAATTGCAGAAAAAGTCGAGGAGGTCGCAGGGTGTGACTGAGAATCTCCAACACCTCAAATGAGGCAGAAAGTCAGCCCTCTGCCACTTCACAGGGGTCCAGTACACCTCATGGAGTGTTTTAAAAAGGCAGACTTTCAACCGGGCCTTATGGGTTCCCTTATCCAGGGCCTCCATAACCTCCTCCCAGTCCTCTTCTTCAACGGTGAATCGTAGGTGGGCCTGCCACTTAGCGCAGAGGCAATGCAGGAGATGTTGTGAGAATAGGTGGTTTGTAAATGTGCCATAGAGTTCCGACATCAATCCCTTGTGCCTGCCCAGATGGTCAAACAGTCCACTATTGGTGAAGATTGAAGGGCCCAAGGGCGAGGACCAAGACATCGCCTCAGCAGTGCTGCCACTGCAAGTACTGCCAGGCCTGCTGCAGGTGTAACCCAAATTCCTCCCATAACTGAATGAAAGGTTTCAAGTCGCCATCCAGTAACACCTAGTCCAGGGTCCATATGTCCACTTCTTTCCATCGGGACCAACAGAGTGTCTAGCCGTGTATATGGATGCTGTTGTTGCCCCATACAGGTGCCTTGGTGTGTAGTCGGTGGACTATGCCTAAAAGGCAGTGCAAACTGTGCCATGCTTTGTGAGTAACCTGTATCACAGGATGTGGGGAGGTAGTTGGGGGCGGTGTGTTCCTTGTATAGGGGTCCAAGACCTTCGCCACAGGCAAGGATCAAGCAATCCATTGCAACCGACTGGGGGGGGGTCCAGCGTATCCAGGAGCAGATAAGCAAGCTGGGAGAGATGAAGGGCTAAAGAGTAGTGTTCTGCAGATGGTAGGCCCAGATCACCACAGGAGTAGTGAGCCATAAGTTTGGACACAGATAAGCGGGTGGCTGGAACCTCAAACAAAGGCCCATATTCGGGTGACAAGGAGGCGTAGAGTGGTTAGAGGCGTTATGATGGGTAGCATGCCCAATGTGTAGATAAAGTGCAGCAGTGTGACCATTTGTACTGCCTGTACTCAGCCCCACATGGAAAATCACAGAAGGGACCAATTGTTGAAGTCTGATTTCATCTGCGCGATCAGGGGTGTCAGGTTATCCACAGCCATTGCTTTCAGGACCCCCAGGTATTTGAGCTATGAAGATTTCCATCGTAAAGGGTAGCCATGGATCGGCGACTTCGTGGTGCCTAAGGAGAGTGGAAGGGCCTCGCTTTTGTCTAAATTCACCTTGTAATCGGATAGGGCCACAAAGTCGTCGATGACTTCTAGTAATGCCGACAAGGAGCGATGGAAGGTTCCTAATGGCAAGCAAAATATTGTCAGCATATAGATACATTTTAGAGAGGCCACCCACAAAGGGAATTCCTGATTTAAGCGTTGAGTGGCAATGACAGAGGCCAAGGGCTCCATGGCCAGTAAGAACAAGAGGTGGGAGAGTGGGCCGACCTGATGGGTGCCTCTACGGATTTGAAAGGTATCCAAGAGAAACCCTTCGCATTTGACCTGGGCCACAGGGCAGTCGTAAAGTAAGCACACCTTGGAGATAAACCTCTCTCCCAAGTCTAAGCATTTCAAAGCGACAAAGAGGTACCCCCATTCAATGCGATCAAACACCATTTCTGCATCTAGGGAGAGGACTACCACATCCTCCAGGAAGTCCTTAACAGTCATTAGAATTTTAGCCAGGGTGCAGAGGGGATTCCTGGAAGAGTGTTCCCGGGACAAAGCCAACCTGTGTATGATGAATAAGGGAGGGTATGACCTTGCTTAGGTGTGCCGCCAAGCTGCTGGCTAAGATTTTAATGTACCCATTTAGGAGGGAGATGGGACATTAGCTTGCACACAGTAAGATGCCTCCCCCTGGTTTAGGCAGAACCGCGATCACCGCTCTGTCCTAATGAGGCCATCCTTTCCGCCTCGTGTAAGGCAGCATGTAGGGTATCGATTGCCTCCTTTCTGGACCATTTGTAGAATTTCACAGGGAATCCGTCCTTGCCCGGGGCTTTGTGGTAGGGCAACTTTGAGATGACCACTGCAATTTCCTCCTTACTAATATCCCCCGTTTATCGCTCTCAGCCCTAATCCATCAAGTGTGTAAGGTTAACTCCCTTGAGAAAGGTGAATACCTGTTTTGTGCTGGCCTGTGCTTCTGGGGTGTAAAGCTGTTCATTAAATGACCCAAATTCATTGAAGATGTCCTGGAGTCGAGTAAGGACATCCCTGTTCACAGATGGGATAGCGGGAATGGCCATTGTAGTCTACCGTTGCCTCAATTGTGCTGCTAGCATTCAGGCCGCTTTTTCCCCGGCTCATAATGCCTCTCCTTCAGGTGTTGGAGCGTGTATTCGGCCATGGAGGTGAAAAGGACATTAAGGGCCATACGGACTTTCTCTAGTCGTCTGTGGTTGGGTACTATGGGGTGGGTGGAATAAAGGCCCATGAGGGAGGCAATCAGTCCCTCCAGTTCAATCTGATGAAGGAACTCTTTTAGCTGCCCGAGAATGGTTGCCTTCATGGCCGCCCATAATAAATGGCAGGAGTCCAGAGATGTCTTGTTGTCCGCCAGGTGAGTGGATAGGTGGGCCTGAAATTGGGTCTTGCTCTAAGGTTAGCGGTATCTCTGCACAATCAGCCATCATGGTGGTCAGAGACAGCAGCCTCCAAGATGCGGGAGCAGCCGACAAGTGCCACCATGGAGTGAGAGGCTAGGAAGTAGTCCGTGGGCGGAGGACAGGAACGTGTATTTCCTGTCTGTCGGGTGGCAAAGGTGCCAATGACCCATGAGGCCATGGTCTGAGGCGATCTCCTAGCAGGGCTCTGTTCTTGTCATTCCCCCTGTCCAAGGGTCCTGTCCCATCTAGCACTATGTCACGGGCGAGATTTCAGTCACCTCCAATGATGCATTGAGATGCTCTAATCTAGAAAAGCAGAAAAAATAAAGAGGGGGAGGGAGAAGGTGAAGGAAGGTGAGGGAGGGAGGGAAGGAAGGAGTAGAGGAAAGGATATAAAATGAGCGTGTAGGAGGGGGAAGGTGAGAAAAGAAGGGGGAGTGAGGGGTAAACGGGCAAAGGGGATGGGTACGTAGGTAGAACGACTACTGGTAGGCACCAGTCAGTGCTGAGTATAGGTAGGCAGGGATCACCAAAGGACACATCAGATGGGGATCCGAGAGGGGGATAGAGGGTATCAGGAAGAGAGGAGTAGACTGCATGCAAGGACATGGTGCTAGGAACGCTGGGCTGCACACTGTGGGTCTAATCTTGTGGGTTGTAATGTACTGAGGGGGCCCCTTCCGGGGGCAGTGCTGGCTGGGAGGCGAACCAGTGCGTTGGTGCAATTGTTACTAAGAATGGTCGCACATTCATGCAAGGGGAAGAAAGCAAGCTCTTGTGATCTGCAGAAGGAAGAGAAGTGGTGAGCACTACTGAATTTGCAGCAAAGAGGGAGGACAGTGAAAGGGAGGTGCCGGGTGAGTGAACAGCTATTAATCCAGGGGGTTTGTTAGTGGTGCTGTGGATCCAGCATCCCTACCTGGGGGCAGATGCTGCCCATGCTGGTGCTTTGCAGTTGACAAGAGAGGGTCCAAGTGGAGATGAGGGATGATAAAGTCAGAACCTCGCAGAGGGCAAGAGGCGCGGGGGTAAGCGGCCTAATACTGGGTCCCAGAAGCCCCCCCTGTGTGGGTGTGGGCAGGGGTATGGATGCATCAATGAGTAAGGGTGGGCCCGGGACTCAAGAATGAAGAAGGGGAGAAGGGATATGGCTATGCCTTCAGTGTTTACAAATAGGGCGAGGCGAACATAAGAGATGCACTGTCCAGTTCCACATTGTCTAGGTAGCGTGTCAGTGACGTTGCGCGAGTTCGCGATCACTGCCTCCACATGGGGGGGCATAAAGCTGCGAGGGACAATGATGCATGGGGGGATGGGAAGAGGATAGCGGGGGATAGTCCTAGTCTCTAGGCCCCTGATGCTGCGCACCCGCTTCCTGTGGCCACATGAAGTGTCATCAGGTGAGGGGGATCCCGGAGTCAGACAACCAACAGCGTTCAAAGCACACAGCAGATAAAATGCATACACACAGCAATCGAACATTGAGAAGATAAAAATTGAAGTATGCAAAGAAATAGACTATGAATGAAGTAAGCTTATACTCAGCCATCAATCTCATTCGCCGGGTCTCAGTATTCAGACCGTAGTTCTTCTGGCACGCTATGGCAGGCTCCAGTTATCAAATT
Organism: Triturus cristatus; assembly: GCF_964204655.1. Classification (NCBI taxonomy): domain Eukaryota; kingdom Metazoa; phylum Chordata; class Amphibia; order Caudata; family Salamandridae; genus Triturus; species Triturus cristatus. The sequence continues at coordinate 1,208,832,931 of NC_140591.1, read as the reverse complement.
TAATGGCGTGTTCTCTGTGGTGGCAGCGGTGGATTTAAGGGGAGAGTGTGACTTGCCCATGTCATGCTCCTGTTTGAGAGCGACTAATGCCTGGAGAGCTTGGTTCCTGTCTCTCAGGGAGTGGGCTGCCCTGTCAGGGTCTCTGCCTCTGTGTTGGGAGCCTCCCAAGTTCTGCTTGAGGGGCTGGGGGGGCCAGGAGGGAGTATGATAGCAGGGTGGAGCTGTCTCCAGAAGCAGAGGCAACAGTGTCCATGTTCTGAGGGGTGAGACCTTCCAAGAATTGTTGGAGATCCTCTGGGTTGAAAATTTCTTTTGAGATGCCAACATTGGTGATCTGGAGGCGCCCCTCAAATGTGTACTGGCCATGGGTGTGGGCCGCAGTTTTCAGTTGCCAGGTCTGTTTGTGGCCTAGGAAACAAGCAATAGGCCGTCGTGGGCATACGGATGCGCCCCGTCAGGGTGGTTCAGTGCGATGGGTCCTCTGCATCTCCAAGTGGGGGTCAAAGACCAGACCTGTGAGTTTCAGGAGTGTGGCCCCAAGGAAAGATTTGATGTCAAGATCTTCCACGTTTTCTGGAAATTCAAAAGAACAGACGTTGTCTCTGCAGCTCCTGTCTTCCAAGTCTATGACTTTGCTGCATACAAATAGGAGTTCTTGGTCTTGTTCCGGTATGGTGTTGAGGCGGTCATCCAACACGGAAACACGCGTGTCAGGCCGTCCATGCGGTTCTGGAAACTGGCTATATCTGGACGGATGGACCTGGTCTCGGTGGCCAGGGTATAGATGTTGGCCTATATGCCCCCCACCTGTCTGCCCACTGTGGAGATTTACTGCAGGATTTGCTTCATAGTGGCATCCGGTGTGGCGGCCATGGTGTGCAGAGAATGACCGGACTCAGATAAGGTTGCATTCTGGGTGCTGTTCGCGGTGTGCCCCTGTTTAACAGAAGGCTTTCCCGTAGTCTTGCCAGGAGACCTCCCCATACCACACGTTGGTTCCACAAGTCAGGGAGGAGAGTTTGACTGTCCCCATAGAGTCTAAGCTCTGGTGTCCAATGGGAGGCTAGAGCGTGCCCTGAAGTGCAATGAGTGTGTGAGCCCACAGGATTCACATGGACCCTAGGTCCAAGGTGTGCCCACCACAGTCCAGGCTGCAGAGAGGGGCGGGGCCTACGACAGGTAGGCACAGGCAGGGTCAGAGGCTAAGGTGCTGCCAGTCTTCTATATAGTAAGCCAGGCCTCAATCAGGCGGTGTACCTAAGGTCGGTGGAGAGCCTCACTGCGTTGGGGCTGTTGTGGTCCAGTGCGCCACACAGGAACAGGTCCTAGTAGAACCATGGCCCGTCGGCTTGTAGTATGCCGAGATATATTTGGCAGTGCCCGGTTTGGGGTGCTGTGGCAATTGGCAGGCAGGCATGGTGGGAGTAATAAGGCTCAGAGCCCCCAACCTTCCATATAGGCAATGGTCCAGAGGAAAGGGAAGATCTTCTGACTTGTTGCCCTGTTGCAGGCGTGGCCCCTCGTAGCGCACTGACCCACCTGGTATCAAGCCTCAGCAATTGTAGGGGCCACAGGTCCAGATAGTGCCCGTAAACGTTGATGCCTGAGTAGCCAAGGCAGCGGCAACAGTGGGCTCGATGATGGGGTTTTTCCTGTGTTGGTGATGTGCATGGTACGAGGTGCAGGCCCGAGACCTCCACAGGCCCTCAACAGCAGAGGGTGGTGGATGGGGATCGTGAGTGCCCAGCCCTCGGCAGGTCAGTGTATCTGGGTGGTGTGACTCCCCGACTGTGCTTTCACTTCAGGTGCTGTAGGCCCTCCCAGGATTGGGCAGTGAAGCTGTCGTGGTTTGCCGTTTGCAGTTGAATCCAATCACTTTCCTGCCTCTTTTAGCTCTGTGGTGGAGAGGGTGTGTGGATCCCCGCACCGCTGGTGGGAGGAGTGGTGGGTGGGGGCCCAAGCTTGTGGTCCCTCACGGTCCACAGGATAGATAGCAGGAGAGAACGGGTCAGTCACCGCGGGACACCACACCACTAGTTGATCAGGGTGGGTGTCTCTCCTCACCGTGGGCCACGGCTACTAGTCTTGCTGCAGGCCCTTCTCGCGATCTGTATTGCGAAGCTGGGATGGAGGCTTCCATCAGGCCCAGGACACTAGCATCCAGGTCTGCAGCTTGTCTACAAGACAGGGAGACATTTCACAAAGCCTCAACATCCCTGGAAATGCTGCTGCCCCTGTCCGGGGCCCGTCTCATCATGGAGCTACGACATTAATTAAAACATATATGAGTGTATGCTTAATGGTGGTTGTCAGTCAGATTTATTATTGATATATCCGTAATAATGATGTTAAATTTGCACCTCTATATTTCACACAAAAAATCTCAATAAACATGTTCCCATCACATTCAATAAAAGTTTTTTATAGGGCCTCAAGATTACCAAACAATACTCTCATGTAAATACATTCCCTGATGTATTTTTTTCACCAAACCTAGAAGCCAAAGGGACTAACACTTTATAGAAGCAGGTGTACTTCATGAATATCAAAGGCAGAATATTGATGGGGCAGAATAAAGTGTCAAAAATACGGAAGGCCAAAATAATAAAAGGTAAATATGTATAGAATGTCTATACTTAACTTCACACATACGTACCTTGGTGATATATATACCTTCAAGATATGTTGATATGGAGTTAAGAACAGGACATTCTTGCTTCCCTCTGTATACTTATGTTTTCCCCCTAAATTCTTGTCATGATATTCTAGCCCGTTTATGTTCTGCCTTCTATATTCCGTAGTACAATCATGGCAGCGCACACTTGACAAAGGCAGGCTATTATCTATTAAATGCTGTTGCTTTGTCATTTTGAAGCTTGAACTGCTTTTCATAAAGCCCGGAAGAGGCAAACAACTGCACTTGCATTGCCAGCATCGGATAATCAGTGGCCCAGCGGATAATCTGAAATTAGGGCTTCCTTTTTTGCATTAAATTACAATGTTGCTATAAGGTGATAGTGCAAGGAATGAAGTGAAAAAGCACATTTTGCATTTTTAACTTAGAATGCGTGGTGTTTTTTTAAAATTAATGATGTTTATGCATTAGGTCCGTTTACTTGCTTCATTCGAAATCAGGTCATACCTTGATTATAATGAGCTCAGCCTGAATATATTGAACACAATCAAGCAATTCTCGATTGAATTGTGATTATATTATGTGTCTCTTAAAATGAAATGTTTGTTGCCACGTTACACTAAAACTATTCTTTCACTAGCACTATTTACCCACCCGGACGTCACACATACTGTAACATCAACACACACATGCATCTATGATATATAGTTTCTTTTATTCATGTTCATTTCCAATTAAGTTTGGATTATTCATTTTTAAAACAGTGCAATACCCCATGTATTGTAACAATGATAAAAAAAAATCCGTAATGGTATCGTTTAAATATTTGATTGCTTGAATCTGTGAAGAAAGATGGGAGGCGGCAATGCAGAGCCAAATTTTGATTGGGAACCCAAAGCCACCATGTAATGAATGGTCAAACGAGCCCAACACCACAGGAAGCCCTGAGTAGAATGGGTCTAAGGGGGCATGGCTGAGTCATGGCAGCTCATCCTACTGAGAGCTTGCAATCTACCAGGGCAATGCCAGATTGTCAAAATGGACTGGCTGGCTTTTTGCATATCTTGAATGGAGGCCCTTGTCTACATAGTTAGCAACATGTTCCATAAGCAGTGGTGTAACAAAAGCCCCCACAGTGCGAGGGTCCCCCAAAGGTTTTGTTATACCACTGTCCATAACATGACAGTATGTGTGCCCTCATTGCAGCTTGGTGAGAGACTTGTGGCTTCTTATCACAGTCAATGCTTGCTTCTGATCAGAATTTTCAAATTACTGATGCCAGGCTGCTGGAATGTTGGGTCTCAGCTAAGGCTATTGTTGCCTGCCACTGCTACCTGTCTCCATCCACAAATGACTGCTATTAGCAAAGCAGAGAACTGTAGCTGGGGTTCCTGATTGTTCCAGCACGGCGGGTCCTAACCCGGGGTCCGAAGACTCTGTGGGTGCATAAAGCCTACTCAGGGGGAACATGACACTTTAGAAAATTAAATAAAAGCAAGATGTAGAGTTAAAAATAATGTTCTGTAAATAAGAAGACATTTAAATCGGAAGCTTAAAATTTAAGATTGGTGTTCTCAGCTTGATTCAGTGGAGAAGCACAAGTGCCGCAAAAAGAATCTAGTGTGAATCTAAAATCTAGCATATCGCTTTGTCTTTTAAAAATAGCAACACATATTGAAAAACTCCGACATTCCCCATAAAATTAAAATTTGTATATATTTTTGTTTGTGGATTTAATAAAATATTTAATAATTTGTCTATTTACTTGCTGAATTCTTCTTCTGTTTTGTTGTGTACTGTTTTGAGGTTGAAGTAGTAGAAATTGCTTTGATGATTGCCGATGGCTTTAAGTAGAGATTCAATGGGGTCCACAGAAGTCTAAAAGTTAAGAACCTTTGGTCTAGAAGGTTCCAGAAGTCTGGGTGGTTTGGTGCAGGTGTTTTACCAACTGTGTCAGGAGCCGGACATCAGGTTGTGTTGTTTCATTTTCATTTCTTTATTATCTTAACTACTGTGTATTCAACATGTGTGCCTACATCTGACTGTGGCAGGGAAGTGTTTTGAACACATTGTAACATTTAAATTCTACTCACCATCTCTGGAATTAGAGCGCATTAGTCCCTTTCATTTGTGACCTAAGTAGGTATTCCTGATGTCTAATCTGTGCCCCTGTCACGTGGTTGGTTGGGGAGAAACAACGCCATTTTACATACACACATTTCTTTAGCTGCCTTCTTTTCTCGACACACACTTGCTTGCATGACTGTACAGGATAAGATTCTTAGAAATCACATTTGCTTACATTTCAACTTCATCAGCACACTAACAGGGCACCTTGACTATCTAGAACAATAGTTAAAGTGCATTGCGCAAATGTTGCTGTTTGTTGATCGTCCGGAAGGCGACATAGGTATCATAAGAGTATAAACAACGACAGCCTGGCTGAGGTCTCGTTACTGGAGCATGGCTCTGTTTATTATACATACATGAGCACTTCCATTTTCAGATCAGAGGAACACTTTGCTGACACTGCGAGGTGGCTGTTTGTCAGAATTCCAGCACAGCTTTTCCTGGTTCCCTCTGCGAGGAGGGATTTCCAACTTGTGTATTAAGATGGGCCCCTGAAGACACTTACCCTCAGGTAATGGGGAGTTTGACCATCCAGTAGGGGATTTTGGGAGCTCACCCGCCCTTAGGGAGTGTATAGTAGGAGTACACTATGCACAGTAATTATATGCCAGCATGTATACTGTTCTTGTGATGCTAGTAACTCTCATTTATTTATGTCTATTAATTGTCGCAGCACATATATTTTATACAAGAATCACAATGCTTCAATAAGCATTGAAATGCTAGCTTGTGTATTTCTTTTACATCTCTTTTGGGTATGCACTAGTGACTGATTGAAATGATTCTAGATCTGTTACCAAGATTCCTTGGGGAGTCAGGGTTGCCATGGTCTGAGATTGCACAATCCATTTCTCACCTTCCTAGGTTTAGGAGCACTTATGGTTGCACCGTGAGCTAGCAGGACAACAGGTCAACATATCCTGAGGGGTGCATAGAATCAGTCTGGCACCATGTCCAACAAATGCACAGTTCCTACTGAGGGATTAGAAGATGTATGACACCACTTTTTGGCGGGCAAAATGAATTGTTGATAATCAGCATTAAAAGTGTTGTGCTAGACTTTCAAGTGCCCCTTAGATGCATACGCAGCCCCTTCATAGATATGGACCCAGACAACTCCTGCAATGCTACTCACACTCTGTAAAATGTATGAGGCAGGATAAATAAGGCAAGTGCCCAGTAAATATGAAAAGCTGTTCACCCTTTGTGGAATTTGTGTGCTTTCCTCCTTTGATTTTACCATTTGGCATGAGTGTTTGGACTCCCACTGGCCTAGCTGTTCCCAGCCTTTTTGTCAGCAGAGTGCAGGTGAAGAGTGGTAGAGACAGGGCTTTCAACAGTTACACGCAAATGAGCCACCATGTTAGTGCACTGTGCCATTTGACAGATGACTAATAACAGGAGAGATGAGAATTATGACAGCGTTGGATAAGAATCTGCTCATTGGCCCTAACCCTACCGTAGGAGTAAGTGAGCCTGATCATCTGAATGAAAATGATAACATTATTGTGTTCACTAACCCACATATATTAATAACCCCTGGTACAAAGGCCTAGAATAGTTAGTAAATCAAGTACTGTGTCTGTCAATGATGACTTTTCTGTTCCAAGACAAGTCCTGGATCCAGAGACACTCCAGTATTAGCACTCTATGAGAAGATACCTATGACAAACACAAAGAAAAGGCTCTTGCGGACAAGAAGACTTCAACTCAATGCAGCTCAAGCTTCCATGGTTATTGACAATTTTTGTTCTCACGTGGGTTAAATATAGGGTGACCGCCTTTCACTTAAACCTATTCTCCAACATAATTAAGATTCTTTTTCTGACTCTGTTGCCTACTGAAGAACCTAACCCTACTGTTGGAGCGAGCGCTTCCCAAATGCTCTGTACTGACCGAATGCAAGTGGCTGAACCTAATATTGGCAATAAAGCTTATGGCAACTATTTAGACTGTATTTGACTATATTTCTTGAGGGATATGAGATTAAACCATATTTTGCTTTGTTAAAGAGAAATCAAATATGTTTGCCTAACATTCCAAGCCCGTGGTCTTTCCTTCTGCCGGAGTTCTAAGATAAGTACACGTGATTTAAAGTCAGAACTAGCAGGTGCAGAACAGATAAGTAAACCCTGTGATCTCATTGTATTAGCTACATCCAAATGAGACGAGGATGGTTGTTTTGTTGCATCTATCACATTGTAATGTGACAGCACACTGTTTTTATGTCTGTTATTTGCTGGCACACTAGCTATCATCATCAAAACGTTTGTTTGAGAGAATATGTTAGCAAGGTCTCCAAGCGCACAAGAGAGAGCATAGAAAAGCGGTTTATATTTTAAGGCTGCACATCACCCCATATTTTTGAAGCAGGGACAGAGCTAGGAGGTAGCTTTATGGAAAGGATAGCAAACCTAGAAGGACCCTTCCAAATGCTGTCTCTAAAGATAGTGTGTTTATAACAAGTGTTTTAAGACTCTTCTTTGAAAAAAATGTTTTTGAAAATCTATTTGTGTGTTTTACTGCAATGGTGGGAAGTCTTCCCAGAATTTTTCACTCTAGTGCCCCAATGATGTATTCCCTAGCTTTTTCAGGAGAAACCACTTCTAAATATTATGAGTTATTACGTAGCGTACCCTTCCCTAAATAGCTGAATATTTGTTCAGCATTCATTGTTCTACCCATAAAATAGCAGAGAGGTCAGATTGTTAAGATAAGAGAGGTTAAATAACAAATTATGCTGCTTACTGAAGGCCTTTTGTAAGTATTTGCTGCAGCTGCCAACGGGTAATTATTTGTATGGATGCATTTCAATTTCACCATGGCTTGGTCATATTGTAGCTATAGTTGCTACAACTGAACTAGGGCCACGTGTGTATTGAGATGCATTGGCTCCCAACTTTCCAAATGGACATTCTCAGTTGGGGTAGAAAATACATTTGAAGGTAAAATATAATTGTTTGGCTTTCTGGAGAGACAAATATGAGGAAAACAAGGGAGGAGTGAGAGGAAGCGGAAGACACTGGAGGAGTAGTTTACCGTAACCTGTATAATGGTGTTGGGCCCTTGCAAAGAAGCATAGAGGGATCATAGCGCAGCAGAATAAAAGGTTTCCTCTTTCCTAACGTAGACATTAGTAACAATTTCTCTTATTATGAGATTTGTGAATGCCATCAAACCTATTTGCAGTGGCAGGTGGCACGGATCGGTGATGGCAGGGTGGAGGATGGGGCAAGAGGCAAGGAGGGGGAGGAGGGTAAAGTAAAGAAAAAATAAAACTTAACTTACCTCCTTGCCCCTGCTTGTTGTCCCTCGTTCTTTGTAATCTCTCCACTCCGCAGGAACCAGAAAGCACACCCAGGCTCCCCTGGCCAATAACCACGCTGCAATGCAGTGTTGTGATTGGTCTGAGCACAGTGATTCAGCGCTCAGCCAGAGAATGGGGGCCTGGGCATGTTCTCCGTGCAGGCTGTGTAATGCAGCCTGAACGGAGAACATGCGAAGTGCGCATGACTATTTGGCTGCCCAGAGAGTGCCAGCCAAACCGACAGTGCACACTTAGGAGGGTGCCACTACTCCTCCCCTGCTCCGAGAGCAGAGCAGACCCCCCCCCCATCAAGCTGCAACAGGAACAAATAAAATGATATTAACAACTAGTTATTATCATTTTATTTTTCCTTTATTTCCACTGCCGAAAGCAGTGGGGCGATGCTCCTCCACCTTAGCAGAGGAGCCACCACTGCCTATTTGCGTTTTCTTTTTCAGACTTTCCTCTCTCCTTTTCTTTTTTTAAACCCATTCTCCCTACTTTGCTCGAATTCTTGAATGTTGCATGCGTGTATGTCTACAGTATGTCCGATTCCTGAGAGTCCCCGCTCTCCAATGTTTTGATCCTTGTACCACACTCTAGTACAAGAGGGTAGGAACAAAGACGATAGAAGTCGGATTTATTGCCATTGCCATTACAGGTATACTAACGTGGGCTTTAACTCATATAGATCATGTGCATGAAAACATGTAGGTCGGCGGTAATTAATCACTGCCATGTTTTAAAAATCTGTACTATATTGGTGCTTTTTTTTTGAGGCAGCGATCAAATCAGGGAACGAAGGAGAGGGTGGAACAGTCTGAAGCTGGCTAGAATATAAAATATGTCGAGCAGCAAACATAAGTGGATTTACAACAAAAGGAGGATTCAGCGTAACATCAAAAGATCAGCACTTACTAATCAACCCCATCAATCCTTTCAGAAAAGAAGTACTCAATGCAAAGACAGACTCATCTCAACCACAGTGAGGCAGATGGAAAGAGAAGAGGAGCCAGGTGAGGAGTGAGGAAGAAACACACGTCTGGCCTCAGCAGCAGAATTTATATTCCAGCTGTTGCTCAAAGAGCAGAGGTCAGGCCAGTCCAGGAACACTGACTGGAAACTCAGATCAAATCTATTAATGCAAACAAGCAGGTTAGGTTGGGGATGCCTCACATGACTCGCTTTGAAGAACACAATTTAACTAATCGGAAGGTAGTAAACCTCTTAAATGTTCACATGCAGAGGGAGCTTTGAGTAACAACAGTGCTAAAATGGGCCATTGGAAGCTCACCTAGCACATTAGGTCTGTTTGCTTTATCTTGGAAGGTCTGTAAGTGAGAGAACAGAAAAAAAGTGGAACACCATCTTTATAAATAAGGGCATTTGATGATGGTACTGTGAAACTGGGGTACGAATCAAGGGGCATATTTACAAGCTAGCGATAAAAAATTATCGCCGCTTTTGCGGCCGTTTTCGGCCGAAAAGCGGCGATAATTTTATCGCCTAATTAGCAAGGCCACGCTATCGCGTGAAACCTTGCTTTAGTGTGGGGATTCCTAACGCCCAGATTTGCATCTCTAATGAGATACAAAGTGGGCGTTCCTGACCTAACATGACAGGACAACAACATTTCTCCTATCATCAAGCCCCACGCTATGAAGCATAGCAGCAGGAAAAGTAGCGATAACCCCTGTTATCCCTACTTTCCTTACTCCTGCTTCAGGACTGACATAGCCATGATATCCTATGGAAGGTGGATATCATGGATAAGTTTGTGAGTCCCTATCAGCAAGCTAACGCCACACTACGTGAGATTATCGCTGGATTTCCAGCGATAATCTCACGTTAGGCAGTTAGCGTGAGGATTTTTATCGCTGAGGAGATAAGCGTTGCTAATAGCACGCTATCTCAGCGATAAAAATCCACGTTACCCGGCGATAATTATCCTCACGCTAAGAGCGCTGAGCGATAATTATCGCCGGGTGTTGCTGTGATGCCCCCAAGTTCGGGAAAATCTCTAATTCCTTAGCATTACTTTTACCAACAGAGGTCTAAAACATTAGTGTGTTCTCCCCCCCAACCATATTTGACATATATAAAGCTGACATGAGGGCCATGACAGGCACATGTTTTTTAAGAAGCTAATGTCAATTTATTTTAAAATATGACAGTAGCGGGACAACACCTTTTTGTTGAGGCAATTTCAGCACAAGAGGCGTAAGGGAGAATATATGAATGAGAATATATGAATATATGAATATATATATATACATATATATATATATATATATACACACACATATATATATATATATATATATATATATATTAACGGAAAAAAAGCCCTGTGGCGCATATTGGAGGTACCTGGTGGGCTAGTTGGCCCCCAGGGACTCCGGTAATAAATTCCCCAACTTAAAGCGCGCCACAGGGCACGTTTGCAGAGTGTTTCTGGGAGGGGGCGGGGGCTCCGGCACGATGCCGGTCTTTTTTGAAATTTCTTTTTTTTAGAAGGGGGCTTTGCTTTTTTTTGGCCCTGGGGACCCCATCCCCCAGGGCATGACCCCTGTTTAAAATAAAAAGAAATCGGAACGGGAAGGGCCCCCCCCCACACAGGTGTATTATTTTTTTTTTAAAAGCCCCGGGGTGGCGGTCCCCTGGGCAGCGGGGGGGGCATGTGCCCCCGCTAAATAATTAATGAAAGCCCCGGGGGGTGGCGGTCCCCAGGGCTTGGGGGGCCTCCAAGGCCCCCCCACAGATTAAAAAAGAAGCCCCAGGGGTGGCGGTCCCCAGGGCTGCGGGGGGCTGTGTGCCCCCATCAACTCATTAATATTGCCCTGGGGAGGGGGTGGTCCCCGGGGCAGTTTGGGGGGATTAGGAACCCCCACACTTTTTTTTCACAGTCCCCGGGACCTGGCCCACCCGGGGGCTTCAATACAACGAAGCGCAGGAGCCAGCGCTTCGTTTTTTAATATTTTCTCGGCCGGATTCACGCATCCAGCGTAAATTCGGCCGATTTAAAAACAAAAAATGCTTTTTTGAGCCCTGGGGGTCCTTGTGAGACCCCCGGAGCAGGCCTAGAGGGTCAGGGTGCTTCTACCCTGCCCCCTTTTCTTGTTTTTTGCATTTGTTTTTCTGTTTTCTTGTGCCTCGGTTACTAAGGCACAAGATGGCTGCCAACACTTCCTGGTTTAGAGCGTTGACAGCCAATTAGAATAAAGCTCGTGGTCGGGAGGGTCCGCGGATCCTCCTTGCCTCTAAATATCAAAACTTTTATTTTTTGATTCTCTCAGCAACTACTGAACGGATTTACACTATTTAAACAAAGGGCGCTTTCTGAACCAAGCACTACCTTTTTGCCAATTTTGGTGTAATTCCATTCAGCAGTTCGAGCTGTAGCCGTGTCTAAAGTTTCCAATGGAAATTCGTTTTTTGACTTCTTTTTTTTTTAATTTCTCGGGAGCTACTGAACGGATTTACACCATTTAAAAAAAGGTCTCTTTCTGAAACAAGGGCTTCCTTTTTGCCAAATTTTTTGTAACTCGTTGAGCAGTTCGGGCTGTAGCCGTGTCTAAAGTTTCCTATGGAAAATAACATGGAGAAAACATGTTTTGGGACCCCCCTTTTCTCTCGGCCCCCGCTTGGCAAATCACCCCAAAACTTTCAGGATAGGAGCTGAACGGAGCGGACCACAAGTTTTGAAACTTTCACGAAGATTCATCAACCGATGCCAAAGTTATTGGGAAAAGAAAAAACGATTTTCCAATGGAAACTAGGTCCTAAATATAACTATCTACTGGCGACCGCCAGTAGATAATATATATATATATAAATTGGCAAGTTTGTTTCACCATTGTTTGTCCTGCACCCCGCGACTCCAGTTGGACAGCATATTCCCCCAGCAGCACCATACCTCAATCACAGATGTATCTTGGGACCTGTAGTTTTCACGCATTGCAGGTCGGTGAACAAGAACTAGAGAAGGGGGCGGAGCGGGTCTCCATCAATGGGGAAGCTGCGGGACGTTCATATTCAAGGTGTCTCAAAGCCTCCTGACATATAGGCATCTGAAGAAGGCTGGACTAAGCCGAAATGCATTATGCCGCATATTTCTATTAAAGGTGTTTCCGAACAGTCTCCCGTGAGGACTCGGCTCTTTCTTTGGAAGAGGTGTTTTGAGATATATATATATATATATATATATATATATATATATATATATATATATATATATATATATATATATATATATATATATATATATAGATATATAGATATATATAGATATATATATATAAAATTGAAAGAAATGTAAACCTCACCAACTATGAAGCTCAAAGAACAAACTTAATCCATCACATAAAATAAATACACACATGAACCACACAATTCCAAATAGCAATCACATAATATGTGCACCAACAATAGAATATAGCATTTCACTCCCAAAAGAAATGTAATAAAAAAGATTTAGGACCTTAGTACAGCTTTGGCGGTACTGCAAACAGGAGTACCACCAAGGTTGCTCTGTGCCCACCTGCGGGATTATGATTTAAATCCACGGCGATGGGCGGTGTGGGCGCGGTCTCAAGGCCGTGGTATTTTAGGCTCATAGGAGAGCCTAACATGCAGACCGCCGTAGTGAGAGCGCAGATTGCACATTCCTGCACTGTGTGGCATGCATACCACACCATGCAGGAACAGGGTTGATGTTCCAGGAGGGTACTTTCAGGCCCAGTAGCAACACAAGGGTCCTCTTAGAGCCCTCTTTGTTGACTCGCTACTACCCTTTTCATGGCGGGCACACTGCCATGAAAAGGGCAGTGGAAAGGCAACCCGTAATATGCTCAGTGTTGCCGGCTTCTGCACAGCCAGCATATTACTATGCCTTTTCAGACTGCTGGTGCAGCGGGATCCACTCTTAATATGGTGGTACGCCGTCCATCACCACCCCCTTTTGTACCGCTTTGTTCGCCATAAGTTGGCAGGGTATGCTCAGAAGTTGAGTCCCTTGCTAACTTTGCCACTGGATTCAAGCAAGCCTGGCTGAAGACGGCTGAAATGCCAGAAACCGGTCCTAGGAAGCTTGTTTCCGGTCCAGGGAAGGCATGGCTTGGCAGTTCGGGCTGGACTGTTCCCATGAGGCACAGGGTTAGACTAATTTGCATATGGCCATGTCTGAACAGGGGTGGCAGAGTGGGCTAAAGAACGGTGATGGATCAAACCCAGTTCTGTTGACTGGGTGTGAGTGTTTGATTGGTTCTGATGCTCTGTCTATCACCACCCCCTTTTGTACCGCTTTGTTCGCCATAAGTTGGCAGGGTATGCTCAGACGTTGAGTCCGTTGCTCACTTTGCCACTGGATTCAAGCAAGCCTGGCTGAAGACGGCTGAAATGCCAGAAACCGGTCCTAGGAAGCTTGTTTCCGGTCCAGGGAAGGCATGGCTTGGCAGTTCGGGCTGGACAGTTCCCATGAGGCACAGGGTCAGCCTGATTTGCATATGGCCATGTCTGAACTGGGGTGGCAGAGTGGGCTAAAGAACGGTGATGGATCACACCCAGATCTGTTGACTGGGTGTGAGTGTTTGATTGGTTCTGATGCTCCGTCCATCACCACCCCCTTTTGTACCGCTTTGTTCGCCATAAGTTGGCAGGGTATGCTCAGACGTTGAGTCCCTTGCTCACTTTGCCACTGGATTCAAGCAAGCCTGGCTGAAGACGGCTGAAATGCCAGAAACCGGTCCTAGTAAGCTTGTTTCCAGTCCAGGGAAGGCATGGCTTGGCAGTCCGGGCTGGACTGTTCCCATGAGGCACAGGGTCAGACTGATTTGCATATGGCCATGTCTGAACTGGGGTGGCAGAGTGGGCTAAAGAATGGTGATGGATCAAACCCAGATCTGTTGACTGGGTGTGAGTGTTTGATTGGTTCTGATGCTCCGTCCATCACCACCCCCTTTTGTAACGCTGTACTCGTAATAAGGGCTTATTGTTTTGTAGCTGCAGAGCTTTCTATGTAGCCATGTAGTCAAAAATGATAATCCATCAAAAATGGGAAAAATATTGTCTAAAAAACCCATACAATTAAAATCCCCCCCAATAAGAAATCAAAAAGCAGTGGTTTATTATAATTCAAAAGTGATTTCCTTTTTAAAAAACAGTAACTCCGAATGCCCAAGGGTCACATTCGTAGACAAAAAGCTGTAAAGTAAACAAGAAAACCCACCCGCAAAACTCATTACATACCAAAAGATACATATACATCACACTTAATCCCCAAAATATAAGTAGAAATACAGTTTACCATAGCAGAACGATATATCACTAAACCTGTGTACGAAAATCCCAAACTAGTGAAAAATAGTGCTATTAATGCCATTAAATCTACAAAAAAAGCACAAACAACACTATAACTAACCTCTAAACCACCACTCCAGGACATATCTAGTCTGAGGACCAGCAGCACCTTACCACGAACAAGTTACTAGACTATAATGACACAAACAGATTACAACATAGAAAGTAGTGGTTAAAAAAATGGCCCCTAAATAAAATAAATTCATGGGAAATAATTTTAAAATGTTGAATTAATGTATAATAATATGTAAAAAATTATTAAACATCTAGAACATGTCAAAAAATGTAAAATGTAAATAATACAATAGTTGAAAATATATACAATTATTTAATATGTACTTGAAAGTGTTGAAGGATGTTGAAAATATGCATATGAAACATGTTAAACAATGGTAAAAAGTGGAAAATGTACAACATGTACAACATACAATACTATTTAATTATAATCTAAATTTCTTATTTAATGAAAAATATTCAATAACAATGTTGTATTTATTTATCTCTATATTTATTGAAATATGTATGTTTAAAAAATGTAATCTTCGAAAATAAATAAAAGGAGACAAATGTGTTACATGTCTTTTTCTATAAAAGTATGTCATTAAAAATATTATTTGTTACAATCAACTAACTAATATTTCATTTCTAAACACCAACAATACTAATTAAATAACACAAATTATTTCTACTATATACAAATACAATTTTAATAAAGGATTTCAGACTATAAGGATAACATTAAATAATACCACTCCTACATAAACCATTTTAACGAACGTTCTGGACACTAATAGGTGATATTTACTATTCCCACTAGAAAATAAACTAGTTAGGGGAAGGTGTTGAACACTAAAGGGGTGATATTTACTATTGATGCTCCCATCTAAACCAATTCGGGGAAGGTGATAAACACTAATGGCTAAATTACGACTTTTGGCGGTGTCAACTGGTGCGCCACTGCCCCGCCAAAGGTCACTGCCACCCACCTGCTAGATTACAACCACTTTTGTGGTTTGCCGGACAGGCAGAGTAGCGGTCTTGCTGCACTGCATCTTTCAAAGGTGGCAGTACCTTCAAAGGAGGCACCGCAATGGGAATGCCACACAGGGTTCCTGCACGGCATGGATTTGAAAGTCCATGCCATGCTGGAACCTGGGTGTGTGCATGTAACCCCCTGCATGCATCCCCAGGCTGACGGGCCACAGGGGGCCCAGTAAGGCCCCCTTTCGTACCGCACTGGCAGCCCTTTCATTGAGGAAAGACCTGCATTAAACAGCTGGCTGTCCTGAAACTCGTAATATGCATGGCAGTGCCACAGCATCACCACCTGCATATTACATTACCCCTGACTGCTGCGCCACCACCAGGGACTGGCAGTTCTCTGGCAGAGCCAGGTGTCCAATTATGGTCCAACCACCCAAATTGTAATTGGGCGGTTGGACCACTAATGCAGCGGTGGCTGGATGCCACTGCCGCACCACCCAAGGTCTGGTGGTCACCGGACCGCCAGACATGTAATTTGGCCCTAAAAAGGTGACATTAAGTCTTCCCACTCCAATGTAAACCAATTTGGGCAGGATATTGGACACTAAAAGGGTGATATTTACTATTCCCACACCAATCTAAACCAATTCAGCGAATATGTTGGACTCTAAAGGGGTAACATTTACTATTAACACTCCAATTTAAAACTTATGTGGAAGGTGTTGGTCACTAATAGGGTAACATTTTCTATTCCCACTCCAATGCATACCAATTTGGAGAGGTGTTGGAAACTAAAGGGGTACATATACTCTTCGCACTCTGACCTATACCAATTTTGGGAAGGTGGTGAACACTAAAGGGGTGCCATTTGCTATTTCCACTCCAATCTAACCCATTTTGGGGAAGATGTTGGACACTAAAGGGGTAACATTTACGATTTCTGCTCCAATCAAAACCAATTTGAGGAAGGTGTTGGGCACCAATAGGGCAACATTTACTATTCCCCCCCAATCGAACCCTATTGACAGAGAGGTTTTGCACACTAAAGAGGTGACATTTACTATTCCCACTCCCATCTGAACTAATTTGAAGAAGGTGTTGGCCACTGAAGTGGTGACATTTACTATTACCACTGAAATCTAGAACATTTTAAACAAAGAATACAAACTGAATATTTTATATACACAATCATTACTCCAGACTCATACACACACATACAATTTTTCACCTATAAAATAAACAAAAATGTAATTTAAAAACACTGTCTGCTGATGAGAGTTCTCAGGCCCAGGCTGTAATTTGGTGAATACTAAAAACAGAAAGTATAAAGGCGTACGGTGGAAAACTCTAACCGCGTATTTCAGTCATGGTTCTAGGAGCCACATCAGTAATTTCACTGGATGTCCAGCCATTGAGAACGTTGCCTCTCTTGCAAGAAAATAGGCTGTGCCCAGTCAGTCTGCAGAAGTAACAAGAACAGTGCTGTCAGAATTAGAAGTATAGATACTGATATTGATAATTGTACTGAGTCCAGCAATAATGTTGTTCTGACCAAAGAATGTAATTCTATTTGTACATCTGTTAAGGAACCCACCTGTGAAGCCGTGGTAGATGGTGTTGCATTACAAGTCATGGCTGACACAGGATCTCCAATTACCATACTGAAAGATACTACTTTCACGAGCTCTGGCATAGATCTTTGACACTTACTGAAATAAACTTCAACCAAGATCTATGTGGCTGTGAACGATAAAAACATTTTGGTGTGGCAGGATTTGGCCAAAATGGGCTTATAATTGAAACCAGAAGGTGATATGCCTATTTTATTGTGGGAGCTACCTGCCGCATATGTTTATCCTGTAAAGGACATTCTGACTGAATTTTGAAGAACTTTTCTGTGAAGAAGTATGCAGAGTAATAGGCTTTGAGCACTGCATTAGACTGAAACCTCAAGCCAACCTGTGGTGCACAAGGTGAGACCGATTCCACTGAGTATTAAAGAAGAATTAAAACTCATGTTGCAGGATTTGTGATCTCTAGGCATTATTGAGCCTTGTGACTCTTTAATCTGTGTCGCACCCATTGTGGTCGTACCCAAGAGGTCTGGGGACATCAGACTCTGTGTCAACTTGAGGAGCCTAAATGCTAACCTACTCAGATTGTCACCCTCTCCCTAGGATTCAGGAGCTGCTAGCCAAATTAAGGGTTGTGAAGTACTTCTATTTGATTAATTTATGGTAAGTGTATCCTCAAGTGGCTCTGGTAAAAAGGACACAGGAGTTCAACACCTTCGTCACGCCATTTGGTGATTTAAAGTACCTCAGATTCTTGCTCGGTCTGGCATCCGCTGCCAGTGTTTTAAAAAAACGAATGGATCATATGTTCGCAATCTCAGGGGGGTGCTGGCCTACCAGGTTAATGTCCTATGTTTTGCAGACACCATGAAGGAACATAACCGTGTGCTGAGGCAGGTGCTATCTATTCTTTCACAAACAAGCATGACAATCAAGAAGATAAATGCAAATTTGCCATCAGTCAACTAGAATATTTGGGTCATACCATTTCTATCTGGGATCAAGCCAAAGTTTTCCATCATCAGGGCCATTAAGGAGGCTAAAGCTCCCACCACACAGAGATGCCCTGCACTCCTTTATTGGTCTTGCAGAGTACTACACTAGGTTTGTTCCCGGTTATGCCTAGGCAGTCGAACTGCTGTGGAGTTTGTTAAGAAAAGGTGTGAAATTTCTTTGGTCCACTAACAAGGAAAGTGCCTTCCATGAGATCAAGGTACTCTTAGAAATAGCCCCTGCCTTGAGTATTTTTCAAGAAGGGCAAACTTCTATTATCACTGTAGATGCTAGCCAGGTGAGTTTAGGGGCAATCTTAAGTCAAAGGATGTCAGGAAAAGAATGTGCAGTGGCCTTTGCTTCTAGGCCACACAGCCAGTATGAAAAACAGTACAGTACAATTTAGCGCAAAGCATTGGCTTGCGTACGGGCCATCCACAAGTTCAAAATATATGTTTGGCTGTAAATTTCTTTTGAATACAGATCACAAGTCTTTCGTTCATATTTTTGCTGCAGGGACAAGCACCAACTTATCAGCCAGACTAACTAGGCTTGTTTCCAAACTATGAGAATTTGTTTTTGAGATTAAGCATGTCCAAGGAGGTAAAAACTTTCAAGATTAGTGCCTTTCAAATATGCCAATTGAGGACTCGAGTAATGACAATGTGCTGGATGCAGTGGTATGTGTAGCATCTGTTGATTCTGTCAGTGGGGAGTACAGTACAGGCCTGAGGGATTCTGAGTGGTTGGCTGCTTGTCAAAGTGATGAGGTCTTGCACAAAGTGAGTGAGTAAATTGTTTTGGGTGACCTGAGAAAAGAATTGAATTGAGAAAAATTGAGACTTGAAGTCGCTCTGTCAGGTGGCAGATGACTTGTCTTTGGCTAATGGTCTGCTGTTGATGGGGGATTTCCACATACATCCCACCAAGCTATGCATTCACATTATTTCTCAAGCACATCAAGGCCACCTTGTTGCGACCAGAACGATTATGTGAGTAAAACAATATTACTGGTGGCCAGGTATTGACGAAAAAGTTAGATTTTTTTTGATAAGTGCCCAGAATGCCTGTTGTCAGCCATGCACTGGAAAGTGCACAATGCTACATTACATCCTATACCATAACCAGATGCAGCGTGGGAAAAATTGGGTCTGGATTTTTCTGGACCGTATGCCTTATTTACCTATTAATATGAAGTATTTGATACTGGTGGTGGACTATCACTTGCAATTGATGTACTTTTCTTTTGTAAAATCACCTGACACAGAGTCTGCAGTGGAATTTTTAGAAAAGGTTTTCAGCCTGGAAGGTGCTCCCAGGAGCATTGTCACTGACAATAGGACACCCTTTACCTCTGAACACATGTACAAGTTCTATAAAGAACATGATATCACTCATCTGCTGGTGGCGTTGAATTCCCCTTCCTCCAATGGACACGTAGAGAGGTTACATTATCGTTAAGTGGGGGGGGGGTAAAAACAGCTTTAGCTGCTAATCTGGATGTGAAAGCATTTCTGAAGCAGAAAGTGTGGTGTTACAGCACCACACCCCTTTGTACTACAGAGGTTACACATTTTTTTCTTGCTCAGGGGCAGAAGTGTTCATGCAAACCTTTTTCTCACTTGGTTGGATAAACAAGCTGGTAATGCGTGGATGAGTGGTACCGTCCGTGCACAAAGAAAAGGTCCCTAATCAAAGTAAGATGAAGTAGAATTTTGACAGAAAGCACAATGTGTTATCCCAAGACATTGTTAAAGGTGACTTGGTACTAATTAGAAGTCCAGTTAAAATAAAAAGGGAGAATCCCTTTACTCTGTTCCTGTGAGAGGTGTTAGGGTCAGCAAGGCTGCTGCACTACTTGAGGGCAGAGGGCGGTGGAATAAGCATCAATTAGTGAAACTATCTGTTCAACAAGCCAACATAATAGTGATCAAAGGAAAACCATTGTTCTGGTTGGGCACCCTGGTTACAATCCACGCAGACAACAACTGAGGATTTTAGGCAACCCGAATTTCCCTGCCCTACTGATTCTGATGTTTTGGCCGCACCTACACATGGGAGACAGGATAGCACAAGCAATATCAGGGTGCCAACCAGGTTTGAGGATTTTAAGATGTATTGAGACTGCAACACATGCAATTTTAGTGTACCAGCCACAATCAAAGATGTTCTCACTGATGGTGACTTAGTTTCACATGTATTTTGGTGGGTTTTGTTCTTGGGGTTAATTTTGATTGTTTTAAGTTTCTTATTTCATTTTTTTGAGGGGGGGTGATGTAGTAAGTGTAAACGTATCTGTTACGCTTGCCTGTTGCATAATTCTTGTTCTGTGCTGGCGGCAGCACGTGGTTAGTTTGTTTTTGTTATTTAAACATGTATACATATAAATGTATCTTGTGTGCCCTGCAAGAGGTGAATGTGTATTCCGATTCAGCAGAGGTATTCCTGAATTGGGACCCTGTCTGGCGAATCACAGGACATCGTGGGTGTTACCTACATTAATTTCACTCCTCTTGACTCAGAATCAGCCGCGGCACATCCAGGTAAGAGCGGTGAGGCGGTGGGGCAGGGTGGGGGTGATTTCAACAGACGACGACAAGGGAAAATTAATTATTTATTTAATTTTCACTAATCATTGTCTTTCGAAAAAACCCTCACCCGCCCCACTGCTCTTGCCTGTATGGCCCACAGCTGCTCAGATTCAGAGCCTTCATATTGCAATTCTAATATATTTTACCATCTTAAATCTTACCCATATATTTCCATTGTCACTAAACAACATACCACAATCATGGCAATTACAGTCACTTGCAAACTCTCTTCAATGTTTTTAATCATTTTCATCTTAGGGTGCCACCCTGTATATACTAGTTCAATCATTTAGGGGCTAATAACTGTGGTAACTGTTGTGTTATGTTTATGTGTGTGATAGTGCTAATATGCCAAGTAAGGTGCAAATGACTAACAAAGTCTAACACAAATGAACACACTGAATATGTTCCATGTGTTCTTCAAAAATAAATCATTTTCTAGTTCATGACCAGAGGTGGGTCATTGTTTTATGTTTATGAAACTGTGCGTGCTATAGCCTTATAGCTTATACCAAGTGCTATACAGGCTGTTAGAGTCCCTGAATATGAGTCACAGGTCGAGTTACAGGTGAGAGTCTATAACAAGGGAGAGGATCTTTAGCAACCAGTATAGGCTAAGGCTATAAAGCTATCAGAACATTCCACCCATTAAGGGTAGAATGTTCTACATTAAAAAGGGAGAAACATATAGACAAACATTGGAATGTTGGAGCTCCGGGCTTATTCCAGCCAATATAAGCCCAGAGCTAGGATGTCACACTACTCCATTGTGTTCAATGGAGCTCTCAACATTGCAATGGTGTAATGCACATTACATAAGAGCCTCCCCTCTTAGATGCACCCACTAGTGAGTATTACTTTTGAGAGACCATGGATGCACTCATGTTCTATAGGAGACTTTGCACTAGGCCTGGAATGTTTCAGAAATCTTAGAAAGCTGCACCATTTCAGTGTGTAGTTGATCAGAAAATCAAACTATTCAAATACCTAAACTAACCTATGCTGTCACCACCCAGTTCCTGAGTGAGTAACTATACTTTGTAGTCCATCTTGTGCAGCCATTTAATTGCTCAATAGCTTACCATAATGCCATTTCTGTTTGACATACGTTCGAAAAGCCATATTACTTGAAGCACTACTGGCTATTTCTGAACCATGATGAGATTCAATTTTTTATTGTGGGAGAAATTAGAAAACAGTAGGTGTGACTTTCAACATTTTACCATTTTACTTAATATTTCCTAAGAACTGAATTATGTTGCACTTTTTTTCTAAACTTTTATTTATTTTCAGTACCATGTCATCAATGTGCATCAAATTTGCAATTTTTCAAGCCGGGCTAGACTACGATTTCTTAAGTTGGCCATTACTATTGCATTCCATTGATTGCAGGTCAACGGCCCACATGTCCAACTGGACCTGTTAGGCAATGTGTGGAATGGGCTGGACTCAAGCCTGGCCATCAGTCCATCTGTGAATCCTAGGGGTTAAAAACATCCAACCACTCGCATCCACACTGTGCAACACATAGCCTTTGACCCTGAGCAGCATGAATAGGATGCAGGGCTGGCCTGGTGACAGGTCTTGAACCAAACAGTCTGTCCAATCACCCCCCACCAACCATGCATAGCACACGTTAAACACAAGTCCATATGTCTCAGTGGAAGAGTGAATGGATCGGCCTGTGGTCAGGGCCTGTGAAACTCTCCCATGCATTCTATCATACCCTGAACCCACCAACAGACCTGATCACTTAAGTAACTAATTACCTGAAACTTTTGATTCTAAGCTCACACATTTTCATTTATTTTCAATTCCACATCAGTGATTGGCCTGTGCCTTTTATTGGCTACCATATGGTCTGGGTGCTTTTTTAACATGCTTCAGTAGAACCTTATACTTGAACTTACTCTTTGTTGTGCAATCAGAAAGTTAACACAGTTCATCAAACTTGTGAGCTTGTTAAAATCGCCTCTGTTTAAGGGTGCAACGTAGTTCTGCATCCTCTCAATAATTTAGCAATTCATGAGTTTTCCTTAATCTAAATGAATTTTCCTATTTTTTATATATTTTTTCTAGTGGAGAGCAGTATTTCTGATAAATGTTAAATGGGAATTACAGGAATTTTGGTATATCAAAAATTATCAAGCGAGCAACAAATTCCATGAAGTGTTGTCTAACAGTGCCAAAGTAATTAGGAAACATTATAATTCTGCTTTATTTTTCACATTGCACAATACAGGAGTTGGAGGGACTCATCTCTAGTTTGTCTTTCGGATCAAGCCTTTGGCTGGATGCCTATCCAGCCGAATTGTTTATAACCTTTTGTTTTAGATGAGCATTTATTGGATTAGATCAATTTTAATCTGGTGGAGGGGATATACCTCCATTATTTAACAATGGGGTGATTGTCAGTTTTAAACAATAAGGAAGCAATCCGTAGGACCCAAATTTGTATCAACTAATTTCTCTTTTAAATTTGGATTATAAAATCTTTACAAAAATGACAGATTCAAAAAGATTATCTATAAACTAATACAATCCGATCAAAATCATTGTATTCCAGGAAGCCACCTTTATACTGATACAAACTATGTGATTTAGGCCTTTGATTTGATAAGTACTAACCAAATACTTGCTGTAATTTATATGTCGCACTGGAGAGCAAATAGTTTATAAATACTTTGCACCTGGTTGGGTCACTTTTTGTGACAATGCACTGGCACAAAGCCTTAATAAATCTGTCCTTACATTCTTAATCATATAATCTAGTGTTCTCTTTGTTTTTGTGCAGGCAACAGTACATAACTGAGTAGTGTATCAGTGTGTATTTTCAATACACATTTCTCTGTTTGAAGGAACTTCTTTCTCAAACAAATTTTCTCAAAATTAACATTTAATACAAAATATACATTTTGATTAACATGAGTAATATTTTCCAATATTGTCATATCAAGGTAATTGAAGTGTATTCAGTTTACTTGCTTGTGTTGTGTCTTAAACTGTCAAACAATTTAGAGAGTCGGAGCTTCATACAAACCAGTACAGATCTGCACATATTTAGGTAACATCTGCCCTTGTTACGTTACTTTTACCAGAAAAATGGAGACATGAAGGTTTTTTTGAAAAGTAATTGGGTAATTGGGGGAAAGGATGATAGTTGCACAACTCCTGTAACGAATCTAAACCACCAGGCCTGAGTAAATGATGTACTGATTTGTTGGACATCATCCATTTTGAGAGATTTGTGAAGGCGTTTAGGGCCTGCTTACGAGTTTGCCGATCATTTGGACCGCCCTAGCTGTGGTGGCAGTTCAAGTGCGGTGAGCTCTGCGGTCTCACCACCGCATTATGAGTTGGGAGGATTGGGCTTTCTGAAGCCTGCTGCAGAACCGCCGACACTGCAAGCCAACTCCCAGTGCGGGCCCGTAAAGCAGGCCAATGAGCCTGTGGGAGACTTGGACCACCATTGAAACCGCCCTCCCAATTACGAGTTGCTTTACAGCCGTAGTGACCCTAGTGGTCTAATGACTGTATCTGAGACGGTGGAAAGGGAGGCATATAAAGCCAAAACTCACCACTATTCACCTTCTAGCAAAATGGAGCCAATTGTGTATGTCCTACCATTGCTCTACCTCCTCCACCACCTTCAAAGCCCAGTCCGTCATGGTCGAAATCCGCGGTAAGTCCTACAACTACCTGTTGCTATTGACTCCTCTGCAAAACGATGCACTGCCATGGACCAGGCAAGGGAGGTGGGGTCCTCAAGTAATTTGCACATATACAGGGACCCTGTCTATTATTGCATCTTATCAATCATCACAAATACATCTGTAGAATGTCCTCCTAGGCCAAAAGGTTGGCACTGCACAGGCACACTGTACACACATGGACATGTGATTACAGATTATGCACTCTGATAATTATGTGTGCATTGCTTTTTTGTGTGTCCCACAACATCACCTCTTCAACAATATCACACCTATTAATCTCTGTCACCCATAACTTTTGTCCTTTCTCACTTGTCTCCATTGTCACAACTGATCTTCTCTTTTAATGCAGGTTATCATGACTCACATGTTTCTAAATTGACATTGAACTGACTACAACTACCATGAGGACTTTTGACCCCAATGCTATCTAAGATGTTAGACTCCTTTTGCCCTTCTCACTTATCTCC
The DNA here is from genome assembly GCF_964204655.1 of Triturus cristatus. Taxonomy (NCBI): domain Eukaryota; kingdom Metazoa; phylum Chordata; class Amphibia; order Caudata; family Salamandridae; genus Triturus; species Triturus cristatus. Next base: position 1,208,808,180 of record NC_140591.1, on the reverse strand, counting down.
CATGTCACTACAGATTTTCACAAGTCATGCAGCTTACCATTACTCAAATGTTGCTAAAGTGACATTGAACTGATTACAACTACCATGAGGCCTTGTCACCCAACACTAACCAAGATGCCATACAACAGTTCCTCTTGTCCTGTCTAACTTCAGCACTGGCTCTAAGGGCACATCATGCTAACCACATCAACTGGATCAGCAATCATGGATCAAACAAACATATCTGTACTCACACATCACTAACTATACAGTTTATTTTATTTTTTTGTCTTTAGTGCTGGGTTTATAAGGGTGGGGAGGCTGTGTTTCAGGGGTCGAGTGGGAAATGGAAGCAATAGGTTTGGGTATGGAAGAGGTTTTAGGAGCTTTGGGGGTGCAGGTTGCAGAGGGTTAAGAGCATGGGCAAACAAGGGAGAATTACAGGGAAAAGGGGTAGGATATTTGGGATGGATTTCAGATTGGGAGGAAGAGGGAGTGGAAGTGTGTGCTGCGTCTGCAGTTTGCACTGTGTGATGTGATGGTGGCTTTTGTGTGGGTGACAGTGCACATATATGTTTTTTTGTGTGGGAGTGTTATGGAATGGACTAGGTGTCATAGATGGGTCTGTGGCTGCTGATGTGATTTCTGGGGTATGGGGTTGTCTGTGGAGGGATCAGTGTGTGTTGGTATAGTATCTGCAGGTATGGGCGATTCTGTGGAGGAGCAGTGTGTTTTGATGTGGTGTCTGCAGGTATGTGTATGTGGAAAGGGCAGTGTGTGTTGCTGTGGTGTATGGGGGTATGCTGGGGTGGTGGGGGTGGTGAAGGAGGTTAGTGTCTGCTCTGTGTGTGCATGTCTGACTGTCTTAGATGTCTTGTGTTTCTGTGGGGTCCTTGTATCTGTTGAAGTGTTTGCATGCTTAGGTCTGTGTGCACTTGGGATGTGTTTGGGAAGAGGGAATGTGGATGGGGAAGGGGCAGGAGGGGGTGGAAGTTTGGAATAGGTGGAGGGCTGCCATGAGGGTAGAGGGAAGAGCCTGAAAAGACCTCTGTAGGCCAGATATGACAATGTGAATGCATTCCAGGAAGGCAAACCATCTGGGTCATCAGGGTGTTTAGCCCCTGGATGGCATTCTGCACTGCAGGCTGATCTACAGAGATACTCCTTAGGAGGTCAATAACCTACCTGCAGTGAAGGAGAGCCCTTCCCTCTTAGGGGAATGGGAATGGTCAATATATGGGGGACATCAAGGAGGGTGGTGAAGGAACTGGGGGTGGTGGACAAGGATAAAGGTTGAACTGATCCTGTTGGGTCCACCGTTACATTGGAGTGTCCACTGGAAGATGACTCAGATGATGATAAGTTGCTGATGTTCTCCGGGGCGCTATTCACACCCTCCTAGTCATGGGTCCCTCTGTGTCTGATATCTAACTTCCAAAACTGCCTTGAACAGCTGACATTGGCCGCTTCTCCTCTGCTTGCCCTGGATATCTCTGAAATGACATTAAACATGGTTTTATTGCAACTGCATTTCCACACCTGTCCATCTCAAATCCACAGAAAACATTAAAGAAGTCAACATATCACACACCTTCATGGTTAACTCCATAGGTTTCCAAGTTAGCACAAGCAAATGCACGCATGCTACATGAACTGCCAGCAGTTGGGTCCACTTATGTCAGAACCAAGATAGGCCTAAAAGCATGGATGGAATTCTCTGCACTCCATCCATATGTCCATACTCGGATAGTTGATCAACTTGCATACTTTGGCACTTGCAGACAGATGCATCAACCCAAAGAAATAAGGAATCGCAAATAAGGAATCACAAATAGGCCTCAAGCCTTAGCAGTCTATCTATTCCTATCCCCACTGCAAGTAGGCGCAACACACGCAGCAATACACCCTCTGCTACCAACATGAGGGATGAAGATGCAGCATACGAAAGGTGTCTGGGTGTGCGTGGGAAGAAGAAATAGACTGGCATGGCCATAGACAATCCGTCATGGTGAGGTAACCGTTAACGGAGACAACAGCTTTGACTGACTTTTGATACATGATATTATTTCCATTTATGTCTGTAGGTTAATGCTATTCCTGTGCCGCTGTGCACATAAGTGTGCATCAACACTAAAGTCCCTATTATTTGATATAAACATAGTTGGATAGCAATAGCCGTGTGTTGTCTCATCATTACTCACCTTTGTGTGATTTCCATGTGTCTCCTGCGCCCTTCTGCTGCGCTTGCCCCATGTGCTGCACGTAGGTGTGGCCCTTGCTGGTTGTCGTCCTCTGACTTGCTGTTAGACACCTCTATAGGAATTTCTTTCCTTGTGGCAATGTTGTGTAATATGGCACATGCAGCCACTATCTTGCAGCATTGTTCTGGTTTGTATTTTAATGCTCCACCTGTTTTCTGTAGACATCTGAAGCGGCTCTTCAACAGCCCAAACGTGGGCTCAGTTTTGTTCCTGGTAGAGATATGCGCTGCATTGTACCTCTGCTCATTGGGGGTTGTAGGATTTAGGTACGGCGTCATGATGTAATTCCGCAAGGCGTATGTGCTCTCACCTACATGGAAGTAAGCAAAGGGTCAATGGCGGTAGTGCATTGGAGTACGTGCTATGTTGCAGAGAATTAATAACACATGTTTACCAAGCAGATGTCCCTCTCCAAATTCACCCCTGGACAGACGAGTGTGTATGCCACTCTGGCGGAAAATGTAGCCATGGTGGCTTCCTGGGAATTGAGCCAGTATGTCAGTTATTATGTGTTTTACATTGCATACTACTTGTATGTTTAGGGAATGATAACATTTCCTAATCCTAAATATGTATTTATTGCCTGCAGGGGGACATATTGCTACATTGGTGCAATCAATGCAACCTAAGACTTTTGGGGAGCGGGCTATCAGATAAAGTTACTGTTTGATCCTGGTCAGGTCATGTGCGGTTGTGGGATAGCTGATGTGGGAGTTGATCCGGGACATCATGGCATTAAGGAATGCTTTAAAAATATGTGAAAGTGCGCTTTGAGACACACCTCCAGCTACTGCTATGACCCCCTGAAAACTGTCTGACGCCAGTAGGTGTGGAGAGGTGTGGCTCACTGGTTAGAGGCGGCAGATCCGTAAGCAGAGAATCGGCCAGGGACCAGGGTTCAATTCCCGACGCGGCAGGGTCGTGGACCAGGGTCAAAAACGGACTCGATAATTCTCGCCTCGGTACCTACTCTAACCAGGAACACACTCGGCAACTCTGGGCATTAGCTTGCCTCATCTCCACAACGGCCCCCCACATTCGCTGGGGATGCCTGGTTTCACCTTGGAGATACCCTGGAGGGACCATCTCACAGGGATAGCCAGGACGGGTTCCCCAGCGGTCTACAGCGCCAGGACGCCTCAGGGCAGCAGTGCGCTTTACAAGACACATACATTTACATTTACATTTAGGTGCAGGCAACATAGGACCTGCACATGTGTGGGTATTGCATTGTTCCTACGTGTCTGATGCTGCAAAATGGGATCCATTCAGTTATTAGATCAATGATCATTTCAGTATTGAGCCTATACTTGTCGTATATCTCATCCTCAGTTTGCCCTAGCAATGTAATGCGGACTCTGAAGATGCGCTCCTGTATTCTCCTCCTTCTGTGTGCTGCAGCCTGGAGCCTCATCCGCTTCGACATCAGGTAAAGCGCTGCCATTGTGAAATGTTCAGGGGCATTCTGGGTGTGTTTAAGTAAGTTTCTATTGAATTTCAGCTTAATGTAAATTGCACTCATGATTATCACCTGGTTGTGATCATTCTTATTTTGCACTTGCTAAATAGCGATTTTCAAGCAATTCGCAATTTGCAATTTTACATGCATGGCATTGCGATTATTTAATTGTGAATCGCTATTTGGGAGACGCAATTACAGATTCAAAATCCTATTCTCAGATTTTTTTGCGATTCCTTATTTTAGCGAAAACATGTGTTTTCGCAGTATTTCTGTTCATGCCTTGCTGGCGGGTACTTTGCGCTCGCAAATGGGCTAACTTTGCGATTCGCAAATTTTGTGAATTTTATTAAGGTTGATGCATGTGCCTGACAGTGTATACCACTGTCAAGAGACACACCAAATAGGATAGACACAATTTAGAGATTTACACAATGCTAGCATAGTGAAACTCATGTCAATTTTGCATTATTTGGCCACAATCTCATTTCATTTCACTGTTGCTATTTCTGGTGGAATGTCACAACCAAAGTTCATTTGGGTCCTCACAGAGGTACTTACAGCAATGTTGAGACACATGAGAAGCTACATCCAGTTACCCAGACAATCTACCCACTATGAAGGTGGATTTCTATGGATTAGGACACATCCCAAAGGTGATTGGATCTTTTGATGGGACCCATATTGGCTTTGTACCACCACATGAGAGGGAGCAAGTCTACTGGAACAGAAAGTATTTTCCATTGTATCAATGTACAAGTAGTCTGCCTAGCGTATTTGTACATCTCAAACGTCTGTGCCCAGTTTCCAGGATCTGCCCATGATGCCTACATACGGCGGAACAGCACCCTAACCTAGCTGATGTCACAACTACCACCAGGGAGGGCCTGGCTTGTAGGTAAGTATGATCTTTCCTAACTTTGTGTTGGAAATGTCAGGTAGTATGATCTGAAAGTGTGTAACTAAAAGTGTGTAACTAAATGTTGCATTCTTCCTTTCTTCCTTCTAAGAGACTTAGCGTATCCCAACCAGCCATGGTTGTTGGCACCACTGAGGAATCCTACAATGCCAGGGGAGGTCCACTTCAATGATGCCCATGGAAGAACACAGTACAAGCAGAGTGGTCCCAGTAAGAAATTATTCAACAACAAACATAATATAGACAGAAAATAGGAAACATATTCAAAATGACCATGATGTGTGATTAGTGAAACAGTGTTATTTAATCACACTGAACATACACTATTTTACAGATCAATAATACAAAAGAACACTTTAAAAACAGCAAGTGCCCAGAAGGAAATGGGAGAAAGTGTTGGGAGAGTTTGGTGATTTTAGTGAGGATAAAGCGGTACAAAGAAACAGAGTATTGTGCAAATCACATATTCTTGTTTACATGAAACAGTGGCTCATCCTTTAGCCAAGAACTTCATAGGATTATCCAGAAATTATTATGTAGCCATGATTAAGAAGAATAACACAGTGAAACAATCACTGTTGATTATGCTGGCAAGATATAAAGTGTCGACGTTTTGACCCCGAAAGAATGCAGGTTCTTGAATTCCTTACAGAGAGGTCTTCCTCAGGACTGTGGTGAAAAGGGAGGGGGCACCTAGGGATTAAGTATGAAAAATAGCTTTATTCTCAAAAGGACCAGAACAGTTATATAAGAAAAAAGAAGGAAAGGACAATAAAAGCAGTCTAAAAATAAGGGGAAAAGAAGTGTGGAAGATCACTGTGGCCTGCTGCATACTCCACAACATTGCCCTACGACTGAACATACATTACATCGCAGAGGAAGCAGGCAATAAAGACCCACCAGGTGGGGACCCTAGAATGCCAAATGAAGTTGATATTACTGCTGAAGAGGACGGAGTTGAATTGTGTCAGGATTTCATCCAGAACTACTTCTCATAAGTGTAGGTACGGGGAAAGGTGTTTCATAAGTGTAGCTTAGTTAAGCTGTAAATGTTGTTTTTAACTGCGTTCACTAGAAGTTGACAATGTTATGTGTGTCATTTGTCTGTTTACTTATCTAATCCATCTTTGTTGGTCTGTTTTAGGTCCCTTCACCATGACATCTTCATATGGACATTTCAGAGTTGTGACATTAGCAGGTATGGGATGCTGTTCAGATGTACAGAGTGGATATTTATTGGTCTTGAGAATATCTGTCACAGAGTTTGGGTGTACAAAGCCGGTACCAAGACAGCTTGCACAGCGATAGGATGGAAGTTGCCTGGCTTCCATTGGACTTATTCCTTATATTGCATAGCTCCTAATGCAACATGTGTGCTGCCATGTGACCCAGCACGATATTGCTTTGTGCCCAATTCATGCTATCCTGCCTTCACCTTGCTAATTCCTCCTTTTCCACAAACTAGATGTAGCTGTTTATGTGTCTCCTCATTATAGCTGGTAGCACATCACTAGCATTTGTTTGTGACAGTTCACCAGATGCAAGCAACACTGGATTGAAATAACTCTGTGGTCGGAAATTGTTGTACTAACATGTGTCTGTTTAACTTTATTTGACTTAGGATCCCCTTTGAGAGGTAGGTAATATGGCTCCAGCTAGTGATGTGGACCTCAGTAATTGTTGCCTACTGTGTGGGATATTGTCAGATTTAACCCCTCCTTCCGTGTTGTGTAAGTCTGCAGGTGATGATGTGATAACTTACCCAGAATAACTGAGACATTACTTATTTGCTATGTTTCTGACCTCATGTCAGGCCATGAATTGAACAATGGAATAAATATGTGTTCAGCCCAGACACTTGTATGTATGTGTTGTTGTGACATGGCATGATCCTGACTTGGACATTGTTTACAAACAGCATATCCATGCTTCCAGAAGTCCCTAGTTTTAACATTGGAAAGTTCACCTGGTAGCACATTCACGTTGTTATCTGTAGGAATTACAGCAGGAGACATTGCTTTAGTGACGTATGTTTTTAATGAAGTGAACGCGGCCAAAGAATCAACAGAAGAAATAATTAGTGCATAAACAAAAAGTGAAGTCTTTAGTCATGGTGGATGAAAACATTGTTGTAAATTCCAAATTTTTAATGAGTCCAAAGTCCAACATGCTCCTCACACCAGATTTGGGAAAGTGGGCAGTATTAGTCTAACAAAGTGAATGTGAAGCACACACAGGAGGACATTAGGGGCAAGGTTTCTTCCTAATATTGGTGTGTCTTGCCATCCTGAGCTCCTTGTTGTTTGGGTGGACATCCACTCTTTTTGGCAGAGAGGGGATCTTGAGCTACTGAGATGGGAGCGCATGCAGGTGTGGGCTAATCTGACAAAGCCTCCCTTCCTGTGGCAGATGTTGCTGCTGGGGATGTACTTGGACAATACGTAGCGGTAGATGCAGCTAGAAAAGCCCTGCAGAGGGTGGTGTTAATGTCCTGCAGCTACCAACCATGAATGCCACCTCTGGTGCGGATGCTGGTTACCTTAGTGTGGATGCCAGCCACCTCAGTGTGGATGCTGGCCACCTCAGTGCGGATGTTGTCCACCTCATTGTGGATGTCAACAACCTCCTAGTATGTGTCCCTATGCTGCTCCTTCTATTTCTGAATTGCAGCCACTACCTGGTCCATGACACATTAGGAGTCCTGGTAGACTGCCAGGACTTGTGTGAGGGCTGTCTTGTTGACGAGGGCCCCAGTAGGCTCACTCTGTGGCACCACAGTTACCCTCCCACTTTGATTTTCCCCATGGCCCTGTGCTCTTTGTGAAGACTGCACTCTCCCACTGGGTCCTGGTTCCTCTGCTACTGAGGAGTTGTTAACCATCGTAGAATCTAGGACTGGGGTACAGAGGATGGCACCAGCTGTGCTAGGTGCACAGGTTGGGGGTAAAGTGGTTGGCTGTGATTTTTCAGCGGTAGTGGGACGTATGTAGTAGGCACGGTAAGCCCTAATGTTGGCGTCTGCCAAGTGTGACCAGAAGGGCCAGGAGTGTCATCCATGTCTACCACATCAGGAGCATTTTCGTCACTGAGGGCTTCATCCTTTGGGAGAGAGTGGAGGTGCAGTGATGGATCGACCTCTTGAGAGATACAGAACAATTTTATTGTTGGAAGTGATGTATCTACATCCAAGTTGTTTGTGTCAAGGTGAATGGGGAGCTAGAATAGAACAAAATAGATAGAGATTAGTAGTGTCATCTATTTGCATGGAGTTGAAGTTGATTATTTGACATTTGTAGACATTCATTAGATGTAGTGGATTTCCTCATCCCCTTAGCCATGATGTTCTGTGTTCCTGAAGGAGTTGTATAATCGGTTTTGTGTCCCCAACAATTATAAGCTGTGCAAATATGTGGTATTTTGTCTTTGGAGAAAGACATCACATCTCCAAATCTGTGTCACAAACACAATTTGGTCCTAACAGATATATTTGTCCATTCCAAGGCCTAGCTGTGTCTAATACAGGCAAACACCCAGCTTGGTTTTATATATATATATATATTCACTGAAAAAACCATAGGTTTCACACACGTTATAGTTAGGAATTAGCATTTAAAAAACCTTGCAAATTCACTGAAAAAAACATAGGTTTCACACATGTTATAGTTAGCTGGACATTTCACTCGTAAAAAACCATTGAAATTCCCCCGTTATAGTTAGTTCAGCTAACTATAACTCGCGCGACCGCAATCCACTGCTGATGACGTCACATATTACATCACTCATGACATGGTCAGTGACATCACTCATGACATCACTGATGACATCTCAAATGACATCACTGATGATATCTTTGATGACATCATCCAGTGAATATGTGTCTTTCTGAAAAATAAATATTTTTTATATATGTATATCTAAAGGATAATGGAAGAATAAATGGGTAAATAAGTGTCTAAATGGATGTTTTTTTTGTAAAATTAATTGTATAACTGACTTATTAACAGTATCTTAGTGAATACAAGTATTAGTGAGTAATGTTTAAATATTTAAATATCTGTATCAGTGTCTCACTTTGTGTATAAGTGGCTGCATGCGTTGGTGAGTAGCTACATGAGTGTGTATATGGGTTATTAGTTCGTTTTTAGAGTATCAGTATGAGTGTCTGTATGGTTCAGTGGGGGTTGTTACTTAGCGTATAGATGCATGAATGAGTGACTCACTGTTTGTATGTGTTTTGAAGACAGTATGTGAGCAGGACAGTATGGGTGGATGAGTGTATGTATGGGTGAGTAAGAGAGTGAATGACTGTCTCAATAGTGTCTTTATGATTAAGTCCATATGTTTTAAACTAGTACATGTGAGTATTGATGTATATAAGTGAGGATATATGAGAGTGAGAGATTGGAAGAGTTCCTGTATAAATAAGTATGTGTTTCTATAAGTGATTGTTTAACCCCTTCAGTGCCCATGACGAGCTGGACTCGTCATGGGCCGCGGTGGCGCTGTGCCCATGACGAGTCCAGCTCCTCATAGACCCCGCCCGCTAATGCAACGGCCGGCACTGGGCGGGGAAAGGGGCGGGCACTGAAGGGGTTAAGAGAGTAAGTATGTGTACGTTTCTGTAGAAGTAAGTGTAGTGGTGTGTGTATAGCTGTATTTGCAAGTAAATGGATGTTTATTTGCATGTGTGAGTATGTGTGTGAGTAACTCTATGTATGAGTGTAGGTGTGTAACAGGATGTATAGGTGTATGAGTACATATGATGACTGAGTACCTGTATGAGTGACTTATAGAAGTGTTGATGAATGAGTGGAGGTGTATGTAGATTTTGGAATTACTGAATAGGTTGTTCTAACTGGTATTGGTATCTCTATAGTTTTCAAAACTTTAGTTTGTATTTTTCAATGTGTGTATCAAAGTTTATATTAGGATAAGAGGAGGTCTGCCACTCTTACACAAGGGTGATGTCATCAGTGATGTCATTTGAGATGTCATCAGTGATGTCATGAGTGATGTCACTGACCATGTCATGAGTGATGTAATATTTGACGTCATCAGCAGTGGATTGCGGTCGCGCGAGTTATAGTTAGCTGAACTAATTATAACGGGGGAATTTCAGTGGTTTTGTACGAGTGAAATGTCCAGCTAACTATAACATGTGTGAAACCTATGTGGTATATACCACGTTAGGGTGCGCGCACCGTGCGCGGCTATAGATATTTAGGTACTTTTAACTGCAATTTTCTCAGGAAATACTCAACAGATTGAGTCCATATATGCAAAAGGCACATGCCTGACCTGAGGACTACCTCTTTGCCAAATTTCAAGTAATTCTGTTCAGCCGTTCGGGCTGTACCTTCGACTAAAGGTCCTATGGGAAAATGCATGGGGAAAACGCGTTTTGGGACCCCCCTTTTTTCTCAGCCCCCGCTTGACGAATCACCCCGAGACTTTCAGGGTAGGAGCTGAGCGGAGCGCCCCATTAGTTTTGAAATGTTTGCGAGGATTCGTCAACCGGCGCCAAAGTTCTTCAAAATAGAATTTTCAGGTTTCCTATGGAAACACGGTCCTAACTGTAACTATCTACTGGCGACCGCCAGTAGATAATATATTTATAAATATATATATATATATATATATATATATATATATATATATATATATATATATATATATATATATATATATATATATATATATGTGTGTGTGTGTGTGTGTGTGTGTGTGTGTGTGTATATATATATATATTCACTGAAAAAACCATAGGTTTCACACATGTTATAGTTAGCGGAAATTTTACTGATAAAAAACCAATGAAATTCCCCCGTTATAGTTAGTGCAGGAAACTATAACTCACGCGACCGCAATCCTCTGCTGATGCTAATACTGTATTTAGACACTTATTTGCCCATGTCTTCTTCCATAAATTTTTAGCTATACATATATTACAAATATTTTTTTTTCATAAAGACACATATGTCATCAGCAGAAGATTGCGGTCGCGTGAGTTATAGTTTCCTGCACTAACTATACCGGAGGAATTTCATTGGTTTTTTATCAGTAAAATTTCCGCTAACTATAACATGTGTGAAACCTATGGTTTTTTCAGTGAATTTGCAAGGTTTTTTAAATGCTAATTCCTAACTATAACGTGTGTGAAACCTATGGTTTTTTCAGTGAATTTGTACGTTTTTTTAAATGCTAAGTTACTTTACGCCATTCGTGGCGTGCGCACCCACTTAACGCAGTTCGTTCTGTGCGCGCATGGTGCGCTTCGCGCACCGTGCGCGCACAGTGAGCACGCGGTGCGCTTCACGCACCGCGCGCCCACTTTACGCAGTTAGTGCCGTGCACGCACGGTGGGCACGCGGTGCGCTATGTGCACCGCGTGCCCACGTTACGCTAGATGGGCCATGTACGCACGATGCGCTTCGCGCACCGTGCGCACATGGAGGACATATTATGTGCTTCCTTGTGATAGGTAATCTGTTGAAATTTTTTTGGGAAATGCTGTGCTCTTATATGCCATGCACAAATGGTGGCCTTCGGCCACCATTTGCACACGGGGTGGAGAGAGTGGGGTTTTTTTTTTTTAATAATTATTTACCGTACGCGTATGGTAAGCGTACGGTAAGCGTAATCGGCGAAATTTTTGAAAAATAAAAAATTACCGTTTTTTGCCTTGGGGGATCTTTGAAGACTCAACTAACATGGTTATGTGCATGGGCGCTGTCTAAACAGCCCCTTTATATGTTTTTGGCATTTGTTTATCAGCTCCCCCCTCAGAGTGCGAGAGAGAAAATGGTGGCCGCCGCTTCCTGGTTTCGACCGATTCGAATGTTTACTAAGATCTAAGGGCCAATCAGAATCGCGCTCCCGCACGCCACCGTACGCGTACGGTAAGCGCACCGTAAGCGCACCGTAAGCTGGCTCAGATATATATTCATTTAAAGGCTATTTTCTCAGAATCTACTGAACAGATTTACACCAAACCTACAAAAGGCACTTCCTTGACCTGAGGACTACCTCTCTGCCAAATTTCAAGTAATTCTGTTCAGCCGTTCGGGCTGTAGCTGTGTCTAAAGGTCCTATGGAAAAATGCATGGGAAAAACGCGTTTTGGGACCCCCCTTTTATCTCAGCCCCCGCTTGACGAATCCCCCCGAGACTTTCAGGGTAGGAGCGGAGCGTAGCGCCCCACCTATTTTGAAAAATTCGCAAGGATTCGTCGACCGGCGCAAAAGTTATTCAAAATAGAATGTTGCGGATTTCCTATGGAAACGTGGTCCTAACTATAACTACCTACTGGCGACCGCCAGTGGGTAATATGTATATATATGTATATATATATATATATATATTATCTACTGGCGGTCGCCAGTAGATAGTTATAGTTAGGACCGTGTTTCCATAGGAAATCGCAACATTCTATTTGGAATAACTTTGGCGCCGGTTGACGAATCCTCGCAAAATTTTCAAAATAGGTGGGGCGCTCCGCTCCGCTCCTACCCTGAAAGTCTCGGGGTGATTCGTCAAGCGGGGCCCGAGAAAAAGGGGGTCCCAAAACACGTTTTCCCCTGGCATTTTTCCATAGGGACCTTTAGTCCAAGGTACAGCCCGAATGGCTGAACAGAATTACTTGAAATTTGGCAGAGAGGTACTCCTCAGGTCAGGGAAGTGCCTTTTGAAGGTCTGGTGTCAATCTGTTCAGTAGTTCCTGAGAAAATCAAAAGTAAAATCATATATATATGTGGGCGGAGCCTAACCACACATCTCATCCTGAGATCTGATTGGCTGTCAGCACTTCATCCAAGAAGTGTTGGCAGCCATCTTGGGACCAATATACATGATAGCACCTCATTAAAAAGCATTGCAGTTAATAGAAGGTTCTAAGACTATAGTTACATGCTTTTCCCACAGAGGTTTGGAAGGTGATCTATAAGCTAAACTGAGAGCATATTTTCTGTAAATTCACATTATCTTTCTCAGTCATGTGAGAATGAAGTCTGACATTCTCAGTAAAACATGTACATCCAACAAGGGCAGAGACTGTCAGTTGATTCCTTTGTGTTCTACTGCAGCTTCCCAGAGTGTTCCAAAGAACAACTAGAGCGCTAACAGTCCTACTTATGATAAACGTATGGCACACCTGAAGCCATCTTGCTTGGATTAAAGTGGTAACTCTTAAAACATTTAATTTAAAAAGGAACAAAATGAGGGGGTTCATTTTTCCATAAAAAGTATGATTAGTGCTGCAGAAAGAAAAATTAGGGCACATTTTGAGTGACTTCTCAAATCCTCTTCTATTTCATTAAACAATTCTGACATGCAGACTGAAACATGCACTTTCAATACCAGCAGCAGTTTTCCCTGGTGAGCAGTAGCTTTACTACAGTGATCTAATGAGCAAAAAGAGTGCTAACATTCTGAATTGATGGCAAATGTGTGACACATCTGAATGCCTTCTTGATGGAATCAAAGTAAAAAACTGAAAGTATTTCCTACTGAGGAGACTCCAGTAAATGAGGAAATTAGGAAACTTCATAACAAATAAGTCTCCCAAGATGGCCACCAGAGACAAAAAAAAACAAATGTAGCCCAAATATCACCCAGATGTAGCCCAAGTATAGCCCAATGACAGAATGTCCCAGAGTGTTCTTAAAAGCAACTAGAGCGCCTACTGTCTTCATTATGACAAAAGTATGGCACACCTGAAGCCATCTTGATTGGAATAAACTGGTAACACTTAAAACATTTAATTTAAAAAGGAACACAATGAGGGGGTTCATTTTGCCATAGAAATTATGATTAATGCTGAAGATAGAAAATGAGGGCACATTTTGTGTGACTTCTCAAATCCTCTTCTATTTCATTAAAAAATTCTGACATGCAAACTGAAACATGCACTTTTAATACCAGGAGCAGACTTCCATGGCGAACAGTAGTTTTACTACAGTGATCTAATGAGCAACTAGAGTGCTAACATTCAGAATTTATGGCAAATGTGTGACATATCTGAATACCTTCATGATGGAATCAAAGTAAAAAACTGAAAGCATTTCCTACTGAGGAGACTGCAGTACATGAGGAAATTAGGATACTTCATAACAAATAAATCTCCCAAAATGGCCACCGGAGACAAAAGAGCCCAAATGTAGCCCAATATCACCCAGATGTAGCCCAAATATAGCCCAATGACAGAAGTGTGCAAAACACGTATTATTTTGTGTTTTTCAGTGTTATATAGTGCAGACTTGTCAGGTATTGGAGTGCTTTACATGAGCATTGGTTACATCACACAGAAACAAATTCATTTTGGTTGTAGACATGGGGAGACTAAGTGATATGACCAGAATCACAGAATGTCGAGCTGAAGCAGAAACTCCAACCTGGTCCCCAGTTGCAAAGTCTGCAGTTCTGGAAGTAACACCACATCCTCTCCCCTAAGTGCAACATTTAATCAAGTGGTCAACTGGATAAAAAAACATAAAGATAACAAATAATTTAAAAGTGCTTTGTCGCTATTTGAAAACTCAGAAAATATGTCCTTATTTTAGTCTTTTAGAGCACTAACCATAATTTTGATGCCAATAAGACCCTCTCATATATGTAATTTCTAAAGGAAATGCTCTAGGTATTACAGTTTTGATTACATCAAGATGACGTCAGGCGTTCCACACTTTTGTAATAAATATAGAATGTTAGCAATCTAGTTGTTCATTAGGATACTGTTGAGAGGCAGAGGCCAGGGGCACGGACTCTGAAAATTGAAGGCAGGTAGGAGGGTGCAAAGGCAACAATTTAACCACACTGAGCAGGCAGGAAGGGCCGTGGCAGCACAACAGACTATGGAGGGCAGTGGAAAGGGGGGAGGGGCAACAAACCAACAATACAGGACTTGCAAGAGAGGCTGTGGCAATGTAATAGACCATTGTGGGCAGAAGGAAGAGGCAATGGTAGTACAACCATACATGCCAACAAACCCGATTCAGCCAGGAAACGTCCAATGTTTTTAAGCTTAAATGGGCTTTATTTGATCTGTCTCCTGTCTACAATCTCCTCTTTTTCAATGTAACTCAAAGGGGAAAATCAATACCCCAGCTTTTTTTCAAAATCTCCCTCTTACCAAGTTCAAAATGTTCGCAATTATGGTACATTGGATCATGGAAGGAAATGGGGTAGGGACATGGACTTGGATAACAGAGGACAGGAGGGACATGGAGAGGTGCACCAAACTGACCCTGCAGGGCAGGCATCAGGGTTTGCAGCAGCACAATACACCACACAGGGCATGAAGGAGGGGAGTGCAGCACAACAATCCATAGAAAGCAAGAGGGAGGGGACAGGACCATGCACATGGACAACAGAGAACAGAGGGGCAAGAGGCAATGGTAGCTAGCTGACCATAATGAACAGACAGGAGAGAAAGCTGCAGCATAACAGACCCTAAAGGGCAGGAGGGACGGATCAGGGGCATTACAATGGAACAAACAAGCCAGGAGGGAGGGAGTAGGGGTCTGCACATGTATACAGAGGGCTGGGGGCAAGGGGGCAGGGCAGGAGCAGCAAGATAGCCATGGAGGTCAGGCAGGATGGGCACTAGAAGCAAGACACACCATGAAGAGCAACAGTGAGACTGTGATGGCATACACACAGACCATGGAGGGAAGGTGGGAGGGGGTCAGGGGCAGCTAACTGACCACACAGGGAAGGTGGGAGGGGCCATGGCAGCACAGAAGACCATGCATGGCAAGTGGGAGGGTTAGTGGCAGCACAATGGCTATGATGGGCAAGAAGGAGGGTGAAGGGGCATGCACAAAGGACGATGGAGGATAGAAGGGAGGGTCAGGACCTGTGCACAGACAAGAAAGTTCAGGGGAAGGGGCCTCACAACAGACCGCACGGGGCAGGCAGGAGGAGCAGTTGCAGCACAACAGACCAGGGAGGGCAGAAGGGTGTGGCAGTACAATGGACCATGTGGACAGGAGGAAGAGGATAGGGGCATGGCATGTGGACAGGCAGGGTGGAGGTGGCAGGGACAGGTTACAGTCATCTGACAATGCTAGGCAGGTGGGAGGGGAGTGGCAGCTCAACAGAACACTCAGAGTAGATAGGAGTGGCAGGTCCATGGAACATGGTGGGCAAAAAGGATGGAGCAGGAGCATGCACAAAGACATCGGAGGGCAGGGGGACGGAGAATAGGGGCAGCAAGCTAAGCACAGAGTTTAAGCAGGAGGTCAATGATGGGACATAGAATTGGGCAATGGAGGGCAGGAGGAGTGGACTGGTACATCATACTAAATTGAGGGCAGTGGCAGCACATCAGACCATGCATGGCAGGAGGGAGGAGGCTAGTCCATGGATTCACACAACAGAGGATAGGGAGGAGGTGGATGGGGCAGCAAGCTAACTGTTCAGAGAAGGCGGGTATTAGGAACTTTATTATTTTTAAAACGTGTGTCTGTGCGAACTACTTAAAATATGAACAAGTGTGCAGCATAATCTCACTTTTATTCAGGAAGAAGAGGACGTTTGTGACTGTGACTCTGGGCTCACTTGGCAGAAACACCCCCTGACCCTCCACCCCCTATCGCAAAATGTAATGCCCGTGAAAAGTGTAGGTGAACACAGTGTTATATAGAACATAGTCCTGAGAGCACGATTGAAAATGAAAACTAGATATAGTGTATGGTATAAACTATGCACCAAAAAGTGTGATATAAGATGAACCGGGCGTGAAATATAATATGCAATACATTGTGCGCAATGACAGATTCATTGGAGAGCGCGAGATAGCACAGGCACTAGCGTGTGCTATGCGATATGCGCCTTGGAGTGTAATATGCACAGGGCAGTGTTGTGTAACCTAACTAGTCTCTAAAGTTGTATTATAAAATATGTGCTGGGGAGTGTGACGTTGCATATGCACTGTGGCAAAGATATGGATCCCAGATTGTAATATGTATGGCATAGCACTGTGCGTTATAACATAGGCATCGAGGAAGGCACGTTAGATGGGGCAATATAACCCGTGCGAAAACAAGTGTGGCATGACATACTCACGGGGTGGTGTTACAGTGCACATGGGCTAGAGAGTGTCATAGCATATGCACTAGCTAGTGGAATACAACACAGAGGTGTGTGGCACTCAGCAGGCAATGGTGGGTGTAACACAGCATTGGGCTCTGCCAGGAGCGCGCTGTGACTCTCAAGTGATGTTCGTCCCCTTTCCAGAGAGTAAAATAAAAAGTATTACACATCCGGCAGGGGATGTGTGTTTTATTAATCGTGAGGGGGGTTTCTTGCATAGTTTTTGTCGAATTTTTGTCGAATCCCCTTTGAATGGCTTGGTGTGCATGTGTATTAAATGTGCCCGTCAATAGCTACCCATGTTTGTATAAATAAACGACAAGGGTGTCTACCGGGATTAGGCACGGTAGGGCATCAGACATGTCAGAGCTTCACTAGTGGTGTAAATACATTCCACGTGGATTCATTGTATGCATAGTCGCCTTTTAATGAATATCACGCAAATCGTCATGGTGATAGGTACGTACGGTTTGTCCAGCATGTCCTAGGTGTGTCTATAAATATATATTTTTTTAAAATAATAAAAAACAGTGGCCGGCCCTGGGGATTGGGGTCAAAAAAATATAATTAGAAGACAGGCCCTGGGGGATGGGGTCATCAGGGCCAATAAATTAGAATAAGAAGGGGAACCACACAGCCCCCCTTCTTAAAAAATTTAAATAAATAAAAGACTGGCATCGTGCCGGAGGCGACACCCCCTCCTTGCAGCACTCTGCAAACGCGCCCCCTGGCGAGTTGTAAGTTGCGGAATTAATTCCTCTTCAATACTAAGGGTCCCTGAGGGCCAACTAGCCCAACAGGCATCTCCAGTATGCGTCAGGGAGCTGCGCTGCAGACAGGTGTTCTGAGGCCAAGCCCCTTTTTACACCTCTCTGCAACGCAGCTCTGTGGCGCTTACTGGAGGTACCTAGTGGTCTAGTTTGACCCTAGGGACCCTTAGGATTCAAGGGGACTTAATCTCTCAACTTAGAACAGCCACAGGGCGCGTTTACACAGTGGTGAAGGGAGGGGACGGGGCCTGAGGTGACGTGTGCAAACACGCACTATGGCACGTTTTAAATTGGGGATATAATTTCCCTTCAATACTGAGGGCCCCTGGGGGCTAACTAGCCCACCAAGTGCTTCCAGTAAGCGCCACTGAGCTGCATTGCAGAGAGGTGGTCCAGGCCGTGCCACTTTTTACACCTCTCTGCAACGCAGCTCTGTGGCACTTACTGGAGGTACCTAGTGAGCTAGTTGGACCCTAGGGACAATCAGGATTCAAATGAACTTAATCTCCCAACTAAAAACGGACACAGGGCGTGTTTACACAGTGGTGAAGGGAGGGGATGGGGCCTGAGTTAACGTGTGCAAAAACGCCCTGTGGCCTGTTTTAAGAGGTAGTTTTAATCCCCCTGCCCTATTATATACTAGGGGCTTACAGAGGAGGTCATGCTAATCACAGGGGGACCCTAACGCATAATGTTCCCTAGTGTATGTAGGTGTTTTCTCTGTATTCTAAGTGTCTTTTAACATAGCACTGGCTCTAGGACTGGTTAGTCTGACTCACCACCAGTATCCGTCTGAAAAAGTTGAGGGTACAGGATGATTTTGCAACAAGGCTTCTTTCTGCTCTTCTTTTTGTTCTTTCTGCACGTTATCCTTCTTCCTGCACTTTTCTTCGTCTTTGAGGACTTCTGTTGCTTCTTTCTGCACTTCTTTTTTTTTCTTTCTGTGCATTTTTTCTTCACATGTCCTATCTCTGTAGGCATAGTTAGAAATTAGCATTTAAAAAACCTTTGAAATTCACAGAAAAAACCATAGGTTTCAGGCACGTTATAGTTAGGAATTAGCATTTAAAAAACCTCAGAAATTCACTGAAAAAACCATAGGTTTCAGGGGTGTTATAGTTAGCTGGACTTTTCACTTGTACAAAACCATTGAAATTCCCCCGTTATAGTTAGTTCAGCTAACTATAACTTGCGCGCCCGCAATGCACTGCTGATGACGTCACATATTACATCACTCATGACATGGTCAGTGACATCACTCATGACATCACTGATGACATCTCAAATGACATCACTGTGGCAAGATACATTTAAATGAAGGACTATGAACTGTCTCAGATGTAATTGAAACGCCATTGAGAAAGGGAAAGAATCCTTAAATGCGTCTGGCGTAAAGACATGCGGGTGGAAAGTGTTGATTGTGCACGTCTGCAGCCGTCAGTAAACTATGGAGCAAGTTTTACCTGTGTGGCACTTCCTTCTTTGGGGCAACCTGTCTTTTGGATACGTAGCGGCCAGTCCCGGCCACGGAAGTGCCCCGCCATGATTGTTGGCCCCGGGGTGAGAGAAAGACAAGCACCTACATAGCGGGAGGTATTCCGTGCTGTCGGCGGAAGAATGCAGCCGTTGCTGATCGTAACCTGCCACCAACCCACTGGGGTAATTTAAATTAATAAGAGCTTTGATAAAGAGACGTACCCATTAGTGGTTATTAAAATTAAACTTCAAGGACCAGATGGCTGTGCAGGCCATGCCCATTGTGGCAAGATACATTTAAATGAAGGACTATGAACTGTCTCAGATGTAATTGAAACGCCATTGAGAAAGGGAAAGAATCCTGAAACGCGTCTGGCGTAAAGACATGTGGGTGGAAAGTGTCGATTGTGCACGTCTGCAGCCGTCAGTAAACTATGGAGCAAGTTTTACCTGTGTGGCACTTCCTTCTTTGGGGCAACCTGTCTTTTGGATACGTAGCGGCCAGTCCCGGCCGCGGAAGTGCCCCGCCATGATTGTTGGCCCCGGGGTGAGAGAAAGACAAGCACCTACATAGCGGGAGGTATTCCGTGCTGTCGGCGGAAGAATGCAGCCGTTGCTGATCGTAACCTGCCACCAACCCATTGGGGTAATTTTAATTAATAAGAACTTTGATAAAGAGACGTACCCATTAGTGGTTATTAAAATTAAACTTCAAGGACCAGAGGGCTGTGCGGGCCACGCCCATTGTGGCAAGATACATTTAAATGAAGGACTATGAACTGTCTCAGATGTAATTGAAACGCCATTGAGAAAGGGAAAGAATCCTGAAATGCGTCTGGCGTAAAGACATGCGGGTGGAAAGTGTTGATTGTGCACGTCTGCAGCCGTCAGTAAACTATGGAGCAAGTTTTACCTGTGTGGCACTTCCTTCTTTGGGGCAACCTGTCTTTTGGATACGTAGCGGCCAGTCCCGGCCACGGAAGTGCCCCGCCATGATTGTTGGCCCCGGGGTGAGAGAAAGACAAGCACCTACATAGCGGGAGGTATTCCGTGCTGTCTGCGGAAGAATGCAGCCGTTGCTGATCGTAACCTGCCACCACCCCACTGGGGTAATTTAAATCAATAAGAACTTCGATAAAGAGACGTACCGATTAGTGGTTATTAAAATTAAACTTCAAGGACCAGAGGGCTGTGCGGGCCACGCCCATTGTGGCAAGATACATTTAAATGAAGGACTATGAACTGTCTCAGATGCAATTGAAACGCCATTTAGAAAGGGAAAGAATCCTGAAACGCGTCTGGCGTAAAGACAAGTGTATGGAAAGTGTTGATTGTGCACGTCTGCAGCCGTCAGTAAACTATGGAGCAAGTTTTACCTGTGTGGCACTTCCTTCTTTGGGGCAACCTGTCTTTTGGATATATATATATATATATTCACTGAAAAAACCATAGGTTTCACACACGTTATAGTTAGGAATTAGCATTTAAAAAACCTTGCAAATTTACTGAAAAAACCATAGGTTTCACACATGTTATAGTTAGCGGAAATTTTACTGATAAAAAACCAATGAAATTCCCCCGTTATAGTTAGTGCAGGCAACTATAACTCACGCGACCGCAATCTTCTGCTGATGCTAATACTGTATTTAGACACTTATTTGCCCATGTCTTCTTCCATACATTTTTAGCTATACATATATTACAAATATTTTTTTTTCATAAAGACACATATGTCATCAGCAGAAGATTGCGGTCGCGTGAGTTATAGTTGCCTGCACTAACTATAACGGGGGAATTTCATTGGTTTTTTATCAGTAACATTTCCGCTAACTATAACATGTGTGAAACCTATGGTTTTTTCAGTAAATTTGCAAGGTTTTTTAAATGCTAATTCCTAACTATAACGTGTGTGAAACCTATGGTTTTTTCAGTGAATTTGTACGGTTTTTTAAATGCTAAGTTACTTTACGCCATTCGTGGCGTGCGCGCCCACTTAACGCAGTTCGTTCCGTGCGCGTTCCGTGCGCGCACGGTGCGCTTCGCGCACCGTGCGCCCACTTTACGCAGTTAGTGCCGTGCACGCACGGTGGGCACGCGGTGCGATGACAAAGCAAGAAAGCACGTCAACAAATCTGTTTCTGCTTTCCTCCGTGACTATGGTATGGGTGCCATTTACCACAACAACTTGCGTTATGACATGCAAGACATTTATAGAGGAGATGGTGTGCACTTCAATGATGAAGGGAACAGAGTCTTCCTCTTGAACCTTAGACTCTGCATCGGTACTTACTTGTAGGTACCACTAAAAAATCATTTCATAAACACAACGGCTCTTTTTAGAGCCCCCTAATATCTAAACACTTAAATCTGATTTTCATTTTTTTTTTTTTCTACCGTACGCTTACCGTAAGCTTACCGTACGCGTACCCCGTGATTTTTTTTAAAATCAATAAATGTTTTCTTTGTACTTTACAGTCCTTCTTTGACCCCCTCACAAATGTAAGGGGGTCTGTAACTCTCCTCATTGCCCCCTTTTCTTGTTTTCACTCTTTTTTTTCTGAGTGAAATACACAAAATGGCGGCCGCCGCTTCCTGGTTTCGGCCGAATCGAATGTTTACTGAGATCTAAGAGCCAATCAGAATCGCGCTCGCGCACGCCACCGTACGCTTACGGTAAGCGTACGGTAAGCGTACCGTAAGCGGGATCAGATATATATATTGATTTAAAGGCTATTTTCTTAGAATCTACTGAACAGATTTACACCAAACCTACAAAAGGCACTTCCTTGACCTAGGGACTACCTCTCTGCCAAATTTCGAGTAATTCTGTTCAGCCGTTCGGGCTGTAGCTCGTTCTAAAGGTCCTATGGAAAAATGCATGGGAAAAACGCGTTTTGGGACCCCCCTTTTATCTCAGCCCCCGCTTGACGGATCCCCCCGAGACTTTCAGGGTAGGAGCGGAGCGTAGCGCCCCACCTATTTTGAGAAATTCGCGAGGATTCATCGACCGGCGCCAAAGTTATTCAAAATAGAATGTTGAGGTTTTCCTATGGAAAAGGGGTCCTAACTATAACTACCTACTGGCGACCGCCAGTAGGTAATATATATATATATATATATATATATATATATATATATATATATATATATATATATACACTGCATTACTCGTAATGTCTGAAGTCAGGGATCACATGGCACTGCGCATCAGCTGAGTGTCCTTCATGGCTGATATATATTAGGGTTACACCATTGCTATGGGGTCACTGATGCCATCATTAGTATGAGTTAATGGGTCCAGGACACCATTTGGCAAAGTATTCAGATGCATATCTGAGTGAAGCACTGTCTGTACACTGCACAGTCCATGATGATTGAACATCAGTAGTGGGATGGCAGTCAAGTGAGAGGGGCACAATGAGTGTATCAGCTTGTTTAGAGTTGGAGTGACGGCCTCATGATAGTTTTAGTCAGTTAAAGGTCACTTTGCCAACACTTGAGTATTGGTAACCTGCATGATAAGTGAACTTCAGTAGTGACATGGTAGACAAGTCAGAAGGGCAAAAGGGGTGTATCAGCTTAGTCAGAGTTGGAGTGACAGGGCCTCATGGTAGTTGCTGTCAGTTCAAGGTCACTTTACTAACACCTGAGTATTGGTAACTTGCATGATAAGTGAACTTCAGTAGTGACATCTAAGACAAGTGAGATGGGCAAAGGGAGTGGATAATCTTGGTTACAGTTGGAGTGACAAGTTATCATGGTAGTTGTAGTCACTTCAAACTCACTTTACCAGCACTTGACACATGATCAGTATACCATAGCTGTTGGCAACATGCATTTGTGATGGACCATACATCTGCATTTTCACACATTTGATGGGTCCTATATAGATATTTTGATGGTAATATAGTTACAGCCAGCATTGCAGCATGTAGCATGTTATGGATTTGGATACATTTGCTCTTCTATGCAACAATACATATTGTCACTGACAAACCAACATCTCAGATACTTGGTGTATTGTATGTTAGGAAAGTAGAAAGAATAGACCAGGAAAATCAGATTTGCGATATTGTGGCAATTAGTGAAGTGTAACTTACCAGAGTCCAGTCTCCCCTTAATTTCTTACAAGTCCTCAGTATGCAGGATGGCCAAGACCTTCTCCTCCCAGGGTAAGAGTTGTAGTGGTGCACTGGGAAGGCCACCGCCAGTCCTCTGAGCCTCCAGTTGGTGGTTGCTGTTCTTGGCCCGTACCTTCAGACTGATTTGGTTTTACCTTTTCCTAATGTCTCCCTGGGTGTACAGGGTGTTACCATCAGCATTCAATCTGTTGGGTATCCTGCCCCACATTTCTATTTTCCTACTGTGAGGAGTATGCTGGATTTGAGACCCAAAAATGTGGAGCTCTACTCTAATGATTTCATCCACCATGACTATCAAATTTTGCTCAGTGAAGCTGTTCTTTTAACAGGCATGGCGAACTACACAACAATGTGAGGGAGTATGTAAATGGATAACAAACAAGTGATGGAGGTAAAAAGGTGCCCAAAAAATAAAAAGTTACAGGTGGTGTAGAGTGCTAAATGGGAAGATGAAAATGTGTAGGGAAGATGAGAATGTGAGCTCACATTCCCACATTCAACACTCCCTCCGGAGAAGCAGGACACACAGCTATGCTCTTCGCTGTCAGGCTTACTAATGCAGTCCTGAATAGCAAAAATCGGCAACCGAAGATTCACACTTCGCAGGGCAGCCTTGAACCACTGCACCACATTGTGTTTTTCATTCATTTTCATCAGATAACCCCGGAAAAGCGACCCCTCCTCATGCAGTTTCAAGTAATTGTTCCAAGTGTGTGCAACTTCACTCCTTAGCACCCTCACGGGCGGACGTCAGTCACAGTTGGAATAGCTCCACATTTTTAAGTCCAAGCTTCAGGAATTCATGCCCCTTGCGGCATTCTGCTTACTTTCTCACTAGCTTTTTCCCCGGCACCGCCCGGTTTTGAATTTAGCTTGCTCACAATTGCTAGATCTCGAAGATGATCTCGAATAGCGGAGATCGAAACGTCGTCGACCCCCTACAACAAGAACTCTGTACACTTTGTATAATTTATTTTTGAGGAGTTCTCCTATATGTTGTCAATGCGATGTTTATATTTTAATGTCACCCCCACTTATCACGTCACGCTTGTTGTTACTTTTCTATGTGATACCAAAGGGGATGATGGACGGAGTGTTGAAAATTGCAAACACTCACCCCCAGTCAACTGATCTGGGTTTAATCCAACATCATTCTTTAGCTCACTCTGCCACCCCAGTTCAGACATGGCCATATGCAAATCAGTCTGACACTGTGCCTCATGGTAACAGTCCAGCCCGAACTGCCAAGCCATGTCTTACCTGGACCGGAAACAGCCATCCTGGGACCGGTTTCGGGTTCATAACCCTCATCAGCCAGGCTATCTTGAATCCAGTTCCTATGTGAGCACCTGAATTTTTCTTGCATATTTGCATAAAATAAATAACAAATGTTATTTTGACTTACAATTCCCTGTTCATATTACTTATCGCTTCCTGAATATTTATTATCTATCTCGACTCTAGCGCATTGTCACTAATTCTGACACCGCTTCTTTCTTTGGACCTTTTTGGGCCACATAAGAATCATTGTTTTTCTAAGACAATCAGCTGGTGAGGCAATGGTGATTTGGCCATAGTAAACTCTCCTTTGCACTTTCTACTGCCTCCATTACCCCATTAACATCTGAGGAGAGAGTGCTTAGGGAAACTAGTACAAGGCCTGCAATACATGGTGGCCTCTTCCAATGTTGAAGTTGTTGGTGCGCACAGGCATTTGGTATAGAGGTGTTAAAGGAGAATTTTCACCACATATGTAGAATGTATGATAGTACACATGCTTACCTGATCCATGCTCTTGGGACTCAGAGAGTGAGTTGTGAGATCAAACATACTAATGTATACATGTTGTGTGTGCCACAGCCCCTCTCTCCCTCAACACCAGGGGTCTAAGAGGAGGCTTCACAGACTGAAAGGAGACTGGGCCAGTACATATGCAGTATATGTGAAATACTGTGTGTGATTTTCAATCTTCATTCTGAAACCATGCATTTTGGATATTTGAGGAAAGAGGCTAGAGAACTTGTGCACTATTCTACACATGCTGCCTATTCATCAAACCCTCACTCCTTTGAGTCCACATGAGATGGACTGATGCAAGGGATATATTAGGAGTATTCAAAAGTTGTTGCTTATTCAACCCTCACTCTGAAACCCAGAACAGCCATGTCTTTTCCAATGCAAAAGTTTTTCAGCTGGAGTGCGAAAGATCAATCGTACTGCGTTTCTAAATGTCTGTTCCAGTTTTGAGTGACTTTATACATTAGCTGTTGAGATATTCTCATTACTAAGGGTGATAATGCATGTGAAAAGGATAGTTTGAATATTGGACTGTGAGTTTTGAGAACTGTTTGTGAGTTACAATATTCAAAGTTAAAATGAATCTGATTAGTCGAGGAAGCACATTGATCCGCTAATCATTTTAAAGTCTGTAGACTTCTAATGGTTCAGTGGACCTTTGCAATTGGATTTGCTACCATGATCTGCACTTTCTTCCTGCTGCTAGTATATTCTGAATGGGAGGTCCCATCGATGTTAAATGAACCATATTATGGGAAAAAATACATAGCCGTCATGAGAAGGCATAAGCATAACTCAAGAATCCAAGAGAAATTAAAGGGTTTCTAGAGTATCTAAATATTACCCCAAACTAAGAAATGTAATTTGTAGTGTGGGTTGTGGGTGTGACTCTCTTACATCTGTTTACCACAATCAGCTCTCATTCTTTCTTATAGACATCAATTTCTCTGCAGCTTCCCATACTGCCAATCATCCACATCTGTTAGATGGGGTTCAAATGTTTCCAGAATCCTGCTATAGCAGTTTGTGTCTCCAAGAACCCAGTCGTGGGTCTGTTGCTTTTCTCCCTCTGCTGCAATTTCCGGGGTGACATTTTCTCCTCCATTGGACTCTACTAACACCTTTACATACCCTCTAAGGGCCCCAAAAAAATTCCCTGGTGAAAGATTCTGAGCCCCCCAGTTCTAAGAATCCATGGCCCCCTAAAGGTAGGCCAGACACCCAGGTTACCCACAAGTATTATGCATGTGGTCAGTAGGGTCACATGCAGAATGACCCCGAGTGTTCCAAGGCACCACCAGCACCCATCAGTGCACCCTCACCAGGATTAGTTAGTGGGGTGCTGAGAGAGGAGTTGGTTCCTAGTGAGGATGAGGAGCCAGCTGGGATGACCCTTATCTTATTAGTAGATAGAGTGATGGTCCATGAAACCTGCCTGCCGGATAACACTAAAAAGTACCTGCAGTGGGTGACCATCAATGGGAGGAGGGTGGAGGCTCTGAGAGACACAGGAGCCAGTGTGACATCTGTCAGATGTCAATGGGTGTCTGAAAAGCAGGTCATCCCAATGTGAGTCACCCTGTAGGTTCTGCAGACATATTCTAAGCGCCTGTGTAAGGTGGTACCGTTACCCTTTGAGTGGGGGGGGGGGGCGGGTTCAGGTTCCTTGAAGGTCATTGTAAATACTGTCCGTGCCTCTTGACTGTCTGTTTGGCAATGACATGGAGAGTTGCCCTTGGAAGGAGGTGGAGCACCATGTTCATTTAAAGATGTTGGGAAGCCTGAGTGGGCCTGTGTGACTACCTGGTCAATGGCAGCCAGTAGGGGTGCTCAAGAGGACCTGGAGCCTAAAACAGTGGCCCTGGTACCTGCTAAAAAGAGAAGGGGCAGGGAGCATGGGAAACCTGCCTCAGAAGTTCACACACTCCAGGAGAAGGCAGACCCTGAGGGGGATACCCTGGAACCTACATGGGAGCAAGTGGCAAAACTGGGAGACCTGCCTGAGCTGACCCATTTGTAGCAGGAAGGAAGTCCCTCCAGGGAGGAGTTCTGCAAAGTGCAGCTGGAGTGCCCCACTCTTAGTGGTTTGCTGCTGCAGGCTGCATACCATGCAGCAGGTGGTCAATCTCGATCATATTTGATTTATTGTGAAAATGATCTCCTAAATAGTGAGCCTAATGTTGCTAAGCCAGGGGCAGTCCATGTGCTGGCTGTACCTGTATGCTACAGGACCTTCTAACTGGGTCTGGCTCATGATGTGCCTTTGGTGGGACATTGAGGGTGCAACAAGACCTTTCATGGGCTTGTCACACACTTTTACTGGCTCCAAATGCAGAGGCACGCTGGCCCACATTGTATATCTTGTCAGACTTGCCAGGCAAGTGGCAAGAGTGGAGGGAACTGTAAGGTTCCCCTCCAACCCTTTTCTGTGGTGAGCACCCCTTTTGTGCAGGTGGGCATCGACATTGTGAGGCCACTGGAACCCAAGACAGCCTTAGGCAACAAGTTTATCTTGGTCTTGATGGACCATGCCCCCCGGTATCCAGAAGCTGTCCATTTCAGGACAATCACGTCCCCTGTGGTGAGCCAAGCATTGATGGGGATCTTTTCCATTGTGGGGTTTTCCCAGAGAGGTTGTCTCTGACCATAGCACCAAATTCATATCTTGGTATATGAAGTCATTTTGGGAGGAGTGCAGTGTGATGTACATATTCACCACTCCTTACCATCCCCAAGAAAATGGGTTGGTTGAGAGATTCAACTGAACCCTGAAAGGCATGATAAAGGGTCTTACAGAACCCATGAATTGTAAGTGGGATGTCTTCTTATCATGCCTGTTGTTTGCCTACAGGGAGGTACCACAGAAATCCTTAGTGTTCGGTCCCTTTGAATTGCTGTATGGGTGCGCTGTGAGAGGACCTCTGAGTCTGGTGAAGGAGGGATGGGAGAACCCCCAAGAATTGTTCAGATACATGCTGGTCATCAGGAACCATACTTGAAATGCTTCAGGAAAATTGCTCATGTAAACATGGACAAGCCAGGAGGAGATAAAACGATGATGCAACCAGAATACTACACTAGTTGAGTTTCAGCCTGGCCAAAAAGTGTGGGTGATGGCACCAGCGGAGCCGTATGCACTCCAAGCAAAGTGGACTAGTCCATTTGAGGTGGTGGACACAAGAGTGAAGTGACCCACTTGGTCAACTAGCAGACTCCCAGGAAACCTTTGAGGGTCCTGCACTTGAACCGCCTCAAACCTCACTTTGAGAGGTCTGAAGTGTCAATGCTCCTGGCAACAGATGACGGAATGGAAGAAGACAGTGAGCCTCTTCCTGACCTCCTGTCACCCAAGGAACATGAAGGGTCAGTGGATAGAGTGAACCTTCTCCCACTCTGACCCCAGAGCAGCAGAGAGACTGCCGTCTGGTGCTGGGACAGTTTGCCTCCCTGTTCTCCCTGACTCCAGGAATCACCAATTGGTATGTCCATGATGTGGACACTGGGGGCAGTTTACCTGTAAAACATAACATTTACAGAGTAACTGACAAAGTCAGGGCCAGCATCAAGTTGAAGGTTTCCAAGATAATAGGGGTGATAGAGCCCAGTAGCAGCCCCTGGGCTAGTCCAGTGGTCTTGGTTCGGAAAGTTGCTGCACCCGGTGCCACTCCTGGACTCAGTTTCTGTGTAGACTACCATTGTCTCAATGCTGTCACCAGGACTGATGCGCACCCCATCCCCAGAGCTGATGAGCTCATTGATCAGCTGGGTGCTGCCCGGTACCATAGTACATTTGATCTAACGTCGGGATGCTGGCAGATTGCCTTGACTGGTGGGGCAAGAGAGATCTCTGCATTTTCAATGCCATAGGGTTCCGTGTCATTCCCTTTGGGTTGAAGAACGCCCCCTCCACATTCATGAGACTGGTCAACCAGGTAATGTCTGGGCTGGAGGAATTCAGCATCGTGTACCTGGGACGACATTGCTGTGTTCAGCTCCAGTTGGGAGGAACACTTGCAACACCTCTGTGAAGTGTTGAAGGATCTGTAGAAGGCAGGCCTCACTATCAAGGCCAGTTAGTGTCAAAAAGGGCAGGGATCTGTGGTGTACTTACGGCACCAGGTAGGAAGTTGCCAGGTGGCTCCCCGGGAAGCCTAAGATCAACACCATTCTGTCTTGAGAGCCCCCTAAGGCCCAGACAGAGGTGAGAGCCTTTTTAGATTTCAAAGGGTACTACAGACGGCTTGTCAAGGGATATGGTACCATTGTTGCCCCCTTGGCAGAGTTGACTTCCAGAAAGCAGCCAAGAAAAGTGATCTGAAATGACGCCTGTCAGACCGCTTTTGATGTCCTGAAATCTGCCATGTGCATGGTGCCCGTGCCTAAAGGCACCCAACCTCTCCCAAGAATTTGTTGTGCAGACAGATGCTTCCGAGTGTGTGGGAGCAGTAATTTCACAATTGAATGACCAGGGCTTGGAACAACCCGTATCTTTCATTAGTAGAAGGCTACTTCCCATGGAACAGAGATGGCATGCAATTGAAAGAGAAGCTATTGCTGTGGTCTGGGCACTGAAGAAGCTAAGACCCTACTTGTTTGGGACTCACTTCCGAGGTCAGGCAGACCACAGGCCCCTCAGTTGGTTGATGCAAATGAGGGGTGAGAATCCAAAACTGTTGAGGTGGTCCTTCTCCCTGCAGGGAATTAATTTTACAGTGGAACACCACCCTGGTACAGAACGCGCCAATGCTGATGGCCTGTCCAGATTCTTCTGCCTTAGCGATGAGAACTCCCAGGAGGGTGGGTGTTAGATCTGGGGGTCTCTAGTTGGCAGAGGTATACACCTTAGACCAAATAGGGACCCTTGCTTCTAGTCAGGGTACAGGGACACACACGGTAGATAACCCCTGCTCACCCTCTAGGTAGCTTGGCTCGAGCAGACAGGCTTATCCCCAAGTCAATGTGTAAGGTATTTGCACGTAGACACCACAATGATCCCCCCTCCGCACACCACAAACTTAGACCACACAGGTGAGTTATATCAAAAATAATATATCTTTATCTAGTTTCCGCAGTTGAAATCAAGCATCACAGGTTTACACCATATTCGCTTTCTTGGTTGGTCGGGATCGTAAGACGATAGTCTCTAGTCTCTTGCGTGATTCGATACTCACTGAGAATGAATCAGTTCGTAGGCTCTTGTTGTTTAGGCAGCTACGTTGCTCCGACGGTGTCACTGCGCTCGTTGTAAAAGCGCTCCTCTGGCTGTTCGGTGCAAGGTTTCCACAACTCCCTCGACGAGCCCCCAGTGACGATGTCGACGTCACCGGAGTCAGCCCCTCACAATGCGGCTTCGTAGAGCAGGGAAGTATGACTCTCGATCTGCTTCAGGTCTCCGGGTCGCGGCAAGGCACGTGCCGATGAGCACGTCGGTCTTCTTGATGCGGCAACCGGTGTCAGGCCCGGGTCAGTGCGGCACTCTCCAGCAAGACAGAGAGCAGCCAGCCCACTTCACAGGCAGATGTTGAGAAGCTTGGTAGAACAGTCCCCGGTCCCTGCAGCACACAGCAGCGCAGGGGGGACACGGCAGAGTCTTGGGTTCGGGGCAACCTTTCTATCCCTGGGTTGCGAAACAGGAGGCCAGCTCTTCTCAGGCCCTTGGAGATTCGGTTTAAGACACAGCACACAGCAAAGTCTTGTTTGGTCAAGTGGGTAGAGTCAGCACACAGCAAGACCCCTTCTCCTCCTCAGCTTCAGTTGTACAGCAGAACAGGTCAGCCCTTAGAGCACACAGCAAGGCAATCTTCCTTTAGTTCTTCAGCGGTCCGTCTTTCACCAGAGGTTCCTCTTGATGGTAGAATCTAAAAATCTGTTGTCAGGGGTCCTTTACTTATACCCCTAAAAGTCTTTGAAGTCTTTGTGCAAGTGGGTCCTGAGCCCGGTCTGATCCAGTTCTGGGTGTCGCTGGAGCACTTTGTTTTCCTGGCTTCTACTTTCTTTTCAGAGTGAGGGGCAGAGTCGTCAGCCGCCCAGCAGGAGGTGGAGCCAGCACCGTGGCAGGAAGGCACACCCCTATTCACTCCCAGGTGCTATCTCCTCCCTCCACTCTCCTTGCAAATGTCACCATTCAGCAGAGGGCCGACTCAGCCAACCTCCCGGGGGATCCCCAGCCCCTGTCACTCTCAAGCCAGACAGTCAATCCACAAGCATGCCCAGGCACACAGAAGGGTCAGACAAGAGAACAGCTACTCTCTAAAAAGTACTATTCTCCAACTCAGGATTTAAAAACAACCTCTCCTAAAAGATGTGTTATTAAATGCTGAGCTCAGGGATATCAAACACTCATGTCTTATCTTGTTCCTATGAGAAGATAGGCGGATAGCCATTGGCACCAGCCTCCCCCATGTTAGCCTATGGAGCAAGATAACCTTGCAGCAGTGAACACACAAAATGGCCGTTGTTCACTACCAGAACATGTCACCTGCATTAGTACATGCTCTACCTTTTGCATACACTGCACTCTGCCCAGGGGGGTACCTTGGGCCTTCCATAGGGATGACTGACGTGTATAAAAAGGGAAGGGTTAGGCCCGGTCAGTGTGGACACTGGCCAGGAGGACATGGCAGTCCGGGGACTGCAGGCAGGCCTGCGGTGGCAGGCCTGAGACACCGTTTTAGGGCTACACAGGTGGGTGGCGCAATCAGCGCTGCAGACCCACTAGTAGCATCTGTCATCACCAGCCCTGGCACACACAGTGCACTTTACGAGGGACTTCATGGTGATACAGATATGCCAATCAGGTATATCCAATCAATATGATATTTTACACAGGGAGCACTTACACTCTGGCACTGATTAGCAGTGGCAGAGTGCCCAAAGCATCTAAACCAGCAAAACGAAATCCATCACAGCATCAAAAATCCAGGTAGCAGAGGCAAAAGATAGGGGAAAAACCCATGCCAAGGATGTCAGGTCTAACACGTGTCCCCTCCAGCTGAAAGTGGGGAGAACTACCCACCCTCTTGGGAGTTCTCATCGCTAAGGCGGAAAAACCTGGACAGACCATCAGCATTGGCGTGCTCTGTACCGGGACGGTGTTCCACCGTAAAGTCCATTCCCTGTAGGGAGATGGACCACCTCAACAGTTTTGGATTCTCACCCCTCATCTGCCTTAACCATCTGAGGGGCCTGTGGTCGGTCTGAACACGGAAGTGAGTCCCAAACAGGTAGGGTCTCAGCTTCTTCAGGGCCCAGACCACAGCAAATGCTTCCCTTTCAATAGCGCTCCACCTCTGTTCCCTGGGGAGTAGCCTCCTACTAATGAAAGCTACAGGTTGGTGCCCGCCCTCGTCGTCCATCTGTGAGAGTACTGCTCCCACACCTTGTTCTGAAGCGTCTGTTTGCACTACGAACTCACTCGAAAAGTCAGGCGCCTTAAGCACCGGTGCTGTGCACATTGCAGTTTTCAGGGCATCAAAAGCAGTTTGACAGGCCTCGGACCAATTCACTTTCCTGGGCTGATTTCTAGAGGTTAGTTCTGTCAAGGGGGCAACAATGGTGCTGTATGCCTTGATGAACCGTCTGTAATACCCGGTGAGTCCTAGAAAGGCTCTCACCTCTGTCTGCGTCTTGGGGGGTTCCCAAGCCAGAATGGTATCAATCTTCGCCTGTAGGGGCGCCACCTGGCCGCTCCCTACCTGGTGTCCCAAATACACCACCGATCCCTGCACTATCTGGCACTTACTGGCCTTGATAGTGAGGCCTGCCTTCTGCAGCGCCCTCAACACTTCACAGAGGTGTTGCAAGTGTTCCTCCCAAGTGGAGCTGAGCACAGCAATGTCATCCAGGTACGCGACGCTGAATTGCTCCAGCCCGGTCAGTACCCGGTTGACCAGTCTCTGGAAGGTGGCAGGGGCATTTTTCAATCCAAAGGGCATGACGCAAAACTGGAAGTGCCCCTCTGGTGTGGAAAATGCCGACCTCTCCTTTGCCCCTTCAGTTAAGGCAATCTGCCAGTACCCCGAAGTCAAATCGAAGGTGCTGAGGTACCTGGCAGCTCCCAACCGATCCACGAGCTCATCAGCTCTGGGGATGGGGTGCGCGTCAGTCTTGGTGACCGCATTGAGCCCACGGTAGTCCACGCAAAACCGAAGTTCGGACGGGCCACCGGGTGTAGCAGATTTCTTGGGAACGAGGACCACTGGGCTAGCCCAGGGACTGCTAGAGGGCTCAATTACCCCTAACGCCAACATCTTGGAAGCTTCTTCCTTGATGCTGGCCCTGACCTTGTCAGCTACTCTGTAAAACTTCTGTTTCACAGGCAGACTATCTCCAGTGTCCACATCATGGACGCACCAATTGGTGACACCTGGGGTCAGGGAGAACAGGGAGGCAAACTGACCCAACACCTGGCGACAGTCTCTCTGCTGCTCTGGGGTCAGGGTGGACGAGAGGACCACACCATCCACCGACCCGTCTTGCTCCTTGGTTGCCAGGAGGTCAGGGAGAGGATCACTATCCTCCTCCCCACCGTCATCTGTAGCCATGAGCATCGTCACTTCAGACCTCTCGAAGTGGGGTTTGAGGCAGTTCACATGCAAGACTCTAAGGGGCTGCCTAGGAGTCTTCATGTTGATCAGGTAGGTCACCTCACTCTTGCGCTCTACCACCTCGTATGGCCCGGTCCACTTGTCACGGAGCGCACAAGGCTCCACCGGCGCCATTACCCACACTTTCTGCCCAGGATGAAATTCTACCAGAGTGGTATTCTGGTCTTACCATTTTTTCATCTCCTCCTGGCTGGCTTCTAGGTTCTCCTGAGCGAGCTTCCTGAAGCGCTGCGTTTGGTTGCGGATGGCCAGCACATAGCTGAACACATCCTGGGGGGTTTTCCCACGGGATTTCTCCCACCCCTCCTTCACCAGTGTGAGAGGTCCTCTAACAGGGTGGCCATACAGCAGTTCAAAGGGGCTGAACCCTAAGGACTTCTGAGGCACCTCCCTGTAGGCAAACAACAGGCATGGTAACAAGACGTCCCACTTCCGTCTCATGGGCTCCGCTAGGCCCATAATCATACCTTTCAGGGTGCGGTTGAACCTTTCAACCAACCCATTTCCTTGAGGGTGGTAAGGAGTGGTGAACTTATAAGTTACCCCACACTCCTCCCACAGAGACTTCATATACCAAGAGATGAAGTTGGTACCCCGGTCGGAGACCACCTCTCGGGGGAACCCCACACGGGAAAAGATCCCCATCAATGCACGGCCCACCACGGGTGCTGTGATTGTCCTGAGAGGGACTGCTTCCGGGTACCGAGTGGCGTGATCCACCAAGACCAGGATAAACCTGTTGCCTAAGGCGGTCTGGGGATCCAGGGGCCCTACGATATCAATGCCCACCCGCTCGAAAGGGGTGCTCACTACAGGAAACGGCTGGAGGGGCGCCACGCACTTCCCTCCGCTCTTACCACTGGCTTGACAGGTTTGGCAAGACTTACAAAAGGTACCGATGTGCTTCTTCATCTGGGGCCAGTAGAAGTGGGTGACAAGTCTGTGATAGGTCTTGTCTTGCCCCAGATGTCCTGCGAGAGGCACGTCATGAGCCAGACCCAGTAAGAAGTTCCTGAAGCGCTCGGGTACCACCAGCACACGGGCTGCACCGGGCTCAGCAAACTTAGGCTCACTATAAAGTAAGTCATCCTCCCAGTAAATCAAATGTTCCTTGGACCCTAGGCCCGCTGCCTGGTCTGCAGCCTGCTGCCGCACACCAATGAGAGAAGGGCACTCCTTCTGAGCCTGGCAGAATTCCTCCCTGGAAGGACCACCCTCTTGCTGCCAATGGGTCAGCTCAGGCAATTCCCCCAGTTCGGCCACCTGTTCCCCTGTAGGTTCCAGGGCCTCCCCCTCAGGTTCTGCTTCCTCCTGGACCGTGGGAACTGTGGGGGCCGCTTTCCCTGGCCCTCTGCCCCTTCCTCCCTTGACAGGTCCCTGGGCCATTGTTCCAGGCTCCGGTTCTACTAATCCACCCTTACTGGCTGTCATGGCACGTGTGGATACACAGATCCACGCTGGCAGTCCTAACATCTCCAAGTGAGTTCTGTGCTCTACGTCCTTCCATGGAGAACTCTCCAGGTCGTTACCCAACAGACAATCTACTGGCAAGGCATCACTGACACAGACTTCCAAGGTACCAGAGACTCCCCCCCATGTAAAGGGAACACGCGCCATCTTGCAGAGGCGCACTGAAGTGTCAGCTGCCACTACTGGGTGGAGCACATTGAGAATGACTTGCTCTTCAGACACCCACTGACACCTGACAGATGTCACACTAGCCCCGGTGTCTCTCAGAGCCTCTATCTCCCTCCCATTTATGGTCACCTTTTGCCCGTATTTCTTAGTGTTAGCGGGTATCAAGGTATCCTGGACCATCTCTTGGTCTCCTAAAGAGACAAGGGTCATCATAGCTAATCCCTCCTCCCCACTGGAAATCAAATCCCCTCCCAAAGCTACACTAGCTAACCCTGGGACGGGAGCAGCAGCTGGTGCTGGGGGTTTCTTGGGACAGTTAGGGGCTATGTGGCCCACTTCCCTACAAGCATAGCAAGTAGGCGGTGGTCTGTTGCCCTTAGGGGGCCAAGACCTCTTAGGCTTGGGGGCTTGGGACTCCTTCTCCTGGGAACTGTTTTGGGGCCCTTTAGAGAACTCCTTACTGTTACCCTTGTCCTCCCCACCTTTCTGCTGGGGACCCTGACCACCCTTGGCTGGCATACTTACCACCCCTTTGTTGACCCTGGTGCTAGTCCAGCGGTCTGCCTCTTTAGCAAGCTCACTGGGATCAGTTAACTTGCTGTCTAAAAGATGCTGGCGCAGCTCTGGAACACATAGACTACTCAAGTGCTCCCAACTAATCAAGTGACACAACCCCACATAATCAGTAACTTTGCTGCCCTTTATCCAACCTTCCAGTGCACGCATGTACATACTCACACACTCCACCCAAGTACTCGAATCAAGTTTCTTGAAGTTCCTGAACTTCTGGCGGTACTGTTCTGGTGTAAGCCCATACCTGAGGCATATGGCCTCCTTCATCGTGGGGTAGGTTAAGGTCCCTGCTGCTTCTAAGGGTGCTAAGACATCCCTCCCAGAGGCCTCAAAATGCTTCCACAACCCTGCTCCCCAACTCTTCTCAGGCACTTCATTCATCTTCAAGGCAAGCTCATAGGATCTAAACCATGCATAGATATCCTCACCCCTTTGATAATTCTGTACCAAATCTTTCGGTATGTATACTTTACCCGCCTGTACTGGCTGTGCGCTGCCACCATTCGTACTGGACTCCACTTGTTTGGCTTTAATGTCCAGCTCCCTCATGCTCAACTCATAAGCCAACTGGAGTTTTCTCTCTTCCAAAGCAAGAGCATTCCTCCTCTCCTCCGCCTCTTTCTCGCTGTCAAGGCGCAGTTTCCTTTCTTCCGCTTGAGCTTTGAGCTTAAAAAGTTCAATCTCATGGGCCCTAATCCTCTGATTCTCCTCCAGCTCCTCTGGAGAAAGGCTCCTACTGGAATGGGTGCTGCCAGCCCTAGACGCTGGCCTATTCACTGGCAGATCATCGGATCCGAATCCGTGCTCCGGTGTGCCATCCCCTTCAGTAGTTTCCTCGGTTGCGCCATTCTTGGCCTCCCACCAGGCCCTTAGAGCTTTCTGTAGCTCCGTCTTGTTGGCGCTGCCCTTTACTGGGCATCCAAGCTGCTTGCAGAATTGCTTTAGTTGCTCCTTCTTATATTCGAGCAACTTTTTCACTTCGAATTGCAATTCCGACTCCTCACCTACTCCATTCAGAGACATGATGCTTCGTCGATCCTCCAAGAATAGTCTTCGCAAAAACTTTGTGCAATGCAACTGCTTACTAGATTAGTGATGTACGAAGAATCACTGCAGGTCAAGTGCAAATACTGGTTCTAATCCGCACCGCTGACCACCAATGTTAGATCTGGGGGTCTCTAGTTGGCAGAGGTATACACCTTAGACCAAATAGGGACCCTTGCTTCTAGTCAGGGTACAGGGACACACACGGTAGATAACCCCTGCTCACCCTCTAGGTAGCTTGGCTCGAGCAGACAGGCTTATCCCCAAGGCAATGTGTAAGGTATTTGCACGTAGACACCACAATGATCCCCCCTCCGCACACCACAAACTTAGACCACACAGGTGAGTTATATCAAAAATAATATATCTTTATCTAGTTTCCGCAGTTGAAATAAAGCATCACAGGTTTACACCATATTCGCTTTCTTGGTTGGTCGGGATCGTAAGACGATAGTCTCTAGTCTCTTGCGTGATTCGATACTCACTGAGAATGAATCAGTTCGTAGGCTCTTGTTGTTTAGGCAGCTACGTTGCTCCGACGGTGTCACTGCGCTCGTTGTAAAAGCGCTCCTCTGGCTGTTCGGTGCAAGGTTTCCACAACTCCCTCGACGAGCCCCCAGTGACGATGTCGACGTCACCGGAGTCAGCCCCTCACAATGCGGCTTCGTAGAGCAGGGAAGTACGACTCTCGATCTGCTTCAGGCCTCCGGGTCGCGGCAAGGCACGTGCCGATGAGCACGTCGGTCTTCTTGATGCGGCAACCGGTGTCAGGCCCGGGTCAGTGCGGCACTCTCCAGCAAGACAGAGAGCAGCCAGCCCACTTCACAGGCAGATGTTGAGAAGCTTGGTAGAACAGTCCCCGGTCCCTGCAGCACACAGCAGCGCAGGGGGGACACGGCAGAGTCTTGGGTTCGGGGCAACCTTTCTATCCATGGGTTGCGAAACAGGAGGCCAGCTCTTCTCAGGCCCTTGGAGATTTGGTTAAAGACACAGCACACAGCAAAGTCTTGTTTGGTCAAGTGGGTAGAGTCAGCACACAGCAAGACCCCTTTTCCTCCTCAGCTTCAGTTGTACAGCAGAACAGGTCAGCCCTTAGAGCACACAGCAAGGCAATCTTCCTTTAGTTCTTCAGCGGTCCGTCTTTCAGCAGAGGTTCCTCTTAATGGTAGAATCTAAAAATCTGTTGTCAGGGGTCCTTTACTTATACCCCTAAAAGTCTTTGAAGTCTTTGTGCAAGTGGGTCCTGAGCCCGGTCTGATCCAGTTCTGGGTGTTGCTGGAGCACTTTGTTTTCCTGGCTTCTACTTTCTTTTCAGAGTGAGGGGCAGAGTCGTCAGCCGCCCAGCAGGAGGTGGAACCAGCACCGTGGCAGGCAGGCACAGCCCTATTCACTCCGAGGTGCTATCTCCTCCCTCCACTCTCCTTGCAAATGTCACCATTCAGCAGAGGGCCGACTCAGCCAACCTCCCGGGGGATCCCCAGCCCCTGTCACTCTCAAGCCAGACAGTCAATCCACAAGCATGCCCAGGCACACAGAAGGGTCAGACAAGACAACAGCTACTCTCTAAAAAGTACTATTCTCCAACTCAGGATTTAAAAACAACCTCTCCTAAAAGATGTGTTATTAAATGCTGAGCTCAGGGATATCAAACACTCATGTCTTATCTTGTTCCTATGAGAAGATAGGCGGATAGCCATTGGCACCAGCCTCCCCCATGTTAGCCTATGGAGCAAGATAACCTTGCAGCAGTGAACACACAAAATGGCCGTTGTTCACTACCAGAACATGTCACCTGCACTAGTACATGCTCTACCTTTTGCATACACTGCACCCTGCCCAGGGGGGTACCTTGGGCCTTCCATAGGGATGACTGACATGTATAAAAAGGGAAGGGTTAGGCCCGGTCAGTGTGGACACAGGCCAGGAGGGCATGGCAGTCCGGGGACCGCAGGCAGGCCTGCGGTGGCAGGCCTGAGACACCGTTTTAGGGCTACACAGGTGGGTGGCGCAATCAGCGCTGCAGACCCACTAGTAGCATCTGTCATCACCAGCCCTGGCACACACAGTGCACTTTACGAGGGACTTCATGGTGATACAGATATGCCAATCAGGTATATCCAATCAATATGATATTTTACACAGGGAGCACTTACACTCTGGCACTGATTAGCAGTGGCAGAGTGTCCAAAGCATCTAAACCAGCAAAACGAAATCCATCACAGCATCAAAAATCCAGGTAGCAGAGGCAAAAGATAGGGGAAAAACCCACGCCAAGGATGTCAGGTCTAACAGTGGGTAGTTCTCCCCACCTTTCAGCTGGAGGTGTTGGACTTGGCATCTTTGGCGTGATTTCCCCTGACATTTTGCCTCTACCTCCTGTATTTTTGATGCTGTGCTGGATTTTCTATTAGCTGGCTTAGCAGCTTTGGGCATGGCTGATCAGTGTCAATGTGCAAGTGCTCCCTGTGTAAATTGTGATTATAATTGGTTCTCCCTGATTGGCATATTTAATTTACTGGTAAGTCTCCAGTAAAGTGGACTAAGTGTGCCAGGGCCTTTAAATCAAATGCCATAAGTAAGCCTGCAGCACTGATTGTTCAATTCACATGAGTAGCCCTGAAAAGGTATCTCAGACCTGCCACCGCAGTGTCTGTGCGCAGTTTTAAACTGCCATGTCAACCTGGCAAGTGCACCCACTTGCCAGGTCCTAAAGATCCCTTTTCTTATATGTAAAACACCCCTATGATAGGCCCAAGGTTCCTGTATGAGCAGGGTGCAGTGTATGTGAAAGGTAAGACATGTACTGGTATGTGTGACATGTCCTGTTAGTGAAACCCTTCCAATTTAGTTTTAAACTATTGAAAGGCTATCTGTCCCATAGAATAAAATGGGAGGTACTTTGTAACATCTTACAATTGTAACTCCTAACTGGGACAAGATAGAGAAATAAAGTTTAGGCTCTCTGAACTCAAAATTTAATAAGACATATTTTAGTAAAGATGGTTTTTAAATCATGTGTTTGAAAATGCCACTTTTAGAAAGTAATAGCAACAACGGGTTTGGCCCTAGGCGGCTGGACAGGGCCATATTAAACTAAGAGCAAGAAGTGTCCTAGCCGTCACCTTTCAAATGCTGCTACATTAATTTAACAGAGTATGTTGATATTGGCTTCAGGTATTTATTTGCTGCTCATTTGTATGTACTTTACTCCACAATTGAATCATGGGTCAGAGAAGCTAGATATGTTTCAGTCTAGAACAAATTACACTTATTTATGCCACAGATCAAACAAAAACATACAAACTTTGTGGTGAAGTAGTGTGATGTAAAAAACAATACATGATCAAGTGATACAAAACAACAAATTATTCAAACATTATGTCACCACTCTTAATTTATAAACAAAGCAGCTACTTGGATATCCTTTAACATCCGCATTGTAGGGGGGTGTTGCCAAGATGGTGGAGTGAGCGGACATGTTTTGCCTGACCTCCGCTTCTGCCGGGCCTACAGCATTACCTAAGGCACCTTCAGCTCCAAGATCCCCTGCCAAAAGCATTGCAGCAATAGGGTGCCTTGGTCGAGGAGCATGGGGGCGTCTCACCCGCTCGAGATCGTTAAAAGAGCACTCTCCGGCCGTCCCGCAGCTCTGGCACATATGGTGACGAGAGGCTGCCCTGCCGCACGGTCCCACTGCGTGCCTCGGGAGACTGTGGATCATCGGTGCTCTTATTGGTGGGCCCAGGACGGTATCCCACAGCAGCTCCCACACACAAGACCCGGGAGACTACCCGCAGCAGCACCTCACCCCTGGCGCCCATCGTCACGCGAGCACACGGGCACGGCTCAGGGCCTGCAGGGTGGCCTGAGGCAGCTGAGGATTCCAGGCGAGACAGCGGCTTCACTGCGTGTAACTGATTCGGACC
The DNA here is from genome assembly GCF_964204655.1 of Triturus cristatus. Taxonomy (NCBI): domain Eukaryota; kingdom Metazoa; phylum Chordata; class Amphibia; order Caudata; family Salamandridae; genus Triturus; species Triturus cristatus. Next base: position 1,208,767,501 of record NC_140591.1, on the reverse strand, counting down.
CCAGCTGTGAGAGAGGCCCGATCCGGTGCATTGCAGAGCAAGGAGAATGTTCCCTAAGAAGAGGGCACCCCCAACCCTGCTTACAGTCCACCGGAGCTCAAGCGTGCCCGTCTGCTGGCTGCTGCCTGTTCGGGGACTGCAGAGTACCGGAGGGCCTAAGAGATACAGCATTCAGTGGACCTTTGCAATTGGATTTGCTACCATGATCTGCACTTTCTTCTTGCTGCTGGTATATTCTGAATGGGAGGTCCCATCGATGTTAAATGAACCATATTATGGGAAAAAATACATAGCCGTCATGAGAAGGCATAAGCATGACCCAAGAATCCAAGAGAAATTAAAGGGTTTCTAGAGTATCTAAATATTACTCCAAACTAAGAAATGTAATTTGTAGTGTGGGTTGTGGGTGTGACTCTGTAATCAGGATTTCTTTAATTTATCTTGCAAGCTTCTCTCTTACGTCTGTTTAATATCTTTAACTTTGGATACCACAATCAGCTCTCATTCTTTCTTATAGACATCAATTTCTCTGCAGCTTCCCTGCCAATTATCCACATCTGTTACATGGGGTTCAAATGTTTCCAGAACCCTGCTATAGCAGTTGGTGTCTCCAAGAACCCAGTCGTGGGTCTGTTGCTTTTTTACTTCTGCTGCAATTTCCGGGGTGACATTTTCTCCTCCATTGGACTCTACTAACACCTTTACATACCCTCAGGTTTGGGCTCACGTCTCAGCAGTACCGGGAAAAGGTTAAGTCTTTCAAGAAGCTTGAATCCTATACGCGGATTGAATATTTGAATCTTTATTGCAGAGCACTGGATGGTTGGATAAAGGACAGCAAGGTAATTGATTACCAGGGGTTGCACAATCTGATTGGTTGGGAGCACTTGAGTAGTCTTTGTGTTCCAGAGGTGCGCCAGCATCTGATGGATAGTAAGCTGACTGAACCCAGGAAGCTTGCTCAGATGGTGGACCGTTGGATGAGTTCCAGGGTCCCCAAGAGATATGTGGCAAACCCAGCCAAAGGTGGGCAGGGTCCCCAGCAGAAGAGTGAGGGAAACAGAGTAACAAAAAGGAGTTCTATAAGGGCCCCAAAATAATTCCCTGGTGAAAGATTCTGAGCCCCCCAGTTCTAAGAATCCATGGCCCCCTAAAGGTAGGCCAGACACCCAGGTTACCCACAAGTATTATGCATGTGGTCAGTAGGGTCACATGCAGAATGACCCCAAGTGTTCCAAGGCACCACCAGCACCCACCAGTGCACCCTCACCAGGATTAGTTAGTGGGGTGCTGAGAGAAGAGTTGGTTCCTAGTGAGGATGGGGAGCCAGCTGGGATTACCCTTATCTTATTAGTAGATAGAGAGATGGTCCATGAAACCTGCCTGCCGGATAACACTAAAAAGTACCTGCAGTGGGTGACCATCAATGGGAGGAGGGTGGAGGCTCTGAGAGACACAGGAGCCAGTGTGACATCTGTCAGATGTCAATGGGTGTCTGAAAAGCAGGTCATCCCAATGTGAGTCACCCTGTAGATTCTGCAGACATCTCAAAGCACCTGTGTATGGTGGTACCGTTACCCTTTGAGTGGGGGGGGGGTTCAGGTTCCTTGAAGGTCATTGTAAATACTGTCCATGCCTTTTGACTGTCTGCTTGGCAATGACATGGAGAGTTGCCCTTGGAAGGAGGTGGAGCACCATGTTCATTAAAAATGTTGGGAAGCCTGAGTGGGCCTGTGTGACTACCTGGTCAATGGCAGCCAGTAGGGGTACTCAAGAGGACCTGGAGCCTAAAACAGTGCCTAAAAAGAGAAGGGGCAGGAAGCATGGGAAACCTGCCTCAGAAGTTCTCACAGTCCAGGAGAAGGCAGACCCTGAGGGGTTACCCTGGAACCTACATGGGAGCAAGTGGCAAAACTGGGAGACCTGCCTGAGCTGACCCATTTGAAGCAGGAAGGAAGTCCCTCCAGGGAGGAGTTCTGCAAAGTGCAGCTGGAGTGCCCCACTGGTAGTGATTTGCTGCTGCAGGCTGCATACCAGGCAGCAGGTGGTCAATCTCGATCATATTTGATTTATTGTGAAAATGATCTCCTAAATAGTGAGCCTAATGTTGCTAAGCCAGGGGCAGTCCATGTGCTGGCTGTACCTGTGTGCTACAGGACCTTCTAACTGGGTCTGGCTCATGATGTGCCTTTGGTGGGACATTGAGGGTGCAACAAGACCTTTCATGGGCTTGTCACACACTTTTACTGGCTCCAAATGCAGAGGCACGCTGGCCCACATTGTATATCTTGTCAGACTTGCCAGGCAAGTGGCAAGAGTGGAGGGAACTGTAAGGTTCCCCTCCAACCCTTTTTTGTGGTGAGCACCCCTTTTGTGCAGGTGGGCATCAACATTGTGAGGCCACTGGAACCCAAGACAGCCTTAGGCAACAAGTTTATCTTGGTCTTGGTGGACCATGCCCCCCGGTATCCAGAAGCTGTCCATTTCAGGACAATCACAGCCCCTGTGGTGAGCCAAGTATTGAATGGGATCTTTTCCATTGTGGGGTTTTCCCAGAGAGGTTGTCTCTGACCATAGCACCAACTTCATATCTAGGTATATGAAGTCATTTTGGGAGGAGTGCAGTGTGATGTACATATTCACCACTCCTTACCATCCCCAAGGAAATGGGTTGGTTGAGAGATTCAACTGAACCCTGAAAGGCATGATAAAGGGTCTTACAGAACCGATGAATTGTAAGAGGGATGTCTTCTTATAATGCCTGTTGTTTGCCTACAGGGAGGTACCACAGAAATCCTTAGTGTTCGGTCCCTTTGAATTGTTGAATGGGTGCGCTGTGAGAGGACCTCTGAGTCTGGTGAAGGAAGGATGGGAGAACCCCCAAGAATTGTTCAGATACATGCTGGTCTTCAGGAACCATACTTGAAATGCTTCAGGAAAATTGCTCATGTAAACATGGACACCAGCCAGGAGGAGATAAAACGATGATGCAACCAGAATACTACTCTAGTTGAGTTTCAGCCTGGCCAAAAAGTGTGGGTGATGGCACCAGTGGAGCTTTATGCACTCTAAGACAAGTGGACTAGTCCATTTGAGGTGGTGGACACAAGAGTGAAGTGACCCACTTGGTCAACTAGCAGACTCCCAGGAAACCTTTGAGGGTCCTGCACTTGAACCGCCTCAAACCTCACTTTGAGAGGTCTGAAGTGTCAATGCTCCTGGCAACAGATGACAGAATTGAAGAAGGCAGTGAGCCTCTTCCTCACCTCCTGTCACCCAAGGAACATAGAGGGTCAGTGGATAGAGTGAACCTTCTCCCACTCTGACCCCAGAGCAGCAGAGAGACTGCCGTCTGGTGCTGGGACAGTTTGCCTCCCTGTTCTCCCTGACTCCAGGAATCACCAATTGGTATGTCCATGATGTGGACACTGGGGGCAGTTTACCTGTAAAACATAACATTTACAGAGTAACTGACAAAGTCAGGGCCAGCATCAAGTTGGAGGTGTCCAAGATGATAGGGGTGATAGAGCCCAGTAGCAGCCCCTGGGCTAGTCCAGTGGTCTTGGTTCGGAAAGGTGCTGCACCCGGTGCCACTCCTGGACTCAGTTTCTGTGTAGACTACCATTGTCTCAATGCTGTCACCAGGACTGATGCGCACCCCATCCCCAGAGCTGATGAGCTCATTGATCGGCTGGGTGCTGCCCGGTACCATAGTACATTTGATCTAACGTCGGGATGCTGGCAGATTGCCTTGACTGGTGGGGCAAGAGAGATCTCTGCATTTGTCATTCCCTTTGGGTTGAAGAACACCCCCTCCACATTCATGAGACTGGTCAACCAGGTAATGTCTGGGCTGGTGGAATTCAGCATCGCCTACCTGGGATGACATTGCTGTGTTCAGCTCCAGCTGGGAGGAACACTTGCAACACCTCTGTGAAGTGTTGATGGATCTGCAGAAGGCAGGCCTCACTATCAAGGCCAGTTAGTGCCAAAAAGGGCAGGGATCTGTGGTGTACTTACGGCACCAGGTAGGAAGTTGCCAGGTGGCTCCCCGTAAAGCCTAAGATCAACACCATTCTGTCCTGAGAGTCCCCCAAGACCCAGACAGAGGTGAGAGCCTTTTTAGATTTCAAAGGGTACTACAGACGGCTTGTCAAAGGATATGGTACCATTGTTGCCCCATTGGCAGAGTTGACTTCAAGAAAGCAGCCAAGAAAAGTGATTGGGAATGACGCCTGTCAGACCGCTTTTGATGTCCTGAAATCTGCCATGTGCATGGTGCCCGTGCCTAAAGGCACCCAACCTCTCCCAAGAATTTGTTGTGCAGACAGATGCTTCAGAGCATGGTGTGGGAGCAGTACTTTCACAATTGAATGACCAAGGCTTGGAACAACCCGTATCTTTCATTAGTAGAAGGCTACTTCCCATGGAACAGAGGTGGCGTGCAATTGAAAGAGAAGCTATTGCTGTGGTCTGGGCACTGAAGAAGCTAAGACCCTACTTGTTTGGGACTCACTTCAGGCAGACCACAGGCCCCTCAGTTGGTTGATGCAAATGAGGGGTGAGAATCCAAAACTGTTGAGGTGGTCCTACTCCCTACAGGGAATGAATTTTACAGTGGAACACAACCCTGGTACAGAACGCGCCAATGCTGATGGCCTGTCCAGATTCTTCTGCCTTAGCGATGAGAACTCCCAGGAGGGTGGGTAGTTCTCCCCACCTTTCAGCTGGAGGGGACATGTGTTGGACTTGGCATCTTTGGCGTGATTTCCCCTGACATTTTGCCTCTCTCTCCTGTATTTTTGATGCTGTGCTGGATTTTCTATTAGCTGGCTTAGATGCTTTGGGCATGGCTGATCAGTGTCAAAGTGCAAGTGCTCCCTGTGTAAATTGTGATTACAATTGGTTCTCCCTGATTGGCATATTTAATTTACTGGTAAGTCTCTAGTAAAGTGGACTAAGTGTGCCAGGGCCTTTAAATCAAATGCCATAAGTAAGCCTGCAGCACTGATTGTTCAATTCACATGAGTAGCCCTGAAAAGGTATCTCAGACCTGCCACCGCAGTGTATGTGCGTAGTTTTAAACTGCCATGTCAACCTGGCAAGTGCACCCACTTGCCAGGTCCTAAAGATCCCTTTTCTTACATGTAAAACACCCCTATGATAGGCCCAAGGTTCCTGTATGAGCAGGGTGCAGTGTATGTGAAAGGTAAGACATGTACTGGTATGTGTGACAACCCTTCCAATTTAGTTTTAAACTATTGAAAGGCTATCTGTCCCATAGAATAAAATGGGAGGTACTTTGTAACATCTTACAATTGTAACTCCTAACTGGGACAAGATAGAGAAATAAAGTTTAGGCTCTCTGAACTCAGAATTTAATAAGACATATTTTAGTAATGATGGTTTTTAAATCATGTGTTTGAAAACGCCACTTTTAGAAAGTAATAGCAACAACGGGTTTGGCCCTAGGCGGCTGGACGGGGCCATATTAAACTAAGAGCAAGAAGTGTCCTAGCCGTCACCTTTCAAATGCTTCTACATTAATTTAACATAGTATGTTGATATTGGCTTGATGTATTTATTTGCTGCTCATTTGTATGTACTTTACTCCACAATTGAATCATGGGTTAGAGAAGCTAGATATGTTTCAGTCTAGAACAAATTACACTTATTTATGCCACAGATCAAACAAAAACATACAAACTTTGTGGTGAAGTAGTGTGATGTAAAAAATAATACATGATCAAGTGATACAAAACAACAAATTATTCAAACATTATGTCACCACTCTTAATTCACAAACAAAGCAGCTACTTGGATATCCTTTAACATCCACATTGTAGGGGGGTGTTGCCAAGATGGTGGAGTGAGCGGACATGTTTTGCCTGACCTCCGCTTCTGCCGGGCCTACAGCATTACCTAAGGCACCTTCAGCTCCCAGATCCCCTGCCAAAAGCATTGCAGCAATAAGGCGCCTTGGTCGAGGAGCATGGGGGCGTCTCACCCGCTCGAGATCGTTGAAAGAGCACCCTCCGGCCGTCCCGCAGCTCTGGCACATAGGGTGACGAGAGGCTGGCCCTGCAGCGCGGTCCCACTGCGTGCCTCGGGAGACTGCGGATCATCGGTGCTCTTATTGGTGGGCCCAGGATGGTATCCCACAGCAGCTCCCACACGCAAGACCCGGGAGACTACCCGCAGCAGCACCTCACCCCTGGCGCCCATCGTCACGCGAGCACGCGGGCACGGCTCAGGGCCTGCAGGGTGGCCTGAGGCGGCCGAGGATTCCAGGCGAGACAGCGGCTTCACTGCGTGTAACTGATTTGGACCCCAGCTGTCAGAGGGGCCCGATCCGGTGCATTGCAGAGCAAGGAGAGTGTTCCCTAAGAAGAGGGCACCCCCAACCCTGCTTACAGCCCACCGGAGCTCAAGCGGTGCCCGTCTGTTAGCTGCTGTCTGTTCGGGGACTGCAGAGTACCGGAGGGCCTAAGAGATACAGCGTTCTCGACTTGCACCGCCGAAAACAGTGAGTAGCAGCTCGAAATATTGTGGACTCGGCTGGTGTTGGGGCCGCCCTGATGGGACCATGCATTTGAGGTGTCTGCGGGCATTGGGGTAACGGACCGAATCGCAGCAGCGGTGCCTCATGGAGCCTGACCTCCAAGACCATTGGAGAACGGGCCTCACCTGAAAGTTTCATGGGGTTTGCTGTCCACCGCCGCCACGTACAGAGGGAATAGCGGACCTGGGCCTCACGGCGGCGGGCACAAAGAACTGCCTTCAGAGCACCTGGGTGCGGCAGCAATTTTTCTGGGGAAAAGTGCGTTCATTTACTCAACCAATGGCCGCCTAGTACTGGCGCTCCCCTTCTCTAGAGGCCTTTCATGTTGTCTGGTTGGATCAGCCTTCTTGCCACACAATGGCGACGACCAAAAGCAAAAAAGACAGATCTTTTTGGGACCTCCTCCTGAAGTCGACGGGGGACATCGCAGGATCTAGTGCGACGCCAGCATGGGAAAGCCCAGCCAGTGCAGCTACGAGGGTGTTCCTGGAGGCCCTGTTTGCTTCCCAGAGAGAAGATATCTTGGCCATCAAAACGGATCTACAGGCGGATCTATGGGAGGTACGGAGAGATTTGGATGCAGTGGGGGAGGGGGTGGCTTCCTTGGAGGACCCACAACCGCCAGGGATGAAGAGATAACAGTACTCCAACAAGAAGTCCTGCGGCTGCGGGACCAGCATCTAGATCTCCAGTCGCACTCTGAAGATTTGGAGAATAGGTGACGGAGGAACAATATCCGCATCCGTGCAGTCCCAACTGTGGCAGAAGGGGAAGACCTCGTGGGGTATGTGCAAGATCTCTTCCGCACTGTCCTGAGCACCTTAGCAGAGTCCCCCGTCAAGATAGATTGATGCCACCAAGTCGGCCCCCCTTGCCAGCCAAACCGCCCCCTTGCTGACATCCTGATATGTTCACAATTACACACAGTGAAAGAGGAGATCCTCAGGGCGGCCCACTCTTGTCAGCCTCTACACTTTAGGGACCACACTCCACAGCTATTTCAGGACCTGGTGCCCAGTACTCTCCAGAAGAGAAGAGACTTTCGTCCCATTACTAACCACCTTCGCTCGAAGAGCGTATCATACGCTTGGGGCCACCCCATTCAGCTCATCTTCCTTCTTGACAGGAAGCTGCACCATGTCCACTCTTTGTCCGAGGCTTGCAGGTTGCTGAATTGGACCCTCGAAGATCTGCCCTCTGGTCCGGATGCCTTGGAGCCTGGCACACAGAGGCCCCTGAGGCTCGGGCCCTGGGGCGGCCGAGACCTGGATCGCCTTCACCCTGATCCGGCCACACTTATCAAGGAGCGGTCTGCACTTCTCTGGACTCTGGCTTGTGCAGAAGGGGACTCCCTGGACACTAATGACTGATGGTAACGTGACTGTGGGGTTGTTTTACCTTCTTTGGGTCTGGGGGAGTGGAGGGATTTTTCTGCTTCCTTCTAGGGCTGTCCCTCATTCTTCTGGCAGTCCCCATTTCCTACTGGCCAACTTTGAAAGATGAACTTTGTATGCTTCTATTTGTTGTTGTTTGGTTGTTATTTGGTCTGTTGTTTTTGTTTCAGGGTTGGGTGGCCCTCTCTCCGGTGAGATTCTTATTCAGGGCTCCCCTGTCAGGCATGTCTGATTACATGTACATGGTCCCCTATGGGCTTCGGTCTTTTGCTGGTCTCAACGCTTAGTTACATCACCAAGTGACTCTTCTCCAACTGATTGCAGTCCGGATCGTTAGTTTTAATGTCAGAGGTCTTAACAATCCCACTAAGAGGAAGGCAGTGCTCTCCTTGCTCGAGAACGCGGGGGAGGATGTGTGCCTACTCCAAGAAACTCACCTCCTACATGACGACACACACCGCATGCAGCACAGCGGGTTTCCTTTACCTTGAAGTTTTGGTCCTTGGAGAAAAATAAAAATGGTGGGATGGCCATTCTGCTTTACAAGTACTTTAGAGGCTCTGTAGTGGGTACAATAGCGGAAATTAAGGGACTTCTCCTAGTGCTGCGTCTCTGCATAGGGTCCTCCAACATCACTATAGCCTCACTCTACTTCCCCAATGAGAACCAAGAGAAATTCTTGCTGAACGCCTTGGCCGAGGTCCTTCATGCACCCAACTCCCTGGTCGTGGTGAGAGGGGACTTAAATCTAGTTCTGGATGCCGGGGTGGACCGCTCCAGCCCGAGGTCCTGCGGCACTGGAGCTATCTCGGGGAAAGGGAGGGAATGGCTTGATGATTGCGGGATCAGGGATGCATGGCGTTGCTTACACCCTGAGGAAAGGGGTTATTCCTTCTACTCAGCGGCCCATAAGTCATATGCTCGCTTGGACTACTTCCTTGTCACCCAAGCGGCGTGGGCGTGTCCCTATGCCTTTACCATCGAGGCCCGATCCTTCTCAGACCATGCTCATATCACCCTGTCTTTGCGCCTACTGCTTTCACAGTCGTCCCCACCACACTGGCACCACAGAACTCAATTCTGCGGTCTCCGCAAGGGGTGGAGGACCTTCTACGTACACTGACTGACTATTTAGCACTCAATGACGATGGCTCCATGCCTCTAGCATCTATTTGGGAGGCTCTTAAATTAGTTGCAAGAGGGGCTCTCATCGCCAAAGCGGCTTACGTTAACAAAATTAGGCAGGCTAAGCGAAAGGATCTGGAGGACAAAGTTAGGGAACTCAATGCTATCCACAAACGCACGGGTGCTCCTCGAATATGACGCCAGTTGGAGAAGGAGCAACTCTAGCTGAAGCGATTGGACCTTGATAGGGCTGAATATGCGGTGCTGCGGCTGAAACATAAATATTACCTGGGTTCTAATAAAGGCTGTTGCATGCTGGCACACTGTCTCGGTAGTCAGCGACAGGCCCAGGCGGTAAACGCGGTGCGGGGGGTCCAGGGATCTGAGGTGACAGATGACCCAGGCACAGCGGTGATGTTTTGGTCCTTCTATGCAAATCTCTATACCGCTGTGTCCCCTACTCTTGCAGACTCTCATGAGTACTTACGAGGTGCAGCGGTCACTCCTTTTCCGACTAGCGAGGTGAATTGGCTGGAAGCTCCCATACGGATCGAAGACCTGATTTCTGCCATCTCCTGTCTGAAGCCCCTAAAAGCTCCAGGCCCTGATGGCTTTAGTGCTCTGTTTTACAAGACCCACTGCGTGGAGCTGGCTCTACTGCTCACATGATTATTTGGTTGTACAAGCTTTATTCGAGATATTTCTCATAAAAGCACAGCATAAAAACATTTAGAGATTAAAAAACAAGATATTTACAAATATAAATTCATATAACACAGCATAAAAACATTAGAGGTTAAAAAACAAGATATTTACAAATATAAATTCATATAGGCGTTCTGTGCAGCTCATACAGTATTAGCATAAAAATGTTTACATTTGACAAGTAATTTTACATTTTTAGCCAAAAAAATAAAAGAAAAACCTGATTAACTGGTCCCCCCCATTAAACGTTGCCTGATGGCCCAGGCCCAACCCAAGTATTTGGCTACCCCAATGACTATCGATTCATGGGTTGTTGTACACACAATTCTTAAAGCCACTGTGCTATCACGTGTCCCCAGGTTTTTACATACAGGGGTGAGCCATAGTCTCCTGGGTAATGAGTAGGCTTTGCATACGAATAGAAAGTGACCTACACTCTCCTCTGCATTACCACAGGCTGGACATAACCTGTTGGTCGACTTATGCCAACGTGACGTTAGTTTTTTTAAGGGAATAGATCCGGATCTTAGCTGGAAGACTAGCTTCCTATCCATTGGTACCGTAATAGTATCCCAATAGTTTTCTAGGATAGGAAAAATTTTTGTCTCCAAAAAACGACCAGCCATAGAGTCGGACCTAACGTCGTTCAGCAAATTGCCACCCACCCAATCCCAATAACGTAATTTGAGGTCTTCTTTGCTTGGGAACTCTTCACCCGCTGGGTTATTCCAAAGATTGGAAAACCCCAGATCAATTAGCATTGCCCTTAGATTTTTAAGCCAAGTTATCTTGTGAAAAATGTCTTCCTTAATTATCCAGAGAAAACCCTCTGCATATTGTCTAATCTCTGGAGTTGTCCAAAGACGCCTCCAGTAGAGAACAGGGCGCAATCGCGCTCTATCAGTAATTGGGCGTTTACCCAACTCCAGGAATGGTATTAGGGGGGTGCTCTGAGGAAGTCCTGTTATCCCTCTGAGGAACTTGTTCTCAGATATCTGTAAGGCCGCAAGATTATCCCAGGCCCATAGCTCCGCACCATATAAAGTGGCACCTAAGACCTTGGCATCGTACACTATAAGTGCGGGTTTAATCGGCTTTGTTTTTGATTTGCGGTGTTCACCCCTCAAAGCACCTGAAACTTGTTGATGTTTTATGACCACTTTTTCCAAATGATGCGACCAGCCAGCGCTCTCTGCTATCTGTACCCCCAAATATGTAAACTCCTTAACGGTGTCTAACTTACAATTATTTAGGGTTACCTTGGGATAGATTCTACGGATTGGGGTAAAGGCCATTAATTTTGTTTTCCCCACGTTTACCTCTAGCCCGTGCTCTGTGCAAAAGGTATCAAAAATATTTAATGCACGTTGCAGCCCTGCAGGGGTTTTTGACAAGATAAGAGTATCGTCAGCGAACATCAGGATCGGAACCCTTGCGTCCGCTAACGAGGGTGCGTCTACGCTTGCTTCCAACATTCGCCTAACAATCCCATTAATAAATAATGAGAAGAGTAAGGGAGCCATGGAGCAGCCTTGTCGGACACCCCTTTCCACGGGAAAGTCCGAAGTAAACTCCCCATTCCCACCCCACTGTATTCTTGCGAAATTGGATTCGTGGAGACGCATGATTAATGTAAGCAAATCAATAGGAATTCCCATTTTTTGCAAGACCAACCATAGCTTAAACCTGGGGACTAAATCAAATGCCGCCCGCAGGTCGACAATTGCGACATATAGGCATCCTCTTCCCAGTAAAACCGTCTTCCACCGCAGTATGGTAAAGCGGAAGACCTGATCAATGGTACTGGTAGCTCGTCTAAATCCTGCTTGGTATATGGAAAGGGCATTGTTGGCATCAACCCAGTCCATAAGCTGGTTTGCAACCATTCTTCCCACTACTTTTTGTATGGTTGCTATTAAGCTTATGGGCCTATAGTTGGCCGGCGATGAGCGATCTCCCTTCTTATGGATGGGAATAATAATTGCACCTTTCCAAAGGTCGCGGACCACCCCCCCCTTGGCTAGGGCATTTGCTACTAAAAAAATATACCTCACCCATCTCGTCATATCATACTTAAAAATATCCGGGGGTATCCCATCTAACCCTGGGGCTCTCCCACTTTTCACAGATCTAATCGCGATTTCTACTTCTTTGGGGGAGAACATGTTGTCAATAGCATAGACTGGCGCTATGCCTTCACCTACCCCGGGGTGCATGACTTCAGCATATTGTGGTCTGAAGTAGTCAACCCAGGCTTCTTCAGCTACATTATTATCTGGCTTTGCTGGGCCACCTCCTCTACCCCACTTAATAATTTTCCAAAAGGACCGAGAGTCCTTCTTGTTAGAGGCCTCTTTCAACTCGGCCCAGTGGTCTTCGTCCCATTTCTTTTTTGCTTGGAAAATGGCCAGTTTGTACAGTTTCCTTGCCTCTTTTATTGCGACGCGGTCCCTGTTCCTAATAGCTTGTCCCAGTACTAGACGTGCTGATCTACATTGGCGATTGAACCACCTTCCAACTTCCTGGGTTTTCCTCCCTTTCTTACTCTTGGTCAAAAAACATGGTTTGAGGAGGGAAAATAACTTATTGTGGATATCGGTGATATCCCTAACCCCGGGAACTGTTGGATCAACCGCCTCCATTGCAATGATTGCGCTATCAACCTCATTGTTGATGTAGGTCATGGTTTCCTCGTTAGCCAATACCCTTGGCCATTTCAACCTACGTTCGTCGTTGCTCATGACCAGAATCTGATCGTTCTTTAAATACAAATTTCCCACTCCCGGATTCCACCACCTATGGGTCACACAAAGGGGGTTGTGATCACTTTCTACTCTAGGCCTGATGGCCATATCAATAACCCCCTGCCACAACTGAAGACTACATATTATATAATCGATTCTGCTCCTGCTATTACCATTATCGAAGGTACAACTACCCTCCTTGTCCCCTGTAGTTCTCCCATTCAGTGCTCTTAGACCATGTTCCATACAAATAGCATTTAGTAATAGGATGTCTTTTGTCCACCTTGGGACGGGGTTTAAACACAAAGATGGTACTCCCCATAGGTTGTCCTCATCCTTCCCTAGGGGATCATTTGTAGAGTCTAAAGGTTCAAAAGTCCTATTAAGATCCCCGGCTATAATTACCCTGCTATCTTGGGACTTTGTCTCTAAGCAAGCAGACAACAGTTCTAAGGTCGAGGAATTGGTTGTGTTACTGCCTCTTATATAAACATTATACAAGTCCAATGACGGACCCTTATCTGCTGAGATTCTTAACAGTTGTAAGTCGCTACTTCCCAGGTCCAATATTTTGATGGTAAGGTCCAAATCTTGTTTTACCCATACAGTAAGACCTCCCATGGGCCGACCCCTACCACCTTTCGATGCTGGTATCGAAAAGTTTAAATAGCCACAACAAAACAGGGGGTCGCAAGCCCAGGTTTCTTGGAAGCAACATACATCGAACCCACAGATATATTCAACCCAGAGTTGGGAGTCTAACTTGCTACTCAACCCTGCCACATTCCAGGATAAAAGCGTACCAAAGCTAAACTCAGACCCATCATGATTATTAGTATAAGAAGACACTCCGGAAATCATTGAGCTTTTGATGTTAGTAACTACCTTCCCCAGATCATCAATGGGGTCAGGAAGTTTCACAGTACTAACATTTATATTTTCCATCCCGGTACCTCCCTCTACAACAAAATTCCCCTTCGCTGTGTAACCAGCAGTTAAGATTGTGTCAATAGAACTAACATGATCTTCACGGGCCCCCTTGGACTCATTATTAATCCCTCCAGTACTACTACTCCACTCTCTAGTAATTTGTCAATATCCCCACCCTGAGTCCAGCCGTCCAGCTTGGAGATTATGATTAGTACATGTGGTATAGTTCTGGCCAAATAATGAAGCTGGTATGGAAGTAATTGGCCAGGATACAGCAGAAGGGTTCAGGGGTTCGTTATGCAGGCTAGTCAGTACACTGGTTGGGCGGGGGTAGAAGAAGGTAAGATCTACAATTCTAATATCTCCCTTGTTTTCACCCCATCCCTGCCTAGTTATCCATCCCGCCACCCTTGGATCTTGAAAGTTGACCACAACACAGTCCCCACCCAAGCTTTTTGGTGTATACCCTATCCAATCTATTCTCCTTACCCCTATGATTAACCCATCAAGATCTCCTGGGAGAGGTCTATTCTCCCTTAACCAGTGCATGGTCTTATTTTTAAGCATCTGGAAGGTTTCTCTCTGCCCTATGGGGAGTGATGGGACGTTTGTAAGGACTACTACATAGGGGAAGGAATCCGGAGTAAGGTTTACTGGGGGTTTTCTGTGGTGTGGCTTTATCACGGGAGGTGGGATTGATTTGGAAACTATAGGACCAGGACAGGGTGCAGGTTTCAACACCAACTGAATATTAGTTGGTTGAGTTGGAACTAAAACTTTACCTGCTGGAAGACATGATTATTCAACTCCTTTGAGGACATGGGCACCCTCACAGCTTCTATGCTTCAGGCGACAATCTCTGTCATCCCCAAACCAGGGAAGGATCTGGTGTCCTGCAGCTCGTACCGGCCGATTTCCCGGCTAAACATTGATGAGAAGCTGTTCTCTAGCATTTTATCCCACAGACTAAACCCACTCTTGGTCGACCCAGAGCAGTCGAGTAGGCATTGCGGGGACAATATAAGAAGTATTTGCCATCTAATTCACAAGGTGCACAGGTCTAAGGAGGAGGCTCTACTGCTGGCAGTCGACCCGAGAAGACCTGAGAAGGTCTTTGACCGAGTGCACTGGCCATATCTGTTTACCACCCTGGAGCGCATCAGCATGGGGGTCAGGCTCCGCAAGTGGGTCCCGAGCATTTATGGTGCCCCAACTGCAGCAGTAGGGGTCAATGGTATACTCTCGGGGGATTTCACGGTGGAGAGGGGCACCAGGCAAGGTTGCCCTCTTTACCCCTTACTGTTCGCCTTGTATATGGAGCCCTTTGCCCAGTAACTTCGGGACAACCCACAGGCGCAGGGTGTCCCGTTTGGGGCTGACCACCATTTAATTAGCCTATACTCCGATGACGTCATTATTTCATTGGCACGTCCCTTGACTTCTATTCTGGCCATCTTGACAGATCTGCAGGTCTTTAGTCAGGTTTCTGGGTTTAAAAAAAATCTGCAGAAATCACAAATACTGAACCTTACTGAGAACCCCACAATAGTGGATGGATTGTGTGCCCAATTTGACTTTGATTGGGGGACGGGGCCATAACATATTTGGGGTTGGTCCTGCAGAACAGTCTGGATAAGACAGCGATGGTGAACTGCACTACTCTACTTTCTCGCATCCAGACAGATCTTGCCCAATGGCGGCGTCTGCCCCTGTCATGGCTCGGGAGATTGGCTGCGATAAAAATAAATGTCCTACCTCGGGCCCTATATCTCTTCCAAACCCTTACCCTATTGTCTCCGCCGAACACGCTCTCGCAGATTCAAACTGAAATTGAATGCTTTATTTGGGGCCTGATCTTGCCCCGGTTGCAGATGCAGAAAACTCAGTTGAAGCGCCCTAAGAAGGAGGGCGGCCTGGCCTTGCCCAACTTCGCCTGCTATTTCCAGGCTTCGCTGCTGCGCTTCCTAGTGGAATGGAACCGTCCCATGACGGAGAAACACTGGGCATTCATGGATAAGACTGTAGCCGGTCATCACATCTGGAGGGAGGCCTGGCTACCTAGGTCATTGCGCTCCTGGGGACTCCACTCCTCACCGGTCACTCGCCCCACTATGCTAGCTTGGGACAGGGTGTCTAAATGTGCCAACCTTACCACTTTCCCCTCTCCCATGTCTCCAATCTTTTCAAACCCCGATTTCCCTCCAGGAATGGACAAAGGCACAGGCAAGCGGTGGGTGGAGGGTGGGTGTAAGCACATAGGGGAACTGTTTGACCTTCAGGGTCATATTCCCTTTGAGGAGCTCCGGGCAGATTATGAGCTTGCAGGTTTGGATCTCTTCCTTCACACGCAAATGTTGCACTGGATGTCTGGTCCCTCTTGTGCATCATCTGGTCAGCAGACCGATGCTACTGTTTGAGAAGTGGCATTTCTTGAAAAAAGATGACCGCAAGTTTATCTCTGAAATCTATACTCTTCTCACACAGGGAGTTAAGGGAGCTTGTACTGCAGGACAGAGACGGTGGGAGGCGGAAATAGGTCGCACCCTTTCAGACAAGGAATGGGAGGATATTTTCTATAGGTCCCACCATTTTGCACATACAATGGGTCACACAGAGACTGTATTTAAAATTGTATCCTACTGGTACTACACCACGGCTCGCTTAACCAAGTGAAATTCTCAGTGCGCAGCCTCTGCTGGATTGGCTGTGGGAGTTCAGGTACACTCCTTCACTTACTCTGGAACTGCCTGAAGCTCATGAGATACTTGGACAAGATCCTCAATGAAATTGATAAGGTCTTTGACACTGCCATCCTGAGATTCCGCGCTTACACTATCTTAGGACTGCCGAAAGCATTGACTTTCCCCTTGCTTTCAATCAAAGGCAAGCAGATCGCCCTGGGTTTGAGTGCTGCGCACCAGGTCTTACTAGTGGCTTGGAGGTCAGACAGGATCCCAGACCACACTCAATGGCTGCATCAACTGTGGTCCCTCCTGGGCATGGAACGATTGTCTATGGCTACTCTAGGGGACAAATCTAAATATACTAAGGTCTGGGCCCCCTTTATCTCAATTTTAACATCGGAGTTTCGGGAATTGTCATGCACTGCCTATTTATGGATTTTGAAGCTGATCCCTGAGAGCCAAGAGGGAGGCTTGCATTGGTGGTTACTGCCAGGCTCATTGGGTTCCAAAGGAATTAGCAACCATCATATAGGACCATACCCGTATGTCTGAGTGTATTTTTTGCTCGTCGTGAGAGAGGAGGGGTGGGGGCGAATACAGGGCTTATATGTTGGGGATATATGTTTTTTTCCTTTTGTCTGTTCTTAAAATGCAGACTTCTTCACCTCAATTTGGCCATAGATAGTCCCTGTTGCATTGTCTCATGTATACTTGTAGTGCAATAGACCTTTCTCTCGATTCTTTCTCATAGAGCGAAGACTGTTTAATGTTTTCTTTTTTTCAAACGGGGCCGGCCCAAGATGGGTTGTAGGCGACATGCTGTGTTACTTAACCACACAGACGGCTCATGAACCACAAGCTCCATTTCTTTCTTTTTGATCGTGATGTTGCTGGCCCAGTGGGTTGTAGGCAGCCGCGGCCCGTGGAGGGAGTTCCGTGGGGCGGAAAGGCGGGGCGGGAGAGGGGCAGGGTGGGGGGTTCTAAAAACCGGAATATGGATAATTGCAGGTAAGTAAACAATAAAATAAATAAAACGAATTTCGTTGCGCGCCCTGCATCGCAGAATGCGATGCAGCGCGCGCGCCTTTCCGCCCCACGGAACTCCCTCCACGGGCCACGGCTGGTTGTAGGCAACGATGCACTGTATTATCATGCTATGTGTTATGCTAATAAAATTGATTTAATTCTAACATCCACATTGTAGAACTGAGTTAAGTAGCTGCTATCACGAGGAACAAAACAATCAAACCCAGTAGTGTGACAATTTAAAAAGCATTTCCACTGGGCGGAAAGATTTCATCAAATACAACAGTCCCCGTGTTGTGCAATGCCGACGCGTTTCGATTCCCAGGGTGGCTTATAGGATTCTCTTCAGGGCATGGACTGGTTTATCTAATCGATTTGAGTAAGCAATTTGCATGTTGCAGGCAAAAAGATGAAAATTAAAATGTAAGTATCACGACTTGCGCCAATTGGGTGATACTTCTACCAATGCAGTAGTTATGCTTGTTGGCGGTAAATGGAAGCTTAGTTGATCTTTCATGGGGCGATGAATTTTGACACATCTACAGGTACTTTGTGAGGAATCATGCATCCATAGATTCTATTTCGCAAGTTGCTTGAATCCTTCTAAAAGTCAGACTCTACATGTATGTTGGATTTTTTCTTTTTTTGTCTATTTGGTATCGTTGAGTTTAGGTAAAGATACTTAATTTTTCTAAACTGGTGTGGTGTTTTTTTGTGGTGTTATCACAGTTTCTGTGTGTTTGGAGTACAAATATTTTACACATTGCCTTTGGGAGAGGTCTGTATGTTCCTGCCAAGCTACCCAGAGGGTGAGCAGGGGTTATCTAAAGTGTGAATCCCACTCACCCTGGGCTCCCTATTTGCACAAAGGTATCTACCTCTGTCAACTAGAGATCCCCATTTCTAACAGGCATTATGAAAGGGTGGACTCTTGCCTGTTTTCACTGTGAAAAATTGAGATTTTTCAGCATCATCAATAAGTTTTCCCAGGATAATACAGCAGAGAAAATTTACTTCATGAGGAAAATCGAATTTTCTTTGCTGTTGTTTTAGGCATCTTGAAATAAAGGTACTGGAATAAGATCGATCGTCCTACTTTTAGATCTGGTGGTATGTAGCACTTTGAAAAGGGATTTGCATGATTTTTGAGAACACACAGTAGGTGGCTGAAGCGAGAATTAAAACTGCCATGTTCTCTATTTCCTTAAAATATTCCTTCAGAAAGCAGTCACGAATGACACAATCATTGGAACGCCGTAATCCAATTAATTGCTCGACATTCAAACCCGCCAGGAGAAAGGAGACTTCTCCATGCATCAAAACAACGACTTCAAAGCAGTTCGGTATATGCTTCTTTGTGCCTTTGGGTATGTATGTATCATGCTGTTCTCATTGTCAGACATTCATGTGCATGTTTGAAACATTTATAGATCACTGGAGTCACAGAAAAGACAGAAAACGTGTTCAGGTTTGGGAATATTTTGGGGAAATATAGCACATTAAAAATAATAATAATAATAATGGCAGTCAAAATAAATACAATTATTTCTTAAATCAACTGAGATATTTCCGAAGCCTTTAATTTTTTTTCTTCACATTATTTCAAAAAGTAAACCATCTTTGAGTTTTTACATTTCAGAGAACATCATTCATTTTTTGATGTAATGTTCTACCTTGTTGTTTTTCAGAACAGAAGAATTAAATTCTTCCTCTTGGCAGGCCTTGTCACAGAGGCGTATCTTACTACCAGTTAACGGCTACAGTTCTTTGTTACATGGGACAATGTTGTTAATTAATGTACTAATGCACCCCCTAGATAAGAACGATCGGCACTTCCAAACAAACTATTTGCAGAGAAAAAGCAGCCAAGGACAAATACTCTAAAAACGTTCCCTTTTAAATTATGAAGGCGATCAGGGATGTAGACATATATTATTATGAACATCCTTTCCGAAGATAGTTTAGTCTGTAACAGCGCCTTGCTGCTGTATTTGCTGACATCACACTCAGGCCCATATTCATGAAGCCTTGGCTTTGTCCTTGTGTGAGGCAAGGAGACACAAGGACAAAGGAGAGACTTCAGTAATATTTACAAAAAGTATTTGCAATGAAATTGGTCTCGTATTTATGAAAGATAGAGCTGTTAGCGTTGTAAATTATATTATTTTATACTTATCTTTTTTATTTGTAGTGGAGTGGATGTATGTTGTTTGTAGTAGAATTATGTGGTTTGAATTGGAACTGTTAGTTGTGGAATTGTGTGGGGTGGAATTGTGTGGTGTGTATTCGTAGTGTATTTGTGTATTGGAAATATGTAGTATGGTGAATTGATATGGGTAAGAGCCGTATAAAATATAAAGTAAGATTAAGAGGGATAGGTAGTTTGTGTATGAAGTGGTGAATGAACTCTAGATAGAGTAGTAGAAAGAAAGTGTGGGAAAAAGAGAATGAAGGGGAGAGAAGGTTAAAGATGCATAAAGCGGATGCGCTTGTGTACACAGAAAGACACTGAAAGAAGAGGATGAAAGTGTGCGTTTGCGGTTTGGATTTTTTGAAAAGTTATGTTAAAAAAAACTGCGCTGAAAGACCTGAAGTGAACCAATATAATAAATGCTGCATCAGTGACTGTGTGTGCAATGGAATTATGTGGATAGTAATTATGTGGTATTAAGTGCAATGGACTTATGTGTAGTGGTATTGTGTGTCGTGGAGTGGCATGCATTGAGTGGAATTATGTGGTGTGGTGTAGAATTATATGGCATGATGTGGAATTGTGTGGAGTGGATTGATGTATGTGACGTGTAGTGGAATTATGTGTGGTGGAGTGGAACTTTCTGCTGTGGAATGGAATTGTGTAGAGTTGAATTGTGATGATTGGAATCGTTTGGCACTGAGTGAAATTCTGTAGAGCGGAATTATGTGCCATGGTGTGGAGTGTATTTATGTGAAGTGTTGCTATGTGGTATGGAGTCGATTCATATGGAGTGTCATTTTGTGGTGTGGATTGTAATTCTGATGTGTGGTATGGAATTTTTGTGGTGTGGCACTATTTGGAATTGTGTGGCATGGTGTTGAATTATGTGGAGTGTAATTATGTGGCATGTTGTGCAGCTGAATTTTGTTGACTGTAAATATGTTTTTTGTTGTTGAGAGGATATATGTGGAGTGTTAATATATGGCGTGAAGTGAAATTACGTAGTTTGGGGTGTAATTATGTGTAAGGGAGTTATCTGAAGTTGAACCGTGTTGCGTGGAGTGTAATGGAATTATGTTGTATGGAGTGGTATGTGCAGTGGAATTAAGTGGCATGGAGTAGAGTTGAAATGTGTGAAGTTGAATTTGATTGATTGGCATTATGTGGCATGTAGTGGAATGATGTGTTGAACTGTGTGATGTGGAATTATGAGATGCGCATGCGCGGGCGCCCGCGCATGCGCATTTGTGTGAAGAAGTTGCCATCAAGCAGGAAGAGGGCGCCCCGGGACGCAGCACTGCAGGTAAGGTGTTTAATTTACTTTTAACGTTCTTTAAATTATTTTAAAATGAGGGCGAGCGGGCGGCGGGTGGCGCGTAGTGGGGCTAAGCGGAGCACGTGAGTTTGCGTAGACTTTGCCTCACTAAGCGCTGCTCCACGTAGCCCCACTACGCCCAGGGTTAGTTTCAATAAAAAGGGTTTCTTGAACAGTCTTCTTTCTCGTGCAAGAGATATGAACTGCTACAATCGTAAGACAGAATGCGAAGTATAATATGTACAGTGTTAACAGTAAGATAAAATAATACTGCAATAGCATGGTTTATAGCTATGACAGATATTTCATAAAAATACATACATAAATAACGCAGGCTAAAATGTTGGTACTCATGTGATGCTTCTAGCTAGTTCTACCCCAGTGTACCTAACCTAAGTGTAGTACGAGGTAAGAAGTAGGTTCTGCTTGTCTATAGTCTAGTTTAGCTATAGTCGCCAAGATTTGCCAAAAGTCCCTCTAGGTTCTAGTCTGCTCCATACCTAAGAATGAGTGAGGTTGGAATCTCTTTCCGAGTCTCGATCTCTAACACCCCGCAAGAGGAGTCAGAAACACTGGAGCTGGATTCTCTGCGAGTAGGATGACAGCATCTGGTCAGTGCGTCCGGCGGGGACTTGACTTCCTTCCGAACCTGCCGTGGTGAACTGCGTCGTGCAGTATTGACGTAAAAGTCGGGCAGAAGAACGTCATGAATGAACCACTAAGGAATAGATGTTCATGCATAATAAATGAGTTTCTTAGAGAAATCAATATCCAATCAAGGGGAAGTCCTAAAGGCTTAAGAGTCTGGTTTTCCAAGACCTCGTTGTGACGTAGATGAACGAATGTAGGTGGCCATGCCTGTATTTGGTTAGCATGGATAATGCCTAAATAATGGTAGGATTCCTTTGCCTAAATATGGGCAATGCGAATTGTGCCTATATAAGGACATAAATCGGGAAACCTATATACGGTATCTAAATCGACACACAACACCCACTCCATTTTCGTATGAACGACATTACTAAATTCTAAACATGCTAAACATATCTAAAATATAGCTACATATGGATGGCTAAGAACATGTTTAAAATGCAGAAAAACTGTTGCCATGCTTAAAAATGAAATGCATTGGTGCTGTACATATTAAAGCAATGTTTCATTCAAAGCATATATTTACATCGAATGCTAAATGAATGAACAAACAAATATATACACTGTATGAAATGGCTCGTAAATACAGAAGAAAAAAGGCCGAAACCATTTCATGTCAAGTTACAGAAACGAATTGTTATTGACAAGATGACATATTGTCTCTGAAAGTGTATCAAAGAAATCTGTTCTCAAGGAATAGTTCTACTAAAAGCAGATTACTGTGCCATAAAATTAATCATAGGAAAAAGTTCCAAGTTCAGTCTTTGTTTTGAAAAAGGAAATTCTGAGTCAAAAGTCAGTGTATGAGGACGAAGAAAACATGAAATCTTCTAATCCTGTAGAAAAAAAGTCATCTCCCATTGTAGGTGAAAGTTGGATTACCTCGTTTAGAAGACTAACCGCACATAGATGAGAAGCATCGCCGTCAGCATTGGTTGCATCAGCAATGTTCGTATCGCATGTTAGCTGCGCGCCTGTTGTATCCTCTCGTACCTCAGCAGTAGCAATTTGCGTCTTTGAGATCTCAATGAATGCCGTCATCAGGATTGGTAGCCGCAGGGGACAACACACAGCATCGGCCTTACCTGGTCCAGCAGAGTATCGATATCCGTAGGCATGACTGATGCGAGTGTTAGACAGATGTCTAGCACGCATTCTTCACCGCAAAGCAGGCAGCGTAGAACAGGAACGATGCAATCTTGCCAGATTGGTCTGAATGACAGAAACCATGTGGTATTTAATTCTCGTACATGAGGTAAACCCAAAATTTGGATGATGCGCTCACAACACCTTATCTCCAATGGAGCTCTCTCTATGATGCTTGGAGTGACGTTGGTGATTTGGCTTGCCATATCGGAGCAGTAGGAGCAAAAATAGGATCCCTGCAACGAGTCCAAAAAGTAGTGGCAGTCCACTAAACACAGGGTGCACGAAGTTGGGAATTATTCTGAGGACTGCTTGAAAAGGTGCTAACAGTCCTGAACACACATTCTTAAATACATGTACAATACCGCTCGTATCAGACATGTTTAAGATACGTTCTAACATTTCAGAGAAATGTATAGGGCAGTTTGTATTCAAAAGGGCATGTATCTCGGCAGAAGTCCTTGCGACTTGTAGATCATAGGTTTCTTTGCCCGAGGTCAGTGGCACAGTTTGTTGTAAAAGAATGGCTTTCATTCTGCTTATAGTATCAATTTGTATAGAAGAGATGTTCAGTGAAGGCCATAGAGGTGACTCCCTGACTGTCTGTATTTGTAGAAACAAAACTTGCATACAGCAAGTGACCCTGGATGTAACCGTTACTAGATATGGGATACCTGGCAACATGCCAAAGCAGCTGTTATCATTCAACATTCAAAAATTGTATTAATCACCGCAGCTGGTGAGCCTTGCAGGTGACAGGATAAGTTTGTAGTGGAACCATCGCAGGCCCAGTGTAAATTAATACCCTGACAAAGGAGAGAACCGCTTAGTGCGTTTTTTACAGTTTGTACCGCTAAGAAACACTTCACGCCACTCACTCCAACATCTATGTGTGTAAGGTAAATCCCAAGATGTCTTGATGTATTCTTTACCCAACCTTTCATATTTTAGTGCTGGTATATGTTTTAGGCAATACTGAAAATGGTAAGTTGTAACAGGCAGAGTAATTTTACCATGTACGATCCACTCAGTAGCTGGTTTTTTTCCACTGTGAATGGTAATTTCTCCAGTTTTGCAATGCTCGGCTCCGTATAGTCTGCTCCCCTTTGTGCCAGTTTGATCTGTTTATCAGTGAGATTGAATTCTGAAAACAGTGACGTACTGTTGATTAAACGCCAAGGCACATAGCCTGAACGCAAGTTTTGGAGTGTCCAGCCTAATAGCATTAAAGAACGTAATTGAGACTGACCATGTTGCAGCATGACCAAGTCTTGTTCCATGATGTCTATGGCAGAAGACACAATGCTGTCCAAAGAGTATATCCTGGACGACAGAGTCGTTAACCCATTGTCTACTACAGAGAGAGATTTCTCTAAATTAATACGATCAATTTCTCGTATTCGTTCTGCAGTCTCTGTAGGAAAGTGGCTCTGTATATACTATTCCCAAATAGGTACAGTGTGTACAGAGTCCACAGTCCCCAGATGTTTGGCAGAGGCTAAAGTTAGATATAACCTTACTCTCTAAAGTGGTAGCTTGGTCGAGCAGTAAGGCAGTATCAGTGGACAGTGTAAAGCATTTGTTGTACATACTCAGTCAGCAAATGGTCTCACACACTCAAGAACTGAACTCTAGGCCAATGGTTTGTATATAAAAATATATGGTTGTTTTATTTTAGAACCAACAGTAGATATCAAAATATACTTTCTCAGAATGAGATGCTTTAGTTAAATACTTTTCAATAGGTAATAGTCTTTTGAATGCAATAGTTACAGTTTGTTGCAATTGGCAACACAATTCAAACACAATTATACATTGAGCTCATTGGGAAATTCTAAGTAAATGCAATTGATTACTTTTAGGATTACTTTTCTAACTCCAGGACTGGATCCTAGATTCAGTCCTTGGACAGTTCCTCGAAACAGGTGAGTAAATAAGTGTTAGTTACTGTTGTGATTTTTAGGCAATATTTTGGTATTTTAAAAGTTGACAGAAACTTTTTCTAATAAAATCACCAATGTTATCCTATGGGAGGAAATTCACTTAGCAGGTAAGTGGGGTTATTGTTACTTTTCCTAGCTCAGTGTTGGATAATGGATCCAGCACTAGTGTACCACCTGTAAGCAGGTGAGAGAATCCGTTTTGGTTATACAGGCAATTTTTAATGAATACTTGTAAGTTTGCAAAATCGACACTTCGAAACTTTTTCAGGAAAAAACAGGCAATGTTATTCTATGGAAGGAAATTCAAGGGGCAGGTAAATTATGTTCTCGTTACTTTTGTAATCCAGTGCTGGGCTCCTAGGCTCAGTACCGGGACATCTATCTAAAACAGGTAAGTAATTACATTTTCACAGTTGGTACGATTTTTCGAGAATATTTGTAGTTTGCAAAAATCGACACTTAGAAGAAATTTCACAGAAAAACAGTCAATGGTTTCCTATGGAAGAAAATTGAGTTAGCGCTAAGTAAGGTTGTAATTACTTTTCAGGATCAGTGCTGGGCACCAAGATCCAGCACTGGGATCTCTCCTAATAGCAGGTGAGTATTTTTGTTTTCGTTACTCGGTTGATTTTAGGTGAATATTTTAAAGTTTAGAAACTCCACGCGTAGAAGAATTTTCAATGAAACCAGTCAATATTACCCTATGGAAGAAAAGGGAGTTATCGGCTTTTGGGTAAGTATTCGACTGGCAGAGTTAAGGTTCTGGGCATAGACTCAGGGGTCTCCCAGGTTCAGGTAAGTACAGTTGTTACCCCCTAAACGGCACAGGGGCAGCCGGGTGCAGAGTGAGGTAGGCCCAATGTTATCCTATGGGAGGCAGGGGGCCCGTGGTTGGTGGCTGCTGGCTAGCAGGCCACGTGGCTGTGGGAGCTGGGCTCCTGGTCACTTGCTAAGGGCATATGGGGAAGTAGGTTAGAGTAGTAGTTGCACTGCCTGGGCCACTCGGGCGGCTGGGTGCAGGGTGCTTTTGAGCCGTCGGGCGCTCAATGGATTGCAATGGAGAAGCTCAAGAAGGAACAAAGGCTGCAAGCTCAGGGATGAAGATTCTTCAGGTGCGACCACCACTTCGAGAGGTAAGTTGGGTAGTTGGAGGATAGGTAGGTACCCAGGAGTTGGGCACAGGGGGCCGCAGGGCGCCGGGTGCAGGGGTGCCTTTTGGTGTCGGGAAATCTTACCCTCTGTTGATCGTGGTTGGGGGGTCCATGGTTCTGAGGCTGCAGGCATCGTCAGGAGCATCGAGGTGGGTCCTTGGGAGCTGGATTCGGGGTCACAGTCGCCGAGGGGATGTCCTCGTGGTCTTTGTCCACTCCAGCACAGGCCAGGCTTGGCGGGTGCAGAGTGTGCAGGGTTCGCGGTTCCTGGCTGATGACAGGGGTTAGTTACTTGCTTTGAGCAGTACCACTGCTTGTGGGAGTCCCAGATGCTTAGAGTCACAAGGTAGCCAGGTCCTCCGGGGTTTGTGAGGATGCTGGCCACGGGAGATGCTGGGATTTAGCAGGAGCAGGCTCGAGGGTCGACAGGCCGGTAGGCTGGGGCCAAAGCAGTTGGTGTCTTCCTCTTGTTAGCAGCTGCACAGCAGATCTTCTTACTTCTTGATCTTCTTTGCTGTTTTGGAATCTGGATCTAAGGAAGGAAGGTTCAGGGTGCCCCTAAATACTGAATCTAGGGGCGTTACAGGTAGGAAAAGGGCAGGGACCAATGGGTCCCTGCCCTGGGGTGGGTACACCCCCTATCCTGCCACTCTCCTGTGGGAGGGGGGCAGTAGCCTAGTCCTGATTGGGCAGGACTTCCCATCTTCAAGATGTCAAGAGCCTGGAGATGTGCTTCACCTCGCCTCCCCCACCTGAGGGGTGGGGTTGGCAGAGGCTGGCACACCCCCTTTCCTTCCTTGGGGTTTCCGGACAGTTTTCCCGCCAGCGGGGGGGGGGGGGGGGTTAGAACCAGTAGGGGCCAGTTGCTGAGTACAACAAGTGGCCTGGAGAAGCTCACAAAGGTGGCATGCCTTTGAAGCTTCCCATGCCAATTCTGGGGGAGGAGACCTAGCACCTCGCCCAGGATGTGCATTGTTGCAGGACCAGGAGAGCGGATGGCTCTCTACCCAGGGGTCCAGCAACATGTCTGATGCGTGGCAGCCTAGGCAGCCCCTCAGACAAGAAGTGGATTGTAGATTAGGTTCAGGGGGCATCTCTAAGATGCCCTCTGTCTTCCTTTGTACATTAAATCCTGCACTGGCATTAGTGCGGGTTTAATGTGCTGAGAAGTTTGATACCAAACTTCTCAGTCTTCAGTGGAGCCATCATGGTGCTGTGGAGTTCATGATGACGATATCCCAGCACCATATACTCTTGAAGGGAGGAACTGCACTTACAGTGCCCAGAAATGGACCTGGTTACTGTAGAGGCACAGGGCTCCTGCACTTGTACCCACACCACTGGCATAGGGCACCCAGCTAGAGGGGTGGCTGATGTATGCCAGGGCAGTGTGTGTTGTAGGCATGGCACACAGGGTTGTGTGCCATGTCGACTCTCTATTTTGTTCTGTACCCAGACACTCAGCCTGCAAGGGCAGTGTGGGTGTGTCAGGGTACAGGGACTCTACGGGTGGCAAAATAAGTGCTGCAGCCCTTAGGGGCCTTCCCTGGTCACAAGGCCCTGGGTACCTAGGGTATAATTTACCAGGGGCTGACATATGGCCAGGGTTTGCCAATTTGGGTTTAGGTTTCAGCACAGTTTTTAGGGAAGGAACATAGGCCCTGGGCACCTGATTGGCAGGAGCCTAGGGCACACTCAGTCAAGTTACATTCAGCAATTCAGCAAAAAGTGAGGGCATACCATGCAACAAAGATGGCACTTTCTCACAGTCTCTGCTTGGGTAATCTTCCATATTTCAGGGGTCCAGCAAAAATGGCACATTCTAACAGTCTCTGCTTGGGTAATCTTCCATATTTCAGGGGTCCAGCAACATGTCTGATGTGTGGCAGCCTAGGCAGCCCCTCAGACAAGAAGTGGATTGTAGGTTAGGTTCAGGGGGCATCTCTAAGATGCCCTCTGTCGTCCTTTGTACATTAAATCCTGCACTGGCATTAGTGCGGGTTTAATGTGCTGAGAAGTTTGATACCAAACTTCTCAGTCTTCAGTGGAGCCATCATGGTGCTGTGGAGTTCATGATGACGATATCCCAGCACCATATACTCTTGAAGGGAGGAACTGCACTTACAGTGCCCAGAAATGGACCTGGTTACTGTAGAGGCACAGGGCTCCTGCACTTGTACCCACACCACTGGAATAGGGCACCCAGCTAGAGGGGTGGCTGATGTATGCCAGGGCAGTGTGTGTTGTAGGCATGGCACACAGGGTTGTGTGCCATGTCGACTCTCTATTTTGTTCTGTACCCAGACACTCAGCCTGCAAGGGCAGTGTGGGTGTGTCAGGGTACAGGGACTCTACGGGTGGCAAAATAAGTGCTGCAGCCCTTAGGGGCCTTCCCTGGTCACAAGGCCCTGGGTACCTAGGGTATAATTTACCAGGGGCTGACATATGGCCAGGGTTTGCCAATTTGGGTTTAGGTTTCAGCACAGTTTTTAGGGAAGGAACATAGGCCCTGGGCACCTGATTGGCAGGAGCCTAGGGCACACTCAGTCAAGTTACATTCAGCAATTCAGCAAAAAGTGAGGGCATACCATGCAACAAAGATGGCACTTTCTCACAGTCTCTGCTTGGGTAATCTTCCATATTTCATTATAAGCAGCGTAGATACCGGCATGTATGAAAAGTTTTTGACGCGGTTTTCTTGGTCCTAGAAAAAATTCCCTAAGGTCTGCACCTTCTTTAAGTAAAGATAAGTGTTGTTTTACATCCTGCAGTGTAGCTTTCTGTAACCAATCAAGGCAGAGTTTCCCTACACTGTATGTTGTTACTACCCCTGGATGCTGTCTTTGAACATAACGTGAGTCTAGCCTATTGATAGGGAAACCCTGTGTTTTGTTCAGGAATCGATCTTGACAGTTGTTTGTGTATGTGGGCCAGAGCATGTTATGTTATGTTATTTTTTCCATTCTGGATCTGATCTGTTGTGATGCAAAATATTATGTACGTCGACCTCCCCCGTGTAGTGCTATTACTTGCAGGTATAGGTATGGTCGGTGTGTTCATGTCTTTGATCTTGGCTAACCCAAGGCATGACGTTTGTTGTTCCGACGGGCCAAAAATGTCATATTCAGTTCTGTCCCAAACTATACCATCTGGTATAGGAATGGCTGTGATGTTCCCTGCTGACAAGTCTCTTGCTTCACGATGGGATGATTTGTGTGGCTGGAGAAGTAAATTCACTCTTTTACTTGCTGTGTCCATATGAATAAATCTTCCATTTATCAGCATACCCAGAGTTATTACCAGAGCTAAGCAAAGTAGAAAGAAGAATATTCCCAAAACAATCCATAGTTCAATCCATGGTGAAACCAGATAAGTCTTTTTCAGGAGATGAAAAACGTCTGTTGGTAGTTCTTTGAAAGTTCTTTGTGCTGGCATCATTTCAGGTTCGCTGGGATCCTCAGAAACGTATCAAAGTTAATGAAATAGCCAGAAGCAGTTCTGTCAATGTTTGGAATTACATCAGGATTCGTAGAAATCGCTAGAACCAGTTGATCACTTGTTATTTCAGTGTAGACAGGTGTATCAGGACAAACTGTTATTTGGGTCTCAAGAGGGACGAGTTCCATAGCTTTGTTGCTTAGTCCTTCTTTTCACTCTGCAGAATCTTCAAAGGTGATGAGTCTCTCAGTTTGAACCTCTTGGATTGTAGCTAGCGGAGTACGTCTGCTACATTGTCGGAGTCCACTTGGCCTACTGCTTAGTATCGGCCACATAGTGTTGTTTGATCAGGTCGATGGACACAAATCTTTTCTCCTTTTTACAAGCAAGGGGCGGCAGTAGTACTGGTCTCGATCCGTGGATTGCTAGGACAGGTACTGGTTGTCTGTAAGAAGGCCCAAATTCCTTCTTCTAGATGATCTTTTCTCTGACTAGGTCACCAAGCTTTGGGATCCAGACAGGCCTTGCTGGGACGATTGGGTTTTCCCCAGTGGTGGTTGGCTTCAGGAACACGTTGCTTTGTTTCGATCTTAGTTCATTTAAGTCCTGTAAAACAGCCAAACGATCTTTGATATCAAACTTTTTATTTTCCACTACTGTGCCTTTCATGTCAAGGTTCGGAATCAACATTCTAGTTCCAAATAGAACTTCATATGGAGTGACACCCCCTAGAGAAAATTGTTCAATGATCGTTGAACCCCATAAAGATGTTTGACCAACCCATCACCCGAACCTAATAGCCTAGCTGTTATAGACTGCTTTATGTCCTGTTTTTTTCTTTCCACAACAGAATTTCCCTCAGGATGGAATGGAGAAGAATACCATAATGCTATGCCCAAACTGGCCATGGCTTCTTTGTAAGCTCGAGAGCTACACGCAGGATCCTGATCAGAATGTAGTGTGCTAATTGCGTATGTGCCGATGAAGATTCGCAAATCTTTTATAACAGTTCGAGCATCAGCCTAGCACTGAGGCCACATCCAAAGGAACCTTGAACACAAATCCACTGCGACCATGATATATTTATAGTTACCATCTCTTTGTAAGGGACCGCAGTGGTCCAGGTAAACACATGCTAATGGTTTATCAGATATTAACAGGGGCGTCTGCGCGGGACGTTTCACAGTAGAGACTTTCATCTTCTGGCATATTTCGCAGTCCAAAACATAATTCCTGGTCTGTTTCCTAATGCCTGGCCACCAGTATCTCTGTTTTAATAACGACACTGTGGCAGAAACACCTGCACGGGCAGTGGTGATCCCTTCATGTGCTGCTAGGATTAGTCCTAATCTATGTTCCATGTTTGGTATTACCCTATCCCCCACTCCAGGGATTCAAGCAAACGGAACATTGTTCGCATCAATTATATATGAGTATTTGAGTGGAAACCTTTTAGGTAACGCTGCACCGCTGCCTTTGCATGAAGCATTGACAGCCAGTATTATTTCTCTGTCTGTTTTTGTTTTTGAACAAGTGATTGCAGCTACGGAAGCCATTTGCACAGCCCCTTTTCGCGGCTTTATCAGCCAATGAATTCCCATTCAACGTGAACGCCATCACGTTGATAACTCAGCGTGTGTATCACGTGAGTGTTTTGTAGTCCGTTTTGCAACTGAACTACTTGTTCACAAAGTGTTTTATGCTTGATTGTGCCACCTTTTGCATCTTTGAAACCATTTTGAAGCCAATTTTGTAAATATTCATTATATGAATGAACACAATAAAAAGAATCGCACACTATGAGTATGGGGAATTCGCGATCCGTATTTTCAAGTGACAATTTAAATGCTTGTAGTTCAGCTCGCTGAGCTGTACAATCTCCTAGAGATTGCGTTTTTGTGACCATTGGTCTAAATTTGCTATCAAGCATACGACCTTTAACGATCGCGCATGCTGCACTATAAGCTTGCTTACCCCCCATAGCGGGTTGTGCAGATTGTCAGTATAAATTATAAATTCGTACTGGTCAAGAGGGAGAATTTCAGTAGGCAGAGGAAATTCGTGTTCGTATTGCAGGAATGCTTGTGTTTTTAAATAAGGATCAAAAACATATTCAACATGAGTTGCAGCAAGAGAATTAACTCATTGTATCCATCTTGGATGTAAAGCTTTTGCATTCGGAATACTCGCTTTTGTAACTGCCTCTAAGGCTGGTACAGGGGTTATGACCATAATGCGTTTACCCTGTGCCAGGGCTCTTTCTTTTGCTACAGCGGTTTGAACTGCTGTCAGAATTATTTCTGATTATATAATTTTCATTTCTGCTTGCGTAAACAAATGTGATTTGTATGCAATTGGTACTTTTTCACCTTCGTTAAAAGTTAAGTAGGTGAATCCGCATTGACCCGGAATGATTCGGATCACTAAGTTGCGCACGTTTACGCGTGTTTATAAGTGTTTTGTTGATAACACGTCAGCTTGGAGTGAACACATGATATCTGTGTGTTCCTGTGTCCAATGTCTGATTTTAAAATCAGGTTTGATTCATTCGTAGAGAAGTTTAACCCTTTCTGCGTAGTTTAGAATATATGTTCTTCCAAAATTTAGGAAACATAGAATCAACTGTAAGTTTTTCATTGTTTTTAGAGGTTGGAGCAGCGCACATTTTTCTAAAAAGTTGGCTGCCAGGCTTTTGCCTTCACTTGATAGTTCATATCCTAGGAAAAGGACGTTGAGATGGGCAATTCTTGATTTTTTTAAATTGAATTTATAACCTTCAGTGTTGAAGCCCAGTATAATGGTATTCACTATGTTCAAGTGCCTGTTCAGGTCATCGTCTGTCAGATAGATATCATCAACATATGACAATGCCTCGTCATCATAAATTTGTAGTAACTCTGTTACCTTTGCTGAGAATAACCCTGGGCTATTCTTGAATCCCTGAGGGAGATGACAGAATTGACCCTGGGTGCCCATTATTGAGAAAGCTGTAAAATACCTACTTTCAGGTGCTATGTTTTGACAAAAGAAACCGTTAGAAATATCTAATGAGGTTTTAAATTTTTTACGCACAATGTTATTCAGTAATGCTTTACTATGTGCATTTTGCACTGCAAATGATTTACAACAAGCATTTTAGTGTCTGTAATCCAAAACTAGACAATATGTATTGTCTGGTTTGGAAACAGGAAACAAAGGATTGTTCATTGATGAGGTGCATGTTTCAATCACCCCTTGGTATTCAAGTTGATCTAAGATCTCCCTGACCTGCTTTTTAGCTTCTTGCTTAATTGGATACTGCCTTTGTGCAGTTGGTTGATTTTTTAACTGGATCTTATGGTGAGGTGAATCCTCATCCCATCCTACATGATTTTTGTATAATGCTGGAGCTTGGGCCACTGCCCATTTCCTGGCATAAGTATATTTTAAATGTACTGGAACATGGTTAGAGAAGGCTGGCATAATGATGTCTTCGCTATGTGGGCACTCTCTGACAAATTCTGGTGGCCAGTCCCATTCTGCTAGAAGTATATCATAACCCTTTGAAAGTCGCTCCCAAAAGAGTGCTTTCACTTGTCTTGGTATGTCTCCCTCCATCCGGAGTGTTATTTAATATAACCTTTGTGGAGAACTAACCCTGGTGTCTGCAGTCTCAACTTGAATGTCTTCATTCAGGTCCACTGTCTCCAGAAGTCCCTTCAGGTTCTGGCAAGCTATTGACACTTCTGCTGCACTGTCCAACATTGTCTGAGCCCATTCTCCGGTCTTGAGTTGTGTTCTCAGAATCCTCGGCATGTCTAATCTTCAGACCTGCTACTTTGTTCTTGGAGAATTGAGGTTTTGGTTTGTTTTTCTGAACATATTGATCGTCTTTGGACTTCACGCTTTCTTCTTTTTAATCTGACCATCCTCTTCTTACGGATGTCTGTGATGATATCTGAAAGGTACGAGAGGAACGTGTATCAGTATCTTGATCTTGTCAGGTTTTCTCAAATTATCCCTATTTCTGAGGTTATACCTCCTTTCAGAGGGCTCCTTTTGAGGAGACCTACCTCGGGATTGAGAATCTTTCTCTTTTGAATGTTGTTTGTTATTTTTCCACTTCTTTTTAGAAGAGGTACGATTGTTTTTAGTAAAGGCCTTTTCAGGACTTTCAGACAGTTGTGGTTTAACTGGTTTCCCTCCCAAACTGTCTCGGCCTAATTCTTCATAGGATTTTTCAATTATTCTGGCTAGTTCTTTTGGATGTTCTATTACATCAAATTCCCTTAATTTCTGGCGGATTGCCACTGATGCTGCTTCTCCTTTAATATTAGATAATAATATTGTTGAGACCTGGTTGAAATTTTTCAGTGACTTCATACCTAAATTCAGAGCAGGCTCTGCCCCGTATTCGTTTTGAATTTGTTTCAGGACATCAGGTATTACCGCCATAGACGGAACACCATGTGTTTTAGTGTAGATAGCAGCAAAGACTGTGCCCCAAGTGGTACAGTCTTCCAGATGTGGTGTTATCCCCATTGGTAAACAGATTGTTAGAATTCTATGTTTCTCATAAGGGCTGGTATTAGGAAATATCGCTTCAATTTGAGTAATGTTTTGAGCTATCCAGAACGGAATTTGTTCACGTTTTGTGGGCATTTTACCCATGACTGCATATAAAGTCTGTGGTGTGATCTTTAGCGCATTCCCCTGGTGAGAGGTTTGCCTTGGAATAGCTATTGTTGGTTGGACTGTAAAAGTCTGCATGACATATTGAACCAATTGTCTATATATTTTGATTAACTCTTTGAGTTGAGCAAGTAATTCTTCATTTGACATTTCTTCAATGTCCGGATGAGGTGTGTAGCCGTCTAAAATCGGTCATGTTGCTCCTGGTCTACCTAGTGGACCGAGCCTGGTAATGTGATTGTAATGTTTTAGGTGGCCTTTAAACCAGAGATCATGCTACTGGTATGTGAGAGGAATTTCAATATCCTCGAAAGGAATATATTCCTCAGGTGGTTCATCTTCTTTGTAGAAATGAAATGTTTTTCAGTTACTGGATTTGATTCTGGGAATACTATCCATGAATAGAATACCTCCGTCTGGTGAGATTCATGTGCCTCTATCACAAAAACTGCTCTACCACCTCTTGGTGTTATGTCATGTTTGATAAGTTTTAGAGTGATGGCTCTCCTTAAATTTGGAGCGATTATTTTTGCATTTTAATCGGTTTCATTAAAACCTGTATAATCAAAAGCTGCTGCGACATCGTCGGGTACAGCTCCACTGGTTTTGGTGTTATTACACCCTTTTAGGGCCATTTGTTTAATGAAAATTGCAAGGCAAGTTTCAAAGGAACAAAGATAAGGTGCACAATATTTTGGAACACTGTATCCTTCAACGTTAAACAAACCAAACAGCTAATACATAGGATTTTTGTCCTACTCAGCTATGTCGGCTATTATCCCTACCCACTCCCGACGTCTTATGGAGTATTTATGAGTAGGGGTCTCTGAGAAAAGCATGACTGAGTTACTTCAGTATCCAGCATTAAATTAGTGCCTTACCAAACCATTGGGCGCCTTATAGTGTAGTTCCTATATTCCTGATAGGCTCTGCACATTGGAATAATATACACTCTAGTTTTCACATAGGACTCAGGTCAGTATGTCTCTATCGAGTACATTAAACTTAATTACTTGTGTGTGCCACCTAACTCAGAGGTCACTAGAAACTTCTCAAATAAACAGGAAGGAATTCGTTTCTGACAGCTGCATAAACATGACAACTTTGTTTCCCTTAGAATCGGAACAATCTTAGAATCGTGGAAACAATAGATAACAGTTTCACTCAGTCAATCGTGCATGCTTCGTTTCTACAGAGTTACTCAGAAATAGATAGACGGGCGTTTCAATAAAAAGGGTTTATTGAACAGTCTTCTTTCTCGTGCAAGAGATCTGAACTGCCACAATCCTAAAACAGAATGCGAAGTATAATACGTACAGTGTTAGCTGTAAGATAAAATAATACTGCAATAGCATGGTTTATAGCTATGACAGATATTTCATAAAAATACATACATAAATAACACAGGCTAAAATGTTAATACTCATCTGATGCTTCTAGCTAGTTCTACCCCAGTGTACCTAACCTATGTGTAGTACGAGGTAAGAAGTAGGTGCTGCTTGTCTATAGTCTAGTTTACCTATAGTCGCCAAGATTTGCCCAAAGTCCCTCTAGGTTCTAGTCCGCTCCAGACCTTAAAATGAGTGAGGTTGGAATCTCTTACCGAGTCTCGATCTCTAACTCCCCGCAAGGGGAGTCAGAAACACAGGAGCTGGATTCTCTGCGAGGAGGATGACAGCGTCTGGTCAACCTGTCAGGCGGGGACTTGACTTCCTTCCGAACTTGCCATGGCGAACCGCGACGTGCAAGTAGGCAGCCGAACCGTGGTTTACCATGGTAAGTGAAGGTATATTTATACCTTGAAGGTGTTTAGGAATGCCAGTATTGACGTACAAGTCGGGCAGAAGAACGTCATGAATGAACCCCTATGGAATAGATGTTCATGCATAATAAATGAGTTTCTTGGAGAAATCAATATCCAAGCAAGGGGAAGTCCTAAAGGCTTAAGAGTCTGGTTTTCCAAGAACTTGTTGTGACATAGGTGAACGGATGTAGTTGGCCGTGCCTGTATTTGGTTAGCATGGATAATGCCTAAATAAGGGTAGGATTCCTATGCCTAAATATGGGCAATGCGAATTGTGCCTATATGAGGACATAAATCGGGAAACCTATATACGGTATCTAAATCAACACACAACAATCTGCTCTGGTCTCTTTAGTTCTGCATCAAAGTCTCCCCTCTAATTTTGGTTCTGTTCTGTTCTCCTAGGAATGTGTTTATAAATCTGCAAATGTTGCAAAACATGTGGTCTGTGTTTGTTTTCTCCAATTGAAATCTGGCATTCTCTGGAATGCACATCTTTTCCTCCTTCATATCCACATGTAATTCATCGAGAGCTGCCTATCACTTTGTTCTTATTTAAAATGATCTAATTTCCTAACCTTCTGATAAAGAAACGCGTTATTGTAGCTAAACACATTACATTTGCTGCAAGAAAAAAGTATTATGTAAAAAGGAAATATTAGAACATATTGTGGCAATGCATTTTGAAATGTGTGTGCATTATATTCCTACAGTAAATAAATGAGGCTTTAAGTCAGTTCATGAATAGAGCTCAGTCTAAAATAACATTCTACCAGTATACACTATGAGTAAGGCTTTTAAGGTCATTCTCAGCATATCTATTTCACAGCATATTCTGTTGTTATCTACAAGGTTAAATGAAGCTTCTTCAGAGCAAGCTGCAAAACTATTAATTCCATTTAGCTGTCACTGCTCTTCTGCAAAATGTCCAGTTCATTTAATACAAACTATATACTACTACTGCACACATGTTTAATAATTATTTTGGGTTAAGAAAAGACATTCTATAATTAAAACACATTTTTAAATTAGTTATGTTAACTATGAATTTTAACTGCAGTTTAAACATTTGAAAAGAGCATGATTTATGATAAGAGAAAGCAGCCAGTTAAAAGGTCTTTGAAGCCTAATGTTTTCATTCTCAGCACCTAATGGCTATGCGTTATTTCTAAAAGTCCAGGGCAGGTCAGAATTATTTTTGAAGTATTTCCTACAACTCCCTCCCTTTTGATGATTTTAAACCATCACACTAACTTTGTTGTACATGTGAAATAATTTAAAGAGCACCTGTATCATTAGTTGAATCAAAAAACATACTTTTTCTTTTTTCATAATGCTAGAATATTGCTACTCATCTGTGGTGTATGTAAATGTGGTAATTTCATTAGTAGACCTAATTGCTATAGGTGTGTAAAGAACCCTTATGACACTATTATGATCAGTATCATTGTTATTAAATAAATTGAGCACAAATTATTTTATATCTATTTTTAAGGCAACACAAGTTCTGTCTGTAATGAAATCATAAAAAGCCAAACATTCATTGCAGAGTTCTGTAAGTAGCTTCTTAGAACAGTTAGTTTTCAGCAGTTTAGTTTCCTAAATAGACCATCCTTAAATCTACTCTGTGTTCTTCTAAAATGTTATCCCTAACTCTTCTTGTAGCTTTTTACTCAGGCCTAGGTTGATCTTCTGTAAAATAAATTATTAATATAATAAAGGTCTAACAGGACAGTTCTTTTTTCATTGAGCATTTACTGTGCTTTCAGTTTTTGATAGATCTCAGGTATTTAATTCAGTTTTTCTCAGTTCTTTTAGTCTTAAACTTGAAATCGGAGTGGCTCACACAGTTCAAATCTAGCATCACGCTGTTCATCTAAAGTGAGGTTCAGTATTTTACACATGCAATATGACCATTCAGGTGCTGCATACCTCCAACAAGACACTCTTGCTTTCTGTGATCCTTTTTGTTTCTTTGGATTTTCCTCTGTGTTACTTTAACCACTTGATTCTTTTTCTTCAGTGAAAGTCTTTGATATTGGAGCACAAAAACTTCACAGGTAACTCATCTGGTTTCAGTGCTTGTTCTTCTACCAAGAAATCTTCAGTTTGAACTTAGGCTGTCACAGTAGTCTTTTCAGCTTAAAGTGTCTCTTCTTCATCAGAAACTTCAATGCCACTTTCGGAAATCACAGGAACTTGGATTTGTGCAACCGGTTGCAAATCTTCATCTCTTTCTTCATCGTGCTGTAGTAATCTTTTAGTCACTGCTTCTTTCTATTGTTTGACTTGTGACAAACCTGTCACCAGTGCTTTTTGTTTAGGCTCTGAGAACAGATCTTTTCCATGCAGATTTCTTATTGGGTAACTCTGTATACACCCAGTTTGGCACTCCAGCACACTTAACAACTGTACTCATGACCAGAATAATCTGAAAGAGGCCTTTCCATCTTGAGTTCAGACATGCCTCAAACCATGCTTCTTCTTGATCACAACACCATTTTTCAGACCGATTTTGTGGCACAGTTCACTATGCTGATCTTGTGTAGCAGATGCAACCTGGTGAGAAACTGTATGCACCACATCAGCCAATCCTTCATCATTAACCAGTATCTTCTCATCTGTGATTTTCACAAGTGCATTTGTTAGAACAGCAGGCAATCTCATTTCACGTTCCATGAAATTGTCATCCAGCGACAAACCCGTTTTTCTCTCAGTAATACTTGAAATGTTTATCTGCACCAAAGGCAAAGCATCAGGCCACTTCAGTGATGTTGAGACACAGACGTTTGCTATGCAAGATTTAATACTTGAAACTACAGGTCAACAGCCACAGTGCAATCCTTGTTCAATCTGTAGTTCTGCACCCATCACCTTCAGGACCTCATTGATAGAGTTGGTCTTTTGATATGATTTCAGAGAAACTGTCCATCTATACCTAGGGATCGTTTTTTTCCACCATGGATTTGTCATTCCTTGTGGTTGTGTACGTTTTCACCCATCTTGTGAAGATGCACACTATGACTAGGATGTGTCTTAGCTCATTGTAATTAGGCATTTTGATGATGTTCTTTTGCATTCTATTGAAGGGACCTTCTGATCTCCATATGTGATTCAGTGTAACCTGTGTTCTTTTACCAGCATAAATTTGTTAACATGTCACATATCAATGACACTCTTCTTCTATAAGTGTCCTACAATTTGGGTGGTATTCTTTTTACAGAGATATTTCATTGAATACCTCTCTTAGTGTGTGCCTCCTTCCATGCATTGTGTCATTGAAAACAACAAACTAGCCAGCAACACTGTTTTTTCATCAACTAACATTTGGATGCATTTTGGTTTTTCTCAAAACCTGATGTGATCCAATCTTGTTGTTTTGTCTCTGAAACATTTTCTTGTATCGCATTTAACTCTTCCAAAGTGTAAGTTATTTACATCAACATCAAATAGACAGTGTCTTTCTCAAATTCACATGTGAAAATTCTATTAAATGCATAGGCTAAAAGGACATTTTGGGGTTGATTCCGATGTCAGTCGGAAGGGCTCCGAATCGGATAAGGGTTTGCCGAATCCGATCTGGAGCCCCTATTTCCGACCGACTCATTCCCAGTTCATAACTACCAAGTACGATGCCTGGAAACCGTTCAAGCTGACCGAATCAGTTCCAAAAGGCATCCGGACAGATCAAGCCTTTTTGGAGACAATTCGCACTGCTGACTGATTCGGACAGCCTTTCCAAATTGGTTTGCCTGGAACAAAACAGCTGCCGGAATCGGCCTTAGCAGGCCCCCCTTCACCCAGGGCCCTGCAAATTGGGCCAGTCGGGGTACCTATTGGTCCCCTTTTCCAACCATGCACAGTGTGGCAGGCACCATGGGGTGCCCGCCACAGTTTGCAAGGTTTTTCCCCACCCACACCTTTCTTCAATGGAAGCCTGTGTTCATGTTCGGAACAGAGGCTCCCATTGAAGTCATACTCGTTCGGTAGGACCCCCTCGTTCCGAGTCAAACGGAAAGCATTCCTGGACTGATTCGGTCAGTTTACTTTCCAAACGAGATTGGAATCAGGCCTATATATTGGGAACCTGATTTAGCAACTCTGTTCCCCTTGACCATAGTGACTCCCATTTGAACTGTTAGAATGCATGGTAAGGGCAATACATTTTGCATCTTGTGCTCAGTTAATCACTTGAGGCCGTGAATCATCAACACTATAATATATAGTGCACACAGCATATGCTGCTTCTAATGTGCCATTGTTACCTCTTAAACATGAGCCATCTACAAAATGGACATGGTCTGGCTTAATCAGGGGTTCATCATTAGTGTCTAACCATGGCACCATACATAGATCCAAGAAACCTAGACATTCAGGTTCAATTTCATAATAAACATTTTCATTTGCTAGCAATAGACGTAATACATTTGAAATTAGACATCTTTTGATCACAACATTTTTCTGTAGCAACTCAATAAAGCAAGGGACCATTTCAGTTATTGGACATTCCACTATTATGTTCTCACTCTTTTTTGTCACTGACATCAACCACAGCTACTAATTTAAAGAAGCCAGGCATTTCTGTGATGACAGGGTCAAGTGTTGCTTGGAATACGCCACAGACTTTTGAACAGCTTCACGTTTTTGAATAGGCACTGAGAGAGCCCAACGATCCTTCTCACTACAAATGTGTGTAAATTCTTTTAAATATAATCTGGCATCCCTAGTGCCAGGGCACAACACAATTCTTTCAACTCTAGGAACACTGTTGTGCTTATCCACTAGGGAATTCATGAACCGACCTCTTTTGTTCCTGGGTCATTTGATAAATCTTAAACCAATCCACATCTTTTGGAGGCACTCAGCTCTTCAGGAAAGTAATCACTGGTTTGTTTTTCTCCATGGTGCATTAGCGCAAGCATCGCTTGTTGTCTCCGCACTTGGCCATTCCAAAATAACCTTACATTCAGACCACAAATCAGTTGGCATTGCAGTGTCAAAGAACATTTTGAAATCAATCCTCAACACCTTTGAAATTTCAACAAATTTGTCAAATTGTGGGTACCACTGTAGTGGCTTGTCACTCAATTTGGAAATGTATTTGCAAATGCTGCAAGTTCACCTCTGTTCCATGGTATATGAACATATACTTTGCACCCTAGTTCTCTCAATGGATAAACCAGAGCTTCTACCTCATACTGTATATTTTTTACCAGGTCTGGTGGTTTCTTTTCTGCTCATGTTTCCTTGCCCTCTTGCTTCCTCATTTCTCAAAACTATTCCTTTTATGAATTAATGTCATTAATTCTGTAATGTGCAATTGCATTCTTAAAGATTGCATTATCTCAATTGCTTCATCATCCACCTGTACCCTTAAATTTTCCTGAAATGGAAGACTTTTTGAAACATCAATTTCATATTTTCGGACTGAATCAGTAAGTCTATCAGGTGTACTTGCTGCAAGTCTTGTAATAACCTTACTCAGGTAAAGAAATAATTTTTCCTGATACTGGTTCAAATGCTCAAAATTTAAACATCCCCTTACAATTTTTCCAGTTAAATTTTTAATTTTGAAACAGTAGCTGGTCTCTCTTTTTTGGGTTCTGAGTCAAGTTATTCTACCGTGCTCTCTATCTTTTTAATCCCTGCTGCAATCTCAATACGGTAATCATAAAATGAAACACTATGATGCATAAACTCACTCCTCAGAGCTGTCACACTCCTTTACAATTTCTTAGTTAAATTCAAAAAACTTTTCTGACCTATCTTGTTTTCTTTAATTCTTCTTTTCTAAGGAAAATTAAGTATAGCAATCACTCTAGAGTATTTTACACAACTGCAAGTGAAATCTCGACCAGAGAGAAATCACCCTAATTGGTGCAGATTCACCCTGTGAACAAACAGGTTCCACTAAAACCAATCAATATTAGTCAATCACAACAGTTTGTTCCTAACTTTACAGATGGAAGTGATGGTACCTCACACTCCACACCAGCTGATCTCTTAGAAAAACAATATTAATAGCCTGAGATTTTTCAACTGCTTGGAGCTTAAAATCGACTTTTTCACTTCATAAACTGTTTATTGATCACTTTGCCACTCATTCAATCACACATCTAACCCAACAAAAGTTCTCCAAATGCAATTACCGCAAACAAAGTAACCGCAAACACAATCACACATTTATACTTGCAATACCACAATCTAACCCAATATAATTCCCGCAAATGGAATTACCATAAACTGAATTACCATGATGGAATTCCAGCAACAAACACTTCTCCATATTAATACGCACACCTTCTTCAGCAACCACCTTCTTGTATCACCTTCTAATGCTGCATTATCAGTCTTCAAGTTCTGGGCATTGGAATCAGAACATTTTGGGACTTGGGCAATTATTTTAACTTGGACAATTATTTTGTAACTCCATTCAGGGTGTTAACCTAATCTATGCTCCTTGTGGTTAAGGTGTAAAACCTTCCCTCTGCTACCTCTGCAAAGAAGTGCTAGTGGAAAGGGGCTAGGGTCAGCTGTGGGTACCCTTATATGTGTCAAGTTCTGCTGTTTTTCCCTGGTTGTGTGCTGACTCTTGAGGAGAATTTGGGAGAGAGAGTGGGAAAGAGCCCCCAGTTTGGTAACAACTAAAAATCACAACGCTGCATTTATGGTTCACATAGCATTACAAGAGTAGAAGCAAAATATGCCCCATTGTCAGATGGAACAACAGTCACTTACAAACAAGGTAACAAAGAACATTAATGCATAGAGATACAATGAGGTCTATATTAAGTGTCCAAAATGGAGAAATCCATACATTTATTGAGTTTTAAACACGCACATTAATAGAGTGGGAGAACAAACGAGAGAGAAGTTAAACACTTCTAGGCTCAGACATTTCTTAATGTGACTACTATGAAAATACAAATGGTCTTGTCACATATATTCTGAAGTACCTATGCTCCCATGAAAAGATTTGGGCAAACAATTCTAGCCATGGTACTCTGACAAAAGTACCATGGCCCAAATTGTTTGTATAAAAGGTTTTTGGCCTCCGAAAATGCCATATTTTGTGTGTTCTCCTTGTGGGCACCAGGGCACCCACTTATAACATAAAACGTGAGCTCTCACCAGCAAAATAATGGGTTCTGGACGGGGAGCCAACCGGGGCCTTCGCGCTCTACCCGTAGCCCCCAACAATTAAAACTGTCATAGGTGCCCCATGTGGGCACTGAGGAACACACTTTTAAAAGTAAATACTGAATCTCACAACCCCCGGTGTTGCTGCTGGTGGAAAGCCTGCAATGGATGTAGGACGGCAGGGCTCCTCCCTGTAGCCTCAAACATATATATAAAAAATTTAAGTGTAGGTTCCCTGGGTGGACACTGCACCAAACAATGTTTAACACAAAATAGCACAAAAAATAAAAATAAATGAGCAACAGGAAAAACTCATTTATTATACACTGCTCTGACAAGGAGCAACTCATAATGCCCTCTGAGGGCTTTTTAAGCAAAGTTTTATACCATGGTTTTGCCCCTAGAAGTGGCAGGGGCACTCCTAATGATTTGTTTTTAATGTTGTGACACGCTGCAGGTAGCCAAGCATTCACCAAAACAGTAAAACAAAACCTGTAAGCCTCCTGGGTCAATGAAACCATGACCCCTGGAGAGCTTACCATATTTTTTAAAAGCACTTCAAGCTGGACCCATATTCTCTTCAGCTGGAGTGCAGGCTCCTTCCCGTGGTTATTTCTATGGTTTCACTTTGTGGAGAAAAAATGTTAAAGACATGTTAATGTTTTAAATGATTAATTGAGAATATTTTATCACTATTATTAAGCATTGTAATATGTGAATTTATGAAATATACATTTGATTTTGGTTATTAGTGACTCTTTCATAAAG
The DNA here is from genome assembly GCF_964204655.1 of Triturus cristatus. Classification (NCBI taxonomy): domain Eukaryota; kingdom Metazoa; phylum Chordata; class Amphibia; order Caudata; family Salamandridae; genus Triturus; species Triturus cristatus. Next base: position 1,208,724,110 of record NC_140591.1, on the reverse strand, counting down.
CCAATAGATTTGCTTTATATATGTTGATGTGTTGACTCCTTGATAAAGTTAAAAGCCTCACTTGATATTTTGGTATTGTGACCATTTGACAAAGTCAGTAGGTTTGCTTACTTAAAATGATGCGTATATATTATACCGTAATCACATAGTCAGCCGTGCACAACAGGCCTTGCACCCAAGCCCATACTGAGTACAGCTGAAGGCCGTTAGCTGCAGGAGCCCAAACCCATGCTCTACATGTCCAAAGGCAATGTGCAGTGGGCAAACCACCAACAGTGGGTTGGGTGCAATACCCCCAACCCCAGGTAACAAACGGTCACGCATATCATACTTTATGTTAAGAGAACCCTTGAAACTGACTGAAAAAATGAATGTTAAAGTGACATTATAGTTAGGAATTGTGATTATATATTATTTTAAATCAAAGCAAACCTTAGAAATTCATTGAAAAAGACAAAGGTTTAAGAGATGTTATACTGAAGTGAAAACATCAGTTAACCCCTTCCATACCTTGGACGTAACGGTTACGTCCAAGGACGTGGCGCTCCAGCACCAAGGACGTAACTATTACTTCCAAGGCACACTATTTAGAAATCACTGCTGTAAACAGAGGGATTTCCCTTTTTTCAGCCTTGGGAGCTGTGGAAAAGCTTCCCCAGCTGCATGAGGCATTTTTTTTATTTCAGAGTAGCGCCGATTGGCGCGTATGGTGCACCAATGTTACTACAGTGAAAGTGGAATGAGTCGATGGGCTCACGGCCTGTGTGCTGGTGGTCTATCTCAGCCCCCCCGAGCACGTAGGCAGATGGGAGAGGTATCATTAGAAAGGGAAGAACCTCCTCATTTCAATGGAGGGTGATCAGCAAGCAGGAATACAAGGGATCCTCCCAAGAGACACCAGGGAGGGGGGAGTGTCCCCTTGGGCAAGGGTATTTGCTCCCTCATATGAATTTGGCAATTTTCAGTCTTTCTGCCTCCCCTTGGTGGCAGATACCACAGTAGACACCAGGGATTGTTTGTCTTTGAAAACGTAGGGGTGGGGACTGCCCTAAAAGGGCTTTTTGAATGCCCTCACCACTCCCACAAATTGGCACAGTCTTTTTGCCCCACCAGGGGCACAGATGGGGGCAACAGCCACTGATCTGCTTGCCCAGGGGCGGGCAGAAAGCCCACTAGGCACCAAGAATTATTGTTTTTTTTAAAATAGAGGGATAGAAACTGCCCACAATGGGCATGCCAATGACCCCACTCGCAGCCCAGAGGGACAGTATTTCTGCTCCTTGGGAGGTAAATGGGGGGTATGGCCCCAATCTGCCTCCCCCGGGGGTAGGATAGAAACCCCACTAGTCACCAGGGATTTTTTGTTTTGAATATGTTGGGCTGGGGGCTGTGCAAAATTGGCTTGCCAATGCCCCCACCCTCTAACAAAAGATGACATTCTTTCAGGCCGCCTTGAGGGGGCAGTTGGGAGTTAATAACCCAAAATGCCACCGGTTGGGGCAGAAAGCCCACTAGACACAAGTGATTATTTCAAAATAAAAGATGGGTGTAGGCAGCCCGTGATGGGCAATGCCAATGCCCCCATTCCTCCCAAAATAGACCCAGTCTTTCTGCCCCCCTGTGAGGCAGATGGGGCAATAGCCCCGATCTATCTCTGGGTGACAGAAAGCCCACTAGGCAGAAGAGGGGGGTATTTATGGGCATATCAGGGAGCCGCCCCTTAGGCAAGAGTTGCTCTCCTGTTTTTTATGAACACATTTTGGCTGCTTCTGCCCCTCCTTGGGCATAGATCAGTGATATTTTTATGGTCATCTGCCCCCTTGGTGGCAGAAAACCATAAGACACTAGAGGAGGTTTCTGTGTGTGTGAACTGGAGGTTGGCTGATTGTCTGTGTTTACTGGCCTTTGGCTGGTAGTGTGTGAACTAGGGGTGGGCGGAATTTGCGTAATCGCGTTACGCAAACCTCCGCGAAATGGTACAAAATCTCCGCGAACAAGCAGAAATTCCGCGAATACGCGGAATTGCTTGTTCGCGATACTTTTTTCCTGTTCGCGATCGCTGTTTGCGTGCTCGGGGTGAAATATCTCGCGAACACGCATATTGAGAACGCGAACAAGCAAAAAATTTCGCGAAGTCGCGGAACGTAGATTTTTGGGCAATATCGCGTTCTCCGCGGAACGCGAAATTACCCAAATTCCGCAAATTCCGCGAGCGGAACGAATTTACCGCCCAGGCCTAGTGTGAACCTGCATTTTGCCGGTGGTGTGTATGGACTTGCACTTAGCTGGCAGTGTGTGTGTACTAGTGCTTGGCTGCCAGTGTGAATAGACTGTTGCTTGGCTAACGGTCTGCATGGATGGCACATGGTTGGTGCTGTGTGTGAACTGTCACTTGGCGGGTGGGGATGCGTAGACTGTCACTTGGCTGGCAAATTGTAGAAATGGCATTTGACTGGAGGTGTACATGGATGGAACTTGGCTGGTGGTGTGCATGGATGACCCTTGGCTGACAGTGTGGCTTGTGTGAATCCTCCAGCGCTTTATTACCCAGATTCCCGGCAAACCTGCAATTTAGCTAAAAGGTCAAACTTTCCTCACATTTTTGTGTGGAAAAGTTGTGAGATCACTGTGCCAAGACAAATTTCCCGGAGTGCCCCTTGGTCTTCTAATAAAAATGATACCTCACTTTTGTGGGTGCCGAAAGCAGAGAACCTGAAAACGTATAAAATGAAAAACTGAGGGGTAACTAAAGTGGGTCCAAAAGGGTAATTTGTTTTTTATAGGTTATTAGGCTGACTCATCTTTGAGCACCCACCAAGTGAGATATCATTTTAATGCAAGACTGAGAGGAATGCTGGGTGTGGAAAAAGTGTGCAGCTGCAGTAATCTCATCCCCTTGGCACTGGGACTTTTTAGCTAAATTTGAGGTTTACAGGGGATTCTGGATAAGAACAATTTGAAAGATCCATGCAGGCAAACACACACCTGGACTCCCCTGAGTGTCTAGTTTTCAGATATAGGACTTTAGTAGATTTTCGTTGATGGTCGCTGAGCTGGGACCAAAAACGCTGGTGCTCCCAATCTATCACTAAACAACCTGTTTGTGCAAAGGGGGCACCTGCCTTTTTAGTCCCGATCTCGGCGGCCATCTAAGGAAATCTACAAAATCCAGACATTTCTGATATCCAGGTGAGTCCAGGGAGGTGTGGCTTGCATTGATCCCTTAATGTTACTTTACACAGAACCCCCTGCATATGTCAAACGTTTCTCATTCAAGCACAAATTTCCTACCACCTAGTGTTCCACTAGGTATCACGAGTAAAATGATACCTCACTTGTGTGGGTGGGCCAAGGGCCTGCGACTAGGAAAGGCCAAAAACGTAGAGATTGAAGCAATAGCAGAGCGAGCTCTAAGCATTATATTTTTTTTAGGCTGATTCTACATTTGACATTGACACAAGTGAGGTATCAATTTTATCGTGAGACAAAGGGGAATGCTGGGTGGTAGGAAATTTGTGCTGGCATTGTGATCCCAAACAGAAATGTGAGGAAAATGTGAATTTGAAGTTTGCAGGGTATTCTGGGTAGGGAAATGTTCAGGGATCCATGCAAGCCACATCTCCCTAGACTCCCCCGAAGGTCTTGTTATCAGAAATGTCTCGGTTTGGTAGATTTCCCTAGATGGCCGCTGAGCCTGGGAACAAAACCACAGCTGCCCCCTTCAAAACCAGGTTGTTTTGTGATAGATAATTTTGATGTCTCCACAATATGTTTTGGGCCCTTCCGTGTTACGGCCCGGCACTTGGCACACCCATAGAAGTAAGGTACCATTTTTATCAGGAGGTCTTGGGGAACACTGGGTGGTAGGAAATTTGTGTTGGTCCAGTGATCCCCCAACTTTACTACACAGAAAAGAGTGGAAAATGTAATATATTTTAGCGAAATGTGAGGTTTACTAGGAGTTCTGGGAAAGAAAACATTGCGGGATCCACACAAGTCATACCTCCCTAAACTCCACGGGGAGTCTAGTTTTTGGAAATGTCTGGGTTTGGTAGGTTTCCCTAGATGGCAACTAAGCACAAGACCAAAAGCGCAGGTGGCTCACTCGCAAAACCATGTCATTTTGTGATTGATAATTTTAAAGTCTCAACAGTACGTTTTATGCCATTTCCCGCTTGCGGGCACTAGGTCTGCCCACACAAGTGAGGAATCTTTTTTATTGGGAGACTTGGTGGAATGCTGGGTGGGTGGAATTTTGTGGCTCTCCACAGACTCCAGAACTTTCCATCACAGATATGTGAGGAAAATTAGTTTTTTGACAAAGTTTGAGGTTTGCAAGGTATTCTAGGTAACAGAACCTGTAAAAGCCACACAAGTCACCCCATCCTGGATTCCCCGGGGTATCTAGTTTTAAAAAATGTACAGGTTTGCTAGGTTTACCCAGGTGTGGGGTCAGCTAGGGCCCAAAATCAACAGCTAGGCATATTGCTAAAAAGTTGTGGTTTTCACTGGAAAAAAGTATGTGTCCACATTGGGTTTTGAACTGTTTCCTGTCGCGGGCACAAGGCCTACCCACACAAGTGAGGTACCATTTGTATCGGGAGACTTGCTGAAATGCTGGTTGGTTGGAATTTTGTGGCTCCCCACAGATTCCAGTGCTTTCCATCACAGAAATATGAGATAAATATTAGTTTTTTTTTTTACAAAGTTTGAGGTTTGCAAGGGATTCTGGGTAACACAACCTGGTGAGAGCCACGCAAGTGACCCCATCCTCCTGGATTTCCCTGGGCATCTAGTTTTTATAAATGTACAGGTTTGCAAGGTTTCCGTAGGTGCCGGCTGAGCTAAGGCCCTAAATCTACAGCTAGGCATATTGCAAAAAACAGGGTCAGTTTTCTGCGAAAAAATTTGATCTGTCAAGGTTGCATTTTGGGCCGTTTCCTGTTGCAATCACTCTTCCTACCCACACAAGTGAGGTACCATTTTCATCGACAGACTTTAGAGAATGCTGGGTAGCTGAAAGTTTGTGGCTACCCACAGATTCCAGAACTTTCCATCACAGAAATGTAGAAAATGTGTTTTTTTTTTACAAAGTATGAGGTTTGCAAGGGATTCTGGGTTACGGAACCCAGTGAGAGCCAAACTAGTCACCCCATCCTGGATTCCCCTGAGTGTCTAGTTTTCATAAATGAACAGGTTTACTAGGTTTCCCTAAGTGCCGGCAGAGCTAGGGCCCAAAACCCACAGATAGTAGCCACATTGCAAAAAAAGAGGGAGGTTTCTGTGGAAAAATATGATGTGTCTATGTTGCATTTTGGGCTGTTTCCTGTCACGGGAACAAGGCCTACCCACACAAGTGAGGTATCTTTTTTATCAGGAGACTTGGGGAAATGCTGGGTGTGGGAAAGTTTGCAGTGGTCCATGAATTCCAGAACTTTATGTCACAGAATTTGAGGTAAATGTGTTTTATTTTTTTACAAAGGTTGAGGTTTGCAAGGGATTCTGGGTAACAGAACCTGGAGAGAGCCATACAAGTCACCCCATCCTGCATTCCCCTGGGTATCTAATTTTCAAACATATAAAGGTAAGCTAGGTTTCTCTATGTGCCTGCTGTGCTAGGGCCTAAAATCCACACTTAGGCACATTGCAAAAAAAGGGTCAGTTTTCAGTGGAAAAATGTCATGTGTCCATGTTGCGTTTTGGGCTGTCTCCTGTTGCAGGAACTAGGCCTACCCACACAAGTGAGGTACCATTCTCATCAGGAGGCTTGGGAGGATGCTGGGTGGGTGGAAGTTTGTGGCTTCCTGTATTTTCCAGATCTTTCCATCACAGAAACGTGAGGAAAATATGTTTTTACCAATTTTGAGTTTTGCAAACGATTCTGGGTAACAACCTGGTGTGAGCCACACAAGTCACCCCATCTTGGATTCCCATGGGTATTTAGTTTTGAAAATGTACAGGTCTGCTAGGTACCGGCTGAGCTCAAAATCCACAGCTAAGCACATTGCAAAATAAGGAATATGGAAAGATGCAGGGGATAAATGTAGGACCTCACATACCAACTCTTCAATACACTTCTAGATCTGTGGATACTCTGCCAGAAAGGAGGACTGCTGTGCTGCTGGAAGGACTGCTATGTTGATGAACTGAGTCTCTTCACAACTGCTGACCTGCCTGGATTGCTGCCCTGTTTGTTCTGCTGCTCTGCTACCTTCTGTCTGAGGACAAGGACTGGATCTTCAATTGTTCCAGTACCTCCAGAGTGACTCACCTGCCTCCAGTTCAGAGCCTCCAGGACAGACAAGGCTTTATTTATCTTGAACGTGCACTGGACCCAGATTAAGTGAGTCCTGGCCATCCAAGTGGTGCTCCTCTAATCCTGGACCGATTGGAAGCGGTGCTAAAGGAGCACAGATATTTAAAATTCAAAAGCACGGACTTAAAACCTTTTGGGCTCAAAACTGCTCAGAGACCCAGGAGGAGACCAGGGCCAATCTGGTCACCTATCTGCCTGAGGTGAATCACCAGTCATATTGCCTTTGCAGCTACTCCCACTACATTCTTCTCCACTGCAGCAAGACTGTTTCAGCAGTCCTTCGCCAAAAGGAGATTCAACCTCGTGGAGCTTTCTTCAGCTACAGCCCTCTGCATCATTCTGCTTGAGATTTCTGACTTCAATTCCGAAGTCCAAACATAAAAATCTTCACCATGGATTTGAACCAAAGCAATCCAGTGATGCCACTACGTAAAGAGACACCTCCAGCAGCCTTGCCCTGCTGAACTTTACCTTCTCAGAACATTTTTTTCAAGACTTTTTTCAACTCTGAAGGTAATTTCTGACTGGGCCCAATCCATTGCTGTCGGCCATATTCTTTGACTTTGACCCAGTCTCGAGTGACTAAATGTCTGTGATTGGTACTTTGTACTGGCCTGGACTGCAACAAAAACAAGGTGATAAATAGAATGCTTTAATTAATCTCAACCACTGGTGATCACTCGGGCCGCATCCCAATCTATTGTTTTTTTACCAAGCATTCCACCTCAGTTTGGACGCCGCCATGTGCAAATCAATCTTGACCCTGCTCCAATGGGAACAGTCCAGACCAAACTGCCAAGCCAGGTCCTCCCTTAACTGGAATACAAGCAACCTAGGAAGGGTTTCACCCTAGCTCTTCAGTCAGGTATTGCCTAATTCCAGTGGCACAGTGAGCACGGGACCCATGTCTGGGCATAACCATTGCTCTAAGGGCATCAACTGCAACAGCAACAGAGTGATGTTTGGAACACTTGAATTAATCTCAGCCACTGGCAATAGCCTGGCCCGGGTCACATGACTGGATGTAACTGACAGTTAGACTTTGTGAATTTCTCCCGGACAATCACACAATAGAGGGACTAAGTGGACCTGAATGGAACATTTACTGGCAGGATGGGTGGGGCAGAGCTGAGTACAGTCCCAATTACAACTGAATAGCCTGTGCTCTGCTTCACACAAATGGGCAAACAAACCTACATTGTTACTGCAGCCAGCTTGAAGCTAGGTCAGGGAATTCCATGCACTTCAATGTCACAGTCTAGAAGCTTCTCCCACCTTTCAGAAGCAGGGCACCAGGGTATAAAAGTAGAACCTCAACTCTTCAATACAGTTCTGGGCGTGTAGGTACTCTGCCAGGAACAAGGACTGACATGCTGCTGAAAGGACTGCCACTCTGTGAATATTCACTGAAAAAAACAAAGGTTACAGGATGTTATAGTTAGGCTCAGATTTAATTCATACAAAAGCAGTGAAATTCAGCAATTATAGTTACCTGAGCAATCGATAACATGCCTCCACAATGCACTGCTTATAACCTCAGATATTACATCACTCATGACAGGGTCAGTGGCATCACTGATGACATCACTGATGGCATCTCAAATTACATAACTGATGGCATCATTCACAGAACCACTCACACACCCACTCACCTGGAACCTTAAAGACTCAGTGGGTGTATGAGTGAGTGAGTGAGTGAGTGAGTGTCTCAATGGGTCTGTCAGTGGGTGTGTGAGTCTTTGATTGGGTCCGTGAATGAGTGTGTGAGTTTTTGAGTGGCTGCATAAGTGTCTCACTGAGTGGGTGTGTGAGACTCTCAATGGGTCAGTGAGTGGGTGTGTGAATGAGTCTGTGAGTGGGTCTATGAATGAGTTCATGAGTCTCTGAGTGGCTCAGTGTGTGGGTGTGTGACTCTCTCAGTGGGTATGTCAGTGGATGCATGAGTCTCTGGGTCTGTGAGTGAGTGCATGAGTCTCTGACTGGGTCTGTGAGTGGGTGTGTCAGTGTCTGAGTGGGTCGGTGACTTAATGTGTAAGGGTATGAATGGGACTGAGAGTAGGTGCATGAGTCTCTGCGTCGGTCTGTGAGTGGATGCGTGAATATCTGAGTGGGTTGGTCAGTCTCTGAGTGTATCTGTGATGGGATGCATTAGTCTCTGAGTGGGTCTGTGAGTGGCTAGATGAGTGCCGGACTGGGTTAACAACTGAGCTGTGAAGTTTGTATGTTTTGAAGGGACGTAACCAATGACCCTGCGTCGAAGGGGCTGCATGAGTCTGTGTTACACTTGTAACTATTCTCCACTGCTCCAACTAGGATTCAATCCTGTGACTCTCTGGTTGCAGACACAGACCTTTGCTATGCATTAACTAATAGAGGTTTCATAAAGTACAATAGTCCATATCCAACAGATTAACCTCATCTCCCAGGGATGGCATTCATGGAATAGAGGTGGGGCCCGGCTTCATAATAATTATAATTTAAAGAGGAGGTGGCTGCATGGCCCCCCCACCAGCCGTTTTTGATGCCAAGGACCCCATCGCCGGCCTTATTATTATTTGTAAAAGCCCACATGGCCCCCACGGGCTGAATTAGGCCCTTGGGACCCCTACTCCTGGGGCCTGGCCTTTTACTTTATCTATTTTCATAGGGGAGCGGGACACATGGTCCCCCTCCCCAGGCTAGTTTCAGCCCTGGGGACTCCATCCCTCAGTGCCCGGCTATGTGTTCTGGATGCCCCCGGGCAATCAGCTTGCACCGGGACCTGTGGGGGAAGCATCCCCAGCCCCTGCGTTTCCTGTTGGCTGGCTGCCCACCTCCTGCAGGAGCCAGCATTGCTGCTGCACAGAGGGATATTCTGAAAATGCAGATCCCGCCATACATGATCAATGCTTTTATCTGTTTCCCTGCCCACTTTACCACGGGTAGGGAAACCTCCGATTCCAGCAAGCAAGAGCATTTTGTCAGCTCTCGCTTGCTGGAAGCTGAGTGTTTGCTCTGACTTTACAGGACCTGTAAAAGTTCCTGTCAAGTAAGAGCAAACAGCTATGTACCCAGGGTGGGCACACCTGGACATAGCAGGAGCTGGCTCTGGGGATGTTGTTCATGAGGACCATGTATGGTAATTGAGCTTGTAATCTCTATGCATCTATACTGAACTTTCTCACATCAGCTGCTTATTTTATGCGCAGGCTGTCCTCTACCAAAAAGCTTTCTCATTGACCGCTGCACATCTTCAAGATGGCCAGCAACTCTCTCAGTCTTGCTAAAGGCATACACCTCTGGCACTAAACCTAAAAGAGTCAAAAATGATCCTCCATCTCCAATCCAGTCATCTTCTAATCCAGTCTTGGATACAATCTTAGACAAACTGTGTGCCCTCAAACCATTTATGAACACTACCAACGAAAAATACAACAGATTGAAGACCGTTTGATCACTATGGAAAGTAAAATGCTCGAAATGGAACAAAGCGTGGGCCACCTTCAGGACATGGCTACGAAAATAGCCATGCTAGAACAAGAGATTAAAAAACTCAAGCTTCATACTGAAGACCCTGAAAATCACAATAGAAGAAATAATCTTCACCTATATGGTCTACCAGCGAATAGTGATCTTCTTTCCTCCCTGAAGAAATTTTTGCCTGATCTTCTCAAACTACAGTCTTCTGCTCCTATTATATTCAGACAGCACACCACTTAGGTCGTGCTCAACTTCAATCCACCAGACCTTGTGTTATTATAATGCTCTTTTTGGAATTCACTGATCTGATCTGTGACTTGAAAACTCCCGGAGAAAAATGTTGTCTTGTTTGGTCTGGTCATAAATTTTACATTTCTCAAGACATTTCCAACACAACTAATGCTAGACACACAGAGTTCTTAGCTCTCCGCCCTGAATTAAGATCTCTGAAAATCTGCTATGGCATACTTCATCCCTGTCTCTGCAAAATTACTCATGATGGTGTCTCGCGCTCATTTGAAGATCCGACTAAACTTAAACTGTTACTTTACACCATCCCTAAGACACCTATGGACACAAATACGCAATGTCCTTAAACAATGTTAAATTGATTTTATTGCATGGCTTATCGTTTCTTGTTTTATTCTTTAACTCTGTTCTTCACTATGGGTTATATGGCCTTATTTTATCTAATCTATTCCTATTTTCTCTCTTCGTTGTTGTTCTTGCTTCTGGGTGCTGACATGCCTGGTCACCATTTATCTTCCTTTGTACTACAAATCTGGCTTTTTGTCCTTGATCTGTCGCTTTATTTCTTTATTTCCTCTTCTTCTCTCTCATTCCTTCTCTTCCTTGATTCTTTATTCCTCGCTCTTCCTCTGTTTTTTTGCCTGCCTTCTCCTGTTCCTGTAAGTGCATGAGTGTCTATTTGTTCTTACCATTTATTTTTCTGGTAGCTCCTTCATGTTATTATATTTTTGACAGTTGGTGCCTTTTTGTTTCCATTGTTGTATTTGCAGTTCTTTCCCTGCAACCTTGTCTATATTCGTCATCATGTTTAATGTTGTTTCTTGGAACGTCCCTGGTCTGGGTCATCCTGTTAAACGTCTAAAGGTAATTTCACATTTATTGAAACTTAACTGTTGGATTGCTTTTTTACAAGAAACACATTGTAACGATGTTGAATCACTTAAGCTCAAACGTCAGTGGGTGGGTCAGGCTGTTTTTTCTCCAGCTGTTGTCCAAAATGGTGGTGTAGCCATTTTATGTCACAAATCCTTAAAAAGTCTAATTCTGTCAACTTAATATGATTCAAGTAGATGATGGGTATTACTTAATGCCACTATCCATAATAAACAGATCACGCTTTTCAATATTTATGGTTCTGTTAAATCTGATCCGGATTTCTGGCACAATATTAAACTAAAATTATCCTCCATTAATAATCCTAACATTATTGTTGCTGGCGATTTTAATGATTGGCTATATCCTTTTTCCAATGGGAAATCGAAGTGTAAATTCAAACCAGATATATCACATAAAGCATTTCAATCCACCATTGCCTCTCATCCACTGTATGATGTATGGAAAACTAGTAATCCTGATGCATATGAGTTAACATTGTATTCAAATGTACACTACGCCATGTATCTTATTGGTTATAATTTGCTCTCAAAATATTTACTCCCCTCCATTCAATCCTCCGAGGTTTTTTCAATTTTTATTTCTGATCATGCCGCTATTATGTCCTCTTTTGATTTGTCTCTTGCTATTCCCGAACATGCTGGAGATTCAACAACTCTTTATCATCTGACAAAAATGTTATGTTAGAAGCTATTTACTTTATAAAATATTTTTTTCAATTTAATAAGCCAAGTGATACTTCCATCCATAACAACTGGGATGCTTTAATACCTCTTTTAGAGCCTTTACCATTGCTTATACTACCAATAGGAAGAAGCTGTTGACCTCCCAATATCTTTCCACCCTAAATCATATTAAAATTCTCTAACACACTTATTATACTTATAAATCTCCCTCCCACCTTGTGACCTTATTAAAGCTACATTCTACTCAAAATAAAATCCACATTTCATGGGGGTCAGAATAAAGCCGGTAAACATTGGCTAATTATCTAAAAGTCAAATCAGAAAGGAAAACTATTGGACCTATTCGCAGTGGCCTTACTAATAAATTACTAAACTCTGATTAAGACATTGTTAAGGCCTTCCAACCCTATCATAATTCATTATACACGGAGGATACACATCCCTCTGAACACCCTATTCAGTAAGTTTTCGGCGATCTTCCTTCTCCTCCATCGATGACGTGCGCTATGGCTCTTCTTGAAAAGGACATAACCCTCCAGGGGATTTCAGATGCCATCAAATCTCTGAAGAGAGCTTAAATCCCCGGTCCTGATGGCTTCTCCATTGAACTCATTTTTTCTTTTTATCTACTTTTGCACCACATTTACTTGAGCTTTTCACCTCCTTCCTATTGAATTCTAAACCCGAGGGATCCTTTTTAGATGCAGTCATTGTAATTATTCCAAAACCTGGTAAAGGTCACACTTTGTGTAAAAAATATTCGCCCCATCTCAGTAATTAATTATGATTACACATTTTTGAAAAAATCCTTGCCTCTATATTGGACGATGCTATTCCTCATCTCATTTAACCAGATCAATCTGATTTCATTAAGGGGAGGCTTACCTCTGATAATGCCAGGATGTTCTCCAATATTCTCACATTAAGAAGGAGGTATCCTGATCCTCTTGCTGTATTATCTCTTGATGCGGAAAAAGCATTTGACCGCATAAATTGGCAATTTATGTTAAAAACTCTATATTGGTTCAGTTTTGGCCCTACATTCTTTTCATTTATCAAACTATTATATTCAGAACCGTGGGCCTGTGTCTCTGTCAATGGATTCTTATACCTTTATTTTAACTTATATAGAGGAACAAGACAAGGTTGTCCCCTTTCTCCTCTTTTATTCCTTTTCTGTCTTGAACCCTTCCTTGAGCATTTCGCCATTATTCCTTGATAACAGGTTTCCAACTTAAACCCTATGTTACCAAATTATCTGCTTATGCAGATATTCTGGTCTACCTCTCGAATCCTTAACTTTCCTACCTCCCTTTTTACAAGCGATTGATTTATACTCTAAAGTATCAGGTTATAAACTGAGTTTCTCCAAAACTGAAATTTTATCTTTACATTCCTTATGTTATCAATTTATGTTGTCTGACACTAGCTTTATGTGGTGTCCATCTAAGATTAAATATCTAGGTGTCTGGTTTTCATCTACCATCCCTCAGACCTTTAGTCACAATTTTAGTGCACTAAAATTTAAGATTCAAAACTTGTTCTCCTCTCCACTTATCCTGGTGGGGTAGATTGAATACTGTTAAAATGATGATTGTACCTCATTATTTCTTTGTCTTCTATGCAACCCTTCAAAATTCCCAATTACTATTTCATTCAAATTAACTCTCTCTGTACTAAATTTTTCTGGAATAATAAACCCGCTTTGCCTTATCCAAATTAATTAAAACAAAAAAGTAGGGGGAAATATGAGTTCCTCATTATAAGCTATATCATACTGCTTTTTTAATAAGACAAACTTATGCTTTAGATAGACAATATCAAATCTCCCCTATACCCAGCTGGATTAATTTCGAATGCTCACTACTAAATGGATTTTCTTTTTAGAATATTAGTTATATGTCTACTTGTACTTTTATTTCCAAGCGTCCTATCATAAAATATTCCCAACACCTATTACATTCACTGTTCGCTTCTGGCTCTAACTTTTATCAAGGTTTCCTTGCCGCTTATATTTGGTACAGTAAATTCATTAGGTTTTGACTTAAATCATTCTACTTCAAGCAATGGAAAGAAAAGCATATCCTTTACGTTCATCAGCAAGTATCTCAAAATTCTTTTATATTCTTCAAAACATTGCAAGAGCGATATGATCTACACTCCTCTTGCCTGTCCCAATATTCCCAATTATCACAGGCACTTCAAGCGTTTTTATTGGTGAGAAACTTCCCTGCTGACTTTAACTCCATTCTCACCCTGGACTCCAGTTTACAAACATCTCCTCCGATTCTAACTCTAATGCTGCTTCCCTATATGCTGCTTCAAAATGAAGTCAAACTGCTTTTAATGAACAAACTCCTACCCGACCCCAACACTTAACTTGCTCTCCAAACAGAACTTACAGCTGATTTTAAAGACCAATGGCTATCACACTCTTGAGTATCCCCGGACCCAATACTAATGTTTGATACCAAGTATGCTCTCCCTATTATCTACTATAATTTTTGTACATATTGTAAGCTTTATATGTGATGTAACTTTTGTAAAGTGCTCTGATACCCTTCCAGGGTCTAGACTGCACCATATAAAACTTTCTAAATAAATAAACTTTTATCGGCCCCTATCTCCAATAGACTAAAATCCTCAATTGAAACAGCATGTGAACAAGAACTCTCGATGTCCCTCTCAACTCAACAATGGGATGAATGATGGCATAACATTTTTATTACCTCTAAAGCTCCCAATATCACTCAATCCCTATTTTTTCTACACAATAGAGTAGTTTGCACCCCTGCTTTTATTAATAAAATCAATCCTTCCACTTCTCCTCTTTGCTGGTCATGTCTATTCTATAATGGCACATTACTCCACTTGATATATGTCTGCCCTAAGGTTTTTTGTTTTTGGAAATCTGTTTGGTCTAAGTATTCTAAGATATTTAATTTATATATCCCTCTATCAATTCAAAATGTTTTTCTTGGATCCATGTCTGTTGATTTCCAGATGACCTCATCGAAGATGAGGTTATTTGATCTTTTTATTGTTCCTGCTTTCAAGTCAAGTTGTCTTTATTCGGTCTTCCGAGGACAGACCATTAAAGTTACACCCAATAATAATAAGAAAAAAAACTACATTAAAGTCAACACATGTGAAAAAATGGCAACCACATATTATTCTCTTACTTTCAAGGTTATTCTTACTTGTTGGAAAGATAACTCTAAAATATGTATGTTAACATGGTCGAATTTTATTTGCGATGAACATAGAATATCTACTGTTTCATCTTCACTGTTATCCCAGAAAATTAAGTCTGATTTACTCTGGTTACCTTTTACTACTTTTCTATCTTCACACTCATCTTTACCCTAATTCCTATTCACCTTTTCCCTCTCTTTCTTTCCTCTGCTTGTATTTCTTTCCTTTCCCCTCTGTATTTCTCTTCACTATAAAAAATAATGGTTATTAAGATTGGTACTATATTCTCTTCTTTACTTATCGTTTAGCATGAAATTGTATTTTATAGTTTTATTCCGTAGCAGTATCATATTTCTTATCATAGTATATTTATGACGTGATTTTTACAATGTTATCCTTCCTTTTTTTACTACCTGTAATCTTTGTATTTCTCTTTTTAACCTCAATAAAAAATTATTTAAATAAAAAAAAGCAATCCTGGTCATGTGGGCTGAACCTGGTAAGTGTTAAAATAGCAATTGGTAGAAGGTGTCTGGTTGCTACTCTCTGCATGCTGTACTGTGAGGGGTGGGGTCTATAATATAAATTGCAGAAGAGTTAACCAGTGGCTAAAAGCGGGGCATGTTTTTGCCCCTTTCTGTGTAGATGCATTCTGTATATGTCTAGATTACAATAGTTTGGTCATGCATGGCCCTAGTGCCATTACACCTCAAACCTAAAAACAGTGGCACACTATGCATTTACGCCTAGTTATTTGTTTTATTTGTTCATATGGACTTAAATAGCTGATATATTTGGGTATTGTCATGAATGAAGCTTTAAAGTGATAGATGTGGGCAAATGTATCATCCCCTGTTGATCATTCACTCAATTCTGTCCTACCACTATGACACCACAACCAGACATGTGACTCATGTTGAGTGTGATGCTGCAGCTTATTTGCATGGAGGAATACTTTGACCTCTGTGAACTGGACAAGCTTGGGACACTAGAAAGGGCAGAGTACTGAGTACATGCAGCAATCAAAGATTATGTCGTAGAGCACTCACAAGAGTAGAGTAGTGAAGAATGGCTCATTTGCCCTCTATGATGCCTCGGGAGAGTGCTTCAGCCCTGTGATACCTCTATTGAGGCACAGTGGTTGGACATCTGATGGTGGAGAGGAGATGCAGAGAAAGGCTGCATGTGGTATCACCTTCAACCAAAACATATAGATATGCATTTCAGTTATTCTCCGTTCACATTTTGTCACATTTCACTCCTTTATCCACTGGCAACATCCATCTTTTGATAGAGAAAAATGTTGAAAGTTACGCGTGTCACCACAATGCCAAACCTGGTGTGGAAAAGTGATCACTATTAGGTGAAGTTTAGGTAAAACACTGGGATAAGACAAGGGCATTAGGTCTGAGGAGATAATCCCAAAAAGGATCAGTTTCTTGGACAACTATGGGATTTCAGGGAAATAGTGACGGGTTCTAATAACAACTAAGCACACAGGCTCAGTGGAATATTGTGAGAACATGATGATCAATGAAGATAGCAGAAATGTGGAAGCTATAATGAGAAGAAACAGAATTGTGTTGCAACTGTATTTAATTACAACATCATAATATAAGATTGTCCTCTCTGTCTCTGTTGGAAGGGAAATTAAACAATAATCAATTATTCTTTTTAAGGAAAGGTATTTTATTTAGTTAGGGTTTGAAGTTATTTTAACATATTCTCATTATTTAGCCATATGCCGATGCATGCTCTTTGCGATCCTAGAGGGGCCCAAGCAGAAGTGCGCAAGTGTAAAATGTTCCTCTCACTCTTCCTTTACTTAATTAATGTTATTGAGAGTTGTGTAGCTATGGGAGACTTAAAGATGGGACAGCATATGTAAAGTAATGGGTCATTTGTATTTCTCAATTAAATAACACTCTCTAGCTTAATATTTAGGTTGTACTCTATTAATTTGTTTATTTTGCTTCTCTACCCCATTGTCCACCATAGCTCAGGACCAATGCTTGGACTTTGGTGAGGACATTATGGGTGAAATATCAGTAGCCACCTCATTGTTGGTTGATGCAAGTATTACTCAACTATTGAGCAATTTGTATTTACTGAAAGACTTTATCTACCCTGTAAAGAATTATATGGTGTGATGATAATGAAATACTTCAGAGGAAAGAATGCACTAGCTAGTATGATAGTGACAAATGAGCCAAATATTTAAATGGATCAAAAAACAGGTAAATGGCATGCACCCGTGCCCTAAGTGTCCCAGCTGCATCGATATCTGGATCCCTGGTGCTGATGTATGTTGTCATGGGAGAATATGGATCCTACATGTGTACCCTGACATAGGCCTAATTATGGATTGCGGTCTTGTTGGACCTGGAGGGGTACACAAAACGCTTCCCTCATGATGGTGCAAGGTTACTGCCTTTTCCAGGAGTCAAGTAGCATGAGCGCTGTGTGGAAGCTTACCATGTGGTGATCAGTAAAAGGGAACAGGCCTTTTTACCCATGTTACTGGAGTGAGGCCTATAGGCTCTTTTATCGAACATTCTGCTGCTGTGTGTTTAACTCACCCTTGGACTACATCAACTAAGCATGTACTCTTGTGCAACGTGCATGTGATTGTATGCATCTGCTGGGTATATGAGTGCCTGTGAATGGTGCAATACATGGAGTACCCTGGGTTCAATTTTGAGAGACCCGATACTGACTGGCGGAGCATTTAGAGGTAGAGGAATGCCCCAGGCAAATTTGCGAATTGCTGCTTTCCTGTGATCTGGGTCGGGCACCTAATTGGAGGAAGAAGAACCAGACTTTTCAGTATACTTCAAAGGGTGCTTTTTGATTTACGTGGAAGTCACTGGAAAGGGGCCTGGCTCATCGCAAGACGGAGATGGGCTTGATAAGAAAATTATCAAGACGAGAAATGCGACACTAGGGTGACATTTTGATGCACATATCACTGTGACTGTCTACCAGGTATGAACGTCTAGTCATTCAAATTTGAAGTCACCTCTGATGTGTCAGGCTACTTTCTGGAGGAATGGGAGGGCAGAGGAGAGAGCACTTGAGAAAAAAGCAGCCCCAACATAAAATTCAGATACTCAGACACACATTTTTTTCTGTCTGGGTATTGATTATAGGAAGGGGAGCTCGAGGCTCTCAAATTTGTCAACTTCCGACAGCCAGTAGAGCTGTTGGAGGAGGAGAAGCTCTGAAAGACTTGTGACTTTGACAAGGACTGGGGAAAAAAGGGTAGGCCTCCATGATGATCCAGCAGGCCCAAGCCCCAGACTGAGTATCTGAACTGAAGCAGATGTCCTTCCCCCTACCTGCGGCAAGAATCAGAGGAACTTACCCTTTCATCAGAGAAAGCCCAGCCGCTGAGCCTGCAGAGGCCGAGTGCTACTCGCCAACAGCAGATGCCCCAGCTTCCGGGTAGTCTGGTTGCACAATCCCTGCAGGAGCGGGTGAGACAGATTATAGGGTCAGAAGGCCCCATGTGATTTTTTTTCTGTCTTATAGTGCTTCGGGCACTTGAACACTTTTGTCTATTAAAAAAGGCAGAGTGGGACTCCTGAGAATCAGACACCTGCTTGGGCCTAACCTGAACGTCATTTATAGTGGATAGGGAATAACTCCTACTGCTAGTGAGAAGGGTGTAGGACACAGTAATTTGCCTATTCAAAACTAAAGCCCTGACCTCAGGGGACTGTGTGTATTGCTTGTGTTATTTTTTCATAAAAGAGAGAATTTGACTGGACAATCAGTTATTGCTGCTATTGATCGTATTGAGTTGTGGGGCTGTGTTCACTCTCTTTTATTTACCACTCACAACCCCAAGATGCCTTGGACTCCTCGACCCACACTACCACTGAGAGTCAGGTCGTGGAGCGGTATTTGACCCAGTTGCTCAGAATCTATAGTAGGCCGGATCCTGGGACATCAGGAGTAAAAAGGCCTCAATCCCCATGGTTGGGCCCAGTAGCTGCTGCTTGCCTTGGGGCCCTCTGATATGGGTTCTGGCAGCACACCAGCCAAGCAAACAATAATTCAAACAACAAATGCAATACTTATGTCCTTACAATACTCAAACCAACACATAACTGCTTATAAAAGCACAAGCTAATTAAACACATACCTAAATTACTAGAAACTAATACATTCTCTTATAGTGTTATGGGTAATGTAATATGTAATGTCATATGTACGATTATTTGTGCCATTTGTAATTGGATCCGTCACATCGAGGGTGAGGTCAAGAGCATGACATTAAGGGGCTCATTAGGATGTCGTCGGAAAGCCTCTGACCACCGTTCTGAGGCTTTCAGACTGACATCCATGGTTTAAAGTCCGACCGCCTAATTACAATGTAGGCGGTGGAAATTTAAACTGTGCGGTCATTCCAGCTGGCTTCCGACGATCTCAAGGAGCCCGTGGGCAAGTCTCAAACCACACTATAACTCTTACTTTTGGCATTTCTGCAATAGGGATTATGATGTGGGTCACCAAAAGGCTTTTAATTTAATGTGGGGCTTTCCATCAAAGAAAGCCTGTCGGAAAGAGACTTCGGAGACCCTCCGGTTGAAGGCCGGGGGCACCTCTGGAGCCCCCATGTACATCCCTGCCCCGTGTGGCAGGCACTGCGGCACAAGCTCCCATAGAGAATTGGGAATTTGTGACTGCACCATGTGCGGTCGCATCATAATACGGTATTCGGAACCGCCGACCTACGATCGGTCGGTTCAAACACCAAAACGTAATTAGGGCCTTGGTGTCTCTTCGTTGTGATTTTAATTTAGTGCACAAATGTATGCCTTGCATCCTGGCTTGCTTAAATAACGTTTTTAAAACAAATATACATGTAAAAATGACATATATGAGTGTAATATGCGCTGTTATACCTGTGTTGATGAACTGGAGGGGCATCATAACCCCTAATACACGTCACCGGTTGACACAGTTTGGCAGTCGAGCTCGGTAGAGTGTTAAGTATAGATCAAGGTCAGGAAAAGAACGCGAAGGTTTCTTTTTATATTCCTTTGCCCAATCTTCATTTAATGTTTGCACAAAGTCACTCAATCGAGTTAAAACTGAGCGAAGCAATACAAGGCATGTTGTCTTATATTGATTTACACAACGGCACGTGCCCTTTTCAGTGCTTGTCTAAGGAATGTTCACGTCTTTTCCAAGAGTCTGTTTGCACATTTGCTTGTACATTCCTAAAGTGGGTCTCCTGCTGGGCTTCTGCAGCAGCTGCAACATCCAATTACTGTCTTGCTGTTTTCGAATCAATGTCCTTAGGGGGATGTAAGGTTAATTAAGCTTTAATTCACTTAAGATAAATTGCCTTTTTACTTTTTTATTACTAAAGTTCACAACACAAGCCCGCTAGCAAATTGACAAGTGCAAGGAAAAATAGGAACATGTCTGATCTCGGTTATGGCACATTGACACTTTCTGAGTACCTTCTGTAGGTCAAAGCTTTCGAACACCTTGCCGTGCAGTACTGGCAGCCAGAGCGAGTGTCGAATGATACCGCACTGAGCATGTGATTTTACCGGAGAAACAATTAACTCTGGCGACAGAACGTATTTTAATGCCTTCCTGAAATACGAATGCACATTATCCAAGTCTCCCCCTCGAAATTAAATTACGGATAAACACTTAACAGGAGTGACATCATCCATATTATTTTCAAGTCCCCTCTTCTATCAAACGATTGGAAATGCGTGTGCTAGAACTAGGCTGACTGACTTCTAGGAAAGAACCTAAAGCTTGTGCTAATCTCTCAGTATTACCATATCATAAGAAAATATATTTTGTTGCTACAAATAGGTTGTGATTTTTAAAGCATATTTTGTGTAACAGAAAAAACACAAAAATGCAAAGAAACGAACATAAACATCAACACAACCATGCAATATTACAAAAATACATGCACATACAATCAAAGGCATGTCCGTCTATTTTAAAATGCACAAACACACAGAACACAGTCCGACACACAGAACACACTCCGGCACACTCATGACACAGTGTAGCCCACGACACCACTAACACGTTTCAAACGTTTCAAGAAAGAAGAGATACTATTTGCTATCTTTCTTTGTGGTAATAGGCAGCCCAGAATTCGTTTTGAGAAACAGTGGGTCACATTTACAAAGGCTATTTGTGATAGCAATTTGCAGAATCAACGCTTTTGCGAATGCAAAAAGGCTCTTTCACATGTACAAAGCCTTATTTGCGATTCAGTAACCTATTGCTGCATCCCAAAATGGGTTTGCAATTAAGTATTAGAAAGAGGTGTGTTTAGGGCATCCCTTCCTAATACCGAATTGCATTGGTGTGTGTGAATATCAATTTGGCGACAGAAATGAGGCCGCAAAACATTTGCATTCTACCACCTACTTCTAGTAGGTGGTAACTCATCTGAAAATAAATAGGAACAGGTCCCCACGGGACCTCTTTCCCTTTGTGCATGTTTGTAAAAACATTTTTAAGAGCAGGCAGTGGTCCCATGGACCACTGCCAACTCAGGAAAAATGAATAGAAAATGTTTCTTTTTTATTAAACGCCTCCCATTTTCCTTAAAGGAAGACAGGCTGCGTTAAAAAAAAAAAGATTGCTTTATTTAAAAGCAATCACAGACATTGTGGTCTGCTGAACGCGATACAAACCTAATAATGTTAGGTCTCGTGTTTATTCCAAGCTTAACTGTTTATCATTGAATATTCAATCTTTGATTAAACATAATTTTGAATTTCATGACTTTGTACTGACCCATCAAGCGGATTTGGAGTTCGTCACTGATAACTGGGCCAGTCAAAATTCGGGACCAGAGATCATTGCTGGTACCCTCTCCTCTGAGCTATGATATGTTCCGTCTAGATAGACAAGTATAAAAAGGGAGAGGGTTTGCAGTGCTCTATGGCAACCACTTCCAGCTGGTTTTTACCCCAGCATCAGGGGATTCCTTTGAAGCCATAGAGCTCTTTAAAATGCAATTTATTAATGGTTTGTTGGTATACCGTCCCCAGGACCTAGGCCTAGCTTTATGGACAGACTCTGTGCTCTCCTTGAATCACCCATTTTAAATTCTAACTTATTAGTACTGGGCAATTTCAACTTCTGTTTGGAAAACAGTTCAGACATTGACACTATCAGACTCATAGATTCTATGAATGGTTTTGGACTTTCGCTAATAATAACGAGGCGACCTACCCATTGTGCAGGACACATACTCAATGGATTTTCTTCAATAACCCCAATAACGGGTTGGTTCTCGCAAGTTAGAGCGGAGCAGCCATCTTGGTCAGCGGGCTAGTTGTTCAGCCCATCCACTACTTAATATGCTCCTGTCTGCGCCTCGGAATGTGCTCAAGGCCAGCCCCCTGGTTCTCAGAAGCCAGAAATCCTGACCTATTATAGGGGCGACCTCCTCACTAGGAATCACAAAGATAAGGACACTACCTGTCCGTATCTAACACTTCATGCAACTCCCAGTGATCTGCTATTAACATGTGCAAACTGTGATCAAACTCTCCCACAAATTCTATTTCACTATGTTAAGCCTCCTAAGCCCAAGGAAGGGGCAACTAATAACAGACCTGAAGTTAACCCACTCCGTTGTCTACTGCTAAATGCCAGATCATTGGTCAAACATAGCATGGAGTGCGCATTACTCATAGAGAATCAAAACATAAAACTTGCATCTCTGGGCCGGATCTGGCTAACGCTACATCTCCTGTTTTTTTTTTGTTACATCCAAGACAGACCTCTTAGGAGAGGGGAGGACTGACAGTTCTATATCATAACTCGTTACATTCTGCCATTTTGACAGCATCTAAAACCGCATGTGAAGCACTTTCTTTTAATGTCTACACCCCTCATCACAACTCTTTTAAGTGCATCCTTCTGTATAGACCTCCAGGCCCAACAACTGCAATCCTAACTTCGGTTGGAACTTTGTTAGAGGATAGGCTCTGCTCCATCTCAAACACAATCCTTGGGGATTTTAACTTACATTTGGAAGCACTTTCTGACCCAGAAACAATTACTCTTGTTGAGGTGATGAACAGTGGAGAATTGAGGCAACTTGTAGCGGGTCCTACTCATGTTGCAGGGCATAATTTGGATGGGATTTTCTCCAACAATCCGCAACTGACATGCATGGGGGTTATGCCAGTTGCTTGGACAGATCATGTTGTGATTCAGTTCGAGTTAGCACCTCCCAACCCTCATTATAGCGTGGGAGTATCTAAGAAGGACATAGAAATAAGAGCCCGGAAAGAAAATAAGAGCACAGAACTAGAAGATCTTCTAATGGCAAGGGCTTGCTCTCTTCCCGCTGAAGTAGAAGAAGCCACCACCTGCTACACAGAGTGGATAGATACCGCATGTAACAAACTAGCCCCAGTGAAAACATGGGTCTCCAAGCGTTCCCAACCTTCCGCCCCCTGGTATTTTGAAGATCTGAGGAAGCAAAAACTTGCCTGTAAGCACTCAGAATGCAACTGGAGATGAGGCTAAAATGAGGCAAAAAAAGAATCTTACAGTCTTACTATATACAAAAAGCTACTGTTTAATACTAAAAGGGCTTTTTTCACAGATCAAATTATACCGGCTAAATCCTCAACCAAAGAACTTTTTAGGACAGTAACCAAATTGGCCACCCCCAGCCTTCCAAAAATGCAGAGCAGTCTAGAATGATGCGAGGAAATCACTGTATTCTTTCTATAGAAGGTGGAAGCAATTTTTTCCTCTTTCAGACTCTTCCAGATAGAAAGAACAGACAGCCATCTGTTATGGCCAGAACTATAACTGATCCACGGCCTACTCTAGACAAGTTCTCCCTGCTGGAAAAGGGAGATACTATAAATCTCCTGGCCTCCAATAGATCTGGATTTCCCTACGATCCATGCCCAGTCTCCATGATTAAACAAGTTCCTGAAATCATTGATACAGCACTCAGTCCCTTATTTAATGCCATGTTTGAGTCTGGGCAGTTTCCCAGGAGATGTAAAACTGCATCCATTCTTCCTCTACTTCAAAAACTAAATCTTGACCCCAAAGATCCTAATAATTACCGGCCAATCTCTCACCTCTCCCGCCGGCAAAACTAGATGAAAAAAACATGAACACTCAACTCAGTACGTTCCTCCAAGCAAATAACATATTAGACCCCACTCAATACAGATTGAGGGCAGGACACAGTACAGAGTCCGCCCTTATAAAATCTACCGATGAATTAAGAGAAGCCCTGGACCAAGGAGGTAATGCAGCACTAATCAAGCTGAACCTCTCCGCGGCCTTCGATACCGTCCACCATGATGTTCTGATTGACCGTTTGTCAGCCTGCGGTGTGCACGGCAATGACTGGCACCTCCTGAAATCTTTCTTTATGGAAAGAATTCAAACTGTGGACTTAGACAAAGCACGCTCCAAACCTTTCTCCCTTTCGTGTGGAGTACCACAGGGCTCCCCCTTAGTCCCGCACTTTTTAATGTTTGCGTGGTGCCCTTGGCGGCTTTGATCAAATCCTTCGGATTTCAGCTGACATCTTATGCCAATGACACACAAATTGTGGTGTCTTTGCAACCAGGGCAGGAGGCGGAGAAAGGGAAAATGTTCCATGACTGCAAGAAAGTGGTCAAGATGTGGATGCTTGAAGTTAAACTCCAGCAAAACGGAGGTCCTCATTTTTGGATACAATGCCAACTTTCGGACCCCAGACTGGTGGCCGGAAAAACTAGTGACTCTCCCTGAACCAACTAGGAAAGCAAAACATCTGGAGATCATAGTCGATAATAAGCTTACCAGGTAAATGCGGTTGCCTTGGCTAGCTTCCATCTCCTCAGAATGATTAAGAAAATAATGTTATTCTTACAGGTATACAACCAACGAGTAGTGATAGCATCTCTAATCCTGTTGCGTGTGGACTATTCTAACAGCCTTTATTTAAATATCCAAAAGAGACACTTAAACAAACTCCAACTCCTGCAAAATGCAGCTGGTAGACTGGTGACTGGGATACCAAAGTTTGTTTCTGTCACAAAAGAAATAAAAAGGCTACACTGGCTTTCAGTCAAACAATGGATTCACTTTAAATCCCTGTGCATGGTTTTAAAGCACTTCAAGGAATTGGCCCAGACTACCTTAAATGGCGTTTTCAATGGTACATCCCCAGAAGAGCTCTGGTTATACCCCCCTTTAAAAAAGTCAGCTAGGGTGGAAGAAGCTTCATCACATGTGCCAAAAGGGCTTGGAATGAGCTTCCATTCCACATTAGGAATGCCACTGAGCTGATGACATTTAGGAAAGGACTGAAAACCTGGCTTTTCTCTACATAGGTCATCACATACCTCTCTGATGGGAAGGCAGTAGCTAGTGCCAGGACACCCTCAGGTAACCGTTGTGCTTAAGAAATAAAATTAACATAACATAACATATCAGTGACCCGACATCTGTCCCTTTAACTTGAATAGATCACTATGCAGTAAATTGGTAGATATCATCCCAGGACAAATCAATTCGCGCACCTGCAAATTCAATATCTTCTAACAGTGCCTGGCGTAAATCCAGGCTCAAGAATATAACTCTCTACTCATGTCCTCATATCTGGAACCAGCTGACAGTGTAGAACAGGTGGCGGGAGAACCTTACTAAGTGGATTAGTGGCACCCTGGAAACTATGGGCCCATTAAACAAAAGCCTATAATTAAATAGACATCTTAACCATGGTACACGTTGAAACTCTTAAAACCTCTAGACAAGAGTGCTGTAGGCTGGAAAAGAATTGGCACGAAAACTATGAGCTTGAAGAGATGGCTAATTATAGATCAAAACTAGCTGAACATAAAAAGTTTGTTATAGCTGCAAAATCTGTCTAGTATACATAGAAAATTAAATCGATCTGCAATGCTAACAAAACTCTCTTTAATGTCATAAAAAAATTGTTAGTGCCTGCAACAAATAATTCTGCAACCAATCGTCAAGAATTTTGTGACTCAATAGCATACTTCTTTCAAGAGAAGGTCGCATTTTTTTAACCAGTTTACCATTAGCAACTCGACTACTCAAACCTTATCACAGCATTTCAACTCAGATTTAGAGAGCATCAGGCTCAATACCTTTGATGCTCCTTCCTCAGAGCAACTTAAGAATATAATTTTGACCATCAAATCTAGCTCCCCTCTAGATCCGTGCCCATCAAAGCTAGTGCATATGGCATCAGAGCCATTAGCACTTCATCTAGCATATATCTTTGCAGAAATGTTCAAAGAGGGAGTCTTTTCATTGTCACTGGAAATCAGCATCAGTCCATCCACTCTTAAAAAAAAGCTAAACTTAACACCATGGATCTGAATAACTATTGACCATTAACATTTTTTTACATTTCTTTTTATTAAACAAAACAAGCTTCAGGTATATGCATTATACTGTATACATTAAAAGCATTTATCAGACATGACAACTATCAAGTCATTGCAACCCATCTTCTATATTAAAGGTGTGAACGGAGCACAGTAAAACCCAATGGAGTATGTCCCTGAACAACCCATGGAAACCATACGGTGTTCCACACAAGTCTCATCACAGGCCTCTATATTCTGTCCAGGGCCCCAATATTTTTTCCCATTTTCGCGGTCAGCTCTGGCTTTGATATACCGCCTGCTCTGCGCCGCTGCACCAATCCATATCACTGATTCAGGAAGACCACTGTCAGAGGTTCAGGCGCTCCCCAAGCTTGTGCTATGTTCCTCTAAACAACCCCCCTGCCAGAGCCAGCCACACTTTGGCCCATTTTGGCCACGTGAATTCTCCTGTGACACCAAGGATGTGCCATTTGGGCTCAAGCGGAACTTGTGCACTTGTTACAGCTTCCATTACATGGGTGATACCTTTCCAGAACTTCTGAATCATGGGATAGGACCACAAAATATGGAAAATTGAACCCTTCTCGCCACAGCCCCTGAGACAATCTATAGAGTTCCTTTCCTTGATATGCAACTGCACCATTCTTGAGGCATATGACCTGTGAAGGATACGCAGTTGGACTAGTCAAAATCGCGCTCTGATGGCTATTTCCCTATGACATTGGAGGGCCTCTGCCCAGTCGTTGTCCTCAAGCAGGCCCAAATCTGATTTCCAGGCCTCCCGCAAGAGGTCCAAACAATCTGGAGTCTTGTTAACCAGCTTTTTGTACATTAATGACACCGCCTTTTGAATCATGGGGTCTAAGAGCAACCTATCCTCTAATGAGGTGTATTCTGGAAGCACCGTCCCTTCTTTCACATGGCAGTGGAGCACAGAGCACAGCTGACAGTATCGAAGGAGTTCTCCTCCACTCATTTGGAAGCCTTCTCGCAAAATATCACAGGCTACCATAGTACCACCTCTCCAGACATCCCCGAGCAAGTCAATGCCTATAAGGCTCCACCTCCGGAATCCCTGCAGTTTGTGCACTTCTTTAAGGAAATTTCCCTCCCACAGTGGGGTCTGTTCAGTGAGTTTCTGTTCCCACCCCATCATTCTAGTTGCTTTATGCCAAATATCTATGACCATTTTTGCAAGTGGTGGTAGATGTGCTGAGCCCCCACCCTTCAGATAGAGTTCCCCCAAATGACTGCTCGAGCCCAATGTCAATCTGTCCACCCTATATGCCGGTTCCTCAAGTGGGGAGAAGAGCCAGACAAAAATGTTGATGAGATGGGCAGCCCAATAGTATTTTCTGAGGTCCTGGACTGCGAGCCCCCCTTTGTACACTCCCTTCTGCAGTTTCTTAAGTGCAATTCTGGGGCTACCTCCCCCCCACAATAGCAGGTGTAATTCAGAGTCTATCATATGAAAGACTGAAACCGGTATGCAATAAGGAGTATTCTGTAGGACATACAGTAGGCACGGGAGGGCCATTATCTTGAAGAGGACAGCCCGTCCCATAAGGGAAATAGGGAGACTCCAGTGCGTTGCGTCTTCACGCACCTGGGACAGCTGCCCCTGCAGGTTCGGTTGTGAACTATTGACCATTTTTAGGCTCCCATATTCTGCAAAGCTGGTGGAGAACATGTTGAACAAGCAGCTAGCAACATTCATCGATAATAACCATCTTCTTGGGGGGAGCTAGAGGGCATGCAAACAAGATGGCCGCACCTGTGTGAGGCTCTGGCGGCACAAACGACATTAACCGGCATTATCCAGCTCCCAATTCATAATCACTTGAACAAAAACAGCAGAATCGATGCCAGATGATACCCTGCGGCGGAGTGCGGGGTCGAGAGCATGATAGAACTGCTGGGCATAGCGGATTGAAACAGCTCCTCGCTGGGCCCTTCCGCGAGGTGCGAGCTGGGCTGGAGCCGGTTGAGCCGGGTTATGAACTGCTGCAGCAAAGAGGCCACCAACTGTACTAAGTGGTGACAATGGAGTGCGGAGCGGAAGAGCCCTGGCTGCGCGGGCCCGAACAAATGAGTGACGGGCCGGGGGAGGCCCCTGAGCTGTGGATCGGTGACTGTAGCAGAGGAGCCGCTCATCCCAGATTCAATCAGCAGGCCTATAAATCGCAGGCAGAGGTACGCCTGCACTGCATGCACGAGAAACGGAGCGGGAGGCAGCGCACTGTTGTGAGGGTGCATGAACAAGACACAGAGGGGTGCAGAATGTCTGTGCCTCCGAGGCTAAACACTAGAGAGAAAGTAACTGGTGCGGCCTGCGGCCTACTAGGCCTTTGAAATCCACGCACCTGGTCTGCGCTGGCCTGGTGCTGGGCTTCGGTGCGAGGCACAGGGGTGGACCCAGAGATAGATTGATAGCACTGCGATGCGCTGCAACGTGGGGTGGTGAGGATCCTGCCCTATGAGATGGTTTCAGAGGGCGAAGTGACTGGAGCCCTGTCACAAGAGCCCGACAGAGGCAAGGAGAGCTGGGACAGACCACGTACCTCCTGAGCGGAGGCCGGAGCTGAGGTGCTTTCCGCCCCAATAGATCTAGCGTGCCTCAGCTCCCCACATGCACAGGCCCGCCCTTGAGACAGCGAAAGCAACAATGAGTGTCGCTACACCTGTGCGACGTATGGAGGCTGCAGAGTACGGAGTAGCTGGCCCTCGCGGAAAGGCAGTATAGTGGCAAAGGAAAACCAGGACCTGATAGAAAGCTGCGGCCTATAAACTGGGCCTAATGGCCTGCGGCTCCCTGCGTGCGCAGATGGCGAGACCTAACGAACAGAGAGGTAACTGAGGCCTTGCCGTTAAGTTAGACGTGCATTGGAGATAAGCGCACACACCTCTGATGCTAGGATGGGAGCTCTGTGGCTCTGAGGGAGTGAGGGAGAGGCGTGGCCGAAGAAACTGCCAAGATCCTTTCGTTGACAGGGAGGAGAGTGTGGTCCAAAGACTGTTCTCCCCCCCCATCCAGAGTGACTACTAGAGGGCCCCATGACACACTGCTTGGACCTCAAAGCGCGGGCTGACAGCCTCCCGCCACGGAGTGACGGAGAGGCCCCACGGCCTATATATATCAGTGCAACCCCCCCTGAACGAACCAAAAGCCAGTCAGCACACCTGGCTGTGCGAACAGGCGCAGGTGAACCCAACACAAGCACTATCGGTAGGCCAGAGACCAAACAGGCGAAAGTACCCTTTGAGCAGCGAAAGACCCCGCTCACTCAGGGGGACCCAGTGCAAATGGGCATGGATAAACAAGATGGGGCCCTTCAACCTATGGAAGAGGACTTAACAGCCCTCCTTGTCACTATGAAAAATAGTCTAACCTCCATTGAGTCCAAAATGGACACTATGTGCAATTGAATAGACCTCATGGCCCAAAAACTGGAGACCCACGACGAACGTCTGAGAAAAGCGGAACAGCAAATTTCAAACTTGGAAGATACAGCAAATGCCAGGGAAAAACAACTGTCGCAAATGGATAGGCTGTTAAAAGTGATAGCGGCAAGGAATGAGGACATTGAAGCGCTCTCGCAGTGCAACAATATCTGAGTTTTAGGGGTGCCTGAAAGCACCAATACTGGAAAAATGGAGGACTACATCGAGAAACTGTTTGGTGGCCTTTTTGGTGCTGATGCTTTCTTAGCCCAAATGACGCGAGCGCCTCCCAGACGTATAATCGCCAGAGTGCTTCATTTTCAGGACCGCGACATGGCATTGCGGCTGGCAAGAACGAAACAGCTACTTACGTTTGATGGACGCACCATTGCACTGTACCCGGACTTTATGATAGCTGTCCAAGAGGCCCGGAAGAAATTTACATTGGTCAAGTAGAAATTAATGCAAGCGCAAATCGATTACGCGATGATGTACCCTGCTCATAACCGGATCACACATCAAGGGAAGCAACACTTTTACACTAACCCACAGCAGGTAGAGGACTATTTAAAGAAACTGAAGAAACAGAACTGAACTGAGAGATTGACAATACGAAGACCAAATCCCCTTCGCAACTGTCTGGCAATGATTAATCATAAATATATGAGACTGGCTGTGAGTACCATGCAACCGCCGCAGTTTAATGCAGACTTTATATATGTAGATTGGGCATGCATTTGTGAGAATGCACCCAGAGGTACATAGTAACTGATTGAGTTAATTACCCACACCTGCATATATGCTAGGAAATTGGAGAGCAAGCAAATTCGAATCCCCTGCCACCCTGCCTCCGCCCAGTCCCAGTCCAAGGAAGAGGTGGAGGTGGAGGTGGGTAGACGCACCCTATGATGCATCCCCACAGGGTGAACCTCCAGATTACTGTAATATTCCCCAATTCTTTCTATACCCTACAGGGGAACAAATCTCGATTAAGATAACCTGAGGGGACTTCATTGCTGTATTTCTTTATTATAAGTTCGACTCTATTGTTATATATGGGAGGGTATTGTTTTCACGATAAATTTGGTTCAATGTATAATAATACACTATATGTATCAGAATGTCCAGTTGGCACACAGAGTAGACGAGCAGACACATTTCTATACACTAGCAGGCTAGCCCGAACTGCGCAGAACCTAGCATATAAGGAGTGCCGAGAATGAATTACCAAGACAGAGGGTCAAATGTTGAGCAACGAGAGACCCCTTGACATACACTTCCTTACCTGGAATATTAGGGGGCTGGGAAATCCACGCAAATGTGGGCAAATACTAGCATACCTTGGCAGGCATTCCATACAAGTGGTGATGCTGCAGGAGACCCACCTTGATCCTCAGTGCCACAGAAATTTGCTACGAAATGGGCAGGGTATAGTTGCTTCGCATCCTACTCCACTTATTCCTTGAGGCACAGCGATTCTAGTTAAAAAGAACACGCCGTATGTGTATGCAGGCATGATCTCATACTCACAGGGCCGCTTTAGCTTAATGTGGGGAATGCTAGCCTCCCTCTCGGTCATGCTCGTTAGCTGCTATGGACCTAAAACTGATGACCCGACATTCTTTGCCACCCTATGGGGGAAAATCACAGCATTAGGGTCCACGCTTGTAATGTGGGGAGGACTTTAACACTGCATTCAATCTGAAGCTAGGTAGATCACGACTGCAACCACATCACTGCACCTGCACCCAGGACCAAATTGGCGAGATATTGACGGAACATGGTCTGTTAGACGCATGGTGACACACACCCGGAGAGGAGGGAGGGCACATGCTACACTGTGGCACATGGGACATGGTCAAGGCTGGATTATTGGGTAATCACTACAGGGCTTAGCACCTGGCTGACCAGGGTGGAACATTTAGCTCGCACTTATTTGGAACACTCCCCAGTGCTCATGTGTCTCTCACCACCGGTTGACGTGAACTGATGCCTGAACCCCACCATGCTCTTAGATACGACATTTCGAGCTAAAATGGACCAGAAAATCCAAGACTTCTTTCAGCACAATATGGGCTCGGTCCAACACATGACGACGGTATGGAAGGCGTTTAAAGTTACTGATAGGGGAATATGTATTGCCAAAGGAGGAGGGGTCCTCAGAGACCTACGCACCACACTTACAAGATTAGAGAAAGAGATCAAGCACCTAGAGACAGACATTAACCGCTTGCCAAACTCACCGAAACTTATTGATTTCAGATATAAAATAACTGAGTACCAAGAAACAGCAGACAGAGAATGTCGATTCCAGGGCAAATATTTTAAGGCTCGCCGGTATGGAGAGGGTGAAAGACCAGCGAAAGTGTTAGCTGAACAGATCCGTAGGCCCCGATGGTCAAGTTATTTCCTGGAACTACAGACACCAGAATACTCCAAACCTTCCAGCATTCTATTCCTTGCTATACACTTCAGAGCATCCACTAATGCTGCAGCAGTATCTGGAACCAATAGCATTAGGATGGCTGGGAGACTCTCAAAGAGAATTCCTTTCTGCTGACTTCGAGCAAGATGAAATCCGTGCGGCAATTATGCAGCTTTGGTCTGGTAGGGCCCCCGGCCCTGATGGCATAGCAGCGGATTTTTATAAAGCATATATAGATCATCTTGCCCCAATATTCATATTGTTGTACGAAGAGGCTTTTGAGCTGGGGGACTACCGCCCACTCTGAGGGAGGCTACAATATTATCCATACTTAAACCTGAGAAGCCGGCTAGCACATGTGAATCCTAAAGACTGCTCTCCATGATTAACTGTGATGCGAAAATATTTGCTAAATTAATTGCGAACTGGCTGGGCCTTCTTATGACAGTACTGATCCTACCTGATCAAGCGGGCTTTGTGCCAGGATGCACTACTTCTCATAATCTCATAACCCAGTTTGCAGTAATGCAGGACATTGACCCTGATCTTGAGGCAGCTGCGTTTTTTAGATGCCACCAATACATTTGACTCGGTGTATTGGGACTATCTGTTCGGTATCCTGCAGAGAATGGGAATGCCACGCAGCTTTCTATTATGTATATGGCTGCTCTACACTCGGCCGAGTGCAAGAGGGATCATAAATGGAGCCACTTCCCCCTCGATTGCCATTACCAAGGGCACACGCCAAGGATGTCCGCTATCACCGCTCTTATTTGCTCTTGCCATCGAACCGCTGGTGGCCAACCTTAGGCAGCACCACCGAGACTGGGCCCTGGAGAATCCCACTAGGCATGTACTACTTTCACTATAAGCAGATGATATCAAGCTGTATGTGCATGAACCCCAGACTAGCCTTAATCCAATTTTGAGGGAGTTTATTGCCTTTGAGGAACTGTCAGGAGTAAAAAAAAAACTGGGAAAAATCCCCCTCTTCGCTGCTACTCGCTCATATCCTATGGACTACCCCATAGAGTGGTACTCCAGGGAAGTGAAGTACCTGGGAATAGTAGTCATCAGAGACAGTTCGGAGCTCCTTCGGGTGATCTATGGGAAAACAATGGAACACATAACAGACTTGGTGACGAGATGGGTGGCCTTGCCTTTATCAATGGCAGGGAGAATCTCACTGATGAAGATGGTGGCCCTGCCTAAGCTATTATATTTATGTGTTAATATCCCCCATGCACCAGGACCAACATTCTTCAAAACTCATGAAACTCTGATGATAAGGCACGCCTGGGGAGGGAAACAACCTGGACTGAAATAGGGGATCCTGACCCTGCCTTATGCGCAGGGGAGATTTGAAGCCCCTGACTTTGAACTATATTACCTTAGTGCGCAAGTGCACTTTGCAACCTATTGGTTCAACCCCACACCCTTTATGCCACATCTGGCGGTGGAGCAATATTATATGCAACCTACGCTTCTGTCGGGATTCATAGTTGTGCAAGCCAAAACGAGAGAGGTGTGTCCACTACTGTGGCGTGCACTGTAGCCAAATGGAAAAAGATTGCACAGAGGTTGGACATGGCTATGCTTTACTCACCCCTACTCCCGGTGGTTGGACACCCGGACCTGGAGGTAACCCAGGAGATGCAATGCTGTTAGCTCCCCACGAGAGTAGGGATGGCGAACTGGGGAGACCTATACACAGGAGGAAAATTCTACACTAGAGAGCAAATCTTTGTGGGCACAGAACCCTGGGCGATGGACCTTTTTATGTATGTACGATTGAGGCAGAGTATTAGGGCTGCTACCCCTGACTTCCTGGCTGAAGTCCACATGACCACTCCACTGCACCGATTACTACAGACCACAAGCACTACTCACGTCGTATCTTTACTATATCACACTACGCAGATGACGATGTAGACACATATAGGGATGGCCAGGGAACACTGGGAGCGAGAACTGGCGGAACCCATAGAGGATGAAAAATGGGCCCATTGCTGTCAGCAGACAAGTAAATTGTCGGCCAGCAGTCAGATGTGAATAAAACATTTTAAATATCTTCAGAGATTATACTACACCCCCGTCAAACTCTGCAAATTTAAATTAAGAAACAATGGCGCTTGCGATAGATGCGGGTGGGAGGCGGAGGACTTTCTGCACTTGGCCTGGGACTGTGCAGAGATCCAGTCATTTTGTGATCAGGTCTTAGAGGTGCTAGCTTTTAGGATACACGGCAGACATACCCGTAGCACACCGATGATACGTGACGCTGGGGCTACACTTGGCCAAACGGAGGGTGGTGTGCAGATGGAGCAGAGGCCGAGCACCTACGTTCAAGGAATGGATCCAAGACCTCTTATTCTGGCAGGAACAGACGCTCACACATGCAGAACTGCTCCCTGCAACTTCTAGGCCTAGAGATATTCGGAACCCATTGCGTGCATACCTGCTCACAAACCCAGAGCCGCTGGAAGAGGAGACAGGATCCCCCTCCTGATTAAACAGCAGCACATGCCCTTCAAGGCGACCCTGGCGGGAGCCCAGAGTTTGGACAGCCCCCCCTGACACTACCACAAGTACCAGGTGCCTGTAATGCATCCATCAGATAAGAAGCGCAAGAGGTTAAATCACTAAACATGAAGCAACGCTAGACTGTTTGATCAGTAAAGAGTGCGTATAAATATACGTGTGCTTAACTGGAACCAAGCAAATGCATCAATAAGTTTGTAACTGATACCAAGATATTATGAATGTACTTGTACCTACTGGGTACTTCATGTTTGTTCTCAGTTGAAATGCCAATAATTAAAGTATTAAAACAAACTAAAAAATGAAAAAATAACCATCTTCTTGATGACACCCAGTTTGGTTTTCGAAAAAATCACAGTACTGAATCTGTGCTGGGGAAAGCAACGGAGGGCATCAGAGCAACCCTAGACAGAGGAGGGAATGCTGCTCTGGTCCTTTTGGACCTTTCCACGCCATTTTATACAGTCAACCATGCTGTGCTGGTTGACTGTATTCTTAGCCTGGGGATTGATTGAAGGCCCCGCTCTTTGTCTCCTAAATTCTTTCTTGGCCAATAGGCAGCAGGTGGCGCCAGTAGGAGAGTTCACCTCTAAATCTTATACCTTGCCCTGTGCAGTCCCACAGGGATTGTCTACTTTGAGCCCCTCCATGTTTAACCTATATGTCACTCCACTGGCCAAACTCATAAGATCGTTCTTCTTATCCAGGACATTTTTTTCTGATGACACACAAATTGTTGTGTCACAGAGTAATTCCGGTGATACCTTTATAGAATGTAAGAGCGAAGTAAGCACATGGATGGATAGCAACTGTTTAAAGTTGATGTAATCAAAAACTGAGGTTATCCTATTTGGAAACAACCCATATTTTTGGACACCAGCCTGGTGGCCAAATGAACTACGGTTTCTCCCCACTCCAGTGCCAAAAGTTAAAAATCTTGGACTAATGCTTGACAATGAACTGAAGCTTAAGGAACAAATGAAGAAGGTTACCTCTGCCTCTTTCTGCTCCTTGAGACTGGTCAAGCAACACGAAAAATATTTACAAGTTGAACTCTTGAACATGGTAATTTCTCTTTTATTAACAATACGACTTCTGTAACAGTCTCTATCTCAACCTTTCAGTTGGTCTATCAAAGAAGCTGCACACCATGCAAAGTGCAGCAGTCGTCTTTCTTTTAAAAAAATTCCAAATTTTAATCTGTGAGAGGAGCCTTCAGTTCACTTCACTGGCTATCGGTTACGTGGCGTATTGTCTTTAATGCTCTATGCATGACCTACGAGACCCTTTACGGTCATGGACCCTCTTATTTCCAGAACAACCTGAGGTAGTTCACTACCAGCAGGATCCTCTGTTCAATCCTTGCTAAGAACCTGCTAGATCCTTCCTTCAGAAGGACCAACTGGGTGGCAGAAGCTTCTTCAGGTACACAGCTCAACTCTGGAATGGCATGCCCCCTGAACTTAAATCTGCTCCTTCCCTACTTGCTTTTAGAAAGTCCCTACAGACCTGGCTTTCTGTACACAATTAGGAGACCGGAACTGTACTTCCTTGTCCTGTCATTCAGTGCCTAATCGCCTCCGGGCATAAGTATGTTTGTATTCATTTAATTTAATCTCTGTGATTTTAGTGATTACCACTGGGTCGCAAACTGAGAAATACCTCATTAATATTCATGAGGTAGGTCTTTTTGCAACCCACTGGGAATCACAAAATGTGTCAAAGACACATTTGTACATCAATGTTTGTGATTACTAAATAGCAAATCACTCAAATTTTCTATTTGGTAATTGCAAACAATTACCTTTGTACATGTGGTCCTATATCGCTTATATGTGGAAGGGGGGGTTTGAATTTCCTGGATTGCTGTCTTCTGGTCAGTAGGAAAGAGCTTAGTGCTTTTACCACAGCCTTTCAGGCTCATTTTTTATTAAAAACAATGTCTTGTGTTGATTGTTTTGTGTGGCTTTTGAATAACATTTCTCTATTGGTGTCTGCCTTCCACTGCAAGTGTTTTAGGCATTTCCGAAATGAGAACAATAGTGTAAGTGAGATCATACACCATTTGACACAAAAACTGGTCTGATCTTAGCCCATCAGCCTTCTCCTGTTTGGTTTTGAATGACTGTGGAAAGAGAAATTATTGGACACTAAAAACCACTTGAGACCAAGGGTATCAAAGACAACGTTAGAGTCACCAAAGAGCAACCGTAGTTAATCCCATGCCTAAAATCCTAAATGATTAAAAAATACTATTTAAACAGTGCCAAAGTAGCTTTGGCATATGGTACAAGGACTACTCTAAAAATTGCCTAGTGCAATCAATACGGACTTTCAACAGTCAATCCCACAACAAGGAGACCACCTGGAACAAGAAAAAGCATGAAATACTTCACTGAGCAACAGATTCTCCCCGATGCCCATTGACAAACACTAGCTTTGCAAGATCAAGAGGCTTCCATTTGTTTTAGTCCAACCTAACTGAGTCGTTCCTGAAGTGTAGATCCATTGAAGGCCCTCACCATTTCTGAACAATTGTGCAAATGAGCAATTGAGATTACTCGCTTAGGGTAGGCATCAGAGATGTGCGAGGAAGAGAGAGAGAAAAAACGATGGGCTGAAGTTTACGTTTGGAATATATAAGGCAGAAGGGCTGACGTAGACCTTATAGGCAGGAGTATGGGAGTACATATCCCCGGCAGCAAAGAAGCTGGAAACCACAGTTGGGGTAGGAATTTGTAGGATATTACATGCAGCACAAAAAAGATTTAGGCTAATCAGTTTCACAGAAGGATATTGTTTTGTCCAAGATTACAGATCAGGATACCAGAAGAAGGTTGGGGAGAACGCCACAGAGCAGACAAGATCTGAGCTGAAGAAGCAAGAGAGGAAAATAGTGTGGTAAACAACCATACAGATAACAGTAGGGGAAGGAGAGCTAAGGAAAAGACTAAACCAAAAGGGAATAAAATATCAAATAGTGGAGACACTAAAAACAATGTGAACTAGTATGACCTGGAGAACCACAACAACTGATGACACAATACCATGGGTCATCTCAATTTTGCTAGAACCATAAATACTGATGTTACACATAATGCCCCAGAAATCTCTTAAAACTAGGAAGTGACTATAACTTGTAAGTCAGCCCCAGGCTAGCGGTCTGATGTTTGATTCTTTACAGATTCCAATCTGCTGCTCTCCAAAGCCTCCACCCCAACTCACTCTATGCCTGATCCCAGACCTCAAATGAGACTGGATTCTGACTCTAATAAAAAGCTAATTATATATTACAATGTTATTAGTGGTATGGGATTGAAATTGAATACATACTTAAAAATAGTATGTCTTATATATATGTATATGACTAGGATAAGTTAAGATATCATCTTTGTTTGCCATCTCATCTATTTAGTAGTACTTTTTAAAGACCAACCTACACAATGTAAATTTACTTCATTGTAAATTATGTGAACTATATCCCTGGACTCTTGCCTAATGTTCAGTCCCCCATGGCTTCCCTACTGGGGGTCTGTACATTACAAGTACCATTGCAAATAAACCATCATTCTAATTTTAACCACTGCTTCTTACATAAATCCATATCATTTTTGAGTAAAGAAGCCCTGGAGTAAATCATATCACTCAGTACACCATCATTTTGACAGTGGAACCTTATTTGGAGACATTTTCTTCATATTAGCAAGCCAGATGCCTCCCATATACTTTAGTGGGATCAACTGCACTGAAACCTTTTCTTACCCGAAAAAATGTGTGTTATCATTGCTAATACCTGCCAGTCATTAAATTTTACAAATACAGACAGCAATACTTGATATAAGTAATTTATTAGAAGTCATTTTTTTCAAATATTTCTATCGTAATAATCTGCATTTTACCACAAGCAGTAAACTGCTGATGTGCCTCAGCTGGAGCTAATATGTTACAGATAAATAATGGATAGTTGCAATAGCATTCCTCTCTGCCTTTTTCAGGCAAAATGCTGAAATACTGGAGTATACTCCTAGTAAAGTAGCTTTGATGGTGGTGAGGGATTTCCTTTTAGATTATTGGACATGTAATGGTAATTCTGGGATTATTTAGTAGACATAATTTTGATACTCGTTTGCTCTGGTCTGTAATTATTTTTCATTGTCTTCTATTAAGCCTAACCTATGGAACTTCAGAGGGATGTCTATTATATCTCTTGCCCATTTTTAATTTCTAAGTCAGCAACTGATCAAAATTCATTTATTTGCAGAGAACAAACAACTCTTTTTGATTTTTTTTTAAAGTTTACATTTCTTCTCCCATCTGAAGGAGGTATAATTCATACAATATCAGATGGTAAATCATCTCAACCTATTACTCAAAAATCTTAGCTGTCACTGTTTAGAGGCATTTTGTACATGCGTCATAGTTTACATGTGCCATAGATTACTCTTCCAATAAAGAAAAAAAGTTCTTGATATCAAACATAGAATTGGTCTGTCAATTTTCTGATGTGCTCTTAAACTTTCATTTTCAATGCACCCAGCTCTGAAAACCTGTCACTAATTGCATAACATACACTCATCTATACAGGGCAACACTGAATTCTAGCTTGGACTTTTGTAAAACTGGTGAAAGTGACTTTTAAGGAAAACATTTCTTGAATATTTCCTTGGAATTCCATTCTTAGTTAAATACGGACATATGGTGACCCCATGTTATATGGCCTGGCCCGTTGTCTTCTTTAATATAGACTCTATCGCTTCATCCAATTTCCATGTATTGAAAACTTATATGATAAATTTCAAATGTATCCTATACTCAATAACCAGTGGATTTTGAATCAGCTTCTTAACGCTGGAGTTGGCCTGATACCTGTTACCTGGCCGCTTATCTGCCCCACCACCACCACAACATCAGCAGAGTTTTCTGAAAATGGAAATCAAAGGCCAAACACCTAGTCACCTTATACCACTCCTCATCACCCTTAATTGCCACACTAGTCTTTGTTCAGAATGGAGCAGCGCTGAAGAACAAACCTTTACTATTGTGAAATGTGGGAAATGGTCATCCCTGTTAATGGACAGGAGGAGAGAGACCAGAACTGTAGCTGGTAATGGGTAAGCAACAGGGCATGTAGACAACAACATTGTAATACGGTGGTTGGCTGCTGGTGGCAGTGGTGTCCGCACCACCAATGTGGCTACAGTGATCCCTTAGACTGCCGTAATTATAATCAGGCCCTTAGTCTCTGAATTAGAAGTCAAAACCCCTCAGTGGGGCAAGGGTGCAGACTGAGACCAAGAAGGACTTCACAAGGCCATATAGCCATTGTGTGAGGTCCAGGTGAAGCTGTTGACTTTTGCTGAGCATGTGAGAACGTCTGGCCATGTGGCAATTAACTAGACCTATATTTCCTACATGTGGAGACTTTCAGTCTGCAATTGCAGACTGTAAAATAGGCAATTCCATATTTCTGTTTATTGAGTTCTTTAAAAATATCCAAAATGTTTTGTAATGTAAAAAATGCATCAGTTGATATATGCCAAGTCATTTATTGGTGTAAGATACTTCCGGATTTTGCAAATTATTACCAGGCTACCACTTTTAATTCTGTTCTTTCTGGCTGCAAAGTTTTTTTTTAACACCATCAACCCCAGTTTGATCATCTTCTGTTACATACTGACTGCCATTTTTTCAAACTAAACCGTCCAGCATTATGAAAAGACTAATTTATTTAAGTTTCCTTTGAAAAGCCAGTTGGTGGGATTATGAGGTACGAAACTTTCATGAATTGATTTGTCTTTGGCATACATTGTTCCTTCTGGAAAAATGTCCTGCTATGCAGTTAAACATGTGAAAACATTCAAATACGGGTGATTCAGGGTCTTCTGAATTTTAGATTAGGGAAGTGAGCTACAAATGTCTAGGATTTGTAATATGATTGCTTTTTGAGTAGCTGGAACAGCATACCTTTTTGGAGGCTTTTTGTGAATTACATTAGTTGTAGGAAGATATGAAAAAAAATGATCACTCTTTGGGTATTAAAAATGTATCTCATTTGCATGAGATATTAAAAGATCAAAATATGAGTGAGAATAAAGATGTTATGATATTTTAAATGAATCATGTACGCCAGTATTCAAACTGTCACATTTAATTCTCTGGAATTTAGACCTTCCTAAGTCAGTGTCAGAGTTGGAAACCATGAGAGAAGAATGATTTATCGTCCCTGAAGAATGACACAGCAAGCTGCTCTGATCCTCCTTGATCGATCACCAGCTTACCAGTGGCTGGGCACACAAAACCACAGGGGAGTCTACAGAACTGTGTTGTGTTTCAGAGCAAACCCTTGTCTAGTCTTGATACTCGTACCGCAAATTACAATGTGGAGTACTGCTCCTCTTCATTGTCTGCATACTTCATATTTCACCAGTTCATACCTGTCATAAAGATGTACGATTAGTGATATACACAGACTATATCTCGATTCAAATCTGCCAGCAGAGAAACACTCAATCATTGTGAGTCCTAACACCATGTCCAGTTCTAGATTAATCAAATCTACCTATCTACTCACAAATTACCAATTCGCAAAAGGGAAGGGGTCCCCAGTGGACCCGTTCCCCTTTGCAAATACAGAGGAAAATATTTTCTGCCTGCCCTTAAAAAAATGAAACGAAAATTCATGAGCCTCGCAATTTGAGACCCCATTGGGAATCGCAAACAGTGTTAAACACACTGTTGTACTTGAGACTCGCAATCGAGCGCAATTTGCGAGTCGCAAATTGTCATGGTCGTACATCTGCCCCTTAAACCTAAATTCAACCCCTGGTGGCTATGGTAAAGAGCAGACAGGCTTAACTTAAGAAAATGTGTTAAGTATTTAGAAGTCACAAAACAGTCAAAAAGATTAAAACACACACCATAATAGTCCCACTACTATTTATAAGAATACAGAATAACTTAATGAACAAAATGACACCAAAACAACAAAAATTCAAGTAGGGGAATTCGAAATATACAAATATAAATGTTTTCATAAAAATAGCACCAACAAGCGATAAGCTGCAACTGCAGTCACCTGGTTGAACATGACCATGACTAGGTGTGATTTAAAGACTACTGCGCTAGAGAGTAGATTGAAACAGAAAAATAGGTTCAACCCGGTTGAAAGTGGCAACTTTTGACTTAGGGCCTGATTATGAGTTAAGCGGTGTGGGAGCGGACCACCATGCTGGTGCCCCGCTCTCACACTGCGAAAGTCGACCGCTGGCAGGCCAACAGATTAGGAGTTTTCTCCTGGTCTGACAGGCAGTCCAGTGCAGGTCCCTTAAAA
This sequence comes from Triturus cristatus, assembly GCF_964204655.1. NCBI lineage: Eukaryota > Metazoa > Chordata > Amphibia > Caudata > Salamandridae > Triturus > Triturus cristatus. The sequence goes on along the minus strand of NC_140591.1, from coordinate 1,208,682,190 downwards.
GGAACTGCAATGGGAGCACCAAAGCGCATTCCTGCACGGCATGGACTATGAAGTTCATGACTTGCAGGAACAGGGGGGACATGCACACAGGGTGGCACACCATGTGCCCCCCTCTATGCATCACCAGTCCTTGAGGCAACAGGGGGTCCTGTAGGGATCCTTTTGTTTCCTCACTGCCAACCGTTTCATGGCAGGCTCACCTCCATGAAAAGGCTGTATGTGAGGAAACTCATAATATGCTTGGTGGTGCTGCAGCGGCACCAACAGCATTTTGCAGCCTGACACTGATGCAGTACTGCTGAGGGATCACGGATCCCTGGTGGTTGCAGCAGTCCAACCAACAAAATTGTAATACGGTGGTTGGCTGCTGGTGCAGTGGTGCCCGCACCACCAATGTGGCTACGGTGATCCCTTAGACTGCCGTAATTATAATCAGGCCCTTATTCTCTGAAATAGAAGTCAAAACCCCTCAGTGGGGCAAGGGTGCAGACTGCGACCAAGAAGGACTTCACAAGGCCATATAGCCATTGTGTGAGGTCCAGGTGAAGCTGTTGACTTTTGCTGGTAAACATTTCAGTAGGGAAATTCAAAATTTGGGTCCATGGAAGTTCACTCCCTGACTAAATACTTTTGATGCTTCCACCCAGGGAAGATTTCCATGTTCAATCTTAGCAGAATTTTGGCGGATGAGATACTCTGTCATATTGCAAGTTCCATAGTATATAATAAGATTGCAATTTAGTGGACGGTATATCTGTCACATTTGTGATGGAGTAACCCTGTCTGCCAAACTCGTAATCAGGCCCTAAGTCTCTATTTGGGAGGTCCGATTCCTCCAATGGGGCAAGGTTTCAAGCTGTAGCCAGACAGAGCTCCACAACACCAGACACCTTCTCCATGATGTCCCTCTGAAATAGATTTGCTGCTGACGAATATGTTTTGAGCAGAAGCAACCTGAATCTTTGGCCCAACTGCAAAACACCTTCATCGGGTTGACTTGGCAGGTTTGTTAGGTAGATGTAGATGCTAGGAGGAATACACTTTGACACATCCAAGCATCCCACGACCTCAGCAACCAGCAAGCCACCAGCCTGGTGCCGACGGGGCCAGTTGGAACTGGTCAGCTGGGCTCTTAAGAAGAAAAGATTCTTGCAGTTGCTGTGTCCTATAGCTTAACAGGAGTACATCCAACTGACCCTTGGTGCCCACTTCTTTGTCCTGGATACAAGTAGAAGCAGGTCCAGCCCTTCAGGTCTCCTCACAGATATTCAACAGCAGGTTCAGTTATTCCTCTATTCTTCTATAGGTCCAGAATGTTTTGTAAAGGGTGCCCAAGAGTGCCATATTTATGCCAGGCACTAGCCTGTGGGTGGGGGTGGCTCCTGCCCCACCTAACCAATAGGGAACTAGTTAGGGGTGCGCATAACATGCATAATTCAGTGTAGCGTAATTAAATGGAATTACCTAACAAATCAATTAAATTACACTTAATTACATGAGAAGAGTAAAGCTGCATTTACTGCACTTAATGCCCCTTGTGTTGAAAATGCAAATCAGAATGCATTTTGCACTAAGAAATAGCACTAAAAGCAACAGAACATGAATAGTGAGTGCAAGCAGCTGCTTATGCTTGCTAAATGTGCTCTTAGATTTGGATTTTTCCCAACCTTACTCCCAGTATTCAGTCCTATTTTTTAAGAGCAAAATGCACCCTTGTGTCCAAAATTGGTGCAATGATGCATTTTGCACTAAGAAATAGCACTAAATTCAGCAAAACACAAATGCCTTATAGGTTGCGCTTGCTAAATGTGCTCTCAATGTAGGTGTTTCCCCCAAATTACTCTTATTTTTGCAAGCAGGAATAATTGTTTTTATTAACAGTAATTCCACATGAAAAAGTCACACAGAATTACTGAAATTACTCCAATTACTCCAGAGTGACTGAAATTCCACCTGGACCTAGAACTAGTCCCCAGGGGTAACATTACCCACTTTTGCAGCATTTCCTGTGCACCCTACTGTAAACAATCCAACAGCGTACCTCTCTGCCCAACTCCAAAATCACAGAACCCTTCATCCTCTGTGCAGAGTCAGAGTGCTCCCTTCACCCTCTGTGAAGAGCCAGAGTGCTCCCCCCTGAGGTCTGCCCAGGAAAATGAACAACCTCCCCTCTGTGGTGATTTCAAACCAGATCTTTGTGAAGCTCCTTTCCCACTGGGCTTGGTGCCTGCCTGACTGTGGTAAACAAATAAGGGCTCTGAGCAGGTGTTAGCTAGCATTTGCCTATGACAGGGTAGGCATCTGTGATGATCCTGAAGTTCCTGAGTACAGCCCATATGGTCATCATGCCAATGAAACAGGAACACCTCCTAACACCTAACACCCTTTTCAACCTCTGGGAGTAACGTCACACTTCATCAAGGGGGTTATCAATCTCCTGGGTGACAGTTTGAGCTCATGAAAATGGGCCTCCAGAGGCTTGAGGCATTGAAAAGGTAACTTTATAAAAATATCCTTTCCCAAACATTTGTTACAAATCACACTTTGCAAGGGAAATGGGATTGAAATAAACACTTTAAAAAGTCCTATAATAAATGCGTGCTGTTTCCTAACCAGAGATCAGAATTATTATTAGGTTTAATATTGTAGCAAAATGCTTATCGATGGAACAGCCAACCCTGCTACAGTAAAAATAGCTTTTGGGGCTTTTTCACTATAAGGATATGTTTAATATTAAGTTAAAATTTGCAAAAAACACAGTGACATATTGTGGAAACTCCTTTTTAAAAGCTTTTCTGGTGACATATCTGTTGCCTATTTCCATATTTGGGTGTTAAACTGGTACTAATGAGGTACAGCAAATGCGCAGACAGTATTAAAAAGCGTAAAAATGAAAAAATACTAAAGTGATGCTATAAGAAAAAATTCCACATTATACTGCATAATTTGCTTTTTCCTGCCGCATAATTTAATCAACACAGTCACATAATTTGGCCCCCCATGGCCGCATAATTCCAGTGACCCTGGCACTTATAGGCCTGCAGTCATGTTTGCACTGTCAATGTAGTGGGTGAAACAATAAGGGTGGGAGCCCACTTGTTGTGTTTAACGTACAGGTTCTGGATACACTTTGTACCATGCACTAGGGTCTTATAGTTAAGTTAAATATTCCAATTAGGAATATAGCCAAAAAAGACTCTTAGCTAGATTGAAAAGAGTACATTATCAGGCCAACATATTTTGCATGCACTTACTAAAGGGCCAAACAAAACTAGCTTGGAAACTCTCCACTGGTTCTTTATTGAATTGAGCACTGGATGAAATTTTAATTATACCATCAAAATTCACATAACTCCCAGATTGCCACCTATGTATAATTCACAATTATTTTCAAATCTAGGCTTTAATTTAGCAAATTTTAATATGAGGGGACTTATTTGTGGAGAAAATGTTTTGCAGAGGGTCATTTCCTACTCAAACTAGTCTCCCGCAGGGGTCTCATGGGACTTTTTATGCAAAGTACATGCTATCTGAGAAGAAGGGAAACAAGATAGTGACAAATCACACTGTGCTCTGAAAGAATAATTTCACAAACTATTCATGAAAGATTACAAAATTTAATGGAAAAGAATTATGACATTTCCCACATCCTTGGTTGAATTTAATATCAGGTTCAAAACACTGAGCGCTATGTGTAGGCATAATCAGCTCAATATCCTGTTATTTTCAAACATTTAAAGTATTGAGAGGGACCCTTGAATCCTTTTCAGCTTTAGTGATCTTTCAACATTCCTTTAGCAGTTGAAGTATGATGGAGGGCTCCTGGTGGCCAGGGCATAAACTTTGTATTCTACGTAGCCCACAAATCTGAACAGAACCATGTTACCATCAGTCGCGGAAACTCCTGAAATCTAGACTGTTTTAATAGCTTTTCAATTATGACTAACATCATTCTCAAAGAAATCAAAGAATGAAAACTTCCACATCTGAGTGGACTCTATTTTCCATGGTTTCATACTCCTCTATTCCTTGCTATCCCAGATGTCTGAAGTGGTAGAAGTAAATGGTATGGTGTTAGAAACTCGGTTTTGGTTGAGGGGGGTGGAGCCCCCACTCAGTCAACAACCACAAACCTTGTCAGGGTGAACCATGAAGGTCACACAATTAACCTGTGCTTAATACTCTGAGCCTAAAAGCTGTAAGGCTTAATATAGAGACAATGTGTAAAGTATTTATGCTTCCCACAAACAATAATACAACATTAATAAAATGGAAACACAACACATGACAAATACAAGTTTAGAAAAGTAGAGTACATTTTAATAAATACAATTATAAATGACACCAGAATGACAAAAGTCCAATCAGCAGAACTGGAGATATTGTATTTCCAAGTTTTAAGTGAAAATAGTGCCTAAAACACACACAAAGTGCCATTCACTGTCGGACCAGGGAAACATCTCAAGTTCAGGCTGAACATGATGGATCCCAGGTTGGATAGAGGGACCAGGTTAGTCCTGCTTAAAAAGTTACCTTCAAATTCTGACACAAAGAGTTCCATTCACGGAGGAGTGCGCAGAGCGGCACAGAGGTTCGTCTCTGTAGCCCAATTATCAGGTTAGGCAATACGGCACATCCTCACTGTAGTGCAAAGAATAGGTCAAGTCTTGTGGACAATTGTTGCTGTAGGCTCATATTGGCGGTCACCAAAGACTGTCATTGCTGTAGCGTGGATTGCAGGTCTTGCATTGATGGTAGCTTCACACAGTTTTTGTTGATATGAAGCGTTCTAACTGGTATTTCGAACTGGTGATCAGTGCGGTTCTTGAAATGAACAGATACCAAATGTCAGGGTTTTTACTTTTAATTCAGGAAGAGGACACTCTGATGCAGTTCAAGCATCACAGACCCGATGAGGCACATCCTGGAGATCAGAGACTCACTCCAGCAGAGGCTAGCAGGGCTAGAGAATGTCCAGTTGCAGGTCCAGTCATGTCCAGTTGCAGCAGGTGAGCTGGGCAGTTGCAGGGAGACAGCTGAAGCTTCTTGTGTTCCTGTAGCTCACACAGGAGATCAGCCAACTGACCCTTGGAGTAACTTTGGTTAGCATGGGATGAAGGGAACCAGGTCTAGTATTCCTTCTCAGACGGCAAAGCAGTCCTTCAAGCAGCAGGGCAATCCTGTGACAGCAGGGCTGTCCTTCTTCTGTAACTTCCACTGATCCACAAGTTTTCTGTTGAGGGGCTCTGAAGGTCCAATATGTATACCTGGTGCTGCAAGTAATTTTCCTTGTCTTCGTACTGCAGTGCCCTGCTGCTGTGATGGCAAGTGTTCTGCAAAGCTTCTTCCCCACATCACATTGGTACGACGACATGTCGTCAACCCAGCTGGTGCCAATTTGAATAGGGAAGTGTTCCCTGCAAATTAGCTCCTGACACTCTCTGTATGCAGGAAAATCAAGACTTTAATCATCATAAATATAAATCTATATTAGCTATGATTATATCTGAGTTCCTTTCTGGGAAACTTCGCTTCCTGTTTAAATATTAGTTTATTAACCTTTAGATCTCCCACTCCAAGATGGCTGAACCTTTAATCCATTACTCACTTCCTGTTTTGCACTCTAAAAATGAAAAGGAGCGCATTTGTGAGTCTCAGCTACGTCACAATTGTTTCAGAACCACTGCTCTTTCACTGGACTCTGTGGATTCTCCTCCATTCTCCAGTTCCTGTGTGCTTCAGGTTCTACTTCTCTTCAGCCTGAATTATTTTCTGGTCTCCAGTATTTTTCTTATTGCTGTGATATTTTCTGGAGCCTTGCTAGGCAGCTTGTTTCCCTTCTGGTGTCTGGTGCTGTCTCTGGATACAAGCGCTCATTTCCCCATACAAGCGTCAGAAGAGGACCAGCCCTTAAAGGGGGCCAGTCTTTGTGTGGGGGGACTTCCTGTCCTACTCCTACATATGGTTTTGGAAAGTTCTTCCCCTTCCCTGATCAAGGCTCTAAACTGTCCGGGGCAGACAAAAGACTGGGCAGACCTGGTGTCAGGTTCCTTTGTGTGTGCAGGAGGCAAAACCCTATGAAGTGTAACTGGGGCTCGGTATAGCCCTTTCCCAGTCATCAGCTGCGGCTGATTCATTAGGGCTTGGGGGCGCTGCCTTTGGTTTTTTCTTAATGGTTGCACAATGTTTTGTATTGCCATCTTTAACTCAAATTTTAAAAGTTGTATTTTTAAAATTAGCATTAAAGTTGGCAATACAATGCCGCAATTCAATATTGGTTGGCTGTTGTTCTCTGACCCTCGTTTTAGCGAGGGCCAGGCACTGTTTAACAAGCACTTATGCAAGTGTGCATGTGCTTGTCTTTGAGTCCAGTATTTAACGTAGGATAAAGGCTTACCTTTTTCCATCCCAGGCCTGCTGTTTTGGTGGATTTTCAGAGCCTCCCTTTTTTGACGCACAGAAGTGTGATTTTAAAAGGCAGCCCTGGGCACTTTGGGCTTAAGCCCTGTCCTGCCTTGGGCCGCATGCCAATAATCTCTGCCTCTGACGTTGAAGTCACATGCAGTTAACTCTGCCTCACTGCACATGATGGAGCACAGGCTGAAAGCACCGTACGCTCACCCATGTCTGCACCCTGCTGCCAACAGGTAAGCCCTTCTTTCTTTAACATGCTGTATTGTTTCAGTTCAGTTCATTAAATTTTGACACTGCTGTCAATGCCAGTGTAACAATTTAATTCACTAAACTGAAACACCTTGGCAGGTTAAAGAAATGCAGTATTTCTTCAACATACCGAAGCATTCAACTTTAGTTCTTTAAATTATTACACTGCTGGCACTACCAACCTAACAAGTTAATGCACTAAAATGAAACACTTCGGCATGATATAGAAATACTGCATTTCTTTAACATGCCAAGCGTTTCAGTTTAACATTAGATTGTATACTTTGAGAGGCATTTATTAGTAATGGTAGCGTTTAAACGTGAACCATTCCCCCCCCCCCACCCCATCAACCTGATTACGATACCAGTAATCATGGAAAGACAAGTTATTTATCATGTGCACCTTAAATGTGGCCTAGGTTGTGATGATAGATGGAGCAATACTGTAGTCTATTGTTTCAGGATAGAACTCATAATATGCTTGGTGGTGCTGCAGCGGCACCAACAGCATTTTGCAGCCTGACACTGATGCAGTACTGCTGAGGGATCACGGATCCCTGGTGGTTGCAGCAGTCCAACCAACAAAATTGTAATACAGTGGTTGGCTGCTGGTGCAGTGGTGCCCGCACCACCAATGTGGCTACGGTGATCCCTTAGACTGACGTAATTATAATCAGGCCTTTATTCTCTGAAATAGAAGTCAAAAACCCCTCAGTGGGGCAAGGGTGCAGACTGCGACCAAGAAGGACTTCACAAGGCCATATAGCCATTGTGTGAGGTCCAGGAGAAGCTGTTGACTTTTGCTGGTAAACATTTCAGTAGGGAAATTCAAAATTTGGGTCCATGGAAGTTCACTCCCTGACTAAATACTTTTGATGCTTCCACCCAGGGAAGATTTCCATGTTCAATCTTAGCAGAATTTTGGCGGATGAGATACTCTGTCACAAATGTGACGAATATCCAGTTTACCATATTGCAAGTTCCATAGTATATAATAAGATTGCAATTTGGTGGACGGTATATCTGTCACATTTGTGATGGAGTAACCCTGTCTGCCAAACTCGTATTCAGGCCCTAAGTCTCTATTTGGGAGGTCCGATTCCTCCAATGGGGCAAGGTTGCAAGCTGTAGCCAGACAGAGCTCCACAACACCAGACACCTTCTCCATGATGTCCCTCTGAAATAGATTTGCTGCTGACGAATATGTTCTGAGCAGAAGCAACCTGAATCTTTGGCCCAACTGCAAAACACCTTCATCGGTTTGACTTGGCAGGTTTGTTAGGTAGATGTAGATGTTAGGAGGAATACACTTTGACACATCCAAGCATCCCACGACCTCAGCAACCAGCAAGCCACCAGCCTGGTGCCGACGGGGCCAGTTGGAACTGGTCAGCTGGGCTCTTAAGAAGAAAAGCTTCTTGCAGTTGCTGTGTCCTATAGCTTAACAGGAGTACATCCAACTGACCCTTGGTGCCCACTTCGTTGTCCTGGATACAAGTAGAAGCAGGTCCAGCCCTTCAGGTCTCCTCACAGATATTCAACAGCAGGTTCAGTTATTCCTCTATTGTTCTATAGGTCCAGAATGTTTTGTAAAGGGTGCCCAAGAGCGCCACATTTATGCCAGGCACTAGCCTGTGGGTGGGGGTGGCTCCTGCCCCACCTAACCAATAGGGAACTAGTTAGGGGTGCGCATAACATGCATAATTCAGTGTAGCGTAATTAAATGGAATTACCTAACAAATCAATTAAATTACACTTAATTACATGAGAAGAGTAAAGCTGCATTTACTGCACTTAATGCCCCTTGTGTTGAAAATGCAAATCAGAATGCATTTTGCACTAAGAAATAGCACTAAAAGCAACAGAACATGAATAGTGAGTGCAAGCAGCTGCTTATGCTTGCTAAATGTGCTCTTAGATTTGGATTTTTCCCAACCTTACTCCCAGTATTCAGTCCTATTTTTTAAGAGCAAAATGCACCCTTGTGTCCAAAATTGGTGCAATGATGCATTTTGCACTAAGAAATAGCACTAAATTCAGCAAAACACGAATGCCTTATAGGTTGCGCTTGCTAAATGTGCTCTCAATGTAGGTGTTTCCCCCAAATTACTCTTATTTTTGCAAGCAGGAATAATTGTTTTTATTAACAGTAATTCCACATGAAAGAGTCACACAGAATTACTGAAATTACTCCAATTACTCCAGAGTGACTGAAATTCCACCTGGACCTAGAACTAGTCCCCAGGGGTAACATTACCCACTTTTGCAGCATTTCCTGTGCACCCTACTGTAAACAATCCAACAGCGTACCTCTCTGCCCAACTCCAAAATCACAGAACCCTTCATCCTCTGTGCAGAGTCAGAGTGCTCCCTTCACCCTCTGTGAAGAGCCAGAGTGCTCCCCCCTGAGGTCTGCCCAGGAAAATGAACAACCTCCCCTCTGTGGTGATTTCAAACCAGATCTTTGTGAAGCTCCTTTCCCACTGGGCTTGGTGCCTGCCTGACTGTGATAAACAAATAAGGGCTCTGAGCAGGTATTAGCTAGCATTTGCCTATGACAGGGTAGGCATCTGTGATGATCCTGAAGTTCCTGAGTACAGCCCATATGGTCATCATGCCAATGAAACAGGAACACCTCCTAACACCTAACACCCCTTTCAACCTCTGGGAGTAACGTCACACTTCATCAAGGGGGTTATCAATCTCCTGGGTGACAGTTTGAGCTCATGAAAATGGGCCTCCAGAGGCTTGAGGCATTGAAAAGGTAACTTTATAAAAATATCCTTTCCCAAACATTTGTTACAAATCACACTTTGCAAGGGAAATGGGATTGAAATAAACACTTTAAAAAGTCCTATAATAAATGCGTGCTGTTTCCTAACCAGAGATCAGAATTATTATTAGGTTTAATATTGTAGCAAAATGCTTATCGATGGAACAGCCAACCCTGCTACAGTAAAAATAGCTTTTGGGGCTTTTTCACTATAAGGATATGTTTAATATTAAGTTAAAATTTGCAAAAAACACAGTGACATATTGTGGAAACTCCTTTTTAAAAGCTTTTCTGGTGACATATCTGTTGCCTATTTCCATATTTGGGTGTTAAACTGGTACTAATGAGGTACAGCAAATGCGCAGACAGTATTAAAAAGCGTAAAAATGAAAAAATACTAAAGTGATGCTATAAGAAAAAATTCCACATTATGCTGCATAATTTGCTTTTTCCTGCCGCATAATTTAATCAACACAGTCACATAATTTGGCCCCCCATGGCCGCATAATTCCAGTGACCCTGACACTTATAGGCCTGCAGTCATGTTTGCACTGTCAATGTAGTGGGTGAAACAATAAGGGTGGGAGCCCACTTGTTGTGTTTAACGTACAGGTTCTGGATACACTTTGTACCATGCACTAGGGTCTTATAGTTAAGTTAAATATTCCAATTAGGAATATAGCCAAAAAAGACACTTAGCTAGATTGAAAAGAGTACATTATCAGGCCAACATATTTTGCATGCACTTACTAAAATAGGGCCAAACAAAACTAGCTTGGAAACTCTCCACTGGTTCTTGATTGAATTGAGCACTGGATGAAATTTTAATTATACCATCAAAATTCACATAACTACCAGATTGCCACCTATGTATAATTCACAATTATTTTCAAATCTAGGCTTTAATTTAGCAAATTTTAAAATGAGGGGACTTATTTGTGGAGAAAATGTTTTGCAGAGGGTCATTTCCTACTCAAACTAGTCTCCCGCAGGGGTCTCATGGGACTTTTTATGCAAAGTACATGCTATCTGAGAAGAAGGGAAACAAGATAGTGACAAATCACACTGTGCTCTGAAAGAATAATTTCACAAACTATTCATGAAAGATTACAAAATGTAATGGAAGAGAAAGATGACATTTCCCACATCCTTGGTTGAATTTAAGATCAAGTTCAAAACACTGAGCGCTATGTGTAGGCATAATCAGCTCAATATCCTGTTATTTTCAAACATTTAAAGTATTGATAGGGACCCTTGAATCCTTTTCAGCTTTAGTGATCTTTCAACATTCCTTTAGCAGTTGAAGTATGATGGAGGGCTCCTGGTGGCCAGGGCATAAACTTTGTATTCTACGTAGCCCACAAATCTGAACAGAACCATGTTACCATCAGTCGCGGAAACTCCTGAAATCTAGACTGTTTTAATAGCTTTTCAATTATGACTAACATCATTCTCAAAGAAATCAAAGAATGAAAACTTCCACCTCTGAGTGGACTCTATTTTCCATGGTTTCAAACCCCTCTATTCCTTGCTATCCCAGATGTCTGAAGTGGTAGAAGTAAATGGTATGGTGTTAGAAACTCAGTTTTGGTTGAGGGGGGTGGAGCCCCCACTCAGTCAACAACCACAAACCTTGTCAGGGTGAACCATGAAGGTCACACAATTAACCTGTGCTTAATACTCTGAGCCTAAAAGCTGTAAGGCTTAATATAGAGGCAATGTGTAAAGTATTTATGCTTCCCACAAACAATAATACAACATTAATAAAATGGAAACACAACACATGACAAATACAAGTTTAGAAAAGTAGAGTACATTTTAATAAATACAATTATAAATGACACCAGAATGACAAAAGTCCAATCAGCAGAACTGGAGATATTGTATTTCCAAGTTTTAAGTGAAAATAGTGCCTAAAACACACACAAAGTGCCATTCACTGTCGGACCAGGGAAACATCTCAAGTTCAGGCTGAACATGATGGATCCCAGGTTGGATAGAGGGACCAGGTTAGTCCTGCTTAAAAAGTTACCTTCAAATTCTGACACAAAGAGTTCCATTCACGGAGGAGTGCGCAGAGCGGCACAGAGGTTCGTCTCTGTAGCCCAATTATCAGGTTAGGCAATACGGCACATCCTCACTGTAGTGCAAAGAATAGGTCAAGTCTTGTGGACAATTGTTGCTGTAGGCTCATATTGGCGGTCACCAAAGACTGTCATTGCTGTAGCGTGGATTGCAGGTCTTGCATTGATGGTAGCTTCACACAGTTTTTGTTGATATGAAGCGTTCTAACTGGTATTTCGAACTGGTGATCATTGCGGTTCTTGAAATGAACAGATACCAAATGTCAGGGTTTTTACTTTTAATTCAGGAAGAGGACACTCTGATGCAGTTCAAGCATCACAGACCCGATGAGGCACATCCTGGAGATCAGAGACTCACTCCAGCAGAGGCTAGCAGGGCTAGAGAATGTCCAGTTGCAGGTCCAGTCATGTCCAGTTGCAGCAGGTGAGCTGGGCAGTTGCAGGGAGACAGCTGAAGCTTCTTGTGTTCCTGTAGCTCACACAGGAGATCAGCCAACTGACCCTTGGAGTAACTTTGGTTAGCATGGGATGAAGGGAACCAGGTCTAGTATTCCTTCTCAGACGGCAAAGCAGTCCTTCAAGCAGCAGGGCAATCCTGTGACAGCAGGGCTGTCCTTCTTCTGTAACTTCCACTGGTCCACAAGTTTTCTGATGAGGGGCTCTGAAGGTCCAATATGTATACCTGGTGCTGCAAGTAATTTTCCTTGTCTTCGTACTGCAGTGCCCTGCTGCTGTGATGGCAAGTGTTCTGCAAAGCTTCTTCCCCACATCACATTGGTACGACGACATGTCGTCAACCCAGCTGGTGCCAATTTGAATAGGGAAGTGTTCCCTGCAAATTAGCTCCTGACACTCTCTGTATGCAGGAAAATCACTACTTTAATCATCATAAATATAAATCTATATTAGCTATGATTATATCTGAGTTCCTTTCTGGGAAACTTCGCTTCCTGTTTAAATATTAGTTTATTAACTTTTAGATCTCCCACTCCAAGATGGCTGAACCTTTAATCCATTACTCACTTCCTGTTTTGCACTCTAAAAATGAAAAGGAGCTCCTTTGTGAGGCTCAGCTACGTCACAATTGTTTCAGAACCACTGCTCTTTCACCGGACTCTGTGGATTCGCCTCCATTCTCCAGTTCCTGTGTGCTTCAGGTTCTACTTCTCTTCAGCCTGAATTATTTTCTGGTCTCCAGTATTTTTCTTATTGCTGTGATATTTTCTGGAGCCTTGCTAGGCAGCTTGTTTCCATTCTGGTGTCTGGTGCTGTCTCTGGATACAAGCGCTCATTTCTCCATACAAGCGTCAGAGGAGGACCAGCCCTTAAAGGGGGCCAGTCTTTGTGTGGGGGGACTTCCTGTCCTACTCCTACATATGGTTTTGGAAAGTTCTTCCCCTTCCCTGATCAAGGCTCTAAACTGTCCGGGGCAGACAAAAGACTGGGCAGACCTGGTGTCAGGTTCCTTTGTGTGTGCAGGAGGCAAAACCCTATGAAGTGTAACTGGGGCTCGGTATAGCCCTTTCCCAGTCATCAGCTGCGGCTGATTCATTAGGGCTTGGGGGCGCTGCCCTTGGTTTTTTCTTAATGGTTGCACAATGTTTTGTATTGCCATCTTTAACTCAAATTTTAAAAGTTGTATTTTTAAAATTAGCATTAAAGTTGGCAATACAATGCCGCAATTCAATATTGGTTGGCTGTTGTTCTCTGACCCTCGTTTTAGCGAGGGCCAGGCACTGTTTAACAAGCACTTATGCAAGTGTGCATGTGCTTGTCTTTGAGTCCAGTTTTTAACGTAGGATAAAGGCTTACCTTTTTCCATCCCAGGCCTGCTGTTTTGGTGGATTTTCAGAGCCTCCCTTTTTTGACGCACAGAAGTGTGATTTTAAAAGGCAGCCCTGGGCACTTTGGGCTTAAGCCCTGTCCTGCCTTGGGCCGCATGCCAATCATCTCTGCCTCTGACGTTGAAGTCACATGCAGTTAACTCTGCCTCACTGCACATGATGGAGCACAGGCTGAAAGCACCGTACGCTCACCCATGTCTGCACCCTGCTGCCAACAGGTAAGCCCTTCTTTCTTTAACATGCTGTATTGTTTCAGTTCAGTTCATTAAATTTTGACACTGCTGTCAATGCCAGTGTAACAATTTAATTCACTAAACTGAAACACCTTGGCAGGTTAAAGAAATGCAGTATTTCTTCAACATACCGAAGCATTCAACTTTAGTTCTTTAAATTATTACACTGCTGGCACTACCAACCTAACAAGTTAATGCACTAAAATGAAACACTTCGGCATGATATAGAAATACTGCATTTCTTTAACATGCCAAGCGTTTCAGTTTAACATTAGATTGTATACTTTGAGAGGCATTTATTAGTAATGGTAGCGTTTAAACGTGAACCAGTCCCCCCCCCTCCCAACCCAACAACCTGATTACGATACCAGTAATCATGGAAAGACAAGTTATTTATCATGTGCACCTTAAATGTGGCCTAGGTTGTGATGATAGATGGAGCAATACTGTAGTCTATTGTTTCAGGATAGAACCCACCCTGAAGTATTTTAGGATCTTCTATCTGTCCCCACCTGACCAAATTGTGTGATCCTGGGCAGTTTCCTTTATTTCATTGGACCTCTTTGTTCTTTTTCATCACATTTGGTGAAGTAAGTTAATTGCCTTGGCTCACACAGTGTGATGATATGGGACAAAGAAGCATTGTGAAATAAGGCAGTTGCCTAGGATCACACAATTTGGTGTGGAGAGGACAGGATTGATGACAGGTTTCCTGCTTTTATGCAATTCAATTCAGCTATTAGATAGATATTTTAAACATTGTGCTGGAAAATGCTCCATTGTACACAAAGGTATAACATATTCTCAAGAAGAGAACTTCACAAAACCCCAGTGAAAAAGCCCAGCTTGTTAGCTGTGGTTATTGGTCTTACGGCCCTCCACTTTAAAAAACGTCACCAGCTGCCACTGCCAGTCATCCTGTCAGGATGGCCAATCCTGTCCACACTTTAGCCCCGTTTGTGTCACTGTCTGGAAGGAATACACAAACAGCAACAGCAGATTCATTCACTGTTATGTGACCCAGGACACTGACAGAAGATATAAATGATTTGGTCAAGAAAATGCCAAATTTCTAAAAGTGGTATTTACAGAATGGTAACTTAAAACCCGACTTCACAATTGAAGAGAGTTTAAAATTCCAATTAATTTTATGGTAAAAATAATATCCCTATCTACTCCTAACTCAAAGTTAGCACTTAATACATTCAATTATTTATCCCAGTGCTAGTAAATGGGAGAGATAGGCCTTACAAAAGTGAAAAAACTACTTTAGAAGTTGGGCATGTAAAACCTAAGCACACATGCCCTCATTTTTAAATACAATGCACCCTGCCCTATGAGCCTTTAGTGTCTATTTGTGGGGTGACTTATACGTATTAAAAAGCCCTACTTAATCCTTGCAAAAGGTTTATTTTACTTGCTTGAAATGGCAGTCTAAAACTGCAATACAGGCTGCAGTGACAGGCCTGAGACAGATTTACAGTGCTACATTAGTGGATGGACGAAGGAATGCTGCAAGCCTGCTAACAGAATTTAATTTGCAGTCTCTGAGTACATGTGGTATCTATCACTTACTAAGGACTTAGGAGTAAATAAATGCCAATTAGGTGTAGCCCACTTTTACCATGTTTGAAGGTGGGAACCCTCGCACTTTAGCAGTGGTTAGCAGTGGTAAAGTGCACAGTCCTAAAGCCAACAAAAATGCATTCTGCAAAACAGGAATGGTGAATGCAAAAACTTTGGAGGAATACCACACCAAGGATGTCAAGTCTGATATAGTTCTTGGTAAAAATTAATAATAAATAAATAAACAAACAAATGTCTAAAATATGAGTCAATTGGTTACTCTGCATGTACATATTTTACTACCTCCCATATAGCTCCGGATATGACCAGTGGCGGCTTGCATAGGGTGTGCGATGGGGCAGTGAGGCGGGGCGGGGAAGGGAAGGGCCGGGGGGGGGGGGGTAGCAAACACAGACATATGATGGAACGGAGGAAACTAATTATTACGTTCCTCCGTTCCATCATATGTCCGAGTTTCTACCCCCCACCCTGCCCCGCCCCGCAGCACACCCTATGCGAGCTGCCACTGGACATGACTGAACCTCCAAGGTTTTTGGAGTTAATCAAGAATACAATTTCCTGCAATCAGAGAAAGGAATGGTAAGTAATTCAATTAACTGTGTGTTCTCCGATGTCCCATTTATTGATTGTTAAGAATCGTAAAGAGGAAAAGGCTCTTAACTGGCACATTGATCGTGTAAAGAACGCAGAAGAGGGGTAATGCCAACGGATTGGCTCATGACAGTAAAAAAAAAAAAAAAAAGACCTTCAGCCACTTTGTATAGAAACTGCTGAAATGGAATCTCTTTTTCTTTTTGGCTGCTTCGTACTATGTATCTGGTGACTGTAACTCGTCTGTGTCATGTGGAAAAAAATATGTCTATCACCTGTTGTGATCAAATTATTTCCATGTATAAAATGTGTCACTAAATTTATGCTTTCTAATTGTTTGAGTTCGGAATGCAGTTCAACTAATAGCGTGCTTTCTCTTGATATCAGTTTGCAGTTCGCAGGTTCGAGCCCCACCAAAACCGTAAGGTAGTATTTCATCATTCGGACATGGGTAACATGACTTTCTATTTCTATTAGGTGATACAAAATTTGTATAGCAAATGTTCATTATTAGGTGTTATATAATTGAGACGTTTTTATCGGAGGAATTTAGAAACCAACTGAAAACTGAATACACCGAAGTGTCTTCCATGTAGAGGAATGCATTTCATAAGTCAAATAATTTTTATTTTTGTCTTTTGTAAAAGACTTCATTATTGTGTGTTCAATTAGCTTTTTGCGAGTAACAAGTATAAGATTACTCCAGTTGGTAGATAAAAAAAAAAGCAAAAGAATAACAGTAAAAATATAGGCTAGCCTAAAAAAAACACTTATGCACTGTCACATGTACTTTAATAACAGCATGTCTAGCAGTGAAGAGCATCACGTCAACCCACACAACAGGAAATATGCTTGAAGTATGCTGAGGATATAAACTTCCTAACCGTGGTGCTTGTGGTTGAACACCATTTCTCCCACAGGAAAGGATATTGAGATTACTTTGGAAGAAATCAAAACTATTATTCCCCCCGACGGAGTAATAATGTCCTTTTACTGGAGAGTGATAGCAGCATACAATGGTTATATGGCCTTTCCAAGGCTGAACTGGAAGCTCACTCAGTGTGCTGTTAACTGGGCCAAGCATCACATACGAGGAATGTCAGAGTACGTATGACTTTTTTTTTCTTTTTTTTTTAAAGCACATATGTAATCATTTTTGCAATCCCCCAAGTTGAAGTGATTTTATTCAAGAAATGGTCACTTATGTGTTAGAATTGAAACCTTATTAAAGTTTCAGTAGATTATTCCAGAACTGCAAATATATGCATTCCAAGCAAATTCTCGTAATATCATAGTTTGGGATTCAGTCCAAATTTACAAAAGCTATGTAGTCAATGTCATTATGCAAGTGCCAAGAAAAAAGTCTGCATGCTTGTTTGGAAAATGTTACTTTGGTTTACTATAATTATAATATATTATCACCATTGCTACTATTACTACCACCACTGCTACAGGTACTACTACTACTACTACTACTATTACTACTACTACTACTACTGCCACTACTACTACTACTAATAATAATAACAAGAAGCCAGATTTGCAGAAGTGGCAGCTGTTGTAGCTATCATGGTGGTGCCAGTATTAGTAGAATAAGAACAATATCAACAGTAATAACAATGAGGTGTGACCAGGCATCGTGTGAGTTGGATTCCATCTTTGCACTGGTGAATAGCCCCTCCACTACCCTGTGCAAATGCAGCTTTATCCTGCCTATGAACTGTTGAAATCTCCAAACCAACCTCTGAAAAGGTTGCTTCCGATGACCCCTAGATTCTTGAAAACAATTCAGTCAGCAAGAACACCCATCCCCACGAGTGCACAGCATTTTCATACCTGGCATGTGCTTTCTGCTACCACGGGCAAGAAACCTATGGAGCATGGGAGCAAAAGTGAGAATCACAATCTCTCCTGCCTCTCTTTGTTTGCTCGTGAGGGTTTTTTCCCCTAGTGTACAATTTTCTGAGGAAGCAGCTTGCACTGGTATAGATTTATATTGATATTAGGCTTGGGGTATCCCAGTATCCTGCAGAACCTGGGAGCTATCAACAATATATGCACAGTGGTTCTGCCACGGGGAAAGAAATTTCTTTAAGGAGATTGTTTTGTCCTCTCAAAAGGTCAGAGCAACAATTAATGATACACACACACTGACCATAAACAACAACAATAACTCAAAAATGACAAAGACTTAAATCAGTTAGAAAAAAATGGTAGAAAATATATTAAACTTCATATATGATATGTGATTAAACATATATCAATATTAATGAAAAACATGACTAATATATATTGTACAACACATCCCACTATAGATACAAAAGATTTTAGTGACATAGAACTGTGACTCCAAAAAACACACAATGTCACATATGAATAACACGTAAACAGGGAAATCTAGCAGCATCCCAAAATCTTAAAAAGCCCTAAATAGACATGCTATTCTCATTTTATACAATGTTGTGTATTTGGGCAAAACACACTTGTGTGAGTAACGTCAACGTTTTGACCCCCTATATAAGAGTGTGAGTGGAAAATATCACCATGGTGTCTGCATCAGGACTGTCAACCAAGAATCTGTATAGCCTGTGTAGTGAAAATAATGAAAATGAGGTTAAAACTTGTGATTAGAAATCAGTATGTGGGCAAAATAAATCAAAAGTGAGAAGTATGACAGTATCTCACCTGTCTGAGACATGTCTCTGAAAAGTAAAAGTGGACCAGGTATTACACATTTGAACCGCAAGGAGTCAATCAGACCTGCATAAAAAAGATGTATATGTGGACTAGAATCTCAATACAAAATTGAAATTCTAATTTACATAAGTGGAAGAACACTCCCTACCTTTATGCCTAGAATCAGTTAATCAAGTTCAGTCAGAGGTAGAGGCCAATAATAAGATAGAGCACTGATAAACAAGGAGCAACTAGTGCTTCCTTAGTTACTATAACAAAAAAAGTATGTTACCAAATGGGCCTGAGCATCTAGAAAAATTGCTGCTTCAAACTGCAACAGGAGAAATGGGAGACAAGAGTAACTGACCTCCGGCATGTAGAGGAATGCTGATTTCTCGATAATGCATTCAGAACAGACTGGCTGAAGGTGAATGTAGAAATAGACAAAGTAGGAAGGAGGGACCTGTAGGCGTGGCATACTGCAGGCCCACACTGGCTTCCTCCGCTGAGTCTTACAAATAACAGTGGGCCGGATTCACAAAAGTAATCTGAGACAAAATCCTATCTTTACGAATTTCAGGATTCACAAAAGGCATTTTAGAGTAGTAAATTTAGGATTACTTACTTTGCTACGCCTAAATGCCTTTTGTGAATACCGAAAGTCATAAAGTTACGATTTTTCTCAGTTTAGGAGTAGTAAAGCTAGGAATCCTAACTTTGCTACTCCTAAATGGCTTTTGTGAATACCGAAAATCGTAAAGTTAGGATTTTGTTTCAGATTACTTTTGTGAATCGGGCCCAGTGACTTCAGGGAGGAATGCAGGAGGTCACAGCCGCGCAGCAGAGAACCGTGAGCACCGCAAAGTTAAAGCCAAAGTTAACGCTTGCCTAATATGTGCTGAATCTTATTTGCATTGCGCGGTATACAATTGATTACTAATTGTGTTATTGTGTGAGCTCAGTCGTCGCTTTTTTAAAAATTCTTTTATCCGCACTTGTACTGCTGTACCTTCGCACTGCCATCAGTCACTTTAGAGGCATCTAGGGAGTCTTTGTCCCCCGGTCCGTCACGGCTTGTTGTGCCGATTGAACGGAGGGGACGTGGCTCCTCCCCCTGCACCTCCCCTCACTTCCTGCCGCCTGCCCTGACCCGCATAAAGCTAGATGAGGTCATGGCCGCACAGTGGACGCGCGCAGCGGGCGCGCCGCCGGATGCCAAAGACGTGCCAATGGCAAGCCCGTATGCGCCCGTCCGCGGCCGGTCGAGCCCAGGGACCAGTTCCCCTGCCTCTCCCCTCAGAGAGCTGCATGGGAAACGGGAGATCGCTATCCACACCCGCCTCCGCTTGGCTAAAGCTGGAATCTTACGATACAGATCCTCCTTCCCTGAAGTCCTCCTCACTCACGACTCTGACTCTTCCACTAACGGTATTTCGCCCAACACCCTCAGCACTCAGAGCCTCGGGGGCCTCTCTGTTATATACTTAAACACTCAATCCATGGTGAAACACCAACTTGAGATCCTCCAACTTTTACAGTTGGAGAGGCCTGATCTCCTTCTCCTTACCGAAACATGGCTCACAGATGAATCCACACCTGACATTCTGGCAGCTTTGCCAGACAATTATTATATTCTTCAAACCAACCGCCCCTCAGGGAAAGTGGGTGGCGGTGTTGCAGCCATTATCCTTAAGGACCATCAGTTTAAGACTATGGAGATTAAGGGTGTACCCTCCGTTGATAGCCTAGTCTTTAAACTAGAATCCTCCAAGTCATCCTTTACCTGCGCCCTTTTTTATAGACCCCCCTGCTGTATGCCCACTTTTCCCCAGGCCTTAGGAGAAATGATCTCTCACCTGGCGATTGTTCACGCTAGACTCCTTATCATAGGGGACTTCAATTACTGGCCCTTAGACGCAATGGAGAGCGTCAGCTCTATTGAACTAACGGATCTTCTGTCAGGCATGAACTGCACCCAACACGTGCAGGTACCTACCCACAGCAAGGGACATATCTTAGACCAGGTCTGGACAGCTAATATGACTCCCTCGACCCTTCTGATCTCTCCATGCACCTGGTCGGATCATCACTTTGTGTCCTTCACCTTACCGGAAGTTCAGCTCCCTAAACCTAAACCGACTAAAAACTTTAAGTCAAGGAGCTGGAAAAATGCTAACATTGATCTTCTCTGTTCCCACCTTACCCTTACGGCCCCTATTGACTCAGAGTCAATCCATGCTCAGGCCACAAATCTCAAGTCTTGGCTCGAATCCGCAAGTGAGCACGTCGCTCCGCTTAAATATATTAAAACCTGCAGACCACATGACGCTCAGCGATGGTTCTCCATGGACCTAAAACTTAAGAAACTTGCACTCAGACAAGCCGAGCATAAGTGGAGACTCCACTATCACTCAGTCGACAAAAATATTTATACCACACTATTAAAGGAATATAAAATTACCATTCTCCAAACTAAAACAGACTATTTTTCAAAAAAGGTCGTAGACTAAGCTAACAAATCCAAATACATTTTCTCTATAGTCAGTGAGTTGTCTAAACCTGACAGAATAGTACCTAAGCTAACCCCTTCTCAATCTCTCTGCGACTCACTCTACTCCTACTTTATAGACAAGATCACTGACATTAAAGCCAGTATTCCTCCCTTCAGCCCCCCCCTCCCTCATAACACCAAGGACTTGCCATTTCTGATGACCCAGCTCCCCCTAATTTCCTTGGAAACCTTTTTAGGGTTACTAAATAGAGTCAGCTCAGGGTCCCCAACAGATTGCTGCCCCCCTCACATTTTTCAGCAGACCTTCTCTAGGTTTCCTGACCATCCTCTTTCTCTCTTAAATAAATCACTTGAAGAGGGTATAGTCCCCGACCTCTTTAAATCTGCGGAAATCATCCCCATATTGAAGAAACCAGGTGCTGACCCCTCCATTCCTGCCAACTACCGCTCCATTTCACTCCTACCTTACCTTGGTAAAGTCCTAGAGGCTCATGTCTCCTCACAACTAAGCTCTTTTGTTGAACTGCATCATATTCTGGACCCTCACCAAGCCAGCTTCCGGCCCTCTCACTCCACTGAATCGGTCATTCTGACAGTTAAGGACGAGCTCAGAGGGAGCGCTGATAAAGGGCTTACTCAGGCTCTGGTCCTCCTGGATCTGTCCGCGGCTTTTGACACGGTCGACCACAACATCCTTTTGGACCGTGTCAACAATGCCGGGATCCAGGGGCGGGCTCTGGACTCAGATTTCAATCAGCCCGTCTTGCCAACTTTTCATCTAAAAAGAGGAAACTTTCCTCTCCCCGCTTCTTTTCAATCTATACCTTCTCCCTTTAATCTCTTCTCTTCGGGACAGGGAAGTCGTAACCTATAATTATGCGGATGACCTTCAGCTGGTTTTCAATATCAGCCTCCTCCCTTCTTCGCTAACCCACTTCCAAGACACTATGACATTTATTAGCGAATGGATGATTGGAAACCAGCTGAAACTTAACCCTGGCAAAACGGAGGTAATTCTCACGGGTGGCCCTGCTAACCCATGGAACTCCAACTTCTGGCCCCCCTCCTTAGGAAACCCCCCTTCCCCAGCCAGCTCTGCCAAGAGCCTTGGAATACTGGTCAGCAACGATCTTTCGATGAAGGCCCAGATCAGTTCTGTGGTCTCAGCCGGCTTCTTCCAACTGCGCCGAATCAAAAAAATTAGCAGATTTCTATCTCAAGAAGCCTTGACCTTAGTAATCTTAGCCCTGGTCAGCTCCCGACTGGACTTCTCCAACGGCCTTTACGTAGGCAACCCAGCTTATCAGCTTAGACGCCTCCAACTTGTCCATAACCAGGCGGCCAGACTAATCTTCAATCTGCCTAGATGGCACCACATCCAGCCTCTAATGAAGGACCTTCACTGGCTACCTGTGGCCAAGCGAGGTCTCTTCAAACTGGGGTGTACCATCTTCAAATCTCTGTATGGAAGCTCACCAGCTTTCATCTCAACATAAATCATACGCTATGTCCCCAACCGTTTCCTCCGATCTATTCACCACAACCTGCTAGTCATCCCTACCTTCAAATGTAAAAAACTGGGCGGTGCTCGTTTTGGAGTTCTGGCGCCACAGTTCTTGAACTCACTCCCCTTGGAGATAAGAACAGCTACCAACGGCTATTCTCTCAGGCTTATGACAACTAGCTCTTGTCCCTCTGCCGCCTCCTGTTTCTCTTAGCGCCAAGAAACCGTTTGGTGAACGTGCGCTGTACAAATCCATGTAACATAACATGCATGGCTAGAAGCGCGATTATGTACGCACTATCGACAAGATGTTATATTGCGATTTCTCAAGTAATTTTTTACTTAAGATGAGAAAGTGTGGATAGACTCATGTACTGCAAAAATTGGGCCTTACGAAATAGCAAATGAAAACCTAAAATAAATGTAGTAAATTTCCTAATTCACAAAAGCTTTCTGATGGAATCATCAACATATGAAAAGGCGATTGCGTGACAGTCTTCCCACCAGTAAGCTAAAAAGGGTGCTTTTCCATCCATTAAAACAAGGCATCTTTAACGAAGTGGGGAGTGTCTCATAGTATACAGAGTCGCCATAGAAACTATGAACTAAGAAGTATTGCGTCGTTCCAGCACATGCATAACTGATGTCAGTGCTTCGTGTGAAGTGTCTCATGGTTGAAAGAGTAACCATAGTAACCATGAGCTCATATGGACGCAGGTTAACAGAGGGTGAGCGCATATCTTGAAACTTGAAAAATAAGGGCTTCCAATAAATTCCTCAATATTGGCTCAAGCAGCTCATATTAAGATACGACCGCCTACAAGAATCATCTACTAGCAAAACTATATTTGCCATGTATGGTCATTCTTAGAGTGGCATGCATATGGTTACCAAATGATCATGTTTATACCGACACAGAGTTTGAAGAAAAGGGGAACAATATCTAGATGGACACTGGAGATGGCCACTGATATTGCCAGGTATAAGGATGTGAATATTGTAGCTAGTGTTCGCCAACATTAGAAACATAAATACATCAAGCAAGCATGACTTGTTCCGTGTGATACATCAATGTAGAAAACATTATCAATACTTGAAAAAATCATTATGTGACATGCACAAAAAGTCATAATGCATTACATTGAGTACACAATATGTATAGAAATCTTATAATACAGTAATATTCCATTTTCTGAGGAAATTGACATAAAACCTTACATTAATATGTTTTTAGTGTAGGATTGCTAGATAAAACATTCTCAACAAGTTACATTCGCTATAAAAACCAGACATAATCAAAAAACTGACCCAGTCAATTCACACATTGTACAGCTGGTAGAGTCACAAAGGTAGACCTAAATATGCACAATGATGCAGGTAACAAAATGTATGCATCCTTAGCGATTTATCCTGTACATAAAAGAGAGGCTTGTCTAGAGATTTCCTCTAATCCATGTAATACTGTATTTACTGAGTCAAGAAAGTGTATCCACTTGCATTCACAAAGGTTTAGTGTGAATATCAAGTCACCTCCCCTTGGGTTTGGGAGGATTGTTTCCAGGAACCATCATTTCAAACTGTCTATCGGATATTGTTTGTCAATGGAGTATTCAACTAAGGGTTGCCCCTGTAATTTGCATCATATCCTCTAACAATGCTGAAAAATTCTAGTCATGACTTTTTGTCTGGCTTGGCCGACATATACCATATTACAAGGGCACTTCATGATGTAAATCGCATCCTTAGTATTACAGTTAGTGTGATGTTTAAGTGAGAACTGTTTTCCAAAATAACTGAACTCTTTTTGCTCAACAGTCATGTCACATGCCTTACTATGACCTCAATTGTAATGGCCTAAGGGTGGTAGTAATAACTGGGTTCTAAGATCTAAACGTGGCTTGGTTTTGAGGTTTGAACTGACTACATAATCACAAACATTTATTTCCCTCTTGAAAGCAAAAGGAAGTGGATCAGTTGTATCTATCTTATCTGGAACCAAAGACCAATGGTGGTTGATGATCTTTTTAATTTCATTACTTCTATTGCCAAAGGTAGATACGCAAACTACTCTGTCATTTGTAGTTAAATTGTTCGCTTTGACCTCTAGGAGTATCTCTCGATGGCAATACCAGGCTCTTTTCCTGGCTTATTTAAGTAGGCCCTTAGGATAGCCCCAGTCTTTGAGTCTTTCCATCAATATGTCAGTTTCTCTAAAGAAATCGAATCTGTGTGTGCAATTCCTGTGAAGCTTTAGGAACTGACCATAGGGTAAGTTGTCCCTCAGGTTCCTCGGATGGTGACTGGAATACCTGAGTAATGCATTTCATTCTAAAGGCTTCCAAAAGAGTGTGGTATATAATGAACCTTCACTGATTTTGATACTTATATCAAGGAAACCTATTGCAAAATGCGGTTTCAAAACATTTGTATTTTACCACCTACTTTAAGTAGGTGGTAACCCATTCGCAAATGGGAAGGGGTCCCCAAGGGACCCCTTCCCCTTTGTAAATGTTTGTTACAGCATTTTTTAAGAGCAGGCAGTGGTCCTACGGACCTCTGCCCACTCTTAAAAAATGAAAAGAAATCGTTTCATTTTACTTTTAGGAAAGCATCTGGTGTTTCGTTAAGAAAAACAGGCTGCTTTACATAAAATGAGATTGCTTAATTTAAAACCAATCGTGGACATGGTGGTATGCTGACCTCTGCAGGCCACCATCCCCGTAATTTTTGCGATTCCTAGGGGGTCACAAATTGTGATCTACCTCATTAATATTAACCTCTAGGAATTGCTATCTGAAACTCTTAGAGTTTCATACATTGTACATTTTGATTACATAGTTGCGATTCTCAAGCATTCACAATTAGGTAGTCATAATTTAAGATTTTTATACATGTAGCCCTATTAGCTCACATTGGACACTCTGTATGACATTTGGCTATTGTAAGAAATGTTGCTGTTGGTTGATAAGGGGTCAAAACTCTTTTCAAGCTACAACCACAATCCATGTCAGGGTGAACCACAAAAAGTCAGTAAGTTAAACTATGCTTGACCCTCTAGTAGCTAGGCACAAAAGCAGTCAGGCATAACTTAGAGGTAATGTGCAATGTATATATGCAGCTACAAACAGTATTCAAGTGAAAACACAACAAAAGAAAAATCCCAAACCAATTTAGAAAAATAACGTACATTTTAACAATTTGAATCCAAAACAACAAAAATTCAATCAGTAGAACCATAGTTACAAATTTTTAAAATTTAAAGGGAATATCTAGGGCCTAAAATATCAAAGTGCCAACTGCGGACATCTAGCGTGAGGCAAGCTTGAGGCAGGGTTGAAAGTTGTGGCTGACCGTGATGGAGAGCAGGTCGGAAACAAGAAGTGGATTGGTCACGGTCTGCCCTTATCTTCATACTTAGAAGAAAATCAGAAGAAGAAATATCTTAGAAGGTGAAGTTTAGTGGAGCAAGGCAGCAGCAGGTGTCCGAGAAGAAGGCATCGTTATCAGGGAACAATAGGTTGAACTCTCAGCGAAGACTTATTTGTTTGGACTTTAACTCTTTTTTGAAGTCAAAGTTCTCAAGCGAAACAAAGCTGACGGCTGTAGCCAATGAATGGTCTATGAGGTTGATGCCCCTTCTGTGAGGAGCCGCTAAACAGAATTTGCTGCTGCATAGAAGAACATAGCAGGAGGTGCTGTAAAGTCATGCTGACCAACAATGCACCTTCGACAGATCGAGGAGTCGGTTGGTCCCATATCCTTTCAGGTCTCACAGCAAGTTCTGGTTGAAAATTTCTGACTGTCTTAAGTTTTGCATTTGGGGTATCGGGGCACTTTTAGCACCACTTCTAAGGGTCCTGGACTAGATGGGCACCACTTAGACGGTCAGGACTCACGCAGGGTTCAAGTTTAAGATGGAGAATTCCTTTTTTGTCCCAGTGGCTCTAAAGAGAAGTCCAGCATACTAGCTCTTGGAGTCACCCGGGTAGACCTGGGTTCAAGCAATGGTACAGGGCTCAAACAATTGAGCAGGCCTCTGAGTGTTCAAGGCAGGCATCAGGCAGATCATGTAGCAAAGCAGTCTTCTGAAGTACACAGCAGGTCACAGAAGAAGGTAGTCCTCTGGGAGTCCTTCCACAGGTCCAGAAAGTGAAGTGAAGAGTGGAGCTGCAGGTCCTCTTTTTATACCTGGTGCCTCCTTTGAAGAAGGAGAAATCTCTACAGATTCCCTTTTGAAAAGTGCGTAGAATTTCATGCCTCCCTGCCTTGGCTCCCGCCTAGCTAAAGGCACATTTGGCAAATTGTGAAGTTCTTTGTGTGTGAGTAGGTCCTGTCTATGGATGTGTGAGTGGGGTTGTGCACAGCTCTGCCCCTCCATCCTGCCAGTAATGGCCCATTTTTGCACACTTAGTAACTATGTGTGTGGTTGTCAAGGATGGGAGGAATATACAAATGGCAACTACCACTCACACCTAGTCATGTGACCCAGGAACAGGCTGCAGGCACCCAATATTTAGGACAGAAAAAGTCAACTTTCTAAAAATAACATTTTACAAATTGTAACTCAAAATGTACCGTTATCATTAAAGAGGAATTTAAATTACGATTTTTCAGACACCAAACATGACTTTTCTACCTGCTCCTAATCAAAAGTTAGCAACGATTAAATGTAATAAGGTTAACCAGTGTTATCCTATGAGAGAGGTAGGCTTCACAGTAATGAATAAAGATTATGTGAGCTTTTCACTGCCAGGAAATTTAAAACCTAAAAGTACATTTCCAATCTTTTAAATACAATGCACAGTACCCTATAGGCTGTCTAGAGCCTACCTTAGGAGTGACGTATGTCTGATAAAATGCAATATTAAGGCTTGACAAGGGAGTTAATTTGCAATTTGCACTGGGCGTGCTAGTGATAGTGAACGGTGAAGTGACACAAGGGTGAAGAAATACAGCGAAAACGGCATAAAGAGTAAGGAGAAAGTAACAATGTGGTCAATAATACAATATACATGTATACAAAATCGATCTTTTTAGATTCGGGATAAATAAATTGACCACAATACCAATTTAGTATATATTTATTTCTCACTTGTGTGGTATGGTCACTGTATATTGAATTGTGCTGTAGTGCTGTTATAACTACTTACAAATAATAATTGTTTCACCGTACCCTTCCCATTGTGGTCTCCTTACTTTTGCCCCCTCCCTCGGTGATGTATACCACTTTTTTAATTGCCCTGTTTAAATGATTTTCAGCTGAGACATTGTTGTTTTGTTACAAACTTTACCCGGTCTCACCTGGGTTAACGGGTTTACTCTTCTAATTGTTTCTTTGAGATTTAAAACATAGAGCATTCTGATTCACCAAGAGAGCTTTTTCCCATCGCCTCTTTGGTCCAGTGGGACCGAGCAATCTGATTGGCTGTCCACAATATGAAGATAAATGCTGCAGGACCCATCTCAGGACTCAGGGACTTGGTCACCATTCTTCTTCGTAGACCTCCTCCAAGGCCAAAATTAAAAAAAAACTGATGATGGTGGTCCTAAGATACTCCTGCAGTCATCTGCTTTGTCCTCATTTAGTAGGGGGGTCTCCCATGTGAGCCGTTGTTCTGTGTAAAACTCTTGCAACCTCTTGATATCACTGTTGCCACTTTAGCTGAGGTACCACATGAGGCCTTCAGTACAGCATAAAATAAACAAAACAAATGTGGAGTGGGGGACCATGGATGGTTGGCCTCCTGTGGGGTTTAGCTGCCCACAGAGAATTAAGCGCAGGGCATGGCCAAAGACAAAGCCATGCGGCCATCCCCACACCACACACATCTGAATTATGTGCATAACAGGCGGGGTTGCCCACAAGTGGGGGTTTTGACAACGCAACCAAACAGGTGCATGCCTGGCCCTGCAGCCAACCCTATGCCATGGATGAAGTTATACTCGCTGAAGCAGTTGGGTTTCTCACTTGTGAAGGAAAAACAAGCAATGTAAAAGACAGAAAACGTATTTATAATATAGAAGCCCCCAATGTACTGCCCCTATGCAATAACTCACAAGGCAATGCCTGTGTAATGGTAACACACCGTGGATAACAACAAAGGATCAAATTCATTTGATGTGGGCTGTACACTGCAGTGCAAAAGCATTTAGCTTTTGAGAAATCCACACATTTTCCTTAGTTTGAGCCTGTTGCAAGGAGGCTCTAGTTTTTGACACGGAGACCAGACTAGCTATTTTAGTAAATTGGGCTGTAGGTCAAACCCTAAGGGTGTGTGTGCTGACCAACATGCTGAGTGGCATCTCCCACAGGCGGTGGAGCGCCCCCCCTAACCTTCGCTTCGGCTCCTCATCACCATCAGTCATTTCGCCGTCCGAGCACACCCCTATGGCTCCACTCCCGTGAATCCCTCCAATTTCTTTACTTGAGGCCATCGCGCTGCCATCGCGAAGTTGTATTACACGCAGCCCCTCCTGAAGTGTTCCCTGAAGTGCCCCTTGATCCTCAACCTGCCAGTACTGCATATCTGCGACGGCCGGTAAGCATCATCGTACACACTTTCTTCCTCGCACTCCCACTTCCTCACTGCCGCTAATTCTGGGTACCCCCCCACTCCCGTAGGAGCCCCTACTGAGCCCGGACGTTCCCGCATCCGGTGTTGTCACACCCACAGTCTCGTGGCAGACCCTTCAGACTTCCCCAATTATCTTAGGCACTTATATACAGGCATACTAATATAATGTCCTGAAGATGATCCACGCATTGCTCACTTGGATCGAAACGCCGTCAACACCTTAAAACGCCTCATGCACTAAATGTGATGTCATTATTAACTGTAGAGACGTTACTTGCGATTTGTTTCTTAAAATTCATACTACTTGTCAAAACAAACCGTAAGCGTTGCCTGAGCCTTGCTTAAATGTTCTCCCTATTTTATGTTTGTATGTTTGTGTAGTAGGATGCAGGCTTGTGTCCCACTTTTCAGTATTTGTGTTTGTTTATATCCCAAAAACTTGCTGATCAATTAAATATTGAACCTCTGTCCGGCTGGATAAGTTAACCAATACAGCACTGATTGGGTCTGTATTCATTTGTTACTTCCTATACCTACCTCCTTAGGGACCATTGTAGCACACAATAATTGATTCCCGAGGTCCCTGGCTGACTTTACTTGGGTCCCCTTGTTGTTTGAAAAGAGACCAACATACAATAACACTCCCTTGATGCAAAACAATGCAAATAAGTTTTTACATTGTGAAAAAATAAAATATAAAAGGGCAAAAAGCCCTTTGTGATGGATAAAAAGGGGCATTTTTAATTTGTGTTGCTTTCCATTGATCTATCACTGGTGCAAAACATTAGTAAATGTGGCCCTCAGTATGCTAGATGGAAATTTACTTTTTGTTTGTCTGTTCAGCATTTAACACTCATCATTATTATCAAAAATTTTTATTCTGCTTATGAGAACCATAAAAGTATACACAACACACAAATCAATAATGAACAAACATTGATACTTAGCAGAAATTTAGACAGAGATTAAATACATTGATTCATAAAGTGACTTGTGTTGAAAAAGGGGGAATATGAACAACAACCTAGAGATAATGCATCCAATAATGCATCAAGCAACTCTTTTCACAGACAATAATTATAAAAAGTCATTCATTATGTGACTTGTGCATAAGGAGGGGGAATATTAGCAAAGACCTACAAGTAATCCAACCCATATTACATAAGATAACTAATTTATCTATCACTTAATAGTAATACTATAATTGAATAAAGTAGCTAAAACAAAGCTTAAAACACTACTTGCCCATCACATTTTTCATATTGACTGCAGCCGATGTGGATTTATGAACAATAATTCAGACTAATTCAGATTGCAGTAATTAAAGGTGATATAAAGCTGGCCTACATCTTCCAGTATTCAAGGACCTGAGTCACAGTGTACAGCTTGCAAAAAGAAAGAAATGTAGCATGGATTGCACTGACGTTGATTCGTGTGGACAAGGAACAAGGCTCGCCTCTCGTGTAAACAACGTTTGGGTAGAAAACTAGGAGATGGTATAGATTAAATCTAAACCTCTCCTGGTAATGTTTCTGGTAATGATGTGGTAAAACATATAGATAAGGCTTCATGCGTTTAGTGTTAATTACAGTTTGATGACCAGCCACTCTCCATTTGCTACATTCTGAGACTTTGTTTCTTCTTTCCAACATAGTGAAAAATTCTGTTTTAATAAGAGCTTTGACTAGTGCATTGATGCACTGATGCACTGATGCCTTGTGGGTTACTAATAAGTTTGAGACTCCCTAATATGTTGAATTGGTCCTATCTATATGTCAACCATGGAATATTGCATACATTATCATGCCAAAGACAATCAGTGATTATGTCCTGGTTGAGAAAAGTCTTGGATTGTGACCGGATGGAAAGCCATAGCATAGGTGGTACTCATTTAAGATGATCTTCTAGGTACAGTAATACTAATATTAAGAGTGAGAGACATAAGTGGGCACACTAGTAGAGAGAGATCTTGTCAAAAAAACATTCTTACGAACCTGTATGTGTGTTGTGTGTCAATTACCCCATTTACCTGAACCAAACATCAGCACAGAGATGTGTTGTGCTTTATAGATATTAATCATCACATCTAAGGGTTTAGAATTTAACTTTGCAGAAAACCTAAAGACTGCATCTATAGTTTGGTCAAATTGAGCTTTCCTCACTTTCAATACGTGTGGCCAATTACTCTCACTGTCAAAAGGTACCCCCAGGTATGTGATAGTTGGTACATGAAGAAGGTTAGTCCTATTAATGTATTGTGATATCATATTGCTAGACACATGCAAGCATACCATGGTGTATGTCTTGGCAATATTGGTTCACAAATCCAAATGACTCATAAACAAAACACATCTGTCCAGTAACCTCTGAAAATCCACTCCAGTTCTTGCCATTCAAATACAATTGTCTGCATATAATAATGCAGGGAGGCTTCTTGCTCCCATCTAGGGTATATCAGCCTCTACTCCTGACAGAAATAAATCAAGATCATTTATATGTAAACAAAAAATAAAATAAGCCAAAACACACCACACCACACTTGATCTTTTTAGGGTTGTAAATTCGCCATTAGGCCCGTACCTAATGCACCCTGTGATATCTGCATGAAGTTGGCATAAAAAATACACGGTAGAAGCATCCACTCCTGTTTCTACAATTCTTCTCCATAGTTTTCCTTGAATACACAGCCAAACGCAAAGTGTCTATAAAAGTTAAACATATGCATCCGCTCTTTGCCTTAGTATCCTTACTAACCATTAAATGAAGGTATAGGCATTGATCTACAGTTCCTAGACCCTTTCTAAACCCATACCAAATAGTGGAGAGTATGCCTTTTTCTGTGACCCAGGCTTCTAGTCGATTTTATTAAATTCTGCCCAGTACCTGCACTGTAGAGTCAATTAAAGAAAGGGGTTCATAGCAGCGGGGGTCAGCTCTGTCACCCTTCTTATAGATGGGGACAATAATGACATTTGACCAAGACGCAGGGGGGCCTGCACTAACTGCACTCCTCAGTCAGTTAACTATTAAGGGGCCCCATAAATCTATATTATCTTTAAACATATCAATTGGAACCACATATGGACCCTGTACCTTATTCCTAGGACTGCGTTCAATCATAGATATTACCTCCTTCAATGTAATAGGTGAGAAATCTCTACTGCCCAGGATATGGTCACCCAGTACTGGGCTGCATCAACTGTCTGATTCGATGCTAAGTTGCTACTAACTACACCTTTTGAAAACTGCTCAACCCACATGTGTGGGGGAATGATCATATCTATAGTAGAGTTGTGGCCATCTGGGGCATTTACCATTTACAAAAAGAGGAAAGTATCATTCCTACCACTAACCTCATGTAATTGCCCCCAAGCTTCCTGCCTTGTAGCTGTCTTTCTCTTCTTGACTGCCTGCTTATATTTCAAGCTACATAGCCTCTCTTCCTCTGAATTCCTTGGTAACCTCTTCAGAGCATATAATAGTCTTCTATGATCATAGAAGCAAGCCCCATCAAGCCATTTCTGGATTCTAGCTTCCCCGTGGGACACCATGAGAGTTAAAAGTTCAGTCACAGTTTCACTAATCTCCTTGTCTGTCATGAGCAAACATACACCATACACATCATCAACTGCTCCCTGTTCCTAACCACAAACTCATTTAACAATTATCCACAGTGGCCCAATGTCGAAAAGTGCACTTGGTAGTACTAACTTCTAATTGTGGAAGCGATTGTGACTGTGCATAACCCATGAGCATGCATATTGGGAAAGGGGTTGTGGTCACACATTCAATTCTGGAGGATAAAAAAATGAGCAACCTTGCTACCCCACCTTTCTGAGATAGCAGTAAAATAAATCATGCTGCCAGAGCCCTTCCCAATAAGTAAAATGTTTCTCGGCTGAGAGTGTTGCAAATCTAGTGTAAGCATGGGGCAGTGTTTGCTAATTATTGTGTTTAGAACGTCACCACATGGGTTATGTTCAAGCTGCAGATAATCTCCATTGTTGCACCCCATCATGCCACAAATAGGATTTATTGAGATTGAATAGAGTCTGTTATTAACCCCCCCCAATTTACAATATAATCTCCATTTAAGTCTCCAAGTTCCTTGCTCAGAGCCTGATCAAGTGAATTCACTATATCTGTGTTATGACAGTTGGGATTATGGTAAAAATTTATAATAGTGATTGTCTATTTAGCAGCACAGGATAAGCATATAATTTGAAAGTGAAGTGAATCACAGTTACATTTTAAAAAATTTGCTTTCTATTGAAACAGAGACCATAGTTACCTGCCCATCTTTATGATGCCCTAATATAGAAAAGACAGCCGGGGTTGACACACAGGCAAACCCATCAATGTATACTGTATTGCAAGTCCAGGACTCCTGTAAATATACAACATGGTATTTCTTTATCAGTTCATTCTATTCAACATCATTCAGCTTAAGGCAGTCCACATTCCAAAAGAAACAATAAAAATCTGACGCAGTTACTACAGTCTGTGCTATGATGGTTGCCTCATTTTCAGTTTGTGATGACATGTCCACAGCATCGGGAGCTTTAACAGTTTTATCCTTCACATCTTCCACGGAGAGGGCTATAAAGGGAGTTATTTCGTAATGAACAGATGAAGGAAGAGCTAGACCCCTTTCAGCCAGACCTAATGTATTCATAGAAAAGTAGTTAGGTTGAACCCTTTCAAAGGAAGCCTTCCCTTTGGTTACCATCAGATGCTTCTGACCCTCTGAGAGCAGCATTCACAGGTCATTACTCTTGGTCATGCCCTCTGTGGACTTCTCACAGTTCTCCATCACTTGACGTAGTCTGCTCTATGTATGCCTTTATTTGTCATTCTTAAAGGTTATGTATTGCCCTTGCTACCCACTGGCCTTCCCTGTACAAATGAGTGTAGAGCACTCAATTAATGGTCAATGGAAATTCCCTTCTGCTGGAACATACATGCATTAGTCCTTGTTGTGAGAAAATTGGAGCAAAAAATGAATATAGAACAGAATAAACTCTATATGATTGCTATCCAGCCGGATAGTAAGATTTATTCAAGCTAGGTATCAAAACAAGAACACAATATACAGTGGGATACAGTCCTGTATCCAATAGCAAAAAAGTAAACCAAGGAGTGACAAAGTGACAAAATACAAAAACAACACAATCAGGTGAAACACAGAGATGCTTGTTCTAAAATGTAAGAGATAAAACAAGCATGATAACTTACACAGCCGTTACACATGGTATATAAATAGTTTGTGTACACGGTGTTTAAAAAGTCGACGACGACGTTTCAATCCCATTTACATGATCACTGGGATCATCATCAGGACAGAAATAATGTTTGCCTGAACAGAATATGAATAATCAACTGATTATATGAATATAGGGAAAAAAAGGAAAAATAAGGGAGAAAGGAAAAAGAATAATGATTAGTGAGGGAAGCTTCCCATTACGCATAGTGCAGGTAATGCAGTGAGACCTACATGGAAAGAATACAGACGTAATCGTTTAGCGTTAGAGAACAGGGCAGTGAGTAAGTGTGGGAGGTCAGGACCTAGAGACATGCGGTTGTGGTTGCGCGTAGGATTGAAAGTGAACCCTGGCTAGGGGATGCAAAAGAATAAAGCCGGTAGTGAGCATGCACAATAGTGAAATGTACATGGTGCGCTTGAACTGACCAAAAACGGGAGGTAAGCCGCGCCAATGGAAGGAACAAATCTCAGGGACTGGGGTCGAGATACGCAAGTATCACAGTCTCGGTGGAGAACCGTAAGTGCCTATGAGGGAGAATCAAGGTATTAAGCGAGCCCATGGGAGGCTGAGCTGGGCAAAGGAGGAGGCCCAGGAGGAGGCTTACCTATAGTAGTAATTGCACTGGTGGAATATGAGGGTCATTTGGAGGAAACGGGATGTCAAGTAAGAACACGGTGGATCACTGAATGGACCGGTGTGAGCGGCTTGATGCCTGGAAAAATGGAAAGGGCTGGTTTAGAGAAACTCGTGGCAGTAATTCGCACAACTGGGACAGGACTAGTCATGGGCAGTCCTTACCTTAATAATGATTAACGGAGCGGTGCCAATGGCAAGGGGTCCGTGGCCGGTGGATTCAGAAAATAACCGAGAGGAGCCCGGTGGTTCACTTGTATGGTGGATGCAGGTGAAGGCGCATTGCCTGAAAAAATGAATAAGCTAATATGTCACCGTATCACCGTAAGGGGCAAGCAAGGAAATGCGCTTGTATCGGGCGATCCTTACCTTACTCGATAGTGGTGGAATCGGTGCAGGGAGGCAGGGGGTCCAGAGACAGTGAGATACCGTCTGGGAAGGGCTCAATGGCTCGATGTTGCAGCTGGAGTTGGAACCAGCTGAGTGAGTTTAAATAACATGGGAAGCTGCGAGGGGGGGAAATAGACTAGACTTTGGGCTGCGGTGGCCATCTTGGGTATAGGTGTGGGATTGGAAATTAAAATAGAAGAGACTCACATGATAGTGTGAGCATGTAAGTGGGGAATCACCGGGGGATGTGCGCGCGCATGTCGAGTAGAGTTTATGAGGAAGGGTTTATTGGGATAAAAAATTGATGCAGGTGTAGGAAACAGATAACCATGGAAATAAATAAAAGAGGTACAATATGAAATAAAAACAGGGACAGACAGAAATTGTGTAAAAAGGACATATGGTCATCACAGAAAAAGTTGAAGATTATGGCGTGCAATACATGAAAATGGATTGATACTGAGGGAAATCACAGTAAGATTGTCCAATCCTCATTTCTGTTCAGTTAATTTTTTATGCTTTGGGTGCGCAAAATCCATTTTAATTCCTCTTTGTTTCGCAAGCTCCCAATGTCGGCGCCTCTTGGAGGGGGCTTAATCAGACTGATGATCGTTCATTTGATATAATTTTCAGTGTGCCCAGTACTGGAAAAATGTTCGACCAGTGGTGCATTAGGAGTTTTTCAGTGGATCCGGCTGCGATGCTGGCAAATCCTGAGTCGGGCTTTCTGTGTCGTTTGTCCTATATAGATTTTTTGGCAAGGACATTGAATCACAGAAGTCACATTACATGAATTACAATTGGTAAAGCTTTTCGGTGTGATCTTGACATTATGAAATGTGAAATATTTCCCTTCAATAGTAAAATCACACACGCTACAATTACCACATTTAGTGTGTCCTAGGATGGGGTTGAATCCCCATAGTTCAGTCAATGTAGCTGCTTGTTTAAGGGTAGGAAGGGCTGCTCTGACAAAGTGGTCCTTTATGTTGCGGCTTATGCAAAATGCAAACAAGGGGCGATCAATGCTCATTGTTCCGGCATTCAGGATGATCCAGTGTTTGAGAACAGATTTGCGTATGGCATTGGAAACAGGTGAAAAAGTGGTCACACATACCATATTGTTCAGATTGGTTTTGGGTTTGGGAGATAGGAGGACCTCTCTAGGGCAATACCAAGCTCTAGTGCATTGCGTACCAAACGTTGAGGGTATCCACGAGCTTGAAGGAGAGTATAGAGGCTTCACAGAAGTAGTCTTCTTTGTAAAAACAATTCCCCCTAATGCGTAAAAATTGTGAGTACGGGAGAGAGTCTCTTTGGGCACATGGATGGTTGCTGTCATATTTGAGCAAAGTGTTTCTTTCTGTAGGCTTTCTATATAGACTGGTGATCAGTTCTCCATTAGAGTGATGGATAGTGAGATTCAGAAATGGAATAGAAGATATGCTATGTTTAAGAGTGAAAGTCAACCCATGACAGTTGTTGTTGAGCCAGTGTAGAAACCGAATAAGACTCTTTTTAGTAGTATGCCAAATTAAAAAGATGTCATCTATGTAATGTTTCCATAGGGTGATGCCAGTCTGAAAAGGATTGTCGGGGGTGAGAATTTTAGTAATTTCCAAATGGTCCATGAACAATATGGCTAAATTTGGTGCGAAAACTGCGCCCATAGAAGTACCCTTCACCTACTGATAAAATTTGTTGTCGAAGGTGAAAAGATTCCTTGTGAGGCATAGTTCTAGCAGTTGTAATATGAAGATAGTTGGTACATTATGTGGTCGAGGTCTCTGATTGAGGGTATGTTCGATGACCAACATTGCTTCCTCCTGCGGTATATTGGTGTACAGGGATTCGTTATCCAAAGTGCATAGAATGTCGGAATCCGTGTTAAAAGGGTGGTGCTCAATGAAGTTAATCATAGCCATGCTGTATCTGATGTAACACTCGGTATTAGGAACAAAATCCTTTATAAATAATCCACATATTGGCCCAATGGTTCTAGAATAGAGCCGCAACCAGACACTATGGGGTGTCCAGGTGGAGCGGTGTAATTTTTTGTGGATTTTTGGGAGAGTGTAAGTGACTGGAATGCGCAGTGATTAGATGTTGAGAAACAGAAACTCTTTTTGGCTGAGAAAGCCTTGCGTTTTTCCATCAGTAGTGATCTGTAAGATCATTTGCTGAAGTTCACTAGTAGGGTTGGTGGGTAACCTAAAATAGTGGTCTGTATTTGTTAGTTGTCGGAAATTTTCTTCTTTGTATGCGTCCCTTTCTTGTAGAACTATACCTCTGCCTTTGTCGGCTGACTTTATCACAAGGGACACATTGTTTTTTAATGTGTTAATGGCCCTTTTCTCTTCTATTGAAATGTTGTATGGAATAAAGCGTCTAGTATTCTCAATTGATAATAAGTCTTTGAGTACCATTTTCTCAAATGTGATAATCTCACTAGGAATCATATTTGCAGTTGGAGAGAAAGTGGAGGGCGGGTGTAATGGCTTGTTACTAACAGCTATGGGTGAGGGATTTAGTAAAAAATACGCATGTAGTCGTATTCATCGAAAGAACCTCAATAGTTCTGTTTGGATTAAATCTTACTAGCCGGCTGGATAGCAATCATATAGAGTTGATTCTGTTCCATATTCATTCTTTGCTCCAATTTTCTCACAACAAAGACCATTGACCTCCTTAAAAAATTGTTACCCAAGTTCCTTGCCTACCTAATTGGGTCCCCTTGTCTTTTATTAAACGCAACATACATGCATGTCACATGCCACAGCATAGTTTGAACCTATTGACTGGATAAAGGCAAATACATGTATGTCCTACACAGAGAGGTGGTTGATTTAGTGCATCTTTTGTCCACTTGACGTACCATAAAGTGATGCACGGAGCATGCCATGTAGATGGGAATGCTATAGATTCTGACCTTTATGACTGCTAGATCTAGTGTAGAGAGGCATGGCCTAAGTATGCCCCTATTTCACAACATAAACAGGGCTATTGACATTGTCATCACCATAAAGTTCATTCAGCTAAAGGCATGCCAGCAACCTTCCTATTTTTAAATATGTCAGAATATCTTCATTAGAAAGGTTTTTTTCCCCATTAATATTCATGGCTTTTTGTAATTATATAGCCTGCAGCCATAATTAGTGAGTCATCACCCCTTGTTCAGTTTAGTGCCATGTAGGCATCGTACCCACAGTAAGTGGCCTGCACCAAGACGTGTTGTTTTCTATTACAGTGTATGGCACTCAACCATCCACTATACCAATTCTCTCAATAGCCTATGGGCATAAGAACCAATAATTGTGGCTCAATCAAAGAAGACAATCATTTTGAATACATTTTATATTTTAACTCTGGGCCTGTTTGATGAACCTGCGGGATTCTTACGTGCACACAATTTGATGTAGGAAAATGTAAAATAATCTTCGAGAATGAGATTGAACCACATCTACAGAGGCACTTACCTTCCTTTACGATGGATGTATGGTGCGTATGTTACACATTTTGTACATTGATAAGATCATATAGATGATTTCCTTTGAGAATAACCATTTAGGTTTCATTCTTTAGTTGCCTTTAATTTCACCTCAGCTTTGTAATTATAATATCTGAAGATAAATTAATTACACTAATTACCTCTTATTGGAATATTGGAATCCTTTTTTCAATCACAGACACAGCTTTCCCAAGATGAACACCATTAAGAAAATTAGATGGGAAAAACTATAAATGTCTAATTCACAAGGAGTCATTTATAGGGCAGCTGCTCCGCCGTTTTTACAGGTTTTATTCAAAGTTTTATTTTCACACAAGGAGTGGATGGAAAACAAATATTCTCAACACCCAAGCCTGATTTTTCTGAAAAAATAATTGAACTGATACAAAATCTATCAGTAAAATGCTTCAAAATATAGAATTTGACAAAAGTATCATATGTACACACTGGAAGCATTGGAATAACGGAACACTCTTTTCTATACCCTGCTTGTTATGCTTCATCAAAATGCTCCATCCTCATTGGCTGCGTACCAGTACAAAATTAAATTACGCCCAGTGAGTCAGTACAGAAGGTCACCTGAAGTGTGATACAAATTGCTCAGCATCAGGGCAAAACAAACAGGTACCGGTGCAATTTCCTTTGTCCATATCATCATGGAATGGTGCGTATTATTTGCATAAAATAAACGTCTCCTTGGAACATTGTATTTATGCCACGTGCGTTGCATATGTACATGGCACATGTGTGCAAAAGGTATTAGTATTAAAGTGAACCTGTGCTAATACAATGTTTGTGTAAGTGCGGTTTCACATTAGTACATGTGTGTACGTGTGTTGCTTGCTTTTTAAAAAAAAAAAAACCTGCTAGAAATAGTGCTTGTGGTTGTTTTCATACCACAAAGGTGTGGTTAAGGCATAAATACATTTCATAATCAGTCGCACCTACTACTTTCAAGGGGTACCATCAGTAGACAGAGGACAACAAGTTAAAAGGGGCCTCTAACTGCTATGTGGCTTTACAGGGACACGAGGAAAGCACATACTATACACTCACACTCTGTAGCAGTAGCTTTCACGGCAAAGAATTGCTCAGAAATTGCACAACAATACCAGTTTCATTTGGGAGATGGCAAGGTAAATGTGGTTGTTATTTCATGCCTATGGCAGTAGCATGCTAACATTCATAAGCAACTACCTTACTAAACGAAGGGGAACTTTCCTAGACTACCAGGCATCCCAGAAGGTAATACTAATACTGCACCTTGAATTTTTACCTAGAGCAATTTTATTTCCTGGTTGTGGATTCCACAAGTTGGATTGAGGAATAACCTGCAGATATGGTTTTAGTTCATGTTAAAATCACAGGTTTACCCTCGTCCTGAGCAGCAAGTCTCGGCATTGGGAACTTTGGGCCTGCTGTATTAAGATTCCAGTTAATAAATTGCATCAAATAACGATTTGCAATTTTCCAATAGAAATGTACTAAAATAGATTCAATGGAAGTGCGAAGTGGCTGCACTTTTCACACCAACTTCTACCCAATGCATTTCTATTTTGTGACCCAACCTATATATTAATAAGCTGGTTAACAAAATACCGATTTGTAGTGGGTAGCAATTTGACCTACCCCATTAATATACATGCGGTAGGTTACAAATTTAGACTCTTAATGATTGATTAAAGTCACAGGCATGGTGATCTGCTGGGGTCAGCAGACCACCATGTCTGTCCCAAAAGGAAAATGGAATGCATTTAAAAAATAAAATAAATACTTATAGAAACATTTTGTATGAGCAGGCAAGGGTCCTTTGCACACCCCATCCAAATATATATTTTTTTATTCATTCTAAAACCCAAATTCTGCTTAATCACAATTTGGGTTTTGTACATTTAAAATAGCTATTTTGTGATTACAAAGTTGACCTTTACAGACCTTTGCAACTGTAGAATCACTTGATATACCAGGCCCATTCTCCCATCCACAAATTTCACCTGAATTCCCTGGCAAGAATAGTGTGGGAAAGAATTGCATATTCAAATGTAACTTGTGCTTAATTCAGAATGTCAAGTCTGGCACAAACACCAGATTTTATATTTTCCAGGTTATACGGGGCTTAGCTGGTCGCAATTTGTATAGAATTTTGCAGTGTTGTGATTGGTCTGAGCACCGTGGTTCAGCGCTCAGACCGGTACATGGAGGCTTTGCATGTTCCTCACCCGGCTGTGTAATGCAGCCTGGTGGGGAACATGCAAAGTGTGCAGGACTGCTTGGCTGGCTCAATAGTGCCGGCCAAGCAATCATGCGCTCTTAGGGAGGGCAAACTACTCCTCCTACTGCGCTGTCCAACCCCACCCTGCGAGCCACTGACTTACATAGGAAAAGTACAATGATAATAACGATACATTATGATCATTGTATTTTTTCTTTGGGGCAGTGGGGCGACGCTCTTCTGCCTTAACGGAAGAGCTACCACTGTACAAATTGTGACTTTATTGATTACCCATAATCTCAGCGATAGAGGCCCGCAAGGCTCAACAGACCACCATGTCTGTTATTGTTTCTAAAAAAAACGATTTTTTTTAAAAAAAGGAGCCTGTTTTCCTTTAAGGAGAGGGGATGTGTCTTTAAAAAAAAAGTGCTTTCAAAAAGTTTCTGTGCAGTGTTCCCCTTGACTACTGCCCACTCCCCCAGAAAGGTTCTGTACAATTCCTAAAGGGTAAGGTATCTAAAGTGGGCCCTTTCCATTTTGTAATTGTGTTACCACACTGAATTAGGGGATAGTCTTTTTTGAGAGGTTTACAACCAACATTCCCACTGCAAACATTGATACATGTGATAGCAATTCAGTATTTGGAAGGGACTCCCATAAAACTCCCTTTCCAACTAGCAAATAAATATCAATTTTCAAAGCCATTTTAAGAGTCAGTACAACTTTTTATATGATTTAAAAAATCCAGCTGCTCTTGTCCTCAAAGCTCTGTGTGAATTTAAATACATTCAACAATGAAAACAAATACATATGATGCTGTGGCCAAAGCAGGAGACACTAGTTAGATATACAATATCACAGAAAACTGTGTTACATTATATTTTTGTGCCCCAGCTCTCACTCAAGTCACACTATGGAACTGGTCATTGATTACCTTTTGTTATGAACACGTGTAACTTTATCTAACAATATCTATTTTCACTTAAATGTATTTTATTCATTCCGTTACAAATAACATACTTATTTCGACTGATTGAGGCTTATTTAAGACAAATTTATGCCAGACAAAATCCCAGTCTGTAAATTTCTGAGAAATCCTCTTTGTATTGGGCAGTCTATAAGGTAATTATCTCTGCAACTGTTGAACTCAAAATATAGACTATATTAACTAATCTGCGTTCCATTTAGAGAAAACGCAACTCGTGTTCCTGCTAAAAGGCCCTCCATCCAATATGGAGAAAACCTTTCTTAAACTTATTTCCTACTCTCTTCAGGATATTCAGGTTTGTGAAATACTGCCACCTAGTTATTTCAGTTATTTGCTATGAGCTTTTACTGTGCCGTCCGGAAATTGTAATGTATGCATAGCCTTCCAGCTTGGCAAAGGTTCAAGTCAATTAGGGTCGAACCATCATAATTTGCTTAAGAATGATTTGGAGCCAGTTATTTTCAGCAGTGATCTGCTCCCAAGTTATTTCTCGATTTCAGTTTAAGATTGTTCAGTTTTCGACTGTTAAAAACCTATAAAAAGTTAGAGAATCAATGACATAATTTTCAATTTACTTTTGGAAAAACACACGGGGCCCCTGAATAAAGGAAAAACCCTGACAGGGAAATTAACTATTTTGGAAAAACTATCGCACTGGGTCCAGTGCTGATTAACATTAAGAAAGGGCGCAAGCTATAGACAACCAACCACATGATATACATTATGACAAACAACTTTGAAAAAATATTATTAATTTTATTGATCTTTTTTAGTATTTTTATATAGTTAACAGGATATATATAAAAAAATCAATTCAATTTATACATGATTTACTTCTAGATACATTATATTTACCACATTTTATGTTGTCAAAGCACCATTCACAATAC
The DNA here is from genome assembly GCF_964204655.1 of Triturus cristatus. NCBI lineage: Eukaryota > Metazoa > Chordata > Amphibia > Caudata > Salamandridae > Triturus > Triturus cristatus. The sequence continues at coordinate 1,208,639,263 of NC_140591.1, read as the reverse complement.
AATTGAGATCATATATAAAAAACTCTGGTGGTAATTAAAAGAATACCACCCAGTACAATCAAAATCATATATAGAGAACACTGGTAGTGATTTGAGGAATACCACCAACCCGTTTCGGCAAAATGCCTTCTTCAGGATTTTCTTTACCAGTGGATGCTAAAAAAAAAAATTACAAAAAATAATAATATATATATATATACAAAAAAGACAGTTGTCATCTAGAGATTTGTCGCGCTGATTCAATATACTTTATAAATACGTCTATTAAGTCATTGACTGATATTTCTGAAATGAGGTCTGAGAAAAGTGACACCGAACAATACTGTGAATTACGCACAAAGAGATAAAAAGTAATGCATTCTCATGCACAGAGAAGGTTTATATTAAGTATTCCAATCCAAAATCTATTAATGAAACTATATGATAGAGGCAGAGGAACCGAAGTTTAATAGAACTTGTAAAAGTCATACAAATCTTACCCTCCATTTAATCTTTGTGGTTTGTATGACTTACTTTAACCTATATCATTTTAATTCTGCTATATACAAATCGATCCCATAAGTTTTTTATTTCAATGTTTTTGTCAATAACATCACTTTTTCCATTTATTAGATATTGGATTAAGAACTAACAGCTCTATTCAGTACAACATATTTTTACAAAAAAACATGAAGAGCTTCTCCATTATTTACAAGCTTTTTCACTACTAACCAGCATATTGCTAATTACATATACTTACATGTCCCCTTAGTCTGATTTACCAAGTACCTTTGTTTTAATGGAGACGTTTCTTCTACATAGGCAATGTTATTCCAGATGCACAGATACATTTGATGCACCCGTTGTATCTAAAGATATTAAATATAATCCATAAAGGTTCACTATCTATTCAATAGCTGTATTATTTATCAATGATGCCAATTTTAGTCACTATAGCTTACTTGTATGCCGTCTTCCTTTTATCATTTATCTTGTATTTCTTGGCTACTTCCACTAATCACGGATCTGTTGAGTCTATATATATGCCTCTTATGAAACAGTAATGAATCCTTGATTAGTCCCCCAATATCGTTTATGCAATTAGTTTGAGTCTGTCCGTATATATTTATATAAATTCCTATATACCAACCTAGCATTGAGGGTAGCCTTTCCATACTTGGCACTTTTGCTGTTTCTATTGTCCACAAATGATTATAGATGATTAAACTCGTGTGGCAGAAGTTTGCGATCCTATCTTTTCATGCAACGCCGTTTCTACTCATTTTGACTTTCCATGCGTCCCCGTTTATTTATATCCGGGCCACTATGAATAAAGGATATATAAAAGATTAGGGAAAAAAATATATAGGGATTCACGACCCACATTATAACTTACTTCATACTTATAAACTTCCCCTTCACTTATCTATAGGTTGCCGTACCCTATTATCTGAACTGCACATCATTTAATGTCTATTAGCCTCATTGGTATGTCATTTGGTATCGCACAAGTTTAAAATATTAGAAAGGCACCTATAGCTTATGGGCTTTTATTCATATGCATAAAGATGGCAGACCTAATGGGCCAAATTTTCAAGTTCCAACTCCTGAATATTATCTAAGGTATGATAGCTATACCTTCTTAGGGTCACTTGGCTGAAGACAGTCAGGGACCCATTCTAATTCAAGGATACGGATGACCCAAATCCTTTATAGTATCACACACATAGTGGTTCTTTAAGCATGCAATTGATAGGACTTCAATCAGTTCCAGGCCAATCCACCGATGGGTTACAATCAATATCTAGAAACAAGGAACAAAAAATACTGGAGCGAGTAGAAAGTATACCCATTTTCAATCTAAGTGGGTCACAGTTATCTCCAATGATCATGACAGTTTTATCCAAAGGCCTTACATTTGCGCCCCATTCGGGTCTAAACAAATTTGAATTATTTAGAGATCTTCAAGTGTTCTTGAGAAAAATCAGATTAAAAGTTTTTTTCTCTTCAAATGATGGACAAAGTGACAGGCTTAACCTATCAGGACTTGCACCAAAATCAACCTTTACACCTACAGTTGATCAGCTACCACCAGAGGTAGCTATATTTGAGCAAGTACTGTATAACAAATGTATTAATATTACCAAATATGTCCAGAAGACCCCATTCAATTTGAATAGAGACGAATATAAAGCTTTGGAAGGTTTAAAAACTAGTACTGATAAGACTATAAAAGCATGTGATAAAGGAGGAGGAATCGTTGTATATGATACCCCCACTTATGTGACAAAAATGGAAAACATGCTAAGTGATACACACTTTTATTTGCCAATTACTAGAGACCCAACGATACATACAGTTAATAAGATATGGAAGCTTACGAACCGAGCATTGAAAGATGGAGAGATTTGTGACAAAGAACGGGACTACTTAAATGTAGAGAAACCTCGAATGGCCAGTATATACGGCATATCTAAGGTTCATAAAGATACAATGGATCCGCCACTAAGACCTATAGTAACCAGGATAGGTTCAGCCACAGAGCCTTTAGCCAAATATATTGATGCCATTTTATGTGCCCATGTATCTCGGACACCAGCCTTTGTGCAAGACACAAGACATATTATCAATCTTGTAGAAAACATCATGTTTTGCCCACACACCCAATTTTAGTAACAATGGATATAGAGGCTCTCTATAGCAATATTCCTATAGATGGAGCCATAGCAGCAGTACATTGGTTCATCCAAACTTACAATATTAAATGTCCATCCTTGTTCCTTTTAGAATGCCTCAAAATAGTGTTATGTGACAACATCTTTGAGTTTAATAACCAGCTATATAAACAAAACCGGGTGTCAGTATGGGGGCATCATGTGTGCTGACGGTAGCTAATATTTACATGTCACAATTTGAGAAGAAATATGTCTTTAATGATATAGCCCCTTTCTATGAATCTGTGATCAAATGGTCGCGATTCATAGACGACGTTTTCTTTATTTGGAATGACAGTTATGAGAATTTACAGCAATTCCTAGAGTGGATAAACCTGTGTGATATCAATATACACTTCACAAACCATATAAGTACAGAACAGGTTGAGTACTTAGATGTGTTGATAAAACATGGGCAGGGTATTCTAGTGGTGGATCTATTTGTTAAGCCTACCGCCAGAAATACCTTGTTACACTATGACAGCTATCATCCGACTATACAAAAAAATAGCATTCCGTTCGGTGAGTTTTTGCGGCTTCGACGGAATTGCACTAATATTGAGGATTTTTACATCAAAGCTGAAACAATGAAGAGGAAGTTCCTGGCTAGGGGCTATCCTAAAAAGATCATAAAAGACTCTTACAAAAGAGCTTGTTTTTACGATCAACAGCATTTGTTATTGACCACTAAAGAGAAAAAAGATCCGGCATTAGTCTTTGTCACCAGGCACTCTATGCTAAATGACAGAATTAGACAGGCAGCATGTGCTACTTGGCATATACTGAATGTGAATGCATCCAAAACAGAGCAAATTCCTAAACCTATGTTCGCATATTGGCAAAATAAATCAATAAAAGATCATGTGGTACATTCACGTATGAGGAAAACTAATATCTATCAACATAAGAGTATTAGTGGTGACAAACCGATAGTGGGAACATACAAATGCATGAATTGTAAATCATGCGCAACAGCCATAGAAGCGCCAACCTTGCATTTTAATAATCAAATAATCTCTCCTAAAAACCTTAACAACTGTAAAACATCCAATGTAATTTACCTGATAATATGTCCCTGCAGATTGAGCTATGTAGGAGAGACAGGTAGAGTGTTAAATGTGAGATTAACAGAACACAGGTCAGCCATTAAAACAAAGAAAACGGCAGCACCCATGGTAAATCATTACATTGAAAAGTGCCATGCACCGGAAGATATGCAATGGTATATCTTGGTAAAAATCAGTCAGAGAGAGGGGCTACATGTAGATAAAATCTGAAAACTCAGAGAAGTTTACTGGATCTTTATTTTGGGAACCTCAACCAAAGGCCTCAATCTCGAGATTTCCTGGGATCAGGCTATCACTTAGAGATTGAGTACATAGAAAAAAGCATAGGGGTGGAGGGGGTTGAAACATCACCAAAATAATGAGTAAAAGTTCTTAACAAACTGAATACTATCTTCGCACAGAAGTGAACCGAGAGTGTCTGCTGCTAAGCAGATTATTGTAAATAACTTAAATAAACAGATATGTAATGCTGATGATTAATACTAAATATCTAATCTGAGGTATTAGAAAGTCGCTGTAGATTAATATCTCACACTAAAATCTATGGTATCAGAAAACTGTAAATCAGTTTCTATTGGGCATGCCACCTATAATTACTCCATATGCATAGGATGGTGTGCAGTAACCAAATCAGGCCTCAGTAGCTGTTGAATGAATATAAACCAATGTTGGAATCAATAGCGATGATGTAGTCCCCAAAACTAGATTTATGCACATAAGAGAGCGCTTTGTATGGAAGGTCAAAAATAAAACACAGTAAAGTAGTCTAAGCAAATGAATATTCTAAGATGGCGGCCGTAGATAAGAGTATAAGTAAAGGAGCATTTAGCGTAATAACGTTCTTACGTACGATCAAGTAACGAAAAAATATCCGACCAGGAAATGATAGCGACAACCCCAGAGAGATGGGAATACGGGTCTGAGGCAGTAATAAGGTAGACTTTACTTAGACAAGTTATAATTTAATTAAATAGTTAACAAGAGTGAATCTAGCAGTGTTAAAAATTAGATTTACATACATAAGAGAATTTATTGCACTGTGGCTTAAAAGTAAAATACATTGAAATAGATTAAGTGTACGAGCACTCTAAGATGGCAGCCATAGACAATAATGAAGACACGCAAAGGAGCACGTTACGTCATGACGCCACCACATAAGATCAAGTAACAGAGGAATATTTAACCAGGAAAAAATAATAACAAACCTTGCGAGACGGAAATCGAGTTAGAGGCATGCGGCAGGCAACGCTATGAGCTTGGTAAATTATAATCTAATCGTACAGTTAAAAAGATTAGTTTAGCAGTGCTTTAATATGTGCGTAAAACTTTTTAGACCCCTGTTCACAAATTTATGTGGGAAATTAACTTTAGAATGTCAAGTAGACTATTTCCAACTTCATTAATGAGCGCTGCCCTGTATCGTGATGAAATGTCAGATTAAGGACGCCCACACGATATAAGAGGTCTGTTATCGCTATAGATATATTCTTTGCATTTACCCAGCCCAGCCGATTTAGGAGGCAAATAAGCTTGAAAAACAGTGCATTCCTATAAATTACATGCTTAACGAACCACTATGTGATACTATAAAGGATTTGGGTCATCCGTATCCTTGAATTAGAATGGGTCCCTGACTGTCTTCAGCCAAGTGACCCTAAGAAGGTATAGCTATCATACCTTAGATAATATTCAGGAGTTGGAACTTGAAAATTTGGCCCATTAGGTCTGCCATCTTTATGCATAAGAATAAAAGCCCATAAGCAATAGGTGCCTTTCTATTATTTTAAACTTGTGCGATACCAAATGACATACCAATGAGGCTAATAGACATTAAATGATGTGCAGTTCAGATAATAGGGTACGGCAACCTATAGATAAGTGAAGGGGAAGTTTATAAGTATGAAGTAAGTTATAATTTGGGTCGTGAATCCCTATATATTTTTTTCCCTAATCTTTTATATATCCTTTATTCATAGTGGCCCGGATATAAATAAACGGGGACGCATGGAAAGTCAAAATGATTAGAAACGGCGTTGCATGAAAATATAGGATCGCAAACTTCTGCCACATGAGTTTAATCATCTATAATCATTTGTGGACAATAGAAACAGCAAAAGTGCCAAGTATGGAAAGGCTTCCCTCAATACTAGGTTGGTATATAGGAATTTATATAAATATATACGGACAGACTCAAACTAATTGCATAAACAATATTGGGGGACTAATCAAGAATTCATTACTGTTTCATAAGAGGTATATATATATAGACTCAACAGATCCGTGATTAGTGGAAGTAGCCAAGAAATACAAGATAAATGATAAAAGGAAGTTGGCATACAAGTAAGCTATAGTGACTAAAATTGGCATAATTGATAAATAATACAGCTATTGAATAGATAGTGAATCTTTATGGATTATATTTTATATCTTTAGATACAACGAGTGCATCGAATTTATCTGTGCATCTGGAATAACATTGCCTATGTAGAAGAAACGTCTCCGTTAAAACAAAGGTACTTGGTAAATCAGACTAAGGGGACATGTAAATATATGTAATTAGCAATATGCTGGTTAGTAGTGAAAAAGCTTGTAAATAATGGAGAAGCTCTTCATGTTTTTTTGTAAAAAACTGTTGTACTGAATAGAGCTGTTAGTTCTTAATCCAATATCTAATAAATGGAAAAAGTGATGTTATTGACAAAAACATTGAAATAACAAACTTATGGGATCGATTTGTATATAGCAGAATTAAAATGATATAGGTTAAAGTAAGTCATACAAACCACAAAGATTAAATGGAGGGTAAGATTTGTATGACTTTTACAAGTTCTATTAAACTTTGGTTCCTCTGTCTCTATCAGATAGTTTCATTAATAGATGTTGGATTGGAATACTTAATATAAACCTTCTCTGTGCGTGAGAATGCATTACTTTTCATCTCTTTGTGAGTAATTCACAGTATTGTTCGGTGTCACTTTTCTCAGACCTCATTTCAGAAATATCAGTCAATGACTTAATAGACGTATATCTAAAGTATATTGAATCAGCGCAACAAATCTCTAGATGACAACTGTCTTTTTTTGTATATATATATATATTATTATTTTTTGTAATTTTTTTTTTAGCATCCACTGGTAAAGAAAATCCTGAAGAAAGCATTTGCCGAAACGCGTTGGTGGTATTCCTCAAATCACTACCAGTGTTCTCTATATATGATTTCGATTGTACTGGGTGGTATTCTTTTAATTACCACCAGAGTTTTTTATATATGATCTCAATTGTATTGTGAATGGTGCTTTGACAACATAAAATGTGGTAAATATAATGTATCTAGAAGTAAATCATGTATAAATTGAAACGAGTTTTTTATATATATCCTGTTAACTATATAAAAATACTAAAAAAGATCAATAAAATTAATTATATTTTTTCAAAGTTGTTCGTCATAATGTATATCATGTGGTTGGTGGTCTAGAGCTTGCACGCTTTCTTAATGTTAATCAGCACTGGACCCGGTGCGATAATTTTCAATTTATACATATAGAACTGCATGCGCATTTGTGAGAAAGTCGTCGGCGAGAGAAGGAAGAGGGAGCCCTGGGACACCGCAGCTCAGGTAAGTTATTTAATTTACTTAAACATTGTTTTTTTAAAGTTTAACATTATACTTAATGTATTTTAAAAGCGGGCGGGAGGGAGGCGGGTGGCGCATAGTGGGGCTACGCAGAGTGTGCGGGTGGGCGTAGATTTGCCCCCACTCCGTAATGCTCCAATTAGCCTCACTACGCCCACTACGTACAGCCTTAGATCTTAGTCATTCTTATACACACGTCTTCAAGATTTTACAGTATGCTACATGTAATATGACTCTAATGTACTGACAGTCTTAGTCATTTGTGTTTAAATGTGAACTCGCATATTAAATGTGCACCATTGATTTCAAACTAAGTTTTCCTGACTAGGCTTGTTTTCCATTCTGCATGAAATGCTGTTTTCCATTTCCACTTGCATGTCTTTTTCCGTGCAAGTTTGTTCACATGGTTTGTTAGTTTGAGAATAAATACAACACTGTTTTAGTGGTAGATAGAGAGTCTGAGAAGAAGACATTGATGAACAACAGGGAGAGGCAGAACGTTAATTGACTGCCTCTATTCATCTATGTATCGAGGAGTCACCGGTACCAAAGGACAATGTTGTTTCCATGTTCAGCCTGGGATATTCTGCTAAAGTACCGAGTAACTTTCATTAAGACTTTGAGAGGTTTAGACCTGTATGTGTATTCCCTCTGACTTTCTCAAAGTGTGACTTAGGCTAACACTCATTTCTCTGACCGAAGAAGACTATTGCCCAAGCATCTGAAATGCAGACACCTTCCAATATTTCCCTCAATTTTCTGCATGTTCCCTATTTTTCTACATTTGCATGCTTTGTGAGATCCTTTATGTTCCAAAACCATCTTCCTTAGCTTAGATATAATTAAGATGATTTTATATTTTACTCGTGTATACAAGAGACAATCATAAACACTTCTCTGAGCACCAAATCCGGCTGCTGATCTTTAGTATTGCTGTGACTAAACTACTTGTTTGCCTTATACCAGTACACCTAAACTTCTTTAGTAGGTTGGGTTTACCAGTTGTTATTCTCTAGCATTACAGCATTGTGCTGAGATTTGTTTATCTTAACTTGACTGCTAATTTATAATAACCCTTCTTAAGTATAGTTACTCATTCCTGGTCCTAATTGTGTAGCCACATGGGCTACAGTGTTAATTGAAATTGATTGATTTAATGCTTACTGCCTTCACCTCTTAGGCAGTGAAGAAAAGGTACATCTGAGGACAAATGGTAAGAGGTTTAACCCAAAGGGCTGCAACAACTTAGGAACCCGTTTGATGGTTCGTTACTGAAGTGAGGGAGTTAGGGTGCTTCATTAAGAAATTTCTCAAGACCAGTCTAAACTCCTAAAGTCCATGGTTCATTCGAAGGATTGAGGGAGTACCAGCGGTTCGAAAATGATTTGTAGCTGTTGAAGTGTGAGTATTAATAGGGCTGCAATGATAGTGACTCAAATGAAATACTGGTGGGAATTTTGATTTGCCTATGACACCCGTAAATGAAGTTTCTAATTCAATGGGCGATAGTTCAGGAATGACAGCCCCTTCAAATTTGCTTGCTGTAAATGCCCCAGATGCACTGACTGCTTCTGTACCATTGGTTCTGTAGTTCCTCTGTATAAACCTGGATTGGTAGGAAGTACTACACGACCTTTGGCTGTTCCTACTTGAATAAGTACTTCAGCAAGAAATTATGAGGGCTCAAACATGAAACCGATTCCTCAAATTCCTCTGGTCCCGAAACAAGGGAATACCCAATGTGCTGCCAGTGCAGACCCTACATTAAATCAGACCAGGTTTGACACAGCTAGAAGATTCTTCCAAAGATCACCCCCCTTTTTCATGCCCAAAACAAATGTGCTTCCAAATGTTAAATACAGTACCTCCAGGTCAGAAATGCCTATGGGTTCGCCAAATTCTGATATTTCTCTTTTGAACTCACATCCTAATGCAAATAGTGGTTCCTTTAGAGGAGAGAAAATTCTTAATACCAAGGCAGAACAACCTGGTCTCACTGCCTGAGAAATTGTTGATTGGTTCAAGGGTATAGACACTCTGAATGGTAGTGGGAATCCTGGAAGGAATACTTAACCTTCAGAGAGAGAAAAGACAATAGACAAATGATAATTGGAAATCTTGACGTCTCCCTAGTAAATGCCTATCAGGATGATGAGCTATTGTTCATGTGTAAAGATATTACTAAACGTGCTGGACAGGCTCATGAAAGATCATCTAAATTGGCTCACAGATTTGAAATTGACTTGTAAAATTCCAAAGTCCTACAGATAAGTTATGGTTTAAGCTTTAATGACTGGGATCTCACAAATATGAGACCACCAGGAATGAAATTACAGATCACAGAATTAATTGCCTATGTCCAAAAGTCGAGTGAGTTGGATAGATGGAAAGGCAGCAGGGCAAAGGTAAAAGAACTGAAGAAAGTCAGATTAGAACTACCTTCACTCAGAGTAGGATGCGGATATACATATACTTCTCATGAGAGAAATGCCTGGTGGAGGTAATGTCCACATACCGTGGAGCAGGACTGATCTTGCGTCATACACAAATGATTTTCTGAAACTAAGAGAAGACCAAGTGGAATGGTGCACACAGATTGATCAATTTTTTCAGATATAAAAGTTTCTGTGAATTGATTTGAATACCTTATTTGAAATTGTGGTTCCAGGTGGCTTGTGAGTCAAATGCAAAGTTGCTGTGTATTGGCCTTAGAGGGCGATGCCTATGCAACATCCCATATCAAACACTTCGTCACCAGTAGTGATGAAGAAGTATAATCAGGTGATTACATTTTTTAAATTGAAAATACCTCCCAAAGAGATTGATTGGGTAAAGACTGACAGAATATCTCAAGAGTCCACAGAATCAATACATGCCTATTATGAGACACTGTTGTAGTTCTTTAAGCAGTACAGTCGGACAGATACCATTGAGACAAAAGACATTGGACATTGTGTGTGCAGGTTTGTTTATGGATTGAAACCTGAGATTAGTTTCATAATTCAACAGCATTTGATTTGTTGGCAGAGTAAGTCTATTGATGAAATATGGCAAATACTTCAGTGATGAATTGGAAATGAAACTTAAGAAATTGAAGAGTAGTTGATGATAGCACAAATGAAAGATACACAGCGAGTTAAGAATCAGCAGTTTGTTGGGAATGCTGGTCCCATGCACAGAGTTTTTCAACAGGGAGGTAGTAATCGGTTTCAACCGCAAGGTAGAGGTCGTGGTGTCTTGATTGATCCGAGTACAGGGATTGATGTGGCGATGTTGAAAAATTTGATTCCATGCCACGTTTGCGCCAAGTTGGGGCACTGGAAGTGGGAATGTCGATTTAATGCTGGTAACATGGCAAATAGAAATCAGGTTCAGAATGACAGATTTTTGCAATTTCAAGGTAATAATATTGTTCAGACACAGAAAGTGCTGAGAGTACAACATTTCAATGTGCCTACAGCCCAGGTAATGCAGGTTCCACAGGCCCCAATTCCATAGCAAAATGCAAATGTTCACAGGTTTGACCCTGATTCATGAATCAGGGTATGTCTCTACAGTACTCTATGATACAAACAGACGAGGATTACGGCTCAGACCTGTCACAATTTAGGGGCCTGAGAGGGAAGGAGGATTGCTTGCTTGGTGCAACCTTGGAGGTAGACCAGAGTGGACTATTCCTGGATGGTGATGTGAATAACTACAGGTATCATTCTTAAATTAAACTGCTGCTACCTGCTCTACTGTGAGAACAGCAGAGGTTCCCATCCTACCCCTCTCATTAAAATTAATCCAAGTTGTAGGAGTTCAAAATAAACAAATGTCTATCCCAGTATCAGAAGCGGAACCTGTCAAAATAGAGTCCTTTGAGAAGAATCACTGATGTGTGGTGTATTATTAAGTCCTGTAAATCTGCTGAGATGAGATCTTTGGTGTAAGCTGAATTGTTCCATTTTCTGTACCCAATACGGCATTGAGTCTCAGACTCATGATGAAAATGTTGCTTTTAAACTTGTCAGTCAAAAATCAGAGATCGGCTTGTACCCTATGTTGACAAAAGATGATTTGCCCCCAGAGCTGGGAGACAATGTTACCTGAAGTCTGGGACTTTCGGGGGAAGACATAGGACTAATTAAAGGTGTTGAACCAGTCCACATAACAGTGAAACCTAAATCTGAATTAGGCACAGGCGGAGTTCGCGGAGTTCTTCAGTGAAATTTTACCTGAGGAGCAGCTCGCGCTCGTCAATTTACCGTTGACAAGCCAGAGTGGGGAAACATTCACTGTGCTATGCACAGCTGAGTTTTCTACACTCCGTGAGCTCCGTGGAGTTTGGAAAACTCTGCAAACTTTGCGAGCAGAGTGTAGTTCACCACCCAGGCTTATGCTGAATACCCAAGAAATCCACAATACAATTTGAACCCTGAAACCATTGTTGGGATAACTCATGTGACTGAATCAATGATTGAGCAAGGCATTCTGAAGGACATTATGAAGACTCCGTGTAACTTACTTATTATGGGTTTTCTGAAGCCCAAAAGCAAGTGCCACATATTGCAGGAATTAGAAGAATTAATGGCGTTGTTGTTCCTTTTTGTCTTGTGGTACTGAATCCAGCTGTGAATTTTTTTCAGACTCCGTGTGAGGCCAAGTGGTTCTTGATCATTGACTTATACCAAGCTTTCTTCTCCATATAGTTGAATGAGGATAGCAAATTCCTCTTTGCATTTTAGTTGAGCAGCTGTGTTTTGGCATGATGCTGAGTCCCACAAGGGTGTACGAAGCGTCCCTCTATCTTCAACCAGAAATTTAAAAATATTCTGGAGTGTCTGATGATGCCCTATCAATCGGTCATGTTTCCCTGCATTGTTGTTAAATACACACGAGGCTTGCATACAAGATACAATTGCTCTGTTGAACTACTTAGCTGAGAATGGACATAATGTGTCGCCGACCAAATTACAGTATTGTAAGAAAGAAGTCTTGCACATAGGACATAACTTTGAGAAGGGAGCGACAAAAGTGTCACAAGAGAGATTTCAGTGATTCTAAAAAATGAATCCACCAGCTACCCAGAAAGAAGTCTGGATATATTTGGCAATGGTGAACTACTGTTACCAGTGGATTTCCACCTTTTTCCTACTGGCCAAGCCTTTGCTGAGGCTGACACACAAGGATGTGTCAGATCCGACACTATGGGATGACCGCTGTATGAGTCCCTTCTCAGAACTGAGAGAATGTCTCTGCCATGCTCCAGCACTGAGAACATCAAATGTTTTCCTTTGTTTTGCAGTAAGAGGGAGGGCTGCACTCTCCCAGTGCTAATGCAGATACACAGGAATGCTCACAGACCAGTCCCAGATTTTTCAGCTGCACTCTACCCAGTAGCTGCTGCTTTGCCCTGCTGTCTCAAAGCTGAGACTTCGACTGGTGTCAGCATGGCGCAGTGTGAGATCATTGTTATGGGTCATCCTCTACCTGTTTTTGTTCCCCATTCTGCAGGGGTACTGTATCCTACTGTATCTTACCAGTAGCTACCTTACCAAGTATGAGCAGGTTATACATACTGAGGAAAATATGTCTTTAAAACACTGAACTACAATTAACTCTACAACACTTTGCCTGTACCTGGAAATGACAATGCTGAAGGTGAAGTTGAGAATGTGCCATTGTCTGCTACTAGCTGAATCAGATTATGTAATGTTTGTTGATTGCTCTCATTTACAAGACCATGAAGGAAGCCTGAGGTCTGCTTATGCAGTCTGTACAGTCTCAGGTGTGGTTGAAGCTTCTTGGCTTCAAGGAGTATTTTCTGCACATATGGGTGAATTGATTGCTCTTACTAGAGCATGCTGTGTTTCAGACCAGTTGAGAGTGGCAATTTTTATGGATAGTCAGTATGGCTTTGAACAGTTATGGTCGTAAAGCGTATTTATGACCTCTACGAGGTCACTAATTTGCAATGGCAAAAGTGTGCACAATCTGTCATAGGCATTACAGCTAACTGGCTAAGATTATGGTCGTGGAGTGTTCTGCACACCTCAATAGAACTGACTATGTGACTGTGGGCAACAGGTACACGGATGAATCCGCAAGATTTTGTGCCCTGAATGATTGCACCTTTAATGAGGAGTACCACAAAGAAAACCAGTATGCAACGAATTGCAATGTTGTTAACCACAGTTGATACTTGGGAGGAAGTTAAGAGGTTATAGGAGAAAGTGTCAGAAGCAAAACAGCAATGCTGGATTAGAACAGGTTGTGTCAAAAGAGATGAGGAAAACATTTGGGGTAAAGGAATGTAAGATCTGTGTTGCCAGACAGTTTGTTGACTCTAATAGCGAGACATTACCATGTAAACACAAGGAGGTGATATACGGAGTGCCGAAACCTTTCAGACACTCACCCTCAGTCACAGATCTGGGTTTAATCCATCATCGTTCTTAAGCTCACTTCGCCAACCCAGTTCAGACCCAGCCATGTGCAAATCAGTCATGACCCTGTTCCTCATAGGAACAGTTCAGCCCGAACTGCCAAGCCAGGTCTTCCCTGGACAGGACACAAGCATCCTAGGACTATGTACCTGCACATGTAGGTAGGGATGCCATAGTGCATTTGTACAGGAAAACATGTTTTATTTTCCCAGGTTCAGACTGATGGCAAAAGGGTTGTGTTATGTTATGTTAGGGAAACAACCTTTACAACGCAGTCATTACATCGCGCTACATTTACAACGCAGTCATTACATCGCAACATCCTTTTTAACGCATGTCACTACAACACAGTCATTACGTTGCATGTCACTACAAGGCATGTCACTACAATGCAGGCATTACATTGCATGTCATTACAACGCATACCATTACAATGCCTACACCATCCAACAGTTACCCTACTGTTTCACCCCCTGGAGTTAGAATAGTAATTTTTACCCCTACACTATCCAACACTTACCCTACTGTTGCACCCCCTGAAGTTGGAATAGTAATTTGTACCACTACACTATCCAACATTTACCGTAAATGCAATGTAATGGTATGCGTTGTAATGTTATGCATTGTAAAGGTATAATGTGATGTAACGAAATGCGTTGTAAATATAGTTATAACAAATTTGTTGTAGTGGCATGCGATATAAATATATGTGTTGTAAAGGATGTTGCGATGTAAGAACTGCATTGCAAAGGCATGCGTTGTAAATGTATGCAAAGAAACATCATACATTAGTTATATTATGTTATTTGCACTTGTAGCGTGCACAGATACTCCGAGGAGTGTCCCAACGCGAGCCTGGAGAAAGGGAAGGCGAGCACAGACATATGAAGATTTGTTTAAATAAAAAGATACGTCGTCAGTTTCTTTTTTAAATTGGCAGAAGTCTTCAATACTGCAAAGAGCCAAAAGGAGTGAATTCCAGGCTGAGGTGGCTCTGACTGCGAGTGAGCTGCCTCCCACTCTTGTAAGACAGAATCAAGGAGTATGAGCAAGGAACTGAGAAGATGGCTGAAGACGTCTGGCAGGGACATAGAACTGGAACCTCTTCTGTAGATAGGAGGGGCCGCAGTCGTGCAATGCCCGATGGACCTGGGAAACAACCTTTACAACGCAACTATTACATCGCACTACACTTACAACGCAGGCATTACAACACAACATCCTTTACAACGCATGACACTACAACGCATACCATTACAACGCATACCATTACAACGCAGACACTACATTGCATGTCACTACAACGCAGGCATTACAACGCATACCATTACAACGCATACCATTACAATGCATACCATTGGAGTAAGAATAGTAATTTTTAACCCCTACACTATCCAACACTTACCCTACTGTTGCACCCCCTGGAGTTAGAATAGTAATTTTTACCCCTATACTAGCCAACACTTACCCTACTGTTGCACCCCCTGGAGTTAGAATAGTAATTTGTACCCCTATACTATCCAACACTTACCCTACTGTTGCACCCCCTGGAGTTAGAACAGTAATTTTTACCCCTATACTATCCAACACTTACCCTACTGTTGCACCCCCTGGAGTTAGAATAGTAATTTTTATCCCTATACTATCCAACACTTACCATACTGTTGCACCCCCTGGAGTTAGAATAGTAATTTTTAACCCCTACACTATCCAACACTTACCCTACTGGTGCATCCCCTGGAGTTAGAATAGTAATGTTTACCCCTATACTATCCAATACTTACCTTAAATGCAATTTAACATTATGCGTTGTAATGGTATGCGTTGTAAAGGTAGTATGCGATGTAATGGAATGCGTTGTAAAGGTAGTTTTCAAAAATGCGTTGTAGTGTCATGCGATGTAATGGAATGCGTTGTAGTGGATGTTGCGTTGTAAAAATTGCGTTGTAAGTGCATGCGTTGTAAAAGTATGCGTTGTAACGTCATACATCCGATGGACCTTGGTCAGGGCTTTAATCTTGACTCGATTAGCCACAGGTAGCCAGTGAAGTGATCGCAAATGCTGTCTAACACTGCTTCCCATCGGGATGGTAAAGACAAGTCTAGCAGCGGCATTCTGAACAACCTGTAATTTATTAAGAAGATAACCCGGCAGGCCGGCATACAAAGCATTGGTGTAATCGAGCCACGAAAGAATCAAGGCCTTGGTCACTGTTTCCTTGGCTGATCTGGGGAGAAGAGGGAGGAAAAAGGGATTTGAGTAGCCCAAAGCAGTTCCCCGCTAGCTTTTTAATCTGGGTGGAAAAGGAAAGATTCTCCTCGAACCAGAAGCCCAGATTTTTCGCGGTCTCCCCGTTGCGGCTGGCAATGGAAAATCCGCCAGCCATAGAGTTTCTCTGAACTGGGGAGGTAAGGTCCCATAGAGAAGAATTTCAGACTTACCCTCATTACATTTGAGCTGTGCTGAGGAAAGCCATTGAAAGACTGCTGCGAGCCAATTTTTGGCCAGTATCGGGGAGCAGTCTGATTTTCCCCAGGTAAACAGCAGCTGAGTGTTGTCAGCATAAGCTATAATTTTGGCTCCCAGCTCTTCAGCTAAATAGATCAGAGGGGTGACGTATAGATTAAAGAGAAGGGGGCTCACAGAGGACCCCTGTGGCACCCCCCTGGTCACCTCCTAAGGTGAAAAGGAGAACGGAGGGAGCCAAACTTGTTGGGTGCACCCTTCCAGGAAGGATTTAAGCCAGCTCAAGGCAGCACCCAAAATCCCCATGTCCTCAAGGCGGGTGAGCACCAAAGAGTGGGGGATAGTATCGAATGCTGCCGAGAGATCCAACAAAATAAGAGCCGCCCCCCTCCCGCATTCAAACATTCCCAAATGGCCTCAGAAACTTCCACCAAGGCCGACTCAGTGCTGTAGGAGGCTCTGAATCTGGATTGAGCTGGATGAAGTAGTCCGGCACCCTCAACGAAGTCTGTGAGTTGTTTGTTAACTCGACCCCTCACAGTTCAGCTTCAGAGCTAACCACAGCACCGAGACCGCCCTCATCGCAGCCACGGACGACATCAGATCCCTGACCAACAAAGGAGAAACCGTGGCCCTCATACTCCTGGACCTCTCTGCAGCCTTCGACACGGTATGCCACCATACCCTGATACGTCGCCTCAGCAACGCCGGCATCAGAGACAAGGCCCTGGAATGGATCATCTCCTTCCTCTCCGGAAGAACCCAGAGAGTCCGCCTCCCCCCCTTCAGATCCACATCCACAGAGATCATCTGCGGCGTCCCCCAAGGATCCTCCCTCAGCCCCACCCTCTTCAACATCTACATGACCCCCCTGGCGAACATCGCACGAAAACACGGACTCGACCTAATATCCTACGCCGACGACACCCAGCTCATCTTATCCCTCATCAACAACCCCACCTCAGCTAGAACCAGACTACATGAAGGCATGAAGGAAGTAGCGAACTGGATGACAGACAGCCGGCTTAAACTGAACACAGAGAAGACGGAGGTCCTCATACTCGGCCCTACACCCTCCGCCTGGGACGACTCCTGGTGGCCTCCCGCCCTGGGCAGCACTCCCCAACCCACTGACCACGCACGCAACCTCGGCTTCATCCTGGACTCATCCCTCTCCATGACCAGACAGGTCAACTCGATGACCTCGGCATGCTTCAACACCCTCCGCATGCTCCGCAAGATCTTCCGCTGGATCCCCACCGACACCAGGAAGACCGTCACCCACGCCATCGTCACCAGTCGCTTGGACTATTGGAACACTCTGTACGCCGGCATCACCATCAAGCTGCAGAGGAAACTGCAACGAATCCAGAACGCTGCCGCACGACTCATCCTGAACATACCCCGCCACCACCACATCTCCGGACACCTGAAGAAACTTCACTGGCTCCCAGTCAACAAGAGAATCACCTTCAGACTCCTCACCCACGCACACAAAGCCCTGCACAACCTCGGACCAAAACTCATCAACCACCGCGTCTCCTTCTACACTCCTCCGCGCACCCTACGCTCGACCGGACAAGCCCTGGCAGCCGTACCCCGCATCCGCAAAGCCACCGCCGGAGGAAGATCTTTCTCTTTTCTGGCAGCGAAGACCTGGAACTCCCTTCCCAGCCACCTTCGCGCCATACAGGACCACCTCTCCTTCAGAAGGCAGCTCAAGACCTGGCTCTACGAGCACTGACCCCCCCCTCCCCCCCAGCGCCTTGAGACCCTTACAGGTGAGTAGCGCGCTTTATAAATGTAACTGATTGATTGATTGATTGATTGATTGATTGATTGATTGATTGATTGATTGATTGATTGACCTTTTCACTGGCTTTCACCATGATAGGAAGGAGGGAGATGGGGCGATAGTTAGCTCGAGAAGCAGATCCAATGTTGGTTTCTTTATGCGGGGCAGAATCTTAGCCTGCTTCCATACCAAAGGAACACGGGCCTCCTGAAGGGACGGATTGATAAGTCTATTGACTTCAGGGTTCACTGTCTCCGCGACCGAGGCAAGGAGTCTGGCTGCACAGGGATCGGTAGGGAAGCCTGACTTTAAGGACTTACGGATCTTCAGTGACTCAGGCAAGTCAATAGGTGAAAAAACTGTCAGGGAAGAAGACCCAGTATGTGACACCTCCGAGGGCGAGGGCCTGGTTATAGAAAGGATCCACTAAAATAAAGGAAGCCTGGATGGACCGAACCTTATCAATAAAGAAATTTGAAAGAACCTCACACCAAGCGTTTGAAGAGGGGAGTGTGATAGATACCGCCCTAGGGGCCATAAAGTTCTGGACGATGGCGAAGATTTCTTTAGAATTATTTCTTGCTAGATCGATGTGATCCGCAGAGTAGAGGCTTTTGGCCCAAGCTATAGAGGAATAGTACAGCTTCTGAGCTTTCCTAAGGTTCAATTTCGCCAAAGGGCAATAATCCAACCACCATGCCCATTCTACCTTTCTGCAGTGTTGTTTCTGCAATCTGAGCTCCTGTGAAAACCAAGGCTGGGATGGTGAGTCGCTGGATAGATTGCGGGGGGCCATGGGAGAAGAACGGGCTGACGCCCTCTTAATCCAACTGGAGAAGTTTTCAAGAGCACCCTCCAGATTGACAGAGGGGGCTAGTCTGGACTCAGCTAGAGCGCAGCTGAAGGTCATTGGATCAATTTTAGCAAAAGCTGGGCTATGGCCGGCATTGCTCGGGGGAATACTACCCTCCAGAATCCAGAAAAAGTATGTTAGGAGTGATCGGACTAGGGCAGAGGCAGAGGATCATCCACCTTAATAGTGAAGTTAGAGCAGATAGGATTGAGGATATGTCCACCTGAGTGTGTCGGTGCCCTGACCCATTGAGTAAGCTGGTCTAGGTTAAGAAAATCCATGAACTCACTGGTGTCTCCCTCCTCAACTTTATCCAAATGGATGTTAAGGTCTCCCAGAAAGAGATCATTTGAAAACCACAACATGCGTGGAATGATAAAATCTGCCAGTTTTTTGAGAAAAGGTCCTGCAGGCCCAGGGGTCCTGTAAAACAATTTGCAGCCAGGGAGATATGAGGGGAAATCATGACACTAAAATCGAGGGCATCACCCTTTCCTAGCTCCGAGGACTCTTCACAACGAAAGGCCCATTGATCCCTGAAGATATTCACAACGCCGCCACCCTTACGATTTTGCGGTCAACCCGAGAAATCTTGAAACCGCCAGGTATTGCCAACTCAATGATAGGATTAGAAAAGTCATTGAGCCAGGTCTCGGTAATAAATAGCATATCGGGTCGCAGGCTGAATCTACAGTTATTGCACCCAAAAGGGGCGCGGCTAACACCTCCCACCTGGTGGACTGGGGACAAGGCTGAGGTCGAAGCGAGATAAGTGTCATTGCGGCTATATGTCTGATGGGTAGAGTGGTTCAACGGCAGACGGGCAGCATGGCTGATGCTGACCACTTCAGGGACGCTGACGGGCGCTTATGGGCTAACCTTTGGCATGCCTTCGGCACGCTGCCGGCGTGTCCGCTGCGTGCGTCCACTGCATGTCAACACCAAGGCCTTAGATATACTTGGGCATTGCTTTTAATAGGAGGGAGACTAGAATGTCTCCCCTCCAAGAAGATGGCTGCCGGAAGTGTCCCACCGGAAGTGGGTGAAAACACACACTGCCTGAAGAAGTAACTCCCTCCACTCAATCACCAATCTAATTGGTGTGGTGGACCGAGAAGTGGGACAGCGGGAGACCATTGAAGCCAGTAAGGCAGTTTAAAAATGCGGTGGTAGAAAACTACAATAGCAGCAATAATCACCCACACTTCGTAACAAGTTAAAACAAATAAAAGCAGATTTAAAAGTAAACACATGTTTTTAGAAAAAAGAGTTGGGCGAGTGTCACAGCAGCTCTGTGTGCACTCCCTACTCAGGCTAAGACTGTGCACATCGGCGGCATGGCCTTAGATATGCTCAGGCCTTGGTGATAATTGGAGGGAGACTAGAACATCTTCCCTCCAAGAAGATGGCCTCTGGAAGTGTGCCACCGGAAGTGGGTGGGAACACACACTGCCTGAAGAAGTAACTCCCTCCACTCAATCACCAATCTATTTGGTGTGGTGGACAGAGGAGCAGGACAGCATGAGACCACTGAAGCCGGTAACATGTCACACATGTGTTGTGTGCAAGCAACAGAATGTAGGCAAAAGAATGGCAGTAACACTGAGTCACATATAGAGATCAAGTGGTCCCTTCAACAGGGTACAACTGAACTTTATCGAGATTCCTGTGTGAAATTGGCTAAGTTATGTCCTGATGTTTGAGCTCATCTTTTCGAGTTGCGTTGAAGCTTACCAAACCAGCAGAAATGAGAGTCTCACAGTGGCTAAGTTGTTGAGAGAGTTAATAACAAGCTTCAGGTTCCTGACTTCTCTGGAGTCAAAGCGATACCAAAGGGGATGATGGACGGAGCGTTTGAGCAAATCAAACACTCACCCCCAGTCAACTGATCTGGGTTTAATCCATCATTATTCTTTAGCTCACTCCACCTCATGGGAACAGTCCAGCCCGAACTGCCAAGCCATGTCTTCCCTGGACCGCAAACAAGCATCCTGGGACCGGTTTCAGGTTTCCTAACCCTCATCAGCCAGGCTATCTTGAATCCAGTGGCAAAGTGAGAAAGGGACCCACGTCTGGGCAGCCTCCAGGCCTAGTCCAGAAGGAGTGTTGAGTAGCTTGTTTTATCAGAACACAATCTTATAGGTATAGATTAAGTGAAAAAGAACCACACAGTGTATTTATAAAAATATGCATTTATTTTAAGACACTCACTAACACATACAGATATCTCCTAGCCGGAGATGTACCAAATGCACACAATACTTTAAAATAGAAACAGGTAAGTAGCACAGAATACACAGTGATCACCAGGCGGGGACCAAACCATATACTAAAATAGTGGTATGCCAACCACGACTCAGGTCAAGACAATAGTCAGAGGACCTAGAAGTGTTGGGGACCCAAGGAACCACCTAAAACGAGTATCTAGGAGCCCCACTGAGGTTGTGTGCTGTGTGAGAACACAGTGTTCTCCTTACAAACCAACATGTAAGTCATGGTTGCACTTTTGAAGAAGAAGGACCCTTCCCAGTAGACCCTGAAAAAAATCCTGTGGAAGACAGAAGGTTAGAGAGCCACCCCACCACTGGATACCTTAGGAACCAGGGGAGACGGGTACATAGGTGTGAAGTGACATCGGAAACCGCCGACGAACCCAATGGAGGACTTCAGAAAGGTGCCGCTGCTGGAGAAGGTGAAAGTGTCCGGTGGAACCCATAGGTGGATTCAAGTCAGGAAGCAGAGGGGACAGAGTTTATGCCACTTGGAAGTGACCAAGAGGCACGAAAGATGAATGCCCACCGATGTCGGCTGTCGTAAAAAAGTTGACGGTTCCCTTGGAGCTGCAGCAGTGAGGACCACACAATGCTGTGGAATACCAGGAGCCATTCACGAGCTGTCCCATGTTGGATGCTGAGAGTTGAGGGGTCGGTGTCCGGCGGAAGCACCAACAAGCCTTGGTAACTGCAAACAGCATGGAAGTAGAAGGTGCAATGTCAGGACCAGCAAGGTTCGAGAGACTCACCACAAGCAGGGGAGTCAGGGCAGACCCCGAGCAATCAGGGGAACCCAAAATAATTCAAAAGTGACTCTCAAAAGGACCCACAGGCTGAAGACACTGGAATCGCAGAGGAACTCAAGCAGCCCACCAAAGATGCAGGCCCACGGTGAAAGTGATGTGGTGAGGATGAAGATCTTGGTCACTGGAAATGCTTGAGATTGGGGCTACTTGGAGCCTGAATATCTTGGTGGAAGGAAGCCAACAAGCATTTGCAACTGCATGTCAATGAGGTGCACAGGGTTCGGTTCCTGCGGCTTTCACGAAGGATATTGGCCTCAAACTTGGTGAGAGGACAGGGCAGGCCACGAGGGGTATGAAGAACTACCACCTATGTTGCCAGTCAACTTGGTTGTGGTACCTGCAGATGCAGGGAAGGGACTCCTTCACTTCAAGGGGGATTCCTTCAGGTGTCTTGGATGTCCACAGGCCCTGTATGAGTTCCTGTATGGAGCACAGGCATGGAATCTGTGGCAGACAAGCAGGGTGAAGAGATCAGGAGCAGCAGGAGTATTCCCAGTTGCAGCCTTGATACCCAGAGTGAAGTTCAGCAAAGTCCAGAGTTCCCAGACAGTCGAAGTTAAAGTGGGGTCTGAACTGTATTGTGTCCCACTAAGAATACAGGGACCCACCCACAGGTAAGCCCTTAAATACCCTAAGGAAAGGGTTGGGATGATACTGGGGTCCCTCCCTAAGGAGAGGATTCCCCCCTGTCCTTTGTCCAGTTTCGTGCCAGAGTGTGAGGCAATGGCTCCCTGAACTGGTTTGAACTGGCCTATGCATGGAGGGCACCAAATGTGCCTAGCACGCAGACTATGTGGCAATAGCAAGCGCTTCCATCCTGCCCTGATACACTAAACATGTCTGGGAGGTGGTCACAACTCCCTGTGACAGGATGCCTATTGTTCTGCCTTCCCCCTGCTCGAGCTTGGTTCAGAAGCAGGAGGGCAGAATCGTGTCTCTGGTGTGCAGCAGCCATGTTGTATTGTCCGGGTCTAAAAGACCGGTACCGGGAGCGCTAAGGACCTAACGGAGGGCCTTTACAGTGCTTGGAATCATACCTCTCACACCGTTTCAGTGTGGGGGTGATTCCAACATGTTTGATACCAAACATAACAGGATTTGTAACAGCCAGTTTTGAGATAGTCATTGCGTAATGACGCGGTGTCCCTCTATATGTCACATGGCTGCCTCACTTACAACCCGGGAGAATGGACTATGTAGGCTGTAGGGGTGTTCTGCTCATGGTGGGGCACCCTCACACTTAGAACTGAGCCCCCTGCCTTCAGGACTGAAATGCCTGCTGTAGGGGTGACTTCTAAGTTTTAAGTGCAGTGAACTTAGATATAGGAAAACCTATATATTTCGTAAGTGGTGCTAGCACCAGCTTGCACAGGCTGCAATGTTAGGCCTTTTGTTATAGTTTGAATGGTCTCCCATAGGTGGCATAATACATGCTTCAGCCTATGGGAGACCTCTGGGAGACCTATTCCATGGGACTTATAAGGGTACCCCAGTATCCAATCTTGTACTTACTGTAACAATTTAGGAAGAATGCAGATAGACTGGGGTCCTGATTACCATGATCTCAGTCAGACTAGTCAAAAACAGCATTACATCAAGCAAACAGTGGGGGTAACCATAGAAGCAGGCCTACTTTCCCACACATGATTATTGATTACTGCAACCGATTGGCTGATGTGGTGCGTTCTATGTATCATCAGGTTGGAGAGGCTACAGCCCGCCTCAACAGGAGCAGTGCTACGTTCGTAGTCCAAGCGACTGGGTTATGGTGAAGAGGCACACATGCAAGTTGTGCTTGGAACCTCAGTAGCGAGGCCCCCACCAAGTCATCTTGGTCACTACAACAGCTGTGAAGTGCAAATGTCTCCCCAACTGGGTTAATGTCCCCTTGATGAGATTTCAGTGCCTGTCTCCTAAGTGATGGTGGTTACAGTAGCATGTTAGTCAAGCTGTTGGAGATAGGCAAGAAGCTGGGACAGCACTTGTTCGGCCTGAGGGGGTCTGAGAGAGTCAACAGTTGAATTTGGTACAGAAGGGTGTCATAATGTAGTGTTGATGCACCAGAATCAGACCCTGGCAAAGAGCACAATGCAACAGCAATGCAAGTTGTACCTGGAGACTGGTGTAGAAGAAGACAGGAGACAGAGAGACACAGTTTGTTTGAAGTGCATGTGCTATACACTATCCCAGAAGATCATAAAGGATCTAGTGTAAATGGCAATGATGAGGAAGGGTCAGCAGTGAGGAAATCAAAGAGAGCAAGAGTACCCTGTTAGTGGTACTCCTAACCTGAATGGATGCATCTTGGTGTCAATGACTGGGAGAGTGCATTTTGGATAGGTCTGGGCAGTAAACTCAGCTCAGCTCGTGGAGTTTCCAGAGATTTTACCACTCTGCGCTGCACGTAGAGTGTGGAGTTTCAAAAAACTCTGCGTAGTGGTGAGGACTTTTTCCTCTCTCATGGCTCACCTACGTTAAGTTGGTGAGCGCGAGTGAGGAAAATACAATGCTAGACAACCTCCAGGTTAGATTTTTCATTGCAGTGGTCACTGTAGGTTGCTACCACTCACATTGAGAAACCTGCTGCTCATGTTGAGGAAGCTGCTGCTCAAGTACAACATCTACCCGAGAGGCAGGAAGAAGCTGGGCCCTCTTGCACTGCATGTGGTGTAGTTTGTGCTAATTTTACAGTGCAGGATAAATGTCAGTTGCTAAAAATCAGCGCGAGTTACCTCACTCCACCACTTGCAGAACTCGACAGAGAGCTGCAGATCTTTTTTGACACTTTGCGGAGTTTCGCATGGCGAAACACTGCTAACTCAGCCCAGGCCTAATTTTGGGCATTTTGGCATAACAATTCAAATTCAATTCAGCCTCCTTGAACTGAACTTTATGGCTGAACTGAGTTTTGAAATTGCTTTTCCAGTAAACAAACTGAGTCAGTTTATCCTGTATGTGGTCTTTAGTGAGTTTGAACTGGACATTTATTAGAAAGAACTTAATGAATTTTGCCCAGCATACTAAGAAGAGTACCAAGGCATGAGTCTGCTGAAGAAGCGTAAGGTTGTCACTTAGAAAAACACAGAGTTGGGCTAAGGAAGTCTCACGAAGATCATTTGTACCCATTTGTTTCAGAAAAGATGCTTACATTTGTTTAGTGTTTGTGCGGGTGTAAACAAACAGAGAGAACTGTGCTGCTATTTTCTACTTAAACAGTCCAGCCTCAGAGAACTAATGGAGCCTAGCTCTAATAAAGGTAGACTTAGATGCTCATGTGTAGGAGTATTTGTCATTGTGACACTAGTATTAATTGATTTGCTTATAATGTTGACCTAACCCCACCCTTCTCATGTACAGGAGTTTAGCTCTATTAGTCCCCTCAAATACCACTTCCTACTGACAGTAATTTACCTTTAATAAATGAGAAATACTAACATGTAGATGCAACTAGAGTAGACTATTCATTGAATGTTTATTCCAAATTAATTGAGGAATACGTTAACACTATGGATACTACTGATTGCTATGTATGCATGCAATTACCTGCCTCAGTTGCTGAGGGAATTACATATCATCATCTTCCCTTGACATATGTAGTTTATTGTTGAGCTTATTCTATGGAAAGAGGCACCTTCAATATTATTACTCGAACTATGATTTTGCCTTTTCAGAAGTTCCAGTGTTGAAGCATCCAAATCATCAGCCTGATACTAAAACCTCAGAAATAATTGGATATTTCTCTGATCCACCATGACATTAGATACTGATTTTGCGCTAAGGTGTAATTTAACTTGTTCCTTAACAGGGGTAGATAAGACATTCACAGATTTAGTGGAAGACAGACACAGAGGTCAATTGGCTAAAGTAGCAAATCATTCAAATATACCCCAATGGGCCAAAGAGAAAATTGAGCATAGGGTAGTGGGAAATTTAGCAGCATTAGCTCAAGATTGGCAGCACAAAGCGAAGTTATTCCTATTCATTAGAAAATCAAATGTATACACAAATTATGTGGGAAACGATGAATGTCATGATATTTTTTAAGTTCGTGGAAATTGGGCATTATATCTGGATGGAGGAGATCCCGTTTCTTTGCTGAGTTTAATCAATTTGTGGAAATCATGCATATTACAAACTACCCAAGAAATGGTATGGAACTTGTTACATGGGGATAGTTTTTTCCGAAAACCTATCATGTGGGACATCTTGATGACCCAACAGGGGAAGAACATTTGAGAACTAAGAGAGGTGCTGGTGAAATTGTGGGCGACATCTTTGTGCTATAATACCATCTGTAGGAGTGATACTGAATTTGCATAGGCTTAGAAAGCTTTCTACTGTAGTTGATAAATTGTCTACTAGTACAGCTGGAGGGTTTTTAGTTATGCATACTGAGATGTTGCTATCAGATCAATGTTTTCTCAGAAAAGATTTGTATTAGGTGATCTTTTTGCAAAGTTCAACAATACTGTACTTACATTCCAAACAAAAGTAAAGACTTGCAGAAATTACTGACTTAAACAGATATTTTAAAGGGTTAGAAGCAACAGGTGCCTGGAAAGCAAAGGGAATTGATTTTCTGTTATAGGTAGATGGTTTGAAAACCTAGCGAGTGGAATTGTTGGAAGTGTCTTGAAAACCTTATTGATAGCTGCTCTTTGTGGAGTATTCCTGTTTTTAATCTATAAGGGATGCAAAGGGGCACAAGTAAAAAAGAGACTGAAGAGAAAGAGACCAAACATAAAACTAGAGCATAGACAACACAAATTATATGATGGCGTGATGTTCCTGGTGCATTCTAAAAGAAAGATGATGAAAACAACCAAATTGTGATTTGTCCATTTGATAACAGATTCTTCTTTATATGTGATGGGATGACTCGCCATCAGATAGGCATTTAGAGCAGCGTAATTTTGGTTCCACCTTTGCACGTCACAAATACATTACATAACTGTTCCGTTGCGAGTCATTACATAAATGTACTCTTAGCCCACGTTTGCTGTGTGCTCTAATGATATTATTGTAAGGTGTTCCACTTGACATTATTATTGAAGTGCATTCACTGTAGGATTAGAGGTTCAAACATAGGTTGTGTGCCTTAACCATATTGGATTATATACTCTTTAGAGACTTGGCTGAATAAACTCTCCTCATCTATAAAGAATGTGTTTACTTTATAAACAACAATGATTTATGCTGTGTGTGCACAAAATTTTCATAGTTGCATTTAAAGGTGGCTCTTAATCATACTTAGACATGCGTATTCAAGATTTTACTGAATGCCACATGTAATAAATATGCATCGAATGTACTGTCTTTTTCATTTGTGTTTGAATGTGCACATACATATTAAATGTGCACCGTTGATTTAATACTTTAAGTTGTCCTGACTAGCCCTGTTTTCCATTCTGCGTAAAAGGCTGTTTTCCATTTCTGCTTGCATGCCTTTTTCCTTGCAGCTGAGTTTACATTGTTGGTTAGTTTGTGAATTGATACAACACTGTATTAGTGGTAGTTAGAGAGTCTAAGAAGATAACATTGATGAGGAATCAGAGGTTAATTGGCTGCCTCTATTTATCAATGTGTCGAAGGAGTCACAGGTACCCAAGGACAATGTCTTTCCCATGTTCAGCTTGGGATATTCCGCTAATGTATCAGATCACAATGTGAGAGTGGAAAGGACAATGGAGCCCCTGATCATGTAAACAAAGGGATGTTACCTGGGATATTCTAGTGCAAATAACTGGAGTACACACTGTTTATGACACAGCTACTACCCTTTAGACATTGAGAGGTTTAGACCTCTATTCTGGAGTTGGCCTAACGGCATGGGTGGTCGACCTCAAATCTGGGGAACTGGGTTTGAGTCTTGGCAATGACGCTGAACATCCTGTGATTCTGGGCATATCACTTAATCTTCCCGTGCCTAACAAAAATGAATGTGTTCTCATGTAATGCAACTGGTGCTATGTAGAGCGCTCTGATACCTGATACGGGTCAAGTTTGCGCTATATAAAATTACGTTAAACAAATAAAATAAAAAAACATAAATATGCTTTTTCCCTTTGACTTTTGCAGAGTGTGGCTTAGGCTAACACTGATTTTTCAGACTCAAGAAGACTCTTGACTGAGTTTCTGAAATGCTGACACCTTCCTTACTTACTACACTTCTCTGCATCTCCCCTATTTTTCAGCATTTTCATGATTTCTGAGGTCCTTTAGATTCCAAAACCATCTTCCTTAGCCCATATTTAACTTCAATGATATTAGATTGCACTCATGTATAGACGAGAGAAGCAGAAACTTTTCTCTGAGCCCCAAATCCAGCTGCTGATCTTTTGTATTGCTGTGACTTAACAACTTTTTTGACTTATACTGGTATGTCTAAACGTCTTTAGGAGGCTGGGAATCCCGGGCGTTTTTCTATATCTTTATAGCATGGTGCTGAGGTTTTTCATTTTAACTGGACTGCTAACTTGTAATAAACCTTTTTAACAATAGTCACCAATTCCTGGACCTTATTGTGTAGCTAAATGGGTTACACTGAAATTGATTGATTTAATGCTTACTCCATTCACCTCTCAGGCGGCAAAGAAAAGTTCCATCGGAGTACAAATGGTAAGAGGTTTGGCCTAGAGTGTTGCACCAGTGCCAAATCACAAAGTGACAATGATAGCCAATGATTGCAGTAGACTGTGACCTAAGCACAATTGAGATTGGCTGCAATAGAACATTGATTGAATACACCAACCATTTAATCCTGGTCAAAGATTTTACCATCTGACTCTGTATTTGAAATCCCAATGCACTATAGAATTACACTTCTGACCCCCCACATGACCTCAGGGGAGACACATTGCGACTCACAGGGTGTCAGGAAAAGACCAACAGCAGGGTCCAGTCTATATCCTGTAGCCAATGGTAACCTGAAGGAAAGCTCTCTTGTAACTTGGGAAATCCCTGTAGCTTAAATCAAGGGTCAGCCAATTGACACTTGGAGTCTACTTCTTTGCCCTAGGTGTAAATGGTGTCAGGTCCAGTCCATCAAGGGTCCTCTCAGTTTGCAGGCAGCAGGCCCAGGCATCTTCTGTTTTTCCTCAGGTCCAGCAGTGTACTGAAGTGGGTGTATGGAGATGCCACATTTATGCCTGTATGGGCTAGTGGGTGGGAAGAACTCCTAGTCATGCCCTAACCAATGTGGTAACAGTTCCCAGGGCCAACACTGTCTACTTTGGTCATCTTTAAGATGGCAACCGTCTTGGGCCTCACTAAGGTCTGGCTCAAAGGGCTGAGTGGGTGTGTTTAGGAAGTATACTATGGCAATCCTAAAGCCCTCCCTCATCTAACACTAAAATCCAGTTTGGAGCAGCCACTGTAACCAGCATAAACACAGACACAGAAGCCAGCTAGAACAAAAGTAGGGTTTTCTAGCAATCAGACAGTATAATTATCTGTATATCATGTTTCCTTCCTTTCAAGTAGCCCCACAAGTGTTATATTTAAATCCCAAAAGGTCTGTCAAGCAGACATTGACACTCAAGCAGGATTTGACACTGTAATGTCACAAAAGATGCTCACAGTCCCCACCCTACATATTCTGAGGGGTTCAAAGGAGTAATCTCTGCCCATTCAGGTGAGACTATTGTTTGCTCATATTAACCATTTCACACTACTCAAATGCTAATCAGTGGGTGGGAGAGGTTTGGGGGAAAATTAGCCTCCAGAATCGCCAGGCAGGAAAAAGGTAGCATTCTGGAAGATGCTTTTCCTTAATATTTTTAAAAAAATGTGACTTCACTAATTAAATGGATTTGTAAAAACTGTTAAAAATAGTTGTTTCATTATTTTTTAGTGATTTCCATTCCTGAGATTGAAGCTTTTAATCTATAGTCTGGTTTTCTATTTCTATATAGGACGACAGCCAGTCTGCCACAGTCAAAAATTGATTTTGGGGTCTAGTCACTGGAAGGACATGTTAAAATTAAATGTCTACATGTTACATGTCCTACCTTTAGTTACCAGGCATTCTGCCTTGTGTGTCACAATGCCTATGTAGGGGTAACCTATTCATATTTGAAAGGAGGGTTATGACCTGTCAAAAGGGTTTATGGTGGCAGGTCAAATTGCAATGTTTAATTGCCACAGGTAAACTACAGTATTTAGTCTGAAGTCATGTTTTAAGACTGTCATTATAGCAGATTGGAACAATAGGTGTTGTATTTCACTTTAACTTAGAGGTCCAGGGTACATTTTGTACAATATACTAGGGACGTATAGATAAGTTAAATGTACCTATTAGGATTATGTCAATATGACCATGTTTATAGGAGAGGCTGAGGCACTTTACCTCTGGTAAGCAGATTTAAAGTTCAAAGACTTCTGAAGCCAGCAAATATATAGCCATCAAAAGGCAAAAAATGCAGGGGGACCATGCAGAAAAGGCAGATTTCCTACAACATGCATACCAGGTGTGGCGAACATACAAAGGCAGCCACACATACTTGCTATAGTCACATAAGAAGCAGAAAAACTGTAGTAACAGAAGAGCTAAAAGAACAGGGATCTGAAGAGCAAGGGAGCAACAGAGACCATTGGACCCATAAGGACTATGACTGGGAAAAATAAAAAGTAAAAATGGGAAGGGTCTAAAAGTTGTGTGGATTTACACAAAACAGTAGCAGAGAGCCTAGTGCAACATGCAACAATGCCAGGTGTCACATAATCTCTATCTGTGACTTTTCGGCCACCTGCAATCTAAAAGAATGCCTACCACCACCTTGAAGTAAAGTCTGGATCTGTACTGTGGTATGCCGCCTCAGTCGCTATGCACACAGTTAAAAGAAAGGATCATAGCTGAGTACGCTGTCACCTACATGTGCACCTCAATATTTCTTATTAATTGACATGCTTATGTAATGCATGTTTCACATAGTTATGTTGTTGGTGTTTTCACGATTGTCATGTCAAAGTCATTACCAACTAATACAAATCTGCGGGATCACTACCATCATTGTCTGCAACATTGTAGAATGATTGTACAAATCTGACATGCCACATCCAGTATAACAACTAAAGGAAATGGACTTATTGTACCAGCTTCTGTCAGGTAGGGCAGCACATCCTGTAAGCATATGGAATGGCGTTCTATATACATTACATTACCCCTCTATCTTCGAGAACTTCGAGAACTTCCATGTTTCATTTATTTCCACTCATCACATTACTACAACCCCTGTATCAGGTAGTATAAGTGGACACACTGCATATAGAGAACAAACCATACATCATTTGTTAGTCAGGTAAGTCTATTTGACTAGAAACTCAATAGGACTGTGTATCCTTAATCACTACACTGGGAGCTGTGTACTAGGAACAGATATATAATGTTCATATTAGATGGGCAGTTCCCTGAGAGAACAACGTCTTTGCTCAGCAACACTCTTTATGACATGGCATATGCAACAAACTTTCTATCATGGGCATCATGGACAACCACCTGTGTGACCACACACTTCAGGGAGTCCAACAGGGAACATATTCAAATATTGATGGAAAAGAAAAAGTTGGCAAAATGAGGGTCTGAAAAACAGAAAGGTGTGCAGTTCCTGGTGTTTCAGTCTTAACCAGGGGTGTGTGTGTGCTTGATCTTTATTAGCCCTGTTCCCTCTTTTTGTTTTTGGCTAAATGAGGGTCTGCAGCTTAATTGCGCATGGTGCGATAGAGCATTTGTCAAACCCGTAGGACCTTGTCATGCTCCAAATGCCTATGGCAGAAAGCAACTCCCTGTAAGGCCCATTACTCTTATTTACTCCTCTTTTCCAGAGAAACACCACAATCTCATCACATCCTTCAAAAGTATGACATAACCAGGGACTTGGCTCATCCTCCACCTCATTAAACTTACAAAAAAAAACACCACTTTGAATACATGTTACTGAACATTAGCATTCTCTACCTTATGTTACACCTTCCACCCCTTCTTATGTCCAAATGTCATCAACATGTATATGGGAACACTTAACAACCACCACTTTCTGTCACAATAGAAACTTTGGACCTGATTTAGATCTTGGTGGACAGGTTACAATGGTGACGCATATCCCATCCGCCAAAATGTAAATCCCATTCTATTGTATGGGATTTATATTTCAACTGACGGGATATCGTTCACTGCTGTGATGGAGAAACCCATCCACCAATATTTAAATCAGTCCCTATGTATTCTAAGCTGTATGACTCCGTACTATATTGTGCTTTGGCACTATTACAAGAAATTGTGGGCATTATGTGTAGTTATTTGTGCAAATTGCATGAATAGACTGAACCAACATTGAAAAACAAAACTGTTACACAAACATCAACACCTAGGCACCTAGCTTGCCACTTGCCAGAGGTCTCCAGTTTCTGCTTGTTTGGGCCTGATCCTAGTGCCGCCTTTTGACCAAGTAACACAGCCATGGCCCGGGTTTTCCCGACTGGATTTTTCCTGCTCAATGTTCTTCCTGCCAACAGAAGCCCTGCCCACTCCAGGCCCTGCTTAATGCAGGCTGTAGTGCGACCACATCAGTAGCCAACTGGGCACCTAACTTGCCACTTGCCAGTGGACTCCAGCTCGTGCTAATTTTAGCCTGATCCAGTTAGCGCCTTTTGATTAAGTGACATCGCCGCAGCCTGGGATTCCCCCCCAGGTTTTTTATCCCCACCATTCTTCCTACTAACAGAAGCCCTGCCCAACCCAGGACCCACTCAATTCAGGCTTTAGCATGACCCTGCAGCAGATGCGTACAGGGAGCATGCTGCTTGCACAACAAAGGCAAGCGTGTCTGCGCCCATCTGCACCTGGACCATGCACAGCACCAGAAACCCTGGCCCCATGACCATCCAACGCACCACCACAATCACAGCCCACCACCAGAGGCAACAAATACCTCCACTACTCCTCTACCATCCTCCGCAACCTGAACAGCACACACCATCAAACACGCTGCTGCCGCACATCCCCCAACACCATGGTAGGACCTTTCTCCTGAACCTTGTGATTCCCAAACCGAAAAACCAGGGAGAGGACTTGTGCTCATCTAAAAAAACATGATTGATTGGCCACCTCCATGGACTCGGACACCACCCTCATGGAACACCTCCACTTCAATATATGTACAGAATACAATGCCACCCTGAAGGGAACCCTCGACTACCACCCCCAGGCCCCTGAGCAGAATTCTGCAACCACATCACAAACTTCATTGCTCCTCTCATTGCTCCTCTCTCCATCAAATCAACCAACTGCATCCTCCTCGGGGCCTCAATTCCCACCTGGAAGACACCACAGACCCTAACTTCACAGCTCTTCTCGACAGCCTCAGCAACCTCAGACCCACCCAGTTTGTCCAAGGACCAACCCATACAGCATGCCCTATTTGTTTCTCCAACAACAGGATCACCACCACCTACACATGGTCCAACCACTATATCATACATTTCAAGATACAAGATACCCACCTACCAAGCCACCCCACCAGAAAAACCTAAAGCTTCACTGGGGCAAAATATCCAAAGAAAACTGGACCAAGACCCTAAAAGAATGCACACCCAACCACATCAAGAACCTCGATGTTGACACCAAGCACTTCAATAAATGGCTCTCCGACTGTGCCAACCGCACCGGTCCCACCAGAAACAACACCTGTAAAAACAACAGATTTCCCAGGTGGTACACGAAGGACCTCAGGGAGTCCAAGTGCTACTTTAAACAACTTGAGAGAAAATGGAAATTCAACAGAAAACACCACTGTAAGATCCACATACAAAGCCGCCCTCAGCCTCTACCACCAACAACTACAAGATGCAAATAAAAAGGTCTTAACTCTCAGACTCAAAGCCAGCTCCAACAATGACAAATAACTCTTCACCATCATCAAGGAGTTCTCCAATTCTGCAGCTGTCAATAACATTATCCCATCACAATGATTTTGCAACGACCTCTCAAACTTCTTCAGACAGAAGATTGGCAAGATCTACAACACATTCGACCCACAGCATATCAATACAAACACCCCAGGCCAGCCGGACACCTCCTTCTTCACCAAACAGCAGCTAAGCAATAGGAAGCCCCTCTCAAATGAAGGAACCACCACCCTGATAAATATAATCGACACAGGAGACCCATGCTCCCACTTCAAATACAACCTCGGAAGAACCATCATCTCCCCCATTCTCATCGCTATCATCAACACCTCCGTAACTATCACCACTTTCAAATCTTGCTGGAAAAAAGTAGAAGTCTGCGACCTATTAAAGAAACCAACAGCAGACCCTAACATGCTGAGCGGCTACAGAACAACCTCGCTCCTGCCTTCTCCAGCTAAAGTAATTGAAAAAGCCATCAATAGATAATTTGCAGAGCACCTGGAACTCCACCAACTCCTAGACATTTCTCAATATGGCTTTCACACCTACCACAGCACCAAGACAGCCCTCATTGTTGCCACCAATGACATCAGAAGCAGCCTCGTCTAAGAAGAAACAGCAGCATTCATCCTCTAAGACCTCTCTGCAACTTTTGATATGGTCTGCCAAAAGTCACTCATCAGAAAGTCTCAGCAGACCAAACCTCAAAAGGATATCCTACTTCCTCATAGACAGAACTTAAGAGTTAGACTTCCCTCTTCACCTTAGGCCCCCAGAAACTTATCTGCAGAGTCCCTTAAGGATCGTCACTTAGCCTAACACTCTTTTAATGTCTACATGATGCCCCTTGTGTACATCTTTAGAGCCTAAGGCACCAACATAGCATCCTATGCCGACGACACCGTTTATCTTCTCACTTACTGACTCAACCAGCACTGCCTAAGCAAACTTCACCAACTGCATGAGTACCATTGCTGCTTGGATGAAAAACAACTGCCTCAAGCTCAACACAGACAAAACCGAAATTCTAATCTTCGGCAACAACCACTCCCCGGGATGCCTCTTGTTGCCCCTACAACCTGTCCATAAACAAACAGATAAACTCCATCTCCTCATCATGCTTTCACATCCTGCAAATGTTACACAAGATTTTCAAGTGGATCCCACTGAGCACCAGACCAATGGTCTCAGAGGCTGTTATTACAAGTAGACTTGATAAAGCAAACACCCTCTACTTTGGAATCCCAGCCCATGTCCTATGCCGACTCCAAATCACAAAGAACGCCACCACTAAAATTATCCTGAACATCCCACAAAATTGCCGCATCTCTCCAGACCTCAACAATCTCCGCTGGCTCCCAGTCCAGGAAAGAAGTAATTTCAAATTCAAGCTACTCACCCACAGCTACAAAACTCGCCTCAACACCGGTCCAGCTTAACTCAACCACCATCAACCCCCATATCAGCTCCTGCCAACCCACAAGACTCTGCCGATCTATGTCCCAGGCAGGAGCACACTGCTCTAGCAGCAAGAAAATTGGAAGTAGGGATTCTCCTTCTCATACCTCAGAGTCAAGACCTGGAACAACCTCCCGAAACACCACAGAACCTCCCGTCCCTCATGGACTTTTGAAGGAAAATTAAGACATGACTCTCCCAGGTATAACGGGGAAGATCTTCTCCTTCCCCCTTAGGCCTGCACTAATCAGTGCCTGGATAACCTCACGAGTGATTAGCCATGTTCTACAATTTCACATAACAGAACATGACAGGCAGATGCCTGTATGGCACTGCAAAACAATGTGCATAACCACAACTGAGCAGGAAGTGCAAGGGGTATGGAGTTGGAATGTGGTACAATGGGATTCTTGGCTATTACAAAATAGGAGTGAACATTACTCAACAAAACAGTGACTGATAAAATGCAAGATGCACAACTTGGAAGATGTGGGTTATGGAAAAAAGCAAACGTAAAAGTATTCTATATTGAAAAGTTCCAAAGCAAATGCCATAACCGAAAGGCAAATGGAGGAATCTAAAATCAAAAAGTAATTTAAAAAATGTATGTGAAATGGAAATTCAATCTGAAATAAGTAAACTTTCCTAACTGAACAAGGCTCTATACTAGATGAGTTGGTTTGGGTATATGAGGTCCAGACAATCATAATTATGAATCTATTATATGACCACCAACTCCTCATTATTCTGCACATCTATGTCTACAGGAGGAGTGGGGCCAGATACTTGGCAATGATATCAGAGATGGTGGTAGTAACAAGGATGGTGAGATGGATGAAGCTAATAAAATTACAGCTGAAAATGAATAGAGGGGTTTGAGAGAGGACATGGAGACTTTTTAGGAGGAAAGTAAGGGAGTAAAATTGTTATTGATTGATTAATTCAAATCATTACAATATACATTGGTAGACATCGATAAACAAATTAAGCACTGCTTAAGCTGTTATAAACTACATCCATCACACCAATACACACATAAAATAATAGTCATTGGTAAAATAAAGTCTGATTGAGAGGGGCGTAACTAGAGTTTGTAAAGAACAGTCAGGGCATAAAGTGCTTATTACTTGGGCGTTAGTATAATGGTAACAGAATGGTTGCAAGCTAAGTGCTTGATGTGTAATTGTGGCATGCCACCTTGATATGGGGCTAAAATCGAGTTATATATCTGCCAATATGATGACAATGTTTGGCTGTGGGAGACCTTCAGAGTGACAAATAAGAGATCGGGTTAATTGTTGTCCCCTTCCAGGATCTTGAAGACATGAATGAAGAACCGCACAGCCTTGTATGATGATTTCACCAGGTTCCATCTTAGCAGGGCTGTTACTCCTGGCTGACATGATTTAACTTATTGTGATCTTAAGGTTGGACGTAAAAGGTTTATACCGTTTGCACCAAAATGCAGCCTTATCTGAAGTGTGTGATATAAGCTTGACTGCTGTATTGGTGATTTGTTTGAAGGTGGTGTTTTCCATAGGAGTGTACCAAGCATCTTCTAATTGCAGTGCTTTGATGGAATGCTGCATTACAGAGAACCACTTGTTCTTTATGTGTGCCTGCTTTTCGATTTCCAGACAGCACTGGTGTGAGAGCGAGTTCACTTTGGCCATTCACAGCTTCCAGCATACTTTGACTAATGCCCCATTCCTTTCTGGGCTCTATTGGAACAAGTGGAACTAAAGCCTCATTTGGGATTGCACGACATGCTTTGGTATCGCCAAGACTTTTCTGAACAGGCTCATTTGTAGTGTGTTTAGACTTGCTATATCCTGCCCTTTTAAGCAGTTCTGATCCATAGGTTAATGAAGGCAAAAGTGTAGCACCTGTTTGCCTGGGTCTCATAGGTTTTTGGATGAAGGTGGAGTGGGCTCCTGATGCAGGCTTTGGCACATATGTTTTCACAAATGAACCACTGAAGATGCCTATCCTGCCTCGGACAAATGTTAGTTGATACCTGGGCAGGCCATTCCTTAGTTCCCCCAGTCATGTAGACTCTATACCCACTTGGAGAGGAGCTGCCCCTAGAACTGGTTTCGAGTGATCACAGAGGTGGGACTGTTCACTTTCATTGACACACCTCTGAATTGGATAA
Source organism: Triturus cristatus (assembly GCF_964204655.1). NCBI lineage: Eukaryota > Metazoa > Chordata > Amphibia > Caudata > Salamandridae > Triturus > Triturus cristatus. Next base: position 1,208,601,724 of record NC_140591.1, on the reverse strand, counting down.
ACAAGCTCTGCACAGGGAAAGAAAGGTTCTGCCATCTTGGTTTTAGGTACATTGGGGAACTGTGGGATTATTTTAGTAGGGCACAGAGGAAATACTGCAAACGTTGGTAGGGTAACCCCTGTGAACTTTTACCCCATTGTTAAGGAAGGAGCCAAGAGTTACTGGACATGTTGAAGATCAAAAGAGAACTGAATTTTCTCTTTGTGACCTGAGCAAGTGCCATGAAGGATTCTCTCTTGTATCCTAGACAAATAATTGGACTCCAAGGGTCATAAAACTGACCTTCTTTTCACGCCACAGTGACACAACAAGCTACAAGAGGCACCTGCCCAGCTGACCCATTCCAACTGCATTTGTCTCAGGCCCCTTCTGCTGTCCTAGACTGGAATAAGTTCTGTCTACAAAGTGCTGTCCTTAAGGTCCTGGGGCCCATGGTGGTGTCAAAGTGTACTCCTCCACCTATCTTCTAAAACCAGGGATTTAGAACCTTTGTGGCTCCAAAGACCTCCAGAGGATCTAGACCAACCTACCAAGCTGACCCAAAGAAGATGCTTTGCATCTGGATTGAAGAATCAAGTTGCTTCTACTAACAGCTTTTCTGCAGCAGGAAGTCAGTGGGACCTCACAGATAAGGTATTCAGTCCAATTTTGGTTTTGATGCATTGTGGTTTGGTTCGGTGTGGCTTTTCTGTTGATTTTCTTCATTCTTTGTTTTAAATTTTTGTGTTTATTGATATTCCTGATAATTATGTGGTACTGACCTCCTCTGCAAATATGATAGCCTCACCATCACATGCTTACACATACATACAACATTACACATTATGACAGTTTGGGACAAATATCCAGCAAATGACAAGGTTCAAGGAGGGTGTCACATTTTACAAATGTGCACAGCTTACTTTAAACTGTAATTTTTAAAGGCAGCCTGTAAAATGGGCATGAAAAAATCCATATTTATGTCAAGAAGAGTTGGAGATTAAACCTTGAGATCCAACAAACCATCCAACTGAGACATACAAAGGTTGATAGCTTGGGTGCGTATTGTGTCAAACAAACAGGCATCCTATTGAGATTGAGACGTAAAACATCTGAAGGTTTTTACGTATTTACTATCACAAAATAGAGAGTTGGAGGATAGGCTTCCGTACGTCCCTTCAAAGGATCTAGCACATCACAAAAAGGTTCAAGGGCTCCCCAAGGAAGAAGAAAGCAAAAATCACCAGGAAAACAGTTTCCTAAATATCAGGAAAGTGTTCAACACTTGCACCATATGGACATAACAGGACTTCTGTCAGGCCGAGTGGTAAAGCCAATCTTTATGGAAGAGGAAGCCTCACACATATATTAGTGTCATGCTTCATCATAGACATCTTCTCCCCACCCTTGTAGGATAATAGCACCAGGGCGGACTCGACCTCCAGGAAGGCTTCGCACTAGGAGGGAGTTCATGAAAAAACACTGCTGGACAAAGCAAGATCCAGATGATCTAAAAATACCTTAGACTGCCTCAGTATATCATCTTTATTTGTGAGGACTCTAGGTATGTCTAAAAATACTATAACAGGCAGATAAACAGAGAACAATGTCTCTGACCCGTCTCATACTAACCAACATGTTTCTGCCCACAGTAACTAATCTATCTGGTCTGGGGCATTCATCAGGGCTCTAGAATCCCTAAATCGTAAGCATAGGCTCAATTTCCATATTCAGTATTACATCAATTCTACCAACCACCCAAGTGATTCCTATCTGAGATTCAAACTATATTAGTAGGTCAACCCTAAATTAGAGGATTACCTGTTATCTGGTCAAGGAGGAGGGGCTGTCCTGTGTAGTCACACATTCGTCAAAAGGTCCTCCAAGCCCGGGGACCTAGCTGTTCCTGCTCCTCACTGCTAGTACAAAATATTACACAAGCAATCATTGATACTATGAAATAATACATTATAAAGCTATTCCTTCTTTTTGTTTTGTAATTTTTAATATGTACACTGCAAACGAAATCAGGCTAGGTTGCAAGGGAGATCCAAAAAGCTGAACTGTCCACTTTTTAATAACATGCAAATGAAGTTTACAAAGCCTTTCCAAGCAAGCATTTGCAATGCAATCGGTCTCACATTTGTAAAAGTTAGAGCTATTGGCCTTATAAATGACAATGTTTTTTACTTTTGTTTTTTCATTTGATCATATTTGCATAGCACTCTTGCCATTCGTATGACCTTGCAGAGCTGGAGAACCAGAAAACTGGAAATAGATTACAAGAGAACAGAGGTGAAAATAAAATGACACATATGGAAAAAGGAATTGAAAGAAATGTGCTATGGCACACAGGAATCTTGGGCCTCACGGGGTGGTGATCCTCAGAGGACACTGGGTACTGAGGCTATGGTTTGGGGCTGGCATGTTAAAGGTACTTGTGTGGTTCACAATGTAAGAAGCCTGCGAAAACAGATACAAATCTAAAGAATAAAGTAGCCGAAGAAGCCACGCAGTCATCGCTACATGAAAGTATAGGGAAACCAAAAAAATTCACCAGCCACACCAGGAAAGTCCTGAAACATTTGGTGCTCTCTACTCAAGCAGCAACCCAATTGTCTCTGTTGGAAACAAGACAATAAACAAAACAGTCAAGCAGCTTTAAAGGAACATGTGCCTGCAGTGAGGGCATTGACCTGCCTTAATAAGGAAGTGTGAAAAATATCTACTCGCAATGTTACAAGGGGTGCTACGATCGAGTTACATCACATCAAACATAAAACAAGCTGTATGTACACCATTTGCTACATAAAATATTACAAAACCATGAGCATCTTGTTCTTATAGCAAGTTGATGATGAGCACCATTTTATAACAGGAAACAATGCGTAATGCTGGTATTTAGAAAAGTGTACAGTGCTGTAGAGTGACAAGAACAATACTTGAACCAATTGCAATGTAATTGCCCTAGACACGGAGAGAATGATTATGGAAAAATGCAAGGAATAATACCCTCCTCTCCTAAATAAACAAAGATAAAAAAACATTGCAATGGCCAGCAGCTCTCCCCTGAAAGTCAATCACAAGATGGCAAATAGGACTGCAGGGAGAATCAAGTGAAATGCAAATGCATATCTCATAAGATTAGCTGCAAGAAAAAAACAATAAGGCAGCACAGAAGTGAAAGCTTGCTTGTGCCCTGGTGGAGGACTGTTGAGTGCGCACTCGACCAGAGCATATGAATGCTTTTTTCAATGCTTTTTGCCAGTGCTGGTTGCACTTTTCAAACCACAACATAAAAAACGTAGAGGCTAGTTTAATGAATAACACATTCTTTTAACATTGTGTGCATTACCATTAGTCGGTACAAAAATAAAGCTCTCGGTCCTAGTGACACATAATTCATATAACTCACAGATGCTTTTCAAGTTAAGAGGCAGCAGAGAAGTGGATGCTTGCTTGCACCTGGGGGAACGGCTGAGTGCGTGCTTGATCGGAGCGTAGGAAATGCTTTTTTTAATGCTTCTTGTGCTAGTTAAATAAAGAAGACATTCTTTTAAACTTTTGTGCATTACCATTTGAGGGTACAAAAATAAACCTCTAAACTCGAGTGAAACATACTTCACACATGCTTCTTGAAGTTACGAGGCATCACAGAAGGGGATGCCTGCTTGTGCCCAGGGGGACTGCTGAGTATGCACTCAATTGGAGCATATGAATTTTTTTTAAAGCTTTTTGGCAGTGCTTGTAGCTTTTAAAGTTTCTGAAGCCCGTTATAAATATGCATGCGTATTATTTGCTTGAAATAGGAAAAAAATGAAAAACAAGTGATTGTAAATAGAGCTGAGGGTTGTTTCTGTTAAGGAGCCAGCAGGAGGAGCTGGAGAGGCAATTTTTGGTGGGACCTGGACACAAACACTTCTCATGACACGAGCAGAGGCAGGCCAACAAAAAAAAGAGTGCTCCAAAAGTATTGTAACTAACATAAAGAGTAAGAGCACATGTAACAGTGGCAGTCCATATGGGAGGTCACAAAAGTGGAAAAGAAGGGACTGGTAAGCCATTTCACCAATCCAAAGACTGAATGTATGAAGGGTAGGAAGAGGAGCCAATAGAAAAGAAGGGAGGGGTTTGAGCCCATTTTCTAGACAGAACATGCATCACAGAGCAGCACATTTGCTGCCTAGGCTCGACCTAGCAAAACATGCAGTAGTAGCAATGGCTAAAAAGTGAGTGGGAGATTGTTTTAGAGCCTAGGAAAACTCTTAGAGAATAAATGATGACATGTTCTGAAAACACTCTGGAGACTTTTAATACATCAACTACGAGTATAACTTAAGGATAAACCTTTGCTACAATGGCACAACATATTCTTACATGAAAAGCATAACAAACTGATTGAGAACCTTCCTTGGAGAATCAGTTAATACAGGGTACTTATTGGTACTCTTCATAACTCTTGCTGTGCTTTCTTGTACTTTTGTTTATATTACAATGTGAGCCACCATAACATAAGTTCTCAATGCATTTGATGATTGCCATTTGACTGGGAGTGCTTTTCAGTACAAAACAGAAGATTATAATTATGTAATGTCTAAATTGTGGTCAACGTTTCATTAAGTAATATGTATTTTTGACCAAATAGAAGGGGCTCAATTCTGGAATTTGGAAGATGCAGAACCTCATTTAGGTTAAATAATGTAACTGTTATGGTTTTTCCTAAAAAGTGATGTGATACCTGAACATTCCTTGCCAATCTGATGCTTCATTCGGTTTTACAACTGTGTGATGGATTTTACAAAGGTTGTAAAAAATCAATCCAGCCATTTCCTCCACAAAGAGGTGGTAAAATTGTATGGGGACTCCACAAACAATATGAGAAGACATGATTTCTTTCAAGCCATTCAATTTAGCATTTCTTCCCAGAGTGCCAACAATATACTACATTAACTATAGCCATATTTTGTATATTCTCAATCATAACTTTTGCACATACCTTCAATGTATAATATTCCCCTAGCAAATTGCTTAGTTGACTTGGCTGAATGAGTGAAAGGGAGAATCTGATTAATTCGAACTAGTCATATTACAGAACATCTGTATCCTCATACAGCACATCCAATCCACAAAAATTCCAAACATCCACTGCAGATTTATCTAATTATTTTGAATGTTATCATTCTTCAGCTAAGGTAAAAATATTGATCAAATGCAAGAAGTTTGTCTCACTGATGTAGTTCACTGGAACGTATTAGAGTGCACATGTACTGCTTATGTTTTCACTTGCATACGTTTTAAAGAGGTGTTTTTTTCTAGCATTGAAATGCTTGTTTTTGCACAAACATAACTCATCAGTTTTGGCAGATGGTTACTCTTTATCTAATAAATAAGAATGGCTAATGCACAGGATCAGGGTGTGTGAGTCCCCAAAATGGGGACGTGTGAGTGCAGGGCACAACTCAAAGTCAAAATCATTTAGACGTATTCAAATTTAAGATTCAGTAGATAAGGCAAAATTAGTTAGTCACTTTAAAATTAGCCTTCACAGTGCATCAAATATATCATTTTTGGTATAATGTTCTCCTCTTAAAGCAAGTAAATAGAAAGATTAAAAATATAGTTCGGCAGTGAAATCTAGTAAGTTTGAAGTAATGAAAAGTCCAACTATAAAACATCAAGAGGATGGACATGAAGATTGCCTCCTTAGAAAGAGCAAAAAGTCTAAGTATAAATCAAATAGACAGTCTAACGTGGAGACTACCTTAGAGAAAGTAAGTAAACATTTTAAATATAGAGTCAGATAACTGCCCACCATGGAGACACCTCAGTTAAAAATGCAAAGAAAAATATGGAACACATCCTAGAAGGGGCACCTTTTATAGGTTTCAGATAGTGAAAATGCACACACTTGACACGTTGTGGAGGGAAATCATATGGTTGTACCAACAAGAATACATACAATGAAACCATCAAAATTGGAGAAATTATGCTACATGAAATAAGTCTCTCTTAGAAATCACCTAGAACTAAAGCAACACTTTTTCTTCAGCAGCTTTAAAATGGATGTCAGGGCAAGCAGGTTGATGTACAGTAATTTGAATTTGTAACCTAGCTATGCTACCCTAAACACAGCTAAATAAACAATATGTCTAGTTATAAAAAAAACTTGATCACAGGCATTGCAAGAGTTTACTCCCAAACATCTGTTGGATGAAGATGTTAAAGTGCCTTAGGAGATGGAACAAAGGGTGACAGCATATTGACTGATGCCAATGTATAGATTGTACAACTTGCAGCCTTCAACTCATATCTGTGTGGTTGCACCACTTATTTAGTTAAGTTGTCTTGTATGAGAGCGCTAAGCCTCTAGTGGTGTCATGAGCATTTCTAGTGCATCTTGTTGAGGTTTTATTGGGAGACCTATGTTCTTGATATGCCTGTATGTGTGCCCCAAGCTCCCCAAAAGGAAATCCATTTGACCATTATTACTGTTTTGTCTGAAAGATAGTGAAACACACTAGACAATAGACAATAGTGAGCTCATGCCACAACACAATACCAAAAGGATTAATGTGCAACAGCAATATCCTTTGAATTTGGACCAACCCATCACTAGACAGATAGCACTAATAGAGTCTGGTTGTTTCTGAAACGTTTGGATGTTACATTATGCAAAAACACAGAATAAACATATTTTGGCAAGCAACTGCCCCTAGAATGCTAAGGCTTATCATAAGGCTTAAACCTCATTTAAAAAGTGGTAGATGCTACACATCTGCCAAAATTATGTCCCTGACTCAATTTATAGTAGAGGTAAGCACCATGTTGCCAATCACAGAACCTCCGTTGACTCCACTGGTGGAGACCTTTGACCTAAGAAAAACCATAAAAAATGGTGTCTGTCTTGGACACTTCATCATCTGTGCCACATAAAGTAATAACTGTGCCTCAGCAGTCATGACGCATGACATGGGAACACATCCCACATAGGTTCAAAACAACATTATTCCGAACACACTCCCGATACGGTGCCTGTCTATTTACAATGGCACAACTTACCTATAGAGGGTCGTTGTGGCTTTGCACAATGTTCATGTTCAGGGTTCCAAGGGAAAATCTGGCAGTTTAATACAGACTGACTGAGACATTTATAAAGCGCAACTAATGCCGAGGCATCTTGGCGCTAAGATAAGGTACCTGCGAATGCGACTAGATCGATTAGCATTGAGAGTAAAGCCAGGTTTTAATTTGCTTCCTAAAAAGTGTTCTGCTTGGTTGAAGTCGGAGTGGTGTCGGAAGTGAGTTCCACAATTTTGTGGCTAAATATGAAAATCGCTTTCCTCCCCACCTCACTCTATTTATCTTAGGACATAACACCAGTCCCGCATTAGAAGATCTAAGATGGCGCGATGGGTTATAGCGAGGGAACATAGCTTGTAGATCAGATGCCCCTCCACCGTAAAAGGCTTTGTGGACTATACACAGAGCCTTAAAATCCACCTGTCGTTTCACTGGAAGCCATTGTAGTTGCTTTACCCCGGCAGATGTGGAATGATGCTTTGGAAGATTGAGTAATACTCTTACGGCTGTGTTTTGTAACAAATGGAGTTTGGAAAGATGGGCTGCCCCTACTCCCAGATATAGAGCATTAGAATAATCCAGCCTTGACAGCACCAAAGCTCCAACCACCGTTTTCCTCAATGAGAAAGGGATGAAGGGTAAGATCTTCCGTAAGACCTTCAAGGTGTAGAAACAGGCTGAGGACACCTGGTTAATCTGTGGGGCAAGAGTAAGGTCTTTGTCTATCAGGACACCCACATTTCTTGCTTTGGATGCCGGCACCGGACACGTTCCAGCTTCAGGGGGCCACCATGGTTGACACCAAACAGATGCTTTTGTGCCAAATTCCACAACCATGGTTTAACCCGCATTTAGCTTTAAAAAGTTGTGGTTAATCCAGATGATCAGGTCTGTGATGCAGTTTCGAAAACGTTCCGCCGTAGCGTCTACGCTGTGTGTTACTGACACCACTAACTGTGTGTCGTCAGCGTAGGACACAAGCGAGAAACAGTGATTCTTTATTAAGCTGGCTAAAGGAGTCACATAAATGTTAAACAAGGTGGGAGATAGATCAGAGCCCTGAGGGACGCCACCCGGTAGAGTGAACCGGTGTGACTTAAGTCCATTCCAGTGTATTAACTGTTCCCTATCTGACAGAAAGGATGATAGTAGAGTTAGGGCTTTTCCACTGACGCCAACCTTCTGGAGCCTATGTATCAGCACTTTGTGATTTACCGTATCGAAGGCAGCTGCAAGGTCAAGCACGATAAGGGCCACCCATCCATCCCCATCCATTGCTGTACGAACTTCCTCTGTCGCCAGAATCAAGGCAGACTCAGTGGAGTGCCGGGCTCTAAAGCGATGTTGAGTGGAATCTAGTAAGTTGTTATGATCTAGATATGATGTTAATTCGACATTCATGGCAGACACGAGATGGGGCGATAGTTTTTAGGCTTCCAGGGGATCAAGTGAGGGCTTCTTCAATATAGGTCTTATACAAGCCCCTTTCCAGTCAGATGGGAAGATTCCAGTACTAATAATGTGATTTAACAGCGGTGTCAGGGAGAGAGCAATCTCCTCTGCAGCCAGATGCAGCCAGATGTAGAATAAATGGGGGGCAAGGGTCGAGAGGAGACCCGGATTTTGTTTAAAGGCAAAGTTCATGGACCTTTTCTTTCTCCAACATAGAAAATTGTGTGAAGCTTCCTTGTGGTGAATTCTCTGATACATCCCCCTGATGAATAATGCAACCTGCTACAGCTGCTACAGCTGTGTTTGCAAAATCATTGTAAAAGTTCTGAACTTTGCTTTGAAAGAACACAGCCAGATCATTTACAAAGTTCTGATCCGGAGCAAACACAGCGTCTCTCGGGCAACTAGACAGGGCATTAACAGTTTTAAATAGCTCCTTCGAGGAATTAGAGGCCTCCTGGATTTTTTTTGTATAATAGGCTGTTTTAGCCTGTATTATGGCAGTCTTATACTCCTCAAGGGCTAAGCAGGGCTGAGCTATAATTAGTCCTCCGGATACGCTCTTTATGCCTGCATTTAATTTTAATCAGCTTTAAATCAGACGTGTACCAAGGGGATGATACCTGCCTCACTCTAGAATATTTGCTTTTTTCTAGTGCCAAAGTGTTGGCTACATGATTTAGCCACTTGTCGAAATTAATAGCTGCCTCCTTAGTGGCGGTCAATATTGGGGGTTCCTCTTGTAATATTCTGATCAGATCGTTTTGTTGAACCGATTTCCAGGTACGAAAATTAGTTACCCCAGGACTGCTTCTAAGACCCAACAGAAAAGAAAAGAGCTGACCCGACCCCACACACATACCACAAGAACACTCCCCTCATGTCAGGGAGATATATTTTGAGGAGTATGTTTACTGAAAATATAAAATCTTGCTAAGTGGTTCCATTAATCATGAGGAACACTAAGCAATGTATCGTGCCTTAAATGAAGCCATGGTAGTCGCACTTTTGAAAGGAGAAAGATTTTTGCCTGCCTTGTGAAGATCTCTAAGTATGAGAATATATCTTCCAACAGGTCATGCACAAAACAGCTCTTATAAATATCTTAAGGTGAATCTAAAGAAAGCTAAATATATATGAAATGTGTCACACTGTGATTGGGGACAGGCAAATTGAAGGTGAAATGACAGCATTTGTGTTGAACATGCCTTCAACTCTAGCCACAAGAATGACACAGAAGAAAAAGGCTAAATTATGTGCAGTAGTTAGAAGAAAATGAAAACAATAAAATTAAGAATAAATAAATGCCCGATATGTTCAATTTTAAGAATGTTAGATGATAAACAAGCTTATGACGTGCAAGCCATATAGCTTGCATGTACAATCTGCTGAAACCAATAAAATATTTTCATCTTTCCTGTAGCTGTGTCCAGTGAATACATTTTATTGAATGTCCTAGGGTGTTGAGGTAATTTGGTGGATGTCTGCAGCAGTCATGGTAATGCTCCTGGTGATGGATGTAGACCATTAACCGCTGGACAACTACAAAACATTGGTAATGTGTTGACTTCAGCCAATAGAGAACAGGTTTTGCAATTATGCTTCAAGGTTTTCTTCACTCTAGGAGGAGCTCTACATCATGAAAATGTACTAAATCCATAACATTTAATTTGAGCTCTTACATTTTTAACATAAAAGAAGACAAGGCAGTCTTCGTGGCTATATTTGATATTTTTATTAACATTTAATTAAGTGCAAATTACAGTCTAGAATATTTTCTGAGCTTATGAAACATCTCCAAACAAAAAACTCTTGTATCCATAACTCCTTAAATCCCTATAACACTGACAGTAATGAAATATAAGGTTCAGCAGTGTGAACTCATGAGTGTTTTAGAAGTAACTCATTTATTAGCACTGGCTCCTAGTAATGTAAACAGGCACAAAAAGAACTACCCTCCAATGAATGTCTTTAAAAACGGTTCACCTGCGCCAATGCCACTGTGTTGTCACACATTGAAGAGCTCCACATCTGAGACCACTACAGCAGTCACTATTGATATTCTTCAAGGAATTGTGGTTAATTCTGCAAACCATTTTAGGCTGCACATATTGTGGATTGAGCAGTGACATGTACTATGGGGTTTTACAAAGTGCCCATGTCATGTGTATTTGTGAAGTTTGTCCAGAACGCAAGTCTCTGACATGGATTAGATAGCAGTGCCAATAGCTACTTGCTTTTTACTCTCAATAATCCTTTTTGCATATGCTACCAGCCAAGCCTAGCAGAGATTTAGGGCCAGATTTATCAAGGGCTTGCATTGCCCTTTCAAGATGCAAGGTAATGCAAGGGCAACGCAAGCCCTTAAGTTAAATTCACTGTGCTACACAGAGCCACCTTATTTGGCTCTACATGGCCAAGTAAATCTGGAGTGATGTAAAACAGCGCAAGCCAATGCCTTGCATGTCTCTGCCCTGGAAAGGCATTCGATGGGTGGAGTGGGGTGTTATCATGCATCCACCCAGGGTTGTTGGATTAGTTACTGGGAAAGCATCAAAAGGCTACAGGGGAAACATATATATTTACATTTCTTAACTTACGCAGTGCTTAATTTGAGCCGGTGCTTTCCGGTGCTCAGCACTGGCACTTAATTGGTTTCCGGTGCTCGGCACCGGCACCTAATTGTCAGCACCATCCTTAGAACAGTCTACCACATGGTGGCGCTGCTCATCTAATTTAGTGATGAGCAGAACAACGGTTGTTTTGGAATACAATATACATTAAAATAGAGCTAATACCTGCCTACCCAGCCATTCCTTCAGCTTTGGAGACCTGGAATAATCTGAACTGTCGCATTTAAATGCGAGAGAAATGGTTAGTAGTTGTTTTAGCAGAGATGACAGGGGCGATGGGTGGTGCAAGCTGCAGCGGCCTCCTGATCAGGGCCCTGGCACTTAATATTTTACAAATTAAGCACTGACTGTACATCTACTTGTTCTAACAAAATGCTGATAGTCAATCTGATGCTTATGACATTTTATCTTGGTATACCACCTAAGCTAACCAATTTGTTCAAATAGCTGGATATGATTTGCATGTGAGCTCATAATATTTGTCACTGAATGAGGTATGTTACCAAAAATGATAGATGAACTATTTTCTGACAAATATATTGTGATTTGGAGAGTGTTGCTGTGTGCCTATTTGTGATGACATGGAAAGTTAATAGCTGACCAATAGGTTCATTGATTTTATCTATGTAAAGTTCTGAGATTTGATGCCTATTGTCTTTAAAGTTCTATGGGTGGCACAGAAAATGTATTGTGTTTTCCTGGATTGTGTTTGAGAAATGTATTAGACAGCCATGGCTGCATTCTTGGGGGGAATTGTTTTTAATTTTAATATGCAGATATTGTGAAGTGTAGACATTTCTAAATAGATCTGTGCCCCAGTGGTACGTTTATTTGTAGCAACACCTCCTTATTCATCTGTAAATTTAATAGTATAGGTGCTAAAATATAACATCATTAGTGTGAAGTGTAGGAGGAGGTATTACCTAACCTAAAAATGTGTTCCAAATAACCATGAATACGTTGCACCAGCACACAATCTTATTTTGAAGCCTGTGTAGGTTTGAAAGAATTTTATGAGCCTACAATGAAAAACAGTGTTCAACACTTCTGATCAATCAAGAGAGACAAGTAAGCAAGTATCACCATTTTCCAAAATGCTTTGACTTGTCATCAGGAATTCTAATGTGGTAATTTCAGTGCTGCAGCGTTTCAAAAACTTACTGATCCACATTCATAGTGCACCTTCAGCACAGGCTAGGGCACAGCAATGGTGGTGTTTCTGCTCTGGTGTCAGACCACCTCTCATTGGTATACGTCAGAGATGTGTCACCTATACCTTTCTCACACACACACTGTTGTGTGATTTGGATCTTGCCTAATCTTTTAAAGAATTCTGTTGCCAATCTAATGAGAAGTACACTGAGTGTCCTTCGATGTACTCCATAGATAAGTTAAGGTGGTTCTATATTTGATGATTACATCACTGGCATAGGGTGTCTACTTTCCTGGCTCCTTTTATTTTGGTGGAATGTTAATTTAGGATGGGCCTGTTCTTTGACTTTCTCTCATATGCCTTCTATTTTTATTGATTGATAGTTAATCAAGCACACATTTCTCAAATAATGCAGCTTGAGTACTGGGCAGTATTTGGCCAATTGGTTAGGGGTCAAACAGGACTCTTTATGAAAGAGGTGAAAAGTATCATTTTGAATCAATGGGGAATATCTTTTTCTTAGATGACACAAAAGATTGCTGGAAAGGCACATTTTTTATTGTGCAACATGGGATGATATCATCCTAGAAGAAGGGTGGCTTTGAATAAGATGTTCTATCAAGATGCTATTCATCAATGAAATGCATTTTGACCTCCCACTAATTGGAAGTGAAGGAAGTTTCATTATCTTAGGCAGTGTTATTTCACAGATGGGGCCTATGATGAAAGTATTTTAGTTGGTAAAAAAATCTACTAATTCTAATGTTGGGGTGAGTTAGAGGTGGTTTCACAAACGGTTTAGAGTTGAGTTTAAAAATGTTATACAAAACTTTGGTTTGTTTAATTGAGACTTTTATCTATGGCTCACATTTACACTTTGGTAGAGGTGATATGAAACCCTCTAAAGTCTTCCTTGTTAGAAAAAAATGTGTTTTAGGTTCTATTTTCAATCTCTAACATCTCATCAGTTTCCAGACCTCTTTTCAGTTAGTGAACACATCACTCAGAAGTAGTAATTACTCCCAGGAGTAATTGCCTCCAGAATTGGTCACTTCAAGAAGTAGTTACTCCACCCAGAAGTACTAATTATAGAAACATTAATTGATTACACATGTAGATAATAACAATAATTTCACTATGAAACATGTTTACATATAGATAAAACACAAAAACGTTGGGAACATTTCAAATACTATCATGGCATACAAATTGAACATACGTTAATGCAATTCACTGTACATACAAAATGATTCTATATGAGCAAATACATTTCATGTCTAGGCCAAGTCCAGCAATGTATGCACAATGCACGACTTCTTCCCAAAATAAAAGTTTCTTTAAAGATTACTTCTCTTACCATCTTTGACTAGTAGACAAACCTCTCATCTCCCTTAGAATTTTATATCATAAATCTTTCTGTTGTAATCTAGTTATCTTTCCCGAAAGTTACCTATCTCTTTGGACCCAAAAATCATCATGTTCTGAGCCTTTAATTGTTTCCCTCAAAGATGTCACTGGGAAAATGAAAGAGATATACTGTATGATCCAATGCACCTTGTAGGCAAACATTACCTCAAATTATAAGTGTTTCTCCTCCTCAAAAATCGGATCAAGTTGTAGCACTAAGAGTAACCCAGTATGTCAAACCATCTATTTTCCATTTATTTGCTAACATACATGGCTTTCTTACTTTCTGGAATATCTTCATCATAATATTAGCTCAACAGCATGTTAACACCTAGGAAGGGGAAATATTATTTCACCTATAAAAAGTTCGCAAAGTTGCCAAATCTTGCTTCATCAGGAAGTTGTAAACTTATCTTTACCTTCTAAGGACATTGCCTGAACATGGAGCCTCTAAAAGGGTTATTTGAGGAGATATTTCCTGCAAAAACAATTTTGCTGGATATCTTTTCAACAAAAATGCCCTTTAACAGAGACTCGTTTGGAAAAATGCCTTGGATTGAGAGCTCCTGTTATGCAAGAAGGTTGGAAATGGCTACCATCCTAAAGGACCTATTGACATCATTTTTAAAGTGCTTTAATACTTCAATTATCAAATGCTCCTCCACTTCCTCCATTTGATTATAAAAACGTAATGCAATTAGAGATGTATTCCATATCACTGCATCACCACACACCATCCTAAAAATCATAATTATGGCTCCTGGTTTTATGGTATTTATTTTTTTGACATTTATGTCTGTATTTATCCATATTTATTTTTTAAGCATATTATTTGTAATTATATGTATTTGTTTTGTGTTTTGAGAATAAATGCTGTCATATAATGGTGTATTTCCACATTTATTTACCTGATTAACTATGGTGCCTATAGTGATTTAGCAAATTAAGCAGAGAAATTTAAGAAAAAGCTACACCCACAGGTAAATATTAGCATCACATACAAATATATTTTAAGCTATGTCTTTATTTAAGGACATCTCATCTTATCTTTTACCTCCTTATGCTGTTTATGTACTTAGCTGTTGACCTGGAATTCATGAAGGACAGCATGTAGAGACACTCATAAGTAGCACAATTTATCATAATTTTGTGCTTTTAAAAATAAAATAAAGACTGGAAACATGTTGTTTTCTGTTTGTATTTATCTGTAAAAACAAAAAACACCAAAATAGTGCTACAATGATAACCTCATTGGCCTAAGCGCTTATGATGTTGGAATTATTTGCCTACAGATAGGTTCAGGTTGAGATTGAGAACCCTGATGGTCCCTAATGCCTCAACGTGATTCCCTAAAGCTGCTCCAAGATGAGCCAATTCATCACTAGGCTTTCAACACCAACAACACAGAGTGATTTTAAAAAACGTTGATCTATGCACTTTATAAAATGTCTGCAACATTTTGGGAAATATTATATAGAACGCATGTGTATTTACCAAATTTAGAGACATCTATTCCAGAGAGAGTGTCTTTTATGAGTCCTCAGTTTCTCAGTTGACATCCCTGTATCAACCTAGTTTTAATCGACTCAACAAACATACCACGCATTTGCCTTTCTTTATTCAGGGATGTTGTCACCACTGGATCTTACCATAGAGTTCTTTGTAGTTGGAATTTGCTTCCTGCTACCAATTCTCTATTGCTACCCCTGCCTTCTAGATGCAGCAGGACATTTTTAATTTCACACCAGAAATAATTTTAGGACAAAAGAGTGTGTTGCTTTGGTTCACATGTACAACAGCATGCTTTATCAAATAATTTGCAAATTGTTCCTATAGAATGATTTTCTGTTCATCGAAACCTGTCAATTAGACCTATTGACTGTTGCATATAATGCTCCAGGGGGCAAAACCTTTAACATCTTCCCTATATATTCATGGTGACTTTACTAATCCCAGGATCTTCCAAACACACTAGACAATATAGAAATTTATCTCAATAGAATCAGCTATCCTCCTGCTTTGTCACTTTTCTGAGTATGCTTATGTGAGCTGTTTCAGTTGAATTTATTATAATCCAAAGTTTGTGGAACCAGTTGAATGTGTCTATAATCCAGTCTGATATTCTGTATTGCAACCCCAATGTGCAACACTTTTAGTTAAAGGTGAGAGGAAAAAGTTATAAGTTCTTCTGAAGTACATGTAATATGGTTCAAGCCTTAGGTTTGGAATCTGCCATTCCAAAAATATTTGGTCCTTCCCTCATGTTTTAGTCATTTAAAAGCTAGTTACAGTTTCTTTTTCAGATCAATATCAAGTGGAGAGAATGTGAAGATCATAAGTCCTCTGTGGGTCATTGGCAGGTTGGCAATTCTGAAGGAAACTGCACTCTTGCCTAAGTAAGCTTTGCATACACTGCAGAGATTTTACTTTGAACTCTGACCTCTATCAGGACCCCAAAGAGTACTTTAAGGAATGTATGAAAAATCTAGCAACTTGTTTGTAGACTTTTGTTGTCTATTGATGAGTTTCTCCAAGAGTCCTAGGTTAGCAATATTGCAAAAGAAATGTTGAAAGGGCATTTGTATAGGAAAGTTGATGCCAAAGTGTGAACAATCAATGTAATCCCCCTCTCCATATCTAAAAGAGGTGTACATGATTCGTTGTGATTATATTTTCTTTTGAAAAATGAATCAATAAATCAATAACATTATAGTTGTAACTATCTTCATTCAACAGTTTTAAAGTTCATACATAATAGAAATCCCATTGTAAAACTAGCAAAAGATTAGGCCAATAACTTGAAACGAAGTATGCTACAATGAGTCTTTCCATTCTATTAAATCTAAAGTACCTATTTGAAGATGGAATAGATAACTACTCAAACGTATTCTACTTAACTTCATGTTTTTATTTTCTAACACAACAAAATGCATTATAATTCTCATCCATGATCCAAGACTTCCACATTTTTCCCGCTAACTTTCCTGTCAGTTCTTCAAGGAAGTTTAAAAGGAAATGTAACACCACTAGCAACAGCTGCTTTAAGATGGTCTTCTTCATTCTAGGACTGTGTCTTCTCAACATGTCATCAAGCCCCACTTGATGTACATGTTCCTTCTTGGATTCCTCTCCATAACAAAATGCCAATCAGCACAAAAAAAAGCCAAACTTGGTGAATATTGATGAAGTCCTACCCATGATATCTAAAGCACGAAAATGCTACATGCTATCCATTAGAGTTTTTATTTTAATAATTGTCTCAGCATAGAATATGGTGACTGTCTCAGAATAGACCATGAGTCAGTGCAGCCTCCAACTCCAGGGAAGAACACATTTGATTCTGAACTCTTTCAACAAAAATGTTACCTTTCAGAGGCAACCACAGCTCTGTAACAGCAATGTTTTGCTAGGAGGTGTGGACAAAACCCAGATGACATTCCCTCAGCAAAACTTAAAAAGGCACACCTTCAGAAACTCTGAAATTCACCTAAAATAGTGCAGTTATGGTTTCAAATTCAAACAAAAGGGCCACTTAAATTCACAAGTTATAGTTAGCAATGTAATCCATAACTTATGCAACTGAAAAGCATAACTTTGCGCTGTGAATGTAATACTCATGATCTCTTCATTAATAAACAGATGCAGTAACAAATATTACACATAATCTTACAGATGAGATTATGTATCACATTACCATACCCCTTTGATGGAGCCACCTGTAACTTCACCATTATTGAATGGTTTGATTATGTGTTGTTAAAAAACGACTTTCTTCTCTGCAGAGAATGCTATTAATTGTGACACAACTGCTTACCCAGCTCAAGGGTTGCTGCCTTATCTGGGTATAAGTCCTGTGTGTTGAAAAATTTCTACATTCATAGACACTTCCAACTTCCTTGCAAAGGAATGCAGTATTTCTCTTTTAAGGTATTTGGGCTTAATATGCTAGAGGGCCAACATTGCTCCTCAAATCTTTTGTATACAAACTGCATGTAGAAAATCAGTCAGAGGTGGCTGGTTCCCTATAACCTTTCAATTAATTGATAAAAGTGGAAGTTATCGTCAGAGCAATATATTAATCCTTCATGCCTGGCCCTACCATTCCCAGCTGGTTGTAGACATATGACAATTAGTTTTAGATCTTGCAAGAAGTCTTCATTAGTCCTAAATAGTCTGGTGAGGGCTCAAAAGGCATGTAAGATGTAAAACATGATAGGGTTGTTGCAATCTCAAAACTACTATTGAAACTAGGGGTTTCTGCACTGCCAGAGGACTCTTGTTCTGAATTGTTTAGATAGAAAGTCTAGGCCAAAGGTGTTGGTCTGGACATCACCCCGGTTATTAATAAGAACTGTGATAATGACCACATACACTTGTGTTGTAACCTCCAGTGATGAGTTGTCTAGTGAAGAAGGCCTCTACTATCAGATCTGTTTAACTGACAGGCCTTATTTTTATACTCTCTTTTATTAGAAAAGCGATAAATAGTGAAGGTCTGTGAATAATTTGAAATCATTAGAACTGATATATTTGTAGGCCTGGGCAAAATTTCCGTTCCGTTCGCGGAATTTGCGATAATTTGGCATTTCCGCGTTCCGCGGAGAGCGCGGAAATGTCAAAATTTCCGCATTCCGCAGCTTTGCGATAATTTGGTTCTTGCTCGCGCTGTAAAATAATACATTCTCGCGCGCGCGCGATCGCCTTACCTGAATCCCCGCGTTCGCCAACAAGTTTTCCCGATCCGGTCGCGTTCTCCATGAGATGTTGTATTGTTTTAGCCATTTGCGCTGTCTCGCGACAGTTCGCGTCCGCAGTGACGTCATGCGTCGCGCGATCACGTCTTTCTTCTCGCGATCATGCACCGCGAGACAACTGAAAACAAGATGGCCGCGCCCGCGAGCAACCGCAGGGGTAAGTTAGCGACCCGCAACCATGCAGAAAATATCGCGAACGGGCGGGATAAAAACTTCCGCATCTTCGCGATATTTCCGCTTGTTTGCGGAGATTTTTAACATTTTCGCAATAATTTGCGAAAGTCGCTTCCGCAAATTCCGCCCACCCCTATATATTTGACTGCACAGCTGGCAGTCAAGTTTTCAAACTAGGGATATCAGAAAATATTGCATAGAGTTTCAGATTGTTCTAATGAGATCCTTCTATTTCTATGGCATACTTTCTGACCTTATAGTCAGATTCAAAATGTAGTATGTAACGCTAGCCACAAACTAGGCAAAAGAGAAGTGTTGAAAGTTGGATTTATTGTGCTAACATCTCTAGCCTTTGTTTTTGGCACCAACATAAGCTATGACGTGCTTGGAACTTTGACTGGACCAGAACATCAAAATAAAAAATAAAAATTGACATGCTGGTTAAATCCTGTAGGTTTCAGGTGCTCCTTGCTAGAAATATTTTGCATGCATGGATTTGTCAGTCTTCCCTATTTATTAATTTATTTATTGCATTGCACCGGCTTGTGGCCTAAAGTCATTAAGAGACTCAGTCAGCTTGCAGGCATAAAGTCAGCTTTTCAACTGCTATCTAATGCAGAAGAAGCTTTAGAGGAAATTTGTTAAGCTAAAATTACTCAATACAACTGTGCTTTAACCGTTGGATTATGAGCATGTACCTTATGTGGGATTTCTAGCTTTTGACTTTTGGCATTTGCAAAATGTCAAACCGTTTGTACAATTACAGCATAATGTTGAGGGATCATATCTAGCTGGACATGGAAAAACATCACTGGTTCCTGTGAGCAACGTAAGATTCACATCGTGGTTGCATCCACTATTAGTCAGTAAGGGTGCTCTGTAATTAGGGGAGAGCTTTAAATGTTTTGAGAAACCTAAAATCATTCACTCCAACCTCACTCAAACAATATATTTACAAAGATATAAAAAGGTAGGGTGTGGGTGGCTACAACCTTTCAGTCTTACTATTTATTTGTTCAGGTTTACAACAGCAAAAATAACTAATACAAAGGAAAGTAGAACAGAGAATCATTTCCACATCATTGCTATGAGGGTTAAAGTGAAGGGCCAGCATACTCATGGTTGCTCACAGTAGTGAGTGAATATTAAAAGAGAAATATGTAGACCTTTAACCTTGCACTGACACAAAAAACATATATACACAATGTGTCTACAGGGTGAGCCCCAGGGCAAGATATACAATATAGACAATAGCGAAAAAATTGCTAGATATGGCTCATTAGTATCCTCAGCACCTCAGCACTATGTCACAGTCATTAGTAAGTAGGATGTTAATGGACCCCCAATGCCCCTGAGTCTTGATGATGAGGGCATTTGTTCAGCATGCAGTCATAGTTTTTAGTTGCAGTATATGAGGGCGTCAAACCACTCTTTAAGTTTGGGGAAATGGTCTCTCCCCCACAACATTGTATCAGCCTCTTTGCTCATAAGAACACTAGGGTTATACATTTTCACGTGGAGTAGGATTCTCTGTATCCCAGCCTAGACGTGTTATTTTTTAGTCCAGTGGGAGTTGGCATTCAAACATAGCAGACAGGGCGGAGATTAGCTCTTGACAGTAATTTAAGATACTGTGACACAACCAAGCAAAATAGGATATTGAGGTGCGGTGATGCACATCTGGCTCAGCTTTAGTTTTCTCATATACTAAATTTACACAGGGCCGGAGGAGTGGAATATTCTCTTTGCAGCAATCTATAATGTATAATTCGCAGACTACTGCTTGATGAGTTCAGGCCAGTTTGGGCAGAACTTCCATGTGTCTATGGGCATATCTTCTTGTAAGTCCTCCCCAATCTAGATCTGGCTAGGTGGCACCGGCAGAAAGTTTTTCTACTCTATAAGGTAAGACAGACCAGGGCTCCAACGGGACATAAGAGATGGCCGACATGCATGAAGCTCCTAGGTTTTGATATGGAAAAGATGCCTAGGAGGGTATACAGTAAGGTCCCCTTGAAGTCCTTAAGTGTAATAAAGTTGCCATTTTGTAAATGTCACCCCCGGTCGTAACCCTAGTGTGGTTAAATGAGATATCACCTTTAATTCATGTGCTGTTGGTATCAATTAATGATAATGTAGGAGGCAATATAGAGAGTCCTGCCCTTCTGCCTAAACAGGACAAAGCTCTGATGGTGCACTTAATTGTGTCAAAAAAAGCTATTTTTTTGGTGGGGAGTGGTTCTGGCACAAATTAGTAACAAATTGGTGTAGGGGCACTGCATCTGTTTCAATCGCTATATATGGCATGAGTATTGTTTGGTGAGCGAAATGCACCTGTGCACTTAGATAGTACAGTTCCCTGTCAGGTACTTCAAACCCTCTGAGATGAAAGGATAGTGTGAGTGTGCTTAATGTAATCCTGGCATGGGTGCTGGCCCATGCCAATCCACCAAGGAGTGTTTTAACTGGGAAAAAGTAGAATTTGTTGATGGCTAAGTGTATGTCGACAAAATGATATAGGCGATGAGGCAGAATGACCATCTTTTTGATGGCTACACATGCAGCCAAAGACAGCAGGAGTGACAACAAGCATGTTATTTGCTCTAATTTTGTCTATGGTCACCCCATAATTCTCACAGAATACATGTTGTGTGCCCTGTTTGACTCAGACACCCATGTATTTAAGAGAGCCAGCATACCATTCTTGTGGAAAGTACAAGACAAATTTTGTGCTATTTGTGACTGGGAAAATTTGTGATTGTTTACAGTTAGGGGCCGATTCCGATCTTGGAAAAATTTTCCCCGTACGAATCGTATCCGGATTTTTTACCGTACGAATCGTACAAGTAGCGTAAAAACTGCCAAGTACGATTCGCATGGGAAAAAGTCCATACGAATCGCATTGGGAAAATTTCCCCACACGTCCTCGGGTCGGAAAATGTGTCAGACACATCCCCGGACGATTTACCGTACGAATCAGAAACATGAAGTCCGACCGCGCAAGTACGATCACTCCCGTCCCTTCGATTTTACAACTGGATGGAGAAAACACCGTACGGACCGAACTCCTATAGCAACCATGGAGACATGTGCCCACATACGCGCCGAACACCCCACCACAGACCCCGTATGTACGCGCAGAACACCCCCCATCCCTCGCATGTACGCGCAAAATGCCCCCCGGCCGCGGATGTACGCGCCGAACCCCCACCAGTGTATGTATGGAGCGTACCCCCACCCGTGTATGCATGGAGCGTACGAACTCCCCACCCGTGTATGTACGGACTGTACCCACACCCCACCCGTGTATGTACAGACCGTACCCCCACCCGTGTATGTACTGACCGTACCCCCACCCCACCAGTGAATGTACGGACCGTACCCCCACCCCACCCGTGTATGTACGGACCGTACCCCCACCCGTGTATGTACGGACCATACCCCCACCCCACCAGTGTATGTACGGACCGTACCCCCACCCCACCAGTGTATGTACGGACCGTACCCCCACCCATGTATGTACGGACCGTACCCCCACCCCACCAGTGTATGTACGGACCGTACCCCCACCCGTGTATGTACGGACCATACCCCCACCCCACCAGTGTATGTACGGACCGTACCCCCACCCCACCAGTGTATGTACGGACCGTACCCCCACCCGTGTATGTACGGACCGTACCCCCACCCGTGTATGCATGGAGCGTACCAACTCCCCACCCGTGTATGTACAGACCTTACCCACACCCCACCAGTGTATGTATGGAGCGTACCCCCACCCGTGTATGTACGGACCGTACCCCCACCCCACCAGTGTATGTACGGACCGTACCCTGACCTGTGTATGTACGGACCGTACCCCCACCCGTGTATGTACGGACCGTACCCCCACCCGTGTATGCATCGAGTGCACCAACTCCCCAACCGTATATGAATGGAGCGTACCCCCACCTGTGTATGTACGGACCGTACCCACACCCCACCAGTGTATGTACGGACCGTACCCCCACCATTGTATGTACGGACCGTACCCCCACCCGTGTATGTATGGACCGTACCCCCACCCGTGTATGCATGGAGCGTACCAACTCCCCACCCGTGTATGTACAGACCTTACCCACACCCCACCAGTGTATGTACGGACCGTACCCCCACCAGTGTATGTACAGACCATACCCCCACCCGTGTATGCATGGAGCATAGCAACTCCCCACCCGTGTATGTACGGACCGTACCCACACCCCACGAGTGTATGTATGGAGTGTACCCCCACCCGTGTATGTACGGACCGTACCCCCACCCGTGTATGCATGGAGCGTACCAACACCCCACCCGTGTATGTACGGACCGTACCCCCACCCGTGTATGCATGGAGCATACCAACTCCCCACCCGTGTATGTACGGACCTTACCCATACCCCACCAGTGTATGTATGGAGCGTACCCCCACCCGTGTATGTACGGACCGTACCCCCACCCGTGTATGCATGGAGCGTACCAACTCCCCACCCATGTATGTATGGAGCGTACCCCCACCCGTGTATGTACGGACCTTACCCACACCCCACCAGTGTATGTACGGACCCTACACCCAGCCCCCCCTGTATGTACGGTGTGAAACACCACCACCGATGGACGGTGCGGACCAACACCCTGCCCGTGTTCGTAAGCACCCTACCCCAGGCCCACACACCAGCACCCTCACCCAACATCGCGCATGTACGAGTCGTACTAAGCCATAGCAAAGGGCAGCACTGTACAACAACATGGCCCATGTATGCACCGTACAGACGCAAAAAACACTCGTACTGAACCAGGACAAACCAAAAAAGCACAAGGAGAGTCAATTCGATGCACACAACACCACAAAACATATCCAACAAGGCCAAATACATCCTATACACTGACCTGCAACTGACAAACAGCTAAACAGAGGCCCAAACCACTACCACTCCTTATAACACACCCACCCAAAGTTCAAACACAGCCACACCCACAAATGGACCAATAAAAAGGCCCAGCACACACAAACCATGATCCTTTGCAACAGATCCCCTACTGCCAAACCACAGAGACAACGCACTGCACCATACTACATACATCAATACACTTTACACTTGCACTCCTTCACACAACCACCATCACAAACACACCCTCATCACATTCTGACACACACACCTGCACAACCACACTCACACACCCACAACCATCCACACCCACACCCCCACAACCATCCACACCCACACCCCACACCATGCCCACTAACAAGAATCCAAAGTTCACAAAGGAGGAGCTGGAGGTCCTTGACGACGAAATCGTCAGAGTCGAGCCACAGCTCTTTGGAACATTGGTCAGACGGACCAGCATAGCCGAAATATCTGCCATGTGGGAGAGGATAGTCAATTCTGTGAATGCTGTTGGGTCCACCAGAAGGACCAGGCATGAGTGCCAAGCCAGGTGGTATGATCTGCGGAGGACGGTCCGCCGCAAAATGACAGACGACCACAACCAGGCCAACATCACTGGAGGAGGTCCGGCCGCAGACCGGTACACTACCATCCCTGGGAGGAGAAGGTGATGGCCACGCTGCCGCCGGTGGGAGTAGACGGACTAGAAGGATTCCGAGAGCCTGGTGAGTACGCAAACAACTCACCTCACATGGGGGGAACGCCATATACAACCCAAATACCAATCATGCACGCAACCCCACCAAAGCCTGCACCGTACACAACCACACTCCAAAAACACACACATGCCACAAGCGCCTCCATGCCCCATGCCCCAAGCAAGGCCATGCCAAGTCACAGGCCACACAAAACACCAACACAAGACAGGATGTCCCCGATGCCGGGAGGGTGGGCCTCAAAACTAACATAGAGCAACTCTGAAGCACATAACAATGCCCTCAGCCCATATGGCTTAGGGCACAGCCATACAAACAGTGTGACCCCACACAGTACTGTTTTGCCTGCTAATGGTGGCCGCGTTGCAGGACGACATGGGTATGAAGGCACAATTTGCACATAACAGCAGCTAATGAAGACGCATCACTCTGAAAGAGTGTCAGCACACACCGCCACAGCAGCAGCGCAGACTCAGACACTCCGCCCAATGGGTGCCCGCAGAGAAGAAACAAACCCACATGAACAAGCCAATGGCCTTTGAAAGACCTGCAAACTGTGTGTGCCCAGGAAGCTGGGCTGAGGTGACAGAGGGTGACACACAGAGGGAGGGAGAGGGGCAGAGAGAGGGACAGAGACAGAGGTGGACACAGGGAGACAGACAGAGGGAGGGAGGAGGCTGACAGAGGGAGGGAGAAAGGGAGACGGACAGAGGGAGGAGGCTGACAGAGGGAGGGAGAAAGGGAGACAGAGGGAGACAGACAGAGGGAGGAGGCTGACAGAGGGAGGGAGAAAGGGAGACAGAGGGAGACGGACAGAGGGAGGAGGCTGACAGAGGGAGGGAGAAAGGGAGATGGACAGAGGGAGGATGCTGACAGAGGGAGGGAGAAAGGGAGACGGACAGAGGGAGTAGGCTGACAGAGGGAGGGAGAAAGGGAGACGGACAGAGGGAGGAGGCTGAAAGAGGGAGGGAGAAAGGGAGACAGAGGGAGATGGACAGTGGGAGGAGGCTGACAGAGGGAGGGAGAAAGGGAGACAGAGGGAGATGGACAGAGGGAGGAGGCTGACAGAGGGAGGGAGAAAGGGAGACAGAGGGAGACGGACAGTGGGAGGAGGCTGACAGAGGGAGGGAGAAAGGGAGACAGAGGGAGACCAAATCACCCTTGGGTGGTGTGGCCATGTCCGCTCGTCAGCAGGTGGACAGTGTGCATGTAGACAAGGTTTGGCAGTGCGTGAACCCCCCTTCAACCTTTGATAAACACTGGGCCATGTGTCAATCTGTGCACGAGTACATCCGTGCTGCAGGCACAAACAGAACCTTACACCCAGTATACCCACCCACTGTGTTTGTCATAACCCTGTCACAAATTGTTAGGTTACCTACCTGCATTCTCAAATTGCATGGAAAAAACACCATTTGGCCACGTACAGTGCAGCACGTAAGGCGGCTCTGCATGGCTTGCTACGGCCGCTCACTACACTGCTGACTGCGTTCCCAAAAGATGCGTCAACTAAGATTGTGTCACACATAGGTAAAGTGTCCAAGGCTGTGGCCAAGGGACATACCCATGCACAAGTGCACTGTGAGAGGAATGCTAGCCAAATCCAACCACCCAGAGGAACTGTGCCTAATCAAAAATGAATGAACATGGATGTCGCATGTAACACAATTAACACTGTCTCTCTCACACACAGGTCAATGTCGTCGATCTCCCCCCAACACTGGGGGGGAAGACTCACAGGACCAGGCTCTGCGTGAAGAGGACCCCACCGGCAGCGACGACTCTCACCACTCCGTGGATGACCCAGACCAACCTGGCCCCTCTGGTGTCCAACCACCTGCAGCACCTGCATCAGGTACAACTGTGCCAACCACCACCCCCATTCCTGCCACATCCCAGGAGACACCCAGGAGCCCTGCCCGCACACAACAACACAGCCAGTCTGTCAAGGAGGGACAAGGTGCTCCGGGCACCCAGGAGGAGGCAGGCGACACCGCAAATGCCATCCCTCAGGGGTCCCGGAGACCAGATGTGCCCACAACTGCAGGCCAGGTGCAATTGGGCCGGGGTGGTGGGAGTGGAGGATGGCGGAGGCGCGAACCTGACCAGTTGGCTCAGGAACCGGTAATGTCACACATCCACAACATCCTGGACACATACCGGCGGGACTCCAGAGGCATCGACCAGGTAGTGGAGACCCTCAATGAGATGAAGACCCTGCAGGTCGAGCATCATCATGCCAGTAATCTACAACACCATGGACGGATGGAGGCAAGACTGGCTGAGCTCCTGGCGGTGCACAGGGACGTGAGCCAATCACTCCGTCAGATCGCCCAAAGCCTGCCACCAGGCGTAGACTAGCACCAGAAACAGGGAGGGAGGAGGAGGAGGATTCATCTGACGGAGCGTCCCTAGCATCGTCAGGGCCTGCTTGTGAGGGTCCCCGCAGGAAGGTGGGTCGTCCACGCAAAAGACCGTGAGAGTCAGCGGAACATCACCATCTCCCAGGTCACCTGGCCTAGCACCTGGCCCTCTGGCCCAACATCAGCACAGCAGCAAATTACATTCTCTGCCATATGGCCTTGCTGGTCATTGTCTGACCAATGTTGACAAAGACTGTGGCACAGACGCTGATGACTTTCAATGGCAGGATACCAACTCCCCTGTGAACTTTGGATTCTACACTCCCGCCAAGCACCTCTTGTCACCCCCCCAAAAACGTACCCCAGCACTAATAAAATTCATCACAATCACAAGATGATGCCGTCATTTTGCATTATTCCACTACATGTGTGTGTTGTAAAGTCAAACCATGCCTGATTTCAGAAGTAACTCCAAACATCCATACCCTGGGGTCTGAGTCTGGCACAGGACACACATGGGTCACAATGTACCATCCAAGACAGACATGGAGCACCATACTCACCCGTGATGGGCCCAACCAGCTGAGGGGGTGCCCGCAGAACTGTGCCTACAGACCTATTTAGAAGAGCAACAGTCATGCGCAGAGGTCAGGGATCATGTGGAGTGTCCTGGGGTGGGAGTCCCAGGTATGTGGAGACACGTGGCAGAACCATATCCTGCATGCTTGAGTCAGGTGGATGTGGAGAATGGTGGGCCAGCCAAGGTTGGATGCATGGAGATGGCACAAATGGGTGTTGGATCACAGTGCCACAAGGTTGTGTTGTGGTTGTGGGCTGCATCCTGAGTGTGTGTGTGGATTGAGAAGGTAATCCTGCAGCTGGCAGTGATCCACTCCCCCCATCTCTGTTGGACGTTGATGTGGCCTGGTCGCCGGATGTAGTAGCAGAGCTGTGCAGATGCACCCTGGATGTGGACAAGTATCATGGGATTTCTAACGCACATGTCCGTAGAGTGCAGGGTAGGATTAGACACGGATGTCGTAGTTGACCTGGGGGATGGTCTCCCTCTTGCCTTGAGGTTGATGGAACTGGGGATCTTGTGCATAATGCAGAGTGTGCTGCCGTATGACGCACAGATGCTGCTGATCAGCATAGCACATGTCAGCAAGCAATCCATGATGAACACCAGCTCGTTTGCGTGGACACTGGGTGCCCTTGCTGCAGGGCCTGCAGCAGCATGCGCCATGTCAAGAAAACAATGCCACAAGTAGCACACAAAGACAAGGATCTCAGGAAGGAACTATGCAAAAGGTGAATGTCAAGGAAGGGATGTCTGGTTCAACATGGCACACACACACACAATGGATTCACATGCAGCACAGTGGCCGTCGTGGAGACTGACATGCCACAATACCTACACAGCTATGGACATCATGCACAATACAGAATCTAATCCCTGACAAACAGCTTGCATCTTGCTACTCTACACATAGACTCATATGCACCATCTCTGAGAACAATGCCAGACATGCCGCATGCACAGTGGCAACAGACCACCATTGACAGAGATGAGGCACCCTGGAGGCAGAGGAACACCTTTATTACTCATATGTGTCGGAATGCTAATGCAACTCTGTCAACACATACACAGGTCATGTGGATGAACATGTGGGACCAACACTGGCACCTCCCTTACCACCACAGATGCTGGAAATCCATGGCACTGGCACACAAGTGATGGGTTACAGCTAAACACCCCCTGCTGCTAACGGAGAGGCTGCTATACACCATTGAGCCCCTAATGGGGAATTCACACACCATGTCAACCCGGTGCAACCCGTATGTTTCCGAGGGCAGTGTTACACACATTGATGGCTCCATCACAATCCACAATCCCATTACAGATGACTGTCACCAAGTCTGACCATCAATTCAGGTGAATTCAGCTCCATGTCATGTGCCCCATGGTGATTCTACATGTATGTAAAGTATCCAAACATGAACAGGAGCAGTGCACACACATTCAAAACAAATACCACTCCCAAAAAGCCGTGCTGCATCCCTTACCCTAAGGAGATTTTCTAACTTGTCCGTGCATGTAACGCTGATTCAGCACATGTTGCTGTGTTCATGAGGAATAGCAGGAGCACAACAATGCCACCAGCAGACAGCATGTGCAAGTACCTGTGGATGAGAGACACACCAGAAGTCAGCCAAAAGAAGCACATCCGCATGCATGTGCGTGTACTCGACATGTATAAGGTTGTCAACATGCTAGGTGACAATGATGACTCTGGAAAAACATTCTTCTATTGCACCATCACTCGAGTGACAAATGCATACACACCTCTGACTCACTTGGCCGACATGCAGATGGACACACACATTGCAACACATGCCACACACGGCCCAATGCGTGCACACTCAGACACTGGAACTCACCACTAAGCAAAGAAGTTGCGTATGAGCCGACTCCGGATGTCCTCTACTGCCTCCTCCTCCTCCACATCACTTGCCTCGTGACCAAGCCCTTCATCCTCCACGGGTGGATGGTCCTGCTCATCTGGATCCAGGATGAGTGGCACAGCTTTCTCCACTGCCATGTTGTGCAGCATGCAGCACACGAGGAATATCTTGCAGACCTTCACCGGTGCATATGGGAGTGCGCCACCGGTCTTGTGGAGGCAACGGAATCGGCTCTTCAGGAGGCCAAACGTCCTCTCTATCACTCGCCTGGTCCGCCCATGGGCGTTGTTGTAGCGGTGATCGGCAGCCGTGCTGGGGTTGCGGAGAGGCGTGATCAGCCATGGCATGTTGGGATAGCCAGCGTCCCCTACATGGAAACATCATGGACAACAGTGGGTCAGGAGAAGCAGTAAGACAGGAAGATGACGTTAAATACAGGACTGCCAGAGTATACCCACCAACAATACATGCTCGTTCGTTGCGCAGCTGCAGCATCATTTCAGGCACCCTGCTATGCCTCATGATGTAGGCATCGTGTGCTGATCCTGGAAAACGAGCACAGACATGTGAAATCACCATGTTGGCAAGACACACCACAAGGGCATTAATGGAGTGGTAATGCTTGCGGTTCCTATACGCTACCTCCTGTGCCTGTGGTGGTACCAAAGCCACATGTGTTCCATCTATGGACCCAATGACATGGGGCATCCCTCCCAGGGCATAGAACTCACGCTTTTCACCTGTCAACTGCTCAGGAGTTGGGAATTTTATGAACTCATCCAGGTGATCCAACATGGCCTCTAAAAAATCATGCAGAACACGGCTGAACATGGTGTGGGAAGTGCCACCGACATGAGCAATGGTATGTTGAAAGGTACCCGTGGCAAAGAAATGTAGGGCTGCCATCACCTTCATCTTGGGTGTCAGTGCAGTAGGATACCTGTGTAGCGGTTGGAGGTGTGGTGCCAGCCGTGTCGTCAAGTCCTCAATCAAACGTTGGGGGAAGCGGTAGCGGCGTATACAGTCATGTTCCCTCAGGTCAGCCAAGTCTGGAATTGCTCGAGGGAGAGGCGGAGCCCTGCAGTGAATTAGAAGGGATAACGAAGAGTGAATACAGTACACTACCAATGTCAATGTACTGAGCACATGCTCAACAGACAATACACATATGCTACATACAGAGTCAGGTCTGTGCAATATGCCCTGGACACGTATGCCAGGCATGTGACACTCCTACCAAGAGCCAGCTACAAACGTTGATTCTCAACCTCAATATGCCATGCCATGAAACTAGCTGTGGGCCAGTGTAAGTGAGCAGGCAGATGCATTACAGGAGTTACAGACATCCAAATCTGTGCAGAAGAAGGATGTTTATTGTACAGACAGGTTGCGGAACACTAGAGGCACAGGTCACATGTCATAGAAATAGGACAGACCACACACCTTGCCATGAAGGATTACATGTCAAGACTGATCACACATACATTGAGAGTATGCAGATATGTCCTTGTTTTGAAACTCCGTGTTGATGCATACATACACACCTTACGTCGGATTACACATGTGTGCTGGTGTGCGTAACAGTGTGCCATGCCCATCTACACACAGACACATGTTGGTTGCAGCAACTGCAGATGCATTTGACCAAACACCTACAGCAAACCTATGGGAACACATGACACACACATGACATAATTACAGCGTGCAACGCGGGCATTCACTTGTCTGGGGTAACATTCCGTGTACCTGGCATGAAGGGACATTTGAGGGTGTCGGTGACTGTGCCATGCCAGTGACGCATGGCTCACCAAGTCTGTACTACATGCACACATGTCAAAGGAGTGAAGGGGATGTGTGGCACATAGGGCACCATCACACATGACATGTGTACACAGCTCATCATACTTTAATTAGCTTCACACCTCAGGAGTGTAGTGCCACATCACAGCCTGACCCACCTGTGCCCGACACATGTAGTACTGCACAGACAATGTCTTGATGTCCAGCCTTGGCCAGGTATGACAGCTCAATTCCTTCCTGTGTGCCACCTGTCACCACAGTCAGGTGTGAAACGCACCGTACATACGCTCTGAGGGCGTGTGTAGGGTCCCTATCACTATGGGAGTGCTGGCGTATGCGTACGCCACAGTGATACGGACCGTACACGCGTGTGTAGGGTCCCTATCACTATGGGAGTGCTGGCGTATGCGTACGCCACAGTGATACGGACCGTACACGCGTGTGTAGAGTCCCTATCACTATGGGAGTGCTGGTGAATGCGTACGCCACAGTGATACGGACCGTACACGCGTGTGTAGGGTCCCTATCACTATGGGAGTGCTGGCGTATGCGTACGCCACAGTGATACGGACCGTACATGCGTGTGTAGGGTCCCTATCACTATGGGAGTGCTGGCGAATGCGTACGCCACAGTGATACGGACCGTACACGCGTGTGTAGGGTCCCTATCACTATGGGAGTGCTGGCGAATGCGTACGCCACAGTGATACGGACCGTACAAGCGTGTGTAGGGTCCCTATCACTATGGGAGTGCTGGCGAATGCGTACGCCACAGTGATACGGACCGTACACGCGTGTGTAGGGTCCCTATCACTATGGGAGTGCTGGCGTATGCGTACGCCACAGTGATACGGACCGTACACGCGTGTGTAGGGTCCCTATCACTATGAGAGTACTGGGGTATGCGTGCGCCACAGTGATACGGACCGTACACGAGTGTGTAGGGTCCCTATCACTATGGGAGTGCTGGCGTATGCGTACGCCACAGTGATACGGACCGTACACGCATGTGTAGGGTCCCTATCACTAAGGGAGTGCTGGCGAATGCGTACGCCACAGTGATACGGACCGTACACGTGGGTGTAGGGTCCCTATCACTATGGGAGTGCTGGCGTATGCGTACGCCACAGTGATACGGACCATACACGTGTGTGTAGGGTCGGTCCGTATCACTATGGCGTACGCATTCGCCAGCACTCCCATAGTGATAGGGACCCTACACACGCATGTACGGTCCGTATCACTATGGCGTACGCATTCGCCAGCACTCCCATAGTGATAGGGACCCTACACACGCGTGTACGGTCCGTATCACTGCATTTGGGGTGCCCTTGGGCCATGGAACGGACCGTACCTGTGTGTAAATCTTGAAATAACATAGGGGACACATGAGGGACAAGTATAAGGGCCTAAATGCATGCTGGTTGTCATGGAGACTGAGTTTAAAGTTTGAATTATTGCATCAGGTGGCCAGCAGAAGTCGGTTGGAAAAGATATACTTTGTTGCAAAGTGGTTGTTGACTTGACATCATGCTCAATTTTTAAACCATGCAAAGCCACTCACTGGGGTAGGTTTACAGGGATTGGAGGAAACGTAGGATGCTAATGTGACTGACCAATCACTCTGTACTCCTGTGAATGAAACAGGCCAGCAAGGCAGATATAAGGCAGCCAGGTCCCATGAGAGAGCACTTGCCTGCACATCCTTTCATTCCACAACACTGCTGCTGCTCGTGATTCCTCTGGCACCATGTCCAGGTCTGTGGAGAGGGCCCAGCCATTCACAATGGAGGAGAATATTGCGTTGGTGGATGTGATCCTCCCACAGTACACCATGCTGTATGGTCGACCAGGGGAGCAGGTGAGTGCAGACTCCACTAGCTTAGACTGTGCCCCTGTTTTGTGACTGTGACTTCTGGCATTGTGTCCCTGTGTGACAGACATGCAATGTTGTTTGGAGTGGGTCACAGGGTGGGGAAGGCCTCATGTCTCCCATGCAAAGCATGCTGTGGTTCCTGTGTGCACTCCTCACTTGCATTGTGCTAACTGTGACAATCAATGCATGGTGCATGCCACATTCTGCCTGGATACTCCTCCTGGGAATGTTGTTGCTACAGTCAATCAATCAATCAGTGACATTTATAGAGCGCACTACATACCCGTAGGGTCTCAAGGCGCTGGGGGTGGGGGGGTGCCGCTACTGCTCGAACAGCCATGTCTTCAGCTTCTTCCTGAAGGAGAGGTGGTCTTGGGTCAGGCGCAGGTCGGTCGGGAGGGAGTTCCAGGTCTTGGCGGCCAGGTAGGAGAAGGACCTTCCTCCTGTGGTCGCTCTTCGGATGCGGGGGACGGCGGCGAGGGCGAGGTTGGCTGATCGGAGGTGGCGTTTGGGAGCGTAGAAGTTGACTCGGCTGTTGAGGTAGCTCGGGCCTTGGTCGTGTAGCGCTTTGTGTGCGTGGGTGAGGAGGCGGAAGGTGATTCTTTTGTTGACGGGGAGCCAGTGAAGGTCTCTCAGATGTCCGGAGATGTGGCTGGTTCGTGGGATGTCGAGGATGAGTCTGGCTGAGGCGTTCTGGATCTGCTGGAGTCTCTTCTGGAGCTTGGCGGTGGTACCGGCGTAGAGGGCGTTGCCGTAGTCCAGTCGGCTGGTGACGAGGGCCTGGGTGACGGTCCTCCTGGTCTCGGTGGGGATCCACCAGAAGATCTTCCGTAGCATGCGTAGGATGTTGAAGCACGCCGAGGAGACGGCGTTGACTTGCCTGGTCATGGAAAGGGAGGAGTCCAGGATGAAGCCCAGGTTGCGTGCATGGTCTGTCGGTTTGAGTGCGGTGCCCAGGGCGGGAGGCCACCAGGAGTCGTCCCAGGCGGAGGGTGAGGTGCCCAGGATGAGGACCTCCGTCTTGTCCGAGTTCAGCTTCAGGCGGCTGGTCGTCATCCACTCGGCTACGTCCTTCATCCCTTCGTGTAGGTTGGCTCTGGCGGCGGCGGGGTCGTTGGTCAGGGAGAGGATCAGCTGGGTGTCGTCGGCGTAGGAGATTATGTTGAGGTGGTGTTGCCGTGCGATGGCCGCGAGGGGGCTCATGTAGACGTTGAAGAGGGTGGGGCTCAGCGAGGATCCTTGAGGGACGCCGCAGATGACATCGGTGGCCTCTGACTTGTACGGTGGTAGACGGACTTTCTGTGTTCTTCCGTCAGTCCTGATGTGATTCTATGGTCCCCCCAGTGTGACAGGTGACAGTACCCATAGATGTGTGTTTGTTTAGTGTACCTGTGCTGTGAGTGTACAAATGATGTGTTCGTCCCCTGGACATTGGTGTGTGTGTAAGTCCCCTGTCATGTGGGTGAGTGCATATGGGGAGTGTTGCACACCAGCTGCATGAGGGATGGATATACCCTGCCCATGTGATGTGAGCAGGGAGCAGTGCTGTGTGACTGCGGTGCTGAGCCAGCCCCACACCCGTGACACCCCCCAGTCTAGTGGCACATGGGCAGAGTGAGGTTTGTACCCGCAGTTGGCAATGGCAGGTGATTGTCCTGTGCCTGTGTGTGTCTGTGTACTCTGCTGAGGTAGCGTCAGTGGGCTGGGACATGTGACTGCTTTGAGGTGTTGTACATAATCCTTGTGTAGCTTGTGATGCACAGTGTGATCCAGGATCATTGATTGTGTGGCACCCCTCATGCCACCTGTGTACCTTCAATGCCACGTAGTGCATTTTGCCTTCCACAGTGGATTATGTCCCTATGACAAATGTGCAATGAGTTGCCTGCTTACCATGGCCTGTTCAAAGAAGACAATTTGTTAATATGTGTGTCATTGCTCAGGTGAATTAAAGTATTCTCACTTTTGCATCCTCACAGGTAGGCGTCCATGACAAGGGGGAGATATGGAAGCAAGCCGTGAGGAATACGGAGGGTCGGAAGCGGCGCCTAGCCCAGGTGAGGAAACGCTGGCAGGATATCCGGTGCTGGACGAGGAGGATTGCACGGGTCCTGCTGGGGGACTCACCTGAGAGCCGGAAGAACCGTGGGCGCCGGCGTCTGACCCACATCCAGAAGCGTGTGCTGGCGGTGGTCTTCCCCGACTTGGATAGGCGCTTACTGGAGAAGCAGCAGCAGGAAGGGGGTAGGTACATGTGTGTTTGTTGTGTGTCACCAGCTTTTGGAAGTGCGCAGTTGCATGGATACACAGCCAGGGTTTACATGTGCAGTGCATAACCAGTTCCCCAAAGTAAACCGGTGCTGTTCTTCCTCCCATCCCCTCCTCGCCATGTGTTCCCTGGTCTGTGTGTAGTCACTCTTGCACAAGGTAATCTAGGCTGGCAGTAAATCCAAGTGCCCAATGCTTGCAGCATCATGTGTGGGGGTGGAGTGTGACAGGTTTTGGTACCTTGGCTGTGCCCTGGCCAGTTCAGTCATTGTGGGGTTCATGTCAGTTGGCACTCATGCTGAGTCCCAACATAGGAGTGTGTTTTTAAAGTGTACTGCCTTCCAGCATGCATGTTCAATGTTGTGCCCTCTGACATGATGTCCATGAGTGGGATTAATGCATAGTGCAGGGACGGTTGGTTCAGTTGCAGTCATATCCATCCAGGACCATGGAGGTGTGTGGCCACTGCCGTGACCTGGGGCACCTTTTCCTAGGTATCATGTGTGTCATCCAACTATGTGGACATTTTCTGTGTCTTCGGCATAGGTTGGGCTCTGTGGCATTGTACCCTGGCCTCATCTGTATTGACGTAAACTGTGCTACATGTGTCCACTGTACAGTGTGACCCAATTTTGCTTGTGCATACTCACAGTGGGCAGTGCCTGTGTGTCTTGGAACGACAATCTGATGATGGTTGATTGTCAATGATATATGTGGACAGGCGCACCAGGGGTAGTTTGTGTACAATCAGGATTTAGTGCAGGCCATGTGGTTTTATCCCAGAGTAAGAGGTGTAAGTACTTCCTCTGTCAAAATCACATTGTCTCAGGTAGGGGGTGCTTTGTGCGGGCAAGGCCTACATGTTCAAATCTGAAGTCTCCCTGCTAGGTCTGGCCTGTGTGTGATGTTTGTCTGGACATACACTCAAGGTGCAGTGACCCAGTCATGTTGTGCATGTTTTTATGTATTGGCTTTGCAGCATGTGCAAAAAGTTAATAGACATGGTTCCTGCTTATCCCTTTTTTGTCAACGCTGTGTGGTACAGATGCTGTGCACGATTGTCCCCAGAGCCTGGCTCCTCTGTCCTATTTGATAACAAGTAATTTGCTGTTGGGTCATGCTCTTCATTGTTTCTCAGTGGCATGGTGGGTTAACCAGCTGGGTGTTGCAGGGCCTACATCTGTACCTTGTGTTGTAGATGTTACTCATGTTGCTTTTCAGGCTATGCACTGTGACCTATGTCGATTTGACTCATGTGACATATGTATACAGCTGTCTGATCATTTCCTGTCTCTTCACCTTGCCCACAGCATCGTCGGGGGACTCCGAGGGAGACACTGGCACGGACCATGAGGAGGGAGCAGGCACCAGTGGCAGCAGTGCTGTCTTGTCTGGCACATCGAGTGGCACGGAGGCCGAGCGGAGTGAGGCGGAGGACCTATCCAGTTACACCACCGACTATGACGCTGACGGGTCCGAGGCTGATCTCCCAGAGGGGGCGGAGGCTGCTCCCACAGCTGACAGCAGCACTCGATCTCTACCCGCCCCCTCGATTCCCATCACCGGCCTCCCACTTGCTCTGGTCCCTTCCCGCCGTGCTAGGTCACATGGAGGGCATCTCAGCTGCGCAGTCTGACCAACGCCAGTTGCTGAGGTCCATTGACTCGACACTGACTGCAGCAGTGGGTCTCCTGCAGCGCTACGTCCCTCCCACCATACCCCTGCACCATCCACACTTCCCACTCCCATGCCTGTCCAAAGCACACCCAGACGTAGCCATGCACGCAGCCCACCAGACACAGGCACCGCACCACCAGGGAAGGCCAAGCGCACACCTCCTGTCACGCACACACAGGGGGAAGTAGGCACACCCACTGGGTCGGGGCAAACGGAAGACACGCAGCCACAGTGGGAGTCCACATTCATCACAACCCACTACCTCCAAATTCACTCCCCTCAGCTCTCCTGGCCAGGATTCCACCAAAGATTCCTTCATGGCCGCTCTGTCCCTGAGCCCCAAAGTGACACCACCCCGCAAGCGGTCAAAGGAGTCCCCGGTCAGGGTGGTTGTGCCCCCCCCCTGTCCACACCCTCCCCCAGTAGCGCTGCGACCCATCCCTCCGACACCCTCCCCTCCTTGGGGCCTGTGGTTCCTTCAAGTGCAGGGGAGACGCTGGAGGACCTTGCAACCGTGTGCAGCGCCATTCTGACCTCCACGTTTGGCGCTGCCCCACCCCCTGTGGTGGAGTCCTCCGTCCCTGCACCCACAACACCTACCCTTGCCCCTCCTGTCCCTGCGGTGCCTGGTCCTTCCCCCCACATGATGCCCCCCCCCTGTGGAAGCAAAGGAGGTATGAACT
Organism: Triturus cristatus; assembly: GCF_964204655.1. Lineage (NCBI taxonomy): Eukaryota > Metazoa > Chordata > Amphibia > Caudata > Salamandridae > Triturus > Triturus cristatus. Next base: position 1,208,564,336 of record NC_140591.1, on the reverse strand, counting down.
GTGCAGGCAAGCTAGGGGACACGCGTCCCTATGTGTCCCCCACCAGGAATTGGACTATGGACTGCCCTATGGGCCTTGTACATATTCAACTTTTAATTACAAATCGTTTTTTTATGCTGAATAAAGCTATGTTTTTTTCCCTTTGCACACTACTGCTTTTCTGGTATTGCTGTTGGTGGTGCTGCTCCATGTTTGGGGTGGGGATAATGTGTTAGGTGTCTGGCAAATGTAGTGGTGTGCCGCTCATGGGATGGACCCTGGTATCTGTGTGCCATCACAAGGTATTTGCGAAATAACTTTGTTCATGTATGCTCTTACTGCATGGTGACATTGTCCCAAGGTGTGTCCCTTCCTCTGTGGACCCTGACTTCTTCCCTGCAGGGTGTTTCCTAAATGTTGTGCTGAGCTGTGTCTACATATCCTTGGTGTATGAAGGATCCGTTCTACTTTGGCCATGCATGCTGGCAATGTCTCCACCTGCATCATTTGTGGCATCCTTGGTGGTCACTGTACTTGTGTGTGGAGTATATTGAAGTTACTTCATGTGGACATGTTCCCTTTTACACACTATGCATGTGTGTACTACCAGCCTCGCACACATGTTACGTGTTCTGCAGGGTCTTTGAGCACCTGACTGACTATTGTGGGCATTGTATCTGTGGGCACTGCACCCTTTTTTTCCATGGGCACTGCTGGGAGGACTCTGCAACCACCCCTCCTGTGTCTGGGCACTGCTGGGAGGACTCTGCACCCACCCCTCCTGCATCTGGGCACTGCTGGGAGGACTCTGCACACACCCCTCCTGTGTCTGGGCACTGCTGGGAGTGATAGGCACACACCCCTCCTGTGTCTGGGCACTGCTGGGGGGACTCTGCACACACCCCTCGTGTGTCTGGGCACTTCTGGGAGGACTCTGCACCCACCCCTCCTGCATCTGGGCACTGCTGGGAGGACTCTGCACACACCCCTCCTATGTCTGGGCACTGCTGGGAGGACTCTGCACCCACCCCTCCTGCGTCTGGGCACTGCTGGGAGGGCTCTGCACCCACCCCTCCTGTGTCTGGGCACTGCTGGGAGGACTCTGCACCCACCCCTCCTGCGTCTGGGTACTGCTGGGAGGACTCTGCACACACCCCTCCTGTGTCTGGGCACTGCTGGGAGGACTCTGCACCCACCCCTCCTGCGTCTGGGCACTGCTGGGAGGACTCTGCACACACCCCTCCTGTGTCTGGGCACTGCTGGGAGTGATAGGCACACACCCCTCCTGTGTCTGGGCACTGCTGGGAGGACTCTGCACACACCCCTCCTGTGTCTGGGCACTGCTGGGAGGACTCTGCACCCACCCCTCCTGCATCTGGGCACTGCTGGGAGGACTCTGTACACACCCCTCCTATGTCTGGGCACTGCTGGGAGGACTCTGCACCCACCCCTCCTGCATCTGGGCACTGCAGGGAGGACTCTGCACACACCCCTCCTGTGTCTGGGCACTGCTGGGAGGACTCTGCACCCACCCCTCCTGCGTCTGGGCACTGCTGGGAGGACTGCACACACCCCTCCTATGTCTGGGCACTGCTGGGAGTGATAGGCACCCACCCCTCCTGTGTCTGGGTACTGCTGGGAGGACTCTGCACACACCCCTCCTATGTCTGGGCACTACTGGGAGTGATAGGCACCCACCCCTCCTGTGTCTGGGCACTGCTGGGAGGACTCTGCACCCACCCCTCCTGCATCTGGGCACTGCTGGGAGGACTCTGCACACACCCCTCCTGTGTCTGGGCACTGCTGGGAGGACTCTGCACACACCCCTCCTGTGTCTGGGCACTGCTGGGAGTGATAGGCACCCACCCCTCCGGTGTCTGGGCACTGCTGGGAGGACTCTGCACCCACCCCTCCTGCGTCTGGGCACTGCTGGGAGGACTCTGCACACACCCCTCCTGTGTCTGGGCACTGCTGGGAGTGATAGGCACACACCCCTCCTGTGTCTGGGCACTGCTGGGAGGACTCTGCACACACCCCTCCTGTGTCTGGGCACTGCTGGGAGGACTCTGCACCCACCCCTCCTGCATCTGGGCACTGCTGGGAGTGATAGGCACCCACCCCTCCTGTGTCTGGGCACTGCTGGGAGGACTCTGCACACACCCCTCCTATGTCTGGGCATGTACGGTCGGGACACACACGGGTGTGGGTACGCTTCATTCATACATGGGTGAGGGTGCGCTCCATTCATACACGGGTGTGGGTACACTCCGTACATACACTGGTGGGGTGTGGGTACGCTCCATTCATACACGGGTGGGGGTACGCTCCATTCATACACGGGTGAGGGTACACTCCGTACATTCCCGTACCCATGATTTGCAGGCCTGGGTACGTACCGTACCCAGGCCTTAAGAGCGTGGGTACGGGTCATACCACGCCCACCACTACGTCACCCCAACAATGGCGGTATGGCCCGTACCCACGTTCTAAAGGCCTGGGTACGGGCCGTACCAGCATTGTTGGTGTGATGTAGGGGTTCGCGTGGTACGACCCGTACCCAAGCTCTGAAGGGCTGGGTATGGTGTGTACCCCTACGGCACCCCATTGGGGGTCTGCACCGTACCCAGGCCTTCAGAGTGTGGGTACGGGTCGTACCACGCCCACCCCAACAATGGCGGTACGGCCTGCACCCACGTTCTTAAGGCCTGGGTACGGGCCGTACCAGCATTGTTGGGGTGATGTAGGGGTACGCGTGGTACGACCCGTACCAACGCTCTGAAGGCCTGGGTACGGTGCACACCCCCAATGGGGTGCCGTAGGGGTACGCACCATACCCAGGTCTTCAGAGCGTGGGTACGGGTCGTACCACGCGAACCCCTACATCACCCCAACAATGCTGGTACGGCCCGTACCCAGGCCTTTAGAACGTGGGTACGGGCCATACCGCCATTGTTGGGGTGACGTAGTGGTGGGCGTGGTATGACCCGTACCCACGCTCTTAAGGCCTGGGTACGGTACGTACCGGTATTGTTGTGTTGCCGGTTCGCGTCAACATCCACTTCCAATGTGGCTGACGCTTGCGTTGCTGGACACGCCCCCACCCCCACCCCCTCGAGGTGACCAGGTCCTGCAGGTCAGGTATGTCCAGGGCATGTGTAATTTATGACTTGGGTGGCGGTTATGTGTCCTGCCCCTGCCCCCCCCTTTGCCCCTGGGTGTTATTCTGACCTTCTGCGGCGTCTGCGTCGGTGCCTGTAGAGCAGGTGGACTGCTATGAGGGCTGGGATGACACGTAGGTTCGGGTCCATGGCTGTCCGTCGCGTACAGGTGCTCCTTGTGCGCGTCGTCCTGGTTTCCCGGCAGTTTTTGGCAGGCGGAGAATTTTATCCATGCGGGGTGACGTCGGTGCGGATCGTACTTCCTGGTTCGTGAACCGCAGGCTGAATGCGTCCCGACGTCACGTCGGCGCAGTCTCGGATCACATTGGTATGTATTTTTTAGTCGGTCGGTGTTTTTTACGATTCGTACTGGAATGGTGTTTCCGTGGGAATCGTACTTGCATGTTTGTAATGTTTATTTCCCGGGTACGAGTCGGATGGAGAAAACGCTCCGACCGACGGTTCGTACCCGGTTTCTCCAGGATCCGAATCGGCACCTTAATGTTCGCACCAGATCAGGCACCAAATTTGAGGTATTACCTCATTAGATAGCTTAAGCAGTGTCTTGGATTTTGAACATTCAAAGTCATATCATCTTCATAGAAACACATTATTAAGTGCCTATTTATGTAGTGCAGTGCATAGTTTGAGTAGTGCTGTTGGAATTTCATGGCAAGGGGCTCAAACTGCAGCTCAAAGAGGATGGCTGAAAGGGGTTCCCCTGCCTGGTTCCACAAGAAATGGTAATGGCCCATGATGTGACCCCATTAATTTGGAGATTGCCCACCGGGTCTGTGTAAAGCAGTCTAATCCAATCCATAAGTGGATGGGCCTTTTCTGCTCAGTATATAGAACAGATACCCCCACTCAAGGAAAACAAAAGCCTTGGAGTTGTCCAAAAGAATAGCAGCCGCATATAGGACTGGATTTAGACAGCTGATGAAATGCAAAGGCAGTACACAATGGGTGGTTGATCTGCCAGGGAAAGTGCTGGCCTGGTCAGGTCAAACCAGTTTAGGAAGTAGAAGTGTCAATCGGATGGCAATTAGCTTAGCTAATATTTTTGTATTATAATCAAGCATTAATAGTGACCGGTAGGAGACACATGTATCTGCTGATTTCTCTGACTTCAGTAGGGAAATTCTTCCAGCTTCATGTGTGGATGGAGAGAGCACTTGCTGCTCCCTGGCTTCCTCATAAACCGCTAAGAGCTGCAGAGGTAGTATGTCATCATATTGCTTGTTAAATTGAGCCAGTAGCCCACCATCCAAGACTGATATTTTGCCTATGAGTAGCTCGCCAATCACCATTTTTAGTTCTTCTGTGAATTATTGTACCAGGAATAACTGAGCCAGGCAAGGGCGGCATCCCCTAAGTATTCATCTATCTAGGAAGCAGAGCAACTGAACCCAGAGGTATGAAGTTCTGTAAAGCAAAGAGAAAGAAATAGCTGCAGGATAGGAGCTCTGTCTTGCCTATGAGCTCCTGCCTCATCCTCGATTTCAAGTATGTTGTTTGTGGCCCATAGGCATTGAATCATTGTAGCAAGAGATTATCCAGGCTGTCTACCCTAACCATATTACCCCTGTTACTTTCTGTCCCTTTCATCCACTTCTATGTATTCCGTAAGTTTGCACCAAATTTGTTCTAATATGGAACTGCTTCTTCCAGAAATGACGCAACTTTTCAGCATGTGATGTAAAATTTTGGAATGTTCTCCCTGAGAGGTTCAGCATTGACCCAATCCTAAAAGCGTTCCATGAGACCTGAAGACCCACCATTTTGGACCCTGTTTGCTGGTTGGATTATTCTTCAACTATCCGAGTTCAGCCTGCCATTTGACCCTCAGACTTTCTGTTCCTTTTGACCAGTCCATCAAGTAGCTTGACCTCTACACCCTGGAACAGTTGTTGAAACATAGGCATCTTGAAGAACATATATGTTTCACATTGAAACTATGTTTAATAACGGTTTTAAAATGAAATCTAGTATAAAAAGACAGGTGGCTATTTTGATAATACCATGTGAAATCATAGACTGAAAAGTGAATGATAATATACTCCAAAAAAGTACTAAAAAAGAATAGGCTGCCAAAATCTCACACTTAGATTACTATTCTATACAAACGATCAACTTGCACCAATCACCCACTTGCCCCCAAATATGCTTACACTGAAGTTAACGAGGCCGTAAAACACCATTGCCATATGTATACTTGTATGCAGCAATATAAAACAGTTAAATTCTTAGTGTGCAAATTTATCTATATAGAAAAGAAGATTTTCGCAGTCATTGTTTTTCAGACTATCTTGGGTCATTGAGCCCACTTGCTAGGAAATATGATATTTTGACTGAAGCAGAAGCGGAGTAGGCATGATGTGTGATGCAAGGAAGCCATGCAGGCAGACAGGCAAGCAGCCCTGGAGCTGTTCCCTAATAGCAATATAGTCGCAGATAACCCAGCTTTGTATAGATGGAGTAGAAGTTACCCGACCCCACCAGCCTGCTCTTCTGCTTGCCTGCAGCTTGTGACTGCGGTTTGGATTGGCTGGCGGTGTTCTCAGTGGGCTGCAGAGGTGAAATGAGGATGTGAGGTGAGCGTTCAAAGGGGCCACTCAGCATGAATCCCCCAGTAGGGGTTTTCACCTGGGGAAAGCACGTGAAGGCAGTGGAGGTGGCTGAGCTAGGACTCAGTGTGGCTTGCTACCCCACACCCCTTTGACCTGCTCCCTCTTTCCCTCTCTACCTTAACAGCGGGATGGAAGGCAGATTTTGAGCAGCTGAGATCTTTGTGGGCAGCATTCCGACAGGACTCAGGACACGCAGGCGCTCATGAGTGAGCGTATTTGCGGAGCCAGGCCAGGATGTGGATGCTGTTTCCTGTAGGAACCCTTAGGGTTTGAATGAGGTGTACTTGCCAGCCTTCTATGCTTGTTCCTATCCATCCAGCAATTGTTAAGGAATCCTCAAGGGCCGGACTACTTCTCTTTTAGTTCTGTAACGTCTTGGGGCAGTTTCAACATATATGCAAAGCTTCTTTAAAAACTGACCTGTGTGTGATTTTGGTATTGTTCCTCTGCCTAGAACCCTGCAAGTGCTTTTCTGGGGCCAGGGGTGTTGGAGGTGAGGGTAGAGCTGGCAATGAGCAAAAGTGGCCAGGCTAAGACCATGGGGAAGCTTGCTCTAAGCTGAGACCTCCCCTGATCATCTGTGCCTAGGGATATTGTAATCTGGTGTGATTGCTGCAGCCACTTTACTTTCCCCTTGCAATAAGTGTGATGCCCATCATTGGTACTGGTGGATAACAACTAAAATGCCAGCAAGGAACCTGAGATCCAGGCGTCTGATTATGGGGAGGGGCTGTTCCAAAACCAAGTCTAGCCCACTGGGAAATATATACCCTCTCATTAAGGCATTGAAAGGCAAGAACAAGATTTTTTACCTTTGAGGTAAAGAAAAAATATCTGAAAAGGAGCTTTAGGATAGTACGAATCCCACTTTGGGGCAAAATGGGATTAATTTACCTCAACAGCCTTATGCATTGAGCTCAGCTTTGGATATGTTAACAGTAATTTCCCCTGTTGAGGATAAGTCTTCCGCAATGCCCCAAGAGGGTTTGTCTCAAAGAGAAGAATTCTGTAAGTTGAATGAGGATTTTACTCTTCCAGATATAGTTCTAGAACTATGTAGGAAAGGCAGGCCATAGAACAAAGATAATACATTACATGTGCTGGTCACACCTTCACTGATACAGCTCACTGGCCTGTAACTTTTTAACAGCACGTCCTCAGAACACTCTTCATTAATGTCTCAAATATCGGCTGCTCCAGACTTGGAAGGAATCAATAATCAGGTGTGTAATCCTCCTGACCAGGAGGCAAAGGTCTTTAATTTGTTGTTGTGTTTAGAAAGAATTTTATCTTCTATTTTAGCTCTACTAGACAAATTTGTAGGAGGGTCTGACTCTATCCATGACACTGTTATTGCGATATTGAAGATTATGATTAATGCAAAAGAGGATAAGGGAAATGTAGCTCAAGATACCTTAGTGTGGGTGGCCAAGTGGCATCGACTGATGTGGCTTCAGAAGTAAATATAGATGGAGTCTCCAAAGATGTGATTACACAAGTTGTATGTTCTGATTTTGGCTCACAAGCAGGAAAGCTGCAATTTAACGACACTCCCAAAGAAGTCTGTATAGTAGAAAGCCCTACTCATTCCAGAAGATATATTTTGGCTCTGGCTTGTTGGACTCAGGAGTAGTGGGAACCTCTGTGAAGGCCCTGAATACAGGGTGTGAAGTGTTTCCCATTTTTAGATCTAAACCTTTACAGAATACAATGATGGTCATTTTATATTCCCCACAACCTGTGACAACAAATTAAACAAAAAAACAGAGAGGGAAAAAAGACACAATCAGATAACATTTATTTTATAGAAAACTTTTGCTTTAGAGATGGGATGGATACCTCCCAATGACTAGAGGGCTCGAGCCTTGAACATCAATTAGAACCATTGGTGGTGGGTCTGAAATCATCAACCAAAAGACCCTCACTTGAGCGGACATTGTGGAGTCTGTAGTAGTCCCTCCCATCTGTCATCCAACTTTTAGCCTTTCCTCTCTTAATCCATCAGCCACTCCGTTTGTGGACAAAGTATCTTTTGTCACTATCCAACCCAGAAATCAATCTTCTGCTCTTTTTCAACACTGATGTTCCTACGTTAGGCTCTGTTCCACTTTTTGATTTAGATTTAATTTTGAATCAAGAATCTCTCCTGGCTTGTCTCATGAACATCAAGACATTCAATCTAATCCAAAGCAGTGACATTTCATTGGTCACTTTATTGCATAATGGGCCAAAGACCAAATCGCGGGTAGCTTTTTACTCAAAGATCATTGCAAATACAATACTGCAAATTTGTGAAAGTCCGCAACGTGGAGATATTAATGTCTTTCCAGTGCTTGAAGATGTAGGCGGGTGAGATGAAGTGGTGGCTTTATGGCAAAGAAATTGAGGGAATGCAGGTGTTAACCCATCCTACCCCAGGACTGGTGAACCCCTGGTAGATCCCAAGGGTGTTGAAAGTCTGATTTGGAAAAAATGGTAGACAGGTGTCTTTCAGGCAATCTGTGAATACTCATGATGAATGAATTAAATATTAAATAAAAAATGGACTGAGTTGCCAGACAGATGTCTAGTTTTCCCCTGATGCCTTATCATTAGGAATGAGATGAATAAAAAAATAGCGGACAGAAGCTGCAATTCCTAACTTAGGTAAATGCAGTTGTGATGGGGAGTTTCAATGCGAAGGTTATTTCATCTTAGATTGTCAAGCTCGGCCACTTAAAAAGGGTCACACAAAAGGGAGGCCTAGCGATTGTTTAAACTAATAAGATGAAGTGGAACTATGCATGCTATAGAGACCCTTCTAATCTCTTTCTGGCAGTAACACAGTTTCATTCTGGTGGGGAAGATAAGATCCTTACCTTCCTTATTGCTAAATCCTTATGTTCCACCTGATGCCTCTTATGATTCGTTTGTGAACAAGGATTTTATATTTATCAAAAACTGATAGAAAAGGAGCAGGTCTCACATGCAATATTGGTAGGAGATCTAAATTTCAAAATCTCCAATCATGCTCAAATTCAAATGTGTGATGCATAAAAAGAGGAGGCATTGCCTGTCCCCCTCCATGGTATTCCCGTCTAATGTAAGAACGTATAAGAGAGGGAAGCTTCTTCTTGATCAACTAAGAAGCATTGACTGTTTATCTGCTAATGGGATATTACCATCTGATTTCCCAGCACAGAATACGCATAAACCCCCTGTGGGGGAAGGCTATCCCGGATTATGTGGCGGTTGTGTAGACCTTTGTTATACCAAAAAATAAAATACTTGATTCTAATGACTAGAGTGCAACCCAATTTTCAATGGAATTTGTCCCATGAAGTGAGACCATGCCGGATTATGTTGCAGGTTGACATGCTTCGCCTAAATTGTCTCACAGCTAGATACTATGGAACCACCTAAGAATGTAATCTTTGTCAGAATGGAACTAAAGAGTTGAATGACATCCTATTTGTCTTACCGGCTCTTTTTCTGAACCGCTGAAAATTACTACGATGTATTCTCCTGAAATTGTCCATGCGAACTTCCTCAGAAGCTTTGCCGTCACTTTATAACCCCCCATATGAAACATTTTGTTAAAGAATTTGTGATTTTTTTAGTGTTTTTTTAAACTTATACTGATTTTATTGTACATTTGTTTTTTCTGTCTTGATCTTGCATCTTGAATCCTGCATCTTGATTTTGTATGGTCTGAAATGAATTTTATGAATTCGATTTTTTTTGAGAATCTGTACTATTTTTTTATATATAAGATGATCAGTATTGTACTAATTTTATGTGGATCTCGTCGGAGTTCCGTAACATGAAGAAAATAAACTTAAATTTAGGAAACACACATCCAAAAATAACAGAGGCACGTGCATGTGCCTAATGTGTATTTCCATAAAAAAGAGAATAACAAGTCAGTGAAAAATATGTGTATTAGAAGACTAATTTCAATTGGAAAAAAAAAGATAATAATTGGGGACAATGCTGCACATGGCAATTGGGGAGCGGGAAAGGACATTGTTATATTAGGGGTTGTACAGGTGGAATTGCCTCACATCCAGGGAAACATACTTCATCATGCAGAGTGACCAACCACACCTGTTTCAAGCAGTAGTATCTTTATTGCTTCCCTGCGGATTTGTCTAAGCGTTCATCTGTCATATTCTGCACATTTACCTTTCATCATTTTGGGATCTCGTACAGCTGTTGCACTGTATGACTCGCATTAATCTTCCTTGCATTGCACACTCCACGCTTATTTGCAGACCTTGGGATCCTCTCTGAAGGCACTCACAAAATGCAATCTTCACAAACGGCCATTTTGTTTTCCGCTCCATTTCGATTTATGCAATGATTTCTTCATCACCTGTTATTAACTTTCCTGCTTTCTCGATAAAAAAAAATATTTCATGGTCCAATCTCCTACTTCTTACAATGAAACGGATATTTTCTTTCCTAAAGAGAAATGCTTTTAATGTGAATAGTCCCTTCCTGTTACAGATGTGTCTCTAATTACCCTGAACAAATCTCAGACGTCATGGGGAGATGCACGTAGGTATGCCCGCCCTTTTTCCTGTTCAGTTGCAACCAAGCAATTGATTGCATTGATCCATGGCATATGGATATGATTTGGTAAGGTGGTTCAACCGGCAGAGAAATCTCCTAAAATGGTTTCAGGAAAATACAATTAGTTTAACTGCGAAGCTGGAGTCTCAGTAGTACAGCAATGGACAAAGAGCGCATGAAATTAATTCTGAACTGTGTAGGAGTGTTATGCTTCATTTGGTATATCTATTTTTAAAATAATTATCATTTTTTATTTTCGATGCATTACACAAACAGCTGCTGACAGAAGCAGCGATAATGATCGAGTACACCATGAATTACAATAGAATGGGAAAGGGACCATTTAAAGCAAACAGTAGAGCAAGTATCCCAGTTCGGCCATTCAAAGTATTTGTCCTGAGAGTTTAAAAATGGAAAGATAAGCCATGAGAAGAAAAAAATCACTGATAGTTTGATGCACAGCTTCTGAGGGCCAACTCCTGCTCATAAACTGCAGCCAAATGTATTTTATTCTAGTTTTGTGTCAGTCTATAAGATTTTATTTCTGGAGCAGCCTATAAAAATGATGATACATAGTATGTAATCACATCCCCTAGGCTAAATTAATACAATAAAATATAAGACATTAAACACGTGTTACAGCGCACAGGAATAATTTAAAATTACGTTTTTTGTCGCAAATCAATCACACACAGTATTATGAATAATCAGTGCAGTCTCTTTGGTAAATTGCTCAAATCCCAATTATAACAAATCCTGTAACTGTGCTTTATTACTCCGTATGGGTTATGCAGTGAAGTATTTTACTCCAATTCACTGAGCATAAATGATGAATGGAGTCCTTATTAAAGCTGTGGAGACTTCGGATATTGCTTTACATAGTAATAATGTCCTGTGAGTATTCATGCTATTAAGTAGTCTGACAAATCGTGCAGACCATGGGGCATATTTACAAGGGGATATTGCCACTAGACTTCACTTTTAGCGACGTTCTGGTGGGGACATGCCCTTCTCCATATTTGCAAAGCAGCGTTAAGCCACTTTTTGTGGCTAAAAGCTGACTTGTTAAAAAGGCCCCTTTACACACATCACTTAGCATGAAAGGAGCGTGCATTGGGTGTGGCTGTGGGCGTTCAACCGCAACACCCATTGCTTTTGGCATTGCCCCAGATTTATAAGGAGGTGTAAATCTGAGGCAGCACCAAAAACTAATGCCATAGACGAGCAGGCGATAGAATGGCGAAACAAGGAGGAATACTTTTCTGCAGCACACATAGAAAGAGCAAAATGCCATTAATGTTTCTTTATGTGCAGGAAGGAATCCCTTTCTGCACATAAACAATGAGATCATAAAGAAGTTCTACTTCTATGTGTGCTGCATTCTGCAAATAAACATTTAGGTGCCGATTACGATCCGGTAAAAACCGGGTACGAACCGTCGGTCGGAGCGTATTCACCGTTCGACTCGTACCCGGTTGTAAAACTTTACAAACATGGAATTACGATTAGCACGGAAACACCATTTCCGTACGAATCGTAAAAAACACCGACCGACGAAAATATGCATACGAATGTGATCCGGGAATGCTGCAACGTGACGTCGGGACGCTTCCAGGCAGCGTTTCACGACCCAGGAAGTACGATTCGAACCGACAGCAGTCCGGACGGCAATATTTTCACGGCACCCAAAAAGTGCCGGAAAAGCGGGGTACGCACCGTACATACACGGGTGGGGGTACGACTCGAACGTACACGGGTGTACATACACGGGGGGGGTATGACACATACAGTTCGACACGTACACGGGTGTACATACACGGGGGGTACGGCACGTACAGTTCGACACGTACACGGGTGTACATACACGGGGGGTACGACTCGAACGTACGGGGCTGGGGGGGTCGACTCGAACGTACGGGGCTGGGGGTGTCGACTCGAACGTACAGGGCTGGGGGGGGGGTCGACTCGGACGTACGGGACTGGGCGGGGGGTCGACTCGAACGTACGGGGCTGGGTCGACTCGGACGTACGGGGCTGGGGGGGGTCGACTCGAACGTACGGGGCTAGGGGGGGTCGACTCAAATGTACGGGGCTGGGGGGGTCGACTCGGACGTACGGGGCTGGGGGGGGGTCGACTCGGACGTACGGGGCTGGGGGGGTCGACTCGGACGTACGGGGCTGGGGGGGTCGACTCGAATGTACGGGGCTGGGGGGGGTCGACTCGAACGTACGGGGCTGGGGGGGTCGACTCGAACGTACGGGGCTGGGGGGGTTCGGCGCGTACATACGGGGGCTGGGGGGGGTCGGCGCGTACCGGGCACCTGTTTGGACGTCTCCATGGTTGCTATGGGAGTTCGGTGCGGACGGTCTTTTTACCATACGGTTGTAAAATCGGACGCCCGGGACGGATCGTACTTGCACGGTCGGACTTCGCTTTTCACGTTTTTACGGTAAATCGTCCGAGGACGTGTCGGACACTTTTTCCGACCCGAGGATGTGTGGGGAATAATTCCCACTGCGATTCGTATGGACTTTTTCCCATGCGAATCGTACTTGCCAGTTTGTACAGCACTTGTACGATTCGTACGGTAAAAAGACCGGATACGAGTCGTACGGGAATTTTTTTTACCGGATCGTAATTGGCACCTAGATGTTTAGGAGACATCCACTCCAAAATACCCTCTAACACTCCACTAGATTCTGGCAACAATTATTATACAGTTAAATAATTCTCAGAAGTGGAAATTGATTTATATGTACACCACCGATAATAATTGATCACTTAGCTGATCCTGGACTTTTGCATTGTGGTTGAGTCTGTTCAAATATCAGTGTGCCCTCAGATTTTATTTAAAATAGAACAACATGGGGAAACATTTAAATACAATTACGAAACAAATATTTGATGCACTGTTGAAGAGGATCATTTCAGTCAAAACAATTATTGTTCAACTGTAGATAGTATTGTGTTTTTTACAGAGACAGATTTAGAGCAATTAAATGTTGCAAAGTTTCAGGTCTCCTACAATCACATGAAATACTGTTTTTGGACCTTGGTTAATGGCGTGCTTCATACAAACAAAAACACTCACCTTTATCGAACCACACTTTCATCAACTAGTTCTTAATGGCTTAGTATACCCTTGGCAGGATTGTACCCTTTATGACGCCTGTAAATGTGTTATAAAGACTGCGGGCACCTTCACTAATATTTCACGCAATGCTGCACAGCAGTGGAACTTGCATAAACAGGAGAGAGCAGAAGTACTACACATTTGCAGAGTTATCAAGCATTTCTACTCTCTCCTTGTACTGGTGCACTGTGTCTCTGACAACATTTCTCAGCCATTGTATAAAATGCATCCTTTTCAGAAACTGACTGAACAATGCCTAAAGAATTGAAAAGGATTATTGCATAAATCATCCCAAACGCCACAATAGGTTTGTACAAGATGATCCTCAGAACAACAGTAACACAAACCACTTAGATCAGAGGAACATGAATGACGCCTGGGCCCCTCAGTTGAGCTCCTGGAGAAAATACATAAGGCAAGACAAAAGTACAAAAAGTGAAAAATAGGTCCAGAAAAATTACAAACATGATGTGAGATAGTTGAACAATCCACAAATCCATCACTGACCTTTCTGCCAAGAGTAATTGCAAAACAACCTGAAGAAACGTTTTAATCTTCTTAGGAACAAAATTGACTCCTCTCTCTCCTGGACCCATCCTTTCATGTCAACATAGTCCCAGTTGGAAAAAACATAACCACCTAGTCAAATTAAAAGAAATCACACAACAGAGATATGTAAAATCTTAATTAATCTTAAACCATGGTCCAATTCACAGAACCTATTCCTCCTCCATCATCAAACTGCTCAGCTCGTCCATATTTCCATTCTACTCCAATCTAGTCAATGCTTCTTTCTCTCACAAGGAGTTGTTGCAAATTGTTTGAAAGCAGGGCAGATCAAGCCCTCCTCAAAAACTCTGAGGGAGACCACAAGGATCTAAACAAATGGCAAGCAGGATCATAAAATCTCATTCTTGCCAAGACCCTGGATATTTGTGTTGAAAGTTGCCTCACACAGTTCATTACAGAAAGCAACCGGTTTGATGACTATCAATCACTGGATAAAACACAGAGACTGCTATTCTTGTAGTTATATAGAATGCGGTCCTTATCGTGGACAAAGGCGATTTCTGACTGCTCACCTCCTGGATCACTCAGTGACATTCAATACTGTCATCCACCCACTCTCCTAAATATTCGAGATGAAAGCTGGGTTTCCACCGTCCTATATTCCTGTGGTTAGCTTCCTTTCCTGGGCAACTGCTCCAAGTCAATAAAAATCCAAAACACTATAACCAACAGTAAAGAAGTGAATTAGGGAGACACCAAGTAATAAACATACAGCCCCTTATATAGCTATAACCTGTAATAGAAGAAAACAGAACAGGAAGTAATAATCCATCAAAACCAGAGGTATACAAAATGAAAGCAAATAAAGATAAATCACATGAAAACCCTGGATGGAGTATAAAAGGAATTAGAAAAAAAAAATCTGTTTCTAAATCTGTAGATGTAATGAAAACATAATTAGAACTAACACCCAGTGAATGAGCCTAAATTTTCTTGTTTCCAGGGGTGCGGCATTGGTGATATTCTACTAGAAGCAAAGCAAGCCTTGTCCTGAAACACTGAACCCCTCTGAGACGAAATGTGCTCAGATGAAAACAAGACAGTTGTTTTGAGAAAGAATTGTCTTGCCTGCCTCGGATTCCAGAGGAGAAACAATAATTAAAATAAGAAAAGCTCAGTATCTGTATGCTAGCAAAACAAGTGCCCCTGTGAAGCAAAGCTATTATTAATCAAGAGCTTTAAATGATACAGAGCCTTTTGAAGCTGCAGGTAAAAAGCATGTTAAGGATTCAGAGAAATTGTAACCAATTTAAGCAGAGAACACTTCCCTATGCCAGAGATAGCCATTCTTAGGATTGTTCATACTGAAAGGCAAAAATGTAACATATATTTATGTGAAGATGTTTGTCCGTATTGACTCCTGCTATTGTTCATATACTAGATGGTGTGAGGCATTTCATCCTCGATTGTGAGTCTTTTGACATTTTGGGACCTAATCCCAAAGGGAATAAATGGGCAGAGATTCAAGCCTATGCCTTCGCAGAGATCTCTGACAAGATAGTATTCACCAGTTCTGGACGGAAATCTGCTCCTAATAGTAGGATTTATGTGTCTTCTCCCTCTCCTATAAGGATGGGGAGAAAGCCTCCTACCATTGAAATTCCAACTATGTAGTAAATTTACAGTTGGATATCTACTATATTCCTTTTGGTGATTACTCTGCCCCACTGTGGAGTTCTCTAATGGAGAGCAGAACTCTGTATAGAAGGGAAAGGAAATTACCACACACCGTCCAAAACACAAATGCCCGACAAACAGGATCACATTTCACATATCATTTTCTTCCTAATTAACTGCCCAACTAACAGAAGGCAACAGAACAACTAAAGATTTAAAAATGCAGGCAGCCATACTGAAAAAGAAGAAGGAACTTCATAGCAGAGGTAACAGACTTTACAGTTACCTTTTTGTTGATCATTATACTAAACTACATGGTCTGTGTCCGAATACCCTCAGTGGAATGAGAAAGTGGCAACAAGGCAGGAGTTGACAAAAAATGTCAATTCATGAGGTGGTTGACGCATGCACCGTGTAGTACGTCAAGACAGAACTGTCAGGATGAGAGGTGGTAGAGAAGGACAACCTCTCCAGTATAGAAGTGGGAAATGCTCTTCCTGAAAGCTTTATTAGATCCTGTCTCTATCTCCTGCCCCTCAAGGAGTGTGTCCTCACCAGCATGCACCCTGCCATTCTATATAACCTGCCTATTCCATGGAATCCCAGAATAAGTTCAGGTAGAATGACACAATCCCTTTCTTGCAACTAGTTCTTGTTTTTCCACTCATGCCACCCAGTCGTTCCTCCTACCATTCCCAGATAGGCAGACATCACACACAATGAAATAAAGTTTGAAGAAATTGGGGAGAAAAGAGGATACTTTCCTTAAGGCATTTTAAATACTCAGAAGTAACACCTGGTTTACAATTAGGTTAGATAAAAAAATACCTCATATCCAAGAGTGTGGCAAAAATCCAGAGTTAAGCAGTAAAGCCAGAGTCTGTGCCGGCACAAACATTTATTTACAAGGAGGCTCATTACAATGTCGGACCTGACCGCCCCATTAGAGATGTTTCACTAAATTATCATTAAGCCAGCCATAATCGATGCTCCCATAGTGAAAAGGGAGATGTGGTTCATCCCTGCACCCCTGCCATAAGGTGCTTTCAACAGGACGCTGTGCACCAAAGGGGGCCCTGCTGGGGGCCCCTTAAGTGCTTTCGGACATGGTTTCCATGTCGGAACCATCTATTGTAATCTCAAGGGCTAAAAGAGCCACCCTTGAGATTACAGGCAGCATTCCGACTGGCGGATGGGATCACTGAGCCCGTCAGAAGCCAGCCGGAATGACAGCCAGTTTCCTTTCCCACCACCTCCATCAAAATGAGGCAGTCGGAAAGAAATCCAACCTCCCCATTACAATGCACCCCTAAAAGCTCCAACCAAAGGTCGGAGCCTTTAGGGACCGTATCGTAATCGTTTCAGTGACTAAATATCGAGGGACAAAATATCGACTATACAAAAAATCGACACTAAAATATCGAGGGACAGAATATCGACTCCCTATCTACAAACAGGTAAGTACTAAAATATCGATTCCAAAATATAGACTGTCAAAATATAGTTAGCCAAAATATCGATTTTTTTCAAAAGTATTAAAAATAATGTAAAATTAATTAAATATTTTAAAAAATTACATAAAACATACATAATATAATATAAAATAGCTTAAAATGTAAACATAATATAAATAATTTAAAAAATTAGATTTTGTTGGATACTGAGAGCGTAAAAATTACTATTCCCACTCCAGTGAGTGCAACAGTAGGGAAAGCGTTGGATAGCGTAGAGGTAAAAATTACTATTCCCACTCCTGTGAGTGCAACAGTAGGGAAAACGTTGGATAGCGTAGGGGTAAAAATTACTATTCCAACTCCAAACAGTGCAACAGTAGGGAAAGCGTTGGATAGCCTAGAGGTAAAAATTACTATTCCCACTCCGAGAGTGCAACAGTAGTGAAAGCGTTGGATAGCGGGAGGGTAACAATTACTATTCCCACTCCAGAGAGTGCAACACTAGGGAAAGCGTTGGATAGCGCAGGGGTAAAAATTACTATTCCCACTCCAGTGAGTGCAACAGTAGGGAAAGCGTTGGATACTGAGATCGTAAAAATTACTATTCCCACTCCAGTGAGTGCAACAGTAGGGAAAGTGTTGGATAGCGTAGGGGTAAAAATTACTATTCCCACTCCAGTGAGTGCAACAGTAGGGAAAACGTTGGATAGCGTAGGGGTAAAAATTACTATTCCAACTCCAAACAGTGCAACAGTAGGGAAAGCGTTGGATAGCGTAGAGGTAAAAACTTACTATTCCCACTCCAGAGAGTGCAACAGTAGGGAAAGCGTTGGATAGCGGGAGGGTAACAATTACTATTCCCACTCCAGAGAGTGCAACACTAGGGAAAGCGTTGGATAGCGCAGGGGTAAAAACTACTATTCCCACTCCAGTGAGTGCAACAGTAGGGAAAGCGTTGGATAGTGGGAGGGTAACAATTACTATTCCCACTCCAGAGAGTGCAACAGTAGGGAAAGTGTTGGATAGCGGGAGGGTAACAATTACTATTCCCACTGCAGAGAGTGCAACAGCAGGGAAAGGGTTGGATAGCGTAGGGGTAAAAATTACTATTCCCACTCCAAAGAGTGCAACACTAGGGAAAGCGTTGGATAGCGTAGAGGTAAAAATTACTATTCCCACTCCAGAGAGTGCAAAAGTAGGGAAAGTAATGATTTAAATTAAATATAAGATGACATTAATTATCAATACTGATAAAAAGTTCATTAAAAATAATTACCAATTAATAACAATTAATTACCATTTAAAAATATTATTTATCAATTGATAAAAATTTATTACCAATTAATAATAATGAATTACCAATTACAAATTAATTATCAATTATCAATACACATAAATAAAAAAAATTAATATTGACTTTATTACTATTAATTTACTTCCCACCCAATTCCCCTACAAACCCACAACCCACTCCCATTTTTGAAAAATACAATTCACATTATTATCAATTAATCAATTAATAAAAATATTTTTACAAATAATAAAAATTATTTAGCAATTCATACAAATTATTTACCCATTAATACAAATGTATTACCAATTATTAATTAATTATCAATTAATTATCAATACACATAAATAAAAAATTAATTATTTACTTTATTACAATTAATTTACTTCCCACCCAATTCCCATACAAACCCACAGCACGCTCCTATTAATAACAAATACAATTAACATAATTATCAATTAATATAAATTAATTACCAATTATTAAAAATAAATTACCAATTAATAATTAATTATCAATTAATTAATTATCAAAAAATATAAATATAATTAACATTTAATTAACCATAATTAAATTACTTCCCACCATATTCCCCTATAAACCCACAACCCGCTACGGAATTAAATTGCGCAATATTTAAATTACATAACATTCATTTGTTTAAATAAATTAAACATACATTACAACAATAATACATCATTTTAACACATATACTACCATACATAACACAAAAAAAAAATTCGATACTATGGTAATCTATATTTTAAAATTCGATATTATAGTATTCGATATTCTTAAGGTCTATATTTTGGTAATCGATATTTTGTACCCCAATTTCGATATTCTGACCTATCTATATTTTGTAGAGTCGATATTCTGTCCACTCTATATTTTAACTTCGATATTATGGGCAGTCGATATTTTGGAATCGATATTTTGGGTGTTTACCATCGTAATCAGCCCCAAATTGTTTACTCCAAATTAGGACAGCGGCATACACACCACACTGCATTGTTTTTCTACATCACACCATGGCTGGCCACCAAAAGCACTGAGCAGACTAAAGATATATTTAAAAAGTATGCATTATAACCTCAAGGAAAAGCTGTAGGACTCAGTGGTAGCTGAACAACACTAAATTGAATGTATTAACAATATACTGAAACTGAGGAACCCCCTGGAAAACATGGCATCATTCAAGGCTCTATTATCCAGTGTAAATGCATTTGCAATGAAAAATACATTTGGTAGACTATCTCAAAACATTCAACACAATCCTTTTTGTGCTAGAAACTAAGCACTACATTTAGAGTCTAGCATGAACTAAAAATCCTGCAGTTTGTGAAGGACACTTTAAATATGGAATAGGACTATGAAATAGGACCCTTCCCAGTCAGGGTTCCGCAGCAACCACAGCACCGAGACCGCCCTCATCACCGCCACCGACGACATCAGGACCCTGCTGGACAATGGTGAGACCGCAGCACTCATCCTCCTAGACCTCTCCGCCGCCTTCGACACCGTCCGCCACCGCACACTACGTGCATGCCTCCACGTCACAGGGATCCGAGAGAAGGTTCTGGAATGGACCACATCCTTCCTCTCAGCCAGAACCCAGAGCGTCCGCCTCCCCCCATTCCGATCCAAAGCCGCCGAGATCATCTGCGGCGTACCCCAGGGTTCCTCCCTCAGCCCGACACTGTTCAACATCTACATGACCCCGCTTGCACATGTCGCCTGACAGCACGACCTCAACATAATCTCCTACGCTGATGACACTCAACTGATCCTCTCCCTCACCAAGGACCACATCACCGCAAAGCCAACCTCCACAAAGGAATGAAGGCCGTCGCCGACTGGATGAAGATCAGCCGCCTGAAGCTAACCTCGGACAAGACGGAGGTCCTCATCCTCGGCTCCAACCCTTCAGCCTGGGATGACTCCTGATGGCCGCCGGCACTGGGGACTGCCCCGACACCCACAGACCACGCATGCAACCTGGAAATCATCCTAGACTCAACTATCTCAATGACCAAGCAAGTCAACGCCGTCTCCTCCTCCTGCTTCAACACCCTCTGCATGCTCCGCAATATCTACAAATGGATCCCAACAGATACAAGAAAGACAGTCACCCGGACCCTCGTCAGCAGCAGACTCGACTACGGAAACGCCCTCTACGCGGGAACCCCGACCAAGCTCATCAAACACCCACAATGCATCCAAAACGCCTCGGCACGACTGATCCTCGACGTACCACGCCACAGCCACATCACCCCCACCTGAGAAACCTGCACCGGCTCCCCGTCAACAAGAGGATATCCTTCAAGCTCCTCATCCACGCACACAAGGCACTCGACAAGACCGGCCCTGCCTACCTCAGCAGACGTCTCTCCTTCTACATCCCCAACCGCCTGCTATGCTCCGCCGACCTCTCACTAGCCACCGTCCCGCGCATCTGAAGAACTACCACCGGCGGGAGATCCTTCTCCCACCTCGCCACCAAAACATGGAACACCCTCCCACTGAGCCTGCGACAGACCCAAGACCTGCTGACCTTCAGGAGAACACTCAAGACCTGGCTGTTCAATCAGTAGCAGCCACCCCCAGCACCTTGAGACCCTCGCAGGTATGTAGTGCGCTTTACAAATGATTGATTGATTGATTGAAACCAACATAGTATCCATGCCGATTAAATTCAGCCAACTCCATTCCCTATTTAGAGTTTGTTTAAGAAATTGGAGGATATTCAGGTCCCTCCAAACTGTAAACGAGGTTGTAATTATGAGCAGATATTAATTTACGATCTGAAAATACTGTGCTCCTAGAATAAACTTTCAACATCAATAATGATGTCTTCAAAGAAGTTTACGCAAGTGAACTACCATTTCAGTAGCCTACGCTATATATACATTTTAGTAATAAAAATGAGACAGCAAATTGACTTGCACTACTTGCATGATAGCATATTTGGCATTCTTTTTTAAGTAATATTGAATAGGCCCTGACACAAAACTTTGCACAAATATTTCTATTCATTTTCTTGTGTCTAGCATTATATATATAGGAGATTAAACAAACTTTTGCACAGAAACGTGGTCCATGCCTGCTTTCCGATACCAGGATTGGTGAAAGGATTTTGAAGCAGTGTGAGAATATATATTCACTAAAAAAACATAGGTTTCAGGCACGTTATAGTTAGAAATTAGCATTTTAAAAACCTTAGAAATTCACTGAAAAAACCATAGGTTTTAGGGAAAATTATAGTTAGTTGGACATTTCACTGGTACAAAACCATAGAAAGCCCCACGTTATAGTTAGTACAGCTAACTATAACTCACGCCCCCGCAATGCACTGCTGATGACATCACATATTACATCACTCATGACATGGTTAGTGACATCACTGATTACATCACTGATGATATCTCAAATGATATCACTGATGACATCACTGATGACATCATCCTGTGACTGTGTGTTTCTGTAAAGTTTAAATATGTTTAATATATGTAGGGAAAGGCATATTGAAGAATGAGTGGGTGTATAAGTGTTTGAATGGATGAGTTAGTAGGTGTGTGACTGACTCTATAAGTGAGTGGTTAAACGTATCTTACTGAATGCATGGGTTAGTGACTAAACTGTGTGAATGTCTGTATCCGTCTGTCTGTTGGTGTGTAAGCGGCTCCATGGGTTTGCGAATAGCTACATGAGTGTCTATATGGTTTATTGATTGGTTGTCTGAGTATCTCTGTATGGGTGCCTGAGTGTTTGTGTGGGTGGGGTATGTGTGACTCTGTGCATAGATGTGTGAGTGGGTGATTCACTGGGTGCATGGTTTCAAGAGTGCGTCTGTGATGGACTGTATGGGTGGGTGAGTGTGTGTATAGGTGTGTTGGTGAGTGAATGTATATCTCAGTGGTACATGTGTGAGTAACTACATATGTGAAAGGCAGTATATATGTGTGTTGGAGTATATAAATGGCTATAAGTGAGAGTGTGTGATTGTGAGAGTGGCTGTATGGATGAGAGTGTGCTTGTATCAGTGATTGTATAAGAGCGTACAAATGTGCTAGTATTTGTATGAGTAATTGAGCTGGTGTGTTTATAACTGTATAGGTGAGTAAATTGCAGTGTGATTAATTATTTGCATGACTGACTAGGTGTGTGAGTACCTCTATAGATGAGTGGTGGTGTGTGAGTGTCTATATAGGTATATGAGTGCATATGATAGTCCTGTACTAAGTGACCATAAGTATGAGTGACTGTACTGGTGAGTGAGTGGATGTGTGTGTAATCCTAAGAATCAGTGAGTGGGTATGTAGTTATTGGTGATGGAGTGTCTATGGTTTTGATAATGGCAGTCTGTAATTTAGAGTGGGTGTTTCAAAGGTTATATTAGGGTTTGAGAAGATGCATCTAATTATCACATAGAGGATGTCATCAGTGATGCCATCAGTGATGTCATTTGAGATGTCATCAGTGATGTCATTAGTAATGTCACTGACCATGTTATGAGTGATGTAATATGTGACATCATCAGCAGTGCATTGCAGGAGCACGAGTTATAGTTAGCTGTACTAACAATAACGGGGGAATTTCTATGGTTTTGTACGAGTGAAATGTCCAACTAACAATAATTTTCCCTAAAACCTCTGGTTTCTTCAGTGAATTTCAAAGTGTTTTTAAATGCTAATTTCTAACTATAATGTGCCTGAAACCTATGTTTTTTTAAGTGAATTTCAAAGGTTTTTTAAATGCTAGTTTCTAACTATGCCTACAGAGGTAGGACATGTGAAGAAAGAAGAAAAAATGCACAGAAAGAAGCAAAAGAAATGCAGAAAGAAGCAACAGAAGTCCACAAAGACGAAGAAAAGTGCAGG
Organism: Triturus cristatus; assembly: GCF_964204655.1. NCBI lineage: Eukaryota > Metazoa > Chordata > Amphibia > Caudata > Salamandridae > Triturus > Triturus cristatus. The sequence continues at coordinate 1,208,541,069 of NC_140591.1, read as the reverse complement.
AAGAAGCAAAACATGTGCAGAAAGAACCAACAGAGGAGCAGAAAGATGCCTTGTTGCAAAATCATCCTGTGCCCACAACGTTTTCAGACGGGTACTGGTGGTAACTGACTCTGACTAACCAGGCCTAGAGTCAGTGATATGCTAAAAGACACTTAGAATACAGTGAAAACACCTACATACACTAGGGAACACTATGTGTTGGGGTACCCCTGTGATTAGCATGACCTCCTCTGTAAGGCCCTAGAACATAATAGGGCATTGGAATTAAAACTACCTCTTAAAACGCGCTACGGGGTGCGTTTGCACAGTGGTGAAGGGAGGGGGAGGCCTGAGGTGACATGTATGCAAACACTTCCTGTGGCTGTTTTAAGTTGGGAGATTATGTACCCTTGAATCCTGATGGTCCCCGGGGTCCAACTAGCCAACCAGGTACCTCCAGTAAGCGCCACAGGGCTGTGTTGCAGATAGGTGTATGGCCTGAGCCACCTCTCTGCAATGCAGCGCAGTGGCGCTTACTGGAGGTACCTGGTGGGGTTGTTGGCCCACAGGGACCCTCAGGATTGAAGAGGAATTAATTCCCCAACTTAAAACGCACCACAGAGCGTGTTTGCTCATATGTCACCTCAGGCCCCGCCCCCTCCCTTCACCACTGTGCAAATGCACCCCGTGGTGCGTTTTAAGTTGGGAGATTAAGTCCCCTTGAATCCTGAGGGTCCCTGGGGTCCAACTAGCCCACGAGTTACCTCCAGTAAGTGCCACAGAGCTGCATTGCAGAGAGGTGTAAAAAGGGGCGTGGCTTCTGAACACCTCTCTGCAACGCAGCTCCCTGGCGCATATTCGAGGTACCTGGTGGGCGATAGCAAACAGCAGTGTCCAGGGGGTGGGCACCTCGGGACACTGCAGGAGCCAGCCCTGGGGGGTGGCAGTCCCCAGGGCCATCACAGGCTCCAGGAGGGGGGCAGCGCGGCCTTCCTCCCAACATTGGCAAAGCCCTAGGCAGGTGGTGGTCCCCGGGGCTCGGGGGTCCGTAACAGACCCCCAAATTTACATACTTAGTACACCGGGGAGGTGGTGGTCCCCTGGGTGTGTGGGGGGCTCGAGCCCCCCCACACAGGGTCTTTGAAAAAAAAAACAAGCCCCCCGGGGTGGTGGTCCCTGGGGCTGTGGGGGGGCCATGTGCCCCCCGCAAAAATTTTAAAAAAGCCCCGGGGTGGCAGTCTCTGGGGCTTGGGGGGGCCTTGGAGGCCCCACCCACTTAAAATACAAGCCCCGGGGGTGGCGGTCCCAAGGGCTGTGGGGGGCCATGTGCCCCCCGCAAATATGTAAAGAAAGCCCCGGGGTGGCAGTCCCCGGAGTTAGCGGGCCCCCTTGGGCCCCCCAATCAGAAAATAAAGATTGCCCCCAGGGACTTGGCCCACCCGGGGGCTAATTAATAATGAAGCACAATCCCCGGATCCTCCGCAAATGATGCCGATTTTTTTTTTAAATGCTTTTTTGGTCCCTAGCGGTCCTTGTGGGACCCCCTGAGCAGGCCTAGGGGGTCAGGGTGTTTCTACCCTGCCACCTTTTCTAGTTTTTTACACCAGTTTCCCTGTTTTCTTGTGCCTTGGTAAACGAGGCACAAGATGACTGCCAACACTTCCTGATTTGGAGTGTTGACAGCCAATTAGAGTGCAGCTCATGATCGGGAGGGTGCGCGAATCCACCCTGGCCATAGATATCGAAACTTTTATTTTTTTATTTTCTCAGCAACTACTGAACGGATTTACACCATTTAACAAAAAGGTCTCTTTCTAAACCAAGCACTACCTTTTTGCCAAATTTGGTGTAATTCCGTTCAGCAGTTCGTGCTGTAAACGTGTCTAAAATTTCCAACGGGAAATAACATTGAGAAAACACGTTTTGGGACCACCCTTTTTCTCGGCATCCGCTTGGCCAATCAGCCCGAAACTTTTAGCATAGGAGCTGACTGGAGCGGTGCATAAGTTCGGAAAATTTCACGAAGATTCGTCAACCGACGCCTAAGTTATTGGGAAAACGAAAAACGAGTTTCCTATGGAAACTAGGTCCTAACTATAACTACCTACTGGCGACCGCCAGTAGGATATATATATATATGTATCTACTTCAAAGCATTCAAAGACTTGCAGCACACAGCGAAAATGAATGGACGAACTCCTCTTCGTGGTAAGTGGAGAATTTTATTACTCCCTTCTGCCTGCCATGACGCGTTTCGGCCGGTAAAACGGCCATGATCACATGAGGCTGACTTTGCGAGAGACATTTTTAAAGTAGCAGCACCCGTGTCATGTGATACACAGACATAAAAGATATACTGTTTTAAACAACTAACTTAACTGCAGAAAATAAATGTATACTAAAATAATTACAGGCATGAATAGTATATCAGTTTTGTAACAATTTGTTTAACAGATTTTTGACACACATCCTTAAAAAATAGTGAAGTAAAAAATAATGATGATAACATTGCTGCTACAGTGACAGTGATTATATTCAAATAAATGCATAAAATGCTGAATGCTTGGAAATAATATCACTACACTGAATAGATTGTCTAAAAGAAACATAAAAAGTAAACGTGGGCGTAGTGCTCCGCTCAGCCCGTGGAGTGTCCGTAGTGGTGCCTACTTCGCGGTCCGCGAAGTAGGCATAGCAGGCAGGCTACACACATGCCACAGTGGAGCAGAGTTGCCCACCACCTGCCTCCTGCCCGCCTCCCGCCCGCCCTCATTTTAAAATCACTTACAACGTTAAAGGTAAGGAAAATGACTTACCTGAACTGCGGCGTCCCGGGGCTCCCTCTTCCTGCTTTCTCGCCAACTTCTTCCTCACAAATGCCTTACAAAATCGGCAAAATCCATGCAGGGTGCACGGATCCTGCAGAGAAAAAAAAATAATTAGCCCCCGGGTGGGCGAAATCCCGGGGGGCAATATTTTAATTGTAAATGGGGGGCCCAAAGGGGCCCCCAGACCCCAGGGACCACCACACCCGGGACCTTATAAGAATATGTGCGGGGGGCTCACAGCTTAAAAAATACATGGGTGGGGGTCTCAGAGGCCCCCCAAGCCCTGGGGACCGCCACCCCCCAGGGCTTTAAGAATATATTTGCGGGGGACTCACGGCGTCCCCCACAGACCTGGGGACCACCACCCCCTGGGGCTTGTGTGGCATTTAAAAAAAAAACCTGTGTGGGGGCTACAACACTCTGCGTTGCAGAGTGTTGTAAAAGGGGTGTGGTCTCTGAACACCTCTCTGCAACGCAGCTCTCTGGCGCATACTGGAGGTACCTGGTGGGCTAGTTGGCCCTCAGGGACCCTCAGGATTGAGGAGGAATTAATTCTCCAACTTAAAACGCGCCACAGGGCGTGTTTGCAGACATGTCACCTCAGGCCATGCCCCCTTCCTTCACCATTGTGCAAACGCGCCCCGTGGCGAGTTGTAAATTGGGGAATTAATTCTATTTCAATACTGAGGGTCCCTGAGGGCCAACTAGACCAACAGGTATCTCCAGTATGCGCCTTCAATACTGAGGGTACCTGAGGGCCAACTAGACCAACAGGTATCTCCAGTATGCACCAGGGAGCTACGTTGCAGACAGGTGTTCAGAGGCCATGCCCCTTTTTACACCTCTCTGCGACGCAGCTCTGTGGCGCATACTGGAAGTACCTAGTAGGCTAGTTTGACCCTAGGGACCCTTAGGATTAAAGGGGACTTAACCTCTGAACTTAGAACGGCCACAGGGCACGTTTACACAGTGGTGAAGGGAGGGGACGGGGCTTGAGGTGACGTGTGGAAACACGCCCTGTGGCGCGTTTTAAGTTGGGGAAATAATTCCCCTTCAATCCTGAAGGACCCTGGGGACCAACTAGCCCACCAGATGCTTCCAGTAAGTGCCACTGCGCTGCATTGCAGAGAGGTGGTCCAGGCTGTGCCCCTTTTAACACCTCTCTGCAATGGCGCTTACTGGAGGTACCTAGTGGGCTAATTTGCCCCCAGGGACCCTCAGGATTCAAGGGGACCTAATCTCCCAACTTAAAACAGCCACAGGGCGTGTTTACACAGTGGGGAAGGGAGGGGACGGGGCCTGAGGAGACATGTGCAAACACGCCCTATGGTGCATTTTAAGTTGGGGAAATAATTCCCCTTCAATCCTGAGGGCCCCTGGGGGCTAACTAGCCCACCAGGTGCTTTTAGTAAGCACCACTGCACTGCGTTGCAGAGAGGTGATCCAGGCCATGCCACTTTTTACAAGTCTCTGCAACGCAGCTCTGTGGTGCTTACTGGAGGTACCTAGTGGGCTAGTTGGACCCTAGGGACCCTCAGGATTCAAATGAACCTAATCTCCCAACCTAAAATGGCCACAGGGCGTGTTTACACAGTGGGGAAGGGAGGGGACGGGGCCTGAGGTGACGTGTGCAAACACGCCCTGTGGCGTGTTTTAAGTTGGGGAAATAATTCCCGTTCAATCCTGAGGGCTCCGGGGTGCCAACTAGCCCACCAGGTGCTTCCAGTAAGCACCACTCCACTGCGTTGCAGAGAGGTAGTCCAGGCCGTGCCCCTTTTTACACCTCTCTGCAGCGCAGCTCTCTGGCGCTTATTGGACATACATGGTGGGTTAGTTGGCCCCCAGGGACCCTCAGGATTCAAGGGGACTTTATCCACCAACTTAAACAGCCCACAGGGCGTGTTTGCACACATATCACCTCAGGCCCCCCCTTCCTTCATCCGTGTGCAAACACACCCCTTGGTGCATTTTAAGAGGAAGTTTTAATCCCCATGCCCTATTATATACTAGGGGCTTACGTGGAGGTCATGCTAATCACAAGGATACCCCAACGCATAGTGTTCCCTAGTGTATGTAGGTGTTTTCACTGTATTCTAAGTGTCTTTTAGAATAGCACTGGCTCTAGGACTGGTTTGTCAGAGTCAGTTACCACCAGTACCCATCTGAAAAAGTTGAGGGTACAGGATGATTTTGCAACAAGGCTTCTTCCTGCTCCTCTATTTGTTCTGTCTGCACATCTTCCTTCTTCCTGCAGTTTTCTTCGTCTTTGTGGACTTCTGTTGCTTCTTTCTGCATTGCTTTTTTTCTTTCTGTGTGTTTTTCTTCTTTCTTCCCATGTCCTAACTCTGTAGGCATAGTTAGAAACTAGCATTTAAAACACCTTAGAAATTAACTGAAAAAACCGTAGGTTTCAGGCACGCTACATTTAGAAATTAGCATTTAAAAAACCATTGAAATTCACTGAAAAAACCATAGGTTTCAGGCACGTTATAGTTAGGAATTAGCATTTAAAAAACCTTAGAAATTCACTGAAAAAACCATAAGTTTCAGGGACGTTATAGTTAGCTGGACATTTCGCTCGTACAAAACCAAAGAAATTCCCCCGTTATAGTTAGTTCAGCTAGCTATAACTCGAGCGCCCGCAATGCACTGCTGATGACGTCACATATTACATCACTCATGACATGGTCTGTGACATCACTCAAGACATCACTGATGACATCTCAAATGATATAACTGATGACATCATCCAGTGAATGTGTGTTTTTATGAAAATTAAATAAGTTTTATATAACCAATGAAATCCCCCCGTTATGGTTAGTTCAGATAACTATAACTCGCGCGACCGCCACTCTATCACAAGGATGATGTCATCAGTGATGTCATGAGTGATGCCACTGACCATGTCATGAGTGATGTAATATGTGACGTCATGAGCAGGATTGCGGGCGCGCGAGTTATAGTTATCTGAACTAACTATAAAGGGGGAATTTCATTGGTTTTTTATGAGGGAAATATCCACCTAACTATAACATGTGTGAAACCTATGGTTTTTTAAGTGAATATATATATATATATATATATATATATATATATATATATATATTACCTACTGGCGGTCGCCAGTAGGTAGTTATAGTTAGGACCCCTTTTCCATAGGAAATCCGCAACATTCTATTTTGAATAACTTTGGCGCCGGTCGATGAATCCTCGCGAAATTTTCAAAATAGGTGGGGCGCTACGCTCCGCTCCTACCCTGAAAGTCTCGGGGGGATTCGTCAAGCAGGGGCCGAGAAAAAAGGGGGGTCCCAAAACGCGTTTTTCCCATGCATTTTTCCATAGGACCTTTAGACACAGCTACAGCCCGAACGGCTGAACAGAATTACTTGAAATTTGGCAGAGAGGTAGCCATAAGGTCAAGGAAGTGCCTTTTGCAGGTCTGGTGTAAATCTGTTCAGTATTTCCTGAGAAAATAGCATTTAAAAGCATATATATTTGGGCGGAGCCTAACCACACATCTCATCCTGAGATCTGATTGGCTGTCAGCACTTCATCCAAGAAGTGTTGGCAGCCATCTTGGGACCAATATACATGATAGCACCTCATTAAAAAGCATTGCAGTTAATAGAAGGTTTTAAGACTTTAGTTACATTATAAATCATTTGTTGATGGTACCATACTCATTTTAGGAATTGTGGTATGTTCTAAGGTGATTTCACCATGTGAAAAAGCCTTCTGCTGGGATATCATGATTGAGAGAAAAATATTTTCTCATGCTTTTACCACAGAGGTTTGGAAGGTGATCTATAGGCTAAACTGAGAGCTTATTTTCTGTAAATTCACATTATCTTTCTCAGTCATGTGAGAATGAAGTCTGACATTCTCAGTAAAACATGTACATCCAACAAGGGCAGAGACTGTCAGTTGATTCCTTTGTGTTCTACTGCAGCTTCCCAGAGTGTTCCAAAGAACTACTAGAGCGCTAACAGTCCTACTTATGATAAACGTATGGCACACCTGAAGCCATCTTGCTTGGATTAAAGTGGTAACTCTTAAAACATTTAATTTAAAAAGGAACAAAATGAGGGGGTTCATTTTTCCATAAAAAGTATGATTAGTGCTGCAGAAAGAAAAATTAGGGCACATTTTGAGTGACTTCTCAAATCCTCTTCTATTTCATTAAAAAATTCTGACATGCAGACTGAAACATGCACTTTCAATACCAGCAGCAGTTTTCCCTGGTGAGCAGTAGCTTTACTACAGTGATCTAATGAGCAAAAAGAGTGCTAACATTCTGAATTTATGGCAAATGTGTGACACATCTGAATGCCTTCTTGATGGAATCAAAGTAAAAAACTGAAAGTATTTCCTACTGAGGAGACTGCAGTAAATGAGGAAATTAGGAAACTTCATAACAAATAAGTCTCCCAAGATGGCCACCAGAGACAAAAGAGCCCAAATGTAGCCCAAATATCACCCAGATGTAGCCCAAGTATAGCCCAATGACAGAATGTCCCAGAATGTTCTTAAAAACAACTAGAGCGCTTACTGTCTTCATTATGACAAAAGTATGGCACACCTGAAGCCATCTTGATTGGAATAAACTGGTAACACTTAAAACATTTAATTTAAAAAGGAACACAATGAGGAGGTTCATTTTGCCATAGAAATTATGATTAATGCTGAAGAAAGAAAATGAGGGCACATTTTGAGTGACTTCTCAAATCCTCTTCTATTTCATTAAAAAATTCTGACATGCAGACTGAAACATGCACTTTTAATACCAGGAGCAGACTTCCATGGTGCAGTAGTTTTACTACAGTGATCTAATGAGCAACTAGAGTGCTAACATTCAGAATTTATGGCAAATGTGTGACATATCTGAATACCTTCATGATGGAATCAAAGTAAAAAACTGAAAGCATTTCCTACTGAGGAGACTGCAGTACATGAGGAAATTAGGAAACTTCATAACAAATAAATCTCCCAAGATGGCCACCGGAGACAAAAGAGCCCAAATGTAGCCCAAAATCACCCAGATGTAGCCCAAATATAGCCCAATGACAGAAGTGTGCAAAACACTTATTATTTTGTGTTTTTGCAGTGTTATATAGTGCAGACTTGTCAGGTATTGGAGTGCTTTACATGAGCATTGGTTACATCACACAAGAACAAATTCATTTTGGTTGTAGACATGGGGAGACTAAGTGATTTGACCAGAATCACAGAATGTCGAGCTGAAGCAGAAACTTCAACCTGGTTCCCCAGTTGCAAAGTCTGCAGTTCTGGAAGTAACACCACATCCTCTCCCCTAAGTGCAACATTTAATCAAGTGGTCAACTGGATAAAAAAACATAAAGATAACAAATAATTTAAAAGTGCTTTGTCGCTATTTGAAAACTCAGAAAATATGTCCTTATTTTAGTCTTTTAGAGCACTAACCATAATTTTGATGCCAATAAGACCCTCTCATATATGTAATTTCTAGAGGAAATGCTCTAGGTATTACAGTTTTGATTACATCAAGATGATGTCAGGCGTTCCACACTTTTGTAATAAATATAGAATGTTAGCAATCTAGTTGTTCATTAGGATACTGTTGAGAGGCAGAGGCCAGGGGCACGGACTCTGAAAATTGAAGGCAGGTAGGAGGGTGCAAAGGCAACAATTTAACCACACTGAGCAGGCAGGAAGGGCCGTGGAAGCACAACAGACTATGGAGGGCAGTGGAAAGGGGGGCAGGGGCAACAAACCAACAATACAGGACTTGCAAGAGAGGCTGTTGGAGGGAAGATCTATTACGGGTCAAGGAAGCTAGGGGCGGTCCCCAGATCCCCGGGAGCCACCACAGAACTGAGCAGGAGAGTGAGTCAGGGACAAAAGGGGCACCTTAATTTGAGCCGGGTGCCTAGGAACGCTTGCTCCAAAAATGAAGAAAACAGACATATGAGACATGGAATTGGAGGCAGAATACAATGGCAGTTTAATGAGAAGATGCAACTTCAAAGAAACCGCAGAATAGAGACATAAAGTACAAAATACAGAATCCAGATAATCATACAGCTGTCGTAATATTCTCTGTATCTCAATTAATGTACTGACAGAGAGAGAGAGAAAACACATCTATAAATGCATCATGAGAAACAAGTTACACCAAGGAAAATGTTACCTAGGAACACTCACGTTTACTCTTAGAGCAAGCATTCCTGCAATTACAATACAAAATCTTTTAAATGCAAAAGTAAAGAGAACAATGGTTAAACATAACATGACATTTCATATAGGTAAAATAGAATAAGATACTTCAAGCAAAGCAGAGCAAGACATTTTAAGCAAAGGAAGACAAGAGCTCCCAGCTCTTGGGGAAAACCTGCACTGCCTGTTAACCTACATACAGACGGCGAGGTAGTCCGTCGATATCTGTGGGTGCTCCCTTTTTATATCATTTTGTGGGCTCCTTTGCACGCTACATCTACCTATGTATGCTACCCAAAAGCTTCGTCTGCAGATTTTACCAGACATTTCGTCATTTACCCACTTAATGCTGACAATGGACTGGGTGAAAAGGTCAGTCTCTCAGGCCAATCGCTTATCGTAAGTTCCATAGAGCAAGCAGAAAATAATGGGTATTGTACGGGAATTCAATATATTCATGTATAAAATCTCCTCAGTTCTCCTAACTTGACGCTCTGCGGTTGCCACTTCCTTAAAAGCGGGAAACCTGCCCAGGAAGCAAGTACCAGTCCAGGATGCAGCCTACTGTATGTCGACAGCTTCAGGGGGATGTTGAACTTTGATACCGAGCACGGAGCACTCGGGTAGGGTGGGGGCTACTAGTTTGGATCAGAAGGCCTCGCAGACCTGCCTTCAGACTGCTATACCCTAAAATTGCAGAGCTATGGTCAATTTAACAAAGAGGCCTACATATTGAACAGAAGGGCCTACACAGGGGTTTTATGCTGGCTGAGTGGTAAGGATGTCTCAGGATAATTATATAGCAACACAGGACCCGCTGGTCAATTTAATACGGCCTACAAATGCAGCTGGCAGGGCAAGGACAAGGGTCTCATACTTCAGGTGTGGACAGAACGGGCCAGGGGCCCCCTGTGATACAAAATCTACCCTCCTTCAAGGCTGTGGCAATGTAATAGACCATTGTGGGCAGAAGGAAGAGGCAATGGTAGTACAACCATACATGCCAACAGACCCGATTCAGCCAGGAAACGTCCAATGTTTTTAAGCTCAAATGGGCTTTATTTGATCTGTCTCCTGTCTACAATATCCTCTTTTTCAATGTAACTCAAAGGGGAAAATCAATACCCCAGTTTTTTTTCAAAATCTCCCTCTTACCAAGTTCAAAATGTTCGCAAGTATGGTACATTGGATCATGGAAGGAAATGGGACAGGACCATGCACATGGACAACAGAGAACAGAGGGGCAAGAGGCAATGGTAGCTAGCTGGCCATAATGGACAGACAGGAGAGAAAGCTGCATCATAACAGACCATAAAGGGCAGGAGGGACGGATCAGGGGCATTACAATGGAACAGACAAGCCAGGAGGGAGGGAGTAGGGCTGGGGGCAAGGGGGCAGGGCAGGAGCAGCAAGATAGCCATGGAGGTCAGGCAGGATGGGCACTAGAAGCAAGACACACCATGAAGAGCAACAGTGAGACTGTGATGGCATACACACAGACCATGGAGGGAAGGCGGGAGGGGGTCAGGGGCAGCTAACTGACCACACAGGGAAGGTGGGAGGGGCCATGGCAGCACAGAAGACCATGCATGGCAAGTGGGAGGGTTAGTGGCAGCACAATGGCTATGATGGGCAAGAAGGAGGGTGGAGGGGCATGCACAAAGGACGATGGAGGATAGAAGGGAGGGTCAGGACCTGTGCACAGACAAGAAAGTTCAGGGGAAGGGACCTCACAACAGACCACACGGGGCAGGCAGGAGGAGCAGTTGCAGCACAACAGACCAGGGAGGGCAGAAGGGTGTGGCAGTACAATGGACCATGTAGGACAGGAGGAAGAGGATAGGGGCATGGCATGTGGACAGGCAGGGTGGAGGTGACAGGGACAGGTTACAGTCATCTGACAATGCTAGGCAGGTGGGAGGGGAGTGGCAGCTCAACAGAACACTCAGAGTAGATAGGAGTGGCAGGTCCATGGGACATGGTGGGCAAAAAGGATGGAGCAGGGGCATGCACAAAGACATCGGAGGGCAGGGGGAAGGAGAATAGGGGCAGCAAGCTAAGCACAGAGATTAAGCAGGAGGTCAATGATGGGGCATAGAATTGGGCAATGGAGGGCAGGAGGAGTGGACTGGTACATCATACTAAATTGAGGGCAGTGGCAGCACATCAGACCATGCATGGCAGGAGGGAGGAGGCTAGTCCATGGATTCACACAACAGAGGATAGGGAGGAAGGGGATGGGGCAGCAAGCTAACTGTTCAGAGAAGGCGGGTATTAGGAACTTTATTGTTTTTAAAACATTGTGTCTGTGCGAACTACTTAAAATATGAACAAGTATGCAGCATAATCTCACTTTTATTCAGGAAGAAGAGGACGTTTGTGACTGTGACTCCAGGCTCACTTGGCAGAAACACCCCCTGACCCTCCACCCCCTATCGCAAAATGTAATGCCGGTGAAAAGGGTAGGTGAACACAGTGTTATATAGAACATAGTCCTGAGAGCACGATTGAAAATGAAAACTAGATATAGTGTTTGGTATAAACTATGCACCAAAAAGTGTGATATAAGATGAACCGGGCGTGAAATATAATATGCAATACATTGTGCGCAATGACAGATTCATTGGAGAGCGCGAGATAGCACAGGCACTAGCGCGTGCTATGCGATATGCGCCTTGGAGTGTAATATGCACAGGGCAGTGTTGTGTAACCTAACTAGTCTCTAAAGTTGTAATATAAAATATGTGCTGGGGAGTGTAACGTTGCATATGCACTGTGACAAAGATATGGATCCCAGATTGTAATATGTATGGCATAGCACTGTGCGTTATAACATAGGCATCGAGAAAGGCACGTTAGATGGGGCAATATAACCCGTGCGAAGACAAGTGTGGCATGACATATTCACGGGGTGGTGTTACAGTGCACATGGGCTAGAGAGTGTCATAGCATATGCACTAGCTAGTGGAATACAACACAGAGGTGTGTGGCACTCGGCAGGCAATGGTGGGTGTAACACAGCATTGGGCTCTGTCAGGAGCACGCTGTGACTCTCAAGTGATGTTCGTCCCCTTTCCAGAGAGTAAAATAAAAAGTATTACACATCCGGCAGTGGATGTGTGTTTTATTAACCAAGAGGGGGGTTTCTTGCATAGTTTTGGTTGAATTTTTGTCGAATCCCCTTTGAATGGCTTGGTGTGCATGTGTATTAAATGTGCCCGTCAATAGCTACCCATGTTTGTATAAATAAACGACAAGGGTGTCTACCAGGATTAGGCACGGTAGGGCATCAGACATGTCAGAGCTTCACTAGTGGTGTAAATACATTCCACGTGGATTCATTGCATGCATAGTCGCCTTTTAATGAATATCACGCAAATCGTCATGGTGATAGGTACGTACGGTTTGTCCAGCATGTCCTAGGTGTGTCTATAAATATATATTTTTTAAAAATAATAAAAAACAGTGGCCGGCCCTGGGGATTGGGGTCAAAAAAATATAATTAGGAGACTGGCCCTGGGGTATGGGGTCATCAGGGCCAATAAATTAGAATAAGAAGGGGAACCAAACAGCCCCCCTTCTTAAAAAACTAAAATAAATAAAAGACTGGCATCGTGCCGGAGGCCATGCCCCCTCCGTGCAGCACTCTGCAAACGCGCCCCCAACAGGCATCTCCAGTATGCGCCAGGGAGCTGCGCTGCAGCCAGGTGTTCTGAGGCCAAGCCCCTTTTTACACCTCTCTGCAACGCAGCTCTGTGGCGCTTACTGGAGGTACCTAGTGGTCTAGTTTGACCCTAGGGACCCTTAGGATTCAGGGGGACTTAATCTCTCAACTTAGAACAGCCACAGGGCGCGTTTACACAGTGGTGAAGGGAGGGGACGGGGCCTGAGGTGACGTGTGCAAACACGCACTATGGCACGTTTTAAATTGGGGATATAATTTCCCTTCAATACTGAGGGCCCCTGGGGGCTAACTAGCCCACCAAGTGCTTCCAGTAAGCGCCACTGAGCTGCATTGCAGAGAGGTGGTCCAGGCCGTGCCACTTTTTACACCTCTCTGCAACGCAGCTCTGTGGCACTTACTGGAGGTACCTAGTGGGCTAGTTGGACCCTAGGGACCCTCAGGATTCAAATGAACTTAATCTCCCAACTAAAAATGGACACAGGGCGTGTTTACACAGTGGTGAAGGGAGGGGACGGGGCCTGAGTTAACGTGTGCAAAAACGCCCTGTGGCCTGTTTTAAGAGGTAGTTTTAATCCCCATGCCCTATTATACACTAGGGGCTTACAGAGGAGGTCATGCTAATCACAGGGGGACCCCAACGCATAATGTTCCCTAGTGTATGTAGGTGTTTTCACTGTATTCTAAGTGTCTTTTAACATAGCACTAGCTCTAGGACTGGTTAGTCAGACTCAGTTACCACCAGTATCCGTCTGAAAAAGTTGAGGGTACAGGATGATTTTGCAACAAGGCTTCTTTCTGCTCTTCTTTTTGTTCTTTCTGCACGTTATCCTTCTTCCTGCACTTATCTTCGTATTTGAGGACTTCTGTTGCTTCTTTCTGCACTTCTTTTGTTTCTTTCTGTGCATTTTTTCTTCTTTCTTCACATGTCCTATCTCTGTAGGCATAGTTAGAAATTAGCATTTAAAAAACCTTTGAAATTCACAGAAAAAACCATAGGTTTCAGGCACGTTATAGTTAGGAATTAGCATTTAAAAAACCTCAGAAATTCACTGAAAAAACCGTAGGTTTCAGGGGTGTTATAGTTAGCTGGACTTTTCACTTGTACAAAACCATTGAAATTCCCCCGTTATAGTTAGTTCAGCTAACTATAACTCGCGCGCCCGCAATGCACTGCTGATGACGTCACATATTACATCACTCATGACATGGTCAGTGACATCACTCATGACATCACTGATGACATCTCAAATGACATCACTGATGACATCACTGATGACATCATCCTTGTGATAGAGTGGCAGACCTCCTCTCACCCTAATATAACCTTTGATACACACATTCAAAAATAGAGACTAAAATTTTCAAAACAATGGACATACCAATACCAGTTACAACAACCTCTTCAGTAATTCTAAGATCCACATACACATCCACTCATTCACCAACAGTCCTATACAGTCACTCATACATGTACTCACTCATCATATGTACTCATACACCTATACATCCTGTTACACAATGCCACTCATCCATAGAGTTACTCACACACATAGTCACTCATGCTAATAAAGAATCAAACATACATTTACTTGCATATACAGTTATACACACACCACCATACTTACTTCTACGGAAACTTACACATACTTAGTCTTTTAAACAATCACTTATAGAAACACATACTTATTCATACAGGAACTCTTTCAATCTCTCACTCTCACATATACTCACATATATACACCAATAGTCACATATACTAGTTTAAAACATATGTAGTTACTCATAAAGACACTATTGAGACAGTCATTCACTCACTAACACACCCATACACACACTCATCCACCCATACAGTCCTGCACACATGCTGTGTTCAACACATACAAACAGTGAGTCACTCATTCATGCACCTATGCACTACGTAATACCCCCCACCGAACCATGCAGACACTCAGACTGATACTCAAAAAACTCACTAATAACCTATATAGACACCCATGTAGCTACTCACCAACCCATGCAGCCACTTATACACAAAGTGAGAGACTGATACAGATATTTACATATTTAAACATTACTCACTAAGCCATGTATTCACTATGATACACTTAATCAGTCAGTTACACAATCAATTTTTCAAAAACAAATCATCCATTTAGACACTTATATACCCATTTATTCTTCCATCGACCTTGAGATATACATATATAAAACATATTTAATTTTCAGAAAAACACACATTCACTGGATGATGTCATCAGTGATGTCATCAGTGATGTCATTTGAGATGTCATCAGTGATGTCATGAGTGATGTCACTGACCATGTCATGAGTGATGTAATATGTGACGTCATCAGCAGTGCATTGCGGGCGCGCGAGTTATAGTTAGCTGAACTAACTATAACGGGGGAATTTCAATGGTTTTGTACAAGTGAAAAGTCCAGCTAACTATAACACCCCTGAAACCTATGGTTTTTTCAGTGAATATATATATATATATATACATGTATATATATATATATTATCTACTGGCGGTCGCCAGTAGATAGTTATAGTTAGGACCGTGTTTCCATAGGAAATCTGAAAATTCTATTTTGAATAACTTTGGCGCCGGTTGACGAATCCTCGCGAAATTTTCAAAACTAATGGGGCGCTATGCTCCGCTCCTACCCTGAACGTCTCGGGGTGATTCGTCAAGCGGGGGCTGAGAAAAAAGGGGGGTCCCAAAACGCGTTTTCCCAATGCATTTTTCCATAGGACCTTTAGTCCGAGCTACAGCCCGAACGGCTGAACAGAATTATGTGAAATTTGGCAGAGAGGTAGCCCTCAGGTCAGGGATGTGCCTTTTGCAGGTCTTGTGTAAATCTGTTCAGTATTTCCTGAGAAAATAGCATTTAAATCAATATATATATCTGTGGGCGCGCTCCGTGCGCTTACCGTGCGCTTATGGTAAGCTTACCGTACGCGTATGGTGCCGTGCGCGAGCGCGATTCTGATTGGTTGTTAGATCAAAGTAAACATTCGAATCGGTCAAAACCAGGAAGTATCGGCTGCCATTTTCTGTCTCTCGCACTGAAAAAAAGAAGGTTGATAACATGAAAAGGGGGCAACGAAGAGAGTTGCAGACCCCCTAGCGTTCGTCAGGGGGTTCACGAAGGACCAAAAAGTATGAAAAATGAATTTATTAATTTTTTTAAAAATCGCGGGGTGCGCGTATGGTAAGCTTACCGTACGCGTACGGTAAAAAAAAAAATAAATAAAAAAGAATTAACAATCACATTTAATACATAAATCTAAGGACCCCCAAGAGAGAAAAAAACAATTGATATTTTGTAAAAAATGGCGGGGCGTGCACGGTACGAAATGCGCAACGTGGGCGCTCGGTGCGCGAAGCGCACGGAGTGCCCACAGCGCGCGTGCAGTGCGCGAAGCGCACCGTGCGCGCAAAAATTAAAAATAAATACATAACTTAGCATTTAAAAAACCGTACAAATTCACTGAAAAAACCATAGGTTTCACACACATCATAGTTAGGAATTAGCATTTAAAAAACCTTGCAAATTCACTGAAAAAACCATAGGTTTCACACATGTTATCGTTAGCTGTACATTTCACTCGTAAAAAACCAATGAAATTCCACGTTATAGTTAGATCACGTAACTATAACTTGCGCGACCGCAATCCACAATGTGTCATTTGAGATGTCATCATTGATGTGATGAGTGATGTCACTGACCATGTCATGAGTGATGTAATATGTGACGTCATCAGCAGTGGATTGCGGTCGCGCAAGTTATAGTTACCTGATCTAACTATAACGTGGAATTTCATTGGTTTTTTACGAGTGAAATGTACAGCTAACTATAACATGTGTGAAACCTATGGTTTTTTCAGTGAATTATATATATATATATTTATGTATGTATGTATGTATATATTATCTACTGGCGGTCGCCAGTAGATAGTTACAGTTAGGACCGTGTTTCTATAGGAAATCCGCAACATTCTATGTGGAATAACTTTGGCGCCGGTTGACGAATCCACGCAAAATTTTCAAAATAGGTGGGGCGCTCCGCCCCGCTCCTACCCTGAAAGTCTCGAGGGGATTCGTCAAGCGGGGGCTGAGAAAAAAGGGGGGTCCCAAAACGTGTTTTCCCCATGCAATTTTCCATAGGGACCTTTAGTCCAAGGTACAGCCCAAACGGCTGGACAGAATTACTTAAAATTTGGCAGAGAGGTAGTCCTCAGCTCAGGGAAGTGCTTTTTGCAGGTCTGGTGTCAATCTGTTCAGTAGTTCCTGAGAAAATCAAAAGTAAAATCATATATATATATGTGGGTGGAGCCTAACCGCACATCTCATCCTGAGATCTGATTGGCTGTCAGCACTTCATCCAAGAAGTGTTGGCAGCCATCTTGGGACCAATATACATGATAGCACCTCATTAAAAAGCATTGCAGTTAATAGAAGGTTTTAAGACTTTAGTTACATTATAAATCATTTGTTGATGGTACCATACTCATTTTTGGAATTGTGGTATGTTCTAAGGTGATTTCACCATGTGAAAAAGCCTTCTGCTGGGATATCATGATTGAGAGAAAAATATTTTCTCATGCTTTTCCCACAGAGGTTTGGAAGGTGATCTATAAGCTAAACTGAGAGCTTATTTTCTGTAAATTCACATTATCTTTCTCAGTCATGTGAGAATGAAGTCTGACATTCTCAGTAAAACATGTACATCCAACAAGGGCAGAGACTGTCAGTTGATTCCTTTGTGTTCTACTGCAGCTTCCCAGAGTGTTCCAAAGAACAACTAGAGCGCTAACAGTCCTACTTGTGATAAACGTATGGCACACCTGAAGCCATCTTGCTTGGATTAAAGTGGTAACTCTTAAACAATTTAATTTAAAAAGGAACAAAATGAGGGGGTTCATTTTTCCATAGCAAGTATGATTAGTGCTGCAGAAAGAAAAACTAGGGCACATTTTGACTTCTGAAATCCTCTTTTATTTCATAAAAAAATTCTGACATGCAGACTGAAACATGCACTTTCAATACCAGCAGCAGTTTTACCTGGTGAGCAGTAGCTTTACTGCAGTGATCTAATGAGCAAAAAGAGTGCTAACATTCTGAATTTATGGCAAATGTGTGACACATCTGAATGCCTTCTTGATGGAATCAAAGTAAAAAACTGAAAGTATTTCCTACTGAGGAGACTGCAGTAAATGAGGAAATTAGGAAACTTTATAACAAAGAAGTCTCCCAAGATGGCCACCAGAGACAAAAGAGCCCAAATGTAGCCCAAATATCACGCCGATGTAGCCCAAGTATAGCCCAATGACAGAATGTCCCAGAGTGTTCTTAAAAACAACTAGAGCGCTTACTGTCTTCATTATGACAAAAGTATGGCACACCTGAAGCCATCTTGATTGGAATAAACTGGTAACACTTAAAACATTTAATTTAAAAAAGGAACACAATGAGGGGGTTCATTTTGCCATAGAAATTATGATTAATGCTGAAGAAAGAAAATGAGGGCACATTTTGAGTGACTTCTCAAATCCTCTTCTATTTCATTAAAAAATTCTGACATGCAGACTGAAACATGCACTTTTAATACCAGGTGCAGACTTCCATGGTGAACAGTAGTTTTACTACAGTGATCTAATGAGCAACTAGAGTGCTAACGTTCAGAATTTATGGCAAATGTGTGACATATCTGTATACCTTCATGATGGAATCAAAGTAAAAAACTGAAAGCATTTCCTACTGAGGAGACTGCAGTACATGAGGAAATTAGGAAACTTCATAACAAATAAATCTCCCAAGATGGCCACCGGAGACAAAAGGGCCCAAATGTAGCCCAAAATCACCCAGATGTAGCCCAAATATAGCCCAATGACAGAAGTGTGCAAAACACTTATCATTTTGTTTTTTTGCAGTGTTATATAGTGCAGACTTGTCAGGTATTGGAGTGCTTTACATGAGCATTGGTTACATCACACAAGAACAAATTCATTTTGGTTGTAGACATGGGGAGACTAAGTGATTTGACCAGAATCACAGAATGTCGAGCTGAAGCAGAAACTCCAACCTGGTTCCCCAGTTGCAAAGTCTGCAGTTCTGGAAGTAACACCACATCCTCTCCCCTAAGTGCAACATTTAATCTAGTGGTCAACTGGATAAAAAAACATAAAGATAACACATAATTTAAAAGTGCTTTGTCGCTATTTGAAAACTCAGAAAATATGTCCTTATTTTAGTCTTTTAGAGCACTAACCATAATTTTGATGCCAATAAGACCCTCTCATATATGTAATTTCTAAAGGAAATGCTCTAGGTATTACAGTTTTGATTACATCAAGATGACGTCAGGCGTTCCACACTTTTGTAATAAATACAGAATGTTAGCAATCTAGTTGTTCATTAGGATACTGTTGAGAGGCAGAGGCCAGGGGCACGGATTCTGAAAATTGAAGGCAGGTAGGAGGGTGCAAAGGCAACAATTTAACCACACTGAGCAGGCAGGAAGGGCCGTGGCAGCACAACAGACTATGGAGGGCAGTGGAAAGGGGGGCAGGGGCAACAAACCAACAATACAGGACTTGCAAGAGAGGCTGTGGCAATGTAATAGACCATTGTGGGCAGAAGGAAGAGGCAATGGTAGTACAACCATACATGCCAACAGACCCGATTCAGCCAGGAAACGTCCAATGTTTTTAAGCTCAAATGGGCTTTATTTGATCTGTCTCCTGTCTACAGTCTCCTCTTTTTCAAAGTAACTCAAAGGGGAAAATCAATAACCCAAGACATGGATTGGGATAACAGAGGACAGGAGGGACATGGAGAGGTGCACCAAACTGACCCTGCAGGGCAGGCATCAGGGTTTGCAGCAGCACAATACACCACACAGGGCATGCGGGACGGGAGTGCAGCACAACAATCCATAGAAAGCAAGAGGGAGGGGACAGGACCATGCACATGGACAACAGAGAACAGAGGGGCAAGAGGCAATGGTAGCTAGCTGACCATAATGGACAGACAGGAGAGAAAGCTGCAGCATAACAGACCATAAAGGGCAGGAGGGACGGATCAGGCGCATTACAATGGAACAGACAAGCCAGGAGGGTGGGAGTAGGGGTCTGCACATGTAAACAGAGGGCTGGGGGCAAGGGGGCATGGCAGGAGCAGCAAGATAGCCATGGAGGTCAGGCAGGATGGGCACTAGAAGCAAGACACACCATGAAGAGCAACAGTGAGACTGTGATGGCATACACACAGACCATGGAGGGAAGGTGGGAGGGGGTCAGGGGCAGCTAACTGACCACACAGGGAAGGTGGGAGGGGCCATGGCAGCACAGAAGACCATGCATGGCAAGTGGGAGGGTTAGTGGCAGCACAATGGCTATGATGGGCAAGAAGGAGGGTGCAGGGGCATGCACAAAGGACGATGGAAGATAGAAGGGAGGGTCATGACCTGTGCACAGACAAGAAAGTTCAGGGGAAGGGGCCTCACAACAGACCGCACGGGGCAGGCAGGAGGAGCAGTGGCAGCACAACAGACCAGGGAGGGTAGAAGGGTGTGGCAGTACAATGGACCATGTAGGACAGGAGGAAGAGGATAGGGGCATGGCATGTGGACAGGCAGGGTGGAGGTAGCAGGGACAGGTTACAGTCATCTGACAATGCTAGGCAGGTGGGAGGGGAGTGGCAGCTCAACAGAACACTCAGAGTAGATAGGAGTGGCAGGTCCATGGAACAAGGTGGCCAAAAAGGATGGAGCAGGGGCATGCACAAAGACATCGGAGGGGGAAGGAGAATAGGGGCAGCAAGCTAAGCACAGAGTTTAAGCAGGAGGTCAATGATGGGGCATAGAATTGGGCAATGGAGGGCAGGAGGAGGGGACTGGTACATCATACTAAATTGAGGGCAGTGGCAGCACATCAGACCATGCATGGCAGGAGGGAGGAGGCTAGTCCATGGATTCACACAACAGAGGATAGGGAGGAGGGGGATGGGGCAGCAAGCTAACTGTTCAGAGAAGGTGGGTATTAGGAACTTTATTGTTTTTAAAACGTGTGTCTGTGCGAACTACTTAAAATATGAACAAGTATGCAGCATAATCTCACTTTTATTCAGGAAGAAGAGGACGTTTGTGACTGTGACTCCGGGCTCACTTGGCAGAAACACCCCCTGACCCTCCACCCCCTATCGCAAAATGTAATGCCCGTGAAAAGGGTAGGTGAACACAGTGTTATATAGAACATAGTCCTGAGAGCACGATTGAAAATGAAAACTAGATATAGTGTATGGTATAAACTATGCACCAAAAAGTGTGATATAAGATGAACCGGGCGTGAAATATAATATGCAATACATTGTGCGCAATGACAGATTCATTGGAGAGCGCGAGATAGCACAGGCACTAGCGCATGCTATGCGATGTGCGCCTTGGAGTGTAATATGCACAGGGCAGTGTTGTGTAACCTAACTAGTCTCTAAAGTTGTAATATAAAATATGTGCTGGGGAGTGTAACGTTGCATATGCACTGTCACAAAGATATGGATCCCAGATTGTAATATGTATGGCATAGCACTGTGCGTTATAACATAGGCATCGAGGAAGGCACGTTAGATGGGGCAATATAACCCGTGTGAAGACAAGTGTGGCATGACATATTCACGGGGTGGTGTTACAGTGCACATGGGCTAGAGAGTGTCATAGCATATGCACTAGCTGGTGGAATACAACACAGAGGTGTGTGGCACTCGGCAGGCAATGTTGGGTGTAACACAGCATTGGGCTCTGCCAGGAGCGCGCTGTGACTCTCAAGTGATGCTCGTCCCCTTTCCAGAGAGTAAAATAAAAAGTATTACACATCCGGCAGTGGATGTGTGTTTTATTAACCGTGAGGGGGGTTTCTTACATAGTTTTGGTCGAATTTTTGTCGAATCCCCTTTGAATGGCTTGGT
Organism: Triturus cristatus; assembly: GCF_964204655.1. Lineage (NCBI taxonomy): Eukaryota > Metazoa > Chordata > Amphibia > Caudata > Salamandridae > Triturus > Triturus cristatus. The sequence continues at coordinate 1,208,519,414 of NC_140591.1, read as the reverse complement.
GTGCATGAGTATTAAATGCGCCTGTCAATAGCTACCCATGTTTGTATAAATAAACGACAAGGGTGTCTACCGGGATTAGGCACGGTAGGGCATCAGACATGTAAGAGCTTCACTAGTGGTGTAAATACATTCCACGTGGATTCATTGTATGCATAGTCGCCTTTTAATGAATATCACTCAAATCGTCATGGTGATAGGTACGTACGGTTTGTCCAGCATGTCCTAGGTGTGTCTATAAATATATATTTTTAAAAAATAATAAAAAGCAGTGGCCGGCCCTGGGAATTGGGGTCAAAAAAATATAATTAGGAGACAGGCCCTGGGGGATGGGGTCATCAGGGCCAATAAATTAGAATAAGAAGGGGAACCACACAGCCCCCCTTCTTAAAGAATTAAAATAAATAAAAGACTGGCATCGTGCCGGAGGCCATGCCCCATCCTTGCAGCACTCTGCAAACGCGCCCCCTGGCGAGTTGTAAGTTGGGGAATTAATTCCTCTTCAATACTGAGGGTCCCTGAGGGCCAACTAGCCCAACAGGCATCTCCAGTATGTGCCAGGGAGCTGCGCTGCAGATAGGTGTTCTGAGGCCAAGCCCCTTTTTACACCTCTCTGCAACGCAGCTCTGTGGCGCTTACTGGAGGTACCTAGTGGTCTAGTTTGACCCTAGGGACCCTTAGGATTCAAGGGGACTTAATCTCTCAACTTAGAACAGCCACAGGGCGTGTTTACACAGTGGTGAAGGGAGGGGACGGGGCCTGAGGTGACGTGTGCAAACACGCACTATGGCACGTTTTAAATTGGCGATATAATTTCCCTTCAATACTGAGGGCCCCTGGGGGCTAACTAGCCCACCAAGTGCTTCCAGTAAGCGCCACTGAGCTCCATTGCAGAGAGGTGGTCCAGGCCGTGCCACTTTTTACACCTCTCTGAAACGCAGCTCTGTGGCACTTACTGGAGGTACCTAGTGGGCTAGTTGGACCCTCTGGACCCTCAGGATTCAAATGAACTTAATCTCCCAACTAAAAACGGACACAGGGCGTGTTTACACAGTGGTGAAGGGAGGGGACGGGGCCTGAGTTAACGTGTGCAAAAACGCCCTGTGGCCTGTTTTAAGAGGTAGTTTTAATCCCCCTGCCCTATTATATACTAGGGGCTTACAGAGGAGGTCATGCTAATCACAGGGGGGCCCGAACGCATAATGTTCCCTAGTGTATGTAGGTGTTTTCATTGTATTCTAAGTGTCTTTTAACATAGCACTGGCTCTAGGACTGGTTAGTCAAACTCAGTTACCACCAGTATCCGTCTGAAAAAGTTGAGGGTACAGGATGATTTTGCAACAAGGATTCTTTCTGCTCTTCTTTTTGTTCTTTCTGCACGTTATCCTTCTTCCTGCACTTTTCTTCGTCTTTGAGGACTTCTGTTGCTTCTTTCTGCACTTCTTTTTTTTCTTTCTGTGCATTTTTTCTTCTTTCTTCACATGTCCTATCTCTGTAGGCATAGTTAGAAATTAGCATTTAAAAAACCTTTGAAATTCACAGAAAAAACCATAGGTTTCAGGCACGTTATAGTTAGGAATTAGCATTTTAAAAATCTCAGAAATTCACTGAAAAAAACATAGGTTTCAGGGGTGTTATAGTTAGCTGGACTTTTCACTTGTACAAAACCATTGAAATTCCCCTGTTATAGTTAGTTCAGCTAACTATAACTCGCGCGCCCGCAATGCACTGCTGATGACGTCACATATTACATCACTCATGACATGTTCAGTGACATCACTCATGACATCACTGATGACATCTCAAATGACATCACTGATGACATCATCCTTGTGGTAGAGTGGCAGACCTCCTCTTACCCTAATATAACCTTTGATACACACATTCAAAAATAGAGACTGACATTTTCAAATTTGGGGGATGACAACTTGAGGCATGTAAAATACTATTCCCAGCCGTGTTTTTGCGGAATAGTTTACTATCCAAATGGTTTCCATTCACTTCAACTAATACATCTAAAAATTCTATAGATTTTTTGTCTATTGTGTAGGTAAATTTCAGATTCAGACTGTTGTCGTTGAGTGAATTAACAAACTCCATTGCCTCTGTTTGATTTCCTCTCCAAATACAAAAGATGTCATCAATGTATCTAGCCCAGAGGACGACCTGGTCGTTAAAGGCACTGATGGTTTCCGCCACCTGCTCCTCCCACCAGCCTAGGTACAAACCCGCATAGCTGGGGGCAAAGCAGGTCCGCATTGCCGTCCCCTGGGCTTGACAGTATATCACGTGATCAAATGTGAAAAAATTGTTCTTAAGACATGCTGACATCATGTTTAGTACCGAAATGTTGCTAAACATGATGTCAGCATGTCTTAAGCCCAGGGGACGGCAATGGAGTTTGTAAATTCACTCAACGACAACAGTCTGAATCTGAAATTTACCTACACAATAGACAAAAAATCTATAGAATTTTTAGATGTATTAGTTGAAGTGAATGGAAACCATTTGGATAGTAAACTATTCCGCAAAAACACGGCTGGGAATAGTATTTTACATGCCTCAAGTTGTCATCCCCCAAATTTGATTAATAGTATCCCTTATGGGGAACTATTACGGGCCAGACGAAATTGTAGCTCAGAAATGGCCTTTGTGAAAGAAATGGATGTCATGAAGAGTAGATTTGAGGAGAGGGGCTACTCACAAAAGGTCATTAAAAAAGCATGTGAAAAGGTTAGAAAAATAAAAAGAGAAGATCTGCTAGTCAGAAAAGAAGAAACAGATCCTGACACAGAACCGATAAGATTCATTACCACCTTTAGTAATCAAGTAAATGACGTTAGAAAATGCCTGAAAAAATATTGGAATGTATTAAGAGTTGATAGTACTTTTGAAAAGAGTTTTGAAAGTTATCCTAGTATTACATTCCGACGATGTCCAGCACTGAAAGATCTTTTATGTAAAAGTATGTTAACTGATGAGAAGGATCCCCATTTTAAAATTCAGGGATTCTATAAATGTGCTTCTTGCAAAGCTTGTAAGAATAGTTTGAACTGCAAACAGATAGTTTTGTCAAAATCTTTAAAACCATTTGTCATTTCCAAACACCTAAGCTGTAAGTCAGATTTCTGTGTCTATGCCCTAGTGTGCCCTTGTGAACGGGTTTATATTGGTAGTACTATCAACCAGGTGAAATTGCGCATTTTAGAACATATGCGGGCAATAGTAAATGAGGACAAACAGTATCCAATTGCACGGTATTTTAAGGAATGCCATAACAAAGACATCAGTCTATTGAGATATTGTGCCCTAGATAGAATTCCTTTATCGGAACGGGGAGGGAACAGAATCCAAGATTTGCGCAGGTTAGAATCTAGATTGATTATAAAATATGATACGGTACATCCGGTGGGCATCAACAAAGATGAGGAACTGTCAGTCCACCTTGGCTGATAAAAGTCTTTCTGGCCTTTTCTGAACTTCATGAACTGTTATGTAAATAGAATGTAAATAGAATTATGATGAAGTCACGTTGCCTCCTGGGATATGATGTTCAAAATGTCTTTTTTAAAAATTTTGGTATATACTATACTATTTTATTGATACACATTTATTATTCTTTATAGGAGACGGAGCTTTTGCCAGAGGTTGAGAAATATGCAGCGTTAGCTATCTGTTGAAAAATGAACTAAAGGATTGAATTTCAATTGATAAACGTTTGCCCACTGGGGCTGTTAAATGAATCACATATCACAGCATACCCACTTGGGTTAATGGACATGACCAGTTTAATTACGATGAGGAAATCGTTTTTTATTTATGTTCCGCAACCATTGGACAATTCGATAAATTTACACTTGTAATTTCATTATATATATATTAATGGATTGTCCAACTGAATGTGTTGAATTTTAAGTTAATATGCTGTGAGCTAATCATTGAAATCCAGTATCTTTTTACCATTCAAAGATGGCGCTCATGCTAGCTATGTGAACCTGGCAGCAATGTAGTCCTTTGTTTATATAATTTTTTTCACACATTGTGTACTATATCATGTGATGAGTGTCAACATCATATCGACCCGTGACCAAGAAACCGGAGGGTTTCGAAACGCGTCGGGTGTTGTTTGCCACAAACCTGATCGAATAAAGCACGCTGTTATCAACTAAATTGGGGCTCGGCGCAATCTTTTTCGAGCAAAGGATTGAATGATGGAATATATATATATATATATATATATTCACTGAAAAAACCATAGGTTTCAGGGGTGTTATAGTTAGCTGGACTTTTCATTTGTACAAAACCATTGAAATTCCCCCGTTATAGTTAGTTCAGCTAACTATAACTCGGGCGCCCGCAATGCACTGCTGATGACGTCACATATTACATCACTCATGACATGGTCAGTGACATCACTCATGACATCACTGATGACATCTCAAATGACATCACTGATGACATCACTGATGACATCATCCTTGTGATAGAGTGGCAGACCTCCTCTCACCCTAATATAACCTTTGATACACACATTCAAAAGTAGAGACTAAAATTTTCAAAACAATGGACATACCAATACCAGTTACAACAACCTCTTCAGTAATTCTAAGATCCACATACACATCCACTCATTCACCAACAGTCCTATACAGTCACTCATACATGTACTCACTCATCATATGTACTCATACACCTATACATCCTGTTACACAATGCCACTCATCCATAGTTACTCACACACATAGTCACTCATGCTAATAAAGAATCAAACATACATTTACTTGCATATACAGTTATACACACACCACCATACTTACTTCTACGGAAACTTACACATACTTAGTCTTTTAAACAATCACTTATAGAAACACATACTTATTCATACAGGAACTCTTTCAATCTCTCACTCTCACATATACTCACATATATACACCAATAGTCACATATACTAGTTTAAAACATATGTAGTTACTCATAAAGACACTATTGAGACAGTCATTCACTCACTAACACACCCATACACACACTCATCCACCCATACAGTCCTGCACACATGCTGTGTTCAACACATACAAACAGTGAGTCACTCATTCATGCACCTATGCACTACGTAATACCCCCCACCGAACCATGCAGACACTCAGACTGATACTCAAAAAACCAACTAATAACCTATATAGACACCCATGTAGCTACTCACCAACCCATGCAGCCACTTATACACAAAGTGAGAGACTGATACAGATATTTACATATTTAAACATTACTCACTAAGCCATGTATTCACTATGATACACTTAATCAGTCAGTTACACAATCAATTTTTCAAAAACAAATCATCCATTTAGACACTTATATACCCATTTATTCTTCCATCGACCTTGAGATATACATATATAAAACATATTTAATTTTCAGAAAAACACACATTCACTGGATGATGTCATCAGTGATGTCATCAGTGATGTCATTTGAGATGTCATCAGTGATGTCATGAGTGATGTCACTGACCATGTCATGAGTGATGTAATATGTGACGTCATCAGCAGTGCATTGCGGGCGCCCGAGTTATAGTTAGCTGAACTAACTATAACGGGGGAATTTCAATGGTTTTGTACATGTGAAAAGTCCAGCTAACTATAACACCCCTGAAACCTATGGTTTTTTCAGTGAATTATATATATAGATATATATCTATATATATCTGAAGGTTAAAGTAACAATATAGTTTGGTGAATTTTTCAGCATCTATACATATATATATGTAAGTGGCTGCATGGGTTGGTGAGTAGCTACATGGGTGTCTATAAAGGTTATTAGTTGGTTTTTTGAGTATCAGTCTGAGTGTCTGCATGGTTCGGTGGGGGGTATTACGTAGTGCATAGGTGCATGAATGAGTGACTCACTGTTTGTATGTGTTGAACACAGCATGTGTGCAGGACTGTATGGGTGGATGAGTGTGTGTATGGGTGTGTTAGTGAGTGAATGACTGTCTCAATAGTGTCTTTATGAGTAACTACATATGTTTTAAACTAGTATATGTGACTATTGGTGTATATATGTGAGTATATGTGAGAGTGAGAGATTGAAAGAGTTCCTGTATGAATAAGTATGTGTTTCTATAAGTGATTGTTTAAAAGACTAAGTATGTGTAAGTTTCCGTAGAAGTAAGTATGGTGGTGTGTGTATAACTGTATATGCAAGTAAATGTATGTTTGATTCTTTATTAGCATGAGTGACTATGTGTGTGAGTAACTATGGATGAGTGGCATTGTGTAACAGGATGTATAGGTGTATGAGTACATATGATGAGTGAGTACATGTATGAGTGACTGTATAGGACTGTTGGTGAATGAGTGGATGTGTATGTGGATCTTAGAATTACTGAAGAGGTTGTTGTAACTGGTATTGGTATGTCCATTGTTTTGAAAATTTTAGTCTCTACTTTTGAATGTGTGTATCAAAGGTTATATTAGGGTGAGAGGAGGTCTGCCACTCTATCACAAGGATGATGTCATCAGTGATGTCATCAGTGATGTCATTTGAGATGTCATCAGTGATGTCATGAGTGATGTCACTGACCATGTCATGAGTGATGTAATATGTGACGTCATCAGCAGTGCATTGCGGGCGCCCGAGTTATAGTTAGCTGAACTAACTATAACGGGGGAATTTCAATGGTTTTGTACAAATGAAAAGTCCAGCTAACTATAACACCCCTGAAACCTATGGTTTTTTCAGTGAATTTCTGAGGTTTTTAAAATGCTAATTCCTAACTATAACGTGCCTGAAACCTATGGTTTTTTCTGTGAATTTCAAAGGTTTTTTAAATGCTAATTTCTAACTATGCCTACAGAGATAGGACATGTGAAGAAAGAAGAAAAAATGCACAGAAAGAAACAAAAGAAGTGCAGAAAGAAGCAACAGAAGTCCTCAAATACGAAGATAAGTGCAGGAAGAAGGATAACGTGCAGAAAGAACAAAAAGAAGAGCAGAAAGAAGCCTTGTTGCAAAATCATCCTGTACCCTCAACTTTTTCAGACGGATACTGGTGGTAACTGAGCCTGACTAACCAGTCCTAGAGCCAGTGCTATGTTAAAAGACACTTAGAATACAGTGAAAACACCTACATACACTAGGGAACATTATGCGTTGGGGTCCCCCTGTGATTAGCATGACCTCCTCTGTAAGCCCCTAGTATATAAGAGGGCATGGGGATTAAAACTACCTCTTAAAACAGGCCACAGGGCGTTTTTGCACACGTTAACTCAGGCCCCGTCCCCTCCCTTCACCACTGTGTAAACACGCCCTGTGTCCATTTTTAGTTGGGAGATTAAGTTCATTTGAATCCTGAGGGTCCCTGGGGTCCAACTAGCCCACTAGGTACCTCCAGTAAGTGCCACAGAGCTGCGTTGCAGAGAGGTGTAAAAAGTGGCACGGCCTGGACCACCTCTCTGCAATGCAGCTCAGTGGCGCTTACTGGAAGCACTTGGTGGGCTAGTTAGCCCCCAGGGGCCCTCAGTATTGAAGGGAAATTATATCCCCAATTTAAAACGTGCCATAGTGCGTGTTTGCACACGTCACCTCAGGCCCCGTCCCCTCCCTTCACCACTATGTAAACGCGCCCTGTGGCTGTTCTAAGTTGAGAGATTAAGTCCCCTTGAATCCTAAGGGTCCCTAGGGTCAAACTAGACCACTAGGTACCTCCAGTAAGCGCCACAGAGCTGCGTTGCAGAGAGGTGTAAAAAGGGGCTTGGCCTCAGAACACCTGGCTGCAGCGCAGCTCCCTGGCGCATACTGGAGATACCTGTTGGGGGCGCGTTTGCAGAGTGCTGCACGGAGGGGGCATGGCCTCCGGCACAATGCCAGTCTTTTATTTATTTTAATTTTTTAAGAAGGGGGGCTGTTTGGTTCCCCTTCTTATTCTAATTTATTGGCCCTGATGACCCCATCCCCCAGGGCCAGTCTCCTAATTATATTTTTTTGACCCCAATCCCCAGGGCCGGCCACTGTTTTTTATTATTTTTAAAAAATATATATTTATAGACACACCTAGGACATGCTGGACAAACCGTACGTACCTATCACCATGACGATTTGCGTGATATTCATTAAAAGGCGACTATGCATGCAATGAATCCACGTGGAATGTATTTACACCACTAGTGAAGCTCTGACATGTCTGATGCCCTACCGTGCCTAATCCCGGTAGACACCCTTGTCGTTTATTTATACAAACTTGGGTAGCTATTGACGGGCACATTTAATACACATGCACACCAAGCCATTCAAAGGGGATTCGACAAAAATTCGACCAAAACTATGCAAGAAACCCCCCTCACGGTTAATAAAACACACATCCACTGCCGGATGTGTAATACTTTTTATTTTACTCTCTGGAAAGGGGACGAACATCACTTGAGAGTCACAGCGCGCTCCTGACAGAGCCCAATGCTGTGTTACACCCACCATTGCCTGCCGTGTGCCACACACCTCTGTGTTGTATTCCACTAGCTAGTGCATATGCTATGACACTCTCTAGCCCATGTGCACTGTAACACCACCCCGTGAATATGTCATGCCACACTTGTCTTCGCACGGGTTATATTGCCCCATCTAACGTGCCTTTCTCGATGCCTATGGTATAACGCACAGTGCTATGCCATACATATTACAATCTGGGATCCATATCTTTGTCACAGTGCATATGCAACCTTACACTCCCCAGCACATATTTTATATTACAACTTTAGAGACTAGTTAGGTTACACAACACTGCCCTGTGCATATTACACTCCAAGGCGCATATCGCATAGCACGCGCTAGTGCCTGTGCTATCTCACGCTCTCCAATGAATCTGTCATTGCGCACAATGTATTGCATATTATATTTCACACCCGGTTCATCTTATATCACACTTTTTGGTGCATAGTTTATACCATACACTATATCTAGTTTTCATTTTCAATCGTGCTCTCAGGACTATGTTCTATATAACACTGTGTTCACCTACCCTTTTCACGGGCATTACATTTTGCGATAGGGGGTGGAGGGTCAGGGTGTGTTTCTGCCAAGTGAGCCCGGAGTCACAGTCACAAACGTCCTCTTCTTCCTGAATAAAAGTGAGAATATGCTGCATACTTGTTCATATTTTAAGTAGTTCGCACAGACACAATGTTTTAAAAACAATAAAGTTCCTAATACCCGCCTTCTCTGAACAGTTAGCTTGCTGCCCCATCCCCTTCCTCCCTATCCTCTGTTGTGTGAATCCATGGACTAGCCTCCTCCCTCCTGCCATGCATGGTCTGATGTGCTGCCACTGCCCTCAGTATGATGTACCAGTCCACTCCTCCTGCCCTCCATTGCCCAATTCTATGCCCCATCATTGACCTCCTGCTTAAACTCTGTGCTTAGCTTGCTGCCCCTATTCTCCTTCCCCCTGCCCTCCGATGTCTTTGTGCATGCCCCTGCTCCATCCTTTTTGCCCACCATGTCCCATGGACCTGCCACTCCTATCTACTCTGAGTGTTCTGTTGAGCTGCCACTCCCCTCCCACCTGCCTAGCATTGTCAGATGACTGTAACCTGTCCCTGTCACCTCCACCCTGCCTGTCCACATGCCATGCCCCTATCCTCTTCCTCCTGTCCTACATGGTCCATTGTACTGCCACACCCTTCTGCCCTCCCTGGTCTGTTGTGCTGCAGCTGCTCCTCCTGCCTGCCCCGTGTGGTCTGTTGTGAGGTCCCTTCCCCTGAACTTTCTTGTCTGTGCACAGGTCCTGACCCTCCCTTCTATCCTCCATCGTCCTTTGTGCATGCCCCTCCACCCTCCTTCTTGCCCATCATAGCCATTGTGCTGCCACTAACCCTCCCACTTGCCATGCATGGTCTTCTGTGCTGCCAGGGCCCCTCCCACCTTCCCTGTGTGGTCAGTTAGCTGCCCCTGACCCCCTCCCACCTTCCCTCCATGGTCTGTGTGTATGCCATCACAGTCTCACTGTTGCTCTTCATGGTGTGTCTTGCTTCTAGTGCCCATCCTGCCTGACCTCCATGGCTATCTTGCTGCTCCTGCCCTGCCCCCTTGCCCCCAGCCCTACTCCCTCCCTCCTGGCTTGTCTGTTCCATTGTAATGCCCCTGATCCGTCCCTCCTGCCCTTTATGGTCTGTTATGCTGCAGCTTTCTCTCCTGTCTGTCCATTATGGTCAGCTAGCTACCATTGCCTCTTGCCCCTCTGTTCTCTGTTGTCCATGTGCATGGTCCTGTCCCCTCCCTCTTGCTTTCTATGGATTGTTGTGCTGCACTCCCGTGTGGTGTATTGTGCTGCTGCAAACCCTGATGCCTGCCCTGCAGGGTCAGTTTGGTGCACCTCTCCATGTCCCTCCTGTCCTCTGTTATCCAAGTCCATGTCCCTATCCCATTTCCTTCCATGATCCAATGTACCATACTTGCGAACATTTTGAACTTGGTAAGAGGGAGATTTTGAAAAAAAACTGGGGTATTGATTTTCCCCTTTGAGTTACATTGAAAAAGAGGATATTGTAGACAGGAGACAGATCAAATAAAGCCCATTTGAGCTTAAAAACATTGGACGTTTCCTGGCTGAATCGGGTCTGTTGGCATGTATGGTTGTACTACCATTGCCTCTTCCTTCTGCCCACAATGGTCTATTACATTGCCACAGGCTTGAAGGAGGGTAGATTTTGTATCACAGGGGGCCCCTGGCCCGTTCTGTCCACACCTGAAGTATGAGACCCTTGTCCTTGCCCTGCCAGCTGCATTTGTAGGCCGTATTAAATTGACCAGCGGGTCCTGTGTTGCTATATAATTATCCTGAGACATCCTTACCACTCAGCCAGTATAAAACCCCTGTGTAGGCCCTTCTGTTCAATATGTAGGCCTCTTTGTTAAATTGACCATAGCTCTGCAATTTTAGTGTATAGCAGTCTGAAGGCAGGTCTGCGAGGCCTTCTGCTCCAAACCAGTAGCCCCCACCCTACCCGAGTGCTCCGTGCTCGGTATCAAAGTTCAACATCCCCCTGAAGCTGTCGACATACAGTAGGCTGCATCCTGGACTGGTACTTGCTTCCTGGGCAGGTTTCCCGCTTTTAAGGAAGTGGCAACCGCAGAGCGTCAAGTTAGGAGAACTGAGGAGATTTTATACATGAATATATTGAATTCCCGTACAATACCCATTATTTTCTGCTTGCTCTATGGAACTTACGATAAGCGATTGGCCTGAGAGACTGACCTTTTCACCCAGTCCATTGTCAGCATTAAGTGGGTAAATGACGAAATGTCTGGTAAAATCTGCAGACGAAGCTTTTGGGTAGCATACGTAGGTAGATGTAGCGTGCAAAGGAGCCCACAAAATGATATAAAAAGGGAGCACCCACAGATATCGACGGACTACCTCGCCGTCTGTATGTAGGTTAACAGGCAGTGCAGGTTTTCCCCAAGAGCTGGGAGCTCTTGTCTTCCTTTGCTTAAAATGTCTTGCTCTGCTTTGCTTGAAGTATCTTATTCTATTTTACCTATATGAAATGTCATGTTATGTTTAACCATTGTTCTCTTTACTTTTGCATTTAAAAGATTTTGTATTGTAATTGCAGGAATGCTTGCTCTAAGAGTAAACGTGAGTGTTCCTAGGTAACATTTTCCTTGGTGTAACTTGTTTCTCATGATGCATTTATAGATGTGTTTTCTCTCTCTCTCTTTCAGTACATTAATTGAGATACAGAGAATATCATGACAGCTGTATGATTATCTGGATTCTGTATTTTGTACTTTATTTCTCTATTCTGCGGTTTCTTTGAAGTTGCATCTTCTCATTAAACTGCCATTGTATTCTGCCTCCAATTCCATGTCTCATATGTCTGTTTTCTTCATTTTTGGAGCAAGCGTTCCTAGGCACCCCGGCTCAAATTAAGGTGCCCCTTTTGTCCCTGACTCACTCTCCTGCTCAGTTCTGTGGTGGCTCCCGGGGATCTGGGGACCGCCCCTAGCTTCCTTGACCCGTAATAGATCTTGCCTCCAACAGCCTCTCTTACAAGTCCTGTATTGTTGGTTTGTTGCCCCTGCCCCCCTTTCCACTGCCCTCCATAGTCTGTTGTGCTTCCACGGCCCTTCCTGCCTGCTCAGTGTGGTTAAATTGTTGCCTTTGCACCCTCCTACCTGCCTTCAATTTTCAGAGTCCGTGCCCCTGGCCTCTGCCTCTCAACAGTATCCTAATGAACAACTAGATTGCTAACATTCTATATTTATTACAAAAGTGTGGAACGCCTGACATCATCTTGATGTAATCAAAACTGTAATACCTAGAGCATTTCCTTTAGAAATTACATATATGAGAGGGTCTTATTGGCATCAAAATTATGGTTAGTGCTCTAAAAGGCTAAAATAAGGACATATTTTCTGAGTTTTCAAATAGCGACAAAGCACTTTTAAATTATTTGTTATCTTTATGTTTTTTTATCCAGTTGACCACTTGATTAAATGTTGCACTTAGGGGGGATGATGTGGTGTTACTTCCAGAACTGCAGACTTTGCAACTGGGGAACCAGGTTGAAGTTTCTGCTTCAGCTCGACATTCTGTGATTCTGGTCAAATCACTTAGTCTCCCCATGTCTACAACCAAAATGAATGTGTTCTTGTGTGATGTAACCAATGCTCATGTAAAGCACTCCAATACCTGACAAGTCTGCACTATATAACACTGCAAAAACACAAAATAATAAGTGTTTTGCACACTTCTGTCATTGGGCTATATTTGGGCTACATCTGGGTGATTTTGGGCTACATTTGGGCTCTTTTGTCTCCGGTGGCCATCTTGGGAGATTTATTTGTTATGAAGTTTCCTAATTTCCTCATGTACTGCAGTCTCCTCAGTAGGAAATGCTTTCAGTTTTTTACTTTGATTCCATCATGAAGGTATTCAGATATGTCACACATTTGCCATGAATTCTGAATGTTAGCACTCTAGTTGCTCATTAGATCATTGTAGTAAAACTACTGCACCATGGAAGTCTGCTCCTGGTATTAAAAGTGCATGTTTCAGTCTGCATGTCAGAATTTTTTTAATGAAATAGAAGAGGATTTGAGAAGTCACTCAAAATGTGCCCTCATTTTCTTTCTTCAGCATTAATCATAATTTCTATGGCAAAATGAACCTCCTCATTGTGTTCCTTTTTAAATTAAATGTTTTAAGTGTTACCAGTTTATTCCAATCAAGATGGCTTCAGGTGTGCCATACTTTTGTCATAATGAAGACAGTAAGCGCTCTAGTTGTTTTTAAGAACATTCTGGGACATTCTGTCATTGGGCTATACTTGGGCTACATCTGGGTGATATTTGGGCTACATTTGGGCTCTTTTGTCTCTGGTGGCCATCTTGGGAGACTTATTTGTTATGAAGTTTCCTAATTTCCTCATTTACTGCAGTCTCCTCAGTAGGAAATACTTTCAGTTTTTTACTTTGATTCCATCAAGAAGGCATTCAGATGTGTCACACATTTGCCATAAATTCAGAATGTTAGCACTCTTTTTGCTCATTAGATCACTGTAGTAAAGCTACTGCTCACCAGGGAAAACTGCTGCTGGTATTGAAAGTGCATGTTTCAGTCTGCATGTCAGAATTTTTTAATGAAATAGAAGAGGATTTGAGAAGTCACTCAAAATGTGCCCTAATTTTTCTTTCTGCAGCACTAATCATACTTTTTATTGAAAAATGAACCCCCTCATTTTGTTCCTTTTTAAATTAAATGTTTTAAGAGTTACCACTTTAATCCAAGCAAGATGGCTTCAGGTGTGCCATACGTTTATCATAAGTAGGACTGTTAGCGCTCTAGTAGTTCTTTGGAACACTCTGGGAAGCTGCAGTAGAACACAAAGGAATCAACTGACAGTCTCTGCCCTTGTTGGATGTACATGTTTTACTGAGAATGTCAGACTTCATTCTCACATGACTGAGAAAGATAATGTGAATTTACAGAAAATAAGCTCTCAGTTTAGCCTATAGATCACCTTCCAAACCTCTGTGGTAAAAGCATGAGAAAATATTTTTCTCTCAATCATGATATCCCAGCAGAAGGCTTTTTCACATGGTGAAATCACCTTAGAACATACCACAATTCCTAAAATGAGTATGGTACCATCAACAAATGATTTATAATGTAACTAAAGTCTTAAAACCTTCTATTAACTGCAATGCTTTTTAATGAGGTGCTATCATGTATATTGGTCCCAAGATGGCTGCCAACACTTCTTGGATGAAGTGCTGACAGCCAATCAGATCTCAGGATGAGATGTGTGGTTAGGCTCCGCCCACATATATATATGCTTTTAAATGCTATTTTCTCAGGATCTACTGAACAGATTTACACCAAACCTACAAAAGGCACTTCCTTGACCTGAGGACTACCTCTCTGCCAAATTTCAAGTAATTCTGTTCAGCCGTTCGGGCTGTAGCTGTGTCTAAAGGTCCTATGGAAAAATGCATGGGAAAAACGCGTTTTGGGACCCCCCTTTTATCTCAGCCCCCGCTTGACGAATCCCCCCGAGACTTTCAGGGTAGGAGCGGAGCGTAGCGCCCCACCTATTTTGAAAAATTCGCGAGGATTCGTCAACCAGCGCCAAAGTTATTCAAAATAGAATGTTGCGGATTTCCTATGGAAACGTGGTCCTAACTATAACTACCTACTGGCGACCGCCAGTAGGTAATATATATATATATATATATATATATATATACACATATATATATATATATATATATATATATATATATATATATATATATATATATATATATATATTATCTACTGGCGGTCGCCAGTAGATAGTTATAGTTAGGACCTATAGGAAATCTCAAAATTCTATTTTGAATAACTTTGGCGCCGGTTGACGAATCCTCGCGAAATTTTCAAAACTAATGGGGCGCTCCGTTCAGCTCCTACCCTGAAAGTCTCGGGGTGATTCGTGATCGGGGGCCGAGAAAAAAGAGGGTTCCCAAAAC
The DNA here is from genome assembly GCF_964204655.1 of Triturus cristatus. NCBI lineage: Eukaryota > Metazoa > Chordata > Amphibia > Caudata > Salamandridae > Triturus > Triturus cristatus. Next base: position 1,208,504,408 of record NC_140591.1, on the reverse strand, counting down.
GCGCTTTCCCCATGCATTTTTCCATAGGACCGTTAGTCGAAGGTACAGCCGAACGGCTGAACAGAAATACTTGACATTTTGCAGAGAGGTAATCCTCAGGTCAGGGAAGTGCCTTTTGCAGGTCTGGTGTCAATCTGTTCAGTAGTTCCTGAGAAAATAGCATTTAAAAGCATATAATTATCTATAAGTGCGTACCGTGCGCGCACCGTAAGCGTACGGTGCGCGCACCCTAACGTGCGCGAGAGAAATTCTGATTGGTTGTTACATGTCTGTAAACATTCGAATCGGTCGAAATCAGGAAGTGTCGGCCGCCATTTTGTCTGTCACACTGAAAAGGAAAGGTAGAGAACGTGAAAAGGGGGCAGGGTAGGGAGTCCCTTACCCCCTAGCGTTTGTCAGGGGGTCACAGTGGGACCCCAAAGGGCCCAAAAAATGTTTTTAATTTATTTAAAAAATTCGCGGGGTGCGCGCACCGTGCGCGCACGGAATTTAAAAAAAAAAAAGATTTCAAAAAGAAGATTAAGTGTTTAGATATTAGGGGGCTCTAAAAAGAGCCGTTGTGTTTATTGAGTGTTTTTTGGTACCTACAAGTAAGTACCAATGCAGAGTTTAAAGTTAAAGAGGAAGACTCTGTTCCCTTCCTCATTGAAATGTACACCGTCTCCTCTATAAATGCCTTGCATGTTGTAACGCAAGTTGTTGTGGTGTATAGAACCCATACCATAGTCTCTGAGGAAAGCAGAAACAGACTTATTGACGTGCTTTCTTGCTTTGTCAAACTGCGGACAATGTTGGGTGGACCAGTTCCACTTTTGCCTTTGGCATATATTAGAATATACAAAGGCAGTTTTTGGATAAAGTGACATCAATTGCACAAAGGTGTCCTTAATAAGCATTTCCAGACCTACCCCAGTTAAAGTGCCTAGGTCATTTCCACCACAGTGCACAATAATAAGGTTAGGCTGTGGGAGATGTAGAAAGGTTTTCACCAAAGGCATTAATTGGTGACACTTTAACCGTCTCTGACCAATCCATTTAATGTCTACATTTGGCAAAGCAAGATTTTCACAGTACCCCTTTTTTCTGCAAACTTTTCACTCCAGAAGACATAGCTGTGACCTATAATCCACACTGTGAACATCTTCCAAGGAGATCTGGATGCACTCAGAAGGTGTCTTTCAGTAGAATGGCAATATGAAAAGAAAGATAGTTATAAAATGGAGGCTTACATACTTTTTTTAATAAAAAGAACTCATTGGCTGTTTCAGAGCATTCAACAGTAAAAACTAGGCTGTATGTTTAAATTTTTAAAAGCATGTGTTGTATTGGTTCAGAAAAATGTGTTCCCACAGAACATTAGTTTGGATTTGCTGTTAGGTTTGAAAAGTCAAGCACTCTTGCTATTTGGATTTGAAACATTGTGTGCTGAACTTCTGACCTCTCTGCTCACACCAGTGTTCCATGACCTGTTGCTAGGGTACCAGGCAGAAGTCATGTTGGGGGAAGGGATCATTTGGAAAGGGCTGAAATTTGCAACCAATAGAAATGTGTGATTCCATTTGAGAAAATGTGGGAAACACTGTGATTTGAAGTTAACATGTATATGTGTGAAAAAAGAGAGGGAAACATTGCCATTTACTGGTTCTGCTGAGAGGAGTACAGTTCAGAGATTCTGGCTCTGATAATCTGCTGTGTGAGTGCCACATTTCTTTCTCAACTAACTACTTTTAAAAGGTGAGTTATGAATTTGAGAGGGGATGTATGTGGTGTATTTGGATATAAATAATAGAAATGTGATTCTTCTTTTAAAGTTGTGTTTTACATTTTATGTTTTGGAAGATATTTAACTGCCTTGAACATGTCAGATATTATGGAGTATGTCTTCACCATAAGTTAAGGTGTACTGGTATCAGCCAGAAATACTGTTTTGTGCCTAGAATCACACCATATGTCTGCGTGCACACAGGAATTCTTCTCAGAGATTTAATTTGTGTTGCTCTTGCTCTGTTAGACTTGCACTCGCAGGAAAGGGGCAGCTTGTTTTCTTGAACTGTGATGGTTAGCATTCAGCAGAAATCACTTTCTCACAAATGAGAGGCAAATGCTAACACATTTGAAATTAGCATGGTACATTTTCCTTCCACTTTGAAAGTTGTGTTTTACATTTTATGTTAAGGAAGATATTTAACTGCCTTGAACATGTCAGATATTATGGAGTATGTCTTCACCATAAGTTAAGGTGTACTGGTATCAGCCAGGAATACTGTTTTGTGCCTAGAATCACACCATGAGTCTGTGTGCACACAGGAATTCTTCTCAGAGATTTAATTCGTGTTGCTCTTGCTCTGTTAGACTTGCACTCGCAGGAAAGGGGCAGCTTGTTTTCTTGCACTGTGATGGTTAGCATTCAGCAGAAATCACTTTCTCACAAATGAGAGGCGAATGCTAACACATTTGAAATTAGCATGGTACATTTTCCTTCCACTTTGAAAGTTGTGTTTTACATTTTATGTTAAGGAAGATATTTAACTGCCTTGAACATCTCAGATATTATGGAGTATGTCTTCACCATAAGTTAAGGTGTACTGGTATTACCCAGGAATACTGTTTTGTGCCTAGAATCACACCATGAGTCTGTGTGCACACAGGAATTCTTCTCAGAGATTTAATTCGTGTTGCTCTTGCTCTGTTAGACTTGCACTCGCAGGAAAGGGGCAGCTTGTTTTCTTGAACTGTGATGGTTAGCAATCAGCAGAAATCACTTTCTCACAAATGAGAGGCAAATGCTAACACATTTGAAATTACCATGGTACATTTTCCTTCCACTTTGAAAGTTGTGTTTTACATTTTATGTTTTGGAAGATATTTAACTGCCTTGAACATGTCAGATATTATGGAGTATGTCTTCACCATAAGTTAAGGTGTACTGGTATCTCCCAGGAATACTGTTTTCTGCCTAGAATCACACCATGAGTCTGTGTGCACACAGGAATTCTTCTCAGAGATTTAATTTGTGTTGCTCTTGCTCTGTTAGACTTGCACTCGCAGGAAAGGGGCAGCTTGTTTTCTTGAACTGTGATGGTTAGCATTCAGCAGAAATCACTTTCTCACAAATGAGAGGCAAATGCTAACACATTTGAAATTAGCATGGTGCATTTTCCTTCCACTTTTAAAGTTGTGTTTTACATTTTATGTTAAGGAAGATATTTAACTGCCTTGAACATGTCAGATATTATGGAGTATGTCTACACCATAAGTAAATGTGTACTGGTATCACCCAGGAATACTGTTTAGTGCCTATAATCACACCATGAGTCTGTGTGCACACAGGAATTCTTCTCAGAGATTTAATTTGTGTTGCTCTTGCTCTGTTAGACTTGCACTCGCAGGAAAGGGACAGCTTGTTTTCTTGAACTGTGATGGTTAGCATTCATCAGAAATCACTTTCTCACAAATGAGAGTCAAATGCTAACACATTTGAAATTAGCATGGTTCATTTTCCTTCCACTTTGAAAGTTGTGTTTTACTTTTTATGTTAAGGAAGATATTTAACTGCCTTGAACATGTCAGATATTATGGAGTATGTCTTCACCATAAGTTAAGGTGTACTGGTATTACCCAGGAATACTGTTTTGTGCCTAGAATCACACCAGGAGTCTGTGTGCACACAGGAATTCTTCTCAGAGATTTAATTCGTGTTGCTCTTGCTCTGTTAGACTTGCACTCGCAGGAAAGGGGCAGTGTTGGACAGGCCACACGAAGGGCTTGCTCCCTCCCCGCACGATAGGGCCCAAGCTCCGGGCCGCCAGGCGTGACCCACGAAAAGCACCTGCACCCCGTCTCCCGACGGAACTTCTGCCCTCGGACCTCCATGCATCACGGGGCCCAGCCCCACCGGCTTCCCCGGCCGGGTCAAGCCGCCATCTTGGGCCCTGCACCACGAGGTCGCGTGGCCTCCCCCCGACCCTAACCCTGGGCCTGGCCGGCCCCGACATCCTGGCACCACCATCCACCCAGGAGGTGAGCGGACCACTTGGCAGGTCAATGGGAGAACGAAGCGTCAAGAGCTCTTCCCCCGCCAGGTGCCGATCGCCTCCAGCTCCCCCAGGCGCTGGCTCCACCCCCTGCTGGGTGTCTGGACACCTTCATCCCGGACCCTCCGACCTCCAAGTGCGAGGACCCGGACATCAAAGGGCGCCTGCCCTATAACTGGAGCAGCTCCGGAGCAGGATGGCAGTTGTATCCTGGAGTCGAGAGACACCGAGAGAACTCAGCCTGGACGGACTACTGGCGCTGCCGTAGCCCTATCTTGCGAACTATCGTCCTGCCTGCTGGCGCTGCCGCGGCCTTCTGCAACATCCATCCTCGTCGGGACCTGCTGGCGCTGCCGCGGCCCGTTGTAACGACCATCTTCACCGGGACCTGCTGGCGCTGCCGCGGACCGTACCTCGACCATCTTCACCGGGACCTGCTGGCGCTGCCGCGGACCGTACCTCGACCATCTTCACTGGGACCTGCTGGCGCTGCCGCGGACCGTGTATCGACCATCTCTACCGGGACCTGCTGGCGCTGCCGCGGCCCGTACCAGCTTCACCACCAAGCTCGAGGATTGTGGGCTAACCATCATCTCATCCGAACTACCCGACTGGTAAACAGACTGTCCCGCTTCCCCTTCCCTATCCTAAGAGACCTAAATCGAGGGGACCCCTGAGTCCAGACCTCCTTGTACTATTTCATCGTACCTTAAGAAGTGCATATAAAGAACACTAAATCTTATCCTTGTGTGGTGTCTGTCTGTGGGGGGGAAGTCACTTGTCTGTACGATCGCTGGAGACGGCTCTCCCCGGAGACCTCTCCCCCTGACCTCGGCCGACCCTCCCGGTCCGTCTAACATTGGTGGCCAGCGGCGCGATCCGAATCAACGCGTAATCGTACAGAGAGTAGCTTACCCCACGACAAAACCACGATGTCGGCCAAAGATAGCGGTTCCACTGAAAAATTCCAAATGGATAAGTTAGAAGAATACAGCCACTGCGAACTGAAACAATTCTGCATGGAACTAGGCATTGCTACCACCGGCCTGAGTACCAAAGATGATTTGAAGCACGCCCTTGAGTCGTGGACAGAAACTGGGATCGCCGTGCCCTCTGACCGAAACAGTGTCGCACCAGAGGGGAACGCCACGGCTCCCGAGGAGCGGGGAACGGGCCTCTCGCAGGAGGAGATCCAGGAAAGGGAAAAAACCAGATTACACGAGTTGGAAATGGCACGGCTCAAGATGGACGGTGAACTCAAGTTAGCCGAGCAGAAACTAAATCTAGAGCATCTGCGGCTCCGAGAGGAGCGTGAAGAAAAGCAGAGACAGAGAGAGCTTGAGGAAAAAAGAATAACACTCGAACACGAGCGCAAACTGGCGGAAATAGAACTTCGGAAACAGAATAAAGAATCGGGGGTGCCTGAGAGACCGCACACCCCGGGGCCAACCGAGAAAAAAGTACACATCCCCAAGGATGTTGTCCGCGAGTATGTCCGAGAAGACGACATACAACAGTGGTTCAAAGCCTACGAGATCGCCATGACCTCCCACCGGATCGACCGGAGTGATTGGGGAGCCGGACTATGGGGGAGGTTCGTCAACGAAGGTCGCGATGCCCTGCTACAGCTCCCAGATCACCAAATGTCGTCCTACGACCACATGAAGGCTGCCCTCCTCACCCGCTACGGCCTCACACCCGAGATGTACCGCCAGAGGTTCAGAGATTGCACCCGGATCCCGGGTACAACTTGGGTGGAGTACGTTAACTATTTCAGCCGTGCCTTCGAGGGTTGGATCAAGGGGAGCCATGTCACGACCTACGAGCAACTCTTTAACCTTATGGTATGGGAGCACCTGTCGAACAACTGTTTCGTCGAGCTCAGGCAGCACCTCCTCGACAGCAAGCTGACTGACCCCCGGCAGCTCGCCGCCGAAGCTGACCGATGGGAAAGCACCCGAGTGGGCCGGAGAGGGCCACACGAGCAGAACCGAAGCAACCAAGGCCAGCACCGTCCTCGAGGAGGAGGAGGCCAGGGGCGAGGGAGAGAAACCTTGCCGGCAACCCCCGTGGCCAGCACCCCGCCTCCGGCCGGCCGGGGCAACCCCCCGATGCGCCCGGGGTTCCGAGCCAACATCACGTGCCACCGATGCCAGCGAGTCGGCCACTACGCCAATGACCCGAGCTGCCCGCAGAACCAAACACCCAAGCCCCGCCAGGTAGCTGCCGCCGCCCTGGGGGAAGAGCGACTATCAGAGGAACAGGAAGAGTATGAGCCGGCCCAGCAAGAGTGGGAACCGGCCGCCATGGTCCTGGCGTGCCTAGGGGGAAGAGACATGGTCCCGCGGGCTCCCCTACCCGCTAACACCAGGAAATACGGTCAGTGGGTGACCATTAATGGACATCGGGCCGAGGCCTTGCGTGACACAGGCGCCAGTGTGACGGCCGTCCGCTGTCACCTGGTGAAGCCCGAGCAGATCCTGCCGAACATTCTCTGCCCCGTCCGCTCAGCCGACAATTCTGAAAGTATGTGTCAAATGGCCTGCGTCCCATTCGAATGGGGAGGGGTCTCCGGCCTGTTGAAGGTGACGGTCCGGGACGATGCCCCCGTGGACTGCCTCCTGGGGATTGACCTCGAAAGTTCCCCGTGGGCCACCGTCGAGAGAAGAGAGCACCTGGGGATGCTGGGCCTCCCGGACTGGGCCTGCATAACCACCCGGTCCATGGCCGCCCATGCCGTCCCCCGATCAGAAGAACCGGAATGGCCAGCACCTCCGCCCCCGGTCGCCCCAGTAGAAGACAACGACGAGGCCAGCCCCCCAGAGCCAACAACCGAAGGGGACGCACAACCCCAGGACTTTCCCGGCCTGGCTCAGTGGCGTCAAGAAGGGGGGCCCACCCAAGAACAGTTCTGCCAGGAACAAAAGACCTGCCCCTCCCTCGAGGGACTCCGCCAACAAGCCAGCGCCCAGAACGCAGGGGACCCCACCGGATCTCACTGGGTCTACTGGGATAACGACCTGCTATACAGCGAACAAAGAATCGCAGAGCTAGGGGTCGGTCGAGTGCTGGTGGTACCTCTCCGCTTCAGAGACTTCCTACTCAACCTGGCCCACGATGTCCCCCTGGCTGGACACCTGGGCCAGGACAAAACTTACAGTCGCCTAGTGACCCACTTTTTCTGGCCGAAAATGAGGAACGACGTCCTGAACCACTGCCGGTCCTGCCCCACATGCCAAGCCAGCGGGAAGAGTGGTCGGAAGCTGAAAGCCCCTCTGCAACCCTTCCCTGTGGTCACCACCCCGTTCGAAAGGGTAGGAATAGACATTGTGGGGCCTCTGGACCCCCGCACGGCACAAGGACACAGGTTCATCCTGGTACTAGTGGACCATGCCACCCGCTACCCCGAGGCGGTGCCCCTACGGACCGTGACAGCTCCGGTGGTTGGCCGGGCCCTAATGGGGATCTTCTCCCGGGTGGGCTTCCCCCGAGAAGTCGTCAGCGACCGAGGCACAAACTTTATCTCCAAATACATGAAGTCCCTCTGGCAACAATGCGGGTTCACCTACAGATTCACGACCCCCTATTACCCCCAAGGGAACGGACTAGTGGAGCGTTTTAACCGCACTCTCAAGGGGATGATTGGGGGATTGGAAGAGCCCCTCCGTCGCCAGTGGGATGTACTACTCCCGTGCCTCCTCTTCGCCTACCGAGAAGTCCCCCAGAAGTCCCTCGGCTTTAGCCCTTTCGAACTCCTGTACGGGCACCCTGTGCGAGGGCCCCTCAGCCTAGTCAAGGAAGGTTGGGAGATGGCCCCCCTAAAGACTCCTCCAGACGTCTTCAAATACCTCCTGGCCCTACGCAATCAGACCCGGCGCTTCAGAGAGATGGCCAAGGCGAACCTCGAGGCCAGCCAGGAGGACATGAAGAGATGGTATGATCACAATGCCTCCTCCGTTGAGTTCGAGCCTGGTCAACAAGTGTGGGTGATGTCCCCCACCGAACCCTGTGCCTTGCAAGATAAGTGGACGGGGCCCTTCAAAGTGGTCGAGCGCAAAAGCCCCGTCACTTACCTCATCGACATGGGGACCTCCCGAAACCCCCTTCGGGTCCTCCACACCAACCGACTCAAACCACACTTTGTGCGCTCAGAACTCAGCCTCCTGATGGCTACGGACAGTGGGGCAGAGGAAGACTCCGAACCCCTCCCGGATCTCCTGAAGACTCAGGAGAATGACGGCTCCGTGGACGGGGTCCGACTCTCTGACGCCCTCACCTCGGAGCAACGCCAGGGCTGCCGAAACCTCCTGCTGCGGTTCGCTGCACTGTTCTCCCTTACCCCCGGGGTCACCCCGTGGTGTTCGCACGACGTGGACACCGGGAACAGTCCCCCTATTCGACACCGGGCCTACCGCGTACCAGATCGGGTACGGGCCTGCATACAGGAGGAAGTGGCCAAAATGCTCACGATCGGGGTCATCGAGCCCTCGGACAGTCCCTGGGCCAGCCCGGTTGTATTGGTTCCCAAAGCCGCTGCCCCCGGCACCACACCTGAACTGAGATTCTGCGTCGACTACCGGGGCTTGAACGCTGTCACCCGGACCGACGCTCATCCGATCCCCCGAGCGGACGAACTGATCGACCGGCTGGGGGCCGCCCGCTACCTCAGTATCTTCGACCTAACAGCGGGCTACTGGCAGATCGGTCTCACACCCCAGGCCCAGGAACGGTCAGCCTTCTCTACCCCCAATGGCCACTACCAATTCAAGGTCATGCCCTTCGGCATGAAGAATGCCCCCGCCACGTTTCAACGCCTTGTGAACCAGGTCTTGGCGGGGCTCGAAGAGTTCAGCGCTGCCTACCTGGACGATATCGCTGTATACAGCCGCCACTGGTCCGACCACCTCCTCCACCTCCAAGAGGTCCTACAGGCCCTCCAGGGGCCGGCCTCACAATTAAGGCCGGCAAATGCCAAATTGGCCAAGGGTCCGTGACCTACCTTGGGCACCAAGTGGGAAGCGGGCTGGTGGCCCCGCTGCAACTTAAGATTGCTGCCATCCAGTCCTGGCAGCCCCCCGTCACCCAGACCGAGGTCCGAGCCTTCTTGGGGCTCATCGGCTACTACCGGCGGTTCGTGAAGGACTACGGCAGCATCGTGGGGCCCCTCACGGGTCTCACGTCCAAGAACCAACCAAGGCGGATTAACTGGACCCCCGATTGTCAAGCGGCCTTCGAGAGGCTGAAGGCCGCCCTGTGCACCGCCCCTGTGCTCCAGGCCCCCGATTACAGTCGGGAGTTCGTGGTACAGACAGACGCCTCCGACCACGGCATCGGGGCCGTTCTTTCTCAATTAAACCCCGAGGGTCATGACCAGCCGGTGGCCTTCATCAGTCGGAGTCTCCTGGCCCGAGAACAACGCTGGAGCACCATCGAGAGGGAGGCCTTCGCAGTGGTATGGGCCCTCAAAAAGCTCCGGCCTTACCTCTTCGGTACCCACTTCCGGGTACAAACCGACCATCGACCCCTGCAGTGGCTGATGCAGATGCGGGGGGAGAACCCAAAACTATTGCGCTGGTCCATTTCCCTGCAGGGAATGGACTTCACCGTGGAGCACCGACCGGGCCAAGATCACGCCAACGCGGATGGCCTGTCACGATTTTTCCGCCTCGACGAGGAGAGTCCCCAAGAAGATGGGTGACTCTCCCCGCCTTCAGCTGGGGGGGACGCATGTTGGACAGGCCACACGAAGGGCTTGCTCCCTCCCCGCACGATAGGGCCCAAGCTCCGGGCCGCCAGGCGTGACCCACGAAAAGCACCTGCACCCCGTCTCCCGACGGAACTTCTGCCCTCGGACCTCCATGCATCACGGGGCCCAGCCCCACCGGCTTCCCCGGCCGGGTCAAGCCGCCATCTTGGGCCCTGCACCACGAGGTCGTGTGGCCTCCCCCCGACCCTAACCCTGGGCCTGGCCGGCCCCGACATCCCGGCACCACCATCCACCCAGGAGGTGAGCGGACCACTTGGCAGGTCAATGGGAGAACGAAGCGTCAAGAGCTCTTCCCCCGCCAGGTGCCGATCGCCTCCAGCTCCCCCAGGCGCTGGCTCCACCCCCTGCTGGGTGTCTGGACACCTTCATCCCGGACCCTCCGACCTCCAAGTGCGAGGACCCGGACATCAAAGGGCGCCTGCCCTATAACTGGAGCAGCTCCGGAGCAGGATGGCAGTTGTATCCTGGAGTCGAGAGACACCGAGAGAACTCAGCCTGGACGGACTACTGGCGCTGCCGTAGCCCTATCTTGCGAACTGTCGTCCTGCCTGCTGGCGCTGCCGCGGCCTTCTGCAACATCCATCCTCGTCGGGACCTGCTGGCGCTGCCGCGGCCCGTTGTAACGACCATCTTCACCGGGACCTGCTGGCGCTGCCGAGGACCGTACCTCGACCATCTTCACCGGGACCTGCTGGCGCTGCCGCGGACCGTACCTCGACCATCTTCACTGGGACCTGCTGGCGCTGCCGCGGACCGTGTATCGACCATCTCTACCGGGACCTACTGGCACTGCCGCGGCCCGTACCAGCTACACCACCAAGCTCGAGGATTGTGGGCTAACCATCATCTCATCCGAACTACCTGACTGGTAAACAGACTGTCCCGCTTCCCCTTCCCTATCCTAAGAGACCTAAATCGAGGGGACCCCTGAGACCAGACCTCCTTGTACTATTTCATCGTACCTTAAGAAGTGCATATAAAGAACACTAAATCTTATCCTTGTGTGGTGTCTGTCTGTGGGGGGGAAGTCACTTGTCTGTACGATCGCTGGAGACGGCTCTCCCCGGAGACCTCTCCCCCTGACCTCGGCCGACCCTCCCGGTCCGTCTAACAGGCAGCTTGTTTTCTTGAACTGTGATGGTTAGCATTCAGCAGAAATCACTTTCTCACAAATGAGAGGCAAATGCTAACACATTTGAAATTACCATGGTATATTTTCCTTCCACTTTGAAAGTTGTGTTTTACATTTTATGTTTTGGAAGATATTTAACTGCCTTGAACATGTCAGATATTATGGAGTATGTCTTCACCATAAGTTAAGGTGTACTGGTATCACCCAGGAATACTGTTTTCTGCCTAGAATCACACCATGAGTCTGTGTGCACACAGGAATTCTTCTCAGAGATTTAATTTGTGTTGCTCTTGCTCTGTTAGACTTGCACTCGCAGGAAAGGGGCAGCTTGTTTTCTTGAACTGTAATGGTTAGCATTCAGCAGAAATCACTTTCTCACAAATGAGAGGCAAATGCTAACACATTTGAAATTAGCATGGTGCATTTTCCTTCCACTTTGAAAGCTGTGTTTTACATTTTATGTTAAGGAAGATATTTAACTGCCTTGAACATGTCAGATATTATGGAGTATGTCTACACCATAAGTAAATGTGTACTGGTATCACCCAGGAATACTGTTTTGTGCCTATAATCACACCATGAGTCTGTGTGCACACAGGAATTCTTCTCAGAGATTTAATTTGTGTTGCTCTTGCTCTGTTAGACTTGCACTCGCAGGAAAGGGGCAGCTTGTTTTCTTGAACTGTGATGTTTAGCATTCAGCAGAAATCACTTTTTCACAAATGAGAGGCAAATGCTAACACATTTGAAATTAGTATGGTACATTTTCCTTCCACTTTGAAAGTTTTGTTTTACATTTTATGTTAAGGAAGATATTTAACTGCCTTGAACATGTCAGATATTATGGAGTATGTCTTCACCATAAGTTAAGATGTACTGGTATCAGCCAGGAATACTGTTTTGTGCCTAGAATCACACCATGAGTCTGTGTGCACACAGGAATTCTTCTCAGAGATTTAATTTGTGTTGCTCTTGCTCTGTTAGACTTGCACTCGCAGGAAAGGGGCAGCATGTTTTCTTGAACTGTGATGGTTAGCATTTAGCAGAAATCACTTTCTCACAAATGAGAGGCAAATGCTAACACATTTGAAATTAGCATGGTACATTTTCCTTCCACTTTGAAAGTTGTGTTTTACATTTTATGTTAAGGAAGATATTTAACTGCCTTGAACATGTCAGATATTATGGAGTATGTCTTCACCATAAGTTAAGGTGTACTGGTATCACCCAGGAATACTGTTTTCTGCCTAGAATCACACCATGAGTCTGTGTGCACACAGGAATTCTTCTCAGAGATTTAATTAGTGTTGCTCTTGCTCTGTTAGACTTGCACTCGCAGGAAAGGGGCAGCTTGTTTTCTTGAACTGTGATGGTTAGCATTCAGCAGAAATCACTTTCTCACAAATGAGAGGCAAATGCTAACACATTTGAAATTAGCACGGTACATTTTCCTTCCACTTTGAAATTTGTGTTTTACATTTTATGTTAAGGAAGATATGTAACTCCCTTGAACATGTCAGATATTATGGAGTATGTCTTCACCATAAGTTAAGGTGTACTGGTATCACCCAAGAATACTGTGTTGGGCCTAGAATCACACCATGAGTCTGTGTGCACACAGGAATTCTTATCAGAGATTTAATTTGTGTTGCTCTTGCTCTGTTAAACTTGCACTCGCAGGAAAGGGGCAGCTTGTTTTCTTGAACTGTGATGGTTAGCATTCAGCAGAAATCACTTTCTCACAAATGAGAGGCAAATGCTAACACATTTGAAATTAGCATGGTACATTTTCCTTCCACTTTGAAAGTTGTGTTTTACATTTTATGTTAAGGAAGATATTTAACTGCCTTCAACATGTCAGATATTATGGAGTACGTCTTCACCATAAGTTAAGATGTACTGGTATCAGCCAGGAATACTGTTTTGTGCCGAGAATCACACCATGAGTCTGTGTGCACAAAGGAATTCTTCTCAGAGATTTAATTTGTGTTGCTCTTGCTCTGTTAGACTTGCACTCGCAGGAAAGGGGCAGCATGTTTTCTTGAACTGTGATGGTTAGCATTCAGCAGAAATCACTTTCTCACAAATGAGAGGCAAATGCTAACACATTTGAAGTTAGCATGGTACATTTTCCTTCCACTTTGAAAGTTGTGTTTTACATTTTATGTTAAGGAAGATATTTAACTGCCTCGAACATGTCAGATAATATGGAGTATGTCTACACCATTAGTAAAGGTGTACTGGTATCACCCAGGAATACTGTTTTGTGCCTAGAATCACACCATGAGTCTGTGTGCACACAGGAATTCTTCTCAGAGATTTAATTTGTTTTGCTCTTGCTCTGTTAGACTTGCACTCGCAGGAAAGGGGCAGCTTGTTTTCTTGAACTGTGATGGTTAGCATTCAGCAGAAATCACTTTCTCACAAATGAGAGCTAAATGCTAACACATTTGAAATTAGCATGGTACATTTTCCTTCCACTTTGAAAGTTGTGTTTTACATTTTATGTTAAGGAAGATATTTAACTGCCTTGAACATGTCAGATATTATGGAGTATGTCTTCACCATAAGTTAAGGTGTACTGGTATCACCCAGGAATACTGTGTTGGGCCTAGAATCACACCATGAGTCTGTGTGCACACAGGAATTCCTATCAGAGATTTATTTTGTGTTGCTCTTGCTCTGTTAGACTTGCACTCGCAGGAAAGGGGCAGCTTGTTTTCTTGAACTGTGATGGTTAGCATTCAGCAGAAATCACTTTCTCACAAATGAGAGGCAAATGCTAACACATTTGAAATTAGCATGGTACATTTTCCTTCCACTTTGAAAGTTGTGTTTTACATTTTATGTTAAGGAAGATATTTAACTGCCTTGAACATGTCAGATATTATGGAGTATGTCTTCACCATAAGTTAAGGTGTACTGGTATCAGCCAGGAATACTGTTTTGTGCCTAGAATCACACCATGAGTCTGTGTGCACACAGGAATTCTTCTCAGAGATTTAATTCGTGTTGCTCTTGCTCTGTTAGATTTGCACTCGCAGGAAAGGGGCAGCTTGTTTTCTTGCACTGTGATGGTTAGCATTCAGCAGAAATCACTTTCTCACAAATGAGAGGCGAATGCTAACACATTTGAAATTAGCATGGTACATTTTCCTTCCACTTTGAAAGTTGTGTTTTACATTTTATGTTAAGGAAGATATTTAACTGCCTTGAACATCTCAGATATTATGGAGTATGTCTTCACCATAAGTTAAGGTGTACTTGTATTACCCAGGAATACTGTTTTGTGCCTAGAATCACACCATGAGTCTGTGTGCACACAGGAATTCTTCTCAGAGATTTAATTCGTGTTGCTCTTGCTCTGTTAGACTTGCACTCGCAGGAAAGGGGCAGCTTGTTTTCTTGAACTGTGATGGTTAGCATTCAGCAGAAATCACTTTCTCACAAATGAGAGGCAAATGCTAACACATTTGAAATTAGCATGGTACATTTTCCTTCCACTTTGAAAGTTGTGTTTTACATTTTATGTTAAGGAAGATATTTAACTGCCTTGAACATGTCAGATATTATGGAGTATGTCTATACCATAAGTAAAGGTGTACTGGTATCAGCCAGGAATACTGTTTTGTGCCTAGAATCACACCATGAGTCTGTGTGCACACAGGAATTCTTCTCAGAGATTTAATTTGTGTTGCTCTTGCTCTGTTAGACTTGCACTCGCAGGAAAGGGGCAGCATGTTTTCTTGAACTGTGATGGTTAGCATTCAGCAGAAATCACTTTCTCACAAATGAGAGGCAAATGCTAACACGTTTGAAATTAGCATGGTACATTTTCCTTCCACTTTGAAAGTTGTGTTTTACATTTTATGTTTTGGAAGATATTTAACTGCCTTGAACATGTCAGATATCATGGAGAATGTCTTCACCATAAGTTAAGGTGTACTGGTATCACCCAGGAATACTGTTTTCTGCCTAGAATCACACCATGAGTCTGTGTGCACACAGGAATTCTTCTCAGAGATTTAATTCGTATTGCTCTTGCTCTGTTAGACTTGCACTCGCAGGAAAGGGGCAGCTTGTTTTCTTGAACTGTGATGGTTAGCATTCAGCAGAAATCACTTTCTCACAAATGAGAGGCAAATGCTAACACATTTGAAATTAGCATGGTACATTTTCCTTCCACTTTGAAAGTTGTGTTTTACATTTTATGTTAAGGAAGATATTTAACTGCCTTTAACATGTCAGATATTATGGAGTATGTCTACACCATAAGTAAAGGTGTACTGGTATCACCCAGGAATACTGTTTTGTGCCTAGAATCACACCATGAGTCTGTGTGCACACAGGAATTCTTATCAGAGATTTAATTTGTGTTGCTCTTGCTTTGTTAGACTTGCACTCGCAGGAAAGGGGCAGCTTGTTTTCTTGAACTGTGATGGTTAGCATTCAGCAGAAATCACTTTCTCACAAATGAGAGGCAAATGCTACCACATTTGAAATTAGCATGGTACATTTTCCTTCCACTTTGAAAGTTGTGTTTTACATTTTACGTTAAGGAAGATATTTAACTGCCTTGAACATGTTAGCTATTATGGAGTATGTCTTCACCATAAGTTAAGGTGTACTGGTATCACCCAGGAATACTGTGTTGGGCCTAGAATCACACCATGAGTCTGTGTGCACACAGGAATTCCTATCAGAGATTTAATTTGTGTTGCTCTTGCTCTGTTAGACTTGCACTCGCAGGAAAGGGGCAGCTTGTTTTCTTGAACTGTGATGGTTAGCATTCAGCAGAAATCACTTTCTCACAAATGAGAGGCAAATGCTAACACATTTGAAATTAGCATGGTACATTTTCCTTCCACTTTGAAAGTTGTGTTTTACATTTTATGTTAAGGAAGATATTTAACTGCCTTGAACATGTCAGATATTATGGAGTATGTCTTCACCATAAGTTAAGGTGTACTGGTATCAACCAGGAATACTGTTTTGTGCCTAGAATCACACCATGAGTCTGTGTGCACACAGGAATTCTTCTCAGAGATTTAATTTGTGTTGCTCTTGCTCTGTTAGACTTGCACTCGGAGGAAAGGGGCAGCATGTTTTCTTGAACTGTGATGGTTATCATTCAGCAGAAATCACTTTCTCACAAATGAGAGGCAAATGCTAACACATTTGAAATTAGCATGGTACATTTTCCTTCCACTTTGAAAGTTGTGTTTTACATTTTATGTTTTGGAAGATATTTAACTACCTTGAATATGTCAGATATTATGGAGTATGTCTTCACCATAAGTTAAGGTGTACTGGTATCACCCAGGAATACTGTTTTCTGCCTAGAATCACACCATGAGTCTGTGTGCACACAGGAATTCTTCTCAGAGATTTAATTCGTGTTGCTCTTGCTCTGTTAGACTTGCACTCGCAGGAAAGGGGCAGCTTGTTTTCTTGAACTGTGATGGTTAGCATTCAGCAGAAATCACTTTCTCACAAATGAGAGGCAAATGCTAACACATTTGAAATTAGCATGGTACGTTTTCCTTCCACTTTGAAAGTTGTGTTTTAAATTTTATGTTAGGGAAGATATTTAACTGCCTTGAACATGTCAGATATTATGGAGTATGTCTTCACCATAAGTTAAGGTGTACTGGTATCAACCAGGAATACTGTTTTGTGCCTAGAATCACACCATGAGTCTGTGTGCACACAGGAATTCTTCTCAGAGATTTAATTTGTGTTGCTCTTGCTCTGTTAGACTTGCACTCGGAGGAAAGGGGCAGCATGTTTTCTTGAACTGTGATGGTTATCATTCAGCAGAAATCACTTTCTCACAAATGAGAGGCAAATGCTAACATATTTGAAATTAGCATGGTACATTTTCCTTCCACTTTGAAAGTTGTGTTTTACATTTTATGTTTTGGAAGATATTTAACTGCCTTGAATATGTCAGATATTATGGAGTACGTCTTCACCATAAGTTAAGGTGTACTGGTATCACCCAGGAATACTGTTTTCTGCCTAGAATCACACCATGAGTCTGTGTGCACACAGGAATTCTTCTCAGAGATTTAATTCGTGTTGCTCTTGCTCTGTTAGACTTGCACTCGCAGGAAAGGGGCAGCTTGTTTTCTTGAACTGTGATGGTTAGCATTCAGCAGAAATCACTTTCTCACAAATGAGAGGCAAATGCTAACACATTTGAAATTAGCATGGTACATTTTCCTTCCACTTTGAAAGTTGTGTTTTACATTTTATGTTAAGGAAGATATTTAACTGCCTTGAACATGTCAGATATTATGGAGTATGTCTACACCATAAGTAAAGGTGTACTGGTATCACCCAGGAATACTGGTTTGTGCCTAGAATCACACCATGAGTCTGTGTGCACACAGGAATTCTTCTCAGAGATTTAATTTGTGTTGCTCTTGCTCTGTTAGACTTGCACTCGCAGGAAAGGGGCAGCATGTTTTCTTGAACTGTGATGGTTAGCATTCAGCAGAAATCACTTTCTCACAAATGAGAGGCAAATGCTAACACATTTGAAATTAGCATGGTACATTTTCCTTCCACTTTGAAAGTTGTGTTTTACATTTTATGTTTTGGAAGATATTTAACTGCCTTGAACATGTCAGATATCATGGAGTATGTCTTCACCATAAGTTAAGGTGTACTGGTATCACCCAGGAATACTGTTTTCTGCCTAGAATCACACCATGAATCTGTGTGCACACAGGAATTCTTCTCAGAGATTTAATTTGTGTTGCTCTTGCTCTGTTAGACTTGCACTCGCAGGAAAAGGACAGCTTGTTTTCTTGAACTGTGATGGTTAGCATTCAGCAGAAATTACTTTCTCACAAATGAGAGGCAAATGCTAACACATTTGAAATTAGCATGGTACATTTTCCTTCCACTTTGAAAGTTGTGTTTTACATTTTATGTTAAGGAAGATATTTAACTGCCTTGAACATGTCAGATATTATGGAGTATGTCTACACCATAAGTAAAGGTGTACTGGTATCACCCAGGAATACTGTTTTGTGCCTAGAATCACACCATGAGTCTTTGTGCACACTGGAATTCTTCTCAGAGATTTAATTTGTGTTGCTCTTGCTCTGTTAGACTTGCACTCACAGGAAAGGGGCAGCTTGTTTTCTTGAACTGTGATGGTTAGCATTCAGCAGAAATCACTTTCTCACAAATGAGAGGCAAATGCTAACACATTTGAAATTAGCATGGTACATTTTCCTTCCACTTTGAAAGTTGTGTTTTACATTTTATGTTTTGGAAGATATTTAACTGCCTTGAACATGTCAGATATCATGGAGTATGTCTTCAACATAAGTTAAGGTGTACTGGTATCACCCAGGAATACTGTTTTCTGCCTAGAATCACACCATGAATCTGTGTGCACACAGGAATTCTTCTCAGAGATTTAATTTGTGTTGCTCTTGCTCTGTTAGACTTGCACTCGCAGGAAAGGGGCAGCTTGTTTTCTTGAACTGTGATGGTTAGCATTCAGCAGAAATTACTTTCTCACAAATGAGAGGCAAATGCTAACACATTTGAAATTAGCATGGTACATTTTCCTTCCACTTTGAAAGTTGTGTTTTACATTTTATGTTAAGGAAGATATTTAACTGCCTTGAACATGTCAGATATTATGGAGTATGTCTACACCATAAGTAAAGGTGTACTGGTATCACCCAGGAATACTGTTTTGTGCCTAGAATCACACCATGAGTCTTTGTGCACACTGGAATTCTTCTCAGAGATTTAATTTGTGTTGCTCTTGCTCTGTTAGACTTGCACTCACAGGAAAGGGGCAGCTTGTTTTCTTGAACTGTGATGGTTAGCATTCAGCAGAAATCACTTTCTCACAAATGAGAGGCAAATGCTAACACATTTGAAATTAGCATGGTACATTTTCCTTCCACTTTGAAAGTTGTGTTTTACATTTTATGTTAAGGAAGATATTTAACTGCCTTGAACATGTCAGATATTATGGAGTATGTCTTCACCATAAGTTAAGGTGTACTGGTATCACCCAGGAATACTGTGTTGGGCCTAGAATCACACCATGAGTCTGTGTGCACACAGGAATTCTTATCAGAGATTTAATTTGTGTTGCTCTTGCTCTGTTAGACTTGCACTCGCAGGAAAGGGGCAGCTTGTTTTCTTGAACTGTGATGATTAGCATTCAGCAGAAATCACTTTCTCACAAATGAGAGGCAAATGCTAACACATTTGAAATTAGCATGGTACATTTTCCTTCCACTTTGAAAGTTGTGTTTTACATTTTATGTTAGGGAAGATATTTAACTGCCTTGAACATGTCAGATATTATGGAGTATGTCTTCACCATAAGTTAAGGTGTACTGGTATCAACCAGGAATACTGTTTTGTGCCTAGAATCACACCATGAGTCTGTGTGCACACAGGAATTCTTCTCAGAGATTTAATTTGTGTTGCTCTTGCTCTGTTAGACTTGCACTCGGAGGAAAGGGGCAGCATGTTTTCTTGAACTGTGATGGTTAGCATTCAGCAGAAATCACTTTCTCACAAATGAGAGGCAAATGCTAACACATTTGAAATTAGCATGGTACATTTTCCTTCCACTTTGAAAGTTTTGTTTTACATTTTATGTTTTGGAAGATATTTAACTGCCTTGAACATGTCAGATATTATGGAGTATGTCTTCACCATAAGTTAAGGTGTACTGGTATCACTCAGGAATACTGTGTTGTGCCTAGAATCACACCATGAGTCTGTGTGCACCTTGAATTCTTATCAGAGATTTAATTTGTGTTGCTCTTGCTCTGTTAGACTTGCACTCGCAGGAAAGGGGCAGCTTGTTTTCTTGAACTGTGATGGTTAGCATTCAGCAGAAATCACTTTCTCACAAATGAGAGGCAAATGCTAACACATTTGAAATTAGCATGGTACATTTTCCTTCCACTTTGAAAGTTGTGTTTTACATTTTATGTTAAGGAAGATATTTAACTGCCTTGAACATGTCAGATATTATGGAGTATGTCTACACCATAAGTAAAGGTGTACTGGTATCACCCACTAATACTGTTTTGTGCCTAGAATCATACCATGAGTCTTTGTGCACACTGGAATTCTTCTCAGAGATTTAATTTGTGTTGCTCTTGCTCTGTTAGACTTGCACTCACAGGAAAGGGGCAGCTTGTTTTCTTGAACTGTGATGGTTAGCATTCAGCAGAAATCACTTTCTCACAAATGAGAGGCAAATGCTAACACATTTGAAATTAGCATGGTACATTTTCCTTCCACTTTGAAAGTTGTGTTTTACATTTTATGTTTTGGAAGATATTTAACTGCCTTGAACATGTCAGATATTATGGAGTATGTCTTCACCATAAGTTAAGGTGTACTGGTATCACCCAGGAATACTGTGTTGGGCCTAGAATCACACCATGAGTCTGTGTGCACACAGGAATTCTAATCAGAGATTTAATTTGTGTTGCTCTTGCTCTGTTAGACTTGCACTCGCAGGAAAGGGACAGCTTGTTTTCTTGAACAGTGATGGTTAGCATTCAGCAGAAATCCCTTTCTCACAAATGAGAGGCAAATGCTAACACATTTGAAATTAGCATGGTACATTCTCCTTCCACTTTGAAAGTTGTGTTTTACATGTTATGTTAAGGAAGATATTTAACTGCCTTGAACATGTCAGATATTATGGATTATGTCTTCACCATAAGTTAAGGTGTACTGGTATCACTCAGGATTAATGTTTTGTGCCTAGAATCACACCGTGAGTCTGTGTGCACACAGGAATTCTTCTCAGAGATTTAATTTGTGTTGCTCTTGCTCTGTTAGACTTGCACTCGCAGGAAAGGGGCAGCTTGTTTTCTTGAACTGTGATGGTTAGCATTCAGCAGAAATCACTTTCTCACAAATGAGAGGCAAATGCTATCACATTTGAAATTAGCATGGTACATTTTCCTTCCACTTTGAAAGTTGTGTTTTACATTTTATGTTAAGGAAGATATTTAACTGCCTTGAACATGTCAGATATTATGGAGTATGTCTATACCATAAGTAAAGGTGTACTGGTATCAGCCAGGAATACTGTTTTGTGCCTAGAATCACACCATGAGTCTGTGTGCACACAGGAATTCTTCTCAGAGATTTAATTTGTGTTGCTCTTGCTCTGTTAGACTTGCACTCGCAGGAAAGGGGCAGCATGTTT
Source organism: Triturus cristatus (assembly GCF_964204655.1). Classification (NCBI taxonomy): domain Eukaryota; kingdom Metazoa; phylum Chordata; class Amphibia; order Caudata; family Salamandridae; genus Triturus; species Triturus cristatus. The sequence continues at coordinate 1,208,483,253 of NC_140591.1, read as the reverse complement.
TCTTGAACTGTGATGGTTAGCATTCAGCAGAAATCACTTTCTCACAAATGAGAGGCAAATGCTAACACGTTTGAAATTAGCATGGTACATTTTCCTTCCACTTTGAAAGTTGTGTTTTACATTTTATGTTTTGGAAGATATTTAACTGCCTTGAACATGTCAGATATCATGGAGAATGTCTTCACCATAAGTTAAGGTGTACTGGTATCACCCAGGAATACTGTTTTCTGCCTAGAATCACACCATGAGTCTGTGTGCACACAGGAATTCTTCTCAGAGATTTAATTCGTATTGCTCTTGCTCTGTTAGACTTGCACTCGCAGGAAAGGGGCAGCTTGTTTTCTTGAACTGTGATGGTTAGCATTCAGCAGAAATCACTTTCTCACAAATGAGAGGCAAATGCTAACACATTTGAAATTAGCATGGTACATTTTCCTTCCACTTTGAAAGTTGTGTTTTACATTTTATGTTAAGGAAGATATTTAACTGCCTTTAACATGTCAGATATTATGGAGTATGTCTACACCATAAGTAAAGGTGTACTGGTATCACCCAGGAATACTGTTTTGTGCCTAGAATCACACCATGAGTCTGTGTGCACACAGGAATTCTTATCAGAGATTTAATTTGTGTTGCTCTTGCTTTGTTAGACTTGCACACGCAGGAAAGGGGCAGCTTGTTTTCTTGAACTGTGATGGTTAGCATTCAGCAGAAATCACTTTCTCACAAATGAGAGGCAAATGCTACCACATTTGAAATTAGCATGGTACATTTTCCTTCCACTTTGAAAGTTGTGTTTTACATTTTACGTTAAGGAAGATATTTAACTGCCTTGAACATGTTAGCTATTATGGAGTATGTCTTCACCATAAGTTAAGGTGTACTGGTATCACCCAGGAATACTGTGTTGGGCCTAGAATCACACCATGAGTCTGTGTGCACACAGGAATTCCTATCAGAGATTTAATTTGTGTTGCTCTTGCTCTGTTAGACTTGCACTCGCAGGAAAGGGGCAGCTTGTTTTCTTGAACTGTGATGGTTAGCATTCAGCAGAAATCACTTTCTCACAAATGAGAGGCAAATGCTAACACATTTGAAATTAGCATGGTACATTTTCCTTCCACTTTGAAAGTTGTGTTTTACATTTTATGTTAAGGAAGATATTTAACTGCCTTGAACATGTCAGATATTATGGAGTATGTCTTCACCATAAGTTAAGGTGTACTGGTATCAACCAGGAATACTGTTTTGTGCCTAGAATCACACCATGAGTCTGTGTGCACACAGGAATTCTTCTCAGAGATTTTATTTGTGTTGCTCTTGCTCTGTTAGACTTGCACTCGGAGGAAAGGGGCAGCATGTTTTCTTGAACTGTGATGGTTATCATTCAGCAGAAATCACTTTCTCACAAATGAGAGGCAAATGCTAACACATTTGAAATTAGCATGGTACATTTTCCTTCCACTTTGAAAGTTGTGTTTTACATTTTATGTTTTGGAAGATATTTAACTACCTTGAATATGTCAGATATTATGGAGTATGTCTTCACCATAAGTTAAGGTGTACTGGTATCACCCAGGAATACTGTTTTCTGCCTAGAATCACACCATGAGTCTGTGTGCACACAGGAATTCTTCTCAGAGATTTAATTCGTGTTGCTCTTGCTCTGTTAGACTTGCACTCGCAGGAAAGGGGCAGCTTGTTTTCTTGAACTGTGATGGTTAGCATTCAGCAGAAATCACTTTCTCACAAATGAGAGGCAAATGCTAACACATTTGAAATTAGCATGGTACGTTTTCCTTCCACTTTGAAAGTTGTGTTTTAAATTTTATGTTAGGGAAGATATTTAACTGCCTTGAACATGTCAGATATTATGGAGTATGTCTTCACCATAAGTTAAGGTGTACTGGTATCAACCAGGAATACTGTTTTGTGCCTAGAATCACACCATGAGTCTGTGTGCACACAGGAATTCTTCTCAGAGATTTAATTTGTGTTGCTCTTGCTCTGTTAGACTTGCACTCGGAGGAAAGGGGCAGCATGTTTTCTTGAACTGTGATGGTTATCATTCAGCAGAAATCACTTTCTCACAAATGAGAGGCAAATGCTAACATATTTGAAATTAGCATGGTACATTTTCCTTCCACTTTGAAAGTTGTGTTTTACATTTTATGTTTTGGAAGATATTTAACTGCCTTGAATATGTCAGATATTATGGAGTACGTCTTCACCATAAGTTAAGGTGTACTGGTATCACCCAGGAATACTGTTTTCTGCCTAGAATCACACCATGAGTCTGTGTGCACACAGGAATTCTTCTCAGAGATTTAATTTGTGTTGCTCTTGCTCTGTTAGACTTGCACTCGCAGGAAAGGGGCAGCTTGTTTTCTTGAACTGTGATGGTTAGCATTCAGCAGAAATCACTTTCTCACAAATGAGAGGCAAATGCTAACACATTTGAAATTAGCATGGTACATTTTCCTTCCACTTTGAAAGTTGTGTTTTACATTTTATGTTAAGGAAGATATTTAACTGCCTTGAACATGTCAGATATTATGGAGTATGTCTACACCATAAGTAAAGGTGTACTGGTATCACCCAGGAATACTGGTTTGTGCCTAGAATCACACCATGAGTCTGTGTGCACACAGGAATTCTTCTCAGAGATTTAATTTGTGTTGCTCTTGCTCTGTTAGACTTGCACTCGCAGGAAAGGGGCAGCATGTTTTCTTGAACTGTGATGGTTAGCATTCAGCAGAAATCACTTTCTCACAAATGAGAGGCAAATGCTAACACATTTGAAATTAGCATGGTACATTTTCCTTCCACTTTGAAAGTTGTGTTTTACATTTTATGTTTTGGAAGATATTTAACTGCCTTGAACATGTCAGATATCATGGAGTATGTCTTCACCATAAGTTAAGGTGTACTGGTATCACCCAGGAATACTGTTTTCTGCCTAGAATCACACCATGAGTCTGTGTGCACACAGGAATTCCTATCAGAGATTTAATTTGTGTTGCTCTTGCTCTGTTAGACTTGCACTCGCAGGAAAGGGGCAGCTTGTTTTCTTGAACTGTGATGGTTAGCATTCAGCAGAAATCACTTTCTCACAAATGAGAGGCAAATGCTAACACATTTGAAATTAGCATGGTACATTTTCCTTCCACTTTGAAAGTTGTGTTTTACATTTTATGTTAAGGAAGATATTTAACTGCCTTGAACATGTCAGATATTATGGAGTATGTCTTCACCATAAGTTAAGGTGTACTGGTATCAACCAGGAATACTGTTTTGTGCCTAGAATCACACCATGAGTCTGTGTGCACACAGGAATTCTTCTCAGAGATTTAATTTGTGTTGCTCTTGCTCTGTTAGACTTGCACTCGGAGGAAAGGGGCAGCATGTTTTCTTGAACTGTGATGGTTATCATTCAGCAGAAATCACTTTCTCACAAATGAGAGGCAAATGCTAACACATTTGAAATTAGCATGGTACATTTTCCTTCCACTTTGAAAGTTGTGTTTTACATTTTATGTTTTGGAAGATATTTAACTACCTTGAATATGTCAGATATTATGGAGTATGTCTTCACCATAAGTTAAGGTGTACTGGTATCACCCAGGAATACTGTTTTCTGCCTAGAATCACACCATGAGTCTGTGCGCACACAGGAATTCTTCTCAGAGATTTAATTCGTGTTGCTCTTGCTCTGTTAGACTTGCACTCGCAGGAAAGGGGCAGCTTGTTTTCTTGAACTGTGATGGTTAGCATTCAGCAGAAATCACTTTCTCACAAATGAGAGGCAAATGCTAACACATTTGAAATTAGCATGGTACGTTTTCCTTCCACTTTGAAAGTTGTGTTTTAAATTTTATGTTAGGGAAGATATTTAACTGCCTTGAACATGTCAGATATTATGGAGTATGTCTTCACCATAAGTTAAGGTGTACTGGTATCAACCAGGAATACTGTTTTGTGCCTAGAATCACACCATGAGTCTGTGTGCACACAGGAATTCTTCTCAGAGATTTAATTTGTGTTGCTCTTGCTCTGTTAGACTTGCACTCGGAGGAAAGGGGCAGCATGTTTTCTTGAACTGTGATGGTTATCATTCAGCAGAAATCACTTTCTCACAAATGAGAGGCAAATGCTAACATATTTGAAATTAGCATGGTACATTTTCCTTCCACTTTGAAAGTTGTGTTTTACATTTTATGTTTTGGAAGATATTTAACTGCCTTGAATATGTCAGATATTATGGAGTACGTCTTCACCATAAGTTAAGGTGTACTGGTATCACCCAGGAATACTGTTTTCTGCCTAGAATCACACCATGAGTCTGTGTGCACACAGGAATTCTTCTCAGAGATTTAATTCGTGTTGCTCTTGCTCTGTTAGACTTGCACTCGCAGGAAAGGGGCAGCTTGTTTTCTTGAACTGTGATGGTTAGCATTCAGCAGAAATCACTTTCTCACAAATGAGAGGCAAATGCTAACACATTTGAAATTAGCATGGTACATTTTCCTTCCACTTTGAAAGTTGTGTTTTACATTTTATGTTAAGGAAGATATTTAACTGCCTTGAACATGTCAGATATTATGGAGTATGTCTACACCATAAGTAAAGGTGTACTGGTATCACCCAGGAATACTGGTTTGTGCCTAGAATCACACCATGAGTCTGTGTGCACACAGGAATTCTTCTCAGAGATTTAATTTGTGTTGCTCTTGCTCTGTTAGACTTGCACTCGCAGGAAAGGGGCAGCATGTTTTCTTGAACTGTGATGGTTAGCATTCAGCAGAAATCACTTTCTCACAAATGAGAGGCAAATGCTAACACATTTGAAATTAGCATGGTACATTTTCCTTCCACTTTGAAAGTTGTGTTTTACATTTTATGTTTTGGAAGATATTTAACTGCCTTGAACATGTCAGATATCATGGAGTATGTCTTCACCATAAGTTAAGGTGTACTGGTATCACCCAGGAATACTGTTTTCTGCCTAGAATCACACCATGAATCTGTGTGCACACAGGAATTCTTCTCAGAGATTTAATTTGTGTTGCTCTTGCTCTGTTAGACTTGCACTCGCAGGAAAAGGACAGCTTGTTTTCTTGAACTGTGATGGTTAGCATTCAGCAGAAATTACTTTCTCACAAATGAGAGGCAAATGCTAACACATTTGAAATTAGCATGGTACATTTTCCTTCCACTTTGAAAGTTGTGTTTTACATTTTATGTTAAGGAAGATATTTAACTGCCTTGAACATGTCAGATATTATGGAGTATGTCTACACCATAAGTAAAGGTGTACTGGTATCACCCAGGAATACTGTTTTGTGCCTAGAATCACACCATGAGTCTTTGTGCACACTGGAATTCTTCTCAGAGATTTAATTTGTGTTGCTCTTGCTCTGTTAGACTTGCACTCACAGGAAAGGGGCAGCTTGTTTTCTTGAACTGTGATGGTTAGCATTCAGCAGAAATCACTTTCTCACAAATGAGAGGCAAATGCTAACACATTTGAAATTAGCATGGTACATTTTCCTTCCACTTTGAAAGTTGTGTTTTACATTTTATGTTTTGGAAGATATTTAACTGCCTTGAACATGTCAGATATCATGGAGTATGTCTTCACCATAAGTTAAGGTGTACTGGTATCACCCAGGAATACTGTTTTCTGCCTAGAATCACACCATGAATCTGTGTGCACACAGGAATTCTTCTCAGAGATTTAATTTGTGTTGCTCTTGCTCTGTTAGACTTGCACTCGCAGGAAAGGGGCAGCTTGTTTTCTTGAACTGTGATGGTTAGCATTCAGCAGAAATTACTTTCTCACAAATGAGAGGCAAATGCTAACACATTTGAAATTAGCATGGTACATTTTCCTTCCACTTTGAAAGTTGTGTTTTACATTTTATGTTAGGGAAGATATTTAACTGCCTTGAACATGTCAGATATTATGGAGTATGTCTTCACCATAAGTTAAGGTGTACTGGTATCAACCAGGAATACTGTTTTGTGCCTAGAATCACACCATGAGTCTGTGTGCACACAGGAATTCTTCTCAGAGATTTAATTTGTGTTGCTCTTGCTCTGTTAGACTTGCACTCGGAGGAAAGGGGCAGCATGTTTTCTTGAACTGTGATGGTTAGCATTCAGCAGAAATCACTTTCTCACAAATGAGAGGCAAATGCTAACACATTTGAAATTAGCATGGTACATTTTCCTTCCCCTTTGAAAGTTGTGTTTTACATTTTATGTTTTGGAAGATATTTAACTGCCTTGAACATGTCAGATATTATGGAGTATGTCTTCACCATAAGTTAAGGTGTACTGGTATCACCCAGGAATACTGTGTTGTGCCTAGAATCACACCATGAGTCTGTGTGCACCTTGAATTCTTATCAGAGATTTAATTTGTGTTGCTCTTGCTCTGTTAGACTTGCACTCGCAGGAAAGGGGCAGCTTGTTTTCTTGAACTGTGATGGTTAGCATTCAGCAGAAATCACTTTCTCACAAATGAGAGGCAAATGCTAACACATTTGAAATTAGCATGGTACATTTTCCTTCCACTTTGAAAGTTGTGTTTTACATTTTATGTTAAGGAAGATATTTAACCCCTTCGGTGCTCATGACGGAATGGTTCCGTCATGACCCACGGTTGAGCTGTGCTCATGACGGAACCATTCCGTCATGACCACACCCGCGCAAGATTCCGCCAGCACAGCGGCGGAATCTGCGCAGCATCGAAGGGGTTAACTGCCTTGAACATGTCAGATATTATGGAGTATGTCTACACCATAAGTAAAGGTGTACTGGTATCACCCACTAATACTGTTTTGTGCCTAGAATCATACCATGAGTCTTTGTGCACACTGGAATTCTTCTCAGAGATTTAATTTGTGTTGCTCTTGCTCTGTTAGACTTGCACTCACAGGAAAGGGGCAGCTTGTTTTCTTGAACTGTGATGGTTAGCATTCAGCAGAAATCACTTTCTCACAAATGAGAGGCAAATGCTAACACATTTGAAATTAGCATGGTACATTTTCCTTCCACTTTGAAAGTTGTGTTTTACATTTTATGTTTTGGAAGATATTTAACTGCCTTGAACATGTCAGATATTATAGAGTATGTCTTCACCATAAGTTAAGGTGTACTGGTATCACCCAGGAATACTGTGTTGGGCCTAGAATCACACCATGAGTCTGTGTGCACACAGGAATTCTAATCAGAGATTTAATTTGTGTTGCTCTTGCTCTGTTAGACTTGCACTCGCAGGAAAGGGACAGCTTGTTTTCTTGAACAGTGATGGTTAGCATTCAGCAGAAATCACTTTCTCACAAATGAGAGGCAAATGCTAACACATTTAAAATTAGCATGGTACATTCTCCTTCCACTTTGAAAGTTGTGTTTTACATGTTATGTTAAGGAAGATATTTAACTGCCTTGAACATGTCAGATATTATGGATTATGTCTTCACCATAAGTTAAGGTGTACTGGTATCACTCAGGATTAATGTTTTGTGCCTAGAATCACACCGTGAGTCTGTGTGCACACAGGAATTCTTCTCAGAGATTTAATTTGTGTTGCTCTTGCTCTGTTAGACTTGCACTCGCAGGAAAGGGGCAGCTTGTTTTCTTGAACTGTGATGGTTAGCATTCAGCAGAAATCACTTTCTCACAAATGAGAGGCAAATGCTATCACATTTGAAATTAGCATGGTACATTTTCCTTCCACTTTGAAAGTTGTGTTTTACATTTTATGTTAAGGAAGATATTTAACTGCCTTGAACATGTCAGATATTATGGAGTATGTCTACACCATAAGTAAAGGTGTACTGGTATCAGCCAGGAATACTGTTTTGTGCCTAGAATCACACCATGAGTCTGTGTGCACACAGGAATTCTTCTCAGAGATTTAATTTGTGTTGCTCTTGCTCTGTTAGACTTGCACTCGCAGGAAAGGGGCAGCATGTTTTCTTGAACTGTGATGGTTAGCATTCAGCAGAAATCACTTTCTCACAAATGAGAGGCAAATGCTAACACGTTTGAAATTAGCATGGTACATTTTCCTTCCACTTTGAAAGTTGTGTTTTACATTTTATGTTTTGGAAGATATTTAACTGCCTTGAACATGTCAGATATCATGGAGAATGTCTTCACCATAAGTTAAGGTGTACTGGTATCACCCAGGAATACTGTTTTCTGCCTAGAATCACACCATGAATCTGTGTGCACACAGGAATTCTTCTCAGAGATTTAATTTGTGTTGCTCTTGCTCTGTTAGACTTGCACTCGCAGGAAAGGGGCAGCTTGTTTTCTTGAACTGTGATGGTTAGCATTCAGCAGAAATTACTTTCTCACAAATGAGAGGCAAATGCTAACACATTTGAAATTAGCATGGTACATTTTCCTTCCACTTTGAAAGTTGTGTTTTACATTTTATGTTAAGGAAGATATTTAACTGCCTTGATCATGTCAGATATTATGGAGTATGTCTTCACCATAAGTTAAGGTGTACTGGTATCAACCAGGAATACTGTTTTGTGCCTAGAATCACACCATGAGTCTGTGTGCACACAGGAATTCTTCTCAGAGATTTAATTTGTGTTGCTCTTGCTCTGTTAGACTTGCACTCGGAGGAAAGGGGCAGCATGTTTTCTTGAACTGTGATGGTTAGCATTCAGCAGAAATCACTTTCTCACAAATGAGAGGCAAATGCTAACACATTTGAAATTAGCATGGTACATTTTCCTTCCACTTTGAAAGTTTTGTTTTACATTTTATGTTTTGGAAGATATTTAACTGCCTTGAACATGTCAGATATTATGGAGTATGTCTTCACCATAAGTTAAGGTGTACTGGTATCACTCAGGAATACTGTGTTGTGCCTAGAATCACACCATGAGTCTGTGTGCACCTTGAATTCTTATCAGAGATTTAATTTGTGTTGCTCTTGCTCTGTTAGACTTGCACTCGCAGGAAAGGGGCAGCTTGTTTTCTTGAACTGTGATGGTTAGCATTCAGCAGAAATCACTTTCTCACAAATGAGAGGCAAATGCTATCACATTTGAAATTAGCATGGTACATTTTCCTTCCACTTTGAAAGTTGTGTTTTACATTTTATGTTAAGGAAGATATTTAACTGCCTTGAACATGTCAGATATTATGGAGTATGTCTACACCATAAGTAAAGGTGTACTGGTATCACCCAGGAATACTGTTTTGTGCCTAGAATCACACCATGAGTCTGTGTGCACACAGGAATTCTTCTCAGAGATTTAATTTGTGTTGCTCTTGCTCTGTTAGACTTGCACTCGCAGGAAAGGGGCAGCATGTTTTCTTGAACTGTGATGGTTAGCATTCAGCAGAAATCACTTTCTCACAAATGAGAGGCAAATGCTAACACATTTGAAATTAGCATGGTACATTTTCCTTCCACTTTGAAAGTTGTGTTTTACATTTTATGTTTTGGAAGATATTTAACTGCCTTGAACATGTCAGATATCATGGAGTATGTCTTCACCATAAGTTAAGGTGTACTGGTATCACCCAGGAATACTGTTTTCTGCCTAGAATCACACCATGAATCTGTGTGCACACAGGAATTCTTCTCAGAGATTTAATTCGTGTTGCTCTTGCTCTGTTAGACTTCGCTTGATTGCCGCGAGGATTATCCGAGGACTACAGTTCCCAGGGGGCCTGCTGCCATCGCCCACACCTGGTTGCAATTTGCCATCCTGCCAGGCGCCTTTAAAGCGCCTCGCCGCTCCCGCTGTCGCGGGAGCCGCTTCGCTTGATTGCCGCGAGGATTATCCGAGGACTACAGTTCCCAGGGGGCCTGCTGCCATCGCCCACACCTGGTTGCAATTTGCCATCCTGCCAGGCGCCTTTAAAGCGCCTCGCCGCTCCCGCTGTCGCGGGAGCCGCTTCGCTTGATTGCCGCGAGGATTATCCGAGGACTACAGTTCCCAGGGGGCCTGCTGCCATCGCCCACACCTGGTTGCAATTTGCCATCCTGCCAGGCGCCTTTAAAGCGCCTCGCCGCTCCCGCTGTCGCGGGAGCCGCTTCGCTTGATTGCCGCGAGGATTATCCGAGGACTACAGTTCCCAGGGGGCCTGCTGCCATCGCCCACACCTGGTTGCAATTTGCCATCCTGCCAGGCGCCTTTAAAGCGCCTCGCCGCTCCCGCTGTCGCGGGAGCCGCTTCGCTTGATTGCCGCGAGGATTATCCGAGGACTACAGTTCCCAGGGGGCCTGCTGCCATCGCCCACACCTGGTTGCAATTTGCCATCCTGCCAGGCGCCTTTAAAGCGCCTCGCCGCTCCCGCTGTCGCGGGAGCCGCTTCGCTTGATTGCCGCGAGGATTATCCGAGGACTACAGTTCCCAGGGGGCCTGCTGCCATCGCCCACACCTGGTTGCAATTTGCCATCCTGCCAGGCGCCTTTAAAGCGCCTCGCCGCTCCCGCTGTCGCGGGAGCCGCTTCGCTTGATTGCCGCGAGGATTATCCGAGGACTACAGTTCCCAGGGGGCCTGCTGCCATCGCCCACACCTGGTTGCAATTTGCCATCCTGCCAGGCGCCTTTAAAGCGCCTCGCCGCTCCCGCTGTCGCGGGAGCCGCTTCGCTTGATTGCCGCGAGGATTATCCGAGGACTACAGTTCCCAGGGGGCCTGCTGCCATCGCCCACACCTGGTTGCAATTTGCCATCCTGCCAGGCGCCTTTAAAGCATCTCGCCGTTTACGCGCAGCGGACGCGCACGGACGAAGCCCGGACAAAGGGCGGGCCCTCTGTGGCCCTCAGTGGACGGAAGAGACTGGACTGGGCCACGGACATTGTATGTATTTGAGACAGTCCCTGTGTAGTCACTATACATTGTTGTGTAACGTGGGTGTAAGAGAAATTAGAGGGTTATATAGTCCCTGGTAAAAGAGGAAAAAGCGCTTGGTTCCAAGGATTATTGCTAATATGCATAAGGCTAAGACGAATAAACCCACCAAGGGGGTTGGCTCTATGGATAACTATCTGGTGCAAAAGGTGACCCAAATCAACAACACCCGTAGAGCTTCCCTAGGGCGAGGTAGTGATGTTGCTGAACTACCGCCTCCTTTGATAGTCACAGCTCCTATAGATGGCCTGAACGGGGGAAGTGGGGCGGCTGCAATTACTACAGCGCAAATACACATAGATCAGATTGCAGATGATCTTGAAGTTGCATCTGAATTAATAGAATTAACTGAGGAAGATTCATCTCCCTTATCTCCCCTATCACCCAAGCAAAGACCAATAAGGTTGTGCAGGAAGGTACAAGTTAAGCGCATGGGCAACCATTGCAAGAGTAAAACCGGGAGGGGCAATAGAGTCTCTAACAGTGGGGGACCGCAAAAGAATCTAGGGGAGGGTAGTGGCATTGGCGGATTGAGTTCTAATATCGCCCCTGAATCATTAACTCTCCTATTCCACTCACTGGAGGGAAAATTAGAGGAAAAAATTGTAGAGCTGATGCAACCACTGCTAGATAAATTAGATACTATGGCCTTAGAAGTTGATAGATTAGGTGGCCTGTTAAAATCCCACTTGGTGGGAGTATCAGGTAAATCAGATGCAGCCAATAATAATTCAATTGTGGTTGTCCCGGGATCACCAAAAAGTAGTGCATCTAATACTCTACTAAATAGGCAGATTAACACACAGAATAAAGTGGTTGTTGTTGATCCTGTCTTATCAGGTCCCACGACAATAACATTGCAGAATACCATTAATACGAGATCTCTTGAGGGAAATTTGACCCATACCCACACAAAGAAAATCCGTCATGTAAATCTTCCTCCTGACTGTGCTCCTTATGTGGCTGTGCTTACGAATGTCCCTCCCATTCAGCCCCAAGCACATCAGGTGTCTGAAGAAAATCACGACTCTCTAAAGAATAGGACGGTTTTCTGGCTTAATAAGAATTGTGGGTTTCCCGTTAAGTATGCAGATCAAATATTAACGACAAGAAGGGTCAGCTGGATTGGATCGTCCAGCAAGACAACAAATGGTGACTGCATTATCATTAATTTTAGGCATCCTCAGCATGCTGCTACAGTTCTACTTAGAGCTGCTGCACTAGCCAACACTCCCAATAGTATTTGCATACGTCCACTGGGGTTCTTTTATTCCCATTTTATTAGAAATCCACCAACCCCTGGCCCATTCAGAATACGTACACCCTCACAGTCACTGCCCCTCAATGATGGATATGATTATAACGCGGGGCTACAGAGAGGTAATGACTTCAACATTGCAACTCATAATAGATTTGATGCCCTCTCGGGATTAGAGCTATGTGACTGACAGGAGGTATCGGGTGGGCAGGAAATTCATGGCTTAACGGATATGAAATGTTCGGAACGTAATTTGGCTGTCAATATCTCTAATAATATAATATCCTGGAACATTGCGGGTCTTGGTTCCAAAATGGAGGATTGCAATTGGATTGAGTATATCAAAAAGTACCAAATTATCTGTTTACAGGAAACTTGGTCAATCGATTGTAATTACTTCCTGGAAGGGTTTAAGGCCTACTACGTACCGGCAGTAGCAACAAATAGGGGTAGAGCTAAGGGGGGCCTGGTTGTGTTTATATCTATAGCTTTATGTTGTAAGGTTCGGAGAATTACAACTAACCACACTGGTATTATTGGTTTAGTTTTAAACGGAGAAAACTGTACGGCCGGTCTGGTCAATTTTTATAATTCTACTATTTGTAGCACCAACTCTAGTCATATAGCTACATTGCATTCCTTTATCAGTAACTCCATGAAGGGCTGTTTTCACAACCTCATGGTGGTTGGGGATTTTAATGTTCATCCCTGTGGAGACCCTCTTTTTAAATTGATCACAGAATTTAATTGCTCGGTCTGTGAGAACTTTCATTTTGAGCACACAACTGAGGGGGAACACTTGAATGATATGCTTAATGAATTAGAATTAACTCCTATGATGGCATTGATGGCCCCAAATAAGCGTTTTGATACCCCAACGTTTAAGGGGAATGGCAGGGCAACTTTTATAGATTTTATTTTGTTAACATCTGCCATGCAGTCTTTTGTGGGATCCTTCTCTATCGAAGACAGTGAATTTAGTGATCACAATCCTCTCACTGCTCTTTTGAGGGGTCCACTGATAGCAAAAGAAAGAGTGGAATCTCTTATCGGTAGGGTGAACACCACTGATGGCAGACGCCGTCTGAGATGGTCCATGGTAACTCCTGATCAACTATATACCAAAATAAAAACTACTTGTGCTGACGAAATTTCGTTATGCACGCAAGTAGATGCACTCCCAAACATTGTTCTAAATGCCTTCAATCGTTTAGCGATGAAGGTATCTCAATTACTATCAGTTCCTATAAAAAATTCAGACTCCCTAAAAGGTCCAAAGTGGTTTAACAAGGACTGCACTCTAGCAGCCAAAAATCTAAGAGCAGCATTGTCATCCAAGCCTAGGATAAAAGCTGATGTCCAGCAATGTAGAACGATTTATAAAAACACTATTGCAAGACATAAGGAATCTCTAAGGGAAGAGGCGTGGTTAGCGATCCTAGATCCTGCCACCCTTGGAAGTAGTACAGCTTTCTGGGCCTTGATGAGAAAACCATTTTTGACACAGGACCCGGGAAATGGTACTGAAAGTTATATATCTAAGGAGGAGTGGGAAGAGCACTTTAAAAAACTATACCGCTGTGCAGAGGACATGGATACTAGTACTGACTGTAGTAAAACTGGTGTGCAGATTGTTTTTAATAGAATTGAGGTCTTAGAGGGAATACAGGGAATCACAGGTGGAAAAGCTCCTGGCCCGGACGGGATCCCCCCTGATTTGTATAAATCTGATCCTAGCTTTTGGGCACCGATTTTGGAGTCAGTTTTTAACGCAGCTGTAAAAGAAGGATGTCCACGATCATGGGGTGTTTCCACAATTGTCCCAGTTTTTAAAAAGGGTGACAAGGGCAGCCCACACTGCTATCGCCCGATCTCTCTACTAGATTCTATGGTTAAGATTGTAGGAAGAATTGTACTGCAAAGATTGGTAGAGTGGGTGGAGGAAAAGAACATTATGTCTCTTTCGCAGTACGGATTTTGTAAAGGCCGATCCACAACTACTCAATGCCTTAACCTTTTCCTGATCTTAAGTAAATATACCATAATACAGAAAGGTACCATTCATCTTGCCTTTATGGATTTGTCTTCAGCGTTCGACTGTGTCAATCGGTGTAAGCTGTGGCAATCCATGAGGTCAAAAGGGGTTGATAGCGGTCTGGTTGATTTCTTGGTTGCCCTGCACCATAATACCAGTGCCAATGTGAGATATTCCCTGGATCTGAGTGTATCTAATAATTTTAGTATTGGAAAGGGTGTCCGGCAGGGCTGCATCCTGGCCCCCTTTCTTTTTAACTTTTACATTAATGATTTAGATGGGGTGCTACAAGATGTTCATGCTGACTGTCCTAGAGTTGGCAGGCGAGGAATTCCAATACTTCTCTACGCAGATGATGCAGTACTTATATCTAGGACCGAGAGGGGATTGCAATCATTACTAACAGCTTTTAATACATTTATGAGAGATAGAGACCTCTTGGTAAATAACACTAAATCTTTTGTATTACAAGTTGGTCAGCAACCAAGAAAACCCTTCCAATTTAGGATTGGCGGAGAAATAATACCCTCAACTAAAACATTTTGTTATCTAGGAGTTCTCTTTGATACAAAATTAAATTGGGAACCCCATCTTGTAAAGAAAAAAGGTGAAATGGTGAGGGTTAATGCATCAATATTTAATTTTGCAACCAAATTGGGAAAAAAGCCAATCTGTGCAATGTTGAAATTGTACAACGCTAAGTCTGTGGCAACTGTATCCTATGGTAGTGAACTTTGGGGGTATGTTAATGGAGAGCAATTACAGATTGTTGAAAATCGTTTTATGAAGCGCTTATTGTGTGTCCCATCTGGTACGGCTAATTTCGCCGTCCATGAGGAGTTGGGGTCCCAATATATATGCGACTTGCTTTCCTTACGCCCTTTGATGTTTTGGCTTAAAATTTGGCTAAATGAGAACATACCCCTAACACACTTAATCATTAAGGACTTTATGTCATTGGACAAGGCATTGAGTTCTCCTTGGCTAAGCTATTTAAAAACAAATTTTGACAAACTTGGTCGCCCTGATCTTTTTTCTAATCCTCAAACAATTATCAGGGGAGATTTGGAGCAAATTAAACAATTATTTTTGTGTGATAAGAGGACCACGAGAGAAGACGTGGAGCTCCAGAAACCAAGTGTGAGAAAATTTGTTATGCTTAAGACTACCTTGGCCATTGAACCATATTTGGAAGGGTCTTTTTCTTCACATGAGAAATTTTTACTGACCAGATTTAGGTTTAATCAATTTCATCATCTGCTTATTCGACCTAAATGTGATATTTTAAATAAATTGGCAGCGCCCTGCGGCTGCGACGGAAAGTCTCCGCAGGATATGCTGCATTTTATCTTTTTATGCAAATTTTATGAATTTCCTCGTAAATTATATTTAGTGACTCTTTTAAAAAAACTTGATTTTAAACAAATCAGACCGGCTCTTTTGTATTTGCAGCTTTTGCACAGTGACAGTGTTCTCCAAATGAAGGAATTTTTAAAATTATGTATTAGATTGAGAAACTGCCTGGACCAGTGAAACCATGCCCCTCGCTCGGTGTTCATATTTTAGAGAGCAATATCCTTTTTCTTTGTGTACTGAAATGGTTGGTGCTCTTGTAATGATGTATTGTATATTTTATGTATGTCTTTTATGGTTAGCAATAACCGAAATAAAGATTTGAAAAAAAAAAAAAAAAAAAAAGAAATTAGCATGGTACATTTTCCTTCCACTTTGAAAGTTGTGTTTTACATTTTATGTTAGGGAAGATATTTAACTGCCTTGAACATGTCAGATATAATGGAGTATGTCTTCACCATAAGTTAAGGTGTACTGGTATCAACCAGGAATACTGTTTTGTGCCTAGAATCACACCATGAGTCTGTGTGCACACAGGAATTCTTCTCAGAGATTTAATTTGTGTTGCTCTTGCTCTGTTAGACTTGCACTCGCAGGAAAGGGGCAGCTTGTTTTCTTGAACTGTGATGGTTAGCATTCAGCAGAAATTACTTTCTCACAAATGAGAGGCAAATGCTAACACATTTGAAATTAGCATGGTACATTTTCCTTCCACTTTGAAAGTTGTGTTTTACATTTTATGTTTTGGAAGATATTTAACTGCCTTGAACATGTCAGATATTATGGAGTATGTCTTCACCATAAGTTAAGGTGTACTGGTATCACCCAGGAATACTGTGTTGTGCCTAGAATCACACCATGAGTCTGTGTGCACCTTGAATTCTTATCAGAGATTTAATTTGTGTTGCTCTTGCTCTGTTAGACTTGCACTCGCAGGAAAGGGGCAGCTTGTTTTCTTGAACTGTGATGGTTAGCATTCAGCAGAAATCACTTTCTCACAAATGAGAGGCAAATGCTAACACATTTGAAATTAGCATGGTACATTTTCCTTCCACTTTGAAAGTTGTGTTTTACATTTTATGTTAAGGAAGATATTTAACTGCCTTGAACATGTCAGATATTATGGAGTATGTCTACACCATAAGTAAAGGTGTACTGGTATCACCCAGGAATACTGTTTTGTGCCTAGAATCATACCATGAGTCTTTGTGCACACTGGAATTCTTCTCAGAGATTTAATTTGTGTTGCTCTTGCTCTGTTAGACTTGCACTCACAGGAAAGGGGCAGCTTGTTTTCTTGAACTGTGATGGTTAGCATTCAGCAGAAATCACTTTCTCACAAATGAGAGGCAAATGCTAACACATTTGAAATTAGCATGGTACATTTTCCTTCCACTTTGAAAGTTGTGTTTTACATTTTATGTTTTGGAAGATATTTAACTGCCTTGAACATGTCAGATATTATGGAGTATGTCTTCACCATAAGTTAAGGTGTATTGGTATCACCCAGGAATACTGTGTTGGGCCTAGAATCACACCATGAGTCTGTGTGCACACAGGAATTCTAATCAGAGATTTAATTTGTGTTGCTCTTGCTCTGTTAGACTTGCACTCGCAGGAAAGGGACAGCTTGTTTTCTTGAACAGTGATGGTTAGCATTCAGCAGAAATCACTTTCTCACAAATGAGAGGCAAAAGCTAACACATTTGAAATTAGCATGGTACATTCTCCTTCCACTTTGAAAGTTGTGTTTTACATGTTATGTTAAGGAAGATATTTAACTGCCTTGAACATGTCAGATATTATGGATTATGTCTTCACCATAAGTTAAGGTGTACTGGTATCACTCAGGATTAATGTTTTGTGCCTAGAATCACACCATGAGTCTGTGTGCACACAGGAATTCTTCTCAGAGATTTAATTTGTGTTGCTCTTGCTCTGTTAGACTTGCACTCGCAGGAAAGGGGCAGCTTGTTTTCTTGAACTGTGATGGTTAGCATTCAGCAGAAATCACTTTCTCACAAATGAGAGGCAAATGCTATCACATTTGAAATTAGCATGGTACATTTTCCTTCCACTTTGAAAGTTGTGTTTTACATTTTATGTTTTGGAAGATATTTAACTGCCTTGAACATGTCAGATATTATGGAGTATGTCTTCACCATAAGTTAAGGTGTACTGGTATCACCCAGGAATACTGTTTTCTGCCTAGAATCACACCATGAATCTGTGTGCACACAGGAATTCTTCTCAGAGATTTAATTTGTGTTGCTCTTGCTCTGTTAGACTTGCACTCGCAGGAAAGGGGCAGCTTGTTTTCTTGAACTGTGATGGTTAGCATTCAGCAGAAATTACTTTCTCACAAATGAGAGGCAAATGCTAACACATTTGAAATTAGCATGGTACATTTTCCTTCCACTTTGAAAGTTGTGTTTTACATTTTATGTTAAGGAAGATATTTAACTGCCTTGAACATGTCAGATATTATGGAGTATGTCTACACCATAAGTAAAGGTGTACTGGTATCACCCAGGAATACTGTTTTGTGCCTAGAATCACACCATGAGTCTTTGGGCACACTGGAATTCTTCTCAGAGATTTAATTTGTGTTGCTCTTGCTCTGTTAGACTTGCACTCACAGGAAAGGGGCAGCTTGTTTTCTTGAACTGTGATGGTTAGCATTCAGCAGAAATCACTTTCTCACAAATGAGAGGCAAATGCTAACACATTTGAAATTAGCATGGTACATTTTCCTTCCACTTTGAAAGTTGTGTTTTACATTTTATGTTAAGGAAGATATTTAACTGCCTTGAACATGTCAGATATTATGGAGTATGTCTTCACCATAAGTTAAGGTGTACTGGTATCACCCAGGAATACTGTGTTGGGCCTAGAATCACACCATGAGTCTGTGTGCACACAGGAATTCTAATCAGAGATTTAATTTGTGTTGCTCTTGCTCTGTTAGACTTGCACTCGCAGGAAAGGGGCAGCTTGTTTTCTTGAACTGTGATGGTTAGCATTCAGCAGAAATCACTTTCTCACAAATGAGAGGCAAATGCTAACACATTTGAAATTAGCATGGTACATTTTCCTTCCACTTTGAAAGTTGTGTTTTACATTTTATGTTAAGGAAGATATTTAACTGCCTTGAACATGTCAGATATTATGGAGTATGTCTACACCATAAGTAAAGGTGTACTGGTATCACCCAGGAATACTGTTTTGTGCCTAGAATCATACCATGAGTCTTTGGCACACTGGAATTCTTCTCAGAGATTTAATTTGTGTTGCTCTTGCTCTGTTAGACTTGCACTCACAGGAAAGGGGCAGCTTGTTTTCTTGAACTGTGATGGTTAGCATTCAGCAGAAATCACTTTCTCACAAATGAGAGGCAAATGCTAACACATTTGAAATTAGCATGGTACATTTTCCTTCCACTTTGAAAGTTGTGTTTTACATTTTATGTTTTGGAAGATATTTAACTGCCTTGAACATGTCAGATATTATGGAGTATGTCTTCACCATAAGTTAAGGTGTACTGGTATCACCCAGGAATACTGTGTTGGGCCTAGAATCACACCATGAGTCTGTGTGCACACAGGAATTCTAATCAGAGATTTAATTTGTGTTGCTCTTGCTCTGTTAGACTTGCACTCGCAGGAAAGGGACAGCTTGTTTTCTTGAACAGTGATGGTTAGCATTCAGCAGAAATCACTTTCTCACAAATGAGAGGCAAATGCTAACACATTTGAAATTAGCATGGTACATTCTCCTTCCACTTTGAAAGTTGTGTTTTACATTTTATGTTTTGGAAGATATTTAACTGCCTTGAACATGTCAGATATTATGGAGTATGTCTTCACCATAAGTTAAGGTGTACTGGTATCACCCAGGAATACTGTGTTGGGCCTAGAATCACACCATGAGTCTGTGTGCACACAGGAATTCTAATCAGAGATTTAATTTGTGTTGCTCTTGCTCTGTTAGACTTGCACTCGCAGGAAAGGGACAGCTTGTTTTCTTGAACAGTGATGGTTAGCATTCAGCAGAAATCACTTTCTCACAAATGAGAGGCAAATGCTAACACATTTGAAATTAGCATGGTACATTCTCCTTCCACTTTGAAAGTTGTGTTTTACATGTTATGTTAAGGAAGATATTTAACTGCCTTGAACATGTCAGATATTATGGATTATGTCTTCACCATAAGTTAAGGTGTACTGGTATCACTCAGGATTAATGTTTTGTGCCTAGAATCACACCATGAGTCTGTGTGCACACAGGAATTCTTCTCAGAGATTTAATTTGTGTTGCTCTTGCTCTGTTAGACTTGCACTCGCAGGAAAGGGGCAGCTTGTTTTCTTGAACTGTGATGGTTAGCATTCAGCAGAAATCACTTTCTCACAAATGAGAGGCAAATGCTATCACATTTGAAATTAGCATGGTACATTTTCCTTCCACTTTGAAAGTTGTGTTTTACATTTTATGTTTTGGAAGATATTTAACTGCCTTGAACATGTCAGATATTATGGAGTATGTCTTCACCATAAGTTAAGGTGTACTGGTATCACCCAGGAATACTGTTTTCTGCCTAGAATCACACCATGAATCTGTGTGCACACAGGAATTCTTCTCAGAGATTTAATTTGTGTTGCTCTTGCTCTGTTAGACTTGCACTCGCAGGAAAGGGGCAGCTTGTTTTCTTGAACTGTGATGGTTAGCATTCAGCAGAAATTACTTTCTCACAAATGAGAGGCAAATGCTAACACATTTGAAATTAGCATGATACATTTTCCTTCCACTTTGAAAGTTGTGTTTTACATTTTATGTTAAGGAAGATATTTAACTGCCTTGAACATGTCAGATATTATGGAGTATGTCTACACCATAAGTAAAGGTGTACTGGTATCACCCAGGAATACTGTTTTGTGCCTAGAATCACACCATGAGTCTTTGGGCACACTGGAATTCTTCTCAGAGATTTAATTTGTGTTGCTCTTGCTCTGTTAGACTTGCACTCACAGGAAAGGGGCAGCTTGTTTTCTTGAACTGTGATGGTTAGCATTCAGCAGAAATCACTTTCTCACAAATGAGAGGCAAATGCTAACACATTTGAAATTAGCATGGTACATTTTCCTTCCACTTTGAAAGTTGTGTTTTACATTTTATGTTAAGGAAGATATTTAACTGCCTTGAACATGTCAGATATTATGGAGTATGTCTTCACCATAAGTTAAGGTGTACTGGTATCACCCAGGAATACTGTGTTGGGCCTAGAATCACACCATGAGTCTGTGTGCACACAGGAATTCTAATCAGAGATTTAATTTGTGTTGCTCTTGCTCTGTTAGACTTGCACTCGCAGGAAAGGGGCAGCTTGTTTTCTTGAACTGTGATGGTTAGCATTCAGCAGAAATCACTTTCTCACAAATGAGAGGCAAATGCTAACACATTTGAAATTAGCATGGTACATTTTCCTTCCACTTTGAAAGTTGTGTTTTACATTTTATGTTAAGGAAGATATTTAACTGCCTTGAACATGTCAGATATTATGGAGTATGTCTACACCATAAGTAAAGGTGTACTGGTATCACCCAGGAATACTGTTTTGTGCCTAGAATCATACCATGAGTCTTTGGCACACTGGAATTCTTCTCAGAGATTTAATTTGTGTTGCTCTTGCTCTGTTAGACTTGCACTCACAGGAAAGGGGCAGCTTGTTTTCTTGAACTGTGATGGTTAGCATTTAGCAGAAATCACTTTCTCACAAATGAGAGGCAAATGCTAACACATTTGAAATTAGCATGGTACATTTTCCTTCCACTTTGAAAGTTGTGTTTTACATTTTATGTTTTGGAAGATATTTAACTGCCTTGAACATGTCAGATATTATGGAGTATGTCTTCACCATAAGTTAAGGTGTACTGGTATCACCCAGGAATACTGTGTTGGGCCTAGAATCACACCATGAGTCTGTGTGCACACAGGAATTCTAATCAGAGATTTAATTTGTGTTGCTCTTGCTCTGTTAGACTTGCACTCGCAGGAAAGGGACAGCTTGTTTTCTTGAACAGTGATGGTTAGCATTCAGCAGAAATCACTTTCTCACAAATGAGAGGCAAATGCTAACACATTTGAAATTAGCATGGTACATTCTCCTTCCACTTTGAAAGTTGTGTTTTACATGTTATGTTAAGGAAGATATTTAACTGCCTTGAACATGTCAGATATTATGGATTATGTCTTCACCATAAGTTACGGTGTACTGGTATCACTCAGGATTAATGT
Organism: Triturus cristatus; assembly: GCF_964204655.1. Lineage (NCBI taxonomy): Eukaryota > Metazoa > Chordata > Amphibia > Caudata > Salamandridae > Triturus > Triturus cristatus. The sequence goes on along the minus strand of NC_140591.1, from coordinate 1,208,461,419 downwards.
TTTGTGCCTAGAATCACACCATGAGTCTGTGTGCACACAGGAATTCTTCTCAGAGATTTAATTTGTGTTGCTCTTGCTCTGTTAGACTTGCACTCGCAGGAAAGGGGCAGCTTGTTTTCTTGAACTGTGATGGTTAGCATTCAGCAGAAATCACTTTCTCACAAATGAGAGGCAAATGCTATCACATTTGAAATTAGCATGGTACATTTTCCTTCCACTTTGAAAGTTGTGTTTTACATTTTATGTTAAGGAAGATATTTAACTGCCTTGAACATGTCAGATATTATGGAGTATGTCTACACCATAAGGAAAGGTGTACTGGTATCAGCCAGGAATACTGTTTTGTGCCTAGAATCACACCATGAGTCTGTGTGCACACAGGAATTCTTCTCAGAGATTTAATTTGTGTTGCTCTTGCTCTGTTAGACTTGCACTCGCAGGAAAGGGGCAGCATGTTTTCTTGAACTGTGATGGTTAGCATTCAGCAGAAATCACTTTCTCACAAATGAGAGGCAAATGCTAACACATTTGAAATTAGCATGGTACATTTTCCTTCCACTTTGAAAGTTGTGTTTTACATTTTATGTTTTGGAAGATATTTAACTGCCTTGAACATGTCAGATATCATGGAGAATGTCTTCACCATAAGTTAAGGTGTACTGGTATCACCCAGGAATACTGTTTTCTGCCTAGAATCACACCATGAATCTGTGTGCACACAGGAATTCTTCTCAGAGATTTAATTTGTGTTGCTCTTGCTCTGTTAGACTTGCACTCGCAGGAAAGGGGCAGCTTGTTTTCTTGAACTGTGATGGTTAGCATTCAGCATAAATTACTTTCTCACAAATGAGAGGCAAATGCTAACACATTTGAAATTAGCATGGTACATTTTCCTTCCACTTTGAAAGTTGTGTTTTACATTTTATGTTAAGGAAGATATTTAACTGCCTTGAACATGTCAGATATTATGGAGTATGTCTTCACCATAAGTTAAGGTGTACTGGTATCAACCAGGAATACTGTTTTGTGCCTAGAATCACACCATGAGTCTGTGTGCACACAGGAATTCTTCTCAGAGATTTAATTTGTGTTGCTCTTGCTCTGTTAGACTTGCACTCGGAGGAAAGGGGCAGCATGTTTTCTTGAACTGTGATGGTTAGCATTCAGCAGAAATCACTTTCTCACAAATGAGAGGCAAATGCTAACACATTTGAAATTAGCATGGTACATTTTCCTTCCACTTCGAAAGTTGTGTTTTACATTTTATGTTTTGGAAGATATTTAACTGCCTTGAACATGTCAGATATTATGGAGTATGTCTTCACCATAAGTTAAGGTGTACTGGTATCACCCAGGAATACTGTTTTCTGCCTAGAATCACACCATGAATCTGTGTGCACACAGGAATTCTTCTCAGAGATTTAATTTGTGTTGCTCTTGCTCTGTTAGACTTGCACTCGCAGGAAAGGGGCAGCTTGTTTTCTTGAACTGTGATGGTTAGCATTCAGCAGAAATTACTTTCTCACAAATGAGAGGCAAATGCTAACACATTTGAAATTAGCATGGTACATTTTCCTTCCACTTTGAAAGTTGTGTTTTACATTTTATGTTAAGGAAGATATTTAACTGCCTTGAACATGTCAGATATTATGGAGTATGTCTACACCATAAGTAAAGGTGTACTGGTATCACCCAGGAATACTGTTTTGTGCCTAGAATCACACCATGAGTCTTTGGGCACACTGGAATTCTTCTCAGAGATTTAATTTGTGTTGCTCTTGCTCTGTTAGACTTGCACTCACAGGAAAGGGGCAGCTTGTTTTCTTGAACTGTGATGGTTAGCATTCAGCAGAAATCACTTTCTCACAAATGAGAGGCAAATGCTAACACATTTGAAATTAGCATGGTACATTTTCCTTCCACTTTGAAAGTTGTGTTTTACATTTTATGTTAAGGAAGATATTTAACTGCCTTGAACATGTCAGATATTATGGAGTATGTCTTCACCATAAGTTAAGGTGTACTGGTATCACCCAGGAATACTGTGTTGGGCCTAGAATCACACCATGAGTCTGTGTGCACACAGGAATTCTAATCAGAGATTTAATTTGTGTTGCTCTTGCTCTGTTAGACTTGCACTCGCAGGAAAGGGGCAGCTTGTTTTCTTGAACTGTGATGGTTAGCATTCAGCAGAAATCACTTTCTCACAAATGAGAGGCAAATGCTAACACATTTGAAATTAGCATGGTACATTCTCCTTCCACTTTGAAAGTTGTGTTTTACATGTTATGTTAAGGAAGATATTTAACTGCCTTGAACATGTCAGATATTATGGATTATGTCTTCACCATAAGTTAAGGTGTACTGGTATCACTCAGGATTACTGTTTTGTGCCTAGAATCACACCATGAGTCTGTGTGCACACAGGAATTCTTCTCAGAGATTTAATTCGTGTTGCTCTTGCTCTGTTAGACTTGCACTCGCAGGAAAGGGGCAGCTTGTTTTCTTGAACTGTGATGGTTAGCATTCAGCAGAAATCACTTTCTCACAAATGAGAGGCAAATGCTATCACATTTGAAATTAGCATGGTACATTTTCCTTCCACTTTGAAAGTTGTGTTTTACATTTTATGTTAAGGAAGATATTTAACTGCCTTGAACATGTCAGATATTATGGAGTATGTCTACACCATAAGTAAAGGTGTACTGGTATCACCCAGGAATACTGTTTTGTGCCTAGAATCACACCATGAGTCTGTGTGCACACAGGAATTCTTCTCAGAGATTTAATTTGTGTTGCTTTTGCTCTGTTAGACTTGCACTCGCAGGAAAGGGGCAGCTTGTTTTCTTGAACTGTGATGGTTAGCATTCAGCAGAAATCACTTTCTCACAAATGAGAGGCAAATGCTAACACATTTGAAATTAGCATGGTACATTTTCCTTCCACTTTGAAAGTTGTGTTTTACATTTTATGTTAAGGAAGATATTTAACTGCCTTGAACATGTCAGATATTATGGAGTATGTCTACACCATAAGTAAAGGTGTACTGGTATCACCCAGGAATACTGTTTTGTGCCTAGAATCATACCATGAGTCTTTGTGCACACTGGAATTCTTCTCAGAGATTTAATTTGTGTTGCTCTTGCTCTGTTAGACTTGCACTCACAGGAAAGGGGCAGCTTGTTTTCTTGAACTGTGATGGTTAGCATTCAGCAGAAATCACTTTCTCACAAATGAGAGGCAAATGCTAACACATTTGAAATTAGCATGGTACATTTTCCTTCCACTTTGAAAGTTGTGTTTTACATTTTATGTTTTGGAAGATATTTAACTGCCTTGAACATGTCAGATATTATGGAGTATGTCTTCACCATAAGTTAAGGTGTACTGGTATCACCCAGGAATACTGTGTTGGGCCTAGAATCACACCATGAGTCTGTGTGCACACAGGAATTCTAATAAGAGATTTAATTTGTGTTGCTCTTGCTCTGTTAGACTTGCACTCGCAGGAAAGGGACAGCTTGTTTTCTTGAACAGTGATGGTTAGCATTCAGCAGAAATCACTTTCTCACAAATGAGAGGCAAATGCTAACACATTTGAAATTAGCATGGTACATTCTCCTTCCACTTTGAAAGTTGTGTTTTACATGTTATGTTAAGGAAGATATTTAACTGCCTTGAACATGTCAGATATTATGGATTATGTCTTCACCATAAGTTAAGGTGTACTGGTATCACTCAGGATTAATGTTTTGTGCCTAGAATCACACCATGAGTCTGTGTGCACACAGGAATTCTTCTCAGAGATTTAATTTGTGTTGCTCTTGCTCTGTTAGACTTGCACTCGCAGGAAAGGGGCAGCTTGTTTTCTTGAACTGTGATGGTTAGCATTCAGCAGAAATCACTTTCTCACAAATGAGAGGCAAATGCTATCACATTTGAAATTAGCATTGTACATTTTCCTTCCACTTTGAAAGTTGTGTTTTACATTTTATGTTAAGGAAGATATTTAACTGCCTTGAACATGTCAGATATTATGGAGTATGTCTACACCATAAGTAAAGGTGTACTGGTATCAGCCAGGAATACTGTTTTGTGCCTAGAATCACACCATGAGTCTGTGTGCACACAGGAATTCTTCTCAGAGATTTAATTTGTGTTGCTCTTGCTCTGTTAGACTTGCACTCGCAGGAAAGGGGCAGCTTGTTTTCTTGAACTGTGATGGTTAGCATTCAGCAGAAATCACTTTCTCACAAATGAGAGGCAACTGCTATCACATTTGAAATTAGCATGGTACATTTTCCTTCCACTTTGAAAGTTGTGTTTTACATTTTATGTTAAGGAAGATATTTAACTGCCTTGAACATGTCAGATATTATGGAGTATGTCTTCACCATAAGTTAAGGTGTACTGGTATCACCCAGGAATACTGTGTTGGGCCTAGAATCACACCATGAGTCTGTGTGCACACAGGAATTCTTATCAGAGATTTAATTTGTGTTGCTCTTGCTCTGTTAGACTTGCACTCGCAGGAAAGGGGCAGCTTGTTTTCTTGAACTGTGATGATTAGCATTTAGCAGAAATCACTTTCTCACAAATGAGAGGCAAATGCTAACACATTTGAAATTAGCATGGTACATTTTCCTTCCACTTTGAAAGTTGTGTTTTACATTTTATGTTAAGGAAGATATTTAACTGCCTTGAACATGTCAGATATTATGGAGTATGTCTTCACCATAAGTTAAGGTGTACTGGTATCAACCAGGAATACTGTTTTGTGCCTAGAATCACACCATGAGTCTGTGTGCACACAGGAATTCTTCTCAGAGATTTAATTTGTGTTGCTCTTGCTCTGTTAGACTTGCACTCGGAGGAAAGGGGCAGCATGTTTTCTTGAACTGTGATGGTTAGCATTCAGCAGAAATCACTTTCTCACAAATGAGAGGCAAATGCTAACACATTTGAAATTAGCATGGTACATTTTCCTTCCACTTCGAAAGTTGTGTTTTACATTTTATGTTTTGGAAGATATTTAACTGCCTTGAACATGTCAGATATTATGGAGTATGTCTTCACCATAAGTTAAGGTGTACTGGTATCACCCAGGAATACTGTTTTCTGCCTAGAATCACACCATGAATCTGTGTGCACACAGGAATTCTTCTCAAAGATTTAATTTGTGTTGCTCTTGCTCTGTTAGACTTGCACTCGCAGGAAAGGGGCAGCTTGTTTTCTTGAACTGTGATGGTTAGCATTCAGCAGAAATTACTTTCTCACAAATGAGAGGCAAATGCTAACACATTTGAAATTAGCATGGTACATTTTCCTTCCACTTTGAAAGTTGTGTTTTACATTTTATGTTAAGGAAGATATTTAACTGCCTTGAACATGTCAGATATTATGGAGTATGTCTACACCATAAGTAAAGGTGTACTGGTATCACCCAGGAATACTGTTTTGTGCCTAGAATCACACCATGAGTCTTTGTGCACACTGGAATTCTTCTCAGAGATTTAATTTGTGTTGCTCTTGCTCTGTTAGACTTGCACTCACAGGAAAGGGGCAGCTTGTTTTCTTGAACTGTGATGGTTAGCATTCAGCAGAAATCACTTTCTCACAAATGAGAGGCAAATGCTAACACATTTGAAATTAGCATGGTACATTTTCCTTCCACTTTGAAAGTTGTGTTTTACATTTTATGTTTTGGAAGATATTTAACTGCCTTGAACATGTCAGATATTATGGAGTATGTCTTCACCATAAGTTAAGGTGTACTGGTATCACCCAGGAATACTGTGTTGGGCCTAGAATCACACCATGAGTCTGTGTGCACACAGGAATTCTAATCAGAGATTTAATTTGTGTTGCTCTTGCTCTGTTAGACTTGCACTCGCAGGAAAGGGGCAGCATGTTTTCTTGAACTGTGATGGTTAGCATTCAGCAGAAATCACTTTCTCACAAATGAGAGGCAAATGCTAACACATTTGAAATTAGCATGGTACATTTTCCTTCCACTTCGAAAGTTGTGTTTTACATTTTATGTTTTGGAAGATATTTAACTGCCTTGAACATGTCAGATATTATGGAGTATGTCTTCACCATAAGTTAAGGTGTACTGGTATCACCCAGGAATACTGTTTTCTGCCTAGAATCACACCATGAATCTGTGTGCACACAGGAATTCTTCTCAGAGATTTAATTTGTGTTGCTCTTGCTCTGTTAGACTTGCACTCGCAGGAAAGGGGCAGCTTGTTTTCTTGAACTGTGATGGTTAGCATTCAGCAGAAATTACTTTCTCACAAATGAGAGGCAAATGCTAACACATTTGAAATTAGCATGGTACATTTTCCTTCCACTTTGAAAGTTGTGTTTTACATTTTATGTTAAGGAAGATATTTAACTGCCTTGAACATGTCAGATATTATGGAGTATGTCTACACCATAAGTAAAGGTGTACTGGTATCACCCAGGAATACTGTTTTGTGCCTAGAATCACACCATGAGTCTTTGTGCACACTGGAATTCTTCTCAGAGATTTAATTTGTGTTGCTCTTGCTCTGTTAGACTTGCACTCACAGGAAAGGGGCAGCTTGTTTTCTTGAACTGTGATGGTTAGCATTCAGCAGAAATCACTTTCTCACAAATGAGAGGCAAATGCTAACACATTTGAAATTAGCATGGTACGTTTTCCTTCCACTTTGAAAGTTGTGTTTTACATTTTATGTTAAGGAAGATATTTAACTGCCTTGAACATGTCAGATATTATGGAGTATGTCTTCACCATAAGTTAAGGTGTACTGGTATCACCCAGGAATACTGTGTTGGGCCTAGAATCACACCAAGGTGCCGATCACAATCCGGTAAAAAATTCCCCCGTGCGACTCGTATCGGGTCTTTTTACCGTACGAATCGTACAAGTGCCGTACGAACTGGCAATCACGATTCGCATGGGAAAAAGTCCATACGAACCGCACTGGGAATCATTCCCCACACGTCCTCGGGTCGGAAAATGTGTCCGACACGTCCTCGGACGATTTACCTTACAAACGTGAAAAGCCAAGTCCGACCGAGGAATCACGATCCATCCCGTGCGTCCGAGCGTACAACCGTATGGAAAAAACACCGTCCGCACCGAACACCCATAGCAACCATGGAGACATGTGCCCGCATACGCGCCCAACACTCCCCCCAGCCCCCGTACGTCCGACACGTACCCCCCGTGTATGTATACCCCCACCCGTCTAGGTACACCCCAGTACGTTCCAGTCGAACCCCCACCCCAGTACGTGTCATACCCCCGTCAATGTACACCCCCCACCCCTGTACGTGTCGTACCCCCGTGTACCCCCACCCCAGTACATTCCAGTCGTACCCCCACCCCTGGACGTGTCGTACCCCCCGTGTACCTACACCCAAGTACGTTCCAGTCGTACCCCCACCCCAGGACGTGTCGTACCACCATCAATGTACACCCCCCCACCCCTGTACGTGTCGTACCACCGTCTATGTACACCCCAGTACATTCCAGTCGTACCCCCACCCCAGTACGTGTCATACCCCCCGTGTACCTACACCCCAGTACGTTCCAGTCGTACCCCCACCCCAGTACGTGTCGTACCACCGTCAATGTACACCCCCCACCCCTGTACGTGTCGTACCCCCCGTGTACCTACACCCCAGTACGTTCCAGTCGTACCCCCACCCCAGTACGTGTCGTACCACCGTCAATGTACACCCCCCCACCCCTGTACGTGTCGTACCCCCGTGTACCCCCACCCCAGTACGTTCCAGTCGTACCCCCACCCCTGGACGTGTCGTACCCCCCGTGTACCTACACCCAAGTACGTTCCAGTCATACCCCCACCCCAGGACGTGTCGTACCACCGTCAATGTACACCCCCCCACCCCTGTACGTGTCGTACCACCGTCTATGTACACCCCAGTACATTCCAGTCGTACCCCCACCCCAGTACGTGTCATACCCCCCGTGTACCTACACCCCAGTACGTTCCAGTCGTACCCCCACCCCAGTACGTGTCGTACCCCCCGTGTACCTACACCCCAGTACGTTCCAGTCGTACCCCCACCCCAGTACGTGTCGTACCACCGTCAATGTACACCCCCCCACCCCAGTACGTGTCGTACCCCCCGTGTACCTACACCCAAGTACGTTCGAGTCGTACCCCCACCCCAGGACGTGTCGTACCCCCCCGTGTACCTACACCCAAGTACGTTCCAGTCGTACCCCCACCCCTGGACGTGTCGTACCCCCCGTGTACCTACACCCAAGTACGTTCGAGTCGTACCCCCACCCCAGGACGTGTCGTACCCCCCGTGTACCTACACCCCAGTACGTTCCAGTCGTACCCCCACCCCAGTACGTGTCGTACCCCCCGTGTACCTACACCCCAGTATGTTCCAGTCGTACCCCCACCCCAGTACGTGTCATACCCCCGTGTACCTACACCCCAGTACGTTCCAGTCGTACCCCCACCCCAGTACGTGTCGTACCCCCCGTGTACCTACACCCCAGTACGTTCCAGTCGTACCCCCACCCCAGTACGTGTCGTACCACCGTCAATGTACACCCCCCCACCCCAGTACGTGTCGTACCCCCCGTGTACCTACACCCAAGTACGTTCGAGTCGTACCCCCACCCCAGGACGTGTCGTACCCCCCCCGTGTACCTACACCCAAGTACGTTCCAGTCGTACCCCCACCCCTGGACGTGTCGTACCCCCCGTGTACCTACACCCAAGTACGTTCGAGTCGTACCCCCACCCCAGGACGTGTCGTACCCCCCGTGTACCTACACCCCAGTACGTTCCAGTCGTACCCCCACCCCAGTACGTGTCGTACCACCGTCAATGTACACCCCCCACCCCTGTACGTGTCGTACCACCCGTGTACCTACACCCCAGTACGTTCCAGTCGTACCCCCACCCCAGTACGTGTCGTACCACCGTCAATGTACACCCCCCACCCCTGTACGTGTCGTACCCCCCGTGTACCTACACCCCAGTACGTTCCAGTCGTACCCCCACCCCTGGACGTGTCGTACCCCCCGTGTACCGACACCCCAGTACGTTCCAGTCGTACCCCCACCCCAGTACGTGTCGTACCACCGTCAATGTACACCCCCCACCCCTGTACGTGTCGTACCCCCCGTGTACCTACACCCCAGTACGTTCCAGTCGTACCCCCACCCCAGTACGTGTCGTACCACCGTCAATGTACACCCCCCACCCCTGCACGTGTCGTACCCCCCGTGTACCTACACCCCAGTACGTTCCAGTCGTACCCCCACCCCAGTACGTGTCGTACCACCGTCAATGTACACCCCCCACCCCTGTACGTGTCGTACCCCCCGTGTACCTACACCCAAGTACGTTCCAGTCGTACCCCCACCCCAGTACGTTCCTGGCGCACCCCCAACACAACCTCCTAAGTACGGAGCGCACCCCATGCCCCAACATCACAACCGCATGTACGAGTCTTACAAAGCCACACACAAGGACAAAATCGTACAACCAAATGGCCCATGTACACACCGTACACACGCTCAAAACGCACGTACACAACCAGGACAAAATAAAACAACACAAGAATACACCAGTCGAAAGGCACACAGCCACTAAACATGGCCAACAACCACTTAAATAACACAATCACTGACCTACAACTGCCAAAAACAAACAGAGGCCCAATACACCACCACTCCTTATAACACACCCACCCAAAATTCAAAAACTGCCACACCCACCCATGGACCAATAAAAAGGGCCCACACACACAAACCATGAGCCTTTCCAACAGACTCACTGCTGCCAGACACCACAGAACCAGACTACAAGCTACACCACACCTTACACTTGCACACCTTCAAACGACCACCCTCACAAACACCCTCTCATCACATTCACACACACACACAACCATCCACACCCCCCCCCCAACATCCACACCCCCCCCCACACCCACACCATCCCCACCCACACCCCTCACCATGCCCACTACCAAGAATCCAAAGTTCAGTCACCGAGAGTTGGAGGTCCTTGTTGATCAAATCCTCAGAGTCGAGCCACAGATCTTTGGAACATTGGTCAGAAGCACCAGCCAGGCAGCCAAAACAGCCATGTGGCAGACCATCGTCGATGCTGTGAATGCTGTTGCGGACACCAGGAGGACCAAGCAGGATTGCCAGAACAGGTGGTACGATCTGCGGAGGAGGGTCAGAGCCAAGAGGCAGGAGGAACACGACCAGGCCAACGCCACCGGAGGAGGGCCCTCCCGCAGAGCCGTACAGTACCATCCCTGGGAGGAGAGGGTGATGGCCATACTGCCGGTGGAGGCAGTTGAAGGAGTAGAAGGACTCCGAGACCCGGGTGAGTACACAAACAACGCACCTCACATGGGGGGAACTGCAACCACAACCAAAATCAATAACAGGCACGCAACCACCACAAGCCATCGCATTACTCAACCACACTCCATGAGCAGGCACATGCCACTGCTGCCACCATGCCCCATGCACCCAGCTGGACAATGTCAAGTCACAGGCCACAGAAGACAACAACACATGACACGGTAACCCGGATGGCGGGAGGCTGGGCACCAAGAATCACATAGTGCGACTCCAAAGCAGACAACAATGCCCTCTGCCCATATGGCCTAGGTCACAGCCAGACAAACACTGTGTCCCAACACAGGAATGACTTGCCAGCAAATGGCGGACGCCTTGCATCAACACATGGGGGTGAAGGCACTGTTTTGCACATGCCAGCAGCTAATGAACAGCCAACAGTGTGAAAGAGTGGCAGCACACACCACCACAGCAGCAGCGCACAGACACACAGCAGACAAAATGGGTGCCTGGAGATCAGAAACAAACTCACATCAACAGGCCAAGGGCCACTCAAAGATCTGCTAACAGTGTGTGCCCAGGAAGCTGGGCCAAGGTGACAGAGGGTGACACACGGAGGGAGGGAGAGGGGGACACAGAGGGAGGGAGAGGGGGACAGAGAGGGAGGGAGAGGGGGACTGAGAGGGAGGGAGACGGACAGAGGGAGGAGGCTGACACACGGAGGGAGGGAGAGGGGGACACAGAGGGTGGGAGAGGGGGACAGGGAGGGAGGGAGAGGGGGACTGAGAGGGAGGGAGACGGACAGAGGGAGGAGGCTGACACACGGAGGGAGGGAGAGGGGGACACAGAGGGAGGGAGAGGGGGACAGAGAGGGAGGGAGAGGGGGACTGAGAGGGAGGGAGACGGACAGAGGGAGGAGGCTGACACACGGAGGGAGGGAGAGGGGGACACAGAGGGTGGGAGAGGGGGACAGGGAGGGAGGGAGAGGGGGACTGAGAGGGAGGGAGACGGACAGAGGGAGGAGGCTGACACACGGAGGGAGGGAGAGGGGGACACAGAGGGTGGGAGAGGGGGACAGAGAGGGAGGGAGAGGGGGACTGAGAGGGAGGGAGACGGACAGAGGGAGGAGGCTGACACACGGAGGGAGGGAGAGGGGGACACAGAGGGAGGGAGAGGGGGACAGAGAGGGAGGGAGAGGGGGACAGAGAGGGAGGGAGAGGGGGACAGAGAGGGAGGGAGACGGACAGAGGGAGGAGGCTGACACACGGAGGGAGGGAGAGGGGGACAGAGAGGGAGGGAGAGGGGGACAGAGAAGGAGGGAGACACAGGGAGAGCAAATCAGTCCTTTGGTGTGTGGGAATGTCTGCTCGTCAGCAGGTGGACTGCGTGCATGTAGACAAGGGTGCCCAGTGCCAGAACCCCCCCTCTTCATCATGGCAAAACGCAGGGCCATGTTACAACCTGTACACGAGCACAAGGACAGCCACCTGCATCATATGAGTGTGTGGATCCACTCCATGTGCACATGTACAGTGCTACAAGGAAGGCGCAAACGCATAGCTCGGCACACATGCACACTCCACTGCTGACTGCAGTCACACTTGACGCAGCAAGTAAGACTGTGCCACACATAGTTAAAGGGGCCAAATTGGTGCCCAAGGGACACACACATGCACAAGTGCACTGTGAGTGGAATGCAAGACAGATCCTAATTCCAAGAGGAAATGTGCCAACTTTGTAACGGATGAAACATGGATGTTGCATGGATCAAAATTAACATTGTCTCTCTCACACACAGGTCAACGTCGTGCTGCACCCCCCAACACTGGGGGGGAACACTCACAGGACCCGGATCTGCAGGAGACCGATCCCACCGGCAGCGACCACTCTCACCACTCTGCGGACGACCCCGACCGACCTGGCCCCTCTGGTGTCCAACCACCTGCAGCACCTGCGTCAGGTACAACCGTGCCAACCACCACCCCCACTCCTGCCACATCCCAGGAGACACCCAGGATCCCTGCCCCAACACCACAATGCAGCCAGGCTCGCCAGGAGGGACACGGTGTCCCGGGCACCCAGGAGGAGGCAGGCGACAACGCCAATGCCACCCCTCAGGGGTCCCGGAGACCCCATGTGCCCACAAGTGCAGGCCAGACACAAGTGGGCAGGGGTGGTGGGAGTGGAGAGCGGCGGAGGCGCGAGCCTGACCAGTTGGCTGGGGATCCGGTATTTTCCCATGTCCGTAACATCCTGGACTCATACCGGCAGGACACCACGGGCATGGCCCAGGTTGTGTCCGTCCTCGAGGGGATCAAGGTCCAGCAGGCCCAGCAACATGCGGAGCTAATAGCCTGTCTACAGCTACACCAACGGAGGATGGAGGACAGACAGGCTCAGCAAGTGACGGCGTCCCAGGGGATTCACGCTGAACTCCGTCGGATGGCCGACACCATGGCCGACCCTCCCTGTGCCAGAAGGCGGAGAACATCACCACCCACAGGGAGGGATCATGAGGAGGAGGAGGAAACATCCGACGGAGCATCCCAGACGTCGTCACGGCCTGCTGCTGAGGTTCCCCGCAGGAAGCCGGGTCGTCCACGGAAAGGACCGTGAGGGTGGCTGCTACATCACCATCTCCCAGGACACCTGGCCTGGCACCTGGCCCACTGGAGCAACAGCATCACAGCATCAAGAGACATTCTCTGCCACATGGCCCTGCTGGTCACTGGCTGACCAATGTTGACAAAGACTGTGGCATGGACTCTGAGGATTTCCAATGGCAAGGACACCAACTCCCCTACTGAACTTTGGATTCCCTAATCCCGGAAAGGCCCTCACTTGGCCCCCCCCCCCAATAATAAATCACACTATTAAGAGTAGATGCCTGCTGGTAGCATTATTACCTAACATGTGTCTTGTACAGTCTAAACATGCCTGAGTCATCTGTTCACTTCAACCATCCACACCCTGGGGCCTGAGTCTGGCACAGGACACATGGGTCACAGTTTTCTAGGCAAGACAGACATGGAGCACCATACACACCCGTGATGGTCAGAACCAGCTGAGGGGGTGGCCGAACAACCGTGCTGACAGACACATTGAGTACAGCAACAGTCATGCGCAGAGGTCAGGGATCCTGGCCCGTGTCCTGGGGGGCACCCAGGTACGTGTAGACAGGTGGCAGAACCATGTCCTGCAAGCTTGAGTCCGGTGGATGCAGAGAATGGGGTCATGGACAACGTTGGATGCATGGGGATGGCACATGTCACAATACCCACACAGTCATGGACATCATGCCCATTACACAGTCTCAGCACACACACACAGCTTGCATCTTGCCACTCGACACATTGACACATAGCCACAATCAGGGAATACCATGCCAGACATGCAGGATGCACCGTGCCAACACACCAGCATTGACTGAGAAGAGGCACCTTGGAGGCATAGGGACACCTTTAATAGTCATGTGTTTGGGATTGCAGAGGCAACTTGAAGTACACATGAACACATCATGTGGAGTAACATGTGGCTCCAACACTGGCACCCCCCTTCTGCAGCACAAATGCGTGATAGCCATGGAACTGGCACACAAGTGTCGGATAATAGCTAAATACCCACAGCTGCTCACGGAGAGCCTGCCATACACCATACATCCGCTGATGTGGAAGTCCCACGCCATGTCAAGACAATGTTAACCGTATGTGTCCGAGGGCAGTGTCACACACATTGATGCCTTCATCACAATCCACCATCCCATCACTGATGACTGACAACCAGGCAGCCCATCTATTCAGGTGTACCCAGCTGCATGTCGTGTCCCATGGGGATGCCACATGTCTGCAGAGGACCCAAACCCCGACCGGGGCAGTGTGCACACATCGTGAACAACTGCCACACCCAATACACCCCAGATGCATCCCTTACCCCATGGAGACTTCCAAACGTGTCCGTGCCTGTAACGCTGAGTCAGCCCACGATGCCATGTCCATGAGGAATAGCAGTGCCACAACAATGCAACCAGCAAACGGCATGCGCAGGTACCTGGGGAAGAGAGACACACAAGAAGTCAGCCACAAGAAGCACAGCCACTTGCATGTGCATTTACTCGACACATGTATGTATGACAACATGCTAGGTCACAATTATGCCTGGGGAAATACTACCATCACTGCCACCATCACTCCAGTGACACACCCACACACACCTCTGACCCACGTGCCATACATGCAGGTGGAGACACACATCACAACGCATGCCACACGGGGACCAATGCGTGCACACTCAGACCCTGGTACTCACCACTAAGCAAAGAAGTCGCGTATGAGCCGAGTCCGGATGTCCTCTTGCGGCTCCACATCCTCCACATCACTAGCCCCATTGCCAAGCCCTTCGTCCTCCACGGGTGGATGGTCCTCGTCATCTTGATCCAGGATGAGGGGCACAGCTCTTTCAACTGCCATGTTGTGCAGCATGCAGCAGACCATGAAGATCTTGCAGACCTTCGCCGGGGCATATGGGAGTGCGCCGCCGGTCTTGTGGAGGCACCGGAATCGGCTCTTCAGCATGCCAAACGTCCTCTCTATCACTCGCCTTGTCCGGCCATGGGCGGTGTTGTAGCGGAGCTGGGCCGGCGTGATGGGGTTGCGGAGAGGTGTCAGCAGCCAAGGCATGTTGGGATAGCCAGCGTCCCCTAAATGGAAAGCACATGGATATCGTTAGAACTGGCGAAGCGGTAGTGCTGCTCGGCCAAACAGAATACAGGACAGACAGACTGTACCCACCAACAACACATGCACGTTCGTTGCGCAGCTGCATCATCATATCAGGCATCCCGCTACGCCTCATGATGTAGGCATCGTGTGCTGATCCTGGAAAACGAGCACAGACATGTGAAATCACCATGTTGGACAGACACACCACAAGGGCATTGATGGAGTGGTAGTGCTTCCGATTGCGGTACGCCACCTCCCGTGCGTGTGGTGGTACCAAACCTACATGTGTCCCATCTATGGACCCAATGACATGGGGCATCCCTCCCAGGGCATAGAAACCACGCTTGACCTCAGTCATCTGTTCAGGGGTTGGGAACTTGATGAAGTCATCCAGGTGAATCAACATGGCCTCCAAGAAATCATGCAGCACACCGCTGAACATGCTCTGGGACATGCCACCAACATGAGCTATGGTATATTGGAAGGTACCCGTGGCAAGGAAATGTAGGGCAGCCATTACCTTCAGCTGGGGTGTCAGTGCCGTAGGATACCTGTGCTGCGGTTGCAGGTGTGGTGCCAGTCTCGCCGTCAGCTCCAGAATCAACGGTTGGGTGAAGCGGTAGAGCCGGATCCTGTCATTCTCCTGCATGGTGGCCAAGTCTGGAATTCTTCGGGCAACAGGAGGCGCTCTGCAGTAATTTGGAAGTGACAAGGAAGAGTGAGTGCACTACGAGAACAACTCATGTCTACTGAGCACATGTAAATCTGCCAATACACACATGCCACATAGGGAGTCAGGCATGTGCTACATGCCCAGGACACGTATGGATGCAAGGTGACACTCCTTCCAAGACCCAGCTACACACGGTGATTGAGAACCTCCCCATGCCACGCCATGGGAATAGCTGTGTCCCAGTGCAAGTGCACTGCCCGACGCAAGACAGGAGTGACATACACCCACACATCAGCAGAAGTGTGATGCTGATTGCAGAGACTGGCAGCGGAACACTTGAGCCACAGGTCACATGACATTACACTAGTCCAGCCCACACACCTTGCCATGAAGGTGCACATGTCATGACTCCCCACACATTCCTTGTGAGTTTGCTGACATGGCCTTGTCACGCTACTCCGTGTCCCTTGCATACATGTGCACCTCACATCCGGTAACACATGTGGCATGGTGTTGGGAACAGTGTGCAATGACAATCTACACACAGCCACATGTTGGTTGCTGCAACGGCTGCAGCTTTTGAGGGTGCAACAACATCAACCCGATGTAAATCCCGGACACATATTGTGCACTGTGGGTAGTGATGAGTCATGTGTCATGACCCCTGTACCGGGCATCATGGGACACTTCCGTGTGTTGGTGTCCGTGCCATGCCAGTGACGCTCACCCCAAGTGCGCAGTCCCACATGCACACATGTCAAAGGAGTCAAGGGCATGCCTGGCACACATTGCACCCTCACACAGTACACATGTACACATCTCATCATACATCTGGTGCCTTCTCCACTCAGGAGGCATGTTCCACATCACAGCCTGTGACACCTGTGCCCAACACATGTGGTAATGCACAGACGATGCCTTGGTGTCCATTCCTGGACAAGTATGTCCATCCATGGACAAGTATGTCCGCCCTATTCCGACATGTGTGTCGCCTATCACCACTGTGATGTGTAAAATCCGCCGTACTGCTGCTGAGAGGGCCTGTGCATGTTCCCAAATCACTGTGGGAGTGCTGCCGTATGTGTACCCATCGTGATGGCGAGCGTAGATGCGAGTGTACGGTCCGTACCACTACGGGTACGCATACGCGTGCAGACCCATAGTGATAGTGAGCGTAGATGTGAGTGTACGGTCCGTACCACTACGGGTACGCATACGCGTGCAGACCCATAGTGATAGTGAGCGTAGATGCGAGTGTACGGTCCGTACCACTACGGGTACGCATACGCGTGCAGACCCATAGTGATAGTGAGCGTAGATGCGAGTGTACGGTCCGTACCACTATGGGTCTGCACGCGTATGCGTACCCGTAGTGGTACGGACCGTACACTCGCATCTACGCTCACTATCACTATGGGTCTGCACGTGTATGCGTACCCGTAGTGGTACGGACCGTACACTCGCATCTACGCTCACTATCACTATGGGTCTGCACGCGTATGCGTACCCATAGTGGTACGGACCGTACACTCGCATCTACGCTCACTATCACTATGGGTCTGCACGCGTATGCGTACCCGTAGTGGTACGGACCGTACACTCGCATCTACGCTCACTATCACTATGGGTCTGCACGCGTATGCGTACCCGTAGTGGTACGGACCGTACACTCGCATCTACGCTCACTATCACTATGGGTCTGCACGCGTATGCGTACCCGTAGTGGTACGGACCGTACACTCGCATCTACGCTCACTATCACTATGGGTCTGCACGCGTATGCGTACCCGTAGTGATAGTGAGCGTAGATGCGAGTGTTCGGTCTGTACCACTACGAGTACGCATACGCGTGCAGACCAAAAGTGATGGAGAGCGTAGGCATGCATGTACGGGCCGTTGCCATGCATTTGGGGTGCCCTAGGGCCCCCACACGCACCGTACCTGTGTGTGATGCTCCAAATTACATGGGGGACAAGTATTAAGGCCTACATGCATGCTGGTTGTCATGGAGACCAAGTTCAAAATTGGAAATTGTTCTGGAAGGTGCACAGCAGAAGTCAGTTGGGATTTGTCTACTTTGTTGCAATGTGTTTGTGGGGCTGACATCATGCAGGAGAATGAAACCGATAGAGAACCCACAGACTGCTAGGTTTGAAGGGATTGGTGGAAACATAGGATGCAAATGTGAGTGACCAATCTCTCTGTACTCCTGTGCATGAGACTGGGCAGAAGGGCACATATAAGGCAGCCAGGTCCCATGAGGGAGCACTTGCCTGCACATCTTTGCATTCGTCGACCCAGCTGCTGCTACTGATTCCCTGGAACCATGTCAAGGGCTGTGGAGAGGACACAGCCATTCACCCTGGAGGAGAACATGGCTCTGCTGGATGTGATCCTCCCACAGTACTCCATGCTGTATGGGCGACCAGGTTATCAGGTGAGTGCATAGGCCACTGCCACAGACTGTCCCTATGTGGTGACTGTGACTTCTGCCATTGCGTCCAGGTGTAACACACATGCCATGTACTGTCGGGGGGGTCCCAGGGGGGGGGTGCCTGATGTCTCCCAGCAGTGCCCTGAGACAGGAGGGGTGGGGGCCTATCACTCACAGCAGTGCCCTGAGACAGGAGGGGTGTGTGCAGAGTCCTCCCAGCAGTGCCCTGAGACAGGAGGGGTGGGTGCAGAGTCCTCCCAGCAGTGCCCTGAGACAGGAGGGGTGGGTGTGGAGTCCTCACAGCAGTGCCCTGAGCCAGGAGGGGTGGGTGTGATGCACAGTGTGAGCCTAGATCATTGATTGTGACATTGCCATCATTCCACCTGTGTACCCACTGTGGCACGTACTGCTTTTTCCCTCACCAGGGGATGATGTCCCTATGACAAAGGTGCAATGCGTTGGCTGCATGACATGCCTTGTTGTTACCAGCTAATTTGTACCCATATGTCTCTCTGTGACATGTGGCTGGTGTATTGATGTGGTGTCACTTGTTCCTCCTCACAGGTAGGCGCCACTGCCAAGGAGCAGATCTGGCTGACCACCGTCAGTGCCGTGAGGGGTGTGGATGGTCGGAGGTGGCGCCTGGCCCAGGTGAGGAAACGCTGGCAGGATATCCGGTGCTGGACGCGGAGGATTGCACGGCTCCTGCTGGGGGACTCACCTGAGAGCCACAAGAACCGCGGCCGCCGCCGTCTGAGCCACCTCCACAGGCGTGTGCTGCCGGTGGTCTTTCCAGACCTGGAGAGGCGCTTACAGGCGATGCAGCAGCCGGAAGGGGGTAGGTACATGTGTGTTTGTTGTGTGTCACCGGCATTTGTAAGGGCACAGTAGCATGAATCCACTGGCAGGGTTTAAAGGTGCTGTGCAGATCCTGTTTGGCCCAGTATAGCGCTGTGCCCCTGCCACCCTTCCCCTCCTTGCAATGTGTTCCCTGGTCTATGTGTAGTCACTCCTTCCCAGGGTAATGTAGGCTGGCGCTTTGTCCACGGGAACAATGTCTGTAGCATCATGTGTGGGGGTGGTGTGTAACAGGTTGTGGGACCTTGCCTGTGCACTGTCAAGTTCACTGCATGTGGGTTCCATGTCAGTTGGCACTGATGCTGACTCC
Organism: Triturus cristatus; assembly: GCF_964204655.1. Classification (NCBI taxonomy): domain Eukaryota; kingdom Metazoa; phylum Chordata; class Amphibia; order Caudata; family Salamandridae; genus Triturus; species Triturus cristatus. The sequence continues at coordinate 1,208,442,063 of NC_140591.1, read as the reverse complement.
AGACATGGGAGTTGGTCTCTCATGTGTCATGCCTTACAGCGCGCATGTCCTATGTAGTGGCCTGTGACATGATGTGCATGACTGTGCGATACACATAGTGCAGGGATGGTGACGTGTGTTGCTGTCATTACCATTCAGTAGCATGTAGTTGCGTGCCCACTACTGTCCCCTGGGGCACCTTTTCCTCAGTGGTGTATGTGTCATCATGAACGTGGCCACTGTCAGTGTCTACAGCGTAAGTTGTGCTCTGTGCCATTGTCCCCTGTCACCATGTATATAGACGTGCTAATTTGTACAGGTGTCCACTGTGCAGCCTGACCTGATTGTCCTTCTTCATACTCACAGTTGCCAGTGCCTGTGTGTCTTGTTATACTCATCTGAGGATGGGCACTGGTACCTCATTATTTGTACAGGCGCACCTTGGCTGTTTGGCGTCCAATCTTGCTTTTTGCCTGCCCCTGTGTGTATCACCCAGACCATGAGATGTTGGTGCCACCTGTGTCTCCACAATTTGCCTCGTGTAGGGTCTTGTTGGGGCGGGCAATGCCTATGTGTTAAATCCTGATTACCACTTGCTGGGTCTGGGCAGTGTGTGATGTGCCTGGACACACACGCAATGTGCAGTGACCGAGTCATGTTGTGCATGTTTTCAGCATTACCTATGCAGCATGTGTCTCAAGTTCATGGATATGGTCCCTGGTCATCGGTATTTTCGCAAACGCTGTGTGGTGCAGATGCAGTGCTGGATTGTCCCCAGGACCTGGGTGCTATGTCAGACTCCTTTTCCTGTGTTTAGCTATTGTCTCATGCTCTCCATGGTATTTCAGTGGCATGGTGGCTCAACCAACTGTGTGTTGCATGCCCTACATCGGTACCCTGTTCAGTAGATGTTAGGGATCTTCCTTTTCAGGCCATGCAATGTTACCTATGTAGATTGGACTCATGTGACAGATGTGTACAGGTGTCTGAATAATTTCTGTCTCTCCACCCTGCCCACAGCATCGTCGGGGGACACAGAGGGAGACATGGACACAGACCAGGCGGAGGGACCGAGCACCAGTGCCAGCCGTGACATCGGGGCTGGCACATCGAGTGGGACAGAGGCGGAGGAGAGTGTGGCCGAGGACCTGTCGACTGGCACATCAGACTACGAAGCTGACAGGTCCGGGGACGATGTCTCCGAGTGGGCGGAGGCTGCACCAGCAGCTGACAGCGGAACAACACCTCGCACCGCCCCCTCAGTTTCCACCAGCCGCCTCCCACTTGCTCGTGTCCCTTCCCAGCGTGCCCGGTCACAGCATGTCTCCTTCCTGCCAGGCACCGCGCCCCCTGCCCCTGTCTCCACTGCTGCCGCCAATGCAGAGTCTGTGGACATCCAGCGGCAACTGCAGGTTGGTCAGGCTGCGATCCTTAATGTCCTCCATGCCCACGGCAAAACCCTCACCAACATCGAGGCTTTCTTGGAGGGCATTCATTCATCGCAGGCTGACCAACGCAACTTGCTGAGGTCCATCGACTCCACACTGACTGCAGCAGTGGGTCTCCTGCAGCGCGACCTCCCCCCACCTACCCCTGCCCCATCCACACTTCCCACTCCCATGCCTGTCACACGTACACCCAGACGTCGGCATGCACCCACATCAACGGACACGGGCACCACACCAGCAGGGAAGGTCCACCGCACTCCTCCTGACACGCACACACAGGGTGAGGTAGGCACACCCACTGGGTCGGGGGGCAAACGTGTGACACGCAGCCATAGTGGGAGTCCGCATTCCACCCAGTCCACTCCCTCCAAATCCCCTCCCCTCAGCTCTCCTGGCCACATCTCCCCCAAGGACTCCTTCATGGCCGCTCTGTCCCTGAGCCCCACAGTTACACCACCACGCAAGCGGTCACGGAGGTCCCCGGTCAGGGTGGTTGAGTCTCCCCCCCTGTCTCCACCCTCCCCCGGTGGCGCTGCGACCCATCCCTCTGACCCCCCCCCCCCTCCTTGGGGCCTGAGGTCCCTTCGGGTGCAGGGGACTCCCTGGATGACCTTGCAAAGGTGTGTAGTGCCATCCTGGCCTCCGCCTTTGGCACTGACCCACCCCCTGTGGTGGACTCCTCCATCCCTGCACCCACAACGCCGCCCCTTTGCCCTGATGTCCCTGCGGTGCCTGTTGCTCCCCCCCCCCTGATGCCCTCACCAGTGTGGAAGACGATGCCATTTGACTGTGCAGGCAAGGTAGGGGACACGCATCCCACTGTGTCCCCCATCCAGCTGAGAATCATTGACTGCCCTATGGGCTTTGTGAAGATTGAACTGCCTGCGATCCACGGACATTGTGCTCCTGCAGAATAAAGCTTAATTTTGTTTTCATTATCACACTACTGCTATGCTGGTATTGGTGTTGGTGGGGCTGCTACATGGTTTTGGGTGGTGTGTAAGGGTTTGGGTGTGTGGGATATGTAGTAGTGTACTGCTCATTGGTGGGACCCTGTGATCTGTGTGCCATCACAAGGTGTTGGCTAACTTTCTTTGTTCATGTAGGCAGTTACTGCATGGTGCACTTGTCCAAGGGTGTATTCCTTCCTCTGTGTACCCAGCTTTCTTCCCTGCAGGGTGTTCCCAATGTTTAGCGCAGAGCTGTGTCTACATGAGCTGTGTGTGTGACGGAGCCCTTCTACTTTGGCCATGCATGCAGGGCCATGTCTCCACCTGCGACAATCGTGGCATCCTTGGTGATCACTGTACTTGTGTGTGGAGTCTGTTGACATGAGTTCATGGGGACATGTTCCCTTGTAGCCAGTATGCATGTGGATAATTCTGGCCTCACACACATGTGTTACACCCCTCCAGTCTCAGGGCACTGCTGGGAGGACTCTGCACCCACCCCTCCTGTCTCAGGGCACTGCTGGGAGGACTCCACACCCACCCCTCCTGTGTCTGGGCACTGCTGGGAGGACTCTGCACCCACCCCTCCTGTGTCAGGGCACTGCTGGGAGGACTCTGCACCCACCCCTCCTGTGTCAGGGCACTGCTGGGAGGACTCTGCACCCACCCCTCCTGTGTCAGGGCACTGCTGGGAGGACTCCACACCCACCCCTCCTGTCTCAGGGCACTGCTGGGAGGACTCCACACCCACCCCTCCTGTGTCTGGGCACTGCTGGGAGGACTCTGCACCCACCCCTCCTGTGTCAGGGCACTGCTGGGAGGACTCTGCACCCACCCCTCCTGTGTCAGGGCACTGCTGGGAGGACTCTGCACCCACCCCTCCTGTGTCAGGGCACTGCTGGGAGGACTCTGCACCCACCCCTCCTGTGTCAGGGCACTGCTGGGAGGACTCTGCACCCACCCCTCCTGTGTCAGGGCACTGCTGGGAGGACTCCACACCCACCCCTCCTGTCTCAGGGCACTGCTGGGAGGACTCCACACCCACCCCTCCTGTGTCAGGGCACTGCTGGGAGGACTCTGCACACACCCCTCCTGTCTCTGGGCACTGCTGGGAGGACTCTGCACACACCCCTCCTGTCTCTGGGCACTGCTGGGAGTGATGGGCACCCACCCCTCCTGTCTCAGGGCACTGCTGGGAGGACTCTGCACCCACCCCTCCTGTCTCAGGGCACTGCTGGGAGGACTCTGCACACACCCCTCCTGTCTCTGGGCACTGCTGGGAGTGATGGGCACCCACCCCTCCTGTCTCAGGGCACTGCTGGGAGGACTCCACACCCACCACTCCTGTCTCAGGGCACTGCTGGGTGGACTCTGCACACACACCTCCGATTTCTGGATATGTGCGCTTGGCACATACACGGTGGGGTTACGCACACTGCATTAGAGGTGAGGGTACGAGTCTACTGACACTGGTGTGGTGGGGGTACGCTCCGTACGTCCGCGGGTGTGGGTACGGGTCGTACTTACACTGTTGGGCAGGGGGGTACGCTCCTTGCATTCGTGGGTGGGGGTTCGAGTCGTACTTACACTGTTGGCATGGGGGGTACGCTCCATGCATACGCGGGTGGGGGTACGGGTCGTACTTACACTGTTGGGCAGGGGGGTACGCTCCTTGCATTCGCGGGTGGGGGTACGGGTCGTACTTACACTGTTGGGCTGGGGGTACGCTCTGTACGTCCGCGGGTGGGGGTACGGGTCGTACTTACACTGTTGGGCTGGGGGTACGCTCCGTACGTCCGCGGGTGGGGGTACGGGTCGTACTTACACTGTTGGGCTGGGGGTACGCTCCGTACGTCCGCGGGTGGGGGTACGGGTCGTACTTACTCTGTTGGGCTGGGGGTACGCTCCGTACGTCCGCGGGTGGGGGTACGGGTCGTACTTACACTGTTGGGCTGGGGGTACGCTCCGTACGTCCGCGGGTGGGGGTACGGGTCGTACTTACACTGTTGGGCTGGGGGTACGCTCCGTACGTCCGCGGGTGGGGGTACGGGTCGTACTTACACTGTTGGGCTGGGGGTACGCTCCGTACGTCCGCGGGTGGGGGTACGGGTCGTACTTACACTGTTGGGCTGGGGGTACGCTCCGTACGTCCGCGGGTGGGGGTACGGGTCGTACTTACACTGTTGGGCTGGGGGTACGCTCCGTACGTCCGCGGGTGTGGGTACGGGTCGTACTTACACTGTTGGGCAGGGGGGTACGCTCCTTGCATTCGCGGGTGGGGGTACAGGTCGTACTTACACTGTTGGGCAGGGGGGTACGCTCCTTGCATTCGCGGGTGGGGGTACGGGTCGTACTTACACTGTTGGGCTGGGGGTACGCTCCGTACGTCCGCGGGTGGGGGTACGGGTCGTACTTACACTGTTGGGCTGGGGGTACGCTCCGTACGTCCGCGGGTGTGGGTACGGGTCGTACTTACACTGTTGGGCTGGGGGTACGCTCCGTACGTCCGCGGGTGTGGGTACGGGTCGTACTTACACTGTTGGGCAGGGGGGTACGCTCCTTGCATTCGCGGGTGGGGGAACGGGTCGTACTTACACTGTTGGGGTGGGGGGTACGCTCCTTGCATTCGTGGGTGGGGGTACGGGTCGTACTTACACTGTTGGGCTGGGGGGTACGCTCCTTGCATTCGTGGGTGGGGGTTCGAGTCGTACTTACACTGTTGGCATGGGGGGTACGCTCCATGCATTCGTGGGTGGGGGTACGGGTCGTACTTACACTGTTGGGCAGGGGGGTACGCTCCTTGCATACGCGGGTGGGGGTACGGGTCGTACTTTCACTGTTGGGGTGGGGGGTACGCTCCTTGCATACGGGGTGGGGGTAGGGTCCGTACATATCCGTCCCCACGCTATGTGATGTTTGTGCGGCCCGTACCCAGGCCTTTGCCACGTGGGTGCGATCCGTCCCGCCATTGTTGGGGTGACGTGTGTGGGCGTGGTCCGACTCGTACCCACGCTCTTCAGGCGTGGGTACGGGACGTACCTGTCTGGTTGTGTTGCCGGTTCGCGTGGTGACGGACTTCCGTTGTGGCGGTCGCTGGATTATCAGGACACGCCCCCACCCCCTCGTGGTGACCAGGGCATGGGAGTCAGGTATGTCCAGGCCATGTGTAGTGTGTCACTCATGTGGTTGTTTTGTGGCCTGCCCTGGTAGTGCCACCCCCACCCCACCCCACTTTCCCCCCTCCCTTAGTTATTCTGACCTTCTGCGGCGTCTGCGTCGTAACCTGTAGAGGAGGTGGACTGCTATGAGGGCAGGGATGACTCGTAGGTTTGGGTCCATGTCTGTCCGTCACGTACTGGTCCTCCTTGTTCGCGTCGTCATCTGTCCGTCGCGTACTGGTGGTCCTTGTTCGCGTCGTCCTGATTTCCCGGCAGTTTTTGGCTGCCGCAAAATATTCACCGTGCGGGGTGACGTCGGTGCGAATCGTGATTCCTGGGTCGTGAATGGCTGGCTGCGTGCGTCCCGACGTCAGGTCGGCGCTTTCCCGGATCGCATTGGTAGGTGTTTTTTGTTCGGTCGGTCTTTTTTACGATTCGTACGGTAATGGTGTACCCGTGCGAATCATAATTCCATGTTTGTATATTTTGACGACCGGGTACGCGTCGGACGGAGAATATGCTCCGTCCGACGGTTCGTACCCGGTTTTTACCGGATTGTGATCGGCACCCATGAGTCTGTGTGCACACAGGAATTCTAATCAGAGATTTAATTTGTGTTGCTCTTGCTCTGTTAGACTTGCACTCGCAGGAAAGGGGCAGCTTGTTTTCTTGAACTGTGATGGTTAGCATTCAGCAGAAATCACTTTCTCACAAATGAGAGGCAAATGCTAACAGATTTGAAATTAGCATGGTACATTCTCCTTCCACTTTGAAAGTTGTGTTTTACATGTTATGTTAAGGAAGATATTTAACTGCCTTGAACATGTCAGATATTATGGATTATGTCTTCACCATAAATTAAGGTGTACTGGTATCACTCAGGATTACTGTTTTGTGCCTAGAATCACACCATGAGTCTGTGTGCACACAGGAATTCTTCTCAGAGATTTAATTCGTGTTGCTCTTGCTCTGTTAGACTTGCACTCGCAGGAAAGGGGCAGCTTGTTTTCTTGAACTGTGATGGTTAGCATTCAGCAGAAATCACTTTCTCACAAATGAGAGGCAAATGCTATCACATTTGAAATTAGCATGGTACATTTTCCTTCCACTTTGAAAGTTGTGTTTTACATTTTATGTTAAGGAAGATATTTAACTGCCTTGAACATGTCAGATATTATGGAGTATGTCTACACCATAAGTAAAGGTGTACTGGTATCACCCAGGAATACTGTTTTGTGCCTAGAATCACACCATGAGTCTGTGTGCACACAGGAATTCTTCTCAGAGATTTAATTTGTGTTGCTCTTGCTCTGTTAGACTTGCACTCGCAGGAAAGGGGCAGCTTGTTTTCTTGAACTGTGATGGTTAGCATTCAGCAGAAATCACTTTCTCACAAATGAGAGGCAAATGCTAACACATTTGAAATTAGCATGGTACATTTTCCTTCCACTTTGAAAGTTGTGTTTTACATTTTATGTTAAGGAAGATATTTAACTGCCTTGAACATGTCAGATATTATGGAGTATGTCTACACCATAAGTAAAGGTGTACTGGTATCACCCAGGAATACTGTTTTGTGCCTAGAATCATACCATGAGTCTTTGTGCACACTGGAATTCTTCTCAGAGATTTAATTTGTGTTGCTCTTGCTCTGTTAGACTTGCACTCACAGGAAAGGGGCAGCTTGTTTTCTTGAACTGTGATGGTTAGCATTCAGCAGAAATCACTTTCTCACAAATGAGAGGCAAATGCTAACACATTTGAAATTAGCATGGTACATTTTCCTTCCACTTTGAAAGTTGTGTTTTATTTTTTATGTTTTGGAAGATATTTAACTGCCTTGAACATGTCAGATATTATGGAGTATGTCTTCACCATAAGTTAAGGTGTACTGGTATCACCCAGGAATACTGTGTTGGGCCTAGAATCACACCATGAGTCTGTGTGCACACAGGAATTCTAATCAGAGATTTAATTTGTGTTGCTCTTGCTCTGTTAGACTTGCACTCGCAGGAAAGGGACAGCTTGTTTTCTTGAACAGTGATGGTTAGCATTCAGCAGAAATCACTTTCTCACAAATGAGAGGCAAATGCTAACACATTTGAAATTAGCATGGTACATTCTCCTTCCACTTTGAAAGTTGTGTTTTACATGTTATGTTAAGGAAGATATTTAACTGCCTTGAACATGTCAGATATTATGGATTATGTCTTCACCATAAGTTAAGGTGTACTGGTATCACTCAGGATTAATGTTTTGTGCCTAGAATCACACCATGAGTCTGTGTGCACACAGGAATTCTTCTCAGAGATTTAATTTGTGTTGCTCTTGCTCTGTTAGACTTGCACTCGCAGGAAAGGGGCAGCTTGTTTTCTTGAACTGTGATGGTTAGCATTCAGCAGAAATCACTTTCTCACAAATGAGAGGCAAATGCTATAACATTTGAAATTAGCATGGTACATTTTCCTTCCACTTTGAAAGTTGTGTTTTACATTTTATGTTAAGGAAGATATTTAACTGCCTTGAACATGTCAGATATTATGGAGTATGTCTACACCATAAGTAAAGGTGTACTGGTATCAGCCAGGAATACTGTTTTGTGCCTAGAATCACACCATGAGTCTGTGTGCACACAGGAATTCTTCTCAGAGATTTAATTTGTGTTGCTCTTGCTCTGTTAGACTTGCACTCGCAGGAAAGGGGCAGCATGTTTTCTTGAACTGTGATGGTTAGCATTCAGCAGAAATCACTTTCTCACAAATGAGAGGCAAATGCTAACACATTTGAAATTAGCATGGTACATTTTCCTTCCACTTTGAAAGTTGTGTTTTACATTTTATGTTTTGGAAGATATTTAACTGCCTTGAACATGTCAGATATTATGGAGTATGTCTTCACCATAAGTTAAGGTGTACTGGTATCACCCAGGAATACTGTGTTGGGCCTAGAATCACACCATGAGTCTGTGTGCACACAGGAATTCTAATCAGAGATTTAATTTGTGTTGCTCTTGCTCTGTTAGACTTGCACTCGCAGGAAAGGGACAGCTTGTTTTCTTGAACAGTGATGGTTAGCATTCAGCAGAAATCACTTTCTCACAAATGAGAGGCAAATGCTAACACATTTGAAATTAGCATGGTACATTCTCCTTCCACTTTGAAAGTTGTGTTTTACATGTTATGTTAAGGAAGATATTTAACTGCCTTGAACATGTCAGATATTATGGATTATGTCTTCACCATAAGTTAAGGTGTACTGGTATCACTCAGGATTAATGTTTTGTGCCTAGAATCACACCATGAGTCTGTGTGCACACAGGAATTCTTCTCAGAGATTTAATTTGTGTTGCTCTTGCTCTGTTAGACTTGCACTCGCAGGAAAGGGGCAGCTTGTTTTCTTGAACTGTGATGGTTAGCATTCAGCAGAAATCACTTTCTCACAAATGAGAGGCAAATGCTATAACATTTGAAATTAGCATGGTACATTTTCCTTCCACTTTGAAAGTTGTGTTTTACATTTTATGTTAAGGAAGATATTTAACTGCCTTGAACATGTCAGATATTATGGAGAATGTCTACACCATAAGTAAAGGTGTACTGGTATCAGCCAGGAATACTGTTTTGTGCCTAGAATCACACCATGAGTCTGTGTGCACACAGGAATTCTTCTCAGAGATTTAATTTGTGTTGCTCTTGCTCTGTTAGACTTGCACTCGCAGGAAAGGGGCAGCATGTTTTCTTGAACTGTGATGGTTAGCATTCAGCAGAAATCACTTTCTCACAAATGAGAGGCAAATGCTAACACATTTGAAATTAGCATGGTACATTTTCCTTCCACTTTGAAAGTTGTGTTTTACATTTTATGTTTTGGAAGATATTTAACTGCCTTGAACATGTCAGATATTATGGAGTATGTCTTCACCATAAGTTAAGGTGTACTGGTATCAACCAGGAATACTGTTTTGTGCCTAGAATCACACCATGAGTCTGTGTGCACACAGGAATTCTTCTCAGAGATTTAATTTGTGTTGCTCTTGCTCTGTTAGACTTGCACTCGGAGGAAAGGGGCAGCATGTTTTCTTGAACTGTGATGGTTAGCATTCAGCAGAAATCACTTTCTCACAAATGAGAGGCAAATGCTAACACATTTGAAATTAGCATGGTACATTTTCCTTCCACTACGAAAGTTGTGTTTTACATTTTATGTTTTGGAAGATATTTAACTGCCTTGAACATGTCAGATATTATGGAGTATGTCTTCACCATAAGTTAAGGTGTACTGGTATCACCCAGGAATGCTGTTTTCTGCCTAGAATCACACCATGAATCTGTGTGCACACAGGAATTCTTCTCAGAGATTTAATTTGTGTTGCTCTTGCTCTGTTAGACTTGCACTCGCAGGAAAGGGGCAGCTTGTTTTCTTGAACTGTGATGGTTAGCATTCAGCAGAAATTACTTTCTCACAAATGAGAGGCAAATGCTAACACATTTGAAATTAGCATGGTACATTTTCCTTCCACTTTGAAAGTTGTGTTTTACATTTTATGTTAAGGAAGATATTTAACTGCCTTGAACATGTCAGATATTATGGAGTATGTCTACACCATAAGTAAAGGTGTACTGGTATCACCCAGGAATACTGTTTTGTGCCTAGAATCACACCATGAGTCTTTGTGCACACTGGAATTCTTCTCAGAGATTTAATTTGTGTTGCTCTTGCTCTGTTAGACTTGCACTCACAGGAAAGGGGCAGCTTGTTTTCTTGAACTGTGATGGTTAGCATTCAGCAGAAATCACTTTCTCACAAATGAGAGGCAAATGCTAACACATTTGAAATTAGCATGGTACATTTTCCTTCCACTTTGAAAGTTGTGTTTTACATTTTATGTTAAGGAAGATATTTAACTGCCTTGAACATGTCAGATATTATGGAGTATGTCTTCACCATAAGTTAAGGTGTACTGGTATCACCCAGGAATACTGTGTTGGGCCTAGAATCACACCATGAGTCTGTGTGCACACAGGAATTCTAATCAGAGATTTAATTTGTGTTGCTCTTGCTCTGTTAGACTTGCACTCGCAGGAAAGGGGCAGCTTGTTTTCTTGAACTGTGATGGTTAGCATTCAGCAGAAATCACTTTCTCACAAATGAGAGGCAAATGCTAACACATTTGAAATTAGCATGGTACATTCTCCTTCCACTTTGAAAGTTGTGTTTTACATGTTATGTTAAGGAAGATATTTAACTGCCATGAACATGTCAGATATTATGGATTATGTCTTCACCATAAGTTAAGGTGTACTGGTATCACTCAGGATTACTGTTTTGTGCCTAGAATCACACCATGAGTCTGTGTGCACACAGGAATTCTTCTCAGAGATTTAATTCGTGTTGCTCTTGCTCTGTTAGACTTGCACTCGCAGGAAAGGGGCAGCTTGTTTTCTTGAACTGTGATGGTTAGCATTCAGCAGAAATCACTTTCTCACAAATGAGAGGCAAATGCTATCACATTTGAAATTAGCATGGTACATTTTCCTTCCACTTTGAAAGTTGTGTTTTACATTTTATGTTAAGGAAGATATTTAACTGCCTTGAACATGTCAGATATTATGGAGTATGTCTACACCATAAGTAAAGGTGTACTGGTATCAGCCAGGAATACTGTTTTGTGCCTAGAATCACACCATGAGTCTGTGTGCACACAGGAATTCTTCTCAGAGATTTAATTTGTGTTGCTCTTGCTCTGTTAGACTTGCACTCGCAGGAAAGGGGCAGCATGTTTTCTTGAACTGTGATGGTTAGCATTCAGCAGAAATCACTTTCTCACAAATGAGAGGCAAATGCTAACACATTTGAAATTAGCATGGTACATTTTCCTTCCACTTTGAAAGTTGTGTTTTACATTTTATGTTTTGGAAGATATTTAACTGCCTTGAACATGTCAGATATCATGGAGAATGTCTTCACCATAAGTTAAGGTGTACTGGTATCACCCAGGAATACTGTTTTCTGCCTAGAATCACACCATGAATCTGTGTGCACACAGGAATTCTTCTCAGAGATTTAATTTGTGTTGCTCTTGCTCTGTTAGACTTGCACTCGCAGGAAAGGGGCAGCTTGTTTTCTTGAACTGTGATGGTTAGCATTCAGCAGAAATTACTTTCTCACAAATGAGAGGCAAATGCTAACACATTTGAAATTAGCATGGTACATTTTCCTTCCACTTTGAAAGTTGTGTTTTACTTTTTATGTTAAGGAAGATATTTAACTGCCTTGAACATGTCAGATATTATGGAGTATGTCTTCACCATAAGTTAAGGTGTACTGGTATCAACCAGGAATACTGTTTTGTGCCTAGAATCACACCATGAGTCTGTGTGCACACAGGAATTCTTCTCAGAGATTTAATTTGTGTTGCTCTTGCTCTGTTAGACTTGCACTCGGAGGAAAGCGGCAGCATGTTTTCTTGAACTGTGATGGTTAGCATTCAGCAGAAATCACTTTCTCACAAATGAGAGGCAAATGCTAACACATTTGAAATTAGCATGGTACATTTTCCTTCCACTTCGAAAGTTGTGTTTTACATTTTATGTTTTGGAAGATATTTAACTGCCTTGAACATGTCAGATATTATGGAGTATGTCTTCACCATAAGTTAAGGTGTACTGGTATCACCCAGGAATACTGTTTTCTGCCTAGAATCACACCATGAATCTGTGTGCACACAGGAATTCTTCTCAGAGATTTAATTTGTTTTGCTCTTGCTCTGTTAGACTTGCACTCGCAGGAAAGGGGCAGCTTGTTTTCTTGAACTGTGATGGTTAGCATTCAGCAGAAATTACTTTCTCACAAATGAGAGGCAAATGCTAACACATTTGAAATTAGCATGGTACATTTTCCTTCCACTTTGAAAGTTGTGTTTTACATTTTATGTTAAGGAAGATATTTAACTGCCTTGAACATGTCAGATATTATGGAGTATGTCTACACCATAAGTAAAGGTGTACTGGTATCACCCAGGAATACTGTTTTGTGCCTAGAATCACACCATGAGTCTGTGTGCACACAGGAATTCTTCTCAGAGATTTAATTTGTGTTGCTCTTGCTCTGTTAGACTTGCACTCGGAGGAAAGGGGCAGCATGTTTTCTTGAACTGTGATGGTTAGCATTCAGCAGAAATCACTTTCTCACAAATGAGAGGCAAATGCTAACACATTTGAAATTAGCATGGTACATTCTCCTTCCACTTTGAAAGTTGTGTTTTACATGTTATGTTAAGGAAGATATTTAACTGCCTTGAACATGTCAGATATTATGGATTATGTCTTCACCATAAGTTAAGGTGTACTGGTATCACTCAGGATTAATGTTTTGTGCCTAGAATCACACCATGAGTCTGTGTGCACACAGGAATTCTTCTCAGAGATTTAATTTGTGTTGCTCTTGCTCTGTTAGACTTGCACTCGCAGGAAAGGGGCAGCTTGTTTTCTTGAACTGTGATGGTTAGCATTCAGCAGAAATCACTTTCTCACAAATGAGAGGCAAATGCTATAACATTTGAAATTAGCATGGTACATTTTCCTTCCACTTTGAAAGTTGTGTTTTACATTTTATGTTAAGGAAGATATTTAACTGCCTTGAACATGTCAGATATTATGGAGTATGTCTACACCATAAGTAAAGGTGTACTGGTATCAGCCAGGAATACTGTTTTGTGCCTAGAATCACACCATGAGTCTGTGTGCACACAGGAATTCTTCTCAGAGATTTAATTTGTGTTGCTCTTGCTCTGTTAGACTTGCACTCGCAGGAAAGGGGCAGCATGTTTTCTTGAACTGTGAGGGTTAGCATTCAGCAGAAATCACTTTCTCACAAATGAGAGGCAAATGCTAACACATTTGAAATTAGCATGGTACATTTTCCTTCCACTTTGAAAGTTGTGTTTTACATTTTATGTTTTGGAAGATATTTAACTGCCTTGAACATGTCAGATATTATGGAGTATGTCTTCACCATAAGTTAAGGTGTACTGGTATCAACCAGGAATACTGTTTTGTGCCTAGAATCACACCATGAGTCTGTGTGCACACAGGAATTCTTCTCAGAGATTTAATTTGTGTTGCTCTTGCTCTGTTAGACTTGCACTCGGAGGAAAGGGGCAGCATGTTTTCTTGAACTGTGATGGTTAGCATTCAGCAGAAATCACTTTCTCACAAATGAGAGGCAAATGCTAACACATTTGAAATTAGCATGGTACATTTTCCTTCCACTACGAAAGTTGTGTTTTACATTTTATGTTTTGGAAGATATTTAACTGCCTTGAACATGTCAGATATTATGGAGTATGTCTTCACCATAAGTTAAGGTGTACTGGTATCACCCAGGAATGCTGTTTTCTGCCTAGAATCACACCATGAATCTGTGTGCACACAGGAATTCTTCTCAGAGATTTAATTTGTGTTGCTCTTGCTCTGTTAGACTTGCACTCGCAGGAAAGGGGCAGCTTGTTTTCTTGAACTGTGATGGTTAGCATTCAGCAGAAATTACTTTCTCACAAATGAGAGGCAAATGCTAACACATTTGAAATTAGCATGGTACATTTTCCTTCCACTTTGAAAGTTGTGTTTTACATTTTATGTTAAGGAAGATATTTAACTGCCCTGAACATGTCAGATATTATGGAGTATGTCTACACCATAAGTAAAGGTGTACTGGTATCACCCAGGAATACTGTTTTGTGCCTAGAATCACACCATGAGTCTTTGTGCACACTGGAATTCTTCTCAGAGATTTAATTTGTGTTGCTCTTGCTCTGTTAGACTTGCACTCACAGGAAAGGGGCAGCTTGTTTTCTTGAACTGTGATGGTTAGCATTCAGCAGAAATCACTTTCTCACAAATGAGAGGCAAATGCTAACACATTTGAAATTAGCATGGTACATTTTCCTTCCACTTTGAAAGTTGTGTTTTACATTTTATGTTAAGGAAGATATTTAACTGCCTTGAACATGTCAGATATTATGGAGTATGTCTTCACCATAAGTTAAGGTGTACTGGTATCACCCAGGAATACTGTGTTGGGCCTAGAATCACACCATGAGTCTGTGTGCACACAGGAATTCTAATCAGAGATTTAATTTGTGTTGCTCTTGCTCTGTTAGACTTGCACTCGCAGGAAAGGGGCAGCTTGTTTTCTTGAACTGTGATGGTTAGCATTCAGCAGAAATCACTTTCTCACAAATGAGAGGCAAATGCTAACACATTTGAAATTAGCATGGTACATTCTCCTTCCACTTTGAAAGTTGTGTTTTACATGTTATGTTAAGGAAGATATTTAACTGCCATGAACATGTCAGATATTATGGATTATGTCTTCACCATAAGTTAAGGTGTACTGGTATCACTCAGGATTACTGTTTTGTGCCTAGAATCACACCATGAGTCTGTGTGCACACAGGAATTCTTCTCAGAGATTTAATTCGTGTTGCTCTTGCTCTGTTAGACTTGCACTCGCAGGAAAGGGGCAGCTTGTTTTCTTGAACTGTGATGGTTAGCATTCAGCAGAAATCACTTTCTCACAAATGAGAGGCAAATGCTATCACATTTGAAATTAGCATGGTACATTTTCCTTCCACTTTGAAAGTTGTGTTTTACATTTTATGTTAAGGAAGATATTTAACTGCCTTGAACATGTCAGATATTATGGAGTATGTCTACACCATAAGTAAAGGTGTACTGGTATCAGCCAGGAATACTGTTTTGTGCCTAGAATCACACCATGAGTCTGTGTGCACACAGGAATTCTTCTCAGAGATTTAATTTGTGTTGCTCTTGCTCTGTTAGACTTGCACTCGCAGGAAAGGGGCAGCATGTTTTCTTGAACTGTGATGGTTAGCATTCAGCAGAAATCACTTTCTCACAAATGAGAGGCAAATGCTAACACATTTGAAATTAGCATGGTACATTTTCCTTCCACTTTGAAAGTTGTGTTTTACATTTTATGTTTTGGAAGATATTTAACTGCCTTGAACATGTCAGATATCATGGAGAATGTCTTCACCATAAGTTAAGGTGTACTGGTATCACCCAGGAATACTGTTTTCTGCCTAGAATCACACCATGAATCTGTGTGCACACAGGAATTCTTCTCAGAGATTTAATTTGTGTTGCTCTTGCTCTGTTAGACTTGCACTCGCAGGAAAGGGGCAGCTTGTTTTCTTGAACTGTGATGGTTAGCATTCAGCAGAAATTACTTTCTCACAAATGAGAGGCAAATGCTAACACATTTGAAATTAGCATGGTACATTTTCCTTCCACTTTGAAAGTTGTGTTTTACTTTTTATGTTAAGGAAGATATTTAACTGCCTTGAACATGTCAGATATTATGGAGTATGTCTTCACCATAAGTTAAGGTGTACTGGTATCAACCAGGAATACTGTTTTGTGCCTAGAATCACACCATGAGTCTGTGTGCACACAGGAATTCTTCTCAGAGATTTAATTTGTGTTGCTCTTGCTCTGTTAGACTTGCACTCGGAGGAAAGGGGCAGCATGTTTTCTTGAACTGTGATGGTTAGCATTCAGCAGAAATCACTTTCTCACAAATGAGAGGCAAATGCTAACACATTTGAAATTAGCATGGTACATTTTCCTTCCACTTCGAAAGTTGTGTTTTACATTTTATGTTTTGGAAGATATTTAACTGCCTTGAACATGTCAGATATTATGGAGTATGTCTTCACCATAAGTTAAGGTGTACTGGTATCACCCAGGAATACTGTTTTCTGCCTAGAATCACACCATGAATCTGTGTGCACACAGGAATTCTTCTCAGAGATTTAATTTGTTTTGCTCTTGCTCTGTTAGACTTGCACTCGCAGGAAAGGGGCAGCTTGTTTTCTTGAACTGTGATGGTTAGCATTCAGCAGAAATTACTTTCTCACAAATGAGAGGCAAATGCTAACACATTTGAAATTAGCATGGTACATTTTCCTTCCACTTTGAAAGTTGTGTTTTACATTTTATGTTAAGGAAGATATTTAACTGCCTTGAACATGTCAGATATTACGGAGTATGTCTACACCATAAGTAAAGGTGTACTGGTATCACCCAGGAATACTGTTTTGTGCCTAGAATCACACCATGAGTCTGTGTGCACACAGGAATTCTTCTCAGAGATTTAATTTGTGTTGCTCTTGCTCTGTTAGACTTGCACTCGGAGGAAAGGGGCAGCATGTTTTCTTGAACTGTGATGGTTAGCATTCAGCAGAAATCACTTTCTCACAAATGAGAGGCAAATGCTAACACATTTGAAATTAGCATGGTACATTCTCCTTCCACTTTGAAAGATGTGTTTTACATGTTATGTTAAGGAAGATATTTAACTGCCTTGAACATGTCAGATATTATGGATTATGTCTTCACCATAAGTTAAGGTGTACTGGTATCACTCAGGATTAATGTTTTGTGCCTAGAATCACACCATGAGTCTGTGTGCACACAGGAATTCTTCTCAGAGATTTAATTTGTGTTGCTCTTGCTCTGTTAGACTTGCACTCGCAGGAAAGGGGCAGCTTGTTTTCTTGAACTGTGATGGTTAGCATTCAGCAGAAATCACTTTCTCACAAATGAGAGGCAAATGCTATCACATTTGAAATTAGCATGGTACATTTTCCTTCCACTTTGAAAGTTGTGTTTTACATTTTATGTTTTGGAAGATATTTAACTGCCTTGAACATGTCAGATATTATGGAGTATGTCTTCACCATAAGTTAAGGTGTACTGGTATCACCCAGGAATACTGTGTTGTGCCTAGAATCACACCATGAGTCTGTGTGCACCTTGAATTCTTATCAGAGATTTAATTTGTGTTGCTCTTGCTCTGTTAGACTTGCACTCGCAGGAAAGGGGCAGCTTGTTTTCTTGAACTGTGATGGTTAGCATTCAGCAGAAATCACTTTCTCACAAATGAGAGGCAAATGCTAACACATTTGAAATTAGCATGGTACATTTTCCTTCCACTTTGAAAGTTGTGTTTTACATTTTATGTTAAGGAAGATATTTAACTGCCTTGAACATGTCAGATATTATGGAGTATGTCTACACCATAAGTAAAGGTGTACTGGTATCACCCAGGAATACTGTTTTGTGCCTAGAATCATACCATGAGTCTTTGGCACACTGGAATTCTTCTCAGAGATTTAATTTGTGTTGCTCTTGCTCTGTTAGACTTGCACTCGCAGGAAAGGGGCAGCTTGTTTTCTTGAACTGTGATGGTTAGCATTCAGCAGAAATCACTTTCTCACAAATGAGAGGCAAATGCTATAACATTTGAAATTAGCATGGTACATTTTCCTTTCACTTTGAAAGTTGTGTTTTACATTTTATGTTAAGGAAGATATTTAACTGCCTTGAACATGTCAGATATTATGGAGTATGTCTACACCATAAGTAAAGGTGTACTGGTATCAGCCAGGAATACTGTTTTGTGCCTAGAATCACACCATGAGTCTGTGTGCACACAGGAATTCTTCTCAGAGATTTAATTTGTGTTGCTCTTGCTCTGTTAGACTTGCACTCGCAGGAAAGGGGCAGCATGTTTTCTTGAACTGTGATGGTTAGCATTCAGCAGAAATCACTTTCTCACAAATGAGAGGCAAATGCTAACACATTTGAAATTAGCATGGTACATTTTCCTTCCACTTTGAAAGTTGTGTTTTACATTTTATGTTTTGGAAGATATTTAACTGCCTTGAACATGTCAGATATTATGGAGTATGTCTTCACCATAAGTTAAGGTGTACTGGTATCAACCAGGAATACTGTTTTGTGCCTAGAATCACACCATGAGTCTGTGTGCACACAGGAATTCTTCTCAGAGATTTAATTTGTGTTGCTCTTGCTCTGTTAGACTTGCACTCGGAGGAAAGGGGCAGCATGTTTTCTTGAACTGTGATGGTTAGCATTCAGCAGAAATCACTTTCTCACAAATGAGAGGCAAATGCTAACACATTTGAAATTAGCATGGTACATTTTCCTTCCACTACGAAAGTTGTGTTTTACATTTTATGTTTTGGAAGATATTTAACTGCCTTGAACATGTCAGATATTATGGAGTATGTCTTCACCATAAGTTAAGGTGTACTGGTATCACCCAGGAATGCTGTTTTCTGCCTAGAATCACACCATGAATCTGTGTGCACACAGGAATTCTTCTCAGAGATTTAATTTGTGTTGCTCTTGCTCTGTTAGACTTGCACTCGCAGGAAAGGGGCAGCTTGTTTTCTTGAACTGTGATGGTTAGCATTCAGCAGAAATTACTTTCTCACAAATGAGAGGCAAATGCTAACACATTTGAAATTAGCATGGTACATTTTCCTTCCACTTTGAAAGTTGTGTTTTACATTTTATGTTTTGGAAGATATTTAACTGCCTTGAACATGTCAGATATTATGGAGTATGTCTTCACCATAAGTTAAGGTGTACTGGTATCACCCAGGAATACTGTGTTGGGCCTAGAATCACACCATGAGTCTGTGTGCACACAGGAATTCTAATCAGAGATTTAATTTGTGTTGCTCTTGCTCTGTTAGACTTGCACTCGCAGGAAAGGGACAGCTTGTTTTCTTGAACAGTGATGGTTAGCATTCAGCAGAAATCACTTTCTCACAAATGAGAGGCAAATGCTAACACATTTGAAATTAGCATGGTACATTCTCCTTCCACTTTGAAAGTTGTGTTTTACATGTTATGTTAAGGAAGATATTTAACTGCCTTGAACATGTCAGATATTATGGATTATGTCTTCACCATAAGTTACGGTGTACTGGTATCACTCAGGATTAATGTTTTGTGCCTAGAATCACACCATGAGTCTGTGTGCACACAGGAATTCTTCTCAGAGATTTAATTTGTGTTGCTCTTGCTCTGTTAGACTTGCACTCGCAGGAAAGGGGCAGCTTGTTTTCTTGAACTGTGATGGTTAGCATTCAGCAGAAATCACTTTCTCACAAATGAGAGGCAAATGCTATCACATTTGAAATTAGCATGGTACATTTTCCTTCCACTTTGAAAGTTGTGTTTTACATTTTATGTTAAGGAAGATATTTAACTGCCTTGAACATGTCAGATATTATGGAGTATGTCTACACCATAAGGAAAGGTGTACTGGTATCAGCCAGGAATACTGTTTTGTGCCTAGAATCACACCATGAGTCTGTGTGCACACAGGAATTCTTCTCAGAGATTTAATTTGTGTTGCTCTTGCTCTGTTAGACTTGCACTCGCAGGAAAGGGGCAGCATGTTTTCTTGAACTGTGATGGTTAGCATTCAGCAGAAATCACTTTCTCACAAATGAGAGGCAAATGCTAACACATTTGAAATTAGCATGGTACATTTTCCATCCACTTTGAAAGTTGTGTTTTACATTTTATGTTTTGGAAAATATTTAACTGCCTTGAACATGTCAGATATCATGGAGAATGTCTTCACCATAAGTTAAGGTGTACTGGTATCACCCAGGAATACTGTTTTCTGCCTAGAATCACACCATGAATCTGTGTGCACACAGGAATTCTTCTCAGAGATTTAATTTGTGTTGCTCTTGCTCTGTTAGACTTGCACTCGGAGGAAAGGGGCAGCATGTTTTCTTGAACTGTGATGGTTAGCATTCAGCAGAAATCACTTTCTCACAAATGAGAGGCAAATGCTAACACATTTGAAATTAGCATGGTACATTTTCCTTCCACTTCGAAAGTTGTGTTTTACATTTTATGTTTTGGAAGATATTTAACTGCCTTGAACATGTCAGATATTATGGAGTATGTCTTCACCATAAGTTAAGGTGTACTGGTATCACCCAGGAATACTGTTTTCTGCCTAGAATCACACCATGAATCTGTGTGCACACAGGAATTCTTCTCAGAGATTTAATTTGTGTTGCTCTTGCTCTGTTAGACTTGCACTCGCAGGAAAGGGGCAGCTTGTTTTCTTGAACTGTGATGGTTAGCATTCAGCAGAAATTACTTTCTCACAAATGAGAGGCAAATGCTAACACATTTGAAATTAGCATGGTACATTTTCCTTCCACTTTGAAAGTTGTGTTTTACATTTTATGTTTTGGAAGATATTTAACTGCCTTGAACATGTCAGATATTATGGAGTATGTCTTCACCATAAGTTAAGGTGTACTGGTATCACCCAGGAATACTGTGTTGTGCCTAGAATCACACCATGAGTCTGTGTGCACCTTGAATTCTTATCAGAGATTTAATTTGTGTTGCTCTTGCTCTGTTAGACTTGCACTCGCAGGAAAGGGGCAGCTTGTTTTCTTGAACTGTGATGGTTAGCATTCAGCAGAAATCACTTTCTCACAAATGAGAGGCAAATGCTAACACATTTGAAATTAGCATGGTACATTTTCCTTCCACTTTGAAAGTTGTGTTTTACATTTTATGTTAAGGAAGATATTTAACTGCCTTGAACATGTCAGATATTATGGAGTATGTCTACACCATAAGTAAAGGTGTACTGGTATCACCCAGGAATACTGTTTTGTGCCTAGAATCATACCATGAGTCTTTGTGCACACTGGAATTCTTCTCAGAGATTTAATTTGTGTTGCTCTTGCTCTGTTAGACTTGCACTCACAGGAAAGGGGCAGCTTGTTTTCTTGAACTGTGATGGTTAGCATTCAGCAGAAATCACTTTCTCACAAATGAGAGGCAAATGCTAACACATTTGAAATTAGCATGGTACATTTTCCTTCCACTTTGAAAGTTGTGTTTTACATTTTATGTTTTGGAAGATATTTAACTGCCTTGAACATGTCAGATATTATGGAGTATGTCTTCACCATAAGTTAAGGTGTACTGGTATCACCCAGGAATACTGTGTTGGGCCTAGAATCACACCATGAGTCTGTGTGCACACAGGAATTCTAATCAGAGATTTAATTTGTGTTGCTCTTGCTCTGTTAGACTTGCACTCGCAGGAAAGGGACAGCTTGTTTTCTTGAACAGTGATGGTTAGCATTCAGCAGAAATCACTTTCTCACAAATGAGAGGCAAATGCTAACACATTTGAAATTAGCATGGTACATTCTCCTTCCACTTTGAAAGTTGTGTTTTACATGTTATGTTAAGGAAGATATTTAACTGCCTTGAACATGTCAGATATTATGGATTATGTCTTCACCATAAGTTAAGGTGTACTGGTATCACTCAGGATTAATGTTTTGTGCCTAGAATCACACCATGAGTCTGTGTGCACACAGGAATTCTTCTCAGAGATTTAATTTGTGTTGCTCTTGCTCTGTTAGACTTGCACTCGCAGGAAAGGGGCAGCTTGTTTTCTTGAACTGTGATGGTTAGCATTCAGCAGAAATCACTTTCTCACAAATGAGAGGCAAATGCTATCACATTTGAAATTAGCATGGTACATTTTCCTTCCACTTTGAAAGTTGTGTTTTACATTTTATGTTTTGGAAGATATTTAACTGCCTTGAACATGTCAGATATTATGGAGTATGTCTTCACCATAAGTTAAGGTGTACTGGTATCACCCAGGAATACTGTGTTGTGCCTAGAATCACACCATGAGTCTGTGTGCACCTTGAATTCTTATCAGAGATTTAATTTGTGTTGCTCTTGCTCTGTTAGACTTGCACTCGCAGGAAAGGGGCAGCTTGTTTTCTTGAACTGTGATGGTTAGCATTCAGCAGAAATCACTTTCTCACAAATGAGAGGCAAATGCTAACACATTTGAAATTAGCATGGTACATTTTCCTTCCACTTTGAAAGTTGTGTTTTACATTTTATGTTAAGGAAGATATTTAACTGCCTTGAACATGTCAGATATTATGGAGTATGTCTACACCATAAGTAAAGGTGTACTGGTATCACCCAGGAATACTGTTTTGTGCCTAGAATCATACCATGAGTCTTTGGCACACTGGAATTCTTCTCAGAGATTTAATTTGTGTTGCTCTTGCTCTGTTAGACTTGCACTCACAGGAAAGGGGCAGCTTGTTTTCTTGAACTGTGATGGTTAGCATTCAGCAGAAATCACTTTCTCACAAATGAGAGGCAAATGCTAACACATTTGAAATTAGCATGGTACATTTTCCTTCCACTTTGAAAGTTGTGTTTTACATTTTATGTTTTGGAAGATATTTAACTGCCTTGAACATGTCAGATATTATGGAGTATGTCTTCACCATAAGTTAAGGTGTACTGGTATCACCCAGGAATACTGTGTTGGGCCTAGAATCACACCATGAGTCTGTGTGCACACAGGAATTCTAATCAGAGATTTAATTTGTGTTGCTCTTGCTCTGTTAGACTTGCACTCGCAGGAAAGGGACAGCTTGTTTTCTTGAACAGTGATGGTTAGCATTCAGCAGAAATCACTTTCTCACAAATGAGAGGCAAATGCTAACACATTTAAAATTAGCATGGTACATTCTCCTTCCACTTTGAAAGTTGTGTTTTACATGTTATGTTAAGGAAGATATTTAACTGCCTTGAACATGTCAGATATTATGGATTATGTCTTCACCATAAGTTACGGTGTACTGGTATCACTCAGGATTAATGTTTTGTGCCTAGAATCACACCATGAGTCTGTGTGCACACAGGAATTCTTCTCAGAGATTTAATTTGTGTTGCTCTTGCTCTGTTAGACGTGCACTCGCAGGAAAGGGGCAGCTTGTTTTCTTGAACTGTGATGGTTAGCATTCAGCAGAAATCACTTTCTCACAAATGAGAGGCAAATGCTATCACATTTGAAATTAGCATGGTACATTTTCCTTCCACTTTGAAAGTTGTGTTTTACATTTTATGTTAAGGAAGATATTTAACTGCCTTGAACATGTCAGATATTATGGAGTATGTCTACACCATAAGGAAAGGTGTACTGGTATCAGCCAGGAATACTGTTTTGTGCCTAGAATCACACCATGAGTCTGTGTGCACACAGGAATTCTTCTCAGAGATTTAATTTGTGTTGCTCTTGCTCTGTTAGACTTGCACTCGCAGGAAAGGGGCAGCATGTTTTCTTGAACTGTGATGGTTAGCATTCAGCAGAAATCACTTTCTCACAAATGAGAGGCAAATGCTAACACATTTGAAATTAGCATGGTACATTTTCCTTCCACTTTGAAAGTTGTGTTTTACATTTTATGTTTTGGAAGATATTTAACTGCCTTGAACATGTCAGATATCATGGAGAATGTCTTCACCATAAGTTAAGGTGTACTGGTATCACCCAGGAATACTGTTTTCTGCCTAGAATCACACCATGAATCTGTGTGCACACAGGAATTCTTCTCAGAGATTTAATTTGTGTTGCTCTTGCTCTGTTAGACTTGCACTCGCAGGAAAGGGGCAGCTTGTTTTCTTGAACTGTGATGGTTAGCATTCAGCAGAAATTACTTTCTCACAAATGAGAGGCAAATGCTAACACATTTGAAATTAGCATGGTACATGTTCCTTCCACTTTGAAAGTTGTGTTTTACATTTTATGTTAAGGAAGATATTTAACTGCCTTGAACATGTCAGATATTATGGAGTATGTCTTCACCATAAGTTAAGGTGTACTGGTATCAACCAGGAATACTGTTTTGTGCCTAGAATCACACCATGAGTCTGTGTGCACACAGGAATTCTTCTCAGAGATTTAATCTGTGTTGCTCTTGCTCTGTTAGACTTGCACTCGGAGGAAAGGGGCAGCATGTTTTCTTGAACTGTGATGGTTAGCATTCAGCAGAAATCACTTTCTCACAAATGAGAGGCAAATGCTAACACATTTGAAATTAGCATGGTACATTTTCCTTCCACTTCGAAAGTTGTGTTTTACATTTTATGTTTTGGAAGATATTTAACTGCCTTGAACATGTCAGATATTATGGAGTATGTCTTCACCATAAGTTAAGGTGTACTGGTATCACCCAGGAATACTGTTTTCTGCCTAGAATCACACCATGAATCTGTGTGCACACAGGAATTCTTCTCAGAGATTTAATTTGTGTTGCTCTTGCTCTGTTAGACTTGCACTCGCAGGAAAGGGGCAGCTTGTTTTCTTGAACTGTGATGGTTAGCATTCAGCAGAAATTACTTTCTCACAAATGAGAGGCAAATGCTAACACATTTGAAATTAGCATGGTACATTTTCCTTCCACTTTGAAAGTTGTGTTTTACATTTTATGTTAAGGAAGATATTTAACTGCCTTGAACATGTCAGATATTATGGAGTATGTCTACACCATAAGTAAAGGTGTACTGGTATTACCCAGGAATACTGTTTTGTGCCTAGAATCACACCATGAGTCTTTGGGCACACTGGAATTCTTCTCAGAGATTTAATTTGTGTTGCTCTTGCTCTGTTAGACTTGCACTCACAGGAAAGGGGCAGCTTGTTTTCTTGAACTGTGATGGTTAGCATTCAGCAGAAATCACTTTCTCACAAATGAGAGGCAAATGCTAACACATTTGAAATTAGCATGGTACATTTTCCTTCCACTTTGAAAGTTGTGTTTTACATTTTATGTTAAGGAAGATATTTAACTGCCTTGAACATGTCAGATATTATGGAGTATGTCTTCACCATAAGTTAAGGTGTACTGGTATCACCCAGGAATACTGTGTTGGGCCTAGAATCACACCATGAGTCTGTGTGCACACAGGAATTCTAATCAGAGATTTAATTTGTGTTGCTCTTGCTCTGTTAGACTTGCACTCGCAGGAAAGGGGCAGCTTGTTTTCTTGAACTGTGATGGTTAGCATTCAGCAGAAATCACTTTCTCACAAATGAGAGGCAAATGCTAACACATTTGAAATTAGCATGGTACATTCTCCTTCCACTTTGAAAGTTGTGTTTTACATGTTATGTTAAGGAAGATATTTAACTGCCTTGAACATGTCAGATATTATGGATTATGTCTTCACCATAAGTTAAGGTGTACTGGTATCACTCAGGATTACTGTTTTGTGCCTAGAATCACACCATGAGTCTGTGTGCACACAGGAATTCTTCTCAGAGATTTAATTCGTGTTGCTCTTGCTCTGTTAGACTTGCACTCGCAGGAAAGGGGCAGCTTGTTTTCTTGAACTGTGATGGTTAGCATTCAGCAGAAATCACTTTCTCACAAATGAGAGGCAAATGCTATCACATTTGAAATTAGCATGGTACATTTTCCTTCCACTTTGAAAGTTGTGTTTTACATTTTATGTTAAGGAAGATATTTAACTGCCTTGAACATGTCAGATATTATGGAGTATGTCTACACCATAAGTAAAGGTGTACTGGTATCACCCAGGAATACTGTTTTGTGCCTAGAATCACACCATGAGTCTGTGTGCACACAGGAATTCTTCTCAGAGATTTAATTTGTGTTGCTTTTGCTCTGTTAGACTTGCACTCGCAGGAAAGGGGCAGCTTGTTTTCTTGAACTGTGATGGTTAGCATTCAGCAGAAATCACTTTCTCACAAATGAGAGGCAAATGCTAACACATTTGAAATTAGCATGGTACATTTTCCTTCCACTTTGAAAGTTGTGTTTTACATTTTATGTTAAGGAAGATATTTAACTGCCTTGAACATGTCAGATATTATGGAGTATGTCTACACCATAAGTAAAGGTGTACTGGTATCACCCAGGAATACTGTTTTGTGCCTAGAATCATACCATGAGTCTTTGTGCACACTGGAATTCTTCTCAGAGATTTAATTTGTGTTGCTCTTGCTCTGTTAGACTTGCACTCACAGGAAAGGGGCAGCTTGTTTTCTTGAACTGTGATGGTTAGCATTCAGCAGAAATCACTTTCTCACAAATGAGAGGCAAATGCTAACACATTTGAAATTAGCATGGTACATTTTCCTTCCACTTTGAAAGTTGTGTTTTACATTTTATGTTTTGGAAGATATTTAACTGCCTTGAACATGTCAGATATTATGGAGTATGTCTTCACCATAAGTTAAGGTGTACTGGTATCACCCAGGAATACTGTGTTGGGCCTAGAATCACACCATGAGTCTGTGTGCACACAGGAATTCTAATAAGAGATTTAATGTGTGTTGCTCTTGCTCTGTTAGACTTGCACTCGCAGGAAAGGGACAGCTTGTTTTCTTGAACAGTGATGGTTAGCATTCAGCAGAAATCACTTTCTCACAAATGAGAGGCAAATGCTAACACATTTGAAATTAGCATGGTACATTCTCCTTCCACTTTGAAAGTTGTGTTTTACATGTTATGTTAAGGAAGATATTTAACTGCCTTGAACATGTCAGATATTATGGATTATGTCTTCACCATAAGTTAAGGTGTACTGGTATCACTCAGGATTAATGTTTTGTGCCTAGAATCACACCATGAGTCTGTGTGCACACAGGAATTCTTCTCAGAGATTTAATTTGTGTTGCTCTTGCTCTGTTAGACTTGCACTCGCAGGAAAGGGGCAGCTTGTTTTCTTGAACTGTGATGGTTAGCATTCAGCAGAAATCACTTTCTCACAAATGAGAGGCAAATGCTATCACATTTGAAATTAGCATTGTACATTTTCCTTCCACTTTGAAAGTTGTGTTTTACATTTTATGTTAAGGAAGATATTTAACTGCCTTGAACATGTCAGATATTATGGAGTATGTCTACACCATAAGTAAAGGTGTACTGGTATCAGCCAGGAATACTGTTTTGTGCCTAGAATCACACCATGAGTCTGTGTGCACACAGGAATTCTTCTCAGAGATTTAATTTGTGTTGCTCTTGCTCTGTTAGACTTGCACTCGCAGGAAAGGGGCAGCTTGTTTTCTTGAACTGTGATGGTTAGCATTCAGCAGAAATCACTTTCTCACAAATGAGAGGCAACTGCTATCACATTTGAAATTAGCATGGTACATTTTCCTTCCACTTTGAAAGTTGTGTTTTACATTTTATGTTAAGGAAGATATTTAACTGCCTTGAACATGTCAGATATTATGGAGTATGTCTTCACCATAAGTTAAGGTGTACTGGTATCACCCAGGAATACTGTGTTGGGCCTAGAATCACACCATGAGTCTGTGTGCACACAGGAATTCTTATCAGAGATTTAATTTGTGTTGCTCTTGCTCTGTTAGACTTGCACTCGCAGGAAAGGGGCAGCTTGTTTTCTTGAACTGTGATGATTAGCATTTAGCAGAAATCACTTTCTCACAAATGAGAGGCAAATGCTAACACATTTGAAATTAGCATGGTACATTTTCCTTCCACTTTGAAAGTTGTGTTTTACATTTTATGTTAAGGAAGATATTTAACTGCCTTGAACATGTCAGATATTATGGAGTATGTCTTCACCATAAGTTAAGGTGTACTGGTATCAACCAGGAATACTGTTTTGTGCCTAGAATCACACCATGAGTCTGTGTGCACACAGGAATTCTTCTCAGAGATTTAATTTGTGTTGCTCTTGCTCTGTTAGACTTGCACTCGGAGGAAAGGGGCAGCATGTTTTCTTGAACTGTGATGGTTAGCATTCAGCAGAAATCACTTTCTCACAAATGAGAGGCAAATGCTAACACATTTGAAATTAGCATGGTACATTTTCCTTCCACTTCGAAAGTTGTGTTTTACATTTTATGTTTTGGAAGATATTTAACTGCCTTGAACATGTCAGATATTATGGAGTATGTCTTCACCATAAGTTAAGGTGTACTGGTATCACCCAGGAATACTGTTTTCTGCCTAGAATCACACCATGAATCTGTGTGCACACAGGAATTCTTCTCAGAGATTTAATTTGTGTTGCTCTTGCTCTGTTAGACTTGCACTCGCAGGAAAGGGGCAGCTTGTTTTCTTGAACTGTGATGGTTAGCATTCAGCAGAAATTACTTTCTCACAAATGAGAGGCAAATGCTAACACATTTGAAATTAGCATGGTACATTTTCCTTCCACTTTGAAAGTTGTGTTTTACATTTTATGTTAAGGAAGATATTTAACTGCCTTGAACATGTCAGATATTATGGAGTATGTCTACACCATAAGTAAAGGTGTACTGGTATCACCCAGGAATACTGTTTTGTGCCTAGAATCACACCATGAGTCTTTGTGCACACTGGAATTCTTCTCAGAGATTTAATTTGTGTTGCTCTTGCTCTGTTAGACTTGCACTCACAGGAAAGGGGCAGCTTGTTTTCTTGAACTGTGATGGTTAGCATTCAGCAGAAATCACTTTCTCACAAATGAGAGGCAAATGCTAACACATTTGAAATTAGCATGGTACATTTTCCTTCCACTTTGAAAGTTGTGTTTTACATTTTATGTTTTGGAAGATATTTAACTGCCTTGAACATGTCAGATATTATGGAGTATGTCTTCACCATAAGTTAAGGTGTACTGGTATCACCCAGGAATACTGTGTTGGGACTAGAATCACACCATGAGTCTGTGTGCACACAGGAATTCTAATCAGAGATTTAATTTGTGTTGCTCTTGCTCTGTTAGACTTGCACTCGCAGGAAAGGGGCAGCATGTTTTCTTGAACTGTGATGGTTAGCATTCAGCAGAAATCACTTTCTCACAAATGAGGGGCAAATGCTAACACATTTGAAATTAGCATGGTACATTTTCCTTCCACTTCGAAAGTTGTGTTTTACATTTTATGTTTTGGAAGATATTTAACTGCCTTGAACATGTCAGATATTATGGAGTATGTCTTCACCATAAGTTAAGGTGTACTGGTATCACCCAGGAATACTGTTTTCTGCCTAGAATCACACCATGAATCTGTGTGCACACAGGAATTCTTCTCAGAGATTTAATTTGTGTTGCTCTTGCTCTGTTAGACTTGCACTCGCAGGAAAGGGGCAGCTTGTTTTCTTGAACTGTGATGGTTAGCATTCAGCAGAAATTACTTTCTCACAAATGAGAGGCAAATGCTAACACATTTGAAATTAGCATGGTACATTTTCCTTCCACTTTGAAAGTTGTGTTTTACATTTTATGTTAAGGAAGATATTTAACTGCCTTGAACATGTCAGATATTATGGAGTATGTCTACACCATAAGTAAAGGTGTACTGGTATCACCCAGGAATACTGTTTTGTGCCTAGAATCACACCATGAGTCTTTGTGCACACTGGAATTCTTCTCAGAGATTTAATTTGTGTTGCTCTTGCTCTGTTAGACTTGCACTCACAGGAAAGGGGCAGCTTGTTTTCTTGAACTGTGATGGTTAGCATTCAGCAGAAATCACTTTCTCACAAATGAGAGGCAAATGCTAACACATTTAAAATTAGCATGGTACGTTTTCCTTCCACTTTGAAAGTTGTGTTTTACATTTTATGTTAAGGAAGATATTTAACTGCCTTGAACATGTCAGATATTATGGAGTATGTCTTCACCATAAGTTAAGGTGTACTGGTATCACCCAGGAATACTGTGTTGGGCCTAGAATCACACCATGAGTCTGTGTGCACACAGGAATTCTAATCAGAGATTTAATTTGTGTTGCTCTTGCTCTGTTAGACTTGCACTCGCAGGAAAGGGGCAGCTTGTTTTCTTGAACTGTGATGGTTAGCATTCAGCAGAAATCACTTTCTCACAAATGAGAGGCAAATGCTAACACATTTGAAATTAGCATGGTACATTCTCCTTCCACTTTGAAAGTTGTGTTTTACATGTTATGTTAAGGAAGATATTTAACTGCCTTGAACATGTCAGATATTATGGATTATGTCTTCACCATAAATTAAGGTGTACTGGTATCACTCAGGATTACTGTTTTGTGCCTAGAATCACACCATGAGTCTGTGTGCACACAGGAATTCTTCTCAGAGATTTAATTCGTGTTGCTCTTGCTCTGTTAGACTTGCACTCGCAGGAAAGGGGCAGCTTGTTTTCTTGAACTGTGATGGTTAGCATTCAGCAGAAATCACTTTCTCACAAATGAGAGGCAAATGCTAACACATTTGAAATTAGCATGGTACATTTTCCTTCCACTTCGAAAGTTGTGTTTTACATTTTATGTTTTGGAAGATATTTAACTGCCTTGAACATGTCAGATATTATGGAGTATGTCTTCACCATAAGTTAAGGTGTACTGGTATCACCCAGGAATACTGTTTTCTGCCTAGAATCACACCATGAATCTGTGTGCACACAGGAATTCTTCTCAGAGATTTAATTTGTGTTGCTCTTGCTCTGTTAGACTTGCACTCGGAGGAAAGGGGCAGCATGTTTTCTTGAACTGTGATGGTTAGCATTCAGCAGAAATCACTTTCTCACAAATGAGAGGCAAATGCTAACACATTTGAAATTAGCATGGTACATTTTCCTTCCACTTTGAAAGTTGTGTTTTACATTTTATGTTTTGGAAGATATTTAACTGCCTTGAACATGTCAGATATTATGGAGTATGTCTTCACCATAAGTTAAGGTGTACTGGTATCACCCAGGAATACTGTGTTGGGCCTAGAATCACACCATGAGTCTTTGTGCACACTGGAATTCTTCTCAGAGATTTAATTTGTGTTGCTCTTGCTCTGTTAGACTTGCACTCACAGGAAAGGGGCAGCTTGTTTTCTTGAACTGTGATGGTTAGCATTCAGCAGAAATCACTTTCTCACAAATGAGAGGCAAATGCTAACACATTTGAAATTAGCATGGTACATTTTCCTTCCACTTTGAAAGTTGTGTTTTACATTTTATGTTTTGGTAGATATTTAACTGCCTTGAACATGTCAGATATTATGGAGTATGTCTTCACCATAAGTTAAGGTGTACTGGTATCACCCAGGAATACTGTGTTGGGCCTAGAATCACACCATGAGTCTGTGTGCACACAGGAATTCTAATCAGAGATTTAATTTGTGTTGCTCTTGCTCTGTTAGACTTGAACTCGCAAGAAAGGGGCAGCTTGTTTTCTTGAACTGTGATGGTTAGCATTCAGCAGAAATCACTTTCTCACAAATGAGAGGCAAATGCTAACACATTTGAAATTAGCATGGTACATTCTCCTTCCACTTTGAAAGTTGTGTTTTACATGTTATGTTAAGGAAGATATTTAACTGCCATGAACATGTCAGATATTATGGATTATGTCTTCACCATAAGTTAAGGTGTACTGGTATCACTCAGGATTACTGTTTTGTGCCTAGAATCACACCATGAGTCTGTGTGCACACAGGAATTCTTCTCAGAGATTTAATTCGTGTTGCTCTTGCTCTGTTAGACTTGCACTCGCAGGAAAGGGGCAGCTTGTTTTCTTGAACTGTGATGGTTAGCATTCAGCAGAAATCACTTTCTCACAAATGAGAGGCAAATGCTATCACATTTGAAATTAGCATGGTACATTTTCCTTCCACTTTGAAAGTTGTGTTTTACATTTTATGTTAAGGAAGATATTTAACTGCCTTGAACATGTCAGATATTATGGAGTATGTCTACACCATAAGTAAAGGTGTACTGGTATCAGCCAGGAATACTGTTTTGTGCCTAGAATCACACCATGAGTCTGTGTGCACACAGGAATTCTTCTCAGAGATTTAATTTGTGTTGCTCTTGCTCTGTTAGACTTGCACTCGCAGGAAAGGGGCAGCATGTTTTCTTGAACTGTGATGGTTAGCATTCAGCAGAAATCACTTTCTCACAAATGAGAGGCAAATGCTAACACATTTGAAATTAGCATGGTACATTTTCCTTCCACTTTGAAAGTTGTGTTTTACATTTTATGTTTTGGAAGATATTTAACTGCCTTGAACATGTCAGATATCATGGAGAATGTCTTCACCATAAGTTAAGGTGTACTGGTATCACCCAGGAATACTGTTTTCTGCCTAGAATCACACCATGAATCTGTGTGCACACAGGAATTCTTCTCAGAGATTTAATTTGTGTTGCTCTTGCTCTGTTAGACTTGCACTCGCAGGAAAGGGGCAGCTTGTTTTCTTGAACTGTGATGGTTAGCATTCAGCAGAAATTACTTTCTCACAAATGAGAGGCAAATGCTAACACATTTGAAATTAGCATGGTACATTTTCCTTCCACTTTGAAAGTTGTGTTTTACTTTTTATGTTAAGGAAGATATTTAACTGCCTTGAACATGTCAGATATTATGGAGTATGTCTTCACCATAAGTTAAGGTGTACTGGTATCAACCAGGAATACTGTTTTGTGCCTAGAATCACACCATGAGTCTGTGTGCACACAGGAATTCTTCTCAAAGATTTAATTTGTGTTGCTCTTGCTCTGTTAGACTTGCACTCGGAGGAAAGGGGCAGCATGTTTTCTTGAACTGTGATGGTTAGCATTCAGCAGAAATCACTTTCTCACAAATGAGAGGCAAATGCTAACACATTTGAAATTAGCATGGTACATTTTCCTTCCACTTCGAAAGTTGTGTTTTACATTTTATGTTTTGGAAGATATTTAACTGCCTTGAACATGTCAGATATTATGGAGTATGTCTTCACCATAAGTTAAGGTGTACTGGTATCACCCAGGAATACTGTTTTCTGCCTAGAATCACACCATGAATCTGTGTGCACACAGGAATTCTTCTCAGAGATTTAATTTGTTTTGCTCTTGCTCTGTTAGACTTGCACTCGCAGGAAAGGGGCAGCTTGTTTTCTTGAACTGTGATGGTTAGCATTCAGCAGAAATCACTTTCTCACAAATGAGAGGCAAATGCTAACACATTTGAAATTAGCATGGTACATTTTCCTTCCACTTTGAAAGTTGTGTTTTACATTTTATGTTAAGGAAGATATTTAACTGCCTTGAACATGTCAGATATTATGGAGTATGTCTACACCATAAGTAAAGGTGTACTGGTATCACCCAGGAATACTGTTTTGTGCCTAGAATCATACCATGAGTCTTTGGCACACTGGAATTCTTCTCAGAGATTTAATTTGTGTTGCTCTTGCTCTGTTAGACTTGCACTCGCAGGAAAGGGGCAGCTTGTTTTCTTGAACTGTGATGGTTAGCATTCAGCAGAAATCACTTTCTCACAAATGAGAGGCAAATGCTATAACATTTGAAATTAGCATGGTACATTTTCCTTTCACTTTGAAAGTTGTGTTTTACATTTTATGTTAAGGAAGATATTTAACTGCCTTGAACATGTCAGATATTATGGAGTATGTCTACACCATAAGTAAAGGTGTACTGGTATCAGCCAGGAATACTGTTTTGTGCCTAGAATCACACCATGAGTCTGTGTGCACACAGGAATTCTTCTCAGAGATTTAATTTGTGTTGCTCTTGCTCTGTTAGACTTGCACTCGCAGGAAAGGGGCAGCATGTTTTCTTGAACTGTGATGGTTAGCATTCAGCAGAAATCACTTTCTCACAAATGAGAGGCAAATGCTAACACATTTGAAATTAGCATGGTACATTTTCCTTCCACTTTGAAAGTTGTGTTTTACATTTTATGTTTTGGAAGATATTTAACTGCCTTGAACATGTCAGATATTATGGAGTATGTCTTCACCATAAGTTAAGGTGTACTGGTATCAACCAGGAATACTGTTTTGTGCCTAGAATCACACCATGAGTCTGTGTGCACACAGGAATTCTTCTCAGAGATTTAATTTGTGTTGCTCTTGCTCTGTTAGACTTGCAATCGGAGGAAAGGGGCAGCATGTTTTCTTGAACTGTGATGGTTAGCATTCAGCAGAAATCACTTTCTCACAAATGAGAGGCAAATGCTAACACATTTGAAATTAGCATGGTACATTTTCCTTCCACTACGAAAGTTGTGTTTTACATTTTATGTTTTGGAAGATATTTAACTGCCTTGAACATGTCAGATATTATGGAGTATGTCTTCACCATAAGTTAAGGTGTACTGGTATCACCCAGGAATGCTGTTTTCTGCCTAGAATCACACCATGAATCTGTGTGCACACAGGAATTCTTCTCAGAGATTTAATTTGTGTTGCTCTTGCTCTGTTAGACTTGCACTCGCAGGAAAGGGGCAGCTTGTTTTCTTGAACTGTGATGGTTAGCATTCAGCAGAAATTACTTTCTCACAAATGAGAGGCAAATGCTAACACATTTGAAATTAGCATGGTACATTTTCCTTCCACTTTGAAAGTTGTGTTTTACATTTTATGTTAAGGAAGATATTTAACTGCCCTGAACATGTCAGATATTATGGAGTATGTCTACACCATAAGTAAAGGTGTACTGGTATCACCCAGGAATACTGTTTTGTGCCTAGAATCACACCATGAGTCTTTGTGCACACTGGAATTCTTCTCAGAGATTTAATTTGTGTTGCTCTTGCTCTGTTAGACTTGCACTCACAGGAAAGGGGCAGCTTGTTTTCTTGAACTGTGATGGTTAGCATTCAGCAGAAATCACTTTCTCACAAATGAGAGGCAAATGCTAACACATTTGAAATTAGCATGGTACATTTTCCTTCCACTTTGAAAGTTGTGTTTTACATTTTATGTTAAGGAAGATATTTAACTGCCTTGAACATGTCAGATATTATGGAGTATGTCTTCACCATAAGTTAAGGTGTACTGGTATCACCCAGGAATACTGTGTTGGGCCTAGAATCACACCATGAGTCTGTGTGCACACAGGAATTCTAATCAGAGATTTAATTTGTGTTGCTCTTGCTCTGTTAGACTTGCACTCGCAGGAAAGGGGCAGCTTGTTTTCTTGAACTGTGATGGTTAGCATTCAGCAGAAATCACTTTCTCACAAATGAGAGGCAAATGCTAACACATTTGAAATTAGCATGGTACATTCTCCTTCCACTTTGAAAGTTGTGTTTTACATGTTATGTTAAGGAAGATATTTAACTGCCATGAACATGTCAGATATTATGGATTATGTCTTCACCATAAGTTAAGGTGTACTGGTATCACTCAGGATTACTGTTTTGTGCCTAGAATCACACCATGAGTCTGTGTGCACACAGGAATTCTTCTCAGAGATTTAATTCGTGTTGTTCTTGCTCTGTTAGACTTGCACTCGCAGGAAAGGGGCAGCTTGTTTTCTTGAACTGTGATGGTTAGCATTCAGCAGAAATCACTTTCTCACAAATGAGAGGCAAATGCTATCACATTTGAAATTAGCATGGTACATTTGCCTTCCACTTTGAAAGTTGTGTTTTACATTTTATGTTAAGGAAGATATTTAACTGCCTTGAACATGTCAGATATTATGGAGTATGTCTACACCATAAGTAAAGGTGTACTGGTATCAGCCAGGAATACTGTTTTGTGCCTAGAATCACACCATGAGTCTGTGTGCACACAGGAATTCTTCTCAGAGATTTAATTTGTGTTGCTCTTGCTCTGTTAGACTTGCACTCGCAGGAAAGGGGCAGCATGTTTTCTTGAACTGTGATGGTTAGCATTCAGCAGAAATCACTTTCTCACAAATGAGAGGCAAATGCTAACACATTTGAAATTAGCATGGTACATTTTCCTTCCACTTTGAAAGTTGTGTTTTACATTTTATGTTTTGGAAGATATTTAACTGCCTTGAACATGTCAGATATCATGGAGAATGTCTTCACCATAAGTTAAGGTGTACTGGTATCACCCAGGAATACTGTTTTCTGCCTAGAATCACACCATGAATCTGTGTGCACACAGGAATTCTTCTCAGAGATTTAATTTGTGTTGCTCTTGCTCTGTTAGACTTGCACTCGCAGGAAAGGGGCAGCTTGTTTTCTTGAACTGTGATGGTTAGCATTCAGCAGAAATTACTTTCTCACAAATGAGAGGCAAATGCTAACACATTTGAAATTAGCATGGTACATTTTCCTTCCACTTTGAAAGTTGTGTTTTACTTTTTATGTTAAGGAAGATATTTAACTGCCTTGAACATGTCAGATATTATGGAGTATGTCTTCACCATAAGTTAAGGTGTACTGGTATCAACCAGGAATACTGTTTTGTGCCTAGAATCACACCATGAGTCTGTGTGCACACAGGAATTCTTCTCAGAGATTTAATTTGTGTTGCTCTTGCTCTGTTAGACTTGCACTCGGAGGAAAGGGGCAGCATGTTTTCTTGAACTGTGATGGTTAGCATTCAGCAGAAATCACTTTCTCACAAATGAGAGGCAAATGCTAACACATTTGAAATTAGCATGGTACATTTTCCTTCCACTTCGAAAGTTGTGTTTTACATTTTATGTTTTGGAAGATATTTAACTGCCTTGAACATGTCAGATATTATGGAGTATGTCTTCACCATAAGTTAAGGTGTACTGGTATCACCCAGGAATACTGTTTTCTGCCTAGAATCACACCATGAATCTGTGTGCACACAGGAATTCTTCTCAGAGATTTAATTTGTTTTGCTCTTGCTCTGTTAGACTTGCACTCGCAGGAAAGGGGCAGCTTGTTTTCTTGAACTGTGATGGTTAGCATTCAGCAGAAATTACTTTCTCACAAATGAGAGGCAAATGCTAACACATTTGAAATTAGCATGGTACATTTTCCTTCCACTTTGAAAGTTGTGTTTTACATTTTAAGTTAAGGAAGATATTTAACTGCCTTGAACATGTCAGATATTATGGAGTATGTCTACACCATAAGTAAAGGTGTACTGGTATCACCCAGGAATACTGTTTTGTGCCTAGAATCACACCATGAGTCTGTGTGCACACAGGAATTCTTCTCAGAGATTTAATTTGTGTTGCTCTTGCTCTGTTAGACTTGCACTCGGAGGAAAGGGGCAGCATGTTTTCTTGAACTGTGATGGTTAGCATTCAGCAGAAATCACTTTCTCACAAATGAGAGGCAAATGCTAACACATTTGAAATTAGCATGGTACATTCTCCTTCCACTTTGAAAGTTGTGTTTTACATGTTATGTTAAGGAAGATATTTAACTGCCTTGAACATGTCAGATATTATGGATTATGTCTTCACCATAAGTTAAGGTGTACTGGTATCACTCAGGATTAATGTTTTGTGCCTAGAATCACACCATGAGTCTGTGTGCACACAGGAATTCTTCTCAGAGATTTAATTTGTGTTGCTCTTGCTCTGTTAGACTTGCACTCGCAGGAAAGGGGCAGCTTGTTTTCTTGAACTGTGATGGTTAGCATTCAGCAGAAATCACTTTCTCACAAATGAGAGGCAAATGCTATCACATTTGAAATTAGCATGGTACATTTTCCTTCCACTTTGAAAGTTGTGTTTTACATTTTATGTTTTGGAAGATATTTAACTGCCTTGAACATGTCAGATATTATGGAGTATGTCTTCACCATAAGTTAAGGTGTACTGGTATCACCCAGGAATACTGTGTTGTGCCTAGAATCACACCATGAGTCTGTGTGCACCTTGAATTCTTATCAGAGATTTAATTTGTGTTGCTCTTGCTCTGTTAGACTTGCACTCGCAGGAAAGGGGCAGCTTGTTTTCTTGAACTGTGATGGTTAGCATTCAGCAGAAATCACTTTCTCACAAATGAGAGGCAAATGCTAACACATTTGAAATTAGCATGGTACATTTTCCTTCCACTTTGAAAGTTGTGTTTTACATTTTATGTTAAGGAAGATATTTAACTGCCTTGAACATGTCAGATATTATGGAGTATGTCTACACCATAAGTAAAGGTGTACTGGTATCACCCAGGAATACTGTTTTGTGCCTAGAATCATACCATGAGTCTTTGGCACACTGGAATTCTTCTCAGAGATTTAATTTGTGTTGCTCTTGCTCTGTTAGACTTGCACTCACAGGAAAGGGGCAGCTTGTTTTCTTGAACTGTGATGGTTAGCATTCAGCAGAAATCACTTTCTCACAAATGAGAGGCAAATGCTAACACATTTGAAATTAGCATGGTACATTTTCCTTCCACTTTGAAAGTTGTGTTTTACATTTTATGTTTTGGAAGATATTTAACTGCCTTGAACATGTCAGATATTATGGAGTATGTCTTCACCATAAGTTAAGGTGTACTGGTATCACCCAGGAATACTGTGTTGGGCCTA
Organism: Triturus cristatus; assembly: GCF_964204655.1. Taxonomy (NCBI): domain Eukaryota; kingdom Metazoa; phylum Chordata; class Amphibia; order Caudata; family Salamandridae; genus Triturus; species Triturus cristatus. The sequence continues at coordinate 1,208,403,581 of NC_140591.1, read as the reverse complement.
GAATCACACCATGAGTCTGTGTGCACACAGGAATTCTAATCAGAGATTTAATTTGTGTTGCTCTTGCTCTGTTAGACTTGCACTCGCAGGAAAGGGACAGCTTGTTTTCTTGAACAGTGATGGTTAGCATTCAGCAGAAATCACTTTCTCACAAATGAGAGGCAAATGCTAACACATTTGAAATTAGCATGGTACATTCTCCTTCCACTTTGAAAGTTGTGTTTTACATGTTATGTTAAGGAAGATATTTAACTGCCTTGAACATGTCAGATATTATGGATTATGTCTTCACCATAAGTTACGGTGTACTGGTATCACTCAGGATTAATGTTTTGTGCCTAGAATCACACCATGAGTCTGTGTGCACACAGGAATTCTTCTCAGAGATTTAATTTGTGTTGCTCTTGCTCTGTTAGACTTGCACTCGCAGGAAAGGGGCAGCTTGTTTTCTTGAACTGTGATGGTTAGCATTCAGCAGAAATCACTTTCTCACAAATGAGAGGCAAATGCTATCACATTTGAAATTAGCATGGTACATTTTCCTTCCACTTTGAAAGTTGTGTTTTACATTTTATGTTAAGGAAGATATTTAACTGCCTTGAACATGTCAGATATTATGGAGTATGTCTACACCATAAGGAAAGGTGTACTGGTATCAGCCAGGAATACTGTTTTGTGCCTAGAATCACACCATGAGTCTGTGTGCACACAGGAATTCTTCTCAGAGATTTAATTTGTGTTGCTCTTGCTCTGTTAGACTTGCACTCGCAGGAAAGGGGCAGCATGTTTTCTTGAACTGTGATGGTTAGCATTCAGCAGAAATCACTTTCTCACAAATGAGAGGCAAATGCTAACACATTTGAAATTAGCATGGTACATTTTCCATCCACTTTGAAAGTTGTGTTTTACATTTTATGTTTTGGAAAATATTTAACTGCCTTGAACATGTCAGATATCATGGAGAATGTCTTCACCATAAGTTAAGGTGTACTGGTATCACCCAGGAATACTGTTTTCTGCCTAGAATCACACCATGAATCTGTGTGCACACAGGAATTCTTCTCAGAGATTTAATTTGTGTTGCTCTTGCTCTGTTAGACTTGCACTCGGAGGAAAGGGGCAGCATGTTTTCTTGAACTGTGATGGTTAGCATTCAGCAGAAATCACTTTCTCACAAATGAGAGGCAAATGCTAACACATTTGAAATTAGCATGGTACATTTTCCTTCCACTTCGAAAGTTGTGTTTTACATTTTATGTTTTGGAAGATATTTAACTGCCTTGAACATGTCAGATATTATGGAGTATGTCTTCACCATAAGTTAAGGTGTACTGGTATCACCCAGGAATACTGTTTTCTGCCTAGAATCACACCATGAATCTGTGTGCACACAGGAATTCTTCTCAGAGATTTAATTTGTGTTGCTCTTGCTCTGTTAGACTTGCACTCGCAGGAAAGGGGCAGCTTGTTTTCTTGAACTGTGATGGTTAGCATTCAGCAGAAATTACTTTCTCACAAATGAGAGGCAAATGCTAACACATTTGAAATTAGCATGGTACATTTTCCTTCCACTTTGAAAGTTGTGTTTTACATTTTATGTTTTGGAAGATATTTAACTGCCTTGAACATGTCAGATATTATGGAGTATGTCTTCACCATAAGTTAAGGTGTACTGGTATCACCCAGGAATACTGTGTTGTGCCTAGAATCACACCATGAGTCTGTGTGCACCTTGAATTCTTATCAGAGATTTAATTTGTGTTGCTCTTGCTCTGTTAGACTTGCACTCGCAGGAAAGGGGCAGCTTGTTTTCTTGAACTGTGATGGTTAGCATTCAGCAGAAATCACTTTCTCACAAATGAGAGGCAAATGCTAACACATTTGAAATTAGCATGGTACATTTTCCTTCCACTTTGAAAGTTGTGTTTTACATTTTATGTTAAGGAAGATATTTAACTGCCTTGAACATGTCAGATATTATGGAGTATGTCTACACCATAAGTAAAGGTGTACTGGTATCACCCAGGAATACTGTTTTGTGCCTAGAATCATACCATGAGTCTTTGTGCACACTGGAATTCTTCTCAGAGATTTAATTTGTGTTGCTCTTGCTCTGTTAGACTTGCACTCACAGGAAAGGGGCAGCTTGTTTTCTTGAACTGTGATGGTTAGCATTCAGCAGAAATCACTTTCTCACAAATGAGAGGCAAATGCTAACACATTTGAAATTAGCATGGTACATTTTCCTTCCACTTTGAAAGTTGTGTTTTACATTTTATGTTTTGGAAGATATTTAACTGCCTTGAACATGTCAGATATTATGGAGTATGTCTTCACCATAAGTTAAGGTGTACTGGTATCACCCAGGAATACTGTGTTGGGCCTAGAATCACACCATGAGTCTGTGTGCACACAGGAATTCTAATCAGAGATTTAATTTGTGTTGCTCTTGCTCTGTTAGACTTGCACTCGCAGGAAAGGGACAGCTTGTTTTCTTGAACAGTGATGGTTAGCATTCAGCAGAAATCACTTTCTCACAAATGAGAGGCAAATGCTAACACATTTGAAATTAGCATGGTACATTCTCCTTCCACTTTGAAAGTTGTGTTTTACATGTTATGTTAAGGAAGATATTTAACTGCCTTGAACATGTCAGATATTATGGATTATGTCTTCACCATAAGTTAAGGTGTACTGGTATCACTCAGGATTAATGTTTTGTGCCTAGAATCACACCATGAGTCTGTGTGCACACAGGAATTCTTCTCAGAGATTTAATTTGTGTTGCTCTTGCTCTGTTAGACTTGCACTCGCAGGAAAGGGGCAGCTTGTTTTCTTGAACTGTGATGGTTAGCATTCAGCAGAAATCACTTTCTCACAAATGAGAGGCAAATGCTATCACATTTGAAATTAGCATGGTACATTTTCCTTCCACTTTGAAAGTTGTGTTTTACATTTTATGTTTTGGAAGATATTTAACTGCCTTGAACATGTCAGATATTATGGAGTATGTCTTCACCATAAGTTAAGGTGTACTGGTATCACCCAGGAATACTGTGTTGTGCCTAGAATCACACCATGAGTCTGTGTGCACCTTGAATTCTTATCAGAGATTTAATTTGTGTTGCTCTTGCTCTGTTAGACTTGCACTCGCAGGAAAGGGGCAGCTTGTTTTCTTGAACTGTGATGGTTAGCATTCAGCAGAAATCACTTTCTCACAAATGAGAGGCAAATGCTAACACATTTGAAATTAGCATGGTACATTTTCCTTCCACTTTGAAAGTTGTGTTTTACATTTTATGTTAAGGAAGATATTTAACTGCCTTGAACATGTCAGATATTATGGAGTATGTCTACACCATAAGTAAAGGTGTACTGGTATCACCCAGGAATACTGTTTTGTGCCTAGAATCATACCATGAGTCTTTGGCACACTGGAATTCTTCTCAGAGATTTAATTTGTGTTGCTCTTGCTCTGTTAGACTTGCACTCACAGGAAAGGGGCAGCTTGTTTTCTTGAACTGTGATGGTTAGCATTCAGCAGAAATCACTTTCTCACAAATGAGAGGCAAATGCTAACACATTTGAAATTAGCATGGTACATTTTCCTTCCACTTTGAAAGTTGTGTTTTACATTTTATGTTTTGGAAGATATTTAACTGCCTTGAACATGTCAGATATTATGGAGTATGTCTTCACCATAAGTTAAGGTGTACTGGTATCACCCAGGAATACTGTGTTGGGCCTAGAATCACACCATGAGTCTGTGTGCACACAGGAATTCTAATCAGAGATTTAATTTGTGTTGCTCTTGCTCTGTTAGACTTGCACTCGCAGGAAAGGGACAGCTTGTTTTCTTGAACAGTGATGGTTAGCATTCAGCAGAAATCACTTTCTCACAAATGAGAGGCAAATGCTAACACATTTAAAATTAGCATGGTACATTCTCCTTCCACTTTGAAAGTTGTGTTTTACATGTTATGTTAAGGAAGATATTTAACTGCCTTGAACATGTCAGATATTATGGATTATGTCTTCACCATAAGTTACGGTGTACTGGTATCACTCAGGATTAATGTTTTGTGCCTAGAATCACACCATGAGTCTGTGTGCACACAGGAATTCTTCTCAGAGATTTAATTTGTGTTGCTCTTGCTCTGTTAGACTTGCACTCGCAGGAAAGGGGCAGCTTGTTTTCTTGAACTGTGATGGTTAGCATTCAGCAGAAATCACTTTCTCACAAATGAGAGGCAAATGCTATCACATTTGAAATTAGCATGGTACATTTTCCTTCCACTTTGAAAGTTGTGTTTTACATTTTATGTTAAGGAAGATATTTAACTGCCTTGAACATGTCAGATATTATGGAGTATGTCTACACCATAAGGAAAGGTGTACTGGTATCAGCCAGGAATACTGTTTTGTGCCTAGAATCACACCATGAGTCTGTGTGCACACAGGAATTCTTCTCAGAGATTTAATTTGTGTTGCTCTTGCTCTGTTAGACTTGCACTCGCAGGAAAGGGGCAGCATGTTTTCTTGAACTGTGATGGTTAGCATTCAGCAGAAATCACTTTCTCACAAATGAGAGGCAAATGCTAACACATTTGAAATTAGCATGGTACATTTTCCTTCCACTTTGAAAGTTGTGTTTTACATTTTATGTTTTGGAAGATATTTAACTGCCTTGAACATGTCAGATATCATGGAGAATGTCTTCACCATAAGTTAAGGTGTACTGGTATCACCCAGGAATACTGTTTTCTGCCTAGAATCACACCATGAATCTGTGTGCACACAGGAATTCTTCTCAGAGATTTAATTTGTGTTGCTCTTGCTCTGTTAGACTTGCACTCGCAGGAAAGGGGCAGCTTGTTTTCTTGAACTGTGATGGTTAGCATTCAGCAGAAATTACTTTCTCACAAATGAGAGGCAAATGCTAACACATTTGAAATTAGCATGGTACATTTTCCTTCCACTTTGAAAGTTGTGTTTTACATTTTATGTTAAGGAAGATATTTAACTGCCTTGAACATGTCAGATATTATGGAGTATGTCTTCACCATAAGTTAAGGTGTACTGGTATCAACCAGGAATACTGTTTTGTGCCTAGAATCACACCATGAGTCTGTGTGCACACAGGAATTCTTCTCAGAGATTTAATCTGTGTTGCTCTTGCTCTGTTAGACTTGCACTCGGAGGAAAGGGGCAGCATGTTTTCTTGAACTGTGATGGTTAGCATTCAGCAGAAATCACTTTCTCACAAATGAGAGGCAAATGCTAACACATTTGAAATTAGCATGGTACATTTTCCTTCCACTTCGAAAGTTGTGTTTTACATTTTATGTTTTGGAAGATATTTAACTGCCTTGAACATGTCAGATATTATGGAGTATGTCTTCACCATAAGTTAAGGTGTACTGGTATCACCCAGGAATACTGTTTTCTGCCTAGAATCACACCATGAATCTGTGTGCACACAGGAATTCTTCTCAGAGATTTAATTTGTGTTGCTCTTGCTCTGTTAGACTTGCACTCGCAGGAAAGGGGCAGCTTGTTTTCTTGAACTGTGATGGTTAGCATTCAGCAGAAATTACTTTCTCACAAATGAGAGGCAAATGCTAACACATTTGAAATTAGCATGGTACATTTTCCTTCCACTTTGAAAGTTGTGTTTTACATTTTATGTTAAGGAAGATATTTAACTGCCTTGAACATGTCAGATATTATGGAGTATGTCTACACCATAAGTAAAGGTGTACTGGTATTACCCAGGAATACTGTTTTGTGCCTAGAATCACACCATGAGTCTTTGGGCACACTGGAATTCTTCTCAGAGATTTAATTTGTGTTGCTCTTGCTCTGTTAGACTTGCACTCACAGGAAAGGGGCAGCTTGTTTTCTTGAACTGTGATGGTTAGCATTCAGCAGAAATCACTTTCTCACAAATGAGAGGCAAATGCTAACACATTTGAAATTAGCATGGTACATTTTCCTTCCACTTTGAAAGTTGTGTTTTACATTTTATGTTAAGGAAGATATTTAACTGCCTTGAACATGTCAGATATTATGGAGTATGTCTTCACCATAAGTTAAGGTGTACTGGTATCACCCAGGAATACTGTGTTGGGCCTAGAATCACACCATGAGTCTGTGTGCACACAGGAATTCTAATCAGAGATTTAATTTGTGTTGCTCTTGCTCTGTTAGACTTGCACTCGCAGGAAAGGGGCAGCTTGTTTTCTTGAACTGTGATGGTTAGCATTCAGCAGAAATCACTTTCTCACAAATGAGAGGCAAATGCTAACACATTTGAAATTAGCATGGTACATTCTCCTTCCACTTTGAAAGTTGTGTTTTACATGTTATGTTAAGGAAGATATTTAACTGCCTTGAACATGTCAGATATTATGGATTATGTCTTCACCATAAGTTAAGGTGTACTGGTATCACTCAGGATTACTGTTTTGTGCCTAGAATCACACCATGAGTCTGTGTGCACACAGGAATTCTTCTCAGAGATTTAATTCGTGTTGCTCTTGCTCTGTTAGACTTGCACTCGCAGGAAAGGGGCAGCTTGTTTTCTTGAACTGTGATGGTTAGCATTCAGCAGAAATCACTTTCTCACAAATGAGAGGCAAATGCTATCACATTTGAAATTAGCATGGTACATTTTCCTTCCACTTTGAAAGTTGTGTTTTACATTTTATGTTAAGGAAGATATTTAACTGCCTTGAACATGTCAGATAATATGGAGTATGTCTACACCATAAGTAAAGGTGTACTGGTATCACCCAGGAATACTGTTTTGTGCCTAGAATCACACCATGAGTCTGTGTGCACACAGGAATTCTTCTCAGAGATTTAATTTGTGTTGCTTTTGCTCTGTTAGACTTGCACTCGCAGGAAAGGGGCAGCTTGTTTTCTTGAACTGTGATGGTTAGCATTCAGCAGAAATCACTTTCTCACAAATGAGAGGCAAATGCTAACACATTTGAAATTAGCATGGTACATTTTCCTTCCACTTTGAAAGTTGTGTTTTACATTTTATGTTAAGGAAGATATTTAACTGCCTTGAACATGTCAGATATTATGGAGTATGTCTACACCATAAGTAAAGGTGTACTGGTATCACCCAGGAATACTGTTTTGTGCCTACAATCATACCATGAGTCTTTGTGCACACTGGAATTCTTCTCAGAGATTTAATTTGTGTTGCTCTTGCTCTGTTAGACTTGCACTCACAGGAAAGGGGCAGCTTGTTTTCTTGAACTGTGATGGTTAGCATTCAGCAGAAATCACTTTCTCACAAATGAGAGGCAAATGCTAACACATTTGAAATTAGCATGGTACATTTTCCTTCCACTTTGAAAGTTGTGTTTTACATTTTATGTTTTGGAAGATATTTAACTGCCTTGAACATGTCAGATATTATGGAGTATGTCTTCACCATAAGTTAAGGTGTACTGGTATCACCCAGGAATACTGTGTTGGGCCTAGAATCACACCATGAGTCTGTGTGCACACAGGAATTCTAATAAGAGATTTAATGTGTGTTGCTCTTGCTCTGTTAGACTTGCACTCGCAGGAAAGGGACAGCTTGTTTTCTTGAACAGTGATGGTTAGCATTCAGCAGAAATCACTTTCTCACAAATGAGAGGCAAATGCTAACACATTTGAAATTAGCATGGTACATTCTCCTTCCACTTTGAAAGTTGTGTTTTACATGTTATGTTAAGGAAGATATTTAACTGCCTTGAACATGTCAGATATTATGGATTATGTCTTCACCATAAGTTAAGGTGTACTGGTATCACTCAGGATTAATGTTTTGTGCCTAGAATCACACCATGAGTCTGTGTGCACACAGGAATTCTTCTCAGAGATTTAATTTGTGTTGCTCTTGCTCTGTTAGACTTGCACTCGCAGGAAAGGGGCAGCTTGTTTTCTTGAACTGTGATGGTTAGCATTCAGCAGAAATCACTTTCTCACAAATGAGAGGCAAATGCTATCACATTTGAAATTAGCATTGTACATTTTCCTTCCACTTTGAAAGTTGTGTTTTACATTTTATGTTAAGGAAGATATTTAACTGCCTTGAACATGTCAGATATTATGGAGTATGTCTACACCATAAGTAAAGGTGTACTGGTATCAGCCAGGAATACTGTTTTGTGCCTAGAATCACACCATGAGTCTGTGTGCACACAGGAATTCTTCTCAGAGATTTAATTTGTGTTGCTCTTGCTCTGTTAGACTTGCACTCGCAGGAAAGGGGCAGCTTGTTTTCTTGAACTGTGATGGTTAGCATTCAGCAGAAATCACTTTCTCACAAATGAGAGGCAACTGCTATCACATTTGAAATTAGCATGGTACATTTTCCTTCCACTTTGAAAGTTGTGTTTTACATTTTATGTTAAGGAAGATATTTAACTGCCTTGAACATGTCAGATATTATGGAGTATGTCTTCACCATAAGTTAAGGTGTACTGGTATCACCCAGGAATACTGTGTTGGGCCTAGAATCACACCATGAGTCTGTGTGCACACAGGAATTCTTATCAGAGATTTAATTTGTGTTGCTCTTGCTCTGTTAGACTTGCACTCGCAGGAAAGGGGCAGCTTGTTTTCTTGAACTGTGATGATTAGCATTTAGCAGAAATCACTTTCTCACAAATGAGAGGCAAATGCTAACACATTTGAAATTAGCATGGTACATTTTCCTTCCACTTTGAAAGTTGTGTTTTACATTTTATGTTAAGGAAGATATTTAACTGCCTTGAACATGTCAGATATTATGGAGTATGTCTTCACCATAAGTTAAGGTGTACTGGTATCAACCAGGAATACTGTTTTGTGCCTAGAATCACACCATGAGTCTGTGTGCACACAGGAATTCTTCTCAGAGATTTAATTTGTGTTGCTCTTGCTCTGTTAGACTTGCACTCGGAGGAAAGGGGCAGCATGTTTTCTTGAACTGTGATGGTTAGCATTCAGCAGAAATCACTTTCTCACAAAAGAGAGGCAAATGCTAACACATTTGAAATTAGCATGGTACATTTTCCTTCCACTTCGAAAGTTGTGTTTTACATTTTATGTTTTGGAAGATATTTAACTGCCTTGAACATGTCAGATATTATGGAGTATGTCTTCACCATAAGTTAAGGTGTACTGGTATCACCCAGGAATACTGTTTTCTGCCTAGAATCACACCATGAATCTGTGTGCACACAGGAATTCTTCTCAGAGATTTAATTTGTGTTGCTCTTGCTCTGTTAGACTTGCACTCGCAGGAAAGGGGCAGCTTGTTTTCTTGAACTGTGATGGTTAGCATTCAGCAGAAATTACTTTCTCACAAATGAGAGGCAAATGCTAACACATTTGAAATTAGCATGGTACATTTTCCTTCCACTTTGAAAGTTGTGTTTTACATTTTATGTTAAGGAAGATATTTAACTGCCTTGAACATGTCAGATATTATGGAGTATGTCTACACCATAAGTAAAGGTGTACTGGTATCACCCAGGAATACTGTTTTGTGCCTAGAATCACACCATGAGTCTTTGTGCACACTGGAATTCTTCTCAGAGATTTAATTTGTGTTGCTCTTGCTCTGTTAGACTTGCACTCACAGGAAAGGGGCAGCTTGTTTTCTTGAACTGTGATGGTTAGCATTCAGCAGAAATCACTTTCTCACAAATGAGAGGCAAATGCTAACACATTTGAAATTAGCATGGTACATTTTCCTTCCACTTTGAAAGTTGTGTTTTACATTTTATGTTTTGGAAGATATTTAACTGCCTTGAACATGTCAGATATTATGGAGTATGTCTTCACCATAAGTTAAGGTGTACTGGTATCACCCAGGAATACTGTGTTGGGACTAGAATCACACCATGAGTCTGTGTGCACACAGGAATTCTAATCAGAGATTTAATTTGTGTTGCTCTTGCTCTGTTAGACTTGCACTCGCAGGAAAGGGGCAGCATGTTTTCTTGAACTGTGATGGTTAGCATTCAGCAGAAATCACTTTCTCACAAATGAGGGGCAAATGCTAACACATTTGAAATTAGCATGGTACATTTTCCTTCCACTTCGAAAGTTGTGTTTTACATTTTATGTTTTGGAAGATATTTAACTGCCTTGAACATGTCAGATATTATGGAGTATGTCTTCACCATAAGTTAAGGTGTACTGGTATCACCCAGGAATACTGTTTTCTGCCTAGAATCACACCATGAATCTGTGTGCACACAGGAATTCTTCTCAGAGATTTAATTTGTGTTGCTCTTGCTCTGTTAGACTTGCACTCGCAGGAAAGGGGCAGCTTGTTTTCTTGAACTGTGATGGTTAGCATTCAGCAGAAATTACTTTCTCACAAATGAGAGGCAAATGCTAACACATTTGAAATTAGCATGGTACATTTTCCTTCCACTTTGAAAGTTGTGTTTTACATTTTATGTTAAGGAAGATATTTAACTGCCTTGAACATGTCAGATATTATGGAGTATGTCTACACCATAAGTAAAGGTGTACTGGTATCACCCAGGAATACTGTTTTGTGCCTAGAATCACACCATGAGTCTTTGTGCACACTGGAATTCTTCTCAGAGATTTAATTTGTGTTGCTCTTGCTCTGTTAGACTTGCACTCACAGGAAAGGGGCAGCTTGTTTTCTTGAACTGTGATGGTTAGCATTCAGCAGAAATCACTTTCTCACAAATGAGAGGCAAATGCTAACACATTTAAAATTAGCATGGTACGTTTTCCTTCCACTTTGAAAGTTGTGTTTTACATTTTATGTTAAGGAAGATATTTAACTGCCTTGAACATGTCAGATATTATGGAGTATGTCTTCACCATAAGTTAAGGTGTACTGGTATCACCCAGGAATACTGTGTTGGGCCTAGAATCACACCATGAGTCTGTGTGCACACAGGAATTCTAATCAGAGATTTAATTTGTGTTGCTCTTGCTCTGTTAGACTTGCACTCGCAGGAAAGGGGCAGCTTGTTTTCTTGAACTGTGATGGTTAGCATTCAGCAGAAATCACTTTCTCACAAATGAGAGGCAAATGCTAACACATTTGAAATTAGCATGGTACATTCTCCTTCCACTTTGAAAGTTGTGTTTTACATGTTATGTTAAGGAAGATATTTAACTGCCTTGAACATGTCAGATATTATGGATTATGTCTTCACCATAAATTAAGGTGTACTGGTATCACTCAGGATTACTGTTTTGTGCCTAGAATCACACCATGAGTCTGTGTGCACACAGGAATTCTTCTCAGAGATTTAATTCGTGTTGCTCTTGCTCTGTTAGACTTGCACTCGCAGGAAAGGGGCAGCTTGTTTTCTTGAACTGTGATGGTTAGCATTCAGCAGAAATCACTTTCTCACAAATGAGAGGCAAATGCTAACACATTTGAAATTAGCATGGTACATTTTCCTTCCACTTCGAAAGTTGTGTTTTACATTTTATGTTTTGGAAGATATTTAACTGCCTTGAACATGTCAGATATTATGGAGTATGTCTTCACCATAAGTTAAGGTGTACTGGTATCACCCAGGAATACTGTTTTCTGCCTAGAATCACACCATGAATCTGTGTGCACACAGGAATTCTTCTCAGAGATTTAATTTGTGTTGCTCTTGCTCTGTTAGACTTGCACTCGGAGGAAAGGGGCAGCATGTTTTCTTGAACTGTGATGGTTAGCATTCAGCAGAAATCACTTTCTCACAAATGAGAGGCAAATGCTAACACATTTGAAATTAGCATGGTACATTTTCCTTCCACTTTGAAAGTTGTGTTTTACATTTTATGTTTTGGAAGATATTTAACTGCCTTGAACATGTCAGATATTATGGAGTATGTCTTCACCATAAGTTAAGGTGTACTGGTATCACCCAGGAATACTGTGTTGGGCCTAGAATCACACCATGAGTCTTTGTGCACACTGGAATTCTTCTCAGAGATTTAATTTGTGTTGCTCTTGCTCTGTTAGACTTGCACTCACAGGAAAGGGGCAGCTTGTTTTCTTGAACTGTGATGGTTAGCATTCAGCAGAAATCACTTTCTCACAAATGAGAGGCAAATGCTAACACATTTGAAATTAGCATGGTACATTTTCCTTCCACTTTGAAAGTTGTGTTTTACATTTTATGTTTTGGTAGATATTTAACTGCCTTGAACATGTCAGATATTATGGAGTATGTCTTCACCATAAGTTAAGGTGTACTGGTATCACCCAGGAATACTGTGTTGGGCCTAGAATCACACCATGAGTCTGTGTGCACACAGGAATTCTAATCAGAGATTTAATTTGTGTTGCTCTTGCTCTGTTAGACTTGAACTCGCAAGAAAGGGGCAGCTTGTTTTCTTGAACTGTGATGGTTAGCATTCAGCAGAAATCACTTTCTCACAAATGAGAGGCAAATGCTAACACATTTGAAATTAGCATGGTACATTCTCCTTCCACTTTGAAAGTTGTGTTTTACATGTTATGTTAAGGAAGATATTTAACTGCCATGAACATGTCAGATATTATGGATTATGTCTTCACCATAAGTTAAGGTGTACTGGTATCACTCAGGATTACTGTTTTGTGCCTAGAATCACACCATGAGTCTGTGTGCACACAGGAATTCTTCTCAGAGATTTAATTCGTGTTGCTCTTGCTCTGTTAGACTTGCACTCGCAGGAAAGGGGCAGCTTGTTTTCTTGAACTGTGATGGTTAGCATTCAGCAGAAATCACTTTCTCACAAATGAGAGGCAAATGCTATCACATTTGAAATTAGCATGGTACATTTTCCTTCCACTTTGAAAGTTGTGTTTTACATTTTATGTTAAGGAAGATATTTAACTGCCTTGAACATGTCAGATATTATGGAGTATGTCTACACCATAAGTAAAGGTGTACTGGTATCAGCCAGGAATACTGTTTTGTGCCTAGAATCACACCATGAGTCTGTGTGCACACAGGAATTCTTCTCAGAGATTTAATTTGTGTTGCTCTTGCTCTGTTAGACTTGCACTCGCAGGAAAGGGGCAGCATGTTTTCTTGAACTGTGATGGTTAGCATTCAGCAGAAATCACTTTCTCACAAATGAGAGGCAAATGCTAACACATTTGAAATTAGCATGGTACATTTTCCTTCCACTTTGAAAGTTGTGTTTTACATTTTATGTTTTGGAAGATATTTAACTGCCTTGAACATGTCAGATATCATGGAGAATGTCTTCACCATAAGTTAAGGTGTACTGGTATCACCCAGGAATACTGTTTTCTGCCTAGAATCACACCATGAATCTGTGTGCACACAGGAATTCTTCTCAGAGATTTAATTTGTGTTGCTCTTGCTCTGTTAGACTTGCACTCGCAGGAAAGGGGCAGCTTGTTTTCTTGAACTGTGATGGTTAGCATTCAGCAGAAATTACTTTCTCACAAATGAGAGGCAAATGCTAACACATTTGAAATTAGCATGGTACATTTTCCTTCCACTTTGAAAGTTGTGTTTTACTTTTTATGTTAAGGAAGATATTTAACTGCCTTGAACATGTCAGATATTATGGAGTATGTCTTCACCATAAGTTAAGGTGTACTGGTATCAACCAGGAATACTGTTTTGTGCCTAGAATCACACCATGAGTCTGTGTGCACACAGGAATTCTTCTCAAAGATTTAATTTGTGTTGCTCTTGCTCTGTTAGACTTGCACTCGGAGGAAAGGGGCAGCATGTTTTCTTGAACTGTGATGGTTAGCATTCAGCAGAAATCACTTTCTCACAAATGAGAGGCAAATGCTAACACATTTGAAATTAGCATGGTACATTTTCCTTCCACTTCGAAAGTTGTGTTTTACATTTTATGTTTTGGAAGATATTTAACTGCCTTGAACATGTCAGATATTATGGAGTATGTCTTCACCATAAGTAAAGGTGTACTGGTATCAGCCAGGAATACTGTTTTGTGCCTAGAATCACACCATGAGTCTGTGTGCACACAGGAATTCTTCTCAGAGATTTAATTTGTGTTGCTCTTGCTCTGTTAGACTTGCACTCGCAGGAAAGGGGCAGCATGTTTTCTTGAACTGTGATGGTTAGCATTCAGCAGAAATCACTTTCTCACAAATGAGAGGCAAATGCTAACACATTTGAAATTAGCATGGTACATTTTCCTTCCACTTTGAAAGTTGTGTTTTACATTTTATGTTTTGGAAGATATTTAACTGCCTTGAACATGTCAGATATCATGGAGAATGTCTTCACCATAAGTTAAGGTGTACTGGTATCACCCAGGAATACTGTTTTCTGCCTAGAATCACACCATGAATCTGTGTGCACACAGGAATTCTTCTCAGAGATTTAATTTGTGTTGCTCTTGCTCTGTTAGACTTGCACTCGCAGGAAAGGGGCAGCTTGTTTTCTTGAACTGTGATGGTTAGCATTCAGCAGAAATTACTTTCTCACAAATGAGAGGCAAATGCTAACACATTTGAAATTAGCATGGTACATTTTCCTTCCACTTTGAAAGTTGTGTTTTACTTTTTATGTTAAGGAAGATATTTAACTGCCTTGAACATGTCAGATATTATGGAGTATGTCTTCACCATAAGTTAAGGTGTACTGGTATCAACCAGGAATACTGTTTTGTGCCTAGAATCACACCATGAGTCTGTGTGCACACAGGAATTCTTCTCAAAGATTTAATTTGTGTTGCTCTTGCTCTGTTAGACTTGCACTCGGAGGAAAGGGGCAGCATGTTTTCTTGAACTGTGATGGTTAGCATTCAGCAGAAATCACTTTCTCACAAATGAGAGGCAAATGCTAACACATTTGAAATTAGCATGGTACATTTTCCTTCCACTTCGAAAGTTGTGTTTTACATTTTATGTTTTGGAAGATATTTAACTGCCTTGAACATGTCAGATATTATGGAGTATGTCTTCACCATAAGTTAAGGTGTACTGGTATCACCCAGGAATACTGTTTTCTGCCTAGAATCACACCATGAATCTGTGTGCACACAGGAATTCTTCTCAGAGATTTAATTTGTTTTGCTCTTGCTCTGTTAGACTTGCACTCGCAGGAAAGGGGCAGCTTGTTTTCTTGAACTGTGATGGTTAGCATTCAGCAGAAATTACTTTCTCACAAATGAGAGGCAAATGCTAACACATTTGAAATTAGCATGGTACATTTTCCTTCCACTTTGAAAGTTGTGTTTTACATTTTATGTTAAGGAAGATATTTAACTGCCTTGAACATGTCAGATATTATGGAGTATGTCTACACCATAAGTAAAGGTGTACTGGTATCACCCAGGAATACTGTTTTGTGCCTAGAATCACACCATGAGTCTGTGTGCACACAGGAATTCTTCTCAGAGATTTAATTTGTGTTGCTCTTGCTCTGTTAGACTTGCACTCGGAGGAAAGGGGCAGCATGTTTTCTTGAACTGTGATGGTTAGCATTCAGCAGAAATCACTTTCTCACAAATGAGAGGCAAATGCTAACACATTTGAAATTAGCATGGTACATTTTCCTTCCACTTCGAAAGTTGTGTTTTACATTTTATGTTTTGGAAGATATTTAACTGCCTTGAACATGTCAGATATTATGGAGTATGTCTTCACCATAAGTTAAGGTGTACTGGTATCACCCAGGAATACTGTTTTCTGCCTAGAATCACACCATGAATCTGTGTGCACACAGGAATTCTTCTCAGAGATTTAATTTGTGTTGCTCTTGCTCTGTTAGACTTGCACTCGCAGGAAAGGGGCAGCTTGTTTTCTTGAACTGTGATGGTTAGCATTCAGCAGAAATTACTTTCTCACAAATGAGAGGCAAATGCTAACACATTTGAAATTAGCATGGTACATTTTCCTTCCACTTTGAAAGTTGTGTTTTACATTTTATGTTAAGGAAGATATTTAACTGCCTTGAACATGTCAGATATTATGGAGTATGTCTACACCATAAGTAAAGGTGTACTGGTATCACCCAGGAATACTGTTTTGTGCCTAGAATCACACCATGAGTCTTTGTGCACACTGGAATTCTTCTCAGAGATTTAATTTGTGTTGCTCTTGCTCTGTTAGACTTGCACTCACAGGAAAGGGGCAGCTTGTTTTCTTGAACTGTGATGGTTAGCATTCAGCAGAAATCACTTTCTCACAAATGAGAGGCAAATGCTAACACATTTGAAATTAGCATGGTACATTTTCTTTCCACTTTGAAAGTTGTGTTTTACATTTTATGTTTTGGTAGATATTTAACTGCCTTGAACATGTCAGATATTATGGAGTATGTCTTCACCATAAGTTAAGGTGTACTGGTATCACCCAGGAATACTGTGTTGGGCCTAGAATCACACCATGAGTCTGTGTGCACACAGGAATTCTAATCAGAGATTTAATTTGTGTTGCTCTTGCTCTGTTAGACTTGCACTCGCAGGAAAGGGGCAGCTTGTTTTCTTGAACTGTGATGGTTAGCATTCAGCAGAAATCACTTTCTCACAAATGAGAGGCAAATGCTAACACATTTGAAATTAGCATGGTACATTCTCCTTCCACTTTGAAAGTTGTGTTTTACATGTTATGTTAAGGAAGATATTTAACTGCCTTGAACATGTCAGATATTATGGATTATGTCTTCACCATAAGTTAAGGTGTACTGGTATCACTCAGGATTACTGTTTTGTGCCTAGAATCACACCATGAGTCTGTGTGCACACAGGAATTCTTCTCAGAGATTTAATTTGTGTTGCTCTTGCTCTGTTAGACTTGCACTCGCAGGAAAGGGGCAGCTTGTTTTCTTGAACTGTGATGGTTAGCATTCAGCAGAAATCACTTTCTCACAAATGAGAGGCAAATGCTATCACATTTGAAATTAGCATGGTACATTTTCCTTCCACTTTGAAAGTTGTGTTTTACATTTTATGTTAAGGAAGATATTTAACTGCCTTGAACATGTCAGATATTATGGAGTATGTCTACACCATAAGTAAAGGTGTACTGGTATCACCCAGGAATACTGTTTTGTGCCTAGAATCACACCATGAGCCTGTGTGCACACAGGAATTCTTCTCAGAGATTTAATTTGTGTTGCTCTTGCTCTGTTAGACTTGCACTCGCAGGAAAGGGGCAGCTTGTTTTCTTGAACTGTGATGGTTAGCATTCAGCAGAAATCACTTTCTCACAAATGAGAGGCAAATGCTAACACATTTGAAATTAGCATTGTACATTTTCCTTCCACTTTGAAAGTTGTGTTTTACATTTTATGTTAAGGAAGATATTTAACTGCCTTGAACATGTCAGATATTATGGAGTATGTCTACACCATAAGTAAAGGTGTACTGGTATCACTCAGGAATACTGTTTTGTGCCTAGAATCATACCATGAGTCTTTGTGCACACTGGAATTCTTCTCAGAGATTTAATTTGTGTTGCTCTTGCTCTGTTAGACTTGCACTCACAGGAAAGGGGCAGCTTGTTTTCTTGAACTGTGATGGTTAGCATTCAGCAAAAATCACTTTCTCACAAATGAGAGGCAAATGCTAACACATTTGAAATTAGCATGGTACATTTTCCTTCCACTTTGAAAGTTGTGTTTTACATTTTATGTTAAGGAAGATATTTAACTGCCTTGAACATGTCAGATATTATGGAGTATGTCTTCACCATAAGTTAAGGTGTACTGGTATCACCCAGGAATACTGTGTTGGGCCTAGAATCACACCATGAGTCTGTGTGCACACAGGAATTCTAATCAGAGATTTAATTTGTGTTGCTCTTGCTCTGTTAGACTTGCACTCGCAGGAAAGGGGCAGCTTGTTTTCTTGAACTGTGATGGTTAGCATTCAGCAGAAATCACTTTCTCACAAATGAGAGGCAAATGCTAACACATTTGAAATTAGCATGGTACATTCTCCTTCCACTTTGAAAGTTGTGTTTTACATGTTATGTTAAGGAAGATATTTAACTGCCTTGAACATGTCATATATTATGGATTATGTCTTCACCATAAGTTAAGGTGTACTGGTATCACTCAGGATTAATGTTTTGTGCCTAGAATCACACCATGAGTCTGTGTGCACACAGGAATTCTTCTCAGAGATTTAATTTGTGTTGCTCTTGCTCTGTTAGACTTGCACTCGCAGGAAAGGGGCAGCTTGTTTTCTTGAACTGTGATGGTTAGCATTCAGCAGAAATCACTTTCTCACAAATGAGAGGCAAATGCTATCACATTTGAAATTAGCATGGTACATTTTCCTTCCACTTTGAAAGTTGTGTTTTACATTTTATGTTAAGGAAGATATTTAACTGCCTTGAACATGTCAGATATTATGGAGTATGTCTACACCATAAGTAAAGGTGTACTGGTATCACCCAGGAATACTGTTTTGTGCCTAGAATCACACCATGAGTCTGTGTGCACACAGGAATTCTTATCAGAGATTTAATTTGTGTTGCTCTTGCTCTGTTAGACTTGCACTCGCAGGAAAGGGGCAGCTTGTTTTCTTGAACTGTGATGATTAGCATTCAGCAGAAATCACTTTCTCACAAATGAGAGGCAAATGCTAACACATTTGAAATTAGCATGGTACATTTTCCTTCCACTTTGAAAGTTGTGTTTTACATTTTACGTTAAGGAAGATATTTAACTGCCTTGAACATGTTACCTATTATGGAGTATGTCTTCACCATAAGTTAAGGTGTACTGGTATCACCCAGGAATACTGTGTTGTGCCTAGAATCACACCATGAGTCTGTGTGCACACAGGAATTCTTATCGGAGATTTAATTTGTGTTGCTCTTGCTCTGTTAGACTTGCACTCGCAGGAAAGGGGCAGCTTGTTTTCTTGAACTGTGATGGTTAGCATTCAGCAGAAATCACTTTCTCACAAATGAGAGGCAAATGCTAACACATTTGAAATTAGCATGGTACATTTTCCTTCCACTTTGAAAGTTGTGTTTTACATTTTATGTTAAGGAAGATATTTAACTGCCTTGAACATGTCAGATATTATGGAGTATGTCTACACCATAAGTAAAGGTGTATTGGTATCACCCAGGAATACTGTTTTGTGCCTATAATCACACCATGAGTCTGTGTGCACACAGGAATTCTTCTCAGAGATTTAATTTGTGTTGCTCTTGCTCTGTTAGACTTGCACTCGCAGGAAAGGGGCAGCTTGTTTTCTTGAACTGTGATGGTTAGCATTCAGCAGAAATCACTTTCTCACAAATGAGAGGCAAATGCTAACACATTTTAAATTAGCATGGTACATTTTACTTCCACTTTGAAAGTTGTGTTTTACATTTTATGTTAAGGAAGATATTTAACTGCCTTGAACATGTCAGATATTATGGAGTATGTCTTCACAATAAGTTAAGGTGTACTGGTATCACCCAGGAATACTGTGTTGTGCCTAGAATCACACCATGAGTCTGTGTGCACCTTGAATTCTTATCAGAGATTTAATTTGTGTTGCTCTTGCTCTGTTAGACTTGCACTCGGAGGAAAGGGGCAGCTTGTTTTCTTGAACTGTGATGGTTAGCATTCAGCAGAAATCACTTTCTCACAAATGAGAGGCAAATGCTAACACATTTGAAATTAGCATGGTACATTTTCCTTCCACTTTGAAAGTTTTGTTTTACATTTTATGTTAAGGAAGATATTTAACTGCCTTGAACATGTCAGATAATATGGAGTATGTCTTCACCATAAGTTAAGGTGTACTGGTATCAGCCAGGAATACTGTTTTGTGCCTAGAAGCACACCATGAGTCTGTGTGCACACAGGAATTCTTCTCAGAGATTTAATTTGTGTTGCTCTTCCTCTGTTAGACTTGCACTCGCAGGAAAGGGGCAGCATGTTTTCATGAACTGTGATGGTTAGCATTCAGCAGAAATCACTTTCTCACAAATGAGAGGCAAATGCTAACACATTTGAAAATAGCATGGTACATTTTCCTTCCACTTTGAAAGTTGTGTTTTACATTTTATGTTAAGGAAGATATTTACCTGCCTTGGACATGTCAGATATTATGGAGTATGTCTACACCATAAGTTAAGGTGTACTGGTATCACCCAGGAATACTGTTTTGTGCCTAGAATCACACCATGAGTTTGTGTGCTCACAGGAATTCTTCTCAGAGATTTAATTTGTGGTGCTCTTGCTCTGTTAGACTTGCACTCGCAGGAAAGGGGCAGCTTGTTTTCTTGAACTGTGATGGTTAGCATTCAGCAGAAATCACTTTCTCACAAATGAGAGGCAAATGCTAACACATTTGAAATTAGCATGGTACATTTTCCTTCCACTTTGAAAGTTGTGTTTTACATTTTATGTTTTGGAAGATATTTAACTGCCTTGAACATGTCAGATATCATGGAGAATGTCTTCACCATAAGTTAAGGTGTACTGGTATCACCCAGGAATACTGTTTTCTGCCTAGAATCACACCATGAATCTGTGTGCACACAGGAATTCTTCTCAGAGATTTAATTTGTGTTGCTCTTGCTCTGTTAGACTTGCACTCGCAGGAAAGGGGCAGCTTGTTTTCTTGAACTGTGATGGTTAGCATTCAGCAGAAATTACTTTCTCACAAATGAGAGGCAAATGCTAACACATTTGAAATTAGCATGGTACATTTTCCTTCCACTTTGAAAGTTGTGTTTTACTTTTTATGTTAAGGAAGATATTTAACTGCCTTGAACATGTCAGATATTATGGAGTATGTCTTCACCATAAGTTAAGGTGTACTGGTATCAACCAGGAATACTGTTTTGTGCCTGGAATCACACCATGAGTCTGTGTGCACACAGGAATTCTTCTCAGAGATTTAATTTGTGTTGCTCTTGCTCTGTTAGACTTGCACTCGGAGGAAAGGGGCAGCATGTTTTCTTGAACTGTGATGGTTAGCATTCAGCAGAAATCACTTTCTCACAAATGAGAGGCAAATGCTAACACATTTGAAATTAGCATGGTACATTTTCCTTCCACTTCGAAAGTTGTGTTTTACATTTTATGTTTTGGAAGATATTTAACTGCCTTGAACATGTCAGATATTATGGAGTATGTCTTCACCATAAGTTAAGGTGTACTGGTATCACCCAGGAATACTGTTTTCTGCCTAGAATCACACCATGAATCTGTGTGCACACAGGAATTCTTCTCAGAGATTTAATTTGTTTTGCTCTTGCTCTGTTAGACTTGCACTCGCAGGAAAGGGGCAGCTTGTTTTCTTGAACTGTGATGGTTAGCATTCAGCAGAAATTACTTTCTCACAAATGAGAGGCAAATGCTAACACATTTGAAATTAGCATGGTACATTTTCCTTCCACTTTGAAAGTTGTGTTTTACATTTTATGTTAAGGAAGATATTTAACTGCCTTGAACATGTCAGATATTATGGAGTATGTCTACACCATAAGTAAAGGTGTACTGGTATCACCCAGGAATACTGTTTTGTGCCTAGAATCACACCATGAGTCTGTGTGCACACAGGAATTCTTCTCAGAGATTTAATTTGTGTTGCTCTTGCTCTGTTAGACTTGCACTCGGAGGAAAGGGGCAGCATGTTTTCTTGAACTGTGATGGTTAGCATTCAGCAGAAATCACTTTCTCACAAATGAGAGGCAAATGCTAACACATTTGAAATTAGCATGGTACATTTTCCTTCCACTTCGAAAGTTGTGTTTTACATTTTATGTTTTGGAAGATATTTAACTGCCTTGAACATGTCAGATATTATGGAGTATGTCTTCACCATAAGTTAAGGTGTACTGGTATCACCCAGGAATACTGTTTTCTGCCTAGAATCACACCATGAATCTGTGTGCACACAGGAATTCTTCTCAGAGATTTAATTTGTGTTGCTCTTGCTCTGTTAGACTTGCACTCGCAGGAAAGGGGCAGCTTGTTTTCTTGAACTGTGATGGTTAGCATTCAGCAGAAATTACTTTCTCACAAATGAGAGGCAAATGCTAACACATTTGAAATTAGCATGGTACATTTTCCTTCCACTTTGAAAGTTGTGTTTTACATTTTATGTTAAGGAAGATATTTAACTGCCTTGAACATGTCAGATATTATGGAGTATGTCTACACCATAAGTAAAGGTGTACTGGTATCACCCAGGAATACTGTTTTGTGCCTAGAATCACACCATGAGTCTTTGTGCACACTGGAATTCTTCTCAGAGATTGAATTTGTGTTGCTCTTGCTCTGTTAGACTTGCACTCACAGGAAAGGGGCAGCTTGTTTTCTTGAACTGTGATGGTTAGCATTCAGCAGAAATCACTTTCTCACAAATGAGAGGCAAATGCTAACACATTTGAAATTAGCATGGTACATTTTCCTTCCACTTTGAAAGTTGTGTTTTACATTTTATGTTTTGGTAGATATTTAACTGCCTTGAACATGTCAGATATTATGGAGTATGTCTTCACCATAAGTTAAGGTGTACTGGTATCACCCAGGAATACTGTGTTGGGCCTAGAATCACACCATGAGTCTGTGTGCACACAGGAATTCTAATCAGAGATTTAATTTGTGTTGCTCTTGCTCTGTTAGACTTGCACTCGCAGGAAAGGGGCAGCTTGTTTTCTTGAACTGTGATGGTTAGCATTCAGCAGAAATCACTTTCTCACAAATGAGAGGCAAATGCTAACACATTTGAAATTAGCATGGTACATTCTCCTTCCACTTTGAAAGTTGTGTTTTACATGTTATGTTAAGGAAGATATTTAACTGCCTTGAACATGTCAGATATTATGGATTATGTCTTCACCATAAGTTAAGGTGTACTGGTATCACTCAGGATTACTGTTTTGTGCCTAGAATCACACCATGAGTCTGTGTGCACACAGGAATTCTTCTCAGAGATTTAATTCGTGTTGCTCTTGCTCTGTTAGACTTGCACTCGCAGGAAAGGGGCAGCTTGTTTTCTTGAACTGTGATGGTTAGCATTCAGCAGAAATCACTTTCTCACAAATGAGAGGCAAATGCTATCACATTTGAAATTAGCATGGTACATTTTCCTTCCACTTTGAAAGTTGTGTTTTACATTTTATGTTAAGGAAGATATTTAACTGCCTTGAACATGTCAGATATTATGGAGTATGTCTACACCATAAGTAAAGGTGTACTGGTATCACCCAGGAATACTGTTTTGTGCCTAGAATCACACCATGAGCCTGTGTGCACACAGGAATTCTTCTCAGAGATTTAATTTGTGTTGCTCTTGCTCTGTTAGACTTGCACTCGCAGGAAAGGGGCAGCTTGTTTTCTTGAACTGTGATGGTTAGCATTCAGCAGAAATCACTTTCTCACAAATGAGAGGCAAATGCTAACACATTTGAAATTAGCATTGTACATTTTCCTTCCACTTTGAAAGTTGTGTTTTATATTTTATGTTAAGGAAGATATTTAACTGCCTTGAACATGTCAGATATTATGGAGTATGTCTACACCATAAGTAAAGGTGTACTGGTATCACTCAGGAATACTGTTTTGTGCCTAGAATCATACCATGAGTCTTTGTGCACACTGGAATTCTTCTCAGAGATTTAATTTGTGTTGCTCTTGCTCTGTTAGACTTGCACTCACAGGAAAGGGGCAGCTTGTTTTCTTGAACTGTGATGGTTAGCATTCAGCAGAAATCACTTTCTCACAAATTAGAGGCAAATGCTAACACATTTGAAATTAGCATGGTACATTTTCCTTCCACTTTGAAAGTTGTGTTTTACATTTTATGTTAAGGAAGATATTTAACTGCCTTGAACATGTCAGATATTATGGAGTATGTCTTCACCATAAGTTAAGGTGTACTGGTATCACCCAGGAATACTGTGTTGGGCCTAGAATCACACCATGAGTCTGTGTGCACACAGGAATTCTAATCAGAGATTTAATTTGTGTTGCTCTTGCTCTGTTAGACTTGCACTCGCAGGAAAGGGGCAGCTTGTTTTCTTGAACTGTGATGGTTAGCATTCAGCAGAAATCACTTTCTCACAAATGAGAGGCAAATGCTAACACATTTGAAATTAGCATGGTACATTCTCCTTCCACTTTGAAAGTTGTGTTTTACATGTTATGTTAAGGAAGATATTTAACTGCCTTGAACATGTCAGATATTATGGATTATGTCTTCACCATAAGTTAAGGTGTACTGGTATCACTCAGGATTAATGTTTTGTGCCTAGAATCACACCATGAGTCTGTGTGCACAAAGGAATTCTTCTCAGAGATTTAATTTGTGTTGCTCTTGCTCTGTTAGACTTGCACTCGCAGGAAAGGGGCAGCTTGTTTTCTTGAACTGTGATGGTTAGCATTCAGCAGAAATCACTTTCTCACAAATGAGAGGCAAATGCTATCACATTTGAAATTAGCATGGTACATTTTCCTTCCACTTTGAAAGTTGTGTTTTACATTTTATGTTAAGGAAGATATTTAACTGCCTTGAACATGTCAGATATTATGGAGTATGTCTACACCATAAGTAAAGGTGTACTGGTATCACCCAGGAATACTGTTTTGTGCCTAGAATCACACCATGAGTCTGTGTGCACACAGGAATTCTTATCAGAGATTTAATTTGTGTTGCTCTTGCTCTGTTAGACTTGCACTCGCAGGAAAGGGGCAGCTTGTTTTCTTGAACTGTGATGATTAGCATTCAGCAGAAATCACTTTCTCACAAATGAGAGGCAAATGCTAACACATTTGAAATTAGCATGGTACATTTTCCTTCCACTTTGAAAGTTGTGTTTTACATTTTATGTTAAGGAAGATATTTAACTGCCTTGAACATGTCAGATATTATGGAGTATGTCTACACCATAAGTAAAGGTGTATTGGTATCACCCAGGAATACTGTTTTGTGCCTATAATCACACCATGAGTCTGTGTGCACACAGGAATTCTTCTCAGAGATTTAATTTGTGTTGCTCTTGCTCTGTTAGACTTGCACTCGCAGGAAAGGGGCAGCTTGTTTTCTTGAACTGTGATGGTTAGCATTCAGCAGAAATCACTTTCTCACAAATGAGAGGCAAATGCTAACACATTTTAAATTAGCATGGTACATTTTACTTCCACTTTGAAAGTTGTGTTTTACATTTTATGTTAAGGAAGATATTTAACTGCCTTGAACATGTCAGATATTATGGAGTATGTCTTCACAATAAGTTAAGGTGTACTGGTATCACCCAGGAATACTGTGTTGTGCCTAGAATCACACCATGAGTCTGTGTGCACCTTGAATTCTTATCAGAGATTTAATTTGTGTTGCTCTTGCTCTGTTAGACTTGCACTCGGAGGAAAGGGGCAGCTTGTTTTCTTGAACTGTGATGGTTAGCATTCAGCAGAAATCACTTTCTCACAAATGAGAGGCAAATGCTAACACATTTGAAATTAGCATGGTACATTTTCCTTCCACTTTGAAAGTTTTGTTTTACATTTTATGTTAAGGAAGATATTTAACTGCCTTGAACATGTCAGATAATATGGAGTATGTCTTCACCATAAGTTAAGGTGTACTGGTATCAGCCAGGAATACTGTTTTGTGCCTAGAAGCACACCATGAGTCTGTGTGCACACAGGAATTCTTCTCAGAGATTTAATTTGTGTTGCTCTTCCTCTGTTAGACTTGCACTCGCAGGAAAGGGGCAGCATGTTTTCATGAACTGTGATGGTTAGCATTCAGCAGAAATCACTTTCTCACAAATGAGAGGCAAATGCTAACACATTTGAAATTAGCATGGTACATTTTCCTTCCACTTTGAAAGTTGTGTTTTACATTTTATGTTTTGGAAGATATTTAACTGCCTTGAACATGTCAGATATTATGGAGTATGTCTTCACCATAAGTTAAGGTGTACAGGTATCACCCAGGAATACTGTTCTCTGCCTAGAATCACACCATGAGTCTGTGTGCACACAGGAATTCCTATCAGAGATTTAATTTGTGTTGCTCTTGCTCTGTTAGACTTGCACTCGCAGGAAAGGGGCAGCTTGTTTTCTTGAACTGTGATGGTTAGCATTCAGCAGAAATAATTTTCTCATAAATGAGAGGCAAATGCTAACACATTTGAAACTAGCATGGTACATTTTCCTTCCACTTTGAAAGTTGTGTTTTACATTTTATGTTAAGGAAGATATTTAACTGCCTTGAACATGTCAGATATTATGGAGTATGTCTACACCATAAGTAAAGGTGTACTGGTATCACCCAGGAATACTGTTTTGTGCCTAGAATCACACCGTGAGTCTGTGTGCACACAGGAATTCTTCTCAGAGATTTAATTTGTGTTGCTCTTGCTCTGTTAGACTTGTACTCGCAGGAAAGGGGCAGCTTGTTTTCTTGAACTGTGATGGTTAGCATTCAGCAGAAATCACTTTCTCACAAATGAGAGGCAAATGCTAACACATTTGAAATTAGCATGGTACATTTTCCTTCCACTTTGAAAGTTGTGTTTTACATTTTATGTTAAGGAAGATATTTAACTGCCTTGAATATGTCAGATATTATGGAGTATGTCTTCACCATAAGTTAAGGTGTTCTGGTATCACCCAGGAATACTGTGTTGGGCCTAGAATCACACCATGAGTCTGTGTGCACACAGGATTTCTTATCAGAGATTTAATTTGTGTTGCTCTTGCTCTGTTAGACTTGCACTTGCAGGAAAGGGGCAGCTTGTTTTCTTGAACTGTGATGGTTAGCATTCAGCACAAATCACTTTCTCACAAATGACAGGCAAATGCTAACACATTTGGAATTAGCATTGTACATTTTTCTTCCACTTTGAAAGTTGTGTTTTACATTTTATGTTAAGGAAGATATTTAACTGCCTTGAAAATGTCAGATATTATGGATTATGTCTTCACCATAAGTTAAGGTGTACTGGTATCACTCAGGATTACTGTTTTGTGCCTAGAATCACACCATGAGTCTGTGTGCACACAGGAATTCTTCTCAGAGATTTAATTCGTGTTGCTCTTGCCCTGTTAGACTTGCACTCGCAGGAAAGGGGCAGCTTGTTTTCTTGAACTGTGATGGTTAGCATTCAGCAGAAATCACTTTCTCACAAATGAGAGGCAAATGCTAACACATTTGAAAATAGCATGGTACATTTTCCTTCCACTTTGAAAGTTGTGTTTTACATTTTATGTTAAGGAAGATATTTACCTGCCTTGAACATGTCAGATATTATGGAGTATGTCTACACCATAAGTTAAGGTGTACTGGTATCACCCAGGAATACTGTTTTGTGCCTAGAATCACACCATGAGTTTGTGTGCACACAGGAATTCTTCTCAGAGATTTAATTTGTGGTGCTCTTGCTCTGTTAGACTTGCACTCGCAGGAAAGGGGCAGCTTGTTTTCTTGAACTGTGATGGTTAGCATTCAGCAGAAATCACTTTCTCACAAATGAGAGGCAAATGCTAACACATTTGAAAATAGCATGGTACATTTTCCTTCCACTTTGAAAGTTGTGTTTTACATTTTATGTTAAGGAAGATATTTAACTGCCTTGAACATGTCAGATATTATGGAGTATGTCTACACCATACGTAAAGGTGTACTGGTATCACCCAGGAATACTGTTTTGTGCCTAGAATCCCACCATGAGTTTGTGTGCACACAGGAATTCTTCTCAGAGATTTAATTTGTGGTGCTCTTGCTCTGTTAGACTTGCACTCGCAGGAAAGGGGCAGCATGTTTTCTTGAACTGTGATGGTTAGCATTCAGCAGAAATCACTTTCTCACAAATGAGAGGCAAATGCTAACACATTTGAAATTAGCATGGTACATTTTCCTTCCACTTTGAAAGTTGTGTTTTACATTTTATGTTAAGGAAGATATTTAACTGCCTTGAACATGTCAGATATTATGGAGTATGTCTTCACCATAAGTTAAGGTGTACTGGTATCACCCAGGAATACTGTGTTGTGCCTAGAATCACACCATGAGTCTGTGTGCACACAGGAATTCTTATCAGAGATTTAATTCGTGTTGCTCTTGCTCTGTTAGACTTGCACTCGCAGGAAAGGGGCAGCTTGTTTTCTTGAACTGTGATGGTTAGCATTCAGCAGAAATCACTTTCTCACAAATGAGAGGCAAATGCTAACACATTTTAAAATAGCATGGTACATTTTCATTTCACTTTGAAAGTTTTGTTTTACATTTTATGTTAAGGAAGATATTTAACTGCCTTGAACATGTCAGATATTATGGAGTATGTCTTCACCATAAGTTAAGGTGTACTGGTATCAGCCAGGAATACTGTTTTGTGCCTAGAATCACACCATGAGTCTGTGTGCACACAGGAATTCTTCTCAGAGATTTAATTTGTGGTGTTCTTGCTCTGTTAGACTTGCACTCGCAGGAAAGGGGCAGCATGTTTTCTTGAACTGTGATGGTTAGCATTCAGCATAAATCACTTTCTCACAAATGAGAGGCAA
Source organism: Triturus cristatus (assembly GCF_964204655.1). NCBI lineage: Eukaryota > Metazoa > Chordata > Amphibia > Caudata > Salamandridae > Triturus > Triturus cristatus. The sequence goes on along the minus strand of NC_140591.1, from coordinate 1,208,375,118 downwards.
ATGCTAACACATTTGAAATTAGCATGGTACATTTTCCTTCCACTCCCGCAATGGGTGAGGTAGATCCTACATGTTCAAAACTCCAATTAACCTTTACCACACATGTACTCTTACATACATCTCTGCAGTCTTCATGCAGTTGTGCAAGCGTCCATGCAGATCTGTGTTGCACCTGACAATACACGGTCTCCAGAAGCATGCTCTTAGCACACAGACAGGTGCTTCTCCTGCACGCTCATGCTTGCTATTCAGCTCTGTGTGGTATTTCAGATAGCAGTGTGTAATGCTAACACATTCAGCGTCATCAAGGCTCATTTCCTTTGCTCTACTGTAATCACTCACCCTGTAACATATGCTGATGGTCTAAAGTACCTGTTAGGACATGTGCTCTTTTCTGCCTCTCTAAAATATAAGGAAAATGTGTCAGGCTGCCATAGTAATTATCACTTACTCTACCACAGTAGTAAATGTGCTTTGAAATTGCCAAACAAAAATTGTTGTGCGCCTAGAATCACACCATGAGTCCGTGTGCACACAGGAATTGATGTTAGAGATTTAATACGTGTTGGTATTGTGCTGTCAGACTTGCAGTTGTAGGAAAGGGACAGCTCATATGATAGGATTTGAAAAGCTCAAATAAAAAATTGTAATGTATTAAAATTACATAAAGGTATTTTTTTTTAGTTTCTTTCAGGTATTGCTGAACAACAGTGAAATTAATTAAAGATGCCTATAAAGTCAAGAAAGAGAAAGGAAAAGCAACAACATCTACATTTGAAGAAAACTGGACAAAAAAAATTAGTTGAAGAACCTCATGTTGGAAAAAAACACAAGCCTTCTGGTAAGCAGACTAATGATTTTTTAAAAAATATCTTCAAACAAAGAAAAAATGTTAAAAATATATCTACTGCAAATAGTGTTTCAATTACAAAAGAACAACAGAGTCGACAGAAAATACTAAAAGCTAATGTCGAATCAGAAGTAAGAAAGACTGACTTAACACGAAAAATAGATTTTAAACACATTAGTCGAAAAATGTTTCAGCGAAGAGTGTTGTTAAATTTGCTAAAGGATGTGAAAAAATATAAGAAGAAAACCAAATTTTATAAAAAAAAGAAATATATTGAAACAATTGTTGCAAAGGCTTTGGAATTAAAAAGAAAACTATTCATTTTATTTTTGAACAGGATGCGTAGATTAGAAAAATTAGTTAAAGCAATGAAGTCACAAAGCAAAAGGAAAAGAGTAGGTAAAAAAAATACCTTTTGTAAAGTGTTCTTAGGAGAATGGAAGCATAGTTGAAGCACTGAACCATTTTTTAATGAAGCGAGTTATCTTCAAAGTAATAGTTTGTTGCATGCAGTTGATACCAATGGTCGAGCTTATGAAGTTAAAGATGGTTGTATAATGGAAAAGGAGAAAATGGTTCCAAGAAATGAGGAAGAAGTGTTAGCTGATGAGTTTATGGGTAGATGTCCTAAAGCCCCAGTGTACACTTGGAATTGTAGTAGTATTTGCACTGTGCGACAGGAATCTATTGATAAATTACGTGACTTTCTAAGAGAATATAGTAAAAAGAGTGTTAAACAGAAGATTAAGGTGCTTCAAAGACTAGACCCATGCAGAGTGAGAGAGAATACTGGTTTGCGAGGACATTCTCTTGCTTGTCTATCTAGGAAAGTTTGCCAAAGTGTTTTTCACCATTTTAGGATGCTGGCTGTTCATCATACTGAAATGAGAAAGTTTGTGAGAACATTGTATTTTGCGAAAAGTCCAGCACTAAAGTTAAATGAGTTGAATAATGCTCTGTTCCGTGGATCTGTATCAGATGTAGTGAAGGTTACTGATGATATTCAGTTTTGTTACTTTGGTCCAGAGCAAGAAATTGCAGGAAATTACACAGTTATTGAGGAAAATGTGAAAGAAAATGTAGAACTCACTGTTAGAAAAATTTTTGAAGATGAAATGACAAAATTTACTATCATCTCTAATGAAAGACCAAATATTACTTGTATTTGTTGCCGGAGAAGCCATTACAAAATTCAAACAAGGAATGTTGATCTCTATAAAAAAAGTGAAAATAAAGATAATTATAAGTGGAAGGATTTTGCAACATATATATTTCTGGAAAATTGTATTGATTTGGGTGAAGATCAGCGTATTTGTAAATACTGTTATAATAAGTTAGAAGAAAATAGAATGCCAGCTAGAGCTGTACATAATAATTTAGAATTGGTTGATATTCCTGCAGAACTTTCTGATTTAAATACGTATGAGTCTATACTCATTCAATGTGTCCATCCGTTTCAGACCATAGTGCGTATGGAGCCCAAAACAGGTAAATTACCTCCTTCGGATGTACAAAGAGGTTTAAAAGGAAAAGTTGTCTATTTGCCATTGGATTTGAAAAAAAACATGGAAACAATTGATGCAGATAGATTGGAAACTGAACCATTAGTTATTCTTGTTAATGGAGTACCAACAAAGAATAAGAAAATTTGGCAGGAGCTGGTAGATGTACGAAAAGTACAAAGAGCAAATTTATATTTGAAAAGAAATAATAAATGGTATGAATCAATTTATATGGATGAAGATGAAGAAGATTTACTAGCAGACTCAGGAATACCAACTGGGCAAATTGAAAAAGTGGATAAGTCAAAAGAAGAAGAAATTTATGAACATTTCAGCATACATCCTCTTCATTCTAAAGAAGTTATGGGAAACACTATTGATTTGTTTCAGATGAAAAAAGCACAAGGAACTCCTGTGAGTGTATTGGAGGAAAGTATGGAAGGTCGTTGTTTTCCCCAGCTGTTTCCTACAGGAAAAGGTGGACGATATGATGAACGTCCAGTACCGATTCCTGCTTCTGAGTATCGGACTACAAGATTATATGCAGAAGATCCGAGATTTCGTCAAAGTATTCCTTATTTGTTTCATCTTTTATTTGAAAGTGACTTGTCTGCACTATCTTATGCAGTAAATCACATTTTGAAAACTGAAGTACATCTACATAATGTGTCTGCAAAGGATTTTATGAACAAAGTGCAACAGCGAGATGATCATTTGGAATCTCAATTGATTAATTTGATGGCTTGTCAGTGTGGGACTAATGAATATTGGTACCGACGCCATGGAGAATTGAAATGTATGTTACGGAATTTAGGAACTCCTACATGGTTCCTTACCCTAAGCTGTGCTGAGTACGCTTGGGAGGATTTACTGGATTTTCTTCGAGAGGCAAATTCAAATATTGAAAACATCCAATACAAGACAGCAGGAGAATTGTGCTCATTGGAGCCGGTTAATGTTTGCAGATATTTCAGTCATAGATTTGAGGCTATGATGTCCTTCATCTGCAATAAAAAAAATCCACCTCTTGGAGAAGTTGTGGATTTCTTTTGGAGAAAAGAGTACCAAGCAAGAGGTGCTCCTCATATTCATATGCTGTTGTGGATCAAGGATGCCCCTAAATTTGGAACAGATTCGGATGATGCAGTTTTATCTTTCATTGAAGAATATGCAACTTGTGCTATACCTAAAAGCACAGAAGAAAAAAACTTAAAAGAGCAAGTTTTACGTTTCCAAAGTCATCGGTGTGGAAAATACTGTCGACGAAAGTACAAGAGTAAAGATAAATTCTACACAAAATGTCGATTTGGATTTCCACGACCTGTTCTTTCAAAAGGAAGAGTAAACAGTATTATGTCAGCTGTGTGACATACTATTACAAGAAAATCGCCTAAGAATACCTACAACCTAAGAAGAAAAGAAGAGTCAAAATATATAAATGACTACAACCCAGTCATTTTATCCATGTGGAATGCTAACATGGATATACAGTATGTTTTTGACAATTCTTTTGCTGTTGCTCGGTATGTCACATCTTACATCACTAAATCTGAGAAAACGGAATTGAAAGAAATGTGGGAAGAGATTTCTCACAAGAACACTGTCAGTAAAAAGCTATACAGTTTCAGTTTAAAGATGTTATAGCATCGAGAAATTGGATCCTACGAATGCTCATATAGGTTATCATCTGCAAGTCTGTACTCCAAATCCAGAAGAATAATTTGGGTAAGTTTAGGCCTTGCAGGAATGAGAAATCGGGTACTGAAATCTATTCGAGAAATTGAATATTTAGCAGAGTACGAACCGGAAAGTACAGACATTTTAAGAACAAACATGTTGGACACATATTACCCACAAAGAAGTCATCATCTTGAGAACATGTGTCTCTATGAAGTGCTGCAGAACTACATTTATAAATGGAATGCCACAGAAGACATCAACAATGGAAAATATAAAGTCACTGGTGAGGGAGGATGTTTGGTAAAACAAACAAAAGGAAGTTTGATTAATCATCGGAAGCTGAGTTGCGACACTACTGACAAAAAGGAATTTTACTACTTGGCACTTTTACAGCAGTTTAAATCATGGCGTTCAGAGGACGAACTACTTGGAGATTTTCAGTGCTATGAAGATTCCTTTAATGCTTGCAAAGATAGCATAGTATGCAGTACTTTCACAACTTATGTTCAAATGTTAAATTAAGAAATTGAACAAGAAGCAACAATTGCAGCTGAAGTAGCTAGAGACAGTTCTCAAGACAGTCAAAGTTCTGGGACGTTCAGTCAAGATCCTCTAGGACAACCAATCGTAGAATATGAAGCTGCAATAGCCATGACTGAAGTGGAAACAGCTATGAATCAAGCTCAGGAAGATTTAATAAACTTACCAAATATGGAACAACAACTGAATGATGAACAACAACAAATTTATGAGGAAGTCAGAAAAAAAATTGATCACGGATTACTTCATGAAAATAAAGAGTGCTCATGCACATCTTTTAAACCAATCAGAATGTATGTGAGTGGACAAGCAGGAACTGGAAAAAGTTTCTTAATTAAAGTAATTAGAAGCTACCTACAGAACAAAACGGATTCAACTTTGTCTTGCGTTGTTACTGCTCCAACTGGGTTAGCAGCGTATAACATAAAAGGAGTTACCTTACATCGTTTGCTAATGTTACCAGTAGAGCATGAGAACAAAATACAATACCACAAGCTAACAGGAGAAGCATGTTTTGAAGTTTCAAGAGTATTGAAGAAAATGAAAGTACTCATTATTGATGAGGTAAGCATGGTATCAAACTTAATGCTTGTCTTTGTGCATTTAAGAATGCAGCAAATTCTAAAGACAGACTATGACGTGTTATTCAGAGGAAAACACGTCATAGTTTTTGAGGATCTTTTGCAGCTCACTCCAGTTAAAGGACAACCAGTATTCCATACACATACACATGAAGACACGAAAAAGTCGTTAGGAAGTATAGGTAATGTGAATATTTGGACATATTTTGAGTATAAAGAACTCATTACCAATATGAGACAAGCCAATGATGAGGATTATGCAAGCATTCTCAAAGATATCAGAATTGGACTACTCACAGAACATGGCAGAAAAGCTTTACAGAGTCGATTGCTATGTAATGTGTTTTCAACAGAACAAATAGTTCCAGAGAAAATATACAAGAAAATTGCTGAAAAAAATACTGTAATCTGCTTAATGCTAACACTACATGAATGCTCTATATTCAATCAAGAACTTTTGAAATTGGAAAATGAAGAGATTATAAAACTGGAAGCTGTGGATAAAATACAGCATGAAGGAATAACTATTATATTGACAAGCAAATTGACAAGTAAATTGGATTCTCTAGAGAAAAACATATCGAAAACAGCTGGTTTGGAAAAGAATCTTTATGTATGTATGAACTGTCGAGTAATTTTAAGACGTAATTTGGATGTAGAAAAAGGTTTAGTGAACGGAGCTATGGGTAAAGTTGTGGGTTTTGTAAAGTACAAGAAAAAAGATGGAAATGAATTTTTTAAAATAAAATTTGATCAGATTGAAGAGGTTAATGACATTTGTCGCTGTTCAGTTAGTTTCTTGCTTGTGAAAAACTTATATGTACGTAGGAAGCAGTTTCCGTTTTCTCTAGCATATGCTGTAACTATTCACAAATCTCAAGGATTAACTGTAGATAGTGCTTTTGTAAATATTGGATCTAGTGTGTTTAAAGAAGGTATGGCATATGTTGCTTTGTCACACGTGAAAAAAATATCTGGTTTATTCATGATAGACTTTGATGACTGAAAAGTTAGTGCTAATGCAAACTGTGTAAAGGAGTATAATAGATTAAGAAGAAGCTATGCTCCTCATTTAGGTCAGTATCCTGTGTTTGAAAAACGTGTTGTTTGTCGGAAAAGGAGAATTAAGAATATCTGTAATGAGGATGTACAGAAGAGTAAACAAAAGGAGAGTGATGTGATTCCAAGCAAAAAGAAAAAGTACAGTGTTGAAGAGGTTGTTGGTTGTCATTTTGAAAATAGCTCTGGTGTCAACTGCTACGCAAATGATAATATTGCATAATGTATATGCTTATGGTACTGGAAGATGAAGGGGTAGAAATAGAAAACATATTTGGTGTCTCATATAAATGGGAACATTGTTGTGAAAACTGTATGAACACATGCAGCAGTAATGTTGATTCTGAAAGGTTTATATATTTAACATTACCAGAGAGTAAATCAGTGACTTTTAGTATATTAGTTAAAGATGCTAATCACAATATGGAATGTTCTCAATGTAAATCAGACATGTTATCAACGTTAATTTTTAAGAAATATGGACAGTATGTAATTTTAATGATACAACGTTGTAGAGCAGATGGAACTAAATTGCAAACTTTACTAAAGAAGTTTGTAGGAAATCAATTATCAATATCAGGTAAAACTTTTGTTGCAGTTGCAATAATTTTTCATTATGGACCTTCTATAACTTCTGGTCATTACACAGTTTATCTGAAATGTGAAAAAGGATGGACACTGTGTAATGATTCTCAATTGATTTTCAAGCAACGTTTGCCTTATGATTTACCAAATTGTTACTTAATTTTTCTGAAACCAAAATTTTAGATACAAATTCCAGCATCTGAAGAAACCATTATTTCAATTTTATAGGATTAACATTGGATATTTCACTTAAAAAGGATTTTAAAATTACCATTTGGCCTCATGGAAAGGTAAAGGTAACAATTGTGGACTTCTTTGACAGATATTATTTTGGTGTACGTGCTTAGGCAGCAAGATTTTCAGACGTTATTTATTGCAAATAGTTATTGTTGTTAGAAGGTATTTTTAATATATTTGTGACATTTATATCAAGGTCTGTTTTAGTGAGAAGAGTTTCAGGGCTTTTTTTAAACAATCTTTCAGATTGTTTTTTTTTTTGCCCGCTGTTAAATGATGAAAACAATTGATATCACTATTTTCAGTGAATTTCAATACATTCTGAAAACAGCAAAAAAAGGGCAAACAATTGCTTTGTTAAATATGAAAAAACATGTACTGTTTAAGAAAATGTATTGTTGAATATTAATACTTTTTTTCTTTTTTTCAGATCTTGAAACAGAATTTAGGAAATGTAATCCATTTTACTTACAATTAAAAAAAAACATTTAAAAATGTGTTAATTTAAAACAAAGGTGGAGAATATGGAAAGGGGGCAGGGTAGAGACTTCCTGACCCCCTAGTTTTTGTCAGGGAGTCCCTGAATACTAAAAGAGTATTTCTTATTAGCATTTCCACATGATGAGGTCCGTTGACAAATAATGCAGGTGACTTTGGGAGCATTTACCTTCTTCTGCCCCTCAGGAAAAGTGAAAACTGCCATATGAAAGACTCTTTCTGCTTCCTCTGCCTCTGTGGCACAAGAGTCTCCTGATCACTACTAGAAGATGGCTGCTGCTCTGCCATTGTATCCCAAAAACAGATCAGCTCCTTCTCCCAGGGAATCAGAATTAATAATGAGGGGAGTGGGTGTGGTATTAGAAGAATCTGTAACTGAAAGTACTATGAACCAATAAAAAGTGTTGTTTCCTAATCACATGACTTGCCTGGGTGTGGTGTTGGAAGAATCTGGAAGTGAAAGTACTTTGAACCAATGAAAAGTGTTCTTTCTTAATCACATAACTTGCCTGGGTGTGTTATTGGATGAATCTGAAAGTGAAAGTACTATGAACCAATGAAAAGTGTTCTTTCTTAATCACATGGGACCGCAATCCTCTGCTGATGACGTCAGATATTACATCACTGTATTTAGACACTTATTTACCCATGTCTTCTTCCATTAAATTTTAGCTATACATATATTACAAATATTTTTTTTTCAGAAAGACACATATGTCATCAGTGATGTAATATCTGACGTCATCAGAAGAGGATTGCGGTCGCGTGAGTTATAGTTGCCTGCACTACCTATAACGGAAGAATTTCAATGGTTTTTCACGAGTGAAATGTCCAGCTAACTATAACATGTGTGAAACATATGGTTTTTTTAAGTGAATTTGCAAGGTTTTTTAAATGCTAATTCCTAACTATAACGTGTGTGAAACCTATGTTTTTTTCAGTGAATTTGTAAGTTTTTTTAAATACTAAGTTATGTATTTATTTATTTATTTATTTAAGGTTTTTCACCGTGCGCGTACCGTACGCGCATGGTGCGCTTCACGTACGTTTTACCGTACGCGCACGGAGCGCGCCTATAGATATATATATGCTTTTAAATGCTATTTTCTCAGGATATACTGAACAGATCTACACCAGACCTGCAAAAGGCACATCCCTGACCTGAGGACTACCTCTCTGCCAAATTTCAAGTAATTCTGTTCAGCCGTTCGGGCTGTAGCTTGGACTAAAGGTCCTATGGAAAAATGCATGGGGAAAACGCGTTTTGGGACCCCCCCTTTTTCTCAGCCCCCGCTTGACGAATCCCCCCGAGACTTTCAGGGAAGGAGCGGAGCAGAGCGCCCCACCTATTTTGAAAATTTCGCGAGGATTCGTCAATTGGCGCCAAAGTTATTCCAAATAGAATGTTGCGGATTTCCTATGGAAACAAAATCCTAACTATGACTATCTACTGGCGACCGCCAGTAGATAACATATATATATATATATATGTATATATATATATATAGTCACTTAAAAAACCATAGGTTTCACACATGTTATAGTTAGCCGGACATTTCACTCGTGAAAAACCATTGAAATTCCCCCGTTATAGTTAGTGCAGGCAACTATAACTCACGCGACCGCAATCCTCTGCTGATGCTAATACTGTATTTAGACACTTATTTACCCATGTCTTCTTCCATAAATTTTTAGCTATACATATATTACAAATATTTTTTTTTCAGAAAGACACATATGTAATCAGTGATGTAATATCTGACGTCATCAGCAGAGGATTGCGGTCGCGTGAGTTATAGTTGCCTGCACTAACTATAACGGGGGAATTTCAATGGTTTTTCACGAGTGAAATGTCCAGCTAACTATAACATGTGTGAAACCTATGGTTTTTTAAGTGAATTTGCAAGGTTTTTTAAATGCTAATTCCTAACTATAACGTGTGTGAAACCTATGGTTTTTTCAGTGAATTTGTACGGGTTTTTTAAATGCTAAGTTATGTTTTTATTTTTAATTTTTGCGCGCATGGTGCACTTCGCGCACCGTGCGCCCACGTGGCGCATTTCGTACCGTGCACGCCTCGCCATTTTTTACAAAATATCAATTGTTTTTTTCTCTCTTGGGGGTCCTTAGATTTATATATTAAATGTGATTGTTAATTCTTTTTTTTTTACCGTACGCGTACGGTAAGCTTACCGTACGCGCACCCCGCGATTTAAAAAAAAAAAAAATTAAAATCATTTTTCATACTTTTTGGTCCCTCGTGAACCCCCTGACGAACGCTAGGGGGTCTGCAACTCTCTGCATGGCCCCCTTTTCGTGTTATCAACCTTTTTTTCTCAGTGCGAGAGACAGAAAATGGCGGCCGCTACTTCCTGGTTTCGACTGATTCGAATGTTTACTTTGATCTAACAACCAATCAGAAACGCGCTCGCGCACGGCACCGTACGCGTACGGTAAGCTTACCGTAAGCTTACCGTAAGCGCACGGTAAGCTGCCACAGATATATATATTGATTTAAATGCTATTTTCTCAGGAACTACTGAACAGATTTACACCAGACCTACAAAAGGCACTTCCTTGACCTTATGGCTACCTCTCTGCCAAATTTCAAGTAATTCTGTTCAGCCGTTCGGGCTGTAGCTGTGTCTAAAGGTCCTATGGAAAAATGCATGGGGAAAACGCGTTTTGGGACCCCGCTTTTTTCTCAGCCCCCGCTTGACGAATCACCCCGAGACTTTCAGGGTAGGAGCGGAGCGTAGCGCCCCATTAGTTTTGAAAATTTCGCGAGGATTCGTCAACCGGTGCCAAAGTTATTCCAAATAGAATGTTGCGGATTTCCTATGGAAACAGGGTCCTAACTATAACTATCTACTGGCGACCGCCAGTAGATAATATATATATATATATATATATATATATATATATATATATATATATATATATATATATATATATATGTATATGTATATATGTGTAAATATATATATATTCACTTAAAAAACCATAGGTTTCACACAAGTTATAGTTAGCTGTACATTTCACTCGTAAAAAACCAATGAAATTCCACGTTATAGTTAGATCAGGTAACTATAACTTGCGCGACCGCAATGCACAATGTGTCATTTCAGATGTCATCATTGATGTCATGAGCGATGTCACTGACCATGTCATAAGTGATGTAATATGTGACGTCATCAGCAGTTTATTGTGGGCGCGCAAGTTATAGTTACCTGATCTAACTATAACGTGGAATTTCATTGGTTTTTTACGAGTGAAATGTACAGCTAACTATAACTTGTGTGAAACCTATGGTTTTTTAGGTGAATTTGCAAGGTTTTTTAAATGCTAATTCCTAAATATAACGTGTGTGAAACCTATGGTTTTTTCAGTGAATATATATATGTTTTTACATTTTGTCTACTTTGAACCCATCTCTAGTCATCAGATTGGTAGGGCAATGTCCTTTAATGCAATCGAGTGATTATTTCGTTTGGAGTATTCCCCCTATTATGTGACATTAGTATTAACTTTGCTATTTTATCACATTTTCAAATATTCTGACTTTTTTACATTTCACGGATGCACTTTATATATTTGCACATCACATTTTGCACATTTACACCAATCTCTAACGTGACTATATATATATGACATTCTAAGCAGACCCACTTACAGCGTTACCGTCAGGGATTCATCCCGTGAATGACAATTTAGGTACAAAGACGATGAAACAAGGCTGTTGCAATGGTATCTGCAAATATGTTCCTTTGAAGTTTTCACATGGGAAGGGATATTTTGTGGCCATATTACAGATATAAATTTTAAATTAGGACACTGTCATTAAACTTATACTAGACGTGGTTTCTTATAAGATTTTATCTTATGATCCTCCAGTTGTCCTATTGCCTCAGCCATGTATCCGTATAATATAACTGTGAAATAACTGTCATACGTAGATGAGTAGAGACTTGTAGATACCACCATGCCTTTAGGATATACTCAGGTGGTTGCGCTAAGCATTTGCAACAGCGATATTCTACACAATAGAGAGAATATTTATTTTATTTATTCTTGATATAACTGTTTGCTATTTGTATATACATTGATTTTAAATAATTTATTTATTCGATGTATTCACCAATTCAGGTTTTTAAATTATTTATAATTCTAATTGCCATGCGTCAACTACCTTCAATTGCGTTATTTTGCACAGTTATATATGTCAAGTCTGTTGTCTATATCTATTAACAAGCAGTCACGTGATGTTCTGAACATTTGCACAGTCACTTTATAAGCCAACTCTTAATTGGTTCATGTTGTCATGTGATCAAGGCTCGGAGGAGCCGAAACGTTATGGCGGCAGAAAGGCACAAAATAAAATAATCAGCACTAAACTTTGGTCCGTGTCCGTTTATGCTGTGACGGTGTGGAGTGGCGTTCGCAGCAGCTTTACCGATCTACTCATATTCTTGGTCGATTTGTTTCGTACGACCAAAACACGGGACCCTCTCCTACTTGGACAACGCCGCATACGGAACTACATCCTGGTTTCCCTGGATTTCTACGTCTCCGGAAGGAGTTCGGCGTTTGACCCCCCTGAACCTAAACGTAAACACGCTGTACGGAGAATGGGAAGCTTCGGCGGATAACGAGTCGGAGGACGCGCGATACCGCGAGGAGGAACCCAGGCTTCGAGGCGCCACACACTTTAAGGTATTCAGGGGTGGAGAGTCACAGTGCACAAGGCACGCAGTTTGTTATTTAAACCAGCTGTTAGAGGAGCCTTGATAATATACGGAATAGTGCCAATGTCGGCCGACAACATGAAAGAGCGGGAGGCTGCAGCAGCTATGATGTTTACAGACAGCCTGCCATTAGCCACTAATGCAGGGGGAAGACCCAATACGAATGACAACACAAGCTATAGTACACTTAAAGAGAAGTTCAAAACATTAGAAAAAAAGTTAAAAAATGAGCAAAGTAAATGGTGGGAATCCAAGTCCCTACAAGCCTACATCGATGTTAACAGGATCCCAAGGGGGCTGAGAATTCTAACGGCCCCAAGCTATGAAAACCCAAATCCGGACCTCATGAAGGAATGGGCGGAGAGCAACCTAGAATCATCGAGGCGCCTTACCTTAATCCTTATAAAATACGCAGATATTGACAGAGCCAAATTGTTAAAGGAAATTGCTACGATACAGGAGGAATTGGAAACAATGGGAGAAGCGGAAGAAAAAAACAAACTCACCAATGAAATGAATGTCAGATTAAAGAAAGAAGAATCGGTGATCAGAGAAAGAAAAGCTTTCAAGTTTCAGCGAGACCGCAACGATTACGAACTTGGCCAAATATTCACCTTTTCTAAAAAATATGATGTACTGCGGGGTCCTTTGTCTAAGACATATTCCAAACCGAAGGTACCAAGAAACAAAGATCAAGCAGATTCAACGATATCTGATATCAGTTCTGCAGGAGAGAACGATTCTGACTCTGAACTGCGTGGAGCTGAGATGCAAAGTGGCGTAGTAAAACCCTCCCCAGCTGAAGAAATTGGTTTTTTATGCCACGAGAGAATGCAATCGCTAAGACCCAGGCCACAAAAGAACTACAACGTAAGCATACCAACTACAAACGCAGGCAGAGGAACAACGCGAGGAAGAGGGGCATCCTATCCCAACAGAAGAAGAGGCAGGGGCCAATGGCAGACCAACAAGCAATAATGCATTTTGATTCCAATCGGTCTATCGTCAACTTGACCCCTATGAACCTCACTCAAAAGGAACAGGATATTCTTAAATTGGGTCTTTCCTTCGCTCCTCAAACCAACTTGAACTATGCTTCTACCAGAATAGATATCTACAAAGCAGTCAGAAAGTTAAAACTCCGCAAATTCCACCTTCTGAACAACTCCAAGAAGACGCCAGCCCCCATCTCTACGGACATGGAGATAGGTGAGGCTACAAACGCAGGATTTTCCCAAGACATTCTGGAACTCTGGGAAACTGAAGGAATGGGTTACTCTAACACCCCGAGTCAAACTGCGACATCGACACTTCCCATTAAACAAATAGCACCCATAACCTCTTTCAGAGCACCATCAACCTTCAGTCCTGTAATGCCTCACGATGTAATAGACATCTTTCACGAGAATGTCATTGTTCAATTAAAAACTCTCCAGAGGCGCATTATCAAAAACAAATGTCACTACAACAGAACCACTTATCAGTATGAAGCGTTGGTGACCAAACTCAGCAAAGAGAAAAACATCATAATACGAGGAAGTGACAAAGGAGGCAATATTGTGCTACAAACAAGAGCTGATTATGACAAAGAGGCCTACAATCAGCTCAATGACAGGCAATGCTATGAGCGCATCAATATTACAACTTTGAAAACAACACAACAAGATTTCTACAAGAAACTGACCAGATGGAGAAACAACCAAATGATCTCGGAAGACGAATTGAAATTTCTTAAGAACAATAATCCAGTTACCCCATTGATCTACTTCATACCGAAGGTCCATAAGGATGAAAAGAATCCCCCCGGCAGACCCATCATCTCTGCAAGAGGGGGACTGTTGGAAAAGACTTCACAATATATTGATTATTTTTTACAAAGTCACGTAAAAAATCTTGAATCGTATATACAGGACACGGGTGACTTTTTACTTAAAATCCAACAGATCACATGGGAGAACGGTGACTGGATGTTGACATTAGATGTGACTGCACTCTATACCAGTATTGTCCATACAGATGGCATAGCGGCAGTGAAGTATTACCTCACACGTAGGCCCGAACAATACCAAGAACACAACTCTATGCTGCTGCAGATGCTGGAATTTTGTTTATGTAACAACATATTCATGTACAACAATCTACTGTACCGCCAACTGCAAGGTGTAGCCATGGGGGCCAGTTTCTCTCCAAGCTATGCCTGTTTACACATGGGGGCTTGGGAGGAACTGGTCCTCAAGGTCCAGCATAGGTCAATTCTCAGCACTAATGTCATAGCCTGGTACAGGTATATTGACGATCTGTTCGTGGTCTGGAGGGGTAGCAAAGAACAGGCAGAAAATTTCATTGCCATGTTAAATGTGAATCAATTCAACCTTAAATTCACTGCCAGTTTGAGTCAATCCAGCATAGCTTTTTTGGACACTGAGGTATTCATAGCCAACAATACAATACAAACTAGACTATACAGGAAGCAAACTGCTGGTAATACCATCCTCCATGCAGGGAGTGCACATCCTAACCATCTAATTCACAGTATCCCATATGGTGAGATGCTTAGATTAAGGAGAATATGCAGTAGCCAATCTGATCTTGAGCTTGCACAACAAGCCAGCAAAATTCGATTCTTGGAGAGGGGTTACAGTGCACGGGTCATCAATGGTGCCATAATGAAAAGCATGCAAGTAGATAGACAAAAACTTCTTGATACCTACAGAACCCCTGAGTCTACGGTACCCAACATTACAAACACTTTGATACCAACAACACCAAGTCCTTTTAGGATTATAACAGGGTACAATAGACAACACTCAGACCTATACAGAATCATCAATCGAAACTGGCCTATTATTCTCAGTGATCCCATCATTGGCCCTACGCTTCCACCCAAAGCATCTATCACCTTCAGCAGGGCCCCCTCCATGAAGGACCGTTTGGTCAATACCAGTCCCGAAACAATTGAAAGAACTACATGGCTCCAGACTAATAGCGGATTCTTTAAATGTAAAACCTGCAAATCTTGCAGCCATGGTTCCAATATGAAAACATACAAAGATGGCTTTAGCGACAGGGAACATCCCATCGACAAGGTTTTAACATGCAAAACAGAATTCGCCATATACGTTTTACAATGCCCCTGCCAACTTAGATATGTTGGCAGTACGAAACTTGCCGCACACAAGCGTATTTTACAACACCTCAGGGCTATAACTAATGAGGACAATACTTATCCAGTGGCCAGACATTTTAAGGAGTATCACCACAGTGACAACAAGGGCTTAAAATTTTATGTTATAGATGCAGTGACGGCAAGCAGACGCGGAGGAGATAGAGAACACAGACTCCGCCAACTTGAAACACGATACATTTTACGACTCGATTCAAAACATCCTGGGGGATTGAACATCACAGAGGATCTTTACACTAGCCTACCTTGATTACATTCCAACATTAGGCAGGCAGTTGTACCTTCACTACACATTTACACTCACTTAGATAGGGCCCAAAGATATCTCACGGTCCTTCAAATTCGCATATCTATATATATATTCATATTTTTATTTCTCTTTAAACAACTCAATTTTCTAAGTGAAGACAATTTGATTCTCTCTGATGCATGTATTCGATTGTTCCCCCGATTTTGCTGCCAGTCCACTTTCAGGGTGCCACTCGAACTTACCTGTGTTCAACAATTAAGTCACACCAGAACCCAGTAAACACTAGGCACTCTCAGACATTAAATTCTCTTGTTCTCACTCGCAATAGTACTGCATACATTGGTGAGGGCCCTCACCATATAGCAATTATCCACAATGATAACATCTATCAGTCTTCTCAAATAATGGGGACTACTGAATACAATAACAATGATTATAGATAATG
The DNA here is from genome assembly GCF_964204655.1 of Triturus cristatus. Classification (NCBI taxonomy): domain Eukaryota; kingdom Metazoa; phylum Chordata; class Amphibia; order Caudata; family Salamandridae; genus Triturus; species Triturus cristatus. Next base: position 1,208,358,962 of record NC_140591.1, on the reverse strand, counting down.
ACCCACTATCTACAACTAGGCAGTGACAGTTGAGTGGATAAACTGATCTCCTTATGCCCCTTATTTGGTTTTAACGTATTGTACACGAATCTTTTACATGTTTTTACATTTTGTCTACTTTGAACCCATCTCTAGTCATCAGATTGGTAGGGCAATGTCCTTTAATGCAATCGAGTGATTATTTCGTTTGGAGTATTCCCCCTATTATGTGACATTAGTATTAACTTTGCTATTTTATCACATTTTCAAATATTCTGACTTTTTTACATTTCACGGATGCACTTTATATATTTGCACATCACATTTTGCACATTTACACCAATCTCTAACGTGACTATATATATATGACATTCTAAGCAGACCCACTTACAGCGTTACCGTCAGGGATTCATACCGTGAATGACAATTTAGGTACAAAGACGATGAAACAAGGCTGTTGCAATGGTATCTGCAAATATGTTCCTTTGAAGTTTTCACATGGGAAGGGATATTTTGTGGCCATATTACAGATATAAATTTTAAATTAGGACACTGTCATTAAACTTATACTAGACGTGGTTTCTTATAAGATTTTATCTTATGATCCTCCAGTTGTCCTATTGCCTCAGCCATGTATCCGTATAATATAACTGTGAAATAACTGTCATACGTAGATGAGTAGAGACTTGTAGATACCACCATGCCTTTAGGATATACTCAGGTGGTTGCGCTAAGCATTTGCAACAGCGATATTCTACACAATAGAGAGAATATTTATTTTATTTATTCTTGATATAACTGTTTGCTATTTGTATATACATTGATTTTAAATAATTTATTTATTCGATGTATTCACCAATTCAGGTTTTTAAATTATTTATAATTCTAATTGCCATGCGTCAACTACCTTCAATTGCGTTATTTTGCACAGTTATATATGTCAAGTCTGTTGTCTATATCTATTAACAAGCAGTCACGTGATGTTCTGAACATTTGCACAGTCACTTTATAAGCCAACTCTTAATTGGTTCATGTTGTCATGTGATCAAGGCTCGGAGGAGCCGAAACGTTATGGCGGCAGAAAGGCACAAAATAAAATAATCAGCACTAAACTTTGGTCCGTGTCCGTTTATGCTGTGACGGTGTGGAGTGGCGTTCACAGCAGCTTTACGGATCTACTCATATATATATATATATATATATGTTACCATGTTGTGTCCAAGAAAACGAAAGTGCACTCCACTGCAGGCCACTTGATAACAAGCTTTTATTCAAATGCAGGAGCAAAACTGCTTGAAGTTGTCAAGATAAAAAATGCCTAACGCGTTTCGAGTCTCCTGACTCTTGATCACAGGCTGGTGGCGGCATCACGGAGCAGAAAGCAGTTCACGGCTCTTATATCCCTCAGGTGGGACCTCACAGGTGAGTAAATTGTACGCCGTGCACTATGGGATTGGTAGTGCTGCTGTATTGGTTTGTGACCCTCCAGTGGGTTAGTTTCGCTTTGCCCAATTCCAAATTTAATAACAACCCTCCAGTGGGCTCCCGACATCTCCAAGCAGTTCAATTCAAAGTCAGCTGTGACCGCGACGGGGCTGCGATAAGTTCTGTGCCCCAGCGGTTCCGTTCTCCATTTCAACGGCGGTGCTCTTTCACGGCGGGACAGCCGTAATTATGTTACCATGTTGTGTCCAAGAAAACGAAAGAGCACTCCACTGCAGGCCACTTGATAACAAGCTTTTATTCAAATGCAGGAGCAAAACTGCTTGAAGTTGTCAAGATAAAAAATGCCTAACGCGTTTCGAGTCTCCTGACTCTTGATCACAGGCTGGTGGCGGCATCACGGAGCAGAAAGCAGTTCATGGCTCTTATATCCCTCAGGTGGGACCTCACAGGTGAGTAAATTCTACGCCGTGCACTATGGGATTGGTAGTGCTGCTGTATTGGTTTGTGACCCTCCAGTGGGTTAGTTCCGCTTTGCCCAATTCCAAATTTAATAACAACCCTATATATATATATTTTCACTTAAAAAAACATAGGTTTCAGGCACGTTATAGTTAGGAATTAGCATTTAAAAAATCTTAGAAATTCACAGAAAAAAACATAGGTTTCAGGGGTGTTATAGTTAGCTGGACAATTCACTCATACAAAACCATAGAAATTCCCCTGTTATAGTTAGTTCAGCTAACTATAACTCGCGCCCCCGCAATGCACTGCTGATGACGTCACATATTACATCACTCATGACATGGTCAGTGACATCACTGATAACATCGCTGATGCCATCTCAGATGGTATCACTGATGACATCACTGATGACATCATCCAGTGTCTGTGTGTTTCTGTAAAGTTTAAATATGTTTATTATATATAGGGAAAGGCATATTGAAGAATGAGTGGGTGTATAAGTGTGTGAATGGATGATTTTGTTGGTGCGTGACTGACTCTATAAGTGAGTGATTAAACGTATCTTACTGAATGCATGGGTTAGTGACTAAACTGTGTGAATGTCTGTATCCGTCTGTCTGTTGGTGTGTAAGAGGCTGCATGGGTTTGCAAATAGCTACAAGAGTGTCTATATGGGTTATAGATTAGTTGTCTGAGTATCTGTGTGGGTGCCTGAGTGTTTTTGTGGGTGGGGTGTGTGTGACTCTGTGCATAGATGTGTGACTGGGTGATTAACTGGATGCATGGTTTCAAGAGTGCATCTATGATGGACTGTATGGGTGGGTGAGTGTGTGTATGGTTGTGATAGTGAGTGAATGTATATTTCAGTGGTGCATGTGTGAGTAGCTACATATGTGAAAGGCAGTATATATGTATGTTGGAGTACATAAATGGCTATAAGTGAGAGTGTGTGATTGTGAGAGTGGCTGTGTGGATGGGTGTGTGCTTGTGTCAGTGATTGTATAAGAGAGTAAGTATGTGTTAGTATCTGTATAAATAAGTGAGGTGGTATTTGTATAACGGTGTAGGTGAGTAAATGGGAGTGTGATTGATTCTCTGCATGACTGACTAGCTGGGTGAGTAACTCTATGGGTGAGTGGCGGTGCGTGAGTGTCTGTATGGGTATATGAGTACATATGATAGTGGCTGTATTAATGAGTGACTGCATGTATGAGTGACTGTATGGATGAGGGAGTGGATGTGTGTGCAGACCTAGGAATCAATGAGTGGGTATATAGCAAGCAATATTGGTGTGTCTATGGTTTCAAAAATGGCAGTCTGTATTTTAAAGTGGGTGTATCAAAGGTTATATTAGGCTGAGAAGAGGTGCATCAGATATTCACAGGACTGGTGTCATCAGTGATGTCATTAGTGATGTCAATTGAGATGTCATCAGTGATGTCACTGACCATGTCATGAGTGATGTAATATGTGATGTCATCAGTAGTGCATTGCGGGGGCTCAAGCTATAGTTAGCTCAACTAGCTATAACGGCTGAATTTCTCTAGTTTTGTACGAGTGAAATGTCCAACTAACTATAAAGTCCATGAAACCTGTGTTTTTTTCAGTGAATTTTTATATTTTTTTAAATGCTAATTTCTAACTATAACGTCCCTGAAACCTATGTTTTTTCAGTGAATTTCTATGGCTCTTTAAATGATAATCTCTAACTATAACATCCCTGAAACATATGTTTTTTCAGTGAATATATATATATTTATATATGTATATCTATATATATATAGATATATATATAAAACGTCCCAACTCCTCACAGAAAAGGGAATACACGCACACGAGGATGTAAAATTTGCTGATTTAATGGTTCTTTGGTCACCCCAGACCCAGCAGCAAAACAATGAGATGCATTTCGGCTGTTGCCAGCCTTTCTCAATCACTGAATCGCCATATTGCACTACACTTTGAAAGCCCCCACAGAAATCATAAATATAGAAATAGAATTTTTTTTTTTTTATAATTTTTACCGTACGCGTACGGTAAGCGTAATCGGCGAATTTCCGAAAAAAAAAAAATTGTTTTTTTGGGCTTGAGGGTTGTTTGGGGACCCCTATATCAATGCTGGGTGGTTAGGATGTGACGAAACTGCCTCTTTATACATTTTTTGGCTTTGTTTTTGCTGCCCAACTCAGAGAGCGAGAGAGAAAATGGCCAATCAGAATCGCGCTCGCGCACGCCACCGTACGCGTACGGTAAGCGCACCGTAAGCGCACCGTAAGCTGGCTCAGATATATAAATTGATTTAAAAGCTATTTTCTCAGAATCTACTGAACAGATTTACACCAAACCTACAAAAGGCACTTCCTTGACCTGAGGACTAGCTCTCTGCCAAATTTCAAGTAATTCTGTTCAGCCGTTCGGGCTGTAGCTGTGTCTAAAGGTCCTATGGAAAAATGCATGGGAAAAACGCGTTTTGGGACCCCCCTTTTATCTCAGCCCCCGCTTTACGAATCCCCCCGAGACTTTTAGGATAGGAGCGGAGCGTAGCGCCCCACCTATTTTGAAAAATTCGCGAGGATTCGTCGACCGGCGCCAAAGTTATTCAAAATAGAATGTTGCGGATTTCCTATGGAAACAGGGTCCTAACTATAACTACCTACTGGCGACCGCCAGTAGGTAATATACATACATATATATATATATATATATATATATATATATATATATATATATATATATATATATATATAGGCAAATAACATCTGAGGACTTCCAGTTACTTCACCAAGTGGCACAATGCACTGTGGGACTTGAAGCTAAGTGAAAACAGTCATGTGACCTAACCCTATTAAAAGCACGCCCGAGCACACCTGAGTGTTTTTTACTTCCATCTGTGAAGAAGGCTAGTATGCCGAAACGTCGGAATATGGAAGCAGGCGCTGCCAGAATTTGAAAATAAAACCTCTGTTGCATGATTGGGCCTCACTACTTGAGTGTTTACAGTGGTGTAATGATGGGCTGCTCCGTGCGCATTGCGTGAGGCCACTTTGAAGGGTCTTGGGCTCCGGAAAGGGGACTTGTTTGGAGTTAAATTGATGAGCCTGACCCACTCCTGCACCCAACCTATCAGGGTAAAGGCTAATGGAGCGAAAAGGGATGGCGTGAGGAAAGGATTCAGGCAGGATCGTGCTGCATAATGATGTTTTTTAAGTCATAATGAAAATGAGAACACTGTGGTATTTTACAAAACTCACCTGACTGCCTTTTAAAAGTTTACCACATCGACTACAGTGCATGTGCTTTACGGAAATTACCAACAAGGCAAATAACATCTGAGGACTTCCAGTTATTTCACCAACTGGCACAATGCACTGTGGGACTTGAAGTAAAGTGAACACAGTCATGTGATCTAACCCTATTAAAAGAACGTCCGACTGAGGAACTTCGATTTCTGATCGCCATCTAATCGACCCGCCATTTTGTGCCCCGCCGCCATTTTGTGTTGCCATCACTCAGGCAGCACGGCGAACAAAGTCTATTCTGCTTTTTCTGTAACCTGGTGTCGAAATAAGCTTTCTGCCTCTGTTTGCGAAGCTGGTGTTAGGACTAGCCGAGTACACTAATCCCTGTCTGGCTTTTCTAATCCCCGTCTCAACTATCTGTTGATTCACACTATTCTTTCCTGACCTTATATTATCGTCTGGCCTTCACTGTCTTCTGCTAGCATTCTCTTGTTTCACAACTGTCCTCCAACACACACAAACGTATCTCGCCACCTCCAAGTTAGTTATGAATCTGTTAATAAATTAGCTTGAGGGAGGGGTGACAAACATAGTTGGAGGAGAGGTCTTTTCGAGTCACCTGATACTTTGTTTTCCAAACTCTCCTATTGGTTCTATCCTGTTTTCCAACTTTCCTTATTGGCTCTTTCTTGTATACTCTGGGAGTGGATTTGGTTAATGTATCTGTTTCTATATGGTATATAAGTTTGTGCGCCACAGAGTGAAGTGGCAGTCTCCTGAGAACCTACTTTATGTACTTCTAGGATAACTGTACTAGCTGCAGCTAAATAAACCTGATCTTCTAACGCCGACAGAGTGTCCCGTGTCTCTGTGTAGCTGAGCAGGAGAACTCTGGAGACTTGGGCGTACCCTGCGCCGCCAGGCCCAAAAGGTTCTGGTTCTTCACGACCGCACCTGAATGTTTGTTACTTCCATCTATAAACAAGGCTTGTATGCCGAAACGTTGGAATATGGAAGCAGGCGCTGCCAGACTTTGAAAATAAAACCTCTGTTGCAGCACTGGGCCTCACTATTTGTGTGTTTACAGTGGTGTAATGATGGGCTACTCCGTGCCCATTGCGTGAGGCCACCTTGAAGGGTCCTGGGCTCTGGAACGGGGACTTGTTGTTTGGAGTTAAATTGAGGAGCCTGACCCACTCATGCATCCAACCTATCAAGGTACAGGCTAATGCAGCGAAAAGGGTTGGCGCGAGAAAAGGAATCAGGTAGGATGATATCCTGCCATGATCGTGCTTCATAATGATGTTTTTCATTTTTAAGTCAAATAAAAATTAGGACACTGTGGTATTTTACCAAACTCACCTGACTGCCTTTTAAAAGTTTACCACATCGACATCAGTACTTGTGCTTTACGGAAATTACTAACAAGGCAAATAACATCTGAGGACTTCCAGTTATTTCACCAACTGGCACAATGCACTGTGGGATTTGAAGTAAAGTGAATACAGTCATGTGACCTAACCCTATTAAAAGCACACCCTAGTGCACCTGAGTGTTTGTTACTTCCATCAGTGAAGAAGGCTAGTATGCCGAAACGTCGGAATATGGAAGCAGGCGCTGCCAGACTTTGAAAATAAAACCTCTGTTGCAGTATTGGGCCTCACTACTTGTGTGTTTACAGTGGTGTAATGATGGGCTGCTTTGCATAAGGCCGCCTTGAAGTGTCCTTGTCTCCGGAATGGGGACTTGTTGTTTGGAGTTAAATTGATGACCCTGACCCACTCGTGCACCCAACCTATCAAGGTAAAAGCTAATGGAGCAAAATGGAATGGTGCGAGGAATGGATTCAGGGAGGATGATATCCTGCCATGATCGTGCTGCATAATGATGTTTTTTTTAAGTGATAATGAAAATGAGAACACTGTGGTATTTTTCCACCAAACTCACCTGACTGCCTTTTAAAAGTTTACCACATCGACATCAGTGCTTGTGCTTTATGGAATTTACCAACAAGGCAAATAACATCTGAGGACTTCCAGTTATTTCACCAACTGGCACAATGCACTGTGGGACTTGAAGTAAAGTGAATACAGTCATGGGATCTAACCCTATTAAAAGCACGCCCAAGCACACCTGAGTGTTTTTTACTTCCATCTGTGAACAAGGCTAGTATGCCGAAATGTCGGAATATGGAAGCAGGCGCTGCCAGACTCTGAAAATAAAACCTCTGTTGCAGTATTGGGCCTCACTACTTGTGTGTTTACAGTGGTGTAATGATGGGCTGCTTTGCATGAGGCCGCCTTGAAGGGTCCTTGTCTCCGGAATGGGGACTTGTTGTTTGGAGTTAAATTGATGACCCTGACCCATTCGTGCACCCAACCTATCAAGGTAAAAGCTAATGGAGCAAAATGGAATGGTGTGAGGAATGGATTCAGGGAGGATGATATCCTGCCATGATCGTGCTGCATAATGATGTTTTTTTTAAGTGATAATGAAAATGAGAACACTGTGGTATTCTACCAAACTCACCTGACTGCCTTTTAAAAGTTTACCACATCGACATCAGTGCTTGTGCTTTATGGAATTTACCAACAAGGCAAATAACATCTGAGGACTTCCAGTTATTTCACCAACTGGCACAATGCACTGTGGGACTTGAAGTAAAGTGAATACAGTCATGGGATCTAACCCTAATAAAAGCACGCCCAAGCACACCTGAGTGATTTTTACTTCCATCTGTGAACAAGGCTAGTATGCCGAAATGTCGGAATATGGAAGCAGGCGCTGCCAGACTCTGAAAATAAAACCTCTGTTGCAGTATTGGGCCTCACTACTTGTGTGTTTACAGTGGTGTAATGATGGGATGCTCTGTACCCATTGCGTGAGGCCGCCTTGAAGGGCCCTGGGCTCCGGAACAGGGACCCCCATGAAAACGAAGAGCCATAGAAACAGGCACTGATGAAGGTATTTTAAAAGCAGAAACGCGTCTGCCTAGCGTTTCTTTGGACTTTGTACTTACAGCGCTTTTAAATAAATTCAATTCCAGCACTTCCCGGAGCTGTGTCGACTCTGTTCTTACCTGAAGGGAGCCTGGTCTTCATGTATAGCCAGCTTGCAGATGCTGGCCGCGACGCGCCCTCTCGGTCTGGAGCTACGTGAACATCTGCAACGTTTGGTTCGAGCATAGCCTGCAGCACGTCGCCCCCCCGGTGCTATCAATTTCCATAAGGAGGTAACCAGCGCATGGGGAGAGAGGAGGCAATTCCATATTGCCTGACAAGGGAGACTGGATGTGAATTATACCCCCCAAGAAACAGCGGAGGTGTGGGGGAAGCTGCCAACTGGTTTGGGACACCAGATGGTGAAATGAGAAGCCCCGTTACTGAATGGGCTCTCACAGAGGACTCAAACACCCAGCATGCAGTGACTTGGTGGGCGGAGCGCCAGTGGTTCAGCAGTCATTTTAAGCGGAGGAGGGGCAAGAAGTCACCTGATGGGAAATGGTCAGACTAACGGACCCCCATGAAAACGAAGAGTCATAGAAACAGGCACTGATGAAGCTATTTTAAAAGCAGAAACGCGTCTGCCTAGCGTTTCTTTGGACTTTGTACTTACAGCGCTTTTAAATAAATTCAATTCCAGCACTTCCCGGAGCTGTGTCGCACTCTGTTCTTACCTGAAGGGAGCCTGGTCTTCATGTATAGCCAGCTTGCAGATGCTGGCCGCGACGTGCCCTCTCGGTCTGGAGCTACGTGAACATCTGCAACGTTTGGTTCGAGCATAGCCTGCAGCACGTCGCCCCCCCCGGTGCTATCGATTTCCATAAGGAGGTAACCAGCGCGTGGGGAGAGAGGAGGCAATACCATATGGCCTGACAAGGGAGACTGGATGTGAATTATACCCCCCAAGAAACAGCGGAGGTGTGGGGGAAGCTGCCAGCTGGTTTGGGACACCACATGGTGTATTGAGAAGCCCCGTTACTGAATGGGCTCTCACAGAGGACTCAAACACCCAGCATGCAGTGACTTGGTGGGCGGAGCGCCAGTGGTTCAGCAGTCATTTTAAGCGGAGGAGGGGCAAGAAGTCACCTGATGGGAAATGGTCAGACTAACGGACCCCCATGAAAACGAAGAGCCATAGAAACAGGCACTGATGAAGCTATTTTAAAAGCAGAAACGCGTCTGCCTAGCGTTTCTGTGGACTTTGTACTTACAGCGCTTTTAAATAAATTCAATTCCAGCACTTCCCAGAGCTGTGTCGCACTCTGTTCTTACCTGAAGGGAGCCTGGTCTTCATGTATAGCCAGCTTGCAGATGCTGGCCGCGACGCGCCCTCTCGGTCTGGAGCTACGTGAACATCTGCAACGTTTGGTTCGAGCATAGCCTGCAGAACGTCGCCCCCCCGGTGCTATAGATTTCCATAAGGAGGTAACCAGCGCGTGGGGAGAGAGGAGGCAATATCATATTGCCAGACAAGGGAGACTGGATGTGAATTATACCCCCCAAGAAACAGCGGAGGTGTGGGGCAAGCTGCCAACTGGTTTGGGACACCACATGGTGTATTGAGAAGCCCCGTTACTGAATGGGCTCTCACAGAGGACTCAAACACCCAGCATGCAGTGACTTGGTGGGCGGAGCGCCAGTGGTTCAGCAGTCATTTTAAGCGGAGGAGGGGCAAGAAGTCACCTGATGGGAAATGGTCAGACTAACGGACCCCCATGAAAACGATGAGCCATAGAAACAGGCACTGATGAAGCTATTTTAAAAGCAGAAACTCGTCTGCCTAGCGTTTCTTTGGACTTTGTACTTACAGCGCTTTTAAATAAATTCAATTCCAGCACTTCCCGGAGCTGTGTCGCACTCTGTTCTTACCTGAAGGGAGCCTGGTCTTCATATATATATATACTACATCTACCATGATGCCGAGTGAACTAGGGGCGTGTATTTAAATGAGGCGCAGGTGCGCTTTGAAATGTTTGCTGCTTCCTGAATTTGCCTTGGATTTTAATGCCAGTGATCAAGGGAAATGCTGCCCGAAACATGTTTGGTTTTTTAAGGCAAAGCTGATTAAATATGCTTGAAAGGACAATGTTTACGAGCCTTCCTTCTGCCAGCAAGATAGGAATTCATTGTCACAACGTGAGAGGCCCTCTAATGCAGAGTAACTTTTTTGTGGATTTATTACGGTCTGACTCAGATCGGGGAGGGCCCCACTGCAGAAGTGCAGGTCTCTGGCACTAATTATTCTTAGCGCTGATGGGAACGTTGTGCTTCCAGTTGGTGGAAATCGAATTTTGGGAAGGTGAGCAACAATGAACTTACATGCTAACCTACTACAGGATTAACAGCGTTTTCATCTGGCAGCATGCACTATGCTAAGGACATTGTGGATACTACATCTACCATGATGCCGAGTGAACTAGGGGCGTGTATTTAAATGAGGCGCAGGTGCGCTTTAAAATGTGTGCTGCTTCCTGAATTTGCCTTGGATTTTAATGCCAGTGATCAAGGGAAATGCTGCCCGAAACATGTTTGGTTTTTTAAGGCAAAGCTGATTAAATATGCTTGAAAGGACAATGTTTATGAGCCTTCCTTCTGCCAGCAAGATAGGAATTCATTGTCACAACGTGAGAGGCCCTCTAATGCAGAGTAACTTTTTTGTGGATTTATTACGGTCTGACTCAGATCGGGGAGGGCCCCAATGCAGAAGTGCAGGTCTCTGGCACTAATTATTCTTAGCGCTGATGGGAACGTTGTGCTTCCAGTTGGTGGAAATCGAATTTTCGGAAGGTGAGCAACAATGAACTTACATGCTAACCTACTACAGGATTAACAGCGTTTTCATCAGTCAGCATGCACTATGCTAAGGACATTGTGGATACTACATCTACCATGATGCCGAGTGAACTATGGGCGTGTATTTAAATGAGGCGCAGGTGCGCTTTGAAATGTTTGCTGCTTCCTGAATTTGCCTTGGATTTTAATGCCAGTGATCAAGGGAAATGCTGCCCGAAACATGTTTGGTTTTTTAAGGCAAAGCTGATTAAATATGCTTGAAAGGACAATGTTTATGAGCCTTCCTTCTGCCAGCAAGATAGGAATTCATTGTCACAACGTGAGAGGCCCTCTAATGCAGAGTAACATTTTTGTGGATTTATTACGGTCTGACTCAGATCAGGGAGGGCCCCACTGCAGAAGTGCAGGTCTCTGGCACTAATTATTCTTAGCGCTGATGGGAACGTTGTGCTTTCAGTTGGTGGAAATCGAATTTTGGGAAGGTGAGCATCAATGAACTTACATGCTAACCTACTACAGGATTAACAGCGTTTTCATCTGGCAGCATGCACTATGCTAAGGACATTGTGGATACTACATCTACCATGATGCCGAGTGAACTAGGGGCGTGTATTTAAATGAGGCGCAGGTGCGCTTTGAAATGTTTGCTGCTTCCTGAATTTGCCTTGGATTTTAATGCCAGTGATCAAGGGAAATGCAGCCCGAAACATGTTTGGTTTTTTAAGGCAAAGCTGAATAAATATGCTTGAAAGGACAATGTTTACGAGCCTTCCTTCTGCCAGCAAGATAGGAATTCATTGTCACAACGTGAGAGGCCCTCTAATGCAGAGTAACTTTTTTGTGGATTTATTACGGTCTGACTCAGATCGGGGAGGGCCCCACTGCAGAAGTGCAGGTCTCTGGCGCTAATTATTCTTAGCGCTGATGGGAACGTTGTGCTTCCAGTTGGTGGAAATCGAATTTTGGGAAGGTGAGCAACAATGAACTTACATGCTAGCCTACTACAGGATTAACAGCGTTTTCATCTGGCAGCATGCACTATGCTAAGGACATTGTGGATACTACATCTACCATGATGCCGAGTGAACTAGGGTCGTGTATTTAAGTGAGGCACAGGTGCGCTTTGAAATGTTTGCTGCTTCCTGAATTTGCCTTGGATTTTAATGCCAGTGATCAAGGGAAATGCTGCCCGAAACATGTTTGGTTTTTTAAGGCAAAGCTGATTAAATATGCTTGAAAGGACAATGTTTACGAGCCTTCCTTCTGCCAGCAAGATAGGAATTCATTGTCACAACGTGAGAGGCCCTCTAATGCAGAGTAACTTTTTTGTGGAGATATATATATATATATATATATATATATATATATATTCAGTGAAAAAACCATAGGTTTCACACACGTTATAGTTAGCTGGACATTTTACTCGTAAAAAACCAGTGAAATTGCCCCGTTATAGTTAGTTCAGCTAACTATAACTCGCGCGCCCGCAATGCACTGCTGATGACGTCACATATTACATCACTGATGACATGGTCAGTGACATCACTCATGACATCACTGATGACATCTCAAATGACATCACTGATGACATCATCCAGTGAATGTGTGTTTTTCTGAAAATTAAATATGTTTTATACATGTATATCTCAAGGTCGATGGAAGAATAAATGGGTATATAAGTGTCTAAATGGATGATTTGTTTTTGAAAAATTGATTGTGTAACTGACTGATTAAGTGTATCATAGTGAATACATGACTTAGTGAGTAATGTTTAAACATATAAATATCTGTGACAGTCTCTCACTTTGTGTATAAGTGGCTGCATGGGTTGGTGAGTAGCTACATGGGTGTCTATATAGGTTATTAGTTGTTTTTTTGAGTATCAGTCTGAGTGTCTGCATGGTTCGGTGGGGGGTATTACGTAGTGCATAGGTGCATGAATGAGTGACTCACTGTTTGTATGTGTTGAACACAGCATGTCTGCAGGACTGTATGGGTGGATGAGTGTGTGTATGGGTGTGTTAGTGAGTGAATGACTGTCTCAATAGTGTCTTCAGGAGTAACTACATATGTTTTAAACTAGTATATGTGACTATTGTTGTATATAAGTGAGTATATGTGAGAGGGAGAGATTGAAAGAGTTCCTGTATGAATAAGTATGTGTTTCTATAAGTGATTGTTTAAAAGACTAAGTATGTGTAAGTTTCTGTAGAAGCAAGTGTGGTGGTGTGTGTATAACTGTATATGCAGGTGAATGCATGTTTGATTCTTTGTTAGCATGAGTGACTATGTGTGTGAGTAACTCTATGGATGAGTGGCATAATGTAACAGGATGTGTAGGTGTATGAGTACATATGATGAGTGAGTACATGTATGAGTGACTGTATAGGACTGTTGGTGAATGAGTGGATGTGTATGTGGATCTTAGAATTACTGAAGAGGTTGTTGTAACTGTTATTGGTATGTCCTTTTTTTTTGAAAATTTTAGTCTCTATTTTTGAATGTGTGTGTCAAAGGTTATATTAGGGTGAGAGGAGGTCTGCCACTTTATCACAAGGATGATGTCATCAGTGATGTCATCAGTGATGTCATTTGAGATGTCATCAGTGATGTCATGAGTGATGTCACTGACCATGTCATGAGTGATGTAATATGTGACGTCATCAGCAGTGCATTGCGGGCGCGCGAGTTATAGTTAGCTGAACTAACTATAACGGGGCAATTTCACTGGTTTTTTACGAGTAAAATGTCCAGCTAACTATAACGTGTGTGAAACCTATGGTTTTTTCACTGAATTTCTAAGGTTTTTTAAATGCTAATTCCTAACTATAACGTGTGTGAAACCTATGGTTTTTTCAGTGAATTTGCAAGGTTTTTTAAATGCTAATTCCTAACTATAACGTGTGTGAAACCTATGGTTTTTTCAGTGAATTTGCAAGGTTTTTTAAATGCTAATTCCTAACTATAACGTGTGTGAAACCCATGGTTTTTACAGTGAATTTGCAAGGTTTTTTAAATGCTAATCTCTAAATATTTCGTTTTTGAAACCTATGTTTTTTTCTGAGAATTTGTATGGTAAGTTATGTATTTTTAATTAAAGATATTTTTTTTATTTAAATAAAATTACTTTATATTCATTTATATATTATCTGTATTTTTTTATAAATTATTTTTTTAAATAATTCAATTTGGATATTTATTTTTTATAATTTTTTAAATTCTTTAATGTCCTCTTTTTTTTTTTATTTATAATTTCTTGGGGTGCGCGCTCTGAGCGCGCTCCTAGTACTATTTCGTATGTTTTTTATGAATTCCGGCGTACGTTATTTACGTACGCAAATATACTTGTTGGTGCGCGCTGGGAGCGCGCACCCAGTACGTATGCGTACGTACGTACGCATGCGTACGTACGTACGCATGCGTCCTACGCCCTCGACGCGGTTTACTTCCGCATACGCTAAAATTACGCGCAATAACGGTCGCGTATACGCGTGTTAAACGTATGCGCGCTAGGTGCGCGTATATGACGTATGCACCTGCGCGTTTACGCGTTCGTGCATACGTCATCACGGGGTGCGCGCTCGGAGCTTGCGCAGTGCGCGCACCTCGGGTTTATACATAATAAAACAACATTTCTTATTGGTTATCATTACTTTCAGTTTCTAATTGTTTCAATACCACACCCAATCCCCTCATGGCAAGTCATGTGATCAAGAATCATCACTTTTGATTGGTTTGAAGTACTTTCTGTTCCAGATTCTTCCCAAACCACACCTACTCCCCTCATTATTAGTTCTGATTCCTTTGGAGAAGGAGCTATTCTGTTGTTGAGAGACAATGGCTGAACAGCAACCTACTTCAGACAGTGAGCAGGACACTCTTGAGAGGCAGAGGAACAGGAAGCAGAAAGACAGCTTTATATGGCAGTTTTTCACTTTTCCCAAGAATGAGAAAAAGGTAAATGCACCAAAAGTTACTTGTTTACTTTGTGGCAAAGTCTTATCTCGTGGGAATCCTAATAAGAAATATTCTTTTAGCATTCACACTATGTTAAGACATGTTGACAAAATGCACCCAGTATCTTTTCGTCGAGCTTCTGAAGAAAACTCTTCACCTGCTCAGCCGACGACATCAGCAGCAGCTCAGCCGAGCACATCTTCGGCAGCTCAGGGGAGCACTTCAGCTGCGGTGGTGCCTTCACCTGTTTCTTTACCTCTTGTTGGTCCACCTTGTTTGGCGAGGTTGTCTACACGGTGCACTGATTGCGGTTCACTTATTTCTGTGGGGGAGACCAGTCTTGATCTCCTTCAGAGAAAATTTGATGCACATTCATGCACTAGGCCATAGATTTTTTTTTCATTTTTTGCGTTTTTCTCTTCCTGTTTCCCTCCATTAACTCAAGGGCTCTTTTAAGAGCCACTTATAAACTTAACCAAAAATTTTTTTTTTTTTAAATTTTTTTTAAAATTTTTTTTGAGGTGCGCGCACCCTGCGCGCACCCAAGTTTTTTTTTTTTTTTTTTTTTTTTTTTTGAGAGACTCCCCCTTTTTCCTACTAATGCAACTGTGAAATCACCAGAGCAAAATGCAACAAATCTCTTCCTGTAATTCCTATTTGCACACAGAGTCATGTTTTCACATTAGTCACAAAACGAAAAATCTTTGCCAATTTGAATGCACACTTACTGCTCTTTTTTGTTGGCAAGTGAAAATCACTTTTACAGACTGACACATTATGAATCCACTTTTCACATTTTTTTAAATGCACATGTCCAGACTGCATTTTCAGACCACAAACCATGTGTATGCTGGCTGACTGCCTACACTCCAGCAAGGGCAACCAGCCTTAGTGATGCTGAATGTATTTGTATTACAGACTGAAACCTCAAAACCCCACAGCACATTATCAGAGCCAGGACCTTTGTTCTCTACACCTCTCTCCACTCAGCAGAACCAGATAATGGCAATCTTTCCCTCTATTGTTCCACACATATAGATGTTAATTTCAAATCACACTGCTTCCCCCTTTTTTACAAATGTAATCACACATTTCTATTGCTTGAAAACCAACCCTTTTCCAAAAGTACCCTTCCCCCAACTTGACTTCTGCCTAGTACCCTTCCCCCAACTTGACTTCTGCCTGCTACCATGGCAACAGCTCATGGAACACTGCTGTGTGGAGTTAGGTCAGAAGTTCGCCACACAATGTTTCAATTCCACAGAGCAAGAGTGCTTGACTTTTCAAACCTTACAGCAAATCCATAGTACTGTTCTTTGGTAACACATTTTTCTGAACCAATACAAAACATGCTTCTATTAATTTACACATACAGCCTAGTTTTTAGTGTAGAATGGTATGAAACAGCCAATCAGTTCTTTTTTTTTTATAAAAAATATGTATGCCTCCCATTCCCAAACTGTCTTTCATTTCTTTTTACCATTCTACTGAATTACACCTCCTGAGTGCATCCAGATCTCCTTTGAAGATGTTCACAGTGTGGATTGTAGGACACAGCTATGTCTTCTGGAGTGAAAAATTTGCAGAGAAAAGAGGTATGGTGAGAGACCTTGCTTTGCCAAATGTAGACATCAAGTGGATTGGTCAGAGAGGGTTAAAGTGGCACCAATTAATGCCTTTGGTGAAAACCTTTCTACATCTCCCACAGCCTAACCTTATTATTGTGCACTGTGGTGGTAATGATCTAGGCACTTTAACTGGGGTAGGTTTGGAAATGCTTATTAAGGACACCTTTGTGCAATTGATGTCGCTTTTTCCTCAATCTGCCTTTGTATATTCTAACATATGCCAAAGGCAAAAGTGGAACTGGTCCAACCAATTTTGTCCGCAGATTGACAAAGCAAGGAAGCACGTCAACAAATCTGTTTCTGCTTTCCTCCGTGACTATGGTATGGGTTCCATTTACCACAACAACTTGCGTTACGACATGCAAGACATTTATAGAGGAGATGGTGTGCACTTCAATGATGAAGGGAACAGAGTCTTCCTCTTGAACCTCAGACTCTGCGTCGGTACTTACTTGTAGGTACCGAAAAACAAACAATAAACACAAGGGCTCTTTTTAGAGCCACCTTATATCTAAACACTTAAATGCAATTTTTTTAAAAAAAAATTTTTTATTTTTTTTTTCCGGGTGCGCGCAGGGTGCGCGCACTCGGCGATATTTTTTTTCAAAATATTATTCTTTTTTTTTGCCCTACAAGGTCCTACTTTGACCCCCTTACAATGCCTACTGGGTCTATTTCTTCCCACTCTTCCCCCTTTTCAAGTGCTCCCCCTTTGTTTATCACCCCCTCTTTATGCGATAGACAAAATGGCGGCCGCCGCTTCCTGACTTCCACCGATTCGAATGTTTACTAAGATCTAACAACCAATCAGAATTGCGCTCGCGCACGGCAAGGTGCGCGCACCCAGCGCGCACTCTGCGCGCATACAGATATATATATTGATTCAAAGGCTATTTTCTCAGAATCTACTGAACAGATTTACACCAAACCTACAAAAGGCACTTCCTTGACCTAGGGACTACCTCTCTGCCAAATTTTGAGTAATTCTGTTCAGCCGTTCGGGCTGTAGCTCGTTCTAAAGGTCCTATGGAAAAATGCATGGGAAAAACGCGTTTTGGGACCCCCCTTTTATCTCAGCCCCCGCTTGACGGATCCCCCCGAGACTTTCAGGGTAGGAGCGGAGCGTAGCGCCCCACCTATTTTGAGAAATTCGCGAGGATTCGTCGACCGGCGCCAAAGTTATTCAAAATAGAATGTTGAGGTTTTCCTATGGAAACGTGGTCCTAACTATAACTACCTACTGGCGACCGCCAGTAGGTAATATATGTATATGTATGTATATGTGTATTATCTACTGGCGGTCGCCAGTAGATAGTTATAGTTAGGACCTATTATCCATAGGAAATCCGCAATATTCTATTGCCAATAAGTCTGGCGCTGGTTGATGAATCCTTGCGAAATTTTCAAAACTTTTGGCCAGCTCCGCTCCGCTCCTACCCTGAAAGTTAAGTGGTGATTCGTCAAGCGGGAGCCGAGAAAAAAGGGGGGGCCCAAAACATGTTTTTCCCATGCAATTTCCCATAGGATCTGTTGTCGCAGCTACAGCCCGAACCGCTGAATGGAATGACACCAAATTTGGCAAAGAGGTAGTCCTCAGTTCAGACTCGTGCCTTTTGCATAAATGGTGTGAATCCGTTCAGTAGTTCCTGAGAAAATTAGAGTTAAAAGTACTTATATATCTATGGCCGGGGAGGATCCGCGCACCCTACCCGCACTGTAAGCGCACCCTCCTCGAACCGAGCGCGCACCCTCCCGATCGCGCGGGGAATGGTAATTGGCTGTCGAGTGTCTGTCTACATTCGAAACCAGGAACTGTTGGAGGCCATTTTCTGCCTCGGTAGAAGCGAGGCTGAAGAAGCAAGGGGAAAAAGTGTGTAAAACATATAAAGGGGGCAGAGTGGAAATACTCTGACCCTGTAGAGGTGCTTAGAGGTATCCCCTTTCTTTTTTTTAAACAACGAAATGCATGCACGGTGCGCGCATCCTATCGCGTTTGGTGCACGGATCCTCTCGCGTTTGGTGCGCGGATCCAAGGATTTTTTTTTTTTAAAAAGACAAGAAATCATTGGTTGTATGACAACTTTCTACACTGAAAGGTAGGTTGTATATTTCTGTTTTTTAAAGGCATGATTCTTATTGGTTAACAAAAACTGATTGTAGGGAACATTATATATGATAAGCTGATATGTTGAAAAGTCAAGCACACTTGCTGTATTGTTTAGCAACATTGTGTGCTGAACTTGTGACCTGTGTGCTCAGTGCAGTGTTCCATGACCTATTTCTATGGTAACAGGCAGGAGGGAGATTGGGGGAAGGGTTGAAATGTATTTAATTTGGAAAGGGTTGAAATGTTTAACCAATAGAAATGTGTGTTTGCTTTTGAATTTATGTGTGAAGGATTGTGATTTGATGTTTACATGTATATGTGTGGAAAATGAAAGGGAAACTTTTCCATTCTTTGTTTTTGCTGAGAGGTGCACAGTGCAGAGATTCTGTATAAGAAAATCTGGTGTGTGACTGATATACTTCTTAATCTACAAAACAACTTGAAAGGTGAGTTATTTAATTGTGAGGGGATGTATGCAGACTATTTTGATTTTAATCAGACTAATGTATTTATCCTGCTAAAGTGTAGAGAGTACTTTTTTTCTCTACACTCTTATTGACAGTGTGTGTGCATGTAGAAACCATTCTGTGATAAGCATTTGTGTTTTTCATGTGTTTGCAGACAGATAACTGTGCTGTTTTTATATTTTGGTAGAATTAGAAACCAGTCATTGTTTATGAATTTGTGAAATTAGTTATGTTTCTATATTAAAATGTAGTACTCCTTCTAGATGAAGAAATGTGTTTTGGTATAGTGCAAGGGATAGTGTTGTTTGTCTAGAATCACACAGTGAGTATGTGTGCACTTGGGAACCACTGTGAGAGAAGCATTTGGTAACATTGTGTATTTGCTGACAGATAACTGTTTTAAAACCTGTCATGTTGTCAAGTTTTAGTAGCATTAGAAGCCAGTCTTTGCTTATGCATTGTTAAAATAAGTCATGCTTTGACGCTAATGTGCTGTACTTTAATATGTAGATTGTGTGTAGTCTCCTTACCCCTTGCACAGTAGTGAATGAGTTTTGGTAAGCTGCTAGGGATAGTGTTGCTTGTCTAGAATCACACTGTGAGTCTGTGTGCATTTGGGAACCACTGTGAGAGAAGTATGTGGTAACATCGTGTATTTGCTGACAGATAACTGTTTTAAAACTTGTCTTGTTGTCAAGTTTTAATAGCATTAGAAGGCAGTTTTTGCTTATGCTTTGATTAAATGAGTCAGGCTTTGACACAAAAGTGCAGTCCTGAAATATGTAGATTGTGTGCAGTTCCCTTACCACTTCCACTGTAGTGAATGAGTTTTGGTAAACTCCTAGGGATAGTGGTGCTTGTCTAGAATCACACTGTGAGTTAGTGTGCATTTGGGAACCACTGTGAGAGAAGCAATTGGTAACATCGTGTATTTTCTGACAGATAACTTTTTTAAAACCTGTCATGTTGTCAAGTTTTAGTAGCATTAGAAGCCAGTCTTTGCTTATTCGTTGATTAAATGAGTTAGGCTTTGACACAAAAGTGCAGTCCTGAAATATGTAGATTGTGTGCAGTTCCCTTACCACTTCCACAGTAGTGAATGATTTTTGGAAAACTCCTAAGTATAGTCGTTGTTGTCTAGAATCACACTGTGAGTCTGTGTGCATTTGGGAACCACTGTGAGAGAAGCATTTGGTAACATTGTGTATTTGGTGACAGATAACTCTTTTAAAACCTATCATGTTGTCAAGTTTTAGTAGCATTAGAAGCCAGTCTTTGCTTATTCATTGATAAAATGATTCATGCGTTGACACTAAGGTGCTGTACTTTAATATGTAGATTGTGTGTAGTCTCCTTACCCCTTGCACAGTAGTGAATGAGTTTTAGTAAGCTGCTAGGGATAATGTTGCTTGTCTAGGATCACGCTGTGAGTCTGTGTGCATTTGGGAACCACTGTGAGAGAAACATTTGGTAACATTGTGTATTTGGTGACAGATAACTCTTTTAAAACCTATCATGTTGTCAAGTTTTAGTAGCACTAGAAGCCAGTCTTTTCTTATGCATTGATAAAATGATTCATGCTTTGACACTAATGTGCTGTACTTTAATATGTAGATTGTGTGTAGTCTCCTTACCCCTTGCACAGTAGTGAATGAGTTTTGGTAAGCTGCTAGGGATAGTGTTGCTTGTCTAGAATCACACTGTGAGTCTGTGTGCATTTGGGAACCACTGTGAGAGAATCATTTGGTAACATTGTGTATTTGTTGACAGATAATAGTTTTAAAACCTGTCTTGTTGTCAAGTTGTAGTAGCATTAGAAGCCAGTTTTTGCTTATGCTTTGATTAAATGAGTCAGGCTTTGACACAAAAGTGCAGTCCTGAAATATGTAGATTGTGTGCAGTTCCCTTATCACTTCCACAGTAGTGAATGATTTTTGGTAAACTCCTAGGTATAGTGGTTGTTGTCTAGAATCACACTGTGAGTCTGTGTGCATTTGGGAACCACTGTGAGAGAAGCATTTGGTAACATTGTGTATTTGGTGACAGATAACTATTTTAAAACCTATCATGTTGTCAAGTTTTAGTAGCATTAGAAGCCAGTCTTTGCTTATGCATTGATAAAATGATTCATGCTTTGACACTAATGTGCTGTACTTAAATATGTAGATTGTGTGCAGTACCCTTACCTCTTCTAGACTAGTGAATGAGTTTTGGTAAACTTCTAGGATAGTATTGCTTGTCTAAAATCACACTGTGAGTCTGTGTGCATTTGGGTAAGGATTGTGATACAAGCATTTGGGGGCATATTATCAAGACAGGCGATAAAATTATCGCCGCTTTAGCGGCAGAAAACTGCAGCTAAAACGGCGATAATGGCCTTGATAATATGCTCTATGGGAATTCCGATTGAAGCTCAGGTTAGATGTCCTTCACATCTAACATGGGCTTCAATTGGAATTCCATAGAGCATATTATCAAGCCCATTATCGCCATTTTAGCGGCAGTTTTCTGCCACTAAAGCGGCGAAAATTTTATCGCCTATCTTGATAATATGCCCCATCATAACATTGTGTATTTGCTGACAGATAACTGTTTTAAAACCGGTCATGTTGTCAAGTTTTAGTAGCTTTAGAAGCCAGTCTTTGCTTATGCATTAATAAAATTAGTCATGCTTTGACACTAATGTGCTGTACTTAAATATGTAGATTGTGTGCAGTACCCTTATCTCTTCCAGACTAGTGAATGTGTTTTGGTAAACTCCTAGGATAGTGTTCCTTGTCTAAAATCACACTGTGAGTCTGTGTACATTTGGGTAAGGATTGTGATAGAAGCATTTGGTAACATCGTGTATTTGCTGACAGATAACTGTTTTAAAATCGGTCATGTTGTCAAGATTTTTAGCTTTAGAAGCTATTCTTTGCTTATGCATTGATAAAATGAGTCAGGGTTTGAAACTAAAATGCAGTGCCATGTACTATTCCCTTTACTGTGCCAGAACTGATAATTTAAAAGTTTTACCCAGGCACTGTCCTAGCAGTAGTCTGATGATTTAGTCAGTTTCCAAGTACTCATGTTGTGAACCATACATTACCACATAGACTGCTTCAAATGTCTATGCAGTATGCATGCAGACTTCTAACATACTATACACTTGTCTTTCATATCTTCAATTCCCTAGTCAGTATCCATACAGTCCAGCAAACTTCCTTTGCACTGCTCTAGTGACCCATTCAGTACCAAGTACTAATCCATTCACTGTGTCAAAACCCAACCACTTATAAATTCACCCAGGCACTCTCTTTGCTGTACTCTAATCATTCTGTCAGTTCCCAAGTACTCATGCAGTGAGCCAGGCCTTAGCACATAGACTGCTTCAAATGCCTATTCACTATGCATGCAGGCCTCTAACCACCTACACAGTTGTCTTTCACACCTTCAATTCCCCAGTCAGTATTCATACACCCTGTCACTCACCCAGTGTGTCTCCTTATAGTACTGTAATCATTCAGTCAGTTAGCATGTAGTCTTTTAGTGAGGTAGGCTTTAGAGCATGAACTGCTTCAAAGTAGTATGCACTATGCATGTAGTGTTTTAACCATCGTCACACTTGTGGTTCAGGGCTATAGTTTCTTAGTCAGTTTTTATATAAAATGTGTTTGTACAGTAATGGAATAGTATAAATTTGAAAGTTATTAATATACATTTATTTGTGATTCTTTTTTACAGATACAGAACAGGAGTGTTTCTTATCCGTTTGCACTCTTCTCGTGCAAGATTGTTTGGATGAAGGGTCCTTCGGTGTTTCATCATACTTGCCGTGCCGTGCCGGACGAGTATTTCTTGTTAGGATCCCTTTGCAACAGAACTCTTTTGCAAATCTTGCACGCGACCAAGGCGGCATTGATCTTTATTTGCCCCTCGGTAAAAGTAAAACATTCCAACACCACTGAAGAAAAACGTTGTGGGCGTGGTGCGTCCTCCAAAAATTCAGCCTTAGATTCGGTGAATATTTTAAAGCGACAACATTTACAGTTTTTGTAAGTTAAACTTATACAATTTTGTTAGCTGTAATAAGCATTTTATATATCTGTGATCTGTATCTTGTGGTATTTTGCTGAGAATAGCATGTTGGTTTTTTTTTAACAATCTTTTTGATTGTTTTTTTTTTGCCCGCTGTTAAGTGATGAGTACGATTGAAATCACTATTTTTAGTGAAATTCAATATATTCTGAGAACAGCAAAAAAGGCAAACAAACTACTTTGTGGAAATTATGCTGTGTTGTAAAAAATGTATTATTACATGTTATAATTTTTTTTCCCTTTTCTTTCACAGATCCAAATTTAAAAATAAGCAATTTATATGAATGTAGATTGCAATGCAAATCTGAAAAATATGTATAACATTTTTTATTGCTATTACTGTGAAGGTGAGTTTAACTAAGTCTCAATATGCCGAATGAGGAGGTCTGCAAGAAGCTACAAAGTTGAAACACGTTTCTAAAAACACTCAGTTTATACCTATGCAGTTTTGAAATCTGACCATAATCAGATATCATGTGACCTGCAAAAAAAGAGATTTGAGGGGTTCATAATATTTCCCATCGTAGCTATTGAAGGACCGCCATTATTTCAATCATTCTTCTTTGAACATCTTTGCAGACAAAACTCTGTGCTTACCTTCTATCATTCACAGGGAATTTTTAAACTGGAAATATGTCACTTTTTTAACATAGATATTGCGCAAGACACTCTTTCATATTTACAAAGAGAGGAAAAGGCACTCTGTGCACTTTTTATACTCCATGTAAATACAACCTCATTATGCACACCAGTTTGCGTTGAAAGGGTGTTCTATAAGTGTTGTTGTGCATGATTGCACTGAATACTCATAGAACACGACACATGTCTAGATTTGTCAGAAATCATGATTCTCGATATGTGTGTGAATGCTGCACCATTCTAAAATTGGTGTAGGAAAGCACAACAAGGAGAATTGTTTTCATTTCTCCACATTTTTATATCGTCAATGCATGCTACAATGCTCAGCATACATTGAAGGAGAAAAATGCCTTTACTGATTGTTTTTGTGCAGGAAGGTGTGTCTTCCTGCACAAAAACAAACAGCTCAAGACACAGATATCCTTGCACTATGGTGCAAGGGTGCCTGTGTCACCACATGGCTGCAGTTTAAGCAGTCGTGCAGAGAGAAGCATAGACTTGCAACATATTTATGTACATATGTTGCATCCCTGTGCTTCGGAAGTACTACAGCACACTGTAGTTAAAGAGGTTACTGTGTGATGCTGCAGCACTTCCTCATAGTTCTGCACTTATACATTCACCATACGCTACTAATGCATTCATTCACTCAATTACGTACTACACATACATTCATCTAAACTTTCACACACTAACAAAAAAATGTAGCTCTTTTTTAAACCAGGAAAGTTAGTTTTTACAAGAACTTTTTTTTTTCTTCTTTCTTCTTTAATATTTTTTGGGGGGGTTTCTGAACAATTTTTAATTTTTTTTGGTTTTTCTGCAAAAAAAAAAAAAAACAGGAGGAACCAAACAATGAACTTCAGGAAACCTAGCAAATGTGACTTTCTTGCCGGCGGCAGATCAGATCGACCGACTGCTCACCGTAACACAAAGTCGCATTGCACTTAGTGCAGAGCACTTTTAAATATTGAAATTGAGGACAGATGTCCAAGTTTTTGGCTAATGGATGCACTCTTGAAGTGCTCGGCTGCGATGAGGTGGAAGGCGCAGGAGCAGGAGTGTTTCTCATCCGTTTGCACTCTTCTCGTGCAAGATTGTTCGGATGAAGGGTCCTTAGGTGCTTCATCATACTCGCCGTGCCGCACGAGTATTTCTTGTTAGGATCCCCTCGCGACAGCACTCTTTTGCAAATCTTGCACGTGACCAAGGTGGCATTGTTCTTTGTTTACCCCTCGGGAAAAGTAAAACATTTCCACACCACTGAAGAAAAAAATGGTGTGCGTGGTGTCTCCTCCAAAAATTCATCCTCAGATGTATGAGGAGATGCAGGTAATGCCTGCTGCCCTGAAGCCATTTTTGGTAGAAAAAAGTTAGAGCTAAGTATAAACTTAGTCTAAAAAAATCTTCTTCTCTGCAAAGAGATGCTCCTTCAAAGAAGGTCAAAGAAGAATGATTGAATTGGGTGGGGTCTTTCAATAGTTAGAAGAGGAAGTGTAATGAACCAATCATATCTCTTTTTTTGCAGGTCACATGGGATCCGCACACCCTGCGCATACGCAGCACGCACCCAGCGTGCATCCACGAAATTGAATTAAAAAGAAATATAGGATTAGATGTACAAATATATTACTTTTAAGACTAGTTCAGAGTTTGCCTTCAATTAATATTCACATGAAATAAATATATATGTTTTTTTAAAAGTTAAATATTTCGTGGGATCCGCGCACCTACCACGTCAGAGACGCAGATGACGCATCGCGGAAGCGCGTAAACGTCGCGTTACGTACATCGAACGTGTCGCGTATTGGCTGGGAGTCGCATACCGGTCGCATTGCGATCGCGCACAAAACTTGTACCCAACGCATACCATGCGCGGATGCTAATGCGTAGGGATCGAGAACGGTGCATATAGGGTGCGCGGATCCAAAAATATGGGAAAAAATATATAAAATAAAGTTTTGAACATATAGTTAAAAAAAATATTTTGAAAAATATCAAAAAATATATTTGAAAAACCCATTAAATTCAAATAATATTTTTTAATTTTTAAAAGAATTAATTGAAAAAATAAGTTTAAAAAATGGTGATAAAAAAGTATTTAAAAAAATATAATTAATGAAATTGACACACTGAATTTGAAAAATATAGAAATCCAATCAAAATCATTAAACAAGATATCTTTAGAGATAAGTTATAGATAGGAAGTAGCATTTAAAAAACCTTTGAAATTCACTGAAAAAAACATAGGTTTCATGCACGTTATAGTTAGGAATTGGCATTTAAAAAACCTTTGAAATTCACTGAAAAAACCAAAGGTTTCAGGGGCGTTATAGTTAGGAATTGGTATTTAAAAAAACTTAGAAATTCACTGAAAAAACCATAGGTTTCAGAGGTATTATAGTTAGCTGGACATTTCCCTCGTACAAAACCCTAGAAATTCCCCTTTTATAGTTAGTTCAGCTAACTATAACTCGCGCCCCCGCAATGCACTGCTGATGACGTCACGTATTACATCACTCCTGACATGGTCAGTAACATCACTGATGACATCACTGATGACATCTCAAATGACATCACTGATGACATCATCCAGTGAATGTGTGTTTTTCTGAAAAGTTTAAATATGTTTTAAATATTTATAGTGAAAGGCACATGGAAGAAAGAGTGGGTGTATAAGTGTGTGAATGGGTGATTTTCTAGGTGCGTAACTGACTCTATAAGTGAGTCATTAATTGTATCTTACTGCAGACTAGTGACTAAACTGTGTGAATGTCTGTATGTGTCTGTGTGTTGGTGTACAAGTGGCTGCATGGTTTTGTGAATAGCTATATGAGTGTCTATATGGGTTATTGATTGGTTGTCTGAGTATCTGTATGGGTGCCTGAGTGTTTGTGTGGGTAGGGTGTGTGTGACTCTGTGCATAGATGTGTGAGTGGGTGATTCTATGGGTGCATGGTTTTAACAGTGCAACTGTGATGGACTGTATGGTTGGGTGAGTGTATATATGAGTGTGTTAGTGATTGAATGTATATCTCAGTTGTACATGTGTCAGTAACTACAGATGTGAAACGCAGTGTGTATGTGTGTAAGAGTATATAACTATATATATGTGAGAGTGTGTGATTGCGGGAGTGGCTGTATGGATGAGTGTGTTCTTGTATTAGTAATTGTATAAGAGTGTCAGAATTTGTTAGTATTTTTATGAGTAATTTAACTTGATTTTGTTTAACTGTATAGGTGAGTAAATTGGACTGTGTTTAATTATTTGCTCAACTGACTAGGTGTGTCAGTACCTCAATGGATGATTGGCGGTGTCTATATAGGTGTATAAATGCATATGATAGTCTTGTACGGAGTGACTGTAAGTATGAGTGACTGTACAGGTGAGTGAGTGGAGGTGTATGTAGACCTAAGAGTCAATGAGTGGGTATATAGTTATTGGTATTGGAGTATCTATGGTATGCATAATGCATTTCGGATAGTTCCTTCATCAGACGCCGCTCCATCAAAACATCAAACAACACTCGTTGGGGCCACCTTGGTCCGATACTCCATGTCGGGACTTCCCGCTGAGGTGAGAGCGGCTGGGTGAAGGCTTATGGGATTAGCAGGAGTGATGCCCAGGACAGAGGTGTAACTGACCGGAATGAAGGCACTTTCCACATGGGGGATGGTACTTACCGTATGTGTTTGAATCCTGGCCACGCCCACCGGATGTTCTTCGCCTATCAGAGCGATGCAGGCATCATTTTAAAACTGGACACCGACAGCACTGCCTGTTAGCGGAATGGCGTCTGATGAAGGAACTATCTGAAATGCATTATGCCGTCCAAAATAAATCTGCTGGTCCAAGTAAGCCTACGTGTGTGCCTGGTTCTTTCGTTGAAGAAACCTTGGTCGTCATATATATATATATATATAATATAGTTAGACATTGAAAACGCATTTTTGTTTTGCCAATAACTTTGGCGCTGGTTGAAGAATCCTCATGAAAATTTCCAAACTAGTTTGCCATTCACTTCATCTGGTGTCTTGAAAGTTTCGGGGTGATCCGTCAAGCAGGGACCAAGAAATAGGAGGTCTCAAAACAATGTTTCCCCCATGCAATTTCCCATGGGGACTTTGGACACAGCTAAGCCCGAACTGCACAACAGAATTACAACAAATTTGGCAGAATGGTAGATATTGGTCCAGATAAGTGCCTTTTTGTTATTTGGTGTAAATCCATTCATAGTTTTTAGATATTAACTGACATCTAAATCTGTATATATAGGGACGTGGATTCTCCACTGATCCTCCTCGGATTCGACAATCCACACACAATGCTGTGATTGGCCGGCCACAACCAGAGAGAAAAGTTGCAGCCCCATTTTATTTATTGGGACTCAGTTCCCTGTGTGGGAAAATAAACTTAAAAACTTAAAAAGTGATAGAAGGGGTCAGGGTAGAAGTATCCTGATGCCATGGGACTAATGGAGGGGTCAGTGAGGGACCCCTCATGGGTAAGAAATTGATCCAAAACCCAGATCCTCATGGATTTGGTGAGGACCCAGGGAGCCGGACATCAATTAACAAAAAAAGACACTCATTCACAGATCCACACTCCTACTCACACTCACTCACACAATCACTTACACACCCACATCACCACCCACACACCCAGTCACACACCCATAGAGCCACTCATACACCTACTCACATACCCACACACCCCCTCACACACCCACTCACAAACTCACATACCCACTTAGACACTGACACAACCACTTGCATACCCACATGCCCATACAGCCACACACACCCATGCAACCACTCATACACTGACTCACAGACCCTCAAAAGGACTCACATACCTACTCACATACCCACACCACATTCACACACTCACTTACACCCACACAACCATTTACACATCTACTCACACCCAAACAGCAATTCACACACCCACTAACAGACCCTTAAAACCACTCACATGCCCACTCACAGATCCACACAGCTTTCACACACCCACTAACACACCCACACAAACACTCACACACCCATACAGCAACACCCACACCCACTCTCAGAACCTCAAAACCACCCACACACCCACCTACAGACCCACACAGCTTTCACACACCCACACAGGCGCGCAACACCCATTGGACTCACAGGGCTTCAGCCCCCCCCCGTCGTGTGTGGCAGCCCGGGATGAGACAGCTTCCCGGGCAAAAAAGCAGCCACACCCGAGCACTTCACAGGTCTTTAAAAGACCATTTGCATGTTAATGGGGCCTCGCTGTTGTTTCACCCCTTCTAAGAGCCCCTGCAGCTCCACTCTGCCTATTGCTTAAAGTTCAGCCCCCCCGAAATTTTTGCTCAGCCCCCCCCCAAATTTGGCTCTAGTTGCGCCTCTGCACCCACACACATATATATATATATATATCTTTTTTAACTAGTGGCAGTTGCCACTACATAGTTATAGTTAGATCTGTTTTTCCATAGAAAGATTTATTTTTGGTTTGCTAATAACTTTGGCCCTGTTTGATGAATGTTCAGAAACCTTTCCAAAAAAAAGGTCATTCACCTCAGCTCCTTCCTGAAAGGTTTTTCGGGTGATCTGTTAAGCATGGGGGTCGAGAAAAAATAGGGGTCCCAAAGGCACAATCCCCATGCATTTTCCACAGACTTCTTTAAGATGGACTACAGCAAAAACTGCTCATTGGAATTATACCAAATTTGACAAGAAGCTAGATCATTGGTCCACAGATTGTGATTTAGTGTGAATACAGTCACCAGTTTTTGAGAAATTAAGGGTGAAAAATAATTGTACAGCTGAACAGTTGGGTCCGAGAGAGTCTAGGCAGATTCTTTTGTGAGTGCCAGCTTGTTCTGATTGACATAGGGAGCTTTATCTCCATCTCACTCAGATTCAGACTCCTGTGGGAGCAAGCGCTCTGATTGGCTGACAGCAACATGAGAAAAATGTTACTATCAGCCATTTCAGGACTAAGGGACATAGTCCCCTGTCCTGAAATTTTTAAAAAAAGTATAAGTGGGCAGGGTAGAAAAACCCTGACCCCTTAGGCCATATGGGAAGGACCCTGCGGATTACCCCTGGTGCCAAAAAAGACAGATAACAGTCCACAAAAGGCTGTGATCCCTCAGGACTATTGCAGGATTGGAAAAAAAGATAACGGTGGCCAAGCTTGAATTGCCTCTGCCCCAGGGACCCACTTCCAGGGCTGAATTCCTAAAGTGGAGGGACTGCATGTACCCCCTGTCGAGCTTCTAAAGGTCCCGGAGAGACCACCCCAGTCACCAAAATCTGAGAAAATAGGAAAGAAGGCTGCATGGTCCCACTTCCCAAGCCTCCAAAGGCCACAGGGAGTCCACCCATGAGGCTGAAATGTGTTTTGTATGGGGAGAGGGGGCAAGCGGCCCCATCCCCAGAGCCTCTAAAAGCCCTGGGGAGCCCAACCATAGGCTGAAAATTAACAAAAAGTGGAGTTGTGTGTGCCCCCCCTACATGAGCCTAAAAAGACCATGGGGAGCCCACCCTGGGGCCAATTACTTTAAGGTAGGGGCCGCATGACCCCCCTCCCTGTGCCATTAATGGCCCTGGTGACCCCATACCCTAAGGCCAGCTTGCAAGCGATGTCCTGGAGAGCCCACCCTGAGACATACCTGTTTTACTGAGTGCAGTGGTGTGGGCAGGGAAACCTGTGGTTAAGATCGCTTTTCTGGAGCATCTTTTAATTTTTCACCAAGCAGGAGCATACACCAAGTCCGCTCTTAGCGGCAAGGAGTTTGGAAAATGCCCCCACCCTCTGAGAGTGGACTTTCAATCTGTTTTCCTGTCTACAATGGTGCAGGCAGGGAAACAGATCTTAATATTACTGCCACCCGGAGGAGCATTAGAAGCTGCTCTTGGTGAGCGGTAGCAATGCCGGCTCCCGCTGCATGTAGGAAGCTGGCTGGGACCGCAGGGGCTTGGGGCTTCTCCTTCATCCCCCAGCAAAAGAATGGTGGGTGCCCCCGGTAGGCATCAGGGCACCCACCTTTAAGTTTGTGGGCCCCATGGGATGGGGTCACTCGGGCCAAAATCGTCCAGGGGAGGAAGGCCGTGTGCCCCATCCCACCAAAAAAATGCTGGTCCATGGGGGATGCAGTGCTGAGGTCGAATTCAGCCTGGCGAGGTGTGCCATGTGCCCACCTCCCCCTGAAAGAACACCGGGCCCCGAGAATGGGGTCCCAGGGCCAAATTCACCCAGAAGACAGGACCTGCTTGCCCCCCCTAAACATCAAATCAGGCCCTGGGGGGTTGGGTTCAGAGCAAACACCAAGAGATGATGGACGGAGTGCTGACACGTTTCAAACACTCACCCCCAGTCACAGATCTGGGTTGAATCCATCATCGTTCTTTAGCTCACTTTGCCAACTCAGTTCAGACCCAGCTATATGCAAATCAGTCTTGACCCTGTGCCTCATGGGAACAGTCCAGCCCTAACTGCCGAGCCAGGTCTTCCCTGAACCAGAAACAAGCATCCTGGGACTGGTTTCGGGGTCCAGAGGCCATAATCAGTCCAAGGAAGGGTGCAACATGCCCATTTCCCCAGAAAATCAAGCCAAGTGTCATGGGGTGGGTTCCCAAGGGCCGAAATCAACCCAGGGAGGGGGGACATGCACAATCCTTCCCTTTATTTATAAGAGTGGTCTGGAAGATGGGGTCCTTAGGGCCTAACAAGGGTTGGGGAGGTGGGCCATGCAGCCCTCTTTCATTTATTTAAATAAGTGGCTCTGGCGGATAGGGTGCCCAGGGATGATAACAACTTGGAGAGGAGGGCCTTGCTGCCCCCTCCTATTTAAAAATATGTTGTCTGGGGGATGGAGTCCCCAGGGCCTAAAAAGGCTCAGAGAAGGGTGCTGAGCTGTCCCCCAACTTTTATTTAAATAAGTGGCCCTGGGGGATGGAGTTCCTGGGTCCGGTAATGGCTTGGGGGTGAGGGCTATTTGGTCCCCTTCACCTTCATTTTTTGAAATGACTCTTGGCGATGGGGTTCCCAGGGCCTGAAGAAACTCTGGGACGGGGGCTGCATGGCTCCCTACTCTTTATTTAAATAAGTGGCCCTGGGGGATGGGGTCCCGGTAGCTGATAACTGCTCAGGGATGGAAGCCGTGTGGTCTCCTCACCCTTTTGTTTTCAAATGACCTCGGGAAAAGGCGTCCACAGAGCCTAACAAGGCTTGGGGATGGGTGCTGTACTGACCCACTTTTAACTTTTATGTATGGCCCTAGGGGGTGGTGTCCCAAGGGCCTTAAGAGGTTCAGGGAGGGGGTCATGTAGCTCCACTTCCCATTAATAAGAAAAAAGTCTCTAGGTGATGGGGTCCCTAGGGCAAGGCTCTATTGCTAACTCCCTGCCGTGCATAGCCAAAAGCTGTGCACAGTGCGGGGTTGGCTACATGCAGGGAGTTGGCCACACTGTGGCCAACACCCCACGGTGCATGACCAAAGGCCCTGCACAGTGTGGGATTGGCTGCCTTTACTGGGGTCAGCTGAATGTGGAGGATGGGCTGCAGCCAGGCCCTGCAGCCACCCCCCATGCACAGCTGAAGGCCATGTGTGGCAGGGGTTTGCATTTACGTATGGTAATTAAATATTAATTTACTTTTTTTTATTGAAATTCGCTGAAAAAAAGGCTTAGAGTAACATTGTTATGTAAATTTGTCAGTAACAACATGAATGTTTTGAACTAAAAAGACCACAGAATGTCACCAGTTATAGTTGGCTGAGTTAACTATAACTTGCGCCCCCGCCATGCACTGCCTATGATCTCACATTGGACTTCAGTCATGACATGTTCTATGATATCATTAATGACATCACTGATCACATCTCAAATGAGATCATTGATGACATATTTGATTACATAATTGAAGCTCCTTTTCTACACATTGGTCTTTTAATATGTCTTCTATTGGAGCTATGAGAGTAAGTGCAAAAAAGCACAGAATAATGTGAAGCACCTTTACTGTTACCATATGTACAACCCCACTGGTAAAGCAAGCTTGTGTTATTTTTAACATTTACCCTATGCCATACACTTCATAGGTAGCAGAGTTCATGTTGAATATAACCACAGATGAAAGGGTAACCTATCCGGCACACAGTGTTCAAACTGTATACAACTGTTCAGGGAAAACCAAGTTCCTCACTGTACTCAAGCCCTCTTACATAACTAATGCCCAACTATGGATATTCTTTACCTGTATCAAACCCCTGACAGTCACTGAACTGAGGAAGATATGAGTAGAACATTGAGTACTGTTAACAGGGTTTACTCCATGGAGAGAGTTTACTCTGTACCTCACTGTTTTTGGACAGTGAAACTCTCATGAGAAATATATCACAGAGTATTAAAAAGTATCTACGAAGAGTACACTTTTAGCAAAATGCGTCCAAAGAGTTACTATTAACATACAATAACCAAGGTCTAAATGTGCTAAAGATCGTTCTACCTTCGGCCTTCATACTGTGGTGAAAACTTTACAAATGGCCCATTTTCTGAAGCAAAACAAGCACACTTATATAGATTAGTTCCTGATGCAGACAGTCTTATATGTTAAGTAGAAATTGCAATGCTGGCTAATAACAAAATGCTGCACACAATCCTTAGTATGTAGTACATCGAATCGTTTCCCTGTTAGAAACGTTTTCTGCAGTAACAAAAAACTGATGTGGAACATGCTGTCACCTGCGCCCACAGTTACTCTTCAATGCAAAGATTAATAACATGTTCAATACCTCTACACACCAATGATGCGTTAGGAGCATATGTGTTTTGTAAACACTTTCAACCATTAGCTGGATACAGGCTGTACACAATTAGGTGCAGAAGTAATATGGTAGTTACCCGCCATTATGTAAACTATAAAATAAACTAACACAATCATTGGATGATGTCATTAGTGATGTCAGCAGTGCTGTCATCTATTATGCCATGTGAGATGTCATCAGTAATGTCATAAATGTTGTCATAGAACATGTCCTGAGTGTTGTCATATGAGAGGTCATAAGCAGTGAATGGAGTGGAAGCAAGTTGTAGATAGCTCTACTAACTCGAACTGATGAATTTCTCTGTATTTTGTTTAAAACATTAATGTCACTGACAAATTCACCTAACTAAAAAGTTAATTGTTGGTTTGTTTTTCACAGTGAATGAAAAAATATATATGTATATATATATATATATATATATATCCTCGAAATCCAACTAATTCGGAAGAATCGTGCTGCTGGACCTTCCGAAAGCAGGAAACGGACACCAACTTGTGCTTAATTACTTTTATTACCCGCAGTAGATGCCGCCATGACGCGTTTCGGGCCCGTAAGCCCTTGATCACATGACATGCCTGTGGCTTTTTTTCTTTTTTTATACAGTGTTAGTGAACCATAGAGCATGAAGACAGACTATGCGATGATGTTGCCACCAAAACCATGACATAAGCATAATGCTTGCAAAACATGCGAACAACAGGGCCAGTTATATGTTTAAATTCCAACACAATACTGCATGTCCGACATTCTTGTTGAGTATAACATGATCCATTATTTGATGCTCAATACGTGCACATAATCAAACGTGACTTTACAAGGAATGCCTAATATGCATCTTGAATGTACCCAACTACCGACTTAAATGCCGTAGGACAGCCTGGGTCACTATTGTGTTACGTATATTAGTCAACTTAATGGTGATCAGTTCCTGTATCAATACAGTAAAAACATTTAAAAAGCAATGTGCCTATATGTCGGATAATTGGAATTTCCAATAGATAAGACCCTGTAGTCTAACATTTCCGCACGTACTAAAATTAGGAGAGAATACATCAAAACATTGTGTTAAAAAAGTTCCAAATATCCTTAATTAAAAAAACATTTAAAACAATATAAAAACACAATGTGAGATGTAACTTTGAACCCTTCCACAGATCCAGAGAGATTAAGTTATTTGGCTCAATGTTGGTGGTAAATTCATTGCTTAATTAGGTCCACAAGATAAAGTGCTCAGTATAAGTATAAAACCCCGAATAAAGTGCACATGTGCTTACAAGTGTTATGACAAACCATTAACATCAATAATGATGATTAGAATAATGGTAAAATCTTACAAAAAGAGGGGAAGAAAAAGAAATAAAAAGTCTTAAATGTTTAAAAGAGTTCATTTGTCTTGAAGGGAGTTCAGCTGGTGGAATTGAGGCAAGAAACGGAGGTCTATATATTAAAATATTATAAAAACATAAATACGTTGATATAATAAAATAATATAATAATCCAATATGATAAAATCATGAAATTATGGAATGCCTATACCCAGCTTCAATGAATATGCTAGGAGCTGGATAAATGGATTAAAGCAGTGAGTTCAACTTTTATAATATATATGTTAGGACTCATGTTGCTAAAATCACAGCCAAGTATATAAATCTTCGGTCGTATTAAGACCGTTAGGAAACTTGCTGTCACATTCCAAAATGTATTTGGTTTCTAATTTTCTCAATTGTGCCTCTCTGTTGCCCCCTCTCCTAGGTACAGGTATTGCGTCCACAACGTAGTATTTAAGATCCTGTAATGAATTGTTGTGGACTTCTTTCATATGGCGAGCTACAGGGTATGTGGGATCTGCGTTAGTGACAGCTCTGGTATGTTGTAGGATGCGCTTGTGGACTTGTAGCTTTGTGCTACCAATGTATTTTAGGCCACAAGTGCATTCCAACACGTATATAGCATACTCCGATTTGCAGTTTAAGGTTTTTGATATAGTGGATGGCACCTGTCTAAAGGGGGTTGTAAGGGAAGTTTTGTTCAATCCTAGCTTACAGGCTTTGCATGAGGGGCATTTCTTAAACCCTCTCGCATTTAGTAGCCAATTTTTATTTGCTGAAATTTCTGGGCTACTTTTGACAAGGAAATCACTGAAAGATGGAGCTTTCCTGTAAGTAATAATTGGATTTGCTAAGAGATGTTCTCCAATTATGGGATCTGTCCTTACAATATGCCAGTTTTCCCTCAACACTCTGCCAATTACATCCCTTTGTTTGTTGAAGGTCATAATTAACCTAGGATTGGAGGGTTCCTTGATTGTATGAGAAACCGTCAAAACTGGGTCGGATCTGGGCAGGGGGAAGAGTAGCTCCAATCTGTTTCGTCGGTTAGTTTTGTTTATGGCCGATGAGATTGTATGCAATGGGTACCCCCTTGCTAAAAAGCGATCTTTGCACTCTTCTTGGGCCTGTTTCAGATCCTGATCCCTGCTGCAAATCCTGCGTATTCTTAGCATCTCCCCAAAAGGTATGCTATGTAGTGTATGTTTAGGGTGAAAGCTAGAAGCGTGGAGAATATATATATATATATATATATATATATATATATATTACCTACTGGCGGTCGCCAGTAGGTAGTTATAGTTAGGACCACGTTTCCATAGGAAAACCTCAACATTCTATTTTGAATAACTTTGGCGCCGGTCGACGAATCCTCGCGAATTTCTCAAAATAGGTGGGGCGCTACGCTCCGCTCCTACCCTGAAAGTCTCGGGGGGATTCGTCAAGCGGGGGCTGAGATAAAAGGGGGGTCCCAAAACGCGTTTTTCCCATGCATTTTTCCGTAGGACCTTTAGAACGAGCTACAGCCCGAACGGCTGAACAGAATTACTAGAAATTTGGCAGAGAGGTAGTCCCTAGGTCAAGGAAGTGCCTTTTGTAGGTTTGGTGTAAATCTGTTCAGTAGATTCTGAGAAAATAGCCTTTAAATCAATATATATATCTGAGCCCGCTTACGGTACGCTTACCGTACGCTTACCGTACGCTTACCGTAAGCTTACGGTGGCGTGCGCGAGCGCGATTCTGATTGGCTCTTAGATCTTAGTAAACATTCGAATCGGCCGAAACCAGGAAGCGGCGTCCGCCATTTTGTCTCTCGCACTGAGTGTTGTTTATCAAACATGATGGCCAAAAACATGTTACGGGGCTGTTTTGACAACTCCCTCCCACATAGTCATGTTGAGGGAGTCCCCAAACATCCCCCAAGAGCAAAAACGGTTTTATTTTTTTTTCGGCAATTTCGCGGGGTACGCTTACCGTACGCTTACCGTACGCTTACCGTAAGCTTACCGTACGCTTACGGTAAAAAAATAAAAATAAAAAAAACACTATCCACACTTACCACACCCCCTGTGCTTTTGGTGGCCGCAGGCCACCAAATGTGCAGGGCTTATTAATAGAGAAAAAAAACGTAATTTTGGCAACATGAAATTATAAAATCGAAATAAAAAAAACACTATCCACATTGACCTCACCCCCTGTGCTTTTGGTGGCCGAAGGCCACCAAATGTACAGGGCTTATTAAAGTTGATAAAAACCGTGCACGGAACGAACTGCGTTAAGTGGGCGCGCACGCCACAAATGGCGTAAAGTAACTTAGCATTTAAAAAACAGTACAAATTCACTGAAAAAACCATAGGTTTCACACACGTTATAGTTAGGAAATAGCATTTAAAAAACCTTGCTAATTCACTGAAAAAACCATAGGTTTCACACATGTTATAGTTAGCTGGACATTTTACTGATAAAAAACCAATGAAATTCCCCCGTTATAGTTACTGTAGGCAACTATAACTCACGCGACCGTAATCCTCTGCTGATGACATATGTGTCTTTATGAAAAAAAAATATTTGTAATATATGTATAGCTAAAATTTAATGGAAGAAGATATGGGCAAATAAGTGTCTAAATACAGTATTAGCATCAGCAGAGGATTGCGGTCGCGTGAGTTATAGTTGCCTACAGTAACTATAACGGGGGAATTTCATTGGTTTTTTATCAGTAAAATGTCCAGCTAACTATAACATGTGTGAAACCTATGGTTTTTTCAGTGAATATATATATATATATATATATTTAGTCACTGCAAAAACCATAGGTTTCAGGGGCATTATAGTTAGCTGGACTTTTCACTCGTACAAAACCATTGAAATCCCCCTGTTATAGTTTGTTAAGCTAACTATAACTCACGCGCCCGCAATGAACTGCTTATGGCGTCACATATTACATCACTCATGACATGGTCAGTGACATCAAAATTCTCTTCTATTTCATAAAAAAATTCTGACATACAGACAGAAACATGCATTTTAAATACCAGCAGCAGACTTCCCTGGTGAGCAGTAGCTTTACTACAGTGATCTAATGAGCAACTAGAGTGCTAACATTCAGAATTTATGGCAAATGTGTGACACATCTGAATGCCTTCTTGATGGAACCAAAGTAAAAAACTGAAAGTATTTCCTACTGAGGAGACTGCAGTAAATGAGGAAATTAGGAAACTTCATAACAAATAAATCTCCCAAGATGGCCACCAGAGACAAAAGAGCCCAAATGTAGCCCAAATATCACCCAGATGTAGCCCAAGTATAGCCCAATGTCAGAATGTCCCAGAGTGTTCTTAAGAACAACTAGAGCGCTTACTGTCTTACTTATGACAAAAGTATGGCACACCTGAAGCCATCTTGATTGGAATAAACTGGTAACACTTAAAACATTTAATTTAAAAAGGAACACAATGAGGGGGTTCATTTTGCCATAGAAATTATGATTAGTGCTGAAGAAAGAAAAATTAGGGCACATTTTGAGTGACTTCTCAAATCCTCCTCTATTTCATTAAAAAAGTCTGATATGCAGACTGAAGCATGCACTTTTAATACCAGCAGCAGACTTACGTGGTGAGCAGTAGGTTTACTACAGTGATCTAATGAGCAACTAGAGTGCTAACATTCAGAATTTATGGCAAATGTGTGACATATCTGGATACCTTCTTGATGGAATCAAAGTAAAAAACTGAAAGCATTTTCTACTGAGGAGACTGCAGTAAATGAGGAAATTAGGACACTTCATAACAGATAAAGCTCCCAAGATGGCCACCAGAGAAAAAAGAGCCCAAATGCAGCACACATATCACCCAAACGTAGCCCACATGTAGCCCAATGACAGAAGTGTGCAAAACACCTATTTGTTGTGTGTTTGCAGTTTTATATAGTGCAGACTTGTCAGAGTGCTTTACATGAGCATTGGTTACATCACACAAGATCAAATTCATTTTGGTTGTAGACATGGGGAGATTAAGTGATTTGAACATAAAGATTACAAATAATTTAAAAGTTCTTTGTCGCTATTGGAAAACTCAGAAAATATGTCCTCATTTTAGTTTTTTAGAGCACTAACCATAATTTTGATGAAAATAAGACCCTCTCATATATGTAATTTCTAAAGGAAATGCTCTAGGTATTACAGTTTTGATTACATCAAGATGACGTCAGGCGTTCCACACTTTTGTAATAAATATAGAATGTTAGCAATCTAGTTGTTCATTGGGATACTGTTGAGAGGCAGAGGCCAGGGGCACGGACTCTGAAAATTGAAGGCAGGCAGGAGAGTGCAGAGGCAACAATTTGACCACACTGGGCAGGCAGGAAGGGCAGTGGCAGCACAATAGACTATGGAGGGCAGTGGGAAGGGGGGCAGGGGCTACAAACCAACAATACAGGACTGGCAAGAGAGGCTGTGGCAATATAATAGACCATTGCGGGCAGAAGGAAGAGGGAGTGGTAGTACAACCATACATGCCAACAGACCCGTTTCAGCCAGGAAACGTCCAATGTTTTTAAGCTCAAATCGGCTTGATTTGATCTGTCTCCTGTCTACAATCTCCTCTTTTTCAATGTAACTCAAAGGGGAAAATCAATACCCCAGTTTTTTTTCAAAATCTCCCTCTTACCAAGTTCAAAATGTTCGCAAGTATGGTACATTGGATCATGGTAGGCAGGAGGGATTGGTGTAGGGACATGGACTCGGATAACAGAGGACAGGAGGGACATGGAGAGGTGCACCAAACTGACCCTACAGGGCAGGCATCAGGGTTTGCAGCAGCACAATACACCACACAGGGCATGCAGGATGGAAGTGCAGCACAACAATCCATACAAAGCAATAGGGAGGGGACAGGACCATGCACATGGACAACAGAGAACAGATGAGAAAGAGGCAATGGTAGCTAGCTGACCATAATGGACAGACAGGAGAGAAAGCTGCAGCATAACAGACCATAAAGGGCAGGAGGGACGGATCAGGGGCATTACAATGGAACAGACAAGCCAGGAGGGAGGGAATAGGAGTCTGCGCATGGAAACAGAGGGCTGGGGGCAAAGGGGCATTGCAGGAGCAGCAAGATGACCATGGAGGTCAGGCAGGATGAGCACTAGAAACAAGACACACCATGCAGAGCAACAGTGAGACTATGATGGCATACACACAGACCATGGAGGGAAGGTGGGAGGGGGTCAGGGGCAGCTAGCTGACCACACAGGGAAGGTGGGAGGGGCCATGGCAGCACAGAATACCATTCCTGGCAAGTGGGAGGGTTAGTGGCAGCACAATGGCTATGATGGGCAAGAAGGAGGGTGCAGGGGCATGCACAAAGGACCATGGAGGATAGAAGGGAGGGTCAGGACCTGGGCACAGACAAGAGAGTTCAGGGCAAGGGGCCTCACAACAGACTGCGTGGGGCAGGCAGGAGGAGCAGTTGCAGCACAATAGACCAGGGAGGGCAGAAGGGTGTGGCAGTAAAATGGACAATGGAGGACAGGAGGAAGGGGATAGGGGTATGGCATGTGGACAGGCAGGGTGGAAGTGGCAGGGACAGGTTACAGTCATCTGACAATGCTAGGCAGGTGGGAGGGGAGTGGTAGTTCAACAGAACACTCAGAGTAGATAGGAGTGGCAGGTCCATTGAACATGGTGGGCAAAAAGGATGGAGCAGGGGCATGCACAAAGACATCGGAGAGCAGGGGGAAGGAGAATAGGGGCAGCAAGCTAAGCACAGATGCTAAGCAGGAGGTCAATGATGGGCCATAGAATTGGGCAATGGAGTGCAGGAGGAGTGATGTCATGAGTGATGTCACTGACCATGTCATGAGTGATGTAATATTTGACGTCATCAGCAGTGCATTGCGGGCGCGCGAGTTATAGTTAGCTGAACTAACTATAACGGGGGAATTTCAATGGTTTTGTACGAGTGAAAAGTCCAGCTAACTATAACGCCCCTGAAACCTATGGGGTTTTTTTTCAGTGAATTTTTAAGGTTTTTTAAATGCTCATTCCTAACTATAACGTGCCTGAAACCTATGGTTTTTTCAGTGAATATATATATATATATTTTTTACTGGTTACATTGGATGTGACCAGTTTATACACCAGCATCCCACATAGCCTGGGGCTCCAGGCTTTGAGACACTTTCTAAGAGCTAGACATATTTCGCTATTATTGCACACACAAATGGTGATTGAAATGACTCAATACTGTTTGACAAACAACTATTTCCTTTTCAACGATAAAATCTACAGGTAAACCCAAGGGACTGCGATGGGCACCTGCTTCGCCCCCAGCTATGCGAATTTATTCATGGGCTGGTGGGAGGAGCAGGTGTCCCACAAATGGGATATGCAAGGTGATAACATAATAACGTGGGCTAGATTTATCGATGATATCTTTCTAATTTGGAAAGGTGACATAGCATCAGTTAATCGATTCATCGAGACGCTTAATGACAATGAGTTGAATTTAAAATTT
This sequence comes from Triturus cristatus, assembly GCF_964204655.1. Classification (NCBI taxonomy): domain Eukaryota; kingdom Metazoa; phylum Chordata; class Amphibia; order Caudata; family Salamandridae; genus Triturus; species Triturus cristatus. Next base: position 1,208,317,493 of record NC_140591.1, on the reverse strand, counting down.
ACATCACACATCAGCAAAACACATATTGTATTTTTAGATGTGGAAATACAAGTCAAAGATCAAACCCTTGTCACTAAATTACATAGGAAAGAAACCGCTGGTAATAGCCTCTTGTACGCACAAAGTGCCCACCCATCAAGTTTAATCCAAAGCATCCCTTTTGGAGAGCTTATACGTGCTAAACGTAACTGCAGTACATTGGTTGAATATGAAAAAGAAAAGTTGGTCATGTATGATCGTTTCCGCGAACGCGGTTACAGTCATAAATTAATCAAACAAGCTGAGAAGAAGGCTGACATACTTGTAAGAGCTGAACTCCTGAGACCTAAACCAGTAGTTGATGACCAGGAAGGGAATGTTAGATTTATTACTACTTTTTCTAACAGTGCCTTTAAAATCAGGAAACTGTTCACTCATAACTGGCATATTCTACTAAGTGATGTGACCTTGAAAAAATGTCTTAATGAAACCCCACAGATAATATTTCGCAGAAATAGATCTCTGAGAGATGAATTGTGCAATAATGCCATATCTACCACAAATGTGATTAGCAGTACAAAGTTTGTTGGTTTTAAAACTTGCAAACATTGCAAAGCATGTGCTAACAGTAGAGATTGTAAGTCCCTAGTGTTCCCTAATGATAAAAGAGAGTATCAAATCAGAGGGAATTTCTCCTGTGAAACAGACTATTGCATTTACTGCCTCCGCTGTCCTTGTGGTAAATTATATATAGGGAGCTCCGTCCACCGAGCGAAAAAAAGAGTCCTGGAACATTTACGTGCAATTAAGAAAAATGACGTGCAATATCCAGTAGCACGACATTTCTTTAAGGAACATAACCAAAATGAGAAACTGTTGTCTTTTGCAGTATTCCACAATATTCCGAGACTCGAGAGAGGTGGGGACAGACAACGTGAATTACGACGTATGGAATTAAAATTTATAATACATTTTGATACACTCACACCCACAGGGTTGAATTCAAGTGAAGAGATGTCTGTACACTTGTGAAAGATTGGATTTATACTATTAGTGGATAATATCTTTTATTGTCGTTGCTCAAGATTTTAAGAATGTTTTATACAACTTATTATGAGAGGTATATGACAGATAGGAAAAGTTTAATATGAGATGAGTAGTTGAACGACTTATTAAATGTAATGTCTTTCTTTTTCTCCTCTCCCTACTTTTTCCTTTTCTATTCCCTTTTTTCAGTTGTTTCCCTTTTTCTTTTCTCTTCCTATTCTTTCTTTTTTTCTTCTTTATGTAGCATTGCAAAAAATACATCTGATGTGAAGAGACTGTACGTGAAGAAACGTCAAGTGAATTTTGTCTACCATTTTTGCTGTAATCCTGTATAGGGTATGCCTTAAGGAGCAAAGTAGTTATTGCCCACTTGGGCTAAATTTTTGATCACTTACATTATGAAATTGTTGTGTGCATTGTTGATACACTGATTGTATAATTATGGTAACAGTCCGTATCGTATGGATTAGGTTTTCCTACTCCCCAGGCATACTATTGGATTAAACAGCACATAATAAGCCCACTTGGGCATAAATGACGATTTATATGATTAGTTATTATATGATATTCTAAATTCAATCATGCTATTTGGGTACATTTTCATGCCAATATGTTTTCTATTTATCAGAGCCCTTTTTTTGTGACTTATTTTAGATCACAAGTATTATTGTATTGTTATCTAGACGACGAGAGTTCTAGAAAATGTTTGATTTTGTTTATCTAAACTCGTGTTACTGTTCAGAAGTAATGATACAGCAAAATGCAATATGGTACTTACATTTAAATCTTACATTTTGACAAATTCGTGGCAATACAACATTATAAGATGGCGCTCTGATTTTTGAAGCATTCTCTTCCGTCAGTCCCTTTTCTATTTTGCTCTATGCGCATATGTAAAGAGAACTTGCTTGCATTGTAAAATTACACCGTGAACAAGCTGATTGCGAAACGCGTCGGTGAAGGTTAATATTTTACCTGGATTAAAGCCTTGTTAATAGCATCCTTGGGTGTCCTGGATTCCTTTTTGTTACTTTTCAGGAAGTCGCGTCTTGAATATATATATATGTATATATATATACACAAAACAAAAACTGGAAATCTCCGCTCTTCCATAATACGAGTGGCAAACAGAGACAACACGAATCCTCAGAATTAGGCACCGTCGTTATTTTATATAGAGCTTCAAAATCTGACGCGTTTCAGACTGGAACGTCCTTGCTCACAGATAGCCAGCTAAAGCTCGCCACATTTTTAAATATGCAAAGTGCTAACCATGTGATTGAATAACATAGAAAAAATACTATACATTTGAATGTGAAGACTCTGCACAGTCTGTATTTTAAAATTAATCCATATTTATCTCTTTTACATTGTATATATCTTACGCAAAAATTTGTCAGAGATAATTTAACAATAAATAATGTTATTTAGTGTTGTTAGTAGCCTCAGAATAAATTCATCAGTTAAGAAGTAGAAATAGTTGTGGTGCACAGAAGTTGATCAGCAGCTCCTTTCATTGATACTATATGTTGTTCTATTTAAATTACTATGTACTGTCCAGATCTATTGAGGTCAGTCTAATAAGGTGTTTTATACAACTTGCGCCTCCACATTAGAGTAAACATATGACTACTGTGCAACAATAAGCATATAGCACCACTTATTCCTGCTTGAATGCAAAAAATGGTCAAGTGCAAATGTCGCAAAATATTGTGTAAACATGAAGTACAGTACAATGATAATATGTCTCTATGCATTTCCCTATCCAGGAGGGAAATGTCATTAAAGGTTTCTTACCAGATTATTTTACTGCATAAGTGCTTATAATGAATAAGTGCAAGTAACGCAAAGACATGTAAACATTGACTCTTGTGCAAAAATGCAAATAGGCTCAACAAATAGAACAATAAATATATAACTGAATGGGTCCAATAACACCCTAAAATCCTGTATCTCATAAGAATAAATTCTCAACAATTAAAACACTGATATCTTCTTTAAACTTACTGTATCTCTAGCATAAAATATCACATTCTTTTTCCCATCTGTCGCTAATAAAGTATTGTGTACTTGACTTGACCAGAGTCAGGTGTCACACCAACAAAAATTATTAATATATAAAGTGCAAGTGCTAAACTTAATGAAAAGAAACCATTGTGGAAAAGTGAAAATGATTTATTTAAATATTTACATGCTACAGGGAGGCCTAACTGACCCTGGATCGAATACCAATCATGCCTTAATCGATGACTTGTACCAGAGTGATTAAATTAGTGTGATACTCGTCCTGATTGTTATAGGAAGTGATATAAATCTCCCGTATTGTTCAAACCTTTAGGAAATGTACTGTCTAGTTTGAGTATCATTCTCGATTCCATCCTTCTCAACATCTTATCTCTATCACATCCTCTGCAAGGTTTAGGAGACGCTGTTACTACAAAATATCTCAAGCATTGTAAATCATTGTTACGTATTTGCTTGCAATGTCTTGCTACTGGATACGAGCTATCGTTGTTCACAATAGATCGTAGATGTTGGAGAATTCTGACATGCACCTGTAGCTTTGTGCTTCCCACATAACGCAAGCCACATATATATACATCAGTGATGTCATTTGAGATGTCCTCAGTGATGTCATCAATGATGTCACTGACCATGTCATGAGTGATGTAATATGTGACGTCATCAGCAGTGCATTGCGGAGGCGCGAGTTATAGTTAGCTCTACTAACTATAATGGCCGAATTTCTATGGTTTTGTACGAGTGAAATGTGCAACTAACTATATCGTCCCTGAAACCTATGGTTTTTTCAGTGAATTTAAAAGGTTTTTTAAATGCTAATTTGTAACTATAACGTCCCTGAAACCTATGTTTTTTTCAGTGAATTTCAAAGGTTTTTAAAATGATAATTTGTAACTATAACATCCCTGAAACCTATGTTTTTTTAGTGAATTTCAAAGGTTTTTTAAATGCAAATTTCTAATTATAATGTTCATTAAACCTATGGTTTTTTCAGTGATTTTAAATTATCATTCCATTTTCAACCTGGTGAAAACAGGCGATATCGCCAGTTTTCCAGCAATAGCTTCCACCCCAACAAATTGCCACAAATGAGAGCAACAACTAACACTAATAATATGGAGCGTAGGCGTACCTGTACAAAAATAACACGAAAACACCACTTCCCAATATTTTCAACGAGCAGCTAAATCTGCGTTGCGATCCAAAAACAGGCACTAAGCTGCGTTAGCAGTAGGAATGTACCATCTGGAGTTGATGGAGAGCAAGATGGAGTCAGCGTGAGTTCACGCCACTCAGCCGCTCACGTCGGGCACATCAGGGATCGACTATCTGACATGCGGTCTGTTTTGAATCGCTGGATCCATACCCAGAACAAGAACGGAATCCTGGTGATCGGTTCTTACCTCCAGACCACCGTGTCGGCTTCAGAAGCGACAAATGCCGAAAGCGGGATCGGCGTGTCTGCCTTTGTAAGCGCTGCCAGAGGGCTCCGGGGGCTGTTTATCCACTGGCTGATAAGATACATTGTTTCTCTGATACTTACATCGGCACTCACATCGGCCTCTGTCTGCCTGCTGATACGGCCAAGAGGAGCACGGCAAAGGAGCCGGATCATGTCCACCAGGGGAGCCAAATCCAACAAAGGGAATAAAACGAAAGCAGCACAAGTCAACGTAACCCTTGGAGATGCCGGACCGGCCGAGAACGCATCTATAGGTAAACGGGAGGTCGGACCCCCTAGAAGGACAATAGGGAGGCCCGGGGGAGGTGGTGCCTCGAAGGAGAGGACTGGACACCAGCCATTCATTGCCAAAATCTTTTCAGGCATACAGGGGCCCCACCAGCTGTAGATTCTTCTCTCGATCTCATACTCCCCCCCCCCCAAGAACGAACACGAGTGTTCACTGGCTGACAAGCAAGGAGATTTACCTCTCCAATCAACAATTCCCCTGGGGGAAGATTCCAAAATTGCCCTGTTTACAAAAACCGAGACCCCAGGGGGACAGTGTGAAGGCCCTGAAACAACTTCAGCTCTTACAAACTCTAATGTCACCTCAGCGCCACTGAAGGGTAACACCGGAGGGGCCGGAGGCCCGAGGAATCCAGTGATTCTTGCCTGCGCCGGCTTACAGTCAGACTCAACCCCAAAGATCAGGGCACCCTGTAGCTGGCATCGCCTAATACATACGTGAATACATCCACGGCCTGGAAGCCTGCTCCGTTCCTCAAACTCCCTGGACACTGGAGCTCACTGGTGAAAACTTCTATTCTGTGTCGGACGGCTCTGGATTTTCAAATGAGGAGGCCGGATCTGATTCAAACAAAGACGAGGGTAACGACTCTTCCAAAGCTACCAGAACAGTGCAGCGCTTAAAGAAGGCAAGGAGCAAGGCTAAACGGAGAAGCCAGCTTAAGTGGGACTATTCGGACTCATAGATGTCCTATCCCTGCGATGAAGACGCCACCCAGTCCCTATATGGAGAGAAGTTAAAAACTACTTCAAAAGACACCATTGAACCTTCTTTAGCTTCCATATTAAACTCAATCAAGGACTTTCAAGAAGAGGTTCGCTATGACAGCCGTATTGCTAAAGGAGCAGCCAAGAAACTTAATGGAGGTATGAGAAAATTAAGCAAAATATGCACGGATATGAGTGACCGCGTCACCATTGTTGAAGGCCACACAGAGAGTCTGGAAACAGAGGTTTCCTCTATTAAATACCTAAGCTCCTCTAATGCTGCATGTCTGACGGACCTGATGACGAAAATGGAGGAGCAAGAAAATCATCAAAGAAGGAATAATCTCCGCCTGCTTGATATTCCAGAAGAAGTAGAAGGGGACGATCCAAGGCGCTATATTGTTAAACTCCTTCAGGAGGCCTTTCCTGAGCATTCAAACTGGAACTGGGATCATGAAATCCAGCTGGCACATCGGTACCCTTTTAATTTGAAGCAACGCCGTGATGGCAGCAGCTTTTCCGGGGAGAAACCAAGAGTTTTCCTAGTCTTCTTTGGAAACTTTCTCCTTAGACAGCTGGTCAATGACCAGGCTCGTCCAAATTCACAGAAGGGATCTAATGGGATAATGTTTTTTGCAAAGCCTGATTTCTGTCACTCTACAGTTGAAAGGAGGTAGCGCTTGCGCCAGTTAATTGCCCCCTTCCAAAAAATGGGAGCCCAAGTATTTTTAATGAATCCTGCCCATTTAAAAGTCATCCTAAATGGGGCTTCCCGGGTATTCCAGTCTGAGATTAAAGCTGGGGAATTTCTGGAGGAAATCAAAGTAAAAAAGGGGGCTGAGTTAGAGCACAGATGACATTTCTGACCTAAGAGTAGCTTCTGAACCTAATTTCCTCACACTCTGCTTCTCTAATTCTTCAGAAATGTTTAATGTTTAATCTCCTCAGTTAATATGCATCACCAATGAGTTCTGTTAACTTGTCATTCTAACAGAATCCATAGATTACGTGGCATGCATATATGGACATAGAGCTATCTTTTACACATCTCTCTTATAGCCTCCTTGTTTACACGTACTTATTCCTGTTCTTTCTTTTTATGACATTCTCTTTGTTTTATCTTTTCTTCTTTTTGCTTTTTATTTTTCTCCAAAGACACAAACCGAACTGTCTGTAACTGATCAAACGACAAGACCTAGCCGTGGAGACCCATTGCTGATAACCATCATTCAGGGTTCTCCTGATTGCTCTAAGCGAGTAGGGGGTGGGTGGGGTTGGGAGGGAGGGGAGGGAAACTGCACTAGGGTGGAGGGCCCAAAGTTATTTTTCATCAATGCACTGCTTGAGGTTAAAAGAAAAATTCACTTAAAGTTCAACGAAAGAGCGGTGCGGAACGGGGGGAATGAAGCTGAGTTAAAGGAATTCTCAAAGTATGAGATATTCAGGAATAATAGAAATGTAACTTTTTTTTCTTTTCTTCGCTTCGCTTCGTGGAATGCGCAATTGTAATCTTACTGCCATCTTACTCGGGAACAAATGTATTTTACACAGTATTTAAGGCTGATCAATTGATAATTTTCAAAAATGAATAAGTTAAATACCCTTAGAATTGTCTCAGTCAATATATGTGGTTTGAACGAAGCCATGAAAAGACAGAAAGCTGCACTGGGATTGCGTTCATTAGGGGCTATCATCGTGTGTCTCCAAGAGACACATATCGAGGGCTCACAGAAACACCTGTTGAAGTCTCTGGGATATAGAGTCAAAGGGGGAACCACTCAAGGAGCAAAAACAAGAGGTGTTGGAGTCTTGGCTGAACATAGATATCACCTAAGATCTATGCGCACAAAATCTGATCCCCTGGGAAGGTGGGTTATTAAGGAATGTTGCTTACCTCCATACTCTTTTACATTATGTTCCATCTATGGGAGCACGGACCATCCCGGGGTTTTCAACTGGATTACTGGTGAACTCGCTCATTGGCCCCTTCCAATCCTCATATGTGGTGATCTAAATATTAATTTACCTTGTAATTGGAAAACGGATGACCAATGGACTTATTTAGGTAGGAAGCCCCAAACATTTCAAGCTAGATTAAATCTAATGCAAACACATGGATTGAGTGATGTATGGGCTAATTTAAGATCTAACCAGCCTGGGTACACTTACTTCTCAACCCCACACCTCTCTCTAGCAAGGTTAGATTATTTTTTGATATCATCTTCTCTGCTTCGTGACTGTTCTATAGATATTGCCCCGCGCTTTACGTCAGACCACAACCCACTTATGTTAAACATTTCGGGAAAGGGAAATAGCAGGGAGATCCCGATTTGGAGCTTTGAAAAAGCTTTTTTGCAAGACATTGGATACGGAACATATATGCAGGGGTGGATTCAAGAATTTCTTGAGCTTAACATAGGGTCAGCTTCAATAAGGACGGTTTGGGACACATTAAAGCGGGCATCCGGGGGGAAACCCTTCAGTTCTCTATAAGAAGAAATAAAAAACACAGATCTTGGACATCCAAGATAAGTTAAAAAAGGCAGAGGAGAAATTAACCCAGGCAGTCCGAATTGGGGGAGAAACTGAAACTGCACAATTTGAGGTGTCAGTTTATAAAGCCAAAGTGGGGTCGATCTTTGCAGAGAAGGTTGCCGCCAAATGGGCCACTGCACGGGAAAAAAGTTATGAATGCAGTGAATCAATTGGCCATCACCTGGCCCTTAGAACCAGACAGCAGGTTGCTGCCAATGAAATACTCTCTGTTCAACTTGTAACGGGCAAGATCACCAATGACCCAAACAAAATTCAAAAGGCATTTTGTGAGTTCTATCAGAAACTATACTCAGAGGAGAACAATGGTCCAGAAGACCAAAGGGAGGACTCGATAGATGACTATCTGGATAAGATTACTCTGTCCCAACTTAGCGTGGAAGCTCGAGTCCAACTAGAGGAACCCCCTACCTGGGAGGAAATTGCTAAAGACTTAGCATGTCTGCCGGATGGGAAAGCAGCTGGGATTGATTGCATACCGGTGGAGTTTTACAAAATCTTTGCTCCCCAAATAAAGACTATCTTTATGGCATTAGTAACTTCTATTTTTGTCGGAATTCTTCCGCCAGCCTCTTGGTCCAATGCTAAAATTGCAATAAGTCCCAATAAGGACAAGTCACCACTTGAAATGGGCTCCTATAGGCCAATCACCCTTATTAATTGTGACTCTAAGATCTTTTCCAAGATTTTCGCAACTAGAATATCTTCAAGAATCGAACCCTTGGTGTCTGAATGGCAACACTGGTTTATCCCCAACAAAGGAACCACCGAACATATCCGTCGGTCTATTACATTATTTGACGCAGCCCAGGCAACAGGAGACCCAATGTCACTAATTTTACTTGATGCTGAAAGACCATTTGACCGGGTCTCCTGACTATTTCTCTGGGGTGTCATGAAAAGGATGTGCTTCAGTCCTGAATTAATTGAGGCTGTCCAAGCTCTATATATCAAACCTACAGCCAGCATATCAATCAATGGGAAACTGACTGAGCAATTTGAAATCTTTCGTCCTTGCTCCCCACTGCTTTTCACTTTATACATAGATCCCCTAATCGAAAAAAATAGAAAATAATCAAGCAATTCAGGCAGTGAGTAGATTTGGCTGGGACACTAAAATCATGGCTTATGCCAATGACCTTGCCATGGTAACCCCAGATCCTGAAAGTGCCGTTCTGGCATTGGGATACCAAAGGGGATGATGGACAGAGCGTTTGAGCAAATCAAACACTCACCCCCAGTCAACTGATCTGGGTTTAATTCATCATCTTTCTTTAACTCACTACACCACCCCAGTTCAGACATGGCCATATGCAAATCAGTCTGACTCTGTGCCTCATGGGAACAGTCCAGCCCGAACTGCCAAGCCATGTCTTCCCTTGACCGGAAACACGCATCCTGGAACCGGTTTCGGGTTCATATCCCTCATCAGCCAGGCTATCTTGAATCCAGTGGCAAAGTGAGCAAGGGACCCACGTCTGGGCATACCCTGCTAACTTAGGGCGAACAAAGAGATACCAAAGGGGATGATGGATGGAGCGTTTGAGCAAACCAAACACTCACCCCCAGTCAACTGATCTGGGTTTAATCCATCATCATTCTTTAGCTCACTACACCACCCCAGTTCAGATATGGCCATATGCAAATCAGTCTGACCCTGTGCCTCATGGGAACAGTCCAGCCCGAACTGCCAAGCCATGTCTTCCCTGGACTGGAAACAAGCATCCTGGGACCGGTTTCGGGTTCATAACCCTCATCAGCCAGGCTATCTTGAATCCAGTGGCAAAGTGAGCAAAGTTCTGGCATTGGAACAGGAGGCTCAGGAGTTTGGGAACATTTCGGGGTATGCCCTTAACCGAAATAAGACCCAGATTATTTTAAACAATGAAATCAGTTGGGCGGATAGTCGAGTAGTCCAAAAAGCCAAATATTTGGGGGTCACAGTCACTGCAAATATTGATTTGATAGTAGCAGAACATTCAATTCCGCTGACTGCAGATGCAAAACAAGCACTAAACCACATAAATAATCTGCACCTGATGATAGTGGGACGATGCAATATTATTAAGATTACATATTTCCCTAAGCTACTTTATTTTTTTAGGGCTATCCCTCTTGAGGTTAGTAAAAGCATGCTACTGAGTTTTGAACAGATCTTCACACGTTTTATCTGGGCATATTCTCAGCCAAGATGAGCTTTTAAACAGCTTTCTCTCCCCAGGGAAAGGGGTGGATGGGCACTTCCCACTTTAAAACTATAATATTGGGCTTCGGTCCTACAATATAGCATGGAACTGGTGCACAATCACTCTTATATCTCTAACACTGGAATCCCCTCTCCGTTCCAATTACTGCTTGGGGTGGAGGCTCGGGATGTTTGTGGTGTCAATTGATGTTCGGATACTACAAACGGGTGAGATTTAAGACTTTGATCAATGTATTGAAAGTCTTCTCTAATATACGCAGACTCTATGGGCTGAGGAGAATGAATTACTATTCTCCCATAGATGGGAACATTAACTTGCCAGCCATCTTTGGGAAATCCTATTTTCTAGAATAGCATAAAGCAGGAATTTTAAAACTGGGAGTTTTAGTCACCATTGAAGGAATCAAATCATTTAATGATCTTAAAACACAGTATAACCTAAGAGAACAAGAGATCTTTAAATATATTGCCATCAGGGACTTCTTGCTCCGAAAGGTGGGTTGGCCCGCCGGATTCACGAGGGTAGATCTAATTGACAAATTAAAAGCCCCCACCCTATCTCGGATCGGACATATTTACTCTGCGCTAAACAGTCAAATGCCCGATGATCTGCCTAAAATAGCAAGCAGATGGCAGCAGAAGCTAGAGATCTCTCATAACACTTTTATTGAGGCTTTGAAAGCCGCTCAGAATGATCTGCTGTCTGCCTAATTGCAGGCACAATTTATTAAGACTGCATTTTTTCGATACATAACACCTAGCAGAATTGCTAAATGGGGTACTGGCAGAGGGACGGCCTGTTCTAGGTGCTCTGAGTTTGGCACCGACTCGATACACATGTTTGCTACTTGCCCAAAACTTTCTCAACTTCTTGTCAAAATACAGGGCTTCCTAAGTAATGTCCTATCTCAGGATATTGAGCTAACCTCAATTACCATTCTGCTGGGGATACAAGACAAGGTTAGCAGAAAGAGGGGTGGCGCACTTATCTTTGTGACAATGACAATATTACGGATTTGTATAATGTCTTTTTGGATAGATCCAGACCCCCCATCATTTTCCCAATGGTTGGCCCGATTAGTGTCGACTTGCCACTTGGAGACAGCAATATACCCTAAAAAAGGCATCCGGGGGAAAAGAAAGGGCTTAACCATTTGGGACCATTAACTTTATGGCTTAATCAGATATACTGTTAGGACCTTCGTCCACCAATGTTCATTCTCCACTATGTTTTGGTACAAAATTTTATATACTTTATGGTCTTGGAATACAATGAGCTGATAGTAAAAATAGGTCTCTCCACCTAAATGCTACACTTCTCGCTCTTCAACTGTAAAAGGGAGGGGGGGCACTTGACACTGCATAAATCTTTGGAATCGATTGCTTTTTTTGCATCGTATTTTAAAAAAAAAAAAATTAAAAAAGGAATGTACCATCTGCCTTTTACTGGTGTAAAGTAGGACGACTACCTACAGTGTGAAAGGGAGCCCTCCCCAGAATCACATCTAAAGACCAACACATCTCATAGAGCTACTGATCATGCACCTCCGACACCCAAGAAGCCCACAAAACCCACTGCATCCACCCTCAGGACCCCCCCGGACCACCTCCCCAACTACCACCAAGGCAGCGCACAACAGGACAGTGGACCTTCCAAAAACGGCATGGCCCCTCAGCCACACAGTAGCTGAATGTTGCGAGATATGGCAACCAAACATGTGTGAAGGACGCAAGTCACCCACCAATAATAATGCCCACAATACCAAGTGTAGCGGTGATGTGCTGGACAGACCATACTATGCAGAGCACAAACCTCTCCATGTGTAAATATACTGCTGGTGCTTGTAGTGTTGTGGACAGTGGACGCAACCATGTTACCTCAGGCAGTGAGGAAGATCTGGGTCATGTACCTGTATTGTCATTCCCTGTAAGAAGAAGCACAGTGGGCTGGTCCAACATACGCCACTCCAGCGTAGAAGTGTGAATAAATAGGCCGGGACTTTGGGCACACCCACTTGTGTGAAAGCCAACGCATCTGCCAGAGCAGCGGCCCTCACCCTGCCATGTAGCTGCCGCCATATCTGCTGGCCTCCTCGACACAGGCCCCCTGCGAACACAGTGGCACAGCACCTCAGACTTATGTCTGTACAGACTACTGCCTTCGAACTACACTGCGGACAGCAGGGCTCACAATTCAGATGGAGTGGCGATTGCAGAAGACGCAGTCTAGTAGGCAAGAGACATTCCTCCCAGTACAGCCCTCCCACACCACGCATCATCGCTGGCTGTGTACTCGCTGAGCACCAGAGGTACCACTAACTCAGCGCACCACAACTCAATGCCATGTGGCCTTGTTAAGGCAGAATTCATTAGACAAAAGACATTGCTACCAGTGCGGTCTGCCCACACCACGCATCATCGCTGGCTGCACACACACTGAGCGCTTCAGGTGCCACTAACTCAGTGCACCACAAGTCACTGCCACGTGGCCTTACAGAGGCAGAATGAATTAGAAAAAAGACATTGCTACCAGTGCGGCCCGCCCAGACCACGCATCATCGCAGGGTGCGCACACGCTGAGTGCTTCAGGTGCCACGAACTCAGTGTACCACTTATCACCGCCATGTGACCTTAGCGAGGAAGAATTCATTAGACAAAAGACATTTCTACCAGTGCGGCCCGCCCAGACCACGCATCGTAGCAGGGTGTGCACACGCTGAGTGCTTCAGGTGCCACTAACTCAGTACACCACAAGTCACCGCTACGTGGCCTTACTGAGGCAGAATTCATTACACAAAATACATTGCTACCAGTGTGGCCCGCCCAGACCATGCATCATCGCAGGGTGCGCATATGCTGAGTGCTTCAGGTGCCACTAACTCAGTGCACCACAAGTCATTGCCACCAAGCCTTACTAAGACAGAATCATTAGGCAAAAGACATTGCTACCAGTGCGGCAGCCCGGACCACGCATCATCGCAGGGTGCCCACACGCTGAGTGCTTCAGGTGCCACTAACCCAGTGCACCACAAGTCACCGCCACGTGGTCTTACTGAGGCAGTATTCATTACACAAAAGACATTGCTACCAGTGCGGCCCGCACGGACCGCTCATCATCGCAGGGTGCGTACACGCTGGTTTCTTCAGGTGCCACTAACTCAGTGCACCACTTATCATCGCTGACTGCACACACGCTGAATTTCCAATAACTGTGCAGCTCTACTGAATGCCACGTGGCTGTGGGCCCTTGCTGACCACTGCCTCTGGCCTACACTGCGGTCAGCACAGCTCACAATTAAAATTGAGTGTTTATTCAATAAATACAGAGTCCAGTAGACAATTAACTACAACGTCTTCGAAACCTAAATAATATCCTTTTAGTATCCTTGCTTCAAGAACTATTTTGATATCAATTATAGCTTTAGTACAATCACGAAATTCATCTTGCAAGTCCAAAGGAACACTGAATGGCAGTCTACACTGCGGCCAGCAGAGCTCAAAGTTCGAATTCAGTCTTGATTCATTTATTTCAGAGTCAGTAGGCAACTAACTATAACGTCCCCGAAACCTACACATTTCGACAATGTATTCCATACATATTTCATCTTTTGTTACCTACACTGCTGTCAGCAGAGCTCACAATTTACATTGAGACATGATTTATTAATTGTATACAGAATTGTACTCTATGTCCTCGGATTTTGTCAAGAGGAAGTGACAAAAAACATTCCTCCATGTCTGTGCTGACTACTGCCTTCCATCTACATTGCGGATAGCAGGGCTCACAATTCACATCAAGTCGCAATTGCAACCAACTTACCTTTGACAGTGGAAGAAAACTTTGGTTATGTAACTTTGTCTCGGTCATTGTACAAGTACATACATAGAGACTGGATGATTAGTGTACTGCAAGGAGAGTGTATAGTGAATTTATAAGTACGTGGGGATTGGCGGAGTGATTGTATAAGTACATATATTGCCGCAGCCTAACTCCGATAACAAGCTTGTCCCTAATTGGCTGCCCTCCATGTCCCAAAAACTGAATTTTGGACTTTGCATGGCCCAGTATTGCTACAGCTGCAACACTCCACTGAATGTGCAATAAACATTCAAATCCACCCAGATGTGTCATGTCCACCATCTTTCTTGTGTGGAACTATGGATGAATGTAGGGTCAGTGATTCCCCGTACCTTCCATGGTGGCCATGTTGTGGGACTTGGCTCACAGAGTGACACATTGACGCTTGCGACCCGGGTGATGGCAGCACTACAACAAGGACACCCGCATGCCAGTGTTGCCAGATTTTTTAAGCATGCTCTACCCCAAAGACAACCAAAATGTAGCCCAAAGTAGCCAAATATTGCTGCTTTAAGGAAGGAGGAGCAGGGACATTGTCAAGCAGGCAGTGAATGCATTGGAATTGATGTTGCAGCAGGCTGCCAAGTAAATATTTGTCTAACAAAGCGCTTTAAAATACTAGTTTGCTGGGGCGCTGTATATATATTTATAATCTGGAAACTAGCACAAACCAAAATTTTACCACACAACTGGGAAAAATATAGCCCAATTGTGTGTGATCTAGCACAATCTGGCAACAGTGCCGCATCAGCTGAGTCCTCATACAGCTCATGATGGAGCCACGCCCATAGCTCCGGAGTCATTCTTCACAGCCTCATGCAGGACTGGCATACACCAGGCTAGCCCACTCTGCTTACACTTACAGGGAAGGACAACAAAGCTACATGCCCCAGATTTTCATTGTAGTGATCTGCTTGTCACAGGTCTAGTTGTCATTATGCCACAGCCACTCCCTCACAGCTGGTATACACCCACACCACAGCCATCCAGCACAGGCATCACAGGACACGTGACCCTACCAATAAAAAAGACCGGGCACATGTGCTCAACGCCATTTTAGAGTTGCTCCCACTGCATGCACTGTCATGGCCCGTCCCGGAGGTCCGGACACCTCATGTAGGCCTGAGCCACTGAACAGGAAGGCCTACCGCCACGTGCGTGGCCTCACTGGTCACTGAGTTAGTGGCACCGCAAGGACTGAGTGGGTGTGCAACCTGCGATGATGATAGCTGCACTAGTATGTCTTCTGCCATGGCAAAATCAAGACGCAACAGGACTGCATGATGTGCAGGGTGCCCAGTCTGTGAAAAAGTGAGCAGTGAGACCTAGGTGCACAGCGGTGGGCAAATACGTATGGGCGGCGGGAGTGGATGCACAATGGCGGCACAGCGATTTAGGCATACACAGACGTATATACTCTCCCATTACTAATTCTGTACTATGTTTCAGATGTGGGAGCTTGAGGGCTCCACTAGGTCCCGGCACGTGGTTGGAGACACAGTGGTGGTGTAAAGGTGAGCTGTGAGGGTTTTGTCAACATTATGGGCACTCACTGTCCCTCTTCATCTCTTCTTTTCTCTCCTTCACACTCTTTCTCTCTCTTCTTCTCACACTGTTTCTCTCTTTCTCTCTTTTTCTCTCTCTTCCTGTTTCTCATACTCTTTCTCTCTCTTCCTATCTCTCACTGTTTCTCTCTCTCTTCGTCTCTCTCACTCTTCCTCTCTTTCTCTTTGTCTTCCTCTCACTCTTTCTTTTTCTCTCTCTCTCTCTTCCTCTCACTCTCACTGTTTCTCTCTTTCTCTCTGTATTCCTCTCACTCTTTCTTCCTTTATCTCTCTGTCTTCTTCTCACTCTTTCTTTCTCTCTTTATCTCTCATTCTCTCTCCTTTGATGGATGCATGACACACAATCTTATCTTGCTTTTTGTCTTGCAGGCCTGCGATCATGCATGGCCATCCTACAATCAACACTCAATCTGAATTGTGAGATCTGCTTTGCCGCGTGTACACAACAGGTGAGGAGGTTTGTTCAGCACGTGGTGGACCCTCTTTGACACACGCTGGTGGTGTAAGGTGAGCAGAGATGCTTGTTTGCGCAGCGGTGGGCAGTCACCTATGGGCATTGGGAGTGGATGGGGTGCAGCAGCCTGGGTGTGCAGTGGCACGCAGTCACCTCCGGGCAGTGGGAGTGCATGGGGTGCAGCAGCCTGTGTGTGCAGCGGCTGCCATACATCTCTGGGCAGTGGGAGTGGATGGGGTGCAGCAGCCTGGGTGTTCAGCAGCGAGTAGACACCTCTGGGCAGTGGAAGTCGATGGGGTACACTAGCCCGGATACACAAAGTCGGGACAGCAATTTAGGCATGTGCAGTTGTATGTACTCATGCATTACTGATTCCATACTATGCTTCAGATGACTAAGCTTGAGGGCTGCCCTATATCCTGGCACGAGGTTGTAGACACACCGGTGACATAAAGGTGAGCTGTGAGGATTTTCTACACAGTGTCAACACTTCCTCCCCATCTCTTCTTTTCTGTCAGTTACACTCTTTCTCTTTCTCTCTCTCTCACTATCTATCTCTTCCTTTCTCTCTCTCTCTCACTCTCTATCTCTCTTTCTCTGTCTCTTATTCTCTCTCTCATTCTTTCTTTCTCTCTCTTACTCTCTCTCACTCTTTGTCTCTCTCTCTTCCTCTCGCTCACACTGTTTCTCTTTCTTTATTCCTTGTATCTCACTCTTTCTCTCACTCACTCTTTTTCTCTTTCTCTGTCTTCCTCTCTCTCTCACTCTTTCTTTCTTTCTCTGTCTCTTCCTTTCTCTCACTCTTTCTTTCTTTCTCTCTCGCACCTTTGCTGGACACATGACGCACCATCTTATCTTTCTTTTTATCTTGCAGGCTGTGATTCACAAATTGTGCACTTGTATGTACTCATCCATTACTGATTTCATACTATGTTTCGGATGACTAAGCTTGAGGGCTGCCCTATATCCTGGCACATGGTTGGAGACACACCGATGGCAGAAAGGTGAGCTGTGAGGATTTTCGCCACAGTGTCAACACTCCCTCTCCCTCTCCATCTCTTCCTTTCTATCACTCACACTCTTTCTCTCTCACACACTCTCTATCTCTTCATTTCTCTCTCTCACTCTTTCTCTGTCTCTTCCTCTCTCTTTCATTCTTTTTTTCTTTCTCTTCCTCTCTCTCATTCTTTCTCTCTCTCTTTGTCTTTCTCACACTGTTTCTCTCTATCTTCCTCTATTGCACTGTTTCAATCTTTCTCTCTTCCTTATATCTCACTCTTTCTCTCTTTCTCTGTCTTCCTCTTTCTCACTCTTTCTCTCTCTCTCTCTTCCTCACTTTCACTTTTTCTCTCTCTCTTCCTTTCTCTCGCTCTTTCTCTCTCTCTCTCTCTCTCTTCCTCTCTCTCTCTCACTCTTTCTCTCTATCTCTCTTCCTCTCTCTCACTCTCTCTCTCTCTCTCTCTCTTTCTCTCTCCTTTAAAGGACGCATGACACACAATCATATCTTGCTTTTTATCTAACAGGCTGTGATTCACGAATGGACGTCCCCAACAACACTACCACAGCTGAACGCATGTAGAACCTGCAATGATGCGTGGCCATCCTGACAGCGCCTCAGAAAGTTGCTTCGACACATGGTGCACCCTCTTACACACACACCAGTGGCAAAAGGTGAGCAGAGAGGCTTCTTTCCGCAGCAGCGGGCAGTCACCTCTGGGCGGTGGGAGTGGATAGTGTGCAGCAGCCTGAGCGCACAGACACCTCCAAGCAGTGGGAGTGGATGGGCTGCAGCAGCCTGTGTGCGCATTGCC
Source organism: Triturus cristatus (assembly GCF_964204655.1). Classification (NCBI taxonomy): domain Eukaryota; kingdom Metazoa; phylum Chordata; class Amphibia; order Caudata; family Salamandridae; genus Triturus; species Triturus cristatus. The sequence continues at coordinate 1,208,299,539 of NC_140591.1, read as the reverse complement.
GAAATAGAGAATTAGGCGTAAGCAGTTGGATGTACTCTGGCAACAAGCAGGCAACTCAACTAAAGAACTTTACAAAATTCTTAACACTTTCTCCAACCCTACCGCTTGTAATTTACAAATTCCTCCTTCCTAAATACTATGGGGCAGATTTACAAACCCCTTGCACCACTTTTGCGTAATTTTTCTCATGTTAAAAATGACGCAAAAGTAGCGCATGGGGCTTGTAAATCTGCCCCTATGTGACAACATAGCTAATTACTTTGATGCAAAAATAAACTTAATCTATGATCAAGCCCCTCAGGTTTCTAATTCCCTGGATTCTTCAAATCTGCTGCCCACTACTAAGGAAATTCAATTTTCGATCTCGATCATATTGACCCGCCATTTTGTAAACCGCCGCCATTTTGTGTTGCCCTCACTCAGGCAGCATGACGGACGAAGTCTTTTTCTGCTTTTCCTGCAATATTGTGTCAATAGCCTTCTGCCTCTGTTTACGAAGATGGTGTTAGAAACTGGCCGAGTACAGTAATCCCTGTCTGGTTCTTCTAATCCCCGTCTCAACTATCTGTTGGTTCACACTATTCTCTCCTGACTTTATCTTATCTTCTGGCCTTCGCTGTCTTCTGCTCGTATTCTCTCATTTCACAACTGTCCTCCAAAACACACAAACGTATCTTGCCACCTGCAAGTCAGCTACAGACACGTTAATACCTTAACCTGTTGGTAGGGGTGGCAAACACAGTTGAAGGAGAGGCTTCTTCGAGTTACTCGATACTTTTGTTTTCCAACCTATTCTATTGGCTCTATCCTATCTAAAACTCTCCTAATTGGCTTTCGATGTGTGTAAGAGGTGTGTTTTCTGGTTAATGTATATGTCTTCTATACCAATATAAGATTGTGCGCCGCGGAGTGAAGTGGCAGTCTCCTGAGAACATACGTGTGTACTTCTAGGACAACTGTACTAGCTGCAGCTAATAAAATCTGATCTTTTACACCAACAGAGTATCCCCGTGTCTCTGTTAGCTGAAGCAGGAGAACCCAGGAGATTAAGGCGTACCCTGCGCCGCCGGACCCAAAAGGTTCTGGTTCTTCAACTGGCGCCCAACTTGGGGCAGTTTCAGAGGTAGTGGTTCTGCCTGAAGGTCCTGAGGAACCCCGCAAGAAAGTTCTGGAGGAATCGCGAGCCACGTCAAGCGACCCCTGCATGTCAAAAGTGGTCCGAAGGTCTTTTGCAGCGTGGTTACTCCTTCCTGACGGCTACAGACGACTGCTGCCCTGACTACCGCCCTGCCTTGGCCCTCTTTCGATGATGTATGGTAAAGCGAGACGATAGACGGGGCCTCTGTTGGTGTAAGAAGACATCTTAGTTAAGTATTGGTGGGTCGCTCCCACATTGGTTCTTTGGTTCTTTGGTCCTTTGGTTTCTTTGGTTCTTAGGCTCTTAGGTTCTTTGATTCGGGTATTGCAATAACCGAAGCCAAGGGGTAAGTACATTTGTGCTGTGTTAAACTGAATTTTAACCCCCTTGATGTTTGTGAACAGTCCAGTGAAATAACGATGCCTGGTCTGACTGAGTTTGAGAAACTTTGTTGTTTTGGTTGTAATAGGGATTCCCGGCTGGAGGACTCTTGTCCGATTCCTTCGGTCGGAACTCCCACTTATGAGCTCTATTCTAAACATGGTGTTGGCCCCATTGCCTTTAACAAGGCATGGATCCAATACACGAAGAATGATGGTGTTTTAAAATGGCCAGAAAATGGTAGCTTTGAGCCTGACATTCTAGATAATTTGGAAGCTATTTTATTTAAAAGAAAAGCCCGGCCGGCAATGTTTGACTCTTTCCGCCTTTGGCGTAAGGAAGCCAAACAGAGAAAAATTAAGCAAGAAAAACGAGATAGGAAAGCACAGGGTATGACAATTATACAGGCTGCTCAACAATTTAAAGATGATGAAGTCGATAATGCGAAGGAAATTTCAGACAGACAGCATCATATGGCAATAGATAAATGCTATCCGATGTTGCCAGCTTCCCCCTCTGATAAAAGAAAGGAATTAAAGGAAGATTCTTTAATGTCTCACCTATTGAGATTGCCTCCGCCCTATGTACAAGGTGCAAATGCACCCCCGTTGTTACAGCCTGTCCAGCCGCCATTTGCGCCTCCGCTTGCTCCGGCTCTTCCACAATTGCCCCCTCAAGTATTGCCGCCTCTGCCGGCTTTGCCTTCGACTCCTTTGCCTTCGTCTTCTTTGCCCTCTGCTACCCCGGTAATTACCGACTCCTCTTCAATTAGTTCGCCTAATACCTTGTCCCCTATCCTTATGTCCAATTCACCATCTCTGCGTAAACGACTGACAGAAACGGTTTCTGGTCTTTTATCACCTTTCTTTGAGGCATTAAATGTGTCTCCGGCTTTTTCTCAAAGACAGTCTCATAGTCAGTTCCCAGCTTCCAAAGAACGAGAAATGTTGGACTCTCTCGCTCGTAGATGGATTGAAATGGGTCCTTGGTATAGTGTACCTGACATTATGCCTACCTTCTCACAGTGGAATGCGCCTACTCAGAGATATGTTTTCAATGCTATGTGTGATACTCTCGTTAAGGGATGGGAGGATATGGACTTGGGTTCGGTTCCTTAGGGTCTGTTAGATATTCAGGCTGATTTTGATAAGGGACTCATTGTGGGTTCTAAGGTTGAGGACGCTGTAAAGACACTTGTTTCCTTTAGAACCTTATTTACCTCACAGACTTTTCTAGATTCCGATCCCTCAGTTAGGTTGACACTGAAAAATTATCCAATGAGAGAGGTTCCTCCAGTGTGGAGAGAAGAGGTTGCGGGAGTAGGTGGTAATCAACCTATTCCTGCTCACTTCCAGTGAATATGGGTACATGTCCCCTGGAAAAGATCTGAGGTTTTGGCTCTTAAACAGTCGTAAGAATCCTGCAGGTTATTATAAAGAATTGTCACAGACTGTTGAAGCTTGCATCATAAATTTAGCAGATATTGGTATGTTAATGGGGAATGTAGTTCCACAAGCATTATGGGCTAGGATTCGTAAAGAGAATCATGCCCAAGAATTAGGTGGAAATTGGGATGCTATCATTGTCGCAGATAGAAACCAAGTGGGTGGTGCGAAGCCTGACGCTTTGATTTCGGAACTCCCTGGTAGGATTATTACATTAATGAAAACGATGATGCCTGCCTTGAGAGTTAACTGAGATAAACTAGCCGCGTGTAAACAGAAGAAAGATGAGAGTGTCTCCAATTTCTTCACTCGTTTCGAGGAGACATTCATTGATCACAGTGGTCAGGATATGACTACAGAGGGTGGACAGCGATTATTTGTGGATAAGTTCGTATTTAATTTGCTTCCCGAGCTGTCGCATAAGCTGAAAGACTCCGAAAGTTCATGGGCTGTTTCTTCTTCAGCTCAGATATTGGCTACTGCTCAGTATTATGAAAATAGAGATAAAGAAGAAAAAGATAAATAAGAGAAAAAGACTATAGAATTAAAAACTAAGGTTCTCTTGCAACAGGCTTATCCACCTCGTCATGCTCAGCCCCAGTTCCAACAGCCTCCGCAGTTTCAGAAGGTGTATCAAAAGCCTGATCCATATATTCCGCGACCTTTGTTAGGCCCTAATCAATGTGCCTATTGTAGAGAGGAAGGTCATTTTAAGAATAGTTGTCCGGTTTTATTGCAACGTAATGGCACACCATCTGCTTCACTAGATCATGCTGGCCTCCAGTCAGCAAACAGAGGTAGAGGTCGAGGTATGTTGACTCAAGAACAGCATTCCCTTCCTCCCTCTAATTCCGTGAACTACTTTGACCAGCAAAACGTTCGGTCTACACAGTACTACAATGAGGATTATTATGTTGAAGACGGGAATGAGAGTCTTCATGCTAACTAGGACAACCATGGACAAAGTAAGGGAGTTGTGTCGATTCCAGTAGATCAGAATGGACCTTATGTTAATGTCACTACAATGGGTGTTTCAGAGCCATTTCTTTTAGATACTGGTGCGATGAGAAGTTCTATCATTCATTCAAAACTCCCTGGGGCACCTTTGTCTGGCTTAACAAATGTATCTGTAGGATTTTCTGGCACCCCAGTTCGTAATCCAGTTTTTTGCCCTTTGCCTATTCCAATTGGCTCCTATGATTTGGATGCTCCGCTTCTCTTAACGAATGGTTGTGGTGAGAATCTATTGGGCTTGGATCTATTGAAAAGATTGCATGCAACAATATCTTGTTCTCCTTCTGGTGTATATCTCACTTTAGGACAGAAACTGACTTCTCCAATGTACTTGTCAAAAGATCAATTTCCTCCTGAATTGCTCTCTCTTCCTACAACGCTTTGGGCTACGGGTCCAAATGATGTTGGTTGTCTTGAGATCCCACGGTATTTCGTTACTCTCAAGCCCAATGCTGAATTGCCACGCGTTCCTCAATATAGAATTTCCACTGATGGTGAAAAAGCGCTTTTGGAAATCATTCATGATTTGATTCAGAAGGGAGTGGTTGAGGAAACGAGAGGAAACATATGTAATAGCCCTATTTTTTCCATTCTCAAACACACTGATCCCTCTCAGCCTCCTGTTTATCGTTTTGTGATTGATCTTCGGGAGGTAAACAAAATTGTTGTACCACAGTTTCCAGTTGTACCCGATATCACTGCACTGTTGACGATGATACCTTCCACAGCGGTTTGGTTTTCTGTTATCGATCTGAAAAATGCTTTCTTTAGTATTCCCATTGCCGAAGAAAGTAGGGATATTTTTGGCTTCTCTCTTGGAGGCCGAAGCTTCCGGTTTAAGCGCGCACCCCAGGGCTATTGTGAAAGTCCCTCTATTTATAGTCAAGCTCTGAAATGTCATCTTGATGCTTTTTCCTTGCCGTCTGGTGCTGCTCTCATTCAATACATGGATGATTTGTGGATCGCTGCTGATTCAGAGGAAATATGTAAGGATGTGACGGTTGCACTGTTGCGACACTTGTCAGATCTTAATCATAAGGTTTCACCCTCTAAGCTACAATATGTTCATCGAGAGATCACCTACTTGGGTCATATCTTGTCAAAGGAGGGAAGACGGTTAACCCCAGAACGTATCCAAGCTATTGCGCAAATGTCTGTGCCATCCACACAAAGAGAGGTACGTGCCTTTTTGGGCATTACTTCCTATTGTAGGAAGTGGATCCCTAACTTCTCTCTGTTGGCCAAACCCTTGTTGGCACTCACTTTGAAAGATACGCCTCAGCCCCTTCCATGGACTGACGAGTGTCAGAGGAGTTTTACTGACTTACGTACTGCTCTGTGTTCCGCTCCTGTGCTAGGAACTCCTGATTACAGTAAGCCTTTTACGCTCTACGTTCATGAAAGAGAAGGTTGTGCGTTGTCAGTTTTAATGCAGCGATTCAGAGATAAACAGCGGCCATGTGCCTATTTCTCAGCTACGTTAGATCCAGTAGCCAAAGCATTGCCTAGCTGTCTTAATGCGACAGCAGCAGCAGCAATTTCTATTCGACAGTCTGCTGGAATAGTGCTAGATAATACTCTCATTGTTATGGTGCCGCATGCAGTAGATACTTTATTAAACAGAACAAAAACGCAGCATCTTACGAGTGCTTGCTTAACTGGATACGAGCTGACACTTTTGGCTAGTCACGTGCACATCAAACGATGTAACACCTTAAATCCAGCTACTTTTTGCCTCATCCAGAAGAGAAAGGTGTTCAGGAGCAACATGATTGTTTCTTTCGTACTGAGGAAGAGACAAAAGGTAGAATTGACTTGACAGATACGCCGTTAGCGAATCCGGATGGAAGGGTATGGGTAGATGGTTCTTGTTTTAAGCTTCCTAATGGAGAAGCAACTTCAGACTATGCTGTTACTACCTTGCATACAGTCATGGAAACAGCACACATCAGATATAACTCAGCCCAGGCAGCTGAACTGATAGCCCTAACCAGAGCGTGTGTGTTATCCAAGGGAAAAAGAGTGAACGTGAACATCGATAGCCAATACGCTTTTGGTGTGGCGTTCAATTTTGGACGTCTGTGGAAAGAAAGGGGATTCCTTACTTCCCATGGCACTAAGATACAACATGGTCAGTTGGTGACTGACCTTCTTGAGTCACTTGCTCTGCCTACCCAGATAGCAATTGTGAAGTGTAGTGCACCCAGGAAGATTACTGACGATGTTGGTCGTGAAAATGCATTTGCGGATGAGGTAGCGAAAAAGACAGCCAGAGATGCTACAAGTTGCATGTATGTTGCAGGCCCTGCAAATTGGGTCAGAGAAAGAGGAATGTATGAGGATACAGTAGAAAGTGTAAAATCAATTCAAGAAGAGGCTACAGAGAAAGAATTGAGTAAGTGGAAAGAAAGTACAGGAATGTTAGATGAGATGGGTTGTTGGGTGGAATTGTCCGAGCACCAACGTTGGCTGTTACCAGACGCTTATGTACTACCTGTAGTTACTATGGCGCATGGTCCAGCTCACCTAAGTGCAAAGGGAATATGCAAGCTTTTGGCTCCAGTATGGCAGAATGAAGGAATACTGAAGTGTGCAGATAATGTAGTGAAACATTGCATTGTTTGCTTAATGTACAATCCGGGAAAGGGAACCCCAACTCCAGCAGGTCACTTTGCTCCTCCGACCTATCCATTTGAGGTGTTGCAAATTGATTACATTCACATGGAATGATGCAACAATCTCAAATATGTTCTATTGGTGGTATGTGCCTTTTCCCGATGGATAGAGGCTTACCCCCTGAAAGACAATACTGCTTTATCTACAGCCAAAGCCCTTCTAAAAGAGATTTTCCCTAGATTTGGTTTGCCGCGCATTGTCGGGAGTGACAATGGGAGTGTATTTGTGGGCCAAGTCATGCAAAAAGTTTGTGCAGGTCTTGGCATCAAGCAGAAATTCCATGCGGCAAACCATCCACAATCAGCGGGTCTAGTGGAGTGCTATAATGGCACCCTTAAGCTCAAGCTGGCTAAAGTACAGGCTAGTACAGGCCTTAGTTGGCCCGATGCCCTATCTTTGGCTCTTTTATCTACCAGAACGGCTGTGCATTCTCGTTTGGGACTTAGCCCTTATGAGGATGTTTTCGGATGCCCAGCTAACATATGGAGAGTCCCTCGCCCTAAAAAGTACTCTGATATACCATACCCAATGTTGATTGATTATTTGCATGACCTCACAACTAAATTGCGTGTTCTCCATCAACAGGTTCAGAGCGCTCTACCAAAGGCCTCTACAGACTCAGGTCATTCCATCCGACCAGGTGATTGGGTCTGCGTGAAGTATTTTCAAAGGACAAAGAATTTGGAGCCTCGCTGGAGGGAGCCCCGTCGGGTCCTCCTAGCAACCCGTACAGCAGTGAAGGTTGAAGGAAAGAAGAACTGGATTCACGGTGTATACTGCAAGAAGGTTCCTTTGCCTTTGCCCTTTGATCAGTGGGTCCGCAAGGGTATAAGAGACTCTGAAAGCGAGAAGGTCCCTCGTTTTGTACCCTTTAGTGATGCACAATTGAATGGAACATTGTCAGAGAAAGAAAGTGACGACATTCTCCAGGAAGCTGTACCACCGCATCTTCGTCTGAACACCACAAATCCACGAACATTGTTTCAGGATCAGACTGTGCCTGATAAGACCCATTACGATTTAAGACCCATACTGAAGAAGGAAATCTGAGAATCTCTCTTCTATGTAGTTTCTATCCCGGTTGCAGGGTCACGGTAGGAGTCTTGGTTGTGACCTGAGTAGTGGCAATAGGCCTGCCGGACTTGCAGTGTCATAGGACGGCAGACAATCGTGACCAAGTGATTAAGGAAGATTGCCGTGAGCATCCACTTAGAAGAGGGAAACTACATTAGGCGAAAGAGAGAAAAGGGACAAAATGAAGACCCCCTGTAAAATAATATATACTCGTTGTGGTATAACCTTATGTATTTTCATATTATTGTGTATTTTAATGGCGTGTATCGATCGGATTGTTTATGCTATGCAGCAGAAAGTTGTCCCTTCTTCTACTACTGTGCCTTCTTATTCTACTATCTCACCGCATCTCTTTCATACACTTCCTCAACATGAACTCGTAAGAAGAACCGAATATTACAATAACTCCTTTATCCAGTTATTACACCAACACCAATTAGTGATTAATACAACTGATTGTTGGGTATGTGGACTAATGCCCCATACCACAGAAAAAGGGATGCCATATTTAGTCCTTCAATTCTCTTATGAAGGTTCTGCTTGGGCTTACTTTGTAATTTTCTCCAACGCCTATCAAAGCCGATTTAAACGACCTGTCAGTTCCTATATTAGTGGACCAGATTTTAGTCATAGTTCGTTGATAAAGGGAATGGTAGCTATGGCTAAAATCATGGAAAATAGTAAAATTGCTATTGATGAGAGAAAGGCATACACTAATTGGAATGTCACTCATTACATCACAAGCCTTAGTGATAAGGTTAAACAAGGCAAATCTCCCCCAATTTGGACTGTACCTCATCAAGGCAATTTCTGTTTGCAAATCAATGGTCAGATTACTAACCCCGAACAAAGTAAAAGTTTTTGCTCCCATACGTACATCCATTCATTTCAGAATTCACCGCCGTTAGTACCATCTCAGGGCACGTATTTCATCTGTCATGATAGAGCCTATACATGGTTACCGACTGGTTTTTCGGGAACCTGCTATATAGCTTTCCTTCTTCCCCCTACATACACTGCTTCTTCAAATTTTCATAAGAACAGATATGGCAGAGGAATTATTGATTCAAAAGACACAGCAGGACAAGAGGGAGGAGACTTCCTAAAGGGATTTCTTCCCTTTTGGGGTCCCATGGCAAACAGCAGGAATATGAGGCAACTAGTTTGTGTAGTAGAGACTACCATAGACATCACTGTAGGAGCTTTAAGTAATATTACAGCAGAACTACAGGCGGATCGTCTTATGACTTTGCAGAACCGAGTTGCCCTAGATGTTATTCTTGCAGATCGTGGTGGAGTCTGCAAATTGATCAAATCAAGTTGCTGTATTTATATACCTGATGACGCTCCGACAGTATACCAGGAAAACACCCAAAATATCGATTCCAAAATATCGACTGCCCATATTATCGAAGTTAAAATATAGAGTGGACAGAATATCGACTCTACAAAATATAGATAGGTCAGAATATCGAAATTGGGGTACAAAATATCGATTACCAAAATATAGACCTTAAAAATATCGAATACTATAATATCGAATTTTAAAATATAGATTACCATAATATCAACAAAAAAAAATTGTGTTATGTATGGTAGTATATGTGTTAAAATGATGTATTATTGTTGTAATGTATGTTTAATTTATTTAAACAAATGAATGTTATGTAATTTAAATATTGCGTAATTTAATTCCGTAGCGGGTTGTGGGTTTATAGGGGAATAGGGTGGGAAGTAATTTAATTATGGTTAATTAAATGTTAATTATATTTATATTTTTTGATAATTAATTAATTGATAATTAATTATTAATTGGTAATTTATTTTTATTAATTGGTAATTAATTTATATTAATTGATTAATTGATAATTATGTTAATTGTATTTGTTATTAATAGGAGCGGGTTGTGGGTTTGTAGGGTAATTGGGTGGGAAGTAAATTAATTGTAATAAAGTAAATAATTAATTTTGTATTTAGGTGTATTGATAATTAATTGATAATTAATTAATAATTGGTAATACATTTGTATTAATGGGTAAATAATTTGTATGAATTGCTAAATAATTTTTATTATTTGTAAAAATATTTTTATTAATTGATTAATTGATAATAATGTGAATTGTATTTTTTATAAATGGGAGTGGGTTGTGGGTTTGTAGGGGAATTGGGTGGGAAGTAAATTAATACTAATAAAGTAAATATGAATTTTTTTATTTATGTGTATTGATAATTGATAATTAATTTGTAATTGGTAATTAATTATTATTAATTGGTAATACATTTTTATCAATTGTTATTAATTGGTAATTATTTTTAATTAACTTTTTATCAGTATTGATAATTAATGTCATCTTATATTTAATTTAAATCATTACTTTCCCTACTTTTGCACTCTCTGGAGTGGGAATAGTAATTTTTACCTCTACGCTATCCAACGCTTTCCCTAGTGTTGTACTGTTTGGAGTTGGAATAGTAATTTTTACCCCTGCGCTATCCAACATTTTCCCTACTGTTGCACTCACTGGAGTGGGAATAGTAATTGTTACCCCTACGCTATCCAACACTTTCCCTACTGTTGCACTCTTTGGAGTGGGAATAGTAATTTTTACCCCTACGCTATCCAACCCTTTCCCTGCTGTTGCACTCTCTGCAGTGGGAATAGTAATTGTTACCCTCCCGCTATCCAACACTTTCCCTGCTGTTGCACTCTCTGGAGTGGGAATAGTAATTGTTACCCTCCCACTATCCAACGCTTTCCCTACTGTTGCACTCACTGGAGTGGGAATAGTAATTTTTACCCCTGCGCTATCCAACGCTTTCCCTAGTGTTGCACTCTCTGGAGTGGGAATAGTAATTGTTACCCTTGCGCTATCCAACGCTTTCCCTACTGTTGCACTCTCTGGAGTGGGAATAGTAAGTTTTTACCTCTACGCTATCCAACGCTTTCTCTACTGTTGCACTGTTTGGAGTTGGAATAGTAATTTTTACCCCTACGCTATCCAACGTTTTCCCTACTGTTGCACTCACTGGAGTGGGAATAGTAATTTTTACGATCTCAGTATCCAACGATTTCCCTACTGTTGCACTCACTGGAGTGGGAATAGTAATTTTTACCCCTGCGCTATCCAACGCTTTCCCTAGCGTTGCACTCTCTGGAGTGGGAATAGTAATTGTTACCCTCCCGCTATCCAATGCTTTCACTACTGTTGCACTCTCTGGAGTGGGAATAGTAATTTTTACCTCTACGCTATCCAGCGCTTTCCCTACTGTTGCACTGTTTGGAGTTGGAATAGTGATTTTTACCCCTACGCTATCCAACGTTTTCCCTACTGTTGCACTCACTGGAGTGGGAGTAGTAATTTTTACCTCTACGCTATCCAACGCTTTCCCTACTGTTGCACTCACTGGAGTGGGAATAGTAATTTTTACGCTCTCAGTATCCAACAAAATCTCATTTTTTAAATTATTTATATTATGTTTACATTTTAAGCTATTTTATATTATATTATGTATGTTTTATGTATTTTTTTTAAATATTTATTAATTTTACATTATTTTTAATACATTTTAAAAAATCGATATTTTGGCTAACTATATTTTGACAGTCTATATTTTGGAATCGATATTTTAGTACTTACCTATTTGTAGATAGGGAGTCGATATTCTGTCCCTCGATATTTTAGTGTCGATTTTTTGTATAGTCGATATTTTGTCCCTCGATATTTAGTCACTGAACCAGTATACCAGGCCATCTCTAAATTACATATAATCTCTGAGTCGATTCATCAGGACGAAGGAGCTTGGTCATTATTGGGATGGTTTTGGGGACTACTGTCCACGTGGGGTTGGAAAGTGCTAACATTCCTTGGTATAGTTTTAGCCATCGTATTCTCTTGTTGTCTTTGTATGCACTGTGGTCCCGCCATCTGCGACCTTTGTGCTACCATGTGCATCCCAAAACCCAAGGCACAAAGAACAGAGAATATTAAAATGCTGTTACAGCAACAGCTTGATGACCTCATGACCATTGACATCAACTATACTATTGCCTGAGTTCTGGCAAAAGGAGGGTCTGAGGAAATTCGATTTTCGATCTCGATCGGATTGACCAGCCATTTTGTAAACCACCGCCATTTTGTGTTGCCCTCACTCAGGCAGCACAATGGACGAAGTCTTTTTCTGCTTTTCCTGCAATATTGTGTCAAATAGCCTTCTGCCTCTGTTTACGAAGCTGGTGTTAGAAACTGGCCGAGTACACTAATCCCTGTCTGGTTCTTCTAATCCCCGTCTCAACTATCTGTTGATTCACACTATTCTCTCCTGACTTTATCTTATCTTCTGGCCTTCGCGGTCTTCTGCTCGTATTCTCTCGTTTCACAACTGTCCTCCAAAACACACAAACGTATCTCGCCACCTGCAAGTCAGCTACAGACACGTTAATACCGTAACCTGTGCGGAGGGGTGGCAAACACAGTTGAAGGAGAGGCTTCTTCGAGTTACTCAATACTTTTGTTTTCCAACCTTTTCTATTAGCTCTATCCTATCTAAAACTCTCCTTGTTGGCTTTCGATGTGTGTAAGAGGTGTGTTTCCTGGTTAATGTATATGTCTTCTATACCAATATAAGATTGTGCGCCACGGAGTGAAGTGGCAGTCTCCTGAAAACATACCGTGTGTACTTCTAGGACAACTGTAGTAGCTGCAGCTAGTAAAATCTGATCTTTTACGCCGACAGAGTGTCCCCGTGTCTCTGTTAGCTGAAGCAGGAGAACCCACGAGATTAAGGCGTACCCTGCGCCGCCGGACCCAAAATGTTCTGGTTCTTCATTACTTTGAGATTGTCTGTGACGGGCCTTTAACATTTAAATGTGATACAGATATCTCAGGTAGAAGCCATGTTGAGAACGTCGAAATCCGGTTCTCCCCTAGATATTATGCCAGCGTATGTGTTTGCTTTACTTGCCCCCCCTCTTGGCACCTGCTATCTGTGACATCCTTAATACTTCTCTGAGTGAGGGGGTACTCCCGCTTGAATGGAAGACTGCTCAGGTGTTACCTATTAAAAACAATCACAGTTACCGACTGAGGTGATTGCTAATTATCACACTATCTCGCTCTTGCCGCTTTGAGTAAAATGGTGGAAGGGTATGTCAATACCTTGCTGATGGGTTACCTTGAATCTAAAGGTACTCTCGACCCCTCCCAGTCTGGATTCAGACCCCACCACTCAACAGAAACCACTCTCATTGGTGTCACAGATTGTATTAGAATGGCTCTGGATAACAACAAGTCAATGCTGTGGGTGTTATTAGATCTGACAGCAGCCTTTGATACTGTCTCTCACCAGAAACTGACTAATCATTTGGGAGAATATGGTCTGCAGGACAGGCACTCAAGTGGCTTGCCAGTTTTCTGGATCAGTGCACAAAGATGATTAATTTAGGTCCATTTTGTTCCCAGACTTTAAAGCTTACTAAGGGGGTGCTGCAGGGCTCTTGTCTGAGCCCCACATTGTTTAATGTTGATGGGGAACCCCTTGCTAAGATTATTGGGGAATATGGTTTCACTCCCTATGCTGGGGGGCATATTCATATGCTGACGACACTCAACTACTTTTGTCCTATGATAAGCACACAGAGTTAGTTGACCAACACTTTGCAGAGGGCATGCAGGCCATATCTGGCTGGATGTCGGAAAACTTTCTTCAGCTTAATGCGTCTAAGACTGAGATCCCTTTGTTTGGCTCTGCTCAATCCATCTGGTCCCCTAACTGGTGGCCCACTGTGTTAGGCCCCGCTCCTTCTCCCTCTCTTGTGGCTAAGAATTTAGGGTTCCATCTGGATAACTCTCTGACTATGAAAGATCAAGTCATGGCCATATCAGGGACCTGCTACCACACTCAGAGTGTTTCAGTGGCTGCCCTTATCAGTACGGAGTACCCTGATTCAAGCTCTGTTTATTGGCCGACTTGATTACTGCAATGCTCTTTTAGCATCTGCAAATGAATCTCTTCTGAGTAGATTGCAGTTAGTTCAGAATGTTGCTGCCCATATGGCTCTTAAAATGTCCCCACATACCGCTTCTAGACCTCTGCTGAGACAGCTTCACAGGCTTTCTATTCGCCAGCGAATCAAATTTAAACTTTGCTGCCGCACACATAAATCTCTCTATGGTAGGTGTCCTTGCTCTTTGGTAAACAAAATTAAATCTTACCGTTCGAGCAGGCTTCTCAGATCCGAAGGGAAAGGGATGCTTGTGGTTCCCCGATACAGGAAACTACGAGCAGGAGGAAGGACGTTCGCATACCTTGCTCCTAAATATTGGAACACTCTGCCCAAGGACCTGCACAAATGCCCCAGTCATTTTAGATTCAGGAAACTCCTGAAGACTGAAATATCCCGGGACTGATTTGTGCCTGACCTGTACTTTGTCCTTGCTGCAGCGCGGAAATACCCATTTGTGGGTGATTCCAGCGCTCTATAAATTCCCTTACAAATTACAAATTACAAATTAATAAGCAATCCAGATATAATTTTGATCCAAAATCTTAGGGCGACAGATCCTGCTCTTTGTTTTAAATTACACAATACTCAATGTTAGCTTCATCTTTCTTGTATATTAAAATAAATAAATAACTTGGTGCGGAAGTTGAAAACATTCCTTTAGGTTAACATACACATATCCTTTATAAATATATACAATTGTTGAACTACGAAATCCATTTCAAGATTTACTGAAGATGCCACATTATATATTTGAATTTATCTTCAAGAAACAAAAAATATTCGTCGTTTCAATCTAAAGAAACTTGAGCTGCATGTAGTGCAAGTATAAAATACTCTTTTCCTTTTTTTTACACATAATTCTTTTGCCACTTCTTCCTGGAGTGGCATTGACTTTTCTCACACACGATTCTAAAGAAACTATAGTTTTTCCACCACTTGCGTTTTCTTTTAAATGCTCGTGTCACATTAAACTTGCTAATTGTGTCTTCTACTGTACTCTATGTGCGACAGTAATTATGTATTATCATTTTAAGAAGATGCAGCTGCAGCGAAAAGAAAATTATGCAGAGAATCACAAAAAGTTCTAGCATAATCACGCATGAACAAGGAGAAATCTATGCGGCAGGCCATCACGTGGAGTCTTTTGGCAGCCATTCCCGTTCCTTAATTTAGATGTTTTTGTAATTAACCACATCATCCAGGAAAAAAAGTGTTCACAACAAAAAAGCATGCGCTATCCAAAATAGTTTAAATGCAATAGTTGAGTCTGTTTTTCTCTGGTTGACAAATTGAAAGGATAATTGATCTGAGGAAAGATGTGTTTTCTGTCTGAAATCAAGATCTTCCAGAAAAAAGCATCCGCTCCCCATTGGCTATAACTATCGACTACTTTACTACCCTAGTCAACTGTCAATTATAGAAGGTGAAAGGTGCGGTGGATAGAGGAACCCACATCCTGACACGCTCGCCATTAGTGACCTCCATCTGTCTGTGGAGAAAGGCGTGGCACACCCAGTGGCTCTGTACAAGTAGAAGACACTTGTCTCCCATCAGTGAGACCTCTCATGATCACCGGCCGTCTACTTGTGAGGTTCCCTTGATACCCAAGGGTGAGATCTGGCATCATATGGCCCTTCTGTTTCCAGTGTTGTCAATCATTCCCAGCAATCCACTGGAAATGTGTCTGGCCGGCATTTAATGGGCCAAGCAATTGGCAGAAATTATACATTTGCCTGGCAGACATTTGGTGGTCCAAGCAATGCGCAGAAATTACACTTCTTGGTTGAGGAGATTGCATGATGCTGCTCCTAGTTTGGACCCTGTGACCACCTTCAATGCTAGGGTAAGCTGTTAGTCTAGATAAGGTAGCTCCATGGGTAGCCCTCCTTAATTGCTCTAAACTGTCATCCTTCGATTCACTTTTTGTAGAATATCATATTTTATGTACTGGATGAAACTTCCTTTAATATACAAACGGACACACATTCATCTAGGGTACTGACAACTTGTCTGTAACAGATTCTGTGTACTCTGAACAATCCATCATCATATCAAATAAATATTCCTCTAGCCCCCTATGCATTCTGTATCCACATGCTGTTTCCTCAGGGGGAATGCACGTGTCAGAATGAAACTTAAAAAAACTAACACATTGTTTAAAACCTTACACAGATCCAAGAGAACCCCCATATGCTTATTTTCATGCCTAGTGAAATGATTTGTGAGCATGATGGCTTAAGGAGAGTTGGTGGTTTTTGTGTGCACCTTCCTGGATCCCTTCTTTAAGCCCATAAAGGTATTAACCTCATTAGTGTCAAAGACGAGTGTAACGTATCTGCCGAGTCTGAGGCAACTGGATTGCATCTTAATCACCCAGAACTCAAAGTGCATACACCAAAATACTTATGTTTGTGTCGGTTAGAAAAAGATGAGAAAACTGACCAAGCTATGGTCGCAATCAAACCCAGGAAAACTCTGGATCTTGACAAAATCCCTGCTGAGGTGTTTAAATCAACCATG
Organism: Triturus cristatus; assembly: GCF_964204655.1. Taxonomy (NCBI): domain Eukaryota; kingdom Metazoa; phylum Chordata; class Amphibia; order Caudata; family Salamandridae; genus Triturus; species Triturus cristatus. The sequence goes on along the minus strand of NC_140591.1, from coordinate 1,208,283,287 downwards.
GGGTGTGGGTCTCCTATATTAATGTAGTTTTCAACGCCATTGTGAAAGAGGGGGTGGCCCCCCAATAGTGGAAGGTGTGGAGCATGTGTCCATCTTTAAACAAGCACTGAAAATGCAATCGGTCCCGCATTTATTTGAGTTACAGCTATTGGCATTGTAAATGGCAATGTCTTTTATCTATGTGTTATGGAGTGTATGAATGTGTTGTGTAGTGGAATTTTGTGGGTTGGATTGGATTAGTTAGTTGTGTAATTTTGTGGCATGGAAATGTGTGGTGTGAATTTGTGTTTTGGAATTATGTGGCTTGATGTACTGTTGAATAATGTGGATAGTAATTATGTGGTATTGAGTATACTGGACTTACATGGAGTGGTATTGTGTGTTATGGAGTGTAATTATGTGGCATGGTATTTTGTGTTGTGGTGTGGTATGAAGTTGAGTTTAATTATGTGGTGTGCTGTTGAATTTTGTGGTTTGATGTGAAATTATGTGGTGTGGATTGGATGTATGTGGTGTGTTGTGCAATTGTGTTGTTGAGTTGTATTATGTGGTTTGGTGTGGAATCATGTGGTGTGGAATGGATTTGTACAGAGTTGAATAGTGTGGCATGGAACAGTATGGTGTTGTGTGAAATTATGTTGAGTGGAATTATGCAGCATGGTGTGGATTGTATTTCTGTGTATTGTTATGTGGTATAGAGTGGATTTATGTGGGTTGTATTTATGTGGTATTGAGTAACATGTAATTAGGTGGAGTTGAATTACAATGTGGATTGTAATTATGCTGCGTGGTGTGTTGAATTGTGAGGTGCTGAAATGTGTGTTGTGGAATTGTGTGGTGTTGTGTTGAATTATGTACACCATATGTCACTGATCAAGCTTCCAGCATAAATAAAACTGCATAGACAGAGAGGCGCTAGCCTGCCTCTCAAGCAAGAGAGATACCGCATTGGCACTTTACAACCCCTTCCTATGAGGAACAATAGAAGGGTAAACATCAGTGCAAGCTTCCCACACACTATATGTACACCACATGTTGCAAAGCAAGCTTCCATCATAATTAAAACTGACAGTGCATAGTAGAGGAGCAGGCCTGCCTCAAGAGCAGTAGAGATAAAGTACTGTCAATTTACACCCACCTCCTACAAACAACAGAAGCAGGGTAACCAGCAGTGTAAGCTTCCCAGACATATAACATACACCACATGATGTAGAGCAAGCTTCCACCATAAGTAAAATAGATAATGCAGAGACAGCGAGGAGCAGGCCTTCAAGAGCAGTAGAGATGCAGCACTGTCAAATTACACCCTTCTACTGCAAAGAACAGGAGCAGGGTAACCAAGAGGGCACGCTTCCCACACACATGTGCACCACATGTCTCAGGCCAAGCTTGCACCATAAATAAAACTAACTAAAACACAGCATTAGTCCAAGGACAGGGCATCAGAAACCAGGGACATGGAGTCATGGAGTGGAGGTGAGCAGTTGCGGATGAAGGTGAGGTGTTGGTTCCTTAAGGCGGTGCAGGGTTGTTAAAGGTTGTGCTGCTCTTGGACGATGTGTTGCACAGAGGAGGTGGTGCGTTGACTGCGGTTATGAGACCTCGGTTTCAGTAGGCAATTTGGTATTGAGATAGCATTGATGTCGAGAGTGCAGAGTGTCGATTCCTCATTGCTGGAGTTGAACGACTGGGCCCAAGGTGCATCATCGCTTGGCAATCACGCAGGGCCGGGGATGCGTTGAAGTCGGGATGGGGCACCATGGATGTTGGTGGTGTGGTGTCAAGACTAAAGCTGCAGTGGACCTTCGGAGGCGCTGTGGGAAGGTGTTTGTTGCGTTGATGTCACGTTTGTGGCATTGCACACCCTGTGAGTTGTGTCCATGGCTTTGGTGCAGGCATTGGTGATGCATCTATTTTAAGAAGGAATCAGACAACGAGGATCGGGAATCATGATTTTGGAGTGTCTGAGACAGAAAAAAATCAAAGTGGCCCATGAAGGACACTGTGGAATTGCTGCCACAAAATGAGCTCTCCGAGACCGAGTCTGGTTTGTTTATCTTGATGACAGGTTGAATAGGAAATAAAGGCCTGTCATCTATGCAACTGCCTTTCTACAAAAGCTACTCGCCATACCTTGAACATGTCAGAACTCCCAAAGAACATGGGAGAGAGTAGCTATTGAGTTTTGTACTCCAGTCAATAATGGACCTAACTTGATGGTGATTGTAGGTGAATACTCACGATTTCCATTAATTGAACATCTTTCATCTACCACTCAAGAATGAGTCATTGAAAGACTAGATGGCATCTTTGCGACATGCGGTGCTCCAGCCATAGAGAAGTGTGACAAAGGCCCACCTTTCAATAGTCGAGAGTTCAAAGATTTTTTTGGAGCATTTGAATATAAAGCATCAGTTGAGAACAGCTCTGTGATCGCAGGCCAACAGACTTCTTGAGCGTTTTTTATTAGTATGTTAAAGAAAGCAGTGCAGTGTGCTACTCCTGAGAAGATCAATTAGAAAACTGTGTTGAATTTGAATTCTACTTTGAGAATTATTGTTCAAACCTAACTCGACCACAGGTGAATGTCCGGTGACATTGATGTTCAGAAGAGCAACCAAAGAAAGAAAAATGAGAAAGCAACTTATGAGAAGGACTTGGTTAACAAACAAAGGATGAAAGAGTAAACTGACAAAACATGACCTGGGAAATCTATTACCCAAGACTCTTCTCATTTTTGTCATTTAACTAATTGTTCATCAGTTCCAGCTGTTAAAGGAGAGACTGGGTCTGGAACCTCAGTGACTGCTGTTGCCTCTACACCGTTGATACAGATCTAGACATTGGTGGTGACAGATCCCAGTTTCCAAGATCAGGTCGAACACTTAAATCCCCAGAAAGATTGACTCAAGAGATTTAAGTGTGTGTGTGTGTGTGTGTGTGTGTGTATCAAGAAAAATTCTCCCAAGCCCCAAGAAGGATGAGATATACTCATAGACTGGCAGAAATCTTCATGTATCAGTGCATCTCATCCTTCTTGGGGTATGAGAGAAGTTTTCTTGATGGTTGCGACATAGCCCAATGCCGCTTGGATTTGTACCACCTCATGGAACGGCGTTGCACGACTCAGGAAGCACAAATGAAAGCAATGATTGGAACAGGGTATTGCATGCCACCACAGATTTCTTTGTTTTGGGGGCCTATATAGCCTTTGATGTAGGGCTGAAAACAGGATGACTGGATGTCCAGATTGCACATTGAAACACGGACAATATGTAAAGGCCCATTGGAGGGCTAAAGGTTTCCAATTAAAAGTACCAAGGACATAATGCACTGGGAATGATCATGGAGGCTCAATGGGAGCCAATCTTTGGAATAAAAACCAGGTGTAAATACTTTGGTACTGATAGAATGACCAGCCGCTTGTAACCGTGAACAAGGTGAAAGCACTGAAATGCACTGGAGAGGTGTACATTGTTCTGTGTTCTTACCATTAAAAGAAGATTGCTGCGAACCTGTGAGTGCAAAAAGTCCTTCTTGGGCTTTGAGCTATAGATATAAATATATATATATATATATATAGATATAGATAGTTAAACAAAGGTTAGATGAACGTTATAGTTTGGACGTTATATTGGGGAAATAGAATTAAAAAACCTTTGAAATTCACTTAAAAGACAAAGGTTACAGGGACGGTATAGTTGGGAAATAGTAATTAAAAAAACCTGAGCAATTCATTGGATAAACCAAAGGTTACAGGTCCTTATATTTATGCTCAGATTTCACTCATATTAAATTATAGCAATTCAGCATTTATAGTTACCTGAGATAACTATAATTTATGAACCCGCAATGCAATGATTATGATCTCATATTTCATCACTCATGACATGCTCAGTGTCATCACTCATGACAATCACTGATGGCATCTCACCTTAAATCAAGGATGACATCATATAGTTAGTTTATGATTGTTAAACATATTTATTACCTACTGGTGGCCGCTAGTAGGTAGTTATAGTTAGGACCTAGTTTCCATAGGAAGAGCGTTTTTGGATTTGCCAATAACTTTGGTGCTGTTTGATGAATCTTCACAAAGTTTTCAGAACTGATATGACTCTCACTTCAGCTGTTATCTTGAAAGTTTTGGGGTGATACATCAAGCAGGGGCCGAGAACCAGGGGGTGCTCAAAAGTACATTTTCCCCATGTTAAGTCTTTTAGGACTTTTAGACATGGCTACAGCCCGAACTGCTTAACGGATTTACACCAAATTTGGCAGAAAGGTAGATGTTGGTCCAAGGAAGTGCCTTTTTGTGATGTGATGTAACTCCATTCAGTAGTTTCAGAGTTATTTCAACAAGTTTCCCATTGTATATATAGGGACATAGTGTATCTGCGACCCCTCCCAAGCTCGTGCTGATATCTGATTGGCTGGTAACACTTCAAACCAGGGAGTGTTGGCGGCCACCTTGTGACTCGGTTCAACAAAAAAAAGAAAGGGGAGCAGGGTAGAAACACCGTGACCCCCCTAGGCCTCTTGGGAACCTGCAAGGCCAATTTTTGTTTAATTTTTCGGTGGAAGTCGCACTCGATCTACCACTCCCGCTGAATATGTTTTATCAAATGAAGCACGGACTCCTGCGCTTTGTTTTGAATTGGCCCTCGGGTGGGCCAGGTCCCGGAGGCATGTCTATAATATGTAAGAGGGGTGCACGGAGACCTTAGGGACCACCACCTTCTTAGGGTTTATTTTATAACTGGGGGCGTGCCTCCCTGGGCATATTTGCAAGAAATAGGAGGGCCTCATGGACCCCTCTAAGACCTGGGGACCACCATCTCTCCGCTGCCATTTTAAATGAATTTGGGAGCCTCACGGACCACCATGCCCCAGGGACCACCACCTCCCCTGTGCTTAAACATTTGTATGGGGGGCTCATGGACCCCCTGGGGCCCTGGGAACCACCCCCTCCCTGGGACCAAAATAAGGGGAGGGGGCTGTGTGTCCACACTTCTGGGCCTTCACAACCCGGTGACCCCCACCTCCTCAGGGTGGCCCTTCTAAGTAAAAGGAGGAGGCGTGCAACCCCCCTCCTGGATCCAATAATGGCCCTGGGAACCAGCCAGCCCCAGGCGCTGGCTCCTGCAATGTCCCGGTGTGCCTACCCACTGGGACATTGCAGATTGCTATGGCTTGGGGGCAGCACTGCTCTCACCAAGTCATAGCAAACGCTACTCCGCTTTGTACAAGAGAGAGCTTGTGAAATGCTCGTACTTGCACAAAGTGGAGGAGAATTGCTTTTGGACAGAGGGAGCTAAATGTTCAGCAGCTCCCTCTGTCCAAAAGCAATGCTGGCTTTTGCTGGATGAGGAGTGCCAACAGGGATTGTGGGGCTATTTAGACTCCCCCCACGATCCCTAACGAAAATGACCGGGTGCCCACAGTAGGACCAGGTCACCCAGTTTTTGTGGCCAGGCCCTGGGGGAAAGAGTCCCTGGGGCCAAAATCGACCCTTGAGCGGGGCCGCTCGGCCCCCTTCCCATGTTTCAAAAATAGAAATATAGGGCAGACCCTGGAAGATTGGGGCCCTTGGGGCCAAAATCAGCCCAGGGAAAAGGGCCATGCGCCCCCTTCCTTTATTAAATATTTTTAAAAAAAGAAATAGCCATGCCCCGCAGGATGGGGTCCCCAGGGCCATACTCATTCCAGGGAGGGGGGGCCGCATGTAATTAATGTAAGTTAAACTGAGACAAAAGTCTAACTTTACTACTTGTAAATGCCCTTTGTGAATGCCGAAAGTCATAAAGTTAAACTTTCATCTCAGTTCACCTTTGTGAATCGGGCCCTATGTGTTTAAGATGTTAGTACTTTTGAAATTCACCATGAACACTGGCTTTAAAAATGACAATGTTTTAAATGTCTAAGCATCATGTGCAGAACAGATGGGTCTACGTTATTTGCATTATGGGAATTGTAGTACATTTAGTCACATTATTGAACACAAGTAGTGTAGTCATTAGTGTAGTCAGTAGTGCAGTTAAGAAAATGTGCTGTGCCTGAATGTGAATTATAAAGTAGTGATATTTGTTAGGTATGTAATAGGAAGTGTTTGTCAATGTTGTTTTCAACTTATATGACCAGTTTTCTTGTGTTTAGATGGTGAGATATGGTTTTTCTGGTTGCAGATATTTATGATGACACTCTTCAGTTAAATTAAAGATGTAGAGAACTACATATTTTTGAAAAGATGGCCTGAAGGGGTATATCTATTATGAAATCACATATATGTTTACATGGTGATCTATGTTCTTTCAGGCTGTTGAAAATATCCTGTATATTGTGAGGGTGATGCATTTCTTTAAACATGCTCTGTTTAAAATTGAGGAGGTTAATAGTGTAAAATGTCTCTTGAGAGTTTGTGTGCTCGCTTCACTTAGTTTGTAACTTTCTTTGAGAAATGCTGAATATATGTTCTAAAGACACATGAAATATTTGAAATATTATGTAGGTATGCCATTAAGAAAAGGCTTTGTGCTTTGAAAAAGTGAGAATTTTTGTTTTTAGTTTTAGAAAGTTACTGATGCATGTGTAGATTGAGTAAAAGAGCAATGTAAGCTCCTAGAGAGCCATGTATCCAATTAAATATCAAGTGTGATATTTAGACTTCACTGGATGATGTCATCAGTGATGTCATCATTTATTTAATTTGAGATGTAATCAGTGATGTTATCAGTGATCTCACTGACCATGTCATGAGCGATGTAATTTTTGAGCTCATAAGCATTGCATTGGAGCAACATGAGTTATAGTTAGCTCAGCTAATTATGAAATGAAATGAAATAGAAATTCGTAATAAACACACACTACTACCCGGGGATTCTACATGCACAAGCTAACTAACAGGGCTGGCAAGGTTAAAATGCTGACCAAAACTAAAAAATCCTCTAGATTGAAGAGCCAAGTGTTTAATTTTTTACTAAAAGAAAGGAGGTCCTTTTTTAGGAATAAGGGAAGGCTGTTCCAGAGCTGGGAAGTGCTGCCTATTAAACTTCTCCCACTCATTGTGTTCTTTTTACTCTAGAGATATTACATGCTGACTCTGAGTGAAGGAATCTTGGTGGAATATATCAACAAAACCAAAGTTTAAACAATGGAGTGCCTTCCCCGTGTAGAGCCTTGAATGCAATGCATAGGACCTTAAACTGTATCCACTTCTTAATAGGCAGCCAGAGGAGTAGCAGAAGGGCCGCTGAGACTGATTCTCTTTTAGATATGCCAAGTAGAAGGCGAGCAGCTGAGTTCTGTAGGACCTGTAACTTATGAGACTTTTTTTATATTTGTGAAAATAGCATTTCCATAGTCAATCTTTGAGAGTATCAGTGTGGAAATTATTGTTTTTTGCAGGTCTTTCGGAATAAAGGGGAAGATATTTCTTAAAAGTTTCATAGTAAAGAATGTGGTAGACGTAATTGTATTTACGTGCCCTTGAAAGGTCAGTTGATTATAAAAAATAACTTCAAGGTTTTTTACCTTGGTTACTGGCAACAGAAGTTGGCCAAGTTCAGGTGGCCACCAATCTTGGGACCAAAAGGAGGGCTCCTTTTCAAAGAGCAGAACCTCGGTCTTGCCTGAATTAAGCTTCAATCAATTTTGGTTCATCCATTTCCTGCATACAAACTGTAAAAATACTTTGCTGTCTCTGAAAAATTGTATGATACTGAGATCACTAATTGGGTATCATCTGCATAAGTAACTGCAGAGAACCCAAAAGATCTAATAAGTTTGACCAATGGTTCTACGAGGTGTTAAAAAGGGTCGGACTAAGAGACGAACCCTGGGGGACGCCACAAGCAAGAGAGAAGGGGGACAATTTAAAATCATCAACTGCTACAAACAGAGTTTTGTCTGACAAAAATTATTTTAAAAAAGCAAGAACTTTATTGTTTACCCCAATGTCCTCGAGCCTATTCAGCAAGATTTCGTGATTTACAGTGTCAAATGCTGCTGAGAGGTCTAACAGGACCAGTACTGCACTACTGCCCTCATCCAGCATCAGTCTGATGTGTTCAGAGACACGTATCAATGCCAATTCTGTACTGTGATGTTTCCTAAATCCAAATTGGCAGGGATCTATGTGGCACGGGTCCTCAATGTAAGCTTTCAGTTGAGAATTGATAGCTTTCTCAAATATTTTCACCGGCAGGGGCAATCTCAAAATAGGACAATAGTTTATAGGATCTGTGGGATCTAGATTAGCTTTTTTAAGTGAAGGAAGGATGTGTGCTATCTTCCAGACACTGGGAAATTTTCCTGACATGACCATGAGACTAAAAGTTTCCGTTAAGTAGCCAGAGATTGTGTCAGCTGCTAAATGAATTGTTTTAGGGGGGCACGGATCCGAAGGAGATCCTGACTTTGTATGCAAAAGGATGGTTTTGATTTGCTCCTGAGAAAATTCAGAAAAATCAGTAAAATAAATGTAAATCCATATTTGTAAAGCACAAACTACTCACCCTTACGGGTCTCCAGGTGCTGGGGGCCATCATGGAAATTAAGTGAGCTATCGCCCAGAGTCACATGGTGCTGAGCTAAGCTGCCGCCAGAGTCGGGAAGCAAACCGTGAACCCTGCGCTGTGAAGTCAGCTGCCCTGGCCGCTGCACCACACCTCTCCACTCAGCTGCCCTGGCCGCTAAACCACACCTCTCCACTGGAGACGGACCTTACATTCATTATTTTCAGTTTGGGAACCATTGCGATCAATCAAGGGGTTAAAGGAATTAGAGGAAAGGAGATTAAAAATGGACCTGACCTTATCTTGAAAAAAGGAATTCCCATTTTCTGGAGGATTAGATAACTGTTTGATAGTAACAAAAAGTTATTTTGTAGAATTTTTTGCTGCTTTTGTCTTCTGGGTGAAATATTTGGATTCTCCCTTCAAAATCAGATATATATACGAAGCTAAAATAAGTTTGTATTTCCCTTTTTCTGAATTCTCATAATGTCGCCTCCATTTCCTTTCCTGCCGACGACATGCTTGTTTATGCTGTCTTAAATTTTCGGTGAACAGTGTTCAGATGGAGTGTCTCATTTCCTCCTGCAGATTTTAGCTTGCGCTATTATCTCTGCGGCTTTGTCCAGCCATCCCTTGTATAGACTAGCCACTTTATCTGGATCTGTCATTGTGTGGGGCCATGTTTCAGATAGGATGGCGTCTAGCTCTATCTCCTTTATTAGATGCTTATTGTGTGAAAGTCTTACTGCTGAGATTTATTGTGCGATGTAATAATGGGGGCTAATTTGATAATAAACATAACAGCTCGGTGATCAGACCATAGCAAAAGTAGGGCTGGTGATGTTGATAGGTCTGGACAATCTGTAAAAATGCCATCAAGTCAATGGCCAGCTTGATGCGTAGGTTCATTGACCCACTGTTCTAAACCAAGACTAAGCAACATGTTTATAAGATATGCCGTATCCGTGTTCTCTGGGTTTTCTAAATGCATATTAAAATCACCTTAAAGTCAGGTCAGTCAATTTTAAAAATTTTAAACTGGGAAATAGTATGAAAAAAGTAGACAGGGCCCTGGAGGATGGTAAAAAATCATTCTATTAAAGGAATAATGTTTTGAGAACTGTAATTTAACAGTCAGAGCCTCTAAATATTTTTGGCTAGTAAGTTCCGTAAAGGAGCCTATAAAGGTCTGGCAATATATTATGGCGATACCACCTCCTTTTTTTCCTATCCTGTCAAGTCTGTGGATGAGGAAACCAGAAGGAACCACTAAGGCCAGGTCCGGCCCGGCTGCACCACCTGCCCAGGATTCGGTGATAAATGCCAAGTCTAACAGCTGAGCATCTAAAAAGTCAGAAAAATCCCTGGCATGCTTCACAGAGACGGCGCATTAATAAGTGCGCACCGTACCTGTTTAGTATCAGGAGCAGCCTTTTTGTCTGGTGAGTGAAGGGTATTTACTTTCAAGTTGTGAAGGCTCTTATTACATTCTGGACAGGTCACTAAATTGCCACAGTCCTCGGGAGATAGAAATGGACTGTTACATGTCCTACCTGCGTTAAGTTCTTGTAGCGTGAAATTCAGAGTACCTATAAACCCCGTGGGGTTGAGAGGGAAAACCGCCAGGGGGACTGGCACTAGGCATAGTCCAGGCGCGGATGGGTACAGACGGGCTTGCCTTTGGCGCACCCGCTACGTGTGGGTTCCATTGTCTCGTTTTATGACAGAAGAGTGCGGTCTGGCAAAACAACTAGATTGTCACCCTTCATGATGACAGAGAGACCGGAAGGAATGCAACTGATGACCCCTCCCTCCACTCAAACAGCAAGAGGTGCTGCAGTGGATCAGGGAGGGGGAGACAAATCCCAAAGCCACCGATAAATGAGAAAAGACTCCCACACCTGCCACAAACAAAATCGACCGAATCCCCCAATAAAGTAAAGTGCATGAGATAAGATATTGATCAACAAAGAAAACTAGAAATTACGAAATTACGAAAGGTTAATAATTAGGGAAGGTTAAAAATTGGTAAAAGGCATCTCATACACTTGCGTGCCTTGTATAGCAGCTAATATCCCAAATAACTGCTGAATTTCTCTAGTTTAGATATATTTTCACTGAAAAAACCTTAGGTTTTAGGGAAAGTTATAGTTAGTTGGACATTTCACTCATAAAAAACCATAGAAATTTCCCGTTATAGTTATTTCAGCTAACTATAACTCGCGCCGCCGCAATGCACTGCTGATGACATCACATATTACATCACTCATGACATGGTCAGTGACATCACAGATGACATCACTCATGACATCTCAAATGACATCACTGATGACATCATTCTGTGACTGTGTGTTTCTGTAAAGTTTAAATATGTTTAATATATATAGGGAAAGGTTTATTGAAGAATGAATGGGTGTATAAGTGTCTGAATGGATGAATTAGTAGGTGCGTGACTGACTCTATAAGTGAGTGATTAAACGTATCTTACTGAATGCATGGGTTAGGGATTAAACTGTGTGAATGTCTGTATCCGTCTCTCTGTTGATGTGTAAGCGGCTGCATGGGTTTGCAAATAGCTACATGGGTGTCTATATGGGTTATTGATTGGTTGTCTGAGTATCTGTATGGGTGCCTGAGTGTGTGGGTGGGGTGTGTGTGACTCTGTGCATAGATGTGTGAGTGGGTGATTCACTGGGTGCATGGTTTCAATAATGCATCTGTGATGGACTGTATGGGTGGGTGATGTGTGTGTATTGGTGTGTTAGTGAGTGAATGTATATTTCAGTGGTACATGTGTGAGTAACTACATATGTGAAAAGCAGTATATATTTGAGTTGGAGTACATAAATGGCTATAAGTGAGAGTGTGTGATTGTGAGAGTGGCTGTGTGGATGAGTGTGTGCTTGTATCAGTGATTGAATAAGAGCATAAGAATGTGCTAGTATTTGTATGAGTAAGTGAGCTGGTGTGTGTATAACTGTATAGGTGAGTAAATGGCAGCGTCATGAATTATTTGCATGACTGACTAGGTGTGTGAGTACCTCTATGGATGAGTGGCGGTGTGTGAGTATCTATATAGGTATATGAGTGCATATGATAGTCCTGTACTGAGTGACCATAAGTATGAGTGACTGTATGGGTGAGTGAGTGGATGTGTGTGTAAACCTAAGAATCAGTGAGTGGGTATGTAGTTATTGGTGTTGGTGTGAGTATGGTTTTGAGAATGGCAGTCTGTAATTTAGAGTGGGTGTATCAAATGTTATATTAGAGTGTGAGAAGATACAACAATTTATCACATGGGTGATGTCATTGGAGGTGTCATGAGTGATGTCATGAGCCCCCCCACACGCCCCGGGGACTGCCACCTCCCCAGGGCATTAATATTCAAAATAGGGGTCCGTAACGGACCCCCGAGCCCTGGGGACCAACACCCCCCTGGGGCTGTGGAATAGTTGGGAGGGGGGCTGCGCGGCTCCCCTCCTGGAGCCCTTGATGGTCCTGGGGACCACTACCCCCCAGGGCCGGCTCCTGCAGTGTCTCGGGGTGCCCACCCACAGGACACTGCTGTTTGCAATGACAGGGCGGGAGCACTCCCGTCCTGTCATTGCAAACTGCTTTGCTTCATTGAAGTGAGAGCAGGGAAACCTGCTCTTGCTTCAATAAAGCAAAGCAGATAGTTTTTCCACACAGGGAGTTGCATGTTAGCAGCTCCCAATGTGGAAAAGCTATGCCGGCTCCCGCAGGTTGCGGGGAGCCGGCGGGACCGTGGGGGCATTGGGGCTCCCCCCACGGTCCCCAATGGAGAGGGCCAGCCCCAGGGGATGGGGCCTCCGGGGCTGGAAGAGGCACGGGACGGGGGCCACGCGGCCTCCCTCCCCCAAAAATTTTAATAAATAAAGGCCAGGCCCCGGGGGATGGGGTCCTGGCTGGAATTGGCCACGGGAGGGGGGCCCGTGCGGCCGCCTTCCCGTTCAATTTTTTATTTTTTATTTAATTGGGGGTAAGGCCACGGGGGATGGCGTCCTAAGGGCCCCAAAAAAGTAAAATAAAGGGGGGCCATGCAGCCCCCCTTCTAAATAAAAAAAAACACAGAGATCGTGCCGAGGCCCCGCCCCCCTCCTAGCAACATACTGCAAACGCGCCCTGTGGTGCATTTTACAATGGGGAATTCCCCTTCAATACTGGGGCTCCCTGGGGGCCAACTAGCCCACCAGGTACCTCCACTAAGTGCCACAGGGCTGCGTTGCAGAGAGGTGGTCAAGGCCACACCCTTTTTACACCTCTCTGCAATGCAGCTCTGTGGTGCTTATTGGAGGTACATGGTGGGCTAGTTGGACCCCAGGCACTCTCAGGTGCAAAAGGGGGTGGTGATGGACGGAGCATCAGAACCAATCAAACACTCACACCCAGTCAACAGATCTGGGTTTGATCCATCACCGTTCTTTAGCCCACTCTGCCACCCCATTTCAGACATGGCCATATGCAAATCAGTCTGACCCTGTGCCTCATGGGAACAGTCCAGCCCGAACTTCCAAGCCATACCTTCCCTGGACCGGAAACAAGCTTCCTAGGACTGGTTTCTGGCATTTCAGCCGTCTTCAGCCAGGCTTGCTTGAATCCAGTGGCAAAGTGAGCAAGGGACTCACGTCTGAGTATACCCTGCCAACTTATGGCGAACAAAGCGGTGCAAAAGGGGGTGGTGATGGACGGAGCATCAGAACCAATCAAACACTCACACCCAGTCAACAGATCTGGGTTTGATCCATCACCATTCTTTAGCCCACTCTGCCACTCCAGTTCAGACATGGCCATATGCAAATCAGTCTGACCCTGTGTCACATGAGGACAGTCCAGCCCGAACTGCCAAGCCATGCCTTCCCGGACCGGAAAAAAGCTTCCTAGGACTGGTTTCTGGCATTTCAGCCGTCTTCAGCCAGGCTTGCTTGAATCCAGTGGCAAAGTGAGCAAGGGACTCACGTCTGAGCATACCCTGCCAACTTATGGCGAACAAAGCGGTGCAAAAGGGGGTGGAGATGGACGGAGCATCAGAACCAATCAAAAACTCACACCCAGTCAACAGATCTGGGTTTGATCCATCACCATTCTTTAGCCCACTCTGCCACCCCAGTTCAGACATGGCCATATGCAAATCAGTCTGACCCTGTGCATCATAGGAACAGTCCAGCCTGAACTGCCAAGCCATGCCTTCCCTGGACCGGAAACAGGCTTCCTAGGACCGGTTTCTGACATTTCAGCTATCTTCAGCCAGGCTTGCTTGAATCCAGTGGCAAAGTGAGCAAGGGACATTTGCACAGTGGTAAAGGGAGGGTGCGGGCCTGAGGTGAGGTGTGCAAACACGCCCTGTGGCGCATTTTAAATTGGGGAATTAAGTCCCCTTCAATCCTGAGGGCCCCTGGGGGCCAACTAGCCCACCAGGTATCTCCAGTAAGCGCCACAGGCCTCTAATATGTACTACGTACTTACAGAGGAGATCATGCTAATCACAGGGGTACCCCAAGGCATAGTGTTCCCTAGTGTATGTAGGTGTTTTCACTGTATTCTAAGCGTCTTTTAGCATAGCATTGGCTCTAGGCCTGGTTAGTCAGAGTCAGTTAGCACCAGTACCCATCTGAAAAAGTTGTGGGTACAGGATGATTTTGCAACAAGGCCTCTTTCTGCTCCTCTGTTGGTTCTTTCTGCACATGTCTTGCTTCTTCCTGCACTTTTCTTCGTCTTTGTGGACTTCTGTTGCTTCTTTCTGCATTTCTTTTGCTTCTTTCTGTGCATTTTTTCTTCTTTCTTCACATGTCCTACCTCTGTAGGCATAGTTAGAAACTAGCATTTAAAAAACCTTTGAAATTCACTGAAAAACCCATAGGTTTCAGGGAAAGTTATAGTTAGTTGGACATTTCACTCGTACAAAACCATAGAAATTCCCCCGTTATAGTTAGTTCAGCTAACTATAACTTGCGCACCCGCAATGCACTGCTGATAATGTCACATATTTCATCATTCATGACATGGTCAGTGACATCACTGATGACATCATTGATGACATCACTGATGACATCTCAAATGACATCACTGATGACATTATCCAGTGAATGTGGTTTAGTTTGAAATTGTAATATGTATTATATATATACCAATCTGTATTGAAGATTGAGTGGATATATAACTGTCTGGATGGAGGATTTAGTAGCTGTCTGACTGTCTGTTTAAGTGAGTAATTAAAAGTGTGTCACTTAATACATGGAGGATTAGTAACTAAACTCTGTGAATGTGTGCAGCACTGTCTCTGTTGTATAACATGCTGCATCAGTTGGTCACTAACTACACAAGTGTGTATATTAGTTATTGATTAGTTGGGTGAGTATTTGTATGGGACACTGAGTTTGTGTGTGGTTGGATGGGGTGTGTGTAACTCTATACATAGATGTGTGAATGGTTGATTGACTAGGTGCATATGTTTAAGAGTGCATGTGGAAACAGTTGTTTGGGTGACTGAGTGTATTTATTTGTGTGTTGGTCAGCGAATATATGTTTTAGTTGTTCATCTTCAACAAAGTAAAAATATAAAAGGCATTGTATGTGGGAGTTGGTGTATTTAAATAAGTATGTGTAAGAGTCAGTGATTGTGAGAGTAACTATATGAATAAGTGTATAATTGTAATGGTGATTTTTTATGTGTTTGAATAAAGGAGATATTGTTGGATAATTGTGTAAGTGAGTAAATGTAAGTGTGATTCATTTTTTTCATGAGTGAGTGGGATGACTGCATAACCAACTAAGATGACTGCTGATGTGTAAATGTCTATATATGTGTATAAGTGCATTTGATAGTGTTCTATTAACTAGTGACTGCATGTATAAATTATTCTGTTGTTGAATGGGTAGTTGTGTGTGTAGACTTAGGAATCAATGAGGGGTTATGTAGTAACTGGTATTGGTGTGTCAATGGTTTCAAATATGGTACTCTGTATTTTACAGTGAGTGATGAAAGGTTATACTAGTGTATGATGAGGTGTATCAGATTGTCACGTGGATGATGTCATCAGTGATGCCATTTGAGATGACATCAGTGATGTCATCAGTGATGTCACTGACCATGTCATGAATGATGCAATATGTGACATCATCAGCAGTGCATTGCGGGCGCGCGAGTTACAGTTACAAATGTTACAGTGAATATGTATATATATATACACACAAACACATATACATGAGATATAAAAACCATAATATCACAGCAACCAAAGATAGAAAGAAGAAAAAAGGTGTCAAGAAAAGTCCTCAAACAAGATGGATCCTCGAATGCTGCTGTCTTATTCTCATACATGGGTGAAAAAGACCAAAACAAGCTCCAATAGAACGAAGTTCAGGTTGCATCTCTCCAACGGTAAGCTGTAGCTTTAGCATAGTCCTGGGGGAAGTAGATGTGTGACATGACCAAGAAATGTGTTTGAGTTGTTTCGCAGCTGAGAGGACCTGCATTAGTCCTGTAAATACTAGTAAAGGATAATACCTGAAAGCTTCTTGGAGGTCATAGAAGCAGTAGCAAGATGGCCCAACCTATGTGCTTGCTGAATAGTAAATATAGGCCCATCAGGCATATTCAGAAGTTGAGGTAAGAAAGTTTGAAAAAGGAAATCGGGTTGGAACCTTCAGTAAGACCATATATTTTTAGATTGTTCCATCTGCTACGATTTGGAAGTCTTCAAATTGTTTCTGGAGGGAAATAACCTGTGTTTGAAGGACAGGCACTGTAGTACAGGTTGCATTAAAAGTGGTTATTTGCTGTTCAGCATTAGAGACACCTTCTACCATAAATAACAATCTTTCACTGAGAGTCTGTAATCTGGTGTTAGTCTCTTCCATGAACGGACGTGAAGCCTTTATTTAATCTAATAAAAGATCTAGAGAGACTGAAGGCATCGTCTTTGTTGGAGATGGAGGGTCTTTTTTCAGCCTCTTGGTTGACGCTTTACCACCCGTAGGATGCTTATACTTGCCACATTAGAAGAAGAGGTTCAAACTTTCTGTGAGGAATTATCATCCATGAAAGTAAAAGATAAAAGTGCAGGCATGTGCTTGAACGTTTTATCAGAAGAGAGCCTGAGAGGTTTTTTAAGATGACACAATTTGACCATAAATTTCTGGAAAAAAAACAGTGTGCAAAAGAAGACAGCACAAGCAAGCACTAGGTCACAAAAATACGAGCCAAAATGAGTTACAAATGTGCAGGAAGTAAAATACTAAGCAGATATGAAAAGCCATTGTCAAAACATATCCTGTCACTCCATAAATATATTGGTTTGAGGCCAGCAAAAGTCACATTAGAGCGCCCAAGGCCATTTGTGTGAAAAAACGAGCAGGAAACATTCTCCTCACAATGCACTTGATAGTTCAAAATGGCGACTGCTTCCCAACAGAGAAGAAACGCAGCGCCTATCTCTCACCAAAATCTGCTCCAAAGAGGAAGAAAATGTGAATGCAGCCGTCGCTACAGAACACGCATGAAGAGCGGCCCTCAGTAAGACCAGAAAAGCCAAAAAGCAATTGAAAGACCACCACAGCCTGTGCCATTCCTCAGATCCTCACAAAGACACCATCATCCCGGTCGTGCATCAAGCACTGATATCCTGTAGGTGTGTTAATTGTGTTACTGTGTCTAGCAAATGTAACACATGGCCAGTGTGAGTGAGCCATGCAAAAAGAACAATTGATGGACAGAATGTAGAACAATGTCAGACATTCACCCTAGTACAAAGATCTGGGCCTAAATCTATCATTTTTTTGCTCACCATGCCACTCCAGTTTGAACCCAGCCATATGCAAATCAATCTTGACGCTGTGCCCAACGGGAACAGTCCAGTCCAAACTGCCAGGCCAGGTCCTCCATGGACTGGAAACAATCAAGCTTAGACCGGTTTCGGGGTATTACCCCTCATCAGCTAGGATAGCTTGACTCCAGTGACATGGCAAGCACTGGACCCACATCTGGGCATACCCGTCCCACTCGGGGTCACAAATGCAAAAAGAACAAGTGATGGACAGAATGTAGAGCAATGTCATACATTCACCCCAGTACAGAGATCTGGGCCTAAATCCATCATTTTTTTCTCACCATGCCATTCCAGTTTAAACCCAGCCATATGCAAATCAGTCTTGACCCTGTGCCCAATGGTAACAGTCCAGCCTGAACTGCTAGGCCAGGTCCTCCCTAGGCTGGAAACAAGCATCCTAGGACCAGTTTCGGGGTATCACCACTCATCAGCCAGGATAGCTTGACTCCAGTGGCATGGCAAGCACTTGACCCACATCTGGGCATACCCGTCCCACTCGGGGTCACAAATGCAAAAAGAACAAGTGATGGACAGAATGTAGAGCAATGTCATACATTCACCCCAGTACAGAGATCTGGTCCTAAATCCATCCTTTTTTTTCTCACCATGCCATTCCAGTTTAAACCCAGCCATATGCAAATCAGTCTTGACCCTGTGCCCAATGGGAACAGTCCAGCCTGAACTGCTAGGCCAGGTCCCCTCTGGGCTGGAAACAAGCATCCTAGGACCAGTTTCGGGGTATCACCACTCATCAGCCAGGATAGCTTGACTCCAGTGGCATGGCAAGCACTTGACCCACATCTGGGCATACCCATCCCACTCGGGGTCACAAATGCAAAAAGAACAAGTGATGGACAGAATGTAGAGCAATGTCATACATTCACCCCAGTACAGAGATCTGGGCCTAAATCCATCATTTTTTTTCTCACCATGCCATTCCAGTTTGAACCCAGCCATATTCAAATCAGTCTTGATCCTGTGCCCAATGGGAACAGTCCAGCCCGAACTGCCAGGCCAGATCCTCCCTGGACTGGAAACAAGCATCCTAGGACCGGTTTCGGTGTGTCACCCCTCATCAGCCAGGATAGCTTGACTCCAGTGGCATGGCAAGCATGGGGCCCACATCTGGGCATACCCATCCCACTCGGGGTGACAAATGCAAAAAGAACAATTTATGGACAGAATGTAGAACAATGTCATATATTCACCCCAGTATAGAGATCTGAGCCTAAATCCATCATTTTTTTGCTCGCCATGACAGCATAATGGAGGCCAGTGGGATACATTTTAGATTTCCCTGGTCTGGCTTAACGAAAAATGGTGGGTGAAGAAGGTTCTCCCAGACTGTGGAAGTGTCCTGCTTGCATTCCTGTAGCTGTAAGAAGGAAACATAAGTATGCAGGTCTGCCTTTAGATATTCTATGAGGATTTTGGCTACTAATGAAATGCGGATTAGTCTTCCTCAGCAATGACATTTGATTTTTGGTGGAGGTGAGAGTGGAGTTGCAGACTGATGTGAAAGGTGAGGAAGTTGATGTGACCTGTGCCCTTTTGTCTTTCCCTGGTCACTTCTTCAGATGGGCTGATGGCAGCTAGGTTGAGAAACCTCACACCTTTTTTGTGCCTCTGTTGTGGATGCTAGTCCCACTTTCAATGCTATCTGCTATCTGTTCCATCAGGAAACTCCATTGACTCCCCTTGCTGGCCCACGCCATCTTCAAAATCAGCTACATCATTTGAAAGCCATCACACCCAGCATACCCATATATCTTACTACAGTCTTACAAACTCTTGTAGTTCTCAGCATACCTGCAGCCAGATCGACATCAGACTGCAGGCTAATATGTGTGAAAAGGAAGAAACGAGAAGGCAGAACTTTTCTGTCTGTCAATCAATTAACCTTCCAGAACCCAGTTTCCGCTCCTGTTGTTTGTGGAAATTATGTTTTCCTTTGACCATGTACAGTACTCCTCTTCCATTTATATAGTCTTCCACTACAGAAATACAATAAGCATACATACATGCAGTGATACGTCTCACGCTACACAAAGGCTGTGTCTGGGAAAAAGCTTGGAAAGAGCCTTTGAAAGACAAATCACACCAAACATATTCTACAGTTTGAAAAAGTGTATCTACATCCCCTGTCTAAATGTTACATGTACAAGTAGAAACCAAACCACTCAAACCACCTGACTTTGATCCAGTATCAAGTTTTTTATAACAAATAAAGGAAGCGCTCCACAAAGTAACCTTATGGACTGCTGTTCAACCAGGACTGGTGTCTGCGTGACTGTCTGAGCAGTCTACCAGTGGAGAGGGAATAGCACCTCAAGTCTGAATTCACTGCTGGAGGAGCTGTGTACCTGCCTATAAGTTTCTAAAATCATTCCTGCCTGCTAAGAGGGGTCACTGAAAGAGGAAAGGAGTCAGAATGGCCCTGTGGGCAGATTGTCTGGGAGGGAGCCAAAGGGAGCATTCCGGATGTAGCCCCTACATTCAATAGCACCCAGAATCACTGACTTATGTATGCACATTGAAGTGTGTAATTTTCAGTACAACTGCGTGATTAAAGTGCTTTTTTTCAAAGCTAAGCACTGGACTAGACATTAAATTAATTGTGACTGTGGGTTGATTGTTGAGCACTGAACTTTTATACCACCACACTACCTACCTGAGAAGCGTACAGAAGGGGTTGTAGTTGGCCCAGTTTGCAGTACAAAAGTAGGATGGCCCTAGGATAAACGTGGCAACCTACTTCAGTCCCAACAATTAAGGCCCAGTATCCTCAGCCTGCCTCATAGGCCTCCAAAGGGATTGTGACAAAGGCCATTAGGTGACAAATCCCACACCAAGAAAGGGTTTTAGCAATTCCTGGGTAGTAAATATGCATTTCCCCCCCAAATATAACAAATTTGCCTTAAGATAAGAAAGCTTAAATTTATAAAGCAAAAAGAATACTGAAATGGTTACATTATCTGTCATGTTCATGGTGAGAAAGTAATGATGTCCTTCTCAGTATCTCTGGCATTAGTCCTAATTGTAACCCAACTCAAAAACTCAGCCCTGACCATTACTGTCATCTGCGGCGTACCACAGGGATCTTCGCTCAGCCCCACCCTCTTCAACGTCTACATGAGCTCCCTCGCAGCCATCGCACGCCAACACAACCTCAACATCATCTCCTACGCCGACGACACCCAGCTGATCCTCTCCCTCACCAACGACCCAGCCACCGCCAGAACAAGCCTAGACGAAGGGATGAAAGACGTCGCCGAGTGGATGAAGAACAGCCGCCTGAAACTGAACTCAGACAAGACGGAAGTCCTCATCCTGGGATCATCGCCCTCTGCCTGGGATGACTCCTGGTGGCCCCCTGCCCTGGGCACCACCCTCAAGCCAACGGACCACGCACGTAACCTGGGCTTCATCCTGGACTCCTCCCTCTCGATGACCAGACAAGTCAACACCGTCTCATCATCGTGCTTCAACACCCTGCGCATGCTCCGAAAGATTTTCCAATGGATCCCCACCGAAACCAGGAAGACGGTTACCCAGGCACTCGTCACCAGCCGACTGGACTACGGAAACACCCTCTATGCCGGAACAACAGCCAAACTTCAGAAAAGACTCCAACGCATCCAGAACGCCTCCGTACGACTCGCCCTGGACATCCCCCGACACAGCCACATCACCGGCCACCTGAGAGACCTGCACTGGCTCTCCGTCAGCAAGAGGATCACGTTCAGACTCCTCACCCATGCACACAAGGCTCTCCACGACTTGGGCCCCAAGTACCTCAACAGCCGCCTGACCTTCTACACGCCCACCCGCCAGCTACGGTCGACCAGCCTCGCCCTCGCCACCGTCCCACGCATCCGCAGAGCCACCGCCGGAGGAAGATCCTTCTCCTACCTGGCAGCCAAGACATGGAACTCCCTCCCCATCCTCCTTCGGCTAACCCAGGACCACCTCTCCTTCAGGAAGCAACTCAAGACCTGGCTTTTCGAGCAGTAACTGACCCCTCTCCCCCAGCGCCTTGAGACCCTTTCGGGTGAGTAGCGCGCTATACAAATGTCATGATTGATTGATTGATTGATGGATTACTCCAACCCTATTTAAACAAGGCATAAACAAAAGTCGTGGGGCATATTAGCAACGCTTTGCGATAACTATCGCAAAGCGCGCTTATCGCTCATTATTTTAATGCCGGCTATTGCAGGTTTTTATATCGCGGAGATATCACGTTATTAGCAACGCGTATCTCCAAGGCAAAAAAAATTCCTGCGATAGCGGGGAAATCTCTGTTAGGGATAACTAAATCGGGATTTTAGCAGACATTAGGTTTTGGCGAAAACCGCAGTTTTTGCCAAAATATAACGTCTGCTGAAATCCTGTGGGCTGCCTGGTAAATATCGCAATGTGAACATCAGCGATATTTTACAAGGTAGTCCATTGGGGTACTCCCAGTGATGCCCACTTTGCATCTCATTAGAGATGCAAAGGGAGGCGTCGGGAAAAAGGGTGCTAACATGCGATTATGCATGTTAGCATCCTCTTGTAATAGGGCAATAGTTTTTTCTCAGCTGTTTTGGCTTAAAAAGGCAAACAAGCGGATATAAAGCCCTTATTAATATGCCCCGTGGTTTGGGTCCAATTCCCTGCTCTGCTGGGAATGCTGTGATAAGGGCATTTTGGGAAATTTCATACATGTGTTGAATGGATTTGCTAATCCGAGAGAAACAAATATTTGACTGACTGACATGTTGTGGTTCATTGCCACTCACTGACCCTCTGGGTTCTCATTCCTTCGTGTGCAAGGTCACATGACAAGCCAACCAAAGTAGTAGCATACTCCTCTGTCCTATAAATTGAGGTGGGGTACTGGAAAATGGAAATATATATTTGGACTTTGGCACATACATACTTCCAATCGAGTGGTTAATGAAAACTGATCTGAAATGCTCATATTAATGGTGACATATAATATTTATTTCATTTCTTTATATAACAAAGGCACTGATTATTACACAGGATACGTTTTTTTTCCTAATAAGGCAACAGACAAAATTGTTATTACCGTGATTGTTTTACCATCTTGCAGTTTCTGTTCAATGCACTTTAGAAAGTCTCCTTGTGAAGTCACATTACAAAATCCATAACACCAAGTCTGACCTCTCTGTGCTTACTGCCAACATCACTGTCGAAAGTAATTTTTGATTTCCTGGACAATAAATGATTTGAACCTCAGAGCACATGTCTGCTCGCAATCATGGACTGTTGATCAATGGATGGCTGAAGGCAAATCATTCTCAGTGACTTTTTATTTGAGAGGTAGGAAACAAAACAATACCATTTGGAGGGCACAGATTCTAACGCCCACTACAGACAAAACACACGTCTCACTCCTTTAATCTGCACACACACACGAAGATTAAAAACACGATCTATGACTAAACATTTAATTTTTCATTTAACCTCTTCTTTTGTCGAAAACTTATTATTAAAAATGATGTTGTAATGTACACTTGAAGACAGCTTAGAACAAATGAAGGCAACTCAAATGTGGTAGATAATATTTAATTAGTTCTCGATATAGTTTGCAAATGAAGACATACTGTTTTTTAATTTTGTAATCAAGATTTATCATAGGCTATCTGAATATAAGTAGAAGGGCTGTTAATGGTATTCGTTAAATACCTCACATGCTTACATGTATCTGATGATGTACGTCATCAGTGAAAAATACTTCCTCATAATTACTAAACAAAACACAGATTCCCAAGCATTAAACTAAATTTGTAACGTGTCCCTATGCAAAAGCACCGCAAGTACGAGGAATAAAAAACAGGGCGCACATTGGCGGCATAGAAAAAGGCAAGTTGCAGTGAGACACAGTGGATCTTTTTTTTCTGACAACAAAAAAGTAGTCCACAGATAGAGCAGTCTGGTCTGCCTAGGCTACAAACTGCAGAGGACGCGAGTGTTGTGTATTGGACCCAGGGCCCACATGATAGTCAAATAAATGACACGAAGTCTGGTAGTACACTGGTTAACTGGCCACGAGCACGTGCACCCGGGCCCTTTTATTAACAGGCTCACGTCACTCGTGATGCCTGTGATGGATGGGTGTGGGGTGCATGTGTGCCCACTCCCCCAAGCGAGTGGTTAACAAACTCTGTGTCTGCTGAGACACTAGAACGTGTCCACCACATACCTTGGACGTTGCGCGCTTCATCCTCTTCCTGACTGCCCTCTTCCGGCACTTGGTGTGTCCCTTTGCTGGCTTGAAATGTTCTCTGGTCACCACTGGGGCGTGTGGTGCACTTTCCTTGCATGTGGTGGTGTCGGGCATCCACTGGGGGTTTGTGCAGTCTGCACTTGTCTTTCTTGTGCTTTAGGTGGGGATTGCTTGGTTGTTACTGAATCCATTATCTTCGCTGGGTCTTGCTTGACCACTTGACACTTATCTGGGCTGGTGTAGTTTTGGGCTTCTTGGGGGGCTTGTAGTGTCTCTGCACCTTGATTTTGCCAGATGCACCTTGGAGGGCTAGGGCCTTGCATGCATGTACCTTCTCTTGCAGTTGTTCACCAGCAGGGGCATGCAGCCCTGTCTTAATTGTGGTTGCGGTAGATGGGTACTGGTGAGGGGCGCAGCCGACGGTGCTTCTTGTGCCTTCTGTGGGCTTGCTAGCTGACTAGAGGGGTTTGGCTGCTTGCAGCGTCACTGCCTAGTGTGTGGCTGGACTCTTGGCCGCATTTACGGTTGGTGGCAGCTGAGAATTTGTTGGGTCTCTTTGCTTTGCGATAATGAACTATGCGTTGGAGGCTCTCAGATGTATGAATGGTTCTCAGTACTTTGTGCAAACATCTGCTTTGTTGAGGCTTTTCTTTGCTCACTCACTTGCTCTTCGCTTTTTCTACCAAGAGGTCGCCCCCTTGGCTCGCTGCTGCTGTGACCTCAGGGCACTGCAGTTTCTTTTAATGTCTAGCGCTCAGGCACCCGGAAGTCTCTAGTGGGGGTTGTATTGCAAGGTTAGCTCGCCCTTCACTTGTTGGGGGCATGGGATGGAAGTGTGTTCGAATGTACACCTCCTCTTCAGTGATGTGACATTCGGTTGCCTCTCCCAGCAGGGTGCACATGATAGCTATGAGCACTGAAGGCTGTCTCTTATTAGTCGCTTTACACTGGGCAGATGCTAGGTGGCGCTGTAGGCCTGTTCTGGGAGTCCGCAGCAGTTTTTCCTCACTCAGCGGGTCCGTTTGGCTCTCTTGAGCACAGTAGGCATTATTGGAGGCCACCACAGCTTTCCTTCATGCTGTGGGCCTTGTGGCTGATGCAGTTGCGTTGCAGGAAGGTGCTGGAACGGCAGGGGGACACTGTGCCTGTACGGTGAGGCGGCACTTGTACTGTGCTCTTTCTCTTTTTTTCTTTAAAACTGCTCGACCCTTGTCTCAGCTGGGGACTTTGTGAAATGCTCTGAGGCCGCAATAGACGTATGTGCATGCGGCGGCAAGCCCTGCATGGGACCACAGCACCTCCAGGGCACGCAGGGTGATCCGCAGGCAGGTGTCAGCAGGGTTGGGCTTCTGTGCAGGGATGTACAGTCTTTGGTCACTCACCTCAGGGCCGGTCAGCATCGCGGGCTACTGGGGGTGCGGGCTGCCTCCTGTTCGGGCAACTCATCTCCCCATCAAGAAACAGTTGAGCAGCACCCGCGGTGTGCACGGGGTCAGTCTCCCTCATCGCCAATGTTGTGTAGTGGGCCCAGGGCCCACATGATAGTAAAATGAATGACACAGAGTCTGGTAGTACACTGGTTAACTGGCCACGAGCACGTGCCCTTGGGCCCTTTTATTAACAGGCTCACATCACTTGTGACGCCTTTGATGGGTGAGTGTGGGGTGCATGTGTGCCCACTCCCCCAAAGGAGTGGTTAACAAACTTTGTGTCAACTGAGACACTAGAAGGTGTCCAGCAGGACACAACAACGAGGACCCAGGTATAGACAGTCCTGTACTGTAGGTCTCAGGGGCGGCACGTTTTTTATGCTGCCATCCAGGCACAGGCAGTTGCTAGGCGTCTCACAACCTGAACTTTTACCACTCCAATACCTTCACCTTAAATTTCAGCAGCTCTCAAAAAATCACATAACCATACTATTGCTTGAAACTTTACAACCACAGCACAAGGAGAAAAATGTCCCCTGCGGCTTACAGTGATGGCACCCATGCACCAGCCCGAACATTTCCTCGACCTCTTTCGCAATTCCAGCACCTACCGTCACACCGCCTGGCAGATCAGCGCTATATTATACATTTAAAACTACTTCAAAATTAATGCACGAACCATATCTACACACCGAATAATGCCCCAAGAACAAGCAGGTATCTCTGGCTAAGTACCCTTTCACTAGTTCAAAGCCGTCCCACAGCTCAATAATCCTATGTAGCAAAGTACTCGGGTTTCTGCAAAATCTATAGAAAAGGATAAGCTGGCTAAAATAAGATTGACTTTGTTATGTTTGGATTGTCACAAAAGCTATTTCTTTCCTTAATGTTAAGCACTCTAAGAATTTTAAAGCCAAAAATATTGAATGACAATAGTTTTTTGGGAAGTAGTTCCGTGAATCCAAACATAGTTGCTAAATGATTAGTTACAAGACGGATTTGCTTTTGTCATAGGTGGTGGCATCATGCTATCTGCACTGTGAGGCGCATACTGTGGGGTACACAAATTGACCAGCTATTGATCAAATGCTCCAACAGCAATAAGGACTCAGTGGTTCATTTGACAAGTCTGGTAAAAAACAAATGGCACAATATGTAGAAAGAAGTCCCAGGGTTCAGATTGACTTTTCCTGTCATTTCCATCCAGTTGATGTTCTCAATGGGGTCCGATAGCAGAGGTCAATTTTCTGGGATCAAGAGAAAGGTGGTCTTATATGTTGATGATTAGAATGTGTCAAGACGGTACAGTCCACCAAACCGCTGCTGCTCTGGGGGTTGGTGTGAAAATTCACAGAAGCGTGTAGGATCAGAAGCCCCTGTACCTGTTACTCCTGTAGAAAAGACCACCCTCCCATCGCCCACGCCATCAGTGCATAATTTATAAAAGAACAAGTGCTGGTTCCCAAAGCTCTGTTCAGAAGCCCACGGCTGATGCTAGCTAATCTCAGTGCACTGAATATAAAGGCTGCGTAATAGCCCTGAGTCCTCCTCATGCCTCGTTAATCTACTACCAGACACACCTTACTCTTTATCTCACTCTTACTCGTTCTTGCTTTTTTCTTTTGGGATATTTTTATGTAGGTCTTTGTCTTACTCCTTCTTTCTATTCTGTGTCTTATTTAACCCCGGGGGAGTAACTCTGCTCCGCCAGTGGGGTTTACGGAGTTTTGCCTACACCGCATTCCGTTGCAAATGCGGAGTTTAGACAAAACTTTGACTCCGTGGTGGGGCAGGGTTAGACGGCCCCTCCACCCTCCCAACGTAATTAAAATGTAAAATAAAAGCCTTTACTTGCGGTGGTTTCCTCCTCCTTGCCATTTTACATTATATAATTACTTTGGGAGGGGGAGGGAGCGGAGTTCCACTGAGTTTTTTTCCAACTCCGTGGAACTCCGTGTCGAGGCACTATGCCTGCTCCACCCACCCTTAGCCTTATTCAGAATGCAGCAGCTCTGCTGCTCTGCAATGTTAAAAAGTATGATTCAGTCTCTGTGGCTAAAAATCTCCATTTGCTCCCTGTTAAGAAAAGGGTACCCTTTAATGCCCTCTCCACTGCTCATAAAGCCCTTTACTTGACAGGCCCTGAATATTTGAAGAAAAAATTATGTTGTTGTTTCCCTAAGACGGACCTGCGCTCTGTAGCTGCAATGGAAGTAGTAGTACCAAGGATCAACAGAACACCTTGTGGTGGCAGAGGTTATTTTATTGCACTTCAAAGCTTTGGAACTCTAGACCTGAGCAGTTGAGAGGCCAACCCAATTTGCAGAACTTTCAAAAACAGCTTGAAACCTGGCTTTTCATCCTTTCTGTTTAAATTCGAACCTCCCTGATGTTGATGACCTGTATGCAACCACCTAGTGCCAAGACGCCTTTGAGCATCGGTTGCGCTATATAAATTAAAATAAAAAAATCGAACCAAATCACTCTCTTCCTCTTGAAAGTGCCTGATTGAGAAAAATCTGTTCCTATCCCCAAAAGTAAGAATTGGTGGACCCCAATAGCAACCACTAGCTATAATTAAGCACTGTAACACATCAATTCCCACTTAATTCCATGCGTGAATCAAAACCTCCTTCCCCCTAAAAGACAGGAATGCATTGTCAAAGGTGATCTACCTCATTTGCAATAAATGCTGGGTTTCCATGGTATTGATGTCCTAGCACTTGAGGAGTTGCATTTCAGGTGTAAGCAGGCTCTCTAGTCTGATGTTCTTATCACCGCACTATGGTACTGATACTCTTCCAGCTACAATCACAGCAACACAACTGCAAACACTACACATCAGACAAGGGTCAACACAGATGTTCTCTTCTTGGTTGGTGTTATGCAACAACTGTGTGGTAAATCACTTAAAGACACTCATTGCCAGGAAGATGTTGCCATTTCCAAAGTTTTAACCCTGTCATTTATCATAAGTTGTCTCCTGTTACAGTGATTATTTTTAGGTCTCGCAGACCTAGCGCTGGAGCGCACATGCGCTTCTCGCTCTGTGAGGCTTATTGTAATCGATAAGATTTCAGTAGGGGACTTAAAGCCTCGCCCATCATTCTCATTGGCTGGCGTCATCATTTATGCTAAGCGCTGGCCTTTGATTCAAAACGAGGCTTTTTTGTTACCACCCTGTCTCCTTCTCGGATGGCCCATCTGGACTGGATCGTTTGTTTGCGGCTTGAGACTGTCTCCTTCAATTAGTGGGTGAGCACTTCTTTTTATCATTCACGCTTTGGCAACCGGTTGTTTAAAATTACGGCAGTCTCAGCACTAATAATGGAAGCCATGTGATTCTTTTATGACTCGCAATCACTCTAAATTGTACGTGTTTTGTTACTTTAATGAGCGCAGCGCCCGCTAGGGACACCGGCTCACTTGATTTATTTGTATTCTACATTTATGTTGAGCGCAGCGTTCACTTCAGGGACACTACACTCTGTTTCTTTTTTCTTCCATGTTATTTTAGCCGAGGCTGAGCTGAATCCAGTGCGTATGCCTTACTCAGTGGCTGGCTGCTTTTCAAATGCAGAAACTTTGAAGGCGAGGGAGCGAGTCTGCCCAGTTTAGCTGCTGCTCCACCCTCCGCAATTACCGACACTGTGCGGGAAAACTCCCTCGGTGTAGTCAAGATTATGAGATTCCTGTGTAAGTAGTTTATCAGGCCCATGTTTTGCTTTGCATTCTGGGACTTCCCTGGACGTCCTAATTAGCGCACGATAAAATCATGACAAAAAATATCAGAATGCAACGATAAAACCTCCTGGGTGAGTTATTCCACGGCAGAGATAGGAAATCCAGGTGTCCTGTTCAATCTCATGACTAGCGCTCAGAAGATGGCATGCAAGCGCTATAAAAACTTCAGTGAGAAAGGTATGGGAGGTATCTCTTACCCTCCATGCCTGCTTAGATATCAGGTTCAGTCCCTGTACTCCTGGTGCTACCGTCTCCTTCACCTGCATGTCCTGCAGCGCAGCTGGCCTCGGTGCTGCCCACATCCCAGTCCGCCGCTCTTGTACGCCAGCACAAGCCCCCCTTCTCTCCTTCAATTACACCCTCTTCCACTCTTTTCATCTTCTTTCCTCCTCTCTTATGTTCTGCTCCGCTCCCTCGTTCCTTTTCCTTCTTGCTTGCTGTCTTTCACCTTTCCTTCAAAAGTCTCTTTTCGCTCTGGTTCTCCTCTAGTACCAGGCTGTTTGTCTCATCCCTCCCCTCTACCCTTTTTCTTTCCCTCTCTCGGTTCCATCTTTCTGCCCCTGCTATCTTCTTACTTTCTTTTTCATGTTGTAATTTTCGTCTCTTTCTATCCTTACTTTTTGTATCCGCACCCTTTTCTCTTTTTCTCATTCTGCTCTACTTTCTCTTTCAATTTTAATTTCGCCCATTTGTTTATTTTTCTTCGCGCCTCTACTCTCTCTGCCCCCTTCTCTATCTCTCTTTGTATACCCTACGTTACTCTTGCCTCCCCTGTTCTCTCGTCCTCCCGTCTCTCCGCCCGCCAATCGATCTTCTTTCCTGAACTGTGGCGTTTGTCTGAGACTCATCTGACACCTCCCTCTCTCACCACCCTGTCTTGAAGAGAAAACCTTTTCATGCATTGCTGCGCCAGCTTGTCGTCTTCCTCCTCCTCTTTCGTAGCCAGGGGCAAGTCACTTCCTCACCCCTGCATTGTAAAGTATCCACGCAGATAGCTCGGTGGGTTAATTTACCTGGTGCAGGGATCTGCCTTTAAAGTGAGATGACAGGGAGGAAATGCACCTGCAGTATAGATGTGATTCGAAGATTACATTTTCAAATATTAATTTGATATTTCAGAAGGATAACGTGCCTCCTGCAAAATAATGTCTTCATCGTGCGCGTACTATCTATGGGCCCCTGCTGGTGCCGAGCTCTTCAACCATCTGAGGTCGAGAAAATTAATATCATGTAAATATAACGTGAATTTATAGAGCATTGTGTCAGCTCAAAGAGCTTCTAGGTGCTAGATATCTCAGGGTACCAGATCTGGGGTATTCGGAGAAGAAATTAAAAAAAGGACCCAGACGACTAAATTTGATTAAAAAATTCAATGTTCATATTTTTTAAGACTCGCGAGCTGTCCGAATTGAGTAGCACAAGCCTCTTGAAGGAACGTGTTCCATAATTTAGCACCAATAAAAGGTAGATTCAAAAGCAACCTAGCCCCCGAGTTTTGATCCAATGGAAGTTTCCTATTTAGATATTTAGGCAGACCCAGATACAAATGAGTTAGCATAGTCAAGTATGGAGGGGATGAGAGCATGGATCGCAGGTTTTCTTTTCTGTGGCTAAAGGCAGAAACCCCAAGATTTATGTTGGTTAGCAGTGTTCTTCCAGGTTAGGTAGTTGAGTGTGGTCATGGTATGACAGAAGCCCGAATCACGGGTGCCAGAGAGCTCATATAAATGTTAATGAGCCAAGGGCGTAGTTTACTCAGTAAGATTCGGGAGGGGGGCTCGCATTTCTCAACTAAAACAGTGGACCACAGGGTGAGGAGAATGTGTGGGGTGACCACGTTGTGGGATGGACTAGTCCCATGAGGAGCAGGGTCAGTTCTGATTTGCCGAATGTGGGCCTCTGGGACTGATTTAGAGTTTGGCAGACCTGTCCTCTCTTGCAATGCAATAGGTCTCGCATTTACACGAGTTTGAGCTATTGACATTGCAAATAACAATGCCTTTTATTTTTGATTCTTGTTTAAAACTTAAATAAAAGTCATTGCCATTAACAATACCAATAGCTTAAACTCGTGTAAATGCGAGACCTATTGCATTGCAATTGCTTGTTATATTTTGTAGTGCGGCAGATTGCTCCTAGCTAACTCATGGTTTGTGAGCATAGAGCAGTGCTCGAAGGCTGCACATTCCGTAGAGCTCCTGCTCTGTACTTAAATGATTAAACCCAGCCAAGGAGCTGGGAGTGGCCATTGCACTGGATAGCTGCCTTCACACTGGAAGCTGAAGAAGCTAGTAGCATGCCATTGCTGATCCATATGTCATCACGCATTAGTGTCTGTCCGACACGGAAGAATGACAGATGACAAATTAACTTGTTGGACAATTTTATTGTTGTCATTTTTAGGAAGATCAAAGTCTAAATCTCAGTGATTGCCTCTTCCAAATAATTTTCTGGTTCTCACCCATCATGATAGGCCTTTACTTTGTGTAATATCCGGTTTGCGCCCTGTATTCAGTTCCTTGAAGCTACTAAGGTTATGGGCCTTTCGCTGTTCACGCTTTGCTTATCTATGACTAGGAGTCATCTTTCCCCTTCCCCCACTTGATTTGTAAAGCCTGATCATTTTTAAATACCTTTTACATATTTTTACCTACACATTTTCTAATTATATCATTGTTCTCGTTTTTCTTTTCGCTTTGCAAAGTGCTTGAGTGCTCTTAGACTTTGTGTGCACAATAAAACTGTATACGAATAATATAAATACATTGTTATGATTGAAACACAAGCCACAATTTCTAAGAGGCACCTGGTAGCTGGCTGTTGTGAGAGCTGAGACACCCAACTCTGTAGGCTGCACTGCACTGCAGGGCAGCAGGTAGAGGGGGCCATTGGGATGCTGACTCAGTGAAATCCATGCATGCTGCAGCCAGCTAATGCACCATTGTCCTCACCAGCACAAGCAGCAGCAGAGACTGCATGACCTGCATCACAATGCATAGCCCTCTCAGCGCATGCCATTACAAAGTCCCAAATGACCTTCTGTGCAATGCTCTTCTCTTGTAAGGGGGCATAACATCTTGACCAGAAGGCTCAGTCACACACTTGCCTGTGCTTGGGGACGCTTCGCAGAATCCCCCACCTTACTGACCGTGCCAGGCTCACAGTGCAGCTCATATAGGAGCGGGCAAGGAGGGCGGAGATAGACATTTTCCTCTTATTACTCACCAGTGCAGAGTCAGTGTAGTTGCCACTCAAGATAACTATACCAAACCCTGAATAGCTGACTTGTGTAAGCTGCTCCAAAATGTGAGATACCCTGTCAGTAAAACAGTGGCTGAAGGGGTCTCACCCATGACCCTATTCTATGTACGTTGTGTGCTAGGCTGAACCATAATGTGAATGACACTATAACGCAAAAATAGCTAATGTGCACGTTGTGGGATGGACTTTTCCCATTAGGAGCAGGGTCAGTTGCCCTTACAGCAGCAATGCTTGCACTCGTGTGCGTCGCCTCCCGCGCAGCGTCACACCCTCCCGCCACAACTTTCACTCTTTTTATTTGCATATTTATATAGCGCGAACTCGACCCGAAGGTATAGGAGCGCTTTACACGAGCACCGTATTTACATTACATATTCAGGCATGGGGAGATTAAGTGATTTGCCCAAAACCACAGGATGTGGACGCGACCACGAGGCTCAAACCCTGGTTTCCTGCACCAGAGGCTGCGGCGCAGCCAACGGACCACATCCTCTCCTTCTCTTTTCCCTCTACTCGTTCTCTACCTCTCCCTCTCTTACTTTATTGGTTTCTATTATTGATATATAGTTCTCAGCTCCTCTTGCAACGCCCACATACAGATTTGGAATGACTATCCTTGGGACCGAGCTTTGATGAGGTAAAATCCAGCCTTGTGCCCAGGCGACCTGGTCACTGTCTCGTGGCTACGGCGGTTCTACGAAGCCTGCACTCGAGATCCGACTGTGAGGTACTGTCTCTTGCTATTATCACTGCTGCCTCAAGAAATGTCCCTGAAGCTACCCTAATGAACTGTCCAGACAACAACACTAGGGTGCCGATTACGATCCGGTAACAAAATTCCCCGTACGACTCGTATCCGGTCTTTTTACCGTACGAATCGTACAAGTGCCGTACAAACTGCCAATTACGATTCGCATGGGAAAAAGACCATACAAATCGCATCGGGAATAATTCCCCACACGTCCTCGGGTCGGAAAATGTGTCCGACACGTCCCCGGACGATTTACCGTACAAATGTGAAAAGTGAAGTCCGACCGCGGAATCACGATCCATCCCGTGCGTCCGATGTTACAACCGTATGGAAAAAACACCGTCCGCACAGAACACCCATAGCAACCATGGAGACATGTGCCCGCATACGCGCCGACCCCCCCCCAGCCCCCGTATGTTCGAGTCGCACCCGTGTATGTGTCGAACCCCCCCCGTGTATGTACACCCGTATATGTACACCCATGTATGTACGGTGCGTACCCCCAGCGCGTAGCGCTGGGGGTACGCACCGTACATACACGGGTGGGGGTACGACTCGAACGTACACGGGTGTACATACATGGGGGTTCGACACGTACACGGGTGTACATACATGGGGGGTTCGACACGTACACGGGGGTACATACACGGGGGTTACGACACGTACACGGGTGTACATACACGGGGGGTACGACTCGAACGTACACGGGTGAACATACACGGGGGTTCGACACGTACACGGGTGTACATACACGGGGGGTACGACACGTACATGGGTGCACATACACGGGGGTATGACTCGAACGTACACGGGTGTACATACACGGGGGGTTCGACACGTACACGGGTGTACATACACGGGGGGTATGACTCGAACGTACGGGGGTTGGGGGGTACGACTCGAACATACGGGGGCTGGGGGGTATGACTCGAATGTACGGGGACTGGGGGGGGTACGACTCAAACGTACGGGGGCTGGGGGGGTACGACTCGAACGTACGGGGGCTGGGGGGGTATGACTCGAACGTACAGGGGCTGGGGGGGGTCGGCGCATATACATACGGGGGCTGGGGGGGGGTCAGCGCGTACCGGGCCACCTACTCTGGTCGTTTCGCGCCGTACTTCGCTTTTCCGGCACTTTTTGGGTGCCGTGAAAATATTGCCGTCCGGACTGCTGTCGGTTCGAATCGTACTTCCTGGGTCGTGAAACGCTGCCTGAAAGCGTCCCGACGTCACGTCGCAGCATTCTCGGATCACATTGGTACGTATAATTTCGTCGGTAGGTGTTTTTTACGATTCGTACGGAAATGGTGTTTCCGTGCGAATCGTAATTCCATGTTTGTAAAGTTTTACAACCGGGTACGACGGTTCGTACCCGGTTTATACCGGATCGTAATCGGCACCCAGATCTTGTACGATGGGCACAGACTCCTGATTGGACCTATATTGTATAACTTGGCGACATATTGTTAATTGTAATACTGGGAACTGCAATATGGTTTCTTATAAATGTTAATAAAAACAAGTAAAAAAAAAAAAGAACTAATGAGGGGC
This sequence comes from Triturus cristatus, assembly GCF_964204655.1. Classification (NCBI taxonomy): domain Eukaryota; kingdom Metazoa; phylum Chordata; class Amphibia; order Caudata; family Salamandridae; genus Triturus; species Triturus cristatus. Next base: position 1,208,248,951 of record NC_140591.1, on the reverse strand, counting down.
TGACTCAAAACCACCTGTATCTGTTATTCTTATTAACATGTATCCGTTTCAGCAGACTGAAGTAACAGCTAACTCTGTCGCGCCAGACTTGAAGTTATCTGAAGTGTGTGTCTGCACATGAAGGGTGTGTACTGAGGCGGTATATTATTAGACATGGTGCCTTTACCGAAAAAAGATGCACTTACCTTTAATAAAGAAAAACGTTGATTTAATGGAAAGATCAGAGGAATCACATATTGCAAATTGAAAGCATCATCATAAAAAGCTTCAAGAAATTGTAGAAGTCAAACATTTGCAATGTCACAGACGCATACATCAGACCAATAGGTAGACATAAATAGTTCCTTATTGTTCATCTATAAAAAATATATATTTCTTCCCAGGATAAAGCAGGTAGATGTACCTATTGTCCTTGTATTGCGGTCTAATGCAAAAATAGTTAGGGCCTTATTTAGATTTTGAGGGACTGGATATTATTATTATCATTAATATTATTATTATTAGTATTATTAATAATGCATTTTTGTAGAGCTCACGGCTATCCAAAAACAGGCTTCCCAGCCCTAACCGGACTCCTGAGAAGATAGCGTTTTTAAGTAAAACGAAGAGTTTTGAATTGCTTTCTGAAACTTAACAAATGTTTATTTGTTCTACAGTGAATCGGTAGAGAGTTCCACTGTTTTAGAACAAGGTATGCAAACAAACGACCCCCCACCTCTTACTCTCTTGATTCTGGGGACACTAAAGAGATATAGATTGTTTGATCTCAATTTTGTAATAGCGCTGTGGGGTGTAATGAGATGTCAAATACATGGTGCTTTAAAATTGAATTCTTTTGTTTGTTGGGTGCCAATGAAGTTTGACAAGAGCAGAGCGTGCTAACTGCGTTTTTGGTATACCCAGCAGTAGTCGAGTCGCTGGATTATGGGTAACTTGCAGCTGCTTTGTGACAGATAAAGGGCTGCCTAAAAAGAGAGAGTTGCCGAAGTCTGAATGAGATACTATGAGGCCCTGAGGCAACTAATCTACGTGTTTCCATGGGGAGCCACTTGAGCATCTACCTCAGTGCTCTGAGGAGGTCGAAGCACGTAGGCGCAACTTTCTTTGCCTGGGCGGTCATGGGGAGATCTTTGGCCAATATGAACCCAAGACTTTTCACTTCTGGTTTGAGGGGGGACCCGCACCCAAACACTGGGGCCAGTAAAGTTGAATCTCATAATGACAGTTTATTTCTGATTACCATGATCTCTGTTTTGTCACCGTTCAATTTACAGGTGGTCACCATCCAGTTGGTAACCTGCTCCAATCAAAGGGTGACTCTTTCAGATGAGGAGCCTATATTAAGTGACAAGGAGACAATAATCTGAGTATCATCCGCATATGACATCATGATGATTCCTAGGGAACAAATGATGTCTGTAGAGGGGGATGTACAGATTAAAGAGCATAGGGCTCAGAGATGAGCCCTGTGGCACTCCGCATTTCAGATGATGAGTCGCCAAGAGAAAGGACCCTTCACTACCTTCAAAGCTCCTATATTTGGAAATGAAGCCAGTCATTTTAACGTGCTACCTGTTAAACCTGCTTCTTCCAGTCTCTGTCTTGGGATGGAATTGGTGTGTGTTGAAAGCTGCGCTCAAATCAAGATTCATGAGCGCAGCCGACCCACCCTTATCCAGGAACTTTTTAAGGTCCTCTGCAGATAGCATGAGAGTCGTCTCTGTGCTACAGCCAGTTTTAAAACCACTTTGCATGGGAGGCACTATATTATTAGACTCCAGAAAATCAGTAGGATGGCCACTTAATAATTTACCCAGGATTTAACTGACACCTGGGAGTAATGAAATGGGTCTATAGTTTTCGATTTGATCGCGGTCTAATGAAGATTTCTTAAGTAAAGGGCAAATGATTGCATGTTTCCTCAAGTCAGGAACTGAACAACTTTCTAAAGATTAATTGTAGTTGTCCATCAGGGCTGACAGGATTATATTCCCCTTTTAAAAGAATATTTTGGGGAGCAGGGTCCAGGGGAGAGCCGGACTTGACTGTGTGCGCTATAGTCATGATATTGTTTTTAATGAGCTGCGGAAAGGTTGAGAGTTTAACCTTAGATTTCTTGACTAAGACACTGTCATTGGTTTTGATGTCAAGTTCTGATGGCCCCAACAATGCCTCATGAATGAGCCTGACCTTTCCAAGAAAGTAACTGGCCAGCTGCTCATAATGTTCCTTGGAATGGGAAAGCATCAACTCCTGCCGTGTTGGGTTTTTAAAAAAAAGATTAGATTTCCTTAGACAGATGTAAGGACTACCTGATTTTATCAGCAAGGTCATCTAGCCTGGTTCTACCAATAGTGTGCTCATATTTTTTCAAGACTTTATGTTTGCTTGCTTTTGTAATTATAATGGCATCTCCATTTCCTTCTGCATCTCCTACACTCTTTCTTTAATTCCTTTTGCTCTGATGTAAATCATTTGACATTGTCCTTAGCCTGACGTTGGTTGCAAATTTTCAAAGGATCTCCAGTATAGTGCTGATCCATTTCTTAAAGATTGAGTAGGAAGAGGAACTGTCACTGTCTAAACCTGCAGCGGAACCATGCAGGCCTGTTTCCCATCTAGTGAGCTACCAATTTGGACTATTACCTATTGAGCTTTAATTGTAGTGTGTTGGGTTTAAGCTCTTCTATTTCTGAGTCAAAACGTGGCAGTTGTTCTGTCCTCCATATTACAAGAGCCATGGCCTCTAATCCATTTGTAAAATATCCCAAGGGTCATCCACCACATTTGTGATGGACTACCTCATCCTCCATCCGCAATGGTGTGGGGTAAGTTATGATAAATGAATGGGTAGTAAATTTTGCCTTTGTAGATTCCTAAAAGTGAAGGTGCTATAAAGTAAATGCTTGTGATACTGCGTTCATGAAGAAATTAGTTGTATTTCTCCCAGATACAGAAAAATAAATGTATAATTCTCAGTTCTGCTCTAGGAGAACATTAAATTGACACAGTAACATTGGAATGTCAATTTTGCTGCAAGAGAAGGTAAGCCACACCCCAGGAAACCAAGTGAAAAATGATATACTACCATAATACCACAAAACACGCACCAAACAACTACATCGCACTTTAATTGGTTACTGAAGCAAAATAGACAAATCGATGTTGGTCTGGATTAGGAGCAAAGGGCCTGATTTAGACATTTTATGCCCTTCAGGGCTATGACGTAAATCATTCCATTGCCCCGGCAGACATCCCGTCCTCAAATTTATTAATGTTTCCTGACATCTCATAATATTAGCAGGATCAACATTTCCTGTCCATGTTGTAAAAGTTTAACTCATGTATCCTTCAAGCAGGATGACCACCCATGAAACTTTTAAATAGTTTTGAGTTCTTCAAAAACAAACCTAATGTGGGAGTTTGTCTTTGAAAAGAGTAAACCTAATGACCCTGAAACCATGGGAGTTTTTTCCCAAGGAGTGAGGGGTAGCTTTGTTATTACTGTCACTGATGGACAGGAAAAAAGAACCATCTGGCCACCTACTGTAAATTGGATAGATGGATGTATGGCTATCCTCAAATGGTCGGTACTCCGTCGGGCCATTGGAGGAGTATGTCAGTGATGGAGCCACACAGGCTCTGTCTATGACATACTTAAGGTCCTTCCAGGCCTAAATCAGGAGGGCAGGTCATGAGGTTACATTTGCGGCAGAACACCCTCTCCGTCAAATGCTAAATCACCACCAAAACATGTTTAAGCAACCTAAACATTTATGTTTAAATGAAAGATAGTGGAAGCTCTTAAGTAGAGTATATCTGTCCCCATGCCCAAACAGGAGTGTTGCTATCATGAATATCCTGGTCATTGATTTTCACTTTGACCTAGTTCGGAATTACCCATGATTTGTACCTAGCATATTCATCAGTTTCGGTTGACATAACTCTTCCAGCATTGAGGACTACATGGTTTTGCCTGGATGTTGTTGACTTTCCACCTCTTCTAGTTTTTACAGGAGTCTACCAGACTATCAGTTAAGTCAATGCAACCAGATAATACGGTTGTGATGTCATCAGATATTAATATCGCAACCAGCTGTAATGCCTGCCTCACACAAAATTCCCAGCCATACCAGAGAATATATTTGCTCAGTTACATTGCACATCTATATATACAAACAAATACAAGCTACTGTTCTATTAACCAATCTTGTCCCATTCCAAGTTTGGGATTTATACTTCTAGGCAAGTCTCAGATTAGTGATCCTGCGCACAATCCACCTGGATTTGAATTCATATATCCTGAGCTGAATTTTATCTTCAGCCACATCTAAGTATATATTTCATAGAGATAATAAAAACTCCACCCAAAAAAAACAGCGAAAAAGAAAGAATAGATTTCAGTTTGATTCCCCTAAAGGCAATGCTCTACCACAAGACACCTGCTGGTTTCATATGACAATGTGCAATATGTATTGCAGTATTGCAGGCTACAATATAACAGATTGGTCATATGCATGTCATCTTTTCCATATAGACCCCTGATTTTCTTGTAATTATTCTAAATACTCTGAGTCAATAACCGACTTATTGGTACATCCCAGATATCTTCCTGCAGCGAAGGAGAGACAGGTTTTGCAATTATGACCTTTCTTTAGAATGAGCAACAGGTTGGAAGCTCAGAAAATGTTGTATGTCATTAAATGAATAAATAAAAAAGTTTGCATAGAACAAAGAGCCACTAAAGACTAAAGGGTATATTTATCAAAGAGTTTGCATCATGCTTGTATCACCCGAAGGGATGCAGCTCAACTGAAATTCTAGAATGAGATTTAGCAAGCCACGCAAGGCCACCTTGTGTGGCCCTGCATGGCTTGGTAACTCTGGAGTAACGCAAGGCAGCGCAAGTTACCGCAGTGTATTACTCTTCCCCAGGGAGGCTTTCCATGGGAGGCGCATGGGTGTTCCCATGCATCCACCAATGGATTTTGGCGCATTCCCAGATTTACCATGAGTGGTGGACCTAGGAATGTGTCAAAATGCTATGCCTTCCCGGCGAAGCAAGGAGAAATAAGTTTTAATCTCTTTTTATGTGAGCTGCATTCTGCAACACACATAAAAAGAGGAAAACACCTCAGAGTATTGTTTTTGTGCAGGAAGAAAGCAATCCTGCCTGCAATGCAGGCACACTTAAACCATAGTGCAAGGGTGCCTGCTTTAGCCAAAAGTGCTCCAGCATAAGGAGAGAGCAGGAATGCTCCATATCTTGATAGATATGGTACATTCCTTCCCTCTCTTTTTCTTGCAGCATAGCAAGGTGTCTTGCTGCCTTGCATGAAAAAATTATGAATATGGCCCTAAGAATCCCACACTGAAGACCAGTAATTAACAGTGAAAAGGTACAACTAAATGGATTTAGAGTGAGAACAGTCAGGTTTTAGTCAGGTAGTGGAAAGTGGCTTTAGAATGAAATGCACAAATAGGTAGAGGAGTCCTGCCAATCTGAAGGGCACAGATGGAACATAGGGTTTGATAATGGACTAAAAAATATTTAGGGCCAATTCCAGCCACTACCCTTCAAGTGAAAGAAATGGCATTAAATTGTTTTCTTTTTGAAACAGGCAGCCAGTGAAGCAGTTTCATGGTGATCCTAACAGATTTGTGTTACCATAATATTGTTGCATTCATGAAGAATATCAAAGGTATGAATATCCTTTTCATGTGTTGTTTTAATATAATTGATAAAAACATCACTTAATATAATATAGTTGAGTTATATATCGATTTTTCAATAAATCTATAGTATTTTAATGTTTAGAAGTTTATTATTTTTATTTATTAACATGTTTAAATAAGTTATGATTTGGGTGTTGGTTTTGTAAGAGAATTGGGGATGTGGTTATTCTTTTTTACAAAATGTAGTCAAATATTTTCTATTTATGCAGTTTGTATGTATTTTGTATGTATTAATGTAGTTTGCTAATGTAATTTAGGTAATTTTTGTTTAACAGTGGAAAGCAGGGGTCATTCCCTAATTGGGTGGGGAGTGTTTTGACATGTTTGTAATGTTTTTAAGGATACTGTTTTAAGTGAATTGATTTAAAAAAAAATGTATATTTTGTAATGGTATATATTTCTGTAAGTTAAAATATTGTTTTCTAAAGTATTTATGAAATGTGTAATTTAGTACATTTATTAAAGGAAAATTATTTTAAATTTCTTTTTCTATTGAAATATTTATTATGGAGGTGGTTTGATTATTAAATTGACTTTACATTGTCCCTGGGAGTACACTGTGGTTCCCTATCTAAGACAGTGTTGACATACCCTGCCTGTTCTCTCCCGGGAAAGGAATAGAACCTAGTCAGTTAAAAAATGCTTCTCACGCTGGGCGGGAGCAAAGGAAAGTGCCCAGCTCCAGTCAACACCCAGTATGGTGATGGCTGTGGAGCTTGCTGGAGAGGCAGAGGCTTTTGTGAGTCACCCCATTGCTCCCTACTGAACCCTGCATTGTGGGGGCCCTGGGAGGCATTCGAGCACCCACCTACAATTAAGAAAGCAGTCTCCACTCACAAGGAGAGCCAGCTAGGGCCATGGGTCCTTGGCACCCCTGCCCAAAGCCTGTAACTAAAAATTGAGCTGTGGGTGCCTCTGGTGCACACCAGAGCACCCATTCGGTAAAAAAAAAAACATGCTGGCTCCCACAGGCACACACAATGTGTGCCGGCCATGGAGCTGGCTGGAGCCCTTTAGGCTCCCCAAAAGGTCTCCAACTAAAATTAAACATGTGGGCATCCTGGGTGGGCACCGTGACACCCCAAAAATATAAATAGTAAAAAAAAGTAAATAATAAATAGTACCCTATGATGCCCTGCAAGGGCTGTTTACACTTCTGGTCAGCTTGGTGATGTCCCTAGAAGGGGCAGGGGCGCATCAAACATTTTTTTAATGTTAAGGGGGGCTGCATTGAGTGCAGCAGCCTCCCACCAGCAAAAATATTAAATCTTCTGGGTCATTAATTTCATCACCCCAGGAGAATTAATGATATGTTGTTAAACATTCCAAGTTTGAGCACTATGCTCTACAGCTGGAGTGAAATGCCCTCTGGTACTTGGTTTTAAGATTGTGTTTTGTGGGTTGAAACATGCTAAAAGAAAAAAAAAATAGTCTCTGAGTCTTACTTGCAACATTTTTCAGCCCACAAAATGCAGTTATAAAAACTATGTTAAAAGGAAGACTCACAGACATGTTGACTTTATTTATTTAATTAAAGCTTTATTAACATTTTTATAACAATCACTGTTAATAAACATTAAGGCCCTATCACGATGCGATTCAGAAAGCCGACTTCCGACTCACGTCTTCCAAACTCCTAATTACTATTTAGGCGGCCAAAAGTGAAATCAGTCGGTCATTCTGGCTAGATTCCGAGCATAAACCAACATATGGAATCATTCATCTTTCATGATTCATAATAGCAGGCCCTACATATAAATTTTATTTAAAAAAGGTAATAATATTATACTATTTACCTAAATGCAGTAGAGGCAATAATACAAATGATAAAGAAATAGAGAGGCAACAGAGTAAATAAAAAAATATATACTATGATCTTTCTGTAGTTGCTGTTATAGATAACCAGAGAGCCCCTGACGGGATGACGAAGTCATATCTTGGCAGCAAGGTTCTTCATCACAAACGTACCAACCCCTGTCTGTGAACATGGAGACAGCTTGATTGTTCTGGGTCAGATATGTATATACGCTACCTAGATATCTTGGACCCAGCATGAGGTTACAACACTTCATTATGAGAAGGAGGGATATAAGGCGTAAATCCATCTATCACCTTTCTACCAGCATGTAGTATACCAACTATACTTTTATTCAAACCCCGAAATTGTCAGTGGGGTTTCTCTTTATTTCCTAAAATGAATCTTTTCTGTAATTGTTTCCATCGCACCGGGTGGAATGGTGAAGGAATTGTATCTTTTCTTCCTTTTTCCTTTTTGCCACTACGGAGTAGTAGTTATTTCCAACTTATAATTAAGTATATTATGGGCGCTATTTCTGAAATTATTTCCTTTGCTTACAGATTACCCTCCATTTTAAATGTAATCCTTAAGGAGAGGTCCTGAAGAAGGTGGATGCAAATAGTTTCTACCCACCGAAACGTACGTCAACCTAATCGATCCCCAGCTGGCAACTTAATCATGGACACTAAATGAAGGGTTCTCCCCATGATTTGAGTTGTGTATGCTTTTTGAAGCTGGGTTTTTGATGTATGTGAGGTCTGAATGTGTGAGTACAGTATGTAAGGCTGACATGTGATGATAGGTTGTTGTGATGTGAGGTTGATCACAGTATGGGGAGTGTATAAATCATGTTTACAATGTATATTACTATAAAATATTGAAACACATATGAAAAGTATTGTATATACAACACAAATGAAAATGCATTTTATAACTAAAAAAATTATTTTACCTTTTGAAAAAAATTAATTTAATAAACAAGAATGTAAATTAATAAAATATTGTTGTATCCATTGTATAAACACAGCAAAGGGCAGCCCAGTGAACTTTTATAGCCATTGTTAAAGAGATTTAGGTTGATTGGGAGTGCTTTAGTTGCCTATATTTTTGTTCTCTCCCGCTTCTCCCAGACCTACAAATCACTTTTAGGGGGTACCTCTTTGATATTGAACTAGATTCCGATGGGGCTCCAGGAGCCCGTTGGGCTGTCAGAGACAGCAACGTAATCCCATACAATGGCATTCCCGCCGTCAGGATTACAATGTCAGTTTCCGATATGGAAAGCCTGTCAAAAAGCGACTTTGAGTGCCACTAGCAGGGCCCCTTTCTCCCTGTAGCCCCCCTGAAAATCCCTGCATCGTGTGGTATGCACCATGAGGTGTCTGCCACACGGTGCTGAGATTTGCACAAACTCCCATTTCGCTATGTGCTACAGACAGTTCACGGCCACAGCACAAGCTCCCATAGACAAATGGGAGTGTGTGACTACACCATGTACATTTGCATTTTAATTGCAGTGTCCGTAAAATGCCGACCGGAGTTCGGTCGGGCCCAAGACTAGGGGTGGGCGGAATTTGCGAAATTAACCTTCGCAAATTATCGCGAAAATGTTTAAAATTATCGCAAACAAGCGGAAATATCGCGAAGATGCGGAAGTTTTTTTCCGGCATGTTCGCGAGATTTTCTGCATGGTTGCGGGTCGCCAACTTACCCATGTGGTTGCTTGCGGGCGCGGCCATCTTGTTTTGAGTTGTTCTCGCGGTGCATGATCGCGAGAAGAAAGACGTGATCGCGCAACGCATGACGTCACTGCGGGCGCGAACTGTCGCGAGACAGCGCAAATGGCTAAAAACAATACAACATCTCATGGAGAACGCGACCGGATCAATAAAACTTGTCGGCGAACGCAGGGATTCAGGTAAGGCGATCGCGCGCGCGCGAGAATGTATTATTTTACAGCGCGAGCAAGAAACAAATTATCGCCAAGCTGCGGAAACCGGAATTTTTGACATTTTCGCGCTCTCCGCGGAACGCAAAAATGTCAAATTATCGCAATTTCCGCGAACGGAACAAAATTTTTGCCCAGGCCTACCCAAGACAGCAATGGTGTTAGTCAGAGGCAACTCCGACTGACATCATAATCGAGCCTTGGATTGTGTGAATGACTAATATATACATTTGATTAAAAATGTTGGTGGTTTTTGGACAAAGATGATAGATCTACTTTATATATATTGATATGCACACCCCTTGATAAAGCTAAAAGGCACTGTGTTCATATTTTGGTGTTTTGACCTTTTGACAGTAAGTCTCCCTTTGTGTGGCCAGGTCCTACAAGACCAATCGCATGCTCCACATGCCCAAAGGTAGTGTGCTGGAAGAGGTAAGGTGCTCTCAAGGGGTTCAGGCCCGGCGCTCAACCTCATGCAGCACACAAACAAATGCAATGCACTATGTGGGGTTGGCTGCCCATAAGGGGGTGGAAGCCGTCCCTGTGGCAAACCCACCACCATACACAGCCTTCTGCCATGCACAGTGTGTAGTTGGTTGTCTGCAAGGGGTTTGGATACAGGTCTTGGACCTGTGGTCAACCCCACACCACACGTCGACTCTGTTCATGCACAACGTGAGTTTGGTATTGCTTTACATTAAAAACAACTAGAATTTCACTGACAAAACAAAGTTTGAAGTGATGCTATTCTTAGGAATTCCAATCATGTCTAATATTACATTAAAAAACTTAGAAATTCACTGAGTTTTTCTTTTTAAAGTAACGTTATAGTTAGGTGAAAATGTCGGTGCCAATGTACTGTTTTTAACTAATAAAACACTGACATTAAACTGTTATAGTTATCTCAAGTAACTAAAGTCAAGCACTAAAGTAACTATGACTCGCACCCACTGTGCAGGTGGTCATCCCAGCTAGAACGGAGGGCAGCAGTGCCATCTAGGTATGCAGCACTGAAGTCCTCCAACCCAGCCAGGACCCAGTTGACCAAGCTCTGGAAGATGGCGGAGGCATTCTTTAACTTATTCTGAAAGTGACACTCTGTGGTGGAGAATGCATACCTCCCATTGGCCCCTGACAGTATTGTGACATACGATTGAATGTAATCAGGACCTTTTCTGCTCACAACCGGTCAGTGGTGCAGTAGCTCAGGAAATGGCATGAGCATCTGTCTTAGTGATTGAGTTAAGCCCTGGGTTATCCACATAGAATCAAAGTTTTGTGGTGGTTCCCAACAGGGCAGCTTTGGCACCAGAACCACTAGAGTGGACTATGAGCTGTTGGAGTGTTCAATCACTCCTACCTCCAGCAGTTTGGGTACTTCCTCCTTGATATTGGCTCTCACTCAATCAGATATCATATAGATTTTATTTGTGAAAAGCATGCTGTCCCCTGTGGCGATGTCCTTTGTACACTACTTGGTAAGCTTGAGGGCAAGTGAACACAGAGAGAAGAATAACTACAGCAACTGGCAGTATTCTCTCTCCTGGCCGGGAGTCAGAGAGGGGGCAAGGATCACACCCTCTAGTGAACACTCTTGCTCTTTAGATGAGTGGTGATCTGGGAGATGTTTGATCTCCTCACCTCTACCTGCCACCAAGAGCATAGTGACCTCAGACCTCTGAAAGTGAGGCTTGAGGCAGTTGACATGCAGGAAGCTCAAAGAATTCCTGGCGGTCCACAATGTAGGTGACGTTCCCCTTCTGCTCCTTGATCTCGTAGGGCTCAGTCTACCAGTCCTGCAATGCCCAGGACTCTAAAGGATCCATCACTGACACTTTCTGACCAGGTTAAACTATATTGGCCTTCTACTCATAACAAAGCTTCATGACTTCCTGGCTTGACTCCAGGTTCTTAGTGGCCTTTTTGAAAGAGCACTTCATCTGAGTCCGAAGAGACAAGATGTAGCCTACTGCATCTTGGAGAGATCTATTGGGACCTTGCTCCCACCCCTCCTTCCACAAGCCTGAAAGGGCCTCTAACAGGGTGGCCATAAAGAAGTTCAAACGGACTGAACCCTACCCCCTTCTGAGGCACTTCTGTCTCAGCAAACAACAGGCATGGCAAGTGGATGTCCTACTTACTTCTCAAAAGCTCTGACAGGCCTATAATTATGCCTTTGAGGTTCTTGTTGAATCTGTAAATCATTCAATGTTCTGGAATTGGTACAGTGTGGTGACCTTGCCGGCTTCCCCATACCACATTGACATCATGTATAAGTGGGTGCTGTGTCAGACAAAACCTCCTTGGGGAAACTCACTTGCGTAAAGATCTCAATTAGTTCCATGGCCACTGCAGGCACAGTTAAGGTCCTCAGAGGTATGACACAGGGTACCATGTGGTATCGTGCACCAAGACCAGGATTATTATGTTGCCCAGGACAACCTTGGGGTCCAGATGCCTCACAATGTCAATGCCCACCCTCTCAAAGGGGTTGCCAGTGACAGTGAAGAGAAGCAGTACAGCCTTGCACATTACCCCTGATTTCTCACTGGCCAGGCAGGTAGTGCAGGACCTGGATAATGTTTTCATGGTCACTTTAAGCTGGGGCCAGTAGAAGTGAGTGACCAGCCTTGAAAAGGTTTTGGCTTGCCCGAGATATCCTGCCAGGGGTACATCATGTACCAGCTCCAGTAGGAAAGGCCAGTAGCACTGATGGACCATCAACACATGGGTTGCACCAGCTCAGAGACTTGGGCTCCCTATATAGCAGACTATTTTTCCAGTATGGGAGGTGATCACCAGAAGTGTTGCCATTTGCCTAGGCCTCGGCCTGTCACCATAGGCCTTCAATAGCAGGTACATTCCTACTGCACCTGGCAGAACTTTGCCCGGGAAGGGCCTCCTTCCGTTTTCCATCAGGGTCATTCAGGTAGATCTACCAAGACAGGAATGTCCTCTCCTGTAGGTTCCAGGCCATTTCCCTTGGGGTCAGCTTCCCCCATACCATGGGAACATCTGGGTTTCTGATACCCGCAGCACTTCTCTTTCTGGTACATACCTGGGTCATTGTTCCAGGTCTTCTTGACTCCCCTCTGGGTCTGCTAGAGACTGTATGGACGGGCACATTCACTTAGGCAATCTTAACACCTTCAACTGGAATGGGAGATCCACCTCTTTGAAGATAGTGTAGAGATCCCAGCAGTCTGTCTACAGACATGGCCAGACTCACAGCTACCTTTAAGGAACCTGAGACCCCCCTCCCATTCATAAGGAATCAGAGCCACTGGATAGTGACTCACTTAGTTGTCTGCTGTCACAACCAGGTGGACTACATTAGGGATGATTACCTGTGCTGTTGTCAACAGATGACACTTAACAGTATTCATACTGGTTCCTATGTCTCTCAGATTCTCCCCCCTCTGCCTATTGATGATGAGCCACTGCCTGTACTTCTTACTGTTGACAGGTGTGTGAGCCTTTGGCACCATCTATTTGTCATTCAGAGACACTAGAGTAACATCTGCACTCCTCCCAATACTAACTGGGGCAAACTTCCTCCCTAAGCACTACACTTGTCATCCCCAGTGTAGGAACTCCAGTATGGCAGATTGGATCCCTTTTAAGTGCCCCTACTGATAACACTTATGTCACTTCTGTGCAAAGTGGCATGCGGGCCTCTGCCTATAAAAATCACCTTTATTTTGTTCAGGATGGAATCCCACATACAAACTATTTTGGGACCTTTTGAAACCTTTTTAGGTTTTACTTTGTCTCACCCCCACCTCACTTTATTCTAGTGGGGATACTGTCCAACCTTTTGGTGATCCCCCACAGATTCCTTCTTAAACACTTTGGTGCTAATCCACAGACAGTCACATTTGCAAGCTCCCTGGGTACAGTGAACTCGATATCTATCATGTGTTGGCACAACTCTGTAAAGCAAGCACTGAGTATGTGTACTATTATAATCAGGTTATCTCCTTCCTCAACATCACTCACTTTAATATCCTTCATCCAATGACTCTGTGCTTTACTGGAGTAATCCACCCAAGAATGGCTAGACAGTCTGTCACTGTCCCTAAACCTCAAGTGCTATTTCTGTGGGGAGAGCCTAAACTTGGTGATAGGGCTTGTAATCATGTGTGTATAGGTCATTTGGTCAGCTACCTCTAGGGCCAGCAGGGTATCCCTCCCAGCCGCTGGAACTTGCCTCCAGAGACTAGCCCGCAATCTACCTCTCGGACCCTATACATACGCAGGACTATGGGAACACCTCTTTATCACCTCCACCATCTTCATTATACTCTATGAGCTTCTTAGCCTTCAAGTCCAATTCCTTCTGGCTCGTTTCCTGAGGCAGCAAGATATTCCCCTCCTCCCGAGCCAGTTTCCTTTCCTGCAAGGCCCTTTCAGTCTCAGGCTTTTCCTGAGCTAGGGTGCTTTCTGCCTCAGCCCTTTTTGTGGGTCTAGGGCCTTCTCTGTCTCAGCCCCTTTCTCTTCTGCAGCCAGTTTCAGCTGGGCCAATAAGTTTCAGCTTTTTTCAGCTCTCCTGTCCTCCTGTTCCTCTGGGAACAAATTGTTCGAGGACACACTGTGCCCTGCTCAGGATCTAGATGGGGACCTCAGTGCTACAGGCACTCCTCTCTCGTTTGGGGTCGTGGTCAGCATGTTCTCTAAATCTTTACCCATTTCATCCTTTGCTTTCATATCATCCACATCCTCCTCCTGCTCATGTGTTGTAGATTGCAGCTGGTGGACCTCCTATCTGGAGTTCCTTTTCTTGAAGCATTTTGTCATCTGCAGCCCCCTCTCTGCATAAGTGTTTCAGCTCTGCCACAACATAACATTCAATCTTGCTGAGGATTCCTTACATTCTTACAAACAAGTATCACATGCGCACAAATATGAGGCAGAAATTGAATTTTGAAAAAGTAAAAAAAATGGGCAATCAAGGAGAATTTAAAAATAATGTATTTGATGTCAGATCATCATTGGGGATTTTTGGTTTTATACAAATCGTGTGCCACTGCACAAACACAAGTACTGTATCCCACCACAGAGGACAAATGTAAGAAATTGGGTTATAAATTGAGAGGGCTGGAAGCACCATTCAAACAATAATCACAATCTTTGTCTAGGTGAACAACAAAGGTTACTAATTAAAACTGTTCTTAACCCTCTGGTAGCTTAGTACAAAAGCAGTCAGACTTAACTTTGAGGCAAAGTGCAAAGTATTTATGCAGCACTCAAATAGCAACATAGTGAAAACAAAACAAAAGAATAATCCCAAACCAATGTAAAATATTCTAAAATGACACAAAAACAACAAAATCCAATCAGTAGAACAGGAGTTATGAATTTTTCAACTTTCAGTTGAAAATGGTGTAAAAGACCATAAAGCTCCACTCAAGGTCATGCTGAACCAGGATACAGTCACAGGTTTAGGCTAAACACAACAGAGTGGATATAGGGACCAGGTTTGTCCCAGTGAGAAGTTTACCTTCTCAAGAAATCTCAGCTGGAGCTTTGAATTGGCAGGAGCCATGAAGAGATCATTGTTAGGCAGAAGACCTGGGGCCAAATGTATGAAGCCAAATTGCGATGCTCGCAAACGCTGAAATTCGCTGAATTTCATAGTTTGTGATCGCAATTTTGGCAGTGTGCAATGTAGCTCACAAAAACCACTCGCAAAATAAGGAATCGCAAAATTTGTGATTCCCTATTTTGCAAATGCATTTAAGGAATCCCAAATTGCGATTCCTCAAATGCAATGTAGGAAGCACTCAATATGGTGGTAATTTGTGACTTTTTTGAAAAATGCACTTTTTTGCATTTTTCAAAGAGCCATGTGGTGCAAATACATGCCCTTAGGGCATGTACGTGCGCCACATGTGCACACATGCTTATTTCAGGGGCGCAACAGGGTGTCCTATTGACACCCTTGCAACCTTGAAATTGCATTCTCAATTTGCGATTCCCTAATTGGGAACCGCAAATTGAGAATGTCTTCCCATTCATTCCTATTGGCCTTCTAGCCCATAGAAATGAATGGGAAGGTATTCCTTATTTGCGAATCTCAATTTGTGATTCATAAATGAGGAATATGTAGGATTCACAAAATATTTAGCAAATCCTACATACATTGCATTTTGCGATTCTCTAATTGCGATTCCCTAAAAATCGCAATTTGAGAATCGCAAAACGCGTTTTCCATACATATGGCCCCAGGTGATGTTGCTGATGCAAGGAGCCCACTTGTGGTCACAAGGAGCCCCAAATGTCTAGATTTTCACCCGTAGCTTGGTTTTGAGGCAGGAGGAGTACAATCCGATGCCAGCCAATGTTCCAGGACATGGGGGCACCTCTTGAAGATCAGGACTAACTCCAGTAGAGGCCAGCAGCAAGTCTCAGGCAGGTGCAGATGGTGCTGGCCATCTGTGCAGTTGCAGAGAGTCCTCTTCTAGCTTGTGTGTCTTACTTCAAAAGGAGGTCAGCCAACTGACCCTTGGAGTCAGTTCTAGGGATAGTGGTTTCATGGCAATCAGCTCCAGTCTGGACAGTCCTTCTTCTGAATTTTCCACAGGTTCAGGAGTGAACTGATGAGCGGTTCGAAAGGTGACTTTTTTATACCCAGTGCTAGTTTGCCCTCTTTATCTAACCTGCCCTTTATTGGGTCTGGCCCAAACTGTCTAGGGTAATAAAGGCAGACAGGTGTAGCTGTGATCTGCATTTGTCAATGTCCTGACAGTCTGCCTTAGAAGTCATGATCTAGGATGTCACATCCCTTAGGCTACTCCTTTGAAGCTCATGAAGGACTACAAGTATACAGCCCCACAAGAAACCCTGGCTCAGGAAAGAAACACCCTCCCTACACCCAAAGTCCTTTTGCCCCCATATCTGGAAGGAATATACAACATGCCCCAGGAGAGTCATTCACAGTCATGTCACCCTGGACACTGGCAGAAAGATAAAGTTGGATTAGAGAGAACAATGCTAACATTCCAAATATGGTATTTTCAAAATAGTAACTTAGAATCCAATTTTAAATTACATTTTAAATGAGTAGAAGAACCATTTCTCTATATGTTCCAAATCTGAAGTTATCACTTGAGTCTAATAAGCTACCCTAGTGTTAATGCATAGGAGAAATAGCCTTGGTACAGTGAAAACAACGTATTGAGTTTTTCAGGTAGGACATGGAAAACTCAAAAACAAATGTCCTCATTTTTTAAATGCTCTGCACCCTTTCATATGGCTTATCTTAGGGGAGACTTATAAGTATTTAAAAAAAAAGGTTTAGGCCTGGCAAAAGGTTTATTTTGCCAGGTTGAATTGGCGGTTTAGAAATTGACTACACGCTGGTAGCATTTAATTTGCAGGCCCTTGGTATAGGTAGGACCATATACTAGGGTCTTATAAGTAAATTAATTGTGCTAATTAGGTGTATGCCAATTTTGGCATGCTTAAGGGAGACAACACAAGCACTTTATCACTTGTTAGGAGGGGTAAACTACACAGAGTTCTAAAGCCAAAAGGAATGGGTGCAGCCAAAACAGGGAAGTGAAGGGAATAATTGTGGTGAAATACCATGCCACGAATGTCAGGTCTAGTAGTTGGCAAGAATATCATTTTGTGGCATATAATATCTTCACTAAGAAAATATTTTGTAAATTCTTTACTATGTTTTGCTAATATATTTATTTAGGATGTGTTGTTAATATAATTATTATTATTATATTTTTTTATTTTAGGCATGTTAGTACTTTATTTTCTAATTTAATTAGTTTTTTTATTGCATGAGTGGGCTGTTGGGTTTGTAAAGAAACAGAATGCAAAGTTAGTTAAATTATAAACAATTTAAATATGATGGCAATTAGTTTTTAAAATAAATCCATTATTGTATTGATTATTAATTATGTTAATTGTTATACATATTTACTTTAATTTGTCAATTTTAATACCTAGTACATTTTATTATTAGTAATAGTAAGTTGCATTTTCGTAGTGGGTTGTTGTGTTGGTAGGGTCATATGGTGGGAAGTAATCTAAAATAAACTGTACTGAAAATTATTATTAATGTATTTCTTATGCTAATTATACATTTAATTAAATATTATGCAAATGTTTAAAATGTTTAATTTTTGAAGTGTTACAATATTTTTTATTGTGTAGTTTATGTTTATATGTTCACTATACATGCATTTTGTAATACACTCCTATTTTGTGTACGGAAACAGTATGGGAAGATTTTAAAGTGAAAATATTTTGTGGATTAATTATTTTTGTATGTAATGGATTACTTGATAATTGATTATGTATAATTTACCTGTGTTACTTGTTATGTTAATTGTTGTGTTTTATTTGAATCATTAATTAATTTAATTGTAAATGTGCTTGAAATTGTGCCTTTGGAATGATTTTTAATTTAATTTTGTATTTCTTTATTGTTAATTTAAACAAAATATTTTGGTATTCATTTTGAAATTTTGTATTTTTGTTAGTAATCAAATGCATGTTATCATAAATAATTGCATTTTTAAAATTTTCATTTTATATTTTTTCATATTTTTCTACGATGTGATATACTTTATTAACTTTTTTGATTAGGTATTGAAATATTTTTAGTAACTATTCAGGCCTTGTATTCTTGAATTTAATCCTTTTGTAGTCCAACACTAACCTACTGTTACTTAGAAGGTAGAGGTTATTGTAAATCTAACCCCTCTGAAGTCCAACGCCTTCCCAACTGTTTCACAAAATGGAGTGATAATTGTTCATTTAACCTTTCCAAAGTCCAACACTTACCCTACTGTTGCTCAGGCTGGAGTGAGTATAGTAAATTTAGCGCCTCAGAAGTCCAACACTTTTCCTACTGTTGCTTGGACTTGAATGGAAATAATAGTGTTAACCCCTCCAAAGTCCAACACTATGCCCAATCCTTTGCCTACTTTTGCCTAAAAGTGGATTTGTAATATTGTTCATATTGTTGTTTTTTTTTCTTCATATTTTGGGGTTAGTAATGTTTATATTACTGTTAAAGAATTCATGTTATATATTTTTATATTCTTTACATTAGTTTAGTTAATAATTGTTTTCATAAATAGAATTTTACTTGATTTATTTTATATTTGCAAAATAATTAGAATATTAATACTATAGTTTTAGAAAATGTTACTTCTATATTTAGTTTAAGGTATAAATAAATACAACAAATCTTAATATGTTACCTTTGGTGGTTGATTCATTCTCAAGTTCTAGCAAAGGGCTTCCCTAGTTCCTACCACACCAGCAGTCATGATTACAGAGGCCAGTCATTTGATATTGAGAGCAATAGTACGGGTAAAAGAGGTACAGGAGACATGTACCATGGAGGAAGCCCTTCAGTATCCCAAGTGGAGGGAGCTGATAGGTATAATCAAGGATGTGTATAATTTTTTCTCAGCCACTGTAAGGCCACAGAGTCCTTGGGGAAACTGGAAATGATGCTGTGGACCCCATATAAACAGACAGGGGACTCTCCTCAACTCTTAACAATGTTACTAGTGGAATATTCATGTGGGTGGAGAAGATTTGGAAGGATTGCGATGAGCATATATTTTGGGGATTGAGAAAACACAGGCAGACAGTTTGAGTGGATGTTATTCTCTTCTTTTTGGTAATGTTTCTATCCATAGTTGCTTGATTAGATCTCGTTGAGATAAGGTCATACTATAAAAGAATTGCTTGTGGGTGAAGAGGATGATTTCCTTTACATTTTGTGTTCATCACATCCAATTACAAGAGCCTTGGAGGTGGGATGTGGTGGCTTTTCAATAGCCCCAATGTCTTCTTTACACATTCATTCGGTCTCCTCCCCTTCCCAGAGTAGTGACAAAAATCTGAGAGGAAGGAGCCCCATTGAAACAGATGTGTGTGGAACATCCTTGGACATTTTCTGTACATCAACCACAGTTACTATTTCAAGCTGTGTTACAGATGGCCCCTTCTTCAGCTGTGTCTGGTAGCCAGACATTTGAACTGTTAGACCTCCAGAAAAGGGGCTGCTCTCATGACATCGTCTTAGACATTTAGAAGTCTCTACAGCCAACAACATAGAATGTTTATCAGAAACATTGAGGTAAGTTTTCCAAATGATATATTTCATGTGATTATCAAGTGAAATCTTGAATTTGGCTTCACATTTTAGATTTCATAGGAGACGGATCTTTGCTATGTTTGCCTACCTCTTCTTGAAGGGGTCAATGGGCAGCCATTAGACTTTCCAGAGAAACATTGAAGGACGTATCTCAACTAGACTCACATGTAACTAGTTTAATGAAGCATTTTGAGAATTATGGACTAGATACTTACTTTACTGTACCATTGTAGTAACAGAAGTTAGTGTTGTATGCCCTTCAATAGGCTTCTTTTGAGCTGTTAGAATCAGTCCCAATGACATTTCTAACATTCAATGTTTTGTTCTTGGTGACAATCATGCCATCTCATAGAATTAGTGAACATTGGGCTCTCTTGTTGACTTCTCCATTTTTACAATTTATTTTCTGATTGGTTTGTCTAAAGATCAGATCCAGTTTTCATACCTGTGTATTTTATTCTTCACTTATGATATCACTTTGTCACTTTATTTCACTTGACTCAATTTAGTCACTTTCTGTTCATGTTGATAAACCTATTTTTGTGACAGCCATATATACATACTTTTTTTTCACAAAATCAAATAGTGAATAGTACAATTATATCAATAATATGTTATTCTTTTCTTAGGTGTCGATTCTGATCCGGGTCGGAAAGCACTCTGACCAAGTCTGATCCGGAGTGTTTTACGACCGAGCCGGACCCCTACAGTCCGACCGAGCGAGTACGATGCGCACGTATGCTGTCGGACTCGGTTCGGTTGGACTCCCATAGAAGCCAATGGGAGCCAGTTGTACGACGCATACATGCGCTCCCATTGACTGAATGGGTACGTCTCGAACAAGTGCGCCCCTTACAGCGGTGACGCATCAGTGCCATCTGCGCCATACATGCCTGTGTGGGGGAGGCCCATGTGTCTCCCCCTGTGTGCGAGTCGTACGGCTGTGGGTGTTGGGGGGTCCGACGCGGACGCCCGAAGTCCGACTCCGGGAGCTTTTGCAAGCCGGACACTCCGGCTCGCACAGGCTGTCCGACGTGTGCATCGTACTGGCTCGGTCGTGAATCGCATCCAGTGCACGCCACGGTTAGCTTACGACCGAGACGTACGGAGTGGTTCGGACCCGGAAACGACTCGGTCGGTGAATTTCATGTAGCTCGCATCGTACTGGCTCGCTCGTACAGCTGTACGAGTCGGGCGGAAAACACGCGTACGGTTCATAGTTTTTTCGGCCGGATCGCGTTCGGTGCCCTTCCGACCCGGATCGGAATCGGTCCCTTAGTGTGTTTTTGTTGTTTGTCCAAAACAACGGGTGGATAAATAATTCTTTTTGAGACATTATATGATAATGGGAGGCCAAGCAATCGACTGACCCACCAGTACCGAATGTAGATTTACTTATCAATGCCCAGTTGCTGAGGGACACAGGGTTATCCCATTACCATGTAAGGGGTTCACTGTATCTAGCCAGTTGCCCAGCCGGTGAAGATTGAATCTCGTTGCCCTCTTTGGCATAAAGCCGGACTGGTCACAGTGAATGAGGGAGGTTACCACCGACAACATTCGTGTGGCCAATATCGCAGCCAGTATTTTGGTTTCCACATCAAGCAATGTGATCGGTCGATAGGCTCCGCAATCTGAGGTGGGCTTCCCCGTTTTATGGATCACTACTACCATTGTGCTATGAAGGTTTGGCAGAAGGGTCCCTTCTGCCAGTGCCGCCAGGTACATTGTTAGGAGATGTGGGCCAAGTAAACTGGCATTCGCAATAAAAAATTCCACAGTCATCCATTTAGACCCAGAGTCCCCCCCGATTTCTGTTTACTCATGGCTGTGACAACCTCTTCTACTGTCAGGTCTTTATCGAGGAGAGCTCAGTCGTCTACTGAGAGGGTGGGGTATTGGGGGTGTTCAGATACTCGCAAATCTGGAGACTCTCTTCTAATGTTCTGGCTTTGTAGAAATCTGCATAGTAGTCTGTGAATACCTCTGCTATGTTTTGGGCAGTTGTGTATGGTGTGCCATCTTTTTGAATGGTCGTTACCACTTGGATTCCCTCTCTTTCTTGCTGTGCAAGGCCAGTAATCTCCAGGCTCTGTCTCCTGTCTCGTATAGGCAGTGTTGCATTACCAAATGCTGATTTTTCACTTCCTGGCGGGCTATGGACCCTTCGGGTGATTGCTATCTAACGGATTATCCGTGGGTCAGCCTACGGGTCTAGCTGGCCCTCTAATTCTAGGACTCTGTACTCTAGCACCTCAAATTCTCAGGTCTCTTTCCTTTTCTTAAGTGCTAATACATTTTGTGCCCTGTCCTGGAGTACTGTTTGAATGCCTTCCACAGGGTGACCCAAAAATAGAGTTCCGATTCCACTCTTATTTCACGGGCTACTGCCCGGTCTTGCAGGCTCCAGGGGTTTAGCCTACACCAGGACTGCCATCTGAGAGATCGACACTCTAATGTTAACCATAAGGGCGTGTGGTTCAATAGACCCCTCGACAAATACTCGGTTTTCTCCACCTCCTCTATTTCTCCCACTGGGGCAAGGAGATAGTCCAGCCTAGAAAACACCTTGCGTGCACCTGAGAAGAAGAAATATACTCAATCAGTCGGGTAGTGTTTGCGCCACTGATCAACCAACTCCAGTAAGTCCAGGAACCCAGCCAGAAGTGTTCTCCCTCTTTGTCCCGACGAGATATGTGTGAAGTCTATGCGTGGGTCCACCACATCATTGAAATCCCCTTCAACTATGTGTATGGACGGCTTGAATTCTAATAGTATCTCAGCCACTTTGTCTAGTGTGTGTTTTTTTTAACCTCGGAGTGGGTAAACACTTATTAGGGTAATAGCTCTATGTCTTCATGTCCCCTGAACTGTGACATATGTACCCTTTGGGTCGATCCATGTCTTATTAGTTTTGAAGGGGGGTTCTTTTTAATCAAAATAGCCACTCCCCTAGAACCCACTGTGAGACATCTCTCTGTGCTGACGCCATACCATGTATGTCTAGTATTGTACATTCTCCACTTTGCCTTTTCCTTCATGACCTCTTCTTGTTTTCCCTAATGAAAAGCCACACCCCCAAACTTTTATTTCTATAGCTTAGGTCCCCAACCCTGCCCCTTTCTCCCTATTCTCTCCCACAACCCACCCCTGCATCCCCAACTGTCAACGTGACAACAATGGTGTAGGTTAAGCCTGAGAGGTCTGTGTCCCTCCCCCCTTATAAATTCACCCCTTAGGAATAACCCTCTATTTCAACAGAGATAGACAATGAGGGTTCCCCACTGAAATGTAGACACCCACTAGGTGTTGCATGTGAATGTCTGGGGCACTTAGTGCCGTCTTACTGTCCCCGGCCTCCGACTGGCCCGAGTTCCTCAACCTTCTTCAACACCTTCCAACACCGGTTGTTGTGCAGGATCTTGGGCATCGTTGTCTATGTTTGGTTCTTCTAGTCACGCAATCTGTTGCAGAAGTGGGGGGTCACTATCTGTGTCTGCCAAGAGTTCCTTTTCAGATTGATCAGAGTTGTTTTGCTCTCGGACCCTCGGGTGTTTCCTTCTGCCCACCGTCTGTCGCCTATCTTCCTCCGTCTCTGTCAAATGGATCATCTCCCTGTAGCTGCTTCTTCTTCTAGAGGGGGCTCCTTCCTGAACCATGTTTGTCCAGCTTCATCTATGGCTCCTCTTCTCTCTCTGTTGTCTGGATCTCTAGCTCCGTGTTCCAGCCGAATCAGGGACCACAGAAGGCGCGTGGGACCCTCTCAAGGGGGGACGCTTTTCCAACCATGTCAAGGCCTCCTCGGGTGTTTGAAATAATAGGGTTTTGCCCTGAAACAGGACTTTAAGCTTTGCTGAGAAAAGTAGCATGTACTGAATGTGGAGTATTCTTAGTTTTGTCTTAATAGAGTCAAAGTTCTGCCGTTACTTCTGGACTTCTCTAGAATAATCAGTAAAGACCATTATCTTGGTATTGGCATACCATACCTCTCCAAGTCGTTTCATTTCTCTGAGTATCAGGTCTCTGTCTTGAAAGTTCAGGAAGCATGCTATTAGTGGCATGAGGGTGCTCCCGCCGGTCATCTCGCACTAGGCATTCTGTGTGCCCGTTCAATTACAAAGCATTTGGAGTACTGGGCAGTTTGGAGGGAGTTCTTGAGCCAATCTGTGAGGGAGTGCCCTACGTTTGTACCCTCTGATCCCTCCGAAAACCCTATCAAGCGTAGGTTGTTCCTTCTTGCCCATTTTTTTTATGTCATCCTCTTTCTAGGCTACCTCCTTCAGAGATGCTATTAGACTGGTCACTTATTTGCACAGAGTGTGAGTGACATCTTCCTATTCTGCAATACAGTGTTCTGTCTGCGTGACTCTTTCTGACACATTGCACAAATCTTGTCTTAGGATGGTTACTTCAGATCAGGCCTTTGCTATCCTCCCCTCCAAGGCCCTCTTGACAATTGAATGGCCTGCAGATGGTAACATTGCCCGGTAGGAGTGATGTTCCCCCCTTGTCCCCTGTCGTCAGGGCAATGGTCTTAGTGTAGCTGTCCATTTTTCCTTGTTTTGCCTGTTTAGGCTCCTTATCGCTAGTTGTCAGGTTCCTCCGTTCCGATGTCCCCGGGGCTGTGTTGATGCTCTAAGGGGGCCCACCTCTGGATGACCCCAAGTCCGGCTTGAGTGTAACCGCAGACTTTTGGGGTGATCGAGTGGGGGAAGGAAAGGGTGGGGACTGCAGGGAGGGAGATCTGTAAATGCAAAAGACAACAAGACACCATATGAGACTCTTGTCTATGTATACATCATGATACGCTGATTTTACCATTAATGTCAGTGCTTTCTACTCTAGCTCACCCCCTCACCTGTAAAGCAAAGAAGGTACGTCAAGACATATATGGGAGAGCTAGAGGCAGTGGTCAGTGGTCTCAGGCAACTAATACAAATGAAAAGGAAAGATCACACGTATTGGGCAACATTGCAGTGAGCCAACACAGGGAACACAACAGACCTTTAGCACATTACACGCACATGTACCCACTTGTGAAATGCCCTTCTAGTTTCAAGCCACCGGTGTTGGCACCACCCCTTCTTGACCAGACTCTCTCTTATGTCTGAAGAAAGGAACATATAAGAAACAATAATGAGGGCTGGCGACAGGGTCGTATCTTTTATCACTGCTTGCTTCTGCCAGCAACAACGAATTACACATAACAGAACATCCCTTATGCATGGATGCACACTCGTGGCTGGGCGAAATGGTCCGCCCCTATATTCAGCGAATCTCAACAGAAGACTTTTGCCCCCTACAGGTTTCCGAGTCAATAGGCTCTCTCACCTCGAGAGACAGAACGGGCTTCAACATGCCCTGCAGGGATAGCCATACCAATAATTCTCTGCTGCTCCTCTGCATGAGACCGACCGGTCTCTCCAACAGAGGGGCGTTACTTCGCACAAGTTCAACAGGAGATTTCCTTGACTTTCAGGTCCACCAAGACTTTGTCTCCGAACTCTGTTCTAAGGGGGAGCCGAGGAGAGAAATCGGTAACAACACGCCTACCTCAGTAGTATGGACTCCGGGGTTCCTACGGTCTGCTACCTGACTGTTCCTCCTTCCGTGCTCCTTCTCGGTATCACCGCGCTTCCTCGGCGCGTCTTTGGTCCAAGAATTATTGGCTTCGATGGAGTCGACCTTTCCCCTTTTACGTCCGCGACGGGCGTAGCGTGAGTCACGTGATGCATCTCTCGCAACGCCCGTCGGGAGTTGTAGTTCTGGTGTAATGTCTCGTACCCGGCCCATTTCCAGTTCACGGCCGGTGGTGCGCTGTCTGTGAATCCTGACACTAGTCATCTCTAGGAGTGGGTCCACCACTTCTCCTGACAAGTATTTCCTGGGCCTCAATCTGCTTCGTCCACAAGCCTATTTCCCAGCTGTGTCCCGCTTGGCCAGGTGACCTCTCAGATCACGCTTCTTAGTTCAGCTGTTCTCTGCCTACAGGCTGGTGCAAGCCTGAGGGGCTCTTCGGAGGATTTGTCCATGGGGGGATAAACCAGCAGTGGTAGACTCACTGGTCTCTTCGTAGTCCTCTGCTGGCTATGGGGCGCTTCTTCATACCCACTTCTAGGCCCCTCACTCCACAGTCTCACCCATAGGGGTACTTTTGATACCTAGGGCTCCACTACTCATCCTGGGGGATTAGGACGTTTTGCTACTGGGTTTGGTTGGGTGAGGGGGCAGGGCTTGAGTCCCTCTATAGCTTCATCTGGTCCGTCTAGGCCCACGCTTCAGTCTTGAATTGTTGTGATCTGGGAGAGGGGGATTTACACCGTATGTGTACCATCCTTCTCAGGGGTCTCCTTTTCCCCTATCCCCTCCAGGCTTCCCAGGTGTCTGGGAGTGAGCGGCCTCCCTTTCTATATTGCTCTCTTCCATATCATTGATATGCATGCTTTGAAGCCTAGGCCATTAGACTTTGAGAGCCCCTCCTGTTCCTTCTTCCTATCTGGGTTGTCTCTCCAGTCAACTCTTATGTTTTCTTCTTCTTCTCTCCTCCAGACGGCCCATCCTCCTCCTCTGTCTGCTCTGCCTCTCTGGCATGTTGGCCTGTTCTCTGCCTTACATGGGCATCTCCCCGCACCGTGTCACCCCTCTCACGAGCTCGGTTGTCAATTTGACCGGGATGGTCTCAAGGCACACTGCCGGATGGCCTCAGGTGTTGCCAACAGCGCACACACAGTAAATGAAGGAAGGTGCTTCTTCCCGGCCAGGCCGCCTCTGGGTGTTGACCTCTCTTACTCCTGCAGTCCGCCCTCGTCTCTGTTTAGGATGTCGCAGGCTCCAGCATTATTCTCCCCCTCTTTATGGGCACTACTCTTCTTTGGTGTTGGTCCTCACTCTACCACTCTCAGATCCTCCGGGCGTCTGCTTTGTACACTCCGTTTCTCGTAGCCCCAGTTTCAGCATGTCACATTCTTGGGCTCCTGGTTCTGCCCTAGTCCCAGTTCAGCAGGCCTCCATCTCCAGAGAAGTCTTCATCCACCCCTTCTTCTTTGGGCACTGCTTGTCTTTGGTGGCAGCCCGCACTTTACCACTCTTGGTGGCTTCTTTCAGCCGCTCTGCCTCAGGCACTGGATCGACTGTGCGTCCGTCTATTGGTAGCCTCTACTTATGGCCAGCGGTGTTAGGATATCTGGAAGGAGGGAATTCACCTCTTTGTGGAGTCAGGACACCTCCAGTCTCATCCTCTCTCACCTCTTCCGGGTCGTCTAGCTCATTGCCATGCCATCTTGTCTGTCTGCGTGTCTTCAGCGCGTCTGCCTCGGCCGCGGTTTCTGGCTCACAGGGCTACAATCATATGACTCCGACTTCTTCTCTGAGTTCCCCCAGTCTAGGAGAGCTCGGTTTTGGGCTCTGATGGTGAAGAAAGGACAGAATTTGACACAGCATTAAGTATGGGCCGCCGGAGCCTCCGGCTTGTGCGACTATACGGCCATGTTGCTGCCACGCCCCCTCCTAGTGTGTGGACCTTTAAGCACCCATCTAAATGCTATGTGGAAAATTCTATTACAAACAATGGGCCTGATTCACAAAGGTAAAGTTAGACCAAAAGCGTATATTTAGACCAAAACTCTTTACTACTTATTGCCATTCACAAAGGGACTTACGAGTTATATCTTTATTCCTGTGGAGGTTCCACACTCAGGATGGAGATTTTGCACTCAGGCGAAGGTTCTGACTTGGGCAGAATCTCTCCTCTGAGTGCGGGATCTCCACACTCAGGGCAAAACCTCTGCAATCAGGGCAGAACCTCTGCATTTGCATGTGGTAAGTGTAATTTAATACACCTGCTGACAATTTATGCCACCTGTAACTAATGCACTCCAAACCCCATAATAGCAACACACATCCATGGCTCTGGTTTTTCCACATACATACTTCACCTCCCTGCTCTATGCCTTGCCATGCCATCTGCCAAGTGTAGGTATGTTGAATGTGGGGAGGAAGAAAAACATCACAGAGGAGGAGACCCTGATGATTGTCAGATTTGTTGTGGGGAACTACAAAAAAGGACTTCCTCCATTCCTCAGCGTTGCAACACAGAAGACAGCCTTAGGGTAGCCGTTGGCTAATGCAGTCAGACCATTGTGTGAATATGTCTAGATTATCATAGACATCAAAAGAAGTGGCAGGATGAGAGGAGACAGGTAAAGGAGAAGTTTATAAGAATAGAGGTGACCAGAGCTCTCAATGGTGGACATACTCAACCCTGTTTACTAGCACTTGAGTAGGACGTCCTTTCCACAATGTACAACCACCTGCTGCATGGTCTGCCTGTGAAGATGATCTTAATAGGGTGCTAAATACTATATGATGAATAAACAATGACTTTATTTGATAAATTTCTATTAAGAACTGCAAATGTGACTATGGAAGTCAGTTCATGTTTGTGCAATGGTGAATTGGACTCTCATGTGTTTAATTGTGTCTATCACATTACAAGTCCCAGAATAATAGGTACTTCAAATGTTAGCTTCCAATTTGCCATTGAGTGTTGAAAACCTTTATTTTTCAAATAGCTCACAACTACCAAATCATTGTGAATGTAAATTCGCAGAAATTGCCACTTTTCTAAGCACATTGGGGGCGATTCCGATCCTGTATTTTTTTTTTCCGTACGACTCGTATACGTATTTTTTTCCGTACAAGTCATGTCCGACCCGTGAAGTATGATTCGTATGGGAAAAAGTACATACGGATCGGCCCGATCCGTACGAATCGTATCGTGAAAAGTTGTACGAGACATACCCGGACACTTTTCCGTACGAATCGTAAAAATACAGTCCGAGCATACAAGTACGATCCGGACCGGCTTTCCGATTTACGATTCGTACAAAAAACGTCCCGTACACGGGGAATGACTTTACCTTCTGCATCTTCACTTAAAATTCATATTGAACATTACTTAAGGTGTCACTTCCTTCTGAAGCTGCTGGATCGATGATTATGTCTTCTGCCATACAATCAAGGAGCTATGTTCAGCAGCTGAAATCACAGAGTATCTCAGTACCATACAGAGCTGTGGTTGAAGCTGGTAAGTGTGGTCTTGCATTGCACATCTTCAATGAACACCTCAGTGCTACAGTGTGAGTTGTCACATGTAGCTTTACAGAAAGCAGTTCACATGTGAAACTTCATATAGATGCAAAGAAAAATGATTCTAACCATTGGGTTGTAGCACATGATATTCTGTGGCAAATACTTATCATGTTGCAACTTCTGTCTTTCAGGTGCTGAGGACAATAAGTTGCTTGATGAAGCTAAACCATCCACCAGTGGAGGACAGCGAGCAATATGAGGAGAGAACCCGATCCTACTCTAAGCAAAAATGTCAGAGGCCTACACTGCTCGATAAGAGGAGGATGAGGATGAAGAAGATGAGCAGGTGCTGGTCTCAGCAGAGGACTGGATGAGGATATTGTACCTCCCACTTCTCTTCTGAGGAAATTGCCCATTCCTAGCAGTCAGTCAACCAGCCACAGAGGTCACCTCCCCCAACACAACCATCACCTTCTCACAGCCCTCATGTCCAAGGCTGATGTGTTGCTTCTCCTACACACTCCTCCCATGACAATGCATCCCAGGCTTTCTCTCAAGCATCTGAAGGACCTAACACCCCTGGTGAGGAGCAGGTATGCCCTAGCATGAATCTCCTCCCCACAGTCTTCCATGTGCCATCCCTCCCTGTGCTGGTGGACCATATTTTCATATCAGAGGGTGTCCCATGCGGAGGGGAATGGTAGATGCTTATGTTGATCAGTAGGAGGAAGATCTTTTACAGCAACAGTCTGATGTGAGGCAGGACACTATGCAATAGGGGCTATTCTGGCTGACATTTCAGACTCAGTCCCTCAGTTGATTGACAGGCAGACCCATGTCTTGGACTGGATTGAGAAATCTTGCAAAAACACGTCAAGGATGCACCATGACCATATATCATTCTATATGGAAGACTGTACGCATTCTCCACCTGTCGAGGCCTGTCCAGCACCTGTGCAGACAACCCCGGGCACAGGCACAACCCCACCTGTACAGGCACATCCCTCACGTGTACAGGCTCCCTCCAAACCTGTACAGGCAACCCCCTGGTGCACAGGATGATGAGAGCTATATATAAAAGATTTTACCATGCAAAATTGTATTTTTAACAGTGAGTAAAAGCCGAATACAGGGGGCAAATGCTCTGATTAACAAGTTGTGGCATATGAATGACAGTAGAATGAGTTTGGCAGGCAATGTGTCCCAATGTAAAGCTAATAACATTGCATAGTACCCATGCATATCTATTCCTCAATTAAAACAAGTTTCTTTTTTGCAACATCCAGACTGCAGAGTTTTGTTCCAAGTAACATGAATTCAAGACTTGTGGTAGCAGCCTATCGATCTATTTACTTTAAGAGTTGGCACAAACAAGTATTCCAAATGAGCATGCTTGGGAACAACTCCCTGAACGAACGGCTTTGGGAATGTTTGTATTTTTGAAAAATATGACTGTACAAGTGATAAATGTTCCACATTTATATTTCATCACTGAGGTCCTGCTGGGAGCTCAAAATAAAATGGCATTACTCAGGGGACTTGAATCTGCCATCTCTAGCATGTTTTCTTAGCTATAAAAATGAAAGACTAGGTGCATGGGTGAATACATTTAGAGAGGCTTCTGTTCCCAATCTTCCCATGTTTGCTGAAACTAAAGTGACTTCTTCCCAGTTATTTAAAAAGATGATGCTCTATTCCGGGTGTATATATTACTAACCCAACAGAAATTACTTATTGATTACATATATATCCGAGAAGAACAGACGTTAGTTATAACCTTCGCATATGGCATACAAATGAATGTGTTCAACAAATAGATGCAATAACTTTTAAGAATATTTAAAAACGTTTCTGCATATTTTTAAGGGATGTTACACATGTCACTCAAGTGCACAGTGTCTTTAGTGCAGGGTGTTTTAACAAGCACCTCACATCTAGGGGTAGGCGATGATTTTACTAGACCAAGTGCAGTCTTGCAGTGGTCACAATTATTGTCCTACAACTGTTCATAGACGGGCCTAATTGCAAAGTCATTTCTAAGTATGTGACGTAGTACTTCTGTAGTACATCTTCACTTACTCATAAACACCTTTGTGAATTGGCACCCACGTTTTCTGCTTTTACTACGGCTTTTTTTACTTTAGCGTCAACCTTTTTACTTTTACAATGAATTATTTTTTAAACTTTTTCTACACCTCATATAACTTCTTGTGTTAGTTAGTGCTCGTAATACAATGCCTTAAACCTTTCCTTGAGAATACTCTGAAGCCGGCTTGTGCCAATTATTCAATAGCATTAATACTTGTTTCTCGCGAGGGACTCAACATAAAATATATTCCCATACATAATGCTCAGGAAAATTCTTATGTTCACACATCAGGCTGCCTGGCACAACTGATGTTTTTACCATATTTTGCAAGTAAAAGAACTACGGAACTTCCCATTTCCCATTGTATGGCATTAAGTTGAGAGCTGCAAAAGTTTCGAAATGAAAAACAATGAAAAATAAACCTAAATTGAATAAAATATAATTGCATGGTTTCCCATGTAAAATATTGCTGAGCCCGCTGATGAATGAAGATTACAAAAACTTGTGTTGTTCAGAAGTCACTTTGCTAGTGTCAATACAATGCAAAGCTATTGAGATATTGTTTTAAGAAATTGTACATTATCTAGGATCCCCCATTAATTTAACATTTGTCCTCACATGAACTAGCATTCTAGGTTGGAAAGCTAGAGCGAAAGAAAGTACAAGAAATTACAAAGAAAGTTTCATAACATTCTTTTTGAGATTTTAAAATGTAGACAATTATTTGAGTTGTTTTTTTCTCCAAAAGTTTCTTGGCCCCGTACATTATTTTTAGTTCCGTCACATATCCTGTGCTCTCAATTCCCAGACGTGCTTTAATGTTAAACGCTTCAATGTTTTCCCAGGAAGGCACACCAACTACAGCATTTGTCAAAGGTCTACCTTTTGCCTGGGACCAGATGTTGTACCACGAATAAACATGTTCGTGTCAGAGCATACTCTGTACGCTCAGCATCCATGCATAATTAATTGTCCTCGGTGGAATGTACTTTGTTAGGAACTGCTGATATCATACTTTTTCAGTGTCTGTTCAACACATTAAAGCCTCAAGCATTTTATTTAGATAACTGCACAAAACCCACATCCAATAAACCTCTACTCTAAGCCTCTACTTATGTACAGTCACCCTCCACCCTGCCTCGAATTTCAAAGCAGTGGAAGTGGACAATAGAGAAAGGTGTACTAAATATCAAGGGGCAGAATTGCAAGCCCCTTGCGCTACTTTTGCGTCATTTTTAACATGGGGAAAGTGACACAAAAGTGGCGCAACGGGCTTGTAAATCTGCCCCCAAAACTCCTGAGATGTCAAAGTCCGGCAGCACTTTTCACCTGTAGATTTTCGCTTGGTAGGTTGTGTGTAAATTGTGTGCAGGCATGGGTCAAATTTAAATGACACAGGAGTAAATGGCATAATTTTAGGTATTTCACGTTATACTTGTTATGCGCAATTTCCTAAATTACAACATTACTCTACTTTGCATAATTAAAATTAGGTAAGATTTCAGTGAATGCACAACTCACCAGCGGTGGCCGGCACAGGTAAACGTGGTGAGACGGGGCAGGGCAGGGCGCAGCAGGGGGGCAAGCCAACAGACGACAGAATAGGTATTATTTATTTATTTAAATATTCCTATTCTATCGTCTGTCGACTTCCCCCTCCCACCACGCCCGCTCACCACGTTTACCAGTGCCAACCGCCACTGCAACTCACTGTAAAAATTTACCATGAATGCACGCAATCCTATTCTGTTGTCTGTCGACTTCCCCCCAACTCCCACCTTGCCCGCCAACCACGTTTACCAGTGCAAGCCGCCACTGCAACTCAATATAAAAATTGACCAAGAATGCACGCAATCAAGACAATGAGAGCAACTATTGTTCCCCTTACTTCTGTTTAGAAGTGCCCTTGCAGCAAAAATTGATACAGGGATGCATTTCGTGCTAAAATATTGTAAAAAATGAAGGGATTGATATTGTAGAATAATGCATAATTTCAACATATTTAATGTAAATAAGCCAAAGCAAATTGCCTGAATTTCACACAACCCTGGTAGGTCAGTTGACAGTTTTGCCTGTTATCAAAGAAGGCACCACTTGTAAAGACTTTAAATTATTTATATGGTCAGTATAAATTAGTTTTCATAAAAATATATTCTTTTATTGCCTACTTTGTTATCTTAGTCATATCATTTTCTTGTGTTATTGGGTATGGTAACTCATTTGTTTGAAAATCCGCACATCATTTCCAGTTTAATTTTAGTGTATCCCCAATGTATTTTGAGCCTCACGGGGCTGCCTTTAGGGGATGCTGATCAAGTTACAGAGTTATTACCGTCTTCCATAGTTTAATATGATTCATTTTTGTCTGCAAGTACAGAGTTGACATTAGGTTCATAAATCACCCCCTTGATAATTTAGAGATTCCCTGGGAAATCCCCCTTTTTCCCTGATAGTCAAAGGGTATTCCACAAAATGTAATGAGACAATTGGAAGATGAGTACTTTCCCTGGGTGAGCCCACACCCTCTGATGAAACGGGAATGAATCCCTGTGTTCCCTTTCTGACACAGCACGCACGTAGAGTACAAAGGTGGATCCCCCTTGATTCTGTCATGTGCATGGTATCAATAAGGAATTCCCTAGGATTTCTGTTTTGAAATATGAACTTCAGCATGGTGGTGTGTGCAGAGCTGAGCTGATACCTGCCATCACTCGGCCAGTCCCATGATCATGTTACCTTGAATAGAAGGGAGCGAAACACAAACACATGCAGTACCCTGGATCTGTAAATGGGAAAAACATTGAGACAATAACAAGTGCAAACTAATAATAGCTGAAGTAATTAATATTGCTATTGCAATTTGGGGGTGTGTTCCAATTTAAGGAAAAATAAACAACCAGAGAGGTGTCTCTTTTTTTCGAACACAGTCCTTAAAAGATTGAAAAAAATCTAAATTCTCATGTACATTATTTGAACATGTGTCCCTTTGTATTTATATAGAGATATAAAGAGATTTATTATTTGAAGTTTATGAGCGTAAATATATCAGCTGCTGATAGTATTTGAAGAGTGGGGATGTTCCAAAGATTTGCTGTGAGGACAGGAAAGATGTAGCAGCCATCTATTTCGTCTAGATGTGTGGCTTTCATATGAGCTGGAATGGTTAGTTCTGATTTTGCATGTGGGGGTGGGGATGGAATTGAGCAATTTGTTCTGTAAGAACTCTGGGGCTTTCCATTTGATAGCCCTATGGTGATGACATTGGTTTTGCCTCTTACTCTTTAGGTGACTGGCAGTCATATGTAGGGGAGATGTGCTGTCTGGGACTGATGTGGAGATGGATTTTGTTGCAGAAATTAGAAGACACTACTATATTGTGTTGCTGTTGAGTAGATGTAGGAGAATTAGAACTATCACAGCAGGAAGTCATTTCTGCATGCAAATCGGCCCTGGTTATACCTACTTTTTTGCCATCTTGACATGCAGCAGGTCCAACCTGCTTAAGGTAGGGGAAGTGCCATTAAAGATAGCAATAGCAGTTTTACTTTGGTTAAATTTGAGATTGCAAATCTTTCACAAACAAGAAGTGGAGAAAAAGGCAATAGAGTGCACATGAAGCGCCTGATTCACAACTGTAAACTTTTTGTGTATGTTTATGATTGTCACAAGTATTATCTTCATGTCTGCGGAGTCTCTGCACCTACAAAAATAGGACTAACCTATATATTAAAAAAATGAAGCATGATTAAGAATATACATCGCTTTCAACAATTACTGCTCAGATCAACTCTAGCAGTACAACGTTATCTTTAATCAGGTATATCAGAAAAGCATGTATTCAATTAGTAAAATACATTCAATTCATATTCCTGTGAAACCACTCAAAAAGATAAACATAACCCTGCAATCATAACTACAAATCACCCAAATGGTACTTTTGCTTAAAAACAAAGTCTCTGTTATGAATCATAGAGCTTTACATTATTGAAGGTGTGATTCATCATTTAAATTTCTCAGCGGGAGTCAAGCAACAGCAAACAATTAAAAAAGTAGACACATAATGCCGTGGACATCTTCTGCTAACAACTCC
Source organism: Triturus cristatus (assembly GCF_964204655.1). Lineage (NCBI taxonomy): Eukaryota > Metazoa > Chordata > Amphibia > Caudata > Salamandridae > Triturus > Triturus cristatus. Next base: position 1,208,214,062 of record NC_140591.1, on the reverse strand, counting down.
ACCTTCATCGGGACCGTGAAATGTATAGACCAATCGCGTAGTAAACACTGTTGTGTCATACAGATTAACACGGGGTCTAAGAAATATCTGAAAAACTAAATAAACAAGATTTCAGACAATTCACCCAATAGTCACATGCATTAGTCTCGTATATTTACTTAGCACTTATGTTTATAATCCCCCCAAAATAGTGTTTTCACATTTTAATTAATGCAATTTTTTTTATTTCAGGGTCATATTCAAAAATATCATTCCCATATTCTCACATTTGGTATTATTTCTTGAGTTTTCAAATGATTGATCTCAGCACAACCATTTAAAATCAGTCAACATTGGCTTACTAAACCTTTTTGGGTAGTTTTCATTATAACATTTATCAAAATATGATATCTCAATAAAGTGTTGACTTGAACAATACACATTTCCTTATTGAATCAACTAAACATAATTGATCAATATAATGCAAGACAATATCTTTAGATAGTCCACATTATAATATTGAGGTTGTGATTCTCGTAATACCAAAGCTACTGTTTATATAGAAAAATCCTTTCACTCTATTTATAATCTAGTTATAACAATTGATTAGGATTCAAATGGCTGTATTCAATCTAGACATAATCAGGAACTAAATCAAATGATACATATCATTTAAGATTTAGCTCCTAATAATGAGAAAACAGGCAGATATTTATATTGAAATGCTTGGCAAGCTTACCTAGTAGTAAATGGCATAGAAATTTTGTAAGGCTAAATCACAGAGAAAGTTTTGTTTGGGCAAGAAGTGTACTAGATTTCAATCCATGGGTGATAGGTTCAATGGTACCTGTTGGACTTGGCCCAGGGTCATCCACAAACCTTTTGCCTCCCTCCTCCTACTTTTGCTGAATTTGTGCTTGTGATTGTGATTGTTCTCTGTGCTTAAACATGGTATTATTGGCTTATACCCAATTGGCATATTTCATTTACTTGTAGATCCCTAGTGAAGGGGCTGTAAATGAAATACTAGTAGTGGTCCTGCAGCACTTTTTACGCCACCCACTTAGGTAGCTCCTGAAACATGCCTCAGATCTGCTATTTCAGAGCCTGTATGTGCAGTTTAAACTGGCACTTCAACCTGGAAAAATAAACCTTTTGCCAGGCTCAAACGTTCCTTTAAAAAACATATGTCACCCCTAAGGTAGACCCTGGACAGCCCAAAGGCAGTGTTTAATGTATCTAAAGAGCATGGGGCACGTACTTTTACGTTTTAAATGTCCTGGTAGTGAAAAACACTTGTATTCCTTTATCACTACTGCAAGGCCTATCTCTCACATAGGTTAACATTGGAGTTGCCTTATTACACCATTCTTAACTCTAATTTCCAAATGGGAAGGGATGACCAGTTTATATTTGGTGTTTCTGGAATCACAGTTTAAAGTTGTAACTCATGGTGAAGTTGATTTGAAATTGCAAGACTGAAAATGCCACTTTTAGAAAGTTGACATTTTCCTGTCTTTAGCCCCTTCTGTGCCTATAGCCCGCCCTGGTTCACATGTCCGGGTGTAGCTGACAGTTGGACTTTGTAAATTCATCCCAGACAGTCACACAATAAGGGGATTAGGTGTGCCTGACTAGGCCATTTACTGGTAGGATAGGGGGCTGAGCTGAGCATAGCCCACTTATGCCTGAATAGCCTGTGCTCTGCCTTCACACAAAGAGCCTAATGACCCTGCATTGTTACATCAGCCAGGGCAGGAGAGGCAGGAACTTCTATGTATTTCAAAGCCACTGTCTAGAAGCTTCTCAAACCTTCCAGAACCACAGCACCAGGGTATAAAAGAAGGACCTCAGCCTCAACCCTTCATTACACATCTGGACCTGTGGAAACTCTGTCAGGAAGAGCGACTGCTGTGCTGGTACAAGGACTGCTACTGGACTGCTGCTATAAAGGAACTACTGCCCTGTTGTGCTGACCTGCTGCCCTCTTGCCAGGGGAAGAAGAACTGGACCTGCAATTTCATCTTGAACCCAGGACCCCCGAGTGACTCAAAGGGCTAGTCTGATGGTCCCCTGATCTGAGCCTCAAGGACATTAAAGGTTCCCCAACAGCTCCTGGATCCATCTGCAGTGAGTTCCTGACCCCCAAGTAGTGTCTCACAGGTCCCGATCCCTTGGTATGGCTCTTGGGCTCCTTGAATCAAGTTTATGGACTCTTCGCAACTGCGAGCGAGCCAGTTCACACTGGAACTGTACCTCTCACACTGAAATTTAGTGAGAGCCAACAGCAGCCCATCACTTCACACAGCAAACATTGATTGTACAAAGAGACCGCCACTGTGACGCTTTTTTTTCTCTGGAAACCTCCCCACCGCGAACGGAACTATTGCCACAAAACCTGAGAAGGTAAAACATCCTCAGGTCTAGTCCGGGACTGCATCTGACCCAAGCTCAATCGCAGTTGGCCTGAACTCTTGACTTTTATTCAGCCCAGCATGAACAGATGGCCACGGTTGGCTCTTTATGCCTTTAAGTGCAATTTCATAGTTGGATTTTTGTCATTTTGGTCTTGTTTTATTTATTAAATTAGGCTCTGCTTATTTAAACTGGTGTGAGTTTTTTTGGTGGTGTTTTCCACTGTTTTACTGTTTGAAGTGTTGCACAACTACTTTACACATTGCCTCTAATTTAAGCCTTACTGCTCTGTGTGAAGCTACCTGGGGCTGACATCAGTTTAATTTGAGGTTTGCTTGTGCTTTACCCTGACTAGGATTGTGGTTGCTGCTTGACCAGGGCTCACACCCTAGTTAAACATTAGCCCAATTCTAACAGTACATGTCTATAAAAATAAGCAAAATGCCATCATTCGCTATTGCAAATGTAACCAAAATAGGTAACTAACTAAAAACTATAAGTGTAACTGAAACAATAAAATGTGTTCAGCCCACAAGACAAAGAGCCTTATCAGGGTGGCAGTCAGTCGGACCACCGACCGTTATTGCAGTGGTCAGGAGACCACCTGACAAGCAGTTGGTCATCCGACCACCGCATTATGATGCGATTGCAAGGTTGGCAGTCGCAAAGTGCTCCTTTATGCGGCTACTTGTGCAGCGCCCAGGAAAAGGGCTGCAGCACAAGCCGCCATGTAAAGAAGCAGCTCCGGCACCCCATGCACCTTTTGCCATGCACCATGTGGTGCATGATACAGTGCATGGAGGTGCATGCGGGAACTAAATGTGGTGCCTGGGCCACTTTACAGTGACCCACGATGGAAGGGGGCCCTGTATGGGGCCCACAAAATTAATTTTCAATAGCCTTTTCTTGGCAGTCTTTCTGACATGAAAAGTCTGTCGGAAAGGGATATCGTAATCCCGATGGCGGTGCCTGCTTTGGCACCGCCTCCATACGGGATTGCAATTCCATCCGGTGCCCAAAGAGATCGCTGATCCTGTCAGAGGTGGCAGTCTTCCCCCGTAACACCAAGGGGTTTGCTTGTTGGTATTCACTAGCACACCCACATATTATCATCGGTTACTTTCTCTCCCGAAAAAAAGGAAAGTGTGTGTTCTATCGTGAGACTCTCGAAAACCTGAAGAAAAGGAAGAAGACAGTAAAACCTAAATGTGAATGAGCTGTCAATGCATAGAGTCACTACAAGTGCCCACTGGACCCTGTGAGAATAAATATGTAATTCTCACCATTTAAAAGCGGTACGGCTTACTAGCTTGATGTAACATTATTAAGCGCTGTAAGCTTTCCCAATAATAAATGGTTTTAGTCAAACCATAATCAATATCTACAAGCCAACATGTTTCGTTGAAAATAGTTTGTGCAACTTCTTCAGGGCTGTAGGGGTTCCAACTGTTTACTTCATGCAAGATTCACATCAAAACCAGATGGTTGCGAAGATTCCTCATACCTGCAACCATCTCATTGTAGCACACGCGTCAGCTGATCGCGTGCCCACAGGGTGACTGCCAAAGGTCACCACTACCGAGTCCCGCCGGCGATCCCGTGCCCCGGGCGGACTTGCGCTCCTTCATTTACCCCTTTGGCCGAGCCCACACTCCGGGGGCATGCTACAGTGCAACATTGTACATTGCGGGGCGGGTGGCACCGACACTACAACAGAGACACAAGCATTAGTTACTTCCTTGGCAACGCCAAAACTTCACCACGTCCAAGACAGTTGTGAGGAACTTGGATAGGGATGGCTGTGAGACTCTTCCAACTCTGGCAGTTGTTGTTTGGAAGGTCCCAGAGGCCAACAGGTGCAGCACAGCCAGCAGCTTTGTCTGCAGAGGGATGCTGGTTGTCCACTGTGTTGGTACCGTCAGCCTGTGGGCAATGATTGTCAGGATGCGGAGGATGGTTGTCCTTTTGAGCCTATAGTGGGCAATGACATCCTCTTGTGTTAAGTCTGTGAGGCTGGTGCGTTTTCTGAAGATCCGTTGTCTTTGTCTGCGCTGCCTCTGTGGTAGTCGGGGGTGTCCACGGGGGGTAGCGGGCCTGGGTGTGGTAGCGGTGGGTGTTGTGGCCCTCTTGGGACTCCGAACTGCATGATCAGTAGCTCCATGGCATCTGTTGTTCTTCAGGTGTGGCTCTGGGCTGGACTCTCTTTTATGGTACAGGTTGTCGTCTGACTTAACGTCAGGTAAGAGCAGGTGTTAAATCGCTGCAGCTAATGCGCCTCATTGCCTGTTGTGGGATCTTATCGCCGATCTGGCTGGTCGTTGATAATATTGCGAAGTGATGTTATTGTGGCTTTTTGCACAGGAACGCCTACTCTGCATCTCATTAGTGTTAGTTGCCGTTGTCATCCGTGGCAATGTTTTTTGCGGCTGCTATCGCAGGAAAACTGGCGATATCGGCTGTTAGCACCAGCTTGTGAATAGGGCGATGAATCTATTGCCACTTTGGCTGAGATAAAATGCCGCTAACTCGTCGATAAGTCCTTGAGAATATGCCCCAATGTGTTTCACAACCAGATAGTCTTCTCACAACACAACATAAATTCAACCTGAGATTGATTTTGAAAATAACTCTGAAAAAAATAATGTGTATCCATAAACCAAAGAACGCGCCACCAGAGTATATCTGTCAAAATCCGCAATGTTGGTACTAAACATGCCGAAATACGCCGAGAGAGTATAAGACCAGCATGGTATGTGTAAAAACAGTGTCATGCGTAATAGCCAAATATTCCCATGCTGCAACAGTAAAATGAGTTAATGTGCTATAAAAAAATGAAACGCTTCTGTTTTGTGTAGTTCTTTGACAAACAAGTGCCCACTTTTATTCATATTTATTAAAAAGTGCTGCCTGCCATGACGATTTGAAAGCGTGTTGGCCGCTAATGTTCAATGATGATGGTGCGCTTAGTGTTTCCATGTCAACATGCCCCAAAGGTAGTGCTCGATAGTACAGTATGTGCTGCCTAAAAAAACCCGAACGAACAAGCGATGTCGCAAATCCACTTACTTATTTTGAAGAGTGCCTATAGATGTGCCACAACCAGTACATGAAATGCCGCACGCATCTTACCAAATGGGACGCGCTAATGAACTGCGGGGCTTACTTGGAGCAACTGCTGGGCTGAAGAGGGGGCTGTGATCCTGCTTGTGCTTTCCAAACCCAGCCACTCCAGGGGCGCAGCTGTTTTGCCACAAACACGAGCTCTTCCATCTGATCTCACGCTCTAATGGGACTCCAAATCCCAGAGTGCATTGTGAGCCTCCTGCCTGCAGTCACATGAGAGGGAGGAACCACCTGAGCCCTCATTAGTGCTGACCTAATCTCTCGGCGTGGGACGCGCTAACGAACTGCGGGGGCTTACTTGGAGCAACTGCTGGGCTGAAGAGGGGGCTGTGATCCTGCTTGTGCTTTTCCAAACCCAGCCACTCCAGGGGCGTACCGGTTTTGCCACAAACACGAGCTCTTCCATCTGCTCACACGCTCTGGTGGAACTCCAAATCCCAGAGTGCATCGTGAGCCTCCCGTCTGCAGTCACCTGAGAGGAAGGAGCCACATGAGCCCTCATTAGCACTAACCTCATCCCACAGCGTGGGCCACATCCAGGTGAAGCCCAGGCCAAGGGCAGGCCCGTCCTTGCCCATCATTGCCAGGAAGGGGCAGGGCCACCTCCCTTTCATCCAGCTGTCGGTTGGTGTTCCAGGTGTTCCAGGCACATTATATCTAGACAAGGTACTGTTCCACTTGCCCTCATACCCGAGTTGACTTTGGAAATTTAGCGTGAGCTATCTTCTAAGTACTGGGTACCTGTATCTGGCCCCCCGGATCTATACCTTGTTAGTCTTCATTGACATTTGTTTTGTGATCTTGGCACTTCTCTGTACCCAGGCCATCACCCGATAACTGTTTAAGTGCTTAAATATCTCAAATTATCATTTTCCTTGTTGGAATATGGGCAAACGGAAAACTATGGAGGTTATAATGGCGGGAAGCAGTACTAACAGTGGAGCAGGCAAGGGGAAGAAAGCCAGAAAAGCCCCAAAACATGGAGCTGGCAACTGTGTCATCGATAGTATTGACACTGTTGTTAGCGAGTGTGAGGCTATTCTAGCATCCGAACAAACAGAGCCATGCACTAATGGCCAATTACCACCTATATATACCAGCCCATTACGTTTAACAACTATCCCCACAATGTTTCAGAAGCACTCCAAAAAGGGAAATCATGATCATAGTACTATGACATCAGAAGCCCAAACAAAAGGGAAGGCGAAAGGACAGGATGAGGTCACTGTTTCCACTGCTTCCCCAGATTTCCATATTAGTGATGTTGAGTCTGAACACTATCCCGCAGTTCCCTGCTCTAACAGGTTTGCCCCTTTGGCCTCACATGACACTGTTATTGACAATAATGATATTAATGTAGCGCCCCAGCTGCCAAGTCCAACACAAGTACAAGGTAGTGAAGATCAATTAACGCTTGTACCGCATGAAATTGCTCAGTCCATCAATTTCCTTAGGTACGAGATAGCTACTTTGAGGCACATGATCGAAGACCTAACCGCAATGGTTAAAACATTACTACCAATGGTTCCACCTTGTTACCAGTATGTCATGCAGCCACCTAACGTTAACCATTCAAAGGAATTAATAAATAAGTTGCCTCCCAACGAAAGGGCAACATCAATTGTCACTGCCACTTCTGGTTCATCACTTCCCACTGAACCTCCCATCCAAAGCTGATCGCCGTAATATGGCAAAGGCTATCACACCTAAAGACCTTTGTATTCCAAAGGCTTATGCGACAGGAGATTCCTTTGAACAAGCCGCTTCTACAGCTTGGTCAGGGCAAGGAAGCTCCAGCCAAATACCAATGAGTTCGCTTTCTGTGCCAAAAACATCCCTGTAGGTCCACCATCCATACACTGCGCCCTCTTCTCACGGCCCAAAAATCTTTATGAATAATGTCCCCAAGCTTAGTTCTAACAACGCTCGGGAAAGTTATGACTCCCTAAAAAAATAAAGTGATACACTGGATTCGACATATTAGGGGCTGTCGATCATTGATTCGTGAGGACATTATTGCTATTCGTAGATGTTCGCTCTCTGAGCTAGCGTGTGATCATATTGAACTCACGCTTGTTACCACTGATTTGACAGAAAATGTACTCGCCTTGGAATACCGAACTTGCCCTCCCTCCAATTCAGCTATTCAGTTCAGAAGTACCCAATCGCTTACAGGGGTTGGGTCTCCAAACACCCTAGAGCAAGGAACATCCTTAGAAGCACTTGACTGACTAAAGACAGATCAGCCTACAACCACTGACCCAAGCACCACCACAGTGAGCCCAATGAGTAACTCTAAAACCCGCTCTTTTTCTCCCAAAGCACAAGTGCTAGCCACAGTCATCACTGGGAAGATTGGACCTAGCCACCCTATGGCTCCGCACAGAGTAATCATAAGTTATCATCCTGGTCAACATCAGCCCATCTAGAGCCTTCACGACCCCCATGCAACCAAGTCGGACACCAATGACAAATGCTAGACTGGCCACGGTTACCACATCTGCCAAGCTTAAACTCATATCATGGAATGCAGCAGGTCTACAAAACAAACTCCAACTCCCGCAATAGAATGAACTTATAGAGGGATTCGATATATGTATCTTCCAGGAGACATGGAGTTTGGAGCCACTACATAAATAAGGCTATGCTTGTTTTTGTATACCAGATACTAGTGTGGGGAGAGTGTGGCCCTCAGGTCGTCTGATTGTTTGGGTGAATATTGCTTTAAGACTGCAAATTCACATGATATTTTGAGACTTACTATTAAGGGCCCTAGAGAAGGAGATAGCTTGGTCCTGTTCAATGTTTATATTAGAGGAACCAAGGGGGGTTGATCGTCCCCTGCCATGGCACTTCTCGAACAAGCTCTATCCAATTGCTCGCCTGGTTCGGGAATTGTAATAGCAGATGACTTTAATTGCACCTTTGAGTCTCTGAGCTCAGACGACACGCTTGAGCATGAGGGCATTGATAGCAGATGGACAGTCCCTCCACTTAATATACCTCCAATTAAAAGATGGACTAACTTAGCGATCCAAATTAATGCACTGACAACTGAGTTTGATCTACGGGCAGTCAATTGTAGAACTCCTTCGGACAAGCATGGGGCCAATTCCTTCAACAGAGTCGGCTGCCCATCACGCATTGACTACATCTTAGTTGATGTAAAACTGTGGGATGAGACAACCGACATGTTTGTGGCCAATACAACCGATAGTGACCACAATCCTTTTTGCATGATGATGAAGAATCCGTGGGTTTTACAACTTTATCCGCAGATCAGCCGGGCAGTGGTCATTGAAGAGACCCTGACTAAGAACACAACAGAACTCCAGGTGGCAGTTGCAGATACAGCTGAGTGGGAAGCAGTTTCTGCTATCCATTCTTGCACTGCAAACTTGTTGTCTTCCTGCTTTGAAGCACCGTGTAGGCTTAATACTTTGCCTGGTACCAAAAAGAAACAGCATCCATGGTACACCAAGAATTGTAAGCTAAAAAGACAGGCCCTGACTTTAGCAATTAGAACCAAAAATGGCCCCAAGGCCAAACTGGCCAGAAAGGAATATAAGGATGCCCTGCATAAAGCTAAGATTGAGTGGGACGAACGGTACTGACAGGAATTGAATGATGCGAGCCTTGATAAGAATAGGAATGCATTCTGGTTATTAGTGAACCGGGGTAATAGCAGAGGTTTAGACATCTTGCCCAATTATATTACTGGCCATGAATTGCATGTTCATTTTGCAAAATGATATTCCAATACAGAGGATGGATGTCTGGAGGAGCCATGCGGCCCCACAGACGTCTCTCCAGTAGGGGTTGTTAGTGACCATTTTTCGCAGGCCGAAAAAGAGGCAGCAATTATGAAATTGGTTCCTGCTAAAGCTCCAGGACCAGATGGACTTCCAGAAGATTTATACCTATCTGATCCTTGAGGGTGGTCGCTTTACTTCCAGCTATTGTTTAACGCCATAGCCGCTGGATGCCCTGTCCCCAAATCTTGGAAAGGTGCTGTAGTGGTCCCTATTTATAAAAGAAAGGAGACATGGAAGATCCCGCTAATTACAGGCCTATAAGCCTGATCGATGTTATGCAGAAGATACTAGGTAGGCTACTGCTGCAGAGAATCCAATCATGGTCCGAAGGAGGATATCCTCTCCCAATACCAGGAGGGTTTCAGGGCCAGCACTGGGACGATCGATCCGGCATTCAGGCTACTGCTCATATTTTGGAAGGTGGTGCTTATTGGAAAGGACAGTCTCTTCCTGGCACTTATTGATCTTAAGACAGCATTCGATCTGGTACCTAGGACTAGATTGTGGCAGATCCTTGGAGACATGGGCATTCCACCCCCAATTCTCAATCTATTGATTCGCCTCCATGAGGACAACTATGCCCAGGTGAGATGGGGAGCCCAAGGTCAGCTGACAGAGCAGATTCCCGTTGGCAAGGGAGTCTGCCAGGGTTGCGTGATGGTCCCCACCCTGTTCTCCTTATATGTGAATGGGGTGGTGAGGTTTCTCCAGGAAGATCCAGCTGATGCTCCAATCCTGGCGGGCGACAAAGTGCCGATGCTCCTGTTCGCTGATGACACCTTATTGGTGTCAAAGACCCAAGCTGGGCTACAAAAATGAATGAACAACTACCAATTATTTTTTGACTTCTGAGGTCTAATCATAAACACCACTAAGGTGAAGCTCATGGCCTTCAACCCCCACAAATCCTTCAGGAATAATCATACCATGAATGGCACACCCTTGGAGAGAGTTAAAACCTTCGAGTACCTTGGCATTCGACTCTCTGACAAAATGCATTGGGGCCCCACCTTGCAAAAATGCTTTTGAACCATAAATGGGTAACCGAGGCAATAACTAAAGAACACCGCTCCTTGTATAGCAGGCCAGTTGCCCCGGCTCTCGTAGTTTATGATGCTAAGGCAGTTAGCTCGGCGCTTTATGGAGTCGAGCTATGGGGAATCAAAAATCCTGAAGAACTAAGCAGGTCCGAGCATAAGTTCCTGAGGGATCTGGTATCACTCCCATGCAACACCCCATTAACACCTTTAAAGTATGACTTGGGCAGACGGTCGATTAAGGACATTGCCAAGCTCCGCCCATTGCTCTTCTGGGCTCGCCTGAACTTGCCAACTACGCTGCTGCCCTAACGGAGGCATTGAACTTAGATGTGGGCCACAGGGTCAAGTGGATATCATATGTAAAGAAAACTATGACACTACTTGGCATCAAAGAGTCCTGGGACACCCAAATCCCCCCGAGTAAGGAGGATCTTAAGCGCTATTATTGGGATTGGGTTGATCAACAGGAGCATAGCAAACCAAACAGGGGGAGATAAACAGACAAATTCCTTATGGCCAAGCACACCAGAGGACTAGAGCCTTCCCTGGACGTTATTCAGGTCCCATGGGATAGGGCTCTGTATATCCAGTTTAGGTTTGGCTCCCTCCCTGTTAATGCCATAACATCAAAGTGGCACTCAGCTAATAACAGAACAGAAAGTTGCCCTTGCTGTGGAGCCTCGCTGGAGAGTGTTGCCCATGTCATATTCACCTGTCCAGCTTATAAGAACGCTAGAACCAAATGGCTGAGACCTATCTGCAGTGGCATGGGCACACATGATCATTGGGTTGCCCTCCGCATTTTAAAATCTGAACCTAGTGTCCTCTTCTCTTGCGGGGTAGCCAAGTTTGTGAGCCTCGCTTGGCTACTCAGGCACAAAGCCCTGCGAGGGGCAACCTTACCCTAGGCCTTGTTCCAACTATGTGGCAATATAATTTCATATGATGTCCCATTTTACAATATTGTAGATTAGTCTGTTTGCCTTTATTAATCCAGAACATCCCTCACGATGGACATATTACCAGCACATTATACACATTGGCTGTGACGAATTGTGTCACACATTATTATTATTTTTTCTTCTCCACATATGTAGCTTGGGCACTTTTCAGGGTACAAAATTGTTTTAATTTGCACATACATTTTTATGAAATGATGTTTTTAGTGCTATTTGCCTTGTTAAAATGCTCTGTAATCATATCTTTAGCGAGCTTGTTGTATTCAAAGGTTTATTAATATGAACTCATGTTTTTATCTTTTATGCAAATGTCAAATAATGCTTTTATTATACAAGCTGTCGAAATAAAGCTATTGATTGATTGATTGAAATGCTGCAATTATCCCCAGGGTACCACTGTGTATCGTGACCTTAATTCAAATACAACAACCCGGAACTATAATGAATCCTGGTCAATAATCAAAGGGGACTGGAAACCAGAGAGTCTCTCATGATTTAAAGACATCTGTACCCAATAAATATGTGCACCTGCTCGGCTTCGGGTGAAATGGTAAAAGTATGTATACATAAACATGCGTGTACCTCTGTAAAGTCAAAGTGAGCCCATATGATATGCTTTGTTGGTATTTATAAACGATTGCGTACAAATGTGAGGCTCTTACAACACTGTTGTCAAATGAAAAAATAACGTGTATCTGAAACAAACCAGTGAGATAAAATGCAGATCTTCAACATACATAAAGTGTGCATACATAAAATGTTCTGAAAAAAATGAATGATTATGTGAGAGGATCCTGTGGCGGTGCCGGTGGGGAAAGTAGGCGGGAATCGCGAGGGTGCCAATGCATGCACTGCCGAGCAGATTACGACCTGCCATTCCACCAAGCCTTTCATGGCTGGCACCCTGCCATGAAATGATTGGCAGAAATGCATGGAAAGGGGCCTCCAACAGGGCCACGGGCAAATCTGCCTATGGGGGTGCGTTTTGGGGGCAGATCTGCCCCCAATTCCTGCACTGTCATGGTCGCACTGTATGGCCTGTCCGGCATGATGCATTCCACATGCTCCACCCGACATGCACAAGGCGCTGTACTGTGGCGGCATGTCTTGTAGGCTCTGTGTATGGGTCACAAAATGCCACCCGAGTAACACCGCCACTGCTGCACCACCAGCCCTGGATTACTGTTGTAATCCGGTGGCCAGGAATGCCGACAGCTTGGCATTCTTCCTCAGACCTCCACAGCTGCGGTCCAGTGGGAAGACTGCCAAAGTCGTTATCATGCACTAACAGGTGATGCATAGCAATTATAGAATGGAGTATACACTTTTGAGACATCTGCTACTCTACATGACAAGTAGGCTATTTGAGTCCTGCAATTTGTTCCATATTTACAGAGGGGGCATGATTGGAGCTGTGGAACTCACCTTGTTTGTGAAGTGTGTTTTTATGATTTGTGGATTGCAAACAAGTAGTGTCAGTGTTAGTAGAGTAAATTCTGTCTGTCTTGAATGAGTTATTAGGAGCACCAGTTTCATTTCAGGTGATGGTTTGTCGTCTTGAACTTGGTAAACGATAAAAATGAAGCAATGTGAGAATTTGTTCTAAGTGAACGAAAGAGGTACTTGAGTAGTGCTATTGTGTCAATAGCAATGAGTAGGCATTTATAAACTGAACTGATAATGCGTGTTGGTAAATAGAGATCAATTGGTTCAAGTGTGGACCTGCTCTGTTTGATGGAAAATGTGGTCATCTCTAATTTGGTCTTGCGTGGGAGAAATGTTTCTACAAATTTGGAGGCCAATCATGATCTGACTAGATGGAGATATGATCCGAAAACATGGTTAAAAACCACCCTAGACAGAAGGTCTTATAGTGTGGCCTTTGAAATCCAGCCCCCAAGAGCAGTCGACTGGACATTTCGCAGTCCCTGGTAAGTCAACATATTACCTTGCAAAGTGTTTCTAAGACTGAGCAGGCATGGCTGTGTTGTTTGTGACAGATGAGGGTAAAAGAAGAGTGAGTGTTTTCTGAACTTATTGCACTGCAGACAAACAAATTGAATATCTGTGCCAGATGTAGAGATGAGCAACAAAAGGACTATATTCAGATGCTATTGGTATATCAGTGCTCTAAGCTATTTTACCAACAGGCTGGGCACACCTGCTGTTGTGTCATTATCACTCATACTGATGAAAGGATTTCTATGAATACTATAGAGCTGGTCAGGATGCTAAAAAAAGAAGGGGAATATAACAAGGTGGAAGGGGACTACGTGTTGTACTGAAGATGTTTGAGCCCTGTAGCTGTCCTTGAGTTCAGTCATGTGGTCTGGTGCAGAAGACCACTCCTTTAATGTGTCTCCCAAATCCTTTGTTGAGAATGAACAATGGCGATATCACCTTTGTCAATTCCAGCAGCTGTTATTCCTATAACTTTAACTGAATAAATTGATGATTTGTTCTTTGCTTCAAAGTTCCTGTGTATCTTTGACTTAAAGCCAGTGTACTGACACTTTATGATAACTTGGGGTCCTAAGAAGAGGTTTGCACTTTTAGTTCCTTCCGGAAAGCCATGTTCAGTTTATGATAATGCTTCTTGGGGTGTAAAATATTGCTGTCAGTATCCAGATTCTTAAAAAAAAAGACCCAGACTTTGTTGGAAGGTATCAGTCTCATTTACCTGGATGACCTGGAAGTGCTCTTGATAATGAGGAATGCCGTGTGCACCTTCAGAAAGTGCTTCTGACCTTGGGAGAAACAGGCCTGATTACAAAGGCCCACTTTGCCGGAGAGAGAAAGAATCTGTCTTGTGCCTTCCATTCGAGAGGGTCATGAAAATGTACAACGTCTCAAACCAAATTTCAAGAAAGCAGCTAAACACTGTGAATTTTAGTCTGCTGTTTCAGTATGTCGCGATGAACCATAAGGAAGCCCTCTCACTACAGAATATAGGATTGGGGTGTTCTATCATATATTAAGAAAAAAAGGCAAGTCCGTCCTTTGGCATTAATAAAAAGAGTTTTTCTCCCACTAGGAATTGTGGTGTCGTACTATTTGGCATTTTAAAGAGTGCCATGCAGCAGAAAGGTTAGGAAACTATGGGTAGACTAGCATGACAACTACATGCATAGGATGTTCTTATTAACTTGTATTTCTTAGTTTTATTAATGCAGCTCTACTGCTATGAGGACGACCTTAGTGCCCAGTATACAATTGAGATGACCCTAGAGATTAGGAATACATACTTAGTTCATTATTAAAAGAGAGTAGCAAAGTAGAGGGCCGCCATGACTGCTGCATCTGAGACTTTAATGCAATTGAGCAACAGTACGACACAAGTTCCAATTCAAATGAATGCCCTGCAGCTTTAAAACTGGACTGATCCTGGATAGTCATGATGCAGTTATAAGACTAAAAATACATGAATTCTTAGCTGGATTTAGCAAACAATGTTGCCAGTTACACTTAAAATCATATACTGTAAGGCATGTGTTCAGGATAAATGAAATAAGCTAGATCTGCAACATTTAGCTGTTCATTTGTTAGTTATACAATAGTAAATTAAAATTAAATGGGAATCATCTGATAGGGAAGCTGCTCTGCCAAAACCGCTCTATCTCACGCTTTGACACAATCCAGACATTGTTGGTGTTCACACTTCCTGATTGAAGCGGTGTTTTTGTTTAAGGGCAGCTTGGGGTGTCGGTAGTTTCCCAATGAGTATGTTGTCATTTGCCTAAGATAGTGGAATATATTTCCTAACAGCCTTAGCATGTCTTGCAGGTGGCAACATTTTTGGAACAATCAGGATGAAACAGGAATGATGATCAAGTCCACCTTTTTGAGATTTCATCTTGTGATGGCAGTTGGATGTTTCCTGTTCCTGACCCTGGTTTTGTTTATTTTCACTAAACTTCATTGGATGACATCTTTATTGTTGGTCAGATGTTTGAGACTGTTCTCCCAGAATCCTTCCACAGCAACAGGTGCCCAGGCATATTGACCAGCATTAGGCCACAACCATAACGGGAATCATGCTTAGACACATGCCCATTTGACATGGGCACAAGCTGGCACTTACAGACTTAGGGGCATATCAGCAAGGGCCGGCGAAAATTATCGCTCAACGCACTTAGAGCAAGGATAATTATCGCCGACTAACGCTGAATGTTATCGCTGAGATAGCGTGCTATGAGCAACGCTTATCTCAACAGCGATAAAATTCCAGGCGCAAGCTGCCATATGTGCGATTATCGCTGGAAATCCAGCGATAATCGCACAACATTTGGCGATAGCTTGTTGATAGGGCAGGGTGGATTTAGCCATTATATCCACCTTCCATTGGATATAATGGCTAAGTAAACCTGAAAGCAGGCGTAAGGAAAGTAGTGATAACCGCGGTTAGCGCTACTTTTCTTATCGCTATACTTGTTAGCGTGCCCATTGATAATTGGAGATATGTCGGTTAGCGACATTTCTCCAGTTATTTTGGGACGGAGCGCCCACTTTGCATCTCATTAGAGATGCAAAACTGGGCGTTAAGGGAAAGGGCGCTAAGGCAAGGATTCACGCGATAACGTGACCTTGCTGATAAAGCGATAAAATTATCTCCGCTTTACGGCCGAAAACGGCCGCAAAAGCGGCGATATTTTTATAGCGCCGCCTTGATGATATGCCCCAAAATACCTTTGTTGGGTTTGGCACATCAAGCTCTGTTTTGTGTTTCTAGTGACAAAAGGCTCATCACAAATGCAGCTACCGAGGAGGAGACTTGAGATCAAGTAGGACAAGGAAATTGCAGAAACACTAAGCAGTCCCATAGAACTCTGCATTAAATCCTTCTATTTTTGGATTAGTCACAATGGTGTGCAATTACCTTTAGTATATCCTCTATTACTTGAAAGATTAGCAGATTCCGGGAGTTCAGAAGACTATGGGCTTTATGTAAGAAGGTGTTTTGCAATTACTTGTCTCCTAATTGGGAATTGCAGTGCAATGTATCTATTGCTAATAGCCACAATTCCATTTTCAAATCATTAATCATGTACCACCTCCCAAGTTAAGGTGGTAAGTGATTCTCGAATGTGGAGCATTGCCTTGTGGAACAGATTCCCCTTTGGGAATTCTGTCACCAGCCTCACGGGAACAGGTAATTTTCCAGCAGTGTCGGATTGGTGATGCGGGCATTCGGGCATCCGGTGTCCAGCTCCAGCTGTGGGCTGGTTTTTTGAGCAGTCTGGGGGCGATTTGGCAGTTTCTGCGTTGCTCGGATTCCGCCAGTGGCCTAGTGGGTGCCTGAGTGGCCTTTCTGGAGGCAGACGGGCCTCAATTACCTCCCTTTTATCAAAGGGCAGACGTGTCACTCCCTTTCTCTCTCTGGGGCCGGCCCATTAACATATGCAGATTGAGTGGGGGCAGGGGGCCCGGAACAAAAGTGGCCTCACTTGTATTCTGGTGTGTTTCACCAGTGTAAACTAATCCGTTCATTTTTTTACCCCCCCCCTTTTTTGTTTTTTTTTAAATAAAACTTCACCGAAGCTGTGTTTTGCAAAGGCAATATGCAAATGTGGGCCACTATATTTTAGTGTGCCCGGGCGGATTTCTAATCCCAATCCAACCCTGTGGTCCAGTGTATACCTGACTGCTTCCACCAATGTCTGTAAGAAGGGGTATTTTTTAAAGTACCTGACACTTAAATAGACGTGTCTCTCTTTTTGAAAAAAAAGCTTGGGAATTCAAATATAGCAACACAGGTCTGCTGTGCATTGCAGGTCTCCATCACTTCATTGGGAGCCAATTACAGGGGTCACAAATTGCAACATGCCTTATTATTGTTCACTAGACAGATTGTGTCGTGACTCACTGAAAATGTATACTTTGCTTTGTGACCTGTAGGTACACACCATAGCAAATTGCATTTCCACTTGTAAATCAGTCAACATAAATTGCACATCCCTTTTTAGCAGTGAATGGGAAAAGTACACCAGGTCCCACAATAATAAAGGGAACTAGCAACTATTTGGAATGCTAATGTGATATTGGTTTATTCAGTGCCCTAACAAAGCACAGCAGAATGGAATATTCCTACAAATGTGAGTTAGTCTACAGTTTTAAGTTGTAGGCAATGTGGGACAACATCTAAGTATGCTGGCAATACACAGATACTGAGGTTTGATCAAAATTTAATTTTAAGGAATGTTTGTGTTTTGATAATTACACCACACGTAGCATGAAAATAGATCTTCGCTCACAGAAAGTTCTGTAGTTTTCAAGAAATTAACATAACAAAGGACAAAAAAATAGAGGAATCTTGACAGTTAAAAAGGGGTTTTTGATTTCTCTATTTATTTGGCGCAATTTGATTTAGTTAAAAGAGATTTGGCAGACACTTATCATGTTTCAAAAATCTTGTCAGAAAGTATTCATTTACATATAACTGTAGCATCTGTAGCCAAGTTCACATGAAAGGTGGCAGTTACTTCACATGCTTAGTCTTATGTGGGTATGACAAGTTTTTTGTCGATCCATAATGATTTTGCAAAAATCTGTGCCCAGTGTGTAAGTTACATGAGAAACAAAATGTAAATTTTCCAAGCTTCAAGAAGCATTTTGCTGGCTTCAATGGAAAATACTGCTGAAACGATTTGCATGAAATTTGAAAGGAAACTAGATTTGGTGCAAATCCACTCAGTACATTTTGAGAAATTTGTATTAGAAAGGTCTTAGATGTGTTACAAAATGTAAAACTTTACCTACCTTACATCCTGACTGTTACACTATAGGTGGTTGAAAACTCTGCAGCCCGGACTGTACTTGGTTTGCCTTTGAGAACAGATGTTGCCCCTTATTTCAGAGAACTGCACGGACAATCCTTTTTAAGATCCTGTTGCTATTACATAGGGCTCTCCATCAGTCAGGTGCTTTTTATCTTAGAGCAAGGATCATTTTTCGGGGGCGTGGCTTGGACGCCGCGGAAAATGGCCGCTGCTCGTCAGAGCTCCGTGAGGGAGTAGCGCGTTGGGATCTCGCCAGGGCATTTTTTCCTCATTTCGGGACTTTCTGGCAGCAACATCATGTTTGGGACACTCGCCTGCTCCGCCTGGGATATTGCCGACTTCTGGTGCTGACGGACTCGGCAGGTTTTTGCCTTTTGCTTCCTCTCGCGGTTCTCTGAATGCCGCGACCGCCATTTTGAATGCTCCGGTTTCCCGCGATGGAGTTCCTCCTCATACTCGGCTCCTCATGTGACCAGCGGTGAGCTGTTTTGGCCTCAATTTCTTCAAGTTTTTTGTTTCCTGCATCCTCTTGATGTCGTTATATATCTTTTCATTCACAATTTTTACTCTGAGGCGTTAACTCTTTTCATTACACCGTTTTAGTCTCATTGGACTATTTTGCCTGCTCAAGTCAGTTTTATTTATTTTTGTGGCTTTTTGTATTTTGGACTATATGGCAATGCCTCGCACTAACCGTGGAAGTGTCCAGCAGGGTAAAAATGCATCAATGACAGACTCTAATCCTTTCAGTGTGCTACAAGATACTACGGAGGACGCTAACTCAGACTCTGTAAATTCTAAGCTTTTGTCTTCTGCTCCTCCTTGTGCCAGTGCTAAAGCAGTCTCGAAAATTCCTTCTGTCTCGCCTTCAACATCTGGTAAGAGAACTAAGGTAACTCCGCCTTCTCCTCCTACTACTTCACCTACAATTTCAATGGAACTTTTGTTAGAGGAGATACCCTCTCTTAAACCCTATATGACAGAGACTAATGTTCGTCTCCAACATCTTGAAGATAACTGGTCGAGCACGGAGAAGAGGGTGGATGATCTTGAGATTCATGTCGGTTCTATTCAAGCTATCACAGATCATATTCCTGATATGCGAAGGGAAATCTCACATCTAACGCAACAGGTGGAAAATTTGGAGAACCGAAATAGGCGTAATAACCTACGCATTTCTGGCCTTTTGGAGGGCCTTGAGAATCCTGACCCCTTGTTATTTTTTCGCTCTTTCCTACCAAAGCTTCTTGGTTTTCCTGAGTCACCCCCTCTCAACATCCAGCGAGCTCACCGCCTGGGTCATAGTCCAGGTCCTTCTACTGCTTCCTCTCATGTGAAACTCAGGGGTGTCATTTTATATTTTTTGGAGTATACCGACTTGCTCAGGGTCCTTCAGGCTGCCAAACAGAAAGGAAAGATTCTTTGGAATGGCTCTACTTTGTTTTTTGCTCAAGACTACTCCAAGGCCACAGCGGATCGCCGGAAGAAATTTTTGGATATGAGGCCTGCACTTCGTGCGTTAAATGCTCGTTATGGTTTATTTCATCCGTGCCTGTTCAAAGTGACCTATCAGAACAAGACTACTAACTATGACGATCCTGCGCTTCTCCAACATTTTCTGAATACTTGTAGAGATGAATCTATGGACATATCCAGAGCGTGATTTTCCTATTGTATTAGCATTGTTGTGATTTTTTGCCTCATGTCCACCTTTTTTGCATTTATTCCTTGTTTAGTCTGTGACTTTGTTGGTTAACATGTTTTCTTTTCCATTTTCTTGTAGATGCATTATTCAATCCCTTCCTTCTTCCTCCGTCGTTCTCCCTGGAGGTCGTTATCCCTCGTGCTCTCGTCAGTCCTGGAGTTGTCCGTCTTGGTATGCTGCCTTTTCCTATGTGGCTTCACCCCCCCCCCATCCTCAATGTTTACTTGTGGTATGTCTTTTTGATTTATTATATTGGTTTGTATTACCATGTCTCTTTACTCTTTGGTTTTCCCTTCAAATATTAGCGTTCTTATGTACTTTTTCTTCCCCTACTCACTGTTTCCTACCTTTTTCTATCTCCCTTTCTTTCTTCTTCTCCTCTCATTGTTATATTATTCATACTGTTGCAGCTGTTTTTCTGTTTTCTGTTCTACACCTCTTTGTTACTTCTTCTTCTCATCCTATGTTGCTAGCTCTCTTCTCTTTTCACTTTCAAATATCGACATTATTTTGTATTGGTTATTCCAGTATGGATTCTTTGTCACTTTTTTCTTTTTCCAGTTCCTTTTCTTCTTTTTTCTTTTCTTATTGTTGCATTACGCATGATGTTGTTGTTGATTCTCTGTTTTCTGTTCTAATCTTCTCTGTTATTTCTTTCTCTCCTTCTGCTTTGCTAGATTTCTTACTTCCTCGCTCTCAATTTTGTTCCTATCATACTTCTTTATTGTATCTTATCACTTCTCTTCCTGTGTTAATATTACTTCTCTCCAATTTTTATATGATGAGTTTATGGATACTTTTTTTTTTTTGCCTGATTGTTTCTTATATAAATGGTATCTTTTATTATGAGATGTATAGTTAGATGTTGCTAAATATATTTACCTGGAATGTTAAGGGTTTGGGTTCTCCCATTAAGCGGCAACGAGGTTTGTCCCATTTAGCAAATTTAAAGGGAGATATTGTGCTATTACAAGAAATTCATATACAAGAGGTTGAAGTTGCCAAATTACGCCGTAATTGGGTAGGGCATGTATTTGCATCTCCTGGATCAGGGAAGCGTAATGGAGTTGCAATTCTCTGTCATAAACGGTTAAATGTTAAAGTTGTAAATCAAACCAATGACTCTGATGGTAGGTGGGTCATTGTATCTATGTTGGTTGATAAAGTCCCTTTAACTATTTTTAACTTATATGCTCCTATTGTGCATGATAAGCTTTTTTGGCCCCAGATGTGAGTCTCGTTGATGCAATCCTCTGATGATTATCTCATTTTAGGAGGGGATTGCAATATGGTTATGGATCCTATTTTAGACCGGAAATCCCATTCACGTTTTTCTCCCTCGTCCATGCACACTCAATTTACATCCACTATATCCCAACGCTCTCTTGTCGACTCTTGGAGACTCTGTCATCCTACACTCCAGGAATACACATATTACTCACCAGCTCATTCTTCACAATCCCGAATTGACTATATTTTTGTTTCTAAAGCTCTGATTCAACACATTGCCCATTCTGAAATAGGCTCCATTTTAATTTCTGACCATGCCCCAGTTTCCTTGCACCTTGATTTGCTTCCCCCCATAAAAGGTACTAGGAGATGGAGATTCAATAACTCTCTCCTATTAGACCCTAAATTTACTCCAGCTTTCCTTGAGTTTTCATCCCTATTTTTTACTGAAAATGAGTCTCCTCTAATATCCCCTCAGGTATTATGGGACACTTTCAAAGCTGCCTCTAGATATTTCATTATCTCGTTTGTTTCCCGTAAGAGACGAGCTGCATCCCACTCCTTACAGTCAATTAATACACAAATTAAGCAATTGGAACATCGTTATTATTTAACTAGCTCTCAATCTGACTTGGATAAACTTCTCAAGGCCAAACTCTCCTTTAATAAACTCTCCACGGACTCTGCTAATCTAATTTTACTTAAATCCAGTGCCAAATATTATTGTGCGCAAAATAAGGCAGGCAATCTTCTTGCCAAGTATCTCAAAGTTAAACAAGAACGCACGAAAATTGAATCTATTGTTTCCTCGTCGGGCCCACTCTTCATAAGGATGAAGATATCCTAGCAGAGTTCACTAATTTTTATCAAAATCTCTATACTCCGGAATCTCCTCCTCTTTTAACAGATATTGACCATTATTTATCTTCCATTCCTTCTCCATCCTTTCCAGACACAGACTTTGCCCCATTGGAGGCAGATATAGGTCCTAAGGATATCCTATAGTCCATTCGAATAATTAAAAAAGGTAAGGCTCCCGGGCCAGATGGCTTTACAATAGAATTTTATATACATTTTGCGAATTTGCTTGTTCCCAAACTTCATCAACTATTTTTGTTTTTTATATCCTCCAAAAAATCTGAGGGGTCTTTTCAAGAGGCCTTAATTTGTCTCATACCTAAGGATAATAAAGACCATACTTTGTGTAAGAATTATAGGCCCATCTCTTTAATCAATCTGGATTATAAGATCTTTGCAAAAATTCTTGCGCTACGTCTTGACAAAATTTTACCTAGTATAATTGGCAAGGAACAATGCGGTTTCATCAAAGGACGTCATCTTTCTGACAATACTCGTCTTTTCTTCAATGTTCTGAGTAAGTCTCACTCCTCTCCGCATTCTTTAGCTGCTGTCGCATTAGATGCTGAAAAAGCTTTTGATAGGGTTAATTGTCAATTTATGCTCGCAGTCCTTGCTTGGTTTGGTTTTGGTCAGAAATTTCTTGCTTATGTTTCTTTTCTGTATTCCTTTCCTAGATCCTTTATTTTGGCTAATGGCCTTGTTTCTTCCTCGTTTCCTCTCTTCAGAGGCGTTCGACAAGGATGTCCACTCTCTCCTCTTCTTTTTATTTTGGCGTTAGAACCTTTCCTGATAAAAATTCGTATGAATACAGATATTACTGGTTTCCCTTATGGGGATAAGAATTTGAAGCTTTCTGCCTATGCGGATGATATTCTATTATTTATTTCCAACCCACAATCCTCTATCCCATCCTTTTTGTCGGAAGTATCTGACTTTGCGAGAGTCTCGGGCTATAAACTCAATGTTGACAAGTGTGAAATTCTGCCTTTGAATAAATTTTGTTTTCATGCAGACTTCTTGGCTTCTTCTTTCCACTGGAGTAATATCTAGGCCTCTGGTTTAAATCTTCTATTAAAGACACTGTAGCACTTAACATTAAAAATCTACAAATAATAATTCAGGACTCTACTACCCATTGGCATCCTTTGTTTTTATCCTGGTGGGGAAGATTGGATTCCATTAAAATGATGTTGGTTCCCATTATTTTATTTTATCTGTCCAATCTCCCAGTTAATATACCTAAGTCTTGTTATAAGAATATATACTCTACGCTCTCTAAGTTCTTATGGCAGCATAAAAAAGCTAGAATGTCTTTTGCAAAACTTAAGCGACCCAAGCAGTTGGGTGGAGTTAATTTTCCGGATTTTGCCTCTTATCATTCCTCATTTTTCCTTAAACACTCTGTTCCCTTGTTATCTGAGCAGGAAGCCGATATCATTTCAAGACCTTTGTGGGTTGAGATTGAATCGTCTTTTTTTCATCCATTTACCTTTGAGGAATTTGTATCGCTGTCTCATATTCCAAATAAATTATCCCTCCCGATTCTTAAAAATTCTCGCAAAATTTTTTCTCCTCTTTTCCTGGGAGGTTTAGATGACCGGTCGCGTTTTCTACACTCTCCCTTGTGGTATAATCCTCTTATTAAACTTCGCAATAGGATGCTTTTTTGGAAAGACTGGAATAACCTTGGTATTAATTGGATCCATCAATTGTTTGATGAAGGCGCTTGTGTCCCCTTCTCTACTTTTCAATCTCGCTTCTCTCTACATGATTCCTTTGAGCCCAAATATAATCTACTGCGTACGATTTTGCAAAACGGTTATGACACTCTCTCTAATTCCATCACTCACACTAATTTCTCTCCTCTTTCTCTCCCTTGTTTACTTGCTTCTTCTTCTGCCTCCCAGATATATGCAAAGCTAAGAGACACTTCTGGCATTCGGGATAAATCTAAAACAGAAACGGACTGGGAATCAGACGTAGAGGACACATTTTCTGTCTCCTTGTGGCAAAAGGTTTGGATCAAGATAAGGAAGTCCTCTAGGGCAGCGAATACAACTCAAACGTTATTTTTTATATATAATAGACTTTTGATTACTCCTGCCAAGTTGCATGCAATTGATCCTTCCATCCCTCCCTCTTGCTGGTCTTGTTCAACATCGAGGGCAGATCTTAAACACATGTTATTCTGCTGTCCGAGGATTCATAAATTTTGGACTGATGTGTGGAGTCAGGTCAATAAGATCTTTTCCACCTCTTTCCCTCTTACATTTTCACATATCTTTTTAGGTAGTCTCTCAGACATATGGTCCTCTTCCACCACTAATACGTCCATTATTGATTTACTTCTAGCTGTAGCATTTCAGCAAATCACTAAGTCTTGGAAGGATACCTCCAAGGTTTCGTTTCAGGCTTGGTGGTATGGAGTCTGTTATCATCATAGACTTGACAGGGCCTATGTTTATCCCATTGCGCTTGCCATTAAACGTGATTTATTATGGCTTCCCATTACAGATTTTTTAGATATGTCTGCTCGATCCCTACCCCTACATAATCCACGTACAGAAGAAGTTCCCAAACCCCCATAAATTCATTCCTGATGGTTTCATGTACATATTTTTACTGCTTGTTTTATGCTTATCTTGTATATTTTTTATTTTTCCTTTATTGGAGAATTTTTTGTACGTTTGACTTATTTCTTTATTCTTTTATATAATTTTATATGACAATGATCACATTTTTATTGCAACTGCTTTTGTGTTATTTGATGATACTTTTTCCCCCTCTCCCCTTTGCCTCTTTCCCTTATCTTTTATCCCTTTCTTTTAATTATGATGCTTTATTTTTCTACTTGAGATGAATTTTAATCCTATGTTTTTCTGTTAATCTGTTGTTAATGAACTTCAATAAACTCTCCTTTAAAACTTAAAAAAAAAAGGGATCATTTTTCATATTCCGTCCAGACGCCTGCGTTCAGTCAACCTATCTGTTGCTTTTTTGTTCTTAGGACCTTCAATATGGAACAACTCCCTTTGGAGTTACGGAACATTTCAGCTACCTCCCAGTTCCGGAGCAAATTGAAAATTTGGCTTTTGATCTAAACTAATAGTGAGGCCCCTTAGCTAGTTTCTCACCTGTGGTGCAGAGCTCCAGGACACTCCCTGGAGGAAAAGAACACTTTAGAAAAGCCTGTTATATTACATTGAATTACTTTAATGTAAATTTTCAGATTATTTGTAGATCTGGGTACTAGAAGATAATAATCTTGAAAAAAACAAAAGGATTTGAATGAGGAAAGATTTTTTTTCTGTTTTCGCAATGTGAGATCTACAGTTTTTTAAATGATCCATGTGTCTGGATGATCTGATCTGGCAGTAACATCTATTTTTGGTTATTAGACATTACTGTGACATTCTCTTACAAAGTTAAAGTGATGTTATGGTGATAAATCAAAACATAAAATTCTCTGAAATTAACCACTTGTGGATAGCTCACTAAGCCATAAATAATCCCCAAATGCAGTGCTCATGACCTCACGCAAGATGTCACAGATGACATCACTGGAGTCTCCACATTTCAAGTGTGTTAGACCTGACCATCTTTGATGTGGTCTTCCGACAAATGTTTTGCCTTCTCTACTCCTGTTTTCTAAAAGGTTTTATTGGCATTAAGGCCCATTTAATTTACTTATAAGTTGATAGTACAGTGTTACTACATGTGCCTAGGGGCTGTAAATTAAATCCTACTAGTGGACCTGCGTTATAAAGAACAAGGGGAACCCATGGATAACAAGGGGCCAGGGTTGCGTAGTATTATAAAGGAACAGTGGTCCCTCATCAAAACATATAACAATAATATGATTGGAATATGGTTATGCCCATATATGTTGTCAAATAGACAGATTAAAATCCTTTTTATTAAACAATTTCATTAAATGGGTGAGTGAAAAAACATGAACAGTCAAATTGACTAGGAGACTTAGGCACTAGTATGTGAACGAAATAAAAAAAGATAGGTTAGTCACAATTCAGAACAGCACTTACGCTCTTAAGTAATTTGCTATCAACATTACACTAGGGTCGAGGTACGGTAGTCGACAACGTTTTGATCCTTACATAATCATAGGATCATCATCAGGTTATTAGGAATTTATGCCCGAGAATTTTGTACACAATGGTAAACAAAATTAACTGGGCTAAAGACCCTGTGGTCGAAAGCCAACATGAAACTTGGAGACCAATGCATGTGGAGATATGGCTGGACAATGGGCCATCTCAGAGGCTAAATTTAGCACACTTTCGCGACCACTACCATGGAAGGGGTGAAGATTGAATAAGGACCGTCAACGATGAGCACTCAGCTCAGTCGCATACGTGAATTTTCTGTCCCAGGGGACATAAGCTAGAAGTTGGCAGGATGGGTCATCCAGCCATGATAGCCAGGGAGTAGCTATTCTCTGCCTCACTTACATTTCAAACAGCTACCTCCAGCACAACCCCAAACCCACCAAACACACCTGCAACCTCGGCATCATCCTCAACAACCAGCTATTTATGAAGAAGCAGGTCAACACTGTTTCATCTGCATGCTTCCTCACCCTCTAAACGCTCAGAAGGGTCTTCAGATGGCTCCCACCCAATACCAGTCAAAATGTCATGCAAGCTCTCGTCACCGACTATGGCAACTCCCTCTATGTAGGAATCCCATCCCTACTCATGAGAAAACTCCAGACCATTTAGAACACAGAAGCCAGACTCATCGTCGACCTCCCCAGACAGACGCACATCACCCCTCACCTTAGTAAACTCCATCGGCTACCAGTCGAGGAGAGATGCTAGTTCAAGCTGCTCATCCACTCTTACAAGGCACTACACAATGAAGGACCAGCGTACCTCTACAAATGAGTGATTTTACACAAAACTATGCGGGAACTCTGTTCCAGATCCCTCTCCCTAGCAGCTACCCAGTTCATCTGCCATGTAAACAGCGCAAACCACTCCTTCTTCCACTTGGCAGCAAAGACCTGGATTACCCTCCCGCTGCACCTCAGAGCCTCAGCATCACTCCAACATTTCAGGAAGGACCTCAAAAACTGGATGTTCAACCAATAAGAACAAACAATGTGATCCCGCAGCATGACCCCCACAGCACCTCGAGACACTCGGGTGATGCAGCTGCGATATACAATTCCTGATTGATTCATTGATTGAAAAGAACTTGATGCCAGTCTTTTGTCAACCTAGACCACTTGTAGCCTGGACAGGGAAAGGAAGGACATTTCCAGAACCAGATGAAGGGGTTGCCTGGAAGTTTCTCCTGCTCAAAGGATGGCACCAGGTATAAATATTGGACCATCAAACCAACTCTTCACTTCATCTCTGGACCTGTGGAAAACCACACAAGAAGTGGTATGTACTTCAGAGGACTGCCCTGTTGCTTGAAGCCTGTTTTGTAACTCAAAGTACTGTCCTGCTGCTGCCAGAAGGCTGCCCTGCTGTTTGAGTCCTACCTTGTACCCTCAGAAGACAGCCTTGGTACTTGAGGCCTGCCTTGCTGCAGCATCTCAGGACTACCACATTGACTCCAAGGGCTAGTTGTCTGGCTTCCGGTGTGAGCTACAGGAACATAACAAGCTCCAGAGACCTTAAACACTGCACCTGGCTTCTGCATAGAGTGAGTCCCCAGTGGTGCTTAACCTACCATGGACCTTTGAAAGTGGTGCTAAAGGAGCTTCTCCAGCTAAAACCTGAATTTGAGAGTTAGAAAATTTTCAAAAAAACGATGGCCCGAGAACCGACTGAAGACTAGGACCTACGTGCTTGCTGATCTGCCTGAGCCACATAACTAGTCAGCCTGACTTTGCTCTAGCATCTGATAAGTCTCCCCCGCAGCAGCAAATCCTGTTCAGCAGTTCCTCTCGGAAGGGGTATCCAGTCTTGTGGAGCCCTCAATGGAGATTTTCAGCTTCCAAAAAAGTGACAAAGTCCAAATGTAGACATCTTCACCATGAGTTTGTTCTGCAGCTCTCCGATAATGATGCCTCCTCTTCTACCTCCTCTGGCTGCCTTTCCCTGCTGAACTTCACCTTGTCGAGAATTTTTCTTAGAAATCTCCTTAAAGTCCGCCATAGTTTTGACTTTTCCCGGTCTCGCTAGACCAGATACCTGAAGTTTGCCCATTGATGTTTTAGGTGCTTCTTGTCACTAAAACTCCAAAAATTCTTAACTCTGGTTCTACTGATTCAATTTAATAAGTTTTGATGTCATTTATTTACTCTAGTTTTCTAAATTAATGTGGGATTTGTATTTTTATTTTTTATTTTCACCACAATACTGTTTGTGTTCTGCCTAAATACTTAACACAGTGGGCCCGATTCACAGAACAAACTTAAGACTAAATCCTAAACTTAGTACCATTCTGGTATTCACAGAATGCACTTAGTACTTCTGGTATTCACAGAATGAACTTACAACTTTTGCTATTCACAGAATGAACTTAGGACTTTTGCTATTCACAGAATCCATTTACGACCACTAAACTTACGTCTGCACTCGGGCCGGAATTTCCGCCCCCGGAGCGGAATTTCCGGGCCCGGAGCGGAAAGTCCGCTCACGGGCCGGAAAGTCCGCTCCGGAGGCGGAAATTCCGCTCCCGGGCCGGAAATTCCGCTCCCGGGCCGGAAATCCCGCTCCCGGGCCGGAAAATCAGATTTGGGACCAGACTACATTAACTGTGGCCATTGATCATTTGAGCCAAGGGGAAACACCTGTTCAAGTCCCTACCATCCCCCACCATGCATCAGCTGACGCACTCCAGCCAATCCCAGACAACTGCTCCAGTTAGCCATCATGTTGCTAGTGCCTACCATCCCCCACCATGATCCAGCTGAAGCCAATTAACACTCATTGACCAGCAGCAAAAAACATTTAAAAGCAGCACACGGTGAAGGAACAGGTTTGGCCACACACAGTTTGTATTTGCAAGCAGAGACCGGCTAAGAGAAATGGAGCTCCTGAAGAGAAAGAGGAACTACACAGCAGAGGAGACCACCATGCTTGTGGAGTTCATTGTCAGGCACCACAAACGCCTCTATGGACTCCCACCCTACTGCACCAGTGGGACACAGAAGGCAGCCCTGTGGCAGCAATTATCCACTGCTGTCACAGCATTGGGGGAGGAGAGGCGCACTGTCCAGGACCTAAAAAAAAAATGGCAGGATGAGCGGCTGAGGGTAAAGGAGAAATACTCCAGGATTGAATTACAATGGATCCTCCCAGCCGCACACTCTGGACTACGCATCCGCCTCACCCCACTGGAGGAGGATATCCTGACAACCATTATTATTATTATTATTATTAAAAAATTTTATAGAGCGCGTAGTCACCCGGAGGTATCCCAGCGCTAACAAAATCCCTACACCAGTGGGGGGGAGGGGGAAAGGGGGGTACAGCAATTTTAGACAAAAGCAATTTTAAACAGAGCAAAAAGGAGTGGTTAAAAGCTGTTTTAAGGAAACAAGTGGGTTTTGAGTCGTTTCCTGAATCGTAAATAGTTTGATTCTTTCCTCAGGTCTCGAGGAAGGGCGTTCCATAGGCGCGCTGTGTGGATCGAGAAACGTCTTCCACCCGTGCGTGCTTTTTTGAATCTGGGCACGGTGATGAGGGACTCCCTGTCCGATCGGAGAGATCTAGGGGCTTTATAGGGTTGTATGAATTTCCTCAGGATGGGGGGGCCCTGATTCTGCACTAGCCTATGAGCCAGGCTTAAGGCTTTGAATGTTATTCGTTCTCTCACTGGAAGCCAGTGAAGGAGCTTCAGAGCAGGTTTGGCTGAAGCTCTGGCAGGAGTATGTGTGAGGATCCGGGCGGCAGCATTTTGAATTTTCTGCAGTTTATTTAAGGTTGCTTCGGGTGCGCCCAGGTATATAGCATTGCTATAGTCAAGCCTGGACAGAATAAGGCCTTGGATGAGAAGTCTTTGCGATGTGGATGGAAGGAGTGGCAGAATCTTTCTCATCGCTTTGAGTAGGCCAAAGCAGGTGCCTGCTACTCTTTTGGCCTGCGTAGTAAAAGAGAGATCTGTTTCAATCCATACTCCCAGGCTTTTTACTGCCTGTTTGGGAGCAGGAGGGGGGCCCAGACAGGGTGGCCAGATGTTCAGAGGGAAGGTGCATCCTTTCTGACCCAGAAGGAGAATGTCAGTTTTAGAACCATTCAGCTTTAAGGCTGAGTTATTCATCCACCCTTGGATCTGTGTTAAGCAGTTGAATAGATCCGCTGGCTGTTGACTAGGGTGGGAGAGGGAGACAACTAGCTGTGTGTCATCCGCGTAGCTGACAATGCTCACTCCGAACGGGATGACGACCTCCTCCAATGGGGACATATAGATGTTAAACAATGTGGGGCTCAGGGAGGAGCCCTGAGGCACCCCACATTGGAGGGGAGTATCGGAGGAGCGGGTGTTATTTTCCCAGATCTGGAAGGAACGTTGGGCCAGAAAGGAGGAAAGCCAGGATAGAGCGGTGCCTTCTACTCCTACCTTCTTAAGCCGTTTAACCAGGAGTTGGTGGTTGACGGTGTCGAAGGCCGCGCTCAGGTCGAGGAGGATCACTGCCACTGATCCTCCCTCGTCTAAGAGTGCTCTGGCCTCCTCCACTGCAGCCAGGAGGGCGATGTCAGTGCCCTGTCCTGGGCGAAAACCTGTCTGCGAGTTTTTTAGCAGTTTATTAGATTCAAGAAACTGGGAGAGTTTCTTATTCACCAGTTTCTCTGCAACCTTGCTTGTCCCGGGGAGGAGGGATATAGGTCGGTAGTTGACCAGTTCAGCTGCGTCTAATGAGGGTTTTTTTAGCAGCGCCTTAACGACTGCCGCTTTCCAGCTAGGGGGGACGACTCCCTGTTGAAAAGAGGCGTTGATCAGCTGGGTGAGGGGGGGGATGATTATGGGAGCAACTTCTTTAAGGGTTCGTAGCGGGGCGGGGTCCCTAGGGGATCCGCTTTTGATGGATGTGAGCGTAGTCTCTACCTCTTCATTGGTTATTTGTCCCCAGGAAGTTAGACGAGGGGTGATCAAAGTATCGGGGGGGTCGTCCGTTTCGCTCGAATTAGTCGGAGGGATGGAGTCCAGGATTTTTTGGATTTTTCCTTGGAAAAAGCTGGCTAGCTGATTACATTTTTCCTGATCTGCCTTTGGATCTGGGGGGTTTCTAGGGGCTGTGTCTGGAACCTTAAGGAGTTCTTTGAGGATGGTATATGTTTCTTTACTTGAACAGGCCGCTTTTTCGATTCGTTCCTGAAAGAATCGACTCTTTGTTTTGTCGATCATAGATTTGTAAGCTGATAAGGAGGTGGAGTAGGCGTCCTTATTGGCGTTGGATTTCTCCTTCCTCCATGACCGTTCAGCTCTCTTGCAGTTCTGTCGCAGCAGCTTGAGCTCTGGGGTATACCATGGGGCTGAGGGTATACGTTTATTGTGTCTGAGGATGGGAGTTTTGGGGATAAGGGTGTCGAGGGAGGAGGTGATCCAGGAGCAAAACTGTTCATCGGCCGTTGTGGCGTCTGAGGAGAGCACTGGGGTGGTGTTAGAGAGGATGTCCGACCATTCCGATGGGATGAGTTTGTGCCATCGTCTGTCACTGACTTTAATTTTCCCGGGCTGGGTGGTCACGATAGGGGCCTCCCATGAAATGGGGACTAAGAGATGATCAGTCCATGGAAGTGGCAAAGGTGGACTGGTGGTGATATTGGCATTGGTAAGGACGGGGTCTAACAAGTGTCCCTTGTCGTGGGTGGGCTCCTTGTTGACTAACCTGATATTGAATGACAGAAGGTCCGCTAGTAGGTCCGAGGCAGACCGGTCAGTGGGATCTGTAAAGTGAAGGTTCAGGTCGCCCAAAATGAGGAAGTTGGAAACGGAAGCGGCTAGTTGAGAAGCCGTTTCGGTGACTGCATTGAGAAATTTCCCAAGAGTACCTGGAGGCCGATAGATCAGGAGTCCCGAAAGGGAGTGCGTCGGGGAAGGCTGAAGGGAAAAGTGGCAGCTTTCAGAATTATCGATTTGGGCGTCACTCGTTCTGCAGGTGAGATTTTCCCGGTAGATTATGGCCAGCCCACCTCCTCTACCTCTTGGTCTATGGAGGGTTTGGATGAGGTAGCCTGGGGGAAGGGCGGATACAGCGTCCGCGTCGGAGCTGTCAGAAAGCCAAGTTTCTGTAAGAAATAGTGCATCCAAGCCTTGGTCTTGGATCATCTCGTTGATTTCGAGTGCGTGCTTGGGGAGGGAACGACAGTTGAGAAGACCTAGCTGTAATCTAGGATTGGCTGTGGGCTGGATGGTTGGATAACAGCGCGTACAGCTTGTGAAGGGTTTATCTGTGTCGTGAATATAACGGCAGCCTAGGTTTTTTTCGGGTCGGAGATTCAGAAGCGTGTCGGGTGTATACATCAGGCGACTGAGGGGTAGGTCTGGCAGAGTCTCTGGGCCTGGGTCCGTCCGGGCCCGGACGGGCACAGACGGGCTTGCCTTTGGCGCGCCTTTGGCGCGCAAACGGCGCTCCCGCTGCGCTCGTCCGCTGCGCGTCCTGTGTATGCACATTTCTAGGGCAAGAGGGGGGCGTACGCCCCCACTTGGCCTGTCAGTGACGTCCGCTACGTGGTACCAGGTAAGTGGGATGAAAAGATAAAGTGCATGAATAGAATGTCTGTGTTGCACTGTCAGTGTGAATAAGGAAGTAGTCCAAAGTGTATAAATTAATCCATCAGTCAGAGACTCCTGTGTCACCCTCTGTATGTAGCACTACAAGTCCCACAATCCTTAGCGATGGAAATGGCAAATCCCTACCCCACTTCAGAAAACATGGCCACTGTCCAGTTGTAGTAATACACCAGCCCGCTAAGTAGCAATTGACAAATATCAGCAGAGATGCACCAGTAACAATGCCACACGCAATCCAACTCTTGTGCAACCGCGGATGCGTCACATTTACAATGCGGTGCACTGTGGCGCTGGGATAGACAGATGGGTGTCGCAACTGATGGCATTAGGGGGATGCTCTGCTGGAGTAGTGTCGCAAGTGTGACGCAACTCCAACAATGTCCATGGACCGCCTACACCTAACGTTCAGGGCAACTCATTACATGTGCCTCAAGCTGGTTTAAGTTTGCATGGCACCACCCTATGAAAAGTGAGTACGTGAAATGCCGTCGATTACAATGCATCACTTGTACGAGGCATAACCAAATAAACACACACCCTGCCTACATCACAGCTGATGCATGTTTAATGTTGCGCAGGACCGCACACCGTGAGGCATCCCCATAGATGCATAACATTGGGAATAAGTCTAAATGTGTCACCTGTATTACCCCACCGCTGTGTCACAGAAGTGACGCAACTGCGGTGTAAATGTATTACAAGGGGCGTGTAAACCTGCCACTAAATATCAAAGAAGTAAATCACCCCGTGCAAGCTTAAAGCACAAAGCAGAAGGTGAGAGAATCATCTGATCCAAAAGTCAGACACCTATTCAGTTGTACATTTTCCACCCTGCCACGCCATTACGACCCCAATGCACCACTGCTCCTACCTGCCCAGTCAGCGGCAGTACTGCATAACACTGTTAGCATGCAGAAGAAATGGGGAAATCACAGAAATGTTCCACAGGCACATATTCCATATCTTTAGTTTTCTCTCTTCTCACCCATTGACACATTCAGCCAGAGCACAGACAACTGCCGCAGCAGAGGTCCCTGCATCGACTGGGAGGAATCGCCACCGTACACCCTCACCGACTGGTAAGTCAAAGTGGCCAGGAGATGGTCAAAATGCATAAATTGTCAGGAGTGACCGAGGGACATATAGTGCCCACATATGAAAGTCAACCAGAGATGAACAAATAGCTGCATTACTATTGGAGTAGTCAATGGACATCCACCTTTAGCTAATTAGAATTGTGAACAGCTGAAGACAATATATTACATGTCTTGGCTCATCAAACCTTCGTAATTGCAGAACATGACATGTTTTACAGCAACAGCCCCAGACCTGGGAATCCAATCCTGTTATCGAGTGCCACAACTACTCAAAAGGGTGCCCCCACTATGTTGTAATGGTGTCTGTAGACGTAATCAATCAAAGTAATTGACTGAAATATGGCAATGATGAGCAAGTGAGATCCCAGGGTCATTAGTATTGACAATGCATACACTGTCCAACTTTGAATGTTTCCAATATAGATCAAATTCCCAGTCCACACAGCTGGTCATGTACCACTTACATTGTCTGGCGTTTGTGTTGCCCATCAACAAAACACGATAGTGGACCTCACATCAGGATCCGTAGACATGTCATTGTGATATTGGTTGCATCCAGGTAGTGGGCCCATTCGAAGTCATGTGGGAGCAATCATGAAATTACGTATAACACACTTCAGCGACGCTGGTGCCCACAACTGCTTGTGCTCATCCTTTGTGCCAGAAATCTAGTGCATCACATGTGGCTGCAGGAATGTTAAGTAGCAAAACACACTTATCATAGTAGGTACAACGAGGTCCTCCCAGAATCAAAGACACACACTGACTTCTGCTACAAGGTTGGCTGTGACATCTGTTCAGGGCCCACACACTGTTCCCGTGCTGGGCCAAGGGAGGGGAACCCAAGAATATATCAGGCTGACTGCTCATGAAATGTGCCTTTCACGTCTGCCCCGTATGTTGCATGTGTATTACAACACTGTTGTTCTGCATAACAATATGCTCACATATGGCATTTGAACCCATGCAAGATCAGACCCTGGTGGCTAATGAAAGGATGACACAAAATGTATGCCAAGTGAGTGCAGAATGGACATTCAATAGTACCATGAGTCATATGAAGTGACCAAAACACAACCGGCTTGCAATTCAATGATAGGAAACACCATGATGAAAATAGCATGGCTGAGGCCAACACTGATGCCAGTAGTGTACCTTTGACATGAATGTAGGGGCTGCTAAGGTGAATCTTCATGCAGTTACACCTGCTAAATGACAAGGCAGAAGAGCAACACGCTAATCCAGTGCAGGCAGAAGGCATCAAAGCCTCTCCGCCTATCCACAATGTGTGAGTATGAACCAAATGTTACATTCCGCTTGCCTCCTCTCCTACTGTATTCACATGTATAGGTGAGTGTTTGACATATGAGGTTTGGATGTCTGCTGTAAAAGACAGCAATCGTCGTCAGCTAGTACCATGATCTGAGAAATAGAGTACGCAAAGAGAGGACACTCAAAGGATGGATATAAGACATCTGTGTTCTCTCATACAAATATGTGCGACTTCATGCGTGGGGAAGAACAAATGAGCAACATCATGTCCCTGACTATTGCAAATCTCACACATGAAACCCTTTCTGACTTGACAACAAACAACATGAGACTCTGGAAATATGTAAGTCTGAATGGCAAAGGTGATAGCAGTTTAATTGGGAGGAATCCGGGTCATTTATCCCTTCCTATCAGTAATCTTCTCATACATGTGTGTCTGTTGATGTGTCATCTTATTGATGTCACTGCTGTGTGGAGGGAATGGCTGGCAACTGCTGCATGTGAGCAGGTGCCCAAATGTAAAGTTCAGGAGCTAAACATGCTGCACATGGTTCTGGATTACCCACAAATGGTCATTGAGAATGACATGTTGGCTCAGAGCTACCATCTGTTGTTGCAAAATATAGACCTGTATGTCTCATCACAGCTGCTGACCGGATTACACCCCAGCAGCGTGCACCATCCCGGGGACTGAATGACATCCTGGCTGCAGCAGTTCAACCCTCGCGCAGCCGCCCTTCAGGTAATTCTAGCATGAGGTGTCTGTTGATGTGTCATCTTATTGATGTCACTGCTGTGTGGAGGGAACGGCTGGCAACTGCTGCATGTGAGCAGGTGCCCAAATGTAAAGTTCAGGAGCTAAACATGCTGCACATGGTTCTGGATTACCCACAAATAGTCATTGAGAATGACATGTTGGCTCAGAGCTACCATCTGTGGTTGCAAAATATAGACC
Organism: Triturus cristatus; assembly: GCF_964204655.1. Taxonomy (NCBI): domain Eukaryota; kingdom Metazoa; phylum Chordata; class Amphibia; order Caudata; family Salamandridae; genus Triturus; species Triturus cristatus. The sequence goes on along the minus strand of NC_140591.1, from coordinate 1,208,178,122 downwards.
TGTATGTCTTATCACAGCTGCTGACCGGATTTCACCCCAGCAGCGTGCACCATCCCGGGGACTGAATGACATCCTGGCTGCTGCAGTTCAACCCTCGCGCACCCGTCCTTCAGGTAATTCTGGCATGAGGTGTGTCACTGGCTTCGACTCCAAAGCCAGGACAGAGATCCTGATTCCCCTCTGCATGTAAACAGCAGTTGTTGTGTACAAAGTGAAATACAAATCAGGAGTGTCATGTGCCTGTCTGACAATTGGTGATGCAGATAATTGAGAATGTTGTCAATTCCCTCTACAGCTGCTGGTTCAGGGACAGCTAGGCCCGTGAGGAGACAGGTCCAGCAGGTGACACTAGGGGGGAACACCAAGGGACAGAGAGTTGTGGCTGGATGTCACTGCTGTGTGGAGGGAACGGCTGGCAACTGCTGCATGTGAGCAGGTGCCCAAATGTAAAGTTCAGGAGCTAAACATGCTGCACATAGTTCTGGATTACCCACAAATGGTCATTGAGAATGACATGTTGGCTCAGAGCTACCATCTGTTGTTGCAAAATATAGACCTGTATGTCTTATCACAGCTGCTGACGGATTACACCCCAGCAGCGTGCACCATCCCGGGGACTGAATGACATCCTGGCTGCAGCAGTTTAACCCTCGCGCAGCCGTCCTTCAGGTAATTCTAGCATGAGGTGTCTGTTGATGTGTCATCTTATTGATGTCACTGCTGTGTGGAGGGAACGGCTGGCAACTGCTGCATGTGAGCAGGTGCCCAAATGTAAAGTTCAGGAGCTAAACATGCTGCACATAGTTCTGGATTACCCACAAATAGTCATTGAGAATGACATGTTGGCTCAGAGCTACCATCTGTGGTTGCAAAATATAGACCTGTATGTCTCATCACAGCTGCTGACCGGATTACACCTCAGCAGCGTGCACCATCCCGGGGACTGAATGACATCCTGGCTGCTGCAGTTCAACCCTCGCGCACCCGTCCTTCAGGTAATTCTGGCATGAGGTGTGTCACTGGCTTCGACTCCAAAGCCATGACAGAGATCTTGATTCCCCTCTGCATGTAATCAGCAGTTGTTGTGTACAAAGTGAAATACAAATCAGGAGTGTCATGTGCCTGTCTGACAATTGGTGATGCAGATAATTGAGAATGTTGTCACTTCCCTCTACAGCTGCTGGTTCAGGGACAGCTAGGCCCATGAGGAGACAGGTCCAGCAGGTGACACTAGGGGGGAACACCAAGGGACAGAGAGTTGTGGCTGGAGCTGGTGAGTTTGCCTGTATCTGTGTAACACCTCAGTGCTATGGTGTGAGCTGTCATTTGTGGTGGTACCCTACACAGGTCACATGATCCTCATCTGTTGATGCAAAGTACAGTTGATACAAACCCTTGTGTTGCACCACATGTCATACCAGGTCAATCCCTAATACGGTTGCAACCTCTGTTCCAGGGGATGCTGATGACGAGGATGACAGGCCTATGACCAGTGCGGGCCGACGTGGAATCAGAGGGGAGAATCCCCTGATCCTCCAAGCTGTGATGTCGGCTGCAAGCACTGCTCAGGAGGAGGAGGATGAATATCCTGAGGACCTCTACTTGGTGGATGATGAGGACTACATGTCTGACGATGAAGATGCCAATGCGCGATATCGTGCCAGATTGGCTAAATCGGTCAGGGCATCAGCTCCTCTGCCAAGCAACGTCCCTCAGCCTCCTCCCAGGCATACCATGGCCTGTCCCCAGACTCGAGCAAACCAGCCACAGCACACACGCATCACAACACAGACATCACTCCCTCACAGTCCTCACGTCCAGGAGAAACATGGTGGTTCCCCTACCCACTCTTCCCTAGACAGTGTATCCCTGCCATCCTCTCCACCATCTGGGAGTAGTACCAGCCCTGTTGTCCTGCCGGAATCCCCTGGGCACCATTCACCTGCCCACAGGCTCCCACCTCCCACCCCACCCCCTGCCGTAGGACCTGCTCATCCCATCCATGGCAGACAGCTGCAGAGAGGGCCTGCACCTGGCTGTGATGACCAGTGGGAGCAGGACTTCTTCCAACCGCAGAGCGATGTGAGGCAGGACATTAGTGCCCTGTCCGACATGTCGGACTCCCTGCAGGACATGGTCCACTTCCCTCAGGCGGTGGAGAGGCTGAGCCAAGTGTTGGATAGGATGGATAGGACTTGGCAGGACATGTCCAGAAATATGCGAGACATGCTATCCATCCAGAGGGAAGAGAGTGCAAGACACCATGCCTTGGCCATGAAGATGATGGAGGGCATATTGAGAGTGAGCCAACCTTTCCCTTCACGGTCAACGCAGGGAGGGGAGCCATCATATCTGCCCACAGGACAGCACATCCCCACACCTGTACCAACTGCACACCAACACAGCAAAGGGAGACATCCACACCAGCGGCCTGAACTGGCACTCCCAACACCACCCCCTGTACAGGCACTCCCACCACCTGCACAACCACCACCAACCCCTGTAGAGGCACTCCTGCCACCTGCACAACCACCATCAGCCCCTGTACAGGCACTGCCCCCACCTGCACAACCACCAACAACCCCTGTACAGGCACTCCCACCACCTGCACAACCACCAACAACCCCTGTACAGGCACTCCCACCAACAACCCCTGTACAGGCACTCCCACCACCTGCACAACCACCAACAACCCCTGTACAGGCACTCCCGCCACCTGCACAACCACCACCACCTGTACAGTCACTCCCGCCACCTGCCCAACCACCACCACCTGTACAGTCACTCCCGCCACCTGCACAACCACCACCACCACCTGTACAGGCACTCCCACCACGTGCACAACCACCAGCAACCCCTGTACAGGCACTCCCGCCACCTGCCCAACCAGCACCACCACAGCCTGTACAGGCACTCCCACCACATGCACAACCTGCCCTTGTCCAGGCACAACCATCAAGTGTGCATACACCATCTGCCCCAGCACATGTGGATGACCCTGGACAGTCCCTTGGACAGTACCCACCTCCACGTAGGCGGCAAGCCAGACCTGAGCACTCCGAGCGGTCATCCCCCCCCAAAGTGCGGCGTCGCACTCACCAGTGACAGGAACCCAGGACAATGTGGTCACGTGATTGTGTGTGCACCAAATAAACACCTACCAAAAATAAAATTCTGTTGTGTATCATGTCCTGTGTAATGATGTAGGTGGCCTCGAGATGTGAGAAGGTATGTGTGTGTATGACACAGTTACAAGTGTAACCCATCATTGCAACAAGCCATTATGTGCATAGCAGATGACTCACCAAATATGTGTCCATTTTCAGAACCAGACATTCAGAATGAAGTCAAAGAAGTGGAAGTTATTAGTATTCCTAATTGTATTTTAAGAAGGTACAAAAGAACAACCGTCCGTTTGGAAGGGAGAAAGGAAAACAAATGATGATCTTAATGCAGAGGGAGATGGGAACGTGGATTGGGGTGGGGCAACAAAAATATAACACGTCAGGGAGCGTCAGGGAATACAGTCTATTTACAAGGGGAAAATGAAATAATTGTTCACGTCAAAAGTCAAGTGTCCTTCTGGTCATCCTCTAGGACCACAATGTCCAGATCCTCAGAGTCCGATGCAGGCACACGTCTGGCGGGTGCAGGAACAGGCACCACTTGGGTTCGTGCCACACAAGGAGTACGGGGGGAAACAGTGTGGGGCAACGGACAGGGGGAGACATTGACGGTGGTATGGGAAGGGATGGGGGAGACAACGGACGACATGGCTGTGGTCAGTGAATTGATGCTGGTGGCAAGGGTGGCCATACATCGGAGCATGTCCTCTCGCATCATGCGTACCTCCATGCACACTTGTAGCTGGATGCGAGCGGACATGTCTGGCTGACCCTCGCACATCCACATCAAGTCCACTGGCACAGCCACAGGAGGAACAACACCGGGAGGGGCCTGGGGGGGACAGGAGGGATGTCGTGCCTGAGGTCCGGAGCCAATGATGTTGGGGAGCTGGCGGCTACGATGAGGGGGACTGGTTGCAGGGGATGCAGCTGGCTCCCCCGATGGAATGGTGAACTCTAGAGGTAGGGAGGGGATGATGGCAGGCCCTGATTGTTTGTTGGCCTGCCCCAAGAACACCTCTTCAGGGACCACAGGTGAAGAGTCCTGAGGAGAGTAGCTCTCCAACACCTCATGGTCCGAGGTGTCGTGGTCACCCCCCCGATTCAATGTCTGCAACCTCCACCCGGGATATGGCACCAGCATCAGGGTGTCCCTTGTCAGTCCAGGTGGGCGCAATCCCCTTGCCTCGTGATGTTGAGGGTCCCTCCTCATCCTCCTCTTCCTCGCTGGTGGAAAGAGGGTGTAGCCGCCGCCGCACTGGTGGCCTCGCACTCCGGACCTGGTCCTGCTGCCCTTCTGTTTCGCCAGCTGTGCCTGCTGAAATGTAAGCAAAATCCGAATGTTACGTTTGTGTCATGCAGGACGAGACACATTCATAGAGGAGCCAAGGTCAGACTTATTTTCCTCTGATCACACTCAATAGTTGTCAGTGTCTATGAGCTGACATTACGTGTATGTTCACCGTCATTTACTGGATTGAGTCTGACATGGCTATCTCACGTGGATGTGTGTGGCTTACACAACTGTATTGGCCAACCCTCAACCTGGAAATCTGGTGATCTGTGTGTCCTGCCACAGCTACATGTGCAGGTTCCAAAAGCAGTCCACCAATGGAGAACATGAAGTCCAGAATCTCAGATTATGGCCATTCATAGGGAGTCGCAGCTATTTAAGTGTCATCTGCTTTGTAGCATTGTATGGGACACGACAAGTGGCGAATGTGGGTCACACATGCACTGAGGCTCTGGCCTATTTCTGTAGCTAAATTGTGAGTCTAGCCTTTGGCTGTCCCCACACATGTTCTGACAATCCAGTGGCACATATTGGCTATGGTGACTGATATGGTAATGCAGTACACCGCTGAACACTGGGGGAATTTAGTGACAGCTACCTGTACATGTGAAATGTGAAACAGGCCACTGAGGCTGAGACGTCTGTCAGTGGACACCCCTTGCAAATTTAGAAGCGCTTAAGAGTGATGCAAGGATGTCAAAGTCTGTCTTAACTCCATGGCACATGATGTTTTGTCACAATTGGAACCCAAACTCTAAAAATGCAATGCAAGTCATAGCATCCAATACCCTTTGGCCTGCCATGCGCACCCTGGACAGTGTCTGTACCATTGCTCATCCAATGCACACATGATTTCCTAGTGCCAATTGTAGTGGTGCGGGAGGAGCAGATTTCAGTATAAATGCACAATTATGGCTCATTTAGCCTGTTGTCATGACGAAACTCCAACTCCCAAAATGCACTCTGCCCTGTACAGTCCATATGCCACAGTGTGCCTTTTTAAGCTTGGTGACTGCTGCATGGACACGGAATCTGTGAATGGAGGCATTGGACACACAATGGTACAGCACTGTTTCACTCACATCATACTCCCAGACACATTTAGCATATGATGCACTTACCATGTCCCTGCTCCTCATGCTCCTCCAGCTGAGCATGGAGGGTCGGCCAAGCTGATCGCAGGACCCTCCTGTACAGTGAGGATAGGCGAGGACGATGCACATGGTGCTGGGAAGACTGGCCCACCAGCTCCTCAGCCATGTGCCGGGCCCACCGTTTTAGGTCCTCCCGGCGCTTGCGGCATGCCCTCGCACTCCTGGTGTGGACTCCCACTGCACTGCAGCGCTCGGCGATGTTGGCCCACAGCCTGGCCCAGGCTGCATTGCTCAGCTGGTGTTCAGGGTCCCCATATAGCTGAGGAAATTTGGCCAGGACCCCCTCAGCCAAGATGTTCAACTCACTTTCAGTGAAAGGGGGTGCCTTCTCTTCGTAACCCTCAGCCATTATGGGGATAATAAGAAGGATGAGAGCAGCAGGATGTCAGAGGATCTGTCTGTGATAGAGGATGACTCAGAATGAACACAAAATGGCTGCCAACTATTTCCTGTGATGTATTTCCTGCTTCCCACTTCCTGTAAAACATTTCCTGAATGATATTATGTGTTCCGGGTCATTTTCGGAGTTTACGGCCCGTAAGCGCAGTTTCCGGTTCCGGAGCGGGGGTTCCGCACACGGGCCGTACGCTCCGTAATCGGAGCGTCTGCACACGGGCTGTACGCTCCGTAATCGTAACTTCCGCTTTTTGGCCGTAAACTCCGAAAATGACCCGGAACATATAATTCCATACAGGAAATGTTTGACAGGGAGTGGGAGGCAGGAAATACATCACAGGAAATAGTTGGCAGCCATTTTGTATTCATCCAGATCCATCCACAATCAGGAATCAAATCTACTGCCATCCTGCTGTTCTGTTGTGGATAAAAAAGAAAAGACAGTGCATGTGAGAATTATTAAAATGTGAAAAGAGGGGGAAGAGACCATTTCAAGACATATCTGCAGTTTCAGTTACTGTTTCTCCTGCTTTGCATTATGGTACATGTAGTCCATATTAGGTGCTCATTTGCAGAGTTGTGTGATGTTGTTACGGAACATTGGGTTGGAGAAGTGTGTATATATCACAGACACATGGGGGCAGATTTACGACTTCTGGCGCATCTCTGCTAATCAGCAGAGATGCGTCAGAAGAGTTGCGATGCATCTGCCCACCCGTGCGCCAACACAGATGCGCCGCATTGACAATGCGGTGCACCGTGGTGCTCGGATGTGCAGATGTGTGATGCATCCCCTGTTGGAAAGGCGGCGCATTGCTGGAGTTGCGTCGCAAGCGCAACGCAGCTCCAGCAAGGCTCGGGGGTGCCCTATCCCTATGATGCTGCATCAATCCTTACGTCTGCTTCAAGCAGGCGCAGGATTTTGACGCAGCATGGCCTTAAAAGTGACTGAGTGAAATATTGTAGATTTCACCCAGCACTTTTAGGAGGCGTCCCTGCGCCGGAAGGCCCTCCCTGCACCAGAACGCCTACATGTGGCGCAGGCCTTTACAACGTGACGCATCTCCCAGATGCGTCATATAGTACATACCCCGCAGCATGGTGCTGGCTTTGCACCACCGCTGCATCCCAAAAGTGACGCAACGGCAGCGTGAAAGGGGCGCAAGTCCCACATTGACCTGCCCCATGGTGTCTGATTGACCCATTGCATCACTCATGTCGTGGGCGCATCAATTGGGGGGAGTCACATCTGTTGATGGCACAGGGCCGACAATGCTATGGTTATGGCCTTTTCTGATTAAGTGACCCATCCTCATGAGGTCCCGCAAGGTCTCTCAGTACATGTATCATCTTCCATCTGCGGCAATAGATTCTTTAGGGACATCCACTACACTGATCGCTGACATGGGCACATGTGCTGAAGCAGGCTCAACCTTTTGACTACTGTCAAGAGCTGTGATTAACATGCAGTTAGTGTGGCTTGCAAAGTTGCCTCAGGAAGGAATTTATTAACACAGTCCTGTATATCCAAGTTTCATCATTGGCAACAGACAACAATCCACATTTAGTCCATTCCACTACAGGTTGCTCATGTGAAAAACGTGGCAACGAGCTGCTCACGGACTTGCATGCCCTGACCTCGATAATGTGCCATGGCCCGGTTTCCCAGATTCATAGCTAGCCGAGGTTCCAGCGGTATCTGTAAGCCATGCGTTAACCTCTTCAGTGCCCATGACGAGCTGGACTCGTCATGGGCCGCGGTAGCGCTGTGCCCATGACGAGTCCAGCTCGTCATAGACCCCGCCCGCTAATGCAACGGCCGGCACAGGGCGGGGAAAGGGGCGGGCACTGAAGGGGTTAAGGCAATGTTGTGCAAGACACAACAGGCTAAAATGATCTTGCACACTACTTCTGGGGAGTACTGCAGCACCCCCCCTGTACGGTCGAGACATCTGAATCGCGACTTCAACAGACCAAAAGTGCGCTCTATGATGGCTCGAGTCCGTATGTGTGCCCTACTGTACCTACGCCGTGGTACAGTGTCTGCACGCCTGTAAGGGGTGAGGAGATGTGGGGTGAGTGCATACCCAGCGTCACCTGAGTAGAGGGGAAAAGGCAGTTGGTTACATTTCCCTCTTTGAATTGCACAGGACATGATCTATACTCTATTACATGCATTGTCAGTTGGGCCCTGTATCTAGCTTTATGATTCTTATAGTACAATGGTTAATGTTGGGGGGCGTTCAGACATTTCAAAAACACATATTTCTCCTTTCTAACGCTTGGTACTTACCCAGTAGCCACATTTTGCCAAATTGTCCCGCAGCCATCCGCCGGGCAAGAGGTGACATGCGGAATATGAAGCTGTCATGGGTACTGCCGGGGAACACCGCATGCACATCAAGGAACCTCCCTCTGGCATCACAGACAGCTTGTACGTTGATGGAATGCCATCGGTGTCTGTTGCAGAAGATGTTTGCAATGTGGCGGGGTGGCTGAAGGGCCACATGGGTACAGTCAATTGCACCCAGCACACGTGGAAATTGTGCAATGAGAAAGAAATCTCGTGCTGCCCTTTGTCTCAGGGCCAGTGTCGGTGGCATATGTATGTGGTGGTGGGATCTTGCAGTGATGCATCGCAGTACCTGATGCAGGCACCGCGACTGGCTCGCCTGGGATATGCCCACATGGTCACTGGAGACCCTTTGGAATGAGCCAGTGGCAAAGAAATGGAGCGCAGATAGGATCTTTAGGTATGCTGGTATTGCATGTGAGCAGCAGGTCACGGAGTCAAGTTCCTGCTCCCACTCACATACCATATCCAAGATGATTTCTGGAGGGAAACGGTACCTGGCCCTTACATCTTGACTGGACATTCCAAATAAGTTGATCCTCTGTCTGAAGATCCTCTCTGCTCTGGCTCTCCTCCTCCTCCTCCTCAAGTCAAGTCATGGCAAGGGGCAGTGCAATAAACACATTCAGTGACATGTTGAAAGGGTTTGTGTGTGTCTGCTCTGCAGTTATACATGCTGCCGAGCTAGGATTGGCTGGAGTGTGTCAGCTGATGCATGGTGGGGGATGGTAGGGACTTGGACAGGTGTTCACCCTTGGCTCACATGATCAATGGCCACCAAATCGGACATTCCGGCCCGCAATCGGAACTTCCGGCCTGTAGCCGGACTTTCCGGCCCGTAGGCGGAACTTCCGGCCCGTGAGCGGACTTTCCGGCCCATAGGCGGACTTCCCGCTCCGGGCGCGGAGATTCCGCTCCGGGTGCGGAAATTCCGGCCCGGGTGCGGAAATTCCGGCCCGGGTGCGGACCTAAGTTTAGTAGTCGTAAATCCATTCTGTGAATAGCAAAAGTCCTAAGTTCATTCTGTGAATGGCAAAAGTTGTAAGTTCATTCTGTGAATACCAGAAGTACTAGGTGCAATCTGTGAATACCAGAATGGTACTAAGTTTAGGATTTAGTCTTAAGTTTGTTCTGTGAATCGGGCCCAGTGCCTCTAAGTTAAGCCTTATTGCTTTTGTGCCAAGCTACCAGAGTATTAAGCACAGTTTTATGTGCTGACTTGTCTGGTTTACTCTGACCAGGATTGCGACATGGATTGTGGTTGTTGCTTGAGAAGAGTTTAAACCCCCCTCAACCCAAAACACAATTTATTACAATGTGCATAGCTATCATGCATACACTGATCTGCTACGTCCTCTCTCATATTATTTTTTAGGTTGAGCATTCGAGACCTCTTTTATATAGTTTAGTATATACTTATTAGGTCAAGCATTCAAGACCTCTTGTATATACTTTAGTGTATATTTATATATATACGTATATGTGTATGTACTTTGTGGGCTCTGGAAATCAGCCCTAGGGCTTGTCTCCTTCTGCTTAGGACCTTTTTTCCTGTTCAACTGCCTCTGTGTAACTGTCTTGATAGAAAACTACCAGCAGAGGTCGGTAAAATACCAGAATTGCTTTCTGCTGAGGGACTTTCTTTTTAAATTTTTTTGGCAACTGCCTCTATTTAACCCTCTTGATAGAAAATGACGAGCAGAAGTCAGTAAAATACCAGAATCACTTTAGCATTCTCTAGATTCCAGTCCATAGAAATTGTCTTCCACGAGCACCAGTAGACAATATTTTTTTCAAATCTTGTATTTCAGTGATATGACCACCGAAGGCCCTGATTTTATTTTAAAAACATAGGGGCTCATTATGATGGTTGGTGGACATCAGTCCGTACGCCATCATAACTGAGATGGAACCGACCCCCAGACATGCGGCGCTCCTACCGGCCCAATTAGGGTGTGCCCGCCATACTGGTGGGCGCATCCTGTCTTTTTACCATTGAGGACGGTGCTGCTAGCTGCAGCATCGTCTGCAATGGTGAAAGTGTATGCACAGCATTTCCATGCACCACGTGGCAGGCAGCAAGCGGTGCCTGCCACTTGGTGCAAAGAACTGCAGTGGGGTACCATGGGTACCCCCCCAAGTGCACCCCCACCCCTCCACCCCCCTGGGGACCTCCAACTGGCCCCTAAACCCAATACCTGCCAGCCTCTCCATGGCAGCATCGCCACCATGGTAAGGCCTGTCCCCAAGCCCCATCACAATATGGCTGGCGGTGATGCTAGGCACCGCCACCATATTGCTGGGCCAGCTCCGCCCGGCCGGCAATCGTAACGATTGCCGACCGGCGGAAAAGCGGTGGACGGACATTGCGTCCGCCACGATACCCAACGCCATCGTAATATGGCGGGTGTAGTTCACGTTACGATGGCGTAACGGCGGTGGCGATCGTTACGCCATCGTAATGAGCCCCATAGCTTTGGACCATACCATTTCCCGCTGAAAGGCAATATTTCTCCCATACCTGGCATGTCATGGAGTTTGGTGCTTACTTTCCCTCCATGTTAAAGAACAGTAGATGTTTCAGCAGCCAGGCTAATGTGCTGCATAGCTAAATACATATAAGGTCCCTAAGGCGAGACCGATTGCATTGCAAATGCTTGTTTAGATTGCGGACTTTAATGTCTAACATCCTGTCATGGTGACTACAATAAATATATTTATATATACATACATATAGGTGCTGGTGTGCTGGAGGTGAGTGACAGATGAGGCAACGGTTGTTGATGGGTTGCTGCGTAGTGCTTTAGAGTTTCCGCCTTCCTCAGGTGACCCATGAAATATTTAGTTTCTGCTTGCACATACATGAAAATGCTGAACCATGATCAAACGGTTCCAAAAGTGAACTTACATATTTACATAGTTGTACATGTAAAGTTTTAGGAGGCACATTTTGCACACATGCATGTGCGTGAACTTATAATCACAATGCTCTATAATGGATAAACTAGCACATTCTTATCATCTTATTGAAATTTACTAGAGTGGAAACACAATGTAACCACATGTTGAATTTCAACACTTCTACTGCAAAAATAAGGACAATATACATTGATTGCTGCTAATAATGAAAGAAAAATGTAATCTTTTTTATCTTGGAACTGGTAGCTTTTATTGCAAGGCATTCTACTTGCTATAGACAGGTTTGTGTTCATTGAAGCTCAATGATAATAGATTAGGGAGCTAGGTCCTAATTTTGGTGCAAAGTGAAATGAATTAGATATAATTAAAAAGAATGGTTAGACCTGACATCCTTATGATGGTCTTCCCCAAACTGTTTGCCTGCTTGCCTCATTATTTTGCTGATTCCTTTTTATAGGCCTTAGGACTCTGCACACTTTACTATTGCTAATCAGTGCTAAAGTGCATGTGATTCTCCCCTAAAACATAGTTTGGTTGACTTATCCACAGTTGCACATATAATTTACCTGAAAACCCCTAGTTCAGTGCACTATATGTGCCCACCCGCACTAATGCCCTTAAACATGTCTCAGGCCTGCCACTGCAGAGCTTGTGTGTGCAGTTTACACTGCCATGTCGACTTGGCATTTAAAAGCCCTTGTCACTGCTTGCTCTCTCCTTTTATTACATATAAATCACCCCTAAGGTAGGCCCTGGGTGGGAGATATCCATGACAACGCGGGCATTGCATCGCAATGCCTTTACATCGCGGTCATTACAACGCTAGTTGTTACAACGACTTGCGCTGGATGGCGCTCTAACCTAAGGGATAGTATAATTTACTATTCGAACACCTTCCCTACTGTACATACACTGGAGTTGGAATAGTAAATCATACTATTCCTAAGTCCAGCACCCTCCAGCGCAAGTTGTTGTAACGAACACAATGTAAAATACTGTGTTGTGAATGTATGCGATGGAGCGTCATACATTCGCCCTAGGTAGCCCATAGGGCAGGGTGCTGGGTAATCAAAAGGTAGGAATTGTGATTTTAAGTTTTTTACATGACTTAGTAGTAAAAAACTCCCTAATTTGTTTTTCACTACTGAGGGGCCTCAGGTTATTAGTGGAGATTCCATATTACATTTAATAAGTTGTACTTCTTAATCGAGAGATGGTAGGGTTGTCATGCTTACTACCTCTGGAAGGGTAATGACAAATCCTCTTTAATGGTAAACTTGGATTTGTATACCATTCTAAAAATGCCACTTTTCGAAGGTTGGACATTTTACTGCTCCCAGCCATTTGGTGTCTGTTGCCTGTCTCTGATCACTTACTGGGCTGGATGACATTTCACTTTGTGTATTCTCATTAGACAGTCCCACACAAAGGAAGGCTGGGTGTGAATTCATCCATCTTCCTGGGAGGAAGGGCGGGAGGAGCTGGCAAACCCTCACACTTACACCTGAATTGCCTGTGCTCTGCCTACGCACAAAGGGCTGCATACACCCCTGTAGTGAGTCTGGAGACAGGGCAGGAAGAAATGAAGTCGCTGTCACTTCAAAGGCACAAGTAGGTATTAGACTATCAGCTCAGTACACTTCTGGACCTGAACCCACTCTGCCCAGAGAAAGATATACTGTGCTAAGGACTGCCAGTTTGCAGGACTGCTGCTCTGGAAGACTGCTGCCTTTCTGTGCTGGCCTGCTGCTCACTCTGACTGTACCTTATGAATAGACCCAGAGTAACTCAGAGGGCTAGCTGACTAGCCTCCTGTTCTAAGAAGACTCAGGAATATCAAAGTCTTCTATTCTGATCCTGTGCCTGGATCATTGGAAGTGGACTCCAGTTGCATCCTCTGCTGTGAGAGCAGAAGTGACACATCGCCACTGCTGTGGGAATAGAACTGGTGCATCACACTCATAACCAGCACCTCATCACCAGAAACGCTGCATTGTAACCACTGCATCGCCACCACTACAGAAGGACAATTGATGCATACCTTCGAGTGTATTGAGAAGCCCGGCACATCATCTTCAGAACCAATGCATCATGGAACTAATGCTTCGTCTTCAGAACCAGCGCATTGCCATCGTTGAGTGGAGAAAACCAATGCTGCATCGCTTCTCTGCACCCTGCATCTCATTGTTTGTGACCAGGCTTAAGGTGCTTTTTCTCAGCAGGCCCTGAGTGGGTCCTGTATCTGGCCCACACTCCATCGTGATTGGCCTGAACTCTTGACTTTGTCCCAGTCCAGCATGACCTATTACCTCTTTAAGCACTTATTGCTTCTAAGTGCTATTTTTGAATTTATTCTTTAAAAATTCATACTTTGACATCTACTTATTGGATTTTTTTCGTTTTAGTATTGTTTTATTTATAAAATCATAATCTGTTTTTCTGAACTGGTGTGGAATATTTTTGTGTTGTTTTTAATGTATTACTGTTTGAAGTGTTGCACAAAGATATTATACATTGCCTCGAACTGCTCTGTGCCAAGCTACCTGAGGGTGAGCACAGATTAATTTATGGTGTGTATCTGACTTACCCTAACTAGGATTGTGGTTCCTACTTGGACAGGGTGCATACCTCTGCCAACTAGAAACCTTTTTCCTAACAGAAATCAGAGACATTTCAATATCCAGCAATACTGTCTGAAGAAGAGTGTTTGCTAAATATAAATAAGATGTCCTAATGCTGCCATTCTACTCTAAAACTTAGCAACTGTTCGATCGCTATAAGTAACTTATGCATATGGTTGTATGATGAAATATCGGTGACAAAAATATCAGCAACAAAAATATCAGACACAAAAATATCAAGGACACAAATTACATGCTTAATTTATTTGTATAGAAAGCCAAAAATATTAAAAGAGAAAATAGAAGACCACAATATTATAAGACTATCGCTAAGTATATTGAATGTTAACTATTATGTGCTATATCCACTTTAAAAATATTATCATACTTGAAAAAATGTATTCTCACTTACAAAAAAAACTAAAATGATACACTTTGAAATAATTGGAAAAAAATATGTTTAAAATACAATTATTATATAAACATATAATAAAAGATATCAACACAATACATAGTCAATTTAATCACACAAACACTAGGGGGTCGATTCCGATCCCGTATTTTTTTTTTCTGTACGACTCGTATCCATATTTTTTTCCGTACGAATCGTACAAGTCACGTCTGACCCGTGAAGTACTATTCGTACGGGAAAAAGTACATACGGATCGGCCAGATCGGTACGAATCGTAGCGGGAAAAGTTGTACGAGACGGACCCGGACACTTTTCCGTACAAATTGTAAAAATACAGTCCGAGCGTACAAGTACAATCCGGACCAGCTTTCCGATTTACACGGGGAATGACTTGTACGTATGCAATGTCGGCCTACGCACCGTACATACGCAATGTCGGTGTACGCACCGTACCTAGCAATGGCGGTGTACGCACCGTACATACGCAATGTCGGTGTACACACCGTACACAGCAATGTCAGTGTACGCACCGTACATACGCAATGGCGGTATACGCACCGTACATAGAAATGGCGGTGTACGCACCGTACTTACACAACGCATGGGGATGTGTGCCTGTACGACTCGTACCCCTATACCGTACTGAACCACGGACACTGTAAAACAGCACAAGGAGGGTCTATTCGACTTGCACAACACCACAAAACACGTCTACAGTGCACCAAAAATGGAAATGACTGACCTGGACACATCCAAACAGGCAAACAGAGGGGCAAACTCACAACCACCCCTTATAACACACCCACCAAAAATTCAAACTGAGGCCCACCCACAAATGGACCAATAAAAAGGGCCCACACACACAAACCATGAGCCTTTGCAACAGACTCACTGCAGCTAGAGAGCACACACCAACAACTGCACCCATCCACCTTATCATATACACCTTCACACAACCTCCTTCACACATACCCCCTCTTCACATTCAGACCCACACCGTCACATTCAGACCCACACACCCACAACCATCCACACGCTCACCCCACACCTTGCCCACAGACAAGAATCCAAAGTTCACAAGGGAGGAGCTGGACATCCTTGTCAATGAAGTCATCAGAGTCGAGCCACAGCTGTTTGGAACATTGGTCAGACAGACCAGCATAGCCGAAAAAACACGCCTGTGGCAGAGGACCGTCGATAGGGTGAATGCTGTTGCACCCATCAGAAGGACCAGGAATGAATGCCAAGCCAGGTGGTACGATCTGCGGAGAGCGGTAAAGCGCAAAATGAATGATGACTACGCCCAGAGCAACATCACTGGAGGTGGTGGGCCCCGCAGACCAGTACATTTCCATCCCTGGGAGGAGAAGGTGATGGCCCTGCTTCCGCCGGTGGGGTACATGGACTGCAAGGACTTCCAGAGCCTATTGAGTACACAAACAACTTAGGTAACACAGGGGTAATGGCATACACACCCCAACTACACCAAATGCGCGCAACTACCCCCAAGCCCTCACTGGCCACAACCACAGTCAAAAACAATGCTAATGCCACTAACATGTGTATGCTCCATTGAGAAAGCAAAGCCATGCTATGTCCCATGCTACACGAAGCAGCAACCCAAGAATGGATGTCCGGTATGCTGGGAGGGTGGGTGGTACAAAACACATTGTTGAACTCCAAATCAGACACAATTGCCCTCATCCCATATGGCCCAGGTACATACCCATGCACCATGCGCAATGCACAGGGATTGGGAAAGTACTGACAAGATAGCTCACACTCGGCCCGGGTGTAGGCAGCACAAGGCCCTCCTGTGACCAGTGCAAACACAAACACCAAGACAACATGGTCAGATATCTAGGACAGGAACTCACACTCACTGTCATGGCAGCATGCTCCATGGGGGGACAGCTACATCACCTGGGAGCCCCAGTGCCAAATCACACTACACCCACCAGCAGGCCCTGTCACACACACCCCTTACACAAGCAGACACCCCCAGGACAGGCAATGGATTTACCCACTGTCACAATGGACATGTAACACAACAACACCAATACATAGCCGAAGAAGCATCCAAGCAAAAAATCTACATGTCAAAGACTCAGGAGAACATATCAATCTGTCCCCCGCAACATACCCATCCACAAGTGAACAACGAGGAGAATGCTAGGCACATCCAACTACCTGGAGGAACAGTGCCAACTTGAATGTGTATGATACATGCATGTTGCATGAAACACCATTAACATTGTCTGTCTCTCACACACAGGGCAACGTGATGAATCTACCCCCAACAATGGGGGTGAAGATTCACAGTCCCTGGCCCGGGAGGAACCTGATCCCACCGGCAGTGACGCCTCTCAACACTCACTTCGCAGAAGACCCCGATCGACCTGGACCCTCTGGTGTCCAAGCCCCTGCAGAACCTGGTTCAGGACCATCTGTGCCAACCACCACCCCCATTCCTGCCACATCCCAGGAGACACTGAGGAGCCCTGCCCGCAGTGAACAACTGAGCCAGTCTGACCAGGAGGGACAAGGAGCGCCGGGCACCCAGGAGGAGGCAGACAACACCGCCACTGCCATCCCTCAGGTGTCCCGTAGACCCGATGTGCCCACAACGGCAGGCCAGGCTCGTGTGGGCAGGGGTGGTGGGAGTGGAGGCAGGCAGAGGCGAGAACCTGACCAGCAAGCTGAAGGGACCGGTATGTCACACATACACAACATCATGGAGGCATACCGGCGTGACACCAGGGAGATCAGCCAGGTAGTGGTGACCCTCACAGAGATCAAGAACCAGCAGGCCGAGCAACACACCAGTCAACAAGAACACCAAGGACGGATGGAGGCAAGACTGGTTGAGCGCCTGGCGGTGCAAAGGGACATAAGCCATTCACTCTGTCGGATCACCGACAACATGGGCAACCCTCCCTGTGCCACCAGGCGAAGACCACCACCAGCCACAGGGAGGGAGGAGGAGGAGGATTCGTTCGACGGAGCGTCCCAAGCATCGTCAAGGCCTTTATCTGAGGGTCCCCCGAGGAAGGTGGGTCGTCCACGGAAAAGACCGTGAGAGGCAGCGGCACATCCACATCTCCCAGGTCACCTGGCCTGGCACCTGGCCTTCATGTGCAACAGCATCACCTCATTGACTGACATCATCTGCCACATGGACCTGCTGGTCAAAGTCTGACTAATGAGACCAAACACTTTGGTCTGGACTCTGATGACTTCAAATGGCAAGGATCCCATCTTCCCCTGTGAACTTTGGATTCTATGGTCCCTGCATTGCACCTTTTTCAGTGCACAAATCATGCCCCAGAGCTATAATTAAATAATTAATACGTGAAATCTTATGTTGCAGTCATTTAGCATGAGTCCAAAACATACGTGTGGGGATATGTCAAAGTATGCCTGAGTGTGGAACTAACTCCAGCCATCCATACACTTGGATCTGAGTCCGGTCGAGGACACACATGTGTCTCAATGTATCACCAAATACAGACATGGAGCCCAATACTCACCCGTGATGGCCTCAAGCTGCTGAGGGGGGGTTTGCAATACTGCTCAGACAGACCAATTTGGAAGAGTATCATGAAGGTGTAGAGGTCATGGGTCATGTTGATGTGCCCGGGGAGTGAGTCCCAGGTTTGTTTGGTGAGGTGGGAGAACTATCTCCTGCATGCAGTTTTATGTGGATGTGATGAATGGTGACCAGGGCAAGGTGGGCTGCATGCAGTTGGGCCAACGGGGTGTTGGATGACAGATGTCCAAGGTTTGTTTTGGGTCTGGGGTTGTGGACTGCCTCCTGAGTGTGGTTGAGGAGTCTGAAGGTGATCCTGCAGCAGACAGTGAGCCATTCTAGCTATCTCAGGTGGACGGTGATGGGGCTGGGGCTGGGGATGTTGAAGATTAGGTGTGCGGATGCACCCTGGATGTGGACAAGTTCTCCTGCAGTTTTGCTGTTGTTCTATGTAGAGGCCAGTGCTGTAGTTGAGCCGGATGGTGTTGTGGACCTGGGGGACTGTCTGTCTTGCCTTGTAGTGGATCTATCTGTGGATCATTTGTAGCATGCGGAGGGTGTTGCAGCATGAGGTACAGCTGGTGGTGTGTTCCATGGTAATTGTGAGCGATGGGTCCATGATGAACACCAGCTTGCTTGCGTGGCCACTGGGTGCTGGTGCGGTGCCCAGACCAGTGGGATACAAGGAGTTGACCCAGCCGTAAGGGGACAATCCTCAGATGATGACCTCAGTCCTGTCCAAGTCCAGCCTCAGGTGGCTGATGTTCAGCCATTTGTCAATGGATCTCATGCCTTCTTGAAGTTTGGATCTGGCAATGGCTGGATCTGGCAATGGCTGGCTCTTTGGTGAGTTTGAGGAGCAGCTGGGTGTCAATGGCATACGAGATGATGATGAGGTCGTGTGCGCATGTGATGGTGGAGAGGGGGGTCATGGAGACATTGAAGATCGTCACGCTAAAAGAAGAGCCCTGAGGCATGTGCCACATGACCCCAGTGTACTACATGCTGCAGGGTGGAGGCCGACTCCCTGGGCCTTGCTGGTGAGCTGGTGAGCTACTTTCTGATTTAATCCTGGGCCCTCCTCTGGATACCAGTGTTGGAAATGTGTGAGCTGACAGTGTGTTAGCACATGGTGTACAATGCCGTTGAGAGGTCAAGGGGGGTGGGCTCACCATTGTTGAGCAGGGCAAAGTTGTCGTGGTGGTGGCAATGATGACGATTGCAGTGGTGTGATTACTGTGGAATATGGTCTGGTGCTGGTTGCCTGGAGCTGGTTGCGTGGAGGAAATTTGTCAGTTGCTTGTTGAGTGTCTTCTGGATGACATTTGCTGGGTAGGGAAGCAGGGTGATGTAGCAGGAGATCCTGCGGTACTGCCGTCCATTGTTTAAGAAGGTCCTGGGTCTCTGCATGCCTCCAGCACCCATGGAATATGGCTAACTCAAAGGAGACATTCATGATGCGCTGGACGTGGGCTTCAAGGATGGGGAATGATGTGATTGAGATGTTGTGTGGGAAGGGGCCTGATGGAGAGCCAGAGTGGATGGTGCACATGAGCCAGGTGGTGTACTTGCTGCTGACGGGAGTCCAGAACCTGAGAGAGGTTTGTCCTGCGGATAATAGTGCTGTCTGCCTCTCTGTGCCAAGGCTGTTGTGTATGGCCATGAGCTAGCAGTGGTACAAAGTTGCAAGGGATGTGATCTGCCTTGCAAGGGTGGGGTGTCTTGGATGGAGATCTGCTGTCAGTTCACTCACAATGCTGATGAGCTCCTTGATGTCGTGTGTTTTGGTGTCTTGGCACTATCTGAAGGATCTCCACTTGTCCTTGCTGATGATATGGTGATGTCTGTGTGTGGTATTTACCAGGCCTGTAAGGTAAATGATGGCTCTTTGTGTTGCAAGGTTTGCACAAGAGTCCAGCTAGGTCTGTAGGAGTCCAGTAGGTCTGCCTTGTCCCAGGTGCCTTAACTGTTGTTGTGCTTCACAGGAAAGTCCGTCAATGTGGCAAGATTGTTGGATCAGTTGCTGATCCAGTGCGTGAGGTTTCAGGGTGTTGCGTTGGTGTTGTTTTGAGTGTCCCACACAGCTTGTCTGTGGTGAATTACATCAAGCATCTTTGGGGGATCGTTAGCGGGGTGTGGGGCAGTGTGCTGCTTGTCGGAGACGTTGATTAAAATTTTGATGGACCAATGATGGATGGTGGTGTGGTTCTCCTCCAGCCAGAAGTTACTGGCCCTTAGCCAAATGTAGCCTGTGGAGGTGAGGGCGTGCGTGCAGATGTACGTGTTGATGGCTTAGCGTAATTGTGGATGTAGGCCTGGAGATCTGTAGATGAGTGTTACTCTGAGGGTTGCCAGGGAGTTGCTGCAAACCTGGATTTGTGACTCTGAGGGTGAACTTGTGAATAAATTGCAATTCATCCTCCGGGATTGTTAGTGCCGTCCCTGCGGGTGATCTTGTATCCATCTGAGATGGCAATGAAGAAGTCGTGTGCTGAGAATGCTTATGTCCAGGTTACTGTCATGAAGGTGATGTGTGGGGCTGTTGTGTTGAGGAGGTAACAGAGTCCAATGGCGTTCTGGTGGACGGAGCCAGTGTGGAGTAGGAGGCACATGACCTGGTTGTGCTGACAGGGTCTGGTAGGCTGGGCAGCGCTGTGTAGGCAGTTGGAGTTGCACACTCAGCATGCGAAGGTGCCGTGTGTGCGCTTAGGGGTTGCCTGATAGCAGGCGGATGATTGTCAGGAGGACATTGCTTGGAGGTTGGCTGCAGCATGAGCCTGTTGTGTGACGTCGGTCATGCAAAGACCAGAGGCTCGTGCACTGTGCACGTTGCAGGCGCAGACGGTCGTGCCTTTGACACGGCGTTGGCGCAACAATGGCACAGACAAGCTGCTGGCTGCATTAAGAATGGGTGGAGGGGGGAAGGGAGGAGCACTTTGGAGGTGTCTGGGTTGCAGAATCAGGGCACTCAGCGGGGCGGTGCCGCAGGTGAGGCAGCAGCAGGCGAAAGGGGTGAGAAACTAGGCAAAAAGTAGCACACAAAGACAAGGAGGTCAGAAAGGCACAGTGCAACAGGTGTATGTAAAGGAAGGAGTGTCAGGTTACTCATGGGTCACTACGCGAAAATGTATGACCAATCACCAAAAATGACGGGCACAGGGTCAGGCAACAAAATGCGGAGCTGCGCACAGGAGACACACCATCAGCATGTGTTCACGTCCCGTTGTGGGGAGCAACCTGCACAAATACATACACAACCAGGGACTTCATTCACAATAGATATTATTAGCCATGAAGAACTGCATGCATGTTGCCGAAGTACACATACACATATGCTCAATATTTGACAAGTACGCCAGAGATGACGCATGCAAACTGGCAAGAGAGCTGCAGTGACAGAGATGAGGCACTTTGGATTGTGCTGAACACCGTTATTCCACATACACACACAAAGGGAAATGCATCCATGTGAACAGACTCACAGGTCAGTTGACAGAACATGTGGGACATATGCTGGACCCCCCCCTTCACGACACGCATGATGTCAATCCCAATGAACTGGCACACAGGTTAAGGGGATGAGCCAAACACATCCTGTTGCACACGGAGAGGCTGCAATTCCCCATAGAGCCTGTTGTTGTGATGTCCGACACTATGTCCACCCGTAGCATCCGCAATGTTTCAGAGGCAAGGTTTACATACATTGATGCCTTCATCAGACGCCACACTCCACTACAGATGACTGTCAAGAAGGGTGCCTATCATGTCATGGGAGTGATGCTTCATGTTATATGCTCCGTGGTGAGAAGACATGTATGCATGGTACCACAACATGCACAGAAGCAGGCCCGCACATTCCCAACCCGTACCACCACCAAAAAGCCTTGCTGCAATCCTTACCCAAACTGACATTTCCACATGTCCTTGCACGTAACGCTGATACAGCACACGTTGCAATCCACATGAGGAATGGCAGGAGGACAACGATGACACGAGCAGACAACATGCGCAAAAACCTGGGAACGACAGACACACAAGAAGTCACCTAAAACAAATCTCGCCGCACACATGGACATTTACAAAACATGAACAATGTTGGACACATGTAAATTTCAACGAAAGTCTCTCCGCAAAACTGTGTGGCATGACATCATCACTAGAGTGACACATCAGAGCACACATCAATGTCACTTTGCATTCAGTCAGCTGGACACACACATTGCAACACATGCCACTCAATGCTACAAGCTTGCACACTCATACCCAGTGACTCACCATTATGAGAAGAAGTTGCATATGAGCTGACTCCGGATATCCTCCTCCTCCTCCTCCTCATCACTAGCCTCGTGAGCAAGCCCTTGATCCTCCACGGGTGGATGTTCCTGGTCATCCGGATCCAGAATGAGTGGCACTGCCTTCTCAACTGCCATGTTGTGCAGCATGCAGCACACGAGGAAGATTCGGCAGACCTTCTCCGGGGCATAAGGGAGGGACCCGCCTGTCTTGTCCAGGCACCGGATTCGGCTCTTCAGGAGTCCAAACGTCCTCTCAATCACTCGCCTGGTCTGCCCGTGTGCATTGTTGTACCGGTGATCTGCAGCTGTTCTTGGGTTGCGAAGAGGTGTCAGCAACCATGGCATGTTGGGATAGCCAGAGTCCCCTACATGGAAACATCATGTAAAAAAGTTGGTCAGGAGATGCCGTAAGAGCCAAAGATACCGCAACACACAGGACACACAGAGTATACCCACCAACAAGACATGCTCGTTCATTGTGCAGCCGCAGCATCATTTGTGGCACCCTGCTATGCCTCATGATGTAGGCATCGTGTGCTGATCCTTGAAAACGTGCACAGACATGGCAAATCAGCATGTTAGCAAGACACACCACAAGGGCATTTATCGAGTGGTAATGTTTTCTATTGCGATAGGCTTGTTCCTGTGCCTGTGGTGGTACCAAAGCCACATGTGTCCCATCAATGGACCCAATGACATGGTGCATCCCTCCCAGGACGTAGAAATCACCCTTGACATCTGTCAACTCCTCAGGAGTAGGAAATTGGATGAATTCATCAAGGTGCTCCAACATGGCTGCTAAAACATCACGCAAAACACGGCTGAACATTGTCTGTGACATGCCACCAACATCAGCTATGGTGAATTGAAACGTACCTGTGGCAAAAAAATGTAGGGCTGCCATCACCTTCATCTTGGGGGTCAGTGCAGTAGGATACCTGTGTCGCGGTTGGAGGTGTGGTGCCAGCTTGTCTGTCAAGTCCTCAATCAACTTGCGAGTGAATCTGTAACGGCGGATGCAGGCACGTTCCCTCATGGCACCCAAATCTGGCATTGTTCTTGGGACAGGCTGTGCCCTGCAAGACATTGTTTGTAAGAATGAAGATTGAGAGTCTGCCAATATCAATGTCAATGAACATAGCATATGCTACACTGCTAATACACATCAGGTAACTATGGAGTCGGGTGTGTGCAATACATACAGAACACATATGCCAGCTTGCTGGCATTCCTACAAAAAGCCAGATACACCTGTTGATTGTCAAGTCTACATGACATGCCTTGAAATAAGTTGGTGGCCAGTCTGAGTGAAGAGCCACAGATATCACCAGAGTGACACACACCCACATAGCTGCATTGGAAGGATATCATCTCATCCACACAGCTGACTGCAAGGCACATGCACAGGTCACAAGGAATGTCAAATGTACATATCAAAAACATTGCGATGAATGGGTACATGTGACAAGAGAAAGACACAGCCATTGAGACAACGCAGACATGTATGACAGTGAAAATATGATGTCCGATGCACACAGACCCTACAGCGGTGGGAATCCACATGTGGCATGGTGTGCATAGATGTGTCCCATGCCCATCTCCACACAGACCCATGTTGGATGCACCAACAGCAGATGCAGTTGACGGAACACTGACATCAAGCTCATGGGAACACATGACACACACCTGACATAGTCACAAAGGGGCACGCAGATCGTGACATGTCAGTTGATAGAGTGTCTCTGTCCCTGGCATCAGGAGACAGGTGCGGGTGGTGATGACTGTGCCATCCCACTGCTGCTGTGCATGACACAGTTGGACTGCAGACACAGATGTGGCAAATGTCAAGGTGATGTGTGCCACATAGTGCCCCATCACACATGCCATGTGTCCACAGGTCATCACACATCAATTGTGCAACTAGATGAGATGACCTGTGCAATATCACTGGCTGCCACACCTAGGGCCTGCACATAACAGTGCAATGACAAGTACTTGATGGACATCCTTGTGCGACTCGTAGCCCTCCATGCCTGACATGTGTGCGCCTGTATTACCATTGTAAGCGTGTGAAATGCGTACCCATAGGTGTCAAATGCACTGTACTAGTAGTGCGTACCCGTGTGAACTAGTGCGTACCCGTAGATGTCAAACGCACTGTACTACTAGTGCGTACCCGTATGTGTGAACTTGTGTGTACCCGTAGGTGTCAAACGCACTGTACTACTAGTGTGTACCCGTACGTGTGAACTAGTGTGTACCCAAAGGTGTCAAATGCACTGTACTACTAGTGCGTACCCGTACATGTGAACTAGTGCGTACCCGTAGGTGTCAAACGCACTGTACTACTAGTGCGTACCGGTATGTGTGAACTAGTGCGTACCCGTAGGTGTCAAACACACTGTACTACTAGTGCGTACCCGTTCGTGTGAACGAGTGCGTACCCGTATATGTCAAATGCACTGTACTACTAGTGAGTACCTGTACGTGTGAACTAGTGCGTACCCATAGGTGTCAAACGCACTGTACTACTAGTGCGTACCCGTACGTGTGAACTAATGTGTACCCGTAGGTGTCAAACACACTATACTACTAGTGCGTACCCGTACGTGTGAACTAGTGCATACCCGTAGGTGTCAAACGCACTGTACTACTAGTGCATACCCGTACGTGTGAACTAGTGCGTACCCGTAGGTGTCAAACGTACTGTACTACTAGTGTGTACCCGTACATGTGAACTAGTGCGTACCCGTAGATGTCAAACGCACTGCACTACTAGTGCATACCCGTACGTTTAAAACGCACCGTACACCCGCTATCATCGTGTGTGTACGCTTTGTTTCACCATTGTACTTGTGCCGTAGGGGTACGTGTGAAACGCACCGTACCTGTGTGTGGATTTCAAAATTACATAGGGGACACATAAGGGACAAGTATTAGGCCCTAAATGCATGCTGGTTGTCATGGAGACAGAGTTTTCAGTTGAAAAGTGTTGATCATGTGTCCTGGAACAGTCAGTTGGCCACAAAATACAATGTTGCAAAGTGGTTGTTGACTTGACATGATGCTCAAAATTTGAACGATGCGAATGCTGTCATTGGTGTATGTTTAAAGTCATTGGTGTATGTTTAAAGGGATTGGAGTAAACGTAGGATGCGAATGAGTCTAACCAATCACTATGTACTCCTCTAAATGCATGCCCCTCAGCAAGACAGATATAAGGCAGCCAGAACCCATGAGAGGGCACTTGCTTGCACAACTTTCCAGTCGACCACACTGCTGCTGTCTCTGCTTTCTCTGGACCATGTCACGTACTGTGGAGAGGGCCCAGCCATTCACCCAGGAGGAGAATGATGCCTTGCTGGACGTCCTCCTCCCACAGTACACCAAGCTGTATGGGAGACCAGGGGAGCAGGTGAGTGCTGAGTCCACTACCTTCGCCTATGCACCTGTTGTGTGACTGTCAAGATTGTGTCCAGGTGTGACAGACATGCAATGTTGTTTAGAGTGGGTCCCAGGGGGAGGACATGCTGATGTCTCTCATGCAGAGCATGATGTAATTACTGTGTGCACTCCTCACTTGCATTGTGCTTACTGTGACTTTCACTGCATTTTGCATGACACTTTCAGCCTGGCAAATCCTTGGTGGCTTTTTTTCCTATTGTCCTGAGGTGATTCAGTGGTCCCCCCGGTGTGACAAGTGACTGTACCCACAGATGTGTATGAGTGGAGTGGCCCTGTGGTGAGAGTGTCCAAATGATGTGTACGACCTCATGGACATTGATATGTGTGAATGTTCCTTGTCATGTAGGTGAGTGTCTATGTGAAGTGTTGCACCACAGCTGCATGGAGGAGGCAACAGATCAACCCATCTGATGTGACAGGTAAGCCGTGCTGTGTGTCTGACTTGCAGAGCTAGCATGACACCTGTGACACCCCACTGGCAAGTGGCACATGTGCAGAGTGAGGGTTGTATCCGCTGTTGTCAATGACAGGCGAGTGATCTGTGCTTGGGTGTGTCTGTCTAGTATGCTGATGGTGTGTCAGTGGAGTGGGACATGTGACTGCTTGGCACGTGCTGGCTTTCTGTATCAATCACATTGACTCAGGCATGGGGTGGGGTGTGCAGGAGAGGCATACATGTGCAACCCTGATTTTTAATTGCCTGGTCTGACTTGTGTGTGAGACTTGGCTGTACAAAGAATCACCGTGCAGTGCCCCTGTGATGCTGGCCAGTGTTTAATGTTCATGCTTTGCAGCCTGTGTCAGTTTTTTTAAAACAAGATTCCTGCTCATACATTTTTAGCACCTGTGTGTGGTTCAGATGCAACGCTGTTTGGACTTTCTGTGCTGACATCTGTGTGTAAATTCTGGCTTGCCATGAGGGTGTCCCCACAGTACAGCTAGGCTTTTTTTAAACCCAATTGCAGGCCCATTAGCTTATGCATTGTCCTGGGTGTGGACATGTGTGCCACTCAAAATGACAGGCAGTAGGTCATATGTGTAGCCAACTGTGTAATCAGGTGACGGATGGCCATGTGACAACTGACATAATTCAAGTTGTTACTCTTAAAAACTTGTACCTTGGTACTCACAGCACTTGTCAGCAGTTCTTCATGTTTTAAATGTGGAAATGTGATGATTTGTGTTAAGAACACTGATGTGCCTGCATGAAAAAATTCTCCCAAGGAAGTGCACACCAAACGACATTTCCACTTTCATGGAACACACTGGCACATTTTGAAGCCACTGTTAGAATTAAATGGTGTTGCAGATTCTCCATATACATGTTCCCACAGTGCTCTTGATTTTGTAAGACTCCTTTGTTGCTGGTGATACAAACTGACGAGTCTCATGACATCAAGACCTCCGTGGGCCCATGTATATGTACTTTCTGCAACACCATTAATTTCTAACAGTGGTTTCTTAGAAAAGGTGCCAGCTTCTTCAATGACAGTGTAAATGTACTTTTGTGTGCCTTGTGAGACATATTTCATGCAGGCACATGAGTGTTCTTTTCATGAAATGGCGAATTGGCACATTCAAAACATGTAGATTGTGTAGAGTATTGTGAGTCCCAAGGTAGCAACATTTTTTCGTTTTGTGTTCCAAAGTACTTACAGGTCTCTGAGTGTGGTGACACCTTGAGTATTGAGGTGTGTCAGTTTACGTTGGGTGCACCACTACTGTTTCTTTCAGGGTAAACAAGAGGTGGCATGACTTAATTGTATTGCTGTGCTCACCGGTTCACAGACACTAGCTTCTCAGTGTATTTCTCATTCAAGCTGTGGCCTTTTGTGTTCTTTTTTTCCTGGTGTCCAAGTGGCATAGTGGGTCTACCAACTGGGCAGTACAGGGCTTACATATGTGCAGAGATATCTAGCTGTTACTCATGATGCATTGCCTGATATGCACTGTGACCAATTGTTCTTGTGCTCATGTGTCAGATGTATACAGGTGACTGATGCATTTCGGTTTCTTCTCCTTGCCCACAGCATCATCATCCGCAACCGAGGGAGACACCTGCATGGACCTGGAGGATGGACCCAGCGACAGTGCCACCAGTGCTGGGGAGTCAGAAGGAGCCAGTGGCACGGAGGGCGAGGGGAGTCGGAGGACCTGTCTGGAGGCAAGAGCAGCTACGACGCCGACGGGTCCGAGGCTGACCTCCCTGAGGAGGCGGAGGCTGCAACACCAACTGGCAGCATCCCCACATCTGTCCCCGCCTCCTCCATTACCATCTCCGCCCTCCCAGTTGCTCCCGTCCCTTCTGTCCCTGCAGAGTCCCACCATGTCTCCTTCGGCCCAGGCACCGCACCCCCTGCCCCTGTCAGCCCTGCTGCCCTCAGTGAAGAGTCTGTGGACATACTGCGGTAGTTGCAGGTTGGGCAGGCATCGGTGCTGAATGTCCTCCATGGACACACTAAACTGCTCACACAGATGGTGTCGTTCATGGAGGGCATGTCAGCAATGATGTCTGTCCAATGCAGGTTTCTGCGGTCCATGGACTCTTCCCTGATGGCAGCAGTTTCTCTCCTGCAGCGCTCCGTTCCCCCCTACCCCGGACCCATCCACACTGCCCTCTCCCATGCCTGCCCAATGCACATCCAGACAGTCACGGGCACGCACCCCACCAGACACATCCAGCACACCCCCAAGTAAGGCACAGCGCACTCCTCCTGGCACGCACACTCAGGGGGATGTAGGCACACCCACAGGGTCTGGGGCGGATGACATACATGCAGCCACAGTCACAGTCCACAGTCCTCACAACCCTGTTCCTCCAAAACCACTCCCCTTAGCTCCCTTGCCAAACTCTCACCCAAGGAGACCTATATGGTTGAGCTGGGCCTCGCCCCCACTGAGCCACCACCCCACATGCGGGCGAGGAAGTCCCCGGGCATAGGAGTTGAGTCCCCCACCATGTCCACCCCATCCCCCAAGAGCGCTGCACCCCATCCCTTGCCCACCACACCCTCCGTTGGCCCTGGGTATCTTCAGGTGCAGGGGTTAGGATGGAGGCCATAGCAGCAGTGTGCAGCACCGAGCTCACCTCCACCTTTGGTGCTGCCCCACCCCCTGTGGTGGAGACGTCCACCCCTGCACCCACCACACCTACCCATCCCCCTCATGTCCCTGCGGTGCCTGTTCCTGCTACAGATGATGCCCCCCCCGGTCGACAAACCTTGAGGTTCCTTTGTGCAGGCAAGGTAGGGGTGGACGCGGTCCCCTACGTCCACCCTTGGACTTGAGAAATGGACTGGCCATTGGCCTTTGTACATAGTCTCTTTAAAAAAATATGTTTTGGGTACTGAATAAAGCCTTTTCTTTTACTTTCAACACTATTGCAATTCAGGTACTTGATGTTGGTGATGAGGCTCCTGGAGTTGGTGTTCTGGTAATGTGTTAGGGTTCTGAGAAATGTTTTTGTATGATGGTCATGAGGTGGACCATGGTATCTGTGTGCCATCACAATGTCTCTGCAAAGAATCATTGGTAGTGTGTGTTCATTTAGTTTGGAGACATTGTCCCAAGGAGTGCTCCTTCCTCTGTGGCACCTGACATCTTCCCTGCAAACAGTTGCACAATTGTTGTGCTGACCTGTGTCCACATTTCCTTTGTTGGTGACGGATCCCTTCAACAACGGCCATGCCTGCTCACCGATGTCTCCTGCTGAATCGCCTGTGCCATCCTTGCTAGTCACTGTACTTGTGTTTTGGGTATGTAGAAATGCCTTCAGGGACAAATTGGCCCTTTTCAGCACTATGCATGTGTGTAATCACGGCCTACCACACAAATGGTACTTGTTATGCAGGGTATTTGGGCACCTGACAATTGTAGGCATTGTATCTGGTGGAATTGAACCCTATTCCTTCCATGAGAGACAACATCTTGATGGCTGGACCAGCGCCTGAACATTCCTATCAGTCCTGGGATGTGCGTGACAGTGTGTGTTCCCTTTGGCTATCTTAGTTTTGTATGCAGTTACATGACTATACAGTCTGTTCACATGAAATCAGGATTTGTATTGTGCTGCATCCGAAATCGGTGGGTATGCATGTGTTATATGTCCTCACACCCACATGTGGTGTGTCATGCAGTGTGTGAAATAAATTCATCCTCCTGGGAATGGGACACTGCTGTCAGTGATGTGTTGTAATAGCACTAAAATCATAGTCCAAAGTTAGGGATGCGTCCATACCACCATGTAGGTGTGGTCATCTGATGATGATGTACACCCCCCATATCTCTGTCCACTGCTGGGAGTCCTCTGCACCCACCCCTCATATGTCTGGACACTGCTGAGAGTCATATGCACCCACCCCCATATGTCTGGACACTGCTGGGAGTCATATGCACCCACCCCTCATATGTCTGGACACTGCTTGGAGTCCTCTGCACCCACCCCTCATATCTCTGTCCACTGCTGGGACTCATATGCACCCACCCCTCATATGTCTGGACACTGCTGGGAGTCATATACACCCACCCCTCATATGTCTGGACACTGCTGGGAGTCATATGCACCCAACCCTCATATTGCAGGCCACTGCTGGGAGTCATATGCACCCACCCCTCATATATCTGTCCACTGCTAGGAGTCATATGCACCCACCCCTTATATGTCTGGACACTGCTGGGAGTCATATCTGCTGGGAGTCCTCTGCACCCACCCCTCATATGTCTGGACACTGCTGAGAGTCATATGCACCCACCCCCATATGTCTGGACACTGCTGGGAGTCATATGCACCCACCCCTCATATGTCTGGACACTGCTTGGAGTCCTCTGCACCCACCCCTCATATCTCTGTCCACTGCTGGGACTCATATGCACCCACCCCTCATATGTCTGGACACTGCTGGGAGTCATATACACCCACCCCTCATATGTCTGGACACTGCTGGGAGTCATATGCACCCAACCCTCATATTGCAGGCCACTGCTGGGAGTCATATGTCTGTTCACTGCTGGTAGTCATATGCACCCACCCTCATATGTCTGGACACTGCTGGGAGTCATAGGCACCCACCCCTCATATTGCAGGCCACTGCTGGCAGTCATATGCACCCACCCCTCATATAACTGTCCACTGCTGGTAGTCATATGCACCCACCCCTCATATGTCTGGACACTGCTGGGAGTCATATGCACCCACCCCTCATATTGCAGGCCACTGCTGGTAGTCATATGCACCCACCCCTCATATGTCTGTCCACTACTGGTAGTCATATGCACCCACCCCTCATATGTCTGGACACTGCTGTGAGTCATTTGCACCCACCCCTCATATTGCAGGCCACTGCTGGTAGTCATATGCACCCACCCCTCATATGTCTGGACACTGCTGGGAGTCATATGCACCCACCCCTCCTATTGCAGGCCACTGCTGGTAGTCATATGCACCCACCCCTCATATGTCTGTCCACTACTGGTAGTCATATGCACCCACCCCTCATATGTCTGGACACTGCTGTGAGTCATTTGCACCCACCCCTCATATTGCAGGCCACTGCTGGTAGTCATATGCACCCACCCCTCATATGTCTGGACACTGCTGGGAGTCATATGCACCCACCCCTCATATGTCTGGACACTGCTGGGAGTCGTATGCACCCACCCCTCATATCTCTGTCCACTGCTGGGAGTCATACGCACCCACCCCTCATATGTCTGGACACTGCTGGGAGTCATATGCACCCACCCCTCATATTGCAGGCCACTGCTGGGAGTCATATGCACCCACCCCTCATATGTCTGGACACTGCTGGGAGTCATATGCAAACACCCCTCATATGTCTGGACACTGCTGGTAGTCATATGCACCCACCCCTCATATCTCTGTCCACTGCTGGGAGTCATATGCACCCACCCCCATATCTCAGTCCACTGCTGGTAGTCATATGCACCCACCCCTCATATCTCTGTCCACTGCTGGGAGTCATATGCACCCACCCCTCATATGTCTGGACACTGCTGGGAGTCATATGCACCCACCCCTCATATCTCTGTCCACTGCTGGGAGTCATATGCACCCACCCCTCATATGTCTGGACACTCCTGGGAGTCATATGCACCCACCCCTCATATTGCAGGCCACTGCTGGGAGTCATATGCACCCACCCCTCATATGTCTGGACACTGCTGGGAGTCATATGCACCCACCCCTCATATCTCTGACCACTGCTGGGAGTTATATGCACCCACCCCTCATATGTCTGGACACAGCTGGGAGTCATATGCACCCACCCCTCATATGTCTGGACACTGCTGGGAGTCAAATGCACCCACCCACGCACCCCCTTGGAGCAGTACACTGCTGGCCTGGACCTACACACACACCAATATGAAGGTAACATGATGGGCCAGTCCTCTAAGTCCACATTCCTGGTGTGTGTACTCCTCGTATCCCAAATGTACTGGTGCCATAACGAGGTACGTGTGACACGCACTGTACCCACGCATTCATTGCGTGTGTACGGTCCGTATCACAGTTCTACTGCGCTGTAGGGGTACGTGTGGTATGCACCATACCCACGCATTCATTGCGTGTGTACGGTCCGTATCACTGTTCTACTGTGCCGTAGGGGTACCTGTGGTATGCACCGTACCCACGCTTTCATTGCGTGTGTATGGTCCGTATCACAGTTCTACTGTGCCGTAGGGGTACGTGTGGTACGCACTGTACCCACGCATTCATTGCTTGTGTACGGTCCGTATCACTGTTCTAATGGTGCCGTAGGGGTACGTTTGACACGCACCGTACCCACGCATTCATTGCGTGTGTACGGTCCGTATCACTGTTCTACTGTGCCATAGGGGTACGTGTGGTACGCACCATACCCACGCATTCATTGCGTGTGTACGGTCCGTATCACTGTTCTAATGGTGCCGTAGGGGTACATGTGACACGCACCGTTCCCACGCATTTATTGCGTGTGTACTGTCCGTATCACTGTTCTAATGGTGCCGTAGGGGTACGTGTGACACGCACCGTACCCACGCATTCATTGCGTTGTATGGTCCGTATCACAGTTCTACTGTGCCGTAGGCGTACGTGTGGTACGCACCCTACCCACGCATTCATTGCGTGTGTACGGTCCGTATGTAATGTAATGTAATGTAAATGTGAATTTATACCGCGCGGCTACCACTCCAAGGAGCATCTTGGCGCTAAGTCAACCAGATGGAGAAGTTGATGGGGGAAGACATAATTCACACAGGTACCAAGACTACACCATAGCTAGGCAAGCTGCATCGGTAAGAGAAAAGATCCATGTTTTTAGAGCCTTTCTGAATTGAGCCTCCTGCGACAAGGAACGAATGAAGGAGGGAAGAGCATTCCAGGCCTTAGCGCCCAAGACGAAGAGAGATTTGCCACCCTTGGTGGCTAGGTTGAATTTAGGGATGGTGAGCAGATTCAGTCCTGAGGATCTCAAGCAACGTGCCGGATGGTAGCGTTTAAAGCCATTACACAAATACTTCGGGCCTTGCTGATGGAAGGCCCTGAAAGTAAGTAGAAGGAGCTTAAAAAGAATCCTTTTACCAATAGGAAGCCAGTGGAGTGTGTTCAGTGCGGCTGATGCAGACGATTTACGCGGCCAGCGTAGTACCAGACGAGCTGCAGCGTGCTGGACTATTTGCAGTTTACGTAGAACAGTTTTAGTAGTTCCTGCGTATAAACTGTTACAATAGTCCAGCCTGGAGGTAATCAGAGCAACTGCGACTGTCTTCCTGGCTGGCAATGGCAGGAGATCAAAAAACTTCCTCAGTGATTTTATTATACCGAAGCATGAGCCTGCCACTGTCAGCGCTTGTTGTTTAAAGGATAGCTGGCAATCAAACCTAATGCCCAAATTCCGGGCAGAGGTGATGGTCATAGGGGGAACTTCAGCATCCTCCGGCCAGCAAGTAGTTGGAGAAAACAGATTTTGTTTGCCAAAGGGGATAATTTCTGTTTTGCCAGCGTTGCATTTGAGGTGATTGTCCGCCATCCAATGAAAAGTAGCAGCTAGGCACTGTCTGAGATTATCCTCACTTTCTGTATGGTCACCGTCTAGCACTAAAATAAGCTGAGTATCATCAGCATAAGAGACACTACTAATCTGGAAGCTAGCAATTAATTTCATCAGAGGGACCATATACAAGTTGAAGAGCAGAGGACTCAAGCTTGATCCCTGAGGAACTCCAGAGCAGAGAGGTCTGGCCTCCGATTGAAAATTACCAAGCACTGTAACTTGTTGTCTGTTAGTAAGAAAATTTTTTAGCCAGGCCAGAACCACCCCACCTACTCCTGCGGCAGCCAGACGGTTCAGAAGAATGTTATGAGAAACCGTATCAAAGGCTGCCGACAGGTCAAGTAGGATTAATACGGCTTTCTTACCCCGGTCCAAGGCCATCCGAAGGGTCTCTGCTGTATACAGCAGGGCAGATTCAGTGGAGTGATTAGATCTGAACCCTGACTGATTGGAATGCAGAATGTTATTATCTTCCAAGAAACTCGTGAGCTGGTAATTCACGAACTTCTCGGTCATTTTGGATAAAGCGGGGAGTAGGGATATTGGCCGTAGATTAGAGAGGGTGGTCGGGTCGGCCAGTGCTTTTTTTTGAAGAGGCTTAAGAGCAGCAAGTTTCCAGTCATGTGGGATATCCGCTGTGGTAAGGGATGAGTTAATGATCCCATTGATAATGGGGTTCATTACTGTGGCTAGAGTATGTAGGACTAATGGGGGACATGGATCAAAAGGTGAGCCCGATTTGCAGGCAAGAATGGCCTTTAAAGAGTCTTCTAGCGTTACGTGTGAGAATGTTTCTAGGGAAGCAGTGCTTTCCTTACTCTCACTGGTCTCCATAATGTCTGTGAATTGTACCGTGGACGAGGTTTGGGGGAAGGTCTTAACAATGTCCACGATCTTATTTTCAAAATACAGTGCAATTTCATCACAGAGTTTCTGGGATGGCGGGATTTCCTGCCGAAGAGCTAACGGATTGGTAAAATCTTTAACTATTTTAAAAATTTCTTTCTCCTTGTTGCCTTGGGCTGCCATAGAAATGGCCTGGAGAAAGTGGGCTTTCTTAGCTGATTTTATATGGGCATGATAGGTTCTTCTTGCTTGTTTGTAGATGTCCCGCGCAGAGGCTTCATATAGCCTGCGCCATTTCCGTTCCAGTTTTTTTAGCTCTATCAGTTCTAACCGAAGGGCAGGTGAGAACCAAGGAGCTTTCCTCTTTGTTGTTCTGGTACTGGAACTTGAGACCTGCGATCTGATGGGGTCTAATTGGTGGCCTATCTTATTTAGCCAATCACAAAAACCTTGATTGTCTCCAGTAGCGTTCCCTGTTGTCCTAGGAGCAGTAGCTATAAGCGATTCAATCAACTCGGGTCTCCTAGATAGATTCTTCCAATTAGGTTTACACATAGACTTAGAAGTAGGAATCTTGTGACGATTCGGTCTCATAGTATTGTGATTTAATAAAATATGAAAAGGTATGAAAAAGTGGTCAGACCAGATCTGGGGACAAGGTGAATTAACGACAAGACTGGTAGCGTTGGAGCATATACAATCCAGAATGTGACCTCCTGAATGGGTACTTTCATGGGTCAATAAAGTGAGTCCCAGGACATTTATAGTCTCCATGAAGCTATCAACTCCTGGCGCAGAAGGAGTGTCAAGGTGCAAATTTAAATCTCCTAACATAGTAAAATTAGAGAATCTAAGCACTAAATCGCTTAGTATGTTTCCCAAGCTGTCAATGAATTCCTTTGCTGGGCCAGGGGGGCGATAGATCAATATCCCAGAGAAGGTAGACGAATCATGAATGGTCAGGGAGAAGACTAAAGCTTCAGCCCCTCTAATGTCAACCAGCTCATGGGAGGCACATTTTAGGGTGCTACGGTGAATAATAGCAATGCCTCCACCTCGTTGTATGGGTCTGTCTAACCGCTGAATGGAGTAGTCCTGAGGTAAGGCTATGGCTAGGTCAGGATTACACCACGGTTTCAGCCAGGTTTCGGTGACCAACACCCAATCAAGCTTATTTTCGGAGATCAAATCGTGGATATTCTGTGCGTTCTTACAGATGGAACGGGCATTGATGAGGCCACCTCGAAGTGCTGTTGAGTGAGCAGAGATCATAGTATGCGAGTCATGCGGTGCGCGCGGTGGCGAGGCATCCCTGGGTAACATGGTCGGCATACACAAACAGCAATAGCAAAGATTACACACTCACGATAGAGGGCCGCCTCCACGCCTCCGTTACGCTGACGGGCGCAGACGGGCAGGACTCTGGCCTGACTCAGGCACGAGTCAGGCACGACCGCTGCGCGTTACCGCTGCGCGGGCTAAGGGAGGGTTAAGTAATGACTCCCCACACGCCCAGCTGATCACTAGAACTGATCACTAGAGCGCTCAATGCAATGGCACCACCCGCTTAATCCATTCCCCCAAGATGGCGGCCAAGGATCAAATATACAGTGAAGCAATCCGCTAAAATAGCGGTGAAATCACAAATTATAGTGCGGGAGTGTGGGCAACTGAGAGTGCGGTTAAAAGCAAGGCATAACGAGGCAAGTAACAAAAATACAGAACAAAGAATATTGTTTTTAAAAAACGCTTAGTAAATTGCGTTTACAACGAGCGAAGCGCTAGCGAGTACAAAGCGCCGTGATAGAATGTCTGGCTGTCCCTAGTACGCGAGACCAGGCGGTCAGCTTAAGTAATGACTCCCCACACGCCCAGCTGATCACTAGAACTGATCACTAGAGCGCTCAATGCAATGGCACCACCCGCTTAATCCATTCCCCCAAGATGGCGGCCAAGGATCAAATATACAGTGAAGCAATCCGCTAAAATAGCGGTGAAATCACAAATTATAGTGCGGGAGTGTGGGCAACTGAGAGTGCGGTTAAAAGCAAGGCATAACGAGGCAAGTAACAAAAATACAGAACAAAGAATATTGTTTTTAAAAAACGCTTAGTAAATTGCGTTTACAACGAGCGAAGCGCTAGCGAGTACAAAGCGCCGTGATAGAATGTCTGGCTGTCCCTAGTTCTAATGGTGCCGTAGGGGTACATGTGCCACGCACCGTACCTACGCATTCATTGCATGTGTACTGTCCGTATCACAGTTCTACTGTGCCGTAGGGGTACATGTGGTACGCACCGTACCCAAGTATTCATTGCGTGTGTGCGGTCCGTATCACTGTTCTAATGGTGCTGTAGGGGTACGTGTGACACGCACTGTTCAAGTCCACTTTTGTTGTTGCAGTACGCAGGGGTTGCTGGCCACGCCCCCCCATGTGACCAGAACCTGGTGGTAATGTATGGCCTCCATATTATAGGTTTGGCTTTGAGTATGGAGTTTGTTTCCTGCCCCTCACGCCCACCCTGGCCCTTAGGTGTTGTTCTCACCTTCTCCTGCGTGTGCGTCGGGTGCAGTGCACCAGGTCGTAGAGGACCGGGTGACACGTACGACGGGGTTCATGGCGTGTACGTCGCGTACCGGGGCTCCGTTGCGTAGCGGTTTGTGTCAGACTCTGCTTTTCCGGCTGTGTTTGACTCCCATAAAAAAAGACCCGTACGGAGTGACGTAGGGACGAATCGTACTTGCTGGGCCGGAAACCGCTGCCTGAATACGTCCGGACGTCGTGTAGAAGCTGTTCCGGATCAGAATCGTAGTTTTTTTTTACCCGTACGGGCTTTTTTACGAAACGCACGGAAATAGGCTTTCTGTACGAATCGTACTTCCTGGGTTGTACGGAAAGTTTACCGGGTACGAGTCGTATGGGGTAAACGCTCCGTACAACGATTCGTACAGCCTTTTTACAGGATCGGAATCAACCTCTAGATGATTAAAAAATATAGATAATAACAACATTAAAAATTAATAAAAATATCACTACCAAAATCAACAATTTATTTTATTACAACTTTAAAATGAAAACAAAAAAATACATTGAAACAGTTTAATATAAATAAGGAAAAGAAATGAGACTTGATGTGGTAAAATTCACTACTCCCACTCAAACCTGATCAACAGTTCATTACAAATAACAGTAGTGAAGTATTGCACTTTCGATGCATTACATTCATTACTCCCACTCTGATGTAAATGTAAGTAGGGAAAGTGTTTGACTCTGGAGGGGTCAGATTTACTATTCACGCTCCAACCCAAGCAACAATGTCTAAATGGTTGGAATTTTGAGCAGTTTGATTTACTATTGCAAGTCTGATGTAAGCAACGGTGGGGAGACTTTTTGATTTTGGAGAAATGACTACCATTCCCACTCCAAAGCATGCAACAGTAGGGGAAATATTTAGTTATTACATTTTAGATAGCTCAGGTTTGATTTTCTCTATCCTAAGCTGATAAAAAAGGAACATGTGAGGAAAAAAAAAAACATGAAATGTTTTTTTCTATAAACAAACAAAAATCATATGATTAACATTATACTATTAATATAAATTATCAAAAATGAAAAACATGAAATTAACATATTCAATAATATATAAAATGTGTTTCAAAATTAGTCTATAAACCAATATTTATATATTTACAATACTTCCCACCATATTTCTCGAAAATTCCAACAACTGCAAAAACAAATGAATAACATAAAATAAATGCACCTTGTGGCAGGCTCCGTGCGGGGCCTGCCAAACGGTGCATGGATTTTCACATACTCACATTTATCAATGTGAGCTTGTGCTGCTGGCAGTTTCCGCACTCCGCACAAACTCCCATAGAGAAATGGGAGTTTGCGACTGCATCATGTGCAGGTCCATTGTAATCAGGTGTGCGGAACTGGCAACTATTGTTCGGTCGGTTCCCTCCCCGAGACGGAGTCGGTCGGAGGCAACTCCTATCGACTTTGTAATCAGGCTCTAAAGGTTTTCAAGAACTATATTAAAAACACTATATAAATGACAAAATAACGTATATGCTTACCTTCTATATTCAGTTCCATGATATTTTTGACATCACAATATTTTAACACATTATTTGTGTCTCACAATATTTTTGAAATTATATTTTGTCGAAATACCATATATATGTGATATTAATGTACATCATATCATATATAAATGACTTGTACAATTGTTTCTATTTACTAATAAACAACTTATATTCACAACACTAGTAATATAAGTAAGTCAGGATAGGGTGTCAGAAATTTGCAATTTTTTTTGTCCAACTTTGGAAAGCTTTTGTTTCAACTTCGTCATCTTTGCTATCTGTACTTAGTTAATAATAATTTGAGAAAACTGAAAATGCCAAAATGGAATAATCTTTTCCCTGAATTATGCAGAAAGGTTGCACAGTAAAACATGTTCTTCCCAATCATCTCTTGTAAGCAAAAATAAATTGCACTTCTTGATATTCTTACAGCTCACATATAAATGTTTCTTTTCATCATTGGCTAATGTCACTGACTCACAGTCTGACAGTTAAGGGTTCATGTTATGCAGATGCCATTGTCCTGCACTCCTTCATATTCCGTTCAATCACAATTTATTTGAAGCATCACTATAAGGACAGTGGCTTATATATTGAAAGAGTGTAAAAATATGATTTACTGGGAGAAGAGTTAGCATGTTTTCATCAACAGAGCTGTGTCTGATTGAAGGTCTTTTCAATTATAAGGTGCTTCAAGGATGTCTCTTATAAGTGAAAAGCCAATAGTTTTCTTGAAGCAAAATATAAATACCTGCATTGTTCATAAGAGGGAGTTAGCATGAAACCTCTTTGAATTTCACAGTGAGCTTTTGTGTCACAACTTTATTTTTTCCAGTGCTCTAGTGTTAAACATTGCATTGTTGATAAGGTATCAGAATAAATGAAGATTCAGATTTCATGCCCTACTGACTTCAGTGTCTGACTCCTGTGCCTATTTACAGGTTGGTTTAATCTCAAGGTGTTTCAAGTGAAATTTGATGATTTACATGTGGCATTCTTATGAATCCATTTTTGTTAATGAGAAGAAGTAGGATTAAGACAAACTATTAACATAATTTATGATAAGAAAAGGTTTTGGTGAAATCCTTTCAGCCAAATATGTATTTGAAATGTATCATACACCAATTTAGGAAAATAATCCACACTATAGCCTTATAGCCCAGTGCTGAAGGCTATACCAGTTGTTAAAGCCTCTGAACCAAAATTATAGGCTGGAGCAGCAGCTGAGGGCCTATAAAGAGGGAGAGGGACTTTAAAAACGGTTATAGTCTGAGGCACTGGGTCTATAATCCTCCTAGAACATTCCACTCACTGAGGTTAAAATATACTAAATTTAAAAGAGAGAAACAGAAAGACTAACATTGGAATGTCGGAGCAGAATGCTTATGTGAGGTATTATTGACTTTGACACATTTCACTGCCTTCATTGGAGGTCTTCACATTCCAATGTTCTAAAACTATTTTGTTTTTAAAGGGAGAAGATTCATCGAGCAGGCCAACAGTGTACACCATTTTAACTCCATTTTTAATTTGTATCTCATAACGATTTTGATCACATCAATAGAGTGTCACTTGTGGTCTATTAATTGATGTTGCTGACTTTCACTCTAAGGATTAGGATTGCAGGCCCCACTGTTAACTTAGTTATCTGCCTAATGAAAGGTCTGGTCAATCAGAAGGTGTTGCAATATTCTTCTTAGTCAATCATATTTGTTGTTAATAAGAGTTAGCATTTAGTCACACAGTGAACCTTATTGTGGTGCAGGTTCAGATTGATCCTCTGTAATAACTTTGCCTTTAGAAAATGAAGCTGAGTGTTATTTGTGGCACAGTGATTAGAATTTACTGTTGTTATTCTGGAGTGTATGTGTTCTAGTGCTGCTTTTACCTCGGTTCTGTGCTCAGTTAAAGGTCTGTCTAATCACATATTGTATGGCGTTTTTGAGGTCCCAATTAACAATAATGCCATATGGAATGACTATGTGGAAATAATAACCTCTGCAACAATAATTGTGGGTTCCCGTATTAAGTCCGATTCACATTCAGTCACATTTTCCTGGATGCATTGCCCCCATTTTCAGAGATATATCCCAAATGGTGGCCTGTGTATCCCCTCATTCCTCTTTTGCTGTTTGGTTATTGCTGTACCTTCAGCTTGAATCCACTTAGAAAGTTTCATTTTCCATTGTGACAATTATGGAGCATCATTGGATCCCCACACAATAGGTATTTGCTCTTTTGCTGGTAACATGTCTAGATTAGTAATCTACAATCCATTTTCTTTATTTTTATTCTCTCCATGAAGCCCAGCAAGCAGGTTTTATGGTTGCAAACCTTTATTTTGCCTGACACACGTTTGATGAGATCCAATATTTCTGACCGGCAAGATGATATAAAGGGCAAGTCCCTATACTGTGAATCAATTAGGCCTCTTTGACTTGGCATATTCGGTATCTTTATGTGTCTATTGTATCTAGATAAAAAGGTGTAGTTATTTGAATTTTTTCAAATCTTGCAATCTTGGATTCTCTGCTTGTATATTGGATCAGTTTTAGTCATAATTATTCTATAATTCTTCTCCCAGATCTTCTTCTCATGTCATTCTCAATGTTTCCACATTAGACTTGGTCATTTTAAATAGAGTGGAATAGAAAATACAAATGTGACATTCTTCTCTTACTGATGCCAAATTATAATAACAACACACTTGTTGCTTGTGCATGTGGTTAATCATCCACCTAATTCCAAGTTTCTTAGGAAAATTTTGATAGGGATCCAGATGCTATCAATTGGCCCTTTGAGTCATCACATATATGTAGTCTTTGCAAGGTATAGAAAACAGTATTATCTAGTAGTGCTCATATTTTTTAAACACCTGTCCTTGTTCATGATGTTACGTAATCTAATTTGTGTATCTCCTCAAAACAAGTCATGTGCATATGCTGCTATTTTATTTGTATCAATTAATACTCTATGCCAGCAATGTTTAACTGTGACTATCAGCTTGTACAACAAATCATGTTTTTGCCATTGTGCAAATAATTATTTCAGGGGTGATTTTCCATTTGTTATAAGTTGTTTTGAATGTAAGTCTGGGCACTCCTTACCTACAAT
Organism: Triturus cristatus; assembly: GCF_964204655.1. NCBI lineage: Eukaryota > Metazoa > Chordata > Amphibia > Caudata > Salamandridae > Triturus > Triturus cristatus. The sequence goes on along the minus strand of NC_140591.1, from coordinate 1,208,136,453 downwards.
TCACATTGCCACCAATTTAAGCTGTGCAGATAAGTAATATCATTCAAAATCTGGTTCTCCTATATCGCCATCTGAAGTTGGTAGTTGAATTCTACTCAGAGAGATTCTGTGTCTGTGCCACCACCAGATTATATCTGTGAGCATACACTCACTATCTTTAGGCACACTCAGTGGTGTTTTTATTGGAAGACTGTAAATAAATTGTGGTAAAACTATGATTTTGTCTAGAGGCACTCTACCCATCATTGAAAATGTTAATCACTTCCAGAAGATGTTGATGTAAAGATGTTTGCAACCGCTTTTGTCAAATTCTCCAAAATAGGTCTGCGTCTTTTTGATGCACCTGAACTTCTGAACCTGTAGCAGATGATACTGCAGTCCCAGGATAAGCAGAAATAAGGTAGACCTCTATCACCTGGTCTGGGGGTTAGAGAGTGTAAAGGCAAGATTTCTTCTTGTTGACCTCCAAGCATAAGATGTCTCCAAACATTATAATAATGGTTAGAATCAAATCCAGAATCCTTTCAGCATCAGTAAAATATAACATCTGCATAAATGAATATTTCATACACATAGGGGTCTACCCTATTACGATGTTGGTCGTAAGGCCTCCGACCTCAGGTCGGAGGACTTATGACCAATACCGTTGGCTTCAATTCCTACTGGCTGATTCAGATTCAGCCAGTTAGAATTGAAACCGGCCAGTCATTCCGGCTGGCTTACGACGGGCTCAAAGAGCCCATTGGCAAGTCGGAACCGGCCCGTAATCCAAATAGATGATCTGCGTCTTTATGATGCACTTGAACCTCTGAACCTGTAGCAGATGATACTGCAGTCCCAGGATAAGCAGAAATAAGGTAGACCTCTATCACCCAGTCTGGGGGTTAGAGAGTGTAAAGGCAAGATTTCTTCTTGTTGACCTCCAAGCATAAGATGTCTCCAAACATTATAATAATGGTTAGAATCAAATCCAGAATCCTTTCAGCATCAGTAAAATATAACATCTGCATAAATTAATATTTCCTACACATAGGGGTCTACCCTATTACGATGTTGGTCGTAAGGCCTCCGACCTCAGGTCGGAGGACTTATGACCAATATCGTTGGCTTCAATTCCTACTGGCTGATTCAGATTCAGCCAGTTAGAATTGAAACCGGACAGTCATTCCGGCTGGCTTACGACGGGCTCAAAGAGCCCATTGGCAAGTCGGAACCGGCCCGTAATCCAAATAGATGGTCAGCGTCTTTATGATGCACCTGAACCTCTGAACCTGTAGCAGATGATACTGCAGTCCCAGGATAAGCAGAAATAAGGTAGACCTGGTCTGGGGGTTAGAGAGTGTAAAGGCAAGATTTCTTCTTGTTGACCTCCAATCATAAGATGTTTCCAAACATTATAATAATGGTTAGCATCAAATCCAGAATCCTTTCAGCATCAGTAAAATATAACATCTGCATAAATGAATATTTCATACACATAGGGGCCTATCCTATTACGATGTTGGTCGTAAGGCCTCTTACCTCAGGTCGGAGGACTTATGACCGATATCGTTGGTTTCATTTCCTACTGGCTGATTCAGATTCAGCCAGTTAGAATTGAAACCGGCCAGTCATTCCGGCTGGCTTATGACAGGCTCAAAGAGCCCATTGGCAAGTCGGAACCGGCCCATAATCCAAATAGATGGTGGTTACATCGTCTGGATTACGATGCATAGTCCGTCAGGGTTTGCTCTACGGAAAGGCCAGCAGAGTGACAGAAAGTGTGTTTGGGGGCCCACAGCAGGGCCTCCTTTTCCTTTGCAGCCTCCTGTTGGAGGCTGAGGTGCCTGCCACGGTGTGCAGGGATTAACCCCACCTCACATTTCCCTATGGGAGCATGTACTATGGTCGGTTTATGGCCGTAACACGCGATCCCATAGGGAAATGTCGGTATGCAACCACACCAGGTGCGTTCATATCATAATGAGGTGGTTGGGACCGCCGACCAGAAGTCAGTCGGTCCCGTTTCTGAGACGGTCCGCCCAACATCGTAATAGCCCCCAAAGTGTCATAACCTGATACATTTCTTTACACTCTCCTTTAGGAATCAGCCAGCAATAGACCCATCTCTACGGCAAAAAGGACTGTGAAGAAAGGCATCCTTGTCTGTTTCAGCTTAATCCAAGAATCTGACATGGGTCTCTTTATGTTCAGGATCACAGTGAAACAATTAAAACCAGCTTAGTATTCCTTCACAAAATCCCACCCGTCTAGTACATAAACAAATATTCCCAATTCAGTAAAACAAACTCCTTTTACATGTTAGAGAGGCCATTCTTGGTAGTATTGTATTTGGTGGGTAATCTCTCATACAATTAGGTACCTTTTATGTGTTGCTTTATTTCTATGAGGTTCAAAACCTAATTTGCCTGGATGCATCAAATCAGGTAGGCGTGTTGAAATCCTGCTTGCCAATACTTTGCCCTGTAAAGTGTGGTTTAATGTGAGCATTGAGAGCAATTGGTAGGAGGCTGGTTTTACTGGGTCTCAATATGGTGTTAGGAGGGTCACTATTATAGTTTATTTACTGGTCACCTATAGGTCTTCCACCTGTGTGGTCAATAATCTATTAAAAGACACATACTCCTTACGTTTACTCCTAGACCTAGCTAACAAGTACCATTAATATTACAAGTCCTGTAGATGAAAGCAGCTGGTTCAATCATCTAACTCAGATTAGGTCTCCTGTGAGTCAGCAAATGAGTATGAGCATTGTTACACCCTATTTCGCTACTCAAGCTCTGTGTACTTTTGCATTAAATGCAAAAGGGTTCAGCACTATATAATATGTCACATCAAAGTTCACGACAATTAGCACACAAGAAAACTATCTAGGATGTGTGTTTATTGAAGCAGTTTCTCTTTATTTTTCTTTAAAATGATTTTTCTTTATTTTCCAGAAGGCAAAGAATCATAGCCATAGCCAACGCGTTTCGTCTCCCAACAAGACATCTTCAGGGCTATTAAAAAATACACACAAATATAGTTTTGAAAATAGATTTCCAACATACAGAGAAATTAGCAATACATTTAGATTGAAAACACACATTTTTACAAAAAAGATTGAATATAATGAGAGAGTTTGTTCAAATAAAACATGTGAGTATATCCTTTGATTATACATAAGCCTATATGCATTGTATATTGTTTTATTTGGGGACAGTTACATATGAGAGTACTGTACTATAATGAGCACTATATCGAATAGCTCACAGATTGCACTTAAAAACATGATTTCATTAAAAAAACAGAATTGATTGTTACATAATTATAATAAACATCATACCTTCACAGTTAGGCAAAAAGTAATTTCATAAGATGTTTGTACAGTTCTGGTATTTGAAAATCCAGTATTCTGAAAACTTCTATAGAGTGTGAAGTTTCTAAAATAACAAATATATACAATATAAGGAAACATCTCGCCCTTGTACATATGTGTGAATAAAAACAACCTTTATTTCTATGTATGCCCATTATTATGTAACTTCAGTAATTTATATTTAACACAGTTTCATATTTGATCTTATTACATTTGCTGATCAAGGGAATCATTTACTCAAGATGTCTTTCACATAATCTTATTTAAATCAAGGATCTCTATAGGGGAGAGCAGAAACCCCAAGAGACCTATACATGATATCCTACTTCATTTATTTGATCCATTAATGGCTATATCAACTTCAATGTAGTCATATTTCTTATATGTCCATAGATACTTCTACTACTGTTAGCTATCAATATACAATACAGCTTAGCTTTAAAACGATGAATGACACCAATTTTAGTGAAACAAAAAACAATCCATATTTTATGGCAGCAATGGTATCATTTACAATTCCCATTTTGCTGTCGAACTGGATGATATTTATTATAGCAATAGCGTCATTTACAATTCCCATTTTTCATGTAGAGCACGGCAATGGATACCCATTGGCCCTGTTATTAAAAGACAATCATCTTAACACATAATATATTGAAATGTTAAATGGCGGCCATCTTAAAATGCCTCACATTAGACAAGTATGTCGACGTACGTCAATTTTAAAGGGGGCCGATTTAAATATCAGATAATGACTTCATACTGGCGAAGGCCTGATAACCTGCTAGGTATCTAACAATTTATGAAATTAAGCTTTGAAACAACAATAGGCGAACAATGTAAAGTTCACCACGGAAGCGGACACAACAAACCCATTTTTTCTTTTTAAATAAGAAATAACGATGGGGGCATTTTAAACATTCTATAACTCATTATATACAATGCACAGCGTTACACCAAAGATGACTTTTATGGGCTCCAGTCTATAAGATTTAAGACTGAACCTATATTGCTATGTCTATAATATGCATGATTGATATTTAACTTCAAATATTACATTCTATTTGTTTTAAAAGACAAAAACAGCTGTGCGTAATTTGTCAAAATGTATGTAACATCAATATATCACGATATCACTCACAAGCGGTAGCATACTAACCCGCAGCTTGTGTGATACAGTATTAATTTATCGCAATATCACTCACAAGTAGTTGCATAATAGCCCACAGCTTGTGTGGTCCAACAATGTATCTAACAATTCGTAATACTAAATACTGTCTCTGTATGTTGGAAATCTATTTTTAAAACTATATTTGTGTGTATTTTTGAATAGCCCTGAAGAAGTCTCGTTGGGAGACGAAACGCGTTGGCTATGGCTATGATTCTTTGCCTTCTGGAAAATAAAGAAAAATAATTTTAAAGAAAAATAAAGAGAAACTACTTCAAGAAACACACATCCTGGATAGTTTTCTTGTGTGCTAATTGTCGTGAACTTTGATGTGACATATATATGCTATATAGTGCTGAACCCTTTTGCATTTAATGTTATTGCAGGACTTGTTCCTAATTAAGGAGTATAGAGGGGAGTTCTCCTTGGTTCTTTGCGCTATTTTATAACTTTGGACACTGCTCATCTGTTGGGTGCAGACGCTAATAGCCTCTACCCTCTTCCTTTTGGTTTTTATTCTGTGTACTTTTGCCTCTGATTTTCAGATAAGAAATTAGCCTAGCTCTAACTTCAATAAAAAACCTAATCAGGGTAAAGATTATACAGATTTTGCCAAATTACCAAGTTATTTTGCGAAATGTAGCGGGACTTGAATCGAAAAATTCCTTTTCAGATTGGCACGGTTTGATTAACAATTACGACATTTGTCTTTTGCAAGAAAGTAAGAAACCTGGTCTGTGGAATTAACGTAATTTTTTTCTTCCTGCTATTCCTAGCCAAAGGGGAAGGGCTGAAGGGGGCTTGGTAATTTGGGTCAGAAATTCCCTAAACTGCATTGCCGACCAACTTGAAACTGACTCCCCAGATATATTGGGCGTTTAACTGTACTGCGGAAATTGCCCTTCGATAATTATTTTCAATATATATGTACGGGAGGCTAGACAGGGTTCAGTTTCAAGCACATCACACGTTCTGGAACATGTCCTTGACTCACTTGCCCAACAATATTTTCTTATCCTAGGAGGTTGTCATTAATCTTACATTTGAGCCATTGGATGATCAAGGCATGCACATAACAGGTGACGAGGACGCTGCTTGGTCAGTCCCTCACTTAGGAATCCAACCAATTCATACTTGGGCATGTTCTGCAATCTATTTAAAGGCACTCACCAGTAAGTATGGCTTGAGGGCTCTCAATGGTCGAACTAAATAAGACATCATGGGTGCCCCTACTTATAATAAACCCTCTCACACAAGTTGCATAGACTATATCTTGGTTGACTTGAGGTTGTGGCCAACAGTCATTGATATGACTGTGTTAGACACAATCGACAGAAACCACAAATCCCTTATCTGCATCATTCAAACCCTTTTGTGAGTTTAGTCACTCATTTTCCATCACTCACTAGAGAGGCGATTTTGACAGCAGACAAACAACATTTAAAATGGACTCAGATTGCTGTATGCCAGTGGTGTAGCAAAGGGGGATGGGGGTGCTTGGTGGACCACCCAGGTGACATGAGTCTTGGGTGTGGTGGCCCCCACCAAGCTGCAGCACCCCCCAGCCATCGCTGGAATCTGTCAGCACCCCTCCCGCTCTTACATGCTGCCACGGGTGGCAAATGCCGGGGCTGCACCTGGCAGCCAAAGGTCGAGCTACGCCACTGCTGTATGCCCAGAAATATTGACAGCGATTCAGGTAGATCTAATTCAGTACTCGTGCAGGTGGAGGAGGGCAAGCCAGTGTAACCAACCAATGGACCTCAATTCAGGAGGCATTTTTGAACAGGTTTTATCCCTTTTATCCCTGTTCACAATTTCAAATTCAATACTCCAACTTGCCAAAACTAAGAAGGAGTCATGGTACAATAAAGAATGTTGAGCAGCAAACGGTTTATTAGTTGTGACCTGAAAAAACAAAGAAATGCCCAGCATACCAGTTCTACCACCATGAAGCTTAAGCAGATCTCAGGAGTAATACTTAAGGAGCTCTTGATATCACATACTAAAACTAACTCTCCTGTGCTAAAGATCTATGAGGCCAAGGGTTTGGGGTCAGCATTGTATGGGCCTGAATTATGGGAGTTTTCAAAATATGCTGACATTACAAGAACTGAGAACAAATTCCTTAGGAATCTTGTATTTTTCCTAGCCAGCACCCCGTTATATTCTCTGTTTAGGGACTTAGGTACCTCCAAGGTTTCTGATAAAATACATTTGCGGCTTGTGCTGTTTTGGAAACGTGTGGACTACCCCCGAACTTGCCCACTACACAGACTCCCTGCCTGATTTTTTGAAGGACGACTATTTTAACAAAATCCCTTGGCTCAAAAATATCATGATAACCCTATATTCATTAGGGCTCCACGACTTGTGGGATCATCAGGACACGTCTGTTTTTCCTTCAAAGGCTGCGATTAAAAAAGTTGTATTGGTCATTTGTGATGGCTGAGGATTCGCGGAAGGCTGCCACTGTTAAGCTAACTATTTCATGGATTTTAAGCCCAACTGCAGGTAGGAGTTATTTATGGACGTAGTGTCTGTACCACTGCTCACTGCTGGGAGCCTCGCATCCATGCTTCTCCCGTTTTCGCACCAGATGCTGGCCGCAGCTCCTCTCTTCGCACCAAGGTTTCTGATGAGGCTCCGGATTAAGTGAACTTTCCGCCCCATTTAGAGAGCTTGGGGTGGCACTCAAGGTTATGTTTTCTTGACAGCAAACACAGCTTCGTTTTAGGAGAGGACTGAGTAGACTTCGTGGCACTCAGCCTCTCCCATGCTCATGCTTGATATTGGCTGCAGCTGCTCTCTTTATACCGAGGCTCCGATGATGGCAGCTGCTTCCCTCCTCGCACCGAGTCTCGGTGGCTTCTGATTAAGTAAACCTCCCGTTGGAGCTGAGAGAGCTTTGCAGCATTTGAAGCCTGTTTTTTTGTTGTTTTTTTAACAGCAAGTATGGCAGCATCTTAGATGGATGCTCAATTTGCATCCCAGCCCACAGCCATTCATGTTTGACTTTTGACATCTACAACAAGGCTGTATCACAAGAGCATTAGCATTAGCCCACCAATGTAACTTACACAAAGTATTTATCCTGAGCCAATATCCAATGAAATTCAAATTCCATAAGTATGTAGCCATAAATACTTCTTCTTTTTATTCCAAATGTCTAATTTCAATTCAGTAATGTTACAACCAGTTCTCTATCATTATACTTCAAATGTTGTATTCAAAGCCTCATGAACATTGAGGTCTATCCAAAAGAGAGATGTAGCCGATATAGCCAACACATTTTTCATCTTGGGGTTAATCTCCCACCGACTCCCTCAGGGCAAAATTAATCAAGGTAAAGTCAATATTCACGTCACCAACGGAAAACATACACTTTCTCCAATACCTATATTTCCAATTTCGTACTCACTGGTAGTGTTGATGTACTTATACTGACGTACAAAAGTCAGTGGGACTGTTGGTGTAAGGTTCTTCCAGAAGAGCTGGTATGGGCACTGACGTTGAAAACATGACAGTTCACCAATACAAAATAGAGTGAGCTGACATTCCCTTTGGTGGACAAGATACTCCACCAAATCAGTGGTGAAGTACTCTCTGCCAAACTCTATAAATGTGCCTATTTCAAAATATTGAAATTCCATTTCCAAATCATAATCTTAATCTGTTTTCATATCTTAATTGCTTAATTCTTTGAGATCAATAATTGTGTTAAGTATTATAAGAAACCCATAACAACTTGAGCTTCAGCATTTATATAATTTGTATATTTTTGTCTAAAATGATTGTCAAATTCTTTTATCTTTTATTACAGTCTCTTCACAAACTGCATGTACATGGTATGTAAAGTAGCACTACAGTAGTACTACTCATATGCAACAAAATGCTATTCCTAAACCTATGTGTGGAGACCCCCGCCAATGTGGCAGAGATCTCCACACATAGTGTATGTTTTTGTTGTAAATGTTTTTTAAACCATGGGCTGGAAAATGGGGATATGTACTACCAAATTTGGAGAGGTTTAGTGAAATTTAAGGAGGAGTTAGAAATGAGACTAAGGAGGGGTTTATTGAGGACATGGTAATACAACCCCACTCAAGTAAGATCATTGCAAGTCACAAACTACACTTCTAAAGTTACTACAGCCCTTTACCTCAAAAACTAGTAGTATATGTACTCCCGCCTTGGCGTAAGTCTTGCACCACACATGCCACTCGCAAATACTGCAACACACTCTCATAAAAAGTAATGGAGGCAGGGGTCTATGTAGCACCACCTAGTAAACAATGTTAGAATAATTTGCTTATTTCTATTTTTAAATTATATCCACATGCATTTTTTTGTGTATAAATCTTTTTATTAAACATACATTGGTTCAAGAAACATTACAGAGGACTCAAATCATCCAAGCACTACAGTGATACTGAAGGAATCATGGTACATCATTACATGGAAAGGGAATGTCATAGGAAAAGTGTATCATCGTGCTTAATACAGCGAGGTGGTGAACATATTTCCCCCAGTACGTATTCCAAGGGCCCCAAACTCGGGACCACTTATTGGGACAGCCGCAGGCCAAGTACACTTTCTTCTCCCTGTACACACACTAGTCGAGATCTTTTTCCCAAGCTTCAATTGTGGGTGGTTGCGTTGCGACCCGTAGGTGTGCAATATTTCGTTTCACAAGCATGAGCCCTAGTGTGGCCCACTGTGTCTGAGAAGTGTTCAGGTCAGTTGGTTCCAGAATATTTAGCAAGCATCTGCGTGCCTCTGGGTAGAGATTAATAGAAAGCACCGAATTGATGATATCGTGTACCCTGCTCCAGAAGGAGCTTATGGAATCACACTCCAAGATTATGTGCATAAAAGTTCCCAAGTTCCCACAACGCCTCCTGCACTCTCCACTGTCCGCCCTCCCCATGTGTATAAGATGGGGGCCTGTAATATACACCCTGTGCAGGATTTTGTGCTGCACTAGTCTAAGTAATGCAGGAATGGCGACCACTCTAGGGGAGGATACTGCCTCTCGCCAGTCCTCATCGTCCAACTCAATCCCATCTCATCCATTTCTCCCGCAATGGTTGTAGGGGGTCCTTCATGTTGTTCATTAGTTTTTTTATGTTAGGGAGATAGCTTTTTCTGGTAGGTGACTGTCCAATATTCTGTCCTCCAGCGGTGAGGAGTCAGAAGGATCAGAGCCCTGTGGTATGTGAGAATGAAACGTGTGAAGTACCTGAGCATATCTGAAATATTCAGTACCTGCCAAATCATACTCCCTCTGCAGCTCGTCAAATGACCTGACCTCACCCTTCCCCCAAACATCTTTGATACGTGAAATACAGATGAGGTCCCACCTATCAAATCCTTTCGACCTCCAGAGACTGCCAAGCCTCTCAGAGTCCAATAGTGGAGTTGCTAATGTCAACCTGTTACCCTACCCAAGTGCGTTAGTGGAGGCATGCCAAATCTGGATGGAGTGTTTTGTGGGGCATGTTAGAGCATACTGTTTCGGCCGTGAATATAGTGCCCTACCATAACTCCCTCCAGGGAGGAGCCATCTATCCATGGCATAGCCGGAATCATCAGGGCGACCATAGGTGCCATGATTGATGGCTGCTAGATGAGCTGCCCAATAATATTTTTTGATATCGGAAAGGCTAATGCCCCCATCGTACCAGTTCAGTGTCAGCTTGTTGAGTGCTATACAAGGCCTCCCTTCCCACAACAGTTCTTTCTGAAGGCCCTCTACTTCCTTGAAGTATTGTGTAGGGGCTGGGTCTAGGGTGCTCTGTAGGGCATATAGGAATCTGGGCAATTACATCATTTTAAACAGGGCAGCCCTACCCAACAGAGAGAGGGGGAGTGTTTTCCATCTGACGATATCCTTCCTGAACCGTTGCAAGGGTGGGAGAAGATTATTCACATAGCGGAGCAAGGGGTCAAGAGAGACAAAGATCCCCAAATACCTGAAGCCAACAGTGGTGACCTGTATAGTGCAGTTCCTTGGCTGGATGGATGGGTACCCTTTAAGGACATATAGAAGGGATTTACCCCAATTGATGGTAAAGGCAGAGAATCTGCCAAAGATAGCCAGGATGTCTAGAACCATTATCAGGGATCTCTTAGGGGTGGCTAAATAGAGCAATATGTCGTCTGCATAGAGTGAGATGCGATCTTCCTAATCAGGGGACCACCTCAACCCTCGTATCATTGGGTCTCTGCAGATCCAGGCCGCAAGTGGTTCCAGGGCGAGGGCAAAGAGAAGTAGCAAGAGTGGGCATCCCTGACGAGTCCCCCGGCTGAGTTGAAACGTGGCTGAAAGTTTATTGTTAACCACAACCTGAGCCAGAGGTTCGCTATATAAAAGACAGACCCACTGGATGTATTTTGGCCCGAACCCCAGCTTAGTCAATACTGCCCAGAGATAGGGCCATTCTATGGTATCAAACGCCATAGTGGCGTCTAGGGATACGATTACCACTGGCTCTTGGATGGCAGGCGTCCAGCCCACCACGCCATGCACTCTGCGCAAGTTCAGGGACGTGTTTCTGTGCGGCATCAAGCCCGATTGATCCGGGTGGACTAGGGTATCAACCACTTTTACCAGGCGAGTAGCCAAAAGTTTGGCCAGGATTTTGGGCTTGGTAAGTAGGAGGGAAATAGGCCTGTATGAGGCAGAGTCAGTCTTAGGTTTACCTTCTTTATGTATTGTGACTATAGTGGCAATCCTCTGCTCTCTGGGAAGTGTCCCACTCTCCCTGGATTTCTCAAACAGGGATTTCAGATATGGTATGAACCACAGAAAGGACCGTCCCTAGTTGTGTCTAAGAAATGCCCAATTTAGTGGGGGCAATTCACAAAAATTGACGGACTGGCATCACACACCACCAGGTGTCATGCTTCATCATCTGCCAGTCCTCGCCCTCTAAAAACCGCGTTTGATAGAGGGCAGGCATACACCTGAAGACAGGGATGCACTTCTAAACTAACTGGGGGCCCAAACAAAAAAAGGAGTGAGTGAATTTAAAAACCATCATAGTATACCTGAACAATTTTATTCTATGGGGTTACTATGTGGGATTAAAATATATAAGTGCGGTGAGTGGGGACCGTATCATCCCATCGCTGCTGTGAATCAGTGATTGTTAATAGGGGGTCAACATGTTTCTGCCTGTATTGTCCACTTGGGTACGTGGCATTCGTCAGGGGGGAGGAGGCTGGACGCATGCAGCACTAGGTTTTCTAGCGGGGAGTACGCCTTGAACTAATGTGGCCACAAGGATTTTCCCCCTACCCCTCCCATGGGGCAAATAGGTTTTTCCAATAGGGTTTCTCTAAACAGGTGGCAGCTGGCTATAGGCCTACGCCCCCAGTGGTAAGATTGGAGCCCAATATTTAAGGTCCTGACGAATGCCACGTACCCAAGTGGACATGCTGTTTCAGGTTCAGCCGATGGAGCTTCTCTGGCGCCACTCCTGATTCTAAATTGCCCTCCAATCTATGAATGTCGTGACTCCTTTGTGTTTCTCTTTCTTTGTTCCAGCGATCAAGGACAGAGCATGACCACGGATTACAGTTTTAAAGGCTTCCCATAATGACTGGAACAAGGACACAGACCCATCATTTTCAATAAAATAGTTATCTATGGTTTTTAGGAGGTCTTTATGGATTTTCAGGTCTCGTAAATACCATGGGTTGATGGGGGCCAGCCTCCCCACTGTGTGATGATTGAGAACTACATGTATCCATAGGGGTGAGCGATCAGATATGCACCTGGCCAGATGTCTGATTTTGTGTATGAAGGAAGCTTGTGCTACGGGGACAAGGCAGTAATCTAGACGCGAGAGACTTTGGTGGGCCCCTGAATGGAAGGTGTACTGAGCTTGGTCTGGATGATATGTTCTCCACCCATCCACCAACCCCATAGCGTCTAGGAAGTCAGGTAACCAGCATGGGGAGGGACCAACTTCCCGTGGGGGATAGCGATCCAGCAGGCCTGAAACCACTGTGTTAAAATCACCCCCTAGGATTAGTAGGCCATCTGGGATGGTGAGTAGAACAGAGCCTAAGTCTGTAAAGGTGGTGTTTTGCAGTCCTGGTGGTATATATATATATAAATAAGAGTGATAAGGCATCCCTCCCACATGGCGAACACCCCGATGTGCCTGCCCCGATCATCTGTCCACGGGGTGTTCACAACGAGGGGAAATTAATTCTTCACCATGATACCTATGCCTCGCAACTGGAAGTGAATCCCGCATGTGCCATCATCTTATATCCCCATCTGTGCATCACCTTACATGAATTTCTGATTAAGTGTGTCTCCTGTAATAGGACAACGTCTGTGACCTGCCGTTTAATGTACATTTCTCCCTTCTTTTCCCTTCCTCCCTCCTTGTCCTACCCCCCTCGTCCTTTTCCTTCCTTTCCCCCTTTCCTTCCCCTGTCTTACTGCAGGTGAATTTGCCAATGGGCTGCATTATATAATGTACCATTTGATTCCTTATGCTCCATTCTATTGTACGAATAATACGTTTTTTTGTCTCCTACTGCTACATCACTTATGATTGTACTCCTTTTTGATGTTTACCATTAACAGGACCATGTCCCCTCTCCTTTTTCCCCCTTTCCCCTTCACATCACTTCACTGTTCGTGTGCTGGACGCGTCTTAACTATCCTGATTTACCGCTTTCGTATTTCACTGTCGGCCCTCCGGATGTGGATTAATTGCCATGACTACCGACCCACGCATTCTCCTCACGGAATTCACTTCCGTCTTCTCCTTGTACGGGCTCTAGTCGTTTCACCCCTCCCGCGATCCGCCCACCACCCATCACGTGATCTGTACGCGCTGCTTCTATACCTCCCCTCTGGGCTCCTCACATCTCATTCACTGCCTGACTCACGCCGGCCGCCAACACGCCTCGGACCCCCCTCTGGTGATTCACTTGCCTTCAATACGTAAGTACCCTTCACACCACTGGCCCTTCTCCTTCCCTGTTTTTCACCTGGCCAGGATCGTAACCCCTTCTCTCCCTTTTTCCTCAGAACTCCAATTGACTGGGTTCCCCGCCCCTTACCAAGTAAGTTTCGCACCTTGCCCCTGTCCTTTCTCCATTTCCTCCACCTGGCTTTGACGTAACCCTCCTTGCCTCTCCCCTACCTAGTTCAACCGTTCACGGACCTCCCCTATTTCCCCAAGGCCGTGCCCCGCTGGTTGAGTCTTGTCTTCCGGTTACCCGCAAGTAAGTTCGGTTATTCTCCCGCCCGATCACGGCACTTTTCTCACTTTTCCCTGTACCTTTCTATTGTTTTTCACCTGTGCCTCCACTACGCTCCTGTTATTCGACCGGACTTGGTAGTTTGTGATCTCCGGCTCGATTCACTCGTTTCATCCGTCCCACCTTTGCGCCCTCGACTTCACTCGATCTCTAGCGGTTGTGCCCAGTTGCTTGCCTGAGTCACTCGGCTTCGTCGTTGTGTCCGTGCACAGATACCAATCCTTCGGGCACTTCACCAGTTGTCTCTCTGATCATCCCATCACCTGCCCCTAGCTCTCTCACCTGTGCCTAGTTGCTTGCCTGAGTCACTCGGCTTCGTCGTTGTGTCCGTGCACAGATGCCACTCTTTCTGGCACTTCACCAGCTGTCTCCTGATCTGCTCATTTCCCGTCCTTTGCTCTCTTTCCTGTTGCCCCCTCACCTTTGGCTTCGTAGGATTCTTTCACGCCCGGTCGCCTACCGCCGCCCGTAGTCAATTGCAACCACTTCGCTGCACGTTTTTCCCTTTCTTCCTTTTTCTGGTCCAATTTAAATTGAGTTCCTTCCTGAGATATGTTTCTCTGTTACCCTTAGCACTGCCCCAAGTATGTGTAACCAGTCCTGATGATGGCCTAGATTGTTACAGGCCGAAACGCCGTCGACTTCAACAGCGTTACTTTTGGCGCCCTTTTGACCATGGGCATTTGCTCTACTGTTCCTTAAAAATTCCAACATTAATTGTGTGAATGCCCTAACTCCGCTGTCTGAAATTGTTCTTTCTGTTGCGTCTTTTTCACCGCTGTACATACCACTTCATGTGTCACTTGCGCCGTCACAATTTTCACGAGCACTTGTGCACAGTATTTTGTTGGTTACATTGACATTAATTGTCACGCAGTGCTTCTCGTCCATATGATATGTACATATGACGTAATATGTCCATCATGTGTTGAACATTCTTAAATATATTTCTGTATATCCTCCGTCTCCCTGTGTCTTCCCTATGTGGATTTATTCCTCTAATAAGTTCTCTATTGTACGGTTCGCTTTGACATAACTTGTCCTCCCAATGAATCCCACATTGAGACATTGTTGTTTGATATAATGTACCGCCCCAGTCTCACTGTGGTTTATGGGCTACCTCCTGTGGTCTGATACCGTTTAATGTACTGGAGCACCACACTGCGTTTGATTTTGTCCCCAAGCCCATTAACATTCCAGCTCAATACCTTAAATGCTTTGTCTCTGTGTGTACCCATTTGGTTAGCGCAAAGATGCCTACATCCTCTGACATATAATCAACAGCAAGTACCGATGTGAGAACCTTAATAATATATGAACATGAACACCCAACCGAACAACCCCCCCACCCTGCTGCCCTGCACTCTTGGAATGGAACTGCCCATTTAAAACTCTGCAGAGTGCCTGTCGTTCTGTAGTTGAACTAAAAGTAGAAAATGTAGGGTTGTGCCGTCCCACCTCCCTGTTCCCCCCCAACATAATGACTATAAAGTTCCCTAGGAAAGTCTCGTATCACAGTTCTGGGTGGCGGCCATTGAGAGGGAGTAACCCCACTAGATTAACGGTCACCATACTCCCCGTTACCTGTCCCAATCTATCTCAGGGAGGCGTCCTCGCAGTGGGCCTCCAAGTGTGTCCCAGTCTTTTAGCCATAGGGCTGGAGGGCATTGTCTTCTACAGCAGAATGATCACGAGTGGCACGATGATTGCGGTATTCAAGCCAGTCCGCTGCCTCCTCCTGTTGTTCAAAGAACCAGGTTCTGCCCTCCGCTTCCACACGAAGGTGCACCGAAAATAGCATGGAGTACTTAAGTCCCCTGTCCCTGAGCTTCTGCTTTACAGCGATGAAGGACCTTCTCTGTTTTTGAACTCGTTGTGTAAAGCCCAGAAAAAAGGAGATGTCTGCATTCTCGCATCGAAGGTCAGCCCCCGCTCTGGCATTTTGGAGAATTGTATCCCTGTCCCTGAAGTTCATCACTCTCGCCAATTTTGGGCGGGGGGGCTCCCGGCTTGGGACGCCCTCCAGGTATTCTGTGAGCCCTCTCGATAACGAAGAACTTGTTGAGGCCCTTAGGTTGTAGATGCTGCAGAATGAGGTCTTCCACAAAAAGGTCAGGGGACTGACCCTCAGCCTTCTCCAGCACACCTAAAATGCGCAAGTTGTTGCAACGCAGACGCCCATCATAATCATCCAGCTTGAGTTCGGTAAGTTTACGAAAAGAGCTAATGTCCTGAATGTCCTCTTGGAGCTGGGCGACGTCTGCCACCAGGCTAGTGGTAGTGATTTCCACCTGTTTAACTTTTTCCCTGAGCGTGGTGAGGTCAGCACAGATCAGGATGACATCAATAGCAATGGTGTCCATTTTATGTTCCAGAGAAGTTTTGACGCTGGATATCGCATCCATGACATCCTTGAGTGAAAGTTCGTAGTCTTCTCCTCCTGGATCACTAGTACATGCAGCATTTTTTGATATCCACACTTATATATATATTTTTAAATGATAATTGCATTAATAAAATTGAGTCTTGATGTCCAGAGTTTTCTGCTAGAAAATGAGAAAAGTGATCTTCTTGATTAAGACACAGGTAACTATACTTCTTGTTTGAAAGACTTGGGGTGCAGGACAGTGATCCATCAAAGTTGATGTTACAACTATTAAATAATACATTAGATTTCTATGTCAACATTCACAGCAACTACGTATGTTATGATTATATTTGATCATGTACAGGTCGAATTCTTATCTTTTTTGAATGCATAATATTTAATTTTTGATTCAGGACACATTGGAGTGCTTTGTAATATAGATTAGTAAATTAAAAAAATCTCTTGAAATCACCCGGAAGAATTGTTAAGAGAATTAGTCAATTCAAAAAATGCTCTAGTTGTATTGTTGTTGAATGTTCTAATATATCAGAGTTTTCTCATAACCTTTTTCAATTATCACAAATGAAGCATTCCCAGTTACCTTATGACATGCACGAGAAACTTGGCAATTAAGCTAGCCGGGGTGTCCCACCTGTTATCCTCATGGTTTTTATTACCTTTTATATTACATATGCTTCCTTTTACTGCTTATTTTTTAGGTATCCCCAGGAACACCTGTATTTGTTCCCTTTCGTTAATAGTTTTATAAGAGTATACTTCTGGTTTAAGGCAAGCATATTTATTGCACTAGCTTCATTGATTTTGGCTGTTGTGCAGTAAGCCTCATTGAGAACATCTTGGAGTACAAAGGACAGTCGTTACAAGTGACATGACCCCTAGGAGATATGTGATCATTAGTGTACTCACCTGGGGGACAGTTTCCCTACAACAGCTCCTGACTCTCCTCCTCCTTGCTAACCTTTCCTTTTTCCCTGAACTAGAATGCTTGTTTGATTTCCTTTCCTTACCTCTTTTCATGAGAAGGACACTTCTGTACCTCACTTTCCTGCTATCCTGGTCTGTAAAGTTTATACTTCTAACACAATGGTTTTGCCATGCTGCAATGTAACACTGAATTCTGGGTTAAGATGGGAAGGATATTATTCCCATTTATTGATGGCAGCAATGGGACAGCCACCATAATTTTGGGGCTGTTTCATTCTATGCCCTTTTTCATTACCTCAACTAATTAAAGTGCAGGGATGATGCTTTTCCTGAGAGCAGAGTAGCCATTGATACTGTTTGGAAAACCCTCTTCGCTAAGCTGTCACAAATTATCGTGGATCTCTTCCGACACTATATATTTTGGCTGGCTTTTTGGATTGCCCTGGTCCACCATATGTACCTAGGTAGTTCCTCATTTGCTAGGAGAAAACTCTCAGCATAGGGTAATTCATTTTTTTTCTGAAGACAGACGTCAGTTTTGGCAGTTTTTCTTCAGCGTAAACTTGCTTTATTGTTTTTTTTTTTAGGAATGCAGCTACTGCCAAAGAGAAGGGGAGCAAACCCACCAGCCCAGTCAAAAACATATCTGGTTATCCGATGGCTAGATGAGCCCCTGTGTTTCGTTGTTCCTTGACTCTTTGATGTAATAAGGCTTTAAGACAGGCTATAAGTCAGTGCTTGTTTCTCAGGGGTGCAATTGACATACTATGGGAATGATGTTTCTTACGGCCTGTCACAGCTTAGTTAAACTTTTAAACTATTAGCTTGTCAGGATATGTGTTCAGCTGCACTGAATGTAAGAAGAGACCTGATTCTGTTTTTGAATTTGAAGTTGATGCCCACCATCCTGTAAATATTCTATTTTACAACTTAATGTATTTACTCTGATGGAGTCATCAAAATTAAGGTGTCAATTGACCATGGTTCATTTCTCAGCTGCTTAATGATGATTGCCAATTTTCAGCAACACAAATAGACAGAAACAGAATAAAAATAAAAATGTGCATTATAAATAAACCTGCACTTGCTACACCGGAAGGCCTGTTTCAACAATTCACTTCAATGCCAGATCTTCCTTGAATTATTTTTTTCCTCTCCCTCTTAGGCATATTGTCAATGGTTTGTAGGTTCACCCTAGCATTGTAAAGAGGACCGGATGGCATGTCATTATTTGCGCTCTGAACCACTTCTTTCTGTTCATAGGTTGCCCCACTCCCATATCTACCTCAGATTGTTAGAATCAATAACCAGTTTGGTTTGAAATCTGGTCAATAAAAGCCTTATATGGTTTCTTTTATTAACTGCTGCCATAAGACCCTGTTCAGTATTTGCACACACTGAGATGGTGCAGCTGTACATAGCTGAATGGACTCTCATTCACCTAATTGTATTACTCAGTGCCTTTGAGTTTGAATAGGGATACACAGTATGCATCAGAATATACGGTACTGACCATCATTTGTTCTAATGAGATGTTTGTGACTTGTACTGCATTACACTTGAGTGTGCAATGGTATGCTGAGAGTATCTTGAAAGGACACGCTTATTTTTCTTCATATTTTTTTTATGTACCAAGATGGTCATACTTCATATCGACCAAGGTTCTCCCATGTGCTCCTTTATCTATGTTTACAACATTGCACACTGTACTTTATAAATGGTGGTTTGTTGTCAGTATTCCTTCACCTTTGACCAAGGTGAGGGCAGAAATGCATTGGGGAATTTCCATTGTTGCCACTTGTCTCACTATGGATTACGATTCATGATGAAGAGCTCCAGTGTGTGTGCTTTCTTCAGTGAATTACTCTAGTTAGGAACCAAAGATTAAAGTGACCTTATACTTATATTTTACTGAGGTAACAATAGCTTGTGCCCCCGCCATGCACTGGTTATGACTTCACATATTACATCACTCATCACAAGACAACTGACATCTTTAATGACATCACTGACGACATCTCAAATGATATCATTGATGACATCAATAATGACATTAGTGAAGACACTACAGTCATACAGCATAGAATTATTGAGTGTATGCATGCATGCTGATAGCACTGTAACAGCATAAGCTCTGGAGGCAAGTGTAAGTGTGACTTTTGAATAGTTTGTGCTGCACAGTTTACAAATCATTAAAGTTTGGAGTGGAAGAAGCAATTATATTAAACAAGGTAACAGCAGAGCTGGCAGAATGCGGTTTGCAGAGGGATATTTGAAAGTAGGTTGTGGCTTAAAAACAAAGCCTGCTCTAAAAATCTATGAGAAAGGTCCAAGCTGCTGCTAATAATGCAGTGGATATCTAGGTACATGCCCATGTTAAATAACTGTAATACAAGGGTATAGACAAATTCTATAAACTGCGCATATTTATTTCCAGAAATTACCTAAAGATTTTCGGGCAATGCAGATTACTCTAGAATGGAGTTCTTCCCACTTATAGATGATTTATCTAATACTGGTTCCGTAAACATGGTTCTAAGGCTGTTTGCCATTATGCCTATTTCAGGAATGTGTGTAGTGGATTTTACTAAACAATGGAGTGTTGCCCATGCAGGCTGACAGAGAGTGGTAAATTGCACCTGTCATCTTTTTGACTTAGAATTGCTGGTCAAGTGAAATATTTATGAGGATAATCCCATGAAATAGAAAATTGTGCGCAGATATGTAGAGTGTTTAACTACCTCAAGTCCACACACTGTATGGTGACGTCACAATATTTGCATTGTATGATGTTGTAGGATTTTCGAATTTAATGCAATATGTGAGGTCATAAGCAGTGCATTGCAGGGGTGCAAGCTACAGTTACATCAGCAAACTATAACTGATAAATTTCAGATGCTTTTTGTTTTTTAACATTTGTTTTTACCTTATTATAAAGTCACATTAACCTTTGTTTTTTTCAGTGAATTCATATACATTGAAGGCATCTGCATGCTTAAAAAAGGTCCTCCCACTCCTTCCACCGTACTCCAGAAAGATAGTGGTTCAGGCTTTGGTGACGTCTAGATTAGACCATGCCAATGTCCTTTACTTAGGTCTGCCGGGCTACCTCCTCCAGCGCCTCCAGGTGGTCCAGAACTCAGCGGCCAAGGAGCTTTGTAGGCTGAAACCAGGGTCTCATTTGACCCTCATCTCAAGGCCCTACACTGGCTTCCAGTGAAGCATCGGATAAAATTTTCAGCCATGGTAATATTCTTCAAAGCCCTCCATGGTAAGGGCGCCGGATACATCAGAAGGTGTGCTTCGCACTACGCACCCATCAGAACGCTGAGATCATCCTCCTCTGACTTCGCCTGCATCCCCAAGATACGCCTGGCGTGCAGGGGTGGGAAATACTTCAGCTTCCTGGGTGCCCAAGCATGGAACCAACTACTGGCAGCACTGAGAGCAACTACTGATCTGAAATCCTTTAAGAAGCAGCTGAAAACTTGGCTCTTTAAAAGCTAAGTCGGCCTCTTGTGCAGGCATGCATGAACCTCTAGCCCCGGGACACTCCTGATTGGAGTAGCTGTGCGCTTTACAAGCTCCGTTCATTCATTCATCCATAATTAAAAATAGTAAATCTCTGCTTAGCCTCAACATATGCTTAGCTTCTTGATATTTAGGGGGGCAATATTCTGGCTGTGATATTTTTGGAGAAAAATACTTACAACTTGAATTCTGTTTAAATATTAGTCAGTATGCACTCTTTTCTGTCCCCTGGTATTATTGGGATTGGATCAGTCATACTGCCCAATCCGTAGCAGATAGTGCCTTGCCCAGATTTAATAGGACTTTGCTCTTGTGCGATGCAAAGTGGAGCAAGGCAGCACAAGCTATTAATTACAGTAATGGCATTATAATGTTTTCAATATAGGTGCACTTTCAAAAATACTTTGTGCTGTTTGCATCCAGGGATCAATTCTTGGGCCGATCAACGCAAGCACCCACAGGTTCCAACGCAAAGCTCAATTTACTAAGATAGCCAGAACAGGTTTTCTGTAAAAAATGAATGCCTACTTCTGGCATGTTCAACAAAGGGCAATCTGTTTATTCCGAAAAAAACTGAAGTAAGTGCATGTGTGCTGCAGTGCAAAGTAAGTACCAAGTAGAGTGCCAATGCTGCACCAGGCTTTTGCCTGCTCTTGTTTTAACTGTGTGTTGAATTAAGCAATCACAAAGTGGACTTCTTTTTCCGTCAGATTTAATCAAAGAGGTAACTCAATTACATCATATTTTTTTGGATTTTAGAACAATTCATGATCTTTTCATAAAAAACCACACCGTATTTCAATCAATAATAATGTGACACAGTGCAAATACAAATTCATAAGATTTCGACACCTTCAAAAATGCAATTTTGAACTAAACAACATTCCACTCTTCAACATTCATACCCATACACACCCATACATATTCTTCAATAAATATCAAAAAAACATCAATAAACTAGTTAAACGCTGTGTCGACTGACACATGAAGGCCATCCAGAAAGATTTTTTGTACTTTCGTTGCCTATACTCTTTCTTTTTTGAGAAAAGGTTTTTTAGATGATCGATTGGCCTTTGTTTGTAAGGTCTACGCGTTTCGGAACCCGTGTTTTGCTGGGAACCTCATCAGGACCAATGTGCTGCAATAGATGAACAGAAAATTGTTTTAACCAATGTCCTATCTCTTAAAAACTTGGGTGGTAGCGCTATGTGTAAAGTTCTCACCTGCAACTTCAATGCAGTCAATGCCTCACAGGGGATGTATTCTCTCGAACTGTTGAGCCCGAATTTGTTCTGTCAAACCAAATAATACACAAGATGTAATCCAATCTGGCCTACCTTATCATGACACAACAGATAAACCTCTTTTCTACAAGTCAGGGGTCAGTCAGATTAATCGTGTGGTGCTTACTTGCAGTGTATGTCAAGGTGCCAAATCTCGGGGGTCTTTGTTCGTTTTTGTTCGTTTTTTCGACTCCTCGGTGTGACTGGTCGTCTAGTACACGGCCGTTAGTTAAAACATGGCTCCTAAGTTTGCCGGTTGTGTTCGTCTCACTAAATAGAACAAGAAAGTGTGACTCGTAAGTATGAGGGCTCCGTTATTGTTTGTGTGCGCACAACCATGCTGATTGTACAGAATCTCACCTTAATGTGACGATTTTCCCGCGTCTCATCGGGGTTCTGTGACTTCGCTATTCTGCTCGGTTCCGATTCTCGTGGACGAGTATTCTTCAATGATTGACGCATTGCGTGAAGGCGTAGCGTCAGTCTGCGTGTTTATGGGAAATGTAGTTTTCTGGAGTTAGTGGCCTCTTTTTTTAAAACAACAAACTTTATTTTGTCCAACACACGGGGACAATGATAGTTTGTGTCGATCACTGTGGAATTCTTCATTGTAAGTGGTACAACTTGTTGTGACAGGTCAATTGTTCGTTTTGGAAGAGAATTAAGTATTTGCTTTCCAAGGTGGGTAATCATAGTGCCTCTGGGCTGTTGACAATCAGGCCTTGAACTGTGGCAGATATACCTCTCAGTTCTTTTTTGGGGGGTTCCGATGGTCATAATCTTCCTAAACTCTGATTTTATAGGTTGAAGATTTCAGAAAGTTCGTTAAGTCCGTCAACTGACGTGTTGAATTTGATGATCAACATAGCTTCCCGTCTTAGTAATTTTGAATCCAAGTCCCCACCTCTCGCGTCCTTTTCGACTTTGGAAATGATGGTCCATCTCAATTCTCTTTCTGTGTGGTTTTTTGAGGACCAATGATTGACGAGTGGTGCATTCACAGTATTTTTGCGAATTCTTGATTTGTGTTGTTGGATCCTCTGTCTGATTTCTTGATTGGTCTTCCCAATGTACAACTTCATGCAAGGGCATAGAATTCCATATACCACGAATTTTGATTTGCAATTTGAAAACGTTTCATGTTTCCAGTTGGTCCCATTGTGTGAGAAGCAGTCTCCCTCGATGGTTGATTCGCAGCATATACAGGTGCCACATTTGTGGTGCCCTTGTATAGGGGGTAAGCTGAGGAAGCTTCTGATTGTGGCATTTTTAGTTTTTGGCATGGCTGCCCGTACGATTTGGTTGGCGATACTTTTGTCCTTTTTGAAGGCAAACAGGGGAGTTTCCTTTAGTAACGGGTCCAGCTGTCTGACTAGGTGCCAGTTTTGATTGATTGTTTTTTTCAACCAGTTTGATGTTGGGCCGAATGTAGTCACACAGACTATCCTGTTGATCTTCGTTGGTGTTTGCTTTTCTAGCAGTGTCTCACGTGGGGTCCACCACGCTCTTTTTATGGCTCTTTTTAGGAGTTTCTTAGGATAACCTCGTAACAACAGGTTATTCTTCAGGGCTTCTGAGTGGAGAAAGTATTCATCTTTGAAAGTGCAATTGCGGCGAATGCGCAAAAATTGCCCATACGGTAGATTTTCCTTGAGGCTTCGTGGATGGTTACTAGAGAAATGTAGAGCCTTGTTCTTGTCGGTCTTTTTTTTGAAGAGTGTCGTGGCTAGATGGCCGTCTGTGACGTAGATTTCCACGTCCAGGAATGCCATTTTGCTTTTTGAATGGTTTAAACTGAATTTTATGTCTTCTGTGCGGTTGTTAAGCCACAGAAAAAAGGCATGTAGTTGTTCTTCCGCCCCAGTCCAACAACACAAATCAAGAATTCGCAAAAATACTGTGAATGCACCACTCGTCAATCATTGGTCCTCAAAAAACCACACAGAAAGAGAATTGAGATGGACCATCATTTCCAAAGTCGAAAAGGACGCGAGAGGTGGGGACTTGGATTCAAAATTACTAAGACGGGAAGCTATGTTGATCATCAAATTCAACACGTCAGTTGACGGACTTAACGAACTTTCTGAAATCTTCAACCTATAAAATCAGAGTTTAGGAAGATTATGACCATCGGAACCCCCCAAAAAAGAACTGAGAGGTATATCTGCCACAGTTCAAGGCCTGATTGTCAACAGCCCAGAGGCACTATGATTACCCACCTTGGAAAGCAAATACTTAATTCTCTTCCAAAACGAACAATTGACCTGTCACAACAAGTTGTACCACTTACAATGAAGAATTCCACAGTGATCGACACAAACTATCATTGTCCCCGTGTGTTGGACAAAATAAAGTTTGTTGTTTTAAAAAAAGAGGCCACTAACTCCAGAAAACTACATTTCCCATAAACACGCAGACTGACGCTACGCCTTCACGCAATGCGTCAATCATTGAAGAATACTCGTCCACGAGAATCGGAACCGAGCAGAATAGCGAAGTCACAGAACCCCGATGAGACGCGGGAAAATCGTCACATTAAGGTGAGATTCTGTACAATCAGCATGGTTGTGCGCACACAAACAATAACGGAGCCCTCATACTTACGAGTCACACTTTCTTGTTCTATTTAGTGAGACGAACACAACCGGCAAACTTAGGAGCCATGTTTTAACTAACGGCCGTGTACTAGACGACCAGTCACACCGAGGAGTCGAAAAAACGAACAAAAACGAACAAAGACCCCCGAGATTTGGCACCTTGACATACACTGCAAGTAAGCACCACACGATTAATCTGACTGACCCCTGACTTGTAGAAAAGAGGTTTATCTGTTGTGTCATGATAAGGTAGGCCAGATTGGATTACATCTTGTGTATTATTTGGTTTGACAGAACAAATTCGGGCTCAACAGTTCGAGAGAATACATCCCCTGTGAGGCATTGACTGCATTGAAGTTGCAGGTGAGAACTTTACACATAGCGCTACCACCCCAGTTTTTAAGAGATAGGACATTGGTTAAAACAATTTTCTGTTCATCTATTGCAGCACATTGGTCCTGATGAGGTTCCCAGCAAAACACGGGTTCCGAAACGCGTAGACCTTACAAACAAAGGCCAATCGATCATCTAAAAAACCTTTTCTCAAAAAAGAAAGAGTATAGGCAACGAAAGTACAAAAAATCTTTCTGGATGGCCTTCATGTGTCAGTCGACACAGCGTTTAACTAGTTTATTGATGTTTTTTTGATATTTATTGAAGAATATGTATGGGTGTGTATGGGTATGAATGTTGAAGAGTGGAATGTTGTTTAGTTCAAAATTGCATTTTTGAAGGTGTCGAAATCTTATGAATTTGTATTTGCACTGTGTCACATTATTATTGATTGAAATACGGTGTGGTTTTTTATGAAAAGATCATGAATTGTTCTAAAATCCAAAAAAATATGATGTAATTGAGTTACCTCTTTGATTAAATCTGACGGAAAAAGAAGTCCACTTTGTGATTGCTTAATTCAACACACAGTTAAAACAAGAGCAGGCAAAAGCCTGGTGCAGCATTGGCACTCTACTTGGTACTTATTAAACGACTTGGCCTTGCTGCCTTGAAGTCAAACCCTGAACTGTTTTGCAGTGCAAAGTAGACTTCTAGTGAAATCGAACCTACTGAGCTCTTCAATGCATAGAAATGTATACTGGAAATGTTTACCTCACAAACAAATTCTATGCTAGACAATGCCCACTCACTTCTGCAATATGATGAGAAACAACGTATTGCACAAGGTAGCCTAGTTTAAAACCCAGCGCAGGGAATGACACTAGAAGCAGTCCAATCTTTGTAGATTTGGCAGAGACATTTTAAGGCATGGGCAAAGTGGGCAATTGCCCTGGGCCCCCACTTTCTAAGGGGCCCGAGACCAAGTGATCTTTCTCCCACTCAGTCCATTCGAACCTATGTCTACCTAAGACTTTCTCTACCCAGTCTTACGTTTAGGAATTTTGAGGTCCCAGGAAATACTTTTAGCTATTTTTGTGTGAAAGTTAAAATATAATTCAGTATTGTTTGTCATATTGTAGGTGTGAATTAGCAAAAATAGGTAATACAAATCAAATGTGCTTCTGCCAGGGAGCCCAAAAATATTCCTTGCCAACTGCCCCGAAAATACTGAGATATGGTTCTGTGTTTTTTGCCTTGCACAACATGACATAACACATCAAATTTGACTGCTGTACTTCATGAAAAAGGAGTAAATCTGAGTCTGCCTGTGCTAACTACGGAGTGACTTAATAAAGTGAAATATTTCATGCAGCATTCCTTTGTTGCCCAGTGCTCACAATAGTTTTGGTCGATTTGAAGACTCAAATGCTGTTCTTAAGTCAATACATGTCAGGTTTGTTTTCACTAACACTCTGAGCCTTATCACGAAGTTGGTCGGTAAGCTTCTGACCGCTTGTTGGAGGATTACAGTCCAACCGCCAAATTTTAATGTCATCGGGTCGGAGTGTAAATTGGCTGGTCAATCTGACTCGGTTCAGGCGGGCTCAGGGAGCCCCTCCGCCAGTCGGATACCTATCATAATCCCCTATGGACAGCGTTACTGCCATCAGGATTATGATGTCGGTTTCAACAGCCTTTCCATGTCCGGCTTTCTGACATGGAAAGGCTGTTGGAAAGTGACTTTTGGGCCCCTAACTGGACCCTCATCCCTCTACGGCCCATGATTGTGGGTCTGGAGGAGACCTATGGTGCCCCTCTGAAAGTCCCCGCACTGTGTGGCAGGCACATGGTGCAGGGATTTACACAAACGGTTTCCACCTGCATCATAAGCTCCCATAAAGAAATGGGAGTTGGCGACCGCACCATGTGCGGTTGCATTGTAATCCGGTATTCGGAACCACCGACCTATAGTTGGCCGTTCCCGCACCGAGATGGTGTCGGTCGGTGGCAACTCAGACCAACATTGTAATAGGTCCTCATTATTTAGCAATCTTTAAAATAATCTGAAGCACGGATCAGCTGTGCCAAATCATTAACGAATACCACTTTAGCAATTGGAAATCCCACCAGCATCTGATTCGGGAGTAGCTTGTCAATTATATTTACAGCTGAACATAGCAGGGAGAAAGCCTGGTAATTGCCAAGTCCTCTCATGATTTTTGTCTACAGGTCGGACAATGGCACTCTCCCACGAACTGGAATCACGGCAGAATTTCTGGTTGACCAATGGGTTTGATCTGTTCTGTACTTATACACGAATGTGCAACCAGCCTCTTCGCAGATCCCAAGCTCCTGCCAGTCACTTCTTCCTGCATGCTGCTCACAGCGCCACTGTCGGAGCACATTGTTGACTCTCACCCACGTCATCTGTGCAGAGAGTTAAACCACACTGCAGATCTTCACTCAGGCAATGCCTGACTAAATGCACGTGCCACTCCACCATGCCAGAACTATCTGCCTAGTGCCATACACTCTGCACCATTGTACCCACATACATATTAGGCTCCTACGTGCCACCTGTCTTAGGACTGGGACATTAGCCAGGAGGGTGGCTTAGTGAGCTAATCCCTTACAGAAGCAGTGGTTTAAATGGGCCGGTACTGTCCGGTACGGAGTGCCAGACCTTTTTTATTTTGAGAGGGAGAGTAGCAGCACTTTCCAAGCGAGACATAATACTTTTAATTGGAGAGTACCTGCACTTCTCAGAAACTAGCAGGTACTACCTGCACTTCTTTTTTTTTTTTTATGTTTGAAAGCTTTATTAGAGAAAAATAAGTATTACAATAAGGTGACATCAGCAAATATGAGAAAAAAGGTATAAGATGGGACAAAGAAAATAGAAGCAGCCAATATCACAATGAAAAACAAAGCATTTTAAGTTATGGGGAGGGAAGGAGGGGGGGGAAGGGAGGAGAGAAGAAAACAAAAACATGGTATTTATCGTAGAAGATGGGTAAGCAATAATAGGAAATACAGTAAATGGCAATCAAAAAGTACAGTAAAAAACCATCATATGAGTAATTGCATGAATGAAAAAGAAGTATGAAGAAGGTCAATATAAAGCTAAATAATTACCATATTGAGACTGAAAAATATCATGAAAAACTGCAGGCAAGAGTACATGTGTTCAGGGGGGCTTGAAATTATCTGAAGATAGTGGAGAGTAACTCTTTTTGGCGGATTGATCAAGGTATAGAGTAAGAGGTAGCCAGTAAAATTCAACATTTCGGGAGGGTTTACAGGAGGAAGCAAAGGCAACATCAAGTCTGTGTGAGTGACATACAAGATTCCACCAACAATTGAGAGACAATTTGTTCAGAGATTTCCAATTAGAGACAATATGCTGTAATGCCAGAGCCAGCATAAGGTCGAAAAGACCGCGAGAATGTGGGGGGAGGTCTAAATCCTCTGAAAGGCTACCAAGAAATACTAAAGAAGGAGAAAATTGAATAGAGAGGTTGAAAATGCGAGAAAGGCGAGAGAATAGCTGAGACCAGAAAATACGAGTTGAAGGACAGAAGAAGAAGAGGTGGAAAAGATCCGCAGAAGGGGCATTACAGGTCCAACAATTAGATACAGCATCAGGTTGAAAGCGAGAGATAGAAAGAGGAGAAAGGTATAGTCTGTGGTAAAAGAAAAATAGGGATTGAGTGAGAGAGGCAGTACGGGAAATCTTCAAGGATCGAGCCCATATTTTGTCCCAGAGAGAAGTCGGCCATGAAGAATGTAAGTCTGTCTCCCAGGACAATTCTAATTTTGATTTGAGACGATCTGGATTGGGGGCTGAAAAGTACCGGTAAATGATGGAAGCTTTAGGAGTTGTAGAAAGGACAGTGAGTAGAGAGGAAGATGAGGTAGGTAGATCTTCAGAGGAGAGAGAGTAATAACGATCTAGAATGGTTTCCATAAGGATAGGGAATTTCTTTGCAAAAGAAGGAGGGCAGTGGAATTGAGACCGAAATGCAGGAAATGAGCAAGGGGATGACCCATCAAAAAGATGACGTATCCAAATGATACCTTTCGCTCTCCATGAGGGCCATGCAATAGGTCGGTTGTTAATTAATAGAAGTGAATTGTACCATATAGGCAATAGTAGGAAGGATTCCTGCGTTACTGAGGAAGGTGAAACTAAAGGGCGCAGAAGAGAAGAAGTATGCTTGAATAAAAGGGGATTAAGGCATGGGGCTTTAGAGGTAAAACGAATTACTTCTTGGAAAGAGTACGGAAGCAGTAGTTCCTGTTCAACAGAAAGCCAGAGGGGAGAAAAAGGGGAGGGTTCCTGAGATAACCAGCGGGAAGCCTGTCGAAGGGAAAAGGACTTATGATAGAGGCGAAAGTCTGGAAAATTGGTACCACCATTAAGTTTAGATTTACGTAAGTTGAAAAGCGATATGCGGGCTTTTTTCTGCTTCCAAAGAAATTTGGACAACGCAGAATCAATGCGACGGAAATAGGAGTTTGGAATACGAAGTGGG
This sequence comes from Triturus cristatus, assembly GCF_964204655.1. Lineage (NCBI taxonomy): Eukaryota > Metazoa > Chordata > Amphibia > Caudata > Salamandridae > Triturus > Triturus cristatus. The sequence continues at coordinate 1,208,107,041 of NC_140591.1, read as the reverse complement.
AGCATGGATAATAAGTAAATCAAAATAGGGGCAATCATCATTCTGATGGAGTCAAGACGGCCCCACCAGGAAAGAAATAGTGGATTCCAAGAGGTGAGTAATGAGTCTATCCTAGATATGACTGCATTCATGTTGAGTTGAATGGAGGAGGATATAGAGCTAGAAAAAAGAACACCGAGATATTTAATTTTTGTAGAATTCCAAGCAAAGCCAGTAGCCGTGAAAAAGTGGGGGAGACAAAGTTTGGTTAAAGGAAGAATCTCTGTTTTGTCCGAGTTTATTTTGTAACCGGAGACCAAGGAGAATTTCTGAAATTCGTCTAGTAATGCGGGGACTGAGGTAGGCGGGTTAGAAATAAATAAAAGAATATCGTCAGCATATGCAGACAATTTAAGATGACGTTTACCGTACGGGAAGCCAGAGATGGATGGATTATTGCGTATGGAGGTAAGGAAAGGTTCAAGCGCTAAAATAAATAAAAGAGGTGATAAGGGACAGCCCTGACGAACACCACGTTGGAGTGTGAATGGGGAAGTGAGTTGACCATTAACGAGAACAGATGCTTTGGGCATAGAATATATCAAAGAAATATAAGATATGAATTTGGGGTTAAAGCCGTGCCATTTTAAGGAGGCCAGAAGTAAAGACCAGTCGACCCGGTCAAAGGCTTTCTCAGCATCTACTGAAATGGCTGCAAGGGGAATCGATAGTGAAGGGGCTTTACTTAAAACATTAAGGAAGAGTCTAGAATTATCCGAGGTCAAGCGGCCTTTAACAAAGCCGCATTGTTCTTTCCCTATAAGATGTGGTAGGAGCGGGTCAAGGCGAAGAGCTAATAGTTTCGCAAAAATGTTATAGTCAACATTAACTAGAGATATAGGTCGATAATTTTTACAGAACTTAGGGTCTCTACCATCTTTAGGGATAAGGCATATGGTAGCGTCCTGAAAAGAGCCTTGGGCTGATCCAGTAGAACAAAAAGACTGAAATAGAGATAGAAGGTGGGGTAAAAGAAGGTCTGAGAAATGTAGGTAAAATTCAACTGGGAAGCCGTCAGGTCCTGGGGTTTTCCCCTTAGTGAGGGAGGATAGAGCAGAGGACAGTTCCGAAATCGTAAGATCAGAATCAACGGCCGAAATATTAAGGTGGGAAGTATCTGGTTGAGGTATGTTGTCAAAGTAGGATTGAATAAGCTCTGGGGTGGGAGGGTTTTCCGGAGTATATAAAGTCTCATAAAAAGAGTGGAATTGTTCCAAAATTTCTGCATTGGTATGAAGAAGTACATTAGAGGGGGAATAAATAGAATCAATATTAGTACGTTCTTTACGAGATTTTAAATAGTTAGCTAACAGTTTACCTGATTTATTTCGACCTCCATAAAATCGCGCGCTGCTCCGGAGAAGAAAAGAGGAGGCAGAGTCTGTGGTAAGTTTGTTAAAGGCAATCTTAGCCTTAAGCAATTCAGGAGACATAATCTTATCAGAGGAAGTATAGAATTGATGTTCCAGAGATTTAATATGAGCAAGGGTGACTTTACGTTTTTGAAGGAATTTTTTCTTCTTTTTAGAGACAAAATCAATAATAAAACCTCGGGCTGTGGCCTTGAAGGAATCCCAAAGAATATGAGGTAGGGTATCAGGCGTAGAGTTAAGATGAAAAAATTCAGAAGCAAAAGCACGAAAAGAGGAGGAAAAAAGAGGATCAGTAAGAAGAGAAGGGTTGAAGCGCCAGCGAGAAGATTTAGGAGTAGGAGGAAGAAGGTCAAAAACAGTAATAATAGGAGCATGGTCAGAGATAACAATCGGTTCAATAGAAGAAGAAATAAGGTGTTGAGAAAGAGATGAAGAGAGAAAGATATAGTCTAAGCGGGAGAAGGAAGCATGAGGAGGAGAGAAGAAGGAGAAATCCATAACGTCTGGGTGAGTGAGTCTCCATGAGTCTACAAGATGAGTTTGGGTAATAGTGTCAAGGAATTGTTTATGTGGTTTATGAGGGGAGAAACGAACAGAGGATCTTCGGTCTAAAAATGGGTCAATGATCTGGTTACAATCTCCACCCAATAGAAAAGCATCATCTTTATGTTGAATACATTTTGCTGTAATGGAGGGCCAAAAAGAGGAGTCAAAACATGTGGGACCGTAAACATTGAATATCGTAAGTGGGATATTGTTAATTAGTAGTTTAGCTAAGACCCAGCGTCCCTCGTCATCCTTTTCTTCTAGAACTACTTTACACTGGAGTCGCTTATGAATCAAAATGGCTACTCCATTCTTTTTTTGAGAAGCAGGAGAAAATAAAACAGTTCCAACCCATAGTCGCTTTAGCTTTAAAGATTCGATGTCAGATAGGTGAGTTTCTTGGATAAGGACGATATCTGGATTGTAAGAGGAAAGGTGGGAGAGTACTCTTTGCCTTTTGATAGGGTGATTAAATCCTTTCACATTCCATGAAACAACTTTGAAGGTGAAAGCTTACTAAACTGATCTAAATCAAGAATTGCAAAAGCATACTGTACATGTAATAATAATTCAAACTGCATAGAAGTATTAACCATAAAACTCTTCAAAAAGGAAGAAGGAAGAACAGGTAGAAAAGGAAGAAGAAAAAGGAAAAGGGAGGAGGAGAGGGATGGGAAAAGGGAAGGGAGATCAGTGGGGAAGGAAGAAGGAAGAAAAGAGAGAATGCATAGAAGACAGTACAAATCCAGAAGGATGACTGTATTAAACATACCTGAAAGAGAAAAAATACACATAGGGAAGGTGGGGAGGTGGTGATGCTTTACAAGACGTACGGACCAGGATCAGGAGGAGAACCACATCGAGACCGCACAAAAGGAACATGGAATGGGACAAGGTGTTGAGAGGAGTAACCGATACATATCCGTCTGGGGAGGAAAAAAGGGAAAAAATGTTAACATACATAACATGTAGACGTAAAAACAAAAGTCCAGAAAGTAGAAAAAGAAAATAGAGGGATATATAGGAGATGCCAGAAACAGATAAAGGAGAGAAAAGATACGAAAAGAGAGTGTAAGAACTGAGATGAGAAGTAAGGAGAATACATGAAGTCAAAGACAAGCCATTAGGAAGACAAACAAGTTAAACAATAAAAATCCAATTTCAGCCACTGGTCGAAGCAGAAGAGGAGGCGTCCATCCCTTCTTCACAGTGTAGAAGAAGAAAGTCCCTTAATTCTCCAGGTTCCTGAAATGACCAAGTCTTTTCTCGATAGGTGACTCTGAGAGTACAAGGATGAAACAAGCCATATCTTGCTCCCAAGGCGCGCAGAGAGGGACGCATAGCCAGAAATTCTTTACGTCTGGAGGCAGTGACGTTAGAGACATCCTGAGATAGATATACTCGTTGACCTTGCCAAGACACTTGTTTTTTACTCCTCGCAGCTGAGAGAATCAATAAAAGATCTGTGTATTTCAGAAATAAAATGATGACTCCACGAGGTTTTGAGGAGGAGCCCGTTCTGGCACCTAGTCTATGGGCTCTTTGTATACTAATGGAGGTGGAAGGTGGTAGGTCCAGAAGTTTCGACAAGAAAGTGGTGAAGAAAGTTACTGGATTATCCCCCTCAAGATTTTCCGGCAGATTGTAAATACGGAGGTTATTCCTCCTATTTCGATTTTCCAAATCCTCTGTATGCTTTTGGAGTGAGAGGACCGTTTTTTCTAAAGAGTCTATACGTTGTGTGTTGGACTGAACTTCAGGAAGGTGCTGTTCAACAGTAGAAAGACGGGCATCCATATTTTCCCATTTATCCTTTAAAAGCTGCATATCTGTACTCGTTTTTTCAATAAATGGGCGCAGCGCACGCAATTCCTCTAGAATTTGGTCAGTAGAAGAATGTGAAGGATTGTCTTCTGGCGTAGGAGAATTTTGCTTGAGGCGCTTGCCCGCCGGAGCGGGTGGGGAAGACTTACTGGTGTTAGTATGAGCCAATGATGATTTTGGAGTCGTCATTTTCGCAGATGCAGTGGCTCTATTTGTACCAGATGAAGATGCTCCTGAAGTACTCCCCGATGGTGTGAAGACAAATTTAGGTTTGCGTAAGTTGACCATAGAAAGAAATGAACGTGCGACAATATAGTCTCAATTCCCTGTGAGACGACTAAAGGTGCATGTGAAATGTTCCAGAAATATCTCCAAAGAGAGGGTGAAGCACCCAGACGTAACTCAGTGGAAAAGGCGACAGGGAATTAGAGTGTGCTAAATAACGAGTACAAAAAGGGGAGGATGACTAAAATGGAAGCACAGGAAGGAGCATCCTGAAGTAGCTGAGGCGCAGGAGAAACGGGCAGAAAGTCTCAGAGAACGTTGTTGTCATAGCGCCATGAGGAAGAAATTTAGGATAAAAAGTATTTCAGAGCAGTGAGCATGTTAGGGCGGGAAACATCCAGTTGTCAGGGGTGAAGCGCCGTAAAACTGCGTATTTGGACGTTTCCTCTAATGTGGAGGAGGAGAGAAAAAATGCAGTAAAGGCGTCTTGCACAATATATATAAATCTCACCCCTGAAGTGAAGTCGGTGTCTGAAAGTTCGTTGGTGTCCAGTGGCACGTCGTGTAGTGACAGCTCCTGTCAGCAGAGGCTCCGATGTTCGGAAGAGCTTCAAAATGGCGGCTCCGTGAGGGGCAGGGAATTCATCGCGGAGAGGGGCGAAAACGGCTCCACAAGCGGTGAAAAGCTGCTCCGCTGATTCCGTTAATGTTCCGCCAGCCAAATCCGGCGACGGTGCTCAATAGCGGTCCTGTTTACATCGGGAAAAATACGCCGTGAGGTGATCGATGCGGCGGAGCTCCGTACCTAGCCGGCCATCTTGCGCGGCATCCAAGCCACGCCCCCCACTACCTGCACTTCTACTTTTCCATTTCCAACACTGCTAATATGCCGTCATCAGCAGGTTGCATGTTCAGATCTCCACAGAGAAGGATAACTTTCAATTTTTCTGTGTTCAGTACCTTTATTACTCTTAAATTGAGTCATCGCAATAGCGGTGCTTAAAAGGGGAAATGTGGTTTAAAATGCTATATAAAACGGAATTTGTTATCATTATTCGCTCTCCAATAATCACCCAAGCGACCACTTTTACTCTACATATACGCCACACTAATCTACACACTTCTCATCTCTACATCTGTGCACCTGCTCAATCCTTAGAATGAGGTAGCGACACTTTTAGGCCACACTAATGGCCGTGACAAAAGTTAGAGTATGTACAAATGCCAACTGCAGGACGGTGATCTGTTTAATCCCTCCAAACGTTTTGACATTGTTTGCTCTAATTTCTTTTAGATTCAATTCTGTTTGGTTCTAGATTGCAGTCTTCTGCGCCCCACCTCCATTGACTTCTTTCCCTGCTTCTTTGCTCAATTTGCGTTTCTTTTTTTCCTGCCACACAACTGCTTTCCATTGGTGTCATTGGAATTCAGTGATACCTTTAAACGTCCTGTAAATGAAATTCAGTAACAAGATAACACCTGTTAATTGAACATAACAAATGGGAAGAGAAGGTGGCAAGGTGGCGAGCGCCAGCTCACGGCACTCCCACACGCCGCACTTTTATGTGTGACACTGCTCATCTGCAAACACAGCTTTCTCGCATTAACAACAGGCACACTTTCAGCATAATTTGAAATTCTGTGAAAACTTTGCATGTGTAATTCTTAAACCTAATTTGCTGTATTTATAAAGGAAACTACTTCCTACCAGATGGATAAGAAAATTACTTTTATATATCATAATTGTGGGGAACAGATTTAGGTAAAATTAACCAAACAGTAAATAGAGGGTCTAAGGGAATGTTTTAAGACCTTGCATGGATATACTCCCCTAAGGTAACTTGCAGAACAAAACAACTATCCATGGGTCTGAAAGGTCTCCAAGAAACCTATTGTGCTGTAATCCTATAGTGTCAAGATACTGGCAGTTCATTTGTTAAAAACTGCTTTTGCACTGTTTTTAATATGGTCAGTAGAAGATACTTATTAAAAAATGTTTTTTCTTCCACTACCAATTTTAACATCACTTTTCACTTCCAGGCACTGCGTCCATCACTCACATTTAGAGAATATCTCCTCACGTCTGTAGTTTCTCACTTATTTCTACATATTGGAAACATACGTGAGCTCCCTTCCCTCAGTGAGAAGGTTGCAGCCCCCGGTTGCATAATTAGGTAACCAGAAAGGAGAACCCAGATGATGAAGCATGTCACGTCGGTGAGTGATGGGTATCCGTCCTTTTTAAAGGATTTTCCTTTCCAGTAAAAATCTTTGTGCCTCCTTTTGAAGTATCTTGACACTATAGGATTACAGCACAATAGGTTTCTTGTAGACCTTTCAGACCCATGGATAGACGAACAGATTTAGGCCCCTTCACAGGACACTTCCTCAGACTTTAAGGGGTATATTTAATAAACATATGTGGAATGCAGGGCATAAGCAAAGTTGCTGTGCTGCATTGCATGAGGATAGAGCTGAAGAGCACCATATCTTAGTAGATATGGTGATGCTCAACTCTCTCGCAGGCGCACTTAAGCAAGCGCTAACACAGGTCAAGGGTTGCTGTGTTTCGGCCAGGATTGCTTTTGCGCAGGAAGAGATACCGTCCAAAAACAGAAGGAGGAATTCATGAGGATAATAACAATATTTCCATTCGATTTTGGCACAATCCCAGGATTACTGATTTTAGTAAAGCTGGGATTGTGTCAAATTTGATGGATGAATGTACGGGAATTCCCATCCTCCACCCATTGAATGCCTACCACTATAAAATGCAGCGCATCGCAGCACAAGCCGCTGAGTTGCAATGCAGTTCTTTACAAAGTCACGCAAGGCGGCGCAAATCACTCCTTGTAAATCCTACTATACCCTTTGAGTGGTCCTTGCAGGACACAAGACAAAGGCATAGTAAATCTGGGCCAACGAGCATAAAATGAGGAAAAATGAAACAGTCTCTGCCACAGTGTCGGGCAGGCTTGTTCTTTTAGCAGATGACGAGCTGGAGCAGACCTATTTTAGCACCTTACAGTGGTTAATGGTTGTAGGACACAAGAACTCTCAATGTATGTGCTACTTTTTCATGAAATGCAGCAGCATTTATTGGCGTATCTAAAGCAAACATAACACAACAAAATAGCATAAACAAAGCAATATTCCAACACAAAATATAACATGGCACACCACAACAATTTTCAAAACAGATTTCAACACAATAACACAGCACAACAACACAACAAAATCACATTGCAATAATGTAGCATAAAAACAGAGAACACAAAAAAAGCAGAACACATCACCCCCACAATAAAACGCCACACAACAAATGTGCATAAATGTTAATGTCCCACATTACCCCGTGAGAATTCTGTTTTCATGACACAATGTTAAAAAAATGTTGGGAGCAAGCCTTGACTTAAATCACCACCAAATACATGCAATAGTACTGGTCAAAAATGTTTTGTGATCTGGCACCCTAGCTGAACTGATTTTTCATTCTTTTACTCCCCTTTATGTAATAAAAATAAACCTGAAACTCCCAATCTCAAAGGATCATGTCGGCCCTACTTAGCCCCCTGATTCCCACACTCTGTACACACCCTGACTTCCACTGCACGTTAACAGCAATACATGGATTTTCTTTCCACTGAAGGGTATGTGGCCGCTGGTACGAGTGCCAAATTTGGATTCGCTGAGAAATTATAAGGCAATCATTCTTCGTAATAATGTGAGACGTTTACCACAGAAGAGTAAATGCCTGAAGACAAAGGCCTGCAGCTGTGGTAGCTGAACAGTTGTGTAAAGATTTATTACTTGATTAGCTGTGAGAGGCTTATTACAAGTTTATTGTATGTCACGAGCGGGAATGCAGCCAGTTTCTTGATGTATCATTTCCATCTGTGTAGCAGAAGCCTAACGAGCTGGAGGAACATCAGCATATGAGCTGGACCTTCGCAGGGCAATTTATTACCCATTACATTGTGTGCATGAGGCACATCTGTACATGACGCAGGCATATCAGCAGGAGCGGATCTGACTCCAGGAATGGAGGAGCCCTGCCCTGCATATTTATTAGCATGTCCACTTAGGCACTCAAGCTTCATTATTGGCAATTGCCCAGCGAGCGGAGGTGGAGCTGAGGAAAATACATACTGCTTATTTTAATTAGCTGGAATTATGCGGTTCATTGGAGCATGACAGTCCACATAATGAGAGAAGAAGCCTGTGTTTTTCCAAGGGCTATTGATGAAATAAATGGTTGCAGAGTAGGTGTTTTATAGACAGTTGAAACCCTTGATGTTATCCTTCAAACACACTTCATGGCCAAATACTTCATACTAATACAAAAATTTAAAGTTAAGAGACATGAAAATATTAAAGAAGTGGTTAGTTTGGAAACGTATGTGTATGGAAGCATGTTTGCTGTTTAAATAAGAGTGCAAATTGTTGATGCAGTGTGTGAAATGAAAGCTGATGAATTGATACAAACCACTGTTCATTGACTTGTGACGTTTCAAAAAGAAATAACGACATGCGTAAAATCAAGGAATTCAAAAAATATTTTCTGCATAAGTAGAACACTACTTACTTAGTGCATCAAAAGAAGGGCACATCTTCTCCTATAGTTGTCATTGACATAGTACATCCAGGTGACATACCAAGAACTTCGTGAATTTACACACATAGCACATTTAAGAAATGTGAAAACCCATTGCATTTACGACCTCATAAGTTGAACATTAACAAATTGCTAACATTCGCCATTCAGCTTAGCGCATCGGTACTTTGAGATAAACAAAAAATCCCTATTTTAGCAAATTTTCAAAAATGTCTTGTGCTGTTAGCTATTTTGTGCTGTTGGTGTAAGTTGACTCTGTGGAAGTTGGAGACACTGTGCTTCATGCTTTTAGTTAAGGTGGGATCAAGTAATTCCTCATCTATTCACTGCAGCCTTGAAATCTAGGGCCTAACATTGTATAGGAGTTTGTGGAGATCATTCGAGAGAATACCAAGGTACTGGCATATGAGAGCAAGGACATCCGCATCAGTGGTACTTTATACCTTAATACATCACTTCCCTTCTACCACAGACCACCATGGCAGAACAGTTATCACCAGGAACTTTTACCGTAACACGATCATTTGGGGTACCTGAAGCTGGATTTAATATGCCTTTCCACATGCATGGTACACTGAAATTATATATTTGAGTTTATCTGGTGTATTTATATAGTACGTATGATTTTCAGCTTGCAAATGCTCCTTTTCATACATTAAATTTTTTGGGGGCAATTTTTGATTCCAACAAGGGACTGTCCATTTTTGCAATTTTAATAGAATTTCTGTTTTCCAGCTAGGCTTGAACTAACTGAATTATTTGGATAATTATGTAATTTTTCCCAAAAAATAATTCAAAACGCAACTTCAATAAACAGTGGATGAGTATTTTGTGAGACAAGATTGAACAAATATGTCTGAAAAAAGACACCATGACCAGAATTAAGGTAGATGGTAATACATATATGTTTTATCTATTGACTTGGATAAAGGACCAAGAAATTAGGGAAAAAATAAATTATAGCTGCCTGTTCCCTCATTGACCATCAATACTTAGAATTAAGTAATGGACGTTGTTATAGTAGACATTAAATTATTTTTCATATATTTACCATAGGCTGAAAGTTCATGTGTGAAATGGATAACTCATTTGAATGGATCACCGGTTTTAAAGTTGGGAAGGTTTCTTTCAGATATATGATTTAGTTCATTGTGGTTTTATAAGACCCTAGAGAGAGACTTATGCCATTGAAGGTGGCTGGATGGGTCGTTGAGTTGCCACTGTAACAGCTGATTCCTTAGGTCATGAGTTTGCAACCCAGCAATGTCAAGATCCTTCTATTTTTCCAAAGACAATAAATGAACTAATATTAAATTGGATATAATAATAGAATAGACCGCAGTTTCATATGAAACACTATTTAAATTGGGCCTAAAGCTCAAAGATGATGGTCACACGGCAGTGTTTTGCCCTGTGGCCAGCCAGCTCATTTGTAGTGGCAGGGACGGTATAAACCATTGCAGTGCAGAGGGAATGTTCTCAGGAGTAGAAAACTACTCACCTCATTAATATTAATTGGGTGGGAATTTTTCAAAGTTAATACTGGGATGAAGGTCTGTTGAATCATGCAGGCCTCTACCCAAACATTTGCATCTAGTAGCAGTGAGTCACGAATCAATTGCCACCCTATTAATATTAACAAGAAGGACAGTTTATGACAATTTATGAACAATCCCTTTGGACTGTGAGACATTCGAACATCTTTCACAGGGGCAGTCTGATCGTAGAGAATTGCAAATCATTTTGCTGTGACCAGCCATTGTGTGCAAATGCAAAGCATAAAGGGCCTTCTCTTATAGTTTGCATTTTTTTTGCACTTATATTGTCTTGATGCAAAGGTTTTTAATGATAGTGCCTTTTGCTAACTTGAATTTTTTGGGTGCATTTTAGTAGTGTTAAACTTGACAGCCTTTGGTGTGGTCTTCTCCCAAACCGTTTGCCTTCTGCCCCTCTGTTTGCTGAAATTCGTTTTTATTGGCTTTATGACTCTGTGCACTTTACCACTGCTAACCAGTGCTAAATGGGCTTGTGTCACTCCTTTAAACCTGGTAAAACTGGCTCACACTCAATTGACACATTTAATTTACTTATAATAACTTAGTAACATGGTAATACATGTACCCAAGGCCTGTAAATTAAAATGCTACTAGTGGGCCTGCAGCACTTGTTGTGCCACTCACTTCAGTAACCCTGTTAAACATGTCTCAGGCCTGCCACTGTAGCCTATATGCCGTTTTAACTGCCTGTTCGTCCTGGCAAAATAAACATTTTGCCAGGCCTCAGTCTCCCTTTTTAATACATATGTCACCCCTACGTTAGGCTCTAAACAGCCACTAGGGCATGATGCATTGTATTTCACAGGTAGGGAATGTGTTATCAAGTTTTAAATGTCCTGCCTGTGTCCTGTGTCACATGACTTTAAATAGTGGTCAGTTGGTCTTTCTGCATTCCTACCAGATAGTGAGACAAAGGGAGATTGGGTGTTGGCAGGATGGCGCATCCTACCACAATAGGAGGGCCAGAGCTGTTCCCTTCCACACATACATTTCAAAGGGCTGCGTCCAGCACACTCACAAAGAAGGTACTTTCCAGAACCAGCTTTGGGAGTAGACTAGTAGCTCCCTCTACTACAAAGGCTGGCACAGGGTATACATATTAGACCCTCAGACCAACTCTTCAATACACTCCTGGACCTGTTGGGAACCTGCAGAATGATTATCTTGTACTTCAGAGGACTGCCCTGCTGCTTGAGACCTTCTTTTTACATCATAAAACTGTCATGATCCGGGGGCCGACGGCGTGGTTCCGAGGAATGAGGACTCCAAATCCCAGCAATCGTCACGGCCACCCGTCGGAGATAGACATCACGGCACCCCGGTCGCGCATAAAAGGCGCGGCAACATGGTAGGCGGGGCCAATGATTCCCGTCCGAACTTGCAATTCCCAACGGCTCCGAGCAGACTCCAGCATCGTCCATCAACCTGACTCCTAACCAGCCGGCGACCCGGCGAGGATCTCTCGGCAGCAGACTACCCGACTATCCCCAGGAGGTAAGCGCGCCGCGGTTTCTACCAAGCGCCGCCAGAACCAGTACTGTTCCCTGAGGCCCAGACCTGCATCGGGACTCGGTTCTCCCTGCGCTCCCCAGCAGATTCCTCAAGCGCTACCTACACCTACGGACCTCCCGGTGCTCCTCTGCCCCAGGGGTTCCCGAGCGTGAGTGGCAGCACCACCCGCATCCTCAGACCTCCCGGCGCTCCTCCACCTACAGGATTTCCCAGGCGTGAGTGGCAGCGCCACCTACACCTACGGACCTCCCAGTGCTCCTCCGCCCCAGGATTTCCCGGGCGGGTGTGGCAGCACCACCCGCATCCACAGACCTCCAGGCGCTCCTCCGCCTACAGGTTTTTTCCAGGCGTGAGTGGCAGCGCCACCAGCATCTTCTACATTCACCGAAAGCAGCGGCAGCACCGGCGCTCCTCCGCCCCCGGAGTTCCCGGGCGTGAGTAGTAGCGCCTGAGACCGCGAGCCGCTTCGAGTCTTTCCCTTCGCCTCCCCGTGAAGGAACGAGGAGCGCGAGTGAGGAGAGCGCCTAAACACCATCCGCATCTGCAAACATTCCAAGCAGACTTCGACGGGGGAGTAGGACCCTCTCACTCTTCGTCCCCTCCGTGAGGCAACGGATCAGGGACCAGCAGAGAGGGCGAGGCTATGCCGGTCACGGGTTGAAATGGCGCGAAAGAAAGAGCTTAAATAGTGCACAGAGCAACCGCAGGGTTGGTTGAGCATTTGGCTAAAGAAAGAACATAGAGCAGATGCGAGCTAACATCATTTACAGGTAAATTGGAATGCAGGAATTCGTGATGTCTTTGTATGTAAGGGCACAGGAACAGACATTAGATATTGTATTTTCGTTTTGGAGTTGGGAATAGGGTTTAGTGAATCTAGAGGTTTTTATTTAACACACAGGGTTGGTTCGAGTGTTTAGTTTACAACGTGGTATAACACTGGCAGGTTGAACAGCGAGGATGGAGTGGGGGAGGTAACTGCGTTGTAATAAACACTGCACACAGCTAGCATGGTTCCGAGGGTGGGTGATTACGTGAGTAGTTTGAAAGGGAATTTTATGTTGCATTTGGGATTACAGTGAGGAAGTTTGTTATGAGATCATGGATTAGAGATGTGGAGAAGTAACACAGGTTTTATTGTTTTTAAACAGCTTCCCCTGACGAAGGGCAAGAAAGGATGCCAGAAATGCATTGGGAGTAAGATGTTGCTGTATTTTATGAAACAAATGTCCTGACATGAAGTAGTAAGAGGCCTGGATGGGCACAACTATTTTACGTGAAGCATTGGGATATTTGGAACAGCTTTTTCGTGTATTAATCAAGTCAAGCTGGATTACATTTGAACATTTCTGAATAAAATTTGTGAATAAGTTTAAAAGTGTGTGACGCAATTTTCCGAAGCTGTGCGAATGGGTATACAGCATCGTTATGCTGCATGTTGTTGATTATTGTACGTGATACAAGGCAAGGCACGATCCCAGACGCACGCATATCAAGGAACATTTATGCAAAATAATAGTTAAACAAAAGGAGTACATCGTGAAAAAACAGGTGTGCAACGGCTTTCTTCAACCAATACCAGCAGAGAGGAGCCACATTGGACTCATCAACACCAGAGACCCCTCCAGCGTCCCAGAGAGGACCCTAGCCGACCTTCCGCTGTAGGAGGGAAGGAACCCCAGGTAGGGGGAAGAACTAGTTGGGTGGGGTGGGGGATATAGAGAGGAGCCTGTGGGTAATCTGTCTTCTTGTCTCTTCCAGGTCTCTCTCCCCGCTGTTCCTTCCCTGCCTTCCCTCACCCACCTATCTTCTCATCCGAGGGTATTACACGTACACCGGACAGGGGACGGATGGGCGGGGGACCCACACATAGCATCGACGTCATCCTGAGGAGAGGAATCACTGGGACCGCAACAAAAACTGACTTCCCTGGTGATACCAGAGGACAGCCCTCCTGCTTGAAGCTTGCCTTCTACTTTAAGAGGACTGCCCTACTTATTGAGGCCTGCCTTGCTGTCAGATTCCAAGACTACCAGAGTGACTGCAAGGGTATTTTGTCTGGGCTCCTGTGTGAGCTACAGGGACACAAGAAGCAAGGTCCTTGAACCCTGCACCTCGACTCTGCCTAGAGAGAGTCCTGACCCCGAAGTGGTGCCCAACCAGTCCCGGACCCTAGGAGGTGGTGCTAATGGTCCTCCTCCAGACAAAACCTGAAACTTGGGACTTAAAAATCTTTTTACTAAGGAGACCGGGACCTACCTGCTCGCTGATCCGCCCACGGTGCATTGCTGATCGGCTTGAGTTCTCAGTACCTCCCACGGCTTCTTTCACTGCAGCAGCAAATACTGTTCAGCGGGACCTCTGAGGAACATTATGCAGTCCTTGTCAGCTACAGCCATCAGCTTTGACCCCAAGGAGAATTTCAATTCTTAAAAAACTGACAGAGTCCCAACATAGAAATCTCCACAGTGACTGTCATGCGGCTTCCCGAAGATGACACCTCCTTCTCAGTCAACGCCAGCTGCCTTGCCCCGCTGAACTTTACATTCTCAGGTACTTTGAGTCGTTATTTCTTTGAAGTCCGAAGGGGAGCCGAGATTAGGCCCTATCCACCCTGTGTAGCTGAACTGCACGCCATCACGATGAACCTTGAATTTTGACTTTGCCCTTCGTCTCAAGTGACCAGATACATGCGGTTGACACTTAAAAATGCACTCTTTTCCAACTTGGCATTCGTGGTATATTGTGAAATTATACGTTATATTCTCAAAGTCATTTGCAAAATGCAAAAACGTCCGTATATCAGGCCTATAGTGTTCTGAGCCAGGTGGTTAAGAAGACATTCTAATGTCCATTATGGATCTGCTGAAAATTAGAATCAGTCAGAGAAGAAAACATTTGTTTTGAAGAATAGAGTTATTCCATCTGAAATAGATTTTTCTTTCAGGAGCTTCATTCCTAAAAATGCATTTCAACTGCCTCTTTAAACAAACTATGGCAAAGGCAATAGACTTGATTTATGGTGCTGATACACTAAAAAACACAGGTATGCACAAACCAGAACATACTATTCATGCTGAATTACTGCGTAGCCTTCTATATGGTGCCTCTAGATTCCAGAACGACAAACAGGGCACAAACATAGGGAGCACAAAAAGTTTCACGCCTCACAGATAAGAGGACCATGAAAGAAAGACACATTGGCTTTGCTAATGCTGGTTTTGTTTTCTCAGTGATGCACCCTTAGTAAAAAGGGTATACCTGAACATATTTTGCATGCTCTGCGTGGCGTATTGCTCAAGGTGTACCTGAATGATAAAGCCCAACAGATAGAAGCCAGTTTGCCACTGCTTTTGTTCCTATTCAGAGTGGACACAGTTAAGTCTGGACTGTTTGTACTGGACCAGAACCATGGCTGACCAGAATATGGGTGGTCCCTGTGTGAACTGACAAAGTGCATAAAAATGTGTGTGACCTAAACAAATTATTAGTAGCTGAGGCTTATTTAACCATTCCACTTATCACTTTTCATTTTTCTGAGTGGTTACAACTGTGGTCGCTGCTGCTGTTCATACAAAGCTGGAGGTTGTTGAGGTGTTTGTCCATGACTTCGTGGCAGGCATTGCCAGTGCTGTGGCTGCTGTTGATGCTGCTACTGCTGCTATTTCTGCTGGGGTTGCTGTTGGTGTTGTTTTTCTGCTCTGTTTACCACTGCATTGACTGCTGTTGTCCCTGACTTTCTGGCAGCTGTTGTTGTCCATGCCATGGTTGTAGTTATGACCATTCCTACTCTTGTGGTCCCTTCTATGAATATAGCAGTGGTTTTTCTTTTGGTTTCAGCTGTGCTGGCAGCTGTTGGTGTCCCTACCATGGTGGCAGCTATGGGTGTTGCAGTTATGAAACCTGTTGTTGCTTTTTTGGTCACTGCTGTGGTGGTAGATAGTGTTGCTGGCGTAGTTCCTTTTGTGTTTACAGTTGTGGTTGTTGCTATGGTCACTGCTGTTGTGATTTGAGCCTTTGCCATTGCTGTGGTAAGACGGGTGGGTATTTCTAGTGACCCAGTTATCATTGAAGCTGTGGTTAGTGTTGTGGTTTCTCCTTTAAGAATACTTGTGGTGAATGCTGTCATCACTTCTATGGTTACTGTTTGCTGCAACTATTTTGCAGCTGCTGGTAGCAGCGGTGGTTTGAGCTGTAGTACCTGCTGCAGTTACAATGTGGTCACTGCTCTGGTCATTATTGTGGGAGATGGCTTTGGTCACTCCTCTGGACATTGCTTTCTTTAAACCTCTATTCACTTCTCTTGTCCTTGCTGTGATTGCAGCTGATATTGCTATTGTGCCAGCTGTTGTTGATGCTGTTTGGGGACTATTGTGGCAACTGTTGATGTTGTGCTTACTGTGGTTACAACTATGGTCACTGCAGTTCCCCCTCCCTTACAGACAGCTCTTTTTGCTGCTGTTTTCCCTGCCATGGTGTAAAGTGTGGTTGCTGGTGTAATTACCCTTATGGCTGCAGTTGTGGTTGCTATTGATATTCATGCTGTGCTGGCAACTGTTATTTCTGTTTGTCCCTGATATGCAGGCACCTGTAGTCATTGCTGCGGCTGCAGCTGTGGTTCATGCTTTGTTGGTAAATCTAAGGCCGCAATACACATGCAGCGCATTTTCCTTCATTGCGTCGGGCACACTTTTAAAAAGGTGTGCGCGGTGCAAGAGGGAAAATGCGCCGCATTATAGGGAAACTCATCCTGCCCTGGGGGCAGCACATTCACCTGAAATACAGAACAGGATCGGTGCCGAGTGGCTCACCTGGAGGCTCTTCCCCTTACCTCCCTCGGTGAAATGTTTGTAATGGAGAGTGTTTAACTGGGCATAATATCTAAAAGTGTAGGAAGACTACGGGGCCCCTAACAAGAAGAAACAAATCAAAACTCTGCTCAGCGGCTGAGCCGGAGGCGGCGGTTCTCACCGATGTTAAAGCTCCCGGACACTGCTTGGCTTATTCAGCAGACTATACAAGGGCTGCTAGGGAGCTCGGGGCTCGGCTGGTTAAGCCTTAATATCCGGGCAGTCTCTTACTCTATGCTTCGTTCCTGGCAGCTTAGGAGAATGTCTCCGAAAAATCCGCCGCGAACAGCGCGGAACAGTAAGCAACCAACAGGGGCTACGGCCCCCTCAGCTGCTGCTGCACGAGCGACGCAAGTGGTTACAGCTGTACTTCCCCTAATTGTTCCGACCACTCCGACCAGTACCGATGGGTTCCCCGTGCTAACGAGCGATGGACGCCTTGCCCTGGAAAAACGAGAGGATGGAAACGGAGCCACCGCAACAGGAGAGAGGTAACACTGGCAAACAGATATTGAGACCCCCCATTCTACTTGCGGGCTCGCATCCCAAGGGCTCTAGCAGAAACTTAACTAAAACAATGGCTAAATCTTCGGCAGGAAAGGGAGCGATAGTTGGGGTTAAAACAGCCAGTCTTCTCTTTGTTTCAAAAGCTACTCCCCAGAAAAATCCCCTCGCTTCTAAGGAGATTCACCCGGGCAACGTAGAAAAATGCAATATACAGGGGCTTAAACAATTAAAGTTGCCTACCTGTAATACTCCTGTGGTGCATGACGCGATACCTACAGACCCCTTGACGGGGGAGACAGAGGCTGGGGGTGCTACGGCAGAAGCTGGTGAGGTCCTTTGCCCCGGCTCCGGCTCGGCTGTGCGGGCCCCGGTCAGGGGGGTATGCTCCGGCACATCGGATCTACTGTCTGCTGTTGAGCTTGTTGGAGGATCTCAACGCTTGCCTCAGGACATCGGGACATATGTGGCAGAGGAGCATGTTCCTGGGAGAAGAGGGTTGCCAATGGGACACATGGCACTCATCGAGCCCACCAAGCTAACTGAGCCCACTGAGCCCACTGAGCCCACTGAGCCCACCGAATCCACCGAGCCCACTGAACATACGGAGCTCATGGAGCGCATTGTGCTCACCAAAACCATCGAGCAAGATTCCTTTGAGGATCTGGACGCAGAGGACAGAACAAGGGAAGAGGCTAGGACAGAAGACGAGGTGGGGGAGTGGCGAGAGAAGGAGTCCTACACGGACAGCAAGGCAAAATCCCGCGCAGGAAGAGGACGTAGACTTAAAAGCAAGTCCAGGGCCAAAAGAGGTTGCAAGGCTGTTGCCATACCAAATCGGCCCACTATAAATAATACTCAAAACCTAAAGAAGACCCATTTGGATAAAAGCCCTTTAAGAAAATGGATTGAAGCAAAAGGCCTAGTCAAGAACATGACGCAGAGACTATCAGGAGCAAGCACTACTGATCCTTTAGAATTTTCAGAGCCTCTTCCCACTATAGAAACGCTTTTCCCTGCTGGCAGTCCTTCCGCACTGGAAAACTACGCCCTAACTGCCCCACTTAATTTGTCATCAGATGGGCTAATCGCTCAAGAACTGCTTCTGACCCAAGAACAAGGGGGCGATCCTGCAGTGAGTGTAGGCGTAAATCTACATTCTAACGCAACTATAGCTTCTGTACCGATACGCCACATCTCACTTCCTTCCATTGAGAACCCTACTATTACTAAGACGCCTCCTCCAGCCCACCAAACGAAACATGCACGTATCCCCAAAAAAGGACAAGGGCAAGGACAAGTATCGACCGATCTCTCCTCAGTAGATACAATACTTCAGATATTGAACGACCAACGGGCCGAAGCCCAGGAACACTATTTCCAAATGAGGGAAGACAATAGCAAAATGCAAACCTCGCTGCAAGATCTTACTTCCAAACTGGGGGGGATCTCGCAAGACATTGCCGGACTTCAACAACGAGTGGTCGAAATCGAGGAGACAAGCACAAGAACGATTGCCGTAGCAGATAAACATGATACTCAGCTGTTGGCGCTTCAATTAAAGGTAGACGATTTGGAAAACCGACAAAGACGCTCCAACTTGAGACTTTTTGGGATTCCAGAGGGGTCTGAGGGTTCTGATCCGAGGGCTTATTTAGTGGGGCTGCTTCAGAAAGCTTTCCCTGACCTCGCAGACTGGGACTGGGACTCACAAATCCAGCGTGCTCATCGTCTGCCCTTGGTTATGAGAAATAGGGAAAATCAGTTTCCACGTCCTTTTTTAATTTTTTTTGGTAACTTCTTACTGCGTCAAGCCGTCTGGCAGAGAGCACGCCCCAACGCTCCTATAGCTATAGGGGAATTTTCAATTTTCGCTCGCTCAGATCTAAGTAAGGAAAAAATGGATAGACGCTGGATGCTTCGCTAACTGATTGATCCCATTAAATCTAGTGGCGATCAGGTGTTTCTACAGGAACCTGCCCGTCTTAAGGTTATTAAAAATGGACGCACTCACTTCTTTAATGATGTTAAGGAAGTTGAAGCGTATATTTTTAGTTTTAGTGTGGGCAAGAATCAGACCCAAAAATAATCTGAAGACCCGACTCTAACTAAAATATGTATAATATAACCTACAACTGGAAGCTTTGGTTCACCAAATACACTGGCTGTTGGGGGGCTTTTCTATGTACAGATAAGGTGTGTGTCGGACCCTCCACTTAGAAACATTGGAAACACTGGCTGATTTTCCAGGCTCCCCTGTCAACTATTACTTACTACTGAGAAAATGAAAAAAACGCCCATTAAGGGTTTCTTTGTTTCCCTTTTTCTTTTTTTTCTCTCCATTATATATATAAAAAAAAAATATTTTCTAAAGGGAGGGAGGGGTTGGGGGTCTCTTAAGGTGACCCGCTACGTGCGCTGCCTATTGAGCGGCAGCTGTTACTCAAGGGTGGTTCTTCCCCGGCCGGGGTAAGAGCCAGGGTGGCGAAAGGAGGGAGGGGCTCGGGGGGGGGGTAAAAATTAGTAAAAATTGTTTACAGGCTGATAGAAAAGAATGTTGTGAGGACACATTTGTTTTATTTTTTTGGTTTTTGTTTACAAGCAACAGGAAACACATTAAGGTACTCGGAGATGGGTTTAAGGTCCTAATCGTTTACAAATGTATGAAATAAAGTTTTTGGCTTGGAACGTAGCAGGGCTAAATAGCAAAAATGAGAGATTGCTGATTACAGAAGAACTTAAATTACACAATCCTCATATTGCTCTTCTCTCAGAGACACATATAGCTGGGAAGGATAAGAAATTACTTAATCAATTGGGTTACGATATTGTGGTTTGTTCTACTTTTGGGCACTCCATTAGAGGGGTGGCCATCCTTAAGGATAAACGATTCAGGATTGAAATATTACAGACCTTCTGTGATAAGGACGGCAGATGGGCGGTTGCTCAGTTCAGTTTTGAGAACCATAAAAATGTCTTATGTGTGGTGTACGGCTCTAACACAGATGAACCGATGATTTTTGATCAGTTGAATATTAAACTCTTGGATTGGGATGGAGAACTTATTATTATGGGGGACTTCAACTGTATTATGGATTATAAAATAGACACAACTAGCTCCGGTAGTTTTCACAGGATGCGCAAAACCAGGTCGTCCATCTTCGATTTATGCCGTATCCACAACATTAAAGACGCTTGGCGGCATCTATTTCCAAAATCACCAGGATATACATATTATTCAGCACCCCATAAATTGTGCTCAAGATTGGATTTGGCATTAATAAGTGATAACCTATTAAAGCTCAGTACCATGGTTTTATGCCCTCGAATTTCTTTGGATCATAACGCAATAATTCTTGTAATCACTACACCACATACTAGGAATATGCCTAGACCATTCTCCTTCCCTAGGCACTTAGTCTCAGACACATAATATGTGACGCAGCTTAAATTGCACCTGATAGAATTTTTAGACATTAATATGGACTCAGCCACATGCAACACAGTATGGGACGCTTGCAAAGCAAGCATTAGGGGTTTTACTCAGGCTTATGTGATCAGACAAAACCTAGAACGCATAAACCGTAACGCTCAGCTGATCTCCAAAATTATCACTCAAGAAGAAATGCTGGTTTCTGCACTCCGATCAAACTCACCAACGATTACAGAAATAGGCCTCACACTTGGCTTATTAAAAAATGAAGTAAAAATTAAGTTTATTCAGAAGAGCAGCGCAAGCATTCACAAATTTAAAATAGCACAATATGAGGGTGGGGACAAAATTGGTAAAATCCTGGCCTATAAAGTCGCTGAGGATAGAGCTCGCACCCTGATTACAAGCATCCGGGGAGATGACAATAAAATTTACAATCAGCCATCAGATATAGTAGAACAATTTGCCGAATACTATAAAATACTATATACCCCAGAAAATATACCTAATTCAGATACAATTCGGGATTATGTGGACAAGCACTTAACAAACTCACAGGTCATTTTAGGAATGGATTCACTGTCTGACAATATTACTTTGGCAGAACTACATCAGGCTATAGCCCTACTACCCACAGGGAAAGCGGTGGGGGAGGACACAATACCTTTGGAGATATATAAAATATGCTTAGCTGAATTGGAATTTTTGCTATTGAAGGTAATGCAGTCTGTTGGGCTCAACGGAAAAGCTCCAAAATCATGGAACAGGGCGAAAATAATCTTTTTCTTGAAAAAAGACAAATCAAAGGAGGAGAGAGGGTCATAACGACCCATATCTTTGATAAATACTGATGCAAAAATATTTGCAAAAATTCTAGCCTTAAGACTTTCTCCTATTTTGCCTCAAATTATTAATCCTCAGCAACACGGGTTCATAATCGGGAGGGATACAACAACACATGTAAATATGGCCATCACGGCACTTGATGTAGCAGAAACAGAGTCCACCCCACTCGGCATGATCTTATTAGATGCCGAGAAGGCTTTTGACCGAGTGGGTTGGGACTATCTCTGGTGTGTCCTGTCTAAAATGGAGTTTGGGGGGCAATTTTTGCGGGGCATCCAGGCTCTGTATGACAATCCAACGGCTTGTACCTGCTATGGGGGCCTGACCTCTACAGACTTTTTTATCTTACGCGGCACTCGCCAGGGATGCCCTCTGTCACCCCTTTTATTTGCCCTTTCATTGGAACCTTTTTTGTTTGCTCTTCAGTCCCAAACCCAAATTGTACCTTTTAGGTCCGGCTCACAAGTGCTAAAAATAACAGCTTACGCCGATGACATCGCGGTCTACTCACAAGACATTGTGGAGGCATTACAAGGTATTGTCTCCGAGGCTGGTAAATTTGGGAATGTCTCCGGGTATAAGTTAAATCTACAAAAGACTCAAGTTATAGCTAATTATACTCCAGCCGTAGCGGTTCCCGAGATTTGTAACAGTGCCACATATTTGCGAGTCAAGTTAACGGCTAAAATTCAGGAAATCAACAATATAAATTACAATGAATTAACCAAATCTACTATTTTACTATTAAAAAAATGGCATAGATTACCTCTGAACCTAATTGAAAGAATTAACTTAATTAAGATGAAGGTATTGCCTAAATATGTGTACCTATTTCGCTCTATTCCACTGGCTTTAAATAATACGTTTTTTAAACAACTTGATGGTGCACTTAGCAGATTTATTTGGGGCTATAAAAAAGCGAGAAGGTCACTGAATCTCTTAAAAAACAACACGAACATGGGAGGGCTCAACTTTCCTGATTTTAAGCTATATTTTTGTTCTTCTTTTGTTTTGCGTATCCGCTCTTTACTGAACAGAGGAGGAGTACTCTTTCTCGACTCCTTTATATTAAATGACGACTGTAACATGTTTTTGCTACGAGCTAATGACCCTAACTACTTCAAAAGAGTCAAATTTAAGACCGCAAGAGACTTAACAAAGATTTGGGGCAACATATTAACTTTTTGTAAAACTACTTTTTTTCATTCAAAGCTGCCGTTGTGTGGTAACCCGGGTCTTCCGGGAATTTTCAATGAAAACAACGCTTATAGCTGGTCCAGGTTAGGCATTAGTGTTTTAGGGGATCTATATGGCACGCAAGGGTTTCTAGATTTTAACACCCTTAAATTACTGTATAATTTCCCCGAAACCACGAGGTATAAACATCTATATATGCACGACTATCTGATTAATAAAAAACAACTCCTAGAGGTTTCAGACTGCGACATATGGACCTGTCTATATTCTATAAAAAACAAATCGGTAATAAGTGACACTTACAGCCTCTTAATTAGCCTTAAACCAAACGATTGTTCCAAATTAGCTGACAAGTGGGGTAGATTATTAGGCTTAAATATTACTCCGAGAGAGATAGTGTTCTCTGTCAAATATTAATAATCGGGTACGATCTTCTAGCTTAAGGCTCCAACAATTCAGAACGAGCTGTATGTTATACTACACGCCCGAAATAATCTCGAGATGGTCTTCTAACAATTCCTATAGCGACCGCACAAAATGCCCTAAATGCTCCACCGAGGCCGCTGATTTGGTACACATGCTGTTTTCTTGCCCTACTCTTAAGGACTTTTGGGGGGACATTCAGAAGGTTCTTAAAATTAAGTTTATCCAGCTTCCCTCATTTACTGCTGCCTCAGTTTTATTAGACATCTATCCCACTCCTTTCCCACAGGCTGCTCTGGTCTCAATTCTTATGTCCTGTGCTAAATTAACTTTGGCCAGAGCCTGGACCTGTTCTGATCCACCAACGGCGTGGGATTGGTGGGCATTGGTAACCGAGATTCACTCGATGGAGTTAGCATTAGCGAATCTTAGGGGGATACGCTCTCTGAGCAAGCATGAAAAGAATTGGGGTACTTTTATGGAATGATGTGGCTCTTTCCCTGTTCAGTATTATCAATTATATTTCTCTCTTTATAAACCTGTTTTCATAGTTTTGTATTTTGGTTCTGTGTCGAAAGAATGCTATAATCTACAAATATTCCTTTTCTTTTTCTTTTTTTCTCTTTGATGTAAATACATGTATTAATGTATGTTTTACTTGTCAGCCTGTTCTCAAAAAATAAAAAAGAAATAAAGAACAGCGGCTTTAAAGCCGCTCCGTGTTTCACTGTGCAGGCGCTAACCCGCCTTCACTTTCAAAGGGGAATATAGATCCCCTTTCAGGCATGTGCAGTCAGTGACTGCACCTGCCTACAAGTGGATGTCTGAGGGGTCCATAGGACCCCATTTACCCTCTGCAGAGGGCTGCTCTCATATTTTAGGTGGTGCACTGTGGGTGCTCCTCCTGAGGTCTTCTTTGCCTCTAAGCCCATGTCGGTAATACGGCACAGGCACAGAGGCAAAGGGATTCCCTCATTTGCATGGGGCAAACCCCCATGCAAATGAGGGAACACCCCCTTGAAGATAGCGCTGGCACTTTATGTGTGCCAACGCTATTGGTATTACAGAAGGTACCGCACAAGAGTCTACAGCTTCTTCTGCAATACCAGAGTGCCCAGGGGCGCACAAAGTTGGCGTAAACACCCGCTGTGCCCCCAGGACTCTTTATGTAATACGGCCCCTGGTTTCTGCTACAGTACATGCTAAGTATTAGCTTGAGTGTCAAGGAGACCATACAGGCAACATTTGTCAAAGAAGCTCCTTAGCACAATCACGGGAGACTTTTTATCTCTTCAACTGTACGAAAACACAAAGCACCATGTAGCTATTCAAACCAAAACCTGCCCTGAAAGCTCTTTCTGTATTTTATTTCCTTCTATCACATAAGTTCTGGCTGACAGCTAAAGCTCTAATCAGGTCAAACAATAAATTAACAACTTCATCAAGGTCTTGAAAATCAACGTTTAAAAACAATCCTAAGCTGGCAGACGTAAACAGCCAACTTTATACTCTCCCTAAGCAGGTACCTCACATTAACCTTTTTATTTCAAAAGTAAATCATTGTCCAAAAAAATCCCACCTGTTTTTCTAATGTATGGTGCCTGACTAAAATCACAATGCACATTTCATCACTTTTTGGCAGAGTTAAGTTGGACTCTGTTTTGCATGGCAGCTAAAATTGTCACATCAAAATGGGAGATGGAGCCTCTCCCCTCATTTGGTCACCTCTTCAAAACCTTGTCTTGTTAATCGTCCTTGTGACTAACAACCCGGTCAACCAATTATATTTAGCTTTGTTTGACCTACGATCCTTTTTCTTCAGTGACCTCGTGGATGCCTCTCTATTACCTATTTAATTCCTTACAGTCAGTCCACACAGATCTCTGGACAGACCTTACTTTCACTAACCGTTCTAAAGCTGTTATGGTGTTTGTAGCAACACATTATGACAACTGTGAAAGAACACATTTTCTAATGTAAAAATTGGCATGGTAGACGTACCAATATACATTCAGAATATATCATTGTTATCTTCGTTGTTGACAGTGGGTAGCTGAAATCCAAGTTCTCGTCAAGCTGTTGATAAAGGCAAAAGTGCTCTGAGAGGGAAAACATCACATTTAACACCCAAACAGAACTCAGCGTCGATTGGATACAGGCAGAGGCTTGGCCCAGTGAAGCTTTCTACCTTCTGACTTAGAAACATTTCTGGAGTGTGGATTGCCTCAGCAGAGCAAGGCTGCAACTGTGGCCAAAGAGGGCTTGACATAGTTGGATGCTGGTTGATGGCTATCCCACTGAATCAGATTTGCCTCTGTGTAGACGAAAGTAGCAGGAGCTTCACTGAACTCAACACCAGTGGTGATGCACCCTCAGTGGATTGGCTTGGCAGGCTGGTCCTGGTGCCTTATCGGCTCCCTGGGAAAATAGTTGGCAAAACGTTTTTAAGTCTCATATTTCAGGAAATGTGGCGTACACGTTCACAACAGCCAAGGGTCCAGGACCTTGGGAACAGCACTTGTGGGTCATGACTCACTCCAGCAGAGGCTAGCAGCAGGGCCAGTTGGAACTGATCAGCAGAGAATGCAGACAAATGCCTCTTGAAGCTTGTTGTGTACCTTTAGTCCAAACACAAGGACACCATAATCACCACTTCTTTAAGCAGGTAACAGACATCAGGTCCAGTCCTCTTCTGATCTTCAATAGGTCCAGACGTGATCTGAGGAGGGTACAGTAGGTGCCACATTTACGGCAAGTGCTTGTCTGTGGGGGGGGGAATCCTGTCCCCTCTTCAACCACTGGGGTAACACTTCACAGAGGTGATCCTGTCCACCTTTGCACCATTTATTGCATGGTTTAGTGCAAACAATCTGACAGTGCACTTCCCTGCCCAAAACCAACATGGCAGGGCCTTTCTTCCTCCATGCAGAGCCCCTGTGTCCACTTCAGGGTGACCAGGGAAATTAGCAACACTGACTCTGTGGACACTTAAAACCTGTTTTAAAACAGCTCCTCTCTCACTGAGCCTGGTGCATTACTGGCAATGGAAAAAGGGAAGGGGGCTGACTCAGATGTATTGTCTAATACCTGGGAACAAGTTCACACCTCATTAATTTATTCAGCTCCTAGGGGACAATTGGCACCTCATGCAAATGGGCGTCTAGCGGCATTAGACAACTTGGTGCTTGTTGTGAGCTATTTAATATATTTCTGACTTTACCAATGTTTTGGATTTGTAATATATATTTCAAAACATTCAAGAGTTCTTATGCAGAGCTAGCAACAAAAATGTAATATTGCATCCTTGTGCTTTCATATACAGCTAACCTGCTACAGTGAAAATAGCTATTTGGGCTTTTTTATTGTGAAGACATGTTTAACATTATTGGGCTTATTTACAACCTGTTGTGCCGCGGTGCATTTTACAGCCCCACATTTAGAAGGACAGGAAAAAGCCACCCTGCGTAGCTTCTCCTGTCCTTGTAAATACAGTCCCTTTACACACAGCACTTTGCATGAAAGGGACGTACCATGGCTGCTGATGTGGGTGTTCCCACGCAACACCCATGGAACCTGATACATTTCCTGATTTACGATTAATCGTTAACCTGGAAATTCATCTGAATGCTACACCTGCCCAGGGGAGGCGTAGGGAGGAGCAACAAGGAGATATGTATTAATTTCTCCTTGGTTGTTTCCTCTTTCTATGCCTGTTGCATTCTACAGCACACATAGAACGAGGAAATCACCTCTGGTGATTGTTTATGTGCAGGAATGAGTCCCTTCCTGCACATAAACAATCATTCAAAAAATGAAGTTTTGAAAGTTCTATGTGTGCTAATGCAGCACACATAGAAGTTAAAAAACACAATTTCAGATTGTTTATATGCAGGAAGGCGCAGCTTCCTGCACATAAGCAATCATCCCCATGATGCAGGAAACTTGGACCATGGCACAAGGGTGCCTGCATTGGTGCATGGCAGCAAATTGTGTGCCAGCGCAGGGGAAACCAGAGAGGTCCGTCATATCCTTGTAGATATGACGCATCCCTGTGCTTTGAAAGTGCTGCAGCGTGGTGCAGCTGAAGGGCTTGCGTTGCTGCAGCACTTTCTTGTAAATGAGGCCCAACATTTTTACATGTCCGACTCTTATATACATGCACGCTACCTTAATGGGCAGTAAGACCTATTTAGGGGTGACTTGCTACCGTTTAAAAGAGGGGTTTGGTCTGCCAGAAAGGGCTAATTTTCACAGGTCTAATTTGCAGTTTAAACCTAAACATCCAGGCTACTGGTGGCAGGGCTGCAGTCATGTTCACACTGCTACGATAGTGAATGACACTATGAGTGCTGCAGTCCACTGTTGACCTTTAACTTTCAGGCCCTGGGTATATATTAGGTACCATATACTAAGGACTTATAGGTATGTTTATTATGCAAATTAGGGTATATTGTTTTCATCATGTTGAAAGAGGGCGCACAGGCACTTTGCCACTGGTTAGCAGGGTTAAAGTTCACCAAGTTCTTCAGCCAGCAAAAATCTAAGGGTGCCACGCATCAGAAGGTAATTTTAAGCAGTGCATTTACGGGACATACTTTTAAATGCACAAACTAATGAGTTCTATAGCTGAGGACCAGATACTATTGAGAGCAATTACCTCACTGTCCTTCTTAAGTGGGCCAAAACAACTTCAACTTCACTTAAAAATAAAACATGCACATCACCCACATACAATGAATATTCATACTGCTACAGCCTGTAACTAGATCTCCTCAATTTACCCCCTTCGTATATGTGCTCCATGTGATGCTCCCTTTTAGTGTTGGTAGCACTGCATCAATTTAGATTTTCTGTACAAAACAGGATTAGCTCATGCCACTGTCTTTTCAGGTCTTCAATAATATTGCATGGAACTTTATATTATGCATTTACATTGCATCCTTTCATGTCCACCGATAGAGGGTCAAGCATGTTTTTGGAATGATGGTCACAAACTTTTTGCATGCCCAGCTGTCCACATTTCCTCTTGATGCAGCACGGCATCAGTATGCTCACGGAGATGCCTGCAACTAAATCTAGAAAAAGCAAAATATAATTTACTGAGTGCCATGTATGCAGATACTACTGTACTAGCAGTATTTTATTTGATGATAGTACTGTTTCCTCCAATGCTCAAGCAATGCTCAAGGATTGTAGATGTGTTAGAGAAAATGTCATATTGCTGTGTACAGTTTATAAAGTACCCATGGCATACTGGACACTGAATTATATACCTGCACAATAGCAAACAATCCACACCAGCATCCAGAGTGGCAACCTCCCACTAGGAGGTAGCCAGGCTGCTCTGATTGACCCAGACGGTATACTTATAGACTGCAGCACTCCTGCAGAGTGGTACCAGTGATTACTGTTTGTGTGCTGGACACTCTAGGGGGAGATCTACCAACACCAGCATCCAGCGCTGTAACCTCCCACCAGGAGGCAGTCAGGCTACTTTGATTGGCCCAGGTGCTATACTTATCGTCTGCACACCTGTCAGCGTTTGGATGAGGCTGGGCAGGCCCAGCCCTCGAAGTTTGGCCACTGAAATTTACCAACATTCCATGATACTGTATAGGTATTGTCCTGCTTGAAGGATGGGTAAGCAAAAAGAAAGTACTTTGGTAGGCCACACGAATGACCATCGGGAGGTCAGGAACATTACTAATTATTTAACTACTGACATGTTGGCCATTAACTCAGAAATCAAATGGGTGGAAGAGAGGCTGGGGGTAAGTAGGAGGTCCTTGATAATAATATCTAAGAGTGATCAGATTATTAATATCCCTGAAATGGTTACAGTTGGAAGTTTCTCTCCTAAGTGGTTCAAACCCCAAGTGACATACTACCAGCCACCAGAAACCCTGTGCTGTTGTAGGGGATTTTGATACCATTACACCGTGTGAAGTTGTCCATACCCGCACAGATAAACATTCAAATGCTGATGAGGCTGTCTCCCCCAACAAAAGGAAAAAGAGCAACTCGTATTCAGCTCGTGATGCAGGAAAAAGCACCTTGCAGTGGGGCCGATCGAGAGCAGGGGCAGCCTCACTACTTATAATAAGCAGAGTAAAGTTCTTCCTGGGGGCTCTGGCGAAGCCATCACCAATAGTACACTCAGACAGCTGGAGCGCTTTCTGACAAATCTATTAACCCCTGTGATGGTGGCCTTGCAGAGTATTGATAATTCTTTGAAATATATTTGCTGACCCAGACCAACACTGACCATTCCCTGGCTCAGCTCTTTTGCCGTTCTAACATGAGCATTTGGTGTCAATCTCCAAGGGTGGATAAAGATGTGTTTAAGGAGCCCTCTGAGGTCTGCCAAATTACTCGTGGTCTCTGTCCCGGAATGGCTGCCAGGCACAGTATCTCTGGCAGCAGAAAACCTGTTGCCTTGACAGCCCATCTGTTAATTCTGCGACAGAGGAATCGAGTGGCAATAGTAGCAAAGCACCAAAGATTTTACACTTACCCTGGAATGCACCCCAAATGTCATAGTCTTGAAAAATGTACCCTATATGCACACTGCCTACATTGAAACAGTCAACCAGCTAAAGAACAAAGTGACTTATTGGCTTTGCTCCACTTTTGGGTCCATCATCAGTGAAGTTTTGTTCAAAGACATACTTGGTGTACCTAGGGTGCAGTGGGTGGGGAATAATGCAAAGAGCCGCACTGATGATTGTATTATCATAAATGTTCACAACTTTAAATTTGTGGAGTTCTTTTTAAATTGACTTGCGAATTGCCGTTGGTTTGTTCAAGGGCAATCTGACATTCTTGACCCCCTTACTGATGAGATTATTCACCAGTGTGTCCTTGGCGGGCCCCCCTAATTCCTGATCCTGTGCAATTATAGTTCCATTTTTTAAGAAGGGGGACAGGAGCAATTCTTATTGCTTGAACTTGGGCAGAGTAGTGCTGGATAAATTAGAATGTTGGGCTCTTGAGAAGAACATCTTAACTCCAGTTTAATATAGTTACAGGCCTGGATTGGGTACTGCCGATCAGTGCCTGAACCTCCACTTAATTATGACCAAGTATGTCCTTGGTCATACTTGTTAAATCTGTGGAATATTTTACTAACCAAGGGCACTAACCCACAAATCATCCACCTTCTTGCTTAGCTGCATGGCCATGTCAAGGGAAGCATCAGATTTGGCCCTAGTGGGGAATGCACCTCTTAAATAATGCAAACACAAGGTGATGATGGACGGAGTGCTGAGCCCTTTCAGACACTCACTCCCAGTTACAGATCTGGGTTGAATCCATCATCATTCTTTAGCTCCCTTCTCCACCCAGTTCAGACGCAGCCATATGCATATCAGTCATGACCCTGTTCCTCATGGAAACAGTCCAGCCCGAACTGCCTAGCCAGGTCTTCCCTGGACCGTAAACAAGCATTCTTGGACCGGTTCCAAGGTAAAACCCCTCATCAGCCAGGCTAGCTTGAATCCAGTGGCAAAGTGAGTAAGGGATCCACGTTTGGGCATACCTTGCCAACTTAAGGCAAGCAAAGAAAACACAAGGTGATGATAGATCGAGTTCTGAAACTTTTCAGACACTCACCCCAGTCACATATCTGGGTTGATTCCATCATCATTATTTAGCTTGCTTCGACACACCAGTTCAGACCCATCCATATGCAAATCAATCTTGACCCTGTTCCTCATGGGAACAGTCCAGCCTGAACTGCCAAGCCAGGTCTTCCCTGCACTGGAAACACGCATCCTGGGACAGGTTTCGAGGTAACACCCCTCATCAGCCAGGTTAGCTTGAATCCTGTGACAAAAGTGAGCAAGGGACCCACGTCTGGGCATACCCTGCCAACTTAAGGCGAACAAAGCAAACACAAGGTGATAGACGGAGTTCTGAAACTTTTCAGACACTCACCCCAGTCACATATCTGGGTTGATTCCATCATCATTCTTTAGCTTACTTCGACACCCCAGTTCAGACCCATCCATATGCAAATCAGCCTTGACCCTGTTCCTCATGGGAACAGTCCAGCCCGAACTGCCAAGCCAGGTCTTCCCCGGACTGGAAACACGCATTATGGGACTGGTTTCGGGGTAACACCCCTCATCAGCCAGGCTAGCTTGAATCCAATGGCAAAATAATCAAGGGTCTCACGTCTCGGCATACCCTGTCAACATAGTGCAAACAAAGCAAATACAAGGAGATGATGGACGGAGCGCTTAAACTTTTCAGACACCCACCCACAGTCACAGATCTGAGCTGAATCCATCATCGTTCTTTAGCTCACTTCGCCGCCCCAGTTCAGACCCAGCCATTTTGTCTGGTGCTTACCAGAAAAAATGATCCATTTACTTCTGCCAGGTGTCAGAAAATGTACATCTGTGACAAGCATAAATGGTTTTACTGCTGTATAATTTTAAACCACCATTGAGTACAGTTATGAAGTAGTAAAAGACACTCAAAATGTGGGGAGTGGGCAAATCAAAGCATGGTTTGCATTGAGAGTTTGTGAACATCCACAAACTTCCTGGTTTGAGTGTATTTGTGAAAAAGTGGATTATTAGTAGAAGTGGGTGGCAACTCTTTTCTGGTAAAAATTGCACCATTCCTTACTAGGTCCAGTCAGGTTTCATTAATTTAAATCTGGGTTCAACCCTTGGGACATGTAGCACAGAGCAGACAGACTTAACTTGGGAGAAATGTGTAAAGCATTTACCAGGCCCAAAGCAGTACAAAAACAGAATACAACTTCAATTTATGAATATAAATCTTACGAGCAAATTGACACCAAAATGAGAAAAATCAGAGGTAGTCAACCTCATCTGGTGATGGGCCAATAGGCAGGGGCTTTCATTAATTCTGAAGTGACACACTCCCCCTTTGGACGTAGAATTTCAGACCTGGTTCATATTGTTTTTTAAAGTGATTTTGATGTGTAATTCCAATGATTGTTGTTGTCTTGTGCTTATTTAATGTGATATTGTAATGTATTGCCACATTTGAAGTGGGCTACCACGATTGAAAAACGCTTATGTAATTTATATTTGTTGGTTGTGCCCCTGTTTATGACTACTTGCAAACACATGAAAGTGTCAGATATACTATGATACAAATAAATGGCTTTCACAGTAATTCAATTATGTGATCACGAATGTAAATAAAACATTTGTGGAAGTAAGGTCATTACTGGCACCTGTATACTTGACATTTTATAGTGGCCTAGCCTTGCTGACGTTAAACAGGCTCAACCCCTCTTTTTGTGTCAACTTTCACGAAGGGGGTTTTTCAAAATAGCAATTAAAAATCTAACTTTACTATCAGATAGGATTTTTAAATTCCCAGGGGCAGATTTATAATAACTGGCGCATCCCTGCATATCAGCAGGGATGCGCCAGTTATTGTGCGCCACAGCTCCGCCACCATGGATGCGCCGCATTTACAATGCGGCGCACCATGGGGAAAAAATGGCACAGATGCGTGACGCATCTGTGCCGTAAAAGTCGCGCATTGCTGGAGTTGCGTCGCAAGCGCAACGCAGCTCCAGCAATGCTTTGGGGGGACCTATCTTCACAATGCTGCGTCAATCCTTACGCCTGCTTCAAGCAGGCGCAGGGTTTTGACGCAGCATGGGCTCAAAAGGGACTGAGTGAAATCTTGTAGATTTCACTCAGCCACTTTTAGGAGGCGTTCCTGCGACGGAACGCGCCCCCCTGCACAGGTACGCCTACTGCTGGCGCAGGGCTTTACAACGTGACGCATCTCCCAGATGTGTCACGTTGTAAATACCCCACAGCATGGCGCAGGATTTGCGCCGCCGCTGCGTCACAAAAGTGACGCAACGGCGGCGTAAATGAGGCGCAAGGGCCTCATAAATCTGCCCCCTAATATTTTGAGTCCTTGATCATGGTTGTAGCTACCCCCAAACCGAAGTTATACATTGTAAATTGTTATAATATAGTCTAGTGCTTTTTTATGGGAGAGCCAGTCTTGTTACAGTGAAACATGACTTTGGAAATTTGTTTAATGCCAGGACATGTAACACTTAAATACAAATGTTCAACTCATTTAATGCCTTGAACACTGTCCTGAGGGCACTTGGAGCATACCTTCGGAGTGATCAACAAGTATTTAAAACAAAGGTCTTAGCCAGTGCTTAATTTGAGCCTGTGGTTTCCAGTGGGGGGCAACAGCACTTATTTTTGGGGCATACAACTTATTTGTTTGCATCTGCTATCTACCCAGTGGAAGAGCAGGAAAACATACAGATTGGAAAAATAAAGGTGGAGAAAGATGCCAGAACTGTCAAAGCGGACGGAAGAATGAGCCAGCAAGAGTAATATTAAGTGGCAGGGAGTGTCTGTTAGTTAGTGAAAGAGGCATGAGGGGGTTTTGAGACTACCACCCTAGGTATGTGGTGCACCAAGAGCTGCTGAGCAGAGCCTTGATCACTGGCACTCTTTCATTTATAAATGTAACACTGGTCTAAGCCTGTCAAAAGGGTTATTTTACCAGATCAAATTGGCAGTGTAAAATATGCACACACAGTCTTCAGGGACAGCCATGAAGACATGTTCTGCTTTGTCACTTTAGTGGTAGCAAAATCAGTTCTACACCCACTAGTGACATTTAAAGTACAAGCATTGGGTACATAGAGTGCCGGTTAGAAACTGGTATCCTGGTTGGCTGAGGTATGCCCCCAGACCAGGCAGGAACCACCACTCTAGTTAGGGTAACCTAGATACATACTAAAATATAACCTATTCTCATCCTCTAGTAGATTGGCACAGAGCAGTCAGGCTTCACTAAAGACCAAATGATTAAAGTATTTGTGCAACACACATACACAGTAACACAATGAATACACCACAAAAAGACTCCACACAGGTTTAGAAAAATATATAATATATATCTGCGCACAATGAGACCAAAAGGACAACAATTCAATAAGTAGAAGTCGAGATATGATTTTTTTTAAAGATTAAGGAGCTTATTTACCAGCCCATTGCCCGGTCAGTGTGTCACTTTTTTTCATGTACCAGTGGCGCAGTGTGCCTGCCCAAATTTGCAAGGCCACATGAAGACACTCTATGTGGCTTTTCATGGCCGTGTAAATGTGGCGCTCGTTCACACATTACTCTGCGTGAAAGGGGCGAACCATGGGTGTTGCTGTGGGGTGGAGTTTTTCACACAACATCAATGGAATCCGATGGATTCCCATATTAAAAGGTTTCTTAAACCTGAGAATGCATCAGATTCCTACGCCTCCCCAGAGGAGTCATAGGGGAGGCATAGTGAGGAGAAATACCTTTAATTCTCCTCGTTTTTCCTTTTTCTATATGGTTTGCATTCTGCAGCACACATATAAAGAGGAAAACGTCTCCTGTGATTGTTTTTGTGCAGGAAGGCATCCCTTCCTTCACAAAAACAATCACCCCTTCACCCCCACAATACAGACACCCTTTCACCATGGCGTATGGCGCATGGTGCATTCCTGCCCCTTTCTTTTGATGCAAGGTAGTACAGCAAGATATCTTGCAGTTCTACCCTGTGGAAATCCTCATAAATGAGGCCCTAAATGCAAAAATAGGGCTTAGACGTCACCAGCGGTCAAAAGGAATGGTGCAAATCGAGTTCAAGCCAACTACACTGGAGGGCAGGCCACCTCCAGGACCCAGATATTTTTAATGGAGTTTTTGTTGACTGTGAGATTCTACTGTGTTGTCATCGACCTGCACATGTTGTCGTTCAGGTCAAGATACAGAAGTGTTTGATTTTAGGTCAGAAACCCAGTACTTATTCCCATAAGAGCAGGGTAGGGGGTGGCTTAAAAAGATCTCTATGACGTGCAAAAGGATCGCTTTTAACCCAGTCCTGTCTGCCAGCCTATCTGTGTGGGGTAAATCAGTGCATTGTGTGTGGACAGAACACTACCTAATGAAGTGTAAGTGTCAGCCCCTCCCATTACTCACTGCCCAGGAAGACCCATCAGAATGCAGATGAATGCAGATGAGTGATCAAAATGCAGATGAGCCTCACCTCCCTGTGGTTGTGGCTGTCTAGAGGGAATGTAATAAACAAAAGTGGTTCTACCCTATCAAAAAAGTGAAATTTAATAATATTTAATTATTTTTAATTTTAAGTAATGGTAAGTAAGGTGAAATTGAGTGATCCATGAGGTGTCACGGAAAGCACTATGTGTTTTTAAAATACCCCTCACACACTATGAATCCCATAGTGTCATGCTTCATCATGGGGGTCTTCCCGTCCCTCTACAGGGCGGGGCGTGCTACTACCTACGAATACGTGGGAGCACTGTTGTTATGAATAGATAGGCTATGTGTGGTGAAGGGATGTGAGTGTTAGGGTTATGTGTAAGATATAAAGATTAAAAGGACCCTGGCTAGTAGAAAAAACAATTTTATTCAGTTCTCTAGCTGGGAGCGTTAAAAATGGGGAAGAGTGTAGGAAGTGTCACAAATTCGTGGCTGCCTACTGGGTCAACATGTTTCGTAAGCAGTCCCCACAGCTTTACTCATCAGGACCAATAATTAATAATCCCTATTGCACTCAATAGAATTAGTAATATGGTTTGTATGCCTATTATTCTGATGCACCAGACCTTTAAGAGTTTTATAGATCTGTGAACAATGGTACAATGACCCCAGTGATATAAGACCAATTTGGTATCTGTAAAAAAAAAAAAACAACAATACAAAAGAGTTTATCGCTGTTGGATTTAACACATCACCATTCTTCAGGTTCATTTGATTTAGAATTCATTTTGTTTTCGTGATATATTTTTCTAAATATATATTTTTCATTCTATATCAACGTGGGTAAGGTATTTTACTCATAACCCAATTTTTGTAGAAAGGAAAGGAAAAGGTAGTTAGACACAAAAGACAAACTATACATATATTTAAGACAAAAATACGACAAAAAATGGATGTCAGGGGACAACACAAAACATTGAAGTACTTTGCTGTGTAAACTCACTAGCTACATATATTAAATAGGCGTGATGGCCCACAGTCATTCGCTATATATAAATTCATCATATACATACTTTAGTTAGGCGTAATGTTCAGGCTTCACGAGCACACACTGGAGGGGAGGGCGCCTGGTTTAGTCACTGCGGGATGGTAAACATCGTATTAGTTAATGAAAAAGGGGCGCCGACAATCGGCGAGGCAGCAGGCACCCTGACCTGGTTTAAAGACTTGGCCAAGTCTCAACTTACGATTTTCAGGATCATTCCTCGCTTCCATGTACCTCCGTGTTGCTCCGTGGATGTCAACACGGAAGTGTGTGTCGATGCTTTTATTGGCAGAGAGCAAGCGGGAAAGAGAGGGTCAGGTATGACTAGAGCGTAAAAGGCTTTGGAAAATGGCCGCCCGGAATGGGCTTGTCGAGGACTCATTAATTTGCTTCCTGATTGGTGAAAAAAAGGGGAATAGAAATGAAAGTTTTGAACACATCATTTTTTGGGTGTCCAAAAAGGGGAAGCGGGTCTTTTTTAGTCCGAGAAATATATATAATAATGAATTTAATAAAACGGAAAAATGAGTTGGAACAACGTTGCAAATTAAATTCACCAAATATTGCCACTAGAACGTAAGAGACTCAAAAAATGGCCGCCCGGAACGGATCAGTGCAGTAGTTCATATATCACTTCCTGGTTCGTCACCGAAGGATTTCGAGGAACAATGAGACGCTGTCGTTCTCAAGGGAATATAAGTTCAAGAGTGACATTTCACTTTTCATTTCCACCTGGGTTAGTACACGAGGAAAAGGGGGGTTTGTGGACACATCGTAATCATTGTGAGGTATGACCAAAGAGCGGTATCTTGATCATGATCGTGTGGGCCATAAGTCATTAATTCGCAGATTAAAACATGGGAAGCTTGAAATAAAGGCTGTCCATGATCAGTCTGTGGAAAACTGCATATATCATTTCTCATTTATCTTTTTGTCGTTTTCCATAATTGGTGAAAACAGCATATGGAATCCGGTTATAGTGAAAAACGATCCGTTCTGGGGATTAGTAAATAACTAAATAATGCCACATATTTCATTTCTTTGTTTTTCATGAATGGTGGACCACCTGCATATCGGCAAAAATCATTTGAAGGTAATGAGCAGAAAATGATTGAAAAATAAAAAATTAATAAATGAATGAATAGAAATTCTGGAAAATTCAAAAGATGGGAGCGATTAGTTCTATAGCTCAAAAAAGGGGGGTTTCTATTTGTAGTTACAATTGGCTCCACGGAATATCATCATTAAGGCCTATGATATTGGTCTTTAGGCGGTGTACCCATCTTTGCTCTTTCTCAAAGTGATACTTTTCATTTGGTACTTGTTCAATTACTGTCCATGATATGTCTTCTGGTGTGTGGGCAAAATTAATGAAATGTGCTGCCATTTTTGTAGCACCTCTTTTGCACCTGATGTTGCTTTTATGTTCTCCGATTCTAGTTTTTACGCTTCGTGTAGTCATCCCTATATATTCTAGTTGACAGGGACATGTGATAAGATACACAACATTGTTGCTGTTACAGGCGGTGAATTTTCTCTGCTCCCACTTGGTACCGTCAAGAAAGGTAATACTTATACTCTTGCTGGTAAGAGAGCAGACTTTGCATCTTCCACATGGATAGTGTCCTTGGATTTTTGCCATAGCTGTTGATTGGCCTGTAGGTTCATTATGGCTTGGTCTTGTGTGGACAAGCATATCGCAAATACTTTTTCCTCTTCTGTGAGCAAAAATGGGTTTCGGGAGGTTAAGTCCTCACTATTCAGGATACGCCAATGCTTGTTCACAATTTTGGTAATTCTGTTAGAATTAGTGTCATATGTAGTGATGCAGAACGGTCGGTTTTCATTGCGTTTTGGTGTAGCAGGTTCTAGAAGGCTTTCTCTGCAATTGTTGCGCGCTCTTTTATATGCTTTGTCAATGATCCGTTTAGGGTACTGTCTTTTTTCAAGTTTGACTTTGAGATCTTCTGATTGGATTTTGAAATCTTCGATTTCAGTACAATTGCGTCTTAGACGCAAAAATTGTCCATAAGGAAGATTGTCTCGCAGGTGTTTGGGATGAAAACTCTGATATAGTAGAAGACAATTTTGGTTTTGAAGTGGGCCGTAGTCAACAGTCTCCCATCTTTAGGTGATATATTCAGATCAAGAAAGATCAACTCCTTGTTGGAGATTTTACTGGTGAAGTTAAGAAATTCGTCTTGGTAGTTAAGCCAAGTCATGAATCGATTAGCGGTATCCTCATCGCCGTCCCAGATGATCAGTATGTCATCTATGTATCTTTTCCAGATACTGATGTGGTCATGGAAAGGGTTGTTAGGATGTAGAATCTTTGTTGTTTCCAGATGATGCACATAGAGACTAGCTATGCTGGGAGCGAAGGTGCTCCCCATGCTGGTCCCGTGCTTCTGAAGGTAGATGGTATCATTGTACTTGAAGAAGTTCTCTCTCAATGCTAGATTGCAGCATTCCATGATGATGTTTCTAGGTGTTTGATACGCCCAATCAGTATCAAAGAGGAGTTCCTCAATGATGTTTAGAGTCTCTGTATGCGGAAGACTGGTATACAGACTTTCAACATCACAACATATTAGCAGTTGGTGTTTGGGATCAAAAGGAAGATCTTCTAATAGCACAAGAACGTCTTTGGTGTCTCTCAGGTACGTTGATGTTTTTTGAACCATGGGTCTCAAATATGCATCTGCGAATTTCGAAACTGGTTCTAGGATAGAACCTATACCAGATAAGATAGGACGACCCGGAGGATCTTTTAGTTTTTTATGTATTTTAGGAAGAGTGTATAGATAAGGTGTTCTAGGTGACTCTTGAATAAGGAAGTCTCCTTCTTTTTTCGTTATCCATCCATGAGCAAGTGCTTCTTCTGCCATGCTCATAATCTTTATTTTCACCCTTTCTGTTGGATCATGATCCAGGATTTTGTAATTTCTAGGATCTTGGAGTAGAAGTTTACATTCATTGTCATACTGATCTTTTGATTGTATAACTATGGCCCCTCCTTTGTCAGCAGGTTTTATCACCAGGTTGTGATTGCCGTTAAGTTCTCGTATCGCTTGTTTTTTATTTTTGGTTATGTTCTGGAAAACTTGATTGGTGGTTGGATGCAGGTTCTCCAAATCTTTCATTACAGCCTTCTCAAAGGTGAGCAGCTCTATGGGAAGAGTAATATCCGGTGGTATGAAGGTGGATTTTAGTTTTAAACCAGTGTCCCCCTCTTGTGTTTCTCTTGGTTCTTTGTCTTTGAAAAAGACTTGTAGTTTCAGTCTCCTCATAAATTCTTGTATTTCTTTGCATAGTAAGAAACTATCCATATTTGCTGTTGGCACAAAACCTAGTCCTTTTTCTAGGACTTGGGTTATGAGTAAAATACCTTACCCACGTTGATATAGAATGAAAAATATATATTTAGAAAAATATATCACGAAAACAAAATGAATTCTAAATCAGATGAACCTGAAGAATGGTGATGTGTTAAATCCAACAGCGATAAACTCTTTTGTATTGTTGTTTTTTCTTTTTTACAGATACCAAATTGGTCTTATATCACTGGGGTCATTGTACCCTTGTTCACAGATCTATAAAACTCTTAAAGGTCTGGTGCATCAGAATAATAGGCATACAAACCATATTACTAATTCTATTGAGTGCAATAGGGATCATTAATTATTGGTCCTGATGAGTAAAGCAGTGGGGACTGCTTACGAAACATGTTGACCCAGTAGGCAGCCACGAATTTGTGACACTTCCTACACTCTTCCCCATTTTTAACGCTCCCAGCTAGAGAACTGAATAAAATTGTTTTTTCTACTAGCCAGGGTCCTTTTAATCTTTATATCTTACACATAACCTTAACACTCACATCCCTTCACCACACATAGCCTATCTATTCATAACAACAGTGCTCCCACGTATTCGTAGGTAGTAGCACGCCCCGCCCCGTAGAGGGACGGGAAGACCCCCATGATGAAGCATGACACTATGGGATTCATAGTGTGTGAGGGGTATTTTAAAAACACATAGTGCTTTCCGTGACACCTCGTGGATCACTCAATTTCACCTTACTTACCATCACTTAAAATTAAAAATAATTAAATATTATTAAATTTCACTTTTTTGATAGGGTAGAACCACTTTTGTTTATTACATATCATATAGGAGGTAGGTTCTATCCCAGTACCTCTTCACTCCCTCCCTTTGATGAATTTTTGTCTAGAGGGAATGCACAAAGTGTAGCTATCCCCCAACCCAGATGTGTGTTGGAGACAGGCTATTTTTATAAGTACCATTTCTAAACAAGCATTTGCAATGCAATACGTCTCGCATTAATTAAGTTTGAGCTATTGGCATTGCTAAATATTGCAACACCAATTGCAACAAAAGTCTATAAATTGTAGGCCAAAAAAATGTGTATTAATTTTTGTAGCAATGGTGGCATGCTGCGCTTTAGATTAATATTTTTAAAAGTAAAGTGCGCCATACTGCGATTGCTACAATAGTTAATTGTGGATTGATGTGTGCACTGATGGCTGGTGGTGTGTGTGCCTGTAGAAATTGTGCACTGATGGCTGGTGGTGTGTGTGCCTGGTGGAAGTGTGCACCGCCGGCTGGTGGTGTGTGTGCCTGGTGGAAGTGTGCACTGACGGCTGGTGGTGTGTGTGCCTGGTGAAAGCGTGCACTGACGGCTGGTGGTGTGTGCCTGGTGAAAGCGTGCACTGATGTCTGGTGGTGTTTGTGCCTGTAGAAACTGTGCACTGATGGCTGGTGGTGTGTGTGCCTGGTGAAAGCGTGCACTGACGTATGGTAGTGTGTGCCTGGTGAAAGCGTGCACTGACGTCTGGTGGTGTGTGCCTGGTGAAAGCGTGCACTGATGGCTGGTGGTGTTGTGCCCAGTGAAAGCGTGCACTGACTGATGGTGTCTGTGCCTGGTGAAAGTGTGCACTGATGGTGTGGTTGTGTGTGTGGTTGTATGTGGTTTTGTGTGTGTGGTTGTGTGTGTGGTTGTATGTGTGGTTGTGTGTGTGATTGTGTGTGTGGTTGTTGTGTGTGTGTGTGGTTGTATGTGTGTGTGGTTGTGTGTGTGTGCGGTTGTGTGTGTGGTTGTGGTTGTGTGTGTGGTTGTGTGTGTGTGCTTGTGTGTGTGCTTGTGGTTGTTTTTGTGTGGTTGGGTGTGTGTGTGGTTGTGTGTGTGGTTGGGTGTATGGTTGTGTGTGTGGTTGTGTGTGTGGTTGTGTTTGTGTGTGTGGTTTTGTGTATGGTTGTGTGTGTGGTTAGGAAGCGGGGTCTATCAGTTGTGTGATATCTATCATTGCATCTATAAAAGGAGTGTGGAGTTACTACCTGTGGTGGTGTAAAGCCATGGGAACTGTCACGAGACCCTCTGTATCATTCCAGTGGGCTGTGGCAGGCCTGGAGTCGGACTTGTGTTCTGTGTTTGCCGCAGGGCATGTCGGACAAAGCTGGCAGTCACCACAGCCACTGCCCTCGTCCGGCCTTGCTGTCTTTCATGTGCCTGTATAGGTTGCTTTCATCTTTCCTGCTCTCTGCTTTCAGTTGTTTTTCTCTGCTTCCTCTACTTGCAGCCACCCATTTGTCCGAGTCTCTTGATCTTTAGTTTCCCCTCTCCCTGTGATCTTTGATAAATGGTATCTTCCTCTGCTGCGCCAAAGTCTCTATTGTTAAACCAGTGGGGAAAGGGCTGCATTTGACGCAGAAAGCAAATCCGACAGTGAGTCACTGTGATGAAACCTTACTTGAAAATCTTCCAGGGGCTGGAAAATTAGAAATTACAAAACCGACACCGAACCGAACATATATGTCAGAAGATTGATTTTCACAAGGTCTGCCATTCTGCCACATCTGATACAACACTGCGGATTGTCTCTTATGTTCATGCTACGGTTGTTTCACGCATGTTTTCAGTGGTCTCGAACAGATAATTCTGCTCCTTTGGGCCAGTGAAAAGTGACATTGTGCCTGACCATCCAACAGCACAGTTTGTACACAATATTCATCCAAAGTCATCATTGCACTAGTCTTCTGTAAACATCTGCAACAAAGGCAAATGAGTGAGGTACTTTTATTTTGTTAATGAGCATTGACAAAGCCAATAGGCCTGACTTGCATTTGGAGCCCAAGATTGCTACGGTGAAAATACAAAGAATGCAACAATTGCTTTTCGTGTCAACGTATGTATGAGATAAACAGTTTGATGTCTGAAGATTCAATTTCCCTTTAAGATGTAGAATAGTCCCTTCTGCACTGCAGTCTAAGCACCCCATAGGAGGCGAAATGATCCACTGAACAGTCCTGACTGTACTTCTGTGGGGCACAGACAAAGACCCCTCCATGTATATGGTAGAGAATTGTTAACCATAGGTCTTATAGACTGATGCACTGTCAAGCCAGACCTAAAAATAAAGGTATAGTGGGATATCGATTCTATGCACACAATATTTAAAAAACTGGTCATTCCAATCGCCAGCAGAAAGTCAAAGACGCCTCTGGTAGGTCTGTCAGACTCCAGCGCAAAATTTCATGCGAGTATATCCATGCCTCTGAACTAGTGGCAGGGCAAGGGTGTCGTGGGCCCTAAGGAAAGGAAGAAAATGCCGCAATTGGGAGGCGGCTCCTCGAAGCCATGGGCCCCTGTGCTAATCAACCTGCTTCAACCATTGATAGCTGCACCCCAGCTCTGAACTTTGCCTTAATGTTTTTAACAGCCCAATGTAGCACCCACCAACTTCAGTGGTTATGAAATACACGTGTAGCACCTACACAGCTGGTTTGGATGCTATGAGCCTTGAACCTGATCCATCACTTTACTGATACCGGCCTGAGATATTTGGGCTACGAAAAAGTCTTCAAATTTTAATGGCATCTTAATAAAATGCATCGTTGTATTATCGATCCTGGCCTTCTCAGACTACATCTGCGTGTCTACGGTGGAGCTCTTTCATTGTAACCCCAATAGAAATAATGGAGTTCCAGACAAAGCTATTACTTCCCCAAACCCAGCAACTGTAGCATAAATGCGCCCT
Organism: Triturus cristatus; assembly: GCF_964204655.1. Lineage (NCBI taxonomy): Eukaryota > Metazoa > Chordata > Amphibia > Caudata > Salamandridae > Triturus > Triturus cristatus. The sequence continues at coordinate 1,208,063,984 of NC_140591.1, read as the reverse complement.
TCACTTTAAGTACTATGTAAAGATGTACCTGTTTTTTTTAGTTTTTTTAAACCTGTAAAACATTGAAAATACCTCAATGACAATCCGGTATGACAGGGACTATAAAGTCACCTAAAGTTTCAGACGGCAGGACGAACTACGATTCCAGTGTCTGAGTTTTTTGTAATAAATGTCACCAGAACCCTGCGGTTTCGATGTGGGTCTAGGATATTCCATTACTTGTAATATAATTTTGATGTGATATTAACCAAACAATGGTTTATGTAAATATACTTTTTGCGATTCACGTAAATGGGTTAAGTGTTTTTATCTGCTCTTTACTGGCTGTGTTTGGTAGAAATGGACATTTGCATGCGTTTTATGTTTATTATTGACCGAGAACCCATAATTCAGAGTAATGATGTCATGGCTGTGAATTACGGGTTTTATATATGTAAACATTAGTTAAAGGAAATCTTAACAGGCTGGGACTTTTAAACGCAAGTCTTGTTTTGATGACTTAACATATGAACGTCGGGATGCAGAGCATTACTTTTAACGTAAAACATAAGGTACAGAGACAGAGAGAGAGAGAGAGAGAGAGAGAGCGAGAGAGGGGGAGAGAGAGCGCGAGAGAAAGAGAGAGCGGGAGAGACAGAGAGAAATAGAGAGAGAGAGACTGCAATCTGGGTTTCTGGCGACCAACTAGAAGAAGCATTGGCCGCGCGGCCATGAAATTAACGCCGCGCGGCCATGAAAGAGAAAGTGAGACACATGGGGTAACATGGAAGGGGGTCCGGTGAGTGCTAAAGCAACACAGGGAAGGGTGAGGGGTGGATGTGAGAAGCAACATGCAGGCTGGCAAATGGTGTGCACTTTTGCGGCCGCTTTGATGTTCTCAGTGGCCGTGCGGCTCACTGAGAACATCAAAGCGGCCGCGAAAGTGATCAGCAGGCTGACAAATGGTGCGCGCACCCGGAGCCCATGCACTGTAGTTGGAGGCCTGAAAAGCCACTAGTCTGCACTTCCAAATCCCGCTCTCTAAAGCTCTCGCCAGAGCAGTGCTAAAGCGCTGGCTCAGGCGAGACCTAAAAAGTAATGTTAAATCTAACTTCACCAGTAAGGACAATTTATCATTACCATTCCAAAAATGTCAAACATGTAAAAGCTACTCACCTCTAACCAGGTATTACAGCGTGAATGTGTATTAAGGAATTCCAGATCCTGGCCTATAAGAGGGGCTGGGCATACTGTAGTGAAAAATTAAATAAACTGTCACTACCACACCATGGAATCATAAAGGTACATGTCCTACCTTTTACTGACATAGCACCCTGCCCTTGGGGTTACTTAGGGTCTACTTTGGAGGTGACTTATATGCAATAAAAGGGGAGTTTAAGTCTTGGAAAGTAGTTTTACATGCAAAGTTGTATTGGCAGTCAACTACACACACAGGCACTCCAGTGGCAGGCTTAAGACAGGTTTGTAAGGCTACTTCTGTGGGTGGCACAATCAGTGCTGCAGCCCAGTGGTAGCATTCGAAGTACAGGCCCTGGTTATAGGGTATACTACTTTACAAGGGACTTACTAGTACAACAAATATGCCAATCAGGTATACACCGATGTCATCATGTTTAGGGGAGTAGCATGTGTACTTTAGCACTGGTTAGCAGTGGTAAAGTTCGTAAAATCCAATGGCCAAGAAAAAGAATCAGCAAAAAGGAGAGGCAAAAGGCAAAAGGTCTGGGGAAAGACCACTCTAAGGATGACAGGTCTAACAGTACCATATACTAGGGACAGATAAGTAACTTAAATATGTCAATCAGGTATTAGCCAATTGCACATTCACTTTAGGGGTCAAAGCAGATACGGTGGATGTTTGACATCAGCCTCCCAGTGTTGAGAGTCAGTAAACCAGCACTAAATCTTACAAAACGTTGGGCAAAAATGAGGGCTAGTCTGCAAAAAAGGCCTTTATTCACAGTATTTAGAAACTAATTTCTTACCCTTTATTTCCCTGGAAATAGTCAGAGATTTTCCTTAGTAAAGGGCTAGTGTAAATCCCTTTCCAGAGATACAGGAGAAGTAGAATGCACCCACGATTTGTGGCAGTTTCCATGAAGAAGTTTCTCCATGGGGACAAATGTTTTTCCTGTGGAGTTAAAAAACAGTAAGAGAAAAGAAATGTGCATTTTAACAGGGAGCACAATTTTACAAAACGCACAATTGCATACTGGCGAGACAGTAACACGAGAAATTGTCACATTTCCCTCCCAGTGCTTACACATGAAGATCTGCTACATACTGGGAATGCTTGTGAGTAGCCAAAACTGCTAAGTCTATTCCAATGCTTTGCTGTTCTTTTGTGGTGCAGAAATTCGATTTCCTTTATGAATTGGGCCCTTAAGGCCCAGAGAACAAACAGCAATATGGTAAAAACATTAATATCTCACATATGAACTTAAGATATTTGAGGTGATATTATCCTCCACCACAGGAATGCATCAGAATTGGTAATACACTAATCTTTTACCTCCTTTGAAAGAAAATGAAAGTCAAATATGAATTGAATAACTATTGTGATCAAGTGAAGCAATAGAGAAACATCAATTATTCATTACTGATGAGACCAGTGGATCGCTGTACCCCTTTAACCTCATGTAACATATGCAGCGCGAATAACATAACATGTATTTGTAAAGTGCACCTTCACCTGTGGGCATTTTGGGGGCATATTATCAAGAAACGGCATTAAAATTATCGCCGGTTTAGCTGCCGCTAAAGCAGCGATAATGGGCTTGATAATATGCCCTTGAGAATTCTCATAGAGGCCCATGTTCTGGTGTCAACATGGGCTTCTATTGGAATTCTCACGGGCATATTATCAAGCCCATTATCGCCACTTTAGCGGCAATTTTCCGCCGCTAAAGCGGTGATAATTTTAACACCATGCTTGATAATATGCCCCTTGGTGCTGAATAACGGATGTTTGTTACCCAACTCAATGGTACTCATTTAATCGACCTCAGAAGGATTAAAGGCTGAGTGGACCCGCCTGTATTTGAACACAGGCTCGTACAGTGGACACATTAATCTACTAAATCACCAGACCGGCCAGCTAAGGATGGAAAGGCCTAATTTTATTTAAGATCGTGCTTTCAATCCAATGCTTGAACTTGATATGTATAGATTGACAGATACAAACATTTGACCCACTGCACATCTGGTAAATTACTTGAGCTCAGAGATTATTAGAGGTTATTATGTGGACTATGTGCTTTCAGTGTTACTGTTATAAAACACAGCTTTCACACTAATGTCTGTCATACCACTTTGCATATTTATTTTATTTATTTAGTAATTTTAAATACGTGACCTAAGAGTATAAGAATTTCCTATAGAGAAACAGTATCTGCTACATGCAAGAGATTTAAATAGGGACGGTTTCTAAAATTGCATATCTGATTGTAGCATTGCATAGAGCTCATCATGTCTAGGATTGAAAAGATTGAAAAATTCATTTTTACAAGTACTGCAAGTTCCACTTCATTATTCTTAGGATTCTGATCTAAATTAGAGTTAATAGGTACGCAAATGAAATGCTGCAATCAAGATGAGGGAGTGAAGACATTTAAGCGAATTATAAGCTCAATTCCCCATGGGAAAGACATCACATCATGAAAGAAAGGTGTCTCCTAAATTACCTAACACTCAATATTAAAGGCAAAAGGCTTCCGTTTTTTAACAGAGTCTCAACCACATATTTCTATGTTGCATGCTTTCTCATCAAGTCCTCACCTGGTACTGTAATCAATAAGGGCGAGCTCAACCAATCTTGGGGGGTGAGCACTTTGATGTAATTAAGATGCTCATTGTCGGGACAGGGAAAGAGTTTAAAATTGCCTTTGGGTGATGCCCCAGCTCTCTGAGTTATTATTGGGGAACCCTTGGCAGGTTAAAAACGACAAAACGGTGTGTAACGAGAGCTTAATGACCCCTGCGTCCAATGGTCAACATGTTTCAGCTCGTTCAATTTGCCTCTGGAGGCATCCAGCTTTCATCATGACAATCCGAGTCACTATTGGTAAGTTCTGTTATTAAAGCTCAAAGTCGAACTTCACATGCAAACATGCATGCACTCGTAAACCAAATAACTTCCACAATTCGGAGAACAATTATTTTTTTGTAGACCAGGGGGCAGATTTACAAGCCCCTTGCGCCACTTTTGCGCCGCCGTTGCGTCACTTCTGTGACGCAGCGGCGGCGTAAAGCTAGCGCCATGCTGCGACGGAATTACAACGTGACACATCTAGGAAGATGCATCACGTTGTAAAGTCCTGCGCCACATGAAACCTGCATCAGGTTTCATGTGGGCGTTCCGGCGCAGGGTGGGCATTCCGCAGGAAACACCTCGGAAAAGTGCCTGAGTGAAATCTACAAGATTTTACTCAGTCACTTTTCCGACGCCGCTGTGTCAAAACCTTATGTCTGCTTGAAGCAGGCTTAAGGCTTGACGCACCATGTTGCAGATTGGCTGGGTTGGAACAGTGCTGGAGTTGCGTCGCGCCCGCGACATGACTCCAGCACTGCGCCAACCTTACGCCAGCAGATGCGACATGCATCTGCATTTCCTTGCGCCATGGCACGCCGCATTGTAAATGCAGCGCATGCGTGGAGGCGCAAGGATTGCAATGCGTGTCGCAAGCTTCCTAGCGCAACCCTGCTGATTTGAAGGGATTTGCCAGGAATTGTAAATCTGCCCCCAGGTTCTTCCGGTCATCTCTACTTCCTGAAGAGGCTCCTATTTAGCCCCATAGGTTGTTACAGGCTGGCAACCTTACATCACACTTTCTCCAAGACCTGACATTGCACCCAATGCAGGAGTTGCGGAGCCAAATTAGGGGCCAATACATTTTTCATCTGCTTATAGCTTTGGTGCTGTCTGATAAATGGGTATCAAAGTTCACACCTAATGCACATTTAAAAGAGAGAAAGTAATATTAAATATTGCAAGAAGATGCCCCCCTGAACCTCTTGATGGGGCACATGAGAATCAACAAGGCACAGATTTGTTTTGGCCCTTACGTTAATTGTGGAACCCTTTGAAGACGGGGTCCCTCCCCCCACACCACAGGATCTACAGTTTCCTGTGTTATGTGGGTGCCCCCTTTGGGGGGGAGGGTCAAAAACGGTTTTGCCTTCCTAGCCATATCAGGCTTACATTTTTGTTGGTTATGTCAAGTTTTGAGCATATCCGAAATGGGATTAGGGGTAAAGATAAATGAGGACACTAATAATTTCAATTAATAATAACGTTGTCACTGTTTGAACGATATGCATGGAATCCAGTAGATAACAAGTTACAGATAACAAGTTAAGCTCTGCACAACCTCATGGCTCTGTAGGGGTGGTGCAGAACCTGACAAGAGGCCAGGCAAAGAGCAGAATGAACGTGGCAGATAAATGCAGACGCTCATAAGGAAAAACGTGACATTTAACTGGAAACACACACACCTAAAAACATGGTTCAGTGAACGCTAAGCTGAAAAACCCTGAAAGCTGCCGATAATGCACACACTACAGATTATAATTCTTGCCCACCTGCTATACTCTGTACATACATGAGACAATGGCATGCAAAACATTTCTACAAAGAATAAAATATGGCTTACTGGTGAGCTGTTGTGTGCAAATATGCAGTGGCAAAAGCGATGCATTTTGCAAATGTATTGATGAATGAACCATTCAAATAACCTACTAAATTTGCAAAAAGCAATATGTGGGTTCCTCCAAAGAAGGCTTAAAGAAAGTTGGAATGAACATAGAAGAGCTCTCAGAAGTAAGGATGTAAAATATACCATTGTCTCTCATTTCCAGGATGAACACTCAAATACTGCTAGAAAAGATACGAGATGTACTAGTATAGACCAATTAGTCAGGAACAAAGGAGATGGAAATTATGAGGAGACTCTAAGGAAAAAAGAAGCACTATAAACTGACATTCTCCAGACGGAGTGTTAGATTAAAAACAGATAGATTGAATCCCAAGACTTTCTCTTTAAACAATAATGCAGGGGCGCCGTGCAGATTGCCCCACAGCCCCGGGGACCACCACCTCCCTGGGGCAACTTTGAACAAAGGAAAGGGTACTGCGTGGCCCCGCTCCTGAAGCCAAGGTTGGCCCTGGAGACAGACACCCCACTGGGCCGGCTCCTGCTTTGTCTAGGGGTGCCCACCCCCAGGACATTGCTATTTGCTATGGCTTGGTGGGACCTTTACCGCTTACTCCAAGCCATAGCCAACTGCGCTCCACTTCAGCAAGCGAGAGTATTTTGTTCTCGCTTGCTCAAAGTAGAGCATAATTGCTTTTACATAGAGTGAGCTGAATGTTAGCACCTCCCTATGTGTAAAAGCTATGCTGGCTCCAGCAGGAGATGGTGAGCCAGCAGGAACAACCGGAACCTTCAGGCTACCCTCACTGCCCCAAACTGTATAAACTGGATGCCCTGGGTAGGACTAGGGCACCCACACCACAGGCCGGGCCCCGGGAGATTAGTTACCAGGGGCCAAAATTGGCCCAGGGAAGGGGTGCCTCTTGGATTAAATAAAAAAAAATTAAAAAAAGACCGGAGAGTCACCGGAGGACCTACCCCCTTACTTCACCACTCTGCAAACGTGCAACTTGGTTCACTTCACTGCTGGTTGGGGGATGAAGTTCCCCCAGGTCCAGAGGGCACTAGGGAGAAAACAAGCCCTCCTATTACCTCCAGTGAGTCCCACACAGTGGGTTTTCTGAGATGTCTTCTGAGGCCGTGCCCCCTTTCTCCAGCACTCTGCAAATGTGTCTTCTTGCGCACTGCTGGTTCAGGGATGAAATCCCCTTGGAAATTGAAGTTTAGTGGCGGCCAACAATCCCTCCTGTTACCTCCAGTAAGTCCCACACAGAATTAATAAATGAATGAATGAATGAATGAAAAGCTTTATTGCACATTTACTTAAAATCATATGCAATATTTCTGACATCAAGAAAAACATGATTAAAATTCAATCTGAATCACACAATAAATTCATGTAGAATGTTTGTTCATTTAAAAAACATATTTTTTTAGCAGCATTGATTGAAAGTAAATGTCTATTTCCTGTCTTGAAGCCCACATACAGCAGGATTGAAAGGAGATTAGGACATCTTTACAAGCTGCGGGGTTGTCTAACCGCCTCAAGTTTAAAGTGACCAAGTGCCTTGAACTGCATAATAAACTTAATATTGGAATTGCGTGGCGAGTTTCTCCCTGCTTGTTTACTTTTTGCTTGTGCAAACCACACCTAATAGCTCACTCCTGTCTCTTCGACACCAGGCTTGTTTTCAAAACATTTATGATTTCTTTCAAAACATCAATAGTTGTTTTAAAAACATATCAATTCTAGAAAAAACCCTGGAGTGACCACTTTAGTATAAAACACCCTCACTCCCCTCTACAAATTAGAGGAGAATTCCTTCCAAGCTGAGACTGTGGTCCTGCATGCCAAATCTCTGACAAGCAGTGGACTGACATGCCTTGCGGGTAGTCATCCTCGATGCAGAGACAGAGTCCTTCATTCTAAACTATCAGGTGAGGGTGCTGGTTCATCCCTAGGGGTTTCTTAGATGCCCATACATACACCTACATATCCAGGTTAGGCTAGATACATTTTAGCAAATTGCTTAGGGCGCGCATTTTAGGAATATGCAAGTGCTACTGTTTTTATCTGAACTGTTTCTGTTCATCTTATTAGCACTATGGTAGAAATGTATCTACTATTCACTATATTGGTACTAGCAATCTCTTTTGTAAGCTCCTGTCTCCTGATTGTTGCAGCACATACGTTTTACACAAAGCTGTCGCTGGACCAATAAATTCTTATTGAAATGTCTTAATTGCCATCATGTGTTCTCTGAGAGAAAGCAAGCACGAGTGTCTGAGCGAAACATACTGTACTGTTTTCCACGATCCCTGAGGAATCAGGGTTGTCATGTTCAGTGGTTGCCAGAGACTACACACACCACTGTAGAATACAGGGTGTGGTAGTGGCACTGTAGAGCTAGCTGGTCTAATAGCTGACATTTCCTGTGGGGGTGTCTGGAAGTGTTCCTGACACCAAGCCCTCAGTTAAGGTCATCCAAAACGTGCAGGTCCTGGGGTACCCCTAGGAATTACACGACATGGCACCGCCAACATTGTGTTGGTTCTGATGTAAACAGTGAAATCTAGGTAGTTCAGTCGTGCTTTCTCAGAAAGCCCTACTCACACCCTTTCAGAGATGTGTTAAGTGTGAAGGGGAATTCCGCCTCAGCTGAGCAGATATACTCTGTGTATTGGATGATGGTTTAGCAAGATTGTAAGGATAAACAGTTTCACACAATGTGCAAAACCCTTCCTCTAAACGTACTCTTCTCTTTTAAAAGTGACTGAGCCCGCGAGTAGCTCAGGGGAAGACGAAGTTGCAAACGCTCTTAACATCTCAGAGAACTGCAGACATGCAGTGACTAGTAAATTGTTAGAACACGGCATACCTCCAACAGGTGGCTGTGTTACCTTTGTGATCGAGGTACACGAGGTGTTCATTTCCCACCTGCAGCTCCGGTGACTAAATTGTTTCACACATACATTGTAGTTGAACCACCAGATGAATACATTGCATATGAAGACATTGAAGTCCTGTTAACTTACCAGCAGCATAAAAGCTGGTTTAAAAGCGCTCTCCCACTCACAAAATCTGTCATGAGACTCGGTCAACTCAGCATAGAAGGAGCGACCTGGCCAGTCTTGGCGACACACACTCCACATCCCGAGATAGATAGTCGATGAAGTCCGCATAATATACAAAGATAGAGTCAGGGTATACAGACACATTGTCCAGTTTGTCATGCGAAAATTGACAGTCCAACCTGCGGGAAATGCTCCAGTGGGTCCACATCATACCACATCTATAATTAACCCACAGACACTGAAATCAGTAATAGGGACAATAACTTCCAAATGGGAGCACATTCCATTCTGGATAGCACAAAAATTGCACAGCTGGAAGCAGTATTTGCCAATGGGGATGCTTCCCTCAATTGAGGATTGTACCACTTGGGGAACAATTGTTGCCGTTGTTCACGTCAGAATACACAGTACTCCTTCCTTTAGAAGTTGTTCCAGAAGCAATGAAACAAATACAGAATGAGTACAGGGCAGGACATGCCCTGGACTTGGGAATAAAACTGATGGGTAATGTTGCCCAAGTCTCTGCAATCATGCTGAGCGATATAATGGAGGAGGCAGCAGCAGTGGCCATACACAGCTGCCTAAGGGAAATATCACCTAGAAATAGGGATCAAGAATTACTAAAAGTTATCAAAGAAACCTATGCTGAATTTGGGAACCAAAGCAGGTAAGCCACAAATGACGGGTAGTCCCGACAAAGACAACTCAAAACAAGCACCCACTTCTTAAAAGAAATTCATGATCAAGAGGTGGGTCTCCCCAATGCGAGTCCTCAGAAAAGAGGTACAACCTTAGGAATCGTGACAATATTAGAAATTAGACACTTATACACGTTCCTTTCATTCCATCCAAGGTTCATCAAAAACTTGGAAAGGGACGGGTGATCAGAACAAAAGAATAAAGATCGTCAAAGGCAAAAAGGCAAATACATTGCACTTCAGATTACATTATCAAACAGGAAGAGCAACATAAATCAAAGCCTCAATTTTCAAAAGAAGAAAGTAGCTGGCTTGAAAATTAGAAATGCCCAGATTACTGAGGACTCACCTTCTGAATGGGGAATGGCCTCTGACTATGCTAGTCAGCACGGCAGAAGTAACAATAGCTCACCAAAACCTGAAGGATTTTCTGGTGACAGCAGTATTGAATGAACACATCACGGTGGAAACACTAGATACGAAAGTTAGTGTTCCGCATAGACTGTAGGAAATTACACTTCAAATAGAGGGGGACATCTCAAGAAAGGTTAAAGTTCTCTTTTGGGAAAACTTAACATATGGATATCACATTCTGCTAGCAGAAAGTGATTGGCCGCCTGAATTTGTGATGGATTGCCCAAAGGGGGAAAGCGCCATTTTGCCTGCTTTCTCCGACCTCGTTCCAGAATCTTTTAAAACATTCATACATGCAGCAGTGGGGGCTAGCGCTAGCTACGGCATTATACCCCAACCATATAGGGTGGGACGTGGAGTCTACTCACTGCGAAATCCCAATAAAATCTACTACAAATTCATAGAGACAGTGCCCTATAAATAACTATCCAAAAAGACAGGTCAAAGAAATCTTAGACCAACTTGAATACCAAGGGGTGATTGAGACTTACACCTCCCCAAAGAATAATCCTTTGTTTCCAGTAATTAAACCTGACAATACATATCGTCTAATTTTAGATTACCGACATTTAAATACATGCACATGCCAAGGAAAATTCAGTGGTGGAGGGAAAAAAAACGGGACCTAAAGCAATCCATTTGTGTGCATTGGACACCCACACAAGTGAGGTATAATTTTAGTCGGGAGACTAAGGAGACTGCTGTGGGTTAGGATATTTGTGCCGGCTTAGTGATTCCACCCACAAATATGTGTAAAATGTGGGTTTATTAGCTAAATTTGAGGTTTGCAGGGAATTCTGGATAGGAAAGTGTATGGGGATCTACTCAAGCCATACCTCGCTGGGCTCCCCCAGTTGTCTAGTATTCAGAAATGTGTGGGTTTGGTAGTTTCCCAATATGGCCGCCGAACTCAGGGCCAAAAACCAGGGTGAACCCCCTTGCAAAACCAGGTTGTTTTGTGATAGGTAATTTTGATGTCTCCTCAATACGTTTTGGGCCCTTGCCTGTCGCGGGTACTTGACCCACCCACACGAGTGAGGTACCATTTTTATTGGGAGACCTGGGGGAACACTGGGTGGTAGGAAATTAGTGGATCCACATAGATGTCAGAACTTTCCCACACAGAAATTTGAGAAAAATGTATTTTTTCCAGCTAAATTTGAGGTTTGCAGGGGATTCTGGGTAGGAAAACGTTGGTGGGGCTCATGCAAGCCTAACCTCGCTGGACTCCCCCAGGTGTCTAGTTTTCAGAAATTTGTGGGTTTGGTAGGTTTCCCAAGATGGCCACCGAGCCTAGGGCAAAGACCCAGGTGACCCCCCCTTTCAAAACCAGGTTGTTTTGTGATAGGTAATTTTGATGTCTCCACGATACGTTTTGGGCCCTTGCCTGTTGCGGGTACTTAACCCACCCACAAGAGTGAGGTACCCTTTTTATCAGGAGACTTGGGGGAATGCTGGGTGGTAGGAAATTTGTGGATCCACGTCGATTTCAGAACTTTATCACACAGAAATTGGAGAAAAAAGTGACTCACAGCTCTTCGGAACTAATGCATCACCTCAACAGCATGACGCATCCTTGATGCTGGACTTTGTATCACAAGCCATCACTGTTGGGATCCTTGATAACGATGCAGGACCTCACATCACAGCTTCGCAGCTCATCAGAACTGAGGTCTTGTCTTGGCTACGCTACACATCCTTGAGACAGGACCTCGCTCCCAAAACAGGATTTATGGTACTCTTGTACAGTAGGCCAGACTTGATCCCTGTAGCTGACCTGAACTTGTGACTTTGTCCCAGTCCAATCCAACTATATTTACTGAAATATTTAATCCTGCATGATTCTGGTTCTACTATGTGGCCTTTGGCGTTTTGGTCCAGTTTCATCTATAAAAACGTTCTATATTTTTTAAAATTGCTGTGGAACTTTTCTTGTGTTGTGTTTTCAGTTTATTACTGTTTGAAGTGCTGCATACATACTTTACACATTGTCTCTATGATAAGCCTGGCTGCTCTGTACCAAGCTACAAGATGGTTGAGCCCAGGTTATTTAGGGTTTGCTTGTGCATCACCCTGACAAGGATTGTAGTTGCTCAACTATTAACCCCATTGGGACTTGGATATCTAAAGAGACTTGCCTGTCTATAAACAGCTCCGCACAGGGTGAAAGCTGTGCATATTAGGGACTTACCACCTGATGGGTCGTCATTGTCTGTAGGGGCTGGCCTATCATTAAAGACCTTAGAACAGAGAGAAACCAGTGTATTGAAGGGGCTTGGAACCTAATATGTCATGTGACTCTAGAGAGACTGGCCTGCCCATGACTGAGCTGAGCTGAGATAGGACACTGTATGTAGTAGGGGCTTGCCCACATTATGGGGCCTGTGTGTTTGAAGGGGCTCACCTCCTCACTAACAGCTATCCAGAGTATAAACTATCTGCATAGTAGGTGTTTGGTCATGTGATATGACTTGCTTGTGTGAATGTACTACACTCTCCATGATAATCTATGGACATGGCAAACATTTTGTGTAGTAGGGAAAATCTCACCTAAAAGTGTTTCAGTGTCTGGAGAGACTAGACTCTGTGAAGATCTGTACAGGGAGTACAGGCTGTGCGTAGTAAGTCCCAGCCCCAGTATTAGGGCTTCAGTCTCTGAAGGGATTGGCATCTCTCTAAAGTGATTTGAAAAGACTGAAGACTCTGCAGTAGGAGCTAGGTCACATAATGGGACTTGGATGCCTAGAGAGGCTGGCCAGTTTGTAAACAGCTATGCACAGGGTGACACCTGTGCATAGTAGAGATTTACCACCTTTTGAGTCTTCATTGTCTGTAAGGACTGGCCCTGCTTTGAAAACCCCATCACAGAGAGAAACATGTGCATTGAAGGGCCTTTGCATCCAATATAACATGTGACTCTAGAGGGACGGGCCTCACTGAGACTGAGCTGAGCATGTAAAGAGAAAAGTGTGCATTTAAGGGCTTGGCACCTAATATGGCATGTGTCTCTAAAGGGACTGGCCTCACCGTGACTTATCTGAGCAGGGATAGTACACTGTATGCACCTGTATGGACCTGGTCTTGGGAGTCTGAAAGTTCTGGGGTTCCCATGAAGAACTATCCACTTGGCAAAATCTGTAATTTACTGCTTCACTATTGGATTGGAATTATTTGTTTGCAATGCCTGGCCTCTCCTTAAAGATTGATACACTAAGCAACCACTGTGCATAGTAGTAGTTCGCCCATCTAATGGTGCTTGAGTGGCCAGAAAGAGAGGACTCCCTCTGAACATCCCTACATGGAGCAAAGGCTGTGAGTAATAGGAGTTTGGCCACATTATGAGGCTTGGGTATCTAGAGGGACTGGCTCTTCCAGGAGCAAGAATGTACAGGGGAAACGCGTGAGTATTAGGAGCTTGGTCACCTTATGGGGTTGAGTGTCTTGATGGAGTTGACTCTCCTTGAAGAGCTCTGCACAGAGAAAAAACTGTGTGTAGTAGGTGCCTGCTCACATAATAATGCTTGGGTATGTGTGGGGAATGGCCTCTCCATGAATTGTACTGCACAAGATGAATACTAAATAGTAGGGGCTTAGCATTGTAAGGGGCCTTGAGTATTTGTAAGGAATGTGTTCAGATGAGAAAGTTAACAGCATAGCACATTTACAGTGTAAAACAGGGACCTATATTGGACACCATCTGAATGTGAATATTTATAACTGATAGACATTTTCTAATTTCAAAACTATCAAACTCTTAGAACATGCTATACTATAAGTATTATTATTAATAAAACACATATCTTATCCATCCACAATGTTCAGTGTGCTGGCACTACATTACTCTTTCTGCTCAACAATCTGCATACCAATTTTGTCTAACAATACAATTAGAAGTATTAAAAATAGTTTTTCCATCTACGCCATTTACTTATGCTGTGTAATACCTTACATGTGTTGTGTTTTATAATAAACCAAATAAACAATCTCTAACATATACATACTGCATAAACTCTCAACTGAAGTACAAAGTCAGGTACTGTAGAGCCATGTATGGCACTGCAATTTCAAGCACCTTCTATACTTCAAAAAAACAATAATCCTTACCACAGTAAAAACTGGATTACATTTCATATGTCAATTTCTGCTAAAATAAAGTGCATGCAACCTACTTAGAATCATATGAAAGAAACAACATAATTGTACATTTTGTCTAGTGAAAATACCTTATTAAACATACTGTACATATTTACTTTCCATGGCATATCACTCTATACATTTTCAAAATTGTCTTACATATACAACTAGTTAATTAGAGTATTTCTTAATTACTTAACCATATAATAAAAAAACAAAGTTTTCTCTACATACAAGTGTTTACTGTATTTCCTAGAAGTATATATTTAACTATGTGCTCACTTAAATACACTTACAATTTTTATCACTATATCTACCATTACCTGCAAAAGAAGCCGCATGTTGAGAATAGATGGATAAAGCACTTTGTGACACATTCAAAACATGACAGCTCCGAGGATCAGAAGCAGAAGACAGTGCATTTTTACACCTGCACACCATCCATAGATAAACTCAGCTAACAAATGTTATGCAATGGATTTATGAATACATATGCTCCCACCCTTCTACCCAATCAGATTGAAACCTTTTGTAGACAGAGCATCAACCATTGGTTGAACGTAATGTAACTTCTCTTCAGCCTTCCACTCACAGCAATCACTTCTGCTGGACAGTATTGCATCTAAACATACCATACTACAATACAGTACCTTGCCCTACAACTAATCTTAAAAAATATAAGGCATACGAAACAAAGGAACACAATCCTGACTCCCTATTGCTTTTGGTGAGAGAATAGGCACATTTCTCTAACTCTCAAGTACTTTTTTTTTTCTTTTTGTCTCCTGCAAAGTTCCAGCGGTTGTCCCACAGGATTCAGAAGAGCCCCCTGTGTGCTTTCATGAGAGTCTCCTGGTACACATTAACACACTTCACCACTTGATGCTCGTTGCTTGGTGCTGCAACACTATCACAAGAGGACGTGGGTTCCACGCTGAGTCCCACGGGACTCCCCTGAGATTCATGAAAAACACTCAGGGGCAAGAGAGGGAATTTTATTTGCAAGTCACTGAGAGCTTTTAGTACAATGCATAGGAGATGTGTGAAGCACTTGTAGAGCCACCAAAAGGAGCTGGAATGACTGGAAAGACACCACTGTTTGTGATAGGGTTTGATGTGGAACTGGCTTGTCGCTAACACCTCTGTAAAGGTTAGGTGAGGGACAAGCCTCTGTGCAGATACCTCTGCACAGGAGAAAGTCTGTGTGTAGGAGAGTTTGTAGAGAAACTGGCCTCTAGGCAAAGAGCTCTGTACAGTGAAAATTCTATGAAGAGCACAGTTTGGTGAGAGACTGTCCTGTCTACAAAGACCTCTGTAAAGGGTAAGGCAGTGCTTATTAGGGTTTGGTGAGGGAATTGCCTGTCCACAAAGACCTCTTTGCAAGGCAAAAGCTGAGAGTATCATAGTTTGGTGAGGGAGTGGCCTGTCTGCAAATACCTCTGTACAGGGTGAAGTTTATGCATTGTAGGGTTTAGTGATGGACTTGTCTAGCTGCAAAGACCTCTGTGCAGGATGAAAGTGATGCATAGAATTGTTTGGTGATGGAATAGCCTGTCTGCAAATAACTCTATACAGTGCAAAAACTGTGCATAGTAAAGTTTGGTGAGGGACTGGCCTTTTCCCAAAAACCTCTGCACAGGTTGGATTTAGGTGTATTAGGATTTGGTGAGGGACTGGTCTGTCTGCCTAGACCTCTGTACAGGGTGAAAGCAATGCATAGTGTGGGTTGGTGATGGAGTGGCCTGTCAGAAAAGATCCATGCACAGGGTGAAGGCTATGTGTAATCGAGTTTGGTGAGGGAGTGGCCTGTCTGCAAAGAACTCTGTGCAAGGCAAAGACAGCCTACAGTGCAGTTTGATGAGGGACTAACTTATCCAAACACCTTTGTACAGAGCAAAGTTTATGCTTAGTAGGGTTGGGCAGGTACAGGTCTATCTGCAAAAACCTCTGTACAGGGTGAAAGTGATGCATTGTATGGTTTGGTGACAGAGTGACTCACCTGTAAATACCTCAGTACTGCACAAACTCTGGGCACAATTGACAATGGTAAACTGAGACGAAAGTCTAACTTTGCGGCTTTTGGTGTTCACAAAGGGCATTTACCAGTAGTAAAGGCAGCCTTTTGTCTCAGTTAAACTTATGTTTTGATCTTAAGTTTAACTGAGAGCAAAACTGAGACAAGAGTCTAACTTTAATACTCGTAAATGCTTTTTGTGAATACCGAAAGTCGTAAAGTTCGACTTTTGTTTCATGTTTCTTTGTGAATCGGGCCTCGTACATAGTACAGTTTGGTGAGGGACTGGCCTATCCACAAAGACCTCTGAACAGGGAAAATCATGGGGTATATTTACAAGAACTGGTGCATTGCTGCATTGCCGCAGCGATGCACCTAAAAAAATTACAGCTGTGTGTTACAGATTCCTACGCCATGGATGCATCGTATTTACAATATAACATGGTGTAGGGTGGTAGCCACCATCATAAAAAATTAAGGCTGATTTCTGTGCCATGTCATAGGAAATCTGAAGCTAATGCTGCAAAAGTGATGCGGGGCTGATTAGCGTCTAGAAATAGACTCTAGCCGTGCTAGCCTCACTTTTGTGCGCATAGCATATATATATTTTTTTAAATGCCGCTACATGAAAAAAAAATGACAGATTTACCTGAAAGGAGCCGTGGAGGAGACAGCAGAGACCAGAGATCAGGACAACAAACCCAGCAACCCCAGTACCAGCCAGAATGACCTGACAGAGACCCACGGAATGTGGAAGTGGAAGTTTAGTGAGGAGGAAAATGAGATCCTGATCACTGAGGTGATGAAACACTAACAAATGTTCATCATCAATTCCAAAATGTCATTAGGGAGGAAAAAGGCCATATGGCAGACCACTGTGGCCAAGGACAAAAGCGTTGCAGAAGTAAAGAGGATGGTAAGTGACTGCAAAAAGTTCTGGCATGATTGCAAGCGCAGGACAAAAGGGAAACTGGCAAACAACCTCAAGGCAGCCATGCAGACTGGAGGTGGAAGTTAAGCACCCCAGAAGTAGCTGGATCCCTTGGAAGAGCGGCAGCTGTAATCTCAGAGAAGTCGGTAGCAGGAGTTGGAGAGTGCTGGCTAAGATAAATTACAACGGCAACAGGGTAAGTTGCAACAAGGGCAATGTGGGCAATCAGGTCATGTCATGTAGTGCAGGCGTATTGTCTCAGCGCTCCTTGGCACTGTATGCAGGCCAAAGGGTAGTATGATGGTTCATCTATAGTTAAACATGACATAAATGGAAGGCTCACTGTCCAGTTACATGGTGCAAGGGTGCCTGCATCGGCAATAGGCAGTTTATTGGTCCCCAGCACAGAGGAAAGCCAAGGGATGCATTGTATTGTTGTAAAGAAGATGCATCCCTGCACTTTATTAATGACACAGCTCAACACAACAAAATTTCGTGTGCCGCTTCGCTGCACCAAATATTTGTAAATACGCCCCTCTGTCTCACTTGGCCTGCAAATCCATGGCATGGATTGGGTTTGTCACAGGAGAAATAACTCACCTGAGGGCTGGGGAATTTGTAGACCATGGGAAGTATCTACACATAGGGACATTTCAAGGGCCACGTCTAAAGTGGCCTATATTAAACTGCATTGCACACAGCTGTCCTGGCATGCAGAGTCAGAGCACCCAGGTTTCAGCTGCCATGGTAGGTACCACCTGCACTTCTCTCATCTACTAAATCTGACTGGGTGTGGGGGTGAATGCAAGTGATGTACATCAGAGGACCATGTGTGTCAAAACAAATGATGTGTGTCCCTGGTGGGCTCCTGCTAGTTCAGTGAATAGTAGGTGCTTGCTGTGCACAACAAACTGCCACTTTGTCTGAATGATGACACACTGCATAGAAAGGAGGTGAGAAGGGACATGTGTACTGCGTACTGCAAAGTACCCTCACCAATACACATGCCCTGTGGTGTCTGACTGGGTCACACTTGTGTTGCAGATGGTTAGGGATGACAGACAACAGCCCATTGTGATAATATATTCTACATGTCCTGTGGACCTGGGTGAAGATGTTAATATGTGCCAGGAGGGAGTCTGGTCCATATTGTCTCACTTTTCCACATGTATAACTCATTATATGTCATACAGGGTACTATCAAGGGATAAGGAGAACTACTCAGCCACCACAAAGGTCAGAGGCTGAGGTGGATGGGCCCAGTTGCCATAGAAAACTGGGTAGCTCCATGTCGCCATTCCCAGCACAACTACCATGTGGGGGTGCTGCCTGACCCATATCACTCAATAACAGCCTGCCATATCAGTCCGTTGGATATGGTCACACATAAAGTAGGTGTCATAGGCACATGAGAGTCAGTGTATGAACTGGGTTCCATCAATGTGTGGCAGTAAGTCAGCTGCCTTGAACAAACTGGGAAGGCATGTACACGTACAAGGGCATGGGTCTGATTAAATAGATGTGTGACACCCTGCTGATAACCAACTCTGGTCATGATAAAATGGGATTAACGTCAGTGTTTGTAATCTAACTAGTATGACAGGGCCCATCCCCTCAGATTAGGCACACAGTGGCAGTGAGAACAATGCTGAGATCCTGCCATCTGAAACGAAAATACAATGCAATTTGCAACCAATACCTATGTGTAACAGGTGTTCCACACATCAATGAGGAACTGAAAGTGCTAAATGACTGTCCAACTGGATTACTCATGTCAACATCTAACAGAGATCCCCAATAGCATTTTCTATTTGCAGAGGATGAGCTCTAACCTCCTGGCCAGCAGGCTGTCCTGGACTTCAGCAATGATGTGGATTACAAACTTCAAACCTTGATCAGGACATCCTTCAAGAAATCCTGGAATCCATTGAGACACCTCCTCCGGACACGGGGAGGGTCAACACCATTGTGGGGTCTCCACCTGAACCACCTAACAACAAACAGACTCCACCTGCCAGCCCACCCACAGCCCTGGACTCCTAGGTCTCACAAATGCTTTTCCAACGTACTACCATAGGAGTCCAGGGGGAGATGGTAGACCAGGTGCAGGAGGGTATGGAGCCCGTGGAGGGTACCCTAGAGGGAATGCGTGGGTGCCTCAGTCCCAATAGGAACAACACTGTGGCCATAAGAGACACTATTCTCTCCATGGCTTACTGCAGTCCCTGGCTGACATCGCTGGTGTCACGAGGCAGAGAAACTAGCAAATCATCCCTTACCAAAGTGGCACCAGTGGCAACAGTGAGGTTGCCAACCAGCTTGGGGCAATCAGAACCATCTTGGAGTCCATGGAGTAGAAGCAGGACTCCCACACTGCTACCATGGCTGTCTACCACAAGATCTTGCTGCTTTGTTGGAAAACCAGTAAATCCTCCTAGCTGCTGTGCTGCCTCATGTGTTGGCACAGATAAATGCTGCTGCAGAGACGGGATACACATTTTTCTCCGCTGATGTGTGTGTGCCTCCCACAGCTCGTGCACCTACAACACCCTTCTCACGAGTGGCACTGCATACATCTGAAGTGGAAGATGTGGACTGCACCTCTTTCTCATGCAAAAACGTCCGGTAGCATTCATCTGTGCCACATACACAGTTTCTCCTTTACCCTGTGCTTATGATCATGCCAGTGAAAATCAGTTGGCACTGTCCTCAATTTGCTTTCCCTTTGTTGAGCTTAACCCTTTGTGGACTGTCAATGTGGCCTATCCCCACTATTGCCAATGTGGTCATCCTCCTCACTGAAGCACTCCTCTCCTCCGCATGTCCCATGACATGCTTCCCCCATGGACTCTGTCTGGACATCCACTGACTCAAACAATCTTTTGTGGGTGTTGTCCTATGAACTGTCTCTGTGAGCAAGTAACAGCACATGTTAATGCACTTAGAACTACTTGTGTGTTGTCTGCTTGTTGGAGTCTGGACCAAGTTAAACATTGTGCATTCTGTGAGGCAAAGACACCAAGTACTTGCCTAAGGGACATGTGTTATTTGGAGTCAGTGACAATGCTACACAGTGAGAGTGAAACATATTTGGTTAGCCCATTGTGTGTGTTTACTAACAAGTGCTTATTTAAGGTTGCAAGCATAAAGTGCAACAGGTATCATGCAGTCAATGTTATTTGTGAATGAAGTTACACCAAACGTCCCGGGTCTACCCATGGATACTAGCAAGCAAATAACATTTGGCTAACAAGTAAATGCTGCAAGTGTGAGTGGGTACGGGGCAGCCATCAGTGTGTGAGTCAACAAACCTTCAATTTGGGTGAATGTTTTGACCACAACATACCTCCAATGCTTGTTGCATGACATACCCACACAGAGAAATCGTATGTGAATACATGTGTTGCACTGTATATACATTTCCATCATGATTGCCACGTGCACTGCTCAGCAAGGTCTGTAGACAAATTACTTTAACCCATGGCCAACCTGACAGCTGCCAGTCCATAGGCAAAGCAGCTACTCACACATGTTGCAAAACACTGCTAGCAAAGACAAATGCATGTACATAACATTACCTGAGCAGAAATGTCAACCCCTGCACAGTAACTCAGGACGTAGACCTGTATGTAGCAAACAATGACATTTAATGTCAACAGAAAATTCAAAACTACTAAAACTATCTAACCTACACTTACTAACTAATCTAACCTACAATACCTTATCCTACATACTATCTGAAACTACCTTAACTTAACCTAGCTTACTCTACATATATAGCACATGATAAACATCACGCCCCTTAATACACATCTTCACACAAGGACAACCAAAACAACACTATATATATATGTATATATATATATATATATATATTACCTACTGGCGGTCGCCAGTAGGTAGTTATAGTTAGGACCACGTTTCCATAGGAAATCCGCAACATTCTATTTTGAATAACTTTGGCGCCGGTCGACGAATCCTCGCGAATGTTTCAAAATAGGTGGGGCGCTACGCTCCGCTCCTACCCTGAAAGTCTCGGGGGGATTCGTCAAGCGGGGGCTGAGATAAAAGGGGGGTCCCAAAACGCGTTTTTCCCATGCATTTTTCCATAGGACCTTTAGACAGGGCTACAGCCCGAACGGCTGAACAGAATTACTTGAAATTTGGCAGAGAGGTAGTCCTCAGGTCAAGGAAGTGCCTTTTGTAGGTTTGGTGTAAATCTGTTCAGTAGATTCTGAGAAAATAGCCTTTCAATCAATATATATATCTGAGCCAGCTTACGGTGCGCTTACGGTACGCTTACCGTACGCGTACGGTGGCGTGCGCGAGCGCGATTCTGATTGGCTCTTAGATCTTAGTAAACATTCGAATCGGCCGAAACCAGGAAGCGACGGCCGCCATTTTCTCTCTCGCACTGAGAGTGATGATGAAAATACAAAGCACAAAAACATGTAAAGGGTCTGTTTAGACAGCTCCCACACACATAGCCATGTTGAGGGAGTCCCCAAAGATCCCCCAAGGCCAAAAACGGAATTTTTTTTTTTTCGCTAATTTCGCCGATTACGCTTACCGTACGCGTACGGTAAAAAATTCTATAAAAAAAAAAATTATCCACACTCTCTCCACCCCGTGTGCAATTGTTGGCCGAAGGCCACTAATTGTGCATAGCTTATAACAGATGAGATAAACTATAATATTTAAAAAAATAAAAATAAAAAAAAAAATTATCCACACTATCTCCACCCCGTGTGCAAATGGTGCCCGAAGGGCACCATTCGTGCATGGCTTATAAAAAGTACGAAAAATTAAAATATTACCTTTCAAAACGAAGTGCATCATATGTCCTCCATGTGCGCACGGTGCGCGAAGCGCATCGTGCGTACATGGCCCATCTAGCGTAATGTGGGCACGCGGTGCGCGTAGCGCACCGCGTGCCCACCGTGCGTGCACGGCACTAACTGCGTAAAGTGGGCGCGCGGTGCGCAAAGCGCACCGCGTGCTTACTGTGCGCGCACGGTGCGCGAAGCGCACCGTGCGCGCACGGAACGAACTGCGTTAAGTGGGCGCGCACGCCACGAATGGCGTAAAGTAACTTAGCATTTAAAAAAACGTACAAATTCACTGCAAAAACCATAGGTTTCACACACGTTATAGTTAGCTTACGGTGCGCTTACGGTACGCTTAGAGGATTGCGGTCGCGTGAGTTATAGTTGCCTGCACTAACTATAACGGGGGAATTTCATTGGTTTTTTATCAGTAAAATTTCCGCTAACTATAACATGTGTGAAACCTATGGTTTTTTCAGTGAATATATATATATATATATATATATATATATGATTGTTCAGGATTATATGCATAGTAAATTAGTTAGTTAGTTATATATATTTTTATTTGGGATTTTTATTTTGTGCTTTTTATAACACATATATAACACATCCACCCCACCCCAAAATAACACAAAGTACCCCATACACTAAAATTGTACCCATCCCTTCCAAACCCATATAACAAGTACTCTTACACTATAGCTACACTAACCAACCTAAATTAAGCTATAAAACAATTAAGATCAACAACAATAAATGTGCAGGGGGAAGTGCAGAAATGTTCCTTGTGGCTGATTGGGGGCTACGCTATCATCACTGCCTGCTCAACTTCCTGTAGGAGGGTTATTACATGGTACATTTTGTAGTCCAGCAAGACCACTCTCAATTTAAGGTTAGAAATATCCTTCCTCATGTCCTCCTTGTTAGAAATGGGGGTCTCTTGTTGGCAATGGTTTTCACCTTTGTCCAAATAGGGACCCTTGCTTCTAGTCAGGGAAAGGGGGAAATGAATGAATGAATGAATGTATGAATGAATGAATGAATGAATGAATGAATGAATGAATGCATGAATGAATGAAAGGACACTTGTAGAGCGCATGGCTACCCGAGAGTGTTTCAGCGCTATGGGTCTGATCAAGGACCAGGAGACGGATTTAGGGAAATAGCAGAGTCTTTAGTTTTTTACGGAAGGCCATATGATTGGCAGTTGTCCGCAGTTGGAGTGGCAGGGAGTTCCAAAGCTTGGAGGCATTGTAGGAAAACAACCGCCCTCCACTTCTAGTCCTTTGTATTCTGGAAACTTTTACCAGATGGAGATTGTCGGATCTTAGTTCCCTAGTAGCTTTGTAGCGACTGATAAGGGATGAGTTAATGGGAGGGCCCGTCCCACGTAATGTTTTATGCACAATGCACAGGGATTTGAATTTGATGCGATGCCTCACGGGAAGCCAATGTAGGGATGGAATTGAGGGCTTGGCTGATTGTCTGGATGAGGAACCTGTAAGTATTCTGGCTGCGCAGTTCTGCACTAGTTGAAGGTTGGAAATAGCAGATGCCGGGGAGCCCAGATAAAGAGCATTTCCATAGTCCAGCCTTGAAAGAACAAGGGATTGAACATGACTTTTCTTGCTGAGGGAGGCAGGAGGGGAAGAACCTTACGAGCCATTCTCAGCAATCCAAAACAAATGGCTGCAGTTTTCCTGGCCTGAGCCCTAAAGCTCAGGTCCTTGTCCAGCCAGATGCCCAGGCTCTTGATCTCTGTTTTTGGGGAGGGAGGGGGGCCCATAGCGGAGGGCCACATGAGGTGTGGCTGGAAACAGCACGGGTTCCCTAGTACCATCATCTCAGTTTTTCCCCCGTTTAATTTAAGCTGGGATAGATCCATCCATTTGGAGATTTGTTCCAGGCAGAAATGAAGTTTATTGGCGTAGGGATCGAGAGGATTAAGAGCCACCACTAGTTGAGTATCATCCGCATAAGTCACTATGCGGATACCTGAGGGGGCTAAAATGTCAGCCAGGGGGGACATGTAAATATTAAAAAGAGTCGGGCTGAGTGAGGAGCCCTGGGGAACCCCACTGGGCAAAGGCATCGGATGGGAAGGAGTGTTTTCCTCAAAGACCTGGAAGGATCTTCCTTCTAGGAAGGAGCGAAGCCATTGTAAGGCTATTCCCGTAACACCAATTTTCTTTAGGCGCTGGATAAGGATTGAATGGTTTACGGTATCAAATGCCGCCCTTAGGTCCAGGAGAATTATAGCTGAAGATCCTCCAACATCGAGGATTTTCCTACATTCCTCAGTGACTGCCAGTAAGGCGGACTCTGTACTCTGATGGGGACGGAATCCAGTTTGTGAAGGGTGGAGGAGATTGTTTGATTCAAGGAAATCAGATAGGGTGAGGTTGACACATTTTTCAGTTATTTTGCTAATAGCAGGGAGAAGAGATATAGGTCGGTAGTTGCCTAAGTCGGTGGGGTCAAGGCTAGGTTTCTTCAGAAGGGCTCTGACCATAGCATTTTTCCAGTTCGGAGGAACCACTCCAGAACTGAGTGATGTGTTCATCAGTTGGAGCATGGCGGGGGCTAAGGTATCTATTGCCTGTTTCATAATATTCAACGGGGCTGAGTCCCTGGGAGAACCACTCTTTATGGAAACCAAAAGGGCCAAAAGCTTTTCCAAAGACAGAGGGGAAAAAGACTCAAGTGAGGGCGCGGTGTTAGAAGAGGGACACTTGATAGGCCTTTCTTGCATTTCTGGGTCCATACTCTTCTGTGGAAGGGATTCAACGATTGCTTTGACCTTGTCATGGAAAAATTGCGCCAATTTGTTGCAGCGTTGTCCGGTGGGGTCTGAGATTGTATGAGGGGCGGGAAGTTTAAGGAGTTTATTAATTATGGCATAGGTTTCTCTTGATGAATTCTGCGCTTTTAGGATCCTGTCTTCGTAATAAGAAGACTGAGCTTTTTTGATCTCAGCTTTGTACTTATGGATGGTTGATCTGTATTCAATTTTATTTGATGGGAGGAAATCTTTCCTCCACTGTCTTTCCTTAATTTTACATT
Organism: Triturus cristatus; assembly: GCF_964204655.1. NCBI lineage: Eukaryota > Metazoa > Chordata > Amphibia > Caudata > Salamandridae > Triturus > Triturus cristatus. The sequence continues at coordinate 1,208,039,175 of NC_140591.1, read as the reverse complement.
GTTGTTTAAGGATTTGAAGGTTGGGCGTGAACCAAGGAGAGTTATGATAACCTTCAGTTTTTTTGAGTTTAGTTTTGGGGAGGACTAAGTCCAGTGATCGGTCTATCCAATCATGAAAGACGTTGTTTGCCGTAGTTGGGCATGGATTAGGTTTAGGTCTGGTTTGTTCCAGCGCTTGGATCCATTCCTCTAGGGGAAGTTTGGACCAGCGACGGCCTAGTGTCCATGAGGTGAGTAAAGGAGTTTTGTTATTTTGTAGAGACCAGGTAAAGTCAATCAACGAGTGGTCTGTCCATGGAAGAGGCAGGGGATCTGATCCCTGCAGGTTTTCTAAACTGGAGAAGACCTGGTCTAGAAGGTGGCCTTTCACATGGGTGGTGCAATTAATTCTAGGGATAAGTTGGAGCATTGTAAGGTCCTTGGAAAGTTCGGTTGCATTGGTGGCTGATTCCACATCAAAGTGAAGGTTGAAATCCCCAAGTACAGTTAAGTTGGGTGTAGAGCTAATAAGATTCGATGCAACCTCTAAGATGGACTGATGGAAGGAACCTAAGGGGCCAGGGGGACGATAAACAAGAATACCGGAGAAAGATGTACGAGGTGAGCATTCAATAACAAAGTGAGCATTCTCACAGTCTGTAACTGGATTGCCTAGCAAGCGGCAGGTATAGCTGTCTTTATAGGTAATTGCTAACCCCCCACCTTTTCCCATTGACCGGTCAGTTCTTTGAATGGTAAATCCTTGAGGGAGGGCTTGAATAATATCCGGTTCTGAACTGGAACTTAGCCAAGTTTCGGTCAGGAAAAGGGCATGGATTTAAGTCTGTTAGGAGCATTGAAATCTCAGTGGAGTGTTTTGGCAGTGACCTGCAGTTTAATAATAGAAATCTAAAATGGGCGGAGCAAGAAGAAGATTCGGATTGAATACTTGAAATGGTGGATTTACATTTCGGGCAATGTCTATAAAAATTATCCGGAGAGATAGAGTGCAAACAACGAATATCAGGGGCTCTGTTGAACTGTCTTAGCTGCAGAGACGAGTAGTGGTACATCTCTGGTGGTGGAGAAACAGGGGTTCCGGCCCTGGGGCCCTGTTGGGCGCGGAAGGGCGCAGACGGGCTTGCCTTGTGCTGCGCGGTCGCGTGATCACACGCTTTTTAAGCATGAAGGGGAAGAAGGAGCCGCCTAGGTCCAGCCACTAGAATGCTGACCTAGCGCTTCTGTGATGCGGAACACTCCGAAAATAACCCCTGCTCACCCCCTTGGTAGCTTGGCATGAGCAGACAGGCTTATCTCAAAGGCAGTGTGTAAAGCATTTGTGAACACATACAGTAACACAGTGAAAACACTACAAATGCACACCACACCAGTTTAGAAAAATAAGTCATCTTTATCTAAACAAGATCAAACGACAAAAATCCACAATACAGTATTAAAAATAAGACCAGGGCGGATGCGGCACACTTCTTCCCCGTGGCTCGGCGATGCAACGGGAATCGGTGCAGATGCGACACGCTTCTTCTCATTGCGTCGATCTTACAGCTCCCAGCGACAAACAGTCTCTAGAGGTCCTAAACAGCAGCAGGCACCTCTTTGCAGGTTAAAATTCCCAGCAAGGAAATTCGGTTGAGCTGGTGGTGAAGTCTTTGTGTCCCTGAGACTTCAGCCAGGAGGCAAGCTCAGTTTCAAGCCCTTGGAGATCTTTTTCTTCAAGCAGGTGACAAAGCAAACAGCAAAATCCTTCTTCTCCTTTCCTTGGCAGCAATCAGCCACTGCAGGCCAACCCCAGACAGCAAACAGCACAGGGGCAGTATTCCTCCTCAGCTTCTAATTGGCAAAGGTTTTCTCTTGATTTCTCAGAATTGATCTAAAGATCTGGGGTCTGGGTCCCCCTTTTTATACATACAAATTATTTGTTCTCTGAAGGCAGAGAGTGTCTGTACCCAGCCAAAACCAGTTCTGTCCTCACTGGCGCAGCTTCCTGGCAGGAGACAGAGACAGCATTGTTGCAAGCAGACCTGGCCCAGGCAGGTGAAAGGAAATATCCTCCCCTACTCTAAATTCAGCCTAGGTCCCATTCAGCCCAGCCCTGACTCATCAGACTGCAGGAGCCGTTGCCCTCTCCCAGCTCCTGTTACTCACAGGCAAGACATGCAATACACAAACCTAGCAGAGGCACACTGGATGGTAAGGCAAGAAAATACCCACTTTCTAAAAGTGGTATTTTCAAACACAGAATGTAAAAATCACCCTCACTAAAAGATGCACTTTAACATTCTGAGTTCAGGCATACTACACTTTGTTTTCCTATTTTGATACTAGGGCCAGTTATGTGTATAAGATGTTATAAACTAACTGCCTATTCTGGCCTATGGGAACAGTTAGCCTTGCAATAGTGAAAAACGAAATTGGCAGGATTTCACTATAAGGACATGCCACACACATCAGGGCATGTCCTACCTTTCCCATACAATGCACCCTGCTCACAGGGGGTACATTGGGCCTACCTTAGGGGTGACTAAAATATAGAAAATGGAAGGTTTAGAGACTGGCAAGTGTGTGCACTTGCCAAGTCGACATGGCAGTCTCAGACTGCACACAGGCTCTGCAATGGCAGGCCTGAGTCACATTTTACAGGCTGCTTGTGTGGGTGGCACAATCAGTGCTGCAAGCCCACCAGCAGAATTTGATTTACAGGCCCTCGGCACACATGGTGCACTGTAGTAGGGTCTGACAAGTAAATCAAATAACCAATCATGGAGTCACTAGTACATAACAACAATTAACACAAGGGAGCACTTGCACTTTGGCACTGAACAGCAGTGGCAAAGTGCCCAAAGCATCAAGGCCAGCAAAAGCAGATGAGGCACAGAAAAAAAATGGAAGGAGACCCACGCCAATGGTGCCAAGTCTAACACTACTCAAAGGAGCTAGCCTTCTTGTGGACTGAGGTATAGTGACTGCCCTTTGTGTGGGTTTGCTGCTGGAAGTCCTGGGGACCGGTTCTCTGGAGATACCTTCACCGTCTGGAACATCTTTGCACTTTCTTTATCTGTCCAAGCCTGGTGGTCCCTGAGGGAAGAAATCCCATTTACCAGCTGCCTTCTCCTCCGCGTCCCCATTGCTTTGTGACCCTGTGCCACTCGCCATATGTGGAGGTAATGGTCCTTTCTAATATTGTGCTGCCTCAACTGCTCTGGGGGTCATGTTTTCTGTGTAAGCAAAAAAGAAAATCTGCCAGTCAAAGGGTGACTAGGAACAGGTGCAAACATCATTAAATAATAACATTTTCAAAACATCAAATGTGTCAGCCCCTACAGCCTAAACCCATCTGAGCATGCACATGCCTATTCTCTATCATCACAGATGTATTAAGTACAATGGCATGGCAAATGTTGCATAATACAATTGCACCACCCTGGCACATCTAGGTATGACCATGTCAGTACATATTATGCTTAGAAACAATGCTGTTTTGTACCAATGGCATGGTACACATGCCATCTTTACTGAACATTAGAGTTTCTTCTGCATCCTGTAATGACTTTTATGCCATTGGCATGTACCACAGTAAGATGTGCAATGTCTGCAAAGTACATGTATTGTCTCACAAATTAGTGTACCTGAAATAAGAAGTACCCATATCAGAACACATTGCTAACTATACTGTACACTTGGCAGGTATTATATGTAGCTATAGAGGCTGGATAAGTAACACATCACACTGAAACATATGAAACATCATCTATCTGAACTGTTGTAAGTCCATGGTAGGCAATGCCACTGCTCACTGCATGCTCCCAGTGTCATAGCATGTACAACAGACGTACATTTAGAATTTTTCCCACGGGCATGTTCAGATGTTTATCCAGGTCCACATAATTTCACATAGTCTGCCAGTGTGATCATGGCTCCTGTCAAGCCTTCTATGATGTGGTCCATCCTTGATTGGCAAGGTATTCTCCTTGACATTAGTCAGAGGCTGATGACCATGCTACAATTAACATCCACTTTGTCTGACTTTTTATTCATAATACAAAAGTTTCTTTGTGATAGAGATGCACATTGATGATATAAATTCACACAGCATCTGACATCACACTCAATCCTTGCACTATACAATTAGCATTGACGAGGGCACTCACTGGTAGTATTGGGGTCCTTGAAAGCTTCCATCTCACCAACTGTGTATGTGGCAGGTCCATCAACAGACATAATATGTAAAACAAATCAGCTAAACTAGAACACATATATTGTATAAAACAGAAGCTAAGTACATGTACATAGCTAATGGCCATGTAACCCTTCAGGTTGTAATGAATCTGATGGCACAGTTGACATGCCTGCATGATACACATCGGTAAGGCAGGCTGAAGTGTGCAGACATATGATGAGCCAAAACATGCACCTGTTGGCAAATTTGTGGAACCAGTTATTACACCTCATCACTACTATATTTCACTCTGGTAGCTGAATGTGATGAGTCTCTGCACCTACATATCTCACATACCATACTCAGAAAGGTACTGCTGTACCCATGCCCTCGTAATCTTTAAGCCAAGAAATGAGGTTTGTACCTGTCAGTGCTGCAGAGTACCAGATATTGTTTAGTCAAGTCCTAAATTGGACACTTGAACACCAACATATATGGGATATGTTGAGATGTGTCAGATTCAGGTTGGCATACGCTTGGATGCAGTACCATGCGAGTGGGCTCCCCTTTGATATACAATGGGCCTCTTTTACCAGACGCATGCACAATGGGTGCCTCATATGTAAGGACAACTGCAGTGACTCTGGCCTCAAAATCATCTCCATGAGGCCATTCAAAGCCAGCATTGGGGCTTGCTATGCACTCAAAAGAATGGAGTCAGACAGGTCAATCCAAAGCACAGCGTAGCCATGGTGGACATCACGGGGCCATACCTTTTACATTGGAATTGCTGTTCAAGACCAGTAAAATGTGTTTTGCCACATTCACAGGTTAGCTAAGTTGTGTAAGCTATGGCAGGCCTCATTAATACATGACTACCCAGGGACGGTATGCCTAGGAGGATCGTTGGCACATCACCATGTGTCATTCAGTATTGTGTGTGTGCTGCATTACAATCCACACATACAAAGGTTTTAAACTGTGACATTGCATTTCTTTGTGCTGAGAGCTGTCCCTTCCACTAAAATACCAATCATGTCAACAATGCACACACATGTGCACCATAGGTCAAGTGTGCATGCATATGCTAAGAACACCAAAGGGCCAACTGCAGAGCCACTTAGGCCACAGAGGCTTCACTTTTTTTCATGTGAAAAGTGACATACCTGCGCCACTAGGGGCTTGTAAATAAGCACCCTATTTGGTAAGGTGGTCTGGTATACCTCAACAGACTGCCCTTTAATTAATGACTTCTGGACGAATCGTGCATTTTCTTAGTCTTGCTGGCCAGCACAGGGCAAATCTTAGTTGAGCTGCTCAGCACCATTACTTGTGATTTGCACTGCTGTCACAACTGTACCTGACAAATGCTTGTGGTGAAAGAAGCACCTCTAGATCGGAGTTTGCAGAGTTTTGCCAACTCAGTTTACCAAAAAAACTCAGGTTCTGCTACGTGGCAGAGTTAGCCCCTGCCACCCATCCAAACCTATGACTTGCAACCATCTGAACAGATTAAGCACTGGCGCCCACTACCCAAATACTGAATGCCCCTTTCCACGTCTGAGTAACATGGGAGAACTTTCTGGCCAAATTCAGCAAACACTGACCTTGTTTTGAAGACACAATTCCGGAACCCTGTCTCACCACCAGGCATAGCCTTGATGTCAAATTCAATTTTTACCGGCAAGCTGTTAGCCAAACCCCTCTGTACAAAGGACCTACACTGACACCATTAGTTTCTCCCTGCTTCCACCTTATCCTTGAAGTGAAGTTACACACAGAAAAACCCACCCAACCATCTGCCTCAGTAGAATATTATTACTTAGTTTTGTGATGCTTAAATTCCTTGCTTATGCTGAACCAGGCTCATGCCTGCGTAGCCTTTTTGTGCAAGGACAGCGCCTCTTTATTGACCCCGTTGCCGGTGTTTTTCTAGACCCTACATTTCCAAAACAAGCCATTTCTTTCCCTACTCCTGTCCATAATGAGAACAAGCATTGGCATAGCCAATAGGTCTCGCCTTTGGGACCTTATAAGTGTTTAGCCACGCAACAGTTGATGTTGTTGCACCAAGGATATTGTGCTGGATAACTAAACACTTATAAGGTCCCAAAGGCGAGACCTATTGGCTATGCCAATGCTTGTTCAATATTATATACAAGCCATAGTTGCTGCTTATTTATCTAATGCAACTAACAACCATTGACAAAGCCAATAGTCCTGACTTGTTGTAGGTATGATGTTACTTGTTGTATCCTATATCTGGATGCAATGACAGAAACAGCAAAATGCAAGTCGGGCGGCAAACAATGCTAAGCACAGATTTTTAGCTTACGTGTTTTTAAGCCACGCACTTATTTATATTGGCCACGTCCCTTTGAGAGACCCCCCCAGTTTTTTCATCCCACTTAAAGCCCTGGGTGAAACACCACCTCTCCCCCTGTGCATGGTGTGGATTTTTCATTATTCCCACGCCTTAAAGGTGCACTTTGGGAGCTGTAGTTCCACTGCGGTGTGTGCTGAAAGCAGTAATTGCCGATTAAGGTGCAAGTTGGGAGCTGTAATTATCCAAACCCTGGCATACTAGTAGCAGTGTTCCTAAGAAGCATTTTGTAGGCTCCCTCATCCGTTAGATTACAAACATAAAACTATTCCCCACCCCCTTTCCGGCACATTATAGTAGCTATCTCCCCCCGCTCGCCTCCTTTCGCTAGCCCTGCCAGTACCTCTGTTAGACATATCAAGCTGCAGTTCGCCACTTTAGGCTTCTTTCTAAACATCCCAGTCTCTTACCTTGTTGCCTTTATTCCCTGTTCCTTTAACTGCCTGGATTAGACTGGCCCACTCTACGCAGGCACCACGGTTGATGCTCATGCGCCCTGCAGGGCTCAACCTTTGGGAGATACCAAATGGCAGATGTAAGAGGGATCATCGGTATCTCGGGAGGCCGATCGGAGAACTTCTAGAGCCTTCACAACCATGTCCACCGAGAATATAAAATGGATTTATCATGCTTGCAAGAGAAACTGAATATGTTTTTAAGCAAACTCCCCACTAGTAACGGTCAGTTAGGGTTGTCCAGCGTCCGTCACTATGGCGACCACGTCAGACTGTGCCGCGGGAACAGCGGCGGGATAATCCACTGAGCTACGAAGAATGGGGGAACTTGAGGCGCAGTAGACAGCATATTGTAAGTGTGCTGAGGTGCAAAGGTAACGTATTGGGTCGGGTGGAAAAGGGAAACGAACACTACTTGTGAACAAAGCGTTCAAGGGACCGGAAGAACTTCCCCACTGAGTAGTCCACTTCTTGTCTTAACGCATTGTGGGATAAGTAGTTCGTAACCCCCGTTTATCAAAGCATACACCCTCAAAGAATGTGCAGCTTCTGACCCGAGAAGCCCCTGCCAAGCACGCGCTTGGGAGAGTGAGCAGTCCATCTGTTTTCAATTATCGCGCCTTCGTCTGTGTGCATGCGCGGGAGCGAGCAGCCCATCTGGTTTCAATTATCGCGCCTGTGTCTGGGCACGATAATTCAAAACAAATGCCGCCTTTGCAGGTAACCGCAAGCATTAGGCCGTGGGAGTCAATATTGGGGAAAAAAGGTGTGACAAAAAGACGCCTTTGGCCAATTGCGTGCTGTCTTTTTACAAAGACGCACGCAAAAGCCAATGGAATGTCAGGACTTCAAACACAAGCTTGCTCTCTCGTGCGCGAAGTGCTGGTGAGCTCCAAGAGGCCCTCTCCTTAGAACAAGGCATGCGCGCTGCGCTAAGGCTCGACCTGATAAAAAGTATGTTCCATCTTGTTCGCTTAAGTCCATCGATCACGCCTAAAAGGTGTTGTTGTGCTCGCCTAGTGGCAGAAATGTATTTAGTAACTAAATATTGGAATAATTGCCAACACTTAAGAACTAATTTTTTTCAATAGACTGTTTAATCCTGTCTTTTTGCACCAGCAGCTTGTCCAGTACCCTTTTGCTTGAAGAACGATTGACTCATTCATTCATTCATTTAACCCTGCAGCCAGCGTATTAGCTCACTGACTGATCTTAGAATCCCTGGGCTTTACCAAGTTCAGGGGGTAAATGCGTCGGCGGCTGCTCTCTGTGAGGTCCCTCTCTCTTGGTGACTGCCTCTGAAGAGCGTGGCGCTCCGAGAGCAGCCACGACACCCCCCTGAACAGTCATTAGGCGCCCGGATTATGGGCCTGTCAGAAGAATTAACATGCTCCATGAAAGGGGCGGGTGGGGGGAGAGGTAGCGGTTCCCCCCAACCTGGTTTGCAGCGTTAATTAGGCGGCGGGTCTCAGAGGAGGTAGGCGGGAGGGCACTCGGGTCCAGGTGCCGCAGCCCCACTGAGCTAATGACGGCCCCTTCCCCGGAGTGACGTGGCACGTTGCCCTCCCATGGCCAGCATGGGCAGACCAGGCCTCGCCTCCCATCATTATTAGCATCATTGAATCGCAGCTGACAGAGGTGCAGCGAGGCAGAAAGGAAGGTAAGGCGGCAAACCATCAAGGTGGAAACTGGGGATCAGTCACGGAGATAACCGGGCACACAGCCCCTCCTTTCCTGTGTCAGTCATTTCCTCAAGCATCTCATTTCTGTCTCTAATTAGGAGAAAAAAATTAAAAAAGATTTGGCAAAACTAGTAGTCTTGACTTGCATTTGAGTCCTGATTAAAATATTCAAAAGCATGCTGCAGTGAAGAAAAAAAGTTTTCTGTACACAATGCGTCTATGAGACAAAGAATGGAGTATGTGATGATTGTGTACTGTTGAGATGTGATGTGTGGAATGATTTTGAATGAACATATAGTGCTACGAGCCCCTTACATAAACAGTAATAAACCTAGATGCAAAAGCATGTAAAAAACAAGCATTTACAATGCCGAGACCCGGAAGCATAGCATGGAGGCCGCCATCTCTGCTGCACTCAGCACAGCGGGCAAGGCGGACGGGGATGACGCCATGAACACCACCATCTTTCTCCGAGGCGGAGACAGGGAGAGGCATGCAGGTGGATCGGCCCTGCTACAACGGGAGAACCTTCCCGAGTGCCCTCACTGATGGCACTGGTTAGTTCAGGCCACCACTGATACTAAAATTGACCTTCCTTTGGTCCTGAAGAAACGCATAGATTAGCACATGACAAAGGTTTCTTCCTCTTTCATCCTGTACAAGGAACAGTGACTCCCTTTGTGTACTGTGTTCAGATGCAGGCAGTTGTTCTTCATTAAGCCAGTGACATTTGTCCTGCCTCTGTGGAAGATGGTTTAGGTGGTGTTGTGGTTGTCGGTGAATGAGAGGCTGAGTTGGGTGTCCATCTGTGTAGGATATTATGTTGAGACCGTGGGATCTGATGATGTTGGCCAGTGAGTTCATATATGCATTGAAGAGCCTGGGACTGTGGGATGATCCCTGGGGGCACCGCAGGTGATCTCCTTTGATTCAGAGGTGAAAGGCAAGAGGTGTCTCCTCTGGGTTTTTCCAGTGAGAAAGGAAATGATCCATCTGAGCTCGTCCCCTTGGATGTCGATGTGGTGGAGTTATTTTATAAGTGTGTGGTGGGATAAAGTGTTAAGGGCTGCCGAGAAGTCGAGGAGGATCAAAGCTGCTGTTTCTCCTCATTCGAGGAGTGTTCAGATGTGGTTGGTTTGGCTTCGATCAGGGTGGTTTGGTTCTGTGACTGCAGCAGAAGCCGATTGGGAGGAGTCAAGTAGCTGGTTCTGCTCCAGGTGTGTCATGAGTTGATTGTTGATGATCTTTGCCAGTAACTTCACTAGGAATGGAAGCAGAGAGATTGGCCAGTATTTTTTAAGTTCACTGGGGTCGGCGGAAGGTTTTTTGAGTAGTGATCTGACTTCAATGTATTTCCAGGCATTGGGAAATGTTGCAGTGGTGATAGAGGGGTTGAGTAGGGTGGTGATCCCCTGGCCATCTTTTGATTTCCGAGGTAGAGGATGTGGTGCTGGCATATGCCTGTGGGAGCTCCCAAGTGGATGGATTTAATGGTGGGGTTGGGGTCCTCGGTGGAGAGGATCTTCCAGGTGGTCAATGTGTGGTTCGTGTCGGTTACAGTGGTGGTGTAGGAAGTCCGTATGTGTGGATTCGAAGTTTCTGTATATGGTTGCAATCTTGTTGTAGAAGAAGTGGGTGAGGTTGTCACACAGCTCCTGTGACTCTGTGATGTTGTTTTTGTAGGCAGCTGGGTTGGAGAATTCCTTAACAATGTTGAAAAGTTCCTTGCTGTTGTTGGTGCTGGTTTCGATGCCTGCAGCAAGATCTGTCTTCTTTGTGGCTCTCAGCGGGTGGTGGTAGTAGTTGAGGGAGGTCTTGAAGGCTTCCCTGTTGCAGGGTTCCTTGCTTGTGTCAGAGGTGACCTTGCTGGTACTTCACAGTTCCTGGATTGCAGCATGCATGATCCATGACATCACTTCCTTGGCAGATGCATCATGTTTTCAGCAGATACGTTGTTTTTGTTATGCTATCAGTCAATGCATCGATTTCACACAAGGCCTGAAAAGGCACCATGTGGTCATTCAGATGCACTGACTGGGAAGAGTCATTTTTGGCTGATGCAATGGCTGCTAAATTCACTGTTTGAACTCATGCATTTTCTTTTACACAATAGGGCAAATGTGTGTCTTTGGTGTATTGTGATGTGCAATGCATCCCCTGTGAGCTTCTGCTACATTGGAACATTATAACTTGGGGTGCATCTGCACATGACACCTTGGCTAGATTGACCTTGCTTTATGTGATTTCTGATGCTCAGTTGTTACATATTCTGAATCTGGGTGTTGTGTCTTTACATGTGCACTACGACTGTACTGATAGGAGTGAAGCTATTGTTTGTATCTGAGTACAATACACCAATATGGTAGGCTATATCACAGCTTGCTCCGTTGCCATCTTCGCCTAGTGGGGCAAGTGTGGCTACATTCTCCCTTGGTAGATACTGTTGCACTGGCAAAGTACTGCATGTAGCATTTGTATGTGTGATCTGAGATCTCCTAATGGATTTCATGTGTGGATGCAGATTTTGATGTAGCATATGTAGATTGTAGGTTTGGGACTGTGTTCCCATGCACATACTATGTGGATCACATCACTGTTATCATAATATGAGTTGACTCCACTATTGTCCACAAGTATGAGGTGGTACAAATGGCTAGCTGTAGGAAAGACACACACACACAGTCATAGCAGACTATCCACTGTAGCACACCCTGTATATTGTGGTTGGCAATGAAAAACTATTTGCTATACGTAGTTGGAATGCACACTATTTAGTTTGTACCAGATGTTGTTCAAAGTTGTTTGTTACACATAGTACATTTTCTGCGTGACAGTTAGTAGCAGGTGTGATGTGAATTTGTTTATGTTTACTGTGACTATGAATTCCAAATTCATACACACTGTTAGTGCTCATATATTTATTTACATATATATGTACACAGTTTCAAGTAGTCATCATTTTGTGACATCATGTAAGTCACTTAAACATCAGTGAAAAAATTGTGAATGAGATGGTCCCTCCGCCGTGTTGCTTCTACTGATGGAATAGATTGATGTTGCTCCTGATCTTCCTCATTGACCAGCAGTTCCTGATCCTCATTGGCATCAGCCCATGATGCATTTGTCCACACACACAAATATTGTGCAATATCCAGCAAACAAGTATAATTTTGCGTAGTAGAGCAATGGCCCCCCAGACTCCTGAAGTGGGATTTAAGTACACTAAATTTCTGCTCTACTTTGGACTGTGTCCTGCTTAGGGTAGGATTGCATCTCTGCTGGGTTTCTATTTGTTTTTTTATAAGAGGAGTCATTACCCACATCTGCAGGGCATATCCTTGTTTAGCTGCAAAGGCAGGTGGGGTAAAATTAGTTAAGAGTCATGACAAGGGATGGCCCCACAATCATGTACATTCTGTTATGCATTCTTAATGAGTGATAAACTTTGCCTACTGTAAAAGACGTGCTATGACATTGCGTAGCATACACACAAGTAGGAATTGGATGACTGATACAGTACTGTCCTCTGTAATTCACTTACTATTTGTCATACTTGTGAGCGCCAATGCAATGACGCTGATGATTTTTCACCAGTAAGGAAAGTCAATTAGCCATTCGGTAGACAAATATCTTACACTCATATATTGTGTCTGTCATTGACTACTATTGCCATTTCTCAACTGATACACGTCTGATTTTACAACCTGAAACTGGATCAGGGGATGTTGCGTACTTCAGTCACACATATTTAGCAGCAAGAGTTGGAGTCAATGTTGTGCAATATCTACTGCCATGGGGAGGATAGAGAGTGGATATAAATGTGGGACATGATAGTGTATACATAGCAGTGCACTGTGTCCACTATATAGACAGTACACAAGGGGACTGAGTTATGTGGGAGTCTTGCTCTGTACAGTGCAACAGGTACACTAAGCACACTACTCTGCCACACTGCTTGGAGACAGTGTAGGACATAATTTTCACATGACTCTATGCCCTGGGTTTTCTGGCTGCGTTGGCAGAAAATGGGCAGTGTTGCTCCAAGACAGGCACATTAGTCCCAAGGTGACTGTTTTGTTGCCTGTCCTGGGAGATGTATTGTGCACATTAGGCTTTATATTGCTGCACAGTCTGGAGCCTTGGAGGACTGATAGAGTGGTTTGTGCTCCGCAAAATGGTGTGCACATAGGATGGTATATGATGACTAATGTAATTTATCATGGGAGACATGATCTTGCAAGGTTAAAAAATGACAATATTTCTCAGTTTCACAGGTCTGGGATACAGCACTTGCATTATGACTGTGGGAGTTACCTGTGGACAAACAGACAAAATTAAGGGAGTCCCTTACTTCAACTTGATGATTGGACACAGCCTTTCACATAATGTAGCATTAGTGAGGATCTTTCAAACAATAGAATGTATACACTGAGCCTCATTTAGTAGTTGTTGCCACAGAGCAGCACTGGATGTCACCAGATTGTGCTGACCTGCATCTATAGGGAAGGGCTGGAATGTGCCATATTACTAACATACAGCACATCCATGGTTCGTCCACATATGCACCATCACATATTGGTGACTAGCACCAACACATACACCCTTGCACCATGGTAAACATGTGTCAGCATTGTGTCCTCAAATAACTTAATGCTTTAAGAGATACATTCCTGCACCAAAAGCAAACAATCTATGCACTTTTCTCATTCTATGTGTCCATCAGAATACAGGACACATAGTATTTGGACATGACATAGAGATATGTAATTATTTATCCTCATTTCATCTTCCCTTGTGAGGTACACTATTAGCAAACAGTCCGAGGGTCCCTGAACCTTGGATATGTGGTAATATGTGAGATCTTCATTGGTGCTGCATAGGAAAATCCACTGCAAGGCCGATGGAACACATCTTTAATGTAGGGTGAGGCAATGCTGCACTTTGCTCTGTTTTGCCTTACTGCATATGTAAGAGGCCATGCAATATCACGCAGGCTGACTTTGCATTGCCTCCTTGATATGAGTTGGAGACCTGCTACACCAGAGCATCATGAACAGTGATGCTCCAGCAGCACAGTTCACTTGTACATGTGGCCCAGAGGGGCCTAGGCGGTCCAGGATTGTGTTGCACATATGTCATGTAGTATGGTGCAAGTATGTAGGCCGATACCTACTATGTCTCCTTCAGCCCAAAAGTTACATAGCAACGTATTCCCAAAAAATTGACTGTCATGAGCTTCAGAACTACTTACCAACTGGTAGGCCGTTCCCATATGTCCCATTCTGGAAGCACTCATTGATGGTGGAATGACAGATGATGAAGAAATCATCAGCAGTTCCTGGGTACTTTGCGATTAAATTGATGAAGAGGCCCAGATTGTCCACAATTGCTAGCAGATTCATGGAATGCATGTGCTTTCTATTGTGATACAGGTTTGATGTAGCCGCTGTAAGTACAAAGATATGACATCACATGTACTTGGGTAAGTGAGAGAAAGCAGAGGTGTTTCACTGCCACAAGAGGTGCGGGGGAGCTTGCTAATGGCCACATGGATTCTGGGTTACACGTAACAGGATTGTACTAAAAAAGACTCCAGGAAAATGAGCAGGAAGAGATTGAAGGCTAATTGTCCTGTGCTGAATTGTTGCTACTTGAAGCTTTTATGAAGAATAATTAAACAACTGACATCCTCTTTCTGGATTACAATGTAGTTGAACCTCATGTGAAGGCCTGCTCTCCATCTCTCCATTAATGTGAAGTCCGCATAGTGGTGGAAAATCTGATTATCTGCATAAATTATTGGTACATCTCCGTACTTGTTGATGAAACTTGTGAAAGAATGTTTTTTGCCCTCTTGTTGTGTGTGTGTGTGTCTGTGTGTGTATTTAAACCTAAGTAAATAAGAGTCCTAAAGAAGGTGGTAGTATAATACTAAACATCACCGAAATGTGCGTTGACTGCTTTTGTGTCCAGTTCAGTGCCACTACACCAATAAGAGAGGATAGAAGAGACTCTATCGGTGTTTGCGGGATGCATTTTTTTAGATTGTTGTGTGTGTTGAGTGCATGGTATGGAGAGAGAGGGGTATGTCAGTAGAGATTGAGATACAGGAGGCCAAATGGAAATGTGTGTCTAAAGACCAATGTTTTTGATCTGTTTAATGATTGTGTATAAAGTAATAAAAGTTGAATCAATGTGTTATATTTTCTTTGATGTATAATAATGAATTGCAATCAGTGGAAAATTAATAACTTTTGACATGTGTCTGTAAAGAATCAAAACATAAAAATGGTAAAGTAATATGCTACATATAAAAAATAATTAAAGTGTGGTCTGGATCTGTGGAAGTAATTGTAATGTAAAGGTTATCAGGCAAGTAGGACCCATTTTTTGTATTCTTTGTTCTTTTTTCTCCCCCTAGTCCTTAGCCGTTAGAACTAGTGAGGGGTCTCCTCTTGTATAAATTTGATATGTTGCACATGTGTGCAGTCCATTGCCCAAGCACATGTGGAAATCCTGCACTGACATAAAAGCCTTGCTTGTTTTCCTGTTGTTTCTACGTTGTATTGGAGAAGATGAGGTACTGGGGTGTGAGGATTATGATGGCATCCAGGACGGAGGGGAGGAATGCTTAGAAGGATGGCTGGGATTCTCCTGCCACTCCAGCTGTGGTTGGTTGGAAAGTTACAGATGCCAGCATGTGTAAAACAGCCAGTAGCTTGGCCTGCGGAGGAATGCTAGTGGACCACTGCGATGTTGGGTGCAGCATTTGTACAATCAAGTGCAGGAGGTGGACAATGGACTCCCTCCTGAGGCTGTAATGAGCAATGACGTCCTCCTCCATGAGGTCATTGAGAGTAATCCTCAGGCAGTATGGCTGCTCCCTTCTCCTGTGATGCTTCTGTGGTGATGATGGTGGTGATGGTGAAGTGGTGGGGGTGATGGTAGTGATGGTGGTTGTGGTGGTAGTGGTCTTCTTGGTGCTCCAAGCTGCAGTAGGTTTAGGTCTATGGTGTCGCTGAGCTTGCCAGAGTGATTTGGCTATGTTCTGCTATTATACCAGTGGGCATGCATCATTTTTACACATTTTTTGCCGTTGCTGCCATTGGAATTCTGAGTGTCTTTTGCCAAAGTAGTGGCATTTTCTTGATTTGTTGTAAGTATGGAACTGTCAGCTTTGCGTGGTTTGTTAAGGGTGAACGCTGCCTTGCATATCATTTCGCTATCTGCTGCATCCGGATCTGGCGCTATGAAAAATAGGCACAGATGTGGGAAAAGTGACTCTAAAGGTCTTTAGTGCCACTTTGTAAATATGGTGCCAAAAACAGAACGATGGTGCATCAAAAAAAGTTATGCTGCGGCAGCACTAGCTCCTTGTAAATATACCCTCACGTGCCTAGTATGGTTTTGTGAGGGACTGACCCATCTTCAAAGAACGCTGTAATGGGCAAAGGCTCTCTGTAGTAAGGTTTCATGAGGAATTCGCCTGTCCACAAAGACCTCTGCGAAGGGCAAAGGTTGTGTATAGTAGGGTTTCAAGGTGGACTGAGCTGTCCACAAAGACCTCTGTGCAGCGCAACAACTGTGTGTAGAAGGGCTTCAAGGGGAACTGAACTGTTCGCAAACACCTCTGCACAGAACAAGGTCTGTGTATAGTAGGGTTTAGTGATGGACCAGTCTGTCCGTGAAGATTTCTGGTTAGAGGAAAGGCTGTGCAGAGTAGAATTTTTTGAAGGACTGGCCTGTCTGAAAAAAGGCCTCTTTGCAGTTTATTGACAGTGTGTAGTAGGTTTGATAAGGTATTGGCATGTCCACAAAGACCTCTGTACAGGGTGATGCCCCTAAATGGGGCTTAGGAGTCTTGAGGGACTGACCTGTCTTTATAATCTGCAATACACGGCATAGTACGCACATAGTAATGATTCCATCCCTAAGGAACCGAAGATGTGAGGACATAAGGGACTGTCCATGGCAAACCCTACATAAGGCGAGAAGGAACTGTAGTATATAATTTCCACCCATATGAAAATGTATTCCAAGAAGAGTATCAATGTGTGTATAAATGGTTGCTTGCATATAGAGAATTATCTGTTAATGTATGGGTACTCTCAAACATTTTTCCAAGGGTCAAAAAGATTGGTCTGTGATGTGACTGAGGGCAGCATTGATGGCAGCAGGATCTTTGGTCAGCAGGGGAAGGGGGGGATATGGTTGTGGTGCTCAGGTGGTCATAGCGGGAAAAAAGCACATATATCTAGTAGCTGAATTGCACAATGGGAAACCAGAAAACCTATGATTAATTCTGCCTTCACCACTTTACCAAATTGTGTGATCATAGGCAATTGTTTTATTTCAATTTCCCTCTTTTTTCTTCATTATGACATAAGAGGACCTTAACATATATGACTTCAGGGTGTGCATTGTACAAAACCTTTTCCTGTGTTGGAATTAATAAACCATACTTTTGTATGTATACTATGAACCCAGGCCACCCAAAGAGTGCATATAACAACTAACATGCCTCTTTGTTCACTATTGGGATTATTGTCAGGGTGGGAGGAAGAATGAATGTTACTAAATTCACATTTGAAAACTATAACTTTTAAAAAAAATCCTTCTCAATGCACTGATAAAATCTGATGTACTAAGGTGAAACAGTTCATCATGTTAATGGAATACACTTTTTGAATTTCGAAAAGACTTTCTCATATGTTTACACTTTTTCAGCAAACATCTTTAAAACTGAAGGTATTCCTAAAGCTAAGCAGTGTGGGAGAACCTAGTTGCTTCCTTTCTTTTACATTAATTCGCCTTTAAATTAAGTCTTGCCTGTTTATTTAAAATCTTTTTACTGCAGGTGCTGAGTTGAGTGAACAGCAGCCCTGTGTTGCTGTTGTCCAGGGGGATGTATGTAAAGGTCAGTAGGGCCACATGCAGCCCCTGGGCTGTACTTTAAGTATCACTGTGCTAATGTGATTTTTCAAACTATAATTGAACTATTAATAATGAGGAAAATGCATATCAACCAGCACAGTAAGGTACATTTATAAAGCATTAAACTCTTTCCCCTCTACCAGTTCTCTGCAGTAGTTTCCTTAGTGACCCAGTTACAGCTGTATACAAGTATGCCACCGGTTCAAAAGTTCACTAGACATAGTCTGCTGTACAAAATTGCTAAATTTTTCAATTGGTAGTCCACATTTTCTATTAGAAGCTGTAAACCAATTGCAGCTAGCACTACACTCAAGACTCCTATTTTTGTATCAGAATTGACAATCAAAATGCCACTTACTGACTACCTAAATAGTCTATAACACCAACAACAAACAACCACAGATCTAGCACTAGATTTAATTTTCTTCAAACTGCATAATATTGCAGAATATTTCTCATTCTCTTGTTGACTCCTCCAGAGTTCTCCTCAGCATGAAGGATCGAGTGTGGATTGTAGGCCACTACTTTGTCTTGTGCTGGCAACATTTGGGCACAGTCATCGGGGTTGGACAAGGGAGAGTTATTGGCTCCTTTTCCCCACCCTGCCTCTGTGTATTCCAACATTTATCAAAGGCAGAACTGGCTGAGATCAAGCCAATGTTGCCCAAAAAGTGCGAAAACTTGGAAACATGTCAACAAAACAATTTCAGCATTTCTCCATGAGCATGGGGTGGGCTTTAGGCTTCAACAAATCTACTCTCCCACTCACTATGGTGATTAAAATGTGATCAGGTCGAGCAATTTTTAGGACCTACTCACCCGTTGTGGTGCTTGAGCTCTTGCTGGCAAATTCAAGGTGTTATGTTCATTCAGAAAGTGAATGAGCAATAAAGAAGCCTTTAAATCTTGTTTTATCTTCTCACTTTTGCTGTGGATTCCAAGACAAAGGACACATGTCAGCTTATATCGTCTTACAAATTGCAGCAAATTTTATCCTGAAGATTGGTGTTTCCTTTTTTTGCTCTGACTGCAAAGTTATGCTTGTCACTCCACGTTGCATAATTATTTGACACACGCAGCAAAAAAGTAGCATGAGCCAATGACCAGAACATAAGTGGCTGTGGTTTGCGGTGTTTCTGTTTTTTTGCACTATTTTACAGCATGAAATGCACCCTAGCATCCTCAAGGGGACACAGGGATGCATTTCACACTAAAATATAGCACCAAATGCCAGTTTTGCATTTTGAATAATTATGCCTAATGTCACATAATTATTCTGAAATTACCAATAATTACACATATTTGGCACATCCCTAGCGAGGAGTTGTACTGCCTTACCTCACTTGAAATAGCCTTACTTTAAGTAGGCCCTGGTGGACATATTGCATTCAGCTCGTCCTAAAACATTTTCTTACCCCAATGTAGATGTCTCAACATCCTGGTTTTGTGGTGTACACTGTGCCCAGTTATTCCTATGTAGAGCTTACCTTCCAATTGTAGGTGCATCAGTGAAAGGGTTTCCAACCTCTCAATTACAGAAACAAATTGACTAACTCTACCACTTGGATCAGCTTCAGCCCAGTTTTCAGCAATAAGTAACCATGATATGCATTTCAAAGGATCCTGTTAATGAATAGATTTGTCCAAAAACTAAGCACAATATTAACCTTACTCCATGCTAAAAATTAAACGAAAAATCAAATAATTGTTTTCTGTGTTTGATTTACAATTAAATACATGCCAACGAATGAAAATAGAGAACCATAATCTGCTTGTGTCGTATTATTAATGTACCACATTGGAATACTGTTTTGTTTAAAAAGAGTCTGTGTCCATGTATGCTTAATAACTTCTTTTCTAACTGAAAGATTATTTAACCTTAAAGTTTAATCTACAACCTACTAACACTTTTATTGTTACTTGTGTGCCACAAATACAAGTGCACTTATCACAATATATCATTTGTATATTTTTTTATTTTTTTATTCGCACCTACAAATATTCATGTGTGTGCAGACTCCGCATGAGCAGCCGTGTAGGGTCGGTGGAGCTTTATTAAAAGAGGTTAAAATACATTTAGGTCAACCAAACGAGAGTATTTTCAGGAACAGTTAAGCTCGACAAGGTAAGCAATCAGGGGCAAGCAAGCAATCACTTAAGTTACAAAAGAACCGGTGCTCTATTCTTTATAGCACAGACAAAAATAATTTTCTCAATAAGTGTGCTCAACTAGAATGCTTCAATTATGTGGCATCAGGCATCACTTTTTCAGCCTGACATAATTGCAGATGTGGGCTGAAGCAGAGGTCAGTTGAGCTATTGCAAGGGCTTTCATCAGTGCGTTTCCTGTTGTTCTCCACCGGGAGATGGGTCCCTTCTGGCTTCAGAGAATGGGAACTTTACATATCCCAAGTCACATCAAGGTCAGCCCACCGCCGTCAACCTGTGTGGACCAGGGATTGTCTGGTAAGCAGCTGTAGATCTGAAACATTCGAGTAACAACAGCTGTTTCATGGACCTGAGCATGTGCCAGCGAAGGTTGTAAAACATAGAACTCTCAAAAGCGCATACACTTAGGCCCCGATTTACAAAGGGCTTACATTGCCCTTGCATCATGCATGGTGACACATGGCCATGCAAGCCCTTTAGTGAAATTTACAAAGTTAAACAAACCCACCTTATGTGGCTCTGCGCGGCTTAATAAATTCAGAGTAACGCAATATAGAGCTAATCGCTGCCTTGTGTTACTGTTACTCTACGTTGAGAAGGCGTTCCATGGGTGTAGCATGGGCTCTCCCATGTATCAACCCATGGATTTTGGTGCATTCCCAAATTTACAATCGTTAGTAAACCTGGGACTGTGTCAAAATGGTATGCTTTTACAACAGAGGAGTAACGAGAGAAATATCTTTATTTCTCCTTGTTGTTTCCTCTCTCAATGGTATGTTATGGTATTTAATTTGTAAAGCGCGCGAATACCCAAGGGTGTCTTGACGCTAAGTGGGTATGGCAGTATTGGCAAGAGCAGGAGAGTACTAGGCATTGAAAAGCCACGTTTTTAGAAGTTTCCTAAAACTCAGTAAGGTGGGAGCTGCTTTGCTATTTATAAGCAGACTATTCCAGAGTGCCAGGGGCTTCGGAGGAGAAGCAACCAACCCTCCCCCAATTTAAGTTTCTTAAAACTGGGGCAGAAGACCATCAAGGAATTTTTAGATCGTAGGTCTCTACTAGGTATGTACCAATAAAGAGTTTGTTCAAGGTTACAGGGACCTACGTGTATCTCTGCAATGAGCATTCTGCAGCACACGAAGACAGAGGAAAATGGTTCGAAGGTTTGTTTTTGTGCAGGAAGGTTTCCATTCTGGGACAAAAACAATCCTGCCTGTAGGATGCTTGCATTGGTGCTAAGCAGCACTCAGTGTGCCAGACCAGGTAGAGAGCAGGAATGTTTCATATCCTAGTGGAAGTGTCCCATTTCTGCTGTCTCACAATCACGCTACACAGCGCAGCAAGTTATCTTTCTGCGTTGCATGACTTTTTGCTAAATCTACCCCTTAACTTGGAAGTTCTCCTAGTTAGTGCATGATCTGACAACTGCGCACCTTGCAAACAGCAAGATGCAACCACTGCTCTCTGGTTCTGAGCTGCTTTATAGGTAGCTCATGCACAAGATCTGAGAATGTTATCATTGCACTATGAACGTTCATAAACATGTGCACTGGCGCAGAGCAGTGCTGCACACAGCACAGCTCAGAGGCAATGAGATGTGAGCACTGCTCCTTGTTTCTAAGCTGCTCCTTGTTTCTAAGCTGCGCTGTCTAAAGCTCATGCGCTAACTCAGAGAATTTCTAAGTTAAATGTATGCAGTTTAGACAGTGCAAAGTCTTACAAATTGACACACAGTTATGCATGATGCAAGCAAGGATGTAGCCTTACTGCTAGAGCGGTCGACCTCAAAGCTGGGGAACCGGGTTCGAGTCTTGCAGTGATGCTCAACATCCTGTGATTCTGGGCAAATCTCTTAATCTCCTCGCAGCTAAGAAAAATGAATGAGTCCATCTGTAATGAAACTGTTCCTTATGTACAGTTCTCTAATACCTGATATCTTTGGGTCGAGTTTGCGCTATAAAAACCACAAAAAAAAAAACGCATACCCATTCCTGATACTCTCCAACCCCTGAACTAAGTGCATTCCACTTAGTGCAGTGACTTGAAAACTTATGCACAGCTCTTCCTGCGCCAACACATATTCACAATATGGTGGTCCAAGGAGGTCAGGGCAAATGGGGGCAAACTATTTCAGGCATGTGACTGTATGTCACAATAACACGCACAGAAATATTGTCTGACATAAATGCTATGTCCTTGGGCGGAGGTGTTTTATCGTTAACTCACATTTTTGTAAACAATATTTAGGAAAAATATTTATATCAGACCAGATTCTGACATCAGAGTCTGGTAGCGCACCTATGGATTTGGCCAACGCACATGTTTAATTAGACGTGTTGGCTTGGAAGCCAACTAAGGTAACCGCTGGACGCTTCTTTTATTCCAACAAGGGGCTTATTTTCAAGCCCATTGTCCCACCCGTACGTCACATTCCCATGTTAAAAATGATGCAACAGTGGCGCAAGGCGCTTGTAAATACGCCCCTAAATATGTGCAGCCAGTGCTTCAGTGTGATTACCAATATCACTAAAGGCGCTTCCCTGAAAAACGCTGTTGCATCCGAAAGTCAATAAGAACGGCAGTCACGTATTTCACTTTCCACAAAGTGGCAATTTCAGCGTTATGAATATAGTGACGCTCTGGCATGATACTCATGCATAGCAATTGAAAATTACTGTGGAGCTGAGGACAGCTTGTCAATTGTCTGAGATCTCTTCACACTCTCCAACGATCATCCAATGAAGGGCTTTCCTGTAGGTCAAACCACACTGGGGCGCGCCTTCCTGCAGCAGAAACCCATGAATATGGTGATCCAATGAGGTGGAAGCCATTTTCTCTTCATCTTGCAATGGATGACCCTACACCAACCAGCAAATGTTGAAAATGCATGCGCTTGTAGAGGAATCCGCGTATAACGTTCCCAGCCATTTGAAAATGTTTGATTTATCACGTTTTACGAGCACACATATGCATTAAACAGACCCCTGCAAAACATCATAAAAATGCACTCTATATTCCTGCCTATTACCTAGTTCTCATAGTCAGCCACAAGAAAAAAAATATTCATAGTGCATTGCAGACACCATTTATATTTACCCAGATTAACCGCATTTTATTGAGAATTCCTTCGGCTTGCAGGTGCTAAGACACCAGAATGAAGAGCAGAAGAGAATGCTGCTTTCGCTCCCAACCCTCAGATAAATATATTAATTCGATGGAACTACCTGTGGAAAATATGTGCCTAATCGTAAACAGGAAAAGACCACCGCTCTCATTTCAATAACATAACGTGTGTAGTAGAAATGACATTTCACGTTGTTTGTGCACCCGCAGACATCACAGGAAGTGACATCAAAACAACGTTGAGATCACAAGAAGTGACATCACTAAGCCTCTGACCCTCACAGAATCCAAGTAAGTGCGCAGACACGCAAAACGGTTTAAAAACTAAAAATAATATAAAGAAAATCACCAGGGGGCACATGTGGGTTTTGAGTCTCCCCCATTGGTGAATACTAAATGGCAGTGTTAGCATCAATTAGCGTGCCACAGTCTGCCTGCCCTTGATGAGACAAGTAAGTGACTTTTCCAGATGCATGAAAAATAATAGGACGAATTTAATACCTGATATAGTTTCCGTGATAACAAAGTGGTAACGATACTCTATTCCACAGACCCTATAATGGTCAAGGGATACTTTCGTGCCTTGTAGAACTCATGAACAAATGTATTACTCCACCTGCAACACACAACACACAAACAGTAGTAATCTTGTTTTCTGAAAACACAAGTTGTTTATCACTAGCAACACAATAAGTATGTGTTTTTCTTTAAATATACCCATTTCAGTAGCATATTAAAAGACCTGTGATACACACGCAGTCACGCTATAATTTATTTATGAGAGGTAGGCAATTGATCGGTGTGTGGGCATCAGTGGCTGAAAACCAGGCACTATATATTAAAATAATGTGTTAACCCTTTCTCTCCAACCCCACGAAAATCACCTGCGGAGTCCCACCGGGTTCATCCCTGAGCCCCACCCTCTTCAACATCTACATTGCTGCCCTCGCAGCCACCGTTCGACAACACGGCCTCAACATCGTATCCTACGCCGACGACACCCAGCTCATCCTCTCCCTCACCAAAGACCCCACCACTGCCAAACACAACTTCCACCTCGGTACCACCCCTTCTGCATGGGACAGCACCTAGTAGCCAACCGCCCTTGGAAGCCCACCTACCCCCTCAGACCACGCCAAGAACCTCAGCATCGTACTCGACTCATCTCTCACCATGAACTGACACGTCAACGCCGTCACCTCCAGCTGCTTCAACACCCTCCGCATCCTCCGGAAGACCTTCAAGTGGATCCCCCCTGAGTCAAGGAAGATAGTCACCCACGCACTCATCACCAGCAGACTGGACTATGGAAACGCACTCTACGCCGGCATCAACAAGTCCCTACTCTGCAAACTCCAGACAATACAGAACACTGCCGCCAGACTCGTCCTCTGCATCGGCCAACACCTACGAAGTCTCCAGTGGCCCCCCGTGGAGAAAAGAGTCAAAATCCTCAATCACACCTACAAATGCCTACACAACAACGGACCCAAATACCTCAATGACAGAATCAACTTCCACCTACCCAAAAGAAACCTCCGATCTTCCAACCTTGCACTGGCCGAAACCCCACGCATCCACGGAGCCAGAGGAGGCAGAAGATCCTTCTCTCACATTGCAGCCAAGACTTGGAACAAGCTACCGGCAGACATCAGACACGCCCCCTCCCTGAACACCTTCAGGAAGACCATCAAGACCTGGCTCTTCGACTAAACAGATCTGCAGACCCCTCCCCCCTCTGCGCCGTGAGACCCTCACGGGTGAGTAGCGCCCTTACAATTCCCTGATTGATTGATTGAACTGCAAATGTTCATGTAGCAGTTTACCAAGACCTTGAAATGGTCAATCTAAAAAATTCCCAGTAGAAAGGATCCTACATCCAAAGGCAGTATGCATCACATTCCAATCTCTTTTCTAATGAACAATTTTGTTGTAGATTGCTGCTGAATCAGTTAACGTATATCCTGTTGTTAATGATTAAGCCCATAGGTCCAGTCGTGATAAGGTCTCTTTAAGATCTGAAGAAATTAGAGATGCTGACAAGGTGGCTGTATTAGTTCAATAACAGCCAACAAGGGACGTTTTTGAAAAAATATCAAAATGCACATTTTTATAATTGATACTAATATGTACTGTTATTTAATGGGAATTTTTAAGACATTAGAAAACATGAAATTCTTCAATGTCAGCTTCTCCTTTTAATGATTAATGGGCCAGACATCAATATTGGATACTTAAATAAACTGCAATTTATTCAGATGCAAATTGTTATCTCTATGTCACTGTGGCACAAAAACAATTCAAACACTCTTTATTATTTTGATTATTTTAGTATCTACAAGTTATTTATTTAAAAAAGCTAACATAAGAAAAAAATTGCGGTACAGGTAGTTCTACTCGAAGAAGAATTGATACTTTAACATGCACCTCTTTGCAATAGTACACTTGCTAGGAAATCATACTTATCTTTATTTTTTGTTCTGAACGCTACATCGTTTTTTATCTTCACAGGGATCGCAACTTTGAGTAAATGTGCATTAACCTACAGGGAATTTTTAGGTCTGGCTTGACAGTGCATCTGTCAGCTGACATTTTAACCTACAACAATATTATTCTACAGTTCTTTGCTTCCACACAAATACATATCCATCACCATGCTATCTACTTGTAATGCTTCAGATTACCATACAACATTCTTTAAAAGCCAGTTCTATTGGGACTACCAATGCTTGTTCCTTTTTGACTCTGGATCCTGCCTTAATATATCACTAAAATTTCAGTCCAGAAGTTACTTTGGAATTAGAGTTTTGTTCCCTTTTTTTTCTTGAGTTTTCTGATCTCTAATAAAGTCAGACTCCTGGTTCGGCTGTAGCTCTTCTTGTGAGTACTGATATTTAAGCAGAGTTCAGATTCAACTAGGCGTCTTGCAACATTTTACTCGTTGCTTTCTCTTAGTTGTTTCCTTGTGACTGCTTGATTTCCTCTGCCTGCTTGACATTCCTGGCTGAACCAGAGTTTTTTTTATATCTCAGTAAAATTTTAAATCTGGAAATTGAATTTTCAGCAAGTTAGCACATTTGTCTTGCTTTTAGTATTCTGTTATTCAGTCTGGAGTGTGGGCAAGGATTAGGGAACTCCAGGCCATATGTTGGCTTCAAGCAAAGATTGTCCAGCTCACCTGCCAGATTTTACAATACTGCATAAAAAATTGTATGACTGTAACGAAATCCTTTGCTATTAACTTCTGCAGAGAGGGGTGTGTGGGTAGTGCACCATCCAGCTTATGCTTATAGGTAATAGAGACTCAGAAGATTCCCAGAACAGTCATAAAAGTGACCCATGCTAAACCTCATGTGAAATCCAGGGCAAATATTCCTTCTCTTGCTGAAAGTGAAGGGACTTAACTACAGATGACAACTCCAACTAACCTAACAATAGAATTGTTAGGCCTAGTAATGGGGAATTCTGAGCTATAAAAACGCAAGTACCATATCATAACAAATCATAATATAACACCAAATCTTCAAAGCAAACCTGTGAAGAGTACCAAAAGAACCTAGCGCCTCATTTACGATGACGAAATCGATTTTGCTGCACTGAGCTCCATCATTTTAAGAGCACAAGTATGCGTCATATTTACAACAATACAGCGCATCCCTGTGCTTTCCCCTGGACTCTTGCACAATTGGCTAGATGGTGCAAGGATGCTTGCGTTATGATGATGATAGTTGTTTTGCAGGAAGGGACACCTTCCTCCAAAAAAACAATCATTGATGTGTTTTCCTCTTTCTATGCATGCTGCACAATGCAGCATGGGGAGAAGAAGGAGAAAACAAGTATTTCTCCTTGTTACGCCTCCTTACCCCTCCCCTGGGGAGGCGTAGGATTTTGACACATTCCCAGGTTTATGAAACATTGTAAATCTGGGAATGAGGTAGAATCCATGGGTGCTGAGTCCACAGCAACACCGATGGCATGACCCTTTCACGCAAAGTGATGCGCAAAAAGGGACCGTATTTGCAAGTCCATGAAAAGCCACGCAGGGTGGCTTTGCATGGCCTTGTAAATATGGAACAGCACACTGACACACTGGTGGCACCAGGGGCCTGGAAGTAAGGCCCTTAGATTGGATGTGAGAGGCAATTATTACTCTGAAGTACTCCTAAGATTTTCCCAAAACTATCTTCTCAACACTTCACAGAAACTTATATTTACACACATAAAAGATTTACAACGTTTGTTAACAAAGAACATTTTGCAGTACAGTTTGCAGTGGCTCTATTGGATATGTGCTACTCATTCCCCCAACTGATAAAACACAGAAACCAGAAATATTTATCCCAAACCTCATCACAAAAGAAATTTCATCCTCTTTAGATAACTCTTTTTTCAGGTGGAGTAAACGCTATAGTTCGAACTTATATGGAATTTTAGGGTGTCTTTATACACATTTTGCAAACTAAGACCCCACAAGCAAGCAAGGCAAAGTAGGATGGTATTTACTGAACTCAGCAAATAAAATACCAGCCAGTACAAAGGAGTAATGGGCTTACCACATGTGGCAAATAGCTACTATTCCAAAACCCAGAAGGGAAAAGTGGAATTTACATGCAGAACTGGTATTACTGCACCAAATTCGAAATGTATCTAATTTGTACAGCTCTGTTATCTCTGATAAAGTTTGGAGGTTTTGATATATTGAAAATGGCGCAATTGCAGAGGTGCAATATCTATCTCAAAGCTTCAAGTTCTGATCCGACGACGACAAGGGGAAATTAATTATTTATTTAATTTTCTTTCGTCACCGTCTCTCGAAATCCCCCCCCACTGGCCTCACTGCTCTTGCCTACACAGGTCGCGGCTGGTCCTAAATCTAACAGATGTATTAGTTTGTGTAAAACCGTTCAGATGTGTTGTGAATGCCAACAAAGTTTTGACTTTGGCCCTCGTTTGGAGTAGCTAAAAACAGAAATAAATGTGCATTAATCAGATTACCAAACATTTACTACTTAGGACTGATATAGAATAACTTGCTATAACTGGTTACAAATGTGTAATACTGCATCTCATCTTTAAAACATGCCAATTACAAGTGTTTTTTGCGGGTGATCATTTCACACAAATACATGTGAAATCATTTGTAGAAACAAATTGTTGTATGTAAATGCGGATCTATGTACAGCACATGATAGATCTATATTAATACAATTCGTTACTTCTGCAGTATCTTCAAGGCCGGATCAGCCATTTAAGGTTATTTTCAAAGACAAATAAGTCAACATAGGCATGTTCCAGATAGACTGTTTGGCCAATTCCGGTCCTCCAGGGCTTATCTATACAGTTTGAATTCGACCCTGTACAGTACTCCACTGCCTTTGAGCAAAGTCTGTGCTATTCAAATTTAGCATTCATACATGCATAAAAATGTCAGTTCCCTATGTCCTATGCCCTAAATCTAAAATTGAAAACACATCTGCTTCCGTTGGGCCACCAAAACCAGTGGCGTTATGCCAGTCCATAGATTTCAATGTTAAAAGCGCACTCACTACATACATTATTCTGGCTAGCCACAACCAGTTCTGCGAAATAGGCCTACTCAGTATGGTTCTAAAATGCATTTCCCAACCTGTGATTCCACACTGTGTAAAAGTCAGGGGCAGATTTTCATTGATGGTCTCCCAAGCCTTTGATTAAAGGCAGGTCCAAAAGCCTGTCTTTCAAGGTGAGGAATATAAAGCGAATCCTAATTTCAACTCATCAGTGGAAGAATGCCATACAGTAGACCACCAAAGTCAGTTGCCCTAAACTGATGAGCAAATGGCAGACCAAAAAGGCGAAAACACCAGGGCATGTCAATGAATATTGGATCCCACATGACTGGTCTACCAAGACTGCTGTCCCAAAATGATTTCCTTAAGACCAGTCCCTGAAAATGGTGATGCCTGTTATTCTGACAAGGCCACTGAGCAAAAGGCAGAACTAATAACACCCTTCCCACAAATACTGGTCCTGAATTGCC
The DNA here is from genome assembly GCF_964204655.1 of Triturus cristatus. NCBI lineage: Eukaryota > Metazoa > Chordata > Amphibia > Caudata > Salamandridae > Triturus > Triturus cristatus. Next base: position 1,208,010,257 of record NC_140591.1, on the reverse strand, counting down.
AATTTCTCAAGGTGGGTCCTCTAAGGCTTCTGAAAAGAAATGCTACCTTAACACACATTAACTAAGAACACCTGCTAAATAACAATCATGTAAGACCATTCTCCTTGATGGCTATACCCAGCCTTTATCCCTCCTGGCTAGTGCCAATTCTGAACTTACAAGGTCAGTCCCACAGCGTATTTCCTCTGTTTATTCACCACAATAAGTTCACAGGACCACAGATTAGAAGGTAGCTCCCACATTCCAGTAAATCAAATCTACTGGTTACAGCCTGTCACTGAAGTCATTTCATCCAAGGCTTATTCCCCAAACTCACAAACTCACTACAGTATATTGTAGTATGATTCTGCCTTTTAGAATCAGCCTAGGGTAAGAGTGTGGCACTGAACCGTAGCACACATGGATAAACCTAGAAGAGGGAGAAGATGATTAAAATAATTACACCTCTGGGTACGCACCTTAAGATTTTACTTTTTGGTTGGCGGTTTTGGAAGATGATTGCTCTAGTCATTAAGTTTCTGTCCCTGCTGTCCTTGCACCTGAAGACCTGGGTTCAAATACCATCTCTGTCAAATCCTTTTTCTCCCTGTGCCTTCCATTGTTCATATACAATATGTCAAGAGCACTAATATATGCAAGGCATTGTCATTGTATTGTCTAAATGATCGCAAATCACCTTCAGCCCTCGTTTTGTAACCGTTCTGTTGTCCAGTACCTAACGTATTACCATTTTACTATATATATTAACCAATTCATAAAGGTAGATTTGGCATAAATGTAAGTTTACCTCCACACTTACCATTCTAACACCTGTCAGAAACTCAAAAAGGGATTCCTGGTGAACACAAATGCATTTATAAGTGTAGATTTTACAGTTGTGGGTAGTGCAGATAATTCTGCACTAGTACATGCCATTCGAGGGGTGGGGAGTGAACATTCCAAGGCTTGATTTTCCTTTGAAGTTTGGGACACTCACAAACATGGACATTTGTAGGCATTTCGAAAATATGATCAGATGACTTACCACCCGGGAAAGGATTGGTGATTTATTTCAGCTACTTGCAAAAGTAACTCCCCTTCCATGAGAGGAAGGAGAAAGCATCATCTCACATTTAGTGGGGGGTTGGGGAAGCACTCCATGCTTTCATTAAGAAGAAAAAAAGAAAAAAGTGATTTTGAACATCAGGATGCATTCCTCCTTGTGGACCTCTCAGCTATTGATGATACTGTACACGGGCAATAGGCTTGATGATGTTTTACTGACACAAAACCCACTCGTGGATAAGAGACAAGCTGTTAAGAGGCTAAAAGAGACACAGCTAAACAATAAAATAAAGATCGCAGGGAAGTGTAAAGAGAAAAGGCAGGCTAATTATGCAAGGCTGTTTGAGTATGGGGAGAGGAGCAGGACACTACTGGCCTGAAAGACAAGATTAGAGAGGAACAGGAATAATATAAAAGAGGTGGTATTTAACCAACAGGGGGAACTCTCTAATAAGGCAGGTGAAACGGAGGATCATTTGGTAGCCTTGTTTGCATCCCTCTTCAAAGAAGTGGTCCGTCCAGATTTAATTAAATTTAGGGAATAGTTGAGGGATAGGGATCTCTCTCAGTTTAGGGATCTGGGGAATAACTTGCATGTATCTATCTATGACTACTGCGGCTGAAATATGGGAACAGCTGAAAGAGCTAAAATTGGGAAGGTGGCAGGCCCAGATGCTTTTCACTCTGAGCTTTAAAAACTATTAAAGGTGGTGATTATACCCGTAGTGGAAAAATAATTTAATTCTATTTACCTTAGGAATGCTCAGGTGCTAGAGTCTTGGAAAGAGGCTACCCTGGTGGTAATATTAAAACCAGCCAAGGATCTCAAGAAGCCTTACTCATATCAGCCAATCTCATTATTAAATGCAGACAATAAGGTATTTACTAGTATTCTTGCAGGTACACTGGCTAACCTAGAACATCAATTAATCCACCCCTACCAGACTGGTTCGTACCTAAACAGCAGATCCATGAGCTCACACAACAGCCAATAGATACAATTGACCTTGCCTGTACGTATTCAGACCTTTTGGTGTTGTTACATTAGATGCAGCCAAGGCCTTCGACAGAGTCTGTTGGGAATATCTTTGGGAGGTCTTAAAAGTGTTGGATTTTAGTGAGATCTATATTTCAACCCTTCAAAAACTGTACGGAGCCTCGTCAGCTCAAATGTATTCAATGGGTCATTGACCAGGAGGTTTAGTATGTCCAGAGGTACTAGGCAAGGATGCCCTCTCTCCCCCTCTTTTTTGACATCTATATGGAGCCTTTTGTCCAGCTCCTTAGGGGAGATCAACAAGTAATCCCTTTTGTCTTGCAGGGTTGCAGTACTAAGATAACTCTGTATGCCAATGATCTTATAATCTACACGGCAGACCTAGCTAAGACCATTCCTAGTGTGGAAGAGTTAGGTCCTTTCTCTCGGTATTTCATTCACAAGGCTACATCTAAGGTTATGTGTTGAAATGTAACAGTCCTTGATTTGGAGACACCGTCAGAGATCTAATATCTGGGTATCTATATTGTCCATCCCTTGGAGGCAATCCCGACGTATCATTTAGAGAATGTGACTAGGGATATTGACCTCCTGCTTCTCAAGTGGAGAAACCTCCGGCTAACAATATATGGGCAGGTAAATGTAATTAACATGGCCACACTCCCAAAATTGACACGTCTCTTTAAGTGTATCCCACTCCCTTTTCCTGAAAAACTCATTCCAAAAATCCAAGGGAAGATAACAACTTTTATTTGGGCCTCGGGGGCTGTTAGGCTTTCTTGGAAGAAACTGAGGTGAAGATTAGAGAAAGGAGGCCTTGCCTTGCCTGATTTGAAGCAGTATTGCAATGCCTTCCAGTTCAAGAACTGTAGGATTTTTCTGGGGACCCCAAATGCTTCGACCTGGGACTGGGTGTTGACAGCAATGATTAAGGCTCTAGGAAGCTTTGGTTTTCTTTATAAGTTTGGGGCTCCAAAATACTTCAAAAAAGTCTGGGTGAAGTTCTCAAAGCTTGCTCTTAGTTTATGGTGTAGAATTAGAAAGACCAGGCCATCAAATACTATTCAGGTTTCTCACCCATTTGGGATTCTCTTGGCACCCCAGAATGTTTATTAGATAGCAAGAGTCTTCCTTTGAAAGAAACAGGCATTACTACTTGGGGGCAACTCTTAATTGCCCAGGGCCTGTTACCATGGGAGATACTTAGGGTTAAGACCAAGGGTCGTTTATCAAGGTTCAATTATGTGCAGTTGGTCTCCTGGTATGGGAAAGGAAATAGGAAATTGGCAGTCCCTGGGAGATCAAATCAAGACTGCAGGATAGAAAAAAGAGTCTACATTAGGTACTGGATATTATTGGATGCTGAAGAAGAAATTTGAAGGCCTCGTGTTGGATCTGGGAAGAGATGATGCCAAGGACAAAGTCACAGTATTTATGGCATATATCCCTAAAACTATTATATCATTCTGTTAAACTGCTTAACCTATAGAGGAATATTTTTTTTACCCTGAATAGGATTTCTCCTCAGAGACATGGTTGAAGGTTGTCTATCGGACTTGTAAATTAGACCTTGAGGGTGTCCATGATAGGGCAGATGTCATATGGGCTGGAGTTTTGAAATGCAAAGGTATGGCGAGCACTTAAAACCTATCAGTCCTATGATTACACCAAAGGGATCCAGGCTCTACTGCTTGAGTTTCTGGCTGTGCCAATTACAGGCACTAGGGTTGTAGTTGGTCTCCATTGTTTCTTTATCTGATATAGCCTTTCGCTCGGTGACATGAGAACAAAAAATAACTTATAGATAGAAAATTACAAGAGTCTGACCCTTTTTGAAGTTTGAAAAACACTATCAATACCATTAAACAAAACTGATCAACACAGTAACACAAGGGAGAGGGAAAAATCAAGAAGAGCGTGCAGACTAGTTTATGGATATTCCTCTTTTTTTTTGTCATCATAATGCATGCATCATGATGCTTGTATTCCTCGTACAGTTCCTGCTTGTGAGTGCTTGTTTTCCTGCCCCTCATCACTGCCCCTCAGTTGGAGATTAAAGAATATGCTTCCTCCAGCACTTTTCCCTGCGTGCATAGAAGACTGTACCAGCAGTTTCAAGGCATATGTTTTGTGAGGAAAAGTAAATTAGATATGCTACCTTCAGTTTGAAGACACTTGCTTAAAATTGTTCCTCCATTTTAAAGAGTTATGTGTTTGCAGAATAAAGGTTCAGCACCAGTTTCTTACATTCAACATTTCCTTGATTGCAATCAAAATAAGTTTTTTTAATTCGGAAGTGTTACTAGTTTAGCCAAGTCAGTGATAAGGTGTGTTTGGCTTGAAGCTCCACTAAGTAGACATATTTTGTAAGTGTGGGAAGGGGCTGGAACTGAGGTGGTGAAGTGAGCTAAATAATCATGTATTCAATGTGGATCTGTGACTGGGGGTGAATGTCTGAAAAGCTTTGGTGCACTGTCCATCACCTTGTGTTTGATATAATAACTGCGTGCCCGGAGGAAGCACCACATGGGGACACCCAGGATGCATATCTGGTTTAAATTGTAGCTACGATGAATGATAGACCCCCCATGAAGAGGGACACTTCCACAGCTCTCAGGTGCCTGCTGTGATACAGTTCACAATGATGGGCAAGATACACATACCTGGGACGGGCATTCCTCAGGGGGCAGTTCATTCTGTTAGCTGTCTTTTCCATGTGGTAGTGCCAATGTAAGGGCACACCATGTAAAAAGTACAGGTGACCCTTATAGGTTTACAGGGCTTAAATTAATAATCCCAAATGCTCTATTTGTGGTAGTGTGTTCGAGCAGCTTAGGGTTTTCAGAAGGTAGTGTTAAGCGTTTGTTGCACATACAGAGTCAATAAATGAGACAGACACTAAGAAGAAATTTGAGACCAATTAAGAAAACAAACACAGGTTTTTTAAATAAATTAAGACACCAAGATCATTGGAATCAGGTAAACGCTTTCGTAGTTATACATTTTTATAGAAAGAGGCCGCATCTTCACAGTCCCATCCTACGAAAATCCAGACCCACAACTACTAAAAGAATGGTCGGAGCACACTTAAGAGTCCGCCAAAGGGATGATAAGAATCCTAATTAATTATGCTTGGAGCGATTAAGATAAACTGCTAGGAGAGCTAAAAAAACGTAAAGAAATGATCAGCAATGACAAAGACACAAAGCAGAGTGAAGAACTTCAGAGTTCCTTGATGAAATGCTTAAAGGATTATGAAGCTAACATCCAACGACGCAATCAAACTACATTTCAAAGAGATGAGCAGGATTATGCTACAGGTCGCATCCTGACCTTTGCACGGAAATTCGATGCCCCTAGAAAGAAGATGAGTCAGCAAAGTGCTACAGCCGCCTGCAATAAGGAAACCTCGGAATCAGAGGTAGAGACATCTGAAGGCGAACAAGCTACTAGTGCCTGAGGATAGAAGCGGGACCAATGACCCACCTTATTTTTGGGAATACAAGTTAATCAGAGAGTCCCGACAGAGACCAACACCAAGAACTCATCCACCACAACAACAACAAAGTAACAAAAAACATGGCGGGGCAAGAAAGGAAGGAGGGGAAGCACCCACTCCGAGAATTACCCGCAGCAGGGGGAGATGGGGCAAATGGTAGAAACCAGAGGAGAAATGACAATAATCTAGCTCTCAAGTAGAATACTTACTTAGGATGAAACACAAGTCCTACAACTGGGCATGACCTTCTGCCCAACTTCGGGATTTAATAATATACAAGCTCGCATCAACCTTTTTAAGTACATCAGGAAACTGAAATTGCAAAAACAAATTCTGCTACACCCAAAGAAAAAAACAACAGATGGGTCTAGCTACGACACGGATTACATGGATTTTCTAAGTGGCCATGACTTGGAGACCTTAATGACATTACAAACGTTAGACTCCTCAACCACCAAGGAGGGTGGGAAGAAGAACACCAGCATAGAAGCAGGGATTACATAAGCATGTGGAAAAAGTAACTTGAAACGTAATTCAAGCGTAATCCCTCAGGTCCATTTTGATGCAATCGATGTGTTTAATGAAGCCATCGTCACTGGTCTAAAGAATTTGGCAAAATATAACGACCGTCGTAAACACCACTACAATATCCCAAAAAAGCAATAGGAAGTGATTCAGTCTCTACAAAGAGATGACACTCTGGAGATCAAACCCTCCGATAAGAGAGGGAATGTTGTGATTTTCAACGAAAACCATTATCACAGGGAAGCCATGAGACAACCTAATGACAGGGAATGTTATTTGCCCATAAAAAGAGTGGAAAATGTGGAGTGCATCAAAATGTTCAATCAACAATTGTTGAATCGGAGAGATGAAGGAATGCTGGATCAAGACGAATATCTATTCCTGCACTCTGAACAACCTGTCCTTCCGACCTTTTAGCATCTCCCAAAAATCCATAAAGACTTGGCCAACCCGCAGGGAAGACCAATTGTGGCCTCTATTAATATTCCATATGGCAAACATTTGCACCTTAAGAGCAACTGTACCATTCAGCCAGACTATGACAAAGCAAAAAATCTAGCCCTAGAAAGATTTAAAGCCGGAGACTACACCAATGCTGACCTATGCCAGGCAGAGGCAATGATAGATAAAGTAAATAGGTCTGACCTGCTGACATTAAATATATCAAAGAAATTGAGACAGAAGGGTCCAGCTAGGATGATTACTCGTTTCAATGGAAAGTCTGGAGATATTGCCAGATCTTTAAGAAGAACTGGCATATTCTTCAAACAGAAAACGTCTTGAAACACAATCTCCCCACACGACCACAGATAACGTACAGACAATGCCAATCTTTGAGTGACCACCTAATACACAGTCACTAAGACGCTACCCCTTCCACAACAGACAAGATCACAGGCTTTTAATCCTGTATGCGCTGCAAGGCGTGTAAATATAGCCATAAAGTTACCAACTACAAAGGCAGACAAGAGGATCCTAGACCAATCAGAGATATTAAACAACTCCTGAATTGGAATTCGGAATACACAATGTACTGCCTAGAATGTCCTTGCCCTACATGCTACACAGGAAATACAATACATCTAACAGAAAAACGCATCCTTGAACACATGCAAGCTATTACTAAGAAGGGTGTAACATAGCTCGCCACTTTGAAACTTTCCATTGGACAATCGAGACCTCCTCAAATTTTTTTGTATTGATCAAGTTCAGAAAAATGAGAGAGGAGGTGACAGAGTAAAGAAATTGTGTATTTTGGAATTGAGGTATATAATAGACCTTCAAACAAAGGCCCCAATAGGACTTAACAACGATGAAGGAATGTGGGAACATCTTGAGTAGGAGAAGGAACCCTGATCGATCATCTGCAGGTCCTTTTGATTTGAGGACTGTATTGAAATCAAAAGCCGGCCCTCTGTTCTTATGTGACACGATTGCCCATTCAGGTCTTAATAATACACGGATACGGGAGACATGCTGATAACAAACACATATCTCTAACAGGCTAACATTTTAATCATGCGTAAACACTATATTCAATGATAAATTATCTATATGGATTAATATTTATTTTTCTATACATTTGTGTTTGCATAATGTCCTAGAATTTGACGGAATGTTTGATCTTACAAAGTAATTTTCATTAGTATTACATATGGATTTGACTTATTTTTTCACTTGTTTAAGTTTAAAACCACGTTATAAGATGGTAGCGATGAAATCTGGTAATCAACCATGACCAAAAAGACCATCTTTTCTTTTTATGTTTCACATGTGACACATTGTTTGATTTAAATGTCTCCTTAAAACAACAGAAACTGACAAAGAGGAAGGCGCAAACTGAAACGCGTCTGTCAGTGCAGGGGGTCTGCACATTAAAGCACTTTATTTTGAATTTCCGTGTGTGCTCTCATACTTGGCGTTTGAAAGCAGTCACCGTTGTGATTCCAGATTTAGCGGCTCTTCACCGCTGGAGATTAGCACCCAGGACGTGTGGTGCGGCGTTGACTCTCTGTGCTGCTATATATATATATTTATATATATATATATGGTATGGTATGCTGTGCTGAACGCGCAAAAGTGGCGCCCCCTCGCCCAAGACAACGTTCCTGGTATTTGAGGAGAGAGCAGCAGATCGCTGCTGATTTGGAGAGCTGCAGTCGATGTTTGCCGCCTTGGTCCCCGCATGAAGAGATGAGCAGCCTCACAAGCTGGCAAAAGCCAGGGCAATACTGATTGCACGGACCGGCCACTTGACCAAAGTTCGCGATGTGGGACTGCGTTTTCGCACTGTGCGTGGGACATGACAGGCTGAGGGACTACAGTGACCAGCATTCCCTGCACATACTGCTCACAGTAAGGGAACAACTTTGACTGTGATTGGTTTTCATTGCACCAATAAGAACTTTATGAACAGTATGTCAAGTCCCTACTTATTTTGAACTTGTTTTAAAAAACATAAAGCTGGCAATGATTAAGGCATTCGCCGAAACGCGTCTGCCAGGTGTTTTTAAAATCTTACCTGTCTGAAGGGTGGCAAATAAATCTCATCTGCAGTCATCCAAAAGCATGTGTCGGACCCGTTCTTTGATAAAGAGGCGGGACTGGTGGCAATATATATATATATATATATATATATACATATACATATATATATATATATATAATTTTGATGCCTGAGTTGCTGTATTGTTCTAACACACAGGTACGAACCACTCAAAGTCTTCAAAATGTGAAAGAAACCGCTTCAAACAACAGGGGTTACTCCTTGGTCATAATTTATTCAGCCATCATAGTAGTAAAAACAGACAAGTGTCCGCCCTGGATGCGTTTCGATCGCCAAAACGATCTTGATATATATATGTATTACCTATAATATCGCCAGTATGTAGTTATAGTTAGGACCAAGTTTCCATAGGAAGAGCATTTTCTTTTTGCTTATAACTTTGGCGTCGTTTGATAAACCTTCATGAAATTTTCCAAACTAATTCCTTGTTCATATCAGCTCCTATGTTGAAAATTTGGGGTTGATTCATCAAGGGGGGGCCGAGAAAAAAGGGGGGTCCCAAAACGTGTTTTCTTCATGCAATTTCCATAGGAAATTTTAGACAAGGTTACAGGTCGAACGGGTGAACGGTATTACCCCAAATTTGGCAGGGAGAAGGGTCTTGGTCTAGGAAGCACGCTTTTGTTTATTTGGTATAAATCCGTTCAGTACTTTTGGAGAAATATCGAAATTTGCAGATATCGATATTTGGGAATCTGTTTAGCTGAGGCATTACAAGCTTGATGCTTATTGGCTGCAACCAGGAAGTGTTGGCAGCCATTTTGTGATTCAGTGGAAATGAGTAAGGGGAAAAAGGGCGAAAAGAGTAGGAAATAGGAGGACAGGAGCACTGTAACCTCTGTGGGGGAGTGTGAAGCGAAGTAGTCACTCCTACCGGACTGAAAGTGCGGTGTTGCTCAGAGTGACATGGTGCTGAGATGAGATGCTGCTACACTCGGGTATGAAATCCAGAGTCTAAACTGTGAGGTCATTGCTGTAAAGTGATGTGCTGTGGTCTTTGTAGAATACCTGTGGAAGTAGTGTTAGTAGGCGTTTATGCTATACCAGAAGTGGGAAGAGAAGTACTTACGCCTACCGGTGTGAAGACTCAGGGGTCAAACCGAGCTGATTGTTGTAAAGTGATGGGCTCTGGGTTCTGTAGCATACTGGCCGCTGTAGTATAACTGTGTAAGTAGTGTTAGTATGCATTTATACTCTACAGGGAGTGGGAAGAGAACTACTCACCCCTACTGGTCTGAAGAGTCGGGGATTAAACCGTGAGCTCATTGCTATAAAGTGATGTGCTGTGGGCACTGTAGCATACCTGTGGAAGTAGTGTTAGTTTGCGTTTATACAATACAGAGAGTGGGAAGCGAACTTCTCACCCCTACCGGTCTCAAGACTCATGGATGAAACCATGAGCTCATTGCTGTAAAGTCATGTGCTCTGTGGAGTATTCCAATGTAAATCATAGTAGAATGTTAGTATGTAATGCTACTATAATGTAAGTATGTAATGTTAGAATGTAGGGCTGTCATGAGGGGAATCTTGGGGAGTTGCCTTGCTGTCTGGTCCTGTTGGTGGCTGTTTAAGCTGTCTTCTTTTCCTGCAATAAATCTACTTATCGGATCCACTGCTGTCTTCCTCTTCACTACATAAATTTGGCGACGAGCGGGAGAAGGTAAAAAGAAGGCATCACTCACCAAGATTTTGAGCTTGCTTGCGTTCTGCTGAAGACCCGTTTTCTTGGTGAAGCTGTTCCTACTCACCCCAGAGTTATCGGCTGATCGATTCGGCTGATCGAACTATGTGATCCTACTTCTGGTAGGATTTATCTTTTTTGATTGTGGTCTTCCTCTGCCTCTTCACTAAACTCTGGTTGCTGTACTACATGTGTGCAAGTAGTGTTAGTATGCGTTTATACTAATTCTGTAGTTATGCATTAACAAATGCATCATGGCCCTATGGAGCGCCACCTCCCAGGCGCAGGTCATACAATGTCCCGGGGTGTGCATCCGCGGGACATTTATGTTTGCTATTACAGGGCCGGCGCATTGCTTCCACCCTGTGATAGTAAATTCTTATTTGCCTCATTGAAGCGAGAGCAGGAAAACCTCGTATCGCTTCAAGAAAGCAGATCCGGATGGTAAAAATGGAGAAAAAAAATGAAGCGGGGTCTCAACCATTCATTTAAATGAGGACACTGGTGGGAAATGTTCCGGGGCCAATCCTATTATTATATTGCGGGGTCTCTGCAGCAGTGGGGACCTTAATCTCACATGTTAATTAGGCGCGGGAGGGCACAGAGACGTTTCGCAGACTAGGGGATCGACACCTCCCCGGGTATTGTTTGTGAATTGTTCAGGGGGCTTCGAGGCCAACTCAAGACCGGGGATTGGCAACCTCCGGGGCTTTACTTAAATATGCAGGGTGGGCCTCCCCAGTCCTTGAAGCCTCGGTGGCCCTAGGCAGTGCTGTGTTGGTTCTGTAATCACACGGGCAGTACTCATGGTGTTATAAAGTGATACACTCATAGAACCCTTGCCGTTGTAGAATTACCCAGGCTTCATTTATGTAATAGTCTGTTGGTTTATATTTGGTAGGTGCACCGCAAAATTACAAATGATTTCCCTCATAACCTCCTATCAACCGCCGATTTTCACAATAAAATACAGACAAGTGTTGTCAGAAAAAGAAGACCCATACACTCACTTATTTATTGGTAAAAAAAGTACTTTTCTTAAAACAACACAAATAAATGGAAACGTAACTTTATTCGAACAAACAACAGTAAAACATGAAAGAAGTGGGTGGGACTCCTCCGGAAGCAGCGTACAAAATCTGCAAGAGAAAAAAGAAACATAATTATGTGTGCCATGTCCAAGAGAAAATAAAGGTAGTCAGAATGAAAGGAAGAACGTGAGAATGGGACAGAGAGCTAGTGGGTGGAAGAGAGAAGGGGAGGTAGAGTCAAAAGAACAGAGGGAGGAGGAGACAGAGCATCGGCCTACTGCACCCAGCCCTCCCTGTTCCCCTTCCGTCACCGGGGTGTCTGGGATGCTGGGGTCCGCGAGAAACAGTATGGTCCAGCAAGTCTTTAAAATGAAACAGAGATATGAATGAGGCCAGAGATTATATTATTATCTACGGCAACAGTCCTTGCCTGCACCTGTGCACTCAGGCTGCTGGGCCCCAGGCCCTTCCCCCGCACAGTGCTCAAATGCAGCTCCTGCACTCCGAGGTTTCACTGCTCCCCTGATGGAACCGGTGTGTCCAACGACATGCCGGTGCGAGCTATGACTCCGGGGTGCCTCTTAGGGTGGCACAGCAGGTCTCTGGTCTGGGACGGTGTCTTGATACCACGATGGAAGGCGTCAGAAAGGCCAGAGCATTAGCACCGGTTGAGCACCTGCTGGGTGCTTTTTAGTGAAACTAACTTAGTATCTGAAAAGGGAGAAATAATATAATGGTGGAAACGTCTTAAGGTAAATGAAGGTTTATTTCAAGCTTAAGAGAGAACACCAGTTGAGTGCATCCTTCCTTCTTGAAGTACGATCTACCAACTGTTAGTGGTAATCATGGTTCAAAGAGGAGTTGGAGTGCACGAGAATAGACAAGGGTAAATAATAATATGTTATGCCAACGTTCACATACAAAGGAACAGAGCGCATGCTAGAAGTATAATGTGCGCGTGCAATGTAGTGGTGCAAGCCTGTGTGCATGTACACTTAGTAGTCAGCTCACTACAGTGCCCCAAAAGCCAATGCCACGTGTCTGTAGGGCAGCGCTGCCCGCTGGCTCAGGCCTACAGTATGGTCCAGCAGGTCCTTAAAATGAGGCTGAGATGAGGTCAGAGATCACATCATTACGCACGGCAACATCGCTTGTTTGCACCTGTGCACCCAGGCTGATGCACCCCATTCCTCCCACCGCAACATGCTCAATTGCAGGACGCGGTTGGGAGGTGGGAGGGGGGAACTGTTTTTCAAATTGGTTTGGGGATAGCGACTTCACTGAGGCATCGATTGCACATACTGAAGATACTGGTTGCCCCACGGGGTTGCACCCACACATTGTGGCTGGGACCTGTCTTGCGGTTTACTAGATTGAGGCCTCTTTGGTGCATCTGTCGATATTACCTTGTTATGCAGTGTATTGATGATGACGGAAGTTGTAATTTTGTGGACGCCAATAAAGTTTGTTTAAAATAATAAAAAAAATGTTTTAAAAAAAACATGCTCAATTGCAGCCCCTGTGCACCCAGGCCCCACTGCTCACCTGCTGTCATTGATGCGTGTCCAAACACGACGGCCAGCAGGGTTCACAATTCAGATGTTTTGATTGCCAGGATGATATACAACTCATGGAGCCCTTTTTATTATTGCGCATTGTGATATGCGAGGTGGATGTGGCCATATCACCTGAGGCAGTGTGGAAGAACTGGGACATGTGGCGTCATTGTTATCCTATTTATACATACGCAAAGTGGGCTGGGCTTGCGTACGCCAGGACAGCGTAGGGGTGTGAGTAATTATTCCGGGGACCTGGGTGTTGTTCAGATCCTGCCTGGCCAGGAAGTGTACTTATGTGTGTGTCCCTGTTGCAGTTTTGACGTCGCACAATCCGCAATTTACATTAATGTAGCATGTACCGGGAGGGCGGCAACTATCGCTAATGAGATGCTGTCCGAAAACATTGATTGGACAACATCACATGTCGTTGTCAAGCTTGTGGATATGCGCAGACACGCATGTCAATGATGTGCGGTATTATTGAAAGTGTTGCTATCGAAAAGCGCACACATGTGAATGTGCTCGGATGGAGGGAGGATCAGCAGTGATGCTATGTCATACACAGTGATAATACTCATTACAGTCAAGCAATGCATGTCAAACGTGAATCTGAAAGTCTCACATATGACACACTACTATACTGGTAAAGCCTGACAACAGAGCATACTGCAACACAAATCTACACATTACTCTTTACTGTTTGTCACATGTGATCTAGGATGTGCACTCTGCCCGTGGCTGATGATACCCCTTTGAGCCACCAATACCAAGGCCGAATGGCAGCACAATAATGCGCGCACACACACCCACCAAGGGCATCGTGTAACACACATTTGTTTTTTAATGTAACATTTCAGATGTATGGCCATCACACATGGAAGGCTACTGTAAAGAGCATGATTATTGATCAAGATGATCGTTGCATGTTGTATGTACTATAAGATATGTGTACACAGCAAACAAGTTTTCAAAAAAGCTCTGTACGCAGAAGAGGTGTCTCTCATCAAACGGTGTAGAGAGAATGACTAAATGGGTGGGGTCCTCCAACTGTTACAATGGGAAATGTTATGAACCAATATAAAGCTTTTTTTTAAGTTCACATGGCAATTGCGCACCGAGCGCGCAAGGAGGCCGCACCCGACGTGATTTTGAGAAAATATATTTACCATAATATAAGTTTGTTGCAGGTAGAAATATATAAAAATGTGGAAAATATTTTAGATTATAACTTGCTCTCATATACACTTTAAATGTATTTAGATATAGTTTTGAGACATAAAAAAATAAATGAGGGAATGGCGTACCCGGTGCGATACCATACGTCTATGACGTAACACAGGGCCTGGCAGCGTGCACTCGTCGCATACGGAACGCGCAGCCGGTGCCACCCTATACATAGATGATGTAACGCACGTATTGGTACCGCGCAGCCGTCGCATACCAAACTAGGAGCTGGTGCAACTTTATACATATATGATGTTAGGCGGGACACGGTGCTACGAAGCCGTCGGATACAAAATGCGCATCCTTAAAGTGTTTCGCAATATGGCGGATTGGATTCGTGTGGGGATGGAGCTTGGTACACTACCGGTATGGGAGTCTAGTTTTCTAAAATATATATATACATACTTTAATTTGAAGATAGAAAAAATTACATTATTTTTCAAATAAAAAAAAGGATAATAGAGTTCCAAAATATTACAATTTTTTTTAGAAAAAATATAGTTTTTATAAATATTAAAATATTAAATTAACATTTAAAAAACCTTTGAAATTCACTGAAAACACCATAGGTTTTACAGACCTTATAGTTAGGAATTAGCATTTAAAATACCTTTGAAATTTGCTGAAATACCCATAGGTTTCAGGGACGTTATAGTTAGTTGGTCATTTGACTCTAACTCGCACCCCCGCAATGCACTGCTGATGACGTCACATATTACACCATTCATGAAATGGTCAGTGACATCACTGATGACATCACTGATGACATCTCAAATGACATCACTGATGACATCACTGATGACATCATCCATGTGAAAATCTGATATATAAAACCAGAGAAATTCGCCCATTATAGTTAGTTGAGCTAAGCGTCTTTTAGCATAGCATTGGCTCTAGGCCTGGTTAGTCAGAGTCAGTTAGCACCAGTACCCATCTGAAAAAGTTGTGGGCACAGGATGATTTTGCAACAAGGCCTCTTTCTGCTCCTCTGTTGGTTCTTTCTGCACATGTCTTGCTTCTTCCTGTACTTTTCTTCGTCTTTGTGGACTTCTGTTGCTTCTTTCTGCATTTCTTTTGCTTCTTTCTGTGCATTTTTTCTTCTTTCTTCACATGTCCTAGCTCTGTAGGCATACTTAGAAACTAACATTTTAAAAACCTTTGAAATTCACTCAAAAAACCATAGGTTTCAGGCACGTTATAGTTAGCAATTAGCATTTAAATAACCTTTGAAATTAACTGAAAAAACCATAGGTTTCAGGCATGTTATAGTTAGAAATTAGCATTTAAAAAACCTTAGATATTCAGTGAAAAAACCACAGGTTTTAGGGAAAGTTATAGTTAGTTGGACATTTCACTCGTACAAAACCATAGAATTTACCCCGTTATAGTTAGTTCAGCTAACTATAACTCGCGCGCCTGCAATGCACTGCTGATGATGTCACATATTACATCACTCATGACATGGTCAGTGACATCACTGATAACATCACTGATGACATCTCAAA
Source organism: Triturus cristatus (assembly GCF_964204655.1). Classification (NCBI taxonomy): domain Eukaryota; kingdom Metazoa; phylum Chordata; class Amphibia; order Caudata; family Salamandridae; genus Triturus; species Triturus cristatus. Next base: position 1,207,994,626 of record NC_140591.1, on the reverse strand, counting down.
TTACATCACTGATGACATCATCCACGTGATAATCTGATGCACATACTGATGGCCTAATATAAACTTTGATACACGCACTCTAAAATACAGACTACTATTTTTGAAACCATACACACAACAATGTCAGACACTACATACCACCCACTATTTCCTAGGACTACACTCACATCCACTCACTTATACATGCAGTTACTCATTAATACAGTACTATAATATGCACTCATATACCTATACATATAGTCACAGTCCACCATTCATCCATAGAGTTACTCACACACCTAGTCAGTCATGCAAAGAATCAATCACATAGCCATTTACTCATGTATACAGCTATACACGCCAAATGCGTTATTTATACACACACCACATCACTTATTTATGCAGATACTAACACATACTTACTGTCTTATACAATCACTGATACAAGCATACACTCTTTAATACACCCACTCTTCAAATAACTTACTCTCACGTATAGTCATTTACATACTCCAACACTCACATATACTGCCTTAAAACATATGTAGTTACCCACACATATACCAGTGAGACATTCATTCACTCACCAATACGCCCATACACACACTAACTCACCCATACAGCCCTTCCCAGATGCACTTTTTAATCCATAGAACCAGTGAATCACCCACTCAGACATGTGTGTACAGAGTCAAACACACTCCCACCCACCCATACAGACACTCAGGCACCCATACAGATACTCAGACAACAAATCAATAACCCATATGGACACTCATGTAGCTACTCACCAACCTATGCAGCTGCTTATACACCAACTGAGATACTAATACAGACTTTCACACAGTTTAGTCAATAACCCATACATTCAGTAACACATGTTCAATCACTCACTTATACAGTCAGTCACGCACCTATTAAATAATCCATTCAGGCACTTGTAGATCCACTCTTTCTTCAATACACCTTGGCATAGATATATATGAAAAATATTTAAACTTTACAGAAACACACATTCACTGGATGATGTCATCAGTGATGTCATCAGTGATGTCATTTGAGATGTCACCAGTGATGTCATCAGTGACGTCACTGAACATGTCATGAGTGATGTAATATGTGACGTCATCACCGGTGCATTGCAGGCGCGCAAGTTATAGTTAGGTCTACTAACTATAACCGGCGAATTTCTCTAGTTTTATATGAGTCAAATGTCCAACTAACTATAACGTCCCTGAAACCTATGTTTTTTTCAGTGAATTTTCAAGGTGTATTTAAATGCTAATTCCTAACTATAACATCTGTAAAACCTATGTTTTTTTCAGTGAATATATGTATATATACATAATATATATATGTTGGTGATATTAATCGAACTCCCGAACCGCCGCCGATGAGTTCTTTCCGGCCGACGAAAAAGTCGCAAGTTATTCAAACTTGGGGTAGCCAGTTATCAATCTGACACCTACTGGGAAAACATCATGCAAAATCCGGCGGCTGTGGCGAAGGACATGGGGCCATTGGAGTGGCGATACAATGAATTGGACATGAGTCTAACGGAACATCAGAGCCACCCCATTGGCCCGGTATCAACCAATGGCAGAAGTGGACACAGTATAACTGTTCAATCACGCACTGTGTACCATGGACAAGCTTCACAGCATTGAGAAGGCGATGAATGCCGAAACGCGTCTGCTGTTAATAAATAAATCCAGATATGATCCTGCGAGTGCTCCAATGCGTGTTCAAGTTGCTGTGCAGCAAACGTGAGGTCCCACCCTCACCATAAGGAGTAAGCACCCGCCCTGTGTTCGGCGTTTGAGGTGGGAATGGCGTTGGTGATATATATATATATATATATATATATATATATTACCTACTGGCGGTCGCCAGTAGGTAGTTATAGGTAGGACCACGTTTCCATAGGAAATCCGCAACATTCTATTTTGAATAACTTTGGCGCCGGTCGACGAATCCTCGCGAATTTTTCAAAATAGGTGGGGCGCTACGCTCCGCTCATTCCCTGAAAGTCTCGGGGGGATTCGTCAAGCGGGGGCTGAGATAAAAGGGGGGTCCCAAAACGCGTTTTTCCCATGCATTTTTCCATAGGACCTTTAGACAGGGCTACAGCCCGAACAGCTGAACAGAATTACTAGAAATTTGGCAGAGAGGTAGTCCTCAGGTCAAGGAAGTGACTTTTGTAGGTTTGGTGTAAATCTGTTCAGTAGATTCTGAGAAAATAGCCTTTAAATCAATATATATATCTGAGCCAGCTTACGGTGCGCTTACGGTACTCTTACCGTACGCGTACGGTGGCGTGCGTGAGCGCGATTCTGATTGGCTCTTAGATCTTAGTAAACATTCGAATCGGCCGAAACCAGGAAGCGGCGGCCGCCATTTTCTCTCTCGCACTGAGAGTGATGTTTAAAATATTAAGCCCAAAAACATGTAAAGGGGCTGTTTAGACAGCTCCCACACATATAGCAATGTTGAGGGAGTCCCCAAAGATCCCCCAAGGCCAAAAACGGAATTTTTATTTTTTCGCTAATTTCGCCGATTACGCTTACCGTACGCGTACGGTAAAAAATTATAAAAAAAAAAAATTATCCACACTCTCCCCACCCCGTGTGCAATTGGTGCCTGAAGGGCACCAATTGTGCATGGCTTATTAAAGATGAGTTAAACTAAAATATTTTAAAAAAAAATAATTAAAAAAAAAAGTATCCACACTCTCTCCACCCCGTGTGCAAATGGTGCCCGAAGGGCACCATTTGTGCATGGCTTATAACATATACGAAAATTTAAAATATTACCTTTCAAAACGAAGTGCATCATATGTCCTCCATGTGCGCACGGTGCGCGAAGCGCATCGTGCGTACATGGCCCATCTAGCGTAACGTTGGCACGCGGTGCGCGTAGCGCACCACGTGCCCACCGTGCGTGCACGGCACTAACTGCGTAAAGTGGGCGCGCGGTGCGCGAAGCGCACCGCGTGCTCACCGTGCGCGCACGGAACGAACTGCGTTAAGTGGGCGCGCACGCCACGAATGGCGTAAAGTAACTTAGCATTTAAAAAACCGTACAAATTCACTGAAAAAACCATAGGTTTCACACACGTTATAGTTAGGAATTAGCATTTAAAAAACCTTGCAAATTCACTGAAAAAACCATAGGTTTCACACATGTTATAGTTAGCGGAAATTTTACTGATAAAAAACCAATGAAATTCCCCCGTTATAGTTAGTGCAGGCAACTATAACTCACGCGACCGCAATCTTCTGCTGATGACATATGTGTCTTTATGAAAAAAAAATATTTGTAATATATGTATAGCTAAAAATGTATGGAAGAAGACATGGGCAAATAAGTGTCTAAATACAGTATTAGCATCAGCAGAGGATTGCGGTCACGTGAGTTATAGTTGCCTGCACTAACTATAACGGGGGAATTTCATTGGTTTTTTATCAGTAAAATTTCCGCTAACTATAACATGTGTGAAACCTATGGTTTTTTCAGTGAATTTGCAAGGTTTTTTAAATGCTAATTCCTAACTATAACGTGTGTGAAACCTATGGTTTTTTCAGTGAATATATATATATATATGGAACAAAACACTCCTGCATTACCACGATGCTCGGTAACTTGAACACAGGTACGGACCACAGCAGTGCAAATTGTATTATTTAAGCTTTATTTCGCCCAGTCAATCAATCAGCATGACGCGTTTCGGCCGCGCCGCCGCAGCCTTGATCACATGACACCCCGGAACAAAGATGGGCTATTTGTAATGGATCCCTTAACAAACATAGGTCACATGAACATAGGATACTGGTAGAGCTAGAAGACATACTACTGCATAGTGAATTCATTCTCTAAAGTTCTCAATAAGAATTTTTTCATATAAACAGTTATCAATAAATATCCATATAAATAGTTATTATAAATAGTATAAATACCTTATTTTAACTTAAATAGACATATATATAAATAAAACCAAGTGGTTGATAATTTCCTGCCTGTAACACAATATAACATCCCACTCATTTCCAACGTATCCTTATATCTGACGACCACAAATGTCGAGGGAAAGTGAAAGTGCATACAGTACATAAGTGCAAAATTATCCATGTGTGAAAGATATTAACATCATATCTTGATGATGGATAAAAAAAGAAAGTGTAAAAACCTAAGGGGGGTAGGTGGCCGTTGCTAATATCTAATCATTTCCTACCAAATCATTGTGTTGATAAAGTGTCAATGCACCAAATTTTAACAACTCCATGCAGTATATATATACTGTCTGGATAAATTCATTTAGAGGGAATCCTATGTATAAATGCATTGGGAAAACACATAAAATAAATTCATATTGCATGAAAAAAAGTCTCAGTATAGCACCACATGGTACATCATATCAAACTGTCTCATTGAAAATGCCATCCAAAGAGAATATTAAAACAAACAGTCGAAAAGAGCAAACCTCAATGGAAACCAACTAGAGTAACTGGGGTAACCATAATTTAAAACCAAAATTAAAAACCAGGGTAAAACCCAGACCCCAAACAGTCCAAAGGAGCCGCTCTAAAAAACTGTAAAAAACCAATTCATTTCCATTGACTACAGTTCATGGTATTTTACAGATAGCAGCAACAAGTGGAATCAAATCATTACATTTTTTTACAAAGGATGGTACAGTTCCTGATTTACAAAAAATTGAAGATCCTCTCCTGTATTTAAACCATTGGGGATCCTAGTGTAAAGGAGTAAAATGTATTTAGATTCCAGTTGTCTTAATTGTTTTTCCCTGTTGCCTCCTCTCAAATTTTTAAATACTGAATCAATCACAAAATAGCTTAAATCATTTAACTTATTGTTATGTACTAGTTTAAAATGACGAGCTACTGGATAACTTTGGTCTGAATTCACTATTGCCCTTAAATGTTGTAGAATGCAGTAAAAAATTTGTAATTTGGTACTACCAATGTAATTTAATTTACAAGTACATTCAAGTACATATACCGCATGTTGGACCTAAAGACCTTTGGTAGCTTGGCTCAGGTGATAAGGCTTCATTCCGGAGTATTATGTCGTGCTTGCATTCCACTCAACTCAGCACTCCAGTGTACCACCACTAAAAACGACACTACACCAAGGAATTTAGAGAAATTAGAAAAGCTTTATCTTCTCTTTTATCATTCTTTTCCTTTCCTTTCAAATGGCCCTAATTAGCTTTTATCCGCTTCACATTAGGGTCTAAACATTTCTTCGTGACCGGATTGGCATTGCATAGACATTTTAAATCTGTTACGAAATCAAGCACGCCACCTGATGATCAATCACAGTACTGCCAATTCAATAGTGCTTTGGACAGAGACATTAAATATAGCACTACCTATAGCGATTTCATAGCGCCTTAAATAGAGGGTCTAAACATAGCACTTCACATAGCGATTTCCTATCACTTTAAATAGAGTCTTTAGACATAGCGCTTTACTTGGCAATCACATAGTACTTTGAGTAGAGTCATTAACTATAGCGCTTCACTTATGGATCACATAGCACTTCAGGTAGAGACATTAAATATAGCGTTTCTCTTAGCGATCACATAGTACTTTGAGTAGAGTCATTAAATATAGCGCTTCACTTATGGATCACATAGCACTTCAAGTAGAGACATTAAATATAGCGTTTCTCTTAGCGATCAAATAGTACTTTGAGTAGAGTCATTAAATATAGCGCTTCACTTATGCTTTTCATCAAGGGGACCAAGCGCTGAGCATTAAACTGGCTACCTCCGTAGGGGACTCATGTTGACTGGGGAGGCAGTTATTTCCACTCTAGGGGCCAACATTTAGTATTACACTGGCACGAATTCACTGGGCCATGGTTCGACCGCTTCCCCTCTCCGGGGTAGTTGCAGGGCCAAGCTGGCCCGACGATCGGATTCCCCGGGGGAGGGGCGTGCACTGGGCTTCTCCCAGGCCTCCCGCCCTCCTCCCCAGGGTTTACCTCAGACTTCAGCCTCACCGGCCCTTGCGAAGATCCTCCGTCAGCCGTGCAGGTTTCCCGGCGACGTCCGGGTCGGACACTCCTCTCGAGGCTCCGCACTGACGACGCACCACAGCCAGGGTGCACCCGCAGCCGCCAATGACAGTGCGGCCTGCGGGGGCGCGGCCCAGTCAGCGACAGGTGAAGCGGCGGGTGCGGCGCTTGACAGTCCGCCCCCGTCAGATGACAGGAGACACCGGCTTCAGGCCTACGCGGCCTCGATTAGTCTGCTCGGCCTAACAAGGCCCTCCCTGAACTCTAGCGGCCTCCTCAGCCCTGGGGACCACGCAAAGTCAGCTATGACGTCAGCGACAGGGCCCCGGGCTTCTCCGCGGGCCCCTGCAATAGCAGGGACAATCTTTCTGGCCCCCAGGCCACAGTGGTGAGTTCTTTAAGGATCTCCTCAATGGGGGGTGTAGAAATTAAGGCCAGGCCCACAATTTGAGGGGTGGTGAATTGTTTGACACCCAGCGCCCCCTACTCTCACAGGGTCGCCTCAGCTAAGCAAAGTCAGAGAAATGGTGGATAAGGTCGGTGAAGGTCACTCTCTCACTCAGTTCTCTTCAGGGGTCCTGACTAGGCGGGAAATACAGACAGTTAACGTGATCCTAGAGTTAGATGTTGAAGGCAAGGCTAGGTCACGAGGTAGGGGGTAGTATCAACTGTGGGGGGAGAAACAGCAGGCCCTAAGAACAGTCAGTTCTCCCCCCCCTCCAGCGCACCTACCTCCCCACTCAGGTGCCTTGCTCCTGACCACCTCACTTCACACCTTCCACCCCACCTAAAATGGCCGCCGCAACTCACCTCTATATATAGCCTGGGCCCTTACTATACAGAGTGGTCCAGAAGGTTCTGGAACTCCTCATGCCAGCCTATGGCCCAGGTTCTGAGGTGACAGTTTTAGGCCACCATTTTGTGGAAGAGCTCTCTCCCTCCCTCCATTTTAGGGAAGCACCTTGCGCCACACCATCAATTAGTGATAATGGGGCGCCCAGAGCCTCTAAGTCAACACCAAAAAAACTAGTGGACAGAAAAATTAGAGGGTAAAGGAAGAAAAAATGAGGAGGGGACAGCCAGAGGACTGGTAGGTCTAACACCGCATAATCTGTACGACATGTAAACAGACTGTTTATTTTGATCGGAACAGGGTCAAAAGGGCTGCTATATTCTGCTGTATTAATGCCAAATTTGCAAGCCCGACATGTAATAAACTTATGAAAGCCTGTTTTCTTAGATAACCAGTTAGTAGCCTCAGGACTAGATTTAACTAGGGCATCCCTCATTGAGAGTGCCCTTCTGAAGGTGAATAAAGGCTGATTCAGTAGTAAAGGGGATAAACTTATATCAGTTCTAAGTATGGGCCAATGTTTTTTAACAATGCCCTTAACTTTTCTCTCCTCAATACTAAATGTGGTTATCATCCTTATTTGATCACTCTCTAAGCCAATACCACTATTACCACCAACAGGTTCTTTTCTTCTGTCCTTGGTCGCAATATCCAAACATTGCTTTCTAGTGTTTTCGTTGGCCTTTAACTTAGCCTGTTCTAACAATTTAGGACTATATCCTCGGGCTATAAATCTATTTTGTGCTAGTGTTTGGCATTCAACAAGATCTTTGTCAGAACTACAAATTCTCCGCATTCTTAAAAATTCCCCATATGGAATACTTTTGATGAGATGACCTGGATGGGAGCTGCTCGCGTGAAGTATGGCATTGCCTGCTGTAGATTTTCTATGCAGTTTAGTCTGTATTGTATTATTGTCAATGTAGATTTCTACATCAAGGATTTGTACTCTCTGTTGACTAATATCTGCACTAAGCTGTAAATTCAAATCATTGACATTGATAATTTTCACAAATTCAATGGCAGATTCAGGAGATCCTTTCCAAATCAAGCATACATCATCAATAAAACGCCAAAATTCCACCACATGAAAGTCAAACAGTTCTCCATGGGTGCCCCTGAGGACATGTTCCTCCCACCAACCAACATGCAAGCATGTGTAGCTGGGGGAGAAACATGCCCCCATCGCAACACCATGAAGTTGCTGGAAAACTTCACGATTGAACAAGAAATAGTTGTTATTTAAACACAATTCTATGATTTTTAAGATCATTTCATTGTGTTGGCGATATTTGATATTACGTTTATCCAAAAAATGTTTCAGTGCTTTGAGTCCGTCCGCATGATGGATACTAGTATAAAGAGTACAGATATCCATTACAACAAGTACATAATCATCTTTCCATTGGACGGCATTGAGTTTAGATACAAAATGTCCTGTATCTTTAATAAAAGATGGAAGGCTTTCCACATATTCATGGAGAAAGTGGTGTACATACTTGGATAGCGGTTCAAGGAGACTACGTTGGGCCAATATTATTGGATGGCCTGGTATTGGTGTTGTCTTCTTATGTATTTTTGGGATGAAATATAGAGTCGGAGTGGTAGGAAAATCATTTTTCAAAAAATTAAATTCCTGTTTGCTCAACAAACCATCCCTCTTCCATTGTCCCAATTCCTTAGCCACTATCTCTTTTGTATGCCTGATGTCGTTAAAAGTACCTTTCCTATAACAAGTAATGTCATTCAGGTGTTGACCTGCTTCCTCCATGTGTAGATTCCGTGGCCAAATTACGATGTTGCCACCCTTGTCTGCTTTATTGATAATCTGATTGGGGTTGTTTTTGAGTTTGCGCATCAGATTTGAATATTGTTTTTCCATATATTTGTATCTTTTACGTTTGCGCAAAGTATTAAAATAAAAAATTTAAGATCTTCAATAACAACATAATTCAAAGCATCTATAGCATCTTTCGGCAATGCCCATTGCCCATAGATCATCTTGCGTAGACTTAATAACATTCTCATCTTCATTGTTCAATGCCTGTATAGTACGTAGTAAGTTGGTGTCAGAAACTTGAAAATTGCTGGTCGGTCGATTGATGTTGGTAGTCGCCATAGCTTGTTCTTGGGCTTTGTTCAATTTGTAATGCTTTTTCAATTTTAGCATGCGAATAAATTTAAAGACATCAATACGAGATTGAACGTAGTTGAAAGAGTTTTTTGGACAAAAAGATAAACCCAGCGATAGTAGTTGTGATTCTGCTTTAGTGAGGACTGTGTCGGATAAATTTACCATCGTGTTGTCAGGAATCGTAGATAGTGGGGATGTTTTTACCATTTTTTCCCCCCTCTGCCCCTCTTGGTGTATCCTCGTCCGCCGGCTTTTTCTCCTCTGTTGCCTACGCTTGTTGTTCCTTCTACGTTTTTCTTCAAAGGTTGTAGTCATGGCCGTAGAGTCTTTCGGCGGTCCTCTACTAAAAAACCAAGCTCCTCAGATGGTGTATATTTGTTACATTGGGTTTGAATTGGATTTGAATTAGACCCATTGTCATCTGGTTCAGTACTGCTTGCCACTGAGCTAAGGTCAGTATCCGATAGCATGATGTTGGATGTACCTTGAATCACCATTTTAGGGTTTATTGGATTTTTAGAAACCAATGCCTGTCTTTTACCTGTATCAAATTTACGCGCAAACGTGAATATTCTGCCAGTCTCATAGTCACGCTTGTCGCGTGCAAATTTGAATATTTTACATGATTTAATTGTTTCCTCATGTTTTATTAGCCAGCCATTAATTTCCTCCCTACTTTTCTTGATAAACTCTTTGAGTTCATGTTGTTCTAATTCCTGATTAATTTTGTCAATCTCTTTCATTATCTCATTACGATCAATTTCTGCATATTTGATTAATATGGATACCATATTCATTGAAGCCTCTCAATTATTCGTGGCCCATTCTTTAAGCATCATGGGATTTGGGTTCTCAAACGATGGAGCTATGAGAACCCTCAATCCTCGTGGCACTCTACCCGCTTCTCTGTACTGTTCTAGTGAGCGCTTCTCCCACCATTTAGTAATTTCAGTGCGGAGTAATTTCTCCAGTTTGCGCATAGTCATTTTAATATCAATGGTGCTCGTATTTTCCACATTTGCATTCTGAGGCCCCTCATCCAGATTTGGTAGATTCGAAAATAACGCATCGGCCACCGCCTCCCGGTTCCGAAGCATTTCTGCTGATGACGCCATAATGACTGGGAGAGTCAATTAAAGCTTACAAACACAACTTGTTAGCTTAAAGTTGGTGTTGACTGTATAGCACTGTCCTTATACCCGCGCAGTTCGTACTCTTTGAGACGGCGTGTCACAGCTTACCCCAGAGCTCCTCGGTTGTCTCACTGGGGTCCTCCGACTCCGTTGAACTCCCAAAGCTTCCTTGGTTCAGCCGCGTTCTTCGCTCAGCCTGTAACTGGTGCGGGGGGCTGGCTCCAAAACTACTCCTTCCGAGTTCCGGTTGCAATCGCGTCCGCGATGTCGGCCGCACAGGAAGCCAGCCACAGCAAAAAGGAGGGTCTGTAAGGACGGAAACGGCCATATTCCGCCAAATTGATATAGAACAAAACACTCCTGGATTACCACGATGCTCGGTAACTTGAAAACAGGTACGGACCACAGCAGTGCAAATTGTATTATTTAAGCTTTATTTCGCCCAGTCAATCAATCAGCATGACGCGTTTCGGCCGCGTCGCCGCAGCCTTGATCACATGACACCCCGGAACAAAGATGGGCTATTTGTAATGGATCCCTTAACAAACATAGGTCACATGAACATAGGATACTGGTAGAGCTAGAAGACATACTACTGCATAGTGAATTCATTCACTAAAGTTCTCAATAAGAATTTTTTCACATAAATATCCATATAAATAGTTATTATAAATAGTATAAATACCTTATTTTAACTTAAATAGACATATATATCAATAAAACCAAGTGGTTGATAATTTCCTGCCTGTAACACAATATAACATCCCACGCATTTCCAACGTATCCTTATATCTGACGACCACAAATGTTTTCCCAATAACTTTCGTGCCGGTTGATGAATGTTCGCGAAAGTTTCAAAACTAGTGGCCCGCTCCGGTCAGCTCTTGTCTTGAAATTTTCACGGTGATTCGTCAAGCGAGAAAAAAGGGGGTCCCAAAACTTGTTTTCCGCATGTTATTTTCCATAGGAAACTTTAGACAAAGCTACAGCCCGAACTGCTAAATGGAATCACACCAAATTTGGCAAAAAGGTAGCCCTTGGTTCAGAAAGAGTCCTTTTTGTTAAATGGTGTAAATCCGTTCAGTAGTTCCTGAGAAATTAGAAATAGAAAAAATATCGATATCTAGGGCAGCGGTGGGTTTGCGAACCCTCCCGACCACGAGCTTCATTCTAATTGGCTGCCAACAGTCCAAACCAGGAAGTGTTGGCAGCCATCTTGTGACTCGGTATAACGGAGTCACAAGAAAACCCCCCCAAAAAGTTTAAAAAACAAGAAAAGGGGGCAGAGTAGAAACCCCCTAACCCCCTAGGGCTGCTCAGGGGCTCCCACTAGGACCCCCAGCCCCCAAAAAAGCATTTTTTTTCTCGAAATTATAAAAAGAAATGAAGGCGGGCTTCTGCGCTTCATTTAAATGAGGCCCCTGGGTGGGCCAGGTTCCAGGGGGCATTGCCAAATTCATAATTTAAAAATTGCGGGGGCCCGCCACAGCTCCAGGGACCACCACTTCCCCGGGGCATCTTTTTAATTATTCGGTGTGGGGGCCTCCAAGGCCAACCCTAGCCCCAGGAACCGCCACCCCCGGGGGTTTTCTTAAATATTCATGGGGGCACACGCCCCCCCTGCCCCGGTGACCGCCACCCCCTGGCTTGTTTTAAAAAAAATAAACCTGTGTGGGGGGTCTCGAGCCTCCCACATGCCCTGGGGACCGCCACCTCCCCGGGGCACTAATAATGTAAGTGGTTCGTTACGGACCCCAAAGCCCTGGGGACCACCACCTCCCCGGGGCTTTAAATAGTAGGGAGGGGCTGTGCCACGGGGCGCGTTTGCACAGTGGTGAAAGGAGGGGGCGGGTCCTGATGTGACAAGTGTGCAAACATGCTCTGTGGCTCTTTTTAAGTTGGGGGATTAATTCCCCTTGTATCCTGAGGGTCCCTGGGGGCCAACTAGCCCATCAGAGTTGTATTGCAGGGAGGTGTAAAAAAGGGCATGGCCTCGGACAACCTCTCTGCAACACAGCTCTGTGGTGCTTACTGGAGGTACCTGGTGGGCTAGTTGGACCCCAGGTACCATCAGGATTCGAGGGGACTTAATCCCCCAACTTAAAACACACCACAGGGTGCGTTTGCACACTTGTCACATCAGGCCCCACTCCCTCCCTCCCTTCACCACTGTGCAAACGGGCCCTCTGGCATGTTGTAAGTTGGGGGATTAAGTCCCCTTGAATTCTGAGGGTCCCTTAGGTCCAACTAGCCCACCAGGTACCTCCAGTAAGCGCCAAAGAGCTGCATTGCAGAGAGGTGTAAAAACGGGGTGGCCTTGGACCACCTCTCTGCAAGCAGCTCTGTGGCACTTACTGGAGGTACCTGGTGGGCTAGTTGAACCCAAGGGACCCTCAGGTTTCAAAGGGAATTTATCACCCAACTTAAAACCCATCGGGGGGCACGTTTGCACAGTAGTGAAGGGAGGGGGCGGGCCTGATGTGACATGTGTGTACTTATCCAATCACTCCGCCAAAACCCAAGCACTTATAAATTCACCATGCACTCTCCTTGCAGCACTCTAATCACCCAGTCACTACCAAAGTACTTATGCAATGACCCAGGCACTAACACATGCACTGCTACAATCACCTGAGCACTACTGATGCAGTTCAGGTATCTCCTTGTCACTACCCATTCACTCCTCCAATCACCCAGCCAGTTCCATGTCCTTATCTAATCACTGCGCCAAAACACAAGCACTTATAAATTTACCACGCACTCTCCTTGCACTACACTTATCATCCAGTCACTACCCATGTACTCATGCAATGACCCAGGCACTAACACATGCACTGATACAATCCCCTGAGCACTACTGATGCAGTCCAGCCATCTCCTTGTCACTACCCATGCACTCCTCCAATCACCCAGCCAGTACCATGTCCTTATCTAATCACTGCCCCAAAACACAAGCAGTTATAAAATCAACATGCATGTCCTTGCAGCACTCTAATCATCCATTCACTACCCATGTACTCATGCAATGACCCAGGCACTAACACATGCACTGCTACAATTCCCTGAGCACTACTGATGCTCTCCAGCCATCTCCTTGTCACTACCCATGCATTCCTCCAATCACCCAGCTAGCACCATGTACTTGTCTAATCACTCTGCCTAAACCCAAGCACTTATAAATTCACCATGTACTCTCCTTGCAGTACTCTAATCATCCAGTCACTACCCATGTACTTATGCAATGACCCAGGCACTAACTCATGGCAAATACAGAGGAGGTCATGCTAATCTCAGGGGTACCCCAACACATAGTGTTCCCTAGTGTATGTAGGTGTTTTCATTGTATTCTAAGTGTCTTTTAGCATAGCACTGGCTCTAGGCCTGGTTAGTCAGAGTCAGTTATCACCAGTACCCGTCAGCAAAAAGTTGGGGGCACAGGAGGACTTTATGCTCCTCTGTTGGTTCTTTCTGCACATCTCTTGCTTCTTCCTGCACTTTTCTTCATCTTTCTGGACTTCTGTTGCCTCTTTCTGCATTTGTCTTGCTTCTTTCTGTGCATTTCTTCCTCTTTCTTCACATGTACTACCTTTGTAGGCATAGTTAGAAATTAGAATTGTAAAAACCTTTGAAATTCACTGAAAAAACCATAGGTTTCAGGGACATTATAGTTAGAAATTAGCATTTAAAAAACCTTTGAAATTCACTGAAAAAACCATAGGTTTCAGGGACGTTTTAGTTAGAAATTAGCACTTAAAAAACCTTTGAAATTCACTGAAAAAACCATAGGTTTCAGGGACGTTATACTTAGTTGGATATTTCACTATAACTCACACCCCCACTCATACAAAACGATAGAAATGTCACCGTTATACTTAGATCAGCTAACCATAACTCGTGCCCCCTCAATGCACTGCTGATGACGTCACATATTACACCATTATTGACATGGTCAGTGACATCACTGATGACATTACTGATGACATCTCAAATGACATCACTGATGGCATCACTGATGACATCATCCATGTGATAATCTGATGCATAGACACAACATATCAGTTAATACATACCCACTCACTAATTTCTAGACACACCAATACCAGTTAGTACATACCCACTCACTAATTCCTAGGTCTACACACACATCCACTCATTCACCCATACAGTCACTCATACATGCAGTCAACCATCAATACGGCATTATCATATGCACTCACATACCTATACAGACACTCAAACACCGCCACTCATCCATAGAGTTACTCACACACCTAGTCAGTCATGCAAAGAATAAATCACACTCCCATTTACTCGCCTATACAGTTATACACACACAACTTCACTTACTCAAACATATACTAACACATTCTTACACTGTTATTCAATAACTAATACAAGCACACACTGCTCCATACAGCCACTCTCACAATCACTCACTCTCACATTTAGTCATTTATACACTCCAACAATCACATATACTGCCATTGACATATGCAGTTACTCGCACATGTACCAATGAGGCATCCATTCACTCACCAACACACCCAATACACACACTCATCCACCCATATAGCCCTTCACAGATGCACTCTTGAACCCATGCACCCAGTGAATCATCCACTCACACATCTATGCACAGAGTCACACCCCCACACCCACCCACACAGACACTCAGGCAACCATACAGATACTCAGACAACCAATCCATAACCCATATAGATCCTCATTTAGCTACTCACCAACCCATGCAACCGCTTACACACCAACTGACAAACTAAACTGTGTGAATGTCTGTATCAGTCACTAACCCATGCATTCAGTAAGACCCTATTTAATCACTCACTTGGCATATATATAAAACATATTTAAACTTTATAGAAACACACAGTCACTAGATGATGTCATCAGTGGTGTCATCAGTGATGTCATTTGAGATGTCATCAGTGATGTCATCATTTTTTCTGTGAATATATATATATATATATATATATACGCTCTTGCGTCTTACTCTGAGGCATACAGCACCAGCACTTGAGAATGCATTGTAATCTGTTGGAATGTTCTGGTGTTTTTCCCTGCGTTCACTTCCGTATTTATACATTTTACAAATTTCATAACTAATATTGTACTACATTTGGTATTTAGGTGAAGGTGGTCAGTGATGTCTATTTATTAAGTAATGATGAGTCATGACATGCACGTTTTGGAAACTCTTCTATGTCCTTCACTAGTCTGTTGGTTGCCATGACAACCATTTTGGTTTGTGTCACGAGTGCAAAATGATTAAATGGAGTGATGCCAGATGCAGTGAGCATGGCGGACTCGTCCGCGAAGACCACGTTTTGGGTCTAATATTAGCAAACCACGTGACATAAACTTTAAGAATTAAAAATTTTAAAACTGTAGGTAATCTATCACCCAAGACTCCTGCAAAAAATAAATACAGTGAGCACATACAAAAAAGAGAAAACAAGGGGCATTTGTGCTCTTGAGAGATCCATGCAAGGGAGGACATTAGACCATTGCCTTGCCTCTCATCGTACTGTGACTCACTACAGCCAGAAACGTGGTTATTTCTTTTGGAGTGAGGGAATCTCTATCAACTTAACAAACACAATGTAGTTAGATCAAATCACAATTCCTAAAGAATCCCAGCTCTAGTCCTGTAGCTATACCACAAGGAGCAGGCAGTTCCTCAGATTGCTATGTGTTAAGTATAAACAGTACCTAGGAGTCAAAGAATCAGCAATATAAAATTCCCAGATCAATTTAGTAAAATAGAGACGTCTATAATGAGTAAAACAACAATGAAATCATCAAAATTAGGTAAAGGGAAATGAAAATGTGAGTTTGCACTTAACCAGGGCATAGGCATGATTTCAGGATCACCACAATGGAGTGGTAAGACATGCCAAGTAAGTTGCCCTAGTCAAATATTTTTACCTTCAAATGTAGAAAATGACTAAGTCTCACTTTTTTCCAGATCCAGGAAAAGTTCTATTTGGTCATTCCTTCAGCCCCTAGCTCCTCTCATCAGGTTTCTAGGCACTAGGTTATTTGCAAGGCAACCCCTGTGTAGTCAGCAAGCCACCTTGAAATCACGTACCATTCTGCTTTTTGTGTCACAGAGGCAGACAAACTGGAGGTCACCTACTTCACCCTTGGAGAGCAGTTCCAGTGCCTGGCTGCCAGCAGAATTCAAGAGTCATTGACTGAGTCCTCTTCTACCAGCAGGAATCAGTAGTTTTCTTTCGTCCTTCAGAGTCAACATCTTTAAATGTAATCTTCCCAGGTCCAGGAATGTTCTGAGGAGGTGTTGGTGAAGTGGCAGTTTTATCCTGTGCACTGGCCAGTGTTTAGTTCAGTTTCCCTTCCCAATCCTGGCTACTTTCTTGTGCTTCACCCTCGTCCGTTTGCTGTACTTTCTCTTAATGTAAAACTACCCAAAAGCACCTTTTCCAAATTGGCAAAACCCTTCTTCCACCAAACAGGCCATTAATCAGCACTCTATCCACTGTCCTATTTAGATAAGGTCTCCTGCCACCTGACATGGTGCAAACTGTTGCTCTCTCCCCTTGTGACTGGAGTCTGAATGTCTAGCAGGGTCCTGGGGATGAACAGAGCAAGCCCTCTCTAGCACCTTCAGTTGAAAAGAAAAAGTGTCAAGCTGCCCTCTATTTTCCAGCTGTCCTACATCACCCCTACCCCAAATGGCTTAACTTTGCTATGTGGCCAGTAGTTAACACCACACAGTACTTTCTGTCTCAGAGTGGTATTTTCCTCTGAGCCAGAGCTTTTATCTCTCTCTGCCAAGGAGGTGTATTCGTGCTCTGGAGATGTGATGTGATGAGAGGCAGAACTGGTTTAAGCCAAGTTACTAAAATTCTGATTTTGCCATTAAATTGTAATTAGAAAATTAAATGGAAAATGACTTTAAAAGTGCCCAGTCAAGGCAAGGTGGTCTCCTGGCAGCAAACTATTTTTGTCTTATAAGTGGGTTGGTGTAAATGCACACTACAACCCATATGATGTTTAACTCCCATGCTAATGGGACATATTTTCAGTATCTACTGTGACCTTGTGGAAAGGTAATGAGACCAATTTGCTTAAACGTTTTTACCACTTACCATTAAAGGCCAGTATACATTCACTGTGGCACTGAATGCCAAAACAATAGGGTTCAGAAAACGGCAAAAAATCTGGAGAGACCAAGCAGAAAAGGCACATGTGCTACCACTTTTACCCCTCCCTAACTGCACTTAATTGATTACTACTACATGACCAAATAATGTACTTCTTATTTCAGTTCTTTACTTATTCTGTATGTTGAACCCCTGCCTTTGCCAGTTTATATGTATAGCTTGTTGATATCCTTGAGAGGAGTATGCTATAAATAATGTATCAATAGGTAAATACATATGCGGCGTGTGCCTTCTGTAAATGCGAACATGTCCTTTTGAAGGGAATAAACCTTCCTTTATTTGAGGGCTTACCCTGTCTGCAATTGGGTCCCCAGTTTGGACAAATTCGCCTAGTGCCACCTATCTTATCACAATGGAAGTTATGTTATTCTATCAGGATTTGTTAAGTACAACTTATCTCCAGAGGGCACGGGGTATACTATTCAGGCGCTGGGATCATGAAGGAAGTGAACCTCAGTTCTCACTAGTTTAGAGTGAAATAGAGGGAGAAAGAGAGAGAGAGAGAGAGAGAGAGAGAGAGAGAGAGAGAGAGAGAGAGAGAGACAGGCATAGTTGGTGTTTGTTTCTTATTTTCAGCTGCGCTGCATTCATGGTAGAAGGGAAAATCCCAGCTATTGCTAAGGCTCCTTGAAATTGGGACCCTTCCTTTGATAGAAAGTCATATTTGCAGTGGCTTGCTGATCTTCTTAAATCTAGCCTCACAATCAAGACTGGACTGGATGGACCAGGCATCCGGCAATCCCCCTTGGAGGATGGATGGGTGTAGGGGCGATTTTGTTACTAGTGGCCAGTTTTGAAGCAGTGTAGCAGTTTTAAAAGCCCGGCAGAGATCCTTGTATATCCAACAGTTTTCAGGCAACAAAAAGTTCCAACATAACTCTGGTGATGAATGTACCTGCTGGGGAAAGATAGAAGTTTTGTTTGGTGGCAGTTTTGACTAATCCAAGGTAGAGCAGAAGGTTAATATACCTGCAGCAAAGAGCATGTACTATGCAGATCACAGAACAGTATTTTAATTTCAGAGCTCAGTGGTTTACCACTTTTGTCACTGAGATCCTTTCGTTACTTGTTCTGTTCATAAACTAAACACTTTTTGCAATTTTCCCCCCAATTTTCTTGGGGGTGGTGAACCCTCCCCAACCGCCCTTGAGTGGTCAGGTT
Source organism: Triturus cristatus (assembly GCF_964204655.1). Classification (NCBI taxonomy): domain Eukaryota; kingdom Metazoa; phylum Chordata; class Amphibia; order Caudata; family Salamandridae; genus Triturus; species Triturus cristatus. The sequence continues at coordinate 1,207,976,122 of NC_140591.1, read as the reverse complement.
CACTTGCTGCACTAACTAGCTATACACCATCGGAAGGCTGGTATGACAAAAGTTTCCAGTACTGCTTTGGGTTCCCAGTCCAGCCCTGTTCACTATCTGGGGTCACTAATCTTAATGCTGCAAAAAAGTCTGTCAAGAGCTCACTGGTGACATCATAGCTGCAGAAGTACTTCCAGCTCAGGAAAGGTGAGATAATCCTATCTAAAAGTAACTATGTGTTGCACTGTTTACATCAGAGGAATTGTGGGAATTACGAAAAATAAGCACTGTACATAAATGGCATGCTGTTTAGAAGCAGAGGGCTCATAGAACTGAAAGTCGTGTATTGAGATTGCAGAGCTATGGAGAGAAGGGAGCTTATGCTTGAGAAACAATAATTTATAAAAAACTGTAGAATATCAATAGATTCAACAAAAAAGTAGCAGAGATTAAAATTGTATTCAGTATTTAAAATACACTTCTATTAAATACACAAATGCCCTCAGTACAAACGTGGTGGTATATGGTGGAATATTTGTCTAATTTGATCAATACCATTATTACCCTGGGATGAGATATGTACCACGTGTAGTGAAACCCTCCTTTTCTGAGTTTTCAGCCTTGAAATGAGGAAACTCACGCGAAATCAGGGGCATATTATCAAGCACGGCGTTAAAATTATTGCTGCTTAAGCGGCAGAAAACTGCTGCTAAAGCGGCGATAATGGGCTTGATAATATGATGCAGAGAATTCCGATAGAAGTCCATGTTCACATCAGAACATGGGCATCTATTGGAATTCTCCAGGGCATATTATCAAGCCCATTATCGCCGCTTTAGCTGCCGTTTTCTGCCGCTAAAGCGGCGATAATTTTAACGCCCTTTCTTGATAAAATGCCCCTCAATATTTAATACACCGAAATTTGAGGCTTTTGCTTTTTATGGATCTTTCCCCCTCAAAAACTTTATCAGAATTAAACTTTCGGAATCTGTCAAGGAACAACTGAGAATGTTGTTATTATCACACGACTTGTAATTCCGATCCCTGTGCATACTCTTTGTTTGCACAGGGGTCATAATTTAGCCCTCAAAATCTAACGAGAGCATATGCAGACCAAATGCAGTCATAAAAGGAGAATAAAATGACAACCTTGTGTGCGCAGAGGGTAAGTATATGCATAAAACGGTAAACTTTCTACTTTTCTTTTCTATGTTCCGGTGAACATTTTAAATAAAAAAATAAACTGGGGCAAGCGGCTAGTGTATTGACGAAGCAACGGTTAAACATATTTCAGTGTTGCATTGTTCTCTAAAGAAATTGTTCATTATAATCTTTTCGATTGTAATTAAATTGAGAAATAGATGATTAAGACTTATGCACACGAACTGCTCTGTCCTGCCTGTTAATTGTTTACTGCCGCTTGAGCGTTTTCGCTCTCTCTTGGATTTGACTGCATGGGAATCCATTACAAAGTAATGAATCCTTCCCGAGAAATTTACCTTAGCAGATTAATTTGTGATGCATATCAGAGTTCATATTAGCACACATGACCTTAAAGTAAAGCAGACGTCTTATGCTAATCTAGTTTATGTGCAGCATTGCAATTAATGTTCCATGGGTACAACTGAGAATTAAGAATGAGGAATCATTTAGATAAACAACTGGAAATAAAGGTTTTGACGGAAGGAAGGCTGAAAAGCTTTGGCTTTAAGGGAACAGTTTTTATGACCCAAAATACCTTTGGGACAATCTAACCCACACCAATGGGTGGTCAAAGAACATTTTCACCTGTGCTAATAGATGCCCATTATGGTAAGTAATACAGCGCTTAGTGCTGAAATAGCCGGGCCCATAAGTTCTAGACCTGTTCTAGAGTCACACTCCAATGGTTTTTTTTAACAGCAAGACAGTGTAAAGGTGAGAAAAGTTGTTAGGATACTGTGTATTAGCCAGTAATTCTCCTTTATACATAATAACTCGCGGACTACTACTTAAGATTAGTTAGTTTATTACAAAGTCGAAAACAACAGGACATATAGGCACTCCAACACGAGGGTATAGAAATACAACGAATTAGTATGAAGCCAAATCTGCGCATCCAGTTTAGATGGGGCAGCATTGTTGTAAATTGAAACGTCGATGTAATTAAGCATTCACTAAAGACATGAATTCCCCTTTAGGACCAAGTCTCTTTCGTTATGTTGACTAAAGTCTGGACTCCATTTTGTATTGTCATGTCTCCACGTGCTCAACACGAGAAGAGTCCTATCTTCGTGTTAGTTGCTCTTGCAATCTGCCTAGTAACAGTCTATAAATAGCTCCTTTGTCCGTCTGGCGCATGCCCACACTTGACCACATCTGTTATCAGTTAGTCCTTTCTTGACCATGTTTTCGCGGGCTCAAGGAGTGTGTCAGCTCCGCCCATATATCGATTCTGTATCGAAAGTGACCATAAAAGGTAATATTCTTTGCCTCATGTTGTATCCACCCACTTATGAGCCCCTCTGTTGTGTATAAAAGGGGACCGTGTACGCAAGTTCTTTGTGCTACTCTATGCAATACTGAAGGGTGTTGTATGGATTGTAGGACCACCCTTAAGGGTTAATAAACTTTGTCTTTGTACTTTGCAGTTTCCGTGCCAACTTCCTTGTAGATTCCATTTGCAGGAGAGCGAACCCTTGTGTCCTGCGGGCCTAGCTGGGGCCTGTATTCATCAATTGGCACCCGTCACGTGGGGCTCATCGGCGACTCGGATGCTCGAAGGATTGGTCGTGACGAAGGCGAGGAATTTGGCCGGGGATGTGATCACTGCCAGAGGCGCTTTAGTCCTGGCATCCCGAGGTTTTCTTCCTTCCCTTCCGAGCTGACCATCTGGGTGGCGCCGGTCCTCGACTGAGACCTCTTCTGTCGGTCCTGCCGTGACAGCCGTTTGGGCGAATTTTGGAGCTTGGCAGTTGGAATCTGGACTCTTGATTGGTAAGAACCGTTGTACGGTACTTGCTCCGAGTTTTGGAAGCCTGGTTTGGCTATTTGAGTTTGATTTGTGATGACCGGTCATATCTTGTATTGATTATTGTGAGAATATATGCGTTGCAACACATATAGGCAGGTAATGTGGAGATATTTCTCCAGAGCTGTGTAACTTTGAACGGCCAATGTTTAAGTGCCATTTTTTTGATAATACTGCATATTTTGCATTATTTTTGAACATGCCTGCTTTTAGCGCACTCCGTAAGTGGTGCTGCTGCTTTGGAAACCGGTTAAACCTCGAGGAATCTGCTCCAGCTCCCCCAGAAGGGACTCCTAATAGGGATATGTATGTGAAGCATGGTCTTTCTTCCATAATGTACAGCACAGTATGGAGGAAATACACCAGAAAGGATCCTGAGTTGCGATGGCCTTTGTATGGGTCGTTTGATATGCGTAAGATTGAGTACGTGGAACAGTGTATGTGTAAACGGCGTGCTCGTCAAGACATGTTTGAATGTGTGCGGTTATGGGTGAAAGAAGTGCGTGAGCGAGAGAAACGTGAGAAAGCGCTGTTTGATAAAGAGCAACGGAAGAATGATCATGTGCGAGCACAGGAAGCGAAGCGTCGGGAGGAAAGAGAACAGGCGGAGAGACAAGAGAAGGAGCGTAGGTTACAAGTGTCGGGTCAATATGCTGTTCGGCAGCCTCTTTATCCTGTCCTTACTAATCTTGATGATGATTTTTTCCTATTAGATCGTTCCCCGCCACCTTATGTAGGTGCGTCTGCTCCGACAGTTCAGGATTCTGGATCGGGTAAAGATAAGAAAGACACGCGATCCATGTTATCTCTTGAGCGCTCGGGTGAGCTTCGGAAACTTTCTTATCGTGCAGTTTCAAATAAGCTGTCGTTTTCAGAGCTGTTACCGGATCTGGAAGGATGGCAGGATAGGGAGAAAGTGTATTTTGCTGCCATTTTCTCTGATGAAGTGGTTGCTGCCTTTCGAAAATATTCTGATGTTTTTGAGCCGCAGGAGATAGTGTCGGATTCTAGAGCACTGCGTAATGGTACTTTCTCTCCCTCCCAGGTGCCTGATGCGGTCCGACGTCTGTTTGCGCTACGGGATGAAATGCTTCGACTGCGGGGAAAAAGCGCGCCGGAACAAGGAAGAAGAGAGCTTGACCTTGCAGGCGGACGACCAGCAGCTGTCTCCCCCCCAGTCAGATAAGAGCGACCTAGTGCATGTTAAACCAATGCGAGAGGCGGCACCTTTGTATGTTCCTCCTAAAGGAGCGGGGACTGGTTCGGATATTACCTCTGCCGATGCTAAGGGATATTTTGTGTACAATTGGGTTTATACTCCTTGGCATAGGGCTGATGTCATGGCATTAAAAAATGCATTGCCCGATCCCCGCAAGAATCCAGCGGCCTTCTACGAAGAAGTTGAGGGGGCCCTGAATTCTTGTACTATGACCTTAGCAGATATAGATCTGTTTTTTGGACTTATTTTACCACCAGATATGTGGCGATCTGTGCGGAAGGTGGACGATGTTGCCGCTTTTAAGGCTCGGTGGTCTGAGCTTGAGGATGAGGATAGGGAGAGGAAACCCGCGCAGAAACCACCTCAGATTATCTTCGATCTCCCCGCTGCTATTCTGACTAAGTTGAAGACAATCATCCCCCCTAAAAAGATTGACTGGAATATGTTAGCCTCGTGTAAGCAGAAAGTCGATGAATCAGTTGCAGATTTCTTTACGCGCTTTGAGGAGACGTTTCATGATTTTAGTGGTCAGTCACTTACGGATGATACGGGTCGACACCTCTTTGCTGATAAATATGTGGCGAATTTACTACCGGCGATCGCAGCCCGCCTAAAAGCGAGTGAAAGTTCTTGGTCCACCGCGACCCCGACAGCCCTCCTGACTATAGCTCAGTATTATGAGCGTCAGGAGCAAGAAGCGAAGGGACAGGAGGAGAAGAAATCGAAAGATTTAAAAACAAAGGTGATGTTAGCGCAAGTATATGGTCCGCCCCGTCGGGGTGTCAATAGAGGAAGGGGAGGATTTTATGGTCCTCCCTCGGGCCGATCTGATTTGAATAGGAATCAATGTGCGTATTGTAAGCAATCGGGACACTGGGCCAGAGATTGCCCGGCGTTGCATGCTTCGCGTCAGGGACATAATCAGGGTGGCCCGAGAGGTAGAGGGGGTTTCTCGAATTTTAGAGGGACTTCTAACGATCACACTCATTTTGATCCCGCCGGGCAGCAATGAGACAGACCTAATGTCTTTGATCGGCACAACCAGTATCAAGTGTCAGGGATTGATCGCTCTGGGTACCATGATTCTCAGCATGCATAGGAATGCGTTGGATGGGGGTTAGAATCAGTTGAGGTGCCGGTTGATCAGAAGGGTCCTTATGTATCAGCTGAGGTTTTGGGTTCTACTGATCAGTTCCTAGTAGATACAGGAGCGACTCGTAGTGCGCTGTCTAAACAATTGGTTCCGAGGGCTCCCCCATCTGGCTTAATGGTTACATCGGTAGGGTTTGATGGTACACTCTCCCGAAGCCCTCTTTCGCGGCCCCTCACATTTCAGGTTGATTCTTTTTCTGCACCCTGTCCGTTTTTGCTTGCCCCGAACACGCCGGGCAACATTATGGGTCTTGATATGCTAAAGCACTTCAGAGCTACGATCCGCTGCTCCCCCGCTGGTGTGCGTGTGATATTAAATGATAATCACCCTCGGTCTGAACGGATGTGTGTGGTTGTAGAGGATGCTGTGTTAGCGACCCTCCCTCGTACTTTGTGGGCCACTTCGGATACTGATGTAGGACAGATGGTGATTCCGCCTGTCCACATTAGTGTCCAGGAGGGGGCGGTGTTACCACGCCTCCCACAGTATCGTATTTCCCAGGAGGGGGAGGAAGCTCTTACACAGATTGTGCAGGATTTGATTAAGGTGGGAGTAGTGGAGGAAGTTCCCTACAACGTCTGTAATAGCCCGATTCTACCCATTTTGAAAAAGGATACGGATGCCAAGGTTTATCGGTTTATAATTGATTTGAGAGAAGTAAACAAGATCGTGATACCTCAGTATCCAGTGGTTTCTGATATCACGACGTTGCTTACTTTGGTCCCGCCTACGGCGACTACGTTTTCAGTTATTGATTTGAAAAATGCTTTCTTTTCGATTCCTATTCATCCCGATAGCCGATACCTTTTTGGTTTCACTCTGAATAATAGGTCTTATCGATTTTGTAGAGTCCCTCAGGGCTACACAGAAAGCCCTAGCATTTACAGTCAAGCTTTGAAAAGACAATTGGACTCCTTTGTTTTGCCCGAGGGTGTCGCCCTCATTCAATATGTCGATGACATCTTGTTGGCGGCTGACACTCCGGAGCTGTGTGAGAAGAGTACGTTGTCCTTGCTTTCCTTTTTGGCATCCCACAATCACAAAGTATCTCGGAAGAAATTGCAGTTCTGTAGACCAAAGGTGACTTATTTGGGTCACCTTTTGTCTAAGGAGGGGCGTGCACTTACACCAGATCGTATCCAAGTAATTTTGGACACGCCAGTACCTTCCACGCAGAAGGACGTGCGTGCATTTTTGGGTCTTGTTTCTTTTTGTAGGCAATGGATATTAGGGTTCTCACACATAGCCAAACCATTATTAGCCCTTTTGACAAAAGACACACCTATTCCGCTTCCTTGGTCAAATGAGTGTGACGCTGCTTTTCAGCAATTACGACAGGCCCTTTGTTCAGCACCAGTGTTAGGGACCCCTGATTATACCAAACCTTTTTCGCTGTATGTGCATGAGAAAGATGGATGTGCATTATCAGTTTTAGTGCAGATGCACGGCGATAAGCAGCGCCCTTGTGCATATTTTTCGGCTGTACTTGATCCTGTTGCCCGAGCATTGCCTGGTTGTTTTCGCTCGGTTGCGGCGACAGCTGTGTCAATACGCCAAAGCGAGGGAATTGTGTTATCTCATAAGCTGTTGGTATTAGTCCCCCATGCTGTTGATGCCCTGCTTAATCAGACAAAGACGCAGCATTTGACCAGTGCCCATTTAACGGGATATGAGCTGACGCTTTTGGCTCCTCATATTACGTTAAAGAGGTGTGTAACGTTAAATCCGGCCACATTGTTGCCATACCCCGAGACTCAGTCTGAAGCACGGAAAGCACATGATTGTATTCTTGTGACTGAGGAACAAACAAAGGGTCGTATTGATCTCCAGGATACGCCCTTTCCAGATGTAGATGGAGAACTGTGGGTGGACGGATCATGCCTGAAGCTACCAGATGGTACGACTTCAGCAGCGTATGCAATTACCACACTGCAAACAATAGTGGAGACAGCACGCATACCACAGAAATCAGCTCAAGCAGCGGAACTGATAGCATTAACACGAGCATGTGAGCTCAGTACAGGATTGTGTGTGAATGTTTATACAGATAGCCGGTATGCCTTCGGAGTAGCGCACGATTTCGGCCTGCTCTGGAAGGAGAGAGGGTTTTTAACGTCGCATGGAGTACAAATAATGCATGGAGAGTTAGTTCACAACCTTTTGACTGCATTGACATATCCGAGGAAAATTGCTATCATTAAATGTAGTGCCCATAAGAAAGTAGTTGATAAAGTTGGAGAAGGGAATGCGTTAGCAGACCGGGTGGCACGGGAGACTGCGATGCAGCCCGGTGCTACTGCCATGTATGTAGTGAAGTTGCAGGTAGAAAGATGGCACGATGCGAAGGAAGAAGTGCGAGAAATACAGAGGACCGCTTCTGATAAAGAACGGGAGCAATGGTCCAGTGAGGGAGAATTGGATGATGAGGGTTGCTGGAGAAATAAGCAGATGGATAGATGGAAATTACCCACGGCTTTTGTACAACCTATGGTTCAGATGGCACATGGGCTAGCACATGTTGGAGCTTCCGCAATTGTAAAATTGCTTACCCAAGTCTGGGAGCATCCAGAGATTGCTAGCACAGCAAAGAGGGTGGTGCAGACCTGTATGATCTGCCTGAGGTACAACCCAGGAAAGGGTACTCGAACTCCAGCAGGAGGATTTGTGACACCTACTGCACCCTTTGAGGTTTTGCAGATGGATTATATCCAGCTTGAGCGCTGTAACAATTTGAAGTATGTTCTAGTAGTGGTTTGTGCCTTTAGCAAATGGGTTGAGGCATACCCTACGAAAGACAATACTGCAATGACTACCGCCAAGATGCTGTTGAAGGAGTTCTTCCCTCGGTATGGCGTTTGTAGACTTCTGTGGAGTGATAACGGACCCCACTTTATAGCGGATGTTATAAAGTATGTTCTGAAGGGTCTGGGCATCACCCAGAAGTTCCACGCAGTGTTTCACCCTCAGTCTGCAGGACTAGTCGAGAAGTATAATGGTACACTGAAGCTCAAGATCGCTAAAATCCAAGCTTCGACATCTTTGACTTGGCCAGATGCTTTACCACTGGCATTATTGTCAATTAGATCGATACCGCACTCTCGAACCGGTCTTACCCCGTATGAGATTATTTTCGGACGCCCAATGAATATTTGGGGTCTACCAAGACCTAAGGCTGTGTATGATGTACCTTGTGTAATGATGAATGATTATCTGGCACAGTTAACGGATAATTTGGTTTCTATTCATCAACAGGTCCGGGAGGCGCTCCCTGATCGGTCCACCGGCGAAGGACATAGTCTCCAGCCTGGAGACTATGTTATGGTGAAGATTTTCGAAAGGACGAACAGCTTGGAGCCGAGATGGGTTGGTCCTGAGCAGGTCCTACTTGCAACGAGGACGGCTGTGCGGGTTTCCAACAGAAAGAATTGGATCCATTCCCTGCACTGTCGCAAAGTACCGCCCGGATTGGTGGAGCCTGCTGTATTGACCGATCAACGAGAGATTCTGACCACAGAGAAAGGCCGTGCTGTGGAACCGAACGACACTGAGGAGCTCTTTCCGGATCACGCGACTCTTGGAGGAAAGCGATATCATCTGAGACCAAGGAAGTGAATTCTTCAGTATCAGGACATGTTGTCAGAACGGCCCTTGGGTTAGTGAAACGGAGAGCCAATGAGGCAAGGGGGGGGGATCAGCCCTGCATTAGTGTAGTGACACCCGTCTTGGCCCGCTGGTGAAGAAATCAACCGCTGCCCAAGGGGAAGAGTTCTGACATACCTTTTAGTTTCAGGAAGATATTGATTCTTTATTTTGACATGGAGAAAAAGAAAATCCTTTGTGCAACAGGTTTTTATGCTCACAGTAGCTATTTTTGGGATAACCACATGGTTTGTGGAGGAGGTGACTCCTGCTCGAAAGTTACTTGTGTTGACCACTCCAGTGCCTGAGGAGCACTACTTTTATACCCTTCCGTATCAAGAATTGAAGCATCGTCAGTCTTATTTGAATAACACTTTCATCCAGATGTTGCATCATACCCACGTTGCCACGAATGCTACGAACTGTTGGATATGCGGTATGATGCCAGCTCATCAGAAGAAAGGAGGAACGCCATTCATACCTCTTCCTTTCTCTCATAATGGCTCTTGTAGAGCATGGTACACTTTGCTTTTCGCCACCCGGAAACCTACAGTGGGACGATTACTCTTCAGACTTAATAGGGAATGTCATCAGGATAAAGATGGATACCCGCAAGCAAATGGGACAATTTGGGAATGGGAAGAGTATCGACCAGACAATGAATCGATTCCTTATATTTTCACGAACACCAGAGACACTGTGGGGAAAGACCGATTTGTGATTCAAGTGGCACAAGCTCAAGCGGACCTGTGTGTCCAGAGTGTGGGTTATATTCCTGTTGGTGTTAGTGATTGCATCACTATTCTAAATATCGACGGATTGAATAACAGTACCTTCTTAGCATCCCATAATACATATTTCGTATGTGGAAATAAAGGTTATTACCGTTTGCCAGCCGGTTGGTCCGGAGTATGTTATGTAGCATTCCTATTGCCCCCTGTATTCTTAGCACCTGCATCTTATCATAAGGATTTGAAGTTGTTAAATAATGTGACTGTAAATAGGTATAAACGTACTCTATCAATTGATGATGTGGATCAGACTGACACTAGTCTGCAGCAGTATATTGATTTTAATTTAGGATTGTTTTTCTTCGTTGGAGCTGCCCTAAATAGTAGGAAACTTCGAAGGTTAACAAGAGTGGTAGAGGCTGTGACAAACCAGACCGCTGCTGCTCTTGGGAATCTTACGGAAGAATTACAGATTACTAGAATTGTTGCATTGCAGAATCGCATGGTGTTAGATGTTATGTTAGCTGACCGAGGTGGAGCTTGTAAAATTATCGGAAGTAGTTGTTGTGTGTTTATCCCTGACCACACGCCGTCAGTTTATAATGCTATTAACAGGTTGCACAAAATTGCAGCTGAAATCCGTACAGAAAACGGCACTTGGACCTTTTCTGGATGGTTTTGGGCATTGATCACTGCTTGGGGGTGGAAGGTCTTAACTGGTCTCTGTGTTATTGTAGCAGTTCTGTTTTCTTGTTGCATTTGTGTCCAATGTGGTCCTTTGCTCTGTTCCTTATGTGTATCATTCTGTATTCCTGATAAGAAAGCTATTGCCAATGTCACTTATCAGAAACATTTAGCTAAAGAAGTAGAGGAAATGATGACAATTGACATATACGATGATTATCCTAACAAACCGGATGTCTTCAGTAAATGCTGAAAGGGTCGTCTGTTGTAAATTGAAACGTCGATGTAAATAAGCATTCACTAAAGACATGAATTCCCCTTTAGGACCAAGTCTCTTTCGTTATGTTGACTAAAGTCTGGACTCCATTTTGTATTGTCATGTCTCCACGTGCTCAACACGAGAAGAGTCCTATCTTCGTGTTAGTTGCTCTTGCAATCTGCCTAGTAACAGTCTATAAATAGCTCCTTTGTCCGTCTGGCGCATGCCCAGACTTGACCACATCTGTTATCAGTTAGTCCTTTCTTGACCATGTTTTCGCGGGCTCAAGGAGTGTGTCAGCTCCGCCCATATATCGATTCTGTATCGAAAGTGACCATAAAAGGTAATATTCTTTGCCTCATGTTGTATCCACCCACTTATGAGCCCCTCTGTTGTGTATAAAAGGGGACCGTGTACGCAAGTTCTTTGTGCTACTCTATGCAATACTGAAGGGTGTTGTATGGATTGTAGGACCACCCTTAAGGGTCAATAAACTTTGTCTTTGTACTTTGCAGTTTCCGTGCCAACTTCCTTGTAGATTCCATTTGCAGGAGAGCGAACCCTTGTGTCCTGCGGGCCTAGCTGGGGCCTGTATTCATCAGCATGACCAAAACAATTAATTCAAGAAGTAGGATACAGAAAATCAGGAAGCATGCGTGCAAATTTCTCTGCATCGAGGGTTGCTGAGTGAAAGGTATTCATTCTATCCTTACTCTAACGCTAAGCTGACCTCTATATAAGCATTTTAAAGAAGAAAGATAAAAGGTGTCAGCACATGGAGTCTTCCTAAGAAGTCTCTCCACTATCAATGGGTCAAGTAGCATAAAGCCACCATCACAAAACTAGAGTTCACTCTGAGATCCTCTCTCGTTGAAGGCAAGGAAGAAAGTGGGGCTCTTTCCCTAGTTCCAACTATCAAATATCCCCTGCTAGCATTCTCAAAATACATTTGGCTTATGCCATCTGCTCTGGGTACAGTCCTGGATGTACTTTTCCACACTGTCGGCCATGTACCTTCCTCGCAACAATTTGGCCTTGGTTCCCAGATCTTCTCATGTGTGAATCATAACGTCCTTTATCGACTGAAGTCACATGATTGTAACTTCTTCTGTCCTTGCCTAGCTAGTAAAAGAAAGATACTATTCTGCTTAAAAGAGTGCTTCTTCACCTGCAACACAAAACATGAGAAAGAAAAGATTTGACAGCACATGTGAAATTTAACTATTAATCTAAAGCATGAGTTGTCAGGGACATGCATTTCAGGCCGAAGATTTCAGCTAACATAGGAATGCACCATGTAAGCTTTACGAATTCACATAAACAGTAATGCAAGTTCAACTAATGCATTTACCTCTGTATAAAATGTCATAATTAATAAACACATTTAGTACATGAGTAATTTTCAATAGCACAACACGGGTTCTCCGTGTTAACATTTCTGCTAGTTACATTAATTTTACACGTTAATTCTCCATGCTTCTTGTCAATAGCTTAAACACGTCCCATATTTATTTTAACACATTCCACAATTCTAACACTTCACATTTACCTATTTTTGCAAGGTTTTATATGCGGGTGCGCTCTACACATGATTATGATGCACCCCTACAAATTAAATGAAACTTCCACTCCATCAATGCAAACCCCTTTTACTACAGGATTATGAGTTTGAAAAACTTGATTTGGTGCATACAAATTAGGACCATGAAAGCACATAACATAACAGCTGGATTGCTGATAGGTTGTCAGAGGCCATGACCCCTTTCTCCACCACTCTTTAAATGCGCATCCTGACACACTACTGGTTGGGGGAATTAGTCCACTTTAGTCATAAGGCCCTCAGGAGTAAAGTGGAATTCATTCCCCAACCAGAAGCGTCCCAGGAGGCTCTTTTGCAGAGGGGTGGAGAAAGGGGGCGTGGCCTTCAAGTCCTTTCAGCAATCCCGCTCTCTGATACTTACTGGAGGTAATAAGAGGGCCTGCTGGGCCCCTAAGCATTCAAGGGGATTTCATTCCCCAACCACCATTGTGTCAGGAGGTGCGTTTGCAGAGTGGTGGTGAAGGGGGCATGGCCTCCAGTGACTTGGCGGCATTTTTTTTTTAATAAACATTTTCTTTTTCGCTCCTTTCCTCAGCCGATTTCAGCCCCGAGGACCCCATTCCCCGGGGCACTCTTTTAAAATAAAATGAGGACAGAGTGTGCATGGCCTCCATCTCCGTGCCGATTTCGGCCCCGGGGACCCAATCCCCTGGGGCTTGGCCTTTTCCTTTTTTTTACAACACTTTTAACAAAGAAGGGGGGCAACGTGGCCCCCCTTTCCTGAGCCAATTTTAGCCCCGGGCACCCCATCCCCCGGGGCATGCCATTTATTTATTTTAATTGGGAGGGGTGCTGTGCTGCCAACTTTCTAGGGCCAACTTTCCAGGGCCAATTTGGGCCCCGGAGACCCCATCCCCAGGGCCCGGCCTTTATTTATCTTTTTGGTTTTTTAAAAGGGGAGTGGCTGCATGGCCCACCGCCCCAGGGCTATTTCGGCCCAGGGACTGCATACCCCGGGGCCAGGCCTTCATCATTTTGGTAAGTAAATTGGGAGGGGAATAGGGGTGGGCGGAATTTGTGAAAGCGACTTTCGCAAATTATCGCGAAAATGTTAAAAATCTCCACAAACAAGCGGAAATATCGCGAAGATGCGGAAGTTTTTTTCCGGCATGTTCGCGAGATTTTCTGCATGGTTGCGGGTCGCCAACTTACCCATGTGGTTGCTTGCGGGCGCGGCCATCTTGTTTTCAGTTGTCTCGCGGTGCATGATCGCGAGAAAAAAGACGTGATCGCGCGACGCATGACGTCACTGCGGACGCGAACTGTCGCGAGACAGCGCAAATGACTAAAACAATACAACATCTCATGGAGAACGCGACCGGATCGGGAAAACTTGTCGGCGAACGCGGGGATTCAGGTAAGGCGATCGCGCGCGCGCGAGAATGTATTATTTTACAGCACGAGCAAGAACCAAATTATCGCAAAGCTGCGGAATGCAGAAATTTTGACATTTCCGCGCTCTCCGCGGAACGCGGAAATGCCAAATTATCGCAAATTCCGCGAACGGAATGGAAATTTTGCCCAGGCCTAGAGGGGAACCGATATTGCCCCGGGGACCGCATCCCCTGGGCATGGCCACCATGTTGGGGACCATGGGGTGAGCCTTAAGGACCCCTGGTCCCTACCGGCTCCCCACCTCCTGCAGGAGCCAGCATTGCTTTTAGACAGAGGAAGCTGCAAACATCGAGCTCCCTCTGTCCAAAAGCAATTCTGATCCACTTCATGGAAGCGAGCGCATTTTTACTGCGCTCACTTCCATGAAGCAGAGCAGGGATTGCTATGGCCTGGCGGGAGTAGTGCTCCCATCAAACCATAGCAAACTGCATTGTCCTGGGGGTGGACACCCCGGGACATTGCTGGAGCTGGCCATGTGGGGGGGTGGTCCCGAAGGGCCATCTAAGTCTCCGCGAAGGGGCTGGTGTTGCCCTTCTCCAACAAAAATTAAGCCTCAGGGAGGTGGTCATCTCCGGGGCTGCAGGTACTGCACAGCCCCCCTATCTAATTTAGTATACAGTTGCCCCAAGGAGGTGGTGGCCCCCTGCATTTCAGTGAATTATCCCCAGGGAGGTGGCGGTCCCTAGGGCTGTGGGGGTGCATGGCCTACCCACATTTTGGTGAATCAGCCCCGGGGCTGAGGAGGGTGCAAACGGGCCTCCCATCATTCATTTTTATTGCCCCTGGAACAGTAATAGGGTGTGTATTTAAAAAGGAGAGAATTACATGCATAAGAAGGTAAGTAATAACTAAAACAAGTGCTAAGAAGTTAACATGATGAGTCGTGTAAATGCCGTGACAGTCGGGCAGGTTATTTAACAGCAAACTCCCGCCATTGAAAAGCAAAGCAGGAAATGAGAATAGTCAAACAAGCCCCAAGTGATTACATGTAGCAAGAAAGTTGGGATATATTAGGGACAAATTTGAGACATAAGATGTCATAATATGTCTCATTCTGACATACACATTGTTTGACCTGGCATCTTTTGGCATGTTTACGCTTTCATTTTTTCACTATGGAAAGTCAATCTGCCCCATAGGGTAGAATGGGAGTTTTACTTATAACATCGTATAAGCATCATGTCCCATTGGGACAAGATACTGAAATGGAGTTTAGTATGCCTGGACTCAGAATGTAAAAATGCATCTTTTAGTAAAGATGATTTTTATGTTCTGTGTTTGAAAATACCACTTTTAGAAAGTAGGTATTTTTTGCATAGCCATCCTGTGTGCCTCTACTGGGTTTGTGGACTGACTGTCTGGCTTTGGAGTGACAGGGGCTGAGGATATGCATTCTCTCAGACGGCCACCATGGAGGAATTTTTACTAGCACCTGAATGGGCCTGGTCTGCATTTAGAGTGGGGGAGAAGATTTCCTTTGCACCTGAATAGGCCCTGTCTGCCTTGGACAATGATGTTTCCCCCTCCTGCTGGGAAGCTGGGCCAGAGAGGACCAAACTGGGTTGGATTAAGCACAAACACTCTCTACCTGAGAGAAGAAATTAATTTTGAGTATAAATATTGGGACCAAGACCCCAGTACTCTAGAACTCGCTGGAATCATGGAACCTGCCAAGAAGAAGAGCTGGAAGAGCTGCCAGGAGGAGTACTGCCCCTTCGCTGTGTAGTTGCTTTGTTGGGTTGGCCTGCAGTTGCTGCTTCTGCCTTAGGCAGTGAATGGACTGGACTGGACATTCTTTATTTGGGCTAAGTATCTCCAAGGGGCTTGAAGTAGAGCTTGTCCCTGTCCTGAAGTCTCAGGGACTGCAAAGACTTCACCAACCTCTGGGTACTGCTTCTGGAACCACTTTTTCAGTTGCCACGGAGAAGGGAAAAGCAACCCACTCTGTCACCGACTGTCACTGGCACCTTGTCCTGAAGGCACCACAGAAGGCACCGCCACATCTGGCACCACAACCCTGATCTCACCGACAACGACCACCAACATCGAACCGCTGCTTGCACCATGACCTGTGGGCTCTGCACTCCGCACCGCCTCACTTCACTTCACCACCCTGCTCTCACCGATGCCATTGCTGCCTGCTGACTTCGACACCCATGACAGCATTGTGGCTGGGGGCACCACTTGTAAGTTTCTCTACGTACTGCCTCGTTCCACACAGCAATCTGAACCGACTGACGCCAGATCCTGCTAACCGGCTCTGCCGCTTGCACCACAACATTCTAGCACCGCATCAAGCACCGCCTTGCCTTGCACCGTAATCGTTGACCTCACCGACGCCGTCTGGACGATTGTCACCGAGCCGCTGCCTGCACTGCAGCATGAGGGCACCACTCCCAGCACTGCTTCCATTTTGCAATGCAACCGCGACAGTTGCCCTGACCTGCACCAATGTGCCAGCAGCAAGGTACTGTTCACGAGTCTGCCCACACTCTAGATTGCCCATACCGATGCATTGGGTTCTTCTTTAGCTGTCTTTAGTTGTCTTGGGTGATCTTCTTTTTCTCATGTCTCTTCATGCAACTTCTACGTTAACTGCACAGTACGTTACATGTTTTTTATTTGTTAATATTTCACAGTCTTGAAAAGGTCACGTAGTGATGAAACACGTGTTGGCTGTTGATCTCTGAAGAATATTAATTTATGAATCATCTGCATCTGAAGATTTTTTGACCGTCTATGCTCTACAATAAACAGGAGCTGTGCTCTTTAAAACAAGTCCTTATTGTTTGGACATTGCAATTATTGTTTCAATACAACTTTGAGTGCTTTGGTTTGTCATGTTATAACATTTGTACATTTAGAGGCACAAACCCTCCATGAATCCTACTGATCTTGTGTAGAGATCTGATTGGCTGCCAACACTTCAACCTGGAAGTGTTGGCTGCCATCTTGGGACTTAGACTCAGCCAAGTCCCAAACAAAAACATTAAAAAAAGAAAAGGGAGCAGGGTAGCATTTTTTTTTTGTGCAGAAAAAATCCTGAAGATTCACAAATCCCCATAAAAAACAGCACAGTCTCCCGCTTTTGTTATATTTCAGCCCCTGGGTGAGGCCAGGTCCCAGGGGAATTAGATTTTATAAATGTGGGGCTCCTAAGAGCCCCCAGGACCATCACTCCTCTGGGGCTTGACATTTAAATTGGAGGAGACCATGCAGACCCCCCTCTAAAGGCAGTAAAAAATCCCCGGGGACCAACTGCTCCTAAATTAATGCACTGGATGGTAGTCTCAATGCCCTCCAAGTAGTACTCTTAGGTGCTCCGCGGACCACCATCACCCCATGGCTTTAGCAGTAAACTGGTTGGGGGCCATGCGGAACCCCCTCCTTGGCCTAATAGGGCCCTGGGGACCACCACAATCCTGGGCAGGCCCTTCAAGTTGCAGGGAGCCAATAATAGCCCCAGGGCCAGCTCCCTATGTTCTGGGGTGCTCACCCCCGGGACATGGCTGTTTGTTCTCACTTGGCAGGAGCTTTGACAGCTCCCATCAAGTAAGAGCAAACAGTAGGTTCTCTCCTAGCGGGCAGGAGCATCAAAACTGTTCCCGCTCACTGAGAGCAGACTTTTCATCTGTTTTCATGCCCGCTGTCAAGATGCAAGGATTGCTCCCACATGCATGAAGAAGCAGTTTTGGCCGCTCCCTGTATGTGGGACCATTGTCAGCTCCTGCTGGAGGCGGGGAGCCAGCAGGGACCACAGTGACATTGTGTCTCCTCCACAATCCCAAACAATACAAACTGGGTGCCCTGGGTGGGCATCAGGGCACCCAGAATCAGGAGGGCGCATCAGTGTAAGAACTTCCTGGGGTTGCAACCAGCCCCAGGGGGGGCAATGCGGCTACTCACCCCTTCCCCTTAAAAGTGAAAATTCACCTCTTGGTAGTCTCCTCATCTTCTCTTGACAAGGGGTCTTGTTATCATAGATTTGTGGATAAAAACACTAGGGAACTATCATATTGCTGAAATTACATGAACACAACCAGTAGAAAGTCAAACTTGGAAAAGTTGAGGTTCTGTTATGACCCTGATGCTCATTTTACAGAAAGTAAACCTTAACGGTAAGCTCTTACAAATGTAAACACAGCAGGTGACTCAGTTGAAGCTCAACTTCTTTACAGCAAAAATGATCCTAACTTCTTGGGTTGGCGAAGGCAAAGCCAGTGTGTTTCCTCTTGTATTCCATGCTAAAAAACAATCTGAAATCCTTAATGGAGTGGTTTCTTGAGAGCAGAGTCCATGGTTCTCACTTTTAATTACCCTTAGTATGCAAATGCCCCAAATCATCCTCATAATCGTCCCAATAGACCCCGTCCCATTTTACTTAGTAGTATTCAAAGGTTTTCTTGCCCTTTCCCATGTTGATGGACAGCTTACCAAAAGGCCTCTGAGTGAGTTTCCTGCCAATTTTAGTGATGCGTTCTGGATGCGGAGGAATTCTGAGGATATTGCTACCAAACAAAGAAGCACTTACTTCATACAGTTAGGAGGAAGTACCCTTGTTTGGTGAAGAATACCCTTTTTCTAGCCTCAACCTCTTCTGTAGATGAGAATTCATGTTATCACAGATTTGTGGATCAAGAAGTTCAAGGAACATTGCCGAAATCATATGTACACAAGGTCACTGAAAACATTTCCTAGTGGTCCATTACAAATCTGTAGTGTAGAATATGCACTAGTTATCACCTAACGAGGTACCACTTAAGAATTGACCAATAAAAAGTACTCCAATTGCATAGACTTTTTCTGCAAAACTGTGGACTTTTGTTGAATAAAGGGACAGGAGAGGTTCCTTTCTGGCACAGCTACTGACACACCTACTCACCCACCCATCAAAACCACTAATACACCCACTCACAGGCAAATAGAGCCACTCACACACCCACATAACTACTCACATACCCACTCCCAGACCCATACAGCCAATCACACACCCACTCACACAGCCAGAAATCTACTAAGACACACGTTCCCACACCCAGGCAGCCACTCACACACCACTTACAGACGCATGCAGCCAATCACACACCCTCTCACAGACCCATATGGGCACTCACAAAACAGGTCAAAACAGGTCACACACCCACACAGCTACTCAGGCACCCACTCACAGACCTATACAGCCACTAACACACTGAGTCACTGACCCATACAGCTACTCATACACCCACTCACAGACCCATACAGCCACTTACACACCCACTCACAGATCCATAGAGCCACTCACACAACCAATCACCTACCTATGCAGCCACTTATGCACCCATTCTGAAAGATTACATGTTACAGTTAGGAAATAAAATTTTAGAAATCTTAAAGTTCACAAAAAACAGAGGTTACGGGGACTTTATAGTTAAGAAATAGATTCTAAAAAAAACATAAGAATTCACTTAAAATAAACAAAGACTACAGGGACATTATAGCTAGGCTCAGATTTCACTCATATAAAACGAATGAAATTCAGCAGTTATAGTTACCAGAGCTAACTATAGTACACCCCTCTCACAATGCACTGCTTTTGACCTCATATATTACATTACTCATACCATGGTCATTGACATCACTGAGGACATTACTGACTTTGTGCTCAGTCAGAGTAAATCATCATACCATTTTATGTCACTGGAACAGATTAATGCTGAACAGAGCAGCGAAATACACCCACAGAGAATTTATTTGAGTAAAATAACTCAAGTGGGCACATCATGTATGTCATTGGCCTCGCTGCAAGTGGGAATAGAGCTAACACAGCCTATGTTCACATTTTTTGTGTGCAATTAAATAAATTAACTGTTCTTTTATGTGACTCAATTGCACCAAAAATGTATTTTCATACATGACATCCCACAGGTGACTGGCAATTAAAATTAGACCAGGCGGCAAGCACTGAAAATAATACACAGTTCTGTAACAGCTATTGTCTCTCTAAAAACTGACGCGGCCTCCCGTCAGTTACCGTCAAGAGATTCACCGCTGCTATGTACCCCCAGATTGAGTTCACACTGAAAGCCCCATCACCCGTCCTCAGTCCAAGTTACAATGTTAACCAACACTGATGCAGACAGGGTAAGGTGGATACCAACAGGTACAGATCCATTGCCCCAAGTTCCAACTCCAATTTGTGCCACCCGCTCATACTCCCACTTCGAGGACAGCCCACACGACTCACTGCTCGGAAGCCTCACCTCACATCCTCCTTGTTAGACCTGGCATCCTTGGCGTGGTTTCCCCTGACTTTTTGCCTCTACCTCCTACTTTTTGTGACACTGTGATGTATTTTGTTTTGCTGGTTTAGATGCTTTGGGCACTTTGCCACTGCTGATCAGTGCCAAAGTGCAAGTGCTCCCTGGTTAAATTATTACTGTGATTGGTTATCCATGATTGGCAAATTTGTTTTACCAGTAGGTCCCTAGTAAAGTGCACTGAGTGTGCCAGGGCTGGTGATTCAAATGCTACTAGCGGGCCTGCAGCACTGATTGTGCCACCCACATGAGTAGCCCTAAAATGGCGTCTCAGGCCTGACACTGCAGTGCCTGTGTGCAGTCTGTGAACTGACATGTTGTTCTGGCCAGTGTACACACTTGCCAGGCCTGACCGTTCCATTCTCTTATACATTGGACACCCCTATGGTAGGCCCATGGTACGCTCTAGGCAGGGTGCAGTGTATGTGAACGGTAGGACATGTACTAGTGTGGGTAATATGTCCTGATAGTGAAATACTGCCAATTTCGTTTTTCACTATTGAAAGGCTATTTTGCCGATAGGATAACATGGAGAATGCGGTGTAAAATGTTTACCTGCATATCTTCCCATAACGGCAAGATAGACATATGGAATCTGGTATCACTGAACTCAGAATTTAATAATACATCTTTTAGAGAAGACGGTTTTTAAATTCCAAGTTTGGAAATTGCAATTTTATAAAGTGGCTATTTTCTTGTTCAGCCTTTCTGTGTGCCTCTGCCTGTTTGTGGATTGACTGTCTGGTTTGTGAGTGCCAGAGGTTGGGGGTGGCTCCAGGAGACTGGGTGAGTCAGCACTAGGCTGAATAAACCCATCTGCATATAGAGTGGTGGGGAGGAGTAGCACCTGGGTCTGAATAGGGCTGTGCCTGCCTTCCACAATGCTGGCTCCAACTCCTCCGGTGCATCTGATAGCCCTGGACCACACTCATAAAGGAAGAAGATGTGCCCTGGCAGAGTGCACCCAGAACTGGTTTGGACTGGGTCCAGGACCCCTCACACAGAAAGAACAAAGGCTTTTGGGGTATAAAAGTAGAGCTGAGACCCCTGTAAAATTAGATTAGGAAACTTTGTGATCAAGAAGGAATTCCTGCCAAAGAAGATTAGCCAGGAAGGCTGAGGAACAGTGCTGCCATTGCTGAGTTTCTGGGAGCTGACCTGCAGTTGCTGTGATTTCTCTGGAAGAGGACCAAGGGACTGTCTGCTGTGTGCTGTGTCTCCCTTACTTGAAGAGGAGCTTCGCTGTGTGCTTTGCCCCCCTCTGAAGTCCACCTGTCTCCAAGCGCCTGGGAAGAGCTGGCCTCCTGTTGCAAACTCAGGGACAAAAAAGTTTGCAGAAGAACATAGGTTCCTCACTGTGGTCGTGTGTCTTAACCCCAGCGTGGTTGCTACAAGGAGCGTGGGGTTAATTGTCAGTATCTTCCTGCTCTCCCCTTCTTATGGCCGTGAAGAGGCCGGGGAGTATTGTGCCAGTTTCACCGCCGCCGGCCCGTGCGATGCAATTGCTTCGTGTTAACTTCACCACCGCTGGCCCGTGAGCCAGCTAGTCCTGCCGTCAATTTCACCACCGCTGGCCCGGGAAAGTGAGCACGCTTTGTAAGCTG
Source organism: Triturus cristatus (assembly GCF_964204655.1). NCBI lineage: Eukaryota > Metazoa > Chordata > Amphibia > Caudata > Salamandridae > Triturus > Triturus cristatus. Next base: position 1,207,954,550 of record NC_140591.1, on the reverse strand, counting down.
CCCAGGAGACTTGGGCCGATTTCACTGCGCGGCCCGAGTCGGACGGGAGGGCCGCGCTGAAGAGAACCTCAGGAGCGTTGCCCCGGTAACAAGGAAGCTTGTCCCCGCAGAGCCGTGCTGAAGAGAAGCTCCGGAGCGCTGCCCTGGTAACAAGGAAGCTTGTCCCCGCAGAGCCGCGTCGAGGGAAGTGCAGCACGCTTTGTAAGCTGACCAGGAGACTTGGGTCGATTTCACTGCGCGGCCCGAGTCGGACGGGAGGGCCGCGCTGAAGAGAACCTCAGGAGCGTTGCCCCGGTAACAAGGAAGCTTGTCCCCGCAGAGCCGTGCTGAAGAGAAGCTCCGGAGCGCTGCCCTGGTAACAAGGAAGCTTGTCCCCGCAGAGCCGCGTCGAGGGAAGTGCGGCATCACCAAGGAAGGAGCTGCCCCGCCGGAGACATGCGCGGAAGACAAATTCTCCCATTCGCATCACAAAGGTAACCGGCTCTGATCTGTGACAGGAACCGGCACAGTGGGGAAGTAGTGAAATGTGCTGCTGGCGGCCCGCCTAAAACAACGTGTAAATTTACTGGTGACTGGCGCGCCTTGACAGTGGGGGCGATATTTAAGAGTAGTGAAGGCAGTATTCAGAAAAAGTGGCCTTGTGGTGACTTAAAAGACAGCCGGGGCGAGATTTAAGAGTAGCAAAGGCAGTATTTAGGACAAGTGTCCTTGTGGTGACTTAAAAGATAGCGGGGGTGAGATTTAAGAGACAGCGAAGCCAAGGTAAAAGGACTGCGCCCCCCTTGTGATTTAAAGTTCCAGTAAAAAAAGGCAAAATTCGGGACAAGCGTCTTTTCTGGTGATTTGAATACAGCGTTATTTTTGGTGATTTCCCCAAAAGTGACATTGTGCAATCTCAGGTAGCACATTCCGAGCTACGAGTACAGCAGGGCAGCTAGCGATAAAGGCACCACTTTTAAAGATTCCCCATGCTAGGTGCAGGAGTCCTACAGCCTTAAGGGCTCAACCAATTCCGTTACTTTTAACAGTGAACTTTTTCCACAAAAGAACATTACTAAAGTGAACTTTCTTTTTCATAGGAGAACATTTCTAAGACAAGATTAATAGTGTATGTGATTTGTATGTCGTTTTGATCTGCCTAATCTATATAAAGATAACTTTATTTTTATAAGTAACTTGTGTAGTGTCCATTTGTGGTGTTTCACTATATTACTGTGAGTGTTGGTACAAATATTTTACACATTGCCTTGGGAATAAGCCTGTCTACTCGTGCAAGCAACCAAGGGGGTGAGCAGGGGTTATTAACAGTGTGTATCCCCATTACCCTGACTAGAAGTAAGGGTTCCCATTTTGAACAAAGGTACTTACCTCTGCCAACTAGAGACCCCCAGATCCAACACTCTTAGATTCAATGCGGCAGGTGGCACGATGGTTAAACATCCATTCAAGACAGCCAATCTTTCAGTGTCAGCGGTCACCAGATCTCTGGTTGTGCTCGTAGTATGTGTACACCTGCGCATTTTGGTATCCAAGTCATCTCTCAAAAATTAAGAGGACAGCACACCAGCATTAGTAGTAGCCATAATATTTAATGACTGAGGCTATCTACGTGTTTCTGCACATGGCCTTTTTCACAATAACAACCTCTTCACGTGGGTCTACATTTAAATAGTTTTAGACCAATCACTATTCACATAGAGCATGAACATAAACATAGGACTTGTCAATATATTCCAGTATTCTATATTGAAATGATTCTTACAAACTTTAGTGCTTCAAAGAGGTTTTGCTCAGTAGGAATAAAACATCATACCATTTTATGAAACTAGAACGGATTAATACTGCACTAAACCCCTGCAGAACAGTCAAAACAACCCAAGACAATTTATTTAAGTAAAATAACCCAAGTGGGCACATCATGTACATCATTGGCCTATGCTACGCTAATGTTCTTGATCAGCATTCCTCAGCACAAATCTTTGAGCATGACTCAGCCATTGGAGTGGAATGTTGTTAATTATTTGGTGATTAGCGTTTTAATGTGTGGCACTGGAATTCACAAAAAAGTGCTGTGCAGTGTATCATAACATGATACTGGGTGACTAATACCTGATGCTTAAATAATTTTTTATTGATATCTATGTACCCACAGAGAGAGATATGTGGTTTGAGCAATTTGTATTAATGAGTGTGTGTATGCCACAAATTACTTAAACTATCAATAGTTTTTAAGCCACTATATAATGCATTAGGGGTCTTCCTTTAAAGAAAGCTAGGTGACCCATAGGGACATTTAGGAAACTGGCTAAAACTTGTAAACAACAGTTGTAGATGTGCAAGAGCTAACCTAGGCTATTGGCGTCTAACCTTATTATCCTTGCTAAAGAACCCTGAGAATAAAACCATTCAATACATAAGGCATTAATGTAGGCAACCTTAAATAAGATTCCCATTTGAGAACAAGATCAAAAGGACTCACTCCACTAGAGAGGTTGAGCCTGCCCAGATGTATTCACATTCTAGGTGAGGACTCAATAATGAAGCAGGCCACTAAGTTTTAGTGGGTTAAAGTCTTTTTAAAAGATTAAATATCTTTTCTGAAGTGATACAGGGATTAAAGTTAAATCAAAGTAGGCTTTCTTCCAGTTTAGGTTACTTTGCTTTCTCCCAGTTCTGGTTACTTTACAGGTTCATCTTCATCCAAGGCATGAAAAGTTTCAGGCGATCTTGGATTGTGATAATCTGCTACCTTATGCCTTCAATTGTTTATCCTCCTACTACTTCGATTCTAATGTATATATGCAATAGGCCATCAGAGGGACAGGAACCCATCTATAATCAAAGATTCCTGGGCTCCAGTCACTAGTGCAAGTTATGAATATGCATGATCAGTTTGGACTGGCTGGAGTTTGAAATGGAAGACTGATCCTGTTTCGGTCCCTTCAGTTCATATAGTTAATTTTCTGAGGGCAAAGCATACAGAATCATTAACATATGTATCTGCTCATTCACCGGGTCATTGTTTGTGCAGAGAGAGAAGGTTGGCAAACATTTATTGGTGTGGTGGGTGTTGCGATCTATGGGCCAGATGTAGGTGGCTAATTACCAGTCGGTAACGCAGAAAATCTGCAAATTTCTGCGTTACCGACCGGTATTTAGCCATGTACAATGTAGGTAACACCAAACGTCACCGCAAATAAGGAATCGGTAAAAATAAGGGAAACCAGCTACCGATTCCTTAATTTGCGATTAGCAGACACCGAAACCCCCAAATCCTGATTCGCTAAATAGGAAATCCTTAAAAACTCGTAAATCGATGTACCAAAAATCGGTAATACCGATTTTTCCATTTTTCGGTATTTAGAAGTCGCTAATTACCATTGACTCAAAGCAGGTGGTAATCAGGTGCACTACATTTAAACAGCCCCAAAATGCAACAGTGTGAAGACAATGGCGGCCCTCTACGTCATTGCAAGGAGGCTACGTATGCAAGCAGCAGGACTGAGGATCTGGAGACGGGAGGAGCGCATGTACAGACTGCGCATTACACTGTTCCAACTGACTGAGGCTGAAATCCATGAGAGGTACAGGCTAGACCCCCAAACCATCCTAGACCTGATACGGGACCTGCACCCACTCCTGGAGACTCAGAAACCAAGGGCGCACGCTATGTCAATACATGTTCAGGTGCTCTGTAGCCTGCACCTACTTTCATCAGGTAGTTACCAGGGGGTGATAGCTGTGGCAGGTGGTGAGTCACAGAGTTGCCTATCCCGTTTCTTCAACATTTTCCTGGATGCCATGATGCAAAGAATGCATCACTACATACGCTTTCCCAGCACACAGGCGGAACTGCAGAAAACAAAGATGGATTTTTACCAAAAGGCACAGTTCCCACATGTAATAGGGTGCATTGGTGGGACACACATACCAATCTGCCCACTTGCAGCTACAGAGTACATATATCGGAACCGCAAATCTACACATTCCACCAACGTGCAGGTAATATGCGATGCGGACCACATCATCACTGACATAGTAGCCAAATATCCAGGGAGTAACCATGACTCCTACATATTCAGGAACAGTGGGATCTACACACGTCTGGCTGGGGGCAAATTTGGAGAAGGATACCTGCTAGGTAAATAAATGTGACACACCCTGATGTACACCTTGGATGAATGTGTTGGTGACTGTTATTAATGGCACCTCCTTTCTCACTCAGGTGATAGCGCATATGCCGTGCGGGCATTTATCCTGACTCCATACCTCAACCCATCCACCCCAAGTGAGAGAAGATACAATGTGGCACATAGAACTATGCGCAACGTTTTGGAGCGCACATTTGGACTCTTAAAAAGCAGGTTCCGCTGCCTCCACAAAAGTGGAGGTGCACGTCAGTACCGCCCAATCATCTGCTTGTAAAATAATAGCAACATGTGCCATGCTGCATAACCTTCCCACAAAGAAAGAAACAGCAGTGGAACCTTATGGACTCCGAGGGTGAGGGTGAGGATTGTCCAGAGCCAGAGCACAGCGCAGCAGGTGTGGCAGCAGCACCAGATGGGAGACACAGACGGGCTGAGATCACACGCAACTATTTCTAAGTAAGGAGACACAGCCAGTTACTGTAATTGTGTGACAGTGTTTTATTAGCATAGCACACCGCCGGAACATGAAGGGCTTAACATGCCAGGCCAATATGCAATGCAGATTACAAAGGCGAAACGGGTTACATCACCCATTTCGCTATACCATGTGATGGCTGGCATTACTTCCTGCGCCCACGTGCAGCACTGCTGCGTTCCCTGGGCACACTGGCCTCACTGGAAGTCTGTCCTTTGGCAGCGCTGTGCCGTTCGCTGCGCCTCCTGGACTCAGTTATAGGTGGCGTGATGCTACTGCGGCAAGTAGCCTCTTCATTATCCCCCATCACCTTCACCTGTAGTGGCTAGCTGGTTTGTCTGTAGCACTTCCAGTGCACTGGTCATTGTGACCAGCCCCCTTGCCACGTCACGGCTGCAGTGGTCCATCTCCTCCTGCATGGCCACCGAGCGCCTGCAGAGCAGAGAGGTGGCAGTGGAGAGGTGATTCACTGCCTTAGTGTAGTTGTCAAGTTTCTGCCTCTCCCTGTGCCTCGCCAAACGGCCCTCATCCATTTTGCTGCACAGCAGCCTCACTGCCTCGGACATGTCCCTCATGCCCTCAGCCACAGTTTTGTTCATGCTGCTGATGCCCTTCTCGATTTGCAGCATGTGTCTATTCATATGTACCATCTGACGTTGGACTGATCTTATTGCTTTGCCTTGCAGGCACTGCACCTTGAGCATGTTCGCCTCAAGACTGGCAAATACACTTTGTTCATCGCCCAGTGAAACTGGACTGGCTGCCCTTGCTCTGTGGCACCTGTGTGGGCGCGTTTGGTGGGGGACTGTGTGCCTGCACTGTTGGCATCCTCTGCCACCATGGACTGTTGGCCTCCCATGCTGTCATCCTCGGGCACCTCCATCTCCTGGAGGCTAGCCACAGTATGCCTCCTGGCTCTCGGTGGTGGTGGCGGTGATGGTGGCAGTGGTGATGCTGGTGATGGTGGTGTTGGTGATGGTGGTGGTGGTGGTGTGTTCTGCAGGCGACAAGACCTCCTCCTGCTGTGTTCTCTCTCTCCTGGGTGCCTTTCCCGTGTCCCCTGCTGCAGCCCTGCACGATGGCTCCCCTGTGGAGACAGAATGTACATTTGCTCACTTGTCTGGCAGCATTTGCGTAATAATAAATTTCATGACTGCCAATCAGTCTGACTGCTTGCTAATTACTGATGTGTGCCACATGCCTTTGGGTTCAGTGGACTGACTGGTAAGATATGTGTTACTTCTGAATACATCTCCCATAATGCATTGCACGTTTGTTGTAAAACATGTTCTGGAGTGGGATTCATACTGTCTCATTGGGGATTGGGGTTAGGGAGTGAGGGGCACAGCATGCTGTGCATGCATCTTACCTTGCCTGTTGCCAGCTCTGGCTGAGCTGTCTGCATCCCCAATTCCACTCACACTCTCCGGCTGCAGGGTGGACTCCACCAGGAGATCCAGTGCAGTTGGTGCAGGTGCTGTGTTTCTCCCTCCACCTGTCTGGTTGGCTTGCTTCCTACTCTCTGCCAGCCTCTCCTTTGCACGCTTCCTGAGGTCATGCCAGCATTTTTTAAGTTCATCAATGGAGCGCTAGGTTACTCCGATGGCATTAATCCTTTCCTGGATGATCAGCCACATCTGCCTCTTCTGAGATTTAGGCACGTGCAGGGAGTTCTTTCCAAACAGTTTGTCATGGTCCTTAGTAACCTCCTCAATAAGGACCTCCAGCTCCCTCTCACTACATTTGTGTTTCCTCTTGCGTTCAGCTGCCTCCTTTTCCCTCTCCTGTTTGTCCATATCTTGGCTGTGATGTCAGAAGCAACTTGGAAGAGTAGCTCCCTGCCTCTCCCACAGCTTCAGGGTCAGTGCAGGTGCATGGGTGTGGCCACTTCCTGGTTGAGGTAATGAGGAAGCACAGGATTGGCTGATTCAACATTTTCCGATTTTTTCAAAATAGCGAATCGCTAATTACCGAATTTGTAAGGAATCGGTGATACCGATTCAATAATGAGAAATTGGTATTTTTTTTTGCGATTTTTACCTACTCGCTAAATATTACCGATTTTTACAGATTTGGTAATTTTTTGCGATTTATTACCTATATCGGAAATACAGACTTCTTAATGGCGAATCGGTAAAATTCGCTATTAAGGACTCGGTATTTCTGAATTACTTGCATCTGGCCCCATATGTCTTAAGGTTTCTCCTAAACTCAGGTGTTCTTTTTTAGATTGTTTTCAATTTTCTTTTGCATTGGCTAGAGATTGTAGATTTGTCTTTGACTCAGCATGCCATGAAGCTTACCATGCTCCTATGTTTGACTTCTTTGAGAATATTATCAGATGTTAAATCCTTGGATGTGGCTAATCTATGTTTTACCAGGGTGTAACCTTTTATAACACCAGAAGAACTAAACCTTTGTCAACTTATGTTTTTCATTCTTCCTTTCCGGACTGTGAAATGTTGTGTGCAGTAAAATGTTTGAAATGTTTTGAGTACCAAACTGCCACCTTTCATCCTCCTTCAGCTTCACACTTGTATATATCGATAAAAAGTGTCCCCCCTTTCACTTCCTCCCCCTTAGGCAGATGGGCTAAATGGATAATGGGAGAGGCTGGGATAGATTCATCTATTTTTGGAACCCTTGGGATGCATGGAAGATATCATGAAACCAGCAGATTGGTCTCAGGAGTCAACTATTAAAAATATTACTTTAAACCTATTGCCTGTGTTTCACATCTTATTGTGGATGGGCTTTAAACATGTCATAATTACTTCAGGCCAGGACTTGATAGGTGGAGTTCCGACACTGGCCGTGCACTGGATGCCAATCCATCAGCCACTCTTCGATGAGGAAGGCCCTTTAGTCTTATATAAACTACGTGCAGACTATGCAATCCCAGAGTCAGAGAGTATGCAGCATCTGCAGGTCCGACACTAGATAGCACACCCAACTGTACGCCCAGGAGCACAACAGCCCTCTACCGCATTCGAGAAAAGGTTGATAAAGAAAAATACAGACAAACGTCTTTTTATTGAATTATACGGAATATTGCGACATGCTTTCCCAGTGCCTAAGACTCCAGGGCCGAAATGTTTGAACTAGAACTAGGGAGGCAACTAACAAAGAAAGAGTGGGTGTAAATATAGTACAGAGCACACCACACAACACGTAACACAGCCAGCATTGAGACAACTGCAATCATTTGTTGATATATTGGTATCTTACACTGGTACGTCTGCACAAGGGCAAACCTACAAGTAAAATCCAGACCGTACAGAACGCCGCAGCCAGACTTATCCTTGACATCCCACGACATGACCACATCACCCAACACTTCTGTGACCTCCACTGGCTCCCCATCGAAAGAAGAATAACCTTCAAACTGCTCACACAAGGCTACAAAGTCCTCTACCACAACGGACCCCAATACCTTAACAACCAAATCTTCTTCTACGCCCCCAACAGAAACCTACGCTCTGCCAACCTCACCTTAGCCAACCGTCCCTTGTTTCTACAGGATCAGAGCAGGTGGAAGATCCTTCTCCTACTTCACAGCCAAGACCTGGAACGAACCACCACTTCACCTCGGATGAAGCCCAACACTGCAACAGTTCAAAAGGACCTCAAGACCTGGCTCTTCAAATGCTCACACCCCCCTCCTTCAGTGCCTTGAGACCTGAACAGGTGAGTAGTGCATTTTACAAAACCCTTATTGCTTGATTGAGTGCCACCAACTGCTAAGGACTCTGTGGGTCCCCCCGGAAAACTAGTCCATTTGCTATGAGAATGCCCCAAACTCATGCAATATTGGGACGGGGTCCTGAATGATTTAGACACTCACCTTGATACTCAACTATCTCGATTCCCCGCATACATTGTCTTAGGACTCCCCAACGAGCTTACCTTCTAGCTTATATCATGCAAGGGGCGGCACATTAGCCTAGTGCTGGGAGTGGCCCTCCAGAACAACATCACACACTGGGTCACAGACAAACCTCTGACACACCTTGGGTGGTTCCAATGCCTATGACATCTGCTGGAAATGGAGAAACTTGCTCTGGTCCTAAACGCTCAGGTGACTCCTATAGGGAGCTCTGGTGCCGTTACATAGCTCTGCTTTCCAAGGCATTCCGAGAACTGACCTACACCAAATACTTGCAATTGCTATGTTTAACAAACGTAGGTGACCCTTTATAGGCTGTGAGGGACATGCAGGGTAAACTCATGAATACTGTTTAGTGCCTTACACCTAACTGAAACTTCTGATGTGAGTACTCCAGGGAGGAGGATCAGTGTTTGACTTCAGTTGCAAATGTTCTTTTGGTTACTTTTGGGGTGCATAACTAAGAGACATGACTAGTACAATATCCATGCTACATAATTTAAACAAATCCTCCTGGATCTCAGTTTAGAGTCAGGCGATGTGGAGACTTCGGCAAAGATATACTTGCAACTGGTCTGATGCTAATTTCCCAAGGAAACACATTCTCGGTAAATCAATCTGGCAATTTTTGCACTTAACGGCTTATTAGTCATTGATTAATGATCATGGTCTGCTAGGTGGTAGCTTGCAATTCAGACCAGCCCAGGATTCTAGCATGTGTGGGCTCCTTTGCTTACTGTGCACTTCCATAAAGCATTGTCAAGACTTACAATGATGAATCAAACAGTGCAGTGTTAAATAGGAGAGATTTTTGCAGGTCACTTGGCTCATCACATTACTATCCTGGCATTCAACTACTGGTTTAAGTTTGACCTCCCACTGACTTGGATACATCTTTTGAAACGATCCCACGGAGAACTGTAACATCTACATTGAGAGTCATACACTCCAAATAAAACTGGTTCGGCATCTATGGACATAGAGACAGGGTAAGCACTACTGACTGCAGAGAGGGGCAGGCAGACTTCAAATGGAGAGTCAGAGACTGCTGATGTGTGTGGAGTAGACAATGGAAAGGATAATACAGCAGGAACAAATGATGTAAGAATTAGTGAGAAAAGGAGAGAGCAGCTATACGATGGAGGGAGAGATACAGTAACTATTGAACATAGCATCACCTGATGAAATTGCTCTAAATGATCAGTGATAAGGAACTGCTGAAGAGTCTGAGAAGTTGATTGAACAGGTAATAGAGAGTGGAGCAAAATGGCCGGAAAGTCATTCTGACCAGGTGAAAGGAAACAGGAAGAGGTGGTAATGGATAATGATAGAGGGTAAAAATAGGGAGAAAAGCATTTGTTGAGAAGAGTGAACAGTTGAAGAGAATAGGTACAGCTAACGTAGAGAGAGATGTAGGAGAGTGAGTGGGGTCTAGACAGCAGAAAGAGATCGGGGTGAGCCAGACTCCCCCACGGACACAGGAATAGAGAGAAAAAAATCCTTTTACACAATCTATAAGGGCTGTTTAACAATGAAATTTTACAAATACCATTATTGGAATAGTCTATAGGAAAACATATCAATCATCATAGATTTTTCACTAAAAAATGTGAACACATACTGACCTATTATACAAATGAGACAAGCTTATGAAAGGCAGTCTGAGACCACATTCAAAATCGCTCTCAAACCGATTTAAAAAAATGCACCATTGAGGCGCATTTTTAAGAACGATGCTCTAGTCACGGCAAGTCCTACTTGAACCTTAGAGGTTTTGTGCTGTGCTTAATCGTTCAATCACATTTACTCCTAACAACTATTATGACATGTTTGCTAACATAATCTCTGGTTCTTGCATATATGATTATACATTCTTTTCAACTAATTATGTGTATTTTTGGTACAGTTAAGCAAAAGATGTGTTATCTGGATCTCCAAATGTCGGCCATAAGTGCACACTATGGCCTCCTACTTGGTAAATGTTCTAGAGGGTTTGGAAATACATTGATTTAAAGATAGAAATTGATACATTGCCGTCTTTGTATAGCATCACAATATCAAAATAACTGTTTAATGAAACGTAACAACATCCTACTTGTATCAGAATCCAGAGGGGCACATGAGTCATGGGAATTTGTAATTTATAAAATATATGAAGACCTCGTAAGCGGGACCAGATGCCTCCAACATCCCATTGGTGTTGCATTCGCTGGTAAAACAGAACATATTTCAAAACTTCTCAAAAACTCACTTTTGAAAAAAGATTTCAACAATCCAAGGGGCATATTATCAAGCCAGGCGATACAATTATCGCCGCTTTAGCGACAGAAAACTGCCGCTAAAACGGCGATAATGGGCTTGATAATATGCACTATGGAATTCCAATTGAAGCCCATGTTAGATGTCCTTCACATTTTATCGCCTGGCTTGATAATATGCCCCCAAATGAGGAAGTAAAGAGTTAGTAGCTCTCTGTTACGTAGATTTCTTGTTTTCCTCTTGCACGTACGTTTTTGGGGATGTTCCATATTTAACAATATGTGTCTTCTTTACTATATAATTGATCAAGAAGCGAGACTTATTTAGAGAGAAGTACTCTCCGCCCACCAGATACCTTGTCAGAGTTTAATTTGTTGAAGATTTACAATTCGGGAAACAATAACCGATTGCATGCTATTGTGCTAATGTTATACTAACCAGATATAAAAGCTGCTCGGCGGATCACTGCAATCACCAACCTATACATTGGATGTACACTCATTTTACTATATTGGCCCTCTTTAAAAAAAGTATCTTGTTACTTCCTACTTTTCAGATCCAAAGAATGTACAGGTGCGCTGCTAAAAGTGTAGTGCGTTATCGTCTTTGGAGTGCTTGTGTTTGTATTGTAAAAGTATTCCTTTTAATATTGTGCACAAAATTACATATTTAGGGGCAGATTTATGTTGCACTTGCGCCACTTTTGCGCCGCCGTTGCGTCACTTTTGTGATGCAGCAGCGGCGCAAATCCTGCGCCATGGTGCGGGGTATTTACAACGTGACGCATCTGGGAGATGTGTCACGTTGTAAAGCCCTGCGCCACATGTAGGCGTTCCAGGGCAGGTGGGGGTGTTCCGGCGCAGGAACGCCTCCTAAAAGTGGCTGAGTGAAATCTACAATATTTCACTCAGTCACTTTTAGGCCCATGCTGCGTCAAAACCCTGCGCCTGCTTGAAGCAGGCGTAAGGATTGACGCATCATTGTACAGATAGGGCCCCCCAGAACATTGCTGGAGCTGCGTCGCGCTTGCGACGCAACTCCAGCAATGCGCCACTTTTACGGCACAGATGCGTCACGCATCTGTGCCATTTTTGCCCCATGGTGCGCCGCATTATAAATGCGGCGCATCCATGGTGGCACAGCTGTGGCGCATAATAATTGGCGCATCCCTGCTGATATGCAGGGATGCGCCAGTTAACATAAATCTGCCCCTTATTGTTTAAGCTTGGTCTCCGAGAATTTAATTTTTTTTCAGAAATGGCGAAAAACTCAATTCTATTTGAACACTGTTTAGTACAAAATCCCAATTTATACCTGCATTTCTTATTGTTAGTGCACATATTATCTTCGTATGTCTCCAATTTATTTTAGGACATTGCTGAAGCTACTGCTTTAATTCAAACAGTGAGTGACAAGGGACTAAAGTTTATGGATGGACTGGAAACATATTTTAGGTGCACACTGCTTACTTGACAATAAGCATCCTTTAAACGCTTGATGGCAAATTCATTAGGAGGAAAAATGTGAGTCTTCGCTCCCATGCGCCCTTTTCCCAATAACATTTTTTTTTGTGCGAAATCGGCTTTGCCTCTAGGAATAATTAAAGAGGAATAAGCGGTTTGATAAATGGTTTCCACTAACAAGCTGAAGTGTGTAATATGACCTCTCTTGCGACCATCACAATTATAATGCTCCCACCTACTTCACATTTTTTTTGTTATTCACCATGTTTGTGGAGGTTTAGACACTAAAGAAGATAAATGACAAATGGATGGCTGCAGGTGTCCTTCAGTGTTCCCAGCAAAGCCCAGGGGCTGCATTTGTGGTTTAGTATACTCAGCATAGAGAAAAGCGGTGATAAGCAATTTATCTAATTTGCAAGCAAGCCTCTTCCGCTGTAATAATCACCTGTTTGTTCTGTCTCCCAGGGTAAACCGGATAAGATATATGAGGTAGAGTTGCCTTATTTTGTCATGGAAAGCAAAGCAATTTGGCTGAAGCTGAAAATCTGAGCTACAGTGTCAGCTGTTCTGTTGTTCATTTATCCCACCACAGTTATTGTTTCCTCTCTAAATAGAAGGAGCAACCCCAGCAGTGCCATAGCTGGTATTTCAAGATTTTCATTTTCCCTCTAGATTTCCATCCTCTACCTAGAGAAAAGGCAATCATTCAAACTAAATAATATTAAGTATAAACTTAATGGAATTTTCCAGGATGATGAATGGGAAGGCATGTGTTATTCGACAGTAACTCACTTAAGGGGTTCTGCTGATGACATAACCAGTGAATGCATAGTTCATGTTAGTTGTAGTCAGCAGTATTTATGACAACTATATGACATTCGCTCCCATTCCTTGGGCCCTTATCAATTGTTGACTTTTGCTTGTAAAGCAGTGCAGCCTATATGACCTAAAGTGAAAAGAATCCAAGCAAATACCAAATGCAACTCTTCCTACCTGAAGTAAGGCAATTTTTATGCTATGAAAATGGAACATTTTCAGCCGTGAGATAAAAGGGGGACTATTCAACAAAACTCTTTTTAGTGACTAAAGTAGTCCTTCTTAGTATTACTTTACGTACTTACATTTGCTACTCACTCAAATATGGATGAAGATGTCAGCCTACACCTCTCCTATGTCTTCTGCGTGAAATGTACAGGTGTAGGCCTAACATTTTAAAGGGAATGTGGAAGGGGGTAATTGACTGGAAAATGTGTGCTGGCTACTACAACATGGAAGAAGCAAATGGAAAACCAAGGAGGGCCAGAGAGAGGGAGATGGAAATAAATAGAACAAATCTACAGAAAGGATAATCCATTTAGTATTCACAAATGTTTCACCCATATCTCCTCCCACAGCACTACTGGTCAAAGAGGCTCTAATGTATTCCAGGCCAGCCTTTGAGTAAGTCATACCCCACTCGTGGACACTCATAGGTACTGCAAGGGGATCTGATAGAAATCAATATAAGTTTAAATGCACTCACAAGCACAAGTGCATTGAAGTAAGTATAGGCAGAAAAAGTAGATTACACGTTTAACTACTGTTTTCTTTCCCACTCAGTACACCTGCTAAACAGGAGGAAGAGCAAAGTAGCATTCATGACTCCACTGCACTCGGCAGGTACATCTCAGTACGCCATCAACCAATCACATGCAGCCTGTTCACAATAGAAGGAAAACTGTAGTCAAACCATTTTTTCAGCGTGGGGGTGAATGTAAATGTCAGCTTGACCCAAATTTTAAGAAACAACTACTTGAGGCTGGACAGGACATACAATACATGCAAATGTTCACTTCTTTTAGTATGTCAAAAAAGTAGGAGGGGCCAATATTTCTTCTCTCTATATGTGATCCATGAAACGGGTGAAAACGTAAGCAGTAGGTCACTTCACATACAGCCTTCATCTAAGTATATGTCAAAATACTGACTGCACTCCACTTCGAGGCTACTGGAACCTCGTGGACATCTCACAGGCTAATCATGGTGCCAGTTACAGGTACAGAATGCATCACCAGGTAAGTCAAAAAGTACATAGCCATGCCACAGTCACTGGTGAAAACAAAATGGATGTCAAGGGAATTCTTTTCTCTTGCCCATTTCCATTGCTGTTGATTGCATACACTTGGAGGTGGTATGTATGTTGTCTTTTCTGGGTGCACAGAAAACAGCCACATGTTTTACTTATCATCTATTGCACATCAGCTGGTTGCTTGGGATTTCAGAGACATGTGGCTATTAGGTAAGTTTACTTAACTTGCACTGGGACTGCATGTGTACCTATGAAATGGCTTTATAAAAGAGTGTATGAATCTGTCTTTTTTTGTAGTGCGCCCAAATGAGGAACACTATGTAGAACGTCCAGACGACCCTTATTGGCTTACAGGGCTTCAATTAAATTAATAATCCCAAATGCTCTCTTTGTGGTAGTGTGGGCTAGCAGTTAAGGCTTATCAGAGAGTAGTGCTAAGCATTTGTTGTACACACAGGGTCAGTAACTGAGATGCACACTCAAGAAGAAATTCAAGGCCAATTTCTAAAAAAATCACAGATTTATATACAATTTTAAACACCAAGGGCCCGATTCACAGAACTAACTTAAGACAAAATCCTAAACTTACTACCATTTTGGTATTCACAGAAGGCACTTACTCATTTTGGTATTCACAGACGGCACTTACTCACTTCGGTATTCACAGAAGTTAGTAGTCCTAACTTTAGTACTCCTAAATGCCTTCTGTGAATACCGAAAGCCTTAAAATTAGGATTTTTCTCAGTTTAGTAGTAGTGTAGTTAGGACTCCTAACTTTAGGACTCCTAAACTGAGAAAAATCCTAATTTTAAGACTTTCGGTATTCACAGAAGGCATTTAGGAGTCCTAAAGTTAACTTCTGTGAATACCGAAGTGAGTAAGTGTCTTCTGTGAATACCAAAATGAGTAAGTGCCTTCTGTGAATACGAAAATGGTAGTAAGTTTAGGATTTTGTCTTAAGTTAGTTCTGTGAATCGGGCCCATAGATCATCGGAACCAGGTAAGTCCTTTAGACGTTATAGATTTTTACCGGAAAAACAGTAGAAAACCCCGCTATCAGATTTGAGGCATCAGCCTTGAACATGATAATGGTATCCTATTGGAGAAATAGTCACTGCATAGGTACACTTACATACGACTAACAGGACTGTTCTTCTGGACTTAAGATAAGTAGGGGCCAAAGTCCAAGAAAGCACCAACAGTTCAAACTTTTCTGCCTTGGTGTGGTTGGTGCAGAGGTGACTGACTCTGTGATAGCATAGAACTCTACACACTAAAGTCAATGGGAAAAGTACCTGTAAGAAAAAGACTGCAAGCGGTGACTCGGGGACTAGTGCAGCAGAACCCAAATGCAGTCACGTGTGATAAGGCGGGGGGTCGCATGGAGAGGGGGTCGCGCAGGGGGTTCATTTAAAATAAAAGTTCACTTACCTTTGCCGGCCCGGTCCAGCGTCGTCGGTCCCGCGTTGTGTTCTCTGCAACAGAAAGCAGCTGCAGGCAGCCTCCCTCCCACCCCTAAGCCAATCACAACACTACAATGGCAGCATTGTGACTGGTCTGGACGGCGACCAGCCAGGCGTCTATGGGGAGGCGATTTTCTCCATGTAAGCTGCATGCAGCCTACACGGAGAAAACGGCAGAGTGCGCATTACTGGTTTGGTAAGCCCGTGAAGGTCGACCAAAGAGTCAGCGCCCTCAAGAGTGGGAAAGCCACTCCTCCCCTACCCTAGAGCAGGACCGCCCACCCGCCCGCCCACAACCAAACGCTTCAGCTATCTCGCAGTGTGAGAAGCAGAAACATAATACCATTTTTTGTTTTTGCTTTTTGCACTGCGAGAAAGCAGTGGGGCAATGCTCCTCCTCCCACATGGAGGAGCTGCTCCTGCCCAAAGGGGGGCTCGGCTCTTGAGGGTCTCATAACCACAAAGACACTGTTAGTTTACTTGAGCCCTGGCTGGGGAGCTCAGTGCAGAGATGTTTTATCCAGTGGGTTGGTGAGTTAGAGGCCTTCATGGTTCTTGGTGTACCTGCTGAAGAGGTAAAAGAAACACAGCAGTGTCACCCTCGTTGTGAAGCTGGCCTTCCTCAAAATCTCTCAACATGCAGGAAAGTTTTGGCGGTGGTGGTGTTCTGAATGAACAAAAACAAACCTTGGTACTTGCAACTGATTCTGGTACCCAGGGTATTGGTGCAGAGCGGCTCCAGGACAGCTCAGCTTCTAAAAAAGACTGAATTGATGTATGGGGCTGAACTCCTGGATACTTGGGACCTCTTCCTGGTGACTTGCTCCCTGGGTGCACCCAATGGTCAGCAAACAGTTGGACTGGGCAGATGCAGTCAGTGACTGCTAATGCAGGAAAGCTGATCCTCCTCTCCAAGGGAGATAGTGCTGAATCAATGAAGTTCTGGGTAGACCTCCAAGCATCCATGTAGGGTTTTGTGCCAAGTTCTGTGCTGGTCCACAGTTCTTCTTTGTCCTCCTTCTTCCTTCAGCCAGATGAATCTGAGTTCTTGGTGTCAGGGGGCCACCTAAATAATACATTTAGGGGCCTTAAGGGAAGTAAAGGGTAGTAGCAAACAAGCTGCTTACCATTGGGTTGACTACACCCCATATATGACCACTTCCTTGGGGAGTGTGCACAACCCTGGCCAAGAGTTCCTAATTCCACCAAAAAAAGATGGTGGAACTCTTCTTATATGGAGCACATCAGGTAGCCCACCTTAGGGGTGTGAATAGCCTAGAGGTGTAACACGCCTACTGCATAGCTAATTTTCTGCCTGTCCTGGTGCCAAATGGGCCTCAGGGCAGGGGGTGGCATTCTCCATGGCTGGAGGAAGCCGGGTTCAGATATCCAAGGCGACAGAGGCCTCTAGCTTTGATATGCAGATTCTCTAGCCTTTTTACTGGAGGAGGTGATAACACCTTCTCCGTAGCCAACATTGTTTCCTGACCTCAGAGAGGGCTGGCTCTCACCTACAGGGGGTCAGTACTCTTCTGTGGTGGTAGGCTAGATGATACCATTCAGCCAGCACACTAGAAGACTAGTAGGGTTCAGGGGCACCTCTAAAGGGTCCTTTGTGTGCCTGACATAATAAATCCAATACTGGATTCAGTATGGATTTAGCAAGACAATGCGTTTGATACAAAACACCATAGGTTTTAGTTAAGCCATTATGTAGCTGGCTAACTCGTAATGACCAGTGCCCAGTAAACATCTTAAGATGACTTTCCTGTTCACTTGCAAGACCTAGTAATAGAACTGGACATCAAAGGGGCATATCTGCTCATGCAGATATGTCCTCACATAAAATATAATACACTCTGTCTTATGGCTCCTAGGCTTGCTGTAGAGGTGACTTACATATATTATACGCAGTTACATTGGCATGGAACATAGTGAGTTTGCCATGTTATGCTTTCACACATTGTTTGCACCATGTTACGTAACCTGTAATGATAGTCTGCGTGAAATCTGTATGGGGGTCCTTTAGGGTGGCATAATGCATGCTGCAGCCCTTAGGGACCCTCTTTAGTACTCATGCCCTAGGTACAAGGGGTGCAATTAACTAGGGACTTATAGGGGTGCTAAAGTGTATACAGTTGTAACTCAAATAGACAATTATGCTTTGTTTTTAGGCAAAGAGCACTGGCACTGTTTTTTTTTTACCAGGGACCCAGTGCACATCAGTCAAAAAACACCAGTACCAGTGGCAAGAAGTGGGGAGGACCTTGACAAAAAGGGGCACTTTCCTATAGATAGTCACTAATAACCTCTCAAACCAATGCGCTGATGAAAGTAACATTAGTTACATCCATGTATTGAATGTCTGCAACTTTAAAACAAACATAATGTCCGTGTTGTGGGTGATAATGCATATGACTTCTTTATCCATCTGCTCAACTAATGTCGAAATCCAACCACCCTTCCTC
Source organism: Triturus cristatus (assembly GCF_964204655.1). Classification (NCBI taxonomy): domain Eukaryota; kingdom Metazoa; phylum Chordata; class Amphibia; order Caudata; family Salamandridae; genus Triturus; species Triturus cristatus. The sequence continues at coordinate 1,207,936,317 of NC_140591.1, read as the reverse complement.
AATGGAGTTACAGTGTGGTGTACACATTTTTACAAACCAATATTGAGCGCACTTTTGGAATCCTTAAACCAGGCTAAGATGTCTTTATTATTTGCAGGGTGATTCAATACTGCCCAAAAGTAGCAATAGAGCCAGTTCCATGTTACACAACCTAACCATCTGACAAGGCTTACGTGTAGAAATACTGCTGAATAGTGGCCCTATCCTGTATGCCACTTACCATAGGCAGGTGGTTAGCAGAATAGACCTCTCACATTTCACCTGACATGCTAGATTTGATTTCTACATCCCAGTGGACTGAGTCAATAATGAAAGGCGGACAGCGACATCGTCCACACGTACCATGTTGATACACCACTATTGTATAATGCCACAACCAACTTTTTTCTTGTCAATGTAATTTCTACCTGGACACATATCACTCATGTATTTATTGGAACAGTGATACACATCTATCTATCATACAACCACACATGTAATCTCCCTTCAGATCAGAGCACCCCACATGTGGGGCCCGATTTACAAAGGTAAATTTATACTTTTGTGTAAGTTTACTACTTTTCATTATTCACAAAGGTAAACTTAGACCAGAAGTCTAACTTACTACAAGTAAAGCTAGACTTAAGGTTCAAGTTTACCTTTGTGAATACTGAAAAGTGGTAAAGCTACACTTTTGGTCTAAGTTTACCTTTGTGAATAACGAAAAGTAGTCAAGTTAAACTTTGGGTATAAGTTTACTTGTGTGCATACCAAAAAGTAGTAAACTTACACAAAAGTGTAAGTTTACCTTTGTGAATCGGGCTTGCAGAGTGCAGAAAAAGACACCTTATGCATGCAATATTATACCCACATTGCATACCTTACACATTTTAATAATATATTCTCAGTATGTTCCGACTTACGCTAAGCATCGGAACACCACCCATAGTATGCATTGAAAAAAACAACACAGCTGATGTCAATTTAAAGAGTAGATACACCTATCAATCCAACTATAAAAACACCCTGTCCCAGACCATGATCCTTTGATACAATCCTTCAGCAGAGCAGGACTGACTGTGTTGCATTTATTTAGTGTCACAGCAGCCAGCCATTACACACATGCATGCATTTTCATAGCACCATTCACAGCACATATAATTTGTAATTAGTTTCCTGTACACCCCTTTCATTTCACTCTCTCACTCTCACTCACTGAATCGGACAATGTCACAAAAGAAACAACCACGTTTTTTGCACACCAAGTTGTCAGTGCTGGTGGATTAAATCATCTGAGTTGAGCCACACTTATTCGGAACCCAATTCCAACACACGTATGCCACTCAGAAGAATCAAATGTGGGACAGGATAGTCAACGAAGTGAATGCTGTAGGTACCACCCTGCGCACAAAGGTTGATATCAGGAAGAGGTGGCACAACGTGAAGAAGAAGGTCAAAGCCCTGGCCAACAGGCACCACCTGGCCACACAGATGAATGGAGGTAGCCCTCCCAGGCCACCATTACAACTCACTGCCTGGGAGGAAAAAGTGCACGCAAAACTGCCACCGGATTGCTTGTTTGGAACAACTGAGGGAATTGAGTCTGGTAAGTTCCACCTCAACATTTGTATCAAGGTATCTTTTTCACCTTAGAACACATTACATTAATAGCCAAAGTCTTGTTAATCCACTTGTATAATATGCAGTAGCCAAAGTATAGAAAATGTGTATGTTATGTTGACAATCAGTATACCTGCACATAAGATGACATATATAAAAAACAACAACAATGTTGCATGTGTAAATGTAGAGTGTAAGTGTATATCCATTAATTCATCATCCCAGCAACAATAATAATTGTAAATATCCTAAACCTTGGCCCATAAATAGTGTAAGTAGTTACTACACCTACCATCAGCCTCTCTTTCTTATGACAATAGGCACCTGTGCTGTTTCCCCAAACTCACTTATCAGCCATGTTTAAACTGAACTTCCCCTCTCAGGCAGGGAGCTATTGGTCAAGTGGAGGGGGGATGGGTGTTTGAAATGACCACAACTAACACCAGGCCTTGTACTCCTAGCTCAAAACTACAGGCACCTGTGTCACCTATGTTTCAATTGAACTTCCCTCACAGGCAGGAAGACAAGAGCCAAGTGAGGTGGGGAGTGTTTGAAATGACCACAACTACCATCAGGCCTTGCACTCCTAGCTCAAAACTACAGGTATCTGTGTCAGCCATGTTACATCTGAACTTACCATCACAGACAAGGAACCATTGGTCAAGTGGGGGGGGTAGAGTGTTTGGAATGACCACAACTACCATCAGGCCTTGTACTCCTAATTACAAATTACAGGCACCTGTGTCAGCCATGTTTCAACTGAACTTCCCCTCACAGGCAGGAAGACAAGAGCCAAGTGGAGGGGCAGTGTTTGAAATGACCACAACTACAATCAGGCCTTCTACCCCAAGCTCTCAACAGGCATCTGTAATGTTCCTCAATAGTCACTTGTCAGCCATTTCATTATGCAGTGTAAGGTCAAATGGACTGATCAATGTACACACAATGCTATACTCTGACACGTCTGCCTACTTAGTCTGAATTTACCATGGACTCCTGAGCAGGAAATAATGAGTCTATTAATGACACAATGCCAAATGTGTACATCAAATCTAACCAATGCTTTGTGGTAAGGCTGCAACTTCAATGTGCCTGGTGATACATTGACACTGCATGCCACATAGGAATAACATCAACAAAATAATCACAATTTATGTGTAATTATGTACTGGGTAGAAATTGGAATTTTGCATGTACCAATCCTCAAGTGACATCTACAGTGTGTCAGGTTGAAGTCACCAGGCATAGCTATATTCCATTCCATATTGTGAAAATAACCATATCAGCACAGGTAAGGAGCAGTCCCATACTACATATTGTATAAAAGGATCAATTTTGTCATCAAATTAATGCTAACATAATGGGGATAGGTACCAATGTTCCCATCTAAATCTGTTTTCTCTTCCAGGCATTAACTAATTGTGTTCCTGTAGATGTACGTAGTAGACGTACAAAATCAACTATGTAATCGCTGTGTCAACAGATCGATCTGGTAACACATCAAGCCAGATTGAGGAAACCACTCAGTCATAGACTCCAACCATGAATCAGCCCTCCAGTGATGATAACTCTCCTGCAAACTTGAACGTGGAGGAGGAACCTGACCTATTAGGTTTGGCTGGGCACACGGCACTAGTGAGTCCAGCTGGTTCTCCCACCACAGCTTCTAACTCACAGCTGACCCCTACTCCAACAACGCAAACACAAGGAGATGATGGACAGAGCACTGAAACTTTTCAGACCCTCACCCCAGTCACAGATCTGTGTTAAATTCATCACCTATTCCAACAACCACACAATCCACCACGGGCCACTACATCTCTTGCGCACAACTGTCAAATCCGGAGTTGAGGAATTAAAACCTACTCAGTGAAGATGGAGGAGCTGGAGCAGGTATGCAGGCATAAACAACAGTGCAAGCCCGTGGAGGTAGGGGTGGTGGGAGGGCAAATGTGGGCCTCCAACGCTATGCTTCTGGTGGCAAGGGTGGCCAAGCCAACCTTGCTTGCGTCATGGGTGCTTATGACGGGTACCAGGGAGCAATGGCCTAGGTATATGAGGAACTCCGGGACATTAAAAAATTAAAAGTGGCCTTAGACCACCAAATGGAAAGACATAATGAGCAAATTGATGAGGTCCTTGGGGTGTTGAGGGACATTAGTACCACCCTCTGCCAGGCTTTTGCACAAACAGCTACCCCTTCTGTGGTACAAATACATCAGTACCCTCAACATCTGCTGCAGCCACAGGGAGGGACACCCTGTCAGGCAGAGAATCCTCGGACACCCGGCAGCCTGCAGCTGTGTATCCCCCCTCCCGACGAAGGGTGAGAAGTCCAAGAAAACTACCAAGAGGGTCGAATGGCAAGACCCACAGCACCACCAGTAAGAAACTATGTCCCTGATTTCCTCCTTTGTGTGCAAACCCTTCACTAAGGTTCCACCTCTGGTGGGATTAGACTGTTGGAATGTGGGGCCAGATGTACTAAGGTTTTTTTGTGGGCGCAACTGGGTTTTAGACACGTTTGCGAGCACAAACAAATGTGTGGCCCATGTACAAATCCTATTTTGCGAGTCGCAAATCAATTTGCAACTCGCAAAATAGGATTAGTGAACGCTATTAGGAAGGGGCGTTCCAAGGGTGTCCCTTCCTAATAGCGACTCCTGAAGCTATGTATGACTGTTTTGCGACCGCAATTGCGGTCACAAAACAGTAGCAGTTTACCACCCTTCACAGAAGGGTGATAAACCACTCGCAAATGGGAAGGGGTCCCCAGTGGACTCCTTTCCCCTTTGTGAGTGGCTCTAAAAATATTTTTTAAGGGCAGGCAGTGGTCAAAGTTTCACTTTTAGTTTTTAATTGCATCCTGTTTTCAATTAAGGAAAACGAACTGCATTTAAAAAAAACTGCTTATTTAAAAGCAGTCCCAGACATCGTGGTCTGTTGACCCAAGCAGGCCACCATTCTTGGGAGTGCCAGCCATTCCCAATGGGGTCGCAAATTGCGACAGCCTCATTAATAGGCATGAGGCATTCTATTTGTGACCCCATTGGGAATCGCAATAGTGACTCAGACATTGGTGTGCATCCCAAATTACGAGTCGCAAATAGCGACTCGCAAATGCGACACAATTTGCGACTCACATATGGGTGGGTTGTACATCTGGCCCTCGGAAGCTAGGCAATGTGGCTTCGATCTCAATTAATTTATCTACCAACACTGATAACTTTGCTCCATTGTGTTTTCTCTTTATGTATCATAATTTGTCATTTTGTGTACTCACCATGGCAACTGCATTAAATTCACTTAACACAACAATACTAGCTCATGTGGTATTATTTACATCTAGCAATATATGCTTTATTTAGCATGTGATCCTTCCGATGAAAGCGTAAACTACTTGGGTCAATATGGACATGTTAATTATAACCAAAGTGCAACAGAGTCACTCAACCATGGCAACACAAGATAGACATACAGATGTACTATATTTGACTATATTCCATAGTGCCTAACAACAGATTGTCATGATAAAAAACAATCAGCAAAAGTAGATATCCTACTCAAATATATGTGTCAGTGACCACATATGTTATGTGCATATTTGTTTTTAACATGGTAGGAGGAGACACATCCCTCAATGCCAAATGAAATAGCCAACAGGAAATCGGTTCACTTCATCAGCTTGTTCCACATTGAGTACCTCATAAAAGACAAAAGAAAACTAAAGAAGGCAGTACTACTGATATGTAAGCACAGGTCCCTTCCAATACAGTCTTGCTGCATCTGTTGGAATGTCACAATCATATGTCAGTGGTGAGGCACTGTGTTATAAATGAAGAAATACATCAACTGCAACATCCTGTTCTCACATATGGAGAATATATAGAAAATGTGAAAGAAAACTAGCATGGTCTGTCACCACAACAACGTCGTTTGGAGCACATGATGGCACACACATTGAAAAAGGACAACCACAAGATAGGAAACAAGTCCAATGGAGTTGTAACAACTTCCATTCCTTCGCTGTGCAAGCAAACCTCACTACAGATTTGTAGGCTGAAAGTCTGTGACAGACATTCAGACACAGGATCAAATACCTGCAGATGTAACAACTCTGAAATGTCCAAAAGATGATGACATGGCGAAGGTCACTGAAAAGAATAATAATAAAATAGATTAGCTAGTAAAACATATATCTCACAAGTATCTCTGTCAAACTTTACTTTCAACAGTTCATTTGTAAATGTCACTCTCGCAAAGCTACAACAACACAGTGTGCATGTGACATTACCTATTTACATAAACAGCCTTGATCAGAGTTGAGCACACATGTCTAGGCCTACCATGTATGCATACACATAGACCTCACAGCTACACAACAACAATCAATTTAACATCGGAACGAAATTTCACTGCACACTTACAGTCATGTAAATAAGTTGTTGACGAGCTGTTGTCTCATGTCACATCCTTCCTCCTCACCACTGTCATCATCATTAGGCATTCCAGGTTCCTCAGCCGGTGGCTCCTGCTGCTCTCCATCTTCTTCGATGAGAGGAATGTTTTTCTGCATTGCCAGCTTGTGGAGCATGCAGCAGGTGATGGTCATCTGACGCACCCAGCTGAGTATAGGAGTGCTCCACCGGTTGTGTCCAGGCAGCGAAATCTGGGGCATATGTACGATGAAGTGGCGGAGTGTGTTGTTAGCCTCCTGGGCTTAATGACACACTCTGCCACTTCGGAAACACAAGGCTGCACCATATTTACAAGGATGTGGTGCAGCCTTGCATTTCCCCCTGCGATGGCGCTAAGTTACGCACCTTAGCACCAATGCAGGCACCCTTGCCCCAGAGTGCAAGGGTGTCTGTGTGCAGGGGAGGATTGATTATGTGTAGGTAGGTGTCCCTTCCAGCACATAACCAATCCTAAAATGCCATTTTGTATCTTTCATGTGTGCTGCAATGGCATTTTTAAAAAGGTTTGTTTATGTACAGGAAGGGACACCTTTCTGTACATTAACAAATCATGGCATTTTGCTTTTTCCATGTGTGCTGCACAAGGCAGCAAACATGGAAAAAGCAAAAATGAGGAGAAATTATGCATTTCTCCTCATTTCGCCACCTTAAGACCAGGGTTTTCCGGATCCTAAATTTGGGGCTACCTCCTATATATGCCACCCTTGTACATAGGGGGTAGCGTCAAATACAATGGGTGTTGTGGTGTAACGCCCACCGCAACACGCACTGCATGCCCCTTTCATGCTATACATTGCGTGAAAGGGTGCCTTGTACATGAGGCAAGGCCCCTATCGCCACGGAAACATCACAAAAAGTGATGTTCCCATGGCGATAGGGACTTGTACATATGCCCCTCTGTTCTTCGGAAGCTCCAAAGCTTGCTCCACTGGCCGCCTTCTTCTTCCAGCCTCATTGAAATGGACTTCCCCTTGGACTACTCAATGGTGTCAACAACCAAGACTGGTTGGGATATTGTGAGTCTTCTACATATTAGATTGACAGGAGTGCAATGATAAGGCAAACATTTACATAATCTTCACACAAAAACACGCACATAAAATGGTCAGATACATCATACTTTCCAACAAGCCAGGCCCTCTCTGGGTATGATGCTGTTCCAAAGTATGTAGTTGTCATGGGCTGAACCTGGGAATCTGGCACAGGTGTGTGAGATATACCTATCTGCCAAACAAATCACTTGCACAACGATTGAATGGAAGTGCTACCTGTTCCTATATACCTGTTCATTGGCTTACTGAGAGTCCTGGAGACTAGGGTTCCCTTGGACTTTGGTGGGGCAGTTCTGGTTGGAATTACCCAGGAAAGTGTGTCCCAGGCTGTTCACTGACACACTGCTGGCCTGCAAGATGCCAGGAGGTTGTGTAAACTGTGAAGTGCAGGCAAGTGGTGAGGTCTGCCTTAAGGTTTCTAGGGAGTCTTCTGAGATACACATACCAGGCCATGAGGAACTGAGTCAGGCGTTTTGATCCCGGTGATCTTTTTGGAGGACTAATTTTGAGAATGCTTTGTTCTCGAAAAAAAGAAAAGAAGACACAAGCGCATGCACACGCGGAAGGGCAGTCATTTGCACGGAACTGTAAACTGAACTTCAAATCACAATGCAACGGACAGTGGTTTAGATACCTTTTTTAAGGTGAAAGCATCAAATGCATAATTACTGATAGAATGTTAGATGTCCTTCACATCTAACATGGGTTTCAATTGGAATTCCATAGAGCATATTATCAAGCCCATTATCGCCTTTTTAGCGGCAGTTTTCTGCCACTAAAGCGGCGATAATTCTATCGCCTGGCTTGTTAATATGCCCCTTGGTGTCCTTGGCATGTCTGGTTTTGAAGAGTACCATTCTAACATGTCTACTGCTCTGTGAAGTCTAACATCCTGTCTGTCCTGCACCTCTATTCAGCTTTATAATCCTGTGTCCTTCAGTGCTACTGTGGTGTCTAAATATATTTCCCTATTCTAACAGAACGTTCATCTGCTTTCTTCCCCCCAAATGTTAACCCCATTTGGCTGCTTTTTATTCTGCTATTTTAGCAAGGCTGGCCCTGTATCGTTTTTTTAAAACATACATCTGAACATGATTTCCTGCTGATGTTTGTATTGACATAAACAAACGTTCGTCATTTTCTATAGCTTCATCAACTAATCTTAAATTTGAGGCCCAGGGGCCATAAACAAAAACTCATGAGAGCTGGAGCACCCCACCAGGTTTGAAATTCTAGAAACTCCACACAAAATGACCAATCATGGCCAAAAATATAAGCTTTCATTGCGGCTACTCGCTTTCAGTGCTTGTATTTTTCACAATATGCCACTGTATATATAAAATGAAACATTACACTATGATGCAAGGGTTTACATAAAGATTTGAATTGTGTTGAGCATATATTTTGCCTTTGATTGTTATGGTGATGCCCTGGTAGAGCCAAAAGGGCTGACTCTTCTTTAACTCACTCCTCATGCTGTGTTAGCAGTTGTGGTCGGTGCTGGTAAGCACTGTGGGGTGGTGGGGTGCAAGGCGGAGGGGAGAAGTCAACAGACAATGGAAGAGGATTTATTTATTTATTTAATTTTCCCTATTCCGTCGTCTGTCAACTTCCTACCCTCCCTCCCCGTCCCGCCCCCGCCTCACCACGCTCACCTGCAACGTCTGCGACTGTGTGTTAGGCACATAGGTGAGTATCATGTTTTTAGATGTTAAGTCTGAGCATTAGAGATTTCCTCACTGCAAGTGTATCGGGTGTATTCACATGATTGCCTGACCCGTGGAACCTCTCGGCAGTGTGTGCCCATGTTTGTTGTGAGGCCCTATACAGTGTTTCAATATAGTTAATTCCACCCGCCATTTGGTGAATTTTTGTTAGTGTGTATTAGTAGTTTGTGTAATAAAGTACTTTTCACTTTTATAAGACAGAGCACTAGCTAGACATTGAAGTTTTCAGTGTTTTTGTTGGGTTGCTGAGTCCTGATTCTCTAGCCCGCAACACTTCCCTTAAGTAAGACATGGACCACTCTGCTTTGCTACACTGAGAGGCAAGTGCTATAAGGGGTCCTCGCGTCTGTGAGTCTGCAGTAGAGGGACATCAGTACAGTAGTGGGGAAAGGCTATGCCTGGGTAACATTTAAATAATGCAGGAGTGATTTTAGTAATTTTGCGAATTTTGAATTACTCTTTTTATGCAAAATAAGTCATTACAATACTTTGAGTAATTGGGCATCATTTACCGAAAATATTTACCAAAAATGCCCCATTTGTGGTAAAAAATGAACACAAACCCACAGCAAAAACAAAAGGTCAGTGACTGTTGTTGGTGTTGGTTTTGCTTTTTGTAGTTTTTATTAGCGCAAAATGCATTCTGATGGCTAAAATTTGCTCAAACTGATAATTTTGCATTTCGCATAATTATGCATTGAGGGGTTTTCACAAATATATATCTATTGGTGTGAACATACAGATTATTTATAGAAATGCCTTCCATTTGTAAAAGTGACTAGGATATAGACACTTGAGTTTATAAGTTTGACTAAATATGACTTTCATGTTACTGAATGACAGTCTGCTCACTCTTAAGCCAGGCATGCGGTGTTTTTTTAAAATTGTTTTATTTGTAAATTTTGCAAATAATACAAAAATAACATTAATAAAAAATCGCAATCGCTAACAGAAATAAAAGTACGGGTCACATTCATTATGAATCATCGAGCTTCAGATTATAAGAATATAAGGGGGCAAAGGGCACAGTGGGGTATAATTCTTAATAGACAATAAGACAGCTCACCCTAGGAGATGACTTCATGCGGTGTTTTGCTAAACATATAAACACTGGTTAATCAAAACAGCAAGGATATTTCTTTTAAAAACAAAATCAAAATAGAATCAAAGGAGTAAAAAATTCATGGTCTCAATAAGATGAGCATGAAAATAATTATGCAGCTGGCAAAAGCTTTCAAACCCTCAAGAGCATTTGGATGTATGGGTTATAAAATGAGATGGCTCAGAATATGTTCAAAGGTGCCTTTCTCAGAGCAACTTGAGATAAACAAGTGATCCGTTAGGGATAATGCAGGCTTTTAAGAAGCTAAATGAATCATACACTACTCAACTGTGTGCCATATACATGATGTGGTCATATCGCCTGTCCAGAAGGTCTGATATAGCTAATAACAGCACCTATAATACAAGCACAACATGAAAGAAAAGAATATAAATGAATTCAAGCGAAGTGAAATTGAGAACCCAACAAATACGATCAAAAAGTTAGGATTGTTTTACTTTAAATGTGTCCTCGCAGTAATTAGGTTAGAACAGCTGGCTAACACCTCAATAGGATTTCGATAACCATCCATGCAAGCCATTCAATCATCTTTTGCAACCGTCATTACAATAACATGATTTCCTTAATACCTCAGATACATTTATTTTGTGAAATAGATCGAAAACCTAACCTTTTGTAAAATGATTTATTGCCTCTAATACATGTAACATTCTCGTATTTTTACAGTCTGTTATATATCTGCATGACATTCCACGTTGAGTTTTGAAAATGTTAAACTGTTTTCACCTTTTTGATACTTGCACAGCTTTTACATTATTCATTTATTTTTTTGACAACATTTTCAAATATAATGCAATGCTTTATTTGTCACTTTTTTATTGAGTGTATAACAGCGGAGAAAATCCAAGCTGCAAAAATATGGAGGCTCTTCCAAGCATTGGCACCAGTGAAACTGATTAACACAGAAAATGGCATAACTGAAGTAAAAAAATACAATAATATTAAAAGTTAAGGTTAATAAAACAAACTATCAGATACCAGTTTTTGGTCTATCTTAACTATGGATTGCGCATGAGGTTCCTGAGTATGGCTATGATATGCTAGAAAAACACATATTACATTCCCATGTATAGAGAGAGAGGATTAGATGTCCAAGTACATGCCCAATTAAAACCCACATGCCCAATGTTGGACTTAATCCTTTCTGCAGGGTCACCCCCAATCTTTTTGCCTTCACTTCTCCAATTTGCTGAAACTGTTTTTGTTGGCAATGCTAATAGTGGGCCTGCAGCACTCATTAGTGTTTCCAATTTAGTATCCCTTTAAACATGCAGCAGGTCCGCAATTGCAGCCTATAAATGCAGTTTTGCACTGCCATTTGACCTGGAAAAATAAACCTTTTGCCAGGCCTAATCCTTCCTTTTTAATATATTTAAGCCACTTCTAGAGTATGCCCTCAACAGCTTATAGGACATGGTGCAGTGTATTTAAACAGTTAGACATGCATATATAAGTTTTACACGTCCTGGTAGTGAAAATCTCTTAAATTATTTTTCACTACTGCAAAGCCTACCTCTCCCAATGGATAATATTGAGTTACCATATTACATATAATAAGTGATAACGTTTGATTGGGAGTAGGTAGGAATGTTGAGTTTGTTCCCTAAAGAATTGTAATTTAAAATCCTCTTTAATTGTAAAGTACGATTTTAAGTCAATATTTTGAAAATGCCACTTTTTAGCATGTTGCCATTTTTGGCCAAACCAAGTAGGACCTGCACCCTGCACCTGGGTCACATGATTAGGTGGGAGTGGCAGTTGGCCTCTTGTGTATTCCTTCCAGAGAACCACACAATTGAGGGCTTGTGTGTTGGCAGGCAAGGCCATCCAAGGCAGGATGAGGGGGGCGGAGCTGGCACGTATCACACTTGCACTTTAAAGACACTTCTTCAGATCACATACAAAGAACTTTACACTACCCTATTGTGACTGCAGATAGACCAGGGCCAGGAGAGGGAGGCAGGAAATTCCAAACAACTCTGTAGGAGGAAAACTCCAGAAGCTTCACCCATTTTAAAGCTAGCACCTGGTCTAAAAATGGGTCCCTCAGACCCGCTCTTCAGATCACTTCTGGACCAGTGGAAGACACAGAAGAAGGGCTGCTCTGCTGCTCTACTTCTGGAAGGACTGTACTGCTGCCTTGCTATCTGAGGAAGGAAGATTGGCCCTGCTCTTTGAACCCAGAACCACCAGAGTTACTCCAAGAGCTAGATGACTGGCCTCCTTTTCTGCGCTCCAGGGATATAAAAAGCTGCAGAGAGCTGGCCTGCATTTGCCTAGTGGCCCAGGCACAATTGGACCTGCTTGTGCTCTGCTGTTGACCTCTGCTGGAGTGAGTACTGTTCCCCAAGAGTTACTCCTCAGATCCTTAACCCCTGGCTGGCATCAGAGCGTACTCCTCCTGGCACAACTGTGTGTTTTCTCAGAACCGACACATTGTGACACAACTCGATGCAGCCCTCGCTGCTCCTAAATGGAACCGACAAAGCATGACACAATTCAACACATGGCCTGCATCACAGCCCTTGCACCTCCTCATCGGAACCGATGCGGTGTGATACAACGCTCCACATCAAGGGCATAAGGTACAATTCTCAATGGGACCCTGGCCCCTCTTTCTGGCCCGCACTCCTTTGCATTCAGCCTGATTCATCACGGTGTGGCATAACTAGATAACTACAGTTGGTGCTTTGTGCTTTCAGGCTCTAAAACTTTGAAATTGCATACCCCCGGTTCTACCAAATTGTAATTTTGTCATTTTGGTGGCAAATAATTTATAGAGTTTCACTCTATGTTTCTAATTTAGTGTGGAATTTTTTGTGTGTTGTGATTTTACTTTATTGCTGTATGTGTGCTGCATAAATACTTTACACATAGATTCTAAATTAAGCATGACTGCCTTTGTGCCAAGCTACCAGAAGGTTAAGTACAGATTAATTTAGTGACTGGTTCGCCCTGACAAGGATTGTGACTGTTGCTTGGGAAGGGCTCACAACCCCTCCCTCAATACCCTAGTTATTCACACCCAGGTCCAGTTTGATTTGCCTATGTGCAAATACTGCTTGTTTTCAAATGACAAGGCACAGCCTAAAATGCCTGAAATTCTCAAGCACTAGGATCATCACATGCCTATGTCCAGCACCAAGTACCTACAGGCAGCTTGAAATACCCAGGTCTGATTGAAAATATGAGGGCACATGTTTTAAGGCTGACACACATAACATATGCACAGGATTAGCTTAAAATGCTCAGGCACCATCTCTATTGTGCATGCATGTGAATGAGATATTCAAGGCATGCTTCCAAAGGTGCAAACACTCAACATGTAAAAGAGAGCACTAGCTCACCTTCAAAGTGCTTCAACCTACATGTGCAAAGTCTGCGGAAACTCAGAAGGACCTGCACGACACCTGGAGGCGTTGCCAAGCATGCTGATAGTAAAAAGCAATGCGGTTTCTCTTCCAGTACCATTGCCTCTTCTAGCCCACAGCAAATTGCCATAGTACATGTTGGCTGAAAGATTCTTACCCGCTGACCCTCTCCAGGTCTCACAGCAGAACATTGGAGGCTTTGATGTTCCTGATTAGGACCAAATAAAATCCAACCTGGTTCTTAAAGAGCATTGCACCCACAACTTGGAAAAGATTTGCAAGTACAAGGTAACGCTACACAGCTGCACTATGTAAATCCAGGTTTGACAGAGTGATCCAGGACCAGGTTGGAAAGGGGTGTGGGAAGGCCATTGCAAAGTGTGATTGATCAGGAACAGGAGTTTAACATATATATTAAATGAACAGGGCACATCCCAAAGGAACCTCACCTAAAAATGTAGCAATTCCACTCATCATATTCCCTCTGTTTTTACTATCTCCCTCACTAAGGGAGTATCGTTTAGTGTTTAATAGCAGATTTCGAAATGAGGAGACATTATTTCAAACCCCAACATTATAAACTAATACAATTCTATTATTCTTTCCATATAACTCTCTACTTGATCCATGGTCCCATTATCTGCAGATGACTGAGATAATCCAATTCACAGTTTTGGGCTGTCAATGAAAGTCCATTACGTCATTTTTTTTTTGTTTTCTTCGGAGGAAGATACACACTTCTGACCTACGCTAGAGTTTGAGGGACATATTTACTAATCGTTAACGTAATGCAGGACAGCAATTAAAGTTGCAATGCTGTATTGTGTGGAGAGGAGAGGCAGCAATGCTCCACATTTACAAAGATATGGAGCACTGCTGCTCTCTGCTTGCGTACTGTGTGCAGCCTAGTGTCAACACAGGCACCCTTGCCTAATAACGCAAGGGTGCCTGCATTATGGGCAGGACTGTGTTTGTGCACTAAGGAACACCTTCATGCACAAAAACAATACTTAGAGGCATTTTCCTTTTTCTATGTGTGATGCAGAATTAATCATGCATAGAAAGAGGACGTAACAGGGAAAAATAAAGATATTTTTCCTTGTTACACCTCACCAGGGAAGGCATTTGAGGTTTACTTGCTTTAGTAAATTTGGCAATGAGCCTAAATCATGGGTGGATGCATAAAAACACCCATTCTCCACCCATGGAATTCCTCCCAGCTCCGGCAAGCACAACACAAAGGCTTGATCATTCTGGGCCTGACTAGCACAACTCTCAACCTGCCCTTAATCTTATGGGTGTCTTCTAACACAGGACTTTTTCTATTAAAATGCATTGAAATAGATGAAAATTGGGAATGTTTCTTCAGAAAACTGGTGATTCGTTGACTGGAAATAATTGTAAAACAAGATCTATCAAATATTTGTGACTGGAGGAGAGCTTCTAACGGAAAGTAGAAATATCTTCACCAGAGACAGTTTACAAAATAAAATTAAAAAATGCACTTTTACATAACTTTACCACATTCATTGAGTGAACATATTCAGGCCATCATATGTATAAGGGCATTTTTATATCAGAAGACCCATCTATATGTTAAGACTTCAATAATGTACCATAGTGGTTAAATTATCAAAAGTGATAAAAGGGTTAGGATGTAGCCTTACAGCTAGAGCGGTCAACCTCGAGGCTGGGAAACCGGGTTCGGGTCTCGGCAACGACTTTCAACATCATCTGAATCTGGGCAAATCACTTAATCTCCCCATGCCTAAGAAAAATAAATGTGTCCATCTGTAATTAAACTGGTGCTCATGTAAAGAGCTCTGATACCCGATGTTTCAGATCTATTTCGCACTACATAAAACTCAAAAAAATAAAAAAAATAAAGTGTTCTAGGGACGTAACAGGGGTGTGCACCCAATATCTGCTCCACTGGAGTACTTTGATATTATAGAAGGGGCCCAGATCCTTGGATCCCATTTATAAGGGATCATTTCCTCATTTGTATGTCAATGTGGCCCCATGCAAATGGAAAAACATATTGCTTCTGCACCTGCACCGTGTTATAGAAGCACATGCAGCGACAAAGGGGCCATCAGGTGGTGCACTGACTGTGCGCCATATAGAGGTGATGCACAGACAATGTGCCCACTGTGAGCTATCCTGGGAAGTTGAAACAGGGTCCCATGGACCCCCCCGGCTCCACATACAGGCGGATGCTGTCACTCATTGCATAGGTATGCAGGGAGCTCTGAACACCCACTCCATCAAATGCAGGACTTGTTACCATCTTTACAGCAAAAAGTAAACCGGCAGCTTCAAACTACACCAGTTTAAGGCTGCTAACAAAGCATTCATTGTGATAGGGCTTACTGACCTGGGTCTGTATTACAGATAGGGGGCACTTTCCATGTTTGCGCCACTACGTACCCTAAAGTAGGTACGCAGGGTGCACACATGAAAAGTGTGCCCTATCAAGAAGAATGTGCTGTCCTCAGGACAGCCGTGAACTCGCTCTGCCTCAGGGCAGCACATTCAAGAGAAATATGGAGCAGCTGCTTAAAAGCTGCGCCATGTTTCTCTGTGCCGGCGGTAACCTGCCTGCACTTTTAAAAGGTATTAGAGATCATTTTGCAGGTGGGTGCAGTGAGTTACTGCACCCGCCTGCAAGGGGATGTCTTGGGCATCCATGTGACCTTTTTCCTTCAATTTAAAGGGCTGCAGTTGGAAGGCGTACTGAAAATGCACCACCTTTTTGTAGCACACTTTCAGTGTGCCTTCTAAAGGCATGTTTGTCTCTGCACCCATGTCGATAATACGGCACAGGCACATGAAGGAAAGCCCTCTAATTATAGCGCTGGTACAGTCTGTGTGCCAGTGATACATGTATTACAAAAGCGGCCACAAAAGTACCTGCAGCCCATTCTGTAATACCAAAGTGCCCCGGGGGTGCTTAAAGTGGCTGAAAACGCCTGTTGCGCCCCCTGGGCGTTTGTGTAATATGGCCCCTGGTCTGAGCCCTACATTAAAGGAGTGCTAAGGCCAGGGCAGTGCACACTGTCTGTAATATAGTCCTTCAGCACTGGCGGCCTTGGCACTTCTATTTGGTCTCTGTTTGATTACGTAATAATTTGTTATTTTTGCAAAGTATTTGGTATGCTTCCCTACATATTTCTCAGAAAATAGATAATTTAAAAAAGGAATGCAATAATTATTATTAAATATTTAAATATTAATATTATTTTAGATCCCACGTGGGCTTTACCAAGGAAGAAGCACAGCGTAAGGAAATAGACAGAGATTACTGTCTTGAAGTTAGAGGCATTTTATCCCTCACCCTACCTAACCAGAAGCACTCACGAAGCCAATCAAAGTAAATATATTCTACAATGGATAGCTTGGCAAGAGCAGCACGATAATCCCCAAAGAAATGCATGAGCGTTTTTTTAAAGATAGTTAAAACAACTGTGCAGTCTAAGAAATGAAGTACACACGGGCTACAAACGAGTTGAATTGAATATAATAACATCACTAAACTGAAAAGTAAAGAAAGGGGAATCCCAATAATAGAGAGTAGATTAACCTGAACGTATTACATTCGAGCCAGTGGCAAAGGCACTCAATGATGCCGTATGAAGGAAACATACAAAATCTCAAATTCTCGCCTCATAAGTGCAATGTCACATAACATTCCAAAGTTGATCCAGGCAAAGATTTGGAGTAAACCTTTCAAAAGAAAAAGAGATGAAATCTGGTTCTGAGCAGTTATCCAAGCCATCCGATGCACTGTTTTAGAGTCACTAGTGAACTTCGAATATTCATTGAAAAAAAATCTCTAAGTTGGACAAAAAACACCTGATGGTTAACAACAGATTCAAGGGCGTCCAATGCAATATGGCATTTTCCTCAATTAGCCTTTTTTGTGTGAAATTCAGGTAGGTCATATCCGTAACTATGGATGCTCCACAACACATCCCTGTGGATTTCAGTCCTGGTGCTCGATGTTTTTCATAAATGCCCTATATGTCTCTGGCCATGTTGTACTTTGTAATAAGAATGTTCCTAGATAGTCCAGTCTACTGGTAACTATGAATGTTGTTCTTTTGTTCCAAAAAGGTTGAATAAACCCACAGGAGAATATTTTAGATAAGAATGTATTTTCAAGCCTTTATGTTACGTTATTCTTCATGACTGGCTCAAGAGACCTGTCAGTGTTTCCAGAGTCTATCCAGTAGCAGACCAGAAGACTGTCAGCTCTTACAGACTCTCTGCAGCTTCCTGCAATCAGTTTCTTTTCCATTTTGCAGTAGTTTGATCACATGGGACCCCTTTGACAGAAAGGGGGCACTGTCAGAATTGTGCATAGCAGCTCACTTTTAACTACGTTCACCTTATGCTGCCTTAGAAGCAACGCATTAGTAAAAGATGGACTAGCTGATTCAAGAAGTCGATCCCTCAATGCAGGCGACACCCAGCAGGGGCGGCTCCTCCGCTATGGCGGAGGAGCGTTGCCCCACTGCTTTTAAGCAGTGGGAAGCAGAAACATAAAATGATAATAACTTTGCGTTATTATCATTTTAGGCTGCTTCCTGCTGCTTTGCATGTGGGTGAGTGGGCAGGGCTGCTCTGCTCTTGGAGCAGGGCAGAGGAGGAGGGATTTGCCCACTCCTAAGTGTGCATTGACTGTTTGGTTGGCCCCCATGAGCCGCCCAAACCAGTAATGCGCACTTTCCCCTTCTCCATGCAGGCTGCATTACAGGACATGCCCACACCTACAGCCTCAGGCTAAGTGCTGTGTCACGGCGCTCAGACTAATCACAACGCTGCATTGCAGCATTGTGATTGTCTTAGGGGGAGGGAGCCTGGGTGCCTGCTTCCTGTCAGAGACAGAGGCAAGAGCAGAGAAGATGCAAGACCTGGCCTCAAGGTAGGTTTCATTTTAATTTTTAAATTCCAATCCCTAATTCATTCACTACCCACCCAACACACTTTCCCTGACTGGTTGCACCGCCACCTGAGAGCCATGCTGGTTGCCCCTGACACCCAGCCTGCACTTTCAAGAGTTAGAGAGATCCCCTGCAGGCAGGTGCAATGACTGACTGCACATGCCTGCAGGGGGATGTCTGTGAGGTTCATAAGACCCCTTTTTCGCTGTCAGTGCACCGCCTCATGGCTTCTTTGACTCAGAGGCAAAGTGATTCTCCCATTTACATAGGGCCATGCTCCCAAGCAAATGAGGGAACGTCTCTTTAGGATAGCACCAGTGCTAAGTGTGGGCCTGCACTATCAGTATTTTTTTTTCCTTTTTTTTTTGTCCTCATTTATGCGATCTTAGTGGTTATAGCAACAGGGTCACCACTTATTTAGAGACCCTTGGAGATGAGGTGAAACCATGTCTTAAGAACCAGCACTTTCTTCGAGTTTATGTGTCATTATGCCACCACAAAGAGACTCAAGAATTTTAGATTGCGTTAATTTAAATCATTGGACGTCCCTTCCTGCCCTACCTCATAAGTGTTATCCCAAAGTTTCCAGTGTTCTGTATGTTTACTTTCGCCTCTGGACTTATCCAGATTCCTGAACTTTTCTACTACCTGAACCAAGTTCTCTACTACTGGAGGGGATGGGAGAATCCAATTTGTACACACCTCATGTCTGGCAAGCAAAAATGAATGTAAATAAGAGATATTTCAGATTGTTAGTTAAAATATTGTTAGACTCATCGATATCCACAATGCCAAAGATGATAATAAAAGTGCTTACCTTGATGCTGGTGTTTAAAGTGTTATCAATGATCTTTCCAACTTCGTTCCAAAATGCATCAAGGTGGGAACATGTATAAAACGTGGATATCATTTGCTTTCCTCTCGCCACATTTAGGACAATTTTTCTGTGCAAAGTAAACAAATGATTTTTCCTAAGGGGTGCAGAAATTATAATGTGATAAAAAGGTGCAGGATACTTGCCAGAGAGGCTGCAAGTCTTGAACCTGAGAAAACATCCTCCATATAAGATCTGGGGTATCAAAGTCGACCTCATTCATCTCCACCAGGTTCCAGTACCACTTTGATACTTCTTTTTGCGCTGGATCTTTATGTATTTCTTGCTCTAGGTTCCCAATGTGGTCTGACATTGTCACTTGATCTCTTGACCAGCTGACCAGCTGGTAGTATTTAAACCTAGATATTTAATTGTTGGTTCTTTTCGCTAGTTCGTCCCATGACTTTAAATTACCATTTTCCAGGAGATCTCCCCACTTGTCAATTCCTGCTCTTTTTAGAGGAACTGCTAAAGAATCTTTCATACACTCTGGAGTTCCGGGAGAGTTGCATATTGGTGCTTGGGGACTATAATATTGGAAGTACCTCATTTTCCTTATCTCTGACCTAATTTTTTTAAAGTACTTTTGGTTGCCAAATTTGTAGAAGCAGTGGTCATGACTAGTAACTGCTTTCCAGTAGGCAGGATAGGTCCCATAACTATGAAAAATATGTCTTACATTCTTGAAGTGGAAGGCTTTGTAATACATCATAAGATCTGGGCTAGCTATCCCTCCTCGATTTTTCTTCTGGCGAAGCTTATTCCATGCTATCCTAGCACCTTTGGAGGTCCAGATAAAGGTGTTGATTTCACTCTGGATCTTTTTTATGCAAAGTAAGTTAAATTCCAAAGGAATTGCGTTAAAAGCAAAAGTAAACTTCGGTTGGAGGGCCATTTTTATCACGTTAGTTCTCCCCATGAAAGTGAGAGATAAACAACTCCACGATTTTAATAGTTTCCTCATCTCTTTGGTTTTTAACTCCAAATTTACTTGGGCAATTTCATCAATGTTTTTTTAAACTTGGATCCCGAGATATTTGATTCTATTCTTAGATTCTACCAGAGGCCTAGGCATATTCCAATGCATAACCTCAGTTTTTTGATGATTAATTTGATAACCGGAGATGTTCCCAAATACTGTTAACCAGTATGTTATGCTGTTAGAACGCTCATTTAGATTGCTCGTATAAATCATTAAGTCAGCAGCATATAGTGTCACTTTCAAATTTCAGCCATTTAAACTAAAGGGGGTAATTTCTCTAGAGGTCCTGGTCATGTTAGTTAAGGGTTCTATATATAAGTTAAAAAGGTGGGGGGAAAGCGGGCACCCTTGTCTGGTGCCTCTCTTAATTTGAAATCCTTTTGATACACAACCATTGGTAAGTATTTTCCCTATCGGAGCCGAGTATATGTTAGTGATTATCCTAGAAAAATTCTGGCCTAGATTATTGTATTGAATAACTTTCTGCAGGTATGCCCAATTTATGCGGTCAAAAGCTTTGGCCTCATCAAAGGTGAAAATCGCTAAAGGGACCTTTTCCTAAACTGCGATATCAGTGCCTCCAATCAATTGATGAGTAAGGTCGTGTAGCTTTCTGCCTCTCATAAAACCCTTCTGGTCCTCATGAATCAGCTTGATAGAAAGGGCACCAAGTCTTTTTGCTAGCATCTGTGTAAATATTTTATGATCAGTGTTAAGAAGCGATATGGGCCTATATGACTCACAATTTAAGGGGTCTTTACCCGATTTTAAAATCAGACTGATGGTCGCCTCATTCTAAGATTTTGGAATCGGGGAACCGTCTAGGTAAATAGTATTGAAAAGATCTACTAATTTAGGGGCCAGAAGTTCTTTTAGAGCTAAGTAAAGCTCATTTGGGACTGCGTCGAGGCCCGCAGCCTTTCCTCTTTTCAAGCTATTAATTACCTCTAGAACCTCCTTCAAAGTGAAAGCTGAATTTAGTGCTTCGCAGGAGTCAGCATGTATCTTTGAGAGTTGTACATTTTTTAAGTATGAATCCACAGCTATGGGTGAAGGTGAGAGATCCTCCTCATACAATGACTGGAAGAAGTCTACAAAGGCTTCTTCGATACTAGCTCTATCTTCAACTTTTTATCTACCATTACCCTTATGGATAGCTGTGATTTTGTTTCTGTTAGACTCAGTTTTGAGCTTCCAGGCTAAAAGCTTTCCACTATTTTCGCCAAATTCGTAGTTTGCTAGATAACTGGCTTTGCACCTCTTCCTTATCCTTTCCTCCAAATATAATGCCAACTCCTGTTTTTTTAAATATTTCATCCTTCAGGTTATTTTTAAATTCCTCCATGATTCCAGCTTTTAAGCTCCCTTGTTTTTCTACTATATCGGCCTCCAGCTGCGTTATTTTAATTATTTTCTCTTTATTTTTACCTGCAGCTATACCAATTAATACTCCTCTAAATACAGCCTTATAAGCTTCCCAGATTATCCTGCTCATAACTTCTCCCCCACTGTTTTCTATAAAATAATTTAGTGTTGTTACTCTTAAGTTATGAATAACTTGTTGGTCCAACAAGAGAGTACGATCCACTGTCCATCTCTTCTCTCCCTGCACCTGCTTAAAACCTATATCTAGTTGAACTAGGGAGTGATCTGAAAGGTGGGCGGGCATATGGAGAACTTTTTTAACGCTATTACTTAGAAGTTTATCAATCAAGAAGAAATCGATTCTTGAAGCCTGACCATATTTATAGTTCCTATAGGTAAATTTATTAACCTGGTCTCCTCTAAGCTTCCAAATGTCAATAAGGCCCAAGTCGTCTTTAAGTCTATTCAGACAGTCTCGCCTTCTAGGGAGGTTAAAGGCTCTACCAGGTGGGCGTCTATCTGTTTTGGGGTCTAATACGATATTATAGTCACCGCCTAGTATAATTGGTGTGGAGAGTGTTATTAGTTGCGCGTAGAGAGATTGGAGAGGTGCGGGGTCTATGTTAGGGCCGTAATATCCAATCACGAAGAGGGATATATCTTGCACCTTTATGTTATCTATGGCCCATCTTCCTCTTGAATCTGCAACTTCCCCTATTAATGTCAAATTAGGTGATTTTTTAATAATAATTGATACACCCTTGATGTTACAAGATTGATTTGTACAAACACTCTCTCCAACCCATTTCTCGTATTTTATAGCTTCAAGCCACTCTTTTTTAAGAAGATGGGTTTCTTGCAATATAATTATATCACCTTTCATTAACTTAAGGTACTCAAAGATCTTTCTTCGCCTTCCCCTAGTTCTCGCCTCAGGCCATTCATGTTCCATGTCACAATTTTTTATTCGCCCATTAAAATAAAGTTATTTTTTCCTGCATTGTAATTTGACCTTGTTTGCTATAAGTTTTACATATCGGACAAGTATTTTTTTTTATTTCTTCCCAAATGCTCCCCACCCCAAAAATATTTTAATGTGCAGAAAAAAAGAAAAAAATCTTAACCTTACCCCCACCCTGGAGAACCCTCCCTGTAATCATTGGGCAATCCCTGTTGCCCTGTTTAAGGACCACAATCACGAGAAATTACTTTGAGAATCATGGCTCCAAGTATTATTTCTTACTAGTTGTTTTCATTTGTTCTAAGAACAATTCAACTTCTTTCGAGTCTCTAATGTTATGAGTTTTGTTATTCCACTTTATTCGTAGGAAGGCTGGAAATTTAATTTGAACAGCAACCCCTTCAGCCCTCAGATCTTGCATGTATTTTCCTAGGGCCCATTGTCTGTCTGCCATTGCCTTTGAGATGTCAGAACGAATTTTGTGATTATATCCATCTTTTGTAAGAGTGCCGGAGTTCCGAGCCTTGTTCAGAAAAGATTCTTTTACGGTATAAGATTTGAAGTTAACAAGCACTCTACAAGGATTTTTCTGGTCTTTATTAAATTTGAAAGGGTCTCTATGGACCCTTTGAATATCTTCGTTAGGTTTTTTTCATCCATTTTGGGGATAAAATCTTTTAGGAGATTTACTATAAAAGATCTTATGTTCTGCCCTTCTTGGCCTTCTGGTATATTTAACAATCATAAGTTATTTCTTCTGGAATTATTTTCCAAAATCTCAACTTTATCTCTGAGTTCCTTTTCTGACAGTGTTAACTTGTCGATATCGCTCTGACATAGCCTCACTTCCTCCCTGGCTTGTTCCAAGGCATTTACAACCACCACGACTCTATCCACTAGTGCGTTGACCTTGGTTTCTAAGGCTTCACAGATGGCCTGAATTTTCTCTTGGTTTTTCTCAGATTTTGCAAAACTTAGCTTCATCTCCCCTAAAGAGAGAGCCCACCAAGTCGCCAATATCGCCCTTCAAGGGGGTTTCCATGCCTTGTTGTGAATGGTCTTCACATTGTGGAGTCTCCTCGCCTTCAATAACTTCAATAAGATTTTCATCATCATCCAGCTCTTTTGTCATAAGAACTTGATTTTTATTTGGGGACTCCATTATTATTAAAGATGATGAGGGCAATATTTATTGGTTGATTATGCCCGATTCTGTTCTCTGCTTTGAGTGGTCCATGTCTTAGAGTTGGCTTCTCTTGGACTTTAAAAAACGAGCGCAGTGATGGGGTCACTTTCAGATTAGATCCCTTCTTCAGTTGCCCTTTTTTTGCCGTTTTTGCGGCTCTGGTTGATACCACTGCTGCTATTGCTCCTTTGACCTTCTAAACCCTTTGTCACCTGTTAATGTAATTGGGTCTGCCACCGCCCTGCGATGTGTATATTTCTTCCTCTTGTTCCTGGTGTTTTTCAGACGCCTTATCTAAAAAAGAAGTAGCATCTTCTGATGGGGAAGCCTTTTCCAGGTTATGGGGATTGCTCTTTAAAATACACACATTTTCATTAGGGTCAATAGCACTGACTTTACTATTTTCCCCCTCATGGGGCAGTGGCACTGATTTATCGTGAGCAGTCAGTTTTTGTGTAGAGGAACTCGATAAAACACCTTGTAATGGAGCGCCCAAAGATATATTTGAAATGGAGAGAGCCATTCTTTTGCCTCAACCTTTTTTCTTATTTGAATTCATACAGGCAGAGGCTTTTACTTCATTAGCAACAATTTGAGAGCTATTTTTAGAATCCAGTTTAGTTTTAGTTTTCCGTTTCAGTGTCGCTTTCAGACTATTCTCCACTTCGCCACTGGGGGAGTGTTCGTGACTAGAATCCAGACCTAAAACCCCTGAAAGTTTCTGACAAAAATAAGGGGATTTACAAGGGGGCCCCCTGAAACTTACTCTGTTTGTCGCCACTCTTAGGTGTTGGAAAACTACAGCGGCCTCAGCCCAGAAGTCTCCTTTTATTTTTCCTTACTGAAGTGCTGAAGAACCGCCTCCAAGCAAAACACACCTCGAGCTCGGAGCTGCCCTAACAAACCCTTACTATCCTTTTACCCTACCCATCCCTGAAACTTAAAATCACATACCATCCCCTATTGGTGGCCTTCCTCAAACCTTAAACAGCTCTTATTAACACTTAATACTACCAGTCTTTGAACCCTAGAAGCTTATAACTACCCTTTAATGCTGTTAATAACTGAACCCTTCCAACCCCTTACTACCCTTTATTGCTATCCCCCTGAATTCTAAAAAGCTCTTACTACCACTTTACACTATCTTTTTCTCAACCCTAAACACGCATTACTACCCCTTAACACTACCCTTCCCTGAATCCTAAAAAACCTTTCCACCCTTATCACTGGCTTTCGCCAAACTCTAGAAGCCCCCAACTACCCACTAACCCTACCAATTCCTGAAAGCTACTAAACATTATTACTCTTCGCTGAATCCATAAAACCTCTTATTTTCACCTCAAGCTATCATTCTCTTAAATATAATTATTATGAATGTATGTATATGGTGTATTTCTATAGCGTGAACCGTCCTAAAAGGCAGTGGAGCACTGTACATGGTCAAAGGCAAGCTTAGAGTCAATGTGAAATAGCAGAGGAAGTTGGATTGATGACAGTTAATGCATTGTAATGTAGTGTTTTTTAAATCAGTAGGACTTCAACTCTTTCCTGGATTGGAGCAACATTCAGGTATTCCTGATGGATACAGGGATTTTGTTCCAGATCATGGGTGCATAGATGGAAAAGGTTTGTTGTCTTGTGTTTTTTACACTTTTTAGAGTGCAGTCTGATGGTGTCCTGGCTGCAAGTGTGCAACAAACTGCCGGAGATGGTAAGCTTGTCTACACAATAAGCGGTGGTGCTGGCCATAATGGCTTAATACATTATTTTGAATATGTTTGGGCAAACAAGAGGAGTCAATGGAGTTCCATCAGATTGGAGTGATGTGATCATATTTCTTCTAGCCTTAGATTAGATGTGCGGCTGCTTGTAGGATGCCCCTAATGTGTGCAAGTCTGGAGTCTGAGAGGCCGTGGAATAGGGCATTACCACCAAACAGATGCAAGAGTGCGAGAGCTTGAACAGCAGTGCTGAAGTCACATTCTGGAACAAATGGTTTGAGTTTCTTTAGAAGAGAGAGACATCTTTGTTTTTTTGGCAATCTGTTCCTTGTTGGAGAGGTTAGTTTCCAGGGTGAATCTGAGTAAATTGACACTGAGAGATGTGGTTCAAAGCCATCAAGGTTCATGTCACTGGCAAGGTTAGTACTGTATCTTGTTTGTTGTTCTTGGTAAATCATAGGACTTTTATCTTGCTTGGGTTGACCTTCAGATTAGTTGTGAACATCGGAATCTGGATACTGTGCAAGCAGTGTTTGAGGCATTGGATGTTTGAAGTAGAGGAGACTTTCAAGAAGAGTTGTGTATCATCGACATATTGGTGAATCTTGATTCTGTTATCTCTGAGTGGAGTGCTAAGTGGCTCCATGTAGAAGTTGCAGATGGTAGGAGACAGTAACTCTGGGGAGCTTCACACGTGATAGGAATCTTTTGTTATCTGGGGTTGCCCATGTGAGCAAATTAGTGTCGTTTGGAAAGGCAGGAGGAGAACCAATGAAGGTGATTGCCAGTGAATCTCATTTGTGACCAAAGGGTGTGTATCTGGGTTGGTTGGTTGACTACCCATAATGCTGCCTTCCTTGAACCTAAATAATCCTTACTATCCCGTTTATGCTACCAATCACCCATCCCTGAGCCATACCGACCCTTTTCTACCTCTTAACATTACCATTTCCTGATACCTCTTACTAGTCCCCTCACCACCTCAATGTAAATGCGCCTCTCTACTTTAGCAGGAGAATGCACCCTTGTCCCTGTTCCCAATACACTTACATTTGACACATAAGGCACAACATTTTTAATTTTTTTTGTAGCCAATGCTATAATAACATTCCATGTCCAAAGATTTTAAAACGTAAAAAGAGGTATTTTAATTCTGTTTTCGCTTTTCATCTTTGCAATTGTAATTATCAAAAAATGAGCGTGAAACCAGTACCTACCACCAGAACTAAGGCAAGGCTTTAGGCTCAAAGAGTCCACTTTCTTTTAGAAGACAATGTCACAATGAACCTGCCAATTTTAGCATCCCACTGCTGTAGTTGTGAAAAATATAATCCAATGAGTGCCTTGCCAAAGGACGTGGTATCTGTCACTGAAAGCGTGACTAGCATTCAATAGCCTGCAGATCCTTGCTGAACTACAGTTTTTAAAATTGTGCAACTGATCCTTGTAACATCAATACCAAAAGAGTGTGAAATCAAATGATCCATCCAGGCATGGTCCTATGTCAGTTCTATCAAATATCGTCAAAATGATTGTCCCTTTGTAACTGTTCGCTCAGTGGGTGCTGCGCTAAATTAGAACCATTGCGGTGGCTGGAGAACAGGCAGGTTATGGCCCCCGGCTGACCACTGTAACACCAAAAAATTAAATTAAACAAGAATCAAGGACGTCAACGGTGGCACCTTGCACCTTGTCCAATGCTGCCACAGGGGGGAGAATACGCCCCAGCTACTGGTGCTCCTGTTGATGGAGAGCAGTTGATGGAGAGCAGTTTAGGACCAACGTGACTAACCCAACCAAACAAGAGAGGATTTCTTGTTTTTCATCTTCTGAGTGGGGGACACCTGCATTTTTGAACGCTGTCAAACGAGAGAAAAGGGGAGGAGAGAATCCAGCTGAATGTAGTGATCTGTAGAGAGGATCTGTTTTTTTACCAAACAAGAGATTTGATTTTCTTACTTGCTTTCATCTTCGGGGTTGGAGACGTCTGGATTTTGCATGCAGAAGTTGTAAAGAAGATAAAAGGAAAAGAGAGAAGTAAATGGAGCTGCACATAGTGATCTAGGTGGGATCCCAGGAAGCTCAACGCTTAGCAATGGCATCATGGCTCCGTTGAGTCTAGGATTAAGGGGCCCAATTGACTGGCTTAATTGACTTGCTATTAATTTACTTATCAAATACATCTACCACTCCTCTGTTTAAGATCCCTATACTCAGCCCCATGAGTCCGTAACCTACCCTGTTATAATTATACATTATTATAATGTTACTAGAACAATAGCATAGAAAGGAGACAGACTGTGTAGGGGGGCGGGCTTGGGTCAGAGAGCACAGAAGACACAGAGGAGTACAGGGACAAACATGATAAATAAACAGTAGGGGGATTAAGCAGCTCAGAGGGTGAGATCTAGGTTCCCCCCTAAGAAGAGGGAGTTAAGCTGGCTGCGGAGGTGGTCTGCCTACTGCGGATGTGGCTTGCTACCGGTTTGTACTAACTCCTGCGCTTTCCCTAAAGAAAACAGCCACAATAACCATGACAAAGTCGCAATATTGCGAGGAAATAATACGTAACGTGCATTCAATGAAGCGCCTATCGAGAGATCCTACGGCTGAAAAAATAAGGCACCAAAAGGAGGAAGAAATCTCAGTCAAAATAAAATATTGCAGGTATCGAACCTCACCCCTTCAATCAATTAACTCCATCTCCATCCTCATCGCGATCTCCATCCCCATCTCCTGATAGAGCCAGGTACAGAGCCCTGTGGGTTAGGAAAATCAAAATGGATCTTGTCAAAAGTGCCAATAAGGACATCCCCCCTGCATGGTTGCAATATCCATGGCAGAAGCGCACAGATCTACCACCTCCAGGGCTCCAGGATAAGACACAGGACACACCACAAAAAGCAGAAAAGTCGATATATCCTCTCTTTTATGCAGGAGGGTGAAAGGAGATGCTTCAACCTAATCTCTCAGTACCCAGTTTCCCACAATTGATACCCACTTGAGACACTACATACGATGTGGCAACAGAACAAGTTCTTTTCGATAAGCATACACTGGCACCTGTAATAGAACCAACGAGACCTGACGGAGAAGCATCAGAAATTATCGCCCACTCTTCACCATTTACTAATATCGAAACTATGCTTAATCAGATCTTACTCAAGCCATGAGATATGAAGCTTTCCCAGGAATAGGTGCATGAGAAAACCAACAAACAACTGGGGCAGCTCAATGAAAACTTCCATCACCTCTCAACTTGTTTGACACATGCTGAGCTCAGGGTATCCTTACTAGAAACAAAACACAATGACCATGGAAGCAATTTGATCAAATTGCAAACAGCACTTGAAGAGTTGCAACTCAAACTGGATGATATGGATAATCGAGCCCGACGTACCAATTTGAGATTCACCTGTATACCTGAAGATCGGGAAGCAGGCAAATTGGAGGTCCAGCTTCTAAATTAAATGATACACAAGGTAGTTATGTCCGAAAACTTTGGGGACTGCAGAATCAAAGAACAGATCCTATCACAGGCATTCCCAAAAAAGTCGTTCACCTCCCCTAGAACCTTTCTTTCAGGATCTACTCAGATATGTCCATTTCCTCAGCATGAAGGCATAAAGAATTTGTAGGCATGATTGACTACTTCAAGCACCATAATGTACCAGCTTGGATAATCCCACAATCTAAACTTAAAGTTTTATTTAAAGGGAGATCGTATATATTTCAGTCCATAGAAAGAGCTAATGATCTTCTTCTTTCGATCATGGAAGGGAGCAAAAGAAACAATAACAAGTAAAATCGAGGCTCATAAGAGGTGCAGATATAGATGTACTGGCTATGTAGGAGAAAATTCTGTATGTTAAAGGTATGGTCGCTACACGCCATGTATGTCCATTTATTTTGGTCCGACTTGATGACGATATTTGTCCTTTTACTTTTTCTTAGTTGTATTTGCTGCCATCTCTCCTGGGGGAGCAAAGCTCATAGTACCATATCAAGGTGCAATAGTAGGGCCAAGGGGGACACTGAGGGGAGGGACCCAGGGCACGGGGGGCAAGGATCTACGGCGGGCAAGACCCGGTTTGTAGGGAGACCAAAGGGAGGGGGACACCTTAGGGTGTGTGGAGGGAAGCAACAATTTAAAAAAAAAAGTCACAGACCTAATTAAGGGCAATTTGTTTACATGCAGGGGTGGAAGCAAAAGAATCTACAACAAGATTAAGAACCAGAAAACAATAACTGGTCCTAATGGTTGAGAAACAGATGCTTCGTATTGTATCATGCAATATTAACGGGGGCAATTATACAACAAAATTAAGAGCCATACTTTAAAAGTTAATGGTCAACCAACCTCATGTGATCCTACTTCAAGAAATGCAATAAAGTAAAAAAACATTTGCAATGCAAGAGCTCTCGCATTTGCGAGAGTTTAAGCTATTGGCATTGTGAATGACAATGCCTTTTATTTTTATTTTTTAAACTAGCACATAAATAAAAGGCATTTTCATTTACAATGCCAATAGCTCAAACGCTCGCAAATGTGAGACCTATTGCATTGCAAATGCTTGTTTTAGCTAGTTGTGGGCCTGTTTTAAGGTCTGCTTGGCTTGTTTTCACTGTTGATTTCCCTTATATTAAAACAAAAATAGCCCGTAGCAAGCTCAAATTCATGCAGTCTTCCAACCCTTGCGAAACACCAATACAGCCTATATTCTGCAATGTCAAAACTGCTCTAATTTCCAAACAGGGCCACTTTTTCAGCTGTCTAATACACTGATAGGATCCACTTTTATTTTGATGCCCGCCCGGGACTATTGTATGTCCCTGTCTGACCCTGGTTGTCACTGGTTTTGCCTATGGCTCCCTTCCCCGGTATTTGAGTACTGAATGCGTAATGCAGGATTGAGATAAACAAATGCAGCCTACCGACCTGGCAGAAGGTATCTGTGTTATTTTCGAAGGGTGTTTTTGTGGTGTATATTGGGAGAGATGTGTTTTGTTTCAGAGATGCCACGGGTGTGCACTGCAGTGCTTAGGTGCATTATCAGAATTGGGATGTGCTAGCAGAGCAGGACCAAGGGGCAGAGCTGTGAGGGGGTGCCAGTGCTGACGCAGCTACTGATTCCTTCTGCACTGAGGTCTGTGGTCTGTCCACACTAGGCCATGCTGTGCAGCGGGCGGGCACATTCGCTGGCAGTCTTGGCCCGCTGGCACCAGGCTGCCACGTGCATTCCGGCTGACAGGAAATCATCTCTTCACTGTCACATCTCACTGCTTGCCTAGTAACTCAAGCTAAAGCCATAGTAGCATGTTCTGCTTCTCGGATGAGGGGCCAGGATAGTAGCGACCTCTGGGCTCCCTGTGTTATTTGTGTGACACAGACAGAATATCAACCAGTAATTAGCCAGATGAAAACCATTGCACCTCAGCAGGATCCACATTGCAAAGCCAGCCCTCATGACAGAAACACAGCGACAGTGCTAAACAGATCCTAGCCCTTGGAGACGGAACAAGGATCCTCCTGCGCACATACATGAGCAGTGTTTATGTTACATACCGGGGCATTAATTGTATTTCAGCACCTATAAAACCTGGCCGAATGAAAGGGCGTACTAAGGAGAGTAGAGAAAAGATGAGGGGCAGGTGCAAGTCAAACAGGAAGTCCAGACATCTAGTTCTCCTGGTTCTCTGTGTCCCTACACTCGCCATGGCATGGAATACTTGTGCTTCTCCTGCAGTGAGTGTCACGCTTCAGTAAAAGACATTCAGCACATGTTCTAACAGAAAGTGACTGCATACATTTAACTACACTGTGCCTTACATAGGGCCAGTAAGCTCCACCTAAAAATAAACTGCACTTTGGCGACCACCACAAATATATATGTTGTGGGCACAAGACATATAACGTATATTTGTGTAGCACACAGTCAACCACAGGTCTCTTGGCAGTGAAATAAGACATGCTGTTGTTACCCAACTCAGTGGTACTCATTTTATCAACCTCACAAGGATAAAAGGCTTAGCGGACCCACCATGATTCAGACCTGTGACTAAGAGGGTAAACACAGAATTTGACATAAAAGACATTAGTCTGCTCAGCTGCTGGCCCGACTTCCTCTCCCACTTTCAAAGAACAAACGCGTAAACTGCAAAGTGGAGCAGAGAAAATGGCGGTACTTTTAAGAGCGGCGTGATGGGTGCGCTATATGTCATCATTGTATAGCATAGCAGTACTTATCACCTCCTAGCCATGCAGAGTTTAAAGTCACTGAAAGCTGTTGTTTCAATGCTGGAGGCGGGTCACATTGTGAGAAACATTAGAAAATGCTTCGCATTTTATTGGACAGTTAATGAAAAATGGATCTTAAAAAGAAATGATGAGGTGTCTCCAAATGTATCAATGTTGGCGCCCATCTGTGTTCCCCAAGAGCACTCTCCCTTCTGTCCAATGGGGTAGAAAGGGTGTGCTGATGCCACTTAGTGCTTTGAGTGTGTTTATGAGTTTTAGGCGCTACTCACTCAATGTACCTTGTATGTGTTTTTTGTAAATGAGTTAAAATGCAGAGAGATTGGATCTCGAAGATAAAGGCCCAGGGCGAGTTGGGGTTCTGCTTTATGCTCCTCTGTAAACACAGCCTGACCCTCACCTTTCTCCACTTAGTGTCCACGGGGGTCACCGGTACTTCAAGCTACGACCCCTGGGTCCAGCCGCCACGTTGCTCTGTCGTCCTCTTGAGCCTACAGATGCTGGGCTCTGGGTGTTGTCTCCACTGTGCACCTGAACTAGCTGTCATGAGCACAAGAGACACCTGCTGGTCTGGAGAAACTAGGACTTATGAGGGCCCGCCACCTCCACGATCTATTTTGGATCAGACAGGACGTGATGTCATGTCCCAAGGAATTTAATTTTCGCATTCAGCCATAGAAGTAGAAACAGTTACACAACCCAGTGACCACTCAAAATAAAAGACAGACAAGCATTTGAGAAAACAAAATACACCACAAACCTGATGATTAACAAATGTGCTCTCACTGTACACTGAAAAGGGTGCGAAGGGCTCCTAAAATGTAAAAGGTGGATAGGTCCAGATATAGATCACGGGTACGTCATCATCATAAATATGATTACTTTTTATTGGTGTATAGCATGCGATTACCTTCCCCAAATAAGGATTGCAAATCTAGACAAGCATTTACAAGGAGATAGGGCACCCTATGGAGATGGAGCTTTAAAGTTGAAAGTAAGGTGCTCGTGAAATGTGTGCCGTGCTGAATAGTGTAAAGTTAAAAAAAAATTGAGGTTCAATTTAAAATAAAATAAAGTGCAGATGAAATATTCTCCCGTTTTCTTGTGCAACGCGGGAAGCTTTTGCCCTGAAGCTTGTAATGTGTTGTGCCGGGGACAAACACAAGAAGAGGACACCAGCCCGACAGAGGCCTCCCTCCCACAGGAGCCACCAGAGGCAACCGAGGGAAGCGCTCCAGCAGAGCCATGCTGCCTCTTGCTCTGATATCAGCGCGGGTGTGAGCTCCGGGGGCCGGGATACCTGAGCAGAGCAGGTGAGGGGGCAGGAGCCTACCAGGGCAGGATATGGCGACCTCATCAGGGCTAGGTGAGCTGGGGGTGTGTGCACTGCATCGGTGGAGGGGCGGGGTGAGTACACCTGAAGGCGCGGGAGCATGCCATCATGGCGCTGCAGGAGGCACTGCAAACTGTTGCAGAGCAATCAGGGCTGTGACTAGTGGTCACCAAGAGTGCATCCATGGCTGTCATGAGCTGCAAGACAACAGACAGCAGGAGGGGTGCGGGACAATGGACAGTGGCAGGAACAAATGGAACTTGGCCAACGGGTGGGGGCGGGAAAAGGAAACTTAACAGAGCAGCGGTTGTGTGCTGGCTGAGATTCAACCTAAAAAAAAAGGACAAATACAGTGTAACAGCCAAGTAAATGGGCCAGGAGCCATGGGAAGTTACAAATGACTACATTGCCATACTAAGGCAGGACTAAGAAGCCTATTAAGGAATCAGACAGCAGCATTTACAAAGGACAAAGACACAAGCCAATGTTAAATAAGGGTAGGGAGTGTGCGGGGCTTCTCTCCCGTACTGAACTACCACAGATCTTCGTAGAGCAGCGCTTGCCCGCTGGCTCACGCTCGACCTAAAAAAGTATGTCCCTACCCAAATGGCCCAAATTTATAAAACAGGCTTTTTTGGCCTCAGCAGATGCCGCTGTCAGGGGGGGGTCGCAATTCTTATTATCTGTGACTATCAAGGAGAAGCTCTCCAGATCATGAGCGATCCCCTTGCCAGCTATTATGGCCCTATGCACGATGGAACTCTAGCACTGGAAAAAATAACCGACCTACTAATTACTCTACAAGGTACTATTATTATTGAAGGCGACTTTAATTTTATCCAAAATCTAAGATTAGATTCCTCTCGAATACATAAATCCCAAAACAAACCACTAACCACTAGATATCTGGATAGCATGACTTGGGACATTGCGCTAGTGGATCCCTGAGGGCATGCAAGGAATTTACCTGTTTTTCAAAAATAGATAGCACAGCATCCAGAATAGATTTCTTTTTCATCTCCGACCAATGTGAAAAAGGGGAGTACTGGATTATTACTAATCCCTTGTCTGACCACTCTCTCCTAGTAATAAAGATTAAGGTAAAAGCTGATTCAAGAGAGCGACCCAGATGGACACTAGAGAAAACATTACTAACGGAAGAGGGCTGGATCAGAAAAAAGCAGACACTACTTACAGAGTTTGCTACTATAAACGTGGGAACAGCCACTCCCTTTGCTGTATGGGATTCTTGTAAGGCTTTCATCAGAGGGGAGGCAATTTCTTGTAAAATTCGAATTGTTAAGGAGAAAAATGAATTAGCTAAGCATCTCCAGCAGAACTTTGATCAGGCCGGCTGATTTAATCTTCTATCTCACTCACAAATTGGTAAAAAATCTGGAACTTTTATGAACATCAGGAAATAACAAATCAAAACACCTGCTTCCAAAATTGGTATGAGGACAGCGGATACGCGGACAAACTATTGGCAGGGTCCGTAAAGAAAAATCTCAATAATGCCATGATAAAGTCTATCTTCAATGACGAGACAGGCCAAAAGGTCCACCAGATGGACAAGGTTAATAAGGTTTTTTTATCACACTATGATAAACTTTATACAGCTTTGATACCTACACCATCAAAGGAAATCTGAATACAATTTCACTACCCCGTTCAATATCCCTGCAGAAAGCCCAGTTGATAGCACCCATCTCCGTGATGGAGATTCCTGCGGCTGTAAAAAAACACACCTAGCGGCAAAGCCTGTGGCATCAATGGAATACCCATTGAATTCTAAATAAAAATGTTGCCACAGTTAAAAAATGTATTACTCTTTTTATATAATACAATGTTGGAAGGTTGCCATATTCCAAAGACATTTGTCGAAGCAGTTATAGTCACATTTATAAAAAGCGGGAAGCCCCCAGATATACCCAGATCTTATCGGCCTATTAGTTTACTAAATAACAATCGCAAATTATTCATGAAAATCATGGCAATGAGAATTACCCTAGTGGCTGCAAATCTGGTCCACGAGGCTCAATGTGGCTTTCTACCAGAAAGATTTCTCACCAACAATACACACTTTGTAGTTCAGGCCATTGATTTTTTTTCAAATAGTAATACGAAAGCAGCAACTATTATGATTGACGCAAAAAAAAACTTTGATCTGGTCAATTGGAATATTCTTTTTGCAATATTAAAAAAAATGATTTCCCTCTAGACTTTTTAGATTTGTTAAAGAAATAATATGGTAAAGCCCAGGCGAAAACAATAATTAACTCAAACACTGCTGGTATAGTTGAGATCCAAAGAGGAACTCTGCACAGCTGCCCTATGTCCCCCGTTTTATTTACTTTATATATGGAGCCAGTAGTGAATCTGATATGCCAAAACCACTTAATTGAGCCACCAATAATAGGGGTAGCCAAACTGAAATTATTTGCATATGATCTAATTCTTTATCTTGAGGCAGAAACGATAAATAGCAAAAAAAAATTTGACACGATTCAGACATTTTCCAACTTAGGAGGGTATAAAATGAATGACACTAAATCTGATATCCTACTATTCAATTGCATGACCAAATTCTATCCCAGGCTCTTAAGAGTCGGTGGCAAAAAATAACCCCATTCGGTACTTTGGTATCTGGGTTTCACATGATTTTTCACAGCTCTTTGCACTTAATTATATTACAACACTTAATAAGGTTAGGAATATCCTAAATAGCTGGCATAATTTACCCTTATCTATAATTGGAAGAGCCGCACTAATATAAATGATGGTAGAGCCGTTATTTATTTTTATTTTTTCTCAAATGTCCTTATCAAGATTCCACACAATTGATTTTTAGAAATAGATCAATTAGTGCAGAAATTTATCTGGGCAGGGAAAAAATCACGTACAAAATTAATAACATTGCAATTGAGATCTGAAGAAGGTGGTTTGTGGCTCCCTCACATTCAAAAATACTTCCACGCTACCTTCCTTGACTGGTGTGGACATGGTAACATCAGCTCACAATCATGTGCCCAATTTCTATCTTGACCAAATGTTGTTGGAAAAAAATATATCTCTGAAACTCTTTATCAAAATTCCAAAGCTACCCAAATGCTATAGATATGAGACACCCCGAATAATTCATGATAGACTTAAACAATTGAAGGAAAAATATCAATTTACACCTTTACATTTAGAAAGTACTAATACACTGCAGAGAATTAGGAGTTGCAATCAATACATCGATATTGAAAAGATGGGAAAGGTTGGAAATCTATCAAATAAAAGATCTAGTAGTACAAGGAAAGATTAAGTCATGGGAACAAATCAGACAAAACAGAAACAGCCTCTACCCTAGTATTTTCCTGTCTCCAAATCTCGAGTCTAGTGAAAAAGCTATGACTCCCTGAGCGTTCACTTCCCATAACCCTTACCTATGCACTATATATCAAACAAGTGCCTGTAATGGGGAACTTGTATCATATTCTCCAGCAACAAATTCATGATCAAATAGTCCCTAGAGCCCTTTTAAAAATTCAGGAGACCACAGGGTGTCACATAGAAGCAGCCCAATGGAAGGACTACAATAAATGTCCAATAAACGTATGGTAGGTACTCTTCTCCAAATGGCAACTATACTACACCCCCGAGAAATTGCACAAAATATTCCCCAAAATGTCATCAGGTTGTCCTAGATGTAATTATCAAGGAGGAGACAGGCTTCAAATGTGCTTTTATTGTCCTAAACTGACCGACTACTGGAATACGGTCTTTCAGTCGGTTAGTTGACAACTTAAACAGAACATTGACCACAATCATATAGCTATTTTATTCGGGATCCCGAATCCAACTTTAACGGTGTGAAAAAAACAATTTGTTTATAATGCTTCTTTAATAGCTCGATCTTTGATTTTACAACATTGGAAATCACTGGATTCACCTAAATTTGCACAATGGTAGTCAAAATGTGAAGCACAATAGAAAGATAAAAACTATATTCCCTTAGAATAGGGGCAATTCAGAAATGGAAACCCATATTGGGGGCAAACTAGAATCAAATATTTGCAGAAACTACAATAAAAATATTAGATGAAGAAATAGACACAGATAAGCGGCAACAACTATAACTATTCATTATACATGTCATTACGGACTACCTATCGTACTTTACATATATTCACAAGACACAGATAATTACCAGCAGCAACAAGAATCTTGAATATATTATGTATGCCAGTACGTTATACTGTTTTATTACATTTTCTTTTTAATTGAGCCAGTATATACATGCCCATCCCAAAGCATTTAAGAATATCATTGTATATTATTATTTACTGTACTCGAATCATGAATTGTCGTTGAGATCCTTTTTTTACATCATGGGTCTGTGGTTGATTGATTGAATAAATAAAGCTTTAAAAAAAGTTATTTTTTTTTAAATTCACAAACATTTCCAGAGGTATGCCTGGAAATCTGCAACAGTCACAGGTTCCTAATGGATTTTTTTGAATATTTGAATGTCATGTAACATAATGACCAGAGTCCTATTCTGGATGTGCCTAAATATTCACAGCATAAAACTATGCACAGGACAATGGAGCCTGCTATGCAAATGCACACTTGTTTGCTGTTTCTGCAGGGAGAACAATTTCCTTTCGAGAAATCCCTTCTCCTATAATCCATGCAAATCTGGAGATATTCTGTTAGCATATGACCCTGGACGAGAAGTGTCTTCATCCCTTGGGTGGAGTAACCTTACAACCATTTCCAAGATGAGAAGCGATCGGATAAAAAATTTTGAATGCTAACAAACATACATATTTTTGATTGTTCGCAAACTTACAACGTAAACCGCACCTTGTAACACCGATTTTACACTCCTTGTGTTGGGTTTTGGGATTTACTACTGCCAATTTCTTGGGACTTGTGCTGGTTAAATCTAGGAATTTTAAATGTTCTACCTATTATAACTATTTTACTATTGGAGAAACTTTTGCCACACATGTCCACCCTAACTAAAGCATGCTTTATACACAAAAGGCATGTACACCAGTTTTGTGTAAATGACTATTGGGAATGTTTTCAAGTAGCAAAAAAGTTAAGGCTTTATGTGTGTTTGCAATATGCTGTGTCTGCTTTTCTTTACAGAATGCCCCATTTCCATTTCTACATCTATATCAAGCAAAGTAGAAAATTCACTGCCTATCTGTTATGTAGATTTTCTAATGTAGTCCCCATGATTTTCGGTCAAAAAACTGCCCAAAACCTGATAGTCTAGATCATAGTTTTGGACTTGCAGCACTAAATCAAACTTTGCCAGTTGTATTTGTGATTCACCAATGAGAATGGTTTGTGAGTTAAACAATTAGAACCCATAACAAAGGAGACATAAAAATCAAACAGGCATTCTCACTAAAAGGTAAGTGTTGGAAAGCTGACAAGATCAGATGATAAAATAGAAAATGCATTACATAGTACTGTGTAAATCCTGTGCGCATCATAATTTGTTGACAACAGTACATTACTAAGTGTACCCTCTGTCTAATCTTCCAAACTATTGCTTTCAAACCCAATGAAACTCCCTTTATATTTTTTAACTCTATTTTCTACTCCCGATTTTCTTTTTTGGCAGACTCTTTTTCCCTTAGCAGACAGCATGCATTCTAAGTGCAGTAGAACATATGTGCAGCTCTGGCAACAAGGTGCAGCAGACATAAGGTACTCTGCAGCACTCCCTTGTTCGGTCAAAGAGAGCTTAAAACTGCAACAAGTGAACCAGAAGATCCCACTGTTATAGAATCAAAGCAGTCAGAAGTTGTGTCTCTACTGTCTGCACTTTCAGAACTGCTTTGAGAAGCTTATTTCTTCAAGTTCCCTTTCAAGCAGCTATCCGTATATAGACTATGTGTAGAGTAATGCTCTTCACAACCCGGAGCAGCAACAACAGAGGCACACAGAGGTGTAATCTTTCTGCACCTTGTTTTCATCAGTCACACTGAAGAGTGATCAGGAAATAGATACAAATCTAGTCTAAGCCAAGGGGTCTTTTTCAATGTGATATAACAGAACCAGCATTCCACCCTTCACCACTACCATCTGCCAAATGGCACCACTACAGAAAGACTAATCAGCAGTTTCTCTCACTAAAATGCCTAATCAAGCTTCAAATTTTAATCGATCCCACATGCCTCCTTTAGTCTGGTTTAATTATACAGACCATGCATGTATGACACAGGCCAAATATAAAAACATGCACAATCTTACACTTGTGATTTTAACATTGCAACCCCAGTTAATGCACAGAAATTGAACTTCACACTAATGGGGCAATAGGCTCCATTTCAGAGACACAGATAAAAACTCTGTGTACATCTATAGATTACCGAAGCACAGTATGCTGCCACCAACAGGTAATGTACTAAACCAATAAGAGGAACAGTAGTATACTGGATGGATTGATGACATCATACTTGATACGCCCCTCCTAGTCACAGGAAACATCAATGTAAACTTAAATGTATTGCTTACTAATGTATGCCAGTGACATGCTATCCGTGCTTCTTGTGCCTATTTCATAGTGATAATGTAATGGGTTTTATCCCAACATAAGTCAAACAGTATAATACAGAATGGAGCATGAGTCACCTGAAAATGATAAATGAACATTCAAGTTCTAAAACCTTTGGAAAATTACAGATTTACAAAGTGTTGATCTTAGTAAACCCGGAATTTGAAATATACAAGCTTCAGATGACCCATTTTTTAAAAATCTGACAAAGACCTGTTTAAAAAGCTTTATTTAGATAAAGGTAAGAAATACAGAAGACCAGCAATACAAATTAAGCATATTAATAAAAATATAGCATATAAAATGATTAGTATATAAATAAAAGTGAAAGCTGTTTGAATGTTCTTTTTTAAGGAGTGAGGAAAATAAAGTAGAGGGGGAAGGGAAGGGGTAGGGAAGGGTAAAAACGTGCACAATGGTAGAACGAGATAATGCATATTTACCAAGGAATGTGAACAAACTCCAATATAAACTTAATAAGTATAAGAAGCCAACATAGGTAGAGAACGAAGAACAGAGAAGATATACATTCAAGGAGGCATAACATTGTCAGACTATAAACGAGAATTATTTGCTAATACTAATTTGTCTAAATAAGTAGTAAGCGGCAACCAAAAAAGATCTCTATTAATCATTGGTTTGCAGGAGGAGGCGATAGCAATTTCCAGACGATGATAATGGCATAGCCTATTCCACCAGTGTTGAATAGAGAGTTTTGTAAGAGATTTCCAGTTGAGAGAGATGTGTTGAATAGCTAAGGCAAGCATAAGATTGAAAAGACCATGATTAAGAGAAGAGAGATTCAGGGAGTCAGATAGACTTCTAGAGAAAAGAAGAGAAGTGGAGTAAGGAATGGAAATATAATACAAGTTAGAAATATTTGTCCAAACTTTCCCCCAAAAAGTAGAGATAGAAGGGCAAAAGAAAAGAAGGTGTAAAAGATCAGCATTAGGAGATCCACAGGTCCAACAGATGGAATCAGTGGAGTGGGAAAAATGGGCTATAGAGGAAGCGGTAAGATAAAGTCTATGATAGAGAAAAAACATAGATTAGGGAAGAGAAGCAGATTGAGAAATTTTGAGAGAACGGGACCAAAATGTGTCCAAGAAGACGGTAGTCCATTCACATCCCAGGTCAGATTGCCAAGCAAGCTCCACTTTGGTTTTAGTGCGATCTGGATTAGGGGCAGAAAAATAGTTATAGATAAGAGAAGCTTTAAATTATGAAAGAAGAATCATAAGCAGAGAGGGCCATATCAGCAACGGCCAGCGATAATTGTTGCTGGCCATGCTTAGCGATAATTTTCTTATTGCTGGCTATCTCTGCTTTTTATCGCCCTGGTAGCACGTTATCATCAACGCGCTGCTCCAGGGCGATAACAATTCCAGAGATAGCGATTTTTGTTATCGCCGTTTTGCAGGGAACATCGCTGGTTTTCCAGCGATGCTCCCTGTAAAAGGGCGATAACCTTGCTGATACGACCCTGTGGTCGTATCAGCATAATCCACCCCCAATGTTAGGGGTGGCTTAGTCAGGATTTGAGCAGACGTTAGTTTTTGGAGAAAACAGCAGTTTTCTCCAAAAACTAACATCTGCTAAAATGCAAGGGCATGCTTGCTGATAGCGCAAAGACGCGTTATTGCTCTCCTGACATGTAGTGTATGTCAGGAACGCCCATTTTGCATCTCATTAGAGATACAAAGGTAGGCGTAGTGTAAAAGCATGCCAACATGCGAATACGCATGTTAGCACCCTCTTGCTGATAGGGCGTTGGTTTTAGCTCCACTTTTCTGGCTTTTAAAGCAAGATAAAGCCCTTGGTGATATGCCCCAGAGTTTTTAAAAAGAGGGAGAGCAGAAGAGGGAAGACAGTAATAAGTATCAAGAATGACCAACATCAAAATAGTGAATTTCTGTAAGAAGGACCGGGGACAGTGGAATAAGACTTGAATATGGGGATAATCCATCAAAAAGGTCCTTGACCCAGATTATACCTTTTAACCTTTCGACTTTCCAAAAGATAGTTCTGTTATTGATGAGAATAAGGGAATTATGCCATATTGGAGATTCTAAAAAGGATTCTCTAGAAATGGAGTTAAGTTGAAACAAAGGTTTCAAGAGGGAGCAAGTGTGTTTAAACAAAGGAAGAGAAGAAAAAGGATTTTTGGCAGAAAAGCCCAAAACTTCCCTTGGGAATAGTAAGGCTTGTTCAATGGAGAACCAAAGAGGAGTGAAAGGAGAAGGTTCAGAAAGAAGCCATTTGGAGGCTTGACGAAGGGAAAATGATTTGTGATATACGCGAAAGTCAGGGAAATTCACACCTCCATTAGACTTAGTCTTATGAAGTAAAGATAAGGAGATCCTGGCTTTCTTTTTCTTCCAAAGAAATTTAGAAAGACAAGAGTCGATATGTTTAAAATAGTAGGCAGGAAAATGAACAGGGAGCATGGAGAGAGTATAAATCAAGATAGGAGTAACCATAATTTTGATGGAATCTAACCGGCCCACCAGGAAAGAAAAAGGGGGTTCCAGGAGGAAAGAAGTTTTTCAATTTGAGATAAGACTGCAGACATATTTAATTTAATAGAGGAGGTGATGGAATTGGAGAACGACATACCTAAATACTTGATTTTTGAATTACTCCATGCAACGCAGTGGAGGAAAAAGTGTGAGGGAGACAACATTTAGTGAGAGGGAGGATTTCAGTTTTATCGGAATTGATTTTAAAACCAGATACAAGAGAAAAGGAAGCAAATTCCTGTAATAGAGGGGGAATAGAAGTTACTGGAGCGGAGATAAAGTGTAAATTATCATCCGCATGAGCAGAAAGTTTTAAATGGTGATCACCATAAGAAAAACCAGAAATGGATTCATTATTGCGAATTGAGGAAAGGAAGGGTTCATTAAATTCATTAAGAATGTCCTGATCTTTGTGTAAGAGAGAGCCATCGGAAGAGTAAATGGAGTCAATCAAAGTTCGGTCCTTACGAGTCTTAAGATAGTTCGCCAAGAGTTTACCTACTTTATTACGACCGCCATAGTATCGAGCGCAACTATGGAGGAGTATTGAGGATGCATTGTCGGTCGAAGGTTTATTGAATGCTTAGTGTAGCACGTATCAGGGCTGATGGGATCGAGTCAGACGAGGAAGTATAGAACTGATGTTCTAAAGCTTTAATATGAGCCAAAGTGTCTTTTTGTTGTTGAAGGAAAAGTTTCTTTTTTTTTAAACAAAGTCTATAATAAAGCCTCTCTTGGTAGCCTTAAAGGAATCCCATAATATATAAGGGTGGGAGGAGGGATCCTTATTGATGTAAAAAAATTCATTGGCGAAAGAAGTGAAAGAGGAAGAGAAAAGGGGGGTCAAGGAGAAGAGAGTTATTAAAACGCCAACGGGAGGACCTGGGATGTGGAGGGAGCAATTCAAGATCAATAATAATTGGAGCACGGTCAGAGATAACGATAGGTTCAATAGAAGTGGATAACAGATTTTGAGATAAAGATTGAGAGAGAAAAATATAGTCTAAATGAGAGAGTGAGTTGTGAGGAGGAGAGAAGAAAGAGAAGTCAAGAGTATCGGGGTGGGAAAGTCTCCAAGAGTCTACGAGATGCATTTGAGAAATAGTGTTA
The DNA here is from genome assembly GCF_964204655.1 of Triturus cristatus. Lineage (NCBI taxonomy): Eukaryota > Metazoa > Chordata > Amphibia > Caudata > Salamandridae > Triturus > Triturus cristatus. The sequence goes on along the minus strand of NC_140591.1, from coordinate 1,207,893,149 downwards.
AGAAAGTGTTTATGAGTTTTGTGAGGAGTGAAGTGGACCTGGGACTGACGGTCGAGAAAGTGGTCAACAACTTGATTACAATCGCCTCCTAGTATAAAAATATCATCCTTAAATTGAATACATTTTTGAGTAATCAAAGGCCAAAAGGAACAGTCAGGAAGTGTAGGACCATAAACATTAAACAAAGTTAAAAAGATATTATTAATTAACAATTTAGCTGACAACCATCTACCTTCTGTATCGGTTTCTTGCAAAATAACTTTACAGTTCAATTTCTTGTGACTCAGAATTATAACACCGTTTTTTTTGTTGGAAGTAGGAGAGAATAAAGCAGAACCTACCCAACCTCTTTTTAATTTTAATGCCTCTATTTCCGTGAGGTGAGTCTCTTGTAAAAGAACCAAATCAGGGTTGTAAGAGGCAAGATGAGAAAGAATTCTCTTAATAGGATTAACAAAACCTTTCACATTCCAGGAGATAACTCTGAATTTGAACCCATTAAATTTACATAAAGAACAAAATGTGAAATAGTAGAAAAGTGGAGTAAGAGAAAGATGGGAAGCAAGCAAAAGGAAAGAAAATATAAAAATACGGGGAGAAGGAGAAGAAAGACAGCAAGGATGAAAAAGAGGAAGGAGAGAAGGAACAAGAGCAAAAGAAGACAGTACATGTCAAACGATGACTGTAATACGTACCTTATGGGGAACAAAAGGAAGGGATGAGAGGTGGCGAGGGACAATGGAGACAGCACACCCGACAAGGGGCAACACGTCACATCAGACTTTTAACCAGAAAAGAAATAATATACGATCTGGAGCGGGAGTACAAAACATGAAGGGAGGCACAAGGAAGTTCAATGAACCTGTAAGGGGAGAAATCTTTTTTTTATATAATTATATAAACAAGACGAGACAGAGCAATGAAGTACAAAAAACCACAGAACCTCAAGATAAACTAACAGCGAACCTGTAAAAAGAGATAAAGAATTACATAAAAATATGAACAGAAGACCAATAGATATCAAGAAGTATAAAATTATAACAGTAACAACGGCATAATAGTAAAACAGCAGAAACATGGCAGTCAAGATCCAGTGGAAGAATGATTTGTTTCCATTGAAGAAGAGTGAGACTGGAGAATTCTACGTAGGTCAGCCAGATCCTCAAATGTGGAAGTCTTGTTAAGGTAGGTAACCTTGAAGAGGCAGGGGTGAAACAGTCCATATCTTGCACCTAAGGAAATAGGAGCCGGTTGAAGATCCAAAAATTAATTCCGTCGCTTGGCAGTACCGAAGAAACATCCTGGGTTATAAATACTTTGGTACCATGCCAAGAGAGTTTCTTTTTGGATTTGGCTACATTTAGTACCGACAAAAGGTCAGTGAATTGCAGAAATAAAATAATCATTCCACGAGGGTTAGAGGATGCAGATGAGGAAGAGAGATGATGGCCCAGTCTATGAGCACGTTGTATATTCAGTTTTGTTGTGGGAGGGAGACCCAGAAACTGTGGCAAAAAAGAGGAAAAGTACGTAACAGGATCATTCCCTTCAAGACCTTCAGGAAGGCCGTAAATACGTAAGTTATTACTGCGATTTCTGTTTTCCAAATCTTCAGTTGCCTTTTTCATGTGTAAAATTTCCTTTTCCAACGAGGATATTTTAGCAGATGAATCCTGTATTTCAGTGAGTTGATGTTCCACCACAGTGATGCATGAATCCATAGAAGACCATTTATTGTCCAACGTTTGAAAATGGCTATTGGTTTCCTCAAAAAAGGGTCGGAGGGCACTCAGTTCCTCACAAACCATGTCCAAAGAAACCGGTGAAGAAGACTTAGGAGGAGAGGGAGGATCCTGTTTAACTCTCTTGCCAGTAGTCGAAGGTAATGGCACTTTAGACGCCATGCTGAGAGAACACTCTGCAAGAATGGAGCACTCTCCGTGTGCCGGTAGGTCAGATAAACAGGAAAATGTGTTAAAAGTAGTGACGTTGGACCCAGAAGAAGCAGCAGTATTCCAATCCAGTTTCCTAGAGTGATGTAGTAGGTGTTTGCTCCTACCCATGAAGTGTGGTAGAGAGAGTGCATAGAGAGCAGTGACACCACACAGGGTAAAGGATTGAGCGCCTTGTAAAAACGACAAAAGCAAATGTTCATCGCAGAAAAAGTTCAGTCATTGGGAAAAAATGCCAAAAACACTCAAATGTCATTGAAATAGTATAGCCAGAGTCATCGTGTGAGGAGATTTGAGGAGAAAAAATGGCAGAGAAGAAAGAAAATGGCGGCCGTCAGGCAGGGTAAAACATTCACCTGAAGAAAATCAACTCTTCCCTTGAGTATTGGAGGAAGAAAAAGGTATCTGTAGAAAGCACTGGCATTCCAATTTAAGAAGATGCCATCCTGATGAAAAACGGCACAGCAAAACTGCTTCAATAATTAGAGAAAGTCCGACGTGATGTGGAGCTCTCCCGCCAGGCAGCCATCTTAGATCATGGGGCGTGCGACTCCCAAATCTGACAAAGACCTAAATCTATAGATTTACCATTTCAATAACACTACCTTAACACATGCAACTCGACCGGGGTGTTACTCATTCTGGTATGTTCTGTCAACAACAGTGGAATAGAAAGATGTGGACATAAGGTGGACCATGGATGGTCTAGGTGTGACCATAACATTTCTTAATGTAGCGAATAAAGAGAAAATCCAAGTTGTAAAAATGGCACTTGTTAAACATCTTAACTTTATAAAGCCCCGCCATACATGTACACACATCACACAAAAGAGCCTTATTAACCACTTTCATTGCTTTGCTACAGTACATACATTTTAGTTTTAACAAATTTCTGCGATGTGCCTATACTCAGGAACATAAACACATAAAATACTCTTGGGGACACAAAATATTGCACAAGGCTAGATTGAGTAATAGCATGAAGTCAGTGTTCAAAAGTGTGTTAATCCTCTCCCTAAAATAGAAACATAATTTTCCACATCCACTCAGATTGTTTAAGAAGCATAAGTCAACAATATCAGAACATTGTGATTAAGTGAAAAGGTAGTGCAGTCTATGAAAAATTGTTTGAGTCGAATATCATAGACGGAATGTTATGGGAATCTATCTGTGTCTATGTCAAAGTTTCAATGAGCTTTATTCAGATTTTCTAAGATTTGATAGCAAATTGTATATTTCTGGGTAAAACTGAAAACTCCATATACAACGCAATAATAAACAAGCTAATCTATAGGGGGCATGGGAACATAACTTGAAATACTGACAAACAGGAGAGCAAAGCAAACAGGTTTTATTATATTGAAGAGTAATAGAAGAAACAAGCAGGGAATCCATTGTCATCATTGTTTGCAGAACATAAACGATGTTAAAAGCATTGTTGACAGGTCAGCTGTATGTAAATGTGGAAAAGCTCTAATGCATATCAGACATTTATATTTGCCTATGTCCCTATGAAAATCTACAATTCACAGCTGCAACACTATCAAACCACATGAACTGCAATAAGCATATCTCATATTTTGAATTAGGTACTTCAAATACCAAACCAATGGCAATCCAGGGGGCTGTATGACCTAGCGAGTGTTAGGAGCCTGATGAAAATCAGAGTACTTTACAACTGCTATGCTATGAAGCGCAATAAGAATAATGCAACCTACCTTCCATGATAAGCATTCTAGGCTTTGCGGGGGTATGAAAAGCACTATACAAATACCCATAGAATACATTAGATTAAAATATTATGGTTCATATGTAAGTGAATATCAATGTAGTGATTTTGATGGAGCAAGGATGTACCAAATAGAAATTAGATTATTGTGGTACTAGAATGTCATAACATGAACTATTGGATGACAAAAATGTTGTGTTCTAATTATTTCTATAAACATTGCCCCATTAGCATTAATGATATAAAACGTACCCCTAATTCAACAACATTAGCAGGTACAATATTTAGGACACAATGTTTGTGTCAGACAATATTTTTGTTAACTGACCACTAAGATATACCTTAATGGAAATTGACATTGACATTCTAAAAGAGGAAGTTAGAGAAATAATGTGCTCAAAATTCATAGCTTGATAAAGGCATTGAACAACAAATGGTGAGAGAACAGTAAAACATACTTTGATGGATAGGCTCCTTAGTGACAGTGAAGGGTTAAATGGTGACTACTGTTCAATATATAGGGATTTGGGGAGATATTACAAATTAATTGACTCATGTCAATTGATTAACTGTGATTTATAGTGGTTATCCAAATGTGTCTGTTTCTGCAAAAACACCCCCTGATTCTCCCATTTTTAGAGCTGAAAAGCAAAGTTATTCAATGTATTTGGTATCTATAATCAATTTGTTTAAGGCAAAACATTTTTTAATGTACACTTGTTTAAACACTAACAATTTGGGGTTCATAAACAATGAGGATATATCAAATGATCTACATTTTTGGAATGCTTCTTGTAGCTACGTCAAATCGCACCAAATTGTAATGCATGCATATGTATGTAAAAGTTACATACATAATAATAAATAGTATATTTCTCATAAAACTTACATATACACACCTGTGTAGTAATGTCTCATCGGCAGTACTTATTCCCAGGCGGGTTGCTTCAAAGGGGTTGGTTGGGGTATGACATCCTCCAAATAAATGCCTTCTATACTTGGTAGTTTAGTCTGGAGACCCTGAGTCAGGTTTCTTATGCCTGTCTAAATTTTTATTGTCATCTTGATTTCACAACGTGGTTTATACTTGCTGTATTATTTAGGCCCAGATAAGATTTACATCAAGGTTACATCACTTTTTCACTGTGCATGAGGAAGGCATTAGATCGGTAGTTCATAGGTGTTCCCGTGCACCCATCAATGTATTTTGATGTAAACCCATATCTAGATAGGCCCAGAATAACAAAGATTTTGCATCTTGGTTGCATCACTTCTTTGGTGCAGCCCAGTTGCAAAATGTAGGGGGGTATTTACAAAGCCACGTAAATGTTGATTTGTTTGGCTTGGTAAGCAAATGTAATGCAATGCTTTGCATCAGGTAGGCATTTCTCCGGTAGTGCATGAGCATTCATGTGCATCCACCAATGGATTTTATGCAAACTCATTTGTACAAAGAGTAGTAGACATGGGTTGGCATCACAATGGTTCACGTCCTGAGGCTGGCATAACAAAGACAAATATCTTTATTTCTCCTTGTTATTTCCTATTTGCATGTGTGCTGCAGTTACAAAGAGATAAAAGCCTCTTAGGATAGCTTCCGTGCAGAAAGCCAACCCTTCCTGCACGAAATCTGTCCGGACAATAACGCAGACCCCTATGCACTCTTGTAAAAGGGTCTTTGCGTTGGTGGTAGGCAGCCCAAAATGTTCCAGCACTGAAAGAGCAGAAATACACCATTTTCTCAAGACATGGTGCAGTTCTGCTCTCTTCATGTAACACAACTCAGTGCAAAAACATTTCTTGCTGTGCTGCATAGTACTCCTTGAATGGATGAAATGTAATACTTTTCAGAAACCACAATCATTAGCGGTATTGGGCTTGGAAAGATTTGCTAGTCTAAGGTTTGAGGGCACACTTCTGGCATTCCAACACCCAAAAGGTGAAGGGATAAATACTTGCAAATAGTCTAACTACTGGCAATCCCTTGAAGTAGCATTTTAAAACATTGTTGTTCACCACCCGGTGCCACTCTAGACAGAGGACCTGATTTAGGATTAAGCAGATGAAGTAAAGACAGACAGAGTGGCAGAGGACTTTACTGCCTTTACTCGGTGTTTCAGATTTAGAGATGTCCATCAGCCTGTAGACATCAATATACATGGACAGGACCCGCACTCATGGTGGTATCTGTCAATGTAGGAAATGTTTAACGCATGGCGACCGCAAACATGACAGGCCACCAAACCTTTCCTCAGCTTTTTATTTTTCTAAAACAAATTCAAAACAGGGTTTGTTATTTGAAACAAAAAAAACATTGAACCCCACACCAGTTTTTCATCACCGCGTTGGGGTAATTTTTTTTTTTTACTATCCCTTATTGCCAGCATATACCTGGCAGTGACAGACAGTAAAAAAATAAAAAGGCCACATGGCCGTCCACTTGAAATAGGGTGGATGATCGGATGTCTTACTTCTGAAGGCACCTATTCCATCAGGCCATTGAAGGAAGTTTTACATTGACAGAGTAAACTTTACTCCGTTGTCATAAACTTTGCGGTCCGCCTGACACAATATCAGGCAGGCGGGCCTTGAGTTTGGGAGACAGCATGCTTCTTTGCTGTTTCAACATATTACCTGTCCATCAAAAGCTAAATCAACCCCGGAGGACTGCCTAATGCAAATCAGTACGGACCTTGCTCCCCAATGGAACAGTATCCCAAACCTTGATCACCTCACACATTCACCCTGTTGCCCACTGCTCTTTTAGTTGGGATATTTGAGACTCACCTCCCCCCATGAATCTCATCGACTAAGCTACGTCCCTGCTTATTCCTGATGTAAGTGTAGGAACTCTTACCTGCCATGCACAGACTCCTGAAGTTACGACCCATCATTTCCTGAGTGCAATACAAATGAATACATCATTTGGGATGTCACTTACACTCCAGCCGTTGATGCTGTATTCCGTTTCCAACTGTGCTCAAAAGAAAACTATCTAAAAGGCAACACACAGTATTTTTCAAAACTACTTCAAAATAAATAAATGAAGAATATGAAAATCCTAACTAATCCTGTACCACACTGATTTACCTAGCCAGTATATGTGGCATGTACTTCCTTCTGATACCTTGTTTTTGATTTCACGTTTTGCAAAACGATGGGGCATATCAGCAAGGGCCGGCGATAATTATCGCTAAGCGCACTTAGCGCTAGGATAATGATCGCCGGCTATTGTGAATTTTATCGCTGAGATAGCGTGCTATCAGCAACGCTTATCTCAAATGCGATAAAATTCCTCGCGCTAACAGCCAAAAGTGAGATTATCGCTGGAAATCTAGCGATAATCTCACACATTTTGGCGTTAGCTTGCTGATAAGGCAGGGCATACTTGGCCATTATATCCACCTTACATTAGATATAATGGCTAAGTCAGGGTGAAAGCAGGCATAAGGAAAGTAGCGTTAACTGTGGTTAGCACTACTTTTCTTATAGCTATGCCTGTTAGCAATTCCCTTGATAATTGGAGAAATGTCGGTTAGCGACATTTCTCTAGTTATTTTGGGGCGGAACGCCCACTTTGCATCTCATTAGAGATGCAAAGGTGGGCGTTATGGGAAAGGGCGCTAAAGCAAGGAATCACGCGTTAGCGTGACCTTGCTGATTAAGCGATAAAATTATCGCCGCTTTTCGTCCGAAAACAGACGCTAAAGCGGCGATAATTTTTTATCGCCAGCTTGCTGATATGCCCCGATGTGACTAAAACTAAAAAAGCTAAAACCTTAAACTCGTAAAACATTTGAAAATGATAATAATAAGCAGAGTGGACCGTATCAATGGTATGCGATAGAGTTAATACGTTGCCTTTCCATTACACAGAATAGATAACTAAAGACTTTAGGAATCTACTCTACAATGGGTACTGCACAATTTGCGGCTCAGTGTCCTGGAACGCTTGTTTCCGGGCAGCTCTCTGGCGAGGGCACATTCATTTGAAAGGGAAATGTAAACTGATTAAAATACACTTGTTCCACTGCTTTTGAGATAACTGTAATTAGCTCCATAACAGGTTGATGCTACAAATGAGGTTGCGAGCACAACTTTTAGTGCAGTCGTTTCTCTAATTAACTCGACCCCTGATGAAATCAAAAGATGATACAACGATTCATGAATATGGAAGATCTGAAGGAATGGGGTCATTGTATCACCATATCTTAGCCTCGGAAACCAAGCATGTGAAGATAACTTTCTGAAGACAAAATCGTACTCTGTGGAGGTTCGTAAGGATTGGATAATGACATTGCTTTTAATTATTAAATCATTGAAACTCAGAAACGTGTTTGAAACAGAATATTTGCTGTTCACTAAGTGTTGTGTGGAAAATTCTTTCGAGGACATTCACCGAATATTGCATTTGCAAAGACCTAGCTGTGTGAAATGAATGCAATGCATGAAATAACTAATCAACATTTTCAGAATTAAGTTAAATGTAAATGTCAATTTCATTATGGAGAGTGTACATATTTCTCACCTAGCTTTTCTATGTTTCTAGATTTTTTATTTTTATTTATTTGAGTTTTATATAGCGCTGGCTAGACCCGGAGGTATCAGAGCGCTTTACATAAGGATCCAGATAATCAGTTACAAGTTACAAGAAAATATTTCAAGAGCGTCGCAAGACGAGATGAATGGAGCTTAGAACGGTAAGGGGTGGGGTACAAGTGTAGGAGGAAGAAAGGATGGAAATAGGATGGATGGAGAGACGAAGGAGAGTCCGCCCAAAGTCCGGCTGGGTCCGGACGGCCGAGGGGGGAAGTCCACAGCCCATCTCCTCTATAGCTATCAGGTAGCTCCACCGGGCATCAGTTAAGTGGCTAGGACTCAATGAGAAAACAATTAGAGAGCCAAGAGGAGGGATAAATGGAGCGTAAAGGAGAAAGTGGGTGGAGTAAAGGGGTAGGAGGGAGAGTATGACGGAGAGACAAAGTAAGGTCTGCCCAATGTCCGGCTTGGTAGGTGACGGTCGAAGTGGTAGTCCGCAGCCCATCTCCCCTACAGCTATCAAGTAGCTCCACCGGGCATGGGCCAAAAACCTAGGTCTCCACGGTCAGAGGTAGGTTCACAGATTCGGTATCCTGTAGGGTCGGCGGGATGGGGGATATGTTCAAGGTCTGGTCTAAGTCCGTTTTTTTTTTCAGAGGAGTAGCACGACGTGGTAGGGAACACTGTGGCAGCCATCTTGGGGTCAGGCAGGGGATTAACAGGTAGTAACAGGGAGGGCTTAAAAACTTGCTTGCCAAAATATCATGGTGGCCCTCATGCCCCTCATTACAGACCTGACCTTGGGGAGCATTCATAGAAAACCAAAAGTATGTAGCAGCAGATCAGCGTGTGAAGCACGGACACACTCGAAATATGTAAATTAGATGGGAGCCATCGCCATTTTAAGATCGGCAATTATGGAGTTGCAACCTCCACACTGGTGTACACAGACACAAGCAACCTCAGCCGTTTATTAAAAATCGGCATTGGGCTTGAGATCTAGCAACAATGGGCACTTTTAAGGCATACTCGGTTTGCTGTGGATAAATTGCAGGTAGGTGTGGATTTACTTTCCCCACTGTCAGGTCGACCATCAGGGCCTCTACAGTGCTCCTGATGCCCTCAGGTCTGCAGGTCTGCAGGCCTTGACTCCGTCACCTGAGGCACCGGAGGGGGCCCGGTGGTCCGATGCTCGTCACCAGCTCAGCGGGGGAAGGCCTAAAGGCCGGCCGGTCGTCGTTATTGCAGGCAGGGACAGGCTTGCGATCTCAATACCCCAGTTTTTTTTCAAAATCTCCCTCTTACCAAGTTCAAAATGTTTGCAAGTATGGTACATTAGATCATGGTAGGCAGGAGGAATTGGGGTAGGGACATGGACTTGGATAACAGAGGACAGGAGGGACATAGAGAGGTGCACCAAACTGACCCTACAGGGCAGGCATCAGGGTTTGCAGCAGCAAAATACACCACACAGGGCATGCGGGATGGGAGTGCAGCACAACAATCCATAGAAAGCAATAGGGAGGGGACAGGGGAAAGAGGCAATGGTAGCTAGCTGACCATAATGGACAGACAGGAGAGAAAGCTTCAGCATAACAGACCATAAAGGGCACGAGGGACGGATCAGGGGCATTACAATGGAACAGACAAGCCAGGAGGGAGGGAATAGGGGTCTGCACATGGAAACAGAGGGCTGGGGGCAAGGGGGCAGGGCAGGAGCAGCAAGATGACCATGGAAGTCAGGCAGGATGGGCACTAGAAACAAGACACACCATGGAGAGCAACAATGAGACTAAGATGGCATACACACAGACCATGGAGGGAAGGTGGGAGGGGGTCAGTGGCAGCTAGCTGACCACACAGGGAAGGTGGCAGGGGCCATGGCACCACAGAAGACCATACATGGCATGCGGGAGGATTAGTGGCAGCACAATGGCAATGATGGGCAAGAAGGAGGGTGCAGGAGCATGCACAAATGACCATGCAGGATAGAAGGGAGGGTCAGGACCTGGGCACAGACAAGAGAGTTCAGGGGAAGGGGCCTCACAACAGACCGTGCTGGGTAGGCAGAAGGAGCATTTGCAGCACAACAGACCAGGGAGGGCAGAAGGGTGTGGCAGTAAAATGGACCATGGAGGACAGGAGGAAGGGGATAGGGGCATGGCATGTGGACAGGCAGGGTGGAGGTAGCAGGGACAGGTTACAGTCATCTGACAATGCTATGCAGGTGAGAGGGGAGTGGCAGCTCAACAGAACACTCAGAGTAGATAGGAGTGGCAGGTCCAGGGAACATGGTGGGCAAAAAGGATGGAGCAGCGGCATGCACAAAGACATCAGAGGGCAGGGGTAAGGAGAATAGGGGCAGCAAGCTAAGCACAGAGGCTAAGCAGGAGGTCAATGATGGGCCATAGAATTGGGCAATGGAGGGCAGGAGGAGTGGACTGGTACATCATGCTAAATGGAGGGCAGTGGCAGCACATCAGACCATGCATGGCAGGAGGGAGGAGGCTAGTCCATGGATTCAGACAACAGAGGATAGGGAGGAGGTGGATGGGGCAGCAAGCTAACTGTTCAGAGAAGGTGGGTATTAGGAACTTTATTGTTTTTAAAATGTGTGTCTGTGCGAACTACTTAAAATATTAACAAGTATGCAACATAATCTCACTTTTATTCAGGAAGAAGAGGACGTTTGTGACTGTGAGTCTGGGCTCACTTGGCAGAAACACCCCCTGACCCTCCACCCCCCATTGCAAAATGTAATGCCCGTAAAAAAGGGTAGGTGGACGCAGTGTTATATAGAACATAGTCCAGAGAGCACGATTGAAAATGAAAACTAAATATAGTATATGGTATAAATTATGCACCAAAAAGTTTGATATAAGATGAACCGGGGAGTGAAATATAATATGCAATACATTGTGCGCAATGACAGATTCATTGGAGAGCGCGAGATAGCACAGGCAATAGCGCGTGCTATGCGATATGCGCCTTGGAGTGTAATATGCACAGGGCAGTGTTGTGTAACCAAACTAGTCTCTAAAGTTGTAATATAAAATATGTGCTGGGGAGTGTAACGTTGCATATGCACAGTGACAAAGAAATGGATCCCAGATTGTAATATGTATGGCATAGCGCTGTGCGTTATAACATAGGCATCGAGGAAGGCACGTTAGATGGGGTGATATAACCTGTGCGAAGGCAAGTGTGGCATGACATATACACGGGGTGGTGTTACTGTGCACATGGGCTAGAGAGTGTCATAGCATACGCACTAGCTGGTGAAATACAACACAGAGGTGTGTGGCACTCGGCAGGCACTGGTGGGTGTAACACAGCATTGGGCTCAGCCAGGAGCACGCTGTGACTCTCAAGTGAGGTTCGTCTCCATTCTAGAGAGTAAAATAAAAAGTATTACACATCCGGCGGTGGATGTGTGTTTTATTTACCTTGAGGGGGTTTCTTGCATAGTTTGGTCGAATTTTTGTCGAATCCCCTTTGAATGGCTTGGTGTGTGTGTGTATTAAATGTGCCCGTCAATAGCTACCAATGTTTGTATAAATAAACAACAAGGGTGTCTACTTGGAGAGTACCCACCGGCGGGGGCGCCGGGATTAGGCACGGTAGGGCATCAGACACATCAGAGCTTCACTAGCGGTGTAAATACATTCCATGTGGATTCATTGTATGCATAGTCACCTTTTAATGAATATCACGCAAATCGTCATGGTGATAGGTACATACGGTTTGTCCAGCATGTCCTAGGTGTTTCTATAAATATATATTTGTTAAAAATAATAAAAAACAAAGGCTATGACCCGGGGGTTGGGGTCCCCGGGGAAGATTAATGCCTTGGGAGGCCCAAATTAATTTTTTTCAACAAAAATAATTAGGGTGCAAGCCCTGGGGGATGGGGTCCCCAGGGCCAATAAATTAGAAAAAGAAGGGGGGCCACACAGCCCTCCTTCTTAAAAAACTTAAAATAAATAAAAGACCGGCATCACGCCGGAGGCCATGCCCCCTCCTTGCAGCACTCTGCATACGCGCCCCCTGGCCAGTTGTAAGTTGGGAAATTAATTCCCCTTCAATACTGAGGGTCCCTGAGGGCCAACTAGCCCAACAGGTATCTCCAGTATGGGCCAGGGTGCTGCGTTGCAGACAGGTGTTCTGAGGCCACGCCCCTTTTTAAATTTCTATGCAACACAGCTCTGTGGCGCTTAATGGAGGTACCTAGTGGGCTAGTTTGACCCTAGGGACCCTTAGGATTCAAGGGGACTCAACTTAGAACGGCCACAGGGCGCGTTTACACAGTGGTGAAGGGAGGGGACGGGGCCTGAGGTGACGTGTGCAAACATGCCCTGTGGTGCATTTTAATTTGGGGAAATAATTCCCTTTCAATCCTGAGGGACCCTGGGGGCCAACTAGCCCACCAGGTGCTTCCAGTAGGCGCCACTGCTCTGCGTTGCAGAGAGGTGGTGCAGGCCGTGCCCCTTTTTACACCTCTCTTCAATGGCATTTACTGGACGTACCTAGTGGGCTATTTTGCCCCTAGGGACCCTCAGGATTCAAGGGGACTTAATCTCCCAACTTAAAAAACGGCCACAGGGCGTGCTTACACAGTGGGGAAGGGAGGGGACGGGGCCTGAGGTGATGTGTGCAAACACGCCCTATGGCGCGTTTTAAGTTGGGAAATAATTCCCCTTCAATCCTGAGGGACCCTGGGGCTAACTAGCCCACCAGGTGCTTCCAGGAAGCGCCACTGAGCTGTGTTACAGAGAGGTGGTCCAGGCCGTGCCCCTTTTTACATCTCTATGCAACGCAGCTCTGTGGCGCTGTGGAAATTTAGCGTGCAAACTGAACATTATCTGCGCCATCTTGCCTCTCCCCAGCGCCACGCATAGCAAATGCACGGTCGCCATTTTAGGCACCCCACTCTCTCTCCCCGCTCACTCTCGATCGCCAGCGCTTTCCCCCGGCGCTGCGAGCATCCCCCGCGCGCCGGCCACCCCCGCTCTCTCATACAGGCCATAAACCCTCTCCTTCTGCGCGACCCTGCTACGAACCACATCCAGCCGACATCCCATACATGGTCATGCCTCTCCTTTGATAACCCCCTTCCTCTGCGCCCCATTGTCCGAACTGGTCCCAGGCCATCACCTAGCCCTGCGGATGCAGTTTATTGCCCCTACTGTAAGGGAAACACCCCGCATCAAAGGGATTACAGTAGATCAAAGCCCCTACCCCCTGAGACCCGGCCGGTTGCACACACCCCCGAGAATTAGCGGAATTCCCTGCTGCGCGATAGCCATCTCCCACTGCGGGTAGGGTGGGAACCTCTACTGTAACTATGTGTGGGATCGGATCTGAGCCGGGGCTTCAGGGGATGTTCTTTCAGGCATCAAGAGAATCTCAAGAATGTACTATATGTAATAAAGCAATAAACCGGTGTATAAGAGACCAGGTCTCAGAGATGCGGTTAGAGCACCTCGTGACGATACCTTGCTGTCTGATCTGATGTGTTCTGCTCCGACGGAATAAAACTTTGTTTCCTGCCTTCCAGTCTCCGGCGCCTGCCTCTTTCATTGGTAAATTATCGAGTGGTATAAGAGGCGATTACCGCCGGGCAAATACTTGAAAGGTTATCGACTGAAACTGCCGCTACCATTTAACAATTGGCGTCCCAAACGTGGGGCCCATCAGCGACACGTGGATCCAGTGGGAGAGGTCCCGACGACAGAGTGAACGACTGCAACGATCGGGAGAGCTCCTGCCCAATAGACCCTCATCTGGCAGCCGATCATCCGAACTTCACTGGTTCCGAGCAGACCTCTCTTGAGTGATCTACGGTCCTGACTGGGAACCATCAGGAGTGCCGCGGCAAATACGGAGAGTAGAGGACGATCGGGCGCTGGAGGCGGAAGACGAGAAACTATCCACGCGGTCCGGGTAAGGTCGTGATACACGACAAAATGCGAAATAATTGATTGATTGTTTAAAGCTTTGGAAATACTAGTATTGCTCATTGATTGTGCTCATTGATTGTTCTCTTTGAGATATTCGCTGTCTACAAACGGGGAGGAGTAGAAATACTCTCTCTCTCTCTCTCCCTTTGCAGATAGTGAAGGGTAGGTAACGCAGACTTTTGTCCCCGTTGAAACCCGTCGTGCCTATCTTTATCTCCCCATTGATTGATTGTCCGAACATTGATTGTTTTGGAGAATAGTGCTTTTTTGAGATATTCTCTGTTTGCAAATAACGTAGAATAGGACTATTCTGTCTAGTCTTTGCAAATAGTGAAGGGTAGGTAATGCTGACTTTTGTCCCCGTTGAAACCCGTCATGCCTATCTTTATCTCCCATTGATTGATTGATTGATTGATTGTCCGAACACTAGTTGTTCGATATTGGTTCTTTGGAGGTATTCTCTGCTTGCAAATAACGAAGAATAGAGATATTCTGTCTAGTCTTTGCAAGCAGTGAAAAGATAGGTAGTGCTGACTTTTGTCCCCGTTGAAACCCGTCATGCCTATCTTCTCCCCACTGATTGGTAGTTGGTTCTGCCCGGACCGCTTATTAGAGGTGAACCATCCGGCTCCACTGGAGGGCACCCCTAATAAGGACATGTTCACTAAATATGGACTAGTCGCCGTAGCTTATACCAAGCTATGGCATAAATATACAAAGAAGGACCCCGAGAGTCAGTGGCCACTGATGGGATCCTTCGACGACCATAAGATAGAAGCGCTAGAAATAGCTCTGCGTAGCAATAAGACGACGCCTACTATGCTTGACAGTATTGGCATGTGGCGCAAAGAAGCAACGCAACGGAAAAAGAGGGAAGAAGTAAAAGCAGAAAAGGAATTACGAAAGGCAGCTCACCTTGCCGCTAGAAAGTTAGAAGAAGAAATAAAGGAGAGAAGGGAAACTAAATTAAGACAGGAACCCGAAACATCAGGACAGTACGCTGTTAGGACCCCTTCTTTGCTCTACCCTGAGTTGTCCTCCAAGCAGCGAACGAATGATGAATTACTGTTAGGTCCCCCGATCATTTACATGCCCCCTCCATATGCACCCTCCCAGCCAGTAGTGCAACACCTACAACCCCCGAACACGAGCGAAAGCAGTACAGGGGCCTCGGTCCTCACGGCCTCTGCGCCGGCTGAGCCTCTTGCACTGAACCCAATGTCGGTTACAACGCTAGATGACCATGAGATGGGAAAGAAAGAATCCACCAGACTGAATCGATTAACAAAGGATGAACGAGCAGGAATTGATAAGATAGTAGGGACACTGGTGGAGCGAAAAGAAAGTGAGGAGTATATAACAGACGTGTATAACTCGTATGCCGACAGCCGCAGACGACACTTCGTCGTACGGCTCTGTTATCACGCCCTGAATGCGTATGAGGAAAGATACCACGATAAAGGTCCCGAAGGCTTAGCAGCCCTATATAGGAAGGTAGACATCGGAGAGGAAAGAGAGGGCGACGTTACGAACCTCTTCACTCGTACACTCGAGGTCTACCGACACCTTAAAGAACATGGACAGACCACCAAAGCAGAAACCCCCATAGCGACTAAGCCCCAGGAAGGGAGGGCTGATGCCATGATGCCCATTAAAGAAGCTCCCCCCTACTGGGTCCCCCCACGAGGTCTGGGAACACATGACGACATCAACCACCAAGATGCGAAGGGAAGGGTTGTATATAACTGGGTCTACCAGCCGTGGGACCGGCAAGACATTTTGACCTTTAGAAAAACTCTACCCGACTTAAGAAAGAACCCGACTGCCTTCTACACTGAACTGGGTACAGCCTTAGGTTCTACGATTATGACTTTAGCAGATATCGACTTGTTCTTTGGGCTATGTCTGCCGGCTGATGTGTGGAAACAAATCCGGAAAGTTGACCACGCTGAGCCGTTCGGATATACCTGGGTACAACTCGATACCATAGATAAGCAGCGAGAACCAGGACAGAAACCCCCAAAAGCCATATTAGAGCTCCCAGACAAGATTGTGCTAAAACTGAAGACTCTAATCCCAGAAAGAAAGGTAGATTGGTCGATAGTAACGGCTTGCCGCCAGAAACCCCAGGAGGATGTGTCTGAATACTTCTCCCGATTCGAGACTGTGTTTTCCGATTACAGTGGCCAAGACATGACCACCGCAACCGGACATCACCTCTTTGTCCAGAATTATGTGAAGGGTCTGACACAAGAAATTTCCCAGAAATTACAGACCAGCGAGAGTAGCTGGGCAGCCTCCAAACCCGCAGTGATTCTCCAGATGGCCCAATACTACGAAAATCAGAAAAACGAGAACGATAGGGCATCAGAGAAGAAGAAAAAGGAACTGAAGGAGAGGGTAATGATAGCTCAGTTGCAAGGGGTGACCATAGGAAGGGAACCCCCGAAAGAGAATTACCACCCAACCGCCCCTAGAAAGCTACCCCCTAGGGACCATACACCTGCACCCTACAACGGACGGAGAGACTTAGATGGGAACCAATGTGCGTTCTGTAGAGGGTTCGGACACTGGAAATCCCAGTGCCCAGTCCTTCTGGAACTAAACAAAAATAGGGATCCCAGAGACACAGCATATGACCCCAGAAACAGAGGACAGGGACGAGGGCACACGAACAACGCAACCAACGTCAGGCCAGGCAACCCAAACGCCTTTGACCGCCCCCGACAAAACCAGTGTCAGCAGTCCGACTATGAAAGCACCCATGACTTCGCATAGGACCGCCAGGGGCAAGGGAGGGATCCAGTCGAACTCCGTGTTGACCAGCAAGGCCCTTACATCACTGCTAAGGTCTTGGGCACAAAATCCCCATTCCTGGTAGACACTGGGGCGACACGTAGTGCGTTATCCAAACGACTGATCCCTAGGGCACCCTTGTCTGGCTCACATGTAACCTCAATAGGCTTCGATGGAACGCCCTCCACTAACCCCTTATCAGCACCAATCTCCTTTGACTTAGAAGATAACACCACTGACACGACCTTTCTGCTCTCCTCCAACACCCCCGATGCTATTATGGGACTTGATTTGCTAAAACATTTTCGAGCTACCATCAGATGCTCCCCAGACGGAGTTCGAGTCATCCTACACGATAACCCAGATTTGTCCAGACCCTGTCACACACGGTGTATGCTCTCTATAACCGATGCTGACATGTCCCTACTCGACACATTACCTTCACATCTATGGGCTAAAACCGACTCAGATGTAGGACGCATGGTGATCGACCCGGTACACATAACCGTCCGACCGGACGCAGTGCTCCCAAAGCTTCCACAGTATCGGATATCACCCGAAGGCGAGAAGGCATTGGTGGAAATCATCGAGTCCCTAGTCGAGGCAGGAGTGGTAGAAGAAGTAGTGAGTAATGTTTGCAACAGCCCTATCCTACCCATTGTAAAGAAGCAAGGCGAGGGGGATGAGAAAGCCTACCGCTTCATTGTTGACTTGCGAGAGGTTAACAAAGTAGTCATACCCCAGTACCCCGTGGTCTCAGACATCACCACCATCCTCACCCTGATTCCATCCACTGCCACCATCTTTACTGTTATTGATCTCAAGAACGCATTCTTTTCCATCCCCATCCACCCAGACAGCCGCTACCTGTTCGGATTCACTTTAAAAGCCCGTTCATACAGATTCTGCAGGGCACCCCAAGGCTACACTGAGAGTCCCAGTATTTACAGCCAAGCCCTCAAGAGGCAACTGGATGCAGTCCAACTACCCGATGGAGTGGTGTTGATACAGTACGTCGATGACATTCTTTTGGCGGCCGACACCGCTCCACTTGCCGTCACAGCCACCATTCACCTCCTCCGCTTCCTTGCGGAGAACGGTCACAAGGTCTCCAGAAAGAAATTGCAATTCTGCCAGCCCCAAGTAACGTATCTAGGCCACCTACTATCCAAAGACGGGAGGAAACTTACCCCTGACCGAATTCAAACCATTCTAGAAACCCCTGTTCCCAAAACTCAGAAGCAAGTGCGGTCCCTAGTGGGCCTCACCTCCTTTTGTCGACAGTGGTTGCCAAATTTTAGTCTTATCGTAAAACCTCTGCTTTCCCTGCTGGCTAAAGATACCCCCTTCCCCCTCCCCTGGACACCCGAATGCCAATCCTCCTTCAAAGAATTACGAGACGCCCTCTGCTCGGCCCCAGTCCTAGGAACCCCAGACTACACTAAACCTTTCTCCCTCTACACCCACGAAAGGGAGGGATGTGCGTTGTCTGTCCTAACCCAGTCCATAGGCCCTAAGCAACGCCCTTGTGCCTACTTCTCTGCCACTCTTGACCCCGTAGCCAGAGCTTTGCCCGCCTGCCTTCGAGCAGTAGCCGCCGCTGCTGTCTCTATCCGGCAAAGTGAGTGGATCGTGCTCTCGAACCCCCTCACCGTGCTAGTACCCCATGCTGTTGATACCCTCCTGAACCAAACCAAGACTCAACACCTGACTAGCGCACGACTGACTGGTTATGAACTGACTCTGCTTGCACCCCATATCACATTGAAACGATGCACCACTCTGAATCCAGCTACTCTACTACCTCTCCCTGACGCTGACCCCAATGCATCCCCTATACATGATTGCGTGACCCTCACCGACGAACAAACCAAGAGTAGGGTTGACCTCCGGGATACTGCCTTCCCGGACCCTGACGGAGAACTGTGGGTGGATGGCTCATGCATCAAGCTCCCTGATGGCACCACCTCAGCTGCCTATGCAGTCACCACAGCTCGAACAGTTGTTGAGACAGCCCGCATCACACAGCGATCCGCACAGGCGGCTGAACTAATTGCCCTCACACGAGCCTGCATCCTGGCAGCAGGGACAACCGCAAACATTTACACAGACAGTCAGTATGCCTTTGGGGTAGTTCACCACTTCGGGCTCTTATGGAAGGAGAGGGGATTCTTGACTTCTCATGGCACACCCATCCTGCATGGAGATCTAGTCTCTGCCCTGACCGAAGCAGTCCTCCTCCCCACACGGTTAGCTGTGATCAAATGCCAGGCACACAAGAAAGTG
Source organism: Triturus cristatus (assembly GCF_964204655.1). Taxonomy (NCBI): domain Eukaryota; kingdom Metazoa; phylum Chordata; class Amphibia; order Caudata; family Salamandridae; genus Triturus; species Triturus cristatus. Next base: position 1,207,873,887 of record NC_140591.1, on the reverse strand, counting down.
ACAGACATTATAGGTCAGGGAAATGCACTAGCTGACATTACTGCCCGAACCACAGCCGAGAATAGGTCCACGACCCGCATGTACGTGACCAGGTCACAAACTGAGAAATGGAAGGATGCTAGGGAAACGATTAGGGATATCCAACTAGCCAGCACACCACACGAATTAACTGAATGGGCCCGGGTGGGATTGAAGGACGATGACGGTTGTTGGCGAACTAAAGACTCGAACAAATGGTTGCTACCCGACTCATACTTGATCCCCATGCTGACCATGGCACACTCCCCCGCACACATAGGGTCTGCCCCCATGATCGAACTCATCTCCAAAGTCTGGCACAACGACAGAATACCAGACTCAGCCAAACGTCTGGTCCAACAATGCCTAGTATGCCTCCAACACAAACCTGGGAAAGGAACTGCTGTACCCCGGGGAGGGTTTGGGGTCCCCAATCACCCCTTTGAAGTCCTACAAATGGACTATGTCCAGCTAGAAAGGTGCCAAGGTTTAAAGTATGTACTTGTCGTTGTGTGTGCCTTCAGCAAGTGGGTGGAAGCCTACCCAACCCATGACAACACCGCTATGACTACCGCAAAAGTACTACTGAAGGAATTCTTCCCCCGATACGGCCTTTGTCGAATTTTGTGGAGCGACAACGGCCCCCACTTCGTAGCCGAAGTTATCCAACTCATCTTAAAGGGGTTGGGTGTAAAACAGAAATTCCATGCGGTCTTCCATCCCCAATCTGCAGGCCTGGTTGAGCGACACAATGCCACATTGAAGCTTAAGATAGCAAAAATAGTCGCCACCACAGGACTAAGATGGCCAGACGCTCTCCCACTAGCATTGCTATCAATGCGTTCCACCCCCACCAAACACCACTTAACCCCCTACGAGGTCGTCTTTGGGCGGCCCATGAACCTTTGGACTGCACCAAAACCAACATCCATCCACGACGTCCCGGACGTCCTCATGTTTGACTATTTGTATAACCTAACTAAGACGTTGTCTGTTATCCATCAGCAGGTGCTGCACGCCATTCCCGATGTTTCCAGGGGCCCGGGACACGACATCCAACCCGGTGACTTCGTCTTAGTGCGTAACTTCCAGCGCACCAAGAGTCTGGAGCCCCGGTGGACGGGCCCCCTGCAAGTCCTGATCACCACCCGAACAGCTCTTCGAGTGGAGGGGAAACGCAATTGGCTGCATGCACACCACTGCAAGAAGATATCACCAACCCTGACAACCACGGACAACATCACCGCCCAAGAGGAACTTCTGGACAAAGACCGACCATCCCTGAGCCGCTGCCCGGATACAGAGACACTTGAATTGATTGAATATCCCGATCCCACTGTGCCATCCAAAGAAGGGTATAACTTGCGACGAAAGGAGAGAACTTCGGCTAAGCAGACCACAGGCTAAGTGGAAATCTCAGAACGGTAGCCTAGTCACCTCAAAGGCCACCAGGAGAGAAACTAAAACAAAGTCTGTGGATCTGCCCGCTACCGAGTCTCTTGAAGGTGATGGAAGCGCCCGACATGAAGATGATGGAAGCAACCGGACGTCCGAAGATCCACTACAAAAACCCAAAGACTGACCGAATGCACAGCTTTAAGACAATAGCACTTTTCATTTCCCTTCTCTTTTGCCTTCTCCTCGTGGTCACCTTCTGGATCATGGAGGAGAGCACACCCGTTCATAAGACATTGCTGACCACCGTTCAACCTACCACCATGAAAGAACACCATCTGATCTCACTTTCACCCCAACTCCGAGAAAGGCGTAAGGAGTTCTGGAATAACTCTTTTGTGCAGTTGCTCCACCAACACAATCTTGCCACCAACGTCACTAACTGCTGGATCTGTGGATTGCTGCCCCATGCCACTGGGCACTCAATCCCTTTCATCCCTTCACCTTTTTCTGTCCATGGTTCCTGCCTCGCCTGGCTGATCCTCCTGCAGGAGAGCTACAAGGACAATGCCACTTCCGGCAGAACCATGTCACACTTCTACCATGGGTTCTGGCTGAACAAAACTGGTAGAGCCTCCGCCCTCTTCTGCCCTCTGAGATCGAACACTTCCTTTCACATGGACATCCCCGCCAAAGAACGAATCGAAATGCAAGTGTTCAACAATCCAGCCAGACCCACCTTCTCTTACCTCCGAAAACGGACAGCCGCCACCCTAACAGTGGCCCTGTCCGTCATCAACATCACTGGATCTGTATGCCTCGAAGGCCTGGGGGCACAGCTGGTGGGCCACAGCTCCTGCCTCATCACCCGAACATTGGACTCAGTTGACCCACCCCCCTTTGTTGCCTCCCCGAATATGTACTTCGTCTGTGGTACTAAGGCCTACACCTGGCTCCCGAAAGGTTGGGGAGGCACCTGCTACATCGCCTTTGTCCTTCCTCCGATGTATGTGGCTCCAGCAAACCATCACCGACAGAAACGTGCCAAAGACATTGTACAAGCCGACTCCACCGGAGCACAGTTCATGGACGCAGTAAAGGGTCTTGTTCCGCTCTGGGGTCCGATGGCAAACAGCCGTGCCATCCGCCACTTAACCCAGGCAGTCGAAACAGCAATGAACATTACAGCTGGCGCTCTCGCCAACAACACCGCTGAACTTCAGGCCATCCGCCTGGTGGCTCTCCAGAACCGCCTTGTTCTAGATGTGGTTCTGGCTGATCGCGGAGGAGCATGCCGCATCATTGGGTCCAGCTGTTGTACCTACGTACCGGATAACTCACCCTCAGTCTACAAAGCAATTGAACACCTCCACAGACTGTCCACAGAGGTCCATCAAGAGCAAGAAGAATGGTCACTGGGGAGTTGGTTTTGGGACACTATTAAAGGTTGGGGATGGAGGCTGTTTTCATTTATCCTCATACCAATCGTGATACTATGTGGATGTTGCTTGGGGATTCAGTGTCTGCCACCTTTATGTTCGCTTTTTATGAACTGCATCTGCCCTAAGACTTTGGACTTTGAACCAGAGCGGATGAAAGCTCTGAATGAGGTGGAGGTACGGGGTATTATGGGGATAGATCCAAACTAGGCAAGCTGGCGAGACATGTTAAAAGGGAGGACTGTGGAAATTTAGCGTGCAAACTGAACATTATCTGCGCCATCTTGCCTCTCCCCAGCGCCACGCATAGCAAATGCACGGTCACCATTTTAGGCACCCCACTCTCTCTCCCCGCTCACTCTCGATCGCCAGCGCTTTCCCCCGGCGCTGCGAGCATCCCCCGCGCGCCGGCCACCCCCGCTCTCTCATACAGGCCATAAACCCTCTCCTTCTGCGCGACCCTGCTACGGAACCACATCCGACCGACATCCCATACATGGTCATGCCTCTCCTTTGATAACCCCCTTCCTCTGCGCCCCATTGTCCGAACTGGTCCCAGGCCATCACCTAGCCCTGCGGATGCAGTTTATTGCCCCTACTGTAAGGGAAACACCCCGCATCAAAGGGATTACAGTAGATCAAAGCCCCTACCCCCTGAGACCCGGCCGGTTGCACACACCCCCGAGAATTAGCGGAATTCCCTGCTGCGCGATAGCCATCTCCCACTGCGGGTAGGGTGGGAACCTCTACTGTAACTATGTGTGGGATCGGATCTGAGCCGGGGCTTCAGGGGATGTTCTTTCAGGCATCAAGAGAATCTCAAGAATGTACTATATGTAATAAAGCAATAAACCGGTGTATAAGAGACCAGGTCTCAGAGATGCGGTTAGAGCACCTCGTGACGATACCTTGCTGTCTGATCTGATGTGTTCTGCTCCGACGGAATAAAACTTTGTTTCCTGCCTTCCAGTCTCCGGCGCCTGCCTCTTTCATTGGTAAATTATCGAGTGGTATAAGAGGCGATTACCGCCGGGCAAATACTTGAAAGGTTATCAACTGAAACTGCCGCTACCATTTAACAGCGCTTACTGGAGGTACCTAGTGGTCTAGTTGGACCCTAGGGACCCTCAGGATTCAAGGGGACTTAATCTCCCAACTTAAAACAGCCACAGGGCATGTTTACACAGTGGGGAAGGGAGGGGACGGGGCCTGGGGTGACGTGTGCAAACAAGCCCTGTGGCGCGTTTTAAGAGGTAGTTTTAATCCCCTGCCCTATTATATACTAGGGGCTTACAGAGGAGGTCATGCTAATCACAGGGGGACCCCAACGCATAGTGTTCCCTAGTGTATGTAGGTGTTTTCACTATATTCTGAGTGTCTTTTAACATAGCACTGGCTCTAGAACTGGTTAGTCAGACTCAGTTACCACCAGTATCCGTCTGAAAAAGTTGAGGGTACAGGATGATTTTGCAACAAGGCTTCTTTCTGCTATTCTGTTTGTTCTTTCTGCACGTTATCCTTCTTCCTGCACTTTTCTTCGTCTTTGAGGACTTCTGTTGCTTCTTTCTGCATTTCTTTTTTTTCTTTCTGTGCGTTTTTTTTTCTTTCTTCACATGTCCTATCTCTGTAGGCATAGTTAGAAATTAGCATTTAAAAAACCTTTGAAATTCACTGAAAAAAACCATAGGTTTCAGGCACGTTATAGTTAGGAATTAGCCTTTAAAAAACCTTAGAAATTCACTGAAAAAACCATAGGTTTCAGGGGCGTTATAGTTAGCTGGACTTTTCACTTGTTCAAAACCATTGAAATTCCCCCGTTATAGTTAGTTCAACTAACTATAACTCGCGCGCCCGCAATGCACTGCTGATGACGTCACATATTACATCACTCATGACATGGTCAGTGACATCACTCATGACATCACTCATGACATTTCAAATGACATCACTGATGACATCACTGATGGCATCATCCTTGTGATAGAGTGGCAGACCTCCTCTTCCCCTAATATAACCTTTGATACACACATTCAAAAATAGAAACTAACATTTTCAAAACAATGGACATATCAATACCAGTTACAACAACCTATTCAGTAATTCTAAGATCCACATACACATCCACTCATTCACCAACAGTCCTATACAGTCACTCATACATGTACTCACTCATCATATGTATTCATACACCTATACATCCTGTTACACAACACCACTCATCCATAGAGTTACTCTCACACATAGTCACTCATGCTAATAAAGAATCAAACATCCATTTAATTGCATATACAGTTATACACACACCACCACACTTACTTCTATAGAAACTTACACATACTTAGTCTTATAAACAATCACCTGTAGAAACAACTACTTATTTCTATAGGTACTCTTCCAATCTCTCACTCTCACATATAATCACCTATATACACCAATACTCACATATACTTGTTTAAAGCATATGTACTTACTCATAAATACACTATTGATACAGTCATTCACTCACTAACACACCCATGCACACACTCATCCACCCATACAGTCCTGCACACATGCTGTCTTCAACACAAACAAATAGTGAGTCACTCATTCATGCACCTATGCACTACGTAATACCCCCACCGAACCATATAGACACTCAGACACTCATACTGATACTCAAAAAACCAACTAATAACCTATATAGACACTCATGTAGCTACTCACCAACCCATGCAGCCACTTATACACAAAGTGACAGACAGATACAGATATTTACATATTTAAACATTACTCACTAAGCCATGTATTCATTAAGATACACTTAATCAGACAGTTATACAATCAATTTTTCAAAAACAAATCATCCATTTAGACACTAATATACCCATTTATTCTTCCATCGACCTTGAGATATAAAACATATGCAATTTCAGAAAAACATACATTCACTGGATGATGTCATCAGTGATGTCATCAGGGATGTCATTTGAGATGTCATCAATGATGTCATGAGTGATGTCACTGACCATTTCATGAGTGATGTAATATGTGACGTCATCAGCAGTGCATTGCGGGCACGCAAGTTATAGTTAGCTGAACTAACTATAACGGGGGAATCTCAATGGTTTTGTACGGGTGAAAAGTCCAGCTAACTATAACGCCCCTGAAACCTATGGTTTTTTCAGTGAATTTCTAAGGTTTTTAAATGCTAATTCCTAACTAGAACGTGCCTGAAACCTATGGTTTTTTGAGTGGAAAAAAAAAAATATATATATATATATATTCAACAAAAGACACGTTACCCTTCGTAACATGAAACAGGCCACTCCAACATGCTGTTGCATTTCTTCACATCTTTATTGGAGACAAGAGCAGCATGACGCGTTTCGCCTCCCTCGAGGCTTAATCATATGCAGAGTTTGTAAGGATGGGATCGTTAGCTTATTTAAACGTGGCTCCAAACATTGAAGAAGGACTGATGTCCACCTGTTCGATTTTAAAGAGGCAGTGAGTTTTCTGAAAGTCAATATACATCGCTTCTCTTTCATACATTGGCAGTGAGTACTTTATGTTTTAATCATGGAAAAGCCATTGAAAATTAAAGTATTTTCATTATAATTGTGTCCCACCAATGTATAGTTTTCCAGTTGTCTTCAATTGTAGTACTCGGACCACAATACCCAGAATACATCATCACTGCCATTTCTTCACCTACTTGGTACTTCAATGCGTTCTTGGCAAAATTAAAACCTTGTTATCACCGCAACTTCCGTGCATACAGTTGCCTTTCACAGGAACAGTTCCATTTTACGGCTTATGTTCAAAAGGTTGCAGCGTCTCCCAAGGTTAATTCCGCTACCATCCAATTGTTGTAACTTTTCATTTGTCTTCCGAGAAACATTACTTAGCATGAGGTGCACTGGGGAATTCCCTATGCAAACCCTGACTGTGTTCATGTTTATCTCCCAAGTCGAGGTGGGCCTTTCAACGTGGCCCTGCCATCATTTCTTCGTTGACAATCCATTGATAACAGTCCGGCGGGCGCTTCTAAAAAAGGAAGCAATCCAAGCAAACAGGACCTGACAAACGAAGCGCCACAGCCAAGCGAGTCGGGGCCCATCAACGGTGTGTCAGACACCTTAGCAAATTCATCAAAAGACACGTTACCCTTCGTAACATGAAACAGGCCACTCCAACATGCTGTTGCATTTCTTCACATCTTTATTGGAGACAAGAGCAGCATGACGCGTATATACATATATATATATATATATATATATACATACACACACCTCAACAATACACCTTGGTGTGAATGTATATTACCTACTGGCAGTCGCCAGTAGGTAATTATAGTTAGGACCCATTTTCCATAGGAAATTCGCAACATTCTATTCCCAATAACTTAATAACTTTGGCGCTGTGTTGACGAATATTCGCGAAATTTCCAAAACTTGTGGGGTGCTCCGGTCTGCTCCTATCTAGAAAGTTTCAGGGTGATTCGTCCAGCGGGGGTTGAGAAAAAAGGGGGGTCCCAAAACGTGCTTTCCCCATGCAATTTCCCATAGGAAACTTTAGACACGGCTACAGCCTGAACTGCTGAACGTAATTACACCAAATTTCGCAACAAGCTAGACCTTGGTTCAGAAAGATCAGGTACCTTAAGTAAGCACCACGGAGCTGCGTTTCAGAGTGTTGTAAAAAGGGGTGTGGCCTCTGAACTCCTCTCTGCAATGCAGCTCTCTGGTGCAAACTGGAGGTACCTGGTGGGCTAGTTAGCCCCCAGGGACCCTCAGGATTGAAGAGGAATTAATTCCCCAACTTAAAACTCGCCACAGGGTGTGTTTGCAGACATGTCACCACAGGCACCGCCCCCTTCCTTCACCATTGTGCAAACGCGCCCCCTGGTGTGTTTTGAGTTGAGGAAATAATTCCCCTTCAATCCTGAGAGCCCCTGGGGCCAACTAGCCCACCAGGTGCTTCCAGTTACCGCCATTGCGCTGCGCTGCAGAGAGGTGGTCCAGGCCATACCCCTTTTAACACCTCTCTGCAACGGCGCTTACTGGAGGTACCTAGTGGGCTAGTTTGACCCTAGGGACCTTCAGGATTCAAGGGGACTTAATCTCCCAACTTATAACGGCCACAGGGCGTGTTTACACAGTGGGGAAGGGAGGGGACGGGGCCTGAGGTGACGTGTGCAAACACGCCCTGTGGCGCATTTTAAGCTGGGGAAATAATTCCCCTTTAATCCTGAGGGCCCGTGGGGGCCAACTAGCCCACCGGGTGCTTCTAGTAAGCGCCACTGCGCTGCGTTGCAGAGAGGTGGTCCAGGCAGTGCCCCTTTTTACACCTCTCTGCAACGCAGCTCTGTGGCGCTTACTGGAGGTACCTAGTGGGCTAGTTGGACCCTAGGGACCCTCAGGATTCAAGGGGACTTATTCTCCCAACTTAAAACGGCCAAAGGGCGTTTTTACACAGTGGGGAAGGGAGGGGACGGGGCCTGAGGTGACGTGTGCAAACATGCCCTGTTGCGCGTTTTAAGTTGGGGAAATAGTTGCCCTTCAATCCTGAGGGTCCCTGGGGGCCAACTAGCCCACCAGGTGCTTCCAGTAACCACCACAGAGCTGCGTTGCAGATAGGTGGTCCAAGCCGTCCTCCTTTTTACACCTCTCTGCAACGCAGCTCTGTGGCGCTAACTGGAGATACCTGGTGGGCTAGTTGGACCCAAGGGACACACAGGATTCAAGGGGACTTTATCCCCCAAATTAAAATGGCCGAAGGGTGTGTTTGTACCCATGTCACCTCAGGCCCTCCTCCCCTCACCAGTGGGCAAACGTGCCCTAGGTAGTTTTAATCCCCCTGCCCTATTATGTACTAGGGGCTTACCGAGGAGGCCATGGTAATCACAGGTGTTAAATGGTAGCGGCAGTTTCAGTCGAAAACCCTTCAAGTATTGCCCGGCGGTAATCGCCTCTCATACCATTCGATAATTTACCAATGACAGAGGCAGGCGCCGGAGACTGGAAGGCAGGAAACAAAGTTTTATTCCGTCGGAGCAGAACACATCAGATCAGACAGCAAGGTATCGTCACGAGGTGCTCTAACTGCATCTCTGAGGCCTGGCCTCTTATACACAGGTTTATGACTTTATTGTACATGGCACATTCTTGAGATTACTTTGATGTATAAAAGAACGTCTTCGGAATCCCCACTTCGAACTCATTCCCACACATATCTACAGTGGAAGTCCCCACCCCATCTACAGTAGGAGATGGCTATCACGCAGCTGGACATTCCGCCAATTCCCGGGGGTGTGTGCAACCGGCCGGGTCTCAGGGGGTAGGGGCTTTGATCCACTGTAATCCCTTTGATGTGGGGTGTTTCCCTTACAGTAGGGGCAATAAACTGCATCCGCAGGGCTAGGTGATGGCCTGGGACCGGCTCGGATAATGGGGCGCAGAGGAAGGGGGTTATCAAAGAGATGCATGACCATGTATGGGATGTCGGTCGGGCGTGGGATGTGGTTCCATGGCAGGGTCGCGCAGAAGGAGAGGGTTTATGGCCCGTGTATGAGAGAGCGGGGGTGGCCGGCGCGCGGGGGATGCTCGCAGCGCCAGGGGAAAGCGCTGGCGATCGAGAATGAGCGGGGAGAGAGTGGGGTGCCTAAAATGGCGGTCGTGCATTCGCTGTGCGTGGCGCTGGGGAGAGGCAAGATGGCGCAGATAATGTTCAGTTACAAGCTAAATTTCCACAGTCCTCCCTTTTAACATATCTCGCCAGCTTGTCTAGTTCGGATCTATCCCCATAATACTACGAATTTCCACCTCATACAGAGCTTTCATTCGCTCTGTTTCAAAGTCCAAAGTCTTAGGGCAGATGTAGTTCATAAAAAGCGAACACAAAGGTGGCAGACACTGAATCCCCAAGCAACATCCACATAGTATCACAATCGGTATTAGGATAAATGAAAACAGCCTCCATCCCCAACTTTTAATAGTGTCCCAAAACCAACTCCCCAGTGACCATTCTTCTTGCTCTTGATGGACCTCTGCCGATAGTCTGTGGAGGTGTTCAATTGCTTTGTAGACTGAGGGTGAGTTATCCGGTACGTAGGTACAACAGCTGGACCCAATGATGCGGCATGCTCCTCCACGATCAGCCAGAACCACATCTAGAACGAGGCGGTTCTGAAGGGCCACTAAGCGGACGGCCTGGAGCTCGGCGGTGTTGTTGGCGAGGGCGCCAGCCGTAATGTTCATCGCCGTTTCGACTGCCTGGGTTAAGTGGCGGATGGCACGGCTGTTTGCCATTGGACCCCAGAGTGGAACAAGGCCTTTTACTGCGTCCATGAACTGTGCTCCGGCGGAGTCGGCTTGCACAATGTCTTTGGCCCGTTTCTGTCGGTGATGGTTTGCTGGAGCCACATATGTCGGAGGAAGGACAAAGGCGATGTAGCAGGTGCCTCCCCAACCTTTCGGAAGCCAGGTGTAGGCCTTAGTACCACAGACGAAGTACATATTCGGGGAGGCAACAAAGAAGGGTGGGTCAACTGAGTCCAATGTTCGGGTGATGAGGCAGGAGCTGTGGCCCACCAGCTGCGCCCCCAGGCCTTCGAGGCACACAAATCCAGTGATGTTGATGACGGACAGGGCCACTGTTAGGGTGGCGGCCGTCCGTTTCCGGAGGTAAGAGAAGGTGGGTCTGGCTGGGTTGTTGAACACTTGCATTTCAACTCGTTCTTTGGCAGGGATGTCCATGTGAAAGGAAGTGTTCGATCTCAGAGGGCAGAAGAGGGCAGAAGTTCTTCCAGTTTTGTTCAGCCAGAACCCATGGTAGAAGTGTGACATGGTTCTGCCGGAAGTGGCATTGTCCTTGTAGCTTTCTTGCAGGAGGATTAGCCAGGCGAGGCAGGAACCATGGACAGAAAAAGGTGAAGGGATGAAAGGGATAGAGTGTCCAGTAGCATGTGGTAGCAACCCACAGATCCAGCAATTAGTGGCGTTGGCGGCAAGATTGTGTTGGTGGAGCAACTGCACAAAAGAGTTATTCCAGAACTCCTTACGCCTTTCTCGGAGTTGGGGTGAAAGTGAGATCAGATGGTGTTCTTTCGTGGTGGTAGGTTGAACGGTGGTCAGCAATGTCTTATGAGCGGGTGTGCTCTCCTCCATGATCCAGAAGGTGACCACGAGGAGAAGGCAAAAGAGAAGGGTAATGAAAAGTGCAATAGTCTTTAAGCTGTGCATTCGGTCAGTCTTTGGGTTTTTGTAGTGGATCTTCGGACGTCCGGTTGCTTCCATCATCTTCATGTCGGGCGCTTCCATCACCTTCAAGAGACTCGGTAGCGGGCAGAACCACAGACTTTGTTTAGTTTCTCTCCTGGTGGCCTTTGAGGTGACTAGGCTACCGCTCTGAGATTTCCACTTAGCCTGTGGTCTGCTTAGCCGAAGTTCTCTCCTTTCGTCGCAAGTTATACCCTTCCTTGGATGGCACGGTGGGATCAGGATATCTTACTAACTCAAGTGTCTCTGTATCTGGGCAAGTTCTTCTTGGGCGGTGATGTTGTCCGTGGTTGTCAGGGTCGGTGATACCTTCTTGCAGTGGTGTGCATGCAGCCAATTGCGTTTCCCCTCCACTCGAAGAGCTGTTCGGGTGGTGATCAGGACTTGCAGGGGGCCCGTCCACCGGGGCTCCAGACTCTTGGTGCGCTGGAAGTTACGCACTAAGACGAAGTCACCGGGTTGGATGTTGTGTCCGGGGCCCCTGGAAACATCGGGAATGGCGTGCAGCACCTGCTGATGGATGACAGACAACGTTTTAGTTAGGTTATACAAATAGTCAGACATGAGGACGTCCGGGACGTCGTGGATGGATGTTGGCTTTGGAGCAGCCCAAAGGTTCATGGGCTGCCCGAAAACGACCTCGTAGGGGGTTAAGTGGTGTTTAGTGGGGGTGGAACGCATTGATAGCAATGCTAGCGGGAGAGCGTCTGGCCATCTCAGTCCTGTGGTGGCGACTATTTTTGCTATCTTAAGCTTCAATGTGGCGTTGTGGCGCTCAACCAAGCCTGCAGATTGGGGATGGAAGACCGCATGGAATTTCTGTTTTACACCCAACCCTTTTAAGATGAGTTGGATAACTTCGGCTACGAAGTGGGGGCCGTTGTCACTCCACAAAATTCGACAAAGGCCGTATCGGGGGAAGAATTCCTTCAGTAGTACTTTTGCAGTAGTCATAGCGGTGTTGTCATGGGTTGGGTAGGCTTCCACCCACTTGCTGAAGGCACACACAACGACAAGTACGTACTTCAAACCTTGGCACCTTTCTAACTGGACATAGTCCATTTGTAGGACTTCAAAGGGGTGATTGGGGACCCCAAACCCTCCCCGGGGTACAGCAGTTCCTTTCCCAGGGTTGTGTTGGAGGCATACTAGGCATTGTTGGCCCAGACGTTTGGCTGAGTCTGGGATTTTGTCGTTGTGCCAGACTTTGGAGATGAGCTCGATCATGGGGGCAGACCCTATGTGTGCGGGGGAGTGTGCCATGGTCAGCATGGGGATCAAGTATGAATCTGGTAGCAACCATTTGTTCAAGTCTTTAGTTCGCCAGCAACCGTCATCGTCCTTCAATCCCACCCGGGCCCATTCAGTTAATTCGGGTGGTGTGCTGGCTAGTTGGATATCCCTAATTGTTTCCCTAGCATCCTTCCATTTCTCAGTTTGTGACCTGGTCACGTACATACGTGTCGTGGACCTATTCTCGGCTGAGGTTCGGGCAGTAATGTCAGCCAGTGCATTTCCCTGTCCTATAATGTCTGTCACCTTCTTGTGTACCTGGCATTTGATCACAGCTAACCGTGTGGGGAGGAGGACTGCTTCGGTCAGGGCAGAGACTAGATCTCCATGCAGGATGGGTGTGCCATGAGAAGTCAAGAATCCCCTCTCTTTCCATAAGAGCCCAAAGTGGTGAACTACCCCGAAGGCGTACTGACTGTCTGTGTAAATGTTTGCGGTTGTCCCTGCTGCCAGGATGCAGGCTCGTGTGAGAGCAATTAGTTCCGCCGCCTGTGCGGATCGCTGTGTGATGCGGGCTGTCTCAACAACTGTTCGGGCTGTGGTGACTGCATAGGCAGCTGAGGTGGTGCCATCGGGGAGCTTGATGCATGAGCCATCCACCCACAGTTCTCCGTCAGGGTCCGGGAAGGCAGTATCCCGGAGGTCAACCCTACTCTTGGTTTGTTCGTCGGTGAGGGTCACGCAATCATGTATAGGGGACGCATTGGGGTCAGCGTCAGGGAGAGGCAGTAGAGTAGCTGGATTCAGAGTGGTGCATCGTTTCAATGTGATGTGGGGGGCAAGCAGAGTCAGTTCATAACCAGTCAGTCGTGCGCTAGTCAGGTGTTGAGTCTTGGTTTGGTTCAGGAGGGTGTCAACCGCATGGGGTACCAATACTGTGAGGGGGTTTGAGAGCACGATTCCCTCGCTTTGCCGGATAGAGATAGCCGCGGCGGCTACTGCTCGAAGGCAGGCGGGCAAAGCTCTGGCTACAGGGTCAAGAGTGGCAGAGAAGTAGGCACAAGGGCGTTGCTTAGGGCCTATGGACTGGGTTAGGACAGACAACGCACATCCCTCCCTTTCGTGGGTGTAGAGGGAGAAAGGTTTAGTGTAGTCTGGGGTTCCTAGGACTGGGGCCGAGCAGAGGGCGTCTCGTAATTCTTTGAAGGAGGATTGACATTCGGGTGTCCAGGGGAGGGGGAAGGGGACATCTTTAGCCAGCAGGGAAAGCAGAGGTTTTATGATAAGACTGAAATTTGGCAACCATTGTTGACAAAAGGAGGTGAGGCCTACTAGGGACCGTACTTGCTTCTGAGTCTTGGGAACAGGGGTTTCTAGGATGGTCTGAATTCGGTCAGGGGTAAGTTTTCTCCCGTCTTTGGATAGTAGGTGGCCTAGATATGTTACTTGTGGTTGGCAGAATTGCAATTTCTTCCTGGAGACCTTGTGACCGTTCTCCGCGAGGAAGCGGAGGAGGTGAATGGTGGCTGTGACGGCAAGTGGAGTGGTGTCGGCCGCCAAAAGAATGTCATCGACGTACTGTATCAACACCACTCCATCGGGTAGTTGGACTGCATCTAGTTGCCTCTTGAGGGCTTGGCTATAAATACTGGGACTCTCAGTGTAGCCTTGGGGTGCCCTGCAGAATCTGTACGAACGGGCTTTTAAAGTGAAGCCGAACAGGTAGCGGCTGTCTGGGTGGATGGGGATGGAAAAGAATGCGTTCTTGAGATCAATAACAGTAAAGGTGGTGGCAGTGGATGGAATCAGGGTGAGGATGGTGGTGATGTCTGAGACCACGGGGTACTGGGGTATGACTACTCTGTTAACCTCTCGCAAATCAACAATGAAACGGTAGGCTGTCTCATCTCCCTCGCCTTGCTTCTTTACAATGGGTAGGATAGGGCTGTTGCAAACATTACTGACTACTTCTTCTACCACTCCTGCCTCGACTAGGGACTCGATGATTTCCACCAATGCCTTCTCGCCTTCGAGTGATATCCGATACTGTGGAAGCTTTGGGAGCACTGCGTCCGGTCGGACGGTTATGTATACCGGGTCGATCACCATGCGCCCTACATCTGAGTCGGTTTTAGCCCATAGATGTAAAGGTAATGTGTCGAGTAGGGACATGTCAGCATCGGTTATAGAGAGCATACGCCGTGTGTGACAGGGTCTGGACAGATCTGGGTTATCGTGTAGGATGACTCGAACTCCGTCTGGGGAGCATCTGATGGTAGCTCGAAAATGTTTTAGCAAATCAAGTCCCATAATAGCATCGGGGGTGTTGGAGGAGAGCAGAAAGGTCGTGTCAGTGGTGTTATCTTCTAAGTCAAAGGAGATTGGTGCTGATAAGGGGTTAGTGGAGGGCGTTCCATCGAAGCCTATTGAGGTTACATGTGAGCCAGACAAGGGTGCCCTAGGAATCAGTCGTTTGGATAACGCACTACGTGTCGCCCCAGTGTCTACCAGGAATGGAGATTTTGTGCCCAAGACCTTAGCAGTGACGTAAGGACCTTGCTGGTCAACACGGAGTTCGACTGGATCCCTCCCTTGCCCCTGGCGGTCCTATGCGAAGTCATGGGTGCTTTCATAGTCGGACTGTTGACACTGGTTTTGTCGGGGGCGATCAAAGGTGTTTGGTTTGCCTGGCCTGTCGTTGATGGCGTCGTTCGTGTACCCTCGTCCCTGTCCTCTATTTCTGGGGTCATATGCTGTGTCTCTGGGGTCCCTATTTTTGTTCATTTCCAGAAGGACCGGGCACTGGGATTTCCAGTGTCCGAACCCTCTACAGAACGCACATTGATTCCCATCTAAGTCTCTCCGTCCGTTGTAGGGTGCAGGGGTATGGTCTCTAGGGGGTAGCTTTCTAGGGGCGGTTGGTTGGTAATTCCCTTTCGGGGGTTCTCTTCCTATGGTCACCCCTTGCAACTGTGCTATCATTACCCTCTCCTTTAGTTCCTTTTTCTTCCTTTCTGACGCCCTATCGTTCTCATTCTTTTGGTTTTCGTAGTATTGGGCCATCTGGAGGATAGCTGCGGGTTTGGAGGCTGCCCAACTACTCTTGCTGGTCTGCAGCTTCTGAGAAACTTCTTGTGATAGACCCTTCACATAATTCTGGACAAAGAGGTGATGTCCGGTTGCAGTGGTCATGTCCTGGCCACTATAATCGGAAAACACAGTCTCGAACCGAGAGAAGTATTCAGACACATCCTCCTGGGGTTTCTGGCGACAAGCCGTCACTATTGACCAATCTACCTTTCTTTCTGGGATTAGAGTCTTCAACTTAAGTACAATCTTGTCTGGGAGCTCTAATATGGCTTTCGGGGGTTTCTGTCCCGGTTCTCGCTGTTTATCTATGGTATCGAGTTGTACCCAGGTATATCCGAACGGCTCAGCGTGGTCAACTTTCCGGATTTGTTTCCACACATCAGCCGGCAGACATAACTCGAAGAACAAGTCGATATCTGCTAAAGTCATTATTGTTGAGCCTAAGGCTGTACCTAGTTCGGTGTAGAAGGCAGTCGGGTTCTTTCTTAAGTCGGGTAGAGTTTTTCTAAAGGTCAAAATATCTTGTCGGTCCCATGGCTGGTAGACCCAATTATATACAACCCTCCCCTTCGCATCTTGGTGGTTGATGTCGTCATGTGTTCCCTGACCTCGTGGGGGGACCCAGTAGGGGGTGGCCTCTTTGATGGGCATCATGGTATCAGTCCTTCCTTCCTGGGGCTTAGCCGCTATGGGGGTTTCTGTTTTGGTTGTCTGCCTGTGTTCTTTAAGGTGTCGATAGACCTCGAGTGTACGAGTGAAGAGGTTCGTCACATCGCCCTCTCCTTCTTCCCCAATGTCTACCTTCCTATATAGGGCCGCTAAGCCTTCGGGACCTTTATCGCGGTACCTATCCTCATATGCATTCAGGGCATGGTAACAAAGTCGTATGACAAAGTGTCGTCTACGGCTGTCGGCATACGAGTTATACACATCTGTTATATACTCCTCACTTTCCTTTCGCTCCACCAGTGTCCCTACTATCTTGTCGATTCCTGCTCGTTCATCCTTTGTTAGTCGATTCATTCTGGTGGAATCTTTCTTTCTTATCTCAGGGTCATCCAACGTCGTTGCCGACGTTGTGTTCAGTACAAGAGGCTCGGCCGGCGCGGAGGCCGTGAGGACCGAGGCCCCTGTACTGCTTTCGCTCGTGTTTGGGGGTTGTGGGTGTTGCACTACCGATTGGGAGGGTGCATATGGAGGGGGCATGTAAATGATTGGGGGACCTAATAGTAATTCGTCATTCGTTCGTTGCTTAGAGGACAACTCAGGGTGGAGCATAGATGGGGTCCTAACAGCGTACTGGCCTGAGGTTTCGGGGTCCTGTCTTAGTTTAGTTTCCCTTCTCTCCTTTATTTCTTCTTCTAACTTTCTAGCGGCAAGGTGAGCTGCCTTTCGTAATTCCTTTTCTGCCTTTACTTCTTCCCTCTTTTTCCGTTGCATTGCTTCTTTGCGCCACATGCCGATACTGTCAAGCATAGTAAGCGTCGTCTTATTGCTACGCAGAGCCATTTCTAGCACTTCTATCTTATGGTCGTCGAAGGATCCAATCAGTGGCCACTGACTCTCGGGGTCCTTCCTTGTATATTTATGCCATAGCTTGCTATAAGCTACAGCGACTAGTCCATATTTAGTGAACATGTCCTTATTAGGGGTGCCTTCCAGTGGAGCCGGATGGCCCACCTCTAATAAGCGGTCCGGGCAGAACCAACTACCAATCAGTGGGGGGAAGATAGGCATGACGGGTTTCAATGGGGACAAAAGTCAGCACTACCTATCTTTTCACTGCTTGCAAAGACTAGACAGAATATCTCTATTCCTCGTTATTTCTAAGCAGAGAATACCTCCAAAGAACCAATATCGAACAACTAGTGTTCGGACAATCAATCAATCAATCAATCAATGGGGAGATAAAAATAGGCACGACGGGTTACAACGGGGACAAAAGTCTGCGTTACCTACCCTTCACTATTTGCAAAGACTAGACAGAATATTTCTATTCTACATTATTTGCAAACAGAGAATATCTCAAAGAGCACTATTCTTCAAAACAATCAATGTTCGGACAATCAATCAGTGGGGAGATAAAGATAGGCACGACGGGTTTCAACGGGGACAAAAGTCTGCGTTACCTACCCTTCACTATCTGCAAAGGGAGAGAGAGAGAGAGTATTTCTACTCCTCCCCGTTTGTAGACAGCGAATATCTCAAAGAGAACAATCAATGAGCAATACTAGTATTTTCAAAACTTCAAACAATCAATCAATTATTTCGCAATTTGTCGTGTATCACGACCTTACCCGGACCGCGTGGACAGTTTCTCGTCTTCCGCCTCCAGCGCCCGATCGTCCTCTACTCTCCGTTATTGCTGCGGCACTCCTGATGGTTCCCAGTCAGGACCGTAGATCACTCGAGAGAGGTCTGCTCGGAACCAGTGAAGTTCGGATGATCGGCTGCCAGACGAGGGTCTATTGGGCAGGAGCTCTCCCGATCGTTGCAGTCGTTCACTCTATCGTCAGGACCTCTCCCACTGGATCCACGTGTCTCTGATGGGCCCCACGCTTGGGACGCCAATTGTTAAATGGTAGCGGCAGTTTCAGTCGATAACCCTTCAAGTATTGCCCGGCGGTAATCACCTCTCATACCATTCGATAATTTACCAATGACAGAGGCAGGCGCCGGAGACTGGAAGGCAGGAAACAAAGTTTTATTCCGTCGGAGCAGAACACATCAGATCAGACAGCAAGGTATCGTCACGAGGTGCTCTAACTGCATCTCTGAGGCCTGGCCTCTTATACACAGGTTTATGACTTTATTGTACATGGCACATTCTTGAGATTACTTTGATGTATAAAAGAACGTCTTCGGAATCCCAACTTCGAACTCGTTCCCACACATATCTACAGTGGAAGTCCCCACCCCATCTACAGTAGGAGATGGCTATCACGCAGCTGGACATTCCGCCAATTCCCGGGGGTGTGTGCAACCGGCCGGGTCTCAGGGGGTAGGGGCTTTGATCCACTGTAATCCCTTTGATGTGGGGTGTTTCCCTTACAGTAGGGGCAATAAACTGCATCCGCAGGGCTAGGTGATGGCCTGGGACCGGTTCGGATAATGGGGCGCAGAGGAAGGAGGTTATCAAAGAGATGCATGACCATGTATGGGATGTCGGTCGGGCGTGGGATGTGGTTCCATGGCAGGGTCGCGCAGAAGGAGAGGGTTTATGGCCCGTGTATGAGAGAGCGGGGGTGGCCGGCACGCGGGGGATGCTCGCAGCGCCAGGGGAAAGCACTGGCGATCGAGAATGAGCGGGGAGAGAGTGGGGTGCCTAAAATGGCGGTCGTGCATTCGCTGTGCGTGGCGCTGGGGAGAGCCAAGATGGCGCAGATAATGTTCAGTTACAAGCTAAATTTCCACACAGGGGTACCCCCAATGCATAGTGTTTCCTAGTGCATATAGGTGTTTTCACTGTAGTCTAAGTGTCTTTTAGAATAGCACTGGTTCTGGGACTGGTTAGTCAGAGTCAGTTACCACCAGTACCCATCTGAAAAAGTTGACGGTACAGGATGATTTTGCAACAAGGTCTCTTTCTGCTCCTCTGTTTGTTTTTTCTGCATGTCTTCCTTCTTCCTGCACTTTTCTTCGTCTTTGAGGACTTCTGTTGCTTCTTTCTGCATTTCTTTTGCTTCTTTCTGTTCGTTTTCTCTTCTTTCTTCACATGTCCTACCTCTGTAGGCATAGTTAGAAACTAGCTTTTAAAAAGCCTTTGAAATTCACTGAAAAAAACATAGGTTTTAGGCACGTTATAGTTAGAAATTAGCATTTAAAAAACCTTTGAAATTCACTGAAAAAACATAGGTTTCATGGGCGTTATAGTTACCTGGACATTTCAATCGTACAAAACCATTGAAATTTCCCCGTTATAGTTAGTTCAGCTAACTATAACTCGCGCACCCGCAATGCACTGCTGATGACGTCACATATTACATCACTCATGACATGGTCAGTGACATCACTCATGACATCAGTGATGACATCTCAAATGATATCACTGATGACATCATTGACGACATCATCCTGTGAATGTGTGTTTCTCTGAAAATTAAATATGTTTTATATATGTACATCTTAATGTCGATGGAAGAATAAATGGGTATATAAGTGTCTAAATGGATGATTTCTTTTTTTGTAAAATTTATTGTATAACTGACTGATTAAGTGTATCTTAGTGAATACATGGCTTAGTGAGTAATGTTTAAATACGTAAATATCTGTATCAGTCTCTCACTTTGTGTATACGTGGCTGCATGGGTTGGTGAGTAGCTACATGAGTGTCTATATGGGTTATTTATTAGTTGGTTTTTTGAGTATCAATATGAGTGTCTGAGTGTCTGTATGGTTCGGTGCCACTCTATCACAAGGATGATGCCATCAATGATGTCATGAGTGATATATATCCAAACAATACCCCTCCTTTAGGTAGAGCTGCAAGAGGCCACATGGGGGAATCCTGTCAGAAGCCTTTTAATAGGACATTTTGGCATGATGCATTTCAGCGCTCCAGCGCCTTCCTCAGATGCTCCTACAAACACGGCACAGTTACACCCACACCTTTTTGAGCCTGCTGCTGCGCTCCCATTGGTTGGGGAGCTCCACCCCACGATCACATGATGACACACCCACTGTAGTTTGGATACATGAACTACAGATCCCAGAGTTCAAATTGTCGGGATGGGCTGTGCTGGGGGAAAAAAGACCCAAATAGTCTTGATACCATGGGTAAGGTGTGCAATGTCCAGATGGATGACCCTGTGTTAGAAATAATGTCCTTGGGCTTCCTTGGGTCCCCACTGATGTTCAAACCCCTTGTGCAGACAACAGGCGGGCCATGGGATGGGATACAGTGATTCCAGCCACCTCGTGAAGTCACAAGCTGCTCCCGGCAGAAGCCCTATCCCACGTCTGTACTTCGAGGCGGGCCGGAGTAACCAAATCCTTGGTGCAAGTAGAAAACAGCGTCAGATGAACCAGCGATGCTCCGGCCACTAAACAGAACAGGGCCTCTTAAGCACGCCACTGGCAGCGTGCGAAAAATCCAAACAATACCCCTCCATTGTAGAGCAGCAAGAGGCCACACGGGGGAATCCTTTCAGAAGCCTTTTAATAGGACATTTTGGCGCTCCAGCGCCTTCCTCAGATGCCCCTACAAACACAGCACAGTAACACCCACACCATTTTTAACCTCCTGCTGCGCTCCCATTGGTTGGGGAGCTCCACCCCACGATCACCTGACGACACGCCCACTGTATTTTGGATACATGAACTACAGATCCCAGAGTTCACATTGTCAGGATGGGCTGTGCTGGGGGGAAAAAAAAACAAATAGTCTTGATACCAGGGGTAAGGTGTGCAATGTCCAGATGGATGGCCCTGTGTTAGAAAAAATGTCCTTGGGTCCCCAATGATATTCAAGCCCCTCGTGCAGACAACAGGCGGGCCATGAGACAGGATACAATGATTCCCGCCACCTCGTGAAGTCACAAGCTGCTCCCGGCAGAAGCCCTACCCCACGCCTGTACTTCGAGGTGGGCCGGAGTAACCAAATCCTTGGTGCAAGTAGAAAACAGCGTCAGCTGAACCAGTGATGCTCCGGCAACTAAACAGAACGGGGCCTCTTAAGCACACCACTGGCAGCGTGCGAAAAATCCAAACATATATATATCCAAGAGTGACTCAAACAGATAGATTCACCAAGAACAAAAACATATTTCCACTACACCGTTTCAGCTTCTGCCTTCCTCAGGTAGTACGAGATGGTTTTCTCTGTGGCTGCACAGATGACACAGCTGAATTTTCAAAAAGCATCATGAGTGAAGATTCCATTTGGAATGTGGAATCAATGCAGTCCTGAGAGCTCTTGAGATATGCAGTAATCTGGTTTTGTTGTCAGTAATATTCAGTCCATCTGGATGCAGTGATTTTAAATGGTACATCCAGAAGTTTTCCCTGGAGTCCTGTAGTTCTTCCTTTGAAACATGTTCCACGGGGAAAATCTTCAAATCTGATAGTGAATGATCCACAAGGTTAAAATGATTGGCTACAGGCTGGTCAATTTTCTTATTAATTATTGCCGATTTGTGGTTCCTGAATCGTGTACGGAGGTCATTCACTGTTTGGCCTACATATTGTTTTTTACAGCTTTGCCGTTGGCACTGAATCACATAAATAATGCATGTTGAGCGACATGTAAGATACTGCCTTATTGCATAGGTCCTTCTAGTAACAGAACTAGTTATAGATGATGTTTGTAAAAAATATTCACATGTGATGCACCTTTTAGAGTCACAGCAATGAACCCCGGCATTTGTCATCAGTGATGTCATTTGAGATGTCATCAGTGATGTCATGAGTGATGTCACTTACCATGTCATGAGTGATGTAATATGTGACATCATCAGCAGTGCATTGTGGGCGCGCGAGTTATAGTTAGCTCAATTAACTATAACCGGTGAATTTCTCTGGTTTTATATGAGTCAAATGTTCAACTAACTATAACGTCCCTGAAACCTATTGTTTTTTCAGTGAATTTCTAAGGATTTTTAAATGCTAATTCCTAACTATAACGTCTGTAAAACCTATTTTTTTTTCAGTGAATTTTGAAGGTTTTTTAAATGTTATTTTCATATTTTAATGTTTATAAAACATATATTTTTTCTATTATATTTTTAAATATTTTGGAACTCTATTATACTTCTTGTTTTTAACTTTAAAAGTCATGTAATGTTTTATATCTTCCCCCCAAAAATGTATATATTTTTTGGGGGGGAGAAAACTGCACTCCCATGCCGGTAGTGTACAAAACTCCATCACCACACAAATCCTATCCACCAGATTGCTAAAGTCGTAAGTGATGCGCATTTCGTATCTGACGAGTTCGTGGCACCACGTCCTGCGTAACTTCATATACGCATGAAGTCACCCCAGGTATTACTTTGGTATCCGACGGGTACGCAGTACCAAGCCACGCATTACATCATGTACGTATGGGGTCACGCCTGCTGCACGTTGCATATTCAATGATTACACGCTGCCAGGCCCTGTGTTACGTCACAGACCTATAGTATCACGCCGGGTACGCCATTCCCTTTTTTTTTTTTTCATCTCCAAAGTATATCTAAATAACTTTAAACAGTATATGAGAGCACGCGAAAATCTAAATTATTTTAAACATTTATATATTTCTAACTGTAATAAACTTATATTATGATAAATATATTTTGTCAAAATTGCGTCGGGTGCGGCCTCCTTGCGCGCTCGGTGTGCGATTGCCATGTGACCTTAAAAAAAAGCATTTGATTGGTTCATAACATTTCCCATTGTAACAGTTGTACGACCCCACCCATTTTACTCATTCTCTCTACAGCGTTTGATGAGACACCTCTTCTGCTTAGAAAGCTTTTTGAAAAGTTTTTTCCTGTATACACATATCTTATACTACACACAACATGCAACGATCATTTTGATCAATATTCATGCTCTGTACATAAGCCTTCCAGGTGTGATTGCCATGCATCTCAAACGGTCCATCAAAAAACAAATATGTGTTACACAATGTCCCTGGTGTGTGTGTCTGCACATTATTGTGCTGCCTTTCGGCCTGGGTATTGCTGGCTCTAAGGAGCATCATCAGCCACGGGCAGACTGCACATCCTAGATCACATGCCATCTCATTAACGATAGTTTCCGCCCTCCCGACACATGCTACACTAATCTAAAATGCACACTCTGCGAGGTCAAAACTACAAAAGAAACACACATAAGTACACTTCCTGGCTAGGCAGGAACTGAAGAATGCCCATGTCCCCGGAATAATTATTCACACCTCTACTCTGGCCTGGTGCACGCTAGCCCAGCCCACTTTGTGTATGTATAAATAGGATAACCACGACGCCACACGTCCCTCTTCTCCCACACTACCTCAAATGATTTGCCGCGTCCACCTCGCATATCACAATGCGCAATAAAAAAAAGAAATGGATCCATGAGGTGTACGCCACCCTGGCAATCAACACGGGCTCTAAATTGTGAGCCCTATTGCCCGTCGTCTACGAAAGGGATCCATGAGGTGTACACTCTCCTGCAATCAACTCTCCATCTGAATTGTGAGCACTGCTGCCCATAGTGTTTGCTCACACAACAATAACAGCAGGTAAGCAGAGCGGCCTGGGTGCACAGGGCCTCCAATTGAGCGCACTGCGGCGAGAGGGATGGGGTGCTTCAGCCTAGCTGCGCAGGTCCGAACAAATAATATTACCATGTGTTATGATGTGATCTTTTACCTCATTCAGTCACATCTCTGTCTCATTTTAAAGACCTGCTTGAATGTACTGTAGGCCTGAGCCAGCGGACAGCGCTGCCCTACAGACACCTGTTGAGGGAGGTTCTGCGGGAGGGGTGGGGTGCATCACCCTGAGTGCGTACGTGCAAAAAAGCGATGTTGCGATGCGTAATGATGTGATCCCTGACCTCATTCAGTCACATCGGTCTAACTTTAAGGACCTGCTGGACCGTACTGTAGGCCTGAGCCAGCAGGCAGCTCTGCCTTACAGACACGTGGTGTTGGCTTATAGGACACTGTAGTGAGCTCCTTACTAAGTGTACATGCACACAGGCTCCCACCACTGCATTACACATACACATTATGCTTCTAGCATGCGCTCCGTTCCTTTCTATGTGAACGTTGGCATAACATATTATTATTTAACCTTGTGTATTCTCGTGCACTCCGACTCCTCTTTGAACCATGATTACCACTAACAGTTGGTAGATCGTACTTCATAAACGAAGGATGCACTCAACTCCTATTTTCTATCAAGCTTGAAATAAACCTTCATTTACCTCCGGACGTTTCCACCATTAAATTATTTTTCCTTTTTCATACATTCCATTGATTGCCACAAGAAGGGCGGAGCGGGAGCTGACTCCGCAATGATGCCCTGGCATTCTGACACCTTCCATCGTGGTATCAAGACACCGTCCCCGACCGGAGACCTGGTCCATCGTACAAACATACCCCGGACTAGGAGCTTGCACCAACACATCGTGGGACACACCAGTGGTGGCAGGTGAGCAGTGAAACCTCAGTGTGCAAGACCTACAATTGGGCACAGTGCAGGGGAAGGGATTGGGTGCAGCACCCTGGGTGCACAGGTGCATGCAAGCGATTTTCCCGTAGCTGATAATGTAGGACTATATTATCAAACAACGGCGATAACATTATCACCACTTAGCGACGGGAAACTGCCGCTAAAGTGACGATAAGGGGTTGATAATATGCCCTTGTAAATTCCCATAGAAGCCCAGGTCCACACCAGAACCTGGGCTTCTAAGGGAATTCACAAGGGCATATTATCAACCCCTTATCGCCTCATAAGCAGCAGTTTCCTGCCACTAAAGCGGCGATAATTTTATCGCCCTTCCTTCATAATATGGCCTCATGTATATAATTTTAAGGACTTGCTGAACCACACTCTTTCTCGCAGACTCCAGCGTCCTAGACAAACGGGTGACGGAGGGTAAACACTAAGGGCTGGGTGCAATAGGCCGACGCTCTGTCTCCTCCTCCCTCTCTTCTTTTGACTCTCCCTCCCCTTCTTCCTTCCACCCACTCCCCCTCCCTTCCCATTCTCACTATGGTCCTTTAATTCAGACTACCTTTCTTTACCTCTTCCACATAGTACACATACTAATGTTTCATTTTTGTCTTGCAGGTTTCCTACGCTGCTTCCACTGGAGTCCAACCCACATTTTTTTTATTATACTGTTCTATTAAAGTTACATTTCTATTTATTTCTGTTTTAATAAAGGTTACTTATTTTTTCAAATAAATAATTGAGTGTATAGGTCTTCTTTTTCTGACGACACTTGTCTATTGTTTATTGTGGAAATCATCTGTTTATAGGAGATTTTAACGACAACATTATTTAATGTTAGAGTGCATCTACCAAACATAATCTAAGTGACTATTAGACAAATGAAGCCTGGTTAATTGTACAACTGCAAGAGTTCTATGAGTGTATCACTTTATAACACCATAAGTATTGCCTGTGTGATTACAGAACAAATAAGGCACTGCCTAGGACCACCAAGGCTTCAGGGACTGCTGAGGCCCACCCTGCATATTTAAATAAAGACCCAGAGTGTGGCGATCCCCGGACTTCAGTTGGCCTCGAACCCCCTGAACAATTAGTAAACAATACCCGGGAAGGTGGCGCTCCCCTAGGCTGCAAAACGTCTCTGTGCCTTCCGCGCCTAATTTACATGTGACATTAAGATCCCCAGTCCTACAGAGACCCCGCAATATAATAATTGGATTGGCCATGGAACATTACCCACCCACCAGGGGCCTCATTTAAAAGAACGGGTGAGACCCCGCTTTTTCGTTCTTTTCTCTCCATTTTTACCATCCGCATCCCCTCTATTACAGCGATGCGAGGTTTTCCTCCTCTCGCTTCAAGTAGTCCAACAAGTATTTGCTATCACAGGGTGGAAGCCATGCACCACCGTCTAATAGCAAACACAAATGTCCAGCGAATGCACACCCCGGGACATTGTATGAGCTGCGCCTGAGAGGTCGCCCTCCCTAATTCCATGATGCATTTGTTAGTATAAACGCATAGTAATACTACTTACACACATGTAGTACAGCGACCAGATTGTAGTGAAGAAGCAGAGGAAGCGCAAAATCTAAAAATATAAATCCTCCCAGAAGTCGGATGACATAGTTCAATGAGCCGACGACCCTGGCATGAGTAGAAACAGCTACACGAACAAAACGGGTTTTCAGTACAACACAAGCAATTTTGAAATATTGCTGAGTGGAGTCTTCTTTTTGCCTTCTCCCACTCATCGCCAAATTTATGTAGTGAAGAGGCAGACAGCAGTGAATCCAATAAGTAGATTTATTAGAAGAAAATAAGACACCTGAAACAACCACCAACAGGAGCAGACAGCAAAGCAACGGTCTAATCCAGCACCGTGTACAAACTGCGCAAGGTTCCCCTCATGACAGCCCTACATTCTAACATTACATACTGAGGGCCATATTATCAAGGAACGGCGTTAAATGTATCGCCGCTTTAGCGGCAGGAAACTCCCAAATATCGATATCTGTAAATTTCGATATTTCTCCAAAACTGCTGAACAAATTTACACCAAATAAACAAAAGCATGCTTTCTAGACCAAGACCCTTCTCCATGCCAAATTTGGGGTAATTCCGTTCACCTGTTCGACCTGTAGCCTTGTCTAAAGATTCCTATGGAAGTTAACATTGAAAAAACATGTTTTGGGACCCCCTTTTTTCTCAGCCCCCCTTCACGAATCACCCCCAAACTTTTGACATAGGAGCTGATCTCAACAAAGAATTAGTTTTGAAACTTTCGTGAAGATTCGTCAATTGGCACCAAAGTTATTGGGAATAGAATGTTGCCATTTCCAATGGTAACTAGGTCCTAACTATAACTACCTACTAGCGACCGCCAGAAGGTGATAGATAGATAGATAGATAGATAGATAGATAGATAGATAGATAGATAGATAGATAGATAGATAGATAGATAGATAGATAGATAGATAGATAGATAGATAGATAGATAGATAGATAGATAGATAGATAGATAGATAGATAGATAGATAGATAGATAGATAGATAGATAGATAGATAGATAGATAGATAGATAGATAGATAGATAGATAGATAGATAGATAGATAGATAGATAGATAGATATACATGTAAATATACACATTCACTGAGAAAACCAAAGGGTACAGGGACGTTATAGTTAGACTCAGATATGACTCATAGACTTTAAGAACCCTAGAGCACCTCCAGCCTCCCTTGGTACAACAGCTCTGGAAGTTTGCAGACACCTGGACCTACCAGAGCCGAGCCATATTATTACCAGGGGTATCGAACACCCAACGGCAAACACAAAGAAGAAGAGACCTCAACAGACTCCCTAAGCACCAGAAGGAATGACAAGACACCGAGACCAACTTCCTGAGTGGCCCAGCTGTCCCGAGATTGCCTCTCCAAGTTGTCTGCTACTGACCTTGAGGACCTCAAGACGCACAACGCCCAGCTGACGTGTTCGCTCCGCACCCAATCTCACTGGCCCCTGAAGCGACTAACTAGCTATACACCTGTGGTCCCCAAGACCTCTTGACCTCCTCGCTCAAAGGAGCCCTATCATCCTCACCTGTAAGTCCCCCTGTCCAGTGTACATTCAAGTGGCCCCCTTCTTCTTTGCGCACCAGCTTCCATGACCCTCAGCACTCTGCTCCCAACCGATCCAGGATGCTCCCAATTTTCTTCTGCTGGAACTTTGGACCCAGTCCAGACATGGACCTAAAATGAGAAGCTGAACTTCATGACAACATTGCCATATTTTTTATGTATTTTTCTGCTTTATCTCCATTGTTTGCTATGGTGCGTAGTTGCGCACAAGAATGATATATTTTCCGAACTTTGAAAAATCATAACTCTGAAAGTACTAGCCTTAGAATGTGTGTCTCAGTTATAGCCTCTATGAGTACAACAAATGCTTAGCACTACCCTCGGATAAGCCTAATTGCTCGCACACACTACCAAAAAAATTTGGAATTGTCAGCTTTTACCTCTGTATACCATTTGGGGATTCTGTAGCATCTCTGCACAGTATACTTCTTTCTAGTACATTATATAGAGAGCCAGCCACAAACAACCCCCAAATGACATGCACAAATATTATTGGTAACAGTAATTTTTGTGTGCCCAAATTAACCAGCAATTTAGAAGTATGCCTTACTTCTAAAGCATGGAAGTACCTACAGTCAAGTCCTTTTGCCACATAAATGTTTCATCCAACATGCATGGGTTATTAAGTTGATGACATACTGTAATTATTCCCATTAGACCTTCCTGGCTGATGGTTATCTACTGAGGAACGGTTTGATGTTTTAATGGAGCACCAGTTCTTGTTAGCTGAAAATGATTCAAGGGCTGCATATTCTGTTTGATTAATTCAATCGGAGGACATGTGTTTCCATCCCAAAGTTAAACGCAACCTTATGCTCACAGGTGTGCGTACTGAATGGAAAGTATATAATGCTCTGTTAGGGTAAAGAATCCAAAATGAAGAATAAAATACAAGTGCAGTGCATTTTCACTTTTAATCAAAGTACCAATTATAATTAGGTAAAAAGTGTCAATGAAGTGCCGCGCATTGCCATGGCGAATGAAAAACATATTGATTTTGATTAGATTAATATCACAGTAATTATAAGAACAGTTAATTCAATATGGATGCAAAATTGTGGAAAAGGATGGTCAAACAAAGACAAGCATGTCGTAAACATATTGCTATATTCTAATGAGATGAATGTGTTCGTGTACAGTAATTTTGGTAAATGCATTTAAAGTGGAGTATTTATCAGTTATTGGTTAAATTGGTTTATTTGTGTATTTTATTCAAAATACATTGTTTATTTTGAATCACAACACACCATTCAAACAACTTCAAAACTGTTGTCTAGCATTTCATTCATCATTTCAAATACAACATGTTTTCAACAAACTGTAACTACTCTTAAGACCATTTTTTCTGAGCATTCTATACTATGCCACAATCTATATTTTAGAAACTTTCTAGAACAAATTTAATGTTCTTTCGATGTATTACGCTTTCTCAAAATAGGTGCTATCTATTTTGTGAATCTAACATGGTAACATTTTGCATTTATTGTACATTCATTGGCCTTATAGAATACTATTGAATACAGTCTATTTAACCACTATTGCCTACGGCACAAACCAAAACTCATTCTATCTCTCTAATGAGTAGGCTCCACTTTCCAGTCAATTTGAAAATGTAAATGAGTCCAAACAATGCTCTTAATTCTTGCTTCATACACCGTCATGTAATCTTGGAATCTCTCCTTTGTTGATAATGTTGCAAGGTATAAAATCGTACCACTCAAAGGATTTTTCTTCTGATCTGATAGACTTGGTTAACCCAGCTCTTCCTCTGACAAATACTCCTGAAACATTTTCAAATTCACTCTCATGGAGTCATCTTCTCCTACCCCCATTTGCTTTAGATTTTCAATATGAACAAGATGTATGGATCACCCAGTATGCACACAAGGGTTGGGCCATAGACACATATATACTAACCGAGGCACCGCTATGTGTCTCAGCCTAACAATATTTGAAAAGTACTTTTAAACCATTTGGCTACCAAAGTAATTTGTAGCAGGCAGAAATGAAAGGATTTATTAAGCTAAGTGTTAATCCAAAAACTTACAAGAGAATGCAGAGGTTGTAATAATAATTGTTTGTTACTTATAAAAAATATATGAATGTATTATATTTTGCACAGGTAATGAAACAAAGATTGTACCACAAAACAAAAACAAAAATATTCCAAATCATATGTAAAGACTAGAAAAAGTTGATAAAAATGTATATTTAGGTGTTCAGTCCATAAGTAAATGTTGTCTATTTGGTCCACTTCATCAGTTTCAAGGGACCAACATTAGGACAGCAGTGCTAACCATACAATTGTATCTCACAGCTGGAAAACATAAATTCACAAAATGAATTGTTAAAGACACCTCTCAATATCAAACCAACCATAAGAGACATTTTTTAAGGAACTGCTCTTATAGATAGAGGTCAACTAGGACACTCAAAATGTGCCTATAAACTCATATATTTCCAAATTAACATCAAAGGGGCCGATTCCGATCCGGGTCGGAAGGGCACCGAACGCGATCCGGATGGAAAAACTACGAGCCGTACGTGTGTTTTCCGGCTGACTCATACAGCTGTACGAGCGAGCAAGTACGATGCGAGCTACCTGAAATTCACCGACCAAGTCGTTTCTGGGTCCGAACCGCTCCGTACGTCTCGGTCGTAATCTAACCGCGGCGTGCAATGGATGCGATTCATGACCGAGCCAGTACGATGCACGCGTCGGACAGCCTGTGCGAGCCAGAGTGTCCGGCTCACAAATTGTCCGGGTGGTTGCCTTTGGGGGTCCGCGTCGGACCCCCTGTCACCCGCAGCCCTACGACTCGGACACAGAGGGAGACCCATGGGTCTCCCCAACACAGGCATGTAGGGTGCGGATGGCTCCGACGCGTACCCACTGTAGGGGGCGCACTTTTCCGCGGCATACCCATTCAGTCATTGGGAGCCCATGTACGCGTCGTCCGACCGGCTCCCATTGACTTCTATGGGAGTCTGACCGAACCGAGTCCGGCAGCATACGGCCGCATCGTACTCGCTCGGTCGGACTTCAGGACTCCGGCTCGGTCGGAAAACACTCCGGATCCGGCTCGGTCGGAGTGCTTTCCGACCCAGATCGGATTCGGCCGTCTAATGTAGTGACATCTGTAAATTAAACACAGAGATATATTTATAAACACTTGCTCAGAAAATCTGTTTCCAGAGTCTATTGCACGGAACATTTCAACAAATCTTGCATGTCACACAGCAACAATTGATATTATACCTCTTTTTTTATACTGCCAAACATATTTGATCAAAAACAGTAATTCAATTATATGTCTTATGGCAACTTATTTTCAAACCAGATTGTTGGTGAATTCAAACACAAATAATATGGAACCCCTAAAAATACTCATCCAGTTGAATATTTTTGCAATATGTCAATCTATTAATGGACAGCAATATATCTCAGTTTTAGAAAACGTCTAGTTAATTATAGTGGAAAAATCTCAATTTTCTTTGCATAAAGGAGTGGAAGGAAGACACAATTAAAAATATATAACACAGACAAAATAGAAATATAACACTTGAACATGGGTGTATCATTTTCAATTGAGGAGTTTTCAGTATACATTCATAACACACAGACTTTTTATTTGACTCCTAGGTCTGGGAAAAAAACGTTTGTTGAATAATATTTTTTTTTATGGGAACTGAAAATGCATTACAATTGCACCCAATTAAAGTAGAGTTATGCATATATTGTGAAACTTTGTTTGGTGGATAAGAAGGATCTTAAAATTCTCTCTTTCAATCTATAAACTAATGGTATTTGGTGAAAGGGATACATTGTTTGGCATAAAGTAGCATTGGGTTAATCTTTACTTTGTATATTTTGAGCACATGCCCCAAATGCCTTTCTTCAATCATTATATACCCCTCGTATAGCATATGAGAAAATGGGTTGTTTGTTGAGTGGGGTGTTAACCCTGCTCAAATAACAGCCACACTCCATGTCAGGGTGAAACTTAAGTCATTAATTGAATCAGTGCTTAACCCTCTGGTAGCTTGGCACAAAGCATTCGGGCAATGTGTAAAGTGTTTATGCAGCAGACAAACAGTAATCAAGTGAAAATATAACACAAGAAAAATCCCTCACCAATTTTGAAAAGTAGAGTACATTTAAAAAATTATTTTACACCAAACCAAAAAAAATATAATTAGTAGAACCGCAATTATGAATTTTCTAAATTTAAGGTAAAAACGAGCCCCAAAAAGATCAAACGCCAACTGCAGACATATAGTCATGTGAATCCGGGTCAAAATTTTAAAATATGGCCAACCGTGATGGAGTGCAAGTCATATACAAAAAGTGAATTGGAACTGGGAGGCATTACCTTCAGACTAGCAAAAAAATTTCAGGAAAAATAATTCTTGAGAAGTTAACAGTTCAGCGGGACAAGGCTTCAGGGGTGTGTCCAAGGAGGAGGCATTATCATTGGGGAACAACTAGGCATAGCTGCTGTGGAGATTTCCACATTTAAACATAGTATCTTTCTTGGAAGATGAAAACCTCCAGCTGTATGAAGCTGTAAGCTGTAACTGAAGAGGGCTCCACGGTTGCCTTTGCTATCTCGTCCAGATATAAAGTCGTAGGTGCACATGTAGGGCTGTTTCTAGTGCTGAGCATCTGCCAAAAGGTAACACATGTTCTGCCCGACCTATTTAGAGTGCATAGATATCAAAACCTATCTCCAACCAGTCAAGTTGGGACATTGTAACTACCATGAGCTCCATGTGGAACGAATATTCTTCTCAGTGGTTTCATCTGAGACTTGAATTTAGCTTGAAAAACGTCAAGCAAAGTAAACTTGAAAATCATAGCTGGATAGGTGATTTTTTTAATGGTGTTTTGATGCCTTGTCTCACTCTGTCACAGGTCAAAGAATAATGAAGACAAAGAAAACAATCTTTCAAATAGCACACCAAAAATCAAGTCGTTTGCATTTGGGCACAAAATAAAAAAAAATTGACAGAGGTATCATTTGAGCAGATATGGGTTTACAATACCTGGGAGTTGCTGTGGGCTCAATGGCCTTGCACAGTGCAACTATCACCAAAGGCTATTACAAGCAGTCGTTTGTCACCTCTGCTGGGTTTGGTACAGCACCTGTTTTTTTATGTTATGTCTTATGGTATTTATGCATTTATGTTTTAAAGAGAAACAAAACTCAAACTTGTAATACGAGCAATTTGGAGGATAACCTTATTGTGGGTGTCATTGTGTTGGAAGTGTAAGATATTGTGCTTCTCACACACTGAAATGAGACATTTAAACTCCCCAAAAACAACACATTTGGCTTCTCATAGGCCAGTAAAATAGTAGGCAACATGTCTTCCACAAGAGGTTGTAAAGGAGACTTAGGTGGATCTTTCTCTTCACAGCACCCTTTGAGTTTCCTGAAACAGAAAGAAGTTTTGCACTTGGGTTTGAGGTGCTCAATCAATATCGACATGACAAACCTGGCCTTTGCCTCTAAAGAGGGCTTGATCACAGTACAAGCAATTGACAAGCATGACATTCATTTTTATTTCTTGCTCTAGACTGGAAATAAATACAATATGCATTGTCAGATTTTTCTCCTGTCTCTTGCACTCATTCTGCCAGAATCTCCTCTCCTTTATCCTCTAAATAAACATTGTGACATATGTTTTTTTTAAATGTGTGGTGTATACAACATGACAAATTGATCATTCACTAATTTAGGCTGACTTTGTTCTGTCATCCATCTTGGATGCAACATCGTATTATTCTAGTTGATTATTGTTGTTGCTATTATTTTGCTGTAGTAAATAATTCTAGGCTTGCTATGAAGAGACTAATACTTTCCCAGCTAAACCAAACCACAAGTACTTTCTCAAAGCCAATCCAACTGTTTCACACTGAATAACACACTATGTAACAAGGCATGCCACATGTACAGAGTTGGGAAACACCCAAGAAGTGCAATAGTGAAACAAATCACTAAATGGACTCTGTAGTAAATGTTTCTTTTTGCTTCTTTCTTATTGGTTAAGAGCCTGTGAACTATTTACGTATGTAGTGAATGTTTGAAATTCTTTTCTTTCAAGACCAACATAAAGATGAGGTTCCTACTTAACAGGGAGGGCCCTTTTCTCCATTCGTTGGAAGCAAATCTATGTTGGATTTGATTGGAACTTTACTGAGTTCTTTAATGCACTCCTTACTCCTTTGTATACATATTGAACTAATTGACTGATGGCTTAGCTTATGCCTTTCTGTAACTGATATTCTTTAAGTAAATCCTAAATATTAGTCCTCATCTTTTGTTCTTTAAGAGAAATGCATCCAATATTCTACGTGCAAGATTTAACTGCAAGTGCGGAACTTTCAATTTACGTGCCACATGCCGATGAATCTTTGCCACTGTATTAAAATGGAGCACAAGCCAAACACCTCTCCAAAATAAACACCATCTTTAACAGTAGATGATCAGTCAATGATGAGAGGTTTGGTGACATTTTAAAAGTTTCTTTTCTCTTTCAGAGATTAGTCTGTATTTTTGTCTTTTTATTCAGATTAGTCAAATAAATCTATTTACAGAAATTTAGAGAAAATGTGGTTAGAACACACATACAAAATAACAGTGTGGTCCATAAAGGAATTAGTCCCTATCCTAATCTAAAAGGCTTAACCTTTCCTAGCAAGAACCCATAAAGAGTTTATTTTGGGAAAGAGCAAGTAAAATCTTAATGCAAAATGCTGATATCTATGAAAAAAGATCGAACTCCCCAAAAAGAGTAGCTCTGGAAACTCAGCCAAGTTCCCTAATGGCTGCAGTAGCAACCATTGAGGCAAGTAAAGGAATTAATCACAGCAGTAGCTATGATCAGCATAAGATAGAAAGAATTCTCACAAATTGCTCCGAAACAAAGAAATTAACGTTAATAGTAGCTTACGGCAATTCAGGTTAGCACAATAATGTGCTAAGGAACATAGTAGGTTATGGGTGCATAGAATGCCCTAACTCTCTAGCTAGGAACATGTGCTATATAGAAAGCACAAAACATGTTGCAAAAACAAATGGTCCTGTCATCTATAGCCAATGAGGAAGGATCTTCCGATTGTCCATCACCTTCTACTACAATTCCCACAGTAAACCTCTATGTTGACATGGAGCTACAGTGTATTACACAAAGATACATCTAGGAAGGATCACATGAGAAGCTTTGTAAGCCTTCTCTGTTAGCTGTTCAGTGTCCCATTGTGTAATTATGGTCTGCTCTATGGAAACTAATATCTAGCATGTCCTGGTTAGATCATGGAATTTAAACCTACAATGAGCATTTCACAAAGATGTCAAATTCTACAGTTCAGGTATAATGTTAAATGATCGTTTTACAAAAAGGCATTTATTTTAGGAAAGATTAAAGAAATATTGAGGCCTAGCAGTGGAAGAACAATAGAAAAGGGAGCTTTTTGCAGAAAGAAGCAGCATTTTCATGTTCTGTGCGTTTAATAAAGGCACATTTTCTAGACACTATTTTAATAGGTATTTTCTATGTTACAGTTAATGCATATTTCTATATTATTGTGAGCGTAAATTTACATAAAAAGTTCTTACTTCTACATAATTAACAGAGACATGGATTCAGATGGAAGCACCAAAGTCCGATAGGGACAACACCGCCCTGTTCAGCCTGTTGGAGGGCACAGAGGGCAAATGAGATTTGTGCATTGACAAAGTCATGTTCTTAGGTTTCAGAAGGAACCTAAAGAAGTTGATAGAGCTGTCTTATGATCTCTTCACAGCTCTGCATTGGAACCAACACTGTGCAAGGCATCTCTGATGCAGGACGTTGCATCGCAGGCTGCTGCTTCTCGGTACCACCAATGTAGGGTGCATCCTTAATGCAAGATCTCTCTAAACTCAGTAATACTTATTGGATGTTTATTGTTTTGGTCTCAAATTTAAAAAAGTTTAAACTATTTTTCTAAATTGGTGTGAGGGTTTTATTGTGTTATGTTTTTACTTTATTACTGTTTAAAGGGCTGCAAAAATATTTTCCACATTGCCTCCATGTTAACCTTGATTGCTTTTGTGCCAAGCAACCAGAGGGTTAAGCATGGATTTATTTTGAGTTGCTTGTGGCTTCACCCTTATTGGAATGTTGGTTGCTCCTTGAGTAGTGTTTCACACCCATCAACCAGGACCCCAATTTCCTACAGGAAGCCTGCAAGCTCTGAACACAAACTCCTCCCTAAAATTATATCAGCAGGAAAGAACTTCCTATTTTGATCTTGTGGGCTTCTGAGTCCAGGCCTGCAAACATGACCCACATAAAGACACATAATGTATTATGAAAAACCATATATTACTTATTAGAAATGGTGGTCTCTGGGTGACAGGTTTCACAATGTTCAAGTAGTGACCCTTCCTTCTAATCAGGAAAGAGGGATTACACTTCTAAAATAACCCCTGCTCTACCCCGCGGTAGCTTTGCACGAGCAGTCAGGCTAGTCTCAGAGGCAATGTGTAAAGCATTTGAATATAACACACAGTATTACAGTGGCATCACTACAAAAGGACACCATACCATTTTTAGAAAAATAGACATTGTAAAACAAGAAAATGATAACAATCCAAAACACAGTAATGAAGATATGAATTTTTGCAAGAATAAACTTAAAATACAGTTCCTTGAAGTCGATAGCTCCATCCATTGCTATCACTGCATCGTGAACAAACAAATCCAACAGTTCAGGCCAACTGTGAGGTCGCGGGCCAGCTACAGGGTAGGGGAGACGTGCAAACAGTACCTTGGAAATGCAGAGCGTTGTGGACCTTGCGATGAGCTCCAAAGACACAGTGTCACCTGCATGGGCATCCGTTGGTTCCAGAGGTTGGCGAGGAGTTGTCGGGTCCTTGAAGTCACACGTCTTGCAGATCGAACTCCGTGAGGCTGAAGTCAAGAGCGCTGGCGTCGGCAGACGCTGGGAAGTGGTGCGCAGTGGAGCGGTGTGGTATGGCATGCATTGCTCTCAGGTCGCCGTGCAGGCAGCGGCTTGGTGACGACTTCCAGCGGCATTGGTGAGACCAGGGCTGCGGTGCAAAGGGGAAGTTGCTTGTTGCTGTGCTGACAGGTCCTGGTGCAAGCACCGGCGGCAGAGTTGCAGAAGCACTGTCATCAGTTGATGATCTGGACTCGATGGTGCTGGTGTCAGTGGACCAAGGCTGTGGTGTGGGATGGGGTGGTGCTTTATGTAACTTATGAGCAGGGCCCCCATTCCACGGTGCAGCCAGCGGCATCGAGGTCAGCTCGGAGCGGTGTCATCGATGAGACCAGGGCGGCGGTGTGAAGCGAAGCAGTGTGGCCCATAGTTCACAGTGCAAACAGTGACTTGGTGACTGTCTTGGACAGCTTCGGTGAGACCAGGGTTGTGATGCGAAGTGCGGTAGTGCTCTTTGCGGTGCCAACAGGTCACTGAGCTGGCAGTGATGTCATTGATGGCGTCTGGTTGCTTTTTATTCTGTGGCAGCTGAGACACACAGTTCCAGTTGCAGGTACCCAGAGAATGGTGAAGTCTTTGGTGTGCCTGAGACTTCCAACTGGAGGCAGGCTCTGCTTCGAGCCGCCCGTGTAGAAACTTTAGCAGCAGGATTCAAAAAAGTTCCAGTCCATTCACTGCCCCAGACAGAAGCAGCAAATGCAGACCCCTTTGTGTGGGTGTCTGGAATTAATGCACAAAACAGCCCCTGTCAGTCTAAAAACAAACGGGTAATCCACAAGCAGGCAGAGGCACACAGGATGTTTGAGCAAAGAAATGCCCACTTTCTAAAAGTGAGAAAATGAACTATCCAGATCAGAATCTGGGAATGTCCAGTGCACTACGATTAATACACTGTCCAGTGTATGTTAAATAAACCACATATACAGAAAAGTTTTTTTAACAAACTCAAACAGTTAGTTATCATGACAAAACATCATCATGATAACTAACTGTTTGAGTTTGTTAAAAAAAACTTTTTCTGTATATGTGGTTTATTTAACATACACTGTCAGTGTATTAATCGTAGTGCACTGGACATTCCCAGATTCTGATCTGGATAGTTCATTTTCTCACATTGAATTAAGTGGTTTGCAGAGCTCCTTATCTGGTGCACACGGAATGTAAATAATTTGGTATAAAACTTGATTCCATAGAATCATGGTTGAATTGGTTTATTTGAGTGCATCACAGCTGCGTTTATTCAACTGTTGTCCACTTTCTAAAAGTGGCATTTTCAACCCCACAATTTAAAAAACACCCTTAATAAAAGATGAGCTATTACCTTCTGAGTTCAGGGAACCTAAACTCAATTTCTCTATCTTTTTCCAATTGAAAGTTACACTTGTAAAATGTTACAAGGCAGCTCCAATGAGCACCTATGGAAAAGACAGCTGTTCAATAGTCAAAATGGAAATTCATAGCATTTCATTATCAGGACACGTAAAACACACCAGCACGTCTTACCATTCACATACACTGCACCCTGCCCATTGGTTACCGTGGGCATACCTTAAGGGTGTCTTACATGTAAGGAAAGGGAAGGTTAGGGCCCAGCAAGTGGGTGCACTTGCCAGGTCGACATGGTAGTTAAAACTGCATACAGACACTGTAGTGGCAGGTCTGAGAACCTTTGAAAGGCTGCTTGAGCGGGTGACCTACGAGTAGCAGTTGATTTACAGGCCCTGGGTACACACAGTGCACTGTAGCGCCAGGACGCCTCAGGGCAGCAGTGCGCTTTACAAGACACATACATTTACATTTACATTTACATTTACTAGGGACTTGCTAGTAAATCAAATATGCCAATCATGGAAAACCAATCAATTTACAGTCGGGGCACTTGCACTTTAGCACTGAACAGCAGTGAAAAATTGCCCAGAGTCTTTAAACCAGCAAAAAGGAAGTCCAGCATACCATCAAAAATAGGAGATCAGAAAGCAAAAAGACAGGGGAAACAAGTCAAAAGATGCCAGGTCTAACATTGCCCATTGCTTTTCATGCTTAGGTTTTGCCTAGGGTCATAATGATGGTTAACCTACATTTACAGTAAACTCAGACATTTTTTGGAATGCGTAGAGTTTGTTGGCCCAGACAAGGAATCCAAGGTACTTTGAGCAGGAAGTCTCACCTTCAAACGTGATCGAAAGATGAAGAGCTTCCTGTTTTGAGCTTGCAGACATTCTAGTCACAAGCTTGCAAATCCTATCCGTAAAAAACACGTGTTTAATGTTTAAGGGTTGTCTCCACTGGCATTGAGGGTTAGCGGGTGTATTTATACTGAACTTAGACATTTTTCCAATGCAAAGTGTCTACTTGGAGGGAAAAAGAAATTTACAAACCCTGTATTGCACTTAATACAATACCCCTATCTGCTATCATGAACAAAACTGATAACCTATACGAGACTTAAATTCATGAAACAGATTGTGAAATTGCAATTTAGGGCCCCTGTTGTTAGGAGTAGCATAATTATGCGGTGCCTGTTTATTAAATTGCAATGAAATGTTTTTTTTTTTTATTGAGGCAAAGCACCAAACCACTGTGGGAGTCGCATAAATTCATTGATTTCACTTATGTGAATTAAAATACTAGTTTTCCTTAAACTGCAAAATGTTGTATTTAAGTTTCTCCTCACACTTCATTGCCTCTACAAAACAGTGGTAGAAAATGGTTCTTGAGGAAAGGACTCTTGGATCGAGACAAATGCGTTCATAGAAGTGAAATTGTTCACGGAAATATGCATTTCGCTGCTGGACTTGCTTTTAGTGACTGTGAGAGGGGCTGCTCCATCTTAAGCGGCTCCGGCTCCAACAGAGCGTGTTTCATCTGCCTAGTGCAGCATTAAATAAATATCTCTCTGCAGGGGATGGCTCGACCCGCAGGGATCCGAGCACGTTTGTCTACACAGTTTTAGTGGTATTATTAGGCTGCCGGAGAAGGCCTCTGCCTAGGCGGAAAGATGTCCATTTTGAAAGACAGCACTGTTCATTTGTAATGCTGCCTACTTACGTCTTGAATAATTTCTTTCTCAAAAAGCTGTCACACGTATAATTGGGAAAGTGTCTGGCGTCTGCAGCTTCGGAGCAAGGTGACATGGGGAACGCCAGTGGGGTACGTCAGCATTTTATCGTTTGCCAAATTACGATACCACTCCTGCTGCTTAAAAAATAATGTTCTCATAATGAAGCAATCTTCTACTTTGATTTGCCCGGAAAAAATTGCGGTAGTTGACAAGAATTCGGTTATTAGAGTGATTTTGACCGAGCTTTAAAGAAAAATGGAGCACTTACTTTAAAAGATCAGGGCGACATGTCATGCTGTGGTCAGATGCCGAGACTGCTCCTGCGTCTACTGGAGCCAAAGGGCCTCTGGGGCAATATTAATTGATGCCTATGCTCTGCTAGCGATTGTGTGCATCTTAAAAAGCAGCAGAATTCAAGCAACAGGAAGGCTATTACAGTATTAGTACTATTACAAGATTTACTATCAATATATAGTAATATGAATCATGATAATAACAACAATAACAACAACAATAATAATAATAATAATAATAATATTTCATTATAATTATAATATTAAAAATATGTCACTTTCTATGGACAATAAAGGTAGTTACCCCTTAAGTGCATTAGTCTGTTATTGGCCTACACCGGGGAGTGCTGATAAAAAGGATCCTCCGGCGCAAAGCACCTAACGATTTCTTTTTTTCCCCTGAGGAAGACGTGGATTCACTTCCCGTCTGTCCCCGCACCACTCCTGCCCATCTGTGACATCATCGCACGCAAGGTGCACCGATGTCACAGTTTCCCCAACAGCGATGGAGAAAACTAGAGGTAAGAGGTTTCTTTGTTGTTGGTGGGGATTTGGGGGGACGCAATGCCTCTCCAGAAGTCAGGGAGACATACTTGTAAAGGGGGGAGTCTCCCGTTTCCAATGAGTCCTTCCTGGCACTGTTTTCTGGCTGAGGATCGCGGTACAGCCACGACCCACAGCCTGAAAAGGTCACTAGACACCAGGCATCTCATCTCGGGGGTCAGCCCTCGTGCTTTTCCCCTGGGGGTTTAATTGCACATCCCAGGGGAATAAAAAAAACATTTTGGAAAAAAACGACTTGAAATTGTCAGGGTGTCAGTCCTCTAGATCACGAGCCGACCTGGGCAACAGTTTTTTTGTTTTATAAATGTGTGGTTACCCTGGGGGCCGTGATTGGCACACATATATAAAAAAAGTAAATAGGTGACATCTTTCTCTATGTATATTTAGAGAGAGAGAGAGACTCTCTGTATACCTTTATATATTACCTACTGGTGGTCGCCAGTATGTCATTATAGTAAAGAACATGTTTCCATGGAAGTGTTTTTGACTTGCCTATAACTTTGGCGCCATTTGTTGAATCTTCGCGAAATTTTCCCAAAAAGAGTTTGCCAAGGGTCCTGGTGTGCATGGAAAGTTTCAGAGCGATCCGTCAAGCAGGGGCCAAGAAAAAGCGAGGGGGTAAAAGAAAGTGTGTTTCCAATGTTAATTCGCATAGGAACTGCTGTATGGAATTAAACCAAATTTGGGAGGAATATTGAATTTGTTCCATAGATCATTCCTTTTGTTATTTGGTGTAAATCCGTTAAGTAGTTGTTGAGAAATTAAAGGAAATCCAAATTTGTACATCTATGGACACAGAACCTTCCGAGGATCCGGCAGCGCCCATGCTGAAATCTTATTAGCTGCCAACACTTTAACCAGGAAGTAATGGCAGCCATCCTAGGACTTGGCTTCAGCCGAGTCCCAGAGAAAATGTTTAAAAAAAGAAAAAAGGGTAGGGTAAGAATACCCTGGCCCTGTAGCCTTGGTCCTTAGTTCTTGGACCACGCAAGGACAAAAGAAAATTGTTTAACATTTTTCGCTGAATATCATAACAGACTCTGGCGGAAAAAAAAAAGCACGGGCTGTAATGCTTGTTTCAAAAATATCCCCCACCCCCTAGGTGGTCCAGGTCCCAGGGTCAGTTTGTTTTAAAAGGAGAGGGCGCACGGGCTCCCCTCCTAAGTTTCTTTGAGCCCTGTGGAACACCACCTCCCGGGGCTTTACTTTTATAAAAGGAGAGGGTCCATGCAGACCCCCCTCATGGGCTTCCTAGAAGCCCCGAGGACCACCCCCTCCCGGGGCAAAATCCCTATAAACCTGGGCAGTGGGTCTGCAGGGCCCCCCTCCTAAGCCATGTACGGCCCCGGGGACCCCCACCTCCCTGGGGCCGACCAGTAAAAACAGAAAGAGGGGGCACGTGCTCCTCTCCTGGAGCCAATAATGGCCATGGTGACAACCCCACCCAGGGCCGGCTCCTGCTATGTCCCTGGGTGCCCAACCCTGGCACATAGCTGTTGGTTTTTGCTTGTAGCTCCCGCCAAGCAAAAGCAAACTCTCTGCTTCCAGCAAGCAGGAACTGTCAAAGTGCTCCCACTTGCTTTAAGCTGATTTTTCATCTCTTTCCACGCCCGCAGATATGCGGGCACAGAAAGAGATGAAATGATTACTCCTGCACACAGAGAGCTACATTTCTAGCAACTCCCTGTGTGTGACAGCAGTGCCAGCTCCTGACTGGCTGGGACAGCATGGGCCTTGAAGCTCACCCACGGTCCCATAGCACAGTGGGTGCCCTGGGTGGTCTTCATGACACCCAGGGTGTCATGGCCGGACTCCTGGGGGATGGGGCTCCAGGGGCTGAAAATGGCCCTGAGAGGGAGGCCAGGCCTCAGGGTTGAAGACGCTTGATAAACATGCCACCTGCTGCATAATATTCAGATTTTGGAACGAAAACCTTTTTGATTCAAAATGCATTCATCATTGAACATAGGGACAGTGCAAAAGTTAACTGGACAACTCTTCGCTACTGTTTACTGTGCATAGGCGTTCAAAGAGGTGGCTGGTTCATGATAGTTTAAGCAGGTCCATACCAGGAAGGAATAGTTGGACTTAATGTGAAAGGCGAGGGAAAATATTAATTCTTTGTCCCAAAAATATGTTTTGCTCGACACAACTATTAATATTGGACACTTTTCCAAGTAACAAGTATTTCAAAAGTGCACAAGAATAGAATCCCAAATGTTTCCTAATGAAAGGAGCCGGCAATTGACGACAACAGTTACACCATTACTGGGACATAATAAGCAAATACAACAGTGCTATCTGAAGGAATGTGAACACCTGCACATAGTGTCTGCTATGTGAAACAATTCACATGCTTTACAAATGTTGTTTTTCTTTTGTGGGGGGTGAGAAAGGGCGATGCTAATAAAATTCTGTTCCTGTGCTACTAGGCAAGACAATACCACAAATTATTAGCAAATAAACATATTTCTGTGTAGGATCTGCTTCAAGTGTTGTTTTAATTCTTAACGAACGCGTGTATTCTGTATAGCACTCTGCTCTCTCCCATATGAGGATATTTAAATGCAAGTGTAACTACATAATAAAACCAATGCTTATTTCATCAGATAAAATGCCTCATGCTTTGGGGTTTCATGCAGCATAAGTAATTCAAACTTTCCTGGAAATCTCAGAAGCGCTTCAGATAGCAGTCATTTCACTTGCTGTGCACTCCATAACTAGTAATCACCTCTCCCCCCAAAAAAATATTATTCAAACACCTAGAATTCTTCCTTAGCATGGCTCCGACATCGGATTCTGGGTCCATACCTGTTGTCCCTGGCTCAGCCACTTGGGTCACGATTAGGTCGGACAATTCTAGACTGTGATTTTGCCTATTGGTGTGTCTACTTTTCCCTCACAAGATTGTGTGACAATTTTAGACTTTGATTCTGTTGATTGGTCTTTTCTGTTTTGTATGTTTATACCCTTTGTTGCATAATCTGTAATATACCCTTATGATGCATCATTTGTAAAGCGCTCTGATACCCTCGGTGGTCATGTTCGCGCTATATAAAACTTTCAAAATAAATAAATGAATAAATAGCCAAACAGAAACAAGAGAGACTGGAATATACAGCAGTGTTAGAATAGTCCAAACAAGGAATACACATGCTGGGAAGCAATATCTAAAGACAAGGAGCCCAGTGACCGCATCATGAGAGCATGCACTGATTTATGGTGTAGCATTGTGCCACTTTTTGTGCGATTGTACATTCTAAAGCATTGCTGCAGGCCTGTGCAAACGTCAAAGTAAAATGCAGAGTAAGTAGTCCTTCTCGAAAGAATTAATAACGCAACAATCAAAGTACAGTCAATAAATAAAGACAAAATGAACAATCTTGAGTGTTGTATTCTTCTTTTACTGCTGAACGGTTGCCCAGCCAACACATGTTTCGTCTGGGGAAGTACCCCAAGACTTCTTCAGGGCTATCAGGCAATCCCAAGAGTGTATCTTGATTCTCTAAGCTGGTTGTACTTCCGTCCAGGCTGTGCCCCTCCACACCAAGAAGAAGTCATAAGCAGTGCTTTGTGGGCGTAAGTAATCAAAAGACTAAATGACAAGCTCTTTAACTTACAGTTTACATGCCATATCAGCAATACTTCAGTCCCCTTTTTAGATTCAACTGTGTACGTACAGGATGGGAGGCTACAGACATCATTGTATAGAAAACCAACATCAGGTAAACAAAATGTTACATGCAAGCTGCCAACACCCCAAGAGTTTGACAAATAGCATACCATTCAGTGAACTATTATGTATCAAGCACAATTGTTTCATACCAACCACTTTTACACAGGCCAAAATGAGGCCTTATCTAGATTTAAATCCAAAGGATATCCAGAGAAAATATTACAGCAGGCAGAACAGAGAGTACAGCTGTATAACAGACATACTCTGCTAAAAAAGAAAACAGGGATAGTAAGGATCAAGGAGGAAATGCCAAGAGATTAATTATGAGTTACTCCAATGATTCATTACATTTGTATAAGATCTTAAAATACAATTGGAGAATTTTCAAAACATATCCTATCATAGGTTCAATTTTACCACTCATACCACTTGTCGTATACAGAAAAAACACTTCTTTAAAAGATATGCTGGTACATAGTCATTTTGAATGAAAGCAGGCTGATAAACCCAGAATTACAGGATTTTTCCCTTGCATGGTGTGCAAATATAGTGTTGAAGTTAAGGAATATGAAACTCTGGGGCAGAAGAACAAACCCATTAAAAGATTTCTGAATTGTAAT
This sequence comes from Triturus cristatus, assembly GCF_964204655.1. Lineage (NCBI taxonomy): Eukaryota > Metazoa > Chordata > Amphibia > Caudata > Salamandridae > Triturus > Triturus cristatus. The sequence continues at coordinate 1,207,828,933 of NC_140591.1, read as the reverse complement.
TCCAGTTTTGTAGTATATTGCGTAGTCTGCCCATGTGAAAGCAAATACATTGGAAGTACAATGCACATGGCTAAAAGAGAGCATTAGAACATATGCAAGCTATAACAAATGCAGACACCTCATATCCTGTTGCAAGACACTTCTAGGCAGTACACCAAGGCAATAGAAATCTTTTGCGGTATTACTGTTTAGATCAGGTTCCATATAATGACAGAGGAGGGGACAGAGTTCGGAAATTGCGACAACAGGAGTCTAAATATATTATTGAGAGGCAAACAAAATTACCCAAAGAGCTGAATAGTGATGAAGCAATTTGGGTTCATATAGGTTAGAATATTGCTTGCAGGGTATTAAACAAATTTAATGAATAAGAAGGAAGTCCATACAAGGCAGAAATTTGGAATCATGGCAATATGAGTGATATTCTCCTTGAAAAGGGCTGAATAGCGACAAACGATTGTGGGTTTATATAGGATAGAATATAGTTACAGGTCATTAAACAAACAAAGTGATGTCATGAGTGATGTCACTGACCATGTCATGAGTGATGTAATATGTGACGTCATCAGCAGTGCATTGCGGGCGCTCAAGTTATAGTTAGCTGAACTAACTATAACGGGGGAATTTCAATGGTTTTGTACAATTGAAAAGTCCAGCTAACTATAACGCCCCTGAAACCTATGGTTTTTTCAGTGAATTTTTAAGGTTTTTTAAATGCTAATTCCTAACTATAACGTGCCTGAAACCGTTGTTTTTTTCAGTGAATTTCAAAGGTTTTTTAAATGCTAATTTCTAACTATGCCTACAGAGATTGGACATGTGAAGAAAGAAGAAAAAACGCACAGAAAGAAAAAAAAGAAATGCAGGAAGAAGCACCAGAAGTCCTCAAAGACGAAGAAAAGTGCAGGAAGAAGGATAATGTGCAGAAAGAACAAACAGAAGAGCAGAAAGAAGACTTGTTGCAAAGTCATCCTGTACCCTCAACTTTTTCAGACGGATACTGGTGGTAACTGAGTGTGGCTAACCAGTCCTAGAGCCAGTGCTATGTTAAAAGACACTCAGAATACAGTGAAAACACCTACATACACTAGGATACACTATGCGTTGGGGTCCCCCTGTGATTAGCATGACCTCCTCTGTAAGCCCCTAGAATATAATAGGGCAGGGGATTAGAACTACCTCTTAAAACGCGCCACAGGGCGTGTTTGCACACGTCACCTCAGGCCCCGTCCCCTCCCTTCACCACTGTGTAAACACGCCCTGTGGGCATTTTTAGTTGGGAGATTAAGTTCATTTGAATCCTGAGGGTCCCTAGGGTCCAACTAGCCCACTAGGTACCTCCAGTAAGCGCCACAGAGCTGCGTTGCAGAGAGGTGTAAAAAGTGGCACGGCCTGGACCACCTCTCTGCGCTTACTGGAAGCACCTGGTGGGCTAGTTAGCCCCCGGAGGCCCTCAGGATTGAAGGGGAATTATTTCCCCAACTTAAAACGCACCATAGGGCGTGCTTGCACATGTCACCTCAGGCCACATCCCCTCCCTTCCCCACTGTGTAAACACACCCTGTGGCCGTTTTAAGTTGGGAGATTAAGTCCCCTTGAATCCCGAGGGTCCCTAGGGGCAAAATAGCCCACTAGGTACGTCCAGTAAGCGCCATTGCAGAGAGGTGTAAAAAGGGGCACGGCCTGCACCACCTCTCTGCAACGCAGAGCAGTGGCGCTTACTAGAAGCACCTGGTGGGCTAGTTGGCCCACAGGGACCCTCAGGATTGAAAGGGAATTTTTTCCCCAACTTAAAACGCGCCACAGGGCGTGTTTGTACACGTCACCTCAGGCCCCGTCCCCTCCCTTCACCACTGTGTAAACGCGCACTGTGGCCGTTCTAAGTTGAGAGATTAAGTCCCCTTGAATCCTAAGGGTCCCTAGGGTCAAACTAGCCCACTAGGTACCTCCAGTAAGCGCCACAGAGCTACATTGTATAGAGGTGTAAAAAGGGGCGTAGCCTCAGAACACCTGTCTGCAACGCAGCTCCCTGTTGCATACTGGAGATACCTGTTGGGCTAGTTGGCCCTCAGGGACCCTCAGTATTGAAGGGGAATTAATTCCCCAACTTACAACTGGCCAGGGGGCGCGTTTGCAGAGTGCTGCAAGGAGGGGGCGTGGCCTCAGGCGCGATGCCGGTCTTTTATTTATTTTATTTTTTTAAGAAGGAGAGCTGTGTGGCCCCCCTTTCTTTTTCTAATTTATTGGCCCTGGGGACCCCATCCCCCAGGGCCTGCACCCTAAGTTTTTTGTTGAAAAAAATAAATTTGGAAGGTGGCCGTGTGGCCCCCCTCCCAAGGCCTTAATCGGCCCCGGGGACCCTAACCCCCGGGTCATGGTCTTTTTTTTAAAAAAAAATTCTTTAGGAGGGGGGCTGTGTTGCCCCCCTCCTCAGGCCACTTATGGCCCCAGGGACCCCATCCGCCGGGGACGGCCGTTGTTTTTTAATATTTTAAAAAATATATATATTTATAGAAACACCTAGGACATGCTGGACAAACCGTATGTACCTATCACCATGACGATTTGCGTGATATTCATTAAAAGGCGACTATGCATACAATGAATCCACGTGGAATGTATTTACACCGCTAGTGAAGCTCTGACGTGTCTGACGCCCTACCATGCCTAATCCCGGCGCCCCCGCTGGTGGGTACTCTCCGAGTAGACACCCTTGTCATTTATTTATACAAACATGGGTAGCTATTGATGGGCACATTTAATACACACACACACCAAGCCATTCAAAGGGGATTCGACAAAAATTCTACCAAACTATGCAAGAAACCCCCCTCACGGTTAACAAAACACACATCCACCGTCGGATGTGTAATACTTTTTATTTTACTCTCCGGAAAGGAGACGAACCTCACTTGAGAGTCACAGCGTGCTCCAGGCTGAGCCCAATGCTGTGTTACACCCACCAGTGCCCGCCGAGTGCCAAACACCTCTGTGTTGTATTCCACCAGCTAGTGCGTATGCTATGGCACTTTCTAGCTCAGTGCTTTCCAAACAGTGTGTCGCGACACGTTAGTGTGTCGGCTGCCGTCTGTAGGTGTGTCACACAACGTGGTCTAGGCAATATGGTCTAGGCATCATAAAGGACGGTACTGCGCATGCTTCTCCTGTGGCAGGGCAGCGAGCCATGATTGCAGTTGGAGCATCGCTGCTGCCTGCCTGCTGCCACCCTCCTGCAGACCCGTTGAAGCATCTGGCAGCAGCGGTGAGTAGACTGCCGGTGGCTCCTGCAGTGCACTGCTCTGCGCAACCCCGTGCAGTCCTGTTAAATCTAGGTCAGGGGGAGGTATGCAGCACCATCACTAGCAACAATCCGGCGCTCACTGCTGCTGCCCTCCCACAAACCCGTGGAACCTCCGGCGGTGAGCAAAGACTGAGGCGGCTCTCGCTGCTGCCACCCCCACAGACTCCTGCCCACCACAGACCCTTCCAAGCTTCTGCAAGGGGGACGAAAGCAGCATAACCAGTGACGCAGCTTCTCATGCTTGCGGCTCTTGCAGCGCTTCCTGCTGCCGCCCCCGCAGACCTATTCAAGCTTGCACAGGGGGGAGGTGACAGCAGCATTGCCAGTGACTTGGCTCCTGCAGCTCCACAAGCTTGCTATCAATCTCATACATCTCATTACAATAGTGAGTGTTGCTGGTTATATTCAAATTGTTTTAATTCTTGCACATATTTACATATTGTTACTCCTAAATGACAGCAGTCTGGGAAATGTATGTATGTTATTATTTTACAAATCATATATTTTGCTAGTAAAACTCAATTACTGTGTCGCGAAATGATGCATGTCTAAAAAGTGTGTCATCAACATGAAAAGTTTGGAAAGCACTGCAAGTCTAGCCCATGCGCACTGTAACACCACCCCGTGAATATGTCATGCCACACTTGCCTTCGCAGGGGTTATATTGCCCCATCTAACGTGCCTGCCTCGATGCCTATGTTATAACGCACAGTGCTATGCCATACATATTACAATCTGGGATCCATACCTTTGTCACAGTGCATATGCAACGTTACACTCCCCAGCACATATTTTATATTACAACTTTAGAGACTAGTTAGGTTACACAACACTGCCCTGTGCATATTACACTCCAAGGCGCATATCGCATAGCACGCGCTAGTGCCTGTGCTATCTCGCGCTCTCCAATGAATCTGTCATTGCGCACAATGTATTGCATATTATAATTCACGCCCATTTCATCTTATATCACACTTTTTGGTGCATAGTTTATACCATATACTATATCTAGTTTTCATTTTCAATTGTGCTCTCAGGACTATGTTCTATATAACACTGCGTCCACCTACCCTTTTCAAGGGCATTACATTTTGCGATGGGGGTTGGAGAGTCAGGGGGTGTTTCTGCCAAGTGAGCCCGGAGTCACAGTCACAAATGTCCTCTTCTTCCTGAATAAAAGTGAGATTATGCTGCATACTTGTTCATATTTTAAGTAGTTCGCACAGACACACATTTTAAAAACAATAAAGTTCCTAATACCCACCTTCTCTGAACAGTTAGCTTGCTGCCCCATCCACCTCCTCCCTATCCTCTGTTGTCTGAATCCATGGACTAGCCTCCTCCCTCCTCCCATGCATGGTCTGATTTGCTGCCACTGCCCTCCATTTAGCATGATGTACCAGTCCACTCCTCCTGCCCTCCATTGCCCAATTCAATGGCCCATCATTGACCTCCTGCTTAGCCTCTGTGCTTAGCTTGCTGCCCCAAGTCTCCTTCCCCCTGCTCTCCGATGTCTTGGTGCATGCCCCTGCTCCATCCTTTTTGCCCACCATGTTCCATGGACCTGCCACTCCTATCTACTCTGAGTGTTCTGTTGAGCTGCCTCTCCCCTCCCACCTGCCTAGCATTGTCAGATGACTGTAACCTGTCCCTGCCACCTCCACCCTTCCTGTCCACATGCCATGCCCCTATCCCCTTCCTCCTGTCCTCCATGGTCCATTTTACTGCCACACCCTTCTGCCCTCCCTGGTCTGTTGTGCTGCAACTGCTCCTCCTGCCTGCCCCGCGCGGTCTGTTGTGAGGCCCCTTCCCCTGAACTCTCTTGTCTGTGCCCAGTTCCTGTCCCTCCATTCTATCCTCCATGGTCCTTTGTGCATGCCCCTGCACCCTCCTTCTTGCCCATCATAGCCATTGTGCTGCCACTAACCCTCCCAATTTCCATGCATGGTTTTCTGTGCTGCCACGGCCCCTCCCACCTTACCTGTTTGGTCAGCTAGCTGCCCCTGACCCCCTCCCACCTTCCCTCCATGGTCTGTGTGTATGCCATCATAGTCTCACTGTTGATCTCCATGGTGTGTCTTGTTTTTAGTGCCCATCCTGCCTGACGTCCATGGTCAGCTTGCTGCTCCTGCCCTTCCCCCTTGCCCCCAGCCCTCTGTTTCCATGTGCAGAGCCCTATTCCCTCCCTCCTGGCTTGTCTGTTCCATTGTAATGCCCCTGATACGTCCCTCCTGCCCTTTATGGTCTGTTATGCTGGAGCTTTCTCTCCTGTCTGTCCATTATGGTCAACTAGCTACCATTGCCTCCTTCCCCTCTGTTCTCTGTTGTCCATGTGCATGGTCCTGTCCCCTCCATATTGCTTTCTATTGATTGTTGTGCTGCACTCCCGTCCTGATGCCTGCCCTGTAGGGCCAGTTTGGTGCACCTCTCCATGTCCCTCCTGTCCTCTGTTATCCGAGTCCATGTCCCTACCCCAATTCCTCCTGCCTGCCATGATCCAATGTACCATACTTGCGAAAATGTTGAACTTGGTAAGAGGGAGATTTTGAAAAAAAACTGGCGTATTGATTTTCCCCTTTGCGTTACATTGAAAAAGAGGAGATTGTAGACAGGAGACAGATCAAAAAAAGCCCATTTGAGCTTAAAAACATTGGACGTTTCCTGGCTGAAACGGGTCTGTTGGCATGTATGGTTGTACTACCACTGCCTCTTCCTTCTGCCCACAATGGTCTATTATATTGCCACAGCCTCTCTTGCCAGTCCTGTATTGTTGGTTTGTTGTCTCTGCCCCCATTTCCCCTGCCCTCCATAGTCTGTTGTGCTGCCCCTGCCCTTCCTGCCTACAAAGTGTAGTCAAATTGTTGCCTCTGCACTCTTCTACCTGCCTTCTATTTTCACAGTCCGAGCCCCTGGCCTCTGCCTCTCAACAGTATCCCAATGAACAACTAGATTGCTAACATTCTATACTTATTACAAAAGTGTGGAACGCCTGACGTCATCTTGATGTAATCAAAACTGTAATACCAAGAGCATTTCCTTTAGAAATTACATATATGAGAAGGCCTTATTGGCATCAAAATTATGGTAATGCTCTAAAAAACTCAAATGAGGACATATATTCTGAGTTTTCAAATAGCAACATAGAACTTTTAAATTATTTGTAATCTTGATGTTTTTTTATCCAGTTGACCACTTGATTAAATGTTGCACTTAGGGGAGAGGATGTGGTGTTACTTCCTGAGCTGCAGACTTTGCAACTGGGTAACCAGGTTGGAGTCTCTGCTTCAGCTCAACATTCTGTGATTCTGGTCAAATCACTTAATCTCCCCATGTCTACAACCAAAATGAATTTGATCTTGTGTGATGTAACCAATGCTCATGTAAAGCACTCCAATACCTGACAAGTCTGCACTATATAAAACTGCAAATACACAAAAAATAAGTGTTTTGCACACTTCTGTCATTGGGCTACATGTGGGCTACATCTGGGTGATATTCGTGCTGCATTTGGGCTCTTTTGTCTCTGGTGGCCATCTTGGGAGATTTATTTGTTATAAAGTTTCCTAATTTCCTCATTCACTGCAGTCTCCTCAGTAGGAAATGCTTTCAGTTTTTTACTTTGATTCCATCAAGAAGGTATTCAGATATGTCACACATTTGCCATAAATTCTGAATGTTAGCACTCTAGTTGCTCATTAGATCACTGTAGTAAAGCTACTGCCCACCACGGAAGTCTGCTGCTGGTATTAAAAGTGCATGTTTCAGTCTGCATGTCAGAATTTTCTTATAAAATAGAAGAGGATTTTAGAAGTCAAAATGTGCCCTAATTTTTCTTTCTGCAGCACTAATCATAATTTCTATGGCAAAATGAACCCCCTCATTTTGTTTCTTATTAAATTAAATGTTTTAAGTGTTATCAGTTTATTCCAATCAAGATGGCTTCAGGTGTGCCATACTTTTGTCATAAGTAAGACAGTAAGCGCTCTAGTTGTTCTTAAGAACAATCTGGGACATTCTGTCATTGGGCTATACTTGGGCTACATCTGGGTGATATTTGGGCTACATTTGGGCTCTTTTGACTCTGGTGGCCATCTTGGGAGATTTATTTGTTATGAAGTTTCCTAATTTCCTCAATTACTGCAGTCTCCTCAGTAGGAAATACTTTCAGTTTTTTACTTTGGTTCCATCAAGAAGGCATTCAGATGTGTCACACATTTGCCATAAATTCGGAATGTTAGAACTCTAGCTGCTCATTAGATCACTGTAGTAAAGCTACTGCTCACCAGGGAAGTCTGCTGCTGGTATTCAAAGTGCATGTTTCAGTCTGCATGTCAGAACTATTTCATGAAATAGAAGAGGATTTGAGAAGTCAAAATGTGCCCTAATTTTTCTTTCTGCAGCACTAATCATAATTTCTATGGCAAAATGAACACCTTCATTTTGTTCCTTTGTAAATTAAATGTTTTAAGTGTTACCACTTTATTCCAATCAAGATGGCTTCAGGTGTGCCATACTTTTGTCATAAGTAAGACTGTTAGCGCTCTAGTTGTTCGTTAGAACACTCTGGGACATTCTGTCATTGGGCTATACTTGGGCTACATCTAGGTGATATGTGTGCTACATATGGGCTCTTTTGTCTCTGGTGGCCATTTTGGGACACGTATTTGTTATGAAGTTTCCTAATTTCCTCATTTACTACAGTCTCCTCAGTAGGAAATACTTTCAGTTTTTTACTTTGATTCCATCAAGAAGGCATTCAGATGTGTCACACATTTGCCATAAATTCAGAATGTTAGCACTCTAGTTGCTCATTAGATCACTGTAGTAAAGCCACTGCTCACCAGGGAAGTCTGCTGCTGGTATTGAAAGTGCATGTTTCAGTCGTCTGCATGTCAGAATGTTTTAATGAAATAGAAGAGGATTTGAGAAGTCACTCAAAATGTGCCCTAATTTTGTTTTCTGCAGCACTAATCATACTTTCTATGGCAAAATGAACCCCCTCATTGTGTTCCTTTTTAAATTAAATGTTTTAAGAGTTATCACTTTATTCCAATCAAGATGGCTTCAGGTGTGCAATACGCTTGTTATAAGTAGGACTGTTAGCGCTCTAGTTGTTCTTTAGAATACTCTGGGAAGCTGCAGTGGAACACAAAGGAATAAACTGACAGTCTCTGTGCTTGTTGGATGTACATGTTTTACTGAGAATGTCAGACTTCATTCTCACATGACTGAGAAAGATAATGTGGATTTACAGAAAATATGCTCTCAGTATAGCTTATAGATCACCTTCCAAACCTCTGTGGGAAAAGCATGAGAAAATAGCTTTCTCGCAAGCATGATTCATGATATCACAGCAGAAGGCTTTTAACACATGGTAAAATCACTAGGGGTGGGCGGAATTTGCGAAATCCACTTTCGCAAATTATCGCGAAAATGTTAAAAATTATCGCAAACACACGGAAATATCACGAAGATGCGGAAGTTTTTTTCCTGCATGTTCGCGAGAATGTATTATTTTACAGCGCGAGCAAGAAACAAATTATCACCAAGCTGCGGAATGCGGAAATTTTGACATTTTCGCGCTCTCCGCCGTTCGCGAAAATGTCAAATTATCGCAATTTCCCCGAATGGAACGAAATTTTCGCCCAGGCCTAAAAATCACCTTAGAAAGCACCACAATTCCTAAAATGAGTATGGTACCATCAACAAATGATTTATAATGTAACTAAAGTCTTAAAACCTTTTATTAACTGCAATGCTTTTTAATGAGGTGCTATCATGTATTATTGTCCCAAGATGGCTGCCAACACTTCTTGGATGAAGTACTGACAGCCAATCAGATCTCACGATGAGATGTGTGGTTAGGCTCCGCCCAGATACATCTATCTTTTTAACTCTAATTTTCTCAGGAACTACTGAACCGATTTACACCATTTAAGCAAAAGGCACGAGTCTGAACTGAGGACTACCTCTTTGCCAAATGTGGTGTAATTCCGTTAAGCAGTTCGGGCTGTAGCTGCGTCAACAGGTCCTATGGGAAAATGCATGGGGAAAACGCATTTTGGGACCCCCCTTTTTTCTCAGCCCCCGCTTGACGAATCACCGTGAAATTTTCAGGATAGGAGCAGACCGGAGCTGGCCAAAAGTTTGGAAAGTTTCGCGAAGATTCATCGATCGGCGTCAATGTTATTCCAAATAGAATTTTGCGGATTTCCTTTGGAAAATAGGTCCTAACTATAACTACCTACTGGCGACTACCAGTAGGTAATATATATTTATATATATATATATATATATATACGTACTGAGAGAATGAGAGAGAGAGAGAGAGAGAGAGGGAGAGAGAGAGAGAGAGAGAGAAAGAGAGAGAGAGAGAGAGAGAAAGAGAGAGAGAGAGAAAGAGAGAGCGAGAGAAAGACCTTGGACAAATGTATGCCACCAACTGTACAGGACACTTTTGAGCTCCTAATGGGAGCCAAATCAGGCTCAACTTTTGATCCTTGCCCGGTGACGGTCGTAAAACTGCCCCCCGGTCCAATTGCTCTTTTCCTCGCATCCATATTTAATGGTATGTTTGAAACAGGACAGTTCCCGAAACTTTGGAAGGTGGCCTAAATACTGCCCCTTCTGAAGAAGACAAGCCTGGACTCTAATTATCCCAACACCTTCCGCCCGATCTCCCGTTTTCCTCTCCCAGCCAAAATGGTTGAGAAAATTGTGAATTGTCAACTCAGTGCTTTTTGGGGGAGTCCAAGCTTTGGATCCCTCCCAATATGGTTTTAGAGAGGGACACAGCACTGAGTCTGCACTCATCAAGGCAACGGAAGAGATCAGGGAAGCAGTGGATCAAGGAGGCAGGGCAGCTCTTATCCTACTGGATCTGTCCACTGCATTTGATACTGTCCATCATGATATGCTGATGGACCGTCTCAAGGACTGTGGGGAGAAGGATAAAGCTTGGGATCTTCTCAAATCCTTTTTATCAGACAGAGGACAGATTGTATCCTTAGGGAAATTTCATTCCAAACCCTTTGCACTGCCATGTGGTGTCCCACAGGGGTCATCACTGAGCCCAACACTCTTTAATGTGTATGTCTCGTTATTGGACCCTGTTATCTAGGGGTGGGCGGAACTTGCGAAATTCACTTTTGCAAACTATCGCGAAAATGTTGAAAATCTCCGCAAACACGCCGGAAATATCGCGAAGACGCAGAAGTTTTTTTCCCGCCTGTTCACGGTATTTTTTGCGTGATCGACGCTCGCCAACTTACCCATGAGGTTGCTCACGGGCACGGCCATCTTGTTTTCACTTGTCCCGACCGCCCGCGATGCTTACTTCCTGTTCCGGGTCGCGCAATGCATGCACTCGCCCGTTCGCGGTACGTATTTCCTGTTCGCGACCGCTTTTACTTGTTCGCGTTGCTTTTTGCGTGCTCGGGGAGAAAATATCACGCGAACTTGCGCACGTGGTCGCACTGGGCGCGGCCATCTTGTTTTACACTCGATTGCATGGTTCTGGGGCCTGATTGTCAATCCTCCCTGCATCTTTCCAGTCCTTTGTTTGAAGCCACTTTTTGAAAATCTTTTTTATTTTTATTTCTCGAACTATTTTCCTGCTTCTATATTTTTGGTTTTTGTCTACTTTTTTTTGTTTTTTAGCTACATTTTCACTCTTTCTATTGCCTGCTATTTATTTCCTTTACTTACTTTTTTAATTGTATTACCTTTTCTTTCCCGCCCCGTCTCTCATCCCCAGAACCATGTCAAAGGGTAGGGCTCGCCGCAGCCAGAGCCGCGGCACCCACAAGGGGTGAAGGCACGGGCCTTATTTGGGGAGGTGGAGTTGGCTGCACTCATTTTCTTTGTGCAGCCCCACCTCCCCTCAACCATGGCAGCAGGTGGCAAGCCTTGGTCCGGGTACGGCCTCCGGGAGCGTCGACAGCAGTGGGGGAAGGTGCGCCAGGCAGTGTTGCGCTGCTCTGGGGTCCGGCGCACCCAGGCGCAGTTGATGCACCTGTGGTCTGCCATCCTGGACCGTGAGCAGGACCTGCTGGACCTGTTAGGAGTGGAGGTCCCAGGTCTTGGTGAGTAACTATTTAATTATTACTACTTTGTGTCTGTTCTTCTGCTCTGTGTTATACATTGCGAATATCTTTTTTTTCTTCCAACCAGCTAGAATGTTGCTGCTTACATTCCAGGTTAATTACGTTTAAAAGTCTTCTGTGATTGTTATGACACAGGTGCTCCTCTGCGCTACTACTAATCCTACTTGTTTGCAACTTTGCATTTGCGCTCGTTTAGCGTGATTTTGTAAGAGTTTATTTTAGAGAAATTAAGTTACGTAATGCTTTAGTGACTCCAGTCCTTACTTTGTCCTGTCACTAAGAGATAGGGGCGGATTGATACTTAGGTTTATGTACTTTGTATGAGTTTGTAATTTTTTAGTGGTATGCGTGACACCCCTCAGTTAAGTCACATGCTGCTAGTACGCCAGTCTTTATTAGAACCTTTTGTAATGTGTTCAAGGAGTGGTGGTAATTGGCTTAGCACTAGCAGAACATCAGCATCAATCAATCAACCCAAAATTTGGTGTATACAAAAAATGTAGTCATGTGTCCTCCATTTGACCATATGCATTGTTGAGGACTAAAAGAAGTGGAAATGCATACTTAATGTACAATTGGCACGCCTGGAATAGGTGGGCTAGGTCGGGTGGTACGTCGTACTTAGGCTTAGTTAGTATTCTGGAATCAGAATGGAAGACTGGATTACTGTTGATAAATAGTAACTTAAGTAGTCGATCCGCGAATCCCCCGATACTACTTGTTGACCAGATGAGATCGGTCAATTTAGTTATTGCAATTGTTGTTTACATAAGTGTTTTTTGACCGTTCTTTAAAAATATTTTATTTGTTTGACACCATCCATCATTGTTTGTCTCTTTCTTATATATTTCCTGTTCATCAGCACCCAGGGGCAGGCAGACAGGGAGTCGGCGGGAGAACAACACCACCAGGAGGACACCAACGAGGGCTCCTCTGCTGGCCCTAGTAAGTCTTCTTGTTTTAAATAATAATTCTTATTCCATAACTTTTACTGCACCATATTTTTCACTAACTATTGTTTCAGTTTCCCAATGCTATTTTTTACCAACAATTATCCTTCGATCTGTACGGTTTCAAAAATCTTGTAATCCCTGCCTCTGCTATGATGACTCTCTGTACTACTACTACTATCAGTCGGTCTGTACGGTAGTAGCTAAGCTTGCCCAGTTGGCCACTCTTTATTTGAAAGGTTGTAAATAAAACTCAGATTCACCAGTAGCTCTAGCCATTGAGTCCAGTCCTTTGGGTCGTCCTCTTGTACTACTTCTAGTCTTATTGATCTTGAGTCTTTGTTAATCTTGAGGCTGTGACAATTCACACCAACAAATGCCCAACCAGATTTATTACTATTTTGATATGATGGCTTATAGGACATACTACTACTCTTGTAGGGATTTTGCACATACAGACCTTTGCACAAGAAAATAGGATGTTGGTGATGGTAGGTTGGACCTTCCTCACACACCTCAATCAGAAATTCAGAACCCACCACAATCCCCTGCTCGACTATAGTAGTGTCTTGTCATAACTATTAGGTCTCTGAACCCTCCCCCCAAGATACCCAACAAGTAGACAACCCAGAACATAACACACCCAACCTCTCAGTCGTGGAAGCAATGAACATGCACACCCTTCCTTTAATTTGCTCACTCGTGTAAATCCACACCAAATACCACCAAGTCTATGTAAGTTCAAAATGTTTATTTTAAATTGAGAAGCTCTGTACATTGTTCGATTCAGCGACACCAACAGGAAAATCAATAAAATTAAAAAAATGAACATTGTTACACTTACTTACAGTTGGGAAATAAATCATGATAACTGAACAGTGGTAGAAGGCAGCACCACCATCCCCTAGGAATTTAGTTTATTTAAATTTATAAATGAAGATCTCTGAGTGAAGGTACCCCTCACCTCAGAAGAACCTAGTACTGGTAGTTGTTGCATCATAAGCTCTGCAAAGCTCTGGTTTGCAGAAGGGAATCTTCCGTCTGTAATGCGAAAAATGAAATGGTGCGCGTTAGTATATTGCAACTTGCAAGCATTTCTCAGCCGTGCCAAAAAGTGTAGCATTTATGGATAAGCAATATGGACTAACAGCATACCAGTATTTCATAAAAAAGTGGCTTGTTAATGTTTTTGTTGACCGCTTGTACGCAGCACGTAGACAGTAGCAGTGTGAGGCAGTTCATATGGGCTCAAAGGTGTCTTATACAACAAGCTGCAAGGTAACGTCACATGTGCAAAAATAAAAGACACAAAGGTAAAATGGTTGCATGGCTCGGGCTAACTAAGCAAAGGCTAGAATGACCCTAGGGGGACCATATATAACTATTAGTGTCTACTCTACTACTACCTGATTTGTACTAGTGATGTATGTTATATACTATTAACTCATTTTTCAATCTTGCTACTGGCCAATAGGGGGAGGTGTATATGATGCCTAATAAATGTGTAATGTTTTCTAGGCACACTACCGACCACGACCACCATTGCCGGGGCCAGCGAAGGCTATGCGGAGGGAGAGGATGCGGCAGTTGCCGATACCGATGATGGAGCGGTAGGGGGAGTGCCAGCACCAGTGGCAGGCGGTGGTAAGTTAGATTCCTAATCCTTAACTATTGTTGACACTACACTCACTGCAAGGGTGTACTGTATGTATACTGTACTGTTGAGACTTAGGACTCCATTAGGATGGCAGGCAGATTGCCCCCGCCGGGCCGGCGGTAGTCACCGCTGACCTCGCAGTGGCAAACCTCCCGCCATCCCTGTAGAAAAGAGTCAGACCCTCCACATGTCGACCGGGCGGAAAAGGGTTCAATATGGTGGCGGTGTCTGAAAACCCCGCCAGCCATATAATCTGCATTTTGGAATGCCTTTACGTGGCGGCATTGCCGGCCGCCATGGAAAGGCATGCGGAGTATGCTTGGGGGCCCCCATGGAGGCTACCTATGCTATGGTACCCCCCTGCCTTTCAAAGCACAACTTGGCAGGCTCCGCGCAGGGCCTTTCACGTTGTGCTTGGAAAAGCACAACATGTATTTTTAGCATTGCTTTCGGCACCGCCCACCAGAATGTAAAAAAAACAGGATGCGCCTGCCACTGTGGCGGGCGCATCCTAATTGTCCCCACGGGACCCCCGCCCTTTTTAGCGTGAGGATGGCGGGCGGACAAAGTCTGCCCGCCATCCGATGTCCTAAGTAAGTAAGAGTTGTTGTGAACGTTTGAAGAGTGAACTAGACATCCTTTAATTGGCATAGGGGCAGGAGTATTGAGTAGCCAATGGCCTCATCTATCTGATTTCAACTTCGCTTTCAAAGTTTTATGGAGAAGACTAAAAGTCAGATCAGATCACCTGGTGTTCAACAAAAAAGTGAAAGACGGGTGGAAGGAAGAAGGACGGGCGAGATTTAAAATGTTATGTACTGTGCTTTATAGTGCTACCATGCCACTATGTGTATAATTAACTTGTCTTACTGTTTTTCTAAGAGTATATTTTACAATTGTCTTGTTTTTTTCTTTTTGATGCACAGCTACTCCTTCCAAAGTCAATCGGAAGGAGTTTGCCACCAAGGCACGGCGCCGGAAGCTGGAGGCAATCCAGCAGGAATATCGGCGGCTGGTGGTCTTGGCAGAGGAGGAGGAGGAGACGGCAGCAGCACTTCAAGCCTCCTCCAGTGCCCCGGGCCCCAGCCACTGCCCTCCAGCGGTACAGCGCCACCGTCTTGCGACTGCCCGCCGCCACCGCAATACCATCTCTGATGCCCCAACCCATTGTGGCTGCAACTGTGTGTCCTTCTGCAATCCCGCCCCACACCTTAGTCCCTGTCTTCTGCCCCTTTTTTAATTATTGTTTGGGTGGGTGGGAATTGGGCGTTGGGTTTTTGAACTATTTTCTGGGCTTTCTTACAGACATTGGTTGGGGTTAGAGAGGGGGGTGGGTCAGCTTTTATGGGTTTTTAGTTTAGGGTCAATTAAATCTATTTTTCTACGTTACATGTAATGTTGTTAATGTTTTGTAGGTGGGGTTACTGTTTTACATCACACTGTTTCCTTGCTGGTGCAGGCCCGCCCATAGCCAGTGTTTGATTTAAATAATTGGCTGACTGTGTAAGACACAAACAGATAGATGCAACACCCCTCACTGATTGACTTATCCTACTAGTACTTTCAGTCTCTCCTCTAGTCTATGCATTCGTTATCTGGACTCAAAGGGGTGTGTGAAATTGAATTCATTGAAAACATGTCCATTATTAAATCTGCCTCCCCAAAACTTCTCTTACCTTTGCTTGATGTTTAACTTAGGCACAGCAATGGCTGCATGGTGAAGATGGTTTCCTTTTTCTAACATGCCATGATTGGGGTGGTGGTGGTAGTATAGTAGTAGTAGTAGACACTGGCAGGGCAGCAGCATTTGCAAAAAAAAGAAAATGAGACAGTCCGTCGCCTTTGAGAGACTGTTCGAGGAGTAGTAGAATGAAGTACAGTACAGAACTTACCGACCAACAATAATATGCTAAAATATTTTACAACAAAACATAATGGTGGTTGGGATAGCCTTACATCTTACAAACTATAGTTGTGTCGAGTCACTTGACTAGGCCTACAGCGTAAAAGTTAGTGCTGTGCATGAGGAATGACAACAAATCGAATCAATGCTGGCAATTAATGCTGAGGTATATGTTCCTTTGTTAAATAAAGTCACCTCTAAAATATACTACTCATGGGTGGGCAAGCAGAAGAAGATCATCGCTCTGTCTTGAAATTGAAGTACTGTTGCTTTTGCCACATCCGCCCCCGCAAGCGTGTGATTAAGTATTGGTGTACATTTAATTTAGTCACACCTCGACAAAAAGTCACACAGCCAGGGGGAAAAGGGTTAGGGTTTGTTGAATGGATGGGAAGGGGGTTTGGGGAAAGGTTTGACAGTAAAAAACAGTACGCTTGGACTAACAAACGACAATCTTTGAGGACTACCATATCCATATGTTAAGGGAGAAAAAGGAAATGCATGCATGATGATGCTTGATAAGGAGAGTAGGAGACCCGGATTACATACACTTCTTGTTCTGTTGTTCCGGCCTTAATACTTTTACAGATAGCAAATAGAAATTTTAAATATTGGTAGGGATGAATCATAAACAGAGAGCAAACCTAATGATGATAATAACAACAACAAGAACACACTGTTGTAAAGATTGTAGACAAAAAAATGAATCAAATTATTTGAAAGATGAAAGTTGATACTGTTACTGTGTTATCCTGGTCAAAATGTGGACTGGATTTGCATCTCGGCATTCCTCTTGGTCCTCTCGTCCATCAATCTTGGTTGTCGCCACTCGCCACTGCCAGGCTGGAAAAAAATGTTGATTTATTGGTAAGGTAAGTGTGCATTGTAATGTTTTCCAAAGTATAGGGCAAGGCCTGGCCTGTACTTGTAGATGGAAAAACAAAGGGGATATTGAGAAACAAAGTTGAAACAAATGCACAAGTTATGGTGTAGTGCAATAAGAACACTTTCCGAGGCGGCATGTATGCATCATCTCGACTCTAGTCTGTTTCCGGCATTGACCTTCAACAACAACAGGAGAGAGCAGGCCCACAGTGGCAGGCCTGACCGCACGTTGCTTAGCACATCCTACGTTTAGAGTACTTTTTTTTTTTAAAGAGTTGGACCAAGGAAAAGCACATATCCATTCCAAACATAGCATTTTACAATTTAAGTTAGTAAATCAATGCACCGCAGTCATCCCACCGCTACACTCGACTCCACTTCTACACAGACATTTGGGTCTGCTGTGGTTGTTGTTGAGGTCTTTACCTTTAGGCTTTTATGCCACTCATGAAACGTCCTCCTGACTCGTTATTATTCCATCAATCATCTCCTATACTTGTACTGACTGACTGTGAAGATCGGCCTGCAGTAGAAGTAACATTTTGTTATTACACAACAAGAGTAGAAATATTATTGACTTGAGTCACTCTTTAGTGTGTACAGTAAGACTACTAGTACACTTTGACTTCACTTTGTGCACAACAAACAAACAACGAAAACACAAACACCAATCGCTCAGAGTCAGGTGTCCAATGCATGCCATTAATTGCCATTACCTGTTCCTGCTCATCTTAAGCTAACGGGCCGTCTTTTTCGCCATCATCTTCATGGACGATGCTGTTGTCAATAATACTCAGTGCACAGATTGAGTCCCCTTCCTGTATTCAATTAAAAGCAATGTATTGAGCTGCAGGAGAAGTACAAATTTCTTATTTGCAAGAAGGGGAAAATTCACCTTGAGTTACATTTAGTGTGTACTGTAGAAAGATGATTAGTGCACAATGACATAACTTCATGCACAACAAACAACAACAAAATCACTCAGTCTGCGACTCTGCGTCCAATGCATAGCATCAATCATTACCTGTTCCATCTCATTTTCATAATGGGCAGTCTCTCTCGGCTCTGAAAGGAGGATAGCTATAGTAGTCATCTGATTCATGCTCCACTTCTTTTGGCGGGACTAGGAAAGTTTTTTTCTTCTATTTTCCATCATCCAATCATCATTCATGAGGGCAATGGATTTAGGCGGCAGATTCAGTATGATGGAGCGGAGGAGCTGCATTCGGAGGACTGTACTGTCAAATTGCAGACACCTGAAACTTGTATATTAAATAAGAAGAGTAGAAGACGGTAGTAATGGATTTGTTGTGATTCACAAGTTTGTAACCTGAACGACAGACACACAAATAAAGGGGAAAAAAAGGGAGGAAGACAGTAAGTGTAAGCCTAATTGTCAGGGAAGTTAGCTCATCCTCAAACTCTAGGGGTTCAGCCAGTAGTAGGTAATCATGTGACACACTACTTCCATCACCTGAGCCGCTGTCCTCATCTTTCTCCATTGCTTCATGTATTGTGCAATTCGGTGGTATGAAGTGCTGATTCATTTTGATCATTGTTAACCTCTCCATGTTTTTGGGAGATAGACTGGTCCTTCTCACTGTTACAATGGAACCAGCAGCACTGAAAACACATTCGGAAGAGACACCTGCGACAGGACAAGCCAGATAGCTTATCGCCAGCCTGCTGAGCAGTGGCCATTCAGACCTTTTCCTATACCAATACTGCAATGGGTTTTGATCAATGTACACCTCTGTTGGGTCGTCCAGATAGGCCTGGACCATCCGCTCAATGTTCAGGGGTGCTGCTGGTAAGCTTTCGGGCTCTTTTCTCTGTGCATCAACACTGTGCTTATTAATGCCTAACTGTACATACCAATCGTCTAACGATTCTACTGGGCCTAATAATCCAGTTATTGTTGCTGATGTTGATAGTGATGGTGAGTGTTGTGATCCAAACGCACTGCCCTCAGCCGACAAAGTTGCACTTGATGCTGCATGCCCTGCTGCAGTACTTCTTGTGGGTTGATCTTGCGGGCTTTTAATTAGCAGCCGTTCGTTTTGTTGTGATCCAAACGCACTGCCCTCAGCCGACGAAGTTGCACTTGATGCTGCATGCCCTGCTGCAGTACTTCTTGTGGGTTGATCTTGCGGGCTTTTAATTAGCAGCCGTTCGTTTTCCAACTTACTCGCTGCCTCAGCTATACTAGTTTTGTAGCGGGCAACATCAATCTCTGAAAAAGCAAAGAATGTCTTCAGTCCAAATTTTGCACGTGGATCCATAATTGTGGCACAAATGTAATGCTCTTGTGACAACATTTTATTTTCTATCCTCGTATTTTCAGCTCAGCGATGGGCTAAACTCTCCATCAAGTCATAGGATTCCTTTTTGTCCTCTACACCTTTGTATGATTCAGACACCTTCTTCAGCGGATGCTCTAGCATTTGCAATAATGGGCTAGCTTGGCCCATTGTACAGTCCTCCTTGCTGACTTCACGTGTGAAGACCTCAAAAGGACGAAGCATCTCAGTCAGGCATTTAATTAGGCTCCATTGCTCCATCTGAAGGTTCATGCCTTTAACAGTAGCATCCCCTCTTTTGCAGACATATTCATTGAGTGGCCTGTACTGCTCAAACAGACGATCAAGCATGTAATACGTTGAGTTCCAACGTGTTGCCACCTCCTGGATGAATGCTTTGACTGGCATCCTATATTCACGTTGAATGATCCTCAGCTGCTTCCGAGCTTTAAAAGAATGGCTGAAATTAGTGCATATTCTTCGGCAGATGGCCAGTAAGTTGCTGACTATGGGTTCTTTTTTCAGAAAGTCTTGAACTATAATGTTTATGCAGTGCGCCAAACACGGAACCCTGAAATAAGAACCAAGATCCATGGCCTTAAGTACATTACTGCCATTGTCTGTGGCAACAAAACCAATACTAAGCCCTCTTGGGCGCAGCCATTCAAAAACCTTGCTGCAAAACTCTTGCAAAATGTTTACAGCCGTATGAGATTTCTCCATGGCGAACATGGCTACAGTTGCATGTTTCCGAGTACCTTTAAAAATCACAGCTGTGTCAACAGCACCTCGTTCAGATAGCTTATCTCTAACCTCCACAAAAGAGACCCAGTGTGCAGTGATGCACATGTAATCTGTGGCTTGGCAACTGGTCCACATGTCTGTTGTCAGGTGGATGTTGTGAACAGCACTCTGCTGCAAAGCTTGTCCAACCAATTCCAGCACATCATGATGTAGTGCTGGAACAGCAATTCTTGCGAAATAGGACCGGCTAGGAACCTTCCATTTAGGGCAGATGGCTGACACAAATTCAAGGAAACCCACCCCTTCCACAAATGAAAAAGGGAAAAGGTCAAGCGCTAACATTTTAGCAAGCTTCGCATTGTACAACCGTGCCGTTGGGTGGTTGCGTTGGAACTGCCCCTCCAACCTAAGCATGCTCTCAATGGTAGGCTGGATTACTTTCCTTTGTGGTGCTGTTGTTTTCATTAACCCACTGAGGCTCAACAACGCAGTTTGTCTCATTGCGGTACTCGGTCCCTTGGTGTCTCAGCCTGACTCTGAGTATGGCTCTTACTGCGGTGCCACTCAGATGTTACTGAGGAGGATGTGGGCGGTACCACTACACTACTGGGGACAGGGCTAGAAATGCCTCCCTCTTCTTCACCTTCCACCGCAATAATATCGCCCCCTGATTCTTCCTGACCAACTTCAATGGGTTGAGTTTTTCTACTTTCTTTTAACTGAAGTAGGTGATTCTCCCACACAATAGTGTGGTGTATTCTGAGATGACTTGCTTGGCCTCCGGTACCATAGTTTGTACCAAGCTTACCCCGCCGAACACCTCGTTGACAAATTGAGCATATAGCAACGTTCTCCTCCTTGGTGCTAACAGAAAAGAAGTCCCAAACTGGGGAGGAGAACTTTCTGGCACTGCTGGATGTGCCACTTTCAATACCAGATGAACTGGAGGGTGTGCTTGTAATGTGACCCTGTGCAGCTACACTGTGACTTTTACTACCACTACCTACTGATATGGTTGAGCTGGATGTAGGTCCCTGCCGGGCCTTGGAAAATATGGCAACTGGAGGTAGTGGTGGTGTAACCTGTGTTGGTGATATCCGTGCTACATCCCGCTTAGTAGCAGCCTTTCTGGATAGGGTGAGAATGTTGGTCTCCAATCCCTTTGGGGCAGGAGGGATGTGTGTGATGACTGGCTCGTCTTCATCAACATCACCCCCCTCTTCTACATCTACCTCCATAACTCTAGGTTTTTCTGGGACCTTCCTTTTCAGAAGCATTGTCTTGTGGCGTGCATCACTCTCAGACTGAGGTGGTGGCTGCCAAGTGGCATCACGATCATCAGAAGCGGGGCTTGAAGAAGAAGATGATGGACTGAGCCTCCTTTTCCTTGCTGGTGGTCTGGAAGACAATAGATCTTCCGAAACAGTGGTTTGCTCCACTCTGTTTGCAGGAAGCTCGATTTCCTGAAATGCCCCTATGTCAGGAGCAACAACTACTAAGGTGGGCTGTTGTTGCGGCTGCTGCTGTTCTTGTTGCGGCTGCTGCTTTTCTTTTTGCGGCTGCACACTTATCTGCTGAGTTTCCGCCTGCGTTGATTGTGTACTACTTTGCGATAATGACATTTCAACATCTCTGCTCGTTAGTAGACTGGCTACCTCTGTGACACTAAAGGCCTTGGGCCTAGGTTGGTGGTCACACATGGATGTGATGCGCAGCAGGACTTCTGTCTGGCTGGCAGTACAACAGGTGATGATTATGACACCTCCTCCTCTGGCTTTTTGTGCACCTAAAAGCAAATAAGCCAGGAGAAGAACATCAGTGAAATGTTGCATTTGTTGTTGTGGTTCAGTTACTTACTACTGTACTAGTGCAAACAAAAGATATAGTCTATCCATTTCTGACTCTTTTTTTCAACAAGGGCTATGTTATACTACTGTGCACAGTCACACACTACACTCTCAGGAAGGATAGGAAAGATAATAATAACCACCAAAATAAAAATGTAATGGAAGTGGGGTGGACCCTATTTGCCATTAAATTATTTGAGCATCTCATCATCCATGGAGCTGCTGCTGATGGACGGAAGCAGTAAGCTAATAGGAAAACCTTGCAGGCCTATATGGCAAAAGCAGGACACTAATAACTCCCAACACAAAAAAAGGCCACCAGCCACATGGACACTCACAAATCACAAACAAGCAGGGGGCCTGGGAAACACCAGGAGCTGACAAAAGGCCTATTAATGCCAGGTAAAGGATACATGCTAAAGAACACTGCTCTGCCTTTTTAATGCAACAATATGCAAATACGAACATTCACAGGCCCCAAAAAGGTCTACAGGGTGCATGCATTGCACACCAACACACACCAGACACACACCACAAAAGCATGTCTTTAAGACAACCAACATCAGAAAGCCCACCCCAAAAAAACACACTTGCCAACTCAATCCAATGCCATCCATGCCCTAAATGATGTGTAAATTCAACAGACCACACAGGAACACTTGATTAATACAGCTGTTGCCACCTGCTCAGCCTCTGAGTCTACTGGATGAAAGCAGGCATGTTGTTGGCAGACTAGGCCAGACAATCTTGCTGGCCTAGGCTTCAAAATGGCCACCAGCCACATGGCCAGGCCCAAAAACATCAGAAAGCCCACCCCAAAAAAACACACTTCCCCAACTCAATCCAATGCCATCCATGCCCTAAATGATGTCTAAATTCAACAGACCATACAGAAACACTTGATTAATACAGCTGTGGCTACCTGCTCTGAGCCTACTGGATGAAAGCAGGCCTGTTGGCAGACAACAAGGCCAGACAAGAGACAATAAGCTTGCAGGTCTAGGCTTCAAAATGGCCACCAGCCACATGGCCAGGCCCAACAACATCAGAAAGCCCACCCCCAAAAAACACACTTCCCAACTCAATCCAATGTCATCCATGCCCTAAATGATGTCTAAATTCAACAGACCACACAGAAACACTTGATTAATAAAGCTGTGGCTACCTGCTCTGATTCTACTGGATGAAAGCAGGGCTGTTGGCAGACAAGGCCAGACAAGCTTGCAAGCCTAGGCTTCTAAATGGCCACCAGCCACAAGGCCAGGCCCAACAACAGACAGCCCACCCCAAAAAAACACATTTCACAACTAAATCCAATGCCATCCAGGCCCTAAATGATGCTTGAAAATGAAATACATTAAAAAAACACCAAAGGAACAGTTGCTTCATCATGCACACACCCATGAGGCCATGACTAGCTCGGGCCTACTATTGACTACTACTACCCACAACATTAAAAAAAAAGGAATGCTAGTTACCACAAATAAATTGTAGTTACAACAACTGCAATGCCCCCAATCAAACAGACACAACAACCACTTAGTTGTAAAATATCCAATTAAAAAATCCTCAAATCCAATTGCAATGATGCAGCAGACAAAAAGAGTGATCTTTCCAGCTCAAAATCCAGAATGAGCAGGAAATGGACAAAGCACTGGGAGGAGCCTGCTGGACAGGAACAGGAAGTTGGAGATTCTTGTAGCACTTCCTCCCTCTCCCCACCTTTTAAAAAAAGGACTCCTTGCACAAAAAAGGACAGCCAAATGTCAATCTGATGACTTGTTTTCATCCAAATCATCATTTGCAGAACGTTTCATGCTGCTAGAGCTGATATTCTTCTCCAAATTGAAAATTTTACATGCTCGAGTTCTCGAGCTTCACATTCCTTCCGCTGGATGTCGATGGCATGTCCAAAATGACTTGATCGCGTTCTCTCGCTCCCTGTCGAGTTGGATATGACGTGTTCGGGGTCTCTTTCTCCTTTTCGCGTTCGATATGACGTGCCCGCGTACTCTCGCTCTCGCTCGCGGTGGAGAATGACGTGTTTGAGATCTCAATCTTCTCATACTCTTGCGGTGCATGATCGCGAGAAGAAAGACGTGATCGCGCGACAAATGACGTGATCGCGCGACAAATGACGTTAATGCGGGCGCGAACTGTTGTGAGACAGCGCAAATGGCTACCAACAATCCAACATCTCCTGGAGAACGCGCCCGGATCAGGAAAACTTGTCGGCGAATGCGGGGATTCAGGTAAGGCGATCGCGTGCATGCGAGAATGTATTTTTTTACAGCGCGAGCAAGAAAAAAATTACCGGTAAGATGCGGATTGCGGAAATTTTGACATTTTCGCGCTTTCCGCGGAACGGGAAAATACCAAATTATCGCAATTTCCGTGAGCGGAACGGAATTTTGGCCCAGGCCTACTGTTATCAGTGCATTTGGGTTTGGGATCACCTCCTATGCTGATCGTGGTGTCTCTATTACCCGGCCAAGAGCTGGGAATAGACTTTCGCTTTCAGGCCTGCATGGAATCGGTTGGGAGATGGATTGCAGACAATTGCATAAAACTGAACATCCGGTAAACCCAAAGTGATGTTGTTCGGAAATGATCTTAACTTCTGGACTCCTAACTGGTGGCCTGCTTCCCTGGGATCACTTACTGTACCCTCTAAAAAGGTGACGAATTAGGGAATAATATTAGATGAGAAACTCTCCTTTGGGGCCCAAGTAAATGCAGTAGCTTCAACAACAGCACATGTCCTGAGAACTGTTAAGAAGGCATTGCGGTTTCTTCCCTTGGGGAGCCGGCAGACAGTAGTTACAGCATTGGTTTTGCCGAGGATGGACTACTGTAACAGCCTCTATCTAAATATACAACAAAAACTCTTGTATAAACTTCAGCTGCTACAAAATGCAGTGGCCAGACTTCTTACGGGAACATCCAAGTTCTCCCCAATTTCCAAAGAGATAAAAAAAACTGCACTGGCTCCCGTTGAGGAACCGTGTGCATTTTAAATCACTTTGTATGGTTTTTAAAGCACTTCAAGGCCTGGGACCAGATCATTTCAGATGCCAGGTTCAATGGTATAGACCGACAAGATCTCTCAGATCACTGGGAGCCAAACTGGTCGTTGTCCCACCCACAAAAAAAGCTCAGTGGGTGGCAGAAGCTTCTCTTCATGCGCAGCAAAAGCCTGGAATGGCTAGCCATTCCATCTGAGAAGAGCCACCAATCTTCTAGCTTTCAGGAAGGGGCTGAAGACCTGGCTTTTTGATTAATAAACGTTTTCTTTTTTTTCTAGCCATGCATTAGGGAGAAGTAACTAGCGCCAGGACACCTCCAGGTAATCCTGTGCTTTAAAAATTGCCATAACATAACAGAGAGAAAGAGATATATAGGGCTAGCCATAAAGTAGCACAGACGATTAGCATGCCTGCTGCAAAGAATGCAGACTGTGCAGGTCACAGATCTTGATTTTATGTGGATAGCTGAGTGGATTACTGCTTTTGTCACAGAGTTTTGTTTTACTGCTGCAACTCAACAGTGACTGTTACGAACTGTCATCAAAGAGCGGCACACAAATTATATAAAAAAGTTTAGGATGTAATGCTTTTTTCCCCAGTCTTTGATTCTTTATTCCTAATTTTTTAAAATGTATTTTAAAGTTTTATATAGCGCGAACATGACTCATTTGGGCGCGTTACGCATGTTCAAAGAGCAAAGACACATGGAAACAAATATGGCTTCCATAATATGGGAGGGATCAGCACAAACTGTAGATACAAATGGATAAAGTGTTACAAAACAATAACCATAAACAAAAAGTCATCAAAACAATGACAGAAGCAGTAGTCATGAGAGTAATTAACGAGTAAGGAGAGGTAAGCAGAGAGTAGGATCTAGGGCATACATTTGTGCATGAGTAATGTTTTAACTTCTTTCTTGAAGAGAACCATTGAGGGTTTTACTCTGGTTTCAGGGGGGAGGGAGTTCCAGATTATTGGGATGATCCCAGAGAAAGCTCATTTGAAGGTTTTATTTTTGGAGAATTTCTGGTATTGCAGCAATAAAGTGCTGGAGCTTCTGGAAGATCTTTCACCACCAGAGACCTCCATGAGCAAGGCATCATGGGGTATTGAAGTGTAGGGCTTTGTGGGTCATGCAGGCAATTTTTTATTGAATTCTTGCTTCATAAAGGAACCAGTTGAGATCTCTAAAGTCAGGGGAAATATGCCTGTTTCTTTTTGATCCTGTGATGAGTCTAGAATTAAGGTAGGCCCTTAGAGGAGCAATTGTAGATCTGGGCAGGCCGCAAAGGGTTGTACTTCCATAGTCTAACCTAGGGACTACTGGGCCTTGCATCGCAGATTTCAATTCATAGGGGGGGAGGAAGTGTTTTAATTTTCTCAAGATGTTCATTTGTAGGTATGCTCCTTTGGTGGCGGTGCTGATGTACTTCTGCATGTTAAGGTTCTTGTCGAGAGTTATTACCAGTGATCTCTCTGAATTGATAATTTGGGTCAGGCAGTTGAGGGCTGTTTCAGGCATTCTTCAATGATGGGTAAGTGGTTAGGTGGACCGATTAGTAGGAATTCTGATATGAGGGTGTTAAGTGTGAGATGGATGTCTGCCAGCCAGCATTGGTTTTCTGTAGAGTTAAATTAAGGAATCCCATGTTTTCAGGGGAGGAAACTTTCAGGTAAAGTTGGGTGTCATCATTGTACATGTGAAATTGGATATTGGATGAACTCAGAATTTTGGTTAGAGGCTCCATGAACAAGTTAAAGAGAGTGGGTGAGAGGGAGGAACCCTATGGGACCTCTAGTGTGGCTGGAGTGGTATTAGATATGGACTGATTAAACTTGAATCTTTGAGCTCTGTGTTGGAGAAACGAGTTAAACCAGCTGACGATGGACCCTGATAAGCCCATTCGCTGCTTTAAAAGTTCTAGTAAGTTGTCGTGTATAACCGTTCGAATGCCGAAGACAGGTCACAGAGGATTAGAAGGCAAGATCCATTTTGGTCCAACATTTTTAGCGCATCATCCACTATGTGTGTCAGAACTGATTCGGTGTTGTGCCCCGGGTGGAAGCCAGATTGGAAATGGTCCAGAAGGCTGAATTGTTCAATGTGGTTAAAGATTTGGATGTGAACACATTTCTCCAGGAGTTTTGCTAGCATTGTAATGTTACAGATCCGAAGGAAGTTGTTTAGATTGTATGGTCTGCTGATGTTTTTTTTTAGGATGGGGACGCCTGCCCCAACTTTAGGCAGTCAGGGATAATGCCTTGAAGTAGAGAGGCATTAACAATCTTGGTCCAGAGTGGGAGTATCAACGATTGATCTCATTGAAGAAGTTGGGGGAAAGTGTATCATTCATTTGGTTTGCAGGTTTCAGCGCTGCTAGAATTTTAAGGATGGCGCCTTTGTTAGAGGTTTTGAAGGAAGTCCATTAGGTGTTGTTTTTGAGGGTGTGTCCAGGTGGACATGTGGGTAATGACATCAGGGAGAGGGAGGGGGGAAGATAGGTTAGAGAGAAGGATGCTCCAAAGCCCTCTGCAAGTCAATCTTCATGTTTTCCATTTACTCAAGGAAGAAGGAGGCAAATTCCTTCTAGCTAGATGACAAACTGGATCCAGCTAGGGGAGAGTTGGGTAGGCCATTTGATTGCAGTTTAACAAGTTCAAATAGTTTTTGGGGTCGTAACTAGCTTGGTCTAGTTGGTTTCTAAAGAAGTTAGCTTTCGACTTCCTGATACATTTCTAGTATGCAATCCTCATTGTTCTCAAATTCTTGAGGTGTTCAAGGGACAGAGAGGATCTAAACCATCATTCAGCTAGTCTCAGGTTACATCTTTCTGAATAGTGACTACCATTGTACCATGGTTTGGAATCTTTGGTGTCCAATCTTTTTAGTTTTAGCAGTGCAATGAAGTCTAGAATATTCATCCTGGAACTAGTGCAATGGTTTGTAAGATCCTCTACTTCTGACATGTCTCCAGGAGAAGGCAGGATGTTGCCACTGAGAGTTGTCAATTCATCAATATTAATATTTCTTAAGCTCCTTTTGTAGATTTTGGGTTTCATTGGTTGAGTCATTTTTGTTCTCACTTCTTCATTGATGAGAAATGTGATGCAGTGGTGGTTAGACCAGTCACATGGGAGGATCGATTCAAGTTGAATGAAGTAGGCTTTGGCAATGATAGGATCTAAAGTCGATCCCTTGTTGTGTATGGGGCTGTTGCATATTTTTATCAAATTGAGGTCCTAAAGAAATGTTTTGAGGCTGTTCACTGCGGAGTCACTCAGATCATTCCAGTGTAGGTTGAAGTTTCCAAGGAATTTCAGGTGCGTAAGCTTTGGAGAAGGTGAAATTCCTTTGGTTGGATGGTGTGTGGTAGGCAAGGTGAGGAAGTCGAGGGTTTGTTCATGAATAAGACTGTTCATATTCAGATCCCTATTAGGCCACCGATTCTGGGATGACTGTAAGGTGAAGCCAATAAGCCTTTGTAGGTCAGCTTTGAGTTGTTGTAGGCGATGTGAGATCTCTTCAAGTCTGAAATCTAATGAGGAGTGTGTACAGGGTATCGGGTCTAGGGGCTGGGGGAAAGTAGGATGGGAGAAGTGGTGTTCAAGGAGTTAGAATACTGTTGGCCGAGGGGCGCCAGCAGAGGGGATTCTGTGTGAAAGCTTGACTGGCTATGTGCACAGCTTAAAAGTGTATACAGAGAAGGACTCCACTCTAAACCCTGTAGGTTGCCTTCCCAAACCTGAAGTCCCAGGAAAGATTGTATGGGAGCTTGTCCAGCCACTCCTTCACAAAGGTTAAAACCTTGATGTGGGCACTTTCTTTATGGGAGTAGAGCTGTTTAGTGAGCTGTGCAAAGCTGGCACTGTGGCCTGCGGTACAGTTAATTGTTTCCACAAAGTATTCCGGAAGGAGCTTGTTTGTAAGAAACCCCAGAAATCCCCGAGCATTGTGTTGCATTCCAGGAAACTGCTTACAGTCAAGTTCTCGGATAGGCTTGATGTGTATGTGCTCAATAGAATTCATGATGAGAGCACTTCCCCGTCACAGTTTGAGGTCAGATGGCTGGAGTTCACAAGCCCACCTGAATACTTGATTACAACAAGTACCTGGGCGAAGTGGATAAGAATGACCAGGTTCTTCAGCCATACAATTTGAGTTGTAAAACTCACACTTGGTACAAGAAACTCTTTATCCACCTGATTGAGATGGAACCATACAATACACATGTTGTTTATCTTCAGACAACCACAGGAAGACTCATGTCTTTCTTTGACTTTCTGTTGTCCATCATTGAAAGTCTTTCTGCTACAGAGATAGCAACCTCCACTTCATAAGCTCTGGAGGACATGGCAGGGCTGCACTTGCTAATCCCATTCCTGAAATGCCTAAGAAGCCTCAACCACATTATTATTGCAAAGTTTGCTCTAAGCATGGAAACAGCGGTGGTGAGATGTCCCTGATTCCCAGGCTCTCTCTCCGATGAGAAAATGGAACATTTCTCCTTTATCAGTTTCAATGCTCAATGTATCCCCTTCTCTTCTTGCCTAACTCCTAAACAAAGACATTATTAACTAACAAGGATGATTCTCCTACCTGCAACACAAACGTGAGAAAGAACAGAATCCAATATGCACATGAAATTCAATTATTAATTCAAATGCAAGAGCTTCCAGGGTAAATATATCTCAGGCCTACAGAATTCAGCTAACATAAGAGAAGTGGAACATGAACTTTACCAAGTTATATAGAAGTTGAATTATGTACAGTTAATAAGTTCCACTAAATATAAAAAACACGATTAGTAAGCACATATATAATGAAATAATTGTCTATGGCACAATATATGTGTTCAGTTAATATTCTCTACTAGTTACATTCATTTTCCACATTATTTTCGTCACGGATTCTACTCTTTGGCCTAAACACTTTACATTTATGTTATCATGTTAAGATTCTAACACTTAAGCTAACTCAACAAAGGATTATATGTGGATGCAGCATACACGTGTGATTATAATGCTCCCAACAATAAAAATTGATTTTTGTGCTACATCACCGGGAAAACCCTGATGAAACGGGTGCTGGAAATGGACCAAAATATGAGAATTAACTCTAGGGCGCATATTATCAACAAACTTCGATAAATATCGCAGAGAGCACTTAGCGCGTTTATTTCTATAGCCGGCTATCGCTGGATTTCATCGCCGAGTTAGCGCGGTATTATCAACGCTTGTCTCAAAGGCGATAAGAAATCCAGCTATAGCAGCAAAATGCGGGAATAGCTCGGGAAATGCTGCGATATATTTTGAGCGATAATGAAAACCTCGCTGATACACCCCTGTGGACTTAGCCTTGCAATCCACCTCCCATTATTAAGATGGCTAAGTCAACTTTATAGCAGGAGTTAAATTCCTGCGATAAAGGTGGATTAGCGCGATTATTTTCATCGCTTCGCGGGTCTGCTGCTGGCTTGATAATATCGCAAAGCCGTGTTAGCGTGTTCTCCCATGCTGTTTTACTCAGGAACGCCTACTTTGCATGTCATTAGCGATGGCATGCAGGGCGATAAAAAACAAAAACAAGCGCTAACAAGGGTTAGCGTGAGCTTGTTAATAGTGCGATGAATATCTCGCCGATTTTTTGGCTTTTAAAGTCAAAAAAGCGGCGATATGGCCCTTGATAATATGCCCCTAGGAGTGGATCGGGAAACAGTGATACACGGACACAGTCCCTATTTCTCTGGGGACAAATCAAAATGGAACAGATTTTGCTATAAATTACTCATTCTCTTGGTATTAATAACACCAGTTGAAGAGTTGCTAATGGAGGGAAAACACATAACATGAAAAATCAACTTTTAGATGTCTTTATTCCATTCTGTGTGATACATTTTTAAAAGAAGTATGGTAAGGTATCAGTACTGAAGGGTGGTATATAGTTTGTGTAATGAAATGTAAAGGAGAACTGTGATACTCTTGGCACAACTATGGCATTTATTAAAACGTTTAATGTATTTGATGAGGTGAAAATACTAAAAGCACTAGTGTTATAAAACATTGTCTAGAAAATGTATGATAATCCCAGTTAGGACATTACCAAGAGTTTTTGCTCGAATTGGGATTAAAGTGAGATGAACAAACCTGCAACTCCAGTATTTTCCACAAACATATTTTGCCAGTGTTCTATTCAACTGGCAGAATTGCCTGGGACAAAAATCATCAAATGAGGGAAATGTGAAATTATTTTTAAAAAGATTTCTGTATCTCCCCGTCGGGTCATTTCCAGGCGATTTTACTGGAAAAGTAGTAATGAGCACCGAATTTGAATTCTTTTAGTGTCACATTATCTAATGTCAATATATTCCATGCATTTTATGTACAGAAGGACATGCTGCCATTTGGGAAAGCTACTGTTAATCTTCATAGCCACTAGCAAATCACCCTCATAGATTTAGACATTAGACATTCCATGCCACTAATCGCCAACAGACAGCTTGCCGCCTTCCTCGAGACGAATGGATCCCTCGACCCCTCGCAGTCCGGTTTCAGAGCCAACCACAGCACCGAGACCGCCCTCATCGCAGCCACCGACGACATCCGAGCCCTTCTCGACAACGGGGAAACAGCAGCACTCATCCTCTTGGACCTCTCCGCCGTGTTCGACACTGTCTGCCACCGCACCCTAGTCCAACGCCTCAGCAACACCTGCATCCAAGAGAAGGCATTGAAGTGGATCATCTCGTTCCTCGCTGGAAGAACACAGAGAGTCCGCCTCCCCCCGTTTCGTTCCGTTCCGAAGCCACCGAAGTCATCTGCGGCGTCCCGCAAGGATCATCACTCAGCCCCACCCTCTTCAACGTCTACATGAGACCTCTTGCTGCCATCGCACTCCAACACAACCTCAACATCATCTCCTACGCAGACGACACCCAGCTGATCCTCTCCCTCACCAGAGACCCCGACACCGCCAGAACCAGCCTCCACGAAGGGATGAAAGACGTCGCCGAGTGGATGAAGAACAGTCGCTTGAAACTGAACTCAGACAAGACTGAAGTCCTCATCCTTGGACCATCACCCTCTGCCTGGGACGACTCCTGGTGGCCCCCAGCCCTGGGCACCACCCCCAAGCCAACAGACCACGCACGCAACCTGGGCTTCATCCTGAACTCCTCCCTCTCGATGACTAGACAAGTCAACGCCGTCTCCTCTTCATGCTTTCACAGCCTCCGCATGCTCCGCAAGATCTTCCGGTGGATCCCGATCGAAACCAGGAAGACGGTCACCCAGGCCCTCGTCACCAGTCGGCTAGACTACGGAAACACCCTCTACGCCGGAACCACAGCCAAGCTACAGAAAAGACTACAAAGAATCCAAAACGACTCCGCCCGACTCATCCTGGACATCCCTCGACGCAGCCACATCTCCAGCCACCTGAGGAACCTGCACTGGCTCCCCGTCAACAAGAGGATCACGTTCAGACTCCTCACCCACGCACACAAGTCTCTCCACAACCTGGGCCCCAAGTACCTCAACGACCGCCTGACCTTCCACACGCCCACCCGCCAGCTACGATCCGCTAGCCTCGCCCTTGCCGCCGTACCACGCATCCGAAGAGCCACCGCCGGAGGCAGATCCTTCTCCTACCTGGCGGCCAAGACATGGAACTCCCTCCCCATCCACCTTCGGCTGACCCAGGACCACCTCATCTTCAGGAGACAACTCAAGACCTGGCTGTTCGAGCAGTAGCGGCCCCCCTCCCCCAAGCGCCTTGAGACCCTTCCGGGTGAGTAGCACGCTATAAGTGTTTTGATTGATTGATTGATTGATTGAATCTACCACTGGTGAATGTCACCATTATTTTAAAATACAAGAGCAAAAACTGCGAGGCTGAAACATAAATTTCACAGATATTATTTAGACCTTCACTGGCACCTATATGTTCAAACACTTTCTATATTTCCGAAAGCGATACATTTTCAACCTACTTGCAGGAGGTACGAGGTAGAAGTTTAAAACACATTTTTTCACCACTAATATGAATTAAGAGACATTTTCTGAAAATAAATACTTTTATTGAGTTGCGAACAAGAGGATTGGTATGCATTAATTTACGGATTCCGATAATTTCGAGAGATACCTTAAAAGTATGTTTAAACACAACTAGATGTTTATTCGTATTAAAATCAAAGGGATTGCGTCGTACATTCGAAATTTTCGTCGTTGTAAATTAAGAAGTTAAATTATTTGAACTCCGGAAAGTCTCACATTTATGATTTTATCTTGAGAAACTGAAAATAAACGAAAGCTTGTGCTTCCAACAATTAAAGTATGGCACGGCCAGGCATTTTTCACTCTGTGGGGCATGAGAGTAAAAATGATTGCAGACATACATACTGATATAAGAGTTTTAAAATGCATTTACATAGAGTTCTATAACTGGAAGTACTTAATACAGCTGTTACTACAGAATGCTAAATGCTTCTTCTAGGAATCGGGAAAGAAAAATGCAGAAAGCATGGCTCTCATAGAGGCTTCATATTAAATCTGTTTGTCCTTATAATTCAAGTTCAATCACAACGCATTATCGATTTACAGCTTTTTATAAACAAGAGCATAGCATTGCAACAATACAATAAATTGCAACTGACCTATAAGACATATACCATAATTGATTGCATATACTGTGGAGCCCAGATTTAGTAATGCTTTGCGCCGAGATAGTTACTTTTGTAATTCAAACTCGACAGAAAGTTTATTGTTGCGATTTACTATCCAATGTATATGCGTGTTTGCAAGCAGGGCCGGCCTGGCCATAGCAGGTACTGAAAGTTTTCCTGGTGGGCTGCCAGGGTGGGGGCTGGTTTTAGGTTTCAGACCCCTGGGGGGCCGTGTCGGTTGCCGGGTGCGGGTTTTGCAGCGTAGCAGCAATATCGGCCCCCAGCAACAAAAGCGGCACAGAGCTTTCCCCTAACATAACCCCCCCCCCACACCCAAAGGGCCGGCAGAGCTCTTTGCCAGGGTGAGTTTCGGTTCCCAGTCCAGCCCGAATATAGCTGTTTACAACGCGATGTTTTACATCACATGCTAGTACAACGCAGTTGTTACAACAACCGTGTTGTTAGTACGCGATGCATTTGCATCGCAAGTTTTTACAACGAGTTCTACTAGGGCGCGCTGTACTTAGGAATAGTATAATTTACTATTCCTACTCCACATTGCGCAACAGTAGGGAAGGTGTTGGAATTTATTTCCAACACCTCAGTGCCCCCTAGTGGAATTCGTTGAATAGACTTGCGATGCAAATGCATCGCATAGTAACAACGCGGTCATTGTAACGACCACTTTGTGTTGGTATTGCGGTGTAATGACTGCATTGTGAAGGTTGTTCCCCATCCAGCCCTGTTTGCAAGTTGTGATGGGTGCTGCTTTCCGTGAGATTGCATCAAGGAGGCGTTCCATGGGTGGTGCACAGGAGTTCCAATGCAACTACCCTTTGGTTTTGGGACAAATTTCTATTTACTAACAATCGCACAGGGGTTTTCTCCAAAATCCTATGCCGTTTCGAGGCAGGCACAACGAAAAATAGGCCTTCATTTCTCCTCGTTTTTTCTTCTTTGCATGCGTGCATGCTACATAGTACAGCACATATACAAAGCAGGAAAATTATTAACCTCTTCAGTGCCCCGCCCTTTCCACGCCCTGTGCCAGGCGTTTCATTAGCGGGCGGGGTTCATGACGAGATAGTCTCGTCATGGGCACAGCGCAACCGCGCTCCATGACGAGACTATCTCGTCATGGGCACTGAAGGGGTTAAAGGATAGTTTTTGTACTGGAAAGATGCTCTTTGAGTACAAAAACTATTCCTTACAAAAAGCACACACCCTTGCACTATTGAACAAGGGTGACTGCATTGGTGCTTGGCAGCCAAAAGTACACCAGCTCAGGGAAAGAGTAAAACAGCACAGCAACTTAGTAGAGATGATGCTCTTTTGCTCTCTCTCTTTTTTACACACAAGGAAGTGCAGCAACTTTAGTTGCTGTACAGTACTGCATTGTATTATTTGTTTACTAAAACGGGGCCTTAAAGTGGAAGGATTGGGTTTGAGGTAGGTAAATGTAGGTTTCTGAAAGCAAGAATAATATGGATGTCCTGGTGTGGGAAGAGGCAAGTTGTGTTGCAGACCTGCGAATTTGACGTGATTCATGTAGTAGGTTATTCAGGGTCTTGTGTTGAGCGACTGGAATGGAGTGCTCTTTTGTGCTGTGGAAAACCTTCCAAAGCACTGCAGCAAGGAGTGTAAAGACTCATAATTGGAACAGTGCTCATGGAGCTATTGGTGATTAGATGATGAATGTTTATAGTTATAGCTATAGCTATAGATATAGCTATAGTTATAGTTAGAGTTATAGTTCTGGTTCTGGTTCTGGTTATAGGTATAGTTACTGGTATTGTTATTGCCATAATATAGTTACCGTTTCAGTTATAGTTATGGTTACAGGTACAATCTTGATTAAAGGTATAATATTAGTATGACACAGCATAAAACATGTTGGATAGTGGATGCTGATGCTACTAAGGCAATACTAAATTTCCAGTTTATGGTTCGCTTTGAGAAGTAGGGCATATACGAAAAAGGGTTT
Source organism: Triturus cristatus (assembly GCF_964204655.1). Taxonomy (NCBI): domain Eukaryota; kingdom Metazoa; phylum Chordata; class Amphibia; order Caudata; family Salamandridae; genus Triturus; species Triturus cristatus. Next base: position 1,207,793,568 of record NC_140591.1, on the reverse strand, counting down.
TGTTTTGGGCCTGGAGAAAACCTGCTTCGTGGTGTACATGGGAAGGGGGGGTCTAGCTGGAAACTCTGAATTTTGAGTGTGGCAAAGTTGGCAATTTTTAATATGCAAGTGGAAGTTTATATTGGCATAATAGGGAGAGAGTGTTTGAAATACTGGAGTTTGATGAGAATAGTAAAGTTGATCAAGTTTATAGAGGATTTGAAGCATAGGTGTTGCAATGGGCATGGAAGACCATGTAACAAAGGTCATGATTAGAGAACCAAAGTTATAATATACATGTTCCTTGTTCAGGTAACAGAAGTTCGTAGGGGTGGGAGGCCAAGATACAAAAAAAATGTTCAAAGAAGTGATTAGGCATTTGTGTCTGAGAGGTTGAAGTTTGGTTTAGGAGAAGATCTTTTAGCTGTCTTTTGAAGCTCACATAGGAGAGGTTCAGAGGTTCATCCTTATATCCACAAGAAGGGAGCACCAGATTTTGGATGCAGCGCCTGAGAAGGAGCACTTGAGGGCTTTTTTTTGGTGGGATGAGGGGCAGAGTATTGGTGCTTCTTAGTTATCTTGACTGCCCAGCCTTAGAGTTTGGATTCAAGGTAAGCTTGTTTCCTGGTGTGGACGACTTTGTGTGTGAACGAGGCCATTTTGAGACAGCAGCAGGCTTTGATCGCAAGCCATTTCAGGTTTTTTAGGGGGGGGGAGATATGTTAATGGCTTTTTGATCTGATGACTATCCATGCTGCTGCATTACATGTGGCTCTTAAGGGGACTCAGTGGAATTTTGCAGAATCAGTGAGGGTGGCATTCCTGTACTTCAGTCTAGACAGTACCATTGCTGGTGTTTGATTTTTTAGTTCATGTGGGGGGAGGAAATGTTTGATTTTGTGTAAGAGTTTTAGCTTGTAAAATGAGCTCGTAGCTGTATTCTTTATATGCCGCTTCATGTTCAGGCTTGGGTCGCTGGAGATCCCCAAGGAATTGATGGATTTGAAAAGTGTTAGCTTGCAGTTCAATGTGTCACTTGAGTTTATCCATTGTTGGAAAGGAGTAGGACTTCCGTTATGTCTTGGTTGAGTTTCAGGTGGTTAAGTGAGAGCCAGTTTTGAACTTTTATGAGAGTGGAGTTTAGTTTGCATAGAGCTGATAGAGTATGTTAGCTTGCTTGAGAATGGTGGTGATGGGTTCCACGTATATATTGAAAAGTGTAGGTGAGATGATTGAGCCTGGGGGGCACCCCTGCTTATGATGGATGGCCATCTATTTTGATCTGATTTTGAAGTGATTCTAGAAGCAGTTTGTGATCAACTGTGTCAATGTCCACTGATAGGTCTATGAGGATGAGTAGGCACCATCTGTCAGAGTCCAGTGACTTGTGAATGTCATCCACTATGTTCAGTAGGGCTGATTCTGTGCTACATCCTTTTCTAAAGCCTGATTGGAGTGAGTCAAGAAGATTGTTGGTGTCAATGTGTTTGGTGAGTTGGAAGCAAACACATTTTTCAAATATTTTCGCGAGTAAAGAGAGATTGGAGATGGGCCTGAAGTTGTTAGGTCTTCTGGGTCTGCACCAGTTTTCTTCAGCAGGGGAGTAACTTGTCCTAGTTTGAGGCAGTCTGGCATCAACCCTTGGCTCAGAAAGCTGTTCATTAGTTTGGTCCATAGAGGTGCTAAGTCGTGGTTGAGGCTTTTAGTCAAGGAGGCCAGGAGAGGATCTGCGAGGTTAGAGGAGAGCTTGGTATTTGTTATCATCTTTGAGATGACGTCCTCCGAGAGTGTGTTTAATGGCCTCCGTCTCTTTTGTGTTTCGGAGTGTCTCAGCTTTGTGTTACATCCAGAGCACTCAAGGTGAGAGGCAGCCCATGGTGAGTTCGGCGAGGGCGGTGATGTGTTGGGTTCCTCCCGTTTGAGTAATGAGATCGTATATTCCCAGTAAGATGGTCGTGGGGGTTAGCAGAATATTCCATGCCACTACTTTGCTTTAAAATGCTTGTATTTGGATAATCAATGGCTCTAATTTAATACACAAAGCAAACATGTGCACAGAATCAGCACTATATTCAGCACAGCGGGGACAGTACATGCCTTTACCAGTATCCCATTTGGCAATTTTGCTTGGCGTATAATAAAGGAAAAAGCAGGTTTTATAAAATTGTGCTTTAAGATTAGCCAATAGAAAGTCGCTTTGTGCATGTTGAAAAGCTAAATGAAAGGTATTAACTGAAATTTCCAATTTCTGCTGCCATTTTTTAGAGATTGCATTCATATCATCTGGCATTTGTCGAATTAGCAAAGCATAGATGGACCCTAGCCGAGGAACATAAGGAGCAGACAGTCTTTCAACGAGTTTGCGTTTCCCAAATCCCGAGGGCCCCCAGCCTTTCGTAAAAGAAAGTCCCTAATTGCATAGTGCTTAAAAACCTAATTCTGGCTCAAATTAAATCTCGTCTGGAGCTCTTCAAAGGCCAAGACCCCACTGGGCGAGTATAGAGCCCCCAGTGTTTTTATCCCTGCGCTATACCATTTTTGAAAGTAAGAGCTCTCAAAGATTCCAGGCAGATTAGAGTAGTTATTAATTGGGGCATGGTAGTTAAATCTACCCACCCCAAGAAGCTTACGCATGGCCGTGAATACCTTGTATGCTCCAACAAGGGTCTTAAAACTTACCCTCTTAAAGTACCCAAACTCTAATTTGTGCCACAAACAGCATTTAGCCTCGGAACCCAGCAGTAGTTCGAATGGTGACGGGAGTGATGGGAAGTAGAAAATTGATCTTGGAGCAATATGGCACACTCTTGCAGAGCCGCAGCCCAATAGTATAATTGTAAATTTGGAAGAGCCCATCCCCCTCTATTAAGAGAAAGAGAGAGAAATTTGGGAACCCCTTAGCAAATGGCTCTCCCAGTTCAATTCATAATCTGCTTTGGGTATAGACCCATAAAATTGGGACTGAACTGAATTGCCTTATTGTCTTTTCCTTTGCATTTAATTCTATTTCTATTTTAATTGTAATTTTTATCTTAATATGCTGTATTATGTTTTGCGCTGTTTTTCGTGCTGTTTGCATTCTTTTGCACCCTCAAGCACTGGACACTTTATTCAAGAAATATTCAAAGCTGGACTGATTATAATACCTCGGATTGTACAAATTCATGTAGTACAGATGGTGTTGAAAATTAATTTACTTTATTATTGTGTAATGTGTAATTGGATAATCACTCACTTCTTTCTTTCTCTTTTCCCTTCCTTTCATCTAATTACTGTATTTGCAATTTTTTTTAAGGGGTAGGGTGGGGGGCTGGGTGGTTGGTTCATTCTATTTTTTGTGATGGCTCTGTTTTGTAAATCGCACACTAAAAAAAAAAAGGAATAGGTTGCTGTTGTTTGAGAGTGAGCTGTGCATTATCAGTTCTGATAGGTGCCTGGTGGGTGATAGAGCAGGTGGAATATTATTTTTAATGGGAGTTGGAGTGTAAAGAAGATGTAGATGCTGATATGCTTGAAGTGCTGCTTTTTCCAGCACTGTGGGGCACAGGCTACAGTGTAGGCACATTTAGCGGGAGACAAGGCTACCATAAGGATAATAAGAAAGCTGTGTTGAACTATCATAAACCCACTTTAGTTCTTTCAAACAATACATGTATGCTAGAAATTGGGTTGGTGGGTGACTGGGGTATGAATTCCAGGAAAGCAACAACCACAATCTTAGTCAAGATAAGAGGCAGGCAAATCCTAAATTAACCTGTGCTTGCCCTCTGATAGCTTGGCACTAAGCAGTCAGGCTTAACTTTGTAAGCAATGTGTAAATCATTTGTGCAACACTTCAAACAGTAAATCAGTGAAAACACCACACAAAAATATTGAATACCAGGTTAGAAATATAGCACAATTTAATAAAAAACAAGAACCAAACTACAAAAACCCACCAAGTTGAACTTTAGATATTGAACTTCAAAGGCTTTATGTAAAGTAGAGTCAAGAAGCAAAAAGCGCCATTTGAAATATCGAGTCGAGCCAGACAAGGAAAAAGCCAATAGTGCAGACCAACCACAACGGAGTGCGGGCCGGCTACCGGGACCCAGTCAGGCCACTTGAACAAGGTCCCTTAATCCTGGTGGCGGAGCTATGCTTAGATCTGCGTCGAAGATGTGTCATGCAGCAGAGGCAATCCGCTGTTTCAGAGATGCGATGAGGCTGCGGTTCACGGTCTTGATGTGTCAAAGCCTAGGATCCTGTCAACGGGGCTTACAATGTGAAGGTTGTGTCGAGGATACGAGGCACAGAGGAAATGATGCACATTGACTCCATTGAGCAGTAAAGCCTCAATGTGGAGGTTCAGGAGTATCATCGAGGCTGCATCGATGAGGGAAAAGCGTTGTGCTGTGATTATTCCGAGTGTGATATGTCAGTTCCAAGAAGAGAGATGCATCTTTGATGCAAGTCTTTTGCAATAAATCCAATCCACACAACAGTGGCGATGCATCGGTTTTGCTCAAAGGTGCACTGCTCATCCAAGGATAAGTATCGGTTCTGCTTGGGGATACTTCACTCAGCAGATAATTTGTTGGTTCCGCTGGAGAAACCACTTAAGCACACTTCCAATGGTCCTGGACTGGGGTGGCACCACTTGGCAGGGTAGACACACAGATGACAGAGCCTTGGTGCAGAAGCATATTGGTTGGAAGTCTTTTATGTCCCTGAGTCTCCAAATCAGGAGGTCAGCCAGCTAGCCCTTGGAGTCACTCTAGTTTCAAGTGAAGCAAGTTCAGTTACCTCACCCAGACAAAAGAGCAGCAGACATCAGGATAGCAGAGCAAGGAAGTAGTTCAGCAAAACAGTGGTCCAGCAGAGTGGCAGTCCTTTCAGCAGCACAACAGTCTGTCTTCCTGACAGAGTCTTCACAGGTCCAGAAGTGTACTGAATGGTGGTGACAGAGGTCCGGGACCTATACACAATTGGGCCTTTGAGGTGGGGAAGACTGGCATTTGAAGTGCCCAGAGGTCCTTCCCTTCCTGCCCTGGCTACAGGCTCACTACCGGGGAGTACGGAGCACTTTGTGTGTGCACGGGACACAGCCAATTCACGGGTAAGTGAGGCTGGGTCTAGCTCCTCCCTCCCATCCTGCTAGGATGGCCCATCAAGTCCCTCCTAAGCCCCCATTTTGTGTGGCTGTTCAGGAGGAATACACAAAGCCCAAATGTCACCCACATGTGATCAGAGACAGGCAGCAGCCGCCAAATGGTCAAAGTACAAAAATGCAAACTTTCTAAAAGTGACATTTTCAGAATTGTAATTTTAAATCCAAATTCACCATAAGTTAGGATTTGAAATTAGGATTCCAGAGACACCAGACTTGGGGATTTCATCTCTTCTCAATTGGAAATTACACTTATAAAATGTAATCAGGTAACCTCAATGTTATACTATGGGAGAAATAGGTGTTGCAGTAGTGAAAAACGACTTTGGAAAGTTTTTCACTACCAGGACATGTAATACTAAGGGGGTTGATTCTGATCTGGGTCGGACAGCTCTCCGAAAGCTGTTCGTAGCCTTACCTTGCGACTGACTCATACCCGGAGCCGGTCCGTCCGTGCGAAGAAGTATGATGCGCATAACTGACAAAAATCCGACCGACACGTAGGCTGTGATTCAAGCTTCATTCTCTGTCCGAGCCATACCTCCAAACGCCGAGCCGAGTCGCCCGGAAGCAGTATCCACAGCAGTTTCTGGCCGTACAAGTACAATGCGCAAATCATACACGTCGGGCAGGTCGCCACATACGGCACGTCACAGCATCCGGAAAAGAAGCATATCAGGTACGATTCACGCCAGAACACAATCCACAGCTACGAGACGGACCAGATTGCAACGGGTACGAGACGGAGCAACAAGCAGTGTGTACAAGACAAACACATCATATATCCCATCGAGCAGGTCATACCAGTACTGTACATCTATGACCGGATCATTAACCGACGCGGATGGCAAAGACGGTAAGTCAGACACCCACCACACAAACAAATGACATGTACCCGCAAAATGTCACACACACACAGGGGATCCATATCCTGGCCATTAGCAACATGCCACCATAGGGGTTGCATGGCCAGCACCACTACCACCCCCACTCATACAGCTTATGTTGCTTATCACTCCTGCCACCCCCACCCATAGGGGACCTGTTGCCCATCACTACTGCCACCCCCACCCATAAGGGACCTGTTACCCATCACTCCTGCCACCCCCACCCATAGGAGGCCTGTTGCCCATCACTCCTGCCACCCCCACCCATAGGGCTTATGTTGCCCATCACTCCTGCCACCCCCACCCATAGGGACTATGTTGCCCATCACTCCTGCCACCCCCACTCATAGGGCTTATGTTGCCCATCGCTCCTGCCACCCCCACCCATAGGGAACCTATTGACCATCACTACTGCCACTCCCACCCATAGGGGACCTGTTGCCCATCACTTCTGCCACCCCCACCTATAGGGCTTATGTTGCCCATCACTCCTGCCAGCCCCACCCATAGGGACTATGCTGCCCATCACTCCTGCCACCCCCACCCATAGGGCTTATGTTGCCCATCACTCCTGCCACCCCCACCCATAGGGACTATGTTGCCCATCACTCCTGCCACCCCCACTCATAGGGCTTATGTTGCCCATCGCTCCTGCCACTCCCACCCATAGGGAACCTATTGACCATCACTACTGTCACCCCCACCCATAGGGGACCTGTTGCCCATAACTTCTGCCACCCCCACCTATAGGGCTTATGTTGCCCATCACTCCTGCCACCCCCACCCATAGGGACTATGTTGCCCATCACTCCTGCCACCCCCACCCATAGGGCTTATGTTGCCCATCACTCCTGCCACCCCCACCCATAGGGACTATGTTGCCCATCACTCCTGTCACCCCTACTCATAGGGCTTATGTTGCCCATCACTCCTGCCACCCACACCCATAGGGGACCTGTTGCCCATCACTCCTGCCACCCCCACCCATAGGGCTTATGTTGCCCATCACTACTGCCACCTCCACTCATAGGGGTATGTTGCCTATCACTACTGCCACCCCCACTCATAGGTGGTATGTTGCCTATCACTACTGCTACCCCCACTCAGAGGGGGTATGTTGCCTATCACTACTGCCACCCCCCTCATAGGGGGTATGTTGCCTATCACTACTGCCACCCCCTCTCGTAGGGGGTATGTTGCCCATCACTACTGTTACCCTCACTCATAGGGGGTATGTTGCCCATTACTACTGCCATCCCCACTCATAGGGGGTATGTTGCCCATCACACCTTCCACCCCCACCCATAGGGCTTATGTTGCCCATTACTCCTGCCACCCCCACCCAAAGGGACTATGCTGCCCCATCACTCCTGCCACCCTCACTCATAGGGCTTATGTTGCCCATCACTCCTGCCTCCCCCACCCATAGGGCTTATGTTGCCCATCACTCCTGCCAACCCACCCATAGGGACTATGTTGCCCATCGGTCCTGCCACCCCCACTCATAGGGGACCTGTTGCCCATCACTACTGCCACCCCCACCCATAGGGGACCTGTTGCCCATCACTCCTGCCACCCCCGCGCATAGGATGGGTGACGCGCCACACATCCATCATACACCAACATTAGGTATGTCAGCAAAATACATCCCCCCTAACATCATGACAACAGTGTGTAGTCTGTGTCAAATGCCCACAACAGTGATTATGACTTTGAACATACAATGTAACTACCATCACATGTGTGACCAAAAACTGAGTGTGGCCTACACAAGGCAAGCATCCCTATAGCACTGTGTCATTGTAAACCTAACACCCCCTCACTTTGTTGAACAAAAGTTAAGTGTGGGGTTCCAAACTGCAGCAAATATTGAGCATTGTGGTGATGGGGTCCAAAACCCCCCTTATCACAGTGACCAAAAGGTAAGTGTCATCATGGTCAAAGCTGCAAATGCGAAACAGCATGTATGATTCCTGGTCCCAACACCTGAAACACTTTTGGGGCAAAGTAGTGGTTGTGTCCTATACCCACAGAGATGTGGTGAGGCTAACAGTGCTGTGAAACCCTAAGATACTCTCGGCCATGTACAGACAAACACCACCCATGTGGGCTGACAATGCACACAGTGTACAATGACACAAAAGCAGAAGTGACCATCACAAAGCATACACACATCTCAAAAATAGACACACAAATCAAAACATCCTATGTAGACTGTAGGTGTCAGGTCACAAACTTCCATTCCATGCCAGAAATGGGACCTAACAACCAGGATGAATGTGCAGAATGATGTGATATGACTCACAGGGACAGCAGGGTAAATCACAGTATCCCCAGGCAACTACACAACACATGAGGGTGGCTGGACCACAGTGAGACAGATGTGGACACAGTGCCATACAAAAGTAATCCATCAATGGGCCCCCCTTAGTGGGCAATCAGGCATTGTGAGATGAGAGGGAGCACAACAGACACATGTGACACAAGCTGGAATGAACAGCAACTAACACAGCAAGAGACTGACAACTGACACACAACAGCACTACCCCGAGGAACCAGACATTGGGGTGACACAAGCATGCATGATGCGTCCACTCTGCTGACAAAGGTAGATGTCGTACAAACTGTGAAACCCAGCCATGTGTCCTGTGCCACAAACGTACATCACACCTATACAAACACAAATCACTCAGCATGGCCCGTCATCCATGGACAAACGGGAGCTAGGGGCCCATCCATGCAAACATTTACATCAGTCCACCCTCAACACCACACACCCTGTACTGCACCAATGTGCATCTGTGTAGCCCACATGGACAGGTGACATTGCACATGCACCCATGACAAACACAGTAATGTTTGGAGGAACTAAGGTGCACAGACTCATCACACAAGGACAGTCTACAACCCTGGTGAATGACAGACATACTGCACAGTATGCGGTACATGGCCATGACGTCAAAGCTCCCATAACCTTCAGAATACCTGCCACAGTCCCAGGACAATGCAGAAGCCAAGGAGAACCACAAGGCACACATGCTGACACCTGCCGACATTGCAGCCCTGAACTGGACAAGTGGGAGCAGTCACACACACATACACATGTCTGAATCACTGAAAGGTACCACCTAGGGACAACTACATGATATTGCGAACAAACAAGTGCCTTGGGGACCCCTGACTGTGTCCCATCTGCGTCTGACCACATCATCTCCACTCAGAACTGACAAATCCCAATGATGAAACACCAATTAACAGTAGTGTGTCACGCACCCCCACATCTGGTTGCCCATGGCAAAGTTGTGGGATGAACACAGTACAACTCAGCAAGCATCAACAACAGGAACATATCATGGGAACACTGCCTGTGTATGAAAAGGGATGTGGACACACACACATGCTCACACAACACACACCATGGGCCCAGGCAATGTCACGGAACAACACACTTACTTGAGGGGACTCAACTCCTGTGGAAGCTCAGCTGTGCCAAACATAGTCCCAGCAGGTCTCAGTCATGTCAGCAGAACACTTGGTCAGTCAGCCATCAGTTACCACACAATATAGGCTCTGTTTACAACAGCCTGGGTACGGGAGTGTTCCTTAAGTCATCTGCATATACTCAATACATATGTCCAGCAAGTTGCACAGAGGACCCAGTTACTCCTACACCAATGATGCCCACACTTACATGTCCAGTGGAGATGCGCCCACAGTCAGGGAAATAGACAAATTGGACAATGGGAAGCACATCATATGTGCATGTGTGCAAGCCACAGATGTGACCATGCAAATTAAATGTTTACAGAGATGTTCACAAATTGTTAATCATGACACACCCAGTTAGCTGCAAAGGATGATATGGATAACAACCAGAATAGGATACATATCTCATGGACCACATGGAGTACCTCACATCAACACCTCGGTATTCAACATTGGAAATCCAGCATTACAACTGCAAGTTCATGCTAAGCATCATCAACATAATGTACAGCTAAATCAAATTCACAAGGATGAATAAAAATGCTTTATTCAGCAATTTTTATATGCAAAGTCCATTCACAACAAAGGCCAATGGCCAGTCCATATCCAAATGACAAAAAGTTAACTTGAGTGACAACGGTCACACGTTGCTTGCCTGCACTGGTAAGGACAGGGGACATCCCCTCGGATGGGCATACATGGGGGCAGGCCAGGCACCGCAGGGACAGGATCAGGACACAGCAGAAGGAGGCAGTGAAGGGGTGGTGGATACAGGAGAGTCACTGGCAACTGCAGTGGAGCTGACTGAAGTAGTGGGTGCAGTCACAACTGTGGGCACAAGTCAGATGGGGTGGGTGCCGGCACAACTGCAGTGGGCAGGTCAGATGGAGTGGACTGGGTCCCCACTGCAGTGACCAAGTCATACAGGGTGGTCGTGGACTCTACTGCAGTGCCTAACTCAATGGGAGCAGAATGGGGTTCAGGTGAGGTCGGCAGGACAGAGGGGGGGACACGGTCCCCACATCAGTGGCACAAACTGTCTGACCGGTGGTGGTGGGGGTGGAAGAGCAAGTGGTGGGGGAGAGGGCCTCAGCATTTTGGGGATGGTGTATCTGTGGGTGGGGGAACCTGGGGCAGGGTGTGGCGGGGGAACCTGTGGAGTGGTGGCCTGGGGGATGAAGGATGGAGACTTCGTCGTGGAGCTGCTGGGTGGGGGTGGGGTCTTGCTCTTCTGGCTCCGGGGGGACTTGTTGGTGGGGGCCTCAGTCTGACTGCACCTGGGGGAGGGTGTCCGGGTGTGAGGGACACTCCCCTCTGTGTGTGGGGACTTCCTCTTCCCCTTGTAAGCTGGATCTGCTGGGTCAGTGGGGAAGAGGCCAAGGTCACAGAGGAAGAGCTTCTGTGGAGATGGGGTTGCAGGTGAGGCAAGGGAAGGGGGCTGGGAGGGAGAGGTATCGGAGGACTGCGGAGTGGTTGTGGATGACTGTGTGTGTGTCTGCAAGTCCACATACTCCTCACTCAGGGCAGCAGGGGACACAGGGGCAGGGGGCGGAATTTTTAGTAGCCATTCAATTACATTTTTGTGATTTTAGAACTATAGTGGGTTGCGGGCTTATAGCGGTACAGGGTTGAAAATAGTACAATCATAATGAATTAATAACTTGTTTTTAATTAATATTAATTATTTAATTGATAATTAATTATGTATTATTTTTCAAGTTACATTTTAAGTGTGAGTTGTGAGTTTATAGGAGTACACGGTGGGACATCATGAAATTATAAATAATTAATTATTTGATTTTAATTTTATATTAATTATTTAATTGATAATTAATTATGGTAATTGTGCAATACATTTTTTTAAATTACATTTTAGGTGTGGTTTATTGTACAATTAATTATTTTTAAATTGTGGGTTTGGTAGGGGTATAAGGCGGGAAGTAAATTCATTTTTATTAAGTAATATTTAATTTGTTACTGATATTAATTATGTAATTGACAATTAATTATGTTAATTGTGTAAATCATTTTTTGTTATGTTAAATTGTAGGAGCGGGTTGTGGGTTTTGTAAGGGTATAGGGTGGGGCATACCTAAATTCAAATTATTTAATAATACATATTTTGTTAATAATTAATTTTTTGATAATATTAATTCTTTTAAATATAAAGTAATTATATATATTTTGTAATAAATTAATTGCTTTTTGGGTGTGTGGTGTTGCTTTACATGTGTAAAGGGTGTGTTGGAAATGAATTAGACTATATAATAAAGTTAATTGATAAATAATAAAGAAATGAAAGATAATTATGTAAATTATGTAAATACATTACTTTTCATATTATATATTAGGTTCAGTTCCTGAATATGTAGGTGCAAGTGGTGGGAAGTTTATTAAATAGTAATGATGTATTATTACTTAATTATTAATAATACATGTTTAATTGAGATTTAACTATAAAAAAAGATGGAAACAATTATTAGTAAATGTATGTATTTGGGTTGTGTTAAATTATTTGTATGGATAAAGGGTGGGGTGGTATAAAAATAATTAATAATATTTTAACTAATATTTGATTATATAACATGTTTACATAATATTATTTTAATATAGACTGTTAGATATGTGTTGTGTACTTTGTTGAAGCATAGGGTAGGAAGTTACTTGGGTAATAACACATTTAAAATAGGTAATTATCCTTTAATTATATTATTAATTATTGTATGTGTTAATTGTCTTGTGTTTTTAAATGTCAATAAGATTCTATTTATTAGTTGTAATTAATTTGAAATTGAGGTTTGTATTTTAGTTGTAATATTTTGTGTAGTAATGTATATGCAATTATAAATGTAATACATATTTATTTAATTTATTTAAAATATATATATGTGCGTGTATTTTATAACATATTTCTTTTACTAATTGTTTACTATGTTCTTGAAAATATTTATTATGTTGAAGTGAATTTGTTTGGTTCTAATGTTCCACTGACTCTAGTGGGACTAGTACATTTTACCCCTTCACAACCCAACACGTTCCCTACTGTTGCATTGACTGGAGTTGGAATAGTCAATTTTACCCATCCTCAATCCAACACTTTCCCTACTGTTGTACTTATTGGAGTGCGAATAGTAAATGTTACCCGTCCGCAATCCAACACATTCCCTACTGTTGCACTGAATGGAGTGGGAATAGTTAATTTTACCCCTCCATAATCCAACACTTTCCCTACTGTTGCATTGACTTGAGTGGGAATAGTCAATTTTACTCTCGCCACAATCCAACACTTTCCCTACTCTTGCATTGGTTTGAGTGGATATTGTAAATTGTAAACCGCAATCCAGCACTTTCCCTATTGTTGCACTTAGTGGAGTAGGAATAGTAAATTTTATCCCTCCACAATCCAGCACTTTCCTTACTGTTTTAGTGAACTGGAGTGGAAATGAAAGTTTACCACTTCGCAATCTAACACTTCACCTCTTGTTGCAGTGACTGGAGTGGGAATAGTAAATTGTACTGCTCCCCAATTCAGGACTTTCCCTACTGTTACACTGACTGGAATTGGAATAGTAGAATTTACCCCTCTGCTATCCAATATTCTCCCTACTGTTGCACTGACTGTAGTGGAAATAGTAAAATGTACCCCACCGCACTTTAAAAATGACACTACTGTTACACTGAATGGAGTGGGAACAGTAATTTTTACCCCTGTGTAATGTAACTGTTTTCCTACTGTTGCATTGTGTGAAGTGGGAATAGTAAATGTTATCCCTCCTCAGTCCAAGACTTTGCCTACTTGTTGTACAAATTGCAGTTGGAATAGTATATGTATTAAACATTAGGGGGCCGATTCCGATCCTGTGAAGTACAATCTGTACGGGGAAAAGTACATACGGATCGGCCCGATCCGTACGAATCGTAGTGGGAAAATTAGTACGAGACGGACCCGGACACTTCTCCGTACAAATCGTAAAAATGAAGTCCGACCGTACTAGTACGATCCGGACCGGTGTTACAATTTACGATTCACACAGAAAACGTCCTGTACACGGGGAATGACTTTGCCCGCTATGAAGCGAAGTTTGTACGTACCATACCCCCAGCGTGAATGTATGGTGCGTACCCCCAGCGCATAGGTACGCACCGTACCCCCAGCGTGTAGGTATGCACCGTACCCCCAGCGCGTAGGTACGCACCGTACCCCCAGTGCGAATGTACGGTGCATACCCCCAGCACGTAGGTATGCACCGTACCCCCAGCGCGTAGGTACGTACCATGCCCCCGCGCGTAGCTACGCAACATGGGGGTAATGGCATCCACACCCCAACTACACCAAATGCACGCAACTACCCCCAAGCCCTCACCCACCAGAACCACAGTCACAAACAACGCGAATGCCAATAACATGTGTATGCCCCATTGAGAAAGCAAGGCCATGCTATGTCCCATGCTACACGGAGCACCAACCCAAGAATGGATGACCGGTATGCTGGGAGGGTGGGTGCACCAAAACACATGTTTAAATTCCAAATCAGACACAATTGCCCTCATCCCATATGGTCCAGCTACATACCCATGCACCATGCGCAATGCCCAGGGATTGGGAAAGTACTGACAAGATAGCTCACACTTGGCCCTGGTGTAGGCAGCACAAGGCCCTCCTGTGACCAGTGCAAACACATACACCAACACACCAAGGTCAGATATCTAGGACAGGAACTCACACTCACTGTCATGGCAGCATGCTCCATGGGGGGACAGCTACATCACCTGGGAGCCCCAGTGCCAAATCACACTACACCCACCAGCAGGCCCTGTCACACACACCCCTTACACAAGCAGACACCACCAGGACAGGCAATGGATTTACCCACTGCCACAATGGACATGTAACACAACAAGACCAATACATAGCCGAAGAAACACCCAAGCCACAAATGGACATGTCAAAGACTCAGGAGAACATATCAATGTGTCCCCCACAACATACCCATACACAAGTGAACATTGAGGAGAATGCTAGGCACATACAACTATCTGGAGGAACAGTGCCAACTTGAATGTGTATGAAACATGCATGTTGCATGAAACAGCATTAACATTGTCTGTCTCTCACACACAGGGCAACGTGATGAACATCCCCCCAACAATGGGGGTGAAGAATCACAGTCACAGTCTTGGGAGGAACCGGATCCCACCAGCAGTGACGCCTCTCAACACTCCGCGGATGACCCCGACCGACCTGGACCCTCTGGTGTCCAAGCTCCTGCAGAACCTGGTTCAGGAACATCTGTGCCAACCACCACCCCCATTCCTGCCACATCACAGGAGACACCCAGGAGCCCTGCCCGCAGCGAACAGAGCCAGTCTGACCAGGAGGGACAAGGTGCGGCGGGCACCCAGGAAGAGGCAGACAACACCGCCACTGCCATCCCTCAGGGGTCCCGTCGACCCAATGTGCCCACAACGGCAGGCCCGGCTTGTGTGGGCAGGGGTGGCGGGAGTGGAGGCAGGCGGAGGCGAGAACCTGACCAGCCAGCTGAAGGGACCGGTATGTCACACATCCGCAACATCATGGAGGCATACAGGTGTGACACCAGGGAGATCAGCCAGGTAGTGGTGACCCTCACAGAGATCAAAAACCAGCAGGCCGAGCAACACGCCAGTCAACAACAACACCAAGGACGGATGGAGGCAAGACTGGCTGAGCTCCTGGCGGTGCAAAGGGACATAAGCCAATTACTCCGTTGGATCGCCGACAACATGGGCAACCCTCCCTGTGACACCAGGTGCAGACCAGTACCAGCCACAGGGAGGGAGGAGGAGGAGGATTCGTCCGACGGAGCGTCCCAAACATCGTCAAGGCCTGCATCTGAGGGTCCCCGGAGGAAGGTTGGTCGTCCACGGAAAAGACCGTGAGAGGCAGCGGGCCATCCACATCTCCCAGGTCACCTGGCCTGGCACCTGGCCTTCATGTGCGACAGCATCACCTCATTGATTGACATCATCTGCCACATCGACTTGCTGGTCACAGTCTGACCAATGATTCCAAACACTGTGGGCTCGACTCTGATGACTTCAAATGGCAAGGATCCCACCTCCCCCTGTGAACTTTGGATTCTATGGTCCCTGCATTTCCCCATTTTCTGTGCACAAATCACGCCCCAGAGCTAGAAACTAAAAAATTAATAATTGAAATTTCATGTTGCAGTCATTTAGCATGAGTCCACAACATGCGTGTGGGGATATGTCAAAGTATGCCTGAGTGTGGAATTAACTCCAGCCATCCATACACTTGGATCTGAGTCCGATCGAGGATACACATGGCTCACAATGTATCACAAAATACAGACATGGAGCCCAACACTCACCTGTGATGGCCTCAAGCTGCTGAGGGGGGGCTTGCTATATTGCTCTGACAGACCAATTTGGAAGAGTTACATGAAGGTGTAGAGGTCATGGGTCATGTTGATGTGCCCGGGGAGGGAGTACCAGGTCTGTTTTGCGAGGTGGGAGAACTATCTCCTGCATGCAGATTTTATGTGGATGTGATGAATGGTGGCCAGGGCAAGGTGGGCTGCATGGAGTAGGGCCAACGGGGTGTTGGATGACACACGTCCAAGGTCGGTTTGGGTCTTGGGTTGTGGACTGCCTCCTGAGTGTGGTTGAGGAGTCTGAAGGTGATCCTGCAGCACACAGTGAGCCATTGTACCTCTCTCAGGTGGACGGTGATGTGGCTGGGGTGGGGGATGTTGCAGATGAGGTATGCGGAAGCACCCTGGATGTGGATAAGTTCTCCTGCATGTTTGCTGTTGTCCTCTGTAGAGGCCGGTGCTGTATTTGAGCCGGCTGGTGTCCTGGACCAGGGGGACGGTCTGTCTTGCCTTGGAGTGGATCTATCTGGGGGTCATCAGCAGCATGTGGAGGGTGTTGCAGCATGAGGTACAGATGTTGGTGAGTTGCATGTTAATTGTGAGCGATGGGTCCATGATGAACACCAGCTTGCCTGCGTGGCCACTGGGTGCTGGTGCGGTGCACAGACCAGTGGGATGCAAGGAGTTGACCCAGCCATAAGGGGACAATCCTCAGATGATGACCTCTGTCCTGTCCAAGTCCTGCCTCAGATGGCTGATGTTCAGCCATTCATCAACGGATCTCATGGCTTCTTGAAATTTGGATCTGGCAATGGCTGGCTCTATGGTGAGTTTGAGGAGCAGCTGGGTGTCAATGGCATACCAGATGATGATGAGGTTGTGTGCGCATGTGATGGTGGAGAGGGGGTCATGGAGACATTGAAGATCGTCACGCTGAGAAAAGAGGCCTGTGGCATGGGCCAGATGACCCCAGTGTACTACATGTTGCAGGGTTGAGGCAGACTCCCAGGGCCTTGCTGGTGAGCTACTTCCTGATTGAATCCTGGGCCCTCCTCTGGATACCAGTGTTGGAGATGTGTGAGCTGACAGTGTGGTAGCACATGGTGTAGAATGCCGTTGAGAGGTCAAGGGTGGTGGCCTCACCATTGTTGAGCAGGGCAAAGTAGTAGTTGGTGGTGGCAATGATGACGGTTGCAGTGGTGTGATTACTGTGTCTGGTGCCGGTTGGCTGGAGCTGGTTGCATGTAGGAAATTGGTCAGTTACTTGTTGAGTGTCTTCCTGGTGACATTTACTGGGTAGGGAAATAGGGTGATGTACCAGGAGATCCTGGATGGTGAGGTGAAGGATAGTTTGGTCAACCCTGCTAGGGGGCTGTGTGATCCAATTGTGGGAGAGCATATTGTAAGTCCCTGTTTTCCAGAGCTATGCCAACACCTGTTGGAGAGTGAGTTATCTGACCGCAGGGAGCTCACATTGGAGGCAGACCTTTTGGTGGAGTCCAGAGGGTCTGGAAAGGCATTGGGGAGTGATCCCAAGAGGAGTGGTTCAGGTATCTTCAAACCCAGTGTGGTGAAAGAGGCTCAGAGTAGCCCAACTAGGGGGCATATTAACAAGGGCTTTATCTCTGCTTTTTTGGCTTTAAAAGCCAAAAAAGCAGAGATAAAACTAGCACCCTATCAACAACAGGGTGCTAACATGCAAATATGCATGTTAGCACCCTTTTACTCTACGCTTCCCCTTGCATCTCTAATGAGATGCAAAGGGGGCGTTCCAGAGTAAAATAATAGGAGAATTGTCGCTAAGCGACATTTCTCCTATTATCAAGAATATCGCTAACCCTGTTAGAGACAAAAAAAGCAGCGCTAACCGCGGTTAACGCTGCTTTTTTACGTCTGGTATTTTTCTGACTTAGCCATGATATCCTATGGAAGGAGGATATCATGGCTAAGTTTGTCTGTCCCTATCAACAAGCTAACGTGAGATTATCGCTGGGTTTCCAGCGATAATCTCACGTTAGCCACTTAGCGTGAGGATTTTTATCGCTATTGAGATAAGCATTGCTAATAGCACGCTATCTCAGTGATAAAAATCAACGCTAGCCGGCGATAATTATCCTAACGCTAAGTGCGCTTAGCGATAATTATCGCCGGTTGTTGTTGATATGCCCCTTGGTCCTGTAATAGTGAGAGGGGTGTAGGGCCTCACGTCCTGTCTTTAAGGGGAAGGAGTGAGAATGGGTTATGTCCCGGTAGTGCCCAACCTCCGTCTCAGAGCTTGGATGGTTCTTTGAGGGAACACCAGGTGGGGAGCCTAGTCTGTCCTGAGGGACTGCCCGTTGTGCGGGATCCCCTAGTGTCTGGTGAACGGGGAGTGTCTGTAGGCAAGCCTCCCTCAGTTCTGGTGTCTGGCAGTACCGCTCCAGTTGGGAGGGTGTAGAGGTCCAGATTGAGGGGTGAGAGGGGGAAAGAGTCCCCAGTGGGAAAACCAGTGGGTCAGGGGCCAGCCAGAAGGGCTGCGTCACCAGTGAATGACCATGGTGACACCACTTCTGTCCTGGGGGATCTTCGTGCACTGTCAGATGGACAGGGGTCGGGAGATCTGCGCCAGGCAGACTGTCACACGACACATGAGTTATGTGTCACCCTCAGGGGGGGCATGCGTGCTCCCCGGGAAGTCCTGGTGCGCCAGGCTAGCGTTCAACCGCATGGGTTGGTCCCAGGGTTGTGAAGCCAGGGTCAGGTGTTGTCTGACCTGGAGGGTGGGACAACTGTAATCAGTGTCCTGACCCAGGTTGCTTCTAGGGGTACCACTCCAGTTGGGAGTGTGCAGTACTCTGGAAGGGGGTGCAGAGGGAGGGAGTCCTCGCCTCTGACCCCAGTGCAGCCAGAGGGTTTAGACCCTAGGCTGGAGAGCCAGGGTCAGGTGTTGTCTGACCTGGAGGGAGGGACATCTGTAATCAGTGTCCCTACCAGTCTGTCTTCCTGGTGTACCACTCCAGGTGGGAGGGTACAGCCATCTGGAAGGGGGTGCAGAGGGAAGGAGTCCTCGCCTCTGACACCTGCACAACTGAAGGGTTTAGACCCTAGGTTGGAGGGCCAGGTTCAGGGTGTCCCCCCTGACCTGGATGCCCAGTTGCAGGATAGAACCCCTGATCTGGTGGGCGAATTGCACAGGACACCTGCCACAGGTGCCCTGGCAATTCGGAAGGGGGTACCACTCCAAGTGGGAGGGTACAGAGCCCCAAGGAGGAGGACCGGGTGTGGGAGAGGCCACCCCAGTGTTTGGTCCAGCCGCCGGGTACAGGCCTGGGGCTGGTGGGTCAGTGCCAGGATGTCATACCTGACCTGACAGGAGGGAGAATGGACAAAGGGTGCCAAGCACCTGGGGCTACTGCCCCCCGCTCCCTGGCGCCACAGAGGTTTGAGAGCCCTGAGAGGCATACGGCCTGGGTCTCATCCCTGACTACTGACAGTGGCCACAGTAGCATTTTGTTGTCTGCCTGTTGGGACACATGTGGGCCAGTTAAGGTTAGGTGCTGCACAGGTGGTGTCCACAGGTGAGGAGACGGGTTCCCCATGGATTGGCTTGGTGGGCCCTGAGAGCATGGACAGAGGGATTCCAATAGGTTCAGATTAGCGTAGAACTGGAGTCTGCCCCTGCAGTTGCGGGCCAGGTCCTTGTTCTATCGCCCCAAGCAGGGAAGACCATCACGGTGGTGATTGGTCTGCCCTGCGTTTTGGCTGGAAGGGGGTTGTATTGGACTTGGCCCTTTTTGCAGGGTCATCCCTAAACTTTTTGCCTTCCTCCTGTATTTTTTATGACCTGTTGTTGGCTGTTTTATGACTCTGGGCACCTTACCACTGCTGATCAGTGCTAAGGTGCATATGCTCTCCCTATGGTGAAATGTTGATGTTGATTGGTTTCCATGTTTGGCTTATTTGGTTTACTATCAGCCCCTAGTAAAGTGCACCAGGAGTGCCAGGGCTTGTAAATACAAATGCTGCTGGTGGGCTTGCAGCACTGGTTGTGCCACCCACAGAAGCGGCCTAGTAAAATGTGTCTAAGGTCTGCCATTGCAGAACCTGCGTGCAGTCTGGTACTGTCATGCTGACTGCGCAAGTGCACCTACTTGCCAATCCCTAAACCTTCCCTTAACTACATATTAGTCACCCATCTGGTAGGCCCGAGGGCAGGATGCATTGTAGGAATAAGGTAGGACATGCCCTGATGTGTGTGGCATGTCCTAATAGTGAATTACAGCCATTTTTGATTTCCCTATTGAAGGCTACCTGCTCTCCATAGGCCACAATGGGCTGCTGGAATTATTACACTCTATAATCCCAGCGGACTCATAGAGCATGGTAGAAAGTCAAGTTTAGTATGCCTGAACTCAGAATAATAAAATACTTCTTTTAGTAAAGTTTATTTTAATATCCTGTGTTTGTAAATACTACTTTTAGAAAGTTAGTATTTACTTGCTTAGCCATTTCAGTCCGCCTCTGCTTTGTGTGTGTGTGCTGCCTAGTTTCAGTGAGGGGCAGGGCTGGGGAATTCCAGGAGACAGGCTGGCTGCCAGGTGGTGGGTAGAGAGATTACACCAGGATGGGTGGGAGGAGTACACCTTGACTCTGAAGAGACCTTTGCTCTGCCACCACAATGCTGGCTCTGCCCCCTGTGGAGCCGCTGATGTCTCTGCCCTGTGCACTGAAAGGAAAGAGCAAGTCACCACAACAAAGGGCTCCAAAACCGGACTGAGCCAGGCACAGGCCCCCTGGCGACAAAGAACAAAAGAAACTGTGTATAAAAGAAGGAGCCCTGCTCCTAAGAAATCAGATCCTGTTTACGCCAAGAAGAAACTCTGCCTGAAGAGGAGGACCTGGGAGAGCTACATGGAGGACTGCTGTCTCTAAGCCTGAGAGACTGGCCTGTGGTGGGTGCCTTGCTGCAAGAAGGAGAGGAAAAGACTAAGAAAGACTTTAAATCAACTTGTGCTTTGTGAACAATCTCCAGGGGCTTGCTTGTGAACTTGCCCCCTGAACTGCGCCCCAGGAACAGTGGGCGCGACCCCTCCCTAGAAGAAAGGAAGCTGCTGTTGGTGATTTGCGAACGCTGACCCCAGAGAACCTGTGTGCCCCCATCTCGCTGAGCAACGTGACCTCTGCCCGACTGTGCTGCTGTGAGCACCGTGACAGCCTGCCCCGCCTTGCCTGAACAAAGTGAACTGCTGCTCGCTCGAGCCGGAGCTCGCAACGCAAAGAGAGACTGTCGGATTCCAAGCCCCGAGCCTCTGTGGCCCCGATCCGTAGAGATCACCGTGAGGATCGACGCCACGCAAGTTCACCACGTCTGAATGATGCCGACAGCGCTGCGCCGCTGAAATCACCCCCGAGCCGCCCCTCTTTCCACTTCGAAGTGTGCCGTGAAGTCCTGAGGTGCCCCACGAAGCATCGCCGTCCTCTGACCAAGCGGGACTGCATCCCGACGCGGGACGCCCTTCTGAGGACTGTCAAGGCCGCCGCGAACTCCCCGTGAAAGAATAAGGTACTGTGCGCCCCTGTACGACGCGTACATCCGACTGTACGGCCCGTACTGCTTGGGTCCCCGTACGCCTGCACACGCGGGAAGTGTGAGGCGGAGCGGGACCCGTATCAAGCTCGTACGGAGCGTACTTGCGCCTGTACGACCCGTACGGTCTCAACCTCTGTACGCTTGCTCACGTGGGAAGCGTGAGGCGAAGAAGGAATCGTACGTGTGGTGTACGACGCGTACCGACGCCGGTATGAAGCGTACAAACAGCGCTACGGTGCGCACATACCCCAAAATAGAGACAATTGCACCTCAAATTGCCTTCTAAGAACTGTGGCCTCCTGGAACATTGAATACAAGTAACTGGAACCCTCTGTAAAAGTGAAACACTGTACTTTGAAGCCTGCTTGAAGAGTCTATCTATAAAGAGCTTTATTTTTATAAATACAGTCTTGAGTCTCTGTGTGGTGGGTTGGTGGCTATTGTGGGACACCCTAAATGCTTAACCTCATGCCCTCTGGAATCTAGCCTGACTGCTCGCGCCACGTTACCTAGAGTGTGAGCAGGGGTTATTTTTCATGAGTAATCCTTTGCCCTGACTTAGAGGAAAGGGTCCCTGCTTGTCGCAAGTGCATACCTGCGCCAACCAGAGACACCGGATTCTAACAGATGGTGAATGATGTGGTTGAGATGTTGTGTGGGAAGGGGCCTGATGGAGAGCCAGAGTGGATGGTGCACATGATCCCGGTTGTGTACTTGCTGCTGACGGAAGTCCATGACCTGAGGGCGGTTTGTCCAGCGGATAATAGTGCTGTCTGCCTCTGTGTGCCAAGGCTGTTGTGTATGGCCATGAGCTTGCAGTGGTACAAAGTTGCAAGGGATGGGATCTGCCTTGCAAGGGTGGGGTGTCTTGGATGGAGATATACTGGCAGTTCACTCACAATGCTGATGAGCTCCTTGATGTCGTGTGTTTCGGTGTCTCAGCACTATATGAAGTATCTCCACTTGTCCTTGCTGATGATATGGTGATGGCTGTGTGTGGTGTTTTCCAGGGCTGTAAGGAAAATGATGTCTCTTTTTTTGCAAGGTTTGCACAAGAGTCCGGCTAGGTCTGCAGGAGTCCAGTAGGTCTGCCTTGTCCCAGGTGCCTTAACTGTTGTTGTGCTTAACAGGAAAGTCTGTCAATGTGCCAAGATTGTTGGATCAGTTGCTGATCCAGTGTGTGAGTTTGCAGGGTGTGGCGGTGGTGTGGTTTTGAGTGTCCCACACAGCTTGTCTGTGGTGACTTACATCAAGCATATTTGGGGGATCGGTAGCGGGGTGTGTGGCACTGTGTTGCTTGTTGGGGACGTGGATTCAAATGTTGATGAACCAATGATGGATGGTGGTGTGTGTCCCCTCCAGCAAGAAGTTACTAGCCCCCAGCCACATTTAGCTTGTAGAGGTGAGGGCCTGCGTGCAGATGTACGTGTTGATGGCTTAGCGGAATTGTGGATGTAGGCCTGCAGATCTGTAGATGAGTGTTACTCCAAGGGTTGCAAGGGAGTTGCTGCGAACCCGGACTTGTGACTCTGAGGGTGTACTTGTGAATAATTATCAATTCAGACCCCGGGATTGGTGTTGGCATTCCTGCAGGTGATCTTGGATCCGTCTGAGATGGCAATGAAGACGTCATGTGCTGAGGATGCTTTTGTCCAGGTTACTGTCTTGAAGGTGATGTGTGGGGCTGTAGTGTTGAGGAGGTAACAGAGTCCAATGGCGTGCTGGTGGATGGAGCGGGTATGGAGTAGGAGGCACATAACCTGGTTGTACTGACAGGGTCTGGTAGGCTGGGCAGCGCTGTGTAGGCAGTTGGAGTAGCACATTCAGCATGCGAAGGTGTCGTGTGTGTGCTTAGGGGTTGCCTGATGGCAGGAGGATGATTGTCACAAGGACATTGCTTGGAGAGTGGCTGCAGCATGAGCCTGTTGTGTGACGTGGGTCATGCAAAGACTAGAGGGTCGTGCACTGTGCATGTTGCAGGCACAGACGGTCCTGCCTTTGGCACGGCGCTGGGGCTACAGTGGCACAGAAAAGCTGCTGGCTGCATTTCAAATGGGTGAAGGGGGAAGGGCTGAGCATTGAGGCGTGGGGGTTGCAGAATCAGGGCACTCGGAGTGGCGGGCCGCAGGTGAGGCAGCAGCAGGCAGAAGGGGTTAGAAATCATGCAAAAATCAACACACAAAGACAAGGAGGTCTGCCAGGCACAGTGCAACAGGTGTATGTCAAGGAAGGAGTGTCAGCTCACTCATGGGTCCCTCCCAGAAAGTGTATGATCAATCACCATAAATTACAGCCACTGTATCAGGCAACAAAATGCGGAGATGCGCAAAGGAGACACACTATCAGCAGGCATTCACGTCCCGTTGTGGGCAGCAACCTGCTCAAATACATACACAACCAGGTACTTCATGCACAATAGAGATCATTAGCCACTGCATGCATGTTGCCAAAGTACCCATACACTCATATGCTCAATCTTTGTCAATTATGCCATAGATGACGCATGCAAACTGGTAAGAGATCTGCAGTGACCAAGATGAGGCACTTTGTATTGTGCTGAACACCTTTATTCCACATACACACACAAAGGGATATGCCTCCATATTAACAGACTCACAGGTCAGTTGACAGAACATGTGGGACATAAGCTGGACCCCCCCTTCACAACACGGATGATGTCAATCCCAATGAACTGGCACACAAGGTAAGGGGATGAACAAAACACATCCTGCTGCACACAGAGAGGCGGCAATTCCCCATAGAGCATGTTGTTGTGATGTCCACCAGTAGCATCTGCAATGTTTCTGAGCCAAGGTTCACACACATTGATGCCTTCATCAAATGCCATATTCCACTACAGATGACTGTCAAGAAGGCTGACTATCATGTCATGGGAGTGATGCTACATGTTATATGCTCCATGGTGAGAAGACATGTATGCATGGTACCACAACATGCACAGAAGCAGTCACCACACATTCCCAACCTGTACCACCACCAAAAAGCCTTGCTGCAATACTTACCCAAACTGACATTTCCACATGTCCGTGCATGGAAGGCTGATTCAGCACACGTTGCAATCCTCACGAGGAATAGCAGGAGGACAACGATAACACGACCAGACAACAGGTGCAAAATATCTGGGAATGACAGACACACGAGAAGTCACCCCAAAAAATTCTCAACGCACATATGGAAGTGTACAAAACATGAATAATGTTGGGCACATGTAAATTGCCAATCAAGTCTCTCCGCAAAACTGTGTTGCATGACATCATCACTCGAATGACACATCAGAACACACATCCAAGTCACTTTGCATTCAGTCAGCTGGACACACACATTGCAACACATGACAATCAATGCTACAAGCTTGCACACTCATAGCCAGTGACTCACCATTATGAGAAGAAGTTGCGTATGAGCTGACTCCAGATATCATCCCCCTCCTCCTCCTCATCACTAGCCTCGTGACCAAGCCCTTGATCCTCCACGGGAGGATGCTCCTGCTCATCTGGATCCAGGATGAGTGGCACTGCCTTCTCAACTGCCATGTTGTGCAACATGCAGCACACAATGAAGATTTTGCAGACCTTCTCCGGGGCATAAGGTAGGGACCCGCCTGTCTTGTCCAGGCACCGGAATCGGCTCTTCAGGAGTCCAAATGTCCTCTCAATCACTCGCCTGGTCTGCCTGTGTGCATCATTGTACCGGTGATCTGCAGCTGTTCTTGGATTGCGGAGAGGTGTCATCAGCCATGGCATGTTGGGATAGCCAGAGTCCCCTACATGGAAACATCATGTAAATAAGTGGGTCACGAGATGCCGTAAGAGACAAAGATACCGCAACACATAGGACAAAAAGACTATACCCACCAACAAGACATACTCGTTCGTTGTGCAGCCGCAGCATCATTTGTGGCACCCTGCTACATCTCATGATGTAGGCATCGTGTGCTGATCCTGGAAAACGTGCACAGATATGGGAAATCAGCATGTTAGCAAGACACACCACAAGGGCATTTATCGAGTGGTAATGTTTGCGGTTGCGATAGGCTTGTTCCTGTGCCTGTGGTGGTACAAAAGCCACATGCGGTACCACCAATGGACCCAATTACATGGGGCATCCCACCCAGGGCATAGAAATCCCCCTTGACATCCCTCAACCCCTCTGGAGTTGGAAATTTGATTAATTCATCAAGGTGCTCCAACATGGCTGCTAAAACATCATGCAGGACACGGCTGAACATAGTCTGGGACATCCCACCCACATCAGCTGTGGTCAATTGAAACGTACCTGTGGCAAAAAAATGTAAGGCTACCATCACCTTCAACTTGGGGGTCAGCGCAGTAGGATACCTGTGTTGAGGTTGGAGGTGTGGTGCCAGCTTGTTTGTCAGGTCCTCAATCAACTGTTGAGTGAATCTGTAACGGTGTATGCAGGCACGTTCCCTCATGGCAGCCAAGTCTGGCATTAGTCTTGGGACAGGTGGTGCCCTGCAAAACATAGTTTTGAAGAATGAAGATTGACAGTCGGCAAGCATCAATGTCAATTAACATAGCACATGCTACACTGCTAATACACATCAGGTAACTATGGAGTCGGGTGTGTGCAATACATCCAGGACACAGATGCCAGCTTGCTGGCACTCCTACAAAAAGCCTGATACACCTGTTGATTGTCAAGTCTACATGACATGCCCTGAAATGATTTGGGGGCCAGTCTGAGTGAAGAGCCACAGATATGACCGGAGTGACACACAACCACATAGCTGCATTTGAAGGATGTCATCTCATCCAGACAGCTGACTGCAAGGTACATGCACAGGTCACATGGAATGTAAAATGTACATATCAAACACAGTGCGATGAAGGGGTACACGTGACAACACAAAGACACAGCCATTGAGACAACAAACACATGTATGACTGAAAATATATGATGTCCCATGCACACAGACCCTACAGCCTTGGGAATCCACATGTGGCATGGTGTGCGTAGATGTGTCACATGCCCATCTCCACACAGACCCCTGTTGGATGCACCAACAGCAGATGCCATTGACGGGACACTGACATGATGCTCATGGGAACACATGACACACACCTGACATAGTCCCAAAGGGGCACGCTGATCGTGACAGGTCAGCTGATAAAGTGTCCCTGTCCCTGGCATCAGGAGACAGGTGTGGGTGTTGATGACTGTGCCACCCACTGCTGCTATGCATGACACAGTTGGACTACAGACACACATGTG
Organism: Triturus cristatus; assembly: GCF_964204655.1. Lineage (NCBI taxonomy): Eukaryota > Metazoa > Chordata > Amphibia > Caudata > Salamandridae > Triturus > Triturus cristatus. The sequence goes on along the minus strand of NC_140591.1, from coordinate 1,207,766,868 downwards.
GCAAGTGTCAAGGTGATGTGTGCCACATTGTGCCCCATCACACATGACATGTGTCCACAGGTCAGAACACATCAAGTGTGCAACTAGATGAGAGGACCTGTGCAAAATCACTGGCTAACACACCTAGGGTCTGCACATGAAAGTATGGACATCCATGTGTGACTTGTAGCCCTCCATTACTGGCATGTGTACAGCTGTATTACCATTGTAAGTGTGTGAAATGCATACCCGTACGTGTACGCACTGGTACACGTACGTGTACTACCAGTGCCTACGCACTAGTTGTACACGTTCGTGTATTACCAGTGCCTACACGTACGTGTACGCACTAGTTGTACATGTACGTGTAGGCACTGGTAGTACATGTACGTGTACTACCAGTGCCTACACGTACTTGTACAAGTAGGCACTGGTAGTACACGTACAACTAGTGCATACACGTACATGTACACGTACGTGTAGGCACTGGTAGTACACGTACGTGTACTATCAGTGCCTACACGTACGTGTACAAGTACGTGTACGCACTAGTTGTACACATACGTGTACTACCAGTGCCTACACGTATGTGTCAAATGCACTGTGCAACTGGTGTCGAAGGGGTACGTGTGAAACGCACCGTACCTGTGTCTGGCTTTCAAAATTACATAGGGGACACATAAGGGACAAGTATTAGGCCCTAAATGCATGCTGGTTGTCATGGATACCGAGTTTTCTCTTCAAATTTTTCCATCAGGTGTCATGGAAAAGTCAGTTGGCCACAAAATACAATGTTGCAAAGTGGTTGTTGACTTGACATGATGCTCTAAATTTGAACGGTGCAAATGCTGTCACTGGCGTATGTTTAAAGGGATTGGAGTAAACGTAAGATGCGAAAGATTCAGACCAATCACTATGTACTCCTCAAAATGAATGCCCTTCAGCAAGAAAGATATAAGGCAGCCAGAAGCCATGAGAGGGCACTTGCCTGCACAACTTTCCTGTCGACAACATTGCTGCTGTCTCTGCTTCCCTGGACCATGTCTCGTGCTGTGGAGAGGGCCCAGCCATTCACCCAGGAGGAGAATCAGGCCTTGCTGGACGTCCTCCTCCCACAGTACACCAGCCTGTATGGGAGACCAGGGGAGCAGGTGAGTGCTGAGTCCACTACCTTTGCCTATGCACCTGTTGTGTGACTGTCAATATTGTGTCCAGGTGGGACTGACATGCAATGTTGTTTAGAGTGTGTCCCGGGGGGGGGGGGGGTTCATGCTTATGTCTCTCATGCAGAGCATCATGTAGTTCCTGTGTGCACTCCTCACTTGCATGGTGCGTACAGTGACTTTCACTGCATAGTGCATGAGACATTCAGCCTGGCAAATCCTTGGGGGCTTTTATTCCTGTTGTCCTGAGGTGATTCAGTGGTCCCCCCGGTGTGACAGGTGACTGTACCCACAGATGTGTATGAGTTGAGTGGACCTGTGGTGAGAGTGTCCAAATGACGTGTACGACCTCATGGACATTGATGTGTGTGAATGTTCCTTGTCATGTGGGTGAGTGTCTATGTGAAGTGTTGCACCACAGCTGCATATTGGAGGCTACTGATCTAACCATCTGATGTGACAAGTGAGCCGTGATTTGTGTCTGACTTCCAGAGCTAGCACGACTCCTGTGACTCCCCCCTGGCAAATGGCACAAGTGCAGAGTGAGGGTTGTATCCGCTGTTGTCAATGACAGGCCAGTGATCTGTGGCTGGGTGTGTCTGTCTAGTCTGCTGAGGGTGCGTCAGTGGAGTGGGACATGTGACTGCATGGCACGTGCTGCCCATCAGCCTTCTGTTGCATGTGCTGCACAGTGTGTGGCATGTCCATTGAGTGTTTTGCACCCCTCATGCCACCTGTAGACTTTCAATGCCATGTACTGCATTGGCGCTTGCACACAAGCCAATTTCATGTTGTGAATGAGGCTATTCATGTCAGCATCCTATGCCCTGTTCAACATTTCAAAGATGTTCTAATGTGTGTCTCTGGGACACGGAGCAGGTGTAATGATGTTGTGTCACTTTGTCATCCTGACAGGTAACTGCCTACGAGAAGGGGGTGATCTGGACCAACGTCGTCAGGGCCGTGAGGACTGCGGGGGGGGGCGTGATCGGCAGCTGGCCCAGGTCCGCAAGAGGTGGCCGGACATCCGGTGCTGGACTCGGCGGATCGCCCGGGTCCAGCTCAAGCTCTCTCCTCCTCGCCCCCACGGCGGCTGCCGACACCTGACCCACCACATGAAACGTGTCCTGGCGGTGGTCTTCCCTGACCTCGATAGGCAGTTACAGGAGAGACTGCAGCAAGGAGGGGGTAGGTAGATGGCTTTTTGTCGTGTTATGTGTCGCCAGCTTTATGAAGTGCTATTTTTCATGAATACACTCCCAGAGTTCATATGTGCAGTGCATTTTCTGTTTCCAAATGTCATCTGGGGATCTTTTTCATCCCTTCCTCTCCTTGACATGTGTCCCCTGGTGTGTGTGTAATCACATTTGCACATGGTCATCTGGGGTGCCAGTAAATCTAAGTGCACATTGATTTCTGCATCATGTGGGAGGGTGGTCTGTGACTTGTGTTGGTACCTTGCCTGCGCCATGACCTGTTCACTATGTTGGGGGTCCATAGTTGTTGTCACTGATGCTGATTCTCAAAATAGGAGTGTGAGCTTTCAACTGGACACCCTTGCAGCATGCATGAGCAATGTTGTGGCCTCAGACATGATATGCATGAGTTTGAGATATGCACAATGCCATGACAGTTGAACATGGTAGAGTCAGCTCATTCCAGGACCATGCAGCAGTGTGCCCACTACAGTCCCCTGAGACACCCTGGCCTTCTAATCATGTGTGTCATCCAACACTGTGCACATTCTCTGTGTGTGCTGCATAGGTCTGCCTCTGTGGCATTGTTCCCTGGCCTAGTTTGGATTTAGTTAATGTATGCTACATGTGTCCACTGGACAGTGATACACCATTTTGCTTGTGCATACTCACACTGGGCAGTGCCTGTGTGGCTATTCACAACAATCTGTTGATGGTTGTTTGTCACAAATATGTGTTGTCAGCTCCACGAGGTGATGTGGTGTCAATGAAGCAATTTTTCTAGCACAGTTGTTGTAACCCTGAATAAGAGGTGTCACTTCATGATCTGTATAAATCCCATTGACTCAGTTATTGGGGGGGGTGGGAGAGGCATACATGTGCAACCCTGATTTTTCATTGCCAGGTCTGACTTGTGTGTGAGAATTGCCTGGACTAAAATACACTGGGCATTGCCCCTGTGATGCTGGCCAGTGCTTAATGTATGTGCTTTGCAGCCTGTGTCATTTTTTTACCAACAAGAATCCTGCTCATACATTTTTGGCATGTGTGTGATTCAGATTCAACTCAGTTTGGAATTTGTGTGCTGACATCTGTGTGTACATTCTGGCTTGCCATGAGGGTGTTCCCACAGTACAGCTGGTCTTTTTTACCAACCAATTGCATGCCCATTAGCTTATGCATTGTCCTGGGTGTGGACATGTGTGCCACTCCAGATGACAGGCACACCCACAGGGTCTGGGGGCAAACAGCAGACATGCAGCTACAGTCAGAGTCAGCAGTCCTCACGAACCACTTCCTCCAAATCCACTCCCCTTAGCTCCCCTGCCAAAATGTCACCCAAAGAGACCTACATGGCTAGTCTGTCCCTCAGCCCCACTGTGACACCACCCCGCAAGCGGTTGAGGAAGTCTCCGGCCAGGGGAGTTGAGTCCCCCCCCATGTCCACCACCTCCCCCAAGAGCGCTGCACCCCATCCCTCGGACACCCCCCCCCCCTCCGTTGGCCCTGTTGTTTCTTCCGGTGCAGGGGTTCCTCTGGACGCCCTGGCAGCAGTGTGGAGCGAGATGCTCACCACCACCTTTGGCGCTGCCCCACCCCCTGTGGTGGATACATCCAGCCCTGCACCCACCACACCTACCCAACCCACTCCTGTCCCTGCGGTGCCTGGTACTCCCACTGATGATGCCCCCCCGGTCGACAAACCTTGAGGTGACTTTGTGCAGGCAAGGTAGGGGTGGACACAGTCGCATACGTCCACCCTTGGACTCGAACTATGGACTGGCCATTGGCCTTTGTAAATAGTGTCTTCTTACAATTTTTTTTGGTGTGCTGAATAAAGCCTTTTCATTTAGTTTCCACACTATTGCATTTCAGGTACTTGATGTTGGTGATGAGGCCCATGTAGTTGGTGTTCTGGTAATGTGTTAGGGTTCTGATAAATGTTTTAGTATGATGGTCATGAGGTGGACCATGGTATCTGTGTGCCATCACAATGTCTCTAAAAATATTAATTGGTAGTGTGTGTTCCTTTGGATTGTGAGACATTGTCCCAAGGAGTGTTCCCTCCTCTGTGGCACCTGACATGTTCCCTGCAAACAGTTGCACAATTGTTGTGCTGACCTGTGTCAACATATCCTTTGTTGGTGACGGATCCCTTCAACAATGGCCATGCATGCTCACCGATGTCTCCTGCTGAATCGTCTGTTCCATCCTTGCCAGTCACTGTACTTGTGTTTTGTGTATGTAGGAATGGCATTAGAGACCAGTTGCCCCTTTTCAGCACTATGCATGTGTGTAATCACGGCCTAACACACGAATGGCACGTGTAATGCAGGGTATTTGGGCACCTGACTCACAATTGTGGGCATTGAATCTAGTCGCAGTGAACCCTATTCCTTACATGAGAGACAACATCAGGGTGGCTGGACCAGCACCTGGGCATTCCTATCACTCCTGTGATGTGGGTGACAGTGTGTGTTCCCCTTGGCTAACTTATTTTAGTATGCATTTCCATGACTATACAGTCTGTTGGCATGAAATCAGGGTGTGTATTGTTGGGCATCCGCCATGGGTGGGTATGCATGTGTTGTATGTCCTCACACCCACATGTGGTGTGTCATGCAGTGTGTGAATGACACCCATCCTCCTGGGAGTGGGGCACTGCTGGAAGTCCTCTGCACCCACCCCTCATATGTCTGGGCACTGCGGGGAGTCCTCTGCACCCACCCCTCATATGTCTGTCCACTGCTGGGAGTCCTCTGCACCCACCCCTCATATGTCTGGACACTGCTGGTACTGATATGCACCCACCCCTCATATGTTTGTGCACTGCTGGGAGTCCTCTGCACCCACCCCTCATATGTCTGTCCACTGCTGGTAGTGATATGCACCTACCCCTCATATGTCTGGGTACTGCTGGGAGTCCTCTGCACCCACCCCTCATATCTCTGTCCACTGCTGGGAGTCGTCTGCACCCACCCCTCATATGTCTCTCCACTGCTGGTAGTGATATGCACCCACCCCTCATATGTCTGTCCACTGCTGGTAGTGATACGCACCCACGCCTCATATCTCTGTCCACTGCTGGGAGTCCTCTGCACCCACCCCTCATATGTCTGTCCACTGCTGGTAGTGATATGCACCCACCCCTCCTATGTCTGTCCACTGCTGGTAGTGATATGCACCCACCCCTCATATGTCTGGGCACTGCTGGGAGTCCTCTGCACCCACCCCTCATATGTCTGGACACTGCTGGAAGTCCTCTGCACCCACCCCTCATATGTCTGGGCACTGCTGGGAGTCCTCTGCACCCACCCCTCATATGTCTTTTCACTGCTGGGAGTCCTCTGCACCCACCCCTCATATGTCTGGACACTGCTGGGAGTCCTCTGCAACCACCCCTCATATGTCTGGGCACTGCTGGGAGTCCTCTGTACCCACCCCTCATAAGTCTGGACACTGATGGGAGTCCTCTGTACCCACCCTTCATATGTCTGGGCACTGCTGGGAGTCCTCTGCACCCACCCCTCATATGTCTGTCCACTGCTGGGAGTCCTCTGCACCCACCCCTCATATGTCTGGGCCCTGCTGGGAGTCCTCTGCACCCACCCTTCATATGTCTGTCCACTGCTGGGAGTCATCTGCACCCACCCCTCATATCTCTGTCCACTGCTGTAAGTCCTCTGCACCCACCCCTCATATGTCTGGGCACTGCTGGGAGTCCTCTGCACCCACCCCCATATCTCTGACCACTGCTGGTAGTGATATGCACCCACCCCTCATATGTCTGTCCACTGCTGGGAGTCCTCTGCACCCACCCCCATATGTCTGTCCACTGCTGGGAGTCCTCTGCACCCACCCCTCACATGTCTGTCCACTGCTGGTAGTGATATGCACCCACCCCTCATATGTCTGGGCACTGCTGGGAGTCCTCTGCACCCACCCCCATATCTCTGACCACTGCTGGTAGTGATATGCACCCACCCCTCATATGTCTGTCCACTGCTGGGAGTCCTCTGCACCCACCCCTCATATGTCTGGGCCCTGCTGGGAGTCCTCTGCACCCACCCTTCATATGTCTGTCCACTGCTGGGAGTCATCTGCACCCACCCCTCATATCTCTGTCCACTGGTGGGAGTCCTCTGCACCCACCCCTCATATGTCTGGGCACTGCTGGGAGTCCTCTGCACTAGGCCAGGGCGGTAAATTCCGTTCCGCTCGCGGAATTTCGGTAATTTCGCGTTCCGCGGAGAACGCGGAATTGCCCAAAATTCTGCTTTCCGCGACTTTGCGAAATTTTTTCTTGTTCGCGTTCTCAAAATGCGTGTTCGTGAGATATTTCTCCCCAAACACGCAAACAGCAACTGTGAACAGGAAAAAAGCATCGCGAACAAGCAATTCCGCGCGTTCGCGGAATTTCTGCGTGTTCGCGGAGATTTTTTACCGTTTCGCGGAGATTTGCGTAACGCGATTACGCAAATTCCGCCTACCCCTACTCTGCACCCACCCCCATATCTCTGACCACTGCTGGTAGTGATATGCACCCACCCCTCATATGTCTGTCCACTGCTGGGAGTCCTCTGCACCCACCCCCATATGTCTGTCCACTGCTGGGAGTCCTCTGCACCCACCCCTCATATGTCTGTCCACTGCTGGTAGTGATATGCACCCACCCCTCATATGTCTGGGCACTGCTGAGAGTCCTCTTCACCCACCCCTCATATGTCTGTCCACTGCTGGTAGTGATATGCACCCACCCCTCATATGTCTGGGCACTGCTGGGAGTCCTCTGCACCCACCCCTCATATGTCTGTCCACTGCTGGGAGTTCTCTGCACCCACCCCTCATATGTCTGGACACTGCTGGTAGTGATATGCACCCACCCCTCATATGTCTGGGCACTGCTGGGAGTCCTCTGCACCCACCCCTCATATCTCTGTCCACTGCTGGGAGTCCTCTGCACCCACCCCTCATATGTCTGTCCACTGCTGGTAGTGATATGCACCCACCCCTCATATGTCTGGGCACTGCTGTGAGTCCTCTGCACCTACCCCTCATATCTCTGTCCACTGCTGGGAGTCTTCTGCACCCACCCCTCATATGTATGTCCACTGCTGGTAGTGGTATGCACCCACCCCTCATATGTCTGGACACTGCTGGGAGTCCTCTGCACCCACCCCTCATATGTCTGTCCACTGTTGGGAGTCCTCTGCACCCACCCCTCATATCTCTGTCCATTGCGGGTAGTGATATGCACCCACCCCTCATATGTCTGGGCGCTGCTGGGAGTCCTCTGCACCCACCCCTCATATGTCTGTCCACTGCTGGGAGTTCTCTGCACCCACCCCTCATATGTCTGGACACTGCTAGTAGTGATATGCACCCACCCCTCATATGTCTGGGCACTGCTGGGAGTCCTCTGCACCCATCCCTCATCTCTGTCCACTGCTGGGAGTCCTCTGCACCCACCCCTCATATGTCTGTCTACTGCTGGTAGTGATATGCACCCACCCCTCATATGTCTAGACACAGCTGGGAGTCCTCTGCACCCACCCCTCATATGTCTGGGCACTGATGGGAGTCCTCTGCACCCACCCCTCATCTGTCTTTCCACTGCTGCGAGTCCTCTGCACCCACCCCTCATATGTATGGACACTGCTGGGAGTCCTCTGCACCCACCCCTCATATGTCTGGGCACTGCTGGGAGTCCTCTGCACCCACCCCTTATATGTCTGGACACTGCTGGGAGTCCTCTGCACCCACCCCTTATATGTCTGGGCACTCCTGGGAGTCCTCTGCACCCACCCCTCATATGTCTGTCCACTGCTGGGAGTCCTCTGCACCCACCCCTCATGTGTCTGTCCACTGCAGGGAGTCCTCTCTGCACCCACCCCTCATATGTCTGTCCACTGATGGGAGTCCTCTGCACCCACCCCTCATATGTCTGGACACTGCTGGTAGTGATATGCACCCACCCCTCTTATGTCTGGGCACTGCTGGGAGTCCTCTGCACCCACCCCCATATCTCTGTCCACTGCTGGCAGTCCTCTGCACCCACCCCTCATATGTCTGTCCACTGCAGGGAGTCCTCTGCACCCACCCCTCATATGTCCGGGCACTGCTGGGAGTCCTCTGCACCCATCCCCATATCTCTGTCCACTGCTGGTAGTGATATGCACCCACCCCTCATATGTCTGGGCACTGCTGGGAGTCCTCTGCACCCACCCCTCATATGTCTGGACACTGCTTGTAGTGATATGCACCCACCCCTCATATGTCTGTCCACTGCTGGGAGTCCTCTGCACCCACCCCTCATATGTCTGTCCACTGCTGGTAGTGATATGCACCCACCCCTCATATGTCTGTCCACTGCTGGTAGTGATATGCATCCACGCCTCATATGTCTGGGCACTGCTGGGAGACCTCTGCACCCACCCCTCATATGTCTGGGCACTGCTGGTAGTGATATGCACCCACCCCTCATATGTCTGTCTACTGCTGGGAGTCCTCTGCACCCACCCCCATATGTCTGTTCACTGCTGGGAGTCCTCTGCACCCACCCCCATATACATGTCCACTGCTGGGAGTCCTCTGCACCCACCCCTCATATGTCTGGACACTGCTGGGAGTCCTCTGCACCCACCCCCATATCTCTGTCCACTGCTGGTAGTAATATGCACCCATCCCTCATATGTCTGGACACTGCTGGGAGTCCCCTGCACCCACCCCTCATATGTCTGGACACTGCTGTTAGTGATATGCACCCACCCCTCATATGTCTGCCCACTGCTGGGAGTCCTCTGCACCCACCCCTCATATGTCTGTCCACTGCTGGTAGTGATATGCACCCACCCCTCATATGTCTGGGCACTGCTGGGAGACCTCTGCACCCACCCCTCATATGTCTGGGCACTGCTGGGAGTCCTCTGCACCCACCCCTCATATGTCTGGACACTGCTGGTATTTATATGCACCCACCCCTCATATGTCTGTCTACTGCTGGGAGTCCTCTGCACCCACCCCCATATGTCTGTCCACTGCTGGGAGTCCTCTGCACCCACCCCCTTATGTCTGTCCACTGCTGGGAGTCCTGTGCACCCACCCCTCATATGTCTGTCCACTGCTGGTAGTGATATGCACCCACCCCTCATATGTCTGTCCACCGCAGGGAGGCCTCTGCACCCACCCACGCACCCCCTTGGAGCTGTACACTGCTGGCCAGGACCTACACACACAACAATTTGAAGGTAACATGCTGGGCCAGTCCTCTATGCCCACATTCCTGGCGTGTGTACGCCTCGTATCCAAATTTTCCTGCTGCCGTAACGGGGTACGTGTGGTACGGACCGTACCCATGCATGTATGTGTGGGTACTGTCCGTACCTGAGTACTCATGGGGCTGTAGGGGTACGCACCATACCCACGTATTCATGCGTGGGTACGATCCGTACCACTGTTGTCATGGTGCCGTAGGGGTACGTGTGGTACGCACCGTACCCACGCATTCATGCGTGGGTACGGTCCGTACCACTGTTGTCAAGGCGCCGTAGGGGTACCGTCCATACCACTGTTGTCATGGCGCAGTAGGGGTACGCGTGGTACGCACCGTACCCACGCATTCATGCATGGGTACGGTCCGTACCACTGTTGTCATTGCGCCTAGGGGTACGTGTGGTACGCACCGTACCCACACATTCATGGGTACGCATTCATGCATGAGGACGGTCCATACCACTGTTGTCATGGCGCCGTAGGGGTACGTTTGGTACGCACCGTACCCACGCATTCATGCGTGGGTACAGTCCATACCACTGTTGTCATGGTGAAGAATAAAAATTATTTATTCTGTCTATTCGCGCCATATAAAGTTAGCACGATGTATCTATGACAGTATTCTGAGCGCATAAACCGCATAAACGCCTATTGATATGTTCTAGAAGAAGCGTTTTTCTTTCGTTTCCTCCTACACGACAAAAAGGGCCGAAAACCATACTGTAGCCATCTTGGTTTGCGATGGACCATGTGTCAGATCACGTGGCTTCCTTTGCCTACCATCTTCATGATTTAGCTCGTACCAGCCCAGAGACAGGTTAGTCGTATTTACGGCCGAGGCCCAAGGTCACATCTGCTGTAGGGAGTATCAAGCAAATTCCTTCAGGCCCTGAGACGAAAAGGGAGTCACCCTGCCGACCTCCTCTGTATGGATAGCAACCCTTTGTGTAAGACTGAAACTTAACACTGTATGAGCTCATTTAGGAACCCATGGACTAACTGGTATTTTTCCACTTGTATGGCTTTGTATGCTGAATCTGTTATGTATATAAGTGTGGTTTTGTCAAGGAGCCAGCAGTCTTCCTCGGCGCACCTGATGGGTGAGGATCGATGAGGCTCCTCTATATAGAGTTTGCTTTGGCCAATAAAGCTTTTGAACCTTCTCCGTTGCCGACTGACCATTATTATAAATATATTGCGGGTCACTGGTAAGTGTGGCCCTTGGGAGATTTATTTGAGTACCTCAGTTGGCGACTCTGGTGGGACCCCGTGATAGGGTCCTTTCCTCCCCCGTAGTCGGGTGGTAGGATTGAGGGCGTCCTGGTCGGACGGGCGGAGAGGAGGAATTTTATTTTCTTCTCCTCTCTGGCTTTTGACACTTCCACTCCGCACTCCCGATCAGGGTGTCCTCTGCTGCTAGAAGCCCTTCACCGGGGTCCTACGGGCTTAACCCAGGAGCTGACCGTGTTGGTCCCAAGAAGTTAGCAGCGGAGAACGAACGTCCGTACATGGGTGCACTCGGTGAGTAATTTGTTTGTTTGACGCACGCTCTTGAGCGGTGCATTTGGAACAGTTAACTGTGTTTTGATTTGGGGGTCATGAGTACCCCAGGAGAATTACGGAGGTCTTGCAGGGTGGTCCGGTAGGGGCTGACTGTAGAGACTCCGCGGATCTTTTGTGATTTGGAGACACTGCTCAGATGCCTATTTGTTACCTGTGTGTAACACACGGCCGGATTGTATTCGGAAAAACCTGTGACCGTAATTGGGTAGCCATGAGACATGCCTGAGGTGATGGATGCTTGCACCACATCAGAACGGTCTCAGTGGTGAACCAAGGAGGTCATAGGATGGTCTGTAGTCCAGTCCGTGGTCGCACCTGTCTGACTGCCTCTTGACAGTCTTTTCGGAAAGACTGCTCGTTGTGATTCTTTCCGGTATTTTGAATAATTCTCCACGAACGGGAGTCGACGGGCTCGGTTCGTTTGTTTGGATGCATCAAGTTTGAATAAGTAGGTTGAGGTTGAACTGCAGTAAACATAATATAGGAACCATCAATATGTGTTATATGTGATACAAGAATTTGTTTGTATGTTATTGGTGTTTGTCTGTTAACTAACAATGCCGTGTTTTAGTAAATTGAATTGTTTTGGTTGTTGTTGTCGGACTGGTGGCTCCCGTCTGGCCGAAAGCCAACCTGCCCCACCGAAGGGCAGTCCCAACCATTTTATGTACGTAAAACATGGAATAACTCCTCTATTGTTTAGTACTTTGTGGCATAAGTATACCAGAGGTAATGAGGAATTGCAATGGCCCCAAACGGGTTCCTTCGATGAAAAGAAAATTGCCTTTTTACAGGACCAGTTATTTTCTAGACGCAGTAGGCAGTCTATGTTTGATGCATTAAACACCTGGCAGAAGGAATATAAGCGGAGGCGAATGAGAGAAGAGAAACTAGCTAGAGTTACAGCAGGGCAAACAGTTACTCAGAAGGCTATTGCCTACGACAGAGCCCGAACAGAAGAAGGGATTGAATGTGTGAATCGTGAGTTCAGATTACAGGCCGATAAAAGTTACGTGACTTGGCCCGAAGATGAAATTGGAGATTTATTGGACTTGCGCCCACCACCTCCTTATGTCCCGCAACGGTTATCCCCGGCGGTACCAGCTGCCCCAGTATCGGCCGTTGCAGATCCAGCAGCCCCTGCGCAAGTCTCAGCCGTGACGACGGTAGCTCCTGCTGCGTCGGCACCTCCAGCTCCTTTCCTTCTTGCACCCCAAACCAATTTATCCCGGTTGTCCTCGTCTGTTACAGAGATTATGACTTTATTGCCCAATTTGTTGTCATCCGTGACAGCTGGAAATCCTCAGCTGTCACCCGGGTCAACCCATTCTCCCCCTGTGTTGACCTCTTCCTCGGCAACCGCAACTCCCTTACCAGCTGTTTCCACTCCGATGCATCCCCCCGGTCTTCTTGAAGGCAAGAAACTATTTACCCGGTCAGCCATAACACTGGAGGAAAGGGAGGTTGTTGTGTTACAAGCATCACTATGGATGCGACACCCAATTTACACTGTGTCCGACATATGGAGCACTATGAGAGACTTTGAGCCTGTGATGCAACAGCATGCGTTAGACCATATGGCCGCATGCCTGATATCATTATGGGAACAAGTTCATGCAAGGGGGAAGGCTCCGGCAATATTGTATACCATTCATGATCATGCTCACAAATTTCAATTGACCCCAGATGAGGTGTTAAAAAATATTAGTACATTGGTTAGTTATAGAACCCGACTCGAAACTGCTAGTCCTGCGGATTCTGCGAATTTTCCAATGCGTGAGGTCCACCCTATTTATCATCCAGAAATTACTGAAATAATAGATGCTACGGGAGTGGTTACCCACCCGCAAGTTGATGCTCGTTTTCAGGAGCAGTGGGTGTACACCCCGTGGAAACGTAGTGAAGTGCTTCCCTTAAAAGCTCATTTGCCTGACCCTAGGAAAAATCCTACAGCATATTATAAAGAACTTACTGAAGCCGCCTCATCGGCGGTAATGACATTGGCTGATATAGAATTGTTTTTTGCCCTATTAGTACCAGTGGATATCTGGCGTCAGGTACATGACCAAGACCATGTGACTCAATTTGGGGGAACATGGGATCAATTGAAAGATTGGGATAAAGATCGAAAACCCGGAGATAAGCCCAGGGCTGAAATATTAACGTTACCTGACAAAATAATTACAAACATGCACTCGCTTATCCCGCCCAGGAAGGTGGATTGGGATAAATTGACTGTATGCCGACAGAAGAAAGACAAGAGTGTGTCGGATTTTTTCACTAGATTGGAAGGTGTTTTCATTGATTTCAGTGGCCAAGACTTATCCAAGGAGGGTGGTATACGCCTGTTTGTCAATAGGTTTGTGACTAACTTACTGCCCGAAATCTCGACCCGACTCCAGGCCGTAGAAAGTACTTGGACAACGTCTACTCCTTCGATTATATTAAGTATGGCTCAATATTATAAGCACCGAGAGAATGAAAGCAAGGATAAGACGGAAAAGAAAGCAAAGGTTTTGAAAACGCGGGTCCTGTTACAACAGGTTGAGAGAGGCTGCGGAAGGGCTCTGCTCCACGAGGGGCGGGCCAAGTACCGGGTGGAGGACGAACTGATTTAGGAATAAACCAATGCGCATTTTGTAAACAGGAAGGGCATTGGCGTTCCCAGTGTCCGTTGTTATATGCGCAAAACAACAATGCACAAGGCCAAGGGAGAGGATGCGGTGGTGGTAGTCGAGGTGGACATACACGACAGGAGGAGCCTGGACAAGGTGGGAATAGTCAGAACTATTTTGACCATGGTCAGGGAAAGCAGTACTTCAATGAAGAATGTGGCAGAGATGCATTGGCAGACTATCCTCGTGCATAGGACAGCCAAAGGCAGAGTGGGGGACGTGTGTCAATTCCTATAGATCAGAACGGACCTTATGTTAATGCACATCTAATGGGCACATCGGGTAAGTTTCTAGTTGACACAGGAGCTATGAACAGTTCTGTTTCACATGCCCTTGTCCCTGGGGCTGCTCTGTCTGGCCAAAATAATGTGTCCGTAGGTTTCTCTGGAACTCCGGTGGTGAGCCCCATTTCCCGACCTCTTTCTTTCGCCCTGGGTCCAATTTCTATTGATTCACCATTTCTTCTAACATCGCAATGTGGGGAGAATTTATTAGGTATAGACTTACTGAAAAGGTCATGTGCTCGTATATATTGTTCCCCAGACGGTGTCTATTTGACTGTCCAAGCTCCTTCGGAGCAGTACTTCTCTAAGACAGACACTTTGCCCCCTGAATTTGCAGACATTCCAAAAACCCTTTGGGCCACCGGGGATACTGATGTGGGTCTGTTAAGGATACCCCCAATATCAATTACCCTGAAGCAGAAGGCTCGGTTACCGAAAATACCGCAATACAAAATTGCCCCTGCAGGAGAACGAGCTTTGTTGTCCATTATTCAGGATCTGATCCGATCTGGGGTGGTGGAAGAGACAACCTCCAATATGTGTAATAGTCCCATTCTTCCTATTCTTAAAAGGTCCCCCATAGATTGCAATCCTGATTATGTAGATACATATCGTTTTGTGATTGATTTACGAGAAATTAACAAGATCGTGGTACCTCAGTATCCCGTGGTGCCTGATATAGCCACCATATTAACTATGATTCCTCCTACAGCTCGATATTTTTCTGTGATTGATCTGAAAAATGCTTTCTTCAGCATTCCCATTCATCCTGATAACCGATATCTTTTCGGATTCTCATTAGCTGGTCGCAGCTTCAGGTTTTGTTGCGCTCCTCAGGGCTATACAGAAAGCCCAAGTATTTATAGTCAAGCACTCAAAGCCCTATTGGATACTCTAATTTTGCCCGATGGTAACGTATTGTTACAATATGTAGACGATTTATTGGTGGCTTCGGATACTGAACAGGGTTGCCGGGATGCTACAGTGCAATTGTTGCAGCATTTGGCCAACCATGGCAATAAGGTGTCCTTGTCTAAATTTCAATATTGTCGACCAGAGGTGACTTATTTAGGTCATCTCCTGTCGAAGGAGGGTAGACGTCTAACTCCGGATCGTATAACAGCTATATCTAACATGTCTGTTCCTTGCACGCAACGTGATGTACACACTTTCCTTGGCAAATACCTCTTACTGTCGCCAGTGGATACCTAACTTTTCCCTTCTGACTAAACCCCTACTATACTTGACAACTAAGGATGTGCATGAACCTTTACCTTGGACTGTTGAATGTCAGGATGCTTTTGTCTCTCTGAAATCTGCTATTTGTTCTGCTCCTGTGCTCTGCACTCCTGATAACTGGAAGCCTTTTACACTCTACGTGCATGAGGTGGACGGTTGCTCACTTTCTGTGTCAACACAGGGTTTTGGTGGTAAGCAAAAACCTTGTGCATACTTTTCGGCGGTATTGGATAATGTCGCCAGAGCACTTCCCAGTTGTCTTAGGGCCACGTCGGCTGTTGCGGTGGCAATTCGACAATCAGAGGGGCTCGTCCTGAATACTGACCTCACGGTGATGGTGCCTCACGCTGTGGATGTATTACTAAACAGGACCAAGACGCAGCACTTAACTAGTGCGCGTCTTACAGGGTACGAATTGACCCTGTTCGCACCACATAGCACTATCAAAAGATGTGCCACTCTGAACCCCGCCACGTTACTACCCCTCCCTTCGGAAGAGCAAGATCAGGACATACATGATTGTATGTTTCGAACAGAGGAAGAGACGAAGGGACGGATAGACCTGACAGACACTCCCTTATCTGACCCACAAGGGGAGTTATATGTTGATGGCTCATGTTCTAGGTTACCGAATGGCACTACCGCATCTGCCTATGCGATTACCACTCTGCAAACTGTAGTTGAAACGGCCAAAGTGTCTTATCAGTCTGCCCAGGCGGCCGAAGTAGTAGCCTTGCTTCGAGCTTGTGAGTTAAGTGAGGGTTTGAGAGTGAATGTCTACACCGATAGCCAATACGCTTTCGGTGTAGCACATAACTTTGGAAGGTTATGGGCGGAAAGGGGTTTCCTTACTTCGCATGGCCAGAAGGTAAGGAACGGCCCGTTGGTTTTGAGACTGTTGACTGCCCTAACCTTGCCAAAGGAAATTGCTGTTGTTAAGTGTAGCGCCCATAAAACTGTGATCGATGATGTGGGCAAAGGAAATGCATTTGCTGACAGAATCACTAAAGAAACTGCCCAGTCAAACACCACCTCTATGTTTGTAGCCAGCTCGCCGAGAGGAATGGTAGAAACAGAAATATTCAATAGCACTATGGATAGTGTTAGAGAAATACAACAAGAAGCGACCCCTGAAGAATTAGTGTATTGGCAAGAACAGATAGGGAAGCTAGACGAAAATGGATGTTGGATCGACCTGTCAGACAAATGCAGATGGTTACTGTCAAATGCATTTGTGAATGTGATAGTATCCATGGCACACAGCCCTGTGCATATAGGCGTTAAGGGCATTTGTGCAGTACTAGATTCCGTGTGGTATAACACCAATATTAATAAAACTGCAACACATTTGGTTCAGAACTGTATGATCTGTTTACAGCATAATCCAGGGGGTAGTGAGAGGGAATTTCGCGACCCCTACCTTACCCTTTGAGGTGTTACAAATGGACTTCATTCAATTAGAGTGGGTAAATAATCTCAAGTATGTTCTAGTAGTGGTCTGCGCATTCAGTAAATGGGTGGAAGCGTACCCCACCAAGGAGAATACCGCTCTAGCCACCGCTAAAGCTCTAGTAAAGGAATTTTTTCCTCGCTATGGTTTGCCCCGTGTAATTTGGAGTGACAATGGGAAACATTTCAATGCCAACCTTATAGAACACATTTGTAGTGGTTTATCCATAAGGCAAAGGTTTCATGCTGCATGCCACCCCCAATCAGCAGGGTTGGTGGAAAAGTATAACAGGATTTTAAAGTTGAAATTGGCTAAGCTACAAGACACCACAGGGTTGAAATGGCCTGACCTCTTACCCCTAGCATTATTGTCTGTAAGAACCACTCCGCACTCTCGTTCTGGAATATCACCATATGAGGTGATATTTGGTAGGCCCGCTAATATCTGGGGTGTACCGAGACCAAAATCCTTTAGGGACATGGAGTACCCAATGTTGACAGATTATCTTTATGCATTAACTAAAGATCTGCGTTCCATTCATCAACAGATATCAGCGGTATTGCAGCCCCTGCCGGAGGGTCCTGGTCATCGTCTTGAACCTGGACAGTGGGTTTTGATCCGGAACTACCAGCGAAAATCGAGCTTGGATCCACGCTGGACCAAACCCCATCAGATACTCCTTTCCACCAGAACGGCTGTTAAGGTTGAAGGAAAGCAGCACTGGATTCACGTATCACATGTAAAAAGAGTTCCCCTCCCATTGCCGGGAGACCTGCAGGATCAGAGTGAAGGGTTGGTGCATGACGGTGAGCAGCTCATTGAAGATTCATCTCTCTTTGAAGCCCGAGAAGAAGTGAACGGGCGAGAGGGAGGCACTGTGGATTCACAAACGACCCCAGTGGCTGGCCCGAATATCAGCTCTGCTCCCGGTAACGCCGCATCCGATCCGAAAGATCACACTCCTAGTACTCCATTTGATCCCACTGTGCCTGTTCTTTTCCCTGATCCCCGAACACCTGGTCATGTTCGCTATAACCTGCGGCCCCGACAGGGAGCAAAGATACCAGGTTCAGTCTAGAGAAAGAGAAGAGAGACTTGAGTAAATCCTGGTATAATCTAAGAGAACACTGGACTGAACTAGTTGAGAGCTCGGAACTTTCGGTAAAAGCTCTGTTCAGAAAAAAATAGAGACTTTGATTGATTGGTGGGGCCCAGGTGGAGTATTTTCAGTAAGAGCTGAACACTGGGATGGCATTCGGCCATACCCAGTGGAGCCCGATGATGAAGCATGTCACCAACCAGGTTGGCGAGTGAGGGCTTTATACATAAACTGTATTATCTTTGTAGGTCTGTGTTCCTCTTAACAACATACATGTTTGTTCTGAGCCTGTAGACCCATGCCCTTTTGATGCAAAGTTGCCTTGTTTACATGACACTGACTTTGTTGTTTTTGAATTTATTCCCTTGAGGGGAGTAGTCGTGTTGTTCCCTTCCTCTCGTTGTTTACATATAATTTCTAACTATGCCTGCAGAGATAGGACATGTGACAAAAGAAGAAAAACGCACAGAAAGAAAAAAAAGAAATGCAGAAAGAAGTAACAGAAGTCCTCAAAGACGAAGAAAAGTGCAGGAAGAAGGATAACGTGCAGAAAGAACAAACAGAAGAGCAGAAAGAAGCCTTGTTGCAAAATCATCCTGTACCCTCAACTTTTTCAGACGGATACTGGTGGTAACTGAGTCTGACTAACCGGTCCTAGAGCCAGTGCTATGTTAAAAGACACTCAGAATACAGTGAAAACACCTACATACACTAGGGAACACTATGCGTTGGGGTCCCCCTGTGATTAGCATGACCTCCTCTGTAAGCCCCTAGTATATAATAGGGCAGGGGATTAAAACTACCTCTTAAAACGCGCCACAGGGCGTGTTTGCACACGTCACCTCAGGCCCCGTCCCCTCCCTTCCCCACTGTGTAAACACGCCCTGTGGCCGTTTTAAGTTGGGAGATTAAGTCCCCTTGAATCCTGAGGTCCCTAGGGTCCAACTAGACCACTAGGTACCTCCAGTAAGCACCACAGAGCTGCGTTGCAGAGAGATGTAAAAAGGGGCACGGCCTAGACCAACTCTCTGCAACGCAGTGCAGTGGCGCTTACTGGAAGCACCTGGTGGGCTAGTTGGCCCCCAGGGTCCCTCAGGATTGAAGGGGAATTATTTCCCAAACTTAAAATGCGCCGCAGGGCATGTTTGCACATGTTAACTCAGACCCCGTCCCCTCCCTTCACCACTGTGAAAAACACGCCCTGTGGCTGTTTTAAGTTGGGAGATTAAGTTCATTTGAATCCTGAGGGTCCCTAGGGTCCAACTAGCCCACTAGGTACCTCCAGTATGCGCCACAGAGCTGTGTTGGAGAGAGGTGTAAAAAGCGGCACGGCCTGCACCACCTCTCTGCAACGCAGAGCAGTGGCACTTACTGGAAACACCTGGTGGGCTAGTTGGCCCCCAGGGTCCCTCAGGATTGAAAGGGAATTATTTCCCCAACTTAAAACGCGCCACAGGGCGTGTTTGCACACGTCACCTCACGCCCCGTCCCCTCCCTTCACCACTGTGTAAACGAGCCCTGTGGCCGTTTTAAGTTGAGAGATTAAGTCCCCTTGAATCCTAAGGGTCCCTAGGGTCAAACTAGCCCACTGGGTACCTCCAGTAAGCACCACAGAGCTGCATTGCATAGAGGTGTAAAAAGGGGCGTGGCCTCAGAACACCTGTCTACTTGGAGAGTACCTACCGGCGGGGGCGCCGGGATTAGGCACGGTAGAGCGCCAGACACGTCAGAGCTTCACTAGCGGTGTAAATACATTCCATGTGGATTCATTCTATGCATAGTCGCCTTTTAATGAATATCACGCGAATCGTCATGGTGATAGGTACACACGGTTTGTCCAGCATGTCTTAGGTGTTTCTATACATATATATATTTAAAAAAAAATAAAAAACAAAGGCCGGCCCCGGAGCTATAAGTGGCCTGAGGAGGGGGGCAACGTAGCCCCCTCCTAAATAATTTAAATAAAAAAACGGCCATGACCCGGGGGTTGGGGTCCCCGGGGCTGATTAAGGACTTGGAAGGGCCAAATTAATTTTTTTCAACAAAAAAAATTAGGGTGCAGGCCCTGGGGTATGGGGTCCCCAGGGCCAGTAAATTAGAAAAAGAAGGGGGGGCACACAGCCCTCCTTCTTAAAAAAATAAAATAAATAAAAGACCGGCATTGCGCTGGAGGCCACGCCCCCTCCTTGCAGCACTCTGCAAACGTGCCCCCTGGCCAGTTGTAAGTTGGGGAATTAATTCTCCTTCAATACTGAGGGTCCCTGAGGGCCAACTAGCCCAACAGGTATCTCCAGTATGCAACCTTGTCGTTTATTTATACAAACATGGGTAGCTATTGACGGGCTCATTTAATATACACGCACACCAAGCCATTCAAAGGGGATTCGACAAAAATTCTACCAAACTATGCAAGAAACCCCCCTCACGGTTAATAAAAATCACATCCACCGCCGGATGTGTAATACTTTTTATTTTACTCTCTGAAAAGGAGACAAACCTCACTTGAGAGTCACAGCGTGCTCCTGGCTGAGCCCAATGCTCTGTTACACCCACCAGTGCCCGCCGATTGCCTCACACCTCTGTGTTGTATTCCACCAGCTAGTGCGTATGCTATGACACTCTCTAGCCCATGTGCACTGTAACACCACCCCGTGAATATGTCATGCCACACTTGCCTTTGCACGGGTTATATTGCCCCATCTAACGTGCCTTCCTCGATGAGTATGTTATAACGCACAGCGCTATGCCATATATATTACAATCTGGGATCCATATCTTTGTCACAGTGCATATGCAACGTTACACTCCCCAGCACATATTTTATATTACAACTTTAGAGACTAGTTATGTTACACAACACTGCCCTGTGCATATTACCCTCCAAGGCGCATATCGCATAGCACGCGCTAGTGCCTGTGCTATCTTGCGCTCTCCAATAAATCTGTCATTGCGCACAATGTATTGAATATTATATTTCACGCCCCGGTTCATCTTATATCACACTTTTTGGTGCATAGTTTATACCATATACTACATCTAGTTTTCATTTTCAATCGTGCTCTCAGGACTATGTTCTATATACCACTGCGTCCACCTACCCTTTTCACGGGCATCACATTTTGCGATGGGTGGAGGGTCAGGGGGTGTTTCTGCCAAGTGAGCCCGGAGTCACAGTCACAAACGTCCTCTTCTTCCTGAATAAAAGTGAGATTATGCTGCATACTTGTTCATATTTTAAGTAGTTTGTATAGACACACATTTTAAAAACAATAAAGTTCCTAATACCCACCTTCTCTGAACAGTTAGCTTGCTGCCCCATCCACCTCCTCCCTATCCTCTGTTGTCTGAATCCATGGACTAGCCTCCTCCCTCCTGCCATACATGGTCTGATGTGCTGCTACTGCCCTCCATTTAGCATGATGTACCAGTCCACTCCTCCTGCCCTCCATTGCCCAATTCTATGGCCCATCATTGACCTCCTGCTTAGCCTCTGTGCTTAGCTTGCTGCCCCTATTCTCCTTCCCCCTGCCCTCCGATGTCTTTGTGCATGCCCCTGCTCCATCCTTTTTGCCCACTATGTTCCATGGACCTGCCACTCCTATCTACTCTGAGTGTTCTGTTGAGCTGCCACTCCCCTCCCACCTGCCTAGCATTGTCAGATGACTGTAACCTGTCCCTGCCACCTCCACCCTGCCTGTCCACATGCCATGCCCCTATCCCCTTCCTCCTGTCCTCCATGGTCCATTTTACTGCCACACCCTTCTGCCCTCCCTGATCTGTTGTGCTGCAACTGCTCCTCCTGCCTGCCCAGCGCGGTCTGTTGTGAGGCCCCTTCCCCTGAACTCTCTTGTCTGTGCCCAGGTCCTGACCCTCCCTTCTATCCTCCATGGTCCTTTGTGCATGCCCCTGCACCCTCCTTCTTGCCCATCATAGCCATTGTGCTGCCACTAACCCTCCCGCTTGCCATGCATGGTCTTCTGTGCTGCCATGGCCCTTCCCACCTTCCCTGTGTGGTCAGCTAGCTGCCCCTGACCCCCTCCCACCTTCCCTCCATGGTCTGTGTGTATGCCACCATAGTCTCATTGTTGCTCTCCATGGTATGTCTTGTTTCTAGTGCTTATCCTGCCTGACCTCCATGGTCATCATTCTGCTCCTGCCCTGCCACCTTGCCCCCAGCCCTCTGTTTCCATGTGCAGACCCCCTATTCCCTCCCTCCTGGCTTGTCTGTTCCATTGCAATGCCCCTGATCCGTTCCTCCTGCCCTTTATGGTCTGTTATGCTGCAGCTTTCTCTCCTGTCTGTCCATTATGGTCAGCTAGCTATCATTGCCTCTTTCCCATCTGTTCTCTGTTGTCCATGTGCATGGTCCTGTCCCCTCCCTATTGCTTTATATGGATTGTTGTGCTGCACTCCCGTCCCGCATGCGCTGTGTGGTGTATTGTGCTGCTGCAAACCCTGATGCCTGCCCTGTAGGGTCAGTTTGGTGCACCTCTCCATGTCCCTCCTGTCCTCTGTTATCCGAGTCCATGTCCCTACCCCAATTCCTCCTGCCTACCATGATTCAATGTACCATACTTGTGAACATTTTGAACTTGGTAAGAGGGAGATATTGAAAAAAAACTGGGGTATTGATTTTCCCCTTTGAGTTACATTGAAAAAGAGGAGATTGTAGACAGGAGACACATCAAATAAAGCCCATTTGAGCTTAAAAACATTGGACGTTTCCTGGCTGAAACTGGTCTGTTTGCATGTATGGTTGTACTACCACTGCCTCTTCCTTCTGCCCACAATGGTCTATTATATTGCCACAGCCTCTCTTGCCAGTCCTGTATTGTTGGTTTGTTGCCCCTGCCCCCCTTTCCACTGCCCTCCATCGTCTGTTGTGCTGCCACTGGCCTTCCTGCCTGCCCAGTGAGGTCAAATAGTTGCCTCTGCACTCTCCAACCTGCCTTCAATTTTCAGAGTCCGTGCCCCTGGCCTCTGCCTCTCAACAGTATCCCAATGAACAACTAGATTGCTAACATTCTATATTTATTACAAAAGTGTGCAACGCCTGACGTCATCTTGATGTAATCAAAACTGTAATACCTAGAGTATTTCCTTTAGAAATTACATATATGAGAGGATCTTATTTGCATCAAAATTATGGTTAGTGCTCTAAAAAACTAAAATGAGGACATATTTTCTGAGTTTTCAAATAGTGACAAAGAACTTTTAAATTATTTGTAATCATTATGTTTTTTTATCCAGTTGACCACTTGATTAAATGTTGCACCTTGGCGAGAGGATGTGGTGTTACTTCCAGAGCTGCAGACTTTGCAACTGGGGAACCAGGTTGGAGTTTCTGCTTCAGCTCAACATTCTGTGATTGTGGTCAAATCACCTAATCTCCCCATGTCTACAACCAAAATGAATTTGATCTTGTGTGATGTAACCAATGCTCATGTAAAGCATTCCAATACCTGACAAGTCTGCACTATATAAAACTGCAAATACACAAAAAATAAGTGTTTTGCACACTTCTGTCATTGGGCTACATGTGGGCTACATCTGGGTGATATTTGTGCTGCATTTGGGCTCTTTTGTCTCTGGTGGCCATCTTGGGAAATTTATTTGTTATGAAGTTTCCTAATTTCCTCATTCACTGCAGTCTCCTCAGTAGGAAATGCTTTCAGTTTTTTACTTTGATTCCATCAAGAAGGTATTCAGATATGTCACACATTTGCCATAAATTCTGAATGTTAGCACTCTAGTTGCTCATTAGATCACTGTAGTAAAGCTACTGCCCACCACGGAAGTCTGCTGCTGGTATTAAAAGTGCATGTTTCAGTCTGCATGTCAGAATTTTCTTATGAAATAGAAGAGGATTTGAGAAGTCAAAATGTGCCCTAATTTTTCTTTCTGCAGCACTAATCATAATTTCTATGGCAAAATGAACCCCCTCATTTTGTTCCTTTTTAAATTAAATGTTTTAAGTGTTACCACTTTATTCCATTCAAGATTGCTTCAGGTGTGCCATACTTTTGTTATAAGTAAGACTGTTAGCGCTCTAGTTGTTCGTTAGAACACCCTGGGACATGCTGTCATTGGGCTATACTTGGGCTACATCTGGGTGATATTTGGGCTACATTTGGGCTCTTTTGTCTCTGGTGGCCATTTTGGGAGACTTATTTGTTATGATGTTTCCTAATTTCCTCATTTACTACAGTCTCCTCAGTAGGAAATACTTTCAGTTTTTTACTTTGATTCCATCAAGAAGGCATTCAGATGTGTCACAAATTTGCCATAAATTCAGAATGTTAGCACTCTAGTTGCTTATTAGATCACTGTAGTAAATCTACTGCTCACCAGGGAAGTATGCTGCTGGTATTGAAAGTGCATGTTTCAGTCTGCATGTCAGAATGTTTTAATGAAATAGAAGAGGATTTGAGAAGTCACTCAAAATGTGCCCTAATTTTTCTTTCTGCAGCACTAATCATACTTTCTATGGCAAAATGAACCCCCTCATTTTGTTCCTTTTTAAATTAAATGTTTTAAGAATTATCCCTTTATTCCAACCAAGATGGCTTCAGGTGTGCCATAAGTTTGTCATAAGTAGGACTGTTAGCGCTCTAGTTGTTCTTTAGAACACTCTGGGAAGCTGCAGTAGAACACAAAGGAATCAACTAACAGTCTCTGCCCTTGTTGGATGTACATGTTTTACTGAGAGTGTCAGACTTCATTCTCACATGACTGAGAAAGATAATGTGAATTTACAGAAAATATGCTCTCAGTTAGCTTATAGATCACCTTCCAAACCTCTGTGGGAAAAGCATGAGAAAATAGTTTTCTCTCAAACATGATTCATGATATCACAGCAGAAGGCTTTTTCACATGGTAAAATCACCTTAGAACACACCACAATTCCTAAAATGAGTATGGTACCATCAACAAATGATTTATAATGTAACTAAAGTCTTAAAACCTTCTATTAACTGCAATGCTTTTTAATGAGGTGCTATCATGTATATTGGTCCCAAGATGGCTGCCAACACTTCTTGGATGAAGTGCTGACAGCCAATCAGATCTCACGATGAGATGTGTGGTTAGGCTCCGCCCAGATATATATGTGATTTTACTTTTGGATTTCTCAGGAACTACTGAACGGATTTACACCATTTAAGCAAAAGGCACATGCCTGACCTGAGGACTACCTCTTTGCCAAATTTCAAGTAATTCTGTTCAGCCGTTCGGGCTGTACCTTCGACTAAAGGTCCTATGGGAAAATGCATGGGGAAACGTGTTTTGGGACCCCCATTTTTTCTCAGCCCCCGCTTGACGAATCACCCAGAGACTTTTAGGGTAGGAGCTGAGCGGAGCGCCCCATTAGTTTTGAAAATTTCACGAAGATAAGTCAACGGGCGCCAAAGTTATTCAAAATAGAATTTTCAGATTTCCTATGGGAACTCGGTCCTAACTATAACTATCTACTGGCGACCGCCAGTAGATAATATATATATAAAACACAGTGACTGTGTAGTTGGGTCAGCATATCAGCAGATTTTCCAGAGGAAGAGTGAATTTTAGTTCACTAATAACTGTGGTGCCATTTTTACAGATTTTCATAAAACTTTCCCCAAAAAAGTTAATTCACCTCAGCTCTTCCCTGAAAGTTTCAATGTGATCCTTGAAGAGGGGCCAAAAAAAAGAAGTTGCCAATACATTGTTTTCCATATTTGAATGGAAGATTTATTTAGAGATTTTTAGCATTGGGGCATGTGCTGAAGAAGTGAAAAATAACTGCAAAGACCCCTTCAATGCCAGCACGTTGCGGAAATTATGATCATGATATGTGAAATAAAGTCATTTAAATCCTTTATAGGCAAAATGCGAAAGAGGCTTTATTTAATTAACCCCATCCATCAGCGAGCTGAACCAACTGTCCAACTCAGAACACTGCGAAAATCCTGGTTCCACGTGAGAACATAGAACGTGGAACCAGAACATTATCACACTTCTTCCTTCTCAAAATGAAATGAATCTTTTAGCAAGAACAACTAAACACCACAAAAAATAAATCTTAAATTCTTGAAGAATAAATAAGATGAAAAACAGTGACTCATTAAAACATAGAAGGATGAAAATGACCATCTATCCCAAAAACAACAAACATTAACATCTCACAAAATCATGAAGATAACTTGGGCTTTTGCAAACCCTTACACCCTTGTAACTCATCCTTCCAGTTTAAACAGTTAACCCTAGCCAATTGTATACTCTCTTTCAATGTTTTGTTCAACCTCTCAATTGCTCCATTAGCCTCAGGATGATAAAGCGAAATCTTCTTGTGTTCATTTCCACACTTCAATAAATATTCCTCCATTTCACGTGAACAAAATTATGGCCCATTGTCTGATAGTAAGGAACATGGAAAACTTTCACGCTTGAAAATGGAATCCAAAAATTTGATTATACATTGAGTAGTTATGTCTCTCACAGAGCTCACTTCAATCCACCGAGAGTATAAATATAACAAAACAATCAGATAAGGAGTTTGATGTTTACCATTTAGTGGACTAACAATATCAATCGCTACTTAGCCCAAGGACACATGGGTAATCTACTACAAACCATAGGTGGATGTCTGGGTTTCAGAATTTTGTCACTTAACGAACATGGAACACAATCACGTACTGCCCGTTCTACCATGAGATCCAAACCTGGCCACCAATAATCATGTCTGATTCTTTCTTTGGTTTTTGAAATTTCCATGTGTCATTCATGTGCAATCTGAATAATATTTTCCCTTAAACACTTGGGTGGAACTAATGTTGTGCCTCTAGTTAAGATACCATCCACAACAGCTAATTCATTAGAAACTAACGACCATGGTTTCTCAAGACTGTTTTCTTTTCCTTGTGACAATAACTCCATCACACCCACCAGTTCTGAATCATTCTTCAACACCTCCTTCCACTCATCTTCTTTAATCACACCCAAAGTGATGTCACACACTTTAACCTCAAACTCATCTTCCATCCCCTCCTCACAACACAAACTATTTGAATCCACGCTGTCAACTAAACGTGAGAGACAGTCAGCTGACACATTTGTTTTTCCAGGAATATATTCAAAATTAAAATTATATTCCTGTAAAGAGATAACCCACCTCCTGATCCTAGAGGAGATAGAGTCAAGACCTTTTTTCTCAAAAACTTCCTTTAAAGGCTTATGATCAGATCTTACAGTAAAAGAGGTGCCCCAAACAAATTTCCTAAATTTATTGAGCGCCCAAAATATGGCAAGGGCGTCTTTTTCAATGACGAGTAATTAAGCTCAGCACCCCTAAGACATCTCGAAGCACATGCAACCAAATGCTCATGACCATTCCTCGACTGAAAAAGCAGAGCACCCAAATCTTTTTTGCTTGCATCGGTCATGAGGAAAGTTGCATCACCTGGTTTAAATGCTTTTAAATCAGGTGCATTCTTAAGATCCATTTTAACTCCTGAAAACTCTTCTTTACACACCTCATCCCACACAAATTCTGCATTTTTGCACAGTAACTTTCTGAGATGAATAGTTTTATCAGCAACATTTCTAATGAATTTGTTATAAAACTCAGCCATGCCTAAAAATGAGGAAAGTTCCTCCTTTGAACACAGTTCTTTCAAATTCACTATGGTATCAACCAACTCCTTTTTTGGTCTGACTCCGCTCCCAGAAATGTGGTGACCAAGGTAATCAACCTCAGTTACCCCAAATTTACACTTGGCGCCACGTAAAGTCAGGCCTGCTTTGAGTAATCTCTCCAAAACCTTTATAACTCTTCTATCATGCTCTTCGAGGTTTTTACCATATATCAAAAGATCATCTTGATAACATCTAACACCAGGAATCCCTTTGATGACATCATTCATAATTCTCTGAAAAACAGATGCTGCTGACACCAACCCAAAAGGCATCCTTAGAAATTTAAATGCCCCCATGGGGGTTACAAACGCAGTCAACTCCTGTGAATCTTTGTTAAGAGATACCTGGTGATATGCTGATGCCAAATCCAAGGTACAAAAATAGCATGCACCTTCTAATTGCGAAACCATTTCATCAATATTAGGAAGCGGAAACCTGTCCACCACCACCTCCTTGTTGAGAGCCCGAAGATCTACACATAGACGAATCTCATTGTTGGCCTTCCTCACTACCACTATGGGCGCTGACCACTCTGTAGCCTCCACTGGTTCTATCACCCCAACACTCAGTAACCGATCTAACTCTGTTTGAACTGCTTCTTGTACATTGATAGGAATACTCCTTACTTTTGCTGCAATGTGTTTAGCACCAAGCTTAAGTTTAATTTGATGGCTATAACCTTTTAAACAACCTAAAATGTTTCTAAACAAACCTTCAAACTTCTTTATAAATTTGATTTCCACATTCTCAATAGACTGTACTTGCACAGGGGGGTTGCTATTCGGATTGAGGATCATACCCAGGCGTGCTTGATGAGTCCTAATCAACAAATTGTCTCCTTTCTCTGCCACAAATACCTTTGCATCAGTAAACCTTCCATTGCACTCCACACAGCTCAAGAAACACCCCAACATTTTTATGGGAGTACCCCCATAACCTGTTGGTTTAACATCTGATTTTAACAATTTTACATTTCCTTTAAAACTCTTCACAAATTCTTCTTTAGAAATAAATGTAAGATGAGAGCATGAATCAAATTTCATTTTGATCCTTACATCCCCCACCTTGACCCATTCAGTAGGATGCTCCACACCACACTCATTCACTTGGAAATAGACTTCTCTTACTTCATTCTTGCTGTTGGGATTAGTCCGAAAATGACAATTCCTAGTGAAGTGACCCCTCCTCCCACAAGAGCTACACATAACCTTAAGAGCAGGGCATTCCCTTGCATTTGCTTTGTGACCAAATTTACCACATCGATAACATGTGCCCTGGAAAGCTAACATGCTCCTCCTTTCTTGAGGTACACTCCCCGCCTTATTTTCTTTTTCTTCCTCTCCACCCTTGTAGTTGACTGAATCACTTTTGTTTTAACCTGACAAACAATCTCTTCCACTTTCTCTTCATGAGAAGATAACTTTCCCACTTTGCTCAATTCCCCCACACATTTGAGCATATGTTCCAACCGGTTAGCAATAATCATTACTTCCTCTAACGGTGGCTCATCCTTTAACCAAAGCTCCTCTCTTATTTTATCACTGCTGCATCTTAAGACAAACTGATCTCGTATTCTCTCCTCCACAAGCTCACCAAATTGGCAACTTGAAGCTAACTTTCTTAGAGCAGTCACAAATTCCTCCACTTTTTCCTCTTTACCTTGTTCTCTTAAACCAAAATAATAACGCTCCATAATGGTGCTTACTTTTGGAAGATAATGTAGATCTATTTGTTTGATACATATCTCGTATTCATTCAATCCTATTTGAACCGCAGGGCTCAACTGTGGTAAATTTTCCAAGAACTCCTGTCCCTCACCACCTAAACTGTGAAGTAGCAATGCTTGTTTCCTCTCTGCACTCAAATTTATACCACACACTCTTGCATAATTTTCAAAAATGTTCCTCCATTTTTTCCACTTCACTGGGGGCTCCCCTGGATTTGACAGGAAAAACGGGGGTGCAGTTACATTCTGCATCTCAAAAAAAGAAAAAAATGTTAACGTTCTTATCCTACAAATCCTTAAAATTATTTCTCAACTCACAAAAAATAAAATTATTATCAGTTTTCTTGACAATGAAAATAAGTTCCTTTCTTTTGGTAAAAAAAAAAAAGAATAAAAAAAAATGTTGTTCCCTCTAGAGTCAAGGTGTGCCTATCACCGTGATGACACACTTTTTTTTTTTAATTTATATCTTTTTTTTTTTTTTAACCTCTGGACCTTAGTTGCTCTTTGTCCCTCTTGTTCTCCTTTATGTGGATATTAATAAACAAATTTGTATCCTTTCGTGTTGTTTTCTGAAGAGTCTAATTGTAAAACTTCCGCCCACGCAAACTTTTGATCCTTTTTTTATGGTAAATTGGGCTTGTTTTACCAACAAACAAAGAATTCACCTAAATTGGCCGCCGTCGTCCTGACGTAAACCTTTGGTCTTATTTTTGCAGGAATTTGGGCATGTTTCTTTGCGCAGCATTGAACTTGCCTGCAGCCTTGTTTCCTTAGGCAATTGGGCTCAGCATAATGACGCGTCACTCACCGTGAAACGCAGATGGTCCTTGCGTTTCAAAAAGACAGCGTTATCTCTCTTCCAAACCACAACACCCTTCTGGATCCAATGAACAGCCGCGCGCTCGAACGCTCCCTCGCAATACTTCTCAAACACAGGTACTTACTCCGTTTCCTTATATTTCTAGTTAACCATTACCACGCACCAGTTCGTCTATTCGGCTTTAATCATACCTTCCGATGTTGGGGTTAAATCTTCTGCGCATTACACGTGATCGTCGCCAGTGAAATAAAGTTATTTGAATCCTTTATAGGCAAAATGCGAAAGAGGCTTTATTTAATTAACACCATCCATCAACGAGCTGAACCAACTTTCCAACTCAAAACACTGCGAAAATCCTGGTTCCACGTGAAAACATAGAACGTGGCACCAGAACATTATCACAATATGTCCCTTGGAATTTTAAACAACATTACTTTGTATATTTTCATTTTGAAACCACACTTACAATGATGAAAGCAAAACGATAACATCCAACATGTATTATGATGCTGGCCCAAAAAAGTAGAAATGGCTTAAAATGAAATACATGGCATGGGCCTGCTTGGCAGCTCTGAAATGGTTCTACTTTTACTATGACCTGTGCCATTGTGGAAGTACTTATACATAATGGCAGAGGCCTTAACCATGACTTTTTCCTTAAATATTTGGGGGCTCATTTATGAGCCCCTGCGTCACTTTTGCGCCGCCGGTGCGTCACTTTTTGTGACGCACCAGTGGCGTAAAACATGTGCCATGTTGCGCCATATTTACAAAGTGACGCATCTAGGTAGATGCGTCACTTTGTAAACCCCTGCGCCACATTATACCTGCGCCAGGTATAATGTATGCAAGGGGGGCGTTTTGACGCAACAAAGGGTCGTAGAAGTGACGCAGTGAAATCTACGAGATTTCACTGCGCCACTTCTAGGGTGCAAATGCGTCAATTTCTTGCGCCTGCCTCACGGCAGGCGTAAGACTGACGCAGGCCCTTTCACATGGGGCTTGCCCCATGTGAAAGGACACATTGCTGGAGTTGCGTCACTTTTGTGACACACTCCAGCGTTGCGTCACTTTTGCGCCTACAGATACGTCAGAAATACTGACGTATCTGTGACTCCTTGCGACATGATGCGTCATACTGTAAATATGACGCATCACTGGAGTCGCAGGGAGGGCGCAGTGAAAAGTGGCGCATCACTGTTTTCACGCAGTGATGCGTCACTTTTCATAAATGAGGCCCTTGGGACCTCCTGATGAGGTGTGGTGTTTTAGCTGGAGCAATATCTCTGGGAGAAATTCAAAATCCTGCAGTTCTATGTGTCTTCAAGCCTTTAAAGCTCCGAACCCAATAATTATGTGCCCAGAAACACTTGAGCTTTTCCAGCGCTGCAGAGCAGGGGCCCACACCTGCAGCTGCTCGGAGGGGAGCATAAAATGGTTTCCCAAGACAGGCACTGCACACTCCCCCCCCATCCACCCTTCTCACCCACACTATCCACCACTGACACTTTTCGTCAGTTCAGAGGAGGCGAACAAATCAGCAGTTTCCTGGCTGAAAACAGTGAAAAACGCAGAGTAAAGGAGCTGGTATCTCCATCATCTACATCTCATTCCCACACCCCGCACAACAGCCAGAATGTGTGCGGCGATACTAGTTGGAATCACAAATTCCTGTCCTCCAGTATCTTTGCAGCAAATTCAGTCAACTCGTACTAAGTGTCCTGTGGGAAATCACTTGAAGGAATTTAGATAATGTAAACAAAAGAAGAAATAAAAATCAGCAGTGGAGCACGAATCCTGAAGGAAGGTGGGTTTAAAAAAATGTTAGAGTGAAGCAGTCTTGTCACAGTTGTTCATTTTTCTCCCAAAACAATGTCTTCAAGCGGTTTTAATGTAGAAATGTTTTTAAACAAAGCACTGGCAAAAGGTCTGTCGAGGGATTAATTTTCTGCCGTGCATGACAGACAATTTTTTTTGCTTCGTCATGCATGACAGTGGTGCTTTGTTTTCCTTAACAACTGACTCTCTCATCTGCTCAGCTTGCCAGAAGTCAGTGCAGAGATAACAGACATTATTTTGTTTGAAGTAGCACAAGGTACATTCAAGATGAAACCTAAATTGGACAATATATCCGCGTTGGAAGTGCCCACAAAGAATTCACTTTGTTGTGCTGCACTACACATGTTGGGCCATATGTATCAGTGTGTCAGCCAACGTAGCGTAGAAAATGCTGCGCAGAATTGCATGACAGGGAAAGAGCATGAGAGTGCCAAGTCTACAGTGATATGACACTCCCCTCCCCCTGGAGCTGGTGCAGAATTGTGCTGCTGTGCACCACACACACCTTTCTGCCATAGTCCAAGAGTGAGTGTGTGAGTCTAGCATAGGTTTAGTACTTGAAGGGTCCCCTGCCAGCACAGAATACTATGCTTAGACAACTTTTAAAGCTTTCCTTCGTTGTGAGTGTGTTGTACAGTGCAGCACACATGCACAGTCAGAAAAGAAAGAAGAGATGAAAGCATTTCTCCTTTAAACACCTACTTTTAAATGGCATTAATTAATATTTGGCACGTAGCCACATCTCAGATTTTTGGTAGATAGAACTTTGTGTTAAAAAGCATGTGTGATTGCATGGGAATGCCCATGCAAGACCCCCTTGATGCTAATTACTTTGTAGACAAATTTCCAGGAAAAAACTCGTTATTAAGAAAATAACAGAAAGAACATGTTGTGCTGGTTTGGGACACTTGTGTGACGCAAACATAGCACAAAATGTTGGTAGATCGGGCCCATCTCATCATTTTCATTCATCAAAATCCGAAGAATACCCCTGGAGATTTACACCATTTGTAGGTTATTGCTTCTGTGATTGCATTTATTTATAGTGTGCTCCTGTCACTAGTGCTGATAGAAGTATGTAGTTGTATGCCTATGTGGATAAGAAGGGTGGTGGTTTGGCGGATCCTATATGTAGTCCGGCATGTATTTGGGATATTACTTTTGTGGAGCAACAGATGTACTGCTGTGAGACTGTAGAAGTGTAACACAGCAGCTTACCCCTGTGGAAACGATCTAGGGCCCCTGCATGAGATGATCATAAAGCTGAAGTTGTGAAGCAGTCACTAGGCAAGTGATGTAACTGTGCTGGACTGTGCAGCCCCTTGCATCCTGTGATTCCACTCTTGCACCCTGTACCCCTCTTGTCCCTTCCTCTACAATCCTCCCTTAGGGCCATATGTAGGTAGCAACACATTTACCGATTCATAAATACCGAATTTTACCGATTCGGTATTTATGAATCGGTAAATGTGATGTAGGTAATGATTCGGTAAATTTTACCAAATCGGAAAAATTCGGTAAATATGAATCGGTATTTACCGATTCGGTAATGGGGCATACCTTCCCATTGATTCCTATGGGCCTGGAGGCCCATAGGAATCAATGGGAAGCCAGTCACCATTACCGATTCGGTAAATACCGATTCGGTAATGGGGGGAGCATATACAAGGGTGGCAGGGTGTCACATTGACACCCTGTTGCACCCCTGATTCTTGCATGTGTGCACATGTGGCGCACATACATGCCCTAAGGGCATGTATGTCTGCCACATGGCACTCTTACATCTGCAAAATATTGCGTTTTGCAAGGTATTCGTTATTTATCACCAACCTGTATTTGGTGGTAAATAACGAATTCTTAATTCTAATTTGCACTCTTTAGAGTGCTCCCTACATTCAGGATTCTGTATTTACCGATTCGGTATTTTACTGATTCGGTAATTTACCGAATCCTGAATTATGCCTCCTACATCCCAAATAGCTAAATACCGGTCGGTAACGGGATATTTACCGAATTTCGGCCGTTACCGACCGGTATTTAGCTTCCTACATGAGGCCCTTGATCTCTGATCTCCTTCACAAGCTTACTAATGGCAATCAATTTTGCTTATCTGTAGTTTCTTAAGGTGTATCACTATAACGCATGGGCAAAAGCAGTACATGGGCATCTATTGACTTTTACCCTACTCCGGAGCCTTCATTGTGGAGGGAAAAGAAACTAACGGGCCCTGGGCTTCGCTTTAGGAGAGGACCAGGGTCACTGGCAGGCAATCTGTATTTTATTGAACAATGATTTCACAGGTAGCGATGCAAATGTCCACCACTGGAAAATAAACTAATCGTGCTAAGTGCAGCGGAAGGAAACGTGCTGTTACAGTCGCGCTGTCAAGCTGCAAAAAGATCTGCTTTCTGTCCGTATAGCAACATCCACATGCCAGACATTCCTTCTCTGTGGTGTAACGCCAGCTTTCTATTTGTGTAAGTGAAATATGTCACAGCTTTCACAGGTAGCTGACAATGCAGCCACTGTGAACATTTATTTAGGGAGCTTCGTGCGTCACATCATTTTTTCTAATCAATCCCTCAATTTTCAACTTGGTTCATAAACTGTTAAGCTCTGAAGTGTACTCGCAATAAAATAGTGTGTTCATGTTTTTAACAGAACGGAAATTAATAGTTGAAAACTTCACCAGTTTTTCTGTTCTTTATCTTCTGATTCTAGTGGGAGATCATTGTTTTACTAGTCATGTTAGTATAATTCCAAATATGAAACGCATTTTTATCATTAAGTGCACTATAATTGAAAAAAGTACCGCCCACGTTAATCTGTCTGACTTGCATAAGCCGCCCCTCACGCTTTTAATGTGGTAAACTTTATTTATTGCAGAGGACATTTAATTTACAGTTATCCTGAAATGAGGTATTTGAAAGTCTTTGTATGATGATATTCCACATGAAGAAACCATTTTCATGTCTACCATCTAATAAAAACGTTAAAATAAAATGGGGTCTTATTGACTTGAACGACGGATTGAGTCTTACTTTATAAATCACAGGCCGCTCCAGATATAAGAGTTACAGTTGGAGGTCAGGAGTGATGGGGGCCTATCTACAAGCCTCTAGCGCCACTGGAGTGTTGCTTTTTTTGATGCTCCGATGGCGCTGTGTGCTAATCCATATCTAAAAGGCCACGCAGAGCCACTTTGTGTAGCTTTACACAACCTTGTAAATATAACCCTCTTTCAGCCAGG
The DNA here is from genome assembly GCF_964204655.1 of Triturus cristatus. NCBI lineage: Eukaryota > Metazoa > Chordata > Amphibia > Caudata > Salamandridae > Triturus > Triturus cristatus. The sequence continues at coordinate 1,207,731,638 of NC_140591.1, read as the reverse complement.
ATTCTGCGTTAAAGGGTCATGTCATGGGTGTTGCTGTGGGTGTTACCATGGTGTTTTGACACTGCCCCTGATTTACAAGGACTGGTAAATCTGAGGCTGTGCCAAAGACTAACGCGTTTCAAAGCTTTCAAGTGTCGCAACAAGGAGAAATACTTTCATTTCTCCTTGTTATTTGCTCTTTCTATGTGTGCTGCATTTTGAGGCACATATAGAAGGAACAAAACACCATTAAAGATTGTTTTTGTGCAGGGTTCACAAACACAATCACCCCTGGTGCAAGGGTGCCTCTGTTGGTGCACAGCTTCTTTTTTAGCACAGGTGCAGGGGAGAGCACAGGGGTGTACCATATTCCTGTAAATATGGTGCATCCCAACATTTTTGAAATGACACAGCTCGGTATAGCAAAATTATTTGCTGCTCCACCCTGCGCCATTTCATTGTAAATAACCCCCCTTGACTCTTGTGCTACTCCAGTCTGGAAAAGTGACTGGGTTCTGGCTCTGAGTAATTCATGTGTGTGAGGCAAAAAACTCATTTGCAATTTTCTGTCTTCAGTGGACACATTAATGCAAAGGCAGTATGCATAGTCTTTGTGAGGGGTCCCTGGATTGGCATAATACATGCTGCAGCATGGGTGGGCCCTCTTCTTCCCCCATGCCCTACGTACCACGGGTACCAGCTATTGGGGACTTACAGGGTAGCTGAATTTGTGCCAAATATGGCACAAAAGGTACAGATTTAGGGAAAGCAATTCTGGCACAAAGGACCTGATTGGAAGGAACCCTGTGCCCTTTAGGTCAAAGATACATTAAAAAAACAGGCAAAAGAGTTGAGGGGTATTGCAACAGACACCCAGTTTCTTACAACTGGCATTTGGTTGGTGGTGTATGTGGACTAACGTTTGTCTGGGGGTGTTTGTGGCCTTGCATTTGTCTGGTGGCATGTGTGGACTGGCAGCTGGCTGGCAGTGTTTCAGTGTAGTCACTTGCTGCTGGTCACTACAGACACATTGGCAGACAAATGTTAGTCCACACACACCTCCAGGTAACCAATAGTCCACACATTCTGCCAGCCACCAGGTGGTATGATTGCTGGGTCAGTCCTGTGGGTGAATGAAAGTGATGGGCCCTTGAATGGCACCGCTTGTTAATGTGTGTTTTAATGAGTTGGGCCCGTGGCTGGTGGTGTGAATGGTTTTGTGTATGTGATGCAAGAAAGGTGTGGGAATGGCCTGTAAAGTGAATAATGCCTTGTCATGGTTTTAAAGCTCACAACTCTGAGTAACTGGTTCAGTATTCCATAATTTAAATTACATTATTTTTTCAAACATTTTATTAGAAATTTCAATAAACAAAAATGCAATCACAAATATATAGGAAGGGAGAGAAGTAAAGCCATTACAGTAAAATATTGTGAGAAAGTGGCTCTGTATATACTGTTCCTTAATAGATACAGGGTGTACAGAGTCCACAGTCCCCCAGGGTTTGACAGAGGTTAAAGTTAGGTATAACCTTACTCTCTAAAGTGGTAGCTTGGTCGAGCAGTAAGGCAGTACCAGAGGACAGTGTAAAGCATTTGTTATACACACTCAGTCAGCAAATGGTTTCACACACTCAATAACTGAACTCTAGGCAAATGGTTTATATATAAAAAATATATGCTTGTTTTTTTTTAGAACCAACACTTGGAGTTAAAATATACTTTCTCAACAGTAGATGTTTCATATAAATACTTTTGCAATATGCAATAGATTTTAGTAAACAGTTACAAGTGGTTGTAGTAGGCAACTCTATTTTTAAACACAACAATACATTGAGCTCAATGGTAAATTCAAGTTATTTGCAACAGATTATTTTTTAGATTACTTTTGGAATTCCAGGACTGGATCCTAGATTCAGTCCTGGGTCAGTTCTCAGAATCAAGTGATGAAAGTCGACTTAAGTACTGTAATGATTTTTAACTAATATTTAGCTATTTTAAAAGTTGACACTTCGAAAATATTTCAAAGAAAACAGTCAATGATTCCCTATGGAAGAAAATGCAGGTTACAGGTACAGTATGTTCTTGTTACTTTTGTAATCCAGTACTGGGTGCCTAGACTCAGTACTGGGACCTTTATCCAAAACAGGTAAGCAATTAAGTTTTCAGATATTATACGATTTTTGAAGAATATTTAAAGATTGCAGAAATCGACACTTAAAAGAAATTTCACAGAAAAACAGTCAATGGTTTCCTATGGAAGAAAATTGAGTTAAGGGTAAGTACAGTTGTAGAGATTTTTCAGAGTCAGTGCTGGGCACCAAGATCCAGCACTGGGAGCTCACCTAAGAACAGGTGAGTAAATTCGTTTTTGTCACTCGGCTGATTTTTGGTGAATATTTGAAGATTTGAAAAGTCCACACTTAGAAGAAATTTCAGGAAAAAGCCAGTCAATGTTACCCTATGAGGAAAATAGAGTTTGCGGTTTAAGAGTAAGTACTCGACTGGCAGAGTTGAGGTTCTGGGCACAGACTCGGGGGTCTCCCAGGGTCAGGTAGGTACAGTTGGTTCACCCTCAGCGGCTCTAGGGCGGCCGGGTGCAGAGAGAGTTAGGCCCAATGTTATCCTACGAGGGATAGGGGGGCCTTGTTTGGTGGCTGCTGACTGGCAAGACACGCGGCTGTGGGAGCTGGGCTCCTGGTCACTTACTCAGGGCAAGGGGGGAAGTAGGAAGGAGTAGAGTTTTCACTGCCAGGGCCACTCGGGCGGCTGGGTGCAGAGTGCTTTTGAGCCTTCGGGCGCTCAATGGATTTCAATGGGAAATCTCCGGTTAGGAAAAAGACTGCAGCTCGGGGACGAGGACTCTTCAGGTGCCACCACCACTTCGAGAGGTAAGTTGGGTAGTTGGAGGATAGGTAGGTACCCCGGGATTGGGCACAAGGGGCCGTGGGGCGCCGCGTGCAGGGGTGCCTTTAGGTGTCGGGAAATCTTACCCTCTGTTGATCGCGGTGGGGGCACCTGGTTCTGAGGCTGCAGTCTTCTTCAGGAATGTCGAGGGAGGTCCTTGGGTGCCGGACTCGGGGTCACAGTCGCCGTGGGGTCGTCCTCAGGGTCTTTGTTCACTCCGGCACTGGCCAGGCTCGGCTGGTGCAGAGTGTGCTGGGTTCGCGGTTCCGGGCTGCTGCCAGGGGTTAGAGATAGGTTTCGAGTAGAGCCTCTACTCATGGGAGTCCCAGGGGCTTAGAGCCAAAAGGTATCCAGGTCCTCCGGGGTTGGTGAGGTTGCTAGCCACAAGAGATGCCGGGCTGGAGCAGGAGCAGGTTCGAGGGTCGACAGGCCGGTAGGGCTGGGGCCAAAGCAGTTGGAGTCTTCCTCTTTTTAGCAGCTGCAGGGCAGGTCTTCTTTCTTCTTGCTCTTCTAAGATACCCTCTGGGGTGCTGGGTACATTAAATACCACACTGGCATCTGTGTGGGTTTAATGTGCTGAGAAGTTTGATACCAAACTTCCCAGTCTTTAGTGTTGCCATTATGGTGCTGTGGAGCTCGTGTTTGATGAGCTCCCAGCACCATGTACTCTTTAAATGGCAGCACTGCACTTACAGGGCTCAGGAATGGACCTGGGCACTGTAGGGGCACAGGGCTCTTGCTCCTGTGCCCACACCATTGGCATAAGGCACCCAGCTAGAGGGGTGACTGATGTATGCCGTGGCAGTGTATGTGATGGGCATTGCACACAGGGATGTGTGCCATGTCGACTTTGTTTTGTCTTGCACCCAAACACTCAGCCTGCAAAGGCAGTGTGTGTGTGTAAGGGTACAGGGCCTCTAAGAGTGGCACAAGGAGTGCTGCAGCTCTTAGAGGCCTTCCTGGGTCACAAAGACCTGGGTACTTAGGGTACCATTTACCAGGGGCTGACATGTGGCCAAGGTTTGCCAATTTGGGTTTGGTTTGTTTTAGGGAGGGAACATAGGCCCTGGGCACCTGATTGGCAGGAGTCCAGGGCACACTCAGTCAAAGTACATTCAGCAATTCAGCAAAAAAGTGGGGGCATACCATGCAAGAAAGATGGCACTTTCTCACAAATATCCATTTAGCATCTTGGAAACCATAATAAGAGAGTAAGTATTGATGCATTTCCGATGTGATAAAGATTAGTAGAGTGTAGGTCAGTGAAAGAAATTGAATGAGCAGATTGAGACATTTGCAATCACAGCGGCAATATTACAGAGGTCCAGAGGGAGATTTACTTCTTAGAGAGAAAGAATGTAATAATTAGAGAGAGCAGAGAAGAGAAAGCAGGAGAGAGGAGGTGGAACGAGGAAGTGAAAAAAGGTATGGCTGTTGACTTTAAAATACTGATGTATAGCGCCCCTCCCAAGTGGTTCTACAAAAAAAGGGTACTTTAGGAACTGCACAGGCAGTTTCCATGTAGGCATGGGTACCAGCATCATACCCAACTGTAGTGTCATCATCAACAAGGGATTATATTCAGACATCATGCAGCACAGGCATTCACTATCATGACAACGTTAGGAAACCTGTGGGGACACACTATTGTCTCCAGCCAGGCATGCATGTCATATACTGGAATATGTCAGTTCATACTTTGAACTCGTGTGCCAGCTTAATCATGTGGGAGTTTGTTGTTAGTGGAGTAGACTGACCTAGGGTCATATTGACTATGTAGTTATAGCCCCCTACCAGGATCCAGGGAATTTGTGTTCATCCAGAGTGAACAGGAGCCAGCGGCGTCAGAAAGTGGGCCTGTTCTGTGTTGGAAGCAAACAACCTGCCCAGTACCAACCAAGGTCCTGTCCAATTCCCCACCGAGGGTTACATGTCCGCCCTCCACGTCTATATGTAATGTGTAAATTTCAAATGGGATCCTTCAGATGTACCTAGATCAGAGAGTACAAGGAGAAACCTGTGGCATACACCTCCAGCACCTCTTCAATTAAGCCACCTTCTGAGTCACCAAGTGCTTTTCCTGGAGAAACGCTTCAACCACCCCCCTCCTCCTAAGAAATGCCAAGACTTTATGTCTCTTCACCATCACCCCATTCCATTCACACAACATCCTGCATATTCATGCAGAAGTATGTATTTATTTTGTGTTTGATAGAGCCCAAAAATGACCCTTTAGGGTATCAGAGCACTTTACAGGGATAACAAGTTGTTTATAAGATTAGGAATAAGCGATATAACAAGTTATTACAAAGAGTAGGGATAGGCGAACATGAGGACACTTTGCAGAGATAACAAGCGATTTACAAAGAGTAGGAATAGGTGATCATGGATACCCTAGAGGGAGATAAAACAGATGTTAGCGGGAGGAGAGGAGGCTGTACAACACCAGCCTCTGCCCAATATCATGACAGTGAAGTACGAGTGATGCAAAATGATCAGCAAACGACCATGATACAGGAAGCGCAAGATTACAACAATGATATCGAGACCGGCCTACAAGGGTAGAGTTCAAGTAGGGAGCAAAAGCCAATTGCTAGGCCGCTGAGCTGTATATGCACCTAGAGTGTTTATGTGAGGAATTTGCCCATTAGGAAAGTCTTAACTTCCTTTTTGAATCTTGACAAAGAGGGTATTCTTCTGATGTTAGGCGGCAACGAGTTCCAGATTCTAGGAGCAGCCCCGTAGAAAGGTCTGTTGTATGTTTTCTTCTTCTGGAAGAGGGGTAGGTTCAGCACAAAGTGCCTGGCATACCGGGAGTGCCTGCCTCCTCCAGATACATGATTTTCTGGGCAAGATACGCAGGAGAATTTGATAATAACGCTTTGTGTGTGAATCAGGCTAATTTGAGTTGGATTCTGGCTCCGTATGGAAGCCAGTTCAGCTGCTTCAGGTGCGGTGAGATGTGGGTGAATTATTTTGAGTCAGTTAAGAGTCTATCGGCTTTGTTGAAACAAGCTTTTAGAGGGTCCATTAAGATCCTGGGTAGGTCAGAGAGGTTTAAGCATCCATATTCTATCCTAGAGATAACTAATGCCTCTGCTGCCATTTTTAGGTCCGGTGTATCTAGGAATGGTTTTAGTTTTCTCAAGTAGCTAAGGTGAAACCTGGCATTTTTGGCCAGTGAATTGATGTGGGCTTGCATGTTCAGGTTTGTGTCCAGTGTGATTCCTAGTGACTTGGCTGAGTCAACTACGATCGGGGTGCAGTTCAGTGCGGTGATCAAATTGGTTCATTCCAGTTTGTCAGTGGAAATTTTAGGAGGGGAATTTAGTAAGAATTCAGTGTTTTGCGCATTTGGGTTGAGCTGGTTGCTGGCGAGTCATTGTAGAGTCAGCTTTAGAGCCTCATTCGTTGATTTGATCTCCTCTAGGGATGAAATTTGGATGTACATCTGTGTGTCATCAGCATACATGTTGAAAGAGATGTTGGCGATACACAGTATTTCAGCTAACGGTTCTACATACAGGTTAAAAAGAGTTGGGGCGAGAGTTAAACCTTGGGGGACTCCGATCATTATCGGAGGAGAGGATAGATTTTGATTGACCAAGAATCTTTGGGAAACCATTCGAGAACGGATCCCCCTAAACCCATCCTATTTTCAAGCCGTTCTAGTAACTTTTCATGGTTAACTGTGTCAAACTCCGATGATAGGTCCAAAAGAATTAAGACACACGTTTTGCCTTGGTCTAGAGCTTGAAGGGTCTCATCTACTATATGGAGAATAGTGGTTTCAGTAAAGTGATCTGGCCTGAAACCAGATTGGCATGTGTCTAGCAGGTTGAATTTGCTGATGTGTTGGTTAAGCTATTGTTGCACACATTTCTCAAGTACTTTTGCTAGTAGAGGAATATTAGATACTGGTCTGAAACTGTCCGGTTCAGCAGGGTTCAGTGTGGGTTTTTTTAAGACAGGGATGACTTGAAAAGCTTTTAGAAAGTCTGGTATGCACACTTGCATTAGGGATGTGTTGATTATTTTAGTCCAGATTGGTACACTGAATTGGTTGGTTGCGACCAAGCAGTTGGAGGGGAGCGGGTCATTGAAGTGGTTGTTCGATTTTATGGAGTACAGAATTTTCGAGATGGTATAGTCGTCATATAAACTGAAGGTAGTCGAGTGCACTTCTTTTTTGGGTACTGCCTGGTGGGAATGTGTAGAGAGATGTCTCGCCAAAAGAGGAGAATAGATACTAGTGGTGGAATTCAGCTCGTTTCCCAAAGAGTTGATTTTGGCTGTAAAGAAGGAGAAGAACTCATCACAGGTTATTATGGATTTTGTTGCTTCTTTAGAGGTTTTTACCAGTTTTCTTGATTGCTGTTTTACCATTTCAGAGAGCTTACAATGTCGGTTCTTAGCCTTCTCCAGTTGCAACCTAAAGAATAATTTTTTTGATTTGAGGATGTTCTGGTCTTTCTGCAAAATTTTAGTTGAGGGTTGGAGGGGTGTTGTCTCTAATTCCATTATGTTGGCTGAAGATTTCTCCTTTCATTGTTTAGGGACCCATTAAACCAGTGATTTTTGTCTTTAATCTGAATTCTTTTTAGTTTTAATGGGGGCTAGAGAGTCAATTATGTCAGACATTGGTGAGTTAGGTTGCTCAGTAAGTTTGCTAAAATTTGATAGCTTGGGGGCGCTAGAGGGCTCCAGGCAAAATGGCCGCACCTAAGTGAGGCTTCTGCTGCTCGGGACAAGATCCGTTAGTCATCCTCATCTGATCCAGCCCCATGTACCTGGAAACGCACTGATGTGCTAATTATTACCCTCTGCCGCACTCCACAGCTGCCATTTTGCTGCAAATAGCCTGGAAACTCCAGAAAGGGCCTCCGACCTTGCCGTACCAGGACACATCAAAATGGCGGCCGCGAGGGTCATGGCCGCTTAAACAGCTCTCCGGTGTGCTGCGATATCCCAGCTCCTGCAATACACCTAGCCGGAAGGTCCGCACCACATATATCACCTAGAGGGCTGTAGAGAGGTGATCGCACGACCAGCGGCCGCATGTAGAGGCTCCCCGCTGCCAGTGCTCCGCTCGACTCCCGCTGCGACCAAGAGGACTGGGACTGTTGTGGCCCAGGGAGACGCCTGTACTCCGTACCGCTGCCATGATGCCCTGTCGCCTTGGGAGTCCCGGACGGCGGGCCTGCTGGTGGAAGAGGTGCTGCAGATCAGAGCTTGTAAATTTCCCCTACTTCCACGGACAGAGTAATTTCACAGTCATGCACACATACACTCATCATACACCGGTGGGGCCCATTACACCAACATTCATTCTATTACTCTATCCACACTGAATGTAAGAGTGAACTCCTTAATCAATCTGCATCTAATTTGAGGTCAATGCAACCAAATTGAATTGTCTCGAGTCTTGATATAAACAGTATAAACAATTAAACACATTTGAGATCTCAAATAAATGACAAAGAAATAACCACCCGACACTGTAATTCAAACAGAAATTATTTTATCTAAATTAGTTTAAATGAAAGTCATTCAATTGCAAGATCATTATTCTCATATTTACCTATTCTGGCTAAATATCGTACTCTAGGTCAGGACACGTCTCTCATCAAAGAATTAAAGTCTCTCAGGCTGTAATATGGAGTCGCCGTCCTCTCAATCAGCATCGATCCTCTTAAGCATAAGTTCAGGAAGAAGTGGCCTAAGACCCTCTCTAGTCTAGAAGTATTTATACTAAAATTTACATACTAAAAGTTACAAACAACTTCTAAAACATCCGCTGAGCAGAGCGAGCAGGAAAGGATGTTAGCTTGCAACATTTAGAAAAATCTCCGCTCTCGGATATCTCAAAAATAAAAACACGGAAATAGGAAGTCAAAATCTAGTTTGCAACATCCATGAATGCTCTTCTCCGAAATTGTATCACTCGCAGTGAAGCCACCGTAAGTTTATCAAAAATGTTCATTTGTGAGAAATGTTCTCCACCAAGGATATTTGGCAACCATCCCGGAGTTGTCGTCTTTCTCATAATTTTTAGCTCAGACAGAGGCCGAGGTCAAAATCAGCGAGGCCTCTTCATATTTCCTCTACTCAAATGCAGGCTGTAGATGTCGGCCATTTTCTCAACAGGCCAAAATGGACAACTTAATTAAAAAGAAACACGAAACATCATTACTACATTGTATTGATTATACAGTGTTAATTCCCACTAATACTCTTATGTGTATGTATTTATCTAGCCATTTGCGACATAATAAAGCATTAAAGCATATTAATTTAAAGCGCAATCACATAACAAATGTCACATAAGCCACACTTATTTAATTAATTTGCTCACCAACTTAGTTCACTTATTAATTTAGCCATGCAATTGCATTCCCACGTATAGTTCTCTCATTAGTAAGGTTGATTAATAAAAAACTCGACAAATCTTAGTACTTACTAATTAATCATTAGTAATTTTAATTATGACATATAAAAATATACACTGAAGTTTGAGTTTAAATAGAAAACCCTGCTCCAGCAGAGGCACGGCGGGAGCCGATGCTACTCCCGGATCTTGGGGAGAGTGCTCGCTACCTGAGCCCTGCGAGGCTGCGCCGCAAGACTTAGCACCATAGAACCGCAGTACTGCCCACCGGAGGGGAGAAGCCCTACCTCTGGAGCCCTGGTGAGCCTGCCGCATTACCCTGCTATCCCTGCTTGCTGCTCAGCGCTCCTCTGCCATTCCCCACGGGAGTGGGGATTCCTGGTAAACTTCCCTGGTGCGGGCTGAGAACACTGGATTGCTGCCGGCCTGTGTCCCGCTTCACTGACTGCGCCGAGTAAGTGCTGGCTGACAGCACTGCCACAAGCGGCCCTCCTGCCATCCTACCCGGCTCCTGGTGCATGTATTGCTGACCACATTGTCTGCTGGGTGAGGAGCTTGCTAGACACTGCTTGTGGGTGCATCGGGATCCCGCGAGGCGCCGGAGGCGATACTCGCCCATGACGCTGCACACCGCCTACATAACGATCCCACTGCTGTGTTGCTCCCCCACCTGCCCCCAACTCTGCCACCACCACTGTGCACCCTGTCCACCGACCTGCCCCACCGTGCCTGCCTGGAAATAAGAGCAAGGGGAGGCAGTCTAACCCCGCAGGTATCGGAGATTGCGGCCTCCTCCGGTCTACATAGAACTGCATCACTGGGCTCCGCTGAGACAGAGTAAAGCACTGAGCATGACAATCAATGCCCTCCCTTCGGGAGCAACCCACGTATATCTCTTCAACCCGGTCCGGCCCTTCTGACCCCCACGGAGCCTATACCCCGACATGGGAAGAACAGACGCTAAACAACCCAAATTGAACTTTGACGCCAGGAAGTCTTCACAATCCCAGGTGGAAATGGAGGGTGAGCAGTCCACAGCCCCTGATCAACCCACTTCTACAGATGATCTGAAAGCCCTCCTGCTCATCATACAATCCAGCCTCACTTCCATAGAAACAAAAATGGACACTATGAACACGTGCAAAAGTGACCAACACGAAGAGAGGGTCAAAGAAACTGAACGACGCATTTCTAACTTAGACGATGCCTCCACTACCACCATCACTAAAACACTGGATATGGAGAAAGTATTGAAGATCATTGCCGCAAAGAATGAGGACTTGGAATCACGCTCCAGGTGCAATAATTTACGCATCTTAGGCATACCAGAATCTACAGCAACTGGCAAAATGGAGGTACTTTGTGGAACGTATGCTCTTGGCTGCTTTTGGTAGGGAGGCGTTCTTCTCTGTGTTTATCGTAGAGAGGGCGCACCGCTTGCTGGCCCCCCGCCCGGTGCTTGGAGCCCCTCCTCGCCCCATTATTGCGAGGATTCTCAATTACCGGGACCGGGATGCCGCTCTTCGACTCGCCAGGGAACGCAAAAAGGTACTCTTCGATGGCACAGATGTGTCAATATACCCTGATTTCACACTGGCTGTTCAAGAAAGTCGCAGAAAATTCCTCTCAGTAAAGAAAAAACTCCAAGAAATGAATATTGAATACACCATGCTCTTCCCTGCACGTCTCAAGATTAATCATCAGGGGAGATTGCATTTCTTTACAAACCCACAGCACGTCTATGACTTTTTAAAAACTCTGCAAAACAACAGTTGATGGACAGAATGCAGAACAATGTCATACATTCACCCCAGTACAGAGATCTGGGTCTAAATCCATCATTTTTTTGCTCACCATGCCATTCCAGTTTGAACCCAGCCATATGCAAATCAGTCTTGACCCTGTGCCTCATGGGAACAGTCCATCCCGAACTGCCAAGCTAGGTCCTCCCTGGACTGGAAAGAAGCATCCTGGGACCGGTTTCGGGGTTTCACCCCTCTTCAGCCAGGATAGCTTGTTTCCAGTGGCATGGAGAGCACTATTCTGCATTCCGTCCATCAATTGTGTGTCTTTTGCTTTCTCACCCTAAGTGCACCAGGAATGCCCAGACGTGGGTCCTGGGCTCACTGCGCCACTGGAATCAAGGTATCCTGGCTGAAGATGAGTGAAACCCCGAAACTGGTCCTAGGATGCTTGTTTCCGGTCCAGGGAGGACCTGGCTTGGCAGTTCGGGCTGGACTGTTCCCATGAGGTACAGGGTCAAGACTGATTTGCATATGGCCAGGTCTAAACTGGGGTGGCATGGTGAGCAAAAGAATGATGGATTTAACCCAGATCTCTTGACTGGGGGTGAATGTTTTGATTTGTTCTGCATTCCGTCCATCAATTGTGTGTCTTTTGCTTTATCGCCCTAAGTGCGCCACGTATGCCCATACGTGGGTCCTGGGCTCACTGTGCCACTGGAATCAAGGTATCCTGGCTGAAGATGGGTGAAACCCCGAAACTAGTCCTAAGATGCTTTTTTCTGGTCCAGGTAGGACCTGGCTTGGCAGTTCGGGCTGGACTGTTCCCATGAGGCACAGGGTCAAGACTGATTTGCATATGGCCAGGTCTAAACTGGGGTGGCATGGTGAGCAAAAGAATGATGGATTTAACCCAGATCTCTTGTCTGGGGGGAATGTTTTGATTAGTTCTGCATCCCGTCCATCAATTGTGTGTCTTTTGCTTTTTAAAAACTCTGCCAGGACTATCAAAAGACCGATCCTCCCCATCCAGACACACCCGAGTCTGATGGAGACACATCAGATGTGGAATGACAACTTGACCTGAACCCGTGGCACACGTAACTATTCCGATTAGGCACAATCTCAGACGGCGAGTCTCTCCCCCTGTTATTCTCTACACTAACGGAGGATCCGAACACCCAACGCTGTACTGGGACACATGCTCCGCTGCTTGCAGTGTCACTCGCTATGGACTGGAGGAGATCACCACTACTACCCCCCCCCCCGGGCACCCCTGCTGAGGCAAGGGGTTGATGGCTGCCCTCTCTCTGCCACCCACTCAGGTGAACCCTAAACTGACTTGGTTTGAAATGGTTAATATGTTTGTCTCAATCTCCCCAGTTGGGAGCAAGGCACATGGGACCTTTGGGGAGGAGGGGTGCATATCACAGCAGGGTTGGGCTGCTGATGTGGGGGGAGGTTACTGGGAATGTTGTATACCACTTACTGTTCCGCTACTTTACTCATATATGCCCCTACTGATTGTTCAGGTTAGACTACACACGCTATCCACCATTATCATTATGCACAACTGCTATGGAGACTCGTCCTAGTCCCCCCAGATATAATTTCCTGACATGGAATGTGCACGGCCTGGGCCACCCCCGCAAATGTAGACATATCCTGTCTTATCTAGACCGCCACAACATTCACTGTGCTATGCTCCAAGAAACGCACCTCACCTCCACCTCACCCACCACATTCGCATCCCATTGGGCGACCTACAGATGCTTCTCATCCTACTCCTCCTATGCCCAAGGCACGGTTATCCTTGTAAGACTCATGCTTCCCTACATCCCCATCGGATCTTACGGAGACCCACAAGGCAGATACAGTTTCCTGTGGGGGCGACTATCCGTCCAATCTATAATCCTTGTCTCTTGCTGTGGGCCTAACACTGATGACCCTGAACTAAAGGCACGATTGCGGGACCTTCTCACGGATTACCAGGAGACGGCTGAACGGGAATTACATAGAAATACCCTAGATATAGTTAATATTTTTAAACACTTTTATAAAACCTTATACAAGACGCACAGAACGCAGCCAGTAGTCTTCACCCCTTTCTTCGAAGACACCGCCATTGCGTGGCTGGAAGACAACCAAAGAGAATTCCTTCTTGCTCACCATGAGGACGAAGAGATCATATAGATTATGCAGCTACAATCTAGCAAAGCCCCAGGGCCTGATGGCCTTCCGGACGAATTTTATAAACATACCGACACCTTCTTATCCCTATGCTACGGCATGTCTTCGAAGAAGCCCGCAAGACGGGCATACTGCCCAAAACCATGCACGAAGCGCTCATTATCTCCCTACCAAAACCAGGCAAGCCACCATCGCAGTGCGACTCGTACAGGCCCCTATCCGTTATTAATGTCGACGCCAAGATCCTGGCCAAACTGATCGCGAATCGCATCAGTCCCCTTATGCCCGTATTGGTCCTCCCTGATCAGTCGGGATTTGTACCGAGCCATAGCACGTCTCACAATTTGCGTACCCTGTTTGCGGTCCTTCATGATATCGACCCTGACACGAATGCAGCGGCCATCTTCCTAGACGCCACTAAGGCATTCGATTCCCGGGAATGGGACTACCTTGTCTTTGTCCAATGCCGCATGGGGTTCCCCACTCTTTTTTTGGCCTGGATAAACCTATACACTGGCCTGCGAGCCACTGTAATGGTCAACGGCGCTTGATCCTCCCCCTTCACGGTAGCCAGAGGCCCCCAACAGGGATACCCCCTCTTGCCCCTTCTCTTTGCCTTGGCTATTGAACCCCTAGCCGCTAAGGTCCGACAGCACTTCTGTGACCATGCCCTCATTTAGCCGGAGAGACAAATACTAATCTCCCTATATGCGGATGACTTTACTCTTTATCTACGGAACCCGGACGAAAGTCTTAACCCCATTCTCAGGTTATTTATTCTATTTGGTCTTCTCTCTGGGATCAATATTAAATGGGGGAAGTCCCAGACATATGCCCTTACCTGCTCAACTCTGCGTTTTAAGCCTGACTATGCCATCACGTGGTGCAACAATACACTCACCTACCTTGGTATTGTCATCTCTCGCAACCGGGAGGAACTGATGAGAGCTAATTATGGCCGCACACTTAACCTAATCGTAGAGCAAATTACCAGATGGATTGCACTACCCCTCTCCATGGCTGGGAGAGCCGCCCTTATAAAAATGGTAGTCCTCCCCAAGCTGCTCTACCTATTCACTAATATCCCCCATGCCCCCAGCCGACACTTTTTCAAATCGGTCAAAACTCAACTCATACGCCTCATTTGCAGTGGGAAACAGGCAAGACTACGCTGGGACACTCTCACACGGCCCTTTGATGCTGGTGGCTTTGAAGTACCAGACCTGGACTTATACTTCATGTGTGCTCAAGCTCAATTTGCATCATATTGGATAAATCTTCCCCCCTATATGCCTCATCTAGTGATAGAGGACAGATACATGACTCCGACTCCGTGCACTGCCTATCTGAGCACTCCGCCTCCACCACTGTACAATGCACTACCAGCGCCTGGCACGATCTAGCTAAACTGCTGCAATGCACCCTGCTATACTTCCCCCTCCTTCCTATCCTCAGTAGACACGATCTACCGGTCACACAAGAGGGAGGTTGTCGCCGGCTCCTTCGTAAACTGTCCGTCCAGACCTGGGGGCAACTTTACATTGGGGGAAAGTTCTGCACCAGCGAAGAGTTCTTTGGCTCCACATCTCCTACCCCATTGGAGCGATTCTACTATACCAGACTGCGTCAAGATATGAAGGCCCTCACTCCCTGCTTTCCACAGGAGCCCCTTATTCTATCTCCCCTGCACGCCATCCTACAGCATACCGCTCCCACGCACGTTGTGTCACTATTGTATCGCACCGTGCAGAGGGACAGGACGTACAACCCCTCCTTGGCCAGGAGCAGATGGGAAGGAGAACTGGGATTTCCTCTCACCGATGACCAATGGTCCTTCTGCTGTAGGCAAACTGGAAGCATCTCTGCTAGTAGCAGATTGCGTATCATTCACTACAAATACATTCATTGCCTTTATTACACACTTGCGTGCTTACACCTCATACGCCTCCGCGATAGCGACCGATGTGATCGCTGCGGGAGTGAGGGAGTAGACTTCAGACATGTTGCCTGGGACTGCCCACCCATTTGTAGTTTCTGGACGGAGGTGCTGACTGCACTGGACCACATGACATGGCTTCATATTCCTGACGACCCCCAAACCACTCTTTTAGGATACACTGAGACACTGGCCATAAAGGTACAGAGGTACGCCTCCCTCGCACTCCTTCTTGCCAAAAGACAGTTTGCTTGCATATGGGAAAGAGGGAGGGCATCCAAATTCAAAGGTTGGCTACAAGATCTTATCTATTGTCAAGAACAATTGCACATACATGCAGAACTTCTGCCCCCTTCCTCCCGTCCACGGGATATAGGGGCCCCCTCCAAATGTATTTATTGGAACACACCACCGCCACAGACCCCACTACTGCCCCCTGCATCAATGACGAGGACTTACACCCCCAGGAGGTAAACTAATGCATTAAGGGCCCCACCCAGGCCAGGAAACACAATTCGGAAGGGGGACAAAATACCAGGTGACATCACTCCATAGCTCACTGCTCAGGATATGTTTAACACACACGGGCATCTCCCACCTGCAGATGTGCACAAGTGGCACTGTTTCTTTTTTCTTGTTTGCTTGTTTTAAGGCAAAACTTTTATAATCGTATGCTGATACTAACTCAACTCGTCCCACCTGACGTGGCCGGCCCAATGTGGTTGTAGGCGGCTTTGCAATGCCGGCCCACCCAGGGATTTAGGCACCATGCTGTGCTCAATGCCCATTGCCTTTAATAAAGGTTTTTGAAAACTCAGTTTGGGGGGAAGGGGAGATTCTTCTTGCATTGTGCTGCCACCTTCTCAAAGTCAAGGCTTTTTTGTCCCTGAGCCAGAGTTTTAGTTTCACTAATTGCGCTGATCTTTTCTTATGTACCCCCGGTATTAGGAAGGTCATAGCATGGTGGTCTGACCAGTCGCAAGGAGCAATTGAGGATAGCCTGACCGCCATTGCCTTTGAGATGATCCAATTGAGTTTGGAGCCTTTCATGTGGGTTAGTGGAGTGAAGGCTTGAGTAAGAGATTGGTCTTCTAGGAGATCTTTAAGGATGCTGACTAGAATGTCATTAAGGTCATTCCAGTGAAGGTTAAAGTGTCCAAGTAATATATCACTGGAGTGGGGGGAGGCATTTGCTGTAATGATTTCCATGAAGTGGTCGATGAATGGGTCATTCTTACCTGGGGGGTGGTCAAAGGTGTGCAGTTTGCAAAATTGATTAGAGTCATTCCTTTGGAGAGTGTGAGATATTTGCAGTAGTCACGAGGAACCCAAGAGAAGTTGGGTAACAGAAAGGTAGGAGCGGTAGTTGCAAGCAATACCTCACCCTTTTTTTATTTGCCTGGCAAGCCTAACAATCTTGTAGTGTGGAGTAACCAATAAATACAGGTAGGGTGATAATGCTTTGTTGAGCCAAGATTTGGTGAAGATTGCCACATCAATTTCTTGACTCAGGATGAGTGAGGCGATGTTGGAAGCATGCTTCACTGTTGATCAGCAATTAAGTAGGAGACCTGAGAGCGGTAAGGCTGAGTTCCCAGGGGTTATGTTGTGATTTGGGGTGGATAAATGTACTCACGTTAAGTTGTTACTGTTTACCCCTCTGTTTCTGAGTGTGAATGTTCTATTTGTGTTGGTTGAGACAGTATGAATTTTGTTTTCGTCTTTCTTGTCAGGGGGATTGGAAGTGGCAGGTGTTGCCTCATAAGGTAGTAGAAGAGCTGATGTTTCATCCTCCGATCGATAGTTAAGTTGTTTGCGAGGTTGATAGTGTCTATTGGCCAGCGACATGGGTTGATGGAAAGGCTTGATTTGGGGGGAGAGTCTGATTTTTGATTGAGCTTTATTTTAGAGAGAGAGTGTTTGGTAAGGTGTTGGATGCTCTTCATTTCAAGAATAATGTTATGGATGCTCTGAGCGATGTTGGCTGTACGGAGGTTCAGAACTTCAATGTCCATTAGTGTCGATTGTTTTAGCAGCGGAGGGACCCGTGGATCAGAACTTGGTCAGCTAGTATACTCGGGAGTCCTGGTAGAAGAGTTCAAACTCCCTGTGGCTGCATTTCTGTGTGGAGAGGTGTGCAAAGGGCTTGTCTTGCTCAGCAGGTTGGCAAAAGGTCCTTTTCAGGGGTAGGCAGCAAGCTCTGGATGACCTGTGTGCTTGCTGCTATGGATGTGGGATTGAGGTGAGGATTGGACGATGGGGATTCAGGCGTCGCCTTTTTGAGATATTGAGGATGTTGGGGAGGGAGGTGGTGAGTGGTACTTTATTGGACTTAGGGCAGATGCTGCCCTGAATACTGTGCTGTAGGGACATCATGTGGGGAGATTAGTGCCAGTCCATTCTTTAGGAATGGGTGTTAAGGAGCTTAAGGG
Organism: Triturus cristatus; assembly: GCF_964204655.1. Taxonomy (NCBI): domain Eukaryota; kingdom Metazoa; phylum Chordata; class Amphibia; order Caudata; family Salamandridae; genus Triturus; species Triturus cristatus. Next base: position 1,207,714,064 of record NC_140591.1, on the reverse strand, counting down.
GGTAGCTTCTGCTTTTGGTGATTTTAAGTGGGAGGCCCTTACCCGGGGATGCAGACTTTGCACTGTAGTGAGCACTGCTCTGACATGAATTAGATTGAAACAGCGGGCGCTGGGGATGTGTTGAAGGATTGGAGCCATGCATCTGCTCTTTGAGGGTTGTGAAGAGGTCATCAAATCTTCTGAGATCCTTGTTTGGAGCTTGGATCAAAACTATACAATTTTTATAGATTGTAACGTAATGTCAGCTCTTTGGTTTTGAGAAGGAGTGATCGTGATTTTGGTGCTGTACAGAATGTTTCTGGTTTCAAGAACGTTAAGTAGGTTTATTATGGCTGCCCGCCATAGTGCTGTTTTTCTGGTGTAGAAATTTCGGTCATTAACAATGATGCCCTTTTCCATGCTATAGTACGGGTCAGAGATCAGAGTTTTAGGGTAACTTCTCAGAAGATTGAGCTTGAAGGTTTTTTAGGCGGTCTTGGATAGGTTGGGTGGTAAGTGATAGTGTGAGAGTTACATCCTGCTGGTTTCAGGCATGATCCTGCCATGCTGGTGGGAGAGAGAAAAGCAGGTAATGCAAGGTGAATGATTCTTGGCTGATTGATAGATTGATTCTATCTGCTTTCTCAGTGACTTCCCTAGATAAAGGAATTTGAATGAGAAAATGCAGGTTAAACAGAATAGATGGTGCTATCTGCTTACACAGGGGCTTCCCTAGAACGCCTGTCGGAATGTCCAAAGGCAGAGATGGAGTGGCGGGTGGACTAATCGGAGAGAAATAGGAGGTGTAGTGTGGCTATGATTCTGATAAATTCCCTATACTGTGTTGTAGGAAATTTAAACAACGTCACTTCATTATGTAGGGTAATCGCATAGGACCAGCAAATGGAACTAGGATCCGAGGTGACAGGACCATATATCAGTTTCAAAAGCCCTCTTTCCTGTGCATGAGGATGTTTAAAGATAACCACTATGTTGTAAGTGGTGTCCAGACTAAGAGTCCCCTTTCTGTTCCTAAGGACAGGTAGCTTGGGTCTATCTACCTTCTTACTGCTGGCAATACATGAGGAAGGGCAAGGGTATCATTCAGGGTCGGACATTTTGAATAAAGGAAAGCAAACAAGAGACATGGAGCAACAGGAAAGGCCATTTTGATAGAGGGAAAAACAACAGAGAATATGGAGCTGCATACGCACTCTAAATCGCAGCCCGGTCAAGAGGTCACGATTTAGTATGGTACACAGGGAAGTTAATACTACAGTGCTCCCCACAAATCATGCATGTACAGCTGCCATTTTAGGGAAACCCTGGCTATCATATTCAGACCAGGCAAGCATAACAAACCATTCCCCAACTTCCGCACCCCAGTTTAAGTTTGCAACGACTATCCACCCACCAAACTAAAAAGTAAAGCCAAGTGCAGTTTGGGCCACCATATCACTTCTATTTATGGGCGCCATAAAGGGAGTGACTGGCATACATTCATTTTTTTCCTGCCATCTGCCCAGGCAGTCCCTCATGTGCAGTGTAAATAGGGTTTCCTTCACAGTGAGCCTGGAGAAGTGTCCTTCGCAGTTAACTGACCTGAAACGTACGTGTTTTTTGGATCCTCACATTGAAGAGAGAAAAGCATACCTTCAAAGATCATCTCCATTCAGAACCATCAAATTGGCCCTATCCCAGCCTCCTCCAGGAGTGTGCCCAAGTCAGTGTGGCCCTAGGATGCCTCTGACATGTCCCCACTCCAAGTCAAATGCGCCATTGCACAGACTGCATTTACATTCTCCAGCGCTGCCACTCGTTCCTGTTTGACTTGCTGCTAGGGCAGTCGTTGGGCACCTCTTGTGTCTCTTGCACTTTGGCGGCAGTGGCCGGTGCCATGCCAGACATCTGTGCCCGGCCTGTGTTGCTCCAGTAGAGTCTCAAAGAATAGGGTGTGGCCCTCAATCATCACTTTTAGCCCGGCAGAGAATATTAGTAAGTATTTGAGGCAGGCTTCACGCATCATTTTCTCTACTGCCAGGAACGAGTAATGCTTTTGATGCACCACTATTATGCAGTCTGGGAAGACTACCACACAGCAGTTTTCAACTCACTTCGCAGGTATTATTCTGCCTATTTTGTCCTTCTGCATCATCAGCCTTGTGGTCCAAAGAGCCACCCTCTCAGTGAGGACTGTTATCTGTTTCTGTGGGGAATCCACCGAAGGCCCCATTTCCCCTAGCATGTCTTTGTGGTTCTTATCTCTGTCAGCCAGACACTTGTGGTTCTCTTGAAAGATGCCAAGATCCAGTGAAACCTTGTCGGTCATGGCCACCGGCCCTTCATGGAGGCGTTAAGTGCGGTGAGCATTTGGCCCAGTTTATTCTCTGAGCTTGACGCTAGAGACTCAAGCATATCCCTGATAGACCACTGAGCCTCCACATAGGGGGAAGTAATGCCGACCCTGAATTTTGGCAACACTTTCAATTCTGCTGCTGCTCATTGTGCAGAAAGCCACCTCACCAATGTGCCAATAGTATCATCATCTGGCTCAGGCGACAAACCCCTCCTCTGCCAATCAGTCCCAGAAGATATGCAGGCAACCTCATTGAGTAGTAGACATTCAGGGGAAGAAAGAGGGAGTCACACTTGCCCCCACAATACCCTGGACAAGTAAGTCTCACCAAAGGGAAAGTTTGGTCTTCCTGAAATCTGCAGTTATTTGAGTGTCAAGTTTTGCCAGCTCCCTCTACTCCTCTCAAATCATGTCACCACTCCAACGCAGCCTCAATGATGTCAAGAAGAAGAGATAGTCTCTAGCTTCCCACGCAGTCCAGAACCTCCTCCACGCACCAGAGTTGTTCAAGGGGGTGGGCCTCCCCTGAGCATGAACTGCACCTCAGGGAACACAGGGACCCCCTCAATCGAACTGTGGCTGTCATAGTGAAGGCTGTCAGCCAACACAATTACCTGCAGGTCAGCCAGTGCTCCTTGTCATGGAGTCCTCTCAGCTACCTCCCACCAACGTGCAGTGCCTCACTCACCAGCAGATGTTGGGCTCTGGTCGCGCTCAGTCTCATCCATCTTTCCTATGGGCCAAACGGTCCGGTCCCCACTTTAGCATCACCTCGCTGCCCCAAGAGGATCCCCAAAGGCAGGCGGCTCCAGCAGCCTAGCAGTTGGGCCAGCAGCAGGGGGGCAAAGCACAACATCCCAGCATCACAGTGACACCCAACATCAGCTGACACCACTCTCAGCTATTTCTTCTCAGGGGAAGGCTCCGGCCCCTCGATTGCTGCCACCCTTGGTGATGTTAAACCATGGCTGCCATGTTTGGAGGCCAGGAGGCCCAGCCCTCAACCGAGCATGGCCATGCTGTTGCTAGGGCTGAGGCAACATCAATCAACTTCCTTGGCTAAGCAGGCCTAGCAGCAGCCTGAGAGGACAATCTTTCCTGCCTGCAGGCTCTCGATGCATCAGAATGGCAAGGGATTCCATGCGATGGACCAGGGCTTCCTAGAAAGGAGACATCCTGTGATCCTCAAGCCATACCCCCTATTATTATTATTATTATTATCTTTATTTAATTTTAGTTTGTGCATCCAATAAAAAACAAAAAATATAACAGGGAGGTGAGCCAAAATGAATAAATAGGGGTCATAAAAAATTATAGGAAGAAAATCCCTTGCTCCTCTTTCCCATCAAAAATTGTTATAAAAAAATAAAGTACATCGATGTTTCTATGTTATAAATAAAACCCTGGACCAATTCTTGTCAGTGACATTACTGGATCTTCAAACACATATTCCACAAGCACTTTACTTCTACAGTTGTAGGGCCTCATTTATTGGATTTTGGAGTAGGGCAACTACCTGCCCAAAAACAATCAAAAGAGGCATTTTCCTCGCAGCACAAATGAAAATAGGAAAATATGAGGAGAAATAAAAATATTTCTCCTTGCTATGCCTCACCTTGGAATGTGTACAGATTTAGTGCATCACCTGGTTTACATGATTTTGTAAATCTGGGGCAGCGTCAAATTCCATGAGTGTTTTGTGTAGGAAAACCCACCGCAACACCCATGGAACGCCTCCCAGGCGCAGATTAAGGCAACACAGCGGTTTCCGCTGCATCGCCTTACTCATGATTTATGAGGCCACTCAAAGCCACTATGGGTGGATTTGCGTGGTTTCATAAATCTTTTTGAGAGACCTGCATCACGCATGAACCACTTTACATTGTGCAAAAGTGACACAGGATTCTCATACATAAGCCCCCTAGCGTTTTTGACTGTCGTAGTTTGCTCTGTAATATCCAACGTCACAAATATTTCTTGCTCCATAGGTCCGTTGCATCTCATTTACAGCAAATAGAATACGGGTAGTTGTAACCCTACCCAAGAAACAATTCTCAGATTGTCTCTAAAAGGAGTTCCTACCAGCAGCAGGTTTAGCACAGACTTCTTATAACGGAACTATCCAATCAACAACATATGTGGGGAAGTTCTCTTCACAAAGCACCATTGCTAAAATGCCATATAAATAGCCAAAGAAAAATGTTTCTGTTAGAAAATATAATATTGACTTGTCAGATTCAATTTGACTCAGAATATTTTGCTTGATAGCCTGTATTCTTCAGAAATCAACATGATGTGAGTTGATTGGGCATGAACAGCTAATTTTTCGTTCTGCATGGCATTCGGCAGCCTCCTCAATATTTTCAGCATCTTAGGAGGTAAATACAGTGCTTAACATTTATGGAGATAAGCGACTCCATGACTGAAACAATGAGAGAAAAACCTAAAATGCATTCTGCTTTGCTGTACACCTTAGGAGCACATTTTTTACTGACATGGAGAAGGTCATCTGTCATAAAATTGAATTTGCTGTCTAAAAATTGATATGTAACTTGTGAAGATTGTAAAAAAGATTAAAACTTAAGGTTTCTGCTACAGATTCTGAACTTTTGAAGTCATAATAAAAGTACTATTGACAAGCATTATATGTTTCTTTCCTACAGCTCAGATTTTTTTATAGCCATTAATTATGCAGGTCCAATCAAATTAAACACACAATCACATATTACATGGTTACAAGTATGCATCCACAAATATGCCGGTGCATGACTATGTGTCTTGATGTATTATGTGAATATATATGCACCCATGTGTGTGCTGCTATTTTTATTTTTATTTGAAGTGTTTAGTCATACGTGAAAAATGGTGCAGAGCTCCTTCTCTCAATTTGTGGGAAGGGCAATGTTTCAAAAAATTGTAAAATACCCCTCACACACTGAAACATGATTCAGTGTCATGCTTCATCATTGGGGTCTTCCCGTCCCTCTACGGGACCTAGCGTGCTACGACTTACGTAGACGTAGGAGCACATTATTCAGTGATTGGTGAGTATGTGTTGTGCTTGGGATCATGAAAAGAAAATGTGAGATGGTTAAAAATTCTCTGGCTAGTGGAACGAAAATACTTTTTTGTCTTCCCTGGCTGAGAATAGTAAACGTGGGGAGGTGTAGATGGTGTACTATAATGAGTCACCTCCTACAAGGTCGACATGTTTCAGAAGCCATCCCCGTGGCTTTCTTCCTCAGGACCAAAAATCGATCCCTGTTACACCTCAATGGGTGATAGAATAAATGTACATATGCCTGATAGTCACAAACAATGTCCTTTGTTCCCTGTTATGGGAGTAGAAAAATATACCACTTGTATATCTTAAGAACTTTAGAATTTAATCGTTATCGCTCCATGAGCTCACATGAGTACCTTCTCGTGGCTCGTCGTTGAGGTTCCGAGGAGCCACGAGAAGGTACTTCCTTTGGTGATCGCGCTCCTTCCAGCATTGTCTATTTGAAGGCGCCCTACACCGCCCGTGTGAGCTCATGGAGCGATAACGATTAAATTCTAAAGTTCAGGGAAGACAATAAAGTATTTTCGTTCCACTAGCCAGAGAATTTTTAACCATCTCACATTTTATTTTCACGATCCCACGCACTACACATACTCACCAATCAGTGAATAAAGAGCTCCTACGTCTACGTAAGTCGTAGCACGCCCCGTTCCGAAGAGAATGATGAAGCATGACACTGAATCAGGTTTCAGTGTTTGAGGGGTATTTTACAATTTTTTGAAACATTGCCCTTCCCATGGTATATTTTTCTACTCCCATAACAGGGAACAAAGGACATTGTTTGTGACTATCAGGCATATGTACATTTATTCTATCACCCATTGAGGTGTAACAGTGATCAACTTGGTGCAATATGTACAAGGTGGTTACAAGATTTATATACAAGGGAAAAGACAATACTACTAGGCACAGATTTACCAAGACCATACTTACTAAAAGAAGCATTTCCAGCCAGTAGGGCACTTGGTTATTTGTCTGGCCTCAAAATAACTTTGTCTTTTCCCTTGTATATAAATCTTGTAACCACCTCGTACATATTGCACCAAGTAGATCACTAAGCACCTTTGTCACATGAGCACTATATGTATATATTTGACCTATTTCTGAACAGCCTCTTTGTACTTTTGAAAAATGAATATATCTGAATGAAGTAAATCTGATAAAATGTAAAGTGGATATACATAAACATTGTTATTCTCATTATTCCAGATAACGCTTCCTATCTGGTCAGGCGTGTGTTTCATTCATATTCCATTGATATTTGGTTTATGCAACTCTTTATGCGCAAAGATAATTAAACCCGACAGAACCATTTTTGTTTATAAACGTTATACCCAGGTTCTGAGGGGTACCAGGTTGCCCCACTTTGTTTTTGGGTTTGGCTATGAAGCACATAGCCAGTGTTGCAACATTATCCGATACCAAGGGCCATATGTAGGTAGCCAAATACCGGTCGGTAACGGCCGAAATTCGGTAAAACAGACGTTACCGACCGGTATTTAGATAGTTGAGATGTAGGAGGCCAAAAACACATATTCGGTAAATATGAATCGGTAAATACCGATTCAAATTTACCGACTTCAAAAATACCGCTTCAAATTTACCGAATACATATTTTCCGAATCGGTAAATATGAAGTGGTAAATATGAAGTGGTAATACGGAAAAATGTTATGTATGTAAATTCGGTAATTAAGAAATCCTTCAAAATCGGTAAATAAGAGTCGGTAATTAACACTGATAGAAAGCAGGTGGTAATTTTCAACAGTGCATTTAAGCAATCCCAAAATGCAACAGCATGGACAACATGGCTGCTCTGTATGTCATTGCAAGGCGGCTACGTCTACAGGCTGCAGGACTGAGGATATGGAGACGGGAGGAACGCATCTACAGACAGCGCATCACACTCTTCCAACTGACTGACGCAGAGATACATGAAAGGTACAGGCTACACCCCCAAACCATCTTGGACCTGATAAGGGACCTGCACCCACTCCTGGACCAGCCAACAAGAAGGGCCCATGCCATACCACCACATGTGCAGGTGCTCTGCAGCCTACACCTACTTGCATCTGGCAGTTACCAGGGGGTGATAGCTGCGGTGGGCGGTGTTTCCCAGAGTTGCATGTCCCATTTCTTCAGGAAGTTCCTTGATGCCATGATGCAGAGAATGCACCACTACATCAGCTTTCCAAACACACAGGCTGAACTGCAGAAAACCAAAACTGACTTTTATCAAATGGCACAGTTCCCCCATGTCATTGGCTGTATAGATGGCACACACATCCCAATCTGCCCACCAGCTGCCACTGAGCACATCTACAGAAACAGAAAGTCCACCCACTCCATCAATGTGCAAGTAATCTGCGATGCAGGGAACATCATCACTGATATCGTTGCCAAATTCCCTGGGAGCACCCATGACTCCTACATCTTCCAGAACAGTGGGATCTACACACGACTGCTTGCGGGAGAATTCGGAGAAGGATACCTGCTAGGTAAGTAACAGTGACGCTACATAGTACTCAGTGCAAATCATAGTGTATTGAGGCATGTGACTGATGTCTCCCTTCTACTTACCTAGGGGACAGTGCATATGCCGTGCGGTCATTCATCCTCACTCCCTACCTACACCCATCAACCCAGAGAGAGAGACGATATAATGTGGCACACAAATCTACTCGCAATGTGGTGGAGCGCACGTTTGGACTACTGAAGAGCAGGTTTCGCTGCCTCCATAAGAGTGGAGGTGCACGCCAGTACACACCCATCCTCTGCTGCAAGATTATTGCCACTTGTGCAATGCTGCACAACCTTGCCACAAAGAGAGGCACAGAGGTCGAAATGACATATATTGAGGACAATGATGATGAGCCTGCGCATGCAGAGGCCAACGCAGCAGGAGTACAAGCAGCAACAGATGGAAGAGTGAGACGGGCAGAGATCACATCCAACTATTTCTGAATGAGTAAGGGGACACAGCCTGTAGTTGGATGCCATGACGTAGTTTAATCAGGCAGCACTACGCCACAACACAAAGGAAACTGTATTGCAACAACAATGAACAATTAAATTTTGTGAGTCAAGGGTTACTTCACCCAAATGTGTAATTGTTTCGCATGGGGCATTAATGTTTGCGCCCACGCGCAGCAGTGCGGGATGGAATTGAGGGGGGTCCTCACTGGCTGGGGTACCAGTGGCACCACGTTGACGCCTGTTGCTCCGACGAGTGTCTGGGACGGGGGGGGGGTTATGCTGCTCCTGCTGGTCGTGTCTTCTGTGCCGCCAGCATCCAAAGCGCCAGCTGCTGCAGACTGGCTGGTGAGCAGCACTTCTAGTGCACTTGTGACCCTAACCATCCCCCTGGACACATCTGTGCTGCACTGTGCAAGGCCCTCCTGCATCGCAACAGAGCGCCTGCAGATCAGCAATGTGGCAGTCGCCAGCCGGTTCACTGCCCTCGAGGTCTGATCCTTCCTCTGATGTCCCCTGCGTCGTGTGGCCCTGTCCTCATCGAACTTTGAGCACAGCTCCATGATGGATTGGGACATGTCCCGCATGCCCGCTGCCATATCAGCAATGCCCCCTGCCATGGTGGTGATGTCCTTTTCAATGTTTCCAAAGGTGTTGTGTAGTCCACGCATCTGTCGCTGTACGGACACCATTGCCCTTGCCTGTACGCGTTGTATTTTCACCATGGTGCCCTCAAGACCTGAGAACACTCCATGGCCCTGCCCAAGGGGAGGTGGACTCTGCGGCCGAGCCCTGCGGCGCCGTCTGCCAACTGTGTGTTCTCCCTCAGATTCGGACGGCACACTGGCATGGGTTACATCCTGGGGTACATTGGACGTTTCCGGGCCCCTAGACTCATCGGAAGATGAGTCGGTCACATCCAACCTAGCTGCAGGACGCCTCCTCAACCTGTGCTGTGCAGGAGGTGAAGATGGTGGTGAAACCTGCAGGACTGGGGATGCTGGCTGGAGCGGCGATGCTGGCTGGGGTGGTGTAAGTGCCTGTGGTGCCGTTCCCTGGCCGGAACTGGTGGTGGCCTTCTCTGTGCTGGGTGTGTGGTGTGCTCTCTCTCCCTTCTCATGGCCAGTTCTGTGCGCAGTAGTGCCTGTGGACAGAAAAGCAACAGCAGCTAAGTGTACCTGAAGCTTTGTCTTGCTGACATGACAATACAATTTCTAGACAGTATCTCAATGTCCTCGTATCATGTTTGGCCTTTCAGGGACTACATCTCCCATGATGCATTGCAGGCATGCACTAATACCTGTACTGGAGTGGGATTTGCATGGCACATTTTGGGAGTTGGGATAGGGGTGGGGGGGGCACATTGCTGTGCAAGCGTCTTACCTTGTTTGGAGGTGCCTCTGGCAGAGCTGTCAGCGTCCCCAATCCCCACGATGCTTTCTGGCTCAATCGTTGTCTCCACTAGCTCCTCAAGTTCTGTCAGGGCTGGTGCTCTGTTGCGTCCACCTCCTGTCTGGGTGGCCTCTTTTTTTAAATCTGCCACCTTCCTCTTGGTGATAATGCGGATGTCATACCACCGCTTCTTCAGGACATCGATGTCCCGGGGGGTCACTCCTATGGCATTCACCTGTGCCTGGATTCCAAGCCAGATCTTTCTTTTTTCTGACTCAGGCACTTGCTGTGACAGTTTCCCAAATAGTTTCTGGTGCTGCTTCACGACCTCCTCCACCAGAACTTGCAGCTCCTTTGGGCTGAATTTGAGCTTTCGCTTCCTCTCCCCTCCTTCCCTCTCTGTGTCCTGGCTGGCCATTCTTGCAGTCTCCAGGTCTGAATGTGGCAGTTGCTCTCTTCCTCTCCTCAGCACTCCCAGCCTCTCCAGAGTCTGCTAATTGTGTGCACCTGCCTGGGTGTGGCCACTCCCTGGTTGGGTGGGGTTGAGGTTGCACAGGATTGGCTGCTTGAAGTCATGTGTTGTTGAACTGCCGATTCGGTATTTACCGAATCGGAATTTACCGAATCGGAAAATACCGCTTCGGTATTTACCGAATCGGAAAATACCGCTTCGGTATTTACCGATTCGGTAAATTCCGATTCATGTTTACCGAATTTTACCGATTCGGTAAAGTTTACCGATTGTTGACCTACATATAACTTACCGATTCTTAAATACCGATTCGGTAAAATTCGGTATTTATGAATCGGTAAAAATAATTTACCTACATATGGCCCCAAGTGTGAGACATTCACCATGTTCTGTCTTTTTAGTCATAACCTCTTTGTATGGGATTCCAGCTGTAACTGTTGCAGCGTGGAATTTTAAATCCTCCCTTCGTCACAGACCAAATATCATACTAACATATTCACTCAATACATTCATTGGTGGGGCCCATAACACCAACACTCACACTTCATTGATCCGTTCTCACGGGAGAGATACATTTTCCAAACGCTGACATGAAAGGAATACCTTTTCACCTAAAGAACTTAATTTACATGAACATACATTGAATATCTTTATCAAACTCTGCTCTTCGAGATATTCCCTCCATTTAGTCGATAGATTAGTTAGTTGAATTTGGATATTTGGTGACTCAATTCTTTAATCTACATTTAATCTTTTTCTAATCTCTTCAAATAAATCACCCAACACATTTGTTTGTTAAAATAATAATTTTGTTCATCTAATTAATTGCAAATTTAATAAATCATAAACCAAACCACGGAACATCATATTTACCTAATCTGGCTATTAGTCGTCCTCTAAGTTATTCAAGTCGTGAAAAGTCTTTAATTCATCAAAGTCAGGCAACAATTCAGTCTTTCAAAGATTCAGGAAAACAGCTGTCCAGCAGTGTCACCGTCCCCTCCGTCAGCATAACGTCAGGAATCAGGAAAAGATCTGTGGTTGTGGTTTTTAATTTGCTTTGTCTACCAACTTTTATAATTAAATTAACATCAAAATGTAACAAAAATCAGCTTTAGGCAGTCCTGATTGGTGGATTTGGGGTCGTTCGGTGAAGTTCTGACATAGTCTATTTGGTTAGGTCATCACACTTGCTGGTTCCGGTTTTAAAGACAGTCTTTTGTTTAATAGTATTGGCAACTCTCCCAGTGCAACCTTGCTGGGTACATCTTGCATGGTGTCAGGACAAGGCCACTTGTTGCTGGCTGTGGCGCAGGCGCACTTCACCCAAAACCTCGTGGAACGGTGACTAGGGCCGTCAAGTCAAAGTCAGCCATCTTTACGAAGGCCCAATCGATCAACTTAAGCAAAACAAACACAAAACGTAATTAAAACATTGAAATAGCTAATAAAATGTTAAACCCTAACTAATTCTCTTATGTGTATGTAATTATCTAGCATGATAGCAACATTCAAAGCGTTTATATTCACCCAACGATGTCATCTGGTGCAACATACAGTTACATCACAAAGCAACATATACCATGCAATATTCTAATTTTCTACCATTATTATGCATACATACATTAGTATACACATTAATTCAGCCATGCAAATGCAAATCCCACGTGTAATTCTTTCATTAGTAAAGTTGATTAGATATCAATGCAAACAAATTAATAATATTACAATTAATAGATTATTCGGATTAATATAAACATGCAGAAATAGGGGGGGTATACAAAATTTTGTACTACCCGCTCCATCATAACCTCTAGGCTTGCTCCCTGCTACCCCTAGCACTTCCTTTGCAACCTCTGGCCTTACCACCCCTCTGAGGCCAGGGGTCGCAGTGAAAGAGTCAGGAGAAGCAGGGATGAAACTAGAGGTCACAGCTGTGACCCCTGACTACCCCCAAATGACTCCCATGCCACTTTGTATGCTGTAAACTGTAGTTCATTTTATCGATAAGGTCGGGAGTGACCAAGGATGTCACATGGGACCGTTTGCCAAGTGTGCGTGGAATGTGACAGCTTAAATCACAAGTAGGGCTACAGTTGAAGATATAGGGCACGCATGTAGTTTCCAAGGTTTCACTGTGCTCATGTGCTTTATTTGTAAAAGTTTGAAGTTCTGCCCACTAGGTGTGAATTTGGTTCTCCCCAACAGATTGATGAAATAAATAGCACGCCAGAAAACAGTATTACATTAAGGCATGTTGTTTAATGTCTAAGGGCCTCATGTAGGTAGCCAAATACCGGTCGGTAACGGCCGATTTTCGGTAATTATACCGTTACCGACCGGTATTTTGGCTTTTGAGATGTAGGGGGAGAATTTCTGTATTCGGAATTTACCGAATCGGTAAAATTACCGATTCGGTAATTTTACCGATTCGGTAAATTCCGAATACAGAAATGAGATGTAGGGGGACTGTGTGGTGTGTGTGGGGATTCGTTATTTACCACCAACTAATAGTTGGTGGTAAATGACGAATATGTGTGTAAATGCAATATTTTGCCCGTAGATGTGTGCAATGTGGCACACACATGCCCTCAGGGCATGTATGTGTGCCACATGTGCACACATGGCCGAATCAGGGGTGCAACAGGGTGTCAATGTGACACCCTGCCACCCTTGCATGTGCTCCCCCATTACCGAATCGGTATTTACCGAATCGGTAATGAGGCATACCTTCCCATCAATGGGAACGTATGCCTCATTACCGAATCGGTAAATACCGATTCGGTAATTACCGAATTTTTCCGATTCGGTAATATTTACCGACCAATTACCTACATAGCATTTACCACTTCATAAATACCGAATCGGTATGATTCGGTATTTATGAAGTGGTAAATGCCAGCCCACCTACATGAGGCCCTAAGTGAGTGTGAAAAATAGTGATAACTATTTTAACCTAATTCTAAATGTACCTGACATGTTTAGTCTCCCAGTATTTGTGATCATGAAAGACCAACCTTGACCTGATGCCGTCACAAACAACTAAAAGCATTTTAATTTGCCCTCTTTCAGTGCAACTATGATTTAAGCTCGTTAAGGCAGTGATCCAAAAGGTTGAACATATGAAGCAGGAGCCTACTTTTCACTAGGTTGTAAGTGATGATAAACAATATGAGTATAAACCTCTGCATCCCAGACTGTCACTAGAGGTGACTTTCTTTTAATACTAAAGTAAATTTAGTTTTATTCTGACAAAGGCCTATATTTGGCTAGGCATGTGTTTCATTACTCTTCTCTCTCAAGAAGAGGGCAGGGGCAGAGAATAGTGAGATAGTGAGGGGCTTCATTATATACAATAGAGTACAGAACCTGCATTTTGAGCCCACCAATGAGGAATCTCATTGCAGCTTGTGTACTCTTAGGGGCATATTTATGAGCCTGTGCATCACTCCTGTACCATGCAACATGGTGCAAGATCGACGTGAATGTAAAATGAGATTTATGAAGCCACTCAAGGCCACCTTGCGTGGCCCTGCGTGGCTTCCAAAATCTTGAGTACTGTAACGCAGCGCAAGTAGCTGCATTGCATTACTCTGCGCCAGGGATGAATTTCCATGGGTTTTGTATGGGTGTTCCTGCACACCATCAATAGATTTTGACGCATTACTATATTTGAAGTTGTAAATCGGAGAATGCGCCAAAAAGATATGCCTCCCCATGAGAGGCGTAGCAACGAGAAACATGTTTATTTCTCCTCGTTTTTCCCTCTTTCTATGTGTGCTGCGTTCTGCACTCTGCAGCAGACATAGAAAGAGGAAAACATTCTCAGGATTGTTTTTGTGCAGGAAGGTGCCCTATCCTGCACAAAAACAATACAGTGCCTGCATTGGTGCTTGGCTGACAAAATGGCACCAGCAAAAGGGAAACGGACAGGAATTCCCTGTGCGGCAGGGCAGTGCAGCAAGGTGACTTGCTGCGCTGCCCTGCACCACAAAAGTCATAAATATACCCCTTATTTTAGGAAAAGCAATCATAGCCTGCTCTGCAGGACTGCAACTCCATTTGCTAATGATGCTTCTTGTGAGTCACTTTTCTGTCTGTTCAGAGCATGCTGAAACAGTGGGTTGGCTTACTGAAAATAGCAAGAGAGGAACCGAAAAAAGCACAGCTTCTTTGCATATCATCTGCATGCCCATGAGTTTTGCATAATGTTAAGGCCCTTAGTTCCATTTCTGCGTGAGCCTAGGGGGAGAATCAGCCAGGCTGCAATGAAGTCAAGGGGCAATGCAAGCAGACCTGAGCGCATGAAGATTAACTACAATATGCAGAAAGACAGTTATTGTACAAAAATGATAATGCACATTTTGTGTCCATTAAATCATTACACAGACGTTTTATTTAGGTTTGGAGGCATCTTTTATCACGTGCACTTCTTTGACCCTGTTCGTCATTCATGCAGATTGCGTAGGAGGCACATCCTACCTCCGGGCTCACCAGATATGGGTTGTTTTACGTGGTTTGTTAAACGCTGCTCACATGGACACAATTCACATGTTCTTATTCAGAAAATAAAATGTTGAACCTTCTTATGCTATGTGAAATAATTTGTATATGAAATACATTTTGTGCTCTTTGTTTTATGTGTCAGCTTGTTAACTAAGGGCCATATGTAGGTGGGCTAATACCGGTCGGTAACTGCCGAAAATCGGGAAATTTTCTGTTACCGATCGGTATTTAGCCCTTTGAGATGTAGGAGGCTGGATTGAAGGATTGTGTAATTTACCGATTCGGTATTTTAAGAAATCGGTAAAATACAGAATCGGTAAATTACCGAATCCTTAAATCCTATGTAGGGAGCACTCAAGTGAGTGCATTTTTGGTTTAAGGATTCGTTATTTACCACCAACTACAAGTTGATGGTAAATACCGAATACCTTTTCAAAAGCAATATTGTGCTTTTTTAAAAGTGCCATGTGGCAGACATACATATGTGCGCCACATGTGCACACATGCACGATTCAGGGGTGCAACAGGGTGTCAATGTGACACCCTGCCACCCTTGAATATGCTCCCTCTATTACCGATTCGGTATACCGAATTGGTAATAGTGAATGGCTTCCCATTCATTCCTATGGGCCTCCATGCCCAGAGGAATGAATGGGAAGGTATGCCTTATTACCGATTCGGTAAATACCGAATCGGTAATAACGAATATTACCGAATCGGTAAAATTTACCGATTTTTTACCTACATTCTATTTACCGATTCTCAAATACCGAATCGGTAAAATTCGGTATTTAGGAATCGGTAAATAGAGATTACCTACATATGGCCCAAAATGTTCAAGGATATTTCAAGGTTTTTGAATACTATTATCCTCTTTTTGTGGACTAACTCATTGGCAGAAAACAGATGCATGGTAATATTGAAGATCTATTGAAGCTACAAATTAACATTTTGTACACAAGCTTTTATATTATGCCCTGCTAACAATGAAATGTTAGGCTTTTAGTGCTTAACACTGAATCAAATGTGAGATTAGGATCCCTAAACGGCATTATCAACGTTAAACTCTGTAATAAATCAAAGCTTCATGTGTTCTTGTTGCTACATCAAACGTGAGTTTTCATTCCCTGACTGTGAGGCAGAGGATTACCTCACTTAAGGGCATGGAGTGGCAAATCTTCAACACTTTCATCTCCTCCATGTTCTATGAACGGGGATTTGATTGTTACTCTGTTCACATATGGAAGCGAAAGAGCTCTCTCTTTCACTGCTTTAAGTGACAACTTTAAAGATAATAATGATAGTCAAGAGGCTATTTTAGAACACATCTGAGGATGAACGTCTTTCTTACACTACTCACCTGTTTGTTCCGACCCCAAAACTTTACGCATGCCCAACAAGTGAACTGGAAATGTTACTTGTTTCCGCAACATACAAATATGAGAAAGGCCTACGGCGGAATTGCCAGAAAATAGAATGCACGATCTTAAAAATGTGTGTATTATTGTTGCCCTGGATACTTACCAGTAATCTTTATTACTCTGAGTATTGTCTTCCTCGCCACATGAGTTACGAAGTGAGGTTCAACTCCACACCAGAACCCTCCAAAGCAATTTACATTGTATGCCTCCCATCCCTCCCCAACATGGCCGACCACCATCCCCCTTGACACTGTACAGGAGGTGGCATGACGCACCTCACTTCCTGTAGAACCACCAAGCTCCTAAAGCAACCACAAGAAGCCGATAGTAAAACAGGGAGGGAGGGATGGGAACTATTTTTTGTGAGGAAGACAATACTCAGAGTAATGAAGATTACCGCTAAGTAACCAGAGCATTACCTTCTCATAAGCCTTCCTCGCCACCAGAGATACGAAGTGAGCATATGCCCAAGCCAAGCAGCTTCATGGTCACCCACCGGAAACCACAGACCAATGGATTATGCGAACGCCAAGTTTTAATCCAAACAACAATACAGAGGAAAAAAACCAAGCAGATGCCCACAGAAGGTGCATCAAATCAATCAAGAGCAGGAAGAGCCAGCCTGGAGAACAGCTTCAGCAAAACTCCGCGCAGCAGGACCACCCAACACCACCCGATAATTATCCATGAACATGTGAGGGGAGGCCTACGTAGTGGCCCTACAGATATCCTCAATCAAGACCCTCTTGACAGAAGCCTAAATCCACCTACTCAGGGTGGAAAGAGAGGCTTACAACCCAACCTCACTGGCCAAAAGTGACAAACAGACTATCACAATTGCAAAAAGGCAAATTCTGCTCCAAATACACCAACATCCCCCGCCAGACATCCAGCAGGGAGAGATCAGCATCCACCCTGGACCCAGGGACCGGAGAGTAAGTTGGAAGAATGACCTCCCTGAAACATTTGCTAACCAAAGAGACTTTTGGCAGAAACTTAGGATCGGGGCAAAAAGACAACCCAGTTTAGCATGACACGCAAAAAGGATTCCTGCTCCCCAATCTGACCAGCGGACACAGCGGCCAACAGAAACACCACTCAAGAATTTAATGTCCACGGACCCCAAGAGCTCAAAAGGAACCCCCTGGAGGGTCTGCAACACCAAGGGGAGATCCCAGGAAGGGGCAGGACAAATCGCCCTAGGACATTGAAGAAAACAACTTTGAATCAACAGGGCCACCAAAGCATCAAGTCCATCCAACTGAGCCCGAAGCGTAGAAGGAGCCGGGCCCAAGGAAAAACCATCTGACAGGAACTCCAGCACCCTCATTAGGTCCACAGAACCTGAGTCCAGGCCCTTAGAAACACACTACAGAGAGAAGGACCCCGATTGGCAGGAATAAGATTGAAGAGTCGCTGGAGGACAGGAACCCTGAAGCAAGCCACTCACCTCTTCGGAGCAGCCAAGAGCCAGGCCTGAAGATGAAGCCTACGCAGAACCTCCATAAGAAGACGAGGACCCCTCAACAGGTACAGAAGATCCTGAATTGCCCTGTCGTGTAGTTCCTATAAACCTATCTAGGATCTGCACGTTTGGACAACATACACTGTAGGATTGGTGTCCGGACTCATTCTAGACACCCCCACTGGGTATGTTAGCCTGTTGTACCAGCTAGCTCACAATGCCACTAGAAACCCCTCTTACCAAGGAGAGAATAGTTCTTGGCAACTAACGAACATTACAACCCTGATCTTTCAGGGTCGTGGAAACAGTGCGATACTTTTTGCTCTGTCACTCGTGCTCCCTTTTTTCTCAGAGAGATGCACAGAATAAACAATGGGGACATTTTCCAATAAGCATGTATTGAACCAGCGTCATTTTAGTGTAAAATAGGTGTGCTGAAACAACCAATAGACAGAAACAGATATAAATGATTATGAGCACTAACAGAGTAAAAGGATGGTAGATTTCTACCATTGTGCTAAAACAATGAATACAGGCAAGTATATGAAATACATAACAGTAGTAAATGTGTACGCCTATGATGCAACCCTAACTAGATGTACCTAACATGTATGTAGGTGTAAAGCCAAGAACCCCTCTAGGATAAAGTCAACCCCATTACCTGAAGTGAGAGACTGTGGGATCCCATCTTGGTCTCGAGATGGACACTCCCCAGGGGATGTCAGAGCACTGTGAGCTGGAGTGTCTGTGTGCAGGAACCTCAGCTTCCCGCGTGAGTGTGTCGGCATGAAAGTCCTGTTCTCCTCTGACCACCTCAGCAAAATGTGGTGTTTATATACCCAAAGTGGTTCCCTCAGGGGTTCTACCTTGCTGTGTCATGTCGGACATAGGATGACAGAAGGAGTGACCCCTATGCAAATGAATTATGCATGAGATGGTAGTCCTGCTGAGTTTCCAAGAATCCTCATGCATAATGGATGAGGCCAGTTTTCAGTGAAAAGCCTACCTCCTGTAAGTAGTATTGTAACTGGGTAAAAGGTCAGTCCTAAGAACCGTTATGTGGTGTAATGGTAGGGGAGAATATAGGTGAAAGGTTAGGTGACTAACTGAGTCCATATTGGAGTACCTATATGAAACATAACAGCTGAACACTCCTGGGAGGCCATCTTCGTCAGCAGAGGATACCACAGACGGCAAACCCAACCTGGCACAGCCAACAGAACAAATGCCTTGTCCAGGTGAATCTTGCACAGAACCAAAGCAATCAAAGGGATTGGAGGAAACGCGTAGAGCAGGGAGTCTGGCAACCGGAACGACATCGCATCCACCCACCAAGCCTCTGGACAGGGAAGAATTGTGCAGGGGAGGGGCAGCGTCTGGCACCCAAACCCCAACCGCAACACCAAGAACACCTCCCCGGTCTGGGAGACTGAAGACATGAGGGGAAACACCCTGCTCTGGTGGTCAGCCGCACAGTTCTCTCTCCCCGGGAAATAGACCGCCCAGAGAGACAACACCATGTCCTCTGCCCAGGTTAGAATCTCCTGAGCTAAAAGCCATGGAGAGAGAACCCTGCAACCCCCCTGGTGATTGGGGTAACCCATAGCAACCTGATTGTCCATCTGGACCAGAACTTAATGTCACAAAAGGGCAGAACGAAACTCCAGACAAGCCATCTGAACGGCCTTCAGCTCCCACAAGTTGGATGAGCAACTTGCCTGCAGACAATCCCAAAGAACCTGCACCGGCCGGGAATCCAATGTTGCCTCCCAGTCCAAATGGCTGGCATCCATTGTCACCACCTCGGAGGGGGACACCTAAAAGGGAAGACCTCTGGACCGATTGGACTCCGCCATCTGTAAGAAACTGGCTCTATATATACTGCACCAAAGTGAGGTACAGTGTGTATAGAGTCCAAGGGTGTCCAGAGGTTTGGCAGGGGTTAAAATTGAATAGAACCTTACTCTCTAAAGTGGTAGCATGGTCGAGCAGTAAGGCAGTATCAGAGAACAGTGTTAAGCATTTGATGTACACACTCAGTCAGCAAATGAATTCACACACTCAAGAACTGAACTCTAGGCGAATTGTTTTTGTATAAAAAATATACTGGTGTTTTATTTCTAGAACCAAGCAAGCCTGGTACAGGTATGCATATAAATACTTTGCAGTAGTAAATTACTTGTATGAACACAGTTCAAAATTGCAGTATAACTTGTACTGGTTTTGGTTACTGTTTTTAGTAAGCAGTTTGCAACACTTTGCAGGTATAGTACATTCAACTGAATAGGCTTTTTAGGTAAAATGCAGTTAATTACTTTTCAGATTACTTTTACTAACACAGGGTTGGATCCTAGATTCAGCCCTGGGACATTTCCTGAAAACAGTTGAGTAAATGCGTTGTAGTTAGAGGTACTATTTTTAAAGAATATTATTGTATTTCAAAAGTTGACAGAAACTTTTTCACATAGAATCACCAATGTTATCCTATGGGAGGAAATTCACTTAGCAAGTAAGTTACTTTTGCGTTACTTTTGTAATCCAGTGATGGACTCCTAGATTCAGCACTGGGACATCTACTTAAAACAGGTAAGTAATTACGTTTTTGTAGTTTGTACGATTTTTAAAGAATATTCTTGTATTTCAAAAGTTGACAGAAACTTTTTCACAAAGAACGCCCAATGTTATCCTATGGAAGGAAATTCAATTCACAGGTAAGTAACTTTTTAGTTACTTTTCTTACTCAGAACTGGCACCTTTCCTGCAAACAGTTGAGAAAATTTGGTTAGGTTATTTGTGTGATTTTTAAAGAATATTCTTAGTTTTCAAAAGCCGACACAGAAACTTTTTGGGAGAAAAAGTGTCAATGTTATTCTATGAGGAAAAAGAGGTTATCGGTTTCCAGGTAGGTAATCGGTCTTTTGGATTAGGGTTCTGGGGTTAGACTCAGGGGTCTCCCAGGGTCAGTGATGCACCGTTGTTGCACCCCCAGTGGCACTAGGGCGGCCGGGTGCAGAGTGTTGAGGCCCAATGTTATCCTATGGAGGATAGGGGGGCTCCGGTTGGTGGCGGCTGGCAAGCAAGCCACGTGGTTGTGGGAGCAAAGCTCCTAGGGTTAAGCTCAGGGCAAGTTGGGGACCAGGTTAGCACAAAAGGGTCACCCTCAGCGGCACTAGGGCAGCCGGGTGCAGGGTGCTGTTTTGAGGTCGGGTGCCCTGTTGATTTCAATGGAGATTCTCCAGGACAAAGAAACACTGCAGTCACGGGAACGATTATCTTCCAGGAGTGACCACCACTTCGAGGGGTAGGTTGGGATGTAGAGGCATGGTTAGGCACCACTGGATTGGGCACACAAGGCCGTGGGGCGTCGGGTGCAGGGGTACCTTTGGACATCAGATTTTCTTACCCGCTCTGGTCGAGGTAGGGGGATCCTCTGTATTGAGGCTGCAGGCGTCGTCTGGAGGCTTGAGGCTGGTCAGGGGTCACCGAATCTTGGGTCAGGATCACCAGGGGGACCTCCTCATGGTGTTCGTTCACTCAAACACGGGCCGGGCTCTGCAGGTGCAGAGTGTGCTGGATTTGAGGTTTCTGCCTGGCACCAGAAGCTGCAGTTTAAACACGTCCAGTGTTCACGGGAGAAACAGCTTGGAAAATGAATGCAGGCAGGTCCTCGGGGGTTTTTGAGGTTGCTGGCCGCTGGACACGCCGGGGTTTCACGGGAGCAGGTTTGAGGGGAGACAGGCCTGTAGGGCTGGGGCCAAGTCAGTGGGCGTTATCCTCTTGTTAGCTCTGCATGGCTTCTTGTCCTTCTTCTTTTCTTGTGGTTGCTGGATCTGAGGAAGGAAGGTTCAGTTTGCTCCTAAATACTACATTTAGTGGCGTTACAGGTAGATAAAGGGCAGGGACCAATGGGTCCCTTCCATGTGGTGGGTACACCCCCTGGTCTGCTCTTCTCCAGTGGGAGGAGGTAGGAGCCTGTCCCTGGTTGGCTGGGTCCCCCCATCCTCAAGATGGCGGGGACTCAAGGTTGTGCTTCACCTCACCTCCCACGCCTTAGGAGTGGAGTTGGCAGAGGTGGGCACACCTCTCTTGCTCACTTGTTTTTCCCGCCGGTTCTCCTGCCCAAAGTGGGGGGTAGAACCAATGGGGACCAGTTGCTGAAAGCAGCAAATGGTCTGGAGTGGCTCACAAAGGCAGCATGCCTTTGAAGCTTCTCCTTCGTGAACCCTGCCCATCCTGGGGGAGGAGGCTAGGCACCTCGTCCCAGGATGTGCATTCTTTCAGGACCCCGAGAGCAGCAGGCTCTCGACCAAGGTGTCCAGAAACATGTCTGGTGGTGGCAGCGTGCGCAGCCCTCAGTCAGGTCACTGGTAGTTGGTCGTAATTCATGGGGCATCTCTAAGATGCCCTCTGTAGTGCATTTTACATTAAATCCCACACTGGCATCAGTGTGGGTTTAATGTGCTGAGAAGTTTGATACCAAACTTCCCAGTCTTCAGTGAAGCCATTATGGTGCTGTGGAGTTCATAATCACAACCTCCCAGCAGCATATACTCTTAATGGCAGCACTGCACTTACAGGGCCCAGGAATGGACCGGGGCACTGTAGGGGTACAGGGCTCATGCACCTGTACCCTCACCACTGGCATGGGGCACCCAGCTAGAGGGGTGACTGATGTATGCCAGGGCAGTGGTTTGTGGGCATGGCACACAGGGATGTGTGCAATGTCGACTCTTTGTTTTCTTCTGTACCAAGACACTCAGCCTGCAAAGGCAGTGTGTGTGTGTCAGGGTACAGGGCTTCTAAGGGTGGCACAATAAGTGCTGCAGTCCTTAGGGGCCTTCTCTGGTCACAGTGCCCTGGGTACCTATGGTGCCATTTAGCAGGGGCTGACATGTGGCCAGAGATGCCAATTGGGTTTTGTTTTGGGGAAAGAACACAGGCCCTGGGGTCCTGATTGGCAGGACCCCAGAGCACATCAAGTCAAAGAGCATCAGTAGTCTGGCAACAAAAAAAGGGGAGGGGGGTTATT
Source organism: Triturus cristatus (assembly GCF_964204655.1). Lineage (NCBI taxonomy): Eukaryota > Metazoa > Chordata > Amphibia > Caudata > Salamandridae > Triturus > Triturus cristatus. Next base: position 1,207,691,408 of record NC_140591.1, on the reverse strand, counting down.
CCAAAATAAACCCACCTTCTCACACCATCCACCAACTCAGATTTTACAGAATATGAGGGGACACCACCACCAGCAGATCATAAGCCACAGAACAACGAGACCAATGGGACAGGAGATGGTTCACCAACGGATAAAGAAAGCAGTACATTTATCGCCACTAACATCAATCCCTGCACTCTCAACCAACGTTGCATCGGTGCATAACCCAAGGACAGCTGACAACCCAGGTCCCTCCTCAAGGATGCCCTCCGCCCGGCCGGCAAAAACACCAGCCCCTTGACCATGTCCAGGTGACCTCAATAAACACCAAGTCCTGGGTAGGAGCCAGATGCAACTTTTTGTGGTTGATCAGGAATCCTTGCCTCTCCAGAACCTTGCACACCCTCTGGTTGTGAAGAGTCCCCTTTGAAATAGAAGAGGCAGTGGTCAGCCAGTCATCAAAGTACGGGAATACGCAAATCTCCTACCTGTGGATGAGCCCAACCAAGGGGACAAAAAGCTTAGTGAAGACCCTCGGGCAGAAGACAAACCAGATGGAAGTACCTGTAATTGGAAGTGCTCGAGTCTACATAAAAGCTGAGGAACAGCTGAGATGCAGGGTGAATGGGCACATGGAGATAGGCATTGCGCAGATCTGAGGAAGCCACCACGTCCCCCTGGACCAGTAAGGGAAGGATCTCCCGCAAAGATAGCATCTTAAATTTAACCTGAGGGACAAATGAGTTCTCCCATTTCATATCCAATGATAGACAGAAGTGCCCAGAAACTGTTCTCACCAGAAAAAGAATGGAGTAGACCCCATGACCCCTTTGACAGGCTGGAAACGGACAAATAGCCCCTTTCTCGAGAAGATCCTTAACACCTGCCAAAGTGCCTCTTTCTTTGGTGCAGCAGTTGGCAAGGGAGTGTGAATGAAAAAGTCTAGGGGAGGAGAATTGAAGACAATCGAGTAATCCTTCCAGATAATTCGCTGAGCCCACTGGTCCGAGATCGACTCCTCCCAAGTCTTCATGAAAGTCAACAATCAACTCCCTACAGAAGCTTGAGCCGCCGGGGCCCACGGATAGTCAGGACTTGGACGAGGGGGCGGAACCACCATCCAACTGCTGAGATGGATTTTTGGGAGAACCGGGTGCCCCAGCTGCGACCCCTCCACCGAAAGGGCTTGCTCCCCTAGGAGCAGCAGATGGAACAAAGGCCATCTTGGTGCCAAAGAACCACCTCCTAGAAGTACAGACAGTTTGCAATCCTCAGCCGATTTCTTCACCATCTCTTCCAGGGGGGAGCCACGCAGCCTGGTCCTGGAAAAAGGGATCTTCATAAGAAGGGACTTCTGAGCAGCTTCAGCCTTTCAATGGCACAGCCAGACCTGGCACTGAGCCTGAATAGCAGCGCTTCCCAATGCCATTGAGGGCCCCAAGGTATCAAAGGAGATGTCAGACAACAGACTTGTCTAGTGTTACATGACCGCCAGGGTAGGCAAGACGTCTGCCCCCTGTTCCATTAGTTCAGAGACAGATTGAAAATCCTTCAAAAGAATGGTGTAGGAGGGGTAGGCGGATGCCCAGATGGAAAAATTGGCAGCGGCATAGGACCTCTTTACTGCCTCCTCCACCCTTTTGTCAACCAGGTCAGAAGGGGAGGCATCCTACAAAATGGTGGACCCATGCGACGATAACCCCGCCATCAGGGAGTCAACCTTCACAATAAAGGAAAAGTCTGGAAAGGAGGCTGACGGTCTAGTGGCCGAATCCTACATCAGTCGATGCCTGGCGAGATGTGCAGCGGTCATGCTATATGCCAGACAAGCCTCTCTATACCACAGTGATTCCTATCACCGGTAATTTTTAATCACCCTACACTTTGCCATTTATTTTTTAACCGCAGCAGCCAAGATACCTTTTAAAAAATTGCACTTTTACTCTCATATTTCCTACCTTGCGCTGCCTTCCAAGCACTTCTCCTCGGTCCAACTCGGGCTTGCCCGTTGAGTGGACGGAGATAGTGCTGACGGAAGCGCCCTGGGGCACTTCCGGCAGAGACCGGAAAGGAGGGTGATGGTCTAGTGGCCGAATCCTACATCAGTCAATGCCTGGGGAGACGCGCAGCGGACGCGTGCAGCAGGCGCACCAATAGCACGCCGACGGCGCGCCTAAGGCAAGCCCGTCTGCGCCCGCCCGCGCCTGGCCATCGCCAGGAGCCAGGACCCCTGGTAGTTTGCCCCCAGATACTTCAAAAGCAGTGAGTCCGCAGTGCTCTTATACGCAAGACAAGCTGCTCAGGATTAGACACAACCCTTGTGAGTTAATAGCATTCTCACATTGCTTACCTGAAGGCCCTTTTTCTTGCAACTTATTTCCTGAACTGTCCGTTACAGGCCTGAGCCCCGGGCCGCTTAGGAATATTCCTCATAGCTGTGCCCAATCACCACCCACTATCACTAGCTGGAACTGCTTCCTAGCTAATGTCAGATCCCTCCCCAAACATGCTACCAATATATGGGATCGCTTAACTGAAAATGAACCGGACATTGGATTCCTCGCGCAAACTTGGATAAAGTCCTCCTCCATCCCCGCTATTGCTTTGGCATTACCGGATGGATGCCGCTTCCAAAAACTAGACAGGATTGGACGAGCAGTTGGTGGAATAGCCTTAATTTACAAGGAATCTATATCTGTTTCTATTTTAGACCAGCTATGCACTGATGAAATAGAATGCCTTATCTTCAGACTTGACCTTCACCCTCATTATAGCTGGAAAGGGGCTCTTGTTTACAGACCCCCTGGCCCGCTACTAGGTTTCATCAGCCAATTGCTAGAATTTATCTCTCCTGTTATTGCCACTCGTAACTTCCGCCTCCTTAGGGATTTCAACATTGATGGTGAAGATGCCCTCAACCGTGACGCTACAGTTTGCCTAAAAGACCTGGCCACTACCGAACTTTTAAAGATCAGGTGAGAATTCTTTCTGTGACCGCAGAGACTGCACATACAACAGACACCACATGTTGAAGTAAAACAGTGAATTGATAGTGACGTACCTGACTGATTTTTGCCTTAATGTTGTGTTCAAAATAATTATTCCAAGGGCCACACTTACCATTGACCCGCAATATCCATTAAATAAGGAGCAGTTGGCAACGTGGAAGGTTCAAACGTTTATTGTCATCATAGATCTCTATATAGAGGAGCCTCGTCGATCTTCACCCATCAGGTGCGCCGAGGAAGACTGTTGGCTCCTTGACAGTAACACACTTTTATACATTTCTCAGCACAGCATACAAAACCTTATATGTGGAAAAGTACCAGTTAGTCCTGGCGCCCCTAATGAGCTCATGCCTATTTCTAGTTTCGGTTACACATACAAAGGGTTACTATCTTTACAGAGAAGGTCGGACGGGTGACTCCCTTCTCGTCCCAGGTCTGGAGGAATTTGCTTGATACTCCCTTTTAGCAGATGTGACCTTGCTTCTCAGCAACTCTGTCTGTCTCCTAATTATTACCGTGAAAAGGGAAGGCAGATGGTGTGTAAGAGGACCACGTGACTCCTAAGAGCAAGAGCCGCAATCCAAGATGGAGGCAGTTCGGTTCTCGGCCCTTTTGTCATGCTAAACGTAACGGGGATTTCGATCCTTCCAATGCACCGTGGCTAAGCATACCATCATTAGATATACTGCGCTAATCATACCATAATGACCTGAATACCTCAGAACGGCCCTTTAAGTGCAGTATAACTAATGACAAAGTCAGTCTTCGAAAATACCCTCATCAATCTGCATTAAATCATGCGTCTCCTTCTGAGTCCGCTGAGCATCGATCCGTGTTTGGTTGGACGGGGGCTTAGGGATGGATCGGCGAACCTGAGTAGCACAATATGCACAACAGGCCGGCCCGCATTGTAGACAAATGCAACAGGTGAAGAGGAATCCTACCACCCCCAAGAGAATCATAAATAACTTCCAGCCCCAGGCGGTCACCAAATCCCAGAACCACCCGGACAAGGACCAAGTACCAGTGTCAGTGTGAATTTCAGAGGCTAGTCGATGCAGTTTCTGGATAGCTAGATGGACGGAAGGGGCGGAGTCAGGTATATATACACAACAGGAACTGCCGATGACCCTACAGGCTCCACCACGGTCTGCTAAGATGACGTCTAAAACAAGACGATTCTGAAGGGTCACGAGCCGGGTCGCCTGGAGCTCTACTGTGATATTAGTTAATATCCCTGCAGTAGTGGTAACCACCCCTTCCACCACTCTGGATAACCTCCTAACTTCCTTACTATTGAGGATGGGTCCCCATATGGGTAACGCCCCTTTTATAATATCAACAAAATGTTGTGCTGGAGTGTCAGTTTGATCAGTGGCATCATTACGGGCGACTTCAGCTGTTAGGCTCCGCCGATTTAAGGAATGAGATTTATGATAATCAGAAGGAGCTATGTACACCGGTGGGTAAAGGAAGGACAAGTAACACCTACCCATCCACCCCCTGGGTAACCAGGTGTAGGCGTTTTCACCGCACACAAAGTAGACATTGGGAGGGGTGAGTGTAGGGGGGCTACTGTATGTCTGCAACCTGTAAGTGTAATTACATCTACTATATCCTACGAACAAATGTCCCATCCCCTGCACACAGAAAGAGGAGGATGTATTCAATACCGGGACCGGAATGATTTTCTCATTTGAGACATTTCGCTCTTGGAAGTATTTGAAATATTCAGTAAAGTTGAAGGTCATGAAATCCAGTACTTCATCCCTCAGCCAGGTATCATTTTCATGATTGGTATATACATTCATGCAGGCAGTGGGGTCAAGGGTACCATCCGTTCCTTCAGCATTAGGGGTAAAACCTTGGTGCGTCTCTATATATGCTAAAATCAAGGCGTAATCCTTCTCTGAGAATCGACGTTCATCTATAGTATAGTGTTCGTACAACATAGAGAACATTTTAAACCAAGCTTCGCAACTACCTAAGTAAGACAGAGGCACTGATATAAACAAATCTTGCTTATGCATCACTGACGGGAGAAGCCCACAGACCCAACAATCAGTAACGTTTGTGGAGCTATGAGTCTGGTGCAGCATTTCGATAAAAGCATTATGTACATATGTCTGTCGGTGTCTTCCTTTATGAGGAGCAAAAGTCTGGAAATGATGTTCCTTAGGGGCAGGAGTAGACATTATCAGGGTGTGCACAGGATGACGAAGCTCTAAATATATGAACAAACCTAAGCATAGTACAAATGATATCATCAGTATAAAAATGAAAACAATTTTAACACGCAAGCTCCATGAAGAGAACATTGGCAAATGCGGGGGAACAGCACGGGGTACTATGGGACGCCCGTCTTCAGGGACAAAACGAGCAAAAGGGTACATTTTCCTCACTAAAAGTCCAATATATTCTCGGGCAAAAAGGGGTCTACAAGCAGTCCGTCCTGCCGGAGGGTGCTTCTTTCCTGTGTCCGTTTAGAGCCTCACAGGCAGACTCCTATCGTTCAGAAAAAGCAAAAAGGAAAAAAGGCAAAAACTTCTCGCGTTGGAGTCACACTTGACGCAACTCGTGTTGAAAAGAGATCTCCACCTGGGCCCCTGTTCGTCTCATCAATGTCTCTATCTTCGTTCTGAACAGAGCTTTACTTAAAGTTCCATGCTCTCAACGAGTTCAGTCCAGTGTTCCGACAATCCTCAGGTCTCTGCAGCGGCCTCCAGCTGCACTTGCCGGGGCTAGACCTGGGACTCGTTTATTTTCGGGGCCGCAGGTGATATCGATCCCGACCAGGGGTTTCAGGATTCGTGAACAAGGTGGGCACAGTGGGGTCAGATGAGGAGCTGGGCTCCCAACCAGATGCTTCACTTTGGACGATTGGGTGGCGACAAAAAGGGGTTTCAATGCCCTCAGCACTCTCCCCTCGCCCGTCAACCTCTCTGCGGGTGTCCGGGGAAAGTGACTCTTCTGCGCTGGGCTCACCCTGAGTCGGCTGACCTTCCTCCTGGTCCGGTTGCTCCCTTGGCAATGGGAGAGGAACTCGCTTAAGATGGGAGATATGGGTCCAGTGCTGCTTCCCTTCGACTTTCACCGCTGTTCGCGTGGCCAGGAGCACCTGGTAAGGCCGGGACCAGCGCGGATCCAAACTCGATTTCCGTTGGTAGTTTCAGACCAGGACCCACTGTCCTGGTTCTACGCCGTGTCCAGGACCCTCCGGCAGGGGCTGCAGTGTGTCAGATATCTGTTGATGAATGGAACGAAGATCTTTAGTCAGAGCATACAAGTAATCAGTCAACATAGGATATTCAATGTCCCTGAAAGACTTGGGCCGGGGTACTCCCCATACGTTGGCAGGTCTGCCAAAAATGACTTCGTAAGGGGAGATACCACTCCGGGAATGGGGAGTAGTTCTTACGGACAACAGGGCCAGGGGGAGGAGATCGGGCCATTTTAATCCCGTCGTGTCCTGGAGCTTAGCCAATCGCAGTTTTAAGATTCCGTTATATTTTTCAACTAGACCCGCTGACTGGGGATGTCGAGCGGCATGAAACTTCTGCCGGATGGACAGGCCCTTGCATACATACTTAACTAAGTTAGCATTAAAATGGGTCCCATTGTCACTCCAAATTACCCGTGGCAACCCATATCGAGGAAAGAACTCTTTTACCAGAGCTTTCGCAGTTGCCAAGGCAGTGTTCTCCTTCGTGGGGTACGCCTCTACCCATTTGCTAAAGGTACAAATCACCACCAGCACGTATTTCAGATTGTTAACTCGCTCTAGCTGTATGTAATCCATTTGGAGTACTTCGAAAGGCAAGGTGGGCGGTGCAAAACTACCTGCTAGGACAGGGATACTAACCCCAGGATTATGTTGGAGACAAATTATACAATGCTGGACCAAGTTCCTAGCTGTCTTGGGGATATTGACATTATACCAAACAGAATCCAATATGGCACAGATGGCCTGAACTCCTACATGCGAAGGTCCGTGTGCCATAGTTACCACCGCATTTACAAAAGCGTTCGGCAGCAACCATCTACACCTTTCTGACAGATCGGTCCAACACCCATTCTCATCAAGCCTCCCCACTTGCTCCTGCCAGTATGTCAGTTCTTCCGGGGTCACCTCTTTCTGCAGTTCTTTCACGCTATCTATGGTGTTATTAAAAACCTCTGCTTCTATCATTCTTGTCACTACAAGCATGGAAGTGGTGTCAGACCGGGCCGTTTCCTTCGCAATCTGGTCTACAAAGAAATTTCCCCTCCCCACGTCATCAGTGATAACTTTGTGTGCACTGCATTTGACTATAGCCAGGGTCTTGGGCAATGTTAATGCGGCTAGTAATCGTTCAACTAGCGGTCCATTCTTTATTCTCTCACCATGGGATGTCAGGAATCCCCTTTCCGCCCACAACCTCCCAAAGCTGTGCGCTACACCGAACGCATACTGACTGTCGGTGTAGACGTTCAGCCTGATGCCTTTTCCTAGTTCGCAAGCCCTGAATAATGCAACCAATTCGGCTGCCTGAGCCGACCGGTATGGTATCTTCGCCGCCTCAACTACCGTTTGTAGAGTAGTGATCGCATAAGCCGCAGCTGTCTTACCATCCGGTAATCTGAAGCATGACCCATCTACATACAACTCCCCTTGGGCATCAGATAGTGGGGTGTCAGTCAGGTCTATCCGACCCTTGGTTTCTTCTTCAGTTCGAAAGATACAATCATGTGTGTCTTGTCCACCGCCTTCCGAAGGGAGGGGTAACAACGTGGCAGGATTCAAATTAACACATTGTTTGATCGTTATGTGAGGTGCAAACAGGGTCAATTCGTACCCTGTAAGACGTGCACTAGTTAAGTGCTGCGTCTGCGTCCTGTTTAATAATACGTCCACAGCATGAGGCACCATCACTGTCAGGTCCGTATTCAGGACTAGCCCTTCCGATTGTCTGATTGCTATGGCAACTGCCGCTACAGCCCTCAGACAACTGGGAAGTGCTCTGGCGACATTGTCCAAAACCGCCGAGAAGTATGCACAAGGCCTTTGCTTACCACCAAAGTCTTGTGTCAACACTGAAAGAGAACAACCGTCCACCTCATGCACGTAGAGCACAAAAGGCTTCCGGTAGTCAGGGGTGCCAAGCACAGGAGCAGAGCAAAGAGCAGTTTTCAGAGCGGAAAAAGCATTCTGGCATTCGTCAGTCCACGGTAAAGGTTCATGCACATCCTTCGTAGTTAGATACAGGAAAGGTTTAGTCAAGAGAGAATAGTTAGCAATCCATTGGCGACAGTAGGAGGTTATGCCAAGCAAAGCGCGGACATCACGTTGCGTGCGGGGGACAGGCATGTTAGTTATGGTTGCGATACGCTCAGAAGTCAACCGTCTTCCCTCCTTCGACAGGAGATGACCGAGATAGGTCACCTCCGGTCGACAATATTGAAATTTAGAAAGTGACACCTTGTTACCGTGGGTGGCCAGATGTCGCAGCAGGGTTACCGTGGCGTCGCGACAACCCTGTTCTGTATCAGAAGCCACAAGGAGGTCGTCAACATACTGCAATAAGACATTACCTGGCGGCAATTGCAAAGAGTCCAATACCTTTTTCAGGGCTTGGCTATATATGCTAGGACTTTCGGTGTACCCCTGGGGGGCGCGACAGAATCTAAAACTGCGGCCTCCTAATGAGAAACCAAACAAATGTCTACTATCTGGATGAATGGGAATACTAAAGAACGCATTCTTTAAATCAATCACCGAGAAAAATGTGGCAGTGGGAGGAATCATCGTTAAGATGGAATTAATGTCCGGCACCACAGGATACTGGGGTACCACAATTTTATTTATTTCTCGTAGGTCAATCACAAATCGATAGGTATTAGCATAATCAGGGGACTGGGGTACAGGGGCTCGTTTAAGAATCGGGAGAATTGGACTGTTGCAAGTATTGGACGCCGTTTCTTCCACCACCCCTGTTTTAATCAGGTCGGAAATAATGGCCAGTAAGGCACGTTCACCTTCGGGGGCTATTTTGTATTGCGGAATCCTTGGCAATGGAGCATTCTGTTTTAAAGTGATGGACACCGGTGGAATTGGTAAGTACCCCACATCAGTGTCCCCCAGGGCCCAAAGGTCCCTCGGGAGTGTCGCAAGCTCAGGGGGTAAGGAGTCAGTTTTTGCAAAACATTGAATGGAGGGGACAGAGGGATTCCTAATGGTTAGGTAAACTCCATCGGGGGAGCAAAAGATGCGTGCATGTAATCTTTTTAGTATATCCATACCCAGGAGATTTTCCCCACACTGGGAAGTGAGGAGGAAAGGTGATTCAATCGTTAGGAGGAAAGGTGATTCAATCGTTACTGGTCCCACAGTAAGGGAAAGTGGTTTTGAAATGTTTTTGAACCCCACGGACACATTAGTCTGGCCAGAAAGAGCAGCCCCCGGGACCAAGGCACGTGAAACAGAACTGTTCATAGCCCCTGTGTCAACCAAAAACTTACCTGATGCCTCCAGCAATTGTGCATGGACATAAGGTCCAGCCTGATCTATCGGGATTGACACATGCCCCTTACTCTGCCCTTGGCTATCCTATGCTTGAGTGTACCCAATGTCTCCCTCCGTCACACGTCCGTCATGGTAATATTGTTTACCCTGACTCTGATCGAAATAATTCTGACTGCTCTCACCTCGTGCCGCCTGTTCCTGTCTCGTGTATCCACCTCGATGTCCACTTACTCTACCCCTTCCACGTCCCCTGGAAGCAGCGTTCTGTTCATGCAGTAACGGGCATTGAGCTCTCCAATGCCCCTCCTCCTTGCAGAAAGCACATTGTTTTATGCCAAGATCCGTTCGCCCAGTCGGGTGCACGGGCCCCGCCCCTCTCGGAACGAAATTCTGTACCCCTCTCCCCCTTCCTCTACCTCTCTCCACCTGCTGTAACAATACTCGTGTTTTCAGATCCTTTGACTTTCTTTCTGTCTTATCCTTGCTCTCGTTTTCCCTATGTTCATAGAATTGAGCCATGCTTAATATTGTGGAAGGCGTGGTGGTCGTCCAGGTACTCTCGGCTGCCTGTAGCCTAGCCGATACCTCGGGTAGCAAATTTGTTACAAATCTATTAACAAATAAACGTACACCCCCCTCCGTAGCCAGGTCCTGCCCGCTGAAATCAATGAATACTCCCTCAAACCTTGTGAAGAAATCAGATACGCTCTCATCCTTCTTTTGTTTACAGGCCGTCAGCTTGTCCCAATCTACCTTTCTGGGCGGGATCAAGGAATGCATATATGTTATTATTTTGTCAGGTAGAGTCAATATCTCAGGTCGGGGATTATTCCCCGGCTTGCGATCTCTATCCCAGTTTCTCAGTTGGTCCCATGTCCCACCAAACTCCGTGACATGGTCCTGGTCATGTACCTGGCGCCAAATATCCACCGGTACTAGTAGAGCGAAGAATAATTCAATATCCGCCAACGTCATTACTGCTGACGAGGCGGCTTCGGTCAGTTCTTTATAATAGGCAGTGGGGTTTTCTTCTAGGATCAGGCAACTGACTTTTCAAGGATAATACCTCACTCCGCTTCCAAGGGGTATAGACCCATTGTTCCTGGAACCGGGCATCTATTCCCGGACGGGTAATGACACCGTGGTCATCCACCACTGCGGCCACTTCTGGGTGGAAGATAGGGTGTACCTCCCGCATGGGGAATTGGGAGGATCCGGCGGGAAGGGCGGACTGCAGATGAGTTCTATAAGAAACCAAAGTCTGCACCTTCCCATACACGTCTTCAGGCGTCAGTCGAGATTTGTGAATCTGATCAAGGATATCATACAATATGGCCGGAGCTTTCCCTTCCCGGTGTACCTGTTCCCATACAGAGATGAGACGGTTAGCCATATGTTCCAGGACATGCTGTTGCATTACCGGTTCGTAGTCTCTCATGGTACTCCAGATATCAGCAAGGGTATAAATAGAATGTCGCATCCACTGGGATGCTTGTGTGGCAATAGCTGCCCTTTCCTCTGTTCCCAAAGCAGAACGAGTGAACAACCTCCTCCCCTCCGTCAGACTGGTCGGATGTACCGGAGTAGTCACAGCTGCTACTGGTGTTGTGCTAGCGGAGGAGGAGGGTAGAACAGAAGGGGAAGACATTGACCCCGTCGGCAGCTGAGGGGTCCCGGCTGCAGCTGTCGAAAGTAAATTAGGTAACAGGGCTATAACGTCGGACACAGATGCCGACAACTGGGAGAGGTTTGGCAGGGAGGGAGAGGTAGTATTGGCCGGGGGAGCCGAAGCCGAGGCCCCCAGGGACGTATCTGGGGTCGGGGCCGAGGCTCTTGACACCTCGGGGTATAGTCTCTGGGGCACATAAGGGGGCGGTGGCCTCGTGTCCAACAGATCCTCTATTTCATCTTCCGCATTCGGGCGGGTCACATAACTTTTATCAACTTTTAGTCTGAATTCGCGATTCATGCAATCCAATCCTTTCTCTACTCTTTCTCGGTCATAGGCCATAGCCTTCTGAGTAACGTTCTGTCCTGCCTTGGCTCTAGCTACTTTCTCTTCCCTTATTCGCCGCTGTTTAGCCTCCTTCTGCCACGCAATTAGAGCATCGAACATGGCTTGCCTGCTCCGCCTAGAAAACAATTGTTCCTGTAGGAACGCAATTTTCTTTTCACCGAACGAACCAGTCTTGGGCCACCGCAATTCTTCATTACCCTTAGTATACTTATGCCACAAAGTGCAAAACAATAAAGGAGAGATTCCATGCTTAACATACATAAAATGGCTCGGACTGCCTTCCGGTGGGGCGGGTTGGCTCTCAGCTAACCTGGAGTCACTTGTGCGGCAGCAGCAGCCAAAACAATTCAATTTACTGAAACAGGACATTTTGGTTAGTTTTTAGACATGTACACATAAAACAACAATCAGACACAACATACAATCAATATCCGAGAACCAAGCCCGTCGACTCTGGTTCACGATCCACGTTTCAAACTGCACGCGGGGATTCTGGTCACCCTTCTGGCTCACCACTAAGACCGACCCCTCTCCAACAAGGACTTGCCCCGTCGGGAGTATGGCCTGTGGCTACCCAGTCCAGGGCACAGGTCCTTCCACGTGCAATCCGTCTATATTCCTCCGGCGCGCTATTTCTAATCAATCCAATATCACCTGTACGTACTTCGAATCAGATCACTGTAATGCGAACCTAATCAAACAAGACACCACTCTCCGGTGCGTGTCTTCGAATCAACGAACCGCTGTCCAGCGCGAGCTTCAAACAAACGCAACCAGTGCTCAAGTCAAGACAAATGCATCGTTCTCAACGAATGCTCTTAAAATCGATCAAACAGCACACCGTCCTCAACGCGTGCTTCAACAAAACATAATGCACCGTTAGAACGCGTGCGTCAAATCAAATAAAATCAATCTATACTCACCGGGTGCACCCAGATACGAATGTTCATTCTCCGCTGCCAACTCCTCCTGACCAACTTAGTCCATTTTCTGGGTTAAGCCCGTAGGACCCCGGTGAAGGGTGACTAGCAGCAGGGGACGTACCGAAAAGTCGCGCAGGGTGGGAGAAATCCTCAGGCTCCTTCTCCCGTCGACCGGTCAGGACGCCCCCAATCCCACCACCCGGATACGGGGGGGTTTGACCCTGTCACGGGGTCCCTTCGTGGTCGCCAACTGTTGTGTTCAAAATAATTATTCCAAGGGCCACACTTACCATTGACCCGCAATATCCATTAAATAAGGAGCAGTTGGCAACATGGAAGGTTCAAACGTTTATTGTCATCATAGATCTCTATATAGAGGAGCCTCGTCGATCTTCACCCATCAGGTGCGCCGAGGAAGACTGTTGGCTCCTTGACAGTAACACACTTTTATACATTTCTCAGCACAGCATACAAAACCTTATATGTGGAAAAGTACCAGTTAGTCCTGGCGCCCCTAATGAGCTCATGCCTATTTCTAGTTTCGGTTACACATACAAAGGGTTACTATCTTTACAGAGAAGGTCGGACGGGTGACTCCCTTCTCGTCCCAGGTCTGGAGGAATTCGCTTGATACTCCCTTTTAGCAGATGTGACCTTGCTTCTCAGCAACTCTGTCTGTCTCCTAATTATTACCGTGAAAAGGGAAGGCAGATGGTGTGTAAGAGGACCACGTGACTCCTAAGAGCAAGAGCCGCAATCCAAGATGGAGGCAGTTCGGTTCTCGGCCCTTTTGTCATGCTAAACGTAACGGGGATTTCGATCCTTCCAATGCACCGTGGCTAAGCATACCATCATTAGATATACTGCGCTAATCATACCATAATGACCTGAATACCTCATTAAAAAGCCCTTGCCCGATCGGCCACTGGGCGAAACACATGTCGGCTGTTGTTTGTCCTTATTGCATCATTTTTCTGCTCAATCAAGACAATAAAGGAGTTACATTTATTGTCCAACGCAACATGTCTTTTGGATATTATTTTGGATATATCATTGCATGATCAAAGGGTACGAACCCTCATCACCCATGCACATTATCCCTCTTTTAATGGCTTCTTGGTGTAGCCATTTGTGAGGCTCGTACCATCAACATATTTAGTCTCTACAAGTGTGTGAATCCCAGTTTTTCACACCTTGATTTGCTGCACTAAAAAAATCATCTGCCTCCTCCTCCACCGGAGGGACAGAAAAAGCAAGGTTATCCTTAAAGTGCTGCATGACCTCCTTCAGTTCCTGTCCTTGCACATATCTGCCTCGGAGATCACCCTCCCCTCCTTCCCATCAGGAGCATCACTGCTGGAAGGCTAAATACGCTGCTTTTTAGGGGAAGGAGGTCTCTCACGCTCCTTAAATGCTGCAGCCACAGCAGCTTGAATCATCTGTTGGATGGCATGAAAAGATGGTGTCTCAGCAGGCACCTGAATGCTAGGACCAGCCTCCACCTGGGGAACCTCACCAGGATCGATCCTGGCAGATCGCACAGAAATGAAGACAATCCCTCCAGTGTAAGACGCAAAATAAATAGCAACATTTTCCGTGAAACACCATGCATGACGGAGAAAACCAGCGGGTTGCCAAGCAATCCAACGTGTCCTGTGGAAAGGCAGCCGGGATGAGCGCCACCTCCGGGAAAGTAGGAGAGCATGACACGTTGTAAAATACTCAACCGCCCTACTGCAGACCCGGGAACAAAAGACGCTTGAGAAGGTGCGCTGCCAGTGGCCCCTCGCTAGATCACAAGGTGTTCCCTGGAGACATCCCCTCATGCCAGGAAAGAGAGCTCGGTGATGCCGCGAGAGAACGGGCAGACGAAGGGCAAAGATTCCCACCCTGATCGGAAAATGAGCCCTGCTGTGCAGGGCCCCCAGAGACAGTAGTGAGCTTGCTCTGCCGAAACTCCAGCGAAGGCAACGACTTCAAGGGGGGGAGGTGGGTATCCCCGGGCATATGTGCCAGCTAAGGCACAACCTCAGCCCACTTACCTGTAAACGAGCTCTGAAGAGTCTGCAGTGCAGGATGTAAAAAAAACTAAAAATGGGGTGAGTCGTGCCTCCTGTTGTGTCAAGGATGATGGTGGTCTGTCATGTTGGGGAGGGATGGGAGGCATATAATGTAAATTGCTTGGGATGGTTCTGGTGTGGAGCTGAAGCCCAATTCGTAACTTTGGAGGCGAGGAAAATTTATGAGGAGCTAATGTCTTGTTAAAGCAAGCAGCAAAGGATTGTAGGTTCATATGACTGGAGACTTCAGTCCCATCGAGCGCATCACCAAGCTTGATAGTAGCCCGTAATATTAAAAAAAAACAAGTGGCGGACTGAATACTTGTATTAGTAAGCACACTTTCATTTTAAATTTAATTAGTAATAATTAGAAATATTTTTTCAGTATTTTTGTATGTAAAGGGACATATTCTCAAACAAAGAAGTAAAACTACACTCAGGTATGCAAATCTATACCCGACTGTAGTTTTACTGCTTTACAGTGTTAAAAGAATTCAGTCTAAACCAGCATGGAAAGCTGTGCTTGGTGCAGTTTTCAATGCACACCCCATGGAGAATTAGCTTCCAGTTGGTATAACATTGCTTATGTGTTCTCCATGGAGGAGAACTACAAAAAGGGGAAATAGAATTCCCTGTTCAAATGCAAATTTTGTTTCTCCACTCGGAAAATATTTTTCACATGGGGAAACCTCGTCCCCTATAGGCCTATCAAATCTGATGGTGATCCATTCCCCTTCCCATCATGCAAAGGAGTTCACTGGAGTAAAAATGCAACCATTTCCAGGCTGGAAACAGAAGTGCGAGGAGTTTGTGAATGCCAGCAAACAGACTTGTTTGTGAGCATTCAAAACTTCAAAGGGTAACCAAACCTTGAAACAAACAGAAAAACCCTGAATCCCATCTCTTTTGTGGAATGTATAGTTGCAGAGAACTCCACACTCATGGAGGAGATCCCCCCATCAGTAGAAGTGCTTAAGCCTCAGCAGGATGCCAATTGTGAAAATCTGCTAAGTGTAAGTAAGGTTGATATGGTCAAAAACTTAAGCTATTGACCACATTTGCCTTTGCCTAGAGAGCCTTATATTTTTGTAGCAGATTGTTAGACCAGGCATCCTTGATGTGGTCCAGAGAAACCAGATACCCTCAGTTGGTGCTTTCTGCCTTTAGGTGCTATATCTACCTAAAACTTTAAAACTGCAAATCTCCAGTTCTCCTGATTGGATATTTGTTGCTCTGGTACCATTGTATTTACTAATATGTGCTTTATTTTTTTAAGTTGAATTGAGATCTTCCTTGTGTTGTGTTTTCACTTTATTACTGATGGTTTGCTGCAAAAATACTTTACACATCGCCTCTAAGCTAAGCCTGACTGCTTTGTGCCAAGCTACCAGAGGATAAAACACACAATTAGTTTTGTTACATTTGTGGTTCACCCCGACAAGGATTATGCTTGCTGCCTGAGTGGGGCTCCCCCCCCACCAATAACCCAATTTCTTACATAGATAATTTTGACATTTTCTTTGTAGATATATAAAGACAATATTTTGGCTACATATATTTTGACCACAATATTTTTGTTGTTAGATGTTTGTTGTTAATATTATGACAGTGAGGAAGAAATGGGAGAAATACTGCATTGCTACCTACAGATAAGCAGGGTTGTGCTTTCTGTTTGCTACAGCAGAGATCCCTTAAGGCAATTTTGTGTAGTGTGCACTGAATTCAGATTTCATTTGTTAAGGGCCAGGGACTGTCTACTATTTATACTCTCTTATCACTGCTAAGTAGGAAAAGGTACAGCCAATACCATACCATTTAACAACAAGAAGGAAAGGAACCTAGAACCCTTACATTCTATACAGGAAATGAGGCAAGAAATCAAGCACAAAATGAGTCACACTGTTTAAAGTAAGTTGTATCTGTGCCTAACTTTAAAACATATTAAGTTAAGAAACAAGCACTTACGACTCACTTCTGATAATGTCTGCTAGAAATTGGGTCTCTAGTTGGCAGAAGTTCACACCCTATTCAAGTAGGGACCACAAATCCTAGTCTGGGTAAGTCAGATACACACTTTAAATTAACCTGTGCTCATCCTCTGCAGCTTGGCACAGAGCAGGCAGTCTTAACTTAGGAGGCAATGTGCAAAGTAGTTGTGCAACACACACCGACAGTAACACAATTAAAAAAACACATAAATACTCCACACAAGTTTAGAAAAATAGAGCATGATTTTATGTGTAAAACAAGACCAAACTGACAAACATCCCAAAAGTAGAACCAGAGTTTTGAGTTTTTAAAGAATAAACCGAAATAGTGCTTAGAAGTCAATAGTGCTAAAAGGTTACTTGAGGTCGCACTAGACTGGGGTAAATCCAAAATTCAGGCCAACCAGGATGAAGTGCAGGCTGGCTACAGGACTCAGCCAAAGGGGGAACATGTCATCGTCAATCCAGTGGTTGGAGGCAAAGCATCAGCGCCAATTCACCCAGTCGATGAAAGCTCTTTACTGTGCAGGCACTGCATCAAGGTCAAGCCGTGCTGTCAATTGGTGTCAAGCCTTGCTGTCTGTTGAGGCGATATCGTAGATTGGCTCCTGCTCTGGTGTCGAACGGCTCTGCATCAGCTACGATCTGCGCTAAGTCATCACTGCCTTGATTATGACAGCTGCAGAACCTTCAAGGACTGGATTGGCACATCAGGCAAAGGAGAACTCAAACATGGTAGAGTCCAACAGCAGAGTTTCTAGAAAGTCTTTGATGCTTCTAAGACTTCAGAAACAGGACGCAAGCCAGAAAACCCTTGAAGTCAGTATGGGTTAAAGTGAGAATGATCCAGTCCTTGTCCTCATCAGGGCAGAGATCATCAGGGTGCAGGGCAGCTCAGCAAAGCAGAGAAGCAGTTCCTTCATGTTTGGCCAGGCCCTTTTTGCAGGGCTATCCACAAATATTTTGTCTTCTCCCTCTTATTTTTTCAGAACTATTTTTGTTGGCTTGAGGACTCTGGGCTCTTTACCACCGCTATCCAGTGCTTAGTTTCTTATTTGATTTTCTAGTAAGGTCCTTGTAAAGTGCACAAGTTGTGCCCAGAGCATGTAATGCAATTGCTACAAGTGTGCTTGCAGCTCTGATTGGGTCACCTACATGTGTAGCTCTGCAAACATGTCTCAAGCCTGCCACTGCAATATCTGTCAGTGTAGTTTTAAACTGACATTTTGACCTGGCAAGTGCACCCACTTGCCGGGCTAAACCTTCCCTTTAACTACATGTAAGTCACCCTTAAGGTAGGCCCAAGGCAGCCCCATGTGCAGGACACACTGTATTTAAAAGACGGGACATGCACTGGTGTGTTTTACATGTTCTAATAGTGAAAAACTGCTAATTTTGTTTTTCACTATTGCAAGGACTCTCTCCCATAGGGTAACGTAGAGATCGCCTTGAGATATAATTTAAGTGTAATTTCCCCCATTGGGAGCAGATAGAGATTTGTTGTTTGGGGTCTCTGAACTCACAATTTAAAAATATATCTTTTGGTGAAGTTGCTTTTTAAATTGCGTATTTGAAAATGTCACTTTTGGAAAGTGGGCTTCTTCTTGCTTACCTATTCTGTGACTCTGACTGTCTGTAGAATACCCATCTGGGTTGACTGGCAGCTGGGCTCCTGTGCATTCACTCTAGACAGTCACACAAAGGGAGCTGAGTTGTACCTTGCATATCCTGATGGCCCATCACCAGTCTGATGGGTCTTCCTGAGCTTTAAAAGTGGGACGAGTTGTCACTGACACCTGAATAGGACTGTGCCTGTCCTCACACAAAGCTGTCTCCACCCCCTGCAGTTTGTCTGGAGCCAGGTCAGGGACAGGCAGGGTCTTGTGCAATACAAAGTCTTTCATTTGAAGTTTGCCTACTTCAAAGGCAGAAAGGAGTATCAGTATCGGAGCTCTGACATCCCAAAATTAGAACACTTCTGGACTAAGGATATTCTGCCAGGAAGAAGAGCTGGATGCTGGAGGAAAGACTGCCATGCTCTCTGTTGCTTTGCTGTGCTGGCCTGCTGGTTGCTGCTTCTGTCCTGGGAGTGAGGGGAATGGACTTTGCTTTCTACATACTGCTTCCAAGGTTCTTCAAGGGTTTGTGCATGCTTGCATCCTGTTAAGAAGTCTCAGGGCCATCAAAGAAGTCCCCTACCCGTGCCTGGGCTCTTCTGCTGGGAGACCTGACATGCCAAATCCAGTTCCTGGGCCCTTGGAAGAGTAACCTGGTCAGAAAACCCACGTGACTCTTAGCACCCCTTTTCTCAACAGAGCACCTGCCTCGGGGCTGGAGTATCGACACAGCACCTGCTTTGCAGCTGAAAAGTCACTGCAGCGTAAGTCCTGAGCCCTGTGTCACCGACATCCGTGCCACTCTCTCCAACTACGACACAGCACCTTTATCACAGCTGAAGAATCAATGAAGGGCCAGCTTTATTGATGCAGCACGTCTGAAATTTTGGTGTATCATCCCTCGATGCTGACTTTTCATCTATGTCTGGCCACATGTCTGCAACTCGGTGCATCACCTCCCCTTCCAGTAAGGAACTGACGCATCATCTCTCCTGCCAGTAAGGAACAGACCATAAGGTATCGACACTTCACCAACAATGTGGAGTTAAAGAACCGACTAATTGCTGTGCATTCCGGGTTCTCACCTCGCAAGCGCCTGGCACAATCTTTGATTTTTGACGTCTCTAGGGATCTTTGTGCTAAGACAACAACATCCATTGATTTATAGGGACTAAACTCGCTTAATCTTTGAACAGTAATATCTTGCTATGTGCATGATGGACTTTTGTTGTTTTGGTCCTGTTTTACTCAGATGCTTATTGGCGATTGTTTCTAAACTGCTGTGGACTCATTTTGTTGTGTTTTCCCTGTATTTCTGTGTGTGTATGTACAAATGCTTTACACATTGCCTCTGAGATAAGACTGACTGCTCGTGCCAAGCTAAGAAGGGGGTGAGCAGGGGTTATCTTAGCTATGTGACTCCCTTACCCTGACTAGAATGATGGTCCCTACTTGGACAAGGTGCAAACCACTGCCAACTAGAGACCCCATTTTTAACACTTCAGAACCGCCAGTCAAGCAGAGTGGCAATCCTTGTTGCACAGCAGTCTTTTCTCCTGGCAGAGATCTTCACCTGTCCAGTAGTGTACTGTCTTAGTAGGGTCGGAGCCCCATTACTTATACCCGAATGTGCCATTGATGTGGTGGTGACTTCAATGCAGGCCCTTGAAGTGCACAGGTCACCTTTTATCCCAGCCCTGGCTCCAGACTATCAGTAGGGGATAATCAGCCCTGTGTGTGAGAACCAGGACACTGCCTATTCAGGTGTAAGTGCCAACTCCCCTCTTCTCTTTCTGCCCAGAAAGAGCTATCAGAACATAGTTGAATGCAGATGAGTTCTCTATCACACCCACGCTTACTGTATTTGTGGTTGTCTAGAGGGAATGCAAAAAGTGTAGCTACCACCCTCCCCAGACGGTTATTGGAGACATAAGGCACACAGACCAGTAAGAGCAAAGACATGTCCACTTTGGAAAAGTGCATTTCTAAAACAGTTAAATCCAACTTTGCCATAAAGAGGATTCATCATTACCATTCCAAAGATTTGAAACCTGATGTAGCTACACCTTTCTAATCAGGAATTACAGCGTAAAAGTTGTTAAGCAATTCCCAATGCTAGCCAATGAGAGAAGTAGGTCTCGCAATAGTGAACAATGAATTTAGCTGTTTGTCACTACAAGGACATGTAAAATGTAAAAGGATATGTCCTACCTTTTGCTTACACAGACCCTGCCCTTATGATTAATTACGTGTAATAGAAGGGGAGTTTAAGGCTTGGAGTAAACTGCACACACAGGCCTTGCAATGGCAGGCCTGAGACAGGTTTGAAAGGCAACTTGTGTGGGTGGCACAACCCATGCTGCAGGCCCACTAGTAGTATTTAGATTACAGGCCCTGGGTACATGGTATACTTTACAAGGGACTCATAAGCAACCAAAATATGGCTATTTGGTGTTCACCAATATCACCATGTTTATGGGAGAAGCCCATGCAATTTAGCTCTGGCCACCAGTGGTAGAGAGCTCAGAGTCCTAACGCCAACAAAAACAAGGTCAGGAGAATGAAGGCAAAATGTTTGCTGTGACCCTTCAGATAGGGCCATTTTCCAACAATGTCTAAATAAATAAAGTTTCTTAATCTGACACAAAGTAATAGTGTTTCTCCATCCCAGAGTATTATGGTTAATTTGCAAGGAATGCACATACATAAATGGGTATTATGAGAACCTATACAGCCCCCTGTTCTATAAATATTTGCCATGATTTTCAAAGAGAAAAAGGGAATAAAGACTTCCTTCCTGATCATGGAGGGAATGTTTTGCTTTGCAATGGGCTTCTCTTTTGGTGTGAGCTAACAATAGCAAAATTGTCTTTCTGATTATTTTCTGTTTGCTGTATGCTGAACTCTTCAGTGTACTGCATTGGATAAGAACCAGTGGTGGGTTCAAATATTATAGCCTAGAGGGATTAACCCTAAACCAGTAGATAACGTATCATGTGGGTTGCTTTTTTGTCACCAAAGAAATCTGGGACACTGTGATCTCAATTGACAGGGCATTCATATTTAAGTATGTGTGATTCACTCTTGAAATTGATCAGTAAATCAGGGCCAAGTGAAAAGTAAGTCCCACTTACTCACCGAAAATTCTTTGTGAATCAATATCTTTTTTTTCCTTTTGCAGATGTACTTTATTGTTACTTAGCAACTAGCTATTGGGTGTCTCTTGTTTCAGCTGTTTCAATGGGTTATGGAATGATAAAGATTTGCAAACAAGGTAACCATATTTCGCCAGATGGACTACTACAGCATCCAACAGAATTGCAAACAATATATCTTTGTGAATGTATGATTGTGATTAACTGTGTTTCTGGTTTACAGAGACTGGATCATGTTGCATTTGTTTTTTGAGCATTCCCATAGTCACAATTGTTTAGTGATATAATGTTTGAGTGTAAATTGGGATACTGTACTGACCATCACATTTTCTGTATTACATCATTTTGAGTATTTTCTTTGCTGCTCAAGCATTTTCCTATATCACATGTTTTTAAAAATATTTTAAGATAATATAGAGTTATTGTTTCTTTACAAAACAGCACAGCCTTAACTGGGCATTCACATCTATATTGCAATTGTGATAAATATGTTGTACTGTAGTCTAACCTCACACTACTTTCTTTGAGATTTATCTTCACTACTTACTCACAGCTATGCAGACAGTCAACAAGACTTGTGAGCTGAGCTCTACATCATAGACCGAGTTCTCAGTATCTTGGTTAGTGGGGAGCACAAGCCATCTCACCATTTGCTATGCTTGGCTGCCCCTGCAAAAGCAAGGATCGGGAAAAAGGCTCAGTTAAGAAACATGCCCTTAAGGTAGACCCAGAATAGGACATCCACATATGAATACATATCAATATACTTTCATTATATTCTAAAAGGAAACCATTGACAACTGCTCACAATTGTATTTGACAAAGTAAGGGTCTGATGTAAGAACATTGAATCTGGAACCAGAATTCGTAAATGGCATATGACTGGTTTGCAAATGGCTGTTTGATTGGAAATGCAACTTATTATTATTAAGCTACATCGCACATTGCCCATTTGCAGGGTGTTGCAAAATGACTTACAAAATGAATACTGATTTGGCAGCTCACCATTTGTGACCTCATGAGATAGATTATGCGAAAGCAGACCTACATCCTGGAATTTACATTCCCCAACACAAAACATGTTTAAGCAGCCCATGGGCAACAGAGTGATTGGTGCTGTTTTAAAAAGAAAAAAACATCAGGGGGAGCAGGCACCGGGCCTCTGGACATAGCCTTTCCCCCAAGAGGTGCAAACATGATTCCCAAACAGGAGGCTGTCCCATGGAGAAAGATTGCCCTTTGTAAATCAGTTCCCACCCCAACTTAGTAACTTATCAATGGTGGTGATGTCCCTTTCACGACCCCTACCATTTGCACTTTTGAAAGGGTCACAAAAGCCTTTTTATGAGTCTGAATGAATTTTCCAGGGTATTTTATGTTCTAACATGGCCTTTTGCAGTCACAAACCCTGCGATTTTTTGAATCGCATTGTTTGCAGCTGCAAAGGGCTTTGCGCGTCACACCCTAAGGGTAGTTAGATTGACGCTTCATTGACAGTTCACAACAGCATTTCACATCACACCCTAAGAGTGGTCAGGCTGCGATTTCATTGACAGTTCAATTATAGATTGATTGGCGACAGATGTATTTTTCTCCTTTGTTATGTCTGGAGATTAATTGTCTTTCTCAAAAACTATTATATATTATAATAACTGCCCAAATGCTAAATTTTTAGGTGACCCAGAAAATCAGCTACTTGTTTCAACTGAAAGAAGCATCTTGTCAATTGTGTTTTGCTATCCAGCAGTTCTAAGGCAACTTAGAAGAATTCATCTAGGACAATGCATGAAATGAACTGTTGCTCAAGATTTATTCTTATCAGATTCCTGATGTACAACAGGACTGAAAGCAGGCCTTCAGAGCTTTGATGTCTTCCTCTTGCAGACAACACTTTCAATGTTCTCAGCAGGCTTTGAGATGAAACATGATTATACTTGATCTACTATCAGACAAGAACAGATAAAGTATCTCTTCAGAACCAGGAGAGAAATTGCCTTCGCACTGGAAGGCTAAATTAGGATTTGTTACTAGGCCAGGAGTTGGTTGTACCGTACGAGGCGCGGGAGAAAAATGGCTTCTACAAATGTAAAAGCAGAAAAATTCAATTTAAATGAATGGCATTGTGCAATGTATGCATACTGAGCCACATTATTAACTAAGGTTTGGTTTAACCTTACCTCTCCCTGTTAATATTCTTATTGAAAATGATGGTGCTATTAATTTACTCAAGTATAGAAATGAAGAGGAGTCTATATCAAGGGGCTCCTGCAAGCTTTTTTAACACGTCCAACATTTCTACGTGTGAGAGACAAGAGGGCGCACTTGACCTTACTCCTCTGTTTTCATTTATACTGCAAGCAATGTGACAAGAAACAGAACATAACATGGTGATATGCTCACACTTTAATTAATGTCTGCTCACTTAGGTGTGTCTAGTTGCACATATCTAATGGTAAACTCCACAGCAATAAACCTTGGGCCCAATCACGAATTGCAGCAAATCCAGTTTTGGATGCACACGTCAAAAACGGGAGTTTGGTCAGTACACAAAACATGGGTGTGTGCCACGATTTGCGGCAGAGTAGACTGATACACAACACATGTGCAAGTTGTGAAAATAGAAGTCAGAATTAACAGCACTCAGGAAGGGGAATAACATGTGCCAATTACGTGTTATTGCCAACCTACCAGTTTGCAAGCCCTGTCCAAAGTTTGTGGGTGCACAATTAGCACCCAGAATATGAGTCCCGACTGTGACTGGGCTTCTGATAACAGGCTTGTCTAAATAATTATATCCTGAAGAACAATTTTATTCCAGACTATAAAATATTTAGTTAAATAGAATATACAACCAAGATGCATGGATTTCAATAAAAACGTTTCAGATTCTTACACATGAATAGAATTGCTGGAACCTGTCATGGATCCATTTCCTTGTATTATTGAAGGAGCAAATAACTTTCTCTAAAACAAGATAATATTTATTAGAACATTTTACTGTCAGCATTATGGTTACTGCTATTCTTTCCATTGTTGCAGTTTATCCCAACGAGCCGGGAGTCCATTTAGTAATTAGTCTTTTTTTCTAAACAGGTTATTTGTGTTTTTAAAAAAATCTCTTTTTTCCCTAGAAGATTTATCCCTATCAGTTTGGTTGGAAAATTTGAGCAAAGAGTGTAAAATAAAATAAAATAATGACATGGTTTTATAACAACCAAATGCGTTACATAAGGCTTTATTTGGAAGTCCTTAAAATAAATGATCTTGAAATCATTTTCAAAGGACGGACCTCTAGGGGAGCTTTACCAATGCAAAAAGCCATTACATCTGGCATATTGACAATTTGTCAGTTTGTGATCCCTGAGGAGCCACTGAAGACAGCTGATGTTATAAGACTCACACACAATTGGTTGCCTCTCTGCAAGCAACGCCAAAGTATCTTTTGATGATGTGTTCCAGTGTTTGCTCTAGATACTTAACCCTTTTCAGGGAGAATTTTTACTAGCCTAAACTTTCAACACATCCATCCTCTGCTATAAGCTCTTTTTAGGTTTAAGCCTACCAGACAGCACAGCTGTTTCGTTTGCTGGCAACATCTTAGAGACATTCGGAAAGCTTTCCTGGAAATGCATTCCACCCATTGCTTACCTTTGGCTTTGTGGTTTGTAACTCACATTTTCTTGCTTTCTACTTTCTGGCTTTATTTGTTTTAGGCCGTCCAGATTGAGTTTGTCCCTTCGCTTGCCCAAACCCTATTTACTTTACACCTCCACCAGTACAGAACTTCTGCAAATAGGCCCTTGAATCTTGTTCTTATCTTGTCACATTGCTGTTCATTCAAAGATGGAGGTCAAATGTCAGGCTCTGTATTCCAGGAAGCTTGGTGTTTACTTTTCATTCTCTCACTTCAAAGTGAGAGGATTTCTGTGACAATCATGCTGGTTACTTGGGGTGTGCTGTATGATGTTATTGTTTTTCTAGCACAAAACAAAATTGAAATGTCTGTAAATTAACTGTTCAGATATTTCAGAACATGCGAAGCAAAATGAAGCACATTTTCTGGTAGTTCTGAAGTGTAGTGGAAGCAAATATTTTAATACAATCAAAACAAATCAGTACACTAGTTTATGACATTTCCACACACTATCATTTATGCATACTTTTATCAGCAAAACGATATGCTTG
This sequence comes from Triturus cristatus, assembly GCF_964204655.1. Classification (NCBI taxonomy): domain Eukaryota; kingdom Metazoa; phylum Chordata; class Amphibia; order Caudata; family Salamandridae; genus Triturus; species Triturus cristatus. The sequence goes on along the minus strand of NC_140591.1, from coordinate 1,207,665,975 downwards.
TGCAAATGTAATGGTGATTTCAATTGATAATGCGTTGTCTGTAATGGCAGTGCACTACCACACCATGCATCCTCCACTTTACCTCACTACACTCCACTCTGCACCTCTACATGCCACTGCACTCTGCCCCACTCCACACTATGCTATTGGATTTTACTCTGCACCACTCCACTCTATGTCACTATACCAACGACACCCAGCTCACCTCTCACTGTCCAAAGACCCCGCAAACACCAAAGCCAACTTCCACAGGTGCATGATGAACGTTGCAGACTGGATGAATGACAACTCTCTTAAACTCAATACGTACAAGACAGAGGCTCCCATCATTGGAAACAATCCCTCGCCATGGAACGGTACTTGATGGCCAGTAGACTTTGGCCAACCCCCAGCCCCAACAGACCACGTCCACAACATCTGCATCATCGTAGATAGCAAGTTATCCATGTAGATGTAAGTCAATGCAATCTCATCTGCCTGCTTTCTCACCCTTTGCATGCTGCACAAGATCTTCAGGTGGCTCCCGGTAAACTCCAGACGGACTATCACACAGGCCCTCATCACCAGCAAACTGAACTATGGAAACACGTTCTATGTAAGAATCCCCTCACACCTCCATAAAAGACTTCAGACAATACAAAACACAGTGGTAAGACTCATACTAGACCTCCCCAGAGGAACTCACATCACACCCCATCTCAAGAGACTGCACTGGCTCCCGGTCCAGAAGTGGTGCCAGTTCAAGATGTTGACCCATGCATACAAGGCCCTGCACAATGAAGGACTGGTATATATCAACAAACACCTGACCTTCCATCAACAGACCATACACCTTTGCTCAACAGCCCTCTCCATCGCAGATAAACCATGGATCCACTGTACAACAGTGGGGGACGCTGCTTCTCGCACTGTGCGATCAAAGCTTAGAATGGCAACCTCCCTGACCTCAGACCTGCATCATCACTCCAGCAAATAAGAAGTGTGCTAAAACCTGGTTGTTTCAATGACTGTACCTCCACACAGCAGCTACAGCGTCTATGCATGGAGACCCCTGGAGACTACAAGGCATGATTTGCCACACTTTATAAATGTATGAGTGATTGATTGATTGACTGATGCAACACTGCACTCTTCACCACTGCACTCGATGCCAATCCAATCTAAGGGCCTTATCATGAGTCAGGCTTGGTGGCAGTCTTCTGACTGCCCTATTACACCTAGGGCAGTCGGGCCACCCTGGAACTGCCACAACAGCTGCAGCCACCAGGGAACCACCATTCCCTGGCAGGTGCACTGTGGTCCAGAGGCCGCAATATGCTTGTCAGGACCTCCGCTGTCCCACCAAGCACATTATGAGGTGTCCTTTCTGCCACGTTCTTTATGGTGGTGAGCCCACCATGAAAATCATGGTGGAAAGGAAACAAAGGGGGCCATACAGGGCCGCCTGGTCCTAACACCATGTGGATGCACACATGTGCACCTCTATAGCTACACGGCATGGACTGCAGCAGTCCATGCCATGCAGGCACTGCCTTTGATGTTCCCGTTGCTTTGCCTATTTTCCCTGCCCAGGGAATGTCAAAGAACCACCTGCCAGATCAGGAGAAAACTAGGCACGGGCGGAGAACTTCGCTCCGCCCGCAGAGTGTGTGGAGATTCGTCTACTCCGAGTACCACAGAGAACGCAGAGTAGGCAAATCTACGCTCACTTAGGAGCGGAGTTGGCCAACCCCTGCCTCCACCCCCCTATTAATAACTAATTATACATTAATTAAAACTAAAACAAAAAACACTTACCTGCACTGTGGCGTCCCCTGGCTGCCCTCCTCCTTTTCCTCACCATCTCTGGGTGATCATTGCGAAAACTGTGCTTGTGAGCGCTCGGACGCAGTTTTTGCAATGATCACCCAGAGACGGCGAGGAAGAGGAGGAGGGCAGCCCAGGGTCGCCGCAGTACAGGTAAGTGTTTTTGTTTTAGTTTTAATTAATGTGTAATTAATTGTTAATAGGGGGTGGAGGCGGGTGGTGGAGCGGAGTTCCACGGAGTTTGTTCCCAACTCTGAGGACCTCCGAGTAGTCCCGCTATGCCAGCTACGCCCAGGGTTAGAGAAAACTCCTGATCTGGTGGGAGGTTCGTACATGGTTTGGGGGTGCCGGAGCAGGAGGACCAACTCCTACACTGCCAAACTTGTAGTGAGACACAAAGCCACACTAATCTGCTCTGCACCACTGCACTCTATAAAACTGCACTGTACCACATTCTTCTCTATGCCACAGCACTCTACTCCACTTTATTCCACTCTGCACTATTCCGCTACATGCCACTCCGGAATATATGACGATACTTCGCAAACTAAAACAACACATACTTTTACAACGTTGTTTTTAGTTCACAACCGTTACAACGCATTTTTCTACAACGAAAACCATTACTTCGCATTAGCTTTAAAATGCGTAATAAATGTCATTACAACGGATCTCAATTCCCCGCATAGATTTACAACGCATTATTTTTATAAAAATAACCTCCAACACTACACTAATTTCTACATCCATATACACTATCCTACATAACACACACTCCACAACACTACCCTTAAACACTACCCTACACTACACAACACTACACTACCCTAAACCCTAAAACACTACCCCCTGCACAACCCTGCCCCTACCCCCAGTATGTCCCCTACACTGAAACACTACCCTGCACGACCCCCACGACACTACCCTAAACCGTAAAACACTACCCTACACTATACAAACACTACAACACTACCCTAAACCCTAAAACACTAACCCCAGCACGACCCTCTCCCTACCCCCTGTCCGCTCCCTACACTGAAACACTACCCTGCACAACCCCCACGACACTACCCTAAACCGTAAAACACTACTCCTCAAACACAAACCCTTTAAAAATACACAGCCCCTCTGACCTCTCTCTCTCTGTCTACGTCCCTTGTCCTCGGCTGCAAGCGTTCTCCATCAAAAATGCCCCCATCCAGCACACAGGAGCCTGCAGATCTGGCCCGGGCACCAGCACCTCTTCCCTACTTCTGTCAACGCTGCCTCATGGGGTCCTCACTCGCAGCAGAATTGCACGCATGCGGGCACCAGCGCCTATCCCCTACTCACAAACATGGGGGCAGTCCCCTTGGGTCTTCGCAAGTTTTATTTAATTATTTTTGAAAGGGAGGGGATGTGCATGGGTCCCCAGACTCACACTGGGATCGGAAACCACATCCCCAGGGTCAGAATCACCAGCCCAAGGACAAATACCTGGTCTCTTGACCCCGAAGTGCGCCCTCAAGGCTGAAGCAGGAAAAAGATGTTGCCAGCTCCCGCTCATGAACCAGCGCCTCTCCCCTACTACCGTCATTGCTGCCATCTTGCCAGGTCCTCAGTCGCAGCCATACACGCACTACAACACATGCATTGTAACAGCGCATGCGAAGTAATAACATGCGTAGTAAAGGCTACGCGTTCTTACAGCGCATGCATTGTTATGCACTCCAATGCACTCCATACCACTTTACTCAAAACCAATCCTCCACTCTACAACATGCCACTCCACAATACTCATCTCTACTTCATTAAACTCTATCCACTCTGTTCCACTCTACGCTGCTCTGCGCAACTCTCTTTATTCCACTCTATGCCGCTTTGCTCCACTCTATTCTACATCACTCTACTCCACCCCACTGTGTCAGGAAATGCACCCAAGCACACAGGCCTTGCCACATAACACCCCTCGTGTTGCCAAAGCCCTAGGTGTACTCACCCATTCCCCTGCCAGATCCCAGATATCCTGGGCTACCACATGGCATCATAGACTCTTACACCCTAGATGGTTGAGGTACAGTGCATAGCGATGACTTAGGTTAAATGTATTCCTGTAAAAGCATGCTGCACAGCCTTGTCTCGTACTCAAAAATGCTATACAGATACCTGCTGCAGAGGATTCAGCATAATGCTCTTTGGAGGGTCTCTTCCTAGTCTGCATCTTGTTCAGCAGTATCCTGGCTGGTCCTGTACTCCTGGGGTTCTTTTGCATTTGGCCAGCCCTTTGTGGCTGGTGCTGCGTTGCCGGGATGGTCCTCATTTCCTGAAGCTGCATTGTTTGCAGTTGGGCAGCCCTATTATTAGTGGGGCTGCGCGCAAGGAACTCTCGCGAGGACACCCAATCTCAGCGGCCATCTTGGAATTCTTGAAGGGATTTAAACCCTGCCCAGGAAAGAGCTTGATGCTTTGTATTGAGCTTCCTGGTGGACGAAGTCAGCGATTTGTTTCTTCGGTCATGTTGGAGCATCCTGCGCAGACTTCGGGACCTGACAGTGGGACATCTTTATGTCCAGATGATTGCCGGCCTGCCTCCATGTTAGTCTTTGGTCAGAGAAGAGTAAGTAGGGTCGCTATACCAGTTTCTTGCCTAATTTAGAGACCAAGCAGCATATTTGTGTTTTGCCTAAACCTTAGAGAAACTGTCACCAGAGACCAATCTACAAACTTGCGCTTTACCTAAATCTGGAGGCAGTCACTATAGACCTTCAAGGATTATATTGACTCTGTGTGCAGATTAGCATCTGCACGAACTTTGAGAACTGTGTAATACACCTTTTGAACTAGTGGACCACAGCATTCATTCATGCGTGATGAGTGTATGTGATGTTTGTATTAACACAATGTTATTCTAGGAGACCCACTTTCATGCTTGCCTTATAATGTGTAAGTCACCTCCCTCTTCTTCCCTGAGATGTCTAAACAGGGAACCACTCTATCTTGGAGCTGGAGCTCTCTTCCTGGGGACAGCTCAATGGTGCCCAAAAGAGGCAGGGCCTAAACCCTTAAGTTGGGTGTGGAGTTTTGAATGATCAATAATGATAATTATTGTAAGTGTAAGGAGTACAAGTGTTTGTGCACAAATATAGCCTCCTCTGATTGTAGTGGTACAGCAAATATTGAGTCAATCCTAGTACTGAGGCACAAATGCACTCCTGTCTGTCTATTTCTTATTTTAACTTGTTTTGCTAGTCAATTGTTTGTTGTCAAACCCCCTTCCCTTAAGATTATCAGTAAGTACCCAGCGTATACTACCTACTGGCCTACGGATGCTTGCAGGGGATTGTGGGTCTATGATGACTAAGTGTGGAGAGAAGAACGCATTCCACCTAGGTTGGTTCCTGACACAGTGCTCCACTCTATATCACTCCACTCCACTCTATGCCACTCCACTCTGACACTATGTGTCACTCCATTCTATGCCACTCGACTCTGCTCCATTCTATGCCCTTCCAATCTCCTTTACTAATCCTACTACTACACTTTATGACAATCTACTCCGCTCTACAACATTCTATGTATGCAACTCCCTCTATGTCACTCCACTCTGCTTTACACTACTCTACGGCACTCTGTGCCAGTCCACTCTGCAATACTCTACTCTGCTCTGACACTCTAGGTCACTCAACTTTACTTCATTCTACATCCTTCAACTCTAAGTCATTCTACTTCCTCTGAACACTCCATAACACTCTGCACCACTCTACTCAATTAACTAAGACCACACGTGGGACCCAAGGGAGAGTGACATAAAACATATCCCCTGCCTGTCTACTCTTGGAACTCACTAAAGATATGGTCTACCCATGTATATGAGACAATACTACAGTGTGCAATAAAGAACTAGTAACAAAAGGGAAGAAATGTCCTTTTCGGACAAGAACCCTCACTCACCTAAGGGTGACATGATTCATCATTGGGCTCCCCCCTCACATTGGGGCCAGACGGTCTCCAATGTGGACTACAACTCCCCACTTAGTGTCAGAGTGTGAGGAGGAGCTGAGGTGTTTTTTTAAGGCAAAGGGACGCCAAGAAATGAAGATGGTAAATGAGTGACAGAGTACTGTTAAAAAGTGTGGGGAATGTAAAACTTCCTCGAAGACTCAAATAGCTTTATTCGGTAGAGTCCTCAGAAAGAGTTAAAAAAGGAGACACCCCACACACAGAACACAGAAGACCTTGCCCGAGATAGCCCTGCATGGAATGCTCTTGACACTGAAGCACAGCAAAACTCATACGTCCAAACTTTGCACACCCATACGACTCATTGCTCTGAGCTGTGGCATATTATCCACACAACAGCCGCAGGTCAGAAGAGTGCCGGTTCTTAGAGACCCAACAAAGCAATGGCAGGACATCTTGGGCACATGTGCAACCCATGTCACGTGGAACTGTACCGTGACCGACTGCTGCATCTGTTGGGGGCACTGCCATTGGCTGTGCTGCAGATCAATTACCATTTGAGCTTCCAACTTGTGTACATCACCTGTGTCCAGCCCTGGTTCCACTGTCGATCATGCATATTCGAGTGGCCCATGAATGTCTGCCTATCCAACACAACTGTAGCTGAACTGGATTATGACATTTGTGGGCCCCCTGTTGGCCCATGACCAGGAGTGTAACCGTGATACCCATTCATGGGATGCTTTGATATTTGGCGTATGTGCTGGTAGTTGGGCATGGGAGATTGCTCAATTCCGTGTGTGCAGTGACCACTTCGAGGCGCCCCCCTATTGGGCCGTGTTGTGGATTGGTGAAACTGTGTGGATGGAGCACATCTGTCCAGACCAGCTAATGGATTGGCTCGCCCTCGTGTTCATTGAAGTCGACAACGATGTACTCCTGGAACTGATTGCCTATGAAGCTGCGCTCGCTCTCATGGATGAGTAACTACATTCCTGCAGCCACAACTGATTGTGACCCATAGCACAGGTCTCAACACCCTTTTGCATCTTGGCGAACTGGTCACATATCCCACCATTACAGTGGACATGGTTGCATTTGCCTGGACTCAGAATGCATGTGCGTGCAACACTGCGGGTTGACACACACCTGTGCAAGGTGAGTGGACAGCCGCGCATGGCAACATTCCTCAATCTGACACCCTGCTGAAGGGAGTGTACAGACATGGCAATGTAGGTCGGCATGTGACCCTTTTGGACTCTGTCACCTGCTCACTGTCAGCAGAGCAGACAGTCCGCGCAGTCTGCTGGTACAGGACTATGCAGATCTCATGGGCTGTGAGTGATGTCCCCTGACACGGTGCAATGAACATACGCCAAACATAACATGACTCGGCCAGCAAGGCAGGGCAAGGTGGGCTGAGACCGTTGCCATCCGTAATGATTTCTGTCCATGTTTGCATCCCCATGTCTTGCAACTCTACATGTTCCTATGCTGCCTGTTGGTATATGATGCATTGGTCTACATGTTGTGGCCCAACTGCCCATACTGACACGCACATGCTAATAAAGTGTACACAACTTCACTAGTGTTCAACTGTGATGAGTGTTGATTAGAATACCAAATCATGTGCCTCAATGAGCATTGTCCGCACACAGGGAGGGACTGACGGACGCATTTCACTTAGGGGTGAGTCCCCATTGGCAGCTCCACCTCTGTGAGCCAGACATTATGGTTGGGAAAGTTGCTGGTAGACCGGTGCGCTTACGTGTCTTCAGCAATGTGAGTATGGTATACAACTTTTGCCATTAGGATCAATGTGATCCATCAAAACAGACTGTGTCCACACAGGTGAGTGTGTGTAGGTATGCAAAGAGATGTACTGTTGTCACATGTGATGGGGGACACTACTTTGGTCCTGCTACCGACTTTGACATTTCCATACACAGCCATATTTCATACATGGACGTGGGGCTACGTCGGGGGGTTGCGAGATTGTTGTTAATGAGCAATGAGGCCACAGCTAGTACACACCTTCACAGACATATGATTGGCAATGTGTGTCACGGTCAAACATGCTCATTGATGCCATTCCCTAGGGTGTACCTTTTTGTGCAATCGATGTCCCTACATTCATCAATGCTTTTATGCTTGACTGAACATAGACATGATGCATCTGTGTGATTTGGAATGTTTTATTCACATTCTGTGGAGTGCCGGAGCTGGAGCAGTACATGGCCATGCACACCCCGCATTACAGGGTTGCACAGTGGAGTGCCAACCAGAGTACTTTGGGGAATGACAAGTTAGTCGGAAGAGGAAGAGTCCGCAACCTGATTGCTGTGTCATCGGTAACCAGTGCTGATATGGCAGTCCATGTCGGGGTCCAGGTGAATGTCGCAGAGTGTTTGGGGGGACAGTGGAAGGTGTTGTTCCAGGACATGATGCAGAGGGCTGATCCAAGCAGGAACAGGCCAAATTGCGGGGAAGAATGCTACAACCTCCTTTTTGACACAGAGTCATTACCATACACATCTTCGTCCTCTGATATGTCTCCTGTGTCAGGTGTTCCAGGTGTGTGTGGTGGTGTTATGGCTGCCTCACTGTGTGCCACTGGCACATCAGGGGGTGGAGGTGGTATGGTTGTCTCACTGGGTGGCTCTGGCACATCAGGGGTGGAGGTGGTATGGCTGCCTCACAGTGTGCCACTGACACATCAGGGGGTGGAAAAGTGTGTGTTGAAGTTCCTGCAGCAGTCATCTGGGACAGACTCTGTGGCATCAATGCCATGATGAGGATCTGCAGAACATGGAATATCCCAGCTACATCTCGCTGGTGTTCAGCCGTGGCAGACATCCTTCCAGCCTGCATCCCCTCCATGTTCTCCATTGTCCTCCGCAGCTGTGCCAACTCTGTGCTGTCATCTCTGGGGCCTGCCTGTCTAGACAGTTCTGGTATCCGAGTAATGGCTCCAGCGAGGTCAGCCAAGGATTGTTGTAGGGCATGCAATGGACTGTGGGTGTCCGTAATGGACTGTAAGTGGTCCCTGATGGAACTTAGACACCCACGTATGGCATCCAGTTTGGCTGCCATGATTTCGAACCCCAGACGCACACGTTCAGCCAGCTCCTTCTGGCAGTCTAACACATGGTGTTGGAACGTCATGTGTTCTCCAGTGAGGTGCTGGGAGCCAGCCGTGGTGGTGGGTGCTTCCTGCTGTGCGGTCTGTGCAGGGGGTGGGGTCACACCGATGCAGCTGGGCTGCTCCGCTCCTAGGAGTGGGGTTACGGATGCTGTCCATGAGCCGTTGGAGGGTGTCTGAGCAAATGTCCAGGGCGTCCTCTTCATCATCGCTGAAGAGATGTCTGGTCTGCTCTGCAGGGGGTGTTGATTGTCCCTCTGTAATGTGAAGGGGAGATGCAGGTTAACAGTGTGTCTCATGTATGTTGACGCATTGTAGATGTTTACATACAGACTGCATGACAATGTACATTGTGACTGTTTTGGAGGAGATGGCTATTTGATGGGAGACAGTGGACATTTGTACTACATGACGGATGTGAGGTTTTAATCGTACATTTTCATCTCACAGTGTCCTTCTATGCCAGATGTGATTGGCCAGTTTCTATGCACAAGCGGCACCAGTTGTGTCCTCTGTTCTGTAGTGAAAGTGTTGCACCTTGTAACACATTGTCGTCAATGTTGATGTGCTGTGATTGCTATGTGTGTGTGCTGCATTGTGGGAGAGTTGCCACTGCAGCTCTGATTTAGCAGCCCCTTATCCCTTTGAGGAGGTGTGCCTTTGACTTGTGTGCTTTTATGGTGCAGAGATGTTGGCGACTCGGTTCATTTGTGCTCTTGGACGGTTTTTGTACTTGTCTGCATTGTTTGTCTGCAGGGGTTGCATGTGCACGTGGATGTGTCAGAGTGTGACCTGCTCATTGGAGGATGTTATCCACACTGGGCCACCTCAGTGTTGTGGCATGCACCATGTCATCTATTTTGACTGCAGTCATGGTAATGGTCATGCAGTGTCACTTGCATTGTCAGTGTGGCTCACGTAGCCGCAGCTTAGCTGGATTCAGCACATGCACATTGGTAGGTTGTGTGACTGGTAATAGGGAGGTGGGCCCCTTTGTGCACTTAGTGGAGGGGGGCCTACTTGGTGTTTCTAGGTGTGCTGCAGCGTGCCAAGGGTATCAGGGACATGTTCCACACTCATTGTGGGTGTGCAGTGTGCTACACATGATTGTGCATGTGTGCCATTGTGCCTATCTCCCCCTGTCCCCCCAGTCCCTGGCCGTTACTCACCCTGTTGCTGTTGGGTCAGGCCATATCGAGCTGTGTCCGGCCCCCCAACTCCTGCCACCGTCTCCACACTGATGACTGTGGCCACCATTTCCTCCAGATCATCCAGCTCCTCCTGGGGAGCAGGACTCCCACCTCCATTCGCTGTTGCTGCATTCCTGTTGGCAGCGACTTTCTGCTTGATTTGGCTTTTAAGGTCATGCCAGCACCTCTTGACATCCTCGACACTCCGACTGCATTCACGTTGTTCACGATGGACTGCCATATTTCAGTTTGTGTTGCGATGGCACATTTGCGGTGCCGAACAGTTGTTGGTAGTGTCCTATCACCTCAGTGACGATGATCCTGTTTTCCTGCGGACTGAACCGCGTCTTCCTCTTCTCCTTGGCCTTCCCCGAGCCTGGGGTTCCTTGCTGGTCGTCTGTAGGGCTTGTGGGGATCGCATTGTCCTATGCACTCGGTCCGGGTGCATCCATGGTGCTACGCAGTTTATTTTCTTTTGCCTTTTTTTAATTCTTTTATAGTGCATTTTCCCGCATGACGCGAGGGAATTGCAGGCCTGTTGCTGGTTATCACTGATTTTTTTAACGCGATTGGCCATATAGCTACTTTTTTTGCGTTCTTGTTTCGCAATTTTTGGGCATCGCGTTCGTTTTCACGCAGTTATTTGGCGCGTTATCGTGTGACTATCGCATGGTGCCACAGGGTAGGAAATACTATGTTAACACGGCGTTATTTTCCCGCAATAGACTGCGATGTGCAAAGTTGCGTTAAGCAAATCTTGCGATAGTTATCACATATTCTTGAGAATATCCCCCTAAGGGCTATATATGCTAATCATTTTTGGAGGATGCAAATGAACCAAAATCGGGCAGATTGTGACATCAAAAAAGCATTTTTAAATCTTCAAATCCAAATTGCCATTCTGTAACTTGTCACCGAATCACATTTTTTGCTTGCAATTTGGTATTTGGAAGGGGCGTGTTTAGGGCATCCCTTCCAAATACCGAATAGCAATGGTATGTATTAATGTTTTGTGACCAAATTACTTAATTTTTTAAAGACTACTGATAGGCAGTGGTAACAATTCGCAAATGGGAAAGGACCCTCATGAGACACCTCCCTCTTTGCGCATGTTTAGTAAAGTATTTTTTAAGAACAGGCAGGGGTCCCACAGACCACTGCCTACTCTTAAAAATGAAACTTAAACTTTTAGGGGCAGATTTATGTTTGACTTGCGCCTCATTTACGCCGCCGTTGCCTCACTTTTGTGACGCAGCAGCGGCGCAAATCCTGCGCCATGGTGCGGGGTATTTACAACGTGACGCATCTGGGAGATGCGTCACGTTGTAAAGCCCTGCGCCACGTGTAGGCATTCCAGGGCAGGTGGGGGCGTTCCGGCCGAGTGAAATCTACAAGATTTCACTCAGTCACTTTTGAGCCCATGCTGCGTCAAAACCCTGCGCCTGCTTGAAGCAGGCGTAAGGATTGACGCAGCATTGTGAAGATAGGGCCCCCCAGAGCAATGCTGGAGCTGCGTTGCGCTTGCGACGCAACTCCAGCAATGCGCCCCTTTTACGGCACAGATGCGTGATGCATCTGTGCCGTTTTTGCCCCATGGTGCGCCGCATTATAAATGCGGCGCATCCATGGTGGCGGAGCTGGGGCGCAAAATAACTGGCGCATCCCTGCTGATATGCAGGGATGCGTCAGTTATTATAAATATGCCCCTTAATTTTTTGTTTTTGAAACGCATCCTGTTTTCATTTGAGAAAAAAGGGCTGTATTAAAAAAAAAATGCTTTCTTTAAAACCAATCACAGGCATGGTGGTCTGCTGACGTCAGCAAGCCAACATCACTGTGATGGGTCGCAAACCGCCACCTACATCATCAGTATTCACGAGGTAGATCAATTTCCGACTCATTAGGAATCACTAATTACATGTTTTAAGGCTTCTTACACTAGAAATTGAAATCTCCTAATTGTGATTTGGTAAGAATCTCAAGCTGAAAATCGAAATCCCAAATTTTGGTACATCTGGCCACACGTCCTCCATCAGGGCTGGATTGGGACCCGAAACCGACCCTGGCAAACGGCTCAGGCGGCCCTCCCGGGGGCCAGGGGGGATACGGCCGAGCTGTGTGCTAGGGCCGGTTTTGGCAAATTTTGTTACAGGGGGCCGAAATTGCCGGCCCCCAGTAACAAAACTGGCCCCCACCCTGGCGGCCCACCAGTGAAAGGCCCGGTGCTCGCTGCGGCCAGTACGGCCCTGTCCTCCTTTTGCAAAAGTCAACATTTTTCATGAAAACATGCCTAGAACTACTAACCAACGTAGAAAATTACACATAGTACCGGCTTCTTTGTTAAATATTTAATAATTTCAGATGTTTCAGTGCAGGGAAACAAATCATCCACAGTCTTGTTTCATATCCAAATAAATGTATTTACACTCCACAGGCTGTAGCAGCTGCGGCTTCGTGAAAGTACCAAGAAAAACCCTTACATAAGCTACCTAAACTTGGTAAATGACTACTTCTTTCCATACGTTGAATTTTCATTTGCGGACATGATTGCTTCTTGTATATATCTTTCCAGTGCTACAATCTGTTAAATTGTCAGCTCTTGATGTGGTTAGTAATACATTCCAGGCTGTATCAGCAGGACATTTGGATTTCCTGTGCAGGCATGGAGAGAAGTAAATCACATGCTAGTACATTCCTAGTTATTCCGTCTCACTGTCCAATTGAGTTAAAGAAGAAATGATTTATTTGATTCTAAGACACCACACAAAATGAGTAGGATTTAATGCAATAACACTACGATGAGCTCACGTGTCAAATGCATTTGTGTAGTTTGTTTGAAAAGTTATAACGCCATGTGCATGCATGGTGCACGGTAGCATACTGCTATTGGAAAAATGATTTTTAGATAATTGAATATATTATTAATGGAACATTTTGGGACCCTCCCTTTTTCTTGTCTCAGCTTGTCAGACCAACATGAGAGTTGCCATGAACAACCCAAGGTGGATGGACTTTTTTTTATAAAGTTTTATGCAGATTTGTCAAACAGCACCAATACTATCACCTTTCCTATGGAAACGTTGCTCGAATCAAATCATCCTGATGATACTGGGTTTTCAGAATGGTCATAGCTCAGTTGTGTCAGCATTTCCCAAGGAATACATCTATCAATCATAATGTTGCATCCTCAGGTGGAGCCAATGGAGACCTTGTTAAAAAACAACATACACCAATATCTTAATGACATCCAGTTAAATATTTTTTGACTCAATCACACACTTCTTTGATGGTATTGTGGATCAATGCTAACAATTATTCCTAATAAAATGAATGTCAAGTAAATTGGAACTGATAGCACCTAAAGAGTCCAAAATTTCTCTCAACCTTTCCCTTACCAGAATAGACTCCAGTTCCATGCTATATTTTCTTCTTCGAGGTGATAGCACTTTGCCACTATATATGAATGGAAACCAGCTCAAATGAAATCATTCATCAACATAACTTACAGTTTAAATTCAGTCAATGACACAAGTTTTAAGGCAATTTTGTAGACTTATATTTCTTATTAAGATATTCTAAGTTCTTTAGATTTGTCTTCTAATTCAAATTAGTAAATCATATAATCTGTTTACAGAAATCATCAACTAAAAATATGTTTGGAGTCAATCAATAATGCAAAATAAAAGTGTGTTCCATAGAGGAATTAGTCCGTATTCTACCTAAGAAGAACCTAACCTAACAGAACCCATAAAGAGTTCCTGGAAAAGAGCAAGGTCAGAGGAGCTCAATCTAATTTTAAATTAAGTTTAACTCCTGATAAAGAGTTGTTCTTGAAACTCAGCCAAGTCTCATCTCTCCATAAGCCTTAGTATCTACAGTCACAGTTGCAACTTCACAAAGTAAATCTCAATCAGGTAAAATAAGAAACCAGACACAGCAGTAGCTGCACCTGTCAGGGAAAAAGTCTAAATAAATTGTCACCTACACAGTGTCAGGCAACAGCAATGACCATCAGCAGTAGCTCACAGCAAGTAGGCAGGAGAGTGCAAAGGAGAATGGCGCATGAGAGAATAGGTCAGGGATGGAGTGCTAACTAGCTCAAAAGACACACTGTTATAAAAAACATAGGAGCATGTTATCACAAAATTGCAGATCCGATCGTTCCCATCCGAGGAGAAGTCATCTTCTGACTGTAAGCCTCTTTGTTCTTTCTGTCCCACTGCAAATATGTGAGGCTAACGATCCATCATCAGAAATGTATCCTACCATCCTAACTTTGTATAACTGGGTCCAGCTAACCTTGGTTTCCAGGGAAGATTATTGCAGTGTTCAGTCTAGCATCCATTAAATTTTCACTGAGGAACAATGAACAATGCTACAGACAGAAACATTTACTTTCAAATCTCCTATTAGATAATGACATTCATTCTTATAAGCTTATGTTTATTGTTAAAGGGCAGTTTAATACTGTATGAACATACGACAAAGAAGGAAGTTTAGTTTTAGTCCATTCAAAATATGTAGCTGAAGAAAGTAAAACATTTTATAAACTCAGCACATTCTGCAGTTATGACAGAATTTAAGCAAGTCATATTAAGGTCAAGCTATTGAATATACTTGTGCATGGTTCAGAATTTCCTAAAAGCACCTATTTCATAGAAAGAAGAGGCCTTGCTGTGGCCTAGCAGTAGAAATGAAAGTCTGGTGCTTTTTGCACAGTTTGGCTGCCTGTCATCTCAAAAGCATTTGCAGTCTTGAAATCTAAGGCAAGTTAGCATCATTATCTATCAATTTTATATGTACATTTTCTACTTCCACAGAACCAAGTTGTTTCCTCTGCTTTTTAACTCTTTGCTGAGTGTATGTTTGCTTGTATTTCACTATTTTTCCACTCCTCACATTTATTTGCATGAATCGTGTCACATTACTACTATTTTCAAATACAGTTTTTCACATAATTTCAGCTACCCTAGTTTCTTTTTTTTTTTTTTTTTTTTTTTTTTTTTGCATTTATTATTTAATGCAAGCAAGGTACAGCAATGCATAAAGAAAAAAGAGAACCAGTAATGCAGTCCACAAATACACTTAATGATACAGAAAAAAGAAATAACCAAGTACATTAATTAGGTCAAGGTATCGTTAATCCAATTCTCTAGAGGACTCCAGAGTTCTTCACCCAACCTTCTCTTTTTCCTACTTTTAACACTATATATGGCCTTTTCCAAATTATACTTAGCAAGTAAACATGCTCTCCAGGTAGAAAAAGTGGGAGAGTCTAGACTCAACCAGGCTTGAGTAATGCATGCCCTCCAAGTGGACATACAAATAAAGAGAAAATTTGTCTGTCCCACAGATAACTCAAATGGTGTCAGACCTATTATTATTAATTCTCCTGTCAAAACAATTGTCTGATCCATCAATATTGTTAAAAATGTTTGGATTTCTGACAATACAGGAGACAAACGAGGGCATGCAAAAAACATATGGAGAGCATCTGCTGCATAAAGTCCACATCGGCTACACAGTGTACCTACAGTAGTTGACCATTTGCTAATTTTGGCTGGTGAATAGTATAGATCGAATAAAGCCATATAGTGCTGTGTACGTGATCTCCCAGTTATTAGTATTGTGTTGGCCAAATCTATTGATTCTTGGATTTTGGTGTTGGTTAACCCCAATTTTTCATTCCATTTTTTTTGACAAAGCAAAATATCATCGGGCAATGAGGCCAAAAGTAGATTGTAATATGCGCCGATCTTTTTTTTAGTGTAAAGACTGTCTATAAGAGGGATCCTAGTCAGCCGTGTTCGGACTGACGGGCAAAGGGTATTAAAGAAATTATGTATCTGGACATATTTAAAATAATCATTACAGGTTAGGTTGTATTTGGTCTCTAACACTGAGAAGGGGGTTAACTGGCCGTCCTCACAAAGATCGCCTATACAATTGATACCTAAGTTACGCCAACGTGTCATAACTGTATCCTGAAAAATTGCAGGAAAGATATTAAATGACTTGAATGGAGTATACACCAAGATTTTGCCGATACCCATTTGCTTTTTAATTAGCCGCCAAGTGCCGAAAGCCGCACTCAAAACCTTAAACTTTGTTTTTTTTAAATAACTAGGTTCAACAATTCTCAAAAAACTACCATGACAGTCTGTACCCATTGCGAATTCGTAAATAGAAGGTGTGTGGCTAACTGGAATACGTAATCGTGGCCCTATTATCAAAGGTGAAATAAACTGTAGCACTGCAGCAAGATAATAAAAAAGAAAATGTGGGATTCCCCAGCCTCCTCTTGATTTGGGAAGACTCATTTTTTTGTATGACCTACGATGACCTCTATACCCCCAAAGAAATCTTGCCGACATCCTTTCCAGCTGTTGAAAAAAAAGTCAAGGGAAACGGTAGTGGGATTGTTCTGAACATATATAAAAATTTGGGTAAAATCAGCATTTTCAGAACGTTACATCTGCCAAATAAAGATAAATGGAAATGATCAATACGTTCTAAAGATGACTGCGCTTTTTTGAGTATGGGCGTAAAATTAATTTCAGGAATGACGCCAACTGGGGATGTAATTTTTATACCCAAATAGGTAGCAGCTGAGACTATATTTAGCTGTTCTGGGGGATTCGGTCCTACAAATAAAATTTGTGTTTTTTGTACGTTTAATCTATAGCCAGAAAAATAACCAAATTGCAATGCAAGGTCTTGTATTATTGGCATTGCCCCCTTAATATCTGTTGTCAATACAACAATGTCATCTGCATATGCAAGGGCTCTATATATTCTGGCAGACACTTGAACTGGTTTTATGTCCTCTGTATTATTAAGTCTATTTAGAAAAATATCAATATATAGGGCAAAGAGAAGAGGTGAAACAGGACACCCCTGCCGAGTCCCACGGTTTATACTGAAAGGCAAGGATTTCTTCCCAGCAATACTAATACAAGAAAAAGGAGCGGCATAGAGTGCTTTTAGGGCTGTAATCATTTTAGGGCCGAAGCCTTTTCGGATGAGAAGATCCCAGAGATATGGCCAGGCCACCCTATCGAATGCCTTTTCGGCATCCAACAGGGTGATACCCAAATCTATGCTTGAAGCGTGGGCCCAGTCCATCAGAGCAATCACTCGTCTGACATGATCAGAGGTATCTCTATCAGGAATAAACCCGTGCTGGGAGTGTGAGACTAATGTGGAAATAACCCCCGAAAGGCGTGTTGCTAATAATTTAGAATAAATTTTACTATCGGCATTTAAAAGAGATATAGGTCTATAGGAGGATGGTTGTAAGGGTGGTTTCTCCTTTTTAAGGAAAGCCATAATGATGGATTCACTCCAAGAGGGGGGTGTAACCCCTTTCTGTGCTTCCAAGCATGTTAAGAATAGTGCCTGCTTTAACACATGTCTGAAAATTTTATAAAATTCAAGAGGGATTCTGTCCGGTCCCATGGCCTTGCCTGCAGGTAGAGAGAGAATAGCTGCTTCTATCTCCTCCCAGGTTAAATCTTTGTCTAATGAAGCTTTCAATATAGGCGACAGCCTGGAAAACTCATTATTGACGAGAAAGTTTGAAAGTGATTCCGTTGAATACATGGTCACCTCCTCCATATACAAATTTTTGTAAAACAAACGAAACACCTCCAATATTTTGTCTGACTGATCATACACCTGACCAGATTCATCCTGTATTTTATTTATAGTGTTTAAGCTGGCTTTTTGCCGAATTTTCTTTGCCAAAAGATGTCCAGACCTCTCGCCCATCTCATAAACCTGTGTTTTGAAAACAGCAAGTTGTTCTGCAAGTTTTGAGGCAAAATTTTCATACAGCCGAGACTTAGATATAGCTAAAGTGGCATTGATTTTCTTGGTATCTAATGAGTTCTTAATAGCATCCACTAATGCTACCTCACAATCCTGTATATCTTTATAATAAGTTGTTAACTTACGTTGGTATTCCCTTTGCTTATTGATTGAATAAGATAGAGTTTCTCCTCTCACCCCTGTTTGAAGGCGTCCCATACCATCTGAACAGTCGTTGAACCCATATTAATTTCAAAAAAATCCTTAATCCATCTTTCCATATGTGCAATGTAAGATGGATCTACTAACAACCTCCGTTCAAATGACCATGTTGTTGCTTTGCCAGATAATATAAAATCTGTTTTAAATTCTGTTACTATGGGATTATGGTCCGATATTATTTTTGGAAATATCTCATACTTACAGTTGGATATTAATATAGATGATATGAAAAAATAGTCCAACCGAACAAATTTTTTGTGGGGTGCCGAGAAGAAAGTATATCCCGGAAGAATACCTCTTTTACTGAAGCCCACATCCTGAAGACTGAATTCGGAGACCAAACCATGTAATGCTTTAAAGATCTTCCTTTTTGAACCTGTATAGACTACTTCATGAGTGATATCATAATCAGGTTCCAAATGAATATTTAGATCCCCGCAGAGAAGAAGAGTAGAAGGCCAGTCAGTAAGCTCTACACTTAAAAAATTCAGCAGATCAGGATCGTCCGTGTTTGGACCATACATGTAACAGAGAGTCCACGAGGTACACTCTACTACAATTTCGGCTATTACCCAACGACCATATTGGTCGGTCTTGATTCGTTTCAGAACAGCCTGATTTCTTCTACTAAGTATAGCTACCCCTTTGGTGGTAGTGCCTTGATTAGTGCAGCCGAGCACATACATGCCCAAGTCAGCTAGCCAAGCTCTATTGTCCCATTTAAGATGAGTTTCCTGTATGCAGAGGAAGTCTAGTCTCATACTCTGGATTATTTGTGCACATATACCACGTTTCTTTTTATTATTAAGGCCACAAACATTCCAAGAACATACTCTGATGCTAGTCATCGCGACAAGTTAGTATCTAAACAGTAAATTGTCATTTGACATATGGGATAGATTGGATAGATTGAATACTGAAAAAAAATTGAACCATCAAAAAATAGAAATAGGTACAGGCATAGATCAGAAAGTCCTACAAAATCATGCTCACAGTAATTCGCAAAGTAACTAGAGCTGTCCTTGCTTGCCCCCCCACAAAACACCGCAATCACCCACCACCCTTTGAACCCCCACCCCCCACCCTTCCCAGCACCCACCCACACGGGGTATAGGGACTGAGCAGTCCCTAAGATGGTGATGAGAAGAAGAGCTAGATGTAACTCACCGCATGTTTCCTACTGTCTTGGGTACCATAAAAAAAAAAAAAAAGGGAGAACAGATGAGGATGGTCTATATATCACCTAAGGTACAATCCTTCAAGAGTAAGGGAAAAAAAGGAAGAACAGACTTGTTTCTCTATCCATCTCGTTGCATCGACCACTCTTCTGATTCTACTTAACCCTTATATGCTTTGCACATATCTACTCAATTCATCTCTAAACAAAGCATAAAACTCATGATACCCATAATAGTCACATGATACCCCTAATATGCCAGATAATTGACTGTTGTGGTGAAGACTTTATAATAACATCAAAGTGAGTGTAAACAGTCTTTAGCAGTTTTCTCCGTAGTCAAAAAATATATTTTCTCCTTATTAACCACTTTAAGCTTTGAAGGGTTAAGTAAATAGGCCTGGGCGCCTTTGGCTTGGAAAAGGGGAATTAATTGGCGTAGCTGCCAACGTAGTTGAACTGTGGCATGGCAGTAATCTGGTCGAACAAAAAAATCTAAATTTTTCCCCTTGCGTTTTCGATCTGGACGAGCCAGATTATATAGAGCCTCCCGTGCCAAAAAATTATTGAGAGTTATTAAAATAGCTCTAGGCATCACTTTTGAGGCATCCCTAGCCTTCCTCTGCGAAAAAGGGAACCTATGTGCTCTTTGTATCTCGACTTCCCACTGCCACTGGGAAAGTTCAGGGAATGCTTCTACAAAAAGCTCGACTACAAACTGCCGCACATTTGTCCCTTCACTGGATTCGGGAATTCCAAGAATTCGCAAATTGTTACGCCGAGACCTATTTTCCAAATCGGTCAATTTCCAGTTAATGTCATCCTTTAGAGTGTTGAAAGTGGAAAGTTGAGATTTCTGTTCTACTATGACGTCCTCAATAGCTGAAATTCTTCCTTCTGCTTCCAGGACTCTTGCAGATGTCTCATTGCAAGTTCTCACCACTCTCCTGAAGTTATTCTGAAGGCGTCGGACTGCACCTTGTATCCACAGATTCTCGGTTTTTGACTCCTCTCGATGTTGCAGCATGAGCTGGTATAGCATATTGAGTGTAACCTCTGGGTTAGTTTGATCAGCCATGACGCCTGCCGAGGAGACTGCCAGATCTTGAGAAGCCGGAGAGGGTAGCGTTGATGTTGGTGCTACAGGAGCCCTGCGTACTGTGTATTCTCCCTCACCCCACTCCCTTCTATCAGACAAGGGGGTTTCGTTGCAGTCCTCCTCTTCCATAGACGACTCCTGATCCTGATCCTGATCCACATCTTGGAGCGAGAAATTCAAGCTGGTATCATCTCCCCAGTCCTGTGCCTCTACATCCATACTCCCGGCCTCTAATGCGTTGGAGAGGTCGGACATTGAGTAAAAATTGCCTGCTGAGTCAACAGATTCAATATCTTGGTTGGATTCTGTATTTGGGAGATCCTCTGAAGCAGTGGGTAAGGGGTCCAGCAGCACATCAGGAGGTGCTAGAGAGGTGTCAGACGGAGCCCCACCTAGGTCCGGGCGCTCACTCCCCAAACTATCCCCCGACAGAGTCTCCAGTAAAGAAGCGGGTGAAGTCTCCCCTTTTTGCTCCGAGGTTTCAATGATAATGTTACTATTATCACATGACTTGACAGGTGGGTCAGATCTGTTAAGTACAGTAGTGAGAGAGGCAGTCTTGACAAGAGAGGAGCGCCGGGACTGCACCAAGGTCACATCTTTAACTATTTTGAACATACCTGGAATTTTCGGGGAAGCGCCAGAACTACATGCCCCAGAATGCACCACTGTGGCTCCGTTTTGCTTGGAAATATCCCGCTGGTGTGGTATAAGCAAAGATCGTCGTCCGTTATTGTAGGCATCAAATGAACCTTCATCCCCGTTTTCCCCGTTTTCTCCGCGCATATTAGATACAGAAGACTCTGGGGGAATGATGGATACTGCCGCTCGTTCTGCAGCAGCGGTAGAGGCGTCCAACTTGGCTGCAAGGATATCTCTCTCAGAAGCTGGTTTCTGGGCTACAGCAGGAGTAGTGTGGATCTTCGGCTTTGGTTTTGCCTTCTTCGAGGCAGCAGAGCATTTCGGCGGCATTATGCAAGGAGCGTAAGGAGGCACGAGAAGACGCTGTCTTGGAGTTGCAACAAAGCAGCGTCCGGAACAGGTGAAACGCCGACTTCAGTCCGCGCTGGAAGGGGAGAGGTAGGAAAAGTTCTTCGGCGGTCCACTGAATCGTTCTGCGCGATAACACCTAGATAGCAGCATGTATTGCCAGACGTGTTGAACAGCCAATTTCTGGTATAACTTGGAGCGGTTTCTAAAGATCAACGGCGTATGGAAGCCATAGGCAGTGAGCACATCACAGCTGCTCTAGCGGACAGAGAGCACGTCCGCCATCTTCCCCGCAACTTTTCCCCGCTACCCTAGTTTCTCTTTATCATTTTAGAACTTTTAGCACAGAGAAATCTTCTTAGCCCTACTGACCATTCTCAGCTGTCACACCTTCATAACATCATTTCAGAGGCTAGGTTCCTTTGTTCTCTTCCGAATATTCTCCTGAGCTTCTCATTTTCTCTTCTTTCTCACTAACTCTAGCACTTTCAAACCTCATTTCCCTTTCCGTCACTGGTCCTGCTGAATGTTTCATTCTGTTTCCTTCTGAAAGGTTTCTGGACCCTTCTTCATCTGTACTACAACAAGTGTCTTTCTATGCTCCTGGATCCAGTGACATGCTTCTATCCCGCCAGCTGCCACTGCATGAAGATTACTGTCCTGAGTTAATTCAGTGTGAGTCAAGCTTTGGAGACCAAAGTAGCACACTTACTTTTCTGTTTTTGCAAGCTCAAATTCAGTATGGTCAATTAACTTATGAAGCATTCATAGTTCACTCTACTCCCTCCTGGTTCTCCATCTTTTTCATCTGATCAATGGTAAAATTGAGAGAAGCAGTATTGCAACCTCCGTGTCAATCCCACTCACTGATGCAGGGAACAGCTGCAGCCTAGAGTCATTTTTATTGTATTTCCAACAGCACCTTTAGTCTCCTATAGCACAAAATACAAAACATTGCTGATAATAACAGTGACAGATTGATTTATGATACAAGGGGTAACTCACATAACACTCATATTACAGGCACCCTCCTCCCCATAATACTATAACTGTACTTCACATCTTGGGGAAAAAGAAAAGGGTGGACCTTTGAGAGTGGTCTAGTCATTATATTTACATTTTCACTGAGTTACTGTAGGTGGCCCTGTCAATATGCTTGCAGAGCTTTTCACAATCAAGCCATTGTGTTGTGTTGGCATTGTGTTGTTTATAATCATTGCATATGATAGGACGTACAATATTTTGGTGAATTTTGTGAGTCATCATCATCTGTCATCATCTGCTGTTGGGAGAGGAATGTCTGCAGTGGTTCCCAAATGACTTTAGGTCTTGACGTCAAGAATTATAGGGTGTCATGTACCTGAGATTGTTTGTTGCATACTGTGAGGTCTTGTAACCAGTCCTCTTTTTTAGGAGCTTATGTTCTGCCCCAGTTCATGGCAACCCAATGCTTGGTCAGCAGTAATGCTATTGCTGTAAATCTCCTGGTCTTATTTGGGATCATTTTGATATAGCGTCAGGACATCAGTGGGTTTAGTTCTACTATGTACTTTCCAATATTCGAGTAT
The DNA here is from genome assembly GCF_964204655.1 of Triturus cristatus. Classification (NCBI taxonomy): domain Eukaryota; kingdom Metazoa; phylum Chordata; class Amphibia; order Caudata; family Salamandridae; genus Triturus; species Triturus cristatus. The sequence continues at coordinate 1,207,643,033 of NC_140591.1, read as the reverse complement.
GGGCCTACATGACCATGTGATATGGAACAAGTCCACATGCTTCGCATGGCAAGTATAAACAGCATAAACATGTAAAGTCTATTAGATTGTGTCTATGGTTTATACATAGCACACTACTTGGCGTGTCTGTGATTTTTATCCTCAAATCTGACTCCCAATCTTGTCTGAAGTTCCCTGTGTCCTTTTGACTTTGGTCTGAGATCGATTAGCTGCATTAGTGCGGTGAATTCCCTTGTCTCATTTAGGAAGTCCAGCAGTCTGAGCCATATGTCTCACTCTGAAATATGTAAAGAAAACCAATGGGGTTATTTCACGTATCTCTTTGATTTGTGGCGCTTTCAAAAACGTTCTTTCTTTGTACACAGCCATCTACTGTTATGCACACGTTACGAAGCGATGCCATAACTCCACTCTAATGAGTGGAAGTAAATATTTATTCATTACTTGAGCAGCGGGTGAGTACAAGAATTGTGTAATTGTGTAATAAGTCTCTCCCACATGTAGTCCCAAGCCCAGCAGGTCAGGGCCACTGTATGGACCTCAACTCTAGGTCTTGTCAAGCCAACCGATAGCAATGAGCCAGTGGGACTATCCCAGTTTGTTCTTTTACTGATATAGGATTGGGGGCTTCGATCTGGATGATATCAGTGGAGAGTGTATTGGCATTGTACTGCAAGGCAGTATGGCTCTTAGTTGGGAGTCTTAAAACCTCCCTACTAATATAGTAGAATTAGTGTGTCCCAGCCGATCCTTAGCTGCTTTCCCACCCAAATTAGTTTGACCGGGTGTGTTTGAATGGTTTGGAAAAAAACTTTATTTACTGGGCTAGGAATATTCAAGAACAAATATAAAATCTGTGAAGAATAATCATCTTAATGAGTGGAATTCGCCCAGTCAAGGACAGAGAGAGCATGATCCAGAATTCCATCTGTTGTACGAACCACTCAACAGCTGAGCATAATGTAATGTTAGTATCTGTCCAGTTTCTTTGTGTAATGTCACCCTCAGATATTTCGCAGAGTCTTCAACCTAGTGAATCAGGTATTATAGGACTGGCCTTTAGGTGTGTCGTGTCAACAGGAATAGTCCTGTCTTGTACCAGTTGATATTTATTCCTGAGGACCTTCTGAATCTGATCACATCTCTGATAAATGGTTGTAAGTTCTCAGTAGGACTTCTGAAGAAAAAACCTATATTACTCGCATATATTGAGTGCAGAATCCACCCTGAACTAAACTGCAGTCCTCTTTGCAAGGGTCTTTCCTGAAGCTATCTAGTCAATTGGTTCATTATCAGTATAAATAGCAGCAGGGACAGTGGGCAGCCCTGCCTGGTGCCTCTAGAGATTAGGAATAGGTTAGACGTAAAACCATTGGCCCGGACTCTGGCTGTGGATTGTGCACACAGCAGCATTGTCATTCTGGGGTAGTTTATTTATTTATTTTAAAAGATTTGTATAGCGCAAACAAGACCCCGAAGGGTATCAAAGCGCTTCACAGTAGTGGAAGGAGAACAAGGTAGGGGAACGTTGAGGTATAGGAGGCTAACATGATGAGCTAATAAGATTGTACATAAATGCGAGCACAATATAACTTAATAAGGTACGGTAAAAGTTACTTCATAGGTAAGGCAAAGAATCATAGACATTAAAATAGATAGGAGGAAAAAGAGAAAACAGACATTTTGAAAACAGATGAGCCATGATCCAATTAAGGCAGGAACTTGGTCATTAGGATTGTTTTTACTTCCTGTTTGAATGCCGCCGTGTAGGGGATTCTGCGAATTTCCGGTGGGAGAGAGTTCCAGATCTTAGGTGCCGTGCCCGAGAAGGCTCTGAGTCTCATTTTATTTTTGCGATAAGTCTGCGGTTTGAATAGCAATGAGTTAGCACTTCTGCAAGGTCTGCTACCACCTGATAGTTCCAGTTTTTGAGCAAGGTAACTGGGTGTTTTTAAGTGGATGGCTTTGTGCGTCAAACAAGCAATCTTTAGTTGTATTCTTGCTTTGTAAAGTAACCACTGTAGAGATCTTAAGGCTGAGGAAATGTGCTCATTTCTTTCAGTGATCAGTCTAGCAGCGGCATTCAATGAGGCCCTAAGCGGGGCTAAGGTATATTCGGGGAGGCCACAGAGCGTTGCACTTCCATAGTCTTGTCTAGGTAGGAGAAGTGCTTGTACCACCTGCTTGAAGTCCTCTTGAGGGAGAAATGGTTTTAGGTTTCTAAGAATCCTTATTTGGTGATTCGCACCCTTACACATCTTACTGATATTTTTCTTCATGTTCAGGTATAAGTCCAGGGTGATTACAAGAGATTTTGCTGAGTCGATAACAAACCAGGGAGCAGTTGAAGGTAGTGAGGTGTTTCATCCAGAGGTCAATCTTGAGGGTGTGCTTAGGAGGGGAAATGAGAAGGAATTCTGTTTTGGCGGTGTTCAGCAAGAGATGGTTTTCAGTTAGCCAGTTTTGGATAAACGTCCGGGAGGAGTTGAGTGAGATGAAGACTTCAGAAGAGTTGATTTTCAGATAAAGTTGCGTGGCATCCGCATACATTTGAAAAAGAATGTTCATGATGTTAGAGCATTCGCTAGTTGTCCCAGGAAAAGATTAAAGAGTATGGGAAAAAAGGCAGAGCCTTGCTGGAACCCCATGAGAACTGCAGACGGATGGGATAAGGTATGATTCACCTTAACTCTTTGGAATCTATTGTGAAGAAAGGAAGAGAACCATTGCAGTACGGAGCCGGAGAGGCCCATCCTGTGTTCTAGTATATCTAGAAGGTTATCGTGATTAACCGTGTCGAATGCAGAAGAGAGATCAAGGAGGATTAAGAGGCAGGGTTCGTTAAGGTCTGGTATGTTTAAGATATCATCAGAGATGTGGATGAGTGCCGATTCAGTACTGTGACCACTCCTAAAGCCAGATTGGTATGGATCCAGGAGAGTGAAAGACTCAATGTGCAAGCAGAGTTGCGATTGGGCGCATTTTTCTAAGAGCTTAGCCAGAGTAGGTATGTTGGAAATGAGGCGGAAGTTGTTGACACCAGATCTGTCAGCATCAGTTTTTTTTTAATAGGTGAGACCCGGGCTGCTTCTATACCTTCGGGGATCTAGCCTTGAGATAGAGAGGCATTGATAATTTTAGTTCAGAGGGAAATGGGGGCCTCCTTGATTTCTTTTAAGACAACTGGTGGCAGTGGGTCGCTAAAGTGATTAGAAGGGTTAATGCTAAGCAGAGTTTTGTAGATGTCCTCTTCACTGCGACGCGAGAAGGAGATCATGTTAGTATTTCTGTATGCTTAATCTGGAATGTCTCTTTGGTGCAAAGTAATGCAACACAGTGATTATCCATGGGTGTTGCATGGGTGTTCACACACAACACCCACGGACTTTGACGCATTGCTAGATTTACCAGTAGTGGTTGACTTGGGAATATGCCAAAAACCTGCGTCTCCCCAGGTGAGGCGTACCGAGGAGAAATATTTTATTTTTCATTTTGCAGCACACATAGAAAGAGGAAATTGCCTCAGGGGATTGTTTTTGTGCAGGAAGATGTCCCTTCCTGCACAAAAACAAATCACCTTATAATGCAAGCACACTTGCACCATGTTGCAAGGATGCCTGCATTGGTGCTAGGCAGCCGAAATGAAGCTGGTGCAGGGGAAAAGGCAGGAATGTGCTGTATTCTTTTAAATATGGTGCATTCCTGTCCTTTCCCTTACATGCAGCGACCACAGCAAGGTAACGTACTGCACTGCACTGCGTGACAATTTCATTAACACATGGTATGATTGGTATATCCTCAATTGACATATTTGAAAGACATATACGGTTCCTAGTAAAGTAGTACTACATGTACCCTGGGCCTATAATTAAATGCTACTAGAGGCCCTGCAGCACTTATTGTACAACTCACTTTAGCCCTTTAAACATGCCTCGGGCCTGCCATTGCAGTCTGTGCATGCAGTTTTAAACCGCCATCTCAACCTGGAAAAAGAAACCTTTAGCCAGGTGTAAGCCTTCATTTAAATAGATATAAATCACCCCTACGGTAGGCCCTAAAATACCCACAGGTCAAGGTGCAATGTATTTAAAAAGTAGGACATGTAATTTTAAGTTTTATATATCCTGGTAGTGAAAAACTCTTAAATTTGTTTTTCACTTCTGCAAGACCAGCTACTACCATAGGATAACATTGGAGTTACCTTTAATAAGCTGTAACTTCCAAATGGGAACAGGTAAACAGTTCATGTTTGATGTCTTTGGAATTGTAATACAACATCCTCTCTTATGGTAAAGTCTGATTTTAAATTATAGTTTTGAAAATGACACTTTTAAAAGGTTGACATTTTTGCAGCCTTAGCCATTTAGTTCCTGCAGCCGGCCTCTGGCTCACGTGACTGGGTGTAGATGACAGTTGTGCTTTCTATATACCTTCTAGCCAGCCACAGACAATATACATCTTAGGTGTGCCTGGATTGGCCATAACTAGCAGGATGGGAGGGCAGAGCTGGGCACAGCCCTACTTACATTTGAATAGAGTATGTCCTGCTGCCACACAAAGGCCTGCCTATCCCCGGTAGTTAGTCAGGAGCCATGACAGGGTAGGCAGGAAACACACACACTTCAAAAGGAAACATCTAGAAGCTTCACCTACTTCAAAGGAGGCACCTGGTATAAATATTGCACCTCGGACACCATCTCTTCAGTACACTTCTAGATCCGTGGAGTCTCTTCCAGGATGAAGGACTGCTGTGCTGCCCTGCTGGACTACTGCCTTGCTATACTGCTGCCTTGTTAGATTGCTGCTCTGCTGCCCTCATGCCTGAATCAGAGGGATTCGACCTGATCACAGAACTCCCAGAGTGACTCCAAGGGCTAGTCTGCTGGCCTCCACCCAGATCCAGCTGGAGTAAGCCCCTGACACCCTAGTGGTGCTCCTCAGGTTCTGAACTCTTGATTTGGCTTCAGTGGAGCTGAGTTGAAGTGTTTGGGCTCTTCGCAACGGGCCTGTTGACACCAAAACCTTGCTGCTTGCACTGCCCGCCAACGTAAAACTCCATTAACCTGACCCTTTGCACTACAGCATTGACCGCTCATGGGGAACACCACCATTAAGGACCTGCCCGACTCTTTGGAATGACAACAGAAGCTTCACGCTACAGAGATGACCATTTGCACCGTCAGGCCTGCTGTTCAAGCTACATTAACGACTGCTCTGTGGCAAGCTACAAGAGGGTTGAGCACAGGTTCATTTGAGGTTTGCTTGTAAGTTCACCGTGAAAAGAATTGTGGGTGCTGCCTGAGAATGGTTTCACCCCCTCAACCAGTTGGTAGTAACCCAATTTCTTACAGTCATCTAAATCATGTGGGGTTACGCTACCACCAAACATCTAGTATATCACTCATGTCCATAATTTCTACCAGTACTTTCATAGATGGAGGCCAGCAGTCATATACCCAGTTGGATTATGGGGAGCAGGGTCTTAAGTAGGATTAACATCTACTCTCCAGAGTAGGGTATTTGTCTCTGCACTCTGATTATAAGTATAGATCTCCAGAAAAATATTTGGAGTTTCCACATTTGGCACAGCCATAATGATCTGGGTAAGCTTACTTTTTTATATAATTACACTTTCAGAATGATGAATCATCGCTCTTGATCCATGTGTTACCGAGATAGCCTGAAATCCGTATTCCCTCATATAAGAATTGAGACTTCAGCAGATATGAGCTAAAGGATGAAAAATACCAATGTGGACCCCACCCTTAGTCAGAGATCTTTGTTGTGTATTACATCATTATCTACTACAGCTACGTTGGTGATGGGAACCAGATGGTTTGCATGTATCACATCATTCTGAGACCTCTTCATGCATCATTTTTAAAGTCCAAGCTGCAATTCTGCATGGCAATCATTGCTCCTAATGGCATTCATGTGGCGCCTCTTTGTTGTTTGGTTGTATATATAAATATTTCTACTGGGTCTAGAGGTCTTAAAATTAGCTAAGAAGGCAATGCGGCACACCGCATTGCCTTCTTAGCTGATTTAAATCTTTGGAATCTTGTATTTGCAGAGATGATTATTACTCTCAGTGGATGAGTATATGGCTATATGTCAGCACCCAATACGATTGTTTTGAATAATTAATTTCGTTACTGTTTGGTGTTACTATTTTGATGTACTTTACGATGTGCAGGTCCCTATAGCATATCCACTAAGTCTTATATATGTGTCTTAAAATTAGGTAAACCTGTTGACAAGAAAACCCACATTCTGATAAAATAGCAAATGTGCGTGATGCCAGTGTTGCTGCAGTATTTTTCTAGTGTTGTCTCTTCCTAAAAATATGTTTGAATTTATTATTTAAATGTGCTTGTATTGTTTGCGAACAGCCCTCTCTTTCACACATTGCCTTGCACTTTTGAAACCATAACAATGAATGAGGAAATAAATAATACATGTCATTTTGGGCTGGGCATTGTGCAGAGTAGACTAAAGCTTCCACAGCTAGAATCTGCGTTTGAACTGCTGGTCAAAGATTTCAATGCATTTGGCCCACTCATCCTTTCATGTTCCTGTCTTTGATAAATGAGTTGCATTTACTATGGTAATAATAGGCATCTGCTCTCTTTTACAAGAGACTCCCAGGGTGGATGCATGCACTAGAAGAATGACTGTAACATCTATCAACTCCTAGATAACCACCAAGTTACTGATTATGATGTCCAGCGAGAAGCCGCCCGACAGCTCGTTAGAGGCTTTCCGCCCGACATCATAGGTTTCTGTCCAACTGCCGTCTTACATTACTGGTGATTGGAGGGAAGCCCATGGGGTAATTCCGCTGCGCTTCTGACAGGCTCAAGGAGCCTGTCGGAGCATCGAAGGACAGATAATCCTCAAATGGCGGCGGTGCCTGAGCAGGCACCGCCATTGGGATTATGATGTCTGCTGCCCACAGCCTTTCCATGTCAGCCTTTCAAACATGCAAAGGCTGTCAGAAAGTAACTTTCCAGGCCCATAACAGGGCCCCCTTCCCCCCTGGCCCAGGATTTTCATCTGTGATTAGGCCTACTTGATGAAGTGATTTGTCACTTCTGGAGGATGTGATTGTAGAGGTTCAATGCCTAAACGGCATCCAGCGAGACACCTATTGGTAGCTTGTGGGAGCACCTGGTGCGACTAAATAAACACACCGGGAGACTGGGGTTATGTTGTTGCGGGACACGTGACTGCAGTCGCAGGCCACCGGGGCCACCTTCTTGTGATTGATGTTCCACCCATCTAGGTATATTACAAATTCGTGGCATTAAAGGGGGGCATTATAGGCTCTTGGGAGGCCATCATCTTCTCAAGTTTTGGCAGTGTCTCATTGTCAGTTTGAGAGGTCATGGTTTCCACTTCTCTGTATTTCGTGTAATTGTCTATTAGAACCAGGGTGTACCTCCCTTCAGTGAGGCAGCCAAAGTCAAGACTGGCAGACACCCACAGTTGGTGAGGGCCCCATTTGGTAATAGCAGGTGCCGGTGGATCTGGGGGCCTGAAACCTGGCACCATTGGCAAGTGTACAGTGGTCTACACCAGCTCATCCATGAGCCGGAACAACACCTTGCTCCTGAGGCAAAAAAAACACACCACTTGTTGATGTCCTATGTGTGCCAGTTGCACAAAATGCTATGTGAGGCTGGAAGGTATAAGTAGTTGAGGCCTCTTCAGTCAGCATCCTTCGGCATCAGTCACTGGCTCTTAGCACACCTGATTTAGAGAGTCGAGGATCCATTTCACGTCTGCTTTCTTGTGTGCTCTGTGTTCCTTGAGGATATATACTTTTTCTGACTACAACACAACAAGGGCTAGCTGCAGGCACTAATCACTCTCCATAGCTTGGCAGATCATGTCGATGGGTAGACAATGGTCGAGATCATGCCACCACATACCTGACATACTCTTCTGTGTCATCTGCTTCTGCCTCTTCCTCCAGTGCCACTTCTCAGGAGTGAAGGGACAGGTAATCTGCCGGGCTATTCGCCCTGGTTGGGTATTCCATTGACAATAATGGAACTGTAGCATCCATTTCTCTTTGCATGGTGGCGATTTGAAGCAGGTGAGCTAAAAGAGTGGGACCAACGGCTTGTGATTGGTGCTCATGACAAATTGATTCCCATGGGCATAAAGGCAGAAGTGCCAGCATACCCAGTGGAGGGTGATGACCTTCTTTTCCATTGGGCTAGTTCCTCCATGTGTAATCTGAAGGCAAAATTGACGAGCTCTAGATCCTCTGGCGTGATGCTGCTAAGGAGCATGTCTTGACCTCCTTTGGGGACATAGATGATTGTGTTGACCTATGAGTCTCCATGCAAGATCTTGGTGTTGAAGCTGCCTAGCATAGGCAGGGGTTGATCTTGTACATATGCGAAGAACCTCATTTTGGCGTGGGTCAGTGGGGGTGGTGTGGGGATGGTTCGGTACAGGTTATAGTGGTATAGGTATAGTGACTTTGACAAGCAGTGGTGGTATTGCTGACAGTGGACACTGAGTGTGTAGTGTATTCCCTGCCATTGTCATTCATGTCTTCCTCTTCAGTCTCTTTTCCCACAATGGCATTCACAACCTCTTTAGCCTTTATCCCTTTTGACGACCTGCACACTTACGTGAAATGATCTTACTTTCCGCATGCTGTGCATTTATTTCCCCTTACCGGGCAGTCTGTTGGCCTATGGGTGCATACTTCATAATACCAATATATTCACACTGTTTTGATTGTTCATTTGAGTTTTTCCAGTGCCTTCCACGGTTGGGTCGTGTTGATGGGCTCGGTTTTGACTATTTGGTGTAGTGCTGCCTCCACATGCGATACTCTTGCCTTCAAGAGCTCTTTCGACATTCCCATGGTAAGGGTGTCTTTTGCAGGGATTTTCTGGGCTCTAGTAGAATGTTCTCTCTGAGCTTTGTTGAGGCACACCCTTGTATGATCTGCCCTCTTATATCCTCTTATTCATAAGTGAACCTGCAGGTGCAGGCTAATTCCCTTAGTCTGCTATAGAAGCTATCTAGTGACTCCGCCACTTCTTGGTGAGCCTGTCGGAATATGAATTGCTCATTGTCTTGGCTAGCCATGAGCTCAAAAGGGGGATTAAGGACAGCAACAAGTGTGTTGTACGTCTTGGGTGTCGCCTTGCTAATTGTTTTGTATATCTTGTGTATGCCTTTTCCCCCTAGATGTAGTAGGATGGCTCTTTTTCTCTCTGATTTGACCACTGTGGACTCAAAGTACAGTTCCAGGCACTCTACCTAGTCTATCCACTTGGGCGCCTGCATGGATGGAGCCCCTTCAATGATAAATTGCTCAATAGCCGGTATAATTTCCATGTTACTGTCAGTGGTGTCCTTGAGTGTAATGTACTCCTTCCGTATTCTGATGTGTTTAGAGTGCTGGTGTTCTGGGTTGTCCCCCTTTACTCCCAACTGAAAAGTGGGGCCTCAGTCTAATGGCTCTTTTTCCTGTATTGGGCGTGGTTTCCTTTGTAGCTCCCCCTGGCTTCCTTTTGGTGGGCCTCAGGAACAGCACAAGTGGCCAGGAGGGATGGAGATGTGTCACTCCCATGTAGGATGAATACCACCGATGGTATGCAGTCAGGAACCCACAACAATAAGTGGTCCATCCAGGCTCTGGACCATTACAGCTACGGTGAATATGAAAAGAGGGGGGTGTATAGTATCTTAAGGCGCAACTGCACTATAACACAATCTTTGAAACAACTGTAAGCTCGTATTGTGGTGCATCAAACAATGGGAAACACCCACTTCCCAACACAAAGAGCAATATACAAATTATGTTTGTGCACACACTCAATAATAAAGCATGGTAGCAACTTTTTTGAAATTTAATATAAAAATTCTGGAGCTCCTTCTCTTTTTTTGGGGTATCTTCTTTTATTCTTAATCTTCCAATCCCAACGCGTTTCGTCGCTTAGGTAGTCTACCGCGCGACTTCATCAGGGCTGGAAGCAATAAACAACTTCCATTGTGATGAATACAGGCCCCAGCTAGGCCCGCAGGACACAAGGGTTCGCTCTTCTGCAATGGAATCTATAAGGAAGTTGGCACGGAAACTGCAAAGTACAAAGACAAAGTTTATTAACCCTTAAGGGTGGTCCTACAATCCATACAACACCCTTCAGTATTGCATAGAGTAGCACACAGAACTTGCGTACACGGTCCCCTTTTATACACAAAGAGGGGCTCATAAGTGGGTGGATACAACATGACTCAAAGAATATTACCTTTTATGGTCATTTTCGATACAGAATCAATATATGGGCGGAGCTGACACACTCCTTGAGCCCGCGAAAACATGGTCAAGCAAGGACTAACTGATAACAGATGTGGTCAAGTCTGGGCATGCGCCAGACAGACAAAAGGAGCTATTTATAGACTGTTACTAGGCAGATTGCAAGAGCAACTAACACGAAGATAGGACTCTTCTCGTGCTGCACACGTGGAGGCATGACAATACAAAATGGAGTCCAGACTTTAGTCAACATAACGAGAGAAAACTCGGTCATATAAGGGGAATTCATGTCTTCAGTGAATGCTTACTCACACCGCTATCTCAATTTTCAACAGACGACCCTTTCAGCATTTACTGAAGACAGCCGGTTTGTTAGGATAATCATCGTATATGTCAATCTTCATCATTTCTTCTATTTCTTTAGTCAGATGTTTCTGGTAAGTGACATTGGCAATAGCTTTCTTATCAGGAATGCAGAGTGACACACATAGGGAACAGAGTAAAGGACCACATTGAATACAAATGCAACAAGAAAACAAAACTGCCACAATGATACAGAGACCAGTTAAGACCTTCCACCCCCATGTGGTGATCAACGCCCAAAACCATCCAGAAAAGGTCCAAGTACCATTTTCTGTATGGATTTCAGCTGCAATTTTATGCAGTTTATTGATAGCATTATAAACTGATGGCGTGTGGTCAGGAATAAACACGCAACAACTACTTCCGATAATTTTACAAGCTCCACCTCGGTCAGCTAACATAAAATCTAACACCATGCGATTCTGCAATGCAACAATTCTAGTAATCTGTAATTCTTCCGTAAGATTCCCAAGAGCAGCAGCGGTTTGATTTGTCACAGCCTCTACCACTCTTGTTAACCTTCGAACTTTCCTACTATTTAGGGCAGCTCCAACAAAGAAAAACAATCCTAAATTAAAATCAATATACTGCTGCAGACTGGTGTCAGTCTGGTCCACGTCATCAATCGATAGAGTACGTTTATACCTATTTACAGTCACATTATTCAACAACTTCAAATCTTTATGATAAGATGCAGGCGCCAAGAATACAGGGGGTAATAGGAATGCTACATAACATACTCCAGACCAACCGGCTGGCAAACGGTAATAACCTTTATTTCCACATACGAAGTATGTATTATGAGATGCTAAGAAGGTACTGTTATTCAATCCGTCGATATTTAGAATAGTGATGCAATCACTAACACCAACAGGAATATAACCCACACTCTGGACACACAGGTCCGCTTGAATCACAAATCGGTCTTTCCCCACAGTGTCTCTGGTGTTCGTGAAAATATAAGGAATCGATTCATTGTCTGGTCGATACTCTTCCCATTCCCAAATTGTCCCATTCGCTTGCGGGTATCCATCTTCATCCTGATGACATTCTCTATTAAGTCTGAAGAGTAATCGTCCCACTGTAGGTTTCCGGGTGGCAAAAAGCAAAGTGTACCATGCTCTACAAGAGCCATTATGAGAAAAAGGAAGAGGTATGAATGGCGTTCCTCCTTTCTTCTGATGAGCTGGCATCATACCACATATCCAACAGTTCGTAGCATTCGTGGCAACGTGGGTATGATGCAACATCTGGATGAAAGTGTTATTCAAATAAGACTGACGATGCTTCAATTCTTGATACGGAAGGGTATAAAAGTAGTGCTCCTCAGGCACTGGAGTAGTCAACACAAGTAACTTTCGAGCAGGAGTCACATCCTCCACAAACCATGTGGCTATCCCAACAATAGCTACTGTAAGCATAAAACCTGTTGCACAAAGGATTTTCTTTTTCTCCATGTCAGAATAAAGAATCAATATCTTCCTGAAACTAAAAGGTTTGTCAGAACTCTTCCCCTTGGGCAGCGGTCGATTTCTTCACCAGCGGGCCAAGACGGGTGTCGCTACACTAATGCAGGGCTGATCCCCCCCCTTGCCTCATTGGCTCTCCGTTTTACTAACCCAAGGGCCGTTCTGACAACATGTCCTAATACTGAAGAATTCACTTCCTTGGCCTGAGATGATATCGCTTTCCTCCAGGAGTCGTGTGGTCCGGGAAGAGCTCCTCAGTGTCGTTCGGTTCCACAGCACGGCCTTTCTCTGCAGTCAGAATCTCTCGTTGATCGGTCAATACAGCAGGCTCCACCAATCCGGGCGGTACTTTGCGACAGTGCAGGGAATGGATCCAATTCTTTCTGTTGGAAACCCGCACAGCCGTCCTCGTTGCAAGTAGGACCTGCTCAGGACCAACCCATCTCGGCTCCAAGCTGTTCGTCCTTTCAAAAATCTTCACCATAACATAGTCTCCAGGCCGGAGACTATGTCCTTCGCCGGTGGACCGATCAGGGAGCGCCTCCCGGACCTGTTGATGAATAGAAACCAAGTTATCCGTTAACTGCGCCAGATAATCATTCATCATTACACAAGGTACATCATACACAGCCTTAGGTCTTGGTGGACCCCAAATATTCATTGGGCGTCCGAAAATAATCTCGTACGGTGTAAGACCGGTTCGAGAGTGCGGTATCGATCTAATTGACAATAATGCCAGTGGTAAAGCATCTGGCCAAGTCAAAGATGTCGAAGCTTGGATTTTAGCGATCTTGAGCTTCAGTGTACCATTATACTTCTCAACTAGTCCTGCAGACTGAGGGTGAAACACTGCGTGAAACTTCTGGGTGATGCCCAGACCCTTCAGAACATACTTTATAACATCCGCTATAAAGTGGGGTCCGTTATCACTCCACAGAAGTCTACAAACGCCATATCGAGGGAAGAACTCCTTCAATAGCATTTTGGCGGTAGTCATTGCAGTATTGTCTTTCGTAGGGTATGCCTCGACCCATTTACTAAAGGCACATACCACCACTAGAACGTACTTCAAATTGTTACAGCGCTCAAGCTGGATGTAATCCATCTGCAAAACCTCAAAGGGTGCAGTAGGTGTCGCAAATCCTCCTGCTGGAGTTCGAGTACCCTTTCCTGGGTTGTACCTCAGTCAAATCATACAGGTCTGCACCACCCTCTTTGCCGCGCTAGCAATCTCTGGATGCTCCCAAACTTGTGTAAGCAATTTTACAATTGCGGAAGCTCCAACATGTGCTAGCCCATGTGCCATCTGAACCATAGGTTGTACAAAAGCTGTGGGTAGCTTCCATCTATCCATCTGCTTATTTCTCCAACAACCCTCATCATCCAATTCTCCCTCACTGGACCATTGCTCCCGTTCTTTATCAGAAGCGGTCCTCTGTATTTCCTGCACTTCTTCCTTCGCATCGTGCCATCTTTCTACCTGCGACTTCACTACATACATGGCAGTAGCACCGGGCTGCATCGCAGTCTCCCGTGCCACCCGGTCTGCTAACGCATTCCCTTCTCCAACTTTATCAACTACTTTCTTATGGGCACTACATTTAATGATAGCAATTTTCCTCGGATATGTCAATGCAGTCAAAAGGTTGTGAACTAACTCTCCATGCATTATTTGTACTCCATGCGACGTTAGAAACCCTCCCTCCTTCCAGAGTAGGCCGAAATCGTGCGCTACTCCGAAAGCATAGCGGCTGTCTGTATAAACATTCACACACAATCCTGTACTGAGCTCACATGCTCGTGTTAATGCTATCAGTTCTGCTGCTTGAGCTGATTTCTGTGGTATGCGTGCTGTCTCCACTATTGTTTGCAGTGTGGTAATTGCATACGCTGCTGAAGTCGTACCGTCTGGTAGCTTCAGGCATGATCCGTCCACCCACAGTTCTCCATCTACATCTGGAAAGGGCGTATCCTGGAGATCAATACGACCCTTTGTTTGTTCCTCAGTCACAAGAATACAATCATGTGCTTTCCGCGCTCCAGACTGAGTCTCGGGGAACGGCAGCAATGTGGCCGGATTTAACGTTACGCACCTCTTTAACGTAATATGAGGAGCCAAAAGCGTCAGCTCATATCCCGTGAAACGGGCACTGGTCAAATGCTGCGTCTTTGTCTGATTAAGCAGGGCATCAACAGCATGGGGGACGAATACCAACAGCTTATGAGATAACACAATTCCCTCGCTTTGGCGTATTGACACAGCTGTCGCCGCAACCGAGCGAAAACAACCAGGCAATGCTCGGGCAACAGGATCAAGTACAGCCGAAAAATATGCACAAGGGCGCTGCTTGTCGCCGTGCATCTGCACTAAAACTGATAATGCACATCCATCTTTCTCATGCACATACAGCGAAAAAGGTTTTGTATAATCAGGGGTCCCTAACACTGGTGCTGAACAAAGGGCCTGTCGCAATTGCTGGAAAGCAGCGTCACACTCATTTGACCAAGGAAGCGGAATAGGTGTGTCTTTTGTCAAAAGGGCTAATAATGGCTTGGCTATGTGTGAGAACCCTAATATCCATTGCCTACAAAAAGAAACAAGACCCAAAAATGCACGCACGTCCTTCTGCGTGGAAGGCGCTGGCGTGTCCAAAATTACTTGGATACGATCTGGTGTGAGTGCACGCCCCTCCTTAGACAAAAGGTGGCCCAGATAAGTCACCTTTGGTCTACAGAACTGCAATTTCTTCCGAGATACTTTGTGATTGTGGGATGCCAAAAAGGAAAGCAAGGACAACGTACTCTTCTCACACAACTCCGGAGTGTCAGCCGCCAACAAGATGTCATCGACATATTGAATGAGGGCGACACCCTCGGGCAGAACAAAGGAGTCCAATTGTCTTTTCAAAGCTTGACTGTAAATGCTAGGGCTTTCTGTGTAGCCCTGAGGAACTCTACAAAATCGATAAGACCTATTATTCAGAGTGAAACCAAAAAGGTATCGACTGTCGGGATGAATAGGAATCGAAAAGAAAGCATTTTTCAAATCAATGACTGAAAACGTCGTCGCCGTAGGCGGGACCAAAGTAAGCAACGTCGTGATATCAGAAACCACTGGATATTGAGGTATCACGATCTTGTTCACTTCTCTCAAATCAATGATAAACCGATAAACTTTGGCATCCGTATCCTTTTTCAAAATGGGTAGAATCGGACTGTTACAAACGTTGTAGGGAACCTCCTCCACTACTCCCACCTTAATCAAATCCCGCACAATCTGTATAAGGGCCTCCTCCCCCTCCTGGGAAATACGATACTGCGGGAGGCGTGGTAACACCGCCCCCTCCTTGACACTAATGTGGACGGGCGGAATCACCATCTGTCCTACATCGGTATCCGAAACGGCCCACAAAGTACGGGGGAGAGTTGCTAACACAGTATCCTCTGCAACCACACACATCCGTACAGACAAAGGGTGATTATCATTTAATATCACACGCACACCAGCGGGGGAGCAGCGGATCGTAGCTCTGAAGTGCTTTAGCATATCAAGACCCATAATGTTGTCCGGCGTGTTCGGGGCAAGCAAAAACGGACAGGGTGCAGAAAAAGAATCAACCTGAAATGTGAGGGGCCGAGAAAGAGGGCTTCGGGAGAGTGTACCATCAAACCCTACCGATGTAACCATTAAGCCAGATGGGGGAGCCCTCGGAACCAATTGTTTAGACAGCGCACTACGAGTCGCTCCTGTATCTACTAGGAACTGATCAGTAGAACCCAAAACCTCAGCTGATACATAAGGACCCTTCTGATCAACCGGCACCTCAACTGATTCTAACCCCCATCCAACGCATTCCTATGCATGCTGAGAATCATGGTACCCAGAGCGGTCAATCCCTGACACTTGATACTGGTTTTGCCGATCAAAGACATTAGGTCTATCTCGGTGCTGCCCGGCAGGGTCAAAACGAGCGTGATCGTTAGAATTCCCCCTAAGATTTGAGAAACTCCCTCTACCTTTATGACCACCCTGAGTATGTCCCTGCCGCGAAGCATGCAACGCCGGGCAATCTCTGGCCCAGTGTCCCACTTGTTTACAATACGCACATTGATTCCTATTCAAGTCAGATCGGCCCGAGGGAGGACCATAAAATCCTCCCCTACCTCTATTGACACCCCGACGGGGCGGGCCATACACTTGCGCTAACATCACCTTCGTTTTTAAATCTTTCGACTTCTTCTCCTCCTGCCCCTTCGCTTCTTGCTCCTGACGCTCATAATACTGAGCTATAGTCAGGAGGGCTGTCGGAGACGCCGTGGACCAAGAACTTTCCCTCGCCTTTAGGCGGGCCGCTATTGCTGGTAATAAATTCGCCACATATTTATCAGCAAAAAGGTGCCGACCCGTATCATCCGTAAGGGACTGACCACTAAAATCATGAAACGTCTCCTCAAAGCGCGTAAAGAAATCTGCAACTGATTCATCGGCTTTCTGCTTACACGAGGCTAACATGTTCCAGTCAATCTTTTTAGGGGGAATGATTGTTTTCAACTTAGTCAGAATAGCAGCAGGGAGATCTAAAATAATTTGAGGTGGTTTCTGCGCGGGCTTCCTCTCCCTATCCTCATCCTCAAGCTCAGACCACCGAGCCTTAAAAACGGCAACATCGTCCACCTTCCGTACGGATCGCCACATATCCGGTGGTAAAATAAGCCCAAAGAACAGATCTATATCTGCTAAGGTCATAGTACAAGAATTCAAGGCCCCCTCGACTTCTTCGTAAAAGGCCGCTGGATTCTTGCGGGGATCAGGCAACGCATTCTTTAATGCCATGACGTCAGCCCTATGCCAGGGAGTATAAACCCAATTGTACACAAAATATCCTTTAGCATCGGCGGAGATAATATCCGAACTAGTTCCCGCTCCTTTAGGAGGAACATACAAAGGTGCCGCCTCTCGCATTGGTTTAGCATGCACTAGGTCGCTCTTATCTGAGTGGGAGGTAGATGATTGGTCATCACCGACACGTGAAGCCGACTGCTTTTCCTCCTCAGCTTTCTGGCGCGCTTTCTCTTTAAGGTCACTCACAGCGTCCCGTAATGCAAACAGCCGTCGAACCGCATTAGGCGCCTTAGAGGGAGAGAAAACACCATTACGCAATGCTTTAGCATCTAATACCACATCATCAGGCTCAAAGACGCTGGAATATTTCCGGAAAGCAGCAATCACTTCATCAGAAAAGTGGCCCAAAAAATACAACTTCTCTCTATCCTGCCACTTCTCCCAAGAATTCAACAACTCAGCAAGGGATAACTTGCCCTTAAGTGCACGATAGGAAACTTGCCGAAGCTCACCCATTCGGTCAGCCGATAACATGGACCGCGTGTCTACCTTACCCGACACCGATCCAGAATCCGGTGGCCCTGGGGCAGACGCGCCAACATAAGGGGGCGGAGAGCGATCTAGTAAATAAAAATCATCGTCAGGATTATTAAGGACAGGATAAAGTGACTGACGGACAGCATATTGACCCGAGACTTGCAACCTACGCTCTTTCTCTTGTCTCTCCGCCAGTTCTCTTTCCTCCCGACGCTTCGCTTCCTGTGCTCGCACATGATCATTTTTCCGTTGCTCTTTATCAAACAGCGCTTTCTCACGTTTCTCTCGCTCACGCACTTCCTTCACCCATAATCGCACACATTCAAACATGTCTTGACGAGCACGCCGTTTACACATACACTGTTCCACATACTCAATCTTACGCATATCAAACGATCCATACAAAGGCCATCGTAACTCAGGATCCTTTCTGGTGTATTTCCTCCATATTGTGCTGTACATTATGGAAGAAAGACCATACTTCACATACATATCCCTATTAGGAGTCCCCTCTGGGGGAGCTGGAGCAGATTCCTCGAGGTTTAACCGGTTTCCAAAGCAGCAGCACCACTTACGGAGTGCGCTAAAAGCAGGCATGCTCAAAAATAATGCAAAATATGCAGTATTATCCAAAAAATGGCACTTAAACGTTGTGCCGCTCAAAGTTACACAGTTCCGGAGAAATATCTCCACATTACCTGCCTATATGTGTTGCAAATGCAAAAATAACAATTGATGGACAGAATGCAGAACAATGTCATACATTCACCCCAGTACAGAGATCTGGGCCTAAATCCATCGTTTTTTTGCTCACCATGCCATTCCAGTTTGAACCCAGCCATATGCAAATCAGTCTTGACCCTGTGCCCCATGGGAACAGTCCAGCCCGAACTGCCAAGCCAGGTCCTCCCTGGACTGGAAACAAGCATCCTTGGACCGGTTTCGGGCTTTCAGCCCTCATCAGCCAGGATAGCCTGATTCCAGTGGCATGGAGAGCAAGGGACTCACGTCTGAGCATACCCTTCCCACTCGGGGTGACAAATGCAAAAATAACAATTGATGGACAGAATGCAGAACAATGTCATACATTCACCCCAGTACAGAGATCTGGGCCTAAATCCATCGTTTTTTTGCCCACCATGCCATTCCAGTTTGAACCCAGCCATATGCAAATCAGTCTTGACCCTGTGCCCCATGGGAACAGTCCAGCCCGAACAGCCAAGCCAGGTCCTCCCTGGACTGGAAACAAGCATCCTAGGACCGGTTTCGGGCTTTCAGCCCTCATCAGCCAGGATAGCCTGATTCCAGTGGCATGGAGAGCAAGGGACTCACGTCTGAGCATACCCTTCCCACTCGGGGTGACAAATGCAAAAATAACAATTGATGGACAGAATGCAGAACAATGTCATACATTCACCCCAGTACAGAGATCTGGGCCTAAATCCATCGTTTTTTTGCTCACCATGCCATTCCAGTTTGAACCCAGCCATATGCAAATCAGTCTTGACCCTGTGCCCCATGGGAACAGTCCAGCCCGAACTGCCAAGCCAGGTCCTCCCTGGACTGGAAACAAGCATCCTAGGACCGGTTTCGGGCTTTCAGCCCCCATCAGCCAGGATAGCCTGATTCCAGTGGCATGGAGAGCAAGGGACTCACGTCTGAGCATACCCTTCCCACTCGGGGTGACAAATGCAAAAATAACAATTGATGGACAGAATGCAGAACAATGTCATACATTCACCCCAGTACAGAGATCTGGGCCTAAATCCATCGTTTTTTTGCTCACCATGCCATTCCAGTTTGAACCCAGCCATATGCAAATCAGTCTTGACCCTGTGCCCCATGGGAACAGTCCAGCCCGAACTGCCAAGCCAGGTCCTCCCTGGACTGGAAACAAGCATCCTAGGACCGGTTTCGGGCTTTCAGCCCTCATCAGCCAGGATAGCCTGATTCCAGTGGCATGGAGAGCAAGGGACTCACGTCTGAGCATACCCTTCCCACTCGGGGTGACAAATGCAAAAATAACAGTTGATGGACAGAATGCAGAACAATGTCATACATTCACCCCAGTACAGAGATCTGGGCCTAAATCCATTGTTTTTTTGCTCACCATGCCATTCCAGTTTGAACCCAGCCATATGCAAATCAGTCTTGACCCTGTGCCCCATGGGAACAGTCCAGCCCGAACTGCCAAGCCAGGTCCTCCCTGGACTGGAAACAAGCATCCTAGGACCGGTTTCGGGCTTTCAGCCCTCATCAGCCAGGATAGCCTGATTCCAGTGGCATGGAGAGCAAGGGACTCACGTCTGAGCATACCCTTCCCACTCGGGGTGACAAATGCAAAAATAACAATTGATGGACAGAATGCAGAACAATGTCATACATTCACCCCAGTACAGAGATCTGGGCCTAAATCCATCGTTTTTTTGCTCACCATGCCATTCCAGTTTGAACCCAGCCATATGCAAATCAGTCTTGACCCTGTGCCCCATGGGAACAGTCCAGCCCGAACTGCCAAGCCAGGTCCTCCCTGGACTGGAAACAAGCATCCTAGGACCGGTTTCGGGCTTTCAGCCCTCATCAGCCAGGATAGCCTGATTCCAGTGGCATGGAGAGCAAGGGACTCACGTCTGAGCATACCCTTCCCACTCGGGGTGACAAATGCAAAAATAACAATTGATGGACAGAATGCAGAACAATGTCATACATTCACCCCAGTACAGAGATCTGGGCCTAAATCCATCGTTTTTTTGCTCACCATGCCATTCCAGTTTGAACCCAGCCATATGCAAATCAGTCTTGACCCTGTGCCCCATGGGAACAGTCCAGCCCGAACTGCCAAGCCAGGTCCTCCCTGGACTGGAAACAAGCATCCTAGGACCGGTTTCGGGCTTTCAGCCCTCATCAGCCAGGATAGCCTGATTCCAGTGGCATGGAGAGCAAGGGACTCACGTCTGAGCATACCCTTCCCACTCGGGGTGACAAATGCAAAAATAACAATTGATGGACAGAATGCAGAACAATGTCATACATTCACCCCAGTACAGAGATCTGGGCCTAAATCCATCGTTTTTTTGCTCACCATGCCATTCCAGTTTGAACCCAGCCATATGCAAATCAGTCTTGACCCTGTGCCCCATGGGAACAGTCCAGCCCGAACTGCCAAGCCAGGTCCTCCCTGGACTGGAAACAAGCATCCTAGGACCGGTTTCGGGCTTTCAGCCCTCATCAGCCAGGATAGCCTGATTCCAGTGGCATGGAGAGCAAGGGACTCACGTCTGAGCATACCCTTCCCACTCGGGGTGACAAATGCAAAAATAACAATTGATGGACAGAATGCAGAACAATGTCATACATTCACCCCAGTACAGAGATCTGGGCCTAAATCCATCGTTTTTTTGCTCACCATGCCATTCCAGTTTGAACCCAGCCATATGCAAATCAGTCTTGACCCTGTGCCCCATGGGAACAGTCCAGCCCGAACTGCCAAGCCAGGTCCTCCCTGGACTGGAAACAAGCATCCTAGGACCGGTTTCGGGCTTTCAGCCCTCATCAGCCAGGATAGCCTGATTCCAGTGGCATGGAGAGCAAGGGACTCACGTCTGAGCATACCCTTCCCACTCGGGGTGACAAATGCAAAAATAACAATTGATGGACAGAATGCAGAACAATGTCATACATTCACCCCAGTACAGAGATCTGGGCCTAAATCCATCGTTTTTTTGCTCACCATGCCATTCCAGTTTGAACCCAGCCATATGCAAATCAGTCTTGACCCTGTGCCCCATGGGAACAGTCCAGCCCGAACTGCCAAGCCAGGTCCTCCCTGGACTGGAAACAAGCATCCCAGGACCGGTTTCGGGCTTTCAGCCCTCATCAGCCAGGATAGCCTGATTCCAGTGACATGGAGAGCAAGGGACTCACGTCTGAGCATACCCTTCCCACTCGGGGTGACAAATGCAAAAATAACAATTGATGGACAGAATGCAGAACAATGTCATACATTCACCCCAGTACAGAGATCTGGGCCTAAATCCATCGTTTTTTTGCTCACCATGCCATTCCAGTTTGAACCCAGCCATATGCAAATCAGTCTTGACCCTGTGCCCCATGGGAACAGTCCAGCCCGAACTGCCAAGCCAGGTCCTCCCTGGACTGGAAACAAGCATCCTAGGACCGGTTTCGGGCTTTCAGCCCTCATCAGCCAGGATAGCCTGATTCCAGTGGCATGGAGAGCAAGGGACTCACGTCTGAGCATACCCTTCCCACTCGGGGTGACAAATGCAAAAATAACAATTGATGGACAGAATGCAGAACAATGTCATACATTCACCCCAGTACAGAGATCTGGGCCTAAATCCATCGTTTTTTTGCTCACCATGCCATTCCAGTTTGAACCCAGCCATATGCAAATCAGTCTTGACCCTGTGCCCCATGGGAACAGTCCAGCCCGAACTGCCAAGCCAGGTCCTCCCTGGACTGGAAACAAGCATCCTAGGACCGGTTTCGGGCTTTCAGCCCTCATCAGCCAGGATAGCCTGATTCCAGTGGCATGGAGAGCAAGGGACTCACGTCTGAGCATACCCTTCCCACTCGGGGTGACAAATGCAAAAATAACAATTGAGGGACAGAATGCAGAACAATGTCATACATTCACCCCAGTACAGAGATCTGGGCCTAAATCCATCGTTTTTTTGCTCACCATGCCATTCCAGTTTGAACCCAGCCATATGCAAATCAGTCTTGACCCTGTGCCCCATGGGAACAGTCCAGCCCGAACTGCCAAGCCAGGTCCTCCCTGGACTGGAAACAAGCATCCTAGGACCGGTTTCGGGCTTTCAGCCCTCATCAGCCAGGATAGCCTGATTCCAGTGGCATGGAGAGCAAGGGACTCACGTCTGAGCATACCCTTCCCACTCGGGGTGACAAATGCAAAAATAACAATTGATGGACAGAATGCAGAACAATGTCATACATTCACCCCAGTACAGAGATCTGGGCCTAAATCCATCGTTTTTTTGCTCACCATGCCATTCCAGTTTGAACCCAGCCATATGCAAATCAGTCTTGACCCTGTGCCCCATGGGAACAGTCCAGCCCGAACTGCCAAGCCAGGTCCTCCCTGGACTGGAAACAAGCATCCTAGGACCGGTTTCGGGCTTTCAGCCCTCATCAGCCAGGATAGCCTGATTCCAGTGGCATGGAGAGCAAGGGACTCACGTCTGAGCATACCCTTCCCACTCGGGGTGACAAATGCAAAAATAACAATTGATGGACAGAATGCAGAACAATGTCATACATTCACCCCAGTACAGAGATCTGGGCCTAAATCCATCGTTTTTTTGCTCACCATGCCATTCCAGTTTGAACCCAGCCATATGCAAATCAGTCTTGACCCTGTGCCCCATGGGAACAGTCCAGCCCGAACTGCCAAGCCAGGTCCTCCCTGGACTGGAAACAAGCATCCTAGGACCGGTTTCGGGCTTTCAGCCCTCATCAGCCAGGATAGCCTGATTCCAGTGGCATGGAGAGCAAGGGACTCACGTCTGAGCATACCCTTCCCACTCGGGGTGACAAATGCAAAAATAACAATTGATGGACAGAATGCAGAACAATGTCATACATTCACCCCAGTACAGAGATCTGGGCCTAAATCCATCGTTTTTTTGCTCACCATGCCATTCCAGTTTGAACCCAGCCATATGCAAATCAGTCTTGACCCTGTGCCCCATGGGAACAGTCCAGCCCGAACTGCCAAGCCAGGTCCTCCCTGGACTGGAAACAAGCATCCTAGGACCGGTTTCGGGCTTTCAGCCCTCATCAGCCAGGATAGCCTGATTCCAGTGGCAAAGTGAGTCCCTTGCTCACTTTGCCACTGGATTCAAGCAAGCCTGGCTGAAGACGGCTGAAATGCCAGAAACCGGTCCTAGGAGGCTTGTTTCCGGTCCAGGGAAGGCATGGCTTGGCAGTTCGGGCTGGACTGTTCCCATGAGGCACAGGGTCAGACTGATTTGCATATGGCCATATCTGAACTGGGGTGGCAGAGTGGGCTAAAGAACGGTGATGGATCAAACCCAGATCTGATGACTGGGTGTGAGTGTTTGATTGGTTCTGATGCTCCGTCCATCACCACCCCCTTTTGTACCGCTTTGTTCGCCATAAGTTGGCAGGGTATGCTCAGACGTGAGTCCCTTGCTCACTTTGCCACTGGATTCAAGCAAGCCTGGCTGAAGACGGCTGAAATGCCAGAAACCGGTCCTAGGAGGCTTGTTTCCGGTCCAGGGAAGGCATGGCTTGGCAGTTCGGGCTGGACTGTTCCCATGAGGCACAGGGTCAGACTGATTTGCATATGGCCATATCTGAACTGGGGTGGCAGAGTGGGCTAAAGAACGGTGATGGATCAAACCCAGATCTGATGACTGGGTGTGAGTGTTTGATTGGTTCTGATGCTCCGTCCATCACCACCCCCTTTTGTACAGCTTTGTTCGCCATAAGTTGGCAGGGTATGCTCAGACGTGAGTCCCTTGCTCACTTTGCCACTGGATTCAAGCAAGCCTGGCTGAAGACGGCTGAAATGCCAGAAACCGGTCCTAGGAGGCTTGTTTCCGGTCCAGGGAAGGCATGGCTTGGCAGTTCGGGCTGGACTGTTCCCATGAGGCACAGGGTCAGACTGATTTGCATATGGCCATATCTGAACTGGGGTGGCAGAGTGGGCTAAAGAACGGTGATGGATCAAACCCAGATCTGATGACTGGGTGTGAGTGTTTGATTGGTTCTGATGCTCCGTCCATCACCACCCCCTTTTGTACCGCT
The DNA here is from genome assembly GCF_964204655.1 of Triturus cristatus. Lineage (NCBI taxonomy): Eukaryota > Metazoa > Chordata > Amphibia > Caudata > Salamandridae > Triturus > Triturus cristatus. Next base: position 1,207,618,720 of record NC_140591.1, on the reverse strand, counting down.
TTGTTCGCCATAAGTTGGCAGGGTATGCTCAGACGTGAGTCCCTTGCTCACTTTGCCACTGGATTCAAGCAAGCCTGGCTGAAGACAGCTGAAATGCCAGAAACCGGTCCTAGGAGGCTTGTTTCCGGTCCAGGGAAGGCATGGCTTGGCAGTTCGGGCTGGACTGTTCCCATGAGGCACAGGGTCAGACTGATTTGCATATGGCCATATCTGAACTGGGGTGGCAGAGTGGGCTAAAGAACGGTGATGGATCAAACCCAGATCTGATGACTGGGTGTGAGTGTTTGATTGGTTCTGATGCTCCGTCCATCACCACCCCCTTTTGTACCGCTTTGTTCGCCATAAGTTGGCAGGGTATGCTCAGACGTGAGTCCCTTGCTCACTTTGCCACTGGATTCAAGCAAGCCTGGCTGAAGACGGCTGAAATGCCAGAAACCGGTCCTAGGAGGCTTGTTTCCGGTCCAGGGAAGGCATGGCTTGGCAGTTCGGGCTGGACTGTTCCCATGAGGCACAGGGTCAGACTGATTTGCATATGGCCATATCTGAACTGGGGTGGCAGAGTGGGCTAAAGAACGGTGATGGATCAAACCCAGATCTGATGACTGGGTGTGAGTGTTTGATTGGTTCTGATGCTCCGTCCATCACCACCCCCTTTTGTACCGCTTTGTTCGCCATAAGTTGGCAGGGTATGCTCAGACGTGAGTCCCTTGCTCACTTTGCCACTGGATTCAAGCAAGCCTGGCTGAAGACGGCTGAAATGCCAGAAACCGGTCCTAGGAGGCTTGTTTCTGGTCCAGGGAAGGTATGGCTGGACTGTTCCCATGAGGCACAGGGTCAGACTGATTTGCATATGGCCATATCTGAACTGGGGTGGCAGAGTGGGCTAAAGAACGGTGATGGATCAAACCCAGATCTGATGACTGGGTGTGAGTGTTTGATTGGTTCTGATGCTCCGTCCATCACCACCCCCTTTTGTACCGCTTTGTTCGCCATAAGTTGGCAGGGTATGCTCAGACGTGAGTCCCTTGCTCACTTTGCCACTGGATTCAAGCAAGCCTGGCTGAAGACGGCTGAAATGCCAGAAACCGGTCCTAGGAGGCTTGTTTCCCGTCCAGGGAAGGCATGGCTTGGCAGTTCGGGCTGGACTGTTCCCATGAGGCACAGGGTCAGACTGATTTGCATATGGCCATATCTGAACTGGGGTGGCAGAGTGGGCTAAAGAACGGTGATGGATCAAACCCAGATCTGATGACTGGGTGTGAGTGTTTGATTGGTTCTGATGCTCCGTCCATCACCACCCCCTTTTGTACCGCTTTGTTCGCCATAAATTGGCAGGGTATGCTCAGACGTGAGTCCCTTGCTCACTTTGCCACTGGATTCAAGCAAGCCTGGCTGAAGACGGCTGAAATGCCAGAAACCGGTCCTAGGAGGCTTGTTTCCGGTCCAGGGAAGGCATGGCTTGGCAGTTCGGGCTGGACTGTTCCCATGAGGCACAGGGTCAGACTGATTTGCATATGGCCATATCTGAACTGGGGTGGCAGAGTGGGCTAAAGAACGGTGATGGATCAAACCCAGATCTGATGACTGGGTGTGAGTGTTTGATTGGTTCTGATGCTCCGTCCATCACCACCCCCTTTTGTACCGCTTTGTTCGCCATAAGTTGGCAGGGTATGCTCAGACGTGAGTCCCTTGCTCACTTTGCCACTGGATTCAAGCAAGCCTGGCTGAAGACGGCTGAAATGCCAGAAACCGGTCCTAGGAGGCTTGTTTCCGGTCCAGGGAAGGCATGGCTTGGCAGTTCGGGCTGGACTGTTCCCATGAGGCACAGGGTCAGACTGATTTGCATATGGCCATATCTGAACTGGGGTGGCAGAGTGGGCTAAAGAACGGTGATGGATCAAACCCAGATCTGATGACTGGGTGTGAGTGTTTGATTGGTTCTGATGCTCCGTCCATCACCACCCCCTTTTGTACCGCTTTGTTCGCCATAAGTTGGCAGGGTATGCTCAGACGTGAGTCCCTTGCTCACTTTGCCACTGGATTCAAGCAAGCCTGGCTGAAGACGGCTGAAATGCCAGAAACCGGTCCTAGGAGGCTTGTTTCCGGTCCAGGGAAGGCATGGCTTGGCAGTTCGGGCTGGACTGTTCCCATGAGGCACAGGGTCAGACTGATTTGCATATGGCCATATCTGAACTGGGGTGGCAGAGTGGGCTAAAGAACGGTGATGGATCAAACCCAGATCTGATGACTGGGTGTGAGTGTTTGATTGGTTCTGATGCTCCGTCCATCACCACCCCCTTTTGTACCGCTTTGTTCGCCATAAGTTGGCAGGGTATGCTCAGACGTGAGTCCCTTGCTCACTTTGCCACTGGATTCAAGCAAGCCTGGCTGAAGACGGCTGAAATGCCAGAAACCGGTCCTAGGAGGCTTGTTTCCGGTCCAGGGAAGGCATGGCTTGGCAGTTCGGGCTGGACTGTTCCCATGAGGCACAGGGTCAGACTGATTTGCATATGGCCATATCTGAACTGGGGTGGCAGAGTGGGCTAAAGAACGGTGATGGATCAAACCCAGATCTGATGACTGGGTGTGAGTGTTTGATTGGTTCTGATGCTCCGTCCATCACCACCCCCTTTTGTACCGCTTTGTTCGCCATAAGTTGGCAGGGTATGCTCAGACGTGAGTCCCTTGCTCACTTTGCCACTGGATTCAAGCAAGCCTGGCTGAAGACGGCTGAAATGCCAGAAACCGGTCCTAGGAGGCTTGTTTCCGGTCCAGGGAAGGCATGGCTTGGCAGTTCGGGCTGGACTGTTCCCATGAGGCACAGGGTCAGACTGATTTGCATATGGCCATATCTGAACTGGGGTGGCAGAGTGGGCTAAAGAACGGTGATGGATCAAACCCAGATCTGATGACTGGGTGTGAGTGTTTGATTGGTTCTGATGCTCCGTCCATCACCACCCCCTTTTGTACCGCTTTGTTCGCCATAAGTTGGCAGGGTATGCTCAGACGTGAGTCCCTTGCTCACTTTGCCACTGGATTCAAGCAAGCCTGGCTGAAGACGGCTGAAATGCCAGAAACCGGTCCTAGGAGGCTTGTTTCCGGTCCAGGGAAGGCATGGCTTGGCAGTTCGGGCTGGACTGTTCCCATGAGGCACAGGGTCAGACTGATTTGCATATGGCCATATCTGAACTGGGGTGGCAGAGTGGGCTAAAGAACGGTGATGGATCAAACCCAGATCTGATGACTGGGTGTGAGTGTTTGATTGGTTCTGATGCTTCGTCCATCACCACCCCCTTTTGTACCGCTTTGTTCGCCATAAGTTGGCAGGGTATGCTCAGACGTGAGTCCCTTGCTCACTTTGCCACTGGATTCAAGCAAGCCTGGCTGAAGACGGCTGAAATGCCAGAAACCGGTCCTAGGAGGCTTGTTTCCGGTCCAGGGAAGGCATGGCTTGGCAGTTCGGGCTGGACTGTTCCCATGAGGCACAGGGTCAGACTGATTTGCATATGGCCATATCTGAACTGGGGTGGCAGAGTGGGCTAAAGAACGGTGATGGATCAAACCCAGATCTGATGACTGGGTGTGAGTGTTTGATTGGTTCTGATGCTCCGTCCATCACCACCCCCCTTTTGTACCGCTTTGTTCGCCATAAGTTGGCAGGGTATGCTCAGACGTGAGTCCCTTGCTCACTTTGCCACTGGATTCAAGCAAGCCTGGCTGAAGACGGCTGAAATGCCAGAAACCGGTCCTAGGAGGCTTGTTTCCGGTCCAGGGAAGGCATGGCTTGGCAGTTCGGGCTGGACTGTTCCCATGAGGCACAGGGTCAGACTGATTTGCATATGGCCATATCTGAACTGGGGTGGCAGAGTGGGCTAAAGAACGGTGATGGATCAAACCCAGATCTGATGACTGGGTGTGAGTGTTTGATTGGTTCTGATGCTCCGTCCATCACCACCCCCTTTTGTACCGCTTTATATGTGTTGCAATGCATATATTCTCACAATAATCAATACAAGATATGACCGGTCATCACAAATCAAACTCAAATAGCCAAACCAGGCTTCAAAAACTCGGAGCAAGTACCGTACAACGGTTCTTACCAATCAAGAGTCCAGATTCCAACTGCCAAGCTCCAAAATTCGCCCAAACGGCTGTCACGGCAGGACCGACAGAAGAGGTCTCAGTCGAGGACCGGCGCCACCCAGATGGTCAGCTCGGAAGGGAAGGAAGAAAACCTCGGGATGCCAGGACTAAAGTGCCTCTGGCAGTGATCACATCCCCGGCCAAATTCCTCACCTTCGTCACGACCAATCCTTCGAGCATCCGAGTCGCCGATGAGCCCCACGTGACGGGCGCCAATTGATGAATACAGGCCCCAGCTAGGCCCGCAGGACACAAGGGTTCGCTCTTCTGCAATGGAATCTATAAGGAAGTTGGCACGGAAACTGCAAAGTAGAAAGACAAAGTTTATTAACCCTTAAGGGTGGTCCTACAATCCATACAACACCCTTCAGTATTGCATAGAGTAGCACACAGAACTTGCGTACACGGTCCCCTTTTATACACAAAGAGGGGCTCATAAGTGGGTGGATACAACATGAGGCAAAGAATATTACCTTTTATGGTCATTTTCGATACAGAATCAATATATGGGCGGAGCTGACACACTCCTTGAGCCCGCGAAAACATGGTCAAGCAAGGACTAACTGATAACAGATGTGGTCAAGTCTGGGCATGCGCCAGACAGACAAAAGGAGCTATTTATAGACTGTTACTAGGCAGATTGCAAGAGCAACTAACACGAAGATAGGACTCTTCTCGTGCTGCACACGTGGAGGCATGACAATACAAAATGGAGTCCAGACTTTAGTCAACATAACGAGAGAAAACTCGGTCATATAAGGGGAATTCATGTCTTCAGTGAATGCTTACTCACACCGCTATCTCAATTTTCAACAATTGTAATATATGTATGCACATATTAAAACAAATTCACATAGATATGTGTTAATTGGAGATGAGCCCCTATAGAGCCTCATGCCCAAGGACTACATGTCTTGCTCATATATAGTCAATTCAATATGACAAAGTAAATAAAGACATCACTAAAATTGTATAACTGCACCAGTGTGTTGCTTCTGTGATCCTAAGTTTTTACCATGTTCAAATCACACGGGGACAGAGTATCCAATGAATAGAGTATTCTCAATATTTAGTTTCATATCTCCATAGTGTAGTAATAGTGAATCTAAAACACCTATACATACCAACATGCCACCATAGTGTACCAATGTGAATCATCCAATGATAGTAACTATTAAGTACCTCAATGTTTCAATCGCCGATATTAGATCTAAAGTTGACCAATAAATAGCATCAGGGTAAGTTGCGGAACACATGAGGCAAAGTATCCTAATACGCTGTATTCAATACACTTTGGCGGAAAACAAACGATAGTTATCATACCTTAAATCATCCTCCCAAAATTATCTTTCGTATACAGCATTGAAATCTTCCAAGTTGTGGTGAGTCTGTTATTCGTACCCGCCTAAGCCAATTCTATCAGTACGTCGTATCTTCACTCCCTGCAGAGGTAAATATACACTGCATATAAACATTTAAAAGAAATGTCGCCAATCCGATATCTACACATTCCTAAAAGCTATGTTAGCTTAAGCCACTAACGGCATCAATTGACTCGCATTTACCATCTAAGTGTTCGTAAGGCTCTTACCTAGTTTATTGTCGTTAAGTCGGTTAATTATGGCCGCAATATATTTCAATATGCCAATATTGATGTAGTTCTGTCCCTGGAGTACGGGCTCCTGTAGATAGGCAATAATATCAATAAACTACTGTCCCACGAGATTAAGTTTTAGAATTAAAGTGTTATGTCCTGATTCTCAATTGAAACATACCTGTCAGTTCTCATCTATATTCCGTCAATGATACAGCGGCGGTATGGCACTGTCCCAGTCTGCATTATATACAAACAATCAAAATCAACGATGCCTTTCCTACATTGGCGTTCTCAGTAGCCACCATTTTAGGATGGGAATATGATACGAGTTTCAGTATAATTCAGTGTTTACATCATGAGGGTATATTACCCCTACCTCATATCAAATATACTACTCCGTCAAATTCTACATCTAATTTCCGACACAATGTCAATATTATGGCTTTACTTTACTATATATGTCCTGTATCGAGACGAAGAGATGACGCCTCTATAGCTAAGTACTAACTAGGCGCCATTTTGAAATGGGAACATGTCCCACTTTACTCCCACGTAATCGTATTTAACTTAGTACGATGAAGAGATATTTCCAAAATGGTCAAATATCATAGCGTTTCATATCAACGTTTACATATACAATAGCCAATTCCAAGGTTTCATATACCATATATATAATCCATAGCCCGCTATTTTCATTATCCTTATCCAAGGCAATTATTGGATTCATTCTAATAACTTAACAAAACCGAAGTATGTAAGAGCAATATAGTCACCCATTACTTATAACACAATTGAATTCAAATCTATTTATGGTTTACCTTATTCTGTTGGATATATCAACTTAGTTTGTTCCGCATTCTGACCCTTAAATGATTTCATCTCCCTTAGTATAAATACGCAATAATTTGCATATCTTGAAAACAGCAGCCTAAGGGTTCAACAGATCTCGATATCTTAGTCTCCTAAAAAAGATTGAAGTTCGTGATCAGAATTAAGACCATTTTCCACAGCCCGCAAGCGCATGATCCACCTTGCCTCATGCCTTCTCAACTGAAGTTCCCTGTTGCCTCCACGTGGGTCCAAATAGATATGCTCAATAGCAAAAAATTCAAAGCTTTTCATTTGACCTTGTGCCCCACAATTGTGTACATGCTCTGCTATCGGATATCTGATGTCATTGTTTTTTACAGCCCTCATATGCTCACTTATACGATCCTTAAGAGCCCTGATTGTACTACCTACATATATTTTACTGCATTTACAAACAATAATATAGATAACATATTTTGTACAGCAATTAATGTTAGTCAATATGTTGTAGGTTTTCCCATTACTATCAGTAAAATACTTTGTTTTATCTCTGGCATATCTGCACATACCACAACGCCCACATTTAAAGAAGCCTTTTGTTAGTGTTGTTAACCAGGTATCTTGTTTTCTTGCTCGGGGGTAACTAGGGCTTAGCATTGTACCTATTGTTTTGCCCCTTCGGTATGTGATTTGAGGTTTCTCAGTTATACAGTCTCTGAGTGTGTTGTCCGCACGTAAAATGTGCCAATGCTTATTTAAACTCTTCCGAAGGGACACATTAAGTGGTGTGTAACCGATTATCATCCGTACTGGTTGTGTAATCATTGCAATTTTTGTCTTTGATTGCAAGGTGGTCAGACGTTCAGTCTTTAGGGCTTTTACCTTTGATATTGCTATCTCATGTCGCGAATAACCCCTATGTAAAAACCTTCTTTCCATGTCTTCAATACATCGTTTGAACTGAGTATCAATACTACAATTCCGCCTCGCCCTTATCATCTCTCCATATGGAATGGCTTTAATTTGATGACGAGGGTGAGCACTGCTAGCATGCAATATCGCATTACAGGATGTCGGTTTTCTATACATGTTACTCTGAACCTTATTGTCTTGAACATATAGTTCTACATCTAAAAACATCACCTTAGTCCTGCTGAAACAAGTAGTAAATCTAATGTTCATATCATTAGTGTTCAAATATACAAAGAATTCCTCCAGGGAATCCTCTGTACCTGTCCATATCATCAAGCAATCGTCTATGTAACGCCCCCAATATAACACATGTTCATTCCAACGACTGCCATTAGGGCCCCAGATCAACACTTCTTCTAGCCAACCCATAAAAATATTCGCATATGATGGCGAAAATCTGGAGCCCATAGCTACTCCTTGGTTTTGTTTGAACCATTCATTGTTAAACAGGAAGAAGTTGTTACACAATATCAACTCAATCATCGCCAGGATCATTTGAGTATGTTCCCATTGATTCGCAGGTTTTTTAGACAAAAATGTATGTATTGCTCGCAATCCCAAATCATTCCTTATACCGGTATAGAGTGAAACAACATCCAATGTAACCAGTATCATATCTGTGTCCCAAGTAATATCACTTAGGATATTCAGAATATGTCGTGTGTCCTTAATATAGGATGGCAAGTTACTAACTATCGGTTGTAGGAAAAGATCTACAAATTGTGATAACCGTTCTGTCCAGAATTTTTATATTGAATTTCCAAAAAGTTGCTACCATGCTTTATTATTGAGTGTGTGCACAAACATAATTTGTACATTAAAGCTACGGTGAGTGGATTCCACCCACCTCGTAGCCAATGTAGAGGTTCAATGCCTAAAGGGCATCCTGCTGTTCGCCTTTTAGTAGCTTGCATGGCTTAGCTAAATAAACACACCGGGAGACCATGGTTATGTTCTTGAGGGCCACCTGTGTCTACCATCGCAGGCCATGCCCTCCGCCTTTAATCAACCGCCTGCATCACAAGCAGGCCAAACCAAACACTCCCTCAAGGCAGGGTGCACCAGTTGAACTACCTGTCCACATGGTACCTCCCCAGTAGCGTGCTTGCAGATCAAGGAACTATACAGTGATCAGGCAGCATTTTAATTTTTTTATGGATACTTAGGGGGCTTATTTACAAGCCCTTGTGCCGCCGGTGCATCACTTTTTGTGATGCACCGGCGGCACATATTGGTGAAGCCACCCTACGTGGCTTTTCCTGCCCTTGTAAATATAGCCCCTTTACACGCAGCACTCTGCGTGAAAGGGCCGTGCAATAAGTTTTGCTGTGGGTGTTCCAACGCAACACCCATGGAACCTGACACATCATAAACCTGGAAATGTGTCTGAATGCATGCCTCCCCTGGGGAGTTGTAGGGAGGCGCAAGGAGGAGGAATGTATTCATTTCTCCTCATTTTTTCCTCTTTCAGTGCGTGCTGAATTCTGCAGCACACATAGAACATGGAAATCATCCCTGGTGATTGTTTATGTGCAAGAAGTTGTTTATTCCTGCACATAAACAATTATTTAAAAAAAGAAGTTTTGCAAGTTCTATGTGTGCTAATGCAGCACACATAGAAGTTGAAAAACCATTTCAGATTGTTTATGTGCAGGAAGGTATCCCTGCAGTGTGGTGCAGCCAAAGGGCTTGCAGTGCCGCGCTGCGGCACTTTCTTGTAAATGAGGCCCTTAGTCTGTGCATTATTGGACAAGGATATGTGGACTTTCGAATAAAAAAGCCAGGACATGACTGTGCATAGAATTTTTCTTCACACTTCACATAGATGGCTTTCACCTACACCTAAAAGATCTGTCATCAGTCATTGTGATATACATAAACTGATCAAATATTGATGCCTTAGAGGGGGCGTGGCCAGCAGCATGGCAGACTAGATGTGTCCGACCGGAGCTCCGATGGCCGACAACTGATCCTGCCTTAATCCTTCGCTCACCTGTATGATCCTGCTTTGAAACTCACGGGCTGAGTGCCGGACGACAGTACCCGTGCCCAGATCAGCCTGTATGGTCGAAAACTGACATGTAGGGGTGAGAAACACAGAAAGGATTGGAGACCTGGCCATGGACAAAATGGCGGCGGCCTGATCTCCAAGCAATGAAGGAGGCGTCGCTGGGGGAGCTGCAGACTTCCCTTGGGCCAGGGGCGACAGGAGTGGTGAGGAGGCGGAGGGCATGGCCTGCAATGGTAGACACAGGTGGCCCTGTCGGCCCCCCTTTTTCTTCTTGCCCCCTCCTTTGTCCTCAATACGCAGACTGCTGTGGCGCGGTGCCGAGCTGCAAAGACAAGAATGGAGGTGGAGTGAGGGATGGCACACAAGGGGTCGGCGACGGACACAGGGGTCTGCAGTGCAATATCAGCACTGACGGTGGTGTTCTTGCCCGCCGGCGTGAGGGAGCGACAGGAGAACTGCTGGAGTGGTGGCCGGTGTGCCCCTGTGTGCCCGAGGGCCCGGCTGCATTGTTGTGGAGGCCGTAGCCTGGGGGAGCCTCCGACTCCAATGGGAGGATTGCCAGCGGGGTCCCGGAGATACGGAGGTGCACTTGCATCATTGTTTTGCCCACGGGGCAGTAGATTGGCCCACGAAAGGCAGAGAGCCTGGCTGCACCGGGTTGGGTGAGGCCATGGGGAAGGGCCCAGACCTGTGCTGAGCCCAGGGGCTGACTGAGAAGGGGCAAGAGACTCCAAAAAGCCCTTCAAAACAGGGACAGAACGGTTATTACTTTTGGGGCCCCAAGCTGGAGGCGACAAGAATGGTAAGGTGAGCCGGTGTGGGGTTCGGGGAGCACGACAAAGAAGAGACTGAAGCCTGCTGGGTCAGCACTGGAGCCCCCCCTGCCGCTCACTGCCTGGCCGCTGGCCTGTTGACTCAGCGATCGGGCTGTGGACTTACACTCTTGCCTGGGGACACATATGGTGTAGAGCTGGGGGTCTGGCATTGTGGTGCAAGGAAGCTCTCGAGGGGGCCAACACGAACAAAGACATGGTGGGGAGTCCCTGTCAAACTGCAGGGGCAGAGCATTGAGACACCTGGGACTGTGGGGCACATACGGGGACGTGCAGATGAAGCATTGCCTGGGCCCCACACACGAAACCCTGTGAAACAAAGAGGGAGTGGTAGGCGCACCGGTGGATGGGAAGGAGAACTCTGCCCCAATACAGGTGACCACAGTGTGGGGTTGACATCCGTCAAAGTGGTTTGTCGGCACCATGACGGACCGGCGGTGGTTGGACCCCCCCGCCGCCGAGGGTATAGGTGGGACCCATGACCTCCCCCAGGAGGGAAAGCTCTTGAGGAGCACCGTCGCTGAATTGGCCACAAGGAGGGCCGGCCGCTGAGGGCGAACGGCCTACAGGTACAGGGAGCCATGCTGTTCTCTTGGTGCTGCATCCTTGCGGCCCGCATGGGTGGTGGCCACAGATGGCCTGGGACAAAGACCCCAAACCGCAGAGACAGGGGAGGATGGACAAATTTGCTAAACCATTGCCAGTGACTGACCCCCCTGCCTCCGCTTCAGTGGAAGCACCCGATAATAATATCATCCATCAAGCGATCCAGTCCTCCAGAAAGGTGTTGGAAGGTAAAATTGATGAGGTCAAAATCAATGTTAACCTGCTCAGCCAGGACCGGCGGAATGTATCTGAGAAAGTCACACAAGCAGAGCACTGTATATCGGAGGTTGAGGACACCACTCATACGCTCAGGGGTGAGGTCACAGCCCTAACGGCGGCCATGAAAGATGTGCTCTGGAGGGTCGATGATGAGGAAAATCGAGCCCGAAGAAACAATCTTCGCTTTCTTGGCTTTACGGAGGCCATTGAAGGAACAGACGTGTGTGCCTTCCTGTGCAAATGGCTGCTGTGCTCTTCCCCGATGCCAGCTTTTTACCATGCTTCATAATCGAGAGAGCACACAGAATACCAGGGACCCAGCCTCCAATGGGAGCCACGCCACGTCCGCTGATCACGAGGTTCCTTAACTATCAAGACAGAGACCTCATCCTCAGAGAATTCAGGCAAAAGGGGGAAATCCGGATGAACAATACAAAGATCATGGTGTTTCTGGACTATTCCAGAGAGGTACAGAAGCAACGCAAAACATTTGATTCTGTGAAGGACAATCTACGACAGCTGCAAATCATGTACATGCTCGTTTTTCCTGCCGAACTTAAGGTGATTTATCAAGCCAAGACACTGTTTTTCAATTCTCCAGAAGAGGCTAGGCATTGGCTAGAGGAGCACCCTCTGCTGAGAGCAGCCGGAGGCCCGACATCGCTCTCGGGGAAAACCCCATCAATACGCAGTAAGAGACCCAGATCAGAGTGCCTCAAATGGAGGAACACCGAGACTGCCCAGAGCGCGACACTTAGGGCGACGTCATACCGGAGTAGGAGGGTGGCAGGATCCACACCACGAGCCTCAGACTCTGAAAGCATACCACTGCACGGATATACCTAGAGGGACATTGTGGACGGAGGACCTTGCTACGCAGCGCTCGGTGGACTACACTGATCAGGATATAACAACAGACTCAGAGGAAGATCACCCCTTGTTGCAAAACATTAATCTCCTGGAAAATCAGGAAGAGGCAGGCACAGAAAACGATACGGACACAAGGACCCAGCACGCAGCCAAAGAAGAATGATGAGCAGTAACTGGCCGGGAAAATTTGCAGGACAACGGACCGACAGAGGAACTTGCACGCCACCCCTTGTGTTTTGTTTCCTGTGTTGGATTTGACTTTCCTGCGTCCATCTCCCTTGTATTTCCTTCCCCTCCCCGCCCCTTTCTGTTTCCATCTTTTTATTTCAGGTTGGACTTTTTTAATTTTTTAATTTGGTGTGGGGACTTCCTGCCTACTAGCTTGTTCTCGACAATAGCAGCATGAGGGCCTAACCCGCAGACAGCCTAGTTAAGGCCAGTAGATCTGAGCAGGAGGGACCTGGAGGGACAGAGAGCAATTTGAGGAGACAGGTTTGGGGGGTGACCTCTCCAGTCCAAACACAACACAGTTGGTCCTGTTGACCCAAGGGGCAGTCGGTTGGATAGTGGGGGACTGTGGGGGGGTGGGATGGTGCGTTGCAGTTGGGGTTCTTACACAATTATGTGGCAAAATAGTAGGAAGGTAGGCATTATGAGATTACAGAAACAGCAGCAGTGAGGCAGGGGAGGCGGGCCTGACAGTGAGACGGGCACAACATATCACCGGGATGGCTACACCTAATCAAGGGACTTATTTGGTCCTCTCCTGGAATGTGAACAGGATGGGGAATAAGTAAAAACTAGAATGACAGTGAACCCTGCAGCGGAACCAATACCTAATATATTTATCCCCAATGATTAATACGTCTGGTGAAAGTCGTCCACCAATGGTGTGTGCACACTCTTAATGCACCCACTGTCCAGCGTCGTTTCTTTGTGCGGGACTACTGGGGCACCTCTTGACTGCTCTACAGGTGCAAGACAGTGATTTCCATATGATATTCACAGCTTGCCTTATCTCGGTGAGAATGTTGGCCTAGCCGTATTCGGTTTACCACATCACTTGATTGCCCCGGGGACATTTTGGGTATTTTCTTTCCTCATTTTTAAACTTTTGATGAGATTATCTATTTTACTGCCTCTGGAAACATATGCAACTGACGGTCCTACCCTTGACATTTCGGATTTGGGTATGTCAACTTTGAATATTCGACTTTGGTGATATTATCTTTATTACCGCTTTTGGAAACGTACACACGTGACGATTATTCCCATGACAGCTTGGACTTGGGAGTGTCAATTTTGATTATTTGCCCTGAAGAAGTCCATCCTCTGGACAAAATGCATCGTCTGTTTGCTTAATGTTTTATGTCAAAAATTGAATAAAAGAAGAAGAATGGATATTTTGAACACAGAATTATTTCTTTGTTAAGTGTCCTTGTTCTGTATTGTTGAGTGGTGCACCTATGTGTATGGTTTTTGGGATGGGGAATATGGTTAACAGAGGACTGGTGGTGGCATATTTCAAACTACTTAAGCCAGATGTCATCCTTCTGCGGTAGACACATTTAAAGGGCACACATTGAGCGTTCTTAGGCATATAAGGCACTGGCCCACGCCGGGTTCTCCACCGGATCGAGGGGTGTGGCGATACTAATCAGGAAAAGCCCGCCCTTCAGACTTGAGCGCACATGGACAGATCCCAATGGTACATATGTCGCAGTCAAGGGTGTGTGGGACAGATGAAACATCACCCTTATCAGTGTATATGCACCCTCCAGGTTACAAAGACAAACGCTGGAGATACTCGCAGCAGTCCTGCTGGAAGCGGGATCCAACATACATTATTGGGGGAGACTTTAATGACATAATGGACCCCACACTGCACCGTACAACTGTCCCAATGGGAGGCCCCAAAGAGATACAGCTCAAACGGTTTGCAGACACACTGACACTTACGGACATATGGCGTAGGCAATATTCCCAGACCAGAGCCTATTCATTTTATTCAGGTGCTCACAAATCCTTTTCACGGTTAGATTACCTACCTGTCCGAATGGGAAAACTAGGAGAGATACATAAGGTAGAATACCTTTCGGACCACTCGCCCCTGTGGCTCACAGTGGATACCCGTACACAACGTCCGGCTGGGGAATGGAAGCTTAATCCATGGAAGTTAAGAGACCCTCAGGTCGCTAGGGAAATCAGGGAGGACACGGAACTCTACTTTCAAGAGAACGTGGGGTCAGGGGACTCTGCCATCACATTATGGAAGGCATACAAACCCATATTGCGGGATAGGGCCTAGAACATTATGGCCCATAAAAAAGCGGAAAGAAGGTGAAGAGATTGAAGGGATTAAATCCTGACTATTGCAGATAGAAACACAAGCCATTACAAGTGACGACCCCTCCTTGTTGCGCAGATCACAACTTCTTCGACGGGAATACTTTGCGTTGGCTAAAAAAGATGCGCAACATGCGATACAAGCCATGCATCAACGTCTGTATGACACAGGAGACAAGACAGGTAGACTGCTTGCATGGCTTAGCAAAAAAAGTTAGATAGTAGGTGGCTGGCCCTGATACAGACAGAGGATGGCCAGACTCATGTAACTCCCGTTGCAATAGCTAATGCCTTTGCGGAGTATTACGAGACCGTCTACACGCAATGTGCTCTGGCAGAACCGACACAAATTCAGGCATATCTTCAGACAAAAGAGTTCCATAAGTTAACAGCTAGCAAGTCACAGACGTTGGATGAAAAGATTACAAAGGAGGAAATTATAGCAGCCATCGGCCAGCTGAAAACTGGGAAGGTCTTGGGCCCTAATGGGCTCCCTCCTGAATTTTTTAAGCAGAACGTGATGCTATCACGATTGTGGTAATTTTCAAGAAGGACAGACCGCCATAGAAGTGTAGCTCGTATCGACCTATCTCCCTTATTAACATGGAGACCAAAATACTAGCCAAAATACTAGCCAAAAGGCTCGCCGGGGTAATTACTGACCTCATCCATCGGTACCAGTCCGGCTTTATGCCAACGAGGTTGACGAGGCTCAACCTTCGGAGGTTACACAATTGGCTAGAGGTGGTGACCACAAGGGAAGACCCACATCTCATCCTGTCCCTCGTTGCCAAAAAGGCATTTGACACCGTTCATTGGCCCTTTCTTATGTCTGCTTTGGAAGAGTTTGGATTTGGCCCGGTATTCAGGCGATATATTGCTGTTCTTTATGAGAGACCCTGGCCAGAACCAGAGTTAATGGTGTGGTGTCGCGGGATTTCTCAATAGGTAGGGGCACTCGACAGAGATTTCCTCTCTCCCCTCTACTCTTCCCTATGGTTCTGGAGCCCCTCTCATGTGTCAACCGAGCGCATCCGGACATAACGTAATTTCGGGGAAGAGAGAACGAGGATTTTGACAAGCGCAACTCTCTATATGCAGACGACATACTGATGTATGTCACATACCCGGAAACGATGCTCCCTAATATTATTGAATGTTGCGAAACCTACGGCGCACATGCGGGATATAAAATTATCTGGGAAAAATCATGTCTCTATCCGGTGGGCATGAGAGGTGGGTACAATACCTGCCCAAGCCGACTTCAGCTAGCCCCAGAGGGTATAAAGTACTTAGGGATTTATGTCACAACGAACACAGCAGTGGCGCTGGATCGCAATCTTTACAGGGTGCTCGGTGAGTTTCACGCGGATGTGGAGAGATGGAGGTCCTTGCCGCTGATGCTGCTAGGCAGGGCAGCGCTTTATAAAATGATAGTGCTCCCAAAATTGTTGTATGTTCTGCAAAACACTCATCAGTTGATACCAGATGAGGTGTTCACCAAAATTGACGACACACTGCGAACGTTTCTTTGGGACGGTAAACTGCAGAGGATAGCGCTGACGACATTGCAATGCAACCAATATAATGGCGGCATTTCCCTACCCGACCTTCGGGCATACTATTGGGTGACTTATCTAATTGTTGTGAATGAATGGGAACATATGGAGAGGGACCACCTCACATACACACTTGAATGCGCACAATTTGTTGGGCGCTCATACACGAACTACATTTATGGGGGGAGGGGCTCCGCACAACTCCTAACAGCTACACGGATCATTATAGCGGCATGGAAAAAGGCAGAAAGACAGATGAAATGGGACTGCCGGGTGACCAGGCAAACCCCGCTTTGGGTGGGAAACCAATTTAAAGAAATCACGAAACTGCAAGGTGTCAGGAAATAGGATTTGCTGGGCTTCTCACAACTTAAGGACATACTATATCGTAAGGAGCTGGTAACCTTCTTGCATCTCAAGACTGAGTATGACATGAATCAGACCCAACGCTATAAGTACTTACAGCTGGTGCACACGTGGCGGGCACAACACATAGACACCAGAGACATCCCTGAATACGCACCTTTAGAGGGTCGACTCCTGATGAGTGAGATCGGGGAAAAGGCGATCTCCTGGACATACAGAACCATAATCAATAATAAGCTGGATTCCTTGCAGAAGTTGAGGGCGAAATGGGAATTAGATCTGGGAGAGATAGAGCATCTGGATTGGGAAATGGCGCTGATGCATCCTCGGGAGGTGGCCATCAAGTCACGACTTAGATTGATTCAATTCAAATAGTTACATAGAGCATATTATGACATTGCTCGACTGCACCGCATAGGGAGGGTGGAAGCACCCAACTGTCTGTGATGTCACGCGACAGAGGGTACATTCTTCCACACGGTTTGGGAGTGTTCACAGATTCAAATATACTGGGCGACCCTGCTTGAAGAGTTAGGAGCTATCTTGGAGGAGACTATTCCCTTGAGTCCCCTGTTTGTTCTGTTGGGAATAAAAAGAGAGATTGACCTCCCCAGAACAAAGTTAATCCTACTTCAGCTGGGATTGGTGGTGGAAAAGCACGACCTGGCTAAGGCATGGGGGGCAGTACCGAGTCCATCACTGGCCGAGTGGAAAAGGAGTATGGATATGTGTATGCTTGGGGAGAAAATGACTTATAAAGCACGGGGCTGTCCCAAAAAGTTCTGGAACATATGGAAGCCGTGGCTCACACACTACGGACTCACACTCACTGACTCACAATGATCTCCCAGGGTGGGGTGAAGGCTGGGGGTGGGGAAGGGGCTCATGGTGAACCCTAGGAACATGGAACTGCTATTTGCCTGTTTACCACTGCTAATGGAATATGATGTTGATGTACCACCGATAGAGCATATGTGCTCGAAAGAAGAGTATTGTTTCTGTACTGCAATGAGGAAAATGCCAATAAACAAATTCCGAAAATATATATATATATATTGATGCCTTACAATCCCACACTGACATTCCCTTACTGAAATCTTAAAACAAGACACTCGAGCAACACAAGATGGGACAATCATGTCTCACAAGACATAAAGGGACACCAACATGTATTGTTCATACACAAATATGGTGTAAAAAAGACACAAATACAACTCATTGTCGCTCTCTATGATGAAAGTGGAATACTTTTATGATTAAACCATCTATTATCAACCCTGAGCACAAATGCTATTACACACAAACCTCAACCAAAAAAGTGACTGACTACAGTTTTGCACGTACCATAGACATGCAAACATAATTGATGTAAACGGCCATCGGAGTTATGTGATGATGGAAATTAAAAATAGGTGAACAGGTTGGCTATTTCAAAACAAAGGCAGCTTATGCAGCATCATTTAATATTCTGAGACTACACATATACTAAAAATCAGCCTCAACCATGAAGAAAATACAAAGAATTCTTGAGAATAGAAACTACACACATTCAGTAAATCCTTGTGAAAATGTTATTCACCATCAAGTAAAGAATATGTCTTAAATAGAAACACAAAAAGGCTCATTTACAATGCCCTCCCTAAAAAGAACTTGTATAAAACATTCAGGCCCAGTGCCTGTGCATCATGCAAGGTGATGTAAGGACAACGTAATACTAAAGTCAGATTTTCCAAGCAAAGCCACCTTGCATGGCACTGCATTGCTTGGCAAATCTGGAGTAATCAAGGTAGCACGAATCACTGCCTTGCGTTGCTCCTCCCTGGGAAGGCATGTAATGGTTGTGGCATGGGTGTTCCCACACATCCGACCATGGATTTTGGTACTTTCCTAGATTTACCAAGACTGGTAAAACTGGCAATGCATCAAAATGCTACGCCATCCAGGAAGAGGCACAATGAGGAGAAATATTCTAGCTATGCTGCATTCTGCAGCCCACAGAGAAAGGGGAAAAGCCTCAAAGTATTATTTTAGGGCAGCAAGGCATCCCTTCTTGCACGAAACAATCCTGCCTGCAATGCAATCATTGTGCATGAGTGCCTGCGCTGGTGCTAGGAAGCAGATGGTGAGCCTGCCCATACAGGGAGCAGGAACACTTCATATATTGGTAAATATAGCACATTCCTGCCCTCTACCTTACAGTTGTCTTGCTGTGTTGCACTGCGTGAAAGATTGATTAATTTGGCCCACAATGTTGGATTCAGCAGAAAGAAAGGCTACATATGTATACCTAGCAGGTTCATTCCTTTCAGTAGCATATGACATTGTGGACCATAACATACTTCTGAGTGTGCTCTTGCAATGAGCTACAGTTGATTGCTGGAATCATCTTCAAATGAGATGTAATGCAGACTCCCAGAGATCACCCTTATCCTACCTCTCTTTGAATATGTGTGTTTGGATGGTGCCAAAGTAATTATGCCAATATTGGGGGAGCCCTCGAATATATGCAATGATATACCAATCCACTACGAACTGGATAGCTAGTCAACTACTCAGGGTAATACAACTAAGTTTGGACCAAATTTTCGTTTGGATGACATATGATTTGAATGATCATAAAACCTATGAGCACCACCATCATTGGCATTGAAAGTATGAAATTGTGAGTTGTACTTGACTCTGAGCCTTCCTTCATTTCCCAAGCCAGTGCATTGGTAAAGGTTACCAAATTGAAGCCGTCACTTGATCAGAAAAGTCTGTCTCTTCTTCTAGCCAACTACAGGTGGACAGCTGAGATACCTACAGATGCCATGATTAAACAATGTTAGCATTCTATTACACCGGATCCCATAAAAAACATTAAAATTTAGAATCTTTTTGAGCCTGATAATGTGTGACTACTCCCTGAAAAGTTACATGTTGGCTCTAGTGAATGTATGCATTAGGTTAAGCATCCTATGATTTATACATATGGGGGCATATTTATGAGCCGGTTTGTGTCATGTTTGCACCACACAATGTGGTACATGTGCGATGCAAACCTTAAATGTGATTTGTGAAGCCACACAAGGCTACTCTGTGTGGCCCTGACTGGCTCCACAAATCTGAAGCCATAACCTGGAGTAAAGCAACGTAGTACAATTTTGCACTGTGTTGCCTTACTCTGCGCCAGGGACGCGTTCCGTGGTCATTGCGTGGGTGTTCCCAAGCAACTCCCATGGTTTTTGACGCATTCTGCAGCACACACATAGAGAGGAATATGCCTCTGAGGATTGCTTTTGTTTAGGAAGGTGTCCCTTCCTGCTCAAAAATAATTGCATGCAATAGAGGGTCCCTTGCAACATGGTGGAAGTGTGCCTTCATTGCTGCTAGGCTGCCAAAAGGACACCAGCGCAGGGTAAAAGGCAGGAATGTGCTGTATTCTTTTAAATACAGTGCACCTCTGCTCCTTCCCTGCCACGCAGTGCAGCTCAGCAATGAGACTTGCTGCACTGCACTGCGCTGCACTTTGTGACACTCTCATAAATCTGCCCCATGATGGTCTACTAGGGAAAAGGGACTCAACATGTACCAATTCCAACACATCACCATATCTCAACAGGGCCCTACATGCTCCAGTGGCATATCTAATCATATAAAGACACTTCTAACATTTTACAGTGAGGTAGGCCATGAGAGTCCTTGGCCCACGCTCTGGAATACCTTGAATACAGGCTTGTGTGCAGAGTCTAAGTACATGTGTTTCAGAAAAAGCCTCAAAACTGAAGGTTACTTGTTCACGTACAAACCGATTCAGTGCAAACACGGCAGTGCTTCAGTAATTTCAGACTGGAGTCAGTTCCTTATGTATATTATAACTCTCCCTTTGTCATAACATAAACACATTTGGTTATCTTAAACACTAAATTGGCTAAATGGCAAAGCACAATACTTTACAAAGCTTATAAAAACATGAATTAATACACACATACATTAGTTAAATAAATATATAAATAAATATGTAAGCGATCGCCCTATCATTGTTGTAGAAACAGAATATGTCATATGTTTTGGGGTCTGCAGCCAATCATCAAATATGTAGGGGTGTTCAGAATTAAAAAAAGATCACTTTAAAATGGAAAATGTTCCATTACAACATTGCAAACGTTTCCTATAATTGTCAATCGAAGAGAACTTTTGAAGTAGTTATTCCTCTATGAATATATGTGTGCTCCCTAGTGTTACCTAGAATTAAAATTAAATAACATTTCTATTGTCCCGCTTTGCAGATTCTTGGAAGGGAAATAACCTTTGATATCTTAGCAATGTCACAAAAAGAGGGCATTATAGATGAAAAACATGATTTGCTTGAGTAAGAACAAATGCTGCTCTGCGGATGTGCCTTGCCCTGTGGACATCTCATACATTCTCTGTCTATTCAAGTGAGAATGGCAGTAAAAATAACATCCTCTTGAAGTGTTAATGGTCCGGAGCCTTACGACAGAAATATGTCACAAGCATTTTGGCTGGTGTCCTTCAATGGTGAAATCTACTGGCCGAGAAAGGCAATGAACATTACCTAAAATCCTCCCCTGTAGTGGGGCAACTAATTGTGCAATGCTCCTAATCTCATTCAGCAAAATGATTCATTTTACAAAGTTGCCAGAACATTCTCCATATTAGTAGTACATTTCCAAGTTCCATATCCCAACCACATGCCTCTTTCAGAGACACTATTGAAACGTACAGTAAGCACACCTGTCACTCGAAATTAAAATAAAATACACAGCATCAGTTTGCATTATTTTAGATGTTCATTGAGGAGTTGATGAGCCACTGATCAATATTCTGGTTTACCTATTGTGAGGAAAAATATATATCTACATGTTTGCATCAGCCAAATAAGTGAATCAATCCCAAATTCTCCCCTACACTATCTCAGATCCACTGAGCTAACTATGGCTGTCTCTGACCAAACTGCTTGTTCTGTGCTCCTACAATCACCCCTCCTTTACAAATCTATTTCAGCCTGACCCAAGGACCTTTTATTGCCCTCTCTGAAACGTCCTGGGTTAACAGCTGTCAAAAGCCTCCGATTCTTGCAGGTTTCGCTTAAACTTGCTTTCTGTTCCCTTGTGTCCTTATTTTGCTCTATTTCTCTTGTGTCCTTATTTTGCCCTATGTCTTGACAATTCTATTTGTATACGTACAGCCATATTTGGCCTTGTCCACATCTAAGGATTTTACTGATGACAGCACTTTCTGCCCTATATATGCTCCCCTGAATATCTATGTGGGGCAGAAGAAGCTTGTTCCATGACGTGACACAGCGTCTGCTTTCTGCCTTGGCATGCCAATAAAAGAAGAAAGGTGCAAATACATTTCCTGTGTTTTGTGGCTGCTGGAGTCTGTTTGCTTTGGGTCGCTCTGAGGAGGGTTGGAAGATTTATTACCCAACACGTATAATAAAAAAAAAACTCTAATCCCACCAAACAATGGCACTTTGTTTTCTCAGCCTTATTACTGTCCAGCATTAAAAGAGACAATTCCTTACTATTGGCTGATGCCAGTGGTTCGTAACCTATGGTCCGGACTTCCCTAGGGGTCCATGACGCCTAGTGAAGGGTTCCACGATTGCTTAGGAAATTAGATTTGACAAGATAAATTCGGTGTAAATAGATAAAGAAGCAAAATTGCAAATTAGAAAACAGCCTGTAAATGTGCAGCAATTTGAAATCAGAGGCTAAAAACACAATATAATATGGACGATGGGGGGGGGTTCAGTTGAATTTACAAAACTCCAACTATCCCACAAAATTAAAATTTGGATTTGTTTATACCTGTGAATTAAATTTAATATTTAATCATTGGCGTGTTTGTTTAGGAATGCTCATTTCTGTATTTTTGTGTATTGTTTTGCGGTTCAAATCATCAAAATTACTTAGGCCTGGAGCCTCAGATTCCAATAATGAATCAAGTGGAGGTCCTATTATTCCAATAATTATTCAGTGGTGGTCTCTGGATTCCAGTAATGATTAAGTGGGTATCCAGGGCAGTCAAAAGGTTACAGGGGCATAGGTAATACTACCCTGCATCGAGCAACAAGTGTTATTTTCAAAAGGAAAAAGATGGACAAAAAGATGCTATTCCCCACCTCTCTTTCTTTATTGTGTAAAATTAGATCTTTCCTGAAATGTATATAATGCTACAATATCTTCAATACTACGTCAGTAATGGAGGTCTTTTCTTATGAAGTCCAGCGAGCTTTGATTTAATTGCCTGAAATAATAAAATTAATTCATAACTAAATGAATGAATAAATACATAAATAAATAAGGTGTACTGGATATATGTTGGAGTTCGTGAAGTAGACGTTTCACTAGGTGCCAGATATCCCCATTAATATGTCCCGTCATTTGTACAGTTCATTATGCTAGTGGGTTAAATTGCATTATGTACTGAGGAGGAGGATGGGCAGGATGAGGAAAGAATGTAATTGATTGAACATTGGTGAGTGTGGCAGGGTGGAGACGTCATAGTTAGGTGTTGAGGGAGTATGACACAAAGAGGTGCAGGGGAAACTAAGGATTGCTGCCTTTCATTCATAATTATGATGTAATAACAATAACTCAACATTGCCAGTTTGATGATGTTAGGATTGACTCCTCAAACAATATATGTTCTAATCACTTAAGACAAATATTGAAGGTTCCAATATTCACATGCATTTTCTTCCAGTTTTTCAGTGTTGATCTTTCCCATTTTCCTGCTATGGGGTTCTAATATTTTACCTTTGCAGAGGCTCCAGCTCATTTAAGGAGGCTGGCCTCATGTGCTTTGCTTACAAAAAGAAAACAATTGCATTCCATGGTTGCAATATCTGAAATATGTAAATCAACTGTGTGTAGTGATATATTCCGAGCCTTTGCGGAAAGTGCCGAAATATGGGATATAGGAGCGAAGGAAAAACGTTTTCCCATGTACATCTTTAAATGTAAAATGTAACGTGCTTTCAGAAGTACAAGCTATTTGTAGCCAGGCTGCAGATCACTGGCAGGAAATCGGAAACAAAAAAAGCGGGTGGACAGAAAATCGCCTATAAAATATCGAGGACCAAAATATTGAGAAGTTAAGTACAAATAGGTGAGTATAGATTTACTATTCGTAACTCCACATCTACATACCTTGAATATATATTTATATTGTCAAGGTACCAAAAGTACAGTTATATAAAGTAAAGCTTTGCTTACTTATAGAAACTTACATTCACAATATTTTTGTCCTCAATATTCTTGACACAATATTTTGCCCCACGATGTTTTTTTTCTTTTATTCTGTCTAAATACCGAGGCTGCAGAGCATATTTCCACTGAATAAAATGAATTCAACATTTAATCTGATATTGTTTGATGCAAAGTAGATTACAAAACAACATTTGCTGCATATTGGTACTACAGTATAGAAAACTGTGTAGTTAGAATGCTATTGACTTTAGAAATTATTCTAGTTAGATATCGTTAAATTTATTCTACCTAAGTTACTACTGTTTGCGGTTAAGTCGTTCCATTGGGATGTTCAGCCAGCAAATGTTAATTCAATGAAAGGCCAAAAACTACATGAAAGAATATTCTCTATTCTATTCTATGTATATTTGTAGAGCGCATGGCTACCCTTGAGTATCTCAGCTCTAGCAATGCAACATAGACTGCGCCCTTATGTTTTAGAGGGGTTAGTTATAGCACAACTAGGTTTTTAGGTATTTCCAAAACCTTCATGAATTGTCGATTAGCTGTATGGGATAGGACTTACCATAGTTTGGCCACATTGTACCAAAATTCACCAGGCCCTCTAGTGCTCATCAGTCTCTGAAAAGCTCTTGCAGTACTTTCCCTTTTTCACTTTAAGACAGGTTTAAATGATTGGGCAATGAAACAGGAAAAAGAAGCCTAGAGCAGAGCCTGGAGATTTAATGTAAAACTGTTGTGGTGGCTGGTAAATAGGAGTTACAAGACTGAACTACCTCTACAGAATGGTACAAGGGCTCCTCCATCATTGTTTGTTTGTGGTATATGGGTATTTCTGATTTCATTTTACTTGAGAGTGTATTTAATATGTGTTTCATAATATGGGGGGAAGAAGGCCTAGTTTTTACGAGCTTATTTGCTGAGGATTAACTTGAGCAATTGACTGGTTTTTAGATCTTAAAAAGCTTTGCATGACTCCCAGGAGAAAGTTGTTTGGAAGAGATGTAGATAATAAGGCCTTCTTACTTGCTTCACTGAATAATTTCAGCCTGCCTTAAAGTGATTTGTGCAGAGAATTTTGTACACCTCTGTCTTTAATGTCTGGGTAATGCAAGAAGTTCCCGGGACAAGTGGTGTTATCTTGCTGACCCCAAATATGTAGACCAACAAATAGGATGCATCCTGCTTACTTTCACCGCAGGGAGCTAGGGCAACCAGTTTCAACCAAAATATCAAAGAATGCTCCCTGGACATATAGTCATTTTAAAATTGGTTAAATAATGTATTCATAGAGGAGAACACGAACAGTAATTGAAATGAGCAATATATATTCAAATGAATTTTACTAACTATTACCTAAATGCACAAAAAGATTCCTATGTACCCAAAATCAATCAGAAAAATCCACCATGCCCTACGTTTTTTTTTAAAAAAGCATCCATATAACAAGGTATCACAATATAAAGGCCAGATTATGCCAGACTACAAATGAGGTCCAAAATCACTTTTCTGTTTGGTGTTGAAAATTTGGAGATCTGAAGCTCAGAATGACAAATAAAAACTCCGCAGGTAGTGGGTAAACCCAGTATCTTCTTCAGAGCAGCTAACATTTTAGCCGAAAAAACCTTTATCAGAGGGCATTCCTACAAAAAATGTTTGAAATTGCCAATCATTCCGCTTCACCTCCAACATGGTACCATAGATCCTTGAAACATTTTTTTAAAGCGTGGTGGCCTAACAGTCATTGGCTATCTTGTAGTACGCCTCTCTAGAAGTTACACCATGAACATTTTATTTGATATCTCACCTTAAGGCATCCTATGGAAAATCTGTTACAGCTGATCTTAGGAAAGTGGACCAGCGTGGCTGAAGCAGATGAAGGTTGATGACGGATACCTGTAACAAGTTATTATGCAAAGTGATGATACCATCTATAGTTTCCCCAGCCATCTCTTTACAAACTTTTGTAATGGGAATAACGATTGACAATAACCTGATTTTGAGCATAGAGATAAACAAAGTATCAAGGTCATGCTTTCTGTATCTAAAGAGGTTATTCAAAGTACCTCCAATGCTTTCTAAACAGACCCACAAGAAGTCGGAGTTAAATCCTTCAAGGCCACGGGCTTTGGGAGGCTTTGCTGAGCTCCACTGAGTGACAGGAAAAGGGCCAGAATACACAGTTTTTAAGTCAATATGGTGCATTCCTGCCCTTTCCCTTGCTCTGGTGCCCTTTTGGCAGTCTAGCACCAATGTAGGCACCATTGTACCATGGTCCAAGTGTGCCGGTGTTGCATGCAGGAATGGTTTTGTACAGGAAGTGGCACCTTGCTGCACAAAAACAATCCTGGGAGGCATATTACTCTTTCTATATTCTGCAGTACACATAGAAAGAGTAAGAAATGAGGAGAAATAGAGATATTGCTCCTCGTTATACCTCCCCTGGGAAGATGTGAGATTTTGACGTGTTCCCAGGTTTACAAGTTCTTATAAATCTGAGTATTCATCAAAATCCAAGGGAGTTGTGTGGGAACGCCCACAAAAACCTTGGAACTCCTACTCAGGACAGATTAACGGAATGCAGTGATTTGTGCTGAGTTGCATTGCTCCAGATTTTGTAAATCAGTCAGAACCACGCAAAATGGCTTTAAAAATCTGACTTAGAGGTTAGCATCATGCATGCACCACATTGTGTGGTAGAAACGTGACACAACGCTCTCATAAATAAGCCCCCTGCTATATTAATTTTATCCACCAGGCAGTAGAGGGATGCCAACTTACCAACTGGAGCAGAGAGAACAGTCATGTGATGGCCATGAATAAATGGAACCTACCGAGAAAGAATTCATAGTAGGAAAGTACATTACCTGGCAGACACACAGGTAATTTCTTGGGTTGTGCTTACCCTTTCCCTAAATTGGCAAAACACAAGAAATCTGAACTAAGATCGTATAAGACTTTATTAGAAGCCTAGTTAGTGGAGAGTAAATCAAAAAGTACTACAGCAAACATCACAAGAACTGTGGCAACTATAAATGAACAGAAAGTAAATAACATAAAAAAGCAGCATTGTATCCTACACAATTCTCTTTTCTACTAAGTCTTTGCAACATAGGGGCGTGGTCAACCGCCAAGCATGGCGGACGAGAGCTGGAGAAGCTCCGTGACCAGCCCTTACACTGTGGCAATTATCCTGACGACAATAGACCATCTGCGCTCTCCCATCGGCGCCCTTGACACTGGAGTGTCTGTGGTCTGAAGAGATTCTGAAAATGAGTTGTTTGGGGCTCGGTTTCGCCCTAAATGGTCCGTAAATATCTGGAGCCGAGGCCATAATTGGGACGATGCAGTAAAATGGTGTCAGCGTTGAACTTGCGCTGTGCGACCCTGGAGCTGCAGATTTGAGCTGTTGTGGCGAGTGCGGCTACCCCCTTGCATACCTGTCGTTGAGTGGACTGGGTGTTAAGCTTTGAGTGCCAGTCGATTTACGAGAAGCAGATGACTTGGAGCGGCTCAAACTGGCGGGCGGAGCTCTGATGCTGTCGGCGAGGGAGATGTGAATGGGACGTATGAGCTCCCTGCCTCTGATCACGCTCACTGCATCGCGACTGACCGGGGGAAAGTGACCTGCCCTGGTCTCCAGTCGAGTGAGATAGGGCCGCTCTGAGGCTGATACGCGACCTAATTGCTGTGCCACACCCGGATCTGCACGCTGCTCCGAAGCGGCCGCCTTGTGCATCGGAGGTGAGCTGAACTGGGTGGCCTGAACGTAGTGAGAGGGGCATATTTGCACGCAATTGCGGAGAGACTGGCTGATTGCGGGGGCTAATTGCTGATGATGCGGTGACTCCCCAGCATGTTTTCGTAGCCGCAGCTTGGAGGTGCATAGCAGTGTTTACTGGGGCGCCATATAGACACGGTGAGCTGCTGTGGGGTCGTGTGTGCCTGGACCTCAGCCGTGCTATGCTGCGCATGGAGAGGATTGGGGGGACCAGCTGGGGCCCCTATAAAGTGCAACGTGACAATGGAGCACATGGGCACAAGGAACAAGACAACAGAGAGAAGTATAGCGGATTAAACATAACAGAGAGGCCCCAGTTACTACTGTTGCTTCAAATGCAAGGATGAGGATGGCCATATGATGCAGGTGTGTACTAAAGCGTGTTTTGCACCTTCCTGGCTACGATCCCCATCCAATTGCGCAACTGCCAGTCAAGGAGAATATTGGGAGCCAGGGTTAGAACTAACTGAATGTCATCACAGTCTCTGCCATTATTACGCACGGAGCCTTTGCAGTACTGGTATAGCGAGGTGGGGCCAAGTTGAGGAAGAAACGGACACTAGCTGGTATCAGGGCGTTGGACTGGGCTGAAATGGAGTACGATACACCGCGGTGTGGTGAGCGCAAAGTAACCCCTGTGAGGGGAAGATGTGAATCACGCAGTGTACTGACGTGCGAATATCAAGGGCTGTCAACTAGTGCCCAACAAGTGGTGTTGTAGTGTGAGCGAGGTGGTGCCGCCTACCCTGGTTCCACAGCATTATGGGGCATCCCAAGACCAAACAACCAGACCCCCCACCCCCGGACGGCCAACCGGGAACGGTACAAGACACCCAGATGCAAAGCCCTGACCTGGATGTGATCCCGCCAAAGGAGCCCACTCGAAGTGAAGACAAACTGGATTTGATATTAAGGGAAATACGAGATTCTCATACTGCTATTGAAACTCAAATCGGTACACCACCAACCAGTTTTAATTTACTGAAAGCAGATCACACGAAACTGGTGGACAAAGTAAAATCTAACAGAATAGCACTGGATGACCTCATACCCCAGCAGACAAAACACTCTTCTCAGATAGAACAACTACAGTGCCAATTGAAAGGACTACAGGAGAGGGGGGATGATGTGGAAGGGAGGTTGAGACGCAACAATGTACGTATAGTGAGAATACCAGAGAGGAGCGAAGGATCCGACCCCACCTAATTTGTCGAACAATGGCTGTGAGAGCGGGTAGTAACCGTGGGTCTCACATAACATTATTGTGTGGAACGTGCTCGCAGAGTTCCAATTAGACCTCCCCTCCCTGGGGCACCGCCTAGGCCGCTTATAGCACGGATCTTGAATTATAAAGACCGAGACACGATATTGTGAGCGGCCAAAGAGAATGCTCCAATAACATTCAAGAAGAATTTCTCTCTTTCCGGATTTCACTCTGGCGGCCACTCCCCCTAAGGCGAATGCACTTGGTTATGGAAACTACAGAGTTTTTGTTGAGTTTCTTTTCATGGTTTGGTCCTCTAATGCTGTGTGGGGGAACCTAGTATTGGGAAGTTTGTTGGGGTATGCGGACTCAACTACATGTGGTACCTTTGTTGATCAGTGTACAGGGAACTCTGTCCATGGCAGGTTGCTCTATAGGAAACCCGATAGCGCAGCCTAATAGGTTTAAGTACACATCCTGGAATGTAAGAGGCCTGGGTTCTGTACATAAAAGGCATAGAATTCTGGCACAATTAAATCGTAGGAAGACGCATATAGTACTTCTTCAGGAAACCCATTTAATGCATGCGGAAGCCACTAAGCTATAGAAGAAATGGAGGGGTCAAATATTTTCTACTTCTTATTCTGCATGTGGGGCTGCGATCTGGGTCAGAAATGGCACCCCTTCATGCTCCTCGAACAACGGGCTGATTCCAATGGGAGATATGTGCTGTTGCATGGTCTGTTAGATGGGGAGCACATAGTATTAGGGAGCATCTATGCCCCAAACACAGAGCAGGAAAAATTTCTTGAGGTCCTTAGTACTGCTTTGGTGGACTGGGAAGGGTACCCGTGGGTTTTGGGTGGAGATTTTAATGCAGTGATGGACATTGAGATGGATAGATCATACCCTCCCCTACAGGGCGCGGGATGTAGGAAACTGGCGGATGCTCTCCAGACATTGGCCAGGGGTTGGGGTGTGGGAGACATATGGCGTGAGATGCACCCCACTGATAGTGAATACTCGGTCGTTTCAGCGCCGCATGGCCTGCACACTCGAATAGATAGAATATTTTGCTTGCTGAATTTATTAATAAACGTAAATACCACGCACTTAGGCAAAACCTACTCGGACCATAACCCGATTGAAGCCACACTACTTTGGGGGAAGGTCCCAATGCCCATACCAACATGGAGATTGCAATCCTCACTATTAGAAGACTCAGTGTTCCACAGTGCTATCTCTACGGCCATAGCTAACTACTTTACTGAAAACACAGATACAGCTAGCAAACTTTAATGGGACGCCTTTAACCCCTTCAGCGCGGCGCGGATTACCGCACCGTGCTGAAGGTTCGTTGCGCGGGCGGGGCCGTGACGGAGCGGTTCCGTCATCTGCACAGCGCGACCGATGCGCATGACGGAACTGCTCCGTCATGCGCATCAAAAGGGTTAAAACTGTGATACGGGGGTGGCGATCAGCATGAAAGTAGGGGAACTCACTGTCCTACTTGACAAGCTTACTGCGGTGCAAAATAGGCTGGGCACATTAAAACAGGAGACAGTATCGAATGACACAAGCAAAGCGGAGCTACAAGAGATGTACGTAACACATGCTGAACTTCTGGAAGAACTTTGTATCCTAGTTTCCCGAATATACACTCAGAAGGAACATGTGAATGCAGATAGGGCGGGCCCACTGCTT
Organism: Triturus cristatus; assembly: GCF_964204655.1. NCBI lineage: Eukaryota > Metazoa > Chordata > Amphibia > Caudata > Salamandridae > Triturus > Triturus cristatus. The sequence continues at coordinate 1,207,588,476 of NC_140591.1, read as the reverse complement.
GCTAGGATAATTAAGGATTCACCGCCAGTGTCTCCTATTCTTGAAGTAACTACCCCAGACGGCGCTGTTGTGTGCACCCAGTTGGAAATTAATACTGCTTTTCGACAGTATTATGAACGGCTGTATGCGCCTTCAGAAGAGGCAGGGGAGGGTGAAAATGAGGCATTCTTTGAAGGGCTACAACTCCCACAGTTAAGTAGTGACCACACGTCAGATCTAAAACGGCCTATCGCAAATATGGAAATAAAGGCAGCAATTACAGCCCTTCCCCGTAACAAGTCGCCGGGTAATGACGGACTACCAATAGAATTCTATGCAGCTTATTCTGAGCTGTTGGTTCCCGGCCTACAGGAATTGCATTGGGCTCGCACTTGATGGTGGCTCCCTCCCACTTACCACACTTCAAGCAAAAATGGTTTCTCTTCCAAAACCGGGCAGGGACAGCAAAGATGTGGCAAGTTACTGACCCCTCTCACTCCTTGACACAGATTGTAAGATACTGAATAAATAGCTGGCAAACAGACTCTTCCAATATAACCCCGGACTGATACACACTGATCAGTGTGGATTTGTATCTGGTAGAAGTACAGTGCTCAATATTAGAAGGCTTCACCAGATAATGTCTCACACACCTGCAGATGCTTCTCCAAGGGGCTGCATCTCCTTGGATTTACGCCAAGCATTTGACTCCCTACAATGGGACTATATGTTGAACATGCTACCTAGGTTCGGAATTCCGCCGGAGTTCATGAAATGGGTGCGACTCTTGTATAAGAACCCGATGTCGTGGGCTCGTACGAGGGCCCACATCTCACAATAATACCAGGTAGCGCGGGGTACTAGACAGGGCTATCCAGTCTCACCCTTATTATTTATTTTAGCGCTGGACCCTCTCTTACATAAGCTCCATGTCACAGCAGGCCATGAGGGGATACGAATAAACAGCGAGGTGCATGTATTCTCGGCGTATGCGGACGACCTCATCTTATTTTTTTATATTTTTGATGATGACTATGATCCAATCCCTGTGCTTTTTTAGGTATTCCAAAGACTTTTGGGACTCTCCCTCAATGAGAATAAATCATATGTATATTTTTTTAATGACATTAGCAGGACCAAACCAATTTGCTTTGGCTGTTGGACGTTTCACACTGCGACTGTACTTTTAAATATTTGGGTGTCCAGATATATTGGGATGTGGAGGATAAATTAGATGGCAATCTGACTCGAGCTATAACAATGCTTAGAAAGCAAACATGGTTCTGGACTTCACTACCTATATTGGCAGCAGGGCGCGTTGCCATTACTAAAATGGTGATGCTACCGAGGCTGTTATATTACTTCGTCAACCTGCCTATTATAATTCCGCTTCAGATGTTTAAATTATTGGACACCCTTCTCATTGAATTAATATGGGGTTCGGGATGTAGGCGTATAGGACTATCTAAACTACAGCTGGCCACAGAACAAGGGAGAATGGGAGTCCCAGATCTCCGAGCTAATTGTTATGCAGGTCAACTGCAATGGTTAGCGTATTGGATTGCAGGCCTCAACTTGAGAGAAATAACTATGACTCCCCAGACATGGGAGCGAGGGGAACTACAGGCACTGCTGCTACCAGGCAGAAAAATTCCTTTGACGTCGCCACCACTATTGCAGACAGCTCGGTTGTATTGGAAGAAGGTAACCCACTACTCTAAGATAACAGCACCCTACGCCCCAAACATACCCCTAATGGGACGCCCCATACCATCGGGGATGGTGACTCTTAGACATGTAGCGGCATGGGTAGAGATGGGAGTGTCCACGTTAGGCGCGTTCTTTACCAACTGTACGTTGATGAATCATGATACATTTGTAAGGCAAATGGGAGTGCCAAACAGATTGTTTCTGCTCCATGCACACATCTCTCGTTATATCCGAACGATGTGGACCCCAGGGGGGGGAAGAGCCGTCGATGCATGCAATATCTGATAGGTATCGGTAGTCACCTGACAAAATGGTTATACCAGGGTATCCATACACACACTTTAGTATCACTTCAGTCGACCCGTGCCAGGTGGGACACAGATATTGGCCGTGCACTCACGGATAAGGAATGGGAGACACTACTGGAACACCCGTGCAAGGTCTCTAGGAACCCAAAATGTAAGTTTATACAGCTTATGATTGTTTACCACGCGCACCTGACCCCACACAAACTAAGCCTGATGTTCCGATAAGTGTCGGGTGATTGCCCTCACTGTCACTTGCCAAATGCCGGTTTATTACACATGTTGTGGGATTGCCCGAGGCGGAATCATTAGTGGTCATCAGTGCAAGAAATTGTGAAAAGTGAAGCCCCGACGTGGAACATTAAGTCACCTGAATATTGCTTATTGGGATTAGGTCCCAAGGGAAAGAAGGGGATCCCTGCCCACAAATTTGCAAACCCGGCATTGATATTAGCAAAAAGAAATATAACCATGAGGTGGAAGGCTACCAGATCGCCCCTATTATTAGATTGGTATAATGAGATGGTCCGCTGGGGTAGAGCGGAGGGAGCCGAGGTTAAACAAGAAGAGCAAAGAGGGTTCCAAAAGATACCTATTTCGCTAGAATGGAATGCAATGTTGGAAGAGTTCACAGCCATGGACTTACAACCATAGAATTGGAACACACATCTGTGGTGAAGGATTGGTCATAATACACAGGCGGAATACAGTGTGCGACAGTTTAGCTTTTTGTGTATTGCTCATGTCATGGAATGTGCATGTGACATTGTATATTACTGTTTCATATTGTGTGGTTGACCAGCAGGCATGTATAAAAAAATTTAGTCTGAGTCCGGGGATGGGTGGAGGGAGGGTGGGAGGTATTCTTGATTCTTTAACTTCATTTACAAATGCAATGTTTCCGATAGGAACCACTGGCTATAAGATTTGTATTGTTGTGAAAATCAATAAAAATATGTTTTAAAAAAAGTCTTTGCAAAATATCCTAAGCACAATTGGTACAAGCAGGATGGACTGTGCCTGCTTGGCCAGGTTGGGTCCCTTGCTTAATGTGGGTCTCTTGCTCACTTTGCCACTATACCAAGCTACTCCCACCTGAAGAGCCTAAATAAGGATTAAACTGGTCTTGCGTTCCTTTTGTTCCAGTTCAGAGAGGCCTTGGTTAGCAGTTCAGGCTGGACTGTTCTAACTGAAGCTGGACCACGGCTGACTTGCATATGGTTGGGTTTTATCTGAGGTGGCATGGTGGGCAAAATAACAATGGGTTTGAATGCTTCACCAAGATATTGCCAGTGGTTAGACATATTGTGAGCGTTGCTGCCATCACCTTTTATGTGTTTGATGAAGTATAATTAACATCTGCAAATTAGACTGAAGTTGGGAAACTTCTATGTCTCAAAGACGGGCAATGTGTCCTGGCTTTACCTTGTCTACAGCTCCGAGACTCTCCAGGCAGAGAACCCACCAAAGAAGGGTGGTATGTCAAGTTCCATGGAATTGTTTGCTCATGGAAATTATGTTTTCTGATGCCACTCACACTTTCCACTAATAATGACTGTCAGCAGCTAAATTGTAAAACAGTCCACTCTCATCCATTCTTAACTGACCAGACCAGATGCGATAACTAATGAGTGGCATGTCCTGTAGGCAGGAAGTGTGTCGTGCACAGTGATGCATGATTGCCAAATAGCAGCACCCAGCTTACTGCCCTCTGCAGTAGAGGGAACTGTCATTTTATTTGCTACAAATTTAGCAAATTTTAAAGAAGTAAACAAATCTGCAGAGTATTTGACTTCACAACTTTGCATTTTTCTTAATCCAAGCCACGTGATTCCTCAGCAGGGACAATACTATATCTTAATAATTCATTGCAACAAACCCAGCCATTTTCATTGCCAATAGGGCTGGCTCATGAAGAAGTCATCATACTTGCACTCCGTTGCTCATCTTTGCACACTAATTCTTACATTCACCCTCTAACTCAGTCAAATACAACACACACACACAATGCACAACATGTGCAAAATAATAAAATAGAAGTAGAAAAAAACATGCTGCTGTCAAAACACGGCTGGCAAATGCTTGGAATAATGAAACTAAGCATTGCAATGGCTGTACATCTTGCACCGGCATTGTCCATAGTCTATTGTTCTTTTAAAGTTCCAACTAGGCCCAGGTGAAATTTTAATGATGCCAGAGTAATCGTAGGAATTTTGGTAAGTTCACCATACTCGTGTCAACTGAAATTACAGTAAAATACGCTAATATGCCCAGTCTCCTAAATTAGAGTATTTGGGGGCAAAATGCCTATCACAAGAGCACAGGAACAGAACACGAGAAGCTGCTAGTTACTGCTGTTTGTGTTCTGTTGTATTTAGCACTATTGTCTTAGAGCAAAATGCATCCTTGGACCTACTTTGGGTGCGAGGGTGCATTTTGCACTAATAGAACAGTGTCAAATACAGGGTTACAGTCCTCGCATAATTCAGCATAACCGTGCAGACTTTTAATGTAATTTCATGATATTACAATACAGCAAATGGCATAAACTACGTCCACCCCAATTCCCAACATGGCTGCCAAATTTTGAAATTTACAGCAATGATACACTATGGACAACAGTATCCCATAATGGTTGTCTGGTTTAAAGGAAGTTACCGCTTGGGACGTGGTGCGCTGCAGACGAAACGAGCAGCAACCACAAAAAAAAACACAAAAAAAACAGAGACGCCAAGAAATGAAAGGGGTATAATAAAAGGAGATAATTGAAAAGTAAAGGACTGGCCAACCAGCCATGACACTGAAGCACATTAATTTTCAGGGAGATGTGCACAAGTGATTAGAAAAGGCTTCCATTCACAAAGCAAGAGAGCCAATGACTGCTGTGGATTGAACCATTACTCCATGAAGTACGCTGTCATGGATGGAAGAGAGCATAAATGACACTCAGGCAGTCCAATGGCTGAAGAGATAAAACCCACAGGCCCACTATGTATCTACATGATCATATATTTATATACATGGATGTATACATTATTGAATGATTTGGTTATTAACAGATCCTGCCAGTCAGCTAAGCCTGAAAAAAACTCAGGCGAACTCCTTGAGTGAACTGTGTACACTACTGGAAATCAATTTTTTCAAACCTACCATTTTGATATCAACACCGTTAATACTCTTTCATCATGATTAATTGAAAAAGCAATCCATAGTCATAATCAATTATTCATCATTGCTTCATTGATTCATGCAAGAAACATTTTATCAAACAGTATATGGTTCAAATCAATTGATGAAACTTATACATGATAAATAAACATTAACATAGAGAACAATCTTCCCAAAGATTTTTGATTCCACTAAATTGCGTGCTGCCCTATGCATTTTGGGACAAATTGTCCCTTCTTCCGGGACCATGTCACACGGATGATCCAGCGGGTTACCAACCTCAGGTACTCACTCACTATACATTCACTTGGGCCCATAAACACACTCATTCATGTAGGTTAGTAAATACCGCTGGGGTCAATTTATTGTGCCAATACCTGTAAGATGAATTTTATCTGATTATATCTTACCGAACCTCTTGATCCAATGTATTTTCCTCTGGTCAATGGACCGTTTAGTTAGCTGAATAGGTGAATTATTACATATAATAAACCTTTCTTGAATAACCACAGACTCAGGAGAGTTTAAAATATTTATCTAGTAAATTCATGTGAGCCAAGAACCATAACTAAACTACTTCTATTATACCCTCCTAATGGCATGTACCACCTCTGAATGTTTCGAATTTACGTAACTCCTAACTCTGATTGGACAAGGAAAGGGGAGATGATCATCAAACCATGCTAAGTTTAATATTTTTCTTTTAGCTTATTGTTCTATGTTCCCTCCCCTTAATTCACTTTCCAATGCTTTATTTCCCACCTATGTTAAAAAATTATTCAATACAAAGTATACAGTTTTATTACAATTTCTTCAGTTCTCAGGACATTATGTTTGTTCTCAGGACATGTTTCGTTATTCTTTTTTTGAAGACGTTCAAGGCTTTGCACCATGGGTCCTGGGTCAGTTTGTCTGTGCATGCGGAGTGGTCATGTGATGTGCTAGTTCAGTCCTACACGGAGGCCCAAATACGAACTAGTAGAGAGGTCAAAGACAAAGAATATTAAAATCAAAAATAAATGATTTCACTATATACCACTTATCTCTACTCTATTCCCGTTTACTTATATAAATCTTACGCATTAGCATTTTAGTAAACTTACATGGTTTAGTTTCAGCAAAGCATGCGTATTATCATGAGAGTTTCAAGCGGCCATTCTAAGAACAACTGTGCAGCTGCAAAGTTTTCCCTCCAAGCGATAGATGCGGTAGACGCATGCGCAATGCAGAATCCCGCGTTTAGCGACCATTTTAGAGACACACGGGTTACTTGTTAGCAATACACATATGCAAGCTTCCCTTAGATTTTGTGTGTGGCTTTCTGGTGCATTAATAATTTTTACGAGCACAATTATTACGGTATTATAAGTTATTTGAGAGGATTGCTTTCGAGCAAGTCTCTTTTATACGAGTCCTTGCTCCATCACGGACAGCGTCAATGATGATCAATCCAACTGTATAATTAAGTCTGTGGAATACTCACTGTAGACAGGATGCCGAAACTAGAACCGCTCAGCCTGTAAACACTGTGAGTATCCCCCGTTGTTTGGACGCTGCCTAACAATGACACGCAAGTTGAACAGGACCGAAGCTGGAGGCAGCTCGGGCGTATGTACGGTGTCAGCACAGGATCAATCAGCTAAGCCTGTCAGTCCTTCAGAAGTGATTTTAGTAGCGGTTATTACAGTGCAGATCGTCTAGTCCCAATTGTTGTCAAAGGTAATAACCAACACTAAAATTCTTCCCTGCAAAGGTAATCCGTGTACCAAAACACTTGACTGCAGGCGTTATAATTGGTACAAAAACAATTCACCCTTGAAGGTATATTAGCTTAACACATACGTTTCCTTGTAAATAAATCTGGGCTACTGAATGGGTTATAATTTTTCAGAATAAATTGATCAGACCTATAGCATTTGAAATACCTTTACCAAAATACCCAATCAGGACTACAGCCATTATCACTGGCTTGTCGCCATTGCCAAATCAGGCCTAATGTTTTGAGATTAAGCTTTTTTACAAGGCAACAATCAGGTGCATAGAGACATAAAATTACAAAAGTATACAAAATTGCAGTTGGCACAGCAAAATATTATCTCTCCAAAGAGGTCTAACTAGGATTCTCACAGTGCAAATCTTCTATCAGATGGGGTAATCAACACCAGAACCCTTGCCGGCTAACACAATAGCTATCTGTAGACTTTATTACAGAGTAACTATCCACCCTTAAATGCCTATTGACTTTAACAAATGTTTTTCACAATCAGTGTGTCAAGTCTACTGTTCTTATTGTAACTTTTAATGTTAAACAATCAGGCATGTACCCATTATCATTGGCTTGTCACCATAACCAATTTTGACCTACTGTGTGCAAGCATCAGTTACACCCTAATAAAATTACAAATATGTACGAAATTGCAGTTTTCACAACAATATAGACTCCTTCCTTGGAAAACCAAATAAGAATTATCATAGTGCACATCTTCTGCCACAATGTTTTTGTGAGGGTCACCGCGACCAAAATCCTTGCCTACTCTGGTAATCTGTGAGAATCCATGTAACTAAGTACCTGCATACAGGCTTTAGCACAATGTGATAGCAATCCATGCCTACTGATTTTAGCAAATGTTTTTCACAATAAATAAGCCAAGTCTGCTACCTTTGCCATAATGTTTTATAATAAAGAGATTCGACCTATGACTTTGAACATATATTTCTACCATTGAACCAATCAGGTTTGTATCCTTTATCAGTTGGTTGTCACCATAACCAACTCAAGCCTACTTTATTGAGTGCAGCTTTTCAACAAAACATCCATCAGGCATACCGTCACATGATTAAAAATGCTAGGGGCCCAATTCATATATTGGCAGACGGAAATGTAATCTGCATTGCAGAGTACTTTACGGCTGTCATGCCACAGGTACTCCACCGTCCACATTTAGATATGTCTATCGGTCCAGCGGACATATCTAGCATTTCCAGGAACTGCTATCATGGCAGTTCCTGGAAATCAATTGAAAGCTTCACAGACAGCTCTGTCAAGATGAAGGAGCTGTGGGTAAAACTTTCAAGTTTTTTTTTATATTCAAAAACAAAACCCCAAAGTGGGACTTTAAAAAAAATAAAATCAACCAGTGACCCCCTCGCCATGAAAGTTATCTACCATGGTGAGTGGGGAATTTTGTAGTTGTCACTCCCCCTTTCTGCCGCAGATTTTCTGGAGGTGATTGGCAGTGAATACTCTATGTCCACCCCTTTAAATTAGGTTGGTGGCCATACAGGTCAACCTCCGATGGCCCTTACTCCATCTCTGCCAGGTGTAACCAGGGCAGAGATGGAGTAGTCACCCAAGTTGTTACACCAAAGGTCCTTCCTCATTTAAATCGGGTGAGAGAACTATTATGTAGGTGGAAAGGGTACTCTGTTGCTGTTGTGGTGCAGTGCCTTTTCTGCCAACACATAAATTAGGCTCTAGGTTTCCTAAGAGGTCCTAACAAGGATTATCACAGTGCGGGTTTTCTATCCCCATGGTTGGCCAGAGGTGGTAACCAACTATAAAACCCTTGTCTACTATGGTACAGTGTGAGATTCCCTATAATAAAATACCTCTCTGCAGAATTGACTACAGTAATAACAATCCACCCTTAAATGCCTATTGAATTTAACATATCCTTGCCACAATAAATAAGTCAGGCCCACTCAATTTATCGTAACTTTTCATAATAAACAGATGTAGCTTATAGTTTTGGTCATTGGCTTATCACTGTAACCAACAAAGCCTGCAATATTAACTGTAAGCTTTGACACATGGCAACTAGAGAAAAACAAATAAAATAATTTTGTAGGAGACATTGTGTTATATCCTGCCCATGTATTAATGCATCTTCTATGTTATTTGCCTTCTAGCTGCTCAGCCCGTGTGAGTGTTCTGAGTGGAATGTTGGTGTGATGGAGATGAATGGAATGTTTCGGTGCCTATATAGTGAGGGGTGACAGTTGAAGATGGGCTGAGCAGCAGGCAGGCTCCTGGTGGGGCTGATTTACATGGGGGCTAACCTCTAACTAAAACTTAATAAATAATCTCCAAAGATGCTCCCCCGCTACTTGTATTACATCAAAACATAATTTTGGCGACAACATTACATGGAGACAGACCCATGTCTTACAACAGGACTTCCTGAACCTGGCTCTCAAGAGAAGGTATAAAACTAAAGGAACCTACAGAAACTACAGGTGCTAACAGCGCAATGTATATTTCCAGTAGGAAGATGTTCACACAAGAGCAGACAGCGCAAAGTACATTTCCAGGAGGAAGATGGTCACAGAAAAACAAGTGTCCACAAGGTAGTAGAGAAACTGGAGCACTGCGCCTCACAGCCTCACCAGTGTCCTTTACACCAGACAGCCCCAGACTAGGCATGCTGTGCTTATGAACATTATTGAGACTTTATGTTTTCAAGGCAAGCTACATCAGTCCGGTGTACGCTTACTGCAATAAGAATTGAAGCGATTTAAGCTGAACAAGATTCAGCTTGCCCCTGTCATAGTGCATGTGATATTACTTTGGAAAGAATGTCTGACTGTAAGACACATCACGGCGATGAACTTGTGTTTTTGGAAGTCATTGAGCGTAAAGAAATGATTGACTACACAACGTGCAGAAGCAGCATACGAATGCATTTGTTGGTTTCAGGCAAGCGGTCAACTGCGGTGTCCTTGTAACAACTATGTGCCGTTTGAATGTGAGGACAAGAGAGGGGTCACTTGTGAGTACTTTATTGATATAAAGGAAGACGTCATAAAAGATCCTTCAGCTGCTTTTGAACTGAAGTCGGAAGCATTCCAACATGGAGGCACCTTGAACCACCTGGCACGTGTCACCGTTGCATGCTTACATCTTTGGTGTTTAGTGCAGGCAAGTCTGCAGTTGCATTTCACGCCACGTTGTCCAGAAATGTTAATGTTCTACCAGCAAACTTTGATGCCACAGCTTATGGGTCTTTCCTCAACATAGCGTTCCAGAGAAAATGAAGACAGGAGCTAGCAAGGCAGATGTTCCTATCGGGATTGCTCTACATTATATAAATACAATAATGTTGCTGTGGCTCACCGTTAGTACAATTTTGGAAAAGGCATGGAGGATGCAACAACATAGAGGTGTTTTGTACAATAAGTGTTTTGATCCTGTGTTCTCCTCTTTCAAGGCTTTACGTTCCAAGATAGTTGTGTGAGATGTCACTCACAGTAGTTCTCGAGCTGTCTTAAATGGATCTGCCAAGTTTTTGCATAACATTTTTGTTTAACTTTGTGTTTGATGATTGATGTTCTATTTACTGCTTTGATTCATAATGCCATCATTCTAGGTAAAAGTCACATTTTTATTGTTAAGTTACTGCATATCCATTCATCCTTGCTGTGGTCCGAGGTTTGCACTCTGTGGGTATCCTGAGTGTATTATTTTCTGTGATCCATTATTTACATTTATGGCGTGCCTGCGGGGGTGTCATCCTCTTTCTGCTTTGTGAAATTCCTCACTGAAGTGTGCAGTTCTGAGTGTTGCCACTTCTTGTTATTATGGTGATTGGTACGGATACATTTTCTCTTTTTACACTACGTTGATTAGACTGCATTGGAAAGTATACATCTTATATTGCATGCACTCTACTTCTCAACGTTGAACATTACACATCCCTTACACATGGGATTGCATTATGGGCTTTATGTGCCCTTTTTCTTGTGTTGCTTTTGTACCCTTACACTTGAGACGTCACAATGTTTTAGTGTGTGGTTGACAGTGACACCCATTTCTCGGTTTTATGTTACACACCCTTACACTGGGAGATCGTTGTATGTGTGTAATTGTCCTGTATTTGCATTGCACGTTACACTTCCTTACATAAGGGATGTCAAAATGGATAAAAGTCCCATTTCTATAATTTTCTGACCCTTACATGAGGGGTGGCTAAATGGGTTTCAGTCCCATTCACACAGTTTACATTAAAAACCCTTACATGAGGGATGTCTCTATGGATTACAGTCCCATTCCTGCAAGTTTTTGACCCCTACATTACGGGTGTCAAGATGGGTTTAAGTCCCATTTTCACAGTTTTGTTTTCTATTCCTTACATGAGGAATCCCTGGATGGTGTACAGTTCTCCTGTGTCCACATCTTTCTTTTATTTCCCTTTGTATTAGAGATCGAATTCCTGGGTGTGTGTCACCCATGGCTACATGCTACATTTTTTAATGTTTTGCCCTGTTTTGGGATGTATGGTCGGGCACCAACACCCACGTCTGCAGAGTTTTCATTTGTCCTTAACTCTATCAGCTTCTCTCTTAGGGCCATATGTAGGTAAATTACATTTACCGATTCCTAAATACCGAATTTTACCGATTCGGTATTTATGAATCGGTAAATGTAATGTAGGTAAATAATTACCGATTCGGCAGATGTCGGTATTTTAGAATCGGTATTTACCGATTCGGTAATGGCAACTGGCTTCCCATTCATTCCTATGGGCCTGGAGGCCCATAGGAATGAATGGGAAGCCAGTTGCCATTATCGAATCTGTAAATACCAAATCGGTAATGGGGGAGGCATCATCATGGGTGGCAGGGAGTCACATTGACACCCTGTTGCACCCCTGATTCGTCCATGTGTGCACATGTGGCGCACATACATGCCCTAAGGGCATGTATGTCTGCCACATTGCACACTGCAAATGGGAAAAAAATGCTTTTTTCCAGGTATTCGTCATTTACCATCAACTTTTAGTTGGTGGTAAATAACGAATCCCCACACCAACGACACACTCCCCCTACATATCATTTCAGGATTCGGTATTTACCGAATCGGTAAAAATACTGATTCGGTAATTTTACCGATTCGGTAAATTACCGAATCCTGAAATGTGCCCCCTACATACCAAAAGCCTAAATACCGGTCGGTAACAGGATATTTACCGAAAATCGGCCGTTACCGACCGGTATTAGGCTTCCTACATATGGCCCTTAGTGCTTTTGAGTTTTTCCTTGTCAGCTGGCTAGTTTCTTTTGACGTTTTAGATAACATTGTTTCTACATTTCAATCTGGTTTTTATAAGGGCGGAGGATGGGTGATATTTCTTGTGTACCTTGTTATTCATCCTCTGCTGTCTTTACTGCTTAGTTCCTCCTGATATGTTTTATTTTATCTTGCACTCCTGGGTTCTGAGCTACTTCCCTTCATGTGTACATATTGGTGAATAGTTGTTTCTGATTAGTATTTTCAATTTAGTTTCTGTTTAAAAGGGGGAGGATATGTTATATCCTGCTTATGTATTAATGCATCTCCTATGTTACCTGGCTACTAGCTGCTCAGCCAGTGTGATTGCTCTGAGTGGAATTTTGGTGTGATGCAGATGAATGGAATGTTTAGGTGCCTGTGTGGTGAGGTGTGACACTTGAAGATGTGCTGAGCAGCAGGTAGGCTGCTCCTGGTGGGCTGCTTTACATGGATTCTGACCTGTAACTTATACTTAATAAAGAAACAACTTGGCGACGTCTGGTACACAACAACACATTGTTTAATAGCACCATCAGTAACATTTGTGTGACCTTAAAGGTCCCATGTGGAGTGAACTGGGATGCAGCTGCAGCCCTCTTGGGCTTCTGATGGCATGCCAGTGTCTCTGAGTGTTGTTAGGTAAATAGACAGCTTATTTTGCAATTATGATCATATTTGCAGAAACACTTAAAAGAAATCTGATTGGTTTATTAGCTTCACAATGGAACATACAATCTTTTCTGCATTAAGAAATATTTTAGTCTTCCCACAGAGGATTTCTTTTTGGGTATTATGGCTGCATGTATATATCCTTTCTTCATGTGTGTGCCAAGTCAGTTTAATGCTAAAAGCTTAAAGTCTTTCTTTGTGGAAAAAATAATGCAGCTTTGATGTGTTGCAGAAATGAAAAGGTTACGCAGGCCTTCCTGGTCTTTGAAAATAGCCAAAAACTTGAAGATGTTCAATTCTCATTGTTTAACTGTAATTTGTGATAAACATAAACAGGGAGATGCCACTGTGCACATATCCACAGTAAACATGTCATGTAATGGCTTTCTGACTTTTTTCTTTTTGGCATCAAACATGACTTTTTAGTTTTTGAACAACAATTTTGATTACTGTATCTGTAGAATAGTTCTTTTATTAAGCCAGGAAAAAGGTGTGAAAAGCATTAGAAAAAACATTTTACAATGATGTTAAAATGCCATTACTCCACAGCGGTAAAATTGTAGAGAGGTTTATTTAAAGACAAATGCAGCACGAACAGCACCAACGTTACAGCAGGGCTTCCAGCACACAAATGAATCCCGTCTTTCCTCCACATTCTAAATGACAGCATACTATTCTAAATCTGACATCAGCACGTCCTACACGCTTAAGATTAAAACACATCCCCCTCCCAAAAGAGAACGAAGAAATATATTACACGCTTAAAAAATAACAAAGAAGAAAGAAAGAAAATAAAAACAAAACCCCACAAAGGAGATAATATAAAAATCCCACTTAACATACAATATTTTGAAGAATTATAGAAATAAGTTGAATCAACAAGAAAAAATCACAGCATTAGAATAAACATACTTTTTATTTAAGGCAGGTAGATTCTTATTTCCTGCACCACTTCAAACACAACATAAAGATAAAATATAATCTTTGAACTTAACAGGTAGATTCTTATTTCTTGCACTGAGAGTTGGGACTAAAAGATGATGAAGAAGAAGATTCCCCGTAAACCTCACAAGTCTGGACATACTCCACGTAGAACCAGAGTCAAGTCTCACCACATTCTTTCTTATGGCAACTATGGTAAAAGTCTCGGAATCCGGAGAAAGGAACTGAAACTGTCCGAACAATCATTCTCAATGTTGGGGATGGTGAAAATGAAGTCGACAATGGGAAAATTGTTATGCCTGAGTGTGATATCTCGGTTGATGGGTATGGCTTTGTAGTTTTGGCGGATTCTGGCTCACCTTTCACAATGATTGGCAATAAACAATGGGACGAGATTGTGGGGTTAGACAGTATGTTGTTGTTGCCACCAGATATAAATCCACTCAGTTATGGTGGTGCAAAGATAAATGTTCTAGGATATGTAGTAGCCAATATCCATTTCAAGGGGAGACAGACAATAGGTAAGGTTTATATAGCTGAGAGAGGGGATAATCTCATGGGATGGAGACATCAACGCGATCTAGGCATTATGCGTAACGCTAGTGCACGCGATCCTAAGGACCAAGTTATGTTGGTGGATCTTGCAGGCAAGGGACAGGTCTCTGACTACTTTGACAAGTTTCCAGAAGTTTTCACGGACACGTTGGGATGTCCTAAAGATTTTAAGCATAGAATTGTTCTTAAGGAGAGGGCTGTGCCTTGTGTACACAAGGTCAGAAGAGTGTCCAATATGATGATGGCACCACTAGAGTCGGAGCTCAAAAGACTTTTAAGCCTAGGAATTATTGAGGAAATCGAAGGGTCAGAGTGGTTGGCTCCCATCGTTTTAGCCCCTAAGCATGGTGGTACCAGCGTCAGGATGTGTGTGGACTTGAGGGGACTCAATGAGTGGATATGGGTGGATCGTCAACCTCTGCCAAACATTTCGGAGTCTCTTAGCATGCTCAAAGGGGCACAGGTTTTTAGTGTACTAGACTTGTCTTCCGCATACCATCAGGTCCTTCTTCACAAAGACTCTAGACATCTGACGTCTTTTGTTACACCTCTGGGAGCTTACCGCTTTCTAAGAATGCCCCTTGGGTTGGCATCGGTGCCGGCATGTTTTCAGAGGGCGATGAAATTAGTCTTAAAGGGAGCGTTAATTATCATGTTCTTTCAGGATGATATCTTAGTATATGAAAAAAATGAGGATGAACACAATTCTACTTTGACATGTGTCTTGCAAAGGTTAAAGGACAGGGGACTCACCTTGAAGAAACAGAAATGTCGTTTAGGTTTAAGATCAGTCACTTACTTGGGTAATGTAATGTCGGGAGAAGGGATTCAACCCAAGTTGGAACTTGCGGAGAGCATTGTAAAAGTCCCTGCTCCCAAGGATAAAGATTAGGGCAGGTCGTTTTTAGGATTAACTGAGTTTTATTCAAAATTTGTGAAAGGATTTGCCAGCGTGACTGAACCCATCAGGGCTTTACTCAAAAAAGGTA
Organism: Triturus cristatus; assembly: GCF_964204655.1. NCBI lineage: Eukaryota > Metazoa > Chordata > Amphibia > Caudata > Salamandridae > Triturus > Triturus cristatus. The sequence goes on along the minus strand of NC_140591.1, from coordinate 1,207,573,111 downwards.
CACATTGTGTGTGGTCGGATGAGTGTGAGAAAGCTTTTGTTGTAATTAAAACTGAAATTGGTAAGTTACCAACCTCGGGACATTTTGATATCAACCGTAAGACTGTCTTAACCACTGACGCCAGTCTTAAGGGTTTGGGGGCAGTTCTCTCACAAATTGTAGACAGAGAAGAGAAGACTGTCGCTTTTGCCTCAAGGGCACTTATAGATGCTGAGGTGAAATGCTCATGTGTGGAGAGAGAAGCTCTATGTGTATTTTGGGCCATACAGCACTTTACATTTTATCTATGGGGTATTCCTTTTCTTGTCAAGATGGATCATCGACCGTTGATTCAGATTTTTTCATGCCGTCACAGTGAACAGATCACGCTCAGGCTTAAGCGCTGGAGTGAGGGTCTTCAGGAATTTAATTTTCATGTACAGTACATACCTGGGAATAGTAACAGATCTACTGACTGTCTCTCGCGGTTACCCGTTGATTGTGAACAGAATGAGATTGATATAGAGAGTGTTTGTTGGATGTCTGAGTTAACTTTGTCTGATGAAGAATGGTTAGACGGTGTAAAGAAAGACAAAACCCTTTCTTCTCTTACGTGGACGAGTCAAGGTTGGCCTGACTATAAAACCTTGGACCAAGAAATGAAGTCGTATTGGTCTGTAAGAGAGGAGTTATCATTTTATGGTGGAAATGTTATGAGGGGAGTTGGTGCGGAAGGTACCTGTCCCAAATCAGGTCACAACAGCTCATCGCCAGTGTTAAAATGCCATTACTCCACAGCGGTGAAATTGTAGAGAGGTTTATTTAAAGACAAATGCAGCATGAACAGCACCAACGTTACAGCAGGGCTTCCAGCACACAAATGAATCCCGTCTTTCCCCCACATTCTAAATGACAGCATACTATTCTAAATCTGACATCAGCACATCCTACAAGCTTAAGATTACAACAAATGATCAGAAAGAACATAGTTTTTTAGTCTGAACATAATTGTCTTCCTATACATGAGATGAAGTGGAGCTGATGTGGCCTAGTAGCTAAACTGATCACATGGCGACAAGGTCTCTAATCACAGCTCCACCCTTGACTAAATGTCCTATGATTCTAAGCAAATCACTAAGGGGGCGATTACGAGTCTGGTGGTCATTGGGCCCCCAGAATCGTGGAGCGCAGCAGTGGCAGTCTCCCGACCACCTAATTATGAATCAGGTGGTAGGACCACCACAGCCACTTTTCCCTCGTGGTGTAGATGCATCCATATGCTTGGTGTGACCGATAACGTTAGTGGAGATGTAACTTAATAAATGCTTACTTAGTGGTACCCTTCAGCAACTTGGTTTAGAAATGGGGTGGTAAGTAGTCTGTCTCTAGAGCAGGGGCGGCCGGCACGGTTCGCTGGTGGGGCAGCTGGCACACTGGGGAGTTAGGATTCTGCCATGATCTGCAAAAAAAATAAATAATAATAAATCAAAATAAATAAAGCTTATGTTACAGCCACCGCCGGGTCCTGTGCTTCTCTCCTGCTCGCCTGTTACCAACTCCAGATTGGAACAGGAAGCAGGCAGCCTGGCGCCCAACCCTAAGCCAATCAGAATGCTCCAATGGAGCATAGTGATTGGTCTGAGCACTGTGATGCGGTGCTCAGCTAGGGGCTGGAGGGGTGAGCATGTTCTCCATGCAGGCTGCAACGCCTTCACCGAGAAGGGGAAAGTGCGAATGACTGGTTTGGGGGGGCCCGAGAGGGCCAACCAAACTGCCATTGTGCACTCAAGAGAGTGCAAACCACTCTTCCCCTGCCCCGTATGCAGAGCAGCCCAGCCTACCCGCCCACCGGCAAAAAAAAGCATAAAATGGTGATAACTACGAGAAAGTAATGGGGTGACGTTCCTCCACCACAGCAGGGCCGACACCACTAAACTGAATTCAAGACTAGCTGTTAATGTCTCTCTTCCTGGAGAATAATGTTTACCACTGGGATCAGGAAGACGGTATAGGGATTACCCACTAGGGCACTTGGACAGGAACCGTTGACAACCCAAAAGCCAATTTTCAAAGCTTTTCCATTTTGATTGGAGAACCCAAATTGGGGTACCTGTAACTTAAAAACGTCTTGCTCCGATCCCCCCTATTTTTGCTCCCAGCAGGAGGATAAAACAGTTCCAAGAGTATTAGAGTGGAGGAATTATCTTCTCCATATGGGAGGGGCTAGAAAGAGAGGCGAAATTCCTATAGTTTGAGGGAGGCAAGCGGCAGTTTGGATGAGGAACTCTGAGAAGATTGGCTGTAAAATATAGTGCTGAAAATATGTTGACATTTTCGTAGGAAATTTGCCAGGATTGGCTATAGGGTATAATCCGGTCACTGGCTTGTGTGCAGGATAAAACTGGAACCTTACCACCACCTTTTTGGAGCATTCCGGGCCTGGAAAGAAACATATGAATAAAGAAGACTCTTGCTTAGTGCTGGAAGGGATAAATGTCTCTCAAATACAGTGCATGGTATCTGTCACTTGTAATTTAGTACTTGAGCTTCTGGTTAATCGGCAGCTTTGTGATTATGCCCCTGCATGGCTTCTAAAGGTGTGCTGGGTAGTCTTATCAACTGGTTAAGGGAATCTTGATAATTTAATAATTTATTGTACCTATGCGCATGATGGCACTCTGATCACTCGCAATGGAATAGGTTCCCTCATTCAATGTGGTTGCAACTGCCCCAGGGATCCCTTTTGTAGGCCAAGTTCTGGGATCAACTCCTTCTGCTGGATAGTCCATTCATGACTGACTGGCAAATATGGATAGCTTCCTGCATGGTCTATATTGTGCACCGCACTGAGTTGTTTTGTCAAGGCTGTACATTTTCTCAAGTAATTAAATGAGATGGAGCTGTGGAGATTCTGTCATTTGTGTGATGCATGCCTCATTAATGTGCGATTGGAACATCTACTTCATAAAAGCATTGGACTCTGAAACAACTCATCCACACTCGATATTACAGTAGAGGCTTCTTTCCCCCTTCTCCAATACCACCAGTGCAGCTCGCAGAGTGATACTCTTATCTTTTTGCTTGGGAAGGCCTCTGTCCACTGAGGTAGCAAGGTGAAATGGACTTGAAAGTTACTCATGCAGTCTTTTTGAAAAGACTTACCAAGAGTTTTAACTATATAAGTAAAACTCTAAGAGAGAGGGTTATACATGGGGGAAAAGGGAAACGGGATAAGGGAAAATAGAAAAGACACAACACATCTGCAGACTTCCATTACATAGATGTAGAGAAAAATGTATTTGGAACTTGCACAGAAATGGAAGTATTGAGTGGCATATTTAGGACCTTGTTGGAAATGGTGGTCTCTAGTTGGCAATGGTTTGCAATGTTGTCCAAGTAGGGACCCTTCTTCCTAGTCAAGGGGGATACAATTCTAAAATAACCCCTGCTCACCTCCTTGGTGGCTCGGCACGAGCAGAAATACTTCTCTCATAGGCAATGTGTAAAGCATTTGTGCACACATACAGTAATACAGTGAAAACACTACAAATGGACACCACGTCAGTTTATAAAAAATAAGTAATCTTTATCTAAACCAACCAAGAACAAAACAACAAAATCCACAATACGTTAATCAAAAGATGACTTTTAAAAGGTAGAAACAGTTCTGTTCAAGCAAACTGCAGATGCGACATTTTCAACACAAAGTACCTTGGATGCCCCAAAATCAAAAGCAGGAACAATCACAGGGAAGGAGATGCATTCCTTACTCCAGAGGAGGTGATGCGTCTGTTCCCTACTGCAACGCAGGGGAGGTGTTGCATCGGTTCCTTACTGAAGGGGAGGTGATACGTCGGTTACTTACTGTGCAGGGAGGTGATGCATCGGTTTCTTACTGCAACCCCAACGTCCTTGTAGACTTGGCACCCCGGTGCGATGCGTGAGGATCGGAAATGTGTTGGTTCGTGATGCGGCTGTGGCAATGGCGCTGCGTTGATTTCTTCAGCAACGGTCCCATGATGCGTTGGTTCTTGCAGCCGCACAGCAGGGCTTGCCTCAGAATCAATGCGGTGATCTCGGCCTTCGTAGATCGGTGCACTCGATGGAGCGTGCAGTGATTTCTTGAGCCACGGGTAGGGGCTGCGCCGGTTTCTTTGGCGATGCATCAGAAACAGTTAGGGATGCATCACGCTTCTCCCCGTTGCGTTACTTTTCTAGCTGCCAACAGCAGGAACAGCCCAGAACAGCTGCAGGCATCTCTTGGTAGGTCAGAATTCTAAGCAAGTAAGTTCAGGGGAGCTAGGGGTGAAGTCTTTTTTATCCCTGAGACTTCAAAACAGGAGGCAAGCTCTACTTCAAGCCCTTGGGGCTCTTCCTCAAGCAGGGGACACAGCACACTGCAAACTCATTGTCCTTTCCTTTGCAGAAACAGCCACTGCAGGCCAACCCCAGACAGCACACAGCAAAGGGGCAGTACCCTTCATCAGTTTTTCCAGCTCTTCTCCTTGGCAAAGGTTCCTCTTAAATTCCAGAAGTGATCTTTGAAGTCTATTCTATCCCTGAGACTTCCAACAGCAGGCAAGCACTACTTCAAGCCCTTGGAGAAAACTCTAACAGCAGAATGATGAAAGCACAGTCCAGTCCTTTCCCTGCCCAAGACAGAAGCTACCACTGCAGGCCAACCACAACAGCACACACCACAAGGACAATACTCCTCCTTCAGCTTTCCCGGTTCTTTTTCCTGGAAGGTTCCTTAGTTCAGCAGCAGACTACATTTCAGGGGTCTGTACCCCATTCTCTATAGCACAAATTATTTTGTTCTCTGGTGGCAGAGAATCTCTTGTGCAGCTTTCTGGCAGGAGGTGGAAACAGCATTGTCCGATGCAGACCAGGCCCATTCAGGTGTAAAGAAAATCTCCTCCGCCACTCTGAATGCAGCCCGGTTCTATGCAGCCCAGCCCTGACTGATTCAGGAAAGGCAGGACACACATCAACCCCCTCCGTGGCTGTTTGAGAGAATGCACCTCCCCAGCCCCTGTCACACCAAAGCCAGACCGTCAATACACAAACCAGCGGAGGCACACAGGATGGTTAAGCAAGAAATTACCCACTTTTTTAAAGTGGTATTTTCAAACACACAATATAAAAATCATCTTTACTAAACAATGCATTTTTATATTCTGAGTTCAGGCATACTGGATAATGGTGCTGTTGCATGCAAGCAGTGCGCTCCTACCCACTTTTACTGATTAAAGGCTCTTGTGAGCCGCCCCCAAGCTGATGAGCTTTGGAACGCCTGCCTGCTATGAGTGGGATTATACCTGAGAAAATTAGCAACCAGTAAATATTCTCTACTGATGAGGGAGGAATCCCGAAACACTGGTGTCTAGATGTACGATTTTGAAAGACAGCATTTGCTGAAAAATAATATCAAATTTGTGTGAAAAACTGAGCTACAACTACCAAGACACTACGGGGTAATGGCGCTGTTACATTCAAGCAGTGCACTCCTACCTACTTTCTTTGATAAAAGACTCTCATGAGCCGCCCCCAAACTGACAAGCTTTGGAACGCCTACACTCTATGATTGGATCATACCTGAGAAAATTGGCAGCATGTTCAGCACCAGTAAATATTCTCTACTGATGAGGGAGGAATCCCAAAACACTGGTGTCTAGAAGTACGATTTTAAAAGACGACATTAGCTGAAAAATAATATAAGATTTGTGTGAAAAACTGAACTACAAGTACCAAGACACTACGGGGTCATGGCGCTGTTACACATCAATGGTTTCCCTCCGATTGCCATATTACAATACTGGCAGTCAGGGGAAACACATGAGGGGATTCCGCTGTGCTTCCGACAGGCTCAAGGAGCCATTTGGAGCATCAGAGGGACTCATAGTTCCATAATGACTGCGGAGCCAGCCTCGGTTCCACTGTCGGGATTATTGATGCTGCTTTCCACCTGCCCGTTCATGGCGATCTGACTGCCATGAAAAGGTAGGTGGAAAGTGACTTTTGGGGTCCCTAGCAGGGCCTCCTTTGCCCCTGGCCCTCTGCTATGGGGCCTGGGGCAACCTATGGTGCCCCCCTAAAGATCCCTGTACCATGTGGCAGGCACCATCCATTTTACAATTGTAGCTTGTGCAGCCTTTTCTGCACACCTCTCAAGCTGCAATTGTAAACTGGATGTTTCTTACTGCTCATAGGGTGGCCGCATTCAAATTATGTGGGCGTAACCGCCGACCTATGCTCTGGTGGTTCCTTTCCACAGCGGTGTCCGACTGACATTGTAATAAGACCCTTGGAGGCAAAATGTAAAGTAGTTATGCAGCACACTGATAGTAATAAAGTGAAAACACAACACAAGAAAAATCCCAAACCAATTTAGCAAAATAGAGTAAATTTGAATAAATAAAAAGATACTAAAATAACAAAAACCCAATCAGTAGAATCGGTCATATACCATTTTGAAGTTTATGTAGATTAAGCATCTTAAAGTGGAAATCACCATTCACAGTCATCTGGCTATAATAGACCGGGGGAAAGTCACAAGTTCAGGCTGACTCAACGGAGGGACCAGGTCAGTTCCACTGAAATAGCTACCTTCTCAAAGACGTGCACAAAGACTCCAGATCATGATGGAGAGGGACATGTGATGCAGGGAGAGCAATGGGGATGGTCATAGCTGTAGCACCAAGAGCAGGCCTGGTGTCATGGATGGTCGTTGCCGTGGTGGGAAGATCAGGTCTAGTGGCACAGATGGTCTTTGCTGGGGCTTCATGTTGGTGGTCACTGTGAGCTGTCATTGCTGTAACGGGAAGTGGAGATCTCGCATTGCTGTTCATTGCTGGTGGTTGCTATAGTGCAAATAGTCTGGTTCACTGAGCTTAGCATTAGTGGGCGTTATGGGCGGCAAAGTCTGGGCACAAAAGGGCCCTTTCTCTGTTGCAAAAAGCGCAAACTTCAGGATTTCTCCATTCCTTATCAAAGTGTGCACTCTGATGGCAGCCAAGGGTCCATGACTATGGGAGAGTCCTGTTGTTGATCAGAGACACACTCTAGCAGAGGCAAGCAGGGCTAAGCCAGGTCCAGTTGCAGGTACAGAAAGGCCCAGTTGCAGCACACCAGCTGGGCAGTTGCTGTGAGGCCTCTGGAGCTTGTAGTGTTCCTTTAGCTCAGAACAGGAGGACATCCAAGTGATCCTTGCTGCCACTCAGGTTAGCCTGGGATTAAGGGACTAGGTTCAGTCTTCCTACTCAGAGAACAGGGCAGGCTTCAAGCAGCAGGGCATTCCTTTGGAGAACAATGTAGGCCTCAAGCAGAAGGGCAGTCTCCCAGTAGCTGTAGGGCAGTCCTCTGGGGAACAAGGAGGTCCTTCTCTGTAGTGTCCACTGGCACAGGAGTGTAATAAAGAGCGGTTCAAGAGGTGCAATATTTATACCTGGTGCCAGCCTTTGAAGTGGGGGAATCTTCTGGGCTACCCCCACCTCTGGTTCTGGGAAGTTCCATTCATCCCCTGCCAAGGATCCCAGAAGTCCAGTGTGACAAAAGACTAATGTCAGGTTTCTATGTGTGTACTCGAGGAAAGCCCATTGAAGTGTAAGTGGACAAGAAACAGCTCTGCTCCCAACCATCCTGGCAGGTTTGCCCATCCTGCCAATATCTAGTCCCCTATTGGTCACTGTCTTGGTCCAATATGCATTTGTAACAGGAGAGCCATTAACAGTCCATCCGCTGAAAACAACGAGAAGGCATTAAAAAGTTGTGGGCACGAAAATGTTATCTTTCTGAAAGTAAAAACAACAGTTGATGGACAGAATGCAGAACAATGTCATACATTCACCCCAGTACAGAGATCTGGGACTAAATCCATAGTTTTTTTGCTCACCATGCCATTCCTGTTTGAACCCAGCCATATGCAAATCAGTCTTGACCCTGTGCCTCATGGGAACAGTCCAGCTCGAACTGCCGAGCCAGGTCCTCCCTGGACTGGAAACAAGTATCCTAGGACCGGTATCGGGGTTTCACCCCTCTTCAGCCTGGATAGCTTGATTCCAGTGGCAAGGAGAGCACGGGACTCACATCTGAGCATACCCGTCCCACTCGGGGGGACAAATGCAAAAACAACAGTTGATGGACAGAATGCTGAACAATGTCATACATTCACTCCAGGACAGAGATCTGGGCCTAACTCCATCGTTATTTTGCTCACCATGCCATTCCAGTTTGAACCCAGCCATATGCAAATCAGTCTTGACCCTGTGCCTCATGGGAACAGTCCAGCCCGAACTGCCAAGCCAGGTCGTCCCTGGACTGGAAACAAGCATCCTAGGACCGGTTTCAGGGTTTCACCCCTCTTCAGCCAGGATAGCTTGATTCCAGTGGCATGGAGAGCACGGGACTCACGTCTGAGCATACCCATCCCACTCGGGGTGACAAATGCAAAAACAACAGTTGATGGATAGAATGCAGAACAATGTCATACATTTACCCCAGTACAGAGATCTGGGCCTAAATCCATCATTTTTTTGCTCACCATGCCATTCCAGTTTGAACCCAGCCATATGGAAAGCAATCTTGACCCTGTGCCTCATGGGAACAGCCCAGCCCGAACTGCCAAGCCAGGTCTTCCCTGGACTAGAAAAAATCATCCTAGGACCGGTTTCGGGGTTTCACCCCTCTTCAGCCAGGATAGCTTGAGTCTAGTGGCATGGAGAGCACGGGACTCACGTCTGAGCATACCCGTCCCACTCCGGGTGACAAATGCAAAAACAACAGTTGATGGACAGAATGCAGAACACTGTCATACATTTACCTGAGTACAGAGATCTGGGCCTATAGCCATCGTTTTTTTGCTTACCATGCCATTCCAGTTTGAACCCAGCCATATGCAAATCAGTGTTGACCCTGTGCCTCAAGGGAACAGTCCAGCCCGAACTGCCAAGCCAGGTCCTCCCTGGACTGGAAACAAGCATCCTAGGACCGATTTCGGGGTTTCACCCCTCTTTAGCCAGGATAGCTTGATTCCAGTGGCATGGAGAGCACGGGACTCACGTCTGAGCATACCCGTCCCACTCAGGGTGACAAATGCAAAAACAACAGTTGATGGACAGCATGCAGAAAAATATCATACATTCACCCCAGTGCAGATATCTGGGTCTAAATCCATCGTTTTTTTGCTCACCATGCCATTTCAGTTTGAACCCAGCCGTATGCAAATCAGTCTTGACCCTGTGCCTCATGGGAACAGTCCAGCCCGAACTGCCAAGCCAGGTCCTCCCTGGACTGGAAACAAGCATCCTGGGACCGGTTTCGGGGTTTCACCCCTCTTCAGCCAGGATAGCTTGTGTGCCAATGGAATCAAGCTACCCTGGCTGAAGAGGGGTGAAACCCCGAAACCGGTCCTAGGATGCTTGTTTCCGGGCCAGGTAGGACCTGGCTTGGCAGATCGGGCTGGACTGTTTCCATGAGGCACAGGGTCAAGACTGATTTGCATATGGCCAGGTCTAAACTGGGGTGGCATGGGTAGAAAAAAGAATGATGGTTTGAACTCAGATCTCTTGACTGGGGGTGAATGTTTTGATTTGTTCTGCATTCCGTCCATCAATTGCGTGTCTTTTGCTTTCTCGCCCTAAGTGCGCCAGGTATGCCCAGACGTGGGTCCTGGGCTCACTGTGCCACTGGAATCAAGCTATCCTGGCTGAAGAGGGGTGAAACCCCAAAACCGGTCCTAGATGCTTGTTTCCGGTCCAGGGAGGACCTGGCTTGGCAGTTCGGGCTGGACTGTTCCCATTAGGCACAGGGTCAAGACTGATATGCATATGACCAGGTCTAAACTGGGGTGGCATGGTGAGTAAAAAAATGATGGATTTAACCCAGATCTCTTGACTGGGGGTGAATTTTTTGATTTGTTCTGCATTCCGTCCATCAATTGTGTGTCTTTAACGTTCTAAAAGTGGCATTTTCAAAATTGTAATCTAAAATCGGAAAAAGAGAATTTTATATTACAATTAATTTGAGTGCAAACTTCCAGACATCCCTATCTATAACCAATCAAAAGTTAGGACGAATTTAATATAATAAGGTAACCCCATGTTACTGCATGTTTTGTTTCCAGTGGGAAAGATGGGCCTTAAAGTGCTGAAAAACGAATTTAGGGGTTTTCACCATCAGGACATGTAAAACTTGAAAGCACATGCCCAACCTTTTAAATTCAATGCACCCTGTCCTGTGGGCTGTTTAGGGCCTACTTTAGTGGTAAATTATATGTTTTAAAAAGGATGGTTTAGGCCTGGCAAAAGTTTTATCCTGACAGGTCGAAATGGCAGTTTAAAACAGAACCACAGGCTACAATGGCAGGCCTGTGATGTTTAAATAGCTATTTTAGTAGGTGGCACATAGCTATTTTAGTAGGTGGCACAATGAGTGCTGCAGGCCCACAAGTAGCATTTAATTTACAGGCACTGGGTGTCTGTTGTGTTATGTTAAGTAGATTTGTAGACTGCAACTTATCTCCCGTGAAGGTATCAAGGTGCTGGAGCAAGAGTGTTGGACGAGCGGTGCTCCTAGCTGAACAGCCAAGTCTTCAGTTTCTTATGGAAGACAAGTAGATAGGGGGAGGTTCTGATGTGTTGGGGAAAGTAATTCCATGTATTAGCGATTATGTAGCAGAAGATCAGCTTACTGTTTAACTTCTGCGAATGAAGGGGATATGTGCAAGCAGGAGTGAGGCTGAGCGTAGTAGTCTAGCTGGAGGGTAGAAGTGAAAGCGTTGGTTGAGGTAAGTAGGTCGGGCATTGTGAAGGGCTTTGTCGGCATGAATGAGTTGCTTGAATTGGAGTCTTTCCTGGATGGATGTACAGTGTAGTTTTCTAAGGTGGGGAGTAATGTATGCATTGTGAGGTATGTCTTGGATAAGTCTGGCAGGGCATTCTGGGTGCTATGGAGTCTTTGGATGAGTTGCTTGGAGATGTCGGCGTAGAGCGCGTTGCCATAGTCCAGTCACCTGGTTATGAGGGACTGGGTCACCGTGCGTCTCGTGTTGGCTGGGAGCCACTTGACAATCTTGTGGAGCATTCTTAATATGAGGAAACAGGAAGAGGTTATGGAGTTCACCTGTTTGGTCATTGTGAGTTTGTTGTCCAGGATGATTCCTTGGTTTCTTGTATGGTCTGCAGAGATGGGCATGTAGCCTATTTCAGCTGGCCACCTGGAGGAGTACCATGAAGAGCTTTTGTTCCCAATGATCAGAACTTCTGTTTTGTCTGTGTTCAGTTTTAGGCACTTCTCTTTCATTCAGTTTGCGATGTTAGTCTTGCAGGTTGTGAAGTTGGTCCTAGTGGTGTTGTTATCATCTGTGAGGGAGATAATGAGCCGAGTGTCTTCAGTGTAGGAGTTAATGTTGATTCTGTGTGCTCTTATAAGGTGGGTGAGAGGTGCCTTATATCCATTGAAAAGGCTTAGGCTGAGGGAAGATCTTTGATGGACTCCGCTTTGGAGGTTCTTGGGTTCGGAGTTGTACGTCGGAAGTCTGACTCGCTGGGTTCTAACAGAGAGGAAGTTGGAATCAATTGCTAGAGAACCACAATTAAATTAAATACACCAATAAAGTGTAGGCCAATTGTACTATGTTTTAGGCAGCAAGCATAAGCACTTCAAACTGTTTAACAGTAGTGAAGTGCAAAGAGTCCTAAACACCAACAAAAACAGGAGTGTAAAAATGTTTGTGGTCCAACAGATACAAATTCTGATGTACCTAATTTTATAAAAAAGAATCTCATTATCTTAAACTGTATGAGGAATAAAATTAGAGATAAAGTGTAATCACTGTTGCAGTGGCACACAGTTTGCCCTGAAAACTAACATTTAACAGTAGCTTTTCCTGTTTTTTCCTGGAAGAGATAGTAGTGCTTACATACTGTGAAAGTTCTATATGGAGCATGTTGCTTTATATAATGCTACTATCTGCATTTTTCATGAAAACCCATAAATTCAGTTCATTTTTAATTGATCCCTTTGCTACTACACAACAATATTAGCCTAAAAAGAAAATATCTATCCCATATTGCCAAATAAGGGTCACTCTGCATGGAAACACAATTAACTCCAAACATGTTTCAATTACAGCATGGTGTTTACAGCACCACCTTGCTTATGAGAGCCATCAAGCTCTATTTTGATCACATTCATACAGGAGGTTGCCTAGAAGATTGGCTGGACTGTTCCCACTGACGCAAGACCAAGGTTTGATTATATGTGGCTATTCTCCTTATAAAATAACATAGATGAATACATTGTGAACTGTAATTTGGAAAACACCTAGAGTAATTACCACTGTTTCAGATTAATTCAAGCATTTACACCCCTCATTGTGTGTTCTTGTGTTCAATGTCTGTTTCTGGAGTGAGTTATACATCTTGCATCATTATCAAATTAATATAATTTCACCACATGTAAAAAAGAAGCATAAAGTCTAATTGTAGGTTGTGGAGTGGCTTGGAGGTTGGAGATGGCGGATGCATGAGCTGAGAGCTCTGCGTCAGTCAGCCAATTTATCCTGAATTAACGGAGACGGCGGAGGCCTGGGGGCGCCCTGCTGGGACCCGACCCGCCCAGAGGCGGCAGGAGACCGGCTTGACTGGCCTGGAGCCCGGGAGGGGCCAGGAGGAGCGGTGATCGGGAGGTGTGCACCAGACCAGAGCGCACGCAAGATGGCGGATTAGACTCCGGAGAGAAGCATTGTGCAGAGACGAGCCAGAGCTGTGGAGTGAGTTGGGACGACAAGCGGACCGAGGATCTGTGACTGGAAGAGTGGAACTGGAAGTATTAGTGGACTGTGGTGAGGCGGCATGGGAGCCCAGCAGATGCTGCAAGGAAGTGCTGATGAGGCCGGAGCCTGGAACGTGAGTATCCCACTGCAGGAAGCAAAGGCAGAGGCCAGAGAAGGTCGGAACTCAAGCGCCTGAACTCGCAGGCGGAGGGGCATGAGACTGAGGGGCGGGCTGCGATCGAGCCTTTGCAGTATTACCCAGGATAGAGTGCTCTGCGGCCAGCAGAGAGGCCTGGGGGAGGGGCAGCCCATAAGCGCTGAAACGGGCCCACAGAAAGAAAAGATACGACCAGAGACACGGTGGAAATAGAACACTGGTGACACTGGGGCTGGCCCCCATTAAGAGGCAGTGTGGGAAACTCACGGACCCCAGTGGGACGTGCTGCCAGTACCGATGTCTGGAGTGTGAGTACTAACTGGGGGAAACATAGGAAGAGGCTGTGTAATATGAAGAACTGAACACCTGGCCCTGCAGAGGAGCGAATTTGGGGATCGCAAGACAGCGGGCTGTGATTGAGGCTAAAGGTTGTGCCCCAGAACACGTATATAGGGCTGAACGCTCTGCGGTCGGCAGAGAGGACCAGGGGAAGAGTGGCCTACAGACCTGGGAGCAGGTGTAAGGGAAGAACATGAACTGGAGTGAGCCAGGGACAGTACTATATGTTGAAAGGGAGCCATACCCCATTCGGACAGTGGGGAGGTTTCACGTGAGGAGGTACAAGGTGAGACATACTTAATACCGTGGGCAGTCGACACACCCCAACGGGTCCGAGTGGGAAAAAGAGGTCCAACTGAGGCTCAAAACATGAAGGCATGAAAAGGAACTGGGCCGGAGACCTGAGTAATTGGTGAAGAGTGACGGACCAGGGAACTGGAACAAAGGAGGGCCTGGCTCTCCTGGGGGAACGATCAGGGAGAGTAGAAACACACATAACAGACAACGGAGAGTGCGATCACAAGAGGTGTTGAGACGTTCAGATCCTGAAGAGGCTTGGTGCCCATCTCTGTTAGCCCAGAGGGGAGACAGGTTAGAATCTCTGACATACAACACCCCCCTTGCAAAATGAGAACACCTAGAGGGAAACAAATAGGTCACTCTCTGGAGCACGAGGACTCAGCACAAGCGTTAGCACAGAAGGAGCCAGGAAGCGAACCCTCCAACAACCCAGTTCAGCAGCAATTGTCTAAAATATTGGAGGCCATTGCAGATACAAAGGCAACACTCCACCAGGACATAAGCACAGTAGCAGTGGGCCTGGGCTTGCTGAGAGCTGAACATGACAAGCTGGCGGACATAGTGAAGCTGACTAAAAACTCCCTAGCTGACATGGCGCCGGCGCAACAAGCACTGACACTCCAAATGGGGGACCTAAATAGCAGAGTCCACATTCTGGAGAGGAGAGTAGAAGATGCGAAAGGGTGGAACAGAAGGAACAATGTGAGAGTCCTGGAATTGCACGAGAAAGTGGAGAGGGATGATATGATAAAATTCTTGGAGGCTTTTCGTCCTTCTACACGTTGGAGAGAGCGCACCGAGTCCCGGCTAGACTACAGGCCCCGGGAAGACTTCCTCGGCTCGTGGTGGCCAGACTCCTCCACTTCAAAGATAGGGATTATCTACTGCAAAAGGCCGGTTCTGGAGGGCCATACCTGGTCGAAAACAGTAATGTGTCCCTCTTCCCGGATTACACCTTGGAGGTTCAGCGGCATCGTGCTTCCTTCCTGGAAGTTAAAAGAGCATTGAGGGAAGAAGGGATGCAGTACTCACTGATGTTTCCAGCCCGGCTGCGAGTTATGCTGGACAGGAAACCCATTTTTGTGAGGACCCAAAAGCAGCATGGGATTGGATTGAGGCTTACAGAACCGAAAGCCAGCCCAACGCGCAGAGGACAGGAACACTGCCCAGGGAACAAGAACTGGGGAAAAGGCTCAGGAGAGGACAGGGGCAGGGAACCCCCAAGAGACCAAGCCTCTTGCAAACGACAAGGGCTGAGGCACTGACGGCGGTGACAGACATGATACAGAGCAGACGATCATAAACAGAGACAGGATCAGGATCCAGGAGGTGATCTAATGGGTCGGACTCGGACCCGGCTCCTCTCCTGCTGTCTCTCCTGTTTCCTTTGTGGGGACTGGGCCCGGGAGATTCAGGGGGCAGGCTGGGTGGGCCCCTAGGTTCGAGCCGGTTCAGTCTTCCAAGGCTGATGCACCATATGTGAAACTCCTTATTGTACACTGATTCCTTGTGGGGTATTCTACGCTACCCTTTGGGTCCTTACATCACTGGTTTGAGACCTTTACTTGCTGATGCAGTCCTATCTGCTGTTTGGGCGGATGGCCGTTGCCAGACCCTTCTGAGGTCAGGGAGTTGTCCTATGTGGACTTTTTTTTCGTGTGTTGTAAGTGCAGAGGGAGGTGGGCAGCCAAGACGGGGGAAGTACTGAATCGCAGAACAGTAGGGATCGACACGGAGGGAGAACCAATCACAATGCCATCCACACATACTGTGCTAAAGTTTATAACATGGAACATTAGAGGGTTGGGAACTATGAGTAAAATACACAAGGTGTGTACATATTTAAGGAGGAGAGATGTCCACATAGCCCTCCTGCAAGAGATCCATCTGATTAGTAGTGAAGACAAAAAACTCCGCAGGAAATGGAGGGGTCGGATATATGCCACTACCTATTTGGCGTATGCCAGAGGGGTGTTGATATGGGTAAGGTCCGGGGTTCCTTTCCACCACATCAGTACCAAAATCGATAGCGAGGGCAGATACGTCCTGGTAACCCAGAGATTGGCGGGGAAGGAGGTGACGATAGGTAGAGTGTATGCACCCAACACTGAACAGCTGATGTTCCTTGGTACCCATTCGGCTCAAATGGCTGGCTGCACAGGTGGGAGCTTAGTGATTGGAGGTGATTTTAGCTGTGTTGTGGACATTAAAGCGGACCGCTCACACCCGCCTCTCTAGGGAACACAGACCCATCAAGTGGCAGCAGGATTCAGGGGTCGGATAGAATAAGGGGGTTTACATGATGTTTGGAGGGTACAGCATGCGGCAGACAGGGAATACTCATTTTTCTCCCTGAAGCACCAAGTGCATACTAGATCGGATACCTTTTTGAGCACACCAGACTTTAATGTGTCAGTGAAGTATACAGAATACCTGGGGAAGACCTTGTCAGACCACAGTCCTTTATTAATGACATAACAACTAGGGAGACGTCCCCTGATACTATTATGGCGATTAAATCCCTTGCTGTTGGGAGATGCGCCATTCCATGAGTCCTTGACGACCCTTATTGATACCTTCTTCCCAATAAATGCCAACTGAACGCCATCAGTACTAGTGGAATGGGAGGCGTTAAAGTGGTGGTAAGGGGACACTGCCTGGGTCAGTCAATCGGTGCACAGCAAGAAATTAGGCAGGAACTCTTAGGCCTGAAGTCCAAGATTCGTCAGTTAAACAACGTACAGGGGAGGGATGATACCTCAGCGGTGCAACTAAAAGAAACCCAGGCGTGTTAAAACAATACATTAGAGAGGTTGATATGTCACAGTCATAGGGAGTACCTAGACAAAGTGTAGAGGGAGGAGGGGATGGCTGGCCGCTTGTTAGCATGGTTGATCAGACCTGAGAACAGGGGGTCACCGATCACACAAATACAGACAGACACCGGAGAGCGGGTATATGACCCAGATGCCATCAATGACTTGTTCTGTAGCTACTATGACTGGCTGTATGCCGCACCTGCACTGGCTCCCGCACTAATATTAGGGACTTCCTGGAAATGTTACCGGTCCTGACGTTAGAGGAACAAGAGCAAGAGGAATTGTGATAGCAGATATGGCAATTGGGAAAACACCGGGCCGGACGACCTTTCGGCAGAATTTTACGCATGATATGTGGACCAATTGGTGCCACGTTTAGTGACCATTTATGCAGAATCCCTGCACCTCGGGGGGCTCCCTGAATCTACCCAGAGCGCATTGGTAATCCCTCTCCCCAAGGCTAAGGAGATTGGAGCACCAGTCACAGAGTACAGACCTCTATCCATGCTCAATCTGGATTTTAAGATTCTTAGCAAGATACTGGCAGTCAGATTGCTCCCATATATGCAATCCCTTCTAAATGTGGACCAAAATGGATTCATTCCCTCCCGTAACACCTCTTATAATTTGCACAGGCTGTTCTCTGTCCTCCTCCACGAAGAGAGGAACTCCACGCCCACAGCAGCGGTACTCTCGATCGACCTAGAGAAAGGCTATGATATGGTCGGCTGGGACTACCTTTTTGAGCTAATGATACGGCTGGGCTTAGGAGAAGGTTAGGTGAAATGGTTACAACTTCTTTACTCATCCCCGATGGCAAGGGTTCGGACGGGAAAGACAGTGTTCTCCCAGTACTCCATACTGCGAGGAACCCGAAAAGTGTGCCACCTCTTGCCTTTACTCTTTTCTCTAGCGATTGAACCCCTGGCACAACTGTTTCAAGAGGGTGGGGGGGACATAGGACTTAGACTAGATGGATGGCTACCCACCATCTCCCTATACGCCGACGATCTGCTGGTGTATTTGAAGTCGAATGTGACAGGTACTACAGGGGCCCTTACACTCTTGGAGCGCTTTGAATCCCTATCAGGCTTGAGGGTCAATAAGAAGAAAACCTACCTCTTCCCATTGGTGGGACCGACGCCTAGACCAGAGAGGCTCTGGGCAGACATTAGCTGTGCCCCACATTCGTTTAAATACCTGGGTATACAAGTCTTTTACACCACGGATGACCTGAAAGAAGGGAACTTGGGCAAATCCATGCGGTTACTCCAAAGCTGTGTGTCTTTCTGGGGTACTTTGCAGCTGCCCATCCTCACCCGGGTTTATTTGACTGCAATGGTACTTCTGCCCCGGTTATTGTATTTTTGCGTGAATCTGCCAGTCCTGATGCCTTATGGATGGTTTAGACCGCTGAACTCTCTCGTAAAAGATATGATATGGGGAAACGGGAGACAAAGAGTATCCTTGAAGATATTACAGCACCCAATGACGGAAGGGGGCTTAGGAGTTCCAGATTTTGAATTATACATGCTAGCAGCCCAGCTGCAATGGTTAGCACAATGGGTAGAAGGGTGAATGCGAAAGGAACTTGGCTGATGGACCCTAATGATACCTCTGACTTTCTATTAGCCAAATTACTGAGACCAATGAATGTCACTCCCTACCGGTCTGTGCTATAACTTACAGCCTTCCAGACTTGGAAGCGATGTGTGCACAGACTAGGGGGGCCCCAATGGTACACCCTCTCGCTGCCACAGGTCGGGCTCCCTCATGCGGATCCAGTGACGATGTTCACGACTGATCAGATCACCCCATGGACGGAAGTAGGTCTAGACTCGATGGGAGACTGCTACCAAGATGGCTCACTAATTCCGTTTTTCTGACTTAATGGATAGCAATGGTTCCCCCAGGACAGTTTTTACGATATGAGGCCTTGGTAAGCACGTTTGATCAGTTGTGGGGCAAGGGAAGGGAGGAGCCAGTGACTCACCCAGTACTGCATGCATTGCTCATGCTGGGTACTGCAAGGCACCAAGTGAAGTGGCATCATGAGGCTTTGGTCTCCCCGTCCACTACACCATTGGGGGAGCTCCGTGTGAGATGGGAGAGGGTGATAGGCAGAGAGCATATGGTGACAGAATGGAGTAGGGTACTTCGTTCACCCAAGATAATATCACTAAATATCACACTCAAATACACTCAGTTCAATTACATACACATGGCCTATATGATGCCCCATTGGCTTAATGTAATGTATGGTGGGGAAGTGAGGAATTGCCCAAGATATGCCCATGCAGACGCAGACGTTATACATATGACTTGGAGCTGTGGTATCATACATATATAATGGGTGGAGATTTTAGTCAAGATCAAGATCTGGGGTGGAAGCTGGCCCCCACAATAGAGACTTGCTTACTGGGGCTTTTCCCGTGACCAATGAAACGAAAGGTGGGGAATAGCCCGATCGATTTGCCCTTGGGATTGGCTAAGCGATGGATAGCACTAGGATGGAAGTCCTCACTTGGACCGAGGATATCCAGTTGGAACTGGGACATCATTAGCTGGGCAGGAGCAGAGGCCAGAGCTTTGAATTGGGAAGAATCGAAGGGCATAAGGAGAAAGCCCACAGCAAACCTATGGAGGGAAGCCATGGTTACTTGGGGGAATCCAGAACCGGAACAGGAAATGGGAGGAGAGACCGGGAGAGATAGTGGGTAGCTCACCCTATACCACTGTAGACAGACATTTTTAAGTAGGGGCGGGTGTGGGCAGGTAGACGGCAGTGCAAAGAATATAGACACCTCTAAACGAAGACAGAGCCACACGCTCAGACAGGCCTGGCAGCAGAAAATTAGGAAACCCCCATAGGAAGATACGTAACAGTTGGCGCTTAAAGCCTCAAAGCTAGGAATGGTGGCATATCCCTAGAATTTGGTACCCTGTACCCCTCTGCACGATGGTGGGTTTTTTGTTTAAATTTTAAATTCTGAGTTTGATTTGATGAGGATAGTACTGAACCCTGGTCTGTGGCTGGAGTCCAGACAATGGAATGGGACCGAGAAATAGTGGTAGGCATTGTCCGGGTGGAAAAATGGTAATAAAGCATTATCGAATGGTAGATAAGATCTAGAAAGAGTATGGATAAATCGGGAGAAAAGAGAAGTGGTTTCTAGATGGGTTATCAGGATAAAGTGTTTATGTAAATGCCTATGGAATTATGCTGATTAAGCAATGTAAAGTGAATAACTGAGAAATATGAGTATACAATTGCCTCAAATTACAAATGCAAATTAAAATTTGTTTTAAAAAAAAGTCTAATTATAGATAAAGCATATACCATGTTGATTGACATCCCTTTTGAAGAATACAGTTGTCAGAAAGGGGGTTATGTATTTGGAAGTGAGTCACACTACCGACTTAATGAAATACAATTGTGTTGTATCACAGCATAGTTTAATGAGAAACTCTACTCAATGCTGGTGGATATGGCATAAGCGACAGGCTATTTCTCATGGAAATCTGTAATACCTCCAGCAGTAGCACAATACATTAAAGTTAAGAACACAAAACAATAGGATTACCAAACCAATTTAGAAAAATCTCAAACTAAAAGTACTGATCAAATTGGCACAACATTGTTACAACTTTTTCAAGGATACTGGTGAAATGCATTTTTAATATCGTGAGGGGAAAAAACACAAGGAAAACACAAATTGTGAATTAAAGTCATTGGTTAAAGATGACTGGGAACTAGGTCAACTTTAGCATTGTTGGGGGGCTTGACCTGGACCAGCCAAGATGGCCGTGTAACTTAAGAGATTTGCACCGTCCAACATCCATCCGCCCGAGATCCGACATCTTTTAAATATTAAGTCACTCCCGAGTATCCACAAATGTGAGGTGAGCCCGTCAGTCTAATCGCTGTATGAGAACAACAAAAGACTGCGGAGATCACGCTGAGTCCTACGCCACTGGGGAACGGATGACTGTGGGTGGGCCTACCAGTAGGAATCTGCACCTTGCAGGTAGGGAGCCGGAGTAGTGGAGGTGACCCAGAGCCGCTTGCAGACACTGGACTATAGCCCCTAGGAATGGCCAGAGAGGTGCCCTTGGACCTCCTCTCACTTACCAGAGGTGAGTGCAATTGCGGAGTGACAGAAAGCCCCAGGTTCAGCTAGAGAGGTGCCCTGGGACCTCCCATCACTTCCCAAATGTGAGTGCGATTGTGGAGCAGCAGTTTGGGGCTAAAGAATTGAAACAGCGGGTGGTTCCTAACACCGGACTGGGGAGGAAGAACCAGTTTTGATCTTTAACGCTCCTGCCGAGGCTCGCATGCCGGAAAAAGAGCAGGCGGTAAGCAGTGCGCGGCTGAGCAAAGGGGAATGGACATTGTTAGCAGGAACCCAAAGGAGGGAGCGGAGGGGAGACAAAAAGAAGACGAACAAGGAGAGAACCCATAGAAAGAAATAAGGGAAACCGAGGACGCTGGGCAAAATGAAGGCAGGACATAAGCTGGCCACAACACAACAGAGAACCAGGCATAGCTAACGGTTTATCAGGGGAGATCAGACTGTAAGGTGCAACAGAGGACTCGGGCCAGAACACATCAAGTTTGTCCACATAGCGACTAGTAAGGAGAGAGCACGACTCCTAATAAAGACATCAATGGCGCTGAGGCACAACGGAATATACCCCGAGAAGGACTGTGCCAAGAGCAGTTGAAATAACCCAGGGTGCAGGAAGTTGACAAACGAGAGAGGCAGAATAACACCACGAGGCAGACACAATGTGGCCGAAATGAGCGTCAACTACTCAGAGTAACAAAATGGACAAATACGCAATACCCAAGAAAACGATGGCAGAGGGTGCCGGGCCATCTGAGGACCAGGAAAAGGAAGAGTCATCGCTGGGGACCATAATGGAGGCTATCCACAGCCTGGGAATGACTCTTGACACAAAAATCGACAAAATTAACATAGATGTAAATCTCCTCCAAGCAGACATGAACAAGACTTCGGAGAAGGTAAAGATAGAGGAAACAAATATCGGGGAGCTGCAGACCATCACCAGAAAACTAGATGAAAAGGTGCAACGATTATCGCAATAACAGAAAATAATGGCTGCAAAGCTGGAAGACCAGGAAGGACGGGCACATAGAAATAATATTTGTGTGGTCAGGGTGCCAGTAGGAATGGAGGGACCCTCAGCGGACCTCTTTCCTGAGGACTTAGTTCTGAATCAGCTGAAATCCAAGCGTCTCTCTAGATTCTTCACGGGTGCCCCGCCAAGAACAATAATAGCCATTATATTAAATACTGGGACAGGGATGCCATATTGCAGGCTGCCCGGACTAGGGGAGACTTTCACCACGAGAATGCAATTAGGTTCTTTCCGGATTATAGCTTAATCGTGCAGCGGCAGCTACGGACCTTTGACGAAGTTAAGAGAGTACTAAGAGGGGAGACACTCAAGTATGCTATGCTGTTCCTGGCTAAACTCAGAGTGATGGAAGATGGTAAATCATGGTACTTTACCTCACCAGAAGAAGTGTGGGATTGGCTTGAAAGAAAAAGAAAGGCAAAACCCGAAGGTGACAAAACCGAGACAGGAGGCAACGGTCAGTGCAGGATGACAACCTGTCTGGATTTGGACAAGAAGTTACAGCGAGTAATGGATCCACACACGGCGGAGGACAGCCAGAATTGCAACCGGATACCAAATAGTGGGTGCAAAAGCGAGATAGGTGAACACGGAGAAGGATCGATAACGAGACATTGTGTGGACTCCTGGGCTGGAAAGACACTGTGGGGAGAGGAGTCCGAGAATGGATCTGGCTGCCCCCTCTAGATGTAGTACTGTCAGTGATGATCACATAGACACATAAGATCGGACAATATGTATAAGGGGTGGATGAAGGGGGGACGGCATGGAAACAAGAGAATAGGTGCCAACCAACCCCTATGAAGTAGGACGTTCATGACTGAGCAACAGGCACTCTACAAATTGGGGCAGTGTGAAGTTTCAGACCTACAGTGCAGGATGGCAGGGATGGGGTTTTGAAACAAGGGTAATGTTCTTGTTATTACCATAGTTGTTTACAACAAATGAGTTATGTTATGGTCGAGTTAGAATCAAGGGCACCAAGGAGCTTGATATAAAAACCACAGACAAAGGGGATGGGGGCGGACAGGGCAAGAAAGGAGGAGGGAAACACACATTAACTATAGCATCACGTATAGCTAAAGCTATAACTAACCTGTCTTGGAACGTCAATGGCCTGGGTATGAAAATCAAATGCAGAATGGTCCTCCAATATCTGCGCAGGCACTCCCCAGACTTAGTGTTACTTCAAGAGACACATCTAAAAGGCAATTGTTACTTGGCATTGAACTGGTACAGCTACACACTGTGGGGTTCACATCCTGTTAAAGGGAGGGTGGAGATGTTAAGGAAAAATACAACCCCTTTTGTGTTGGGCCGCATTTGGTGTGACCCGGAGGGGAAATACGTAGCTTTGGCTGGGGCATGGGAGGGTACAACCGTTAATGTATACTCGCTCTATAAACTGCCAAAACTCCACTCAGAAACCTTGCCCGAGCTTAATAAAGTACTGCCCCAAGGGATCCTTATACTAGGAGGAGACATGAACCCAGTAATGTTCCCGGAGGTAGATGGAAGCACAAGATCTGAAAGAGCCACTGGGCCAGGACCATTACGTCCATTTGTGGCAGCAATGGGGCTAACAGATATATGGAGAGTTCACAACACCAACACTAGGCAGTACACGCACATTTCAGCAGCGCATGCCAGCGGGTCCCACCTAGATTACATATTTACACAAAGTATACAAGCAGGGTTATTCAAGGAAGCATGACACAAAGCTAGAGGAATATTGGACCACTAACCGGTAGAAGTAGTGCTCAAGGGGTCGATGAGGGACTGCACCCTCCTACCACAAGTACAATCCTGGCTATTCAGGGACGAAGAGTTTGTGGACAAATTTAGGGAAAGAACGGAACAATACTTTGAAGAGAATAATGGGACGGTCAGCTCTCACGGTACTCTATGGGAAGACATAGAACATGCTCAGATACTAGCTGGGGGCAAAAGGAAAGAAAGACTGGCTAGAGGTGTGGAGTTGGATCAGGAGATAGCAGATCTGGAGGATCAAATTGGGTGAGTGGACATATTACAACACACCCTAGGACACTAATTGCAGTTGCGGCAATCCGAACTCAAAGACCTGGAAGGTTGCGCAGCCAGAGCCCATGCAATAGCCACACAAAGGAGTATATATGACGTAAGGGACAAAGCAAACAAATTGATAGCATGGCTAGAGAGGAGAAATAAGTGGTGAAATAGCTGGGACTTTTGCAACTTACTATGAGTCGCTATACCAGTTGGTAATGACTACTGCAGCTGGAGATAGAGCAAAGCTTCTGAGAGACCTCCGACTGATGGCACTCACAGCAGAGAAAAGAGCCGATTTAGACAGAGACCGGACAGTAGAAGATATAACAGGAGCCATATGAGACTTACAGACAAGGAAAGCGGCTGGCACAAATGGCCTACCCGCAGAACTGTACAAAAGCTTAGCAAATAAGGTGGCACAGTCGATATTAAATATGTTCCATTCAGCACTGGAAGGCAGAAAACTGTCTGAAGATATCCGGTTGGCTACAATAGCAGTAATACCTAGGGAATGGGAATTCCCTAGAGCGGTGCAGCTCATACAGGCCCATATCTCTGATCAATTTTGAAGACAAGGTACTAGCTAAGGTCCTAGCAAATAGGAAACAACTGGTAATTTCAGCAATAATTCAACCAGACCAGTCTGGATTTATACCACACAGAAGCACCAGGCAGAACCTCAGAAGACTATTCTGAGTTATGCACGAAACAGCGTTAAGGCCGAGGGAGGCAGCGGCTGTATTGGCACTAGATGCTCGCATCGCATTCGACAGTATTGAATGGCCATATCTATTTGAGGTTCTGATCAGACTGGGTTTTGGGCCGCTGTTTCGGTCATGGATAGCCCTCTTGTACAATGACCCATTAGCACTGGTGAGGGTAAACGAGGCGGTGTCCAGACCCTTTAAGATACACAGAGGGAAACGTCAAGGGTATCCTCTCTCCCCTCTGATTTTTGCAATGGCAGTAGAGCCACTTGCAACGTGGGTGCGCAACGACCCTCTGGTATATGGTATTGACGATGGAGGTGGATGGGAGGAATGCATCTCCCTCTATGTAGATGATGTGCTACTCTATGCTAAACCGTGGCAGACAATACATGGACTTTTCATATAGTGCAACTTTTTGGCAGTTACTCGGGATGCCAGGTAAACTGGGACAAATCGCTGGTATTCTAGCTGACGCTGGAACTGGCAACCCTCATGTCTGCATGTGCAACATTGGAACGGAGGGAAGAATTCAAATATCTAGTAATATATATTACCAAGTCCGAAAATGACTTCCTGGCCCTGAATTTAAACTAAGGGTGGGTGGAAATTGCATAATCGCGTTACACAAATCTTCGCGAAAACGCTAAAAATCTCCGTGAACACGTGGAAATATCGCGAAGACACGGAAGTTTTTGTCCCGGCTGTTCGCAATGTTTTTTGCGCGATCACGTTGGAAATGTGTCGGCAACTTGCCCATGCGGTCACTAATAGGCGCAGCCATCTTGTTTTCACTTGTCCCGCATTCTCGCGATGCTATCTCCTGTTCCGGGTCGCGCAATGCATGCTCGCGCCCATTCGCGATAGGTATTTCCTGTTCGGGGAAGCTTATTGTGTGTTCGCGACGCTTTTTGGGTGCTCGGGGGGAAAATATCTCACGAACTTGCCCATGAGGTCGCAATGGGTGCGGCCATCTTGTTTTTCACTCTATGCTATGGTTCTGGGGCCTGCTTTTCAATCCTTCCTCTATCTTTTCAATCCTTTGTTTCTGAAAACTTTTTTTTGATCTTTTTTATTTATTATCTCTCTCTCTATATTCCTGATTCTATATTTTTTGTTTTTGTCTACTTTTTGTGTGTTTTTCAACTACATTTTCACTCTTTTTCTATTACCTGCTTGTTTAATTTCTTTTATTTACTTTTTTAATTTTTACCTCTTCTTTTCTGCCCCCCACCTACCACAGAACCATGGCAAAGGGCCACAGGGTGCATCGCAGCCTGAGCTGCGACCGCCTTCCTTGCGGGAGGCGACGCCCACAAGGGGTGCAGGCACGGGCCTTATTTGGGGAGGTGGATTTGGCTGCACTGGTTTTTTTTGTGCAGCGCCACCTCCCCTTAACCCTGGCAGCAGGCGGCAGGCCTGGGTCCGGGTACAGGCTCCGGGAGCGTCGGCAGCAGTGGGGAAATGTGCGCCGGGCAGTGTTTCGCTGCTCTGGTGTCCGGCGCAGCCAGAACCAGCTGACGCACCGGTGGTCTGATATCCTGGACCGGGAGCAGGACCTGCTGGACCTGCTAGGAGTGGAGGTCCCGTGTCTTGGTGAGTAGCAATTTAATTATTACTACTTTGTGTCTGTTCTTCTGCTCTGTGTTATATATTGCAAATATATTTTTTTTCCGACCAGCTAGAAGGCTGCTGCTTACATTACAGGTAATTTACGTTTAAAAGTCTTCTGTGATTGTTATAACACAGGTGCTCTGTGCTACTAATCTTGTTATTTGCAACTTTGCATTTGCGCTCGTTTTGCGTGATTATGTAAGAGTTTATTTTAGAAAACTTAAGTTAGGTAATGCTAGAGTGACTCTAGTCCTTCTTTTGTCCTGTCACTAAGAGATAGGGGTGGATTGATGCTTAGGTTTAGTTACTTATTATAAGTTTGTAATTTTTTAGTGGTCTGCGACGCGTGATGCCCCCTCTGTTATGTCACGTGCTGCTGAGTGCTGCTAGTGCTTACCCCAGTCCTTAGTAGAACCTTTTGCAGTTTGTTCAGTGAGTGGTAATAGGCTTAGCACTAGCAGAACATCTGCATCAACCAACCAACAGTTTGGTGTATGCAAAAATGCAGGCATATGTCTTCCATTTATGCAGGTCAGGTGGTAAGTACTACTTAGGCTTAGTTAGTATTCTGGAATCAGAATGGAACACTGGATTAATGTAGATAAATAATAACCAGTCGGTCCGCGAATCCCCAGATACTTCTTGTCGACCAGATTAGATAGGTCAATTTTATTGCAATTGTTGTTTACACAAATGTTTTTTTGACAGTCTTATAAAAATATTTTATTTGTTTCACACAAATCATCAATGTTTGTCTCTTTCTTTCTTATATCTTTCATGATCAGCACCCAGGGGCAAGAAGACGGGGGCAGAGTCGGCGGGAGCAGTTCCAGTCGGACAGGAGTACCAGAACGAGGGCTCTTCTGCTGGCCCCAGTAAGCAATATTAAGCAATATTAAGCAATATTAATAATTAATTAATAATTCTTATTCACTAACTTTTACTGCACCATATTTTTTTCTCGAACTATTGTTTCCGTTTCCTAATGCTATTTTTACCAACAATTATCATTCGATCTAGACTATCTGTTTCTAACTGCCTCTGCTATGACTCTCTGTACTACTACTATTAGTCTGTCTGTAGCTAAGCATGCCCAGTTGGCCACTCTTTATTTAAAAGGTTTTAAATAAAACTCAGATTCCCCAGTAGCTCTAGCCATTGAGTCCAGTCCTTTGGGTTGTCCTCTTGTACTCCTTCTATTCTTCTTAATCTTTGAGGTATTATTAATCTTGATGTTTTTCGACAATTCCCACCAACAAAATGCCCAACCAGATTTTACTATTTTGATAGGATAGGACATACTACTACTGTTGTAGGGATTTTCCACATACAGAACTTTGCACAAGAAAATAGGATGTTGGTGATGAGAGGTTGGACCTTCCTCATGCCTCAATCAGAACAGAACCCACCACAATCCCCTGCCCGACTAGTTGTAATAGTGTTTCATTACTATTAGCTCTCCAAAACCCCCTCAAGATACCCAATGAGTAGACAGCCCAGAACATAACACTCCCGACCTCTCAGTCGTGGAAGCAATGCACATGCACAGTTTGCACACCCTTCCTTTCGCTCGCTCACTCGTGTAAGTCCATCCACACCAAATACCACCGATTCTATGTAAGTTCAAAAATTTTATTTGCAACTGACAAGCTCTGTACGTTGTTCTATAATGCAGCACCAACAGCTAAATGCATAGGATTAAAACTATAAACATTGTTACACTCAGTTACACTTACAACAACTGCAAGTCCATTGACCGGAGAAAAGAAAATGCTAAATCATGATTGATAACTGAACAGCGGTGGAAGCACCACCATCCCCTTTGTAGGAATATAGTTTATATAAAATTATAAATGAAGATCTCTGAGCAAATTCTGCGGACCCCTCACCATAGAAGAAGCTAGTACTGGTTACATCATAAGCTCTGCAAAGCTCTGGTTTGTAGAAGGGAATCTTCCGTCTGTTAGGAGAAAAATGGTGCGCGTTAGTATATTGCAAGCATTTCTCAGTCATGGCAAAAAGTGTAGCATTTTGGATAAACAATATGGACTAACACCAGAACTCCATAACAAAGTGGCTTGTTTTGTTTGACCTTGTACGCAGCGCTTAGACAGTAGCAGTATGAGCTCATGTGGGCTCAAAGGCGTCACTGTTTATACAACAAGCTGCGAGGTAACGACGCATGTGCTAAAATAAAAGACACAAAGGTAAAATGGTAGCATGGCTCGGGCTAACTAAGCAAAGACTAGAATGACCCTAGGGACAATATAACTATTAGTGTCTACTCTACTACTACCTGATTTGTACTAGTGATGTATGTTGTATATGTATGTATTACTATTAACTCATTTTTCAATCTTGCTAGTGAAAAATAGGGGGAGGTGGATATGACACCTAAAAAATGTGTAATGTTTTCTCAAGGCGCACTACCAACCACCAGTGCCGGGGCCAGCGGCGAAGGTGACACGGCTTCTGACATAGGAGAGGATGCGGCAGTTACAGGAGGAGCTGCAGGGGGTGAGCCAGCAGCAGTGGCGGGTGGTGGTAAGTTAGATTCCTAATCCTTACTTATTGACATTACACTCACTGCAAGGGTGTACTGTATAATAATGTACAGTTGACGTACTGAGTAAGAAGTTGTTGTGAACGGTTGAAGACACCTTTTACTTAGCTTTAGTAAAAGCATTAGTGACGGGAGTGTTGAGTAACCAATGGCCTCTTCTATCTGATTTCAACTCAGCTGTGAAAGTTTTATGGAGAAGACTAAAAGATGACCTTGATGGATGGGTTGAACGAAAAGCGAAAGAAGAGTGGAAGGAAGAAGGATGGGCAAGATTTAATATTTATGACTGGCAGAGAAGGATTTGTGGGATGCATGCAGCATGCATAGGTGGCTGATAGGAATCAGATGCATGGTTGGTTGAATGCCTGAAACTCCCACAAATATTAAAGTCCAAGAAAGTGGGAGGATAGATACATACCACAAATGTTATGTACTGTGCTTGCTAGTGCTACCGTGACACTATGTGTAGAAATAATTGATCTTACTGCCTTGCTAAGAGTATATTTTACAATAGTCTTGTTTTTTCTTCTTCATATATAGCTACTCCTTCCAAGGGGAAACCTGACCGGAAGGAGTTGGCAGCCAAGGCCCGGCGCCGGAAGCTGGAGGCTATACAGACTGAATATCATTGGCTGGTGGATCTGGAAGAGGAGGAGGAGGAGACAGCAGCAGCTGCAGCCTCCTCCAATGCCCCAGGCCCCAGCCACTGCCCTCCAGTGGTACGATGCCACCGTCTGGCAGCCGTCCGCCACCGCCCCTCCATCAGTGCTGCCCCCCCTGTGGATGCAAATGCTGCGCATTGAAGCACCGTGTTCCCTGCCTGGAGGAGCAAGTTTGTGTCCTCCTGAGTCAAGCCCGCCGAACTCAGACCCTGTTTATTGCCCCTTTTTTAATTATTCTTTGGGTAGGTGGGAATCGGGCGTTGTGTTTTCTCTTTTGGACATTTGGACATTTTCTTTACAGACATTGGTTGGGGTTAGGGAGAGGGGTGGGTCAGGTGTGGGATTTTTTTACATAGTTTATTTTTGGTAGGGTATTAAATAATATATTTCTACTTTACATACGATGTTGTTAATGTTTTCTGGGTGGGGTTACTGTTTTACATCACACTGTATCCTTCTTTCCTTGCTGGTGCAGGGCCACCCACAGCCAGTGTTTGATTTTAATAATTGGATGACTTTGTAAGACAGAAACAGATAGATGCGGCACCCCTCACTGAGTGACTTGTCCTACTAGTACTGTCTGCCTCTTCTACTCTAGGCACTCTGCAACTGGACTCAAAGGGGTGTGTGAAATTGAATTAATGAAAACATGTACATTATTAATTATGCCTCCCCCAAACTTCTCTTACCTTTGCTTGATGTTTAGCTTAGGCACAGCAATGGCTGCATGGTGATGATGGTTTTCTTTCCTAACATGCCATGGTTGTGGTGTAGTAGTAGTAGTAGTAGACACTGGCAGCAGCATTTGCAAAAAAAGAAAATGAGACAGTCAGTAGCCTGAGAGAGACTCTTCGAGGATTAGTAGAATGAAGTACAGTACAGAACTTACTGCCAAACAATAATATGCCAAAATACATAATGGTGGTGGGGATAGCCTAGTAGTACACAGAGTTATAAACTCTAGTTGTGTCAAGTCACTTGACTAGGCCTACAGTACACTGGACACAAGCATAACTGTTAGTGCTGTGTAGGAGGATGACAACAAATGAAATCCATTAATCCAATCAATGCCGGGAATTAATCCTGATGTATTAGGTTCCTTTCGTAAAAAATTACCTCACAAATATACTGCTCATGGGTGGACAAGCAGAAGAAGATCCCCGCCCTGCCTTGAAATTGAAGTACTGTGGCTTTTGCCACCTCCACCCCAGCAAGCGTGTGATAAATTATTGGTGTACATTTAATGTAGTCATACCTCAATAAGTCACACAGCCCGGGGAAAGAGGGTTAGGGTTTGTTGAATGGTTGGGAAGGGGGGATTGGGGAAAGGTTTGAGAAAGAAAAACAGTACGCATGGACAAACATCAAACGACAGAATCTTTGTAGACTACCATATCCATATCAATTTCTTAAGGGGGAAAAAGGAAATGCATGCATGATGATGATAAGGAGACCCGGATTACATACAGTTTGTGTTCAGTGTTACCGGGCTTACTTTTACAGATAGCAAAGAAAAATTTTAAATATCTGTAGGGATGAATTATAGACAGAGAGCAAACCTAATGATAATAATAGTAACAAGAACACACTGTTGTAATGATTGTAGAAAAAAAAATGAATCGAATTATTTAAAAGATAATGAAAGTTGATACTGTTACTGTGTTAGCCTGGTCAAATGGGGAGTTGAATCTCGTCATTCCTCTTGGTCCTCCCTTCCATGGATGCCCCGTCCATCAATCGTGGGTGACGCCACTGCCTGCCTGGCAGATGTAGATTCATTGGTAAGGTAAGTGTGCATTGTTTTCCCAAGCATAGCATAGGGTAAGGCCCGGCCTGTAATTGTAGATGCAAAAACAAAAGGGATATTGAGAAACCAAGTTGAAAAAAATGCACAAGTTATGATGTAGTGCAACAAGAACACTTTCCGAGGCGGCATGGATGCATCATCTCTACTCTAGTCTGTTTCCATCATTAACCTACAACACCAACAGGACAGAGCAGGTCCATGGTGATGGCACCCTTTGCACATCCTCCATTTAGCGTACATTTTTTGAAAGAGTTGGACAAAGCACATATCCAGCAACATAGCATTTTACAATTTAAGTGACTAAATCAATGCACTAAAGTCATACCACCGCTACACTTGACTCCACCGCTACACAGACATTTAGGTCTGTTGTGGTTGTTGTTTACTTGTTTACCTTTTATGCCACTCATGAAACGCCCTGACTTATTCCATCAATCATCTCCGATCCATGCACTGAGTGACTGTGAAGATATAATGTCACTGTGGTCATCATGGTGGTGTTGTTCAACTCAGTCTGCGTGTACCGAGTGAGTCCCCTTCTTATATTCAAAATGCAATGTATCGGCCTGCAGTAGAAGTACAAATTTGTTATTAAAAATACAAGAAAGGAAAAGGGACTTGAGATACTGTTAGTGTGTAGAATATTACATAAAGTACAAAATGAAGTAACTTCATGCACAACAAACAACATAATCACTCAGTCAGCGTCCAATGCATGGCATCATTCATTACCTGTTCCTTCTCATCTTTAGTTAATGGGCAGTCTCTCTCGGATCAGAAAGGAGGATAGCTATGGTAGTCATCATCAATCATGTTCCACTTCTTTTGGAGGGACTAGGAAATATTTTCTTTTTTCTTCTATTTTACATCATCCAATCATCATCTGTCTTGAGGGCAATGGATTTAGGGAGATTCAGGAGGATGGAGGAGCAGGATTCGGAGGAGTGTACTGTGATATGCAGACAGCTGAAACTTGTGTATGGCAATAAAACAATTAGAAGACGGTGGTGATGGATTTGTTGTGATTCGAAGTTTCGAACCAGAAAGACAGACACACAAATAAAAGATAATAGGGGAGGAAGACAGTAAGAACTGGAAGTGCAAGCCTAATTGTCAGGGAAGTATAGTGCATCCTCAAATTCTGGGGGTTCAACCAGAAGTAGTTAATCATCATCTAACACACCACTTCCGTCACCTGAGCTGCCGTCCTCATATTCCTCCCTTGATTCATGTATTGTGTAATTCGGTGGTATAAAGTGCTGATTCATTTTGATCATTGTTAATCTCTCCACGTTTTTGGGTGAGAGACTGGTCCTTCTCACTGTTACAATGGAACCAGCAGCACTGAAAATACGTTCCGAAGAGACACTTGCTACAGGGCATGGCAGATAGTTTATCGCCAGCCTGCTGAGCACTGGCCATTGGCCCCTTTTCCCATACCAATACCTCAATGGGTTTTGATCAATGTACACCTCTGTTGGGTCGTCCAGATAGGCCTGGACCATCCGCTCAATGTTCAGGGATGCTAAACTTTTTTCGGGCTCTTTTCTCGTTGCATCAGCACTGGACTTACCAATGCCTTGCTGTAAATACAAATCTTGTAACGATTTTACTGGGCCTCAAGATCCAGTTCTTGCTGTTGTCGATAGTGTTGGTGAGTGTTCTGAGCCAAACGCACTGCCCTCAGGCTCCGAAGTTGAACTTGACACCGGATGCCCTGCTGCAGTACATGTTGTGGGTTTATCTAGCGGGCTTTTAATTAGCAGCCGATAGTTTTCCAACTTACTCGCTGACTCAGCTATCCAAGTTTTGTACCGGGCAACATCCATTTCTGAAAAAGGAATTAATGTCTTCAGTGCCCATTTTGTCAGTGGATCCAGAATTGTGGCACAAATGTAATGTTTTTGTGACAAAATCTTATTTTGCACCGTTGTATTGTCAGCTAAGTGACGGACTAAGCTCTCCACCAACTCATATGCTTCTTTTTTTCCTCTACATCTTTGTATGCTTCAGACATCTCCTTCAGCTAATGCTCTAGCATTTGCAACAATGGGACAGCTTGGCCCATAGTATAGTCCTCCTTGCTGACTTCACGTGTGAAGACCTCGAAAGGAAGAAGCATCTCAGTCAGGCATTTAACTAGGCACCATTGTTCATCTGAAGGGTCATGCCTTTCACAGTAGCATCCCCTCTTTGCATGACATATTCATTGATTGGCCTGTACTGCTCAAACAGACGGTCAATCATGTAATAAGTTAAGTTCCAATGTGTTGCCACCTCCTGGACGAGTGCTTTAACTGGCATTCTATAGTCACGTTGAATGATCCTCAGCTGCTTCCGAGCTTTAAAAGAATGGGTGAAATGAGTGCATATTCTTCGGCAGGTGGTCAGTAAGTTGCTGATTATGGCTTCTTTTTTCAGAAAGTCTTGAACAATAATGTTAATGCAGTGCGCCAAACATGGAACCCTGAAATAGGAACCAAGCTCCATGGCCTTAAGTACATTACTGCCATTATCTGTGGAAACAAAACCTATCTTAAGCCCTCTTGGGCGCAGCCATTCAAAAACCTTGCTGTGAAACTCTTCCAATATGTTTACAGCAGTATGAGATTTCTCCATGGCGAACATGGATACAGTTGCATGTTTCCCAGTAGCTTTAAAAATCTCAGCTGTATCAACAGCACCTACTTCAGATAGCTTATCTCTAACCCCCACAAATGAGCCCCAGTGTGCAGTGATGCACATGTAATCAGTGGCTTGGCAACTGGTCCAAATGTCTGTTGTTAGGTGGATATTGTGACCAGCACTCTACTGCAAAGTTTGTCCAACCAATTCCAGCACATCATGATGTAGTGCTGGTAAAGCAACTCTTGCGAAATAGGACCGGCTGGGAACCTTCCATTTTGGGCAGATGGTTGACACAAATTCAAGGAAACCCACCCCTTCCACAAATGAAAAAGGGAGAAGGTCCAGCGCTAACATTTTAGCCAGCTTCGCATTGTACAACTGTGCCGTTGGGTGGTTGCATTGGTACTGCCCCTCGAACCTAAGCATGGTTGGATTATTTTCCTTTGTGGTGCAGTTGTTTTCTTTAACCCAGTTAGGCTCAACGACGCACTTTGATTCATAATCATTGCAGTACTACACGGTCGCCTTGGTGTCTCAGCCTGACTCTGACTCTTACTGCGGAGCCAATGAGATGATGCTGAGGAGGATGTGGGCGGTACTACTAGACTACTGGGGACAGGGCTAGAAATATCTCCCTCTTGCTCACCTTCCACCGCAATAATATCGTCCCCTGATTCTTCATGCCCAACAACAATGGGTTGAGTTTTACTTTGTTCTAAGCGAAGTAGGTGAGCCTCCCACACAATAGTGTGGTGTATTTTGCGATGACTTGTTTGGCCTCCGGTACCATAGTTTGTACCAAGCTTTCCCCGCCTAACAGCATGTTGACAAATTGAGCATATAGCAATGTTGTCCTCCTTACTGCTAACCGAAAAGAAGTCCCAAACTGGGGAGGAGAACTTTCTGGTCCTGGTGGATGTTCCACTTTCAATACCAGATGAACTGGAGGGTGTGCTTGGAATGTGACTCTGTGCAGCTACACTGCGACTTCTACCACTACCTACTGAGGTGGTGGTTGAGCTGGATGTAGGTCCCTGCCTTTCCTTTGCAAATGAAAATATGGAAGCTGGAGGTCGTGGTGGTGTTACCTGTGTTGGTGGTATCCGTGCTACATCACTTGCAGCCATTTTGGATAGGGTAATAATGTTGGTCTCCATATCCTTTGGGCCGGGAGTGATGTCCGTGATGATTGGCTCGTCATCATCATCTCCCTCTTGTACATCTACCTCCATAACTCCAAGGCTTTCTGGAACCTTCCTTTTCACTAGCCTTGTCTTGTGGCGTGCATCACTCTCAGACTGAGCTGGTGGCTTCCAAGCGGCATCAAGATCATCAGATGCGGGGCTTGAAGAAGAAGATGATGGACTAACCCTCCTTTTCCTTGCTGGGGGTCTGGAAGACAATGGATCTTCTGAAACAGTGGCTTGCCCCTCTTTGTCTGCAGGAAGCTCGATTTCCTAAAATGCCCCTACTTCAGAAGGAACAATTACTATTGTGGGCTGTTGTTATGGCTGTTCTTGCAGCTGCGGCTGTTCTTGCGGCTGTTTTTGAGCCTGCTGCTATTCTTGCGGCTGCGCCTGCTGCTGCAGACTTATCTGCTGAGTTTCCACCTGCGTTGATTGTGTACTACCTTGCGATAATGACATTTCAACATCGCTGTCTACCTCTGCGACACTCATGGGCTTGGGCCTAGGTTGGTGGGCTTGGCCCGCTGGTGCGGATGTGCTGCTCCCAGCTTGGTTCCTGCCGGACAACGCTGCTGCGGCGTGTGTTTTTTGGTCCCAAAAAATACATTTTCCGGCACACCAGTCGTGGTTAGTGCCTCTTGATTTTTCTGTTCCTTCTTCTTCTCACCGTCAACTTTCTTGGTACTGGAGGACTTGGTACCTTTCTTTGGGCCCATTTTCTTCAGAGGTCAGACAGGACGCAGGTTCACAAGTTGCAGAGATGTCTGTGGTCACAGCTGGACGTGATGTGGCGTGCAGCAGGACTTCTGTCTGGCAGTACTACGGATGATGTTGATAGTTACCTCTCTGTCTTTTTGTGCCCCTAAAAGCAAATAAGCGAGGAGAAGAACATCAGTGAAATGTTGCATTTGTTGTTGTGGTTCAATTACTACTAGTACAAACAGAAGAATAGAAGATATAGTGTAGCCATTTGTGAGACTTTGGCAACAAGGGCTATGGTATACTACTTACTGTGTACAGTGTACACACACTACACTCTCAGGCAGGATAGGAAAGAATAAGTACAACAACCAAAATACAAATGTAATGGAAGGGAGCTGCTGATGGCAAAGGGGATGGATGGAAGTAGTAAGCCAATAGGAAAACCATGCAGACCAATATTAACTCCCACCAGAAAAGGCCACCAGCCACATGGACACTCACAAGCAACAAGCAGGAGGCCTGGGAAAAACTTGAACTGCCAAAAGGCCTATAAAGGAAGCCAGGGAAAAGATGCATGCTAAACCACACTGCTGTGCCTTTTTAATGCAATAAAATACAAAAACGAAAATCCACAGGGCAAAACAAGGTCTGGAGGGTGCACACCAACATACCAGGCACACACAACAAAGGCATTTCTTTAACACACACCCAAAAACAGAAATACCACCCAAAAAACACATTTTCCAACTCAATCCAATGCCATCCATGCCCTAAATGATATTTAAATTCAACAGAACACACAGATAAACACTTGTTTAATGCACCTGTGGCTACCTGTTCTGAGCCTACTAGATGAAAGCAGGACCGTGGGCAGACAAGGCCACATAAGCTTGCAGGCCTAGGCTTCAAAATGGCCACCAGCCACATGGCCAGGCCCACCCAACTACAAGAAACAGAAGACAGACAATGCAGGCCTGTTGTAAAAAACACACTGCCTGCCTTCAAAATGGCCGCCAGCCTCATGGCCAGGCCCACAACAAGAAGTCTAGGTCACAAAGGAATACCATGCAGGCCTATATATGGCAAAATTAGCACACTAATAACTCCCACCAGAAAAGGCCACCAGCCTGCCAAAAGGCCTATAAAGGAAGCCAGGGAAAAGATGCATGCTAAACCACACTGCTGTGCCTTTTTAATGCAATAAAATACAAAAACGAAAATCCACAGGGCAAAACAAGGTCTGGAGGGTGCACACCAACACACCAGGCACACACAACAAAGGCATTTCTTTAACACACACCCAAAAACAGAAATACCACCCAAAAAACACATTTTCCAACTCAATCCAATGCCATCCATGCCCTAAATGATATTTAAATTCAACAGAACACACAGATAAACACTTGTTTAATGCACCTGTGGCTACCTGTTCTGAGCCTACTAGATGAAAGCAGGACCGTGGGCAGACAAGGCCACACAAGCTTGCAGGCCTAGGCTTCAAAATGGCCACCAGCCACATGGCCAGGCCCACCCAACTACAAGAAACAGAAGACAGACAATGCAGGCCTGTTGTAAAAAACACACTGCCTGCCTTCAAAGTGGCCGCCAGCCTCATGGCCAGGCCCACAACAAGAAGTCTAGGTCACAAAGGAATACCATTCAGGCCTATATATGGCAAAATTAGCACACTAATAACTCCCACCAGAAAAGGCCCCCAGCCACCTGGACACTCGCAAATCACAAGCAACAAGCAGGAGGCCTGGGAAACAATGAACTGCCAAAAGGCCTATAAAAGAAGCCAGGCAAAAGATCCATGCTAAACCACACTGCTGAGCCTTTTTAATGCAATAAAATGCAAAAACGAAAATCCACAGGGCAAAACAAGGTCTGAAGGGTGCACACCAACACACCAGGCACACACAACAAATTCATTTCTTTAACACACACCCAAAAACAGAAATACCCCCCAAAAAACACATTTTCCAACTCAATCCAATGCCATACATGCCCTAAATGATGTTTAAATTCAACAGAACACACAGATAAACACTTGTTTAATGCACCTGTGGCTATCTGTTCTGAGCCTACTAGATGAAAGCAGGACCGTGGGCAGACAAGGCCACACAAGCTTGCAGGCCTAGGCTTCAAAATGGCCACCAGCCACATGGCCAGGCCCACCCAACTACAAGAAACAGAAGACAGACAATGCAGGCCTGTTGCAAAAAAAAACACCGCCTGCCTTCAAAATGGCCGCCAGCCTCATGGCCAGGCCCACAACAAGAAGTCTAGGTCACAAAGGAATACCATGCAGGCCTATATATGGCAAAAGTAGCACACTAATAACTCCCATCAGAAAAGGCCCCCAGCCACATGGACACTCGCAAATCACGAGCAACAAGCATGAGGCCTGGGAAACAATGAACTGCCAAAAGGCCTATAAAGAAGCCAGGCAAAAGATGCATGCTAAACCACACTGCTGTGCCTTTTTAATGCAATAAAATACAAAAACGAAAATCCACAGGGCAAAACAAGGTCTGCAGGGTGCACACCAACTCACCAGGCACACAGAACAAAGGCATTTCTTTAACACACACCCAAACATAGAAATATCCCCCCAAAAACACATTTTCCAACTCAATCCAATGCCATCCATGCCCTAAATGATGTTTGCAAAATATTCAACACACACCAAAGGAACAGTTGCTTCATCATGTACTCAGCCATGACTAGCTCTGGGCCCACTGGCTACCCCCAACAATTTAAAAAGAAGAATGATAAGTACCAAAATTGTAGTTGCAGCAACTGCAATGCCCCCAATCAAACAGACACAACACCAACTTACTTGTAAAATATCAAATTCAAAAGTCCTCAAATCAAATGATAATGATGCAGCAGACACAAAGAGTGATCCTTCCCAGCTGAAATCCAAACGCAGAATGAACAGGAGATGGACAAAGCCCTGGGAGGAGCCTGATGGACAGGAACAGGAAGTTGGAGACTCTGTGGCACTTCCTCCCTCTCCCCCCAAAAAGTTTTTTTTTCTTTAATGGACTCTTTGCTAGGGGTGGGCGGAATTTGCGTAATCGCGTTACGCAAATCTCCGCGAAACAGTAAAAAATCTCCGCGAACACGCAGAAATTCCGTGAACACACGGAATTGCTTGTTCGCGATGGTTTTTTCCTGTTCACAATCGCTGTTGGGTGCTCGGGGAGACATATCTCGCGAACATGCATTTTGAGAATGCGAACAAGCAAAAATTTCGCGAAGTCGCGGAAAGCGGAATTTTGGGTAATTTTGCGTTCTCCGCGGAACGCAAAATTACCCAAATTCCACAAATTCCGCGAA
The DNA here is from genome assembly GCF_964204655.1 of Triturus cristatus. Taxonomy (NCBI): domain Eukaryota; kingdom Metazoa; phylum Chordata; class Amphibia; order Caudata; family Salamandridae; genus Triturus; species Triturus cristatus. The sequence goes on along the minus strand of NC_140591.1, from coordinate 1,207,534,333 downwards.
CAGAACGGCATTTGCCGAAAAGGCCTACTCTTTGCACAAAAAAGGACAGCCAAATGTCAATCAGAGTAGTGTTTTCCATCCAAATCATCATTTAGAGAAGGTTTTATGCAGCTAGAGTTAATATTCTTCTCCAAATCGAAAATTTGGCGTGTTCGCGACCTTCACCACACTTCTGCCGGATGTCGATGGTGCGTCCAAAATTACGTGTTCGCGATCTCATGCTCTTTGTCGCGGTTGAGACTGACGTGTTTGTGACCTCATGCTCTCTCTCGCGGTGGAAAATGACGTGTTCGCGATCTCAGACTCTCGCTGTGTCTGATGGCGAGGAGAATGACGTGATCGCGAACTCTCATGGGATAGCGCAACCGGCTATCAACATCTCGTGGAGCACGCAAACGGATTGGAAAACTCGTCGGCGAACGCAGGGATCTCGGTAAGGTGATCGCGCGCGCGAGAACGCATTTTCAAAGCGCGAACATGAAAAAAATCTTCACAACGTGGCAAATAGCGTAAATTTTGGCATTTTCGCTCTCTTCGCGGATCGCGAAAATGTCAAAATATCGCATATTCCACGAGCGGAACGAAATTTGACACCCACCCTTAATTTAAACCCGCATTTGGCGAGACTACGAGAGGACGTAAATAGCACCGGACGGTGCTATTTAAGATGATGGCGCTCTCCCACCTGACATTAAGAGTTACTATATGGCATCTCAATTGGTTAACGTCAATGACTGAGGTTTCTCACCTGTGTCAGAACAGGCGTACTGAGTAGACTGGCAGACTGTGGGGAAGGGAGGCTATCTAACTGCCCAAAATCATAAAATAGCCCCGAAATCATACCCACAGCACACACAGACGGTGAGATGAGCCCGGTGGCAGACCACAAAAAGATTAGGGTGGGAAGCAAAATTGACCGAACAGACCCCAATATGGAAAATCGGCATGCTGAGGGAAGTGGGGCAATTGCACAGGTTTCAGAAATGGAGCCTTATATGTTTGGAGCGGCTGGGGGACATATGGAAGAAGGGCTGAATGCTTAAGTTTGAAGAGTTACAGATGGAGTATCAACTAGCTGCGTCAGAGAGATTTTGTTTTCATAAGCTCAGACATGCCCTGAGGAGACACATGGCAGAAGGGGATATATTGCCGGAGTACCCCCCTTTGGAGGACAAGTTATTGTTAGACCCGATGATAGATAAAGCAGTGTCCCTCACCCACTGGAAGATCATGAATAATTCCACGGACCCCTTAGTCCCTCTGAGGGAGGCGTGGGAGTCAGATCTCAGAATCCTAGAGGACGAGGACTGGAGGGAAGCCATTCAATGTCCTAGGGAGATCGCCATAAGGTCAAGGTTCCGGCTGGCTCAGCTTTGGATCCTACATAGGTCATGCACCCATAGAACACTCCAGTATTGGTAGGGGGTGTAGAGAAAAAGGACCCTTCTTCCACATAATCTGGGCCTGTCCTGAACTACAGCGGTACTGAAGTGGGGTGACTCAGACTATGACAGAGGTGGTGAGGCAACAGGTCTCAATGGACGCAAGGTGGGAGTGACTGGGGAAATCAAATGGCACACACATACCAAGATATGGCTAATGCTGGCGGCAGGTGTGGCTAAAAGAAATATTGCTAGACACTGGAAAAGTGCTGTTCCTCCAAGAATCAAAGACTGGAGGAACGATCTAGACTGGTGCCAACAAGCAGAAAAAACGGTTTGAAAGAGTTGAGGATGCCCAGCAAAATGGGAAAAGATCTGGTCTGTGTGGGAAACATATAGGGCTGGAACGGGGTGAAATCTAAAGGGAGGATAATAAACACAAGGTGGACCAAGGAATTACAGGCTTTAATGTGTGAGTGTCTGTAATGCGTTAATAATCTTGCTATGTACCTGTTTGATATTACTCAGTGTCAAAATTCTTGGGATAGTGTGCCAATTTTTGTTTAATAAAAAGAATTGTACATTTTTTTTGTAGCATTGGCATCAAAGAGAGAATGCTAAATACGTCTTATGTGTTGCATCGGTCAATAATTTCCCTTGGGACTTTGTAACCCTGAAATAGTCAAGGGTCCCTCTAAGTTGGTTACGCTGTTGTCAAGTCCCCATTGAAGCTTTCAAATTTGGCACCAAAAGTTCCAATTGGGACAAAGGTGGAATTCCTAGCCTCCAAGATCCCTTTGGTGATGGAGTAACTTTATCGCCATACTCCAGTCCTAAACTTACTTCAGACTTAGTTGCCTTTTAGGCTCTTAAATTCCTCTGGTAGAATAAGGCTGAGTGCTGCAGCTGGGTAGAGCTCCAAGATGCCACAACTCTTCAGTGCCTGCTAGAATATTTTTAGTCGAAGCATCAATCTCAATGTAATGAATCTGAATATCTGAGATCCTTCAATTCCTGGGGTAACCTGAGTGCATTGTCCGTGATCCACTGAAGGTCAGAAAACGGCAACAAACAAATTTTCTTCAGTTGTTGGAAAATTGTTTTCTGTCAGGATTTGACAGGGAAGGCCTGAGGGTTGGAAGAAACAGCTCACAAAGATGAGACTCACTTAAAGACAACAAAGTATCTGAAAGACCCAGAAAGCTTGGTAGACTGATCTATGGAGACTGGGGCTGAGCAGGAGGCAGAGGTGGGAATAAGGCTAATAACAATAGCAAGATCATAAGGGCAACACTTCAAAGCCCACCTATTTGTTGTTTTTAACGTTCTACTCTCTCTTGCATCCTCCTTCCCCTATCATAACCCTGTATTCTTAGCGGTCATATTTGTGTTTGCCTAATGATACTTCTTGGTAGAGTTTCTTGATTTCTGACACCTGGCAGTTCCTCTGCTTTGGCATAATGGTGCTCCCCAGTCTATCTGGTTTTCACTGTGCCTCCTGGGATTATTACTGATTGTTATCATTGGAGCATCTGCAAAGACCTACTCATGAGCAAGGGACTGAGGTGTATGTATGATCATTGCCAATATCCACAGGTATTTCTTTTGTGCAATTCTTACAGACAAGACACCATATGGGTCTGTATCACAGAGGAAAGTAATATGTGTTTTCCTCTTCTTCTCTATACCTTGCCTATACCTTATCCCCCATTTTCCAGAAAACAGATTACATTACAACAGTGATTCTATCTTTACATCCTGATTCTAGTCTCTTTTGAGTGGAGGATTAGTGTTGGAGTTTTTGTCATTGTGTACATACAATATATCATCATTAGAATTGCAACATTTTCTGGTTTCTCCCACACCTTACTGGTGGTTAGGGAATACTATGCACCTACGGTCTAGGTCTTTCTCCAGCAGTGTCCCCAATAGGAATCAATATAATTCATGTCCAGTTGAGCAGTTGGTTCTTTCCCTCAGAATGGCATCCTTCTTCAGCCTTCAGTATCCCTGCATCATACAACAGGGGGCCATTCATTTGATCCTTAGAGAGCACTTCTAGGACCTGGTATAAGTGGAGAGTAGGAAACCTTTGGACATCATCCCTAGTATGATGTTGATGTTTTCATTCAGGTTAGCGAACGTTCTTTTAGAACACTAAGTGATCTGTTATGCCCATAGACTCATGTACCTTAATAATGTATAATCATAGGAATAGCATATTGTAAAAGTCAAAAAGCTTTCTCTAAACTGGCCCCAAAGGCTCAGATCACCATCTGTAGTTAACATCAATTCCAGGAGGAATTTATTAGGAATTTAAATACCCATTCTCTTAATGTAGGTGTTGTAGGAAAAAATGCAATGGTAGTTATGACAATAACTTAGGGCCAGTTGTACAGAGCTTTTTTATGGTCGCAGAATGCCCAATTTGTAGAATCTGGACATTTGCGACTGCAAACAATGTTTTACAATGTACTTAAGGCAAATTGCAATTCGGCAATTTGTGTTTTCTACCAAATATCAATTTTGTATTTGAAAGGGGAGTCCCTCCCAAATACCAAATGAACATGGTATGTATTAATGTTTTGTGACCAAATTCTGATAACAAAACAGTAATATTTTACCAACAGTTTAAAACTAGTGATAACCCTTTTGCAAAGGGGGAGGGTTCCCTGGTGGACCCCTTCCTATTTGAGAATGTACAAAATAAATAATTTAAGTGCAGGCAGTGGTCCCACAGACCACTGCCTACTCTTTAAAAACTAACATGCAAAGCTAAAAAAAATTCTCTTTATATGCATCCCGTTTTCCTTTAAGGAAAATGGGATGCAGTTAAAAAAATATAAAAGACTGCCTTATTCAAAAACAACCACAGACATGGTAGTCTCCTGAGCTCAGTAGGCCACCATCCCTGTGATGGATGCGATTTTTAATGGGTCACAAATAGAGAACTACCTTATTAATATGTGATGTAGGGAGGATCTATTTGCGACCTACTAGGAATCTCTAATGGAACTCTTAAGAGTTTCCTACATTAGGAATACCAAATTCCAAGAGAATCGCAATTAGGAAATCTGTATTACTAATGTTTGTACCTAAGATAAAAACACATAACTATTTTTAGATGGGATGGATTGGATAAGCAAATTTATCAAAAAAATGTCCAGAATTTCACTTACGGTGTCTCTTGATTTTATAATGTCAGAAATGTTGGAACTCACTTATCTCAACACTAGTTACCTCTTCTTTTTGTAGACAATTTCTTTACTATTATTTACAAACTATATATAGGACAGTTCTAGTAATGTTGAGGGGAGCTTAGGGGTATGGTGGAGTGCCATTCTATCAAACACATTACCCAGTGATTGGAGTCTTGCGTCAATCCAATGTCCTCAGAATTCATACCAAAACCCAATCCTCATTTTCAGAATTTCTTGACCTGGGTCACTGTGACTCTTCCTATAGATGCTTCTCTTAAATTGTAAAAATTGCAAAAATAAGGCTCACCTCACAGGATCTTTATGTGCTCTCCCAGATAAATTATTGAAAAGGAACAGCTTTCACTCCTGCTGTGTGGCACGGACAAATGTCTTTGAAGGGCATTTAGCTGAAAGGTTTAAGTCACTTGTAGGTTTCTGGGGCCTTTCCATGAGAAAAGGAAGACTCATGATTTGGTTTTCTGTTATGCCATCTATACCTGTCTCTTCCTCAAATGACTTATACCAGCTGTGTTTAGTGATTCCACCATGACACCCTATCAGCATTTAGAAGTTTCTGTTTGATTGTTACAATATGCCTCTTCACACTTATTTATATTGTTGATTACTGTCACTGGAGGCACAGAGAAGCCAGAAGAACAGGTTAGCCTCTGGTAGGCTCCCAGTCAGCACAAGGTGTGATTTTCAAAATGTGCTTCCACACTTTTAATATAAAAGAAATACTTTCACTACTAAATTAGTGTTTGACAAAAAAGGTAAACATGAATTTATAGAAATGTACCTAGCATTCTCTATGGAATCATGCCACTTCACCTTTATAACGACACACACCATTTGATAGCTATTCACTGATAGGACATACGTTTTTTAATATTTAGCATGTCCCTCATTTACACATTTAGTAGTCAATCCAGAGGGCTTACAGGTAGGCCTGGGCCAAAATTCTGTTCCGTTCGCGGAAATTGCGATAATTTGGCATTTTCGCGTTCCGTGGAAAGCGCGAAAATGTCAAAATTTCCGCATTCCGCAGCTTAGCGATAATTTGTTTCTTGCTCGCGCTGTAAAAAAATACATTATCGCGTGCGCGCGATAGCCTTACCTGGATCCCCGCGTTCGCTGACAAGTTTTCCCGACCCGGTCGCGTTCTCCACGAGATGTTGGATGTTGATAGCCATTTTGCGCTGTCTCGCGACAGTTCGCGCCTGCATTAACGTGATTTGTCGCGCGAACACGTCATTTGTCGCGTGATAACGTCTTTCGTCTTGCGATCATGCACCGCGAGAGAATAAGAAGATTGAGATCTCGAACACGTCATTCTCCACCGGGAGACAGAGAGTGAGGATGCGGGCACGTCTAATCGAACGCGAAAAGGAGAAAGAGACCCCGAACACGTCATATCCAACGCGACAGGGAGTGAGAGAACGCGATCAAGTCATTTTCGACACGCAATCGACATCCGGCGGAAGTAATGTGAAGCTCGAGAACGCGAACATGTGAAATTTTCAATTTGGAGAAGAATATCAGCTCTAGCAGCATGAAACCATCTGCAAAAGATCATTTTGGATGAAAACAACTCCTCAGATTGACATTTGGCTGTCCTTTTTTGTGCAAGGGGCCCTTTTTTAAAAAGGTGGGTAGAGGGAGGAAGTGACACAGAATCTCCAACTTCCTGTTCCTGTCCAGCAGACTCCTCCCAGTGCTTTGTCCATCTCCTGCTCATTCTACCTTTGGATTTTGAGCTGGAAAGATCACTCTTTTTGTCTGCTGCATCATTGCAATTGGATTTGAGGATTTTTTGATTTGGATATTTTACAAGTAAGTGGTTGTTGTGTCTGTTTGATTGGGGGCATTGCAGTTCTTGTAACTACAATTTATTTTTGGTAACTATCATTATTCCTTTTTTTTAAAATGTTGTGGGTAGTACTAGTCAGTAGTAGGCCCGAGCAACATGGGCATAGCCTTTGGGTGTGTGTGTGTGCATGATGAAGCAACTGTTCCTTTAGTGTTTTTTGAATTTATTTTATTTTCAAGGATCATTTAAGGGCATGGATGGCATTGGATTGAGTTGGGGAAGTGTGTTTTGGGGGTGGCCTTTGTGATGTTGTTGGGCCTGGCCATGTGGCTGGTGGCCATTTTGAAGCCTAGGCCTGCAAGCTTGCCTGGCCTTGTCTGCCAACAGGCCTGCTTTTTCATCCACTAGGATCAGAGCAGGTAGCCACAGCTTCATTAATCAAGTGTTTTCTGTGTGGGCTGTTTAATCTAGACATCATTTAGGACATGGATGGCATTGGATTCAGTTGGGGAATTGTGTTTTTTGGGGGTGGCCTTTGTGATGTTGTTGGGCCTGGCCATGTGGCTGGTGGCCATTTTGAAGCCTAGGCCTGCAAGCTTGCCTGGCCTTGTCTGCCAACAGGCCTGCTTTTTCATCCACTAGGATCAGAGCAGGTAGCCACAGCTTTATTAATCAAGTGTTTTCTGTGTGGTCTGTTGAATTTAGACATCATTTAGGGCATGGATGGCATTGGATTGAGTTGGGGAATTGTGTTTTTTGGGGGTGGCTTTTGTGATGTTGTTGGGCCTGGCCATGTTGCTGGTGGTCATTTTGAAGCCTAGGTCTGCAAGCTTGCCTGGCCTTGTCTGCCAACAGGCCTGCTTTTTCATCCACTAGGATCAGAGCAGGTAGCTACAGCTTTATTAATCAAGTGTTTTCTGTGTGGTCTGTTGAATATAGACATCATTTAGGGCATGGATGGCATTGGATTGAGTTGGGGAAGTGTGTTTTTTGGGGGTGGCCTTTGTGATGTTGTTAGGCCTGGCCATGTGGCTGGTGGCCATTTTGAAGCCTAGGCCTGCAAGCTTGCCTGGCCTTGTCTGCCAACAGGCCTGCTTTTTCATCCACTAGGATCAGAGCAGGTAGCCACAGCTTTATTAATCAAGTGTTTTCTGTGTGGTCTGTTGAATTTAGGCATCATTTAGGGCATGGATGGCATTGGATTGAGTTGGGGAAGTGTGTTTTTTGGGGGTGGCCTTTGTGATGTTGTTGGGCCTGGTGGCCATTTTGAAGCCTAGGCCTGCAAGCTTGCCTGGCCTTGTCTGCCAACAGGCCTGCTTTTTCATCCACTAGGATCAGAGCAGGTAGCCACAGCTTTATTAATCAAGTGTTTTCTGTGTGGTCTGTTGAATTTAGACATCATTTAGGGCATGGAAGGCATTGGATTGAGTTGGGGAAGTGTGTTTTTTGGGGGTGGCCTTTGTGATGTTGTTGGGCCTGGCCATGTGGCTGGTGGCCATTTTGAAGCCTAGGCCTGCAAGCTTGCCTGGCCTTGTCTGTCAACAGGCCTGCTTTTTCATCCACTAGGATCAGAGAAGGTAGCCACAGCTTTATTAATCAAGTGTTTTCTGTGTGGTCTGTTGAATTTAGACATCATTTAGGGCATGGATGGCATTGGATTGAGTTGGGGAAGTGTGTCTTTTGGGGGTGGCCTTTGTGATGTTGTTGGGCCTGGCCATGTGGCTGGTGGCCATTTTGAAGCCTAGGCCTGCAAGCTTGCCTGGCCTTGTCTGCCAAGAGGCCTGCTTTTTCATCCACTAGGATCAGAGCAGGTAGCCACAGCTTTATTAATCAAGTGTTTTCTGTGTGGTCTGTTGAATTTAGACATCATTTAGGGCATGGATGGCATTGGATTGAGTTGGGGAATTGTGTTTTTTGGGGGTGGCCTTTGTGATGTTGTTGGGCCTGGCCATGTGGCTGGTGGCCATTTTGAAACCTAGGCCTGCAAGCTTGCCTGGCCTTGTCTGCCAACAGGCCTGCTTTTTCATCCACTAGGATCAGAGCAGGTAGCCACAGCTTTATTAATCAAGTGTTTTCTGTATGGTCTGTTGAATTTAGACATCATTTAGGGCATGGATGGCATTGGATTGAGTTGGGGAAGTGTGTTTTTTGGGGGTGGCGTTTGTGATGTTGGTTGTCTTAAAGACATGCTTTTGTTGTATGTGTCTGGTGTGTTGGTGTGCAATGCATGCACCCTGCAGACCTTTTTGGGGCCTGTGAATGTTCGTATTTTCATTTTGCATTAAAAAGGCAGAGCAGTGTGCTTTAGCATGCAGCCTTTGCCTGGCTTTTATAGGCCTTTTGTCAGCTCCTGGTGTTTCCCAGGCCCCCTGCTTGTTTGTGTTTTGTGAGTGTCCATGTGGCTGGTGGCCTTATTTTGTGTTTGGACTGGGAGTTATTATTGTCCTGCTTTTGCCATAGGCCTGCATGGTTTTCCTATTGGCTATTTGGCTTACTGCTTCCATCCATCCACTCCCTTTGCCGGCAGCAGCTCCATGGATGCCGAGATGCTCAAAAGATTTAATGGAAAATAGGGTCCACCCCACTTCCATTACATTTTTATTTTGGTGGTCATTATTAACTTTCCTATCCTTCCTGAGAGTGTATTGTATTGTATTGTACACAGTAGTATAACATAGCCCTTGTTTAAAAAAAGTCATAAATGGCTAGACTATATTTTTTTGTTTGCACTAGTACAGTACTAAGTAACTGAATCACAACAACAAATGCAACATTTCACTGAGGTTCTTCTCCTGGCTTATTTGGTTTCAGGTGCACAAAAGACAGAGGAGGCGGTGTCATCAGCATCACCCGGCTACCCGTTGTACTGCCAGCCAGACAGAAGTCCTGCTGCGAATCACTTCCACGTGTGACCAGAGCTTGTTGTGCATCTGCATCCTGCCTGACATCTGAAGAAGATGGCCCCAAAGAAAGTTACCAGGTCCAGTACCAAGAAAGTTGCCGGTGAGAGGAAGGAACAGAAAAAGGAAGTGCCATTAACCACGACTGGTGGTGTGCCGGCCAATGTTTTTTTTGGCACCAAAAAAGTTACGCCTGCAGCAGCGTTGTCCGGCAACCAAGCTGGGAGCAGCACAGCGGTCCAACCACACCAACCTAGGCCCAAGGGCTTTAGTGTTGCAGAGGCAGCCAGTCTACTAACGAGCAGCGATGTTGAAGAAATGTCATTACCGCAAAGTAGTACACAATCAAGTTCAACGCAGGCGCAAACTCAGCAGATAAGTGAGCAGCCGCAACAAGAACAGTAGCAGCCGCAACAAGAACAGCAGCAGCCACAACAAGAACAGCAGCAGCCGCAACAAGAACAGCAGCAGCCGCAACAAGAACAGCAGCAGCCACAATAAGAACAGCAGCGGCCGCAACAAGAACAGCAGCTGCTGCAACAGCCTACCATAGTAGTTGTTGCTCCTGACGTAGGGGCATTTCAGGAAATCGAGCTTCCTGCAGACAAAGTGGAGCAAAGTCAAACCACTGTTTCAGAAGATCTATTGTCTTCCAGACCACCAGCAAGGAAAAGGAGGCTTAGTCCATCATCTTCTTCTTCATCCCCGCTTCTGATGATCGTAATGACACTTGGGTCCCACCAGCTCGGTCTGAGAGTGATATACGTCACAAGACAATGCTTCTGAAAAGGAATGTCCCAGAAAAACTTAGAGTTATGGAGGTAGATGTAGAAGAGGGGGGTGATGATGATGTTGAAGAAGATGAGCCAGTCATCACACACATTACTCCCGCCCCAAAGGGATTGGAGACCAACATTCTCACCCTATCCAGAAAGGCTGCTACTGAGTGGGATGTAGCACGGATATCACCAACGCAGCTTACACCACCACTACCTCCAGCTGCCATATTTTCCAAGGCCCGGCAGGGACCTACATCCAGCTCAACCATCTCAGTAGGTAGTGGTAGTAAAAGTCACAGTCTAGGTGCACAGGGTCACATTTCAAGCACACCCTCCAGTTCATCTGGTATTGAAAGTGGCACATCCAGCACTGCCAGAAAGTTCTCCTCCCCAGTTTGGGACTTTTTTTCTGTTAGCACCAAGGAGGAGAACGTTGCTATATGCTCAATTTGTCGGCAAGGTGTTCGGCGTGGTAAGCTTGGTACAAACTATGGTACCGGAGGACAAGCAAGTCATCTCAGAATACACCACACTATCATGTGGGAGAATCACCTACTTCAGTTAAAAGAAAGTAGAAAAACTCAACCCATTGAAGTTGGTCAGGAAGAATCAGGGAGCGATATTATTGCGGTGGAAGGTGAAGAAGAGGGAGGCATTTCTAGCCCTGTCCCCAGTAGTGCAGTGGTACCGCCCACATCCTCCTCAGTAACATCAGAGTTGCACCGCAGTAAGAGCCATACTCTGAGTCAGGCTGAGACACCAAGGCGACGGAGTACCGCAATGAGACAATCTGTGTCGTTGAGCCTAAGTGGGTTAGCACAACAAAGGAAAGTAATTCAGCCTACCATTGAGAGCATGTTTAGGTTGGAGGGGCAGTTCCAACGCAACCACCCAACGACACGGTTGTACAATGCGAAGCTGGCTAAAATGTTAGCCCTGGACCTTCTTCCTTTTTCATTTGTGGAAGGGGTGGGTTTCCTTGAATTGGTGTCTGCCATCTGCCCTAAATGGAAGGTTCCCAGCCGGTCCTATTTCGCAAGAATTGCTGTTCCGGCACTACATCATGATGTGCTGGAATTGGTTGGACAAGCTTTGCAGCAGAGTGCTGTTCACAATATCCACCTGACAACAGCCATGTGGACCAGTTGCCAAGCCACTGATTACATGTGCATCACTGCACACTGGATCTCTTTTGTGGGGGTTAGAGATAAGCTATCTGCACAAGGTGCTGTTGACACAGCTGCAAATTTTGAAGGTACTCGGAAACATGCAACTGTAGCCATGTTCACCATGGAGAAATCTCATACGGCTGAAAACATTTTACACGAGTTTCGCAGCAAGGTTTTGGAATGGTTGCGGCCAATAGGGCTTGGTATTGGTTTTGTTGCCACAGACAATGGCAGTAATGTACTTAAGGCCATGGAACTTGTTTCCTATTTCAGGGTTCCGTGTTTGGCGCACTGCATAAACATTATAGTTCAAGACTTTCTGAAAAAAGAACCCATAGTCAGCAATTTACTGGCCATCTGCCGAAGAATATGCACTCATTTCAGCCATTCTTTTAAAGCTCGGAAGCAGCTGAGGATCATCCAACGTGAACATAGGATGCCAGTCAAGGCACTCATCCAGGAGGTGGCAACACGTTGGAACTCAACGTATTACATGCTTGATCGTCTGTATGAGCAGTACAGGTCACACTATGAATATGTCTGGAACAGAAGAGGGGATGCTACTGTTAAAGGCATGCACCTTGACATGGAGCAATGGAGCCTAATTAAATGCCTGACTGAGATGCTGTGTCCTTTTGATGTCTTCACACGTAAAGTCAGCAAGGAGGACTGTACAATGGGCCAAGCTATCCCATTATTGCAAATGCTTGAGGATCAACTGAATAATGTGTCTGAATCATACAAAGGTGAGGGGGACAAAAGGCAAGCCCTTGACTTGGTGGAGAGCTTATCCCAGCGCTTAGCTGAAAATGTGAGGATACAAAATAAAATTTTGTCTCAAGAACATTACATTTGTGCCACAATTCTGGATCCACGTGCAAAATTTGGACTGAAGACATTCTTTGCTTTTTCCGATTGATGTTGCCCGCTACAAAAGTTGTATAGCTGAAGCAGCCAGTAAGTTGGAAAACGAACGGCTGCTACTTAAAAGCCCGCAAGATCAACCCACAAGGACTGAAGCAGGCCATGCAGGATCAAGTGCAACTTCGTCGGCTGAGGGCAGTGCGTTTGGACCACAAGACTCACCATCACTATCGACCACAGCAACAATAACTGGATCAGTAGGCGGAGTACAATCATTACACGATTGGTATGTAAAGTTAGGCATTAATAAGAACAGTGCTGATGCACAGAGAAAAGAGCCCAAAACCTTACCAGCAGCAACCCTGAACATTGAGCGGATGGTCCAGGCCTATCTGGACGACCCAACAGAGGTGTACATTGATCAAAACCCATTGCAGTATTGGTATAGGAAAAAGTCTGAATGGCCACAGCTCAGGAGGCTGGCGATAAGCTATCTGGCTTGCCCTGTCGCAAGTGTCTCTTCCGAACGTGTTTTCAGTGCTGCTGGTTCCATTGTAACATTGAGAAGGAGCAGTCTCTCGCCCAAAAACGTGGAGAGGTTAACAATGATCAAAATGAATCAGCACTTCATACCACCGAATTACACAATATGTGAAGCAATGGAGGAAGATGAGGACAGTGGCTCAGGTGACGGAAGTATTGTGTCACATAATTACCTACTACTGGCTGAACCCCCAGAGTTTGAGGACGAGCTATACTTCTCTGACAATTAGGCTTGCACTTACTGTCTTCCTCCCTTTTTTCCCCCTTTGTTTGTGTGTCTGTCGTTCCGGTTACAAACTTGTGAATCACAACAAATCCATTACCACCGTCTTCTACTCTTCTAATTTAATATACAAGCTTCAGGTGTGTGCAATTCGACAGTACAGTACTCCGAATCCAGCTCCTCCGCTCCATCATACTGAATCTCCCGCCCAAATCCATTGCCCTCATGAATGATGATTGGATGATGGTAACAATAGTAGAAGAACAAATTCAAACTTTCCTAGTCCTGCTAAAAGAAGTGGAGCATGAATCAGATGACTACTATAGCTCTCCTTTCAGAGCCGAGAGAGACTGCCCATTAACTGAAAATAAGATGGAACAGGTAATGATTGATGCCATGCATTGGACGCATAGTCGCAGACTGAATCATTTTTTTGTGTTTGTTGTGCATGAAGTTATGTAATTGCGTACTGCCACTAATCATCTTTCTACAGAACACACTAAACTTAACTCAAGGTAAATTAAATTTTCCCCTTCTTGAAAATATTAAATTTGTACTTCTCCTCCAGCCTGGTGATACATTGCTTTTAATTCAATACAGGAAGGGTACTCACTCAATCTGCGCAATGAGTATGATTGACACAACAGCACCGTCCATCATGATGATGGCGAAATAGACTGCCCGTTAACTTAAGATGAGAAGGAACAGGTAATGACAATTAATGGCATGCATTGGACACCTGACTCTGAGCGATTGGTCTTTTTGTTTTTGTTGTTTGTTTGTTATGCACAAAGTGAAGTCAAAGTGTACTAGTAATCTATCTTTCTGTACACACTAAAGAATGACTCAAGTCAGTAATATTTCTACTCTTGTTGTGTAATAAAATTTTTACTTATACTGCAGGCCGATCTTCACAGTCAGTCAGTAAAAGTATCGGAGATGATGATGAAGTCAGGAGGGTGTTTCTTGAGTGGCATAAAACGTAAAAGCCTAAAGGTAAACACGTCAACAACAACCACAGCAGACCCAAATGTCTGTGTAGAAGTGGAATAGAGTGTAGCGGTTGGATGACTGCGGTGCATTGATTTTACTAACTTAAACTGTAAACTGCTATGTTTGGAATGGATAATGTGCTTTGCATTTGTCCAACTCTTTAAAAAAAAAAAAAAGTACTCTAAAGTCTTAACGTAGGATGTGCTACTGCTAAGCACTGTGGGCCTGCTCTCTCCTGTTATTGTTGAAGGTCAATGCTGGAAACAGACTAGAGTAGACTGAGATGATGCATACATGCCACCTCGGAAAGTGTTCTTGTTGCACTACACCATAAGGTGTGCATTTGTTTTAACTTTCTTTCTCAATATCCCCTTTGGTTTTCCATCTACAATTACAGGCCGGGCCTTGCCCTATACTTTGGAAAACATTACAATGCACACTTACCTTACCAATAAATCAAAAAAAAAATTCCAGCCGGGCAGTGGCGAGTGGCGACTCGAGGCGACACACCCAAGATTGATGGACGAGAGGAGCAAGAGGAATGCCGAGATGCAAATCCAGTCCACATTTTTTACCAGGATAACACAGTAACAGTATCCACTTAAATCTTCTTTTAAATAATTTGATTAATATTTTGTATGCAATCTTTACAACAGTGTGTTCTTGGAGTTGTTGTTATCATCATTAGGTTTGCTCTGAGTTTACGATTCGTCCCAACCAATATTTAAAATTTCAATCTGCTATCTGTAAAAGTATTAAGGCCGGAACAACAGAACAAGAACTAGAAGTGTATGTAATCCGGGTCTCTCATCATCATGCATGCATTTCCTTTTTCTCCCTTAACATATGGATATGGTAGTCTTCAATGATTGTCGTTTGTTTGTCCATGCATACTGTTTTTCTATGTCAAAACTTGCCCAAAAACCTCCTTCCCATCCATTCAACAAACGCTAACCCTCTTCCCCCGGGCTGTGTGACGTATTGTCGAGGTGTGACTAAATTAAATGTACACCAATACTTAATCACACACTTGCTGGGGCGGATGTGGTGAAAGCAACAGTACTTCAATTTCAAGGCAGAGCGATGATCTTCTTCTGCTTGCCCACCCATGAGTAGGATATTTCAGAGGTTATTTTATTTAACAAAGGAACATATACCTCAGCATGAGTTGCCGGCATTGATTGGATTTGTTTGTTGTCATTCCTCATTTATAGCACTAACTGTTAGGCTGTAGGCCTAGTCAAGTGTCTCGACACAACTATAGTTTGTAACTCTGTCTAGTAGGCTATCCCAACCACCATTATGTTTTTTTGTCAAATATTTGAGCATATTATTGTTGCTCGGTAAGTTCTGTACTGTACTTCACTCTACTACTCCTCTAACAGTCTCTCAAAGGCGATTGACTGTCTCCTTTTCTTTTTTTGCAAATGCTGCCGCCCTGCCAGTGTCTACTACTACTACTATGCTACCACCACCACCACCCCAATCATGGCATGTATGAAAAAGGAAACCATCTTCACCATGCAGCCAGTGCTGTGCCACAGTTGGACATAAACATCAAGCACAGGTAGGAGAGAAGTTTGGGGGAGGCAGAATTAATAATGGACATGTTGTCAATGATTTCATTTTCACACACCAGTCCAAAAAAGGCATAGACTAGAGGACAGACTGAAAGTACTAGAAGGACAAGTCAATGAGTGAGGTGTGTCGCATCTATCTGTTTGTGTCTTATACAGTCAGCCAATTATTTAAATCAAACACAGGCTATGGGCGGCCATGCACCAGCAAGGAAACAGTGTGATGTAAAACAGTTACCCCACCTACAGAACATTAACAACATTGCAGGTAACATAGAAAAATATATTTAATTTACCATAACAAAAATAAACTACACCCACAAAAGCTGACCCCCCCCCCTCCCAAACAAGAATTAAAAAAGGGGCATAACAGGATGACAGGGACTAAGTGGTGGGGCAGGACTCAAAGAGGACACGCATCTGGCCCTCTAAACGGACGACGCAGAGTCTAAGGGCGTGGCAGTTGCAGCCACAGTGGTGGGGGGCACCGGAGATGGCACTACCGTGGCGGCGGGCAGCCGCCAGACGGCGGCGCCGTACCGCTGGAGGGCGGTGGCTGGGACCCGGGGCACTGGAGGAGGCTTGAACAATTGCTGCCGCAGTCTCCTCCTCCTCCTCGGCTAAGACCACCAGCCGCCGGTATTCCCGCTGGATTGCCTCCAGCTTCCGGCGCCGTGCCTTGGCGGCCAACTCCTTGCGATTTTGTTTCGGAGTAGCTGTGTATCAAAAAGAAAAAAACAAGACAATTGTAAAATATACTCCTAGAAAAACAGTAAGACAAGTTAATTATTTATACACATAGTGGCATGGTAGAGTAACACTATAAAGCACAGTAGTACATAACATTTTAAATCTCGCCCGTCCTTCTTCCTTCCTCCCGTCTTTCACTTTTTAGTTGAACAGTGCACCAGGTGCTCTTCTCCATAAAACTTTCAAAGCGGAGTTGAAATCAGATAGATGAGGCCATTGGTTACTCAATACTCCCGCTCCTATGCCAGTTAAAGGGAATTCTAGTCTTATAGTTCACTCTTCAAACGTCCCCAACAACTCATACTTACTTACGACATCGGATAGCGGGCGGACTTTGTCCGCCCGCAATCCTCACGCTAAAAAGGGTGGGGGTCCCGTGGGGACAATTAATTAGGATGATGCGGGCGCATCCTGTTTTTTTTACATTCTGGTTGGCGTTGCCGAAAGCAATGCTAAAAATACATGTTGTGCTGCTTTTCCAAGCACAACATGACGGGCCCCGCACGGAGCCTGTCACGTTTTGCTTTGAAAGGCGGGGGGGTACCATAGCATAGGTAGGCACCCTCCATGGGGGCCCCCAAGCATACACTGCAATGTCTGCATGCCTTTCTGGGGCGGATGGCAATGCCGCCACGCAAAGGCATTCCAAAATGCAGATTATATGGCTGGCGGTGTGTTCAGAGAGACACCACCGCCATATTGAACCCTTTTCCGCCTGGTCGACATGTGGGAGGTCTGAATATTTTCTACAGGGATGGCGGGAGGTTTGCCCCTGCGGTGTCGGCAGTGAATTCCAGCCGGCCCGGCGGGGGCAATACGCCCACCATCCTAATGGGGCCCTAAGTCACAACTGTACAGTATACATATACATACAGTACACCCTTGCAGTGAGTGTACTGTCAAGTTCAATAGTTAAGGATTATGAATCTAACTTACCACCGCCTGCCACTGGTGCTGCCACTCCCCCTACCGCTCCGTTGCTATCTGCAGCAACTGCCGCATCCTCGCCCTCCGCGTCGCCTTCGCTGGCCCCGGCAATGGTGGTCGGTAGTGCGCCTAGAAAACATTACACATTTATTCGGCGTCATATACACCTCCCCCCTATTGATCAGTAGCAAGGTTGAAAAATGAGTTAATACTAACATACATCACTAGTACAAATCAGGTAGTAGTAGAGTAGACACTAATAGTTATATATGATCATTGTAGCCTTTGCTTAATTAGCCCTAGCCATGCTACCATTTTACCTTTGTGTCTTTTATTTTTGCACATGTGACGTTACCTTGCAGCTTCTTGTATAAGACACCTTTGAGCCCACATGACCTGCCTCACACTGCTACTGTCTAGTCTACGCGCTACGTACAAGCGGTCAACAAAAACATTAACAAGCCACTTTTTTAGGAAGTACTGGTGTACTGTTACTGTTAGTCCATATTGCTTATCCATAAATGCTACACTTTTTGGCACGGCTGAGAAATGCTTGCAAGTTGCAATATACTAACGCACACCATTTAATTTGTCGCATTACAGACGGAAGATTCCCTTCTACGAACCAGAGCTTCTGAATGATGCAACAACTACCAGTACTAGGTTCTTCTAAGGTGAGCGGTCCCTTCACTCACATCTTCATTTATAAATTTATATAAACTAAATTCCTAGGGGATGGTGGTGCTGCCTTCCACCACTGTTCAATTATCATTATTTAATTCCCAACTGTATAAGTGTAACAATGTATATTGTTTTAATGTTATTGATTTTCCGGTTGGTGCTGCATTTTATAATAAAACAGTGTACAGAGCTTCTCAATTTGAAATAAACATTTTAAACTTACATAGACTTGGTGGTATTTGGTGTGGACTAACTTACACGAGTGAGCAAATTAAAGTAAGGGTGTGCATGTGCATTGCTTCCACGACTGAGAGGTTGGGTGTGTTATGTTCTGGGTTGTCTACTTGTTGGGTATCTTGGGGGGAGGGTTCCGAGACCTAATAGTTATGACAAGACAGTACTATAGTTAAGCAGTGGAATTGTGGTGGGTGCGGAATTTCTGATTGAGTTGTGTGAGGAAGGTCCAACCTACCATCACCAACATCCTATTTTCTGGTGCAAATGTCTGTGTATGTGCAAGATCCCTACAACAGTAGTAGTATGTCCTATAGGCTATCATATCAAAATAGTAATAAATCTGGTAGGGCTGTTGTTGCTGTGAATTTTCAAAGCCTCAAGATTAACAAAGACTCAAGATCAATAAGAGTAAAAGTAGTACAAGACGACGGCCCAAAGGATTGGACTCAATGGCTCGAGCTACTGGTGAATATGAGTTTTATATTACAACCTTTCACATAAAGAATGGCACTGGCAAACTGGGCAAGACTAGCTACTACTACAGACAGACTGATAGTATGTAGTAGTAGTAGTACTGAGAGTCATCATAGCGGAGGCAGGGATAAGATTTTTGAAACCGTACAGATCGAAGGATAATTGGTGGTAAAAAAATAGCATTTGGAAACAAACAATAGTTTGTGAAAAATATGGGGCAGTAAAAGTTATGGAATAAGAAATATTATTAAAAACAAGAAGACTTACTGGGGCCAGCAGAGGAGCCCTCATTGTTGTCCTCCTGGTGGTGTTCTGACTGTCCCGCCAACTGCCCACTCCCTGTCTGTCTGCCCCTGGGTGCTGATGAACAGGAAAGATATAAGAAAGAGACAAACATTGATGGATGGTGTCAAACAAATACAATATTTTTCAACAACGGTCAAAAAACACTTATGTAAACAACAATTGCAATAACTAAATTGACCGATCTCATCTGGTCAACAAGTAATATTGGGGGATTCGCAGTTCGACTACTTAAGTTACTATTTATCAACAGTAATCCAGTCTTCCATTCTGATTCCAGAATACTAAGTTACAACTAAGCCTAAGTACGACGTACCACCCAACCTAGCCCACCTATTCCAGGCATGCCAATTGTACATTAAGTATGCATTTCCACTGTATTCCTCAACAATGCATATGGTCAAATCATGGAGGACACATGACTACATTTTTTGTATACACCAAATTTTGGTTTGATTGATTGATGCTGATCTGCTAGTGCTAAGCCTACCACCACTCATTGAACAAACTAGAAAAAGGTTCTAATAAAGACTGCCGTACTAGCAGCACGTCACGTAACTGAGTGAGGGGGCATCACGCATACCACTAACAAATTAGAAGCTCATACAAAGTACCTAAACCTAAGTATCAATCCACCCCTATCTATTAGTGACAGGACAAAGTAAGGAGTGGACTAGAGTCACTGTAGCATTACGTAACTTAATTTCTCTAAAATAAACTCGTAAAGAATCACGCTAAGCAAGCGCAAACGCAAAGCTGCAAACAAGTAAGATTAGTAGTAGCACAGAAGAGCACCTGTGTCATAATCACAGAAGACGTTTAAACATTATTAACCTGGAATGTATTGTAAGTAGCAACATTCTAGCTGGTTGGAAGGAAAAAAAGATATTCGCAATATATAACACAGAGCAGAAGAACAGACACAAAATTGTAATAATTAAATAAGTACTCACCAAGCCCCGGGACCTCCACTCCTAGCAGGTCCAGCAGGTCCTGCTCACGATCCAGGATGTCGGACCACCGGTGCGTCAGCTGCGCCTGGGTGCGCCGGACCCCAGAGAAGCACAACACTGCCCGGCGCACGTTCCCCCACCGCTGCCGACGTTCCTGGAGGCCGTACCCGGACCCAGCCCTGCCACCTGCTGCCAGGGTTGAGGGGAGGTGGCGCTGCACAAAGAAAATTAGTGCAGCCAACTCCACCTCCCCAAATAAGGTCCGTGCCTGCACCCCTGTGGGGGCCGCCTTCCGCAAGGAAGGCGGTCGCGGCTCTGGCTGCGACGGCGAACAGCCCTACCCTAAGACATGGTTCTGGGGACGGGGCGGGAAAGAAAAGGTAAAAAAAATAAAGGAGTAAAGGAAATAATTAGCAGGCAATAGAAAGAGAGAAAAAGTAGCTAAAAAACAAAAAAAAAGTAGACAAAAACCAAAAATATAGAAGCAGGAAAATAGTTAGAGAAATAATAAGTAAGAAAGATTAAAAAAAAAGTGGCTATAAACAAAGGATTGAAAAGATTTTGGGAGGATTCAAAATCAGGTCCCAGAACCATGCAATAGAGTGAAAAACAAGATGGCCGCGCCCATTGCGACTACGTGCGCAAATTCGCGCGATATTTTCTCCCCGAGCAAACAAAAAGCAACGCGATCAAGTAAAAGCGGTCGCGAACAGGAAATAACTACCGCGAACGGGCGCGAACGTGCATTGAGCGACCCGAAACAGGAAGTAAGCATTGCGAGAGGGCGGGACAATTGAAAACAAGATGGCCGCGCCCGTGAGCAACCGCATGGGTAAGTTGGCGACCCGCGATCACGCAAAAAATACCGCGAACAGGCGGGAAAAAAACTTCCACGTCTTCGCGATATTTCCGGCGTGGTTGATGAGATTTTCAGCATTTTCGCGATCATTTGGGAAAGTTAATTTCCCAAATTCCGCCCACCCCTAAAAAATACCGTGAACAGGCGGGAAAAAAACTTCCGCGTCTTCGCGATATTTCCGGCGTGTTTGCGGAGATTTTCAGCATTTTCGCGATAATTTGCAAAAGTTAATTTTGCAAATTCCGCCCACCCCTACATACAGGGCACGCTCATGGATGACTTAACTGAGCTTATTGATGAAAGTAGATTTTATACAATCAGGGGCACTTTCCTAGACATGTGCTAATGCAGTGGTTTATGCTGCAGTCAGCCAGCATACTATGAATATCCTGGATCCTTATGTTTTGTCTTATATGTGGGTGGTATAAAATATAAATATACACTGCAACTCATATGTAACATTTACCATCCCTGACACTTTTGTATTTCCTGCATCAACTTCCATTACCCTATTGGAAAGATAGATAAGCTGATTTAGTATAACCAGCTATATATCATGTGTTCTGATTACCAAAAAAAAGCATCAATTGCACAGCAAATTTGTTAATGTTCTGATTGCATAAGTTAAACGTTATTCTCTCTCACCTCTTTCTCATTATATTCATTAATCCTGAGCCATTGACCTCCTAACAGAGTCCTTGCCGTTGCTCCTGACTTAAAAGGATTTTTTGTTCATTTTCGTATATCCTGTGCCATGCGGCTCTCCTCTATGGGGGGAGGGGGAGGGGGTGACTTCATGAATATGGATAGTATGCCCAGGATCACATTAATCTACCCAACTGCCTAAACTATATTCATCCCTAATCTGTAGACATGAGGAAGTGGAGATAGCAATACAAATGTCCTTATGTAATCACAACTTTTACCAAAATTTCTCCACTCCTCATCTCATTTATTAATCATATGAACATATGTAGGCCAAAGGAAAAAACTAGGAACAAGTAGTATCAAAGGCTAAAATTATGAACACATTGTATCACACCAAAAATACAATATGCATAAAGAATCAAACCACAACCGAGGCAGTTCAAATGCAAGGTAGAAACCACTTTTACCTCAAAACAATAGTTTAATTGATAAAAAGGACGTGGCATACTTGGCAACCCTGCTGACATTCACAAACGGAACACCAGATGCTGAAGACCCAGAAGCTGACACTCATGAAGTAGGGGCTGTGTGTAGACTTCAGATGTGGCAGGTTGAGCAAAGCCATTTAAAAGGCACTTACAACATGATCTCAGACCAATCAAATAAGAGTGCAAGTAGATCATCTGAACATACTCACTCATTGCAAAAACAATAAAAAGAGAATAACATCTCTGAAACCAAGCCTTCCTATCCTGATACAAGGTAGCCTCTCTGTGCAGATACAGGCCCCAACATCATCCACCCAACCTCCCCTGCAGGCACACCATGAAGCACCACATTTGGTTGATATGAAAAGAGAACAATACTGTTGAAGGAAGAGAAAGGAACGACCAGTTAAGATAACTAACAAATCGGGTTGGATCCTGCTATAAGGTAACGTATGCAATGAAAGCTCAGTTCATCAAAACTCCTTAAGGAAATTACCACTACCACAAATTCTTCACACAAATGCAAGGAAAATCAGACAAAAGTTCAACAAAGGAGCCTGTATGACCATCAAAATCACTGGATGATCCCAATGCAAAAGCATAGACTATAAAGGTTCAATATGCCCAGGTCATCCCAAGAATGTCCAAAGAATGCTAAAACCCCTCTGAAAGGCACCAAGACTGGAATGAAGCCCAGTGATGGACCTTAGTCCTGTAAGTACATAGTAGCAGGAGAGCTGAACAGCCTCGATCAAATGCAATACCTGAAAAACCTCAA
Source organism: Triturus cristatus (assembly GCF_964204655.1). NCBI lineage: Eukaryota > Metazoa > Chordata > Amphibia > Caudata > Salamandridae > Triturus > Triturus cristatus. The sequence continues at coordinate 1,207,511,795 of NC_140591.1, read as the reverse complement.
TGCTAAACACTTAACCTGTCAGCCACCAAACCATTAACCTACTAACTCATATGATAGGAGAGGAGGAAAAAAAGTAAAAAATAAATGCAGTGAGTGAAGTAGAGGCCAATTATATTGGCACTCCAAACCAGATTTCATAGTAGGTTACCCACCAAGGATAAATGAAGAGAACAGAAGCCCTTTCCACCCAAAACTCAGGCAACACTGGAGGACTTCAGGAAACGGAAATAGGAGGAAAGGCATTGAGGATGTATCTTGGTTAATGCAGAAGTAATTCATCCACCTCCCCCAGGTTAGACAGTTCCGAAAATGGGAGCAGAAGTGGGGCCAAAGTCTGTTGTTCATTGAAGCAAACAGATCCAGTGTAGGAGTCCTGAACTTCCTGCACACAAGACAAAACATTCTGAAAAGACACTTGCCCTTTAATATGAACAACTATAAAAGAAAAGAAACAAGGTTCTGACCATGAAAAATTCCTGCCAATCACCATTGCTTGTCCACAAAGTATCTCCTCCCAGCGGTTGATGTACGTTTTTGACACAGTGTTTTATGTCCTCAAAAACATCCCTGGTTTGAAGTAGAGGTGAGAAAAACTTATAATGTTCCAGATTGCCTCCAGCACCCTACAGTAGGAGTCCTAGGTAGAAGCCGGATTAGAATTGGTCAAGAAGATAGAATTGGTCAAGAAGATGTAATTGATCAATGTGGTTGCAAAGTTGGACATGACACATTTTTCAAAGAGATTTGCCAGAGTTTAAATGTTGGAGAGGGGGCAGAAGTTATTCAGGTGTGAGTGATCAGCTTTGTTTCTTATAGGATGGGGTGACCTTCCCAGACTTCTTGCAATCAGGGATCATGCATTGAAGCAGAGAGGCATTAACGATCTTGGTCCAAAGTGGGAGTATCGATAGTTTGATCTTTTGAAGAAGTTGGGGGGGAATGGGTCACCGAAGTGATCAGATCTGCTAGAATTATGAGAATGGCTTTTTCCTCAACAGTTTTGGAAGAGTTCCACGGAGCGTTGTTTTTGAGGATGTACTCCAGTAGACATGAGGGTACAGCAAACGGAGAAGGGGAAGGTCTAGTGTGAGGTGAGAGAGGACGGTGCTTCAAGGCTCTCTCCAACTCCGACCCAATATTTTTCATCTACTCAAGTAAGGAGGCAAATTATTTGCAGTTTGGTGGTGGAGTGGATACAGCTGGAGAAGGGTAGGTTAGAGAGTAACAAAAACCGGTATGCATTTACTAAGAAGGGAGGTAGCAGGTCAGATATATGGGAACCAAAAGTGGGGGGGCTGGATCCTTTTAGGAACTAGGGCCCTAACACACCCAAATGTGTGTTATGCTTCATCATTGGGCTTGGTCCTCTTCAGGCCAGAGCTGCGATGTCCGATGGGCACCCTCGAGGGGACTTTTTTTAGAGATCTTTTGCCCCAATGCCATCTGTGAAGTGGAGGTGAAGGGTCCTTGGTGTAGATTGAAGGAAATTCAGATGTGAGTGTGTAGTGAATGGTGACTTGAAAATGGACTAAGCAATTCTCTAAAAAGGGGTTTTATTCAGTGAGCTTGCTTGTCCAATTAAAACGTGATAGCCACCAATGGAGACAATGATCCCTGGTTGTCCAGGTGTTTAAAAGGTCGTCATGTCTCTTACCATCGTGGAGTCAGTAAAGATCAATGGGCAATTTGTCAGGACTGAGTAAATCTAATCTACACAGTGTTTGGGACCTAATTGTGAATGCTACTGAATCCAGACAATTAGGGGCCTATTAGGATGGCGGGCACCCTAGCGGCGCTGGAACCGGCCGCCAGTGGGGCGGTGGTCCCGCACTGGCAATTGGGATCCTCTATTCCCAGCATTTTGGTGGGCAGTGCTCACAGCACCGCCCGCCACAATGCTGGGAATGCACGTTGTGCATTGGCATGCACAAGGTGACAGGCATCGCGCGGTGCCTTCCACTTTGTCCATGCCAATGCTATGGTACCCCCCCATGTGCCCCTCCACCCCTCCTAACAACTGAGAAATCCGCATGCCTTTCCGTGGTGGCAATGCCACCACGGAAAGGCTGCTTCCCGCTCCCATCGTAATATGGATGGAGGTGTCTAGCAGAAACCGTCACCATATTCAACCCTTTTCTGCCCTGTCGACTCGTCGACGGGGCAGAAAAGTGGCGGACGGTCTTCCCGTCCACCACGGTACCTCCACCATCATAATATGGCGGGGGGAAATTGGAGGCGGGCGGGGGATCATGTCGGGTGGATCACCACCGCCATGGGTCCGACATCATAATAGACCCCTAAGTACCCAAATATGATATACCTTCAAAAGAGGCTGACCCAATTTGGGTCACTTATTTGCCACCTCGAGTAAGTGCTACAGTTACTAGTGATACTGCACCTGTGACCCACCTGGTCTCGAGCGTCTCGAAAGTACCTTGAATTAAACACCAAGCAGTACCCTTGGAAAATCAACTCAAACACCCACAGATGTTTTTAGTTGAAGGTTTTAGATAGCAGAAGCAAGACCCTCGCGGGTATCAGAGCACTGTACACGTTAAAGAACAGAGAAATATAATATCAATATTATAATAGTCGAGAAACAGTTCAGGATATGGCAGATCCACGATGAGGGTTGGATCACCTCAATGATAACACAGAAGGTAGTATCTTGGTAGTTAGTGTTGTGATCAGTTTAGGCACCAACATCCTTCACCCTTCAGGCACCTCTCCTGTCCATCATCCTACCCAAATATTCACCAGCCTCTCCGAACAACATCAGATAAGGGTCCCCTTCATAATTGGTGACTCTGAACCCTCTCGTGTTGCTTCTCCATGTTTTCTTCCACATCCCATACCAGTAGCCAGTGAGGCAGGGGTTCACTTATGGCACATCAGAAGCCCACTGCAGAGCAGACAAGGTGAATGAAGGAGGGTTTCTCTGGCCACTGCAAAGCCCAACATAGGTACTGTTGGAAATTGGGTTACTGGTTGAGGGAGAGAGAATCCCTACTCAAGTAGCAACCACAATTTCTGTCAGGGTGAAGTAACAAGCAAGCCCTAAATTTACCTGTGCTTAGCCCTCTTGTAACTTGGCACAAAGTAGCATAATAAAGTGAAAACACAACATATGAAAAATCCCACCCCAATTTAGAACAAGCATTTGCAATGCAATCAATCTCGCCTTTGGGACCTTCTATGTATTTAGCTATGCAGTACATTAGCCTGGGTGCTGAAACATATACTGTTCTTTAACATGGAGGGAAAGTAAGCATTAAACTGCGTGACACACCAGGAATGGGAACACATGGAGAGAAATATTGCCTTTTAGTGGAAAATAGTATAGTCCAAAGCTCTGTTTTTAATATAAAATCAGGGTCTTCGGTGGTCATATCACAGAAAATACAAGATTTGAAAAAAAATATTATTGTCTATGGGTGCCCGTGGAAGACAAATTCTATGGACTGGAATCTAGAGAATGATAAAGTAATTCTAGTATTTTACTGACCTTTGACGGTCGTTTTCTATCAAGAAAGTTAAATAGAGGCAGTTACCAGAAAAATTAAAAACAGAAAGTCGCTCAGCAGAAAGCAATTCTGGTATTTTACTGACCTCTATTGGTCGTTTTGCATCAAGACAGTTAAATAGAGGCAGTTGAACAAGCAGAAAGCAATTCTGGTATTTTACTTACCTCTGCTGGTCGTTTTCTATGAAGACAGTTAAATAGAGGTAGTTGAACAGAAAATAAAGTCCCCAAGCGGAAGCAGACAAGTCCTAGGGCTGGTTTCCAGAGCTAACAAAGTACATACACATATATGTATATACTAAAGTATATACAAGGGGTCTCCAATGCTCGACCTAAAAAAGTGAGGAAAATCGAATAAATGATTTGACACCAAAACAACAAAAATCCTATCATTAGCACTGGAAATATGCAGTTTAATTAGAGTTAAGTGAAAATAGCACCAATCTCCAACTGTGATTATCTGGTCATGCTGGAACCAGGACAACGTCACAACTTCGGACCGACCGAAATTAAGTGAGGGTCGGATAAATGGACTACATTAGGCATGCTGAACAAAGTACCTTCAAACCTGGTTGCAGATAATCACGAGATCCCGAGTTGAGGATGCATCATGCAGCGGCAATTCAGAGTACCTGTGAGGCTGCATTGTGAGTTCCTGCTTCATCATCGAGGATGCCATAAATGAGGGGCTTACGATGTGAAGTCTTCTGTCGGAGAACTGTTCCACACCGACCGTTCCAATGAAGCTGCAGGGCTGTGATGCAGAGTCTTGCATTATCATTGAGGATGCTAACGAATGAGAGACTTGAGATGGGAAGGCCTACATCAAGGATGCATCACACAATGTCAGTTCTAATGATACTGTAGTCTACAATGTGAACTCCTGAGTAGGGAATGCGTCCCGCAGTGGCGGTTCTGAAGCAGATCTGTGAGGAGATGCATGGTGCTGCATTGGATCTGCCCATAGGATCATATATGGACTGGTAGAGCACCTTCGTGACCTTCAGTTCCACTTTTAAATGTCCAGTACTGGTGTGGTACCACTTGGAAGGGGGGGAACCCACAGCAGACTAAGTCCAGGTGCTGGGTTCAAGGTGGTTGGAACCTTTTCTGTTCCTGAGGCTCTGATCTGTAGGATAGTCAACTAGCTGTTAGAGTCACTCTGGTGGGATCAAGATGCAGGTCTCGTCCTTTTACTCAGGCAGCAGGGCACCGGAACAGAGTACCAGTCCTTCTTGCAGAGCAGCAGAACAGTCTTTCTGGATCTTTCATAGGCTCAGAGGTGTAATGAAGAGTTTGGTCATATGGTCCATTATATATACCTGGTGCCCACTTTGAAGTACAAGAAGGTTCTAGAGTTCCCCACCCCCAAGGGTGCTTGAAATATTCTGCTACCTTGCCCTAGCCCCCAGCTTGCCTGTGGTCACAAAGGCTAGTGCCAAACCATTTGTGAGCGTGCCCAGGCACAGCCTTTGTGATTTGCAAGTGTGGTGGGTGGGAGCTCCTCACCCTTATCAAGTCAGAGATGCCCATCCTACCAACATCTATCTTCCCTTTGTCTCACAGTCTGGGAGCAATACACAAAGACCAACTGTCAGCTAGACTTAGTCATCTGACCCAGGAAACAGGCAGCAGACACCAAACGATTGGGCAAGAAAAGGGCAACTTTCTGAAAGTACCATTTTCAGAATTGTGACTTAATATCTGACTTTACCATTAAAGAGGGCTTTAAGTTACAATTCTTGAAGCACAAAACTCGACTTTCCTACCTGCTCCCAATTGAAAGTTATCATATATTAAATATATAAGGGAACCTACTGTTATACTTTTGGAGAGGTAGGCCTAGCAGTAGTGAAAAATGAAGTCCAGCTTTTTTTACTTCCAGAACATGTAAAAGTTAAACATACCTGTCCAAATTTTTAAATACACTGCACCCTGCCCTCTGGGCTATTTAGGGCCTTCCCTCAGGCTGGCTTAAATGTTTTAAAAATGAAGGGCTAGGCCTCGCAAAAGGTTTATTTTGCCGGGTCGAAATGGCACTTTAAACTGCACGCACAGGCTGCAATGCCAGGCTTGAGATATGTTTAAAGGGCTTCTTATGTGGGTTGCACAATCAGTACTGAAGGCCCACTAGTCGCATTTAGTGTACATGTCATGGGTACATGTTGCACCACTTTACTAGGGACTTCCAGGTAAATTAAATCTACCAACTGCATGTAGGCCAATGATATCACTTTTAAAGGAGAGAGCACATGTACTTTAGCACTGTTTAGTAGTGATGAATTGCACAGAGCCCTAAGGCCAACAAAAACAAGATCATCAAAAATGGAGGAGTGAGGCAAAAGGTTTGGGCGAAGACCACCCCAAACGCTGACAGGTCTAACAGGTACATTTCATGCCAGTCATTTTACTAGATTGCCTCCATAGCCTCATCCAAGCACCATACCTTCACTCCTGGCCCAGCCCATTTACTTTGCTGTCTCCACAGTCCTGTGTGGCCCTGTGTCTCCCTCACCAGTGAACGTTTTGGGATGAGGCTCTTTAGTACTATGTCTTGAAGACCTAGAGCAGGTCTATTTTAATATTATTGGTAAAATGTTAAAGAATGTCTTATATGCAGGAGAAGAACAGTTCGCAGTTTTTGTTTTCTTGCCCTTTAAATCATTTTCACTTTTACTTGGACTTTTTTTTCTTGAATGTTTCTGGACTTAATTAGTTTAAAGATCTTATTACACTGTCTCATCCAAGTTCAGAAACTTTAGCTATACTGACAAATGTGTTTAGTTAGTTTGTTTATTGTTCATATTTTTCTAAATGAAGCTTGCCCTTCCTATCCTGATTCATTTTCTGTATCCTGAAAAGGTTTCTTTGTCTCATTTACTGTAGATACATATAAATGTATAGTCTATATTTAAAAATCGACTCAGTCATTTATCTCTATTAAGTTGTCTGGGGCATAATTGACATATACAGCGGCATAGGTATAAAACAAGTTTACATTTTGCAGAAATCTCACCACACACATTATTCTGAGATGTCAAACCTGTAGGTCACAATACACCAGAGAGCTTTACATATATTTTCACAAAGGTTGGAAGGTTTATTTTTTTTAATGGAGGTGGCGGGAGTAGGTAGTGAGTGATATATGTGAATCCAGGTGGGTAAATTTACATACTTGAACAGGTGGGAGAAGTGAGGGTCATGTGTGATAATGTGGAGCCCTTGTACACTAAATAACACTGCTGAAACATTTACTTGATTTGACCACATATTGGATAAAAAAATATTTCACAGCTGTAACCCTTCATGGAGTGTACTGGGGCATAATAATAATAAAAATCAACAGCATCTACGAAATCTTTGAGCCCAACCGGACCATTTTAACCTTGCATCCCTCCTGCCCATCTTTACCAACACCCAGAGGACTACCAACACCACTCAAGAAACCACAGCAACCATGCTGTCCATACACTCCTGGATACCCTCAGAACCTTGCACTCGCCATGTCCCAGGCATCATCAGCACAGTCCTTAACCAGCTCAATCCTCTCAGCCACCTACGCAGATGCCTGGAAACATGCCGCAATACTCATTCTCCTCAAGAAACCTTCAGCAGGCCTTAAGACACTAGCCAACTACACAAATAGTTAACTACTAATAACTATAATTACTAAAACAAATTGGAAACGGTAAAATGGAAATTCTTCTCCCACAGCCGACAGCTTTACCTTGTGAACAATTCTGTGGTCCAGTTCCTTTCAAAAGAACAACAATTGAGATTTGCTGTCTCTGGACCTATTTGCACTTATTCTCCAACCACATATGTTCAGAAATGTGTTAGACTGTATGCATGTTGTTTTATTAAAAACATAGGATGCCATTCTCTGAATGAGAGATATGTTTGTTACTTAATACTTTAGGCAAAAAGATAATAGTAGAGAATTTGTATACACAAAGCATTTATTATAAACAAGCTATTCCCTTAGACTATGGAACCTGCATTTTTGTTTAGAAAAAAGTAAAGTGTTTTGGCTGCCTGTGGTGATGCTCACTTTCTGCATTTTTCAGGAACATCCAGGGCAATGTAAAAGGCTACTCTGAGCACTTGAATCACTGAAAATCATGGACGAATCGGTAGATATTTACAGGTATGCATTATACTTGCCCTTGGCTGTGAAAACTTTGGGCCAGATTTATAATGCTTTTGTATCAGGTTTGTGTTACTTTTATGATGCAGACCCAACGCAAAATCATGAAAAATGTAAATCTGGAGCAGTGTCAAATTCCATGGGTGTTGCGTCGGAAGACCCACAGCAAAGCCCATGGAATGTCTCCTGGGCTCACAGTAAGATGACGCAGCGATTTGTCACATCAGTATTTCAAATGCACATTGACCAGTGCTACATTCAGTTTGAAACACCCTTATCATTGTAATTACGTATTTCAAGTAAATTAAGGTTTGCTGAAAAAATTTGACATACAACTGCAACTCCTTTTAATAATTAATGGGCTATGCTTGAAGTCTTTTTTACAATTTCACTATTTTACACAAGTCAATATTGTACACTGATCACTGCATTGTGGCCCAGTTTGTTTAAGCCACTCTCTTTAACTTTACCGCCGTATTTTTTGCTTCAAATAAATGCAATTTGTCACACATTTCCAGCCCGTTTGACTATTGTCTTCATAGATAACCCAATTTCTTGTGGATACATTGCACTGGATCTGTTGCTTGAGAAGTTAATTTACCTACAGCATCCAGAAAAGGTCTTATTTGGAGTAGAGACATGGTACTCCATCAAAATATGGTACATGTTTGGTAGAGTCCCCCATGAGACAAATTCTAAATAAAGCCCTTGGCCAATTTTATTTCCATTCACTCATTCCTCCTCGCAATACAGGATAGTTTTGAATGCATTCTCATGGACCTCCCTGTAGCCTCTAATACCATCGATCATTTAGCCTTATTTAATAACCTGATGCACTAAATTAATTTGCCAGCACCTTCTCACAGTACTTTGAGTTGAACTAGAGTAAGAGAATCCAGCTGGTCTAAATTAGCTCAAGAAGATACAGATCCAGACTTGTAACCTGACATACACCATCCCCCCAGCATTCACATCTCTCACCAGTGAGCTTCAACTTACACATTAATGGCAGGGTTTCACGAAAATAAAACCTGCTTGAATAGAACCCCTCCGTGTGTTGAATAATAATCAAAAGACGGGTGAAACTAATAACACAAAACTAATGGGGAAAGATGAAACTGCGCAAGCGCGTGTTGGGAGTGTTACGGGTAGGCCACAAATGCACACGACTAATGTAGTAAATAAATAAGTCAAAAGTCGAGAGTTTATTTTTCACCAACAGTTTGAAAATAAATGTATAGCGCGTAAAGAAAAGAAAGCAAATGAACATGTTCAAGGTGCTTTTGATGGAGTTTTACAAAGTGATAATTAATGCGTGTATTTGTCTTTCCTAAAAGCATAATCTGCTGCCCTGCAGGAAAGGCTGAGTGACATTTTAGAGTTAACATGAAAATACTAGAAATGTAGAGCGAGGCGAGAATGAACGCTGTGAGCTGTCCTTCGCAAGCTCCTGATGATGGCCAAGGTTGCGCAGAGAAGGAAGAGATAAAGAAAGAACTTCCTTGGCGAGCGGAGCATGAGGACATTTGTTATAATAAAATGTTACATGAGTGAGATGGAGAGACATACAAACATGGAAGCTCGATACTAGAGTTTCCTATGCTGGAAGTAATTACAGTGTGTGAAGATAGAAGACTAGGACATTATGAAGTTGTACACATCGAGAGTGGTGTGACTGAACACCCCTTGTTCTTGACCAACCACAAAGTGCAAAATTATGTGAGATGACACAATGAGGGTTGGACGTTTAGTGAATTTGGGGTATAACTAACTATACTAAGGGGTGTTTTTTTGGGGGCGTTTTCTTACTGTGCGAGAGGAGAGAGCTGTGATGCTGTTTCCTATATTTCATGGTCTGGCTGTTGGTCTGCTCACCCTGACTCTTTGACTTTGCTCCTTAACTCTTCTTGAGGGGCCTAGCATACTCTGAGAAGTGTGGCTCACTGGTTAGAGGAGGCATACCCTGAAGCAGAGGTCAGACCCGGGACCAGGGTTCAATTCCCGACGCGGCAGGGTCTGAGCCCAAGTGTCCACGGACTCGATAATTCTCTCTTCGGTGCCTACTCGAATCATGGGTTCACACTCTGCAACTCTGGGCAATAGCTTGCTTAATCTTCACTACGGCCCCCCCCCCTGCGGCAGGATGCCTGGCTTTCACCTTGGGGATGCCCAGTACGGGTTATCTCACAGGGAAAAAGCCAGGACGAGTTCCCAATGCAAGCGCTGAGATGCCCAAGGGTAAGTCGAGCGCTATATAAGAACACACATACATACACACATACATACTCTCATGGCCGGAGGGTAGCTTTTCAGATTTCTTGAACTACATATGATTGGTTAGTATGATATTCTGAATTTGCATTACTTATTTGCAAATGTCTTGTTCTTTATACTTTTGTCTCTGTGCCTATCCACTCACTCATTGCGCTGATATTTGAGATGTATAACTGCTATTATATTTGTTAATGATTTTCTCTTATGTGGTGATCTATGATTCAAGCTGCATTGTACTTGGTGAGCAATCTCATTATATTAGATAAAACATTTTAAACTCACAAATGGGTTTGTCATTATTAGTGATATTGTTTCAATGATACAAAAGATATATTCTATGATGATTTAGTAATTCTAATATTATTTTACCAAACCCTGGTTGACTTATGAAGATGTCATCGCCAAATGAAAAGGATAAATAATGATGAACCAATTGGTAAGATTTCAGTAAACTAACCCAGCGTGGAAAGGAATCTAAGGTATTGAATTTGGGTCCAGATGATAAATTTGTAAGTTCTTGAAATGCTGGATTAACATCGAGCCAAAGTATTCCTGCTAAATTGACAAAGCTTGGCATATTTTGAACACAGGGAATCTGTCTGTAGAAAGACCGCTTTTCGCTTTTAAGCGGAGTGGTAATTTACGGGACATGCTGGTACATACTAGACCCAGAACTGATGTAAAAGTAATGAGACAACCAACTATATGGGGAGCAACACCAGTGGTTGGACATTTTCCGTGTGGGGCATGTTCAGTTTGTCCTTTAACACAAAAAGTGACACAACTTGAGTTAGGCCTTGAAACCCCTTGGATTTTGCATACACACACTAATTGTAACACAAGTGGTGTTATATATATGATCAAGTGCCCGTGTTCACTTATATACATAGGTATGACTACGAGGAAGGTTAAACAAAGAATGATTGAACATCGCAGTGCCTTTCGCTGTAGAAAAACCAACACTTGCATGACAAAGCATTTTTTTGAAAAGTCACACAAAGAAGATGACTTTACTTGGGTGATTATCGACAAGGAGCTGTTTGCAGTGGTTAGGGTGTCTAGGGAGGGCAGGTGCACGAACCGTTTCAAGTCTGAGAGGGGGGTCCGCCAAGGTTGCATCTTGGCCCCCCTCCTTTTCACCATTTATATCAATGGACTTGGAAACAGTCTAGTGAAAGTGGGGACGGACGTTCCGCGTGTGGGAGATATACTGGTACCAGCACTCCTATACGCGGACAACGCAGTTTTATTAGCACAAACGGGAGTCGGGCTCCAAAGACTTTTGGATCAATTTGGGGCGTTCATGGGCCAGCTAGACTTAAAAATTAACGCCAAAAAATCACATACAATGGTGGTAGGCAAATGCAGAGGCAGGAAAAAATCCAAGACCTTTTTTTGCGAAGGGGAGCTGGTCTCTAGAGTCACGGTCTTCCCTTATCTGGGCGTCCTTTTTGACGATAAGGGATCTTTGGGCCCCCAGATTAAGGTGAAGAGCGTGTCCATGGCTCGCTCTTCTTCAGCTCTTATGGGCTTCTCAAGGAGATTAGGGTCTCGGCCCATGGAGGCCCTTCTGAAAATATATAACACTAAGTGCCTATCAATCGCCTCTTACGGTGCATCCTTGTGGGGCTATGCTCATGTGGATAGGATTCAAAGAGTGGAGAATGGTTTTATCAGACAGCTTCTCTCCCTCCCTAAATCCTCCCCAACCTTTGCCTTACACTCGGAGGTGGGCTTGGATTATCTTATGGATAGGTTGAAACTGGCCCCTTTGATCCTCTGGTTAAAAACCTGGCTCAACCCAGAGTTAACACTAAACCATGTCATCTTGTCTGATGTCAGGGGTCCGGACCGAGCCCACAAAATTCCATGGATGTCCTACCTGGAAATAACTTTTTATCAACTAGGCCGTATAGACCTTTTTAAATCGCCAGCTTCTATCAAAAAGGAGGACGTGAAATGGATCAAAATTAAATTTATGGAGAGGGCCAGACTGGAGCGGGAGGTAAAGGAATTGGAGAAACCTGCGGTTAGGGCACATTTTATGCTAACCTCTTCCCCCTCTTTGGAGCCTTACCTTAAAATTGTCACTAAACCCTTACATAGGTTTTTTTTGACCAAATTTAGGTTTAACTTGATTCACCAGATCCTAGGTGGTCACCCCTCCTGGATAAAACCTGAACTAGGCCCCCCCCTGTAGCTGCGATAAATTCTTGCAACAAGACACTTTACATTTTATCATGTTTTGTGAGATTTTCAGGGATATAAGGAAAAGTTACCGGGTTCCATTATTGAAAGAGGCTGGCTTCATTCAGGTTAGGCCCGCTCTGGTCTATATCCAGCACCTGGGGTCTACTCGTATCATTTTTTGCGTAGCTAGCTTTTTAGTGGCAGCTCTTAGGATTAAAAAGCAAACTCCCCTCAACGATATTAATGAAACATGTGAGGTTTTAAACAATTTTTAAACAATCAAATAATTCGCCAAGAACTTTTTAAGGTTGTCCCGTTTTTTATGTAAAACTGCTATTGAGTGTTATATGTGTATTTTGTGATTGTAATTTTGTATTGTCGTTTTTTAATGTCTTTTATGAGTCTAACGATTCGAATAAAGAGTATTTGACTGACTGACAAACCTAAATACAATGTCAACATGGGTCCGTTAGAGAGAGTACTATTTCGCAGGGAACAGAGATGGGTGTTCCGTTTGAATAGTCATGTCACTGGTCTTAATGAAGATATACTGTGGAATACATTATGAGATTGATTCTGTGATACAATCTCACTCCCACTGTCTCTTCACATTGCTGTTTGTCATATCTTTGACTACTTGTTGTGGTCATTGCTGAGTCCAGATAGATGGTGTTGAATAAAGATGTTATATACACCATTTCCACACCACCTTTATACTGTTTGAAGAAGGGTCTAACATTTGGCGATCTGGCCCTGGTATATTCGTTGATAAATTATGAGGAATTACATTTGGGAGATAGTGGTGTGTCCGTCTTTTTAGTTTGAATACTACTTTGTTTACGATACCTGATGTGTATATTTTACACGTGGGTATGGAAACTAGCTCTAAGAGACCTATACTCTTTATATTATACATTTTTATGTATTTTATATTATGGTTACAGTGATATAGTTTTATTCGCTCTTATGTAGACACACACACTATGTGTCCCACAATACATCACATTGGGACATTAATCAAGTAAAAAATAGCGAGTTGAATTTGTACATAGTTACAGTTCTCGGTCCATTGAATATGGGCTAATTAGTATGAAGAACGATACTGCTATCAAATAAGTAATATTGGTTGTGTCCCGAGCTAATTGTAAATTTTACTCGGAACTTTTAATCGAGTTTAACGTGAACCGGAAGTTCTTGTTGACTTCCGGTTCGCCTTGTTTGTGCGGAACGAAGGAAACGAGAATATACGAGTTGGTAAGTCACGTTTCCTCCCTTTTGATCCTTCTGGTTAAATAATAATTGTCGTTTGAGATTATACTCGCAAATACATCAGCGAGATGTCATAAAAGTATGTTGTGGAAGACAACACTCTTGTGGGTGCTGTTTTTAGGAGATGTGTCTTGAAACTGTGTTTAGAGGAATAATTTTTGAACAATTGGGGGCAGCACAATATAGTAATCGGTGTGCCATGACTTACGAGGGAGATTGTTGAATCTTTTACCAGTTTCGTTTATCACAGCATTAACATGGGCAGTGAAACGCTGTGACCTTATACTGGGAGTGCTTTACAAGATTGTTTAGGCACATCACTGTAGGCAAGAAAAGTGTCTCTTGTAACTGAGACTCAATATGATGTGTTAAATTGTGTGTACTTGCTTGTTTCTTCTTTTTTACATATTTTAGACACCCGTTCGCAAAGACCATTGAAGGGTACTGGCAGGTATTGAACTGCTTAATGATGAGGATAATACTCTTCATTTTATATTCACCTGTGTGCCACTTGGGTGTTTTTTGGCACAGAACGTATATACACTTGATGATAGATATTGGAGAGGAACAAAATGTGAGATATTGAAGGCTGTTATATTCATGTATTACAGAAAGAAGACCCAATGATGCTGGTCATTCATGAGACCTACAGATTTTAAGTATGGTTTTTTGTCACGTATTTTAAGCAGAGCGACAAGACAATGGTCCTGATGAATGCCATGAATTCGTATCAACAGGCAGAAACATGTTGACCTGACCTAGCCAGATAAGAAATTTTGTATTCTTATTGTCACGCTACTTATTTTAATCCATCCATTAAGGAGAGTCAATAAATAATTTTTCTCCTTATAGAGATGGTTTTAGATTCACATTAGATATTAATTTTTTGCACTCTGCCCCTTATTCACACACTCACATTGGAGTATAGAACACCTCATGCTCCTCTCCTGCGGGAGAGTTGTAGCCCACACAGAGTACCTTGCAGACACTGTGTGCAAGAGAGGACCCAATGATGAAGCATGTCACCATCCTGGTGAGTGAGGGTTCTCGTCTTTAAACTTAATACTGTTCACAGGTACAATCTGTATTGTTTGAATATTTTTCTTCAGTTTTCCTTCCCAACATTTTTCCATTGCAGTATTTTTTGTGAATTCTTAAATTGACAAAGACAGCAGCAGTGAAACAACAAACTGGTGATGTAAAACCATATCATAATGGCACTCCAGACAAGATACTGCTCAAGGTCAGACCCGCCTCAACACAATACAAGTCTGGAATTCAAAAGCCTACATCATGACAGAGTTTGTTCTCATTGCCAATGTGAACATATACCACCAATTCACAGTATCACTTATTTGTATGAATTTGACAGCTGGTCCTGCCCTGTTCCTGCCCTCTCTTCCATGTTCTCCACCTGCCACTTCCAACCACAGGATTATCTTCACAGCCACACCACTTGTTAACCATATGCTCCAACCGGGTGGTAAATAGATGTTGATTTGGGCCCAGTATTACACACGGAAGAGAGAAAACCTTGCAAATTTCTATCTGGTATCCTTGGGTCCACATGTTGTTCTCTATTCCAGGAACATTGAATATCTAGGTTTTGGATAATAGCTGGAAATTGTAATTAGGATCACACAGTATCCGCACATGTAAATCCTACCAACTCATAAGTACCCATAAAGATCATTATTTTAGAGGTCAAACCAATAATATTTTGAAATAAAATATACAGTTGCTACAAATATATCATCACTTATTGCAAGACACATAGGTCTGCCAGTGGATTGCTGCCAACTTCCTAAAGTTCATCCCAAATTACTGGTGAAATCAACAGATAGGACCCATCCAACATGCTAGATGTAATGAGTCTGTTTACCACTCTATAGATTCCAGTCTTTCTTGAACAAATCTCTAAAGTAGTCAGCACTTGCTTCTGGCATCTGAAACTGTAAACTATTTTTTTGCTTTATTTTGGCTCATCACATCATTTCCTGCTTAAATAGCCCTAGTCCAATCCTATTAGGACTAAGGCAATTCATGCTACATGAGCCTTTCTTTCAAACACTTCAGGCACCTAAATCTGGTACAAAATGCAGCTGCCTCTCTGATTACAGACACCCCATGACGAGGACACATCGGACCCTTCCTCTCTCTCCTTCAATGGCTGCTCATAAAGTTCATCGTGCCATCTACGGCAGAGTCCCACACTTTGTGTGGGACTCTGCCGTGAAACTCTAACCCAAGTGCAAAATGCCACCTCTGCCTTCGTCAGAGGTCCCCTCTTTCCACTGGCCAGTTTTTGATAACTATTTGTAAAACCTGCAAGATGAAATTCGTGGATAGAGAATTTTCTGTTGCAGCGACCAGGAAGTGAAAAAAACGTCCAATCTTTTTACTCCTTATCTCTGTCATTTTTGTAAGACACTGAAGTCCTTGGTTTTTGCTAATTCATTTTAACCTCTGTCTCTCTCCCTTACTATTTCTATCCATGTTTTTCTACAGTGCTAACAATCTTTGGTGCAGAGCCTTATATAATGAAACCCATTACAAAGGACTGCAGCAGAAATGGCACGTAAAATCAGGAACTCTTAACTTAGATCTGACAGTCAGACAAAATAATATTTGACAGGTTAGTTGACTGGCGGAAAATAAAAGCTCAGCTTCCTCGCCTGCTTTGATATCTGAGTACCTCTTTAGGGAGCCTGTATACGAAATGAAATGGGTCTGACAAGCTGCCCACCTCTCTCAATTGAAAATTAATTTTCGTCTCATATTCGTTGAAAACTCATGATTCTCTTAACAGGTGGTAATGGCAGCAAATATAACAGTGGCCCTTTCTGTGACTCTATCTGGATATGTTGATTCTTGACCAGCAATCATCATTTTTCTGCCTCATGCTACCTTTAGAAAAAAATTGAAAGAGGCGAGCAAGCACCTCAGATTGATATCTCTCTTAAGTGATGACCATTGACAGTTACAGAATGAGTCACCCTGTCTTCAAATATTCAAGATTGCCTGTTTCCGGACTTGGAAAAATGAATGCATTTACTGTGAATATTAGCTAGCTGTCAGTCCCTTCATACATATTATTTAATACGCATCTTGTTTACTGCTACTAAAGGAAAAAGATGTGATATAAATTCAGAGACAAAACAATTTGTTTACTTTTAAAGTCAAACAAGGCGCTGGGAATCAGCTAAACACGATCAAACAAGCCAGAAATGTCAGGGACAGTTCTCTGCTAAACAACAGAGCTCCATTTCCAAAGAGAAAGGATAATTATTCTCGCCTTACAAGCTAGACGGCTCTTCATTAGAATTATCCGGTCTCCTAAAGTGGGCACCAAATTAATCTGCATTAATCCTTGTTATTGTGATTGCATAATGTCTGGATTCAAATGTCTGATGTGCTGTTCCCTTCTTCCTGTACCCCATGGCAATCAGAAGTGTGAAAATAAACCTTGCGCTTAAATGGAAACAGTGCATTTATGGAGTGGAGGACATAATCAGCCTGTAGGAAAAGAAATATATTTTCTTCACACATGGATAAATATACGACGTGTCAGTTTTGCACTTATGCTGTTCCATGTTAAAATATGCAGCGCTGCATCTCACGCTGTTAAAATAGACAGTCTCACTTTTGGATACATTAAGACTTGAAGCAATGTACATTTTCAGCCTTAATTATTTAAACCACTAACCCGACAATCATGTTTTTGAGAACATTGACTTAAATAGGTTTCATATATGTATGCGTCATTCCTGTAGCCGTGCTAGCAGTTCAACATTATCTGGACTATTTATGTACTTTTTGAATATTGATTTAAAAATGATGATAGAGATCTTATCTGCCAATTGTACTCATGTTGAACCGCTTGATTTTGGTCCTTGCAGAGTCTCTTCTGAGGACTGGGCCTGTATTTTTGCCTCAGCTCTCATCTATTTCTCTGCATGGGGAAACCTTTCAAACGCAGAAGAGCTAAAAAGGAAACAGGAGGGTTGCTTGAGATAGGACAGACCTACTGAAATGTAAGTTGTCATGCAATTTTACTAAAAGTGCGCCTATCAAAGTAGATCCTGTATCGATTTACGTCAGAATATCAACCACAAAAACATTGTGGGGTTTATTCATGAGCCCTTTGTGCTGCCGTTGCGTCACTTTTTGTGATGCTGCGGCGGTATTAAAGATGAGCCATTCTTACAAGTGACACATCTAAGCAGATACGTCACTTTGTAGAGCCATCCACTGTATTATACCTGTGTCAGGTATAATGCATGCAGGGTGGGCATTGCCCAATAAAATAGGGTCGTAGAAGTGGGACAGTGAAATATATGAGATTTCACTACGCCAATTCTAGGACACCACTGAGTCAAAATTGTACGCCTCCCTCACAGCAAGCATAAGACTGACACAGGCGCCTTTAACATGGGACTTTACCATGTGTATGGACCCATTGCTGGAGTAGGGTCACTTTTGCGACACTCCAGCAATGCGTCATTACTGCACTTACAGATACGTCAGAAATACTGGTGTATCTGTAAATACTTGCACCATGGAGCACCATACACTAAATACGGCACATCCATGGTATCGCAAGGAGTCCACACTGAAAAGTGTTGCATTGCGGTTTTCATGCAGCGATGCAACACTTTTCATAAATGAGGCCCTGTGCTATGTTTTAAAATAAAGACACAAAGCGTTGTTATTACAGTAAATGTTCCGCAAGCACACCTTCAGTTAACAAAGATGATCCAATGTAGACATTTAAAAGCCCATACATGGAGCCATGAAATATGGAAATATTACACTGATTCATGTATAAAATGGTTTCATCATCCAAATAACAGCCCCCAAACAACTCCGCGGAGCTTTAACATTGTCAGGGCCTCTGAGATTTTAAGGCATGAAGGATTAAATTATGGTTAGGTAAATTATAGTGCAAGAAAATAGGAATGATGGGGTATTAAGAGGCCCGTTTTCTGGCAATATCATTTGGATCCATTTGAACTAGAACATTTGTGTTGAAATCTGCAAATTATTTGGCAAATGCAGTAAGTCTACAACTATGCAGTAAATGCTGCAGCCAACTGTGTCGTAGAATTCTATTGGCCCTAACCATTGTTAAGTGTTTCATTGACATTGTTTTCATTTAAGTTAAACAAAACACAAAGATTTTAAGTCCATTCAGAAAGCATTGTTAACCCCTTCGGTGCTCATGACGGAACGGTTCCGTCATGAGCCACGGTTGAGCTGTGCTCATGACGGAACCGTTCCGTCATGACCACGCCCGCGCAAGATTCCGTCAGCACAGCGGCGGAATCTGCGCAGCATGGAAGGGGTTAACTTCACTTTGACACCTTTACGAAAACTGCATCAACATACTCTGCATTCAGCAGACAAATGTATTGTTAAAAACACAAAGGTCAAACAGTCTAGTATTTTACTTACTTTTTAAATAATCATGTCCCTGTTTGGAAAAACAAACCTCTTGTAAACATGTAGTATGAAAGAACAACAGAACATGCAAGGGATAAAAATGCTCTGGAATGGGAGTCTTAAGTTGAGACTGTTGAACCTGTCGGTGTTAGGTTGGTCTTCCCCCCAAACCGTTTGCCTACTTAACTCCATTTTTATGCTGAGCTTCGGTTGTGGTGGCCTTAGGACTCTGTGCAATTTACCACTGCAAACCAGTGCTAATGCTCACTCCCATAATCATGCTTTGATTGGCTTACACCTGATTGGCTTATTCAATTTACATATAACCCCCCTGTAGAGTGGTATACCATATTCCCAGGGCTTGTAAATAAAATACTACCAGTGGGCCTGCAGCAACTATTGTGACAACCACTGAAGTAGCACTTTAAAACCAACCTCAGGCCTGCCAATGCAGTCTGATTACAGTGTTTAAACTGCCAATTCGACATAGTAATGTTACCCTCTTGCAAAACATAAAATCTCATTTTATTGCATATAAGTCACCCCTAAGGTAGGCCCTGGGTAGCCCATAGGGCAGGGTGCTGTGTACTTAAAAAGGCTGGACATGTATTCTTAAGTTTTGCATGTCCTGGTAGTAAAACCCCCCTAAACTAATTTTTCACTACCGTGAGGCCAACCCCTCCAATAGGATAACATTGGGGATTCCTTATTACATGTAATAAACTGTAATTTCCAATTGGTAGTACGTAGTTTTTAAATCTTTGCTATATAGAACATTGTGTTAATAAACCCTCTTTAATGGTAAAGTCAGATTTTTCATTACAATTTTGAATATGACACATTTAGAAAGTTGACATTTTCCTTTCCTTAGCTCTTTCTGCCGGCAGTCTGTCTTGGGTGACATGGCTTGGTGTAGCTGACAAATTTTGTAAATTCTTCCTAAGCAGTAACACAAAAGAGGGGTTAAGTGTGCCTCAATGGGCCATCTCCTAGCAGGATGGTGGGGTGGAGATGATCCCAGCTTGGAGCCAGGGCAGGGGACTCAGGAAATTCCATACGCTTCAAAGAACCTTTCTAGAAGCTTCTCCCACCTTCCAGAGGAAGGGCAGTAGGTTATCAGACCCACTCTTCAGTTCACTCCTGGTCCTGCAGAAGTACTCTGTGAGGACTGACTGCTTCTGTGGCCTGCTGTACACTCTGCAC
Source organism: Triturus cristatus (assembly GCF_964204655.1). Lineage (NCBI taxonomy): Eukaryota > Metazoa > Chordata > Amphibia > Caudata > Salamandridae > Triturus > Triturus cristatus. Next base: position 1,207,491,747 of record NC_140591.1, on the reverse strand, counting down.
AATTGCTCTGAAGTACCTGAAAGGACTGCTTTGCACCCTGGAGTCTGCCTTGCACCCTCAGGGGCCAGCCCTGCTGTTGAGCCCTGCATCTTCGCTTGCACCTATGTCTACCAGAATAACTCAAAGGGCTACTTTGATGGCCTCCTGGACAAAAAAGCTTCCACAATCGAACCCACACCTGGGCCCAGCCTGAGTGAGTCCTGAACCCACATGAGGTGTCCCATCAGTCCTGGATCCTTGGATGTGGTGCTAAAGGTACTCACATGACTAAATCCCCAAAAAGAGTAATTTGGGTAAAAACCTGCTCTGAGAACTGGGAGGAGACTTGGACCAACCTGCTCGCTTATCCACCAGAGGTGAATCAAAAGTCAGATTTCCTTTGCGGCTTTTACCATCACATTCTTCTCCACAGCAAAAAATCATTTTCAGTGGTCCTTTTCCAAAGAGGTATCTGGTCTCGTGGACCTATGCCTTGTCGGTACATGGTGCATGTATGTTTGAAAACTGGCCTTTTTCTACTGCGGCTTGTGCTGAGGCCCTTTTCCAGGCCTCAGCACAAGCAGCAGTAGAAAAAGGCAGTTTCACACCACCTACACAGTGGTCTTAACAAAATATGGTGGGTGGGACCACCGACTACTTGTCGGGTGGTCTCAATCACACTGTGAAGGGCCATCGTAATGAGGCCCTAAATCTGAACATAAACCAAAGGCTATCCAACAATGACACTCCCCCCTCCAACACCTCCTGCAGCCTTGCCCCGAAGAACTTTACCTTCTCCAACACTTTTTCTCAGAAAGTTCGAAGGTAAGAGCTGACCGGGCCCAATTCTATTCTTGTCTCCGAACCACCATAGCGGTTGACCATATTTTTCGACTGTGACCCAGTGTTGTGTAAAGATGTCTGCGGTTGGTATCTTGATCTTCGAAGCACTTGGTTTACAAAAGAATTTCAAAATTCATAACTCCGCTTCTACTGTTTGGATTTTTTTGTTTTGTTGTTAAATACTTTTTTTTTATTGACTCTATTTTTTATTAATTAGTTTGGAGTTTTACTTGTGTTGTGTTTCCACTTTATTACTGTTTGTGTGCTGCATAAATTCTCATGCCTCTCAGTAAAGCCTGACAGCTTTTTGTGCCAAGTTACCGAGGGTTAAGCGCAGGTTAATTTAGTGACTTTTGTGGTTCACCCTGTAACAAACTATGGCTGTGGGTTGCCCAGGCTCACACCCCTAGTCAAGCAACAACCCAATTTCTAACAGAGACCTAATTTTTGTTTTAGCAGTAAGCATAGTAGTGTGGATGTAAGTGGTGAATATAGTTTGGAAGACCTGAGCCACAAATAAATAAATAAAGTTTTAAGTGTTTTGTGGTATGCACAGTTGTCATAAATTCGATGGCTGCTTTTGAACATGATTTGGTAATGCAGCAAAACAGAAATGGGGTCTGGGCGATGAAAAAGGCTAACAGGTGTACCACCAACATTGGACTAGCTATAAAGGTACTGAGCCAGTCGGGACATGGGTGATGGAAACATCTTAGATTCCTGCTGAAGACTTAATTTTTAACCTAGGATCCTGGCAAGTATTCCGACAAATACAAAAAAAAATACCAAGAAACATAAGTGAATGTCTTACTTAACCTTTACTCAATGTCCCCTCAGCTTTCCATAGATTGATAGAGATCAGTAAAGGTCAATACCTAGTGGGACAGTTGTGTCATAGTCATGGTATCCCATAGATTGATCAGGACTAATATTTGGTAGATGGCACACTGAAACATTGTCCAGTTTTATTAAATCATTGTCCTGCAGATTCCATTGTGAAGGATGACCTGATTGATTCAGCCGTTGTCGAAGACACAAGCTGGGCCCTGGCTACTGTTTCGAAACATTAAGAACTTCACGGCCTGTCGAGGGGCACAAACACCTTTAGAGGAATGTTTCTGATACAAAGCATAAGCTGCTTATTCCTTTTGACTCAGGATTGACTGCTCTTTATCATAGAAACTTAATATGAAACCTGAAGTTACCATTTAAGATTTGGCAGTCCTGTATGAGATGAGTGAGTTGACAACAGCAGGAGGACTAACCCAGACAGATATCTCAATAGCAGAAAGAGCCTATCACCACTGAAAAACTTCATTAAAACACTGTAGCCCAAGAAAAGGCAAAATACACTGAGCTGTGGATTATCTACTATCAGAAACACATCCTGTACATTGAGCCTAAGGTCCCTTCTCCTGGATCTTCCAGTAGGCTAGTGGTGTCTCCTGTTGAAAGACTCATATCCAGAAGTTTTTTTAGCAGGATTCTTTAGTATAGCTAAGTCTTACGATTGTCTGCTCAACAATATTTACTAGTTCCAGAGTATTAATCAAAAATAAATTGTGAATGTTCTACCTGGTTTGTACAGTTAGTGGCACATTGGTAGGTGTGACAAAGGTTCTGCTAGTACTAACACCAGTGTTAGGAGAAGCTTTTAGAAAGTGTAGATAGATATTGTACTCTGTCTGGTGTCTTAAAACACTTATGGAAACAAGTTTATTCCGTAATGGTGGCCAGGCAGTGTTCAGGCAAATTAATGTTTCAAAAATATTGTGAGACACAAATATAATGTCAACAAAATTGTGGTAGAGAATTTAGAAGGGGAAAATGTCATTTATTATCCCTTTTATGTGTTTTTAGAAATAATTACACATAATATCATTTTTTAATCATTTAGTTGAGTTTTATCAGCTATTTTTATAAATTGATAATATGTTAATGATTTAGGTATGATTAATTATTCTAGTGTGTTTTTGGATTAAGTGAAATGTTTTAATTTTTCTAATTTTATATCATTTTTTGAATGATTGTTAATCAATTAATTTTTTTAATTTATTTGAAAGTTTTTATCATTTTACATTAATTAATTAGATACATCATTCTGTCAATGTTTTGGTTATTTAAGATATAATTTCAAAAGCATTTGAATAGATTTTTACTGGTTAATTGGTTTATTAAAAAATTGATTATGTTAATAATTTAAGTAATTGATTGCATTATGTTTTATGTTAATTACATTATCTTTAGGTTGTATATTTATTAACTCTATAGTATTTAGTTTGTTATAATGTGGCTTTGTTTGTTATTCGGTTAATTTGTTTTTGTGTTATAATCTTAAGAAATTGTGAAATATATGATAAGTTATTCTATTTATATACGTGTTAATACTATTTTATGTATAAGGTCATGTTTAATTTATATACTGTTAAAAATATTTTATACACGTTTATAGAAAAATATTAGATGCTTATTTGCTTTATACATATTTTGTATTAATTTAGGTAGCATAAATGAAATCTAAACTTTCTAAATGGAATATTTTACCTACTGTTGCTTACGCTAGATCTCAAATAGTAAATATGACCCCTTTAAACTTTCCCTACTGTTTACGTTGGAGTGGGAAAAGTAGATCTAAACTTTCTAACATACAGCCTTTTTCCCGCTATTGTTCAGGTTGGAAATTGTATAAAGTCTACCAGTTTCCCTACTGGGGCTTACATTAGAGTGGGAATAGTAAATCTGCCCTCTCCAAAGTACAACACTTTCCCTATTGTTCCTCACATCGCAGTTGGAATAGCACATTTAATCTATCTAGAGTCAAAAACTGTCCCACTGGTGCATACATTGGTGAGGGAACAGTAAATATGATCTCTGCAAAGTCGAACTCTTTGGTTGGGTTGGAGTGGAAGTAGTGAATTTGATCCTTCCAAATCTAATTGTTTAATCAGATTTTCTTTATATTGTTATGATATTTATTTTTTGTTGTATTATGTGTTTATTGTAAATTATTGTTTATTATGTTCTAGCATTAATATTTGGTATTTTTTATTTCAATATTGTTATTCTATACCTTTTTCAATGTATTTAACAACTAGTGTTTATAATTATAATTAGATCTGTTAGTAGGTTTATAATTTATTTTTGAACTATCATTATATTTTTAAATATTATATTTGTTATTTTTTGCAATTATTCTTTAAGGAAAATATTTGTATTTTGTATTTATAAGAGATACATGGTTTAAATATGTTAATATTACAACTAAAATGTTTAACATGGTATAATATTTTAAGTTAATATATGTTTTACAGTTAACAAAATTTATAATATTTGAAATTCAACATACTTAACTATTTTTTGACAATATTATGGTCTTATATAGTATTGTCCTTGAGATTTTTGACTTTCCCTACAAAGTCTGTAAAGTTGATATTTGTGCTCTTGATATTTCTTTTGCAATACTTATCTTGCCAGTGCTTTGTCATACCACTAGTCAGACAACCAAGAAACTGAAGGCTCTAGTTTGGAAGTCTCACGGCTCCAGTGGTGGGTAGTGCTCTAATTAACATCATTTTCTTTGTATTGTTTTCCAAAAGAGATAGTTTCTAGGACTATATTCTAGCACAAAGGAAAGTCAGGTGGGAGGGATATGTTGTGTATATTAGCCATCAATTATGATTTACCATGATGCAAAAGAGGTTACGAAATGATTCAAAAAGTCAATGCAAAGTGTGGTTTGTCACTTGAAAGAGCCCCTCTTAGAAGTAAGCTGACTTTATCCTACTCACCTTTTTTTTTAAGTGTGCTACCAATGAAGGCAGAGGGTTTTCCCTCTGGACATCTATGTGGATACCCCATGAAAGGTACCATTATCTTGTTTGAGAACAATTAATTTATTTCCTTGCATGCCATTGAGGAATTCTTTCTAGGATTCAGGTATAAGAGGACCAAGTATACAAGAAGGTTACCTGGAAGCTAGTCAGGAACTGAAAACAAGCAGGGACTGTACAAACATTTGTGACAATGATCTGAATGATACCCTTTTAAGTTGCCTACCTAGGCTGGAACTTTGGGCCGTAAGGAATATAAAGCAAGCTCCCTTCAGGACAATCCAACTAGACGCCAAACTGTGCTTAAAACCTCTACTGATATGAACTACTTCATTGTCAATTGTGAGCTCGGCAACATGATAGTAAATTCCATTTGAATAGGATTAATTCAAAAATGGCTGTGTGTTAAGTGGTACTGTTATTCGTTGCATCTAAAGAAAAAAAGGAGAAAGATATCCTTTCCCGATATTAATTGTAGTTACAACCTTGCGCAGTGACACATGTGGATGGAAGAAGCCAATTTCTCTCCAGGTCCGAATCAAGGAATTGAGACACAGATATGAATCTTTTTTCATCCCTCTGAACAAGTCAATGAACCTATACCTGTGTTCCAGTCTTTTAAGGTGGGGGCTGGTTCTCTAAAAGCAGTAGGGCCAAAGAAGTGCCAATAAGAGTCCATTCCAAGAGGCATGGCCTAAGTAATTAAGAGAAAATCTTAAAACATGTGAACTGAAATCCTGTGTTTAACACAGCATAACTCCTGACCAGCATTTGGGTGTTTCTCTGAGAGTTTTCTGTTATTTTATAAAGGCATATCAACCAAAAACACATATGCACCTAAAATAAGTCAGGCCTACTGTCTTTGCCAATGCTTGTTAACAGTATCAGATAAATGAGCAACAATAATAATTTTTGGGTGAATATTAATAATCAAAAAGGTTTCAATTCTGAGAATATAAGGCTGTGAACTAAATATTATTAAGGTTTGATGAAGGGATAGTAGTCTTTGGATTGTCACAGTCAATCCTACTCTCACTTTTACACCTTTTATTTCTGATAAACTCTTATACTCGTTTTCTCCAAACATTCTTTTAAATTTAAACCTGCATATCTCATATATCAACCCCTGTATCAGTTTCTTGTTGATCTGTCCTTCTGCATGTGCTCTCTTGTGCCACTTACTCTTCACATGGTCCCTCTGTCTTCCATCACCTGCAAACACAGCATTTTTTCCATTGACTGTGTACATCTTTACACACTTTCACATAAAATGGTAATTACAATTGACATATATGTGACCACTGCTCTGTGTGTTCTATAGAGAGACAAAGGATTGGATAATCATGAAGTTTGAACACCTTTTTGTCTCACTGACAGGCACCCTGAGAAACCCACAGTGTCTTCAGCCTCAACTCCAGAGTTCTCAATCATTCTCTATAATGAACACAGACCCTCAACTTGAACTTGACATGGATATAGGGCCCAAAGGGACCTGTTTCAATCAGTGTTTAGTTTGATTTGATTTAAAAACTTATAAAGCGCACAAATGCCCACGGGCGTCAGTTACTATTGAGTTTGAGACATGGCAGGATCTGCCTCACTTAAAGCCCAACTTTACTAACCAGATTGTGTGGGAGTTCTATTATGAGTGTCTGCTTTTAAATCCAAAGCCTGCTTCCAGACTGTGGTCTGTATTTTGCTGTAACAATATGTTCAATTTATCAGGAACTTTTTATTTGTTTTTTTCAGGGTGCTGACTATCTGTTTTCAGGGTGCTGGAAAGGAGAACATGTTCTTGCAATCTCTGATGTCAACAAAGTCTCCTTCCATATATTATGAAATTTCAAGGACATCCATTTAGTAGAAGAGGAGGTGGCATCACTCTTAGTCACATTTATCTATCTCTAAGACCGTGCATTTTAAAACACTATGGGCCCGATTCACAGAACTAACTTAAGACAAAATCCTAAACTTACTACCATTTTCGTATTCACAGAAGGCACTTACTCATTTTGGTATTCACAGAAGACACTTACTCACTTCGGTATTCACAGAAGTTAGGAGTCCTAACTTTAGGACTCCTAAATGCCTTCTGTGAATACCGAAAGTCTTAAAATTAGGATTGCATTTTCATTAACAATCCTTTTCTTCAGGTAACTGATTTTCTACCATTATGGTGGTCAGGATCATAAAGCTGTTATGTTGAAAGTTAGCATTTCTTACCCACTAATCAGAAGCTGAGCCAACCCTCACGGCAGCAGAGGTTTTGCCTGGCATAAAATAGACTTATCTGAACTCCTATCGCTGCTGTCTGGCACAAAGCATAGCGATACAATGGATCTTAATTTAGCTCTTCAGAATTATTCTTCCTGGATTGGAGCGGTAATAGATGTGCTTGCTCCCGAAAAAACCTTTACTAATCGGAGAAAAAAACCCTCAGAACCTTGGTTCTCTGAAAGACTTAAAGCCCAGAAACAGTTATGTAGAATGAAAGAGCCAAGGTGGAGATCTAACAAGGATCCAAAAGACAGAGAGATTTATTTACATTCCATTGTAGATTACAAAAAAGAAATCTTGGAGGAAAAAATGACCTAGTTCCCCAATAACATTTTACAATCCAAGAACTCTGTTAAAGAGTTATTTAATACCGCAAAAAGCCTAGCAAATATGTCTACCAATAACAACTGCAGCCAAGTCTTTTGCAATACACATGCATAATTTTTTCAGACAATGATGGAGGATGTATTTAATATCTTTGTAAATAACAAACACCATATTCATGTCCGTCAAGTAGAAAGCAAAGCTTCTTCTCCTCCTTCAGCCTTGAACACATTTTCACCACTCAGTACTGAGCAGGTTTAAAGCCTAATAAAGTCTACCAAATCAGAACCCCCCTTAGATCCCTGTTCAAGAAAAAATGGTACACCTTGTTCAAAATATTGTAGGCATCCACCTGACTGTGATCTTTAATGAGATAATTAAATCTGGAAATTTTCTTCTCGAATGGAAGAATGGTTCCATTCTTGCCTTATTAAAAACAAATGCTTTCAATCCACAGGAGCCCACTAGCTACAGGCCCATTTATCGGTTAACTTTTCCTTCTAAAATTCTAGAAAAGGCTGTGAATAGGGAACTAATGTATTTTAATGATGTTCTGGACTCAATATAATTTGGCTTCAGAAGTGCACATTGCAAGAGATTGCTCTGATTGTTGCATCAGATGAGTTAAGGTCCATTCTGGATGGAGGTGGTTATACCGTATTGATATTATTAGATCTTTATGCAGCCATCGATACGGTCAATCATGACATCATGATTTTCTAGCTCTCTGGGCGTGGAATAAAAGGGCTTGCTGAAATCCTTCCCCTTGAAGAGAGTACAACACGCTGCTATGGGAGAATTAACCAGTTTTGCCTGCCCTGTGGTGTACCACAGGGCTCCTCGTTGAGTCCCACTCTTTTTACGCTTATTAAATATTTTGGCTTTTTTTTGTTTCAATACTCTGACAACAATCAAATAGTTAAATCAATATCCAGTAACCCATATGAAAGAGCATCAAGATTTAGTACCGGTATAAGGCAGACTGACAACAGGATGAAGGTCAACAGTTAAAAACTTAATTCCGGGAAAACTGAGTTCCTTCTTTTAGGTAATGACATCTCTTTTTGGTTGCCAATTTGGTGGCTTCAGGAAAGGGCCCCATTGCCCCAGCGTGTGGGAAAAGTCAGGAATTTGACAATAAATTAAACTTTGAAAATCAGGTTAATTGTCTTGATTCTTCTGTTTTCTTAATTTCGAGAATAATTAGGAAAATTCGCCCTTTTATTTCATCAGATCTTCAGAAAACTGATGTGACCGCATTGGCCTTATTCAAAGTGGATTATGGTAATGCACTTTTTCTGAATATTCAAAAAAAAGATTTCTTCATAAACTTCAGATGCTACAAAATGCATCTTCACAGCTTCTTCTGGGAATTCCAAATTATCAATCAGTGTCTCGGGCTATTGTTAAGCTGCACTGGCTTCCGGCGGAAAAGAGAATTGAATTTAAAGCATTATGTATAGCCTTTAAGGCATTACATAATGTTGACCCATATTATTTATGGAACAGATTTACCTGGTACACCCTGTCAAGGAAACTTAGATCATCTGCAGCCAAGCTTTCAGTAGTGGTAGGATCAAACCAGCCTCATAGGGAGGCATTATTTTAATCTGGGTACAGCAAAACTGTAGTGCACCCTCCCTATGATGCTGAGGAAAAGCCTGGATCTCTTTTCTTTTAGAAAATCATTTAAAACCTGGCTTTTCTGGAAATAGGTTAGCAGCGTCCTCCTAAAGACAGATGCAGCACCAAGGCCCCAAGGGGCATTTGAGCACTCTACAAAACCAAAAATCAAATCAAAATCAAATCTTTCATGAATGTGGCCTCCTCATGAACTTAACTACTAAATTAATAATGCTTGATGGAACTGTTTTTTTCAGACAAACAAAATTTTATGAGTTAAAATCTTGAATTAATCTCAATTACTGATAATAGCTCAGGATGCATTCCAGACCATTTTTCTTTTACCATTATGCCAATCCAGCCAGAGACATGACATATGCAAATCAGAGTTGATTCTGCCCCAGCATCTGCAATTCATCTCAAACTGCCAAATCAGGTCTACTCAAGGTGGGAACAAGACGAAACCCAGAATTGGCCTTGGTGGGATTCTTCAGTGTGGTGCAAATTGTCATGTAAGACAGGTACCACAGAGCATACCTATTACACTTAGGGAGCCGCTGCTCATTACCTTTTTGTTTCTCCAAGTGATATTCTAGATGGGCTTTGCTATAAGAAGAACTGCTAATAATTGTTATATGTGTGTTATATGATTGGGTTAGTAAGGTTTGTAAATGTATGTAAGCTTATCTCAAATAAGTTGCTTCAGTGTTCTGCACTTCTGCTTCCTCCTTCCTTGATTGATTTGATTCTGGATAGTTTGGTTGTCTAGTATTTAAATAGATTTGGGGTAGTTGGTGGGATTTAATTACCTACTTTTGTATTGCTTCCTGATTTCTGATTGCTTGTTTGAAATGGCCCTTGTGGCTGTATGGGTTATTACTTGGAGCTCTAGGATCAGAATTGGTATGAGAGACAGAGAGAAAATGTCCTAGCTTGTTGTCTTTAATGGTGTGCTTGAGAAGGAGCTAGGTCTAAACCAGTTCCGAAAATGGGAGTGGGTGTGGATGGAGGGACTATGGGTCAAATTTAGTGCTTGGCTGAAAAGTTACTCCACCACAAATGTGATGGAGTACCCTGACTGCCAAACTGTCAGTCCACCTGCCTTATTTAGAGATGGGCAGACCTTAAATAGTCCATCAATGGTGCCTATTTTGGCTCCATCAACAGAATGCTTCTCTTGATGGCCCTGTGGAGTACAAGCTATTGGATGAAGAACATTACACTGTCCACAAGCCTAATTAGGATAGATGGTGTAATATCTTTATTTCCATTGTGCTTCACCATCAGGTTACTGATGATGAGTGTCAGTAAAACATCAATAATTATGTCCTTGATGCATATACCTGTGTCTGTACTGGGGTGGCGAAGTGAGCTAAAGAACGTTGATGGATTCAACCCAGATCTGTGACTGGGGATGAGTGTCTGAAAAGTTTCAGTGCTCCATCCATCATCTCATTGTGTTTGCCTTATTTAGAGATGGCCAGACCTTAAATAGTCCATCAATGGATCCCCTTTTGGCTCCGTCAACAGAATACTTCCCTCGATGGCCCAGTGGAGTACAAGCTATTGGATGAAGAACATTACACTGTCCACAAGCCTAATTAGGATAGATGGTGTAATATCTTTATTTCCATTGTACTTCACCATCAGGTAACTGATGATGAGGGGCAGTAAAACAACAATAATGATGTCCACACTCTGGCAGAAAACTAAAACAAAAACATGCAAAACATTTGGTAGGCGTCCATGATGGCTGTGTTCAATCAAACTTTTAATACATTGAAAGGAATTGCCTTAATGACAGTTCTTTCAGTGTACAGAGATAACCACTGGCCCAGTGATCATCTCCGAACTTGGCAGACAGAGTGCCATTGGGGATGGTGGAGATAATGTCCTCCACCATCCGATGGATATTACTAAGGGTGGGCGTAGTGGGCGTAGTGGGGCTACGTGAAGCAGCACGTAGTGTGCCCAAATCTACGCACACTACGCGCTTCGCGTAGCCCCACTACGTGCCACCCACCTCCCGCCCGCCCTTCTTTTAAATAATATAAGCATTGAAAAATAAATTAAAATAAGTCGACTTACCCGTAAGCGCGGCGTCTCCGGGGCTCCCTCTTTCTGTTTCTAATTTCTTCTGGGAAATGCGCATGCGCGGACGCCCGCGCATGCGCATTTCTCGCGAGAAATGCGCATGCGCGGGTGTCCGCGCATGCGCATTTGCCAGAAGAAATTAGAAACAGAAAGAAGGAGCCCCGGAGACGCCGCGCTTACGGGTAAGTCGACTTATTTTAATTTATTTTTCAATGCTTATATTATTTAAAAGAAGGGCGGGCGGGAGGTGGGTGGCGGGTGGCAAGCAGCTACGCTTCGCCCTCGGCGTGTGCGTAGCGCTGCCCTGCTTCGCCTACTTCGGAAAGTGCGAAGCAGGCAGCGCTACGTACACTACGTGGGCGAAGCGTAGTGCTACGCCCGGGGTTAGATATTACTCCATCAGTCAAACCATAAATCAAACCCTAGGTCTTGTGAATGTGTTCTCTAGGGTGACAGTTTTTGCTGAGAAGTTGTATCTATTGACTTGTGCTCTGTTGAAAAGTGCGACAGTGAGTTCCACTTTTGAGGAGTGCTCCAGTCACTTCCTGCTTTGCATTTGATCCTTTTCTATCTCCCTCTGCTTGTCATTCTTGAATATATTCACTCTACTGGCTTGTAAATTATTCCTTTAGCCTTCGACAGAATAGTCCTGCATTCCATTTCAGCTCAGTAACTCTTTCTCTTATTTCAACATTCTTATGCGCTCATTGTGGGGGTCGCAGTAATCCCAGATTTGACACAAACAAGGCTGTTCAACCTTATCAGTGTTACAATGCATGTAGAAATGTCACACTGACCATGCATTTGTCCCCACACAAATGTCACCAGATAAAATCTAGCAATATTGGCGCTGTGAAAAACTGCAACAATATTCCACGATTTGCTTGCTACCCCATTCTGGTTTTAAGAACTGGTAATGATGCAGTGACACTCCATCCGGTAAAAATTGAACCACGTGCTCTCATTTTTTTCCTGTGCAGCAGTGCTTTAAATGGGATGGTACTGCATGGTACTCAGTACTGGCACTTTTTATTTTGAGCGGGAGAGTACCGGCACTTTTCAAGAGTGACGTAATACATTTAATTGGAGATTACCAGCACTTCTCAGAAACAAGCAGGTGCTCTGGTTCAGAGTACCTGCTCTTCTATTTTTTCATTTCAAGCACTGCTGTGCGGTATTAACACAGCCTTTGAGTGCGACACTTAAAATCAGCCGGTTTATGTCTATTAGCTTCCAAACAATTTCTCTTTGCTTCTTTCTTCTCTCACACAAACAGTGTTTGAGCTACCCAATGATTAATCCTTGAAGCTCTTCCATTTTATATATTAAACGTATTTACTGACTTTAAAGAATATTGTACAACTGTGAAAGCACCAAAATATTGGAAGCCTTTGGATACCAAACGTTCTATTGTGTGCTTTCATGACGTTTAAGCTGTGTAATCGATCAGGTTGCTCCCAACTAATCAAAGCTTTTTCATGATCCTAAGTTAATCTTTCAGCAAATCACTATAATACCTTTTGACACAGAGCTTTCTATCAAGGCTCTCAGAAAAAAAGATTCACCAGATATCTTTGTTTCAGAATTATTTATTTGTTTTCTATCAAACTAATGAATTCCGTCAGCTCGGAAAGGTGTCACTTTCGGGTCTTTTCGCGCTTCCTTTATTAGCATGTGAATGTTCTCCTGCAGCTGCGAGATCACATTGCAGACGTGTGCAGTTGACACGCGTGGCAGTGAAAACAGTGAGATTAAAATGCTCCGCTCGTTCACAGTTTTGCTGTTAGTTTAACCTGCATTGCCCCGAGACACGACAAGAAGAAATTTACCTCGTGGATTCTCTTTGTAGTTTGTGCTGATTGATCTGCCTTATGGTTACTCTTTGAACCTGCAGCGTGAATACTGAATTAACTTAGTTGTGGCTGGAGGTTACTTTAGTCTTTGTGTGAGGGGGCATAATCATGCATATTTCACTGACAAAATGTAAGCCATACTGGGGTCAAAGCCGGTCACGTGATCTCTTGTCCGATTTCGAAAGATGTTTGTCAAGAGAAAATAAAGACTATGGGCCTCATTTATGAGAAGTGACGCATCGCTGCATGAAAGCAGCGATGCGTCACCTCTCAGTGCGCCCTCTTTGCGACACCAATGATGCGTCATATTTATAATATGACGCATCATGTCACAAGGAAGGACAGATACGTCAGTATAACTGACGTATCTGTCGGCGCAAAAAGTGGCGCATTGGTGGAGTTGTGTCGGAAGCCTGACGCAACTCCAGCAATGTTCCTTTCACATGGGGCAAGCCCCATGTGAAAGGGCCTGTGTCACCCTTACGCCTGCCATGAGGCAGGCGTAATGTTTTGATGCATTGGCGTCCTAGTAGTGGCGCAGCGAAATCTCATGGATTTCGCTGCGCCACTCCTACGACCCTTTCTTGCGGGGGTACACCCACCCTGCATATATTATACCAGGTGCAGGTGTAATGTAGCGCAGGGGTTTACGAAGTGCGTTACAACAAACAAATGATGGACGGAATGCTGACAATGCAGACATTCTCCCCCAGTCAAGAGATCTGGGTTAAATCCATCGTTCTTTTGCCCGCTACGCCACCCCAGTTTAGACATGGCCATATACAAATCAGTCTTGACCCTGTGCCTCATGGGAACAGTCCAGCCCGAACTGCCAAGCCATGTCTTCCCTGGACCAGAATCAAGCATCCTAGGACCGGTTTCTGGCTATCAGCCGTCATCAGCCAGGATAGCTTGACTCCAGTGGCGTAGTGAGCACGGGTCCCACGTCTGGGAATACCCATCCCACTTAGGGCGAAAAGCGTTACAACAAACAAATGATGGACGGAATGCTGACAATGCAGACATTCTCCCCCAGTCAAGAGATCTGGGTTAAATCCATCGTTCTTTTACCCACTACGCCACCCCAGTTTAGACATGGCCATATGCAAATCAGTCTTGACCCTGTGCCTCATGGGAACAGTCCAGCCCGAACTGCCAAGCCATGTCTTCCCTCGACCAGAATCAAGCATCCTAGGACCGGTTTCTGGCTATCAGCCGTCATCAGCCAGGATAGCCTGACTCCAGTGGCGTAGTGAGCACGGGTCCCACGTCTGGAAGTACCCATCCCACTTAGGGCGAAAAGCGTTACAACAAACAAATGATGGACGGAATGCTGACAATGCAGACATTCTCCCCCAGTCAAGAGATCTGGGTTAAATCCATCGTTCTTTTGCCCACTACGCCACCCCAGTTTAGACATGGCCATATGCAAATCAGTCTTGACCCTGTGCCTCATGGGAACAGTCCAGCCCGAACTGCCAAGCCATGTCTTCCCTGGACCAGAATCAAGCATCCTAGGACCGGTTTCTGGCTATCAGCCGTCATCAGCCAGGATAGCTTGACTCCAGTGGCGTAGTGAGCACGGGTCCCACGTCTGGGAATACCCATCCCACTTAGGGTGAAAAGCGTTACAACAAACAAATGATGGACGGAATGCTGACAATGCAGACATTCTCCCCCAGTCAAGAGATCTGGGTTAAATCCATCGTTCTTTTGCCCACTACGCCACCCCAGTTTAGACATGGCCATATGCAAATCAGTCTTGACCCTGTGCCTCATGGGAACAGTCCAGCCCGACCTGCCAAGCCATGTCTTCCCTGGACCAGAATCAAGCATCCTAGGACCGGTTTCTGGCTATCAGCCGTCATCAGCCAGGATAGCTTGACTCCAGTGGCGTAGTGAGCACGGGTCCCACGTCTGGGAATACCCATCCCACTTAGGGCGAAAAACGTTACAACAAACAAATGATGGACGGAATGCTGACAATGCAGACATTCTCCCCCAGTCAAGAGATCTGGGTAAAATCCATCGTTCTTTTGGCCACTACGCCACCCCAGTTTAGACATGGCCATATGCAAATCAGTCTTGACCCTGTGCCTCATGGGAACAGTCCAGCCCGAACTGCCAAGCCATGTCTTTCCTGGACCAGAATCAAGCATCCTAGGACCGGTTTCTGGCTATCAGCCGTCATCAGCCAGGATAGCTTGACTCCAGTGGCGTAGTGAGCACGGGTCCCACGTCTGGGAATACCCATCCCACTTAGGGCAAAAAGCGTTACAAAAAAACTAATGATGGACGGAATGCTGACAATGCAGACATTCTCCCCCAGTCAAGAGATCTGGGTTAAATCCATCGTTCTTTTGCCCACTACGCCACCCCAGTTTAGACATGGCCATATGCAAATCAGTCTTGACCCAGTGCCTCATGGGAACAGTCCAGCCCGAACTGCCAAGCCATGTCTTCCCTGGACCAGAATCAAGCATCCTAGGACCGGTTTCTGGCTATCAGCCGTCATCAGCCAGGATAGCTTGACTCCAGTGGCGTAGTGAGCACGGGTCCCACGTCTGGGAATACCCATCCCACTTAGGGCAAAAAGCGTTACAACAAACAAATGATGGACGGAATGCTGACAATGCAGACATTCTCCCCCAGTCAAGAGATCTGGGTTAAATCCATCGTTCTTTTGCCCACTACGCCACCCCAGTTTAGACATGGCCATATGCAAATCAGTCTTGACCCTGTGCCTCATGGGAACAGTCCAGCCCGAACTGCCAAGCCATGTCTTCCCTGGACCAGAATCAAGCATCCTAGGACCGGTTTCTGGCTATCAGCCGTCATCAGCCAGGATAGCTTGACTCCAGTGGCGTAGTGAGCACGGGTCCCACGTCTGGGAATACCCATCCCACTTAGGGCGAAAAGCGTTACAAAAAAACAAATGATGGACGGAATGCTGACAATGCAGACATTCTCCCCCAGTCAAGAGATCTGGGTTAAATCCATCATTCTTTTGCCCACTACGCCACCCCAGTTTAGACATGGCCATATGCAAATCAGTCTTGACCCTGTGCCTCATGGGAACAGTCCAGCCTGAACTGCCAAGCCATGTCTTCCCTGGACCAGAATCAAGCATCCTAGGACCGGTTTCTGGCTATCAGCCGTCATCAGCCAGGATAGCTTGACTCCAGTGGCGTAGTGAGCACGGGTCCCACGTCTGGGAATACCCATCCCACTTAGGGCGAAAAGCGTTACAAAAAAACAAATGATGGACGGAATGCTGACAATGCAGACATTCTCCCCCAGTCAAGAGATCTGGGTTAAATCCATCGTTCTTTTGCCCACTACGCCACCCCAGTTTAGACATGGCCATATGCAAATCAGTCTTGACCCTGTGCCTCATGGGAACAGTCCAGGCCGAACTGCCAAGCCATGTCTTCCCTGGACCAGAATCAAGCATCCTAGGACCGGTTTCTGGCTATCAGCCGTCATCAGCCAGGATAACTTGACTCCAGTGGCATAGTGAGCACGGGTCCCACGATTGGGAATACCCATCCCACTTAGGGCGAAAAGCGTTACAACAAACAAATGATGGACGGAATGCTGACAATGCACACATTCTCCCCCAGTCAAGAGATCTGGGTTAAATCCATCGTTCTTTTGCCCACTACGCCACCCCAGTTTAGACATGGCCATATGCAAATCAGTCTTGACCCTGTGCCTCATGGGAACAGTCCAGCCCGAACTGCCAAGCCATGTCTTCCCTGGACCAGAATCAAGCATCCTAGGACCGGTTTCTGGCTATCAGCCGTCATCAGCCAGGATAGCTTGACTCCAGTGGCGTAGTGAGCACGGGTCCCACGTCTGGGAATACCCATCCCACTTAGGGCGAAAAGCGTTACAACAAACAAATGATAGACGGAATGCTGACAATGCAGACATTCTCCCCCAGTGAAGAGATCTGGGTTAAATCCATCGTTCTTTTGCCCACTACGCCACCCCAGTTTAGACATGGCCATATGCAAATCAGTCTTGACCCTGTGCCTCATGGGAACAGTCCAGCCCGAACTGCCAAGCCATGTCTTCCCTGGACCAGAATCAAGCATCCTAGGACCGGTTTCTGGCTATCAGCCGTCATCAGCAAGGATAGCTTGACTCCAGTGGCGTAGTGAGCACGGGTCCCACGTCTGGGAATACCCATCCCACTTAGGGCGAAAAGCTTTACAACAAACAAATGATGGACGGAATGCTGACAATGCAGACATTCTCCCCCAGTCAAGAGATCTGGGTTAAATCCATCGTTCTTTTGCCCACTACGCCACCCCAGTTTAGACATGGCCATATGCAAATCAGTCGACCCTGTGCCTCATGGGAACAGTCCAGCCCGAACTGCCAAGCCATGTCTTCCCTGGACCAGAATCAAGCATCCTAGGACCGGTTTCTGGCTATCAGCCGTTGGCAGTTCGGTCTGGACTGTTCCCATGAGGCACAGGGTCAAGACTGATTTGCATATGGCTGGGTTCAAACTGGAACGGCATGGTGAGCAAAAAAACGATGGATATGGGCCCAGATCTCTGTACTGGGGTGAATGTATGACATTGTTCTGAATTCTGTCCATCAATTGTTGTTTTTGCATTTGTCACCCCGAGTGGAAAGGGTATGCCCAGACGTGGGTCCCTTGCTCTCCATGCCACTGGAAATCAAGCAAGCCTGGCTGAAGACGGCTGAAATGCCAGAAACTGGTCCTAGGATGCTTGTTTCCAGTCCAGGGAGGACCTTGCTTGGCAGTTCGGTCTGGACTGTTCCCATGAGGCACAGGGTCAAGACTGATTTGCATATGGCTGGGTTCAAACTGGAACGGCATGGTGAGCAAAAAAACGATGGATTTGTGCCCAGATCTCTGTACTGGGGTGAATGTATGACATTGTTCTGCATTCTGTCCATCAATTGTTGTTTTTGCATTTGTCACCCCGAGTGGAAAGGGTATGCCCAGACGTGGGTCCCTTGCTCTCCATGCCACTGGAAATCAAGCAAGCCTGGCTGAAGACGGCTGAAATGCCAGAAACCGGTCCTAGGATGCTTGTTTCCAGTCCAGGGAGGACCTGGCTTGGCAGTTCGGTCTGGACTGTTCCCATGAGGCACAGGGTCAAGACTGATTTGCATATGGCTGGGTTCAAACTGGAACGGCATGGTGAGCAAAAAAACGATGGATTTGGGCCCAGATCTCTGTACTGGGGTGAATGTATGACATTGTTCTGCATTCTGTCCATCAATTGTTGTTTTTGCATTTGTCACCCCGAGTGGAAAGGGTATGCCCAGACGTGGGTCCCTTGCTCTCCATGCCACTGGAAATCAAGCAAGCCTGGCTGAAGACGGCTGCAATGCCAGAAACCGGTCCTAGGATGCTTGTTTCCAGTCCAGGGAGGACCTGGCTTGGCAGTTCGGTCTGGACTGTTCCCATGAGGCACAGGGTCAAGACTGATTTGCATATGGCTGGGTTCAAACTGGAACGGCATGGTGAGCAAAAAAACGATGGATTTGGGCCCAGATCTCTGTACTGGGGTGAATGTATGACATTGTTCTGCATTCTGTCCATCAATTGTTGTTTTTGCATTTGTCACCCCGAGTGGAAAGGGTATGCCCAGACGTGGGTCCCTTGCTCTCCATGCCACTGGAAATCAAGCAAGCCTGGCTGAAGACGGCTGAAATGCCAGAAACCGGTCCTAGGATGCTTGTTTCCAGTCCAGGGAGGACCTGGCTTGGCAGTTCGGTCTGGACTGTTCCCATGAGGCACAGGGTCAAGACTGATTTGCATATGGCTGGGTTCAAACTGGAACGGCATGGTGAGCAAAAAAACGATGGATTTGGGCCCAGATCTCTGTACTGGGGTGAATGTATGACATTGTTCTGCATTCTCTCCATCAGTTGTTGTTTTTGCATTTGTCACCCCGAGTGGAAAGGGTATGCCCAGACGTGGGTCCCTTGCTCTCCATGCCACTGGAAATCAAGCAAGCCTGGCTGAAGACGGCTGAAATGCCACAAACCGGTCCTAGGATGCTTGTTTCCAGTCCAGGGAGGACCTGGCTTGGCAGTTCGGTCTGGACTGTTCCCATGAGGCACAGGGTCAAGACTGATTTGCATATGGCTGGGTTCAAACTGGAACGGCATGGTGAGCAAAAAAACGATGGATTTGGGCCCAGATCTCTGTACTGGGGTGAATGTATGACATTGTTCTGCATTCTGTCCATCAATTGTTGTTTTTGCAGGGGTTTACGAAGTGACGCATCTACCTAGATGCGTCACTGCGTAAAAATGGCGAAACATGGCGCATGTTTTACGCCACTGGTGCGTCACAAAAAGTGATGCACCGGTGGCGCAAAAGTGACGCAGGGTCTCATAAATGAGCCCCTTAGAAAGAGCGGTGAATGTATTTTTGTGTCTCTTCCCTCCGTCCTAAATAAGGACTGTTCGATGTCTCTTTTTAAACTCCACAATAATGGAACGGGTTTGTACAAAACGTCCCTCATTTGTATATCCGATGTTTGCGTTTAATATAAAGTACACGCACATTTTACTCTGTACATTATTTATTTTTTAAATAGCAAAATCACATTTTTTTCTCTATAGTGTAGATAGCAGTATGACGAAGAAGACCACTTTGCAGAGAACTTCAAACGTATTATAAAAGTATGTAAACATTCACTTACCATTCCGTAATGAAAGGTGACGCTTAGATTGGAAATAGTCTTGTTAGCAGATTATCAGATAGATTAATAAATAGAGGTTTGAATAGGAAATTCATACTCAGAAGAGATGGTCAGACCCACCTAATAGAACAGAACACTGAATAGAAAAGAACAAGAAGATTGGTGGTGGTTGATCATGAAGAACATTAATAAAAGTTGAATTATACGGACGAGAAGAACTGAAATAAACGACGAAGAGGAAGGAAAATCTAGAATAATGCTAGGAACTTCGGTACTCTTTCAAGGGAGGAAGGGTTATGGCTCAAACAGGAAACGTGACCTACATCAGCCTTCAATCTTTAGCACCTTCTCACATAACTGGCTGTGGAGATAAAAGGTTGGGCAGGATTGTACAAGGAGTCATGTTTGTGTGGTTTGTTTGGTTTGTGCAGTTGTGATCATATAATTGAATTCAAGGATCTTTCGAACTGTGTGTCACAAGAGAGTATTTGATTAGCAGGGAAGAAAGTTTGTGCTCATATTGAGCACAGGATATCACCAATCCCCCCATCGTTTGTTTAGATCTTCAGTGGGAATGAATTTAAATTTAGTTGACAGTCACCACCTTTCTCCATAGCACTAACATGAGGTTCAATGTTTTGTTTATTATCAGTTGGGAATCCGAAAAATGTAAATTTGTGGATTGTTTCTAGCAATGTTCCGATTCTTATAGTTTACTCTAAGGTTTCTTCGAAATTTGGCGCTTGGGAATTTGCTGATATTGATAAGCTTTCATTTTTATTTATCTGTCTTGTATGTTAGACAGATGTATGCATTTGTTATACATTTTTATGCAAATCTGCATGTCATCTGCATTTAGGCAAAATGATAGGCCATGAGAGTTTAGGAGTTCTTCCGGTGGTTCAATTATAGGCTGAAGGAGAAGGGACAAGTAAGAAGTGGTTGTGTGTTTGGAATACTTAAATTTACCATTTGGCAGCGTTCGCGAGGAAGTAACTTGAAATATTGAAGGACCGCCACATCAACATCAAGCCATGTAGACAATGTGCTCAGTAGTAGATAGTGGTCAACTGTAGAGAATGCTGCGAAGAGGTGAAGCCGGTTCCGTAAACATGGTTCACCTTATGCATAACTTTTTAGATGCCATTGATTTTAGGCATCACATTGTCAGGGCAATTGCCTCACCAAAACCAGAAGAATTTCTATTCAGTGCCTGCTTTTCTGTAATATGTTGCCTTAGTTGTTGTCCAGCACATCGTTCCACAGTTTTGGCAAGAATGAGAAGACCAGTGATAGGATAGTACTTTGCATTGCATTTACATCACCCTAACCATTTTTGATGTGTCATACAATGGACTTAGTTAAAGTCAGTGTCTTGTTCAAGAAAGATGCCTGTGATCATTTTCAACAGAGGGAAGAGAGAAGAACTGATGTAGTTGGCCAAACTATATGTAAAGAGCCCTACTGGATAGCTCTAAAATTTTGTTGAGGAAATTATTTGTTCCTGTTGTTCAGATATGTCGCAGATGAAAGGCAGTCAACTGTCTATACGCATGTTCAAGAGTTTGCTGGAGAAATATTTTTGTTGCTTTGATTTGGTCTTTGAGGAAGATTGCTTTACTGTTCAGTAAATCAACTTTTTATTTTCTCCCACATAGTTTAAACTAGCTAGAGTGGCAGGTAGCCACTTCTTCTATTTTCCTTCAAGAAAACATATGGTTTGTCTCTTTATGTTTAGGAAAGGTGTGGAAATGGGCAAGCAGAGTATTCATACTTGTGATGGTGTGGGTTTTTTAGTGTTCAGATATGGTGAATACATCTCCTAGTACTGGGTTTAGAACAGTTACAAGAAAGGTGCAGTGTTTAAAGCTTTTAGGGGCATGTGTTTGGGCACCTGGCCCAGTCATTTTAGGTTTTGAGTTACATTTTCTGTTGAATTACGGGTGTACTGATAGAGAGACTATGGGGTGTTCAGAACAGTCAATTTTGGTAGGATTCTCACCTGTTAAATTGATTGGTTCAACAATACAGAGGACTACAGTATCTCCTTCATAGTGATTGAGTTTCTGAGGTAGTAGAATTATTTTATTTTCTCTTAGTTCTTTTAGGAATAAAGGCTATGCGGTATTCAACACATCTTCATAACATTTCCAGTGTTCATTAAAATGTTCAAGTAATAGGTAATCATAGGAGTACAGTATTGTGTTTGTTGTGAGATCAGTTAGTTCCTCAGTGAAAACGTTATTATTGATCCGGTCGGTGATACAGTAAGGCGTTTCACATTCAGTAAATTGTGGATGCCTGAATATTTAATCGCAAGCGTTCAATGGAGTTTGTGCTGGATGGAGCACAATCTGATACATGCTCCTTATGTTTTAAGACTCCTCCAACTCTCGCTCTCCTTTCTCTATTGTTGTTATAAAAAGTTATCCATATGGAATCATCAGATGCAGAATCTGATGTGCCAAGAATTATTGGATGGGTATCTTGACCATATTTGGAGATCAAAAATGATAGACCAGAAACTTTTCTTTGGCTGATCAGCAGTTTAGAAGTACATATTTTTTTTGGCATGCTGTCAGTGGTTAGTTTGCCTGTGCATGACATGGGTTAATATTTTCAGGCCTACCATGGCGCAGATTTTCAATTATTAGGAATATTATTATTAGCATCTACTCTTTTGTCAATGGTTTTTCACTTCTTAGTCTTATTTGTTTAACTGTGGCTCTTTTCTATTGTGTTGGAAAGGGTGTCCATAGTAGCAATAGTTATATGATGGTAGATATGGGGGGTGGCTATTTTCTTGAGACCTCTCTGTGACATTAGTCTTTAGGATTTCCTTTACATTTGCATATTTATGTGGATTTGTCTTGGCAACAAGCTAAGAATTTCATCCAGTTTAGCTAGTCGTGCATCAGTGGCATCAATAGGAGCTGAAGTCAATTTTTATAAACTGGATAGTCTCAGTTGTCCATGTCTAGCTAAAACAGGATGAATCTTATAGAACTATGCCAATTGCATCAAATTTCCCTTTTCTGCAAGACCACCTCAAACATTTCGCTTTTTTCTAGATGCTGTTTTTACTGGCATCAGAGTGTTCTAATTAATAGGAAATTTAGGTTTATTTCCATGTGTTTTAATTAGCTTAACTAGGTTGCAAATTTAATTTACTGGGCCTTTGCTTGGTTTGCACTGACATCCATTTTAAATTTGATGAAGAAATGTTGGCTCATATCAAACTGCACAAACAAGTTTCCTACCTACATTTTGTTTTCTCTTCTGCATTTTTCCTTTTCAATAAATAGTCAACATGAGATTTATTGCATGGAGTTGTTTTCTTGTATCATATATATCTGTGTGCTTTTGGGGTGAGTTGTGTTGAGATATTCTAGTATGTTGCAATTAGCAAGTCTATTGCTGCCGGAGCCACAACTGTATTTCCATTCAATATAACATAGCTTATTGTTTAGAGTGTTTCAAGACTAAAATGCCATTTCTACAGTTTGCAGTGTAAAAGGGATTAATGCTTATTAAAGATTTAGGTATTTCTTAAAGTAATGTATGTTATGTTGCACAGTTTCTACAATGTTGATTGGTTTATGTTGTGTAGCTTTGTTAGTAGAGCCCTATGATACCAATTCTCGCAATATCAAGTGGGTTGTTTTTAAGTTCTCTGAAACTATGAAGTGTGCCCTTTCAGGGATGTCTATCAGACTTTTCTTAGACTTGACGAGACTTGCTAGAGACTGTTTAATCAAGACCTTTTGCTTGTTTCTTCGAAGGCGGACTCTATGACAACCTGTTTATTTGATTTGCACTTAAAGATCTTTTCTAAGACTTTTACTGTGCAGTCTCCATGTCCGAGTGCTGACTAAATAGAGATTCCTTGCCTTTCTAACTGAGTACAGACTCTTTCTGATTTATATTAGACTTCCTCTTTTTTATTTTTCCCTCATATGACCTCCATGGCAATAGCAACCTCTCGACCTGATCCGCCTCAGTTACTAATAGCTTGGTGGATTACAGTCTCAGCCGGTATTTTCTTTTTCGGGGATCACCCGAAATACTCAACCTGAGCTGACCCAGAGGTTTTAATCATTGGAATCATTGGAATCAAACCAGATCCTTAATAGCTCCTATCTAAGCAGAGAATACGGTATCTAGCAGATTCCAGAATAACCCAATATCCAATCTTTCTCTGTGTACATTTACTGTCTGGTCTAAAGCTCTAAAGTATTTAACAGAGTTCCACCAAGCATTCCATAAAGGAGGAGACTCCTGGCGCGACAACTTACATATCTCTCTCCTAGCCAAGAGTATCAAGTAAAATAATAACTTCTGTTGTTCCCCCTTTAGGGAATATAGACCCTCAACTTTGGGTGCTACCCCGAATAGTATTAAAGTTGGACTTACCTCCACAGCAGGACCCAGCACCCTGGTGATGGTCTTACCCACTCTTCCCCAAAATTCATGGAGACTGGGGCAGGAAGCAAATATGTGGATGTCATCCGCATTCAAAGTGCCACATCTAAGACATCTTGCTTTTCCACCATCTTTTATTCTTTAGATATTAAGAGGGGACCAGTATAACCTGTGGATTGTAAAAAAGTTGTTCTTCCTGAGTGCAGCAGATTTTACTAGTGGGTAAAGAGTGTCTATAGATACTTGCCATATCTCATCCAACTCCTCGCTCGGCAAGTAATTATCCCAGACTTGATTTGGCTTCTTCATCTTCACATCTACTGCAGAGAGGAGATAGTTGTACCATAGACCCACTTCTTTTTTTGTAAGTCATTTTCTATTGAAAGTTCAACCGGAGAGGGCCAGCTTTGTGCCTTACTCCACGAGGAGATCTGATAAAATTTAAACCTTGAAAGGGCCCCTCCGGTGGTGGCATTCCAGTATTCCCAAGGGTGACATTCATCAGCCTGCATAATGTCTTTCCAATGCGTGACTCCTGCGTCGATCAAAGGACGAGCTAAAGCATCTAATAGACAAACTGGAGTACCAGGGGAATCCCACACCGGGGCCCAGTCACTATAGTAAAAAAGTCTGAAACATCCTCGACAAGTCGACCAGAGCTTGGCTGCCGCACGCAAAGTCTTCAGACGTACTTTCTTAAAAAATTTGAGGGACCCAAATTTGTACATTAACCCAGTTTCCGCTATACCTACTTGCATAGTTTTAAACATACTCCCGGTTAATGTGTCATCTGGCGTTTGCAAAAGCATCCTACAGTTTTTTAGTTGATAAACCATGAATATAATTGTAAATCCGGCAAACCCATACCTCCACTCTGAAGTTTTCGTCTAAGTTTTTCCAAGAGAGGCGAATTCCTTTACTTTCCCAAATGAAGGAAGAGATCTTACCCTGAATTTTGAGCAGGTCTGCCCTTGCAAATTCCAGCGGTATGTTATTAAATAAGTAGGTAAATTTAGGGAGAATGCACATTTTAACAAAATTAACTCTATCAAAATGGGAAAGTGGGATACTCTGCCATCTCTTTAATAAGACATCCACCTCTTTAGAAACCCTGTCTAGGTTCACTTTTGGAATATTATCAGGATTTTGGGTAATTATGACTCTGAGATATCTGAGCTGTTTTGCAAAGATGTTCCTGTAATCTGGGATATTCCAGGCCATAATCTCGTTTTTTTCTGCATTAATCTTATATCCTGAGAGATTCCCAAAAAGCTGGGCCTCAATCAGAAGCTCCAAGAGAGTGACCTCAACATTTGAAGAAAATAAGACCAGATCGTCTGCATAAAGAGCTACCTTCCTTTCAAACCCGTTCAATACAAAAGGGGCTATCTTCATATTCTGCCAAAGGCTTTGTGCAAAGGGTTCAATATATAAATCAAAAAGAATAGGAGATAGTGGGCAGCCCTGACTAGTTCCTCGACCAATTCTGACCGTGGAAGATAAACTGCCATTCACCAAAATCTGAGCAGTAGATGACTTGTATATATTTTTAAGAACTACTCTGAACCCTGGATCGAACCCAAAAACCTTCAGAGCCCTATCTAGAAAGACCCAGCTCACACGGTCGAAGGCTTTGGCAGCATCAACTGTAATTATGGAAACTGGCTGGCCGTGTGAAACTGCTAAGTCTATTGTCCCCATTAAGGTGTAAACTAGTTCTGACATTTGCCTGCCCGGGAGAAAACATTTCTGATCTTGGTGTATGATAGTACCAACTATCTTGGACAATCGAGTGTTCAGTACCCCTGCAAAGATGTTATAATCAGTGTTTAATAACGAGATTGGCCGGTACGATTGGCATTGCATTGGGTCTTTCCCGGGTTTTAATATCAGGGTTATGACAGCTCTGCTCCAAGAAGCCGGCATGGGAGACCTCCCTGCCAAAATGTCATTGAATAGCTCCAACCATACAGGGACAAGCTCTTCCTTAAGCAGGGAGTAAACCTCCGTCGGCATTGAGTCTGGACCAGGAGCTTTACCATTCTTAGCTGTCAGTATCTCACTCCCTGTAATTACTGCTTTTAAAGACATTTGATTTTCCTCACAGAGTTTTGGCAGTTGTTTTGCTATAAGCCATTTATCAATGTCTAATTCGGCGGCAGCTTCTTCCTCTTGATATAACTCTTGGAAGAACTGCACAAAAGCCTGTTCTATTTTATCTTTGGCATCAATTACTTGGTCATTTACTCTAATCTTTTTTATATAATTGTGAGACCTATCAATTCTAGTCTTCATGGCTAATATTTTTCCACAATTCTCCCCTTGTTCAAATTCCCTCATCTTGCTAACTTCCTATTTTTGAATCAGAATCTCCTCCGACTTGAGTCTAAATTGTAGCTGCAGGTCTTCCAGTCTCTTCTCTAAATTTTCATAAACTTTACCAGGAGGGGTCCTAAACTTTAAGTCAGCTTCAGCTTTTTTTATTTGGGTTTCTAAATCCGACAGATCTTTCCTCTCTGCCTTGCTCCAACCCGAAATTGCCCCCTTTAATGTACCCCTTAACCAAGCCTTAAATGTATCCCAAACGTTGTTCAGAGACGTCGACCCCATATTATCTTTTAGAAAACAGGCTGTTACAAGCTTAAAAAAACCTGGATTAGATGAGTGCGTTAAAAATCTCCTATTTAGGGTCCACCTCCTCAAAGGGAATTCTTGTGGGAGATCTAAAATAAGGGCTACGACTCCATGGTCCGATATAAGGATAGGCTGATATTCTATTAGGATAACTTTATCAATTTCTGAATAATCCAGGAATATATAGTCGAGCCTGGAATAATGTGAGTTTTTTTTACTATAAAAAGAATATTCCCTATTCTGGCCCCTTATTTCCCACCATACATCACTCAGATTTAAATTCTTTAGAGTAGACACAAGGAGGGCTTTAACACAAGGGGCAGAGACCTGTACCCGTGGGGAAGATCTATCTAAATTATTATCTAACAGTACATCAAAATCTCCTCCCATTATCAGAGGGGACTCAAAGTCTGCCAGCGCAATGCACAGATTATTTAGAGGCCCACGTCATCCTCATTGGGGCCATAAAAGGATACTAAGGTGTATTTACAACCCTGAGTCTTGATCTCGGCAATAGCCCAGCGTCCTCGGTCGTCCACTTGAGATCTATCGCTGAGTTGGATTTAAGTATAATTGCTATCCCTTTCGAACAACATAGCTGATCTGAAGCTATATTCTTATCCACCCATCCCAGTCTTCCAAATAATGCTTTGCACTCTGATAGCATTAAATGGGTTTCCTGAATCAGGATGATACTAGCTGAGCTATTTTTCAGGTACTCAAGAACTAAACGTTGCCTTCTTCGAACCCTCAAACCGGTATCATTCCAGGTTAGAAGCCCCAAGGTCTGTTTTCTTCCATACTGAGGACTACCCACCATTTTCTGCCTGATTCCACCCACTGCTCTGACTGCTACTGGAGGTCATTATGTCACATGAGTATTTTATTAAGCTGTGTATTTATTTTTTTCCCAATGCTCCCCACCAACAGACGTGTAAAAAAAAAACGTCACCCCACCCACCCCACTCCAACCTTCCCATGGGAACCCTCCCTGTCTGACCATTGGCAATATCTATTGCCTTATGAGTCGGAATTCTCCCATCCTAAAAAGAAAATGAAGAAAAGAAAAGCTACACCATCAGAGCCAAGCTTTCTTAAGCATATATCCACACCTAGGACCTGCAAGTATTTTTAGCCTGTGTCAAAAAGCCATCCACTTTCTCTGGAAACCTAAAATTGTACATTTTGTTAGCCCAGAGGACTTTCAAGAAAGCCAGGAACCTCAACTGCACCTGTGCGCCCTGCTCTCTTAGAGCCTCCATCCGCTTCCCTAATTCCCATCTTCTGTCCTCTGTTACCTTTGATATATCGGACCGCATCCTGAAAGAAGCATCTCCAGCTTGTATGGTTTTAAGTTTAAGGGCAGCCCCTAGAAGTTGCTCTTTCAGAAGATTGGACTGAATAAAGACTAGGACCTTTCTTGGTTTCTTTCGTGCAGGGTTCAACTTAAAAGGATCTCTGTGAACCCGTTGAATTTCAGTTTCCCAGACTGATGCTAAAGCAATCTGAAGGAATGCTTTCATCAGAATGTCTATTACGTAGGCTTTGAGATTATCAGCTTCCAGTCCTTCTTTCAGATCCAAAATCCTTATATTGTTCCTTCTCAAAGTATTTTCCAATCTTTCCAACCTATCGGAGAGGTCCCGCTCCCTCTCCCTAAGCCTCACCACTTCCTGAGAGGTATCCTTAACCACCAGATCCATTTCTTCCACTTTATTTTCCAACATCTCCATCCGGTTTGTTAGTGCTGTCAAATTTTCCTCTAAGTTAGAGCAGGTCTCTTGTATCTTCCTTTGGTTAAGCTGTGAGGTAGAAAAGCGGGCGCTAATCTCTGCCGAAAGGTGTTTTAACATTCCTTGTATCGTAGCGGGGCTCTGTTCTGCACTCTGCTCTGCGCCCTCAGGGTTGGGCACCCCTCCATCTAGAGAGGCACCCCTCATCTCTCCCCCCTCGGTCTGATTGCTCCCCTGCAATCCCTCTAACCCCTCCATCCCACAGGTATCGGAAGTCTTTTTACCTAGTATGGAAAATCTATTTGAGAGTGGGACAGCAGGTCTTGAGGTTGACAATTTATCCCCCTGTGGCATAGCCTGTTTGTCTTGGTCCCTATTTATCTGGGATTTCGCCGAAAAATAAGACCTCAGTGAGGGTGTTATCTTTATGAGGGGTTGATTTTTGTCTTTTTTTCTGCTTTTCACGGGGGTTATTTTCCCTGATTTATTTTGTTTTTTATAGAGATTTACTACGGGCTCTGCAATCTGGGGGGGCTGTGCTAACTGAGTTAGCTGCACAGAGGGGTGTAAAGGGAGCTCTTTCCCTAAAAGGGTTCTAGCTCTCAGTTTGTACCTTCTACCCTGTGCAGGCTCAATGATAGACCCTTCTAGAGACAGATCAGTAGTGTCTATACCTAACAGAGGCCCCTTATGTGTGATTCCCCTTAACTTCCCTTTTATTCTTCCAGGCTGATCATACTGTTGTCCTGTGAGCGATTTTTCTGCCTCCATATGGTGATAGGAAGGATCATTCCCTAGGCTATCTGCAGTGTCCAACTGACCCCAATGTTTGGCCGACTCTCCTCCAGATTTAATTGAGCCCAGAATAGTTATTGCTGTTTTTGACTCAATACTGTATTCACGAAAGCAGGTAGGGCTAAAGGGTGAAAAAGTAATTGGATTATCCGCAATCGTACTGGTTAAACGCCCACTAAGACATGCCAACCTATGGCCAGGGTTCTGAGGATATTGAAATTTCTGAGCCCGCCTGCTTTCTCAGAGGGCCCCTACTGCCCTCGGGAAGAATAATACAACCCCCCACACATTCGGGCTGATAATGCCCACAAACACACTGGGGAACACTGACGAGGCAGAACTCGCTAGAGCACTGAAAACACAGGGGGCA
Organism: Triturus cristatus; assembly: GCF_964204655.1. Taxonomy (NCBI): domain Eukaryota; kingdom Metazoa; phylum Chordata; class Amphibia; order Caudata; family Salamandridae; genus Triturus; species Triturus cristatus. Next base: position 1,207,462,269 of record NC_140591.1, on the reverse strand, counting down.
ATCAAAGGAAACCACCAGGAAACCCTCCACCCGTTCTACCGCGTCCAAAAAAAAAACCAATCAGGCCCCTCAACGGGGGAGGGGGGACTCACCCCCGCGCCTCATCGTCCGATCGCCGGTCTCCCCCACCACGATAATGCCGACAGGGGAAAAGCAACTGAGTTCCCGCGAGGTGGTGCGAGGCCAAGCCAAACGATTCAGCTCCTCCAGTGGAGACAGCGCAAGCGCCGAAACTCCAGTAGACACCGCCTGCAATGGAGGAAGCGAGTATACCGAATGCGGTAAGAAGAATGAAGTTTGTTTACATTTTCCGATATTAGGCCGGCGTAATCCCTGGGTTTTTCCCCCAGAGGTTCCCGGTAACTTGCAGGCAGGCAGGCAGGCAGGCATCGGCATCGACATCGGCTTTGATGTGGTAGCTAGCGGGTGGGCGGACGGGAGAACAGCCGACTCGCGACTTCTACTGACTGGCCGCCATGTTCCCATTAGACTTCCTCTTGACAAGCGTAGGTTTCTGCTAAAACATTACTGAGCTATATTTGGTTGGCTAATACACTTATGTTTTGATCTCTGGGACTGGCTTTAATTGTATGGGTTACTGATGCTGATTTGATTTTGACTATCGGAATACTTTTTGCCTTCTATAGACATATGTAGGCCTCACATCGCAGATCTCTCATTGACAATCTCAACAACAATGCAGGTTCTTGCATCGCAGCCTCGCAGCTCCTCTGAACAGACACATCGCCTCGACTGTGCGATGCATCCTTAATGCCAGAATTTGAATGGCAAGCACTCATTGACTGGATCCTCAACAATGATGCAGGAGCTTTCATTGCAGCTTCACAGAACCTCAGAAACAATGCATTGCTTCTGCTGCATGACGCCTCCTCGATGGGGACCTCCCAGGCTCTTTAAAGTACTCATAATGTACCTCCATTTCAGCAACCCTAACAGTGTCCCTGTAGCCAGCCTGAACCTGTGTCTTTGTCCTTGTCTGGCACAACTAATGATCCACAGGTGATGATTTGTGCTTTTTAGCTCTATTGGTACAGAAATCTTTAAAACTGCATATCTCAGGTTCTGTTGATTGGATATTGTCATTTGGTACTTGTTTTATTTACTACAATTTTCTCTATTTGTCTAGATTGGACTTTACAAATTGCCTCTAAGTTAAGCCTGACTGCTCTGTACTAAGCTATCAGAAGGATGAGCACTGATTAATTTGGTTTTGCTTGTGCCTCACCCTGACGAGGATTGTATTTCCTGCTTGAAAAGGAATTTACCCACCCCCAAATCAGCAATCCAATTTCTAACACTCTCAAGATTCTATTTTGCGATTGCCTGCTGAAAGGACCAGTAGGTTAAAGTCCTATGAAACCCTTAATAACATAGCTGTGTATAAACTAATCTGGCTAGTGTTGTTTCTTCTTTTGTGCACATTGATAGACATGCTTGCTCTAAATGTGGACTAACACTGGTCGGGAACCTATTTTAGTGTATTTGATACCACTCAAGGTGTTTTCACTTTCTGTTGGGAGTTTTATTTTCCATCCCATATCCCAGTAGGAAGACAAACATTTCTTTCTTTCAGTTTTACTTATTGTGTTTCAAGTTTCATTTTGAAATCATATTCTGATTGGTTGGATTAGTATTGTGTTTATTGTGAGCTATGTTATGTTTACAACGGGTGCACTTTTGAATAAGTCTGCGATTCCTCCTAATGGTCGAACTAATCCACCCCAATTAGAACCCTCGCCTACAAAATGCTCTAGGACCATGGATTCCACAAACGTTTGTAGCTTAAAGGATGGAGCAGAATTACTGCTGCCAGTAAATGTTACAATTTCCTGTGCATGATACATCTGAAGTGAAAAGCATTGAAAATGTAAAGCTTGGCTTGCTTGAGATGAAGCTGCAGCCTAGACCTGCACACAAAGGCTATAATGAGTGGAGTTACATAGTATATGCCAGAGCACGTAAGAAAATGCTGAGGGCAGATTGTTAATGCTGTCAACCATTGAATGAATGTGAAATTACATTTATGGAAGAAGGCATGGAGAAAGGAATTGCTAGAAACCATAGGTGTTTTCTGTGTGATACTGATGAATCAGACAAAAAAAAACAAAAGATGACAAAAATGAGAATACAAATGAGATGATAAACTCTGAGAGTGATCCTTAAGGAGAGGATGTGTTTATGGAGAGATTGTTGACCTAAGTGAGACCACCTTCGTATAAAAAGGCTCATGTGCAAGAGCAGGTGAAAGAGATAGGAGCATGAGAGCTGAACGTCAGGAGAGATGAGATGGCATCTGAAGATTGATAGTTTCAACTCAAAGGAGATTTGGAAATTATGGAATAAACTGGAATTTACAAAGACAAAATTAAAATGTATGATTAAAATTAATTGGTATTTCGAGTTCAGAAGCACGTCGACGTGTTCATGATTCATTTGAGAAACTTGAGACATTGGCTACAGAATTAAGAGTAGATTTAAAACAAAAGAGAGTTTGGGACTCATATAAGTTAGGGCTTGCCTAAAATCACTTAATCAATCATAATCTCAAAACATTACAAGAAAATCTCCTAGAACTTTTGACAGGATTAGAAAATTGGAGGATATGGAAAAGTATTGAAAAGAATGGACGGAACCACCCGATAAACCTGGGGTGTCAAAAATGAGTTGAACAAAGTAAAATGTGAGTGTCAGTGAATTCAAATACCAAGTGGTTGTTGAAAAAACGTTTAATTGAGAGAAGTGCAGGAAGGAACATATATCCTTAGTCTAAGTGTGATCTTTACAAATCTACTAAGAATTTCCCAAAGCTCATAGGGGAGCCCAAGAAGTATTATACAGAGTTTAAAAGGATTGTGACCATTTCAAAAGAGCTTTGGACAGATTTAGATGCTTTATTTTCAATTGCTGTGCTTACAGATTTACAGATCTGAGTGGAACACAATAGTGCAATGGCCAGAAGAAGAGCCACAGAGAGAAGGCCCTCACAATAAGCCTTCTCCAATTGTAATGGAGAAATGTAATAGGGTAATTGACCATTTGAAAATGAAGGTTTCCCTGAAACAAGTACATTGGGAAAGGATCACAAAAGAGATATAAGATCAAGGAGAATCAGTGCATTTTATGAGAGACTGCTGCAGATTTATGGAAATTATAGTGGAGTTAGAAATGCTACAGAAGAAGGAGTTCCTGGATTTTTATTGTTTTTTGTGTTGAGACTACGTCCAGAGATTGGTTTGCCTATTCAGAAACATTTTATGAGTTGGCAGGCCAAACCGTTGGCTGAAATATTGGCTTATGGGAAGTATTGTACTGATTGTTGTGATGCTAAAAGAAAAATGATGAAGGAGAAATTGATGTTGATGGTGGCTCAAACAAAGATTTTCAAGGGTGGACACAGTAGTTTTCAGACACCTGGTTTTGGTTTTGGTATTGTGTTGGAGTGCAAGGTGCTAATGCACAAGGCAATGATGTGCAATTTGTGCAATGTGGAATTGGTGGTCCTCTTAGTGTAGCTAAAATCTTTCTTAGCAACATGCCTTATCAAAATATTAATAATGCACCAATGAGAAATTGCCCTTGCCACATCTGTGGGAAAAATAGACACTGGAAATGGGAATATAGGTTTAATTCAAATAGGTTTCAAAATGAATCGCAAATGGTTCCCAAAAAACCACACATAATAAATCAGGTGGCCCAGTATTGGATGATACAGTCAATGATCCCCGGAATACTGTCTTCTGTGCAGAGCATGCAGAATTCAAAGCAGTTCAATGGGAATGTGCTGTAAGCTCCAGTCATGCAACAGCCAATGCGAAATTATATGCAGGGTTTTTAACAGAGTTTCAGGTTCCAGGAAAAACCTTTAGTGAGTAATGACAGTTTTCAACAATTTGCAGGCATACTCATAGTTCCTACAGGACTGAGTAATGGTGTCTGAGGGAAGAGAAGGATTGCATGCTTGGTGCAGTCATAGAGGTAGACTAGAATTGCCCTTTTGTGGAAGGAGAAGTGAATGGCCATTCTGTATCACCTTTGATCGATACAGGTGCTACCTGCTCTAAGCATTTCATCTTAGGAAAGAAGTCCAAGTTCTAACTGTCTCACATAAAAAGTAACCAGTAAGTTGTCAGATAATGGCCCAGTAGCAATTGGTTCAATCTTAAATAACCATGAATTAATAATCAGTGAGATGAGTCCACTTAATTTGTTTGAGTGAGATTTCCTGTGTAAACTTAATTTTGTAATTTACAGCACACAAGATGGTGACTGCATGCAGACGACGGTTGAGGATTCAGAGTTTAGAAAAAAATCCCAGGAAACAAAAATTGTAATGTTCCCAGTTCTCACAGAAGAAGACTTACTTTCAGATTCAAGCCATACTGGTAACAACGAAGATCGAGATATTTCAGGAAAAGAAAATGGGCTGAGCAAAATTGCAGAGCCAGTACACATCACTGTAAACCTAAAAGAAGTGTGCAGGAAATTGGGTTATTAGATGAGAGGACTGGAAGCCACACTCTTTGTTAAGGTAAATGACAAAATTCACTAAATCAACCCATGCTTAAACCTTGGGTAGCTAGACAAAAAAACATTCAGGTTAGAGGCAATATGTAAAGTGTTTATGCAGCACTCAAACAGTAATAAAATAACAACACCTCACCAAAAAACATCCAGACCAGTTTAGAACAATAGAGTATAGTTTAATAAATAAAACAAGTGTACAACTCCAAAACGTCATCGAGGATCCCATCAACGAGGATGGATTTCAGCACATTTCCACATTCACTAAAGCTATTAAACCTGGGAAAATGTCAAATTGCTATGTCTTTCCCATTGAAGCATAACAAGGAGAAATACATCTTTATTTCTCCCAGTTACTTCTCCTGTCTATGTTGAATGAATTCTGCAGCACACAAAGAAAGAGGAATATGTTTCTAAGGATTATTTTTGTGCCAGAAGATATCCCTTCTAGCTTGTAATGTAGATACCCCTGCGCCTTGGTGCAAGGATGCCTATGTTGGTGTTTGACAGCCTAAAGTGTGACAGCACAGAGAGAAACCCGAAGAGTGCTATATCTTAGTAAATATGGCACTTTTCAGCTCAATCCCTTTCATGCAAGGCAGCACAGCAACTTGCCTTGCTGCACTGTGTTGCATACATTCTAATTAAATGTGTCCCTTCGCCTTTTGATTTTCAAAGTACTTATAAAAAGATGATGCATATTTACAAATAATTTATAAGTTTCATATTGATCAATATACTAGTCAATCAATCAATCTTGAAGTTTGTAAAGCGCACTATTTACCCGCGAGGGTCTCAAGGCGCTGAGGGGGGGGTGCTGCTACTGCTGGAAGAGCCAGGTCTTGAGTAGTCTCCTGAAGGTAAGTAGGTCTTGGGTCTGCCGTAGGAGGATAGGGATGGTGTTCCAGGTCTTGGCGGTGAGGTAGGAGAACGATCTGTCGCCGGTGGTCGCTCTTCGGATGCGGGGGACGGTACTGAGGGTGCGGTCGGCGGAGCGGAGCTGGCAGTTCGGGGTGTAGAAGGTGAATCGTCTGTTAAGGTATGTTGGTCCAGTGTCGTGGAGTGCCTTGTGTGCGTGGGTGAGGAGTTTGAAGGTGATCCTCTTGTTGACAGGCAGCCAGTGCAGGTCTCTCAGGTGGGGTGTGATGTGGCTGTGTCGAGGGATGTCGAGGATCAGGCGGGTAGAGGCGTTACAGTCGTTTCAGCAATTTGGCCAGGGCTCCCGTGTAGAGGGCGTTTCCGTAGTCCAGCCTGCTGCTGACGAGGGCCTGGGTGACCCTTCTTCTAGTGTCGGTTGGGATCCACCTGTAGATCTTCCAGAGCATGCGAAGGGTGTTGAAGCAGAAGGTTGAGACAGCGTTGACTTGCTTGGTCATGGAGAGTGTTGAGCCGAGGATGAACCTCAGGTTGCATGCGTGGTCGGTGGGTGTTGGTGCTGCTCCCAGGGCGGTTGGCCACCAGGAGTCATCCTAGGCTGAGGGGGTGGAGCCGATGATGAGGACCTCCGTCTTGTCAGAGTTTAGCTTCAGACGGCTGTTCTTCATCCATTCTGCGACGTCTTTCATTCCTTCGTGGAGGTTGGTTTTGGCAGTGAGTGGGTCCTTGGTGAGGGAGAGGACCAGCTGTGTGTCGTTGGCGTAGGAGACGATGTTGAGGTTGTGCAGTCTGGCGACGTGGGCGAGCGGGGCCATGTAGATATTGAATAATGTCGGGCTGAGGTATGATCCTTGGGGTACACCACAGATGATCTTGGAGGCCTCGGACCGGAAAGGGGGAGGCGGACGCTCTGGGTTCTGCTGGAAAGGAAGGAGGTGGTCCATTCTAGAGCCTTGTCTCGGAACCCTGCGTTGTGAAGGTGTTTGCGTTGGGTGCGATGGCAGACAGTGTCGAAGGCGGCTGATAGGTCCAGGAGGATGAGGGCTGCGGTTTCGCCTTTTTCCAGCAGGGCCCTGATGTCATCCGTGGCGGAGATGAGGGCGGTTTCTGTGCTGTGGTTGCTGCGGAATCCGGATTGGGACGGGTCTAGGATGTTATTCTCCTCGAGGTAGCGGGTCAGCTGTTTGTTGACGGCTTTCTCGATGACCTTTGCCGGGAAAGGGAGCAGAGAAATGGGCCAGAAGTTCTTGAGGTCTTTCGGGACCGCTTTGGGTTTCTTGAGCAGGGCGTTTATCTCGGCGTGCTTCCAGCTCTCTGGGAAGATCGCGGTCTCGAAGGAGATGTTGATGGCCTTGCGGAGATGGGGTGCGATGGTGGTGCTGGCTTTGTTGAAGATGTGGTGTGAGCATGGGTTGGATGGGGAGCCGGAGTGGATGGTGTTCATGATCTTGATGGTGTCGTCGTCGTTGATGTGGGTCCAGGTGAGCAGGGGGTCGCTGTGGGTGGTGGCCGTGGGGTCTGAGGTGTCGGTTGTTGGGGTGGTCAGGTTGTTAAAGCTATCATGGATGTCGGCGATCTTTCGGTGGAAGAAGGTGGCAAGGGAGTTGCACAGGTCTTGCGATGGTGGGATGTCGTTGGTGTTGGAGAATTCCTTCGCGATGTTGAAGAGCTCTCTGCTGTTGTGTGCATTGTTGTCGAGGTGGTCTTTGAAGGTGGTCCTTTTGGCAGTTCTGATGAGGTGATGGTGTTGGCTCATGGCTTTCTAGTGGGCTTCTAGGTTCTCCGGTGTCTGTTTGCGGTGCCATTTCTTCTCTAGTTTCTGGCAGGTTTGTTTGGAGGCCTGGAGTTCTGCGGAGAAGCAGCCGGCATTCTTGGTGGTGTGTCTGTTGGAGGGTTTCTTGAGCGGGGCGAGAGTGTTGGCGTAGTCGTTGATCCAACACCTGAGGTTGCTGGCGGCGGTGTCGGGGTCGGTGGGGTCGGCGGGTGGGCGTCGGGCGAGGGCGGTGTTTAGCTGGTCTTTGATGATTTTGCTCCAGCTGCGGCGGGGGGCCTGTTGGGTGTGGTGGTGCATTGTGGGTTTATGGAAAGTGAAGTGGATGCAGCGATGGTCAGTCCCGTGGAGTTCGGTGGTGTGGTGGAAGTAGATGTGGGGGCTTGCAGAGAAGATGGGGTCAAGCATGTGTCCGGCGGAGTGGGTGGGCGCAGTGATGAGCTGTCTGAGTCCGAGGTTGGTGAGGTTGTCGGTCAGGGTGGTGGAGTTAGTGTAATTGTTGTTCTCGAGGTGGAAGTTCATGTCTTCGAGAAGGATGTAGTCCATGGAGGCAAAGGCGTGTGTGCTGACAAAGTCGGCAATGGAGTTGCTGAACTGAGGCCGGTGTCCCGTGGGTCTGTAGATCAGAGTTCCTCTGAGGGTGGTGTTGGGATCAGTGTGGATCTGGAAGTGCAGGTGTTCAGCAGTGCTGAGGGTGTCGTCGGAGTTGGTTGAGCCCATGAGAGTGGTCTTGTGGATGATGGTGAGTCCGCCTCCTACTCCGTTGGTGCGGTCTTTGCAGGTGATCTTGTAGCCATCCAGGATGGCTATGGCGATGTCGGGTGCCGAGGAGTCGTTCATCCAGGTCTCTGTCAGGAAGGCTACGTCCAGGGAGGATGTGTCGAGCAGGTCCTAGAGTTCGATGGCGTGTTTGCGTGCGGAGAGGGTGTTCAGTAGTATGCATCTGAGGTGGTTGCGTTCTTTCACGGTGGGTGGCTTAGCGGGTCGGATGCTGGTGAAGCTGCAGTTCCGGCAGGAGAAGGGTCCTTGAGTGCGCTTCAGGGCGGCCAGGAAGCAGGTGTGTGATAGTCCGGTGTTGAGTGCGTGGAGGGTGCTGGCATCGTAGCGGTGTCGAGTGTCGTGGCATTCGCGGGGGCCAGGGGTTCTGGCGGTGGGCGCGGATGGGCGCAGATGCACTTGCCTTAGGCCGCGCAGCAGCCACCATCAGAAGGGGGGGTGGGAGGGAGGAGCCGCTGGGAGGAGGGAGTGGACAAATGGGCGAGTGGGGGGGCGGGCCACAGAGGACGAAGCAGTGGGAAAAACGGGGTCAGGAACGGCAAAGGAACAGAGAAAAAGGGCACAGGGCACAGAAATACAATAGGGGAAAGGAGGAATGAACAAAACAGTTAACAATTAAGCAGCAGCAATACCAGTACAAAACAAACCTACGAATGGACGAGTGGGGGGGCGGGGCCGCAGGGGATCCAGCGGCGGGGAAACGGGGTCAGGAACAGAAGGCAGAGACAAGGGCACAGGGCCCAGAATACAAGGGGAAAGGAGGAATGAAACAAAACAGTAAAAACGATTAAGCAGAGCAATGCAAATACAAAAACAGACCTATGGCCTACCACTGCCCGCCAGGGATGAGGCGCAGGTGATAGCCTGCAGGTGGAGAAGGGCCTCGAACTCGCGGTAGTGGCAGCAGCAGCGAGCTGGAGCAGGGGCACAACAGGTGGTGCTGTTGCTGCGTGTGGAGCGACCTGCCTGGAACAGGGTCAAGGGTCACTCTCATCACCGCGCAGCTGCTGCCATAAGAAGAGGGGTGGGAGGGAGGAGCAGCTGGGAGGAGGGAGTGGACGAATGGGCGAGCGGGGGGGCGGGCCGCAGGGGACACTGCGGTGGGAAAAACGGGGTTGAATGGCCAAGTAAACCCACTTGCCAGTCCCTAAACCTTCCCTTTTCTTCATAACAGACACCCTTTGGTAGGCCCAAGGGCAGGGTGCATTGAAGTATAAGGTGGGACATGCCCTGGTGTGTGTGGCATGTCCTGATAGTGAATTACAGCCATTTTTGTTTCTCACTATTGCAAGGCTACCTGTTCCCCATAGGCCAGAATGGGCAATTTGATTATTACATATTAGAATCCTAACTGACTCAGGGAACTAGGTAGAAATTCGAGTTTAGTATGCCTGAACTCCAAATGATAATATACATCTTTTAGTGAAGTTGGTTTTAACATTCTGTATTTGAAAATACCACTTTTAGAAAGTAGGTATTTTCTTGCCTAACTATCCAAGCCTGGCTCTGCTAGGTTTTGTTTTCCTTGTCTGGAGTTTGAGTGACAGGGGCTGGGTGATTCCAGGAGACAGGATGAGTCAGCACAGGGCTAAATAGAGAGATCTGCATGTAGATGGGTGGGAGGCTCCATCGCCTGTAGAGCATTTGATGTCCCTGGCCTACACTGTGAAAGGAAACAAGGAGCCTTGTCAACAAAGTGCTCCAGGACTGACCAGAACTGGTTTGGACTAGGCAAAGGCCTCACTGCCTTCAGAGAACAAAGAGAAAATGAGTATGAAAGGGGGGACCCAGACCCCTGAACTTTAGATCACTTTGGGAAACAAGAAGATCCTTTGCTGAGGAGAGGAACCAGAGAAACTGAGGAAGAGACTATCCCTAGCTGAGTGCTGTTTGGGGGGATTGGCCTGCAGTGGTTGCCTGACAGCCAAAGAAAGGAGAAAGGACTTTGTGCTACTTTCAAATCAACTTGGGAATGATCTCCAAGGGCTTGAGATAGAGCTTGCCTCCTGCTGAAGTCTCAGGGACAACAGACTTCACCAACTAGCTCCCCAAGAATTATTTTGAAGTGCCTGCTGTTGTGCTGGGCCTTTTGAGGGAATGTGTGTCTCAAGGAGTTGGAAGCGCGACTCACGAAGAAGAAGCGTGTTGCCGCCGCAGCTGCTGTCGTCGCATCACTGGAGAAGGGTGTGACCGCTGCCACTGTCACTTTCCATGGCAGAAGCGCCTCGCATCGCAAGAGAAGAGTGTCTCCGTCGCATCATCGGAGAAGCGTGTCGCCGCCGCAGCCGCTGTCGTCGCATCACTGAAGACGGGTGGTGCCTCTGCAGCTGTCGCATCGCCTCGCCGAAGCGTCTCGCATCACCGTAGAAGAGTGTCGCCATAGCATGTCGCAGGGCCTTTCGTGGCTCAGAAGAATCGTTGAGTCGCCGCACAGCTGTCGGGGGTGCACGCATCGTGTCACATCAAGAAGAAGATGCCATTTAGTTTCATTGCACCGGATCTTCATCGCATCACGGCGTTGCGGGCCGCATCGCCATGGAAGCGCATTAAGAAACTGACGCATCACCTCCCCACGCCGAGAAGAACCGACGCATCCCCTACGCATCAGTAGGGACCCAACGCATCACGTTCTTGCGTGTAAGGAACCGACGCATTACCTTCCCTGCAGCACTTTCGTTGTATAGCGTTACGCATCCAAAGGTACATTGAACTTAAAATGTCGCATTTACCATCTTAAGAGAACTAAGCTATTTCTACCATCTTTGAAGTACAGCATTGTGGATTTTTTGTCGTTTGTAGTCTTGTGATAAGTCTATATAAAGAATACCTATTTTTGATATAAAAATTGTGTGGTGTCCATCTGTAGTGTAGTCACTGGCTTACTGTATGTGTTCACAAATGCTTTACACACTGCCTCTGAGATAAGCCTGTCTGCTCGATCCAAGCTATCAAGGGGGTGAGCAGAGGGTATTTTAGGAGTGTACCCCCTTACCCTGACTAGAAGCAAGGGTCCCTATTAGGTCAAAGGTACCTACGCTGTCAACTAGAGACCCCCAGTTCTAACACTTTCCAAGACTGTGGATCAAATGATATGATTGTGATGATTGAAATAAGACTTAAAAGAGTGAATTTAGGGTTTGGCCAAGTGCTTAAGCATATTTTTGATAGGCTGATTCCCCCAAATCTGTGTGGCTTTGAATGATGAAAATTAGACAGTTGTCTATGTTCGTGGACTGTTTGGCTACTAATGCTTGAGGTGCATTAGCTAAAATTAGAAGACATGGTACCATTCATGCAATGGTTATACAAGTATGGGTCCAGTGCACACTGTGTCAATGAAGCAAAGCCATACCTGTCTGATGAGACAGGATGAGGGCAAAACCGGTCTTGGGTTGCTTGTTTTCCTGCTCATATGGCTCTGTCCATACTGAAGTGGCATGGAGTGCAAAATATTGATGGACTGGGATGCAGCCTCAAGTGATTACCGGTGGCTACGAGACATACATATGGGCGGACGTGGGTCCGGTGGACACTTTGTCACTGGAACCAGGCTATACAGGGCTGATGAGCGCTAACTAGGGTGAAACCTGCCCTGGGCTGCTTGTCTTCAAGTTCATGGGGGACCTGGTATGGCAGTCTGGGCTGGACTGTTCCAATTGGAGCATGGTCAAGACTGTTGTGTATATGGATATGTCTAAACTGAGATGGCATGGTGTGATTCCCAGTGGTTTACATTATTTCAAGCATTCCATCCATCACTTCTTTGTATACTTTAGTACATCATGACAAAAAAAACATTAGAAATTACACATTACTTTCAGAGATTAGGTTTCAACATAGATATAACTTTAGGGGTTCCAGGGGAGTGTCAAAGAGAGGGCAAGCTAATTCAGTGTTTATGACGTGAAGAATCACATATTAACTTTGTACTTTACAGTGGTTGTCTCACATATATTTTAATTTGCATTCCCACCTTTAATGGCAGATGGGCATGTTATTTGTATTTATAAGGTGCACATTTGCAATGGATGTAGTAGTGATAAACAAACAAATTGATGGTGTGCATAAAAGACAGAGATATGGTCCAATGATGGGGAATCTGTGGGTGCCAGAGTCAAAGAAAGGTGTGCTATGCATTTTGTAATAGTGCTCTTGTACAATTGCTGTCAACACATGTTCATTGGTAAGAAGATGGGAAACCAAACATAGAATAGTTGTGTTAGTAGGTTCTATTAACCAGGGCAAGAGATGTTCTCCAATTGTGGGGCAGAGTACGTCACATGGCATCCAGGTGATATGGTATGAGCAGTAAACAACAGAAAGGGTCATTGCCCCTGTCCCCCCTTTGACGCCCGGAGCCAGGTACGTGCCTGCACAGTCTGCCATTCCTCCCTCCCTGCTTCAGATTACTCTATTCGCTCAGTGCATGCTCTGAACCCTGTCTCCATACTTGGAGCTCAGTCCTCCCTGACCCTCAGAGCTGCACTGATCAATTGTAGATCACTGAGTAAACATGCCATCGACATTTGGCAGTCCCTTTGGGATAACAATTGGGATCTGCTCTTTCTAACTGAAACCTGGCTGAATGACACCACTAACCCTGCTATCACCCTTGCCCTACCGGAGGGTTACAGTATCATCTGTGCCAACAGGCCCAATGGTTTACCAGGAGGTGGTATTGCTTTAATTCACAAATCCATATGGACGGTCACCCTCCCCACATATGACCAAATTTATTGTATAGAAGGCATGCCTTTCAGTGTCCTAACTTCTTCGTCTTCCTCTTGTTCCGGAATTCTTGTCTATCGCCCCCCCCATTCCAACACTGCTCACTTATCGGCTTTGGCGGACTATATTATTCAGGTAAGCACACCTTACGCTAACTTCACCGCCTTAGGTGATTTCAATCTCCATGCTGACAACGATTCTTGTAAGCACAGCAATTATTTCATTTCCTGTTAGCGGCCTGCAACCTAGCCCAAATAATAACCTTACCCACGCATAAAGCAGGTCATACACTGGATCTGATTTGCTCTAACCTACCATCTATTCAGGCGACCCCCCCTACCCCGGTTGTTTGGTCGGACCATTTCCTCATTTCTTTTGAGATTGGCATTCCCTGCCACATTCGACCCGCTATTACCCCCAAATCATCAGGCAGAAACTGGAGTCGCATCACCCCTGAAACACTCCAGAAATACCTAAAAAACACCCAACCTGGCTTGTCATTTGATCTCAACCTACAGATTGACCACTTGGATGCATGGATCGGTCAGGCCTTAGACGCTTTGGCACCTCTCAAATCTATCAAAACTCATAGGGATGTACCCTCAGCACCTTGGTACTCTGACGAGCTCCGACAGAAAAAGACTTCTTGTAAATCCCTTGAACGCCACTGGAGACAGAACTATACCACGGAAAGTAAAATCATCTATAAAACAGCCCTCAAAGAATATCGACGAATGATTGAGGAGCACAAACGGGATTATCTGGCCTCCAGAATCAAACACGCCAACAATGGCGCTAGGGAGATTTTCAATGTAGTTAGATCTTTCACTGACCCCAACGCGTTGACTCGTACTCAGCCTGCCTCACAGTCGCTTTGCGATCAATTTTCACAATTTTTCGAGGACAAAATCGAGACCATTTACTCCTCCTTCCCCATCCCCATTATAGAAAAAAGGGTAGAGGAATCTACAACTTTCTCGCCACCGCCGTCCTCCTTCCTCGATTTCGCAGCAGTCTCAGAGGCTGAGTCTCTGGCCGAACTACTTAAATGCAAATCAGGCTCTCCCAATGATCCTTGGCCAGCCAAGCAATACAAAAAACTTGCACCCCTACTTAATCTCTAGCTGAACCATATTTGGAATGACTCCCTCAGAACAGGCAGCTTTCCTGCTAAATGGAAACATGCCTCCCTGGTTCCCATTCTTAAGAAGCCCAATCTGGATCCGGACCTCCCCAGTAATTATAGGCCTATCTCTCTCCTGCCTGCCCCAGCTAAGATCCTGGAGAAGCTGGTGCATTCCCAGTTGGCGAATTACATCGAATCCAATGGGCTGCTCCATGAATCCCAGCACGGCTTCAGGTCGGGCCACAGCACGGAGTCGGCCCTTATTGAAATGGCTGACTCGGTGAGGTGGACGCTTGACCGGGGGGCGAGGGCGGTGTTAGTGCTGCTGGATCTTTCAGCGGCATTTGACACCGTCTCCCACAGGATCTTGCTGAGAAGGCTGGAGGACTTAGGTCTGGGTGGCGCTGTGCTGAAATGGTTCTAATCTTACCTTTCGGACCGCTCACAGCAGGTTTTCACCCCTCCTTACATTTCCCTTGCCAGACCACTAAAATGGGGAGTCCCACAGGGCTCTTCCCTGAGTCCGCTTCTATTTAATGTTTATTTTACCCCCTTAGCTAAGCTGATCGCCCAGACTGGGATTAAATCTATTTCCTACGCTGATGATATTCAGCTACTTTTTACTTTTGATTCCCACTCCGTTTCTGCTTTCGATCCCCTGAAATCCTGCCTACGAGACATTTCTAGTTGGATGGATGCCAACTCCCTCCGACTTAATGCAGGTAAAACGGAGATTCTGTTCTTCAACTCCCCATCTCCTCTGGATTCTAGTTTATGGTGGCCAGTCGATCTGAGCCAAGCTCCCATCCCCAAAGACTCGGTTAGAAATCTAGGAGTACGCTGGGATAGCCACCTCAGTTTCAGTACTCAGGTACAAACGGTAGCAGCCTCTTGCTTCGCAAAGATCAGAACTATTAAACGGCTTATCAAGTATTTGCCAGCGGATTGCCGTAAGACTGTGATCCAGGCATTGATAACATCCCATCTTGACTATGCCAATGCCCTCTATCTTGGTATCACAGCTGGTCTTTGCCATAAACTTCAGACGGTCCAAAACGCCGCTGCACGGCTGGTGGAGAATGTCCCCACTAGACATCATATGTCCCCACACCTTCGTAAACTGCATTGATTACCCATTGCCAAAAGATGTGTTTTCAAAGCTATGACGCTGGCCTTTCGAGCGTCCAAAGGCCATGGGTCGGCCCATTTGAAAAACACCTTGCGACCGTACGTCAACTCCAGGACTTTACGCTCCAACTCCTTATTTTTCCTAGTCACCCCACGATTCAAGCGAGCACGTGCAGGTGGAAAAACCTTTGAGGTTTGTGCCACTCAGCGTTGGAACAAGCTCCCGCTAGCCCTACGCACCTGCCAAACTGAATCTGCTTTCCGTAAATCCCTGAAGACACATCTCTTCTCTTCTTAAGTAGGTCTGCTAAACCCTTTGCTCCCTGTTTTCAGAGTTTCTAGCGCCGGGACGCCCCGCTGGGGCAGCTGTGCGCTTTACAAAATACACAAATAAATAAATAAATTGAACTAGGGAAGAATGGACCTACAGCAGTAATAGCATACAGAAAAAGGAACTACCATTCTGGTGCTATTTCCATACTTCTAATAATGCAGCAACAGAAAAATGTCAATATAAACAATAATCTACACCTCATTGTAAAGTACTTAAGGGCTCCATTTCTCCTGATGTGAAATTTACCATCCAGGGAAAGAATCCCACACAATTTTTGTCTATCCAATTTTCTCCAAATATTACACTGGTCTATTTTATTATATATGCGTCCAGATCAAATTTACTGAGTTTCTTGGATCACTTGCAATCACTCTAATCATTGGGGATGCTCCTTATTTTCACCCTATGTTTTGAAATGAAACTGAGAGTCAGGTGCAATGATATTCTGCTATATCATTCTCATGTTGCAATCATTGTAAAATTCAAATGTGTTTATGAACTGTTATACATTTCAGCTGTTAAATCAATTGTATATGGCACAAATGAAAACTTTTGTTTATTTCCTTACTAAAACCTTTGAACATATCACTAGGAAGCATCTGCTTTTGATGTGTGTGATTACAGTGTAATTGACATCACCAGGGGACCAAGGGGGGGGGGGGGGGGGTGGAGGGGGGGGTAATGCCACAATTGCAATCCTTCTGCCCCTCACCCTGTTCCATCACAGAAGAGTCATTAAATATTGTATTCTATGGCCTCAGAATTCAACATTAGTTGACTGGATACCATTTAAAATACT
The DNA here is from genome assembly GCF_964204655.1 of Triturus cristatus. Taxonomy (NCBI): domain Eukaryota; kingdom Metazoa; phylum Chordata; class Amphibia; order Caudata; family Salamandridae; genus Triturus; species Triturus cristatus. The sequence continues at coordinate 1,207,446,188 of NC_140591.1, read as the reverse complement.
GTCTACTTCTCAGTTGTAACAGTGACTGCCAAACGTTGACCATTTGTCTGCTTTGCTCAAACATTAATTTGATACAAAAAAAGCTTCCAGCAGTGACATTAGTTGATTGTTTGGTGATTATGAATTGTATTAACCACTGAACTGCGGTGGTTGACCAGTTCACTTCGATTGCTGTACCTTCATAGTCCAATAGATATGAATGGTTTATCTACTGCACTGCTAAAGAAAATCCGTCTGGCGTGAAAACCAGAAGGATTTTCTTTTTTGAAATAATTCCAGGATACAAGGGAGAACGTTTCTTTGTATCTTGAGATTTTTTCGTTCAGTATAATGGACAGCATGAGTAATACATTGTCACGCTGCTTGAAAGTGAAACTAGTCAGAAACATTAACATATTTCACGAGCACAGATCCAATGCCGGGGTACCAATGGAACAGGGACCACTGGAAAGAGGACAAGGTGCCCTTTTAATCAAAATCTCTTCCCTGCTTAGGATTTGCTGGCAGACCACTATCACTAAGCAGGGATCCACCCAACAGGTGTCCATGCCAGGGTGTGGTGAACAGCCACCCAGGCATGGACAAACACTGACAACCTTATTGAAATGTTTACTCCAGTCACCCTCGGGGGAGGGGTGGCAGAAAGCCTACTAGACAGTAGGGAAAATACCTTATAGAAGGGGTGGGTAATCCCAATCCATAAAGGCCGGAACAATCTTTCTGTCTCGGGGGGGTGGCAGAATCCCACTAGACACCAGGGATACTATTTTAAAAAGATTGTGAGGAGGAGGTCCCATCTCAAAATGGGACCAGCAGTCTTTCTACTTCTCTGGGGGTGGCAGATTGAGAGGTTTTACCCCTAATCTAATCCTTGGGCCAACAGAAAGCCCACTAAACACTGGTAATATATATATTTTTTTTTTAAAGAAAGGGGTGAGGGCGGTCAAATCAGGCATTGAGTCATTCCTCCTCCCCACAACCAGCCCAACAGTCTGTGGTTACCCTTAATCTGCCCCCAGTGGCATACAACCCACTAGTCAACAGGGATATTACTTGAAAAAAGAAAGGGTCGTCCAGGCATTCGGCCAAGCCTCCATCCCAAATCTAACTCAATAGTCCTACGGCAGATTAAGAGTCTACTTCTCCAATGGTCAGAACACCCACAGTGAACTAGAGTAAAATGGGTAAGAAAGAATTAATAGAAGGGACCACCTAGGCATCATGTCGTGCCCCCACCCCATAATGGGCCTGACAGTCTTCCTGCCCCCTTTGAGTCAAATTGTTGGTAATACCCAATATGTCCACGGGGGCGGGGGGCAGGAAACCTACTACACCCACAAATGTATTTTAAAAAAAGAATGGGATGGGAGCCAGGCCATATCAAGTCATACTCTCTACGACTGACTCCCCAAAGGTTTTCCTGCTCCCCCAGAAAAAATTGGAGGATTTACTCCAATTTCCCCCCAAGGTACTCCATTTACCACTGGTATGGACAGAATGCCCCCTCGATGCTAGGAATATATGTTAAACAATGTGATGCGAGCCAGCATGTCCTGACATCAGGCTGTACCCCTACCCAGAAAGCCTTGACAGTCTTTCTGCCCTCTGAGGCATAGAGTATCTCCACCCACAGTATCATTGGGCATTGTTTTGACATATGTGCCAGCAGATAGGGGGATAAATCCCAATTTACCTCTCACTCGCCATGGCTAATAGCTAGATAATTCAGAGTCTGGGTCTGCCAGAAACCAGAAAACCCAACAAACACTGGGCATTTTTGAAACCTAGAGACCTAAGTGAATACAGGGCATTTTCACTTACTTCATGCATTTTCCTCACATTTCAACTTTTAAGCTATTCAGGAAACTTTTTGTCTACAGTTAATCCTTTTTTTTAATGAAAGGTTTAAAAAACCTTTGATTTGAATGGATTTTAAAGAACCCAAGGAAGTATTGCACTAAGCAACTTTTAGTGAAAATCACACCAGTGTTTTTTGCTGGAGTTAGACAGTGTTTACCTTATGTAGACTGACTAGGGATTCAGCACTTTAAGACCCATTTATGACTTTTTTAATCCCCAACATTGATATTCATAAATCTCACTAGGATCAAGTCAAATTGGATGACTCAATCTTTTGAATAGTTTTGTGCAGTTTCATGAAATGGTGCCAAAGGCTTTGGAGATTGGAAAAAAGCTTTTAAATGCAGGGATAGCAATACATACATAACCATAGGGCCACTATCGCTAAGGCAATGCAAGTGAACATTTATGAGGTTTACGAGCTAGTGTACCAATAAATGTGCATTTATCTATTCATTGCTACACTTAAATAATGCAATTACCATCTAGTTGCCAGAAAATGGTATAACTAGCTTAGGACATCACTGCATACTATAATTCAGACTTCCTATTGTAATTACATTTAAGAGAAAATAACTTGGCACCTCTTCACAAGACCTTTCTAAAGTCCCCTATCATCCAAGTCATTTATACCACCACATTACAATGTGATAACTTGATTACAATTTCAAATTATAGAAATATGTTAGAGTCTTTTTAGGTCTCCATTGTTTTTCTTGTTTACGTGCTAGAGTCTGTCCTAAAGTAACACTTACCATGCTTACTTTGTGAGATAAAGCCCTAAATGTAGTGTTACAGGTGTTTAGTGGTATTATATGTTTCAGATTTTGTTTTGAGTAAGTCATAAGGTACCAGTTCAGTCATTTAGCTTCTGCCATTGAATTGCTGATGTTTCCAAATGTAGATGTTTATTATGCTATTAAGGACCTCAGTCATTAAACATGAGTTTACTACAACAAGTTAGATTGTTGGTGTGGTTGTTACTTGGGGGAACTCGTGCTTTAATGAGAATAGTATCAAGATTCTGAAGCATTCATATTAATTCTTATTTTGATCTAAAGCTCCTATTAATTTAGATAGGCGTAAGTTCTTCTCAGCAGACACAAATTGTTGATTGTTTGAATAATGTGATTGCAGTTTATACATTTATAAGTTTTCATTGCATAATTCCATGTGCCAATTTTGGCCTTTATTTTCAGACTTGTGAATGGCAGGTTCCATTTTAACCATTAACGTTTCTTGGGGATGGTGCTTTTCCTGAAATATCACCTCAAAAAGACTCTGCATAGCAGTCATTACTCCAAGCAGTCATATGGCTCAATATATCACTGTAACTTCTTGTTTTGAATGGAACCTCTCATTTAAGTTTGAAATTATAGTTTTCTTGTTTTTAGGTAAAAAATGTATAATGTGCTCTTGACACCTATAGTGCGTCCTTAATTAACATATTTGCTTTTGATATTGAAATTTCCTTTAATATTTAATAAGAAAAGTACTTTGAATTTTGTGGTAGATCAGTCAAGAAAACAGTTGAATCATCAGAATTTTGTTTGGAATTGCATGTCATGATTTTAGGTTCTGTGTGCTTATTAACCTACCTATTTTATTGGCAGATTTTGGGGGATATTGATCAAATTTTCACGCAACGGAGGAAGCCATCTGCAAGCAGAGAGCAAGAATGCTCCATATGTAACATCATATGGCTCATTCCTGCTCTCTGCCTGCACTGTTACACAATGTGCTGCCGAGCGCCAACATAGGCACCCTTGCACCACAGTGCAAGGGTGCTTGTGTTGTAGACAGGATTTTTTTTTTCAGGAAGGAATATCTTCCTACACAAAAACAATCCTCAGAGGCATTTTCCTCTTTCTATGAGTGCTGAAAAATGCAGCACATTTAGAAAGAGAAAAAAGGAGAAGAAATAAACATATTTCTCATTGTTATGTCTCCCCTAGGGAGGCTTAGCTTTTGGATGCATTGCCAGGGCAACTACTAATGGTAAATATGCGAATGAGCCACTATGCATGGGTGGTTGCATGGGAACACCCACCCTCCATCCATGTAACGCCTCCTTGGGATAGAGTAAGCAAGGCAGTGAATTCACTGCCTTGCGTTTCTCCATATTTACCAAGCCACACAGGGCCATGCAAGGTGGTCTTGTGTGGCTTGGTAAATATCATTCATGTTATTCTGCAACCTTTGCGCTCCCTTGCATGGCGCAAGGGTGATGCAAACCATGGAGGAATATGGGCTTGAATCTGGGTGTGTTATGCCTGCAACAATTTCCCAGTATAATCAATTATGTTATGGTGTACTCTTCAAATCTCAATGGGATTGCTTGATGTTCCATATTTTTGTAAATATCCAGATTGTGAATTGAAGAAAAATAATAGAAGGTGCCAACAACATACCTGGGTGCCTCCTCCATCAGCCATCTATAATATAAAAATATTGGCCTGTTGGAGTTCATTCTAGAAATTTTACACCCAATGGGAACATATGTGCGCACTCTACCCCACCCCACTCTACACCAGTCCACTTTATGCCACTCTACACCACTCACTTGTACGCCACTCCACTTTATGCTATTCCACTGTACGCCACTCCACTCTACACGACTCAAGTGTATGCTAATCCACAATACACCAGTCCAGTCTAGAACACTCCAATGTACACTATCCCACTTTACTCTTCTCCACTGTATGCAACTGCACTCTAAGCAGCTCCACTCTATGCTGCTATTTCACTCAACTCTACTCCACTGTACGGTACTCCAGTGTATGCCACTAAAGTGCACGCCAGTCGACTGAATGCTACTCCATTCTACGGCAGTGTATTTTACAGCACTCCCATTTATATTATTACACTGTATGGAAAGTAAGGGTGGGCGTAGTTCGCGAAGTAGCACTTCGCGAAGCTACGCAAAGTGCAGTTCGCACTACGCGAGCTTCGCGTAGCACTTGGCGAACTGCGTAGTAACATGTTCGCACTGTGCAAGATGTTGTTTTCAATGATTGCACAGTGCGGACAAGCAACCGCCACTGTGCAATCATTGAAAATGGCATCTTGCACAGTGCGAGCTGTAGTCTTCTGCTGCTCGAGGAGATTTTTATTTGAGAGGCAGCTTTCTCAACGCGAACTGGTAGTTTCTCATCGCGAGCGGTCGCGAGCATACGCGACCCCTCGCAATGAGAAACCTGACCTCCTCGCGTTGGGAATCTCGCCGGGAGGTTTATTTTCCTTGTTCGCGATCGCCAACTTGATGTTGCTGATCGCGAACAAGGAAAAAGTCTCGCCGGGATGTCATTTTGCTTGCTCGCGGTCGCCAACTTGACGTTGAGGACCGCGAGCAAGCAAAAAATGACCGCAGCACTACGCAAGACTACGCTACGCGTGTTCGCACTGTGCTACGTGCAATTCGCGTAGTGCGAAGTAGCGCGAACTTCGCAAACTTCGCGAGCGTAGCATAGTGCTTTGCCCAGGCCTAATGGAAAGCCACTGTCCACTAGTCTGCTATACCCCTCTTCACGGTGTATTATTCCAATCTACCCCACTCCACTATATGCCAATTCAGTCAATGACATTCACTATACGCAACTCCACTGTACAGTGCTGCACTCTAAGCCACTTCAGTGTGTGCCACTCCACTGTACGCCACAATACTGTATGTGATTCCATTGAATGCCACTCCAATCTACAACACTCTACTCACACGATTCTTCTGTATACCACTCCACTCAGCAGCACCTTATGCCACTACACCCGATAACACCAAATGCCACTCCACTCTAGAACACTGAACTACAATCTAGTCTACTCTACCTCACTCCACAGTACCGCACTGTACTCCACTCAATACACTGTACTCCACTCAATGACAGTCACACATTCTACCACATGGCATACCACTCCACTGAACGACACTTCACTCCACTCCACTCTATAACACTTTGCTCCACTTCAGAGAACTCTGCACATAAAAAAGATAGATCTGTCCAATCTTTATATGCGTGGAGTTCTCTACTCCGACTGCCGATGCTCTGCAGTCATAAACATACTGTTAACTCGTAGTTTTTGAATTCCCCCAAAATAGTAAACTGAAACAAATGTATAAGATTAGTTTTATGAATCAGGCCCATAATGTTGTACCCCTCTAATCTTTTTCTGCGCAAAAGATAGGTGTGTTGCCATACAGTTTTATTACGTGGAGTGGCATAGAACAGAGTGTGTTAATCAATCAATCAATCAGGGTTCTTATAGAGTGTGACTACTCACCTGTAAGGTTCTCACGGTTCTGGGGGGAGCTCTGCAGTTCAGTTGAAGAGCCATGTCTTCTAGTTCTTCCTGAACTGACGCAGTGATGGTGATTGCCTGAGATGCAGAGGTTGAGAGTGCCAGGTCTTTGTAGCGAGGTAGGAGAAAGATCTTCCTCCAGCCGATGTTTTGTGGATCTGTAGGATAGTGGCTAGGGCCAGATGAGCAGAGCAGAGGTGACCGGCCAGTGTGTAGAAGGAGAGGCGAAAGTTGAGGTATTTGGGTCCGGTGTTGTGCAGGGCTTTGTAGGCATGCATGAGGAGGTAGAGTGTATTAGTAAGATGAAGAGGTATGTTTCTTAAAGAGGTGTACAGACAGGCAAAGACATTAGTAACATTATCTGAGCTGAGAAAAGTTGCCTCTAAATATACACCGGTAACCACTGCTTTAATAACTGATGCATCCATGTGGGAAGTTCCATACAGGCACGTTCTTCATTAGGTCTTCTCTTTACCTTCAGAGACTATACAAGGGAACATGTCCCACACTTCATTTATTGAATGCAGTATTTAGAGAGGCAGAAGGGGGTGTGGGTGCATTGGCTTCTCTTTCCACTTCACCACCAAATTGTGGCATCTCGAAAGAGTACCTACATTTTTAATTTTGTGACAAAATATACAGATGCTAATTTACCAATCTACTTCTTTTGCGCCTACGGAGCTCTTGGTAGGATTTAAAGAGTGTTTTTCTTATATTGAAGACCGCTTCAGCACCATTAAACTATTTGTCAATGGATTCTATTATGTACCTCCTGGGTGAGTCTGTTGAGTTGCTCAATGTTATGAAATATGATGGCTCTGCCTGACACACAATCTGTGAGGACATTTGGAGAGCCCCGTCACATTTATCAATCATTATAATCACTTTTAGAGTAGACACAGGTGAAATGTATTATTGTGTATGCAAAATCGACAATAATTCTCTTTTTATTTTAATGTTTGTCACAGAATTGTATATATTGTTGCAGTCACTTTTTCGTGAAATTAGTTGGCTGAAGATACTTATTAATTCTGAAAAAAACGTAAAACTGTAAAACTTGTGTGTGCCATGAACAAGAGACATTATCTTATCTTATGAGTCTCTTGCCATCATCTCCTGCGACTTTTATATGCAAGGTATGGCATCATATTCAATGTTCATGCCAGCAAACGGTGAAATGCATTGTGCATAAGACACGTGTTACAAAAATCGAAAGTATCTTGCCAGAATAAATAAAATTATAATTTTAGCTGCCCCTTTTGAGACCCCTCATAGAATGTTGTCTTTCTTTGTTTGCCATGGAGGTACATCCCATATTCTGAGATATAAAACCAAGTTTGCTACCGAGGTGAATTCGCATGACCAATAAATTAACCTAAATTAAATAAGGGGACTAAAATACATGCAGGCATCTCTTTTGCATGGTGTTGATTACTCTACCATTCCTTGCCTCTCTCAAGTGTCACACAACTCTCAATGTGAGAGTTTGCCAAATTGTTCTAACTCAATTAACACCAGTTAAGTTTATATTCAGCTTGAATTTAGTTTAGTTATAATTTATCACTTTTCTTGACTTTTACAGGTTTGTAAGTGTATGAATCTTGCGCCCTTGCCTGGTGTGACAAAATAAAAACAACTTTCTGTTAACTGCAATTGACAGCTTGATATTTGTCAACAGAGGAACTAACAACAAGCAATTATGATTAAATATTCTTGCTATAAATCTGGATCTTCTGTACGCTGAGCTGAATATAGTGTTACTCTAAATTCACTGTACCAAAATCTGTTTCAAAGGATGCAGAGTCAAAGTATTTGTTGAGCTGAGTGCTTGAAGGTGGCCACGTAATATATGGCTTGTATACTGGCAACCAAAATATGCAACAACTATGAAGAAAACGGAAAATGTATATACATTGTCAATCAAACATTTAGATCATCTTTACTGACAGTATTTCAATCAATAATAAGATTTATGAAACATTGGGTGCATGTCCAATTCAGCCAGTTCATAAGTCAAGTGATAGGGAATTTTGACACATTTACATTCACATCAGTAGTAGTGTTTCTACAACTTAGCTCGCATTTATGAAATGTCTGAAATGGCAATCATAGACCTACATCCTTATTGAAACTGTTACATGGAAGTAAATTGAAAATCCATGTTCAGCTATCTGTCACTCTGTAATCCTTTATGTTTTCGATTTACGTTTCATTTTCTCAGTGGTGTGTTCGCTCCTTAGCCACCACTTATGTTCTCTGATTTCTTTACATGTCCATCCTTGTGCTTTTTGCTCCTCTGCTCTATTTCTCCTATCTGATTCCTGTCCGCCAGGTGCTTCCTCTCCCTTTCAATCTTTTTTTTTTATCATGTCATAGCAGCTGTATTATAATTTAAAAGATTCCAGAGGCGAAATCTCCACTATGGTCCAAATCTGATGTTTTGTTTCATGTGATTTTATAGTGTTACTCCTTTTGGAAATGTATTTTGTATAGCATCCGACTTGTTCAGCTCTGTGGCTAAACCACTGAAATAAACAATAAAAGTAAATAAATAAAATAAGTGCAATGTAAATATCTTTAATTGATGTATACAGGAGTACTTGCTAGAGGATCCAGTTTCACGTGGTGATCAAAAATATTAGTTTCCACCAGATTTGACAACGAGACTAGATATTTAGAAGATTTAAAGTTAAAGTGACTGATGCCACAATGTTATCAATTATCCTTTGAAAATTTAATTGGATGCAGAATACTGCTAATAAGAAAATAACCATTTAAAGTATCTTTAAGTGATAATTTCTCAAATTACTCTTTTGTGATTTGTTACTGTGTGTAATGGACTTTGGTGACTGCTTATTTTTCGCCTTTGGAATTTACAAATTCAGTGTTATGTTGTGTTACCTGATTAAATAAATTAGAACAGGTTATTGTTAATGAGGGGATAGATCAAACATCCCGTCGAAATGTCAGTCTAAATCCTAACCCTACAATGGGGGCGCTGTCTGCGCATGCACTGCCATAGGGATTAGGATATGCCTTTTCAACTGCCTTGAAAATGGGGAATGGGACTTTTGGGGTCCCAAGTCGGGCCCCTAATAGACTACTGCTAAGTGGCGTGGGGGGGGGGGCACATGTTGTTCCCTCTAACACATCCATGCACCATGTGCCAGGCACCACAAACTGCCTTTTTCCACTGCAGCTTGTGCCAGTCTCTTTTCCTGGGCCGCAGCATAAGCCACATTAGAAAATGGCAGTTTATGACCGCCTACATGATGGTCTAATCGTTATTTGGTGGGTGGGACCGCCGACTCCTTGTCGGCCGGACTCATTCCCACTGCGATGGCTGTCAGTTAATTATTATTAATTATTTAATTGACCATTCATTTTGTTAATTGTGTAATTAATTAATTTTCTAAGTTATGTTTTAGGTGCAGGTTGTAGAGTTTGTAGGGGTACAGGTTTGGAAGTAAATTATTTAAATTGATTAATATATAAAAAAAAAATCTTAGTCCTCATTTATGCAAAATTGAGATATAAATAGACAAGCGGCCTCTTTTCGTAAGATTTTTCTATGGGGGTTTGACTCTCATGTCCGAGCAAAAGGACTGCCTTCTCCTCCTGCCGCAGAGAATGTCTTAAAATCTCTACATTTCCCAGGGTGGTCACTCACTAGGCCACCGTATTGACCATCCCTGAGAATGTTTTGCTGCATTTTAAGTAATCATCGGACTTCCCTTCCCTCCCTACCTTACTCATTACCATGATTCATATTCTTGTCCCATATTCCCCAAAATGTGGTCTTCGTTCTACTCGCTCTAGATTGATCTAGTTTTTTTAACTTGACTACTGAGGAGTACCATTCAATTACCGGTGGAGGGATGGCTTGTATTCACTTTATGCATATCTCTCGTCTTGCCAGTGAAATTACCATAAATAAAAGCTGCTTTTCCTCGTTACCCAAAGCATCAATAGGACCTTTATCTTCCATAATACCAAAAATGATAGTAGATATGCTTACCTCAATATTCTGCCCCAGACATTTATTAATGTTCTTACTTACATTTTCCCAGAATATGCCAAGCTGGGGGCATTGATGGAACATGTGGATATCGCCTACCTTAGCTTCACCACATTTTGGGCAACTCTTCACCATTTTCCTGTTGATCTTGGACAATTTCTCTGGCGTCCAGTAAGCCCTATGTAGGGTAAACATATGATTCTTCCCAAGAGGTGCACATACCACTATACCCCAAAGCAAAGAGCAGGATACTTGCCACAAGTGTAGCAGCTCTTGTGCCGGTAGGAACTTCTCCCACAAAACGACTGGCAAATCGAAGTCTTCTTCCCCTGCGTGAATCATAAGCCAGTACCATTCGGATAGTTCTTTTTTTCCTGGATCCTTTTGTAGGTTTTTTTCCAGCTCTGTATTATAGTCTTGTTGTTCTTTCAGCCCCTTTACCTAACTCCCAAGTTGGTAATATTTAAAGGATAGCGTCCCCCTGTGTTATCGGAAAGAGAATTGCGATTCTCCTATTACCATGACTAGAGAATCTGGATTTCATTAAAGACACGGAGGCTAACATTATGCATATTTCTTTTAATGCAGACTCCAAGCCGCATACATCATAAAGCAAAAGTTCCAGAACGTTAACAATAATAAAAGGCATGAGACCATAGCAATCTGCCTCTTTTAAATGAAGTGTAGAGCAGGATACGTTCCAGGAAAGGAGTAGATAACTTCGATAATCATCAGTGAAAGTAGTGGAACAGTAGAGATGAACATCCGAGCGTCAATAAATTGAAGATTAAGAAAGATTATCTGTAAAAAAGAGAAAGATGCAAGTAAATCTTGAATAAAGAAGGATGAAGTGAGGAAGTAAACAAATTTGGCTAGGCATATATAAAACAAAGGACAGTCACCAATACAGTTCACAATACATTGATTGTAAAATATTAGAAATGTATGTATTAAATATCATAAAAGTATGAACTTAAGATATATTTTAAATGTTAAACGAATCAAAGGGAAGCGGAGGGGGGGATAATGTTAGCCTCCGTGTCTTTAATGAAATCCAGATTCTCTAGTCATGGTAATAGGAGAATCGCAATTTCATTACAAGTCCGGAGGCTACCATTATGCATGTTGTTAGCTTTGTAAGACAACGTCAGACATGTGAGAAATTGGTTTGCAATAATGGTGAGCGAAGGTACTAGCATTGGACCAATCGGCGGCTTTGAGAATATCGTCCAACTTACCTCCGGACCAGAAGGACTTACTGGCCATGGCACCTCGGATGGAATGGGGTTTGAATAAATCTAAATTTATACCTGCTAAGCTCATAGCAATTTTAACCCATCTAGCGATAGAAGCAGAGGAGATAGCTTTGTGAGGTTTAATGAAGGAGATAAGGAGCTGATTTACATCAGGGGGACGAAGAGGGTTCATTCTGTGGTCATACTCTTTCAAACAATCTACAACACAAAGTTTTGGGCATGAGTCAAAACGCGGATAAAAAATAGAGTCAGACATCGTCTTGGTTCTTCTAAATATATCAAAATTGACACCAAACATGTTGTAGGATCTATTGGAGATTTCAAGGGCTTTAACGTCCGAGACCCTACAGCAAGAAACTAGGCAAAGAAGGGTTGCGAGTTTAATAGAAAGATTCTTATTATTCAAGAGAGAATTATCAGGCCAGTTGGAGAAGAGATTGAGAATCAAATTCACATCCCATAGAGATTGATATCTAGGTTTAGGAGGTCTCCTAAGTCTAATACTTTTGAGAACTCTACAAATGATATTATTTTTACCAATGGTTTTACCATTAACAAGAGCGTGTCCAGCGGAGATGGCAGATCTATAACAATTGATAGATCTATAACTAAGCCCTCTTTCGAATTGTTCCACGAGGAAGTTAACTATGTCAACAATAGGTGCTTCCACGGAATCCAGGTTCCTCTCCAGGCACCAATGAACCCATAATTTCCAGATGTTATTATACCGGTAGTGAGTGCCGGGGGCCCAGGATTCTCCGAGGAGAGTAGAAGCTGTTGACGAAAGTCCTGTGAGATGGTTGGATCGCCTGACACTCTCCAGGCAAGAAGGTTCAGATTCCCAGAATGAACCAGGGGATGAATTCGACCGTCTACGTCTGTAAGGAGGTCCCCGAGGGGAGGAATTAGGAAGGGAAGGTCATAGGCAAGCTCCAGCGTTGTGGGGAACCAGGCCTGGGAGGGCCAGCAGGGAGTAATTAGGACGATGGAACAGCGTTCGTGTCTGATTTTCTGGAGTACTCTCTGAATCATGGAGAAAGGTGGGAAGGCATAACCGTTGGTCCCGATCCAGGGTTGAAGAAAGGCATTTACTGCTAGAGCTCCCGGGTCTGGCATCCAACTGTAGTAGTTCTTTAGTTGGAAAGTTAGTCTGCTTGCAAAGAGATCTAATTCCAGGGGGCCCCAGGTAATGTTGAGGGAGTTGAAAACAGAGGGATTGAGTTTCCAATCGGTGTGGTCCAGGAGGAACCTTGAGTTCCAATCCGCCGAGGTGTTTGTCTTCCCTGGGAGGTATTCGGCTCTTAGTGATATCTTGTGTTCTAGACAAAACATCCAAAGTTTCTTGGCTAGGTTTGAAAGATCTACAGATTTTGTCCCACCTAGGCGATTTATATATGCAACTGCGGACATATTGTCCATCTTTAGAATGACAGATCTCCCTTGAAGCGAATGTTTGAAGCTCATTAAGGCATAGAGTCCCGCGGTCAATTCTAGGAAATTTATATGATGGGAAGATTCTTCCAGAGACCAGACTCCACCCGTGTTCTGATCTAAGAAACAGGCACCCCAGCCATGGAGACTCGCATCGGATTCTAAGACAAATTCGGGGTTGAGCTAAATATTGCTTTCCCATTCCAAGCATCCAGGTTTTCCAACCACCAATTCAGTTCTAAAATTGCTTCTTGATCTAGGGAGACGCGATCTCCGTACCAGAGGCCCAAACGAAGGGCTTTCAACTTTATTCTCTGAAGAGCACAATAGTTTAATGTACCCGGAAAGATAGCTTGGATAGAGGAGGAGAGGAGACCGAGTAACCTGGCTAGATCTCTTAGGGATAAGAACTGTTGATTCAGAACATGTCTTATCTCTTTCTTGATTTTTGATATTTTTTTCAGGGGAAGAAGAAGGAGACATTTCGTGGTGTCTACCGTGAAACCCAGGAATTCCAAAGATCTTGAGGGGGAAAGTATAGACTTTTCTTTGTTTATAATGAAACCCAGGTTTTCTAGTAGGTCTATTACGGTCTTCAGGTCTTGAATGATTTGAGACTGGTCTTGTGAAAGAATAAGAATATCGTCGAGGTAAATGATCATCCGAATACCCTTTTTCCTTAGTGAAGAGGCGACCGACCTCATCACTTTGGTAAAGCACCATGGTGCTGAAGATAGACCGAAGGGGAGAGCTTGGAATTGAAAGAGATGGTTTTTCCACAGGAATTGTAGGAAGGGTTGATGACACTTGGCCATAGGGATGGTAAAGTAAGCATCTTTTAGATCTAATTTGACTAACCAATCTCCCTCTAGTAGTAGATCCCTGAGAAGGTGAATACCTTCCATTTTGAAGTGCCTGTAGACAAGGTATTTGTTGAGTTCCCTTAAGTTTATGACGGGTCTCCATCCCTTGTCTTTTTTCTTCACAAGAAAGAGTGTGCTTATGAATCTTAACATTTCTAAGGGTACTTCTCTGATGGCGCCTTTCTGAAGCATTGAAGAGATCTCCTGTTCTATTATTTTTTCCTGATCTATGGTGAGAGGGATATCTCTCGGGAAAAAAGTCTGAGAAGGGATTTGTGTAAAGTCTATCATAAATCCCCTCACGGTAATTAAGACCCATGGGTCTTGGGTTATTAATTGCCAATTCTGAAGGAAGAATCTGAGTCTCCCTCCCACTTTGGTAGGAAGGGGAGCGGAAGGGGAAGAGTGTAAAATTGTACTTACTTTGAGGGGTGCTGTCGTTGGAGGGACCGCGTGATCTGAAGCTTCTGGATCGAAATCCTCTTCCTCTTTGTGGAAAGAACTGAGGGATGTTGGAGGGTTGGTACCCTCTTCCTCCATATCCTCTGGATCTAGGGTAGGGCCTTCGGTTGAACCGGCTGGAAGGAAGGCCCCTTCTTCCGGCCTTTCCAAAAAGGTTGTTGGTGTTAAAAACCCTTTTCATGTTTTGCTGGGCCTTATCTAAGGCCGTGAAAGTAGATACGTATTTGCCTAGAGTCTTTATAAGGTCTTCACCAAAAAGAAGCCCTCTAGGGTTGAGGGAGGGTTCTTTATCAGCTAGGTCACTTAGTTTAGGGGAGATCTTATTAAGGACTACTCTCCTTCTTTCTGAGTTAAGGCTGGCATTGGCGTTACCCAATAAAATCAAGGCTCTCTGGCTTAAGCCTCTAATTAACTTAGTATTAAGGGGGGTCCCATTAATGTGGCTGACTTCCGCTATGTCGATAATCCTGGCTAGTGGGCCAAGGATATCAAGGACCCGGTCTTGGCATCCCTTTAGGGATCTTTCCATCCCTTTCCTCGGGTCCCTTCCGAGTTTGAATAGGTATTTGATAAGTTCAGGGTCCAAGTTTGGAGTTTGGCAGGTCTTGTCATTTATTGCGGGTCTTGAGCATTCAGCCCTCAATAAGTTACGGGTATTTCTTTCTAAAGGAAATCTTAGCCATTTTTTAATGAACTTACTAACGTGTTCTTGGGGAAACCATTCGGAACTCCTAGGGTGTTTTAAGTTGAGGGGAGAAAACATCTCTTCACCAAGGGGGTCAATAATGTTATCATTAGAAGTAGAAGGTGTCTCTTCCTCAAAAGGTTGTGAATTAAACTCTTGGTCATCTTCGTCGAGGTCCAGGATATATTCATCTGGGGGGGTAGATGAATCGTCGTCAGTATCCTGAAATTCCTCATCTCCAAATTGGAGATCGTTTTTATGAGCACTTCGATAGTTTGTGCCGCGAGGGACACCCTGATAATTTGTGCCGCTGAGGACACCTTTAAGATTTGTGCCGCTAAGGACACCCATTGAGTTTGAGGTGCGGTGACCTCCCGTAAAAGTAGAGGTGCTGAGACCTTCCATAGTGCTCTTGGGGGTTGCATGATCAATATTTTTATATTTCTTAAGTCTTTTCCCCCTTATTTCGCTGAGATCTACGTTAGGTAAGGTTAGATCGATCTCAGTAGTATCATATTCATGAGATCTTTTAGAGGTTATGGCATTAGAAAGGGTTTGAAACATACAGGATCTCATTTCTTTGTGGATCATGCTTTTAATTTTGTCGTTGTCCATGACAGGTATAGAGTTACCTTCATCAGATTCAACGTCAGACATTATGGAGATGACCAGGAGTATTGATATTGTAGAAACCCCCTTTTTTTTTTTTTTTTTTATAATATATTATTTGATGTTATTATTTTATTTATTCTTATTATTTTAATTAAGTTTGGGTAAAGGATCTCAAGCAATGAATAAATGCAGGGTTTAAATAAATGCAGGGTTTTAGTCATATAGGGTGACAGGATTAAGTAATATAATAGTTAGTCTCCGTGTAGGATGATGTTAAGAGGCCCAAAACGAGTGGAGAACTGAGTTAAACGAAGTGTCGGTTGAAGGATTTCTCAGATCGGGGGCTCAACTGCCAGATGCTTGTCGAAGAGAGTAAAGGAGGAATGCACCTTAGCCGAGTGGCTGCGCAACGCGTGCGTTGCTAAGGTGCATTCCTCAAAGCGACATTGACCGTGTTAAGGAATCGCAGCTCAAGGATCGGCGCTTACGGAGGGCTACGGTTGCAGAAGATGCGCAACAGCGGGTGAGGAAACGAGGGGGAGAGCCATCGTTGGGGCGAGGCTCTCACCCTGGAAATGGGAATAAATAAAAGGCGCAGATTTTTATTTTTTAAAAGAGATTGAGAAAGGAGTCGGAAATAGGTATAGCCGATCTCCGTAAATTGGAGATAAGTTGAAGGAAGAGGATAGAAAGGTAGGGGAGTTATGCCCAGAAAGGAGAAGGATAGCGAAGAATATAGAGGCAAAGTACAAGTGCGTTTTAGAAAGACATAATCACATCGAGAAAGTAAGAAAAGGTAGTATTATAAGGCAGTATTAAGCGTTATGGCAGTATTAATAATAAATATTCAGTATTAAACGTTATCAAACTGAATGGAAGTAGCGAGAAAATATAAAGGACTTATCTGCTTGGAGCCACATTTAAAAGAGGCAGATTGCTATGGTCTCATGCCTTTTATTATTGTTAACGTTCTGGAACTTTTGCTTTATGATGTATGCGGCTTGGAGTCTGCATTAAAAGAAATATGCATAATGGTAGCCTCCGGTCTTGTAATGAAATCCCAACTTCTCAGGCTACCTACATGTAGCAGTTGCTTCCACTTTGTAATAATTGCCTTCTTTAAGGGGTTAGCCAATGTATCCTTTAGGCAGTCAGGGGTTCCTGGCGAGTTCCAAATGGGCGCTAAGAAGCTATAGTACGGGATCTTCAACAGTCTTCTTATTTCATACCATTGTTTACAAGCTGCTCGTAAACCCTTCAATTTGTTGTTTTTTAAAAATATTTTGGATGGCCAAATTAATAGATACAGAAATCTTCGTGGGTAGCAACTTAAAAGAAGGGAGTATAAAAAGATTGCACATTAAGAAGAGATCGAAAAGCTCTGTAATACAAAAGGAGGTCAGGGCTGGCAATACCTCCTTGATTTTGTTTCCTTCCTAACTTTGTCCATGTAATTCTTACTGCTTTGGAGGCGCATATAAAACCATTAATTTCTCCTTGTATTTTCTTAATCCACTGAGTTTTAAAATCCAGAGGAATAGCGTCAAAAATAAAGGAAAACTTTGGCAGGATAGACATCTTGTTTCTTTCACTCTCACATAAAAATTTACTTCAGCTATATCATCGATATTATTTAGTATCTCAATCCCTAGATACTCAGGGGCACATTTACAAGCCCCTTGCGTCACTTTTGCACCGTTGTTGTGTCACTTTTGTGACGCAGCGGCAGCGTAAAAGTTGCGGCCCATTTACAACGTGACGCATCTAGGGAGATGTGTCACGTTGTGAAGCCCTGCGCCACATGAAACCTGTGTCAGGTTTAATGTATGCAGGGTGAGCGTTCTGTCGCAGGAAGCCCCGCAAAAGCAACGCAGTGAAATCTACAAGATTTCACTGAGTCACTTTTATGTCCATGCTGCGTCAAAACCCTGCAACTGCTTGAAGCAGGCGTAAGGAGTGACGCAGCATGTTAGGCATAGGGCGCCCCTGTGCATTGCTGGAGTTGCGTCATGCTTGCGACACGACTCCAGCAATGCGTGACTTTTCCGTCAACAGATGCGTCAGAATTTCTGACGCATCTGTCAATCCGTATGCCATGGTGCGCCATATTGTAAATACGGCGCATTCATGGTGACGCAAGGATTTGGCATGTTGGCGCAGGGAAAGTGACGCATCTTTATAGATGCGTCACTTTCTTGTAAATCTTGCCCTTCATTCTATTTTTAATTAAAGTAGTTGATGGTCGAGCATTCCACGCCATTATTTCAGTTTTCTGGTAGTTTACTTGGTATACAGAAACTTTACCAAATTCAGTTAACAATTCCGTAATAACTGGGAGAGACGCTCTCAGATCACCTATGAATACCATCAAGTCGTCCGCATATTGTGCGACTTTTTTTTACCACCCTTTAACCCCTTCAGCGCGGTGCGGACTACCGCGCTGTGCTGAAGGGTTCGTGCGCGGGCGGGGCCATGACGGAGCGGTTCCGTCATCCGCACAGCGCAACCGATGTACATGACGGAACCGCTCCGTCATGCGCATCGAAGGGGTTAAAATTAAAGGGGATAACCCCGTGTGACCTTCTTTTCATGTTGGCTAGGGGTTCTATATACAAATTAAATAAATAGGGGGAGAGGGGGCAGCCTTGTCGAGTGCCTCTTTTAATTTGAAATTCTTTAGTGATGTTGCCATTGATAATTATTCTCGCCACCGGAGCTACGGATATATTCATTACTGCCTCCAAGAAATTGCCACCTAAACCAAAGCATGATATTACTTTCTGTAAAAACATCCAATTTACCTGATCGAATGCCTTTGCGGCGTCAAAAGTAAAAGTTGCTAAGGGAGAATTTTTCCTGAGTTGCAATGTCTATGGCTTCAATTAATTGATGGGTAAGATCATGCATTTGTCTCCCTTTAACAAACCCTTTTTGGTCTTCGTGGATTAAGTGACTGATATTATGCCCTAACCTTGTTGCTAAAATCTGCGTGTAGATTTTATAGTCACTATTTAAAAGGGATATCGGCCTGTACGATTCACATTTTCAAGGATCTTTCCCTGGTTTTAGGATTAGACTAATGGTGGCTTTGTTCCAGGATTTGGGGAGAATCAGGCCTTTAAAAAAACTGTATTGAATAAGTCCACTAATATAGGGGCCAGTATTTCTTTTAAGATCATATATAGCTCATTTGGCAAAGCTTCTGGGCCAGCTGCCTTACCCTTCTTTAACTCTTTTAGTGCTCCCATTATCTCCTCTATTGTAAATTCTGCATTCAATAGCTTTCAGTTTTCTTCCTCCTGCTTTACTACTACGGATTCTCTTAAGTAGGAGTCAACTAGATCACTAGATGCCAATAGATCTTCATCATATAAGGTCTGAAAAAAACTTACAAAGGCTTTCTCAATCCTGAGTCATCTACTATCTGATCTCCCATATTATCTCCTTGTATTGCAACAATCTTGAATCTATTATAATCAGTTTATGTTTTCCATGCAAGGAGTTTTCCACTGCCTTTCCCATATTCATAGTTTGCTAACTTGCTGGCTGCCCATTTGTTTCTGACCCTTTCCTCCAAAAAATGTTTCAAGTGTCTTTTCTTTCTTAAGATTTCTTCTTTTGCCATCTCTTGTTCTGTGCTAGAACTTGCTAATTCGAGAATCCTGTTTTGATTTGAGATCTCTGCCTCTAGTTGTTCAATTGTGTGTCTAATCTCCTTGTTTCTTCTAGCTGCCAGATTAATAGGAGCTCCCCTGATCACTGCTTTATATGCATCCCAAACTACTTGAGTTGGGAGTTCCTTATTGATATTATTTTTGAAATATTCCTCAGTTATAATCTTTAAGCTGGTTACTACTTGCTCATTTAAGAGGAGTGTTCGGTCCAAGGTCCATCTTTTAGCTACCTGGGAATTTTCTTTGTTTATTTCTAGATAGACAAGAAAGTGGTCAGATAAGTAGGCTGGTATATGTTCCACCTTTTTGACTCTATTGCTTATTGATTTTTCAATCAAGAAGAAGTCGATCCTCGATGCGTGACTGATTTTTTTATTTCTATAAGCAAATCTATTATTCTGTTTGCCCTTCATCTTCCATACATCCATCAAACTTAAGTCTACTCTAATTGGGGCAGACGCCTATACCAATTCGGCATATAGATCTTGTAATGGTGCCGAATTATCCATATTTGGGCCATAGTACCCTGCAATAGTGTATAAGCTTCCCTCTAACTTTATTTTAGCAATTGCCCATTTTCCCTTCATGTCTGAATGTTCTTCTAAAATAGTAGCTCTTGACGACTTTAAAAAAATATTTACTACCCACTTAATGCAACAGGTTTGATTTGTGCAGACATAACTTTCAACCCATTTTTGGTGTTTCATTATTTCCCCCCATTCTGATTTCAAGAGATGGGTCTCCTGAAGAATTATAATTTCGCCCTTCATTATCTTTAAGTATTCAATGATTTTTTATCACCTCCCTTTTTCCCTAAGGCTGTTTACATTCCAAGAGATAACTCTTATATTATTGCTCCCAAGAGTATTAGCTATGTTTCCCTTGAGCAGTTTTGCCTTTCTTTAAAATCCCCTCTTGTATTATCAAGATCTTGTCTACTCTGTTGTTCAGCATATCTGATTTTGTTTTTTGTCTTTTTACCCCAAATGCTCCCCACCCGTGTGAAAAAAGTAAAAAAATATATAAATGATTGCAATGTTCTTCCCTCCACCCACCCCTGGAGAACCGTCCCTACTTCCATTGGACAAACCCTAGTTTGCCCTATTTGAGCACCTACATCGCGAGGAATTAATTACGTATATGGTATGGCCCCCTATTTTTGTAGTCTAATCTGTTCTACAAAGTTGCCTACTTCCTTTGGCTCTTTAAAATTATACGTTTTGTTTTTCCACATGATCCTGAGTGAGGCTGGGAATTTCATTTTGACTGTCGCCCCCAGTGATCTAAGATCTGGCATGTATTTTCCCAGCTCCCACTGCCTATCCTGTGTAGCTTGTGACAAGTCAGTGCGAATTATAAGGTTAAAGTCTCCTTTGGAGAAGACGCCTGTTTTTAAGCCAACTTTTAAGATTTACTCTTTCAAGGTGTAAGTTTTGAAGTTTACTAGTATTCTCCTGGCATTTTTCCCTTATGTTGCTCAATCTGAAGGGTTTTCTATGCACCCGTTGAATATCTTCATGTAGTGTTTTCTCGTCCATTCCGGGGATATATTCTTTCAATAAATTCACAACAAAGTTTTTTATGTCCTGCGCTTCTGACCCCTCCGGGATGTTTAAGATTCGCAAATTATTCCTTCAGCGTTATTTTCCAATATTTCAACTTTTTCTTTAAGCTCATTTGTATTTGCTTTTAACACGGAAATTTCCCCCTGGCAGTCTTTTACCTCTTTCTCTGTTTTTTCCAGTACGCTTTCCATTACTACTACTCGGTCCATTAACAAATTTACTTTGGATTCTAGTGCTTCACAGGTCACCTGGATTTTTTCTTGATTTTTCTCTGACTTTGCAAAGTTTGTTCTTATTTCTCTGACTAAAATCTCCATCAAGTTGTCTGACCCAGCTTGTACATTTTGCTTCCGACTCTCCCCTTGCTCACCTAGAAATATATTTTGACTTGAGGATTCTTCCGTCTCTAAGACTGCCTGTGACCCCGGTCTAGGGACTTCCTCTACCTCTATCTCTACTTCTTCAGGGTCTTCCAGCATTAGAGCTTCAAACCGGTTCTGCGTCTCTACTCCTTCCTCCCTTAATGGTAATGTTGCACTTTGCATTTCTTTAGACCCGCAAGGGTTATTTCTCTTCTCCGTGCTAAGAGACATCTGTGGCTGTTTCTCTTGAATGTTGAAAAAGGACCGGAGGGAGGGTGTCACCTTAATTTTTGCCCCCTGATTTGCTTGAGTAGCTTTAGCGGCTTTAGTAGATAAAGTATTAATGTTACTTCCCCTCAGCTTCTGCGTTTTCTGCCTTTCTCCCAGTTTTGTGCTATTTTTTACTGTTAGGACAGAGGGGGTTATGGCTCGATATTCCCCTAAAAAACTTGGATCTGTTTCCCCTGTTGCTTATAGCACAAGGTGCCTACTCCTTAAGGAATAACTTAAGTCTTGTTTTTGTGTTTTAGGAAGATTTTTTGTGGGGGGACTCTTTGGTGCTGCTGTGTTACGCTCTATTGAGGGTCTAACCGTGGATTTGGGGTCCACTAAGTCGACTTTCTTCCCCCTCCCCCTTCCCCTTGCTTGTGTCATGCACACCGGTTCTCCCCGCTCTCCTCTCTCCTTACGGCTTTCCTTCGTGTGGTTAGATACAGCGGAGACTCCTGTAGTTAATAGCTGAGTAACACGTTTTATTCCAAAGTAAAAGGAATCGCAACTGCCAGATCCTCGATAATGTCGTCTTGCCATGACTCTTCGGCAACAAACCAACTCCGCTGCAGCCTCCGCCCACATACCTCCTCCGGGCGTGCACGTCTCCAAGAACCGACGTGGTTGCAGCGGCTCCTCTCTGCTGGGTGATCTGAGGCTATGCTGGTAACGGGGTCGGTGCTTTGAACCAATTTCCATGAATTTTATTTATCAAAAAGGATTGTACCCGCTGGATGCCAGGATGCGAACTTGCTCAATTTCTGCTCATATTTCACTCACGGGGGCCATTATAGTCGAGTTATTTTCTTTGCTTGCGGAGCTTGCGACCAGACGCCTTAGTCAGCCACCATGTTCTCCATCCATTAATATATTTTTTATTGTTTAATTGATAATTATGTAAATTATGCGATTAAATAATTTTTTTATTATGTTTTAGGTGCAGGTTTTTAAAATATGTTGTTGGAATTACACTGTACCAGAGAATGCGGTGGGAATACTACATTTTACCCCTCTGAGTCCAACACTTTCTCTACTGTTGTGCAGACTGAAGTTGGAGTAATACATCCTACCCCTCCTAAATCCAAGGCATTCCCTGCTGTTGCACCCACTGGATTGGGAATAGTACATTTTACCCCTCCTGAGTCTATAACTTTCCCTACTGTTGCACAGACTGGAGTGGGAATAAGAAATGTTACCCCTCCTGAGCCCAACGCTTTCTCTACGCTTGCACAAACTGGAGTGGGAATAATAAACTTTACCCCTCATGAGTACAACGCTTTCCCTGCGGTTGAACTGACTGAAGTGAGAATAGTAAATTTTACCCATTCAAAGTCCAATGCTTTCCCGACTGTTGCACAGACTGGAGTGGGAATAGTAATTTTTACCCATCATGAGTACAACGCTTTCCCTGCGGTTGCACTGACTGAAGTGAGAATAGTAAATTTTACCCCTTCGAAGTCCAATGCTTTTCCTACTGTTGCACAAACTGGAGTGGGAATAGTAAATGTAACCCCTCCTGGTTCCAATATTTTCTCTACTGTTACACAGACATGAGTGTACTAGCTTATTTATTATTCTTCGCATTTAATAATTCCGTTAATGTTCTTTAAAATTGTATTAATATTATGTTTTTGTGTATTCAAAACTATATTTTTAATATAGTCTGTTTTGTAATATATAAAATATTTTAGTAAACTGTATTTTTTCAATTGCTGCCTTTTATGTGTAATTAAATAGGTATTTTGTCTGGGTAATTTGTTATGTTTTTTAATTTATTGTATATATATATTCAAATATATATACATATATATAGATAGATAGATAGATAGATAGATAGATAGATAGATAGATAGATAGATAGATAGATAGATAGATAGATAGATAGATAGATAGATAGATAGATAGATAGATAGATAGTTAGATAGATAGATAGATAGATAGATAGAAATATAGATAGATAGATAGATAGATAGATAGATAGATAGATAGATAGATAGATAGATAGATAGATAGATAGATAGATAGATAGATAGATAGATAGATAGATAGATAGATAGATAGACAGACAGACAGACAGACAGACAGACAGACAGACAGACAGACAGACAGACAGACAGACAGACAGACAGACAGACAGACAGACAGAAGGACGGACGGACGGACGGACGGACGGACGGACGGACGGACGGACGGACGGACGGACAGACAGACAGACAGACAGACAGACAGACAGACAGACAGACAGACAGACAGACAGACAGATAGATAGATAGATAGATAGATAGATAGATAGATAGATAGATAGATAGATAGATAGATAGATAGATAGATTCACTGAAAAAAAAACAAAGGTGACAGGAACGTTATAGTTACTCAAACAAAACCAGAGAAATTCAGCAGTAATAGTCAGTAAGCCTGGGCGGAGCTGGCGGAGCGGCACTACACGGAGGTCCATGGAGTTGCGGACCAATTCCGTGGAAAATCTGCTCTGCAGCCCGCCTCCACTCCCTTAGGAAAAATGACATTAAATATACATTAAAGGTAAAAAAAAACCACTTACCTTGACTGCGGTGTCCCCAGGCTGCTGTCCTTCTCTTCCTCGGTTTCACGATGATCTGTGCATACGCGCACACCCGTGCATGCGCATTTCTCGCAAGGAATGTGCATGCGCAGGTGCAAGCGCATGCGCAGATCGTCGTGAAACTGAGGAAGAGGAGGACAGCAGCCCGGGGACGCCTCAGTCAAGGTAAGTGTTTATTTTTTTGACCTTTAATGTAATTCTTACTGGAGGGGTGGAGGCAGGGGCTGGGCAGCTTCACTCAGCCACGGAGTGTGCCAAGTTGTGCCTACTGCACGTTATCTGTGGAACGCGGACTAGGCACAACTCCGCACACTCTGCGGGCATCGTGGAGCTCTCCGACCACTGGTAATGGTTAGCTGAGCTAACTGTAACTTACACCCCTGATATGCACTGCTTATGACCTCACATAATACATCACTCATGGTCAGTCACATCACTGATGATATCTCAAATGACATCACTGATGCCATCACTGATGACACCGTCCAGTGAAGGTAAGAATTTTGCGAGAGTTTCTGATTGCTAAACATATATACTAAGCTACTACAAAACTTAAAGAAACATACTAGGTGTACTACTAATGAGTGATGCTACTTTAAATATATATCATGTGAGTGGCTATGTGACTGTATGTATCTTTGTGCATATCGGTGTGTGAGTGGCTGTATGGGTATATAAGTGGTTGTGTAAGCAGCTCTGTGAATGAATGAGATGCTTTGAGAATAGCTGTATTGGTGAGTGAGTTGGTGTGTCAGTGGATGTATGGATGGGTAAGTAAGGGTATAAGTGGCTCTATCAGTAGGTAAGTGGTGTGTAGTGACTGTATGGGTGAGTGAGCGGGTGTCTGAATGACCTTATGAGTAAGTGATTATGTGTAAGTGGCCTTATGGGTGAGTAAGTGGCTGTTTGAATAGGTGTTTCATTACGTGAGTTGGTGTGTGAGTTCCTGTATTGGACAGTGAGTGTCTGTGTGATTGGCTGTATGGGTGAGCACAGGAATGTGTGAGTGCTTGTATGGATTAGTGAATGAGTATCTAAGTGGTTGTGTGAGTGAGTGTATGAGGGCTTTAAGGGCAAGTGAGCGGCTGTGTTGAGAGGCTGATTTGGTGAGTGAGTGAGTGGGTGTGTGACATTGTAGGTAAATAAGTGGATGTGTAAGTAGCTGTATTGTTGAATTTGTAGTTATGTGTAGGCCTGTGCGTTGAACTTCACTCCGTTCGTGGAGTTTGTGGAGTTTTCTGCACTCTGCGGAGCCCACGGAGTGCAGAAAACTCCGCTTCGCGGTGTGCAGAGGAGTTCTTTCCCGCGATCACGAACAGTAAGTTCAAGAGCGCGAGCTGCTGCTTGGGTAGAATTTCTGCCTGTGCTGCAGGAATACCAACACAAACTGCAGTTCACACTGCACTTCGCCACTCACAGAACTTCACTGAGTTTTTTTTTAAACTTCGCGGAGTTCCGCGTAGCAAAACTACGCAAACTAAGCCCATGCCTGGTTATGTGTCTGGCTGTGTAGGTGAGTAACTGGTTGTATGGGTGGCTGTATGGGTGAGTGAATGATTGTGTGAATGGGTGTACGAATGCGGGATTGGGTATGTGAGTGGCTCTATGGAGAACGGAGTGGGTGTGTGAGTACTGGTATAGGTCTGTAAATGTGTGTCAGTGGTTGTAAGGGTATGTGAGCAAGTGTACAAGAAGTTCATGGGAGTTTGAGTAGGTGTGTGAGTGGTATATGGATGATGTCATCAGTGTTGTCATGAGTGATGTCACTGACCATATCATGACTGATGTCATATGTGAGGTCATAACAGTGCTTAGGAGAGCGTAAGTTAGAGTTAGCTCAGCTAACTATAACTGCTGAATATCTCTGATTTTGTATGAGTAAAATCTCACCCTAACTATAACGTCCCTGTAACCTATGTTTTTTTCAGTAAATTTCTAAGGTTTTTTAAATTCTATTTGCTAACTATGACGTCCCTGTAACCTTTGTTTTTTTTAGGCCTGGGCGAAAATTTTGTTCCGTTTGCGGAAATTGCGATAATTTGACATTTTTACGCGTTCCGCGGAGAGCGCGAAAATGTCAAAAATTCCGGTTTCCGCAGCTTGGCGATAATTTGTTTCTTTCTCGCGCTGTAAAATAATACATTCTCGCGCGCGCGATCGCCTTACCTGAATCCCTGCGTTCGCCGACAAGTTTTCTTGATCCGGTCGCGTTCTCCATGAGATGTTGTATTGTTTTTAGCCATTTGCGCTGTCTCGCGACAGTTCGCGCCCGCAGTGACGTCATGCGTCGCGCGATCACGTCTTTCTTCTCGCGATCTTGCACCGCGAGAACAACTCAAAACAAGATGGCCGCGCCCGCAAGCAACCACATGGGTAAGTTGGCGACCCGCAACCATGCAGAAAATCTCGCAAACATGCCGGAAAAAAACTTCTGCATCTTCGCGATATTTCCGCTTGTTTGCGATAATTTTAAACTTTTTCGCGATAATTTGCGAAAGTTAATTCCGCAAATTCCGCCAACCCCTAGTTTTTTTCAGAGATTTTCTAAGGTTTTTTAAAAGCTAATTCCTAACTATAACATCCCTGTAACCTTTGTTTATTTAGGGAATTTCTATGTTTTTTTAAATAGTAATCACATTTGCAGAGTGGTGGAGAAAGGGGGCTGGGCCCCTGACCAGCTCCCAGGAATCCCGCTGTGTAGGTCTTACAGGAGGTAGCAGGAGGGCTTCTTGGCACCTAAAGTCCCTCAGGAGTAAAGTAGGCTTCATCCCACAATCAGTAGTACAACATGAGCTGAGCCACATTTGGAGCAAGGGGGACGTGGCCTCCAAAGACCTCTGAGCCATCCTGCTGTGTGGGACTTACTGGAGGTAACAGGAGGGGTAGTTGGCACTCAATTACACCCTTGGGGGCTAACTGCCCCTCCTGTTACCTCCAGTAAGTCCCACACAGCCGGATTACTGAGAGGTTGTCTCCACCACTGTGCAAACACAGCTCCTGGCACACTACTAGTAGGGGGATGAAGTCCCCTTGGCTCCAGAGGATCCTTTGGGGCCAGCTACCCCTCCTGTTAACTCCCGTAAGTCCCACACACTGGGTTTGCTGAGAGATGTTCGGTGGCCATATCCCTTTCTCCACAGTGCTTAATTTGTAAAATATGAAGTCCAGGTGCTCAAATGTTTGTTGGAGGCTACACCTACTTTCCCCCAGCTGCTCCCACTTCCTCCACTGGCTCCACCCACTTACTGTATTGGCTCCTCCTACATCCTCACTGGCACTGCTAAAAGTCAGATGTAATACGCAATCTGAATTTCAGAAGCAGTGACAGTAACAGTGCAAGATTCCAAATGCAAGTGTGAATCACGAGCTGTGGCCACCACTGTCATGTACTGCCATCACCTTACGTGCATTACTTGCGATTGCAAACTTTTATAAGTTAAATTAATAATGCACATTATACAAGTTTGTACATAAATACTGCTGCACTAAACAACACTGCAGTCTTCTCTTTACAGACTGTAAACACACTCATGAATGGCTGATGCCACCAGGGTTTAATTAGATCAACTGGGCTGGAGGGCATTTGTATTCTTTGAAGAGAGGATCACAACTTTGTATACATAATTGGGGTGGTTTCTCACCAAGAGATTCTTCAAGGCAAGGGGAAAGTGGGCAATTAATCTGGACCACTACCTCCCAAGACCCTCCTTGGTATTCTTTCTCTCTCTTACTCACTTCTATTTTTCTCTCCAAAACTCTCCCCCACCCCCCTGTCTACCTCTAACTCTGTTTGTCTTTCTCTACCTATCCCTCCCTCAACCCCCTGTCTTTAATATATCTTTCCTTCTCTCCTCGCCCATCTCTTGCTCTGTCATCTCTCTCTCGGTATCTGACCTCATCACTCTTTACCTCTGTCTCTCTCTGCTTCTTTCCTACCCTTCCTCCCTACCTCTTCTAAGTTATTCATCACATCACGTCCCTCTTGCTACCATGCTTCTGCCTCTACTTCTGCCCCACTTTTTTTCTATGTAAGCTCAATCTTAAACTCTGTTTTGTTCTACCTCACAAATCAAATCAGTAAATCCTCACCCTTCTCTCAGCTCATTTCTCTATCGCTGTCTCTGAAGTGAGCTTTTCGTACAACCTCACTTCTCGGCCAGTCTTTGTGGTCATCTCTACCCTTTGCTCTCTACCTCACCTCCCTGTCTGTTCACCACTCTTTGCGGTGCACCACACTGCACTGTCACCATCATCTCCCTATCTAGCGTCCACTTTCCATCAACTTCACCCCTTTCTCTCAACTGTATACCTCTTTTCCCCCACCTATCTTTACCTTTCTATACCTCACCTCTTAATTTCTCTCACTTCTCTATCTAGCCACTCGTTCTTACCATTGTCTCTACCTCATTTCTATAAGTCACATCTTACTCACTTCCTCATTTATTTCTACACAGTCTCTCTCTCTTTCCTATCCTCTCAATTTACATCACCATTCATTGCGTACCTCACCTGTCCACTGTCCCTGTCTACCACTCTTCCCTTCACCTCTCACGGTCTTACTTCTTTCTTACTATACCTCTCTGTCTCTACCTCTTTTTTCTGTCCCTCTCTCATCTTTCTGTGCCCCTTTACCAGTATCAACCCAGTCTCCCTTTCTCACTGACACAGCACCCATCCCTCTACTTCTCCCTCTCCTTATGAACTTTGTATATCACCTCTTACTCTCTACCTTTTTACCTCAACCACTCTCTAGCTTTGTTTCACCTTCAGCTCTCTTTCACTACCTCACCTCTGTCTTTTTGCTTCACCTCTTTTTTCTCAACATCTCCTCTCTCTGCCCTTCAGCACTCTTGCTCTACCTTTCTTTCTACCTCGCTTCTATTGAGGGCCACTCTTCTACATGTTCCCTATAATTATACAGGCAACCTATGGAAACTACAGCATTTAAAGGCAGGGCATTCATGATTTAGTTTTTGCACCTCCTGCAATCACAGCTTGGGAGCTCTCTATGCAGGCCTGGGCCAGAGCCGACAAAGCAGCCTTACAAAGAGAAGATGCCCGGGGCCTGCGGAAATACCTGCTGGCAGCTAGCTGGGTTGCCACTCTGCCTCTGGGTGAGTTCCAAACTGCTTTGATGCCTGCTAACGAAATACCTGTGGCGCAGTGGCGACCTAGTCTTCAACAAATCAATGCCGTTAAGCTTAAGGGCATTGTACTTTTACAATGTGCCCGGCGCCGGAGGCTTGATTGCTCAGGGCAGGCCTTGGACTTGTCACTTGGTGGTTCACTTTACAGTTCACTTATACGTATGAAGTGAATTGTGAAGTGAATCGCAGAGTGGCGAGACCAAGGCCTGCCCTGAGCAATTATGCCTCCGGCGCAGGCCACCGTGTGCAAGTACAGTGCCACTGCCCGGCCAGGATGAGGGTGGAAAAAGGGCAGGGGCCGAGCAGGGCCTTTAACCTAACCCCTGCCAACGCTATCATGATATTTGATCTCTAAAAGCACTTTTCTTTTTTCTTTTTTTTTTACAGTTTTGCAAATTTTTTTAGGTGCATTGAACCCTCGCCCAGCTAGGCTGTGGTTCATCACTCTGGGGCAATTTAACCCTGTACTGACGCTGGTGCAGGCCACTCCTGAGACCCAACCACCCTGAGTTAATGTAATTTACGTAACTGATGCTTTGCTCATGTATTCAGTAATTGCTTTGTCTGTGCTGCACACAGACACACACACTTAAACTTTACTCTGTCATGCTTGTCAGTGGCATAGGAGCAGCGCCTGCTCTACTGCACATACCAGAGGCCGGGTCCCGAAACCTGGGCATCATTGATTATTTATGTGGAGCAGGAGCCGGAGCTACCACACCGGTGACCATCAAGTCACGCCACCCACCACGCTCTAGAAAAAAAAAAGCAGCGTAGGTTTGGCAGCGGCAGCTACTTACAGTAACACTGGTGGTGGTGGATAGCCCACCAGGTACCTCCAGTAAGTACTACAGAGCTGCGTTGCAGAGAAGTGTAAAAAGGGGCGTGGCCTGGACCACCACTCTGCAACGCAGCCCTGTGGTGCTTACTGGAGGTACCTAGTGGGCTAGTGGGACCCCAGGGACCCTCACGATTCAAGGGGACTTAATCCCTTAACTTAAAACGCACCACAGTGCGCGTTTCCAGAGTGTTGCTGGGAGGGGATCTTTTTCTTTCTTTTTGTAAAAGGGGGGCTGTGTGGCCCCCCTTCTTTTTCCTTATTTTGGGCCCTGGGGACCCCATCCCCCAGGGCCTGACACCTTTTAAATTTTTTTTTTTTAATGAACGGGAAGGGGGCCGCGTGGGCCCCCCTCCCGTGGCCAATGCCGGCCCCGGGGACCCCATCCCTCGGGGCATGGCCACATTATTTTTCTATTTTTTATTGAGGAGGGCTGCATGGCCCCCTACTGGGCCACTTCTGGCCCCAGGGACCCCATCCCCCGGGGACTGGCCTTCCTTATTTAATCATTTTTTAGAGGGGGCCGCGTGGCCCCCCTCCTCAGGCCAAATATGGCCCTGGGGACCACATCCCCTGGGGCCTAGCGTCTTAGATGGGGACTGTGGGGGAAGCCCCGATGCCCCACGGTCCCTGCCGGCTCCTGCGTTCTGCGGGAGCCGCCTTTGCTTTTCCATATGGGGTGCTGCTAACATGCAGCTCCCCATGTGGAAAAGCAATCTGCTTTGCTTCATTGAAGTGAGAGCAGGTTTCCCTGCCCTGTCATTGCAAACAGCAGTGTCCCGGGGTGGGCACCCCAAGACACTGCAGGAGCCAGCCCTGGGGCGTGGCGGTCTCCAGGGCCATCGAGGGCTTCAGGCCCATTCCCAATGTGTGCACAGCCCTGGGGAGGTTGGAGGTCCCCGGGGCTCGTGGGTCCGTTACGGACCACTGAATTAACATAATTAGTGTCCCGGGGAGGTGGCGGTCCCCGGGGCATGTGGGGAGACTCGAGCCCTCCCACACAGGTGTTTAGTTTAAAAAATGAATGCCCCGGGGGTGGCGGTCCCCGGGGCAGTGGGGGGCCGTGTGCCCCGGCCATTATAATTAATAAAATCCCCAAGGGGTGGCGGTCCCTGTGGCTTGGCGGTCCCCTGGGCTGCAGAGGGGCCATGTGCCCCCCGCAAATATTTATGGAAAGCCCCGGGGGTGGCGGTCCCCGGGGCTGCGGGGGCCTCCCCGGGCCCCCGCAATAACATTATTAAATGCCCCCGGACTTGGCCCACCCGGGGGCTAAATAATAATGAAACGTGGGAGCCCGCACTTGTTTTTTTTATTTTCGCAGCTGAATCCATCGATCCTCCGCGCATCTTGCTCAGGGGGTCCTTGTGAGCAGGCCTAGGGGGTCAGGGTGTTTCTTCCCTGCCCCGTTTTCTTGTTTTTTGCACCAGTTTCCCTGTTTTCTTGTGCCTTGGTTACCGAGGCACAAGGTGGCTCGCAACACTTCCTGGTTTGGAGTGTTGACAGCCAATTAGAATGCAGTTTATAATCGGGAGGGTGCGCGGATCCACCGTGGCCATAGATATTGAAACTTTTATTTTTTGATTTTCTCAGCAACTATTCAATGGATATACACCCATTTTTAAAAAAGGGCGCTTTCTGAACCAAGCACTACCTTTTTGCCACATTTGGTGTAATTCCGTTCAGCAGTTCGAGCTGTAGCAGTGTCTAAAGTTTCCTATGGAAAATGCATTTTTTGACCTCTATTTTTTTAATGTCTCAGGAACTACTGAACAAATTTATACCATTTAACAAAAAGGTCTCTTTCTGAACCAAGGGCTACCTTTCTGCCAAATATGGTGTAATTCCGTTCAGCAGTTCTGGCTGTAGTCGTGTCTAAAGTTTCCAATGGGAAATAACATGGAAAAAACACGTTTTGGGACCTCCCTTTTTTCTCGGCCCCTGCTCGGCGAATCACCCCTAAACTTTCAGCATATGAGTTGACCAGAGCGAGCCATAAGTTTTGAAATTTTCGCAAAGATTCGTCAACCAGCGCCATAGTTATTGGGACAACAATTAACGCTTTTCCTATGGAAACTAGGTCCTAACTATAACTATAGCTATAGGTAATATATATATATATATATATATATATATATATATATATATATATATATATATATATATATATATATATATATATATATATATATATATATATATATATATATATATACATACATCAAAACAATTCCCTCTCAGACATAGAGTGACACATAAATTATGCAAAAAAAGAAGCAGAGAACTCTGGGTAGTTCTCAAGCTTAGGTGGAAAGCAGTCATCCATGCGAAGATAGAAAGGGACAAAGTCTTTTACCATTTCTACAGCAAGGTTTTTAAGCATAGGATTAGCACAGTGCTATCCTTGCTGAGCTGTAAAAGAGCCAAAGCCTTTTACCACTCCAGGCACAGTATTACAGTTTTGGATTGGTAAATCCCATCCAAGCCAACATGAAATACATGAAAGCAGCCCCTGACACATGTTTCGCTCTCATTAGAGCTCTGAGAGAGGTATAGCTTTGTCCAGACACAAGGAAGCATCCAGTATAAGTCAAAACAATTTCCTTTCAGGCATACAGTGACGCATAAATTATGCAAAAAAAAATGAAGCAGAGAACTCTGGGTAGTTGTCAAGTTTATGTGGAAAGCAGCTGCAGTATAGAGTACTCTCAACACCAGCGACACTCTAAATTTGCTCACCTCAAATGTCTGCTTTCATATCAAAGTCTTTCAAAGTAGGATTAGGACAGTGCTATCTACACCAAAATAGAAAGGGACAAAGTATTTTACCATTTCTACCGCAAAGTTTTTAAGCATAGGATTAGCACAGTGCTATCCTTTTACTACTCCAGGCACAGTATTACAGCTTGGTAAATACCATCCAAGCCAACCTGAAATGAATAAAAGCAACCCCTGACATGTCATTTGAGATGTCATTTGAGATGTCATCAGTGATGTCATCAGTGATGTAATATGTGGCGTCATCAGCAGTGCATTGCGGGGGCGTGAGTTATAGTTAGCTCTACTAACTATAACGGGCGAATTTCTCTGGTTTTGTACGAGTAAAATGTCCAACTAAATATACCATCCCTGAAACCTGTGTTTTTTTTCAGTGAATTACTATGGTTTTTTAAATGCTAATTTCTAACTATAACGTCCCTGAAACCTGTGTTTTTTTTAGTGAAAAAAAAATAAATATACAGTTCTCCGCTGCTCCGCAAAAAACACTCGGACACCCAAGTAGGCTGAAAAAAGTTTTAATCACTGAAAAACAGTGATTAAAACTTTTTTCAGCATAGTTGGGTGTTCGAGTACTTTCAGCAGAGCAGCGGAGGACTGTTGGATACATATATCTATATATATATATATATAAAAAAATATATATACATAAATATAATTCACTTAAAAAACCATAGGTTTCACACATGGTATAGTTAGCTGCACATTTCACTTGTAAAAAAACATTGAAATTCCCCTGTTATAGTTAGTTCAGATAACTATAACTCGCTCGCCCGCAATCCACTGCTGATGACGTCACATATTACATCACTCATGACATGGTCTGTGGCATCCCTCATGACATCACTGATGACATCATCCTTGTGATAGAGTGGTGGTCGCGCAAGTTATAGTTATCTGAACTAACTATAAAGGGGGAATTTCAATGGGTTTTTATGAGTGAAATGTGCAGCTAACTATAACATGTGTGAAACCTATGGTTTTTTAAGTGAATTTGCAAGGTTTTTTAAATGCTAATTCCTAACTATAACGTGTGTGAAACCTATGGTTTTTTTAAGTGAATTTGTAAGGTTTTTTTAAATGCTGAGTTATGTATGTTTTATTATATTTTTTATATATTTATTTTACAATAAGCTACCTATGTATATAGTTATAGATTGACTGTATCCTGTAATATGGAATGGCTCGTTTAAAATGTTTTTTTTTTAAGGTTTTTCACCGTGCGCGCACGGTGCGCACACCCCGCGGTTTTTTGAAAAAAAAAAAAAAAAAAAATTTCACCCTTCGGGGTCCTTCAGGGACCCCCTGACAAAGGCTAGGGGGTCAGGAACTCTCTACCCTGCCCCCTTTTCACGTTCTCCACCTTTCTTTTTCACTGTCACACAAAAAAACACACAAAATGGTGGCCGACACTTCCTGATTTCGACCGATTCGAATGTTGACTGACATGTAACCACCAATCTGAATTACGCTCGCGCACGTTATGGTGCGCCCACCGTGCGCGCACCGTGCACGCACCATGCTTGCCTATAGATATTTATGTACTTTTACCTGCAATTTTCTCAGGAACTACTGAACAGATTGACACCATATATGCAAAAGGCACATGCCTGACCTGAGGACTACCTCTTTGCCAAATTTCAAGTAATTCTGTTCAGCCGTTCGGACTGTACCTTCGACTGAAGGTCCTACGGGAAAATGCATGGGGAAAACGTGTTTTGGGACCCACCTTTTTTCTCAGCCCCCGCTTGACGAATCACCCCGAGACTTTCAGGGTAGGAGCTGAGCGGAGCGCCCCATTAGTTTTGAAAATTACGCGAGGATTCGTCAACCGGCACCAAAGTTATTCAAAATTGAATTTTCTGATTTCCTATGGAAATACGGTCCTAACTATAACTATCTACTGGCGACTGCCAGTAGATAATATACATGTAGATATATATACATGTACATATACACTTCTTATATTAGTAACTTTTATTATGATAGAAATTAAGATCATTAATTTCAAAATATTTTTACATTATTTATGTGTATTTAAATTTATATATATGTATACATATGACATGTTATGTTGGTGCTGACTTCTATTAAATCTCTGTGAAGCACAATTGGTGTCCGTGTGCTTTCTTCCTCGCCTGCTTGGAAGTGGAAGAATGCGTTTGGTGTTCGCATATATATACATATATGCATGTGTGTTTGTTTAAATGAGTATATAGTGATATACATTTTGTATATTATCCTACGTATATTTAATTGTCATTATATTACTGTTACATGTTAATACATTTAATATTTACAATTTTTAACAATATATATCTTAAAACATAATATTTTTGTATATATTTTTCAATATTAGTGTAAAACCATATCTTTTTATTTACATTATGAGTATTAGAAAATTATATGTTTGTAATTGATATTTTTGAAACGATATTTCGGTATTACAATATTTAGGTTTTTGATATTTTGTCATTGAACCCTAATATTAAGCACACAAATTTACATACCTTAAATTGTTTAGGTCAACAAACTTTGGTTTGTGAAACTGTTGAGATCAATTCAATCACATGACAAGAAAAAGGAGAAAATACACAATTTAAGACAAACATTTTTCAAAAGAGACCATTAAAGAAATTAAACAGAGATTGATCAATTAATGACACTTTGCGATATGTGAAAATATGATAGAAAAAAGAGAAAGAGCAAAATTAGACTGCAATAATATTTTCACAAAACAGAAACAAGGCATCATGGTAGTTGTAGTGATTTTGATGAAATATTCCCAACACTTGCAGAATTGTAACTTGAACATACCTGGTGAAAATCTGCAGTAGAAAACAGACATTTTCTATAAGAAACACATATATGTTATTTGGTGTACAAACACTTACAAGCACCATAACATAAGGTGAAATTTAATGGAGATTGAAACCTGTTATCTTAAATACAACAGAAGATATTCAAACAAGCCAAACAAGATGTTACTGATATATTTAGGTATCTATGTACAAAATAAATGTGCTGAAGACATTAGCAACAGATAACTTAAAAGCAAACAGGACAGTTATGTTCCGTGATACAATGAAAAGTATAACTTACCAGTTTCCACTCCAACAGAGATCCCTGTTATGCCTTCAGGATGTAGGATCTGCAAGACATTCCCCTTCCAGGGGAAGAATTATAATAGGATGCTAGAAGAACTGTAACTAGTCCTGCGGGCCTCCAGGTGATGCATGGAAGCCAGGGAACATAGTCTCCCCAGCAGGTCATTCAAGGTCTTCCTAATTTCCTCCTGGGTGCGCAGGGTGTTTGCTACAGCTTTCACTCTGTTACTACACTGGCCCATCTTTGCCTTTTCCAGGAAATGGTTGTATTTTTCACTTGGCAGCCCAAAAGTGGTGGCTCTACTCTTATAATTTCATTAACCATGACTGACAATTCTCCCTCTGTTAAATAGGGATTTCTACTCCCTGCCATTATAATCCAATTAAATTAAATTAATTTGTGAACCAACAAGTACAAGAAAAATGAAATGTAAAATGCACACGATACAGAAGGAGCAAAAAAAAAACACCTGAATACCCTGACAGAACTTCTCCTGCAAAATGTTGTGCTTTGCTGGAATGGCAAAGGAACATGGTCTGAAATTGAGTGTGTTTTATAGTGTGGTATGCAGGTGCAAAAAATTAGGCAAAACACATCAGGTGTGTGATGTTATACATCCTACAGCCATATAAATTGTCTAATGTTGACTGTGTCCCTCTACAAAATTACTCAATCGACAACCCACCGCTAGAGCACCGCCAGCATAACTGTGAAATCTAAATCGGCTTGGTGCAATACCGCCACCCTGACAGCGACAGAGTAATGTTAGCCAGCAGAGATGTCCACTGCATTGACAGCAGTGACTCGTTAACACAACAGGAAACACTCTGTTGATGTGGGCATTGATTCAGCCTGCATACATCTAAAAAGGGTGTGCAGAATTACAACTGCTCGACAGAGTACTTGGAAACTCCACCGCGGGGTGACGATGGTAGTTCCGCTAAGATCTAACTCAGGCCCTTAGTTATTGAGGGGTAGAAATAGGGTACACCAAAACAATTAAAACTTCTGCCAAATATTCCTGAGTACACATGAGAACATTCATGGCATATGCTTATAAAAAATAACGCATATTTAGGTGCCGATTCCGATCCTGTACAACCCGGGTATGAATGGTCGTACGGAGCGTATTCTCCGTCCGACTCATACCCGGGAAAACCACCTTACAAACCCGCAAGTACGATTCGTACAGAAATACCATTTCCGTACGAGTCGTACAAAACAGCAACCGGCTAAAAAATACC
Source organism: Triturus cristatus (assembly GCF_964204655.1). NCBI lineage: Eukaryota > Metazoa > Chordata > Amphibia > Caudata > Salamandridae > Triturus > Triturus cristatus. The sequence continues at coordinate 1,207,409,144 of NC_140591.1, read as the reverse complement.
CACAATTCCGATCCGGGACATCGCATATGTGATGTCCGGACGGAGTCAGGCAGCGTTCTACGGACCAGCAAGTACGATTCGTGCTTATGTCACTCCGCACGGATAACTTTTTACGGCAGCCAAAAACTCCTGGGAAAGTGGGGACGAAGCGAAGAAGGAGCTGCGGGACGCGACGGACAGCCATGGACCCCATCCTACGTGTCATCCCGGCCCTCCTAGCCTACGACCTGGTGCACAGAAACTGACGCAGGCGCCGCAGAAGGTCAGCACAACACCCAGGGGCAAAGGGGGGGCGAGGGGCAGGAAACACAACCTCCACCAAATTTGTAAAATACCATATACTGTCCTAACATTACCTCCAGGGTCTGGTCACTTCGGGGGGCGTGTCCACCAATCCCCACGTACGCGTACCCGTCACCACTACAATGGTGGTGCGGCCCATAACCACGCCCTCAGAGCATGGGTACGGCCCATACCACCATTGGAGTGGTGATGTAGGGGTACGCGTGGTACGCGCCGTACCCACGCCCTCAGAGCGTGGGTACGGCCCGTACCACCATTGGAGTGGCGATGTAGGTGTACGCGTGGTATGCGCCGTACCCACGCCCTCAGAGCGTGGGTACGGCCCGTACCACGCGTACACCTACTTCACCACTCCAATGGTGGTACTGGCCGTACCCACGCTCTGAGGGCGTGGTTACGGCCCGTACCACCATTGGAGTGGTGATGTAGGGGTACTCGTGGTACGCGCCATACCCACGCCCTCAGAGCGTTGGTATGGCCCGTACCACCATTAGAGTGTGGATGTAGGGGTACGTGCCGTACCCATGCCCTCAGAGCATGGGTACGGCCCGTACCATGCGTACACCTACATCACCACTCCAATGGTGGTACGGGCCGTACCCACGCTCTGAGGGCGTGGGTATGGCGCGTACCCCTACATCACCACTCCAATGGTGGTACGGGCCGTACCCACGCTCTGAGGGCGTGCGTACGGCGCGTACCACATGTACCCCTACATCGCCACTCCAATGGTGGTACGGGCTGTACCCACGCTCTGAGGGCGTGGGTACGGCGAGTACCCCTACATCACCACTCCAATGGTGGTACGGGCCATAACCACGCCCTCAGAGTGTGGGTACGGCCCGTACCACCATTAGAGTGGTGATGTAGGGGTACGCGTGGTATGCGCCGTACCCACGCCCTCAGAGCGTGGGTACCGCCCGTACCACCATTGATGTGGTGATGTAGGGGTGCGTGCCGTACCCACGCCCTCAGAGCGTGGGTTTGGCTCGTACCACGCGTACACCTACATCACCACTACAATGGTGGTACGGGCCGTACCCATGCTCTGTGTAGCAGCCTCCGCCCCCTGGAGGAGTTCAGCATCGGACCCGTCTGCGTCGTAGTCAGTGTTGTCACTAGACAGGTCCTCCGCCTGACTCCCCTCGCCCTCCGTGCCACTTGCTCCCGCAAACTCCGCAGCAGTGGTGGCAGCGGTGCTGGATCCCTCCTCCACCTCCGTGCAGGTGTCTCCCTCGGTGTCCTCCGATGATGCCGTGGGCAAGGTGAAGAGACAGAAAATAATCAGTCATCTGTATACAACAGACACATGAGTCACAATTAAAATGTCACAGTGCATATCAGGAAATGCATCATGAGTAACATCTAGAATAGTCTGCACATATGTAACACTGCACTCCCCAGTTGGTTGACCCACCATGACACTTGGAAACAATGTAGATCATGACACAACAGCAAAGAACTTGATATCGAATTATACTGAGAAGCTAGTGTCTGGGGACAGTTGAGCACAGCAAGAATATTAATCCATGCCACCTCTTGTTCACCTGTGAACGAAACAGTATTGGTGCACCCAAGGCCAAATAACGCACCTCAATACTGAAGGTGTCCCCACACTCTGAGACCTGCGAGTACTTAGGAAACCATAGCCTAAAACATTGCAAACCCTTGGGACTCACAACACTTTACACAATGTACATGTTTAGAATGTGTGAATGTCACACTTTGTGAACAGAAGACACATCTGCCTGCATGACAGAAGTCACACAATGATGTGCACATAAAAATACTTTTACACAGTCATTGTATGAGCTGGCAGCCTAATTCGAAAAAGCCACTGTAAATAATAAAGGGTGTAGAAGTAAGTACATATACATGGCACCACGGTGGTCTGGATGCCTTGACACTCGTAAGTTCGTATCAGCAACAACCAAGGACTTACACACATGCAAACACAATGTGTGAACATGGATATGTATATTCAGAAGACAAGTGGTAATCAAACTGTGCCTTCCAGTGAAATGTGCCTGCGTGTCCACGGAAAGTGTAAAAGTACTTTCTTTTGCACTTCCCTGGGAGACATCTGTCATGCAGGCACATTATTGTCCTTCACAAACAACTAGCAAAAAGAAGCATAGGAAAAATGCAGACATGTTAACAAGTGTAGTCAGTGCCAAGGTACAATACTTATTGACAGAAAACTTGAATCATGCCACCTGTCACATGGCCATCCGTACCATGATGACACAGTTGGCAACACATCTGACCCACTGCCTGTCATGTGGAGTGGCACACATGTCCAAACACAGGACAATGCATTAGCTAATGGGCCTGCAATGTGTCTGGATAAGGAGCACCTGCACTGAGGAGACACCCTCATGGCAAGCAAGAATGTCCACACAGATTTACTAAGCCGCAGCAGGTGGAGGACTTCGTTAAGCGACTCAAATGAGGAAATCATGTGGAGGGAAGTGGGGAGCCGCAACAGCGCTCCGCACAATCTGGAGCGGGAGAGGCATAAGGAGGTCAGCAGTCTCTGGGACATATCTGTATCCCGCGCGGAATGCGACATGCAAGCTGCACTGGGGTGTGACATCTCCGGCAGAGACATGAATATGCTTTTTCCCTTCTCTTAGGGCGGTGAGTATCTTTCTTGAGCACTATTAAAGATGCACTGGGCCCCCCCCTCCTGCTTGAGCCTGGAATGGGAGCCAGCGAGGGGCTCGGCGGGGGGGAGGTACTTTTGCTGCCCTCTGGCAACGTCCCCCTGAGGGTGTGCCCCGGGGAATGTTCATTGCAGGATGCATGTGGGGATGTATGGATTGTTTGTTGGTGTGTGGGGGATTTGGGGAGGGGTGGGAGGGTATCGATTACTGGCAGGTTGGGGTTGCTTCAGTGGGAGGGGTAGGGCAGCGGTTGGTTTTGGTGGGCTATTCGAATATTGATCTTCATGTATGGCTTCCATCTGGAGAGCTTTGAGATTTTATTTGATGTTTTGGAATGTGGGCATGTTATGCGATCTCAGGGATTGCGAATTTATATAGAACAGAGCATGGCTGACTTTGTAATGGTTCCGGTCCTGGTTGGGAACGAATGTCTTGATACATGACGGATAGTGGTCTTGGAGGATTAAATGTCATCACATGGAATATCGGAGGCATGGGGGACCCCAGGAAGAAGAGACAAATATTAGCATACTTAGACAGACACGGGTTGCACATTGCCATGCTGCAGGAGACGCATCTCGCTCCCCAGCGCCCATGCAACTTTGTGAGTAGGTGGGCGGAGCATAGGATTGTCTCCTCCTATTCCACGTATGCAAGAGGGGCGGCAATTCTTATTAAAAGACAAGTGCCGTTTCAGTTGGCCGGAGTTTTTTGTGACCCACAGGGACGATACTATCTGGCATGGGGGCGTTTGGGCACGGCTTCGGTCACACTAGCCTGTTGTTATGGTCCCAATGTGGATGCCCCTGACTTCTTTATTACACTATGGGCAAAGATATATGACATAGGCTCCAGCCACATAATATGGGGTGGGGACTTTAATGTAGCGCATGATCCCAGGCTGGATAGATCACATCCTTTACCACACCATTACACTAGGGCGCGGGCTGTTATTCAAGACACCATAGAAGCTTATCAATTAGTTGATGCCTGGTGACACACCCATCCGCATGGCAGGGAGGGGACACACTACGCTACACAGGCTGCGTCCTGGGCGCGACTTGACTATTGGCTAGTATCTAAGGGGGTGGCTTCAGCAATAGTACAGGTCCAACATTTGGCCCGTACCTACTCGGATCATGCCCCTGTCAAGCTCACATTAGCCTCGTCGGCATTTTGCGTACCACGCGGGGCTTGTCGCATGCACGCTTCCATACTGTTAGATGCTGTGTTCCAGGCTGAGCTGCGGGATGAGATAAAGGAGTTTTTTGTTAATAACAAGGACTCCGTGGGCAGCGTGGAGACTATATGGGAGGCATTCAAGGCCACACTCCGCGGTTTCTGTATCGCGAAGGGAGCCGGGGTGTTGAAGGACATATCACATACGTTGAGCAAATTGGAGGGGAAGCTTCGGTCCTTGGAAATGCAGTTAGCCTTAGACCCAAGCAGTGACGCCCAGCTCAGGTTTCGAGAAACGCTCTCGGAATATATGGACATGGCGCAGAGGGAGACTCGGTTCCGGGGGAAATATTGGGTGGCGCGCTGTTACGGAGAGGGGGACAGACCCGGCAGGGCCTTGGCGCAGATGGTGGGAAAGTCCAGATACTCTGGCTACGTTATGGAGCTTGAGGATATAGACGGTACAACCTACTGGGACTCAGACCAAATCAGGGAGACGATTGCGCAGCATTATCAAAAATTGTATACCACCAGTGGGAGGGATGATTTGGATTTGGAAGGCTTTCTGGGGAATGTGGCGCTGGGATGGCTGAGTGATAGACAGCGTGAATTTCTGTGTGCACCGTTTGAGCTGTATGAGGTCAAGGACGCTATCATGAGTATGCAGTCTGGGAAAGCCGTGGGATCGGATGGCTTTCCGATAGAATTTTACAAAACATATATAGACCTAATGGCCCCTATACTGCGTGAGGTATACGAGGAATCCCTCGAGGTGGGCAGTTTACCCGCATCTATGAGGGAGGCCGTTATTGTCTCTCTTCTGCAGCCTGGGTAGCTGCCCCAACATTGCGACTCATATAGGCAGCTTTCTCTCCTCAACTGCCATGCCAAAATTCTGGCTAAACTTATCGCTGCACGTCTAAGTCTGCTTATGGAGAATTTGATCCTCCCAGATCAGTCGGGTTTTGTGCCCGGAAGAGCCACCTCACACAATCTGAGAACGCTCTTTGCCGTCTTGAATAATGTGTTGCCTGAATTACCTTTAGCTGCAGTATTTTTAGACGCCACTAAGGCATTTGATTCCATCGAATGGGATTATATGTTTGGAGTTATGTTGCGGATGGGCTTTCCACCTCTTTTTTTATCCTGGATAAAGCTGCTGTACAATAGGCCAGTGGCCAGGGCACTTATCAATGGGCGCGCATCCCCTGCCTTTCATATTACTAGGGGCACCCGACAGGGGTGCCCCCATCACCTTTATTGTTCACGTTGGCAATGGAGCCACTAGCGGCAAAACTGAGACAGCACCACAATGACAGGGCTCTGCGGTGCAATATGCGGCAGATTCTCATATCATTGTACGCAGATGATATTACGCTATACATACGTGACCCGCAGCAAAACTTGAATCCGGTACTGAGGGAATTTATAACATTTGGGGTGCTCTCGGGAATACAGATTAACTGGGGGAAGTCTTGCGTCTTTCCGCTGACGGCGGCGGCGACAAGATTTTCACTGGACTACCCTTTGGAGTGGTGCGAAGAGAAGCTGAGGTATCTGGGTATTCGAGTCACCAAGGACAGGGAGGAGCTCATGCGCTTAAATTATGGGACGGTTATGACCCACATATGGGAGGATGTCAATCGCTGGATAGCGCTTCCCCTCTCCATGGCAGGGAGGGCCTCCCTAATTAAAATGATAATACTACCGCAATTGCTCTATTTGTTTTTAAACATCCCGTATTATCCTGGGGTTCACTTTTTCAAAACATTGAGATCAGAGCTGACCACTATAAGTTTCTCCATAGATTATACTACACTCCAGTCAAGATGCATAGATTTAAGTTGCAGGACTCGGATAGGTGTGATAGATGTTGTGCGCCAGGGGTGGACTTTCTCCATCTAGCATGGGAATGCCCTGAAGTACGTGAGTACTGGAGGGAAGTTTTTGCCGCATTGGCGCTGATGACGAATACACGCATTGACCCTACGCCATTGATGGCACTACTTGGCTACGTTAAGCCTATACAAGCGGTGCACCGTAAGTATGTTGCCCTTGCCCTGCTTATGGCCAAACGCAGGGTGGCTTGTCGCTGGGGTAGGGGGCGGGCACCCAAGTTTAAGACATGGATTGCGGACCTGGTGACCTGTCAGGAGAGATTGGCCACATATGCCGAGATGCTGCCCAGAGCCTCAAGACCTAGGGAGATATGGGCCCCCCTGACATGCTACCTATTGTCAGATAGGCAGAGGTCCGCGTCCTCGGACGAGAAAGGATCTTCCTAAGATTCTACTTGCACTGTAGGTAGGGGCGCATGAGATATTTTGGGGGGATTCACCCTCACAACCACAATGCTGCCTCATGAGTGAGCGCCCGGTTTCGGGGGGGCGTGAGCCCCCACCTAGGTATATGTACGGAATTGGGAGAACTGACACAGAGGAGCGAAATATGGGGGAGAGGGGAGGTATGGGCCTAGTATGCCCATGCTTGCGTGGGGAGGTCACTGGAGGGAGATCCCATGGGGTGATTACTGGCAATACGTAAGTCACACGCATACAGATTATTGAAACACATGCAGACCGCCATGCCTGCAAGAGCGGATAGAGATGGCTAGCATGATGAGAGGGATAGGGGTCCATGGGGGTGTGGGCGGGGGATGCGCACAGCCTGGTATGTCGCTCCTACAATGTGATGATGTAGTATATATTCCATGATGGTCCACTGCTATTATGATTGATGAATCTCCCATGCTACTGGAATACTGTATTGTGCTCACATTACTGTTTGGAATAAAACTGTTTGCTTTGAAAAACAATAAAAAGAATAAAAAAAAAAAAAAAAGAATGTCCACACAGATGTCAGCACACACAGACCAAACTACGTAGCATCTCGACCACACACTGGTGGCAAAAATGGATGAGCATGAGCCATGTATTTCCATTTTTGACATATTCTGCAAATCACAAACATTAAACCCAGCAAAACCTGACTGGGTCACTGCATGTTGAGTGTCTGTCCAGACAATTATCACACACAGGTCAGACACGGCAAGGAGACATAAGGTTTGGACATGTATGCCTTGCCCACACAAACCCCCCATACCTGAGACAATGTGATTGAGACAGATAAAGAAGTGACACCTCTTAATCTGGGTTTACTCCAATGTGCATCACAAATTCCTAAATGTACTCCACATCACCTCGTGAGGCTGCCAACACATAGTTGTGACCAACAACCATCAACAGATAGTTGTACATAGACACACAGGCACTGCCCAGTGTGAGGATGCACAAGCTAAATGGGGTCAGCATGTACAATGGGCACATGTAGCACACTTCAGAGAAATACAAATGAGGGCAGGGAACTATGCCACAGAGGCCAAACTATGCTGAACACACAGAGAATGGGCACAGTGTTGGATGACACACATAATTCAGAGGCAAGAGTGTCTCAGGGGACTGTAGTGGGAAAACAGCTCCATTGTCCTGGAATTATCTGACTGTAACCTGAGCTACCGTCCCTGCACTATGCATATCTCCCACTCATGCACATCATGACTGAGGCCACAACATTGTTAATGCATGCTGCAAGTCTGTTCATTTGAAAACTCACACTCCTATGTTGAGACTCAGCATCAGTGCCAACTACCATGGAAACCCAAATGACTGTACAGGACAGGGCACAGGCAAGGTAACAACACATGTCTCAGCCCCCCCCCCACATGATGCAGAAAGCAATGTGCACTTGGATTAACTGGCAGCCTAGATGACCATGTGCAATAGTGATTACACACAGACCAGGGAACACATGTCATTTAGGGGAAGGGAGGAGGAACAGCCCCGGTTGACTTTGGGGAACATGATATGCACTGCACAAATTAACCCTCGCTGTGTATCCAGGCAACTGAGCACTTACAAAAGCTGGTGACACACAACACACACACATGTACCTACCCCCTTCCTGCTGCTGCAACTCCTGTAACCGCCTATCCAACTCAGGGAAGACCACCGCCAGGACACGCTTCATCTGTTGGGTCAGTCGACGGCCCCCGCCGTGCTTGTGTAGAGGTGAGTCCTTGAGCTGCCAGCGGGCGATCCTCCGGATCCAGCACGGGATGTCCTGCCAGCGTTTCATCACCTGGGCGAGGCCCCGACTGCGACCCTCCACAGATCTCACGGCCCTGACGGCCTGCTTCCATATCTCCCCCTTGGCGTAGGCAGTTACCTGTGAGGACGACAAAGTGAGACAACATCACTACACCTGCTCCATGTCACAGAGACACACATTTGAACATCTTTCATATTTAGAACAGGGCATATTATGCTGGCAACCAATTGCACCTTTCTCATAGGGACATTAGCCTATGTGGAAGCCCCAAAGCAGGACATGACATTGGAAGTACACAGGTGGCATGAGGGGTGCAACACACTCCATGATCATGGCACACGCTGTGCATCACATGCAACATCAGGCTGATGGACAGCACCTCCAAGCAGTCACATGCCGCAGGCCACTGACGCAACCTCTGCAGAGAACACAGACACACACAGGCACAGATCAATCACCTGCTATTGGCAACAGCGGATACAAACCTCACTCTGCACATGTACCACTTGCCTGTGGGGTGTCACAGGTGTGGTGCTAGCTCAGCAAGTCAGACACTCTGCACGGCTTACTTAAACCCCTCAGATGGGTGGAGCTGTTGCCTCCTCCATGCAGCTGGGGTGCAAAACTCCACATAGACACTCACCCACATGACAAGGAACATTCATTCACACACATCAAATGTCCAGGGGGCGTACACATCATTTGGACACTCAGCACAGCTCCACTCAGCTCACACACATCTGTGGGTACAGTCACCTGTCACACCGGGGGGGGGGCAGGGAATCAGCTCTGGACAATAGGACAAAAATCTGCATAAGGATTGGGTAGGCTGAATGTGCCATGCACTATGCAGTGAATGTCACAGTAAGCACAATGCAAGTGAGGAGTGCACACAGGAACTACATCATGCTCTGCATGGGAGACATAAGCCATTCCCCCCCTGGGACCCACGCTAAAAACCATTGCATGTCTGTCACACCTGGACACAATGCCAGAAGTGACAGTCACAAAAAAGGGGCACAGACAAAGCTAGTGGAGTCAGCACTCACCTGCTCCCCTGGTCTCCCATACAGGCTGGGGTACTGTGGGAGGATGACGTCCGGCAAGGCCTCATTCTCCTCATGGCTGAAAGGCTGGGCCCTCTCCACAGTCCCTGACATGTTCCCAGAGGAGTCAAAAGCAGCAGCAGTGGTGTCGAGTCGAGTGTAAGGTAGTGCAGGCAAGTGCCCTCTCATGGGTTCTGGCTGACTTATATCTGCCTTGCTGGGCTGTTTCATTTACAGGAGTACAGAGAGATTGGTCAGTCTCATTTGCATCATACGTTTCCTTCAATCTCTTTAAACATACCCCAGTGAGGGCCTTTGCATGGTTCAAAATTTGAGCATGATGTGAAGTCAACAACCACTTTGCAACATTGTATTTAGTTGCCAACTGCCTATTCCAGGCCACATGATCGAAAATTTCAACTTGAAAATCGGTATCCATGACAACCAGCATGCATTTAGGCCCCAATACTTGTCCCTCATGTGTCCCTACGTAATTTAGCTATCCACACACAGGTATGGTGCGTTTCACACGTACTCCTACCGCACCTGTTGCACATTGCATTAGCCACGTACGTGTACGACAAGTGTGTACACGTACGTGGACTACCAGGGCGTACACCTACATGTACGACCAGTGTGTACACCTACGTGTACGACCAGTGTGTACACGTACGTGGACTACCAGGGCGTACACGTATGAGTACACACTGGTAGTCCACGTACGTGTTCACACTGGTCGTACACATACGTGTATGCCCTGGTACTCCACGTACGTGTACACACTGGTAGTCCACGTACGTGTACGCCCTGGTAGTCCACGTACGTGTACACACTGGTCGTCCACGTACGTGTTCACACTGGTCGTACATGTACGTGTACGCCCTGGTAGTCCACGTACGTGTTCACACTGGTCATACACGTACGTGTACACCCGGGTAGTCCACGTACGTGTACACACTGGTCGTACACGTATGTGTACGCCCTGGTAGTCCACGCACATGTACGCCCTGGTAGTCCACGTACGTGTTCACACTGGTCGTACACGTACGTGTAAGCCCTGGTAGTCCATGTACGTGTTCACACTGGTCGTACATGTACGTGTACGCCCTGGTAGTCCACGTACGTGTTCACACTGGTCATACACGTACGTGTACACCCGGGTAGTCCACGTACGTGTACACACTGGTCGTACACGTACATGTTCACACTAGTCGTACACGTACGTGTATGCCCTGGTAGTCCACGTACATGTACACACTGGTAGTCCACGTACGTGGACTACCAGGGCGTACACGTACGTGTACGACCAGTGTGAACACGTACGTGGACTACCAGGGCGTACACGTACGTGTACGACCAGTGTGTACACGTACGTGGACTACCAAGGCGTACACATACGTGTACGCCCAGTGTGTACACATACGTGGACTACGTGTACGACCAGTGTGAACACGTACATGTATGGCCAGTGTGTACACGTACGTGGACTTCCAGGGCCTACACATACGTGTACGACCAGTGTGTACATGTACGTGGACTACCAGGGTGTACACGTACGTGTACGACCAGTGTGAACACGTACGTGGACTACCAGGGTGTACACATATGTGCACGCCCAGTGTGAACACATACATGGACTACCAGGGCGTACACGTACATGTACGACCAGTGTAAACGCGTACGTGTACGACCAGTGTGTACACGTACATGGACTACCAGGGCGTACACGTACGTGTACGACCAGTGTGAACACATACGTGGACTACCAGGGCGTACACGTACGTGGACGACCAGGGCGTACACGTACGTGTGCACACTGGTCGTACACGTACGTGTGTACGGTCCGTACACACACACGTACTCCGGCGGGAACAACAGTGTGATGATACGGACCATTCACACGCCCTCAGAGCGTGTGTACGGTGCGCTTCACAGCTTAGACAGGTGATAGGAGGCGCACAAAAATGGAATGGAGGTGTCAGACTCGTGCACGGCTGTACATCAATTCATAGTCATTCCAGTCCTACATGTGCAGGGCCTAGGTGTGTCAGGCAGTGATGTGGCACATGTCTCCTCATGTTTTAGAACAAGAGATGTGTGATGACCTGTGTACACATGTCATGTGTGATGGGGCAGTATGTGGCACACTTCCCCTTCCCACACGGCATATGTGTGCATGTAGTACAAACGTGTCAAGCACTGCATCACTGGTATGGCACAGTCACCAACACCCGCAAATGTTCCCTGATGCCATGGACAGGGACACTAACACCTGACATCTAAGTAACAGCGTGCCCCGATGTGAACATGTCCTGTGTGTGTCATGTGTTCCCATGAGCTTGCTGGTGTTGTTCCGTCAAATGCATCTGCTGTTGCTGCATCCAACATTTGTCTGTGTGTAGATGGGCATATCAGACATATACGCACACCATGCCACATGTGGATTCACACGTTACGTGTGTCTGGATGCTTCAAAGATGATTTTATGACTTGAGGACATATCTGCGCCGTATTCATGACTGTGTTTTCGTGTTTCACGTGTACCCCTTCATTGCTATGTGTATGATCTGTACATTTCAAATGACATGTGACCTGTGCGTCTAGCTTGCCGCCAGCAGTCTGTATGAGATTACATCCTTCCAATGCAGATTTGTGTATGTATGTCACTCCTGTGATGTCTCTGGCTGTTCACTTACACTGCCCCACAGCTAGTTCCAGCCCATGTCATGTAGAACGTGACTATCAACTGGTGTAGCTGCCTTGTCGTAGGAGTATCACCTGGCTGCCATACGTGTCCTGGATGTGTAGCACAGACCTGACTCTGTTTTTCGCTGATGTGTATTAGCAGTTGAGCATGTGCTCAGTTCATTGACATTGATGTTGTTAGGTACTCACTCTTCGTTCTTCCTTCCAATTATCTGCAGGGCACCGCCTCTCCCCTGACCAATGCCAGACTTGGCTGCCATGAGGGAACGTGACTGCCTAAGACGTTACTGCTTTTCGCAACAGTTGATTGTGGACTTGACCGCAAAGCTTGAACAACACCTCCAACTGCGACACAGGTATCCTACTGCGCTGACCCCCAAGATGAAGGTGATGGCAGCGCTACATTTTTTTGCCACCTGTACCTTTCAATTCACCATAGCTGATGTGGGTGGCATGTCCCAGACCATGTTCAGCCGTGTCCTGCATGATGTTTTAGAAGCCATGTTGGAGCACCTGGATGATTTCATCCATTTTCCAACTCCTGAGCAGTTGACAGGTATCAAGGGTAAGTTCTATGCCCTGGGAGGGATGCCCCATGTAATTGGGTCCATTGATGGGACACATGTGGCTTTGGTACCACCACAGGCACAGGAGGTAGCCTATCGAAACCAAAAACATTATCACTCCATCAATGCCCTTGTGGTGTGTCTTGCTAACATGCTGATTTCCCATGTCTGTGCACGTTTTCCAGGGTCAGAACACAATGCCTACATCATGAGGCGTAGCAGGGTGCCAGAAATGATGCTGCGGCTGCACAACGAAGGAGCAAGTCTTGTTGGTGGGTATACTCTGTTTGTCCTGTATTTAGCGGTATCTTTGTATGTTACGGCATCTCCTAACCCACTTCTTTACATGATGTTTCCATGTAGGTGACTCTGGTTATCCCAACATGCCATGGCTGGTGACGCCTCTCCACAACCCCAGAACAGCTGCAGATTACCGTTACAACAACGCACATGGGCAGACCAGGCGAGTGATTGAGAGGACGTTTGGCCTCCTGAAGAGCCGATTCCGGTGCCTCCACAAGACAGGCGGGTCCCTCCCATATACACCGGTGAAGGTCTGCAAAATCTTCCTCGTGTGCTGCATGCTGCACAACATGGCAGTGGAGAAAGCTGTGCCACTCATCCTGGATCCCAATGAGCAGGAACATCCACCCGTGGAGGATGAAGGCCTTGGTCACGAGGCAAGTGAGGAGGAGGAGGAGGAGGAGGACATCCGGAGTCAGCTCATACGCAACTTCTTCTCATAATGGTGAGTCCCTGGCTCTGAGTGTGCACGCTTGGAGCCTTGTGTGGCATGTGTTGCAATGTGTGTGTCCAGCTGACTGTATGCTAAGTTACTTAGAGGTGTGTTCTGATGTGTCACTCGAGTGATGATGTCATTCCACACATTTTAGCTGACAGTTTTCAACTAGCATGGTGTCAACCTTATTCATGTAGAGTACATGACCATGCATGCGGATGACTATATTTTTCCTGACTTCTTGTGTGTCTGTCATCCCCAGGTAGTTGCGCATGCTGTCTGCTCGTGGCATCATTGTGCTCCTGCTATTCCTCATGAGTTTTGCAACGTGTGCTGAATCAGCGTTACATGCGCGGACATGGTGAGATGTCTCCTTTGGGTAAGGATTGCAGCAAGCCATTTTGGGTGTGGTAGTTGTTTGGAATGTGTGGGCACTGCTCCTGTGCAGGTTTTGTCACTATGCATACATGTCGACTCACCATGGGGCACATGACATGTAGCATGACTCACAAGAATTGATAGTCACACTTCGTGACAGTCATCTGTAATGGGATTGTAGATTGTGATGAAGGCATCAATGTGTGTATAACTTCTCTATGAAACATACGGGATGCTATGGGTGGACATAGTGTGGGACATCCCCATAAGAGGCTCAATGGGGAATTTCAGCCTCTCCGTGTGCAACAGGGGATGTTTGGCTCACCCCCTTCACTTATGTGCCAGTCAAATGGATTTACAGCATCTGTGGTGCAAAGGGGGTGTCCAGTGTAGGTCCCACATGTTCATCCAAAAGACCTGTGTGTCTGTTCCTATTGATGCATTTCCATAGGTGTGAGGCTGAGTAATAAAGGTGTTCCTCACCCTCCAAGGTGCCTCATCTCTGTCAATGCAGGTCTCTTGCCACTGTACATGCCGCATCTCTGGCTTAGTTGTCAAAGATTGTGCATGTGAGTCTATGTGTAGATTAGCAACCTGCATGCTGTTCTTCATGTATTTGATTCTCTATTGTGCATGGAGTCCATGGCTGTGTATGTGTTTTGGCATGTTGGTCCCCACAACGGGCCGTCAACACATGCTGATGGTGTGTTTCCTGTGCGCAGCTCACCCTTCAGTTTCATGGTCCGGTGTCAGTCATCTTTGGTGATTGTGCCTCCTTTGTCTCTGGGTGTGCCATGGAAAACCGGACACTCCTTCCTTTACATACACCTGTTGCATTGGTCCTTTCTGACATCCTAGTCTTTGGGTGGAACTTGTGGCATAGTTTCCAGGACATGCCGCCTGCTGTTGCTGCCCCTGCAGCAAGGGCACATGAAGTTTCCGGATTTGTCAACACACACACATCAAAGATGCTCCTCCCTTCCTCCCTCAACCCATTATTTTGGCTGTCATCAGCTTGTCTGTGCCACAGTTGCGGCCACACGGTGCCTAAGGCAGGACCGTCTGCACATGCAACGTGCACATTGCACGACCCTCAGGTCCTTGCATGAGCCACATCACACTACAGTGTGATGTTGCAGACACCCTCCAAGCAATGTCCATCCACAAATCTCCCGCCTGCTCTCAGGCATACACTAAGCGCACACACAACACCTTTGCATGATGAGTGTGCAACACCGACTGCCTACACAGCGCTGCCATGCCTTCCAGGCCCTGTCACACCAACCAGGTCATGTCCCTCCTACTCCCCACCGGCTCTGTACCCCAGCAAGGCCATGGGAATGGGACTCAAGGCTTCTGCATGTAGTATGGTGTCGTCGTCAGGCACATGGCACAGGTATCATCTCTCAGCGTGTCAATCTACAATGTGTCCAGGACCCCCCTCTCCACCATCACATGCACACACAACCTCATCATCAACTCGTATGCCATTGACAGCCAGGTGATCCTCACCCTCACCAAGGACGCAGACATTGCCAGTTCCAATATTCAAGATTGCATGAGATCCATTGATGAATGGCAGAACATCAGCCACCTGAGGCAGGACTTGTACAGGACTGAGGTCAACATCTGAGGATTGTCCCCTTACAGCTGGGTCAACTGCTTGTGTCCCACCCGCAAAAGCCCTGCACAAGCACACAGTGTCCACGCACACAAGGTGGTGTGCATCATGGATTGCTTGCTCACATTTGCCATGGTAATCACCAGCATCTGTGCCTCAGACTGCAACACCCTCTAAATTATGCACATGATCCCCGGATAGATCCACTCCAAGGAAAAACGGACCATCCCCCAGGTCCACGACAAGATCCGTGTCAAATACTGCCATGCCCTCTACGGAGCAGCCACATCCAAACTCCCGGGAAACTTGTCCACATCCAGGGTGCATCTGCACACCTCAGCTGCAACATCCCGCGCCCCAGCCACATCACCCTCCAGCAGAGATATCTGCAATGGATCACTGTGTGCTGCAGGATGACCTTCAGAGTGACTCCCCACCCACACTCAGGAGGCAGACCACAACCCCACCCAAAACCAACCTTGTACCACTGTCATCCGAGACCCCGTAGTGCCATCTCCGTGCATTCAACCTTGACCTGGCCACCATTCTTCAGATCCACCGTACTCCAGCATGCAGGACATAGTTCTCCCAATTGGGAACACATACCTGGGACTCCATCCCTGGGAACCTCCGAATGAGGCATGACCTCAACGCCTTAATGATACTCTTACAAATAGGTCTGTCCGCACAGTATTGCAAGCCCCCCCTCAGCAGCTTGAGGCCATCACAGGTGAGTATTGTGCTCCATGTCTGCATTGAATGATACATTGTGACCCATGTGTGTCCTGTACCAGACTCAGATCCCAGGGTATGGATGGGTGGAGTTAGTTCAACACTCAGGCATAGTTTGACATTTACACACAAATATGTTGTGGACTAATGTAAAATGACTGCAACATCTCATGACAAAATAAACTTTTTATTTATCGTGGGGAACGTCTTTTGGTAGATGAACTGAGGTGCTCTACCGGGTGCATAGAATCCAAAGTTCACAGAGGGAGATGGTATCCTTTGCTTTGGAAGTCATCAGAGTCCAGAACACAGTGTTGGTCATCATTGGTCAGACTGTGTCCAGCATGTCCATGTGGCAGAGAATGTCATTGGATGAGGTGCTGCTGTTGCGCCAGAGGGCCAGGTGCCAGGCCAGGTGACCTGGGAGATGTGGATGGTTCGCTGCCTCTCACGGTCTTTTCCTTGGACAACCCACCTTCCTGGGGGGACCCTCAGATGCAGGCCTTGACGATGTCTGTGATGCTCCGTCGGACGAATCCTCCTCCTCCTCCCTCCCTGTGGCTGGTGGTGGTCTTCGCCTGGTGGCACAGGGAGGGTTGCCCATGTTGTCGGCGATCCGAAGGAGTGAACGGCTCATGTCCGTTTCCACCGCCAGGAGCTCTGCCAGTCTTGCCTCCATCCGTTCTTGGTATTGTTGTTGACTGGCATGTTGCTCGGCCTGCAGGTTCTTCATCTCGTCGAGGGTCCCCTTCATCTCAGTGAGGCTCGACATTACCTGGGTGGTGCCCCTGGTTTCACGCGGTATGTGTCCAGGATGTGGCGTATGTGTGACATACCGGTTCCCTCAGCTGCCTGGTCAGGTTCGCGCCTCCGCCTGCCTCCACTCCCACCACCCCTGCCCACACGAGACTGGCCTGCCGTTGTGGGCACATCGGGTCTATGGGACCCCTGAGGGATGGCATTTGCGGGGTTGTCTGCCTCCTCCTGGGTGCCCGGAGAACCTTGTCCCTCCTGGTCAGGCTGGCTGTGTTGTTCAGTGCGAGCAGGGCTCCTGGGTGTCTCCTGGGATGTGGCAGGAATGGGGGTGGGGGTTGGCACAGATGTACCGGATGCAGGTGCTGCAGGGGCTTGGGCACCAGAGGGGCTAGGTTGGTCGGGGTCATCCACAGAGTGGTGAGAGTCGTCGCTGCCGGTGGGATCATCTTCACGCTGAGCCTGTGACTGTGATTGTTCCTCCCCATTGTTGGGGGGAGGTCCATGACGTTGCCCTGTGTGTGAGAGGGAGGCAATGTTAATGCTGTTTCATGCCCCATCCATGTTTCATACATACTCAAGTTGTCACAGTTCCTCCAGGTAGTTTGATGTGCCTAGCATTCCTCTCAATGTCCACTTGGGGATGGGCATGTTGCGGGGGACAGATTGATATGTTCTCCTGAGTGTTTGACCTGTTGCATTTTGGCTAGGATGCTTATTTGGCTATGGATTGGTCTGGTTGTGTCACATGTCCATTGTGAGTGTGGGTAAATCCGTTGCCTGCCCCGGGGGTGTGTGCTTGTGTAGGAGGGGGTGTGTGACCGGGCCTGATGTTGGGTGTAGTGTGATTTGTCATTGGGTCTCCCAGGTGATGTGTCTGTCTCCTCATGGTGCATGCTGGCATGTAAGTGAGTGTGAGTTCCTGTGCTAGATATCTGTGCTTGTGGAGTTGGTGTTTGAGTGTACAGTGGTCACTGGAGGGCCTTGTGCTGCATACAGCAGGGCCAAGTGTCAGATACCTTGTCAGTACTTTGCCAGCCCCTGTGCATTGGGCATGGTGCATGGGTATGTACCTAGGCCATATGGGCTGAGGGCATTGGTGTCTGCATCTGAGTTGCACAATGTGTTGTGTGAGCCCCACCCTCCCAGCATCCCGGACATCCAGTCTTGGGTTTGTGGTTGGTGTGGCCTGGGACATGGCATTGCCTTTATTTGTGAATGGGGCATGGAGATGTTAGTGGCATGAGCGTGGTTTTTGAGTGTGGTTGTGTGCGGTGAGGGCTTGGGGGAAGTTGCGTGCATTTGGGGTGTTTGTGGTGTGGATGCCATTCCCCCATGTTACGTGAGTTGTTTGTGTACTCACCAGGCTCTGCGACCCCTTCGACTCCGTGTACTCCCACCGGCGGAAGCATGGCCATCACCTTCTCCTCCCAGGGATGGTAATGTACGGGTCTGCGGGCCAGCCCACCTCCAGTGATGTTACTCTGGGTGTATTCCTCGTTCATTTTCCTCTTGACTGCCCTGCTCATATCGTACCACCTGGCTTGGCATTCATGCCTGGTCCTTCGGATGAGCGCAACAGCATTCACCTTATCGACAATCCTCTGCCACAGGCTAGTTTTTTGGGCTATGCTGGTCTGTCTGACCAATGTTCCAAACAGCTGTGGCTCGACTCTGATGACTTCGTTGACAAGGAGGTCCAGCTCCGCCCTTGTGAACTTTGGATTCTTGTCTGTGGGCATGTGGGTGTGGATGGTTGTGGGTGTGTGGGTGAGAATGTGATGGTGTGTGTGTGAATGTGAAGAGGGGGTGTTTGTGAAGGAGGTTGTGTGAAGGTGTGTAAGATAAGGTGTAGTTAAGGTGTAAGTAAGGTGCAGTTGTTTGTCTGTGGGGTCTGTCAGCAGTGGGTCTGTTGCAAAGGCTCATGGGTTGTGTGTGTGGGCCCTTTTAATTGGTCCATTTGTGGGTGTGGCTGTGTTTGAAATTTTGGTGGGTGTGTTATAAGAGGTGGTTGTGATTTAGGGCGCCTGTTTGCCTGTTTGGATGTGCCAGGTCAGTCATTGAGATGTATTTTGTCATGTAGACGTGTTTTGTGGTGTGGTGCGTGTCTAATTGACCCTCCTTGTGCTGTTTTATGGTGTCCTGGTTCTATAGGAGTCTTTTTCGCATAGGTAAGGTCCGTAAATACGCGATGCTGGGTGAGGGTGCTGGGGTACGGTGTTGGGGTACGGTGCATACAGGTATGGGGCTGGGGTATGGGCCTGGGGTGCGGAGCGTACAGGTGGGGGACTGGGGTACAGTGATGGGGTACGGCACGTACAGGGGCTGGGCTACGGTGTTGGGGTACAGTGCGTACAGGTACAGGGTGGGGTACGGGCCTGGTGTGCGGCACGTTCATGTGGGGGGCTGGAGTACGGGCCTGGGGTGCATCGCGTACAGGTTGGGGGCTGGGGTACGGTGTTGGGGTACGGTGCTTACAGGTGCGGGGCTGGGGTACGGTGTTGGGGTACTTTGCGTGCAGGGGCAGGGCTGGGCTACGGTGTTGGGGTACGGTGCATACAGGTACGAGGCTGTGGTATGGGCCTGGGGTGCGGTGCATACAGGTGGGGGGCTGGGGTACGGTGTTGGGGTACAGTGCGTACAGGTGCGGGGCTAGGGTACGGTGTTGGGGTATGGTGCGTACAGGTGCGGGGCTGGGCTAAGGTGTTGGTGTACGGTGCGTACAGGTACGGGGCTGGGGTACGAGCCTGGGGTGCGGCACGTACATGTGGGGGGCTGGGGTACGGTGTTGGGGTACGGTGCGTACAGGTACGGGGCTGGGGTATGGTGCGTACAGGTGCAGGGCTGGGGTACGGTGTTGGTGTACGGTGCGTACAGGTACGGGGCTGGGGTACGGTGTTGTTGTACGGTGCGTACAGGTCCGGGGCTGGGGTATGGTGTTGGGGTACGGTGCGGAGGGGGGGTACGGTGCTGACATACGGGGTATGGTGCTGACATATGCGGGGGGAGGGGGGGCTGTACGACTCGTATCCGGGCACAAGTTTACCCATGTACATGTGTGCTACAGCGTTCGCTCCGTACGGGGCCTTTTACATGCGGTTGTGTATTCGGACGGGCGGTACAGATCGTACTTGCGTGCTCGGACTTTTGTTTTACAATTTGCACGTAAAAATGTCCGGCTCCCTATCGTACACTTTTCCCGACGCTATTCGGACGTAAAAATTTCCGGCTCCCTCTCGTACCCTTTTCCCGATGCAATTCGTATGTATTTTTCACGTACGAATCGTACTTCGCAGTTTGTTCGGTACTTGTACGATTCGTACGTGAAAATATACGGATACGAGTCGTACACAGATTTATTTTGCCGGATCGGAATCGGCACCTTAGTGTACATTTATTTGAACTCTATAAAATATATTTAACATACATTCTTCTAACAAACTACAAAAATTTAAGTGCATACACAGCTAAACAGTTTACACCTATTATATCATCACTACATATACATCACCTAAAAACTCTGATTATAAAAATACTATTAAAGAAGAAAAATCAAAAATGCAATTCAGTAATTATCCATCCAAAATTAACAACAATCAGAGTATTTACTTAAAAAAACCTGAAATGTTTCAACTTCTATTAATTTAAATGATCTCACTTTTATAAAATTAAATCATTTTCAGATCAGCAAATGTCAAGTTACCCAACATGTATAAGCTCTCAAAAGTGAAGCCATTATCAAGCATGTCCTATACATATTCAAAACATACCACAGCTAACAAAATAAATAACAAAAAGACACTACTTACTATGTAAATGGCTAGAAATGGTTAATCTGCAATTTAAAACTCATGCAATACCCATTTAAATAATGCAATACTCATAATTACATCCATGATGTGACAGATGCAATCAGTAATATTTTACAGATGAGATGACACACCACATTAACATTAACACTAGAAAAGCGATAAAAATAAATGTATTATTATTTAATTATTTGAGTATGTGCCGTTATTTAACTATATTGTGTTTTAAGGAGTTGTTGGTATACATATTCAGCGTTCATGAGCATTGCATTTGGCATGCCAGATTTGTTTTGCAAGGCTATTATGTGAGGTACGAATTGTGGTCCTAATCAAAATTTGCAAATTTCAGTGGCTTTCCAGATGGAATTTGCCACCATAACTGCACTTTAATTGTGCTTTGTCAGTGAATTTCTGAGTGTCTTATTAACCTATATGCTGCTGCTATAATGAAAGCTAACCATAATTTTTATGTAACCCTTACTCTTTGATTTTTTTGAGAATATCTGGGTTTTTATGATCATATAGCACATGCAACATTTTTCAACCTGCCCCAAGTGGCTAGCCTCCTTTGGTGAAGCCTTTACTATTTTTGTTAGGTCTTCCAGATCTTTTTGGGGGTTCGAAAAGCCACTGCAAGCTTCGTGGCCATAGACAGTGAACTGGTCGAAAGCTTCATTTGAATATGTTGGGCCTACCATGGGTTCTGTGCACTTGGTTTCAGATTCACCGAACTAGTCAGAGGATAAGCATAGTACCATGATGCTTGTAAGGGGTTTGTTTTCCCTTGCTGCAATTCACGGATCTCAATAGGCATGGTGGGAGCAACCAACCGAGCACCAAGTTCCCCAAACACCACAGGCCAAGATTTATATTTTTTGTCATTTATACACAGGGGGCATCCATTTAGGGCTTCTCACGTGTCTAGGAGAAGTGTTTATTCACTGTGCTCCCTTTAATTTTTTTTTCTTTCTAATGTTTTGGCCACAATTACAGGATGCGGCGACTTGGTTCCTGTGTCCTGTAATTGTCACGGATTTTTTTTTTTAATGTTGCCGTGAGTCAATTAGAGAACATCAGTTTCAGACTGCCAACTACGGCTTTGCAGAACCTAAAGGGACAATAGGAGAAATAGTCCACTCTTTCAATCAGATTTGAATATTTTTTAACTTTGACCCAAAAGAGGTCAGGAACACTGTGTTCACAGGCTTTTGAGGATAAATAGTCCAGCTATCACTATAATTCAACGCCTGAGTGCCTAACAAAAATGATTTAGATGTGTGAATAACTACTGAACGTAATTATACCAAGGCATGCAAAGGCACTTCCACGTGGAAAGTTCTACTTTCATGTCAGGTTTGGTGTAATTGCAATAAACTGTTTCTGTATTGGGCAACCAGAGAATCATATTGCAATTAAAATGGAAGAGTAATTTTTATTCTCTTATTTTTGGGATCCTGATTGACTGATCAGCTTGAATCTTGCCAGGCGTATCTCAAGGTTGATGAAATTTTAGTTTTGGAAGTTTTGTGCGATTTCCTGATTGGCACCAAAAGTATACTATATATATTACATTAAATATATATGTAACACATAGAAAAAAAAAGGAAGAAAGTGGCACTCACGAGCTACAGGAAATCCCAAATCCTTTAATAATTCATATCAAAAGTTCATGAATACTCCATTAAAAATGGCCACCTGTTTTGACAATACATCGCCTACTGCCAGATTATAACATCATTTCATTTACCTTGCTTAAAGAGGGCCCTTTCTCACATTCTCTTTTCAAATTCTCTCATACTTTTTTACATCTAATATTACTACTTTCTTCATATTTCTTTTGAATGCAAGGTACACAATCTAATTGCCATTTTTATGTACAGTAGCCCAGCATCACATATTCATATATATTCATATCATAGTGACAATATCATAAATAGTGTATACCATTCCATAATATTTTCATATTATAATTGTCATCATCATTAAGGATCCATAAATTATTCAGTGCTACATGAATATATCAGCTTGGCACTTGTATTGAAAGCACAATCTCACTTATCTAATTTTCAATAAAAAGCGGCCTTGGTAAGTTCTTACATTAATGATCTAGTTCCATGAATTATTGTATATTTTTAGAAACATGCTATCACTAATTTCATAATTTTTTTTTCATTTATTATTTCAGTTTTTCCATTTTGGGTTTTTGTGAGATATCAAGCTTACACCTATTTATGATTGTGTCAGTGCGCTTTAGAGGTGAACATATAAGTCTGCATCCAGATTGTGACCGCAAGGGGTTTCTTTTAGGGGTGGGCGGAATTTGCGAAAGTGACTTTCGCAAATTATCGCGAAAATGCTCGCCAACTTACCCATGCGGTTGCTCGCGGGCGCGGCCATCTTGTTTTCACTCTTCTCGCGGTGCATGATCGCGAGAAGAAAGACGTGATCGCGCGACGCATGACGTTACTGCCGGCGCGAACTGTCGTGAGACAGAGCAAATGGCTACCAACAATCCAACATCTCGTGGAGAACGCGACCGGATCGGGAAAACTTGTCGGCGAACGCGGGGATTAAGGTAAGGCGATAGCGCGCACGCGAGAATGTATTATTTTACAGCGCGAGCAAGAAACAAATTATCGCTAAGCTGCGGAATGCGGAAATTTTGACATTTTCGCACTCTCCGCGGAACGCAAAAATGTCAAATTAGCGCAATTTCCGCAAGCGAAACGGAAATTTAGCCCAGGCCTAGTTTCTATTACTAAGAGTACAACCAATTTAGACTCTTCTAGGGCTATTTACAAAGGTAACTTACACTTGTGATTAACTTATATGTTTAATTTACTCTTACATTTTTCAATTACTTAACTATTTTGTCTATTCACAAAATCAAGTGCAAGGTTACTCAAAAGGGTAGACTTACACATCTCTACCCCCTGATAAACAGGGTGGAGCCATATTTATGAGTGTGTGTTACTATAGCCAAAAAAGAAACCTTGGTAAGTACAGCACCAAGCATGGCCAACCACTGAGACTGCAACATGCTCTCATAGAAAATAAAAGGGGTAGGGACTTAAAATAAAACCCAATAGTAAATATAATGTAATGTTAAAAAATATACAAATAGTACATATTTTTATATAATTATAATACAAACTATTTTAAAGATATTTTTTCAATTTAAAATGTAGTGTGACATTAATATTTTAATAAAAAATAATTAAATTAATTTTAATTAATTCTACATGTCAGGTTTACTAATCATTAACATCTAATGCAAATTAATTAAGGATTTAATTCGAAATTAAAATAAAAGTGCTGTAACATTTTAGAATTTTGTTCTACATTTAAAATACATATATTACATTAATTTAAATTATTATTTATTATAAACATATTTTTAATATTTACTATAAAGTTTAAGAAACTTTTTTAATATACTTATACTTTACCGTAGAGAGAACTCTGCCTCGAACATGGGGTCTACCTGTGGTAAAATATAGGGAAAAGTTAAAACTTTATTTGAGAAAAAAAATGGCAAAATCTTTCTATTTTAAGTATTCATTTGAATTATTTCTAGCTTGGTGTGGATGGCAATGTGCTAATACTATACCTAGAACCTCTGCTACAAAAACAGACATTTGAGGTGAGTAGATTCAGAGTATTGGTAGTGTTGTAGGGCACTCCATTTATAGAAGCTGCTCAACACCTAAACTTGGGATCTACCCAAAGTTCCCTGTTTCCTTTTTTGCATAATTTATGCCGCACTCTAAGCAAGAAAGGGTAATGTTTTGACATAAACTGGGAACTCCCTTGTGTCTGTACAAAGCTATACCTTTCTGATGAGTTCTAACCAGAGTGAAACATGTGTCAGAATCTGCTTTTGTTCTTTCCAGGTTGGCTCGTATAGTATTTTAACAATCTAAAGCTGTAATGCTGTACCCAGAATGATAAAAGGCTTTCGTTGTTTTTTTTTTCTGTTGGTCTGGATGGCATTTTGCCATTCCTATGCATAAAGACTTTGCTGTAAAAATGGTAAAAGGCTTTTTCACTTTCAAGCTGGGCCTGTATAGCACTGTGAAAATTCTATGCCTAGAACATCTGCTAGACAAACAGACATTTGATGTGAGCAGATTTAGAGTGTTGTGGTGTTTTAGGGTGCTCCATTTATAGGAGCTGCTCTCAGTCTAAACTTGTGAACTAACCAAATGTCCATGCTTCCTTTTTTTGTGTAATTTATGTATCACTCTAAGCCTGAAAGGGTATTGAGAATTGTCTTTATATGTGTGTGTGTATACAGGGACACATACATATGTAGACAGACGGACAGACAGACAGACAGACATACAGACAAACAGACAGAGGCTCAAACCTGTGCCTCTAATTATTTGTGACTGGTCACCCCAAATCACATAACACCCAAGAGGAACATCTCTTATAGCATGCCCAGCAGAGACAAACCCTATGCAAGATACAATACTATAGCACACAGTCACTAAACAGAACCACTGGCGATACAAATGGGTTCTCAAAACCATTCTTCGTCAATGCTGTGTAGCAAGTGGCTGATGCTCTTGATTCGCAAGTTGGATGCCATCTCCCATGCTGACCACAACAGAAAATGCACGTAGAAGTCATTCATGGCATCCCTCTCACAATAAGGTCCAATAGCTGCAGAATAATATGTGACAAGGATACTCAATTTTGCTGCTTGGCATGTGTTAGGCAAAGAGGACACACCAGCCTCTATATCAAGTCACTGGAATTTATTTTACTAGGTGAGCCAGCTGCTGAACAAAACATCATACAGCTCCTGTACACTATTCTCCAATCACTTATGAACCAATTCTAACTCATATAGGTTACAAAGAATGTCATTTGAAGGCTTCACTAATAACATTCCACCAAAAGCCAACAACTTTGCGAGCTATAAACATGGTGCACATCTGAACATAATGCAGCGCCAAGCTGGCCATTGGACGGTGTTTGGATGGTTAATTTCATTCCTGAATTAACAAATATATAGGACTCAACTGGGGGCGCTGAACTCAGAGCATCCGCTGTAAGTCTGCCCATGCTGCACAAAATGGCACTAAACCGATGACTCATTATTCTGTTAGACAAAAAAATCCCTGCTCTTACCCAAACAATTATTACTCATGCAAGGAACACTCTAGCAACTGCTAAATCACGTCTGTTCTCAAACAGTTGATAAGCCCAAGTGTGTGACACTAACCCGGAATCCTTTGCCTACAAATGAACAAGAAGAAATTAAAATGCTTTTGCATGCTTTTTCAGGAATGCTAGGTGACAATGGGTCAACAAGGAATCTCCAGACTTTGGTCACACTAGATGTACACCATAACCATGCATCCTACCACACACAACTGGGAACCACAGCTCTATCGCTAGGTTCACCCACTAGAAACCTATATAGGGTTAGAAGCGGAGACAAGGGTAAGTGCTGCAGCCAATGGATGCTGTGACCAATAGAAACAGACAATGTGTGCTGATGAAAGTGGAAGGATTAGTGCAGACACACAATACAGAATACACCAAGGAGGCCAAAGAGTTCCCAACAGCATCCTCACTAGAATTACAAAAAGCTGCAGATGTGATTGCCTATGAAGGCACAAAGGGGGCTAGGACATGTTCACCATCAGATTAGTTTTTACCTTCAGTAACATTAATTATGTAATCTAATAATGTTAGATGCCCATATCAGGGCGTTTGTGGATCGGAATTGTAGAAGATAGAAGATAGAAATAACTTCTCAAGATCATGCATTTAAGATTTTTTGTTTCATGATATTGGAGCAATATACGATTATTTTAAGAGGAGGCATTTAAGCCTTACATACCTTTTTTAGCCCTGAAGAATCAGCATTATCTTAAAACACGTGTTGGCAGTGTTATTTGAATGAAAGTGTAACTGGTTGGTAGAGAAGTGTCTTTTCTCAGATCTTGAGAAAATGTTTTATATGCTCATCACAATGTTTGTCACTGACCTGAGTCACTATTCCAATGGCTGTCTCATGTAACATTAACTGCCCCAGGGTCAGTGGCTCACAGTATCTGGGGCTATGTACCAGTGGCATAATAGGACTTACCATTGTATACATGCTGGTGTTCTACTGTCAATATTGTTTGCCCTGTGTTCCCGAGTCAATATATACATTTCTGTGCTCTTGTGTGAGTGCCCTAGTGTCAGCATCCCTGTGTCAGTCACCCCCCAAGAGTATTCATGTGCATGTTTTGGTGCCTGAATGTGTGTCTCTCCTGGTAGTTTACCTGCATCAGTTTTGATGCTCTAGTGCCAGTGACCAAGTTTCAGTGCGTCCATGCTGGTTTTCAGTTTTGAGTCACTTTCTTGTGATAGTATCCATGTGTTGTGTCATCCTTCCTGCATCTGTGTCCCATTGCTGCTGCCCTGTTGTCAGGGTTTCAGCATTAGTGTTTGTGACCTTGCCAGTTTTTCTAGGTCAATGTCTCCATGTCAGTGCTATTACACGTGTGTCAGTGTCACTGTCGATGTTCCATTATCAATGTCACTAACCCTATATCTCTATTTACCCATTGTCAGTACCCTTGTGTGAGTGTCCCAGGGTCAATGTCCCTATGTCAGCTCCTCTGTGTAATTGCACATGTGCCAATGGCAGCATCCCAATGTCAGTGTCCCAGTGAGAGTATCTCCATGTCCCAGTGTGTGTGCTCCCAGGAAGTGTCACTATGGTTAAAAAGTCCTCTGAAACCTCACATCCTAAAACCTGCTTCTATGTGCTACGCTGAGAAAGCAAGGAAAGCAAATAATCTCACAGACTAGAGTTTTTAAAGGAGAGGCGATCCACTGCATACCTTGTTGACAGCTAAAGCTGTTGTTATCAGCGGAGATATGAAGGCAGTGTTCCCTGCGAACGGTGCACATGTGCCGCGGTAGCAGCTTTCCTCCAGGACTTGGCTCTATCAGCAAGGAGCATTATGTAGCATCTTTGAAGTTCGCCGGCAGTTTGTGACACTGTCTTCTGTCAGAAACTCAGGCAATAATCTGGATGAAGGACCTCTTATCTGAATGGCCAAAAGGAAGTCCTTATACGTCAGAGATTTGAATTTCTGACATACGAGGATGTCAAGGCAGACTTCATTATTTGACTAAATGTTTAAAACTTGTATTTATTTGACCTAGACATGGTGACATGTAGACTCTGACTTGACCCTGAAGTATGCCACATTATTGTTATATCTATGTCATC
The DNA here is from genome assembly GCF_964204655.1 of Triturus cristatus. Classification (NCBI taxonomy): domain Eukaryota; kingdom Metazoa; phylum Chordata; class Amphibia; order Caudata; family Salamandridae; genus Triturus; species Triturus cristatus. Next base: position 1,207,381,293 of record NC_140591.1, on the reverse strand, counting down.
CGTGGGACCACCTGACTCTTTGACAGTTCTTAGAAAGATTAAGGTCAGGCAACATCTGTGTCAAATGGCAGACACAACAATGATTCTGCATAAATGGAGAACAATGGCGACCTCCATGATCTAAGATGGCAACAGGTCCTATCTAGAATAAAGTCAGATGAGTCAGACCTTAGGGGCTTCTACATCAGGCCAAAAGACCAGGCACTGCAGCCCTTTCCCTGCTGTGTGCTGTGAAAGCCTGTGTCCAGCGGGTGTTAAGAGCCTGTGAAGGTTGGGCACAGGCTGTGTAGATTAGACAAGGCCCTGCTGCAAAACTCCTCCGACACTGCTTGAGGCAGTGCACAGTAGGAGTTGACCACCCATTGTGGTTTGAGTGCATGGTTTAGCTAAATGTCCAGTCATGCTGCCAAACCCATGGTGCACAGAAAGAAGGCTGTGCACAGCTAGGGTTCCGAAGCGATAGTTAGTGAGCAATGGGCAGACTCAAAGGTCAAGCCCTTCTGCCAACTGTCATTGTAACTGGCCAAAGCTTATGTTCAGTGGAGGTTCCTCAGAGATTTTAACCTTCATTGGAACCAAAAGGACGATCCTATGGTTAACCTCCTCACTGATCTACTCGACATCAATGACATAAAACAACTATGCCACTCTCCTACTCACTCCAAAGGAGCCACACTCGATGCTATCATTACTAGCAATGAGCTGGCCTCCCTTTCCTCCATCGTTCCCATCGACTGGTCCAACTACCACCTCATTCTTTTCTCGATCACTAACTCTGCACTACCCCCGCCACCCAAAACCATAAAACAGATGAAACTGACCAGGAATCTTCATCTCATCCCACCAGGCGAACTTGAGACCAAAGTCAAAGCTCAACTTAGACTCTCTCCTCCCCCCCCTAAATGCCAATGACCTCACCGAACACTTTAATAAATCCATCGTTGAGGTCCTTGACCAAATTGCCCCAGCCAGACTAAAACGACAGAAAAACTCCTCCTCCAAATCCTGGTTGATTCCAGATCTCAACAATGAGAGGCGTGCACTTAGATCTACTGAACGCGTATGGAGGCAAAATCCTTTCCCCGTTCATCTCTCTCTCCTCAGAGCCGCTAGATCCAACTATAAAAACACATCTTCAATGCTAAAACTTCCTTCTTCCGCTCCCAACTCGACCGGGCCAAAAACAGACCTAGAGAACTCTTCAGCATTGTTAAAAACCAAACATCCTCTGCACCCCCAGAGGTGAACGCCACCACTGAGAGATGCGAAGAAATTGCCAGCTACTTCTCAGAAAAAATCTCCAAAATTGACCTATCCTTTGCCCTAACTCCCATCCCTCTTAACCTACTTCCCTCACTGGACATTTCCTCCAATTCTCCTTCACTCTCTACGCTTCCTCATGACTCCTCTTTGTTCCCTCCTATTGTCCCTTTTCCTGAACTTGGCCCCATCATACTTGAGCTAAAAAACAATGCTTCTTGGCACGAATTGCAACCAGTCACTGAACTTGATCTCCTTAACGTCATCTCCAGACTCAAACTGTCATCTCACACCAAAGACCCCCTTCCTTCCAACCTTGTCCAAGATCTAAAACATATCATTGCCCCCTATTGGACCTCTATCATCATCTCCTCCTTTACCTGGGGTTGTGTCCCTGCTTCCCTCCCATTGGGACAAATCACTCCCATCCTCAAAAATCCTGCTGGTGACTCTAAGGACCTTAATAACCTTCGTCCTATCTCTAACCTATCTCTTGTCTCAAAAGCCCTTGAAAAATGCGCCTTGCTCCAACTAGATAGACACATTGACTCATTCAATCTTCTAGACTCTTTCCAATCTGGCTTCAGAAAGGGCTGCAGTACTGAAACGGCAATGCTAAACATAATTGATGACATCCATCACGCCCTCGACAAAGGCGAATCCTCCCTTCTCATTCTCCTTGATCTCTCCGCAGCTTTCGACACTGTTAACCACGCTACTCTACTTAACACACTACAGGCTCGTTTTGGCCTTAACGGTTTAGTCCTCAAATGGTTCACCTCCTTTTTCCAACACAGAGCCCAGCAAATTCAAATCTGTGACTGCCTTTCCAAACCTATGCCCATCACCCTAGGGGTCCCACAGGGCTCTATCCTCTCCCCCTCTCTATTTAATCTCTTCACGGAACCCCTAACCCTTATCCTTAAACAAGCGGGAATCAATTACCACCTATACACCAATAACACCCAACTTTACTATAAGATTCAACCCCGCTCGGATGTTCTTCACCTCAATGATGCCTTGAATAAGATTCAATCCTGGTTCGACTACAACCACCTCAAACTCAACCCAAAAAAGTCCAAAATCATTCCTTTCTCCCCTAAAAACAACTCACTCCCCATTCTATCCTGGATCTCTGACCTTACCGCACTCAACTGCTCACTCACTATATCTAACACAGTTAAATCCCTCGGTTTTAACATTTACCAGAACCTTACCCTCATCCCCCACATACAAAATTCGGCCAAAAGCGCTCTCTTCACACTCCATCACCTCAAGAAAATAAAACCCTTCATTCCTGCAGACCACTTTAAATTCGTCGTCCAATCGCTGGTCTTGTCGAAAATCGACTATGGTAACGCCATCCTCGCTGGAACCCCTAAAGTCCACCTGGCCCCAATCAAATCTGTTCTGAACCTGGCCACTAGGCTCATTACCGACCTCAAACGGTTCGATCACATCTCCCCTGCCCTTAAAGCCCTCAAGTGGCTTCCCGTTGAAGGAAGAGCTTCCTACAAGACAGCTCGCATTACGCACAAAGCCCTGCATCTACGCTCCCCGCCGTACCTCTCAGACAAAATTCACAAAGCTGGCTGCTCTTGATCATTGAGGAGCTCCAACACCCTTGCTCTTATCCCTCCTCTGTTAAACAAGAAAACCACACAATCTCGCTCCTTCCCCGGGAACGCGCCTAATATCTGGAACTTCCTCCCTAAAGATCTTCGTTGCAACCCCTCCTACGTCAGTTTAAAAAAAGACCTCAAACTTCTCCTGCTTAACAAATACTGGGGTCCTTAATCCCTACCCTGAGCACTCATCCCACCCTGACCTCCTACTGTTCTCCCCACCTCTCTCATCTTCCTTCACCCACTTACTCCTCCCACTAGCCTTTCCCTTTAGACCTGCTTCGTCCCTCTTGATATTGCCTTAACCTACCCCCCTCCTCAGCCTCTCCCCATTCCCATACCCTTCCCCACTCTTCTCCATCCTTACCCTCCCATGCTAGGCTAATCTCTCAAGACTTGCTGTAGCCCATTGCAATTCATGTAATTTCTTTGTGTAAAACTGGAGTCGTCTTTTCCCTCATTGTAATTCTGTTACACTACAATTATTATTATTCATGTATAGCGGTATGATATTGCCTTAACCTACCCCCTTCCTAGCCTCCCCCCATTCCTATACTCTACCTCTCTCTTTTCCATCCTCTCCCTCTCTCACTAGCCCAATCGCTCAGAATTTGCTGTAGCCCATTGCAATTACTGTAATTAGATTGTGTAATATTTAAGCTGCTTCTATAGTTTTGTATTGGTTTTTGGAATTCTACCTCATTGTAAATTTTGATTTATTGCAAAGAATTACCCATGTAAAGCGCTCTGATACCCTCGGGCCCAGCCAGCACTATATAAAACATTTAAAAACTAAATAAATTTAAAAAAAAATAAAGGTTGGCTCCTTGCAGGTTGTTGAAAAACAGCCCTTCAACTACACTCCACTGCATATGTTTGAAGGCCATGAGCAACAGGTGTTGTGTGTCTACGGGGTTGCCGGCTGAAGGTAGGCCTTGCACCAACCCCCAATTTGTAAGGCCGGAGTTAGCCACCCATTGTGGTATGGGCATGGAGTCCACCTACGTCCATCACCACCCCCTTTTGTACCGCTTTGTTTGTCACAAGTTGGCAGGGTATGCTCAGACGTGAGTCCCTTGCTCACTTTGCCACTGGATTAAAGCAAGCCTGGCTGAAGACGGCTGAAATGCCAGAAACCGGTCCTAGGAAGCTTGTTTCCGGTCCAGGGAAGACATGGCTTGGCAGTTCGGGCTGGACTGTTCCCATGAGGCACAGGGTCAGACTGATTTGCATATGGCCATGTCTGAACTGGGGTGGCAGAGTGGGCTAAAGAACGGTGATGGATTAAACCCAGATCAGTTGACTGGGGGTGAGTGCTTGCAATGTTCAACACTCCGTCCATCATTTCCTTTGGTGTTTGCTTTGTTCGCCATAAATTGGCAGGGTATGCTCAGACGTGAGTCCCTTGCTCATTTTGCCACTGAATTCAAGCAAGCCTGGATGAAGACGGCTGAAATGCCAGAAACCGGTCCTAGGAAGCTTGTTTCTGGTCCAGGGAAGACATGGCTTGGCAGTTCGGGCTGGACTGTTCCCATGAGGCACAGGGTCAGACTGATTTGCATATGGCCATGTCTGAACTGGGGTGGCAGAGTGGGCTAAAGAATGGTGATGGATTAAACCCAGATCAGTTGACTGGGGGTGAGTGCTTGCAATGTTCAACACTCCGTCCATCATTTCCTTTGGTGTTTGCTTAGTTAGAAAATACATCATTCATTGTTTGCATGAGACAACAAATATAGCCTGCAGTGTTTTTGCATTGGAGATAATGTGCTTATATGTAAAATGTGTTTTATTCAGCAATGTGGATTATGTGTCCCGTTTTAAAATAAATACAATGCACATTTAAAGGAAATTTAAACACGCACACTAAAATGTGCTTTTCTTTTGTAGTACATTGACAATATAGAATAGGTTTAACAAGACCTATTTAAAGAAAAAAGAAAATTAAAATGGGTCTGCATTTACATTGTTTCTTTTTGCAAAGTCAAGAGGGTTCATTGGTGAATGCTGCATGAAGGATCGGTTTACAAGGGTGAGGTTGACAGGTGGGCTGATTAATGCTCTAAGAAAAGCACTGTTATTATGAAAGCATTTGTTTTTGGTTTTTATCAACACTGTTTAGGGAATCTTAATATTTTGAAAATATCTTCAGCACTGTGAATTAAAAGAAGTATCTCACAACTAACACCTCGTTTCTGTGAAATATGGGCTTTGAAACCACTGGTAAACCTTCAGTAACAAGGTTAACCCATGTAAGTACTGTGGTATAAAACTGTGGCAGAGGGGTTATGTTCGCATTATAAACCACAAGAACTTTTTGGGGCAGTTGGCTTCAATAATATGATTTTTTTCAGAGAGCCGATAACAGTGGACAGTGAATGGAATTGGAGTGTGTAGGGACCCGTGAAACATGGGAAATATTTAACGGGCCCATGTGAAATATGATTTGGTCATGATAGCTCCCCAACCACTCAGCAGAGCTTTACTGGCCCCTAGAATTAAAGAGGCCAAGGCGGACCAAATTTTGCAACTTCGTTTACTAAATAATGGGGGGGAGAAGGCGTATACAATGTTAACCGTTGGGTGGATTTTTATCATGCATGCTGACTATTTGCTTCAAGCCTTCATTGCCAAAAAATATTACATTCAGAAACAAAATTTACATTTTGTCCTAAGGTTTTCAATGAATTACTTTTGTGGAAGGTTTTGGATTGCTACCTCTTCATATACTATATAAGTTGATCAGTCTCCAACATGACAAATGATTCAAGTTACTATGGAGTGGGGTGAAGTGGTACAAGATATAACTTGTATTTATTTGGTCATAAAATATTCAGTCTGAGTTGAGTACCAGGGAAACACTCCTTCCTCAAAAACCATATTGAAGAGTGAACATTCGAAGCTTGCTGCACAGAAAAGGCATAAACTCTGAGTGGATTCAATCCTTATACACATTTATGGATGCAAGGAGTATGCATCGAAAACTTCCCTTTGTGCTGATGTTCATGTGTTGTCCTGTGAACATATGTGAAATTCTTGAAAGTTAAACTGTAAGATAAACCACAGTAGAAAGCTTGAACTGGCATTCAAACATTTCTTTGTGAACTGTGACAAATGGCTGCTGTCTCTTTAAAAAAGCAGATGAAGGAATCTAAAATCCCCCCTTGCAGCCCCACCTCTTCGGAATTCGAAACCTCCCATTGTCATGGTGAGGCTCACGTTTTAGCATCTTGATGTTGCACAAAGATATCACATTTGAGTATTTTCTAAATTATTTTATAGAGGTTAAGTGACTTGAAATTCTGTTTGTGTGAGGTAAACATGTCAGAGGTTTTGCGAAAATATGGCATGCATGCATTGTGGAAAGTCATGAAATAACGCCATGAAAAACAGCATGTGTGAGATAATCACCATCCAAATTCCTGGTTTAACAGAGTGTCAATGTAAAAGTTGCAATTCACATTTTTATTCCAATATTTGGTTGCATCTTCTGATGTATGTTTGAATTCGTCTCTGACTGTAGCCAAGTCATTCATATGAAGGATGACATGCATCGCTATCTGTCAAATTGCAAAAACAGAGGCTGGTGAATTGTCTATGACCGTGTTCATGTAATGGATTTGTTTACCTGGGTCAGCTTGACAATCTATGAAAAAGAACAAGAACATTCGAAATCAGATATTTTAGCTTTTCATTGTGATTGTCAAATGTATGTCGATTGCTCGAATCGTTGGAAATTATTTTTGGGCACATCAAAATGTTCTTCTGACAATCCAAACAAATAGGGATGCTTCTATTGACTTTAACTTAATTGATGCTACTTCTTTCTTGCAACTATGAAACATATATTCCGTTTCGAATGTTCGCCTGTGCTATGATAAGAAACTATTTCAATGAATTGCCTATTCTAAAAGGTACTTTCATCAGCAGGGAGTTGTTTTAAATTTGATTGCGAGGCTAGTATTTACATTTTAGAAAACTATATAAAAGATTTTTTATAAAATGTAAAAATGTAAAAGTAGTGACTCATGACACTCTCTATGACATTATTCATGTCATCACTGATGCCATCTCAAATTGGATCATTGATGGCCTCACGATGACATCATCCAAACTTCATTTGTACACATTGCTTTATAAACAGTTATGGCATTAGAGCTATGAAAGTAAGCTCAGAATAATAGGAATCATCAGTAATGCTATCATAAATACAACCACCCATAGGTTAATCAAGCTTGTGTTGTATGCAAAATTGACTTATCCCACACACTTCATAGGTATCCAAGTTCATGTTGACTATCAACCATAGATAAAAGGGTAACCTGTACTGCGCATGGTGTTCAATCTGTATTCAACTGTTCAGGGAAAACCACATTCCTTCAGATACTAAAGGCCGGTAACGTAAATAATGCCCTACTACGAACAATCTTTACCTGAATCAAATCCCGCACAGTCACTGAACCTACATTGAGAAATGGAGTGCATAAGAGTGGAAATGTGAGTACTGTAAACAGTGTTTACTCTATGAAGAGAGTTTGCACTGTACCACACTGTTTGCTGACAGTGAAACTCTCATGAGAATTACAGCACAGAGTATTAAAAAGTATCTACTAAGAACAGTGTACACTCTATGCAAACTTTGTCTAAAGAGACGAATATTCACTTAAAATAGCCAGGGCCTGAAGATACCAAAGATCATACTACTGTGGTGAAAACTTTACAGATAATCCATGTTCTGAAGCCAAACAAGCACACGTACATAGGTCAGTACCTGGTACACACACTCTTCTATGTTATTTAGAAATTGTCATGCTGAAATGATTCTGCTTAATAACGCAATGCTCCTTACAATACTTAGTATAGTGCATAGAATATTTGCCCTGTTGGAAACATTTTCTACAGAGTCAAAAAACTGGTGTGGAACATTCTGAGCACAAGTCGTAAACTGTCACCTGCACACAGAGTTACTCTTGTTAATGTTAATGTTAATATGATTTTTAAAGCGCGCAAATAACCTAAGGTGTCATGGCGCTGAACCTGACCATAAACCCTGAGGGAAATGGGGGGAAAGAAGAATTAGTTAAAAAATACCAAGTTTTCAGTTCTTTTCTAAAAGAAATGAGAGAGTTGGCATTTCTCATATTTGCCGTGAGTGTATTCCATAATTTGGCTGCAATAGTAGCCTATCCTTCGACCTCTCCAGCTCGAGGTTCGAATCCTTGGTACCAACATTAACCTGGCATTAGTAGACCGTAGCTGTTTGCCTGGGTGGTACCAGGAAAAGAGGCTTTTCAATGGAAAGATTTGTAATGTGTTCAATACCTCTACACACCTATGATGCATTAGAAGCACATGCATTTTGTAAACACTTTCACCTATTAGCTGAAAACAGACTGCACAAAAATAGGTAGAAAAGTAAAAGGCCAGTGACCTGTCACTATGTAAAGAATGAAACAAACTAACACATGCATTGGATGATGTAATTACTGATGTAATCAATGTAATATGAGAGGTGATAAGCAGAGCATGGCGGGGCACAAGTTGAATTTCTTTGATTTTTTTGTGTTCAAAACATTAATAGTGTCACTGACATATTCACCTAAATATAACATCACTTTAACATTACTGATAAGATCTGAAATCGCATAATTGATGAAAACACTGTGAATGGTAGGCGCAAGTCATTATTCCTTGAGCTAACTGTAACTGGTGAAATTGAGTGATTTTTGGAGTTTAAAATTTAAAGTTTTAAATTACATTTTCACCTGACTATAACATTACTTTATTCTTTGGATTTTTCAATGAATTTCTAAGGGTTTTTAACATAAAGTCATCTTTTATTGCTATACCTAAGTAGGCCTACTGAACGCCATACACTGGGGGATATTTACAAGAACATGTTGGAGCATGATGTTACTCCATATTTGGCAATGCCCCACTGCAACATTTTCAAAATGCTCTGTACTTACAAAACTTCCAGCGCACCCCTGCATTTCCCCTAGTGCCGGCACTAAAAAAACTGCCTAGTGCCAGCACACTGCATCCTTGTGTCATGTTGTAAGGGTGCCTGAGCTGCAGAGGTGATTGTTTATGTGTTGGAAGGGACACCAATCAATAATGGTGATTTGCTCTTTCTATGTGTGCTGCAGAATGCTCAAGAACTATTAGTATACATTCTGTCTCATTGCCCATGTCACAAAGTTCACTTATGAAGGTCTCTGGGTTCATATTGCTATACAAACGATCTTCTACAGAGGCAGACAGTGCTATATGCCCTTCCTCAGGTCCACTATTTTAATGGTCTCTGAAAGTGGTCACTACTTGTCGGACTATATACTTTGGTGATGTCATTGTGATTGTATTTTCTAGGGTGCTAACTGGTGCAGTGTTCTATGATGATCTAACAGTTAAAGTTTGCATCACTTTATTATTAAGACAACCTAATCAAGAGGACCCATTGTGATGCTTATTTAGTACTTGCATTTGGTATATATTAACAGCGGTGAGAGCATTTCTTGACCAGGGAAGGTTTTCAAAATGATGCCGGCTTTCCTCTAACATATGTTTGGGCATGTGTTTTTTAGTATTGACGCTTATCTCAGCCATTATTTTACTTTAATGTCACCCTCACAAGTTGGTTTTGCACTCTCATCTGCTTTCACAGGCTGTTGAAAGATTGCACTTTTGAGTTACTTAGCAAATTCAAGTTGGCTTGTACACCAGCCCGTAAACATTACTAGCAATATACTTGGGAGTGCATTTATTTTGTCAATGATGTTCTCCATAAACAACATAAATGCAGTTCAGAGATGGCTTCTATTGCTGTATTTGACAGATTTGAGCCACTACTTTAAATTGCAATGTCCTGCTTCATTTGGTTACAGTGTAGGTGGAAATGTTATGTTATGTGTATTTGTAAATCTCACTCGCAAGGGCGTACTGGCACTGAGCTGGTGTGTGTGCCTAGCCCTGCCTATGGTAGGTTGGGTAATTGAAAACCCAGGTCTTCAGCCTCATGCTCAATTCAGGAAGAGATGAGGAGGCTCTGATGGGTTGTGGGAGGTTGTTCTATGCTTTAGAAGCATTGTCAGAGAATGTCCAACCCCCTGATCTGGTGCTGTGTATACTTGGGATGTGTGCGAGTAGTAGTCTTGCAGAGCGGAGGAGTCTGGGAGGTTGGTGGAAGGAGATGCAGCTGTTCATGTAGGTGGTGTCTATGTTGCGCAGTACCTTGAATATGTGTGTGAGGAGTTTGAAATTAGCTTTTTGTGTATCAGGAGTAGGGGTGAGCAGAACTTGTGGAGTTTTATTCTGTGAAATTCTGCAGTTACCTTAAAACTCTGCGAGATTCCCCAGAGTTCTGCGAGCAGCAGTATTACACTACATCAGACTGCTTTAGCGGATTTTTAGCACCGTAATCTTGTACCGTGGTGTAAAATCAGCGTGGCAGCACCACGCAGCACATCAGATGGGACTGCTTTTCCCTGCCGCTGCCTTCCCTGCTACTTGAGCGGAAGATTTCTCAATGCAAGTGGCAGCTTTGTCAATGTGAGAAGTGGCGATCTAATGCGACTGCCCGTGTTAAGAAATTGTGCTGGGACTTTGTCCTAATGCTTGATTTTCTCCCTCGTGCATGCCATCTTAGTGTTGGTATGAGAAAAACTCTGTCACTCAGCGGTTGGTGGAGTTTTTCTGGACCTCTGTGTCCCTGGCAGAGCACGGAGTGGGCAAAACTCTGCAAACACCAACTGTGGAGTGGAGTTTACTACCCACCCCTAATCAGAAGCCAGTGGAAATCCCTGAAGTGTGGTATGCTGTGAGTTCTGTGTAAGAGATTGAGGTTGAGTCTGGCTGCAAAGTTCTGGATGGTTTGTAGTCATCTAGTGAGTTGCTTGGTGATCCCGGTATAGAGGGTGTTCCCGTAGTCAAACTTGCTTGTGACTTTTGCTTGGAAGCCATTTGAAGATCTTCCTCAAAATTTTCAGGGTGTGGAAGCAGGATGCAGTGACTGTTAACTTGTGCTGTGATGTTCAATTAGATTCAGCGTGTGGGTCCAAGTTCGGCCAGCTACCAATTGAAGTCCTAAAAAGATCTCAATTAAAGAGCCCTCTTGTAGGGCCCGTGAGGGACTGCAGCGCCACCCCCACGAGGAGCATTGCCCAATGATGATGCTTTACACTTGCAAGGGTGTGTGAGGGCACAAAAAAAACAGGAGGTCTATCCCCACTTCAAGCCCACTCAACTGTTATTTGGAGATATTTACAAGTCACTCAGAACCATAGCTTGGTTGTAGAGTTCTTGTCCTCTCTCTTAGGAACTGTTACCACTTTGTTATAGACCAATTGAAGTCCAACAGTGAGGTGTTCCTGCCAAAGATCACTACTTCTGTCTTGTCGAAGTTGAGCTTGAGATAGTTGGCTTTCATCCAGTTAGCAAATTTGGTCCTAAAGGCAGTAAACTTGTTTGTTGTGTTGGGAGTCTTATCCAAGATGGAGTGTACAAGTATTTTTGTCAGAGTAGGAGAGGATGTTGTGTGCGGGGAAAGCAATGGCCAGAGAAATCATGAATGCATTGACTATGGTGGGGTTGAGCGATAAACCTTGAGACACACTGCAGATGAGTTTGTGGGCTTCCCAGGAGTAAGATGCCAGGCTGACATCTTATGTTATATCCATTAAGTAGGAGAAGATCCAGTCAAGAGCGGCCCCTTCAATGCCAATCTTGTGTAGGCACCTGATGAGGATGGGGCGTGAGACCATGTCAAATGCTACGGGAAAGTCCAGGTGAAAGAGGGCTGCTATGTCTCCTTCCTCAAGGATAATGCAGATGTTGTCTGTGGCAGTGATGAATTCTGTTTCTGCACTGTTGTTGGGCGTGAACCCGGACTGCATGCCATTGAGGAGCTGGTGGTTCCTGATGTGGTCAGTGAAATGTATGTCAGAATTTCAAAGTGTGCATGCAGCACCCTCGATTCCATCACTTAAGAGAGTGTAGCTAGAGACTTCAGATGAAGGGAGATAGCTGTGATGCACCATGAAATTATTGGCTTGTCTTTTCAGGTGAAGTCACATTATCCCACTTCATTTGTTTGCAGCCCAGGTGGAATTGTATGGCAGTGTTTTAAAGTGTATCCACTGTACCCCAGGGTCCATCATTTAAAATATCCACGAGGGTCACTGGAGGCTTCAGGTGAAGGCCCTCAGTATATTCCTTGGGTTATGCAATGGAGATTAAAGTGGCACATAAAATGGCATGTGATGCTATGTGATGTGTTAGAACCATAGCACACCATGTCAGTGATAAGTGACTTTTATTATCCACTACTATGACATACTAAGGGTGGGTAATCACTTTATGAATATCCTATTCACATTAGTGAGAGGGTATTCACTCCTGTACAAAAAGACCCTAGATGATAATAATGAGTCCCTCTTTTTCCATGTGAGCTAGGGAAATATCAAGCCATACACCTGTTTCCACAATTTTTACTGGTGCAAGACTTGTCAGGTCTTCAATGTCTATAGTTGTAGGCATCCCCCCAATTTCTACAGATAGGGTGGCTATAGGCCTACCTTTAGATTTCAAATTGTTCCTGATATCATCATTTGTTTCTTGGTACCTCATGATTTTAGAATTGGATGATTTAGTTTTTATTGTGAGTCTGATTTGGTTTTAGGGGGAGTCTGCCTCATTGCATGGTAAATGTACTTCTCTCACACAACTCTTCAATACTACTATTTAGAACCTGATAGAATCATAACTCTTTCAGAAATGTAAATTCTTACTAGATTCAGCTATGGGGTTCTGGTGCTTACGCTCAGCTGTCCACCAGTCAGCTTGTCAGTGATGCTCTTGTCAAGGTTCGCTTACTAATGTACTGTAACATTTCACTTTGCAGCTCTGGAAGACAAAGGGGTATGCAGTATGGCCTAAAGCTCATTCAGAAAATCCTGACAATCCTGGCAGCACTCAAACAGAGTCAGCACATGAAGTCCTCCTGGCACCCATAGCATTAAGGCTGAGGATTTGAGCATTTAAATTGCCATGGTGCATAGATATCCAAGCAGCATTAAGGGGTGCATACACAGTCTAGCCTTAACAAAGCTCAAGTGCTCCATATCTTTGTTCTGGAAGAAAAAGGGTGGGGGTGGGACCTAAAGTGCATTCAGCCAATTATATCTAGCGTCTAACTGAGCGTGCACACAGCCCTCCTAGCACCCATCTGGAGAAGGCTATGGGCTTAAGTAACATAGTATATAGATACCAAAGGAACAGTAAGTGATGTGCACCCTGTCCATCCTAACCTGAGCTCGGTCTGTTTTTATGCATAACAGGATCACTCATACTATATATTTAAGCAAGCTATATTTGATAACATGAGAACTTTACTACCAATATGTCTTCTCAGACATTAAAAAGGCGACATAAAATGTGATTTGTGGGAAATATAATGTTTTTAGTTCATTTTAGTGCTGTGACCTACCTCTTCAATTTGATATTAAAGAAACAGATGATTATTCGGAGAACTATCTTTCACAAATGGGTTACATCCTTTTGATTTCACTTTGATGCTAGGCGAACAAGGTGCTTTAATAGGTGCTGGACATAGTCAGGACATCCACCAAAAATTGACAGATGTGCTTTTCACTACATAAGAGTTCACTGATGTCAGTGTCACTCTAAATATGGCAGCCGAGACACCCTCAAATATTTGGAAGATACCCTGCTCCGCCACACTAAATTAGGTACATGGTTTTGTGCACACTTTACATTGATCATAGTAGATTTAGATGTACAATAAACTACCAACTTCCTATTTCCACAGCAAATTTCAAACTAAATACTTAATTAGTTATGCATCCAGTAAGCCTGGCTTTCACATTCCTGCTGATGCAATGCTTATGAGAGGACTTCACATGTTTCTTACAATTGTATTGCAACACCATGTCTAACGCTGGTCCATTCACCATCTAGATTTGCCTATGGGTGGGCGGTGAACTACGCTCCCCCGGCAGAGTTCGCACGGTTTGCCACTTCATGCTCCGCTTGGAAATGTGGAGCTTAGCAAACAAACCTCTGTATCCCCCAGCGGAGCACAGTTTATCGTTGTTCATAATATTAGGTGTTCAAATTGGTACCCTCCACAACCTATCGCAAATCTGCACAGATAGCTCCTCCCTCAGGAACAACAAGAGACATTACTAACTAGAGTGCCTCCACCAATGAGCAACTCAGAGACACAGGCACCAACCTCAGTCAGCCAATCAGACTAAATCTCCTGCACATGACCATGGGACATAGCCCCAGTACGAGCACATCTGATTCGGAACAGAAGTTTGCCTACTACTCAACTTAAACAAAATCCAAGCCTTTGCCTGGCAACAGGCAGACTTAATCAAGGACAGTAGCCTTCTCCTGCAGGTAGCAGTCCAATTCCCACAACTACTTAATTACTGTTCCCAAATTCAGAATCTGCTAATGTTCCTCTTCCTGTCAGAGTCCAAACAGCCAAAGGTCCATCATCAATGCATGTATCTATCTACAAATGCACAATATAACATCTCAAGCAAAACTGCCGAACGTAGGACCACAACAGGTAAAACTGTACACGTTACTGCAGTAGAATGGGTGATGTACCTAGACATGCCAGGTGGGTGCGCGAGGTGTGAGCTGGGAATGCAGCTGTATAAAATAAATCAGCACACAGGTCCAAAAAAGAAACACACTCAAGCACACAACAGCTGTTGGAGACCAGACCTCTCTGCAATGCCTCCTCCAGTGGAATGAATCTGGGAAAACTGGCTGTTTGCCGTACATGACATTAAAAAGCATGCAATGCTTTCACTAGTAATGATAGCAGAAGACATTGCACTGGTCCTTCCATTTCTCACTGGTACACATCAACAACATTTAAATTTACAATATTAAAGCCAAACCTTGTTGCACACTCTTCGTGCTTGCTTTGCTATATGAAACTCACCATGAGTGGGTGAGTGGAGCAACTCCACTCGCTCATGAAACTACACGTAATTCCACTGAGTTTTTAATGCATCTCTTTGGAATTCCGCATAGTGCAGCTCCGCGAGCACTGCCCACCCCTAGATTTGCCTTGATAAAGCTCATGGCAAATCACATTCAATGCAAATCTTGAGGTGGCCCTCAGACCCATCGAAAAGACATAGAAAGGGTTAGGCAAAATTATTGTGTGTTTTAGGTGAAAGGAAAAACTGTATCTAGACAAGATTCAATCACACCCAGTCCATGCAAATGTAAATATTTATGTTCTATAAAATGAAGATTCATAGAATAATACATATTTGAAGAAAGAACTATGTATGAAAACACTGAGCTTTAGGTTGTACTTAGATGATGTTTAGACAAAAGCAAGAGTAACTGTTTTTGTTCTGTTAAAGGAAGAAATGTATACAACTATATAAAAATAGGAAAAGTAAAAAAACAACCTAAAAACAACAACTGTGTGTATTTGTTACCCTGTTCATACCAAAGGAAAAGTGACTTTCAATAAAAGTTACATCTGAAATACTTGAATTATTTCAGTACAATTGAATTGCAAGTGACCTTGCCTTCAACATATTGATTTCTGCCATAATTTCCCTACCTCAAAATTTCCACCATGCCATTTATGTTTTGAATAATTGCTTGATTGTTGTCCAGTGTGTAATTTGTGGTTATAGTATTTCTTGGATGTGGAGTGATTGCAATGAGGTTCTTGGTTTTGGATTCAGGATTTTCACACAATATCATTCTTTTACACATATGTTTTGTAATGCCACAACATTTTGTGTCATTTTGTATAATAATCTATTAGGATTTTTTCCATAACCTTTTCGGGTAATCCCATGGCCATAAGGGAAAAAAAGTTCTGGCGCCCATTAGAGGAACCAGGGACTTGACCCCTGAATCCTGAAAGCTTTAATAGGAAGGGATATAGGGGGGCAGGGGTGGAATATCCTGACCCCCTAGCCCTTGTGGGGAGGTTGTCACGGTCCTGAGGGACTCAACACAGCCCCTGTAGTCCTAGGGGAGTCCAAACACTGCCAATCACAGCCTTTGCTCTGAATAAAGGCCTTTCCAGAGAGGGCAGTCCTTAAATAAACCCTACTATGCACAGCCAAAAAACACACCAAAGGCTGTCATGCCCAGTTTCGCCCTGAATAAAGGTATTTGCACCCAGAGTTTCTTGGATGCTGGGCCTTGCCGGACGATTGGGTTTGTCAGCGACAGCAAACTCACCATGAATACTGAAGTCAATGCTATCATCGCCTCATTCTTCCACACCTTGAGGATGGTTTTCAGATGCCTCCTAATCACGCTTCTGGAAAACCCCCATGCAAGTCCTCCATACTGGGATCAACAAGCAACTCATCAACTCCTCCACTGCACCCACATCACTGAGATTGCTCCTCATCTTAAGGATCTCCACTGGCTCCCCATACACATAGAGCACAATTAACTTAGCTAACCACACAAACAAGGCACTACATAACCCTGGTCCAGCATCCCTTATTAACCGCCTATGCTTCCACAAACCATTCAGACAACTTCAATTGGCCAGACTCCAACTGGCACATGTCCCACTCATATGTAGACCAGATCCGGTAGTCAATTCTCCTACATCACTTCTGAATTCTATAATGACCTGCTGTTACACATCCTGAATTCTGCAAAAAGCTGAAGACCAGGCTATTTGAGTAGTCCGACTCTGTGGGGCTGGACTCATATCTGTTCAGTGCCACTATACCCTCTCCGGTGACAGTGTGTTTTACAATTTAACATAACATACCATTTAGTTTTTGTAAACATTTTTTTCAGGTACCTCAGTACTCCTGTAGTACCAGCTGCTCAAGCTTCACCCATATGATACCTCACAACTACACAGGCTTCCCTGAGGAAGCTTGCATGACACTGTAGTACTATGAGAATGATGCTTTAGTAGCCTCTGCCTTGGGAGAGCTGCAATACCTCAAAGGACGGTCAAACTGGGTCCCAAAGCAGTACAGTGATACCCGTGGGACATTTTTTAAAATTATTTTGCCTCATAGAGGGGGTCCCTCTAGGTTTTCATCACAAGTGCCTAGGGGCCAGGCCAGGTCTCCTAGTCGTGTAACAGCAGCTGCAACATTTTCTTCTTAGTTGCTGCCAGCAAACTACGTCACTGAGTATCACAGGATTATGGCTGGTTCCACAGTACTGAAATGACTGACTGGAGGAAAAGAAATGCCCAACAACAGAAAATGCTCCTTCTGCAAATTAGAGGACACTACTTTTTAAATGATCAAAACTGCGGGACTCCCACAAGTCCAACAGTCTAGATATACATAGCTTTTTAACCCGTTCAAGACCAAACTGAGTACTTCTTTAAATGTATATTCCTCAAAAGTGGCTGAAAGCATTTACACCAAATCAAAAAGCAAGCTTCTTAAGGAAAATTTGAACTTTTTTCCAAATTTTTTGTTACTAATTTAATTGTCTTCTCTGTATGGGAGAGCAAAATTTCCTATGGGAATTAAAAAGAGATATAAACTTTTTGAGACCCTTCTTGTTCTTGGTCCCTGGTTGACAGATAGGTGCAAAAACTTTCAGGAAGGAGGTGGATGAACTTTTTCACTTTCCTTTGGAACGATAGACACACACACACATATATATATGTGTATATATGCGTGTGTGTGTGTATATATATATATATATATATATATATATATACATACATATATATATATAAATATATATATATTATGTACAGAAAAAGTAGCAGGGAATTCTGAACAGCTGAATTTCTCTGGTTGTGATTGAGTGAAACGTCAGCCTAGCTATAACGTTTCTGTATCCTTTGTTTTTTTCAGTGAATTTATATATATTATCTACTGGCGGTCGCCAGTAGATAGTTATAGTTAGGACCTATTTTCCATAGGAAATCCGCAACATTCTATTCCCAATAAGTCTGGCGCCGATTGACGAATCTTCGCAAACTTTTCCAAACTTCGCTCCTACCCTGAAAGATTTGTGGTGATTCATCAAGCGGGGGCCGAGAAAAAAGGGGGTCCCAAAACGCATTTTCCCCATGCAATTTCTCATAGGATCTGTTGTCGCAGCTACAGCCCGAACAGCTGAACGGAATGACACCAAATTTGGCAAAGAGGTAGTCCTCAGTTCAGACTCGTGCCTTTTGCATAAATGGTGTGAATCTGTTCAGTAGTTCCTGAGAAAATTAGGGTAAAAAAGTTAGTGATATCTATGGCCGGGGAGGATCCGCGGACCCTACCTGCACCGTAAGCGCACCCTCCCCGAACCGAGCGCGCACCCTCCCGATCGTGCGCTGAATGCTAATTGGCTGTCGAGTGTCTCTCTACATTCGAAACCAGGAACTGTTGGCGGCCATTTTCTGCCTCGGTAGAAGCGAGGCTGAAGAAGCAAGGGGAATAAGTGTGTAAAACATATAAAGGGGGCAGAGTGGAAATACTCTGACCCTCTAGAGGTGCTTAGGGGGTCCCAGAAGGACCCCCTGGGGCCCCCTTTTTAAAAAAATAATGGCGAAATACGCGCACGGAGCGCGCATCCTAACGCATTTGGTGCACAGATTCTCACGCGTTGGGTGCGCGGATCCACGGCAATGTTTTTTGAAAAAAGTCAAAAAATCATTGGTTGTATGACTACTTTCTACACTGAAAGGTAGGCTGTATATTGCTGTTTTTTAAAGGTATGATTCTTATTGGTTAACAAAAACAGATTGTAAGGAACATTATATATGATATGCTGATATGTTGAAAAGTCAAGCACACTTCCTGTCTTGCTTAGTAACATTG
Source organism: Triturus cristatus (assembly GCF_964204655.1). Classification (NCBI taxonomy): domain Eukaryota; kingdom Metazoa; phylum Chordata; class Amphibia; order Caudata; family Salamandridae; genus Triturus; species Triturus cristatus. Next base: position 1,207,362,584 of record NC_140591.1, on the reverse strand, counting down.
TGTGCTGAACTTGTGACCTGTGAGCTCAGTGCAGTGTTCCATGACCTGTTTCTATGGTAACAGGCAGAAGGCAGATTGGGGGAAGGGTTGAAATGTATTTCAGTTGGAAAGGGTTGAAATGTTTAACCAATAGAAATGTATGTTTGCTTTTGAGTTTATGTGTGAAGGATTGTGATTTGATGTTTACATGTATATGTGTGGAAAATGAAAGGGAAACTTTTCCATTCTTTGTTTTTGCTGAGAGGTGCACAGTGCAGAGATTCTGTGTAAGAAAATATGGTGAGTGATTGATATACTTCTTAATCTACAAAAGAACTTGAAAGATGAGTTATTTAATTGTATGGGGATGTATGTAGACTATTTGGATTTTAATCAGACTAATGTATTTCTCCTGCTAAAGTGTAGGGATTACTTTTTTTCTCTACAATGTGTGTGCATGTAGAAACCATTCTGTGATAATCATTTGTGTTTTTCATGTGTTTGTAGACAGATAACTGCTGTTTTTATATTTTGGTAGAATTAATGTTTCCAATCTTTATTTCGGCCATTGGCCATAAAAGATACACAATACACATGTACAATCACAGATAAATCATTTCATAAAAAGATAAAACCATTGGAATGCATGTGCTAAAAAATGCTATTCAAACTATACAAAAAAAAAAATAATAATTTTTAAGAGGGACCCAACGCCTTTAAAATACGGTTACGCGTATGCCAAACATTGGTAAAAAATTTTGTTAATGCGAAGACAGTTGGGCCAGAGACATCAGATTTTAAAATCCCTGTACATTGGTGCATATTCCCTGCAGCCCATATTCCTTATCAGCGGGAGGAGCCAGTATTTTCTTGCTACCTTATAGGCTGGGCAAAAGAAAGCCACATGCAAGTCAGTTTCCTCCGTAGCATCACAAACCGGACACTGCTTTGTGGTGGGAGCCGATGACCAGGTGCTTGTAAAAGACCGGAAAGGCAGTGTGCCGTATCTCCATTGGAGAAACAGCTTTCGGGCCAGTACAGGGGAAATAGGATCCAGTACCTTCTCAAACCTATAGAGATCCTTGCTTTGCAGAAACACGGAGAATAAGGACCCTTCTGCCTGGGTAGCTTGGGCCCTGGCTAATTTGTGTTCGTGGTATACATTAGCCAGGGACTTTTTGGAGATATTTGGTGCGGCATTCGCCGGCTCAGTCCATAAATCAGGGAGCCCTAATTCCATGCAAGTGGCTAGGATGTTTTTGACCCAAGGGATATTAAGCACTTTTGGGTGATTGTTCTGCTTGGGTTTTCGGATCAGATAGAACCCGCTCATCAGAGCCTCACTAACCCAGCCAGAACGTTACCCCCTCCCTAGAACCTATTTACAATCCTGCAACCACATATATCTATCACCTAAGGACAGGGGATTCCTACTATGTATACCAAGACCTCACAATCGGCGGCCTCGCGATCCCATATGGATCCAGACCTCTCTGCCCATACGACAGTATCACAAGTGGCGGCCTCGCGGTCCCATACGAACCCAGACCTCTCTACCCAGGCGGCAGTCTCAGCACAATCGGCGGCCTCGCGATCCCATACGGATCCAGACCTCTCTGCCCATACGACAGTATCACAGGTGGCGGCCTCGCGGTCCCATACGAACCCAGACCTCTCTACCCAGGCGGCAGTCTCAGCACAATCGGCGGCCTCGCGATCCCATACGGATCCAGACCTCTCTGCCCATACGACAGTATCACAGGTGGCGGCCTCGCGGTCCCATACGAACCCAGACCTCTCTGCCCATACGACAGTATCAGCACAATCGGCGGTCTCGCGATCCCCTATGAATCCAGACCTCTCTGCCCATACGACAGTATCACAAGTGGCGGCCTCACGGTCCCATACGAACCCAGACCTCTCTGCCCATACGACAGTATCAGCACAATCGGCGGCCTCGCGATCCCCTACGAATCCAGACCTCTCTACCTAGACGGCAGTCTCATACGACAGTTCATCCTATGATTTATTTATTTATTTATTTATGAAGCTTGTAAAGCGCACAGCTACCTCCGGCGGAGGTGTCCCGGCGCTAAGATTACATAATTGTCCCCAAAAAGAGTAACCAGAGTCATATCCCACAGAGGGACTAGGAGAATGCGAGAATCTGACAATGCCAGGCCCTAACGCTTAGTGAACAACCAGGTCTTAAGTTTGCGTCGAAAAGCTTGCTCAGATTCGCAAAACCTGAGATCAAGGGGAAGGCTGTTCCAGAGCTTTGCGGCAGTGACGGTGAAAGATCTGCCGCCACTCCGAGAAAGCCTGAATCTTGGTACCATCAGAAGACGAAGGTTGTTGGATCTTAGATGCCTAACTGAAACAGAGATTTTGAGACGCTTTCTCAAATAAAGCGGGCCAATTCCATGAATAGCCCGAAATGTCAGGGTCAGGATTTTAAAGTCGATGCGACGTGAAATGGGAAGCCAGTGAAGGTCTTCTCGGTAGGCTCTGACTGAAGTACGGGCAGGGATATTACCAATGAGCCGGGCTGCCACGTTTTGAACTATTTGCAGGCGGTCGATAAGGTATAGAGGGGCACCTGCATATAGACTGTTAGCATAGTCCAGATGGGTGGTGATAAGAGCCTGGACCACAGTTTTGCGTGACGATTGAGGGAGGAAGGGGAAGATTTTCCTGATCATGCGTAATTTGGAGAAACAGGCCCCTACCACTTTGTTGACTTGAACACTTCCAGACAAAGAATTGTCAAAAGTGAAGCCAAGGTTACGGGCTGCCTGAACGGGGGTGGGAGGAGGATTCAAGATGGTAGGCCACCAAAGGATAGCAGGGGGGGGGGATTTCTTGCTGAAAAAAAGAACCTCCGTTTTGTCGGTGTTAAGGGCAAGATGATTGGCTGACATCCAGGTGCAAATGTTGCCAAGGCAGTTTCTAAAGTTGGAGAAGAGGGAGTCAGAATGGTCTCGAAAGGAGAAAATAAGCTGAGTATCGTCAGCATAGGAGACCACCCTGACACCCCAGGACTCAACTACCTTGGCCAGAGGAGCCACATACGCATTGAAGAGTAGAGGGCTCAAAGCAGAGCCCTGGGGCACTCCGCACAAGAGGGGTTTGTCCTCGGATTCAAAAGGGTGCATCGTAACCCTTTGGGAACGAGTAGACAAAAAAGAAGTGATCCAGGCCAGCACTGTCCCACCCACCCCTAGCTGTTGTAAGCGGGTGGTAAGTATTGTATGGGAAACAGTATCAAAAGCAGCGGATAGGTCGAGGAGGACCAACATGGCCTCCTCGCCCCTATCCACTGATTCCCTGATGATTTCTGAGACTTCAATCAGCGCTGTCTCAGTGCTATAGCCGGTTCTAAAGCCGGACTGGGAGTCGTGTAGTAGCTGGTTTGACTCAAGGTACAGTGCCAACTGTTTCTGTACCACCTTCTCCAGAATCTTGGCAGGTTTAGGCAGAAGCGAAATAGGTCGATAGTTGCTAAAGAGAAAAGGATCGGCACCGGGTTTTTTCAGTATGGGGACAAGCCTGGCCTGTTTCCAAACTGAGGGAAATTGGCCACGCGACAAAGAGGCATTCCAGATGGAAAGAAACGGGTTCACTAGAATGGGGGCGAGAATGCTCATAACTTTGGCCGGGACTGGATCTAGGGGGGAACCAGACTTGACGTTGTGTAGCAAGACTAACGCAGGGTCTGGAGTTAGCTCGCAAAAAGAATTGAAAGAACAGGAGAGGGGGCAAGAGCGATCTTCAGGGTGGTCAGGAGTCGTCGCTGCAAAGGAGGAAGAAAGTTTAACTATCTTCTCTTGAAAGAAATCAGACAATCCATTGCAGAGATCTTGAGTGGGGGTACAGAGGGATTTTGAAGCAGGGGGGTTTACGAAGTCTTTCACAATGGAGAAAAGGGTTTTAGAGGAATTCTGCGCCTGTTATATAAGATTGGAAAAGTAAGCTCTCATAGAAGAGCGTTTAAGTTTGTGGAATTGATTTAGGGCAGATTTGTAGGCCGATTTGGCTAAAGGATTCAGCTGCTTACACTTGCTCTTTTCCTCACGCAGCAGAGGGGAAAACCAAGGGGCAGAAGGGCGAGATCTGAAGGAAGTAAGAGGAGCAAGAGGGGAAACAGAGTCAAGCGCATCGGAGAGAGACGAATTAAATCTCAAAGTTTCAGAATTGAGGTCTTTTTGCTGGTTAAAATGAAAATGAAGATGAGCTTCCACGGAGTCACAAGTAACTTTGGCCCATTTACGTCCTTTAACTCGATTCAGGGGGATAGGGGGAGGAGGGGTGGGGGCCGAGAACGAAAAAGGAATGAGAAAGTGATCGGTCCAAATCAAAGGAGTGGGGGGGAGGGTGGAGAGGGTAGGATGATTCGAAAAAAAGAGGTCAAGTGTATGGCCAGCTATATGAGTCGGGTCTGTCACAAATTGGGACAGGGTGAGTCCTTGTAAAGTTTCTAACAAAGAGGAGGCTAGAGTACAGGAAGGATTATCAATATGTAAATTAAAATCTCCTAAAACAGTGAAATGGGGGTGTTTAAGAGAAAAATCAGCGATAGAATGCATCAAGGTAGTAAGAGAGGAAGAGGTAACGGCAGGGGGGTTATAGACCAATATGCCAGCACAGATGGTCCTGGCAGTGTCCAAGATTGTAAAGTAAGCGGCTTCAATGAGACCTACATTGGGAATTTTTGTAAGGTTTAATTTGAGATGGGATTTAGCAATAATCGCAAGACCCCCTCCGGTCTTAGAATTGTCTCGGTTAATGCCAGTGAAACAATAACTAGGGGGAGTAGCTAGAGTGATATCCGGTTTGGAAGAGTCCTTTATCCACGTTTCAGTAAGAAACAATAAATCCCATTTGTGGGTGTCAAGAGATAACCAGATATCATGGGCGTGGGCTGGAAGAGATCTGCAATTAACTAATGCGGCCTTTATGGTGGTGGGAGGCTGAACATTGACAATTGGGGAAAGTAGCGGAGCTTTAGATACCACAGGAAGAGAGAAGTTGCAGTGAGGGCAGGAATATGCAGTAAATTCCAGGCTAAAAGTATTACAGCCGCTAGCGGGGGCGCAAGTGGCAGGACGGAGGTGAAGCAATTGATCTGAGGACCATCGGATTTTAGGGGCGAGTGGAGCAGGGGTGCTAGCGCTGGGCGCGAGTCCGGCGCGGACGGGCGCAGACGGGCTTGCCTTAGGCGCGCCTTCGGCGCGCCATCGGCGCGCCCGCTGCGCCCACCCGCTGCGCGGACGGGAAAGCCCTTTCCTTTTATCCATAACTTGCTGTGGGGTGGGAGGAGGGTGGGAGGCGTCCAGGAGCTGGAGCGCTACCCTGCCTCCCCCCAAGATGGCGGTTCCGTTTTACCCAGCCGGCGAGAGCCATAACATACAAAAGGGAATCAGTCTCACTATTCATCAGATCACACAAGGATTGCCAGTTCGGGCATAGCCTGTTCTCAGGTTCGAGGGGCTCCTCTTTCCTTTATTCAGTTACCACTTACCTGATCAGGGTTAACATCTGTTCATGTAGCCACAGCTGACTAGAAGAATAGGCTACCCTCTTATACAAGAACACGCATCACATGTCGGTTCACTACAAACTGGATACTTTATTACTCATTACATACACAATCACATAACATTACGATATAACACATAACCTGCAAAGAAAAGTGAAAGATTAAGTTATACACTCTAATAAGAAAGGGTCGACATCACCTTAGTAGTATGTAGCCTGCACTCAGTGGTCATCTAGGTTCCCTTCTCGTCTGTGCCTCGGCTCGCCTGGAATCACCCTTCTCCGAGTCACTGGGACCTCTTCCTTATCGGCTACTCTCTCCTCTCTGGCTATTCTGTTAGGAAAGCATCTGTCTCTCAGTTCTTCTCCGCCTTCAAGATGGTGTCTGTCTTCCCTGGAATAAGTAGTAGCTTTACTGCTAACGGCTAGATGCCGCCTACAGACTGAACATGTAACTGCCTCAGACTTTCACTAATATAGAGGTGCATTTCCTCATGGAAAATTCCGGCCCGTAACCTGCCGCCCACCAAATTCTCGTACCTCCCCGTACCAAGGACACGTTCCCAGCCGGCCGGCCTGATGTAGTGTCTTCGGCATGAAGAAAAATACAATCCTTCGATAAGGGCCGGCCTGAACCGGTTCTCTCCAAGCGAATAACACCTCATAACTAAAACATTACTCTTGACCTAGAAGAATCCCAAGCTGCCGGAGCAGAAAGAAAGATGGAGTCTCTCCCGTTTGAGGCCTACCAGGCCTGAATTCAGCACAGCTCCATGAAATACCCTCACTACAGGACAGGTTATCCCTAATACTAACGAACCTATCCCCTAGGCTATGTGTGCAAGCCCTGATCTATGGGGAAGAGCACAGAATCATGTCGAAGTGCCTAGTAAATAGGCTCCATTCACTACTCTAACCCTTAGGCTTGAATGGTAAGAGACTGAAGTCACATTCAATCATTTGTTAACACAAGAAGGCCGGGAAAATCGAGCAGAACATTTCACCCTTGACTTCAGTCTATTATACATTCATTAAACAGAACTAATATCTGTGGAAGAATAATATGAAACAAGACTAACTGATCTATGTCTAGTACCAGGTATGCAGAATTGAAGTAGTGAAGGAATACACTGAATAAAGCAACAGATAGAAATCAAAATGCCGATAGTAATCAGAATACCTCCTAATATTTGACGTAACAAATGCAAATCAGGTAACCAATTAAAGAGCCAGTCAAACCAGCCCTGGTAAATGTGTTTTCTAACTTCTTCTGTCAAGTCATGTAATTTGTCAATGTGAACCTGAATGGATTTTGTATGATCCGACAAGTTAAAACAACAAAGACCCTCAAAATCAGAACAATCGTGTCCATGTTTAAGCAAAAGATAATCAATGGCCGCTCTATTTTGTAAGATAGCCCTTCGTTTACCCTGGGCATCTAATAGCATGTCAGACAGGATTGTAGAAGTATGATTGATGGATTTTACCATCCAGCAGGCCATTTTCCCAATAGATTTGGCATTATAAACTGCCAAAGCAGGAACACCAACAATTGAAACAGCCAGGCTAAGGTATTCAGACTTGGAATATAAATGCAAAGATGAGTCACAATCCTCCTGTAACCTCACTGTATCTCGGATCACACGAGAGTTGGCATTCGGATGTGACGAGAACATGAGTAGGCTCAGTCTAGTAATGGCACAAGGGCCTCCAGAAATATTTGCGGGGATATATGGCCAGGAAGTATTACCACATGAGAAAAGCCATCCGGCAGGTAGTAACATCGTGCGATAGTGACTGGGGGTAACTACCATACTCTTGCAAGTCATGTTATTCTGAACAGAAGTACATGTTTTCGGTGTCCTTTGAAAGCACAAAGTTCGTTCATGAGCGGTGAAGGAAGTGGCACCTTTCAATTTTAAACGCATACATTCAGAAATCGCACTAGGATCACAAGTAAGGAAAAAACATAAATCACCTTGTGTGATATTATAGGTAACTATTTTTGACTGGACAGGCGGTATCGGATCTGACAGTACAGTACACAAGGGGCAATACTCATGGGCAGCGAAATCGCCCAGAAGAACATTGGGGCGAGCATTTGTTATATTAAAAATATGAGTCAGAGTCTCCAACGAAGCAGGGACAGCAACCAAACAAGTTGCCAATATATCAGTTACCGATCTCATCGGTGTCAAGCAGAAATGAGGGGTCTTCGTCACTTGCTTGGCCAATGTAACCCAAAAGTTTGGCGACGAATCCCACGCAGCGAAGGAACGCGACACTCGGGTTCTCAACTCAGCCCGGTTTGATGGGATCCCTCTTCTCTCGTCGTACCATCCCAAAAGGAGTCCAATGCCGACACATCCTGCAGCAACAGTCCAAAGAATGATCTGAAAAAGAATCAAATACAGGCATTATTCATTCTCGTAAGTAACATTTGTCAGCCGGGACTGCTTCCCAGCTATCTTTCCCTGGTCTCATAACTAAAATGGTGTTGTCTTGACCGGTTGCAATCACTTCTGCTTGTTCAGGGGGATTCTTAGGCGACTGCACCCAAACTCTGGCCCCAGGATTATCTGTGGAGCCAAAACCTTTCTGGCCTCATACCGTTAGCAACGTTGGGGCAGTGCCTTTTGTGATCTCACCGCTGAACACAGGCATTATTAGCAATTGAGCCACTCGGTCAGTTTTATGTATCAGTAAGTCAACCTCACTGCTATTCAGCAGGAGCACCTTAATCTCTCCCTGATAATCACTATCAATGATTCCTCCAAGCACCTGAATGCCTTTTACAGCCAGCCCCGATCTAGGGGCAATTAATCCGAAATTTCCAGGTGGTATCTGAACACCAACACCTGTTTCAATGATGACTCGATCTTTACTTTTTATAATGGTGTCATTCATGGCATGCAAGTCTAAACCTGCCGACCCTGGGGTCGCTCTGCATGGAGCCAAAGCTCCGGGAGTAATCTCCCAGTACATCACAGTCTCTCTGATCTCATTGGGCTTAGCTTCAACATTCGGAGGAAACAAACGCATAAGTGGGGATTCAGCATTTAGAAAAGGACGGTTATTCAAAATCAATAGCGCTTGAGGCAAGAAATCTCGCCAATTCTTATACTTGTCATCTGTTAATTTGCGCAGTTGGTCTTTTAGCAGGCCATTCAACCTCTCCACAAGACCCGAGGCCTGTGGATAATATGGTATATGAAACACCCATTCAATATTGTTTTCCACACAGAATTCCTGTACCAATCTTCCACGAAAATGGGATGCATTATCAGATTGAATTTGGAATGGCACACCATAATACATCATAATCAATTCCAATGTTTTAATAGTATTCAATTGGGTAGCTTGCTTACAGGGAAGGGCCACCAACAGGCCACTGTATGTATCAACAATGGTGCAAACATATTGACAATTCCTACTCATAGGAAGTGGACCAATGTAATCAATCTGCCAAATCTGAGCGGGCAATTTCCCGCGATGTAAATGACCTTTAACAATTTGGGGCACTTTGCGCTGCCTGATATGCTGACAAATGGGACAATGTAGAATAACATTTTTAATTAAATCTAGGGGAATATAAATTCCTCGATCAGCAGCCCACCTGCTAGTGGCTTTTTCTCCAAAGTGTCCTGCTTTCTGGTGGGCCCATTTCGCCAATCCCGCAATATCAGAATCTTGCGTGTCCACCACTGCCTCAGCAATTTTAGATTTCTCATCTGCAATGTTATGAAAGAATTTGTCAAGAGAGTCTATCGGGGTATGAGCATCCACATGGAAGATTGTAACAGTACTCTGTGGGAGCATTTCCCAAATCTCCTGCCATAATTCTTTTCCCCACAATTCTTTGGAATGGATTTTCCAACTATGGGAATGCCAAGTCGGTAACCAAACTGCCAGTCCATTGGCAGTAGACCAAGAATCGGTAAAAATATGACATGTGCCAGGTAACTCTTGTTTCAGAACTTGATAAACAGCATAGAGTTCAGCAAATTGACTGCTCTTACCCTCACCAGTTGTACTCAGCAATTTTTGTGTGATCGGATTATAGGACACTGCCTTCCAATGCCGTTTCGTCCCTATGAACCTTGCTGAACCATCCGTAAACCAGACATGGTTTCTGTCCTCTGCGGACAAATCATCAAAAGGTTTACCCCACTTAACAGGAGATTCCTGTACTAAAGGTACGGAACATTCACTCTCAGTTTCAGTTGATGGCGCCCGTGCCACCTGCTCATGCAAAGATGCAACTCCTTTTTGTCCCACACGTGCCCTGTCTTGTATATACCATTTCCATTTAATCACACTCGCCTCTTGAGCGTGTCCAATTCGGTGAGTTTTCGGCGAACTCATAACCCACTGCATGATAGGAATTTCAGGTCGCAAAACTATATCATGTCCCAAAGTCAATTGCTCGGTATCCACCAGAGCCCAATAACATGCAAGTAGCTGTTTCTCAAAAGGTGTATAACGTTCACCAGCATCAGGTAACTTTTTGGTCCAGAAACCTAACGGTACTCTACTCTTGCCTTGTTTCTGCCACAAACTCCAATTCGCATAAAGGCCTTGTACAGACACATTCAAATCCACATCACCATCACATACAGGCCATAAATCCAGAGCATGCTGAATTGCTTCTTTTGCCAGACTGAACGCATCTTGCTGTGGTTTACCCCATTCAAATGCATTCTTTTTACGAGTGACCTGGTACAAAGGGGCCAATATTTGACTCAAATGAGGAATATGCTGGCGCCAAAATCCAAACAAACCAATGAAGCTTTGGGCTTCTTTCCTATTTCTCGGAACTGCAAAATCAAGAATTTTCTGTTTAACCTGAGGGATCACTTCTCGGTGCCCTTCATGCCAATTAATACCCAAAAATTTCACAGCCTGGGACGGACCTTGTAATTTATCCGGGTTGATTTCCCAACCTTTCTCACGCAAGCACTCAATGACTCTACCCAATTGGGTCTGAACTTCCTTTTGTGATTCACCTTGGATCAAAATATCATCAATATAGTGACATATCTGAATTTGTGGATGAACTGGTACCTCAGCCAGATGCTCTGCCACCAGCCGGTGACATATCGTAGGACTATGCACATAGCCCTGAGGAAGACTTCTAAACGTCATCTGACGCCCGTTCCACGTAAAACTGAATTGTTCCTGACACTCAGGGGCAATCGGAATCGAAAAGAAAGCATTAGCAATATCAATGGACGCATACCATGTACCTGGATGTTTCTGGATTCTTTCAATTAGGGTAATAACATCCGGTACTGCAACAGTCAAAGAGGGTGTGTGTCTATTCAATTCTCGATAATCAACAGTCATGCGCCAAGAATTATCACTCTTACGTACAGGCCAAACAGGATTATTCAAAGCAGAAGTAACTGGGGTTATAACTCCTGCATCCACCAACTCCTGAATAGTGGTACTAATCTCTTCATGACCACCTGGAATACGATACTGCTTCTGACGAACCACTTTTGTCGCCTGGGGAACTTTTATGGGGGGCATTCTTAAACAACCAACCCGTACAGGCCTGGACGATATATAATGTTTAGTTCCAAATTGGTAACATCCATCATCTAAGTGCAAAGTCATTCCTTTCAAAATATAAATTCCAATTATGAATTCTAAGAGTGGCACCACTAATACAGAGTATTCTTTTCTAGGAATTCTACCTATTCTCATTTCAAGTAAGGTTTGAACTGCGGGAGTTTCCTTTCCACCTAATCCGGTAATTGTAAAAGGCTGACCTTTAAACTTCTTTGATTTTCCATGAATAAGAGTGGCCTCCGCTCCTGTATCTACCAATGCTCGGGCCCTTTGGATATTACTAAGGGTGGGCGTAGTTCGCGAAGTAGCACTTCGCGAAGCTACGCAAAGTGAAGTTCGCACTACGCGAGCTACGCGTAGCACTTCGCGAACTGCGAAGTAACATGTTCGCACTGTGCAAGATGTTGTTTTCAATGATTGCACAGTGCGGACAAGCAACCGGCACTGTGCAATCATTGAAAATGGCATCTTGCACAGTGCGAGCTGTAGTTTTCTGCTGCTCGAGTAGATTTTTACTCGAGCTGCAGCTTTCTCAACGCGAACTGGTAGTTTCTCATCGCGAGCGGTCGCGAGCATACGCGACCCCTCGCAATGAGAAACCTGACCTTCTCGCGTTGGGAATCTCGCCGGGAGGTTTATTTTCCATGCTCGCGATCGCGAACAAGGAAAAAGTCTCGCCAGGATGTCATTTTGCTTGCTCGCGGTCGCCAACTTGACGTTGAGGACCGCGAGCAAGCAAAAAATGACCGCAGCACTACTCAACACTACGCTACGCGTGTTCGCACTGTGCTACGTGCAGTTCGCGTAGTGCGAAGTAGCGCGAACTTCGCAAACTACGCGAGCGTAGCGTAGTGCTTCGCCCAGGCCTACATATTACGATGTCTCCAATAAATATCAATATCTACATAGGGTCTATTATCTCTGTGAGCCCATCTGTGTACTGGAGCTTGACCTATTTCCTAGTCCTTTTTATTGTGTTCTGTGTACCAGGATAAATCAGGATAAAGACTCTCACGGTTCCTAGGTATCGATACCTCCTGTTCATATCCATCTCCATTACGAAATGGATTACTGTTCCCTGCATTGTACTGCGGGTTTCGATCGGCCAATATGTGTCGATCCTCTCTCCTTCTCAACTCAGGGGATTGATCCCTATCATCTCTACGTCTGCTGTTAACATAATCATCTCTCCCCCTCTCTCTTTCCCCCTCTCTCTCCCTGTCTCTCTCACGACGGGGGGACAAATCACGCGCATAACGTCGATCATCACGACGATCAGAGCGCCCACGGCGGTCGTCATCACCGCTACCGTCAGAAAAACCACGATCATACTCAGTTGTCCGAACACGCCGGGCACCCTCCTTTCGATCCAAGCCACGTTTGCGAAACATTTCCCACAAACGAGAAGTAGTCTCACCATCAATGTCCTCCTTCCGCACACCATCGGCCATAAGACCAAAAAACATATCACGTCTAGTAAGTTTATTGTCACCAGGAGTACGAGTGTCAGGCCGGGACTGCCGTTCAGGTTTAAACCACTCACCCAACTCACCGAGTTGGCGTACCGATTCCAGCACCACAGATAACATGTTACCAGTCTGATTAATCAATAAAGTCATCATGACCTGCTTATAAGCAACAGGGGAAGAACGAATAATACGATTCCGCACAGAAGATGTCAAGAAACCATCAAGCAACCGGTCAGCAGTATTCAGAAAAATTGCCGTTTTCATCACCTCCTCTTTGAGACGTTGCGCAGCATCGCGCAAAGTATACCACGGTTTGTCATTCAGAGGCCAGTCAGACTCAGTAGGATATTTTTGATTACAACCCTCAGTCGCCAATTGAAGCAAAGAAATTTGACCACCACCATTAAAGTTACGAAAATGATCCTGTACAGTAGAATCCGAACTCAAGGAACAAAACTTCAAACAATCGCCAGCATCCAGCATAATGCCAGCAGCGCCCAGTTCATAAAGGCGCACCATCCATGTGAGCAAGGGCTCACCAACTCGCTGTCGAAATCGCTGCAAAATATCACTAATTTCTTGTTGAGTAAAATCCTCCAAAGAGTCTAAAGCAATACCATTCGGAGCACCGGGAGCCTGCTGCACCTTCCGTCGAAAAACTGGATGCGCCGAGACCGCGGGATGAGCATCACAAGGAGCTCGACCAGTACACGTAGAGGAACAATCAGTGGAAGAAGCATCGACCCCGCTCGAAGGACGAGCGCAATCACGGGGTGCACCATCAGAGGCGCAAGAAGCGGATTTACAAGCACGGCCGGAGCGAGAGGACTCGCGCTTGGCAGACTCCTCACCCGAGGAAGGAGAATCACTCGAGTTCCAGATATTACCATCCCATTCATCAGGATTCCAATCCAGTCCGGCTTTCGCCACGACCAGACGCACCTTCCGCGTCGAAACCCGACCACGCCGATTCTTGTATTTATAACGAGCAATTGGCACAGCCGCCCTCTCGGCAATAGTTTGGTACGTCTCAAGTTTGTCAGCAAGCAACTTATTTTGACACCGCAACAAAGTATGAGCATTCTGAATCTCAACAAAGTTCGCTTCCACATCCTTATGCACATTCTGTAACTTCAACAACCTCTCATGCAGGATCCTGTACGCAGACAGAACAATCCAACCTCTGCGCCCCAAAACGGGAAGCTCATCACCCTTAGATACCGGCGCCTTCTGCAAACAAGTAATCACATTAGCCGGCTCCGCCAGCTCCAAAAAAGAATTCCAATTCTCACTCAAACCAGTAGAATCAGCCCACTCACGGGCTAAGGCTTCATAAGGCGTTGAATCCCAGCCGGGAATATCAACGGGCAACTTAAAAGTAGATTTCGACTTTCTAGAAAACATCTTTGAAAAGAAAGAAAAAGAGAAAAAGAAAAAGAAGAAAGAGAAAAGAAAACTACACGCAGGTATATACAAATAATATAGAAACAAAACCACGCACGCGCCGAAGGCAAACACGATACAACCACAACGCACACAGGTTTCATAAACGGTTCGTGACGCCAAATGTTCTGCTTGGGTTTTCGGATCAGATAGAACCCGCTCATCAGAGCCTCACTAACCCAGCCAGAACGTTACCCCCTCCCTAGAACCTATTTACAATCCTGCAACCACATATATCTATCACCTAAGGACAGGGGATTCCTACTATGTATACCAAGACCTCACAATCGGCGGCCTCGCGATCCCATACGGATCCAGACCTCTCTGCCCATACGACAGTATCACAAGTGGCGGCCTCGCGGTCCCATACGAACCCAGACCTCTCTACCCAGGCGGCAGTCTCAGCACAATCGGCGGCCTTGCGATCCCATACGGATCCAGACCTCTCTGCCCATACGACAGTATCACAGGTGGCGGCCTCGCGGTCCCATACGAACCCAGACCTCTCTACCCAGGCGGCAGTCTCAGCACAATCGGCGGCCTCGCGATCCCATACGGATCCAGACCTCTCTGCCCATACGACAGTATCACAGGTGGTGGCCTCGCGGTCCCATACGAACCCAGACCTCTCTGCCCATACGACAGTATCAGCACAATCGGCGGCCTCGCGATCCCCTACGAATCCAGACCTCTCTGCCCATACGACAGTATCAGCACAATCGGCGGCCTCGCGATCCCCTACGAATCCAGACCTCTCTACCTAGACGGCAGTCTCATACGACAGTTCATCCTATGATCACCATAACATACAAAAAGGGAATCAGTCTCACTATTCATCAGATCACACAAGGATTGCCAGTTCGGGCATAGCCTGTTCTCAGGTTCGAGGGGCTCCTCTTTCCTTTATTCAGTTACCACTTACCTGATCAGGGTTAACATCTGTTCATGTAGCCACAGCTGACTAGAAGAATAGGCTACCCTCTTATACAAGAACACGCATCACATGTCGGTTCACTACAAACTGGATACTTTATTACTCATTACATACACAATCACATAACATTACGATATAACACATAACCTGCAAAGAAAAGTGAAAGATTAAGTTATACACTCTAATAAGAAAGGGTCGACATCACCTTAGTAGTATGTAGCCTGCACTCAGTGGTCATCTAGGTTCCCTTCTCGTCTGTGCCTCGGCTCGCCTGGAATCACCCTTCTCCGAGTCACTGGGACCTCTTCCTTATCGGCTACTCTCTCCTCTCTGGCTATTCTGTTAGGAAAGCATCTGTCTCTCAGTTCTTCTCCGCCTTCAAGATGGCGTCTGTCTTCCCTGGAATAAGTAGTAGCTTTACTGCTAACGGCTAGATGCCGCCTACAGACTGAACATGTAACTGCCTCAGACTTTCACTAATATAGAGGTGCATTTCCTCATGGAAAATTCCGGCCCGTAACCTGCCGCCCACCAAATTCTCGTACCTCCCCGTACCAAGGACACGTTCCCAGCCGGCCGGCCTGATGTAGTGTCTTCGGCATGAAGAAAAATACAATCCTTCGATAAGGGCCGGCCTGAACCGGTTCTCTCCAAGCGAATAACACCTCATAACTAAAACATTACTCTTGACCTAGAAGAATCCCAAGCTGCCGGAGCAGAAAGAAAGATGGAGTCTCTCCCGTTTGAGGCCTACCAGGCCTGAATTCAGAACAGCTCCATGAAATACCCTCACTACAGGACAGGTTATCCCTAATACTAACGAACCTATCCCCTAGGCTATGTGTGCAAGCCCTGATCTATGGGGAAGAGCACAGAATCATGTCGAAGTGCCTAGTAAATAGGCTCCATTCACTACTCTAACCCTTAGGCTTGAATGGTAAGAGACTGAAGTCACATTCAATCATTTGTTAACACAAGAAGGCCGGGAAAATCGAGCAGAACAGTGATTCAGAAGTTCGACCAGTTCCGCCCGATATTCTGCAACTCCACAGCCTGCGCCAGAAGGCTATGGGTCTCAGGCTTATTTCATCAGCTAACGGTCGTAAACCCAAATCAAGCCTCAGGGGGAGGAGCGGGGTGCTGGGCGGGAGTGCGGCTATCTGTCTTATAAACTTGTTTTCCGTTAGTGACAGACTCCGGCAAGATGTGTGACCCCATAGTTCCACCCCATACATTATCGCTCCCCTAGCCTGGGCCTTATATATCTGGATTAGTGCCCCCAGTGGACGGTATGATGAACCAGTCATCATCCGGGCGATGCCCCCAGTGGTTTGTATGAGTTTGAGGTTAGCCCTACTCTGATGAGATCCCCAAGTCATGGTTTCGTTGAGAGTCACACCAAGGTATTCAAAGGTGGCTACTCTCTCGAGCCATACAGCTCCCAATTGCGGATTTGGCCGCAATTTTTGGCTCGGATTCAAAACCATGAATTTGGTTTTTGCCGCATTAATTTCCAGCCC
This sequence comes from Triturus cristatus, assembly GCF_964204655.1. Classification (NCBI taxonomy): domain Eukaryota; kingdom Metazoa; phylum Chordata; class Amphibia; order Caudata; family Salamandridae; genus Triturus; species Triturus cristatus. The sequence goes on along the minus strand of NC_140591.1, from coordinate 1,207,346,127 downwards.
CCTATCAGTACAGAAGGCCACGAAGGAATCAAGAATCCTCTGTATACCCATTGGGGTTTTGGATAGCAGCAGGGTGTCGTCCGCAAACATAATTGCGGGCACCCTGCTGCCATTTAATTTAGGGGCATCGGTATAGTCAGTGGCATTCAGATGGGCGATTACCCCGTTGACGAAGAGGCAAAACAGGGTCGGTGCCAACACACAACCCTGTCTTACCCCCCGGCCAACGGGGAATCTATCGGCCAGTTCCCCCGACCTCCCGCACCTCACTCGGGCGTAATTATTGTGGTGCAGCCTCTGTAAGATCAACAGGATGTCCGGGGGAACGCCCATCTCTGCCAGGACGCTCCAAAGTTTCCCCCTGGGCACCAAGTCGAAGGCGGCCCGTAAGTCCACAAAGATTGTGTACAGACTACCGCCCTCAAATTTTGCTGTCCTCCAATAGATTAGGTTCAATCTGAAAACCTGGTCCACTGTGGATACCCCCTTCCTAAATCCCGCCTGGTAGGGACTAAGGGCGCCCACCTCCTCCATCCAGTCCTGGAGCCTATTCAGCAAAACCCTACCAAACAGTTTCTGTGCCACGTCTATTAAACTGATTGGTCTGTAGTTGGCTGGGAGGAGAGGCGAGCCCTTTTTAAAGATGGGGACCACCTCTGCCCCCAGCCAAGTACTAGGGATTTCCATGCCACCAAGAACTCCATTGAAAAGGGCGGCAAGGTAAGGGGCCCAAACAGTGGGCTCCTGTTTAAACATATCCCCTGGTAATCCATCCAGTCCTGGCGCCTTTCCAGAAGCCAGTCCTGAGATGGCAGCGGTGACCTCGCCCAGCGTTATTGGCTCCCCTTCAAAGTCCGGCCAGCCCACCTCAACAACAGCAGGAGATTCTCCCGGCTCAGAACTGTATAGGGTCTGGAAATGAGCCTGCCACACCCCTGGGGCAATGTTAGGCTCTAGTGCCGATTGTAAATTCCCCGACCCCCCGTTCACTATCCTCCAAAACAGGCGTTGGTTTTGGGTCGCTAGGGCCTTGGTGAGTTCTTCCCACTGATTTTCCTCCCATTCTGCCTTAGCGTGGGCAATGAGTTTCTTGTAAGCTCACCTGCTTTGTTTAAGGCTATCCCCCCCTGAACCCTCCTTGATTAGTCTAAGGAGTTCTGTTTTTGCCCTTCTGCATACTAGGTTATACCATGATGTTTTGCCTTGCCGCCCCCCTTTTGGTTTTGGTGAACTACAGGTGAAATGAGGTGCCGCAGCTTTTATGAGGTCCTCATGAGCCTTGTACAATTTGCCCTGGGAGTCTTTGTTGTTTGCCTCGGTGTCCAAGCTCCCCACAGTTTCCAAGATGGGAATTATCCCATCATAGAGCATGGGGAGTTTATTCTTGCTTGTAACCAAGTGCTCCCACCTAATTCTTCTCCTGCTGTTGTCAAGGAGGAGCGCAGGGTTGTTCCCTTCCGCGTTAGTCACGAGAGCTTGGGGGCCAGGGTGGACAAGGTCAAGCTCAAGTGCATTGTGGTCACTATCGGTCCTTTCCATCACCCTGAAATCCTGGATTGTCGGCCACTTCACTATTTGGGCCAAGACATAATCCAGACGGGACTCTCTTCCCAGTCTGTTGTAGGTGGTTTTACTGGGTATGTCGGATTTCATTCGCCCATTGCAAGCTCTGATTCCGAACTTTAGGCTGAGGGCTGTAATTTGTAGTGCTAGTGGGGTCCAAGCCTTCGAAGGTGGAGCTTCCACTAGAGGCACTGCCCATCTGGCCTCTTCTTCCGATGATAACCCGTCCAGAAGGCCAGGGAGTGGCTCAAAATGAGAATTAAAATCCCCTCCCACTACATAGAATGAATCACTCGGTAGGTCAGATATAAAGTTGGAGAGTTCATCTATGGTCGGTGATTCCTTTGCAATTCCCATTGGCCTAGAATAAATGTTAATAAACACAAGTTTAGCTTGGTTGGGCCATGATAATGAAACCACAAGGATATCTTCAGAGTTAGCCGACAACCGCGTTGCCACACAACCCAGATGAGATGCGACCCAGGTCGTAAGCCCTCCTGACGGACGACCTTTGCCTTCCCACCTCGCTGGAATGAAGAATGACATATAGCCTTGGTGACCATAGTCCTCTCTGGCCCAGGTTTCCTAGAACATACATACGTCTCCAGTCTCGATATAATTTGCCCAGTCCGGATCACCCAGTTTAGTAGCCAGTCCAGCAACATTCCAGCAAATTAGCCTCAAATGTTCAGGGGTGTTAGTTGCCGTGCCAGAGGGGTTAGAAGAGATGGTTCCAGACTCTACTGCAATCGGGAATTCTGACGCATTACCAACAGTAGGGGCCGATGGTTCGGAAAGTCCACTGGAGCCGTTCTCCACAAGTGTTGGCTCATTCAATATTCCAGAGGCATTGTCAACATTGTGGGCAGATAGATCAGAAAGTCTGCTGGTGCCATCATCCAGGAACACTGGATCGTTCAGTGGACCAAGGGTTTTACCAACAATCGGGGTGGATGGCTTGGAAAGTCTGCAGGAGCCGCAATCTCGGGTCATTGGCGTGTGAGCGGAAAGTCAATCAACCCCATCCAAACCATTCAAACAATTGAAACGGTTGAAATAAAAATAGGGTGTGTCCGGCAATTGGAGATTTGGGCGTTGTACATAGTCCTTGTGTCTGCGTCTATGTTCCACCCTTATCCACTCATCATGCGGTGAAGCATGGTGAATGCGGATAGGGGGGAAAAAGAAGGATACTGGAAGGGTCTGAATAGTGGAATCCAGTGATCTATTTATTCCTTCATAGATATGCAGAACAGTGCCCGGAACTTTAAAAGTTACCAAGATGCAATCCCCTATTTTTGTTTTTCTGGTCTTCCCTAACCAAGGGACCCTTCTAACCATAATAATCTCATTATTAAAATGAGATGGTAGGGGTCGGTTCAAATTTAGCCATTTAATGACCTTTTTCTTTAGGGATTGGTAGTCTTCATTTTCCCCTGCTCTTAAATGGGGGCACCTGCTAGGACCACCGTTAGACTATTAGCTTCTGGCGGCAGATCTGGTCTCCGTGGTCTTGGGGCTTGCCGGCCCGGGGAGAGTAGAGGGGCGCTGCCGGCTTCTTGGTGGCCGCCATTAATCCCTGTCTGGGAACTTTGAGGGGCAGAGTCTATTGATTGTGAAGGCCTATTGGTTGAGTTACTGTGCGGTGCCTGGACTGAAATAGCCATTAATGGCTGCAGGGGGGGGGCAGTAGGCACGCTCTGAGGGGGGACTTTGTTGGCACCCTGTGGGGCTCCTAATTTAGGAGGGTTTCCTGCGGGGAGATGAGGTCCCATATTTTTGGATTGCTTACTAACTAAGGTGTTCAAGGTAGTAAGAGATGTCTCTAGTAGAGTGAGCCTAATCTCCACTTTTTTCAGGCTATCGCTAATGGGCTGCAGGATGGAACGATATAAGAATTCTATACTCCCTATAGATGTGAGAGGGGGATTTATATTAGATGTATTGGCCACTGGGTCGTTATTAGTAACAGCTATATTGGGGCTGGGGGCCTTGGAGGGAAGAACAATAGGCACAGTCTTGTTGTCCTTCCCAGATTGTAGTGCGTTTATATGTTTTTTGCCAAAATCTAGATGGAAGAGTTTGGCTTTCCCCCTCCCCCCCATTGACTTCCTACTACGTTTGCTTGGTGGAGGCCTATGCAGCTCCACCACAACACTTTGTTTTGGCTTACTTTTCTTAGTTGCATGCAAAGGGGGAGTTTGGGTTACCAAATTAACGGGGGTAACACAGGTCGTGGAAGGAGTTGTGTCTATGGACTTTCCAGAGACCAACCCAGGGGAACTAGGAATTTCCCGGAGTAAGAGGGGGAAGTCCTCAAGAGTCGGAGGATTTAAGCTATTGGGGGGCGTACCTTCCTCTTGGGAAATAGGATACGGGATGATCTCTGTCAAGGGTCTGCTCTTCATGGATTCAATGGAGCGCCGCCGCTCCGCCCTACGTCTCTCCAGAGAATTTTCTTTGCCTGCGTCTCCCTTGACAGATTTGAAGTAGTTGTCCAGTGTCCCTGTGTTGCTGCCCCCCTCCCTTGATGGAGTTTCATGTGGTCCTGGCGAGGGCATCACCTTAATCAGATTTGGAAGTAAAAAATAAGGGATATGGCCCAGCCCGGCCTCCTTTGGCCCCTGACGGCCACAGACGGTCCCGCCCTTGTCCCGGGCTTCTCCCGGTGCCCTCCCGCGCGCTCCCGCGCAGCTGTGCACTCAAGCTGGAAATATGCTGGCAGGGGAGGAAGAGGCGGGGCGGTCAGGGAGAGCGGGCCAGCTGGGACGGCCTGAGCAACCCGGGACTCCTGGGAGACTGAGTCCGGGTTGCAGCTCGCAGCCCTGTCGCACACTCACCGCCCAGCAGGAAGCAGCCTGGATTGTCCTCCTCCTGCGACGCGGGACCCGCGGAGCGGGTACCGCTAGCTGTTAGCAGAGGTCTGTAGGGAAGCAGAGGAACTGGCGTCCTTCAGGGTCCCAGAGCCAGCGAGAATCACCAGAGTTTTTAAGGCGGGTTAAGCTGGGCGGGGCGGTCAGGGAGAGCGGGCCAGCTGGGACGGCCTGAGCAGCCCGGGACTCCTGGGAGACTGAGTCCGGGTTGCAGCTCGCAGCCCTGTCGCACACTCACCGCCCAGCAGGAAGCAGCCTGGATTGTCCTCCTCCTGCGACGCGGGACCCGCGGAGCGGGTACCGCTAGCTGTTAGCAGAGGTCCGTAGGGAAGCAGAGGAACTGGGGCCTTCAGGGTCCCAGAGCCAGCGAGAATCACCAGAGTTTTTAAGGCGGGTTAAGCTGGGCGGGGCGGTCAGGGAGAGCGGGCCAGCTGGGACGGCCTGAGCAACCCGGGACTCCTGGGAGACTGAGTCCGGGTTGCAGCTCGCAGCCCTGTCGCACACTCACCGCCCAGCAGGAAGCAGCCTGGATTGTCCTCCTCCTGCGACGCGGGACCCGCGGAGCGGGTACCGCTAACTGTTAGCAGAGGTCCGTAGGGAAGCAGAGGAACTGGCTTCCTTAAGGGTCAAATTAGAAACCAGTCATTGTTTATGAATTTGTGAAATGAGTTATGTTATGTTTCTATACTAAAATGTAGTACTACTTCTAGATGAAGAAATGTGTTTTGGTATAGTGCAAGGGATCGTGTTGTTTGTCTAGAATCACACAGTGAGTCTGTGTGCATTTGGGAACCACTGTGAGAGAAGCATTTGGTAACATCGTGTATTTGCTGACAAATAACTGTTTTAACTTGTCATGTTGTGAAGTTTTTGTAGCATTAGAAGACAGTTATGGCTTATGATTTGATTAAATGAGTCAGGCTTTGACAGAAAAGTGCAGTCCTGAAATATGTAGATTGTGTGCAGTTCCCTTACCACTTGCACTGTAGTGAATGAGTTTTGGTAAACTCCTAGGGATAGTGGTGCTTGTCTAGAACCACAGTGTGAGTTAGTGTGTATTTGGGATCAGTGTGAGAGAAGCATTTGGTGACATCATGTATTTGCTGACAGATAACTTTTTAAAAACCTGTCATGTTGTGAAGTTTTAGTAGCATTAGAATCCAGTCTTTGCTTATGCGTTGATTAAATGAGTCATGCTTTGACACTGATGTGCAGTACTTAAATATGTAGATTGTGTTCAGTACCATTAACTCTTCTACTAGTGAATGAGTTTTGGTAAACTCCTAGGATAGTGTTGATTGTCTAAAATCACACTGTGAGTCTGTGTGTATTTGGGTAAGGATTGTGAGAGAAGCATTTGGTAACATCGTGTATTTGCTGACAGATAACTGTTTTAAAACCGGTCATGTTGTCAAGTTTTAGTAGCATTAGAAGCCAGTCTTTGCTTATGCTGTGATTAAATGAGTCATGCTTTGACAAAAAAGTGCAGTCCTGAAATATGAAGATTGTGTGCAGTTCCCTTATCACTTCCACGGTAGTGAATGATTTTTGGTAAACTCCTAGGTATAGTGATTGTTGTCTAGAATCACACTGTGAGTCTGTGTGCATTTGGGAACCACTGTGAGAGAAGCATTTGGTAACATTGTGTATTTGCTGACAGATAATGAGTTTTGGTAATCTGCTAAGGATAGTGTTGTTTGTCTAGAATCACACTGTGAGTCTGTGTGTATTTGGGATCAGTGTGAGAGAAGCATTTGGTAACATCATGTATTTGCTGACAGATAACTGTTTTAAAACCTGTCATGTTGTGAAGTTTTAGTAGCATTAGAATCCAGTCTTTGCTTATGCGTTGATTAAATGAGTCATACTTTGACACTGATGTGCTGTACTTAAATATGTAGATTTTGTGCAGTACCATTAACTCTTCCAGACTAATGAATGAGTTTTGGTAAACTCCTAGGATAGTGTTGCTTGTCTAAAATCACACTGCATTTGGGTAAGGATTGTGAGAGAAGCGTTTGGTGACATTGTGTATTTGCTGACAGATAACTGTTTTAAAACATGTCATATTGTCAAGTTTTAGTAGCATTAGAAGACAGTTATGGCTTATGCTTTCATTAAATGAGTCAGGCATTGACAGTAAATTGCAGTCGTGAAATATGTAGATTCTGTGCAGTTCCCTTACCACTCGCACTGTAGTCAATGAGTTTTGGTAAACTCCTAAGGATAGTGGTGCTTGTCTAGAATCACACTGTGAGTTAGTGTGTATTTGGGATCAGTGTGAGAGAAGCATTTGGTAACATCATGTATTTGCTGACAGATAACTGTTTTAAAACCTGTCATGTTGTGAAGTTTTAGTAGCATTAGAATCCAGTCTTTGCTTATGCGTTGATTAAATGAGTCATGCTTTGACACTGATGTGCTGTACTTAAATATGTAGATTTTGTGCAGTACCATTAACTCTTCTAGACTAGTGAATGAGTTTTGGTAAACTCCTAGGATAGTGTTGCTTGTCTAAAATCACACTGCATTTGGGTAAGGATTGTGAGAGAAGCATTTGGTAACATCGTGTATTTGCTGACAGATAACTGTTTTAAAAACGGTCATGTTGTCAAGTTTTAGTAGCATTAGAAGCCAGTCTTTGCTTATGCTTTGATTAAATGAGTCAGGCTTTGACACAAAAGTGCAGTCCTGAAATATGAAGATTGTGTGCAGTTCCCTTACCACTTCCACAGTAGTGAATGATTTTTGGTAAGCTCCAGGGTATAGTGGTTGTTGTCTAGAATCACACTGTGAGTGTGTGTGCATTTCGGAACCACTGTGAGAGAAGCATTTGGTAACATCGTGTATTTGCTGACAGATAACTAATTTAAAACCTCTCATGTTGTCAAGTTTTAGTAGCATTAGAAGCTAGTCTTTGCTTATGCATTGATAACATGAGTCAGGGTTTGACACTAAGGTGCAGTACCATGTACTATTCTGTTCACTGTGGCAGAACTGAAAATTTAAAGGTTTTACCTAAGCACTGTCCTAGAAGTAGTGTGATTATTTAGTCAGTTTCTAAGTACCAAATAGATTGCTTCAAATGTCTATGCAGTATGCATGTAGTGTTCTAACATACTATACACTTGTCTTTTACACCTTCAATTCCCTAGTCAGAGTCAGAGTCAGAAACAGCTTTATTTGATTTTAAAAGCAAAACCATAAAAGCACACATATCTAACATTTCATTCATAGTAAATAAAACAATTTAACTTTAAAAAACAAGCTTTTTCCATTAAAAAAGACCTAATTCATAGAAATCCTAAATCTAATAATAGTTTTAAGAAACATTGACACCGAGAAGATAAGAAATTCATCATCTAACATTTGTAATCTGACCAATGCCACTCTACATTGTCTCAGGCCTAGTTTTTTTCAAACAGGTCGAAGAATACTTTTCCTAGGTTCTGAGTAGAATTTGCAAAAAAGAATACAGTGAAGGGAAGATTGAACGGAAACCAAATCACAAGGACAGGGAATTAGTTCCTTTAACCAGCAATTCATCTCAGGAAAGGTGACTAATCTAAAAAAGATATCTGCCCTAAAGCGAGACAATAACATTCGAGAGTAACAGCTAGGCACTAACTTCAAGTATGGCTGAATACCTTGATTTTGAATAAGTAGGTGGTTAGCCATAACAGAACTCTTACATTTCTCTGTCTGCCAGCGTTTTTCTGCTAAGAAATGCAGGCAGGTTTCCTTGAGCTTCTTTCTTGACAACCCAGCCATACTATTCGGTGTATCGAAGAATTCTTGATGGCCCATATCCACAAGGAAATTTTTTATATATTTGAGCCAGGAAATGTTTGTCGCCCCATCAAGACCTAAGCAGTCCCTTATTATGTCCCTATTCAGACCTGTCTCATTAACGGACCAGCTTTATGCCACAGTAAGATAGGCTCCAATTTAATAAGATCCGAAATATATAATACGCACAGCTCTTGGTGGCATACATAAGAGGAAGTAGACCCAGGCACTGCCAGTAGGTAACGAAGGAAAGCATTCTGGCAGGACTGAATACTAGAAATATTTGCTATCCCCCAAATTCCTGCACCGTATAGCGCTATGGATACACACTTAGATTTATAAATGTCTATTAAGACTGGTACTGGGCGGCCTCCCACCTTATTAGAAAAATGTTTGACGGCCCCTATTGCTCGTAAAAATGCTAGTTTTCGTGTTTCACCTGCTGCTGTCCAAGTGCCCTTTTTGTCAAAGTTAATACCTAGATAAGAAAAAGTATTCACGGTCGCAATTTTTGTGTTAGATAGAAAGGAATTACAGTTAAGATTCTTCTTTTTAGTGCAGCACATATTAAAAGTTTTACTTATATTAATCTTTAGACCCCTATTACCCATATATTCTGAAAAATTGTTAATCGATCTCTGGAGACCCATTTGGGTCCGGGCCATAATTACAGCATCATCTGCATATAAAAGAATGGGGATATAGGAGTTGCCAATTTTGGGATAGTCTTGCATATCTTCCAGGAGATGAGATGCTACCGAGTTAATATATAAATTAAAGAGAAATGGGGCTAAAATGCAGCCTTGTCTCACACCCTTTCCTATTGGGAATTTAGAAGTACAATCCCCCTTATCCCCATAACGTACCCTGGCACCTGCCTCTCGGTATAGTTCTCTAATAAATATTAGAAGGTTTGGGTCCACTCCCATTTCCTGCATTGTTAGCCAAAGTTTGTTATGGTTAAGACAGTCAAAGGTCGAGCTTAGATCCACAAAGGTAAGAAATAAGTTTTCATTTTTGGCCTCAACGTACTTGGCTACTAGGAGTGCTAAGTTCAGTCCTTGCTCAATTGTTCCCTTGCCTTCCCTAAAACCATATTGAAACTGAGAGAGAATACCTCTATCATCAACCCATATTTTCAGTTTGTTGAGTATAACTCTCCCAGCAATCTTCATAAGCGAATCATGTAAGGAGATCGGTCTATAACATTTCGGTACATTACGATCACCTTTCTTGAAAATAGGCACCACAATGGCTTCCTGCCAAGTCAGTGGAAAGCCAACTTTGGTAAAGCTGTTTAAGACATTGGTTAAAAGCGGGGCCCATAACTTAGTATTAGACTTAAAGGTATCCACGGGAATTCCATCCGGGCCCGGTGCCTTCCCCGCGGCACTCTTATCAATAGCTATCAGGACTTCCTCCAATGAAAATTCAACATTTATTGGGTAAGGTACTGAATCCTGAATTCTTGAATTTAGACCCCTCTAAGCTGCTACCACGGTACCTACTTGATAAAGCTCCCGAAAATAAGTCACCCATGACTCTTCAGTAATGGCTACCTCAATAGAATCTGTTACGTTGTCATTAAAAAATTCCCTAGTCAGTATCCATACACTTCCAGGAAACATCCTGTCACTTCCTTTGCAGTCCTCTAGAGACCCATTCAACAGCATGTACTAATCCATTCACTGTGCCAAAACCCAAACACTTATAAATTCACCAAGACACTCTCTTTCCAGTACTCTAATGAATCAGTCACTGCCCAAGTATTCATTCACTGAGCCAGGTCTTAGCACATGGACTTCTTCAAACCCCTATCCACTACGCATGCAGTCCTCTAACCACCTACACACTTGTCTTTCACACCTTCAATTCCCCAGTCAGTATCCGTTCACTTCCAGCAAACACCCTGTCACTGCTGTTGCACTCCTCTAGTGACCCATTCAGCATCATGTACTAATCCATTCACTGCGCCAAACCCTAATAAATTAACCCAGGCACTCTCCTTGCAGTACTCTAATCATTCAGCCAGTACATAAGTACTCATCCAGTGACCCAGGCCTTAGTATATGGACTGCTTCAAACCCTTATCCACTATGCATGCAGTCCTCTAACCACCTACACAATTGTCTTTCACACCTTCAATTCCCTAGTCAGTATCCATACACTTCCAGGAAATACCCTGTCACTGCCTTTGTAGTCCTCTAGTGACCCATTCAGCACCATGTACTAATCCATTCACTGTGCTAAAACCCAAACACTTATAAATTCACCAAGATACTATCTTTGCAGTACTCTAATCATTCAGTCAGTGCCTAAGCATTCATACACTGAGCCAGGCCTTAGCACATGGACTGCTTCAAACCCCTATGTACTATGCATGCAGTCTTCTAATTTCCTAGTCAGTATCCATACAGTCCAGCACTTGTCACTGCCTTTGCACTCCTCTAGTGACCCATTCAGTACCAAGTACTAATCCATTCCCTGTGCGAAAAGCCTAGCACTTATAAATTCACCTAGGCACTCTCCTTGCTGTACTCTAATCATTCAGTCAGTACCCAAGTAGTCATGCAGTGAGCCAGGCCTTAGCACATGGACTGCTTTAAATGCCTATGCAGTATGGATGCAGTCCTCTAATCACCTACACAGTTGTGTTTCACACCTTCAATTCCCTAGTTAGTATTCATACTCTTCTAGCAAACACCCTGTCACTTACCCAGTGTGTCTCCTTATAGTACTGTAATCAATTAGTCAGTTAGCATGTAGTCTTTTAGTGAGGTAGGCTTTAGGGCATGAACTGCTTCAAAGTAGTATGCACTATGCATGTAGTGTTTTAACGATCGTCACACTTGTGGTTCAGGGCTATAATTTCTTAGTCAGTTTTTATATAAAATGTGTTTGTACAGTAATGGAATAGTATAAATTGGAAAGTTATTAATATACATTTATTTGTGATTCTTTTTTACAGATACAGAACAGGAGTGTTTCGCTTCTGTTTGCACTCTTCTCGTGCAAGATTGTTTGGATGAAGGGTCCTTAGGTGTTTCATCATACTTGCTGTGCCGCACGAGTAATTTTTGTTACGATCCCCTCGTAACAGAACTCTTTGGCAAATCTTGTGAGTGACAAAAGTGGCATTGGTGTTTGTTTGCCCCTTGGGAAAAGTAAAAAATGTCCTCACCACTGAAGAAAAACGTTGTGGGCGTGGTGCCTTCTGCAAAAAATGTTCCTCAGATTCAGTAAATATTTTAAAGTGGCAACATTTACAGTTTTTGTAAGTTAAACTTATACAATTTTGCTAGCTGTATGCATTTTATATATCTATGATTTGTTTCTGGGGGTATTTTGTTGAGAATCCCATGTTGTTTTTTTTTTAACAATCTTTCTGATTTTCCAGGGCTGTCGTCGACATCCATGGTCCCCACAGGAGTGTTCCGCCTTGTTGTTTTGTATTATTGTTGTTACATTTTGTTTATTAGTTTATTGTTTATATATATGTTAATAAAAAAATAAAGTTTGAAAATAGTTTATCGTTTATATATTTATTATTATAAAAAATAAAGTTTGAAAAAAAAATTAATAACGTTTTTGGTTGTTCTCTTAACTGCTGGTTGACTCTTTCTTGTTCTTATTACTGTTATTTGATGGAGTCCACCATGGTGTTAAATTTTGGGACACTTATCGCTGGAATACTGGTGATATCTGCAGTTTGCACCAACTTCTGAATAGTGTGTTAGATTTATCTCAACTTTACTTCCGTTAAAGTGCTGATAATGAAATGGAGAGTAGCCGTTCCCGTGCAAAAAGACACGAGGTGCACCTTTCCGATTTATTCTAAATACTTAAATCCTGTATTGAACTGCACTGAGGTATTGGCTGCACTTACAGTGTACACAAAATCTATTAAGAAATCTCATTGTATTTATATTGATTGGGAATAGTGTGTCAGGTGCTGGATCTTGGCGAGATACACTGCTCAGTTTGTATATTGTTCTGTACACGAAAAAAATCACATCACAACTTTCACACCAATTGCAATACGAAACAAATTCCGGCGATAAGACACATTAGCACCAGGGATTTTACACCTGCTTTCTGCTGGTGTTAAGAAGGACAACTACCTGCACCATGAAAGGGAACACAGCCAAGAGCCACACCAGAACACCCACAGGTGCCATAGAGTCAATAAGCCTGATACAGGGATACCCATGAGGGCCAGAAGACTCATCTCAACAACTCCAGGACCGCCAATGCCCCCCAAACCCACATCCTAGTAAGTGTGTCCCTGTGGTCGTTGTCTTAGCATGATAGGCACGAGCCCTGCAACATCACAGTGTGCTGTCACCTCAGCGTTGGCAGTGAGCCTGGATGTGTAGCTATGCATGCATCCTCCTGCATGCACAACTGGCGTCTGCCGGTCTGGGGTTCACAGGTCAGTGCAGGGGTGTGCCTATCCGGCAAGGGGAACGGGGTGTCTCGGACATGTCCGTGTACAGGAAGTGCGGTAAGTGTGTCTCTGTGTTTTGGTGTGGCCTGCTACAAGAGCCGCAGCAGTTGATGTTGTAAAGTGGCATGCACCACATCCAAACGGCACTGTGATGTTGTAGTTGGAATGTAGCAGGACATGCGCAAATAGGCATTACAATGGTGTGCCGTACGAGTGCACAAGATACAACAGCGCACTGTACAAAAGTGTGGGGGCTCATGGGAGGGAGGAGCAGCCGTTTGGCAACATAACACACAGTGAACTCGACAATGTGCCACTCATCCATGATAACCACGGTCGCAGACATCCCACAACACCAACGACTGGCCTTTGTACACATCCTGTGTGAATGCAGCATGGTTTTCACTTCTATGCTCGTTCAGTGGTGTGATGTTGGCGGGTTGTGTGACTTGTGCTCCTTGTTGGTGTGTTTCATTTTGGCCATTGTTAGTCTATATTTGTGTTGTACTTAATTGTGCATGTGTGCCATTCTTCCCATCTCCCCCCTCCCCCCACTCCCTGCTTCTTCGTCTTCCTAGTGCTGTTGTGTCTATAATTTTGTTGCTGCACACATAAATACATGTAAAGAATAAATTAGAATAGTTCCTTGATTCTTTTAGGTTTCAAAACTTCTCTATTGGCTTCTTTTTAATTTTCCACATGAACCGTTTTTTTAATATTCAACAACACATAGAAGTCAGAAGTGCAACGTATTCTATCAACACACTTTCTAGAACATTCTACAAAACGTGCAGGTTAAAAGTTCATCAATTTTTTAAAACTTAACGATATTTTTTTGTAACATTTTCTTGAACATTTAACGACACGTGCAGGTTAAAAGTTGACGATTGTTTTAAGTTCGAACAGTGCCTTCTAAATGCAAGTAGCAGGTGTGGTTGAGCTGAGCAAATTTTGTCCTATGATATCTACTCCACGTTGAAACTGCTTTTTCTTAACCAATCACAAAGATGCTTTTCCACAAAACTAATGTGCACCCTACTTTTAAAAAAGAATGCTTTTCATGATATCTTTAGAGATAAGTTATAGATAGGAATTAGCATTTAGAAAACGTGAAAAAACCATAGGTTTCATGCACGTTATAGTTAGGAATTGGCATTTAAAAAACCTTTGAAATTCACTGAAAAAACCATAGGTTTCAGGCACGTTATAGTTAGTAATTAGCATTTAAAAAACTTTAGAATTTAACTGAAAAAACCATAGGTTTCAGGGGCGTTATAGTTAGCTGGACATTTCCCTCGTACAAAACCCTGGAAATTCCCCTGTTATAGTTAGTTCAGCTAACTATAACTCGCGCCCCTGCAATGCACTGCTGATGACGTCACATATTACATCACTCATGATATGGTCAGTGACATCACTGATGACATCTCAAATGACATCACTGATGACATCACTGATGACGTCATCCATGTGATAAATTAGTACATCTTCTCACACCCTAATACAACCTTTGATACACCGACTCAAAATTTCAAACCATAGATACTCCAATACCAATAACTACACACCCACTCATTGACTTTTAAGTCTACATACATGTCCACTCACTCACCTGTACAGTCACTCATACTTACAGTCACTCTGTGCATTTATATACCTGTATAGACACTCACACACTGCCAATCATCCATTGAGGTACTGACACATCTAGTCAGTCATGCAAATAATTAATCACAGTCAAATTTACTCACCTATACAGTTAAACACACTCAAGTTCACTTACTCATAAAAATACTAACAAATTCTGTGTCTTCCTGCAGAAAAATAAACAGCACATGACACAGATATCATTGCACTATGGCGCATACAGCCACTCCCAAAATCACACACTCTCACATATAGATAGTTATATACTCTTACACACATATACACTGCGTTTGACATATGTAGTTACTGACACATGTACAACTGAGATATACATTCAATCACTAACACACCCATACGTACACTCACCCAACCATACAGTCCATCACAGATGCACTCTTAAAACCATGCACCCACTGAATCACCCACTCACACATCTAGTCACAGAGTCACACACACCCTACCCACACAAACACTCAGGCACCCATACAGATACTCAGACAACCAATCAATAACCCATATAGACACTCATATAGCTATTCACAAAACCATGCAGCCACTTATACACCAACACACAGACACATACAGACATTACCACAGTGTAGTCACTAGTCTGCAGTAAGATACATTTAATGACTCACTTATAGAGTCAGTTACGCACCTAGAAAATCATCCATTCACACACTTGTACACCCACTTATTCTTCAACAGGCCTTTCCCTATATATATTAAACATAATAAAACTGTTCCGAAACACATACTCAATGGTTGATGTCATCAGTGATGTCATCAGTGATGTCATTTGAGATATCATCAGTGATGTCATCAGTGATGTCACTGACCATGTCATGAGTGATGTAATATGTGACGTCATCAGCAGTGCATTGCGGGGGCGCGAGTTATAGTTAGCTGAACTAACTATAACAGGGGAATTTCTAGGGTTTTGTACGACGGAAATGTCCAGCTAACTATAACACCCCTGAAACCTATGGATTTTTCAGTGAATTTCTAAAGGTTTTTTAAATGCTAATTCCTAACTATAACGTGCCTGACACCTATGTTTTTTTCAGTGAATATAAATATATATATCAATCCAAGATACTCCTATTCGTGCCTACAATCTTTAAGGGGCGGCGCGAGACCGGCGGAGAAAGACCGGTAACCAATATGCATCCAAAAACGAGATATCACTCACGCTCTCAGAAACTTCTGACGCAGATGAACCAGACTCCGTTTCAAACAAGTTGGGGGTTTATTCCAATCATAAAGCCGCCGTGACGCGTTTCGCCACCGTAGCGGCTTGTTCACACAGCGTTTGTAAACACAGAATGCCATTACATACATTTCTAAATTAGTGAAAATAAACAAAGGACTTCCTGATATGCAACAACAGTTTCTGCAACATGGGCGCCATATTATACATGCAATTATAGCCCGATTCACCCTTAATTTGATCGTTGCTTCATGTATTGTTATACAAATATGTTCTAGATATTGTACAAGTTGTTTGACTACATAACATGTGTCATCACTCCATTGTTTCTAATTACCAACTATGTCTAGGATCTGTCAATCAAAGTAGTGGACCCGTCCCTCACTACTATGGGATTCTGGTCTATGTAGTACCAAAACCTTCTTATTCGCGACCGTGCTACATATATACACATGCTAATGCATTACGTTCTAGTGCATTAATTATAATAGTTTCTCGTTCGCGTAGCAATATACTCAAAAGTCACTCGATCTCTCTTTTCATTTGTTACCCTTATTAGTGGGTGATCACATGATAGAGTCAGCTTAGTGATTGTATAAATATTATTGTAAGAAAGAAAGTCCATATAAGTTCACTCTTATAAATACATATCCAATAAAACTGATAGCAGCTGAATGGCATCTAGTTTACCCCTGCACCACCCCCCATGGTGTATACACAATTCTGTCAAACATGTGCAAAATTAAAATCTTATCTTAGATGTCACACATATTCGTAGGATGGTCTGAAGAAAAGGGTAGGGATCTCGTTGGCATTGGTCAGCGACGTATTCCCTTCCTTTTCCTCCTTAGACAGACTGTAGATAGGCTTTCAAAATCTACAAGTTAAAAACAGGTCAATAATTACTAATTACTATTCTTCTTGTAGATGTATGGCCATTTCCTCATCCAGATTATGGCCATTTGGGAAGAGGGTACACATGCCTATTATGTGTCTTGATTCCCGCTGCCTAAATCTCAAAACTCGATTGCCACCCCTGGCCTTGGGTAAGATCTGTTCAATGGCATAGTATGTTAATCTGGTGTAATCTGAAAAATGATGGCTAGCAAAATGACGGGCGATAGGATACTGCTTGTTATTGTTAGTTATCGCCCTCATGTGTTCTAGCACACTTTTTTTTGCCATATGTGTCGTACTGCCCACATAACGAAGTTTACATGGACATTCCAACACATAAATGACAAACATGCTAGTACATGTCAAAAATTGAGAGATGTTAATCATGATATTGGTACTGGTGTTCCAGTATTCCTCGACCATTTTGCTATTCCCACAGGCTTTACAGTAGCCGCATGGGAAGAAACCTTGTAGATCCATACCTCTTACACCAATATTAGAGGTTAAATCACTATGTACCAGTGAATCTCTAAAGCTGCGTCCTCTCCTGTATGTTATGTTGGGTCTTGCAGGTAGAGTCTTGCCTATTGTAGGGTCATTTCTCAAAATCTCCAAGTGTCGGTAGTTAGGAGCAGTGCGTGACTTCACGTATCAGCAGGATTATTATATCTGTGTTGTGTGGCCCGGTCAGACTCTGGTGTAAGAGGCAGAACGTTGGGGACCCAAGGAAGACTCGGAGTGACAAAGTGTGGATTCACTTTCCTCAAGAAAACCCCCTTTTGCCAGGTATTACAGTGCTCACTGAGCATGGACTCCGCCTAGAATACTATCCACTGTGGTGCAGGATGGGGGCTGTAGTCTCTACTCACCTGACGGCAGCTGCAAGTAATCTGGAGGAGCCAACTGACTTCCCGCCTAGGGGGAGGTTCTTAGCAATACAAAAGGGAGGTGCAAGTGTGATCCTTGTCGTGTGAAGGGCGTCTGAAGAAGGCACACCTATACGCCGAAATGCATTATGCCCTGCACTCTCCTAATAAAGAAAACCTTCCGAAAAGTCCCCGCTGTGTCCTCTGATCTCTTCCACTTGGGGTGGTCTGCATTGGATATATATATATATATATATATATCGAAGCTCTAGGTTGCCCTGTTGTGGGAAGCACTCTGACGCTGTTCGTGGGTAACACCCTTTTATTGGTACAAGAAGCGCAGATGGAACATCAATCGCGTAGGCAGTTCAGCAACGTCTCAGAGCCTGACGCGTTTCGAAGTGTAGAAACCTTCTTCCTCAGAGGCAAAGACGTTCTGAAGGTGTGCTTTGTGGACTTGCCCCTTAAATTGCCAAATGGCCCGCCCTTGATGGGCCCCTCATGCCGTTCTGAGCAAGGGATGCTGGGTCATAGATATGCCAGAAAACCCGGTCTGTATAGACCGCTCATCGCCATGAGCGAGGAATGCTGGGCCATGTAGTCCCTGACGAATTTGATCGCGTTGCACGTCATTTTCCTGCCGCCAAATTCAAGCCCTCAGATGGGCTTCAATGTCCATGCCCCTCTTTAAATCCGTCACAACGTCCCCAATTGCAGGTCAGCTAGGTAACTGGTCTTCTGGCCCCCGATTGTGGGGTGGTGCATTCCCGACGGCCGGACCGCCGCCAAAAATCGAAGCTCTAGGTTGCCCTGTTGTGGGAAGCACTCTGACGCTGTTCGTGGGTAACACCCTTTTATTGGTACAAGAAGCGCAGATGGAACATCAATCGCGTAGGCAGTTCAGCAACGTCCCAGAGCCTGACGCGTTTCGAAGTGTAGAAACCTTCTTCCTCAGAGGCAAAGACGTTCTGAAGGTGTGCTTTGTGGACTTGCCCCTTAAATTGCCAAATGGCCCGCCCTTGATGGGCCCCTCATGCCGTTCTGAGCAAGGGATGCTGGGTCATAGATATGCCAGAAAACCCGGTCTGTATAGACCGCTCATCGCCATGAGCGAGGAATGCTGGGCCATGTAGTCCCTGACGAATTTGATCGCGTTGCACGTCATTTTCCTGCCGCCAAATTCAAGCCCTCAGATGGGCCTCAATGTCCATGCCCCTCTTTAAATCCGTCACAACGTCCCCAATTGCAGGTCAGCTAGGTAACTGGTCTTCTGGCCCCCGATTGTGGGGTGGTGCATTCCCGACGGCCGGACCGCCGCCAAAAATCGAAGCTCTAGGTTGCCCTGTTGTGGGAAGCACTCTGACGCTGTTCGTGGGTAACACCCTTTTATTGGTACAAGAAGCGCAGATGGAACATCAATCGCGTAGGCAGTTCAGCAACGTCCCAGAGCCTGACACGTTTCGAAGTGTAGAAACCTTCTTCCTCAGAGGCAAAGACGTTCTGAAGGTGTGCTTTGTGGACTTGCCCCTTAAATTGCCAAATGGCCCGCCCTTGATGGGCCCCTCATGCCGTTCTGAGCAAGGGATGCTGGGTCATAGATATGCCAGAAAACCCGGTCTGTATAGACCGCTCATCGCCATGAGCGAGGAATGCTGGGCCATGTAGTCCCTGACGAATTTGATCGCGTTGCACGTCATGTTCCTGCCGCCAAATTCAAGCCCTCAGATGGGCCTCAATGTCCATGCCCCTCTTTAAATCCGTCACAACGTCCCCAATTGCAGGTCAGCTAGGTAACTGGTCTTCTGGCCCCCGATTGTGGGGTGGTGCATTCCCGACGGCCGGACCGCCGCCAAAAATCGAAGCTCTAGGTTGCCCTGTTGTGGGAAGCACTCTGGCGCTGTTCGTGGGTAACACCCTTTTATTGGTACAAGAAGCGCAGATGGAACATCAATCGCGTAGGCAGTTCAGCAACGTCCCAGAGCCTGACGCGTTTCGAAGTGTAGAAACCTTCTTCCTCAGAGGCAAAGACGTTCTGAAGGTGTGCTTTGTGGACTTGCCCCTTAAATTGCCAAATGGCCCGCCCTTGATGGGCCCCTCATGCCGTTCTGAGCAAGGGATGCTGGGTCATAGATATGCCAGAAAACCGGGTTTTCTGGCATATCTTGCTCAGAACGGCATGAGGGGCCCATCAAGGGCGGGCCATTTGGCAATTTAAGGGGCAAGTCCATAAAGCACACCTTCAGAACGTCCTTGCCTCTGAGGAAGAAGGTTTCTACACTTCGAAACGCGTCAGGCTCTGGGACGTTGCTGAACTGCCTACGCGATTGATGTTCCATCTGCGCTTCTTGTACCAATAAAAGGGTGTTACCCACGAACAGCGTCAGAGTGCTTCCCACAACAGGGCAACCTAGAGCTTCGATTTTTGGCGGCGGTCCGGCCGTCGGGAATGCACCACCCCACAATCGGGGGCCAGAAGACCAGTTACCTAGCTGACCTGCAATTGGGGACGTTGTGACGGATTTAAAGAGGGGCATGGACATTGAGGCCCATCTGAGGGCTTGAATTTGGCGGCAGGAACATGACATGCAACGCGATCAAATTCGTCAGGGACTACATGGCCCAGCATTCCTCGCTCATGGTGATGAGCGGTCTATACAGACCGGGTTTTCTGGCATATCTATGACCCAGCATCCCTTGCTCAGAACGGCATGAGGGGCCCATCAAGGGCGGGCCATTTGGCAATTTAAGGGGCAAGTCCATAAAGCACACCTTCAGAACGTCTTTGCCTCTGAGGAAGAAGGTTTCTACACTTCGAAACGCGTCAGGCTCTGGGACGTTGCTGAACTGCCTACGCGATTGATGTTCCATCTGCGCTTCTTGTACCAATAAAAGGGTGTTACCCACGAACAGCGTCAGAGTGCTTCCCACAACAGGGCAACCTAGAGCTTCGATTTTTGGCGGCGGTCCGGCCGTCGGGAATGCACCACCCCGCAATCGGGGGTCAGAAGACCAGTTACCTAGCTGACCTGCAATTGGGGACGTTGTGACGGATTTAAAGAGGGGCATGGACATTGAGGCCCATCTGAGGGCTTGAATTTGGCGGCAGGAACATGACGTGCAACGCGATCAAATTCGTCAGGGACTACATGGCCCAGCATTCCTCGCTCATGGCGATGAGCGGTCTATACAGACCGGGTTTTCTGGCATATCTATGACCCAGCATCCCTTGCTCAGAACGGCATGAGGGGCCCATCAAGGGCGGGCCATTTGGCAATTTAAGGGGCAAGTCCATAAAGCACACCTTCAGAACGTCCTTGCCTCTGAGGAAGAAGGTTTCTACACTTCGAAACGCGTCAGGCTCTGGGACGTTGCTGAACTGCCTACGCGATTGATGTTCCATCTGCGCTTCTTGTACCAATAAAAGGGTGTTACCCACGAACAGCGTCAGAGTGCTTCCCACAACAGGGCAACCTAGAGCTTCGATTTTTGGCGGCGGTCCGGCCGTCGGGAATGCACCACCCCACAATCGGGGGCCAGAAGACCAGTTACCTAGCTGACCTGCAATTGGGGACGTTGTGACGGATTTAAAGAGGGGCATGGACATTGAGGCCCATCTGAGGGCTTGAATTTGGCGGCAGGAACATGACGTGCAACGCGATCAAATTCGTCAGGGACTATATGGCCCAGCATTCCTCGCTCATGGTGATGAGCGGTCTATACAGACCGGGTTTTCTGGCATATCTATGACCCAGCATCCCTTGCTCAGAACGGCATGAGGGGCCCATCAAGGGCGGGCCATTTGGCAATTTAAGGGGCAAGTCCATAAAGCACACCTTCAGAACGTCCTTGCCTCTGAGGAAGAAGGTTTCTACACTTCGAAACGCGTCAGGCTCTGGGACGTGGCTGAACTGCCTACGCGATTGATGTTCCATCTGCGCTTCTTGTACCAATAAAAGGGTGTTACCCACGAACAGCGTCAGAGTGCTTGCCACAACAGGGCAACCTAGAGCTTCGATTTTTGGCGGTGGTCCGGCCGTCGGGAATGCACCACCCCACAATCGGGGGCCAGAAGACCAGTTACCTAGCTGACCTGCAATTGGGGACGTTGTGACGGATTTAAAGAGGGGCATGGACATTGAGGCCCATCTGAGGGCTTGAATTTGGCGGCAGGAACATGACGTGCAACGCGATCAAATTCGTCAGGGACTACATGGCCCAGCATTCCTCGCTCATGGCGATGAGCGGTCTATACAGACCGGGTTTTCTGGCATATCTATGACCCAGCATCCCTTGCTCAGAACGGCTTGAGGGGCTCATCAAGGGCGGGCCATTTGGCAATTTAAGGGGCAAGTCCATAAAGCACACCTTCAGAACGTCCTTGCCTCTGAGGAAGAAGGTTTCTACACTTCGAAACGCGTCAGGCTCTGGGACGTTGCTGAACTGCCTACGCGATTGATGTTCCATCTGCGCTTCTTGTACCACTAAAAGGGTGTTACCCACGAACAGCGTCAGAGTGCTTCCCACAACAGGGCAACCTAGAGCTTCGATATATATATATATATATATATATATATATATATATATATATATATACACACACACATTTGCTTGTTTATATCTTACTTTGTGTGTATGTGTGCATACATAGATATATATCTATATAAATGTATATTTACATACAGATAGTATATACACATAAATACAGATGTAAACATTTAGAGCAAACAAGACTGATTTGGAATGAAAGGTCGGTTGGCACATTGATGTTTCTGTCAAGGTGCAGTGACTGTTTTTTGTGGTAGGGGTTTTTTAGCCAGTAAGGCCTGATTTAGAGTTTGGCGGATGAGTTACTTAATCACAAATGTGATGCACATTCCAAAAGCTTTATTACAAGTGCTGTGGGATATGAAGCACTTGTAATAGGCGGACGAGGTATCTGATACAAATGGGATTTCTGGTTGGCTAAGGCTTGCGCCAAAGTCAGGCAGAAACCATAACTCTAGTCAGGGCAAGGGAGTTACATGCTGAAGATAACCCCTGCTCACCCCCTTAGTAGCTTGGCATGAGCAATCGGGTGTATCCCAGAGGCAATGTGTAAAGCGTTTGTGCAACACACACACACAGCAGTAACACACTAGGCACACCACAAAAAGGAACTCCACACAAGGTCATATAAAAAATAGCCTTTGTAACACATTAGAAACATAATCACACATTTACACTGTGCCAACTGGCACTAGGCAATATTCACAGGGGATTATATACAGAACCAGGCCAATCGGGCCATGGTCAGAACCATCAGAACAGGTAAGTCAATGTAAAACACAACCAGTAACTACTGGTACCATAATGACCTAAGCATTATGAGGTGACAGGCGCACAGAAGAAAATGCAGGAAACTGTGGTCTTGCTTGAGGATCTTTAATGTAGCTTCTGGTAAAGAGACTTCATCCTTCAGCAAACAAGTCAAACTGACTCTCAGTTCAAGTAACAACATTCTAAGCAAAGAGCATTCTAATAGAGAATACAATAGGGAATACATGTCCATGGTAACAAGGGAGAATGACATAAGGAAGGTAAGAACACTACATCACCTCCCTTTTTTCATTAACAGAAACTAAATAAAGATATAAGAAGAAGAGAAGATAATTAAAAGCACTAGACACAATCTTGAAAACGAAGAGGAAGCTTCCTCAACCTGCATGGTCTCCTTTCGTCAGACTGTGAAGGAGCGGCAGGAATACAAGAGGAAGTCTCCTCAGTACATTCTGAAGGACATTTGTCAATTCTGTTGAGGTTCCACACTCTATGATCTTGGGTTCTGACTGCATTTCCCAAGAGTTTAATTACTTTGATTGGATGACCAAACTTGGACTTACCGAATCTTCTTTCAGGGAGTTTTACCTTGACCCAGTCACCAACCTGAACAACAGTTCTTTTCACAGCTTTTCTTGCATCAAACACATTTCTCCTCTTCACTATCTTCTCTAACTCACGATCTTTCCAACCCACCATACGATCAACCACACCACCTACTTCCATCCTTCTTGAAGTCACCCAAAGGGGATTCACTTGCGTACTAGGCACCCTTCCTTTAAACAAAGTAAAAGGTGTGACACCTGTAGAGGAATGAGGCATGAATCTGTATTCACATACTTTTTTCTTGACTGCCTCTTCCCAGTTACAACTAGACACTACGTCTAGTTGCATAGCTTCTTTGAGAACTCTTATGAACCTCTCAACACGCCATTGCATTGTGGGTGATACAAAGCTCCACCACTCCAGAAGTAAATTGTACACCATTGTCCGTCAAAATGGAACAAGGTAAACCCTCATTTGCAAAGAGATCGTCAAGAAAACTAATCACAGATGATGAATCCACAGAATTGACAATTTTTATAACTGGCCACCTGGAAAACATATCAACACAAACAAGAACGTATCGATCTTGAGACCTGACCTTAACTGGACCCAGGATATCCAGGGCAATATCCACCCAAGGACCAGTGGCTTGTTTTCTGACAACCATAGGTTGAGTTCTACATTTAAGAACCTTGTCACTATTAGCACAATGAGAACAAGAACGCACTAACCTTTCAATCTAGGTGTCCATTGCAGGCCACCATAGGCTTCCCTTAGCCTTTCTTTTGTTTTTGCGATACCCATGTGACTAGCGTGTGCATTCTCTATCAACTTGTGACGTAGAATCAACGGAACAACAAGTCTACTCCCTCTGAAAAGAAGTCCATTGAAAAAGGACAATTCTTCTTTGACACACCAGAATCCTCTAACCTCTTCATCACACTCACGTTTTTCGCACCACCCGTCACGTACATAACATATAACTCGCTGTAGAACTGAATCATCTCTCAAACTTGCATTCCATTCTTCCTCAGTGACTACACCTTCAGTGACCACACAAACCTTTAAATCCTCTCCAGAGTTTTCACCAACAAAAGAGTCATCATCACTACCATCAGAAATAGCTGCACCACCGAGTCTAGACAAACAATCTGCTAGGATGTTGTTAGCTCCTGGTAAATAAGAAACAAGAAATTCAAAATCTTGCAGTGCAACCACCCATTTTCTTATTCTATGCGAGACACAATCAATCCCTTTCTTTTCAAACGCTTCTTTTAAAGGCTTGTGGTCAGAGACCACAGAAAAGCGTTTGCCTCACAAAAATTTCTTACGTTTTCGAACAGCCCAATATACAGCCAAAACTTCCTTCTCAACTACCGAGTAGTCGCACTCGTCATCTCTAAGCGGTCTGGAGATGAATAAAATGGTGTTATCTACCTTTTCACCATGTTGTAAAAGTACAGCACCCAGACCCTTGCAACTAGCATCTGTCATGACATAAGACTCTTTAGTGGGGTCAAAGCTAGAAAGATTGGGTGCTTTGTTCAAACAATCTTTGATCAGGTCAAACTCATCACTACAAGATTTATCCCAAATTAATTCACATCCTTTTTTTAGCAAAGCCCTGATGCTTTCTGTTTTATGCGCAAAACCAGGAACAAATTTATTATAAAATTCGTCCGTCGCTAAAAACTTGATGAGTTCATCTTTGTTCACCGGATAGTTGAGATTGGAGAGGGCCTCAACTAAAGGTGGTTTAGGTTTGATGCCTGACCCTGAAATCAAATGTCCAAGATACTCAATTTCTTTGACATCAACTTTGCATGTATCTAACCTGAGAGTGAGACCTGATTCTTGTCATTTGGACACCACTTCATTTACCCTCACATCATGTTCTTGTAGACTCACACCATGAACAAGGACATCGTCCTGGTAGACTTTGACTCCAACAATTCCAGCCAAGATGTTCTCCATTACTCATTGAAATACCGATGCGGCTGATATCAACCCAAAAGGCATCCTGAGGAACTTATAGGTGCCAAAAGGTGTGATAAAAGCCAGCAAATCTTGGCATGAGGGATGGAGCCTGACCTGATGATAGGCCGAGGATAAGTCTAACATTGAAAAGTGAGTGGCACCAACCAAAGAGGACAACATTTCAGCTATGTTCGGAAGAGGGTAACAGTCAACAACCACAGCCTTGTTGAGTTCTCTCATATCAATGCATAATCTCGCCTCTCCGTTGGCTTTGCGGGCCATAACAACTGGAGAGACCCACTCGGTGGCTTCAACTTCTTGGATGACACCATTCTCCAATAACTTTTTCAATTCAGCTTTCATTTTATCTTTGACTAACAGAGGTACATTCCTGACCTTGGCCACTTAAGGTACTTTTCAATTTAATTAGGTGTAAGTATTTCTTAAGACACCCTAGTTTTTTATCAAAAACTTTGGGAAACTTACTAATCCAGGTGCCGTGATCAAAGACTGAAGCAACAGTAAGTAGATCCCTTAAGCGCACAGAAGGAGATTCATTGGGATCCAGAAAAACACCAAGATCGCGTTGATGAGACCAACTGATCAGGGAATCCCCCTTCATTGACACATATATCTTCCCTGCAGTAATCCTGCTTTTAAAATCTATCGTACCAACAAAATAGCCCAACAGTTTTATAATTTGGCCACCATAACCTCTTAGAACAATGTCCGGTTTAAACAGCTTGACTTTTCTGAATAAATGTTTCTCGTAGAATACTTTGGGCACCAAAGTAATTTTAGCCCCTGAGTTAAACAACATTTCGACGTAATTATCATTAATCAGAACTTTTTCCATGGGCCCATCAATTACCTTATCACTGTCTTGCAAGACAACAAGATTTTCATCATCTTGGTCATAAATGTCTACCTCCCTTATATTCTTTTGGTTCCTTTTGGATCTACAACACTTAGAAAAGTGTGCTTTCCTTTTACAAATCGAGCAAATAGTTTTCCACCCAGGACAGTCTTTAAAGTTAGCAACATGTCCTGTGTTCCCACAATGGAAACACTTTACTGGAAAAGACTTAGGGGCAGATTTACAAGTCCTTTGCGGCACTTTTGCACTGTTGTTGCGTCACTTTTGTGATGCAGCGGCAGCGTAAAAGTTGCGGCCCATTTCCAACGTGACGCATCTAGGGATGCACCGAAAGTGACACATGTCTACAGATGCGTCACTTTCTTGTAAATCTGCCCCTTAGTATTAAAATTTGAACGTGTCAATTTTGATGAAAATGAGGTACTCTGTTGAGAAGATTTGGGTGATTTGTCAGACGTGGTAGCTTTTATTTCCTTCACATCAGTGTTAGAACTCGTATGATTGTCTGCATCTTTGCGTATAGCTTCAACGCATGCTTTGGAATGCTCGTGCATTTTCAAGGTGGTGATAACATCTTGAAGAGACGGAATATCCTTTTGCCAAGGGTATCTTTAGCTTTATCAATGGACGAACCCAACATGAGCTGATCTCTGAGTCTCTCGTCCAAACTTCCTGCAAATGAACAAGTTGAAGCAAGCTTGCGTCAGGCAGAGACATATTGCTCAACCAATTCATCATGCCTTTCTACTCTCTTTCCAAAGTGATATTGTTCTAATATCATGCTCATTTTTGGAAGATAATGTAAGTCTGTTTTCTTGATACAGATCTTGTATTCATTGAGTGAGTCAGACTCACCATCAGGTAGATCAGATAGGTGCTCAAATACCTCCTGTCCCTCTGAACCGAGACAATGCAGGAACAGAGATAACTTTCTTTCTGCACTTGGAGACGTGCCACAAACCCTGGCGTAATTGACAAAAACTTTTTTCCATTTTAACCAGGGTATGGGGGGTTCACCAGGAGCAGAAAGAACGAAAGGAGGAGGGGTGACGTTCTGCATGACAGCAAAAAGGTGAGTAGTAAGAGGTACAACGAGAATGCTTAACAAGAACAAGTGTGTGGATAGTGGCAAGAAATAAGAGTGCTGGTAAAGAGCTTTGCAGATGAAGCACAACTACTGAGTTAATAGTACACAAGTTTATGTAAATTGCTGTGCAGATCAGCGTAGAATGCAGTGTAGGAGACTAGCGTTGAACTGCAGTTCTGTGATTTTACGAAAAATAAAGCTGTGCAGATCAGCGTGAAAAAATGATAACACAAAAGAAGATCCTTTTAAAGGTGGTAGCGTTGATCTGCAGTCACACTCTTGATAAGTTATAATAAAATGATGCTGTGCAGATCAGTGTGTAAATAAATATTAAAATAAAAGAAGGGACTATTAAGCGTGCAGGTGTTGATCTGCAGACTCGATATTATAATAAAATAATGCTGTTCAGATCAGCGTGAAAATGATTGAGACAAAGAAAACAGTACCTTTAAGTAGGCGATCCAACGAAGGAAAGAGACAGGTGTCAAACGATGAAGTTATCCTTCCCAGAGCCAAGGTGCTAGACCTGATCTAAGATGGCCGTAGGAGCGCGGCGTCTGACAAAGGAATGATGCTGACATGAGGAACCCAACGACAATGTAGAAATGTAGACGTATGTAGTGTCATGGACGTAGAATTACGTCACGGTAGGCAAGGAGACGTTGGGAAGAGGACGCTGGAATCAGGCACGGCCAGGCAACTCGGGTTGCTAAGGAACAGCAACTGGCATGTTGATAGGCCTCACCTCTGGATGACTCGGCAGGGTGACAGGCCCCAAAGTAGTAACTTCAGAAGACACAGCGGACTCTGTAAAAGGTCGAGACACTTCAGAAGGCACAGCGGACTCTGTAAAAAGTCAATTGAAGCAGAGGTGAACTTCAAAAGAAAGGTAGTCTTTCCAAAGTAGAGTTGAAATATGTACAAATGTTGAGTTGAGGTCTCTTGATGTAGATCGGTAGGTTTATGATCGTCGCCAAAATGAGGTGACAGGCGCACAAAAGAAAATGCAGGAAACTGTGGTCTTGCATGAGGATCTTTAACGTAGCCTCTGGTAAAGAGACCTCATCCTTCAGCAAACAAGTCAAACTGACTCTCAGTTCAAGTAACAACATTCTAAGCAAAGAACATTCTAATAGCGAATACAATAGGGAATACATGTCCATGGTAGCAAGGGAGAATGACATAAGGAAGGTAAGAACACTACACAGTATCACATTAGCATTAGACACCATCCTAACATATCATAGCATGACATTAGGCAATAAAACACATTAGGCCCAAACCTCATTAGCATAAACACATTACACACTAGGCCTCACCAGCATAAACACATTATGCATAAACATCCTAAGCATAAACACATTATTTCATAGGCATTACAAGCATAAATCACATTATGCAATCACATTAGGGCCTTGTGCCCTACCAACATAGAACTGACCCCCCGGCCCACTAGCCTTTCGCTGGGGCTCAAATGTCCTCTGTCCCAAAACGTTAGGGCTGGCTGCCAATGCAGAAGAATCCAAGGGCCAATTGTGCTGGCACCGCTGTGCCCTCTGGAGCCCCCACTGGGACTCTCTAAAACAACTGAGGCCAAATGAGCACTGACAATATGCCCCGATCTTGGACTGCCCACACACAACAATGACCCAAAAGGAGCACGGGCACTAACTGTGCCCTCTGGAGTCCCCGCTGGGACTCTAATTAAAGGCGGCCCAAACGTTCCAGCTGCCCTCTATTAGGCAGGACAGCTGTGACAAATAACTCAAAGAGAAGGCACGGGCACCTCGGGACCCCCACTGGGGCCCTAAGAACAAATATGGCCCAAAACGAACTTCGTACTGGCACTAACAGTGCCTGAGGAGCCCCTTTCACTGGGCTCCTCCTGGAACAATTACTCGGTCCCACCGTGTGCCCTCTGCAGGCCCCCACTCACCGGGCTGTTCAAAGAAGGCTTTACTTGATTCAGCAATACGCCGGGCTCTCCTCCATTCACGGGAGACCCGCTCACAAATGCGCCATCTTCTGGACTCCTCCATGGAGGTTGCTCATTGTAGGGAAGGCGTGCACTGACCAAAGGGAGCCCGCGAGGCTCCGTTATCTTCCTGGGCCGCTGGTGGAACCCGCGAGACACCATCCTGCTCTAGGATACTGGTGTTACTCTCAGGTGGCACTTCAAAAGGCTCTCGGCTTCCTCTTCCAGGAGGCGGAAGCTTCACCCTGGATCAGGCTTCACTCGCCTGACTTCCCATGCGGCCCCGCTGCCATTGGCTGTGGCGGCCTAGGCAGCTTCCTCTTTACGGCCCTTGCCCGAGTCAGGCACCTTGCCTGACAGGCTTCCGATCTCTGTGGCGATTTCCTGGTGGTGCAATGCGGGGTGGGCACCGGCTTTATAAACAGGCATAAATGCGGGGTGGACTTCTGCCTGGAATATCATAAATGTGGGGTGGGCTCCCGCCCGACTGCAGAAGCCCCAAAATGCGGGGGAATCTCCACGTCGGGATTCCATCCTAAAAGCGAAGCAGCCCAGTGCCTCAAGTTAAAGCCCAAAATGCTCCTTTTGTGCCAGGAAAATAAAGATGCAGCGCTCACGAAGCGCTGTGAGTCCTTCAAGGTCAGGGGCCAAAGCTGGGCCCAGGGAGGCCAGCACACAGGGCCCTCCAGCAGGGAGGCAAGCCCTTGTGGCGGTTCCTCCTGGGCCCCAACAGTAGCAAGCCGCAGTAAGCACAGGAACAGCACAAACTTCATGGGGTCACACTTACAGCCCCTACATTTATACTCATTTTCTCCTTTGTCTGCAGCACAGGGCTTTGGGGGGAACCAGATGCAACTGGTTCAGGGGGAATTGGAGCACTCTCATTACAAGGCTCCTCTTCCCCTTTGTCAGGTGGGGACTCGTCATCAGACACACCACAGGGAGCGGAGCCAGCATTGTACGGATAGGCACAGACCTATTCAGGTACCAGGGACTACTCCTCTAACTACTCCAAATGCAGATTTCCCATTCAGCCTAGTGCTGACTCACCCTGCCCCTCCTGGAGCCACACACACCTCACAAGCCCCTGTCACTAAAAAGCCAGACATGCAATTCACATCAGGCAGGCAGACACATAGCACACAGAAATGCCAACTTCTAAAAGTGCAAAAACAACAGTTGATGGACAGAATGCAGAACAATGTCATACATTCACCCCGGTACGGAGATCTGGACCTAAATCCATCATTTTTTTGCTCACCATGCCGTTCCAGTTTGAACCCCGCCATATGCAAATCAGTCTTGACCCTGTGCCTCATGGGTACTGAGGTTCCGTGTGAGACGGGACGGCACTTTTTGAGTGGTGACGAATATGGACGAGTGTGGTATCTATGAACCGCAAATGACGAGTACAGTGGGTGTGCGAAGTTTCGCTATGCAGCCTTGTACGGTTCGTCTCATTTTTGTGTTCGTTCATTCGAACCCTCGGGTTCCATTTTAGATACAGCGTCCATTTTGTTTTCTTGCCCTCAAGTAGCCAGCGAACGGGCTTTTGTCCGTTTCGTGACCCTGGGACTGTCAAGATAGTATGAAGGACACGTGTTTCTTTGAGGTGACTTTTATGACGAGGGGAATGACACGAGTAAGGCAGATGGCCCCGCTCGAGGCTCATCTTGCCGCTCCGGTCTATTGTTTCAGTCACGCATACATTAGACACGAGGTCTTTGATCCCTCTCTCGAGTTTCCTTTATTGCCTCTAGCATTCTTTTCTAACCTGTTGTGCATCCTCATCCTTTCCTCGCATCCTGTTTTCCGTCCTTCCTCTTAATGTGTTTATTGCGGAGGGGATATGTTTTTACAGTTGGGAACCGGCAAGACTGTTGTAATTATGTTCCGGCCTCCTGAAACATGAACGCGACCTTTTTTTTGAAGTTTATTGTGGGAACTGAGTTGTAACCTTTGTTCGCCATACTGCGCTATGGCAAAAACGTGTATAAAAGGAGCGACCCACTTCTATGAATTTGAAGCAGTCTCCGAGAACCTACACGCTGTGTACTTCTTGTGACTTCTGTATCCCTGCAGTAAATAAACGCTGATCTCTGACGTCACTGGAAGTGTCCCGTGTCTCTGTGTCTTGTACGCCAGAACAGGTAACCCACGAAGGTTTCAGGTGTTGTCCCCTGGCACCGCTGGGTCTTAAGAAAACCCAGTCCTTCAGTTGGCGCCCAACGTGGGGCGACATCAACGGTACCGGTCCAAAGCCCGACGATCGTGAGGAACTTCGTGTGAAATCTCCGAGGGAAGGTGCACCCCGCTTCATCGATCCAGTTGTCGAAATAAGTGGCCCGACGTCCTTTCCGCGAAGATCCCCGCCTCCTGACGGCTGCGACGGACCGATGCCCTGACTGTCGACCTGTTTGGTGCCTGGCGTAGTCCTTTGTACGGCGAGACGATAGACGGGCCTTCCTGGTGACGCCACTGCTCCCTCTCAGTTAAGTATTTGTGGGTCGCTCCCAGTGTTGCTTTGTTGGTTGCATGGTTCCATTGCATTTGTGGTTCTTAGTTGTTGGTTCTTAGTTGTTGGGTTTATTTGACGATTGCAATTGCCAAAAACCGAGGGTCTTGCATTTTTTTGCGAGGACATCGTAATTCGATAGCCCTTGAAGTTTGTATACTCGGTTAGTGTGCACGATGCCTGGCCGTAGTACTTTGTTTGGGTTTCTCAAATGTTGCAGCATGGATTCCCGGCTGGAGGATTCCTGCCCGATACCTCCGGTTGGAACTCCGCTTTATGAGCTCTATAGTCGCCATGGCGTGGGTCCTATCGTATATAATGAATATTGGGTTCGCTATACTAAAAAGGATGGTGTCCTTAGTTGGCCACCTCATGGCAGTTTTGAGACTGCCATTTTAGATAACTTGGAAGCGAAATTGTTTAAAAAGAAAGCTAGGCCGGCCATGTTTGATTCCTTCCGGTTATGGCGGAAAGAGGCCAAGCAGAAAGAAATCAAACAGAACAAGAAAAATAAACGAGAAGGTGTCATTACGGTGATGCGCAATGCAGAACAGTAT
This sequence comes from Triturus cristatus, assembly GCF_964204655.1. Lineage (NCBI taxonomy): Eukaryota > Metazoa > Chordata > Amphibia > Caudata > Salamandridae > Triturus > Triturus cristatus. Next base: position 1,207,313,985 of record NC_140591.1, on the reverse strand, counting down.
CAGTTAGACAGAAACGAGAAGGAGCAAGAAGTTAGTGCTCGGCTTCACCATATGTCGGTGGACAAATGTTACCCGACGCTACCTTCTACGATCGATAAGACAGGAGAAGAATCGGTGGAAGATTCGCTTTTGTCTTATCTGATGAAATCGCCACCTCCTTATGCTCCTGATGTTATGGGTCTTGTTAATCCCCCTCTTCCTCAACCTGCTGTTTTGGCGGCTGCTGGTCAGCCCGCCGTTCCTCCTGTACTCCCGAATCCCCTTGGGCCACAGATCGTACATCCCCTTGGTCCGGTTTCTCTCCCTATTGCACCTTTCCCAGTCCCTCCTCAGTCTGTTGTTCCCGCTACTCCTGCTGTTGCATCTACCTCTACTGTTTCTGCCCCTATGGCTGTTACACCTTCGTCTTCTTCCTCCTCCCCTTCTGTTCGTAGCCGTCTCTTGACTGCTGTTGCTTCTCTTTATTCTCCGTTCTTTGGGCCGATACTTGGCTCGACTCTTTCGGATGTTGCTCAAAGACGTAGTCAGCTTCCTGATGATAGGGAACGTGAATCATTGGTAAAAACGGCGCGCAGATGGATTCGCAACCCTGTTAGATACACCCCACGTGTGGTGTTCGAAACATTTTCTCAGTTCAATGCGCCCACGCAACGATTTGTGTTCGAAGAATTGTGTAAGTCATTAAAAGAGGAGTGGGATGATGATATGGCTGATGATATGCCACCTGAGGTTTCCGAGCTACAGCTCCGGTTTGCCACGGGTGTCATTGTAGGTGATAAAGTCCGCGAGGCTTTAGAACGTTTGTTATCTTTTCGATGTACAGTGCAACCACGCGCACTGTTTAAGGACGCGACCACGGAATGGATGGCACAACCTGGTCAGTATCCAATGCGAGAAGTTCCCCCAGTATGGATGCCAGGCGATGCTGCTGCTGTCCCTCCTGTCCAACCGCACTTCCAGAGAGTGTGGATACACCTCCCTTGGAAGCGGTCGGAAGTTTTGCAAGTGAAACAATCCCTGCCCGATCCTCGTAAGAACCCTGCGGGTTATTATAAGGAGCTGTCCCAATTGGTGGATGCTACAGTTATGAACCTAGCCGATATCGATATGTTGTTCGGTAATGTGGTGCCTCAGCCGGTTTGGGCGAAAATCCGTCATGAAAATCATGTAGCCGAGTTAGGCGGTGACTGGGCTGCCCTTACAGCGGCAGATGCCCGGCAGGTCGGTGGGGCTAAACCTGAACAGGTTATTGCGGCCTTGCCTCAGAGGATTATTACCCTCATGAAGACGCTTATGCCAGCGATGCGCGTCAATTGGGACAAACTATCAGCATGCAGGCAAAAGAAGGATGAAAGTGTGTCCGACTTCTTTACTAGGTTCGAAGAGGCGTTCCTTGATCATAGTGGTCAGGATATGGGTTCTGAGGGTGGTCAACGGTTGTTCGTTGACAAATTTGTATCGAATTTGTTGCCCGACTTGAGCAACAAGTTGAAGAATTCTGAGAGTGCGTGGGCTGTTTCTACCACTGCCCAAATATTGGCTACGGCCCAATATTATGAGAATAGAGAAAAAGAGGAAAGTGAGCGTGCAGAAAAGAAAACTAAGGATCTTAAAACTAAGGTCTTGTTGCAGCAAGCTTATCCTCCGCGTTCGAATTTTAGTGATGCGCAGCAACCCAACAGATCGCAACCACAGTTTTCTAAGCCACAGCAGCGCAATGCTTCGCCTGCGCCCCGCACTGTGCTGAGATATAATCAGTGCGCATATTGTCGTGGGGAAGGTCATTTTAAGTTCGATTGTCCGGTTTTACGTGATAGGGCTACTGGTGTGTCGGCTCGGGGAGGACGTGGTGGTCCTCAACAGACTTCTCGTGGTAGAGGTCGCGGAGTTACCCAGAACCAGACCGAACGTTTTTCGACGTTTTCGGATTCGCAGAATTGTTTCGATCGACGCGAATCATCGTCTGATCGGTCTGCACAGTATCATGTGGACGATCATTATGTTGAGTGTGATGTTGATGCGGATGGTATCTACTAGGACAGCCGTAGACAAAGGAGGGGAGAAGTATCAGTTCCGGTTGATCAGAAAGGGCCCTATGTTGCAGTAGCCACTTTGGGCGTTGTTGAGCCTTTTCTGTTGGACACTGGTGCAGCGAAAAGTTCCATCATGCATTCTAAACTCCCTGGCGCGCCTTTGTCTGGCTTAACGAATGTCTCCGTTGGATTTTCTGGCGCCCCTGTTAGCAATCCGGTCTCCAGCCCTTTGCCCCTTACAATTGGGTCTCATGAGCTGGAAGCTCCTTTGATTTTGACTACTGGTTGTGGTGAGAATCTTTTGGGCTTAGATCTGTTGAAGAGGCTACATGCGACTCTGTACTGTTCTCCTACGGGTGTGGAGCTTACGTTGGGTAAGAACGTGATTTCCCCTATGTATTTGTCGATCGACAAACTCCCCCCGGAATTGAGGTCTCTTCCAGATTCCTTGTGGGCAACAGGTCCCAATGATGTGGGCCTGTTGGATATACCACCTTATGTTGTCCAACTAAAAGTGGGTGCGCGTTTGCCACGTATACCTCAGTATCGTATCTCCCTTGATGGCGAACGGGCACTGTTAGCGATCATTTACGATCTGATCGGCAAAGATGTTATCGAGGAGACACGAGGTAATGTGTGCAATAGTCCCGTGTTGCCTATTCTGAAACGAACGGATCCCTCCAAGCCTCCCGTGTATCGTTTAGTTATCGATTTGCGAGAGGTAAACAAAGTTGTTGTTCCACAGTTTCCTGTGGTACCAGACATTACAGCTTTACTGACTCTGATCCCAGCCACTGCATCATGGTTCTCGGTCATCGATCTGAAAAATGCGTTCTTCAGTATTCCGATTGCTGTAGAAAGCAGAGATTTGTTTGGTTTCTCATTAGGTGGGCGTAGCTTCAGATTCAAACGCGCTCCACAGGGCTACTGTGAGAGTCCATCAATCTACAGCCAAGCTCTTAAAAGTCAACTTGATGCGTTTGTGTTACCGGCTGGTGCAGCCTTGATTCAGTACGTTGATGATCTGTTAATTGCTGCTGACACTGAACAGCTCTGTAAAGTCGCTACAGTGTCTTTGTTACAGCACCTTTGCGACTTGCATCATAAAGTGTCACCTTCCAAATTACAATATTGTTGTCAAGAAGTAACCTACCTCGGTCACTTATTGTCAAAGGCGGGAAGAAGGTTGACCCCTGAAAGAATTGCAGCAATTGCTCGAATGACTGTGCCGACAACTCAGAGAGATGTGCGTGCCTTTTTAGGGATCACGTCGTACTGCAGACAGTGGATCCCGAATTTTTCACTGTTAGCGAAACCATTGGTAGCTCTCACGTGCAAGGACGTTTCGACTCCTTTGCCTTGGACGGAGGAATGTCAGAAAAGTTTTTCTGAACTACGTGATGCACTGTGTTCGGCTCCTGTGTTAGGTACTCCTGATTACAGTAAGCCTTTCACATTATACGTCCATGAGAGGGATGGTTGTGCGTTGAGTGTTCTAACGCAACAATTTGGTGATAAGCAGCGTCCGTGTGCATATTTTTCCTCGACCTTAGACCCGGTAGCTAGAGCGTTGCCAAGTTGCTTGAGGGCGACGGCGGCAGCTGCGGCGTCTATTCGGCAGTCCGCAGGTTTGGTCATGGACAATATGCTCATAGTAATGGTTCCGCATGCAGTCGATACGCTCTTGAATCGGACAAAGACTCAACATCTAACGAGTGCACGGTTGTCTGGGTATGAGCTTACCCTTTTGGCAAGTCATATTCAGATTAAGCGCTGTAATGTACTGAATCCGGCGACATTGTTGCCGATTAATATAGAAGCAGATAATGTGCTGCCCCATGATTGTTATTTACGAACTGAGGAAGAAACAAAAGGTCGTGTGGACCTTAAAACCACTCCCTTGTCGGATCCCGATGGTACTTTGTATGTGGATGGCTCTTGTTTCAAGTTGCCGAATGGCGATGTGACGACTGCGTATGCTGTGGTGACATTGAGCACGGTTGTGGAAACTGCGAGATTGAACCAGAATTCAGCACAAGCGGCAGAATTAATTGCATTAACGAGAGCGTGTGTTCTGTCGAAAGGAAAGCGTGTGAATGTGTTTACCGACAGTCAGTATGCGTTTGGTGTTGCGCACAACTTTGGAAGATTGTGGAGAGAGAGAGGATTTATGACATCGCATGGTACGAAGATTCAACACGGACAACTAGTGAATGATCTTTTGGATGCACTTACGTTGCCTAAACAAGTGGCGATCATCAAATGTAGTGCGCACCGGAAAGTGACGGATGATGTTGGTCGTGGTAATGCATTTGCGGATGAGATTGCTAAAGGAACGGCTAAGAATCTTGCGACTCGAATGTATGTTACGAGTTCAGTGAGATGGCCGGAAGAGACTGGTATGTGTGAAAATACTGTCGAGAGTGTGAAAGAAATTCAGAATGGAGCTACTGAAGCTGAAAAGACCAAGTGGAAAGAAAGTGCAGGGAAATTGGATATGCATGGATGTTGGGTTGATCTGACGGAATGTCAGAGATGGATGCTTCCAGATGCATACGTGTTAGCTGTTGTGACGATGGCTCATTGGTTATCACATATCAGTGCGAAAGGAATATGCAAGTTCTTGTCCCCTGTGTGGAGGAATGATGGTATTGCTAAGTGTGCCGAACGAGTGGTTAAGAATTGTATGGTGTGTTTGATGCACAATCCTGGAAAAGGCACCCCCACTCCACCTGGTCATTTCGCTCCTCCTACCTGTCCCTTTGAGGTTATCCAGTTAGACTTCATCCATATGGAGAGATGCAATAACCTGAAGTATGTTTTGGTTGTGGTTTGTGCGTTCTCCAGATGGATCGAGGCCTATCCTCTTAAGGATAATACTGCCCTGTCCACAGCGAAAATCTTGCTGAAGGAATACTTCCCTAGGTATGGAATGCCGCGGATTGTGTGGTCGGATAATGGAAGTGAGTTTGTGGGAAGTGTAATGCAGAGTGTGTGTAAGGGCCTTGGAATAAAGCAGAAATTCCACAGTGCCAACCATCCTCAGGCAGCGGGTTTGGTTGAAGGGTACAATGGTACCCTGAAGCTGAAACTCGCTAAGATCCAGGCTTCGACTGGTCTGTCATGGCCTGATGCCTTGCCTCTGGCTCTCCTATCGACCAGAGCAACTGTACACTCTCGAGTAGGGCTCAGCCCATATGAGATTGTGTTCGGTCGCCCTGCAAATATTTGGGGAGTCCCAAGACCTAGGGTTTTTGATAGTCTTGAATATCCAATGTTGATCGATTATTTGTATGATTTGACCACTAAACTACGATTAATTCATCAACAGGTCTTTGAAGCTCTACCGGCGCAGACAGAGGGTCCTGGACATCAGCTCCGGCCAGGTGACTGGGTAGTCACCCGAAATTTCGGTCGGAAGCGTAATTTGGAGCCAAGATTTGTTGGACCCCACTTAGTCTTGTTGACGACGAGGACAGCGGTTCGACTGGAGGGCCGGAAGAATTGGGTCCACGCCAGTCATACAAAGAAGGTACCGATCCCCTTACCAACTGACGGTTGGGTGAGAACTGGGATTCCGGCCGAAGAGACTGAGACTCCCTCGCGTTTCGTGCCGTTCAGCGACGCTCAACTTGTGGAGGATTCGTCATTGCCCTATCCACAAGTGGAGTCATCAGTAGCAGAAAACCCAAGGTCCGACTCGTCATCTGCTTCATTGAACACTGCTGCGCCATCTGAACAATTGTTCGTAGAACAAACTCAACCTGGAAGAAGTCGATACTTTCTTCGTTCAAGGACTTCAAGGACTAATAAAAAATTGATAGTATAGTGGTTTTGACGTTACGAATGTTATGAACAATTACATCCTTTCTTTTTAAGTTTTTCGTGTTTTCCACTGCTAAGAGATTTGTAATAAATTTGAACCTCTCCATCCGGGTTACCGTAGGGCCGTGCGAGTACTTCTTTCTGTTTAGCAGGTTTCTGACGCTAGGTTGGTTACTTTTGTCGATTCCTGGGAACTCCTGGGAATTGATAATCGCTGCTCAGAACAAAGTGCGTCAAGAACGTCACGGACGGTTTGTAGAGGATGGCATTCTTTAAGCTGGTGGAAGAAGAAAGGGTGTTGGCACAGAGATCAGAGTTATGGAGGGTCGTGCGAACAAAATGTTTTCTGTTCCAGGTGTTTTTGTTATTCCTAACTGTATCTATGTTATTGGTGGGCGGAGTGTATTTTGGGGTATCGAAATTCTTGCTTTCTGTTTCGCCTACCTCCTCTCCTAACCTAAGTTCCCGCACTACTGTTTCCCCACATTCTTTTCATCCTTTGCCTCAACACGAACAGGTTAGACGTGCGGAATTCAGGAATAATTCTTTTGTCCAACTCCTACATCAGCACCAGTTAGTGGTGAATACTACAAATTGTTGGGTATGTGGTTTAATGCCACACACCATGGATAGGGGTATTCCGTACTTGGTCCTTCCATACAGTTCCCAGGGTTCAGCTCGAGCATTCCAAACCATGTTTCGCAGTGCACTAGACTCTTACCCTAGTCGAGAGCCACGATCTGTCAAGTCCGGTCCTGGTCCGTACCACAAGCCTCTGGCGATAGCCATAGCAGATCTGGACAGAGATATTTTCGATGTATCACTCATTCCAGACGAAGAAGTACAGGCTTATAAGGATCTGAGTGAGGCTGAGTATGGTACGTCAGTGGGGGATAGACAGTTGAAGAGCTCGTCCCCTATATGGATTGTACCGCACCTTGGTAATTTCTGTTTGCAAGGTTTGGGTCGAAATCCGAGAGCACAACTTGGGAACAGTGCTTGCACTGAGACGTATGTCCTACCGATGCTCTCTTCCCCTGTTTTTCTGACCGCCAAGGGCACCTATTTTGTGTGTTATGAGCGCGCATATACATGGTTACCCCGCGACTTCTCGGGTACCTGTTATATTGCGAATCTCTTACCTCCGACCTTCACAGTTGCTTCTGACTACCACAAAACCAGAGTCGTGAGAGGCGTAATCAGCAAAGAGGATACTGCTGGTCAAGAAGCAGGAGACTTCTTTAAGGGTTTCCTGCCGTTTTGGGGACCTATGGTTAATAGTAGGAACCTAAGACAGTTGACCCGTGTGGTGGAATCGACCGCTAATATTACTGCAAACGCCCTTGGTAATCTAACAGCGGAACTACAGGCGGATAGACTCATGACGTTGCAGAACCGTATGGTTCTAGACGTTGTTCTTGCAGATCGAGGGGGTGTGTGTAAAATTATCCATTCGAGTTGTTGCATTTTCATCCCTGACAATGCTCCGACTGTGTATCAAGCCATCTCGCAGTTGCATAAGATTTCCGAGTCCATACACGTGGACGAAGGTAATTGGACGCTTCTAGGATGGTTTTGGGGCCTGATGTCAACTTGGGGTTGGAATATTCTGATGATTGTAGGGGCTGTTGTAGCGTTTCTGTTCACGTGTTGTCTTTGTGTTCAGTGTGGTCCTGCCTTATGTGGCCAATGTGCTGCGACGTGTATAAGGCGGCCATCTGTTACCAAGGAGACATTGATGGATAGAATGATGTTTCAGCAGCATCTGAACGATCTGATGAATATCGATATAGATTCTGATCTAGACTAGTGCTTGCCTACATGAGGGCAAAAGGAGCGTCTGAGGTTCCGTGTGAGACGGGACGGCACTTTTTGAGTGGTGACGAATATGGACGAGTGTGGTATCTATGAACCGCAAATGACGAGTACAGTGGGTGTGCGAAGTTTCGCTATGCAGCCTTGTACGGTTCGTCTCATTTTTGTGTTCGTTCATTCGAACCCTCGGGTTCCATTTTAGATACAGCGTCCATTTTGTTTTCTTGCCCTCAAGTAGCCAGCGAACGGGCTTTTGTCCGTTTCGTGACCCTGGGACTGTCAAGATAGTATGAAGGACACGTGTTTCTTTGAGGTGACTTTTATGACGAGGGGAATGACACGAGTAAGGCAGATGGCCCCGCTCGAGGCTCATCTTGCCGCTCCGGTCTATTGTTTCAGTCACGCATACATTAGACACGAGGTCTTTGATCCCTCTCTCGAGTTTCCTTTATTGCCTCTAGCATTCTTTTCTAACCTGTTGTGCATCCTCATCCTTTCCTCGCATCCTGTTTTCCGTCCTTCCTCTTAATGTGTTTATTGCGGAGGGGATATGTTTTTACAGTTGGGAACCGGCAAGACTGTTGTAATTATGTTCCGGCCTCCTGAAACATGAACGCGACCTTTTTTTTGAAGTTTATTGTGGGAACTGAGTTGTAACCTTTGTTCGCCATACTGCGCTATGGCAAAAACGTGTATAAAAGGAGCGACCCACTTCTATGAATTTGAAGCAGTCTCCGAGAACCTACACGCTGTGTACTTCTTGTGACTTCTGTATCCCTGCAGTAAATAAACGCTGATCTCTGACGTCACTGGAAGTGTCCCGTGTCTCTGTGTCTTGTACGCCAGAACAGGTAACCCACGAAGGTTTCAGGTGTTGTCCCCTGGCACCGCTGGGTCTTAAGAAAACCCAGTCCTTCAGTACAGTCCAGCCCGAACTGGCAAGCCAGGTCCTCCCTGGACTGGAAACAAGCATCCTAGGACCGGTTTTGGGGTTTCACCCCTCTTCAGCCAGGATCGTTTGATTCCAGTGGCATGGAGAGCACGGGACCCACGTCTGGGCATACCCTTCCCGCTCGGGGTTACAAATGCAAAAACAAGAGTTGATGGACAGAATGCAGAACAATGTCATACATTCACCCCAGTACAGAGACCTGAGCCTAAAACCATAGTTTTTTGCTCACCATGCCGTTCCAGTTTGAACCCAGCCATATGCAAATCAGTCTTGACCCTGTGCCTCATGGGTACAGTCCAGCCTGAACTGCCAAGCCAGGTCCTCCCTGGACTGGAAACAAGCATCCTAGGACCGGTTACGGGGTTTCACCCCTCTTCAGCCAGGATAGTTTGATTCCAGTGGCATGGAGAGCACGGGACCCACGTCTGGGCATACCCTTCCCACTCGGAGTGACAAATGCAAAAACAACAGTTGATGGACAGAGTGCAGAACAATGTCATACATTCACCCCATTACAGAGACCTGGGCCTAAAACCATCGTTTTTTTGCTCACCATGCCGTTCCAGTTTGTACCCAGCCATATGCAAATCAGTCTTGACCCTGTGCCTCATGGGTACAGTCCAGCCCGAACTGCCAAGCCAGGTCCTCCCTGGACTGGAAACAAGCATCCAAGGACCGGTTTGGGGGTTTCACCCCTCTTCAGCCAGGATCGTTTGATTCCAGTGGCATGGAGAGCACGGGACCCACGTCTGGGCATACCCTTCCCGCTCGGGGTGACAAATGCAAAAACAAGAGTTGATGGACAGAATGCAGAACAATGTCATACATTCACCCCAGTACAGAGACCTGAGCCTAAAACCATAGTTTTTTGCTCACCATGCCGTTCCAGTTTGAACCCAGCCATATGCAAATCAGTCTTGACCCTGTGCCTCATGGGTACAGTCCAGCCTGAACTGCCAAGCCAGGTCCTCCCTGGACTGGAAACAAGCATCCTAGGACCGGTTACGGGGTTTCACCCCTCTTCAGCCAGGATAGTTTGATTCCAGTGGCATGGAGAGCACGGGACCCACGTCTGGGCATACCCTTCCCACTCGGGGTGAGAAATGCAAAAACAAGAGTTGATGGACAGAACTCAGAACAATGTCATACATTCACCCCAGTACAGAGATCTGGGCCTAACTCCATTGTTTTTTTGCTCACCATGCCGTTCCAGTTTGTACCCAGCCATATGCAAATCAGTCTTGACCCTGTGCCTCATGGGTACAGTCCAGCCCGAACTGCCAAGCCAGGTCCTCCTTGGACTGGAAACAAGCATCCTAGGACCGGTTTCGGGGTTTCACCTCTCTTCAGCCAGGATAGCTTGATTCCAGTGGCATGGAGAGCACGGGACCCACGTCTGGGCATACCCTTCCCACTTGGGGTGACAAATACAAAAACAAGAGTTGATGGACAGAACTCAGAACAATGTCATACATTCACCCCAGTACAGAGATCTGGGCCTAACTCCATTGTTTTTTTGCTCACCATGCCGTTCCAGTTTATACCCAGCCATATGCAAATCAGTCTTGACCCGGACCTCATGGGTACAGTCCAGCCCGAACTGCCAAGCCAGGTCCTCCTTGGACTGGAAACAAGCATCCTAGGACCGGTTTCGGGGTTTCACCCCTCTTCAGCCAGGATAGTTTGATTCCAGTGGCAAGGAGAGCACGGGACCCACGTCTGGGCATACCCTTCCCACTCGGGGTGACAAATGCAAAAACAACTGTTGATGGACAGAATGCAGAACAATGTCATACATTCACCCCAGTACAGAGACCTGGGCCTAAAACCATCGTTTTTTTGCTCACCATGCCGTTCCAGTTTGAACCCAGCCATATGCAAATCAGTCTTGACCCTGTGCCTCATGGGTACAGTCCAGCCTGAACTGCCAAGCCAGGTCCTCCCTGGACTGGAAACAAGCATCCTAGGACCGGTTACGGGGTTTCACCCCTCTTCAGCCAGGATAGCTTGAATCCAGTGGCATGGAGAGCACGGGACCCACGTCTGGGCATACCCTTCCCACTCGGGGTGACAAACACAAAAACAGCAGTTGATGGAAAGAATGCAGAACAATGTCATATATTCACCCCAGTACAGAGATCTGGGCCTAAATCCATCGTTTTATTGATCACCATGCCGTTCCAGTTTGAACCCAGCCATATGTAAATCAGTCTTGACCCTGTGCCTCATGGGTACAGTCCAGCCTGAACTGCCAAGCCAGGTCCTCCCTGGACTGGAAACAAGCATCTTAGGACCGGTTACGGGGTTTCACCCCTCTTCAGCCAGGATAGCTTGAATCCAGTGGCATGGAGAGCACGGGACCCACGTCTGGGCATACCCGTCCCACTCAGGGTTACAAATGCAAAAACAAGAGTTGATGGACAGAATGCCGAACAATGTCATACATTCACCCCAGTACAGAGACCTGGGCCTAAAACCATCGTTTTTTTGCCCACCATGCTGTTCCAGTTTGAACCCAGCCATATGCAAATCAGTCTTGACCCTGTGCCTCATGGGTACAGTCCAGCCTGAGCTGCCAAGCCAGGTCCTCCCTGGACTGGAAACAAGCATCCTAGGACCGGTTACGGGGTTTCACCCCTCTTCAGCCAGGATAGCTTGAATCCAGTGGCATGGAGAGCACGGGACCCACGTCTGGGCATACCCTTCCCACTCGGGGTGACAAATGCAAAAACAGCAGTTGATGGAAAGAATGCAGAACAATGTCATATATTCACCCCAGTACAGAGATCTGGGCCTAAATCTATCGTTTTTTTGATCACCATGCCGTTGCAGTTTGAACCCAGCCATATGCAAATCAGTCTTGACCCTGTGTCTCATAGGTATAGTCCAGCCCGATCTGCCAAGACAGGTCCTCCCTGGACTGGAAACAAGCATCCTAGGACCAGTTTAGGGGTTTCACCCCTCTTCAGCCAGGATAGCTTGATTCCAGTGACATGGAGAGCATGGGACCCACGTCTGGACATACCCTTCCCACTCGGGGTGACAAATGCAAAAACAACAGTTGATGGACAGAATGCAGAACAATGTCATACATTCACCCCAGTAGAGAGACCTGGGCCTAAAACCATCGTTTTTTTGCTCACCATGCCGTTCCAGTTTGAACCCAGCCATATGCAAATCAGTCTTGACCCTGTGCCTCATGGGTACAGTCCAGCCTGAACTGCCAAGCCAGGTCCTCCCTGGACTGGAAACAAGCATCCTAGGACCGGTTACGGGGTTTCACCCCTCTTCAGCCAGGATAGCTTGAATCCAGTGGCATGGAGAGCACGGGACCCACGTCTGGGCATACCCTTCCCACTCGGGGTGACAAACACAAAAACAGCAGTTGATGGAAAGAATGCAGAACAATGTCATATATTCACCCCAGTACAGAGATCTGGGCCTAAATCCATCGTTTTATTGATCACCATGCCGTTCCAGTTTGAACCCAGCCATATGCAAATCAGTCTTGACCCTGTGCCTCATGGGTACAGTCCAGCCTGAACTGCCAAGCCAGGTCCTCCCTGGACTGGAAACAAGCATCTTAGGACCGGTTACGGGGATTCACCCCTCTTCAGCCAGGATAGCTTGAATCCAGTGGCATGGAGAGCACGGGACCCACGTCTGGGCATACCCGTCCCACTCAGGGTGGCAAATGCAAAAACAACAGTTGATGGAAAGAATGCAGAACAATGTCATATATTCACCCCAGTACAGAGATCTGGGCCTAAATCCATAGTTTTTTTGATCACCCTGCCGTTCCAGTTTGAACCCATACATATGCAAATCAGTCTTGACCCTGTGCCTCATGGGTACAGTCCAGCCCGAACTGCCAAGCCAGGTCCTCCCTGGACTGGAAACAAGCATCCAAGGACCGGTTTCGGGGTTTCACCCCTCTTAAGCCAGGATAGCTTGATTCCAGTGGCACAGAGAGCACGGGACTCACGTCTGAGCATACCCGTCCCACTCGGGGTTACAAATGCAAAAACAAGAGTTGATGGACAGAATGCAGAACAATGTCATACATTCACCCCAGTACAGAGACCTGGGCCTAAAACCATCGTTTTTTTGCCCACCATGCCGTTCCAGTTTGAACCCAGCCATATGCAAATCAGTCTTGACCCTGTGCCTCATGGGTACAGTCCAGCCTGAGCTGCCAAGCCAGGTCCTCCCTGGACTGGAAACAAGCATCCTAGGACCGGTTACGGGGTTTCACCCCTCTTCAGCCAGGATAGCTTGAATCCAGTGGCATGGAGAGCACGGGACCCACGTCTGGGCATACCCTTCCCACTCGGGGTGACAAATGCAAAAACAGCAGTTGATGGAAAGAATGCAGAACAATGTCATATATTCACCCCAGTACAGAGATCTGGGCCTAAATCTATCGTTTTTTTGATCACCATGCCGTTGCAGTTTGAACCCAGCCATATGCAAATCAGTCTTGACCCTGTGTCTCATAGGTATAGTCCAGCCCGAACTGCCAAGACAGGTCCTCCCTGGACTGGAAACAAGCATCCTAGGACCAGTTTCGGGGTTTCACCCCTCTTCAGCCAGGATAGCTTGATTCCAGTGACATGGAGAGCATGGAACCCACGTCTGGACATACCCTTCCCACTCGGGGTGACAAATGCAAAAACAACAGTTGATGGACAGAATGCAGAACAATGTCATACATTCACCCCAGTACAGAGATCTGGGTATAAATCCATCATTTATTTGTTCACCATGCCATTCCAGTTTGAACCCAGCCATATGCAAATCCGTCTTGACCCTGTGCCTCATGGGTACAGTCCAGCCCGAACTGCCAAGCCAGGTCCTCCCTGGACTGGAAACAATCATCCTAGGATGCTTGCTTCCGGTCCAGGCAGGACCTGGCTCGGCAGTTCGGGCTGGACTGTTCCAATAAGGCACAGGATCAAAACTGATTTGCATATGGCCAGGTCTAAACTGGGGTGGCTTGGTGAGCAAAAGAATGATGGATTTAACCCTGATCTCCTGACTGGCGGTGAATGTTTTGATTTGTTCTGCATTCCGTCCATCAATTGTGTGTCTTTTGCTATCTCGCCCTAAGTGCGCCAGGTATGCCCAGACGTGGGTCCTGGGCTCACTGTGCCACTGGAATCATGCTATCCAGGCAGAAGAGGGGTGAAACCCCGAAACAGGTCCTAGGATGCCTGTTTCTGGTCCAGGGAGGACCTGGCTTGGCAGTTCGGGCTGGACTGTTCCCATGAGGCACAGGGTCAAGACTGATTTGCATATGGCCAGGTCTAAACTGGGGTGGCATGGTGAGCAAAAGAATGATGGAGTTAACCCAGATCTCTTCACTGGGGTTGAATGTTTTGATTTGTTCTGCATTCCGTCCATCAATTGTGTGTCTTTTGATTTCTCGCCCTAAGTGCGCCAGGTAGGCCCAGACGTGGGTTCTGGACTCACTGTGCCACTGGAATCAAGCTATCCTGTCTGAAGAGGGGTGACACCCTGAAACCGGTACTAGGATGCTTGTTTCCAGTCCAGGGAGGACCTGGATTGGCAGTTCGGGCTGGACTGTTCCCATTAGGCACAGGGTCAAGACTGATTTGCATATGGCCAGGACTAAACTGGGGTGGCATGGTGAGCAAAAGAATGATGGATTTAACCCAGATCTCTTGACTGGGGGTGAATGTTTTGATTTGTTCTGCATTCCGTCCATTAATTGTGTGTCTTTTGCTTTCTCGCCCTAAGTGCGCCAGGTATGTCCAGATGTGGGTCCTGGGCTCACTGTGCCACTGGAATCAAGCTATCCTGGCTGAAGAGGGGTGAAACCCCGAAACCGGTCCTAGGATGCTTGTTTCCGGTCCAGGGAGGACCTGGCTTGGCAGTTCAGGCTGGACTGTTCCAATGAGGCACAGGGTCAAGACTGATTTGCATATGGCCAGGTCTAAACTGGGGTGGCATGGTGAGCAAAAGAATGATATATTTAACCCAGATCTCTTGACTGGGGGTGAATGTTTTGATTTGTTCTGCATTCTGTCCATCAATTGTGTGTCTTTTGCTTTCTCGCCCTAAGTGCTAAGTGCGCCAGGTATGCCCAGACGTGGGTCCTGGGCTTACTGTGCCACTGGAATCAAGCTATCCTGGCTGAAGAGGGGTAAAACACCGAAACCGGTCCTAGGATGCTTGTTTCCGGTCCAGGGAGGACCTGGCTTGGCTGTTTGGGCTGGACTGTTCCCATGAGGCACAGGGTCAAGACTGATTTGCATATGGCCAGGTCTTAACTGGGGTGGCATGGTGAGCAAAAGAATGATGGATTTAACCCAGATCTCTTGTCTGGGGTGAATGTTTTGATTTGTTCTGCATTCCGTCCATCAATTGTGTGTCTTTTGCTTTCTCGCCCTAAGTGCGCCAGGTGTGCCCAGACGTGGGTCCTGGGTTCACTGTGCCACTGGAATCAAGGTATCCTGGTTGAAGAGGGGTAAAACCCCAAAACCGGTCCTAGGATGCTTGTTTCCGGTCCAGGGAGGACCTGGCTTGGCAGTTCGGGCTGGACTGTTCCCATGAGGCACAGGGTCAAGACTGATTTGCATATGGCCAGGTCTAAAATGGGGTGTCATGGTGAGCAAAGAATGATGGATTTAACCCAGATCTCTTGACTGGGGGTGAATGTTTTGATTTGTTCTGCATTCCGTCCATCAATTGTGTGTCTTTTGCTTTCTCGCCATAAGTGCGCCAGGTATGTCCAGGCATGGGTCCTGGGCTTACTGTGCCACTGGAATCAAGCTATCGCGCGAGAAATGCGCATGCATGGGCGTCCGCGCATGCGCATTTGCGTGAAGAAGTTACCGTCCAGCAAGAAGAGGGAGTCCCGGGACGCCGCACTGAAGGTAAGGTGGTTTATTTACCTTTAACCTTCTTTAAATTATTTTAAAATGAGGGCGGGCGGGAGGTGGGCGGCGCGTAGTGGGGCTACGCGGAGCTCGCGATTGTGCATAGATTTTGCCACACTACGTGCTGCTTCACGTAGCCCCACTACGCCCAGGCTTACTTAACAGTGAGCTGCCAGTGGCGAACCAAACTGTATCACTTTCTATACTTTATATATAAATTCTAATGCCTTATATTATAATGGGTGCATGGTCTGTTTTGTATTCCTATGAGATCTCTGGCATTGTGTATTCCCCCTCTGTAAAGTATTCCAGTGTTGGCTACCTTTCTTATGTGATGTAATATGTGAGGTCATAAGCAGCGCATTGCGGTGGTGCAAGTTATAGTTCGCTCACTAACTATAACAGCTGAATAACTCTGGTTTTGATTGAGTGAAACGTCAGCCTAACTATAACATTCCTGTAACCTTTTTTTTCCAGTGAATATAAATATACATATATATATATATATATATTTCAAAGAAAACCACGTTCTTCTTCAGCAACGCAGAAACAGGCCACTCCATTCACGCTTGTAAAGTCTTCTTTATTCCAAATAAAATGGATAGGCATTACGGGTTTCGACTCGCATGAGTCTTAATCATATGCCACTGTGTACTGGTGGGTTTGTTAGTTTTTTAAATAAACGTGACTCATCAACAAGCGTGAATGGAGTGGCCTGTTTCTGCGTTGCTGAAGAAGAACGTGGTTTTCTTTGAAATATTACAGGTTTCTGACACACCTTAAACAGGCCCCGACCCGTGAGGTGGAGGCGCCCCTGTTTGTCAGAGAGGTGTTTGGAGTTTATGTAAGGAGTGCCCACCGGCTGCGATGTTGAACACGACCGGAGTTGTGATGGAAGGGCCACAGAGGCCCGCCTCGAACTGAGAGAGTGGACTGTGCAGCAGCCAGGGTCTGGAAGAGGGACTTTCCCTGCGCACATCATGCTTTGAGATTACATCGTGAAAGGCAAGTGATAAACTGTGAAAGATATCTGGTGGTAGCGAAACATTTTTGTTGAAAATAGTGCCCGTTTTATGGAACTTTTCCGGATTGAAGCAGTGATTGCACTCGGTGCACTAGCCAGCATAAGCAGTTTTGCCACCAGCCAACATTGAATACTAAACAGGAGATAAGCAGTTATAAAGCATTATGGGAAATGTGGTCCCAAAACTACGAGACATTATAATTATGAATAGCAATAAAAAGGAAAACGTGTACGGAATGAACACTAATGTTCAAAGGATTTAACCTGAAGAATTGAAAGAACTTTACTACCCTTTTTGGCATAAAATTAAAAGAGTCTACAGCGAGAAAATAACTGCACCTTTAAAGAAACCAGTTTTGTGGACACTAGTCCGTTTTCAATGTTGATGAGTCACGTTTATTTAAAAAACTGACGAACCCACCAGTACACAGTGGCATATGATTAAAACTCATGCGAGTCGAAACGCGTAATGCCTATCCATTTTATTTGGAATAAAGAAGCCTTTACAAGCGTGAATGGAGTGGCCTGTTTCTGCATTGCTGAAGAAGAACGTGGTTCTCTTTGAAATATTACAGGTGTCTGACACACCTTAAACAGGCCCCGACCCATGAGGTGGAGGCGCCCCTGTTTGTCAGAGAGGTGTTTGGGATATATATATATATATATATATATATATATATATATATATATATATATTATCTACTGGCGGTCGCCAGTAGATAGTTATAGTTAGGACCCTGTTTCCATAGGAAATCCGCAACATTCTATTTAGAATAACTTTGGCGCCGGTCGACTAATCCTCGCGAAATTTTCAAAATAGGTGGGGCGCTACGCTCCGCTCCTACCCTGAAAGTCTCGGGGGGATTCGTCAAGTGGGGGCTGAGATAAAAGGGGGGTCCCAAACGCGTTTTTCCCATGCATTTTTCCATAGGACCTTTAGACACAGCTACAGCCCGAACGGCTGAACAGAGTTACTTGAAATTTGGCAGAGAGGTAGTCCTCAGGTCAAGGAAGTGCCTTTTGTAGGTCTGGTGTAAATCTGTTCAGTAGTTCCTGAGAAAATAGCATTTAAATCAATATATATATCTGAGCCAGCTTACGGTGCGCTTACCGTGCGCTTACGGTAAGCTTACCGTACGCGTACGGTGCCGTGCGCGAGCGCGATTCTGATTGGCTGTTAGATCTTAGTAAACATTCGAATCGTTCGAAACCAGGAAGCGGCGTCCGCCATTTTCTCTCTCGCACTCTGACGAGGAGAAGAAAAACAAAGGCCAAAAACATGTAAAGGGACTGTTTAGACAGCTCCTAACCACCTAGCTTTGATGTATGTGTCCCCAAAGTACCCCCAAGGCCATAAAATCAGGTTTATTTTTTTACGAAAAATCGCCGATTACGCTTACCGTACGCGTACGCTAAAAAAAAAAAATTTTACAAAAATTATCCATACTTTCCCCACCCCGTGTGCAAATGGTGCCCGAAGGACACCATTTGAGCATGGCATATTTTTAACATGTAGAAATCTAAAAGCTTACCTTTCACAATGAAGCGCATAATATGTCCTCCATGTGCGCACGGTGCGCGAAGCGCATCGTGCGTACATGGCCCATCCACGGCACTAACTGTGTAAAGTGGGCGCGTGGTGCATGCTCACTGTGCGCGCACGGTGCGCGAAGCGCACCGTGCGTGCACGGAACGAACTGCGTTAAGTGGGCGCGCACGCCACGAATGGCGTAAAGTAACTTAGCATTTAAAAAACCGTACAAATTCACTGAAAAAACCATAGGTTTCACACACGTTATAGTTAGGAATTAGCATTTAAAAAACCTTGCAAATTCAGTGAAAAAACCATAGGTTTCACACATGTTATAGTTAGCTGGACATTTTACTGATAAAAAAACAATGAAATTCCCCCGTTATAGTTAGTGCAGGCAACTATAACTCACGCGACCGCAATCCTCTGCTGATGACATATGTGTCTTTATGAAAAAAGAATATTTGTAATATATGTATAGCTAAAATTTAATGGAAGAAGACATGGGCAAATAATTGTCTAAATACAGTATTAGCATCAGCAGAGGATTGCGGTCGCGTGAGTTATAGTTGCCTGCACTAACTATAACGGGGGAATTTCATTGGTTTTTTATCAGTAAAATGTCCAGCTAACTATAACATGTGTGAAACCTATGGTTTTTTCACTGAATTTGTATATATATATATATGTATGTATGTATGTATGTATGTATATATATATATATATATATATATATATATATATATATATATATAGCCTCTACTGGCGGTCGCCAGTGGGTAGTTATAGTTAGGACCAAGTTTCCATAGGAAGAGCATTTTTTGTTTTGCTTATAACTTTGGCATCGTTTGATGAATCTTCATGAAATTTTCCAAACTAATTCTTTGTTCATATCAGCTCCTATTCGGGAAGATTGGGGGTGATTCATCAAGGGGGGGCCGAGAAAAAAGAGGGGTCCCAAAAGGTGTTTTCTCCATGTTACTTTCCATTGGAAACTTTAGACAAGGCTACAGGTCGAACGGGTGAACGGAATTACCCCAAATTTGGCAGGGAGAAGGGTCTTGATCTAGAAAGCATGTTTTTTGTTTATTTGGTGTAAATCCGTTCAGTAGTTTTTGAGAAATATTGAAATTGACAGATATCAATATTTGGGAATTCTGCCATCTGATTGGCTGAGGCGTTACGAGCACGAGCTTGCTGCTTATTGATTGTGAGCGCTGCGGGAGGTTGCAACTAGGTAGTGTTGGCCGCCATTTTGTGATTCCGTTGAAGCGAGTAAGGGGAAAAAAGGGCAAAAAGAGTAGGAAAGAGGAGGGTAGGAGCTCTGTGAGGTCTGTGGGGTTGTTAGGGTGTGCTACACAGGGAGTGTGAAGTGATGTATTCACCCCTACTGGTGTGCAAGTGCTGTTTTGCCCAGAGTTAGATGGTGCTGAGGTGAGGTACCGGTACACTCGGGGATGAAACTGTGAGCTGATTGCTGTAAACTGATGTGCTTTGGGCACTGTAGGATACTGCCCACTGTAACATAGCTGTGCATGTGGTGCTAGTATGGGTTTAGAGTATAGCGGTGTGAGCTCTGTGGGGTGGTTAGGATGTGCTATACAGGGAGTGTGAAGTGAAGTATTCACCCTTAGGAGTGTGAAAGTGCTGTTTTGACCAGAGTGAGATGGTGCTGAGGTGAGGTGCCAATACACTCGGGGATGAAACTTTGAGCTGATAGCTGTAAACTGATGTGCTCCTGGCGCTCTAGCATACTGGTCACTGTAGCATAGCTGTGCAAGTGGTGTTAGTAGGGGTTTAGACTATAGCGGGAGTGGAAAGCAAACTACTCACCCCTACCGGCCTGAAGACTCGAATGGAGTGTTTTAGCAAGCAGGAATAAAGAAATAACTGTGAAGAATATAATGCAGAATGTTGCAATGCCACAGAAGACAAATGGTGAAATCAGGTGTGTTTAAGAAAGTGGCTGTGTGGGATAAAGCGATGGAGTCTGCAAGTTATATAAAAAGTGTCTTTATGTAAGTGCCATAAATGGAACCACTGGTGCAAGAGCTAAGGCATCCAGCTGAGGCAAACTCCAACCGCTTCTGCTGTATTCAAAACTAAGCTTCTGCATCAGTCAATTCCACATTACATGTTACAGGTCCATGTGACATAAACGGTACCTATTAGACATGAATGACTGTAAATTGTAGAATGAAAATAAAGGTAGGATACGATTACCACACTGTGCCAACCAGTTCCTAAACAATGCCATGTGTTTTTACCTTGATCGCCAGTTCATTAGCAGAGGCTGAGGATGAGCTAATTTGTGTGAAAGGGCTCCGTGGATAAGAGGCAGGCAGAGAGACGTATGTACAAATAATAGATATGGTTTCAAAATGGATGTCGGGTTTAGGCTAATTTAGCAAGTAAATAGCTTATTTGCATAGGCCATACATCATCCATCCCTGGTTAGTGTGGAGAGGTAAGGGCCAATAATGAAAACAGAGTTCAAATGCCTAAGCATACTTAGAAAGTTATAATGTGAAAATAGTTCAATTGAAGTGTATTAAAAAATGTTATAGGAAAAAGTCAAAAAGTTGGAAAAAGTCAATCCAAGAATAAAGTACATTTCTTACAAGTCTTGGAGATCGCAGTCCGGAAGTTCTTCAGCGGCTTGAGATGTGTAATGTTCCAAGAGGCGATTGTTACCATCATGTGAGAAAAGCGAAGCAATCCAATTCAAATCCTCGAAAGGACAGTAATGTTCCTCGAATGTTGGAACGGCAATTTGAATTGGCAGGCAATCTGTGATGTTGTCAAAGGTTGCACGTTGCAGGAGATCTTTCACGGCTGCACAGAAATCCCATTCCGCCAGGATACCTTTTTGCATTGCATCCGCCATTGCTTCACTGCCCAAACAATCAAGTTCATGGTTTTCAAGATACTCCATTACCTGATGGATATCGGGAGCGTTTGCTGGGATGTTGGCAAGGCATAGATCCATTCGCCAGTCAATTGGGCAAGTTTTTCAATAAAAAGATGGTTGCACGCAGATTGTATGTGTGTAAATAAATGTCATGTTGTAGCTGGCTCCGATAATAGATAGAGGCAGGCAGCCAAAAAGTTGTTCCATTTTTTCACGGTATTGATGTAGCTTCGCGTAGAGGCGTATTCTGTCGGACATGCTTGTTACCACAGGGAGCGTAGCCATTTTTAACAAGCTAAAATAGTAGTAGGATGGCCACAAACAGAGAGAGAGTTATGGGCACTGTTGCTGTTACTCCAGAGATGATCGAATGAATGAAGTCTGGTATTAGACTAAAAACAGTTTGAGAGCCTGTGAGAAGGCCGGAGGAGACAATGTTAAAAAAGTGTGCCAGACCTTAAATATCAGATGTGTTAAAAATTGTGTAACAATACACAAAGTGTAATGGGAGGTTCATATTTAAAAGGGAGTGTATTTTACTTGAAGTTCGTGCTATCTGCAGTCAATAAATTACTTTTGGAGAAGTGAGGGACACTTCTGTTTGAAACAAAAGTGCTTTCAGTTTGCTCCGTTTAATAAAATCTGTTTTCAAAGTAGGTATTGAAGGCCAAGTTGAACTTTGGGAGAATAGAAATTGCCAGAGGAAGTTATCTGATTTGAAACAGTTCACATTGCGTAGCAGTCCATGTTATTAAGAAGCAGATAACTGCCATTAGAAAGCTTTGTGAATGTTGGTCTGATTGTGGGAGTTGGCGTGCTTTTAAGAAAGCATGCACGATTGGGGGCTCTAAGCTTAGAAGCGTCGTGCAGTTGGACATTCTTGCATAGTAATGAATGATTGCCATTGTGGTCCCACTTTTCGTCTGTGAAAAAAAACTTCGGTATCCTCTTTAAGACAGCGATATGTAAATGGGAGAAACCACTGCTCGTGAATAAACGTGCTACCTTATATAATCACATACAACATGACAAACAACATGTACACCTTGCAGACACAACAACACTACGTACTGTGGGAACTGTGGCTAGCCATTTACAGAAACCAATCATAGCACCTCTGCCACACAATGCAGAATGCGGGGAGAGATGGGAGCAAAGTATGTGCGAAAGTGGCAAGTGATTCTCGATTATAAAAGTATACAATGCAAAGTGTTGAGGGGTTGTGCCGGACAGAGTTGAGTATGCAGAGCACAGACATTTACATGTCAACATACACTGATGGTCTATTGAGTGAAGACGACAGTGGACGCAACCATGATAGTACAGTTAGTAGGGAGGATTATGAAAACATAGCGCGTACGTGCCCCCTTCCCCCCAAATCTTTAGCGTAGTGGGTTGGCTCTGCGTACGCAAGGCTAGCATAGGGGTATGATTAAAAGGCACGTTTCTCTGGGTGTGGTTCTCTTCCAGAATGGAGAACATGTCTGTCAGTTCTGCACAGCTTACAACGCCATGAGGCTGATGCCGTGAGCGAAGGTGGCTGCGGGAATAATGCTCTCAGCCTGCTGCTACCCATAAACCGTCATGGCCGCTGTGACGCATATATGCCCCACAGTTCACCTTTCTACACCGTCGTATGTGAAAGAGGGCCCACCACATGCCGGCGGAAGCTTTTGGGCCAAGGTTTCCGAGCTGGGAAAGCTCCTGAAATCAACGCTGGCTACCGTGACACAGGCAGACAGCGCCCAGCCTGAGGCCCAGCACCGTTAAGTACTCTGTATACTACTAACACAGTAGTCGAAGAGGTACCAATAGTGGAACGGTGTCTTGATCCCACAATGGACGATGTTAGAACTGCATCTGAGAGTGCAGATGAAGGTACTCCTTTCGACCAGCTGTAACCAACTCTAGGTCCCAACAGTGGAACGATGTCTTGATCCCACAATGGACGATGTTAGAACTGCATCTGGGAGTGCAGATGAAGGTACTCCTTTCAACCAGCTGTAATCAACTCTAGGTCCCAACAGTGGAACGGTGTCTTGATCCCACAATGGACGATGTTAGAACTACATCTGAGAGTGCAGATGAAGGTTCTCCCTTCGACCAGGTGCAAGCAACTCTAGGTCCCAACGGTGGAACGGTGTCTTTATCCCACAATGGACGATGTCCGATATTACCTGCTGCTTGTAAATTTTCACAGAAGTCCCTGCGTTGACGTGCATCAGACTCTGTGCTTCCGTAGCTAAGTGCTGCACATGATTATTGTGCTTGGTTGACAGCAGTCGGTGGAGTACACCGCGGTACAGCAGGTCCGAACAGTGGAACAGGGTCTTGATCCCAAACTGAACGATGTACGATATTACGTGCTGCTTGGTTTTCACAGAACTCCATCCATTGAGGTGCATCAGACTCTGTGCTTCCATAGCTAGTTGCTGCACATGATTATTGGGGTTGGGTGACGATTTTATAACTACATCTGAGAGTGCAGATGAAGGTTCTCCCTTCGACCAGGTGCAAGCAACTCTAGGTCCCAACAGTGGAACGGTGTCTTTATCACACAATGGACGATGTCCGATATTACCTGCTGCTTGTAAATTTTCATAGAAGTCCCTCCGTTGACGTGCATCAGACTCTGTGCTTCCGTAGCTAAGTGCTGCACATGATTATTGTGTTTGGTTGACACCAGTCGGTGGAGTACATCGCGGTACAGCAGGTCCGAACAGTGGATCGGGGTCCTGATCCCACAATGGACGATGTTAAAACTGTATCTAAGAGTGGAGGTGAAGGTACTCCCTGCGACAAGGTGCAAGCAACTCTAGGTCCCAACAGTGGAACGGTGTCTTGATCCCAAAATGGACGATGTCCGATATTACTTGCTGCTTGGTTTTGACAGAACTCCCTCCGTTGTGGTGCATCAGACTGTGCTTCCCTAGCTAACTGCTGCACATGATTATTGGGCTTGGTTGACTGCAGTCGGTGGAGTACACTGTGGTACAGCAGGTCGGAACAGTGAAACGGGGTCTTGATTCTGTGATTGAGGATGTCAGAATTTAAAGTTTGTGATGATTTCTGTGTACCCACTCCGATCAGGTGCAACCAACTGCATGCTTCCGAATCCAATGGCACGTGGCTGTGAGGTGTTAATGACAACTGCCTCTGGCCTACAGTGTGGTCTGCAGAGCTCACAATTAAGATCGAGTGGTGATTGTTTAATTACAGAATCCAGTAGGCAATTAACTACAACGTCTATTGAAATATACACAATAGCCTTTTGGTATAATTGCTTGAAGAAGTTTTTTAAGATGACTTATAGGACTAGTACAATGACCAAATTCTTCTTGGTAGTGGTAAAGAACACTGAATAACAGTGTACACAGTGGACAGCAGAGATCGCAATTCGAATTGTTTTGATTTATTTATTGCAGAGTTTTGTGTAATTTATGTTGTATTTTGTGAAGAGGACGTGAGAAAAAGTATTCATGGAAGACTGTGCTCACCACTGCCTTCAATTTACACTGCAGACAGCAGTGTTCACAATTCAGATCGAGTCGCTATTGTAGATGACGCAGTCCTATAGGCAAAAGACATTGCTCCAGTGCGCTCTGTCCGCACCTCGCATATGCATCATCACAGGGTCCGCACACGGTTTTTGTTGCTTCGGTAACGGCAAACTGGGCAGCTCAAGTCAACGCCACGTGGCTGTGGGCTCTTGCTGACCGCTATCTGGCCTACACTGCAGACAGCAGTGTTTACAATTCAGATCGAGTCGCTATTGCAGATGATGTAGTGTTGTAGGCAACAGACATTGCTCCTAGTACGGCCCGCCCGCAGCACCCATCATCGCTGGCTGTGCACATGCTGAATGGTTTTGATGTGGCTATCTTAGTGCACTAGACCTGATGGACCCTTTTTGATACAATCTTTTGTGTATTATTTCAGATTTACTGCCTGTATCTTAGTATTCCACAAGTTATGGTTGTTTTACGATAGAATCTTTTCTGTATTATTTCACATCTAGTGTCCCTACCTTACTGCAGCACAAACTATTGACCCTTTTATTATTGAATCTCTGTGTATGATCCAATGATTTCTGTTGTAGTTGATGCTAGCAGCAACCATGCCCTGAGGGCTGGTTTACACTCACCGGACACGCATCCAGCACAGACGTCACTGGATTTGTGACCCTGGTAATAAAAAGGAGTCGAGCGCACGTGCCCGTACCCACTTCCACTATCTATCTGTGTCCGTGTGTTCATTATCTATGCATGATACTGCCCCTGCCGTACCACATTAGATTGTGCTGTGGACAGCGTATGCAACCATGTTACCTCTGGCAGTGGGGAAAAGTTCTGTTATGTGGCTTTTAGATGCATGGCTATCACAGGTGGAAGGCTGCTTTACAGAGCATGAATATTGATGAAGAAGATGGTTGCATATTGTGTGCACAATCAGACATGTGTACATAGCAAAACTTTTTCAAAAGAGGTCTGTAAGCAGAAGAGGAGTCTCTCATCAAACGCTGTAGAGAGATTGGCAAAAATGGGTGGTGTCCTCCAACTGTTACAATGGGAAATGTTATGAACCAATCAAATGCTTTTCTTTAAGGTCACAAAGGAATCACGCAGCGAGCGCGCAAGGAGGCAGCACCCGACCCGATTTTGAGAAAATATTTCCATAATATAAGTTTATTACAGTTAGAAATATATAAATGTTTATAATATTTTAGATTATCACTTGTTCGCATATACACTTTAAACTTATTTAGATATAGTTTTGAGACGAAAAAAAATGAGCGAATTTCATTCCCGGCACGACACCATAGGTCTATGACGTAACACAGGGCCTGGCAGCATGCACTCATCGCATACGCAACGCAGCGCAGCGGGCATGACCTCATATGTACATGACGTAAGGCGCGGCTTGGTACTGCGTACCCGTCGCATACCAAAGTAGCAGCTGGCGCGACCGCATACGTATATGATGTTACGCAGGACATGGTGCCACAAACCCGTCGGATACGAAATGAGCATCCTTTATGAGTTTAGCAATATGGGGGATAGGATTCGCGTGCTGATGGAGCTTGGTAAACTACCGGTACGGGACTTCAGTTTTCTCCCCCCCCAAAAAAACGATATACATACTTTTTTTGAAGATATAAAACATTACATATTTTTCAACTTAAAAACAAAAAAGGATAATAGAGTTTCAAAATATTACCCAAAAAATAGCATTTAAAAAACCTTAGAAATACACTGAAAAAACCATAGGTTTCAGGGACGTTATAGTTAGGAATTAGCATTTAAAAAACCTTAGAAATTCACTGAAAAACCAAAGGTTTCAGGGACATTATAGTTAGTTGGACATCAATATATCAATATGAATTTCTCTGGTTTTATATGAGTCAAATGTCCAACTAACTATAATGTCCCTGAAACCTATGGTTTTTTCAGTGAATTTGTAAGGTTTTTTAAATGCTAATTCCTAACTATAACGCCCCTGAAACCTATGTTTTTTTCAGTGAATTTCTACGTTTTTTTAATGCTAATTCCTAACTATAACGTCTGTAAAACCTATTGTTTTTTCAGTAAAAAAAAAAAAATATATATATATATATTATCTACTGGCGGTCGCCAGTAGATAGTTATAGTTAGGACCGTGTTTCCATAGGAAATTCGCAACATTCTATTTGGAATAACTTTGGCGCCGGTTGACGAATCCTCGCGAAATTTTCAAAATAGGTGGGGCGCTCCGCTCCGCTCCTACCCTGAAAGTCTCGGGGGGATTCGTCAAGCGGGGGCTGTGAAAAAAGGGGGGGCCAAAACGCGTTTTCCCCATGCAATTTTCCATAGGGACCTTTAGTCCAAGGTACAGCCCGAACGGCTGAACAGAATTACTTGAAATTTGGCAGAGAGGTAGTCCTCAGCTCAGGGAAGTGCCTTTTGCAGGTCTGGTGTCAATCTGTTCAGTAGTTCCTGAGAAAATCAAAAGTAAAATCATATATATATATGTGGGCGGAGCCTAACCACACATCTCATCCTGAGATCTGATTGGCTGTCAGCACTTCATCCAAGAAGTGTTGGCAGCCATCTTGGGACCAATATACATGATAGCACCTCATTAAAAAGCATTGCAGTTAATAGAAGGTTTTAAGACTTTAGTTACATTATAAATCATTTGTTGGTGGTACCATACTCCTTTTAGGAATTGTGGTATGTTCTAAGGTGATTTCACCATGTGAAAAAGCCTTCTGCTGGGATATCATGATTGAGAGAAACATATTTTCTCATGCTTTTCCCACAGAGGTTTGGAAGGTGATCTATAAGCTAAACTGAGAGCTTATTTTCTGTAAATTCACATTATCTTTCTCAGTCATGTGAGAATGAAGTATGACATTCTCAGTAAAACATGTACATCCAACAAGGGCAGAGACTGTCAGTTGATTCCTTTGTGTTCTACTGCAGCTTCCCAGAGTGTTACAAAGAACAACTAGAGCGCTAACAGTCCTACTTATGATAAACGTATGGCACACCTGAAGCCATCTTGCTTGGATTAAAGTGGTAACTCTTAAAACATTTCATTTAAAAAGGAACAAAATGAGGGGGTTCATTTTTCCATAACAAGTATGATTAGTGCTGCAGAAAGAAAAACTAGGGAACATTTTGACTTCTGAAATCCTCTTTTATGTCATTAAAAAATTCTGACATGCAGACTGAAACATGCACTTTCAATACCAGCAGCAGTTTTCCCTGGTGAGCAGAAGCTTTACTACAGTGATCTAATGAGCAAAAAGAGTGCTAACATTCTGAATTTATGGCAAATGTGTGACACATCTGAATGCCTTCTTTATGGAATCAAAGTAAAAAACTGAAAGTATTTCCTACTGAGGAGACTGCAGTAAATGAGGAAATTAGGAAACTTCATAACAAATAAGTCTCCCAAGATGGCCACCAGAGACAAAAGAGCCCAAATGTAGCCCAAATATCACCCAGATGTAGCCCAAGTATAGCCCAATGACAGAATGTCCCAGAGTGTTCTTAAAAACAACTAGAGCGCTTACTGTCTTCATTATGACAAAAGTATGGCACACCTGAAGCCATCTTGATTGGAATAAACTGGTAACACTTAAAACATTTAATTTAAAAATGAACACAATGAGGGGGTTCATTTTGCCATAGAAATTATGATTAATGCTGAAGAAAGAAAATGAGGGCACATTTTGAGTGACTTCTCAAATCCTCTTCTATTTCATTAAAAAATTCTGACATGCAGACTGAAACATGCACTTTTAATACCAGGAGCAGACTTCCATGGTAAACAGTAGTTTTACTACAGTGATCTAATGAGCAACTAGAGTGCTAACTTTCAGAATTTATGGCAAATGTGTGACATATCTGAATACCTTCATGATGGAATCAAAGTAAAAAACTGAAAGCATTTCCTACTGAGGAGACTGCAGTACATGAGGAAATTAGGAAACTTCATAACAAATAAATCTCCCAAGATGGCCACCGGAGACAAAATAGCCCAAATGTAGCCCAAAATCACCCAGATGTAGCCCAAATATAGCCCAATGACAGAAGTGCGCAAAACACTTATTATTTTGTGTTTTTGCAGTGTTATATAGTGCAGACTTGTCAGGTATTGGAGTGCTTTACATGAGCATTGGTTACATCACACAAGAACAAATTCATTTTGGTTGTAGACATGGGGAGTCTAAGTGATTTGACCAGAATCACAGAATGTCGACCTGAAGCAGAAACTCCAACCTGGTTCCCCAGTTGCAAAGTCTGCAGTTCTGGAAGTAACACCACATCCTCTCCCCTAAGTGCAACATTTAATCAAGTGGTCAACTGGATAAAAAAACATAAAGATAACAAATAATTTAAAAGTGCTTTGTCGCTATTTGAAAACTCAGAAAATATGTCCTTATTTTAGTCTTTTAGAGCACTAACCATAATTTGGATGCCAATAAGACCCTCTCATATATGTAATTTCTAAAGGAAATGCTCTAGGTATTACAGTTTTGATTACATCAAGATGACGTCAGGCGTTCCACACTTTTGTAATAAATATAGAATGTTAGCAATCTAGTTGTTCATTAGGATACTGTTGAGAGGCAGAGGCCAGGGGCACGGACTCTGAAAATTGAAGGCAGTTAGGAGGGTGAAAAGGCAACAATTTAACCACACTGAGCAGGCAGGAAGGGCCGTGGCAGCACAACAGACTATGGAGGGCAGTGGAAAGGGGGGCAGGGGCAACAAACCAACAATACAGGACTTGCAAGAGAGGCTGTGGCAATGTAATAGACCATTGTGGGCAGAAGGAAGAGGCAATGGTAGTACAACCATACATGCCAACAGACCCGATTCAGCCAGGAAACGTCCAATGTTTTTAAGCTCAAATGGGCTTTATTTGATCTGTCTCCTGTCTACAATCTCCTCTTTTTCAATGTAACTCAAAGGGGAAAATCAATACCCCAATTTTCTTCAAAATCTCCCTCTTACCAAGTTCAAAATGTTCGCAAGTATGGTACATTGGATCATGGAAGGAAATGGGGTAGGGACATGGACTTGGATAACAGAGGACAGGAGGGACATGGAGAGGTGCACCAAACTGACCCTGCAGCGCAGGCATCAGGGTTTGCAGCAGCACAATACACCACACAGGGCATGCGGGACGGGAGTGCAAGAAAGCAAGAGGGAGGGGACAGGACCATGCACATGGACAACAGAGAACAGAGGGGCAAGAGGCAATGGTAGCTAGCTGACCATAATGGACAGACAGGAGAGAAAGCTGCAGCATAACAGACCATAAAGGGCAGCAGGGAAGGATCAGGGGCATTACAATGGAACAGACAAGCCAGGAGGGAGGAAGTAGGGGTCTGCACATGTAAACAGAGGGCTGGGGGCAAGGGGGCAGGGCAGGAGCAGCAAGATAGCCATGGAGGTCAGGCAGGATGGGCACTTGAAGCAAGACACACCATGAAGAGCAACAGTGAGACTGTGATGGCATACACACAGACCATGGAGGGAAGGTGGGAGGGGGTCAGGGGCAGCTAACTGACCACACAGGGAAGGTGGGAGGGGCCATGGCAGCACAGAAGACCATGCATGGCAAGTGGGAGGGTTAGTGGCAGCACAATGGCTATGATGGGCAAGAAGGACGGTGCAGGGGCATGCACAAAGGATGATGGAGGATAGAATGGAGGGTCAGGACCTGTGCACAGACAAGAAAGTTCAGGGAAGGGGCCTCACAACAGACCGCACGGGGCAGGCAGGAGGAGCAGTTGCAGCACAACAGACCAGGGAGGGCAGAAGGGTGTGGCAGTACAATGGACCATGTAGGACAGGAGGAAGAGGATAGGGGCATGGCATGTGGACAGGCAGGGTGGAGGTGGCAGGGACAGGTTACAGTCATCTGACAATGCTAGGCAGGTGGGAGGGGAGTGGCAGCTCAACAGAACACTCAGAGTAGATAGGAGTGGCAGGTCCATGGAACATGGTGGGCAAAAAGGATGGAGCAGGGGCATGCACAAAGACATCGGAGGGCAGGGGGAAGGAGAATAGGGGCAGCAAGCTAAGCACAGAGTTTAAGCAGGAGGTCAATGATGGGGCATAGAATTGGGCAATGGAGGGCAGGAGGAGGGGACGGGTACATCATACTAAATTGAGGGCAGTGGCAGCACATCAGACCATGCATGGCAGGAGGGAGGAGGCTAGTCCATGGATTCACACAACAGAGGATAGGGAGGAGGGGGATGGGGCAGCAAGCTAACTGTTCAGAGAAGGCGGGTATTAGGAACTTTATTGTTTTTAAAACGTGTGTCTGTGCTAACTACTTAAAATATGAACAAGTATGCAGCATAATCTCACTTTTATTCAGGAAGAAGAGGACGTTTGTGACTGTGACTCCGGGCTCACTTGGCAGAAACACCCCCTGACCCTCCACCCCCTATCGCAAAATGTAATGCCCGTGAAAAGGGTAGGTGAACACAGTGTTATATAGAACATAGTCCTGAGAGCACGATTGAAAATGAAAACTAGATATAGTGTATGGTATAAACTATGCACCAAAAAGTGTGATATAAGATGAACCGGGCGTGAAATATAATATGCAATACATTGTGCGCAATGACAGATTCATTGGAGAGCGCGAGATAGCACAGGCACTAGCGCATGCTATGCGATGTGCGCCTTGGAGTGTAATATGCACAGGGCAGTGTTGTGTAACCTAACTAGTCTCTAAAGTTGTAATATAAAATATGTGCTGGGGAGTGTAACGTTGCATATGCACTGTGACAAAGATATGGATCCCAGATTGTAATATGTATGGCATAGCACTGTGCGTTATAACATAGGCATCGAGGAAGGCACGTTAGATGGGGCAATATAACCCGTGCGAAGACAAGTGTGGCATGACATATTCACGGGGTGGTGTTACAGTGCACATGGGCTAGAGAGTGTCACAGCATATGCACTAGCTGGTGGAATACAACAAAGAGGTGTGTGGCACTCGGCAGGCAATGGTGGGTGTAACACAGCATTGGGCTCTGCCAGGAGCGCGCTGTGACTCTCAAGTGATGTTCGTCCCTTTTCCAGATAGTAAAATAAAAAGTATTACACATTCGGCAGTGGATGTGTGTTTTATTTACCGTGAGGGGGGTTTCTTACATAGTTTTGGTCGAATTTTTGTCGAATCCCCTTTGAATGGCTTGGTGTGCATGTGTTTTAAATGTGCCCGTCAATAGCTACCCATGTTTGTATAAATAAACGACAAGGGTGTCTGCCGGGATTAGGCACGGTAGGGCATCAGACATGTCAGAGCTTCAGTAGTGGTGTAAATACATTCCACGTGGATTAATTGTATGCATAGTCGCCTTTTAATGAATATCACTCAAACCGTCATGGTGATAGGTACGTACGGTTTGTCCAGCATGTCCTAGGTCTGTCTATAAATATATATTTTTTAAAAATAATAAAAAACAGTGGCCGGCCCTGGGGATTGGGGTCAAAAAAATATAATTAGGAGACAGGCCCTGGGGGATGGGGTCATCAAGGCCAATAAATTAGAATAAGAAGGGGAATCACACAGCCCCCCTTCTTAAAAAATTTAAAT
The DNA here is from genome assembly GCF_964204655.1 of Triturus cristatus. Taxonomy (NCBI): domain Eukaryota; kingdom Metazoa; phylum Chordata; class Amphibia; order Caudata; family Salamandridae; genus Triturus; species Triturus cristatus. The sequence goes on along the minus strand of NC_140591.1, from coordinate 1,207,281,877 downwards.
AAATAAAAGACTGGCATCGTGCCGGAGGCCACGCCCCCTCCTTGCAGCACTCGCCCCCTGGCGAGTTGTAAGTTGGGGAATTAATTCCTCTTCAATACTGAGGGTCCCTGAGGGCCAACTAGCCCAACAGGCATCTCCAGTATGCGCCAGGGAGCTGCGCTGCAGACAGGTGTTCTGAGGCCAAGCCCCTTTTTACACCTCTCTGCAACGCAGCTCTGTGGCGCTTACTGGAGGTACCTAGTGGTCTAGTTTGACCCTAGGGACCCTTAGGATTCAAGGGGACTTAATCTCTCAACTTAGAACAGCCACAGGGCGCGTTTACACAGTGGTGAAGGGAGGGGACGGGACCTGCGGTGACGTGTGCAAACACGCACTATGGCACGTTTTAAATTGGGGATATAATTTCCCTTCAATACTGAGGGCCCCTGGGGGCTAACTTGCCCACCAAGTGCTTCCAGTAAGCGCCACTGAGCTGCATTGCAGAGAGGTGGTCCAGGCTGTGCCACTTTTTACACCTCTCTGCAACGCAGCTCTGTGGCACTTACTGGAGGTATCTAGTGAGCTAGTTGGACCCTAGGGACCCTCAGGTTTCAAATGAACTTAATCTCCCAACTAAAAACGGACACAGGGCGTGTTTACACAGTGGTGAAGGGAGGGGACGGGGCCTGAGTTAACATGTGCAAAAACGCCCTGTGGCCTGTTTTAAGAGGTAGTTTTAATCCCCCTGCCCTATTATATACTAGGGGCTTACAGAGGAGGTCATGCTAATCACAGGGGGACCCCAACGCATAATGTGCCCTAGTGTATGTAGGTGTGTTCACTGTATTCTAAGTGTCTTTTAACATAGCACTGGCTCTAGGACTGGTTAGTCAGACTCAGTTACCACCAGTATCCGTCTGAAAAAGTTGAGGGTACAGGATGATTTTGCAACAAGGATTCTTTCTGCTCTTCTTTTTGTTCTTTCTGCATGTTATCCTTCTTCCTGCACTTTTCTTCGTCTTTGAGGACTTCTGTTGCTTCTTTCTGCACTTCTTTTTTTTCTTTCTGTGCATTTTTTCTTCTTTCTTCACATGTCCTATCTCTGTAGGCATAGTTAGAAATTAGCATTTAAAAAACCTTTGAAATTCACAGAAAAAAACATAGGTTTCAGGCACGTTATAGTTAGGAATTAGCATTTAAAAAACCTCAGAAATTCACTGAAAAAACCATAGGTTTCAGGGGTGTTATAGTTAGCTGGACTTTTCACTTGTACAAAACCATTGAAATTCCCCCGTTATAGTTAGTTCAGCTAACTATAACTCGCGCGTCTGCAATGCACTGCTGATGACGTCACATATTACATCACTCATGACATCACTGATGACATCTCAAATGACATCACTGATGACATCACTGATGACATCATCCTTGTGATAGAGTGGCAGACCTCCTCTCACCCTAATATAACCTTTGATACACACATTCAAAAATAGAGACTAAAATTTACAAAGCAATGGACATACCAATACCAGTTACAACAACCTCTTCAGTAATTCTAAGATCCACATACACATCCACTCATTCACCAACAGTCCTATACAGTCACTCATACATGTACTCACTCATCATATGTACTCATACACCTATACATCCTGTTACACAATGCCACTCATCCATAGAGTTACTCACACACATAGTCACTCATGCTAATAAAGAATCAAACATACATTTACTTGCATATACAGTTATACACACACCACCACACTTACTTCTACGGAAACTTACACATACTTAGTCTTTTAAACAATCACTTATAGAAACACATACTTATTCATACAGGAACTCTTTCAATCTCTCACTCTCACATATACTCACTTATATACACCAATACTCACATATACTAGTTTAAAACATATGTAGTTACTCATAAAGACACTATTGAGACAGTCATTCACTCACTAGCACACCCATACACACACTCATCCACCCATACAGTCCTGCACACATGCTGTCTTCAACACATACAAACAGTGAGTCACTCATTCATGCACCTATGCACTACGTAATACCCCCCACCGAACCATGCAGACACTCAGACTGATACTCAAAAAACCAACTAATAACCTATATAGACACCCATGTAGCTACTCACCAACCCATGCAGCCCCTTATACACAAAGTGAGAGACTGATACAGATATTTACATATTTAAACATTACTCACTAAGCCATGTATTCACTATGATACACTTAATCAGTCAGTTACACAATCAATTTTTCAAAAACAAATCATCCATTTAGACACTTATATACCCATTTATTCTTCCATCGACCTTGAGATATACATATATAAAACATATTTAATTTTCAGCAAAACAGACATTCACTGGATGATGTCATCAGTGATGTCATCAGTGATGTCATTTGAGATGTCATCAGTGATGTCATGAGTGATGTCACTGACCATGTCATGAGTGATGTAATATGTGACGTCATCAGCAGTGCATTGAGGACGCGCGAGTTATAGTTAGCTGAAGTAACTATAACGGGGGAATTTCAATGGTTTTGTACAAGTGAAAAGTCCAGCTAACTATAACACCCCTGAAACCTATGGTTTTTTTCAGTGAATATATATATATATATATATATACACACACACACAACCATTTGGTTGTTTATATCTTACTTTGTGTGTATGTGTGTATACATAGAAATATATCGCAGCAAACCATTCTTACAAACGATCGTCTTCACCATCGATCAAGAAGGGGACGGACTCCACTTAATTGTTCCCAATTCGTTTTATTTTTGTTCGTGTGCTATGCCGCCATGACGCGTTTCGGGCTCAGCAGCCCTTGATCACATGACGTGCCTCTTACATTTCTCCCATTTTTAAAGTGACAGTGCATTGTTAATTGCCATAGACATAGAAAACATATAACCATGATTCAAGCGCTTTTTTTGTGCGCAAATTCGTTTTATATCAATAGAATGGTTTGTTATAACTGTAAAATACATAACATGATAATTAGCTACATAGCTACTGATTTTGTACAAATCGAGCTGTTGGCTCACATATTGTAAAGTGCAATTGCCTTTGTATAAATACATAAATAAATAACTTGCACATTTAAAATCAGGTAAATGTATAAAATCATGTTAAAAACCATTTTATAGAAAAGTATTGAAGAGATCTTTAGCAGCATGGTTAAGTCCGACTGTGCAAATACGGCAAATGAGTGCAAATTTGTGCAAACCTGTGCAATTTAGCATTTGTGCGAAATCTGAGTAATAATTCAGTAAATACCTTGTTTTAACCATCTATAACTTTTTGTTTATGCAGATGGAGAGTAAATCAAGGGAATAAGAAAAACAAAGGGGAGGGAAAGAAATATATATGTATATTTACATATAGATATTCTATACACATAAATACAATCTGACTCTGTGTTACTGTGCATACATAGATATATATCTATATAAATATATATTTAGATACAGATAGTATATACACATAAATATAGATGTTAATATTTAGAACAACCAAGACTGTTTTGGAATGAAAGGTGGGTTGGCACATTGATGTTTCTGTCAAGGTGCAGGGACTGTTTTTGTTGTGCCAGCTCAATGCACATTCTGCAGCTAATGTGATGGGCCACAAGCGGTAGGGCTTTTTTAGCCAGCAAAGACTGATTTAGAGTTTGGCGGATGAGTTACTTCATCATGAATGTGATGCACATTCCAAATGCTTTATTACAAGTGCTGTGGGATATGAAGCACTTGTAATAGGCAGACAAGGTATCCTTCACGTTTGTGACAAGTATCCCATCAGTCAAACTTTAAATCATCACAGGAGAATCAGAATGTTCAAATTGAAAGTATAAATTCCAGTCTGCCATTTCAGTAATGCCTATGGAACAAAACCTACTACTCCCCAGTATTAGGTTTGGGGAGGGTTTGTAATTTGTGTGTGAAAAGTGTCCAGCAATACAGCAATGCAGATTTGTCAAGCTTCCCCATGTCAGCTTCATTTTAGTTTTTCCTTTGGATTCAGTTTTTTCTACACTTGCATCTATGGTTAGAAAATAAAAGCAACAAGACTCTGAATACAAAACAGTAAATCGAGACATGAAAAAGCTACTGAAGACAGAATGAGAACTCCAAAAATGGCATGTATTTAAGATACGCTTCGCACTCCGCTTTTGAAAGCCTTAAACATACAAACAAGGTGCTGAAGTTTATAGGAAAAAGCACTCTCAGAGAGTGAAACTCACACTTATCTGCATTGTAAAGCACAATTATCCCTAAATGTGGTATACCTGTCATCTGGTACTTGACTGTGGTAAAGTGAGATGAGTTTTAGGGGCATATGTATGAAGCCCATGTCCTGTTCGCAAATGGGCCGATTCTCAGAATCGGCCTGTTTACGAACGGGAAAAAGCCTTTTGGGATGTATCATCCCAAAAGGCCCTCGCAAAATAGGGAATCGCAAAATTTGCGATTCCTTATTTTGGTAACGCATTTAAGAAATCGGAAATTGCGATTCCTTAAATGTGATGTAAAAATCACCCAAGTTGTGCGATTTCTCCCTAAGAAATTGTTAACTACCACCAACTTCAAGTTGGAGGTAATTTGCGATTTCTTTAAAAAATGCACTTTTTTGCACTTTTTTGCAATTTTCAAAGTGCCATATCGCGCACATACATGCCCTTAGGGCATGTATGTGTGCCACATGTGCACACATGCACATTTCATGGGTGCAACAGGGTGTCCTTTTGACACCCTGGCACCCTTGAAATTGCATTCTCAATTTGCGATTCTCTAATTGAGAATCGCAAATTGAGAATGTCTTCCCATTCATTCCTATGGGCCTCTAGGCCCATAGGAATGAATAGGGAGGTATTCCTTAATTGCGAATCGCAATTTGCGATTCGCAATTTAGGAATATACAGGATTCACAAAATTATTTGCAAATCCTACATACATAGCGTTTTGCGATTCTCAAATAGCGATTCTCTAAAAATCGCTATTTGAGAATCGCAAATGTATCCTTTGATACATATGCTCCTTAGTCTCAGAATTACATTTAAATCAATTCCTGCTTAGAAGACGGATGACTCAGATGTAACCTTAACAGTGAGCTGCCAGTGGCGAACCAAACTGTATCACTTTCTATACCTTGTATATAAATTCTAATGCATTATATTATAATGGGTGCATGCTCTGTTTTGTATTCCTATGAGATCTCTGCCACTGTGTATTCCCCCTCTGTAAAGGAATCCAGTGTTGGCTACCTTTCTTATGTGATCCTCATAATGTAGACGCTGAGGAAAATGTAACAAGTCACATTACTAAAAGTCAGGAAAGAACACGGTCTATATAACATAATTTGTACCGGTTCTTGGAAATTTACATCCGATTCTTCTGTATGCACCATGAAATGAGGGGTAGTGTGCTAATAGTCAGCACTATGGCCCATTCCAAGGTGTGCAAACAGCAGACTTAGGGCATGATTCTGAGAGGATTGGTTAATTCTGACTGAGACGTAAACTCCTATTTATACATGGGTTGGAATTATGAGTTTGAAGGTATTTAACACATTTGATAATTAGATGCATTAAATAATTTAGCCTTTGTTTAATTTCGGCAGGTCAAACCTGCTGACATTTAAGGAGAGGAAAATCATTTGGTATTTACCATATAATGCAGATTTTGGTACGTTAAAAACCAACATCCTCATTTTATTCCCCACATACTCGTAATAGATATTATTCATTACACCCAATAAATAACATACCCCATGGCATCGTTAATCATCAGGTGTGTTAAATTACATTTAAACTCATAACCAGGCCCTTGGGGTATTTTTCTGGCTGATTTGCACTAGGTTGGATCAGGCAAAGGTTGGCAAGACCACAAACATTTGGGATGTGAAATGTCCTCCTGTCCAGTATTAGCGATCAAATACGAAACCCAACTTTGGGCCCGGCTACATTTTTTCACTTCTCTCTGGGCCATAGGTGAGAGCTGTTTGATGTTTATACAATAAATTACTGTTTTGATTAGCATTAATGTGATCCAATTGCTAAACCTCTATCAGCTGATTACAATGACTTTGTTAAACATACGATTCTCTTCATATTAAATTTCCTTCCATTATTAACAGACACACGTCTTGTACTACATATTTCACAAAAATACAACTTTCAATAAGTCAAAAAACAATAATGAGGGCTTGAAGGGTAGTACTCAGTCCGGGCAGTAATGACATATTTGACTTTGAAAGAGGTCCCTTACAGGCCCTATATTGACGGTCTTTAAAGGGAAAATACTAATCCTTTTCTCTACCATGATATCTCAGCAATGACTGTAAAAACATTAAAATAATCATTGTCAATGAGGTATATGCTGTTTTTCAGCATGATGTTTGCCTGTAGGTTTTTAGTTCATTCCTGTTATATAGCCCATACTTTGAACTGGCTCATCTTTTGGTGTCTGTGCGAGCTCAGGTTGAGAGTGGATGTTTGTATCAGGCCATGACTGAGAACTCTGGAGGCAGTCTGCGGAACTCACAGTGCCTGTCAAAGGGTCATATAGGTGTTCAGAATACACATTCGTCCAATTCTTGCCATTCTACAGGGCTCACAGAGCAATGATGGCATGTGCTGAATGTAGTTGTAAGTATATGTGAAACTGTGTGAAGGAGGAACAAGGCTGTTGAAACAGTGACAAGGCAAAAGTACATGAAAACGAAGGGGCAGATTTATGTTGCACTTGCGGCACTTTTGCGCCGCCGTTGCGGCACTTTTGTGACGCAGCAGCGGCGCAAATCCTGCGCCATGGTGCGGGGCATTTACAAACGTGACGCATCTCCCAGATGCGTCACGTTGTAAAGCCCTGCGCCACATGTAGGCGTTCCAGGGCAGGTGGGGGCGTTCCGGCGCAGGAACGCCTCCTAAAAGTGGCTGAGTGAAATCTACAAGATTTCACTCAGTCACTTTTAGGCCCATGCTGCGTCAAAACCCTGCGCCTGCTTGAAGCAGGCGTAAGGATTGACGCAGCATTGTACAGATAGGGCCCCCCAGATCATTGCTGGAGCTGCGTCGCGCTTGCGACGCAACTCCAGCAATGCGCCACTTTTCGGCACAGATGCGTCACGCATCTGTGCCGTTTTTGCCCCATGGTGCGCCGCATTATAAATGCGGCGCATCCATGGTGGCGCAGCTGTGGCGCATAATAACTGGCGCATCCCTGCTGATATGCAGGGATGCGCCAGTCGTCATAAATCTGCCCCTTGAAGTGTTTAAAACTGAATGCGTGTTGGGGGACTGTGAAGTGAAGGAGATGCAAGGATGTACATACATAAGGAGAGAGTAGGCAAGGGATGTGAAAGGGGGAGAGATGGCATCTGAAGCAAGCAGATAGAGGATTTTAGAAACATTTAGAAAAAGGTTGCAAGTGTCTCACAGACAGGCTGCAGAGGAAAGTGGTGTGAAAGGGGGAATATAATTGATTGAGAACCCTACAAATTCCACAACCCTTGGTAATGTTTCATTTACTGTCACATTGCCGGAATCGAAACATTTTAAATTCTAACTTTTCACAACAATATCGTTGTTACTCACTTATCTAATACTGCAAACAAGCAATCACAAAGTCAATAGGCTTGGCTTATTTTATGTGCATGTTCGTTATTGAGTAATGGGTCTGGATTCAGTAACAGAAAGCTCACACAGAGACAGTCAAATACTACTCAGGTGGCATATCGAGTGAAGTACAGGATTTTCTTTTCCATGCTATACTGTTGTAAAATGATTCGTAGTTATGCTTTAATGACCATACCTCTTTTAGAGACCCCCACCTTTTCATCCCACTTAAAGCTCTGACAGTAAGGTCACATGTTTACCAACATTATCTGATTTCAGACATACAGTGACATCCCCTGCTCACTTTACTGTAATATTTTTCTTCTATACAATGTGAAATTAATGTAACAAGAGAAGACATAGTGCATCAAGTAGCTTTACCTAACCCAGAGAAATCAAGGACATTTTCAGCAGTTATAAAGAACAATGTGTGCCTATGTAATACCTGTGTGCACCCTTCTATTTACACAACAGCAACTGTGTCTCTGTCTTTATATGTCCACTCATCCGTTTATGCACAAATTGTTTTGTGATCAATGCAGATGTGCATATTAAATTTCCGATCAGCCAAGTCTAATTTAATGATATTGGTCTTAAGTAAGATATGGCAAAATAACATCGGTCAGGAGGAACTTCACAAAATGTGCCCCGAATGATGAAAAATGTAATGCGTGCATCTCTTCAAATCACAAAACAGGGCCACTATGCATATCCATGATAGAAAATGCAAATGGATGATTATGCATATAAATGACACAAAAGCGGCTTTGGGTGTGCAAGCAAGGAAGTATTTAAAAAATGCACAGTGTTCATTATACGACCTCCTGTCCCTGCTACGCACAGCAAATAGAAGCTAACGCAATTAGAAACAGTCAGGGCATAAATAAGGTAAACTCACTATATCACTCCCTTGTTGGCAACACATACTCATTTACTCGTCATCACTGTTTCTATACCACAGAAGTCTTTCCTTTTCACACAGCCAGAGGCTTAGCAATCCTTTGAAATTAATGTATTCTATTTTATCCCAAAATACCATTTTAATATTAAACCACAAACTTGTAAAACATAAAATTCAAAATTTATAATCAGATTTGTTCTTCATCAGATCAAACGTTGATGATTTGGAGCTCTGTGATTAATGAAACTCATAGCCACGTAACGAAAGAGATGCACAAATTCCTCATTGCTGCTCTTAGTTAATCCATATATCACAAAAAAATAAATCTCATTTTACAGATGATATCACTAATCACTTTACCATACCACTTTGACAGGGACAACAAAGATTGTAGTATAGTTTATTGGGTTAATTACATTTTGTTCTTTGGTGCTGTTGTTAACATTGGTATAAATATTGTGGTCAGAAACATTGCATTTGCTGTACATGTTATGGTTTGAATGGCTGTTGTGTAAGTTATGTGATGTGTTCCTAATGAAACTTAAATATTGCAGTGATTTTCCAGTTTTAATTCCTTTTACCATGACACCATTTGTGGTTGTGTGTTTTTATTTGGGGCATGCTCATTAGCTGTCACGCTACCTCTAGTCCTCATCATGACCCAATGTTGAGGTCATGCTTTGGGATCATTTCCTTATGTCACGGCCTAGCAACAGCCCTTGGTTCCAACCTGCACTTACCCAGCTGACCATCATTTGGTACCCGCTACTGCACCCACCATAATCTTTTGAGGTTTCCGGGTCCCCCTGGCTCTGACAACTGCCCCTTTCCTATCTCTTTGCCTGAAATAGTCTCTCCAATTATTTTTAGACACCACACCACTTTCAAGATTCTTTTCTATTCTATTCTATTCTCTTCTGGAGGTCTTGTAAAGCTTATGGCTACCAGAAGTCCTCCCAGTGCTGGAACAGTCATTGTGTGACGTGATCGTTAGAGGGTTAGCTGCCAAAGAGCTAGGTTTTTAATGCTCTGCAAAAGGAAAGGTTGCATGATCGCTGGTGAAGATCTAAGGAGAGAGACTTCCAAAGCCTAGGGACCTGGTGGGAAAAGGAGCAGCTGCTCCAGTGGGATCTCCTGCATTTTAGGGACCTACAGCAGATAGGCTGAGGAAGATCTAAAAGACTTTACAAGGATAGAAGGAGTAGCTACTGATCTCAAAAGATCTGGGCCGTTCCTGTATAGAGGCCTATGAAAAAAGCATAAGGCTTTAAATTGGACCTGCTGCTCAAATGGAAGCCAATGGAGGTCTCTCAAGGCCACTTTTGTGGATTGATGTCGGGGAAGATTCATCAGGAGCTGGGCAGCGGTATTCTGGATAGTCTGTAGCCTCTTTGTTGCCATGTAGTTCCTGTAAAGTCTATACAGGATCTACATGTTTGGACAACATACACTGCGAGCTTGGTGTCCAGACTGATTCCAGACACCCCTACCGGGTATCTTGGCCTGTATACCAGCTAGCTCACAGTGCCACTAGAAAACCCTCTTACCAAGGAGAGAATAGTTATTGGCAACTATCGAACATGAGAACCCTGAACCATGGAAACAGTGCACTCGTGCTCACTTACTCTTAGAGATATACACAGAATAAGCAATAAGGACGTTTTCAATAAGCATTTATCAAATATTCATCATTCTAGTGTAAAATAGGTGTGCTGAAACCACTAGACAGAAACAGATATAAAAGATTAGAAGCTCTAAGAAGGTAAAAGGATGGTAGGTTTCTACCATTTTGCTATAACCATGAATACAGGCAAGTATATAAAATACATGACAATGAAATGCGTACTCCTATGATGCTACCCTGACTAGATGTACCTAAGTGTACCTAGTATGTGTGTAGGGGTTAAGCCAAGAATCCCTCTAGAATAAAGTCAACCCCATTACCTGAAGTGAGAGATTGTGGGACCCCGTCTTGGTCTCGAGCTGGACACCCCTCAAGGGATGTTAGACCACTGCGAGCTGGAGTATCTGCATGCAGGATCCTCAGCATCTTGCGTCAGTGTGTCATGGAATTTGTGATCTCCTTTGACCATCTCAGCAAGATGTGATGGTTATATACCCGAAGGTATCCCCAGGGGTTCTAACCTGCTGTGCCACTGTCAGACTTAGGATGACGTCGAGGATGAACCTTGTACATAGCTAATTTGCAGGATATGGTAGTCCTGCTGAGTTTCCAAGAATCCAACGATCCTCATGCATAATGTGTGAGGCTATTGTTCAGGGAAACCCCCATGTTCCATAACCAGTACTTTAACTAGGTAAAGGGTCGGTCCTAGCAGCCCGTTATGTATGGAATGGAGGGATAAATATTGGTGAAAGGTTGGGATGTTACCCGAACCTATATTGGGATACCTATATGGAATACAACATTGTCACATAGTAGGGAAAGCCCAGATAAAGGACGTTGCCATAATCAAGTCGGGGAATGATGAGAGCCTGAACAATTAGTCTGCTGGCCAGAAAAGGCAGAAGGTTTAAGACTTTTCTCAGTAGTTTCAAAACGCCAAAGCAGTTAACTGCACATTTTTAGACTTGACAAACAGTCAGGCACCGTCCCACCGCTGCTGACCCGAGGCCTCTCCACCCATGTGTGTTTCCACTCCCACCTCCCAGCTGATCTCCCTCCCCCGGCCCTTACTTAATTGCAGCCGCTGTGTGGCCTTGCACGTCCGCACGCAGCGGGTGCACTGCTGGTGCTCTGAAGGCACACCAAAAGCAAGCCTGTCTGGGTGCAACCCGACCGCGACCAGCGCCAGGGACCCTGGTCCTCTGACCCCTGCAGCTTCAACCCCAGGACTCTCCATGCCCTGGACACATCAACAACTGCCGTCTCTGAGGAACTCCCAAGGACTGTTCTCCTGCTGACACTGTTGCCGCACCTTCACCCACCTCTGGACCCAGACAGCTACTGCCAACCCACTAGATGCCAGCGCATCCAAACCCCTGAGCTGCCTCCTCCTCAACGTACACTCCCTGCACAGACATGCAGTAGATATCTGGGACCTCCTTAACACCCTCTCACCCAATGTCGCCTTCCTCACAGAGACCTGGACCAATGCCAGCTCATCTCCCGACAACTCTACAACCATCCCAGATGGGTACAAGTTCCTGAGGAAAGACCACCTCAGCCACCCCGGAGGAGTCCTCACCATTGTCTACAAAAGCTCCTTCTGACTGACAACTTCCATCTCGAACGACGTCTCACCCCCATAAAACAAATCCATTTCCAGATCCAGCCCAACCCCAGAACAACTCTGCATGGAATTCTCCCCTACATACCTACCGGATTCCATTCCCCATTCACCTTCGCAGACTACATTGTGCCCCACGCCCTCACCGCCATGGACTATTTCCACCTTGCCAACCTCAACAAAGCAAACTCCACCACCCTCCTAGAGAACCTTTCCAACATCAGACTGAAGCAACTTATCACCACCCCCACACACATGGTGGAACACACTCTCAACCCCATCTTTGCCAGAGGAAACAACATCCACTTCAGTCACACCATGCAACCTCTTTGGACGGACCACCACTGCGTCAACTTCTCTTTCTTGAAACACACCACACACAAGCCAATGCCACGTCTACTATGCAGAAACTGAAGAACACCTCACCTCCGCCTTCAGCTGCACCTCTCCCCCACCAAGACGAATGCCAACTCTGCAGCCAATGACCTTCACCAATGTACCACCGACTGCACCACCGCACTTGCCCCATCCAGAACTCTGACAGATGACACAACTCGAAAGCCGCCTGGTTCACAACACACATCCAAGAATCCAAACGCTCATGCCGATGACTGGAGAAATCATGGAGAAACAGCAATACCCCTGAAGCGTGCACCGCCTACAGGGCCGCCATGACACACACCACCAACTCACCAGATCTACAAAGAGAAACTTAATTCAGGACAGAATCCTATCCAACTCCCGCAACTCCAAAGAACTTTTCCCCAACATACAAGAATTCACCAGACCCCATAGCGAAAGCTCTGTTGTGCCTCCCTCCCAGGACCTCTGCAACAAACTAAGCTCCTTTGTCCACCACAAGATCAGGATACTCTATGACAACTTCAACCAAGGCACTGACCTAACAGCTCCCACCATGGCACCCAGCCTACCCTCCTCACCTGGACACCTGTCACCACAGAAGATATTGCAAAAACCATAAGGAGCATCAACTCCGGAGCACCCACCGACCCCTGCCCTCCTCACATCTTGCACAGAGCTGCCACTGCCTTTGCACCAAAAATACAACAGACATCAACTGCACCCCCGAAACAGGCACGTTTCCTAATGACTGGAAACATGCTGAAGTCAAACCCCTCCTCAAGAAGCCCTCCGCAGACCCGACGGACCTCAAGAACCACAGGCCAATCTCTGTCCTCCCCTTCACCACCAAATTCACCAAGAAAACCATCAACACCCAGCTAATGCACTTCATAGAATCCAACAACATTCTCGACTCATTTCAATCCGGATTCCACAGCAACCACAGCACCAAGTCCGCCCTCCTAGCTGCCACAGACGACACCTGCACATTTCTCAATCAAGGCCACACTGCAGCCCTCATCCTACTAGATATCTCAGCAACCTTTGACACCATCTCCCACCGCACACTAGCTGCCAGACTCCACGACGCCGGCGTTCAGGTAATGGCCTTAGATGGATCCGTTCTCTACTCTCATGCAGAGCACAAATAATAAGACTCCCAACCTTCCTCTCTGAACCCACTGAGATCAGATATGGAGTACCCCAAGGATCCTCCCTCAGCCCCACGCTCTTCAATATCAACATGGCCCCCCTTGCAACCATCATCAGAAAACATGGACTCAGCATAGAATCATATGCCGAGGACCCCCAGCTCATCCTCTCCCTCACCAGACACAGATTCCTGGAAGGAATGAAGGATTTCGCATCCTTGATGAGCAGCAGCTTCCTGAAGCTCAACTCAGAGAAAACAGACGTCCTCATCCTTGGATCCACACTCACCCCATGGGACGACACCTGGTGGACCCCTGCCCTTGGAAACGCCCCCACCCCCACTGACCACACCCGCAAGCGTGGCATCATACTCGACTCCACTCTCACCATGAACCGACATATCAACACTGTATCCTCCACATGTTTCAACACCCTCCACATACTCTGCAAGACCCTCAAATGGATCCCTCCCAGGTCCAGAAAGACCATCACCCATGCACTCATCACCAGCAGGCTGGACTATGGAAACACTCTCTATGCTGGAATCAACAAATCTCTCCTTTACAAACTCCAGACCATCCAGAATGCTGCAGCCAGACTTGTCCTCCGCATCCCATGCCAAGACTACATCACCCAGCAACTCCAAGACCTCCACTGACTCCCTGTCGAGAAAAGACTGACCTTCAAGCTTGCTTGCACATGCCTAAAAAGCCCTCCGCAACACCGGACCCCAATACCTCAATTAAATAATCTCCTTCCACGCCCCCAAGAGAAACCTCCTATTTGTTGACCTTGCCCTGGCCGCAATACCCCTCATCTGGAACAAAGTCCCCTTCAGCATCAGACGAAGCCAGACACTGCAAACCTTCAGAAAGGACCTCAAGATCTGTCTCATCGGATGATCTCAGAGTTGCCCAAACCCTCCCTTCACCGCCTTGAGACCCTCAGGGGTAAGTAGTGCGCTCTATAAATCCCTGATTGATTGACACCTTTCTTTGTACATAGTTTCAATTTATAACAATTCCACTTCAGCAATACTTTAGGTACAATTTGTAGTTTTTTTAAAAGGTATGTTAAGTGCTATATCGACGTCAACCATAACTTCACTTTAAACTTTTTTTTTCCGTGTATTTTTTTTATCATATAGCACATCCAAATGTTCCCTGTGCCCAACACTCTGTGGGCAGCTAAACCTTACTGGACAAGGACGTGTGCAATGGGGTTTTCTGCAGGGGCCTGACCAGCCCGTACGTGCTCTCAAGTCTCAACACTCAGCAGGTGTCTAATCCCAATTGTGCTCAGACTTTGGCCATCGCAGCACTGGTTGGCTGCAGGGCTTGTCCCTGGACAGACCCTTAAGCCAATCCTCTGCGGGTGGCCAACCCCTCTCGCTTATAGCTTTTGACCGGCCATGCACAGTGGGTGATGTTGGCCACACAAGCTTGTCTGGTCACCTGAACACAAAATCAACATTTTATTAATCTATGGTTAAATCACTAATTCTGTAGGTTTTAGAGGATTTTTCAGACATGGCCTTAGCAATAATTCTTCTGGAAGAAAATATACAAGCCCATCAGCAAACGTGACATATGTTTATGTTATCATTCATGTTTAACTACCTGCCAGGTAACATGGATTCACAGATTCTTTTTTATGGCACTACGTTGCCCCTGAAAAGAGACATTTTCATTATTTACTACCTCAACATCAACATCTACATGTGGTATTATTTAATGACCATAAGAATACGGGTTATTAGTTATGAAGGATTCACAAGGGATACATCTGCAGTAGTCCTATTACTGAAGCCAAGTATCCCATTGTACCACTTGACTTTCCCAGGGTACTGAAGAAGAGCAGTCCAAGTCCAATTCAGGGGAGGCGGTGTGGAAAAAAAAAGTTTCACTGGATGTGGAGGGTCTGCAGAAGACACCGATCAAGCAAAAGAGAGTCTTAGGAGTGTAATCAGAGGACATATCTGGAGCAGGAAGATCAAAAATCCAGCTCCCTACCAACATCATTGTGGGTTAGGGATCAACAGACCTCTGGACGGCGGTCCTGACCGCAGTATGACAATACCACTGCAGATGGTGCAGTTGCATACTCCCATTTCTCTATGGCACCTTGTGCTGCGGCAGTAAATCGACCATATCACAAGCTCCTATAGAGAAATGGGAGAATCTGTTAATCTCTGCACTGCTTGGCCACACAGTGCAGGGATTAAAGGGGGGCATCATAGGTTCCCCCTCGGCCCCCAACCGGAGGCTGCAGGGAGAAGGGGGCCCTGCAAGGGGCCGCCAAAGTCACTCACCGACATACTTGCCAACCTGGAATGCCCGACATGGAAGCACTGTTTGAAACCGACATTGTAAACCAGACGGCAGAATCTCTTCTGTATCGGGATTACGTGCCGATACTGACTGCCTGACGAGCTCCTTGAACCCGTCGGGAGCCAGCACGAATAACTGGCCAATTTCAATTCAGACCGCCTAGATTGGAATTAGGCAGTTGACATCATAATCAGGCTCAAAGTATAAGTTTACCCTTGTAAATCAGGCCCCTAGTCTGCAGTGCACTGACTCCATGATCCAGTAAAGGCTTACCATTTTGGCTTTTCGCTCCTCAGCTCAGGTGTGCAAGAACCCTCTGTGGTTAGTTCTATGGCTGCATTATGTGGCCTATAGAAAGTGCAGAAAGACTCTGACATTTTTTTTAAATTGAAATACTGTATTGTTTATACTGAAGATGAACACTGCAATGTTTGTACCTTAATGAATGCTTTTGAATCTTTTTATAGATTCTAGTGGTGTTATAACATGTGGCTGTTTCGTTAGGTGGTGATAGACTGAGAAAGCCAATAGGCCTTATTTAATTTACATTATCTTACTTTGTGATATTTCTTCTGGTATGGGTGAGGGGCACTGTTAATATAGTGTTTGGGACCCAATGGGGTATAATGTGGTTTGAGGGTTTCACCAGAGGTATTTCCTTTTACCTGAAGTATACATTTGTAAATTAATGCACATTATTTAGTACTGT
Organism: Triturus cristatus; assembly: GCF_964204655.1. Taxonomy (NCBI): domain Eukaryota; kingdom Metazoa; phylum Chordata; class Amphibia; order Caudata; family Salamandridae; genus Triturus; species Triturus cristatus. Next base: position 1,207,265,547 of record NC_140591.1, on the reverse strand, counting down.
GTATGTAACAAAAGTACTTTTACTTTTTAAAACAAAAAGCACAGACTGGACAATAATTTATTGAGTGTTGCTGTGTGCCAGCAAATTATTTTTTCCACACTGCCTCCCCTGAACTGGACTTGGACTGCTCTTCTTCAGTAGCGAAAGATGATGAGTCTAAAAATGCAGACTTGTCCTTGGATTTTAGCATGTATATCTAGCACATTTAGTTGTAAATCCTTTGCTGTGATTTTGATAAATATATTCTCACATTCCCACAATCTATTTTCAAAAATTGATTTTTTGATAGTTATTGAAAACAATATTGTTAGTATTGTTTCATTCTATCCTAATACGACCATTTCATTAGCAGGAGATTTTAATGTGAAGATTTCTCTACTAAGAACCTATCCAAATATCGGTAATTTATTCAATTATTATCATGTTCCACCAGCAATCTTCCCCAAGTACAATAATAGAAAAACCTTTAAGCAGCAGGTGTAACAGGATGATCTCCTTTGGTCTGACTCTTCTTTCAGACAGGCAGTTCTCTATGGCCACCAGGCTATGCCCAATTAATTACATTTGCGTGAATATCTTTCTTTTTGGCATGGTCACAAATTTTACAATATCATAGTTCAGGGGAAGCAGTCATTGGCTACTACAAGACTGCTTTCAGAGTTAAAACAGGACCTCAACACAGAGAGTGGTACGAGTCTTAGTTGAATATTCGATTCAGCTACGTATCAGGTTAATTCCAGGCCACCTCCAGATCTCCTTTTCAAACGCCTCTAGCCAGGCAAGCAGACTTCAATACAAGTATGAATAAACCCAGTTGCCAAATCACCCTGTTGAAAGAAGTGTATCTTTAGGTAAACCCCAAATTGTGCACAGGTACAAGAGTATTCAAAAGTGGCCATTCATTATGGTTCAACTCTGTATGGCAATTGCTGAATAGTGAAGTTCTGAAATTACATTATAGAGCAAAACATTATCATGGGATGTCACTTGATCAGAAACTAAAATTACTTAAAAATAATTCTACATTAAATAAACACAAGAAAGTTAATGTTTTGCTGTAAAAATGAGGACCTTATGAAAGAGCTTATAAGATCAGGTGATCCAAGGAAGTGATGAAGCTTTATAATCGGGGTAGCATAGCATACCCGTCCTCATAGGCCAGCTCAATTCTAGAGGGGACTTGGTTTTTCCATGACTTGACTCTAATGAGAAGTTTGTAGCTGATCTTAATGATTTATTTACTGTACAGAACATAAATGTCATAATTCAATCCGTAAAATTAAGCAAAGTTGTCAAATCAGGTTGTCTTCTGGCTGTAGAAATCAAACCAAATGTAGATTGTTGGGCAAGGCAAAACATTCTTCCCGTGGATAACTGAAGAAATTACCCTGACTCTTGTAAGGGTGAGGTTCTTAAACCAATTTTTTTTAAAGTCAAAGCCAGTTTTCCTCAAATTATAAATTAGTACATGTATTTGATATTTTTGCTAAAGTATATTCGAAAAATATTTTAAAATACCTTCAAGAATGGATTCATTGTAGGGATCTGATCTCAATATAGCAAGACTGGCGGTGATAATTGTTGCAAATTGCAGCTTGAGGAATCTTAGAGGGTATACTATGAATCTCTTAATTTTTGTAATTTTTGTAATTAGGATCAAGTGGAGATAGATACCCCTTGCTGTTGATCTCAGTATTTCCTTTAACAACGATCTGTGGGAGGGATGTGTTCTGGCTCTCATATTATTCTACCTATATTTGACAGATTTAGATTTTCCCCTCACTTCTCAGACAGCCTCACTCCTTTAAAAAAAATGAACAAAACTCATGTTCCTTGTCTTTTGTATGCTGATGACTTAGGAACTTATTACAAGTACAGCGGTCCATAGGACTGCCATACTTGCGGTGGTGGTCTGATTATCACCCCTCTGTGGGCCCACTGTATAATAAGTGTGGGGTTTCAGACTGCCACAGGTCCACTGCATCTTTGGGATCCAGGATCCCATAGCGATTGCGCAGTGGTCAGGAAGCTGTAAAATGCTAGTGGTGCTGCTGTAGCACTGCTGAGCATATTATCAGTCGACTTTCCACCACCCGTTTATGGCGGTGAGTCGGTCATGAAAAAGGTGGCGGAATAGGACCCCCTGCTGCCCCTGAATATGTAGTGCCCCCCTGGATTTGCACCCCCCTGTTCCTACATGGTGTGACATGTATGCCACACTGTGCAGGAAGATGTAGTCAGCGTTCTGATGGCAGCAGTCTGCATGGTAGACTCTTCTATGAGCATAACAGCAGCTGCCATCAGACCACTGCAATTGAATATAATGGGAAACCCAATCTACCCTTGAGGGCTTGGGCAAATCAAATCAGGATTAGTAATCCAACTGCAGACTGCCAAATTTTCGCTGCGCTAAAAAACCTAACAGAATAAACTCCTTCAATTGAGAAGTTGCTGGGGACTGGAAATTTAATTACACCATCCAAAAAGCACCAGAGTTCACTTACCTGTCTCTCTTGACGATTATTCACCTTAAACAAAAGTTACAGAATGATGATCGATTTGAATCGATTTGAATCTTTGGAAACACCATTCAGGGGTCAACTGTTAAATTTATGATAGTCCTGAAGATGGTCTCATCGACAAATGCATAGAGACTGAAACGTCGAAACTCACACTCTCTTTTGGAAAATAATGTATAATGAGAAGAAATGTTTACAATATTGACATTGAAGGATTATACAATTGTATTCATTTTCCTCTTGTTACATTGTTTGTATAACTGTGTAGTACCCTTGATAAATTTCAAAAGATAAAACTTTTTTCTATATATATCCGTGTTTTGAATATATATTGTTTTGTGATTGGTTCTTTCGTTCTTATGTCCTCACAAGGAACAAAAACATTTCTTAGATAAAAGACATTTGAATAATATCTCTGTGGCGAGTTTATCAATAATTCTTGGAGTTAAAAATATATATCAAAAGCAATAGAACAGAGTATTCCAAATAAATCCCTTGAAGGCGCTTTTTACCCGTTCATCAGACCACTGCAGCACCACCCGCCAGACCAGTATTAAGCTCCTAATCTGGAAGGTGGGAGCACAACGGCATTGGTGGTTCTCCAGTGAACAGTGCATTGGCGGAACAACTGTAGGGCCACCAAAGTCATACTTAGACCCAAAGCTCTAAGGAACTTTACAGCCATTTGAGTACAAAGAAGTTTAACTTCTCCACAATTAGTGCTATCTAAATAATTGGTAATATATGTGGAAAATAAAGGGAAGTAAGCAAAATTGAGTAGATAAATTCATATAAATATTTAGGTCTAACCTTTTCTCAGTAGGTCAGGCCACTTGGATGGCCTTGAAATTTGACCAATGAATTTGTGTCGAGCCTCAGTTAAATTTACTTTCACCTACGGAGAATATTCAATGACCGCCCCCCTTCTCAGTACCCATAAAAAAAAAAACAGCCCTGAACTGGGCAGTCACACTAAACTAGGAACCTAAAGCTTCCTTGTCCTAAGCGGAAAGGCAAATGTTAAAATGTCTATAAAAGGTCCCACAACATGTGATGGTCCATGTTATTAGGCAGAACTTAAAATGGACCTCTTGGGCTGAGTTAGAGGGGGCTCACTTAACAAGACTCTTCTATCCATAATCTGGTAGCACCTCTGCAAAAATCTACCAACTTTTCTGATAAGAGGCTCAATATTGCAAGCAATGGTGGGTCCAACTTTTGATTAAAGGGTAAATAAAAAGAGACACACTAGAAATGCAGAATAGTAGCATCATGGGATCTGCCAACCTCCCCATTGAAACAGATGTTAAGAGAGTCTGCACTACAGGCTTCAGTTAGGAAAGAAATACTTAAGAAATAAACTCTTATTTTCAATAAAACACACTAGCAGTAACTTTAAGTTTCAATTTAGTGGTTGCTTTGGGAAAAGATAGATGGTTAGTGTGTTCTCCTCAGTGCTCCATCCCATATTGAGTTAACGCCCTTCACTGAGCACCTACCTATGCAATCTCTGTTGCATTCGAGAGAAGCTCTTGGCTAATGAGGATACTCTGTTTGCGGGTGTACCTAGGCAGCCTCACCAGTCCCTGGCGGGTCCGTCTTCCTCGATGTGTCCTTCTCTGGGAGGATATGGCTCTAAACAGAGAGCACCCCCCAGAGGCTGTGGGGTGCAGCTTGCCACTTGTGCTTCTTTTAAAGTTGCTGCTCCCAGGTCTAGCTCCAGAGCGGAGAGGTGTCCCACATCTCAGATCGGATGTCCAATTATAAAGCTGCTATCAATGGAGGCTGGGGCCAGTAAACTGCTTCAGAAGTGCCTAGAGGCTAAATAAACGCCCAGGACACCCCGGCCCATCACAGAACTGCTGATGGACACTGTCAGGTCTTATAAGTCACTCTCAGCTTTGCAGCCTGTTTCCTCAGTGCTTTCTGCTCAAATTGTTTGCTACAATATTTCAGTCAACACTATGGAGCCCATTATGATATCGGTGGGACCGACACCGACGGCACGTCGGTGTCGGTCTCATCGATTTCTGAAGCAGCGGTCAGACTACCTTATTACAATGCGGTCAGTCCGACTGCATGGGTGAGGGACCGACCGCTGCAGTTCTGACAGACTCAAAGTGCCCACCAGTGGCAATGTAATCCCTACAATGAGGGCAATGCCTGCCCAGGCACCGCTGTAGGGATTACTTTGGCCCTTTCCGATGGCCTCTCAATGGCCTTCTGACCATCATTGAAATTCTGTCGGAAATGGATTTTGGTGGCCCATAGCAGGGCCCCTGTACTTCCACGGCCTATGCTATGAGGCCAGGGGGCACCACAGGTGCCCCAACAAACATCCATGCCATGCACAGGGTGAAGGAGTGTTTAAAAACATGCCTTTTGGCATTGGGGCTTGTGCTGCGGCCCTCTTCTGGGCCGGAGCACAAGCTCCAATACAAAGAGGCATGTTTCTGTCCACTTTCAACGCAGTCGGGTACTAATTTGGTGGTAGGGACTGCCGACTACCTGGCAGCCGGTCCCTTTACCTCAATGATGCCAGTCGGATGCTCGTCCGACCTGCATCGTAATCAGGGCCTATGTCTCAAGGCAACATTGCAACAGCTGCCAATTCTCTCTCTAACTTATCCCCTGCCATTTCATGCATGAATGATAATGTAGCTCAGCTAAAGAAGTTTGTTAACTTGGAGGGGTAATGGGAGCCGAAAGCAGCATCTCAGTATTTATGGCCCCCTCTCCATTAGACTCAACAATACAGCTGGCTGCCCCTGACAAAAATGGCATGTCTGTCATGAAAGATTTTCACTAACTCTCCCCTCTTAAGGGAATGATGATTCAAACCCACATATATAGGCAAACAATTTTTAAAGTCCTTATGGGATCTAATGCATTGTTCTCTTTATTAACTCTGGCAGACAAGATCAAACAAGTTATGGAAATTGCCTTTGAGCTTTTATTCATAAGTGTTCTAGTGTACACCTGTTGTTGGATTGTTTACTGTATTTAGATTTACAACATAGGATTTTAAAACCAATTTGCTTACAGTATCATGCAATGGCTTGTCCTTCTGCTATGAATTTGTTTGTAAATAGGAATTATCTTGATCAAGCATCTGACATGCCATTAATTAATAGATGTAAAAAGGCAATGCCAATGTTCTAAATAAGGCATTTTGTATTGCTTTGTATAAGCTATTTATATTTGTATTATTGTCGATATTTAATAGGTGTGGTTATCTATATAAAATAAACTATTAAACTTAAACTTACAATGATTGGACTACAATATTGAGCTCAAGGCTGTGTCATCTAATGACAATACTTTTGGGAATGCTCAATCAAATACACAAACGTTTTCATGATAGCAAATAGTCCTTTGCATATAATCTAGGTTGGGCAAGCTTTAACAAATCAATTAATTTCAATAAGCCTTGTTTTGGTTTCTTTAAATGAAAACCATAAAGGTACACAACCATACAGATAAGGTGACAGAAAGAATCCTTAAATAATAAAAGCCTTTGTTCATATACACATTAGATTGTTCCATCAACCCCACGGGTGCTAAGGACGTGCAGTACATGTCCTAGCACACCTTCTCAGGTGCGAAGGACAAGTCCAACACATTCTAGCACCCACCTTGGGAGACGACCTTGTGCTACCCACATGGATTTTTGATCACATGCCCCCATCGAGAATAACAGCAGAAGCACTTCTGCTGCCACTCCAACCCCTTCACTTGAGAGATCATGAAGTCAGTGTTCACATGGCATACTGACATAATGATAATGCTCAGGATGCCCTGGAAATCATTTTGCTTTTAGCCCGTCTTGAGAATGGATCTTTTCACGGTATGTCCGCTGAGCATCAGGTTAAAAGAGGCACACCAGGATAAAGGAAAGAGTTTCTCCTTTCCCCCTTGCCTCTCTTCTGTGTATTCCTCCTGCGTGATCCCAGGTGGGACTGCAATCACACAGCTTTAATGGAGCCACTGGGCCACAAGGGTTTGTTGTTGTTAGGGGGAGCAGCCCCTTGGGCAGGGGCCGCTTGTCCAATAGGGCATATTTGTTTGTTCTGTTTTTCACCTCCGTGGAGGCAGATTAGACATTTTGTAAGTAGATATTGCCCCCATGAGGGGTGGAAACCCACTGAACACTAGGGTTTATGGGTATGTATGTTGTAAAAAATGTGGTTATTGTTTGAAGGGGGTAGAAACCCCTACTGAGCAACAACCGCAATCTTTGTCAGGGTGAATCACAAAAGTCACTAAATGAACCTGTGCATAATCCCTGGGTTAGCTTGGCACAAAAGCAGTCAAGCCTAACTTAGATGCACTATGTAAAGTATCTATGCAGCAGACAAACAGCAACACAGTGAAAGCACAACACAAGGACAAATCCCATACCAATTTACAAATATAGAGTAAAATGAAATGAACAAAAAGACACCAAAATGAATAAAATTCAATCAGTAGAATCAGAGTTATGACTTTTTGTGTGGAATCTAATGCCTAAAAGATCAAAGCACCCACGGCAGGCTTCTGGTTGCCCAAGACCAGGGCAAAGTCAGAAGTTAAGGCTGACAGCGATGGAGCACAGGTCACATACACAAGATGGATTGAGCCCAGTCTGGGCTTACCTTTAGACTTAGAAGAAATGCTGAAGCTATGTCCTGGAGAAGGTAGAGTTCAGTGGGGAAAGACTGCAGACTATCTTTGGGGAGGAATCAGTGTCACCAGAGGGTGTGGGGGGAAGTCCTGGTGAAGCTGTTAACGAGTGTTGGGAAAAGATCCAAGCAGGATTTCCAGGCCAAGGAGGTTGCCGTCATCAATGGGGAGCCTGTCATCGATGAGCCCAGAGAAGATTTTTACCTTCAGACTTAGAAAACATTTTGGAAGTTGAAAATCTCTAGCATGAAGATGCTGCAAGATGTAGCCAAAGAGGACTCCATGGGGCCAGATATCATTGCTCAGAGGCCATGCTGAACAGAATCTGCTGCTATGGAGAAGAATATAGATGGAGCCGCCTTGAACTCAGGCCCACAAGAGATGCACATTGGGTGGATCAGGTGGCAGATAGGTCATGGTCTTCTGGCACTTTTTGATGTACCAACGTTTAGGGTTAAGCAGGTGTATCATCTCCAATACCACTTCACTTCCAAGGCTCTAGGACCTTTGGAGCACCACTTGGGAATAAGGGCTCACTCCAGCTGAGGCCAGGTACAGGATTAATGGTCTCTGGAGCTTGTTAAGTCACTGAGGCTCACAGTGGAGGCTATGCAACTAGCCCTTGGTGTCAATTTAGTATCCCTGGGTGCAAGCAGCAAGGCAGGTCTCAAGATGCAGGCCAGTCCTTTAGGGAGCATGGCATGCCTCAAGCAGCAGGGCAATCCTCCAGGGGTCCAGACAGTCCTTCTGATTTCTTCCAGAGGTCCAGGATTTTACTGAATAGTTCCTCTTAGTGTCCAATATTCATACCTGGTACTAGTCTTTGAAGTTGGGGGACACCCTGGGCTACCCCCACATCTTATTCTAAAATGTTCTTACCTTCCCCTACATGGCTCCAAGAATTTTGGGGTAAAAAAAGACTACTGTTAGGTTCCTTTGTGTGTGTGCTGGAGGCACCACTTTGAAGTGTAAGTGGGCACAGGGAACAGCTCTTCCCCCGCCCCTTCTGGCAGGATGGCCCATCCTGCCAACACCTAATCCCACTTGTCACACTGTCTGGAATACACAAACACCAACAGCAGAGCAAATTACACTCATGTGACCCAGGACACTGATTGCAGGCACCAAATGTTTGGGACAAGAAAATGACACCTTTCTGAAAGTGGCATTTTCAGAATTGTGACTTAAATTCCAACTCTATCATTAAAGAGGATTTTAAATTGCAATTCATTTGAGTTCAAACATGACATGTTTTACCTGCTCCAAATCAATAGCTATCCTGTGGGAGAGATAGGCCTTCCAGCAGTGAAAAACGCATTTACGAGTCTTTCACTAGCAGAACATGTAAAACTTAAACCACATGTCCTACGTTTTAAATTCAATGCACCCTGCCTTATTGACTGTTTAAAGCCTATCTTAGGGATGACTTATTTAAAGTAAAAAAGAAGGTTTAGGCTTGTCAGAAGTTTTTTTTTATACAGGTCGTAATGCCAGTTTAAAACTGCCCTACAGACTATACTAAGTAAATGGTCGCAATAGCAACAATTTCAAAAGAAAAGAAATTCAGCATTCACGAGGCCTAGTTTACATGAGCTGGAGTGCCGCGAGGAAGTGATTTAGATTTGTCTTTCAACTGCGAGGAATTAGTGACACACAGTTTATATGACGGATGATGATGTTTTCTTCTCATTAATTTGAGCTCTTTTGGGTCTACTTCCTCAGACTGTACAGCTGAGCAGACCTGCTGCTATCCAGAGTGCTCTTCTCAGTTTTGTCCTGATGAAGACCCCACCTTGAGGACTGAACCCACCCGTCTTCCCAGGGGTCGAAACGTTGACTATACATACTCACCCCACAAGCTCTGTCAACTGAATTCCCATTAGTTGATGTCCTTCAGGGCTATGTGTACATATGGGAACAATTGACCTGATTTAGGCCGGAAAGGTTATACCACGTATAATTGATGTATATATGTCACACTACCTCTTCCCTGTCCACCACCTTCACTTACTCACTTGAACCCCAACACACTTACCTCCCTCTTCCCACACCAAGAGCACTGTAAATACAATTACATCTTTAGATGTATGAGCAACTGTGTTGCCTTATGTGATCAATGCTTTGAATAATAATTGCATTAATTGCCGATCACTTTGACAATAAATTGCATTTTTACAGTTCATGTAAACTAGGCCTCATAAATGCTGATATTTCTTTTCTTTTGAAATTGTTGCTATTGCGACCATTTACTTATTGTACTGTGACGGTGACCCAGGTCGGGTATCTTTTTGGGTAACCCCATTAATAGTTAATACTACAGACCATACTGGCAGGCCTGAGATATATTTCAAATTGCTACTTTAGTGGGTGGCACAATGAGTGCTGCAGGACAACCTGTAGCATTAAAAAATACAGGCCCTGTGTACTTGTCGAACCACTTTACTAGGGACTTACTAGTAAATTAAATGTGCCAATTAGGTATTGTTTTCAAGTCATGTTATAGCTGTGGATGAGTCTCTGGTCCTGTTCAAGGGATGTTTGGGTTTTCAGACAGTTCATATTCAGTAAGAGAGCACATTATGGTATATGTTGTGTGAAAGGGCCACTGTAATTTAAGGGTGGTTGGGATTCTTAAGTTGAGCCCCACAGGTTGTCCTTCCACTTTTGGAGTCAATGAAAAAAAGTCTGTGGTTACTTGCCAGAACACTTGTTCACAAAAGATCACCATTTATGCAATATCAGTTTCTACACTGTAGTGCAATTATTAGAAGAATTGGCGAAAGTGGGCTCTATGGCATATAGCACAATCTGCACTAACCATAAAGTATAATCTAACAAGCATGTGTGTAAGAAACTTCAAAGGGGACAACGCAATGCCTTTACAAGCAATGACCTTTTTGCTTTGAAATTTTTAAACAGAAAAGATGTCCAAATGCGCAAAACTATTCACAATGAAAGTATTACACCTGCAACTGTTTGGGGTCAGGTAGCAGAGGTGCACAAACGAGTGTTCATTGTAGACTACAACAAGCACATGAGAGGTGTGGTAGAGCAGATCAAAGGTTGGAGCTTTACAATGCTGATTGAAAGACACACATCTGGTACAAGGATTTTGCTGTTCATTTGTTTCATTTCACATCCTTCAATACTCCAAAATTACTTTTATACAGTTTCAGCTGTCTGCAATAGGCATCCTTGTTGTAGCAGAGAAACAAGTGTTCCAAGAATTTGAGTGGTTGAGGATGTGGCTATATTGAAAGATCTCCACTTTCCTGAATACAATCCTCCAATCTAAAAAAAAGTCTCTCGATGTCAGAGATGTAGAGTCTGTTTTCAAAGAGGAGTATAAAAGCAAAGTTGTATGTACTGCTTTGTCTGTACTTCTAACCCTGACCTATGTGTGCTCACATGTTTTAAACTGTACCATAGGCAACTCGAGTATTGGGAGCAAACATGACAATAAAAGTCAACTACACTATGGTCTGTATTTATAGTGGGACACATTTATGAGGATTTGCCATAGGACATCGCTGCAGGCCGTCCTTCTGTGCTGCCCTACATCAAAAGAAAAGGGCAGGAATACGGCGTATCTATCTGTCCTTTTCCCCTGCACCCGTGCACAATGGGCTGTCGGCCGCCAACACAGTCACATTAGCACCATGGTGCAAGAATGCCTCCATTGCGGGGATGTTTATTTTTTGTGCAGGAAGGGAAACCTCCCTGCACAAAAACAGTCACAAGAGGCTTTTTCCTCTTTCTATGTGTGCTAGAAAATGCAGCACACATAGAAAAAGGAAAAACAAGGAGAAACAAGATATTTATATAATTCTCCTAACTGTGCCTCCCTTACAACTCCCCTGGGGAGTCGTAAACCTTTTGAGCAGCCTCAAACTTACAATTTTTTGTAAATCTGGGGCAGTGCCAAAAAACCATGGATGTTGCTGGTAACACCCCCAGCACCACCCTTTGCACTTACCATTAATGCAGAAAACTGCCTAAAACGGAACGATATTTACGAGGCAGCATTAAGTCAAAAAAGTGGCTTAGTGCTGCCTCGTAAATATGGATTAGGCTCCTGTGCCATAGAACGTCACAAAAAGTGATGTTCTGGTGGTGCAAGGGGACTCATAAATGAGCCCCTATCTGTTTTGACACCAGGTTGCCAATTATTTGATGTGTTTAGTAAAACCTTTTGTGCATGCACACAAAGTTGTTTTTTTCATCTACTACCAATAGCTGGGTTATTTCAATTTGAAAATAAAAATAATGTAATCAATATTCTGTCTTTAATTGAATGTTTAATTTTTTATTGAGTATCTGCTTTTGTATGTAATTTGTTCATTCTAGGAGTGTCTTAAAAATGATAGGGGCATGGAGTTTCATGGTGATGTCTAAGGGTGTTTGGCTGGTATTATGTGTGTGTGCTGGTGAGTGGCTGGTGGTATACGTAGTGGTGGTTGATTGGTGGTGTGTGTACGTAGTGGTGGTTGATTGACAGTGTGTGTGTGTAGTCACAGTTGACTGACGGTGTGTGTTTTTGGGGGCAGTTGACTTGCAGCATGCATGCGCTTGAAATGTGGTGTGCGTGTGGTGACAGTTGACTGACAGTGTGTATTAGTGGCTGTCTGGCAGTGCGTGTATAGCAACTTCTAGGTGGTGTGTTTCTAAGTTGGTTGATGTCTGGATGATTGGTAGTATAATTGGAGTGTCAGACCTGTGGCTGTATGATATTGAAGAGTCCTTGAATTGTGATTTTTGTTAATGAGAGTGGTGTAATGTACTGGGCCTACAGCTAGTGCTGTAAAGGCTTTCTGTGTGTGATGCATGAAAAGAGTTTAAATGGTCTGTAAAGTGATTTGTGTCTTGTCATGGTATTCTGGAATTTCAGTTATTTTACTAACAACGATTTCTGATTTTTGCGAAATCATTTGTCAAAAAAGTTATATTTTGAACTTTCCACTTACCCTTTTTTTTTAAAACAAACTTTATTGCAAGTTTATTACAATAAGATAGTAAACATCTCAATGACCACTACAAGATGGGCAGTGCCTAAATAAACCACCCCCTCTAGGGCCCCTGTCCAGTTCCCCTGACCCACTTCCACAATATCGATATCTCTCTACTATCCCGATCATAAGACAGGGTCTTTCCTTGGACCCCCCATGCCTCTATCCCATCCTACCCCTGCGATATCAAAGACCCCTGGAAGGAGCATCACTCCCCTTATCCTTGTTTCCCCCGTCAGCCCTGCAACCCCATCTCTTCGTCAACAGTGTCAGGTTAGGAACGGCCTATAGTCCCATCTAGGGTATCCAGGCAAAAGTGTCCTACGAGGCCTCGCTGCAAGCCTCTGCAATAAGTAACAAGGTAACAAAACCCCCTCTGCCCACCCCCAGCCCCTCCAATTCCCCCCCACTGCCAGACATGTCGCTCCCTCCGCTAACTTTCAGCATCACTAATGAGCCCCGCTGATTGGACCACTGGTATAGCACAGTAGTTGCCACTCAAGCCCGCCATCCTCCAACCCTGCCGCCCGCTTGGGAAGGGCCGGTCAGCCATGTGTGTGTTCTAGTGGTGTCGTGAGGGAGATCAGTCAGTGTCAGCTGCCGATGTCTTAAGCAGGTCCACCAACGCCGCCCACGCTCTGGCTGCAGACAACATTTTGTCATTATCAGCTCTCTGGGCCATTTGAAGTCTGAGAGTCCCCTCGCAGTCGGCCCACTTTGTAAATTCTCGCAGCCAGCGCGCAGCGTTAGGTGTCGTGGCCGCTTTCCAATGGCTGGTAATTTCTCGCTTAGCTAGGACAAGTCCCAAGACAATACATTTACTAGTCACCTTGTTACGGGCAGTGTGGGGAAACCAGTGAAGTAAGCAAAACCCCGGGGTCTGATCAATGCTCCTATCCGTCGTGTCGCCCAATTTAGCCGTTACCTCCCCCCAATACTCATGCAATAATGGGCACTCCCAAAACATATGCAAAAACTCAGCATTTTCTGATTGGCAGCGGGGGCAGACAGTGCGTGATCCCAAAAATTCATTAATTTTGTGCGGGGTGAGATACGCCCTATGGAATACATAAAACTGAATCAGCTGAAATCTCGCATTTCTAGAGCATTTCCATGCCCGCTCCATCAGATCCTCCCACGGTCTCTCCTCAATAGGCATCCCAAGGTCCGCCTCCCATTTGGTCCGTAGCCTCTCCAAAGGGGACCTAAGCTCCTGAGTAAGACGCCTGTAGAGGCAGGTTACCGCTTTAATCGTCCCCGCTGCATATACCACATATTGACAGGGGAGAGAGGTCGGGGGCTCCTCCATCCCCCTCTTCCAGTGCTTCCGGATAGCTGCAGGCACTGCAGCATATAAAAGAAAGTCCTGGCGGGGCAGGTCGAACCGCTCCAAGAGGTCCTGGTAAGACAAAAGCACGCCATCCTCATAGAGGTCTCCAATAGTGGCGACCCCCATTTCCTCCCAACTTCGCAGTCGCTGCCAATCCCCCCCATGTGGTAGAGCCTCGCAGACCCTCAGCGGGATCTCCAGGGCATACGGAGGATTCATCTTAGCCCTCCTGCTCGCCTGACTCCAGCACTGTCGCATCACCCACAGTTCCCTCTGGGTCTCCCGCTCCCGTAGGGGAAGCTGGAGAAGCGTCCGAGAGAGCCGATGCAGGTCCGGACCCAAGCCCCCGCGGTCCTCCTCCAGCCGCAGTGCCCTGGCCATCCATTTAGTAATTGGGCTGCATGGTAATAGGCCTCGAAGTCAGGGGTTGCAAATCTCGCATCCTGTCTGGGGCGCTGCATGGTAGTAAGCGCCACTCTGCGCCTCCCAGGCCCCCATAAAAATCCCGTAGCCATAGTGTTGACCTGGGTGAAATACTTTCGCGGTATCCATAGGGGGAGGGAGCCAAAGTAATACAGAAAGCGTGGTAGGGTGACCATCTTTAACAGTGCCACCCTTCCCGCCACTGAAAGGGGAAGTGTTAGACAGACCGGGAGGGTCGGCCGAGGACAAGGGGAGAGGTCTCCGGGGAGAGCCCCAAGAAGGCTCGGACCTCGGTCTGCGTGACTGGGGGCTGCCAGGACTGGATGGCAGCGATTTTGAGTTGCAGAGGGGCCACCAGACCACTTCCCACCTGGTGTCCGAGGTAGGTCACGGATCCCTGACCAATTTGGCACTTGCCGGCCTTGATTGTGAGGCCGGCCCGCTGGAGGGCCTGCAGGACCTCTCGGAGGTGGTGGAGGTGGTCGGACCAGTGGCGGCTGTACACAGCGATATCGTCCAGGTAGGCGGCGCTGAACTCCTCGAGCCCCGCCAAGACCTGGTTCACTAGTCGCTGAAAAGTAGCTGGGGCATTCTTCATGCCGAAGGGCATGACTTTGAAGTGGTAGTGGCCATCGGGGGTAGAAAAGGCGGACCGTTCTTGGGCCCGGGGTGTGAGACCGATCTGCCAGTAGCCCGCTGTCAGGTCGAAGATGCTGAGGTAGCGGGCAGCCCCCATGCGGTCGATCAATTCATCCGCTCGGGGATGGGATGAGCGTCGGTTCTGGTGACAGCATTCAAGCCCCGATAGTCGACGCAGAATCGAAGCTCAGGGGTAGTGCCGGGGGTAGCAGCTTTGGGGACCAGCATGACCGGGCTGGCCCAGGGGCTGTCCGAGGGTTCGATGACCCCGAGCGTGAGCATCTTGGATACTTTCTCTTGGATGCAGGCCCGCACCCGATCTGGTACGCGGTATGCCCGGTGTCTGATAGGGGGACGGTCCCCAGTGTCCACGTCGTGCAAGCACCAGGGGGTGACCCCTGGGGTGAGGGAAAACAAGGTGGCAAACTGCAGCAGGAGGTCCCGGCAGCCTTGGCGCTGTTCCGGGGTGAGGGCATCGGAGAGCCGGACCCCGTCCACGGAACCATCTTTCTCCCGAGTCTTCAGGAGATCAGGGAGAGGCTTGGAGTCTTCTTCCGCTCCACTGTCTGTAGCCATCAGGAGGCTGAGCTGCGAGCGCACAAAGTGGGGTTTGAGTCTGTTGGTGTGGAGGACCCAGAGGGGGTTCCGGGGAGATTCCATATCGATGAGATAGGTGACGGGGCTCTTGCGTTCGACCACTTTGAAGGGCCCAGCCCACTTGTCCTGCAAGGCACATGGTTCGGTGGGGGACATCACCCACACTTGTTGGCCAGGTTCGAATTCGATGGAGGAGGCATTTTGATCGTACCATTTTTTCATGTCCTCCTGACTGGCCTCAAGATTCGCTTTTGCCACTTCTCGGAATCGCCTGGTCTGATTGCGTAGGGTCAGGAGGTACTTGAAGACGTCTGGAGGGGTCTTTAGGGGGGCCATCTCCCAACCTTCTTTGACTAGGCTGAGGGGCCCTCGCACAGGGTGCCCGTACAAGAGTTCGAAAGGGCTAAAGCCGAGGGACTTCTGGGGAACTTCTCGATAGGCGAAGAGGAGGCACGGAAGTAGTACATCCCACTGGCGACGGAGGGGCTCTTCCAATCCCCCAATCATTCCCTTGAGCGTGCGGTTGAATCGCTCGACTAGTCCGTTTCCCTGAGGGTGATAGGGGGTCGTGAATCGGTAGGTGACCCCGCACTGTTGCCAGAGGGACTTCATATACTTCGAAATAAAGTTTGTGCCTCTGTCGCTGACGACTTCTCGGGGGAAGCCCACCCGGGAGAAGATCCCCATTAAGGCCCGGCCGACCACCGGGGCTGTTACAGTTCGCAGGGGCACAGCCTCGGGGTAGCGGGTGGCGTGGTCCACCAGTACCAGGATGAACCGATGTCCTTGTGCTGTACGGGGGTCCAGGGGCCCCACAATGTCTATTCCCACCCTCTTGAACGGGGTGGTGACAACTGGGAAGGGTTGCAGAGGTGCTTTGAGTTTGCGGCCGCTCTTCCCGCTGGCCTGGCACGTGGGGCAGGACCGGCAGTGGTTGAGGACGTCGTTCCTCATCTTTGGCCAGAAAAAGTGGGTCACCAGGCGACTGTAGGTTTTGTCCTGGCCCAGGTGTCCAGCCAGAGGGACATCGTGGGCCAAATTTAACAGGAAGTCTCTAAAACGGAGGGGCACCACCAGCACTCGACTGGCCCCTAACTCCGCGATTCTCTGTTCGCTGTACAATAGGTCGTTGTCCCAATAGATCCAATGGGCTCCGGTGGTGTCCCCTGCGCTTTGGGTGAGGGCTTGCTGGCGGAGTCCCTCGAGGGAGGGACAGGTCTTCTGTTCTTGACGGAACTGTTCCTGGGTGGGCCCCCCTTCTTGACGCCACTGAGCCAGGTCGGGGAGGTCCTGGGGCTGAGCGACCCCTTCGGGGGTTTGCTCTGGGGGGTCGGTATAGTCGGTGTCCTCTACTGGAGCGATCGGGGGAGGAGGTGCAGGCCATTCTGGTTCTTCTGGTCGGGGGATGGCACGGGCGGCCATGGACCGGGTGGTTACGCACGCCCAGTCCGGGAGGCCCAACATCCCCAGGTGTTCTCTTCTTTCTACGGCGGCCCACGGGGAACTCTCAAGATCATTCCCCAGGAGACAGTCCACGGGGGCATCATCCCGGACCGTCACCTTCAACATGCCGGAGACTCCTCCCCATTCGAAGGGGACGCAGGCCATCCGACATAGACTCTCTGAATTGTCGGCTGAGCGGACGGGGCAGAGAATGTTCGGCAGGATCTGCTCTGGTTTTACCAGGTGACAGCGGACGGCCGTCACACTGGCCCCCGTGTCACGTAGTGCTTTGGCCCGGCGCCCATTAATGTTCACCCACTGGCTATATTTTCTGGTGTTGGCGGGTAGGGGAGCCCGCGGGAACATGTCTCTTCCCCCTAGGCACGCTAGAACCATGGCGGCCGGTTCCCACTCTTGTTGTGCCTGTTCGTATTCTTCCTGTTCTTCGGAGATTTGTTCTCCCCCCAGGACGGCGGCAGCTACCTGGCGGGGTCTCGGAGTTTGGTTCTGTGGTCATTGGCGTAGTGGCCGACTCGCTGGCATCGGTGACACGTGACGTTGGCTCGGAACCCCGGGCGCATCGGGGGGTTGCCCCGGCTGGCCGGGGGCGGGGTGCTGGCAGCGGGAGCGGCCGGGACGGTGTCTCTCCCTCGTCCCTGGCCTCCTCCACCTCCTCGGGGACGGTGCTGACCTTGGTTGTTCCGGTTCTGTTCGTGTGGCCCTCTCCGGCCCACTCGGGTGCTTTCCCACCGGTCAGCTTCGGCGGCGAGTTGCCGTGGGTCAGTCAATTTACTGTCGAGGAGGTGCTGCCTGAGCTCGACGAAGCAGTTGTTAGAGAGGTGCTCCCACACCATGAGATTAAAAAGTTGCTCGTAGGTCGTTACGTGGCTTCCCTTGATCCAACCCTCGAAGGCTCGGCTGAAATAGTTGACATATTCCACCCAAGTCGTACCCGGGATGCGGGTGCAGTCTCGAAACCTCTGGCGGTACATTTCGGGTGTGAGCCCATAACGGGTGAGGAGGGCAGCCTTCATGTGGTCATAGGATGACATCTGATGGTCTGGGAGCTGTAGCAGGGCATCGCGGCCTTCGTTGACGAACCTCCCCCATAGACCGGCTCCCCAGTCACTTCGATCGATCCGGTGGGAGGTCATGGCGATCTCGTAGGCCTTGAACCACTGTTGTATGTCGTCCTCTTGGACATACTCTCGAACGACATCCTTGGGGATGTGGACTTTCTTTTCTGTCGCTCCCGGGGTGCGCGGTCGCTCGGGCACCTCCGGTTCTTTGTTCTGCTTCCGTAGGTCTATTTCTGCCAGTTTGCGCTCGTGTTCGTATGCTAATCTCTTTTCTCCGAGCTCTCTCTGCCTCTGTTTTTCTTCCCGTTCTTCTCGGAGCCGCAGATGTTCTAGGTTCAGTTTTTGCTCGGCTAACTTTAGTTCCCCGTCCATTTTGAGCCGTGCCATTTCTAACTCATGTAGTCTGTTTCTTTCTCTCTCTTGGATCTCTTCCTGCGTGGCGTTCCTCTCTGATGCTGCAATGTTTTGGCCCGGGGATCTGGCGGCCCCGGTTTCTGCCCACGACTCAATGGCGTGCTTGAAATCGTCTTTGGTACTCAGGCCGGTGGTAGCAATGCCTAGTTCCATGCAGAATTGTTTCAATTCACGATGGCTGTACTCTTCCAATTTCTCCATCTGGAATTTCTCGGTGGATCCGCTCTCTTTGGTTGACACTGTGGTTTTGTCGTGGGGTGAGCTACTCTCTGTACGATTACGCGTTGATTCGGTTCGCGCCGCTGGCCACCAATGTTAGACGGACCGGGAGGGTCGGCCGAGGACAAGGGGAGAGGTCTCCGGGGAGAGCCGTCTCCAGCGATCGTACAGACGAATAACTTCCCCCCCACAGATGTACACCACACAAGGATAAGGTTTAACGTTCTTTATAAGCGATCTCTTAGGTACGATAGAATGGTACAAGGAGGTCTGGACTCTGGGGTCCCCTCGATTCTAGTCTCTTGGTTGGGAAAGGGGGTAGCGGGACAGTCTGGTTACCAATCTGGTAGATGCGATGATGGATAGCTCACAATCCTCGAGCTCGGTGTTCTAGCTGGACGGGCCGCGGCAGCGCCAGCAGGTCCCGGTGAAGGTGGTCGTTACACGGTCCGCGGCAGCGCCAG
This sequence comes from Triturus cristatus, assembly GCF_964204655.1. Taxonomy (NCBI): domain Eukaryota; kingdom Metazoa; phylum Chordata; class Amphibia; order Caudata; family Salamandridae; genus Triturus; species Triturus cristatus. The sequence goes on along the minus strand of NC_140591.1, from coordinate 1,207,246,752 downwards.
CAGGTCCCGATGAAGGTGGTTGTTACAACGGTCCGCGGCAGCGCCAGCAGGTCCCGACAAAGGTGGTAGTTGCAACGGTCCGCGGCAGCGCCAGCAGGTCCCGGCAAAGGTGGTAGTTGCAACGGTCCGCGGCAGCGCCAGCAGGTCCCGACGAGGATGGAGGATATTGAAGGCCGCGGCAGCGCCAGCAGGCAGGACGATAGTTCACAAGGCAGGGCTACGGCAGCGCCGGTAGTCCGTCAAGGATGAGTTCTTCTCGGTGTCTCTCGACTCCAGGATACAACTGCCTTCCTGCTCTGGAGCTGTCCTAGTTATAGGTCTGGTGCCCTTTGATGTCCGGACCCTCGCACTTGGAGGTCGGGAGGCCCGGGATGAGGGAGTCCAGACACCCAGCAGGGGGGTGGAGCCAGCGCCCGGGGAGCTGGAGGGCGATCGGTACCTGGCGGGGGAGAGCCATCGACACTTCTTTCTCCCATCGACCTGCCAAGTGGTCCGTTCACCTCCTGGGTGGATGGTGGTGCCGGGATGTCGGGGCCTGGCCAGGCCCAGGATTAGGGTCGAGCTGAGGCCACGCGGCCTCGTGGTGCAGTGTCCAAGATGGCGGCCGGTCCGGCCGAGGGAGCCGGTAGTGGTTCGGCCCCAAGATACAGAGATGTCCGGGGGCAGGAGTTCCGTCTGGAGACGGGGTGCGGGTTGTTTCTGTGGGTAACACCTGGAGGGCCGGGGCTTGGGCCCTGTCATGCGGGGAGGGAGCAAGCCCTTCATGTGGCCTGTCCAACAGGAAGGGTCCCCCAGAATTCAAAATTGCTCTTGGCGGTCCGCATCGCCCTTCCGATATTCCCTTCCAGTAGGTCAGAGGGCTCGTGATAGATCTGGGCCCCTAGATAAGTCAGGCAACTGCTTTCCCACCTCGCATCATTCTGAAACACCTGGAGGTGCCCCTCTACCACCCCGAATAGGAAAAAGGCACGTCCTATCCCAGTTGACCTTGAGGCCTGCCACCCGGCCCAGACTGCCTAATAGCTCTCGGGCCCCCTGCAGCTCCTCATCAGCATTGTCGAGGAACATTAGTAGATCATCCGCGTACAGTGTGATGCGATGAACCTGGCCGCCCCATCCAATCCCCGGAAACAATGTCCCAATCGGGCATGCACCGCCAGGGGTTCTATCTAGGCCTGGGCGAAAATTTCGTTCCGTTCGCGGAAATTGCGATAATTTGACATTTTCGCGTTCCGCAGAGAGCGCAAAAATGTCAAAAATTCCGGTTTCCGCAGCTTGGCGATAATTTGTTTCTTGCTCGCGCTGTAAAATAATACATTCTCGAGGCAAGTAGCCCTCCCGCCGCGACCTGTTGTAGAGAGCTAATAGGCGGGAGGCCAACTGATCCACAAATAAGGCATAAAACTCTATGGGGAGCCCGTCTGTGCCGGGGGTCTTATTCCTGGCCATCTGCTTTATTGCTTCCTGGATCTCTCCCAGTTCCACGTCTCGACCCAGTTTCTCCGCCTCTTCCTCCTCAACCTGAGGGAGTTCAATATCCAGGAAGTCAGTCTCCTCCAGCACCCGGGGGTCTAATTGACTTTGATAAAGGGCGGTATAGTATTCTAGGAACTGGCCATTAATAGCCTGCTGCTCATAGTGCACTGCCCCATCCCCAACACGCAGCTCTAAGATTGGCGTTCCCCTGCGCGATGGGTTGGCCAACCATGCCCCAGATTTGTCTCTCTCAGCATGTGCCCGCACCCCGTACGCCCGACAATCAAAACAGCGCAGGTGCTCTACCTGGGTCGCCAAACCTTCCCTGGCCGCCAGGACCCCCTCCTGCCCCTCCACCCATTCAGGTCTCTCCTTTTCCACTTCACGGAGTTGTTGTTCTGCCCTTTGGACCTCCTGCAACAGAGTTCTGCGAACCCCGGCCGCCTCTCCAATACAACGACCCCTTATCACTACCTTAAAAGCATCCCACTCATTATGAATGCTAGTGGTCGTGTTAGTGTTGGTCTGGAAGTACTCCTCGATGGCCGTGTCTATTGTAGTTCGGAAGACCTGGTCTTCCAATTCCTCCAGTCTAAGGGGCCAACTGGGAATAGCGGACCGAACTCGCAGCCAAGTCAGTGATACCAGGAGGGGATTGTGATCCGATATTGTCCTGGCTAAATATTCACTCAGGGTGATGCCTCCCTGCACATCTGGGGAACAGAGAATGGAGTCCAGCCTAACATGTAGCTCATGTAGAGCCGAGAAATAAGAATAGTCCCGCTCCCCTGGGTGCTGTGCTCTCCAGGAGTCTATCTGCTCCCAGCGCCGCTGCCAGTCACGGCGAGCTTCTGCTATTCTATGCGAGGAGGCGTCAGGGAGGGGAGGATGAGACTGATCCAGGGCCACATCAGTGATGCAGTTAAAGTCAACCCCCATCAACACAGAACCAGTCAAGACCCGCGCCAGCTTCTGAGATACCTGCGTAAAGAAAGCCGGCTGATCTACATTAGGCGTATATACTTGCCAGGGTGATATCCCGGCCATCCAGATGCCCCACCACCACCACAAAACGCCCCTCAGGGTCAATTATCTGCCGTACACATTGAAAGTGCACGCCCGCTCGCACCCATATCAATGTCCCTCGCGCAAAGGCCGAGTACGTAGTGTGGTAAACCTGACCCCTCCAGCGGGGCTGTAGTGCAGCCCCTTCAGTCTTGGTCAAGTTAGTTTCCTGAAGCAAGGCTATTTGGACTCCCCTCCACGTCAGATAGGCGTGTATTTTGTGTCGTCTGTTCATCGTGTGTAGCCCCCTGACGTTCCAGGTCATAATTTTTATGCCTATGGAGGTACCCATGATCCAGACTCTATATAGCGATCGCGCTAATTCCCTGGAGCGACATGTCTGACCCCCCCCTCTTGTCCCAAACACTAAACCCTACCCAACTCCCACACCCCAGGACAGGCACACAAAAACAGGCCCCCATCCAAACTAAGGCAGTCATGCTCAAAACTAAGAAAAGGTGGAGGTACGTGTCCCGATCCCGATGGCCCCAGAGCCCCCCCCGGCGCCCCCCGCCAACTCCTGGCCATCCTATCGGGCCCCATGAGATAGTCAAGCCCCCCCAGCAGATATCAGGTAGTCCACCGGGGCCAGAGCCCATAGGAGGCTGCCCACCCGCTCCCCACCAAGAGACAGGCCAACAATCTAGCCAAACACCTCATCCGCCGTTTGTGGAGTGACATCTGGAAGTTCGACATCAGAGAGCTCACAGAACTGTCTCTCTCGCAGTCCACGTCAGCACCAGCTGGACCACCAATCCCACGGCTAATGGTCGCCACCGCCAAGACCACCCTGTCTCGTTCTCCCCCAGAGGTTACCCTAAGGCGGGCCGGGAACAACATCGCATAGGGAAGATGAAGTTGGCGCAGTTTCTGCTTGACAGCCAGAAAGGAAGATCTCTGACGCTGCACTTCCCTAGTATAGTCCGGGAATATCATCACCTTGCTGTTCCCGATCTGTAGGTTCTGTTTCTCGTGGGCCCTCTGCAGAAGAAAGTCTCGATCCCGGTAATGCAACAGCCGCACCACAAATGGACGAGGTGGAGCCCCAGGCCCAGGTGGGCGAGCCGGAACCCTGTGAGCCCGCTCCAGCGCATAGAAGGGGGAGAGACCCTCCGGGGCCACTGCTGCCCTCAGTCAGCTCTCCAGGTACTGCACCGCATCAGCCCCTCCTCTCGTTCCAGAACTCCAATTATGCGGAGGTTGTTCCTTCTTGAACGCCCTTTGTTGTCCTCAGCCCTCATCTCTAGGACCTTAACCCTATGCACCACCTCTTTCAGTGAGCCTTGGAGGACAGCAACAGCATCCGGAATGGGCTTCATGGTGGCCTCGTTGGTCATTACCCTCTCTTTAAGTTTCCGGTGGTCATCTTTCAGGAGGGTGAGATCCGACCCAATGGTGTCTATCCATGCCTCCATTGCCTCCCGAGAGGATATGATGGCCTGCATCATGTCTCCCAGTGAAGGGTCTCCGGGCCGCTCCCCACCACGTCCCTCGGCCATACCGCCCTCGTTATCCGATTGTTGTTCTGGTTCTGCCGGCCGCAGAGCCTCACATCTCTTGCTCCTGGACACTCTCCCCATCCTCCAAGGTAGAGTTGCGAGAACAGCGGTGCGTGCAGAAGGGTCGTGGGTCCCGATCCTACCAGACAAGCATGGGGCCGCTTCACCCCCACGGGGGCACTGTGGCACCGCAGCCCACGCACGAAGTGCCCGGCAGCACGGGGTCCCAGTGTCTTCAGCCCGGATTCACCCTCGGAAGCTGCTCCAGCACCGCCCAGCGGCCAGTCAGACAGTTCAGCTAGGCGCAGGGGGGCTCGCCCTCAAGATGGTGTAGGAAACAGAAGGATCCGCAGTACTGCCGCCGTGGCCCTCCATCACAGCAGGTCCCGGGCTTTGGACGGGACCGGCCTGCACCTCCAGCGATGGCAGCCCCCACCTCTCTCACCGCAAGGCGGACCTCAGTGCCCGCGCGACCCAGCCGCGAACAGCGACCCCACTCCCTCTCTGCACCGCACGCTAGTGAAGTCTCCGTGTCATCCGGCTCAGTCAAGCGAGAGGCCCGCCAGCATCCTCCAGGGGGCAGCCTGCACTCTCCACTCGTCACCCCCTGGAATCGCCACCCTCTCAGGTGCCTCCAGCCACAGTCTACTCATGCCCTCCTCTTCGTAGGGTCTCCGGGGGTCCATGGCAGTCACGGCAATCGCCAGTCCCTCCAGGCGCCGCAGCCGTACGCAAGCCGCAGGGTCCTCCGCCACGTGGCCCGCAGGAGTGCCGGCCACAAGCCCAGCACAGGGGGATGGAGCCTCAATCAACCATCACAGCCAGGCGGGTCGCCCAGCACCTTTAGCCCGCGCCGACGGGCTTCGTATGCAAGCTAGGCGGCCTGGATGCAGGCAGTCATATTGCAGGAAAGGCGGCGTCCCGCCAGCCACCATTTTGGGGTCAGGCAATCTCCGTCTGTCCATCCGCCGAGACGAGCCTATCCTCTCCGCCCCGCAGACGCACTGCCCCGGGGGCTCTCAGGTCGTTCTCCCCTCGAAGCAGCCAATCCGCGGTATCCAGCAGTTGCATCAGAGCTCCCCAGACTCCCTAACGGCCGGCGTCGCTCCCTCCGATCACAGCCGCCATTTTGGGATCCCGCTTCAGCCAGGAGCAGCTTGCAGCAAATAGATGATTATCCCCGATGATCTGCGCCCTGCATGCCTCAGAGAGTGCAGCCGGGGGGCACCCGGTATTCTGCTCCCGTTTACAGCGTTGGGAACCTCCGTGTGTCAGCAGGATAAGCTTTGGCGGAGGGCAGCCACGGAGGAGCTCCGAGGTCCGCTGCTGCCTACATCGGCGCCAAGCCACGCCCCCAACTTTCCACTTACCCTTGTGCCAAATTCAACCAGTATGCATGTGCACTAGGGGTGGGCGGAATTTGCGTAATTGCGTCACGCAAATCTCCGCGAAACGGTAAAAAATCTCCGCGAACACGCAGAAATTCCGCGAACACGCGGAATTGCTTGTACGCGATGCTTTTTTCCTGTTCGCAATTGCTGTTTGCGTGCTCGAGGAGAATTATCTCGCGAACATGCAATTCGAGAACGCGAACAAGCAAAAATTTCGCGAAATCGCGGAAAGCAGACTTTTGAGCAATTTCGCGTTCTCCGCGGAACGCGAAATTACGCAAATTCCGCAAATTCCGCGAGCGGAACGGAATTTGCCGCCCAGGCCTAATGTGCACCTGAGTAGTGGATAGGTGTGCAAAATATTTGTCTTTTTTTACTTTCACTGCCAGGGTGCACATCATCTCTAGCAAAAACCTACAGATCCAGATATTTTTGTAAACTAAACACTAGGGTACTCCAGGGTTGTGTCCCTCGTGGGATTTCCTTACCCAGGAGCTCTTGCAAACCTTTAAAAGTGGCTAAAAACACAGATTTTCCTCACATTCTATCAGTGAAACTACTGGAATCTACAGAAAGCCACACATTTCCTACCACCCTGCACTATCACATGCCTTCCAACAAAAATGGCACCCCACTATGCCCACCAAAAATGGTTTTGGTGGGCACAGTGCTGCAATATTTTCTATAAAGAATTACCTGATTTGGCAATGCTGGTAGCTGTGGCATTTGAAGCCTGGCTCAGTGGCCACCAAACAAACCCAGAAATCTCTGAAAGGTAGACACTCAGGGCTGATTATGAGTTTGAAGGTGCGGCGCGATGTCTGCCCGGTCACTGCACTGCCAAACCCATGATCGGCCCCCTGCCTGATTACGAGTATTTCTTATGTCTGGTAGGCTTTATTTTTACGTCCCACGGGAAATGGGCAACGCAATATGAATGCCAAAAACAGTTCCTGCACGCGATAAACTGCAAATTACATGCCATGCAAGAACTGGGGTGCATGCCCTTGTACCATCCTGCATGCACCCCATCACACAGAGGCACAAGGGGACCCTGTAGCACCCTTGTTTTCCTCTCTGCCACAGTCTTCATGGAGGAGGAACCAGCATGAAAGCTGTTGCAGAGAGGAAACTCGTAATATGTTTGTGGGACCGGGTGGTCCCATGAAGCATATTGTGGCCTCCTGGCTCCGACAACACCGCCAGGGAATTAAGGTTACTTGGCAGCTGTGACGGGACAATGGCGGTCAGAAGACCACCCTGCCCTGTGTGTCTGGCAGTCTATGGACCTCCAGACTCGTAATAGAGTGTAGTCCAAGGTAGTGTATCTTGTGTGGATCCAATAATATTTTCACACAATGTCCTTCAGATTTCAAGTTTTGCTGAAATTGGGCATTTTCCTTGCATTTCTGTTGCATAAACTTCAGGAATCCACAAAGATCCACAAAATTGCTACTATGCCTCATTCTACTACTTGTCCCAAAATAAATCCTACCCCACTTGTGTGGCTGTGTCTAGTGCCCTTCACACGAACATTTCAAACCGGTAGTAACTCTGGCCATTACAGCACATCTTTCAGGGTCATGTAGGGTTAGCAAGAAGACCAGCTCCTGTCTGCAGTTCCTGAAGTTATACTTAAAAGCAGAAGCTTTAGAAACTTCCTAGTAGAACTGCATATTACCTACTGGAAAAATTAATAGCATCATAGATTTTTATAAGTAGCCATCACAGAGACAGAGACTTTGGACCAGTCATTTTACCTTGGAAAACGAGCATGGCGATGGATCATATTAAATATTAAACATGTGAGCAACAGCTTTGTTGGAAACCAACAAGAAATAGGACTGAATACCCTGATTGTCAATTAAAAATATATGAGTGATACCACTTAGCATAATGCACTGCTTATTAAATCTATCCGTAGTGATTTAAAGCCCCCTTGCTTATCGCATTTAGCATTTCTGGCGTTTTATACATTTCAGGTTTGTCCAGTCTATCACGTAGCCAAATAAGATCTTCAAGGTAACTAACCCAAAGCTCCCAATGAAAAACATGGGTGGAGAAGGACTTTAGAACAGCTAAGAATCTCTTTAAGTACTGAGTTTTAGAGACCTGTAAATTATTTACAGTGACATGGTCCCATACTCCAGGCCCATAAGTAATAATTGCAAGACACTTAGCCTTATGTATTTGGATAATTTCTCTAAGCGGCTTCAGCCCTAACTTCATTAAAAAAAACTGAAAATGGCAGTTATGGCTTTCACAAATTGGTATGTGCTTGCCCTTGTTAGTTGTTTCCATATGCCTTGCGAATCGAATAAGACCCTTAACTAGGAAAAGGAGCCTACCAGGTTAAGTGGACATCATTAAGCATGACGAGGTGTTGTCTACTCTGGAAACACCCTCGATTCATGATAAATGATACATTAAGGTCGACTTTGAGGTCTAATTCTGCCATAAAGCATGCAAAACTATTTAGCAATATCTGCAGGGCATTATGTATGAGTGCCGTTAGTATAGCATTGTCCACATAAAGTAGGGTTTGGACAAGGCAGCGTCCAATCTGTGGTATATTCTTTCATCTTTCAAGTGCAGGTGCAAGGTGCAAGGACACAGCCCTTCTTGACCTCATATTGTCCTGAAAAGCCTCAGAGCACTCCCTATTTCCACCCATACCTAATATTTGCTGTGGTAACCTGTATAGATATCTCCTTGAAATTTTAAAATTGCAGACTCAACAGCCATCCCATTATAAGGCCCAAAGTTTAAAATGGGTTACAATCACACAATCAAAGGCACTCACTAGGTCCATAAAGTCCATTTAGAGGAACCACTTTTTTGCCACTGCATACTTGTTAATCATTAAACTGAGATTGAGGCATTGCTCAACTCTTTCTACACCCGTTCAAAAACCGTATTGCAGTTCTGATAAGATCCGGCATTTCTCAGCCCATTTCCAGTCTGTCACCTTTAGCAGGCTGTTGAGTAGGCATATAGGATGATAACATTTATGGTCCCCACAGATACCCTTTTTGAAAATAGGAACAATAAGGGAGTGTGACCAAGTATCTAGTATCCCTGTCTTGCAGACAGAGTGCAGTATATTTGCCAAAAGGAACCCCCACAAATCCAAGTTCTCCTTAAAATGTCTACATGAATCCTGTCTGGGCCACGTTCTTTCCTTCTTTGACTTTTTGAAATCGCCAAGCTCAAGACTATTGTCATAAAAATTATTTACCATCTTCGCAGGAGTAATAATATGTGGTTGTACAAAACTATCCAGACTTTCCCTATTTGGAAACTCCAGAATGGTTTTGCATACCCATCTACATTCTTTCACCAGTGCATGATTCCTGTTTTGTTACTGTTTGGAGGGGGAATTCTTCTGCACTGCTCTGGAGATCATGTTTCTCTGTCCTATGTTGATCTCCAGGCAATTCACTTTAAAGTACTCTAGGTTTTGTTACTCTGTACCTCACTGAACATAGCAAACACACTTGTCTAATGAGGGCCTTCTTATTTGCATGGATTGAGACCATATAGCTTAGCTCTAATGTCAAGAAGGCATGCATAGTGCAGTGCTCTTTGAAAGAGGGTGGCTAGTGCCCCCTCCACCCAGGCTGTGGTAGTCTAACAGTGGTGCGAGCATTAATCCATATTCAAGGGTTCCACTAACCATATACCCTATTGGAGGAGTGACCTACCGGCTTCCTTCTGGTAAAGTCTGTGGAGTCTCCCTTACCTGGGTACTTTTTGATTTTTACGTGGGGTGTCTGTATTGAGAGCAAGTGGGTTCACTGGGTGAGGATGGTGAGCTATTGAGTTTAATGTGAGCCAAGCTGTTACATTTTCTGCTGGGCATTCCAGCTTCCTCATACACCTCACAACTCCTTGCAAATAGCGGTAGGCACTTGCTCTTATCTGCATTTAGCCAAGACTCCCTCTTCCGCGATGACCCTCTCCCTTCCCGATGGGTGATGTTATGGGCTACATGGCCTGGAATTAATTAAAATTCCTCTCGGGGATATGCTAGACAGATACCAAGGGACTAGGAGGGAGAATTCCTTGCATGGACTGATCGTACAGTAAAAATAGATCCAAGGATTGGAGGAAAATCATGGATGCAAAAGTAGTAGAACCCCTGGATGGATTTGCCTGTTACTTAGGGAATGATAAATGTGTGGATTCATCTGCCAGTTGGTTGTTCTCCTTTTCTGACAAGGTACTCACAAGGGATTGTGGAGGAAGCCAAGATCCGGGAGTGGAGTCCAGGGGTTGCATTGCCATTCTCAATTTAGTCCAGGGGATAGGGTTTGAACTAGAGAAGGTGCCATGTGACAGTTTACCAGTGAAAGGAATTTGCTAGTCTGATGGAAGGAGGTGGGCTTTCAGCTCATCAGGTGGCATCCCAGTAGCAAATAAGCTGCCTGAGGTTTGCGGAGGCTCTTCATGCACTTTTGAACACAAGGAGGCTGCAGACAGCTGCTCAAAATGATAACATTTGCTGCAATCAGCATAAAGGGAGTCGCTGCCCTGAGAGTGTTAAGTGCTGTAGAGGAGTACTTGGTTATCCAGTTTGAGGTTCGATAGTACTGTAGCCCATGAGACCAGCAGTAAACAACTCCAATTGATACAACTTGGGTCCAGTAACCCCTGACTGCCCAAGTGCCACAGGAAACTGATCGCACAGTTACGTAGAGCCAGCTTAAGGTCTATGTGCTAGGGTACACCTATTACCAAACCCACCTCTATGTTTAGTTCTTCTTCCCAGGAAAGTTAATCATAATCCCTTTTTTTGACCATTTGCTATCTCTACAAAAGTTCTCTTAATTTTCAAGTCATCTGCTGTATCATCTAGACAGACATCAACACATTTCTTATTATCCTTCAATAATCTGAGAAGAAACCCACCAGGTTTCACCCTGTTCCAGTTCAAAGTGGGGCCATTAATCCTGGGTAGTTCAATGTCTTCCACGCGCTCTATTTTATGAGTGTTTACATTCAATAATTTCTCATTTGAATTTTGAGACTGCACAGGTTATGGTCACTCATATAGTTAACCTGGATATACGGACTCAGATTATCAGTTGTCAGAATAAAATCTATTTTACTCCCATACCCTCTACCTCTAAACTACATTTAAAAAGAGCAGGGTGAAATGTATTTATTGCCTCTCCATAGGCATGGTATTAAAAATGGGATTGACCAGCTTCTGCTGAATCAAAATCTATGCAGATTTCTTTAGTCTTTAGATGGCAGAGCACAGAGGCGAGCATTGTCATCCTCTACTCATAGAATGTATCCCTATGTGTCATTCTTGTGAAAAAAAAACAATCCAAATCACTCTAAAGACCTTCAATCACATATTCTCTCACTATTCAATAGGTTGTTTTAGAAAAATGTACAATTGCAAACAAAAAGCCCTTTGCATATGATGTTCCAATTATCTGGTAATGTGGACAACTACATTTTTGAAAACCACTTTGCTTGGTATCAGTTTGGAAACAAACATACTCTGCCCATCTTTTACTCCTCCTGCTCTATAATCCACTGCTGGGGTCCCAGATCAATTCATATATATTTACTTTACTTTATTTAACTTTATTCGATAAAAAAATTTTCATCATAAAAGTAAACAATAATCATGACATATAAAAATATCACAATTCAAGGAAATGCAGTTAAAACTCATCAGACTTAATATACAATATACATCATGTCTGATTCACGAGGCGGATCCCGAGAGCAGCCGCCATCTTAGGGGTACGCAGGTCAGCGGGCTAGTCCCCTGACTGCGTATAAAGCGACGCACTGGCGCGAGCGCGCAGCGTCTAGCACTCCTGAGGCTTGAGCCGGGAGCAGTTATGTGTAACGAGTGAGATTAGCGTTTTACTGTATATTTGTATTTTACTATACTCCGTTTTATTCATCTGCTGCTACTGTTTTTATCATTCTACTTGCTGCTACTGTTTGTCTATTTTGCACTGAATGATACCAGTAGAGTTACTTACCGGCAAGGGGCACGTCTGATTCACGAGGCGGATCCCGAGAGCAGCCGCCATCTTAGGGGTACGCAGGTCAGTAGGCTAGTCCCCTGACTGCGTATAAAGCGACGCCCTGGCGCGAGCGCGCAGCGGACGCGCGCAGCGGGCGCACCGCTGGCGCGCCAAAGGCGCGCCTAAGGCAAGCCCGTCTGCGCCCGTCCGCGCCTGCTCAGCGCCCAGTGCCAGAAATTCTGGCCGGATCCCCCCGGGTACTCAAACCATCCTCAGTTACGACGCTCGTACATTGCTGACTCTGAGGAAAAAGATTAGCCCGGCCTGCCACCGCCTGGTGCCGCATGAGTTCCCCCTCTCTCCTCCTAATTACTGTGCTGCTTGCAACTCGTCTATTCCGAAAATCCTCGATTCCCCCATCCACTTCAAGCGTGGGATTTTGAAGAATATAAATAATAAAAAGGATATCTACCTAGCATGTATTTTGCTAAATGCTAGATCTCTAGTCAAGCACAGTCTGGAGTGTGCCAGACTTTTGGATGAACAGGAGATCAAAATAGCTTTCATCACTGAATCTTGGACCGACCCGGCTTCTGGACCGGATTTGGTGAAAGCCACCCCCCCAGGTTTTCTCTCCTATAACATGGACAGACCTCTAAGAAGAGGTGGGGGTCTGGCGGTGATATATCACCATTCCATTAAAGGATCCTTCCAACCCTGCCTCTTACAGTCATGCGAAGCACTATTTTTTAACTTTACTCTCTCCCATCATGAATCCTTTAAGGGCTGTTTGGTGTATAGACCACCGGGGAATCGGAATCTGTTCCTGGCCTCGGTTGGTACGTTAGTGGAGGAGAGGATGCTCTCTCCAGCCTTCACAGTCCTGGGTGATTTTAACTTTCATCTTGAGTTAAGAGGAGACGCGGATTCCATTGCTCTACATGATCTCATGATGTTAGGAAATCTTAGGCAACATGTGATAGGGCCTACGCACAAGGGAGGACATACCCTGGATGGGATATTCTCCAACTTCAGTAACCTCCACTTTAGGGGCCTTCTCCCATTAACGTGGTCCGATCATTGCGCAGTTAGCTTCGATTTACGGCTAGATCTTCCTGGCAAGGAAGCCGTCAATCGAAAGAACTATATAAAAATCCGAGCCTGGAATAAGCTGAAGGAAGTCCCATTTAACAAAATGCTATCATCTCCAACAGATTGTCTGCAGGACGATGTGGACAGCGCTTGCCAACACTATACGGGTTGGTTGCAGCGGGCCTGTGACAGTTTAGCCCCGACCAAAGAACTGCGACCGAAGAGGGCACTACCTTCGGCCCCCTGGTATTCACAGGAATTGAGAACTCAAAAGGCAATCTGCAAGAAACTTGAACGTGCTTGGAGGAGCAATTATAATGAGGCTGAGCGGAAAGTGTATAGAGCTAGCCTTCATACCTACAAACAGACAATCGCTTCTGCTAAACAAATATGTTTTGCTGCACAGATCTCAGAATCTAAAAACTCAGCAAAAGAACTGTTCAAGACTGTCAAACTTTTGGCCTCACCTAAGTCAAGCCCTGTTCAACCTAGTCAACAACTCTGTGAGGAGCTGGACAACTTTTTCCTGACTAAGGTTGAACGCATTTTTGAGCCCTTTAACAAGGGATCTAATGACACTTTGGAGTTGTGGATGGAACGCCCAGGGTCTGAGCCTGCTGCCAGCCCAACTTTCGATAAATTTCAGACCATCCCCTTTTCAGACATTCAAACTGGCATGAGGGAAATCAACTCTGGCTCCCCTTTTGATCCCTGCCCCAGCAGGGTGGCAAAACTTGCGTCCGGTCCGATTGGAATGAAGCTTACGAGCATATTTAACTTTATGTTCGAAACCTGCCAATTTCCGAAGCAATGGATGCTTGCTTCCATCCTACCTCTTTTAAAAAAACCTAACCTGCCTCCAGATGACCCCAATAGCTTCCGACTGATCGCCAGACTCCCCTTTCCGGCTAAATTGGTTGAAAAATCCATGAATAAGCAACTTAGTCTATTCCTAGCCGAAACTCAAGCATTCGACCCCACACAATACGGATTTAGGCCAGGTCATAGTACTGAATCTGCCTTGATCAAAGCAACGGAAGAAATTAGAGAGGCGGTGGACCAGGGAGGGAAAGCAGCGCTGATTCTGCTTGACCTCTCGGCTGCTTTCGACACCGTCCACCACTCTATTCTTCTGAATCGCCTAAAAAAGTGCGGAATTGGCGGAAAAGCATGGGACCTCATTAGATCTTTTCTCACAGACAGAGAACAAGTGGTCACCTTGGGGGAATTCCATTCTAAACCTTTTTCCACACCTTGTGGCGTCCCTCAGGGGTCATCACTTAGCCCCACGCTATTCAATATTTATGTGAGCGCTCTGGCCCCTGTGATCAGTGCGTATGGATTTGGAATCACTTCCTACGCAGATGACACCCAAATCGTGGTTTCTCTGACACCTGAGGGCGAGCTAGACACGGTAAAGCGCCTACAGGACTGTATGCTAGCAGTGGGGAGCTGGATGGCGAAGAATTGCCTCAAACTAAACTCAGATAAAACAGAGGTTATTCTGTTCGGAAATGTTACTAATTTCTGGACCCCTGCCTGCTGGCCGGACTCTCTTGGCACGCTTCCAGTCCCGGTTGTCAAAGCAAAAAACCTTGACATAATCCTGGACGACAAATTGACCTTTGACTCTCATATTAAAGAGGTGACGTCCAAAACCATTTATACCATTAGGATGCTGAGGAAAGTGCTACCCCTACTTCCATCGGACAGTAGACATACAGTGGTCAGGGGGCTGGTACTTGCCAGGCTGGATTATTGTAACGGTCTGTATTTAAATGCGCAAAGTAGAGCACTAAGCAAGCTTCAGATTTTACAGAATGCTGCTGTCTGCCTCCTCACGGGTGCCTCACGATTTGCCTCGGCGTCTGCAGGAAGAAAAACTCTGCACTGGTTACCAGTCAATAGCCGCATTCAGTTCAAGGCCCTGCCCCTGACCTTTAAGGCTATGCATGGCTCAGGCCCAGATTTCTTAAAGAATAGATTACACTGGTACGTGCCAGGCAGGAACCTACGCTCTAAAGAAGCCAATTTGGCGCTGGTCCCGCGAATTAAGAAAGCTCGTTGGGGAGGCAGAAGTTTTGTCTGCGGGGCCGCCAAGGCATGGAACGAACTTCCTTTGTACCTTAGGTCGGCAACGGATTTGCTGTCTTTTAGAAGGGAACTTAAGACTTGGCTGTTCCGTAATGATTAATTCTGATCTCCTCTTCCATCTGCCTTGACTCAGCCTTCTTAGGATCTGCTAGACAGCGCCAGGACGCCTCCGGGTAATTGTCGCGCTATATAAAAACCAATAACATAACATAACATCATAAACTACACACTTCCCAATTTATTCTATATACCTGTAACAGCAATCATAACCATAAGAACTTCCTTCTTGAGGGCCCTCTGACCTATAAGGTAAGTTGGGGCTTGAGTCTCCTCATACGTATCTTCCAAGCACTTCCAATATATTTGGCTACGCCACACACCATCGAGGAAGAAGACGTATCGGTACAAAGGACCCGCAAGGCCATTACATGGCATCTAAGGCCCAATCCCTTACATAGAGGCTTAAGCCATATCCTCCTAGCCACCCTATAGGCTGGGCAGGCAAACATAAGGTGTGCCACAGATTCTGAAGGGGCTGCACAACACGGACAGGCCTTTGATAAGCCACTTTGGTTATTCCACCCGAAGGTAAAATCATTTACAGGGAGAATCCCAAACCTAACTTTTAAGTACAGTGATCTGTCCAAGGGTTTCTCAATAAAATCAAGAAGTGGTTCGAATAACCTGGACCATTTAAACTCTAAGAATCGCTCAGTGAGGGAACCCCCTGCACCTCTGCTTAAGGCCTCCCGCTGGACCCAATCCCAATACAACTTCTTAATAACTAGCTTCGGTGGCGGGGATTGACTCTTCCAGAGGTCACTCGAGCCTATGTGTCCAACCAGCTGCCTCAGATTACTCAGCCACTTAATCCTATTACCTCTATCAAGCAAGATAAGTTCATCTAAGGCAGCTGCGTAGTTTTTAAGCTCTTCAGTCCTTCTCAATCGAACCCAGAAGAGTAGAGGGCGAAGGCGCACTGTTTCTTTGAGAGGGCGCCTGCCCATATCTAGACGTAATGGAATTAATGGGGTGGAAACTGGTAAGGCAACCAAGTCCCTCAAGAACTTGTTTTCTGAAGTGATTAGCTCCGGGATGTTCTCGAACCCCCAGAGTTCAGAACCATATAGGGCAGTTGGTAATACTTGGCCTTCATAAATTGTGAGAATAGGTGCCACAGGTTTACTCGTAGACGCCCTATGTTCTCGCAAGACCGCCCCAGCAACTCTTTTGAAGTTTAATAGCATTTTGGCCAGATGGTCAATCCAGCTCATCCGACTGTTCGCCCTAACACCCAGATAGTCAAAAGAATCCCCCATCTCCAAAGACTCACCATTTAGCATGAGGTTGTTCTTAAATCTTTTGGATGGTGAAAGGGCCATAAGCTTAGTTTTAGAGGTATTGATTGTGAGTCCCCTGTCATTACAAAACTCGCTAAAGCGGTGCAGAAGCTTTTGGAGGCCTGCTGGAGTTTTCGAGATCAGAATGGTATCGTCCGCGAAGAGTAGGGTTGGAGTTTTTTCCCCTGCCAGGGATGGCGCATCCGCCGGTTCTTCCCTCAGATGGTCCACCACACCATTCATAAATAGGGAGAATAGGGTCGGCGCCATAACACACCCCTGGCGAACTCCCCTCCTCACGGACACCCTCTCAGTCAATTGTCCCTGGGTGCCCCATCTGATCCTCGCATAATTTCCCTCGTGGAGTTTCACAATGAAATCCAACAGTGGACCTGGGAAGCCCATCTTCTCCAGGATATCCCACAGCCTTGCTTGAGGGACCAGGTCAAACGCCATCCTGAGATCTATGAAGGCTAGGTAAAGACTACCGTGATTAATTGTCACCGACTTCCAATAGATCGCAAGGAAGTGGAAGACCTGGTCCATCGTACCCACTTTTTTCCGAAAACCAGCCTGGAAATGGGAGAGAACCTGCTCCTCCTCCATCCATGCACCTACCCGCAAGATGATGACCCTGCCAACCACTTTCTGGATCACGTCAATCAGACTGATCGGTCTGTAGTTAGCAGGGTCATCTCTAGCACCCTTTATATAAACAGTAATCACCTCAGCACCCTTCCACGAGTCTGGGATGGGGTGGCCCTTAGAGATTAAATTCATTATTAGTGCAATGAGTGCAGCCCAAGCTGTGGGTTCTTCCAAAAGAAGATCCCCCGGGATACCATCTTGACCAGCAGCCTTCTTTGGGGTCAGATGTCTTATAGCCAGTTCTACTTCAGAAGTCAAAAATGGCTCCTTAAGCGTCAAAAAAAGAGGGGCCCGTCTTGCTGGATCAGGAGAAAAAAAATTAGTTGCATCCAAACCGCCATATATGGTTGAAAAATGGGAATGCCATTGTTGGCTGGTAATGTGGTTAACTAATAAAGGCCTGTTATACTGTCTGGCCTTGTTAATCAATTCCCAAAACAGCGAGGCGTTTTTCCTTTTGGATGCACTTTTAAGATCCTGCCAGTGCTGTTCCTCCCACTCTTTTTTAGCCCGCACTTGTTCTTTCGCGTACTCCTTCCTAGCTACTCTGACTATGGGTTGATTCTTTTTACGCAGGGCAGCGGTTAGTTCCCGTCTTTTAGCCCGGCACTTTGCAGAGTACCAGGGATTACTAGGTTTAGGGGTTTTGTTTTGGAGCTCTGAATTTAAAAGTGTTTGCCAACTTCCTCAATGGCATTTTTATATATCTGAGGAAAAAGCGACTCCTGGGCATCCCCTGTTCCTGGGGCTAATCCCGCCAACTCACTAGTCAGTTCTTCAATGTGCACCCTGATCTTTGCCAATTTATCTGGGTGGGAGATAATCTTATCCCATTTCAACCTTCGATTACCATTATATGGGACCACCTCATTTGTTAACCTCAATGGGGCTAGCTTCGGGCCTCCTTTTAAGTTACTCCACCCTATCTTCAAACATAAGGGGTTGTGATCACTGTCCTGCGTAGGAACCACCTCCATATCTACTAGGTCACGCCACATAGTGACATCCAGTAAGATATAGTCAATTCAGGACGGGCCACTAAGTCTGTTAAACGTCATGGCTCCATCCCGATCAGAGGGTGATCTACCATTCAATGCTCTTAATTTAAAATCAACAGTAAGAGCATTGATCTGCAATGCCTTAGCTGACCATTTTTTGATAGGAGGTAATGACAAAGCAGGAATAGACCAACTGGAGTCCTCCTCCTCTGTGCCCAAGAGATCATCCCTGCTTAGGGGTTCAAATGTGCAATTGAAGTCCCCACCCACAAGGATTTTGGAAGTTGTGGGGCAATTACCTAATGCTTGTTCTAAGAGCATAAAAGTGCATGACATTTTGTCTCCCAGGAACCCTCTATCATAAATGTTAAATAACTCAATCCCACTGTCCTTCGTCTGGCCTGCAATTGAAAGGCGTTGAATGTCCCTACTTCCCAAATCATGAATAGAAACCTTCCAGTTTAATTCTATTTTTACCCATACATGTAAGCCCCCGGCGGGTCTGCCCTTACCACAGCTATAAGCGGGTAACCAATAGGTTGCATATCCGGATTTAAATACTGGGGATAGGCTCCAAGTTTCTTGGAACATACATACGTCAAATTTTTCAATAAAGTTGTTCCATTCTGGAAGGGCCAACTTTTTTCCCAAACCAGCTATGTTCCAAGATACCAGATGAATAACCTCTTTACCGCTAGAGGGCAGAGTAAAGAAGACTCCCTTGTTACCACCCAATTCCCATAGGTTAGGGTCATTGGGAGTTTCAAGATGGTCTGTAAGGTTTAAGAGATGACAACCATCACCACTACAGCCCGAAGGCCGTGGATAAGTAGTAACGAGGGACCTGGTAACCTCCAAACTTTTAGGATCCGGAAGGGCCGTTACCCTAGTGGGAAGTTCCCTAGCCTCATCGGAAATCTCAATTCCATTTCCCACTAGCCTGACTACACTTAGGCTGCCCCGGGAACCCATCCTGGACTGTAACCTTCAATCACATTCATCCATGCCCGAGAGCACATCGAACCTGTTCACTACCTCCAGGGGCGTAAAAGGCCTCAAATGTTCCATTCTCCAGTTGCTATTCCTAGTGGATCTGGGGGGGATCACATTCCAGCCTTGGGATTCAAGTAGCATATTCCTGTTAAATGGTACTATAGGAATAGCTGGGTGGGCTCTAACCTTGTTCCTGGCATGGATTGGAAGAAACACCAGGGATCTAGGATAAAAATAGGTCAAGGCTCGTGGACTAATACAGCTGTTACCCTTTCCTAGGGGCCAATTCAGAATATAATCAACCGCACCTGGATCTCTAAAACTAATCAGGACTATATCTCCCTCGACATCTTTACATCTACCACCAAGCCAAGGAAGACGTCTGACATATAATATCTCCCCATTGATGTTTTTATTTATTGGTCTATGTATACTTAGCCAATGTATAATTTTATTTTTCAACTGAAAAAATCCTTCTCTCTTGTTATCTGCCAATGCAGGAACCCCCGTCAGGACCACCACCAAAGGCACAGCTTCAGGAGGTAAATCTACCTGTGGTTCATAGTTCTCTAGGCCTCCATTCCGACTAGAGCTTCCCTGCTCCTGTCTGTAGCATTCCCTTCCAAGGGATCAATAATAGGCTTACTAGTTAATTGTTTCCCAGTCGTAGGGGGCCCTTGCCTATGATGGTCAAGCATCAGCTGGTTAGAAGCCTGTAATGTGATTTTACTAGCATGGGGAATTTCCTTGGAAGCCTTAGTGGGAGATAGCATGGCATAAGGGATTGTCATATGCGCTTGAACCCTATCCGAGCCGATCTTATTACTCAATGCGGATTCAATGACCGTCAACCTCTGCTCCATCCTCCTCAAACTGTCAATAATAGGTAAAATAAGGGTACTGAACAAGTCTCCCAGTTTGGTTTGAAGAGCAGTAGAGAAAGCGGCCGACTGCAGTGGTACGTCAGGGGTCAAGTGCGTCTCAGAATTGTTCACAGCTGAATCAGAGCCTACAAGAGGGAAAGAGGGACCCAAATTTAGCTTAGTATCTGGCCCCGCCACCAGCCCTAAAGCATCTCCCTTTGCGGCCTTAGTATGTAGCCCAAAGTCAGAATGGTTAATCTTTGTTGTTTTAGCCAGGCCCACCCCCTCCTTGCGTCCTATTTTCCTTGGGGGAGGGCCATGAATTTTTCCCATATCCAGTTTCTTGGGCTTTTTCCCTGTTGGTTTGCCACGGCTAGAGAACTGAGTTTTGAGAACCATAGGGCTATTTATACATTTGGAAGGAGGAGTGTCACTAATGTCATGAACTATAGGGGCACAATTTGTAGGACAGTCACGTAATAAAAAAGGAACACTATCCTGAGAAAGGGGGACATCACTAGCACTACAGTTACCACCAGCACCTAAGGGGGCCTCGAAAATAGAATCATCAGGAGCCCTGTGTTTCATATTTTCGACAGAGCGACGACGCTCTGTCCTGCGCTCAGCCATAGTAATATCCCTCTCATCATCCGTTGCAACTTTCTTAAAATAAATATCTAGAGGGCCATTTAACACGCCCCCCGGTTTTTCCCCAAACACTTTGTCTAAAGTCAGGGCCATGGCAACGATATTCTCTCGGGAAGCGGGTGCAATCATGGCGATCAGATGATGTAAATGGCCGAGCCCTGCCCGGCCTCAGTCGGCCTCGGAGGGCCTTAGAGGGCCCGCCCTTTGCCCGGGCTTAGCCCCGGTCTACGCCCCTCACGCGTCCCACTATCGCGTAAGTTAGTTACCAATTATAGGAGTCAGGGGGATGGACCGAGAAGAGGCCCCAGCTGCGGACAATGGTGAATAAGTCGCAAGTACCGCTGGTCCTCGCAGTCCCGCTGAAGAAGAAAAGTTCAAGTTTAAAATCACTCGTCCCTGTGAATTCCCCAAAGCACGCTCCTTCAGGCAGCACGTTGAATCCAGCGGTCAGCAAAGGACAAGCCTCCGAGCGGCTCCCGCGAAGCGGGGGCCGCGAGGCGTTAAGAGCTGTGGGGGGGAGGGACCGGGAAGAGGCCCCAGCTGCGGACGATGGTGAATAAGTCGCAGGTCCCGCTGGTCCTCGCAGTCCCGCTGAAGAAGAAAAGTTCAAGTTTAAAATCACTCGTCCCTGTGAATTCCCCAAAGCACACTCCTTCAGGCAGCACGTTGAATTCAGCGTTCAGCAAAGGACAAGCCTCCGAGCGGCTCCCGCGAAGCGGGGGCTGCGAGGCGTTAAGAGCTGTGGGGGGGAGGGACCGGGAAGAGGCTCCAGCTGCGGACAATGGTGAATAAGTCGCAAGTCCCGCTGGTCCTCGCAGTCCCACTGAAGAAGAAAAGTTCAAGTTTAAAATCACTCGTCCCTGTGAATTCCCCAAAGCACGCTCCTTCAGGCAGCACGTTGAATCCAGCGGTCAGCAAAGGACAAGCCTCCGATCGTCAATTCATATATATATTATTGTTGGCCCAGGTCTCCTGAAAACAGAATAGAAAGCCCCTCCATTGAATTTAGACAGTCCTGGATATTCAGTTTACCCTGTAAGCTGCAGAAACAAACTGGTCCCTTTGTTTACTAGCACAACCTCTTACAGGGGACTTTACACACCTATTATTGTCCATCTGCTTTTTAACCATTCCTCCTCCACCAAGGAATAAAGGTTCTAAAATGTAACGGGAAGGCGGTAGGGATTTTTAGTATTGGACCCCTTTCCCTTTTCTTTTTCTCCTCAGTTTCTTGCGAACGATCAAACCCAGATCTGTTGACTGGGTGTGAGTGTTTGATTGGTTCTGATGCTTCGTCCATCACCACCCTCTTTTGTACCGCTTTGTTCGCCATAAGTTGGCAGGGTATGCTCAGACGTGAGTCCCTTGCTCACTTTGCCACTGGATTCAAGCAAGCCTGGCTGAAGACGGCTGAAATGCCAGAAACCGGTCCTAGGAAGCTTGTTTCCGGTCCAGGGAAGGCATGGCTTGGCAGTTCGGGCTGGACTGTTCCCATGAGGCACAGGGTCAGACTGATTTGCATATGGCCATGTCTGAACTGGAGTGGCAGAGTGGGCTAAAGAATGGTGATAGATCAAACCCAGATCTGTTGACTCGGTGTGAGTGTTTGATTGGTTCTGATGCTCCGTCCATCACCACCCCCTTTTGTAACGCTTGAACCACAGCACTAGTATGGGCTTTTTTGCCATTAGAGGATTCTTTGGTGAATGTTTGATGGCTGATGATGAAGCCTGACATCTGGATGGTGTGTGAAGTCATCCTGTGAATTTTCCCGCATTATTGTGTGGGTCCATTAATATCGGATGAACAGAGTAGCTAAAGTTTATCCTCAGTGAAGCAACACCTGTATCATAAGGTGTGTAAAGGCCTCCGTAAGAGGTTGGGCTAGTAAACATAGGGACCCGTTCGTTTCTGTGGTGGAAATAATAGTGATAAGGAGAACACGTACGTTAATCCCTGGCCTTTAGGTGAATCCTCTCCCTCGGACCCAGCAGTGGTGAGTCCATTGTCTTAAATACCCTGTAAACTGACCACTTTTCATGAGGGAATATTTAACCGATTCATAGATTTAAAGAGGGACACCTGTTGAGTGCTGTGTATGTGGTATTAATTTCAGATTCCACTTTAACACCTGTCATAAACAAATACCCTAAGTGCCATATTTACAAAGTCCTTGTTTTGCGCATGCGACTCAAGGTAAAACAAGGGCTTTAGTTAAATTTACTAAGCATCATAAAGCCCACTTGCCTGGCTCTGCATGGCCTAGTAAATCCAAAGTAATGCAAGGCATTTCAAATCGCTGCTTTGAGTTACTCTGCATTGGGAAGTTGTTCCATAGGTGAAGTGTGAGTGTTCACATGTATTCTGTAATGGATTTTGCAATCCAATATTTACTAAGGGTAGCAAAACTGGGATTGCGTCAAATTGCCCTGCCATCCAAACATAGACATAAAAAGGAGAAATATGTATATTTCTCCTTGTTATTTACTCTTTGCACTTGAAAAATGTCTGAGCAGTGTTTTCTGTTCCCTCCTGCCCAAAAGCAGCCCTGCCTGTTGGGGTTACAAAGATATCACAAATGGTGTCAGCTCTGGCGTTTTATTTGGAAATGAATTTCCAAACATGTGGGAGACGTCATTCTCTGTTGTTTGGAACTGGAAGTGTACAGAGAGGGATAGCTCCACCGAGCAATAGCTTATTTCCCCGTGTGTCCCAGAAAGATCAAATCCGTGCTCTCCCCTTTTTGCCATTCTGTTTCCTGGAGTGTAATATTTTAAACGTGTGTGCTCATTTTAAATGACACTGGTGATGTAAAAAAAAAAAACTTATGTTTATCCAAATACACTCTAAAGCTTTAAAATAAAGGTGCCACCATGTTGGAATGGTGACTAAAGAATAGAACCACTGTGTCAGATAATCTGCAAATTAATTAAAAACAACACTGGAATGTTATCTACGAAAATATTATAAGCAAACAGTAATTATTGTTGTGTCACATATCCACAAGGTGGTACCCTGTGGCTTGCCTGACCTTTCTGTGGTGACCTCGGTGGACGATTCCCACACCCGCAAGTGAGTGGTAGCATTTCATGTCCCCCGGAAGCAGACTGCACATTCGTTTATCAGGGAGAAGGTGTGGTGGTGAGAGGCTGGAGAGGCGGGTCAATGGCAGCCGAGTGAGCCTGCCGGAGGAAAGAAGGCTGTGACTTTCTGTGCTCAAGGGGCTGAGAGAGTGGAGGGTATGGCTTTGAGCTCGCACAGCCGGCGCTAAGATAACTTTATCTTTGCCTGCATTAGTGTACATGCAGATAAGGAAGCGAGTGAAAGCATGAGCTCTTGTAAAAAATGATGTTAATCAAAGAAAAAAGTAGGCCTGAAAACATTTCCTAAATGGGACAAGTGTATGGCTACAAGTAAAGGGGCGGTGCTCTATGGGAGGGATAAACTCACAGAAAGGAGGGGAAAAATAGGAACTAATGTTTTTAAAGGACATGCAAAGAATCTAGCCAACAGGTGTAGCCAGAATGTCTAAATAAATAAGGATTAACGTGCTGTGCATATCATTGAAGGAAGAGGAAAAAAGGGGAGGGACAGTCAGCAAAATCTTTTTTCGGCCAATACAGACAGAAAAAAATAGCAGAAATGAACATACAATTAAAACATGATACAGTGCGGCCAATTTTATCATAAAAACAATACTGATCAAATAGAGGGGTTGAGTATCACAAAATAGCATCAATTGATTTACAGCTGAACCAATTAAAAGCAAAAAAAAAATTAAAAGAAGATCCAAAGCTATCAAATTGCAGGTGTCCTAAAATCTCTTCTAGTCCTTGGAGAAAGACAGATGAAGCCAAAAGTAATGTGACACACATTTTCAGAGATCAGGCACTGCAAAGGTTTGAGGGTTTGACTACCAGATCTACAATTTGTGGAGCATACGATAGAACACAAAATGTTGTTCTAGGAGTGGATTAAAAGCTGCAAAAAAACATAAATTGCATAGTAGATTGCTGGCTGATGTTGTCTCAAGGACAGCGGGGCATGGTTGGGAACCACCTGCCCTGTTGAGGAAAGGTAATTAGAAAGTGCACATTACACAGCCTTAAACATGTTAGATACAATCTGTGCACCTGTTTAGGGATCCATGCTAGATATGGTTTGATGCACTCAAGTGAAGTGGCAAGGGTGTGGCATCTGTTAGATTACTGTATGTTTGCAAGAGGGAGCAAATCAGGGTCTTAGTATTATTATTGATCTCGCGGGGAATGAAAGAAATGTGGGAACCCCCAGAATTGAAAAAAGATTTTCTAATGTATGTTAACGAAGCAATATTATTTGCACGATCTAGATTAATGCAATCAGTTAAAACAAGGCAGGAGAAAATAGTGAAAGAGGAACTCAAGCTTTTAACCCATAGTAACAGTAGTACTTATTTAATCCCATTTTCAATGTACGAAAGGCCAACCTTGATGTGGGTAGTAATGTTAGAAGTACTTTGTGAAATAGTCAACAATCTCAAGAGGAATTTATTTTAGGCTGCCTCTAGGCGGCTGCAGTTCTAAAACCACCAGACTCCCTCCCCATAAAGACCAAGAGAGAACAATTTGCTTTGTAAAGAGAGATAAGATCTACAATGGATTTTTATTTGTGTTTTCAAAGGAATCTAATAATTGCCTTGGCTGCACTATCCATTGTATGCCCTATCAATTCCAGAAATTTGTCCTATCTAAAATTGGTGACCTTCATGATCCCTAAATAATTACAGTTTGAGACTTTTGTGATGACAGTGTCGTCCATGGTGAACCTATGTGAGGGGGTATTTCTTGGACCGTAGGAC
Source organism: Triturus cristatus (assembly GCF_964204655.1). NCBI lineage: Eukaryota > Metazoa > Chordata > Amphibia > Caudata > Salamandridae > Triturus > Triturus cristatus. The sequence goes on along the minus strand of NC_140591.1, from coordinate 1,207,221,809 downwards.
ATAAGAAAGGATTTTTTATGGTTGACCCTGAACTTCAAGTTTGTCATAAAATTGTTAAAAGAATCTAGCAACAACTGTAACCCAGTGGCAGTACGTGACAATAGTATGGTGTCGTGAGTATGCAGCAATATGGGGACAGGTTGATCTCCTATCCTAGGCAACAGTCATACATGACAGAAGAATCCCAGGGCAGTGCATTTTTCAGACACCCCTTGTGTGAATAATTGATCAGTAGAGGGAAAGAAAACATCTACGAGAAAAGCAATAGTGTCCAAGTAAAAACGAAAATATACAGATTTGTGGTCAGTAGAATCCTGATTGCGCACTCTGTTGCAATATTTTCATTTATCCCTTGTATTGGGGAAAATATGATTTTTTATTTTTATTTTAGATTGATGATGGTGGTGCCCTCATTATGCCCATTATCAAGATGACCAGCAAAATTAGAACTCGGGGCATGGGGCTTCCTACAATTTCCCCTTCCCTCTCCTAGAGGCAAAGAAAACGCAGGACCCACAATCACACAACAATCCTGCACAACACAGACTTTTGGAACATTTCTGGATCAAGTGGAACCTCTGCCAAGGAGAGGAGCTAAAAAGCTGTAAGGGGGAGTACTGCCCCTTTGCTGTGTGTTGGTTTGCGGGTTGGCCTGCAGTTGCTGCTTCTGCTTTGGAGGAGAAATGGCCTGGATTTTACTTTGTATCCTGCTTGTGAGGTTACTCCAAGGGCTTGTGTGTGCATGCCTTCCGTTGGAAGTCATCAGGACCATCAAAGACTTCATCTGCAACATCCCGGAACTCCACTGCTGGGAGTTCTGACCTACCTTGTGGGGCCAAATCCAGTTCTGGGCCCTAGGAGGTTGTTAATGCTGCAAACAAATGCTTGGAACGATAAAAATCGATGCATTGCACTTCCAGCACCTGTATTTCTGATGCAGCACTGCCGTGTGGGTGAAATCTCCTTGCACCGCAGCCATATGGCTGAAAAAATCGACGCAGATACTGCCAGTGGTGCAAGAAAACGCTGCAGTGCGAGTTTAGTGCACCGTGTCTCCGAAGGCAAAGACCCCCACAGAGACTCCAACACAGGTGTTGCTGTGCAGCTGAAAGAATCGATGAATCGTGCGACCGCAGCTAAAGAAATCAACACATCGCATGTTTGCCGACACTACATCGACTTCTAGGGGGCCCGAATTTCCACATCGCACCTGTGCACCAAGTTTTTCTGATGCATCACCCGCAGACGAGAACCGTCTTAGGTTTCGACACATCAATTCCCTCTACAGTCCAGATTCAACACAACACTTCGGCGTGCAGCAGAACTGCTGCATCACCTCCCCGTAGACTAAGGAATCAGTGCATCAATGTGTTTTCCAATGCTTTCCTCCTCTGCGGCCTTGTGCATTTGACATATCCGAGGTACTTGGTGTAAAATAACAGCATCCTTAGAGTTCTAAGGACAGAATTGGTTGAACGCTTTTAAAGGTCATATTTTGAGTTGTGTATGTTGGATTTTTGTCTTTTTGGTCTTGTTTGGTTTAGATAAAGTTACTTTCTTTTGTTACCCGATGTGGTGTTCATTTGTAGTGTCACACACAGTGTTACTGTGTGTGTTATATACACATACTTTACATATTGCCTCTGAGATAATCCTGACTGCTCATGCCAAGCTAGCAAGGGGGTGAACAATGGCTCCCCGGGTAATATTCCCTTACCCTGACTAGAAGGAAGGGTCCCTACTTTGACAGGGTGTATACCACTGACAACTAGAGAACCCCATTTCTAACAACTATGACTAATTATAGAATTTTGCTACATATGTTTATTATAATGATACATAAAGTTCCTTTCACTGCCTCTTCCAATTGTGCGATTTCATCTTTCCCCTTTCGATTCTCAGTGAAAAGATCATGTCCCTTTTCTTTAGTGGAGAGAGTATAATTTTGCCATCAACCTAATTGATACAGAATACCTGCAAATTGCTACTCTAGAACAAACTGGTCCCTTTGTTTACTAGCACAACCTCTTACAGGGGACTTTACACACCTATTATTGTCCATCTGCTTTTTAACCATTCCTCCTCCACCAAGGAATAAAGGTTCTAAAATGTAACGGGAAGGCGGTAGGGATTTTTAGTATTGGACCCCTTTCCCTTTTCTTTTTCTCCTCAGTTTCTTGCGAACGATCAAACCCAGATCTGTTGACTGGGTGTGAGTGTTTGATTGGTTCTGATGCTTCGTCCATCACCACCCTCTTTTGTACCGCTTTGTTCGCCATAAGTTGGCAGGGTATGCTCAGACGTGAGTCCCTTGCTCACTTTGCCACTGGATTCAAGCAAGCCTGGCTGAAGACGGCTGAAATGCCAGAAACCGGTCCTAGGAAGCTTGTTTCCGGTCCAGGGAAGGCATGGCTTGGCAGTTCGGGCTGGACTGTTCCCATGAGGCACAGGGTCAGACTGATTTGCATATGGCCATGTCTGAACTGGAGTGGCAGAGTGGGCTAAAGAATGGTGATAGATCAAACCCAGATCTGTTGACTCGGTGTGAGTGTTTGATTGGTTCTGATGCTCCGTCCATCACCACCCCCTTTTGTAACGCTTGAACCACAGCACTAGTATGGGCTTTTTTGCCATTAGAGGATTCTTTGGTGAATGTTTGATGGCTGATGATGAAGCCTGACATCTGGATGGTGTGTGAAGTCATCCTGTGAATTTTCCCGCATTATTGTGTGGGTCCATTAATATCGGATGAACAGAGTAGCTAAAGTTTATCCTCAGTGAAGCAACACCTGTATCATAAGGTGTGTAAAGGCCTCCGTAAGAGGTTGGGCTAGTAAACATAGGGACCCGTTCGTTTCTGTGGTGGAAATAATAGTGATAAGGAGAACACGTACGTTAATCCCTGGCCTTTAGGTGAATCCTCTCCCTCGGACCCAGCAGTGGTGAGTCCATTGTCTTAAATACCCTGTAAACTGACCACTTTTCATGAGGGAATATTTAACCGATTCATAGATTTAAAGAGGGACACCTGTTGAGTGCTGTGTATGTGGTATTAATTTCAGATTCCACTTTAACACCTGTCATAAACAAATACCCTAAGTGCCATATTTACAAAGTCCTTGTTTTGCGCATGCGACTCAAGGTAAAACAAGGGCTTTAGTTAAATTTACTAAGCATCATAAAGCCCACTTGCCTGGCTCTGCATGGCCTAGTAAATCCAAAGTAATGCAAGGCATTTCAAATCGCTGCTTTGAGTTACTCTGCATTGGGAAGTTGTTCCATAGGTGAAGTGTGAGTGTTCACATGTATTCTGTAATGGATTTTGCAATCCAATATTTACTAAGGGTAGCAAAACTGGGATTGCGTCAAATTGCCCTGCCATCCAAACATAGACATAAAAAGGAGAAATATGTATATTTCTCCTTGTTATTTACTCTTTGCACTTGAAAAATGTCTGAGCAGTGTTTTCTGTTCCCTCCTGCCCAAAAGCAGCCCTGCCTGTTGGGGTTACAAAGATATCACAAATGGTGTCAGCTCTGGCGTTTTATTTGGAAATGAATTTCCAAACATGTGGGAGACGTCATTCTCTGTTGTTTGGAACTGGAAGTGTACAGAGAGGGATAGCTCCACCGAGCAATAGCTTATTTCCCCGTGTGTCCCAGAAAGATCAAATCCGTGCTCTCCCCTTTTTGCCATTCTGTTTCCTGGAGTGTAATATTTTAAACGTGTGTGCTCATTTTAAATGACACTGGTGATGTAAAAAAAAAAAACTTATGTTTATCCAAATACACTCTAAAGCTGTAAAATAAAGGTGCCACCATGTTGGAATGGTGACTAAAGAATAGAACCACTGTGTCAGATAATCTGCAAATTAATTAAAAACAACACTGGAATGTTATCTACGAAAATATTATAAGCAAACAGTAATTATTGTTGTGTCACATATCCACAAGGTGGTACCCTGTGGCTTGCCTGACCTTTCTGTGGTGACCTCGGTGGACGATTCCCACACCCGCAAGTGAGTGGTAGCATTTCATGTCCCCCGGAAGCAGACTGCACATTCGTTTATCAGGGAGAAGGTGTGGTGGTGAGAGGCTGGAGAGGCGGGTCAATGGCAGCCGAGTGAGCCTGCCGGAGGAAAGAAGGCTGTGACTTTCTGTGCTCAAGGGGCTGAGAGAGTGGAGGGTATGGCTTTGAGCTCGCACAGCCGGCGCTAAGATAACTTTATCTTTGCCTGCATTAGTGTACATGCAGATAAGGAAGCGAGTGAAAGCATGAGCTCTTGTAAAAAATGATGTTAATCAAAGAAAAAAGTAGGCCTGAAAACATTTCCTAAATGGGACAAGTGTATGGCTACAAGTAAAGGGGCGGTGCTCTATGGGAGGGATAAACTCACAGAAAGGAGGGGAAAAATAGGAACTAATGTTTTTAAAGGACATGCAAAGAATCTAGCCAACAGGTGTAGCCAGAATGTCTAAATAAATAAGGATTAACGTGCTGTGCATATCATTGAAGGAAGAGGAAAAAAGGGGAGGGACAGTCAGCAAAATCTTTTTTCGGCCAATACAGACAGAAAAAAATAGCAGAAATGAACATACAATTAAAACATGATACAGTGCGGCCAATTTTATCATAAAAACAATACTGATCAAATAGAGGGGTTGAGTATCACAAAATAGCATCAATTGATTTACAGCTGAACCAATTAAAAGCAAAAAAAAAATTAAAAGAAGATCCAAAGCTATCAAATTGCAGGTGTCCTAAAATCTCTTCTAGTCCTTGGAGAAAGACAGATGAAGCCAAAAGTAATGTGACACACATTTTCAGAGATCAGGCACTGCAAAGGTTTGAGGGTTTGACTACCAGATCTACAATTTGTGGAGCATACGATAGAACACAAAATGTTGTTCTAGGAGTGGATTAAAAGCTGCAAAAAAACATAAATTGCATAGTAGATTGCTGGCTGATGTTGTCTCAAGGACAGCGGGGCATGGTTGGGAACCACCTGCCCTGTTGAGGAAAGGTAATTAGAAAGTGCACATTACACAGCCTTAAACATGTTAGATACAATCTGTGCACCTGTTTAGGGATCCATGCTAGATATGGTTTGATGCACTCAAGTGAAGTGGCAAGGGTGTGGCATCTGTTAGATTACTGTATGTTTGCAAGAGGGAGCAAATCAGGGTCTTAGTATTATTATTGATCTCGCGGGGAATGAAAGAAATGTGGGAACCCCCAGAATTGAAAAAAGATTTTCTAATGTATGTTAACGAAGCAATATTATTTGCACGATCTAGATTAATGCAATCAGTTAAAACAAGGCAGGAGAAAATAGTGAAAGAGGAACTCAAGCTTTTAACCCATAGTAACAGTAGTACTTATTTAATCCCATTTTCAATGTACGAAAGGCCAACCTTGATGTGGGTAGTAATGTTAGAAGTACTTTGTGAAATAGTCAACAATCTCAAGAGGAATTTATTTTAGGCTGCCTCTAGGCGGCTGCAGTTCTAAAACCACCAGACTCCCTCCCCATAAAGACCAAGAGAGAACAATTTGCTTTGTAAAGAGAGATAAGATCTACAATGGATTTTTATTTGTGTTTTCAAAGGAATCTAATAATTGCCTTGGCTGCACTATCCATTGTATGCCCTATCAATTCCAGAAATTTGTCCTATCTAAAATTGGTGACCTTCATGATCCCTAAATAATTACAGTTTGAGACTTTTGTGATGACAGTGTCGTCCATGGTGAACCTATGTGAGGGGGTATTTCTTGGACCGTAGGACATAAGAAAGGATTTTTTATGGTTGACCCTGAACTTCAAGTTTGTCATAAAATTGTTAAAAGAATCTAGCAACAACTGTAACCCAGTGGCAGTACGTGACAATAGTATGGTGTCGTGAGTATGCAGCAATATGGGGACAGGTTGATCTCCTATCCTAGGCAACAGTCATACATGACAGAAGAATCCCAGGGCAGTGCATTTTTCAGACACCCCTTGTGTGAATAATTGATCAGTAGAGGGAAAGAAAACATCTACGAGAAAAGCAATAGTGTCCAAGTAAAAACGAAAATATACAGATTTGTGGTCAGTAGAATCCTGATTGCGCACTCTGTTGCAATATTTTCATTTATCCCTTGTATTGGGGAAAATATGATTTTTTATTTTTATTTTAGATTGATGATGGTGGTGCCCTCATTATGCCCATTATCAAGATGACCAGCAAAATTAGAACTCGGGGCATGGGGCTTCCTACAATTTCCCCTTCCCTCTCCTAGAGGCAAAGAAAACGCAGGACCCACAATCACACAACAATCCTGCACAACACAGACTTTTGGAACATTTCTGGATCAAGTGGAACCTCTGCCAAGGAGAGGAGCTAAAAAGCTGTAAGGGGGAGTACTGCCCCTTTGCTGTGTGTTGGTTTGCGGGTTGGCCTGCAGTTGCTGCTTCTGCTTTGGAGGAGAAATGGCCTGGATTTTACTTTGTATCCTGCTTGTGAGGTTACTCCAAGGGCTTGTGTGTGCATGCCTTCCGTTGGAAGTCATCAGGACCATCAAAGACTTCATCTGCAACATCCCGGAACTCCACTGCTGGGAGTTCTGACCTACCTTGTGGGGCCAAATCCAGTTCTGGGCCCTAGGAGGTTGTTAATGCTGCAAACAAATGCTTGGAACGATAAAAATCGATGCATTGCACTTCCAGCACCTGTATTTCTGATGCAGCACTGCCGTGTGGGTGAAATCTCCTTGCACCGCAGCCATATGGCTGAAAAAATCGACGCAGATACTGCCAGTGGTGCAAGAAAACGCTGCAGTGCGAGTTTAGTGCACCGTGTCTCCGAAGGCAAAGACCCCCACAGAGACTCCAACACAGGTGTTGCTGTGCAGCTGAAAGAATCGATGAATCGTGCGACCGCAGCTAAAGAAATCAACACATCGCATGTTTGCCGACACTACATCGACTTCTAGGGGGCCCGAATTTCCACATCGCACCTGTGCACCAAGTTTTTCTGATGCATCACCCGCAGACGAGAACCGTCTTAGGTTTCGACACATCAATTCCCTCTACAGTCCAGATTCAACACAACACTTCGGCGTGCAGCAGAACTGCTGCATCACCTCCCCGTAGACTAAGGAATCAGTGCATCAATGTGTTTTCCAATGCTTTCCTCCTCTGCGGCCTTGTGCATTTGACATATCCGAGGTACTTGGTGTAAAATAACAGCATCCTTAGAGTTCTAAGGACAGAATTGGTTGAACGCTTTTAAAGGTCATATTTTGAGTTGTGTATGTTGGATTTTTGTCTTTTTGGTCTTGTTTGGTTTAGATAAAGTTACTTTCTTTTGTAAACCGATGTGGTGTTCATTTGTAGTGTCACACACAGTGTTACTGTGTGTGTTATATACACATACTTTACATATTGCCTCTGAGATAATCCTGACTGCTCATGCCAAGCTAGCAAGGGGGTGAACAATGGCTCCCCGGGTAATATTCCCTTACCCTGACTAGAAGGAAGGGTCCCTACTTTGACAGGGTGTATACCACTGACAACTAGAGAACCCCATTTCTAACAACTATGACTAATTATAGAATTTTGCTACATATGTTTATTATAATGATACATAAAGTTCCTTTCACTGCCTCTTCCAATTGTGCGATTTCATCTTTCCCCTTTCGATTCTCAGTGAAAAGATCATGTCCCTTTTCTTTAGTGGAGAGAGTATAATTTTGCCATCAACCTAATTGATACAGAATACCTGCAAATTGCTACTCTAGAACATAATGAACATTAACGGCCTTTTCATTTTTACCCACTTAAGACCGAGGCAGGTAATTAACACTCTGCACAAGTGAGTTGAAATTTCAACCTGTTTAAGTGCGTGCATATGCAAGCATTTTTTTCACATTTGAATGGGAGCATTTAAGAAAGACAGTTTTCTCCATGCAAGCCAGTTATGCAGGCTTCTTCCCAGATTCAGACAGGCCCAAAAAATAAATCAGTACACCAAATTAAATGTGCTTCAATTAGTAAATGAGATAGCTAAAAAGTGTCCTAAATTTCAAAATCGGGGATGTTTTGAACCTGTAAAGGTGTTTCCATGTATAGGAGACTTCCTGCATGTCTGCTTGTTGCAGGCAATGCTCGCTGTAATATGAGGGAAATCAACGGTAAAAAACAACCCTCTAAACCAGAAGCCAGGCCCGAACCGCCCAAAAATACTCACACACTGATCTGTCAGATCGGTCCTTCTGGCACTGCCAGATTTACCAATAGGTTAGTTCCACACTGCCTCCATTGAGTCCAGTTCAATGAAGTCCATCATTACGTGGAGCCTGGATTTGCAATCAGGAATGGTCAAAGGGTATTTGTCGTCTCAAAATTATTTTTTTTACGTATTTAATGTACATCCCATGAATTAGGGTGATATTTGTAACTCAAATCTAACTGGCCACTGCAGGTGGCGCCTTAACGCATCTGCTATACTTTAAATTTTTTTCATTGGTTATTTTTGTTCAGCAGAGTCGCATATCAGTATACATACAATGAATGCAATACGAGTGACAAAAGATTCCTTTTAAAATAGAAAGAAGAGTCCCTTCAGGTCTGCTTATCAAAAAAAAAAAATATACAGACATCCACACCGTATAGAAAAATGCACAGACAATCTTAAAAAATAAGATTAGGTCAGTCGAGCCATTGAAAAAAATGACAAAGATCAAATGCATAATATCTATAGATAAAGTGTTGTCGCGCCTCATCAAGAGCAAAGTATCCCTACGCCCACTAACTCTCAAGGAACAAAAATAAACAGGAATTAGAGCACCATGTAACTGGCTGGCTTTTCAGATGTAAACTGATGAAGCGATATTTGGACAGGGACAAGCTTGTATTAAAGTCAGCACAGAGCAGGTATAAGCTGCTTATTCTGGAAAGTAAGGCTAATTTTTATGCCGAATCCATTGTGCAAGCACCAAATGGGGTTAAGGAACTTTTTAGAATCGTAAGAACTGTTTCGGCGCCGAATTGCCTGGAGAACAAAGTAGTAGCCTCACAAAAGCTGTGTGACGAGATCGCCACTCACTTCAAAGATAAAGTGGCAAAGGTCGTCGACCTTTTCAAGGGCAACGAAGTGGCTGCTCTGGATTCTGATAAAGAGGTGACCAGGGAGACGTCGGGTTGGCACTGTTCCCTGGCTACCTTTCCCTTTTTCACGGATCTTACTTTCGACACTATGGCTTATAGTATCTCCTCTGGCTCACCACTTGACCCCCTGCCTCAGAAAGTGTGGAAGTCATACGGCCACCTGACCTTTCCTTGGTTGCGTCAGATCTGCAACCAATCTCTGGAAGTGGGTTCAGTTCCAGAGGGTTGGAAGCAGGCGGTGGTGTCCCCCCTTATTAAAAAGCCCACCCTGGATCCAACTAATCCGGCTAATTTCCGGCCTATTTCTCTCCTCCCTTTTCCTATTAAAATTCTGGAAAAGGCCGTGAGCAGATCCCTCTCAGATTATTTAGAGGAACATCACTTGCTGGAGAGGGACCAGTTCGGCTTCCGTCCCGGTCACGGGACGGAGTCAGCCCTGGTCACTATGATGGACAACATGCGAATGCGGGCTAACAACGGGAGCACCTCTGTTTTGGTGCTCCTGGATATGTCAGCCGCATTCGACACAGTAAGTCATCCAATTCTGCTGGAGCGTTTGGAGGAAATAGGGGTAAAGGGCCGGGCACTGCAGTGGCTCCGTTCCTATCTGGCGGGAAGACATCAAGTGGTAACTCTGGGGTCGTTCTCCTCTGGAAAAACCCCCGTAGCTTTTGGAGTACCGCAGGGCTCCAGCATCAGCCCCATTCTTTTTAACATATATTTACAGCCATTATTTTCGATCATCAAGGCGTTCGGGGTTGATCTAGTTAACTACGCAGACGATACCCAATTGGCTTTCTCACTGGAAAGAAAACAGGCGGTCCCCCTAGAACAAGTTCAAAACTGCATGAGTCTGACCATAGACTGGCTACGGAGAAACTGCCTGCAGTTCAATGGAGAAGAAACTGAGCTATTGTACTATTCGCCGCTAAGGCAAATCCAGCATCTACCGGTGGATCTCAGGCTCGCTCCGGATGAGGTCCCACTGGCTCCAGCTAGTACAATACGTAATCTCGGCTTTCTGTTTAACAGTAGTCTCCAATTGGACTCGCAGGCAAGTAAGACAGCCAGCGCATGTTTTGGGCTACTACGGCTATTACGCCGGATCCTTCCGCTTCTGCCCGAAGACATGCGAGCCACGATCGTAAGGAGCACGGTACTAAGCAGAATGGACTACTGCAACTCTTTGTATTTAGGAGCCCCCCAACACATCCTGCAGGGGCTACCGAGAGTTCAGTCAGCTGCAGCGAAGCTAGCGTTAAATCGTAGGCGCGATTCTTCCTCCACTCAGGCGCTGCGAGAGCTTCACTGGCTGCCAGTCAGAGAAAGGGTTCTTTTAAAATCCCTTTGTCTGGTTCATAAAGCAATACACGGGATGGGCCCGGTCCCTCTTCAGGAAAGATTTACATGGTATCTTCCCCCGAGACAGTTGCGCTCCTCCAACGCTAACCTGCTGGCACAACCTAGATTTAAACGGACTAGGATGGGTGGGAGGGCTTTCAGTGTGGTGGGTGCTCGGATGTGGAACAAGCTCCCACTGAGGATTAGACAGATGGATTCTTTAATGGAATTCAGAAAGAGCCTTAAGACCTGGCTCTTTCCAGCAGCTTGATGGCCCCCGACCTGCCCCCTCCCTCAGCATTAGTGATATCTGTTTTGTCAGAGCGCCAGGATACCCGTAGGGTGATAGTGCGCTATACAAATACCAATACAATACAAACTAGCCATTCCTCCCCATCCAAGTTGGAAATTTGCAGTTCACAAGGGTGTCTTGACTGGAATTCTGGCAATGTTTCCTCAGATAAAGAATGATCTGCTGGAAGCCCCAGAAAGAGCTTGCATCAATCACCAGTACTGTATTATCAGCTAGTACCACCTTGCATTCTGTTACAAAGTGATGATGGATAAAAACCTGGATTGGTTGTGCTGTTAGATAGAAAATCCAGATCAGCTCAAGGTGTCACATAAAACTTGAGCCTACTTTCCAGCCTGGAATGCCATGTCTTTCATAGGGCCTTGACACACCACCTATTTCCTGCCTTCCCCATGCAGCCTGTCCCCTCTTAATTTCCCTAATGGCATGTTTTCAGGACCTCTGCCTCAGTTTCCCTGTGTCTGTCTCTGGCTGTATAAGGCTCTTCAGCTGACTGTACCGACTGCTTCTCTTTCAACATATGTGAAATACTCTGTGTCTGGAAGGACCTAGACTCTTTTGTTTCCTGTTCCCTCAATGGGCCTCTGAATCATGTTCTGCAGTCTGATGACCTTCATTTTGTACTGAATGGCAAATTTCGATCAAAGACAGTAAGCTTAAGGGGTATACCAATAGTTTTGTGGAGTAATAAGAGGAATTTTCCATTAGCGGTGACTTTAGAATGATAGACGGATACTGTCATAATCCAGGTTTATGTATAATTATTCCTGCTTAAGAAAATTGTCATTTCCCTGCTTAAGCCAAATATGCCTTTCTGCCAGAGTCCATTGTGACCTAACTGGAGAATGGCTTCCGTCTGGTGCCATATGGATTGGTCCCAGATATTGGACGAAAGGCTTGGTTGTGGACATGTACTTTGCTTCCTTAAGGAGGAAGACCTGGGGAGTTGTGCCCAGCCATTCCTGTGCTTCAAGGGTGCCTTCTCTCTCACTTGCAGATGTTGCTCACACCTGCCTCCCTTTGTCTTTCAAGTTCGCTTGGCTCCAAACCCAGTAGGTGGTAAGAGCGGCCCCAGAATTGCTATGGTATGGCCACAAGGGAGTGAGTGTTTGTTCATTATCCGAGCCACAACTCTAGGTGGGCACAGGGAGCTCTGATTAGGGAAAGAAGGGATATGCCATGATGGATTTAGGAAGAGAAGAGCACTATGGGATGCTTACAGGAAAAAACACCGAAAGTGCTGCAAAAGTGGGTAAGGTCACCCCTGGGAAGTTTTATCCCATGGTTTGTGAGTTTCCAGTAGTTTCCCTAATGCACAGGCTGGCACTGGGCATAAATGTGGCACCCCCAGTGTCCTTCTCAAATAACTTGGGGCCCAATTACGGCTTCAGCAGTTCAGTGCCGGGTGGGCCCGCTGCAGCACCACCAAAGCTGTGGTCAGACCTCCCACGAGATTACAAGTTATTCTTGTGTCTGGCAAACATTTTTTGGACATCCCACTTGGTGCCCTCAAAATGGGCACCACAATGGGAATGCCAAAAACAGTTCCAGCATGCTATGTACTGAAAAGTCCTTGCCATGCAGGAACTGGTGTTCATGTACACAAGGAGGCACATGTTGTGCCCCCCTGTGTGCATTCACATGTAGAGGCAAAGGGGGCATGGTGTCCATGGAGTAAGAACCTCCATGACACTGCGGGCAGAGAGGAAACTCATAATATGCTGGTGGTCCTACCAACCATATTGTGGCCTACTGATCACAGCAACACCAACAAGGAACTGTGGTTCCCAGGCAGCTGCTGCGGGACTGTGGCAGTCCGGCCACCGGATTCGTAATCTGGCAGTCAGCAGATCACCACTGCACCGCCAGACCCATAATAGGCCTTGCTGTCTGAAAAATATACAGACTGGACCTGCTTCCCTTGAAGGGTACATTGAATGCCCTCCTGTTGGAGCTCAAGGGACACAACTGCAAAGCAGACCAGTTCCAACTGGATCGTCCCTGGACTCTACTGCTGAAGTGAGTCTTGACTCCCGCAAGTGCTGCCTCCAAGTTCTGGACCACTGGCTGATGTCAAAGTGTACTTCCCCAAAAGTTTCCCGAAACCTGGGACCAATACACATTTCGCCATCTTTTCGCTCTGAAAACCACCCGTGGACCAGGCCCAACTTGCCAAGCCAATTTGATGAATGTGCATTGCCGCTGACCAGAGATTCAGGTTTCTCCCACTACGTTCTTCTTGGCGCAGTAAGTTCAATTCAAGTAAAGCTTGTTTAGATGGTGTCCATACTCACATGCCCTCTTTGGCTGCAGTCTGCAGCCTTGCCCCGCTAGAAGAATCGGAGCTCCAAAAAAGTAACTAAGTCCAAAGGTTGAAATCTTCAGTGGGCGAAGGCATCAAAAGTATATTCTCCCTCTCTGAAGTTTCCCACTAAAGTCAATAGCATCATGGAAACCTCATCCAGAAGCTATCCTACGACAAGGGCCCTCCTCAGACACAGTCTGTATATTTTTTCTTCGATCCCAGAGACTGAATCATAATGTTAAACTTTTCATCGGGACCCTGTTTCCAACCCACACTCTGTTGCCTTAACTTTTGAGTTTCACCCAGTATAGCACAAGATAACTGCAGTTGGACCTCAATGCTTTTTAGCGTTATTTTGAACCATAAACTTTAAAAATCATAATTATAGTTTCATTTATTGGATTTGTGATGTTTTGGTTGTGTTTTTACCTTATTACTGCTTGAGTACTACATAAATACTTTACACATTGCGTCTAAATTGAGCCTGACTGCTGTGTGGCAAGCTACCATAGGTTTAAGTGCACATTTACTTAGTGACTTTTGTGGTTCATCCGCAAAAGAATTGTGATTATTATTTCAGGTGAGTTCTCACCACCCTCAAATAATACTCCAATTTTTTACATTTAGCTAAACAAATGCACCCAATCATACTATAAAATGATTTTCATATTGCTTCCTCAATCTTTATAGTACAACCTACCATTCCATTCTCTTTACACACATTTTCACTGAACCATTGTCACCGTTCTCCCACTTGGTTCATTTACAAAATATCACCTCCAAAAATATCGTGCCTCAAAAATCGGGACATAAATATCGAAGCAAAAAATATTGCCACCCTATATTTATAAAGTAAGTAAAAAAATATAATTGTCACTAATATCGCTGAATAAAAATATTGCTTTTCAAATATATATAACTTTCAGTTGTAAATAATAAATACAATTAAATAATGACATGTATTTCATGTTTATATAAACAAATCTAACAATTGCAGTTATTTAAAAAAAGTTAAACACGCATATATAAATATATATTTACATATCTCTAGTTCAAAGAAGTACTTTAAACCAATCCATTTATGCTATAATGTAATAATTTTATCGATGTGAAAAAAAAAAAAATATATATATATATATATATATATATATATATATATAAATTCACTGAAAAAACCATAGGTTTCAGGAGTGTTATAGTTAGCTGGACTTTTCACTTGTACAAAACCATTGAAATTCCCCTGTTATAGTTAGTTCAGCTAACTATAACTCGCGCTCCCGCAATGCACTGCTGAAGACGTCACATATTACATCACTCATGACATGATCAGTGACATCACTGATGACATCTCAAATGACATCACTGATGACATCACTGATGACATCATCCAGTGAATGTGTGTTTTTCTGAAAATTAAATATGTTTTATATATGTATATCTCAAGGTCGATGGAAGAATAAATGGGTATATAAGTGTCTAAATGGATGATTTGTTTTTGAAAAATTGATTGTGTAACTGACTAAGTGTATCATAGTGAATACATGGCTTAGTGAGTAATGTTTAAATATGTAAATATCTGTATCAGTCTCTCACTTTGTGTATAAGTGGCTGCATGGGTTGGTGAGTAGCTACATGGGTGTCTATATAGGTTATTAGTTGGTTTTTTGAGTATCAGTCTGAGTGTCTGCATGGTTCGGTGGGGGGTATTACGTAGTTCATAGGTGCATGAATGAGTGACTCACTGTTTGTATGTGTTGAAGACAGCATGTGTGCAGGACTGTATGGGTGGATGAGTGTGTGTATGGGTGTGTTAGTGAGTGAATGACTGTCTCAATAGTGTCTTTATGAGTAACTACATATGTTTTAAACTAGTATATGTGACTATTGGTGTATATAAGTGAGTATATGTGAGAGTGAGAGATTGAAAGAGTTCCTGTATGAATAAGTATGTGTTTCTATAAGTGATTGTTTAAAAGACTAAGTATGTGTAAGTTTCCCTAGAAGTAAGTGTGGTGGTGTGTGTATAACTGTATATGCAAGTAAATGTATGTTTGATTCTTTATTAGCATGAGTGACTATGTGTGTGAGTAACTCTATGGATGAGTGGCATTATGTAACAGGATGTATAGGTGTATGAGTACTTATGATGAGTGAGTACATGTATGAGTGACTGTATAGGACTGTTGGTGAATGAGTGGATGTGTATGTGGATCTTAGAATTACTGAAGAGGTTGTTGTAACTGGTATTGGTATGTCCATTGTTTTGAAAATTTTAGTCTCTACTTTTGAATGTGTGTATCAAAGGTTATATTAGGGTGAGAGGAGGTCTGCCACTCTATCACAAGGATGATGTCATCAGTGATATCATCAGTGATGTCATTTGAGATGTCATCAGTGATGTCATGAGTGATGTCACTGACCATGTCATGAGTGATGTAATATGTGACGTCATCAGCAGTGCATTGCGGGCGCGCGAGTTATAGTTAGCTGAACTAACTATAACAGGGGAATTTCATTGGTTTTTACGAGTGAAATATCCACCTAACTATAACATGTGTGAAACCTATGGTTTTTTAAGTGAATATATATATAGATAGATATATATATATATATAGAAGGATGATGCAGGAATTCCAGCAAGGACCAAGCTGCACACCAGAGGACTATACACAAATTTATTGTGCACACAAACAACGTGTTTCAGCGATGCCTTTATCAAGTTAGTTTGTCACGTTCAAATTCCCATAGAAATACTCAAACAAGTTCATAGAAATAAAAAACATACTGCAATCCCAATCAATCATAATTGAAATGTGTGACGCAAATTACATCAAAATAAATCAAAATAACCGCTGAGAATTGCTGCCGTATGAGGAGGAGGGAGGACTACTGATCCCACAGTGCCCTGCTGTCTATTTGCTCACCTGCTGTGCCCGGAGGCGCATAAATTACAGCGCGCCTCCCGGGCAAAGGGCGGGCCGTCCGTGGCCGTCAGAGGCTGGAGGAGACTGGACTGGGCCATCCCTCTTGTTCTGGCTATTGCTGAAGTTTCTTCACAGGTGAGCAACGGTTATTTCTATCTAATCATACCGTCTTGCCTTCCCATAGTGCTTTTAAAGTAACTATGGGGAAGCGTACGGTACTGCCGGCTGTTAGACCTGCCACAACGAGTATTGAAAGCATGTTGGAAAGGGCCATTAGTATTGTGAGCAATGAAATCGAGCTTAAAGCGAGACGTCTTTACCTCGGCTTAGGGCAACCTGCACAATCTCTGGGTCTGATTGTTAAAACTATTGACTTAATTGTATGTGAACCTGATGTCCCCGCTTTGGCTTGTGAAGAGACTTGTGACGTCACTACATCAAATCCATCTGAATTAAACACCGTAATAGTTAATGCTCCCTCTTTGGGGGCAAAACATAAGAGGAAATCAGCAAAGACAGTGAGCATCAAGAGAAAACAACCAATTCGCCCATGTTCTACTCGTACAACATTAAGTTCCTGGATTCGCTCATCCCCTAGTTTAACAACTGTTGAGGCCCATGTGCACACTCCAATGATTGAATCCCCTCATCACTCCATTGGAACTCAGACTAAGAATGATCTGCAGTTTTCCATTATTGGCAACGGCAGCTGTAGTCGTGTAATTGATATGAACCATTTTATGGACACTATCACCGACCGCGTTAAGCTTGCTCTTGATAGTTTTCTATCCTCTTTGAAAGATCGTATTTCAGCTGCTTCTTCTGTTCAGTCTGCCCAGCCCGCACAGTCTGTGCCCCAAATTATTAATATCGACCCCCAAGTTGATGCTAAAGTGTCTGACTCCATTAGTGTTAGAAAGCAAACACAAAATGCACTCCCTAATAATAACTCTATTTGCTGTCAAATCGTTAATGCTCTACCTAATCTAAATCCGGGAGTCAATGATTGTGTGACATGTAACAAAATTCGTACGTGTCTTGAAACCAGGGGCAACACGGGGGCAAAAAAGCTTATGGAACAGGTTGATAGAAGCAGGATTAATGATGGCAATTTGATAAATAATATGACACCTGTCAGTAATGTTCCCATATCTTCACATAATAGCAATGGTATGAATAACATATCACAGGAAGGTGCCACTGACCCAATTTCTACGTCTTATCCCGAGGGTAATAATATGGTGCTAAACTTACCTCTGGAGGCTTGTCCATATGTTGTGGTTCTAGCAGGTGTTCCTCCTTTAAGAAAAGATCAGATAGAATCCTGGGAGAAATTACGCTGCAAGTGTGTTGATTGGCTCTCTAAACATAATAGATTTAGGCCATCCTTAATTGAGAATAATATTATAGTACGG
The DNA here is from genome assembly GCF_964204655.1 of Triturus cristatus. Taxonomy (NCBI): domain Eukaryota; kingdom Metazoa; phylum Chordata; class Amphibia; order Caudata; family Salamandridae; genus Triturus; species Triturus cristatus. Next base: position 1,207,204,363 of record NC_140591.1, on the reverse strand, counting down.
CGTGTGGGTTGGTTGGGTATATCCCCCAAATCTATCAAGGGGGACTGTATAGTTATCAACTTCCGTAGGCAATCAGTGGCAAAAACCATACTATCACTACAGATGGAGCAGACAGATCTTAGCACAAGCATATGGGCGCTACCCTTAGGCTACTTTTATAAACCTACATTTGAGGCATCTAGCTTTATTCTTCCTAACTCCATTCCAACACTCAACAGATTTACACCCTTATCAGGTTTGGACTGTCAAGATTGACTGTCCCTCCCTTCGACGAGTGAAGTATTAACTGAGGTACTAGAATCAGCACCGACTCGAACATGTCCTCAGCCTAGCAAATCTGACATAATGATTATAAGTAATGTAGATCCGACACTTAAAATATTGAGCTGGAATGCTGATGGTCTGGCATCCAAATTAAACTTACCAGACTGGAAGGAGTTAATAAGTAGTCAAGACATTGCAATGTTTCAAGAAACTTGGGCGACCCGGGAGTTGTTTATGGAGAGTTTTGAATGCTTTAATACTTTATCCCCCTTCCCCAAATTAGGCAGGCCTGCTAGTGGCCTCTCTACCTGGATAAACATTAAGGCAGGCAGCCGTGCTAGAACCTTGCAAACCAACAGTGATAAATTTCAAGCAACCCTCTATACTCGGGGGGGTCTCACTTTATTTGATTAATTTTTATAATGATGATTTCAAAAACGTTCCCAATATGAACTTTTCTGAGTTGTTTAATTTCATCTTAAAATTACAAACTGATAATTGTGGTGCCCCAATTAAGGGTATATGTCTAGGGTGAGATTTTAATGTTAAAATTCCAAGGGACATTTACTCGGCCGTCCAACCCACTATTAGGGGTTCGTTGAGCAAAAGAGGCGAGCAGTTAGTGAACCTCCTAAGCTCGAACAATTTTCTTAATGTTATGGAGATTGCAGCCGCGCCTTCTAGTGACGGATGCATAGTACCGACCTATAGAAGTCGAGATTCAGTATCCACTATTGATTATATTTTCATAAGTGCTTCCCTAGAAAGTTATGTGTTAAGGGCTGAAGTAATCCCAACATTACAGGGAGACCATAATCCTATTAATACTATCCTAAATTTCACACATCGCCCAACGTATGATCATACGCATGGGGCAAGTGATTTAACAACGACAACTGATAATCTTAGACTTGTGTGGCGTGGTATTGACAACAATGCATTATTTGAAAGGATGATAAAATCTTATCCTGATTTGATTAACACTTGTCTGACATTTAGGGAACGTAATGCAGAGGTAGTTGGTGCCTTCTCAGAGCTTTGTACTGGCATTAAAAAATTATTGTCTAAGCCAAATAAGAGTATTAATTCTGACCCAGGCTGGTTTAATGCAGATTGCTCTGCAGCTAACAGAGCATTAAGGAAGGCACTTGTAAGTAAACCTAGAGCTAGCTCTCTTGTGTCGTCACTTAGGAGGTGCTATAAAAGAGCTATAATACGCAGGAAGGAGGAGCTTATTAACGACCACTGGGCTAACCTTGTCCGGGCAAATGTATTAAAAAAAGGAAAGGACTTTCGGAAGGCTGTTAAAAGCATGAAATCTGTGGGAAATAAGCCTCACCAATTAGTTGTAACATTTCTAGTGAGTCTTGGGAGGCACACTTTAGCAAGATTTATGCTGCCCCGGACCCTTGTGAATCTAATAAGGAGTATATTTACACCACCAAGATTCAGATTTAATTATTTGAAGTTGAGGAGGCCATCGCTCAGAGCCTGGGGGGCAACGCTCCCGAGCCGGATGGTCTTCCTATCGACCTTATTAAAAGTTATCCAGATTTTTGGGCACCACTACTTGTAAATGTTTTTAATAATTTGACAAATTCATCTATTCCTGAAACCTGGTCTTACAGTACTATAATTCCAATTTTTAAGAAGGGGGACCGGTCAAACCCGTGCTGCTATAGGCCGATCTCATTGATTGATAATACTCTGAAAATTCTGGGGAGGGTAATATTTAATAGGATCAAGTCATGGGCTGAGGACTGTCAGGTTTTACATCCATGCCAGTTGGGATTTAGGAGTAAGGTTGGCACTATGGAACAATGCCTTAACCTTAACCTAATTATAAGTAAATATAATATAGTTAAGAAAACACCTGTGTATCTGGCATTTATGGATCTTACATCGGCCTTCGACTTTGTAAATAGATCTCGGCTGTGGTCAATTCTTTTAAATTTTGGGTTGGACGACTCATTAGTCTCGTTTTTGGCATATTTGCACAGAGATCTAAAAGCCAGGGTGCGTATTAGTAGGGACGGCAAGATCTCGAAAGCTATTGAAGTTGGTAGGGGGGTCAGGCAGGGTTGCGTCCTGGCCTCCCTCTTATTCATATTGTATATCAATGATCTAACCAAGTCCCTGGTGACTTTAACTCAAGATGTCACGATTATTAATGGAAACAAAATCCCTGCATTGTTATATGCTGACGATGCAGTACTAATAGGGCGTACTCCTAAAGTCCTACGTGCCCCAGTTCGTGGTTTTGTGGAGTTTATGGCAACCCTAGATTTATGCACTAATTTTAAAAAATCATTTCTGATGTCATTCGGGTCTAAGAAGTATTTTAACTTTTCTATTGTTTCAAATTTTAATCAATTATTAAGTACTCGCACTTTCCCGTATCTTGGGTTGGTATTCGCATCGAATGGATTGTGGAATGATCATGTGGCCCACTGTAAAAGGAAGTTTATTAATTCTATTAATACCATACTTGGGATACCCAAGCCAAGAAACATAGAGGTGGTGCCTTCAACTGTTAAAATTTACAGATTGCAATGTATACCAGTAGCTACATATGGGGCGGAGGTTTGGGGGAACACGACTAGTACTCCCATTTAGTATGAAGACAATAGATTTTGCCGCAAAGTCTTGGGCGCACCATTCTCCTCCTCTACGTATGCTGGTCATAGCGAACTCAACCTATCGTACATAGAAGTTTACATTAGGGCTCGCCCAACTTTGTTTTGGCCTAGAATTTGGAAAAACCCGGCTGCACAATTGACAATAGAGATAATCTTAGATTGTTTGAAATGTGACAAAGGGATGGACATACCGTGGTTGGCATCAGTCCACAAAAGCCTGAGTAGTGTGAATATGGAAGGTCTCTTTTTAAACCCCTTAGACCATAGCTCTATTAGTACTAAATCTCTTGAAAAAACCCTCTATGCATTATATAAAGAAACTAGATTAGTGACGGAATGTAAAAAAACTTCAGTCGCTAGATATATGCAAATTGAGAATGCAATCCCAGCGATGTCCAGATATCTTTTAAAATCAATTGGCCGCTGGGAAAGGGGTTTACTCTTCCGGCTAAGGACAGACACAATGAAATATCTGTTGTCATTTCCTACTGGTTTTACTGCCAACCTCGATCTTTTACACTGTCCTTGTAATAACATACATAAGCAATCAATGTTACATTTTTTTGCTCTTATTATTCACTTCTCACTAAAAGATTCCTTACCACATATTTTAAAGCTCGACATGTAACTGATTATAAGGCAGCCTATGGGATGGTGCTAGCTATAACTGATGATGAATTATGTTTTTGGGTTGGATCTTTTTTGAAAACGGCGGTGCGTACTCGTAACTCTATGCACCCCGGTTAATTCAAATGGTTTTTGTTTTAAATTTCTGACCCGAATGTTTTTAATTGATTGTATATTTTGCTAATTTTAAAGTATTCACTTAATGATTCTGATTTACATTTTTAATAGGATTGTATAATTACGACCTATTTACTAATACTGGAGACAATTTTAATTGTAATGAATTGTGTCTCTTTTAAACTTGTACTTTTATGGATATGTTGTTTTTGGATGTATGTCGTTACAACGCACACTTTTACAACGCATGCACTTACAACGCATTTTTTACAACGCACAATCCATTACAACGCATGACATTACAAAGCAGGACACTAACACGCATTTTTAAAAACTACCTTTACAACGCATTTCCATTACAACGCATACTACCTTTACAACGCATACCATTACAACGCATAATATTAAATTGCATTTAAGGTAAGTATTAGATAGTATAGGGGTAAAAATTACTATTCTAACTCCAGGGGGTGCAACAGTAGGGTAAGTGTTGGATAGTATAGGGGTAAAAATTACTATTCTAACTCCAGGGGGTGCAACAGTAGGGTAAGTGTTGGATAGTATAGGGGTAAAAATTACTATTCTAACTCCAGGGGGTGCAACAGTAGGGTAAGTGTTGGATAGTATAGGGGTAAAAATTACTATTCTAACTCCAGGGGGTGCAACAGTAGGGTAAGTGTTGGATAGTATAGGGGTTAAAATTACTATATTATGCATTGTAATGGTATGTATTGTAATGGTAGTATGCGTTGTAATGGAATGCGTTGTAAAGGTAGTTTTTAAAAATGCGTTGTAGTGTCATGCGTTGTAATGTCATGCGTTGTAATGGATTGTGCGTTGTAAAAAATGCGTTGTAAGTGTAGTGCGTTGTAAAAGTTGCGTTGTAAAGGTTGTTCCCCGTTGTTTTTATCCGAATAAAGTTCATATTGATTGATTGATTGAAATCAAAATAAATGGACCAAAATAAATGCTCAATTATGCCGGTTAAATACATATCGACATAAGCTAGTAGTTTGCCAAATAGTTCGTTCTGTGCTGTTTTTGTGACCTGCCTTGTACTTAATTTGTAGCAGTTTCGATCTCCCAACTGCCTTAGTGCTTCCTCCAGATATTGCTCCTTCAGCCAGATTACCACGTTTCCATCCTTGTCCAAATTTTGCACTACCACAGAGTCATTGGCACACAGTTTTTTGATAATTTGCTAGTATTTGAGGTGATAATTGCTAAGTTTTGCGGTTGTTTTGTGTTTTAAAATTTAATTTCCTTATTTCTGCTGTGAATATTTCATTGAAAGTGTTTATAGAGTCTGGGCATTATGGGCACAAATTTTGATTTAGGTTTGGAGTTGGTAATTGGTGCAGCATTTGTGTTGATTACTTGGTGTTGCATAAGAGATTCTATAGACTCGATATTTGCTAGCCCATTTTCATCATCATTATATATATATATATATATATATATCAGCAGAAAGGTCCCCGTACAGGAAGCCGCTGACCCTTCAGGGTGGCCTCTTGACGGGCACGGAGGAGCCCGTTATATCCATACAATGGAGGCAACAGAAAGTAGAGGCCCATTCCGAAAGCAAGGTTCTTTATTCAAAATCGATGCTGCACACATGCTTCCTTGCGTCCTACATGTTTCGGCGTGTTGTCAGCCTTGCTCACGGACAGGAAGCGAAGGCAAAGTGCTTCTGTGCTGGCAATAAATAGTTCGCAGGCACGTGACCGTTCAGTTCCTCCAAATCCCACAATGCACCATAAAGCACAATTAAGTCTGATGTTAAGAAGACAGTGCTTAATTTGTTCAACAGTTCGTTAATTCACTCGGAATCATGGTGCTTTCAATTTGATATGCGGTTGGGAACAGTCACTGCAACATAGGTAACATAATGTTAATATCGTCACTTTGAAAGAGAACTTCACTTGCGAACGATTGTTAGGGATGTGAAGCCCCAACAAATCCCTTCCAGCGCTGTCGGCGATTTTGCTACATTAGCATCTCCTTCGTAGGTTTTGCCACAGCGAGTGGGTCGTGCTTCCTTAATTTAAATCAGCAGAAAGGTCCCCGTACAGGAAGCCGCTGACCCTTCAGGGTGGCCTCTTGACGGGCACGGAGGAGCCCGTTATATCCATACAATGGAGGCAACAGAAAGTAGAGGCCCATTCCGAAAGCAAGGTTCTTTATTCAAAATCGATGCTGCACACATGCTTCCTTGCGTCCTACATGTTTCGGCGTGTTGTCAGCCTTGCTCACGGACAGGAAGCGAAGGCAAAGTGCTTCTGTGCTGGCAATAAATAGTTCGCAGGCACGTGACCGTTCAGTTCCTCCAAATCCCACAATGCACCATAAAGCACAATTAAGTCTGATGTTAAGAAGACAGTGCTTAATTTGTTCAACAGTTCGTTAATTCACTCGGAATCATGGTGCTTTCAATTTGATATGCGGTTGGGAACAGTCACTGCAACATAGGTAACATAATGTTAATATCGTCACTTTGAAAGAGAACTTCACTTGCGAACGATTGTTAGGGATGTGAAGCCCCAACAAATCCCTTCCAGCGCTGTCGGCGATTTTGCTACATTAGCATCTCCTTCGTAGGTTTTGCCACAGCGAGTGGGTCGTGCTTCCTTAATTTAAATCAGCAGAAAGGTCCCCGTACAGGAAGCCGCTGACCCTTCAGGGTGGCCTCTTGACGGGCACGGAGGAGCCCGTTATATCCATACAATGGAGGCAACAGAAAGTAGAGGCCCATTCCGAAAGCAAGGTTCTTTATTCAAAATCGATGCTGCACACATGCTTCCTTGCGTCCTACATGTTTCGGCGTGTTGTCAGCCTTGCTCACGGACAGGAAGCGAAGGCAAAGTGCTTCTGTGCTGGCAATAAATAGTTCGCAGGCACGTGACCGTTCAGTTCCTCCAAATCCCACAATGCACCATAAAGCACAATTAAGTCTGATGTTAAGAAGACAGTGCTTAATTTGTTCAACAGTTCGTTAATTCACTCGGAATCATGGTGCTTTCAATTTGATATGCGGTTGGGAACAGTCACTGCAACATAGGTAACATAATGTTAATATCGTCACTTTGAAAGAGAACTTCACTTGCGAACGATTGTTAGGGATGTGAAGCCCCAACAAATCCCTTCCAGCGCTGTCGGCGATTTTGCTACATTAGCATCTCCTTCGTAGGTTTTGCCACAGCGAGTGGGTCGTGCTTCCTTAATTTAAATCAGCAGAAAGGTCCCCGTACAGGAAGCCGCTGACCCTTCAGGGTGGCCTCTTGACGGGCACGGAGGAGCCCGTTATATCCATACAATGGAGGCAACAGAAAGTAGAGGCCCATTCCGAAAGCAAGGTTCTTTATTCAAAATCGATGCTGCACACATGCTTCCTTGCGTCCTACATGTTTCGGCGTGTTGTCAGCCTTGCTCACGGACAGGAAGCGAAGGCAAAGTGCTTCTGTGCTGGCAATAAATAGTTCGCAGGCACGTGACCGTTCAGTTCCTCCAAATCCCACAATGCACCATAAAGCACAATTAAGTCTGATGTTAAGAAGACAGTGCTTAATTTGTTCAACAGTTCGTTAATTCACTCGGAATCATGGTGCTTTCAATTTGATATGCGGTTGGGAACAGTCACTGCAACATAGGTAACATAATGTTAATATCGTCACTTTGAAAGAGAACTTCACTTGCGAACGATTGTTAGGGATGTGAAGCCCCAACAAATCCCTTCCAGCGCTGTCGGCGATTTTGCTACATTAGCATATATATATATATATATTCACTGAAAAAACCATAGGTTTCACACACGTTATAGTTAGGAATTAGCATTTAAGAAACCTTGCAAATTCACTTAAAAAACAATAGGTTTCACACATGTTATAGTTAGCGGAAATTTTACTGATAAAAAACCAGTGAAATTCCCCCGTTATAGTTAGTGCAGGCAACTATAACTCACGCGACCGCAATCCTCTGCTGATGCTAATACTGTATTTAGACACTTATTTGCCCATGTCTTCTTCCATACATTTTTAGCTATACATATATTTCATAAAGACACATATGTCATCAGCAGAAGATTGCGGTCGCGTGAGTTATAGTTGCCTGCACTAACTATAACGGGGGAATTTCACTGGTTTTTTATCAGTAAAATTTCCGCTAACTATAACATGTGTGAAACCTATGGTTTTTTCAGTGAATTTGCAAGGTTTTTTAAATGCTAATTCCTAACTATAACATGTGTGAAACCTATGGTTTTTTCAGTGAATTTGTACGTTTTTTTAAATGCTAAGTTACTTTACGCCATTCGTGGCGTGCGCACCCACTTTACGCAGTTAGTGCCGTGCACGCACGGTGGGCACGCGGTGCGCTATGCGCACCGCGTGCCCACGTTACGCTAGATGGGCCATGTACGCACGATGCGCTTCGCGCACCGTGCGCACATGGAGGACATATGATGCACTTCGTTTTGAAAGGTAATATTTTAATTTTTCGTAATTTTTATAAGCCATGCACAAATGGTGCCCTTCGGGCACCATTTTTACACGGGGTGCAGAGAGTGTGGATAATTTTTTCTTTTATTATTTTTTTTTTTAAATGTTATAGTTTATCACACCTCTTATAAGCCATGCACAATTGGTGGCCTTCGGCCAACAATTGCACACGGGGTGGGGAGAGTGTGGATAGTTTTTTTTTTTTATATTTTTTTACCGTACGCGTACGGTAAGCATAATCGGCTAAATTAGCGAAAAAATAAAAATTCCATTTTTGGCCTTGGGGGATCTTTGGGGACTCCCTCAACATGGCTATGTGTGTTGGAGCTGTCTAAACAGCCCCTTTACATGTTTTGGGGCTTTATTTTAAAACCTAAAGCTCAGTGCGAGAGAGAAAATGGCGGCCGCCGCTTCCTGGTTTCGGCCGATTCGAATGTTTACTAAGATCTAAGAGCCAATCAGAATCGCGCTCGCGCACACCACCGTACGCGTACGGTAAGCGTACCGTAAGTGCACCGTAAGCTGGCTCAGATATATATATTGATTTAAAGGCTATTTTCTCAGAATCTACTGAACAGATTTACACCAAACCTACAAAAGGCACTTCCTTGACCTGAGGACTACCTCTCTGCCAAATTTCTAGTAATTCTGTTCAGCCGTTCGGGCTGTAGCCCTGTCTAAAGGTCCTATGGAAAAATGCATGGGAAAAACGCGTTTTGGAACCCCCCTTTTATCTCAGCCCCCGCTTGACGAATCCCCCCGAGACTTTCAGGGTAGGAGCGGAGCGTAGCGCCCCACCTATTTTGAAAAATTCGCGAGGATTCGTCGAATGGCGCCAAAGTTATTCAAAATAGAATGTTGCGGATTTCCTATGGAAACGTGGTCCTAACTATAACCACCTACTGGCGACCGCCAGTAGGTAATATACATATATATATATATATATATTACCTACTGGCATTCGCCAGTAGGTAGTTATAGTTAGGACCTATTTTCCATAGGAAATCTGCAACATTCTATTTGGAATAACGTTGGCGCTGATTGACAAATCTTCACAAAATTTTCCAAACTTTTGGCCAGCTCCGGTCCGCTCCTATCCTGAAAATTTCACAGTGATTCATCAAGCGGGGGCCGATAAAAAAGGGGGGTCCCAAAACATGTTTTCCCCATGCATTTTCCCATAGGACCTGTTGACGCAGCTACAGCCCGAACTGCTGAACGGAATTAAACCAAATTTTGCAAAGAGGTAGTCCTCAGTTCAGACTCATGCCTTTTGGTTAAACGGTGTAAATCCGTTCAGTAGCTCCTGAGAAAATCAAAAGTAAAATCACATATATATCTGGGAGGAGCCTAACCACACATCTCATCGTGAGATCTGATTGGCTGTCAGCACTTCATCCAAGAAGTGTTGGCAGCCATCTTGGGACCAATATACATGATAGCACCTCATTAAAAAGCATTGCAGTTAATAGAAGGTTTTAAGACTTTAGTTACATTATAAATCATTTGTTGATGGTACCATACTCATTTTAGGAATTGTGGTGTGTTCTAAGGTGATTTTACCATGTGAAAAAGCCTTCTGCTGTGATTTCATGAATCATGTTTGAGAGAAAACTATTTTCTCATGCTTTTCCCACAGAGGTTTGAAAGGTGATCTATGAGCTAAACTGAGAGCATATTTTCTGTAAATTCACATTATCTTTCTCAGTCATGTGAGAATGAAGTCTGACATTCTCAGTAAAACATGCACATCCAACAAGGGCAGAGACTGTCAGTTGATTCCTTTGTGTTCTACAGCAGCTTCCCAGATTGTTCTAAAGAACAACTAGAGCGCTAACAGTCCTACTTATGACAAACGTATTGCACACCTGAAGCCATCTGGATTGGAATAAAGTGGTAACTCTTAAAACATTTAATTTAAAAGGAACAAAATGAGGGGGTTCATTTTGCCATAGAAAGTATGATTAGTGCTGCAGAAAGAAAAATTAGGGCACATTTTGAGTGACTTCTCAAATCCTCTTCTATTTCATTAAAACATTCTGACATGCAGACTGAAACATGCACTTTCAATACCAGCAACAGACTTCCCTGGTGAGCAGTAGCTTTACTACAGTGATCTAATAAGCAACTAGACTGCTAACATTCTGAATTTATGGCAAATGTGTGACACATCTGAATGCCTTCTTGATGGAATCAAAGTAAAAAAATGAAAGTATTTCCTACTGAGGAGACTGTAGTAAATGAGGAAATTAGGAAACTTCATAACAAATAAGTCTCCCAAAATGGCCACCAGAGACAAAAGAGCCCAAATGTAGCCCAAATATCAACCAGATGTAGCCCAAGTATAGCCCAATGACAGAATGTCCCAGAGTGCTCTAACAAACAACTAGAGCACTAACAGTCTTACTTATGACAAAAGTATGGCACACCTGAAGCCATCTTGATTGGAATAAAGTGATAACACTTAAAACATTTAATTTACAAAGGAACAAAATGAGGGGGTTCATTTTGCCATAGAAATTATGATTAGTGCTGCAGAAAGAAAAATTACGGCACATTTTGACTTCTCAAATCCTCTTCTATTTCATAAAAAATTTCTGACATGCAGACTGAAACATGCACTTTGAATACCAGCAGCAGACTTCCCTGGTGAGCAGTAGCTTTACTACAGTGATCTAATGAGCAACTAGAGTGCTAACATTCAGAATTTATGGCAAATGTGTGACACATCTGAATGCCTTCTTGATGGAACCAAAGTAAAAAACTGAAAGTATTTCCTACTGAGGAGACTGCAGTAAATGAGGAAATTAGGAAACTTCATAACAAATAAATCACCCAAGATGGCCACCAGAGACAAAAGAGCCCAAATATAGCTCAAATATCACCCAGATGTAGCCCAAGTATAGCCCAATGACAGAATGTCCCAGAGTGTTCTAACGAACAACTAGAGCACTAACAGTCTTACTTATGACAAAAGTATGGCACACCTGAAGCCATCTTGATTGGAATAAAGTGGTAACACTTAAAACATTTAATTTACAAAGGAACAAAATGGGGGGGGTTCATTTTGCCATAGAACTTATGATTAGTGCTGCAGAAAGAAAAATTACGGCACATTTTGACTTCTCAAATCCTCTTCTATTTCATAAAAAAATTCTGACATGCAGACTGAAACATGCACTTTGAATACCAGCAGCAGACTTCCCTGGTGAGCAGTAGCTTTACTACAGTGATCTAATGAGCAACTAGAGTGCTAACATTCAGAATTTATGGCAAATGTGTGACACATCTGAATGCCTTCTTGATGGAACCAAAGTAAAAAACTGAAAGTATTTCCTACTGAGGAGACTGCAGTAAATGAGGAAATTAGGAAACTTCATAACAAATAAATCACCCAAGATGGCCACCAGAGACAAAAGAGCCCAAATGTAGCTAAAATATCACCCAGATGTAGCCCAAGTATAGCCCAATGACAGAATGTCCCAGAGTGTTCTAACGAACAGCTAGAGCACGAACAGTCTTACTTATGACAAAAGTATGGCACACCTGAAGCCATCTTGATTGGAATAAAGTGGTAACACTTAAAACATTTAATTTACAAAGGAACAAAATGAGGGGGCTCATTTTGCCATAGAAATTATGATTAGTGCTGCAGAAAGAAAAATTACGGCACATTTTGACTTCTCAAATCCTCTTCTATTTCATAAAAAAATTCTGACATGCAGACTGAAACATGCACTTTGAATACCAGCAGCAGACTTCCCTGGTGAGCAGTAGCTTTACTACAGTGATCTAATGAGCAACTAGAGTGCTAACATTCAGAATTTATGGCAAATGTGTGACACATCTGAATGCCTTCTTGATGGAACCAAAGTAAAAAACTGAAAGTATTTCCTACTGAGGAGACTGCAGTAAATGAGGAAATTAGGAAACTTCATAACAAATAAATCACCCAAGATGGCCACCAGAGACAAAAGAGCCCAAATGTAGCTAAAATATCACCCAGATGTAGCCCAAGTATAGCCCAATGACAGAATGTCCCAGAGTGTTCTAACGAACAACTAGAGCACTAACAGTCTTACTTATGACAAAAGTATGGCACACCTGAAGCCATCTTGATTGGAATAAAGTGGTAACACTTAAAACATTTAATTTACAAGGGAACAAAATGAGGGGGTTCATCTTGCCATAGATATTATGATTAGTGCTGCAGAAAGAAAAATTACGGCACATTTTGACTTCTCAAATCCTCTTCTATTTCATAAAAAAATTCTGACATGCAGACTGAAACATGCACTTTGAATACCAGCAGCAGACTTCTCTGGTGAGCAGTAGCTTTACTACAGTGATCTAATGAGCAACTAGAGTGCTAACATTCAGAATTTATGGCAAAAGTGTGACACATCTGAATGCCTTCTTGATGGAACCAAAGTAAAAAACTGAAAGTATTTCCTACTGATGAGACTGCAGTAAATGAGGAAATTAGGAAACTTCATAACAAATAAATCACCCAAGATGGCCACCAGAGACAAAAGAGCCTAAATGTAGCTCAAATATCACCCAGATGTAGCCCAAGTATAGCCCAATGACAGAATGTCCCAGAGTGTTCTAACGAACAACTAGAGCGCTAACAGTCTTACTTATGACAAAAGTATGGCACACCTGAAGCCATCTTGATTGGAATAAAATGGTAACACTTAAAACATTTAATTTACAAAGTAACAAAATGAGGGGGTTCATTTTGCCATAGAAATTATGATTAGTGCTGCAGAAAGAAAAATTAGGGGACATTTTGACTTCTCAAATACTCTTCTATTTCATAAAAAAATTCTGACATGCAGACTAAAACATGCACTTTGAATACCAGCAGCAGACTTCCAAGGTGAGCAGTAGCTTTACTACAGTGATCTAATGAGCAACTAGAGTGCTAACATTCAGAATTTATGGCAAAAGTGTGACACATCTGAATGCCTTCTTGATGGAACCAAAATAAAAACTGAAAGTATTTCCTTCTGAGGAGTCTGCAGTAAATTAGTAAATTAGGAAACTTCATAACAAATAAATCTCCCAAGATGGCCACCAGAGACAAAAGAGCCCAAATGTAGCCCACATATCACCCAGATGTAGCCCAAGTATAGCTCAATGACAGAATGTCCCAGAGTGTTCTTAAGAACAACTAGAGCGCTTACTGTCTTACTTATGACAAAAGTATGGCACACCTGAAGCCATCTTGAATGGAATAAACTGGTACCACTTAAAACATTTAATTTAAAAAGGAACACAATGAGGGGGTTCATTTTGCCATAGAAATTATGATTAGTGCTGAAGAAAGAAAAATTAGGGCACAATTTGAGTGACTTCTCAAATCCTCTTCTATTTCATTAAAAAATTCTGATATGCAGACTGAAACATGCACTTTTAATACCAGCAGCAGACTTCCGTGGTGAGCAGTAGCTTTACTACAATGATATAATGAGCAACTAGAGTGCTAACATTCAGAATTTATGGCAAACGTGTGACATATCTGAATACCTTCTCAATGGAATCAAAATAAAAAACTGAAAGTATTTCCTACTGAGGAGACTGCAGTAAATGAGGAAATTAGATAACTTCATAACAAATAAATCTCCCAAGATGGCCACAAGAGACAAAAGAGCCCAAATGCAGCACAAATATCACCCAGATGTAGCTCACATGTAGCCCAATGACAGAAGTGTGCAAAACACTTATTTTTTGTGTATTTGCAGTTTTATATAATGCAGACTTGTCAGGTATTGGAGTGCTTTACATGAGCATTGGTTACATCACACAAGATCAAATTCATTTTGGTTGTAGACATGGGGAGATTAAGTGATTTGACCAGAATCACAGAATGTTGAGGTGAAGCAGAAACTCCAACCTGGTTCCCCAGTTGCAAAGTCTGCAGCTCTGGAAGTAACACCACATCCTCTCCCCTAGGTGCAACATTTAATCAACTGGTCAACTGGATAAAAAAACATAAAGATTACAAATAATTTAAAAGTTCTTTGTCGCTATTTGAAAACTCATAAAATATGTCCTCATTTTAGTTTTTTAGAACACAAACCATAATTTTGATGCAAATAAAACCCTCTCATATATGTAATTTCTAAAGGAAATGCTCTAGGTATTACAGTTTTGATTACATCAAGATGACGTCAGGCGTTCAACATTTTTGTAATAAATATAGAATGTTAGCAATCTAGTTGTTCATTGGGATACTGTTGAGAGGCAGAGGCCAGGGGCATGGACTCTGAAAATTTAAGGCAGGTAGGAGAGTGCAATTTGACCACACTGGGCAGGCAGGAAGGGCAGTGGCAACACAACAGACTATGGAGGGCAGTGGAAACGGCGGCAGGGGCAACAAACCAACAATACAGGACTGGCAAGAGAGGCTGTGGCAATATAATAGATCATTGTGGGCAGAAGGAAGAGGCAGTGGTAGTACAACCATACATGCCAACAGACCCGTTTCAGCCAGGAAACGTCCAATGTTTTTAAGCTCAAATGGGCTTTATTTGATCTGTCTCCTGTCTACAATCTCCTCTTTTTCAATGCAACTCAAAGGGGAAAATCAATACCCCAGTTTTTTTTTTTAAATCTCCCTCTTACCAAGTTAAAAATGTTCGCAAGTATGGTACATTGGATCATGGTAGGCAGGAGGAATTGGGGTAGGGACATGGACTCGGGTAACAGAGGACAGGAGGGACATGGAGAGGTGCACCAAACTGACCCTACAGGGCAGGCATCAGGGTTTTCAGCAGCACAATACACCACACAGGGCATGCGGGACAAGAGTGCAGCACAACAATCCATAGAAAGCAATAGGGAGGGGACAGGACCATGCACATGAACAACAGAGAACAGAGGGGAAATTGGCAATGGTAGCTAGCTGACCATAATGGACAGACAGGAGAGAAAGCTGCAGCATAACAGACCATAAAGGGCAGGAGGGACGGATCTGGGGCATTACAATGGAACAGACAAGCCAGGAGGGCGGGAAAAGGGGTCTGCACATGGAAACAGAGGGCTGGGGGCAAGGGGGCAGGGCAGGAGCCGCAAGATGACCATGGAGGTCAGGCAGGATGGGCACTAGAAACAAGACACACCATGGAGAGCAACAATGAGATTATGATGGCATACACACAGACCATGGAGGGAAGGGGGGAGGTGGTCAGGGGCAGCTAGCTGACCACACAGGGAAGGTGGGAGGAGCCATGGCAGCACAGAAGACCATGCATGGCAAGCGGGAGGGTTAGTGGCAGCACAATGTCTATGATGGGCAAGAAGGAGGGTGCAGGGGCATGCACAAATGACCATGGAGGATAGAAAGGAGGGTCAGGACCTGGGCACAGACAAGAGAGTTCAGGGGAAGGGGCCTCACAACAGACCGCGCGGGGCAGGCAGGAGGAGCAGTTGCAGCACAACAGACCAGGGAGGGCAGAAGGGTGTGGCAGTAAAATGGACCATGGAGGACAGGAGAAAGGGGATAGGGGCATGGCATGTGGACAGGCAGGGTGGAGGTGGCAGGGACAGGTTACAGTCATCTGACAATGCTAGGCAGGTGGGAGGAGAGTGGCAGCTCAACAGAACACTCAGAGTAGATAGGAGTGGCAGGTCCATGGAACATGGTGGGCAAAAAGGATGGAGCAAGGCAATGCACAAAGACATCGGAGGGCAGGGGGAAGGAGAATAGGGGCAGCAAGCTAAGCACAGAGGCTAAGCAGGAGGTCAATGATGGGCCATAGAATTGGGCAATGGAGGGCAGGAGGAGGGGACTGGTACATCATGCTAAATGGAGGGCAGTGGCAGCACATCAGACCACGCATGGCAGGAGGGAGGAGGCTAGTCCATGGATTCAGACAACAGAGGATAGGGAGGAGGTGGATGGGGCCGCAAGCTAACTGTTCAGAGAAGGTGGGTATTAGGAACTTTATTGCTTTTAAAATGTGTGTCTGTGCGAACTACTTAAAATATGAACAAGTATGCAGCATAATCTCACTTTTATTCAGGAAGAAGAGGACGTTTGTGACTGTGACTCTGGGCTCACTTGGTAGAAACACCCCCTGACCCTCCACCCTCCATCGCAAAATGTAATGCCCGTGAAAAGGGTAGGTGGACGCAGTGTTATTTAGAACATAGTCCTGAGAGCACGATTGAAAATGAAAACTAGATATAGTATATGGTATAAACTATGCACCAAAAAGTGTGATATAAGATGAACCGGGGCGTGAAAGATAATATGCAATACATTGTGCGCAATGACAGATTAATTGGAGAGTGCGAGATAGCACAGGCACTAGCACGTGCTATGCGATATGCGCCTTGGAGTGTAATATGCACAGGGCAGTGTTGTGTAACCCAACTAGTCTCTAAAGTTGTAATATAAAATATGTGCTGGGGAGTGTAACATTGCATATGCACTGTGACAAAGATATGGATCCCAGATTGTAATATGTATGGCATAGCGCTGTGCGTTATAACATAGGCATCGAGGAAGGCACATTAGATGGGGCACTATATAACCCGTGCGAAGGCAAGTGTGGCATGACATATTCACGGGGGGGTGTTACAGTGCACATGGTCTAGAGAGTGTCATAGCATACGCACTAGCTGATGGAATACAACACAGAGGTGTGTGGCACTCGGCGGGCACTAGTGGATGTAACACAGCATTGGGCTCAGCCAGGAGCACGCTGTGACTCTCAAGTGAGGTTCGCCTCCTTTCCAGAGAGTAAAATAAAAAGTATTACACATCCGGTGGTGGATGTGTGTTTTATTAACTGTGAGGGGGGTTTCTTGCATAGTTTGGTCGAGTTTTTGTCGAATCCCCTTTGAATGGCTTGGTGTGCGTGTGTATTAAATGTGCCCGTCAATAGCTACCCATGTTTGTATAAATAAACAACAAGGGTGTCTACTTGGAGAGTACCCACCGGTGGGGGCGCCGGAATTAGGCACGGTAGGGCGTCACTAGCGGTGTAAATACATTCCACGTGGATTCATTATATGCATAGTTGCCTTTTAATGAATATCACGCAAATCGTCATGGTGATCAGTACATGCGGTTTGTCCAGCATGTCCTAGGTGTTTCTATAAATATATTTTAAAAATAAAAATAAAAAACAAAGGCCGGCCCCGGGGACCCCATGGGAGGGCCAAATGTATTTTTTTCAACAAAAAAAATTTGGGTGCAGGCCCTGGTGGATGGGGTCCCCAAGGCCAATAAATTAGAAAAAGAAGGGGAGGCACACAGCCCTCCTTCTCGAAAAAATAAAATAAATAAAAGACCGGCATCGCGCCGGAGGCCACGCCCCCTCCTTGCAGCACTCTGCAAATGCGCCCCCTGGCCAGTTGTAAGTTGGGGAATTAATTTCCCTTCAATACTGAGGGTCCCTGAGGGCCAACTAGCCCAACAGGTATCTCCAGTATGCGCCAAAGAGCTGCGTTGCAACGCCCCTTTTTACACCTCTATGCAACGCAGCTCTGTGGCACTTACTGGAGGTCCCTAGTGGGCTAGTATGACCCTAGGGACCCTTAGGATTCAAGGGGACTTAACCTCTCAACTTAGGACGGCCACAGGACGCGTTTACACAGTGGTGAAGGGAGGAGACGGGGCCTGAGGTGACGTGTACAAACACGCCCTGTGGCGCGTTTTAAGTCGGGGACATAATTCCCTTTCAATCCTGAGGGACCCTGGTGGCCAACTAGCCCACCAGGTGCTTCCAGTAAGCGCCACTGCTCTGCGTTGCAGAGAGGTGGTGCAGGCCGTGCCCCTTTTTACACCTCTCTGCAATGACGCTTACTGGACGTACCGAGTGGGCTATTTTGCCCCTAGGGACCCTCAGGATTCAAGGGGACTTAATCTCCCAACTTAAAAAACGGCCACAGGGCGTGTTTACACAGTGGGGAAGGGAGGGGACGGGGCCTGAGGTAACGTGTGCAAACACGCCCTGTGGCGCCTTTTAACAGGTAGTTTTAATCCCCTGCCCTATTATATACTAGGGGCTTACAGAGGAGGTCATGCTAATCACAGGGGGACCCCAACGCATAGTGTTCCCTAGTGTATGTAGGTGTTTTCACTGTATTCTGAGTGTCTTTTAACATAGCACTGGCTCTAGGACTGGTTAGTCAGAATCAGTTACCACCAGTATCCGTCTGAAAAAGTTGAGGGTACAGGATGATTTTGCAACAAGACTTCTTTCTGCTCTTCTGTTTGTTCTTTCTGCACGTTATCCTTCTTCCTGCACTTTTCTTCGTCTTTGAGGACTTCTGTTGCTTCTTTCTGCATTTCTTTTTTTTCTTTTTGTGCGTTTTTTCTTCTTTCTTCACATGTCCCATCTCTGTAGGCATAGTTAGAAATTAGCATTTAAAAAATCTTTGAAATTCACTGAAAAAAACATAGGTTTCAGGCAGGTTATAGTTAGGAATTAGCATTTAAAAAAACCTTAGAAATTCACTGAAAAAACCATAGGTTTCAGGGGCGTTATAGTTAGCTGGACTTTTCGTACAAAGCCATTGAAATTCCCCCGTTAGAGTTAGTTCAGCTAACTATAACTCGCGCGCCCGCAATGCACTGCTGATGATGTCACATATTACATCACTCATGACTACATGCTGAAGGCTTGAGTCCCACTCCAATGGCCTTTCTGGTGTACGGAGCCGGTGGGGAGTAGGAGGGACATTACCTGGTTGGTGTGACAGGGCCTGGAAGGCAGGGCAGCGCTGTGTAGGCAGTTGGAGTTGCACACTCATCATGCAAAGGTGTCGTGTGTGCGCCTAGGGTATGCCTGAGAGCAGGCGGTAGCTCCTTGGATGGACAATGCTTGGAGGGTGGCTGCAACATCAGACTGTAGTGTGATGTGGGTCATGTAAGGACATGAGGGTCGTGCAATGTGCACGTTGCATGCGCTGACGGTCCAGCCTTTGGCACCGCGTGGGCGCAACAGTGGCACAGACAAGCTGATGCCAGCCAAATGAATGGGTGGAGGGAGGAAGGGAGGAGCATCTTTGAGGTGTGTGTGTTGCTGAATCTGTAAACTTTCTGTGTCCTTGCTGCAGGGGCCGCACCAGCAGGCGGCATGTCCTGGAAACTATGCCACTAGTTGCACACAAAGACAAGGATGTCAGAAAGGACTACTGCAACAGGCGTATGTAAAGGATGGAGTGTCCGGTTTCCCATGGCACACCCAGAGACAATGGATGCACAATCACCAAAGATGACTGACACCGGATCATGAAACTGAAGGACGAGCTGCGCACAGGATACACACCCTCAGCAGGTGTTGACGGTCTGTTGTGGTCACCAACATGCCCAAATACATACACAAACATGGACATCATGCACAATGGATATTCAAATCCCTGAAGACCTGCATGCATGTTGCTAAACTACACATAGACTCATATGCACAATCTTTGACAACTATGCCAGAGATGCCCCATGCAAAGTGGCAAGAGACCTGCATTGACAGAGATGAGGCACCTTGGAGGGTGAGGAACACCTTTATTACTCAGGTTCACACCTAGGGAAATGCATCAATATGAACAGACTCACAGGTCATTTGGCAGAACATGTGGGACCTACACTGGACACCCCCTTCACAACACAGATGCTGTAAATCCATTGAACTGACACACAAGTGAAGGGTGTGAGCCAAACACCCCATGCTGCACACAGAGGGGCTGCAATTCCCCATTTATCCTCTCATGGGGATGTCCCACACTATGTCCACCCGTAGCATCCCGTATGTTTCAGAGGGAAGTTGTACACACATTGATGCCTTCCTCAGAATCCACAGTCCCATCACAGATGACTGTTACGGAGGGTGACTATCAATACATGGGAGTCATGCAACATGTCATGTGCCCCATGGTGAGTCAATATGTACGTATAGTAACACAACATGCACAGGAGCAGTGCCCACATATTCCAAACACCTACCAACACCAAAATGCTGTGCAGCAATCCTTAACCAAAAAGACTTTTCACCATGTCCGTGCATGGGACGCTGATTCAGCACACGTTGCAATACTCATGAGGAATAGCGGGAGGCCAACGATGACACGAGCAGACAGCATGCAAAACTACCTGGGGATGACAGACACACAAGAAGTCAGGGAAAAGATTGTCATCCGCATGCATGGTCATTTACTCTACAGGAATACGTGTGTCACCATGCTATATTAAAATTGAGTGTCTAAGCTACAATGTGTGGAAGGACATCATCATACACATCTAAGTCACTTAGCATACAATCAGCTGGACACACACATTGCAACACATGCCACACAAGACTCCAGGCGTGCACACTCAGACCCATGGACTCACCATTATGAGAAGAATTTGCGTATGAGCTGACTCCGGATGTCGTCCTCCTCATCCTCACTTGCCTCGTGACCAAGCCCTCCATCCTCCACGGGTGGATGTTCCTCCTCATCCGGATCCAGGATGAGTGGCACAGCCTTCTCCACTGCCATATTGTGCAGCATGCAGCACACGAGGAAGATCTTGCAGGCCTTCACCAGTGCATATGGGAGGGACCCGCCTGTCTTGTGAAAGCACCTGAATCTGCTCTTCAGGAGGCCAAACGTCCTCTCAATCACTCGCCTGGTCTGCCCATGTGCGTTGTTGTAAAGGTGATCTGCAGCTGTCCTGGGGTTGCGGAGGGGCGTCATCAGCCATGGCATGTTGGGATAGCAAGAGTCCCCTACATGGAAACATGATGTAAAGAAGTGGGTCTGGAGATGCCGTAAGATACAAAAATAGCGCTAAACAAAGGACAAACAGAGTATACCCACCAACAAGACATGCTCGTTCGTTGCGCAGCCCCAGCACCATTTCTGGCACCCTGCTATGCCTCATAATGTAGGCATTGTGTGCTGACCCTGGAAAACGTGCACAGACATGGGAAATCATCATGTTAGCAAGACACACACAAGGGCATTTATAGAGTGGTAATGTTTACGGTTGCGATAGGCGACCTCCTGTGCCTGTGGTGGTACCAAAGCCACCTGTGTCCCATCAATAGACCCAATTAAATGGGGCATCCCTCCCAGGGCATAGAACTCACCCTTGACACCTGTCAACAGCTCACGAGTTGGAAAATGGATGAATTCATCCAGGTGCTCTAATATGGCTTCTAAAAAATCATGCAGGACATGGCTGAACATGGTCTGTGACATGCCACCCATATCAGCTATGGTGAATTGAAACGTACCGGTGGCAAAAAAATGTAGGGCTGCCATCACCTTCATCTTGGGGGTCAGCGCAGTAGGATACCTGTGTCGCGGTTGGAGGTGTTGTTCAAGCTTTGCGGTCAAGTTCTCAATCAACTGTTGCGAGAAGCGGCAACGTCTTATGCAGTCACGTTCCCTCATGGCACCCAAGTCTGGCATTGGTCGGGGGAGAGGCGGTGCCCTGCAGAAAATTGGAAGGAATAAGAGTTAGTACATAACAACATCAATGACAATGAACTGAGGACATGCTCAACTGCTACTACACATCTGCTAAATACAGAGTCAGGTCTGTGCAATACATCCAGGACACGTATGCCAGCCAGGTGATACTCCTACGTCAAGCCAGCTACACCCGTTGATAGTCAAGTTCTACATGACATGGCCCGAAACTAGCTGTGGGCCAGTGTAAGTGAACAGCCAGAGACATCACAGGAGTGACATACATCCACATATCTGCATTTGAAGGATGTCATCTCATACAGACTGCTGGTGGCAAGCTAGACGCACAGGTCACATGTTATTGGAAATTTACAGATCATACACATAGCGATGAAGGGGTACAAGTGAAAAATGAAAACACAGACATGGATACGGCGCAGATATGTCCTCATGTCATAAAATCATCTTTGAAGCATCCAGACACATGTAACGTGTGAATCCACATGTGGCATGGTGTGCGTATATGTGTGCCATGCCCATCTACACACAGACACATGTTGGATGCAGCAACAGCAGATGCAGTTGACGGAACACCAACAGCAAGCTCATGGGAACACATGACACACACAGGACATAGTTACATCGGGGCACGCTGGTACTTAGATGTCAGGTGTTAGTGTCCATGTCCCTGGCATCAGGGGACATTTGCGGGTGTTGGTGACTGTGCCATACCAGTGATCCAGTGCTTGACACGTTTGTACTACATACACACATGTGCAAAGTGGGAAGGGGAAGTGTGCCACAGACTGCCCCATCACACATGACATGTGTACACAGGTCATCACACATCTATTGTGCTAAAACATGAGGAGACATGTGCCATATCACTGCCTGACACACCTAGACACTGCACATGAAGGACTGTAATGACAATGACTTGATGTACAGCCGTGCACGAGTCTGACACCTCCATTCCATTCGTGTGTGCCTCCTATCACCTGTGTAAGCTGTGAAACGCACCGTACACACGCTCTGAGGGCATGTGAACGGTCCGTATCATCACATTGGTGTTCCCGCCGGAGTACAGGTGTGTGTACGGACCGTACACACGTACGTGTACTACCAGTGTGTACACGTACGTGTACGACCAGTGTGTACACGTACGAGCACAACCAGCGTGTACACTGCCGTAGTACACGTACGTGTACACACTGGTTGTACACGTACGTGTACACACTGGTCGTACACGTACGGGTACGACCAGTGGGGACACGTACGTGTACGACCAGTGTGTACACTGCCGTAGTACACATAGGTGTACACACTGGTCGTACACGCACGTGTACACACTGCTCATACCCGTACGTGTACACACTGGTTGTACACGTAAGTGTACACACTGGTCGTACACGTACGGGTACGAGCAGTGTGTACACGTACGTGTACGACCAGTGTGTACACGTACGTGTACTACGGCAGTATACACACTGGTCGTGTGTACACCTACGTGTATGACCAGTGTGTACACGTACGTGTACTACGGTCGTACACGTACGTGTACGACCAGTGTGTACACCTACGTGTACTACGGCAGTGTACACACTGGTCGTACACGTACGTGTACACCCTGGCCGTACAAGTATGTGTTCACACTGGTCGTACACGTACGTGTACACACTGGTAGTACACGTACGGGTACGAGCAGCGTGTACACGTATGTGTACGACCAGTGTGTACACCTACATGTACTACGGCAGTGTACACACTGGTCGTACACGTACGTGTCCACACTGGTCGTACACGTACGTGTCCACACTTCTCGTACCCATATGTGTACAACCAGTGTGTACACGTACGTGTACGACCAGTGTGTACACGTACGTGTACTACGGCAGTGTACACACTGGTCGTACACGTACGTGTACACACTGGTCGTACACATACGTGTACACACTGGTCGTACACGTACGTGTCAAACGCACTGTGCAACTGGTGCCGTAGAGGTACGTGTGAAACGCACCGTACCTGTGTGTGGATAGCTAAATTACATAGGGACACATGAGGGACAAGTATTAGGGCCTAATTGCATGCTGGTTGTCATGGATACCGATTTTCAAGTTCAAATTTTCAATCATGTGGCCTGTAAAAGGCAGTTGGCAACTAAATACAATGTTGCAAAGTGGTTGTTGACTTCACATTATGCTCAAATTTTGAACCATGCAAAGGCACTCACTGGTGTATGTTTAAAGGGATTGGAGGAAACGTAGGATGCAAATGAGACTGACCAATCACTCTGTACTCCTGTAAATGAAACAGCCCAGCAAGGCAGATATAAGTCAGCCAGAACCCATGAGGGAGCACTTGCCTGCACTACCTTTCACTCGACACCACTGCTGCTGCTTGTGCTTCCTCTGGCACCATGTCAAGGTCTGTGGAGAGGGCCCAGCCTTTCACCCATGAGGAGAATGAGGCATTGCTTGATGTCATCCTCCCACAGTACCCCAGCTTGTACGGGAGACCAGGGGAGCAGGTGAGTGCTGACTCCACTACCTTTGACTGTGCAACTTTTTTGTGACTGTCACTTCTGGCATTTTGTCCAGGTGTGACAGACATGCAATGATGTTTAGAGTGGGTCCCAGGGGGGGGGGATGGCTTATGTCTCCCATGCAGAGCATGATGTAGTTCCTGTGTGCACTCCTCACTTGCATTGTGCTTACTGTGACATTCACTGCATAGTGCATGGCACATTCAGCCTGCCCAATCCTTTGGGCAATTTTTGTTCTATAGTCCAGAGGTGATTCCTTGCCCCCCCCCGGTGTGACAGGTGACTGTACCCACAGATGTGTGTGAGTTGAGTGGAGCTGTGGTGAGAGTGTCCAAATTATGTGTACGCCCCTGGACATTGATGTGTGTGAATGTTCCTTGTCATGTGGGTGAGTGTCTATGTGGAGTGTTGCACCACAGCTGCATGGAGGAGGCAACAGCTCCACCCATCTGATGTGAGAAGTAAGCCGTGCGGAGTGTCTGACTTGCTGAGCTAGCACCACACCTGTGACACCCCACAGGCAAGTGGCACATATGCAGAGTGAGGTTTGTATCCGCTGTTGCCAATGGCAGGTGATTGATCTGTTCCTGTGTGTGTCTGTGTACTCTGCTGAGGTTGCGTCAGTTGGCTGGGGCATGTGACTGCTTGGAGGTGCTGTCCATCAGCCTGGTGTTGCATGTGATGCACAGCGTGTGCCATGATCAGGGAGTGTGTTGCACCCCTCATGCCACCTGTGTACTTTCAATGCCATGTTGTGCATTGGGGCTTCCACAGAGGCTAAAGTCCCTATGACAAAGGTGCTATTTGTTGCCAGAATACTATGCCCTGTTCAACATATCAAAGTTGTTCAAATGTGTGTCTCTGTGACATGGAGCAGGTGTAGTGATGTTGTCTCACTTTGTCATCCTCACAGGTAACTGCCTACGCCAAGGGGGAGATATGGAAGCAGGCCGTCAGGGCCGTGATATCGGTGGAGGGTCGCAGTCGGTGCCTAGCCCAGGTGAGGAAACGCTGACAGGACATCTGGTGCTGGACCCGGAGGATCGCCCGGTGGCAGCTGAAGGACTCACCTCCACGCAAGCACGGCGGGGGCCGACGCCTGACCCACCAGATGAAGCGTTTCCTGGCGGTGGTCTTCCCTGACTTGGATAGGCGGTTACAGGAGTTGCAGTAGCAGGAAGGGGGTAGGTACATGTGTGTTTGTTGTGTGTCACCGGCTTTTGGAAGTGCTCAGTCGCCTGTATACACAGCGAGGGTTAATTTGTGCAGTGCATATCCTGTTCCCCAAAGTCAAACGGTGCTGTTCTTCCTCCCTTCCCCTCCTTGACATGTGTTCCCTGGTCTGTGTGTAATCACTATTGCACATGGTCATCTAGGCTGGCAGTTAATCCAAGTGCACATTGCTTTCTGCATCATGTGGGGGGGGTCTGAGACATGTGTTGTTACCTTGCCTGTGCCCTGTCCTGTTCAGTCATTTGGGGGTCCATATTAGTTGGCACTGATGCCGAGTCTCAACATAGGAGTGTGAGTTTTCAAATGAAGAGACTTGCAGCATGCATGACCGATGTTGTGGCCTCAGACATGATGTGCATGAGTGGGAGATATGCATAGTGCCGAGACGGTAGCTCATGTTACAGTCAGATAATTCCAGGACCATGGAGCAGTGTTCCCAATACAGTCCCCTAAGACACCCTTGCCTCGGAATCATGTGTGTCATCCAATACTGTGCCCATTCTCTGTGTGTTCAGCATAGTTTGGCCTCTGTGGCATTGTTCCCTGCCCTCATTTGTATTTATCTAAAGTGTGCTACATGTGCCCATTGTACAGGCTGACCCCATTTTGTTTGTGCATCCTCACACTGGGCAGTGCCTGTGTGTCTATGCACAACTATCTGTTGATGGTTGTTTGTCACAAATATGTGTTGGCAGCCTCACGAGGTGATGTGGAGTACATTTAGGAATTCTTGATGCACATTTGAGTAAACCCAGATTAAGAGGTGTAACTTCTGGATCTGTCTCAATAACATTGTCTCAGGTATGGGGGGTTTGTGCGGGCAAGGCCTACATGTCCATACCTTATGACTCCTTGCCAGGTCTGACCTGTGTGTGATAATTGTCTGGACAGACACTCAACATGCAGTGACCCAGTCATGTTGTGCTGGGTTTAATGTTTGTGCTTTGCAGCATGTGCCAAAAATGCAAATACATGGCTCATGCTCATCCATTTTTGCCACCAGTGTGTGGTCGAGATGCTACGTAGTTTGGTCTGTGTGTGCTGACATCTGTGTGGACATTCTTGCTTGCCATGAGGGTGTCTCTTCAGTGCAGGTGCTCCTTATCCCGACACATTGCAGGCCCATTAGCTAATGCATTGTCCTGTGTTTGGACATGTGTGCCACTCCACATGACAGGCAGTGGGTCAGATGTGTTGCCAACTGTGTCATCATGGTACGGATGGCCATGTGACAGGTGGCTTGATTCAAGTTTTTAGTCAAGAAGTATTGTACCTTGGCACTCACTACACTTGTCAACATGTCTCAATTTTTGATATGCTTCATTTTGCTAGTTGGTTGTGAAGGACAATAATGTGCCTGCATGACAGATGTCTCCCAGGGAAGTGCAAAAGAAAGTACTTTTACACTTTCCGTGGACACGCTGGCACATTTTACAGAAAGGCACAGTTTGATTACCACTTGTTTTCTGATTATACATATCCATGTTCACACAGTGTGTTTGCATTAGGCCTGGGCTAAATTTCCGTTCCGCTCGCGGACATTGCGATAATTTGACATTTTCGCGTTCCGCGGAGAACACGAAAATGTCAAAATTTCCGCAATCCGCATTTTACCGGAAATTTTTTGCTTGCTCGCGCTGTAAAATAATACATTCTCACGTGCGCGCGATTGCCTTACCTGAATCCCCGCATTCGCCGACAAGTTTTCCCGGTCCGGTCGCGTTCTCCACAAGATGTTGGATTGTTGGTAGCCATTTGCGCTGTCTCGCGACAGTTCGCGCCCGCAGTAAGGTCAATCGTCGTGCTATCACGTCATTCTTCTCGCAATCATGCACCGCGAGACAAGTGAAAACAAGATGGCCGCGCCCGCGAGCAACCGCATGGGTAAGTTAGCGAGCCGCGACCATGCAGAAAATACCGCGAATGGGTGGGAAAAAAACTTCCGCATCTTCACGATATTTCCCCGTGTTTGCGGAGATTTTTAACATTTTCGCGATAATTTGCGAAAGTGAATTTTGCAAATTCCGCCCACCCCTAGTTTGCATGTGTGTAAGTCCTTGGTTGTTGCTGATACCAACTTACGAGTGTCAAGTCATCCAGACCACCATGGTGCCATGTATATGTACTTACTGAGACCCCATTTCTTCTTTACAGTGGCTTATTAGAATTCGGCTGGCAGCTCATACAATGACTGTGTAAATGTATTTTTGTGTGCACCTCATTGTGTGACTTCTGTCATACAGCAGATGTGTCTTCTGTTCACAAAGTGGCACATTCACACATTCTAAACATGTACATTGTGTAAAGTGTTGTGAGTCCCAAGGGATCGCAATGTTTTTGGTTATGGTTTCCAAAGTACTCACAGGTCTCAGAGTGTGGGGACACCTTCAGCATTGAGGTATGTTCTTGGGCCTTGGGTGCACCAATACTGTTTCGTTCACAGTGAACAAGAGGTGGCATGCCTTCATAGTCTTGCTGTGCTCAACTGTCCCCAGACACTAGCTTCTCAGTATAATTCGATATCAAGTTATTTGCTGTTGTGTCATAATCTCCATTGTTTCCAAGTGGCATGGTGGGTCAACCAACTGGGGAGTGCAGGGTTACATATGTGCGGACTATTCTAGATGTTACTCAAGATGCATTTCCTGATATGCACTGTGACATTTTTGTTTGGACTCATGTTTCTGTTGTATACAGGTGACTGATTATTTTCTGTCTCTTCACCTTGCCCACAGCATCATCGGAGGACACCGAGGGAGACACCTGCATGGACTTGGAGGAGGGATCCAGCACCGCTGCCACCACTGCTGCCGAGTATGCGGGAGCAAGTGGCACGGAGGGCGAGGGGAGTCAGGCGGAGGACCTGTCTAGTGACAACACTGACTACGACGCTGACGGGTCCAAGGCTGAACTCCTTGAGGGGGCGGAGGCTGCTACGACACCTGGCAGCAGCACTACATCTGTCACCGCCCCCTCCATTCCCATCACCGCCCTCCCAGTTGCTCCGGTCCCTTCTGTCCGTGCTAGGCAACAACGTGTCTCCTTCGTGCCAGGCACCGCACCCCCTGCCCCTGTCCCCCCTGCTGCCCTCACTGCAGAGTCTGTGGACATTCTGCGGCAGTTGCAGGTTGGCCAGACATCGATGCTGAATGTCCTCCATGGCCACACCCGAATGATGACACAGATGGTGTTGTACATGGAGGGCATGTCATCAGCGATGTCTGACCAACGGATGTTGCTGAGGTCCATGGACTCTTCACTGACGGCAGCAGTGAGTCTCCTGCAGTGCTTCGTCCCCCCCCTACCCCTGCACCATCCACACTTCCCACTCCCAGACCTGTCCCAAGCACACACAGACATTCCCAAGCACGCACCCTACCAGACACAGGCAGCACACCACCACATAAGGGCAAGCGCACTCCTCCTGGCACGCACACTCAGGGGGATGAGGGCACACCCACTGGGTCTGGGGCACACAGGCATACACGCAGCCACAGTCCGAGGCTGCATGCCGCACTACCCAGTCCCTCCAAAGGCACTCCCCTCGGCTCCCCTACCACACAACCTGACAAGGAGGCCTACTTGGCTGTGCTGGGCCTCAGCCCCTCTGGCTCTCCAGCCCGCAATCGGGTACGGCACTCCACGGGTAGGGGAGTTGAGTCCCCCCCTGTCTCCCCCTCCCCCAGTAGCGCTGCACCCCATCACTCCGACCCCCCTCCTTTAAGCCTGTGTTTTCTTCGGGTGAAGGGGAGACGCTGGACGACCTGGCAGCAGTGTTCAGCGCCGAGCTGACCTCCACCTTTGGCGCTGCCCCACCCCCTGTGGTGGAGGCATCCGTCCCTGCACCCATCACACCTACCTTACACCTCCTGTCCCTGCGGTGCCTGGTCCTTCCCCACATGATGCCCCCCCCAGTCGACAAACCTGAGGGTTCTAATGTGCAGGCAAACTAGGGGAGACGCGTTGCCATGTGTCCCCCCAAGGACTTCTGATCTGGACTGGCCATGTGCATTTGTAAATAGTATCCTTTTATACATTTTCATTTAATGCTGAATAAAGCATTTTCTTTTCACTTTGACCACAATTGCATTTCAGGTATTGATGTGGGTGCTGATGGTCCCGGAGTTGGGGTTGTGCTAATGTGTTATGTTTCAGGAAAAAGTTGTAGTCTGATGCTCATGGGGTGGACCATGGTATCTGCGTGCCATCACAATGTCTCTGCAAAGTATCTTTGCTCGTGTGTGCTATTTGTGTTTGGAGACATTGTCCCAAGGAGTGTTCCTTCCTCTGTGGCACCTGACATCTTCCCTGCAGGGAGTTGCACTTTTGTTGTGCTGACCTGGGTCTACATTTCCTTTGTTGGTGGCGGATCCCTTCAACTATGGCCATGCCTGCTCAGCAATGTCTCCGGCTGCATCATCTGTGCCATCCTTGCTAGTCACTGTACTTGTGTATTGAGTATGTTGTCATGCCTTAATGGCGACATTCAGCATTTTCCGCAATATGCATGTGTGTTATCCCAGCCTAGCACACAATTGGTACTTGTTTGGCACCTGACTGACAATTGTGGTTATTGTATCTGTGGGAAGTCCACCCTATTCCTTCCATGAGAGGCAACATCTTGGTGCCTGTCCCAGCACCTGTACATTCCTATCAGTCCTGGGATGTGCGTGACAGTGTGTGTTCCCTTTGGCTCTCTTAGTGTAGTGGGCATTGACATGACTATAGTCTTGTGGCATGATCTCTGTGTGTGTATTGTGCTGCATCCGCCAGGGGTGGGTATGCATGTGTCATTAGTCCTTACACCCACATGTGTTGTGTCATGCAGTGGGGGAAGGACATCCATCCTCATGGGAGTGGGACACTGCTGTCAGTGATGTCTTGTTATGGCACTATCAACATAGTAGAACATTAGAGATGCGTACATACACCCATGGAGTTGTGCTCATCTGATCATGATGTACACACCCCCATGTCTCTGCCCACTGCTGGTATTCCTCTGCACCCACCCCTCACATGTCTCTGTCCACTGCTGGTATTCCTCTGCACCTATCCCTCACATGTCTCTGTCCACTGCTGGTATTCCTCTGCACCTACCCCTCACATGTCTCTGTCCACTGCTGTGAGTGATAGGCACCCACCCCTCACATGTCTCTGTCCACTGCTGGTATTCCTCTGAACCCACCCCTCACATGACTCTGTCCACTGCTGGCATTCCTCTGCACCCACCCCTCACATGTCTCTGTCCACTGCTGGGAGTAATAGGCACCCACCCCTCACATGTCTCTGTCCACTGCTGGTATTCCTCTGCTGCACCCATCCCTCACATGTCTCTGTCCACTGCTGGTATTATTCTGCACCCACCCCTCACGTGTTTCTGTCCACTGCTGGTATTCCTCTGCACCCACCCCTCACATGTCTCTGTCCACTGCTGATATTCCTCTGCACCTATCCCTCACATGTCTCTGTCCACTGCTGGTATTCCTCTGCACCTACCCCTCACATGTCTCTGTCCACTGCTGTGAGTGATAGGCACCCACCCCTCACATGTCTCTGTCCACTGCTGGTATTCCTCTGAACCCACCCCTCACATGACTCTGTCCACTGCTGGTATTCCTCTGCACCCACCCCTCACATGTCTCTGTCCACTGCTGGGAGTAATAGGCACCCACCCCTCACATGTCTCTGTCCACTGCTGGTATTCTTCTGCACCCACCCCTCACATGTCTCTGTCCACTGCTGGTATTCCTCTGCACCCACCCCTCACATGTCTCTGTCCACTGCTGGTGTTCCTCTGCACCCACCCCTCGCATGTCTCTGCCCACTGCAGGTATTCCTCTGCACCCACCCCTCACATGTCTCTGTCCACTGCTGGTATTCCTCTCCACCCACCCCTCACATGTCTCTGTCCACTGCTGGTGTTCCTCTGCACCCACCCCTCACATGTCTCTGTCCACTGCTGGTATTCCTCTGCACCCAACCCTCACATGTCTCTGTCCACTGCTGGTATTCCTCTGCACCCACCCCTCACATGTCTCTGTCCACTGCTGGTATTCCTCTGCACCCACCCCTCACATGTCTCTGTCCACTGCTGGTATTCCTCTGCACCTACCCCTCACATGTGTCTGTCCACTGCTGGTATTCCTCTGCACCCACCCCTCACATGTCTCTGTCCACTGCTGGTATTCCTCTGCACCTACCCCTCACATGTCTCTGTCCACTGCTGGGAGTGATAGGCACCCACCCCTCACATGTCTCTCTCCACTGCTGGTATTCCTCTGCACCCACCCCTCACATGTCTCTGTCCACTGCTGGTATTCCTCTGCACCTACCCCTCACATGTCTCTGTCCACTGCTGGGAGTAATAGGCACCCACCCCTCACATGTCTCTGTCCACTGCTGGTTTTCCTCTGCACCCACCCCTCATATGTCTCTGTCCACTGCTGGTATTCCTCTGCACCCACCCCTCACATGTTTCTGTCCACGCTGGTATTCCTCTGCACCCACCCCTCACATGTCTCTGTCCACTGCTGGTGTTCCTCTGCACCCACCCCTCGCATGTCTCTGCCCACTGCTGGTATTCCTCTGCACCCACCCCTCACATGTCTCTGTCCACTGCTGGTATTCCTCTCCACCCACCCCTCACATGTCTCTGTCCACTGCTGGTGTTCCTCTGCACCCACCCCTCACATGTCTCTGTCCACTGCTGGTATTCCTCTGCACCCACCCCTCACATGTCTCTGTCCACTGCTGGTATTCCTCTGCACCCACCCCTCACATGTCTCTGTCCACTGCTGGTATTCCTCTGCACCCACCCCTCACATGTCTCTGTCCACTGCTGGTATTCCTCTCCACCCACCCCTCACATGTCTCTGTCCACTGCTGGTATTCCTCTGCACCTACCCCTCACATGTCTCTGTCCACTGCTGGGAGTGATAGGCAACCACCCCTCACATATCTCTGTCCACTGCTGGTATTCCTCTGCACCCACCCCTCACATGTCTCTGTCCACTGCTGGTATTCCTCTGCACCTACCCCTCACATATCTCTGTCCACTGCTGGGAGTGATAGGCACCCACCCCTCACATGTCTCTGTCCACTGCTGGTATTCCTCTGCACCCACCCCTCATATGTCTCTGTCCACTTCTGGTATTCCTCTGCACCCACCGCTCACATGTTTCTGTCCACTGCTGGTATTCCTCTGCACCCACCCCTCACATGTCTCTGTCCACTGCTGGTATTACTCTGCACCTACCCCTCACATGTCTCTGTCCACTGCTGGGAGTGATAGGCACCCACCCCTCACATGTCTTTGTCCACTGCTGGTATTCCTCTGCGCCCACCCCTCACATGTCTCTGTCCACTGCTGGTATTCCTCTGCACCCACCCCTCACATGTCTCTGTCCACTGCTGGGAGTGATATGCACCCATCCCTCACATATCTCTGTCCACTGCTGGGAGTGATAGGCACCCACCCCTCACATGTCTCTGGCCACTGCTGGTATTCCTCTGCACCCACCCCTCATATGTCTCTGTCCACTGCTGGGAGTGATATGCACCCACCCCTCACATGTCTCTGTCCACTGCTGGGACTCCTAGGCAGACACCCGCCCACCCACCCACACCCTTGGTGCTGTACACTGCTGTCCTGGCCATGAACACACCCCAATATACAGGTTATATGCTGCACCAGGCCCTAAGCCAACATTTGTGGAGTGTGTACGCCTTGCATCACTAATGTACTGGTGCCCTAGAGGTACGGGTGATGCAGTCTGTACCCCCGCTCTGAGGGCGTGGGTACGGCCCGTACCACCATTGTAGTGGTGAAGTAGGAGTACACGCCGTACCCACGCCCTGAGGGCGTGGGTAGGGCCTGTACCACCATTGGAGTGGTGATGTTGGGGTACGCATGGTACGGGCAGTACACACGCTCTGAGGGCGTGGGTACGGCGCGTACACCTACATCACCACTACAATGGTGGTACGGGCCGTACCACCATTGGAGTGGTGATGTAGGGGTATGCGTGGTACGGGCCGTACCCACGCTCTGAGGGCATGGGTACGGCCCGCACCACCATTGTAGCAGTGATGTAGGAGTACACACCATACCCACACCCTCAAAGCGTGGGTACGGCCGGTACCACGTGTACCCCTACATCACCACTCCAATGGTGGTACGGGCCGTACCCACGTCCTCAGTGCGTGGGTACGGCACATACACCTACATCACCACTCCAATGGTGGTACGGACCGTACCCATGCTCTGAAGGCGTAGGTACGGCCCGTCCACCATTGTAGTGGTGATGTAGGGGTATGCGTGGTATGGGCCATACACACGCCCTGAGGGTGTGGGTACGGCACGTACTCCTACATCACCACTACAATGGTGGTACGGGCCGTACCCACGCCCTCAGAATGTGGGTACGGCCTGTACCACGCGTACCCCTACATCACCACTACAATGGTGGGACGTGCCGTACCCACGCCCTCAGAGCGTGTGTACGGCCCGTACCACGCATACCCCTACATCACCACTCCAATGGTGGTACAGGCCGTACCCACGCTCGGAGGGCGTAAGGCGCGTACCACCATGGGAGTGGTTTTATAGGGGTACGCGTGGTACGGGCCGTACCCACGCTCTGAGGGTGTGGGTATGGCGCGTACACCTACATCACCACTACAATGGTGGGACGGGCCGTACCTACGCTCGGAGGGCATGGTTACGGGCCGTACCACCATTGTAGTGGTGACGAGTACGCGTACGCGGGGATTGGTGGACACGCCCCCGAAGTGACCAGACCCTGGAGGTAATGTATGGGCAGTATATGGTATTTTTAAAATTAGGTAGAGGTTATGTTTCCGGCCCCTCACCCCCCTTTTGCCCCTGGGAGTTGTGCTGACCTTCTGCGGCGTGCGCGGCGGTTTCAGTGCACCAGGTCGTAGGCTAGGAGGGCCGGGATGACACGTAGGATGGGGTCCATGGCTGTCTGTCGCGTACCGCTGCTCCTTCTTCGCGTCGTCCTCAATTTCCTGGTTTTTTTTGGCCGCCGTAAAAAATGATCCGTGCGGAGTGACGTAGGTACGAATCGTACTTGCTGGTCCGTAGAACGCTGCCTGACTCTGTCCGGACGTCACGTACGTGATGTCCCGGATCGGAATTGTGGGTATTTATTTCGTCGCACGGAGTTTTTTACGAATCGTACGGAAATGGTATTTCTGTATGAATCGTACTTGCTGGTTTGTAAGGTGCATTTCCCGGGTACGAGTCGTACGGAGAATACGCTCCTACGACCATTCGTACCCGGGTTTTACAGGATCGGAATCGGCACCCATATGTTGTTAATGATTTTAATGACTTTGATATTTTCAAAATCAATATTACTTACCTTAAATCAATATTCTTGAAAACAATATTCATGAAGACGATATTTCCACATAAGGAAATATTTTGAAAGCAAAATTTTTGTAGTATGATGTTTTTGTTTTGATCATTTTTTTCGGAATACCGTCACACTCAACTGACCACATCATGAATGATATCTTCATATTCAATGTATGTGATCACATTCTTTTCGTCTCCCTACCCTGCTCACTGATTTGAAGCTTATTTCATATGTGCAATGTTTCAGTTTTGGTGAAAACACTTCATTGCACTTGTGGCCACCTCCACACAAAAAAAAGAGATTAAATTAGTTAACATTATCTCCAAAGTTGCCCCTAAATTGCTGAAAGGTTGTATTATTCTCTTGAAATAACAATACCTGTCAGGGCATTGATGAGTGAAAACAATCACGGAACTAATAGGTGGGCTATGCTTCAATATTCAGGTCTTTATTTCCTTATGTAGAGCACAGGAAGAAACAAGTGACTTAATAAACCAGAAGTGAGTTGTAAACTGTCTGATGAAGCTGTGCATCCATGAGCAAGATATCCGCCACAAAGAAATTAGAACTGCTGATTCAGCTTTCTCACCCCGTTTTAATGCCAGAAACTTGCAAAGCAACTAATAAAAGTAACAGGTAGAAAGTGAAGAGAACCTTCATCAAGGCAAAGTCATGAGAGCAAATTATATAAATCCTAGGAGATTCAAAGAGGGTTCCATTTTTAATTTTAAAGTTCAATAGGAGTACATTAGTTTGAGGTTATGTGTAAATTTACGCCATGCATTTCTAACTTTTGCCAGTCAGTTTCAAACATAGTGTAAGGGGAAAGTGGGACTGAGGGAAAAAACAGATCTTCTTCACACATACAAAATAAAACATTGTGGTCCCAATTACGGTGTTGGTTTCAAGTCCGTTTGATTATGATACAGCCAGTAGGAATAGAAACTGGCCGGTCATTCCAGCTGGCTTCTGACTGGCTCCAGGAGCCCGTCTGCCAGTCAGAAACCGGCCTGGAATCTAAATGGCAGGCATTTCTGCCTTCTGCATTGCGATTCATGGTTTCCGGCAAGGTTTCCATGCCGGCCTTTCCGACATAGAAACCCTGTCAGAAAGCGTGTCTGGGGGCCCCTAGCAGGCCCACCATGTGTATTCGGCCTCCGGTTGAGGTGCTTGCCACGAGGTGTAGGGATGAACACAAAATCCCATTTCTCAATGGGAGCTTGTGTTATGGCCAGTTTACAGCCATAACATAGGCTCCTATTGAAAAATGGAACAATGCGACTGCACTATGGGGCTCATTATGATGTTGGGTGGAAAGCTTCCACCTGACAGTCAGAATTTTCGCAACAACATCGGAGTCTTTCCATCCGACTCGGTCGGTTTACAGTCCTACCGCCCGATTACGATGTTTGTGGACGAAACGTAAACCAGCCGGTCATTCCGACTCGTTCCGAGCGACTGGCTGAGTATCCCTGTTGTCGAAACCGCACCGTAACCCCCTATGGATGACGTTCCCGCATTTGGAATAAAAATCTTGCTTTTCAATAGCCTTTCCACGTCGGCCTGTACGACACAAAAAGACTGTCGGAAAATTACTTTGGGGGTCCCCGGCAG
This sequence comes from Triturus cristatus, assembly GCF_964204655.1. Taxonomy (NCBI): domain Eukaryota; kingdom Metazoa; phylum Chordata; class Amphibia; order Caudata; family Salamandridae; genus Triturus; species Triturus cristatus. The sequence goes on along the minus strand of NC_140591.1, from coordinate 1,207,168,035 downwards.
GGCCTCCTGGCCCCGTGCCCTACAGTTGCTGGCGGAGGGGGTACCTAAGGTACCCCCCTGTAGAACCCTGGACTGTGTGACAGGCACCATGAGGTGCCTGCCACAGGGTGCAGGGCTTTCTACACACACACCATTTCCCCAAAGGAGCCTGGGTTAAGGCTGGTTCTCGGGCAAAAAACATACTCCCACAGGAAACAATGAGAATCGAACTTAACAGTGTTCAGTCGCATCGTAATCCGGCGGCGGAACCGCCGACCATAAATCGGTCGGTCCTGAAACCGAGATAGTGTCAGATGGAGGCTTTCTGCCTAACATCATAATGAGCCCCTATGCGCGGTCACAGTGTAATTAGGTGGTCGGCCCTGTTTCCGCGACTGTGTTGCATCACCGACATCGTAATAAAGCCCTTTGTTTGTGTGTGTGTGTGCGTGTGCACGTGTGTGTGTGTTTGTGCATGTCGAATGTTCACTTGCCATTTTGATGGTGTGATGAGTTATTCATTCATGAGTGTATACCCATGCATTTTCAGTGATGAAAAGCTGAATGTCTTTCAAAGAAGCAAAACTTTCAGCAGTTCTGCATATCCAGCATAAAATAGATTTTAGGATCATTGCACCATGGGATCAGCTGTAAGCCTAGCAGTACCATTTCTCTTTCCAAAATCTGAACCCTAAAAAATATATTAAAGAGAGATCTTTCTTACAGGTGTATTGATCAGCTGAGCTACAGTAAGGGCATCATTATCATTATATCACACAGCAAAACACAGCAAGTCACCTTCCTGTGCTGGGCTTTGTGACAGGAAAAGGACAGGAATGCACCGTAGTGCACATGCCTGCCTTTTCCCAGCTCTGGCGCACAATGTGCTGCCTAGTGCCAATGTAGGCCCTCTTGCACCATTGTTCAAGGGTGCCTACATTGTTAACAGGATTGTTTTTTGCATGAAGGGGTGCCTTCCTGCACAAAAATACCCTCCTGAGACATTTTCCTATTTGTATCTGTACTGCAAAACGCAGCCCAGATAGAAAGAAAAAAAACGAGGAGAAATAAACATATTTCTCATTGTTATGCCACACCTGGGGAGGTGTAGCAGTTTCGGTGCTTTCCTGGGTCTACCACTTAAGATGAATCTGGGAATGCATCAAAGTCCATGGGTTTTAAGTGGGCACACCCATGCTCCAACCTTGAATGCCTCCCTGAGGCAGAGTAACTCAACGCATGGATTTGAACTGTGCTAAGTTACTCTATATTTATGAAGCCACTCAGGGCCAGGCAAGGTGCCCTTGCGTGGCTTGATAAATCACATCTCAAGGGTTGCGTCGTTTTTGCACCCCGTTGCGTAGTGCGAAAGCGACGAAACCCTTGATAAATATGGCCTGGTAAAAATGAAGGTGTAGCTGAAATGCGCCATATACATTAACTCGCTATTCATGAAGGATAAGCCAACCGCTACTAGCAGCAGCCTTGTGATATTTCAATTTCTTCTTGGCTCACAAAGAATGGAGGAGGCATATTATCAAGGTCCGGCATTAAAATTATCACCGCTTTAGCGGCAGAAGACTGCCGCTAAAACATCGATAATGGGCTTGATAATATGCTCTATGGAATTCCAATTGAAGCCCATGTTAGATTTGAAGGACATCTTACATGGGTTTCAATTGGAATTCCACAGAGCATTTTATCAAGCCCATTATCGCCGTTTTAGCGGCAGTTTTATGCCGCTAAAGCGTCGATAAAGTTATCGCCTGGCTTGATAATATGCCCCATAGTTTGCACTAACACAAACAAACGTGTGTGCACGTGACCACATATGTTAATGTGCGCATGCGTCAACGTACAACGCTCACGCAGGGACTGACGCTGATATTCACTATCAGTCTGGACTTCGAAGGATTTATTTCATCTTTGTCTCATTAGGCACGTGTATTTAGATGAATGATATACAAAGCTGATCCTCTGAAAGTGCTGGTTGGCCGTTTACACTGTGGTCTAATGTTCTGCAGCAAAACTGGGGCAGGGATGCTATTTGAAGTCGAGGAATCTTAAGTGGTCTGACCTCTGCGATTCAAAATGTTTAATTTCTTCTTTCCTGGAGCTGTTAGAAATATTGAGGGAGCTAAACGATTCCAGGGCTGTTTATGTCTGCCTGACGCTGCTATGATTAAAAGATACATTGTTTCAACACATGAGTTCTATTAATCTTCTGACCGCCTCGGGCCGCCAAAACGTGACACTTTATTTTCCCTTTTCCAGATACACTTCTAGAATGTTGCCTTCTACGCCCGCAAATTCTTGGTGAGTTGACTGATAGTTTTAGACATTCTAAAACAAAGGCCCTTCATTACTTTGCATAATTTAACTTTGAAACGCTGTCGGTGTAAATCATGAGAGGTGAATTACTCAAATATATAATTTTATAAAGATTCCTAACATCTGATGCTTTGCTCTGCTCCACTTGAAAGAGGGGTGCCTTATTTTTATTATCCGGGTATTTAATTCCCTCTATCTACCAGAATATATAACCAGGCTTCAAACATTGTTACTCATGTAAAGAGTCATTGGTAAGGAGCGTCATTTCGGGATTAAATCCACATTCAGAAGAGTCCACAGTTTAATCTGTGCTGATATTCAGGGCCGGCTTTAGCGCTGGTGGCGCCCTGTGCAACAATGTCTGTTGCCCCCCCCACAATGACCACCCCTGCCACGGACTCCTTCACTAGCACCCTTTAACAGTGCCTCCGAAGTCTCCATAACCACTGTCTCTCGGATTCATTTCGTTTTATAGCAACACTCATACCAGTGTAAGGTGTCAGAACACTTTACATCACACACACATTGCACAGAGACAATCATAGGTGAGTAAATCAGTGTATAGGAAATGTTACATCAGACAGAACTACAAGGTTTAGTGTAGGAGTAACATGTCATCGATACTGGTAGGCAATATAGTTTAAGAGTCCTTATTCTGGAAGAACACAAATTCAGCATTTAAAATATAACACCATTGTTAGGGCGTCTTTTTAATAACAACAATTGTTTTCCACCCAAATGAACCCTTTTGGCAAGATTAGGATAATGAAAGACTGGGCAAAAAACATATAGCTCTAACATATATCTTGCAGTTTACACACAGCTCCTTGAGGGCAGTTAATAGCTCAATGTTCTATATTACGATTTTGACTTACAAACGACAAGTAACAAAAGGAGTTCTCTTACAGAAGCAGTAACCCACAGACCTATTTACATTACATACACTTTGTTATCTGCATGGTACATGTTCTTAGCAGCAGGCATTTTAACCCTCTGCGCTACCTTTGGATGAGTCAAAACTTACTCTAGACAAACCTCTCTCTCTTTCCAGGAGCACGATAAATCGCCGGAGTTATCTTGACTTTTTAATTGATGTCTACAAAACTTGCTGGAGGCCAGGAAGGAGCCAGCAGGTTGGTCCTTTTAAAATAAGAATATTACTTGTAAAAATAATGCCCCCAAACCAAGTCAGCGCCCGGTGTGGTGGCACCGATCGCACCGCCCTAGAGCCGGCCCTGCTGATATTATTTAAGGTCTGTGCAGATCTGACCCTGCAGCAGCCCACTACTCTGGTGCACAATTCCTCAGCTAGCAATACCAATAGTGTTAGCCATTATCCCTTGGCCTGATTCACAAAGATAATTTACACTTTTCAGTAAGGTTAATTTAAGAGTAAGTTTACTACTTTTCCGTATTCACAAACTGCACTTTTGTAGTAACTTACACTTTTGTAGTAAATCCAGCAATACACATAGCCAATGACTGGTACTGCTACACCTCTCAAACAAACGAGGTAGGGACTTGCTACAAAAGTGTAAGGAGCTACTCAGGTTTAAGTTAATACAATAGTGCAGTTTTTTAATACTGAAAAGTAGTAACCTTTCTCAAAAATATAACTCACTACAAGTGCAGTTTGTGAATAGTATTTAGTACTACAAAACCTACTACAAAGTGCAATTGGTGAATCAGGCCCAATTGTGTTTAGGCCTAAAATGGACCTATGTTGCTTGGCTTAGATATGGGTAATCTAGTTACAATGTCTCCTACATTGTTTACTCTTGTATTTTCTTCTGAATCCTCACACCAACCATCCTGGTGTTCTACAACTGTTGTACTATATATCCAAATTCAGGGCGATTACATCCAATGAAAGTAGATGTTTTTCTTTCTTTGAAATTCCTGTGTTTTCATCCCATAAACTCACTAAAGTTCACTTTAATTATAGTACTTTATACCACTTTGGAATGCTTTCAATAGATCTAACTTGAGCATATGTCTGCTGGCCACACTAAATTAACTCTGTAAGGCTGCCCAAAGCTAGAAAGTAAATTACCCTTTTGACTGTAGCTCTATTTATATTGAAGCTAGAGCTTTTGAGAGAATGTTAAACTGTGATGGTGATGATTTAGGTACACCTGGACAGCAACAGGACATGCTTTAGTACAGACAAGACTGACACAGCATAGGTAACAAAAGTGCAAGCTTCCCTCAGACATGTAAAGAGAATTGGTACTTCAAAGCAGCAGCATCCCTCATGCATGTACACAGCACATACTGCGTGGATTGCAGCATTCTCAGGTCAAGCATACAGCTTTTGCAGTGCAGGAAGTAGTAGCATTACAAGGTTCCATAACCTACAATAAACTTGGTTAGCACTCGGAACAGAAGTGCACTCAGGCCAAATAGGTAAACTGACAAACACAATGTGTCTTGTTCACATTTCTCCTCAGGTACTTCCTTGACCTTCATCGTTCTTGCAGAAAAATTTGGTCATATCTGTCTTTGATTTTTGCGCTTTTAAACATATAGAATAATGACATTTCAAACCATTGGGCAGTGAGTAATTGCTAAGCAGCTCTCCCTGCATGTGCATTTTGTTTACAATTGTCATTCTTTTGCATTAATTGTAATGTTTTTTTCACGATCATCCTCTTTTTTTTGGATTGATGCTGCTGGATTTTTGACTCTGTGCCCTGGGACTCTGCTAATCAGACTCCAGCACATGTGCTCTGACCCCTAAAATGTATCAAAATTGTCTATGCTCCTCATTGGCACATTTAGCTTACCTATAAGTCCCTTGTATGTGGTACAGAATGTACCCAGGTCCTCGATGTTAAATTTCACTAATTGACGGCAGTACATATTGTGCCACCACTAAAGTGGCAACGCAAACCATGACTGCAGGCCTGACACAAGAAGCCTGTCTGTGCTACTTTAAATTGCACATTTGACCTGTCCGAGTTACTTCTTTTGACAGGCATAACCTAAATCCTCCTTCTAAATATTAAAAGAATCACCCCTTACTAGGCCTTAATGTCCTATTAAGCAGGGTGCATAATATTTAAAATTATGCCATGTAACAGGTTAATGTAAAACATGTCTTTACAGTGACATTGCCCCAAAAGCTACTTTCACTGTAGCAGGGTTAGCTGTTCTATAGGAAAGCTTTTGGAGTTTTAAAATATTTATTACAGGGCTAAGTTATTGGTGAGGTAAGATTTGTCCTAAATATTTTTAAAGAGGTACTTTAAAAAAATCACTTTCACCTGCTTAAAGTCTCTGGAAGCCTATTTGCATGAGCTTTCAACTGTCACCCAGGAGCTGAATATCGCATTGATGAGGTGCGAACTTGTTGCCAGAGCTGAGAGTAAGGCTTTGGGTGTGAGGAGGTGTTCACTTCCCATGTCAGGTTGACCGTCTCAGCTGTACCCAGGACCTTACTAAGTGGACCGTATTAATTTCAAGCCGCCTTATCATGTCACAGGCGATTAAGCTAACACCTTTTCCAGGCCCAGTGGAAGAGAAGCTGCCTTCTGACCCAGTTTTGAGTGACCTCCGATGAGGGTTGACTCATTTTTCCGACCACAAGTTTCGGGTGGGCACAAGAGATCTACACAGGAGAAGAAAGGTTCTGCCATTTTGGTTTTAGGTATATTGGGGCTGTGGCATTGTTTGCAGTAGGGCACATAGAAGAACTGCTGCAGAAAGTAGGTAGGGCTAACCCTAGGAACGTTTTCCTTATTGGTTAGGGTGGAGCCAGGAGTCACCCCGCCCTCCACACAAGCTAGTGGCAGGCCTAAATGTGGCACCCCTCAGCACCCTCTTAAGAAGACTACTGGACCTGTGGAAGATAGAAAAATAACTACACTTGCTGTTTCAGGCAACCTGATGCCGACTGACATCTGATGGTAAACCCTCCTCAGTTACAGGTTGCAGCCGTGCCCTACTGAAGATATCTGGCTTCCAGGAAAGATTCTAAGTTCTAAAGTAAAAAGTCTGACCTAGCCTGATTTTGAGCAGCATTCGATCGATGTTGATGAATTCCTGGGCGCAAGCTCCAGACTTGTAATGCTTTGAGTTTTTTCCATGGGTGTCGATTGCTTTACTAAGCCCTCATCCTTCATCAACCCAAAGTCGGCATGCCCATCTTTGGACCCACCCTGCAGCTTTGCCCAACTGAATACTCAGCCTTCTCTAAAATTGTCTAAGTGTGAAGGTACCTTTTTGATCAGGACCTATCCATTCAGTGTATCCGACCAGCACTCTATTGTGGCTGGCCTTAAACCTTACATTTGTGCTTTTTTCCATTTACCATTTAAATCTTTAAAAATGCATACTTCCAGTTCCCCTTATTATATTTTTGTCTTCTTTTGTGTCCTTCTGTTCATTAAGTTACTCTCTTTTTTTTATTGTGTTTTGGTTTTGATATTTGAGCTATTTGGGTATTTCTAATTGTTTTACACATTTTATTAGGTTAGGCCTGTCTGCTCTGTGCAATAGCTACCAGGGATTGAGCTCAGGTGTCAATCACAGAATCATTTACCAGACCTAACAGGAACTACACCAGTATTACTTGCAGTGGACCACCATCCACCCCAACTAATAATCCACTTTCTCAAATGACATATACAACTTTTGTGTAAGTGCATCACTAATGCATCAAAACTATGTAGTTTGTATAAAAATCGAACCCAACAAGTGATTTGCCATCCACGTTCAGACTTTAAAAACAGCAATGTCACACTGTGGGAAAGACCCCAGTTTTAAAATGGTACTTGAATCTATTCTGGTGGTATAATCTGGCATAAGGTAAAGCAGCTATTTAAAACCCATCATTGGTTTCTAGCTTCGGACCAAAGTCTAGCAATACCCTTGGAACTTAGATTATGCAACAAAGAACCAACAAACATCAAAATGATGGAAAGACTACTTGAAGTAATTCATGTCACAGGCCATCATACGGGGTTTCAATCCAGTCCAATTTTTTTCATAAGTAGGCTGCTTATGTTTCTGTTTGGAAGGGACCTGGCTTGCCTGCTCAAGTTGGACTGCTCACAAGGGACAATTTGTAAGCGGCTAGTCTCCGTCTATAGTGGTATCATGCATGAAAATGATGGGTTGGAATTTGGCCTGAGTGATTGATTTTAAGGAGAAATATAATTTATTCATTTGTTGAAAACTATGTGCAATAATAAAGCACACAGCCATGTGTATGCGGTTACATTGTGAATGGATATGGGAATAAATTGCATGTTTTATTTCCCATCAAAAATGCAGTTTCTATGTTTTAAAGAAATGAAAACAATTATAAAATGCACTTCAGGATTGTTATTTCAAACCATTTTCAGACAGTATATGTCCATCCATTTTAAGATGTATAGGTCCAAGTGTTTCCATTTTATTTTACGAGTTAAATAAGGAAGAGACCACAATCCTCTTCCACTTACAACAGTACCGAAGAAGAACATCTTTATTTTAGAAGTAAAGTTAATAACGAACAGTGAAAGGATAACAAATTATACTAGCTAACCTCAGGATGTTCTTAGGGTGTCTTACATATTTATGATTGAACAATATTGCAAACCTGATATTTTTTAATCAGTATTTTTTTTGTAATTTGTAACTATGCAATTGTATTCTTACTAGAGAATAAAGCATGAACTTCGATCAATCATATCAGAATTCAGTTGTATTTAATACAACGCATTTTCTTGTTTGTATCAATCAATTTCAGTTATTTTCTGTGAATATTTTAGCAACGTTAAACGATAGAAAGGAAATAGGGACTAAAGTTAGCTCAGTAAACAGAAACAAATAATTCTCACATTATCTTATGTGCACACTAAAAAATGAAGTTCCCCCTGCATTTGTCTGTTTGCGCATAAGTCCTAAATTAGTTCATGTAGCAGGTATTATCAAAATAAAAATAAAAAATATTCATATCACACGTTATTCAAGTTCCCATTATTATGTTTCATCTTCAATGATTGACTAATACACATTTTAATATAAGATTTCCCTTTATTCTTTTCAATTGATTTGTTCACAATATCATTGTATAGCATTTTACAAAAGGCATAATTTTCGTGCTGCATGAAAAAATATGCACTGAGCGTGCAGAGATAAAACACTTGACTATTCTCCAGTGAGTATTCCTTTAAAATTAATGTAATGTTATTTTGCAATAGGTATTACTCTCTTTATTTCAAAACGTAGGATGTCTGTTTAATATGAAGACTATAGAGCTTGACTTCAATTTTCGTAAGTTCATCAATATTCATAGGGTAGTTTTCAAGTAATGAAATAGATTGAGGAATAACCTCTTTCTCTATTATGTATCCACTCAGCAATTCAACAATGTATCTTTCATATTAATGAACCTAGGCTATTAATAAAATAATTTGATTAAAGTATCGATAGAATATTTTTATAATGTGGCATTGCTATTTTAAAGAATCGTTGGCAAGTTGGCAGGAACATCCTTGTGCATCCTTTCACGATTTTTCCAAGCAAGGTTTTTGCCAACGTCTTCTCTTGATGATTTTTTTCAGAAGACTACAATCTCATATGACAAGTGCTAACCCTGAAAAAGATAATTACAAATTCCTGTATTGGCATTTAGAATAAGAATATTACGCAACTGACTTTTTTAGGGATAACAGGGCCGGACTGGCCGTATCGGGCACCGGATATTTTTCCGGTGGGCCAGACGGGAGGGGAGGGGGGTATTGGAAGGGGCGGTTTAACCTGTGGTGGCCGGTTTTGTCACTGGGGGTCGGTTTTCCAGCAGTGCTGCAATATCTGCCCACACAGCAAAAGTGGGACCGTGCTTCTCACCAACTCCCCCCGCTTCCGAGGCCGGTCAAGCTGGTTGCCGTTCCCAGTCTTCTCGTGAGGGATAATCAGATAGGGGAGCCAGGCAGGATTAGAAGAATTTGACATTAGTCCTCAATTCCAAATGGACTGTGACTCATGCAATTGTCATTTCCTTTGCAATTGAAATTGCTGGCTGCTTAAAGTTATAGATTGTGGTTAGTGGCAGGTCTCTGGTAATTGGTCTAAGGAGGCTATATTTCTGGAGCATTGTATTCGATGAAGGTGTGTGTCTGAACCATACACCCTTGAACCAGGACCATCTATAAAGGTAATCCTCAGATGTGAGTCCCTTGCTCACTTTGCCACTGGATTCAAGCAAGCCTGGCTGAAGACGGCTGAAATGCCACAAACCGGTCCTAGGAAGCTTGTTTCCGGTCCAGGGAAGGCATGGCTTGGCAGTTCGGGCTGGACTGTTCCCATGAGGCACAGGGTCAGACTGATTTACATATGGCCATGTCTGAACTGGGGTGGCAGAGTGGGCTAAAGAACGGTGATGGATCAAACCCAGATCTGTTGACTGGGCGTGAGTGTTTGATTGGTTCTGATGCTTCGTCCATCACCACCCCCTTTTATACCGCTTTGTTCGCCATAAGTTGGCAGGGTATGCTCAAACGTGAGTCCCTTGCTCACTTTGCCACTGGATTCAAGCAAGCCTGGCTGAAGACGGCTGAAATGCCAGAAACCGGTCCTAGGAAGCTTGTTTCCGGTCCAGGGAAGGCATGGCTTGGCAGTTCGGGCTGGACAGTTCCCATGAGGCACAGGGTCAGACTGATTTGCATATGGCCATGTCTGAACTGGGGTGGCAGAGTGGGCTAAAGAACGGTGATGGATCAAGCCCAGGTCTGTTGACTGGGTGTGAGTGTTTGATTGGTTCTGATGTTCCGTCCATCACCACCCCCTTTTGTACCGCTTTGTTCGCCATAAGTTGGCAGGGTATGCTCAGATGTGAGTTCCTTGCTCACTTTGCCACTGGATTCAAGCAAGCCTTCCTGAAGACGGCTGAAATGACAGAAACCGGTCCTAGGAAGCTTGTTTCCGGTTCTGGGAAGGCATGGCTTGGCAGTTCGGACTGGACTGTTTCCATGAGGCAAAGGGTCAGACTGATTTGCATATGGCCATGTCTGAACTGGAGTGGCAGAGTGGGCTTAAGAACGGTGATGGATCAAACCCAGATCTGTTGACGGGGTGTGAGTGTTTGATTGGTTCTGATGCTCCATCCATCACCACCCCCTTTTGTACCGTAATGGTTTATAGGCCAGTCTATTCCTCTGTGGTGTGGTGTGCCCTGCCTCTGTGCCTGTGAATGTAGCTGTGGACTCAGACTGATATGGGGCCTCTGGAAGGGGCCTTATGTATTAGATGTTTGACTTGACTGATAGCAACTGCCATAACCAGAGTAATTCAGAACATCTGCTGCAATATATCACACTGTAATGCTGGCAAGTACCAGAGACTATCATTGAGAAACAAAAAGAGATTTAGGGGCTGATTACGATGGTCGGAGCCTTCTGGGCAGCATCGTAATGAGCTCCTCAGTTTACTTTCAGACCGCCGCATCATGATGCTGGCAGGCGGAAAGTAAACTGGCTGGTCATTTCGGCTGCCTTCCAACGGGCTGCAGGAGCCGGTAACCAGTCGGAAGCTGCCCAGTAATCTCAAGGACGGGGCTTTCCACCCTTGAGATTACAATGCGCAGTTTCAGGCATGGTTTCCATGCCGGCTCTTTCTGACACAAGCCAGAATGCGTGTTTGAGGGCACACAGCGGCGCCCCCTTGGGTGTGCTGCCTCCGGTTGGGGGCAGAGGGGACACCTATGGTGCCCCATAGGGTGCAGGAATGAACCACACCTCTCGTTTCCCTATGGGATCATGGATTACGGCCGGTTTAAGGCCGTAATGCATGCGCCCATAGGAAAATGTAGGAATGCAACCGAACAGTGTTTGATCGCTAATTAAGCCATCGGGAACATAAAAAAACCTGACAAGTTAGAAAAGAATCATTTGAGCACCATTACCTAACAAGGTCAATTATAAAGTTGATAGATAATGTGGCTGCCAAATTAATGGATCAATTTCAAGTGAGTCAATTGAAAAAAAAATCTTAACTGTCTTAATATTGTGCTGATTCACAGTGATTCTGATTACATTCCATAATATTTTGGATTTTCATTGTTAGGGCCCTCATTATGATGTCGGGCGGAAAGCCATCCGGCAGCTCGTCATAGGTCTACGTCTGACTGCCGAATTATGATACTGGCGGTCGGAGGGAAACCCATGGGGGAATTCCGATGCGCTTCCGACAGGCTCATTGAGCCCGTCGGGATGGCACGCAGAATAGTAATCCCAAAATGTCAGTGGAGCCGGTCTGGCCGTCGGGATTACAACGTTGCTTTCTGTCTGCCCTCTCACAGTGGTCCGCCCACCATGAAAAGGCAGGCAGAAAGTGACTTTGGGGGCCCCTAGCAGAGCCCCTTTTCCCCTGCCCCTCCACTATTGGGCCTTGAGGGCACCTGTGGTGCCACCTAATCATCCATGCACCAAATCACTGCATGGAGCCTGGCACACGCTGCAGGGATGTTTGAAAATACATACATTTTGCTATTGCAGCTTGTGCTGCAGCCACAGCACAAGCTGCAATACAAAAATTGATTTTTATAAAATACTACGGGTGGAACCGTCGACTAATGGTAATAAGGCCTTAAGTGTCAGTAATGAAGTAAATTTGAAATTAATATTTGTAAATAGTTGATATTTTTCACTCTTGTGTTAATTTTTAATCTTTTTTTCTTTTGTATCTGTCCTTCATCTCTTTAAAAAAAATCTCCATTCAGTTCAAACATTGCTCTTTACGGACTAGAACATTGATTATGATCATCTTTTGCCATTTACATTTTAACAAATATTTTAAAAAAATTAAAAACCTGATGAAGCAAAATATTTCTTTTTCACGTCTCAACACATGTGTAATTTATGTCCTGTCCCTATTTAAACAGATTTAGGGTCTCATTACGATGTCGGTCGGTAAGGCTCTGAACAGCATTTGGATTTTCCTAACGCATGTCAGAGCCTATGTGTCGGGCCAACTAGGAAATATTTCCGACTGACCAATTACAATGGATAGGTAACCATTCGCTCTTTCCGACTCAGTTCCAACCGGCATTCAGAGAATCTGAATGGATCGGAACTGAATCGAACAGGTCTGTGGTCAATTGCGATGCTATATTCGGAAAGCCTTTCCGAATCGGTCTGTCCGACATGAAAAGGCTGTCGGAAATGGACTTTGGGGGCCCGTAGAAGGCCCCACTTCACCCAGAGGCCTCCGGTTGGGGCCCTTGGTGGTACCCTTGGAACCCCTCCTTATAGAGATGCACACTGTGGCAGGCACCATGGGATGCCCACCACAGGGTGCAAGGTTTTACGCAACCACTCCTTTTTCAATGGGATCCTGTGTTGTAGGTCGAACACAGGCTCCCATTGAAGTCAATGGGGGTCTGACCGAACGGTGTTCGGAAACATCGTAATCGGTCGGTCAGACTCTCCGAACCCGAGTCGGTCCATTGGAAGACCGCTGAAGTTGTAATAAGGGCCTAATCCTTTTAACACAATCCTTTGTAATGGGTATCCAATTAATTCATGCAGTATGGTGGAGTCAGAGGGCTCAATTATGAATTTGGCTGCCCGACCACCGTACCACTGTGGTGGCGGTGCCTAGAAGACTGCTATGCTGGCAGTATTTTGCCCACAGTATTATGGTATTATTGTAACCTGGTTCACTGCAAGAAATACACTAGTAAAAAAGTAATTGCCTCCTGTAATATCTCTCCCATCTTGCAATGTATACACACTCCATTATAAACTTTAGAATGCCTAAACAAGCTACTTGTGTAAGCATGGATATGTTGAATGTCAACAATGTATGACTCAGGATCACAACCATGTCACACCAACACATACATATAAGTTTCTGGTCTTACAACCTCTTTAATACATTGTTCATATCAGAGACTGACTTGATGTCAGAAACATAGCACATCAGACACCACTCAAGTATACTGTTTCAGTGATTACATTTCCAGGTGCAGACCTTACAAACATGGAAGGAAGGGAAACAGCAGACAATTTCCTATAAAATAGACAACATAAAATTAGGTCTACTTCATCAGTTGGAGCCATATTGCGTACCACCAGTAGCGGTCCGTGGAGGGAGTTCCATGGGGTGGTGAGGCAGGGCGGGGGAGGGGCAGGGTGGCGAAATGTAAACCGGAATATGGATGAATGGAGGTAAGTACACATTTAAATAAATAGAACTCCCTCCACGGACCGCTACTGCCTACCACACAATTAAACCAATAAACAGACACATAACAGTACAACAGTTTCTGATCACAGGGTCATTCTAATCCAGTGTTGGAGCATTTGGTGGAATGTCACAAACAAGGGGCCGATTCCGATCGCCGGTCGGACAGCTGTCCGTAGCCTTACCGTGCGACCGACAGGTACCCGGAGCCGGTCCGTCCTGTAGAGTAAGTACGATGCGCATAACTGCCAAAAACACGACCGACACGTAGGCAGTGATTCAAGCTCCATTCTCCGTCCGAGCCGTAACTCCGAACGCTGAACCGAGCCGCCCAGAAGCAGTATCCATAGCAGTTTCCGACATGACAAGTACGATGCGTACTTCCTACGCGCCGGACGGGTCGTCACGTACGGCATGTCACAGGATCCGGAAAACAAGCATATCAGCAACGATTTGCGCCACAACTCAATACACGGCTACGAGACGGACCAGCTTGCAGCGGGTACGAGACGGAGCAACAAGCAGCGTGTACGACACGTACACATCATGAATCCCATCGCGCAGGTCATACCAGTACTCTACATCTATGACCAGATCAGGAACCGACGCCAACGGCGCAGACGGTAAGTCAGACACCTACCACATAAACAAACGACATGTGCCCGCAAAATGGCACACACACACACAGGGGATCCACATCCTGGTCACTAACAGGCCACCATAGGGGTTGCATGGCCAGCACCACTAACACCCCCACCCATAGGGCACATGTTGCCCATCACTACAGCCACCCCCAGCCATAGGGCTTATATTGCTCATCACTACAGCCACCCCCACCCAATAGGGGACCTGATGCCCATCACCCCTGCCACCCCCACCCATATGGCTGATGTTGCCCATCACTACTGCCACCACCACCCATAGGGGACCTATTGCCCATCACCCCTGCCACCCCAGCCATAGGGCTTATGTTGCCCATCACTACAGCCACCCCCAGACATAGGACTTATGTTGCCCATCACCCCTGCCACTCCCACCCATCGGGCTTATGTTGCCCATCACTACTGCCACCCCAAGCCATAGGGCTTATGTTGCCCATCACTACAGCCACCCCCAGCCATAGGGCTTATATTGCCCATCACTACAGCCACCCCCACCCATAGGGGACCTGTTGCCCATCACCCCTGCCACCCCCACCCATCGGGATCATGGTGCCCATCACTACTGCCACCCCCAGCCATAGGGCTTATGTTGGCCATCACTACAGCCACTCCCACCCATAGGGGACCTGTTGCCCATCACCCCTGCCACCCCCACCCATATGGCTGATGTTGCCCATCACTACTGCCACCCCCAGCCATAGGGCTTATGTTGCCCATCACTACAGCCACCCCCACCCATAGGGGACCTGTTGCCCATCACCCCAGCCACCCCCAGCCGTAGGGCTGAAGTTGCCCATCACCCCTGCCCCTCCACTCACAGGGGACCTGTTGCCCATCACTACAGCCACTCCTACCCATAGGGCTGATGTTGCCCATCACCCCTGCCACCCCCACTCACAGGGGACCTGTTGCCCATCACTCCTGCCACCCCCACCCATAGGATGGGTGGTGTGAAACACATCCAGCATACTCCAACATCAAGTATACATCCCCCTAACATCATGTCAACAGTGTGTAGTCTGTGACAAATGCCCACAACAGTGATTATGGCTACAAGCATACAATGTACGTAACAGCACATGTGTTACCAACACATGAGTGTGACATACACAAGGCAAGCATCACCATAGCACTGTGGCAATGTAAAAAGTACACCCCCTTACTGTGTAGAACAGAAGTTAAGTGTGGGCTTCCAAAATGCAGCAGATGTTGAGCATTATGGTGATGGGGACTAAACCCCTCTCATCACAGTGACCAAAAGGTAAGTGTCATCATGGTCAAAGCTGCAAATAACAAATAGCATGTATGATCCCTGCTCCCAACACATCAAACACTTCTGGGGCAAACTAGTGGTTGTGTCCCATACAGATAGAGATGTGGTGAGGCCAACAGTGCTGTGAAAACATAACACACTCTCGGCCATGTGCAGACAAGCACCACACATGGGGGCTGACAATGCATACAGCGTACAATGACACAACAGCAGAAGTGACCATCACCAAGCATGCACACATCTTGAAAATAGACACACCAATCAAAACAACATGTGTAGACTGTAGGTGTCAGATCCCAATGCCACCTAACAACCAGGATGATTGTGCACAATGATGTGATATGACTCACAGGGACAGCATGCAAAATCACAGAAACAGCATCCAGACAAAGGCCCCCAACAGCAATACCAATGCAAACAGGCAAACTCACACTGCACATCTGACACAGCATGTGGGTGTGGGTGTCACAGTATCCCCAGGAAACTACGCAACACATGAGGGGGGCAGAACCACAGTGAAACAGATGTGGACACAGTGCCACACAAAAGTAAACCATCATTGGGACACCCTCAGTGGGCAATCAGGCATTGGGGGATGAGAGGGCGCACAACAGACACATGTGGCATAGGCTGAAATGAACGCCAACTAACACAGCAAGAGACTGACACACAACAGCACTACCCCCAGGGACCAGACATTGGGGTGACACAAGCATGCATGACGCCTCCACTGTGATCACAAAGGCAGATGTCGTACAAACTGGGAAACCCAGACATGTGTCCTGTTCCACAAACGTACATCACACATGCACAAATACAAATCACTCAGCATGGCCCCTCATCCATGGACAAACAGGACCTAGGGGACCATCCATGCAAACATTTACATCAGTCCACCCTCAACACCACACACCCTGAACTGCAACTATGTGCATCTGTGAAGCCCACATGGACAGGTGACATTGCACATGCACCCATGGCAAACACAGGAATGTTGGGAGGAACTAAGGTGCACAGACTCATCACACAAGGACAGTTTACAACCCTGGGGAATGACAGACATACTGCACAGTAGGCAGTACATGGCCTTGACGTCAAAGCACACATAACCGTCAGAATACCTGCCACAGTCCCAGGACAATGCAGAGGCCAAGGAGAACCACAATGCACACATGCTGACACTTGCCAATATTGCAGCCCTGAACCCGACAAGTGGGAGCAGTCACACACACATACACATGTCTCAATCACTGAAAGGTACCACCTAGAGACAACTACATGATATTGCGAATAAACAAGTGCCTTGGGGAACCCTGACTCTGTCCCATCTGTCTCTGACAACATTATCACCACTCAGAACTGACAAATCCCAATGATGATACACCAATTAATAGTAGTGTATCATGCACCCACACATCTGGTAGCCCATGGCAAAGCATTGCGATGAACACAGTACCACTCAGCAAGCATCAACAACAGGAACATATCAAGAGAACACTGCCTGTGCATGAAAAGGGATGTGGACACACACACATGCTCATACAACACACACCATGGGCCCAGGCTATGTCACGGAACAACACACTTGAGGGGACCCAACTCCTGTGGAAGCCCAGCTGTGCCAAACATATTCACAGCACGTCTCACTCATGTCAGCAGAACACTTGGTCAGTCAGCCACCAGTTAACACACAATGAAGGCTCTGGTCACAACTGCCTGGGTACGTGAGTCTCCCCTATGTCATCTGCACATACTCAAAACATATGTCTAGCAAGTTGCACAGAGGACACAGTTGCTCCAATACCAATGATGCCCACACCTGTAGGTCCAGTGGTGATGCGCACAAAGTCTGTGAAATTGACAAATTGGACAATGGGAATCACATCATATGTGCATGGGTGCAAGCCACAGATGTGACCATGCAAATGAAATGTATACAGAGATGTCCACAAATAGTTGATCATAACACACAGGTAGCTGCAAAGGATGACATGGATACCCACCAGAATAGGATGCATATCTCATGGACCACATGGAGTGCCTCACATCAACACATCAGTATTCAACATTGGAAACCAAGCATTACAGGTGCAAGGGCATGTAAAACATCATCAACATAATGTACAGCTAAATCAAGTTCACAGGGATAAAGAAAAAAGCTTTATTCAGCATATTAAAAGTAAAACGTCTGAACTAAAGTGACAAATTCAGTACATAAAAACCTAAACGTCTGTTCAGACAAAAGGCCAATGGCCAGTCCATGTCCAAATGCCAAGGAGTGAACTAGAGTGACAAATTCCAGCATATTAACAGTTAAACGTCTGTTCAAACTAAAGGCCAATGGCCAGTCCATCTCCAAATGCCAAGGAGTGAACTAGAGTGACAACTGTCACACGTTGCTTGCCTGCACTGCTAAGGACCGGGGTCATCCCCTCGGAGGGGCATACATGGGGGCAGGCCAGGCAGCACAGGGACAGGATCAGGGCGCAGCAGAAGGAGGTAGTGAAGAGGTGGGGGATGCAGACGAGACACTTGCAACTGCAGTGGAGCTGACTGAAGTGGTGGGAGCTGTAGCAACTGTGGGGCACAAGTCAGATGGTGGGGGTGCCGGCACAACTCCAGTGGGCAGGTCAGATGGAGTGGATTGGCTCACCACTGCAGTGCCCAAGTCAGACTGGGTGGTCACAGACTCCAAAGCAGTGCCTACATCCATGGAAGCGGAATGGGGGACAGGTGAGGTCGGAAGGGCAGGGGGGAAAAGACACGGTCCCCACATCAGTGGCACTAACTGTCTGATCAGGTGTGGAGGAACAAGTGCTAGGGGGGATGGCCTTAGCATTTTGGGTATGGTGTATCTGTGGGTGGGGGAACCCGGGGCAGGGAGTGGTGGGGGAACCTCTGGAGTGGTGGCCTGCGGGATGGAGGACGGAGACTTTGCCTTGGAGCTGCGTGGTGGCGGGGGGTCTTGCTCTTCAGGCACCGGGGGGACTTGCGGGTGTCCGGTTGTGAGGGGCACTCCCTTCTGTGTGTGGGGACTTCCTCTTCCCCTTGTAATCAGGATCTACAGGGTCGGTGGGGAAGAGGCCAAGGTCACAGAGGAAGAGCTTCTGGGGGGATGGGGTTGCAGGTGAGGAAAGGGAAGGGGGCTGGGAGGGAGAGGTCTCGGAGGACTGCGGAGTGGTTCTGGATGACTGTGTGTGTGTCTGCAAAACAGCCCCTGTGAGTGTGGAATCAGTCCCCTGCGCTTGCTTGTGTGCATGTCTAGACCTTGGTTTGGGGGTCTCTGTGCTTGGGACAGGTAGGTTGCTAGGAATTGTGGGTGGTGCAGGGGTAGGAGGGGTGCGGGACAGTTGGAGGAGGGACACTGCTGCCGTCAGGGAGGAGGCCATGGACTGATTGGTCCTCTGTAGGGCAGACATGCCCAAGGAAATGCCCGCCATGAATGACACCAGTTGTGTCAACAGACCTTTGTGTGCATGGAGGACCTTCAGCATCGACATCTGCCCTACATGGATCTGTTGAAGTAAGTCCACAGACTCATCACTCAGGGCAGCAGGAGACACAGGGGCAGGGGGTGCGGTACCTGGCACAAAGGAGACATGCTCACGAGCACGGGAGCCCACAGGGACCTCTGGGATGGGAGCCGATGGGAGGGGGGTGGGGGTGGTGGTGAGGGGCGGGGGCGGGGACAGCCTCACTAGCTAGGGTTTGGTGGCTGCTGACACCCGCCTCCACAAGGGAGTCATTCTCAGAGCTGCTGAGGCCCTCAGCTGGGGGTGATGGTGCTGACGACTCCTCTGTGTGGCTCCACTCGCCCTCCGTGCCACTGGGTCCACCCGACTCTTCTCCTTCTGTCCCTGTAAGGCTCTGTGGCTCCTCCTGATCCGTCGAGCTGTCCCCTCCTGTGGCCGTGGATGTATCTGGATAGGAAAGGGAAGTAAGAGAACAACATCAGAACAACATCAGTCACCTGCACCGACTGCACACACCACAGTGAGTACATCACATCACATCACAGGGCAAGCCTTGGCAACATCAGCTGAACACAGCTCAAAGTGCCAACACTGTTTAGGATAAGATAATTGTCATTCTCAACATCAACCATGGCACACATATCCCCCCTTGACTTTCACACATATGTCTGTTGCATGTTGGATGCTAACACCCCAATGTGCCAACATGCACCACCCACACATTAGTTGTACATGCAAGTGAACATGTAGTAGCATGTCACTATACACAAAGCACATCTCTTGCTACTGACTCAGTACAGGTGTCTGGATGAAGGGATGGGCAGAGACTCATTTCACATGCTTGGGATGCATGCCAGCAACACACACTATGATGTACTCATGTCCTGATGGGCAATGCCACAATGGGGTGCATGGTGCACACTTGAACACAATGCAGGCTCACTCATAGCAAGTTAAATGCCATGGCACTAGGATGCCCTGAAAGTCAGTCAACACTGTCTCCTGTCACAGGGGCAGGGCATCTAGACAACAACAATATGCACTGACTCACAATCCTAGCTCAGGGGTAAAGCTAACTCTGCAGATGACCGGCGCACTTGCCCATCCCATGCAAACAACATATCCAGGGCCCAGAAGACACCACATCATGCAAATCATACATATGAGTCTCAGCAAACACAAATCCCTGTACATTAACACATCACAGTCTGCCATGCATGTAACCCAGCTGCATGAAGGACACAGTTGCATACACCATTGTGCGCTGTCAGATGATCACACACCTATATGTCACACAGGTCTTGTCTCTCACAGTCACATGCTGACCCTCTGAATCATTGACCAGTTGTACGTAGCAACAAGCCACACCCTAATGACACAGAGGCAGACACCTGAGGGCACAAGTCACTAAGCACAACCTGCAATTTCATACACAGGAGTGGGATTACAGAGTGTTCCTAAATGCCCTTGAGGGGGCATGACTGGCCAGGACTAAGTGAAACAGTGTTTGGCCCTGGACAGTAGTCAGGTGGCTAAGCAAGTGTGACATACTTGATATACATACTCCTGAGGCCCAAAAATTGGAGTCCCCTGCTGCATGGATTTGTTTGGAATACCCCAGCCACATGTTGCGAGTCAGACCAGCAATTGGTACACATCTAAAGGGCACACACAGATCACATGTCAGATCTCAGCCATTGTGTAAACAATTGACCCACCCATGAAACACACAACAGATTCACAGGAACTGATGCTGACCGGAACCTGAAGCATAGCTGACTGCAGGGACACAGTGCCCTAGTGAAACAAGCAACAGACTGGAGGGGCCACACCTGTGGAACAGATGAGGAGGGTGCATCACACAATTGAGGGACCTGAGTTTTGGACTACAAGACCTACGTAAGTGTGACCAGGACAAAAGACTGCTATTTGCATGTCAGACATTGTACACAGATCAGACATGGACTCGCCCCCTTCCTGCTGCTGTCTAGCCTTCAGCTGCCTATCCAGGTCCGGGAAGACCACTGCCAGGATACGGAGTATGTGGGGAGTCAGGGTCCGGTGTCCACCCCTCCTGTGTGGAGGTGACAGCTTCAGCTGGACTCTAGCTATCCTCCGGGTCCAGCCCCGAAGTTCCTGCCACCTCTTCTAGCAGTTGCGGATCCGGCGCTTGTAGACCCCCACAGAACGAACAGCCCGGGCGATGGTCAGCCAGATCTCCTGCTTCTGATGGGCATCAACCTGTGAGGAGGACAAAGGGAAAAGTACATTAACACACATGTCCCAGATTTGTGCAGCACACATTTGGATATATATGTCATCATCACAAAGGGAAATAAATTACACAGGTAGTGCAACCATGGGGAAGGAAAAATCACATGCATGTCTGACATGTTAACAATGCCTGGATAGTTTAAGCTTGCAATAATGCACTTTAGCAGCAGGAAAACTATTCATTACATGTACCTACACACTTTGGGAGATGAAAGTAGTCAGTGAGAATGCTTGCCACTGGTGTACACACTGCTAGTACTGCTAGTCAGACAACATGCATAATTAGGAAGGCAGTGGATTGCACACTCACCTGCTACCCTGGTTTCCCATAGAGCTTTCTTTACTCTGGAAGGAGCCCGTCCAGCAGGGCCTGGTTCTCCTCCTCAGTGAAGGCTGGGGCCCTCTCCAGAGTACGTGCCATAGCAGGAGCCAGAGGATGCAGAGACAGCAGCAGTGGTAGCAGGGATGTGGTCCAGTAGCATGTAGTGCAGGCAAGTGAGCTCCCTGGGGGCCAGCCAGCCTCATATCTGTGCTGCAGAGGCAGACTCTGTGCCATGTGTCCCAAGTGATAGGTCCAACACGGTTGCATTCTATGTATCTGGCCAATCCATTCAAAAGTACGACTCATACACGCCTTCCACATCGTTCAATTCTTCACCTTCATTGAAAACTTGAAATTGCAACATTGTTGTAGGCATCCAACTGAATTACCAGTGCACAACTCGTTCAAGTTTTGAACCTGCATCCATCTCCATGACAGCCCTGAGCCAATGGGTGCACCCGGCTCGTTCAACTGACTGTACAACGCGTATTTTGAATATACACATGCACTCGTCTCCATACGATTCAATGGCCAAGGCGTACGCCTGTCTCGGACCATGCCTGTCCGATGCGTATGCATGATAGTCGCCCGCGTCGGACCTCATTGCATTCAATGACAAAGTGTACGCATGGCTCAGACATGACCCGTGCAATGCATATGCATTGTCACCCGCGTCGGACCTCATTGCATTCAATGACAAAGCGTATGCACGGCTCGGACATGACCGGTGCAATGCGTACGCATTGTCACCCACGTCGGACCTCATTGCATTTAATGACAAAGCGTACGCACGGCTCGGACATGACCCGTGCAATGCGTACGCATTGTCACCTACGTCGGACCTCATAGCATTCAATGGCAAAGCGTACGCACGGCTCGGACATGACCCGTGCAATGCGTACGCATTGTCACCCGTGTCCAACCTCATTAGTGTGACTATTATACAGATACAACACACATATACTGGCCAGGGACACCTGTTCACACCTACCACACTACGGCATTGGCCACACAGTGTCCCATGGCATGTAAGGCTGCATTCCCTGGGTGTTTGGGGGGGCCACATCTGTTTTTTTAGCTGGCACTTTGTGCAGCCACTCCCAGGCTGTGCATGTGTACATGGGGGCAAAATCCTTTGTGTGTTTTGCACATTACCACTGTGATGTGCAATTGGACAGTAATGGGCATGAGTCATGGACACAGTGTAAGGTTGGATATGTTTAGGACAGGTCACATACACCCTGAGTCCTGGGGGTTTTTCATGTACCTGTAGCCACACTACTGATGTGCACCCACAGTCTGTGTGCATGTTGTGTCTCAGATGTGTCTGATCAAATGTTACCAATGGGTGACAGTCTCCACATCCATGTGGTATATGCATCAACCTTGATGGGGTGTGTGTCCAAGAGACGTACATGTAGGGCCAGCAGGAACAACAGTGGCCACTACCTGTGGGACTTACGCTTGCCTTGTGGTGTGTACGTGCTACGCCATGTCCATTGCTGTGTTGATGTGGCAATACAGGGAGCCTGGGTTTCTGCACGGCAAAGATCTGTGATACCTGGGAGACATGAGGACTCAATTGTCACTGTGGTGTGTTTTTGGAACATTGCAGCGGCACATAGGTTGGGTGACACAGCCAGATGATTGGCCATTGCACTACATGGGACTCATGTGGACATGTGGAATTGAGATGTGAGGTGGTGGTGTTGTAGGTGACATATGTGTCCATGTCCAACAGCACACACCTCAGTACAATGTGCAATGTCATGAACTAGCATGTGATAGTGATTGTGGTCATGGCCACTTGGGTGGATGAACTGACAATCTTCCTTTGTGCATCTCTGTACTGCAGGGCACCAGCTGTCCATCGTCCTTTCCCAGACCTTGCAACCATGCAGGAACGCGACTGCATCAGACGGTACCGCTTCACCAGGCCACTGATTGCGGAGTTGGCGGAGCAGTTGGTGCCACACCTGCTATCTGGCCGGACATACCCTACAGCACTGACCCCAGAGGTGAAGGTGATGTCAGCCCTGCACTTCTTTGCTACTGGTACCTTCCAGTACACTGTGGCTACTTCTGGTGGGATGTCACAAACGATGTTTAGTTGGGTGCTACGTGATGTCTTGGAGGGGATGTTGCAATTCCTCGACCTGTATATCAAGTTCCCGAGCCCAGCAAAACTCCCTGAAATAAAGGATGCCTTTTATGCACTGGGGAGGATGCCGAACGTCATCGATCTATTGATGGGACACATGTTGCCCTGATACCACCACAGGCACATGAGCAGGCATACCGGAACAAGAAGCACTACCATTCGATCAATGCTCTGGTGGTCTGTCTTGCTGAAATGTGTATCACACATGTGTGTGCACGGTTTCCTGGTTCTGCGCACGATGCCTACATTATGAGGAGTAGTCGCAGTGCAACGCTGATGTTAGCATGCCTGGCTTGTCGGTGTGTTTCTCATTGTGTGTGTTTGTCAATGTTGTATTTCGCACTCTGACAAAACTCAGCTACTTGTTCATTTTTGTGTGTGTAGGTGACTCCGGATACCCCAACATGCCATGGTTGCTGACACCCCTCAGGAACCCTGTGACACCAGCCGAGCTGTGCTACGATGAGGCACATGGTTGGAGCAGGAGGGTGATTGAGCGGACTTTCAGCCTCCTGAAAAGCCGCATTCGCTGCCTGGACAAGACCGGAGGGGCACTCCCTTATGAGCCTGCAAAGGTGTGCAAAATAATCTTTGTCTGCTGCATGCTACACAACATGGCGGTGCAGAAGGAGGTGCCTCTCATCCAGGATGACGATGACGACAACCATCGCCCGGCACCTGTGGAGGATCCCGGCCTGGGCAAAGAAGCCAGTGATGATGAAGATGATGGTGACGTCCGCTCCCAGCTCATCAACAACTTCTTCACCTGAATGTGAGTTTCCAGGGTTGTTATGTGAATGTATGGAGGTAGCCTGGAATGTGTTGTGCCAGCTCTGTTGCTGTCTGAGTGTCTCTGTGTGCCACTTGACTGGATGCGTGCTGTGATGTGTCCATTCAGGTGGTGTGTACTCCACAATAGGGTAGTACTGCTAACTATTGTTTGTGTAGGTGTCTTGCAACATGTTTTGTGCATGTGTATTGCATTTATCTCCTGTTCTTCTGTGCTTTTGACTGTATCTTGTCTTTCCTTCCCAGGGTACTTTGCCTGTTGTGTGTTCAACTCTGACCCCAACACCCAGAAGCCAACACCAGTGTGGAAGTTGACAATTCCCATCAACTGATGTACCACACATCCCTGGCCTTCCATTCTCCAACACATTGGGAGCTTGTGTCCACTGTTACGTAGAATTACCGTGCAACTAGTGTGGAATAAACGTGTTGCTGATGTGTAATGAACCTGTGCTATGCTTTGTTATGTGCGTTGTCTGTCTTCCCACATCTGCGTAACATCTGCTTACCTCACCTGTGGACTTTTTACCACTGACTGGGGTTGGGGTTGTGTCTGTGCATGCCAATGTGTTTCAGGTCAGCATCATTGTGTGGGATGAGTAACATGGCCATGGTGAGTATGTTTTGTGTTGCCATAGTGGTGAGTCTCCCTCACATGTGTCACATCCCCATGACTCACCCTACGTTGGTCACATTGTTGCAGTATTTGGCATGCACTGTGTTGTGTAGCAGATCGACATCTCCCTGAACATGACAAGTTGGAATCACAACAGAGGCAAGTATGGTGTACTGGTGAGTTTATTTACAAACATGTGTGAGGGAAGTGCACAGGATGGTGGGTGCTGTACAGTGGTTTGGGAATCCAAAGTTCACATTGGAGCTGGAAGTGCTGGTAGATGAAATGTCCAGAGTAAAGTCCACAGTCATCTGCTACATTGGCCCAACATGAACCCTCCATGTCATGTGGGCGAGTTGTGTGCGATTGGACAAGGTGAACGGGTTGTGCACAAAGAACATTGTCCAGAACAGGTTTAGAGGCCCTGGGTGATGTGCTGGGACATCTGCCTCTCACATGTCCTTCTTTGGATGACTCCTCTTCTTCCGGGGGGGTATCCTCATGTGCAGGCCACTCCGGTGCAGGGGACTCTCCGCTAGAGTCCTCCTCCCTCCCTGTGGTGCTGGTAGATCGTGTTGCGACAGATGTTGTGGGCACACAGGGGGCTGTGGACAGGTTGGTGTTGATCTGGAGGAGGCATTGTAGTATGTCCTGATGCACCGCAGTGATATCATCCCACTTGGCCTCCATGCGGGCATGGTGGGTGACCTGCTCGTGTTGCATGTCCTTGAGGATCCCCACTACCTGGCAAAATCCTCCGGTGCTATCCTGGTACGCATCTAAGATGCGTGCCAGGTGGATGCGTGCCAGGTGGGGGTCATCATGCAGTCTGGACCCCTCTGCAAGGCGCGCCCTGTGCCTCCCACCCCTCCCAGCACCCCTCTCCACACGGGCAGGACAAGCAGCAGGACGCACAGGTGACACTGTGACCCCTTGGGTGGTGTTGCTGGTGGTGTTGGCTGTAGCTTCCGGGGGCTCCTGTGTCCCTGAGCTGTGGGTGTTGATTGTCCTTGGTCTGTCCGTGTTGGCGGGGGTGCCCTGTTGGTGTCCAGATGCTGGAGGCGTGGGTACAGGGGGGGCAGATGTTGATGCTGCTGGTGCTGCATGATGGCTCACACCGGAGGGGCCAGGTTGGTCATCGTCATCAGAAGAGGACAGTGAGAGAGTCAGACCAGAGAGCTCAGTGTCCGCCAGAGTCTGGGACTGGGTATCCTCATCATTTGGTGCTGGGTGCCCAGCACCACCTGTGTTTGGAAGAGACACACAATGTGATTTATGTTTCTGCATGCATCGTTGGTTCACAAACATGACATTTTCTACTTTTCAGATGCCTGCCTGCACACTGCTTTTTCCCAGCTTGTCACAGACAGAGTTTGAAATTGTTGTTGGCCATTTCCCAGCATGGCCTTGTGCTCCCTACAACAGAGCCCAGTGTCAGACATCTTGTCAGTCCATTTCCACTCCCTGTGAGGCGAGTATGGTTCAGTTTGATCTTTCTGGGCC
This sequence comes from Triturus cristatus, assembly GCF_964204655.1. Lineage (NCBI taxonomy): Eukaryota > Metazoa > Chordata > Amphibia > Caudata > Salamandridae > Triturus > Triturus cristatus. Next base: position 1,207,141,480 of record NC_140591.1, on the reverse strand, counting down.
ATGTGGGTGGGTGTAGGTTGTCTGTGACTGCGACTCCCATCATACTCTTGTCTACACCACCCTTCCCAGTATGCCCATACTTCCTCCCTCTTGACTCTGCTTCCCTGTGAGGGGGTGTGACAGCAATGGCAAGATGGCTGACTGTGAAATCCTGGTGTTTGTTTGGCTACAAGTCCAAAGAGAGCCCCTGTGCTTCACATAGCAGCACCCAGTACGGGGTATCTTTTGTGATATTTCAATGAGGTGTGTGTCAATGCATTGTACCCGGTGAGTTGTGTGGAGTTTGTGTTGAGGGGGGTGTCTCCCCATGCTGATTAGTATGGTCAGGGCTGTCAGTCCTCCTTCCCATCATGAAACGTGCTTCCACTGTAGGGCGTGCAAGTTGTCTTTCAGGATGTCAGTCAGTGGTGTCCTGCTTCTGATTTACACACAGGCCCTAGCAGGGCCTTGTGCTCCCTACAGCATGACCCAGTGTCAGCCATCTTGTCAGTCATTTTCCACTCCCTGTGATGTGGGCATGTTTCAGAAAGGTCTTGATGGGCCAATCAGGAGGGGGAGCATTATCTGTGACTACAGGCCCCATCATGCTTTTGTCTATACTCACTTCACCTGCATCCCCACTATTCCTTCCTGACAGTCAGCTGCACTGTGAGGTGGTGTGTTTGTGGTGTCAAACTGTCTGGCAGGGTGTATTTGGCTTAGTGCCACTGGCTTGCTCCATTTATTTGTAGGTTGGTGCATGTCATAACACAGTTCCCAGTCACTATGAGATGGCAGGTATTGTGTTTGTCTGACTGGCATACACATCTTGGGCTGATTATCTATTGGTTAGTGTAGCTTTGCTTGCGGTGCATGGTTTCACTGTCCCCTTGCCACACAATCATGGGTATGTTGTTTGTGTACTCACCAGGCTATGGGATGTCTGTTAGGCCATGGATGCTCTCTGGTGGTAGAATATCCCGCACCTTCTCCTCCCAGGTCCTGAAGAAGACTGGTTTGGCAGGAGGGCCACTGCCGGTGCACTGACTCAGGGCGTGATCTTTTTCGATGAGTTTCTTGACCCTCCTGCGCACGTCATACCACCTGTTCTGGATGTCGTCCTTTGTGCGCCTTGCTGGTGCTTGTGCGTTCACCTTGTCCACAATCCTCGCCCACATCTTGGTTTTCTGTGAGATTGGGGCCTTTGGACCAATGTACCAAACAAATGTGGCTCTACTCTGATGATCTCATCTACCAGCACTTCTAACTCACTATCTGTGAACTTTGGATTCTTCTTTGGAGGCATGGTGATGGGTGGTGGTGGTGATCGATGTGTGTGTGAGGGTGCAAGTGATGGTGAGTTGGTGTTGGTTTTGCTGGGTGTATGTGTGTGTGTGTGTGATGGGTGAGTTGTGAGTGTGTCTGTGGTTGCTGTGTACTGGTGTTTGCTGCTGGCTGTGTCTCCTGTTTGCAAGTGATGATGGTAGTGATTGTAGTCCTTTATATAGTTGGAGTGGTGGGTGTGTCTTTGTCCCATGTTTTTTTTTGGTATTTATTGGCTTTGTCATTGCTGGTTTGGTCCTTTTTGTGTCTTTTTTCCTTTGTGTTTTGTAGGCATGAAGGAGACGTTCATGTGACGGAAACGGACGCTGCTGTTGACTCGTGCGGGCTTCTCCGCCTCGTTCACGCTGCCTGTCTTCTGTGTTTGGTGCGCGTCGTTCGCGGCAGTCTCTATTGCTTGTGTGCCGGGTTGTCTGTGAGTGTCAGTCGTGCGGCTTGTTCTCCGTGCAAGTCGGTCTGGTTTTGCACGCATTGCATAGTACTGCGCTAATCGTACATCGCGGGTACGGGTCGGTCGGCTTCATTCCGGGTTTGTGTCGGTCGGTGATATTCGCGTCGGTTTTCCGGGCGGATCACTATTTTCCCTACGGCTCGGTCGTACGGCTTGTATTCCGTACGTGTCGGTTGTAATTCACACACGTTGCATCGTACTGCACAGGTCGTACGGCGCTGGTCCGTGACGGTCGGTGTTCGGTCGGGATCCGTGTCGGTCGGTTTGTTTTGCGGCCGGAATCGGAATCGGCCCCCAAATGTTAGTGATGTGCCACAAGCAGTGTGGCCGACAACGGTGAGACACATTAACAACTACACACAGGTCATATACAACAAGGACTTTGCCAATGCGAAGGCAAAATACCATGGTTTGGGCCCAACACAACATTGTGTTAGAGCAAATGATGGCACTCATATTGCATGAGGACCTCCACAGCACAAGGAACAAGTCCAATGGGTTTTTCTTAAATTCCATCCTTTTGCTGTAAAAGCTGTCTTGGTACAGGTTTTGTACACCCAAAGTTTCAACAGACATTTCCAGGAACAATCCATGTCCATTTTGTACATCAGAACAGCATCATGTACTTGCTAATGTTACAACTCTGAAATGTCCAAATTAAGGTATCTAAAACAGACCGAAAACAAGAGGTTAGCTATGCAACCATTTATATGACACAATTTACATAATCAACTTCTAGAGACCACAATTCAGGAAAAAGATCTAAGCTAAACAAAGCAACACTAACAAATCTAACACCTTTCATTAGATTTTGCAATAGTTTTATCTTCCTAATATTTTCCATAAACATGCTCCTGACATCATCATAACAAGATGCTTTAATAGTCCGAGTCATGACATCTCACCACATGCTTACACTCATGAAAATAAGTTATTGATGAGATCTTGGCAGAAGTCAGCTCCTTCCTCTTAACCACTATATTCATCATTTGGCATTTCAGGTACCTCAAATGGTGGCTCCTCATTGTCTCCATCCTCTGCAATGCCTGGAATATTCCTTTGTGGAGCATGAACCTGGCCATAGTGATTTGACACACCTTCCCGGGTGAGTGGAGGAGGGCTCCCCTAGTCTTGTCTAGACATCTGAATCTGGTCTTCAAGAGCCCTAAAGACTGCTCCACTGGCCACTGTGCTCTTTGCAGGGCCTCATTGAAGCGGACTTCCCCTGGCGTTGTTGTATTTCTCAGCAGTTCCAACAACCATGGACAGTTGGGATATGCTGAGTCTTCTAGATATAAGACAGACAGAAGTGGAACATTATGGCTAAACTCATTCTGATTATTCTACCTGACGTTACCCATACAAGTTAGGAAGGATAAAATTTACAGACAGCCAGGCCCTCTCCCTTAGCAGTTGTGACATCAGCTGGGGTATGGTGCTGATCTGCAGTTAGAAGGAACTGTGGGCTTATCCTGAATACCGGGCACAGACATTTGAGATATACAAATCTGGTAAACAGACAACTTGAAAGCAGAAAGCAGGGACGTGCTTCCGGTTATGATATACTTGATTACTGGCTTGCGGTGGAACAAGAGGAATATGAGTTCCATCAATGGCAGTATTCAGACAAAATATTAAAAACAAATGTCGCCATACCAATACATTGTGTCAAAAATATTCCGATATAGAAATATCATCAGGAAGTATATTGTTGTCATACATTTTAAGGTAAGTAATATCGATTTTTTTTAAATATCGAAGACATTAATAATGATTGCAAAAATATAGTTGTTTGAAATATTGTTTATTAGTTATTGGTATGTATTTTATTATATATTTTAAATGTTTACTATGTAAATTTTTTGTATAATTATTGTGTACATTTTTTTATATATTTGTTAAATTTTTAGCAGTTATTAAATTAAATATATGTTATTGATGTTAGTGCCGTAGCTGTTTGTGGGTTTATAGGGGTATAGGGTGTGAAGTAATTTAATTAAAATACATGAATGATTATTTTTTATTTAATATTATGTATTTAATTAATATAATTATGTTAATCGTGCATTTTTTATGTATATATTATGTGCTGGATGTGCAATTGAAAGGGGAAATGTCAATTAATATTATTTAATTTATTGATACTTAATTTTGCTATTTGTGAACTTTTTTTTAGGTGCAGGTTATGAGGTTTATAGGGGTAAAGGATGGGAAGTATATTTTTTTTAATAATTAGTAATTATTCGAAATGTATTGATATTATTGTTTATTGTGTAATTAAATTTTTGTTTAGGTGCAGGTTATGTGGTTTATAGGTGTGAAGGGTGGAAAGTTAAATAATGCAAATTAATTACTAATTAGTTGTTAAATAATATAAATTATCTAATTGGCAATGAATTTATTTTAATTATTTTAACTGTTTAATTGTTTTTATGTTTAAGTTTAAGTGTGGGTGTGTGTTGTGGGGTTTATAGGGGCAAAGAGTGGGAAGTTAATTAATTGCAAGTAATTAATAGATAATTTTTAAAATAATAATAATGATTGTGTTAACAATTATTTTAATTGTGTAAATATTGTTCTGTTACATTTTATGAGTGTGTTGTATGTTTTGTGGGGGTATATTGTGGTAAGTGAATTAATTATAATAAATTAATAATTAATATTACATTAATGATAATTTGTTGTTGTTAAATATTTATATTAATAGTGAAAATATTTAGCTTTTACAGTTATGGCAGGTGCAGGATGGGAGCTTTGTGGTGTTATAGGGTGGGACGTAACTAAATTAAATGTATGTAATACATAGTTCTAAACAAAAATATGTATTTGTAAGAAAATGTGTATTTCGTTATTTATAAAAATATTTGTAATTAAGATATGTAATATTTTTTTTATTTTTTATTTTGAATTTTAAATATATTTGTAGTTTGTCCATATTTATATTATTCATTAGTTAGTTTGTTTTGAAAAATAATTGTATTTTGTTTGAGATTTTTCGTTTGTTTTTAATGTTGTTCTGACTTGGGTGGGAATAGTAACTTTAACCCTTCCACAATCCAACACTTTCTCTACTGTTGTTCTGACTGGAGTAGGAATAGTAGATTTCACCCCGCCGCTATCCAACACTTTCCTTACTGTTGCATTTATTGGAAAAGGAATAGTGAATTATACCCCTCTGAAATCCAACACTTTCCCTACTGTTGTGTTGACTGGAGTGGGAATAGTACATTTTACCCCTCCGCAATTGAATACTTTCCCTACTGTTGCATTTATTGGAGTGGGAATAGTACATTTTACCCCTCCACAATATAAAACTTTCTTTACTGTTGTACTGGCTGAAGTGGGAATAGTAAATTTTACCTATCCGCAATCCATCATTTTCCCACTGTTGCATTTACTGGAGGGAGATTTGTCAATTGTACTTAGTTTCCCTGCCCGGATTGCCAGCTGACGCCTACATTCCCCGAACGCCTATTTACAACAGTCCACGGAGGAGGGCGGGACTGCGAGGACCAGACTGCTAAGCGCCCGCTGCAACATCGGCGCAGCTGGGTCCTCTTCCCAGCCACTCCCCCCTGGTTAACTCTGCGACTCGCGGCCCCCGCTTCGCGGGTGCCGCTCGGGGATAAAAGCCCCAGTTTCCAGAAGAACTTGTTTCCCTGCCCGGATTGCCAGCTGACGCCTACGTTCCCCGAACGCCTATTTACAACAGTCCACGGAGGAGGGCGGGACTGCGAGGACCAGACTGCTAAGCGCCCGCTGCAACATCGGCGCAGCTGGGTCCTCTTCCCAGCCACTCCCCCCTGGTTAACTCTGCGACTCGCGGCCCCCGCTTCGCGGGTGCCGCTCGGGGATAAAAGCCCCAGTTTCCAGAAGAACTTGTTTCCCTGCCCGGATTGCCAGCTGACGCCTACGTTCCCCGAACGCCTATTTACAACAGTCCACGGAGGAGGGCGGGACTGCGAGGACCAGACTGCTAAGCGCCCGCTGCAACATCGGCGCAGCTGGGTCCTCTTCCCAGCCACTCCCCCTGTACTCTTCGCAACCATATTAACCGGCCCTAGTAACCGCGCCAGCGGAACGCGCGCGGAACGAAGGGCGGAGCGAAGACCGGGCAAAGAGCGGGCCCTCTGAGGCCCTCAGAGACACGAGGAGACCGGACGGAGGGAAATAACCTGGGGATTCCAGCAACCGTGAGTTGTGTGTTCATTATTCTGAGTATCATCATGGCAGAGACTGTACCTATTAATGCACCTATTACAATGGGTACCCCAACCAAAGGACCACTGGATGACTATTTTAAAAAGGTTGTTGCGGCCTCGGTCAAGGAGACCACGCTCGCAGAACGCAGGGCCGAGCGACGTCGCTCCATAGAGTGCATCAAAAATAGGATACCTTTGGATAACATGTCCCCCACAAATCCGACGCTCATTATGTCAAATTCTCCTTCTCTTACGCAGGAGGCTCTAGACATTGCCAATGTTCCTGTGCTGCTCAGAACTTGTGATCCTACATCTGACAATTTTACCTGCTCGCCTGGCTTAATTGATCTACACCTCCCTAGTTCCAGTATTTATACTAAGGAAACGGACATCGTCACTATTTTATCTCAACCTAAGGCTAAGGCCTCTAACAAGAAGGTCGGGAGGGTGCTGATGTCTAAAGTCCCAAGGCCCCCTCGCTCCAAAAGAAGAAAGAGAACAAGTGATATACCAAGAGATAAGATTAAATATACTGATTTTGGCAAAGGTGCAACCCATACTCCAGGCACAACACCTCGTACAAAGGTTACAATTACGTCACCATTATCATATGCTAAGGCTACAATACCTTCTATCATACTGGAACCCCCCCCCTCTGATTTGACCTGTCCTTCGTTGCCCATGCCCAATGCAGGTCTGATGCTTCCATACCTCGAGGGCATGGAGCAATTGATAAGGTCCTTTGTTCTACCCATCATCGAACGACTAAAAAATATCGAGCATAGGCTGGGGGATTTAGAATCTTTACTCATAAAACATCCGGGGCCATGTAAAGATCTTGTACATCCAGTCCTGCCCCCGCCTATTGCATTAGCTCCTTCTTCTTCTACTTACAACAGGAAAAATGACATGGGTAGCTCCAATTGCCAGCATAGGGCCAAGTCCCCCATTATTTCAGCTCATCAACATCACGGTCAAAGTAATATGGGCGAACAACTGAAGGAAGTATCAAATCCCACCATAGAAACGATCCCAAATGAGAGGGGTGGGAATCAGCAATTTGCTAGGGTAAGAGACCAACATGACCGTCTAGTTGATTTACCCCCAGAGGCGGTTCCATATGTGGTAGTGCTCACAGAAGTCCCGCCTCTAGAAAAGGGTAAAACTGAAGGCTTCAATGAATTAAAGAACAAGACCATGCATTGGCTTAGGTCAAATAGACCTCTCCCTCCTAACATCAATGGGGAGATATTACATGTCCGGAGACTCACTTGGCTAGGGCGTAGAACCAAGGATCTTACAGGGGAGGTAATAATCATCAACTTCAGAGACCCCAGAGCAGTCAATTACATCTTAGACTACCCTTTGGGTAATATCTGTGGGTCCATAAATCCCCGTGAATTAGCCTATTTTTATCCAAGATCTGTAGTCTCCTACAACGTGTATCCCAGGGCTCCAGTACGAATGATGTCACATCCCCACACATTTTCTGTAGCCTCTCTACCCCCTGTTAATCATTGCAATACCTATGCATCTACAACTGCGACTCATGGGAAGGCATCAGATTGGGTTACGATGCGCTCTGGGAGTCACAGATATGGTCTATGGAAGCCGAATAAAGGTCCATTATTTACTCCCCTTGAAGTCGTAAATAGGTTCGGGGTCCTATCAGGAGTTGATGATTGCGACTGACATAGGAGGTTTCTCCATCGCGGGCCTAGCATTCCCGTATACCAGGCAGGGGCAATGGATCTGATCCTCAAGCCGCAGACTAAATGTTCACAACATTCTAATATTTCTGGACTCCCTCTACCTGAGTTCCAAATAGCGCCTCATGAAAATGCTCGAGTATTCGCAGAAGAAACAACAATAAAGGCGCAGGAGGATTGTTTTGCAGGACAGATTGTTCTGCCACAGAGTCCCTTAGCCAAGGCACGCGAGGGTGTGGGGGATTGTGCCTTATCACGCCCGGTAGAAAGTACTTCGTCCGTGATGTCAATGACCGTACGCAGGGCTGCAAGGTCATTGGAAATATTATCATGGAACGTGGCAGGGCTATCAAATAAGTTGGATAATAGTGATTGGGAAACTTTTATCAAAGAATATGACATATGCATGTTTCAAGAGACGTGGGCCAGAGAAAACCACTGTTACCCTGGGTTCGCGACTTTCAATGTCCTAGCCAGATGGGGTGGGAAGGGACGCCCGTCTGGAGGCTTATCAATATGGATCGCTGGCCATCTAGGCTGTACGGCTGAGATGGTAGAAACCAACTCACCCGACATCCTGTGTGTGTCATTGCGTTGGCCCACTGGGACGGGTCTGACCCTGGTAAATATATATTCTAGACCGATTGGAATTGCGGCAACCTCAGGGACAATGGAGGACCTAATGATTTTTCTTGATTCCTTTATTGGCTCAGAAACATTGCTGGTTGGAGGGGATTTTAATATCCAGTTCGAACCTCTCCCGATTCACCTGGATGGGATCAGTAGTGAAGAGGATGACCTCTGGGAAATCCCAAGTATTGCGGGACCGCCAGTTAGGACATCATCACCTCTCCTACTGCAAGTTTTAACACTGTCTTTGGCAAACTCTCTTAGAGCTTGCAATGGCAGGTTTCAAGGGGATATCCCGCCGCAACCAACTTTTAATAGATCAGGCCAGGAGTCTCGGATAGACTACATAATGTTCCCACTTAAGGATTGGAAATTGGTTTTAGACTTTAAAATAGTCCGTAGGGTAGACAGCGACCATAATCCCCTAATTCTCTCAATAGCCGCCGATGGTTTCCTAAAGGGTCCTGATTTAGGAAACAGACTACCAGTTCCTAGCCTCACCTTATCTAGTAACAGGCGAAGAATAAGGTGGGACAAACTGTTAGAAAAACCAACTTCCTTAAAGATCATATATGAGCAAGTGGCATTAGCCCTTGAAAAAATGCAAAGCTCCCTCTCCCATTTGCCCTTACAAGATGGTTGTTTCCCCCTTGAGGACATTCACCAGACCCTCTGTGACAATTTGGCCGAGGTATTGAACCCTGTAGTTCAGGACAGGAAAGTGAGGAGAGAAAGAGCCTCATGGTTCAATGCCACCTGTAGGGGAGCTAAGAAAGATCTCCTCCGAGCATTCAAAAACAAGGAGGCCCCCTCGGTAATTAGGGAAAAGAGGATGGCTTACAAGCTTCTCCTTGAAAATGCCAAAATCGACTGGGACTGGGAGAATTGGGCAGAAATTACAACTACACTCAAAACTAGAGACTCAAGGAAATTTTGGCATATAGTCAAACATGGCTCAGCGGAACCTGTTATGGCTATAGAGGGCAACATTGCGCCCGAAGTTTGGGAGGATCACTTTGCATCGCTCTATTGCAGGACCGAGATAGACAAAATAGGTAACCAGGCTGGGACCCTAGTTGCCACAATCATGGACAATTCCTCCGAGATTGAAGATTTCAATCTGGAAGAATTGGAAACGGCAATTACTCACCTTTCCACAGGAAAAGCGCCAGGCCTTGACAAGCTCCCAGGTGACCTCTTAAAGCATGAGGTAAAAATTTGGGCACCATACCTACTGGTATTGTTTAATGCTATCATCCATGGGATGGCGGTCCCTCCAACTTGGCTCGGGGCGGAGATTGTGCCCATTTTTAAAAGGGGTTCACCTCTGCTCCCTGCCAATTATAGACCGATCAGTCTGATTGACGTCCCACAGAAGCTTTTTGCGAGGCTTCTGTTGAACCGACTATTAGACTGGATCGAAGAAAGGGACATCTTAAGCCCCCTTCAGGCTGGCTTTCGCCAGAAGACTTCCACCATAGATCAGGTCTTTAGGCTGTCCCTCATACACTGGAAAACAATACAGCTGGAGGGTGGCAGTCTCTATACTGTATTTGTGGACCTAAGGGCAGCCTTCGACCTGGTCCCACGCGGTAAGCTCTGGGAAGTGTTGGCGAAAGTTGGGGTGCCAGACGATCTCTTGACCATGATCATCCGCCTCCATACAAATAGCTATGCTCGTGTGAGGTGTGGCAGACATGGAGCATTGTCAAATAGGTTCCCCGTTGACAGAGGGGTAAGACAGGGGTGCGTACTTGCACCAACCCTGTTCTGCCTCTTTGTCAACGGTGTCATTGATCACCTCAACGGGGTCCCCAATTCGGATGTCCCGAAGCTGGCGGGAAGGAGGGTCCCGGCAATTATGTTTGCGGATGATACCCTCCTTCTCTCCAAGTCACCGATGGGAATCCAGCGTGTGTTGGATGGATTTGGGGACTTTTGTAGGGAGCATGGACTCGAGATCAACACGTTAAAGACTAAATTTATGGCCTTTAATCCGCCACCCAGGTTTTGCCGCATTCCACGTATAGGGAATAACATACTTGAACGAGTAAACACCTTTGAATATCTTGGTGTTACCCTTAACGAGGAACTGGGGTGGGGTCCACACCAGGAGAAAGCCAGGATGAAATTAGTGCAACATACCAGTGGAATATTAAGGATGATAGGGAGGAACAGGTCGACCCTCAAACCTATAGGCCCACCCCTCCATATTTATAGAGTACAAGCCAGGGGAGCAGTCACATATGGCAGCGAACTATGGGGTCATAAAGTCTTGGTTAGTATGGGTAGGGAGGAGAACAGATTTCTCAGGCGTTTAACAGCTCTCCCTCCGAGTACACCTCTTGTGCCTCTAAGACTTGACCTGGGCATTAGACCCTTGGAGGAAGAGTTGGCGCTCCGTCCCGTGATCTATTGGCGTAGATTATGGACGGTGCCTGAATTGCTTCACTATAGACTGGGTCTCCAGGAAGTTCTTAGCCTCCCAAATGCGGGAAACATTCCTTGGCTTAAGTTTATAAGGAATAGTTTGGTGAGCCTGGGTCTTGACGCACATTGGAATGACCCTGGGAATGCCTGTTCCGAGCTTCCTAAAAAAGCTCTTATTAAATTGTATTATGATTCCAAGGCTCCCTTACTTCGACCCTCAAAATTGCTTGGGTCGTTAACATATCAATTCCTTGACATGAAGACCACATATAGTTTCGAACCAGCCCTTGATAATGTTTACCCTGCAATAATAAGGAAGCTCTTTTTGCAATGGAGGCATGGATCCTTACCAATTCGTGCTTTTACTAGCCGCTGGTCTGCGTCGACATCCAGTATTTGCCCGGCATGCAGTGCAAACGATGAAACTGAGCTGCATTTAATATTCTTCTGTCCGGGCTATACTGAGGCGCGCAGAAAATGGATCATCCCCATTTGCAGAAACCTGGGTTTTACCAGATGCCACGAAGCCTTTAGAGTTCTTAAATGTGAAATGACTGCACACATTGTGTTTTCTGTGGCAAAATTTCTGGGGGCTTTATGGCACAAACGGAAGCGGTACCTAAATATGGCAACATGATTTGACTTGTTCTCTGCTATTTAAGCACATGTCTGTATGTATTCGCTGGGAATCTAGCCTTGCGGCTGTATTAATAATTTGTACCCATTCTTATTTTATTGTTCTTAAATGTTTTTTATTCATCTTATGCACTTTTATGGAGATTCTCTGAAATAAAGTTTTTCTTGACTTGACTTGACTTGACTTAGTTTTATTATTTTTGCGTGGTGTGAAGTGTAAACTTTATATATATTTACTATAATAGTTTGAGTAGTTTGTACAAATTGTATACTATATGTATTACATTTTCTATTATAGAATGTTTTTAATATTGTTAAGATTTTATATTTATAATTTATGTTATATTGCTATAATTTATATTATGATGTTATTATTTATTTAAAATTATTATATTTATAATTACTAATGTTGTTTACTTTTTTAATTTAATTAGAATGGTTTGTTTTTCAAAGATTTTATGTTATTGGAATATGTTTATTTGGTACATTTTTATATTAGTTAAAATGTTTGAAATTATAATATAAATTAAAATTATTAGTTTAATACATTTTTAGAAGCAGATATATGGAAACATAAATGGGTATACCATCCATTCATATTTTTTATAATGTTGATTTCCTGAACTTTCAGGTCAAAATCCGCCAAATGCGGAATACAGTGCACCGCACAAATTTTACCGCTATGCACAGTAATGTACTGCACAGATTAATTGTGCACTGTAAATTACATAGACATGGAGTATTTCAAACAGGTGACCCCTCATGATGCACTTAACAGACAGCAATACTGATGTTCCAACCTATAAAATGGCGGTTGCCTGACCTCGCATATAGGACAATTTGAGCTACCACTTCCAGCAGAAGTCAACCGCATGGTGAGCGGTTTCATCCATGGCAGACACAGCCATGGGCTGACGTTGGTGATTGTGACAGACGCGACCCAATGGCTGTGTGCGGCAACACTGATGACCGCATGCGTGTCGTACATGTATGCTGTGGTTTAAAAAATGACTCAATTGCCTCCTGACACTGCTGCTATCAACACCGTCTCCATTTTAGCTGCTGTTTGCCACATCTAGGAGCAATCATGCCAGGCCACGAAGGAGACAGTGCCTCTGCCTTCTCTCCAGAGAATCTGGAGAAACTTGTAGAAGAGTTCCTTCCCCTGTATGGCCAGCTCTATGGCTCACCAGAGGAGCAGGTAACAAACTCACATACATTTTGTATTCTGTTCTACTCCATGCTTTTCATTTCCACAGGCTACAATGCGCCTTTGAGTTTCAAAGTGAATTATTATTACTGTTAATATTTTGGATGCCTACCTAGGACAATCGTGTAATGCATGTGTCTCTACTGTACTTTGTGTACTTAAAATTGTGATGTGGGTTACGTGTTAAACCCTAGATTCGACTTGTGGTGGGTTAACATATCTATGCATGCATACTTTCATGGTACCTATGATATGTGCATCCAAATGTATTGGGTTTGCTGCATGAGCTGTTTATGTATATTGTAAGAAGCAAATGAGGTTGATGTTAGTTATGTGTACAGTCCCACAATTCACTCAGCCCAGGTCAGGGCTTGCTAAACTGTTGTCTGGGAGCTACCTATACCTCACAGACCCCTTCAGACAGCCACACTACCTTGCGGTCACTTATCGGTTTGCCAGAAGATGTATGTTAATGTTTGAAAGTGTTTGCAATGTGCGGTTAATGAGGAAACAGTACGCACAACCTGCAGAGAGCAAGACCTGAGAATGAGTTGTGACCAGTCTGTGTCATGGCCCAGGCTGGGCACCACTTGGCAATACATACTATGCATAGAGTAATCTCCCTGTAGACCTGCACATCCTTGGATATTACCAAATGGAGTATTCTGAACCACTACTAGCCCAGATTAGTTTTACATGAACTACATTTCAAATGGTGACTGATGTACCCTCTGACCTGATACTTCTTTCAATTTACCCACATTATCTATGTGTGTCATTTACTTCTGACAGTCCCCTTACTCCCATAAGTCTGGTGCCACTTATCCATAAGTCATGCTTGCATTTTACATGCCTATTGCACAGGTGACACATTAACAATGTACAGAGATTTTGATATGTAAATCATCATCTTTGTTACAGTCAACCAATCTAACAAGACATATAATGTTGTGTTGAATGTCATCCCTATACTAGTGCCACATATGGCAAAAGGTGTGTCCTGTGATGGCAGAACATACCACAAACAGTCCATCAAATTTAGTATGATATCCCATTAAGTGCTCAACATGTCCACACATCCCCAGTGAGGTGCTCCTCTCAATGACTCACATGCCAATCCTTTCTTTGTGGCCTAAGTCTTACTATGTAGTCTATACTATGGTACTGGCCTGTATGGACAAAATGCATCACGTCAATGGCCCTGGCTATAAAGGTGTCTGTACAATCAGAATAAAGTAGTTTACCCTCCAGAGGCTCACAATGGTGTCTTACGTTTCATAGCATCTCTCATCACATTACATGTAGGATGACCCTGGCCTACATGATGTTAGTGGGCTGGCTTAGTCAGTGTAGATCATGACCAGGCTTGATGATAGTCAGCAGATGACTACAACAGTGTGTATTCATGTCTTTGTAGTGCTTAACATGTGAAACTGACACTTGTAGTTAACTATTGATTAATGCTTTTGCTAGGTGTATACAAAATGTGTGTTGAACAAACAGATATCCTACGACTTGCAGTTATAATCTGTCTAGTCATCTATTATATCCTTACAGGTCAACGCCCATCAGAAGCAGTCTATTTAGAAAGCCATCATCTGGTAGGTATGCACCCTAGGAGTCTTTCGCCGGTGCAGCATCCATTGTTGTAAGAGGTGTGAGGACCTGAGGCACTGAACCAGGAAGATCATGGAGGTCCAGCTGGGATTGTCCTCCCAACGTGCACCGGACCCTGACCCCCGCCTCATGGCCTGCATACGGGATGTGGCCTACTCAGGGTTTGATGGTCAGATGAGGGCCCAACAGCAGTGACAAGGGGGTGAAGCTTGGCCTGAGTCATACATGTAGCAGTGCCAACTTTGAGCCTAATACGATACCACAGTGGAAAGGATCTGCCGACCTTAGGTTTGCGGTTCCGACCACAGGATTACGATGCAAATGCCCATAGGGCGGTTGCAAACTTCCATTTGTCAATGGAAGCTTGTGCGGTGGGTGGAAAAGGCCCACAGCACAAGCATCCATTGAGAAATAAAAGTTTGTAAACATCCCTGCACCATGTGGCAGGCACCTCATGGTGCCTGCCACACAATGCCGGGAGGTTTAGGGGGCACCATAGATTTCCCCAGTCCCCAGAGTGGATGGTATTGCTTTCCAACAGCCTTTCCATGTCGTAAAGGTCAACATGGAATGGCTGTCGGAAACCGACATCATAATCCCAACATGGGAGCCACCGTAATTATAGGATTAAGAAATGTTTCTGATGCACCAATGGACTCCTTGAGCCCATTGGAAGTGCTGTGGACAGTCCCTCCACCCTATGTCTCTACCTGCTGCATCGTAATTCAGCAAGCAGACCGCAGAGGCAGATGTCTGTGGGTCCGACACCTATGTGGAATCAGTGTTGGACCGACCAACATTATAATTAGCTCCTTTGTGTGTTACAGGCAGGCATTTCCTCATCATTATTGAGGGTGACATGTGCGCCACACAGGAGAAGTTACTGTTTGTGCTGGTCTAGTAGTAGGTGCATGCTGATATGTTGTGCCTATTGTTTCAATGACCAGGATATCAGCTGGATACAGTTCTCTACAAATGTCCTGCCATCAGCAGACACATGGCTGAGTGAAGTAAAATATCTGCTCATGTTCTTTGAAGTTCTAAGTGACAATTGTACCAAAAAGAACATTTGTCCTCCTTATATAAGGATTGCTTTCCCCTCACTACTGTCTCTCATGTGCTGGTAGCCCTATTACATGTGACATGACATACAGTGCAATCTTTATGAAATGACTGTACAACAATTCCATTGGTGAATTGGGATTCAACAGTAACATGAGAGTGCAAACTTCACTGGTTCCATCACCATTAGTGGCTACATATTGCCCAGTGTACATATCCCTGTTGTTACTTCATCTGCATGGGTGTCTGAAGATTCATTCACTGAATGGTGACATGCATCATGGAGTGAGATGTAGAAATGTAGAGATCTTATGTGAGTGTCTACACTCAGTCCTACACGCCAATTTGTGTTTGCTACCCCAAATGGTACAGTTATGTGACATCCCATTAGGACTAAAGTTCTCCCACCTCTTCATGTCATAGCTACTCAGAGACACACAGCAACATTCAAAGGTGTCTTGGCCTGTAGGAATGACATCTGTGAATGATGTCGTCACATGTACTCAGAAGGACTGGGGATATTAATTTCACTATGACAAGTATTATGCTGTGTGCATTTGCAGTATCTATCTCACATTTGTCCTTCATTGTTTCCAGGGTACTTTTCTATGCTACATGCCATAAGTAGGTAAACCACTTCAGTACAGTTTTCATTAGACTTTTCCGGTAGTGGATAGATGATGAAGTTTCAAGTCAAAAGTGACATTAGTGTGCAATGAGCATTTTCCATGTGATAGGATGTCTGCTTCAGCACATATTGGTGGTACATTGAACTTTAGCTTGACCTTCAAGACATCATGATGTATGTTAAGGAAAATTAATATTTATTCAATTTTGGGCCATGTCTGAACATTGTGCAAATGAAAAATTTGTATCCACCCTATTTGGTAACATCATTTACCACAAATGCCAAAGTATGGAAGATGATCAACTTTCTTAGTATGGCCATTACAAAGGCTGGAATATAGACAAGTCCATCAATGCATTTGAGCTTTCTGGGGTTATCACATACCGGATCAAACTGGTTGCAAGGTATGTAGCATGTTTATGGTGAAGCCTATTTTTTTTTTCTTTTTTTGTATTTTTAGCAGAGTTTTATATAGCGCGAACTTGACCCGAATCCAATCAGGTATCAGAGCACTTTACATAGCACCAGTTATGTTCCATGAGGACACACATTCATTTTTTTGTTAGGCACGGGGAGATTAAGCGATTTGCCCAGAATCACAGGAGGTTTAGCGTTGTTACCGAGACTCGAACCCAGTTCCCCCAGGTATGAGGTTGAGCGCCCTAACCGTTAGGCCAACTCCTCTCCCCATATATCAGCCTATATGGTGAACCATGAGGCTGGTGTGATATGTGCATTTAATAAATGTTTCAGTTGATATGTGAGGATCAGGTGTGGAAACGCAGTTGTAATGAACCTATTTTACATGTCATTTCAGCAAGCGAAGGAGAAAACCAATGTCGGTGTAGACAAGTCATACCTTTGTGGATATTTGTATGGACACTTGTCCACTTTCCTGTAAGTAACGTACACCTATTTTATCTAGATGTGTGTCAAATGGTATTAATGTTGTGCTTGCTTTCATGACTTGCACTTACATATTACCTACCCATGCATGGCACTTGGTTATACTATTGGTTGTCCCTGATGTACTTCAATCCACACAACCTGTGCACTTAGAGGTTTTAAGCCATGTGCAAATAGACTGTGAACCATGGCCCCAGCCTTTCTGCCATCCCCCTGTTAGAGGCATCTCCATTATGCAGAGAATGTTTATATTGTGCCCTTTCAATGCTTCTCGAACAGTTTTTTTTTAATCCCATTTACTGATACAGAGTTGTAGCAGGGAAGGTGTGTTTGAGTTTCATGACACATCCACACAGATGCATCTATGAGCTCACAACAGGACCTAAGATGTATGCAATGTGAAGGAGTGTCAGACATTGATAGGTGTTTTATTGATTAGGAGGTGCAGTTGTGACACAATGTGATGCTATGTGATCACTATCACTGATTATAAGTGGGATACACATGTCTATTTGTGTAGAGTGTGCCCATGCAGTGTCAGTGACCTGGCCAAAGAGGGCATCAAAGAGCAGGTCCATGGCAGGGCATCGATTTGCTGAGGAGTCTATGGAAATAGGTAAGGGTACAACTTACATGTACGGTCTGATCAATGGTGGCACAGAACATGGAGTACAGGTGAGTTTCAGCCTTATATCCCTCCCTTTCCGCCAGCTCAGATGTGGTGGTTGGACCTCCATGTTCACGCCGGTTCTAAGGCACCTCATGATTGGACAATGGTTACACTAGGGGTCTGGCCTCCGATAGGCACATTGACCTATCCTATTGCCTCTGTGGTCATCATTTGCTGGTGGTGGTGGTGGAACTGCGGTGGACTTTCCTCTATGTAACTGCATGCCTCGGACTACGATGGTCAGATGCCTAGTTTGATGTAGTGAATCTGACGCCATGGCGGCAGTTGGACCACCAAACTCGTAATCAGGCCAGAGTCTCATCTAGATAAGCTCATAATGAGCTGAGTGGCTGCATATTGGGTAATCTGAAGTATCCTGATTTCATATTTGGGCAAATTAATTCAAAGACAGTTGAGTAGTCCAGACTGTAAGTCATTAAAGCATGAACTATAAGTGATGACAATCCAAATGCATATGGCACGCTTCTCACATACATCATTTGGAGAATGAGATGAAATGCGGACAATGGAAAATGCATCAACGAAAGAAATATTGTACCACTTCTGTACAGTTTGCTGTAGATCTTCTTTTTTTAGGAATGGTCAAGAATCAGATTATGACAAATTATACATTTGCAAAACATGAACAATTGGAAGTATATCCTTGCTATGTGTTCAGCAACCTATGTCTATTGATTAAGTTATGGTTCTAGGATCAAACATTTATGAAAATTAATATCACAATTGGTAGAGTTGCATAACAGAAACAGCGCTGACACTCCATGACAGAAAAACTTTAGTGTTTTTGATAGACCCACTGTGTCATGGATTTTTAAAAACTATATGAAATGCTAGAGAAAATGTATCCAATTCTATTAGATACATTATGTCCATTAACATTCACTCCCATAACCTTCATTGTCCTATCAATGTAAGCAGTGCTAGCAGACAGTTTATAAAGGGTTCATGAACAATTTTTTTAGGCTTCTCAAGGTAGGCCTGCATTTTAGGGTGCATTTCCTGTCATATTTAAGAAATAGCCGAACCAAAACAAGGACATCAGGTAGCTCCTTTATTGAATTTTTGAAGATATTGTATTAATTATTAATTTTGAATAGCATGTATTTGCTATATTATTCTTATTTATAAAGTGAAAATACACTGAAAGTTTTCATGGTGCTTAATTGGCGAAAAACTGAAAATGCGACACTAAATGCTGAAAGTCTGTTTTTAATGAACATCTAAAGTGGAGGGAATGTGACTCTGCACGGAGATTAAATCGTAAGAGGTTTCGTAGTTTAGGAGTGGAACATGAACAGCTCTAACCTCCAATTCTGGTTTTCAGCACTTTAGGCACTCTGAGTATGGTATTAGATGAGGAGTGGTGACTTCAAGAAGGGCAGCATCTTACCACTATGCAAGCAATGCATTTGGGAAATACACCTTGCAGGGCTTTACATTTAATGCATAGTGCTTTGAATTGAATCCTTTCTGGTATGGACTGCCAGTGCAACCTTAGCAACAAAGGATGTGAAACTGTGAACATTAGCGCTTACAGCTGCATTTTGTAAAACTTGTTTTTTTCTCAGGAGATACATAGGTTGAGATATAACACATTGGTGTAATCTAACCAAGAAAGAATATTGCAGCAGCTTCAGCTTTTGCTCCATATTCCATCGGCCTGGTAGCAATTTCCTCAAAATAATCAGATGAGAAAAAAAGGGGAGGAGAACACGGAGAATTGATTGGCTATGGTTAAGTAGCAGTCCAGTTAAAAAACCAAGCTGTTCACCACAGCTGAAGGAGTAGGATACCTTTTTAGTTTACTAGGCCATTAAGAGGCCTGCCAGAAGTAGACTTTCACTTTGATGAGTAAAACATTTATTGTATTGATAGTCAAATTGAGTTATTTAATGCTCATCCATTACCAAAGAAGAGCATGAGATGTTAGAACTCCTCATGAGCAATAACAATACAGATTTGGTATTGTGTGCTGGATAAAATCCCAATTGGATATCATCAAAAAATGGTAGTAGTTTGTAGGTGGTTAGAAAGAGTATCGGCCACATGCTTTTCAACTTTTTTTGTGCAGAGTGGTAGCAGAGAATTAGGACAGTTATGTTGGAATCTTTAGGGTCAGTGCCAGTTTTTGACACAGGAATATCAATTTTTTTTCAAAGTACTAGAAACTGAGCCTTGTTCTAGAGAAAGATTGACTAATATAAGCAAAGGATCCCCACTCATAGTAGCTGATTTATTAAATATCTTGGAGGAGATGGGTCTAGGAGAGGGTCTGATTTAACTTGACCTATTTTGGATAATACGTTTTCTCTAGACATCTGTCCTATGACAGTTAGTTTAATTGGGTTGACTTTTAAATTATTACTATCAGGCACAAATGATCGATTAATTATATCTGCATTAATGTTAAAGATTGTTTCTACAAAATAATTACCACATTGTTTGCACAAATGTTGTGATGAGTCAGGCTCGGAGTAATCATAGATAAATCTGAAATCTCTTTACTATAGTAAATATTTACTTCTGTGTATTGCAAGAGTAACTGATTATGAAGGAAAAGCAGCCATCATATTACTCGACCTCAGTGCCGCGTTCGACACTGTCAACCATGCCACACTACTACATCGCCTGAAAGGCATGGGCGTGTCGGGCGCGGCCCTGGAATGGCTGACCTCCTTCCTGGACGAGCGCTTCTTCCAGGTGTTTGAGGGCAAAGCAGTCTCCCCTAAGCAACCACTTAGATGTGGGGTTCCCCAGGGCTCCTCCCTGAGCCCCAAACTTTTTAATGTCTATATGCGACCTCTAGCGGAGATAGTCCAGCCCTTTGGCGTGCGTATTGTCACCTACGCGGACGACACCCAGTTGGTGGTCTCTCTGGACCACACTGAGGAGTCGTCCAACACCCTGGGCCTCTGTCTAGAGGCCGTTGCTAAGTGGATGCAATCTTCCTGTCTCAAACTTAACGGGGAGAAGACAGAGATTATGCTATTGGGCAACCCTCCTCCGACCATTTTGACATCAATTTGGCCCACCTGCCTCGGTGCTCCTCCCCCTCCCAAACCGCAGAGAAAGAGTCTGGGAATCTGGCTCGATAAAGCGCTGGACTTCTCGGTCCAGGCTACCAAAACCGCCTCCACGTGTGTCGGGCTAATGAAAATGCTCCGCAAAGTCCTCCCTCTGCTTCCTTTCCAGGCGAGGAGAATCATGGTTCAGGCCCTGATACTCTCCCGCCTGGACTATGGAAACGCACTATACCTAGGTGCCCCGGCTTCAGTGACCAACAGGCTCCAAGTCACGCAAAACTGCGCCGCCCGATTATTATTCAACATCCCCCGCTGGCAGTCAGCCAAGAAAGCTCTAAAAGAATTGCACTGGCTCCCTATGGCTGCTAGAGCACAGTTTAAGGCTATGTGCATTGTGCACAAATCTTTCCATCGAACAGGCCCTGCCATCCTGTCCCCCTTAGTCGTGCCCTACGCTCCATCCAGAGCCCTTCGCTCCGGATCACTGCACCTAGTTACCACTTCTAAAATCAACAAAGCCCGTTGGGGCGGCCGTTCCTTCTCCCATACTGCTGCGAGACTTTGGAACTCCCTCCCCTTAGCCCTCAGAGAAAATAATAACCGGCTGGCTTTTAGGAAAGCTTTGAAAACCCACCTGTTCGCAAAAACGTGCTAGTCTCACCCTGCGGCCCGCCACAGTGATCAATTAAAGCGCTGCGAGGCCTCCGGGTAGTCTATGCGCTATATAAATATAATTTTTCATTTCATTTCATTTCAAGAGAAATTATTTTCTCTAGCTGTAGTCATCAATATTTTGCAAGACTTTTTTAAATATTAGGTTTATCAAGATTATTATAGGATTTCCTTCAAGTATGTTCCAGCCTATGGAGGAAGTTCTTACCTGAACTATATCCTAGCATTACCATGGAAAATCCATAGGACAATCATGTAGGCATTTAGAAATCAGGATGACATAGTGATTAGCTGCTGAGACTAGCCACGTCGGTCTTTGTCTCATATAGATCCATCTGGAGCAGGTCTTGGATGATTAGGTAAACGTCTGGAAATTAAGTGCATAGTGATCATGGGCTGTCACTACCCAAATAGGAAAGTTCTTTTATTAAAGAATGTAATAACCTTATTTCATTTAGGCACATTCTGTTAAAGATGGCCACCAGAGCCATGCAACCCATGTTTATCCAAATAAATAACTGACTGAGACGTATTGTGTAATTTATGTATGTCTGTGTTCAATGATTATGTCTTACATTTCAAACTTTAGTCATTTTTAGGGAAAGCCTACAGACAGCTGTACCTGTCATGAGAATTCATCTTATCAATAGTGTATTATATACATATATGTGCATACATTGTATTAGGTAGGATTGTGGTCAGCCCCTTCAGCCATTGGCTGATGCTGCTGGCTAGAAGGGTTAAAGTTGAAGCCATGTCATTCAGGAAAGGAACATTGAGGGTTAAGTAATCCCCTGTAGTAGCCTGGTTAGTGTTGCTCAGATCATTCTGCGCCCCCAGCACAGTCCACTGCTGCTCACCTTGCCAGCTTCTGGCTTGGCTGTTGCTTATGCTTTTGTCTTGTTGAACAGCATCCCAAAAAATGGTTAATCCTGACAGAGAAATATGTTATCTTTAAGTTAACAAAAGCTAATTTTGTTGGCAAAAAACATCAGATATTTTTGAAACCGAACACATCACCATGGTTGACTACTTCATTTGTACCACATTGACACAATTAATAAAGAGCATAACATTTGCAATACATTTGCCAACATCAACTTTTAGTGATTCTCAATTTTTTAACTGATGTAAATCTTTTTTGGGGACTGGCAAAAATCTCAAAGAATTCTCACCTAAGTCTCTGAAGATCATAGGATCCTGTGCATACATTATACTGTTTGGGAAAATAAACATATTATTCAAAGGCATCACTTGTTCTTTCTTTTTTCTCCACATAGAAAATATTTAAAATATGTGAGTATGTATGGACATTTACACTTCCATTTGCAAACCTATTTAATATTTCTGTAATGTGGGTAGAAAAGCAATAAGCTCAACATCTCTGCCCTATCACAGCAACTTAACTGTTGTTTTTGTAATTTACATTAGTTGAAACACGTTAAGAGGTACCACATTTAATTTTTCATTGCGATATAACATCCGGAATGAAAGTCCTTAAAACGTTTTAATGCTTATGTTCATGTTTTAATTCTCCCTCTCATTTAAGAAGGGAAGATACGAGTTCATTACATCTCCATGAATAATTTCTCATCAGTTTTTCTGGAAGATCTTTGTAACAGTCCAATATTTTCAAAGGTTTCATTGCGGGCACATTTCACCAAAAAAAAGCTTTATGAAGGCTGTAGTAAAATGCAAGTGTTAATCAATAATATACAAATTGTTTGTTTCTAAACATCACCAATGATACTCAAATTTATTGTAAATATTTGTTTCGGCTACATTCAAATTCAGTCTCATAATGCTAGATTTTATTGTTCAATTTACATGGATAAGGCGGACACCCATATCGCTGTCTACTTATCTATAGTCGCTTTCTTATTGGGAGCAGTAATACAATTGAATAATCTAATATGTGATCCCGTTTATGTTCGATGCCCTCAACTTTTTCACATTTTCATATTTTCGAATTTCCTACTCTTAATATTACCTCCCAGTAAAATTAATTCAGTTAATACATTTCATAATCAATGTTAGACTTGGCATCTTTTGGCGTGTTTCCCCTGAGTTTTTGCTTTCTGACCTCCCGGTTTTGACTCTGTTTTTGCTGGCGTAGTTTTTCTGTGCACTTTTCTCACTGCTGATCAGTGGTAAGGTGCAAGTGCTCCTGTGATAAATTGTGTTATGGATTGGTGTTTCCATGATTGGATATTTGATTTACTTGTTAGTCCCTAGTAAAGTGCACTGAGTGAGCCAGTGCCTGTGAATCAAATGCTACTAGTGGGCCTGCAGCACTGATTGTGCCACCCACGTGAGTAGCCCTGAAAAGGTAACTCTGACCCGCCATTGCGGATTCTGCGCGCAGTTTGTAACTGCCATGTCAACTTGGCCAGTGCACCCACTTGCCAGTCCCTCACCTACCCTTTTCTTACATGTCTGCCACCCCTAAGGTAGCCCCAAGTTACCCCTGTGGGCTGGGTGCAGTGTATGTGAAAGGTAGGACATGCCCTGGTGTGTGTGGCATGTCCTGATAGCAAATTACGGCCAATTTTGTTTTTCGCTATTGCAAGGTTACCTGTTCCCCATAGGATAGAATCAGGAGTTTGTTCATAGCATCCTATAAACATAACTGGCCCGGGGAATTAGGTAGGAAAATAAAGTTTAGTATGCCTGACCTCAGAATCTAGAGACGCATCTTTTCGTGAAGGTGATTTTTACATTCTGTGTTTGAAAATACCACTTTTAGAAAGTAGGTATTTTCTTGCTCAGTCATCCTGTGTGCCTCTGCTGGAATGTGGATTGCCTGTCTGGGTTTTGGATGACAGAAGGCTGGGGAGCAGGAGTGGCTCCAGATAGTCTAGGTGGGTCTGGAAAATGCTGAATAGGCCTGACCTGCAATTGGGGAAGGGGGAGGAGATTTCCTTGCACCTCAAAGGGCCTGGTCGGCCTCTGACCATGCCGTCTCCACCTCCTGCCAGGAAGTCACAGCAGAGAAGGCAGAACTGGTTCTGTCTGGGCACAGACACTTTCTGCCAAAGAGATCAAAGGATTTTGGGATATAAATATTGGACCAAGAAGAAGAGCTAGAGAAGCTGTGAGGAGGAACTACCACCTTGCTGTGTGCTTTGCTGTGATGGCCTGCAGTGGCTGTTTCTGTCTTGGGCAGTGAAAGGACTGGACTGAACTCTCTGCAATTTACTTTTCTCCAAGGGCTTGAGGTAGAGCTTGCCCCCTGTTCAAGAAGTCTCAGGAACAGCAAAGACTTCAAGCTCTTCTGCCCTCAGCACTGGGACTGTGTGTTTTGTGCTGCAACTGAAGAAGAAGCAACCCGATGACACAGACAACGCTGCTGCCATCTCAGTGTCCTGAAGGCACCGCAGAGGGCACCGCTGCAATGCTGCACTGTGACCCTGGTCTCACTGACAAAGCCTGCTGACGCCGTCACCGAGCGGGTACTCGCACCGTGACTTGTGGGCACCACACTCCACACCGCATCGCTTCACAATGACGCCTTGGTATCCCCGATGACGCCGCTCTACGCCGAAATCTACACCACTGCTTGCACCGTGGTTCGAGGGCACCGCTCCTAAAGTTACACGATGCACCGCCCTCATCCTGCACCGCAGCCTTGGCCTACCGACACCGGCGCTATAGACTCCAGTTCATCAGCCAACAACAGCGCTTCAGCAACGACTACATCGCTGCTTGCACCGCAACCTGCCAGCACTGCGTCGAGCACCGCATTTACTTCGCGCCACGACCGTGGTCTCACCGATGATGCCATCTGATGCCGCCAATGAGCCACTGCTCGCACCGCGACCTGTGGGCACCATACACCGCACCGCTGCACTCGCACCGCAGAACCCGACGCCTGCCGATGCCAGCGCGTCTGACTTCAACAGAGAGGAGATCGCTCTGCAATGCATGTGACTTCAAGGGCCCCGAGGACTCCTGCACCGACCTCCGGAACTGACGCTTGTGGACGCCCTGCTTTCGGAAGCTCAACGAGAGGTCACGGACGCCCTGCATTTCTAAAGGGTACTGTTTGCGGGTGTTCCCGACACCGTAGCTGGCCCGCAACGCAGCGGTCAGCCAGAACTGTTTGGATTTGTTTGAACATGACGCCGTGATAGCCCCGGATGGAGCTATCGACATCAAGGAACTATTTTTTAAGCATATTTTGATAACCGAAGATTTTTAAGTACTGTATTGTGGATTTTTATCGTTCTTGGTCTTGTCTTTAGTATGTAAAAATATTGGATATTTTTCTAACCTGGTGTGGTGTCCTTTTGTAGTACTTACACTGTATTACTGTTGGTTATGTGCAAATGCTTTACACACTGCCTCTAACATAAGCCTGACTGCTCGTGCCAAGCTACCAAGGGGGTGAGCAGGTTTTTTTTAGGAGTCTAACTCCATTATCCTAACTAGAGTGGTGGTTTCTGCCCGACTTTGGCACATGCCCTAGCCGACCAAAAATCCCATTTCTAACAATCATATACTTTTTTCATGTAATATTGTTTGAAACTTGCATTTTATTACAGCCTTGATAAACTGGTCTTTCTGTGAAGCATGGGTTGGCTGTGAAACTATAGAAAACATTAACAGTGATGTTGAAAACCATCAAGAATCTGTATGTGTCACTTACTAAAGTAAATGTAGGGTTTTTGCACATCTATGTTTCACTCATCTACAAAAAGGTGACCCTTTATCAGCATAAAAACATTAGATAATCAGGCTTTATTACTTTCAGTCCTTCTATTTATAGTCAGATTCTTGCAATTTTGAGAAAGAAAATTTCAGAAATCTGTTCTGCACTAGTTTCAAACTGGCATCAGCAAAAGGACTTGGTCAGGCATAAGGATTGCAATGGTCGTAATGAAGAAGATTAGAACAATGGGAAATACCAGTTACTGTCTAGGCATTACTTTCAGAACCGTCTTCCCCATCGTTTCACCATTTTGAACCATACCTATTCAGAACCTATTCTTCAGGTTCATTACAATTTTGTACAAAACAGTGCACTGGTATCCTTGAGTATTACAACACCCAATGCATTTTCTTGAACAAAACCTATCTGGAAACACAACACTGTGAACAACTTTAAATTTAAATGAAGTATGCATCTGTGAGCAGAAAACCAAGTTGGAGCAAAGCAAATTTAAAAAAAGAAATCTCATGGCTTCAACTGCAGCAATGCACCTTGTGGACAAACTGAATCCCACCTGGAACCAGACTATCTTCAAAAAGAATATGATAGGCATTGAATCTCCATGCCATTGCGGATAGTAAGTGCTTTGACAACTAGAAGTACATTGCTCAGTTAAGCTGTTGCATTTTATGTGATGTTCTCACGGAGAGCAATTACTTATCAACAAGCATATTTTATAATCTTGTTACAAACCAAACTGAATAGCAGTTTAGGAGATTATGCAAAGGAAAGAAATACAGTCAATACTCTACATTAGAGGAAAGATGCCGTTTTTTTGCAGATAGCCCTGTCTTTTTTTTAAAAAGGCCTACTCTTTTCAATCTTCCATATTTAAGGTATTTTTTTATCTCAAACTTAATATGGTATTTGGTTTCTAGTTGTATTGGATTACTATCTACACCTATCCCCCACAACTATGGGTGATTTGAAAACATAATAGAATTCTGCATTTATCTGTTTTACTCTCAGTTTAGTCAAAACACAGGGCAACTTACATTTAGGACCCATATTTCTAACGTGATCGCTTACTATTTTATAGGGCATTTAAGGTAATTCTCAAAACCTCATTAAGTTTATTATACACCTCACAATCTTTGTGATCTTTTCATGTTTTGCAAAGTTGAAGCAAAAGCAAAATAGTTGGGGAGAAAAGCACAAAACATTTTATGAGAGAATGTTCTTGCAAAAATTGAGAAGTTCACTAAAATTTGCAACTTGCTCAAAGTTCAAACTTTGCCCACAACTTTGGGGGCAGACTTTAAAACACCATCCATTTCTAATGTAAATACAGAGAACAAATAATGACTATGTCACATTTATAAAACCCCTTTCGTTTGCTAGATAACCAACGAAGCATTTTTCAGTTCACATTTGATGACAGGACTTTCTGGGCCCATACTTAAAGCTTTTATCCAGATCTCTGATAATCCACGCAAACACTACCACAGACAATAAGGTTTGGCTTTAATCTGCTGACACATTTAAGCAAAAGCAATCAGAAATGTGCTGTGTCATTGTGCGGCCTGCCAGCCACCATTTTGCATATGCCACCCAGCAATATCAGAGAATAAGTATTGGCCTCCCCAGTAAATCATTGTCAACCACATTCACTCCATTCCTCTGTTTCATGCTTCATCATTCAATTCCACTACATTGTACCATTCAAAGTAAAGGTTATGGCCCTCAGTAGCCCACCACACACCACTGACTTATACTTTGATGACCGTGTGTACATTTCATAACATTTTACCCTTCAACGCTGTTCATCATCTGATGTGACCTTAACCATACTGCAAATAATCATCATCAGAAAATTTTATTCCCACAATTTGCCTCCGAGCACCCACTTCTGCCCCTGAACAATAACATGAAAACACACCTGATAAAATGGGGATCACTTAAATAATGTGCTTTTAGTTAGTACTTGTAGGAAAATACTTCTTTCTGCATGAATATCCCCCCCACCCCCAAGTTTATGGACTGATGATGCTGGTTTCTCGACTCTGTGGTGCACTGGGCTCCGCTGTCCAGGACCCAGTGCATGTGCTTTGTCCCCTAAAGTATGTGCACAATTGGTATACACCTGATTGACTTATTTAGCTTACATATGACCTCTAATATTTGGTACAAGGTGTAAACAGGACAAGCAAGTTGAATGTCATTAGTGGGCAGTGGCATTTAATTGTACTAGCACTGCAGATACAAGGAGAAAACATGACTCTAGGCCTTCCACTGCAGCCAAGTAGGGCACCGTTAAACTGTCAGCTGGATCTGGCAAACTAAACCCTTTTGCCAGGCCAAAACCTTCCTTTTTAATATTAATAAGCCCACCCTAGGAGAGGCCTTGGTAAGGCCATCAGGGAGGGTGCTTAATATTAAAATGACGGACATGATACTTTAGTATTTAATATGCCCTGACAATAAAAACATGAAATTGTTGTTTTCACTGTCCCAAGGCCGGTGGTCCCATTGGCTAACGTGAAGGTTCACTAACCATTGTGCTAGGCGCTAACTTTTATTTGGAACCTACAAATAATTTACTCCAAGGTATCAAATTAATTGTTACATTGAACCCAACTCATTGTTGAGATCGGACTTAAGGTAACTTTTATTAGAAAGGTGGCTTTTGAAAGTCACCACTTTATTCAATAAACCCCAGGTGGCATTTCCTGCCTATTTATAGCAGTTGACACCCTTGACTTCATACTGCCCTCGCTAGGAAGTATGATGCACTCAAAGGAACAGGGAGTCTACCACCTCAGTGAAGCAAATGCAGATCAATTTACATGAAAATTCTAATTTTGCAATTGTTATATTTCCAATTTTCTCTTCCAATGTGTAGGTAGATAGACTGGCATCTCCTCACGAGGAGGAAAACCCATTGAAGAACTGTTTTGTTCAGGGGGATTGGCTCACTATGCTGGGAACTCCCCAGGAGTGTGACCAGAGCTCTATCCCAGGGAGGTAGAGTCCCAACATCTTGGATTTGGGTAGAGAAGGGTATTCTGGCATTTTTTTGTGACCAAATCTCATGAAGCAATGTAAAATGGGAAGAGTTGCCTCGTGGGAACTACCCCCCCCCATTGGCTCCTGAGTTCTCCCCTCCCACAAACATGAAGATGGAATAAAAGTGGCACCGCAGACACACGGTCCTCTGATTGCTACTGGACTGGAAAGAGGACAGAAAAATTACTGACTTGCTGCTCCAAAGACCCAGAAAAGAAAGGATGCACCAAATACTGGATGACACCCATTGTGCCTGATGTGCCCATCCATGGAACAGAGCTCCACTGTTGCTAGGAGGGAAGAAGTGATTGAAAAGGCTAGTTGGCACCTTCCTACAATGGAGTTTCAGCGGTAGGATCCAGAATTTGTGTTTAGAAGTACCACTCAGCTTGTAAGCTAAGAAATTACAAAGCCTCCAGATTGACAAAAGGAAAACATGTTTTTGAGTTTTAATTGGGTCACTTTTATGTTGTTTTCCAAATTACTGTTGATTCCAATATTTTCATGTTTTCAAAAGTAAGTGAACCATGGTGTTGGACCGAGACAATCACAAGCGCACAAGAGAAGAGACTCAGCTTATACTGAGAAGCCACAATGGTGGCAGTCTAGGGGTAAGTTGGTTCAGAGGAAACTAGGGGTTATGTAGAGTCGCATTAGTCTCTTTGGGAGGTGTGGGTGTTAAACCCTTGGCAGCCTCACCACATAGTATGGTAAAGTACACGCAATGGCCAGAAATAAACATTACTAAAGTAGAGGCTCTGAGGGATACAGGTGCCAGTATGACCACTGTGGTGGATAGAATGGTTGCCCTAGAGCAGGCCATCCTAGTTCTGTTATACAAGGTTATCAGCACTGACAATGAAGTAAAGTTCAATCATATTGCTATGGTGCACTTTAAGTGGGGAGGTGTTACTGGCCCGAATAATGCAGCTGTGTCCCCTACCATCCCAGTGGAGTATCTGCTGAGGAATTACTTGGAAACATCTGCTTGGCCACATGTAGATAGGAGCACCAAGCAGAAATGCTGGGTCTCCCTGTCGCCCATACTACACTCCAGGGAAGTCAGGGAAATCTGGAGTCTGGAATAATGGCCTAGATCCCTAGGAGCAAGAGAAGTGGCAAGAGAGCCGGGAAACCAACCTCAGAAGAGCCAGAACTTGCAGAGTTGCAAGGAGCAGGAGGACCCTCTAGGGTCATATTTTGCCGGGCCAGAGGACTTGTCCAACTCTTGAAAGATGTCATCAGCAGGATGAAAGGCATGAAAAGGGAGATGTCATTGGTACCCACCAGGTCTTTGAGGAAGAGTGAGTGCTGTATAGTGAGGCAAGGTACCCCAAACTAGGGGCAACTAAGACATTTGTGGTCCCCTAGCAATATTGAACAATCTTTCTAAGCCTAGCCCATGATATCCCCTAGCTGGATATTTGGGGCAGACTAAAACCTGAGACAGGTTATTCAACAATTTCTGTTCACCCCAGGTGCGGCAGAAAATAAAAGAGTTCTGTCCTTCCTGTTTCACCTGACAATCCAGTGACAAATCAGGAAGACAACCAAGGGCTCCGTTAATCCCACAATCTGTGGTTAGGATGCTTTTTGATAGGTAGATATTGGCACTGTTGGTGCCCAAAACCCCCAACTGCCTCTGGAAATACATGTATCTTGATTGTAGTAGACCATGTCAGCAGATATCCAGAAGCCATTCCCCTTAGAATAGTCACTGCCCCTGAAGTGGCTTGAACCCTACTTGGCATCTTGACCTGGGTAAGGTTCCCAAAGGAGTTCTTTTTAGGTCTCGCCTGATGTATTGTCATTGCTTTCGTGACCGGCTCCTCTGGAAGCGGGGTTGGTGTCCGCCCTGTCGGCATTAGGCCCCGCCCTCCCCGACTGGATATTTTGTTTTCATTGCGCTTTTGAGGAAGCATTCTCGGCGTTCCTTGTCTGCATTTTTGGCACTAAAATAAACGCACAACTTTTGGGCTCCATGCCCCCTTAATTTGTTTCTAGTAACAGTTACAGTGAGGCATGTGTTTGTGTCCTAAAAGGCCACTATCTGTTGTGCTTCACCGCAACATTTTATCGGCGATGTTTTATTCAAAGTGGACACTTTACACAGAGTACCACCTAAAAAAGATTAAACCGCCATATACATTAGCAGAACTAAAGCGCCACAGTAATACAGCACGCATAGCGTGTTTTTTGTTAATGTATTTCCCATCGGTGGTGTGATATTTTTTTAAAAATACGCCACTCACAGCGTTGTTCAATTCAACAAATGTGGCCCTTATATAGCTGCCTAAACATATACATTTTTGGGACAGCAAGGCGTATTTATTTTTTGTTGTTGCTGTGTCGCTTTTAGACAGTGTCTATGCTGTTGTGTCTGCTTACAACTCCTACTGAGATTTACATCAATCAATTTGACTTCGCCTATTCGGCTAAACCTAACTGTCTATTATTTTAGAGCTGGGCTCTTTACTAAACTTCTCCTGCATACACGTGTGAACATTTCGGGCTCCTCTGAGGCAGTTGTGAACGTTTTGGCGCAGTGAGCGTGCGAGGTTTAAATAACCGTGTATTTCGCGCTCGGAGGCTCTGGCGGTATGTTGAAAGTATGTGCATATTTTGGCCGTCAGACGCGGGATGTGACCATATTAGTTATGAGTGCGCGCCACCTGGTCTCTGAAGCTGTGGTGAAGATGAGGACAGGGTTGCATGCTATTAACATTGCAAATGACAATGTCTTTTATTATTGGAGGTTTTTTTATACACAAATAAAAGGCATTGTCATTTACAATGCCAATAGCTCAAAATCTCGCAATTGCGAGACCTATTGCATTGCAAATGCTTGTTTGATAGGGGTGCTAATTTCTTGTCTGCATACCTAAAAGCTGTGTGGAATGAATGCGGTGTTACTTACAATTTCACCACTCCGTACTACTACTCCCAGACAAATGGTTTAGTTGGGAGATTCAACAAAATCATTGAATACATTATCATGGGTTTGTCTGACAAACTCAAGAGAAGATGGGATGTTCTTTTACCATGCCTACTGTTTGACTTTCCACAAAAGGGATTGAGCTTCAGCCTCTTTCAGCTTTTGTTTGGCACCCTCTGAGAAGTTCCTTGAGCTTGGTTAGAAGGGGTTGGGATAAACCACACAAAGAGCCCAAGCAAGATGTAGTGGACAATGTATTGGCATTGGGTCTTGCTCGGCAAAGTAGAAGAAAAAGGCAAATAGGTATCTGGAGGCCAGATAGGAGCTTCTAACACAATGTTATGATCGGATGTCCTCCCTAGTTGAGTACCAGACAAGTAAGAAGATGTGGGTGTTGAACATTGTGGCATCCAGGGCCCTCCAGGACAACTGGGCTGAGCTTTTCTGAGTACTGGAAAAGAATGGGGAGGTCACATACTTGGTGAACCTGGGCACTCCCAGGCACCCCCACAGGTTGATCCATGTTAAACAGTTGAAATCCCACCCTGACAAGGCTGAAATGACTATGCTCATGGTGACAGATGTTGGAGAGGAATAGGATATCAGCCTCCACCAGAACTTCTGTCAAGTAATGCCAAAGATGACTCAGTGGATGGAGTTTTGCTCGCCTCCACCCTGACTGAACAATAGCAGGGGGACCTTCACTAGTTTCTGGGAGAGGTTTCTGGACTGTTTTCTCTAACACCAGGTCTGCTTGCTAAGAGACAAAGTCCTGACTTTCCTGAGGTATCCTCAAGCCTATGGCACCAGTGGCAGACATTGCAGTAGACTCTGGTGGCCCTCTAAGAAAGAGAAACCTTTAATCAACCTCTGCAGACCGCTGACACTGGAAGACCAGTTGAGCAGTGGTGACTGGACATACACTGCACCCCTCTGCACTGTTTGGCAACCAGAACCTGAGGCCATTGAAAATTCTTTAGGCTTGTGGATACCAGAGTTACCCCAGGAACACTCACTGCATCTCCTAGTATTTTCAGCGCATTCAGCATCTTCAGCATCTCAGCACCTTGTATGCCAAGCATCAGGACCACTTCTTGTCTGGACTGGAGCAAAGGGGTAAAAGTGCGGTGATGACCATAAATTGCTGAAAGTGACACATACCTGTTTCTCCGGACCTTAGCTGTCCCTGTGACTGACCTCCAACCCATTGTGGGTGGTCCAAGAGAGTTCTAACAGGCAATTTATCCCATTAGCTACAAACCCCTAGCAATGATTTATTGCCTACACAGACTAGATTAAAGTCATTTTACTTACCTTTAAAAAATCATATCTCCGGTTTCCCTCTAAAAATGTGTTATTGTGCTGTCTATTCTACCGTGAAATTATATTCTATCTTAAAAAATGGATGTTAGATTTTTATGTCTTACTTATTATCTGTTTTGGTACTTCTGGATACTTAACAATTTTTCCCTTGACTAAGCATGACTGCCCTGTGACAAAGCTACCAAGGACTGAGCTAAGGGTTTTATTGAGTAATCTAACTGGATATGATAGAGATTACAATATTATTACATGGTGGGATCTTACAACCATACCACATAATAATCCACCTTCCTGCAGTGCTGAACTTGATTAACAAGTAGTTTGCCTTTTTAGGTCGAGCATTCGAGACTTCTTTTATATACTCAAGCATATATACTTTAGTATATACTTTAGTACATACTTATATGTGTATGTAATTCGTCTGCTCTGGAGATCACCCTAGGATTTGTCTGCTTCCGCTTAGGAACTTTTTTTCTGTTCAACTGCCTCTATTTAACTGTATTGATAGAAAATGACCAGCAGAGGTCAGTAAAATACCAGAATTGCTTTCTGCTTAGGAACATTCTTTTTTAAAATGTTCTGGCAACTGCCTCTATTTAACTTTCTTGATAGAAAACGACCAGCAGAGGCCAGTAAAATCCTAGAATCACTTTAGCATTCTCTAGATTCCAGTCCATAGAAATCGTCTTCCACAAGCACCCATAGACAATATTTTTTTCAAATCTTCTATTTTCACTGATATGACCACCGAAGGCCCTGCTTTTATATTAAAATCAGAGCTATGAAATGGTGTTACACAGTTTGGTGCTACTTTCCCTCCATGTTAAAGAACAGTAGATATTTCAGCACCCAGGCTAATGTGCTGCATAGCTAAATACATATAAGGTCCCAACGGCGAGACCAATTGCATTGCAAATGCTTGTTTTAAGATTCCACCTTGCTACGTGAAGCAACACTTGCATGAAGATGTGCCTCTTTGTTAATTATTTCAGGATAGCTAAATGGCGAAGTGTAGTGGCCTGGTCACAAGTGTTATAATTTTTTTTTTTTGCACAAGATAATCTTAACTCCGAGGAGACAAGACAACGTAAGTCAGGACGGAACAGCAACCAGGGACGGGAATTAATTTGTTTGGAAGAAAATTCACTCTTTCTCTTATGAATCGGTATGTGCTGGCAATCAGAGGCGAGTTGAGTTTTTCACTACCCTTTTACAGTATTATGCTCACGCTACTTTGAATAATTCTCACTCCTGTATTTCATCTGACTGCTCTCGATTTGATTGATTTCAGACATAATATTGACTTCACATTAGGCGGGTGCTATCATTTAGAAGCCTAATAGTGGCTTGCATTCTGCAGCATAAGAAATTAAACAAAAGCAGGATCAAAATGTAAGAATTATTAGGATTAAGGGTTCATCACCATGTTTCCGAATAATGGGCAGAAATGCACTGCACCCTGCACGGCTATAATAGTAGCACATTCTTCGATTACACTGCTGTACACCCTGATTCGAATAGTTTGGTTACATCGGGCTTGATTCACGAACAACATTGTTAAAATTGTTAATTTGCACCTGCAGATTTAGGGGCATATCAGCAAGGGCGGCGATAATTATCGCTCAGCGCTCTTAGCGTGAGGATATTTATCGCCGGCCAACTCTGAATTTTATCGCGGAGATAGCGTGCTATCAGCAACGCTTATCTCCAAAGCGATAAGATTCACAGCGCAAGCTGCCAATTGTGAGATTATCGCTGGAAATACAGCGATAGTCCCACAAGCTTTGGCGATAGCTTGCTGATAGGGATAGACATACTTAGCCATGATATCCACAATACATAGGATAAAAATTCTCACGCTAACAGGCTAACGTGAGATTATCGCTGGAAACCCAGCGATAATCTCACGTTACCTTGTTGATAGGGACAGGCAAACTTAGCCATGATATCCTCCTTCCATAGGATATCATGGCTAAGTCAGAAAAATACCAGACGTAAAAAAGCAGCGTTAACCGTGGTTAGCGCTGCTTTTTTTTTTATCTCTAACTGGGTTAGCGATATCCTTGATAATAGAAGAAATGTCCCTTAGCGACATTTCTCCTATTATTTTACTCTGGAACACCCCCTTTGCATCTCATTAGAGATGCAAGGGGAAGCGTAGAGTAAAAGGGTGCTAACATTCAAATTTGCGTGTTAGCACCCTGTTGCTGATAGGGCGCTAGTTTTATCTCTGCATTTTTGGCTTTTAAAGCCAAAAAAGCAGAGATAAAGCCCTTATTGATATGCCCCATTATTCTTTGGTCAGGTGCGAATTACTACTTGGCCAAAATTCCAAATAGTTTACCCGAATAGCTGTTTCATGTCCAGGTTTGCAGGCTTTTTTTTCTGTGGGGAATTCTTTTTTTCTTGTGGAGAAAGCCCATCCCTATGTCCCCAACAATGTTATGGTGATTCGTTCGACATCCCGCCCTGGAAGGTAAGTTACTCCAGTGGGAGTAAATCTCCAACAATTTCTAGAATGGCAAAGAGTCAGATCTAACTTTGGGGATGCCAGCCAGGAATAACCATCTAATGGATTGTCTTCCATATAGAATGTTGTTTGGAATACATATAGTGACTCTTGCTCACACAAGCCTACACTTTGTGTAGATTTCCAAGGTATTATTGTAATTCAGTGAATTGCTGGAAAAGTGCAAGTCTGCCTAGATGTTACACATAATTCTCCAATGAACATATGTATGCTTCTCTTTTGTAGAATGGGGCATTTATGATTTTGTTTGTTTCAGATTTTCAAAAAATGTGGAGCATGTCTCTGCATTTTCGTGCTTTGTTTATCTTAAAGAAATATATTGTTGCTTAGGTTACATTTAGAACAATATATGAATAGGGTGACTAGTAATTAAAAGTGTTTGCAACATTAGGAATTGAAAATAAAAAACAGTTTGACCGTCAGAGTCTAGATTAATTTATAACACACTGATGTCTGCAGCAGAACCAGGAACAAGGGCTACATGTCAAGATCACTATTTCCCCCCATCAATTCCAATTGGTAAAGACACTGCAATCCCAAAACATCAGAATAACTTTAAACTGCAATCTGTGGCAGTAACATTGTGATCTCGCTGCTATAGAGGCGCCGTGTCCATCTGCCAATTCCAAGAACATGACATTATATTGCTGCAAATGCACTCTATTACTCCATCAGTTCCAGGAACACTGCCATCTTTCTAAATCAAAAGCAGTCTAGTCCTCCACCACTGCTGGGGAGATTACAAATCTACAACATCAGAAACACTTTGCTGCCATCAACGACTGCAATAATACAATTCTTCTACATCAAAAGTGGTGCAGCTCTTCAAGGCTGCCAAGAAAACAAATCTGTCTACATCAGACATAGTTAACTTCTGCATTACTCAGCTAGAAATCCCCTGAGCTGGGTATCTAATACATATATTGTATTAAGAACAATCTGTGGGTGTTACTAAATGCGACGCAAATCAATTGCAACAACTGAGTCTGTCAACTCGAACAGGCAGCACTAATCGGAAACAAAATTAGTTGAACTATTACATGCCAGTCCATTCGATTCCTTATATTGTTGGAGATGCGATCCCGCATGCACGTGTGTGAAGAAGAGATTCAAGAAGTGCATGTGTATGCATGCATGCATGCTTGTATATTCGTGTTGTATGTTTCCATGTTTGTGTGTACTGTAGTGCATGCTTACCTGCGTGTTTGTGTGTGTGTATGTGTTTGATCACTACGCAGCCATGTCCAAAGTATGTCAAAGTACCTGTACTTGCGGGACAGCAGGTTTTCCCAGGAAAACGGCAATAACATCCATGCGTTTTGTTAAAAGGAAACACAATTGTGTTTTTTAAAACATCAATTACGTCTAGGCGTTTTGCTTTAATTATGCCTTTAAAGCAGGTGCTCCCTTCATGTGGAAGATTACTTTGAAGTCGGTTTAAGTAAAATGCCTTTTACAATTGTGTGGAAGCGATATTAGTCAATAAAACGCAACTCTCATATTTTTCCATTTAATAAGAAAACGTGTAAATAAACTTTCTGCCTACAGACAGACCATTATGCTGAACTGCTTTAAAATGTACATAGGCACGAAAACACTGCCCAAGAAAGCGAACAACAAAAAAATTCATATGAAAAATATAATATTACTTCAACTGAAAAGTTTAAAAACCCTTAGCCATCTTGGTGAAAATGCAAAGGTCTGAAGGAATATTTGATTAGCGTTTTTGCTCGCTAATCACCTACGCCCACGTTAATGGATGGATTTTCGTGTTTAATGAACGATGTGCAAGAATATAACTTTTGCCCAGATGTACTAAATGACTGAATGCCGCAAACTCTATGATTCGGAAAATGGCAGTCTTTGCAGCCTCTAAGGGCCAGATGTACGACACTAAATCGCGGCTCCACAAACGGGCAATCGGCCTGTTTGCGATCACATTTTAGGGCATGTACAAACCTCATTTTGCGAATCGGTAAATTTTACTGATTCGCAAAATGAGGTTTGCAACTTGCTATTAGGAAGGGGCGTGCCAAGGGCGTCTCTTCCAAATAGCGACTCGCATTTGTATGTATGAATGTTTTCCGACCACAATTGGGGTCACAAAACACTTGGGGGCAGATTTATGACGACTGGCGCATCCCTGCATATCAGCAGGGATGCGCCAGTTATTATGCGCCACAGCTGCGCCACCATGGATGCGCCGCATTTATAATGCGGCGCACCATGGGGCAAAAACGGCACAGATGCGTGACGCATCTGTGCCGAAAAGTGGCGCATTGCTGGAGTTGCGTCGCAAGCGCGACGCAGCTCCAGCAATGATCTGGGGGGCCCTATCTCTACAATGCTGCGTCAATCCTTACGCCTGCTTCAAGCAGGCGCAGGGTTTTGACGCAGCATGGGCCTAAAAGTGACTGAGTGAAATCTTGTAGATTTCACTCAGCCACTTTTAGGAGGCGTTCCTGCGTCGGAACGCCCCCACCTGCCCTGGAACGCCTACATGTGGCGCAGGACTTTACAACGTGACGCATCTGCCAGATGCGTCACGTTGTAAATACCCCGCACCATGGCGCAGGATTTGCGCCGCTGCTGCGTCACAAAAGTGACGCAACGGCGGCGCAAAAGTGGCGCAAGTGCAACATAAATCTGCCCCTTGCAATTTACCACCTACTTCAAGTAGGTGGTAAATCATTCGGAAACAGTAAATGGGTCAAAAAATATTTTTGACGGGCAGGCAGTGGTCTGCCCTTAAAAAATGAAACTGAAAAGTTTCATTTTCCTTTTTTTGTAAATGCATCCCATTTTCCTCTAAGGAAAACAGGCTACATTTTTTTTTTAACTGCTTTATTTAACCCCTTCAGTGCCTGCCCCTTTCCCCGCCCTGTGCCGGCCGTTTCATTAGCGGGCGGGGTTTATGACGAGCTGGTCTCGTCATGGGCACAGCGCAACCGCGGCCCATGACGAGACCAGCTCGTCATGGGCATTGAAGAGGTTAAAAGCAGTCACAGACATGGTGGGAAGCTGACCCCAACAGGCCACCATCCCTGTGAGTGCTAGCCATTCCTAGTGGGGTCGTAAATTGCGCCTGCAATTTGCGACGCCATTAGGAATCGCAAACAGTGTCTGAGACACTGTTGTACATCTCAATTTGCGAGTCGCATGTTGCGAGTCACAAATGTGTCGCAATTTGCGACTCGCAAATTGGTGGGTCGTACATCTGACCTAAATCATGTATTCTATGTATGAGAATCATTTTGTTAGATGGAAAACTTCAGGCTTGCAGAATGGATTATGTAACTCATACCGAATTGCAGTTTAAAAGGGGGCATTTAATGGATGTGACTTCCTAATTGCGAGTCAATATGATATCTATCAATGGTTTGTAGCCATAATTACAATCAAACGCCCCTGATCTGTTATAGATTACCAAGTTGAGGTGTTAACTGATTCGCTTGAGGGGGACCCACATTAGACTCCCTTCCCATATGGTTTCAAGCTTGAGGCGAGTAGGCAGTGGTTCTTGGAACCACTGTGAGCCCTCACTGATTTTTTTTTTTTTAGTAGCCCTGGTTCTGAACAGCAACTCGGATGCAGGCTGCTTTAATGAAAAAAAGAGTTGGGGGCATGTCTATCATGGTGCCCATGGAAGTCTGATCTCACCGACCTCTGCCACCCATTTACCCTTTGGGGCTGACACCGACCTTATTTGAACAGTTTTTAGACGGTACCGGCCTCGTGAGTGACTCCTTTCTACCATCGACAGTGTGGGAGCCCTGAGTGATGCAGGGCCCCTTGAAATGTTGGTGGCTCTGGGAATGGCTCCTCAACTAGCCACAGGCTTCGGACGCTGACGGCCTGCCTAGGAGACACCTCATGGTAGACCCATTCTACTTTCTCTGGGCTTAGAGGGCAACAAGCCATCTCTGCGGCTGACACTCTTCCCACGGGTGCCCGCCTCCCCATTTGTGGCACGCAAACTGCAGCAGCCGCTTCCTAATGCCAGCCCTTGATTGCTGACTGAACCATGGACCAACGCTATATACTGGGACATGACAACAAATGATGGATGGAATGCTGAATAAAACATTCAACCCCAGTCAAGAGATCTGGGTTAAATCCATCGTTCTTTTGCTCACTATGGACCCAGCCATATTTAAATCAGTCTGGACCCTGTTCCTCATGGGAATAGTCCAGCCCGGACTGCCGAACCAGGTCTTCCCTGGAGTGGAAACAAGCCTCCTTGGACCGATTTTGGGGTAACACAGCTCATCAGCCAGGCTAGCTTGAATCCAGTGGCACAGCGAGCATGGGACCCACGTCTGGGCATACCCGTCCCACTTATGGTCATGGCATGAGGGTATGGCCGTCTCACCCTGTTCTTTATCAGGCCATCCCATTCCACCCCCAGGCCTTCATCCCCCACTTCTACCCGGTCAATATCAACTGCCCCGAAAATTGAAGTGAAACTGGCATGCCACACTTAAGGACTGGCTAGCTATGGTGCAGGGGTTGTGTCCAGTTAGGAGTGTTGATGGCTCTGTGCATCCACGGGCTCCCCCCAGAACCATGGAAACATTGTCAGAGGATTACAAGACCTACCTCCTCCCGCGGCCAATGGAAACCTGTATGTAGGCCTCGCTGGCCAAACGGTACCACTGAGGCCTGGGTGACTTGGAGGCTGGCCCAGTTACCCCCACCTGAGAAGCTGGCAGTTGGAGCCACTCTGTAGTTACTCTCAAATCCAGGACGGGCCCTTGCTGAGAGGGTATTTCACACATATGTGGTTGCCAGGTTTTTGGGCCTGCCAGTCCCCATGGGCCCTGCATGTTCCAAAACTTGGAGATGCAGGCATATCGTCCTACACTCCCACCTCATCCTGTGGTGCCTTTACTGAATACTTTGATGCCCCTCACACCTAGACACTGGATCCCTGCATAATGAGGCCTGCCATGTGGGGCTCTTCCTGTCTAAGTGCCTGCTTTCGTTGCCACTGGTGAACCTCTAAGGCCCTGGAGGCAGGTGCTTCCATTTAGAACCGGTGGTTGGACCTTGTGAACCAGAGCTCATAGTATCTACTGGTGCAAGAACCTGGTGACTACATTGCCATGACCACCCAATGCAACTTCAAAAAGGACGCCACATTGAAAGACCTGTTTAACAAGATGCCAGTGGAAACACCTGACTAATTTAAGGAGATGTCTCTGGCAGTCAACGGCACACACAACTGTGAGCCCCCTGTCACGAAGGCATTTTTGGAGCAACTGTTCGGAATCCTCAGAGAAGATTTTGCGTCCCTCAAGCAGGACTTAGCAATGGATGTGAAGGATCTCTGTTGTGATCTGAATGATCTAGGTCAGCGAGTGAACTCTTTAGGAAAAACTTAAGATTCTTGAGAAGAGGAATTGATGGGCACCACTGGGAACTCCTGGAGCTGTGAGACAAGAATCTATAGCTTCTCTACCAACTGGAAGATCTTGAGAACAGATCTTTGGCATTGCAGACAATCCCTGGCAAAATAGAGGAGTTTGTTGTCCCTCTATTCTGTCACGTGACTCCAGCACCTGCAGATCAAGAAATTATCCTCAACCATACCCACTGAGTGGGTTGTTCTGCCAGTACCCCTGGTCAGGCCCAAAACATCCTCACGTGCCTCCAGTACTACAGACAAAAAGAGATCATCAAGGCTGTGGTGCAGCATAAGTCTGTAATTGAATTTGATGGCTTAAAACTGTGGCTGTATCAATATCTTTCCCCAATAACTTTACAGCGAAGATAGGTCCTCCGACCCTTAACAGACTGTTTGCGGGAGGTTGGAATCATATATAAACCCTTCCAGCTCCAGTTCGCTTGGCACAATGAACTGCAGAGTATCCGCACCTTGGAGGAGATACAGGTGCTGCTAGATGTACTACTGGGGGATACTGGGGGATACTCGGGCACCCTCTCTGTTGAAGATCCAGAATGTACTACATTGAGTCTGTGCTGCTCTACTCGCCAGCGGAAAATGACACTGGGAAAACCCTCAGAGACCGAAAGCCATATGGAACGGGCTGCGCTGCTCAAACAACTACAGCACCATGACAGTGTTGCAGAGGCACAGAGCAAATACTGAACGTTCCATGACCTGGACTTTGGTCCCCATTGTCAGTGAGCGAGGTGGTCCCGGCATCATCTTCATCACGTACCAAGCTTACCGGCTTCACAATTCTACCCCTCCTCTTTGATGTTGAATTACAGCGGTGGAGCTCCATAGCTCCACTGCATTGGAAATCAAATAGATACATAGCAACAGACATGGACCCTCATCAACTGGTCATTATGGCTCCCAGGTAGGGAACCGCTTGATTGAGCAGTTCTTTGCCCCCACCTTCTCCTCTGATACCCTTTGTCAGTACCAACCCATCACTGACACCTCATAATAACAACCCATGTCCAGGACTTATCTACCTCCTCAGATGAGCACAGCCCCCACCAGGTTATAATATATCCTTGCCTAGATGATCACTATCCCCAACCTTAATGTCAGAGGCCTTAATGCTCCAGTAAAGTGTCCTGCATTTCAGTCGTTTAGGAATGTGAAATGTAATACTTGTCTCCTGCAGGAAACCCAGTTACTCATAACTGATTAGAAACGCATGCGCTCTAGGTGGTGACCGTCAATATTTTTCCTCTCGGGCAGTGAAGAAGGCAGGGGTGGCAATTCTACGGTGGCAATTCTACTGGTGACACACTTTCATGGGCGGGTGACCCAAGTTTATACTGAATTACCTGGCAGGTTTTTTCCTTGCAAATGGATTTGAAAGGGCATGGGCTCGTGCTGGCAAACATCTATGCCCCCAATAGCCAGCAGGAAAGGTTACTTTTGGAAGCTTTACGTCAGGTGCTTTCCACACCAGATACAGATATTATTTTAGGATGAGACATTAACATAAATGTGCAGAAGGACATATCTGTACAGCGACTGGCACAGACTAGCTACCTTACAATAACATTCAAACAGTTTCTATCGGACGCGGGTTGGCTAAACTATCTTTTCAACGGTGCACCAAACATACACCTGCATTGATTTTTTCCTTACCTCCCCTCGGATTCCAAGGGTGAAAACAGTTGTGGATATTGGTGCGGTGACCCTGTCTGATCACTCCCCTCTTACACTCTGTTGCACTCCCACTTGTCGCTTTACCATCTCCACGGGTCTGGTACTTAATGTGAAGCTCTTCACATACTCACTGAAATCGCTACAGCAATCACCTCTTTCCTAGAGATTAATGATGAACCTACCACTTCACACTTCAATTTCGCTTCTGTGGGAAACCCTGAAGGCCATTGTGTGGGGCATCTATATGGAGAGCAGGGAACATAAAACAATGCCATACTCAAATGATGTCCTTTTGGTATTGTCGGACCCCCCATGCTGGCAGTGATGGAGGAATTGGAGACTTTTAGGAGAGTCTCTGGTTTTAAAACCAACCTTCATAAGTCTTCTATCCTCAACTTGACCATACCAGAGGCTGCCCAGGCCCAGCTTGAATCTGGGTTCCTGTTTACATGGGTTACACAAGGGATAAGCTACTTGGGTCTACAAATACACCCTACAGCAGACCATTTAGTGGCATATAACTATGGAGGCCTCCTGGCAGTTACCTGCACAGACCGCTCCAAGTGGAAGAGCTACAGACTTTCATGGCTGGGTTGCTTGACGGCGATCAAGATGACGCTCCGACATGCCAAAAGCCGATAGGTAATGCAAATGCTGCCCCTCTAACCCCCTAAACCACAGGCATACCTTTCACAAGCAGAAGGCAGTTTGGGGGTTCACAATCTATAATTACTACTTCTAGGCAGCTCAGATGCAATACATGGTGGAGTTGTCTTGGACTAGCACCGAAAATCATTGGAGCGTCATTGACCAGGCTGTGGCAGGCATCCCGATCTTGGAGGTTCCATGGTTGCCAAAGCCACACCAACTCACAGGAGTCTACATCACTCCAGTGTTGCAAGCCACTGCAGGAGTGTGGGACAAAGTGCAGCTTTGGCAGGGACTATCTACATCTCTGTCTCCCCAAACGCCGATAATAGGAAACCCAGACTTTCCCCTAGCTTAATGCGCTTATGCATTTTCTATGTGGCAGGGGACTAACTGCAAACAGATAGGTTCAATGCTGATGGCATCATGGACTTCCTGCAGATTCCGTCAGCATTTATAATCCCATCCACAGTATGTTGGCAATACATGGCTAATTGCCACTGGTTAACACAGCCTTGGATTCATTCCCATGCTAGCCGACCACTTACACCATTCGTGAAATGGCTCCTTACACATTCCTCCAACAAGTACATCCTTTCTGACATATACACTTTCCTTACCGCCCCACAGATACCATTGAAGATGCCTGCTTGGCGTAGGTGAGAGG
The DNA here is from genome assembly GCF_964204655.1 of Triturus cristatus. NCBI lineage: Eukaryota > Metazoa > Chordata > Amphibia > Caudata > Salamandridae > Triturus > Triturus cristatus. Next base: position 1,207,097,374 of record NC_140591.1, on the reverse strand, counting down.
GGAATGTGAGCGTGCCTTCATAGTTAAGGAGAGGTGCGATATCCTTCACTGTGCCCATGCCTCTGCCCCTAATACTCGCAGTAAAGAAATGTCATTGAAGATTGCCCCTTATTGATATTTCCCTCTGGCCAGAGTCACCCACTGAATGTGAATAAAGACAGCACATGCTAGGGACACTGTGGACAGACAGGCACTCTTACACATTTGCTTTGGCAATTCCCCAAACTATGTTAGTTTTGGATGAGGTGCTAGCTGCGGTGAATGATATATTTGATACTGACATACCCAGGTTCCGCAGATATGTTTTGCTGGGCCTTCCTAATCCCCTGACATATCCTTTGAAGTCCACTTGGGGCCATGCCATCACCCTGGCCCTGGGAGCCGCTAAATAGGTCCGATTTTCCAGGTGGAGCTCTGATGTTTATATCCCCCCGCTGGGTGTTGGATGTAGGTGGGCTGCTGTTGTATCTGTGTTTGCACCATAAATACTAATAAGAGATCTTAAACCTGAAAAAAAAGATTTTTCTATTGTGTAAGTATCGGGATATTTGTATGCTGTCCACTGCAGGCCAACAACCTTGTGATTGTACACAATTGCAGGGGGTTGCAAATTTCACCCATATTGATTATCGATTAGGCAGCAAATCGCAATGGAGGGAAAAAACAGGAAAGAAGGCAAGGAAGTATGCCCTCCTGATTAATAGCCATAAAGAATACACCTTGATCAAGATTTGACAGGCAATAGAGAGAGATATAAGTTCTAAAATGTATAGGACGAAAAGCCCTCACCCAGCATTAGGTGGCATGCTACATAATGAATCCTCTCCTGGCACAACTCTGAGTGATCCTGGTGCCGGCTATTACCCCTATGCAGGGAAGCTTGTGAAGTCTCATCAGGGGTGGTAGCAGTATGGGTTCTGCCTGCTGAGCAATAGTGGAAATTGTGTGAGGGTATTTTAGTGTAGAGTGGAGCAGGTATAGGTTAAACTAGCCTATTGTAGTAAAAAGGAAAGTTTTACTATACCCGAATATAGCACATTATAACGCGATGTATTACATAGCGTACTTTTACAACACGGTTGTTACAATGACCGTGTTGTTACTACACATTTCATTTACATCGCAAGTCATTATAACGACTTGTTGTAGGGGGCACCCTGGACTTAGGAATAGTATTTTTTACTATTCCTACTCCAGTTTGTGCAACAGTAAGGAAGGTGTTGGAATTCATTTCCAATACCTTAGTGCCCCCTACAGCAAGTCGTTCTAATGAGTTGCGATGTCAATGCATTGCGTACTAACGTGGTCGTTGTAACAACCGCGTTGTAATAGTACTGCGATGTAATGACAGTGTTGTAAACGCTGTTTCCCACAGGCACCCTTGATTGAGGTGTATGGGCATTCATCAGGATTGTACAGTCCTCTCCACTGTCATGGACTGGGAAAGAATTTATCAGAGAAGTCTGAAGCTTATAAAGTTAATGGATTTATAACCAGTGGTCAAGAGATCTGCTCTGTAGATTCACATGATTGAAGACATATCTTTCTTGAGGCTAGCATTTCATCTCTATCGAGGAACCAGGGACCATGTGCATGGCTAGATGAAGGAATGCTTGAATATGCCACTTTCACAGTGCACAGCTGTCATAATACGTGCCAGTGCTCCTACAGAACATGAAGATGATGGGGATCAACATGACTGGAATAGACAAGTTTTAAGCCTTCTCTTGAAAAAGCATTCATCCAGAGAAGCCCTAATACATAGTTGCAATGCGCTCCACCTTTTTGGGACAAGATGAGTAAAAGATCAGCCTCCCAAAAGGGTGTGCTCAACCGAGAGAACTCTGAGTAACAGTTGAGTGTAAGATCTTAAGGATCTACGAGAGGCATATTGTTAATTTCGCTTTCTTAGATAAACAGGCACTTTGTCTTGCAAAGTATGGCATGTAAAGAGCAGGCCTCTATGAGAAATACGCTTGCGAACTGACAGTCAATGTAGCAACCTTAGGTGTACAAAAGATAGGGTCTGTTTTTTTTATATTGAGAAGCCATGTGCCATGGCATTCTGAACCAGCTGGAGACACTGAAGAAGGTATTCCAGAAGGCCAAGATAAAGAAAATTTGCATAATCAAGGCAGGAGGTAACCAAAACGTGTACTATAGTTTTCTGGTGCATTCTGGAATCAGGCTCAAGAGCTTTTTCAAGTTTTTCAAAACCAAAAAGTAGGTACCCGAAATAGCTTTCATCTGTGGGGCAAAAGGGAATTTGTTATCAAATCTGATCCCCAAATTTCTAGTCTGTAATAACAGAGTTGGAGGAGCACCAAGTTCCAAAAGCCACCAGACACTGGACCAAAGTGTAGGGGGCCAGCGGAAAGGTATAACCTCCGTTTTAGAAGTGTTTAGCTTTAGGCAACTCTGCTTCATGCAATCTGTAACTTGTAACAGACAGAATTGCAAAGACAGTTGTAGACTGCTGTTGTCCTCAGAGAAAGACAGCAGGGGCTGAGTATCATCTGCATAGGAAACTAACTTAAACCCCAAAGGTTGGATAATGTTTGTCAGTGAAGCCATATAGATTTAAAAAGAGTTTGGCTAAAGGCAGACCCCTGATGAACACCAAACAGATGAGGTGCAGATGAAGATAGGAAAGGAGGGAGACAAACAGATTGGTCATCATCATATTGATATGACTGAATCCCATGTAGTGACAGACCTCCAATCCCCTGTATCAAAAGCAGCAGACAGATCGAGTAGGACCACTAAAGCTGCCTGCTCCTGGTCAAGACTCAATGGGAAAAATTTAGAAACTTCTAATAACGCTGATTGAGTACAGTGACAAGGTCTGAAACCTGACTGTGAATCATGAAGAATGTTACTGTCTTCAAGAAACTAGTTGAGCTGGGGAGTCACAGCTTTTTCTAGTATTTTAGAAAGAACCCGGAGCAGAGAAATAGTTCTTTATTTGGATAAGGCCTCAGGATCTTCAGATAGCCTTTTCAGGAGTGGTAGTAAGTAAGTATATTTCCAGTACTTAGGAACCATTGCCTGACAAAAGGAGTTGTTCAGTATGACATTTGATAAAAAATTGATAAGGTGCTCGACCTTTGATAAAATAACAGAGGGCAAGGATCAAGAGAGAACAAGTATGACAATTCGAAATGGCTTGTGCTGAGTCAGTTAATGAGATGGACTGGAAATAGGTAAGTAAAGGACAAGAAGGACAAGTGTGCAGGCATCTCACTGATTGGAGTAAATGAACCCGTTTCCCCAAAACTCAGCGTAAATGTCTTCAATGTTTTCCTGGAAGGATAGCAAAAGATTCTCACAAAGCTCCAAGGAATAGTCAGAGAGCAGGTTATAGGGGACAAAAATGAGTTAATAATTTTAAAGACCTCTTTAGGCATGTTAGAGACTCCCATGATTTGATTAGAAAAATATTCAGATTGAGTCTTACCAACAGCCACTTGGTAATATTTAAGGGCATGTTTATAGGCCAGTTTCTGATCACCACTGTAATTGTTCTTCCAAAGCTGCTCCAATTTCTTACAGTTAGATTTAATATAAAGATCAGAATAATACAGGGGGCAGAAGGGAAAAATCTGGCTGTGGATTTACTTCTAAGCGTGGCAATCAAATGTATTGCCGAGCTCAGCAATTATTAAAAGAGTAGGTGCCAAGTTCTAAGTCATCAAACAATTGCGGAACATAATTGTAAAGTTTAGATGGCAGGTTAAATTCATTTATTTTCTACCAAGGTTGAGGGTAGTGCAAGCTGGATATGAGGATGCAGACTTGCCTGGCAGTGTAAAATCCCAAGGAATAAGAAAGTGATGAGACCTAGGAATGTTTGTGAGTAGGTCGGGCAAATTGGTACAAATTAAATCAAGAGTGTGACCTGCCTCATGAGCGGGGCCACAGACATGAATGTTAACATCATTCAGAACTGTGAACTTGGCAAATTTGAGGAAGAAGCAAATGAACCAAAATCTTGGTATGTTTGAGAGAAAATGACACCCTCATAGAAAGAAGATTGCAAAGATGTAAGGGATGCACATATATATTCAGAGCAAAGCATAATTGCAATGCCACCCCTTTTACTATCCTGCCTATCAAAGTGCTGACTACCAAAACTGAGCGGTACCGCTAATGCAATGTCTGGGTGAGAAGTGTCTGAAAGCTAGGTTTCAATAAGAAACAGCATCCCAATTATTAGAACAAACCCAATCATAAATATTTTACACATGCTTTGAGAGAAATCATACATTAATTAAGCAAGCCTTGAACATATGCTCAGGGAGCTCAGCTGGGCACTCCTTATTGTGAGCCACTGATAATGATTCTTTCCGAAGGTGCACGAAAACAAATTGATCTGGGATCGACATACAAGGAGGGAAGCAGGTTCATGGATAGAATCAATTTTTACCAGATGATAGCAGGGTTGAGCTTCACTTAGAGCTTTTAATTGACAAGAATTATAAGTTACTTTACCACAAACTGGAGGGCAGATAGTGAAACCACCAGCATGGCTAGCGCTGGACATTGGCCTGATGTCAATGGACGCAGATGGACTTGCCTGTGTTGCACCTTTGGCTCACCAGCAACGTGCCAGCAGTGTGTCCACAACAGTGTGCAGAATAAATGGGCTGCATTGGAGAACAAAGCCCTGACCACTGGACGAACTAGAGTGCCACTACCAGTAAAAGGTGGCTCAAAAATGTCCCACCAAACAAAAATGAGGTGTAAAGCGATTGCACTAGCCATGGTCCCCTGTGGCAACCAAAAATCCCCGACAATTAAAATAAAAATCAAATCTAAGTTAAAATCCAGTTTTTCAAAGTACAACAGTTTTAAAATTACAGGATTGTTTGATACCCAACCACACACCATGTGTGTCTACTGTCATCGGCCCCAGTGTACAGATTGAGTGCGTAAATCAAGAAGCTTCAATGGGATAACCTTTCTGTAATCAGTGTATCCAAGAATGGCATTATAGATATCATGGTTTGCATTTTACATGCGATCATTAAAAAACGTATTCATGAAATGATTAGAAGTAATAATTTACATCAACAGTGAGTTAAATTTGAAACATGGATGGGATAGTCCACTTAGCGCTGGGGGAGTCTAGTCCAGCAAAGACTTAGTCGTGTATCAGAAAATTGCAATGTTCATGCCATCTCACAGGGTTGGAGTAGAGTATCGTGACTTGGTGCTCCCTTTACCTCTATTATCAATTTCCCCAGTGTGTGTGCATCTTTCCACTTTGAGAATATTTGTCTGTGCCCATGTATTCTTACTTATTGAATCCCCCATCACTGCACATGATTATACTACAACATCAATGCATCCTTCTCTGAGGTGTCCTGTGTGGTCTCATCAACCAGAGTGTCATCCCCTAAACATCAACCCTAGAGATCACTCATAATTCACAATCACACATTGTGTTATTCTCTTATTCTCTGATTGCTTCTGTAGTAATTCCTTCTTTATTTCTCTTGCCCACCATTGAATGCAGTAAGCTTGCTTTCTGCATTCAATAGTACTTGATTTATAGGTCCCTGGTAGATAAGCCGTTTAGGTTATAGAACATATTTTGACACCCACAGGCCATTTTCCTGAGTCTCCTTATGCTCTCCATTCTGAACTTTCCCTTTGTACAATTACTAATGCAATTAATATCCAGGTTTTCATTCACTGTTGGGTTTTGAAACACATCTTTGCTTCTCCACATGTCTGTGTGGAATTATTAACTAAGGGTGGGCGTAGTTCGCGAAGTAGCACTTCGCGAAGCTACGCAAAGTGAAGTTCGCACTACGCGAGCTACGCGTAGCACTTCGCGAACTGCGAAGTAACATGTTCGCACTGTGCAAGATGTTGTTTTCAATGATTGCACAGTGCAGAAAAGCAACCGGCACTGTGCAATCATTGAAAATGGCATCTTGCACAGTGCGAGCTGTAGTTTTCTGCTGCTCGAGTAGATTTTTACTCGAGCTGCAGCTTTCTCAACGCGAACTGGTAGTTTCTCATCGCGAGCGGTCGCGAGCATACGCGACCCCTCGCAATGAGAAACCTGACCTTCTCGCGTTGGGAATCTCGCCGGGAGGTTTATTTTCCATGCTCGCGATCGCGAACAAGGAAAAAGTCTCGCCAGGATGTCATTTTGCTTGCTCGCGGTCGCCAACTTGACGTTGAGGACCGCGAGCAAGCAAAAAATGACCGCAGCACTACGCAACACTACGCTACGCGTGTTCGCACTGTGCTACGTGCAGTTCGCGTAGTGCGAAGTAGCGCGAACTTCGCAAACTACGCGAGCGTAGCGTAGTGCTTCGCCCAGGCCTATTATTAACCCCAAAAAGCCACCCCTGACAATGACATATGCAGATGAAGATATCTTTACAACCGTGAAATGTTGTCACCACCCTGAGATATGTTTCTACTGTGACTTTGACTGCTGTCTTATTTTTTACCTATTTTACATTGAATTTTAACACCGCCATGAAGAAAAAATATTAAGGAATCACTAAACTGTAGACTATGGCTCCTAGGGTAGTCACCAATTACATTGGATATGCTCACAATCAACAAAGTAGTAACTCATATCCTACGCATGGTTATGTTACATGTAGTCAACTCAGTTTAATTCTCCAGCTATACTCAAAACTTCATCACTGATAGAACAACATAACACAGGCAAGCCAGATTAACCCCTTGCATGCCCGCCCCTTTCCCCGCCCAGTGCCGCGCTTTTTATTAGCGGGCGGAGTTCATGACGAGCTGGACTCGTCATGGGCACAGCGCCACCGCAGCCCATGACGAGTCCAGCTCGTCATGGGCACTTAAGGGGTTAAAACCAGAGCAACAAAAGACATGCTCATAGTTAGAATACAATGTAATGCCTATGAATGCGCCCTGGCACATTTAGTGATAGTGGATTGATGCATGGGCCTGGCAATGTGCCACACAGCAAAACCATTAGGATGTAGTCCATTATCAGACTAGACAAGAATCAAATGAAGCTAGACACAACAGCAAATAAAAATTCACAATGCTTCCATCTGTAATATCTGGGTGGTTATTTGTATTTATGTCGTAAATGAAAACGCCTGCTTTGAGATTTTACATACCACTCGGTGTCCACTATACATGAGTGTTTCTCAAAGACACATGTCTCTGACAGTAGATTCTGTGCATATAATAGTTGTTAACATGCACAACACAGTGATAATAATAAGTGAATAGTTGACTAGTGCCCTCATTTTCCATCTTATAGATTTTTGGTCGAGAGAATGTATGCATAACTGTTTTAAAGTAGCTATTGCTGATTGTCTGAGTCCTATTGGTCTTGATACCTACGGACCTGCATATAGTAAGAAACCTCTGATTGTTTTGATGCATTGTATGGAAATCTGATTACAGGTCCATTTGTGTTCTTCTTGCAGTGGTGTGTTTTGCTTGTAATATCTACTGTAGTTTTCCTTATGACTACTACAAGAGGACTAATTTGATAACATCCATTACTATGGTCCGTGAATTGTGTTGTGGCCTATGTAGTGTTTGGAGATGGTTAAGATGCTTCTTACCATTGATGTAATGCTAACATCCAGAACATGTGCGCATATTGCTTGGTGTTGTGCATATGTTCTTCTATTTATGTCCACTGGACTGCCTGAGTTGTGCCTCACGTGTCTACATGGTACACTTGACAGCAGGCCGGCAACTACAATGTTTAGTAACATTGTGTGGTGCTTAGCATGTTTGAGGCATGAACTCCTGAGAAAGGGCCTAATGTTCAAAGGTATTTTGCACTCACTAAGTACATGATTTGAAAAACTACATGATTTGTGACTGTAGACTGCTATTTACAAAAACCCTTTTACAAGTTTGAAAATTCTTTCAGAGATGACAAAGTGTTTTTGCGTTCCAGAGAGTAATATCTCCACAGTTTGTGACCACAATTTTTATTGGAAACTATTGATCAGTTATTGACACCTCAAAGGGGGTGGTATCTGGAAGAGCTGTCGTCAGAGGACGTCTTTCACTTTGGGTGTCATGATGGAGGTCTTCACGGCCTAGCAAGTAGTGGTCCAGATGACTAATGTCTGCTGTCCCTGATGTTTTCCCTAACTGAAGACTTTATTTTTAAAAGCAAATTTGGTCCCCCTTAATGGACATGGACTGCTTTTAAAAAAAACCAATTTAGGAATGCAAATCCAGGGATTGAGTTATGCTGTGCATTGCAGGCCTCCATTCCATTCCTTCCTCTTCGCCAATCACATGGGGTCGAAAATTGTTACCTGCCTAATAATATTCATTAGGCAGGTCATTCTGCTTATCCAGAGAAAACACAATTTGCAATCTCATCTCCTATTATATAACTCTTATTGTAAATTCCATTCGCATTTCCAAACCAGTTGGTGTGCACATTGCATATTCCTGACTAGTGAATGAGAATAATATATTGGACTGTAGTTTCCCCATAGAGAAATGAAAATCTTCCATTTAACGCTTGTTACACCTGTAAGTGAACACTGCAAAAGAAACTTGTGATACCACAGTTACAGCTGTTTCATTCTAGTCTCTGAGTAATTAATGCAATATGAATTATGGTTACATTGCTTTTTTCTGAATACCTCTCATGATGAAAAGGTGTGGTTAGTTGACCACATCTCAATATAATGCCTCTTTATCGTCAGATATTTCATGATTGCTGTAGCAAGACTGGAGCATCAATCTGGAAACTACAATGCAGCTTTGTGAAAGTACATCCCATTCACACTTCTCTAATTGTCTTCTTCACAGATGTTCAAAGTGTGTATGTATGAAGCACCAGTATACCGCTAACAATTATCAATAAGATGGACCCTTTGTCAAGTGTACTAATTTGTGAACTTGTAAAATGCATCAATGACATCTGCTGTTATCACCCATCCATCTTTCAGGATGCTATTGGACAATTGTCAAACTGTGGGTCCATGTCTCATTTGAATGTTTCTCCAGTCCTTCAAATTTGTTTTCTCCCGAACCAGCATTAGTTTATTGCTTTTCATAAGTGATTGCCCTTTTTGATTTATCAGATTATGTAATTTGGTAATTCCTACTTTGTCTGCCACAGACCCATTTTTAACTTCCCACAAAATTTATATTTATGCGTCTATCTGTACAATTTCCAGATGATCTGAATCTACATAACTGTTAGCACAAGCTGGATACAGCAGGTTGACCCTGTGTCTTTGCTCTATTGTAGGTCATGTAATCTCTAATGGGGAATGTTTTGCATCTTGAGTAAAAGTGAATATTATTGTCGAGTTGTGTTTTGAATTTTTCATGTAATGCAAGCACGGTCCATGTGGTCTTGTGCAAAGTTCGCTCAGATTATTTGTTTGAGTCTTGATTGTTTTTCTTTCCTATGTCCACTTTTTATGATTTTCACATTTTTCACTCACCTCTAAATTGGCATGTGAGCCAACATTTTTGCAGTGGCAAATTAAAAGATTCTCTTTTAATTTGGATTTCGACTAAGTGACTCTCCATCACTGGTCTTTCTAACTTTAAAAGGCTCTGTGCATGTTTTGAATGCCTCGATTTTAGAGAAGCATGCCACTCTTATGAGTGGATGTGATTTGTTTTAACCTGTTTTTTAAAAGATGCTGGTCAGGTTGATGTGCAGCATGTGGGCATGCCCAAGATCTCAGATTATTTTTCAGTTTATAAATGGTCCTCACAAACAACATTTTCAAAAATTCCTAGTTTCAAAGCTGGCAAGAAAACGTGGCTCGAACTCCAAGTGATTATATTGACTTAACACTAAGAAGAACATTTCACAACTCGCCATTGGTGATATGATTGCATATGTATTTATATCTGTCCACTTATTCTATGACGCGATAAAGGAGAATATATCTGAAGCAGAAAAGATCAGATTTGGAAACACAAATATTTCATGAACTAGGTAAAAAAGCTGTCTTGAGCAGCTTCTATTTCATGAGCGCATCTGGAAAATAAAATTGAGTTCTCTGTACCTCTTCAAAGCACTGACACATTTCTGCAAAACATTCTGAGAGAAATCAATAACATATCAGGAACACAGTGATACTAGACAGTTCAATTTCACAAAGTCTGAAGATCAATAGCTTTAGAACAGCTTTTCTGTTCTTCACAATCTGATTCTGACTGAATGTAATAACTAACGTCAAGAATACATGTATGTAGCAGTGCATTAAAGAGAGAATGCAAGAAGGAGACAGTGCAAGATTGTAAAGCAATCACCTATTTTCAGAGTACAAAATGAAGACTGCATGAAGCTGCATTTGTAGCGGGAAAAGAAACAAATGAGTTGCAGGTGAACCAATAAAAAAATTTCTATATCGCTTTAGGAATAAAAAACCTAACATATAGTGTTCTTATTTAAAATAATTGTATACCATTTAAAGGTATATTATTGCTACAAAAGAAAGCCTGAAAAATTGATGAAAGTTGTTTTCTGCTTCCAGCAGTCAACAAACTACTATTCAAATCAAGAATCTTTTCTATGAGAAGATGCGTGTTTTGATGAGAGTGCTTTGGTTAGAATATGTGACACATATTGTTAAATTGCCATCTGAAAGACAGTTTGCTTATTTATACAGTATATTGAAACTATCACAAAATGAGTAATATAGTAACAAAGATGCAAATATATACTGTTAATTCAGCATGTACACCTTCAGAAATCATGGGAAAGATGCATTTTATCAGAGATGAATATAAAGTTCTTTTATTTCGTTTCTTGTTATTGATATGTATAGCATTTGAAACACCTGGAACATTGACTGTATTACACTTCTTATAATACATACAGAAGATACCGTTTTTTTATTACTTGATTGGAAAAGATGATTTCAACAAAGGCTTTGACTAGTCATGAAGGGGCCTATTTACAAAGAATTCACACAATGTAGCACAGCAAGTAAAGTTGAGCACTGCGCTGCATGAATGGGAGAGAACAGTACTGCACCATATCTTCTTAGACATCTTGCAGCTGTGCTCTCTCCCTGCACTGGTGATCTTCTGGCGGCAATGCACCAATGCATGCACCCTTTTGCCATAGTGCAAGGCTGTCTGCATTGCAGTCAGTATCGTTTTTGCACAGGAAGGGGGTTCATTCCTGCACACAAACAAAGGTATTTCCCTTTTTGCATGTGTGCTGTACAATGCAGAACACATGCAAAGAGGACAACACAAGGAGAAGTTAAAACAATTCCCCTCGTTATGCCTGCCTCAGGGAGGCATAGGATCTAGACCCAAATTCATGTCTGCAATTCTATATAGATGGAGATTTGTGTCAAATCCCATGAATGGTTGCACAGGATTTCTCCGTCTCCACCAACGGGAAAGACCACTTGACGCAAAGTAACAAAAGACAGCTGATTCCACTGCATTGTGTTCCCTTGAGTCACAAGCAAATGTACACAGGGATTTGCGTTGGTTTATAAATCCCACAAGAATACTTTGAATTGAACTACATTATCTGGGCAGAAGTATCTGTGATGGTGGCAAGGTAACATTTTCAATTAATGACATACTGAAGAGCAATTCAATAGTTTCCTACATTTTGAAATTTTAGACCAAATACAAACTGATAAAAAGAAGAAGGTGCCATTCAGAAGAGTGTAATGTTTCCAACCTGCTTGAATACCGGTGTGAAAAATTGAGTTTTCCGGGAGATAACTAGAGGTGAGTAGAACTTACAGAGTTTCACTCTGAGTAATTATGTGGGGTTACAGAAAAACTCAGCAAGATTCCATGGAATTCTGGCAACGGGTGGAAAATGTGCAGCTTCCACTGCAATTTAGCACCAGAAGCATGAGTAGCATTGAAAATCAGCGTGAACGGCATATTGTTTTGTGCAAGAGCGTGCGGACATTCGAGTTGATTTTGCTGCCGCTAGGGTAGAAAGTCTACTTGAGTGGCTGCAAATCTACTTGAACCTTCAGCCCTCTGTCCATGACCACTTGTGAACGCCAGCAACAGCTCACATTAGAAAATAATAATAAGGCAAGCATATTCTGAAGCCTCTTGGGAGATAAATTCTGCCGGAATTTGACCAGAACTCACCATTAAAGAAGGAGGTAGAGTGGCCAAAATTCCACCAGTTCCACTGGAGGAACACAATATTTTGCCCAACCCTAGTGATAACAGATTTAGTGATTCATGTTACTAAAGTTAAGGGCCTGATTTAGATTTTGGTGAATACAAAGTGGACCTCTATTGAATTGCTCTACTTCAATTCAGGGAGATCCTGTTGATGTTACCCTTTATATATTTATATAGTTCCCCCGTGGATTACCCTCTGAATAAATTTTTTTGCAAATGCTAACTAGATTATTGACCACCATTGATATGGAGAAATCAGGAAACATTTAGATGTATCCGTAATTAGCGAAGGCAGTCACTTGTTCATTTTGAGTAATGCCATTCATGATTAAGTTTCTCTACAATCTTGCCAAAATTACCCCAGTGTTGGTATGAGCAGTGACCACAGTGAGAACAAAACAAAAAGAAAATGCTAATTCTTCTGCAGAGCAAAACTGCACTTTATTGAAAAACAAGTAGTTTCCAGAACTGTTAATGTCTACAACGCTGCGAGCAGCTTGACTCCTAGGACAGTGATAAGTAAATTACTTACTGCAAAAAAAAAACCTCCCGATTATACACTCAATTGTTTACAGAATTATTTAGTGGTCCTTTGCCAACTATGGGACTACTGTTTTCCTTTTTGTATATATCTTTATATAGTCAGGTGTCACCCCTGTTAATTAACAACTTGTAAAGTATTTATGAGTGTTGAATTATTATTATTGAAAGGAATGAGAGAAATTGATTTGGAGGAGCCAGTAAACATGTGGTTGCAAGTCACAATTAGCAAGGAAAGTGGCTTGTAAATTCATTGATGCCCTTCCCTTTCCAGATTCTACTAAAGTAAGTAAACAATCAACAATACATAAGTTTATATAGAAATACAAAGTAGGCTTAGAATGCCTGAACCAAAACTGGTTTCTCTGTCTTAGAAACTTGCAGTTTACAATACCTGTGCTGTGCCCTGCAGGAGTTTTCCCTTGCTGGAAGAAGTACTTGGGTATTTTAACATTTCAGTTGTTCTGATGCAGTTACAAGCAGAACCACCTGAGACGGTTTTGTTCCTCTGAAGAAGGGCTTTAATGAAAGCAAAGCTTAGTGTTGCCAGGAGATAACTTCTGTGACAAATAATGGGCTAATTGTTTAAAAGAAAAAAGTTCTTACTAAATATTATCAGCAATTACTGATAAATCAAGAATGAACATTTAAATTCAAGGTGCAAGGACTCAATCTACCATATTGATATAGAGCGTCACCGTAGGCAGATATGTGAAAGGTTCTGTGCAGCTGTGTCTGAGTGCAAGCACAGCCTTATTTTAGGTACATAACTAAATAAACCTTAATTGCATTGATCCAAGGATTTGAAAAAAATCTAAGACCATCAGACTGTGGGTAGCAATTGGGATACAATGCATGGCTGAAGCTTAACAGTTCTGTGAAGGCCATCAAGAACTCAAAATCAAATTGAGATCAATGATAAGAAATAATGATAACTTAATTTTGGTAAAGAAACAACCTATAAGAACAAATCAAATTTCTAAACACTTTGTGAATTGGACTAAAACGTTCCTCTCTCAAGAACAATGAATAACAAATACTATCATACTAAGGTGTACACAATATGGAAAATCTACATCAAGAACTAAACAATGTGTGGTAGAATAAAAAGCAGCTGTAATGCACAATCGGCAGGACCACTGGAATTATGTGGCAGGAGAGGGCCAAATTATGCAGCATGGTTGACTAAATGATGCAACAAGAAAAGACAAGGTTGCAGCTTAATGCAGCTCATTTTGTGATAGCATACTTCATTATTTTGTCATTTTTACACTTGTTAACACTGTCCGGGTGTAGGTTGCTCATCATAAGTATCGATTTATCCCCCCAAAAAAGCAATAAGCAGATAGGGGACCAGTCAACCTTTACTAAAGGTCTTTTACTGCACAGCAACATGTGTCGCTTTAGTTTAGAACTTTTGAGCTACAAATCTTTTTTTTAAATTAAAATCTACAAATTATGCAGCAGCTGATGGATTATGTCAAATGTGGCAAATCCATAACCATACGGAATATGCTGTGCCCACACAATCATTTAATTCACCTGGACCTCCGTCAAACTGAAGGAACATCAATCATAAGTTGTAATACCTAATTTTGGAATAATAGAAGAGTCCTAACAGCAACTAGATTTGACTGCAAATACTAACTGGCTCCTTTCTAATTCGTTTTTCCCACAAAGCCAATTACAATTACATGAAATGAAAAAGATACCTTTGTAATACAAATCAACATTTTGAATGCAGACAATATTTTTATTCCATCCATTGTCCACACACTATACAATTGTTTGGAGGGATCTAAATCCAAGTATCCAGCCGGCTATTCCCTTGTGAGTGATCAAAATATATAAAGGCTCAAGGACTAGGGGCCAGATTTAAGAAAGTGTCTCCCAAAGCAGCACAGCAGACAAAAATGATACGCTGAGTTGTGTGACAGAGAGGAAGCATGGGAGCATCATATCTACAGAAAAAAGGCAGTCTCCTCCCCTCTCAGTTGTGCCAGTGCAGAATTTTGCAGCTGCGTGCCAAACACTCACCTTTGAACCATGGTGCATGAGTCTAGGAAACTTTTGTAATGGAAGGGTTCCCTTCCAAGTACAAACTACTATGCCTTGACAACTGTAAAAAAATTGCGACTTTGTGCGTGTGCAGTACTCTGCAGGCACATGCAAAGTTGAAAAGAAAGAAGTAATAAAAACATTTCTCTTTTAAATGCCTGCTTACAAGTGTGGGAAATCTTTTACGCAATACCCTGTCTTCTATTGTCAGACACATGAGTTGTTGCACGAGAATCCCCTTGTACCATCCATGTAATACCCTCTTGATGCAAAGTAACGCAAAGCAGTGCAAAGCACTGCTTTATATTAATGCTACGTAAAGGTGTTTTGTTATATACTTTCCAGCGCAAACTTATTTTGCGCTGAAAAGTATATATCAAAAACACTTTTGCATTGGTCTGCATCACTTTTGTGACACAATCACACTGCAAAATGTTTGTAATTCTGGGCCACCTCTAGCTAAAACTGTTTCATGGTTTCCTTACATGTAATGTAACCCAACCGTGTATCTTTCTCATGCAGGAGACTTGGTTCGATCAGAAATGCTTGTCGGAGATAATAACATCAGAGGCGTGCAGCAGATGCATGTAGTTCAGAAGCAATATTGTGGAGCCTAAATAATAATATAGATGTACACTTGTGCTGTTTTTTCACAAGTATTTTGTATGTGTGCTTAACTGTATAAGATTGTTACCCAGCTGCCCAACAGCACACAGAACCCATAGGTTTCATGAAACTTGTGTGTGCTACATATGCAAAACATGTAATTCTACATATTCCTTGAGATTTGCTGATGCAAAGGGAAAGTGACTTCTCTCAATGGTGTGTTACTAATGTGACCACTTGTTGTATGTTTTCCAGCTTAGCAGTAGTATTAGGGAAAATTCTATCAATGTTCTAGGTCGTACATAATTACCTTACACTGATGACTTTGATTTTTCTCATTGGAAAATTATGATTAGTGCCAGGTGGGATTTGGAAAATATTAGAATAATTTTTCTAAGAATTCTGTTTATAAGATCATTGTTCAAAAATTATTTACACTCCCTCATCCCAAAATATGATACACAGAGCAATCTAATGCTTCAAGGTTGTGATATCAAAGTATGTATGCCCCTTGTCACTTTGACCAAATGTCTAGAACTAGTTATCATTCATTTCTCAGACAGTTTAAGGTATTTTATAATCTCTGCACCCATCTTTAATTTTATGAATTATTCTAATCACAATGATGTCTCTCTCCGTGCAAATGTTTTTTCCCCAAGATTTACCAGTTTTAGTTCCATCCAAGTTTATATGAAAAGTATACAGATGCATTTCATTCTTCATTTGGACCTTAAAAAAGACCAGACCATATTTTTAAGAACTAATCTCAGTCAATCTAAAAATGAGTAGTGCCTATTTTTACAAAATTTGAGCCTACATTATTAGGCGGAATTCTTATGACATTAACATTCCTGCTTTTTTCATCATTGTCAGTCTCAGGAAGTGCAGATTTAGTCCAGGCTGTGTATTTGTATGTAGACAGCCAGATCTACAAGAGAGGGCCTGGGATTCCTAACCCTCAGATATCCTTATGTTTGCCATTGTTGGGAATCCAGCATTTATTCAAGACTACATATATAAAGATGCTTAACTATGTTTTGGGAGATAGCAGGATTCTAATTGTATATAAAATATACTGCATTGATTATCAGCAAAGAAGAAAATATTGATTTCAAGATCCTCCTCAAGAATGACTAACAAATAGATATTTGAACAATAGACCCTTGTGGTTACCAACAAGAATGATCTACAGCTTTACACCATCCCCAATGTTTCATGATCTGTTAACTTTACTATATTCCATCATGTCTATAAAGCGTTATCAGGATGAAATAGATACTCTTTTAAATGGAATTGGAAACTGAAACTTCACCTGTGTAGTTTCTAGCAGTCCCCGATTAGGTTAGTTTCATTTGTCATCGTGGTTGTAGATGTTAATAACCTTCCATGTAGATACATTTTGGTATTTATAGTATGTGTTCAAGTATTTCTTTTAATGTTAACTATCATAGCCTCTGTGAACAATCGCACAACAATGGAGCACTATGCATATTCCTCTGTCTTTATTTTGATGGGAAGAGGTGTTGCAAGTTGCAAAGATGTACACATATCACATGGTTTTACATTTCATCTGCATCTCTTCAACAACTTGCCATCCTAGTAACTGAAAAAAGCATAACTAAAAAATATACATATACATGCAGAGATGGGCTTTCAGTGAGCCTCCTTCATCCATTCGTCTGTTTCAGTATTTTACTTCCACTCTTGACAGCATAAATCATGGGGCTGTCAAAACCACTACACATTATTTTCTCTGCTACAATAATAGAGGCATCATCGACCTACTATCTCCCATGATTACTTAATTTGCCAATCTACTGAAAAGAAAATAATGGCAAAAGGAGTAACCTCGGCGGGAGTAGATCGATAGCAAACATTCAAGTAAAAATAAATCATCAAAATAAAGAAGAGAATGGTTGCATGTTATCATGCAGTTGAAGTTGAGAGTAAAACCAGTCTAATAAACTAAAACAACTATTCCTTAGCGGATCAGATTTCCCTCCCTTCCCTTTCAACCAGTAACTCACTGTTAAACGTCGGGAGGTCTAAACTGTGTTTTATGCAAAATAGCAACCAGCACAGCAAAAACGTCAAAGACAATTGTTATTTTAACTGGCTAGAGCTCTTTCGAAGAAAGGGTCGGTTTGGGTGTCATAGCAAAATGCATAGCATTTAGTGCATGGAAATTGAGCGTCTCTAGAAACTGTGCTTCTAGACATTAGCTGCTGCTTATTTCACCACTTAGTCACCACTATTTCAAAACTAGTTGGCCATCTTTGGATAGTTTCACTTATACTTTATCATAGTTTTACTGTTCAAACATGGCCACCATTTTTTTAAAGTAATTCACCTAGCATCATTGAATGGTACAACAATAATACAGTTTGAACAATGCCATTTCAAGAAGGCCACCTAATGCCATGTATTAAGGTATCCACCAGGAAAGGTACGCTGCATTGTGTATCAATGTTTTACATTTCAAGATGTCTGACACATTCCTTCTAAGTATGGTAGCCATCTTGGAATGTCAAAACAAGGAAAAAGTATACCTGATACCATTCAGACACAGCTACCATTTTTGTTCCTACATGTTGTTTTGTATTATAATGTTTATTTTCATTTAAACACACAAAGTAGTTACATTGTTAATGAGTAAATGTGTAAATGCTCTATGATGATTGATAGGTTTAGGGCTTCTTGTCTAATACAAGTATCGCCTGTGGATATTTAGCTATTTTGATGTATGTGTTCATTCAGGCTTCTGGAATATTGTTAGTATTAAGTAAGGAAGAGTGGGGGGTAAAAAGGGAAAGGAAGGCTTCCTATAAATAACCCTTGAACCCTTGAAGCTGTCAGCAGTTGCACATAGCTTCACAAGTGGAGAAATGTCTTTGATGTGGGAGTCACCCACACGTCACGCCGTGCACAGGCATTCTTTCAGGCAGTATTGTGAGTGATGTTGTCTCTTGTCTTTGCAACTAAAAGAAAAGAAGCAAGAAGGACATCAGTGAAACGTGGCATTGCTGTTGTTCAATTAGTGGTACAAACAGACACAATATCATTTAAGGTGGTCACTGGTTACTCCCTGCTTTATGTGCATCACATGACGTCCCTCACCTGTGATGTGGCACTCAAGGAGGTGCAGCGGTCAAATGACAATGGAAGGAATAATCCCTAGACAATGAGTGCTGTTGTGCACCTATGGCAGACATGGGGTTGATTGATGCTAGATGTAGTGGAAAATGGTATGAACCCCCCAAAAATTAAACAACATAAATGATATACAAAAAAATGTATATATATATACATATATATATATATATATGTATATATATATATATTCACTTAAAAAACCATAGGTTTCACACATGTTATAGTTAGCTGTACATTTCACTCGTAAAAAACCAATGAAATTCCACGTTATAGTTAGATCAGGTAACTATAACTTGCGCGCCCACAATAAACTGCTGATGACGTCACATAGTACATCACTCATGACATGGTCAGTGACATCACTCATGACATCTGAAATTACACATTGTGGATTGCGGTCGCGCAAGTTATAGTTACCTGATCTAACTATAACGTGGAATTTCATTGGTTTTTTACGAGTGAAATGTACAGCTAACTATAACATGTGTGAAACCTATGGTTTTTTAAGTGAATTTGCAAGGTTTTGTAAATGATAATTCCTAACTATAACGTGTGTGAAACCTATGGTTTTTTCAGTGAATTTGTACGGTTTTTTAAATGCTAAGTTATGTATTTATTTTTTATTTTTTTTCTGGTTTTTCACTATGCGCACACCCTGCGCGCACCGTGCGCGCGCTGTGGGCGCGCATCGCGCACCGAGCGCCCACGTTGCGCCGTCCTTGCCGTGCGCGCCTCGCCTTTTTTTACGCTGTAACATTTGTTTTTTTCTCCCTTGTGGGTCCTTTAATTTATTTAATAAATGTGATTGTTACTTCTTTATTTTTTTTTTGCCGTGTGCGTACGGTAAGCTTACCGTACGCGTACCCCGCGATTTTTTTTAAAAATTATAAAATTTATTTTTCGTACTTTTGGGTCCTTCTTGGACCCCCTGGCAAACACTAGGGGGTCTGCAACTCTCTTCGTTGCCCCCGTTTCACGTTCCCCACCTTTGTTTCTCAGTGCGAGAGACAGAAAATGGCGGCCGACACTTCCTGATTTCGACCGATTCGAATGTTTACAGTCATGTAACCACCAATCAGAATTGAGCTCGCGCACGGCACCGTACGCGTATGGTAAGCTTACGGTAAGCACACGGAGCGCGCTTACAGATATATATATTGATTTAAATGCTATTTTCTCAGGACCTACTGAACAGATTTACACCAGACCTACAAAAGGCACATCCTTGACCTGAGGACTACCTCTCTGCCAAATTTCAAGTAATTCTGTTCGGCCGTTCGGGCTGTAGCTGTGTCTAAAGGTCCTATGGAAAAATGCATGGGGAAAACGCGTTTTGGGACCCCCCTTTTTTCTCAGCCCCCGCTTGACGAATCCCCCCGAGACTTTCAGGGTAGGAGCGGAGCGTAGCGCCCCATTAGTTTTGAAAATTTCGCGAGGATTTGTCGACCGGCGCCAAAGTTATTCCAAATAGAATGTTGCGGATTTCCTATGGAAACACGGTCCTAACTATAACTATCTACTGGCGACCGCCAGTAGATAATATATATATATATATATATATATATATATATATATATATATATATATAACCACCAAATGCTGACCTTTGAATAAAATCAGCGGGACACATGCTCTGGGCACAGAAAAGGATTTATTCAGCAGTAAACGCTCCCTGCAGTCCGTGAAACAAAATTGTGGCAGACGCGTTTCTGGCCGGATTGGCCGTCATCAGTGCCGGTCCCACAGGCTATAGATTGCTCTTGGACTTCAGAGACCACTCCCAAGGAAGTAGACTCTCAACTCCTCCTCCTGCAGGCAGGTGTGTAAGATTGCGCTGGGGAGCCCAGGTCCACTGCATGATGGTATTTGCAGTCCACACGAGGTTCCAAATACAGTGAATTGGAACTCAGAACAGCGATATTGTCCCCAATTGCTTGGCGCTGGGCTGCACTCCACTTTAGTAGTCCTGGATATGTTAGTCCCTCTGAAACCTTTATCTGTGCCCTTATCAGGCAGCACCGTGCCGTCTCCTCTCTCCCCTCGCATTAATAATGCCAAATGGATATATATATATATATGCAGGAACTTCGTCACACCATTCAAGCTTGCAGAAAGGACGAAGCGGACCCAGTCGAATCAGTGCATAGATTTTTTAATCCAAAAGTGTGTCGTACACCGCCATGACGTGTTTCAGCCTCAGGAAGGCCTTGATCACATGACGCTGATACAGGCAGCCAATGACTTTTAAAGTGCAATAGTGCAAATCAGGTGACCAGTGGGCCAATGGACATAGAAAACACATTTCACATGATAACAACAAATGTTGAACTAGCAAGGCAAACTGCTCTTTTTAATGCCAGCTAAAAACAATGTGCAAGGTTTAGATTAGTGCAAAGTTACGCAAAATATATTGTTCGCCAGAATGAGTCAGTGAGGATACACGATGTAGCGGACATAAGCATAAGGTGCAGAATACATCCTGACTGTTTACTTAGTTTTCTGTCACCAAGCTAATATATAAAGTTCATTTATAAATGTGCAAATTATGCAAGTGCAAATAACATAGGCACAGCCATATTGAGAGTTCCCTTATCTGCCACTCAAATCCACGTTAAAAACGTTGGGGCACATGCATCAACAATGCCATTTGCGATTCCTTATTAGCGAAAAATAAGGAATCGCTAATAAGGAATAGCAAAAGGCTATGCATGTAGGAATCGCTATTCAAATAGCGATTCCTTAACTTTCCTTAATTGCTACTTGCAAATTGCGAGTAGCAATTAAGGAATGCCATCCCAATCATTCCTATGGGCCTCCAGGCCCATAGGAATGAATTGGAGATTGCAAGAGCAAATAGCGAGTACCAGTAGGTTCTCGCAAATTGCTCATGCAATTTCAAGGGTGCAAGGGTGTCAAAATGACACCCTATTGCACCCCTGCAATTGATATGTGCACATATGTTGCACACACACATGCTCTAAGGGCATGTGTGTGCGCAACATGAAACTTTGAAAAATGCACAAAAGTGCATTTTTCAAACTTTTAGCAAATTACCATGCAGTTCATCTTCATGGTAATTTGCTCCCCCTATTAGCGAATTCGCTAATTTTTTAACTTTCATGCATTGCATTTAAGGAATCCCAAATTGAGATTCCTTAAATTAAGGAATCTCAATTTGGGATTCCTTAAATGCTATCGCTATTTAAGGAATCGCTATTTAAGGATTCCTTAAATAGCGATTTTTGCTTTTGGGTTGATGCATTGGGATTGGGTATTTTTAACTCAATACCGGGAGCTATTAGCGAATCGGTATTTTACCGACTGGATTTTGGCTTGATGCATGAGGCTGATAGTAGTTAAAAACTGTTTGGACTGCAATGTGTGGCTGCACAATTGGTTATATAAGGATACAGCGGGATCAGCTTATGTATCAGATTTATATATCACCAACTCATACCTCTCATACAGAAAGAGAAGTCAGAACACTCCAAGTGCTAAATGTTTTTTATTCTGTTACAGATAGCCTCTTGCCGACGTGTTTCGCCTTTATGGCTTGGTCATGGTGAGGCAAGCATTGTTTCACTTCCGTATAAAACAGTTTTATGAATTAACATAGAAAGTGGACTTGTGCAAAACCAAACAGAAAACTGAACAGCGCCATATTGTAATAGGACATTTCACTTCAAGGCTTAAGTACAAAGTGCATCAATTTACTTTCATTTTAAATCAGTACTTTTTATAAAATCACAATTTGTAATAAATACAATACAAGGATCAAATATAATTTTATGTAAACAGGCCTTCATTTAAAGATGAAAATACATCTTTAAATAGTTTCCTAAACAGCTATATATATTTTTTTCAGGATTAAAATCTTAATTCCTGTAGCACAATCTATAACAGGTGCATTCGGAAATAAACATGAGCTCAAAAGCCTCTTTATCGGCTATACATGCAACACAATCCTGCTCACACAACTTAGGAGAAATACAAGTGACTTTTTGACTAAATTTGTCGTACAAGGAAGCATTGTGCACACATTGCTGATACCATAAGCCCACTTGGGCGGGACTAAGCTCAGAATAAACACTGGAAAGATACAGCCAGTATAAGGCCCACTTGGGCAGGATTGTGTTGCATATATAGCCGATAAAGGGGCTTTTGAGGCCATGTTTATATATGGTTATGTGATCAAGGCCGATGATCGGCCGAAACGCGTCATGGTGTTTACTAAATAAAGAATAACCAGCACAAGAATTGGATCTGCTCTCGTCCTTTCTGCACACGGAACATCAGACAGGTTTTCTGAATATATATATATATATATATTCACTGAAAAAAACATAGGTTTCAGGGGCGTTATAGTTAGCTGGACTTTTCACTCGTACAAAACCATTGAAATTCCCCCGTTATAGTTAGTTCAGCTAACTATAACTCGCGCGCCCGCAATGCACTGCTGATGACGTCACATATTACATCACTCATATGACATGGTCAGTGACATCACTCATGACATCACTGATGACATCTCAAATGACATCACTGATGACGTCACTGATGACATCATCCAGTGAATGTGTGTTTTTCTGAAAATACATATGTTTTATATATGTATATCTCAAGGTCGATGGAAGAATAAATGGGTATATAAGTGTCTAAATAGATGATTTGTTTTTGAAAAATTGATTGTATAACTGACTGATTAAGTGTATCTTAGTGAATACATGGCTTAGTGAGTAATGTTTAAATATGTAAATATCTGTATCCGTCTCTCACTTTGTGTATAAGTGGCTGCATGGGTTGGTGAATAGCTACATGAGTGTCTATATAGGTTATTAGTTGGTTTTTTGAGTATCAGTATGAGTGTCTGAGTGTCTGTATGGTTCGGTGGGGGTATTACGTAGTGCATAGGTGCATGAATGAGTGACTCACTGTTTGTATGTGTTGAAGACAGCATGTGTGCAGGACTGTATGGGTGGATGAGTATGTGCATGGGTATTTTAGTGAGTGAATGACTGTCTCAATAGTGTCTTTATGAGTAACTTCATGTTTTAAACTAGTATGTGTGACTATTGGTGTATATGAGTGAGTATATGTGAGAGTGAGAGATTGGAAGAGTTCCTGTATGAATAAGTATGTGTCTCTATAAGTGATTGTTTAAAAGACTAAGTATGTGTAAGTTTCTGTAGAAGTAAGTGTGGTGGTGTGTGTATAACTGTATAAGCAAGTAAATGGATGTTTGATTCTTTATTAGCATGAGTGACTATGTATGTGAGTAACTCTATGGATGAGTGGCATTGTGTAACAGGATGTATAGGTGTATGAGTACATATGATGAGGGAGTACATGTATGAGTGACTGTATAGGACTGTTGGTGAATGAGTGGATGTGTATGTGGATCTTAGAATTACTGAATAGGGTGTAGTAATTGGTATTGGTATGTCCATTGTTTTGAAAATTTTAGTTTCTATTTTTGAATGTGTGTATCAAAGGTTATATTAGGGGGAGAGGAGGTCTGCCACTCTATCACAAGGATGATGTCATCAGTGATGTCATTTGAGATGTCATCAGTGATGTCATGAGTGATGTTACTGACCATGTCATGAGTGATGTAATATGTGACGTCATCAGCAGTGCATTGCGGGTGCGCGAGTTATAGTTAGCTGAACTAACTATAACGGGGGAATTTCAGTGGTTTCGTACGAGAGAAAAGTCCAGCTAACTATAATGCCCCTGAAACCTATGGTTTTTTCAGTGAATTTCAAAGGTTTTTTAAATGCTAATTTCTAACTATGCCTACAGAGATAATACATGTGAAGAAAGAAGAAAAAACGCACAGAAAGAAAAAAAAGAAATGCAGAAAGAAGCAATAGAAGTCCTCAAAGACAAAGAAAAGTGCAGGAAGAAGGATAACGTGCAGAAAGAACAAACAGAAGAGCAGAAAGAAGCCTTGTTTCAAAATCATCCTGTACCCTCAACTTTTTCAGACGGATACTGGTGGTAACTGAGTCTGACTAACCAGTCCTACAGCCAGTGCTATGTTAAAAGACACTCAGAATACAGTGAAAACACCTACATACACTAGGGAACACTATGCGTTGGGGTTCCCCTGTGATTAGCATGACCTCCTCTGTAAGCCCCTAGTATATAATAGGGCAGGGGATTAAAACCACCTCTTAAAACGAGCCGCCACGGGCCGTGTTTGCACACGTCACCTCAGGCCCCGTCCCCTTTCTTCCCCACTGTGTAAACACGCCCTGTGGCCATTTTAAGTTGGGAGATTAAGTCCCCTTGAATCCTGAGGGTTCCTAGGGTCCAACTAGAGCACTAGGTACCTCCAGTAAGCGCCACAGAGCTGCTTTGCAGAGAGATGTAAAAAGGGGCATGGCCTAGACCACCTCTCTGCAACGCAGCGCAGTGGCGCTTACTGGAAGCACCTGGTGGGCTAGTTGGCCCCCAGGGTCCCTCAGGATTGAAGGGGAATTATTTCCCCAACTTAAAACGCACCACAGGGCGTGTTTGCACATGTTAACTCAGGCCCCATCCCCTCCCTTCACCACTGTGTAAAAACGCCCTGTGGCCGTTTTTAGTTGGGAGATTAAGTTCATTTGAATCCTGAGGGTCCCTAGGGTCCAATTATTCCACTAGGTACCTCCAGTAAGCGCCACAGAGCTGCGTTGTAGAGTGGTGTAAAAAGAGGCACGGCCGTGACCACCTCTCTACAACGCAGCTCAGTGGCACTTACTGGAAGCACCTGGTGGGCTAGTTAGCCCCCAGGGGCCCTCAGGATTGAAGGGGAATTATTTCCCCAACTTAAAACGCGCCATAGGGCGTGTTTGCACACGTCACCTCAGGCCCCATCCCCTCCCTTCCCAACTGTGTAAACATGCCCTCTGGCCGTTTTAAGTTGGGAGATTAAGTCCCCTTGAATCCTGAGGGTCCCTAGGGGCAAAATAGCCCACTAGGTACATCCAGTAAGCGCCATTGCAGACAGGTGTAAAAAGGTGCACCACCTCTCTGCAACGCAGAGCAGTGGTGCTTACTGGAAGCACCTGGTGGGCTAGTTGGCCCCCAGGGTCCCTCAGGATTGAAAGGGAATTATTTCCCCCAACTTAAAACGCGCCACAGGGCGTGTTTGCACATGTCACCTCAGGCCCCGTCCCCTCCCTTCACCACTGTGTAAACGCGCCCTGTGGCCGTTCTAAGTTGAGAGATTAAGTCCCTTTGAATCCTAAGGGTCCCTAGGGTCAAACCAGCCCACTAGGTACCTCCAGTAAGCACCACAGAGCTGCGTTGCATAGAGGTGTAAAAAGGGGCGTGGCCTCAGAACACCTGTCTGCAACGCAGCTCCCTGGCACATACTGGAGATACATGTTGGGCTAGTTGGCCCTCAGGGACCCTCAGTATTGAAGGGGAATTAATTCCCCAACTTACAACTGGCCAGGGGGCGCGTTTGCAGAGTGCTGCAAGGAGGGGGCGTGGCCTCCGGCGCGATGCCGGTCTTTTATTTATTTTATTTTTTTAAGAAGGAGGGCTGTGTGGCCCCTCTTTTTCTAATTTATTGGCCCTGGGGACCCCATCCCCCAGGGCCTGCACCCTAATTTTTTTTGTTGAAAAAAATAAATTTGGAAGGGGTCCACGTGGCCCCCCTCCCAAGGCCTTAATCGGCCCCGGGGACCCCAACCCCCAGGTCATGGCCTTTTTAAAAAAAATTCTTTAGGAGGGGGGCTGCGTTGCCCCCTTCTCAGGCCACTTATGGCCCCGAGGACCCCAGCCCCCGGGGACAGCCTCTGTTTTTTATTATTTAAAAAAAATATATATTTATAGAAACACCTAGGACAAACTGGACAAACCGTATGTACCTATCACCATGACGATTTGCGTGATATTCATTAAAAGGCGACTATGCATACAATGAATCCACGTGGAATGTATTTACACCGCTAGTGAAGTTCTGACGTGTCTGACGCCCTACCGTGCCTAATCCCGGCGCCCCCGCCGGTGGGTACTCTCCAAGTAGACACCCTTGTCGTTTATTTATACAAACATGGGTAGCTATTGACGGGCACATTTAATACACACGCACACCAAGGATTCGACAAAAATTTGACCAAACTATGCAAGAAACCCCCCTCACGGTTAATAAAACACACATCCACCGCCAGATGTGTAATACTTTTTATTTTACTCTCTGGAAAGGAGACAAACCTCACTTGAGAGTCACAGCGTGCTCCTGGCTGAGCCCAATGCTGTGTTACACCCACCAGTGCCCGCCGAGTGCCACACACCTCTGTGTTGTATTCCACCAGCTAGTGCTTATGCTATGACACTCTCTAGCCCATGTGCACTGTAACACCACCCTGTGAATATGTCATGCCACACTTGCCTTCGCACGGATTATATTGCCCCATCTAACGTGCCTTCCTTGATGCCTATGTTATAACGCACAGCGCTATGCCATACATATTAGAATCTGGGATCCATATCTTTGTCACAGTGCATATGCAACGTTACACTCCCCAGCACATATTTTATATTACAACTTTAGAGACTAGCTAGGTTACACAACACTGCCCTGTGCATATTGCACTCCAAGGCGCATATCGCATAGCATGCACTAGTGCTATGCGCTCTCCAATGAATCTGTCATTGCGCACAATGTATTGCATATTATATTTCACGCCCGGTTCATCTTATATCACACTTTTTGGTGCATAGTTTATACCATATACTAAATCTAGTTTTCATTTTCAATCGTGCTCTCAGGACTATGTTCTATATAACACTGCGTCCACCTACCCTTTTCACGGGCATTACATTTTGCGATGGGGGTGGAGGGTCAGGGGGTGTTTCTGCCAAGTGAGCCCGGAGTCACAGTCACAAACGTCCTATTCTTCTTGAATAAAAGTGAGATTATGCTGCATACTTGTTCATATTTTAAGTAGTTCTCACAGACATACATATTAAAAACAATAAAGTTCCTAATACCCACCTTCTCTGAACAGTTAGCTTGCTGCCCCATCCACCTCCTCCCTATCCTCTGTTGTCTGAATCCATGGACTAGCCTCCTCCCTCCTGCCATGCATAGTCTGATGTGCTGCCACTGCCCTCCATTTAGCATGATGTACCAGTCCACTCCTCCTGCCCTCCATTGCCCAATTCTATGGCCCATCATTGACCTCCTACTTAGCCTCTGTGCTTAGCTTGCTGCCCCTATTCTCCTTCCCCCTGCCCTCCTATGTCTTTGTGCATGCCCCTGCTCCATCCTTTTTGCCCACCATGTTCCATGGACCTGCCACTCCTATCTACTCTGAGTGTTCTGTTGAGCTGCCACTCCCCTCCCACCTGCCTAGCATTGTCAGATGACTGTAACCTGTCCCTGCCACCTCCACCCTGCTTGTCCACATGCCATGCCCCTATCCCCTTCCTCCTGTCCTCCATGGTCCATTTTACTGCCACACCCTTCTGCCCTCCCTGGTCTGTTGTGCTGCAACTACTCCTCCTGTCTGCCCTGCATGGTGTGTTTTGAGGCCCCTTCCCCTGAACTCTCTTGTCTGTGCCCAGGTCCTGACCCTCCCTTCTATCCTCCATGGTCCTTTGTGCATGCCCCTGCACCCTCCTTCTTGCCCATCATAGCCATTATGCTGCTTGGTCTTCTGTGCTGCCATGGCCCCTCCCACCTTCCCTGTGTGGTCAGCTAACTGCCCCTGACCCCCTCCCACCTTCCCTCCATGGTCTGTGTGTATGCCATCATAGTCTCACTGTTGCTCTCCATGGTGTGTCTTGTTTCTATTGCCCATCCTGCCTGACCTCCATGGTCATCGTTCTGCTCCTGCCCAGCCCCCTTGCCCCAGCCCTCTGATTCCATGTGCAGATCCCTATTCCCTCCCTCCTGGCTTGTCTGTTCCATTGTAATGCCCCTGATCCGTCCCTCCTGCCCTTTATTGTCTGTTATGCTGCAGCTTTCTCTCTTGTCTGTCCATTATGGTCAGCTAGCTACCATTGCCTCTTTCCCCTCTGTTCTCTGTTGTCCATGTGCATTGTCCTGTCCCCTCCCTATTGCTTTCTATGGATTGTTGAGCTGCACTTCCATCCCGCATGCCCTATGTGGTGTATTGTGCTGCTGCAAACCCTGATGCCTGCCCTTAGGGTCAGTTTGGTGCACCTCTCCATGTCCCCCCTGTCCTCTGTTATCCGAGTCCATGTCCCTACCCCAATTCCTCCTGCCTACCATGATCCAATGTACCATACTTGCAAACATTTTGAACTTGGTAAGAGGGAGATTTTGAAAAAAAACTGGGGTATTGATTTTCCCCCTTGAGTTACATTGAAAAAAAGGAGATTGTTGACAGGAGACAGATCAAATAAAGCCCATTTGAGCTTTAAAACATTTGACGTTTCCTGGCTGAAACGGGTCTGTTGGCATGTATGGTTGTACTACCACTGCCTCTTCCTTCTGCCCACAATGGTCTATTATATTGCCACAGCCTCTCTTGCCAGTCCTGTATTGTTGGTTTTTTGCCCCTGCCCCCCTTTCCACTGCCATCCATAGTCTGTTGTGCTGCCACTGCCCTTCCTGCCTGCCCAGTGTGGTCAAATTGTTGCCTCTGCACTCTCCTACCTGCCTTCAATTTTCAGAGTCCGTGCCCCTGGCCTTTGCCTCTCAACAGTATCCCAATGAACAACTAGATTGCTAACATTCTATATTTATTACAAAAGTGTGGAACGCCTGACGTCATCTTGATGTAATAAAAACTGTAATACCTAGAGCATTTCCTTTAGAAATTACATATATGAGAGGGTCTTATTTGCATCAAAATTATGGTTAGTGCTCTAAAAAAATAAAATGAGGACATATTTTCTGAGTCTTCAAATAGGGACAAAGAACTTTTTTTATCCAGTTGACCACTTGATTAAATGTTGCACTTAGGGGAGAGGATGTGGTGTTACTTCCAGAGCTGCAGACTGCTTCAGCTCAACATTCTGTGATTCTGGTCAAATCACTTAATCTCCCCATGTCTACAACCAAAATGAATTTGATCTTGTGTGATGTAACCAATGCTCATGTAAAGCACTCCAATACCTGGCAAGTCTGCACTATATAAAACTGCAAATACACACAAAATAAGTGTTTTGCACACTTCTGTCATTGGGCTACATGTGGGCTACATCTGGGTGATATTTGTGCTGCATTTGGGCTCTTTTGCCTCTGGTGGCCATCTTAGGAGATTTATTTGTTATGAAGTTTCCTAATTTCCTCATTTACTGCAGTCTCCTCAGTAGGAAATGCTTTCAGTTTTTTACTTTGATTCCATCAAGAAGGTATTCAGATATGTCACACATTTGCCATAAATTATGAATGTTAGCACTCTAGTTGTTCATTAGATCACTGTAGTAAAGCTACTGCTCACCAGGGAAGTCTGCTGCTGGTATTAAAAGTGCATGTTTCAGTCTGCATGTCAGAATTATTTTATGAAATAGAAGAGCATTGGAGAAGTCAAAATGTGCCCAAATTTTTCTTTCTGCAGCATTAATCATAATTTCTATGGCAAAATGATCCCCCTCATTTTGTTCCTTTGTAAATTAAATGTTTTAAGAGTTACCACTTTATTCCAATCAAGATGGCTTCAGATGTGCAATACGTTTGTCATAAGTAGGACTGTTAGCGCTCTAGTTGTTCTTTAGAACACTCTGTAGAACACAAAGGAATCAACTGACAGTCTCTGCCCTTGTTGGATGTACATGTTTTACTGAGAATGTCAGACTTCCTTCTCACGTGACTGAGAAAGATAATGTGAATTTACAGAAAATATGCTCTCAGTTTAGCTTATAGATCACCTTCCAAACCTCTGTGGGAAAAGCATGAGAAAATAGTTTTCTCTCAAACATGATTAATGATATCACAGCAGAAGGATTTTTCACATGGTAAAATCACCTTAGAACACACCACAATTCCTAAAATGAGTATGGTACCATCAACAAATGATTTATAATGTAACTAAAGTCTTAAAACCTTCTATTAACTGCAATGATTTTTAATGAGGTGCTATCATGTATATTGGTCCCAAGATGGCTGCCAACACTTTTTGGATGAATTACTGACAGCCAATCAGATCTCACGATGAGATGTGTGGTTAGGCTCCGCCCAGATATATCTATCTTTTTAACTCTAATTTTCTCAGGAACTACTGAACAGATTTAAACCATTTAAGCAAAAGACACGAGTCTGAACTGAGGACTACCTCTTTGCCAAATTTGGTGTAATTCCGTTCAGCAGTTCGGGCTGTAGCTGCGTCAACAGGTCCTATGGGAAAATGCATGGGGAAAACGCGTTTTGGGACCCCCATTTTTTCTCGGCCCCCGCTTGACGAATCACCGTGAAATTTTCAGGATAGGAGCGGATAGGAGCAGACCGGAGCTGGCCAAAAGTTTGGAAAATTTCGTGAAGATTCGTCAATCGACGCCAACGTTATTCCAAATAGAATGTTGCGGATAGGTCCTAACTATAACTACCTACTGGCGACTGCCAGTAGGTAATATATATATATATATATATATATATATATATATATATATCCCGAACACCGCTGAAACAATTTTGAAGACGGCAATGGATATGCCCCAACTCCAAAAATCACACGGACACGGACCTCCAGTTAAGTGCTGCTTTTATTCTACTGGCAGTGTCGTCTTGATGTTTCGGCTCCCATGAGCCTTGTTCACATGACAACGTGAGTGTGTAAAGTGACCCAATAAATAGTGATAGTGCAAGTTCAGAGTTCAGTTTAAAATCACGTGGTTATCATGACCAGAGACATAGAGAGATCACTACATCTCGATCACAGTGCTAGTTTAGCAGAATAGGTTAAAGTTTGTTAACATTCAACTTGTATAATAAAGCATTTCAATTTGATGATGTGCAAAAATGGCAGTGTGCAAAATAAGCAGTGTGCAAAATACGCTAATAACATGCTCAACAATATATAAATATATAAATATATAAATATACAAATTATTAAAATCCAACTAAGCAATTTTTACGTATAAAAGACTGTAAAAAACTACAAAAGCTTAAATGCCATGGCATTATTGGATTGTATAAACAACAGGGAAGCGAACTTACATCACATTATTAGAGTTGAGTTTGCTTTGTCCACTATAATAGTCTGATTACATTTGCTGATTATGCCGCAATAAATTTGTACTTATAAATTCTGATGTTCTCGGCTTAAATGCCAATGGCTTATATCATCCAGTTAGTAATGAGTAAACAAACAATGATTAAAACCAGTTAACAGCATGTTAAATGCGAATGAGATAGACATCTGATAATATGTGCACATGTTGTATTTTTTACATCGTTTGTAACTAACACCTATTGATGTGTAATCTGAACTCATGTTAAAAAATGCTATATAAGATTTACTAGGGAAATCACTAACACTTCAGAAAAGTGCCCGAATTATATCACATCACCTAATGTGATACGAGGAAAAAAGGGTGCTGAAAGCAAAATACAAAGTGAAAAAATGATAAAGAGAAACAAACACCCTGTGCTTAATGAATAAAAATATTAAATAATATGGATTTCTGAGTTGAAAAAGAAGAGTTGTAAATTAGTTGCACTACCCAAAAGCAATTGTGGAAATATAACCTATCGTTCAATCAGCAAAATCATAAATATCCCAAGGATAAATGTTCAGAGCTGACTACGTATTTTCTCTATCCCTTAAATAGCATAAAATATCACCTAATGAACCAAATACTGAGATCTCCAGATCTAGCGAACCGAATAAAAGTATGTTTATCACATTGCATTATTTGACAAATTAAGGCAATCAAACATAACATACTAAAAGACGTGTAGAGGTATCTCCTATCAAGCCTGATAGAATACAAAAGTAGATTCTACTCAAACATTGGATGTGCATCAAAAGATATAAATTACACAATAAACCATGTTAAGATAACACAATTGAGGTCTACTAAAATCAGATGCTTCCAAACCAACTACATATTAGAACTCAATTGGTGTATAAAATGATAAAGAAAGTATTGTTTCAGCTTAAACAATACTAAGCTATGGTAAACAGGTGTAAAAATCCTCCGTAACGTTCAGACCATTAGGGCATTTGGTATCCAGCTGCAGAATATAGAGAGTCTCTAATTTCCGGAGTTTAGCCTCTCTGTTACCCCCACGTCTGCTGGCATTAACAGCGTCAATCACAAAAAATGTGAGGAGACGGTTGTCACTCTGATGCTGGTCTTTGAAATGCCTCGCAACAGGGTAGGTATTATCCTGGTTGGATATGGCTCTTAGGTGTTGCAATATACGTTTATGTACGGCCAATTTAGTGCTGCCGACATATCTGAGGGAACAGGGGCATTCAAGAATGTATATAGCATATTCTGTTTTACAAGTCAGTAATTTGCTGATTTGATGCTCAGTGTTACTGAACCCATCCTGATAAGTCCTGGTATTTACCCCGTGTGTGCAAGATTTACAGGTTTTACACCTAAAAAAGCCTGTATTGGTTTGAAGCCAGGTAGATTTTTCAATAACTTCCGGATTAGTGTCAACTAAATGGTCCCTCATTGACATAGCCTTGCTGAATGTTAAAGATATTCGTGTAGGCATTGTTGGCCCTATAATTGGATCATTTAAAATTATGGGCCAATTACGATTCATGATCCTGAAGATATCTTTATGCTGGTTGCTGAAGCCTGTTATGATTCTAAAAGTGTTGTCTTGAGGGGTATCAGATATGTTAGCAACTTGGGTTTCCAGTTCAGTTTGAGCCGTGGTAGTATAGATACTGAGTAGTTTCTCTCTTGTGTGTGCCATTGATTTTGAAAGAGCACAGTCAATATTACGTCTAGAATACCCTCTTTGAATGAATCTCATCTTGCTAGCCAGTTGTGCATTTTCCAGGTCTAGAGTATTACTGCAGACTCGTCTAATTCGGAGCATTTCCCCATATGGGATGCTAGCTATAAGGTGTGCTGGATGTGCACTGCTCGAATGTAACACAGTATTGCCTGCTGTTTTCTTTCGAAATAATCTAGTTTCAATTGCATTGTTCTTAATATAAACTTCGGTGTCAAGAAATGTTATAGATGTCTGGCTCATATTGGCAGTAAACGCCAGATTAAGATCATTCACATTTAAACTAGATATAAACTCCTTTGCTTGATCCTCGTTTCCCCTCCAAACAATAAAAAGATCGTCAATGAACCGATACCACGTAACCACATATTTATCTACTATTTCTTTGTGCTCAACCCTGAGGACCAGTTCTTCCCAAGCACCCATATGCAAACAAGCAAAGCTTGGAGAAAAACTGGCCCCCATAGACACTCCCTGAAGTTGGCGGTAAACTAGATTGTTGAACATAAAGACGTTATTATTTAGACAATATCTGAGCATATGGAGTAACATGTCGTTGTGGTCATTGTCCAGATTTTCACCCTGTTTTAGATAATGAGCTACTGCCCTTAAACCATCTTCGTGTCTTATGCTCGTATATAATGAGGTTACATCGAGGGCTAACAACCAAAAACCACTCATCCATGTGACCTGTTGGAGTTTGTGAAGAAAATCACCTGTATCCTGTATATAGGACAAAAGATTTCTAACATGAGGCTGCAGAAAATAATCTATATATTCTGATGTTTTTTCCAAAAGTCCCCCCCTAGCCGAAATAATAGGTCTGCCTGGGGGTTTGTCCTCATTCTTATGCACCTTAGGGATGAAGTAAATCACTGGTGTTACAGGATAATCAACTTTGAGGAATTTAAATTCAGCCTCTGTAATCAGTTTCTTATTTCTCCATTTGATCAAATCAAGATGATATTCTTGTTGTTTAGATTTGAGTTCACTAGTATAGCATCTTTCATAACATTGACGATCGTTCAATTGAGAGTAGGCCTCTTTTTCATAGTCAATACGCGTCATAAGCACCACATTCCCACCTTTGTCGCTTTGCCTGATGACAATATTCTTGTTGGATTTAATTTTTTTCATAAGTGCTTCATAGTCTGACGTCTGCTTATTGTACTTCTTTTTTTGTGTTGCCGTCTTTTTGTAAAGTTTTTTTATTTGTAATGTAGTGTTCTCATGAAAAATGTCAATAGCATCACGTGGCATGATAGGATTGAACAAAGATGGAGGCTTAAAGGGCGTCTTGGCTCTTGTAGAAATACTACCTTCTCGCTGTTCGTAGCCTATTCCATCCGTTTCCCAAAGTTCAAGGAGTTCAGCCGTCAAGGATGTTTCCGATGAACCCACAGATGGGGGCGGCTGAGCATAGCACGTAGGTTTGCCTGTATTGTTTTTCAAGATGAAATATTTACGCAGTTTTAATTTTCTTACTGCCTTGTATATATCATTCCTAGTATTGGCATAGTTCATATTACATGGGGAGACAAAGGATAGACCTAACTTCAGGATGTCCTCATCCTCTTTGGTCAGATCAAAGGGCATGAGATTGATAATGGTCTTGTCTTCTTCAATAGATAGTTTTAATCCTTGGATATCCACTGGCCTCTGCCCCTCTTTTTGTTTGCAAAGGAAGTTCCTCTTCCTCGTCCTCTGCCTCTGCCTCCTTTGAAAGTTTCTGTGTTTTCTCCGTAAGGTCTTTGCATACGGGGCCTTAGGGTCTGTAGTCTTTCCCGGTTTAAAAAACTGATTTCCTTACCAGGAGATGGTCTATCTCTTTGTACCAACTGTAAATCTTCGCGCATATCCGATTCTGATTCCGTACCTGCCCCTGAACTCAGATCGGTCAGTGAAGAGTCTGTTTTATCATTTGCCCTTCTGGTATTCCTATTTTTATTTAAACTTTTATCACCAGAGACCCTAAGGGCATCGTATTTCTTGGAGAACGTGAAGATATATATATATATAATTTACCAATTAATAAAAAAAAAAAAAAATTTAATTAAAAACTAAACATAGGTGAAGTTATCCTCAAAGATATAATATTATGTTATAAACTGCTATCTCATTGCTGAATCATCCATGCAGCCTATGGCAAAGACGTGAATTTGGTTGGATGCACAAAAAGGCTGCTAGTCAGTGCCACATTGTCATTAGCTATAACTCTGAGCTGGAAGGCATTGGGAACAAAAAGAAGACATGCAGGTCTATAGGGAAAGCCTACTGGCTGCCTAGCCTACACCAAAAATGGCCAAGCACTGACCACAGGATCACAACAAGAGAACACATGCAGGCCTATGGGGAAAGCACACTGGCTGGGTAGTGGTAAACACAAAATGGCCACAAGCCACATGGTCACAATAAGAAGCAGGAGGACTAGAACAAAGAATGCATGCAGGTCTATGGCAAAAGCACACTGACTGGATAAACAAAATGGGTGCCATCCACATGGTCACAGACTCACAACAAGAAGCAGGAGGCTTAGAAAACAAAGAATGCATGCAGGTCTATGGCAAAAGCACATTGGCTCCCTTCACAAAATGGCCACCAGCCACATGTTCAAAACAAGATGCAGGAGGCCTAGACGTTATGAAGGCGTGCAGGCCTTTGGCAAAAGCACACTGGCGGAATACACAAAATGGCTGCCAGCCCCAGGGTCACAATAATAACAACCAATAAGAAGGCATGGCCACAACAAAGAAGACATACAGGCCTAGGGCAAAAGCATACTGGCTCCCTACAAAAATTGGCTGCCAGCCACATGGTCACAGGCTCACAACAAGAAGCAGGAGGCCAAGAAAACAAAGAACGCATGCATGCCCATGGCATAAGCACACTGGCTTCCTACACAAATGGCTGTCATCCACATGGTCACATCAAGAAGCAAGAGGCCTAGAACAAAGAACAAATGCAGGCCTATGGTAAAAGCACACTGGCTGCCTACACAAAATGGCTGCCAGCCACATGGCCACAACAAAGAAGACATGCAGGTCTATGGCAAAAGCACACTGGCTGGATACACAAAATGGCCACCAACCCCATGGTCACAGACTCACAACAAGAAGCAGGAGGCCTAGAAACCAAAGAACCCATGTAGGCCTATGGCAAAAGCAAACTGGCTATCTACACAAAATGGCCACCAGCCACATGGTCACAACAGCCAGCCAGAAGGCATGGCCACAACATAGAACGCATGCAGGCATGAAAAAAGCACACTGGCTGGATATACGAAATGAGTGCCATCCACATGGTCTCTCACAACAAAGAGCACATGCAGACCTATGGACAGTCTACTGACTATACAAAATAGCCCATAGCCAGGGGCCTCATGGCATCTGGAACAAAGGCAAATGCTGGCCTATGGCAAACACACATACACACTGGCCAGACAAAGGAGGCATGGTAAAACAGAGAACACACCATTAATTCGGCAATGGCAAAAACGAAAATTAACACGGCTAAACATCCTTCAAAGACATTACCCCACCTAGTCATATACACAGTTTGCAGAACAAAAATATGTTAAATACCACCAAAAAAAACACACTTTATATTCAACCCGAATCCATCCATGGCCTAAATGCTGTTTCAAATTCAACAGACACCATAGAAACAGTTGTTTTATGCATCCATGACTAGCACTGGGCCTACTGGCTGAAAGGCCAATTGGCAGACTAGGCTACATAGTAAATTAAATCAATATTGCAAATAAATTTTTAAAAAACATGGATAAAATATAGTAAACTGTGAAACATTTTTCCTTTACAAAAGAAGAAAACTGAAATGCAAAGAAATCACTAGGCCCCTACTGAAACAACAGCCCACCCACCACAATAAATTTAAAAAATCCATTAAAAGTACAAATAAATCCGGGTGCATGGCCACAATCAAACAAACAACATCAGTTTTTCAACTTACTTGTGAAATCTCAAATTCAAAAAGTCCAAACCTGGATTCTGCATCAACCACAGCTCATAAAACCGAACTGATCCCTGCCACCGACCACATCAAAACCCTCCCAGACCGGGTAGAAATTGTGCCCCTGATCCTCCTCAACCTCTCAGCAGCTTTCGGCACCATATCCCACCACACACTTATAAATAGGCTTCACTACATTAGAACCCAAGGTGACATCCTCAAATAGATCGACTCCTAAATCATCATAGGAAATCAGAGAATCGACCTACCAACTTTCACCTCAGAACCTAAAAACATCATCTGCAGCATCTCTGAAGGCTCTTCCCTCAGTCCTACTCTGTTTAACACCTAAATGACCACCTTGGCCAACATCATCTGAACCAATGGACTAAACATCTTATCCTACACTGATGACACCCAGCTCATCCTCTCGCTATCAGAAGACTCTCCACCATGAAGGTTAACTTTCACAGATGCACAATGAGCATCACCGACTGGATGAAAGACAACTGCCTAAAACTCAACACAAACAAAACGGAAGTGCTCATATTTGAGAAAAACACACCCGCAACCTTGGCATCATCTTGGACCAAAACCATGAAAAACCAGATCAATGCAGTCTCCTCCACCTGCTTCTTCACTCTTTGCACTCTTCATAAGATCTTCATAAGGATCTGACGAGCTGTCACTCAAGCCCTAGTCACTGGAGTATGGCAATGCACTCTAAGTAGTAATCCCCTTGCACCTCCTGAAGAGGCTGAAAACCTTACAGAATTCAGAGGCCAGGCTTATTCTCGACTTCAAAAAGCAAACCCACATCACCCCCACATCTCAAAAAGCTCCACTGGCTTCCCCAATCAGAAAATATGTCAATCCAATATGCTGATTCACACCTACAAAGCCCTACACAACTAAGTACAGCATTCATCAACCACTGCCTGAACATCTACCAACCCTCCAGACACCTGCACTGTGCCTTCCTCTCCCTTGCTCACACTCCCTACATCCGCTGAAGCTAAAGTGGAGGATGCCTCTTCTCCTACCTCACTGCAAAGTCATGGAATGACATCCCACTTCACCTCTGGACCTCATCCTCTCTGTTGGAATTCAGGAAGGGATTCAAGACCTAGCTGTTCAATTGAACCCTCCCTAAGCAGCAAGTTCTCACAGGTGATTAGAAGTGTTTTATAAGTCCTGAATGATTGATTGATTGAGTGATTGAGATTAAAGCAGCCCTAGTTAATATGTTCATACGAGCCTGCTAGTATACCAGTTGAGTCTACCGAGTGGGTCCCTCTAGTTCAAGGAGGTTTTGGGGCAAATTATATAATTTTGTGCAAAATAAATCATATGTGTTCCCTCAGTGCTGTTAGTCAGGCTGGATAGATGAAGATTGCTCTGCCCATTCTCACCTAAAATCAGTCTCCAGGTTCTCAAACTATCAAGGAGTCAGCCAGGGCTTGCCACCTCTTCTTTTGTGATGTCTTGAGTAAACATGTTTGCTACTGATGTTTAATCGTATTTAATTTAAAAAAAGGAAATTGTGAAATAAAACTAAAGCAGGGTGATTCATTATTCTTGGGTATTTCTGAATCAATAAAACCTAATACCTTGCTTATATTGAGGGCTGGTAACACCTTGGATTGACCTTAGAACAGATCCTTGGGGGCAGATTTATCTATGTTTCACACAACCCAGCAAGCCACCTTGCTGCGCTGCGTGAAAGGGCAGGAATGCACCGTATTTAACATCATATGGCACATTTCTGTTCTTTCCTTGTGCTGGTTCACTTTTGGCTGCCTAGCTTCAACGCAGGCACCCCTGCATGATGGTGCAAGGGTACCTGTGGTGTAAACTGGATTGTTTTTGTGCAGGAAAGTGCTTACAACACAGGCCCAATTGCAAATCCTAAGAGGCATGTTCCGCTTTCTATGTGTGCTGCACAGAAAGAGAAACAGATATGAAGAAAAATATATTTCTCCTCATTATGCATCACCTGGGGAAACGTAGCACTTTGATGCATTCCCAGGTCTACCACTAATGGTAAGTCTGGGAATGTGCCAAAATCCATGGGTGGATGCGCGGGAATACCCACACACCACCCATGGAACGTCTCCCTGGTCTGCCTTGAATTACTGCAGATTTATCAAGCCATGCAGGGCCACGGAGGTGGCTGTGAGTGGTTTGATAAATCTGACTTTAGTGCTGCATTGCCCTTGGGTCCCTTTTGTGTGGCACAAGTGCGATGCAACAGTATGATACTTTTGACCCATAATTTCTTCAGGTATGTTTATAAAGAGAAATGCAAACCCTATTCAAGCTATTCATTTGAGAAGTTTAAGTAGGGTTGATTGAACGTATGCCCCTCGACTAGTCAACTAAGGTGGACTTTTACTAAAAAATCTGAATATTTCAACCTCTTAGTAAGTAGCTTGTTCATATATATACGGATTTCGGAATTTTAGGATTTCTCAAAGATTTTAAAGAGAAACCAATGGATGTTTCAACTTTCCATGGGAACTCCAGGAAAATGTAAGATAGATAACAATATGTTATGTGTATTAGTAAAGAACACTATCACCTTGCGAGGGTGTCCTGGCTATAGAGGTTGTGGCCTGAGATATTGAGGACAAAATGCAAATAGATTCTGGTAACTTGTACCCTCTGTTTTTTGGGTGTTTCAGAATAGGTAGTAGCTCACAATAAGATCTCGTGAAGGGGTTATACATTTTATGTGACTATACACAGCAAGTATGGATGAGTGGAGCTCTGATACCTCTGGCACCTTGGCACCACAAGGTGATGACTGTATTTCTAACTTGATCGGATTGACCTTAGAACAGATCCTTGGGGGCAGATTTATCAATGTTTCACACAACACAGCAAGCCACCTTGCTGCGCTGCGTGAAAGGGCAGGAATGCACCATATTTAACATCATATGGCACATTCCTGTTCTTTCCTTGTGCTGGTTCACTTTTGGCTGCCTAGTTTCAACGCAGGCACCCTTGCATGATGGTGCAAGGGTGCCTGTGGTGTAAGCCGGATTGTTTTTGTGCAGGAAAGAGCTTACAACGCAGGCCCAATTGCAAATCCTAAGAGGCATGTTCCGCTTTCTATGTGTGCTGCACAGAAAGAGAAAAAATGTGGAGAAAAAGATATTTCTCCTCATTATGCCTCACCTGGGGAAACGTAGCACTTTGACGCATTGCCAGGTCTACCACTAATGGTAAGTCTGGGAATGTGCCAAAATCCATGGGTGGATGCGTGGGGATACCCACACACCACCCATGGAACGTCTCCCTGGTCTGCCTTGAATTACTCCAGATTTATCAAGCCATGCAGGGCCACGGAGGTGGCTGTGAGTGGTTTGATAAATCTGACTTTAGTGCTGCATTGCCCTTGGGTCCCTTTTGTGTGGCACAAGTGCGATGCAACAGTATGATACTTTTGACCCATAATTTGTTCAGGTATGTTTATAAAGAGAAATGCAAACCCTATTCAAGCTGTTCATTTGAGAAGTTCAAGAAGGGATGATTGAACGTATGCCCCTTGACTAGTCAACTAAGGTGGACTTTTACTTAAAAAATCTGAATATTTCAACCTCTTAGTAAGTAGCTTGTTCATACATATACGGATTTCTGAATTTTTGGATTTCTCAAAGATTTTAAAGAGAAACCAATGGATGTTTCAACTTTCCATTGGAACTCCAGGAAAATTTAAGATAGATAACATTATGTTATGTGTATTAGTAAAGCACACTATCACCTTGCGAGGGTATCCTGGCTATAGAGGTTGTGGCCTGAGATATTGAGGACAAAATGCAAATAGATTCTGGTAACTTGTACCCTCTGTTTTTTGGGTGTTTCAGAATAGGTAGTAGCTCACAATAAGATCTCGTGAAGGGTTTAGACATTTTATGCGACTATACACAGCAAGTATGGATGAGTGGAGCTCTGATACCTCTGGCAGATTGGCACCACATGGTGATAACTGTATTTCTAACTTGATTGTATTGACCTGGGAGTTGAAATGAGCAAACACGAGTCAGAAGTAAAAGACTCTCCTATTTCAGACCTTGCTGGAGTGGGCATTTTTCAAATAGAGCCAAAATTATGGACACTGGTACTCAGCAAGGTTTCAATGCAACTCTGCAACACTGGTGTTATACCCTATTCCATGTAGTCAATAAAAATTATCCCTTTGCATAAGATAAGCCCAAACAACACAGGGGCATATTATCAAGGACGGCGTTAAAAATTATCGCTGGTTTAGCGGCAGAAAACTGCCGCTAAAGCGGCAATAATGGGCTTGATAATATGCCCTTGAGAATTCCAATAGAAGCCCATGTTCACACCAGAACATGGGCTTCTATTGGAATTCTCCAGGGCATATTATCAAGCCCATTATCGGCGCTTTAGCGGCAGTTTTCTGCCACTAAACCGGCGATAATTTTAACGCTGTCCTTGATAATATACCCCTCAATTACTTAAAGCCAAATTCTTTGTTGTATGGTGCAGGCAAGTTATGCATTCCTTATCTTTAAACCATTTTCAAGGCTCAGTTGACTTGGACCCAATTCTATCTAATGTACAAGAAGGATTTAAAGAAAAGGTATTTGAACGATAGACGAGGCAATGTGCCCTACATTTTTTTTGTTTAAGTTGATTGGTATTGTTATACAGATAAGTGTAAAAATCTGTTTTATTATATCATTTTACACTGTTATAGCTTAAGCTGAGAGCACCAAAGCCTGACTTTCACACTTTAGCAGTTTTAAAAATTATATAGCATATTGCACTCTGTCATAAGAAGAAATGCAATAGCACGCATGGCTAAGAGTTGGACAAACACACAAAAATATCAGTGATAAGGTACAGCCATTGGCAATAATGAGACATCATAAGAAGTGGTATAACTTTTAATTTGTAGTACAAAAGTAAAGTATTGTTTGGGTTTCAGCAAATTCATTCCTACGAAAAAAGATAAAAGAAGCAACATGAAAAACATGTATCCAAAGAATAGACAAGATTCTTCTAGGCACACCAGTGTGAATGAAAATCAGTGCATAGAGTCAGTGTTTAATTTGTAAATGAATAGGGTCCTGATGTACATTTAAAGAATCGTAAATTGCAACAAATAACAATTTGCAATTAGTTATTCATTAAATGGAATGTACTAAAATTTGTCAGAAGTGGTTGCAATTTGTGCACCGACTTCTACCGAATCCATTGATACTTTGAGAACAGACCTATGGAATAATATGTTGGTTCTCAAAATTCCGATACGTAGTTGATCGCACTTCGACCTACCTCATTAATACTCATGGGATAGGATGTAAATTGCAGCCCACAATGATTGCCTACAATGACAGGCTTTCTGGCCTTTGGGATCAGCAGAACACCATGTCTGTGATTGCTTTTAAATAAAGCAATCAGTTTTTTTTTTAAATGCAGCCCATTTATTTAAAAGAAAACAGAATTAATTAAAAAAAATACACAAACATATTTTATGAGTGGGCATTGGTCCCACGGACCACTGCCTCATCATAAAAAAAGTTTTAGTGAACAATCACAAAGGGTAAGGAGTCCCATTTGCAAATGGTATACCACCTTTTTTGAGGAGGTGATAAGAGATTTATGTTTTGTGACTGGATTTCAGTTGGATAACATTAATACATAGTTTAAAGATTCATCATCTGGGAGGGATGCCATTAACACACCCCTTCCAAATACCAAATCTGTATTCATTTCCAAACCCAATTAGCGACTCAGTAAGAATCAGTAACATGTTACCGAATCACTAATTGGGTTTGGTGAATTTAAAAATGGCATTTTGAAGTAAAAAATACTCTGCTTTTATGAACCTTAGCATTACTGACTGTAAATTGTTGGGTCCAGAGTTTTGCTCAGAAGCCCGCAGTCGGTGCTGTTGTAGTGCGAGGTGCTAAATATCAATTCTGCATGGACTTGATCTCACGTCATGCCTCTTTATTCCACCACCAGACAATCTGTGCCCAGTTTTCTCATTCCATTAGGTTGCTGTTATTCATTCTTTCTCATTTGTGACTGTTTTCCTGCTTTCTGTTCCTCCTTCATTCCTCCTTTTGTGTTCCTCCTTCTCTTGCTCTGTGTCAAATTCTTATGAGGATAAATAAGTGTTGGTCCCCAAAAATGAGCACCGCTGGGCATAACCTGCAACTACCAGCTCAAATTAAGCATTAGATGTACTATATTTTATGACCTGTTAACTTAAGACAGAAGATGCCACCCAACAGAAAGTGTTTACATACACCTACAACCTCAAGAACCTATACCTACCAGCGAACACCAGCCAAACCATCACCACTTGGTCTCCGCTCACCACCCAGATCAAAACAGCTATTATGTCTTCCATCCACTCTGCAGCGCCCCATGACCCCTACCCCACCACCTCCTCAAACTCTGAGTTAACCCAATCAGCATAGAACTCCCCTGTAACCTCAACACCTCCATTGACACAGCAAACTTCCCAGGCAGATGGAAACATGCAGAAGTCAGACCCATCCTAAAGAAATCCTCCGCCGACCCAATCAATCCCTGCTCCACTACTGGGCCAAAGTACTAGAGAAAGTCATCAACCAACAACTCACCAATTTCCTGGAACAAAACCACTTATTGGATGCTGCACGATCAGGAATTCGTGCTGACCCAGCATGGAGACTGTGCTCATTGCTGCCACATTTGACATTAAAACTTTTCTCGACCAGAGAAACTGTGGCCCTGATTTTCTCAACCTCTTCATGGTGTTTGTCAGCGTCTCCCACAAAACGCTCATCAGAAGGCTCTACAACATTGGAATACAGCAAGATGCCCTTGACTGGATCACCTCCTTCCTTACAGGATGCAAATAGAGTACCCACAAGGACATCTTATGCAGCATACCCCAAGAATCATAACTCAGCCCAACCCTATTCCACACCTACATGACCCCCTCACAGACATCATCAGATACCATGGTCTCAACAAAATCTCTTACTCAAACAACGCTCAACTTATCTTCTTGCTCACCGAGGACCCCACCAAAGCTAAAACCATCTCCTCCAATGCCATGACCAACATAGCCAACTGGATGAGAAACAACTACCTCAGACTGAACTCCAACAATACAGAAGTACTGATCTTCAGGAAAAACCCCTCTGTCTGAGACCATAGTTGATGGCCAGCTGAACTAGGGCCAACTCCAACACCAACAGACCATGTACGCAGCCTAGGGATGATCCTAAACAGCTAACTGACCATGAGACGACAAGTCAACGCAGTCATCTCTTCCTGCTTCCACACTCTTCACATGCTCCACAGAATCTTCAGATGGATACCTATCAACACGAGAAAGACTGTCAC
Organism: Triturus cristatus; assembly: GCF_964204655.1. Taxonomy (NCBI): domain Eukaryota; kingdom Metazoa; phylum Chordata; class Amphibia; order Caudata; family Salamandridae; genus Triturus; species Triturus cristatus. Next base: position 1,207,052,646 of record NC_140591.1, on the reverse strand, counting down.
TCAGGGACTTGTCACAAGCTGCCTTAATTACAGCAATGCTCGCTATGCTGGAATCCTCACCCTGCTCCCCATGAGACCCCAGACCACACAGACCACGGCAGCCAGACTCCTTCCGTACCTTCCTAAAGAGTAACATATTGCCACCCCCACTTCAGAAACCTCTACTGGCTCTTCATCCAGAAGAGATGCCAGTTCAAGATCCTCATTCTCACCAACAAAGCCCTCAATGACCAACGACCGTCCTACATCAACCATCAACAGAAATTCCATCAACCATCCAGACACCTGCAGTCCTCCTCACATGCCCTTACCCACATCCCCCTCCATTGCAGCCATGGGGGGAGTGCTCCTTCTCCTACATTGCCATCAAGACCTGGAACGACCTTCCTTTCCACCTCTAAACAGCACCCTCGCTGGGCTCAAAACCTGGCTTTTCGACGGAGACTCTGCATCCTCAGTGCCCAGATGCCCCAAGGGGTGACAGTGCCATGCTATACAAACATTGATTGATTAATTGATTGATTGATTGGTTGATTGATTGATGGGTTATTAAATTTGTTAATTATGGCAGTAAACATCAGTGTCAATAAGTGTAACATAATTAAGCATTAATAGTAACACAAAGGCTCTCTTTATAACTGTGCTGGAATTTTGGTCAGTGGTACTGTGGGACTGGACTCTGATTCTGTCCAGTCTCTTCGCACCAAATTACAACAATTTCAAGTTTCCTCCTCAGACTAGTGAATAACTGCATGTACTTTTAAACCATTACAGCGAGAACAACACAGGTAGTTTTCACCTTTTAAGAGGCGGAAAATGTCAGCTGTGGCTCCCTTTCCAGCAAAGGAATCTGGCCAAGCATGTGAGGATCTTTAAGTATGGTGGATAGTCTTCAGCCAGAGTGGCATAAGTCATGGCCTCCATCCCATTTGTGCAATGAAGGAATGCCCACCAAGGCCTAAAGAAGATTGTTGTCTAGGCCTCATAGTCTACTGACTTAGTCAACAGAATTAAGTACACCAATTACGCTAGGATATTATAAAAACACAAACCTTTCAGGAGGGTCACACAGGCCCGACAGTCCCTGTAGTGTGGGAGGTCTCCCAGTCCTTCAGGCAGCGCCCCCCCCCCCCATTGAGGCCAGGGTCAATGAAAATCTCTGAAAAGTGGGAGACTCTGGGGCCCTTATCACATTCTGTAGGGGAGGGGGCATTATTTTGTATTACACTTCTGCATCTTGTGTAAAAATGCTGTTGGGAACTTTGAAAATAAGATTAAGGTTTAGGTCACTGAGATAGGTTCACAGAGAATATTATGTGCTATTTAGAAATGTAAAAAAGCTACATATTCTGATATCTTTAATTTTTGGTCTTCGATGAATAGAAAAGATTTTGAGTACAAATATCAAGGTTTTGTTTTGCAAAGGAGGCTGCATGCTCTGAAATTAATCTGTCAATTTATAAGGAATGTCAATCACAAACATATGTATCTCTGAATTGACCATGAGTTTCAACAATTTGGGGGTGCACATGAGAGTGAGTAAGGTTGCCATGTTGCCACACCTCCATGATTAAGCATTGTTTGCACGTCTGGTATTTTAGTAACATTATGGTTTCCCCATCCCCTTTCTTTGCAAAGACATACACTTTCTAATGTCAGCAGTCCCTAGTAGTTAAACTACGTGGGTAATGGAATCATGGCTAGGAGGAAGAGTTTTAAATATTTATGCTCTGCAGTAAATGTTTTTCATTTCATCATCATCATCAGCATTTGTAGAGCGCCTGGTTACACCAACGGTGTATCCCCGCGCTGAGCAGAATCTCAGAAATGACACGAGATAGGTAGGTGAGCCCTAGCTGTCATGTTTCAAGGTCAATTCTGGTTTATAGGTTGGAAAAAAACAAGTTTTCAGCCTTTTCCTGAAGGCAGCTTCACATGGCTCTTTCCTCAAATCCATTGGTAGTGAATGCCAATGTTTTGCTGCCAGGTTTCTGAAAGAGCAGCCTCCTAGACTGGCCTTCCTAAATCTGGGTACTATTACCAATTATTTTCCTTCAGATCTTAGGCTTCTATTGGGGGTGTAAGGTGTAATCATGTCTTGTAGATAACTTGGGCTTTTATTTGCTAAGATACGATGGCAGACGCGCATTGCCTTGAACAGGATCCTCTTCCCACAGGCAACCAATGCAATTTGGACAGGGTCTTTGTGTTGGACGATCTAGGTAGATTCAGCACTAGCCAGGCAGCAGCGTTTTGGACTAATTGCAGCTTCATCAGCCTTTTTTTAGCTACATCTAGGTATAGAACATTGCCGTAGTCAATCTGAGAGGTGACCACTGCATGTATTATAGTTTTTCTGGATTGAACCAGTAGTAGGTCAATGACTTTCCATAGGGTTTTCAGCGTTCCGAAACATTTGCCTGTTATTTTTGGGATTTGATTTTCATATGTCAAGTTGGGGTCAAGCCATACTCCAAAGTTCTTGACTTAGGTTTTAGGGGTTGGGAGCTGGCCAAGTGCTTCCGTCCACCAAGCTGATGTCCAGATAGGCGCTCTTTCCATTACCATCACTTCTGTCTTACAGCCATTAAGTTTTAAGCAGTGATCTGCCATCCATGCTGTTACTTCCTCCATACATGGGGAAAATTGATGTGCATTATGTTCTGGGTTTTGCGATAGTGTGACGATAAGCTGAGTGTCGTCAGCGTATGATACAATGGACACTTTGTGGCCTTCCACTATATTAGCAAGTGGTCCCATATATAGGTTGAACAAAGTGAGGCTCAGTATTGACCCCTGGGGAACTCCTTGTAATAGGAGAGATCTCTTAGAAGTGAATGTGTCTTGTGTAACCTGGAAACCCCTTTCCACTAGGAAGGATTTCATCCAGCTCAGAGCCATACCCCTGATTCCACAAGATTTCTAACCTCTGTAGGAGGAGGTGATGGGAGTCTGTATCAAATGCCGTACTGAGGTCCAATTGGATCAGTGCAGCTGTGTGTCCTTCATCCGCCCGTTGTCTTAGAGTTTCTGTGGCCAGGAGCAAGGCGGTTTCAGTGGAATGTGCGGCACGGAAACCTGATTGTGAGAATATACTAAGTACTTACTATCGCTGTGTTTTGAGAGCTGAGTGTTAACTATTTTTCTGCAATTTTAGCAAAGAAAGGTAGGAGCGAGATGGGACGTAGATTATCTTGTACCTCATAATCTATTTGTGTTTTTTTCCTTAATGGGCGGACCATAGCTTGCTTCCATTCATGGGGAACTTCTCCCGATTGGAAGGAGCGGGAGATAAGTTCTGATATGAAAGTTACAATATATTTTGCTCCTTGTAATAACATTTTAGGAAGGGCTGGGTCCCTAGGTGAACCTGATTTGATTCCGTTTGCTAGTTTCCTTATTACATCTGGCTCTGGCATTATAAATTCCTCTAGGGTTGCATCTTTGACTACTGTGGATGTAGTGTCTTTGGAGCTAGTGGCCTGGCGTGCTTCTCTAGGGAAGGTATCTAGATCTTTGTCACGTTCTCTGCAAAGAAGTCGGCAATTCTATTTAAACCCCCAATGAGTGGTTGGAAAGGCAAAAAAGATGCAATGTGATTGGGAACTTTTTAACAAAATGCTAAATGAGAGTTATAATATATGTGCAATATTAATGTGCGGGCCCCACCTGCAGCTGTTCGGGAGTGCTGCTGACGGCCGGGCTTGGCTCCGCTGTGCTTCCTGTCCTCCTCCGTGATTTGCGAGCCGGGCTTAGCTCCGCTCTGGGTCTGGCCGGGCTTGGCTCCGCCGGGCCGTTGCTAACTACAATCCCCAGCAGCCACAGCGCGGCAAGGACGCCGCTGACGACGAACTGAAGGCGCAAGGAGGCGCTTAAAGGCTTCCCTGGTGCTGAGTCCAGGGGGAACCACCTGCAGCTGTTCGGGAGTGCTGCTGACGGCCGGGCTTGGCTCCGCTGTGCTTCCTGTCCTCCTCCGTGATTTGCGAGCCGGGCTTAGCTCCGCTCTGGGTCTGGCCGGGCTTGGCTCCGCCGGGCCGTTGCTAACTACAATCCCCAGCAGCCCCAGCGCGGCAAGGATGCCACTGACGACGAACTGAAGGCGCAAGGAGGCGCTTAAAGGCTTCCCTGGTCCCTCGTCCCGCGGGACGCGCGCGGGCGCGCCCGGCAGAAGCCCGGGACAAGGGCGGGCCCTCAGAGGCCTGAAGAGACTGGGCTGGGCCCGAGACCCTAGTTTTCGTGAACTGACCCCTCTTTTTTAAAGTAACAAGTGAGACTTTAATTCTTTTTAACATTTATGTATAGTCGCATTGCAACTTAAACACGTATTGTTTCTATTTAGGATGTCTAAGGCTAAAAATGATAAAACTGCAACAGGCCATAGTACTATTGACAATTACATGGTAAAAAAAGTCAGTCAGATCAACAGTGAACGTCGGGCATCTTTAGGGAAAGGGCCCCCTGCAACAGCACTGGTTGAGACGCCGCCTCGGATAGCGATGGTCGCTGAGGGAGAGGCCAGCGTCAATGGTGCTGCTAGAGAAAACCCGGTCACACCGATTGTGGTAAGGGCTGAGGTCCATTTAGAACACCAAGATACATCCAGTGAGGATTTGGAGGAAGTTCCGCCAGCTATAAGGCCGGTACGCAACTGTAGGCGAACACAGATAAAAGGGGGTGGGAAACAGAAGAAAAAAACTACTGCTGTAGATTCTGCTATTGTTAATGTCCCACTTAATAATCCCTTTGTGTTTACTGGAAACAAGGAGAATAACTTAAATGCTAATATTGCACAACTGGTTGCCCTCTTAAAAAACCTCGAGCCTAAATTGGAATTTAAGGTAGAGGAGGCTATCAGACCTTTAACCACCAAGATAGACACTCTAACAGCTGAGGTGTCCAGGCTTGGTGGCCTGGTATCTTCGTACCAGGCTGCAGTTACTGGATTAAGGGATAACCCTGGGGAAGCAGACAGGCAGGGATGGTGCGGGGAAAAACTCAGTCAAATTCCATTGATACGACGGCAGTACCTACCACCGTGAGTAGGGCACCAACAGAAGTAACCACACCAGCCACCCAAGTAACAATGGATCCACAGATTCAATCTAACCCTGTTTCAAGACAGGGAACAGATAGCAGGCCGCACAGGAGTAAACGCTATCTTAACCTACCGCCTGACTGTGCGCCATTTGTGGTAGTCCTAACTAATGTCCCACCCCGCGGTACTCATCCTGCCTCACCCTATGACGAGTCTCATGCCTCACTTAAAAACAAAACAGTGTCATGGCTTAATAAAAACTGTGGCTTCCCAATTGCATATTCTGATCAGATAGTGGCAGTCAGGCGGGTGAACTGGGTGGGCCCATCGAAAAAATGGGAAGCGGAGACTGCATTGTTGTGAACTTCAAACATCCCCAACATGTGGCCACCGTTCTCTTAAGAGCTTTGTCACTGATATATATTGAGAGCAGTATATGTGTCCGACCTCTGGGGTACTTCTATGCCCATCTCTGTCATAACTCCCCCCAACAAAGGTTGTTTAGTCCAGTGGCTGAAACTCAGACCCAGGTCATGGACACCCGCTTTCAGTATAATATTGTTAACCCGAGGGGATTTGGAAACGTTACCAACACACAGAATAGACCTAATCTTTTGGCCCAACCTAATTCTGGGTTTAACATCAACACACAGAACAGGTACGACCTTCTGTCTGGCCTGGACATGTGTGACTGACATGAGATCCCTGTGGGTCAGGGCATCTCAATCTCAGATGAATTGGTACCTATTCTGAACTCACAGGATAAAAACTGTGGTAGCAATGTTGTCTCATGGAACATTGCGGGGTTGGATGCAAAAATGGCAGACATAAATTGGGTCAACTACATTAAGCAATTTAAAGTTATCTGCCTACAAGAGACATGGCTGGTTGAATGTGATCTTTTTCTAGAAGGGTACAAGGCCTTCTATGTCCCGGCCACACCATCATTAAGAGGCAGACCTAAGGGTGGACTGGTGATTTTTGTTTCTATCCTTGTTACCTGTAAAATCAGTAGAATTGATGCAAATGATCCTGGTATGATGGGTTTGGTTTTAAATGGGGAACACTGCCGAGTATGTTTAGTGAATTTTTATAATGCTGCCAATGTCACTTCAGTATCTAACTCCGTATCTGTCCTGCATGCTTTTCTTACTTCCTCTCTAAAGGATTTTAATCACAACCTCATGATTGTGGGGGATCTCAATGTACACTTGTGTGGAGACCCTCTGCACAAATGCATAAATGATTTAAGTTGTGAGCGTATGGAGGGACTCCACCTGGATCACACAATGGCTGGGGAACTATGCAATGCTCTCCTTGATAACTTGGACCTCTCCCTGGCCATGACACTCAGGGATCCATTTAAATGTTTTGATACTCCCACCTTTAAGGGGCATGGGAGGGGCAACTTTATTGATCACATGCTGTTGTCAGCGACACTGCTGCCTTTTTTAGACTCGTTTGATATTGTCCCAAGCGAATTCAGTGACCATAATCCTTTAACAATCCATCTGAAGGGACCTTGGTTTACTAAGGAAAGACAGATATGTAACTCCGGGAGGCTGGGCACCACAGATGGGAGGCGACGACTTAAATGGTCAATGGTGACTCCAGATTTACTGTATAAAAACATTGTAGACACATGTACTGAGGTTATTGTGAACTGCACTCAGGTGGGGGCAGACCCACGACGGGTTCTCACTGCTTATCAAAATCTGTCGGAGAAGGTGTCAGAACTGATGTTGGTTCCAGCAAAGATGAGTGTGGAAAAATGTGGGCCAAGATGGTTCAATCATGATTGCTCCAAAGCTGCTCGTAACCTCAGGCTAGCACTGGCAGCTATTCCGAGAGTGCAGGAAAATGTCAAACTGTGCCGTAGAGAATATAAGTCCATTCTTAAATCCCATAAGGAGTCGCTAAGAGTAGAAGTGTGGAATGAGTTACTTGATCCCTCTACCTTAAAATCCAGCACCAGATTTTGGACAATAATTAAAAAAACATTCCTGGTAGAAGACCCGGGTAATGGTCTGGACTGTTGTATTACCAAGGAAGAGTGGGAACTTCACTTCAAACAATTATACTCTTCTGGGTTACCTGTTACAACTGAGAAATTGCTTGATGCTAGGGGAGGTGCTATTAGGTTTACTAATGGTGAAGTTATGGTGGCCATTGAAGGACTTACTGCTAGAAAAGCCCCAGGGCCTGATGGGATCCCCCCAGACTTGTATAAGTCTGATCCACACTTTTGGCCGCCCATCCTGGCTGCAGTATTTAATGCAGCTGCCAAAGTGGGCTGTCCTATCTCCTGGGGACTATCAACGATTGTTCCCGTTTTTAAAAAAGGAGATAAGGGCAGTCCTTACTGCTACCGGCCAATCTCATTAATTGACTCCATGGTCAAAATTATGGGGAGAATTCTACTACAGAGAATAACATGCTGGGCGACTGAAAATAACATCATGTCGATTTCTCAGTATGGTTTCTGTGGGGGGCGCTCCACCATAACCCAGTGCCTTAACCTCTTCCTTGTATTGAGCAAATATACCACTGTACAGAGGGGAACTGTCCATCTTGCCTTCATGGACCTTTCTTCAGCCTTCGACTGTGTTAACAGGGGGGGGGGCTGTGGAGGTCCATGAGGGAGAAAGGTGTGGATCCAGGGATAGTCGACTTTCTGGTGGATATGCACAGTAATACCAGTGCTAACGTCAGATATTCTGTAAACGGGGACACCACTGGTAATTTTGACATAAAGAAAGGAGTGCGTCAGGGTTGCATTCTTGCCCCCTTCCTTTTTAATTTGTATAATAATGATTTAGATGATTATCTACAGAATGTGCAGGCAGACTGCCCTAGAGTCGGCAGGCGGGGTATTCCAGTTCTTTTATACGCAGATGATGCGGTTTTAATTTCAAGAACGGAGAAGGGACTCCAGGCGCTTTTAAATGCTTTTAACATTTTTATGTCTGACCGAAATCTATTGGTCAACAACTCCAAATCATACATAATGCATATTGGCCATAAACCCAAAAAGAATTTTATTTTTAAATTGGATAATGTCCCAATACCAGTCACAGAAACATTCTCATATCTTGGTGTCCTGTTTGATACCAAGCTTAACTGGGGTCCACACCTGGCCAAAAAGCAAGGTGAACTGACAAGGGCTAATGCTTCTGTTTTTAACTTTGCGACAAAACTGGGTAAGAAGCCAACTAACGCAATGATTAAGCTTTACAATGCCAAATCTGTTGCTACAGCTGCATATGGTAGCGAACTTTGGGGATATGTGGCTGGAGAACAGTTGCAGGTTGTCGAAAACAATTTCCTAAAACGTCTACTTTGTGTCCCCACCAGTACACCCAACCTGACAGTACATGAAGAACTGGGAATCCAGTATCTAAGTGATATTTTTTCCTTAAGGCCTTTGATTTGTTGGGTGAAACTGTGGATAAATGAGGACATACCTCTTACCCATTTGATTGTAAGAGATCTTGTATCTCAGGACAAACACATGCGTGTCCCCTGGTTAAAATATCTGAAAACCTGCTTTTCCAGGCTAGGCCGCCTGAATTTGTTTGAAAATCCTAGCGGAATTGTAAAGGGGGATATAACAGTAATCAAACAAGCCTTCTTTAAGGACAAGTTGGCTCAAAGGGAAAGTGAGGAGCTTATGAAACCAAGAATTAGGAAATATGTGATGTTAAAAACTTGTGAAAGCATGGAGCCATATTTAATGAGTAATTTCACCTCTCATGAGAAATTCTTGTTGACTAGGTTTAGATTTGACATCTTCCATCATCTTTTAATTCGACCGAAGTCAGACATTTTTAATAAGGTTACAGCACCCTGTGGCTGCGACGGGAAGTCTCCTCAGGATATGCTGCATTTTATGTTTTTATGTAGGTTTTATGAATATCCCCGCAAACGTTATCTTGTTGCACTCTTAAGGAAACTTAATTTTAACCAAATCAAACCTGCCTTTTTCTATTTGCAGCTTTTGTACAGCGATAGTGTCTTACAGGTTAAAGAATTTTTAAAATTAACCGTCAAATTAAGGAATTGCCTAGACCAATGATGTTGTACTTACTATCTGCACTTTACCATGTATCTGGATCAAGTTATTGGCAATGGGCTACGTGTAATATGATTCTTGTATGTGACTATGAATTATTGTAATAGTATGAATAATGTTTTTAATTGTATTGTATATATGTGCACTTTTATGGTGTGAAATATAACCGAATAAAGTCTCTATTGTATTGTATGTGCGGGCTATAATGAATATGAAATAAATTTAAACATGTGTAGTATGTAGTCATTTTCACTCGTAATGAGCCTCAAATGTCTAAAGCTGCATTCTGCTTGAGAGTAGTTTTGCTGAAACACGCATAAAATGTTTAATTTTTAACCTCTCAATGATCAATGGTTTTTTCAATAACAAGTTACCCAAATGTTTGCACTTGACTCTGCTAACTGTTTCTACTTACGCAAAGAACACTATTAGTGTTTGATTAGAAATTGTTGTTTATGAATATAATGAAGAAAATCTCATAAAAATGCAGCATTTAAACTGAATGTGACCTCTTTCAACATACTTGTTTTATTTGTGCAGAAATATTTTCTTTTTCTTGTACAGCTGCTGCCGATTTTACATAGAACATTATTAGCAAAATGAAGAAGTTGACATTTAGATGGTTAGACATTTAGTCAAATGTGTGGGTAAGGAATCCTGCATGAGAAAATGTTCTGTAAGAATCTAGTCATCATGTTGAAAGTGGCAAACTTAGTATTACTGTCGATGGACTATTGTATATGTGTGAGAAGAAGAAGAGTGATCCTGTTCCCAGGAGAGCACCGAAAGCTGTTTGGACGAGCGAAGGAGAAGATGCAACATCAACTGCAACATTGTTTTGGACTGTTTATAACAGTGTGTGTTACGATAGTACTTTATCATTGTTCTTTATGACTTTTCCAGACGCGCTTGCTAATCCACATCTTTTTGTCCCATTGCCTTTTGCGGTTGCTACTGCTACTGCACATTTTCCGTGCCTTGCTTCAGGTTGCTCTAAGACTATATTGAGTTTCTTGAACCTCTCTTCATGGGAAGATATGCTTTAATTGATTTGAATTATTAGCTTTATGCATGATCTCTCTCACTCTCTCGAACATGAACTCTTTATGGGTTTTGACTGGAACCTTTTCTCACCCGATTCTTAGAACTTCTGTCATGGGGAAACGCAAAATGACAGAGACTCTACAGGGGTAAAGAGTCACAAATCGCAAGCCAACAATGGGCTGGTCCCCTCATAATTACTCTGATGCTTTAGCCCTTAAGGAAATTGACAATTTGATAGAAGAAGTAGAAAGTCTCTTGGGAGGTGTTGATGATGCCAGCGCTCAATCCAAAAAAACATTGAAGAAAGGGCCTTCTATTTTTTTTCTTTAAAGAAAAGGAAACTGAATGTGAAGCAGCCACTGCAGGCCCACTCAGTTTCAAATCCTGTTTTGAACATGGTTGCAGAAGAAGTTGCTGGGGACGATGCTGCTACAGCACTCACTATGCTTCAGACTATAGCGGGAGATAAAGTGACTGTGCATGTTTCCCTCTTACCTTCAATAATCTTCGTAAATATGTTTTTGGCCCAAGCTTGTCCTACAAACGTTTTGGTCCCATCAGAAGAACAACCAAGGTTATTCAAAGCTCCCTTTCCAGATACTTTGCGTGGATCTCCTTTGAAACCAACTGTTCCTGCTGACAAATAGTCTGTAATCTGGGCTCTTTTGAATTTGTTTGTATTCTTTGAGAATTCCAAAAAAAGGTTGGGGATCAGAAGTGTAAGGTTACCTTGTTGCTATAATAAAATGTAGAGCTCAAATCTGTAATTAGACAGGCTTCTGCAGTTAAAAAGCTCCAAGGGGTCCATAGTAGGGTATACACTACAGTAATTGAGCATAGAAAGGGGGAAAACATTAAAGCATCACTAAAGTTCGTTCACCCCTTTCTACATTCTATTCTTTACCTCCCCCTGCAAAAGATCTACAGCCTCATGCATCAACCCAAAATCCAGTCGGTAAAATACCGAATCGCTAATAGCTCCCGGTATTAAGTTAAAAATACCCAATCCCAATGCATCAACCCAAAAGCAAAAATCGCTATTTAAGGAATCCTTAAATAGCGATTCTTTAAATAGGGATTCCTTAAATACCGATTCCTTAAATAGCGATTGCATTTAAGGAATCCCAAAGTGAGATTCCTTAAATGCAATGCATCAAAGTTAAAAAAATTAGCGATTTCGCTAATAGGGGGAGCAAATTACCATGAAGATGAACTGCATGGTAATTTGCAAAAACTTTGAAAAATGCACTTTTGTGCATTTTTCAAAGTTTCATGTTGCGCACACACATGCCCTTAGAGCATGTGTGTGTGCAACATATGTGCACATATCATTTTCAGGGGTGCTATAGGGTGTCATTTTGACACCTTTGCACCCTTGAAATTGCATGAGCAATTTGCGAGAACCTACTGGTACTCGCTATTTGCTCATGCAATCTCCGATTCATTCCTATGGGCCTGGAGGCCCATAGGAATGATTGGGACGGCATTCCTTAATTGCTACTCGCTATTTGCTAATAGCAATTAAGGAAAGTTAAGGAATCGCTATTTGAATAGCGATTCCTACATGCATAGCCTTTTGCTATTCCTTATTAGCGAATCCTTATTTTTCGCTAATAAGGAATCGCAAATGCTAATGTTGATGCATATGCCCCCTAGTTTCTAGAAGGCATCCACTGCCCCACAGCCAAACAAAACCTAGATTAGCGTGGCTCAATTTGGTAGTGACCTTCTGGGGGAGCGAGTTTGTGGTGCTTCCAATCTATCATCTCTATTGTCACCAAATAATCCACCTTTTTTGTACATGTCAAAAGTTCTCTACTCTATAGAGGAGCTTTTGAAGATGAGGAGGCCCTTTGGAATAAATGTATACATCACATTTGGTTAGTTTATGACTGCTTCTCTATTGTTCAGTCAGATATTCTACAGGCTAAATGCTTCCCATTCTGCAGAGAGGTTTGCTAAGATTAGGTTGAAACTAAAGACAAATTTCCTTGTAGAGGGCTTTTCACTTCAAACCACACCGCAGGATGCTATGCGAGCAGAAATAGTGGGATGTGCCCTTCATCGTTAGGACACGACCAACTGGATTGGAATTTATACATTTGAATATTGGATATTATGATACTATTCTGAATATTTCTGAACTATTGACTTGATATAGTAATCACTGAGTCATACTCCTTAAATTAAAGGATGACATCAACTGGTTTCACAAACAAATTACATGCAAAACAATAGATGCAACAGAATATTCTACCAATTTTTAAGATGAGATTTGATTAGAGCCCAAAAGAAGTTCACAAGGATGAAACGCGTTTGCTACTGTTCTGAATGGATTGTCAAAAGAAGAAAATTAATATAGAATCTCCTAATTTAACATGTCTATTGGATAGTATGTACTGTAAAAAACATGTATTGTGTATGCAAACTACTTGATGGAGTTTTGCTGCACTCTTATATAACATGAGCAATATGATTTACTTATCCTAGGGTGCTGAACAACTGTAGATTGATTTAAAGTTAAGAGATTCTCCCTTTGTAATTTGAGGGGGTTAACTACTGGTTTTGTGCATCATAGTAAGAATTTAACTGTCCCTACTGCTAGGGGAAGTGTGGTTGTTTATTGCCTCAATCCCCTTGCAGTCAATTGGTTCCTTGAAGAGGGGTTACCTAACTTGCTAGTGCTCAGGATTTTTTCCCCCAACTCACACATCCAACTCAAATTGAATCCCCCATGTCTTTCTGAGATACCATCCCTTGGGGGGGTCCCATAAATGCCCATTTGTGTTTCAGGAACTGAACTGCTGACATTGGCTAACCAACATCTAGAAACTCTGGGCACCTCTATGGTTGATTGACTTGTTCTATCTTCACAGTCCCCTGAAGAAAATGACAGATTATCACAGGTTGTAGATGGGAGATTGGAACAGACCAGTGATCATGTAAGCTCACCCTTATATGCTATATCTGCTATCCCTACCAGCCCCCTCACAAATATTCTAATTTGGAATTTGGCAGGGATCAGGTCTAAATTGGGTGATCCAAGGTGGGGAAACTTTGTAGATTAGTTCAACCTGTGCCTTCTTCAGGAGACCGGGTGGTGCATGCCGTTGTATAGAATACGATATGTTACACATTATCTACCTGCGATACCAGCACAAATGGGGCCAGCCTTCAGGGGGCCTTCTCATTTGGGGGAAATTGGCCCTAGATGTCAAAATATCATTGTTGCCATTCATTTCCCATGACAAACTGGGAATATCAATCTCCAGTGCAGGTTCTTGCACCTATTATGTATATAACCTTTATAATCGGGTTCAAGCTGGATAAGGGGAGTCTCAGACAGTGCAAGATTTGATCTCTCATAGGGCCCCTCTCGACCTACAGGATTGTTTGATTATTGGAGGTGATTTTGATGTAACCTTTTCACCAATGGATTTAGGCTGTGGTTCACCTGTCAGTGAAGAGGATCAGGTTTGGGAAATCCCTGGACTCAATACTAAACCAGTCAAATGTTGGACAACTGCAGCCTACCAGCTTATGTAATTCACTTTATCTCATGGTTTGAGGGCCTGTAATAGTCGCACACCCGCGGACCAATTTGCTGGTCACAACTTTAATCGCGCAGGCTGCACAAGTAGAATAGATTATTGCATGATTTTGCTCGTGCTGTCAAGCAACTTGGTCTATTTTAAAGTATTACACATGGGGGGAAAGAGACTGCAATACTCTCCATTGCACTTTAAGAGATTTGTGTAATTACTGGGGGAAAGTCCAAATTTCGCTATGCATTGTTGCAGTTTTGTTCAATAATAAGCGGAGACCAAAATGGGATAAAGTATCAACTAATGTAGATTATAGAGCACTTATGACTAAAGCCCTAGGAGATGCTGTATTAGGCTTAGAAGAAGTGCCTTTAGCTGAGTTTAGTGATGATCTCTGGCAGCTTGAGATCTCAAACATTGATGAGGGCCTTTTTCGGCTGCTTGGTGATTGATTTATAAGCTTAGGTAGACCTAGTCGTCCTTCACCAAAGGCAGAATGTAGTTGGTACAACAAAATGTTCAGTAACAAAAAAAATGTGTTAAGCCTTGCCTTGACCTTGGGTGATTGTAATTTGATCTGTACCAAATGTTTAGAATACAAACAAATTCAGATGAAAGCATGTAGGGAGTGGGACCCATGAATATGGGAACATTTATATGAGGCTGATGCCCATAGGGAAAGGTTGTTTTGGAAGATAGCAGCCTATGGCAATTGCCAACCACTACATTTTTTGGCTAACTGTATTCCACCTAAGGTATAGTATTCTCACTTTCATGATCTTTATAAACAGGACTCTCTCGATGGTTGGCTGTCTGACTTTAGTATAAATTACTTAGTTTCCTTAGGCCTCCTTAAGTTCGAGGTCAGTGAGACAGTCTCTGCAATTAAGAATGTTGCGAGCGGCATGACACCAGGGCCCAATGTAATCCCAGGCGAACCGATGTTAATGGCTGGGCCGCATAGTTTAATAAGCTATTCAATGGCATTCTTGATAGGGCTAAGATCCCTTGTAGTTGAAAAGCAGCTGAAATTGTCCCTATTCATAAGAAAGGTACATGGGACTATCCTTCTAACTATAGGCCGATCAGCCTTATTGATGTGGCCCAAAAGGTTTTTACTAGGCAAATTTTAGGGACCCTAGAAGATTGGATAGATGAAGATCAGGCCCTCTCTCCCCTGCAGGTGGGTTTTTGCAAATGGATTAGTACAATTGATAAAATACAGAATAAAGTATTTTGATAATGTTGACTGTGGGAATCCCTAGATTTTACATGAATCAGATGCATAAGGCAAATTTAAACCCAATTAAGAACCAGAACCCATTTCAACAGTCCCCAGTGATTTATAATGACAGATTTTGCTCAGGCAATTCCCAATGTATCTGCCTTAGGGGGAAAGAAGATTGCATGCTTGGCGCAGTCTTGGGGGTAGGCCAGAATGGACCATTTGTCAAAGGAGAAGTAAATGGCCACCAAGAGTCATTTTTGATTGACATTGGTGCTACCGATTCCCTGCTAGAATATCGGAATTCCAAGACCTACCGTTCTCGAGAATGACATTCCAAATTGCAGGAGTTTAAACAGATCACAAGATCAGTTTCAGAAAAGGTTCCTGAAAAAATGTGCTTATTTGAGGAAAAACATACATTTATTGTCTGTGATTGAGTCCTGTAAACATGATAGTTAGAGATTTGTTGTGCAAGGTAAATTGCACAGTTTATTGCACACCGGATGGTGTTGAGTTTCAAACACATTATGAGGATGTAGAGTTTAAAATGGCCTGACAAGACACAGCTGTAGATTTATTTCCAGTGAGAACAAGCAAAGAGTTACCTCCTGATTTAAAAGAGACAGTAAACCCAGAAGTATGGAATTTTACAGGAAAAGATATCAGGCTGAATAAAGGTGTAGAACCTGTCCAAGTTACAGTAAAGCCAAATGCAGTGTATCGGAGAACGCCACCGTACAATTTGACCCCAAAACCCATTGCAGGAATAACACCAGTAGCCAAAGATGTGTTGAGTAAAGCGATTATAAAGGAACTTGTTGAAAGTCCATGCAACTCGCTGATCATGGGCTTGTAGAAGCCCATTGGTAAATATCAGATTGTGCAGGATCTCCCAAAGATTAACAGCATTCTTGCCCCATGTTGTCCCGTGATGTCAAATCCAGCCACCATGCTTTTTTAGATTCCATGCACTGCAGAATGGTTCGCCGTTGTGGACCTCTACCAGTTACCAAGATAGACAGTTCTTATTTTTCGTTGTCTTTCAACAGAGTTTTGGCATTGTGCTGAGTTCCACAGGGTATTTAGAGTGCTCGTCCATTTTTTATCAAATTTTGAAAAGTATATTGAACCACTGAAGATACCGTACAATTCAGTACCTGTGAAGTACAATGATGACCTATTTGTGGCATCAGAGACCCAAGATGCTTGTAAACAGGATATGATTCCATTGTTGAATAACCTACCTGAGAATGGACACAGAGGGGCTGATTATGTCAGAGACTTTATGGCCAGCATCATCAGTTTCATCTCAGACCGGCTGATTATGATACAGCCAGTCCGGATTGAAACTGGCTGGTTATTCTGACTGGTTCTAATGAGCTCATTGAGCCCGTCGGTCAATTGGAACCAGAATGTAATCCATATGGACGGCAGTTTACGCCGTCCAGATTGTGATGCATGTTTCTGGCAGGGTTTCCATTCCGGCCTTTCTGACATGGAAACCCTGTAGGATAGCGTGTTTGGGGGCCCCTAGTTTGGGGGCCCCCTCAGCCCGACCTCTGGTCGGGGCTGAGGGGGCACCTTTAGTGCCCCCCTATTGATCTCTGCACCTTGTGGCAGGCACCTTGAGATGCCTGCAACGGGGTGGAGAGATTAACGCAATCTCCCATTTCTCTATGGGAGCCTGTGTTACGGCTGGTTTACAGCTGTAACACAAGCTCCCATAGAGAAATGGGAGAATGTGACCGCACCATATGCGGGAGCCTCATAATTAGGTGATCGTGAATGCCAACCGGAGGTCTGCCAGTCCCATTTTCACCACTGTGTCGATCGAAGGAAACTCCGACCAACTTCATAATAGGCCCCATAGTGTCTCCAAGTAAACTGCAATAATGCCAAAAAATGAATATAATTGAGAAAGGAGAGATAAAGGTGTCACCAGAATGAGTGGAGGCAATTCTGCAAATGAATCTACCTCAAACACAAAGAGAAGTCAGGATGATTTTGGAATTGGGTGTTAATGTAGACAGTAGATACTGAACTTTTCCTGATTGGCTAAGCCTTTACTGAGGCTGACACATGAAGATGAGCCTGATCTGGTTACATGGGACACCGAGTGCTTGTAAGCTTTCCTAGTGCTGAGAGAAAATCTCTGTCATGCCCCAGCACTAGGAATGCCTGATTACAGAAGGATGTTTACATTTTTTTGCAGTGAGAAGGTTTACTCAAATTCATGAAGAAGCACCAAGACCTGTGGTTTATTTTTCAACTACCCTTGACCCTGTAGCCACAGGACTGCCCAGCTATCTTAAAGTGGTTGCAGCCATTGGTGTCCGCAGTGTGAGAACTGAGAACATATTGATGGGACATCCTTTAACTGTAATGGTCCCTCACTCTATAGATATATTGCTCACCAGAAAGAAAACCCAGTACATGACCAACAATATGCTCACTATATATTAGCATTCACAACAACAACAATGCCAATGCTGATATCTATTCACCTCATCACTTTTCTCAATCACATGTGGCACTCATAGTGACTGAAAGGAAACCAAATTCAATTTAAACTCATTTAATTTTTTCGATTTTTTCTAAGAATTTTTATTTTTCAAATTTATCAGTTCATGTTTTTTTAGCATATTCCAATACCTTCGGACCACATAAAAAACCACTAAATATGAGCGGCAGATCTTAGCTGCTGGCAGTGTGGTTTTAAAAGATGTTAAATATGATTGTATAGATTTTATGGACTTATGCACCAACCCAAGGCCATACATTAAAGTTGAACACCCTATATGAGCATGAATATGTCATCTTTGTCAATGGCTCATGTCTAAGAAACAACGAAGGTACCCTGAGAGAAACTTCTGCTGTATGTACAATTCAAGGTATGGTAAAGGCTTCATGACTTCGAGGGATTACCTCAGCACAAGTTGAAGAAAGGGTTGCCCTTATCAGAGTTTGCAGTTTAACAGCCCAATGGAGCGTGACTATATTTACAGTATCAGTATGGCTTTTGTGATGTTCATGACTTTGGACAGTTTAAGTCAAAAAGGGGATTCATACCTCATCTGGAACCCCCATAGGAAATGAGGAACATGTAAGAAATGTTCTTGAGGCACTTAAATTGTCGACAGAGGTCACCGTGGTTAAATGTGAAGCTCACCAAAGTGGCAATGGTTTCATTGCAGTCGGAAATAGATATGCTGACAATGTTGCAAAGTATTGTGCACTTGTGGACTGCACATTTAATTAAGCTAATGCAAATAAGTCTGAGGAGGATATTGTCTCTTTGATGTAGTTGTTAGTATCTGGCACATGGTCAGAGCTCAGAAGATTGCAGGAAAATGTTTCAGAAACAGAACAGCTGGGTTGGGTCAGAGGAGGTTGTGAGAAAAATGCAAATTACATTTAGATGTCAGCTTAGAGAAAGTATTCGTTATGACACTAGAGGGAAGAAGCACTAACATTTCACACAGTAAGAATAGGGAAGAAGTTTTTTTGAAAAATGTTTGGATGAAAGAATAGGATAAATTCAAAAAGAAAACAGTTTATCCAAAGTTGAAATTAGATAGAAGATAAAAAGGGAAACTATGTGTTTACAAAAGAAGAACCCAACGTGGAACTAGATGCGTGGGAATTATTAATTGTGAACACACATTTGAAAATATGGGGGTTACCTAGCAAATTTTACAAGGGGAAAAAACAGCCATTCCTGGAGTTTACTTTATTTGTGGACAAGATGCTTACTTCAAATCACCTGCTGATTGGAAAGGTATTTGCTATTTAGCTGTATTGAGTCCTAAATTGTAGCATGTATATAGTATAGATGCATTAACAATGACACCATCACACAGACATACATGTAGTGTAGATGATGTACTACAACTGGTTGGGGAAATTTTTGGTGCAATAATACCACCAGTATGAATTATAATTAATGATCAGAAGATTAGAAAGATATCAACAGTTGTCAAAAAGTTGGCAACAAGTACTTCTGGAGCTTTATTAGTGATAAACACAGAATTAGTGGCTATGAGATTCATGGTTTTGCAAAGACACTTAGCAGTAGACATTTGCAGAGATAGGCGACATCTGCAAAATGTTGAAAGTTCAGCAGGACTGTTCGTTTATTCCAGACAAAAGTAATAAAATACAAGAGTTTGCAAAGAGCATTGTTGATCTGAAACCTGAATTATAACCTTTAGAGAAACCTGGAATTTTAGAATATTTTCGAAAGGAATTAAAACTATTGGAAATTGGTTTGCCACTGTTGGAGAACGAACTCTAAATGCCATTTTTATGACAATATTAATAGTAGGGCTTTGCTTATTGACCTTGTTTACTTTATTCAAAGGCTGTATAAATCGCATTAACAAAAGGAAGAGCTGATAAATGAGTGAACGAATAGAGAGAGAAATAACATTAAATGATTACATTAATGAAGAATACAGAAAGTAAATACAATATGAAAGTTTGAAAAAAAAGAGAAAAGACTCAACTGTAGACCAGAGTGTGCTCTAATAGATTCATTGGTGAAATTGTGAAGGGTAAGATAACCATCAGAGAGGGAAATTTAGGACATAAGTATGCATGTTATTATTTGCATAATTAATTACAACCAGTGCAATACAGTAAAGCTTAAAAATACAATAAAACAAGCACAGTTAAATAAGTGTATGTTGAAAAACAAAGTCCGTATGAATTCAAAATACCTAAAACTCTATTTAAAAAGGCAGACCATTCAGCAAAAGAACCATTAGAAGAACCAAATATTGCGGTGTTCTGTTGCTCACCAGGGGTTCTGGTTTATCATTGCTCCGACTCTTCTTCATATAATAGACGAGGGGCATTGAGGGGACATTTTTAATAAAACACAAAACAAAATAGTTATAATATATTTACGTGTGGGTGGTAATGAATATAAAAAGCTTTTCAAAATTTGAAAATTTGTAGTATCTACTATTTACTCATACTAGGCCTCAAATTGCTACAGCTGCACTTTGCTTTGAAACAGTTTGACTAGTTTTGCTGAAACACACATCAAATGTTTAATTCTTGACCTCTCAATGATAATTCTTTTTTCAATAATAAGTTACACAAATTATTTCACATGACTGTGATAAATGTTTCTGCTTGCACAAAGAACACTGTTAACATTTGATTAGAAAGTGTCATTTAGTAAAACAATTAAGAAAATCTCATATAAAAATGTACTATTTAAACTGAATGTGACCTCATTTAACATACTTTTTTTATTTCCATAGGATGATTCTGTGCAGAAATGCTTTGGTTTTGTTATAAAGATGTTCCAGCTTTATATAGAACATTGTCAGAAAAAGGAGCAAGTTGCTATTTAGAAAGTTAGACATGTAACTAGAAGTGTTGGAAAGGAATCATATATAAGAAAAGGTTCCTTCAGAATCTAATCATCATGTTGAAAGTAGCAAACCTAGATTACTGTCTATGGACTATTGTATTCGTGTGAGAAGAAGAGGAGTGATTCTGTTCCCAGAAGAGTACCAAAAGCTGATTGGACGAGAGAAGAAGATACAATATGAATTGCAACATCCTTTTCAACTGTTTATAATAGTGTGTGTTCCTAGAGTATGTTACCACTGGACGTTATGACTTTCCCAGACCCACTCGCCATTTCACATCTTTTTGTCCCATTGCGTTTTGTGGTTGCAACTGCTAGTGAACATTTACCTTGCCTTACTTCACATTACTTGGAGACTTTATTGAGTTTCTTGAACCTCTCTTCATGGGAAGTTTTACTTTAATTAAATATTATTTAATTGATTTATGAGCTCTACGCTCACTCTCTCGAGCTTGAACTCTTTATGGGTTTTGACTAACACCCTTTTGCCTGATTCTTCGAATAAGGATTCTTTCCTTTATGGAACACGGTTTATGCATTTTATTATGATTCATATCTAACCATATTTTTATTATTGATTACTGTTTATGATTGACATATTAAAATGAATGTGAATAACATTTATGGTTTTGAATAAAGAAGACTTACTAAACTTGAATAATAAAACCTATAAACTTACACCCAAACTCTCATTGTTGACTGAAATTAGGGGCTCATTATGATGGCGTGCGGACATCAGTCTGCCTGCCATCATAGCGGTGTTCGGACCGCCCGCCAGACGTGCGGCCATCCCACCAGCCCAATTAGGATGCACCCGCATGGCGGGCGCATCCTGGCTTTTTAACATTGCGGACAGTGCTGCTGGCTGCAGCACCGTTTGCAATGTGAAAATGCCACGATGTGCATGGAAATGTAGGGGGGTACCCCTCCAGTGCATCCACACCCTCCGTCCACACAGAGGGGGCCCTCTTCAGGCCCCAAACCCAATCCCCGCCAGCCTTTCCATTACGGCATCGCAACCATAGAAAGGCCTCTACCAGGAAACATTGTAATATGGTGGACTGTGCCTGCTAGGCACCGCCATCGTATTAGTTGCCCTTTTGCGTCCGCCAGGCAATCGGTGCGATTGCCACCGGCAGAAATGCGGCGGACGGACTTTGCGTCTGCGGCGATACCCACCACCATCCTAATATGGCGGTGGGTAAAGCTCTATGTGATGGCGGAAGGACCGCAACCGCTGGCCCGACAGTGGCGGTCCTTCCCGGCGGTGGCGAGCCTTCCGCTATCATAATGAGCCCCTTAGAATGGATAGTGTGATTAAAATTCATGTGACAATTTGCTCCTGATCTTCTCTAAAACAACGGCAAAGGTCCATTTGATGGAATGAGAGACAGGGGGATTAGTCAGTGTGAAGGTAAACCGAGTTTTAGTTAAAGTGATTCCTGCTCCAGCATGTCCATTAGTTTTCCTAAAGAGGGTGCCTTGACACAGCCCGTAATCATACTGTACCGCTTTCTAATTTCCTTGGTCAAATGCAGCGGTGAAAAACACAGCCTTCTCTAGTGCTTGATCACAACAGGCTTTGGGGAATGAGAGTCCACGGTCTCTGGATCCCATTTCCCAGCTGGTAATTGCACAAGTGTGCAAGCCTTGTAAACCGCATACAAATAGGACTTAAACATTCTTTCACATTTTGCCTGACATGTTTGTGCACAAAGTTGAAGCAAACAATAATATGGTTTTGTTACTACTGGCTCAAGACTTTTCTGCTCCTAAATCAGAACCATAACTCATCTCTATAAAATATGTAAAACTATGAAAACCTGGATGGCTACAATATTTCTTAAACTCGTCTCCCAGAGTTGGTTCTAACTGCATGTCGAGTGTCAAAAGGCAACACGTGCACCCCCTACTAATGCACATTCATTGTAACATAACATAACATAGCATAGCAACATAACCTAATTGTAGTGATAAAGTAACTCAATACTACATTTAACCCCGATAAAACCTGGAATGACACTAATGAAAGCAGAATATTCTTTTAACAGAAAACACACCATGACTTGAATTCAGAATAGTTAATGTCGGCTGTCAATTCACTGTGCATACTCAGGCTGGTGTTTCTATGCAAGGAAGTGCCCGAGCAATATCTGTAGACATGACCTCATTACTTTTAATCGACGCTGTCATTTGATTAATTTCTTGAATACATTCTGATCTTACATACGAGCTACTAGAATCATAAGTATCCAAATTGCATTCATTATGTGTTCTCAAGTAGACTAAAAGCTGCTACGAGGAGAGCCTTGCAGTTTATGGTGATATGAGGAGCAGCTGAATTCGACCTCCTCTGGCCTTCTTAATACATAGATGCACACCATGAAATTTTGCTAAGCCATTAGCATAATGTAATTAAAGCTGATATTCTAAACAAGCGGACACAAATATTTGTTCAGCACTGATAACATATATAAATAGACAGTACATTCGAATAATTTTCAACAATTTTACGTCATTTTTCATCTAGAGTTAATTGCCAAATAGAAAGCTCTGGACAGTTTAATCAGATATTTAATTTGTGGTTGGTGCCAAATGTGCATTTAAAATTCTGCTAATGGCTTCACTTCTAGAGGGGCAGCATGCCCTACTGACACACATCAACATATTTCTGAATCAGCAGCGTTTTATTGTCAAGTGCATTTTACATCGAAGAAGGAGCGTAGCCATACACTGCAAATCAGTCCTTTGGCATGAACTCTTGAACTTTTAGGTTTTGCACTCGTTTCATACATGCATTTACAGTCATTTAATGATGCCACGGCCTCAAATGACCAAGGTGTTAAGTTGTTCTTCTCGTCGCATTTTTACCATCATGTGTATCATTTTTTGGCACTTTTATATAGCACAAACTTAGCACAAGGGCATTAAAGTGCTTTACAAGAACCCCACATCACACTACACAAAGTTAGATTCATTCATTATTTTTTTACGCAGGTGGAGATTGGTGGCACATCAATCAACTTTTCATTTTGTTGCGCTGCGTGGAATGAAGAAGGCAGATATGGGCCGTACTTGAAATGTAGGGGCATATTTACAAGGAGGCGATAATAAATTATCGCCGCTTTAGCGGCCGTTTTCGGCCGAAAAGCGGCGATAATTTTATCGCCTAATTAGCAAGGTCACGCTAACGCGTGAAACCTTGCTTTAGCGTGGGGATTCCTAACGCCCAGCTTTGCATCGCTAATGAGATGCAAAGTGGGCGTTCCTGACCTGACATGATAGGAGAAATGTCGCTAAGCGTCATTTCTCCTATCATCAAGCCCCACGCTATGAAGCATAGCGGCAGGAAAAGTAGCGATAACCCCTGTTATCGCTACTTTCCTTACGACTGCTTCAGGACTGACTTAGCCATGATATCCTATGGAAGGTGGATATCATGGCTAAGTTTGTGAGTCCCTATCAGCAATCTAACGTGAGATTATCGCTGGGTTTCCAGCGATAATCTCACGTTAGGCAGTTAGCGTGAGGATTTTTATCGCTTTTGAGATAAGCATTGCTAATAGCACGCTATCTCAGCGTTAAAAATCCACGCTAGCCGGCGATAATTATCCTAGCGCTAAGTGCGCTTAGCGATAATTATCGCCGGTTGTTGTTGATATGCCCCGTATTTCTGCTGCCTAGCGCCAACGCAGGGGGCCTTGCACAAAGAAGCAAGGAAGCCTGCATTGTAAGCAGGATAATTTTTGTGGAGTGAGAGAAACCTTCCTATACAAAAAAAAATATCTGAGGCATTCTCCTCTTTTTAGGTGTGCTGCAGAAAGCGGCACACCTTGAAGAATTAAATAATTGGGAGAAATAAAGAGAGTTCCCCTCGTTAGGCCCCACCTGTCTAGGGATAGAATTTTTACGCATTCCTAGGTCGACCACAACTGGTAAATCTGGGAATGTGCCAAAAACCATGAGTGGATGCACGGGAAAGCCCATGTTCCACCCATGGAATGCCTCCCTGGGGCACAGTAAAGCAATTCTGCGATTTGCACTGTGTTGCGTTACTCTAGCTTAATCAAGCAATGCAGGGAAATGCACAATATATTACATGGCTTGATAAATCTGACATTTTGTTGCATTGCCCTTGCATGGCCCATGGGCAATTCAACATATTGATAAATATGCCGCTTAGCATCCGTAGAAAGGGAGGCCACTGAATTATTGAAACCCACTGTCCAGGCTCACCAGATTTTAAAAACCTCTTACTCTATGGAGCCCTATTTGGCGATAGTCAGCAAGCCTCAACACCGCTTTCTCCTAACAAGATTGAGGTTTAACCTCTTGCATTTTTTATTAGCTGAGCCTTTTGGTTGGAGTAAGATAGAGGATCTGGGACCATGCTCTTGTGATACTTTTTCGAGGCAAGATACTTTGCATTTTGTCATGTTCTGCGACTACTATCTGCAGATTTGCAAGCGCTTTATTTTTATGATCTTAAAGGAAAAAGGCTTCATGCAGGTCAGGCCAGCCTTAACCTATCTGAAGATGTTGAATAGCCCCAGGGAATTTTTAATATAGCTAGTTTTTATAGCTGCTGCAGTGAGAGCAAGGAAAAGAAGGAAATAATCTGAGTGTGGGCCCATGGAAATCGACTTTTTATTATCATAAAATTCGGTGATGAGTCTTTTTATATTCTATATATTTTATAATATTAGCTGGCTATGGCATTTCATTTTTAATGTATAATTGATTCCTTTTTTAATATGTCTTATATATGTGTTTTACCTATGATGGATTTGTGTAATATTTGGTTTTATGTGATGGGTATTTTAACATGCTTTTATGGTTTTGAATAACCGATTAAAGTAATTTTGACTGACTGACTGCCCTTAAGTGATTTCATCATAATCACAGAATGGAAAGTTGTCTGTAGCTCGGGCTGTTAGACAACACCTACTTCCCTCTCATTGGACAGGCCAGGTCCATTGAAAGAAGAAGTTTGTGGAATTTTGCATATATGTGTGATAGAACAAATTTCTGAATTTCTGCAAATTAAACGCATCTAATATAAGAGTGCAACATTTTATGCTAACTAGCACACATATATGAAAAGAAATTTTGAAGTAGTTGATTATACTTGGGCTTTGCAGGTACAAATTAAATAACACAATATACTGACTTAAGTTAGCATGACTACTGACACCAAATTAACATTTATTTATACATTGGGATTAAAAGGCCTGTTGTAGCTTTAAATTGTCTTACACAAGATGTTTTTCTCTTCCAGTGCAGATGTAACTTTCCAGAAGCCTTCTATTAGCTAGTGAATGTGCATTAGCTATGTATTAGACAACTGATAGTGAGGTTCTCATCAGAAGTTGAGGAGATGACAGGAAATGCGACCCATGGGAAGAACTATCTAAACTGTAAGATGTGGATGATGTATAATTACAAGGATGTAATTCTCTAGTCTATTGTGAAGACGTGAGAAACTAGGAAGTTTATAAACTTTCAGAGTCGATAGGACGATGGGTATGGGGAGTGTGTCAATTTTTGAAACGATGCTTTAGCAGATTTATATTAGTATCTGTACCTAGACCAGAGTAGGATTCTTCCAGAAGAGACCATGTCTATGCCTTTGTCGTCTCTCACTTAGGAAATTGGTAGGCCTACTGATTTATAGCTGTGAATACTTTTTCAGCTTTTGCTTATATCTGTTATTACGTGTTAAGAATTCACGCATACAAAGGTTTAATTTTCTTGTTAAAAGCCTTCATTTGGGTTTCCTAAACTCACACCTTACCTTGCTCATTGAAAAAATATTTTTAAATGCTTAAATTCTTATTAATTTGATTGAGGAATCCCATTATCGAAGATACTTGCTGTATTAAATGCTTACTGAATAAATAAATCAATTTGAATTAATTTTTAATAGAATCCTTCATCTCGCACAATCTCTCTATTGATTCTTGTGAAGCCCCAAATGAACTTCACTCTACATTGTGTTTGATGTAAATACTTGCTTCTTCTAAATTATCCTTGTCAATGAACAAAGGTTGATACGACCAATGGCGGGGGTTATTTAATGATTATCCTTCCTCGAAGACTAAGGTACAAGAATCCCTGCTTCATAAAGTGGTAGCAGAATGACGGTTAATGTCACAGGAGAAAAAGAGCTGAAAACTTTAAAATAATTGCCCCAGTTTAGAATTGTCCATGTCCCTTAAGTCCATAATAGGAACTTGATGACTGAAGGAGTTTGCAGATCCAAAGGTATTTGCAGTGGGGGAGGTGTGAGTATCAATAGGGTTGTGCATCACGATTTTCTATATTGAGCTTACGTTATTGTATTACTGTTATGTGTCTTGTGTTCTGGTAATGTCTACGGTCTAGCTCCGCATATGTGTTTAAAGTTGAACAGTTGAAGTTGTTATCAGACTTGGTACAGTTCAAGATCTGAGAAAATTCGATTTTCGATCGTGATCGAATTGACCCGCCATTTTGTGCTCCGCTGCCATTTTGTGTCGCCCTCACTCAGGCAGCACGACGATCGAAGTCTTTTCTGCTTCTCCTGCAATATCGTGTCGAAATAGCCTTGTGCCTCTGTTTACAAAGCTGGTGTTAGAGAACTGACCGAGCATACTAATCCCTGTCTGGTTTTCCTAATCCCTGTCTTGACTATCTGTTGGTTCACACTATTCTCTTCTGACTTTATCTCATCTTCTTGCCTTCGCTGTCCTCCGCTCGTATTCTCTTGTTTCACAACTGTCCTCCAAAACACACAAACGTATCTCGCCACCTGCAAGTCAGTTACAGACATGGTTAATACCTTAACCTGTGGGAGGGGTGGCAAACACAGTTGGAGGAGAGGCTTCTTCGAGTTACTCGATACTTTGTTTTCCAACTCTTCCTATTGGCTCTATCCTATTTTCCAACTATTCTTATTGGCTCCTTTTAAATGCTTTAGGTGTGTTCTTAGTTAATGTATATGTCACCTATGTACTATATAAGATTGTGCGCCACGGAGTGAAGTGGCAGTCTCCTGAGAACATACCGTGTGTACTTCTAGGATAACTATACTAGCTGCAGCTAATAAAATCTGATCTTTTACGCCGACAGAGTGTCCCCGTGTCTCTGTGTAGCTAACCAGGTGAACCCAGGAGATTAAGGCATACCCTGCGCCGCCAGGTCCAAAAAGTTCTGGTTCTTCAACTGGCGCCCAAGGTAGGGCGGCTTCAGTGGAAGGGGTTCTGCCTGAAGGTTGTGAAGAACCCCGCAAGAAAATTCTGGAGGAATCGCGAGCCACGTCAAGTGACCCCTGTATGTCGAAGGTGGTCCGAAGGTCTTTTTCAGCGTGGTTACTCATTCCTGACGGCTACTGACGACTGCTGCCCTGAGTGCCGCCCTGCTTTGGCCCTTCCTTTGATGATGTATGGTAAGGCGAGACAATAGACGGGCCTCTGTTGGCGTAAGAAGACGTCCTTAGTTAAGTATTTGGTGGGTCGCTCCCACAATCTTTGTCCTTTAGTTCTTTGTTCCTTAGTTTCTTTGGTCCTTAGATTCGACTATTGCAATAGCCGAAGCCGAGGGGTAAGTACATTTGTGCTGCGTAAACTGAGTTTTACCCCCTTGATGTTTGTGAACAGTCCGGTGAAATCACAAGATGCCTGGTCTGACTAAGTTTGGAAAACTTTGTTGCTTTGGTTGTAATAGGGATTCCCGGCTTGAGGACTCTTGTCCGATTCCTTCGGTTGGAACTCCCACATATGAGCTCTATTCTAAACATGGTGTTGGCCCCATTGCCTTTAACGAGACATGGACCCGATACACGAAGAAAGATGGTGTTTTAAAATGGCCAGAAAATGGTAGTTTCGATTCTGATGTGACAGCATCGTATGGCAATAGATAAATGCTATCCGGTGTTGCCTGTTTCCCCTTCCGATAACAAGAAAGATTTAGAAGAAGATCCCCTAATGTCCCATTTATTGAGATTGCCTCCGCCCTATGCACAAGGTGCTAATACACCCCAGTTGTTCAGCCGCCAGCAGTACCTCCGCCTGTTCCGGCTCTTCCGCATTTGCCCCTTTCAGTATTACCGCCTCTACCAGTTTTGCCTTTAACTTCAACTTCTTTGCCCTCATCTCCTGATCTTCGATCTCCTTTGCCTTCTGCTCCTCCTGCAATTACCGATTCTCCTTCCGTTAGTTCACCTAATACCTTGTCCCCTATTCTTATGTCCAATTCTCCGCCTGTGCATAAGCGACTCACTGGTCACTGGTATTTTATCTCCTTTCTTTGAAGCTTTAAATGTGTCTCCGGCTTTTGCTCGAAGACAGTCTCGTAGTCAGTTCCCAGATTCTGAAGAACGAGAAAGGTTGGACTCTCTCGCACGTAAATGGATCAAGAGGTGTCCCCAGTATAGTGTGTCCGATATTATGTCTACCTTCTCACAATGGAATGCGCCTACGCAAAGATATGTTTTTAATGTAATGTGTGATACTCTCATTAAAGAATGGGAGGATGTGAATTTGAGTTCGATTCCACAGGGTCTGTTAGATGTTCAGGCTGACTTCGATAAAGGACTCGTTTTGGGTTCTAAGGTTGAAAACGCTGTAAGGACACTTATTTCCTTTAGGTCCTTATTGTCCTCTCAGACTTTCCTTGATTCCGATCCGTCGGTTAGACTGACACTGAAAAATTATCCCTTGAGAGAGGTTCCTCCAGTGTGGAAGGAGGAAGTTGCGGCTCAAGGTAATAATCCAGCTATTCCTGCTCATTTCCAACGTATATGGGTACATGTCCCCTGGAAACGATCTGAAGTTTTAGCACTTAAACAGACTCTACTGGATCCTCGTAAGAATCTTGCGTGTTATTATAAAAAATTATCACAGACGGTTGATGCTTACATCATGAATCTAGCTAATATCGATATGTTGATGGGAAATGTAGTTCCATAAGCATTATGGGCTAAGATTCGTAGAGAGAATCATGTTCAAGCATTAGGTGGTGATTGGGCTGCTATAATTGCCGCGGATGCAGCACAAGTGGGTGGTGCTAAGCCTGATGCTTTGGTTTCAGAACTCCCTGGTAGGATTATTACATTAATGAAAACGATGATGCCTGCTTTGAGAGTTAACTGGGATAAATTAGCGGCATGCAAACAAAAGAAAGATGAAAGTGTCTCTGATTTCTTTACTCGTTTCGAGGAGACATTTATTGATCACAGTGGTCAAGATATGGCTACAGAGGGTGGACAGCGATTATTTGTGCACAAATTTGTATTTAATTTGCTTCCCGAGTTGTCACACAAATTGAAAGATTCTGAAAAGTTCATGGGCTGTTTCTTCTTCTGCCCAGATATTGGCTACTGCACAATATTATGAAAATAGAGATAAAGAAGAAAGAGAAAAGCAAGAGAAAAAGACGAAAGAATTAAAAACGAAGGTTCTCTTACAACAGGCTTATCCTCCTCGTTATGTTCAGCCTCAGTTTCAACAGCCTCCGCAGTTTCAGAGGTTGCATCAAAAACCTGAGCCATATATTCCGCTACCTTTGTTAGGACCTAATCAATGTGCCTATTGTAGAGAGGAAGGTCATTTTAAGAATAGTTGTCCGGTTTTATTGCAGCAAAATGAAGCATTATCTGCTCCACGAGGTCGTGGTGGCCTCCAGTCAGCAAACAGAGTTAGAGGTCGAGGTGTGTTGACTCAAGAACAGCGTGCCTTTCCTCCTCCTAATTCCGTGAATTGCTTTGATCAGCAAAATGTTAGGTCTACACAGTGCTACAATGAAGACCATTATGTTGCAGGCGAGAATGAAAGTCTTCATGCTAACTAGGACAGCCTTGGACAAAGTAAGGGAGTTGTGTCGATTCCAGTAGATCAGAATGGACCTTATGTTAATGTCACTACAATGGGTGTTTCAGAGCCATTTCTCCTAGATACTGGTGCGATGAGAAGTGCTATCATTCACTCTAAACTCCCTGGGGCACCTTTGTCCGGCTTAACGAATGTATCTGTAGGATTTTCTGGCGCCCCTGTTCGTAATCCGGTTTCTTGCCCCTTGCCTATTTCAGTTGGCCCTTATGATTTGGAAGCTCCGCTTCTTTTGACGAATGGTTGCGGTGAGAATCTGTTGGGTTTGGACTTATTGAAAAGAATGCATGCTACGATATATTGTTCTCCTTCTGGTGTACATCTTACTTTAGGGCAGAAACTGACTTCTCCAATGTATTTGTCCAAAGATCAGTTTCCACCTGAATTGCTTTCTCTCCCGGCAACGCTTTGGGCCACGGGTCCGAATGATGTGGGTTGTCTAGAGATTCCACCTTATGTTGTCACTCTTAAGTCTAATGTAAAATTGCCACGTATTCCGCAGTATAGAATTTCCACTGAAGGTGAAAAAGCGCTTCTGGAAATCATTCATGATTTGATTCAGATGGATGTGGATGAGGAAACGAGAGGCAACATATGCAATAGTCCTATTCTTCCTGTTCTTAAACACACTGATCCTTCTCAGCCTCCTGTATATAGTTTCGTAATTGATCTTCGGGAGGTAAACAAAATTGTTGTACCACAATTTCCTGTTGTCCCAGATATCACTGCTCTGTTGACGATGATACCTTCCACAGCGACTTGGTTTTCTGTTATCGATCTAAAGAATGCCTTCTTTAGTATTCCCATTGCAGAAGAAAGTAGGGATATTTTTGGCTTCTATCTTGGAGGCCGAAGCTTCCGGTTTAAGCGCACACCTCAGGGCTATTGTGAAAGTCCCTCTATTTACAGTCAAGCTTTAAAATGTCATCTTGATGCTTTTCATTTGCCATCTGGTGTTGCTCTTATTCAATACATGGACGATTTGCTGATCGCTGCTGATTCGGAAGATATTTGCAAAAATGTGACCGTTGCATTGTTACGCAATTTGTTTAATCTGAATCATAAGGTTTCACCTTCTAAACTACAATATGTTCGTCGAGAGGTTACCTACTTGGGTCATCTCCTATCAAAGGAGGGACGACGATTAACCCCAGAACGAATTCAAGCGATTGCGCAAATGTCTGTGCCATCCACACAAAGAGAGGTACGTGCCTTTCTGGGTATTACTTCTTATTGTAGGCAGTGGATTTCAAACTTTTCTTTGTTAGCTAAACCTCTGTTAGCACTCACGTTGAAAGATACACCTCAGCCCCTTCCATGGACTGACGAATGTCAGAAGAGTTTCACTGACTTGCGTGCTGCTCTGTGTTCTGCTCCTGTATTGGGTACTCCCGATTACAGTAAGCCGTTCACGCTCCATGTTCATGAGAGAGAGGGTTGTGCGTTGTCAGTTTTAACGCAGCGTTTTGGAGACAAACAGCGACCATGTGCATATTTTTCAGCTACGTTAGATCCAGTAGCCAAAGCATTGCCTAGTTGTCTTAGAGCAACAGCAGCAGCAGCCATTTCTATTCGACAGTCTGCTGGAGTAGTGCTAGATAACACACTTATTGTTATGGTGCCACATGCAGTGGATACTTTACTAAATAGGACAAAAACACAACATCTTATGAGTGCTCGTTTTTCTGGATATGAGCTGACGCTTTTGGCTAGTCATGTGCACATCAAACGATGTAACACTTTAAATCCAGCTACTTTGTTGCCTCTTCCAGTAGAGAAAGGTGTTCAAGAACAACATGATTGTTTCCTCCGTACTGAGGAAGAGACAAAAGGAAGAATTGACTTGAAGGATATGCCGCTAGAAAATCCGGATGGAATTCTATGGGTGGATGGTTCTTGTTTCAAGCTTCCTAATGGAGATACAGTTTCAGCCTATGCTGTTACTACTTTACATACAGTCGTGGAAACAGCACGTATCAGACACAATTCAGCTCAAGCAGCAGAACTGATAGCTTTAACGAGAGCATGTGTGTTGTCAAAAGGAAAAAGAGTGAATGTGTACACTGACAGTCAGTATGCTTGTGGTGTAGCGTTCAATTTTAGGCGTCTCTGGAAAGAGAGGGGATTCCTTACTTCCCATGGCACTAAAATACAACATGGTCAGTTGGTGACTGATCTTCTTGAGTCACTTTCCTTACCTGCCCAAATAGCAATTGTGAAGTGTAGTGCGCACAAGAGGATTACTGACGATGTTGGTCGAGGAAATGCATTTGCAGATGAAGTAGCGAAAAAGACAGCGAGAGATGCTTCAAGTCGAATGTATGTTGCGGGTCCTGCGAATTGGGTTAGAGAGAGAGGAATGTATGAGAATACAGTAGAAAGTGTAAGGTCGATTCAGAAAGAGGCCACAGAGAAAGAATTGAGTAAGTGGAAAGAAAGTACAGGAATGTTAGATGAGATGGGATGTTGGGTGGAATTATCTGAGCACCAACGTTGGCTGTTACCAAACGCTTATGTACTACCAGTAGTTACTATGGCGTATGGTCCAGCCCACTTAAGTGCGAAAGGTATATGCAAGCTTCTGGCTCCAGTGTGGCAAAACGAAGGAATCCCAAAGTGTGCAGACAATGTAGTGAAACATTGTATTGTTTGTTTGATGTACAATCCGGGAAAGGGAACCCCAACTCCGGCAGGTCATTTGAGGTATTGCAGATCGATTACATTCATATGGAACGATGCAACAACCTCTGTTCTGGTGGAAGTATGCGCCTTTTCTAGATGGATAGAAGCATACCCTCTAATTGGCCCGATGCTTTACCATTGGCTCTTCTATCCACCAGAACTGCAGTACACTCTCGCTTGGGACTTAGCCCTTATAAAGTAGTTTTTGGGCGCCCAGCTAACATATGGGGAGTCCCTCGCCCTAAGAAATACTCAGACTTGCCATATCCAATGTTGATTGATTACTTGCATGACCTTACGACTAAATTGTGTGTTCTCCATCAACAGGTTCAGAGTGCATTGCCAGAGGTTTCCACAGATCCAGGTCATTCCATCCAACCAGGTGACTGGGTTTGCATAAAGAATTTCCAAAGGACGAAAAATTTGGAGCCCCGGTGGAGGGAACCTCGTCAGGTTTTGCTCACCACGAGAACAGCAGTGAAAGTCGAAGGAAAGAAAAATTGGATTCACAGCGTGCATTGCAAGAAAGTGCCTTTGCCTCTTCCGTTTGATCAGTGGGTATGTAAGGGCATTAGAGACTCTGAGAGCGAAAAGGTTCCACGATTTGTACCTTTTAGTGATGCACGCCTGAGTGGAACATTGTCTGAGAAAGAGGACGACGACATTCTTCAGGAAGCGATAACACCACATCGTCGCTTGAATACGACAAACCCGCGAACATTGTTTCGAGACCAAACTGTACCTGATAAAGAACACTATAACCTAAGACCTAGACTAAAGAACACTTAAGATTTTTTTTTCTCTCCTATGTAGTATTCTATCCCGGTTGCAGGGTCACGGTAGGAGTCTTGGTTGTGACCTGAGTAGTGGCAATAGGCCTGCAGGACTTGCAGTGTCATAGGACAGCAGACAATCGTGACTAAGTGATTGAGGAAGATTGCCGTGAGCATCCACTTAGAAAGATGGAGACTACATTAGGCAAAAGAGAAAGAAAGGATAAAATGAATCATTGTAAAGAAATGTATAGTCGTTGTGGTATTACTTTATGTATTATTATATTAATGTGTATTCTTTTGGCGTGTATAAGTTGGATTATTTATGCTCTGCAGCAAAAAGTTGTCTCTCCTTCTACCTCTTTGTCTTCTTCTACTGTCTTTCCACATCTATTTCATACACTTCCTCAACATGAACTCATTAGAAGAACCGAATATTACAACAATTCATTTGTCCAGTTATTATATCAACATCAATTAGTAATAAATATAACACACTGTTGGTTGTGTGGACTTATGCCACATACCACAGAAAAAGGAATGCCATATTTAGTTCTTCCGATCTCCTATGAAAGTTCCGCATGGGCTTATTTTGTTATCTTCTCCAATGCCTATCAAAGCAAATTCAGACGATCCGTTAGTTCATATAATGGTGAACCAGATTTTAGTCATAGTTCATTGATAAAAGGAATGGTAGCTATGGCTAAAATCATGGAAAATAGTAAGAACTCCGTTGACGAAAGAAAAGCGTACACTAACTGGAACGTCACCCATTATGTCACTAGCCTTAGTGATAAGGTTAAACAAGGAAAATCTCCACCGATTTGGACTATACCACATCAGGGCAATTCTGTCTACAGATAAATGGTCAGTCTGCTGACACCGTACAAAGAAACAGCTGTTCCCACACATACGTCTACTCCTCTCAGAATTCGCCGCCTCTAGTAACATCTCAGGGTACATATTTCATCTGTTACAATAGGGCTTACACGTGGTTGCCAACTGGTTTTTCTGGTACCTGTTATATAGCTTTCCTTCTTCCCCCTACATACACTGCTTCTTCCAATCATCATCGAAACAGATATGGCAGAGGGATTATTAATTCCAAAGACACAGCAGGACAAGAGGGAGGAGATTTCCTCAAAGGATTTCTTCCTTTTTGGGGTCCAATGGCCAACAGCAGAAATATAAGGCAACTGGTTTGTGTCGTAGAAACCACCATAGACATCACTGTAGGAGCCTTAAGTAATATCACGGCAGAACTACAGGCGGATTGTCTTATGACTTTACAAAACCGAGTTGCCTTAGACTTTGTTCTTGCAGACCGTGGTGGAGTGTGCAAATTGATCGGGTCAAGTTGCTGTATTTTTATACCTGATGACGCTCCGACAGTATACCAAGCTATCTCTCAGTTACATACAATCTCTGAGTCGATTCATCAGGACGAAGGAGATTGGTCATTATTGGAGTGGTTTTGGGGACTACTGTCCAAATGGGGTTGGAAGGTATTGACATTCCTTGGAGTAGTTTTGACCATCATTTTCTCTTGTTGCCTTTGTATGCACTGTGGTCCCGGTATTTGCGATCTTTGTGCTACTATGTGCATCCCTAAACCTAAGTCACAAAGAGTAGAGAATATCAAAATGATGGTACAGCAACAACTCGATGACCTCATGGCCATCGACATTGACTCAGATTAGCGTGAGTCTATCTTGCCTGAGTTCTGGCAAAACAAGCGTCTGAGAAAATTCCATTTTCGATCGTGATCAAATTGACCCGCCATTTTGTGCTCCGCCGCCATTTTGTGTTGCCCTCACTCAGTCAGCACGACGATCGAAGTCTTTTCTGCTTTTCCTGCAATATCGTGTCGAAATAGCCTTGTGCCTCTGTTTACAAAGCTGGTGTTAGAGAACTGACCGAGCATACTAATCCCTGTCTGATTTTCCTAATCCCTGTCTAGACTATCTGTTGGTTCACACTATTCTCTTCTGACTTTATCTCATCTTCTGGCCTTTGCTGTCCTCCGCTCGTATTCTCTTGTTTCACAACTGTCCTCCAAAACACACAAACGTATCTCGCCACCTGCAAGTCAGTTACAGACCTGGTGAATACCTTAACCTGTGGGAGGGGTGGCAAACACAGTTGGAGGAGAGGCTTCTTCGAGTTACTCGATACTTTGTTTTCCAACTTTTCCTATTGGCTCTATCCTATTTTCCAACTATTCTTATTGGCTCCTTTTATATGTTTTAGGTGTGTTCTTAGTTAATGTATATGTCACCTATGTACTATATAAGATTGTGCGCCACGGAGTGAAGTGGCAGTCTCCTGAGAACATACCGTGTGTACTTCTAGGATAACTGTACTAGCTGCAGCTAATAAAATCTGATCTTTTACGCCGACAGAGTGTCCCCGTGTCTCTGTGTAGCTAAGCAGGTGAACCCAGGAGATTAAGGCATACCCTGCGCCGCCAGGTCCAAAAGGTTCTGGTTCTTCAACTGGCGCCCAACGTAGGGCGGCTTCAGTGGAAGTGGTTCTGCCTGAAGTTCGTGAAGAACCCCGCAAGAAAATTCTGGAGGAATCGCGAGCCACGTCAAGTGACCCCTGTATGTCGAAGGTGGTCCGAAGGTCTTTTTCAGCGTGGTTACTCATTCCTGACGGCTACTGACGACTGCTGCCCTGACTGCCGCCCTGCTTTGGCCCTTCCTTTGATGATGTATGGTAAGGCGAGACAATAGACGGGCCTCTGTTGGCGTAAGAAGACGTCCTTAGTTAAGTATTTGGTGGGTCGCTCCCACAATCTTTGTCCTTTAGTTCTTTGTTCCTTAGTTTCTTTGGTCCTTAGATTCGACTATTGCAATAGCCGAAGCCGAGGGGTAAGTACATTTGTGCTGCGTAAACTGAGTTTTACCCCCTTGATGTTTGTGAACAGTCCGGTGAAATCACAAGATGCCTGGTCTGACTAAGTTTGGAAAACTTTGTTGCTTTGGTTGTAATAGGGATTCCCGGCTTGAGGACTCTTGTCCGATTCCTTCGGTTGGAACTCCCACATATGAGCTCTATTCTAAACATGGTGTTGGCCCCATTGCTTTTAACGAGACATGGACCCGATACACGAAGAAAGATGGTGTTTTAAAATGGCCAGAAAATGGTAGTTTCGATTCTGATGTGACAGCATCGTATGGCAATAGATAAATGCTATCCGGTGTTGCCTGTTTCCCCTTCCGATAACAAGAAAGATTTAGAAGAAGATCCCCTAATGTCCCATTTATTGAGATTGCCTCCGCCCTATGCACAAGGTGCTAATACACCCCAGTTGTTACAGCCTGTTCAGCCGCCAGCAGTACCTCCGCCTGTTCCGGCTCTTCCGCATTTGCCCCTTTCAGTATTACCGCCTCTACCAGTTTTGCCTTTAACTTCAACTTCTTTGCCCTCATCTCCTGATCTTCGATCTCCTTTGCCTTCTGCTCCTCCTGCAATTACCGATTCTCCTTCCGTTAGTTCACCTAATACCTTGTCCCCTATTCTTATGTCCAATTCTCCGTCTGTGCATAAGCGACTCACTGGTCACTGGTATTTTATCTCCTTTCTTTGAAGCTTTAAATGTGTCTCCGGCTTTTGCTCGAAGACAGTCTCGTAGTCAGTTCCCAGATTCTGAAGAACGAGAAAGGTTGGACTCTCTCGCACGTAAATGGATCAAGAGGTGTCCCCAGTATAGTGTGTCCGATATTATGTCTACCTTCTCACAATGGAATGCGCCTACGCAAAGATATGTTTTTAATGTAATGTGTGATACTCTCATCAAAGAATGGGAGGATGTGAATTTGAGTTCGATTCCACAGGGTCTGTTAGATGTTCAGGCTGACTTCGATAAAGGACTCGTTTTGGGTTCTAAGGTTGAAAACGCTGTAAGGACACTTATTTCCTTTAGGTCCTTATTGTCCTCTCAGACTTTCCTTGATTCCGATCCGTCGGTTAGACTGACACTGAAAAATTATCCCTTGAGAGAGGTTCCTCCAGTGTGGAAGGAGGAAGTTGCGGCTCAAGGTAATAATCCAGCTATTCCTGCTCATTTCCAACGTATATGGGTACATGTCCCCTGGAAACGATCTGAAGTTTTAGCACTTAAACAGACTCTACTGGATCCTCGTAAGAATCTTGCGTGTTATTATAAAAAATTATCACAGACGGTTGATGCTTACATCATGAATCTAGCTGATATCGATATGTTGATTGGAAATGTAGTTCCATAAGCATTATGGGCTAAGATTCGTAGAGAGAATCATGTTCAAGCATTAGGTGGTGATTGGGCTGCTATAATTGCCGCGGATGCAGCACAAGTGGGTGGTGCTAAGCCTGATGCTTTGGTTTCAGAACTCCCTGGTAGGATTATTACATTAATGAAAACGATGATGCCTGCTTTGAGAGTTAACTGGGATAAATTAGCGGCATGCAAACAAAAGAAAGATGAAAGTGTCTCTGATTTCTTTACTCGTTTCGAGGAGACATTTATTGATCACATTGGTCAAGATATGGCTACAGAGGGTGGACAGCGATTATTTGTGGACAAATTTGTATTTAATTTGCTTCCCGAGTTGTCACACAAATTGAAAGATTCTGAAAAGTTCATGGGCTGTTTCTTCTTCTGCCCAGATATTGGCTACTGCACAATATTATGAAAATAGAGATAAAGAAGAAAGAGAAAAGCAAGAGAAAAAGACGAAAGAATTAAAAACGAAGGTTCTCTTACAACAGGCTTATCCTCCTCGTTATGTTCAGCCTCAGTTTCAACAGCCTCCGCAGTTTCAGAGGTTGCATCAAAAACCTGAGCCATATATTCCGCGACCTTTGTTAGGACCTAATCAATGTGCCTATTGTAGAGAGGAAGGTCATTTTAAGAATAGTTGTCCGGTTTTATTGCAGCAAAATGAAGCATTATCTGCTCCACGAGGTCGTGGTGGCCTCCAGTCAGCAAACAGAGGTAGAGGTCGAGGTGTGTTGACTCAAGAACAGCGTGCCTTTCCTCCTCCTAATTCCGTGAATTGCTTTGATCAGCAAAATGTTAGGTCTACACAGTGCTACAATGAAGACCATTATGTTGCAGGCGAGAATGAAAGTCTTCATGCTAACTAGGACAGCCTTGGACAAAGTAAGGGAGTTGTGTTGATTCCAGTAGATCAGAATGGACCTTATGTTAATGTCACTACAATGGGTGTTTCAGAGCCATTTCTCCTAGATACTGGTGCGATGAGAAGTGCTATCATTCACTCTAAACTCCCTGGGGCACCTTTGTCCGGCTTAACAAATGTATCTGTAGGATTTTCTGGCGCCCCTGTTCGTAATCCGGTTTCTTGCCCCTTGCCTATTTCAGTTGGCCCTTATGATTTGGAAGCTCCGCTTCTTTTGACGAATGGTTGCGGTGAGAATCTGTTGGGTTTGGACTTATTGAAAAGAATGCATGCTACGATATATTGTTCTCCTTCTGGTGTACATCAGGCATGCTTTGCTTGATCTCCAACCTGACATGCCTGCAGCTTGTAGGCACGCCATGACTGCCCAGTCGTTAGGTAAATGTACAGGATGTAGCTTTGAACCCATGATCCACATTCCGACTACTAGTGTGGGCCACTCCCTGAAAGCAGCTCTACTCAATTGTAGATCTCTCCGCAAGCACGCCCTCGAAATATTTCATCTACTCGAGGAGCAAAATCTTAACATTCTATTCTTGACGGAGACCTGGTTAGATGAATATTCAGACCCCGACATTATCCAGGCCATGCCCCATGGCTACTCCCTCTCTAGATTGGACAGGAAAGACGGAAGGGGGGGAGGCATAGCCATAGCCACGAAAGCCCCTCTAGTCTGCTTCTTAGCTCCTGTACAGATTGACCACAGTGAAGCTGGTTCCTTCACAATTAATACCGGCCCCAACTACTCCGTATCGGGTATCCTGATTTATCGCCCACCTGGCAGAATGTATGACTTCACTTCCACTTTAATGGAAGCCATTACTCACTTAGCACTTAGAAAGTCTAGACTTCTGGTGCTAGGTGACCTTAATGCTCATTTCGAAGATCCCCTAGATAATGCTGCCGTTGAGATTCAAACGCAGCTTCTCTCAGTTCAACTTGAAATGAAAAACAAGGAACCGTCTCATCGATTAGGTCACCTACTGGATCCTATCTTTGGGAACTGGCAGGGAGTTCATACCTCACAGTCTATACCCATACCCTGGTCGGATCACCACATTATTCCGATCACGATGCAACTGGACAGAACTGAGCATTTTCAACATCAATCTCTGCGGTATAAACGCAGAAAATGGAGGAGCTTCTCGGTAGAATCTTTTATTAAAATCACTCAGGAGGAGGGCCCTCCCAAAGGGGAAGACTGTGAAGCAGCTAATAATAATTTAAATAATATCGTAACCAAGGCCCTCGATATCACTGCCCCCAGTCGCATCATGACTAATGCCAGGAGACTAAAAAAAGCTGCTCCCTGGTTTAGCCAAGAACTGCAGACCATGCGAACCACCTGCAAAAAACTAGAGAGAGCTTGGCGCCTGAACTTCTGCGCAGAAACTAAAATAAAGTATAAAAACTCTCAAAGAGTGTATTATAAATCTGTACGTCTGGCCAAGGCAGAACACTATCATTCCCGTATCATGGAAGCAGGGAATTCCTCGAAGGAATTATTTCAGATTTACAAAGAAATATCTGTAGTAAATACTAACTCCTCCATTCCCAATGATTCTGTGGAGCCATGTAATGAAGTTGCACAGTACTTCTCAGGTAAAATTAATAAAATATATACTAGCTTTGCCAATCATGTAGAGTCGGCCTTCGACTTCACAGAGAATGACAGTCTTATTAAGACTCTAAAGTGCCTCAAATCTTTTGAAGTTCCCTCATACGAAGCCCTGTCTAAACTATGTAACAAAATCAAATCGGGCTCTCCCCGAGACCCGGCGCCTCCGAAAATTTTAGCTGAAGCCTTCCCTGCTCTAGAACCTCACTATAGACATCTACTTCAGATCTCATTCTCCACAGCTTGCCTGCCGGCGGACTGGAAACAGGCAGTTGTACTACCTATCAAGAAAAAGCCGAATGTCAGCCTAGACATTATGGACAACCTTCGGCCAATTTCCCTGCTACCTTACTTAGCCAAGCTAGCTGAGAAAATTGCCAACATCCAACTCATGGAACATCTGGAAGAACAGGATGTTTTCCATTACTCCCAGTCGGGTTTCAGATCCAACTTCTCCACGGAGACGGCTCTCCTCAGGGCCACTGAAACCCTACGCAAGGGAGCAGACGAGGGCAAGACCATGGCCCTCATCATGCTCGACCTTAGTGCCGCGTTTGACACTGTAGCACACTCCATCTTGCTACAGTGTCTAAACAAAGCTGGAGTAACCAACAGAGCATTGGGATGGCTGAAAGCCTTCTTGATCAATAGAAGCTTCCAAGTCCAAAGAGGGACTTTCCTCTCAGACAGCGTGCGGCTTGAACAGGGGGTGCCTCAGGGATCGGCCCTGAGTCCCACCCTGTTTAATCTATACATGGCCCCCCTGGCTGAAGTGGTGCAATCGTTCGGCGTGGAGCTTGTCTCTTACGCCGACGATACGCAACTTCTAATATCTTTGACGCAAGCCCCTTCCACGGAAGCCGCTAACTTTAACAACTGTATGAGCAAGCTGGCATCTTGGATGACAGAGCACTGTCTAAAACTGAACGGAACCAAAACAGAGGTCATCATCATTGGAGGTGATGAGACCAATTGGACTAAAGAATGGTGGCCTACCTGTTTGGGTCCCTTGCCCCCTCCCAGCCGGGAGGCGAAGAACTTAGGAGTATGGATTGACAATAAGCTATCTTTTGATAGCCACATAAAGAGAACTGTAGGCAAGTGCTTCGGAGTGATGAAGACTCTCAACCGCACCCTTGACTTGCTGCCTCTCAATTCCAGACGGACAATGACGCAGGCACTAATTACCTCCCGGATTGATTACGGGAATGTTTTACTCTTAGGCACATCAGAGAAAAACATAAAGAAATTACAGGTCATACAAAATTCGGCAGCACGCCTAGTATTAAGACTGCCCCGCAGAGCCCCTTCTCGACCCTCATTGGCAACTCTCCATTGGCTGCCTATCAAGCAGAGGATAACTTTTAAAGCTCTGCTATGGTGTCACAAGATCCTCCATAACAAGGCACCTGCCTATATGTCGGATCTGGCCTCGCCATATGAACCTAACAGAACCCTTAGATCCAAAGGTACAGGGCTGCTCAGAAGTGCCCGTCCTAAAAAGGCCAGAATGGGAGGTAGATCTTTCCGCATAGTGGCAGCGAAGTCCTGGAACCTCCTGCCCATGGACATCAGGTTAGAGGTGAATGAGACCTCTTTTAGGAAGAAACTGAAAACTTTCCTCTTTGATCTGTGATAGGCTCTCTTTTTCTACTCATATCACTCTCTCCTCAGCGCGGGGACACGCCGGGAGGCGTCACCAGGCGCTTTACAAGCTCCTTTAAACTAAACTAAACTAATCTTACTTTAGGGCAGAAACTGACTTCTCCAATGTATTTGTCCAAAGATCAGTTTCCACCTGAATTGCTTTCTCTCCCGGCAACGCTTTGGGCCACGGGTCCGAATGATGTGGGTTGTCTAGAGATTCCACCTTATGTTGTCACTCTTAAGTCTAATGTAAAATTGCCACGTATTCCGCAGTATAGAATTTCCACTGAAGGTGAAAAAGCGCTTCTGGAAATCATTCATGATTTGATTCAGATGGATGTGGATGAGGAAACGAGAGGCAACATATGCAATAGTCCTATTCTTCCTGTTCTTAAACACACTGATCCTTCTCAGCCTCCTGTATATAGTTTCGTAATTGATCTTCGGGAGGTAAACAAAATTGTTGTACCACAATTTCCTGTTGTCCCAGATATCACTGCTCTGTTGACGATGATACCTTCCACAGCGACTTGGTTTTCTGTTATCGATCTAAAGAATGCCTTCTTTAGTATTCCCATTGCAGAAGAAAGTAGGGATATTTTTGGCTTCTCTCTTGGAGGCCGAAGCTTCCGGTTTAAGCGCACACCTCAGGGCTATTGTGAAAGTCCCTCTATTTACAGACAAGCTTTAAAATGTCATCTTGATGCTTTTCATTTGCCATCTGGTGCTGCTCTTATTCAATACATGGACGATTTGCTGATCGCTGCTGATTCGGAAGATATTTGCAAAAATGTGACCGTTGCATTGTTACGCAATTTGTTTAATCTGAATCATAAGGTTTCACCTTCTAAACTACAATATGTTCGTCGAGAGGTTACCTACTTGGGTCATCTCCTATCAAAGGAGGGACGACGATTAACCCCAGAACGAATTCAAGCGATTGCGCAAATGTCTGTGCCATCCACACAAAGAGAGGTACGTGCCTTTCTGGGTATTACTTCTTATTGTAGGCAGTGGATTTCAAACTTTTCTTTGTTAGCTAAACCTCTGTTAGCACTCACTTTGAAAGATACACCTCAGCCCCTTCCATGGACTGACGAATGTCAGAAGAGTTTCACTGACTTGCGTGCTGCTCTGTGTTCTGCTCCTGTATTGGGTACTCCCGATTACAGTAAGCCGTTCACGCTCCATGTTCATGAGAGAGAGGGTTGTGCATTGTCAGTTTTAACGCAGCGTTTTGGAGACAAACAGCGACCATGTGCATATTTTTCAGCTACGTTAGATCCAGTAGCCAAAGCATTGCCTAGTTGTCTTAGAGCAACAGCAGCAGCAGCCATTTCTATTCGACAGTCTGCTGGAGTAGTGCTAGATAACACACTTATTGTTATGGTGCCACATGCAGTGGATACTTTACTAAATAGGACAAAAACACAACATCTTATGAGTGCTCGTTTTTCTGGATATGAGCTGACGCTTTTGGCTAGTCATGTGCACATCAAACGATGTAACACTTTAAATCCAGCTACTTTGTTGCCTCTTCCAGTAGAGAAAGGTGTTCAAGAACAACATGATTGTTTCCTCCGTACTGAGGAAGAGACAAAAGGAAGAATTGACTTGAAGGATATGCCGCTAGAAAATCCGGATGGAATTCTATGGGTGGATGGTTCTTGTTTCAAGCTTCCTAATGGAGATACAGTTTCAGCCTATGCTGTTACTAC
Organism: Triturus cristatus; assembly: GCF_964204655.1. Taxonomy (NCBI): domain Eukaryota; kingdom Metazoa; phylum Chordata; class Amphibia; order Caudata; family Salamandridae; genus Triturus; species Triturus cristatus. The sequence goes on along the minus strand of NC_140591.1, from coordinate 1,207,008,849 downwards.
TTTACATACAGTCGTGGAAACAGCACGTATCAGACACAATTCAGCTCAAGCAGCAGAACTGATAGCTTTAACGAGAGCATGTGTGTTGTCAAAAGGAAAAAGAGTGAATGTGTACACTGACAGTCAGTATGCTTGTGGTGTAGCGTTCAATTTTAGGCGTCTCTGGAAAGAGAGGGGATTCCTTACTTCCCATGGCACTAAAATACAACATGGTCAGTTGGTGACTGATCTTCTTGAGTCACTTTCCTTACCTGCCCAAATAGCAATTGTGAAGTGTAGTGCGCACAAGAGGATTACTGACGATGTTGGTCGAGGAAATGCATTTGCAGATGAAGTAGCGAAAAAGACAGCGAGAGATGCTTCAAGTCGAATGTATGTTGCGGGTCCTGCGAATTGGGTTAGAGAGAGAGGAATGTATGAGAATACAGTAGAAAGTGTAAGGTCGATTCAGAAAGAGGCCACAGAGAAAGAATTGAGTAAGTGGAAAGAAAGTACAGGAATGTTAGATGAGATGGGATGTTGGGTGGAATTATCTGAGCACCAACGTTGGCTGTTACCAAACGCTTATGTACTACCAGTAGTTACTATGGCGTATGGTCCAGCCCACTTAAGTGCGAAAGGTATATGCAAGCTTCTGGCTCCAGTGTGGCAAAACGAAGGAATCCCAAAGTGTGCAGACAATGTAGTGAAACATTGTATTGTTTGTTTGATGTACAATCCGGGAAAGGGAACCCCAACTCCGGCAGGTCATTTGAGGTATTGCAGATCGATTACATTCATATGGAACGATGCAACAACCTCTGTTCTGGTGGAAGTATGCGCCTTTTCTAGATGGATAGAAGCATACCCTCTAATTGGCCCGATGCTTTACCATTGGCTCTTCTATCCACCAGAACTGCAGTACACTCTCGCTTGGGACTTAGCCCTTATAAAGTAGTTTTTGGGCGCCCAGCTAACATATGGGGAGTCCCTCGCCCTAAGAAATACTCAGACTTGCCATATCCAATGTTGATTGATTACTTGCATGACCTTACGACTAAATTGTGTGTTCTCCATCAACAGGTTCAGAGTGCATTGCCAGAGGTTTCCACAGATCCAGGTCATTCCATCCAACCAGGTGACTGGGTTTGCATAAAGAATTTCCAAAGGACGAAAAATTTGGAGCCCCAGTGGAGGGAACCTCGTTAGGTTTTGCTCACCACGAGAACAGCAGTGAAAGTCGAAGGAAAGAAAAATTGGATTCACAGCGTGCATTGCAAGAAAGTGCCTTTGCCTCTTCCGTTTGATCAGTGGGTATGTAAGGGCATTAGAGACTCTGAGAGCGAAAAGGTTCCACGATTTGTACCTTTTAGTGATGCACGCCTGAGTGGAACATTGTCTGAGAAAGAGGTCGACGACATTCTTCAGGAAGCGATAACACCACATCGTCGCTTGAATACGACAAACCCGCGAACATTGTTTCGAGACCAAACTGTACCTGATAAAGAACACTATAACCTAAGACCTAGACTAAAGAACACTTAAGATTTTTTTTTCTCTCCTATGTAGTATTCTATCCCGGTTGCAGGGTCACGGTAGGAGTCTTGGTTGTGACCTGAGTAGTGGCAATAGGCCTGCAGGACTTGCAGTGTCATAGGACAGCAGACAATCGTGACTAAGTGATTGAGGAAGATTGCCGTGAGCATCCACTTAGAAAGATGGAGACTACATTAGGCAAAAGAGAAAGAAAGGATAAAATGAATCATTGTAAAGAAATGTATAGTCGTTGTGGTATTACTTTATGTATTATTATATTAATGTGTATTCTTTTGGCGTGTATAAGTTGGATTATTTATGCTCTGCAGCAAAAAGTTGTCTCTCCTTCTACCTCTTCGTCTTCTTCTACTGTCTTTCCACATCTATTTCATACACTTCCTCAACATGAACTCATTAGAAGAACCGAATATTACAACAATTCATTTGTCCAGTTATTATATCAACATCAATTAGTAATAAATATAACACACTGTTGGTTGTGTGGACTTATGCCACATACCACAGAAAAAGGAATGCCATATTTAGTTCTTCCGATCTCCTATGAAAGTTCCGCATGGGCTTATTTTGTTATCTTCTCCAATGCCTATCAAAGCAAATTCAGACGATCCGTTAGTTCATATATTGGTGAACCAGATTTTAGTCATAGTTCATTGATAAAAGGAATGGTAGCTATGGCTAAAATCATGGAAAATAGTAAGAACTCCGTTGGCGAAAGAAAAGCGTACACTAACTGGAACGTCACCCATTATGTCACTAGCCTTAGTGATAAGGTTAAACAAGGAAAATCTCCACCGATTTGGACTATACCACATCAGGGCAATTCTGTCTACAGATAAATGGTCAGTCTGCTGACACCGTACAAAGAAACAGCTGTTCCCACACATACGTCTACTCCTCTCAGAATTCGCCGCCTCTAGTAACATCTCAGGGTACATATTTCATCTGTTACAATAGGGCTTACACGTGGTTGCCAACTGGTTTTTCTGGTACCTGTTATATAGCTTTCCTTCTTCCCCCTACATACACTGCTTCTTCCAATCATCATCGAAACAGATATGGCAGAGGGATTATTAATTCCAAAGACACAGCAGGACAAGAGGGAGGAGATTTCCTCAAAGGATTTCTTCCTTTTTGGGGTCCAATGGCCAACAGCAGAAATATAAGGCAACTGGTTTGTGTCGTAGAAACCACCATAGACATCACTGTAGGAGCCTTAAGTAATATCACGGCAGAACTACAGGCGGATTGTCTTATGACTTTACAAAACCGAGTTGCCTTAGACTTTGTTCTTGCAGACCGTGGTGGAGTGTGCAAATTGATCGGGTCAAGTTGCTGTATTTTTATACCTGATGACGCTCCGACAGTATACCAAGCTATCTCTCAGTTACATACAATCTCTGAGTCGATTCATCAGGACGAAGGAGATTGGTCATTATTGGAGTGGTTTTGGGGACTACTGTCCAAATGGGGTTGGAAGGTATTGACATTCCTTGGAGTAGTTTTGACCATCATTTTCTCTTGTTGCCTTTGTATGCACTGTGGTCCCGGTATTTGCGATCTTTGTGCTACTATGTGCATCCCTAAACCTAAGTCACAAAGAGTAGAGAATATCAAAATGATGGTACAGCAACAACTCGATGACCTCATGGCCATCGACATTGACTCAGATTAGCGTGAGTCTATCTTGCCTGAGTTCTGGCAAAACAAGCGTCTGAGAAAATTCCATTTTCGATCGTGATCAAATTGACCCGCCATTTTGTGCTCCGCCGCCATTTTGTGTTGCCCTCACTCAGTCAGCACGACGATCGAAGTCTTTTCTGCTTTTCCTGCAATATCGTGTCGAAATAGCCTTGTGCCTCTGTTTACAAAGCTGGTGTTAGAGAACTGACCGAGCATACTAATCCCTGTCTGATTTTCCTAATCCCTGTCTAGACTATCTGTTGGTTCACACTATTCTCTTCTGACTTTATCTCATCTTCTGGCCTTTGCTGTCCTCCGCTCGTATTCTCTTGTTTCACAACTGTCCTCCAAAACACACAAACGTATCTCGCCACCTGCAAGTCAGTTACAGACCTGGTGAATACCTTAACCTGTGGGAGGGGTGGCAAACACAGTTGGAGGAGAGGCTTCTTCGAGTTACTCGATACTTTGTTTTCCAACTTTTCCTATTGGCTCTATCCTATTTTCCAACTATTCTTATTGGCTCCTTTTATATGTTTTAGGTGTGTTCTTAGTTAATGTATATGTCACCTATGTACTATATAAGATTGTGCGCCACGGAGTGAAGTGGCAGTCTCCTGAGAACATACCGTGTGTACTTCTAGGATAACTGTACTAGCTGCAGCTAATAAAATCTGATCTTTTACGCCGACAGAGTGTCCCCGTGTCTCTGTGTAGCTAAGCAGGTGAACCCAGGAGATTAAGGCATACCCTGCGCCGCCAGGTCCAAAAGGTTCTGGTTCTTCAACTGGCGCCCAACGTAGGGCGGCTTCAGTGGAAGTGGTTCTGCCTGAAGTTCGTGAAGAACCCCGCAAGAAAATTCTGGAGGAATCGCGAGCCACGTCAAGTGACCCCTGTATGTCGAAGGTGGTCCGAAGGTCTTTTTCAGCGTGGTTACTCATTCCTGACGGCTACTGACGACTGCTGCCCTGACTGCCGCCCTGCTTTGGCCCTTCCTTTGATGATGTATGGTAAGGCGAGACAATAGACGGGCCTCTGTTGGCGTAAGAAGACGTCCTTAGTTAAGTATTTGGTGGGTCGCTCCCACAATCTTTGTCCTTTAGTTCTTTGTTCCTTAGTTTCTTTGGTCCTTAGATTCGACTATTGCAATAGCCGAAGCCGAGGGGTAAGTACATTTGTGCTGCGTAAACTGAGTTTTACCCCCTTGATGTTTGTGAACAGTCCGGTGAAATCACAAGATGCCTGGTCTGACTAAGTTTGGAAAACTTTGTTGCTTTGGTTGTAATAGGGATTCCCGGCTTGAGGACTCTTGTCCGATTCCTTCGGTTGGAACTCCCACATATGAGCTCTATTCTAAACATGGTGTTGGCCCCATTGCTTTTAACGAGACATGGACCCGATACACGAAGAAAGATGGTGTTTTAAAATGGCCAGAAAATGGTAGTTTCGATTCTGATGTGACAGCATCGTATGGCAATAGATAAATGCTATCCGGTGTTGCCTGTTTCCCCTTCCGATAACAAGAAAGATTTAGAAGAAGATCCCCTAATGTCCCATTTATTGAGATTGCCTCCGCCCTATGCACAAGGTGCTAATACACCCCAGTTGTTACAGCCTGTTCAGCCGCCAGCAGTACCTCCGCCTGTTCCGGCTCTTCCGCATTTGCCCCTTTCAGTATTACCGCCTCTACCAGTTTTGCCTTTAACTTCAACTTCTTTGCCCTCATCTCCTGATCTTCGATCTCCTTTGCCTTCTGCTCCTCCTGCAATTACCGATTCTCCTTCCGTTAGTTCACCTAATACCTTGTCCCCTATTCTTATGTCCAATTCTCCGTCTGTGCATAAGCGACTCACTGGTCACTGGTATTTTATCTCCTTTCTTTGAAGCTTTAAATGTGTCTCCGGCTTTTGCTCGAAGACAGTCTCGTAGTCAGTTCCCAGATTCTGAAGAACGAGAAAGGTTGGACTCTCTCGCACGTAAATGGATCAAGAGGTGTCCCCAGTATAGTGTGTCCGATATTATGTCTACCTTCTCACAATGGAATGCGCCTACGCAAAGATATGTTTTTAATGTAATGTGTGATACTCTCATCAAAGAATGGGAGGATGTGAATTTGAGTTCGATTCCACAGGGTCTGTTAGATGTTCAGGCTGACTTCGATAAAGGACTCGTTTTGGGTTCTAAGGTTGAAAACGCTGTAAGGACACTTATTTCCTTTAGGTCCTTATTGTCCTCTCAGACTTTCCTTGATTCCGATCCGTCGGTTAGACTGACACTGAAAAATTATCCCTTGAGAGAGGTTCCTCCAGTGTGGAAGGAGGAAGTTGCGGCTCAAGGTAATAATCCAGCTATTCCTGCTCATTTCCAACGTATATGGGTACATGTCCCCTGGAAACGATCTGAAGTTTTAGCACTTAAACAGACTCTACTGGATCCTCGTAAGAATCTTGCGTGTTATTATAAAAAATTATCACAGACGGTTGATGCTTACATCATGAATCTAGCTGATATCGATATGTTGATTGGAAATGTAGTTCCATAAGCATTATGGGCTAAGATTCGTAGAGAGAATCATGTTCAAGCATTAGGTGGTGATTGGGCTGCTATAATTGCCGCGGATGCAGCACAAGTGGGTGGTGCTAAGCCTGATGCTTTGGTTTCAGAACTCCCTGGTAGGATTATTACATTAATGAAAACGATGATGCCTGCTTTGAGAGTTAACTGGGATAAATTAGCGGCATGCAAACAAAAGAAAGATGAAAGTGTCTCTGATTTCTTTACTCGTTTCGAGGAGACATTTATTGATCACATTGGTCAAGATATGGCTACAGAGGGTGGACAGCGATTATTTGTGGACAAATTTGTATTTAATTTGCTTCCCGAGTTGTCACACAAATTGAAAGATTCTGAAAAGTTCATGGGCTGTTTCTTCTTCTGCCCAGATATTGGCTACTGCACAATATTATGAAAATAGAGATAAAGAAGAAAGAGAAAAGCAAGAGAAAAAGACGAAAGAATTAAAAACGAAGGTTCTCTTACAACAGGCTTATCCTCCTCGTTATGTTCAGCCTCAGTTTCAACAGCCTCCGCAGTTTCAGAGGTTGCATCAAAAACCTGAGCCATATATTCCGCGACCTTTGTTAGGACCTAATCAATGTGCCTATTGTAGAGAGGAAGGTCATTTTAAGAATAGTTGTCCGGTTTTATTGCAGCAAAATGAAGCATTATCTGCTCCACGAGGTCGTGGTGGCCTCCAGTCAGCAAACAGAGGTAGAGGTCGAGGTGTGTTGACTCAAGAACAGCGTGCCTTTCCTCCTCCTAATTCCGTGAATTGCTTTGATCAGCAAAATGTTAGGTCTACACAGTGCTACAATGAAGACCATTATGTTGCAGGCGAGAATGAAAGTCTTCATGCTAACTAGGACAGCCTTGGACAAAGTAAGGGAGTTGTGTTGATTCCAGTAGATCAGAATGGACCTTATGTTAATGTCACTACAATGGGTGTTTCAGAGCCATTTCTCCTAGATACTGGTGCGATGAGAAGTGCTATCATTCACTCTAAACTCCCTGGGGCACCTTTGTCCGGCTTAACAAATGTATCTGTAGGATTTTCTGGCGCCCCTGTTCGTAATCCGGTTTCTTGCCCCTTGCCTATTTCAGTTGGCCCTTATGATTTGGAAGCTCCGCTTCTTTTGACGAATGGTTGCGGTGAGAATCTGTTGGGTTTGGACTTATTGAAAAGAATGCATGCTACGATATATTGTTCTCCTTCTGGTGTACATCAGGCATGCTTTGCTTGATCTCCAACCTGACATGCCTGCAGCTTGTAGGCACGCCATGACTGCCCAGTCGTTAGGTAAATGTACAGGATGTAGCTTTGAACCCATGATCCACATTCCGACTACTAGTGTGGGCCACTCCCTGAAAGCAGCTCTACTCAATTGTAGATCTCTCCGCAAGCACGCCCTCGAAATATTTCATCTACTCGAGGAGCAAAATCTTAACATTCTATTCTTGACGGAGACCTGGTTAGATGAATATTCAGACCCCGACATTATCCAGGCCATGCCCCATGGCTACTCCCTCTCTAGATTGGACAGGAAAGACGGAAGGGGGGGAGGCATAGCCATAGCCACGAAAGCCCCTCTAGTCTGCTTCTTAGCTCCTGTACAGATTGACCACAGTGAAGCTGGTTCCTTCACAATTAATACCGGCCCCAACTACTCCGTATCGGGTATCCTGATTTATCGCCCACCTGGCAGAATGTATGACTTCACTTCCACTTTAATGGAAGCCATTACTCACTTAGCACTTAGAAAGTCTAGACTTCTGGTGCTAGGTGACCTTAATGCTCATTTCGAAGATCCCCTAGATAATGCTGCCGTTGAGATTCAAACGCAGCTTCTCTCAGTTCAACTTGAAATGAAAAACAAGGAACCGTCTCATCGATTAGGTCACCTACTGGATCCTATCTTTGGGAACTGGCAGGGAGTTCATACCTCACAGTCTATACCCATACCCTGGTCGGATCACCACATTATTCCGATCACGATGCAACTGGACAGAACTGAGCATTTTCAACATCAATCTCTGCGGTATAAACGCAGAAAATGGAGGAGCTTCTCGGTAGAATCTTTTATTAAAATCACTCAGGAGGAGGGCCCTCCCAAAGGGGAAGACTGTGAAGCAGCTAATAATAATTTAAATAATATCGTAACCAAGGCCCTCGATATCACTGCCCCCAGTCGCATCATGACTAATGCCAGGAGACTAAAAAAAGCTGCTCCCTGGTTTAGCCAAGAACTGCAGACCATGCGAACCACCTGCAAAAAACTAGAGAGAGCTTGGCGCCTGAACTTCTGCGCAGAAACTAAAATAAAGTATAAAAACTCTCAAAGAGTGTATTATAAATCTGTACGTCTGGCCAAGGCAGAACACTATCATTCCCGTATCATGGAAGCAGGGAATTCCTCGAAGGAATTATTTCAGATTTACAAAGAAATATCTGTAGTAAATACTAACTCCTCCATTCCCAATGATTCTGTGGAGCCATGTAATGAAGTTGCACAGTACTTCTCAGGTAAAATTAATAAAATATATACTAGCTTTGCCAATCATGTAGAGTCGGCCTTCGACTTCACAGAGAATGACAGTCTTATTAAGACTCTAAAGTGCCTCAAATCTTTTGAAGTTCCCTCATACGAAGCCCTGTCTAAACTATGTAACAAAATCAAATCGGGCTCTCCCCGAGACCCGGCGCCTCCGAAAATTTTAGCTGAAGCCTTCCCTGCTCTAGAACCTCACTATAGACATCTACTTCAGATCTCATTCTCCACAGCTTGCCTGCCGGCGGACTGGAAACAGGCAGTTGTACTACCTATCAAGAAAAAGCCGAATGTCAGCCTAGACATTATGGACAACCTTCGGCCAATTTCCCTGCTACCTTACTTAGCCAAGCTAGCTGAGAAAATTGCCAACATCCAACTCATGGAACATCTGGAAGAACAGGATGTTTTCCATTACTCCCAGTCGGGTTTCAGATCCAACTTCTCCACGGAGACGGCTCTCCTCAGGGCCACTGAAACCCTACGCAAGGGAGCAGACGAGGGCAAGACCATGGCCCTCATCATGCTCGACCTTAGTGCCGCGTTTGACACTGTAGCACACTCCATCTTGCTACAGTGTCTAAACAAAGCTGGAGTAACCAACAGAGCATTGGGATGGCTGAAAGCCTTCTTGATCAATAGAAGCTTCCAAGTCCAAAGAGGGACTTTCCTCTCAGACAGCGTGCGGCTTGAACAGGGGGTGCCTCAGGGATCGGCCCTGAGTCCCACCCTGTTTAATCTATACATGGCCCCCCTGGCTGAAGTGGTGCAATCGTTCGGCGTGGAGCTTGTCTCTTACGCCGACGATACGCAACTTCTAATATCTTTGACGCAAGCCCCTTCCACGGAAGCCGCTAACTTTAACAACTGTATGAGCAAGCTGGCATCTTGGATGACAGAGCACTGTCTAAAACTGAACGGAACCAAAACAGAGGTCATCATCATTGGAGGTGATGAGACCAATTGGACTAAAGAATGGTGGCCTACCTGTTTGGGTCCCTTGCCCCCTCCCAGCCGGGAGGCGAAGAACTTAGGAGTATGGATTGACAATAAGCTATCTTTTGATAGCCACATAAAGAGAACTGTAGGCAAGTGCTTCGGAGTGATGAAGACTCTCAACCGCACCCTTGACTTGCTGCCTCTCAATTCCAGACGGACAATGACGCAGGCACTAATTACCTCCCGGATTGATTACGGGAATGTTTTACTCTTAGGCACATCAGAGAAAAACATAAAGAAATTACAGGTCATACAAAATTCGGCAGCACGCCTAGTATTAAGACTGCCCCGCAGAGCCCCTTCTCGACCCTCATTGGCAACTCTCCATTGGCTGCCTATCAAGCAGAGGATAACTTTTAAAGCTCTGCTATGGTGTCACAAGATCCTCCATAACAAGGCACCTGCCTATATGTCGGATCTGGCCTCGCCATATGAACCTAACAGAACCCTTAGATCCAAAGGTACAGGGCTGCTCAGAAGTGCCCGTCCTAAAAAGGCCAGAATGGGAGGTAGATCTTTCCGCATAGTGGCAGCGAAGTCCTGGAACCTCCTGCCCATGGACATCAGGTTAGAGGTGAATGAGACCTCTTTTAGGAAGAAACTGAAAACTTTCCTCTTTGATCTGTGATAGGCTCTCTTTTTCTACTCATATCACTCTCTCCTCAGCGCGGGGACACGCCGGGAGGCGTCACCAGGCGCTTTACAAGCTCCTTTAAACTAAACTAAACTAATCTTACTTTAGGGCAGAAACTGACTTCTCCAATGTATTTGTCCAAAGATCAGTTTCCACCTGAATTGCTTTCTCTCCCGGCAACGCTTTGGGCCACGGGTCCGAATGATGTGGGTTGTCTAGAGATTCCACCTTATGTTGTCACTCTTAAGTCTAATGTAAAATTGCCACGTATTCCGCAGTATAGAATTTCCACTGAAGGTGAAAAAGCGCTTCTGGAAATCATTCATGATTTGATTCAGATGGATGTGGATGAGGAAACGAGAGGCAACATATGCAATAGTCCTATTCTTCCTGTTCTTAAACACACTGATCCTTCTCAGCCTCCTGTATATAGTTTCGTAATTGATCTTCGGGAGGTAAACAAAATTGTTGTACCACAATTTCCTGTTGTCCCAGATATCACTGCTCTGTTGACGATGATACCTTCCACAGCGACTTGGTTTTCTGTTATCGATCTAAAGAATGCCTTCTTTAGTATTCCCATTGCAGAAGAAAGTAGGGATATTTTTGGCTTCTCTCTTGGAGGCCGAAGCTTCCGGTTTAAGCGCACACCTCAGGGCTATTGTGAAAGTCCCTCTATTTACAGACAAGCTTTAAAATGTCATCTTGATGCTTTTCATTTGCCATCTGGTGCTGCTCTTATTCAATACATGGACGATTTGCTGATCGCTGCTGATTCGGAAGATATTTGCAAAAATGTGACCGTTGCATTGTTACGCAATTTGTTTAATCTGAATCATAAGGTTTCACCTTCTAAACTACAATATGTTCGTCGAGAGGTTACCTACTTGGGTCATCTCCTATCAAAGGAGGGACGACGATTAACCCCAGAACGAATTCAAGCGATTGCGCAAATGTCTGTGCCATCCACACAAAGAGAGGTACGTGCCTTTCTGGGTATTACTTCTTATTGTAGGCAGTGGATTTCAAACTTTTCTTTGTTAGCTAAACCTCTGTTAGCACTCACTTTGAAAGATACACCTCAGCCCCTTCCATGGACTGACGAATGTCAGAAGAGTTTCACTGACTTGCGTGCTGCTCTGTGTTCTGCTCCTGTATTGGGTACTCCCGATTACAGTAAGCCGTTCACGCTCCATGTTCATGAGAGAGAGGGTTGTGCATTGTCAGTTTTAACGCAGCGTTTTGGAGACAAACAGCGACCATGTGCATATTTTTCAGCTACGTTAGATCCAGTAGCCAAAGCATTGCCTAGTTGTCTTAGAGCAACAGCAGCAGCAGCCATTTCTATTCGACAGTCTGCTGGAGTAGTGCTAGATAACACACTTATTGTTATGGTGCCACATGCAGTGGATACTTTACTAAATAGGACAAAAACACAACATCTTATGAGTGCTCGTTTTTCTGGATATGAGCTGACGCTTTTGGCTAGTCATGTGCACATCAAACGATGTAACACTTTAAATCCAGCTACTTTGTTGCCTCTTCCAGTAGAGAAAGGTGTTCAAGAACAACATGATTGTTTCCTCCGTACTGAGGAAGAGACAAAAGGAAGAATTGACTTGAAGGATATGCCGCTAGAAAATCCGGATGGAATTCTATGGGTGGATGGTTCTTGTTTCAAGCTTCCTAATGGAGATACAGTTTCAGCCTATGCTGTTACTACTTTACATACAGTCGTGGAAACAGCACGTATCAGACACAATTCAGCTCAAGCAGCAGAACTGATAGCTTTAACGAGAGCATGTGTGTTGTCAAAAGGAAAAAGAGTGAATGTGTACACTGACAGTCAGTATGCTTGTGGTGTAGCGTTCAATTTTAGGCGTCTCTGGAAAGAGAGGGGATTCCTTACTTCCCATGGCACTAAAATACAACATGGTCAGTTGGTGACTGATCTTCTTGAGTCACTTTCCTTACCTGCCCAAATAGCAATTGTGAAGTGTAGTGCGCACAAGAGGATTACTGACGATGTTGGTCGAGGAAATGCATTTGCAGATGAAGTAGCGAAAAAGACAGCGAGAGATGCTTCAAGTCGAATGTATGTTGCGGGTCCTGCGAATTGGGTTAGAGAGAGAGGAATGTATGAGAATACAGTAGAAAGTGTAAGGTCGATTCAGAAAGAGGCCACAGAGAAAGAATTGAGTAAGTGGAAAGAAAGTACAGGAATGTTAGATGAGATGGGATGTTGGGTGGAATTATCTGAGCACCAACGTTGGCTGTTACCAAACGCTTATGTACTACCAGTAGTTACTATGGCGTATGGTCCAGCCCACTTAAGTGCGAAAGGTATATGCAAGCTTCTGGCTCCAGTGTGGCAAAACGAAGGAATCCCAAAGTGTGCAGACAATGTAGTGAAACATTGTATTGTTTGTTTGATGTACAATCCGGGAAAGGGAACCCCAACTCCGGCAGGTCATTTGAGGTATTGCAGATCGATTACATTCATATGGAACGATGCAACAACCTCTGTTCTGGTGGAAGTATGCGCCTTTTCTAGATGGATAGAAGCATACCCTCTAATTGGCCCGATGCTTTACCATTGGCTCTTCTATCCACCAGAACTGCAGTACACTCTCGCTTGGGACTTAGCCCTTATAAAGTAGTTTTTGGGCGCCCAGCTAACATATGGGGAGTCCCTCGCCCTAAGAAATACTCAGACTTGCCATATCCAATGTTGATTGATTACTTGCATGACCTTACGACTAAATTGTGTGTTCTCCATCAACAGGTTCAGAGTGCATTGCCAGAGGTTTCCACAGATCCAGGTCATTCCATCCAACCAGGTGACTGGGTTTGCATAAAGAATTTCCAAAGGACGAAAAATTTGGAGCCCCAGTGGAGGGAACCTCGTTAGGTTTTGCTCACCACGAGAACAGCAGTGAAAGTCGAAGGAAAGAAAAATTGGATTCACAGCGTGCATTGCAAGAAAGTGCCTTTGCCTCTTCCGTTTGATCAGTGGGTATGTAAGGGCATTAGAGACTCTGAGAGCGAAAAGGTTCCACGATTTGTACCTTTTAGTGATGCACGCCTGAGTGGAACATTGTCTGAGAAAGAGGTCGACGACATTCTTCAGGAAGCGATAACACCACATCGTCGCTTGAATACGACAAACCCGCGAACATTGTTTCGAGACCAAACTGTACCTGATAAAGAACACTATAACCTAAGACCTAGACTAAAGAACACTTAAGATTTTTTTTTCTCTCCTATGTAGTATTCTATCCCGGTTGCAGGGTCACGGTAGGAGTCTTGGTTGTGACCTGAGTAGTGGCAATAGGCCTGCAGGACTTGCAGTGTCATAGGACAGCAGACAATCGTGACTAAGTGATTGAGGAAGATTGCCGTGAGCATCCACTTAGAAAGATGGAGACTACATTAGGCAAAAGAGAAAGAAAGGATAAAATGAATCATTGTAAAGAAATGTATAGTCGTTGTGGTATTACTTTATGTATTATTATATTAATGTGTATTCTTTTGGCGTGTATAAGTTGGATTATTTATGCTCTGCAGCAAAAAGTTGTCTCTCCTTCTACCTCTTCGTCTTCTTCTACTGTCTTTCCACATCTATTTCATACACTTCCTCAACATGAACTCATTAGAAGAACCGAATATTACAACAATTCATTTGTCCAGTTATTATATCAACATCAATTAGTAATAAATATAACACACTGTTGGTTGTGTGGACTTATGCCACATACCACAGAAAAAGGAATGCCATATTTAGTTCTTCCGATCTCCTATGAAAGTTCCGCATGGGCTTATTTTGTTATCTTCTCCAATGCCTATCAAAGCAAATTCAGACGATCCGTTAGTTCATATATTGGTGAACCAGATTTTAGTCATAGTTCATTGATAAAAGGAATGGTAGCTATGGCTAAAATCATGGAAAATAGTAAGAACTCCGTTGGCGAAAGAAAAGCGTACACTAACTGGAACGTCACCCATTATGTCACTAGCCTTAGTGATAAGGTTAAACAAGGAAAATCTCCACCGATTTGGACTATACCACATCAGGGCAATTCTGTCTACAGATAAATGGTCAGTCTGCTGACACCGTACAAAGAAACAGCTGTTCCCACACATACGTCTACTCCTCTCAGAATTCGCCGCCTCTAGTAACATCTCAGGGTACATATTTCATCTGTTACAATAGGGCTTACACGTGGTTGCCAACTGGTTTTTCTGGTACCTGTTATATAGCTTTCCTTCTTCCCCCTACATACACTGCTTCTTCCAATCATCATCGAAACAGATATGGCAGAGGGATTATTAATTCCAAAGACACAGCAGGACAAGAGGGAGGAGATTTCCTCAAAGGATTTCTTCCTTTTTGGGGTCCAATTGTGGAAATTTAGCTCGCAAACTGAACATTATCTGCGCCATCTTGCCCCTCCCCAGCACCACGCACAAGCGAACGCACGGCCGCCATTTTAGGCACCCCACTCTCTCCCCGCTCACTCTCGACCGCCAGCGCTTTCCCCTGGCGCTGCAAGCATCCCCCGCGCGCTGGCCACCCCCGCTCTCTCATACAGGCCATAAACCCTCTCCTTCTGCGCGACCCTGCTACGGAACCACTTCCGACCGACAACCCATACATGGTCATGCCTCTCCTTTGATAACCCCCTTCCTCTGCGCCCCATTGTCTGAACTGGTCCCAGGCCATCGCCTAGCCCTGCGGATGCAGTTTATTGCCCCTACTGTAAGGGAAACACCCCACATCAAAGGGATTACAGTAGGATCAAAGCCCCTACCCCCTGAGACCCGGCCGGTTGCACACACCCCCGGGAATTAGCGGAATTCCCTGCTGCGCGATAGCCATCTCCCACTGCGGATAGGGTGGGAACCTCTACTGTAACCATGTGTGGGATCGGATCTGAGCCGGGGCTTCAGGGGATATTTCCCCGCACATCAAGGGAATCTCAAGAATATACTATGTGTAATAAAGCAATAAACCAGTGTATAAGAGACCAGGTCTCAGAGATGCAGTTAGAGCACCTCGTGACGATACCTTGCTGTCTGATCTGATGTGTTCTGCTCCGACGGAATAAAACTTTGTTTCCTGCCTTCCAGTCTCCGGCGCCTGCCTCTTTCATTGGTAAATTATCGAGTGGTATAAGAGGCGATTACCGCCGGGCAAATACTTGAAAGGTTATCGACTGAAACTGCCGCTACCATTTAACAATTGGCGTCCCAAACGTGGGGCCCATCAGCGACACGTGGATCCAGTGGGAGAGGTCCCGACGACAGAGTGAACGACTGCAACGATCGGGAGAGCTCCTGCCCAATAGACCCTCGTCTGGCAGCCGATCATCCGAACTTCACTGGTTCCGAGCAGACCTCTCTCGAGTGATCTACGGTCCTGACTGGGAACCATCAGGAGTGCCGCGGCAAATACGGAGAATAGAGGACGATCGGGCGCTGGAGGCGGAAGACGAGAAACTGTCCACGCGGTCCGGGTAAGGTCGTGAAATACGACAAAAGTGCGAAATAATTGATTGATTGTTTGAATACTAGTATTGCTCATTGATTGTGCTCATTGATTGTTCTCTTTGAGATATTCGCTGTCTACAAACGGGGAGGAGTAGAAATACTCTCTCTCTCTCCCTTTGCAGATGGTGAAGGGTAGGTAACGCAGACTTTTGTCCCCGTTGAAACCCGTCGTGCCTATCTTTATCTCCCCATTGATTGATTGTCCGAACATTGATTGTTTTGAAGAATAGTGCTTTTTGAGATATTCTCTGTTTGCAAATAACGTAGAATAGGAATATTCTGTCTAGTCTTTGCAAATAGTGAAGGGTAGGTAACGCAGACTTTTGTCCCCGTTGAAACCCGTCGTGCCTATCTTTATCTCCCCATTGATTGATTGTCCGAACATTGATTGTTTTGAAGAATAGTGCTTTTTGAGATATTCTCTGTTTGCAAATAACGTAGAATAGGAATATTCTGTCTAGTCTTTGCAAATAGTGAAGGGTAGGTAACGCAGACTTTTGTCCCCGTTGAAACCCGTCGTGCCTATCTTTATCTCCCCATTGATTGATTGATTGATTGTCCGAACACTAGTTGTTCGATATTGGTTCTTTGGAGGTATTCTCTGCTTACAAATAACGAAGAATAGAGATATTCTGTCTAGTCTTTGCAAGCAGTGAAAAGATAGGTAGTGCTGACTTTTGTCCCCGTTGAAACCCGTCATGCCTATCTTCTCCCCACTGATTGGTAGTTGGTTCTGCCCGGACCGCTTATTAGAGGTGAACCACCCGGCTCCACTGGAAGGCACCCCTAATAAGGACATGTTCACTAAATATGGACTAGTCGCCGTAGCTTATAGCAAGCTGTGGCATAAATATACCAAGAAGGACCCCGAAAGTCAGTGGCCACTGATGGGATCCTTCGACGACCGCAAGATAGAAGCGCTAGAAGTAGCTCTGCATAGCAATAAGACGACGCCTACTATGCTTGACAGTATTGGCATGTGGCGCAAAGAAGCGACGCAACGGAAAAAGAGGGAAGAAGTAAAAGCAGAAAAGGAATTACGAAAGGCAGCTCACCTAGCCGCTAAAAAGTTAGAAGAAGACATAAAGGAGAGAAGGGAAACTAAACTAAGACAGGAGCCCGAAACCTCAGGCCAGTACGCTGTTAGGACCCCTTCTTTGCTCTACCCTGTATTGTCCTCCAAGCAGCAAACGAATGACGAATTACTGTTAGGTCCCCCGACCATTTACATGCCCCCTCCGTATGCACCCTCCCAATCGGTAGTGCAACACCCACAACCCCCGAACACGAACGAAAGCAGTACAGGGGCCTCGGCCCTCACGGCCTCCGCGCCGGCTGAGCCTCTTGTACTGAACCTAACTTCGACTGCAACGATAGACGACCATGAGATAGGAAAGAAAGAGTCCACCAGAATGAATCGGTTAACTAAAGATGAACGAGCAGGAATTGACAAGATAGTAGGGACGCTGGTGGAGCGAAAAGAAAGTGAGGAGTATATAACGGACGTGTATAAATCGTATGCCGACAGCCGCAGACGACACTTCGTCGTACGACTCTGTTATCACACCCTGAATACATATGAGGATAGGTACCACGATAAAGGTCCCGAAGGCCTAGCGGCCCTATATAGGAAGGTAGACATTGGGGAAGAAAGAGAGGGCGATGTAACGAACCTCTTCACTCGTACACTCGAGGTCTACCGACACCTTAAAGAACATGGACAGATCACCAAAACGGAAACCCCCATAGCAACTAAGCCCCAGGGAGGAAGGGCCGATGCCATGATGCCCATTAAAGAAGCTGCCCCCTACTGGGTCCCCCCACGGGGTCAGGGAACACACGACGACATCAACCACCAAGATGCGAAGGGAAGGGTTGTATATAACTGGGTCTACCAGCCGTGGGACCGGCAAGATATTTTGACCTTTAGAAAGACTCTACCCGACTTGAGAAAGAACCCGACTGCCTTCTACACTGAATTGGGTACAGCCTTAGGCTCAACGATAATGACGTTAGCAGATATCGACTTGTTCTTTGGGCTATGCCTGCCGGCTGATGTGTGGAAACAAATCCGGAAAGTTGACCACGCTGAGCCGTTCGGATATACCTGGGTACAACTCGATACCATAGATAAACAGCGAGAACCAGGACAAAAACCCCCGAAAGCCATCTTAGAGCTCCCAGACAAGATTGTACAAAAGCTGAAGACTCTAATCCCAGAAAGAAAGGTAGACTGGTCGATAGTGACGGCTTGCCGCCAGAAACCCCAGGAGGATGTGTCTGAATACTTCTCCCGATTCGAGACTGTGTTCTCCGATTACAGTGGCCAAGACATGACCACCGCAACCGGACACCACCTCTTTGTCCAGAATTATGTAAAGGGTCTGTCTCAAGAAGTTTCCCAGAAGCTACAGACCAGCGAGAGCAGTTGGGCAGCCTCCAAACCCGCAGCGATTCTCCAGATGGCCCAATACTACGAAAACCAGAAGAACGAGAACGATAGGGCGTCAGAGAAGAAGAAAAAGGAATTAAAGGAGAGGGTGATGATAGCACAATTACAAGGGGTGACCATAGGAAGGGAACCCCCAAAAGAGAATTACCAACCAACCGCCCCTAGAAAACTACCCCCTAGAGACCATACACCTACACCCTACAACGGACGGAGAGACTTAGATGGAAATCAATGTGCATTCTGTAGAGGGTTCGGACACTGGAAATCCCAGTGCCCGGTCCTTTTGGAACTGAACAAAAATAGGGACCCCAATAGACACAACCGGAAGTTTGTTGATACCCACCATCAACGTCACCACACTTGATTAGGATCACGTGCAATCGAGCAAACGCCATTTTTTCCGAATACGCTAACCAGATCGCTGATACGTACAACGCTCCAGCAAAATAGTATGGTCAAACATTTTTAATAAATTACAAGTATAACAACATTCCGGCAAAATGAACAGGATAAAACACGTTTTAAAACAACTATTTACATGATAGTCTGCTGCAACCTCCATCCCAAAGCCTTAACGTCCACGTGACACCGTCCTCGCCTCTCCTTCCTCGAAATTGCAACATTGGCCTGTTTTGGGCGGTCCCTCTTAGTTGACTTTGGGCTATGAAAGCCATGCAAAAATCCATTGACATCAGTGGCGAGCGATTGTGCGAATAGGCCGGAGGCTATACGAAGCGCCGAAGTTCCGGCAACACCAAGGCGGAGCCCGCCACGCTGTGCGGGCCTTTCCGCTTTCTCTTCTTCTTTCTTCAATAAGGGCTGATGCCCTGGCGGGGGGAGGCGCCGCGGACGGACCTCCCCCACCTCCCCAGGTGGAGGCTTGCCAGGCACCCCAACCGTCTTTTACTCGCCGGCCAGCTAAGCTGCCCCAGCCATCTTTTTCATCGGCCTGCTGAATTTCACCCTGGCACGCTGTGCGGATCTTCCCAGTCACTTCTTCCTTCAATAACGGAGGGTGCCCTGGCGGGGGGAGGCGACGCGGACGGGCCTCCCCCACCTCCCCAGGTGGAGGCTCGCCAGCAGATGAGGGCACCCCAACCGCATCTTTCATACGTCAGCCAGCTGAGTTGCGCCCTGCCACTTCATTCGCCGTTCGGCTGAGCCGGCACCCCTGCACGCGGCCGCCAGGCAACCACCCAAGCACCGGGTTCACCAGGACTGCCGCTAGCACCCGACGTGAGGAGTGGGCCCCCGCAGCAAGGTAATCGGGGACCCACCCCGGTGGTGATACCATCCAAACTGCTGTCGTCACTGCTACTGGAATCACCCCGGTGGCAGTACCATCCGAACTGCCGCTGTTACTGCTGCTGGCTCCTCTCCGGTGACTGTACCGAAGAGCTGCTGCTACTGCTGCCCTTGAACTCCGGCGGTCGACCCCTCCGGTTCCAGGCCTGGCCCACCGTGAGACAATTCTGGACTCGAAAGCTTGTTTGCTAGGGCATGGGCCCCACCCTTGACAGAACGCTCCCCTCAGCCTTGCAGAATTGGTTGGAGTCATTTGACATTCGACTCCTGCGGACTTCCGGTAAGGACAAAACCACCGCCATTGCTCTTTTGCCCCCGGGCGGCAGCCGCCTTGCCTCCGCTTGGTGCAGTGAGAAAGTAAAGCGTCGGCGGAAGAACCCGCCTGCTGCCCCGCCCTAAGAACAAACCGTGGCTTTGCTACAAGGTTGCAGTGACGCCATGCTGACGCAAAGTTGACGCTAGCGAAAGTTCTCGAACTACCGAAAGGAATTCTGGTTCAACTGCTGATTCATGGAAAGACTTAGACTGTGCACTGGCCCGACCCCGCCCCAAGATGGCGCTGATGTAGGAGTGGCCTATAACTCCTTGTAGCGTTCCAGCCACGTGACATTTGTGTTAAAAAGACATATATATATATATATATGTATGCGATGCTTTCACACATGATGGTGGGGGAAAGGGGGGAACCGATTTTTATGTTAATCTAGTGTTGCTCATGTTGCTCGACGCCTCTCACACCGTGGCCGGTCTATGGCGGCTGTAGGCCCGTATTTCCATACTGACATTGTTTTAAATAAAGGGCTTCTTAAAAAGGAATTACGAAATCAGTGTCATGACTAATCATCTAGGTTGTTGAAGGTTTTTCTTTTGAATAAATGATTGTTACTCCTAAGCGAAAGCATACAGATAATACAGACACAATTAGCCTAAAAATCTTTTTGTTTAACGGAATTTGTACCCATCCCGCCTGCCCTTTTTCCAAGAATTGTCAAATCAATAATGAACTATAACTTAAGGTATATGTCGCATGCAAGGTATGGTATCCTGCACCATAATACACGACCAATTGAGAAATACATGCACGACCAGGGAACGCGAATTTAGGAGATGAATGAACTAGAGCATCTTTGCCTCGAACTAAAGAATAATGGGTCCGTGGTATTACCCACCCCTGCGGCTAGCCTGGTACATGGTAAGTAGAACCTTTCGTGTCTGCGCGCGCTGGGGTATTTTGAATACTGCACCTCCCCTCCCCTCTTATTTCCCCTCTATAGGTCACGACGAAGTTCCGACTGAAGGGTGGAGTGGACATGGACCGCACCAAGTTCAATATCAGGGAAAACATAGACAAACGTTGTGAGATAGTGTGTAAAATTACAGACCACCATTGGGAACATGAAAAACTGTATGATATGATTGTGCGTGTGTACTACGATTATACGATATGAATGTGTATGCATTTCATGTTCGGATCACTTGAAGAGAGCGTCATTGTATGATTGAAGTGTGCGTCCACCGATCAAAGGGAGGAGAATAAAGGGTCAGACAACCCATAAGATGAACTACAAAATACTGAAGGTACGCAGCATGCATAGGAATAGAGGACAGGAAAGGAGAGGTCCCCGTGCTCGACGCAGCCCTGAGTCTCCGTCTTGATGCATGTACTGTCACACCCTATCCGGCATTTGTGTGTACGTGATCACCGAATTTATGTCTTTTCCCCGCTTGTGTTTTCTTACATGGAACAGACCCATGCTACTCCATGTTGTGTGTGCACCAAGTGGCCTATTATCTTACCCATCTCTCTCTCTCTCGTTTTGTGTCGTATGTATGCCAAAATAGCCTACTTGATGCACACGTCTCTCTCTCTCTCTCTCTCTCTCTCTCTCTCTCTCTCTCTCTCTCTCTCTCTCTCTCTCTCTCTCTCCCCCTCCCTCGCAAAAGGCTCTCTCTTGCCCTCTTTTCTTCTTGAATAAATTAACGACATACACCCCTTTGGTAAGTGTATAATTGGCCTGAACACAGTGGTGTTCGAACAAATTGACAGAAACAAAAACGACCATACTTTACCACGTTACTACCTCTCCTTTTTACAAACATTAAGCCTAATCGGCTGAGAAGGAAAGGACAGGTAAGACGACTGATGTCTCCCAATCTGACCCACAACACGGGGACTATATGTCAGTGGTTTTTGTTCTTAAAGGACACCATCTCCACCACCCAGAATTACCCCTGACCAATTAGCCCGAAATAGAATGTCTAAAGCACCCTGTTCTCCCAAAGATAACTCCAGCCCTATACTAGCCGTCTCAGAGTATCCCGAACAAAACAGCTGATGGCCCCTGTTTTAAACGGATAAAGGGTCACCTACTGTATAAAAAGGATACTCGTGAACGCATGACCATAGCACCTCGCACTTACGGGTATTACCAAACCTTGCATTATAGGGCGCAGAAACTGACACCTAGAAGGCCAGACGATGGACAGGGACACCCACAGAACCCTGCACCACAGCAGTAATTCATAGATTAGTAACACGCACATTAACATCAGAGTTAATAGACACCAATCATATAGTAACAGATAAGAGCATTTCCGCAACTACTCAGTGGTTGGGAGAGAGAATGAAGTATGTAAATGTCTTCCCTGCCAAAATCTCTAAGACTTTCGTTTCTTATAACCTATTCAAGGATAACCTGCAGCCATCGGAAGAGAGGGGTCGGACGTGACGCCCAGTCTGGCTGCGGATCATAAAGCATCTATGACATCGACCAAGGGGGAAGCGACGAAGCAACGAGGGTGTGAGACGAGACACCATTATCAGAACGATGAGCGCGAAGGGCTACATCGAGGCCCCTGCTCACTGACCAGCGTGCCTGAAGTCTCAACCCGTCGGGCCCGATTGATGGGCCCAGTGCTGAAAAGATTCTGCCCCCCCCCCCTTTTTGGTCCGCATTTTTGATCCGATCCCATGCCACCCCATTCTCTCTTCCTCTTTCATTTGGACTATGACTTTGACCTACTACCGAGGAACAAAAGGCCGGCACCCTGTCTCAAAAGTACCTGTGGTGAACTGTGTTAAGGAACAGGACTGTGATCAAAGAACAGTGAGTGGTCACACCCTGCCACGTGAAGAAATCGGATTTGAGCTGGACCTTAGTTCCACCGCCGGTGCACAACAGTGCCAACGAAAGAAGAACCACAATGAGAGCTTACCAGTGATAGCTCTTTATAAAACAAGGACACTGGAAAGAAGAACCCATGTCAAAGTTGAAAATCCTCTCCCAACCACCTTATTATATTAACTATCTTCTTATCAAGTTTTCATGATGTTGCATCAATCACTTCCGACTGTACACTGAGAAGTTAAGAAAATGTAACTTTGTATAGTAACATTCATACAACACCAGCCATGTACACGAGTATACTGCAAACTTTGAATGTACTTCCTCCTCGCCTACTTCATCAAACTGTATGAGACAATGTACAAATGTGTCAGATTACTCCTGCCTACCCTAAAGACTCTGTATCTTTAAATGTGTGACGAACATTGACGATACTGTAACTGAAAGGCTAACAAAGGCGAATATTGGCCGGACAAGCTGGCGAGATATGTTAAAAGGGAGGACTGTGGAAATTTAGCTCGCAAACTGAACATTATCTGCGCCATCTTGCCCCTCCCCAGCACCACGCACAAGCGAACGCACGGCCGCCATTTTAGGCACCCCACTCTCTCCCCGCTCACTCTCGACCGCCAGCGCTTTCCCCTGGCGCTGCAAGCATCCCCCGCGCGCTGGCCACCCCCGCTCTCTCATACAGGCCATAAACCCTCTCCTTCTGCGCGACCCTGCTACGGAACCACTTCCGACCGACAACCCATACATGGTCATGCCTCTCCTTTGATAACCCCCTTCCTCTGCGCCCCATTGTCTGAACTGGTCCCAGGCCATCGCCTAGCCCTGCGGATGCAGTTTATTGCCCCTACTGTAAGGGAAACACCCCACATCAAAGGGATTACAGTAGAATCAAAGCCCCTACCCCCTGAGACCCGGCCGGTTGCACACACCCCCGGGAATTAGCGGAATTCCCTGCTGCGCGATAGCCATCTCCCACTGCGGATAGGGTGGGAACCTCTACTGTAACCATGTGTGGGATCGGATCTGAGCCGGGGCTTCAGGGGATATTTCCCCGCACATCAAGGGAATCTCAAGAATATACTATGTGTAATAAAGCAATAAACCAGTGTATAAGAGACCAGGTCTCAGAGATGCAGTTAGAGCACCTCGTGACGATACCTTGCTGTCTGATCTGATGTGTTCTGCTCCGACGGAATAAAACTTTGTTTCCTGCCTTCCAGTCTCCGGCGCCTGCCTCTTTCATTGGTAAATTATCGAGTGGTATAAGAGGCGATTACCGCCGGGCAAATACTTGAAAGGTTATCGACTGAAACTGCCGCTACCATTTAACACAATGGCCAACAGCAGAAATATAAGGCAACTGGTTTGTGTCATAGAAACCACCATAGACATCACTGTAGGAGCCTTAAGTAATATCACGGCAGA
This sequence comes from Triturus cristatus, assembly GCF_964204655.1. Taxonomy (NCBI): domain Eukaryota; kingdom Metazoa; phylum Chordata; class Amphibia; order Caudata; family Salamandridae; genus Triturus; species Triturus cristatus. The sequence continues at coordinate 1,206,985,026 of NC_140591.1, read as the reverse complement.
ACTACAGGCGGATTGTCTTATGACTTTACAAAACCGAGTTGCCTTAGACTTTGTTCTTGCAGACCGTGGTGGAGTGTGCAAATTGATCGGGTCAAGTTGCTGTATTTTTATACCTGATGACGCTCCGACAGTATACCAAGCTATCTCTAAGTTACATACAATCTCTGAGTCGATTCATCAGGACGAAGGAGATTGGTCATTATTGGAGTGGTTTTGGGGACTACTGTCCAAATGGGGTTGGAAGGTATTGACATTCCTTGGAGTAGTTTTGACCATCATTTTCTCTTGTTGCCTTTGTATGCACTGTGGTCCCGCTATTTGCGATCTTTGTGCTACTATGTGCATCCCTAAACCTAAGTCACAAAGAGTAGAGAATATCAAAATTATGGTACAGCAACAACTCGATGACCTCATGGCCATCGACATTGACTCAGATTAGCGTGAGTCTATCTTGCCTGAGTTCTGGCAAAACAAGCGTCTGAGAAAATTCCATTTTCGATCGTGATCAAATTGACCCGCCATTTTGTGCTCCGCCGCCATTTTGTGTTGCCCTCACTCAGTCAGCACGACGATCGAAGTCTTTTCTGCTTTTCCTGCAATATCGTGTCGAAATAGCCTTGTGCCTCTGTTTACAAAGCTGGTGTTAGAGAACTGACCGAGCATACTAATCCCTGTCTGATTTTCCTAATCCCTGTCTAGACTATCTGTTGGTTCACACTATTCTCTTCTGACTTTATCTCATCTTCTGGCATTTGCTGTCCTCCGCTCGTATTCTCTTGTTTCACAACTGTCCTCCAAAACACACAAACGTATCTCGCCACCTGCAAGTCAGTTACAGACCTGGTGAATACCTTAACCTGTGGGAAGGGTGGCAAACACAGTTGGAGGAGAGGCTTCTTCGAGTTACTCGATACTTTGTTTTCCAACTTTTCCTATTGGCTCTATCCTATTTTCCAACTATTCTTATTGGCTCCTTTTATATGTTTTAGGTGTGTTCTTAGTTAATGTATATGTCACCTATGTACTATATAGGATTGTGCGCCACGGAGTGAAGTGGCAGTCTCCTGAGAACATACCGTGTGTACTTCTAGGATAACTGTACTAGCTGCAGCTAATAAAATCTGATCTTTTATGCCGACAGAGTGTCCCCGTGTCTCTGTGTAGCTAAGCAGGAGAACCCAGGCGATTAAGGCGTACCCTGCCCTGCCAGGTCCAAATGGTTCTGGTTCTTCAGATCCGGACATAGATAAAATATATTGTGGTATTACTTGATTGCTAGGGTTTTTGGTGTTGGTTTGTGAGGTACCATCAAATGCACACTTGAGATAGGAACTATATTAAAATGTTCAGATTGTACTAATAGTGATTGATGTTAGTGGAATCTGTTGCACAAAGGAGAAATTATATCAGTCATGGCAACATGGTTTCATCTGTGTGCATGTGCAGAAGTTATTTGTTAATATTTCTTCTGTGAATGCACTTTGAATACTTTAGTGGAGCGGACAAGAGTTATTTGTTTATTGTGCTTGCTTGAAGTTGTGGAATTTAGCATACAAGAAAATTGTGAAGGAGGGTGAAGCTCTGTGAAGAATAAGAGTTAAAACAGAGACTACCCTGCTGGGATAGGTCAATTGGCACCTATTGTTACACTGGGATTGGTTGGTGAGTCATCAAGTGCCATATTGAAGGAAAAACTGCATGATGATTGGAAGCAAATATTGATTTGTACTGACATGTGATTTCAACAAAAACATTAAAAACATTTGAATTTCCTCCCATTACCCTTCGTGAAATGTGACACCTTATTCTCGGCTTCTGATATGGATTCTTGCACCACTTTTGGGCACATTAGACCCTATCTGTTTGGGGATTATCATTTCCATATTGTATTATGGCGTGTGGTGAATGATGCCACAAGTGTTCTGGGACACATAGACACTATCACATCATTATCAAATTAGATAACATGTTACATAAGCCCTGAAGAAGTTCAATTTCTTTGAATAAAAAACGTTCCCTGTTGTTATGAATGTGTTAAGAAAAGTAAAATAAAGAAGAGTCTATAAAATTGGAGACTTTTGACTTTTTGTGTATTCAGTGCACCTTCCCTTATTGTTTTCTTCAACAATTGAATTGATTGTTAAATTGTTGTAATCAAAAAATGTGTTCAAGCCATTAGAAATCTAAAGAGAGGTGATGTGCAAGTCCGTGTCCATAAGGGCGAAAAGGTAATTATATGGTGACAAATGTAGGGCTCCATATATGTTTGTGGCTTTGCCAATGGCACAAGAAAAGGAGGGAGCCTTAAGATTTTCACAGTATGATACATTTGATTTAAAGTTTTCTGAAAATGTAATAGAAAAAGTATATGAGATGAAACCACCTCCTAGACCAGCACAGATTAAAACAATAAATGCTTGGGAATGTGCAGCTCATACCAAGGAGAAAGAATTGTATCAGAATTAACAAAAGAGAGCAGTGCTTAATTATGCCGTTGCTAAATGGGACAAAGTTCAGCAGAGGTGGAGACAATATGTAGTTGAGGGAGCTAGAATGTACACTGTACTGACAACAGAAAAGCCTACTAAGAATCGAAAGCAAGGAAATGAAGATGAGGAGATTGCAATAAAAACTGATACAGATAGTGATTCTGGGGATGAATTTTAGATTCTCTGTTGTCCTAATGACCTTATGTTGCTCTATAGTCAGGTCCAAAGAATGCTACCACCCCTATTGTAACAGTGGCCACAGCCCTTGTTGACTCGAATGTAAGTCAGAATGGGGGACCATTTATAACCCTTTCAATAACAGCTGCATCTGTCGAAGCAGCCACTAATTTAATTGCTCTGGGTATTTCAGCATCAATTGTGCAAATGTGTTCCTGCACCAGTGTCACAAGTCGCATCGGATCAAATATTGTCATTTCCCATTGCAACTGCACCAATAAATATTGCTCTGAATTCTGTTGTTCCAGGATCTGCAGGTGGAGTAGCCACAACAGAATGTATTCCTACATCCCAAAATTCACAAATTGTTGCTTGGACCCCACTACATAATGTTCATTCTTTAAGAAAAGGGAGAAGGGTTGTTTTTACATCTTCAATTGCACAAGAGAAAACAGGACTGTTTGAAAATAAGATTCCCCCCATGGTTTGAGGAAACACCAGCAAATAAGAGAACAGGAGATACAGAAAGACCATCAATGAGTCAAGAAGGGGTGAGACCTCTAGATGTACTAAAGTTGAAGGTAGAATTGGAAGAAGTCATTTGGAGAGGCGTGCAGCTACTACACATGAGAAGCTGATAGAATTAGGAGAGAAATATGAAGTAGATCTTTTGAAGTATTCCTTTGCAGAAAGGTTTAGGGCACAGTTAGATGATGAGGCATTTATTACTGTGCAGTCTTCAAGAATGAAGCTGCACATTGCCAAATTGGTTATGTGCATAAGAAAGTGGATTGATTTTGGCAGATTAAAGATCAAATGGGCAAAGAAGCAGGGGATGAAAAATAAACAATTGGATACTACAGAGGTAAACCACCTCCAGTACGCCCAGTTGAGGATGAGACTTTAACATTCCCTACGAGGGAAACCAAGTAGAGGATATGTTCATGTGCAAAGGATTAGAGGTGATCTTGTGGCATTTGTGAACAACTTCCCTAAATTCAGAGATAATCCTACCAAATGGTATATTCAGGTTGACTGATTTGTGAAGATTTTGAAGATTCTGTTGACAGATTTGAATACCTTTTTTCGACATTGTGGTGCCAAGTGATTTATGGGCTGCATGTAATATAGCTGTGCAATGGCCACACATAGAACCCCTGAAAGATGCACGTACCCGCGCAACGTCACCTATAGTGGTGAAGTAGTATGATGAAGTAATTACCTTTTTGAAGTGAAATGTACTAGCAAGGCGTATTGATAGCTTGAAAATTAAAAGAACAACTTAGGAAGCTAATTAATCAGTGCATGCTTGTTATGAACAGTTGGTAAAAGGGGGCAAGACAATCCAGAGAAGGGAGATATGGGAAGTTTTGTAACACAGTTTGTTACTGAGTTACGACCAGAGATCAGTATGCACATATGACAAAATGTGATTTTTGGGCATTTTGAATAGATCCTGAGGTATGCTAAATATTGTAACAATAAACAAGAGAAAAGCAGAAAAGGCTTGAAGAGAAGTTTATGTTTGCCCAGATGAACCTGGTTCAGAAAGGGTTTCAAAATTAGTCATATGTAGGAAAAAATTGATAGAATGAAAGGTGTTGGTTTTCAGAATGGAGGTCAAATGGCCCAAGGCAGAGTTGATATTTTACAGGGCAGGGGTCGAGGTGTTCTGATTGATCCACATTAAGGGGTAGATATTGTGATTGTGAAGAGGTGACTCCTTGTTATTACTGCAACAAGCGTAGGTGTTGGGAGAGGGAATGTAGACAGAATCATAACTGAGTAAGTAGTGATGGGCTATTGCAAGGTGTGAATCCAGCTCAAATGCAAAATATCCACATTCAGGTCCCATATCAGCAAATGCAAGCACCCAATCAGTCACAAGTAATATGATTCAGGTCCTGGAAGCTCCAAGGCCCCACAAAACATGGATAACCCCAGGTTAATATGGATCAAACCCAAATACTTTCCAAAATCAGAACCCATCTCAACAATTCCCTATGTTTGAGATGTAGAGCTTTGGCTTCAACATTTCTCAAAGACAGTGATTGAAGGGGGAAGAAGATTGCTTACTCAGCAAAGTGTCAGAAGTAGAACAGAGGGGTCTATTTGTAGACAGAAAGGTAAACAGCCACCAAGTGTCATTTCTGAATGACATTGGTGCTACCCGTTCCACTGTTAGAACAGTAGAAGTCCCAGACATACCCCTCTTGTGTTAGAAATTCTAAGTTGCAGGTGTCGCAAATAAGAAAATGACTAATCCTGCTTAAAAGAATATTCCTGTAAAAATAGGCTCATTTGAAGAAGATCATCAGTTTGTCGTGTATGACTCAAGTTTTGTAAATCTGTTAGGAAGAGTTCTCTTGTACAAATTAAATTACTATTTACTGGACACGGGATGGTGTAGAATTCCAAACACATGATGAAGATGTAAAATTGAAAAAAGTCAGACAAGGAACAGATGTTAGATTATTCACAGTAAAAATGGTAGTGGATTTCCCTCCTGATTTAAGAGAGTCTGTAAAGCCCCAAGTATGGGACTTCTTAGGAAAAAATATCAGACTCATTAAAAGTGTCAAACCTGTCTGGATAACTATTGAAACAAATGCAGTATTTCTGAGAATGTCACCATAAAACCTTATGATTGACACAGTGGCTGGAATCAATGATTCAATCAATGTTAGAATGAGGCATGTTTTAGAGGAAGTATAGAATTGTACAGGACTTACGAAAAATGAATATTATAGCTATCCCATGTTGCCCCATGGTAACTGATCCAGCCTTAAGCTCATTGCAGATTCCCTGGAATGCAGAGTGGTTTACTGTTGTGGATCTTTGCCTTGCCTTCTTTTCTATCCCATCACAAGCACAGCATTTGTGTTTCTCATTTGTATTTTAAAATAGAGTTTTGGCTTGGTGGCGAGTTCCACAAAGTTTTATAGAAAGCCCATTGATTTACTCAGATTTTGAAAAATGATCTTGAAATTTCACAAATGTCTTGCAACTAAGTCCGTGTACAACACATTGATGACCTACTTGCATTGTTAAGTACAAGAGAGGCTTTCAAATTAAAAACGATTGCATTGCTGAATCATTTGGCTAAAGATGAACAAAAGGTGTCCCTGATCAATTTGTAATACTGCCAAAAAAGGTCCTTTACTTAGGCCATCTCAATGAGAAGGGAACCGGAAGATGTCACAAGAGAAAATTATAGCAATCATGAAAATGAATAAGTCTAAAATGCAGATAGAAGTCAGAACATTTCTGTGAATGGTGAGCAACTGTAGGCAGTGGATACCCAACATTTATATGGTGGCCAAGCCTCTACTGAGGATGAGCCAAAAATATGGGTCTGATCCAGTGTCATGGGACAACAACTGCCTAAAAGTGTTCCTAGAGCTGAGAGAACATCTCTGCTGTGTCCCTTCACTAGGAATGCCTGGTTATAGTAAAAGGATTACCTTACTTTGCAGTGAGAGGGAGGGCTGCCCTCTCCTAGTGCCTGCGCAATAGCATGAATACTCTCGAAGGCCTGTGGCATGATTTTCAACTACCCATGATCCTGTTGCTGCAGGACTGCCTGTCTGCTTTAAAGGGTTTGCGGTGGTTGCTGTTGGTTTTGAGAGAAGTCATGGGATGTCATCTTACAGTGATGGACCCTCATTCTATGGAGCTCTTGCTCACCCTACCCAAGAAGGAATATCTGACGAACAGCAGACTTACTGAATATGAACAATTGATTCTGGCAGTGAAAATGTCACTTTGAAAAGTTGTCAAACTTACTCCAGCTTCACTGCTACCATTGCCTGAAAATGGGATTGATGGGGGATTGATGAGGACAGGTTGAGCATGACTGTCTCAATGTTATGGACTTATATTACAGAGCCAAGACCTTACATTAAGGATGAACCTCTTGATGAGCCCAAATAAGTACTCTTTGTTGATGACTCATGCCTAAGAGGAAATAAGGAACATTTGAGAGCAGGTTATGCTTTTTCTACAATTCAAGAAGTGGTTGAAGCAGTGACGTTACTAGGTTTGGTGTCACCCAGTGTGGGTAACTCATGGTGTCACCCCCTCACGGCTTGGGAACCCGGTGCCCACGAGAACCCGGAAAGAAACTGCAGGGAGCAGGATCTGGCAGAGGTGCCCCTCTGCAAATGAAAGAGCAGGCGGATCCGGCTGCTCGAGGACGCCAACGTGTGCCAACGTCCTGACGTTGTGAGCTCCAGGAATAATGATAAAGTATGAGTGTGGGTGTGTGCGCAGCTGCAGGCAGGGTAAAGTAGATCTACTATAAACAGGTTAAACTTTGGGTGTCAATTCATCCTCTCCCAATGCTTGTCTGCCACAAACACCCCATTAGTTACCTCACCACTGCCTTAATGTAGTATTCCGTGAAGCCTCGCTCGTTCAGGCGTCTCCCGGTCACCTGGTACCGGCGATCGTACTCCTCCTTCACCCGGCAAGACATGTTCCACAACAGAAACTTCCGTACACACAGACTGCGCATGCGCTTCCTTTGCCTCGAATACGCATGCGTTTAATCCTAATGACAGAGTTTGTTCACTCAGGACTGTGTCTGTCTTCTTGTTGAGCTGTCTCACGCTACCTGAATGGATTTCTTGCTTTCGGCATGCTTTTTGTTCCGCAATAAATACAGCGTTTTTTTATGGTCCGATTTGACAGCGGGGCTGCAACCAAATATGGGGCTAACACTTGGGATGAGACGTTTGGGGTCGCTGGGGCAGGGTGCGCACCTGGAAGAGGCTCGCAGGCCCGGGGGCAGGGGGAGGCTCATGGGAAACAGGTAAGGAACTTTGAAAGTGTGGGCGGGGACTGACGGTGTCACCTCCTGTAATGGTGTCACCCGGTGTGGTCCGCACCCCCCCCGCATCCCTTAGTGACTCCACTGGGTTGAAGTCTCCTGTCTTGCAGGTGTTGCCTCTACACAAGTGGCAGAATTGGTTGCTCTTACCAGAGCATGCTATCTTTCAGAGCTGTTGCAGGAGACACTAATTACTGGCTTTGGTGTGGTCCATGATTTTGAGCAGTTAATCACAAAGGGGTCTCATGAGTTCATCATGATCCCCTATCTGGAATGGAGAATATGTGATGATGAAACTCTTAGAAGCATTGCAATTGCTGCAAGATATTGCGGTTGTTAAATGCTCAACCCACAGAAGTGGAAATGATGATGAAACTGTTAGAAACAGATATGCTGATGAAGTTGCTCAGTATTGTGTGTTTATGGCATGCACATTTTACAGAAAATATGCAAATGCTAATGAATCTTATGAGGATACCTCCTTTTCAATGCTTTTGTCAGTAGTTGATACTTAGGAGGAAATCAAGCGATTGCAGGAAGAAGTGTCAGAGTCAGAGCAGCAGGGATGTATAAGACCATGATTAGTTAAAAATGCAAAGTAAACTTGTGTTTCAACAGACGGAAGACCTGTTTGCCTGATAGCTCGTTATTTCCTGTGACTAGACATTTTCATGGCCCTGCACACATTGAAAGAGATGCCATGGTGCAGTTGTTTAGGCAGAATTGGTTCAATCTCCATTTTAAACCTTTAGATCAGGAATGGTGCCACAGATGTGTACTTGTCAGCAAATGGATGAGGAGAACCCCTGTAACATTTAGGTACATAGGAAGATCAGGAAGAACCTTTTACACGATGCAGTTGGATTTTATCAAACTGCCTGTTTGTAATGGGCGAGATATATCCTGGTCATAGTGTGCATTTTCTCCCAACACAAGGAAATGAAAGTCTCATTAAAGCCAAACTACTGTTGCGGGAACTCATACCTAAGTTCAGATTCCCAGTTTCTCTGAAGACAGACTGAGGGTTTCATTTTAATAATATCATCCTTAGAATGCTGTGTGTAGCACTACAAGCGGAACAAAGATTGCATTGTAGCTATGAATCAGGAGCTTTGGAATAGATGAGTAGCGTAATGCACCACTGAAAACTTGTTTTGCTAAAGTCTGGGCATCTACTATTCTTGAACTGGCTATATGCCTTGCCTTTAGCAGTGATATGTCTCTGAAGCACTCTTAACAGATGAACAGGATTGTCGCCATGAGATACTTATGGGATGTGCCCCGGGACTGCTTGCTGTGCCTGCAAATGCACTTGTGAATATCACAGATGACATAATTCTTGGCCACTGTTAGGGATTAGCTGATGTGGTGTATTCTGTCTCTCACCAAGCTAGAGCTGTCACTGCGATCCTGAGTCAGGAGCTGTGCTATGATCTTAGTCCTGGTGATTGGATCTCATCAGGTGATCCTGATTACCAACACCGCCATGAAATATGCTGGGATACCCAACTTGATTCTTGCTTCTCACACTCAGACAGGTGATGTGTCCTCTTAATAAGGTGGTAATGTTTGAGCTAAGTCTGCGACCTCCTGTGTCAGTACGTGCTGAAGGACCAGAGGGGATGAGATTCATCAGGATTCCTCACCTGTCCAAGTTCCTGAAATCTCACAAAGCAGAGTGAAAGTATCCCCAAAAGATGAAGATCTAAGACTTGGAATAGAGAGAGCCACCAAATCGCAACCAGAGCAACCAATTGAAATGCCTCTGGTGAAGAAACAAGTGTGATAAGTGAAAACTACAAAGGAAAGAGTTATGGCCAAGGAATAGAAGACAGCTGAAATCTAGTGAGTCGGCTGAACACATACCACAAACCTTCATCAAAGAAACAGAATCTGGTGATAAAAGTGATACAGAAAATGTTCAACAGATATCATGGAGATCTAAGAGAGCTCGAGTACATTGTCATAGGTATTCAACATCTGAATGGACTTATTATATGAAGAATCTGACTAATCTGTCAGTCAGAGATCTAAATTAACTGAGAACAGAACTACTTCAATCTCCATTAAATGCTACACTATCACAGCATATGATTCAAGATTCTTGAAACAAAAATCAAAAACCAAGTATAACGTCTGAAATCTCACTGATTAAATGCAATATTCCTGATGTTCCTATCTGTGAACTGTATCTAGACAGAACTATTGAAAAGACTGTCATAACTGATAAATGAATATGCTAATTAGTGTGAAAAGACAATTAAAACAAATACTTAGAAATAAGAATTCCTTAAGGCCAAGGTTGCAATAGAAGAGTAGGGTTGGAATATTTTGAAGAAGGCGGATTAGGGCTAGTGATGTATCAGACTATTGTATATAAGCTGATTGCTGCTACAATAATAGGTATTTTGTTAGCATTCATAGTTCTTCTATTTGGCATGAGTCTTGCCCCAGAAATGGAAACACTTACATACACCATCTGCGCATATAGTAGATGAGAACAATTTGAAAGTTTCATTTTTCAATGCTTCAAATGTGCATTTCACATCAAATGTTTTTTCTGGATTAGTTCAAGAATATGACAAGCTTTAGATGCTAAGGGCTATTATGTTTGTGCACATTTACCTGCTTCAGCTACTGAGGATGTAACCTACCATCATATTCCACTTTTATACGCAGTTACATGTAGAATATTGCTAAGCTATTATATGGACAAAATCATTTTGAATATTGTTTTTCCAATTATGATTTTATCCTTCCTAAAGTTTCTCTCCACAAAAGAATGAACCTCCGCCCACAAGCTAAGGAGATGGAGACAGCTGTGTTTTTCTTTGGGTGCCCTACAAAAATAGACACTGCTAAGGCATACGAAGGAGACATGCTCAGTGAAAGGATTGGGAGACAAATTTATTCAGGCATTAGAGCAAAGGAGAGCTCCGTGTTTCATAAGACAACAAAGCAATATGATGTTTAAAAGAAGGCAAGGAAGGAAGAGGAAGATGTTTATAAAAAGAGAATGATACATCCCAAATTGAAATTTGACAGATGACAGAAAGGAACACTGTGCTTTTGCAAAAGGAAAAATCACATTACAACCAGACACATGGGTATAAGTAGCTGTGAACATACATTTGAAGGTCTTGGAGGACCTGTTCAAATATTAATAGTGGATGAACCAATTATCCAAGGAGTATATTTTATTTGTGTTCAAGATGCAATTTTTCCAATTACCTACTGATTGGGAGGGTGTTTGTTATTTAGCTTTATTGTTCCCTGAAATGTATCAAGTAAATAGCATCCATTCTGTAACAATAAACCCATCTCACCGACATAAACATAGTGTAAATGATGGGATACAATTAGTGTGAGATATTTTTGATGCAATTATTTCATCAGTGGGAGTAGTTCTCACTGATGAGCAAACCAAAAAGGTTTTTACAGTAGTAGATAAGATAGCCACAAGTACATCTGGGGCTTTGCTGTCAGTAAATACAGAATTAGATCAATGGTTTTGCATTATAGATTAGCTTTAGACATATTGTGGCAGAAAAAGCTGCAGTGTGTAAGATTTTGAAAGCACAACACAGCTTTTCATAAACACCCAAGAAGAGTAAGATAGAAGAATTTGCAAGGAATACTTCAACTTAAAGCCTGAGATATAATTTTTAGAAACTGCTAGTGTATTAAGAACCTTAGGTAAAGGAGCTTCTGCTATAATTAAGCAATACGTCTGAGCACTCAAAGTTCAAAACAGAGTCACACATCCAATCCAAGGGTCATAAATTAGTTGCTCACTTTAATCCAATTAATCAATTCAAGTGAAAGAGAAAGTTTTTGTACATCCAAGAAACAACACTGATACAACTTCGATTGTCAGCCAACACGTGTTTCGTCGAGTAGCATGTTATGTCTCGACTTCTTCAATAAAATTATAGTCTCAAACCTTTATCACCATTGATTACAGTCACTCACCAATGGTGCCAGACCAATACACCTCACAAGTGTGAGGTATTATATAGGTGAATCTACTAAAGTAAACTACAAACACCTGTATTGGATAACAATAAGTTAAAAAGATAAAAGAATAAGACTAGAGAAAAGGCAAAATCGGCAAGGGTTATCCTAGTTGCTCATAGCGCCCCTAAATTAGGATTAGGTACTGAGAAAAAGCTACAAACATAGCCTATTAAAATCGCACCCAGAAACCCCAATTTCTGACCCTTACTACTCCAATAACAAAGGGCATATAACGAATGACATCATCCTCTATACCAAAAGAAGAGTCCAATGGCGGAAAGCATTCCTTGCCCTATTCTCAATTGCATCCTCTAAAAAAACAGCACATGAATTTACATTATCCATCATTCCCACCCCGTTTTACAATGTGGCGGCTACAATTACCATCTATCATAATAGGATCATCCTCATGCAACCATCAGACCAGAACCTAAAACTACTAGAAAACATTTTTCCACTCATTAAAACCAAAGCTGCAACACACTATCCTGCCTCCCTATCAAACCACTCCCTCATCTCTCCGCCCGACTCCCTAGCTGACTCCCCACCTAGACTCTCCCTCTGACTCTCCCCTCCTATCCATCCCCAGCAATACCACCTAAAATTTCATGCCAGCCTCCCCCACACCCCTACACCTGATCATTCAGTGGTCCCACCCTCTCCTCCCCATGCTGAATTTGACCATCCTTTCACCTACAGTACACACCATCTCTCCCTCACCTCCCTTCTCTACTACCCCCCTGCCACGGATTACCCCACTGTAAAACTTACATATAACGAACCAGATCACCCCACGTTGCAGAACCCAACACAAATAATAACCTGTGTAGGGTCTCCTCCTCCTCACCTAACTTCAGCCCAGGTTATGAACATGATATCTCTGACACCTGACCCTAGAATAGACAAAATAGTGCTATCCCTACAGCAAATCAAACAGGATATTCAAGCACACCATGACCTGATCCGGCAACAACCCAAGACACAAGTGAAACTCGCTCATCAGCCTCGAGCTAACTCCCCGTCACAGAAGCTCAACAGATGGAAAACACTACCTTTCCCCAATGCTTCATCCTGCCCAATCAGAAGTCATAATCAGCTCTCAACAAAGGATCTAACTTCCCTACTACACTTCCCGACCCAACCCCCCTAATTGTGAACACACTGATAACACACAGAAATCGTCCGTAATTCAACCCATCCCTCCCAATGCCTCTAGAGTTACAAGACATTTTCCCAGAGGTATTATGGGAAGTAATCTCAAGAGAGTACTGATCGTAGACAACCACAACACTACTCCTACCAAGACCAGGCTAAAATGTATCCTACTAAACTGTAGGTCGGCCGCACGCCATGCCGCAGAAATAGCTGACCTCATACTAACCAATTAACCTGACCTCATACTTTTAAGGGAAACTTGGCTTGCCTAATCATCCACACCTATCCTAGACATTCTAGTTCTCCCAAACTATCACATCACAAGACTAGATAGAATTGATAGGCTAGGCGGGGGCATCACTTGCATACATCAAAACTACCTCGCTGTGACCCGCTCCAACTCACCTGTTCTCTCGTCCTGCGAATACCTATGCTTAGACATCCCTAACAAAAACAAGCCAATATGTTCAGTATATGCTTTTTACCATCCACCAGGCAATAACCTGACCTTCATTGAACATATACTGGATATCATAGCTACTAATGATGGCCAACAGAACTCTCAGATTTTCCTATGGGACTTCAACCTCCACTGGAATGACCTTGATGACCCAGAGGTCAATAGCCTTAAAGCATTCCTATCGGACCTTAACCTGTCCCAAATTTGTGATAGTCCCACCAATGAAAAAGGTTCAACCTTTGATCTAGTAATTTCCAAAATGTACTCCACCCAGCTGGAATCGATCATCCCATGTGACTCGTCTGACCATCACATCATCACTTTCCATAACAATGAAGCTATTAAACTACTCTCTGTCCAACCCACAAGATCGAAAATCTGGAAGAGAAATCTAAATAATGAAAATCCTATCTCACTTGCAACCGCTTGTCCGACCCTCTTGTTCCCACCTGATAAATTAAAGGATGTTCATGATCTGACTAATCACTTCTGCCATGCTATGAACTTGGCATTAGACAATCTAGCTAAAGTATCTAACCCCTGGTATGATGGTGGGCTAAATGAAGACGGAAGATCACTTAGAGCAATTGAACGACAATGGAGAGCTGCACCATCCTCTGACCACCTCAAACTACTAAGAAGCACGAGAAACTCCTATTACAGAAAGATTAGATGATCTAAAGCTGACTTCATTAGCAAACAATTAGACCAGGCCAAGAATAGTCCCAAAAGATTATTCAAAATAATTAAATCTCAATCTAAGGGCGTTGCCCACTCCCCCCAAATCGATTCAGAAACACTCCCCAATTGCTAGGAATTTGCCTCCTTTTTCACATAGACCACTTCAACTTGCTCGATCAATTCCAATCTGGTTTTCGGACCGGGCACAGCACCGAATCAGCCATGACCCACATTATAGATGATGCATTACAAATATTGGATTAAAACAAAGCTTGTTTGCTAATCCTGCTCTACCTATCTTCAGCCTTTGATACCGTCAAACACGAAAACCTACTAGACCTCCTGAAACATAGAATGGGACTATCTGGAATAGTTCTAAATTGGTTCACTTCCTTCCTCCCAAACAGAACACAAAGAGTCAAGATTGATCAGTCTTTATCCAAGCCCACCCCTGTCACTCTAGGAGTACCCCAGGGTTCTTCCCTCTCTCTGACACTCTTCAATCTGTTTATGGAACCACTCATGTGCTTCTCAACTCCTCAAATGTCCAATATCACATGTACACAGACGACACACAACTCTACATTAAGGTCCACTCACTTGAAGACATCAAGGGGCATATGTATCAACCGATTTTGTATTCGCAAACGCTGCGAATCGCAAAAAAACAGCGTTTGCGAATACAAAATTGCAAAAGGAGATGTATGAGGCATTTCAGCCTCGCAATCTTAAGGAATCGCAAAATTTGCGATTTCTTAAATTTGCGTAAGCATTTAAGAAATCGCAAATTGCGATTTCTTAAATGCAATGTAACACGCACCCAAGTTGTGCGATTTCTCCTTAAGAAATCGCAAATTACCACCAACTTCAAGTTGGTGGTAAATTGCTATTTCTTTGAAATATGCACTTATATGCATATTCCAAAGTGCCATGTGGTGCACATACATGCCCTTAGGGCATGTATATGCGCCATATGTGCACAGATGCTGATTTCAGGGGTGCATCAGGGTGTCATCATGACACCCTTGCACCTTTGAAATTATTCTCAATTTGCGATTAGCAAATAGCGAATCGCAAATTGAGAAGGACTTCCCATTCATTGCTATGGGCCACCTGGCCCATAGGAATGAATGGGAAGGTATTCCTTAATTGCGATTTCGCAATTTGCTAATCGCAATTAAGGAATGTTAAGAAATCGCAAAAGTTTTGCAATTTTTTAAATACATCCCGTTTTGCAATTCTCAAATAGCGATTCTCAAAAAATCGTTATTTGAGAATCGCAAATGGAGATGTTGATACATATGCCCCCAAGTCCCTTAATTTGACGCTACAGAAAACACAAACCAGGCTCGCCAAAAACCACTTAAAGCTAAACACCCTCAAAACAGAATTCCTCCTAATTGCCCCCCCAGCCAAACAGCCACCATCCGCGAGTGGATGAAGCACCTAACTGCACTCGACGGCCAACCTCGAATTATAGACTCTGTGAAATCACTAGGAATAACTTTGGATAATAAGCTTAATATGCAGAATCACATCACATCACATCAGATGCTATATTGCATATAGACATACGTGCCACACAAATTGTATGTTGTCACTGTATATTCTTTTTATCAGAGATAATGATCCTGTAACATTCAGAGGGAATTATTTACCCTATACCTACATGTTCCATAGTCTTTCCTCCACCTCTAGCGGTATGACTTGCAACCGCTTGAACAGCGTGAGACTCACGCAAGTGAAGCGTACCATTGTGCGTCCTCACAGCTGGTAGAACTTAAAAGTCTCCAGCCTTCCCTCATCTAACTCTTATGTGGTTCGCCCATTCGAAGATCGACATTAAGGTACATTCTTGCTCCGTAGGCCCGCTCCATTCTGTAGCTCTGCAGATTGTCTGGTGTCAGATACACTCCTAACCTTTGGCCTGTGTGTTTTGTTTATTTATTGTAGCCACTGCATTAAATGCCCGGAATTGATTGATTTACTCTACCCCTTTCTGACGGGTAAGTTTTTATTCTCGTGATGAAGATGTTTCCACACACCATTCTTACTTGTTAAATATACTGACCAGTCCCTTGGTTTCAGATGAGAACACTAACCTCCAAGAAAACCATGGACAAGTAGAAGGATTCATTCCCAAACTCCGCAACCACTTGCGGGTAAGCTAGATTGACCTAGTAATTAAGGATACCTTACAATCTTATATAATTCTCATGTGCACAAGCCTGACCGCTCATTTTAATTTTTACTCATTCAGGTGTGGAACACAGATACCACACAATTTTCTTTTGTTCCCCCACCTTGTTCTGAGGAAGACCCGCAGGCCGAGGTCCAAAACTACCCTCTGTGCCCCAAGTCGGGTCGAAACGTCGAAGCCCACACCTATTAAGCCTTGATCACAAAAGCCCCCAATTTTATCGATCCAAATGATGGTACATTTAAGTGTGTAAAACTATACGTAAATAGATTATTGAATTATTTATCTACTGTGGCTAGGCTTACTAAAACTGATATGCTTATGTCTACAACCTATATCTGCCATGTAAAGCGCTCTGATACCCGCAAGGGTCTTGTTCGCGCTATACAAAACACTCAAAATAAATTAAATAAATAAAAGAGAAAGAAGAAAAAGAAGCATCCTCCACCAACATGCAGTATTCCCAATTCAATTGTTTGACCATCCATTCTAATTGTACTCATCTGTAAGAGTGAAAAAACTTAGAGAAAAAGTTAAATAAGAACCTGTTATTTTGTAGAATCGATACGTATCTAAATATGGGGTATCCGCATTCTAAAAATTAGTCTTCCGCTGTCACAAACAAAATCTTGCATGGGTAAGAACAAAGCGATATCTGTACAAAGTTTGTAGCGTCATATGCTTGTAGCCAAGATCTAAGAATTAAAATATCCATAAAACCCACTTAATAAGCACAAGTAAGATGAGCTAATTTAACACAAATAAGGACGACTGACAAGCAGAAAAAAGGGAAAGAAGTGGCAAAGTTCAAAAATCCCCACAACAATATAACTGCATCTCTATGAGCTGATAGAGGAGTTTGCACTGTGTTATCGTATACCATAGAATCAGTAGAGGGACTGTCACTGACAATCACACACTGTGTAAGTAAAATAACATCCGTAATAGCCTAGCATAGTAGAATGACAATTAAATGCCTCTAAAAATTTTGTGTTGCCCTCAAAATAGTAATTTAAATTGCACCACCAACGCCAATCCATTTGGAAAAACATGTAAGAGAGTCTAACTTTAAAGCAGTATTGTATCGAGATAGGAGAGTGGTCCTCATTAGTAAGAGCGTTGACATGAATGCCATCTTGGAGTCCCTATAAGTGTCATGATCTAAGCGAAAACCCATGAACTCACAACAACTATCTATTGATTCTTGTGAAGCCCTAAATGGACTTCACTGTACTTGTTGTTTGATGTAAATGATTGCTCCTTCTCAGTTCTTCTTGTTGATGAACATTGTCCATATGGCTAATGACGGGGGTTAATTAATGTATATACTTGTAGACTGAGGCACAAGAATCCGCATGTATGTGAATTATGGTTAGGCCAGGGCAGAAGTAATGCAGTTTCACTCAGTGGAATTCCACAGAGTTTCCGAAAAACACAGTCAAATTCTAAGGAGTTCCGTGATTTGGGCAGAGTATTGCTTGTCCACCCCTAATTATGTCCCCTTGGCTGCTGAGGGTCGTTGGGGTCCAAGAACCCCTATTGTTACCACAAGTAAGTCCCCCACAGCAGGATGCTGAGACGTCGTTAGTGGCATGTCCCCTTTCTCAACCACTCTGCAAGGGGCCTCCTGGCACACTCCTTTTTGGAGGATAAGGTCCCCTTGGCTGCTAAGGGTCGTTGGGGGCCAAGAGACCCTATTGCTGCCACAAGTAAGTCCCCTACAGCAGGATTGCTGAGATCTCATTGGAGGCCCATCCTCTTTCTCAACCACTCTGCAAATGGGCCTCCTGACTCACTACGGGTTGGGGATAAAGTCCCCTTGGCTGCTGAGGGTCGTTGGGGCCAAGAACCCCTATTGTTGCCACAAGTAAGTTTCCCACAGATGGATTGCTGAGACGTCATTGGAGCCCCACCCCCTTTCTCAACCACTCTGCAAAAAGACCTCTTGCTACACTAGTAGTTGGGGGATGAAGCCACCTGGGCTACTGAGAGTTGTTGGGGGCCAAGATACCCTATTGTGCCCACAAGTAAGTCACCCACAGTGGGATTGTGGAGACATCATTGAAGGCACCCCCTTTCTCAACCACTTTGCAAAGGGGCCTTCCGGCGCACTACTACTGGTTAAGAGATGAAGTACCCTTGGCTGCTGAGAGTCATTGGTGTCCAATAAACCCTCTTGTTGCCACAAGTAAGCCCCACACAGCCGGATTGCTGAGACTCGGGGTGAGTGTGCCATTAAACTCTGCTCCACCGGCTAGTTGGTGGAGTTGTTGCCAAACTTCACATTCAAACTTGAGTCACATAACTCCACAAACTCTGCCCATGATAAGTAGTGTGCCACTCACCTGTAGTTTTATACAGAAGCATAACTACCAAGCAACTTGTTTTCTTTAATGTGCAAACAACAAACTGCAATTCTACAGAATTGCAATTTGGATTTATAATCCTGTATTTGAAATGGGCCTGTTTAGCGTATGCCTTCCAAATACTGAATTGTAGTGGTATGTATTAATGTTTTGTGTCTGAAATGTGATTGAATATTGTTAATATTGTACCAGCACTTCAAAGGAGGTGGTGATCCATTTGTAAAAGGGTGGGATCCCAGATGAATCCCTTCTCCTTTGATACTGTAAAACATTTTTTTAAAGACCAGGTAGTGGACCTGCTCTTAAAAAATGAAAGTTCGACGGTTAATTTTATATTTTGAAACACATACCGTTTTCCTTTAAGGAAAATTGACTGCATTTTCAAAAAAAGAGTTCTTTATTTAAAAGCAATCACAGATATGTTAGTCTGCTGACCCCAGCAGACCACCATCCCTTTTATGTCTATCAAGGTCATAAAATTGACCTACGTCGTTAATATTCATGTGGACTTTCCTGATCATGATTTGCAGAAAATTGCAAATCGCTATCTCCAATATTGGTATAGCTGGTCCAGAGTACTGTACATGAAAGTGTTTTAATGAGGGAGTAAGAGGGTGAGGGTAGGTGCAGGGCACATTCAGAGGAGAAGATGTGGGTATTTCGAGTGCTCAGGGTGGTGAAACAGCGTGGTAATTGCAAAAAGAGGAAGTGCTTCTTGATTTAGATCTATAAGTGAGATACAGTGGCACAATGGAGACAGGGATCAAGTTGCAAGATAGGGAGTGGAAGGAGCCATTGGAAATCTAATCAGATGGCTAATGGCAGAAGAGGATGATGAATACAGTGACCTTATTGCAAGAGATCACTTCCAGCTCTTTGTGAAATGAGAGAAAAGGTGTGACATGACAAATAAGGTCTGGGAGTGAATTCTACTCCTGTGCAGTGTAATAGGAGTAGGGGTAGGAGGAACTTGCAGAGATTTACTCTGTGGAATTCCGCAGACTCAAATAAAAACTTTGCGAAATTCCGCTGAGTTTCATCAACTGGTGGAAATATGCATGTCGCACTGCTTGCACAGAAATTTAGCGCCAGGAGCTCAAGCAACACTAAAAGTTCAATACAAATGGCACCATGTGATGAGCAAGAGCGCTTGGCCATTCAAGGTGATTTTGAACCGTTCAAGTAGAATATCTACTCCATCGGCAGCAAACCGCCCGTGTTAGAAAATGGTGCTAGAGACACCAAATCTCACCCTGGAGCCTCATAGGAAAAGGTTTCGCCATGTGGCAATTGTCAGAATGTGGTAGAAATGTATAAAGTGGGGTCACGTAATTTCGCAAAGTCCATGGGTGGAATAAAACATTTAGGAGAAGAATTCTGATGAGATTTACAAAAAATCATTGAATGCAGCAAGACAACGAGCTACGCTGCGCTGCATGACAAGGAGAGAGCAGGAATACACCATATATACTAAAATATGATGTGTTCTTGCTCTCTCCCGCGCTGGTGCACTGAGTCCTGTCTTGCGCTAACTCAGGAAGTGCAAGGGTTGCTACATTACATGAAGGATTGTTTTTGTGCATGAAGGTACACCTGCACAAAACAATCCTCAGAGGCATTTTCCTCTTTTTATGTGTGCTGCAGAACCAGCACATGTGGAAAGCGTAAACAACGAGGAGAAATACATATTTTTCTTCTCTTTACACCTCTGTTGGGAAGGTGTGCCATTTTGATGCATTCTCAAGTTTACTATATAAAAATGCACTAAAATCTATGGGTCGATGCATAGGAACAGCCATACTGCACCCATGGAGAGCCTTTCCATTTGCAGAATAATGCAAGGCAGTGACTTGCTCTGCCTTACATTACTCTACATTTGCTAGGCCATACAGAGCCATGCAAGGTGGTTTTGTAAATCTGGCTTAGGGGCTTGCGTTGCCTTGCATCACCTTGTATGACGCAAGGGCAATGCACGCCCTTAGTAAATCTGGGCCCCCCACCTTTCTTTTTTGCATTTCCAAATGTCTCTTCTGACAATGCGACTGTCAGGCATTGTGCATGATCCGCAGTCAGCCTGATGTTGGTTGTGACAACTAGTTCTTTGTTGGAGCTGACTGCCTTACTGATACTGACAATGCAAAAATGCCACTGATAGCCATGTAATTCTCTATGGGTATTGAGAATTTTGATAAAACAGGGTGCTGAATTTTTACTACATCTCTTCTACTCCCCATTCTTCTGTTATCATCTTTCTCCCAAGCCCTTTCTGTCCTTTGCTATCACCTTCTACCATCTCTTCCTACTTATAGGTGATATTGGATGGGCAAACTGACTTCCATGAGTTGGTAATATTCACTGCTATGGCAGAAGCAGAAGGAGTGTTAAGGTTTTGGGATGAACCTCCCAAAATATATAACCAATCTCTGCAATCATCATATTTCCACTGCTGATGTAGGTGATTGATTGTCCTGAATGATGAGTAATTTCTCTGGTCGACCCTGATGTCAGTTACTTTAAAGATAAAGCCATAAAATGGTACCTCCATCTTCACGAAGTCTCACTTCTGCTAATGTTGTCTCTGGTCAAGGTCTTTCAGGTGCTGAAGATGACTGCCTGTTATCTGTATTGTTCTGGAATGCTTCAAGCAAAGATTAGACATGTTATCACTGACATTCAGGTTACCTTCAAGGCCAGGCAATGTTTATTTTCTAGCATTTTGAGAAACATCAGCAGCTGATTAGGTGACAATTTTCAGCCATCTATCTCAGAACGCTAGCATGAATCAAGGAGGTTGTGATGTACAATGATCTTTTATTCCACATCAATTGGTAGTAGCCTTTACTAGTGTGGCTTTGACCAGGGGCTGAAGGTGGAAGGGTATTCTCTTATGTTGAAGAGCAGTGGACTTTATCGTGGGTTTTATATGTAGATTGAGGTTGGTGGTTTCAGCGCTCCTAGTACTAGAAACTGATCAACAAAGTCTTTTAATATCATATTGAGCTCTAAACTGTGGAAGTTCTGGATGAACTTTAATTATTTGCATTCATGAAGCTAAGTGGAGTAGTTGCCCTGTGGTGGCTGTGAACAGCGTTGTAGTGCATGTGGTGGTGTCACGACTGATGTCTGCATAGAATGTATTAGCTAGTGGTAGCTGGACAGTGCTCCTGAAGACTTGAGTCTTTGAGTTTACCAGCTTTGGGTGTGTTTCTCCTGGCTCTCATAGTAGTGGATTATAGTATTCACAGATGATCCTATGTCAATGTGTTATAATTGCAATGTTTTTCCTATTCTAGGTATCCCCATTTTGAATTATATCTCTATGTGTTTGTTTAGGTGTATGTTGCAAATATGAATGCCCAATTATTAATGTTGTTGTTGGGGCTGGGGGAAAATATGACTGTCCAGAGAACCATATAATGTGGTGCACCCACATGTTACTTGATCTAGGGTGGATTTCTGCAACACAGATTTAGACTTAATGGATGGGAATCTAGGAGTAACACTATGCTCCTTGAAGGGTATCATCAATTTTTGTAAGTCGCTACCAATATCAGTAATCGGACAGATAGTGCTGTCAAAGATGGTTATACACCTTAGACTACTAAATTACTTTGTTAGCTTTGCCAATATGGATAGGATCCCAGTGGGTAAGAGAGTTAGAAGTGCTGCTTAGGGAATTCATATGGGATGGGGCAGGGAGACATAGAGTCAACATGGCTATCCTGAAGGCTCCAATTATAACTGGTGGGTTAAGAACACCGAACTTGGAGGCCTACAGTTCATCTTCTCAACTGGAATGGTTTTCCAGAGGGTTAGAGGTGAATAACCGTAATGAGGTAGTGATGATGAGGAGTGAGATGAACTACATCAGATAACTCCTCCCCTTATTGTTGGGAGGTAGGTCAAAGCCTATACAGTTACACTGGCTATGGAACATAGCAATCCAATGCTGTCAGAGATATGCATATACAATTAGGACTATTCCCACATATTCCTCCACCATCTCCTTGTGACAATCAATACCAGCTTGGACTCAACCTGGGGTGGACCATCTCCATTGATGGCAGGTGGGAAATTGCTTTCGTGAAGGGCTGTTTCTGAAGATGAATGAAATGGTGTAGGATCTAAAATTACAACAAAGTTTCTAAAGTATGGCATAATTAAAATCACGATAAAGCATGCCTAGGGCATTGGAACAACATAGCCCCATTCCCACAAAACTATGCTTCTACTGTTCGCAATTGGCGGTGGATACAGACTAATGTCCAGGTTCTATAAATTGGTGATCCACACCACTTAACATTACATGGGCACAACTAAAAGTAAATGGGAGGTGAGCATGTGATTGAATATATACAGACACATTTTAGACAAAGACACATATGCAATATCCAGAAATGCGCATGTAAAATACAAGCCATTTTAATTATCTCCACACCATAAATAAATACGAACCGACCCGTGACCTTCGCTCTGCCCACCTGTCCTTCCTCACGCTGCCTACGTTCAAAAAGAAACGACTTGGTGGATCCCGTTTCGCCTACCTTGCCCCAAAAACCTGGAATTCCTTCCCCCTGTCTATTCGGAATAGTACTAAGCTGGCAGATTTTAGGGGAGCTCTGAAGACCTGGTTATTCAAACAAGCGCACGGTTAGAGTATTGTTACCATCTATCTCTTCAGTTTACCATCTGTCTCACTTAGCGCCATGAAACCCCTGGGTGACCGTGCGCTTAACAAATTCCGAATAACATAAAATAACATAACATAACCACACATCTTAACACCCTAGATGGTTGAACATAATGTTGGGTGCAGGCACACTAGCATGTCCACAATGTGATTTTCTTGCAGCAAACTTCCTACACATTGTATGGAATGGTTGGCCTTTTACCTTATTTTGTCAGAAGGTAGTTGAGAATCTCATTAATACCCTAGATAGAGATATTCATTATATCCCAGAGGTTTGTCTTCTGGCATTATTTTGCAATAGGCTTCTTGACCTAGCCCTTGCACTAATACAGAAATCAATAGCGGTACTCTGGAAAGTAGATAAAGCACCAACATAATATGCTGTACGTTGGACGTATGTGAAAGGATTAAAAGTGAGGGGCTAGCATTGATAAAGGAGGAATGCAGAGGTGCAGGAGAATACTCAATAGCTGATATCCGAGGAAAGATATTGGCGACCATCAAGTGCCCTGATTCAGCGGCAAAGTAATGGCTATGACCAAAATCTAAGCAACAAAAGCAATTCTAAGTTTGATGAAACTTCTTGGACAAAAACAATGGCGGTGAAGTGATTGGTGGATATCGGGAAAGAGAGCATGTGAGTGGACGTTGGCGCCAACCTGTTGTTTGCTTTAAACAGTTACAGAGTTATTTTGTTATACAATATGAATCTTTGGAGAACAACTCACAGGCCCCACAAATAGACCACAATAAGAGACATTGTGATTACTATGTGACATCAATAAGTACTACGATAACCTTCAATTTGTGACAATGCCATGTAAATGTATACTACGGATAAATTCCAACTGTTATATATTGGAGTAAATCTGCAATGACTGCCTATATATGTTTAATAATACAATAAAAAGAAAGAGGGACTGCTCGCAATATTCTCACTTCCAGCTTTAGCTTAGTACGTGCAGTCACACCGAGAACACACTCTCAGTAGGTAATGGCCTCCTGCCATCTGTGCACTTGCACTTAGCAGACCTTGGTTTGTTATTTTTTATATTTCTTTATTAAAAAAGTTTACCCAACAAGAAGATTGTTATAGCAATAAGTATGATTTATATAAATTTAGCCACATAAGATACATAACAAAATTAGAGGCATGCAATCAATACCCACCCACGCTAAAGAATATTAAAAGATATCTATCCAAGACTAGAGTGAAGTAGGTCACATACTCATCTACTTGGATTCAATTGACTGTAAATCAAAATAAAGGAAAGCATATTGCCACCTGGGCAGTGGCAGTTGACCCGATGACAAACTATGAGATCAAAGTTCTGAGAGTTCAATGACAGTCATGTAGCAGTTTCAATCTTGTCTCCTTGAGATCCTTGTTGTGAGCGTCAAGTAGTTCATTCGAATCTGAGTCAGAATATTCTTTTTCCAAATTGGATTGCCATTTTTCCTGCAAGTATGAACTGAGATGACTGGAATCCAGTTCTTCCAGCAGGGTCCTATTCAGCCAAGAAATGGCTGCTATTTATTAGTTACATCTTTTTAGATAATCATGTATTTTGGATATAGGGAGAGCCTCGGACATTGGCAGTAGCACATACTGGATACAGTGATTAAGTTGGATGTAACACCACTGTTGTTGTGTTACCAGTTGAAACTCAAACTGCAGGTCTGGGAAAGATTTTTAGTCTGTATCTTGTAATAGTTGGCCTAATGTAAGGATGCCCCTTTCGGAATAGTCTTTCTAGTTAATTGTATGTTAGTTGACTTGAATGAACATGCAGCTACATGTGGGTTGAGATCCATATTCAGGTAATTTGCATGATAACTTGGTTCTTCCTGCCTTCAGTTGTTGCAATGTTTCATCAGCATGCAGTGGCCATTATTTGATCCTTTGTGGAGCTGTTTGATAGTTTCCCAGTCTGACTGTCCCAAAACCTTTAAAAAAGTGATCCAGGGGTGCTAGGTGGTGCGTCTTGCCATAAAGAATCTTGCTAGGCAAACGTAGCCCGCCAAAGGACATTTCCACTTCCAGTTTTGTGATTTTAAGGTAGGAATTTTGTCCGTCCCACTAATAGTTGTTGATCATACCATTTATTTTGAGTAGCAGATCTTCTGGATAGTGGGTTGGAATCAACCCAAAATGATAGTTTTCTGAATGTTTTTCCTGCCCTCTGCCATTTGGTGACTTCAGCCTGACTTAGGCCACATGACTTGGTGTAGTTGGTAGCTAGACTTTATGGATTCCTCACAGACAGTCACACAATAGAGTGATTAGGTGTGCCTGAATGGGCCATCTGATGGCATGATGGGGAGAATCTGGGCACTGCCCCACTTGCAACTGAAGAAGCTGTGCCCTGCCTTTACATAAAAGGATTGTCATCACTGCATTGTTCATGCAGACCTACTCTTCAGTTAATTTCTGGATATGCGCAAGGACTCTCAGATGACTTCGTGGTGCTGTGGCCTGCAGTGTGACCACAAGACTGCTGTGCTGTACCTGGAAGGTCTGTTTTGTTGCATGAAGCCTGCCTTGAACCCTCAAAAAGCCAGCCCTGTGACATGAGCCCTGGTTCTTCACCCGAACTCTACCAGTGTGACTCTAAGGGCTAGTTTAGCGGCCTCCTGTTCAGAGCCACAGGGGCATAACAGGCTCCCACCATCTTGAACCCGCACCTGGACCCAGCCTGAGGGACTCCTGACTCACCAAGTGGTGTCCCTCCAGTCCTGGACCCTTGGTTGTAGTGCTAATGGTGCCTGGATCCAAAACTTGGCACTTACATTTTATTGGCCAAACAATGCCATGAGAACCAAGGAAAGACCGCGACCAACTTGCTCATTGATCTGCCCAAGGTGCATCGCTGGTCTGCCTGACTTCCTCTACGTTCATCTCTGTAGCAGAAAATCCTGTTTAGCAGTCCTTCACCAAAGGAGTATCTGGCCTCCTGTTACTCCTGTCAACTACAGCCTCCTGCCTCGTCCAGCTGGAGAATTTTGACTTGCATGAAAGTAACCAAGTCTGAATGTAGAAATCATCATCACAACTTAATCAAGCAGCTCCCTGACAATGACGCTCCCTCGGCGGACACAGTAAGCAGCCTTGCCCTGCTAAACTTTACCTTCTTAGCACATTTTCTTCAAAATTTCTTATAGTTCTGAACATAAGCGCTGATTGAGCACAATCCACTTTTTTTGTCTGACCGGCTCTTCATCTCTGTAGGCCATATTTTTCAACTTTAACCCGGTCTTGCACATCTAGATGCCTGTGGTTGGCACTTTTAGGTGCTAGTTTTTACTAAAACTTTCAAAAATTCATGACTCTCGTTCTACTGATTGTATTTTTCCCATTTTGGCATCAAATAATTTAATAATATTTTATTATAGTTCTCTAAATTGGTGTGGGACATTTTATGTGGGAGTTTTCACTTTGTTACTCTCTGTGTGCTGCATGAATACTTTACACATTGCCTCTAAGGTAAGCCTGACTGCTGTTGTGCCAAACTGCCTGAGGTGTAAGTACAGGTTAATTCAGGAGTTTGTGTGGTTGACCCTGGCAGGGAGTGTGATTATTGCTTGAATAGGGGTCACCCCTTTGCAACCAACACCCCTATTTTTCACAAAGGTTGATCATGATTAATGCAATTCTTTGTTGGTTTATGTGTGCATTACTCTTCTAAAATAGTATAGGGCCTCTACTTTCAATGATGTATCCACTGTGATGACTGCTAAAGTGTCATGGCAAGTATCTGAACCTTCACTCTCTCATATAAGCCAATCATCACTCTATTTGCCAGTAAAAACACTGCGCTGAGTGTCTATGGGAGATTTGACTGCAAGTGGATATAAAAAATGTCTATACATTAAGGAAAACTCAGTGGTAGGTAGCAGTTGTTCCCTACAAGTACTTCATGGCCATCCACGTCTTCTTACTCAGTCCACAGAAGTCTTGGGTATCCCTCATTCATGGTCCCCAACAAGTCATCCTTCTACTAGGCCACAAGCAAGACCTTTGATAAGGAGACCACCGGGGCACGGCAGGAGGGCTACACCAGCCCTCATTAATTGACCTCTTGCAAAGGAAAAGAAAGCAGCAATGATGGAGGCTGTGGAAGGCAGCAAAGAATTCTTAAAGAAAATGATTGTGGGTCTGGAGGCCTCATAACACTGCCCTTGGTGGTTGTAGCTTGTGAACATGGGCATAATGCAGAAATTCTCTCTGGAATATGTCCAGTGGGCTCTAAGATATTGCAAACTTAAAGTGCTGCTCATTCAATACTATTTTAACACAGCTGGTCGTGCCTTGAGCTAGTGTGCCTGAAGCCACAAAGAAATCTAACAACTTGTTTATAATCCCTCCTAGGCTTCCAAGGCATTGTTGGTGTCCCCTGCCCTTGTGGGCTTTGACACCAACCCACACCTATTTGAAATCATCGCATTGAGAGGTGGGGGTACCACTTTCAAGTTATCATGTTCATGGGGAGCCCCCAAACATCTGCGTGCACTGTGGTCCTTTGAGGAGGGGATCCCTCTGCACCAAGGTGCACTGCCCATGGTTTCTTCCCACTACTCGGAGTATTGATAAAGGAGCATGGGAAGCACAGGAGAAAGAGCCCCCATGACCCTGGAGAGAGTCCTAAACTCCAGAGTACAAGACAGGAGTTTTCAACTCCTGAAAGGGGTATGACATCCCACATCGATCCTAACTTTGAGTTTTATAAGCTCCTCCTTAGCTTTCTGAGAGTGTGTGGGCATTCTTCCCTCTAACCCTTTCTGTTACTCACAGTATCTAGCTCCTGCTTATCACATACTTGAGCTACACATGGGAAGATGTCATGATGGCAGCTCTATGGAAAATGGTGGCACAACTCTTCTCTGAATAAAACTTAATCCACTCTTTCCTAACCTCTTCTCTCTAAGATTTCAAAGAAACATCCTGTATTGACAGTTCTACCTAACCTCAAATTATGTCATCGGGAAATGCATTCTAGTTATGTTCTAGAGAATTAATGCTAAAAGTCAGTGAGATTCCTTAACTGCCCACTTCTTCCAGCAAAGGAATCCCACTCCTTAGTTGAGACTATTTTGTTCAGGGGATTTTGGTCTGTGAGTTAACGCAGCAGAGCAATTCATTCTCCAGCCAGGGAGATAAAAGCTTAAATCTCATTAGGGCAAGCTCAGCAAAATATGTTTCACTTTACAATATGTGAAGGAATCCAAATATGATATGGGGAACTCTGTGTATTGGCAATAGGATCAACTGGGAATGGCCTATGACCTGTCAAGAAGAACAACTAGAAACCTGAGCCTGGTGCAGGTGTCTAGGTGTACTACTCAAGATGTTTGATAATTCCAGACAATGGTACTAGAATGTGCAGGTGGAGATGAAGATTCACGCCCTTTTTTTTCCTACTTACTTAGTGAATCTGGACATGTGTGCACAGTGAAACACAGAGTCAGACAACAGTCTTCCTCATTTATCATACATATAGGCAAGATTTTGTTTGCAACCGATGCAGAGACCCTCACTGCAGCAACACCGCAGCAGAACTTATATTTTAAGATGAGCACTGGGACTTCCAGATTGAAACCATTTTACTGTACAGTCTTTAGGGGGTCAATCTCCGCAGGAGGAGCTCATGCCACAACCAGAGTTAAAAAACCAGAGGTCATAAAGTAGGATCACCATTTTTGCATGATAGAACCCATCTTTCTATACCAAGTGGGCATTCATGTTCTTTTCACACCACTTGTCATTTCCTTTTCTTTTTCCACAGCAATTCTTTATCCTGAAAAAGAAAATTAATGTCCTGACCTTTAAGGTTTTTCTCCCTGCACATCGCAACCATTGATTGTTTTCTATATTTGGGACCTAGGCATGGAAAATCAGTGTCTGTCATACTGCCCCAAATACAGAGAGGTGATTGTCAATGTGATCTGCCAGTAGAGTAGTGGAGAGGCTATGAGATCAAGAGTTTCCATTGGTTGATCTAGTTGAGGTTCTGCTGGCAGGAACTCTATGGTTCCTCCACCTTTAAGCCATAAGAGGGAACCATAAGGTTAGCAGATGGGAAATCATCCGTTTTTTTGGTGAATGCTCTGCATCCACCAACCTCTAAATAATCTCCAAAGACTTTAACATTCTTTTACAAAATATAAAATTTAGTGTAACAAGATTGTGTAGTTCTTATAAAGAAAATCTTAGTTAGCACTAAGGAGCTGGAAACTACAGTAATTTCTAAAGTTTAGGAAGTCAAGAAATTAATCTCTGCTTAACATTTAGAAATAGCCTTATTCTCAGACTGAAGACTGATCAAATGTTCCACATTCACTCAGTGTGCATATCAGTTCAATAGGAATCGGCTGACAAAGAAGGCAATTAAATAAATAGGTTACACTACAAAATGTTCCTCATAGATTAAAGGTTTGAAGAACAAATTCACCAAAATATTATATTATGAATAGAGGTGCATGGTAATCTCACACTGTGAAAAAAGTCTTGCAAAGCACACCTCGAGCTTTCCCACCAAAAGCCATCATTTTGATAGAAAAGGCTACCTAATACTACTAACTAGCTAAAGTAATATTATTGACCGAGTATGTACCACAATAATTAGTCTATCCAGGATATCGGAGTCAGTTCACAAACCTATTTCAAGGATGTATGCGTGTTGTGTAGAGATTTTCTTCTTTGGATGGAGAAGGTCTTCATGGAGCAATGACCTATATTTTAACCCCTTCAGTGCCCATGACGAGCTGGACTCGTCATGGGCCGCGGTGGCGCTGTGCCCATGACGAGTCCAGCTCGTCATAGACCCCGCCCGCTAATGCAACGGCCGGCACTGGGCGGGGAAAGGGGCGGGCACTGAAGGGGTTAATTGTGAGAACATCAAGCAATAATTTAGTGCAGATAAGCAAATGCTCCACATTTGATCCAACAAATTGAATGGCATGGATAGCAAGACTAGTGTTGGAGTTAATGTGATGATCACATGGCATTGATGTCCTGGTAGTGAAACATACTACCACTATCCAGGCACAGTTAAAAGTTGAAATGTATTTTAGTTGAATAGTTGTGAACGTTTAGGAAAGCAAAACATAATCCATAACTTACTAGAAAATACTAGAATACTAGAAAATCAAGTGTAATTATTTTAATTTTCTATCACACCAGCTAATATATGCATAACAAATGACACTGAAACCTATGCCACAATATAGCTATCTAAATAAATACCATTATTATCACTTTTCCTAAAACATAATATCTTTTAATTAACGTTATTACAAATGAGAAATTTACATTCTAATCTCCTAGCTCCATTACTCCTCTATAGAAAAAGCTATACTTTGAATCACTGCTTTCTGTAGGCCTTCTAAAGGATCTTATCTCTATTGTTCTTATTTATAGTTACAACTTTAGAAGCCTGTGACAAATCAAATTCAAGATTTTATTTTTAGTATCCGTTGTAGATGAGGAGATGTAGTAAATATTTAAAAAACACATTATTGTATATGGTACACCTGGGAATATGATCAGATACTGAATCAATTTTTTATATCATTAGAGGGCTGCTAGTTCCGAATCAACAGGGTCCTTATTTGTGCATTAAATATTTGATTTTGGGGCAGTTTCATTGTTTTGTTTTATTTATGGACGCTGCTTCTTCATTTAGCGCTGCATGCCCACCAGCAGCTAGCAGTCTAGTGATTCTATATTTTCAGACCTGCCCTGGTCATGCTATAAGCTTGGCACTTCAGAGTCCATGAAATACTGTACTGCTGATTGTAAGTCGGCTGAGATTTGAGTAAGAGAAATGACCTTCTATAATCAGGAGAGAAGAGAAGCAGGTCAAGCATGACAGATTGCCCTGACCTTTGACCCTGAAGGTGTCCCAGGGTATTACCTATTTAAAAGTAATATACTTTGTAATTAGCATAAGGAGGTACACAGGCTCTCAGGTTCATGGTCCAAATGAGTAAAGAACACCCCTTTGCAGAATGCCAGTATAATGTCTGACTCAAAGAAAAACAGCTTACATTTGATTGCATATGAGTTTCAAGATCTATACAAGGATCCATTTTACTTTTTTATTAGTTCAATTCATGACACGATAATACAATTCAGAATACATTAGAAGAACATATCAAATAGCTGATCATATATATAAAAACAAGATAGATAATGCTTTCCAAAGGTATAACATGGATAAATATTGTAAGATTTTACAGTCATAAATAATTTCTGCAAAAACGTGGGAAATACATATTCAATCTTCTATGTGGGTAATCATAGGGCCCCATATCTGCATACCCAGCTTGCGTCTACATGATCCTTTAAGAGCAAAAAGACTATTTTCAAGATTAAACATTGCGTAAAATCTAGCTCTCCACATCTCAAAGGTGGGAGCTTCCTTCTTCAACCACATAGAGGCTATATGCAACCTGGCCACAGCCGTGGCTAGAAAGATCAAATAGCGAAATGTATGTGCCGGAACCCGCCCTGTTGTACCATCCTCGATCCCTAACAACATTATAGGTGCCGTGATATTTGTGATTAGCCCAGTCATTTCGAATAGGAATTCCTCAATATGCTCCAAAAGGATACTCAGGTGCCCACATGAATAAAAGATGTGTACAATATCTGCAACATCTGACCCACAACGAAAGCATTTCCCATCATTACCCCCAACCCATTTAAGCATTTTGGCAGGAGTGTGGTACAAATTGAACACTGTCTTGTAATGTTGCGCCTGTAGATTAGAAGACATTAAAATCCTCCCTGCGATATCAATAGATTGTCCCACTCATAGGCCCTGACACCCCAATATTTTATCCCATTTAAGATTTTGGGCATCTAAATCATCCCTTTGTATATCACGTAAGAAATTATATAAAACACCAATACGTGCTTTCCTTCTGATGGTCTCAATAAGTGGATTCGGCTCCATCCCCTGCTGCTTTTTACCAAGATAGTCCCGGATTTCTAAGAATCAAAATAATTCCATTTTAGGCAGATTATATTTATCGGCTAAAATAGCATACGATGTCAAACTTCCATTATTGTAAAAATCACCTATTTGTAAAATCCCTTTACTTCTCCATCTATCAACAGTCCTATCCCAAAACACAGCTGGGAGTACAACCGAAGCAGATGTGGGAGTATAGTACGAGACCCCCTTGATTTGAAAACATCTCTGTATAGTCTTTCATACTTTAAAAGCAGCAATTAAAACCTTAAATCTTTTTTTTATATAATAACTGAATTCAAGCATCTTAAAAAAGCAGTTATTAACATCAGCACCCAACAACATCTGATAGATGGATGGAGCTTCGGCAATATTGCCAACTTCCTCTCCAGTAAGCAAAATCCGCATATTTTGGAGTAAACAGGCATAGTTATATAATGTAAAATCCGGAACTGCCCGGCCCCCTTTATCCCGTGATAATGACATAAAACGCATAGCCCTCTGGGGTTTCCCTTGAGCACATAAAAATCTAGCACACATTGATTGAAGCTGTTGCAGCTGGCCTCAGGTAAATTCTAGTGGGACTGATCTAAAATAATATAAAACCTTCGGTAAAATAGTCATTTTAATAACATTGCACCTTCCTACCAATGACAAGTGCAAGCATTCCCATCAGTCTAGCTGTTGTTTCACTGTTGTTAAAATAGAACTCCAGATGACCTCCACCACTTGTTTTAAACAAGTCCTTATTTTAATACCCAGATATGTAACCTCTTTTATCACTCTAGGGTCATTACTGCAGTCTTGATTTATACACAAAATCTGTGTTTTGGACACATTAGGTTTATACCCCGATACAGAGCCAGTTGCTCTATCTCATATATAAAAAGAGAGAGGGACCGTTGGTAACCCAAAGGACTAGGGTTCAATTACGAATTTTTTCAGCAGTATTGTCCTCTGGGAGAAATTATATCTATACGAACTGCTATATGTTATTAATTCCAATCACACACTATCACATATAGTCACGTCCACCACATCCAAACCATTCAATTCACTAGATATTGGCACAAAATGTTTTTAGTAAATACAGTCACAATTGTGTTTATTAAAACAAAGCGTTTTTCATACATTATATCATAAAAACCATTTGGTTGATAAAATCATCTACCTGCAAAAGTCAATGTGAGGACATTATAGACTATTTCAGATGCAGACTACTTCATCCTAGTTAAAAACATAAAACCATCAATATCATATACAAAACAATCTATATATTGTTACACGAGAGTATACAATAGACAATTCAAATTTGTTATTAGTGGCCACAATTCTAGAAACACCCAATTTTTAACATATACACCTTGTTGCGTTATCCTCAATATGCATCTACAGTGATATGAAAAAAGTAAATTTGTGGCTACTGTCAGAAGCGTCAACGCGTTTCGAAGGTGTATTTCACATAAAACCTTCTTTATCAAGACTGTACTGTTCTTCCTCTCGTTCTATAAACATAAATGAATTCAATACACTACAATGTCATAACAGCATCTCAATAGCAACCATCCTTATATTGCTCAAACACATGAAATCTTGTATCTATATCCAACTATTTTTTTATGCCAATATCGTGAACCAACATACATCACAATCCACTCCTCCATTATATCCACAACATTTTTTTGACCCTGATATCTTTTATTTAAAAAAAAAAAGGAAAAACAGAAAAAAAAAATTGTATTTAAAAACAGAGAACTTCCTAAACCTGGGATTGATAAACCAACCCGATTGTTTATATATAATTCGTAATCGTGGGATTGGTTTATCTACCCATTTTTATATATATATATATATATAATTCATTTTTGTCTCAAAATGGCTTCTACCAACAGTATCTGACTTACTTGTAACAAATCGTTCTAATCTTCCTCTCAACTCTACAGACTCGATCGACAATACAATGTTTCTGGTGTGGCTATTGTTTTTTGCCTTCTTTTCCTGAATCTGAGACATATAAAAAACACAAATTTCTATACTGCTTTTATACCTTCAATGTATTCAAATGCAGTGCACTTTTTATTAAAATTATTTAAAAAAACTTTTTAACTCACTTTATCTTATGTTTCTTAAGACGAGCCTCTGATTTTGCTCTGATTTAGACACCACCTCAAATGTTCTATCCAAGTATTTAACTGCATGTATAAGAATTATCAAATTAGTTGTAATTACTTTTTTATTTTCGTAAATGCAAAACATTATTTTCATTCTTATCAATGCCTCATATTATGAGCTTTTTTCTTATACCTTTTATAAGGATCTTCCTTATTTATTTGCAGGCACGCCGTGTAGGAGTACTCAATTTTATCATTTCTTCTATTGGTATCTTGATATTTTGAATTTCTAAAAGAGAAATCAGAACCAACATCTATTTTAATCCATACTATTTCATCCAATACCACATCTAGATCTACCATGATTCATTTCATTTTCGTATCGTAGATATATCCCTTTATAACATGAAACCACTTTGAGATGTTTTATTAAGATGGCTAGTATATTTTGCACCATTCTTACTATCGCGTTAAAGGTATCCTATTCACCCCGTTTTCAAAGTACCCTGTTTGATTCAGATGGCTAATAGATTTTACGCCGTTCTTTCTATCGCGGCGCAAATATCCTATTCACCCCGTTCTAGAAGTCCCCTACCTCCTTTAGATTTTATATGTATATATATGAAAACTGGATATACCCCAATATCACTACCAGATGTTACAGTCAGATTCCCCATTTTGTTTTGAACCGTTACTTCCTATCGAGACAAGAACGTCTTATTGTTCCCCTTTATTTAATAGCATTTTTTGTAGGGACCCAATATGCCCTGCTTATATCATCTTACCTTATGTGTTTTCAAACTACACCAGCGGCGTGTCCTTTGCGTCCGTCTTGGTCTCGTGTGTTCATCTACCACTCACTCCCGGTTACATGGTTTTTAACTATTTAGTTCCGGCATACTGCCGTCACGTGATCGACGTGTCTGTCTCGTCATCCCGTACTTTGATGTGACTTGCACGCCGAGTGATGTATTTTGTTTATTTTACTCTTATTTCTGATATATTTAAAAGGAGAACTTTATTGTACACAGAACCACGCACACACGTTCCATTTATGTCACTTTTTCGAATCTATCCTGTCCCCTCCATTTCCTAAAGAGAGGTAATTCCATTTTTTTGTAACATTTACAATTAAATTATAGTGAAACGACCCATTCCTTCTTTAACTTTCCTCGATCCAATTTTCCTAACTGAAGGTGGCCAAATATACTAGGTTATCTTTCTTTTATCCATAATTCTTATTCGTTCCTTTTAATAATCCCTGGTCCTGAACCTATTACACGAAGGCATCAATCCTAATCTTTTAATGTGCCTTTAGGATCTATTTACTTATATACTACTCATATTTCATATATATATATATGTATAACGATATTTAACAGATGATGGACATCCAATCTTCTCAGGAATTGAGGCCCTTTGTTACAGTGTCAAATTTACATATAAACCATTGCTCTCTGAGTTTCCGTTTTTTATTCAGGTCTCCACCCCTCATGTTTCCAGATATTTTTTCTAAAATGAACCACTGTAAATCATTACAACTATGACCTTGATTAGAAAAATGCTCAGTAAGAGGTGCATTTTTTTTATTTGTCCTTACTGCTGATTTGTGTTCTTGTATTCTCAACCTAAGTTCTCTACTTGTCTCCCCTACATAACCTAAGCCATATGAGCAGATTATAAGGTAAATTAAATTCTTACTGCGACAATTACTAAGATCCCTACACTTAATCTCCTGATTATTTAATATGATACTTTTTCCAACAATACAGTGTTCGCAGATTGAACATGTACCACATTTGTGGTTACCAATCGCCCGCGTACCATATATTGTATTCTGTTCAGCTTTGTTATAATTCCTATAGGTTCTGACTAGACTAGTTCTGATGTAGCTGACATAGCTGGGTAGGATGTTACAACTGCTTTGTAGTCCGCATAGGCAAATACACAAAACTGTTCTTGCCTACAGATGACAGACTTGATCCTGGGGCTCTGCTCAAGCATGGTTAAAAAGGGATTTATATATCACGCAAACAACAGCGGGGAACATGGACATCCCTGTCTTGTACCTATAGTAATATGCACAGGTTCCGACTCTAAGCCCATCATACAGATTTTAGCAGTAGGGGTCCGATATAAACCCTGATTAGCTTTAACAAAACTTGGGCCAAAGCCCAGGCATTGCAGCACCACCCACAAGAAGTCCCATGCAACCCGGTCAAAAGCCTTTTCGGCATCTAGCAATATCAAACCGAGTTTAGTACATTGTGCGTTGGCTGCATCCACCAGGGATATTTCCCTGTTAATGTGATTGATGGTGCTCCTATCAGTTATAAAACCATGTTGCCATATTGACACTAATGGAGAGATGACTCTGGCCAACCGGGACTCCAATATTTTAGCATAGACCTTCCCATCACAATTTAACAATGATATAGGTCGATAAGAACCAGGCAAATCAGAAAGCGTATCTTTTTTTTTTAAAGACAACTATACTTGCTTCATCCCATGAATGAGGGGCAGCCCCTAACTGTGCTTGTTGAAAAGAGAGCAGCATGTCTGTTTTTAATTCCTGAGAAAACGTTTTGTATACCTTTTGTATACCTCCAGAGGTAATTTATCGGGCCCCGCCACCTTACCATTGGCTAAAGCATTGATGGCGTCCTCAAGCTCCTCCATAGTATTCAGCAAGTCCAAAATATCTGCCTGCTGCTGCCTTAATACTTCCATGTTAAAATTTTGTAACAAGGCCTCATTTGCCTGTATAGCAGAGTGATTTCCAGTGTACAGTCCTTTAAAGAAAGTATGAAAGACGTTAAAAATCTCAGTGGGTGGATGTTCCCTGTTACCATATCCATCTATCATAGCCTTAATTCTTTGCGCCGCCTCCCATGACCGCAGCCTCTGCGCCAAACAATGCCCTGTAGCTTCACGACACTCGTAGCTCTCTTCCTTATGGAGGGTGTGTTTGATGGCAATTTGCTTGCTCCATTGTAGATTAAACTTAGCTTTTCATTGGGCCACCTCCATTTGCAACTGGCTGATATCCCCGCTAGCTTGTATTCCTAGCATATGATTCTCTTCAGCTATTCTAAGTTTTGTATATAATTCCTGCATAGACAGCTTCTCTTGCCTCTGTTTATATAACCCAACACTAAAAGTCTCCCCCCTAAACCCAGCATTTAATGCATCCCAGATATAGCCACATGCTGTAGAGTTGTGATGTTTTGATTTATAGCTAGAAATTGCCTGATCCAGACATTCATATGTGTAACAAATGTCTCGTCCGACAGTAATTTCGTATCAAATGAAAAAGATCTTACATTAGGAAGTATATTGATTACCGGAATGTCAACTACCAAGGGACCATGATCTGCCGTAGTCCAGGGGAATACTTGTATTTTCGCTCCTACCAATAATGCTGGTGAGATAAAGAAGTAATCTAACCTCACTAATTTATGATGCGGTTGGAATGGAAAGTAAAGCCCAGGTCAGGGCCTAGTAGAGAAGGCCAAGCATCAGCCAACCCATGATCAACCAGTAGATGCTGTAGGGCCTTGAATACTTTGGGTTTCCTACCCTTATAGTTTTTTATACCCAATTGCAGGTCCCGGGGTCCCAGATGTATATTAAAATCCCCACATAGGATCAAAGGGGTCGGCCGTGATGGTATTTTCAAATTTAACCCCTCCAGCACCGCTGCTTCATCAAGATTGGAGCCATATACTGAACAAACAGTGCATTAAAACTCCCTATTATACACTCAAGAATAGCCCAGTGTTAGAAGAACTGGGGGTCTCTAGTTGGCAGAGGTAGGTACCTTTGACCAAATAGGGACCCTTGCTTCTAGTCAGGGTAAGGGGGTACACTTCTAAAATAACCCCTGCTCACCCCCTTGGTAGCTTGACACAAGCAGACAGGCTTATCTCGGAGGCAGTATGTAAAGCATTTGTGAACACATACAGTAATACAGTGAAAACACTACAAATGGGCACCACACCAGTTTAGAAAAATAAGTAATCTTTACTAGACCTAACACAAGACCAAACGACAAAAATCTACAATACTGTAATAAAAATCTGACTTTAAAATGGTAGAACAAGCTTAGTTCAATGTAGATGGTAAATGCAACACTTTGCTCTCAAAGTACAAATCCCATTTCTAACACCCAGCGACCCTGTTTTTCCACCAGAGCTCTTCCCGACCCCTGTATACAATGTTTAGCTAATACGGCTACTCCTTGATTTATTGTAGATCGTTGTGTACATATCAGTACCGAGTAGCCAAGCTCACCTAGTATCTTCCGCCTAGACCACGGTATGTGGGTTTCCTGTAAGCAGAACAAGTCCGGTTGGATGACCCTTACCTCCGCAGCCACCCGTTGTCTCTTCCAATAATTATTCAATCCACATACATTAAAGGAAAAGATATGCAGAACCGAATTAGGCTTCCTATCCCCCATCAAGTGTCGTAGTTTCTATCCTCTCCCTAGCCATACAATATAATTGTGTATACCTATCTTCTACAATTCTCACAATGTCATGGATTGTTTTTATTTGCTCCCCCCACCCCATCCCACCCTCAGTGCTCCCCGACCCTAGTGCCACTAACCTACCCCCACCACCCCCTCACTTCTCACAGGGCTTCCACCAAGGCCCTGTCCCCCCACCAGCCTTACCCTGAGAAGAGGCTTTAGGACCAATGGTCCCTGAGATGGATCCAGCTCTCACCACCCGGATTGCCCCCTCCTGTACAACTAATGAGTACCATTTGATGCAATACCCCCCTCAAAGAATCATATAAAAAACAATTTTTTTTTTCTCTCCCCCCCTTTTTTTCCCCTTAGGCAAAGACTAGAGTATATATTTTTTTTAAATGGAGAACCATGAAAAATCTACAGAGATCCTATACCATCCTAAACCATTCAGCTATCTTCAAGCTACAACCCATCTATAAGGATTGCAAATATTCTTTGGCCTGCATATCTGAGGTAAAAAATAGAACTTGCTCCTTAAATATACCCTTCAGTTTAGCAGGATTTAGCAAGTAGGCTTGATCCCTCTTGCTTTGAAAGGGAGAAATAAGTTGGCGCAGCTGCCATCTTTTCTACATCCGTTTGGTGACAGTAGTTAGGCCTTACAAAAACCTCTACCCCCCATTTTCTTTCGATCTGGACATGCCACGTCGTAAACTGCTTCCTGAGCTAGGAAATTATTAATTGAGATCAGGATTGCTCTTGGTTTAGGAGCGCCTTGTCCTGGTCTTGCACGTTGCACGAACGGAAATCTGTGCGCTCACTGAATCTCCTCGTTCCAATCCCATTGCGATAGCCCTGGGAAGGCCTCAGTAAAAAGATCAATAACATATTTTCTCCTGTCCTTCTGTGCCTTCTGGAATCTCCAAAACTCTCAGATTATGTCATCGTGAGGGTTTTCAAGATCAGTTAACTTCCATTGTGTGTCATCTGACCTCAATGCTTCTGACGCTGCCTTTTGCACTGCCAACTCATCCTCCAGAGTAGAGATCCGTGCTTCTGCCTCATTAAATCTTTTCACGAATTCTGAGCGTGATTTTACGTCTCCTTGAGTCCGCTGGCTCTTGGTACGCTTCTCCTCTCTATGGGCCATTATGCTCTGGTATATGACCACTAATTAAATATCCTAAGATTTCTCCAGCACCGGCTCACTTGGTTGAGTCAACGCGGTTAATCCACTTGCCCCGGATTCGGCTAGAAAGGAATAATCCCATGACATGATATCAATGCCTCCAGTGGCCTTTAGATTTTCACCTAGTTCATGTCTCTTACGTACATGTAGAAACTGTGTGGGGATCCTCCCCTATGGTTGGGCCAAGTACTTGATTCTGTCTCCTCTGAGGAATCAGAAGGGTCGGAGCGTGAGAAAAAGTTGTCCCTTCCTGAATCAATTTCTTTTACCCATCTCGGCGTGGTATTACCATCCTTTGACCTTATATTATCAGCATTGAAGGATCCGGCCGATGCCCTTCCTTTATGATGATATTACCTGTTGTATTCTCTCTGAGGTCATGCAGAGCAGTTTGTTTGATCAAGAGGTCTCCCATGTCAGAAGTAGTGCACTCACCCCTCCCTTCAACCACTCTGTCCACTTCCAAAGCTCTTTTATTCCCTCCTTCATTTAAGATAGTGTTTTTCTCCAACATATCTACTGTTTGACACACTCTATCAGCATCAGCATTTGCCTGATCCATAAGGGTATG
This sequence comes from Triturus cristatus, assembly GCF_964204655.1. Lineage (NCBI taxonomy): Eukaryota > Metazoa > Chordata > Amphibia > Caudata > Salamandridae > Triturus > Triturus cristatus. The sequence goes on along the minus strand of NC_140591.1, from coordinate 1,206,944,637 downwards.
CACAATTTTGCCAGCTTTATTAATTGTTCCATTAGTATCCTTGACGAGGCAAGTATCTTGGGGGCTAAGTTGTTATTCACTTTCCAAGAAAAAAACAGAGATGGAACAGTGCACTTACCGCTCGTGTCTCCATGTGTGCTCTCTCGCCTCTCACCTGCCAGCTCTCCCATGCTGCCGCTTTTGGCTCCACGTAGTGAGCTGCCACTGTCTGCTCCTCCAGCTTCATTCAGATTACAAGCCTTCGGGCACTGCCAGCTCAGCCCCGTCTTCAATCTCCAAGCGTGCCGGCGTAGCAGACTGTAGGCACGAAGACCCAGGGGAGCGCCTCACTGTTCTAAAAAGCTGAAAGACCGACACGCGAGACGCAGCCTGGACACACCAAATACACACCAGAGCATGCTGATATTGAAGACGAGGGAGGTATGTGCTTTATGCCTTGTGCATTGTTTATCCGGTCATAACAGGGTTATCTGTGGTCATGTACAGAGAGGGGGATCTGGGAGCTTGAGCTTATGGGACCATGCTCGCAGTCACCATCTTGCCTTTAAGGATTTATTTTGAGTGGCAGCAGACTCCTGAGAACAGATTGGCAGAAGAGTAGGCTTTATGAATGAAGACGGAATAATGTGGTCCTTACTATTTACCCTGCTACCCCTTGTGTAGTGTCTTCCTATGGTGTGTCTGCTCCTGCACTGGCCAACAAAAATGTGTCCACATTGGAGGAGGATTTTAAATTGATAGTGAAAATGGAAAGTGACGATGGTCCGAGACTTTGTCCCCAAGCCCAGACTATATTTGCCAACCTACATGTGGCTTGGAGGGCTAACATTATCTTACTTTGGACTCTTACGTTTGGACTACATTTTGACTTTGGACAATTTAGTTTATAGAATGTTTCCCATGATGCTTCCTGACTTGTTATTTTTATTGTGCCCGCCTACCTCCAAGTTCCCTGTCCATTTTGACGCAAGACTTTATTTGTGTTAGTTTCTCCCATTCCGTCTGAGTTTGTTGTTACTTATGTTGATATATCAGTTAATTTTTGTTAAACCAAAACATTTATAAAACTTAATTTAATATAAAAAATGCTGTTCTTTAGTCTGTATAATGCTTGTTGCATTTAATGAGGTCAGTTGTAAATGTGTTGGCATTTAGCATATGCTTTCTATATGAAGGCTTGTAACACAAAGTCTTACTAGTCTACATGGAGTACTCGCAAAAAGTCATTTGTAAAGCTATGTCCTGCATCCAGAGAAAACTTTCAAATAAGCTTTCAAGTCAACTCAGGGTGGAGGTTGTGAATAGGGCACATATTTTTATTTATAGACAATGGTGAGGATAGAAAAATATTTACAATATTTACGGGGGATGTCTCCTACAACTGCTATTTTGGGGGGAACATCTTTGTGAGTGTGTGAGCATTCTGGGTGGTTTGCGATGTGTGTGTGGATGTGTGGCAGCTACCTGTGCAGATGGTTCAGGTGCCTGTCTGGTGGGACTGCTGACTGTACAAGTGGGAGTTTTGGTGGCTGTACAGATTGGGATGCCAGTTACTGTACAGGTTGGGATGCAGTGGTTGTACAGGTGGGGGTACCAGTGGCTGTAAAGGTTGGGGTATTGAAGCGGATCTGGTGGCTATAGAGTTGGGTGTGCCATTGGCTGTACAGGTGGAGCAGGTGGCTGTGCAGATCGGGATGCAAGTGTTTTGGCAGTTTCTTCTCCATTAGTTTACTGTGAAGATAGACTTTGGTATACTCATCATTTCCTCCATTATCTTCATGGCCAAGGCATGGTGTTTTGCACTCTCTTACCTATAAATGTTGATGTGCTCTTTGTGCATCCTCATTATGTCTTTGCAACATTTCACAACATTATCCAAGGCACGGGTCTGTCTGTCAAACATCTATGGCAGTCCTTGATGTGAGTCTAAAATGTCAGTTAGAGCAGCCCATAGTACACAAATATTCTGTCTCACATCATTCAGTTGTTGGAAAAATTAAACCTCCCAGAGGTCAACAATGAGTCCATGTCATCCACCTTCACATTGGACGCCCTCTGATATGACTAGCAGGCCATCCAGCTTGAGAGGGGTGGGACGTGGGAGGTTATGGGGTAGGGATTCATGCATAGAGAATACCTGTACTTCACCAGTGGTGTGTTCTATCCTTCAGATGAATAAGAGTGGGCCTGAGATGTAGCTTCATGAATAGAGAGTGTAGGAGAATCTACACATTGGCCAGGGATATGAGGGATATGAGGAGGTGATGGTTGTGTAGGGGTCAGTAGCCAATGTGCCTGGTTAACTGTATGCTGGGGACTGACTATCCTCACAAGTGTAGTAGGAGGAACAATGCTGGGCAGACAAGAAGTAGACTTCAGTTTTTTAGGAATTGGGCCAACAATGTCATTCTCTTCATCTATGTCATCCTCCTCAACCAGCTCATGCTTATCTTCACCTTCCTCATTCTCTTCTTGTGGAGTAGTGCTGGCTGTAGATGGAAGATCAGATTTTCTCCTTGGATTACCTGCTGTCCTCCACTTGTAGATGATTCAGTATCATCAGGCGACTCATTGTCCCTAATATCTGAAAGAAGAAGGTGATGAAGTTCATCACATCCTAGTTTAAGAGTTAAAACACTACAGAATAGTGGAGTACATCTACAGTTATGTTTTAAGTTACCTATAATATGGGGGTTGTGAAAAACAAGATTTTATAGCTCAGAGATCAGTAGTGGTGTGATAACCAAACATGTGAAATGCAAACTCAAATTGACTAACTCCAGCCACAAATCTGTGTGCTTTGGATATCCCCGTTGAGGTCAGCTGCCAAACTTAGATCCTTGAGTTTGGAATGGACAAAGTGTTCCTTGATACAGCAGCTTCAAAACCAAGATTAACCTTCCTAACTTTTCAGATTTATAAATAGGTCAACAAGAATACAAAAACAGAGACATAACATAAGGTATTAGTGGAAATTACAGGCCACCATAACATGAATAGACACATTTGTATCAACTGTAAAATTATTTTCACAAGAGTTAGTTATTGTGTACAGTATGCATTTCTTTAGTAAAATACAAAAATGAGCACACTTACATGATGGGCAGATGATCAAGGGCCTAATTGCTGCTGCCAGTATGTCTCCTGATACTGGAGATATAGCTTTTTCAGTGCTTATGATGACAGATGAAGGGCCAGATTTACGACCATTCAGTTTAGCGAGTCGCAAATTGCACAGAATTGCGACTCGCAATTTGAGACTCGCTAAACGGAATGTACAACAGTGTCTTAGACATTGGTTGCGATTCCCAATGGGGTCGAAAATTGCATGCCTCATCAATATTGGTGAGGTAAGTGCAATTTGTTACCCCATTGGGAAAGGCTAGCACTCACAGGGATGGTGGCCTGCTGGGGTCAGCAGACCGCCATGTCTGTGACTGCATCTTCAGTAAAGCAGTTTTTTTTTTTTAATGCAGCCCGTTTTCCTTGAAGGAAAACGGGATGCATTTAAAAAAGAAAAATGAAACTTTTCAGTTTCATTGTCTAAGGGCAGGCAGTGGTCCCATTCACAAAGGGGAAGGGGTACTCTAGGGACCCCTTCCAGATTGCGAGTGGTTTACCACCTACTTGAAATAGGGGGTAAACTGTGAGTGTTTTGGGAACGCAAATGCAGTCGTAAAACAATAGCACATTGGTGTTAGAGTCACTATCAGGAAGGGACGCGCTTGGCACGCCCCTTCCTAATAGCGAGTCGCAAACGCTATTTTGAGTCAGTGATTCACAAATAAGTGTTTGTACATACCACCCCTGCTTTTTTGCAGTCGCAAACAGGTTGATTTCCCTTTTGTGACAGCAAAAAATGGTTGGGCCGAAGTCCTGATAGTCGCTGAAATGAAGTTGACACAAACATATTGGAGCAAATAAGTGTGAGTGTAAACTAATTTTCAAATGCTAATAGAAGACACTTTGAAAAACATTGAACAACTCCTCTTTAGAAAACACAATATAAATGACTTTGAAATCACATTTAAAATTAAAATTAAAAAGTTGGATCATACAGTTACATTGGAGAACATGTTAAAAAGGGTTCACATTTTGTAAACCCTTATTGTGCATAGTGAGCTTGGTGACAAGAGAATTGTGTGACAAAACACATGCTGCTGCAAAGTCAAACATTAATTAGGAGATTTGTCATTTCTGAAGCAATACTTAAGTGAACTTACCAGTTGCAACCAGCCACCATCTTTGTGGTGCATCAGCAGGTGTGATATCATTGTGAAGAGCAGAAGTCACTCGCCGGAAATGGGGGCAGGTCCCACATCTCAGGGCCTTCAAGAATATGAGTGCATTTCTAATTAAATACAACATTTAAACTATCAAAAACACATCTACTTGTAACTGTTATGTTGAGAACCAAGTAATGGACATGAAAAAACATATCTAATGAATGAATATATTTTCAGGCTAATATGAGAAACACTTCTTGTTAGCATATGTACTTACCAATCGTAATTGGTGGCTGTGGATGAACTGGCCCTTGATGTCGACTTCTGCCCCAGAGGAAGGATTCAAGTTAAAGTTAATAATATTATACAATATAGAACAGCTAAAGGCAGTTTGTGGGCAGGTTATGTCCATATCTATTCCTTAATGCCCATTAGGAGAGAAGGTGAAAACCCTGTAGGTGAAGCTATCTTTATTGGTAGATTGGTTAATGAATTATGGCACACAAAAAGATACAGGAAGAATATACAGTGATATTCAGTTTTCCTGTCAATGAAGAGCTTTCGCCCACTAACAGAGTTATAAATTGCAACCCCATCAGAGTAATCGTGGTAGAAGCAATAGTAAAGAAGTAGTGATTGACATCACTACACAACAGACTGAAAACATGCAGAAAGGAATCTGGTCAAAATCTCAGAACTGCATATTAAGGTATCTGAACTCTTTCTCTGTGCAACAATGGCTGCGCCTTTGTTAGGCCCTATGGCCGTGGGCCAGACTACGTGCTTGTATGAATGAAGTAATACAGACTCATGTGCTGCTGGTCTGGACCAGAAGTCCCGAGCGACTCCGGCCCCTTTATTCAAAACCTTCTGGCCATTGTGTGTAGGGGTTCCGGGTTGGGGTCTGCATTCAACGAGGCGGCCAACGACTAGACCGCTACATCCCATTCCAAATCAGTCCAAACAACAACCAAAATAAAGTTAACATACATAGTCAGTGAGCCTTTGTTTGGGCTTCGGATGAGGTCTCAGATTATAATGATGTCGTTGACTATCATCTCTCGGGTTTACCGATCCTTCTATCCCCGACCGTTCTTCAGGCCTGAGCTCTCTTGGGTTTTCCGGAGCCTCTAGGTCCAAACACGGGCAAACTGTCCCGCTCTGGCTTCTTCCTGGCAGCTCATTGCCTCCGCCAGGGACCTCCTCGACTATTGGTCTCTCTACTTCTGAGTTAGGCACCCTCTTGAACCAGGATATGTTTCGTGTGATGACTTCTCCGTCTTTTTCCGCTGTCACAGCAGTGCCTCTCACGACTTTGACTAGCCACAGTCCTGGTTCATAGGGTGTGCGGAACTTTTCTCCGCTGCGACGATTTCTCACAAGAACAGCACACCCTGGTGCCATCGGCCAAACCTGTGCTCTTCTCCGCTTACTCCCTCTTTCGTTGTTGGCTGACCTCCTTGCCTGCGTGCTTGCCGGGTCATAAGGTTCAGGTTCCCAGTTCTCTGCTGCGGGAATGTTGTCTCGCCTTTGCCCAGCTAGCATTAGAGACCACGGGGACCTTTGAGTGGTGCAGTGTGGAGTACTACGATATTCCCGTAAGAATCTCTGGAGTACGACTTCCGGATCGGACTGTTCGGCCACAGATATGCGTAACACTATGTTCAGCGTCCGCATGAACCTTTCTGCTTCTCCGTTTGCTTGCGGCCACTGCGGTGTAATGCGATGGTGTTTGACGCGTAGGCGTGCCAGAAAATCCTTAAATTCGTGCCATTGGAATGGGGGCCCATTGTCTGTTTTGACCACGTGAGGTAGTCCGAAGAGTGTGAATGTCTTGTTCAACATCGGTAGTAATTGGTCGAACGCAGTTGATGGTAGTTCATCCACCACGGGGTATTTCCTGTACCCATCTATCAGGACCGCGGTCACTCTCCCGTCGGGGAAACTCCCAAATTTGAGACTGATCCACGACCAGGGTGACAGTGCTGGCTCTTCTGTTATCACCGGAGCTGGAGCCGCCACGCCTCCCGTGAGTTGACAGGCCCTGCACTTGCGAACAAAGTCTTCTACATTCTCTTCTAGGTTTGGGAACCAAATCTTCTCCCTCAACCTGGCTTTCATACGTCTGGTGCCTTGGTGACCCTCATGAGCTAGGGCAGTCACTCGATCTTGGAGGGTCAGGGGTATGACAATGCGCGAGCCTCTTAACACCACTCCGATGGCAGCGGCGCTTAGTTCTTCATGGACTCGCCACACCTTCCCGAGGCGAGCTCGGTCTCTTTCGGTCCATCCACTGATGTCATGGAGAAATCCGGTCCACAAGTCTTTCCGTATTGCATCCTGTACTTTCTTTAAAACCCTGTCCGCCTGGGTGTGGATCTCAATTTTCGACACTATTAGGGTTTCAGGGCACGCCCACTGTGTGACCATGCTGACGAACTCCTCTGTCAGTTGCTCTTGGTCGCCGGTTTCTGCTGGGGCGATGGCTGGATGCCGGGATAAGAAATCCTCCGGATTGTTGGCACCAGGTCTATAAACTAGATCAAACTGATAGTGCTGGAGTTGAATTGCCCACCTTTCGATCCGTGGCGGTGGGTAAGGCGCAGTTCCTTTGAATAGTGGAACAAGCGGTTGGTGATCCGTTACTACCCAGAACGGGTGCCCACTCAGATATAAATGAAAATGGTTGCAAGCCCACTTTATGGCCAGTGCTTCCCGTTCAATTTGGGAATATCTTGTTTCTGTTGCCGTTAGTGACTTGCTGGCGAACGCTAGTGGGACCCATGTCCCTTGGTTTGTTTCTTGGGACAGCAAAGCTCCAAGGCCTATCGGGCTGGCGACCACTACTAGTTCAGTCGGCCGCTTAGTGTCGAAGTATGCCATAGTCGTTTTTTCTAGCAAAGTGGACTTCACCTTGCAGAAGGCTTTCTGCTCCTCCGGGCCCCACTTCCACACGCTGTCTTTCTTGGTGAGGTTTCTCAACGGCTCTGCAACTGTTGTGAGGTTGGGTATGAATCTCCCGCAGTATGTTGCCATACCTAGAAAACTCCGAACCTCAGACGCCGTTGTGGGAGCTGGAGCTGCTTGGATTGCCTGCGATTTCTGGGGATCCACCTTGACACCCTCCTGGCTGAAAACATATCCAAAGAATTCAATAGTCTTTTTAAAGAATTGGCACTTCTCTTTATGGAGAGTCACTCCATGCTCCGCAAGATGTTGGAGGGTGGCCCTGAGTTGCCGGTGATGATCTTCTAGAGTCACTGTGTGGATTAAGATGTCAACACTGACATTTAATACCCCCTGGAGCCCGGACAAGACTTCCCGCACAGCGTTTTGGAAAATTTCGGCGGCTGACGATATCCCAAAATGTAGTCTTTTATATCGTCTGAGCCCCAGGTGTGTTGAATAGGTAGTTATGTACCTGCTTTCCTCCGCCAATCTCAGCTGGTGATATCCTGCGTTAAGGTCTAGTTTAGAAAACCATCTGGACCCATTTAGATCAGCAAGGATATCATCCACAGTGGGTGTTAAGTGTCTTTCCCGTCTTATTGCCTGGTTCGGCATGCGCATGTCTATGCAGAGCCTGATTTGTCCAGGCTGTTTCGGCTTTTCAGCAATTACCATGGGTGACACCCAGGGGGTTGGTCCGGTTACTTTCTCTATTATCCCCTGTTGTTCGAGCTTGATTAGCTCTTGCTTAACCAACGGCCGTAGATGGAATGGGATGCGTCTGTGTCTTAAGGCCACGGGCTTTACTGACGTGTCAATGTGCAGTAGCACTGGAGGTCGTTTCATGCTTCCTAGCCCTTTGAACAACTGTGGGAACAGCTCCAGGATATCCTCTGTTTTCAGCACTCTTACTGCATTTGCAAACGTCACTAGGCTTAGATCTTCAGCGGTGTGGCTCCCCACCAGGATGTCCGCTTCTCTGTCAACCACATGGAATGTGGTTGTCACCTCGTGACTTTCTGATTTTACTTGCACAGTCATTTTCCCTTTCAGCGGGAGCGGTGTCTGACTCTTGCAATGTTGGCTCCCCATCACATTGACCGATGCTCCGGTGTCAATGAGGGCCTTCACCTGGGACCCTGCAATCTCAATCGCACACATCGGTTGAGGGCGTCGCCTCTGTTTTAGGTCACTTGCGAAAGATATGAGGAGGCACTCTTCTTCTTCGTCAGTGGACAGGTCTTCAAGGTACGTTCTGTGTTGTGGGGACCCCTTCAGCGCTCGTGCCATGTCGGGTTCTTCAAGCGATAGTTGTCTCACTGCTTTCGTTGGTAGCTGTCGTCCGGCACTTCCTCTGCCCCCCATACCCCCTCGGCAAACACTCGAGAAATGATTGGGAATCCCACACATCGAGCAGGTCTTCCCTCGGGCAGGGCACTTGTTTGGGGCGTGCTCTTCTTTGCCGCAGTATCCGCACTGCGCTTGACGCGGCCGTCTCGTGGGCCATCGCCCTCTGCTGCCACGCCCTGGGGTGTAGACTGCGTCCACCCGTTCTGTTTTCACGGCTACTGGCTGTGGGCATGAGCGCCGCCTCCATCGCTGTGGATCGGACCTCGGACAAGTCGTGTGACCGTGCTAGGATGAGCATATCTTCCAGGGAGATCCTGGGTTGTCGAAGAATGAGAGTTCTCAACATTTTGTTTCAGCATCCTTGGATGAGTTGCGCGTGCACCTCTTTGACCTGATCATCTTCCGTGCACGTGCTAGCCAACTCTTTCAGGTGTGCATGAAATGCATCCATTGACTCTCCTTCTCTCTGACGGGATTGTCGCAATTTAAATCGTTCATAATCGGGGTTTAGTTGAGGGTCAAAATGGGCATTGAGTGCCCGCACCGCTGAGTCGTAGTCTGTGAGGGCACCCGTGTTTGGTAGGTGTGTGAATAATTTGTATATCTCATCCCCTGCGAAATGCAGTAGCAACGACCTCTTGACTGCGCCATCCGTTTCTTTGGTGGCGATGAAATAGTTGTCCAGCCGGCCAACCCACACGTTCCACCTTGGGGACGCAGTGGCAGGATCAATTAGCTCGCTGAATGGTGGTAGTGCGCTAACTTGAGAGTGTATGGGCATCGCTGGGGCTAGCGCTGCTGCTTGCTGTGGGGCTGCTGCTGCTCCTGCTTGGTCTGTCATGGCTGCGCGTCGTGGCACCACCTACTGACTCCCTGACAGCCTCTGTGATGTGTGTCCTGACGCACCTTCCCTTTGTCCGTAGGTGCTGTTGCTTGTGCTTATTCTCCGATTTCTACTTGGCTGTCCCTCTTCTCCAGTGTGGGCATGCACGTGTTCTGTTGTTCATTCTGACTCTTTTCTTTGTTTTTTCCTCTCTACCGGCAGTGTGGTCTCAGGTAGTGCTTAGGCACCACCCTCTGCCACTGTTTGTTGTCTCTGTGAGCTGGACGCCACCAGTGCTTGTTGCCTCCTTAACACATCCCTTTGCAGGACTTGGCAGCTTAAACCACCCCGTTTTACCAATGCTTGTTAATAGTTTAGTCGTTGCACTTGCCAGTGCTTACTGATCGTGTGCCTCTCACCCCTTGCGTGCTTCGACACAGCCGGGGGCCGCCAGGCGCTCCTGCGACTTTAATTATGCCCGCTCGCAGTGCCTCAAGAAAACTCCTCAGCGCATGTGCACTTCTGTCGGTACAGCGCAGGTCCTCGCACGCGTCTCCAGTTACCGTGCGGGACTCGGGGAGAGCGCTGCATGGTCGCTACGAAGATGCCGAAGGGGTGGTGGCGGTACCTTTATTCCACCGGCGGGTGGACTTTCACAGCGCGAGCCGCTCCGCGTCGGGCGGCACGCAGTGATGCCCACAGGTGGGTGGCTAAAGCAGGTACTGCAGCAGAGGAGGAAGCAACCAGCTGTAGAGGTAAGGGAGGCACTGCACTCACACCCTCGTCGCCATTGTTAGGCCCTATGGCCGTGGGGCAGACTACGTGCTTGTATGAATGAAGTAATACAGACTCATGTGCTGCTGGTCTGGACCGGAAGTCCTGAGCGGCTCCGGCCCCTTTATTTAAAGCCTTCTGGCCACACCTGGCCAGAAGGTGATACATTGTGTTTAGGGGTTCCGGGTTGGGGTCTGCATTCAACGAGGCGGCCAACGACTAGACCGCTACAGACTTCACAGCCAAAGCTGTTCAGACGGTAGGTTGGCATGAGGTGCTAATTGATATTAAAAGGATTTTGCTGTTTCCATCATACGCTCAGCAGTAAAAACAGGGAATATTGCCTGCAGGAGACATCAGACCTCTATGCCTGAGTTTGCAATGCATGGGTATTGAAAAACAAGGGCCTCTAAGAGGCGGAAGTCAAAATGATATGGGGCGTTGTGAAACTGATGTCGTTGGAAACACGTAGCAGTCCATCGTTATCATTGTTTCACCATTGTGGTAGCCACAGAACCATGCACGGTATAGCTGCCCGCCCATGGCCAATCTGTACTTTGGGTATGTTTATCTACTTCTTAGGTGGAATCCATTAATTACCTTGTGAGGAGAAGGCATGGCCTTTTGCACCACCCCTTCCTTTGTGACTCGCTTTGGTTGGCAATGTATATACTGTAACTGGAAAAGGCTCATAATGTGTACATTTCGCAATTTACAACAGCAACAGTGAATCGCACTGTATATTGCAAAACAAAATTACGTACTTCAATGTGGCCCTTTTTGTGTCCACACCTAATCTGCAAGTACTAGCACTTAGGATGTGTGTGCACTTCATGCGTTTGGCATGCCACTGTGCAGCTTCAGTGATCTTTCTGACTATGTTTGATGCACAATAGATGGCTTTTTATAGTATGTGACATCATGCAGTACATACAGTTTCTTATTTACAACCCAAAACAGTTCATTACTTGTTCCTGTTCAGGGAGGGCCTGGCTTGGCAGTTCGGGCCAGACTGTTGCCATTGGAGCAGGGTCAAGACTGATTTGCATATAGCTGGGTCAAAACTGAGGTGGCTTGGTGTGCAAAATAACAATATATTGGAATGCTGCCCAAGTATTTACCAGTAGCTGAGATTAATATATGCATTCCATCAATCACTTTGTGTATACTTTAGCGACTCAAAAGAGTGTCAGGAGTTTACGTTATGTTATGCTGTATTAATTTACTGAGTACTTGTAAAGTACACCATTTTTAATTGACCCTTTCGTTCAAAATGTAATTACCAAACATGAATTCTGGTAAATGTACGTTTTTCTTTTGAAAAATCTCATCATATATGGAAATGTGTTCGACTCCGAGTGGCAGGAGGTTACTAATGTTATCTTATGTTATATGTTGCTATGTACTAGTAATTTGCAGCCTTATTAAATTACTTGGACACGTGGATCAGAATATAAAAACTAATTTTTGCAATGCTCGTTGGGTACTCTATGGATCCTTGAACCCCCAAAACGCTGGCTTTAGTGGAATAACTCAATAACCAGGTCCCAAACTTTGAATGCTTTATACAGTATTGTCTTAACCGGCTACTCTGAATAATAGCCTGTCAGTGTTTTCGACTGGTAGCAGGAGGGTAACAAAAGCCCCTTCAGCGCCTGCGGACCGAAGGGAACCCCAACCCTTCAGGGGGCCCCCATCTCTTTAGGAGCCACGATTCAGGACGTAGTCAATGCATATTTGAGAAATGTTCAAGAGTCAGGGGCCACTTTCACATTTGCTGGGGGTGGCCATTATTTTGATTTACTCCACTGACTGTCAGGTACAGTAGTTGATCTGTCAAACTTTGGGTCAGCACCTGCTAAATGTTAACTCTTCCATGTGTTCAGAGCAGAAAATGGCTGAGAAACCACGAGATGTTTCATTTGTAAGCCTAGTCGAGTGCAAATGTTCGGCATTTAACATCCTTTTTAAAGTTAAATAAGCGAAACTGTATAAAAGATGGCCAAAGAAAGCAAAAATTGAAGATAATTTTGATTATTTTGAATTTTTTCACAGCAGTAAGTTCCACTAGCTTTGCTCGTTGTAAAAGATTTGATTTCCCACTGCTCACACCTGTTTGATTGTCATCTTGAGCGTTCCTGCTGCTCTGTGGGATGCATAGAGAAGCACCTGTGTACATTTTTGTTTCTTCTTTTGTGAAGTGCTTGTTTGCACGCCTTACTCCAGTATGCTGTGTATAATCTATTGAATTCAACAGGATGACTTTCCATAATTAACTGTGTGCTCTGTTTAATTTGCAGTTCCATTTGTTGTTTTTTAAGCTTGGAATTTCCGTTGTGCGTGCAGTACTGCTGGAAGATGTTTTTGAGGGTATATTTCTGCACTGTTTTTGTACTAAGTAATGGTGAATTCGGTGCCCAGGTGTGGAGAAATAATGTACATTGATGCTGTATTTTTCTCGCCTCGTGGGTGTTTACATGCCACTGAGATTGATATTATCAAGGTCAGGTTTCTACTGGGGCATTCATTGGCTATTGACACTGTAGAAATTGAGTTTCTGGTTGGCAGAGGTATGTACCCTGTCCAAGCAGGAACCACAATCCTAGTCAGGGTTAAAAGATACATACCATAAATAAATCTGTGCTCACCCCGTTGTATCTTGGCACAGAGCAGGCAGGCAATGTGTAAAGTACTTGTGCAACACTTCAAACAGTAACACAGAGATAACACCACAAATAGACTCCACGCCAGTTTAGAAAAATAGCTTGTATTTTTATGAACAAAACAAGACCAAAACAACAAAAATCCAATAAGTATAAGCGGAGTTATGGATTTTAAAAAAATAAATGAAAATATAGTGCTTAAAAGCTTAAAGCTCCAACCGGGGTCGCCTAGTCACCATTGACTGGGGTAAATCCTAATATTCAGGCCTACTGCAATGGAGCGTAAGTCAGATATAGGGCCCAGCCTTGGCCCATTGAAACAGTACCTTGGATGCGGCAACGGCAAAGGAGGCAATGCATTGTCATTGATCCTTTTGATGAAGGATTTGTGTTGGTTCCGAGCAGGGCATCGCCAAAGATGCGTCAAGGGCTCTGATGTGAGAGGCACTGAACCAATGTGTAGTCGTCGAACTGCTGGTTTGTAGGCGATGTGAACAGCATGAAGCGTTGCGCCTGTTTCGAACCGTGCAAAGTTGGTTATGTGAAGGGTCCGGGAGTTGATGCGCTGGTAATGCAAGGTCTGCAGTCCGTGCAGCAGCAATGATGCGCCTAGGGAAATGTGCTGGTTCTGATCTAGGAAACATAGTTGATGCATGGTTTTCAGTAGTTGTAGCACTTTATATCCACTTCCTAGGGCCCAGGACTGGATTGGCACCACTTGACAGGTCAACACTTGCAGCAAGCATAGTCCTGGTGGTGTCTGTGATGTCCCTGAGACTTAGAATGGGGTGTAAGCCAGCATGCACATGGAGTCGCTCTAGGTTCAAGTGAGATGGGACCAGTCTTTGCTCAGCAGGGCAAAGGGTAGCAGGCAGCAGGGCAGCACTGGAAGAAAAACAGTTCTTTCAGATCAGCAGTCCAGCAGAGTAACAGTCATTGTTGCAGCACAGCAGTCCACCTCCTGGCAGAGTTTCTTAATAGGTACAGTAGTGTTTGGAGTGGTAGTGTCAGAGATCCAGGTCTTATATCCAGTTGTGCCTTTGAGGGGATACTTTAAAGATGAGCTTTAAAGTGACAGAGATCATCCCTTCCATCCCTGGCTCCAGACTCACTCCAGGGCTGTTTGCAGCCTCTTGTGTGCGGACAGGACACAGCCTATTCAGGAGCAAGTGTCAGCTTCTCCCTTTCATCCTGCCCAGGATGACCCATCAGGATGTGGATAGCCACTCAGTCACACCTAAGCTTCCTTTGTGTGGCTGTCTAAGAGGGAATGCACAAAGTCCAGCTGTCACCTGTCCCAGACGCGTATTGAAGGCAGGCTGTAGGCATGCATGGCTAAAAAGTGAAAAATGCCATCTTAGTAAAAGTGGCATTTTTAACAGGGTAGTGATACCTTTAACTTTACCAGTAAATGAAATTCATCATCACCATTCCAATTATATGAAACATGACAGATCTACTCCCTCTCAATCAGGAATTGCAGCTTATAAGTGTAATAAGAAATTTCCAATGTTAACCTATGAGACGGGTAAGCCTCACAGTAGTGAACATTGAATTTGGGTGTTTTTCACCACCAGGACATGCAAAACATAAAAGTAAATTTTCTATCTTTTGATTACACAGCACCCTGCCCTATGGGCTACCTAGAGACTACCTTAGGAATGGCTTAATGTAATAAGAGGGGAGTTTAAGGCTTGGCAAGGGGTTTTAAATGCCAAGTTGACATGGCAGTATAAACTGCACACACAGGCTCTGAGATGACAGGCCTGAGACATGTTTAAGGGCTACTTGAGTTGGTGGCCCACGCAGTGCTCCAGTACCAGTAGTGGCATTTAATTTACAGGCCTTTGGCACATGTTGTGCACTCTACTAGGGACTTATAGGTACATTAAATACCCCAATAGTGGATAAATCAATCAAACTATGTTTTGAGGTAGATGCACATGCACTTTAGCAATGCTTGGCAGTGGTTAAAGGCACAGAGTCCTAAGGACAACAACAAAAAACAGCAAAATTGGAGGCCAGCAGACAAAAGGTTTGGGGAAAACTACCCTAAGGCAGTCCGGTCTAACAATAAGATTGTAGGATGATTCAATGCAAACCACTACAGTTGACACTCCATTTGAGACTTCAACGCTGGTGCAAGTCTGCCCGCATATTTTGACCTAGGGGCATGGCATTGAAGATGGTTGCAACGTGGTGGAGAGGTGGTGCTCAAGAATGGCATTACTTCTCCCACTTGCCTTTTACCCAGTGATTCTAGCCTTGATGAAGGCCAGGAAAAAGGGGACCTACCTGACTGCGGGCTGGCATGTCAAGCCACTGTCTACTTCAAAGCTATGACATTTCTGCAGCACCTCCGGTGGCACTCAGGGTCCCATTTGAGTAGGGGGAACCACAAGAATGACCTCTGCCTCTTACAATCAAACACATGACAGAGGGAAATTAGAAAAGCTATATCAAGAGACAAAGCAAGTGTGAAATTCAAGGGTCAGAATTAAAGGGTGCCCTGATGATGATAGTCAACGATTGAGCAAGGGTAGACTCATCAATAAAGGTATTAGTAAACAAAAGTGCATAACACCATCGACCTACACAAGTGAGGCAAGGAAAACTAACCAGGATGGTCAGAGGAGGTTCGATGGGATTATCAATACAAGTACTGATAACCCAGGTGGGTCACCAATACTAGCATCGCTAAAACTAACTAACTTTGGTATGCTGAGGGATTGCAACCATGTGCGGATCCATTAGTAATGCACTTTGATGTTGTCAGGCAAGGGAAGAGAACCAGCAAGAGGAGACCGCTAAATAAGTCGAAGCCACTTGAGGTCTTCTAACAATGTATAGCCCTAAAGGATATACCCTCTAGTGAGATCAAGCAAGTGGGATTTCTATATGGGGGATCTCTGAAGGAAATAACAATAGTCACGTTCTTTCCTAGACTAATCAAGAAAATCATAGACAATACAAGAGAAAAGTTAGCCTTAAAAGGTATAAAACCTGTACCACCTCCAAAAGAAGATGCCAGACAATTAGAGTCATTCCTAAATTATCATGCAAGTCTTGATGTCAGACAAATTAACCTGTTTCTTGAAGACTGAAAGATCAATGATTCAAATAGAATATTGGATATAACAGAGACCATCTCTGCATGACTATAGCAATGAATAGCTATAATAGATTTGACCTAATCAATAAAGACAATGTAACTTGTCAGGAATTCTCTAGGTTAAGTAATATAGATTAGGATATGACATCTCCAGACAGCCTTTTGCTATTAGTATGGAATGTGTATGAGCTAAGGCATATCCTTGAATTCGACCAAATGAAAATATTTTGGAGGAATATAAGATTCTATGGGGCAAATTTGCTAAACTGTCACCCAACACAGCCAGGCAGCCAAAAATACTGCATTGCATGACAGGGAGGGAGCAGGAGAGTGCCATATCTACAGAGATATGGCACTCTCCTCCCCTCTCCCTAGTGCCGGCACAGACTTATACTGCCATGCGCCATGCACACACCTTTGCGCCATAGTTTAATTGTGTGTATGAGAGTCTAGCATTGGTTTTGAACTGGAAGGGTTCCCTTCCAGAGCAAAATACTATGCCTAGACAACTTCTAAAACGTTTCCTACTTTGTATTTTTGTTCTACAGTGCAGCACCCATGCAAAATCGAAAACAAAAGGAGAGATAAAACAATTTCTCCTTTTAACACCTGTTTTCAAAAGGCATTATTTTTAGACACAAAACACTATCTCACTTTTTTGGTAGATAGAGTTTCATGAAAAAAAGGGTAGGTGATTGCATGGGAACACCCATGTAATGCTCCATTTGTGCTACTTTGAGTTACTTTTAGTCAATTTCCAGTGCAAAACAAGTTTTGCACTGGATTGTAAATAATAAACAAACATTTTGTGCTGGTTTCCATCACTTTTATGATGCAAACACGGTGCAAAATGTTTGTAAATTACTCCCTATGTTTCCAGGAGACTTGTCTGTTGGGGTAAAATTGCTTTTTTCGGGTTTCACTCAGATCTACATTGAAGCTTCACCAAGTGGCCCTGGGCGCAACTTGGGAGTATTAATGTGTATTGCTAAGGGGGTAACTCAGGTGTCAACGAAAAAGTGAGTGGCTGAAGTATGCTAAGATAGATTTGCTCAATCACGGTGAAGTAGTAGATAGTTTGGTTATAGTAAATGTGTACATTAATCAAGGGGAATACAATTATACTTTAGTTCAATTTAGATTATCGGAGGAAGATGTAGGTCAAATTGTAGTGTCATATCCATCAAGTCTGATACTAGCTCTGGGAGATTTTACCTTGATATTGAAAGCAGATCAGGAAGAGGCGGATTCATTGAAAGTCTTTTAGATACCTTTGGCTTCCTTTCCATGCTGCCAAAAGGCTAAATCATTGACCAAGTTACAGGGTTTCTTACAGAGCTGTAGCTTTATCTGCCTGAATGTCCTCTACAGTTAAGATGCACAAGCGCAGTGGATGTATAGTCATAACAACATAGAAGGGCAATAGATTATGTTTTCATCTAAGCATGTCACTTCTCCCTGGTTGAAAACTTTCAGGTTATGCCATGTCAAATTAGTGATCACTTCCCGCTGACAGCCTAACTGCATTTAAAAATGGCAAACAGGAAAGCAAATATGCCACTTGATACTGGATTCCCTAAATGCCTTACAACAACGAAAAGTGCTCAACATATTTAGGCGCTAGTGGAATTACAAAATAATATTGACCCATAGTGCCATGTAACTCATGAGGGTGAACCACTTAATATATATGTAAATATGATAAAATCGTTGGTCACATCTCTAGTTATAGACAGGCAGAAGAAATCTGAAACACTAACGTCTTGCAACTCTAAAAGGGAAGAAAAAGGAATAGAGGTTTGATAGGGAATACCTTTTTATGAAGCAGACGTTAAGGAAGGTATTGCGGCCCCTGAAGCACATTAGAAATAGTTTGATATATTGTGAACTCTGAAAACAATAAAAAAAATAGAATAAGGTATAATAAGGCAATTCTTTACAAAGAAAACTGTGAAAACATTATGTTGGCTATTGTAGAGAAAGATGTGGTTAAAAGTTCTGAAAACTAGTAAAATATGGTACTCATGGGACTAAGGAAGCTAAAGTTCAGAGGGTGCCAGAGGATTTATGGAGAGAGTTCATAACCACCCTTTATAAGGAAAAGGGAGACCTTGCCCCTCAGAACTATAGTGCCATAGCCATTGAGACCTTGGCCCTTTTCTCAGAGTCATCAGTAAAAAATATAATATCAAGAAGCAGGCTCACACAAGCTGCAGGACCTGATGATCTTCTGGCAATAGTAATATAATCAAATAAGGATTGGTAGGCAAAGTTCCTCTCTGAGGCATATAAAGCATTTACAGCTACAGGTGTAATCTCGAGAATTGGGAAGGGACTTCTCTTGGACTCATACACAAAAAGGGTGACCCTATTGTCCCGAAAAACTATAGGCTTATTAGCCTTATGGAGGTGGGGGCCAAGAGTTAGGGGGAAATTCTTTTGAATGGTCTTAAAGTATTGTTTGAAGAAGGGAATTTGATTCCAATAAAACTAGGGGGCTTTAAAGAAGGTCATTCCACTACAGATCATTGTTTTAATCTCTGGGCGATTGCTGTCAAACTTATGAAAGTGATGCGTGCCCGCTATGTCTGTTTTGTTGATTTTAGATCACTGTTCGACTTAGTAAATCGTGAAAACTTATCTACAAAATTAAAAACCAGGGGAATTGCAGAAGATATACTGAGAATCTTAAGAGAACTCTATACCAAAAATTGGACTAGATTAATAGCGGACATTGAGGGGGCCTCTCAAGGAAAATAAATACGGACAATGATTTGCGCCAGGGATGTCTGCTCGCCCCAACATGCAACTTCAATCGACTTGAAAAGGAAATTGGAGGAATTTAGGTACTATTGTGAAAGTAATGATCTGGTAATAGATTTTGACAAAACAAAAATTAGGGCATTTGGCAAAAAAAAAAGCAAGGAAGAGATGGGCTATTGCAAATATCCCAATAGAGGAATTATTAGAACATAAGTATTTGGATATGGTTTTTACTAAATCTCTCTCCTGGAGTTTTCACATAGGTATGCCAAAATCTAAAGCCTATTCAACAATTAGTGGCTTCAAAAAATGTAAAAGTGAATTTGGTGGTTCCTCACTACACCTAGTCCTCACTGCATTTACGGCTTTGGTTCTCCCACAAATTTGGTATGGTTATATGGAGTGGAGGTTCTTGGCTTTAGTGGATAACGCGGCTGGGCAAAGATGGAGGGGCTGTGTATAAAAAATGTGCTCTTTCTATCAAAATGTGCAGTGGCCTAGGCAATAAAGTTGAAACCTGGATTAGAATCATGGTCAATGATAGCTTTGCTTCAATCTTTGATATTCTGGGACAAATTAATGCTATCACAACAGCCAACAGTAGCATTCTTATGTAAAGAGGAAATAATAAAAAGTGAATTAGGTTGGGCAACAGAGATTAAAAAATTGTTGATTGATATGGTGGAAATATTGCAAATAAACGATTACAGTGCTGCATACTCTACCACCTTATCAAAGAATGAATTAAAGGTGCAGGGTAATAGTTGGGAGTGATTACTTTAGGGAAAATGCATCCATAGTTAAGGTCTTTGAAATCTGGGAATCTAATACGTATTTCCCTTATCTGCATATGTTGCCTGACCACGCAATGTGCAGTTAAATCCTAAGGTTTAGAGCTGGTCTGCATACGCAATCTCACCCGGCTGGAATAGCATCTTTTAAAAATCCAAGAGGTTTATGTAGCTGTGGATTAAACATGCATCTAATGACCCTACATATTGTAGTGGAATGTTTTGATTTTTTAAATGCACGCCGGAAAATGTTAAAACTTGTGGTTTTGAAATATCATATAAGGGTGAGATCGGCAAAAAGAGTATTTTTGTTTCAGATGCAATATAAAGTATAAAGGTGTAGTCTGCGCCTTGGCATGATTTCTGATGGCGGTAAAAGATGTCTAGCCTCTGATGAGTGATTCATAACTGTTTGTAGATTTTATAATTCATTATTATTTCTATTTTAAAGAGTGATATATATATATATATATATATATATATATATATATATATATATATATATATATATATATATATATATATATATATATATATATATATATATATATATATATATATATATTACCTACTGGCGGTCGCCAGTAGGTAGTTATAGTTAGGACCCTCTTACCATAGGAAATCCGCAACATTCTATTTGGAATAACTTTGGCGCCGGTCGACGAATCCTCGCGAAATTTTCAAAATAGGTGGGGCGCTCCGCTCCGCTCCTACCCTGAAAGTCTCGGGGGGATTCGTCAAGCGGGGGCTGAGAAAAAAGGGGGGTCCCAAAACGCATTTTTCCCATGCATTTTTCCATAGGACCTTTAGACACAGCTACAGCCCGAACGGCTGAATAGAGTTACTTGAAATTTGGCAGAGAGGTAGTCCTCAGGTCAAGGAAGTGCCTTTTGTAGGTCTGGTGTAAATCTGTTCAGTAGTTCCTGAGAAAATAGCATTTAAATCAATATATATATCTGAGCCAGCTTACGGTGCGCTTACCGTGCGCTTACGGTAAGCTTACCGTACGCGTACGGTGCCGTGCGCGAGCGCGATTCTGATTGGCTGTTAGATCTTAGTAAACATTCGAATCGGTCGAAACCAGGAAGTGTCGGCCGCCATTTTCTCTCTCGCACTCTGAGGGGAGTGGAGGAAATTCATTGTCGGAAAACAACAAAAGAGGCTTCCTAGAGAGCTCCCAACCACCCAGTCATGATTATGGAGTCCCCAAAGAACCCACAAGGCCAAAAATTAAATTTTTAGAATTTTTGAAAAATCGCCGATTACGCTTACCGTAGGCGTACGGTAAAAAAAAAAAAAAAAAAAACAATGTCTACGTTTTCCACACCCCGTGCGCAAATGGTGGCCGTCGGGCACCTTTTGTGCATGGCATATATATAATTAATACATAATAATCAATATTTAAGATTTAACAACGATGCGCCCAATACGGCCTCCGTGTGCACACGATGCGCGAAGCGCATCGTGCGTACATGGCCCATATAGCGTAACGTGGGCACGCGGTGCGCGTAGCGCACCGCGTGCCCACCGTGCGTGCACGGCACTAACTGCGTAAAGTGGGCGCGCGGTGCACGAAGCGCACCGTGCGCGCACGGAACGAACTGCGTAAAGTGGGCGCAAACGCCACGAACGGCGTAAAGTAACTTAGCATTTAAAAAACCGTACAAATTCACTGAAAAAACCATAGGTTTCACACACGTTATAGTTAGGAATTAGCATTTAAAAAACCTTGCAAATTCACTGAAAAAACCATAGGTTTCACACAAGTTATAGTTAGCAGACATTTTACTGATAAAAAACCATTGAAATTCCCCCGTTATAGTTAGTGCAGGCAACTATAACTCACGCGACCGCAATCCTCTGCTGATGACATATGTGACTTTATGAAAAAAAAATATTTGTAATATATGTATAGCTAAAAATTTATGGAAGAAGACATGGGTAAATAAGTGTCTAAATACAGTATTAGCATCAGCAGAGGATTGCGGTCGCGTGAGTTATAGTTGCCTGCACTAACTATAACGGGGGAATTTCAATGGTTTTTTATCAGTAAAATGTCCGCTAACTATAACTTGTGTGAAACCTATGGTTTTTTTAGTGAATTTGCATATATATATATATATATTACGTAGATTAGGTAGATATAGTTAGGACCTATTTTCCATAGGAAATCCGCAACATTCTAATTGGAATAACTTTAGTGCCGATTGACGAATCTTCGTGAAATTTTCAAAAAACTTTTGACCAGCTCCGGTCCGCTCCTATCCTGAATAATTCACGGTGATTCGTCAAGCGGGGGCTGAGAAAAAAGGGGGGTCCCAAAACGCATTTTCCCCATGCAATTTCCCATAGGACCTTTAGCCACAGCTACAGCCTGAACTGCTGAACGGAATTACACCAAATTTGGCAAAGAGGTAGTCTTTAGTTCAGACTCGTGCCTTTTGCTTAAATGGTGTAAATCCGTTCAGTAGTTCCAGAAAAAATGACAGTTAAAAGTACATCTATATCTATGGCCTCGGAGGAACCGCGCACCCTCCCGATCATGAGCTGAATTTTAATTGGCTGCCAACATTCTGAATCAGGAAGTGTTGGCAGCCATCTTGTGCCTCGGTAGAACCGAGGCACAAGAAACCCCCCAAAAAATGTCGCAAAACGTGTAAAGGGGGCAGGGTAGAAACACCCTGACCCACTAGGCCTGCTCAGGGGATCCCACAAGGACCTCCCCAAAATGTTTTTTTTTTAAACGGGAGGATGCGCGCTGGATGCGCGCATCCTGCTGATAGAAAAAAAATCAGCGCGGGCTCCCTCGCTACATATGCAAATTTTCCCCCGGGGGGGCCCATATCCCGGGGGCATAATGAAACAAGCATTGGCATACAAATAGAACATGGTGACCAGTACGGGGTTGTTTGCTCTCCCCCACGCCCCAGTGACACACTCAGGAGTGAGACCCTCAGTAATGACACCCAGTAATGACACACTCGGTAGTGATACATCCAGGAGTGATAACCTCAGGAGAGACACACAGGACTGACAAACTTAAGAGTGACACACCCAGGAGTGACACGCTCTGGAGTGTAAGTACAGGGGATCCTGTCCCTGCAGGCTAGACTCAATAAGATGTGGCCTAATGGCTTGAGCGTACGACCTCAAAGCTTGGTAACCAGGTTCGAGTCTCTGTGGCTCAACCTCTTGTGATTCTGGGCAAATCACTTCATCTCCCCACGCCTAACAAAACATGGATGTGCCAGTCTGGAACAGCTGGTGCTCGTGTAAAGCGCCCTGATACCTCCAGTTTGAGTTCGAGCTATATAAACCTACGAGACAAAAAACACGGCTCTGTGGATCTCACTCGCCCTCACACGTGCACTCACTGTCACGGGCCTCAGAGATGCTATCGTGCTCGTGGGGGATGCACTCTCCCCCTCCATATGTAGCCCTCACTCCGAGAAGATTTACGCACTTCCTGCTGGTTGGTGAAGAGTGAGACACAAGCTCTCAAGTGACAAAGTCGGGGTATAGAGCCCACCAAGTGCATCTCGGGTTTAAACAAGCATCGTCATACAAATAGAACATGGTGACCAGTACGGGGTTGTTTGCTCTCCCCCACGCCCCAGTGATACACTCAGGAGTGACACCCTCAGTAATTACACACCCAGTAGTGATACATCCAGGAGTGATAACCTCAGGAGAGACACACAGGACTGACAAACTTAAGAGTGACACGCCCAGGAGTGCAATGCAAAAAAAAAAAAAGCAACAGCCCTGGGGGATGGGGTCCCCTGGGCCATAAGTGGCCACAGGAGGGGGGGCAAGGCAGCCCCACTCCAAAATACACTTTTTTTAAAAAGGGCCATGCCCCGGGAAATGGGGTCCCCGTGGCAAATTATGGCCTCGGGAGGGGGGCCATGCGGCCCCCTTCCAAATTCTTTTACACCTCTCTGCAACGCAGCTCTGTGGCGCTTACTGGAGGTACCTGGTGGGCTAGTTGGCTGCCAGCGGACCTCAGGTTTCAAGGGGACTTAATCCCCCAACTTAAAGCGTGCCACGAGGTGCGTTTGCACAGTAGTGAAGGTAGGGGGCGGGGCCTGAGGTGATATGTGTGCAAACACGCCCTGTGGCGCGTTTTAAGTTGGGGAATTAATTCCTCTTCAATCCAGAGTTCCCCTAGGGGCCAACTAGCCCACCAGGTACCTCCAGTAAGCGCCACGGAGGTGTGTTGCAGAGTGTTGCAAGAAGGGGCGTGGCCTCTGAACACCTCTCTGCAACGCAGCTCCCTGGCGCATACTGGAGGTACCTGGTGGGCTAGTAGGCCCCCAGGGGACTGCAGGATTGAAAAGGAATTAATTCCCCAACTTAAAACGAGCCACAGGGCGTCTTTGCACACGTCACCTCAGGCCCCGCCCCCTTCCTTCACCATTGTACAAATATTCCTCTAAAATCAGCCGAACTACGAATTCCGATTTACTCACCTGCTATCAGGAGAGAACCCAGTGCTGCATCTTTTAGCACAGCACTGACCCTGAAAATTAATTCTAAGCATACTTACCAGTAACTTGTATTTCCTTCCATAGGAATCCATTGTGTGGTTTTCACCAGAAAAGTTTCTAAGTGTCGATTTTTGAAACGTACAAATATTCCTCTAAATTCAGCCGGACTACGAATTCCAATTTACTCACCTGTTATCAGGAGAGAACCCAGTGCTGCATCTTTTAGCCCAGCAATGACCCTGAAAAGTAATTCTAAGCGTACTTACCAGTAACTTGTATTTCCTTCCATAGGAATCCATTGTGTGGTTTTTAGCAGAAAAGATTCTAAGTGAGGATTTTTGAAACGTACAAATAGTCCTCTAAAATCAGCCGGACTATGAATTCCGATTTACTCACCTGTTATCAGGAAAGAACCCAGTGCTGCATCTTTTAGCCCAACACTGACCCTGAAAAGTAATTCTAAGCGTACTTACCAGTAACTTGTATTTCCTACCATAGGAATCCATTGTGTGGTTTTCAGCAGAAAAGTGTCAATTTTCACAAACTAAAAATATTCCTATAAAAGTGCCTGCATGACTTAAATGAATTCTTTCAACTGTTTACAGGAGATGCACCAGTGCTGGATCCAGGATCCACCACTGAGTAAGGAAAAGTAACAATAATACTACTTACCTGCTAAGTGAATTTTCTGCCATAGGATAACAGTGGGGATTCTATGTGAAAAAATTTCTGTCAACTTTTAAAATACAATAATATTCCTTAAAAATCACTACTGTAACCAAAACGCTTTTACTCAGCTGTTTACAGGAGATGTCCTAGGACTGAATCTAGGATCCAGTCCTGTGGTTAGAAAAGTAATCCATAAAGTTACTAATTGCATTCGACTAGAAATTCACATTGAGCTCAATGTTGCATTGTGTTTGAAATTGTGTTGCCCATTGCAACAACTGTAACTACTATACTTAAAATTCTATTGCCTATTTGCAAAGTATTTAAACTAAAGTAATTCATTCTGAGAAAGTATATTTTGTATTTAAATGTATAATGTAATTAAAAAAATAAAAAATCTAAAAATAAATAGTTTAAAAAATGTAGTAAATCAGTGTAAAAAAAATCAGTATAACAATTAATACATTAAAAATTGTCATTTACAAAACCTTTGAAACTCACTGAAAAAACCATAGGTTTCAGTCCAGATATAGTTAGGAATTAGCATTTAAAAAACCTTTGAAATTCACTGAAAAAAACATAGGTTTCAGGCTTGATGTAGTTAGGAATTAGCATGTAAAAAACCTTAGAAATTCACGGAAAAATCAGAGGTTTTAGGGGTGTTATAGTTAGCTGAACATTTCACTCGTACAAAACCATTGAAATTCCTCTGATATAGTTAGTTGTACTAACTACATCTCGCGTGCCCGCAATCCACTGCTGATGATGTCACATATTGCATCATTCATGACATGGTCAGTGACATCACTGATGACCACTCAAATGACATCACTGATGATATCAGTGATGACATCATCCATGTGACAATGAGGTACACCTCATCATACCCTAGAATAACCTTTCATCACTCACTGTAAAATACAGAGTGACATATTTGAAACCATTAACACACCAACACAAGTTTCTAAACACCCACTCAGGGATTCCTAGATCTATACACACATCTAATCACTTACCTAAAGATTCACTCATACATGATGTCAATGATCAATAGAACATTATCAAATATACTTATACACCTATATTGACATTACACACCAGCACATATCCTAATCACTTATGAAGTGATCCTACTCACTTATGCAAACAATGGATCATACTTACTTTTACTTAGCTACACACTTATACAAACACCACTTCATCTGTTCATATAGATAGTAACTCATACTTAGTGTGTTATAAAATCACTATTACAAGTATACAGTTATCCATACAGTCACTCATACAATCACTGAGTCGTATGTATACTTATTTATATACAACAACTGACACCCACACTGGCTTTTATTTTTCTAGTTTGTTGGATATGTACCATTGAGGCATATATTTGCTCATCACCACACCCATAAAGATATTCACTCACCCAAACAACTGTTATAACATGTAGTTTTAACTTCATATACCTGCTGAATCAACTATTTACACATCTTTGGCCTGTCACACCCCCCCCACCGAACCACACACACATTCACTCTCCCATACAAATACTCAGTTAACTAATCAATAACTAATATAAACTTTCATGTAGCTAGTACCCAGCTGGTGCAGCAGTTTACACAACAACTGACAAAGTGATACAGTTATTCACACAATTTAGTCACTTTCCAATATATTGAGTGAGACACTATAAATTAGTCAAGTAAACAGTCAATCACGCTGCTACTAAATCCTCCATCCATATATTTATATTTATATATCCACTCATTCTTCAATGCAAATTGCTATTTATATATATAAGATATATTTAAATAACGAACCAAACCACATTCGCTGGATGATGTCATCAGTGATGTCATCAGTGATGTCATTTGAGATGTCATCAGTAATGTCACTGACCATGTCATGAATGATGTAATATGTGACATCATCAGCAGTGGATTGCGGGCGTGGAGATGTAGTTAGTACAACTAACTATATCGGAGGAATTTCAATGGTTTTGTACGAGTGAAATGTCCAGCTAATTATAACACCCCTAAAACCTATGGTTTTTTCAGTGAATTTCTAAGGTTTTTTAAATGCTAATTCCTAACTATATATATATTCACTGAAAAAACCATAGGTTTCACACATGTTATAGTTAGCGGAAATTTTACTGATAAAAAACCAGTGAAATTCCCCCGTTATAGTTAGTGCAGGCAACTATAACTCACGCGACCGCAATCCTCTGCTGATGCTAATACTGTATTTAGACACTTATTTGCCCATGTCTTCTTCCATACATTTTTAGCTATACATATATTACAAATATTTTTTTTTCATAAAGACACATATGTCATCAGCAGAAGATTGCGGTCGCGTGAGTTATAGTTGCCTGCACTAACTATAACGGGGGAATTTCACTGTTTTTTTATCAGTAAAATTTCCGCTAACTATAACATGTGTGAAACCTATGGTTTTGTCAGTGAATTTGCAAGGTTTTTTAAATGCTAATTCCTAACTATAACGTGTGTGAAACCTATGGTTTTTTCAGTGAATTTGTACGGTTTTTTAAATGCTAAGTTACTTTACGCCATTCGTGGCGTGCGCGCCCACTTAACGCAGTTCGTTCCGTGCGCGCACGGTGCGCTTCGCGCACCGTGCGCGCACAGTAAGCACGCGGTGCGCGAACGCTAGATGGGCCATGTACGCACGATGCGCTTCGCGCACCGTGCGCACATGGAGGACATATGATGCACTTCGTTTTGAAAGGTAATATTTTAATTTTTCGTAATTTTTATAAGCCATGCACAAATGGTGCCCTTCGGGCACCATTTGCACACGGGGTGGAGAGAGTGTGGATAATTTTTTCTTTTATTATTTTTGTTTCAAATATTATAGTTTATCACACCTCTTATAAGCCATGCACAATTGGTGGCCTGCGGCCACCAATTGCACACGGGGTGGGGAGAGTGTGGATAGTTTTTTTTTTTTAATAATTTTTTACCGTACGCGTAAGCGTAATCTAACTCTCAGTGCGAGAGAGAAAATGGCGGCCGCCGCTTCCTGGTTTCGGCCGATTCGAATGTTTACTAAGATCTAAGAGCCAATCAGAATCGCGCTCGCGCACGCCACCGTACGCGTACGGTAAGCGTACCGTAAGCGCACCGTAAGCTGGCTCAGATATATATATTGATTTAAAGGCTATTTTCTCAGAATCTACTGAACAGATTTACACCAAACCTACAAAAGGCACTTCCTTGACCTGAGGACTACCTCTCTGCCAAATTTCTAGTAATTCTGTTCAGCCGTTCGGGCTGTAGCCCTGTCTAAAGGTCCTATGGAAAAATGCATGGGAAAAACGCGTTTTGGGACCCCCCTTTTATCTCAGCCCCCGCTTGACGAATCCCCCCGAGACTTTCAGGGTAGGAGCGGAGCGTAGCGCCCCACCTATTCTGAAAGATTCGCGAGGATTCGTCGACCGGCGCCAAAGTTATTCAAAATAGAATGTTGAGGATTTCCTATGGAAACGTGGTCCTAACTATAACTACCTACTGGCGACCGCCAGTAGGTAATATATATATATATATATATATATATATATATATATATATATATATATATATTACCTACTGGCGGTCGCCAGTAGGTAGTTATAGTTAGGACCCTGTTTCCATAGGAAATCCGCAACATTCTATTTTGAATAACTTTGGCGCCGGTTGACGAATCTTCGCGAAATTTTCAAAACTAATGGGGCGCTACGCTCCGCTCCTACCCTGAATGTCTTGGGGTGATTCGTCAAGCGGGGGCTGAGAAAAAAGGGGGGTCCCAAAACGCGTTTTCCCCATGCATTTTTCCATAGGACCTTTAGACACGGCTACAGCCCGAACGGCTGAACAGAATTACTTGTAATTTGGCAGAGAGGTAGCCATAAGGTCAAGGAAGTGCCTTTTGTAGGTCTGGTGTAAATCTGTTCAGTAGTTCCTGAGAAAATAGCATTTAAATCAATATATATATCTGTAAGCGCGCTCCGTGCGCTTACCGTGCGCTTACGGTAAGCTTACCGTACGCGTACGGTGCCGTGCGCGAGCGCGTTTCTGATTGGTTGTTAGATCAAAGTAAACATTCGAATCGGTCGAAACCAGGAAGTGTCGGCCGCCATTTTCTCTCTCGCACTCTGAGGGGGGGAGGAAAAACAAAGTTGGATAACATGAAAAGGGGCAGGCTAGACAGCTCCTAACCACCTAGCCATGGTTAGGATGTCCCAGAAGGACCCCCAAGGCCAAAAATTATATTTTTTATTTTTTTGAAAAAACGCCGAATGCGCTTAACGTACGCGTACGACAAAAAATTAATTAAAAAAAAACCAAACTCCACATTTTCCCACCCCCGTGTGCAACAGGTGCCCGCAGGACACCTTTTATGCATGGCATATGATTGATGTTAGACCAATAAATAGATAACCTTACACAATGAAGCGCACAATATGTCCTCCGTGTGCGGACGGTGCGCGAAGCGCATCGTGCGTACATGGCGCATCCAGCGTAACGTGGGCACGCGGTGCGCGTAGCGCACCGCGTGCCCACCGTGCGTGCACGGCACTAACTGCGTAAAGTGGGCGCGCACGGCACGAACGGCGTAAAGTAACTTAGCATTTAAAAAAACGTACAAATTCACTAAAAAAACCATAGGTTTCACACACGTTATAGTTAGGAATTAGCATTTAAAAAACCTTGCAAATTTAGTGAAAAAACTATAGGTTTCACACACGTTATAGTTAGCGGACATTTCACTCATAAAAAACCATTGAAATTCCCCCGTTATAGTTAGTGCAGGCAACTATAACTCACGCGACCGCAATCCTCTGCTGATGCTAATACTGTATTTAGACACTTATTTACCCATGTCTTCTTCCATAAATTTTTAGCTATACATATATTACAAATATTTTTTTTTCAGAAAGACACATATGTAATCAGTGATGTAATATCTGACGTCATCAGCAGAGGATTGCGGTCGCATGAGTTATAGTTGCCTGCACTAACTATAACGGGGGAATTTCAATGGTTTTTTATGAGTGAAATGTCCTCTAACTATAACGTGTGTGAAACCTATGGTTTTTTCACTGAATATATATATATATATATATATTGCCTACTGGTGGTCACCAGTAGGTAGTTATAGTTGTAGTTAGGACCTAGTTACTATAGGAAAATGGCAACATTCTATTCGCAATAACTTTGGCGCCGATTGATGAATCTTTGTAAATTTCTCAAAACTAATTCTTTGTTGAGATCAGCTCCGATGTTGAAAGTTTGGGGGTGATTCGTCAAGGGGGGGCCAAGAAAAAAGGGGGTCCCAAGACATGTTAATTTCCATAGGAAACTTTAGACAAGTCTACAGGTCGAACGGGTGAACGGAATTACCCCAAATATGGCAGGGAGAAGGGTCTTGGTCTAGAAAGCATGCTTTTGTTTATTCGATGTAAATCCGTTCAATAGTTTTTGAGAAATATCAAAATTTGCAGGCATCGATATTTGAGAATTCTGCCATCTGATTGGCGGAGGCGTTACGAGCATGAGCTTGCTGCTGATTGGCTTCGAGCGCTGCAAGCGTTTGCAACTAGGAAGTGTTGACCGCCATTTTGTGATTCTGTTGAAGTAAGTAAGGGGGAAAAAGGGTGAAAAATGTGGGAAAGAGGAGGGTAGGGGCACTGTAACCTTTATGGGGTGTTTAGGGTGTGCTATAGAGGGGGTGCGATGTGAACTAATCATACCTACTGGTTTGAAAGTTCTACTCTACAAAAATTAAGTGAGGTATTGGCTAGTGTGTGATGTTTCTAATGTGAGCTTGTACGCGACTCGAGGATTAAAGCGTGAGCCCACACTGTGTGTCTTATGCTGTGAAGTCATGTGCCCTGGCCGCTGCAGTACAGTTGTGGAAGTAGTGTCAGCATGTGCTTATACCTACTAGGATGAACTACTGACCCATCTTGGTGTGAAAGTCATGGGTACGGAAAATATGTGAGGTATTGTCTAGAGTCTCAAGGAAGGAGAAAGTGTAGACCGCCATTTTGTGATTCTGTTGAAGTGAGTAAGCGGAAAAAAGGGCGAAAAAAGTGGGAAATAGGAGTGTTAAAGCACTGTAACCTCTGTGGGGTGTTTAGGGTGTGCTATAGACGGGGTGCGAAGTGAACTAATCATACCTACCGGTGTGAAAGTGCATCGGCTATGAAAATTAAGTGAGGTATTGCCTAGAGTGTGATGCTGCTAATGTGAGGTGGTGCGGGATTCGGGGATTAGAGCATGAGTCTAAATTGTGTGTCTTATGCTGTGAAGTCATGTGCCGTGGCCGCTTCAGTACAGCTGTGGAAGTAGAGTCAAATGCAAAAACAACAGTTGATGCACAGAATGCAGAACAATGTCATACATTCACCCCAGTAAAGAGGTCTGGGCCTAAATCCCTTGTTTTTTTGCTCACCATGCCATTCCAGTTTGAAGCCAGCCATATGCAAATCAGTCTTGACCCTGTGCCTCATGGGAACAGTCCAGCCCGAACTGCCAAGCCAGGTCCTACCTGGATTAGAACCAAGCAACCTACGACCGGTTTCGGGGTTTCAACCCTCTTCAGCCGGGATAGCTTGATTCCAGTGGCATGGAGAGCACAGGACTCACGTCTGAGCATACCCGTCCCACTCGGGGTGACAAATGCAAAAACAACAGTTGATGGACAGAAGGCAGAACAATGTCATGCATTCACCCCAGTACAGAGATCTGGGCCTAAATCCATTGTTTTATTGGTCACCATGCCATTCCAGTTTGAACCCAGACATATGCAAATCAGTCTTGACCCTGTGTCTCATAGGAACAGTCCAGCCCGAACTGCCAAGCCAGGTCCTACCTGGACTGGAGCCAAGCATCCTAGGACCGGTTTCGGGCTGGACTGTTCCCATGAGGCACAGGATCAAGACTGATTTGCATATGGCTGGGTTCAAACTGGAATGGCATGGTGAGCAAAAAAACGATGGATTTAGGCCCAGATCTCTGTACTGGGGTGAATGTATGACATTGTTCTGCCTTCTGTCCATCAACTGTTGTTCTTGCATTTGTCACCCCGAGTGGGACGGGTATGCTCAGACGTGAGTCCCGTGCTCTCCATGCCACTGGAATCAAGATATCCTGGCTGAAGAGGGGTGGAACCCCGAAACCGGTCCTAGGATGCTTGTTTCCAGTCCTGGGAGGACCTGGCTTGGCAGTTCAGGCTGGACTGTTCCCATGAAGCACAGGATCAAGACTGATTTGCATATGGCTGGGTTCAAACTGGAATGGCATGGTGAGCAAAAAAACGATGGATTTAGGCCCAGATCTCTGTACTGGGGTGAATGTATGACATTGTTCTGCATTCTGTCCATCAACTGTTGTTTTTGCATGTGGAAGTAGTGTCAGCATGTGTTTATAACTGCTAGGACGAACTACTAACCCGTACTGGTCTGAAAGTTCTGGGGTACGGAAAATATGTGAGGTAGTGTGTAGAGTCTCATGCTGCTAAGCTGAGCTGCTGCCGGACTTGGGGATGAAAGCGTGAGCCCAAACTGTGTGTCTTATGCTGTGAAGTCATGTGCTCTGGCCGCTGTGCCACATCTGGTCAAGTAGTGTCAGTATGTAGTTATAGCTACTTGGAGGAACTTTTGTTTCGAACATTGTAACTTGTGTATGGTGCTTAGGGGGCGTTATATAGGGAGCGCAAAGGTAAATTTGTGTGTATGAAATGAATTTGGTATTTGGAAAGTGGAAAGCACTGACTCCTACGGGTCGATGGCGCTGGGGGCGTAAGGTGAGGTGCTGCTGGAGTTGAGAATAAAGCTGATGTACTACTGACCCCTATTGTGAACTTTTAATGTGCATGTGCCGTTAAATGTTTGATAAAATGTTGCAAAAGTATATCGTTAGGTTTAAAAAAAACATGATGAACTTTTAACCTGCAGGTGTTATAGAATGTTCCAGAAAGTGTGGTGATAAAATAGGTTGAACTTGTGACCTGTATGTGGCGCAAAATAATAAGTAGCTTTTAAGAAGGAAAATTCAAAATTAACCAATGGAGGTAAGTTTTGGAATGTCGTTGAAGTAATAAAGTATTCTGATTTGTTCTTTACATGTATTTAAGTGTGGAGCAACAGAGAAATTGTGCCATTCCTGGTTTCATTCTTGATGAAGTCGGAGCTTTACATGTGCTATGTGAGAAAGAGAGAATTGTATGTGTGTGTCATTTGAAATCTGGATAACAACTACAAAGGTGAGTTAGAAATGAACAATGTGTGTTATGTGTTTTATAGTATTGATTAAGTATTTGAGGTGATGTTTTTAATTTTGAAAGTATTTTTTATTTCAAAGTAATATAGTGTTAGTAAAGTGTGGTGTTTGATATTGGTAATGAAATATGCATAAAATGTGAGCTGTTGTTATATAAGTATTTTATATATGTTTAGGAATTTTCAAATAGAAGAAGTGTAGTTTGTCATCTTTATAGGACTGTATTGTTTTGAAAATGAGGTACAGCGTTAATTTGAGTTTGTAATGTATTTGGGGAGATAAAGAAAATGGCGCACGTGTGCAACTGATTCTTTTTGTGGAAATAGTGGGGTGGGGGGTGATGGTAGGAGCCGTATGTGTTATTAAGTTAAAAGCGATAAAACGAAATACAGAAATGTTATGTGGGCAGGTTGTGGTCTTATTTTTGACACTGAGAGGTAGGTTTGAATGTAATTCAGGGTAGGTTGTTGTACAGTGGGGCCGTGTACAGTGTTTGGAGATTACATGAAGAGGAGATGGAGATAGGAAAAGTGATACATTCCTTTTAATTTGTACGCATAGTTTGAATCATGTGATCCTCAGTTGAGATAAATATGAATATGGTTTCTGGTTTGCATTTGAGTATAGTGAATAGTTTTTGTAGTTTCTGACTAGTGAATAATAATAAGGTAGATATACTAAAATATATGGTAGTAAAAGTATTAATTATTGTCTGTTCTTATGGAATAGAAGTAGTTGGGGAGTGCTTCTTTAGAAGAGATGTTTTATAAATGTGTGAGAGATAAAAAATGTAAATGTGCGGTATACTTTCTGTATGACTTTGTTGACATTAGAGAACTACATGTGATTATAAGTGATACTATTTGTCAGGCTGTGTCGCTGTGGCGGATATATGTAGGTGTTTAAGTGGTTCGTGGTTTACTGATGGTGAGCTTCACTATCCCTTTTGAGACACTCGTCAACTTATTAATTCCATTTAATATATTTAATATAGATACAGTAAAGGGACTGTATATGAAAAGTTTGGGAATTAGAACTTTGTTTACTCTACCCATGCCCTGCTATACACTCTACAGAGTGTTTAAACGACTTTCGTAACATTTAGATGTCTAGCTATTAAAGGTGGTGAAGTTCGACGGGGCCCATTTATAAACCGTGCTATGAGATGGTTTATGTTTTACCCGCCAATTTGCATGTTTGAATACATTTTGCTGATAAGTGTTCTGGAAGACACCTGTTAAAATTATCGTTGTATATGGGTATAGTGGCGCTACTGGAAATGGTGGGGTTTTCTCTTTGATTTCATACAGTTAAGCAAGGGCGGGGGTGGGTGTGGGGAGGTGGTTATGTTGCTGATTGAAACACAGAATATAGTAACGTGCAGATGTTGAGCTACTAAAGGTGATCTAGTACCACTGGGAGCACTTATAAAGCGCCCTACGGCATGGTGTATGTTTTACCCGCAAATTTGCATGTTTTAATACTGTTTGCTGATGAGCTTTTCAGGAGACATCTGTTGAAGTTAAGGCTGTGTATGGCTATAGTGGCGCTTCTATGTTTGCTTGAGCTCTTTCTTTTATCGCGTAAAGTTAAGCAAGGGCGGGTGTTGAGGTGGTGTAGTACTGTGACTATTTATAAACCGTCTGATGGTATGGTGTATGTGTGATTTGCAAAATTGTAAGTTTTAATAGCTTTTGCTGATGAGCGTTCCGGCAGACTCCTGTTGACATTAAGTCTATCTATGGCTATAGTGGCGGTAACGGGAGTGCAGGGGCTCGTTGTTTGATTTCGTAAGGTTAAGCATGGGTATGGGTGGGGGATGTGGGCATGTTGCTGATTATAAGACCGACATTTGTAACGTGGGCATGTGTAGTTTAGTAAAGGTAATGTAGTTTGAGTGGGCCTATTTATTAACCGTGCTGTGGTATTGTTTATGTTTTTCCAGCGAATTTGCATGTTTGAATACTTTTTGTTGATAAGTGTTCCGGCACACAACTGGTAAAATTAAGCCTGTGTATGGGTATAGTGGCGCTGCTAGGAATGGTTGGGGTTTCTGTTTGATTTCCTATGGTGAAGGAAGGGCGGGGGTGGGTGTGGGGGAGGTGGGTATGTTTCTGATTAAAACACAGAATTTAGTAACGTGCAGATGTCGAGCTACTGAAGGTGATGTAGTACCACTGGGAGCACTTATAAAGTGCCCTATGGCATGATATATGTTTTACCCCCAAATTTGTATGTTTTAATACACTTTGCTCATGAGCGTTCCGGTAGACGGTTGTTGAAATTAAGTTCTTGTATTGGTATAGTGTGTTTAATAGGTTTGGTGTGGCTCTTTCTTTAATTGTGTGAAGTTAAGGAAGGATGGGGAAGAGGGTGGTGCAGTGGCAGTGTGCCCATTTATGAATCGGTTTATGGTATGGTACGTTTTTTTGGCAAATTCCCATGTTTTAATACGTTTTGGTGATGAGTGTTCCAGCAGCCAGGTACAGAAATTACACAACATTTCTGTGGATAAGACATCTTCGTGCTGATAGACACTCTTGTACTGTGGTAGAAGGCTGATAGCGTTGATGGAAAATTATGAAACTTGGTGCCATTGTAGATTTTAATGGAAGGTTACACTGTTTGTTTGTTACTATGGTATAGATAGGGTTCTAAGTGCGAGAAAAAAAAGTGGGGGTGCTCTAAAAGGGGGGAAAAGCTCTTAAAGGGGTGTGGGCTATGCAAGTTGGGGCGTGGTCTAAATCAAGATAAGTATCATTGTGTGCTTTAGAAAATCCTCTCAGAGTATCGTAGGTTCGGAAAAAAAACATTGTTTAAAGGATTTCCTTTTCTTATACAATGTGGGTAACCTAGAGTGATGTCTCCAGTTCTCAGTAGTGAGCAAAATAAGCATGCGTACATTGATGTGCATGCTGTCACTGCAGTGCAATAAAAAAAAAAAATTGACTATCTTTGAGAGGGCCGAAAATAGAACCTGGTAGAGAGTTGTTTGGAGGCTGCCTGAAAATAAGTGCCGGTCCCCATACCCGGCCCAATTAAAGCGCAGTATCCATGCATCCTAAGCACTGCGCCATTCAAACATCTTTTAATTGATGCATTTATTCTTACATATATATACATAAATCTGTTCATCTGCTTATCTTAAGCATCTATGAGCACACTCGCCTATAGTAAGCACTGTGCCATTCATGCAGCGATACGCCTATATATGCATAGATATATCTGTCCCAAAATCAGTCCTAAGCATTTATCAGCTCACCAGTCTATCGTAAGTACTGGCTTTGCATTCATTCATCCTTCTATCGATCCATACCATGATACATTGATCTATGTATCTATCCATTGATGCATCTGGCCATGCATCCACTCGCCCTTTATTCAACTATACGTTCTTATTTCGGTGCAGCGTCTGCCCCCAATCATAAATACTACGTATTTTACTTATCCAGCTACCCTCTTAAGGTGTTGAAAAGACTTGCGAAAAGCATTGACAGGCAGATTTTTTAATAAAGAATAACAAAGATTTGAGTTACTCTTTGTGGAGCATACTTCAACACCCTTCTCTGGTGGTGTTTTAAACAAAGGTACATCTAGCAAAAGAAATGTAAAGTAGCTTTTAAGTGTAATACGTTAATTTAGAAACATAACGTTTTGTCAAGTTGTTTATAGGTGCACTGTTTTAAAGTGGCCGTGACTGACAGATACTGAATACCTGTACTTCTTATATTTGAGAAAGTATACCAGAGAGCTAATTTGGGGTGGTGAGAACATTTCCATGTGAAGTACAGTATAGGAATATAAATGTAATTGCAAAGCTTTTATGTTCATATTAAAGAGGGGGAGTGAGAACTTAGTGAGGCAGGCAAAGTGTGTGTTTTCGTAGCACTAAAACAAGACAGTGTGTAAGGTGAGAGCAGGTTCGTGTTGCCTTGTTGTGGTCGTTTGAAGAGGCGCAACCAGAAGGAAATTTCAGGGGAGCCTAATCCTTTCAGCAAAAGGCAGAGTGGGCATGTAGGGGTTGTAAAAAGGGGTAAAAAAGAACAGAGTGTCCTTTACAAAAAAATGATGTTTTGAAGACCAGTGAAGTACTCGGGTGCGGTTCTGTGTGTGCGCCCGGGAAGCTGTGTCAAAGAGTCCGGGGCAATGGGCGTTGTGCGCCTGGTGGTCTGTCTGCTAATCACCCCACGATGATGTTGCTGGTGCGTTGCAAAAAGAGAAGGGAAATACTGAGAGAAAATGGCTCTCTTTAAAGGATTTCCCTTCTCCTATAATGCGAGTCACTTGGCATGATGTCTGCACTTCTAAGTAGTGAGCAATGTGCATGCTCTCACAGTGTCACTGCAGTGCAATAAAGAAGAAAAAAAACGGATTATGTTTGTGAGGTCGGAAAATAGAGCCCTATAAAGACCTGTTTCGAGGCTCCCAGAAATAAAGTGCTGGTGGTCACATCTCCACAGACACCCCTCCAGTTAATGCCTGGGTGCAGTGTTATGTTTGCGAAGTTGTTGATAAAATTGTTAGGTAATAATGGAAATTTGTATGTGTGCTGTTTGGTTGATGATATCATTCTAAGTACATAGATTAACATTTTAAAAAATACTATTCATAAAGTTGTGTGTGGTGGGTTGCAGAGAAAGTGGTGTGGGGTGGTGGGGTGTGGCAGAGAGGTGAAAAGTATGAGGCAGTTATATATAAATTGTAAAGGAGTATGTAAATAATTAAATAAATACTTGCTGTGTGTTCTATGGCACTACTTGTCATCCTAGTGCTCATCTGTCGTGCTCCATCACGTTGCAGCATTGGGTCTGGAAGTTGTTAGTGGAAGTTTTGCAATTGTATGTTATTATTTTAACATAGTAAAGAAATGTGAAAAATAATTGAATCTATTTTTTGTTTTTCAGAAAATTATTTCGTTTGGATTGAAATTTGAAAATGCCTAGAAGAAGTGAAAAAAAAGAAAAGAGAAGAAAAATATATATTTTATGAAAAGGAAAGATCTTGAAGTAGAAAAAAATGCGACTAGTAGAGAAACTGTTTGTTTGAGTAAAAGCAGAAAGACAATTTTTGAAAAAAATAATACGAACATTTAATGAGAAAAACATCACAAGAAGCAAAAAGAAGAATTTTTCAAGTAAGGTGAAGCAGAGTTCAATTTCAATACGAGGAAAAGGAAAGATGATAAAGAAATAGTATCTGGTACTCGAAGACAAAAACAATTTCAAGAAATTTGTCAGAGACTTTTTCGATCTATAGTGATTCAGAATTTATTGAAAACATGCTGCAAATTTAAAAGAAGAAGCAGCGTATTGAACGTATAGTGGATACTGATTTCAATTTGAAACAGAAGTTGTTCATTTTGGTTTTAAAGAGAATGAAAGTATTGGATAGAATAGTCAAAGTATTGAAAGACAAAAGTAGAAAAAAAAGACTTGTGAACAGAACCAACTTTTGTAAAATCTTTAGTGAACATTGGATACATACTTCTAGTACTGAGCCTTTTTTAAATGAGGAAAGTTACTTCCAGGAAAATAGTTTATCATTTGCAGTTGATACTGGAGATTGTTGCTACGAAGTTCAGGATGGTGTTCCTCTTCCAAAGGAGGAAATGGTTGGTAAAAGTGCAGAAGAGTTAAGCTGAAGAAGTGCAAGGGAACGACCACAAGCTCCTGTGTATAAGTGGAGTTGTAGTAGCATTTGTAGTATTCAACAGGAATCCATTGATATAATGAGAAATGTTCTATAAGAATATAGTCAGAAATGTATAAAACAGAAGATTAAGTTGTTACAAGGACTAGATCCATGTAATGTATTAAAATATACTGAGAAGTATGGGCATTCTCTGGCTTGTCTTCCAAGAAAACTTTGTAAAAGTGTTTATCTTCATTTGAGGATGTTAGCAGTACACCATTCAGAAATGCAGAACTTTGTAAAGAAACTGTGCTAAGTAAAAAGTCCTGCATTAAGTTTAAGTGAACTGAATGGGAGTCTTTTATATGGTTCTTTATCAGATGTTCAAAAAAAGTGTGATGATATTGAAATGCGATATTTTGGTTCAGAAGAGCAGTTCATAGAAAATGAAAGTTTGACAATTACAGATGTTGGAGGAGATGAGAAAGTGATTAGCACTGATCAGTTTGAAGAAGAAATTGGAAAGTTTAATGTAGTGTGCTCTGAAATACCAAACTATGTTTGTGTTTGTTGTCGACGTACTCATTATAAAAGTCAAAGTAGGAATGTTGATTTGTATTTGAAAAGAGAAAAGGAGAACAATGGTAAGTGGGAAGAATTTGCAACTTACTTGTTTGTTGAAGGTCTATTTGAGTTAGGTAGTGATCAACGTATATGTAAATATTGTTACAACAAATTAGAAGAGAACAAAAAGCCTGCTAGAGCAGTGCATAATAAGTTGGAGTTGGTAGCTATTCCGCAGGAGCTAGCCAAATTGAATACATATGAGTCGGTTCTAATTCAATCTGTTCATCCTTTTCAAACTATAATTCGGATGGAGCCTAAAACTGGTAAACTGCCACCAACAGACTTGCAAAGAGGGCTTTTAAGAAAAACATTGAAACTATTGCTGGAGAGAAAGAGGAAGATGAGGCAGCAGTTATTTTAGTAAATGGTGTACCCACGATGAGTCGGAAAAAATGGCAAGAATTTGTGGATGATTATAAAGTTGAAAAGGCTACCTTATATCTTATGGAGAACAATATTTATTACAAAAATGTAAATGTGGATGAACAGGTAATACGTTTAGAAGATTATTTTGAAATTTCAAGTTGTCAAATAGAGAAAGTGGACAAGTCAAGGACTGAAGAGATTTATGAACATTATACAATATGTCCTTTGCATTCAAAAGAAGTGATAGGAAGTAGCATTGAGTTATTTCAAATGAAAAAAGCACAGGGAACTCCAGTGAGTGTATGGGAGAAAAGCTTGGAAGCTCGTTGTTTTCCACAGTTGTTTCCTACTGGACAAGGTGGACGATATGCTGACCGACCTGTACGGATTCCAGCTTCAGATTATAGGTCAACAAGATTATATTTTGAAGATCCTAGATTTCGACAGAGCATTCCATACATATTTCACCTTTTGTTTGAAAGTGATCTGTCTTCTCTCTTGTATGCAGTGAATCATATACTTAAAACTGGAGTTCATGAATCACTTCTTTCTGCGAAAGAATTTGTGGAGAAAGTTCAAGAAACAGATGAAAATTTAAAAGCACAGTTAATCAATTTGATGGCATGTCAATGTGGAACAAATGAGTATTGGTATCGTCGTCATGGAGAACTCAAGTGTATGTGACGGAACTTAGGTACACCAACATAGTTTTTGTCACACTTAGCTGTGCAGAGTATGCATGGGAAGATTTGCTTGAGTTTTTAAGAGAAGCAAATTCTAGTATGAAAAATGTTGAAATAAAGGCTCCTGGTGAACTGTGTTCATTGGATCCTGTAAATGTGTGCAGATATTTTAATCATAAGTTTCAAGGTATGATGTCTTTTATCTGTAATAAAAAGAATCCACCTCTTGGAGAAGTTACCGATTTCTTTAGGAGAAAGGAGAACCAAGCAAGAGGTGCACCTCATATACATATGCTACTATGGGTCAAGGATGCACCTAAATTTGAAAATGATTCTGATGAAGCAATATTGTCTTTCATCGAACAGCATGTGACATGTGAGATTCCGAAAGAAGGAGGAGATAGAAGCTTGAGACAGCAAGTTTTACGTTTCAAAAGTCACCGTTATGGAAAGTATTGTAGAAGGAAATACAAGTCTAATGGAAAATTTTACACCAAACGTCGGTTTGGTTTTCCCCGTCCAGTCATTTGTAAAGGAAGAGTACATTCTTTTTTTTCTGTGAGGCACACAATAACTTGGAAATCTACAAAGAATACCTACAACTTAAAAAGTACAGAGGTGTCAAAGTATATCAATGACTGCAATCCAGTTATTTTACAAATGTGGAATGTGAACATGGACATCCAGTATGTTGCAGAAAACTCAATTGCTGTTGCACGTTATGTTACATCATACATAACAAAATCTGAAAAAACAGAGATGAAACAAATGTTGGAAGAAATTGCACAAGAGAAAAGACTTAGCAAAAATTGTACAGCTTTAGTTTGAAAATGCTTTCCCACCAAGAAAATGGATCGTATGAATGTTCAGAACGCTTGTGTTCTCCAAGTTTATATTCAAAGTCACGAGGAATCATTTGGGTAAGTTTAGGTCTTGCCTGCAAACGAAATAGAGTGTTGAAATCATTGGAAGAAATTGAACAATTAGCAGCAAATGAGCCAGATAGTACAGACATTCTTAAAACTAATATGTTGGATACATACTATCCGAAAAGGAGTCAACATCTGGAACAACTATGCCTGTATTAGGTACTTCAACATTACAGCTTCAAAAGAAATATTAAAGAGAATATAAAAGAAGGAAGGTTTGCAGTAGTTGGATGTCATGGTTGTTTAGTAAAACATGCAAAGGGTACTCTTATAAACCACAAGAAACGAAGGGGCATATTATCAAGCCAGGTGTTAAAATTATCGCCGCTTTAGCGGCAGAAAACTGCCGCTAAAACGGCGATAATGGGCTTGATAATATGCTCTATGGATTTCCAATTGAAGCTCAGGTTAGATGTCCTTCACATCTAACATGGGCTTCAATTGGAATTCCATAGAGCATATTATCAAGCCCATTATCGCCGTTTTAGCGGGAATAATTTTATCGCCTGTCTTGATTATATGCCCCCATGTTGTGAAACTCCAGATAAGCGAGAATTTTACTATTTAGCACGTCTGTAGCTGTTTAAACCATGGCATAGCGAAAGTGAATTATTACTTGGAGAGTTTGACTGCTACAAAGATTCTTTTAATGCTTGTAAAGATACCATTCGATGTCCAATTTTCCCTACATATTTAAAAATGTTGAGGTTGAACAGGAAAAGACTATTATAGATGAAATAGCTCATGAAAGTTCTCAAGATAGTCAAAGTAGTGGTCCATGTAGTCAAGATCCTCTTGGACAACCAATGCTGGAAAATGAAGCAGCGATTGCTATGTATGAAGTCAAAATTGCAATGCAACAAGCACACAAGGAGAATATAATATTGGAAAAGTTAGAAGAACAATTAAATGTTGAACAGAAAAAAATATAAATGCAAGAGAGAGAACGGATAGAACATGATTGGTTGCATGAAAAAAAAGAATGTCTGTGTTCATCTTTTAAACCTCTTCTGATGTACATCAGTGGTCAAGCTGGGACACGTAAACGTTTTTTAATTAAAGTTTTGACCAGTTATCTTAAAAAAACTACTGGTTCACATTTATGATGTGTGGTAACAGCTCCAACTGGATTAGCTGCACACAATGTACTTTGCATAGATTGTTGAAGTTACCATGATAAGAAATTAAAATATCAGAAGTTGTCTGGAGAAGCTTCTTATGAAGTGTCAAGAGTGCTGAAGAAAAAGAAACTTTTAATTATTGATGAGGTGAGCATGGTCTCAAACTTAATGCTTGCTTTTGTACACTTAAGAATGCATCAGGTATTAAAAACAGATTACGACGTTCTCTTTGGGGGAAAACATTTATTTGTATTTGGAGATCTGCTACAACTAACCCCTGTAAAAGGAGAACCAGTGTTTAAAACTCTTCTAGATGAAGACACTAATAAATCTTTGGAAAGTATTGGAAATGTGAATCAGTGGTTACATTTTGAATATAAAGACTTCACTCAGAATATGCTACAAGCAAGAGATGAAGATTATGGAAATATTCTAAAAGATGTAAGAATTGGTGTTCTAAGCAAACATGGTAAACAAACTTTTCAAAGTCATCTACTAAATAACTTGTTTACAAATGAAAACACACCAGCAGAAGTAATTTACAAGAAAATTAAAGAAAAAAAGTCTATAGTTTTCTTAATGCCTACAGTGGAAGAGTGTTATACGTTTAATAGAGAGCTTATGAAATTGGAAAAACAAGAAATAGTTCATATTGAAGCTATTGATAAAATAGAGCATCAAGGAATAACAATTGTTCTTTCAGAAAAACTACAGTCTAAATTGGTATCTTTGGAAAAGTCTGTATCAAAAACTGCTGGCTTAGAAAAAAATGTAGATGTATGTTTAAACTGTCGGGTAATTTTGAAGCGTAATCTGAATGTAGAAGAAGATTTAGTGAATGGAGCAATGGGGAAAGTTGTTGATTTTGTGAAATATCAAAACAGAAATGGAATTGAATTTTTGAAAGTTAAATTTAATCAGATTGCAGAGGTAAGACAGATTGCACGTTCTGCCGCACGTTTTTTGCTTGTAAAAGACTTGTATGTTCGTAGAAAACAGTTTCCCTTCTGTTTAGCATATGCAATAACTATTCACAAATCGCAAGGTTTAAGTGTAGATAATGCTTTGGTAAATGTTGGAAAAACTGTGTTTAAAGAGGGAATGGTATATGTTGCATTATCTCGAGTTAGAACGTTGTCTGGTTTGTATCTAATTTATTTTGATGAGAACAAGGTTAGTGATGATGTTAATTGTGTAAGAGAATATAGTCGTTTGAGAAGGCTTTATGCTCCCCATTTAGGTGAATATCCTATTTATGAGAAACGTGTTGTGTGTTCAAAACGCAAATATGTTGAAGAGTTAACTATGGTTGAAAAGCAGAAAGAAAATCAATAGAAAAGAAAAGATGAAAGAAGCAGAAAATACAAACAATTGATGATGTTGTTGGATACAAATTAGAAAATGCTTCTGGTGTCAACTGCTATGGTAATGTCATTCTAAATATTATATTTTATCTTGAAGATGTTTGTGGTGAAATTATGGAAAGTCAAGTAAAATGTTTATGTTCTGCACTCTACACCTTATTTCAAGAATTGAGAACTGATAGAAGTAAGATTCATTGTGCTTCTGGTATTCGCCAACTGTTGGATACATGTACTGGATCTTTAACGTTCAGTGCTAATATACAGCAAGATGCACAAGAATTTCTGATGGTTATGCTTGGAGAACTAGAAGATGCAGGAATTCAGATTGACAGTTTTTTTGGACTCAGTTACAAATGGGAACATAAATGTGAACAGTGTTCATTAACCCCTTGAGTGCCCCGCCCTTTCCCCGCCCTGTCCCGGCCCTTTCATTAGCGGGCGGGGTTCATGACGAGATAGTCTCG
Source organism: Triturus cristatus (assembly GCF_964204655.1). Taxonomy (NCBI): domain Eukaryota; kingdom Metazoa; phylum Chordata; class Amphibia; order Caudata; family Salamandridae; genus Triturus; species Triturus cristatus. Next base: position 1,206,900,557 of record NC_140591.1, on the reverse strand, counting down.
TCATGGGTACAGCGCAACCGCGGCCCATGACGAGACCATCTCGTCATGGGCACTCAAGAGGTTAACTTCAAGCACTATAGTTGACAGAGAACGATTTTTATATTTAACAATATCTGACTGCAAATCTGTACCATTTTCCAAACTAGTAAAAGAAGCTGATCATGAGTAACCCTGGGCGTAGTTTGCGAAGTAGCGCTACGCGTAGCTACGCAAAGTGCACTTCGCACTACGCGAACTACGCTTAGCACTTCGCGAACGGCGTAGTACCCTGTTCACACTGTGCAAGATGCCGTTTTCAATGATTGCACAGTGCGGACAAGCATCCGGCACTGTGCAATCATTGAAAACGGCATCTTGCACAGTGCGAGCTGTAGTTTTCTGCAGCTCGAGTAGATTTTTACTCGAGTGGCAGCTTTCTCTACGCGGACTGGTAGTTTCTCATGGCGAGCGGTCGCGAGCATACGCGACCACTCGTAATGAGAAACCTGACCTCCCCGCGTTGAGAATCTCGCTGGGAGGAAAAAGTCTCGCCGGGATGTCATTTTGCTTGCTCGCGGTCCCCAACTTGACGTTGAAGACCGCGAGCAAGCAACAAATGACCGCAGCACTATGCTACGCTCCGCTACACGTGTTTGCACTGTGCTACGTGCAATTCACGTAGTGCGAAGTAGCGCAAACTTCGCAAACTACGCGAGCGTAGCGTAGTGCTTTGCCCAGGCTTAATCATGAGATGATGTGTTCTCGTTGTAAATCAAGAATGCTGTCTACATTATGCCTACAAAGATAAGAAGAAAAGTGGAAACCAAAATTAAAATGTTTGTTGCTAATCAAGTATCTGTTTGTGGAAGAACTTTTGCAACAGTTGCTATTGTTTTCCATGCTGGAAGTAGTACTACTAGTGGACATTATACAGTTTATTTAAAGTGTAATAATGGTTGAAGGCACTGTAATGATACACACTTGGAAATGAAACTGATATTGCCTTATGAATTACCCAACTCATACTTAATTTTTCTGAAACAAAGATTTTAGATACACTATTCGACTTTATTGGGAAGGTGTATAGATCATTCATACTGGATGCTTTCAAAGCAAAATTTTTGATACATTATCTGGCGTATTGGGAAAATGTGCAGAGAAACTACGTAAGATCTTTAAGGAATTCATACTGGATGCTTTCAAAGCAAAATGTTTGATACACTATGTGGTGTATTGGAAAAATTGTGCAGAGAAACTACGTAAGATCTTTAAGGAATTCCTACTGGATGCTTTCAAAGCGCAATTTTTTATATATTATCTGGAGTATTGGGAAAATGTGCAGAAAAACTACGTAAGATCTGGAAGGAATTCATACTGGATGCTTTCAATGCGAAATTTTTGATACATTATCTGGCGTATTGGGTACATTTGCAGACAATCTACAAAGTAAAGGTAAGCTTTGAACATTTGAAGTACTATTGTATGTTTTGATTTTGTATTATATTTGAGAGAATTAGGTTATTTTTTTTTAAACAATCTAGTTGATTGTTTTTTTTCCCCCTGCTGTTTATCATGAAACTACACTGGCATCACTGTGAATAGTGAAGTTAAGTAGTAGCTGATGACAGCAAAAAAAGGGAGAAAAATTGTTATCTGAATGTTAAATTGTTTTGTGTTATTTAAAAACTCATTGTAATTTGTGAAATGTATTACGTTACATAGTACTTTTGCAGTTTATTTTATGTAGTTGAAAAGTTAGAAAAAATTGTATTAATGACATATACACAATAGTAGTTCGACATTTAAAAAACCTTTGAAATTCATTGAAAAAACCATAGGTTTCAGAGACGTTATACTTAGAAATTAGCATTTAAAAAACCTTCGAAATTCACTGAAAAAAACATAGGTTTTACAGACGTTATAGTTAGGAATTAAAATTAAAAAAACCTTAGAAATTCACTGAAAAAACCATAGGTTTCAGGGACGTTATAGTTAGTTGGACATTTGACTCATATAAAACCAGAGAAATTCGCCTGTTATAGTTAGTTGAGCTAACTATAACTCGTGCGCCCGCAATGCACTGCTGATGATGTCACATATTACATCACTCATGACAGGGTCAGTGACATCACTGATGACATCACCGATGACATTTCAAATGACATCACTGATGACATCAATCATGACAACATCCACGTTACAATCTGATGCACACACTGATACTCTAATATAAACTTTGATACACCCATTCTAAAATGCTGACTACTATTTTTGAAACCACATACAGAAGAATGCCATATACTACATAGCACTCACTATTTCCTAGCTCTACACACACATCCAGTCACTTATACATGTAGTTACTCATCAATAGAGGACTATAATATGCACTCATACATCCATACATGCAGTCACACGCTGCCACTCATCCATAGAGTTACTCACACGCCTAGTCAGTAATGCAAAGAATGAATCACATACCCATTTAATCATGTATACAGTTATACAAACCAACTTCATTATTTTTAGACATACCACATCACTTATTTATACAGACACTAACACATATTTACTGTCTTATACAATCACTGATAAAGCAGACACTTATTTATACACCCACTCTTGAAATAACTTAGTCTCACGTATACTCATTTATATATAATGGCTTAAAACATATGTAGTTAGTCACAGATATACCACTGAGATATTTATTCACTTACCACACACCCATATACACACTAACTCAACCATACAGCCCTTTCCAGATGCACTTTTTAATCCATACAACCACTGAATCACCCACTCAGACATCTATGCACAGGCTCATGCACCCACCCACCCACACAAACACTCAGGGACCCATACAGATACTCAGACAACAAATCAATAACCTATATAGACACTCATGTAGGTATACAGCAACCCATGCAGTAGCTTACACACCAATGGAGAGATTAATACAGACTTTTACACAGTTTAATCACTAACCCATGCATTCAGTAAGACATGTTCAATCACTCACTTATACAGTCAGTCACACACATACAAAATAATTCCTTTAGGCACTTGTAAATGCATTCATTTTTCAATACACCCTGGCATATATATATAAAACATATGTACATTTTATAGAAACACACATTCACTGGATGATGTCATGAGTGATGTCGTCAGTGATGTCATTTGAGATGTCATCAGTGATGTCATCAGTGATGTCACCACATATATATTCACAGAAAAAAACAGAGGTTTCAGGGATGTTATCAACGGCCCATGTTAAGTTTATCATTAAAAAGAATGGTTGCATCCTTAGTGTAAACATTGTTCTATCTATAATAATCTCATAGCACTTAATGTTATGTCTATTTATATTGCACATATCTTGGCAATGATAAACTTAACATGGGCCGTTGAAACCATATAAATATGTTGGCTGTGGTTCATATAGGCATTTGTTCTAAAAAAGAATTTTCACAAAAAAGAATGATGGAGTCCATAGCAGATAAACTTTCCATATCTGTCTAAACTAAGGCCGGCTTATAAATAATGCTGCCAAAATGTCCCTTAAACTTTGTGCAAAAATGTAATAACAACGGACTTATATTTTGTGCAACAAACAAATATGCTAAATGAATACTTATTGATATACAAATGTGATATCTGGATATGATATACAGAATATCATAGAACTGTTTTTAAAGAAAATATTGGAGGATGGAATTTTGGTATATTTACATGGGTGATACATTATAACTTTATTAAAATATATGGTAATTATTGTTTGTTCCATATATCACTAGGGGTCAATCACTTTAAACATTTTTAGTCCTGAAGATGGTCTCATCGACGAAAGCCTAGAGACCAAAACGTCGACTTGCACCATTTTTTCCTAACATTCATCAACTGAGATTGTGAAAAAGTGTATACAACTGTAACAATGATGGTTTAAATATTAGAGTGTCTCCTTCTTGTTTCATTGTATGTGTTCCGTACAAGTACCCTTTATGAAATTTGAAGATAAAGTTTACTATTTTTATATACACCTGTGTTCTTTGCTGCTATTTGCTTGATATATATCCTCTTTGATATACATTTTTTATATGATTTGCTCAAAAATATAAGAAATTGTGTTGTTAGAAAACAGAGTGTCTAAAGAAATTAATTAGCAAGCCAATAATAAACCTTGCATTTAACTGAAATCCATAACAACATAACTGAGTACTTTAATAAATCCCTTGAAAGCACACTTACCTGTTTATTAGTGCTAAATTATACATGTGGATCGCCCTAAAATGGCCCTGTATACAATTTACTGTATCACGGACAAATGTCCAATACCTGCACGTATACTTGGCAGGCTCTTCTATGGGTCATATGCCACTATGGCATTGAAAAAGCTCACTTGTAACATTGTAAATAATCCTAAATATAAATGTGTGTATATAACGTGAAGATGAGTACTTAAACAGTGTTTGTGATTATGTGCTATACATGACAACAAGTAAGACAAAAATTACAAGTGAATAAGTGACCTGCAGAATACAATTCTGCGTGCGGCTAAAAGCACTAATACCAGGCTGAGAGGGAGCAGGAAGAAATACCTTGAAAACAAGGGGAGTATGTGGTACAGATGCATGTACATCTCTTCGTCGGAATTTGAGTCAACTGGGATCTTACTGTTAAACATGATGATGTAGCTGGACTCTAACCTGCGCAGCTTGAGCTCCCTATTGCCATCCCTCACATGCATAGGAACTGAGTCTATGACAAAATATGACAGATCGCTGCTTTTACCATTATGCTGCTCATTTATGTGTCAAGCTACTGGATAAGTTTTGTCATCTTTGGCAATGGCACATAAGTGTTGCAAGATCCGAATGTGTACCATGTGCTTAGTACTGCCCACATATACCTTAGGGCATGAGCAATGCAGCACATAAACCACTACGTCACTTTTGCAGTTAAAAGAGTGACGGATCTTGATGGTTGAATTGTGCAATGGGCTATGAAACTCACTGAGGTTAACGGCGATGGCACAGGCCTTGCACTTGTGGCATTTATGGAAGCCCAGGGAAGATGTAAAGCAGGAGTCGGAATGCGTCATCTCGGGACTACTGTTACACAATTCACCCCTCATGGACTTAGCCCTTCTAAAGGTGAGGAGAGGATATTTAGGCATTTATGGTCCAATGACCGGATCACTGTAAATCAAATCCCAGTGTGATTTAAGAATGCTCCTCACTTTTTAGTGACATGTGTTGTACCCTGTTATCATTCTAGGGCCATGGGTATCACATTTGTTCCTCTTTTCCTTGAAGAGTAGCACCTTCCTACTTGAGGACTCTACTTTAGCTCTGGTTCTTTTCAATAATCCGGGGTTGTACCCCCCCCCTCTCTCTCTCTCTCTCTCTCTCTCTCTCTGTATATATATATATATATATATATATATATATATATATATATATATATATATATATATATATATTATCTACTGGCGGTCGCCAGTAGATAGTTATAGTTAGGACCGTGTTTCCATAGGAAATCCGCAACATTCTATTTTGAATAACTTTGGCGCCGATTGACGAATCCTCGCAAAATTTTCAAAATAGGTGGGGCGCTCCGCTCCGCTCCTTCCCTGAAAGTCTCGGGGGGGATTCGTCAAGCGGGGGCTGAGAAAAAGGGGGGGTCCCAAAACGCGTTTTCCCCATGCATTTTTCCATAGGACCTTTAGTCCAAGCTGCAGCCCGAACGGCTGAACTTGAAATTTGGCAGAGAGGTAGTCCTCAGGTCAGAGATGTGCCTTTTGCAGGTCTGGTGTAAATCTGTTCAGTATTTTCTGAGAAAATAGCATATAAATCAATATATATATCTATAGGCGCGCTCCGAGCGCGTACCGTAAGCTTACTGTACGCGCACGCTGCCGTGCGCGAGCGCGATTCTGATTGGTTGTTAGATCTTAGTAAACATTTGAATCGGTCGAAACCAGGAAGTGTCGGCCACCATTTTGTCTCTCGCAGTCTGAGGGGGTGAAAAACAAAGGTGGATAACGTGAAAAGGGGGCAGGCTGGACAGTTCCTGACCCCCTAGCCTTGGTCAGGGGGTCCCAGAAGGACCCCCAAGTGCAAAAATGTATTTTAATTTTTTTACGAAAAATCGCGGAGTTCGCGTAGTGTACGCGCACGGTAGAAACGGAAAAATTCCGCGAACTACGTAACGTGGGCGCGCGGTGCGACAAGCGCACAGCGCGCCCACAGCGCATGCACCGTGCGCGAAGTGCACCGTGCGCGCACGGTACGCGCACGGTGAAAAAACTTTAAAAAAATAAATAAATAAATAAATACATAAATTAGCATTTAAAAAACGTACAAATTCACTGAAAAACCATAGGTTTCACACACGTTATAGTTAGGAATTAGCATTTAAAAAACCTTGCAAATTCACTTAAAAAACCATAGGTTTCACACATGTTATAGTTAGCTGGGCATTTCACTCGTGAAAAACCAATGAAATTCCCCTGTTATAGTTAGGTCAGATAACTATAACTCGCGCGCCCGCAATCCAGTGCTCATGACGTCACATATTACATCACTCATGACATGGTCAGTGGCATTACTCATGAGATCACCGATGACATCATCCTTGTGATAGAGTGGCGGTCGTACGAGTTATAGTTATCTGACCTAACTATAACGGGGGAATTTCATTGGTTTTTCACGAGTGAAATGCCCAGCTAACTATAACATGTGTGATATATATATATATATATATATATATATATATATATATATTCACTTAAAAAACCATAGGTTTCACACATGTTATAGTTAGCTGGACATTTCCCTCGTAAAAAACCAATGAAATTCCCCCGTTATAGTTTGTGCAGGCAACTATAACTCAGGCGACCGCAATCCTCTGCTGATGACGTCAGATATTACATCAGTGTATTTAGACACCTATTTACCCATGTCTTCTTCCATTAGTCTTTAGCTATACATATATTACAAATATTTATTTTTCAGAAAGACACATATGTAATCAGTGATGTAATATCTGACGTCATCAGCAGAGGATTGCGGTCGCGTGAGTTATAGTTGCCTGCACTAACTATAACGGGGGAATTTCATTGGTTTTTTACGAGGGAAATGTCCAGCTAACTATAACATGTGTGAAACCTATGGTTTTTTAAGTGAATTTGCAAGGTTTTTTAAATGCTAATTCCTAACTATAACGTGTGTGAAACCTATGGTTTTTTAAGTGAATTTGTACGTTTTTTTAAATGCTAGGTTATGTATTTATTAATATATTTTTTTTTCAGGTTTTTCACCGTGCGCACACCGTGCGCGCGCTGTGGGCACTCGGTGCGCTTCGTGCACTGAGCACCACGAAGCGTTGGGCGTGCCGTGCGCGCACCGTGCGCGCACCCCACACTTTTTCATCAAAAAAATAAATGTTTTTTTCACCCTTGGGGTCCTTCAGTGACCCCCTGACAAAGGCTAGGGGGTCAGGAACTGTCCACCCTGCCCCCTTTTCACGTTCTCCACCTTTGTTTTTCACTACCTCAGATTGCGAGAGACAAAATGGCGGCCGCCACTTCCTGATTTCGACCGATTCGAATGTTTACTGACATCTAACAACCAATCAGAATTGCGCTCGCGCACGGCAGGGTGCGCGCACAGTGCGCGGACGGTGCGCGCATATAGATATTGATATGGTTTTAAATGCTATTTTCTCAGGAAATACTGAACAGATTTACACGAGACCTTCAAAAGGCACTTCCTTGACCTTATGGCTACCTCTCTGCCAAACTTCACGTAATTCTGTTCAGCCGTTCGGGCTGTACCTTCGACTAAAGGTCCTATGTAAAAATGCATGGGGAAAACGTGTTTTGGGACCGCCTTTTTTCTCGGCCCTTGCTTGACTAATCACCCCGAGACTTTCAGGGTGGGAGCGGAGCGGAGCGCCCCACCTATTTTGAAAAATTCACGAGGATTCGTCAACCGGCGCCAAAGTTATTCAAAATAGAATTTTCAGATTTCCTATGGAAACACGGTTCTAACTATGACTATCTACTGGCGACCGCCAGTATATATATATATATATATATATATATATATATATATATATATATATATATATATTCAACAACCTCGATGACGCTGCACCTCCAACTCGGCGAACAGAGACACCACGAATCCCAGGAATAAGGCAAGATGTTATTTATTTAATCGAAAATGCACAAAATCTGACGCGTTTCGGGCGGTTGCCCTTGCTCACAGATAGTCAGTGCCGGTAATGCCGTTTTTCAAATTTGCTCTGTGTGTACCACGTGGGCTAATCAACATAAACAAGTTACTACGTGCCTTAATGCACTGACATGGTTCAGTCTTTCTTCTATTCAAAACAGAAAGATAATTTTAAAACATCGGATGGGAAAATCTAAAACCCATGCCTGTAAGCTGAGCAAAAATCAGAATAGAGAAATATACAGCATAAATGCGAAAACTCATTTTGAGATGCTAACTGGGTACAATAGACTGCGTCAACAAGGTAATTCATGGACACAAGACATATGTGACAAATTAATACTTAAATATGTGCGAATTCTGCTGATAAATATATGCAAAAATAACGCGGTTGCAAAATGTGCAAATTACGCCGTGCAAATTATGTTATTGCAATACATTTCATATAAACAATATACCAGATATATGTGCAAATACTGTAAATAATGAATAGAATTCGTCACATAATCTAACGTTGTACTCTGTCACTCATTTTGATGTAAGATAATTGGCATGAATGCCCCTCGATCAAATGTGTGTCTTCAAAATATATAATCCTATTTTTGAATGTTGATCCCAACATAAAAAATATATTGAATGTTAAAATTATTGAACCATGTCTGAATCGTTTTGAACTACAATGAACGTGAAAAACTAAATAAAACGAGTAAAAAAATTATTATGCCCAAAAAAGTGTACCACTAATATTTGATATAACAATACCAAATTCTAAAAGTAGAATAAAAAACATTTTCTTAACAAAAATTGGCAATGTCATAGGGAAGCAGCTACATGTAAGAAATGCAACTAATGATATGAAAAGTGTGATATAATGCTCAGTGTCATTTCATAAAAAATGATATAAATCCTCCGTAGTGTTCAACCCGTTGGGGAACTTGCTGTCCAATTCTAAAATTAATCTGGATTCCAGCTTTCTCAACAATTTATCTCTGTCCCCCCCTCTGTGTAATTTAGGGATTGCTCCGATCACATAATAGCTAAGGCACTGTAAGTTGTTGCTGTGGACTGTTTTAAAGTGCCTGGCCACAGGGTAAGCAGTATCGTTATTAACGATGGCTCGAAGATGTTGGAGAATTCTGACATGCACCTGAAGCTTCGTGCTGCCCACATATCTTAAGCCGCAGGTGCATGTCAGAACATAAACTGCGTACTCGGTCTTGCAATTATAAGTACCCCTAATTTTGATCATATCTGGGCTGAAGGGGGTAGCATATTGCGTAGTATTTATTCCGAACTTGCAGGCCCTGCAGCTGGAACATCTAACAAACCCCGGCCGGGGTTGTAACCACATTAAGTCTGTGCTTAATTCAGGAAAACTTTTCGTAATTTGTGACCTCATGGAAGGTCCCTTTCTGTAAGTAATAGTAGGTGCTGTTGATAATTTGGGGGCTAACACCCCATCAGTCAAAAGTATTGGCCAGCTATTTGTCAAGATTGATCTGATTTTCCTTTCTTGACGATTGAAAGTAGTCACAAACCTAGGAGTGCCTTCCATATCATTAGCTACTGAATCTGGGGCTGGTGTAGATGGGGGATTATTATCAAGCAAAGCCTCTCTAGGTTTCATTTTTATTTTAGCCATGGCTTGTTTTAAGATGGCGTCTTTGTAACCTCTGGCTTTGAATCTATTCAATGCCTGTGCGGTGCAGTATGACAGATCCTCCTCGGTACTGCAGATACGTTTGAGTCTTAAAAGCTCTCCGTATGGAATGTTGTTGATGACGTGTCTGGGGTGGGCACTGCTGGCATGTAGAGTTGTATTGCCAGCAGTGCTTTTTCTGTGCAGAGTAGTGGCTATTTGTCCTTTGTGTATATACATTTTTACATCCAAGAAATCTACTTGTTGGTTGTTAATGTTAGATGTAAATTTTAAATTCTGCTCATTGATATTAATATTTCTGACAAACTCAATTGCACTGTGTTGATCCCCTTCCCATATAATAAAAACGTCATCAATATAACGTAACCATGTAAGAACATGATCATGATAAGCAGAACGATGTGTGTTCTTGAGGACCTGCTCCTCCCACCAGCCTACGTGCAAACACGCGTAGCTGGGAGAAAAGCAGGCCCCCATTGCAACACCTCTCTTTTGTAGGAACAGGTTTTTGCCAAATAAAAAATAATTATTGTCAAGACACCAGGTTACTAGTTCTATGAGCATTTTGTTGTGCCCATAACATTGTATCGGTCTTTTACTCAAGAAGTACTCCAGTGCTTTCAAACCCGTATGATGTTCAATACTGGTATAAAGGGATTCAATATCCAAAGTAATGAATATCAAATCCGGAGTCCAAACTAAATTTTTGATCTTTTTCAAAAAGTCCCCGGTGTCCTTGATGTAAGTTGGCAAACCCGTGACTATGTCCTGCAAAAAGTAATCAATGTATTGGGTGATGTGTTCTGCAATACCTTGCATGGCCGATATGATGGGCCTTCCAGGGACCGGTGATGTATTTTTGTGCACCTTGGGGATTAAATATAATCTGGGTAATACAGGATTGTCAACTTGTAGGAACTTGAATTCTTCAGCCGATATCATTCCTTCTCTCTTCCATTTGAAAAGGATTTTTTTGATGTTGTCTTTGGCTGCATTGTATTCCTTGTGTGTGGTTTTTGCGTAACAAAGGGGATCACTGAGCTGTTTCTGAGCCTCTGTAATATATGCCTCTTGTGGCCAGATGACAATATTTCCTCCTTTGTCCGAAGTGGTGACAATGATGTGATGATCATTATTCAGTCGTTTAATCAATGCTGCATATTCTTTTTCATGTTCACTCTTGTATCGTCTCCTGTGTTTAATTTTGTAGTGCAGTTTTTTTAGGTCCTCCACAATCACCTCATGGAAGGTATCTATGGCGTCCCTGGGCATATTAGGCATAAAAGTGGACTTTGGCTTAAAAGGAGAAAGATGTGCTCCTGTTTGTGCAATCGTGGCGATATTTAGTTCTTGTTGCGTTGATAAGGCATCCACGGGTTCAGCTATATCTCTTTGAAGTTGGTGCATGGTAAGCAATAATCTGGCGTCTGCTGCTGTTAATTCTGTGTTGGACTGACTGCTGGTAACTTGCTCTCGTTCTTTGAGACCTTCTTTTATGCTGAAGAATTTTTGAAGTTTCAATTTGCGGATGTAACAAAAGACATCAACGCGTGTACTGGTGTAGTTGAAGTCACTGACAGGACAGAAAGACAAACCGAGACTGAGGAGCTGCTTTTCCGCCTCGGAAAGGGTAATGGACGAGAGATTTACTATGGTATTATCTTTTATTGATTTTTGCGCCAATATTGCCTTTTTGGTTTTCTGTACTGATTTGCGCTTTTTGCGGCGTTCTCTCCGTCTTTGGTTGATTTTTGTTCTTTTGTCTTTTGATTGCGTGGTCTCAAGGTTTGCAACCGGTCGTAAACTAAAAAATCAATTTCTTCACCAAGGTCCGGTATTGTCAACCTATCTTCTGTAACTAGGCTACTGGTGCTGCCTTCATCTGAGGAAAACATGCTCGTTGTGGACTCGATATCACTTTCAGTGGTGGCAGTTTGGATGTTGGCACTTGCTGATGCTTCCTTGTGAGCAAACATCAAAGTTGTTGATTGATTTAATTTAGATCTTTTGATGTTGTCAAATTTGCGAGCAAAAGTGTAAATGCGTCCCTGCTCATAGTCCTCCTTGTCACGAGCGAATTTATACACTTTGCGCGCTTTGATCTTATCCTCTTGTTTCACCAACCGTTCCTGTATTTCTTTTCTGGATTTGGTGATGGAATCATTAGGTTCAAATTTGCAGAGCAATTCATTTATTTCATCAATCTGCTTAGCCAGAGCCAATCTGTCGATTTCCGCATACTTGAATATATATATATAGATAGATATAGATATAGATATAGATATAGATATATAGATATACACACATATACATAACAGAGGGCACTCTTGAGAAATCTTGAAACTAAGATGATCGAGACTCTAAATGATTTTGGATATCTTCTGTACTAAAGCAAACAGTAGGTTGTTTAAAAGGGTCTGTGGACAATCTACAACTAAGCATTATCAGCTGGCCCAAAGACTCCATTAGAACCATGCCGAATACAGGTCTTGGAATTCCTCTGAGCTAAGTTGCTGGTAACTTAGGAGCATTAACCCTGTTGCAGGTTCAGGTTCCATCTGGAGCCTCATTACCCTCGCCTTTGAGCATCTGTATTCATCATCAATTTGCTCCCTCCCACGTAGCCAGGGACAATCCCGGTCGGCCAACTTTAGTCTCAGCCCAAGTGCGTGCTCAAAGGAATCGTTCTAATATAGGGCCGGCTGCTCCTAGTACATCTCAAAATCTTCATTTGGTGGATCACCCCTCTGATATTCCCATCCAACTACCTCAGGTTTGAAGAAATTCAAAACTCCTTCTCAGGGTTAAACTAACAAAAAAAAGAAGTTGGCACAGAAACTGAAATATAAAAGAACATCTTTATTAAACTCAAAATGAGTGTGACTACGTCACCCAGAAGCCGCAGCAACTGAATGAGGCAGTTCCAAGAGAGCAGAACACTGGGGCCTTATATATGTGACGGTTACATACTCTGCATAAAAGAAAGGGGCAGTCCTGGCTCATGCAAGCATGCAAAATGCCAATATGGACATACAAGATCTGCCAAATATTAGCCAATAGGAAAACATTCAAAACAAGGCATCATGTAACCAGAACGTCCCCATTGAGTCGTGTTTTTGCCCAACCCCATAAGTCAATCAATGACAGCACCTATAGGTCAATCAGTAACGGCAGGACATGTTTGTGTGCTTCAAAGGACAACTTGCAAAATAGGATAATGCGGAGAAAGAACACTGAAGGGCAACAAATAGTTGGGATAGGCAGGGATTTAGTCAGTCTGGCTAGTTCCTGGAATTGGCTTCACAACAAGGAAGGGAAGGTTATTTGACACGTGGCAGTACAAAGGGCAAAAACATTCGGTTTACCAGGCTGCCTGAATGAGGGCAACAAAATGGCGACAGAATACAGAATGGAGTTAAAACTGAATTACCTCAGACCCTCCTTTTGCCATTACTCAGGCAAATCCTAATTCATTGCTAGGTGAGCATTTTCCATTCTACACATTTCTTTTAAGCAGGTATATGTAAGCTATCAACAGGGATACAAAGAGAACAAAGCATCGAGTCATAATTAACATTCAGATAGCAGAAGAAAGTAATGACCATTATTACAAACAGGATTATCATTTTTTCACAACCCTAGGCAAAAGCAAATCTTAAAATTATTTAGCGAACCTTTTCAGGGCTCTTATGCATTTCAGTGACTATTGTATACTCAGGTGAAACAGTGGCGATCCTTATCAATGCTCTCAGGTGAAATGGGGATACTCTTCAACAGAGAATAGACCTCATTCTGCTTTTACTAAACAGAATACTACTCTAAAACAATGCCAGCAAAACAATAAGAATCAGTCTCCTAACACCCATTCTATGCAATTGCACGGGAACCGCTTGTGCAACCATAACTATGCCAAAGTCTGTTCTAAGCCTCTCTGGTAGGTTTCTATCGTCCATCAAATCTGCTTCTGTTGTTTTCTTCCGCATTGGGCCTCTTCATTCAGGCCTTCCATGAAAATAGTGCTTCTCAGTATCCGTTGGAGTGCCCTCCTGGCAAACACTCACAGCTTACTCGAAAGTCTCAATGTCTCAAGGCAGTGCACCAATATATTTCCTCTGCGGCAGGCACTACAGATATTGTGCTCTTCGTTGGTCATGGGCACAGATCATCTCGTGCAGACCCAAAAACTATTAATCGGAAAGAGCAACAGACTTTCACGCTCAGCAACACTTTCAGGCTCCAACACTCGTTATTCAGTGTCAGGGATGTTTGGGCTGCTCTTTCATTTAATTTTCCTTTCATCATGTAGTGCCTTAGATCCTCCGGTGCACTGCCCTTCCGTTGGAGCAAAGAAAAGAGAGAGGGGGGGTGGCCAAAACTCAGGCCAAGGGGCTCAAGGGACTGCACACTGTCAGAGGTTACCGGCACATGACAGGTAGAAAACTGAAGCCTCAAACCAGCTCTGCCATCAACAACAGGGATCCTTCTCTTTCGCTCTTTTACACTGAAACTCTGGTTTTGTGATGTCCAACGCCGTCTGATGGAGCAAGTACGATGCTTTGGAGATACCACTGATGGCGCGCTGGCGATCGCTGTCCAGCCTTGCTACTTTCTGGGTGCTGGGACTGTAGGGCCAAGACGTCCGCCTTTCATCTGTAGCTGTCACTGATGGGAATTAGGCTTAAATCAGTGTTCTGCAGGTTATTATGACTTAATTCCCGCAGAATCTAGTGACGTAGGAAATGTGATACAGTTGTTAGTTTCCTTCAGTTTAGTATAAAAACAGTTCATTGTATTTAACAATGGGACTGCCAGCAGGTGGCCTACAATCTGCAAGGGAGTGACCATACGCCATAGGACAACTCTGGTCTAGAATACACTGTCATTCTCAAAGGCAGTACTTCTAGTCTCTTCAATTTGGGTACCCTTCATTATCCTCTGCCATCTGAGGGTAGATAATTACATGGGAATTCTATCACATGGTGGCATTGCCTAATGGGGTAAACATTTTTTTTTATTCTTTTTTTTTTCAATGATTATGTCTAGGTGTTCCTAAATTCCTTACCTAGAACACCTCAAAAGAGAAATTACATGATACAGATTATCAGGGACATGTAGATACCTCCCTTTAATAACTGTGCATCAGGTGCACTATGCAATACACAGGCTAATAATCAAATGTGGAAACAAAAGACAAGAACTAGAGAGTCCTGGTATTTCCATGATTTAGAACACATCTGATCCCACCGAAAATTAAAGAAGCAGGAACAAAAGGGTAAAAAGCCAAATTAAAATAGTCATTGAAAATTTGTCACGTTAAAAAAAAAAAAAATGTAAGGTATCTCCTATTGAGGTGGAAAACTTGTCTTACTATAGTATTGAGTCAGTTAACCAGTCCATCACTCAGTCAGACTGACTGGAAAACATCGAAGTAGGCCTAAAGAAAATTCTTAAAAACCAGTCTGGTCATACAAAAAGGTAATTATACATAATATCGGGGTCCCTGGTACATTACTACAGTCTGGAAATGTGAACCTGAACAATACACCAATAATAATAAAAGGGCTGACTGGTGAAAGGAATTCGAAAAAGAGAAATGGGACTAGGACAAAGCTAAAATCCCCAATAACTAGGCACAATGCAACATCAATCAGGGGAGAAGCTGCAAAAGAAAAATCTATAGGAAGAACGAAAAATTACTCGGGTGATAGTCAAGTTTGTGACACAATACCAAGAATATGGGTGATACACAAAAGTCAAAATAGTACACAAATTTTAACTCTACCGCTGGCCCCTACACCATATACGGTAATCTCAGCTAATGTTCCAGTTCCTCACGATACCATGTCATGTACTTTATGCACCATGAACCTGCAGCCCAAAACCCAATATTCGGGCCTGATTAATTTGTCAGGCTTAAAATGAAAATTACACTTTTTTGCATTCCTAACCCTCCGTTTGACAGCTGGTCACTAGTTAGTGGTGACCGGCTGTCAAATATAACTTACTGTGTCGCTTCTGACACACAGGACCAGCAGGAACAATTCATAGAAGGACAAAATGCAAAAACATGGAAAACATACAAACATTTTGTTTTGTTTTCAAAGAAGTCATACAAAAAAAAATCATCTTGTTTTAACCTACTGCTGATACTTCACATAACACACAAAATATCAACTGTAACCAACCCTCTTAAATTAAGGCAACTACATGGACAGTATTTTCAAACGCAAAAATATGAATGTATCATCCCCTTTGAGGCCCTGCTTTGAGCGAGGCCGTGCAGGAATGCACTTCTTGACCTTGCACAGTCCTCCAAGAGCTAAGAATAACACCTCAGCAGAACTTTCTGGGCTGCTATCCAGCCTCTGCCAGCATTCCTGGTCCCCGCCACTTTTCAAGGTTCCTATAGTGTGCAAGCATTAATGTCTTCTTGTCAGAGAAGCTTTTCCAAGCAATGGTTTCTCCATCTGTTTACACTCACTCCTAACTCCCACCTTACTGACCTCAAGGTCAAAATCTGCCTCGCGTTCTGCGCTCCTCAGCCCTTTCTCTCTCCTCACCCTGAAGCTTGTCACAGAAAAAAAAAAACCTTCCTAACTCTTCCTAACCTGCAATAATTATCCCTTTTTTAAAAACTCATGTTATATATATTACTTCTTTTAGGGGCTACAATTTATTTCTATTCTTAAATTATTAAAACATTTACTGTGAATAACTCACAGAACATTATAACATAACATACTAGCTTTAGAACAAATGTTTGTTACTACCCTATGCAACGGTACTTAGTTCATCAACCTTAAAAGGATGAACGTCTCAGTAGGTCTAGCTAGAGTTAGAACCTTCAATCTTGATATTAAACCCACACCTCTGCACTGGGCACATTGGCTCACTGAGACATTAAAAGCAACCCCAAATGGGAACAACCTGCAAATTTGTATTATACCTAAATATATGCATTTACTGAAGCCTAAGGCACTTTAAAGCTATTGTAAAGGGCAAGAATGCTGTTAAATAGTCTATTTTACCCAATTTCGACTTTGATATTTGGGGCACTTAAAAATAAATATCCTATAATTGTGCTACATATTAATCATCCTCAGAATGTTCTTTACAGATTGCAGATATTGGACAGTAGACATATCTCTTGCAAATCCTTTAGAAAAATTAGTTTTTTAAGCCTGCGCCAAGTGAAATTCCATATACAAATGTCCTCATTATGCAGTACAACACAACTTAAATTAAATTATAATGCTAGGAGGTCACAGTATGAGTATTAAGCTTTATAAATAGTAAAAAAAAATGAATTTAGAAGCACTTATTTTTAATAATTATTTTTCATAATTAATAATTATTTTTGATAAACCCAATCATTTTTGATAATTTCACATATAAAAGCAAGCTGCATCCCTTGCCTATCATTTTAGATGCATTCATTTATAGGCCTAAGCACAGAAGCCTAACTTAAAACATGATAACATTTTTTTTTTCTTCGCCACTTTTCTTTTTTTTTTTAACAGAACAATTATTTTAACATTAGAACCAAAAATATTCTTATAAAAATGCTTAAAGAGAGGAAACCCTTAATCGAAATGTCTTCCTGTAATACAAAATAATGAACCTTAGCTTTGGAACCTTTTTAAAACAACATTTTGAAATGCTAAGTTTCACCCGTGTTCAACTGAGGGCGAAGTCCTGGCTGAGTAAACATTCCTGTCTATTAGAGCTGCTTGCTTAGCGACAATAAAAGCTTGTCTCTCAGTGTTGTAACATGAGCACGGTGGCAGTCTTTTTCAAACTAAGACATATCAATGCGTGTTGCGTTTGAGTTCAGCAAAAATTTACTTCAGCTGAAGTGTTTGCCTGTTAATATCTAATACAATGTTTGTAAGTATAAAATACCATACGTTTCTTTTTCTACAAAACACACAATTTCGTTTTTGAGGCCATTGTATTCCTAGTGAATGTAAATTTTAATTTTATTTTTGTAAGCATTTAACAGTTTGTACATGTGCATAATTGCTTACTCTATAAATTATATAGCAACATATAGCTATTTAGCATATCACATGGTTCATTTCTGGATTTTTATTTAATTTCTACTTAATATTAATTAACTGACATTTTGCTTAACAGACTGAAAACATCAAGAAAAACTACAAACACACATTGAGCTCATTTCAGACATAAACAGAAAGGTGTCAAACACTCAGGACACATATATTTAACCCACAGAAACAAACATTTAACCCACAGATCAACACTTAGGACAGAAACAAAGGACAGCCCACAGACTGTACTTAAACCAAACCATTTGTAAATACTAGTTGCAAGTCATATTTACAAGAAACGCTTCTTAAATAGTGTTCCAAAAGACTGCAAAAAAAACAGCCCTACAGACTGCTATATGTCCAAGAAGCCAAAATACACTCCATTCATAAGATTGCGCAGAACAAAGGATCCTTGTATGTATTATGTCCATATTTTAATTCCCTGGGGATACAGAATCACCAAGGAAGAAATATGTTTTTATACCTAAACCTATTTAGGTATTCCCTCATGGGAGCCGGCTAATTTAATTCACATCTCACTAAGAAACAAAAAAGCAACACATTCTTCGATGTGAGCTTGAAACAGGCATGCCAAAAAAATACTGCAGAATATGCAAGTATTTTATAATCAAAGTAGTGCTTAAGGTACTCTCCGTACGTTGCACCGTTCAAATTTTATACAAAGTAGAGAAAAATCTCCTCATGACCTGCCTACACAAATTGCAATTTGCATATCAATCCAATACAAATCCAAAGTTGGCCAACACAAATTCATAACGACTCTTACCAATAAAAAGGTTGTCCAAATTCTAACTGCCAAGTTCTAAATGACCTAACGGTCTTTTTTTAGAATACTCACGCCAAAAAAAAGTTCTCAGTCAGGAGTGATATCATGTGGAGGATCAAAATCAGGAAGATCAGAAATATACTGGGCTGCAGAGACAAAGAATCCCCAGAATCTCCGTGCACAGAGTACCTCCTTAGTAGAGTCCTGTCCTGTCCTCCTCAGTAGATTTCAGTCTCCTGACAAGATCGCTCCCTCAGATAGCCACTCCTGATGATCCTCAGAGAGGGCACCAATTGAAGAAATTCAAAACTCCTTCTCAGGGTTAAACTAACAAAAAAAAGAAGTTGGCACAGAAACTGAAATATAAAAGAACATCTTCATTAAACTCAAAATGAGTGTGACTACGTCACCCAGAAGCCGCAGCAACTGAATGAGGCAGTCCAAAGAGAGCAGAACACTGGGGCCTTATATATGTGAGGGTTACACACTCAGCATAAAAGAAAGGGGCAGTCCTGGCTCATGCAAGCATGCAAAATGCCAATATGGACATACAAGATCTGCCAAATATTAGCCAATAGGAAAACATTCAAAACAAGGCATCATGTACCCAGAACGTCGCCCTTGAGTCGTGTTTTTGCCCAACCCCATAAGTCAATCAATGACAGCACCTATAGGTCGATCAGTAACGGCAGGGCATGTTTGTGTGCTTCAAAGGACAACTTGCAAAATAGGATAATGCGGAGAAAGAATACTGAATGCCAACAAATAGTTGGGATAGGCAGGGATTTAGTCAGTCTGGCTAGTTCCTGGAATTAGCTTCACAGCAAGGAAGGGAAGGTTATTTGACACGTGGCAGTACAAAGGGCAAAAACACTCGGTTTACCAGGCTGCCTGAGTGAGGGCAACAAAATGGCGACAGAATACAGAATGGAGTTAAAACTGAATTACCTCAGGCTGTCACCCCTTCTATGGTTGCATTGGTGGATGTACCTCTTTTAAAGAAGGATGCACAGGAAAACTACACTACACTACAGTTTAAGAATAAAGTAGTCCACTGGCTGGCAAGAAGGGTGAATATTTACCAACCTCCCACTAAGATATTTGTAGAAGAAATCATAATGGCTCAAAGGGTTGATTGGATAGGCCAGTTCCACAAAACATCAGCAGGTGACTGTATAATAGTGAACTTTAATAATCCTGCATGAGCTGGTTCAATTCTTCCAGCATTGGGGGAACAAGGTGTATCAATGGATTGCATCTCTGTTCTTGCTTTCGGCTTTTTCTACCCACCACACAGCAATGGAGCTCCAGTCAGGAGAGGTTGGCACCTGTTTCAGAAAAAATCATGCCAGGAGCCAACCGATCTGACTGTTTTTTCTGATACTACCACTCATCAACTTAGCAACTGCTATTTAGCCCTGAGTGGTTTAGAAGACCCAGATTGATTTGGCTCTACTCCCAGTGCTGATACTTTTAACTTGGCACCTGCAACATTTAGTCAAGACACTGTTAGGGTTCTCAGTTGGAATATAGCTGGGGTTCAGAGCAAGCCCTCAGATGCTGGATGGCTGAGTATGATGAAGAATTATGATTTTATTTGCAGGAAACATGGGACGTAGAGGGTTGCCTACATTTGGATGGTTTCTCCTAATATTCAGTTCCTGCAACTCATTACACCAGCGGACGTGCTAGAAGTGGTCTTACCACCCTAATAAATTTAGCCTACAACTGTAAAGTAGAGATCCTGAAGTCAAATCTCAAGACCACTTTGGGCATCCTTCTATCATTTCCCAATATGTGCAGATTGCTTCTTTGAAGTTACTTTGAAGAAAGAGCCAGATGCTGTTGCTAGTCTTAAAGTATTTATTTAAGCTTTTTGCCTATCAGAACCCCTATTTACTGTAATTATGATTGCACAATGTATAGAGCTTTAGATTCTGAGTATTCACCTGATAATCAGGTGCATTTTTAACATAGCCGTCAAGATGATGTTGCTAATAGCCAAATTACTGAGTTTAATTTAACAAATGTAATGACTATCAGCCAGGACAACTTGAGTGAGAGTATACCTACATTTAAGAGGGTGGAGCACTGTACTGTTATTCATTAAATTATTGTTTCTTGTTGTGGTTTTCTGCACTTTTAGAAATCAAGGTTCTAAAGCACAACCTGAGTGATAACAATCTGTTAACAGCTTTACTTCATTGGGACAAAAAATCTTTGGGAGTAGTACCTTTATATAATGAGTCCATCACCTCCACTAATCAGAAGGGTGAGGTGGGCTTCCGTTGTCCCCTTAGTTTTTATTCAAAACCTGATTCTTGAATGTCAAGCTGATTTTCAGACTTGTCTGTCTGATGAAGAATCACCCCAGAGTTTCCTGAAATCAATCTATAACATCAGCAGTTTTATTTAATCCATGCTCTGTAAGACTGCTCCACCCCCGGTAACATATGTAGAAAGATGGTTTGACAGCCAATCCTCTAAAGCTCATAACAATCTGTGCAATCTTCTGCATGTAAGGCCACGTTGCCAAGAGGAGGTGAAAAGGGCCAGGGCTGCTTTCGGAACGGCCTGTAAGGACTGTCAAACCCAGCTTAAAGAGGAGTCGTGAGATAAGTTTCTAACTGCAAGTTGTCAGCGTGACAGCTCTGCTTTTTGGAGAATCATCAATTCACCTCTGTTCAGCAATGATAACCTCTCTAACCAGGCCTGTGCTATTTCATCTCAGGCCTGGGATGATCATTTCAGGGCCATCTATAATATGGATGAGGAGCCTGAGGCGGGGAAGGATTTGAGGACTGACCATCACATCGTTTTTCTTCTATCAGAGGTCAGATCTGCCATCTCACAGTTACCATCAGACAAAGCACCATGGCCAGATGGGGTACCAGGGGACCTTCTTAAAACCTGTATAGATTTGTGGGCTCCTTTGTTGACATTACATCTAAATTCAGCAGCTACTGGAACTCTCCCACTAACTTGGTCCCAATCAATGATAGTCCCTATCTTTAAAAAGGGCAACAGGTCAGATCCCGCTTGTTTCAGGCCGATTTCCCTGATAGATTCAGAAGTGAAAATTATTGGTCAGATCCTATTAAACCGCCTTTTGGCCTGGCCTGAGGAGAGAGGCCTTTTATCCGACCTACAGTATGGGTTTTGTCCTGAGCGGGGCACTATAGAACAAACTTTGAAACTATATTTGCAAATTAGTAAATATACCAAGGCCAAGAAGGGGGCTATCCATCTGGCCTTCATGGACCTTAACTGCTCTAAGCTGTGGTCAATGATAGCTCAGATGGGTGTTGATCTGGTTTTAGTAAATATTCTGTATGATCTTCATAAAGATTTTTCAGCCAGTGTTAGGTTTGGTCCTGACAGGGAATGCACTAAGCACTTTAAGTTTAAGCTGCAGCGTGGGGTCTGGCAAGGCTGTATTTTAGCTCCTTTTTTTAAATCTTAATCAATTAGAGCAAGCCTTGATAGTTTTGGATGTGGATGTCCCTATAACAGTAGGGTGAACCATACCCGCCCTGCTTTACGCAGACGATACAGTTTTAACTGCTCGGACAGCGTAAAGCTTGCAAAAAGTTCTAAATCCATTTTAACAAATCTATGAAGGGTCTTGATTCGACATCAAATTTTTCTAAATCTCATGTCATAAAGTTTAGCCCTCCCAGTACGAAAACAATGAAATATATACTAGACGGCCACCACATTAGATAAGTTCAGCTATTTTGGGATCCAATTGGATTCCTAGCTTAATTGGCACTCACTCATAACCAAGAACATTTTGTCTTTTAATAAAGCGATGTTTAGCACAGGAGATTTTTCCCTCCGACTCAGGCGCACTCATATACAATCGGTCTTGGAAATGTACAAGGCCAGGTGTATCCCTTTAGTGAGTTATGGCAGTGGAATATGGGGATATGTACGGGTAGATGCAATTCAAGTAGCAGAAAATAAAAGTTTTTTGTTTCCCACAAAGTGTTCCTTATGAAATTGTCCGTGAAGAATTGGGCTTAGACTATTTTATTGATCAGCTTTGTCTTAGTCCGCTAAAATTCCAGAACTCGTGCAGGATTGCTTAGAATTGGATAAATCGTCCCTGATTCCCTGGCTGGCATATATTGCACACAATATGCAGATCTTGGGGAGGTCTGACCTGTATGACAACCCTTCCAGTATAACTCGCCTTGACGGCAAAGAGGTTGAAGTAGCCCTAAGAGTTAATACTGATGGTAGATCAGAAGGGTTCTGCATTATTGAAACACTCAATGGGACACACGATTTTAGTCAAAACTGTAAGCAATATAGAACCCTATTTGACCTGGAACATGACGCAGCATCAACATCGTCTGTTAACTTATTTTAGGCTGAACTTATTTCCTCGATTATTGCCTTTCAATCATGGTTGCTTTACGAATATAGACTTGCCCTTCTGTAACTGCGATAATATCTCGATTGAGGACACACTGCATATTGTTATGTTCTGCTCTAAATATAATAACTTTTTACGTCCAATTTAAAAACAATTGAATTTTAATTAAGTGAGACCTGCTTTACTGCATTTACAGCTGCTAAATTCTCCCACAGTTTGTTTTTCCCTTGAATGTTTTCTTGCGGGGGGTTTAAAATAAGTATGGAATTGCTGAAGATGATCTGTGTATTAGTTTTATTGATTTGACTTTTATTATTTTATTTTTAAAATCAAATAAAGATTATGAATGAATGAGTGCTGTAAAATTTGATTTTGTGGGTCTTATATTTATAGTTAATGGAACACTGCCTCAAATAAACTTAGTTATGAACTGAACAACTGATCTCCACCTCTTACAATCGACCTCTAAATGGGGACCTGGTTCCACTTCACACCCTCCTCAGTCACTAGTGTTTCCTACTAATCCATGCAGAAGCAGCCTCCAACCATGTGGACGATTATTCGGCCATAAAAATGACTCCTTTCTGAGTTGGCACAAATAATGCAATCACTTTCCCCTCTTCTTATTTACGCAGCTCAGCAACTTCATTAAACATACTCCATAATAATGTAAAGAATGCATCTTTATTGTGCCCATAATTCAATATTTAAAGTACTTATAAGCTTGTAGGAAATTCAGCTCATACAATTGGTCACATATTAGCTTTGATAATAAATTTGCTCCATAAGAAATCCTTTGTTAGATTTTATGGACGATGACCTGAGCCTCATGACTTTACATATTAGTGTCACACAAGTGCAGGAAATTGACGTGACAAGAGATTAAAGGGGAGACAAACAAATTGCCAGTTCTTCTGATCTTTGTTGGACATATCGTCATAAAGCTTATGATATTCACATGGAAGCATCATTCTGACTGGTCTGCCGAACATGGTACTGTCCTACTTTGCTATTAAACGATATCCCATAAGCGTCAGCCAGATTACAAAGAAGAACCAAAGAGAGGCCAACACATCACATGGATGACGAATCTACAATCCCAGCATGACTCAGGGGAATGATGCAAAATAAGGGTCAATCACAATATAAGATAGACGTTTGAAGGCGAAGGAAGCTGACTGCTTGAATCCACCCCGAAATATACAACTCTCTGTTAGTGAAAGTGTAAACAAGACACAGTCCTATCTAGTAGTTGTTTTTGTATGTGGATATTACCTAAAAACAGTGGCAGGATGCAAAATGGCAGGGTCTCTAAAGGCAGAATATGAAGTGGGGCCCCTGAATCTCCCATATCTCACATCTAGTCATTTATCTTGGCCTGAATAGGGCCGTCTAAAGGATTGCAGCCCTCCTGCTCCGCAGGGGCCTGCATTACACCTCTGCCTCAAAATTCCCATTTTGTACATTGGGGGGCAGATTTACAAGCCCCGTGCAACAACTTTACACCACTGTTGCATCACTTCTGTGATGCAGCGGCGTCGTATACAATGCGCCACGTTGCGACATATTTACAATGTGACGCATCTAGGGAGATGCGTCTCGTTGCAAAGCCCTGCGTTACATTATACCTGCGTCAGGTATAATCTATGCAGGGTGAGCGTTCCACCATGAGAAAGCCTCGTAAAGGTGACGCGGTAAATTCTACAAGATTTCACTGAGGCACTTTTACTATGCCACTGCGTCAAAACCTTGCACCTGCTTGAAGCAGGCGTAAGGAGTGGGGAAGTGTTGTGGCAATAGGCATTCCTGACCATTGCTGGAGTTGCGTCATGCTTGCGACACGACTCCAGCAATGCGCTGCCCTTACGCCAAAAGATGCGTCACACATCTGTCTATCCTTGCGCCGCGGTGCGCCGCATTGTAAATATGTCGCATCCATGGTGGCGCAAGGGCTTTTTTACATGTCGCAATTTAACTGGTGCATTCCTGTTAATATGCGCCAGTTCTTGTAAATCTGCGCCGTTGTGTCCAATTCACAGAGTCACTCAAGAGTACTTCCAATAGTACTGCAGGAGCAGTACACTTATAAATACCTTTTGTCTATTTCACCATGTGCCCTTTACTGATTTCATTTAGAATTGAATAGAAAACTCACTTGTTCAAAACCGTTCTCCCTTATAACAGCTCACTTCTTGAATACAAGTCTGTTTTGAAATAAGTTATAGTTGTACTTGTTACCTTTAACAGAAATATAGTTTTTTTTTCGTTGAACAAACAGTGCCCCAAAAAATATAACAAAAATGATAATATATTACTTTTTGATGGGTTACTTACAATCGTGCCATAAAATAACAAATAATCACATTGAAAGCACCCAAATAAAAAAACGCAACTTGCAAACAAAATACTATCTTAAAATAAAACGAATAATTGAAAATCTGCAGGACACATCACTAATAATATAAGCAAATGCATAGCCACTTTAGTACATCTTTACCAACTTTCAAATTTAACAGGGTATGCAAGATCGCCACAAATGTAACTACTAATTCACAAATTTGGTTGGATGGAGCTTCAAAGCATAATACATTTCTTCTCATCTTGTGCAGACTTTATGAAGTATAGACACAGAAAGAAATAATTTCATGAGAGCACTGCAAAATTCAGGGCAGAAACAGAATAAGAGATTGATATCTTCCAGTCTGTATTCACATAGCCTAAAACATGTGCTTTTAGAGCAGACAACACCATTATGTGCTGAATTATTTAGTAATCAGCTAATGCAATCTAACTCTAACATGAATACTTATTCTTTCTGGTTAGTGTTGCTATCAAATAGTATCAGTCTGAGTTCTAAATATGATTCTACCACAAGGTACCTGTCAGTGTTTAATTTGCAAAACAAAATAAGTGGAGGTGGGCATTTTTTTCTTAGGTGGGTGCTGGTACCACCCTCTTCCCCCGCTGGCTCTGGCCACTTCCAGCCCTGTCTGCACCAGCTGCCTGAATGTACAGTGTCCAAAGTTGAAGTGTAATGAATGTGAGAAGCAATCAAGCTTTCCATCCTTAAAGGATGGGTCGAAGGGCATAAAATAGTGCATTTTATTGCCCTTTAGGATTGTCATGAAGATCTAATGAAAGCTTGGTTAATGATTTGAACCCACTGAAATGGAGTTTGTGGGTTCTTCTTAGTGGTGGGTGAGACAATGAAGGATTACGCCCGCTTGAGCCAGATGCCCGGTCCTGGCTCAGCTCGAGGTCCTCTTCCCTAAAGCCAAAAACAGGCCATGAATTCTTCCACCTATTATGTAATGTACATTGTATTTTTTTCCAGAAAGACATGTTGCTTCAACCTCATTTAACATCTAATGTGTTTATTTATTCCACAAATCGTAAGGATGAAGTTCCTCAACAAATAAAACACATAGCATTGCTGTTCAATCCTCTGCATCTTTAGTATTATATGCTGCCACACTTCCTGGAATGGTTAGGGAGGAATGGAGTGAACATCTTAAGCACAGTCTCAAGAACACCAATATATGTCACTGCATTGTGATCCACACAACCATCTGGGATATGTCCAGGAGAAAGTGCAAGGATACCATTAAAGTATCACTGCTTTTGTAGCTCTCTCGTTGTGTATGCTTGGCATTGCCAGCTTTGTTTTTTGCACTGCTTGGATATATATTCCGGTACCACCTCAGAGGAAAATCTCAGCCTTGCTGCCTCTGTAGGAAGTAAAGAGGCCTATTGACCTGCCTCGGTGACCGTTGATTGGGTTCATCAGTGTTTGAAATGGGGATCTCTGTTGGCAGGTTGTTAACCTGTCAAAGTAGGGACCCTTCTCCCTTTCTCCCTAGTCAGGATAAGGGGGATGCACTACAGAAATAATCCCTGCTCTCCCCGTTGGTGGCTTGGCACGAGCAGTCAGGCTTATCTCAGAGGCTGTGTGTGAAGTATATGCACATAACATACAGTAATGCAGTGAAAACACTACAAAAGGACACCACACCCGTTTTATAAAAATAACTAATATTTATCCGTGAAAACAAGGCCAAAATGATAAAAGTCCAACATATAGTAATAAAAAATATGCACTTTGCAAGAATGACTTTAAAATGCAGTTCACTAAACCCGGTAGCTCCATCTGGAGCTACCGCGGTGCTGAAACCAACAGAATCCAACAGTTCCAGCAGACAGCATCAGTGCAGACCGACGTTAGTGTCAGCAGACTCGTAAACAGTAACTTAGGTTGTAGCCTATTGCTTTGGTGTGGGCTGGTCGTGGAACAGACACAGTGTGAATCATAGCGGTGTGGCGTGCGGTGCCCTCAAGTTGCGGTGCAGGCAGCGGCTCGGTGACCGTCGTCCAGCAGCATTGGTGAGACCAGGGCTGTAGTGCGAAGAGGACGGTGCTCGTTGTGGTGCTGACAGGTCACGATGCAAACGGCATTGCGAGTTGATGGGAGCTGGCATAGGCCGGGTCCAGGCTGTGGTGTGGGACCTGGAGGTGTGCTGTGTGACTTAGGAGTCGTGCCCCCAATCCACTGCAGTGGCAGGTCTGAGAACCCTTTGAAAGGCTGCTTGTGTGGATGGCACAATCTGTGCTGCAGGCTAACTAGCAGCATTTGTTTTACTGACAGTCTCAGTGCACTTTACAAGGGACTTACAAGTACATCAAATATGCCAATAATGGAAACACTAATCCATAATACAATTTACAATAGAAGCACTAGCACTTTAACACTGAACAGCAGTGAGAAAGTGCATAGAGACACTTAACCAGCAAAAACCAGGAGGTCAAAAAGACAGGGGAAACACGCCAAAAGATGTCAGGTCTAACAATCAGAATTATTGTTTTCGAGATATTGTGGTCCCAGTAATATTTGTATTGAAAAATAGGAAAAACAAGATGTACTTTGAAGGAGCAATATTCGTATATAACATTCTAGATTAAAAAAATGGTTCAGAGAGCGCTAGGTGGCGCTAGCCAAGATGGCCGCGCCGAGGTAGAGCTCCGCGATGCCTGACCCCTCGCATCCGCTCATCCTCCGTTGCTGATGGCCTGGGCGCGCTCCGCTTCCTGACGCTTGCGGAGGAGCTGCTGCCCCACCCCCGCTGCAATTTTGGGACGCTTTGGTGCCGCGGGGACTGAGTTCTGCCAGCTGGATGCGGCACCGCTGCAGGGACGTGCACTCGGCCGGTTCTTCGACCGGCGGCGCCCGCTACGAGCGCCCGCGGCGCCACACGAGGGGCGCAGGCCGCAATCTGGTGTCAGTTGTGTGGCGGCGGGGGAGACCCGCGGGGGAACACCTTGGCCTGCGGAGCGCTGCGGGAGGGGCGACGGGTCCCGGACGCCTCCCCAGACCCCCCCGGCCGCAGGGCCCTGATCGCCGGGCGGACCGGCCCGGATGCTAGGAGCTCGTGAGACGGGGCCCATCTACCGGATTGCCACCATCCGCCGCACTGATCTGCTCTGGCCTATGGTCCGGGGCGTGCCGCGGGGGACTGCTTCCTTCTTCCCCCCCCTTGCCCCACTGCCCTACACGTTTGGTGGATTGGCTGCTGGCAGGGCGCCCTCGTGGAGGCTGGGCCCCCCCCTCGGGGCCTGTGGTGGGCCCCACACAGGAGTGGTGTCGCGCTCTGGTGCCTGAGGCGGCGATTTGACGGGGAGGTTATGCTGGATTGGTGCGGCCGGGCCCCCCCCCACCCACTACCTGCTCCCGGTGTGGAGAGGTGTACGCTGTGCCCGCGGGACGCCTGGGACCTGCAAGGACCCCGAGACAACGCCGATCAGAGGTGAGAGACGCGCACCTGCGCGAGGGCTTGGACTCCTTCCTGGTGGTGGCCGAGAACTGGTGCGAACAACGCGACGGTGCCCACGACAGGTGCCGGCGTCGGCGGTTGGCGGCGGGGGCCCATCGCCACACTGGGATCCGCGCGCTCCCCTCCCTCGTCGCCCGCTGGACGGAGAGGGCCCCCTGTTCTCCCCCCCCCTCCTCGGGGAGAGGTTCCTTTGCCGATCGCGGCGGGGAGCGCCGCCGGAATACGCCCGAGAGGCCGCTGCGGGGGCCTGATTGGTCGCGGGCCCTGTACCTGGAGCAGCGGAGAGGCTCTACCACACTGGACCGCCTCTCGCGGGGCGGCGGCACCCCCGGCGGCCCGTCATACCGGGGTGAGGGCACCACCCCTATCTCCCGAATCCGCACCGGCTGGCAGTGGGGACACTGGGACGGCGAGCCACGCGGCGCCTGAGCACCGGCGCACGCGCCCTGAAGGCAGTCATGGGCAAGGAACGGGGTGCCAAGTCGGCGGCTGCACCCCACCAGACCAAGATTGACCGCTTCACGACCTCTGAGCCCCCCGGAGCTGGGGGGGAGGCGGCGCCGACTCCTGGCACGGACCTTGCCGCCATTCTGCAGGCCATCACCGCCTCCCGCACGTCCTTGGAGGGGATGGTCGGGGAGGTGAAGGTGGACGTGGCGCTCCTCCTACAGGATCTTCGCAATGCCACGGCCCGCATCACCGAGACGGAATCCCGCATTTCGACCGCGGAGGACGACATCCGGCAGCTCCAAGATCAGGTCCGGGAGCTCACGACCCACTCCAAGGAACTGCATCGGCGGGCAGAAGATGCCGAAAACCGGGCCCGCCGCAACAACCTCCGCCTGGTGGGCTTTCCGGAGGGGGTGGAATCTGGCCGCACCGATGACTTTCTTGAGAAATGGTTTAAGTCCTGGATGCCCGCGGCCAGCCTGTCCACCTGGTTCGTGGTGGAAAGAGCGCACCGGTCGTTGGCCGCCAAACCTCCGGTGGGGGCCCCACCGCGCCCCTTCATCCTGCGGATCCTCAACTTCAGGGACAGGGATGCCATTCTGAAGGAGGCGCGGGCGCAGTCTCCTTTGTCCTTCAATAACCATACCATCATGGTTTTCCCCGACTACACTCGGGAGGTTCAAGAGCAACGCCGATCATACCTGGAGGTGAAGCATAAGATGCGCTCCTTGGGTCTTAGATACCAACTTCAGTTCCCGGCCCGCCTCCGTGTGGTCTTCCAGGCTAAGACCTTGTTTTTCGACACTCCTCGGGCGGCATGGACTTGGCTCACTGAGGAGCGCCCCTTGCAACAATCTGGGCGAGCGTCCCCGGCCCGGAGGCCTACGGATCTGGACACAACCAGGCCTCCTCGCCCACGCCGTAGAAGACGCACACAGTCCCGGCGGCCCCGGGGGGGGTTGACGGCTGGGCCTCGGTCCACGAGCAGGTCGGGCAGGATGCCGAGGGAATCGTCTGCCTCATCCGGGACATCTACTCAGGCGGCTGGGGGCCTCCGGAGCCGGTCGCCGCGACCGCCAGACCCGTCCCTGACCCCCCTCATCGCGCCTGTGGACCTTTCTGATCTCTCCCGCAGCCCGGTCATTTGACTTGGGGTGGTCTTCCATCTTGGTAGCAGCTCTGGTGGCCCGGTCCCGCGGCTGGGGCCGCCGCCACGGTCCTGGACTCGGCGGATCTCCGCCCATGAGTAGTAGTCTAGGCCGGAACACTTGCATCCGTACTTCTGGAGGGGTCCACCACGCTCTTGACACCCGAGCGCTCGCTTGGGGCTTCTGTAATAGTTGTTGATGTTAGGGCGACAGATGCTTCAGTTCCCGAAGTGTAGGGTGGGGGGTTGGGGGTTAAGGGGTGGGTTTTGTTGGATGTTTTGTTGGATACTCCTCCTCGGGGGGGTGGTCCTTTTCGTTCATGTCTGGTCTTCCATGGGCGCGCCGTATCGCAGCTTCCTGCAAGCGTTACTGCAAAGCCCAGCGCTTGCCCACGCACGCGGCCTGTTGCTGCTCGCTCCCGTCCTGGCGCCCCTTGGCTTCCTCCCGCGGGCGTCATTGCTGCGCTCCGCGCTGGCTCCTGCCCACAGTCTGCTGCCGCCCGCTCCTGGCCGGGCGCTCCTGGTCCCCTGTTGCCTGCCCCCTGCTTTCCCCGCGGGTCCTGGGCGATCCTCCTCTCCTCCCGGCGCATCAGTACGACATGATGTCCTCCCGACACCCCTGGGGTGGCTCCGACCCTGCTATGTCCCGATGTACCCGTCGCATCCATGGCTGACGTGACCCCCAGGGCACAGCTGCACGTCCTGTCCTGGAATGTGAACGGCCTGCTGGATAGGCATAAGCGCACGGCGGTCCTTAAATATGCTCAGCGCGTTGGGGCCGACGTCCTCCTCCTTCAGGAGACCCATCTCCTTGGGGAAAAATGTCCTTTCTTGGCGCGCTATGGCTACGACCGGGTGTGGCACTCGGGGTTCTCCCGTGGTTCCCGCGGGGTGGCGGTCCTGCTGCGTCGTTCCTTCCCCTTCGTCCTTCAGAGGGTGGCCCGTGCGCCCCTGGGAATCGGGATTGCCATTTGTGGTACGCTGGAGGGTCGCCCGGTCAGCTTCCTTTCACTCTATGTGCCCCCCTCGGGACTGTCGCAGGCTTTATCCCACGTCGCCTCGTTGTTAGAAGTTCTCCCCGTGGGCACTGTCGTGCTTGGGGGCGATTTTAATGCGGTCTTGGCCCCACAGCTGGATTCGTCGGGACCGATTTCGGACTCCCGTGCCGCGCGAGCGAGACAGCTGGCGGGCTGGGCGGAGGCCCAGGGCCTCTGCGACGCCTGGAGGCTTTGGCATCCTCACGACCGTCAATACACCCACACTTCAGCCGCTCACCACTCTCACGCTCGTATTGATATGGTTTTTATCCCCCCCACCGAGTGCGGAAGTGTCCAGGATGTCCGCATCCTTCCCAGGGGCATCTCGGACCACTCGCCAGTCCTCCTGGGTCTGGGCCCCCCGCCTCACGCGGCCAGGCCGGTGTGGAGGTTCAACGCCTGGTTCCTCCAGGACAAGACAGTGCGCGAGACGGTCGGCACTGAGCTCGCTCATTACTATGGTGCCAATGAGGGCTCTGTCTCGTCTGCAGGCACCCTCTGGGAGGCTTGCAAGGCAACCATCAGGGGGGCGGCCAAGGCACAGGTGGTGCGGCACCGCCAGACACAGCTGCAGCAGCTCACTGCCTGCGAGGCCCGGGCGTTGCGGCTGGAGCAGTCGCTCTCCGAGCATGACGACCCGGCGGTGGACCGACAGTTGCGGCTCCTTCGTCAGGAGATTTGTCAGCGGTCCCTAGAGGCGGCCAAGCTTCTTTGGCAGTCCTCGGTAGCGAGGGTCTACGGCTGGGGTGACAAGAACGGCGCACTATTGCACCGCCTGGCCACTTACCCCAGGGCGTCGCGCATCATTCCGGCGATTGCCGACTCTTCGGGGGTGCTCCAGTCCTCCTCCGTGGCTATGGCGGAGGCATTTGCCCAGTTCTACTCCCAGCTCTACCGAGCGCGTGCGCCGGACCTTTCTCTGGACGCCCTGCTCGCGTCCGGGAGCGCCTGCCTGGCCCGGCTTCGGCCGGACGAAATGGAGAGCCTGGAGGCGCCCATCTCCGCCGAGGAGATCGGGGAGGCAATCGGGCGTACGTCAACGGGGAAGACACCGGGACCGGACGGTTTTCCCCAGGAATTCTTTGCGGCTTACAAGGACACCCTGGTCCCGCGGCTGAGAGCCCACTATGCGGAGGCGCTTGAGAGGGGTTTCTTCCCCCTGGAATCCGACCTGGCCACGATTGTGGTTTTGCCCAAATCCACGCCGCCGCCCGCTGATAGAGCGGCCTATCGCCCAATTTCGCTCATCAATACTGACGTGAAACTCTATGCGGCGGTTCTGGCCCAACGACTTAAGCCCATGTTGTCGACCTTGGTCCACCCGGATCAATGTGGCTTCATGCCCGCTCGGGGCACGCGCCACTGTCTGCGCCGTCTCCATGTGGCCTTGGCCCATCGCCATCGACTGACCCCGTACCTCGCCCTCCTCCTCGTTGACTTCGAGAAGGCTTTCGATTCGGTGGGGTGGGCCTACCTCTTCGATGTCCTGTCCCGTATGGGCTTTGGCCCCCGGTTCCTGGGGATGGTGCGAGTCCTCTATGCCCGGCCCCGTGCCAGAGTGCTGGTCAATGGTGCGTTGTCAAGGCCCTTCCGGATTGGCCGGGGGACGAGGCAGGGTTGCCCATTGTCGCCCCTTCTCTTCGCCCTGGCGATGGAGCCTCTGGCCGCCTTGATTAGATCCGATCCCCTCCTTCGGGGGTGGGAGTGGCCCGGCTTGGAAGCCGACAAAATCGCCCTCTATGCGGATGATGTCCTCCTCTACCTGGGGGACCCAGCGAGCTCCGGACCGCGCGCACTATCCATCCTGAGCCGCTTCGGCCGGGCGTCGGGTCTCTCCCTCAACCCACGGAAGTCGGTCCTGGTACCGTTGCACCCCTCCAGGGAATGCTTTGACTGGCAGGAGACCATCCCTCTGCGTCGCTTAACATTTCAGTACCTGGGCATTTGGGTCTCCCTCCTCCCGGAGCTAAGCTGGGCGCTCAACGTCTCCCCCCTGGTCAAGAGAGCCAAGGTCGATCTGGCGCGGTGGCAGCAGCTGCCCCTCAACCCGCTGGGAAGGGTCGCCCTCTACAAAATGATGATCCTTCCCCGGTTTCTGTATGTCTTGCAAAACACTCCCCTCTCCTTTCCGCGCCCGTGGTTCCGCGAGCTCGACGGGATGGCGACGAGATTTCTCTGGGGCGATGGGAGGCGGCGGCTGGCTCTGTCGACGTGCCGTATTCCCACCTTTGACGGGGGCCTGGGCATGTCTGATCTTTACCTCTACTACATGGCCACCCGCCTACTGGTCATTCACGACTGGTATGGAGGGGGTTGGTCCGACCCGGCCTACAGGGTGGAACTTCACGGCTTGGGCTTCTCCGACATCCAAGACCGCCTGGACGGCGCCCCCATCCCTGCTTCTTGCCCGGACATCACCAGGGCTGTGTTCCTGTCCTGGAGAGCGGCGCTCCGCCTCACCCGATGGACGGGACGGTTGACCCGGGTCACTCCCCTGTGGCACGGGACGTGGTTGCGGGAGGTCACAACGCTGGAAGGCTTCAAATCATGGGATCTTATCGGCATATCCCAGCTGGGGGACGTCTGGCGGGGAGGGCGGATGTGTTCCTTTTCGGAGCTGCAAGCGCGTTTTTCCCTTCACTCCTCCCAATTTTACCGCTACCTCCAGCTGCGCCACGCCATACGCACCTACACGCCACTGGACGTCCGGCTGCCGGATCACAGCCCTCCGGAGGCTCAGGTTCTGCTGGGCAACCTGGGGAGGGGGGGCATCTCCAGGATCTACCGCTCCCTCATTAACTGCACCCCTACATCCCTTGCGGGTCTTAAGGAGCGCTGGGAGGGATGGGTGGGTCCCCTGGACGAGGCCGACTGGCGGGACGCCCTTATGGCCCCCCGGTTGGTGACGGCTTCCGCTAAGCTGCGACTCATCCAAATCTATTATCTCCACGCGGCGTACCTCACACCAGCTCGCCTTCACCGTGCGGGCCTCTCCGGGGATGCGGCCTGCCCCCGATGTGGTTCCGACCCGGCAGACTTCCTGCATATGGTGTGGTCCTGCCCGGCCCTGGAGGGGTTCTGGAGGGGCATTGAGACCGAACTTACGGAGGTCCTGGGGTGGGAGGTGCCCCATGATCCAAGACACTCGCTGCTGGGCATCACGGATGGCTTAGATGGCTCGCGCTCAGAGCAACTGTTTCTCATGACGGCCTTGATGGTGGCCAAGCGCGACATTGCTGCGGCATGGAAGCAGCCGCTGCCGCCAAGTGTGGCCAAATGGGGCGCTGGGGTGGACTGGTGCGCGGCGCAGGAACGTACTCTCTATCAGGCACGAGGATGCCCCAAGAAATACCGAAAGGTTTGGGGGAAATGGCTAGGCAACATACCTTAACGGGGTGGTGTGGGGGCTGGGGGGAGGATTCTGGGGGCGGGGGGGGGCGGGGGGTGCTTCCTAATGCTTTGCTGTGTGATACCGATTCGGAATACCAGACTGTTTTTGTTATTGTGCTGTTTAAAACAATAAAACTTGTTTATCAAAAAAAAAAAAGATAAGAGGATGAACAAATGTGCAACCTGATACACTGATAAGCTTAATAATGAAGGAAGAAAATTGTGAGGTATTAAATGAAAGTGGATAAAAAACACACTGACCTTCAACAGACAAACCTTAATATCCAAATTATCATCCTGGCTGATGTTAACTACTGCAGCAACAAGTAAATTGAGCCTAAAAACAGACTGACATAACTCTTATATGGTGAAAGAGCCTTGCACCACAACAGCTAAGTCTGAAAATGAGGCAATGCAATTAGATGAGTTTGCCAAATTCGAAACAAAAAAATGAATCCGAACAGGGAGGAATTGTGATCCTATTACAACTTAGATACAAATGACATACCTATAACCAAGAATATAAATACCTAATGTTCTTATTTCAACCTAGTTATGGAGAAGTTACTTCACCTTTAAGAAAACTATTCCCACAAGCTATGCAGTTGACTGCACATCACCTCATCTGGCCAAATACATCAGCCAAGCTCTATTTCTAATCTGCCTTAAATTATCAGTTCATCATTAGAATATAGCTGTGTGCCTGACTTGCTGAAAAAAAGTTCTGCTAACCCAGTCTGCCTTGAGAATCAACCTACCACAGGATTACCATTTTCTATGAAAATCGCCAAGTACTGGGCTGAATCCCAGCTCAAGAACTATCTGTAAGGAAACAAATTAATCAGCTATTTTCAATCAGGTTTCCATATGGCACAAAGAACTGATAAATCAATATTGGGAGGGATGGGTACCACTACAACAATTTTTGACAAGAGTGACAGCTGCCTACTGATTGTTTTAGGCTTGTCCTCAGCCTCTAATGCAATGAACCATAACAGATTCTCTATTACACTCTAAAAGAAAGGCTCAGAATAAATGGTACAGTTCTAAAATGCTTTGAATCCTATCTTGCAGACGGACATTTATGTGTTAAAACTCAAGAGCCTCCCTCTGAATAGATGCCTGTGACCTGGGGTGTCATTATCGGCACCCTTAGTTTTGAATATTTATATTGAACCCCTTGGATGGCTACTTGCCTATATGAGAATTCAGGATCATCCCTACACTGATGATACACAGTTATACCTTAGCCTCTCAGCAGATGCTTTTCACACAGTCTTATCTTCCTGCATATATAACATCCACATATGGTTAAAAGATCGATACCTAATACTAAATGATTAAAAACTTAATTTCTCAGACACTTATCATGCATACCAAGACCACTATCCACAAAACCCGGGAGGCGTGGGCCGCCGTCTTGCCTGCTCTTACAGACGATGATTGGGCCGAAGCTTTGGCCAGTCCTCGATATGCAGCCGTGTCTACCAGATACCAATTAATCCAGTTCAAATACCTCCATAGGGTGTATTAGACTCGCCATAGGCTCTGGAAAATGGGTGTAATCCCATCTCCGATGTGTCTCCGCTGCCACGCGGACGATGGATCATTTTTACATACGATGTGGGGTTGCGTGGCGATTCAGTCGTTCTGGTCTGGCGTGGTGTCCTGCCTGGGTCGTGTCCTGGCGTGGGATATCCCGTTGGATCCCAGACTGGCGCTTTTACACAGCACAGAGGACATTGGGGGGGAATCGCTACAAGAGACATCTCTTATTCTTGGGCCTCACTTTAGCCAAGCGTGACATAGCACAACATTGGAAAGACTCGTCCCCACCCAGTGTCACCACGTGGAAAAAGGCACTAGACAGATGCATATCTGCAGAGGTTGTAGTATTTCAGTCAAGGGGATGTCCACAGAGAC
Organism: Triturus cristatus; assembly: GCF_964204655.1. Taxonomy (NCBI): domain Eukaryota; kingdom Metazoa; phylum Chordata; class Amphibia; order Caudata; family Salamandridae; genus Triturus; species Triturus cristatus. Next base: position 1,206,863,684 of record NC_140591.1, on the reverse strand, counting down.
ACGGAAAGATCTGGTCCTGGTGGGCCACCTACAGAGGTATCGAATTCCCCCCAATGTCGCAGTCTGCCGCTCGTGACCCGATTGAACAATTAGTGGTAAACAACCTACCTGTTTAGTGTATAGTGTTAATGAAAAGTGGTGGGGAAATTCTTGGCATCTACTTGTAATGTTTCTTGAGTATGTATGGTGCGCTTCGGGGGGGGGTCATGTTTCCTTGGTCTGATGTTCGGCAGGCTATTGGGGTTTTTGTATAATGTATCCAGAGATATCATTTGATGCTCTTCCTTTGTATTTCTCTTGTTGGGTTCTGCCCATCTGGTACACTGAAAATTCAATAAAATCTGTTGTTAAAAAAAAATGGTTCAATCCCTTGACACATCTCCACCTTTCTGTTCATCCATTTTGTATTAAGCATGTAGCATTTCTGACACTTTGATGTTAGACAACAGAGAGAAGGGTATCCCCATCTAGTATGTGAATTGCACAATGAGAAACCAGGAAACCTGGGATCAATCATTACTTCTTCGTTTGACCACACTGTGTGATCTTAGGAAAGTATTTTATTTCACTATGCCATATTTTACAGCACCTGAACTGCATCATCCTAGCATATGGGAGGTACAAAATCCTCTTCTATATTTTATTTAATTGACATTGCTTTGTCTATACTAACAATTTAGGCCACACACAATGTGCTCATGAGAACCGACTGTCCCCTGCCTTCACTGATAGCATCGATGTCAGGTGGTGGTAGACATGAAAAGTTTTGAGTTCATGTTTAGAAACTGTAACTTCTATTGAATTGCTCTCAAAGCTGTGATGCAGTGTAATGTACTAAAGGAAATGCTTCTGCCTGTTAAAGACATGTTGCATTTTAAAGAGCCTTTGTCAAGTTCTCCATCAAAGTATGGCCGCCTGCAGTAATGGCAGCCTGCAGTAACTTGTCAGGATCTAGAGCACAATTACCAAGAACGTCTTACAGATTGCAACAAACAAGTGCTTAGTAGTATGCTTACAATCACATTTGACCAGTGATATTAGTGAAAATGTAAAGATAGATAGATAGATAGATAGATAGATAGATAGATAGATAGATAGATAGATAGATAGATAGATAGATAGATAGATAGATAGATAGATAGATAGATAGATAGATAGATAGATAGATAGATAGATAGATAGATAGATAGATAGATAGATAGATAGATAGATAGATAGATAGATGATAGATAGATAGATTTTATTGCACAATTACTTAAAATCATTGCAATTCTTACAAAAGAGTAATAACTCAATTTCCATGTTCTGTTAAAAAGAGTTTGTGTTTGGTGTGGCTAAAATTCTGAGTGATCTTCAATAGAAAGTGTAGATTTTATTGCAGACATGAATTTCGCAAAACGGGAGGCCAACAGGACGGAATCACCCTTCATGCGCTCCTCTAGTGCCTCTCGGCATGTCTGTACATTAAGGATGCGCCAGATGGAACGCAGCCAAAACGTTTGCAGGTAGAGTAGGATTTCACAAATACATATGATGTGGATAAGACTTTCTTCCTCTTAGCCGCAGAAGCGACACTTGAAGGGTGCATCTTCCTTGTACCTCTGGCCATACTTATATGAAATCAGGGGGATTAGACCACAACGTAGTCTCATTAAATAATGTTTCGCTGAAGGCTTCAGGGGAGATATTTAATAGTATGGCAAGGTTTCACGATCATAACGTTTTGCCGCCCAGCTGCCATGGGAAAGATTTTGCACGGCTAGTGCATCATGTTCAGCTGACAAGATCTTAGATTGTTTGGTTAACAGTTTTGCAGCCACACCTATGGATGACCAGATCCAATGGGCTTCCAAAGCATCCATGCAGTGCTTTTGAAATTTACTCCAGGTGAAAATGTAAATGTCCTTCTCCTTTTCATTTCTGCACAAGTCACATATTTGCAGATCATGATGCTGACTAGTTCTGCCTCTCTTCAACGGTCCCCTTAAGGCACTGCATCAGTTCACTTGTGGGATAGAGGTGAGGCTGTAGGGATGGTGTGCACTGCCTGGACACAGCATCGATTTAGGGGTAGGGAGATGCTGCCAGCTGCTCTGGCTTATTCCTTGTTCTTCCAGACAAGGACAACAGTCTTCCCTGGATGTTGCCAAGCTGTAATTCAATGCGCACCCAGCCCTGGGACCCTCAACACGACAGGGCCTCGCACAGATTGAATGTACTGCGCAAGCGTGATCCAGTTGGAGCAAGGCATGGTGACAGAACCAGAGTGCCATCCACGCTGACCAAAAAATGCCTGGAGTGGAAGGTTGCCAGTCAAACTATAAGTATACTAGTCCCCAGTAATGAGTGCCAAAGCCACCTGTGAAAATTAACTACTGCCTTCCCTACATTTCCCTGCTCATGAAAGATCTTTCAGACAGAAGGTGATGAATTGGATGTCTGCAGCCTTTTGTGCAAGGTCACAGTCATGATGGGACCACAAAATGCTGCTCCATATGGTGCACTTGCTAGTTTGTGTACACTACTGGGTTCACACTTTGCACCTGATTCCTACTGGACTGGAGATCACACTCCAATAAGGCATGTTATTCTCCATTCAAACAGTGCACCTGTGTGGTTTGCTCCTGTGATTTGAAGATGGCCTCACCTTTCTCAATTTGCTAGAGTAAACAGTATCGATCTGAGCTCCCGCTGTAATCCAATTTTGGGCATATGGTAGTTGGCGCCAGTTGCAGGATTTCCAACTGCATTTAATTATGCTTTACTTCTAAGAAGAAAAATATCTAAAGCACCAAAGTCTCTTAGAACTACTTTTCATGCAACTGAGAAGCGTGATTGTAAGGAATTTACCTCTGACATCATCAGACCGATATTTAATATGGCATCATCATCATCATCTACTAAAAAAAGACAATGACTTTTAATTCTATGCTAAGTATTGCCTGGCGGACTGGGTAGCAATAGCAATTACATATTTGCAATGAGCCACTTAATTAATCAAGTTGCATGCAAAAACTAGAGCCCTGTATATTATAAGTGGAGAATGATTGGGCCCTATAATCTGCGGTATAGGAGTGCTCATCCATGGTAGGCCTACATTTTGCGAAAATCCTGGCATTGTGCATAATAGCAAAAGACACATAATTGATGGACGGAATGCAGAACAAATCAAAACATTCACCCCCAGTCAAGAGATCTGGGTTTAATCCATCATTCTTTTGCTCACCATGCCACCCCAGTTTAGACCTGGCCATATGCAAATCAGTCTTGACCCTGTGCCTCATGGGAACAGTCAATTTTTGGACCGGAAACAAGCATCCTAGGACCGGTTTCGGGATTCACACCTCTTCAGCCAGGATAGCTTGATTAAAGTGGCACAGTGAGCCCAGGACCCACGTCTGGGCATACCTGGCGCACTTTGGGCGAGAAAGCAAAAGACACATAATTGATGGAAGGAATGCAGAACAAATCAAAACATTCACCCCCAGTCAAGAGATCTGGGTTTAATCTATCATTCTTTTGCTCACCATGCCACCCCAGTTTAGACCTGGCCATATGCAAATCAGTCTTGACCCTGTGCTTCATGGGAACAGTCCAGCCCGAACTGCCAAGCCAGGTCCTCCCTGGACCGGAAACAAGCATCCTAGGACCGGTTTCGGGGTTTCACCCCTCTTCAGCCAGGATAGCTTGATTCCAGTGGCACAGTGAGCCCAGGACTCACGTCTGAGCATACCTGGCGCACTTAGGGCGAGAAAGCAAAAGACACACAATTGATGGACGGAATGCAGAACAAATCAAAACATTCACCCCCAGTCAAGAGATCTGAAACCCCGAAACCGGTCTAAGGATGCTTGTTTCCAGTCCAGGGCGGACCTGGCTTGGCAGTTCGGGCTGGACTGTTCCCATGAGGCACAGGGTCAAGACTGATTTGCATATGGCTGGGTTCAAACTGGAATGGTATAGTGAGCAAAAAAATTATGGATTTAGGCCCAGATCTCTGTACTGTGGTGAATGTATGACATTGTTCTGCATTCTGTCCATCAACTGTTGTTTTTGCATTTGTCACCCCGAGTGGGACGGGTATGCTCAGACGTGAGTCCCGTGCTCTCCATGCCACTGGGATCAAGCTATTCTGGCTGAAGAGGGGGGAAACCCCGAAACCAGTCTTAGGATGCTTGTTTCCAGTCCAGGGAGGACCTGGCTTGGCATTTCGGGCTGGACTGTTTCCATGAGGCACAGGGTCAAGACTGATTTGCATATGGCTGGGTTCAAACTGGAATGACATGGTGAGCAAAAAACGATGGATTTAGGCCCAGATCTCTGTACTGGGGTGAATGTATGACATTGTTCTGCATTCTGTTCATCAACTGTTGTTTTTGTATTTGTCACCTCGAGTGGGACGGGTATGCTCAGACGTGAGTCCTGTGCTCTCCATGCCACTGGAATCAAGCTATCCTGGCAGGGAGGACATGGCTTGGCAGTTCGGGCTGGACTGTTCTCATGAGGCACAGGCTCAAGACTGATTTTCATATGACTGGGTTCAAACTGGAATGGCATGGTGAGCAAATAAATCATGGATTTATGCCCAGATCTCTGTACTGGCGTGAATGTATGACATTGTTCTGCATTCTGTCCATCAACTGTTGTTTTTGCATTCTGCATAATATACATTGTGTTGACTCTACCACAATGCTTGGATACCTATAGGGTTTTATTCTTTCATTAGTTTTATATCCCAGAAACCTCCGGTATGAACACTTCCTCTTCCCCCCAAAAACGTTTTAAAAAACTTGTTAAAAGGGTAACTGCATTGCTGAGTATATTTTCGATATGCTATCAAGTGTTGTATCTCCTCTGGAGTTCTATCAAGTAAAACAAGAGCATGTCAAAGGAGTGTTCCAGGTTTTTGAGGGAGGCGTACTCTTAAAAACACACAAAAAATAAGAAATAAATAAATGAATAAATAATATGAACTTATGAATTTTAAATATACAACAACTTTTAGATACAGCATCAGAGATTCCATTAAGGGCACTGTGGTTAATACTTTCTACATTTAAACATCAAATAAAACAGAGTTGATTTAAAGGCACACCTTTTCTTCATCCATTATTTTCTATCCATCATTTATTGTGACTCTTTTTGTCCCTCTTTCAAAACACAGTTGTTTGCCATTATCTTCACAAGGTACAATGCTTAATTAATACATTTATTAAGTCTACTAATTTTTATAAATTCTACATGAAGTCTTACACTTTGTACAATATTCATTTTTAATTTGTGTAAATAAAAAAATGAATATATTTGTGTGTTACAGCATTGTTCTTTCTCAAAATATTTGATCAAAATATCCTTCAAAAAAGTGATAAATTGAGCTCTGCCAAGCTTATAGGAAATAGGGTTAAGGACTCTTACAATATCACAGCCTCTAACATTTACAGTAACAATGCAGAGCATTGAATAAAAGAGAAATGTGGAGAGCTATTTCTTAGCTGTGCCATCTTTCTGAATCATAAAGGATAATTTGAAAACAAGCATCAGCGCATTCAAAATAAACTAGGCAATATAAATGCTACCTGTTGTCTGTTTATACCATTCACATAATAATAGGACACAACTAAATGATGTGACAAAAGATGAGAGAAAAAAAAGTGCAAAGGGAGGTCACCAGTAACGAGTTTTGGGCAGAAATAAACCAATTCACAAGGCATTGATTTGGTGTGAAAACGTTTCTGTTAAATTGCTGTTGAGAATTCTTTAACCCTGAACGAGGAAAGTAATTCCTAAACAGCCTGGTTGTCAGGGGAGATTTGACATTTGGTCATGCTGCACCAGTTTAGTACACATACTTTTCATATTCCCCAGTAAAAATGAGCAGCAGCATAAAAAGAGATATAAGTCTTGGGATTAAGAATGCATGGGATTCTCACTGGACCGATAAAAATGCTCTAATACTGCATGGGTTATCACAGGAAGTGGATTTCGATTAGTTCTCGATGAAATATTACCTTAATATTACAAGTTCTTCAAGTCACGATGCTGATCATGCAGTAATGCTGCATGATTTCCTCAGAAAGTTATATTTTTCCCCCACAAAATTTGATTGGGTTCACCTGGCAAAATGTGTCTGCTAAATCTGCATGCTCGGTATGATATTACTGTTCCAATTCTAATCCTATTTCAGGAGTAAACACCCATTCGCACCTCAATCAGGACAATCATATCCTTTTGAATTTGGACCCTGATGCGCATGTAGAGGAATATTTATGAGAGTTTTGTGTCATGCTTGCAGCACACAATGTGGTACATGCTTGACACAAGTCTCTTAGTTATATTTATGAAACCATGTAAACCACTTTGCGTGGCCTTAAAGCTGGAGTAATGCGTTGCATTACTCTGCACCAAGGAGGCGTTCCATGGGCACTGTGTGGGGGTTCCCACGCAACTCCCATGGTTTTTGACACATTCATGATTTACCAAATCTGGGAATGTGCCAAAAAGATACGCCTTCTTAGGAGAGGTGTAACGAGGAGAAATATCTTTATTTCTCCTCGTTATTTTCTCTTTCTATGTGTGCTGCATTCTCCAACAAATATAGAAAGAAGAAAAAGCCTCCCAGGATTGTTTTTGTACAGGAAAACTCTAGGCTGCAAAATGGTAGCAGCGCAAGGGGAAAGGATAGGAATCCAAGGTATTGGATAAATATGGTGCATTCCTGCCTTTCTCGGTGACGCAGGGCATTGCAGCAAGGGGTCTTGCTTACTGCCCTGCACCACAAATTTCATAAATATGACCCTCAGTTTTTCTGGAGAACTCAAGGTAAGTCCTCTACACTGGAGCATTGTATTAAAAAAAGAACCAATTAATAATGTTGCCATTTGATAGTCTTCTGACTTTCTTACTACAGTCTAATTTAGTATGTCAAGAATTCTCAAACTAGCAAAAAATATTACTGCACTTTCTTCAAGGCTAAGAAAATGTCTGTCTAATCCCGCTAAAACACCAGAGATTCTGATTAAATCTGACAACTGGTTACAAAGCAATGATACTGTGCCAGTTGCCTTCCTTAACCGTGATACAATGCTATTTTGGGATACATGTTTAGGATTGACTTTTGAGCATAAAGCTTTAGAGTTTGGCCAAATAGGAACCACTTATTTATATAGTTGGGAGGTAATTGGCATATGGATTTCCAACCTGTCTTCTAAAATTCCATACATGGTAATGATTCCTTAGGCTAGTGCTCTATTGACCCATTTTGGACAAAGTGTAACTTTGACGGGAAAGGTTCATGAATAGGTCAGAGATGTTGCAATCTTTTGAGGTACAATAGAACACCTAGAGGAAAATATGCATTCAATTCACAAAGATAAATCTAGACGAAAAGGTTCTGCACACGTAGATTTACACCTGAGTCGAAGCATAACAGTCCACCTAACTGAAATTTAGTGCGTTCTAGCAGAAATGTTCACCTAGTAATAGGAGTTAATGTTCCCACACTCTTACATGAGCGGGTGAGCGTGTGAACAGGTCAAAATATAACAGTAACATTACTACTAGTAATTTTAGATGTGTACTAAAGGCATAAAGCCCTCACATGTAGTTCTACATGGACACACACACACAATGTACATATCTACAACTATAAACAAGCATTTGCAATGTGTAGTTTTACATGCAAGATGAGTTGTGTTTTTTATAATTCATTAACAATTTTTGCCTTTTTTTTTTTTTACTTATGCCCAACTCTTACATTTACAGTTTTGGAATATGATATGTAAAGGAGTCTGCACTATTCCCAATTGAATTACAATTTCTTTATATATATAAAAATATATATATATATATATATATATATATATATATATATATATATATATTCACTTAAAAAACCATAGGTTTCACACACGTTATAGTTGGGAATTAGCATTTAAAAAACCTTGCAAATTCACTTAAAAAACCATAGGTTTCACACAGGTTATAGTTAGGTGGACATTTCACTCGTAAAAAACCAATGAAATTCCCCCGTTATAGTTAGTTCAGATAACTATAACTCGTGCGCTCGCAATCCACTGCTCATGATGTCACATATTACATCTCTCATGACATGGTCAGTGGCATCACTCAAGACATCACTGATGACATCATCCTTGTGATAGAGTGGCGGTCGCGCGAGTTATAGTTATCTGAACTAACTATAACGGGGGAATTTCATTGTTTTTTTACGAGTGAAATGTCCACCTAACTATAACCTGTGTGAAACCTATGGTTTTTTAAGTGAATTTGCAAGGCTTTTTAAATGCTAATTCCTAACTATAACGTGTGTGAAACCTCTGGTTTTTTAAGTGAATTTGTACGGTTTTTTAAATGCTAAGTTATGTATTTATTATTATATATATATTTTTTAAGGTTTTTCACCGTGTGCGCACCGTGCGCGCACCCCGCGATTTAAAAAAAAAAAATAAAAAAAAAATTCACCCTTGGGGGTCCTTCTGTGACCCCCTGACTAAGGCTAGGTGGTCAGAAACTCTCTTCCCTGCCCCCTTTTCACGTTTTCCACCTTTCTTTATCACTGCGACAGACAAAATGGCGGCCGACACTTCCTGATTTCGACCAATTCGAATGTTGACTGACATCAAACAACCAATCAGAATTACGTTCGCGCACGTTAGGGTGCGCGCACGGTGCGCGCATATAGATATGTATATGCTTTTAAATGCAATTTTCTCAGGAAATACTGAACAGATTGACTCCAGATATGCAAAAGGCACTTCCCTGACCTGAGGACTACCCCATTGTCAAATTTCAAGTAATTCTGTTCAGCCGTTCGGGCTGTACCTTCGACTAAAGGTCCTATGGGAAAATGCATGGGGAAAACGTGTTTTGGGACCCCCCTTTTTTCTCGGCCCCCGCTTGACGAATCACCCCGAGACTTTCAGGGTAGGAGCTGAGCAGAGCGCCCCATTAGTTTTGAAAATTTCGCGATGATTCGTCAACCGGCGCCAAAGTTATTCAAAATAGAATTTTCAGATTTCCTATGGAAACACGGTCCTAACTATAACTATCTACTGGCGACCGCCAGTAGATAATATACATATATATATATATATATATATATATATATATATATATATATATATTCACTGAAGAAACCATAGGTTTCAGGGGCGTTATAGTTAGCTGGACTTTTCACTCGTACAAAACCATTGAAATTCCCCCATTATATTTAGTTCAGCTAACTATAACTGGCGCGCCCGCAATGCACTGCTGATGACGTCACATATTACATCACTCATGACATGGTCAGTGACATCACTGATGACAAAAGAAATGCAGAAAGAAGCAACAGAAGTCCTCAAGGATGAAGAAAAGTGCAGGAAGAAAGATAACGTGCAGAAAGAACAAACAGAAGAGCAGAAAGAAGCCTTGTTGCAAAATCATCCTGTACCCTCAACTTTTTCAGACGGATACTGGTGGTAACTGAGTCTTACTAACCAGTCCTAGAGCCAGTGTTATGTTTAAAGACACTCAGAATACAGTGAAAACACCTACATAAACTAGGGAACACTATGCGTTGGGGTCCCCCTGTGATTAGCATGACCTCCTCTGTAAGCCCCTAGTATATAATAGGGCAGGGGATTAAAACTACCTCTTAAAACGCGACACAGGGCGTGTTTGCAGACGTCACCTCAAGCCCCGTCCCCTCCCTTCCCCACTGTGTAAACACGCCCTGTGGCCGTTTTAAGTTGGGAGATTAAGTCCCCTTGAATCCTGAGGTTCCCTAGGGTCCAACTAGACCACTAGGTACCTCCAGTAAGTGCCACAGAGCTGCGTTGCAGAGAGATGTAAAAAGGGGCACTGCCTAGACCACCTCTCTGCAACGCAGCGCAGTGGCGCTTACTGGAAGCACCTGGTGGGCTAGTTGGCCCCCAGGGTCCCTCAGGATTGAAGGGGAATTATTTCCCTAACTTAAAATGCGCCACAGGGCGTGTTTGCACACGTTAACTCAGGCCCCGTCCCCTCCCTTCACCACTGTGTAAACACGCCCTGTGGCTGTTTTTAGTTGGGAGATTAAGTTCATTTGAATCCTGAGGGTCCCTAGGGTCCAACTAGCCCACTAGGTACCTCCAGTAAGCGCCACAGAGCTGCGTTGCAGAGAGATGTAAAAAGTGGCACGGCCTGGACCACCTCTCTGCAACGCAGCTCAGTGGAGCTTACTGGAAGCACCTGGTGGGCTAGTTAGCCTCCAGGGGCCCTCAGGATTGAAGGGGAATTATTTCCCCAACTTAAAACGCGCCATAGGTCGTGTTTGCATATGTCACCTCAGGCCCCGTCCCCTCCCTTCCCCACTGTGTAAACACGCCCTGTGGCCGATTTAAGTTGGGAGATTAAGTCCCCTTGAATCCTGAGGGTCCCTAGGGGCAAAATATCCCACTAGGTACGTCCAGTAAGCACCATTGCAGAGAGGTGTAAAAAGGGGCATGGCCTGCACCACCTCTCTGCAACGCAGAGCAGTGGTGCTTACTGGAAGCAACTGGTGGGGTAGTTGGCCTGCAGGGTCCCTCAGGATTGAAAGGGAATTATTTCCCCAACTTAAAATGCGCCACAGGGCGTGTTTTCACACGTCACCTCAGGCCCCGTCCCCTCCCTTCACCACTGTGTAAACGCGCCCTGTGGCCGTTCTAAGTTGAGAGATGAAGTCCTCTTGAATCCTAAGGGTCCCTAGGGTCAAACTAGCCCACTAGGTACCTCCAGTAAGTGCCACAGAGCTGCGTTGCATAGAGGTGTAAAAAGGGGCATGGCCTCAGAACACCTGTCTGCAACGCAGCTCCCTGGCGCATACTGGACATACCTGTTGGGCTAGTTGGCCATCAGGGACCCTCAGTATTGAAGGGGAATTAATTCCCCAACTTACAACTGGCCAGGGGGCATGTTTGCAGAGTGCTGCAAGGAGGGGGCGTGGCCTCCGGCGCGATGCCGGTCTTTTATTTATTTTATTTTTTTAAGAAGGAGGGCTGCGTGGCCTCCCTTCTTTTTCTAATTTATTGGCCCTGGGGACCCCATCCCCCAGGGCCTGCACCCTAATTATTTTTGTTGAAAAAAATTAATTTGGAAGGGGAGCGCGTGGCCCCCCTCCCAAGGCCTTAATCGGCCCCGGGGACCCCAACCCCCGGGGTGGGCCTTTGTTTTTTATTATTTAAAAAATATATATATTTATAGAAACACCTAGGACATGCTGGACAAACCGTATGTACCTATCACCATGACGATTTGCGTGATATTCATTAAAAGGCGACTATGCATACAATGAATCCACGTGGAATGTATTTACACGCTAGTGAAGCTCTGACGTGTCTGACGCCCTGTCGTGCCTAATCCCGGCGCCCCCGCCGGTGGGTACTCTCCAAGTAGACACCCTTGTTGTTTATTTATACAAACATGGGTAGCTATTGATGGGCACATTTAATACACACGCACACCAAGCCATTCAAAGGGGATTCGACAAAAATTAGACCAAACTATGCAAGAAATTCCCCTCACGGTTAATAAAACACACATCCACCGCCGGATGTGTAATACTTTTTATTTTTCTCTCTGGAAAGGAGACAAACCTCACTTGAGAGTCACAGTGTGCTCCTGGCTGAGCCCAATGCTGTGTTATACCCACCAGTGCCCGCCGAGTGCCACACACCTCTGTGTTGGATTCCACCAGCTAGTGCATATGCTATGACACTCTCTAGCCCATGTGCACTGTAACACCACCCCGTGAATATGTCATGACACACTTGCCTTTGCACGGGTTATATCGCCCCATCTAACCTGCCTTCATCGATGCCTATGTTATAACGCACAGCGCTATGCCATACATATTACAATCTGGGATCCATATCTTTGTCACAGTGCATATGCAACGTTACACTTCCCAGCACATATTTTATATTACAACTTTAGAGACTAGTTAGGTTACACAACACTGCCCTGTGCATATTACACTCCAAGGCGCATATCGCAAAGCACGCGCTAGTGCCTGTGCTATCTCTTACTCTCCAATGAATCTGTCATTGCGCACAATGTATTGCATATTATATTTCACGCCCGGTTCATCTTATATCACACTTTTTGGTGCATAGTTTATACCATATACTATATCTATTTTTCATTTTCAATCGTGCTCTCAGAACTATGTTCTATATAACACTGCGTCCACCTACCCTTTTCAAGAGCATTACATTTTGTGATGGGGGTGGAGGGTCAGGGGGTGTTTCTGCCAAGTGAGCCCAGAGTCACAGTCACAAACGTCCTCTTCTTCCTGAATAAAAGTGAGATTATGCTGCATACATGTTCATATTTTAAGTAGTTCGCACAGACACACATTTTAAAAACAATAAAGTTCATAATACCCACCTTCTCTGAACAGTTAGCTTGCTGCCCCATCCACCTCCTCCCTATCCTCTGTTGTCTGAAACCATGGACTAGCCTCCTCCCTCCTGCCATGAATGGTCTGATGTGCTGCCACTGCCCTTCATTTAGCATGATGTACCAGTCCACTCCTCCTGCCCTCCATTGCCCAATTCTATGGCCCATCATTGACCTCCTGCTTAGCCTCTGTGCTTAGCTTGCTGCCCCTATTCTCCTTCCCTCCGCCCTCTGATGTCTTTGTGCATGCCCCTGCTCCATCCTTTTTGCCCACCATGTTCCATGGACCTGCCACTCCTATCTACTCTGAGTGTTCTGTTGAGCTGCCACTCCCCTCCCACCTGCCTAGCATTGTCAGATGATTGTAACCTGCCCCTGCCACCTCCACCCTTCCTGTCCACATGCCATGCCCCTATCCCCTTCCTCCTGTCCTCCATGGTCCATTTTACTGCCACACCCTTCTGCCCTCCCTGGTCTGTTGTGCTGCAACTGCTCCTCCTGCCTGCCCCGCGCGGTCTGTTGTGAGGCCCCTTCCCCTGAACTCTCTTGTCTGTGCCCAGGTCCTGACCCTCCCTTCTATCCTCCATGGTCCTTTGTGCATGCCCCTGCACCCTCCTTCTTGCCCATCATAGCCATTGTGCTGCCACTAACACTCCTGCTTGCCATGCATGGTCTTCTGTGCTGCCATGGCCCCTCCCACCTTCCCTGTGTGGTCAGCTAGCTCCCCGTGACCCCTCCCACCTTCCCTCCATGGTCTGTATGTATGCCATCATAGTCTCACTGTTGCTCTCCATGGTGTGTCTTGTTTCTTTTGCCCATCCTGCCTGACCTCCATGGTCATCTTGCTGCTCCTGCCCTGCCCCCTTGCCCCCAGCCCTCTGTTTCCATGTGCAGACCCCTATTCCCTCCCTCCTGGCTTGTCTGTTCCATTGTAATGCCCCTGATCCGTCCCTCCTGCCCTTTATCGTCTGTTATGCTGCAGCTTTCTCTCCTGTCTGTCCATTATGGTCAGGTAGCTACCATTGCCTCTTTCCCCTCTGTTCTCTGTCGTCCATGTGCATGGTTCTGTCCCCTCCCTATTGCTTTCTATGGATTGTTGTGCTGCACTCCCGTTCCGCATGCCCTGTGTGGTGTATTGTGCTGCTGCAAACCCTGATGCCATCCCTGTAGGGTCAGTTTGGTGCTCCTCTCCATGTCCCTCCTGTCCTCTGTTATCCGAGTCTATGTCCCTACCCCAATTCCTCCTGCCTACCATGATCCAATGTACCATACTTGCGAACATTTTGAACTTGGTAAGAGGGAGATTTTGAAAAAAAACTGGGATATTGATTTTCCCCTTGAGTTACATTGAACAAGAGGAGATTGTAGACAGGAGACAGATCAAATAAAGCCCATTTGAGCTTAAAAACATTGGACGTTTCCCGGCTGAAACGGGTCTGTTGGCATGTATGTTTGTACTACCACTGCCTTTTCCTTCTGCCCACAATGGTCTATTATATTGCCACAGCCTCTCTTGCCAGTCCTGTATTGTTGGTTTGTTGCCCCTGCCCCTGCCCTCCTTTCCACTGCCCTCCATAGTCTGTTGTGCTGCCACTGCCCTTCCTGCGTGCCCAGTGTGGTCAAATTGTTGCCTCTGCACTCTCCTACCTGCCTTCAATTTTTAGAGTCCGTGCCCCTGACCAGAGCTGGCAAAAAGTTCAGAAACTTTCGCGAAGATTCGTCAATCGGTGCCAACGTTATTCCAAATAGAATGTTGCGGATTTCCTATGGAAAATAGGTCCTAACTATAACTACCTACTGGCAACTGCCAGTGGGATATATATATATGAGTTTGGCTTTTTAGCTTCTCCTATACAGAAAATAATATATTTCCGTACTATGCAATATAATGAAAAACCTATTATTATCAGTCAGTCAAAAAGGCTTTATTTCGATAAAAACATATCATAAAAGCTGGATATAAATAATTTTAAAAAGTTATTTACAACAATCACTATGTTCATTGGTTTTTAAAAAAAGAGTACATACATTCTACACAAGTTAAAAAGCAGTTAGTGCAAATTGATAGTAAAAAGTAATTAAACATTAGATTTAAGCCTTTTGCTACGTAGATACCAGGCACATGATAAGAATTTAGGGGCATATCAGCAACAGACGGCGATAAATATCGCAAAGCGCGCTTAGCGCTTTTATATTTATCGCTGCCTATCGCTGTAATTTATCGCCTGGATAACGCGTTATTAACAACGCGTTACTCCAGAGCGATAAAGTTTACATCAAAAGTGGCGTTATGCGGGAATATCGCTGGTAAACCAGCGATATTCCCACAGCGATAGAAGAAACCTTGACGATAGGGAGATGTGGATTCAGCCACTGAATCCACCTCCCATGTCATAGATAGGGTAGTCATGAAAATTAGCAGACGTAAAATACCGGCGATAACAGTGGTTAACGCTGTATTTTACATCGCTAAGGGTGTCCTGGGCCGTATTGTAAATACGGAGTAGGGCAGTTAGAGATCCTTTTCCCTTAGTTTTTGCAGGGAACGCCTACTTTGCATCTCATTAGAGATGCAAAGTGAGGCGTAAACTAAACAGGAGCTGATTCAAGGAAACACGCGATAGCGTGTCCTTGTAAATAATGCGATCAAATTATCGCCGCTTTTCGGCCGAAAACGGCCGCAAAAGCGGCGATAATTTTGTATCGCCTCGTTGTTAATATGCCCCTTAGATAGACCACAAACATATAGTGGACGTTAAAATACGCAAGGCCTCAATATGGGACCTAGTGCCTAAGAGGCGACACAGTGCTTTGAGCCACTTTTGTCTGGGTTTCGCATACTCCGGGCATTGAAACAAAAAATGCGCTAAGGTCTCAGAACTAGTTATACAGAAGGGGCAAAATGCGGTAGTCTGAGCCGGAAATTTCCAGCGTGCGGTGAATGCTCGTAATGGGAGAGTCCCAACTCTAAACTTGAAATAAAGAGCTCTATCAAACGGTTTCTCGATGATGTCCAAATAGAGTTCCCGAATGGGATAGTCCTTGAACTTTAGAAAGTCCTCCGAGAGTTTTCCCAGTGAATGGTCAGCATTTGTTCGGGACATAACCCATTTCCAATATAAAGTCTTTAGAGTTGCCTTTGGAGGAGAGAATCTGTCGTCCCATGCTTTCCTTAACCCAAGATCAACAAGTAAAGTTTTTACATCTTTTAACCACTTTATCTTGTGCCATCCCGGTGATGCCATTATTTCGGACAACCCTTTGGCGTATTTGGCGAGTTCTGGAACTCGCCACAACCGGGCCCATAAGAGCAATGGCCGGAGTTTAGCAAGGTCAGCAATCGGGCGGCAGCCTAGATCAAGCATCAATGGTAAGGTTGGCGTGCCCTGAGGAAGTAGCATCAATGACCTGCAAAATTTATTTTCCGACCTTGACAGTTGTTCTATATTATGGGTACCCCATAATTCAGCTCCATAAAGGGCAGAACTAACTCCTCTTGCTTTGTAAATATCCATAACTGGAGCTATTGGTTTTATTGAGCCGAGGCGCTGTTCCTTTAATAGGGCCCCAGTTACCCTCTTATGGGTTAGAAGCATTTTGGCTAAATGTGGGGTCCATTGCATTGTTTGTGAAATACGTATTCCCAAATAATCAAATACCCTCTCCCTACCTAAGGGTACTGAATTCAGGACAGGGGGACGGGCAAGTTTTTTGGGGGGATTCATCACCAAATATTTAGTTTTGTCAGTATTAATAGCCAAACCCCGCTCCATACAAAAGGTCTGAAAGTTTTTAAGAAGCTTCTGGAGGCCCATTGGGGACTTAGACAACAGGAGCGTGTCATCCGCAAAAAGGAGGGTGGGAACACGCTCGCCCGCCAGGGATGGTTCATCTGAGGGATCTTTTAGCAGATGCTCAACCACACCATTAACATACAAAGAAAAAAGGGTGGGAGCAAGGACACATCCCTGGCGGACCCCTCTATCTACCGGGATTCTGTTTGTTTTCTCGCCCTGCGTGCCCCATCTAATTTGGGCAAAATTACCTTCATGGAGCCTCACCAACATCAAGAGAATATAGCACGGGAGGCCCATTTTAAGAAGGACTCCCCATAGGATCTCCCTAGGCACAAGGTCAAAGGCAGTCTTTAGGTCAATAAAAGCGAGATAAAGACTGCCTTTGCTATAACCACAACCTTCCAATAAATCAGCATTAATCTAAATACTTGCTCTATCGTGCCCGTACCTGTTCTAAACCCAGCTTGATAATCGGAGAGGATATCATTGTCTTCAATCCATTGTAGGATCCTCCCCAATATGACCTTCCCAACAACCTTTTGGGTTGTATCCAATAGGCTCATGGGGCGATAGTTAGAGGGGTCGTCCCTTAAACCTTTTTTAAAAGTAGGGACGACCTCTGCTCCCTTCCATGATTCGGGGATTGCCGAACCTTTATGGATAGCAACAAGCAGGGAGTGTATAAACTTCCCCCACTTTGAGACATCATGGCGAAGAAGGTCGCCGGGAATACCATCGCGGCCGGCTGCTTTTTGGGGCAGGATAGTATTGATAGCACACTCGACTTCTTTAATTGTAAAGTCGGGCTCAGTCATGTCATCCTCTAGTGCAGGGTGGTCAAATGGGGCTCCGGTGCTAGGCCCTTGTTGGCGGGTATACAATTGGGAGAAGTGGGTAAACCATGCTTGACTAGTAATGCTACATGTAATGTGATTACTGTCTGGTCTATTCCTAGCTCTAATAGTATCCCAAAAACGTCTAGCATCTTTGGCAGAGCTAGCCTCCTTCAGGGTGTGCCAATACTCATCCTCCCAATCCTTTTTTGCACTGGCTATCACCCGTTTATAGTTCTTTCTAGTGCACTGTATTAAGGATTGTGTTTTGCCCTTAATTACTTTAATTAGTGCTGTTTTTGCCTGCCTACATGCAGGTGTAAACCAGTCATGTGTGCCCTTCGGTTGTAAATTCATTTCAGGTTTACTCCGGAGCGCTTGTTCCAGAAAAACTTCCCCTATAGTTTTGATTGTTTCTTCAAAAATTAGTGTTGCCCTACCAGATGCAGAAGGAGTTTGAGAGATAGCATCAAACTCTAGTTGGGAAATTAATAGAGTTTGATCTATGAAATTGAGCTTAATTTCATTGAGGGCTATTTTACTCCACTTTAGGCGCCGCCCACAGTTGGATAAGAAAATTTTAGGGGCAGGCTTATGAATTATTCTATTTGTTTTGCTCGGCCACAGATTGTTTAAGGTTAAGGACAACGGGTTGTGATCGCTTTCAATAGTGGGTAGGACCGCCATATCCTGAACCGAGTTCCAAAGTATAAAATCAAGAAGGATATAGTCTATCCGTGAGGAACAGTTCACTCTATTGTAGGTATCAGCACCCATAGGATCCGAAACAGTGCGGCCATTTGCAGCTCTTAATCCAAACTCCATAGTCAATGCATTTAGCTGTATCACCCTTTGGGACCACTTTTTGATTGGTTTAATAGTTAATGCTGGTAGGCCTCTTTTTAAGTCGTCTTCCACCAAGTCCAAGATGTCCTCGGTCGCGAGGGGCTCATATGAGCAGTTAAAATCTCCCGCAACCAAGACCTGAGCCCCATCACTACAGGCTCTAAGCTCATTTTCGAGCAAGGTTACTGTGGGGGAAAGAGAACCATTTTTAGGACCTCTGGCATAAACATTAAATAATTCAAGGGCTCCCCCCCCTGTTGGGACCTCTCAACAGAATTCTTATTATATCAGGGCAGTTGGTCTTTTTTTGCGTGATATAACATCCGAGGGAGGTGCTTACCCATATAAGGAGTCCCCCCGAAGGGCGGCCCTTCCCTGTACTTGAGGATATTGCGGGCAAGAAGAAGGTAACATACCCAACTTTATGAAGGGGCTTCAGGCTCCAGGTCTCCTGGAACATACAGATCTTATGATCTTCTACCAGAGAATTCCATTCTGGCAACCCCAACTTCCTATTTATGCCAGCCAAGTTCCAACTAATAATTTTGAGTGGTTCCATAATGGGAGGGGTGCAGCTTATTGGTGGATCCAATTGATCTCTAGGGGAATTAACCACTACTTTGGTTAGATTAGGGGAGGGAGTATACTGGAAGGCTGTATCCAAATCCAGAGTGCTTCCCTGATCCGATGAAAAGAACACCGGAGGAAGAAGGTCAGTAGAGTTGGTTTGTAGATACGAGGTGGAGTAATAAGTACGTCAAAGTCCTAAATTGCGGTCAGGGAGTTCCCCCATGTAACCATAGCTAGGAGAGACACAAGGGTAATACTCATTCATATACCTACCAGAAAACTATTACCCTGAATTGGCCATTGGATTTGGGGACTTGACAAGGATAAAAGAAATCTAAGCCAACTACTCTGATTGTGCTACTAAAAGACTCGTTTTGGCAGTTACAGATGAACTTCACGGTGTGTGCATCCCGAAAATTAACTATGATACAATCACCGGGAACCTCCTTAAATCTATTGCCTACCCAGCCAACTCTTCTAACAAACAAAACCTTCCCATCTAGCTGTCTAGGGAGAGGACTGGTTTTATTCAAGTGGTAGATGGTTTTGTTTTTCAGTTCGGAGTGTGATTCTATCTTGCCAGATGGCAGCTGAGGAACCCCTACCAATACTACCACATAAGGCATACTGGCTGGAGGTAGGTCAATATAGGGAAGGCTAAACTGTTCATTGGCACCCTTACCCACACCATTTGTTGATTTTGCCCTTGGTTCAATTACATTCTTGGATGTGGATTTATCGCCAAGAGTTTGTGGAGATGAAGCGGAACTAACTCCCTTACTTACGGGAGTAGCTCCATTACTAGAGGTGTTAAAAGTAGCCTTAGGTTGGAGAGCTTGGTCGGCTTTTGACATCTTTCTGGCTTTTATTGCTAGGCCTTTACTCGTTTTATTTCCTTTTTCCAAACTTAATGCTGAAAAATTGTCACTGCCCACCTTCCCAGTGGTAGCATTATTATTTTCAAAAGTAACGACAATTGGCGTTGGCAATGGATCTTGCGACTTCTGTTCAGTAGAAGTAGAGCTACTTTTTATGTGCAGCTTAATAAGTGATTTTAAGGAAAAAAAGTTGTCAAGAATATCTTATTATATTTTTCCGGTTTTTATAAACCTTAACGTAATACGATATAGATGTTTTTCATAATACTCACGAAGTCTGTTTTCTTGGTCTATCATCATGTGATCAGGAAGTGGGTGTACACCGTGCAGCGCTTTAAAAACATTCAGTGTGACCTTATTCCGCATGTGAACAAGGGCTCTCGAGCCCGAAACGCGTCATTTTTGTGCTGAGAGAAATGGTCGAATAAAACATCTTGCCTGAAGATTTCCGTGGTCCGTCTCTCCTTCTTCGCCGCTTGGAGGTTGTGGGAGTTCTAACGTACTCAATATATATATATATATATATATATATATATATATATATATATATATATATATGTGTATATATATATTCACTTAAAAAACCATAGGTTTCACACATGTTATAGTTAGCTGGACATTTCACTCGTAAAAAACCATTGAAATTCCCCCGTTATAGTTAGTTCAGATAACTATAACTCGCGCGCCCGCACTCCACTGCTCATGACGTCACATATTACATCACTCATGACATGGTGGGTGGCATCACTCATGACATCACTGATGACATCATCCTTGTGATAGAGTGGCGGTCGCGCGAGTTATAGTTATCTGAACTAACTATAACGGGGGAATTTCAATGGTTTTTAACGAGTGAAATGTCCAGCTAACTATAACATGTGTGAAACCTATGGTTTTTTAAGTGAATTTGCAAGGTTTTTTAAATGCTAATTCCTAACCATAACGTGTGTGAAACCTATGGTTTTTAAGTGAATTTGTAAGGTTTTTTAAATGCTAAGTTATGTATGTTTTATTATATATTTATTTTACAATAAGCTACCTATGTATATAGTTATAGATTGACTGTATCCTGTAATATAGAATGGCTCGTTTAAAAAGTTTTTTTTTTTTTAAGGTTTTTCACTGTGCGCGCACGGTGCGCGCACAGTGCGCGCACCCCGCGATTTTTCAAAAAAAAAATAAAATGTTTTTTTTACCCTTCGGGGTCCTTCAGGGACCTCCTGACAAAGGCTAAGGGGTCAGGAACTCTCTACCCTGCCCCCTTTTCACGTTCTCTACCTTTCTTTTTCACTGTCACACACAAAACACACAAATTGGCGGCCGACGCTACCTGATTTCGACCGATTCGAATGTTGACTGACATGTAACCACCAATCAGAATTACGCTCGTGCACGTTATGGTGCGCGCACGGTGCGCGCACGGTGCGTGCTTATAGATATTTATGTACTTTTAACTGCACTTTTCTCAGGAACTACTGAACAGATTGACACCATATATGCAAAAGGCACATGCCTGACCTGAGGACTACCTCTTTGCCAAATTTCAAGTAATTCTGTTCAGCCGTTCGGGCTGTACCTTCGACTAAAGGTCCTAAGGGAAAATGCATGGGGAAAACGCGTTTTGGGACCCCCCTTTTTTCTCAGCCCCCGCTTGACAAATCACCCCGAGACTTTCAGGGTAGGAGCTGAGCGGAGCGCCCCATTAGTTTTGAAAATTTCGCGAGGATTCGTCAACCGGCGCCAAAGTTATTCAAAATAGAATTTTCAGATTTCCTATGGAAACTCGGTCCTAACTATAACTATCTACTGGCGACCGCCAGTAGATAATATATATATATATATATATATGTATATGTATATATTTGTATATACATATGTATATATACATGTATATATATATATGTATATATGCTTAATATCTGTGCAATATGATGTGTTTTGGAGAATGCATTCTTTTAATTGAGATCTTTTAAGTGTTGAGCTCTGTGCTGGTTGTGTTATTCCCTGCCTTCACTGATATCCCTGAAATAACCTTGCAGCAGCTGTGAGTAGTCATGTATGACAAAGTCCAAGTCTGGAGTAGATTTGAGCATATTTGGGCTGGAGTGGGTGTAAGTGTATATTAAGGACCCGCCCTGTATCTCCCCTTAATTTCCCTTGCCTCCACATTTATAGGAAATATTTCACATTTCCAGTCACTCTCTCTTGCCTCTCTCACCATTTTACATAAAAGGTGGGACTAGGTGTGCGAAGTTCTGTTCTTTCAAGGCAGAGATCTCCTCACATGAGAAATATGGGTGACATAGACATAGATTTAAGAGTGGTAGTTGCATGTATGATTATTCAAGTAGTTCTGCAGAAGTACTACTTCATATACTGATATGTGGCTGTATTTAAATTGAGTTATGTTGCTTCAATCAAGGTGATTCATTCTGTACTGCTTACCCAAGTGGGTACTGATTTTTGAATGATTACAGAAATTAAAGTGGTGTGCATTAAAAACAGAATGACCCTGCAAGACAAATGTAAGCTCTGAATCAAGCATCAATCCCCAGTTTGCAACCCTATGCAACAGGTTCTTGGATACAGTCCAATTTTGTAGGCCTATCAAATATAGACTGTAAGGAAACAAGGCAGAACACATTGTCTCAAATAAACACTGATGTGTTGGGATCCACAACCAGGGTGTCAATTTTGTGTACAATTAAGCTTAACTATTTCTGTCATCCACCCTTTCTTTGAGGACAGGAAATAAGAGATGCAACTATCATCACTGGACCATCACCTAGATTCCACAAAATTTGAATGTCAATGGCACTAACACTGCAGACCAGGTGATGCTATAAACTCTAGCAGGAGTATCATGCAGATGTTAAATAGGAGTAATTAAAAGGCAAGTTCTGGAGTACACCAAGCTCTGGCTATATCTTTAAGAAACCAATTGACTTATATGCATTTATTTTCTATTGTGGGTGGCCTACCACTGTGAGAAATTGGATTGTTGTTTTAATGGGGTGTTAATTCTGCTCAAGCAACAGTCATAATCCCTGTCAGGGTCGATCACAATAGTCATTAAATTAACCTGTGCTTCCCCACTGTGGTAGTTTAGCACAAATGCAGTCAAGTTAAACTAAGACGCAAAGTGTGAAGTATTTATGCAGCACACAAACAGTAATAAAGTGAAAACCAACACAAGGAAAATCCAACACCGATTTGCAAAATTGAGTAAAACTTTATAAATGATTTGACACAAAACATCAAAGATCCAATTGGTAGAACTGGAGTTATGAATTTTTAAAGTTTATGGTAAAGGCTGTTATCTAAATTATAAAAGCACCAACTGCAGATATCAAGTCCTGCGAGACCAAGTCAAAGTAGAAAAATATGGCCAACCACAATGGAGCTTGGGTCGGATACAAGGAGAGGATTTGGCTCAGTCGCCGCTTAACTTTGGACTTTGAAGAAATTCAAAGAAAGATGTTCTTGAAGGTACAGTTTAATGGGGCAAGACTGCAGGCAGTGTCATAGGAGGGAGCGTCCTTGTTGGGGTGCCACTGGATAAAGTTGCTGTGAAGTTTTCTTGGTTCAGACTTAGTCACTTTTTTGGTAGTTCAAAATCTCCAGCGGAATGAGGATGGAGGCTGTAGCAGATGAGAGTTCCACAAGGCCAAGGACACCTTGGGCGAAGAACTGGATAACAGGATTTACTGCTGTGGACAGGAAGATTGGTCCTGATCATCTCTCAGTTCTCAGGGCAGTTTTTATCCAAAAACTTTGTATCTCCCAAGTTTTGGATTTTGACTATCTGGGCACCTTTAGCACCACCTCCAAGGGTGCCGGACTGGAGGGACACCTCTCTGGTAGAACTCACTCAGACTGGGTCCAGGTGCAGTTTCAAGATGGTTGGAGTCTTTTCTGACCCTGAGGCTCTGATCAGGAGGCCAGTCAACTTGTCCTTGGAGTCAATCTGGTAGTCCTGAATTCAAGTAGTGGAACAGGTTTCAAGCAACAGGGCATGCCTCTGAGGGTTCAATGCGCACTTCAGGCAGCAGAGCAGTCCTTCCAGTTGCAGCACATCAGTCCTCTGAAGTACACAATAGGCCACAGCAGCAGGCAGTCCTCTGAGAGTCCTTCCGCAGGTCCAGACAATGAATTGAGAAGTGGGGTGAAAGTTGTTTTTTATACATGGTACTTTCTTTGAAGTTGGAGAAGGTTTTAGGGATTTTCCTTTGAAGTGCTTGAGGTTTCCTGCTTTTGCTGCCCTGGCTCCAAACTAACTGCATGATCAACGCAGAGGTAACAAGTCCTTTCTGTGAAGGCAGAGTACACCCTATTCAGTTGTAAATGGGGCTGTTCCCAGCTTTACCCCCCATCCTGCCAGTGATTGCCCACCCATGCCCACAAAATCCCTCCATTGTGTGGATGTCTGTGAGAGGAATGAGCAAAATACAACTGACAAGCACATCCAGGCATGTGTCCCAGAAATAAGCTGCAGGCACCAAAAAAGGCAGGAAAATGCCTTCTTCTAAATGTGGCATTTTCAAAATTGGAACTAAATCCGACTTTACCATTAAAGAGGATTTTTAATTACGGTTTCTCACACAATTAAAACAAAATGTTTACCTGTTCCCCATCAAACGTTAGTACTTATTAAATGTAAGAAGGCAACTCAATGTTATCATGTGGGAGAGGTAGTTCTCACTACAGTGAAAATGGATTTACCCATTTTCCTGTAACAGGACATGTAAAACTTAAAAGTACATATCCAACATATTATCTACAATGCACACTGCCCTATGAGCTAAAAAGGTCCTACCATAGGGGTGATTTATATGCAATAAAAGGGGAGTTTAAGGCTTTACGTTGGGGTTATATTGCCAAGTCGAATTGTCAGTTTAAACTACATTCAGGCTTCAATGGCAGACCTGGGGCATGCTTTAAGAGGTTACTTAAGTGAGTGTTACAATAAGTGCTGCAGGCCCATTATTAGCCTTAAATTTCCAGGTCCTTAGTTATATTGTAGACCACTTTGCTAGGGACTTATTAGTAAATTAAATATGCAAATCAGGTGTAAGCCAAATTTACCATGTTTCAGGGAGGGAGGATAAGCACTTTAGCATCAGTTAGCAGTGGTAAAGTGCACAGAGTCCTAAAACCAACAAAAAAAAATTAAGCAGAATTGAAGGGTGAAGGCAAATGATTTGGGGGAGACCAACCTAAGGCTGACAGGTCTAACATTCATCATACTCTGAATGAAGACCCTCAAAGAGATTATTATTTTTGTTGGAAATTGGGTTACTGGACGAAGGGGGGGAAACCCCTACTCTAGCAGCAAGCACAATCTCTGTCAGGGTGAAACACAACAAACCCCAAATTAACCTATGCTTAACCCACCTGTAGTTTGGCACAAAGCAACCAGACTTAATTTAGAGGCAATGTGTAAGGTATTTATGCAGCACTTCATAATAGTAATGAAGTGAAAACACAACACTAAAACATGTATTACATTATTTGTCAGAAAGACCCCTAAAGCACAAAGCGCCAACTGTGGTCATCTGGTCATGCTGGACGGGGACAAAGTCACAAGTTCAGGCCAACCACGATGAAGCACGAGCAGGGTACAGGGGTCAAGTTAGGCCTGCTGAACAAGACTATTATAGATCCTAGTAGCGAAGCATTGCGTGATCCCATGTCAAGGTTGCATCATGCAGCGATGTGAGGCGAGTGGCTTATGATGATAAATATTGCGGTAAAGATGTGGCACACAGCAGCTGGTTCCAAAGAAGTTGAGCGCTTGCTAAATGGAGTCCGACATAGTCATTGAGGATGACATTGATGATGAACTTGTGATGCAAAGGCCTGCGTTGATGAAGTGTCATACATCAGTGGGTCAGAGGAGACTACAGTCTGCGATGTGAAGGCCTGCTTCAGGGATGAATCAGTCAGCGATGGTTCCGCTGCGGAGCTGCAAGGAGATTCATTGTGCTGTGTTGTTTCTTGCCTCAGGGCCACAACTGGGCTGGCAGTGTGCTCTCAGGTCCACTTACAAGGGTCCAGGACTGAGGTCATACCATTTGGGGGACAAAAGCGACAATAGACTGAGTCCAGTTGCTGGGTTCAAGATGGTTCATGCCTGTTCTGTCCCTGAGGCTTCTGATCTGGAGGCCAGGCAACTGACCATTGAAGTCACACTTGTGGTCCTGGGTTCAAGCTGCAGGTCCAGATCTTCATTCAGGCAGCAGGTCAACAGGGCAACAGAGCAGCACTCATTTTGGCTGAGCAGCACAGCAAAACCTCTGAGTCTTCCTCAGGTATAGAAGTGAACTGAAGAGTTAGGTCTGAGGGTCCAATTTTTATATGTATTTATATATGGTGCCCACTTTGAAGTAGAGGTTTCTAGAGACAAATCAAAATTGCTACTGAGAATAGTATTACTGAAAATACCACTACTGAGATTATCACTAATATTCACCCTTTCCATTTTATTTGTCCCCATATTTCAGAGGCTTTCTGACCGAGATCGTCAGTTTCACTTCCGACAACCTAATTACAATTTAGACAGTCGAAAGTGAAACCGGCCAGTTATTCCGACTGGATTGCTCCTTGAGCCCGCCGGGCAGTTGGATACCGGGCCCTAATCCATGTGCATGGCATTTAACGCAGCCAAGATTACGATGCTTGGTTTCCGGAAGGCTTCCCATGCCGGGCTTTCCGACAAGGAATGCCTGTCAGAAATCGAGTTTGGGGCCCCTTCAACCAGCGACCTCCTGTTGGCGGCCGAGAGGGCATTGTTGATCCAGGCACCGTGTGGTAGGCACCATGAGGTGTCTGTCACACAATGCAGGGATGAACACAAACTCCCTTTTCTGTGTGGGGACTTGTGACTTCAACATGTACGGTCACACCATAAATAAGTGGTCGGGACCGCTGACCGGAAGTCGGTTGGACCCGTATCTGCGACATCTGCCTGACACAGTAATGAGCCCCTAAGATGTGAGTGACTATTATTTGCTCTTCTCACATACTTTCAACTCCTTAGCTCAAATAGTAACTACTAGCAATATTCTTTGTTTTTGTGGTGCAGTTGCTCCGCTGATTGTTGAAGGCTGCTAGTCTGTCTGCGTAAATGAAGTCCAGTGGCTTGTGAAAAAGGTGCCCCTTCATGTTTTTTTAATGAATGTGTGTGCAGACCAATATTTTCTAGATTGCATTTGCAAACAGTCAGAACAAGTGTCATGATCACCTTCTTTTGTACCTACAATTATAGTTACCCTTATGAAATAAAAAAGTTTCTTATTTTGTCAGTAGTCAGTAGTAAACGTAATATGGAGGATGGCTGATAGCTGATGCCCACATAGATACAACCGTGGTTGCTGATACCGAATATCTTCCCACTTTTACCTATTTAACTTCTCTGTTTTCCTGGAGTGAATAGAATATGTTTCCTGGCAAAGCCTAGCCATGGAGAAAGGTCCTGTATGGTTTCATATAGATACTAGCACCCAAAGTTAATTCTGGGAGAGGAGCAAGGCCTTTTTAACTAAATATCTTCTTTAAGTAGGAAAATTCTGACTCAATTTGACTGGTTGGATTTTCACATTTCATTAGTTTACATGCACTGATTGTCATTAGGTTGATACCCATCTGCTAGAAAATATAATCACAAGATAGCGACCCATCCAAAACCTGTAAAATCTCTTCCAGCTGCATTTACAGAGGTACTTCCTGGATAAGGAGGAATGTTGCCTGTTACCTCTAGGCCTGGTCTGGGCCTCAGACCTTTCTGAATTCTGCTGCTGTTGAAATTCAGCCATTATATCAACAGTGAGCCCAATGAAACCAAAGATAGAGATCAAGGGTGCAAAGAAGCACTTCCAGCCCTTCAGCAGAGGTGGGAGTATGGCTTCCATACAAGTGCGGTGGAGCTGATTGATATATTTTCCAGACAAACAAACTTAAATCCTGTTGCATTGTTTGCTCTGCTTTGTTTATGTTTGTAGGCCCTTCCCAACTTGCTGTGTTGCGATACATTATAGCTTCCATATTGCATGGCATGGGCACAGACACACTGTGGCAAGGGTGCCTCAAGAGGTGCCATCAACTCTGCCCCTACTGTCTGGCTGATCAGAGTTCCAGCAGCAAACTATCTTTTATTTTGTATGGATCCAGAAGCTCAGAGACTCTCTATCTGTCCACCTTGTGTCTCCTTCATCACAGTGGTCCCCACTGTAATGTCTGCTGAAGGTGAGACTCACTATCTGACTGCTCATGTACCAGGATCTGCCACCTAGGCATGGAAGCATTGACCCAGTGTCACTTGCTCATTTAGGTTGCAATATATTCATTATTATATGCCCATAATCACTAATTCTATACCAGGAACAAAAAAGGACTTCTGGCCATTTCAGATTAGCATGAAGACTGAGAATATTAATTGTACTGCCCTTGAAGCTTTGTGGCACAGGTCGCATCATTTTTAATATATGTTAATTGTATTTTCCAGGTTATGGCTATGAACATCCTTTAAAATATAGCACCTTGGTGTGAGGATTAAAATCATCCATGTTCTTGTTTAAATTATGAACACACAGCCTTCATAATCTGTAAAACCCTTTTTTCTGCAGGGCTTTGTTCATGCTTTCCCACAACACACCCACAACTAATCACAATTCAGAGAGCTTCACTGGCTCCCCATTCAAAAATGCAGCCTATTTAAAATCCTTGCACACACTTACAAGGTACTGCACAACATCAGACCAACTTACCTGAACCACCACTTTCATTTTCACAAATCCACCAGACACCTGCGCTCAGCCACACTCTTACTTGCACACACCCCCACACATCCACAAAAGCAGAACAGGAGATTGAGTTTTTCCTAGATTGCCCCTAAGACCTGGAATGACCTCCCTCAACACATCAGGGACCACTTCGTATTTCCTGAATTCCACAAGAAGCTGAAGACCTGGCTCTTTGACTAACTCTATGGGGCAGGCACCCTACACACTAGTCCTAGGCCTACTTGCCTGCTAAAGCAACTGGATAACCTCATGGGGGACTAGCTGTGCCATGCAAATCCTAATACCAAAACATAAGACTGCTTTATCGTGGATTGTGTACCTTTGCCCTCCTGTTTCAAGTCTGTCCAGCTGTATAGTCATTTGCTCCATAGTTTTGGGCTTTACTATTTTATCTTTCTTCCCATAGTTTGAGTCAGGATTTACAACCACCACCAGTTTTGTGGGAAGGACCTAAAGTGTGGCATTTCTGGAAGGACAATGGCTGCATATGTCACAAAAGAAACACAACCTGGAAAGTATTGTGGGAGGCCAGAAAAAACATTCTGTGTCCCTTACGAGGCATTGCTTTCAGCATCACAACATTGGGTGGAATCTGTGTTTTACACTTCTCCCTTTTTGCAGTCAACTATCTTCGAGCAGACCCTCACTGACTGGGAGCTGTGTATCAGATTCAAGGAGTTGGATACAATGCAGCAGTACCCCCCCATTCAACTTCTGTTCACAGATGTAAAATGAATAGTTCAAGAGGCGGGTGTCCCACTCCCAGGTTTAGAATCTGTGGCATTTCAGCTCTGGTACTTGCTCGTGTTCTGCAGTATAAGTTGTGATTATTAGCTGCAGCAGACATCCCAACCACTGTCCACAGTGCAGACTGACACCTTTCTGGCCAATTCCCGTGTCACTACAGTCAGAAATCCAGCCTGTGGTCCACATTTCCATCACCTCGCTGATCTGCCACAGTCGTCTTCATCCTGGGCCACACCCTGAGGATGGCACTCCTGTCATTGATATCAGGGCTTGCTGGTCATCTTTTTCCATGTCCTCATCCTGGCTCCGTCTAGTCTTTCGTTGTCTAATCTTTATTGTCAGCTGGATACAACGCATTTATCAACAACTACACACATAAAATCACAAAATTACAAACATTTGGAACAATAGATACAATTTCTAGTTCAAGATGCATAAAAGTACCTACAAATCAGTTCATAAAGTACATTGAGATGGGTTAACTTATATGTAATAATTTCAATTTTTTCACCTTTGTGTGCCACACGGTTTAATGTGTAGAAATCACAAACACAGCATGCATGCTAGTGTCTGATTTTCATTTTCTAAAATCAGAGTGACACTGTCTCACCCTCATTTGTAAAGAAATATACTTAACCTTTCTGTCTAGGTTTAATTGTTTACAGTACAAAAGAAGAGAACATGTTCCTCAGTTTCTTCGGCAGATTTACATGGCGCACAATTCTTACTTTCGAGCTCAGACTTTAATCACAAGCTCTTAAAAACGGTCAATGGTAAGATGCCCCCACTCCAATCTTAATAGACTTCACTAGACAGAGGGCAGTTTAAAATACATATAATCATCAAATCTGTATTCCAATTTAATCATAAAAAATGTAACTTTAAAATAACCCTCCATATGTGTAAACAACAATTTCTGAAATACACAATACCAGTATCTTTCCTTTATTAAATGATAAAACAGCACTTTCTGATGAATGAGACAAAATGCCAGTATTCTTCAAACCCTAAGTTAGAAAATAAATAATTTATGTGTTTCAACCATGGGATTTTTGTCACCGAATAGAGTGCAAAATTATATCAAGAAGGCCTCTCTATAAACTATGAACTTCTCCATATACCAAATTTGTATCCAGCATCAAATAAATCAATCAATCAATCAATCAATATTTGTAGGACATGCTAATCACACTGAGGAGTATTCAGGTGCTGCATGGGTGGAGCTACTAAAATTAGCCAGGTCTTGAAGCCACTCCTGAATTCGGCAAGGGAGGTGGAGGTTCGGAATGGATGGGTAGGTCGTTCCAGGCTTTGGCGGCAAGGTGGATGAATGAACGTCCTCTGGCTCGAGTACAATGGATGTGGGGGATGAGGCGAGGGCCAGGGAGATAGACTGCAGGTTTCTGATGGGCTGGTGGTTGGTATGGTGGTTGTTCAGGTATTCTGGTCCAGTGTTGTGGAGGGCTTTGCAGGCGTGCATGAGCAGCTTTAAGTGGCATCTCTTTTTGACAGGGAACCAGTGCAGACTAAGGAGGTGCGGGGTGATGTGGGATTGTCTGGATAGGTCCAGGGTGATTCCTGCTGCTGTGTTCTGGATTGTTTAGAGGTGATTGAGGAGGAGGGTGGTGGTTCTGGCATAGAGGGTGTTCCAGTAGTAGAGTCGACGGGTTAGGAGGGCCTGTAGGACGGTTCTTCTGGTGTCGGTTGGGATCCATCTGAAGACTGTGGAAAATTCTGCAGGTGTTGAAGCAGCTGGATGAAACTGACTTGACCTGTCGCCTCATGGAGAGTTCGCTGTCGAGGATGATGCCAAGGATGTGGGCATTTGGTGATCCGAGGGAAGAGGGCCACCAGGAGTCATCCCATGCAGAGCGGGGTCCTCCAAAGAGGAGAACTTCAGTTTTGTCAGTGTTGAGTTTGAGGCAGTTGGCTCTCATCCAGTAGGCCATGTCAGTCATGACGTTCTGGAAGTTTGCTCTAGTGGTGTCTGTGTCTTTGGTGAGGGAGAGGATGAGTTGGGTGTTGTCAGTGTAGGGGCTGATGTTGAGTCTGTGTCTGTGAGCGATGGGTGCTAGCGGAATCATGTAGACGTTAAACTGTGCAGTACTTAGTGAGGAACCCTGGGGTATGCCACAGATGATGGTCTTGGGGTCGCAAATGTACAGCAGGAGAAGGATACTTTGCATGCAGACAAGGAGAACAGAGGATAATAGCTTGATGGTGTTGTCATACATGGCAATGTGGGGGAGTCTTTGGATGAGGAGGTGGTGGGAGACTGTGTCGAAGGCTGCTGACAGGTGGAGACACATTCGACACAGCTCAGAGTAGCTTATGATTGATTCACAGCCCAGATCTAACCTTAAAGAGGTTAACAACTCACTCTTTGGGAGCTTCAACGGGGCCTTTATAAAAGCGTTTTCCCTACTCTAGTTACTCCATTTTACAGTGACCCCATAAATCAAACCAAAAAGGACAGACCTCATAGCCTGGGCTCTATATATCTCCAAAACTGTTGATACAGGGTAGGAGTTACCATAGGTAAAAAAAACATTAACGCACTAGATCTATGCTTTAACAAGGATGTAGTTTTTGCATGCTATTCTTGCCACACATGCAAATCCTATATTCTAACATCCACGCAGTCAAACTCAGTTACTTTTTCAAGTGCATTATTATCCATTCTTATTTCCCCCTAATTTTTTGTGAGGGTTGAATGCCATGCATTTTGTTTCCCTGCATTTATTTCCAGATCATATATGGTGCAGAAAGTAACAAACCTTTGAAGTAAAATTTCCAAACCTTTCAGGGTTTTAGAAGAAAGTAAGGTGTTTTCCTCAAACAATAACGCCGACACCTTCTTACTTGCCAAAACTGGTGAGTCATTTGTGCAATTTACTAAGTAGTCAATACACCATTTATAAAAAGGAGTAAAGGGTGGGTACCAGGACACAATCTTGGTGAAGACTCTTGTTAACCTTAATCCTTTCAGTCACCTCTTAGTTTAGGCAAAAGTATCTGTATGTAAGCCTCAAATTACAACCAGCAAGTTTCAGGAAATGCCCAATGAAGCCATGACCTCCCCCAACTTCTCTGTTTGGACCTTGTCAAAGGTTGCCTGTAGGTCAACAAAAGCAACATTTAGGCTTCCTCTTCCTTCCTACTTGGAACTCACTCAAAATGTTTTTATTTGTCATTCAGCCTATAAGTCTATCCAACACCTGTTTGCAGAATATTTTCTGGATAATTTCTGTCAAGGTAATGGGGTGAGAGTTACTGGAGACAATGTGACTACCTTGTTTGTAAATTGGCACTAGCCCAGCTTCCCTCTGGGAGTCTAGAATTGGTGTACCATGAACAATAGTATTGGATATGTTATTAATATATGGCTGTCAAATTTCTGGTTCTGACAAGGAGAGACATGAAGGTGTTTTGTCCAAACCTGGGGTTTTAGCCTTCTTGTGAGCATTGTTGGACAACAGCGTGTCTTGCAATGGTAAAAAAAAAGCTGGATTTTCATATTCCACAACATTCCAACCTGAATATGTTTCTCTTGAGAAATTAATTACCTTTGTTTCTGCTCGCTTGTTATACAAAGCCTCAGACTTCTTCACCCATTTGGTTGGCTGAACATGCACCTCCAGTTTCTCAGAAGAGTTTTCGACACCATGGGACACTATATGCCATAAACATTCATATATCAATGCGCCTGGAGGCAGCAAGAAGATCTCCCCATAACCTATGGTCCCAATCAATCTTAGCTTGTTTGTTGCACTGTCTTTATCCTACTCTAGAGAAACGTATTGCCTCACTAATCCTCAATTTAATTGCCTGCACAAGTATTGCTTCCATAATTCTGCAGTCCTTATTAAACCAGTCTATTCCTTTCTGTTGCTTATGGTCCCAAAAAGGTTTCTTGTGAAAAAGGTTCCTAAGATAGTAATATAGTTGATTGTGTTCTTTCAAAAGTAAAAAAGGGTTAGATAAATGATCTAAAAACACCCAAACACTATGGCTGTGATTTTTGTAGATAGACTCAATAATTTGGAGAGTGTTAATGAATTTATCCCATTTCACATTATTCCTGTTATTGTAATAACAAGCTCAGTATTTTTAAGGGGAGAGCTATCAGTTTGTCCTATAATCAATGATCTTTTTAGGTAGAGAACCAGAGGAACATGCTCACTTTCATATCTTGTCAAAATCAATGTAAGTCTCTCCATTGGGTTATATCTATTAATATATATTTGATACAACTTCTATAATGGACCACCCATTACAAACATGCAGTCCATGGGTTAAATATATATCGACAAACTGTAAAGTAGCTCTAGACATCTAGACGCGAGTCGAGACCACTGGATCTGGG
Organism: Triturus cristatus; assembly: GCF_964204655.1. Classification (NCBI taxonomy): domain Eukaryota; kingdom Metazoa; phylum Chordata; class Amphibia; order Caudata; family Salamandridae; genus Triturus; species Triturus cristatus. Next base: position 1,206,830,429 of record NC_140591.1, on the reverse strand, counting down.
ATGCCTCCGTGGGCATCCCATCTCTTGTTATCTCTCTTATAAGACCAGATGGTTCAAAAGTGGTATTGAAGTCCCCCAAAATATTATGGCAGAATCTTTCTCATTGTCACGTATTGCACACAGGCCCAGTTCACTGCTGCGGCTATGTCCACCTTGGATTGCCATGTTGCAAGCGGCCCTTCCAGGGGCCGCAATGGCTATGGTCTTGCTGCTACATAATTGCCACAGCCTGATTGGGCTCATTGATGTTCCAGGATGGGCCTTGCCCAAGCCAGGATATCTGTTATCCTTATTAACTAGGTTGAGATGGCCGCAATCCTCAAGTTCTTGTGTAATTTTGGAACTCTCGGCGGCCATCTTACTACTGGCACCACTTAAGAGGCCTGCTGATGTCATTGCTTGACTGTTACTCCAAGTCCTCAGACCATAACATCTCCCAGCACACAGGCAGCTGTATGGAGGGAGCTTCTGATACAGTTCTGCAGGTAATTGGCAAGTGAGGCACGGGCCGACGGGGCAGGCGACTTCACCGGGTGTCACTGTGATGTGGCGCTCACCTCAATTGCAGACAGAAAAATGGTAGGAGATACCCTAATTATTCTTGACGGGACATTACAAAGAGCATAATCAAGAAATATGTGTTAAAAATGCATGGTGGGACACGATTTGAAAGACTATATGATAACAAATTGCATTCTAGGAACTTCTCCATTGAACCTCAGGGTGAAGTAACTCTGAGTGGAAAAACAAACTTATTCAGTCTATTTGCAAAGGAGGCATTGAAGTAATAGTGTGCATGGCATGCAAATTGAAATGTAAACATATTTAGGAAATTAACCCTGAAGTAATCCCTGATGTAGTCTCAAACCTGTGCATTCTATACATTTTGATTGCGTTTTTGCTGATACTAAGGAAAGGGCTAGCTACTTGGGCTGAAGTGTGAGGTGCTTTACGAGCTATGATGAAAGGCGTGTAATGACTAACCCTAATGCCATCTCAGTCCTGTGTGTTTTATGATTGTTGCTTATGTATCGCCTGAGACTAAGGAGAGGCCAGTCTCAGTGTATATATGTATTTGGTGATTATGTGTACTTTCCTTTGCAGGTCTCCTTCCCCAAAGCACCCTTCCTAATTTCTCTTCCTCTCGTCTAGCCTCTCTGATTCACTGTGGAATTCAAACGAGAGTCAGAGCTGCTGGAAGGTCCTGCTCCGGAGAATCATCTGATCATAAAAGAATAACCGTCCCAGGAATTGTGATCCTCTTGAGCAATGCCTACCACAGTTGCCTCAATAAAAATGTTGTGTGCCATGATGGTCAACTTAAAACAAGATATAGTGGCTTCTAGATTAAAAACTGCGGCCTTAACTGGCCGCATGAATATTTAGCAATCCAGACTAGATGGCCCTAGTAGCTGTACTCATAGACTGCCCTATGGGGGAGTTCCTGGATCAAGCACACCACCTGTATCTACTGTAGCAGTTCACTTCTCCTACCAGTACTGCTGGCATCCCCAGAGTGATTTGCGGGAGACCACACTAAGGTTTAAACATTTATTATGCCCCCCAAAAGCACGGGCCTTTGACCAGCATCCTCAGAATATCGCAGTGCTCTCCTGAGGGAAGGGCATAAGTGAGCATGGGGGAACAATGTGGGGCAAGACTCTATTGCCTTCTTGGCCGGTGGCTTGCCCACTGTCAGGAAAATCCACAGGAAAATTTCCAGAACATTGGGCAAAGTTTGAGAGCCTCGGAGAGTACCAACTTGACAAATTTTGAAACCCGGGCAGTAAAGCCCCATGCGAGGAAAGAGACAAAAAGCAATATATACAAAATACATGAATCAAGTCAAATAAGAGCATGCACACATGCAACTCCACACAGGTGCAACTCCAAGCTCACCAGCATCCGCACAAGACGGCAAAACACCAGAAAGACAAGACGCTGTACCCTCGTGGAGGAGGTTGAGGGAAACAGCAAATGTGGCCAATCAACGGAAAGTGTGTGGAGGAACCAACAATAACAATATCGACCCCAATAACAGGCAAGCATGACATTACAGACTACATGACCCCAACAAGTACCAAGCGGCAAGATCTGAGGCCCATAGACCAGGTGACCAGAGAAATGACCTTTATAGATGTATACAAAGTGGTGAGTATCAAATAAGGATTGCCACCAATTCCATTGCAAAAAAGGGGTCAACAATAGGAATATGGGACCCAAACATGCAAGTGAGAATAAAAGGGAAGAATAATAGATCAGAGGAAACACCAATTGGGATAATATCAGAAAATTGGGCTCGAGACTGTTGTTGTGAGGAAAATAGGGGCAATAAACAGGGCATGCAGCAGGACCAGAGGATTTTAGAGCCCCAGACAAACCATGTGCCCCGATACTTGCCTCCTCAACCAGTATATTTAATATGACAGGCAGCATTAAGGCGTTAAGAACAAAACACTGTCAGTGAAAAACAGACTACAAAGACACCTGGTACCAGCCCTAGGCCAACACTAGACTCATCTTCAACAGACAACCTTAATGAGTATATAATCGAAAATGAAGAAAAGCCAAGCCAGGCCCAAAATGCAAAATAATACAAACAATCTCTGAACTGAAGGCCTTAAATCACAAACCAAACCAAAACCAACAAAGGAGAACAATGTTCCCTGGCATGATGGTCTCCAAGCTTCTGAAATTCAAGCCTCACCAGTCAGGATGATGAAACCCTCAATGTTGGAACAGCTAGATTGGAAACGAGTAGTACCCTATCCATCGATGCAATTAAGACTATCTTAACAGTCACTAACAACGCTCTGAGTACAATAGCCAATGCAGCCTGCCTGCGCACAGATACACTGGATGTTCAAATAACTATACTTCAAACAGTAGCAAGCCTAATTTTGGGAATAGATAGTAAATTAAATCAATTTAATTTCCTGATACGTAGAGTGCAGGACTCAACAGAGCTGATGCAAAAAGAGGAGTCATGCCAATGTAGTCTTATTTTGAAGAAATTGGAAACATTACGGGATGTAATTAACTCCTTAAACGAAGACTCAAGGAAGGAGGCAAGGGATCAGTTACTTAGAAACGTGGCACTGCCTAAACAATACCAAATACAGAATGACAACATGTCAAGACAAAAAAAAAAGCCCTCACAGTCAAGGAAAGAAGATCATGCCAATCGACATAACTGGACACTTGGAGGAGATAATAGAACAACATGGTGAGCAAGAATGTGGCAGTAATAAAAAAAAATGTCCGGTAAACAGGGTACAACACCTAAGTGTGAAAGGGCGGCCCTTAACCCATTGTGCAGCTCTGATTCCCTGGATGCACTTAACATCCCAAAACGACCTGCCATGAGAAGCATGCCCCTATCAAGCAAAAATAAAAGAAATTGAAATAACAGAACAAGGGCAAGAAATGTAGAGAAGGATCGCTGCTATACTGGCTCAAAAATTAAAACAATGTTCGCAAGGGAAAAATGGAGCAAGAACCAATATGAGCAAGGAGCCCAGCAGCCACAACCCGAAGGGGAAGAGAGGCAAAACAAGTTGGTGGGAGATATGAAGGCACCAGGGAAAAACAACATAAAGACTCACACGAAGAATGGGAAGGAAATAAGTCACTGGAAGAGTCATCCCCACAGCAAAAACGCAAAGAAGAAGAACAGTTAAGAGTAACGACTACAGAGAGGGGATGCATAATAAAAACTAGCATTGGGACTCCAACAATAGTAGGCCAAGTAAAACAAGGCGGTAAAAATTCAATAAACCAAAAACATAAGGTACCCAACAGCTCGAAGGAAAAAGAAGAAAATGCAGCACAACTTCTAATCTCCACAGAATCCACCCCTCAGTGTTCTCCTGAGAAGCAATCACAGGAAGAATGAATCATCCTGAGGAAACATAGGATAGATAAAGATCCATAAAAAGGACTAAACATAGGAAGGAGTGGCAAAGAACCAAAATGAAAGACCCAAGTGGTAGCAGTTCAAGTAAATTCTAGCGATTTAACCACGGCAAATCTAAATGCTAGGGACGGGGATTTCCCTTAGGAAACCAAGGAAAGCACATCACAAACGCAAAACAACATAGAGGGGATGAATCGATTACCACTAGTCCTCTCCCATTAACAACTGCGGGAGGAAGTGCCCAATGGAAGAGCTCAAGCCCTTCATCTCAGCGAAGGAGACAGAGGCTCTTCAGCTAGACAGTTAACACGGGTTAGAGCAAAGCAGAATGAGAAGACTAAAATGTGTCTTCAAGACTTAAAGGGGATATTATACCCTGAGTATATCTCACAGGGTAAATTGGACACTCTCAATAGAGGGAACGTCTTAAAGTTGTGCTCCCATATGCCAGGTCCAGAGAAAATCACTACAAATGGCCTTTCTTCCCCCCTGGCACTGGCAACATAAATGAGACAACAAATAAAAATGTTCTTCAACCCTGAAGTGCAAAGTGCCCTGAAAAGGAACAAAAAACAATTGGGAAGCTGGGTAATTTAAATCAGAGAAGCAGCAACATCAATGTATCCAGTTGGCTTAAGAGAAAGGACAGATGAAAACCACAAGAACAAACATCAAATGGTGGGTAATTTCAATATGGCAAGTGCACCAGCCAGCTCCATTCTACAAGGAATGAGAGAGAAGCCAAGAATTGGGCCACCAGGAGAAGGAAGTCTGCAAATAACAACGGCAAAAGGAAAGGGCAACAGTCTGTTCACTATCAAACAACAGAACACTATCGACTGGACATGGCTTCCACATGCCCTCAGTTCAATTCCCTAGAAAACAGACATCAAATAATGCAAAAGAGACCCCAACCTCAAACGTAAAGATCTGCTCCTGGAATACACATGGATTAAATAACAATGAAGATAAAATTTCAACGATAAGTAAACTAAGGCGTTTCGATCTCATAGTGTTACAAGAAACCTGGGCCCTTGAATCATTGACTTGGCCGGATAGCACAACATACGATGCAAAGGCAACAGCATCTAAAGTAGGGGAACATGCATTAGGAGGAGTGGCAATCTACACAAAAAACAACTTGCGAACAAATATTTGCGAATGAAATCATTAAGTAAAGAGCAAGGCGCCAATTTCTTCCTCAAAATGTCGATCACAAGTCCCAGTAGAGCAACCCCAGAATTTGCAGCATTCATTTTATGTTGTATCTATCTTCACCTGGCCAGGGTAAAACGGGAAGCAACGCTGAGCACATTGCTTCCAACCATGATGTGACTTTCAAAAGAGTATCTGGTATGCCTGGGCAAAAAATCCGTTCCGCTCACGGAAATTGCGATCATTTGACATTTTCACATTCCGCGGAGAGTGCGAAAATGTCAAAATTTCCGCAATCCGCATTTAACCGGAAATTTTTTGCTTGCTCGCGCTGTAAAATAATACATTCTTGCGTGCGCGCGATCACCTTACCTGAATCCCCGCGTTCGCCGACAAGTTTTCCCGATCCGGTCGCGTTCTCCACGAGATGTTGGATTGTTGGTAGCCATTTGCACTGTCTCGCGACAGATCGCGCCCGCAGTAATATCATTCGTCGCGCGATCACGTCTTTCTTCTCGCGATCATGCACCGCGAGACAAGTGAAAACAAGATGGCCGCGCCCGCAAGCAACCGCATGGGTAAGTTGGCGAGCCGCGACCACGCAGAACATACCGTGAACGGGCGTGAAAAAAACTTCCGCATCTTCGCGATATTTCCATGTGTTTGCGGAGATTTTTAACATTTTCGCGATAATTTCCGAAAGTGAAGTTCGCAAATTCCGCCCACCCCTAGAATCTGGGTGATATGTGGATCATAAAGGAAGATTTCAATGCAAACCTCATGGCCAAGGAAATATGCACTCCACATATAGGAAGCTTCGATGACCAGATTTGGGCTATACCAGAGATAACAAGTCAATACCAAAGGATTGACAAACATGGTGTAAGAGTGGCGGCTCACTTGAATCAGCTAGGCCTACGTGCATTAAACGGGACATTACTGACGGATTCCCCAGCTGCTTACACACACATTTTGTGTTTCAGGATGGCCACACTGGATTACACCTGGGTGTCAATAGCATACTTCAATACTATCCACAAGTTTGTCGTTACACCCTCCCTGGTTAGCGACCATGCAATGCTCACATGTTAAGTTGCAGCCTTAAGAAATGTTTGCCCAAAATCTAGTTGCAAAGAGCAATTAGAACCTGTAAAAAAAGTGAGGTGGATGAGTGGTAACCATACGATATTTGAAGAAAGGTTAGAGCAGTTCCTGGAAGAGCTGCATCAAGCGTGAACAGACCCAATGACTGTAAAGACATGGGAGATAGTGGTGATCGATTTGACAGAACATCTAACCACAGTGGCAAACCCAGGGTTAGAAACAAAGGTACCAAAGGAATATCAACTAAGTGAAAGCAAGCAACAAATAGTGACAGTAAAACGTAACCTAAACAATGTAATGCACAAGATTATCAAAGATAAAAGCAGGAATGTAAATCTACAGACAAAGGTTACTATATTCCGCCAGGAATACAGAAAAGCCAGATATGCTCACAAAAGGAAAATAGAAGAACAGTGATGGAAAAATGTGCATGAAATCCTAAAATCAAAGAATCAAAGAAAATTCTGGATCTGGATAAAAAAATGTTTTAAGCCAGATCATCAACCAACTGTCATAAACATCACTCCCACCACTTGGGAAACTTATATTCAAGCACTTTATACTGAACCCAGTAACGCCGAAGACCCCAGTAATAACAACCCGATTGGTACAAAAAAAATCAATAAATCATCTGGTACCAAAATGCAACAGAGAATCCTTGGAGATGCTAGGTGACACCATTGCAAAAATAACTCCAACCCGAGTAACATACATTATAAAACAGATGCGTCTAAGAGGGGCCCCTGACCCAAAAGGAATTCCAGCAATGAAGTGCAAAGGAGCAACCCAGAGGTGGACTGCAATAATGGCCCCCCTGTTCTGAGAATGCTGTTTGTGAGGAAATCCGAAGAATTATCGATTAATCTCCGTGTTGGATGTATAGGGGAAGTGCTACACCAGGATGTTATACTAAGAGTAGCTGGGTTGGACGGAAGAGCAAAATTTGATATGATATGCTCAAACAGGATTCCAAAAAAGCTGCAGCATTGAAGATAATCTTATCTGCATTTCCCATATGATAGAGGACACACTTGCAAGAAAAGGGAGGACTCTGTACTTAGGATTCATAGATTTCCAAGCAGCATTTAACAGTTTGTCACACTCAAGGTTGTGGGAAAAATAAAAGAACTGGGGCATACCGGAAAACCTATTGAAAGCAATCATTGCCTTATACTCGGATACCTGGGTAAAAATAAGAGTCAAAACTGGATGGGCCACCACAAATAAAATCAAAATCAACAAGAGATTAAAACAAGTGTGCATCTTGGCAATCTATATTTTTTAATCTGTACCTAGCAAACTTCCCAGATCATCTATCATGCGAAAGATCATTTCAACCAACATTCTCAGGAGTCAGAATTCAGGCCTTACAATATGCAGAAGATACAGTGTTGTTAGACCAAACTCTGGTGGGCCTCCAGAGGCTCCTGACAAACTAAAATTATGTAAGGCAAATTAACTGAATACAAACATAGGGAAAAATAAGGTGATGATAATTACTAGGCAGCAGGCAAGAACAGAATCTTGGTCCATTGAGGGGAAAGCCGTTGAAGTAGTGACTACATATAAATACCTCAGAGTCTGGCTTATTCATAGGGGTTGGCTACCAGCACTTATCACCGCACAACAGGGAGCAGAAATTGCTCTAGTATGGGCATTTTGTAAAGTGAAAAAATCTATGAGCACACCAGACCTATACCACCTTTTGAAGGTAATGGGTAGCAAATGTTTACCAGCAGCGCATATTGAGCAATGAAATTTAGAGACAAAATTATAACTTGGCTGAATAAAGCTCAATCAGCTTGCTACTGCAGGGTGTTCTTGTTGCCGAACTGCACCCCCATCACACAAATTTGAATGGAATTTAAATTGACATCACAGAGATGGATACAAAAAGCCAGGTTTGTGACCTACTGTTTGAAGGCTTAACAGGTGCAGGCGAGTACTCTAAAATGTCACGGTTAGTCACTAGTAAACAACTCAGGGACAAAGTACCTAGTGCACTGTCAAGAGACATTGGAGGCACAAGAAATCTGGTCAAGTAGTTTGACAGTTGCAGTGATGGCAAAGCAAGCAAAAGCACTATCAGCTTAACAATACACATTAGTAGTAAAAAGCCTATGACATGGCAGCTGGGCTATAAAACTATATGATCTCAGGGCTCTGCCGCAGTATCTTTTGACCCCCTTAAATCAAATCATGAAGCAACAGATAGTGGGCCTGCATTTTGGCTAATTCAGCTGAAGGGTTATTGGTATGGAAGGAGAAGCCAGGAGAAGAATGACAAACAATGCCGACTCTGTGGAAAGGGGGAAGAATCACTAATCTATGTACTCTGAATATGCAAAGAACTGATCCCACTTAGAAAATATGGGTTGTGGCCAGTTTGGCGCATTTTATATGTTCAAACCTGCCAAGGAGCGCTGGAGGTGTGTTTGAGAGAGCACTCTGTGAAATTGACAGCTCGCACTACGAAATTTATGACAGCGGAAACAACGTTAATAAATCTGAAAAATTTACAAGAGTCAGAATCTCAAAAAAGAGTTTTGAGGTTATATTTAATTGCTGATTGAGATTTTTAACTAATGTGTCTTAATAATAACTAAGCAATTGTAATGTGGAGATGTTTTTAGTACAAAAAACAATTTATATGATTTTTTTTCACATGATTGCAATGATTTTAAGTAATTTTGCAATAAAATAAATCTAATCTATTTCTGACGCATTTCTTGATTCACAATCTCGTATTGCCTTTCTCATCTCATCTCACGTCAGGTTTCTGGGTTTGACATAGTTCCGACTCCACTCTCCTAGGGGTTACAGAATATCTTAGAAGGTGCCTGGATGAGGGTACGATGACTGCACTGATTGTACTGGATCTCAGTGTGGCATTTAATACCATGTTCCATTCTATTCTCCTAGAAAGGCTGATGGCTTTGGGACTGTATGGTATGGTGCTAGCATGGCTATCCTAATTATTTGAAGGCCATTCATTTCAGGCAGTATTAGATCTCAGGTGCATGCACTTTCACTGGGTGTTCCTCCAGGGCTTGGCACTGAGCCCGATGCTTTTCAACATCTATGTACGCCCCCTTGCAGAGCTGGTGGAGAGCTGTGGTTTGATGCTGTTCTTATATGCAGAAGACACCCAGATCATCTTTGCTATGTCGTCTGCACAGGACGACAGTTCTAGCACCCTGAATTTAGGCCTGAGCATGATCTCTACTTGGATGGGCACACAGTCCCTTAAAGTTAATGGTGAGAAGACATATGTTATGTTTCTGGGGAAGAATCCCCAGCAATGGGGCCCTCAGCACTGTCCGGAAGCTTTGGGCAACCTCTCGGATCTCTCAATTCAGGTAAAGAACTTTGACTTCTAGTTAGATGTAAAGCTTACGATGAAGCCTCAGGTAGGCAAGGTTGCTTCAGCCGTCTCTGCAGTTCTGAGGAAGGTTAAGATGATCACTGGCATTCTATCTCTCTCTGCTCAGAAAACAATTATCCAAGTCCTGATCCAGTCCAAAGTTGATTATGGGAATATCCTACACTTGGGGGATGAGAAGACTGTCATCCAGTGCTTACAAATAGTACAAAATGCTGCAGCTAGGCTGCTTTTTTACCTTCTGAAATTTGCGTCAGTGTCTCAGCTGCTCTGCAAACTTCACTGGTTGCCTATAGATATGAGCATTCAGTTCAAAGCCCTGTGATGCATGCACAAGGCTAGATTTGGATCCACCCCACGTTTTTTAAATTATTTGGTGGTACCCTACCAGCCCACAACGATGCTTCGGTCACATACTAAGTCCCTGTGTAAAGTGCCAAGAATTCATTGAGCACGCATGGGGGGGTCGCTCATTTTCGCACCTTGACCCGAAGCTTTAGATTGATCTTCCAGAGTCCTGCCAAAGTTGCTCTTCTCCCACGGCGTTTCGCCAGAGTTTGAAGTAGTTTTAGAACTAGGAGCTACACTCACTTTATTTGGGTCTAGCGCCGGGAAAACTCTACAGGGTAGCTGTGTGCTTTATAAGACACAAATATTAATAATAATACTTGAGCAGTGGCACTGTGTCCTCAGCAATTCCCTTTGTGACTAATGATGACCCTTTATCATACAAATGGTCATGCTTTAAATCAGAATTTGAGAAAGCATTTGACCACCAAACTAGAGTGTGAAATGCTGTTCATGAGCTGCTAGTATTAAACCAAGGTAATAAAGATCTGATAACCTATCTTACACAATTCAACAGGCTAGTGGTGGAAACAGAATGGCAGGAGGAAAAAAGAGCCACAATCTGTTACCATGGGCTAAGAGAAGAAATGAAGAACTTCTGGCTCAATTTCGCTCAGAACTCATTAATTTAACACTAAGGTCACATCATCGCCTTGCTGAAAGGTGGGGGGGGATAAAAACTAATTAAATCCCAAAGCTATGTTTAGACTCCGGGAGCGAGTGTATGCTACAAGAGAAAATCCAGAACCCATGGAAATTGGAACAATACAAGGCCTCTTGTTGCAAGACGAAAGGAAGTTAAGGTGCAAATAAGGGCTTTGAATGTATTGCGCCAAGAAGGGACATTTCCTTAAGATGTGTCCAACACAACCCTAGCCTCCGAAGCCCAAGGTAATGGCATAAAACTGGTAGTCCCGTTGCTTAATCAGGAGACAGCTTTAGGATTGTTTAAGAAAACTCTTGGCAAGGAGGTGGTAACACCTTACAATGTACATACCCCTACTTAACCCTTCATGCTGCGATCCACCCACTCAGTAATGACCCTATCCCAGTGGAAGCCATGGTGGACTCAGGGACCACAGGAAATTTTATTGATGCTAAGTATATGACGCAGATAGGGTTGGAACACAGCATAAAAAAACAAACTGAAGCCATCCGGGCAGTCGATGGCACTGTTAACCTCTGGTTCTATCATCCTTTAAACTATCCTAGTCGATTTTCTGTGGACAAATGACAAGATTCAGCATGGTGAAAGGATCCTTTCTGATTTAATTAACACCCCTTAGTTCCAATTGATTTTAGGTATACAATGGCTCACTTTGCACAATCCAGAAATTGATTGGCTGCAACGCCATGCCACTTTTACCTCACAGTTTTGTCAAAATAGTTGCAGTCATGCACATCACACAGAAAGCCTGGTGCATGAGGCATATTTACCTCACATGGTGGTGACACGCTGTTGCGAAAGATATTCAACTTCCCCCTCAATGAGTCCAATTTGCCAAAGACTTCAGGGAGTCTAATGCTCCTACCTCATCGGGAATATGACTGTCAAATACATTTGATCCCATGAGGCAAAATTCTCTGCAGTCGCATTGTTTTTTGTTTAAACTTGGGCATTTTTACATATACACCTACTGTTGCATAACGATAGAAGACCTAACGTAATACATCATCTGTGCCCAACGTTACCCCGCATCTTCAATGGTGTCCATGCTATACCAAGTGTATACTATGGGGTGTCCACTGGCCCACTGGTCATCAAAGGATCTGACATACAAAAACGCTTTGTAAAAAAACAAGAAACTACTTGCACAACATGTGTCATTGAAGCAAAAACAGGGCAGAAGGTCATGCACACCTCAGTCCACTCAGCTGTTTCAGATCATCCCTGTTGCCTAGTAGCCTTCATGTGTGTGTGTACAGTGGCAAATGCGAGACCTATGACAAAGAGCTATAGATACACACCTGTGTCGGTGTGTATCTATAGCTCTTGTTGCTAGTACCCTCTAGGTAAGAGTCATAAACTGTTTGTGACAGCAGTCCAGTAGTAGTAAGCAGAACAGGGCTCATTTGGAACACAAACCAACTTATAACTATCAAATTTCTGTCTCCAGGTGGTATGATGCAACACTTCAGCTCTACACAAGGGGAGACTGCCAGGCCGGGTGCCATAGCAGAGGGAGAAGACAGCATCCACCCACCCATCGAGAGCTCCCAGACTAGATCTTGTGGGGGAAGGGCCCAGAGGGCCCCAACAGGGAGTAGGCACACCAGAAGTAGGTCAGGCATAAGACATCCAAAGGCATCCTGGCGTGATACCCCTGTATACCACCTAGGGACAGGGTTTTCATGCTCACTGCCCCGTGGGAGCCATTAAGAGAACTTGTTACCCCTGAGAGGGTTTCCCATTACTCTAAAACATCCATACATCGGCCGGCATTTGGTCTCCTTCCCACCCCGCAGGCCTCCTCTCTTTGAAGAGCTCTTTCTTTGTCTATGACCCAGACCTCCACTCAAGGCCCCACCGTAGACTTCCAGCCATTGCCATGAGTCTCTTCACCAGTATCAGGGCCAGATCCAGGAACCTATTCCAGACCTTCTTAGGTTTGGGTCTGGGAAAGATGCCCAACAAGCACACTTGTATATCACACTTGAATGCCCGATTCAAGGTTGTGTTTAGTATCATCAGGATTGTTCCCCAGTGCTCCTCCAGCCAAGTGAACCCCCACCTCATGTAGCAGAAGTCTGCATCTGGAAGTGCACAACAGGGGCACTTCCCAGGTTCTCCCCATAAATGTCTGTGATTCTGTATGATGTTAGGTACATCATGTGTGTGTAGTTAAACTGTATGTATTTGAGGCGTATATTGCAAAACACCTTCTATGGGTATGCAAAAATGTTACTCCATTCTGGGTCCTTTTACTCAATTCTGGGTCAGTGACATCAGGCCTCAGCACCCTTTCCCATTTAGCCTTAAGAACATCCAAGGGTTTCCTAAACATTGTATTACATGCTGTAAAAAACATGTGATTAGGAGCAGTCCCAATCCCAACGTCTCATGGGTTGGGGGTTATTCAGTTCCCATGCCACCTGATTCAGTTTGGCAGCAGTAAAAATATGGCTCAAAGTCGGGGACACCCAGCCCCTACTCCAGTGGTGGGCACCAAGAGTCTCAAGAGAGACCATTTAGTGACATCTATCCCAAATTATCTCCCGAAAGAGGGATTCTAACTCTCGGAACCAGGGAGCAGGAATTCCCACCAGTAGGTTGGTGAAGTAGTACAGGAGCTGCGGCAGCAACACCATCTTGAAGATCACAATATGCACCATGAGAGGCTGTTTAGTGATCTCCAGAAGGGAATACAAGACCTGAGGGATCGCAACACCACTCCCAAATTTACCCTACTACAAGTCCTCGGTCTCATAAAGATTTGGATACCTACGCACTTAAAGGTATGTGGTGCCCAATATATGTTGCTACACCCACCAGATATGGGGCATCACGTACCACTAGAAACACACAAATCTTCCCGAGGTTCACCCGGAGACCCCAAAAATTCTTGAACTCCTCGAGAAGTTGTATCTTGTAGGGAATATCCACTTCTCTGTTCGCCATGTAGATCGGCAGCTCGGTCCATAGAGGGATAAGTTATGCTCACGTCCCTTTATAGTAATTACTCTGTCCATCCGCCATTCTGATCAACTCAGCCAGAAGCGGAATCACAATGCAAAACAGAAGGAGAGACAGAGAGCCCCCCTGTATCACATCCCAGTGTATACCGTATTGGTCTGAGATTGTGAGACTCGTTTTGACCCAGACAGTAGGGCTTGTATACAGCTGTTCCCATTTGACTATGTGCAAACCCAGCCCACTGTGAAGCATAACCTACTCAAGAAAGTCCTGCCTTATGGTATCAAATGCTGTCACTAGGTCTACCGACATAATCATGGCTCATGGGTTGGTCCTTATATGGCGGTGGTAAAGAAAGCTATACAGCTGACACAGATTGATAGAAGTGTTGCATGTTGGAATAAACCCAATTTTGGTCTTTATGGATCAGTGTCAGCATATGCGGCAATAACCTGGTTGCCAACACCTTGCTGAATATTTTAAAATGGACACTGAGCATGAAGAGGGGCCGGAAAGCGGTGCCCATGACCCTGGGGTCCCTGGACTTGGGAAGTGGAACCACCAGCACCTCTTTAGCAGAGGCTGGAAGAAGCCCCAAATCAAATGCCTTGGCGTATAGTGCCTCCAGTCTCAGATCCAGCACACCTGAATAAGCCAAATAGAATTCCACTGCAGGCAGTCCAAATCTGGGAATTTGCCAGTGCCATGCCTTTCATGGTGCTCTGTATTTCCTGCATTGTAATTGAGCCTCCCAAGTCTACTGTCACCCCAGTGGGGAGGCGTCAGAGCAGCAAGCTGTCTTTTGGGCAGTAAAGATTCACTCCCTCTGGGGAAAGCTGACTGGTAATGGAGGTACCCATACTCTCCGGCTGTATGAGATAGGCTAGCAGTCCCTCAAGTCTGCCTTTCTTCTCATGCACCTGGTTAACATATTTGTTATAATTATGTTATCTTAGCCATTACAGGACAATGTTATGTTATGTTATTAGGGTTTATAAAGCGCACGATTACCTTGCGGTGTCCTGGCGCTAAGCAAATGATAACCTACGCTAAAATGAGAAACTAAAACTGAGATAAAAACCAAGTCTTGAGATTTTTCCTAAAGGAGCTAAAATCTGATGCATTTCTCAGCATGAAAGGAAGTTCATTCCAGATTTTTGAGGCCCCATAAACAAAGCTCCTTCCTCCCCAATTTACCTTTTTGATGCAAGGAATTTTCACTAGCTTAGGTCCAGTAGATCTGAGCATTCTGCATGGAGTATACCAGGAAAACTTGTTTTTAAGAAACTCAGGACCTGTCCCGTTCAAGGCTCTGAACACTCTACACGAAGCCTTGAACCTGGATCTCAGGTGGGTCGGAAGCCAATGCAGTGTCTTCAGATTACCTTTAACTGACACACATCTGGGAGTCTGGGTCAAAAGTCTAACAGCTGCATTTTGAATAACCTGCAGCCTGTTTTGATGTTGTGACTGCATATTGACATAAAGAATATTACAGTAGTCAAGACGGGATAATATGAGTGCAGTCACCACTGTACGGAGACACCCCTCAGAAAGATATGACCTGATTTTTCTGATCATTCTGAGTACCATAGAACATCCTGAGGTGACCCTGCTCACTTGGTCCCCCATACTGAGTTTATCATCGACCACCACTCCCAAGTTTTTAGCTTTCCTACAAGGTGTGGGGTAGGGACCGAGTGAGTCAGGCCACCAATCGGGTGTCCACATACAAGGGTTATTACCAAACCTCACCACTTCTGTTTTAGCTGAATTAAGCTTAAGGCAATTAGCCGACATCCATCTGGAGATGGATAACATGCATTGCGAAAAGCGGGTACCTGTTTCCTTTTCAGCTCCCTCCCTCACAGACAGCACAATTTGCGTGTCATCTGCATAGGAGGTGAGTTGGAACCCAAAAGATCTAATGATGCCAGCCAGGGGTGCCACATAGATATTAAAAAGTGTGGGGCTCAAGGAAGAGCCCTGCGGCATCCCGCAAGGCAGGGAGAAGGGTTCATATGTAGCATCATTTAGTTCGACTATTTGAAGTCTATCCTTCAAAAAGGAATCAAGCAGCTTCCATGCTTGTCCTGTTATCCCGATCTCTGATAACCGATTGAGCAGTACTTTGTGATGCACGGTGTCAAAGGCCGCGGATAGGTCCAAAAGGATAAGCATCGCGCTACCTCCTTTATCCAAGACTTCTCTGATCTCCTCAGTCGATTTGATAAGAGCTAGCTCGGTACTATGATGAGTTCTAAAGCCATATTGTGAGTGATCCAGAGAATCATTCATCAGGAGAAAATCACTGAGTTGTTTATTCATGGCTTTTTCAAGCATTTTGGCTGGTAGGGGCAGTCTGGAGATAGGGCAATAGTTAGCTGGATCTTTAGGGTCCAAAGATTGTTTCTTCAAGAGAGGGAGCACTGAGGCCTTTTTCCAGGGGCTGGGAAAAATAGCGGTACTAAATATATTGTTAAAAAGGGGGGTTATAACCCTTCAGGTTATATCTGCAAGCTGTTTAATAATCCATGTAGGACAGGGATCACTGGGAGCGCCTGATTTTATATTGTTCATGAGATTCATTGTTTCTTCTGTATTCAGAGGAGAAAAATGATCCAGGGTACTGACCGGGGGAGAGGGAGCATTAATAGTAGAATCCGAATGCTTTTTATTAACCTGGTCTGACAGAGAGGAAAAAATAGTTTCTACTTTTGATTTAAAAAAAGCAGCAACAGTATTACAAAAGTCAGGTACGACTGGACCGCTGGGCATCCTAGGGTTTGATAGTTTGATGACTGTTTTAAAAAGCTCCTTCGAGTCAGATTTGGCTTTAGTAATTTGAAGTGAGAAATATTCTTTCTTGGCTAACAGGAGGAATACTTTATAACTCGCAATCGCTGATTTTAGGTCCATTTTATCAGCCGTTGCATAGTTTTTTCGCCACAGTCTTTCGGCCCTTTTGCATAGTAGTTTTTTTTCTCTGAGCTCATCTGAATACCAAGGGGGGGCTGCGAGTAGACACGCCTCGTCTAACCAGTTGTTATACAGGCGTGTTGCAACTTCAGGGTCGGGTGAGTCTATAGGCATTGATTCCATGAGGGAAGATTCTAGATGTATAACATCGACTTTCCCCCAGGCTCTGGTCGTAATCTCCTTCTTATCTTTTGAGTCTATAGGACCCCTCATATCATGTTTGAGTTCAAAGGTAATTATAGAGTGATCGGACTAGGTAATCGGGAGGACAGAGATGTTGCCCAGGTCACAATTGTTTGAAAAAATCCCATCTAGGGTGTGTCCTTTTATGTGGGTGGGGAAGGAGACCAATTGTTCAAGGCCACCTAAGGCCATGATACTATTAAGTCTAGCCGTATCAGGGTCCTCCAATTTTTCCAAGTGGAAATTGAAGTCTCCTAATACAACAAAAGTTTGTTGACACAGAGCTTCTTCTAATAATATATTAAGAGAGTTAAGAAAATCAGTCTTACCTCCTGGAGGGCGGTAGATTAGGATCCCTTTAAAGGGTTTATAGTGTGCAGATGCAATGTTGAAAGACAGGGCTTCGCAGCCTTGATCAAACACAGGTAAGAAATGTGGAGTCAGTGAATCGTGATATATCACTGCAAGCCCTCCGCCCTTTTTATGAGTTCGGTCATGGGAGTAGCAGCAAAAACCAGTGGGGGTGGCCTTCACCAAGTCAGGACCCGAAGTGCTGTCCAGCCAGGTCTCAGTTATAAATGCATTATTGTTTTCCAGAAAAAGAGCGCATTCCACTGAGTGTTTGACAAGCGATCTAGCGTTAAATAGGACACAATTCAGGTGATTGTCCGTTCCGGCAGTTTTAGCCACGTCATGCGCAAGTTCCCTATGTTGAATAGGAAGATTAGGTATAATTGGGAGCGGAGCCAAACACGCGCTACATATTAGGGAACCACCCGTTCCATAAGCCGCATCATTAGCATCATGGGTGGAGCCCGGGGACAGCTTGTGACACTGTAGCCCTTTGTCTCTATGATTCCACAGCTGCATGTACTTACCAGTATAGGTGTACCTTCCACCTGGTGGAAAAGGGCCAGGGGGACTGGCCCTAGGCCCGGCCTCGGCACGGACGGGCGCAGACCGGCTTGCCTTGGGCGCGCCTTCTGCGCGCCCACGTTGTGCCCGCTGCACGCGTCTGCTGCGCGGGCGCGACAGCGTCTTCCTAATATACTCCCCCATAAGCCACTAGACCGCTAATCGGTGGAAGTGGTGTTCTGCTGGCCGGAAGCAAGGCTCCGTAAAGTGCGGTGCAAAATAGCAGCAAGCAACTCCACTCCCCACTCCGGACAGTACAAACAGTTGAAACAAAGGTAGGATAAAAACGAATATAAAATAATGTTAACATTTTTTAACTCAGCAGAAGAATTCCCACAGTTAGTTATCACAAAGCGCCACAGCGAGCATTGAACGCAGCTTCGCTTGGGCTATCAAAGGCTGCGCGACAGCGTCTTCCTAATATACTCCCCCATAAGCCACTAGACCGCTAATCGGCGGAAGTGGTGCTCTGCTTGCCGGAAGCAAGGCTCCGTAAAGTGCGGTGCAAAATAGCAGCAAGCAACTCCACTCCCCACTCCGGACAGTACAAACAGTTAAAACAAAGGTAGGATAAAAACGAATATAAAATAATGTTAAAAATGTTTAACTCAGCAGAAGAATTCTCACAGTTAGTTATCACAAAGCGCCACAGCGAGCATTGAACGCAGCTTCGCTTGGGCTATCAAAGGCTGCGTGGGCGCGACAGCGTCTTCCTAATATACTCCCCCATAAGCCACTAGACCGCTAATCGGCGGAAGTGGTGTTCTGCTGGCCGGAAGCAAGGCTCCGTAAAGTGCTGTGAAAAATAGCAGCAAGCAACTCCACTCCCCACTCCGGACAGTACAAACAGTTAAAACAAAGGTAGGATAAAAACGAATATAAAATAATGTTAAACATTTTTAACTCAGCAGAAGAATTCTCACAGTTAGTTATCACAAAGCGCCACAGCGAGCATTGAATGCAGCTTCGCTTGGGCTATCAACATTTTATTCCTCCCTGGTTTCCAATAACCTGGTAGAGTGTCGGGATCGGGTCCACTTTATTATCAAGTCTGTGGAGTATGCTGTCTAATCACTTTAATCCTACTCAAGTTCCCACAGTCTGGTTCATGCAATGCCCCTTACCACCACCTTCAAGGCCTCCCATTCAACCTGGCAGTTCAAGGCTGTCCCTTGGTTAGCTGCAAAGTAATTTACTATTACCTATCTCAGGATATCACGATAAGGAATATCTGTCAGGGCTGCCGGGTGAAGTCTCCACACTGGGATTACAGGGTGCTCGTCTTTGGGTTTGAAGGTCTGCAGTAGCAGGCTACTGTCTGAAAGGGTGCGTCCGAGATATTGTGTTTGAATTACATACCAAAATAGCCCCCTGGAGCAGAATACTCAGTCTAGTCATGTGTAGACCTTGTACATGCTGGAGCAGCATGCATAATCCCTGACCGAACCATGTGGTGTTTGCCAAATGTCGTTCGACTCTCAGTTTAATATTCAGTCTCTCAGACACGCTGCCGCCTTATGCGTAGGTGCCACAGGCAGCAGAGGGGTAGAGTGGCCCAGGGTGGCCTAGGCTGATCACAACCATGCAATTGAAGTCGCCATCAAGAAGGATGGCCAGCTCAGTCACATGGCCCAGTTGCATAGAAAGTGGCCTCAGAGAGGGGATGTGGTCCTGGTTGGGTGCATGTACTCTACCCAGCACTACCTGTTTCCCATAACACTGACACTCTACCACTACCTATCGTCCTCCTCTATCTACTACGGTGGTAGTCACCGTGAAGGGGACCCCGCCTTGACTCAGATGAGCACCCCACAAACATATGCGGAATAGGTTGTGACCTTTATCTTCCCTCATCAACGGCGTTGTAAGACCTCAGTGTCTGTCCGTGTAGGGTGAGACTTGTGGAGCATGGCAATATGTACTCCCCACCTTTTAAGGTATATATGTACTTTCTGCCATTTAGTAGCCATCCCCATCTAGCTAGCCCCCCCACATTTCTTCTCCTACCACCACCCTCCCCAGTCCCCTCCCCTCCATCATCACAACCCCCGAAACAGTGAACCATAATCAAGTGTTGCAACCCGCCGACCCAAGGGCAGTCCAGCAATGGCTGGCTGTCCAAACTTTAACATTTAAAAGCGAAAGTACCATATTGCTAAGCTATTCCTCTTCTTAGAGAAAAGTGGCATGGGGTAGGCTCTGGAGGTTCACTTCTTACCACCTTCTGTCCATACCGGCCCTAACTTGTATCATGGCACCAGCATTATACAACAATCCCACCCTTTAGAGCAGGCCAATCTATGGGAGGAATCGCAGTACAGCACACAGCAGCGTTTCCTCAGCCATACATTACCAGGAAGCACCTCCGTTCTGGGGAGGGGCAGCTACTGGGAGGAACCATGCATGTTATGTTTTGTTATGTTAATTAGATTTATAAAAGCGCACGATTACCCTCGGGTGTCCTGGCGCTGAGTTCTGCTTAAGTGATAGTCAGAGAGGGTTCAGTGAGCAAAGAGCCAGGTTTTCAGACCCTTTCTAAAAGAGAGAAGGTCTCCAGCACTTTTCAGAAAGAGCGGAAGCTCGTTCCAAGCCTTGGAAGTGCAGGCAATAAAGCTCCTGCCTCCCCAGCTGGCTTTCCTAGCAGTGGGGATCTGGACATGTTTTGCTCCTTTAGACCGCAGGGTCCTAGTTGGGGCATACCATTTAACTTTTTGCCTCAAATGGTCAAGGCCAATACAGTTGAGAGCCTTAAATGCTACACATAAGGCCTTGAAACGGCCCCTTTGCTTCACCGGAAGCCAATGTAGCCGAGTTAACTAACTTTTTACCGAAACAAATTTCGATATGCCTGTTAGAAGCCTGGCGGCTGCATTCTGAGCTATCTGAAGCATATTAAGGTATTGATTCTGGGTGTTCAGATAAATGACATTGCAGTAGTCCAGGCGTGACATAACAAGGACTGTAACTACTGTCCTAAAGGCCGTTTGAGAGAGAAAGGGTTTAATGTTCCTCAGAATTCGCACAATCAGAAAGCAGGAAGAAACTACTGAACTTATGTGGTCGTTGAAGGTCAATCTATTGTCCACAATGACCCCCAGGTTTTTTACTTTCAGAGTTGGAATGGGCTGATTTCCCAACTCTGAGGGCCACCAATCCGGGGTCCAAATATGAGGGTTGTTACCTGAAGAACCTAGACCTTATAGGTCTGGCGGCGCAGGGTACGCCTTAATCTCCTGAGTTCACCTGCTTTGTCGAACAGAGACACGGGACACTCCGTTAGGCATAGAAGATTTGGTTTATTAGCTGCTGCTAAGTACAGTTGTCCCAGAAGTACACACGGTATGTTCTTAGGAGACTGCCAATTTACTTCATGGCGCACAATCTTTTATAACACATATTCACAAAGAACACTCCCAATGCATACAGGGTCAACCAATGAAAATAATGTGAAAACAAGATATTAAGTAACTCAAATAAGCCTCCCTTCCAACTTTGTTTGTCACCCTTCCCCACAAGTTAATCAGTGGTAGTGTTTATAAGTCGACTTGCAGGTGACAGGACACATTTGTATGCCCCGCAGGACAGTTGTGAAATGAGAGAATACGAGTAAAGAACAGCGAAGGCCAGAGGATAAGATAAAGTCAGGAAAGAATGGTGCAAACCAACAGATAGTCGAGACAGGGATCAGTCAGACCAGACGAGGATTAGTGGAGGCGGCCAGACCCTGACACCAGCTATAAACAGAGGCAGGAGGTTATTTGACACGTTGCAGTAGGATGAGGGAAAACAACACCTCGTTCACCGTGCCGCCTGAGTGAGGGCAACACAAAATGGCAGAAAGACACAAAATGGTGTCTAAATACCAAAACTGAATTACCTCAGACCCTCCTTTTACCATTACTCAGGCAAGACACACAGACTCATTTTTAATCTGAGTCAACGTCAATGGCCATGAGGTCATCAAGCTGTTGCTGCAACATCATTTTAATGCTCTCTGTATTCCGTGGCACAGGCCTTGGAACACACATGGTGGCACAAAGACCACAGATGGCGGGGCCACACTGCATACAGAGACAACAGGAAAAAATGATGGCCAAAACCACTCCAAGGAATGTTAATACCTTCCATCCCCATTTGGAAAGTAATCCCCAAAACCATTCCAATTAAGACCAATCTCCTTCGTCCTGATGGATCGACTCGGAGATCACATGTAATCTGGAGATGGCTTGGTATACCGTAGGGGCATCGTCAGGTATATAAATGCAGCAGCTAGATCCGATCAATTTACAGACTCCACCACGATCCGCAAGAATAACATCCAGAGCAATCCGGTTCTGCAATGTCATGAGACGATCCGCCTGAAGTTCAGCTGTGAGATTACTCAAGGCTCCCACAGTGACATCTATGGTAGTCTCAACAACACGAACCAATTGTCTCATGTTTCTACTGTTGGCCATTGGTCCCCAAAAAGGAAGAAATCCTTTAAGAAAATCACCTCCCTCTTGTCCTGCCATGTCTTTAGAATCAACAATCCCTCTGCCATATCTGTTTCTGTGATGTCCCGAAGGAGCAGTGTATGTAGGGGTAGAAGAAAGGCTATATAGCATGTTCCTGAAAAATACGTCGGTAGCCACGTGTACGCTCTATCATGGCAGACAAAATACGTGCCCTGGGATGGTACTAACGGTGGTGAATTCTGAGATGTGTGAATGTATGTATGGGAACAAACATTGTTTCCTTGTCCAGTGTCAGTAGTCTGGCCATTCATCTGTAAACAAAAGTTACCTCGATGAGGCACAGTCCAAATTGGTGGAGATTTTCCCTGTTTGACTCTATCTGTAAGGCTAGTAGCGTAACGAGTCACATTCCAACCATCGTATGTCCGTTTCTCATCAACAGGAACCCTACTATTCTCCACAATTCTAGCCATAGCCACTATTCCTTTTATCAGAGAACTATGACTAAAATCTTGCCCACTACCATATGAACCAACTGGACGTCTAAATCGGTTCTGATATGCATTTGAAAACATCACAAAATAGGCCCAAGCAGAACCTTCATAAGAAAATGGAAGGGCTAAATATGGCATACCTTTGTCTGTGGTATGAGGCATAAGTCCACACACCCAACAGTCGGTTGTGTTGACTACCAATTGGTGTTGATGCAACAACTGGACAAATGAATTGTTAAAATATTCTGTTCTCCTGATTAGTTCATGTTGGGGAAGCGTATATAGTTAATGTGGGGATATAGTAGAATGAAAAGGCAAGGAAATAGAAGTAGGGACAGATTTGTGCTGCATAGCATGAACAATCCAACCTATACAAGCCAATAAGATACTAGAAAATATAAGAACACCCAATGTTATGCCACATTGACTGTACACTAATTTACAATATTTCTTTCTCATCTCTTCCTTCTTATTATTCTTTCCCAATTTGACATCCATCCTCTAAAATTGTTGCTCATGGCAATCTTCCTTACTCACTTGGTTGTGATTATTAGCCGTCCTATGACACTGCAAGTCCTGGGGGCCTAGCCACTATACAGGTCCCGAACCAAGACTCCTACCGTGACCCTGCAACCTGGACAGATGATACATGTCATGAAAGAGATGAAAATCTCAGGTGTCCTTGACCAGTCTATGCCTTAAATGATATCGAGTTCTGTTCAGTACAGTTTGGTCCTGAAATAGTGTCTGTGAATCTGTAATGTTCAATCGGAGATGTGGCGGTACTGCTTCTTGTAAAACGTCGTCATCTTCTTTCTCAGACCGAGCTCCATCTAGGTGTGCACTACTGAAAGGTACAAACTGAGGGACCCTTTCGCCTTCAAAATCACCTACACCCTTAAGTACCCACTGGTCAAAAGGCAAGGGCAAAGGCACCTTTTTGCAGTGCACGCCATGGATCCAGTTATTTTTTCCTTCGACTTTCACTGCTGTACGTGTCACTTGAAGAACCTGTCGAGGCGCTTTCCAACGAAGTTCCAAAATCCTTGTCCTCTGAAAGTTTTTCACAGAGACCCAGTCTCCCGGTTGGATAGAATGACCTGGGTCCGTGGAGGCCTCTGGTTAAGCGTTTTGAACCTGTTGGTGGAGAACACGTAATTTAGTGGTGAGGTCATGTAAGTAGTCAATCAGCATTGGATACTGTATGTCAGAATCCTTTTTAGGGCGAGGGACTCCCCAAATATTAGCCGGGCACCCAAAAACAACCTCGTATGGGCTGAGTCCCAAACGAGAATGTACGGTTGTTCTAGTGGATAGGAGAGCCAAAGGTAAAGCATCGGGCCTGGCAAGGCCCGTGCTAGCCTGTACCTCTGCAAGCTTGAGTTTGAGAGTGCCGCTATAGCACTCTACCAAACCCGCTGATTGGGGATGATTTGCCGCATGGAATTTCTGTCGAATACCAAGACCGGTACACACCTTTTTCATAATTTGCCCCACAAATTCACTTCCATTGTCACTCCAGACAATGCGTGGCAAACCAAACCTAGGGAAGAACTCTTTTAGAAGAACTTTGGCAGTGGACAAAGCAGTGTTGTCTTTCAGGGGGTAGGCCTCTATCCATCTGGAGAAGGCACACACCACCACCAAAACATATTTGAGATTGTTGCATCGTTCCATGTGGATATAATCAATTTGCAACACCTCAAAAGGATATGTTGGGGGAGCAAAATGACCTGCTGGAGTTGGGGTTCCCTTTCCTGGATTATGCATCAAGCAAACGATACAATGCTTCACTAAATTATCTGCACATTTTGGAATCCCTTCGTTCAGCCACACTGGAGCCAGAAGCTTACATATTCCTTTCGCACTGATGTGGGCCGGACCATGTGCCATAGCAACTACAGGCAGTACATAGGCATCTGGTAACAGCCAACGCTGATGTTCTGACAATTCTATCCAACATTCCATCGTGTCTAACATTCCTGTACTCTCTTTCCACTTACTCAACTATTTCTCTGTAGCCTCTCTTTGAATCGATCACACACTTTCTATTGTATCCTCACACATTCCTTTTTCCTTGACCCAATTTGCAGGGCCCGCAACATACATACGCGTCATAGCATCTCTGGCTGTTTCTTTCGCTATCTCATCCGCAAAAGCATTCCCGCGACCAACATCATCAGTAATCCTCTTATGCGCACTACACTTTATGATTGTTATCTGGGTAGGCAAAGCAAGTGACTCAAGAAGACCAGCTACCAACTGACCATGCTGTATTTTAGTACCGTGGGAGGTAAAGAATCCTCTTTCCTTCCACAAACGACCAAAACTACGTGCCACTCCAAACGCACACTGGCTGTCGGTATATACATTCACTCTCTTCCCCTTAGATAACACACACGCTCTGGTCAAAGCTATCAGTTCAGCGGCCTGAGCTGAATTATGTCTGATGCGTGCTGTCTCCACGATTGTATGCAAGGTGGTAACAGCATAAGCTGAAGTTGTTTCGCCATTAGGGAGTTTAAGACAAGAACCATCCACCCATAGGATCCCATCCGGGTCCATTAGTGGTGTATCTTTCAAATCAATCCTACCTTTTGTCTCCTCCTCAGTACGGAGAAAACAATCATGTTGTTCCTGAATACCTTTCTCGTCTGGGAGAGGTAACAATGTGGCTGGATTTAAAGTGCTACATTGTTTGATGTGCACATGACTAGCCAAGATCGTCAGCTCATACCCAGAAAAGCGAGCACTTGTAAGATGCTGCGTTTTCGTCCTATTTAGCAAGGTATCCACTGCATGTGGTACCATAACAATAAGAGTGTTATCTAGCACCACTCCAGCGGATTGACGAATAGAAATTGCTGCTGCTGCTGTAGCTTTAAGACAACTAGGCAATGCCTTGGCTACTGGATCTAATGTAGCCGAAAAGTAGGCACATGGCTGCTGCTTGTCTCCAAATCGTTGTGACAACGCACAACCCTCTCTTTCATGGACATAGAGCGTGAAGGGCTTTCTGTAATACGGAGTACCCAACACAGGAGCAGAGCACAGAGCAGCACGTAAATCAGAAAAAATCTTCTGACATTTGTCAGTCCAAGGAAGGGGTTGGGGTGTGTCTTTCAAAGTGAGTGCCAACAAAGGTTTAGCCAACAAAGAAATATTTGGAATCCACTGTCTACAATAAGAGGTAATGCCCAGAAAGGCACGCACTTCTCTTTGTGTGGATGGCACAGACATTTGTGCAATTGCTTGAATACGTTCTGGGGTCAGTCGCCTTCCCTCCTTCGACAAGAGATGACCTAAATAGGTAACCTCTTGGCGGGCATATTGTAATTTAGAAGGTGAAACCTTATGGTGAAGGTCAGACAAGTGACGCAATAGTGCAATAGTCACGTTCTTGCAAATATCCTCTGAATCAGCAGCAATCAATAAATCATCCACATACTGAATAAGGGTAGCACCTGGCGGCAAAGGAAAAGCATCAAGCTGGCACTTCAGAGCTTGGCTATAGATGGAGGGACTTTCACAATAGCCTTGGGGTGCGCGCTTGAACCGGAAACTTCGGCCTCCTAAAGAGAAGCCAAAAATATCCCTACTCTCTTCAGCAATGGGGATGCTGAAGAAAGCATTTTTCAGATCAATGACAGAGAACCAAGCTGCCGAGGCAGGTCTCATAGTTAACAGGGCAGTGATATCTGGAACAACAGGAAACTGCGGTACAACAATTTTATTAACCTCTCGAAGATCAATAACAAAGCGATAAACAGGAGGCTGAGAAGGATCAGTGCGTTTAAGAACCGGGAAAACAGGACTATTGCATACATTTCCCCTCGTCTCCTCGACCACACCCTTCTGAACCAAATCATAAATAATAGCAAAAAGTGCTGTTTCACCATCATTGGGAATTTTGTATTGAGGGATGCGTGGCAATTTAGCATTGGGCTTGAGGGTACTGACATAGGGTGGGATCTCAAGATAACCAACATCATTTGGACCCGTAGCCCAAAGTGTAGCAGGGAGAGAGAGCAATTCAGGTGGAAATTGATCTTTAGACAAATACATTGGAGAAGTCAGTTTCTGCCCCAAAACGAGATGCACACCAGAAGGAGAACAATATATCGTTGCATGCAATCTTTTCAATAAATCCAAACCCAACAGATTTTCGCCGCAACCAGTCGTTAAAAGTAGCGGAGCTTCCAAATCATAAGAACCAATTGAAATAGGCAGAGGACAAGAGACCGGGCTATGAACTGGGGCGTCAGAAAATCCTACGGATACGTTTGTTAAGCCAGACAAAGGTGCCCCAGGGAGTTTGGAGTGAATAATAGAACTTCTCATCGCACCAGTATCTAAAAGAAATGGCTCTGAAACACCCATTGTAGTGACATTAACATAAGGCCCATTCTGATCTACTGGAATCGATACAACTCCCTCACTTTGTCTATGGCTGTCCACAAATTCACTTCCATTGTCACTCCAGACAATGCGTGGCAAACCAAACCTAGGGAAGAACTCTTTTAGAAGAACTTTGGCAGTGGACAAAGCAGTGTTGTCTTTCAGGGGGTAGGCCTCTATCCATCTGGAGAAGGCACACACCACCACCAAAACATATTTGAGATTGTTGCATCGTTCCATGTGGATATAATCAATTTGCAACACCTCAAAAGGATATGTTGGGGGAGCAAAATGACCTGCTGGAGTTGGGGTTCCCTTTCCTGGATTATGCATCAAGCAAACGATACAATGCTTCACTAAATTATCTGCACATTTTGGAATCCCTTCGTTCAGCCACACTGGAGCCAGAAGCTTACATATTCCTTTCGCACTGATGTGGGCCGGACCATGTTCCATAGCAACTACAGGCAGTACATAGGCATCTGGTAACAGCCAACGCTGATGTTCTGACAATTCTATCCAACATCCCATCGCGTCTAACATTCCTGTACTCTCTTTCCACTTACTCAACTCTTTCTCTGTAGCCTCTCCTTGAATCGATCTCACACTTTCTATTGTATCCTCACACATTCCTTTTTCCTTGACCCAATTTGCAGGGCCCGCAACATACATGCGCGTCATAGCATCTCTGGCTGTTTCTTTCGCTATCTCATCCGCAAAAGCATTCCCGCGACCAACATCATCAGTAATCCTCTTATGCGCACTACACTTTATGATTGCTATCTGGGTAGGCAAAGCAAGTGACTCAAGAAGATCAGCTACCAACTCACCATGCTGTATTTTAGTACCGTGGGAGGTAAAGAATCCTCTTTCCTTCCACAAACGACCAAAACTACGTGCCACTCCAAACGCACACTGGCTGTCGGTATATACATTCACTCTCTTCCCCTTAGATAACACACATGCTCTGGTCAAAGCTATCAGTTCAGCGGCCTGAGCTGAATTATGTCTGATGCGTGCTGTCTCCACGATTGTATGCAAGGTGGTAACAGCATAAGCTGAAGTTGTTTCGCCATTAGGGAGTTTAAAACAAGAACCATCCACCCATAGGATCCCATCCGGGTCCATTAGTGGTGTATCTTTCAAATCAATCCTACCTTTTGTCTCCTCCTCAGTACGGAGAAAACAATCATGTTGTTCCTGAATACCTTTCTCGTCTGGGAGAGGTAACAATGTGGCTGGATTTAAAGTGTTACATTGTTTGATGTGCACATGACTAGCCAAGATCGTCAGCTCATACCCAGACAAGCGAGCACTTGTAAGATGCTGCGTTTTCGTCCTATTTAGCAAGGTATCCACTGCATGTGGTACCATAACAATAAGAGTGTTACCTAGCACCACTCCAGCGGATTGACGAATAGAAATTGCTGCTGCTGCTGTAGCTTTAAGACAACTAGGCAATGCCTTGGCTACTGGATCTAATGTAGCCGAAAAGTAGGCACATGGCCGCTGCTTGTCTCCAAATCGTTGTGACAACGCACAACCCTCTCTTTCATGGACATAGAGCGTGAAGGGCTTACTGTAATCCGGAGTACCCAACACAGGAGCAGAGCACAGAGCAGCACGTAAATCAGAAAAAATCTTCTGATATTTGTCAGTCCAAGGAAGGGGTTGGGGTGTGTCTTTCAAAGTGAGTGCCAACAAAGGTTTAGCCAACAAAGAAAAATTTGGAATCCACTGTCTACCAAAGGCACGCACTTCTCTTTGTGTGGATGGCACAGACATTTGTGCAATTGCTTGAATACGTTCTGGGGTCAGTCGCCTTCCCTCCTTCGACAAGAGATGACCTAAATAGGTAACCTCTTGGCGGGCATATTGTAATTTAGAAGGTGAAACATTATGGTGAAGGTCAGACAAGTGACGCAATAGTGCAATAGTCACGTTCTTGCAAATATCCTCTGAATCAGCAGCAATCAATAAATCATCCACATACTGAATAAGGGTAGCACCTGGCGGCAAAGGAAAAGCATCAAGCTGGCACTTCAGAGCTTGGCTATAGATGGAGGGACTTTCACAATAGCTTTGGGGTGCGCTTGAACCGGAAACTTCGGCCTCCTAAAGAGAAGCCAAAAATATCCCTACTCTCTTCAGCAATGGGGATGCTGAAGAAAGCATTTTTCAGATCAATCACAGAGAACCAAGCTGCCGAGGCAGGTATCATAGTTAACAGGGCAGTGATATCTGGAACAACAGGAAACTGCGGTACAACAATTTTATTAACCTCCGGAAGATCAATAACAAAGCGATAAACAGGAGGCTGAGAAGGATCAGTGCGTTTAAGAACCGGGAGAACAGGACTATTGCATACATTTCCCCTCGTCTCCTCGACCACGCCCTTCTGAACCAAATCATAAATAATAGCAAAAAGTGCTGTTTCACCATCATTGTGAATTTTGTATTGAGGGATGCGTGGCAATTTAGCATTGGGCTTGAGGGTAGTGACATAGGGTGGGATCTCAAGATAACCAACATCATTTGGACCCGTAGCCCAAAGTGTAGCAGGGAGAGAGAGCAATTCAGGTGGAAATTGATCTTTAGACAAATACATTGGAGAAGTCAGTTTCTGCCCCAAAACGAGATGCACACCAGAAGGAGAACAATATATCGTTGCATGCAATCTTTTCAATAAATCCAAACCCAACAGATTTTCGCCGCAACCAGTCGTTAAAAGTAGCGGAGCTTCCAAATCATAAGAACCAATTGAAATAGGCAGAGGACAAGAGACCGGGCTATGAACTGGGGCGCCAGAAAATCCTACGGTTACGTTTGTTAAGCCAGACAAAGGTGCCCTAGGGAGTTTGGAGTGAATAATAGAACTTCTCATCGCACCAGTATCTAAAAGAAATGGCTCTGAAACACCCATTGTAGTGACATTAACATAAGGCCCATTCTGATCTACTGGAATCGATACAACTCCCTCACTTTGTCTATGGCTGTCCTACTTAGCGTGAAGACTGTCATTCTCACCTTCAACATAGTAATCATCATTGTAATACTGTGTAGACTGAGTATTTTGCTGATCAAAGTAGTTCGTAGAATGTGGAGGTCGAGGGGAATGCTGTGTCTGGGGTGACACACCTCGACCTCCCCCCCTGGGCGCTAACTGGGAACCACCACGACCTTGTGGAGTAGATAGTCCTCCATTACGCTGTAATAAAACCGGGCAGCCATTCTTAAAATGACCTTCCTCCCTACAATAGGCGCATTGGTTAGGACCTAACAAAGGCCGCGGAATATAGGGCTCAGGCTTTTGAAACACCCTCTGAAAGTGGGGAGGCTGTTGAAACTGGCGCTGAGCAGAGCGAGGAGGAAAAGCTTGTTGCAGAAGAACCTTTGTTTTTAATTCTTTAGTCTTCTTCTCTTGCTTGTCTTTTTCCTCTTTGTTCCGGTTTTCATAATATTGAGCAGTAGCCAATATCTGAGCAGAAGAAGAAACAGCCCATGAACGTTCAGAGTCTTTTAACTTATGTGACAACTCAGGGAGCAAATTAAATACGAATGTATCTACAAATAATTGCTGTCCACCCTCCGTAGTCATATCCTGACCACTGTGATCAATAAACGTCTCCTCAAAACGAGTGAAGAAGTCGGAGACACTCTTATCTTTCTTCTGTCTACACGCAGCTAATTTATCCCAATTAACTCGTAAGGCGGGCATCATTGTTTTCATTAAAGTAATAATCCTACCAGGGAGTTCTGTGATCAAAACATCAGGCTTAGCACCACCCACTTGTGCTCTCTCCGAGGCAGTTATAGCATTCCATGTACCACCCAATTCCTGAGCGTGATCCTCAATACGAATCCGAGCCCATAACGCTTGTGGTACTACATCTCCCATCAACATGTCAATATCGGCTAAATTCATAATACAGGCATCAACAGTCTGAGACAATTCTTTACAGTAACCAGCAGGGTTTTTTCGGGGATCCGGTAAAGATTGTTTAAGGGCCAAAACATCAGATCTCTTCCAGGGGACTCTCATTGGGTAATGTTTCAATGTCTGCCGGACAGCAGGATCAAAATCAAGAAAAGTATGTGAAGAAAATAACGACCTAAAAGTAACAAGTGTCCTTACGGCGTCCTCAACCTTAGAACCCACAATAAGTCCTTTATCGAAATTATCCTGAACATCCAACAGACTCTGGGGAAGTAAACCTAAATCCATATCCTTCCATCCTTTAGCGAGAGTGTCACACGTAACATTAAACACATATCTCTGCGTGGGCGCATCCCACTGATGAAAGGTGATCATGATATCTTTCACACTATACTGGGGACCCTTCTCGATCCATTTGCGAGCGAGAGAGTCCAATGCCACCCGTTCGTCAGACCCTGGAAGTTGACTACGAGACTGTCTTCGAGAGAAAGCCGGAGACATGTTCAGAGTCCCAAAGAAAGGGGACAAAAAGCCATAGACAGTATCTGTTATTCGTTTGCGCACAGTAGGAGAATTAGACATAAGGACAGGGGACAAGGTATTAGGCGATACAGGAGAGGAACTGGCAGTTATAAGGGGAGCCGAAGGCAAAGAAGATTGAGGTTCAGGAGATGGGGACAAAGGAATCGGTGGCACGGGAGGTGAGAGTGGCAATACCGGAAGGGGCAAATGTGGAAGAACCGGAACAGGTGGGGGGACAACAGGCAACTGAACAGGTTGTAACAACGGGGGTGCATTAGCACCTTGTACATAGGGTGGAGGCAATCTCAATAGGTGAGACATCAAAGGGTCTTCCTCCAAATCCTTACTTTTATCAGAAGGGGAATTAGGCAACACCAGATAGCATCTATCTATTGCCATATGATGCTGTCTCTCTGAAATTTCCATTGCATTATTAATCTCATTATCTTTAAACTGCTGTGCAGCCTGTATAATCGTCATATTTTGTGCTTTCTTATCTCGTTTTGCCTGCTTAATTTCTTTCTGTTTGGCTTCCTTACGCCAGAGGCGGAAAGAGTCAAACATTGCCGGCCGGGCTTGTCTTTTGAACAATATCGCTTCCAAATTGTCTAATATGTCAGGCTCAAAACTACCATTTTGTGGCCACTGTAGAACGCCATCATTCTTCGAGTATCGGATCCATGGCTTCTTAAAGGCATTGGGGCCGACACCATGTTTTGAATAAAGCTCATAGGTGGGAGTTCCAACCGGAGGAATCGGACAAGAGTCCTCCAGCCGGGAATCCCTATTACAACCAAGATAACAGAACTTCCTAAACTTATTCAGACCAGGCATCGTTATTTCACTGGACTGTTCACAAACATCAAGGGGTTAAATCAAATAATACAGCACAAACGTACTCACCCCTCGGCTTCGGCTTTTGCAATAGCCGAATCAAAGACCCAAATCAAGACAAAACAAAATAGTGGGAGCTACCCACCAATACTTAACTAAGTGTCTTCTTACGCCAACAGAGGCCCGTCTAATGTCTCGCGATACCAAACATCATCAAAGGGACCAAAGCAGGGCGGCAGTCAGGGCAGCAGTCATCAGCAGCCGTCAGAAAGGCGAAACCGCGCTGCAAAAGACCTTCGGACCACTTCGACATACAGGGGTCGCTTGACGTGGTTCGCGATTCCTCCAGAATTTTCTTGCGGGGCTCCTCGGGCAGAACTGCTACCTCTGAAGCCGGCCCACGTTCGGGCACCAAATTGAAGAACCTAGACCTTATGGGTCTGGGGGCGCAGGGTACGCCTTAATCTCCTGAGTTCACCTGCTTTGTCGAACAGAGACACGGGACACTCCGCTAGGCGTAGAAGATTTGGTTTATTAGCTGCAGCTAAGTACAGTTGTCCCAGAAGTACACTCGGTATGTTCTTAGGAGACTGCCACTTTACTTCGTGGCGCACAATCTTTTATAACACACATATTCACAAAGAACACTCCCAATGCATACAGGGTCAACCAATGAGAAGAATGTGAAAACAAGATATTAAGTAACTCAAATAAGCCTCCCTTCCAACTGTGTTTGTCACCCTTCCCCACAAGTTAATCAGTGGTAGTGTTTATAAGTCAACTTGCAGGTGACAGGACACATTTGTATGCCCCACAGGACAGTTGTGAAATGAGAGAATACGAGTAAAGAACAGCGAAGGCCAGAGGATAAGATAAAGTCAGGAAAGAATGGTTCGAACCAACAGATAGTCGAGACAGGGATCAGTCAGACCAGACGAGGAATAGTGGAGTCGGCCAGACCCTGACACCAGCTATAAACAGAGGCAGGAGGTTATTTGACACGTTGCAGTAGGATGAGGGAAAACAACAACTCGTTCACCGTGCCGCCTGAGTGAGGGCAACTCAAAATGGCAGAAAGACACAAAATGGTGGCTAAATACGAAAACTGAATTACCTCATACCGAAAACAATCACCTCAGTCTTGCATGATTTCAGCTTCAGACAATTTAAGGCCATCCACCCTACCATGGCTTGCATACAGTCATGGAAGCGAGCTCCAGCTTCCTTTTCATGACCGTTTTTGATGGATAGAACGATCTGTGTATCGTCAGCGTATGAGGTTAATTGGAAACCAAAGGATCTAATCAGTGCAGCTAACGGGATCATATAAATATTAAAAAAGGGTGGGGCTCAGCGAGGACCCCTGAGGGACCCCACACGGAAGGCTAAATGGCTTTGATTAGTTATCCAGGTCGACAGTTTGGGATCTATCGCATAGGAAGGATTGAAGGCAACCCCACAAACCCCAAACCCG
Source organism: Triturus cristatus (assembly GCF_964204655.1). Taxonomy (NCBI): domain Eukaryota; kingdom Metazoa; phylum Chordata; class Amphibia; order Caudata; family Salamandridae; genus Triturus; species Triturus cristatus. The sequence goes on along the minus strand of NC_140591.1, from coordinate 1,206,796,697 downwards.
GACAACCGATCCATCAACACCCTGTGATGGACCGTGTCAAAAGCTGCCGACAAATCCAACATTATCAAAACAGCCTTCCCACCACAATCAAGAGCCTCCCTTATCTCTTCGCATGATTTAATTAGAGCAAGTTCCGTACTGTGATTTGCTCTAAGGCCATATTGAGTCTTGTCAAAAACATTATTGCTATCACAATAGGAGCTAAGTTGAATGTTCATGGCTTTCTCTATAACCTTCGCGGGCAACGGAAGCCGAGAAATAGGCCGATAGCTGCCAGGATCAAGAGGATCTAAGGTGGGTTTTTTTAAAAGAGGAAGAATAGACGCCTTTTTCCAATCTATCGGGAAGAACCCCATAGAGAAAATGTTGTTAATCAGTGGGCTTAAAATGGAACAAATGATTTCCGGAAGCAATTTAAGTATTGGAACTGGGCAGGGATCAATGGGGGAGCCTGATCGAACAGAACTAAGAAGTTTAACAGTTTCTTCCAGCCTAAGAGGTAAAAACTGGTCAAAAACTAGTCCGGAATCGGGTTTATTTTGAATAGGATTCTCTGGAAGTAAACCTACTTTGTACGATTCCGGGGGAAAAGTAGAGAAGATACCTTCAACTTTTTGCAGAAAAAAGGTGGCCAGAGTTTCACACAAATCTGGGCTGCTATCAATTTTAGTAACATTAGCCGCGGCTAATTTTTTCACTGTTTTAAAAAGCTCTTTGGGGTTTGATCTTGCAAGAAGAATTTTACTGGAAAAGAAACTCTTTTTTGAATCCAGCAGCATCTCTTTAAAAAATTCAAGACTATGCTTATAGTTTATTTTATCAGTGATGTTGTATCCGCTTCTCCAGATTCGTTCTAGTTTTTTGCAGACCAGTGGTCTAGCTTGTAGCATGGCCAGTCAATGTTCTCAGCTAAGGCCCCAAGAGCCTCTGCCCATGTCCGCACCCTGTATCATCTATAGGAGATCATCATCATTCTGGGGAGTTATCTATGAGAGGCGATCGCCATTAGAGGCTAAATCATCCAAGCCAGTATCCCCAGAATGGTGTACGGAGTCAGACTGTCTGGTCGCTGTAATCTCCTCCATTTCTATCACTGCCACTGCCCTGTCCCTGATTGCCTGAGATCTTGTTGGTTTCTGAAGAATGCCTTGTTGTGTGCCCCCCCCATGGGATCCAGTTTAGGTCTGTGTTGAGGTAGAGGCTTTGCAGCTGGTGGCTCTGATCACAACCCACGCTCAATATTATTCTGGACATGTCCAAGCCTCTTCTGCTTCTATATAGAAGTGCGTGTTACCATCCAGGATTATCTTCAGTTTTGCAGGGAGAAGGTGGGAGTATCAGAGCCCCTCCTCCTGTAATGCACTTTTGACCGTAAAGAAGGAGACTCGATTGGCTTGGACCGTTGCTGTGAAGTTGAGGAGCAGGAATGCCCAGCCATTGATGACCCTAAATGGGGCCCCATTTCCTGTGTGCTGCATCTTTGTAATATAATAGTGTCCCCACCACTAGTTGGGGTGGGTGCCCCGGTGCCAGTGGCTGAGCCAGGACCCTAGGTGCCCATTCAAGCATGAAGAAGGGCGTGAGCTGGTTTGAGGCCACCTTAGTCCAAGTAGGCCACCATGTCATATCTTTCCATGCCTTTGGGTAGGCTAATAATGTGCACCTTGTTGAAAAAACTGTGTCCCTCAGCATCTCCAAACTCCAAACCCACTCGGTCAGTTGTGTTGTCAGTACCTGCTATGATAGCTGCAGTTCAGTTATTGCTATTTCTGCTTCCTTGATCTGGTCTGCAACCCCTTAGAACCACACATAACAGGCCAAGTTTGGTGGAAACTGTGTCAATCTCTTGTTGGAGGGTGGTCTTGGAATTCTCAATACCTTATAGCATCTTGCCCATTGGGAGCTGGAGCGGCTGAGGCATGGGGGCCAGGGCCACCTCCGTGGGCATGAGGCCCTGTTGTGAGTCCTGTGCAATGGGCTGCTGCCCCTGGGTTTTGGTTTTCATTTTGCCCCTCTTCACGCCTGAGCACCAAGAGGGCGTCCCCACACAAAGCTCTCAGGTTCCCTCCTGGGTGGGAAACAGCTTCTTTAATACCCCTGTACAGGGCTCCACCAACCCCTGGAAACAGTCCCACTATAACCCATGGCAGTAGCCGTCAGCCCAAAACGCCACTCTGGATAAATGCTTATTGGTGTTAATCACTTCTATCCTTTGGCACAAAGATGCCCGCCACCCATGGCACAGCACCATCTGCAACTGCTGTTCTTGGCACTACCCCCTGGCTGCCATCTCCATACAGCACTGCTCTGAGATTATGGGCCTATTCACTCACCCAGAGTGCTGCTATATGCCCGACAATTAAGATGTCAACAACAGCTTTCGGCCTTTGACCCTGTTGCTCCACCGCAAGGGTGGGTGGTGGCCCACATCAACTCTAGTCTCCCATATCACTTCAGAGCACCCAGTTCTACAGCACCGCTGCTCACTCCCTTGCAGAGGGACACCTGCTCTCCCCATCTCACCTTCTCTGGGGCCTCCCTGTCCTCCTGGCCCATGTGACTCTCTTCTGGCAATTGTGCCCCCCATGGTTTTGGGTTTTGACAAACTCCATCTTTTCTGTCAGAACGCTCCTTCCGAGTCTGCGAAGGCGATACCACCTCGCCCAGTAAACCACTCAGTTGTGGGGTTCCCCAGGGTTCGTCCCTGAGCCCCACACTGTTTAACATATACATGCACCCCCTCGCAGAAATAATTCGCCCTTTCGGCGTCCAAGTCGTGTCCTACGCGGATGACACGCCACTGGTGGTTACCCTAAATCATCCTTCTTCATGTCCTAATGATCTCAGAGGCTGCATGGAAGCAGTAAGTACCTGGATGAGTCAGTCTTACCTGAAACTAAATAGCGACAAAACAGAGCTAATGGTACTGGGTAACTCCCCTCAAAGATCCATTGAGTCTCTGTGGCCACCAGATCTAGGCCCAGCACCCCCAGCCAGGAACACCATCAAGAACTTAGGAATTTGGCTTGACAGCACATTATCCTTCGGACACCAGGCAACCAAATTATCTGCCACCTGCATGGGCATTATAAGACTCATCTGAAAAATCCTACCGCTTCTCCCCTACAAGGACAGACAGATCATGGTCCAGGGCCTAATCCTCTCCCGGCTGGATTTCGGAAACGCCCTTTATCTAGGCGCCCCTGAATCAACCTTGAAAAGACTCCAGGTGATTCAAAACTGCGCTGCGCGCACGCTTCTGCGCATTCCCCGCCGCCAATCAGTGAAATCTGAACTAAAAGCCCTCCACTGGCTGCCAGTAAAAGACAGGATCAATTTTAAAAGCATGTGCATTGCCCACCGTGCCTACTGTAGGAAAGGAGCAATCCTGAACCATACCCTGATTACCCCCTACCACCCCAACAGACAGCTTAGGTCGACTCATACCTTTCAAGTCATCAGACCCAGGTTCTGGAGGAAGAATGTTCTCAACAAACGTGGCAAGGCTCTGGAACTCCCTCCCAATCTCTATTCGTTCAGAACCCAACCTTCGGCACTTCCGGAAAAAACTAAAAACCTTTCTCTTCAGCAGATAAAATTGACCCGCCCACACACCTGTACTTGGCTAAGAACTAGGATGCCTGCAGGTAGCTATCGTGCTCTAAAAAAACCATATCCAATCCAATCCAATCCAATCCAATCCATCTTCACACATGCTCCCCCTCAATCACAAGGCTTGCGCCGTCCTCTCCAGGCCCCGCACAGTCACTTGTAGTCCCGTGGTGGGGGCTCCAGGCCTCACCTCAGCATTGCTTTGAGGGACTCTCACAGTCACCACAGGCCCCAAGCCCCAGGCTCAGGAGGCAGGGAAGGTGTCTTCAGGTGATTCAGTGGTCCTGTTGGCCACCATGCCTCACAGCCATCCTCTCAGCAGATCCCAACTGCCCAGCCCCAGTTAAAAAGCCAAGGTTCCCCCTAATTATTGCTCAAGGGTGCCAAGTTTTCTGCTGTGGGCCACTGAAGCTGCGATAACCCTCGCAGATGCATGATTATTACAGAATAAGTGCAGGCTGATGTGGAGCTCCAGAATCAAGGATCTGCCATCTTGGCTTGCTTAGCCATGCCCCCCATGCAGTCGCATTAATGCACTTAGTGAGAAGGAATCTGAAGGAATATTTGGAGAAGTACTTAAAAGATTCATTTTTCCTTCCATATCATCAGCAGCATTGACATTGTTCTTTTTTCCCATGGTAAATGATCAGCTGCGTACTCATATTGATTACCAGGTGATAAACAATATCATGGCCAAGAACTGATACCCACTGCCCCTTATTTCAGTTCTACTGGACCAAGTGCACACCGCAAAAATTTTCACCAAACTGGATTTGCGGGGTGCTCACCATCTAGTTAGGATTAGAGTTGGGGATGAGTGGAAGACTGTGTTTTGCACCTGGTTTGGGCTATACGATTACTGAGTAATGCCCTTTGGGCTTTGCAATGCCCCAGAAGCCTTCCAATTTTTCCTCAATGATTCTTTGAGGGAATATTTAGACCAAGTTGTCAATGTGTACATCGATGACATTCTCATCTACCAGCAGTCTAAGGAGATGCATGTGCAACATGTTTCTATCATTTTAGATACCTTAAGGCAGCACAGGTTGTACTGTAAGTTACCTAAGTGCAAATTCCTTGTCCAAGAAGTGGAGTTCCTGACATTTATACTGACCCGCAAGAATTTTTCATGGCCACCAGAAAGGTCCAAACTGTAAACGATTGGCTGACACTGCAAAACGCCACAAATATTCAAAGGTTTTTGGGCTTTGCAAATTTTTACTGGTGATTCATTCAGAATTTCCCCCTCACATGGCTTCTGTGCAAAAATCACCTCTACACCTGGTCTACAGAAGTGGATCATACTTTTGTCATGCTAAAACAGGCTTTTTAATCAGCCCCTATCCTTTCACACCCTCATGTGGCGAATCCGTTCACTGTGGCGGCTGATGCTGCTGGTAACACAATCTGCTCTAACCTGACTCAACAGAACTTTATGATGGGACAACTGCACCCTGTAGCCTATTTGTCAAAAATATTTGTGGCAAAAGAAATGAAATATACTATGCCTAAAAAAGAATTGCTTGTCATTCACACAGTGTTTCAATAATGGCGTCACTACCTCCTTGGAAGCCTTCACCCTATTACGGTATATATCAATCACCGAAACCTGCAATTCTTGTGAGTATTGACCACACGTCAACTGTGATAGCCGGTATTCTTCATTGAATTTGAATTCCCAGTCACCTTCCACCCAAGGTCAGAGAATCAAAAGGATGATTTGTTGTCACGTTATGAAGAACTGGGAAATGCAAAAACTCCTGACCAGTCGCTCCCTCTCATGTTGTAGGATCCAACACCAATTAAAACACATTTTCCTCAACGAGATCAAAAGGGATTTTTCATTGCTAGACTCAGCACAGTGGGTTTCTGTTAAGGAAGATTGAAATGTGCATGAAGGGTTAGCTTTTCAAGGGCACAAGTATGCATACTACTGTCCCCCCTCCGTACACCACCAATAGATTGGTGTCACCAGACCCCCCTAGTAGGGCACACTGGTAGAGCAAAAACTTTGAGGGTGGTACGATGTCATTTTTGGTGGCCCGGAATGTCACAAGATGTGATTAAATATGTATCAGACTGTGATGTTTCTGCCCAAGCCAAGGCAGACCGATTGAAGCCTATAGGGCTCCTCTGATACTTACCTGCTCCCTCCCACATGTGGGAAGACATTTCAATGGCTATCATCATTAGCGTCCCCTCTAACAAGGGTTATGACACCATCACGGTGGTGTTTGACTGATTGTCCAAAATGGCCCACTTTATCGCATGCAGAGGTATTTCTACTGCAATTCGTTTGGCACTGCTAATGACAGAACACTTCATGAGGCTCCTTAAGCTCCCCCGCTCCGTTATGTCCAGCCATGGAACCCAGTTCACTTCTAATTTTTGGAAAACCTGGTATGAGTGTCTGGGGATCCAGGTCTGGCTCTCCTCTTAACTTCCACCACCAAAGTGATGGCCAAACTGAACGTGTCAATCAATGCATTAAACAATATTTTCAACTGGAAATTACATTCCAGCAGTGAAACATTTATTTAAGAGTTTTTCACTATTAGGACATGTAAAACTTAAAAGTATATGTCCTACTTTTTAGACACTCTGCACCCTGCCCTTGGGCTGGCCAGGGCCTACCTCAGGGGTGGCCTATATGTTTTAAAAAGGAAGGTTTGGGCCTGGCAAGAAGGTTAACATGCCAGGGTGACATGGCAGTTTAGAACTGCACACAGAGGCTCTGCAGTGGAAGGCTTGAGACATGTTAAATAGGCTGCTGAAGTGGGTGGCACAATCGCGCTACAGGCCCACTAGTAGCATTTCATTTACAGGACTTGTCCACATGTAGTGCACTATATTAGGGACCTATAAGTAAATTAAGTATACCAATTGTGGATAAGTTAATGTTTCCATGTTTTAAGAGAGAGAGCACATGCCCTATAGCACTGGTTAGCACTAGCAGTGGTAATGTGCCCAGAGTCAACAAAAACTAATTCAGCAAGAAAGGGAGGAGGAAGGCAAAATGTTAAGAGGGTAACCCACCAGCAAGGGCCATTTACAACAATTGTATACTTAAAAACATGACTATCATTGTAAAATTAAGTTATTCATCATGTTTCTTTTGGTAAAATGTGAGCCGCTGCATTGGGCATTAGATAGAGGATATTTCAATGAAACATATTCAAGCAAAAAAAATTAAAAATGGAAAAGAGTGAAAATGAAACGTTTTGAACAGATGAATTTAAATGTTTTTGTCCCTACATCAAAGGCTATAAATACAAAACAGAAATAGAACTAACATAAAATACCAACTAAATATTTACCTTCAGTTACAAAAATGGGGTTTCTAGGGAAAACAAGGAAGGTGGAGGTTACATCTTCAGAGGATGGGCCATATTTAACAAAAATGTAGGCAGCACAATGTAGCAAGCCATCTTTCTGGTCTGTGCTATGTGAAAGGAAAAGCGCAGGGATATGCCTTATTTACCATTATACAAAACATTATTTTCTTTTCCTAGCACTGGCGCATTTGTAGCTGCCTAGCACCAATGAAGGCACCATTGTGTCATGCTGCAAAGGTGCCTCCATTGCAGGCAGGATTTTTTTGTGCAGGAAGGAACACATTCCTTAGAGACATTTTTCTCTTACTAAGTGTGGTGCATTCTGTTGCAGACTTAATAAGTGAAACCAATGAGGAGAAATAAAGTTATTTCTCCTGGTTGCGCCTCTGGTGGGGAGGCGTACAATTTTGAATTGTGACGCATTACTTGGCCTACTAATTCTAGCAAATCTGGGAATGTGTCAGAATCCATCGGTGGATGTGTGGGAACACCCACGCTTAACCCATGGCAAGACTCCCTGCCGCACAGTAACACAAGGTAGAGATTTGCACTGCCTTGCTTTACCTCTACATTCATGAAGCCACGGAGGACCATGCAATGTGGCCTTGCATGACTTGAGAAATCTCATTTAAGCTCTGCATCACCCCTGCGTCCCCTTGCATGGCACAATGGTGATGCAAAACCTTGATAAATACGGGCCTTATTGCGTAAGTGCCACAATATGAAGTACAGTATGCTCTGACTCACAGCTGAACAGAGGTAGGTGTTAGGAATGCAAGGTTAAATTTCCAGGTCGTCTATCTTAAACTACAAGCATGTGTAGGATTTCCCTATTTGAGGTAAATACATCCCTGCTGCACCCTAATTTATTCTATTTGTAAGGAAGCTGCAAGTTGTTTTTGTCAATGAGGGGCTCTGAATGCAAAAATATAAGAGGTAAGACACTTTAGTGTCAGTTGTACATTCATTGAATTTGTAAGTGGTAGTACTTTATCAGTTTTTTCAAAATAGAGTAGAGAGGGAATGCTTTATTGTACACATCTATAGTTCGAGGGCGCTGAGCTGCGATAAGGCTGCTAGTCTGCAGAAGCACATTATCAAGATTAAGGTTTCTATGGAGCTACATTGTGGAGTACCTCAAGAGCAGACTCAAGAAAGGCTTGCGTTAGACTTGCGTTGAACTTGTGTAACGCAAGGCAATTCAAGGCAATGCGAGTCCTTACATCGAAAATGTAGAGCAACACAAGCTTGCACAAGTCGCTGCCTTGCAATACTTTGACTTGGCAAGGAATTCTATGGGAGGAGCCTGGGTGTTTCCTGGCATCCACCCAATGGATTTTAGCGTATTCTCAGAATCACTTACACAAGTAAACCCAGGAATGAGTCAAAATAGTACGCCTTCCTTTCTGCAGCACATATAGAGGAATATGCCTCAGAGGATTGTTTTTGTGCAGGAAATTGCCTTTTCCTGCACTAAAACAATTATGCCTGTAAAGCAGGCATCCTTGCCCCATGACATAAGGGTGCCTGCGTTTGAGCTAGGCTTCCACCAATGTGCCAACACAGGAGAACAGCAATGTGCCATATCTTAGTAGATAAAGTACATTCTTGCGCTCTCTATTTGACTCAGTGCAGCAAGACAAATCTTTGTAAATCCGCCTCTTAAGGGCATATTTATGAAACTATAATGCAGTGCACGTCATCTAGCTGTGCCACAGGGAAAGGGCAGGAATGCACTGTGTTTAGGGGAATACCTTGCTTTCCTGCCTTTTCCCCTGTGCTGGTGCACTTTAGGAAGCTTACCACCAATGCAGGCACCCTTGCACCATGGTGCAAGGGTGCCTGTGTTGTAGGCAGGATTCTTTTTGTACAGAAAGGGACAACTTCCTGCACAACATTTCTGCAGCGCACATGGAAAGAGGATGTAATGAGGAGAAATAAATGAGGGAAGGTCTAAGATGTTTCACATTCCCAGCTTTACAAGTTCTAGTAAATCTGGGAATGCATCAAAATCCATGAGAGTTGCATGGGAACACCCAGTGCAATGCTCATAGAAAGCTTACCAAGGCAGAGTAGTGAAACACATTGATTTGCGCTGCGTTGCGATACTCCAGATTATGCAGCCATTTAATGCCACACAAAGTAGTCTTGCAAGTCTTCAGAAATCTGTCTTCGATATTTGTGTCACGCGTGTACCACATTGTGTGGTGAAAATGCGATGCAACCCTTTTATAAATATGCCCTTAGCCTTTATGAGATTACTTTAGAGATACTTCAGACATGCTAACATGCATTGTATCTAACCATAATGTGAGGTGTTAGATTCTGTTGTTCCGCAACACCTTGAGTTGGAGCATGTTGCTGTAAAGAGATGCTCAAGTGAGTGAATACAACTCCCAGAGTTTCCATATACTGTGCGGAAAATGTGACAATATTCAGACTTGAACAGAGCAGTACAGATGACTGCGATGGGGTTCTGGAATTAGTTAATTTGGACAAACTGAAATCTGTCTGAGAGAAAATTGGTGAACAATCCTATGACCAAGTCAGTGATATCTATGTTGAAGGAGACGGTCATAAAAAAAGTCTCATGTTAAACAGCGGCATAGACTGTAGACAGGTAAATAAATTCTGGGGTGTATGTATTTTAGTAGTCCCTGTGCTATTGCCTCCACTTGGATGGGACCCAAATTGGTAAGACTGAAGCAGGTTGTGGCAATTGATGTATTCTAACACAAGGATTGCTACAGCCATGTGGGCTTTTTTCTACAGAAGGGAAGGCTGATAATTCAATTATTGAGACATATTATTATGTACAAACATTAAAATATAGGTCGTGAACATTCTCTCATATTTAGACCCCTAATCCAATGAATATATAAACACTTTAGACCTCTATTCAAGAGGCATAGGTAAAAGATTCTTTCACACTTGAGCGATATCTGTTCACAGCTGAACCAATTGCATTTTCCTGTATGAGGGAGGTCAAAGAAAACCTTTAACGTGTGGACATTTATGGGAAAAACAAAGATTTTTTTTATCAAAGACTTTAGTAGGCTCAGTCAAGTCACTCAAGGGTCTATTCAACATACTACAAAATGCTATTCATAAACCGAGCAGCTGAGGTTCTGCTTCCACTTCTCCTATCATTTTCAGTGCATAGATTTTTGGACCGACTGTAGAGACATCGCATATGTAAGTATACTTTTTAGTAGTAAATGTGGGAGGGATGGGGGACGGGCTAGAAAATTCCTATTCACAAACTGCACTTCTATAGTTACTGCAGCTTAAAAGCACCCAACACAGTTGTAAATGTTCCTCTCCTCAGAACTGGAATTAGTGCAGCACCATGAATGGCCAACCACTGCTGCTGCAAGAACTTCCTCTATAAAATAATGGAGATAGTTGCTTGACATTGAACCAAATAGGAAATAATGTTAAATTAAGTTATTTAAAATAGTTAAAAAAAGAAAAACATTTAATGTAATGTTAAAAAAAATCTAAAAATTAAATCATGTTTTATTTTTTACCATACTTTACAAACTCTTTTTGATAGCTCCCATGGAATATGTAATACATTTATTAAATTTGAAAGAAAATATTAAACAGTTTTATGTTAAATATCAATATTAATTAATTATATATTTATTTTGAATGTAGTAGAAAATAAAAAAAAGTTACAGAATTAATTAACATAACTTAAATTTAAAATGTAATCATTTTGAATACAAAACTGTTAATTGAAATAATACTTTAATGAAGCTTAAATTATTTAAAAATCCCACCTAAAATTTAAAATATTCTTTTACATAATAATACCTATACAATTAAAACAGTAACCATTTAGTTTAATAATATTTTATTAAAAACAATGTTAAACCAGTATTAAAATAAAAAAGGTAACAAAAGTATGTTAAAATATAATAAAAATTATTTTATTTCAGATAGTTTTTTAAAGATAAATTAAATATTGCACACAACTCTCATACTATTGCTTTTCAAAAAATGTAATACATAATGTAAGCTTAGAGAGGCTTTTGGTCATCGGGCTTCATCCATTTGTTAAACAAACTGCCATTCACATTTTTCTTCTGCCCCACAAAGTATATCAGATGGGGCAGCGTGTCAAACCACTTTGCCCATTAGCTCATTTCATTTCACATTGATTAACTGCACAAATCATGTGCAAGTTGTTCTCATCCTCTTAAAATAGTTCCTTTCTTTTCTGTGACAAATGTAGTTCAAATTGTGTCTTTTTATTTAATTGAACATTACAAAGTCAAAGATATTTTACTGTTTTGGTTAATTAACACTGTAACAATGTTGCTAATAAATTAATAGAAACCAATATACAATTATATATTATTTATGCAAATGCAGCAAATTGAAGCCACTGTTAAATGGAATCGGCAACAGTGTAACATTGTCAAAAGGGTGGAATCCACTGGTAAAGTACATTAATGGAATGTATTTAACATTAAATACCAGCTATTTAGTTTGCCTGCACTTTAGCTGCCGAGTTAGATGGGGTTATATTTTATATCTACTTATTAATTTACAGGTATAAAGTGTTCAAGTGACATTGTAACATTGTAGCTGCCTGCGATTTGCATGCTTGGTAAGGCTCTGATTTATTCTTGTCTCCCCAACAAACAATAAAACTGAAAAAAATGCTCGAAAAAGCTGGGTGACTATTGTAAAAATAAAAAACAAAAACTGTTAAACCAACCACATCACTGAATATTTGTTTTTTTATTTACTTTTTTTTATTGCAGCAAGAATGCACTGTTCCTTAGAATGAGTCAGAGACATGCTACAGTGTGCACATCTAGCCTTATGCAAATAACTTTACACATCTCTTTTCATCCTACTCTTTCTACTACATGTCCCACACAAAGTTTACCTGTTCCCCCTTGACATTCGACATGTCGATCACTACGTACTGCATGAATGCCTGTCTGCCATTCTTAGAGTGCATGGAGACAACATGAAGAGTTGATTGTGCTGGGGAACTGCATAAATATCCATAAAGTCTACCAATTACTCATGTAAATTCCTCTTCCTGGATAATTGATTCATCTCATCACCATGGATTTATGTAGATCTGAAGTCGCAGAGAACAAGGCTTTGGGTAGAGCTGCTAAGTATGTGTTTGGGGGTGTAACTGCTTCCTGATGTGTGTGTATGCATGTGCGTGCCTGTTTGTGAGTGTGTGTGTGATTGTTATGAACTGCAACAGTTTTCCTATTCTCTGCTGCAGCACAATATTACACCTATGCCACGTACACACATGATAATGCAGATATACAGAGCCTGTGTACTCAAGTCTTGGCTCAAAGTGTGAGGCAAATTTAGACCTATGACCTTCTACACGTGATTTGCATATGAAATGGAGGTTGTATGTCTTAATTCTTTTGCAACTTTACAAACACAATTTTGTAAATAAAGAGATATTAGAATTTACTGCGTATTCAAAGCTATAATATCACATGTGTGTGTAACATTTGTGTCCCAAAGTTAACTTTTTGTATTGGGTCCAATGTTGTATAATTTAAGTATCATGTTTTTTAAAAATCTGATATATTTTATAATGGCCATTAACATGTTTCAATAAATGTCTTATAAAATACATTCAAAAACCTATAATATTATATCATACACTACCACCTTATGACAGAAGATACCCAAACAGAAATGCACCACAGCCTGTCTTTCTCCTAACCCACCCAGTGTGCGGACTGTGGTATGAATGAACTGCACACGGACATGGGGTGCGCCACTATACTTATCACAATATATATCCCTTGATTCACGCAATTCTGGAAGATTGGTGTACAGGTAAGTGTGACTTGTAGTACTCGTGGCTTACTCATAAATTTCAGGAATACGTGAGGAGTACTTCTGGCATACTCCTGAGGGTATATTTGCTAACATTTTGAGCATCCATCAGAAAAGTTAAACATTTAAAACATAAAAATGTTGCACTCATTAGATTGCAAAATGTTATTTTCAGATTTACTTTCCAGCTCAAAATGTGTTTTTCACTAGCCAGTCACCTGAAAGTGATAAAAAGCAGCGCCTACATGCAAAGTATGAAAAGTTTTAAAGTTAGTATAAGCATAGTGTTGTGTGCTGGAAGTTTACCCTTCCAGTAGAGAACGTATGCTAGACTCATTCAGACACCCTTGCACTATGATGCATAAGTGTGAGCATTATAGTGTGACATATGGTGGGGGAGAGTGGCACTGTGCCATATCTCTGCAGATATGACGCTTTCCTGCTCTTTCCCACCCATGCAACGCAGTGCCGGATTTTGGGTTGCTGTCTGCATTGCGTGAGATTTTATTAAATATACCCCTTAGAATTCTGGAGTAATATACGAGAGTGAATCACAAGAACATTTTTCATACTTCAGCTTATTCTTTGGTATGACTATTTCTTAATTTTTTTTAATATCATTTACGTTCCAAGGGGCATATTATCAAGAGGCCACGATAAAATTACGCAGATTTAACGTCCGTTTTCGGGCGAAAAGTGGCGATAATTTTATCGCTCTATTAGCAAGGACACGCTAGCGTGGGAATATTATCAAGCAGCAGTGATCATTATCGCTGGCCGCTCTTAGCGTGAGATTATCGCCGGCTATTGCTGGAAATTATCGCCATGCTAGCGCTGTATTAACAAAGCATAGCGCAATGGCGATAATTTTGCAGCGATATCGGTGTTTTCTATGGAACATTGCTGGTTTTCCAATGATGTTCCATGGAAAACGGCGATAACCTTGCTGATACGACCCTGTGGTCGTATCAGCATAATCCACCCCCAATGGTAAGTACAGCTAAGTCAGGATTTTAGCAGATGTCTCCTAAAATCCTGAGGGCCACCTTGTAAATATCGCGAAGGCTCGTTAGCGATATTTTACAATGCAGTTTTACGTGGCACGCCTACCTTGCATCTCATTAGCGATGCAAGGCTAGGCAGAAAGAAGCCGGGCGCTAAGGCAAGGAAACAAATGCTAGCGTGTCCTTGCTAATAGAGCGATAAAATTATCGCTGCTTTTCGCCCGAAAACGGACGCTAAATCAGCGATAATTTTATCACGCCCCTTGATGATATGCCCCCAAGATCTTTGACCAGATCAGGGCACATTAAGAATAAGTACACGTCCTTGCCAAGATTTCAAAGCACCACCTAGTATTTTTTCCAGTTGCCGCACATTAGAGACAATCAGTTATAATTCTTTCTGTGCTTTCTCATTTCATCTTGTGCAGTGGGGTAGATAAAGAGTCCATCTTAGATCATAACGGTTTTCATTGGCATTTCCTTATTATATTTTTAAGCAGTTTTATTGTACCAATGTTCCACTCATTGAACTCCTTCCGTGTCCTCAAACGCTAAAGTAGTCTTCAAGATCACACTTGAAGAGATTTCTACAGAGCGAATAATCCTAACACATACCAGGTTGTAATCTGTGGGTTCCATTACTTATCGAAAATGCTGTCCTTTCACAGTGTGGTGCATGCTTGACGCATTTTCATTGAACTAAATGTGGAATGTTTTGAAAATACTGCACTGCATAGTTTTCTTCGGGTATGTCTTTTTATCGTTTGCACAAGTGGTGTCTGGGCTTCTCCTTGGAAGAACTGCATTTTTTTTAATTACAATCCTTCTCTCCTGTCTGCACAACCCTGGGCTTCTTCTGAAGGAGGCAAACTGTATTTCAATTTCCTCTGAGTTAGAATTAATCTCATCTTTATCTCCCGCGATCTTTGTTATCTAGGGTTTTCTTGCTCACCTGACAGGATAATATGTTTCTGTGCCTTCCCTTCACCTCCAAAATAATCCTCAATCGAGCTTCCGAGGAACAGTTGAGTCAGTTTAAATTGCTAGACTTCACCTTTTTTAACATTTTTTTTAAAGATCGCCGTTGCCTTTAATGCATATATTCATTTGACTAAATACATTTTTAACTAAGTTCCTCCTATGTTATGAGCTTTTTAAATTGATGCCTCATATTCACAATACAAAACTGTGACTTTGTGATGGATTTTAATGCTGCTAGTGACCGACTACTATGGAGCGCTGCAAGGTCAGTTTTGAGAAGGGTAGCTGCACTGTAGTGATTATTGGAACTCAAAATATTTATTTTCCTTTTTGCGTCGTCACATTCCCTTTTATATTTCTCTACATTAAAGTGTGGAATTACACATTTTAAGACAAGACAAGTAGACACCTTGTATATATTTGCAGCCACTCTCAGTGTTTAGTTTTTTAAACTGCTGCTAGGAGAAATATGGGTGCTCCCTGTGGATGGAGTTTTAAGAGTAAAATGTGAGAGCTGCTCCTATTACAGTCTTTGGCCATGAGTGGAAGGTAGCTGGCCACAGGACTTGATCAGGCCAAGAGCCCAACCGTACCACAGGGGCCAACTACCTGCTGCACATGGCCTGTGGCTAGCCCTGCTTCCAACACTTGTCAGTATTGTCAGATCGTTGTTCAGAGTGCTGTGGGGCAAGCAGAAATGAACTGGGCCTTCAGCACTTGACTCTCAATGGCAACCAGTCCAAGACTTCTCAGGGTAAGGTAGCCACAGGCGGGCGAATACAGTCTCACAAATGTTAAAAAACACACAGAAGCAGCAATAGATGTTTGTCCTGTCAAATACTTGCGTTTATTATAAAAAGGAATATTTACACATTACTACAAAGTAAACTTTGACAATCACAAACAATACACAAATGCCCCTGAGGTCAGGGCTATAGTGTTACAAAGGTGGGTCCTGAGTCTAACTCCCCTCCAGCTAGAAGTAGTGATTATAACCCATTCACGACGAATGATATTCAGGTTAAGCACCACTAATACTCCTAGTCTCAGAAATCCCACTCTGACTATTGATTAAAGCCAAAAGTTTTCCTTTGCTGCAGAGCAAGCTACCCCTGGGTTATCTGGCCGGAAAAG
This sequence comes from Triturus cristatus, assembly GCF_964204655.1. Lineage (NCBI taxonomy): Eukaryota > Metazoa > Chordata > Amphibia > Caudata > Salamandridae > Triturus > Triturus cristatus. The sequence goes on along the minus strand of NC_140591.1, from coordinate 1,206,780,793 downwards.
CAGTATCACCTTCTACAGAAGGATCGGAGTGACCTCCTTTGCCGGTGATGAAGCTGCGATGACTGCCTGCACTCAATCAGAAGGGCTGCAGTTGAGTGCTTTTGAGTTCCTTGCATCTGGTCCTGCAGCAGCTGAGGGGACCTCAATGCCCTCTCTTGCCTGGTAACTTCCTTTCCATGAATATGGGTTGGGAGTGTGGTAATCCTGGCACTTGTACTCAGTAACGGCTTGGGCCCGCTTGGGTCACTATGGCCACTTCCTTTCTCTGTTGATCTCGACCAGACAACACTCTTGCTTTGCCCAACTGGCGCAGGTGGCCCCACAGGTCGTCCTCTGCACACAGCCTACGGCCCAATCAGCATAGCAGCAAACTTTAAGGTGCCTCCACCTGGAATACGGGGTCATAGTCTTGATCCTGCTGACGGGGAATGGGCATTGACATGATTAACATGGCAGCAATTTTCATGGCAGGCCCATCTGGAATACGGGGTCACTAACTTGATACCACACACAGACTGCAGCCCAATCACCCCAGCATCAATCTTTATGAAGACTCCACCTCTGGCTTGACGGGGTGGCCACTTTGCTAAGGCAGTAACCTTTCAGTACTTAGAGGGTAGACTGCCATCCATGAAACAGCCGTATGTCATGCAACACATGCATGGTCCGTGTTCACCCTTGACAACAAAAATGTGTATTATGGATCCAGGACAGTTGGGGCACTCAGGATGTCCATCAGTATGCAAAGGACATTTCTGTCTCAACATATAGATATATATATTCATCATTTGAATGAAGGGTGTGCAAACAAACGCATTTTGGCTGTCACCTTCCTCACTGTTCACAGGTGCGCTAGAAACGGTCACAATTTAACTTCATTGCGTAAGTGAATTTCATCAACATGAACAACGGCATGGCAGGTATGCTTGATATATGTTTATCACCATCTTAGCATGGCTAGCCTCCTCTTATATAACACATATGCTATATGCTTGTATACGAGCAGAAGAGATTCCGCCATGTATGAACTAATTTAGCACCAGTTCTAGACAATTATACCAAATATACTTAATGTAAATAAAAACTTTAAAAAGTGCAATGTGCTATATTAAACCTTGTATAGGCTACTTACATTCAATTACTTGGTTCTAAAGATTTAGTTGTATACCATTCACCCTTTATACTGCCCTGGATAGGCACTCATTTCAAGACTGAAACTGGCGCTATCATTTTCCCCCAATGTTTCTAATGACTATGCCCAAATTAGTGTGGACTTATTTAAGTTTTTTTGCAAAATGAAGTTATTCAAGGTACATGTATTTAAGAAAACTCATGCCCAGGAGATAGCTTTACCAACCATTGAGAAATCTGATCTATTGATTGATAACATTGAAATGTTAAACACCTTATATGTATTGAGTAATCAAACTGATGTGAATATAATAGGTGATACCTGTAATCTCTCTGATCCCACCCTTATTGTTATTTTATCCAGCGTTTGGGATAAGGACAGATTTGACTGCACCAACTTGGTTTAGGCAACCATTCTAATTTGTACCACAAACACCAAGGGACAACATTGATATTTTTACAATCAATCAATCAATCATAGCATTTGTAAATCGCACTACATACCCGCGAGGGTCTCAAGGCGCTGGGGGGAGGGGGGAAGCTGCTACTGTTCGAAGAGCCAGGTCTTGAGAAGTCTTCTGAAGGTCAGAAGGTCTTCGGTCTGCCGTAGGTGGATGGGGAGGGTGTTCCATGTCTTGGCGGCGAGGTGGGAGAATGATCTGCCGCCGGCGGTCACTCTTCGGATGCGGGGGACGGTGGCGAGGGCGCGGTCTGCGGAGCGGAGCTGGCCGGTGGGGGTGTAGAGGCTGAGTCAGCTGTTGAGGTACGTTGGTCCGATATTGTGGAGTGCCTTGTGTGCGTGGGTGAGGAGTTTGAAGGTTATCCTCTTGTTGACTTAGGGCCTAATTTAGATCTTGGTGGATGGGTTACTATGTCACAAGAGTGACAGATGTCACATCTGCTGAAATATAAATCACATTGTATCCTATGGGATTTATATTTCAGCAGACAGGATATCCATTACCATTATGACTGAGTAACCTATCCGCCAAGATCTAAAGTAGGCCCTTACTTTCTAAGTGCATATTGCAATTGTGTAATGAGAGGGTCAGATTATATCTGGACCTAGTTCAAAAGAATTTTAGTTTTTGAAGAATGCCTAATGTAATGAATGCCAACAAAACCAGTAATTGCTGATTACACAACTATACCCAGCCGCGGTCCATGCATGTAACAGCGGTGGGGTGGTGGGACCGAGTAAGGGGGATTTCGAGGGACGATGCCTAGGGAAAATTAAATATTTATTTAATTTTCCCATGCCTCGTCCCTCGAAATCCCCCGTTACTCTGCCCCACCACCCCATCATTGTTACCTGCACGGAACGCTACTGACTATACCTTATTCTTCTTCCTATGTGTGAGTATGATATAATTGTAACAGTAGCTTTCTATACTGTGGGCAATTAGCTCCTTTCATGAGTGCTGTTCTTCTTTTTTATCTCATTCTGCAGGTTGCACACACTTTGTTGGCATACGCAAAAACACAATTTTCTACACTGCAGACTAAGCCTTCCTTATTGCTTCAGCAGTTATTTTCTTATTTTATCCCATTCCCCTTTTCCCCTTTGTACTCCCTCTCATGATAGCTTATACAATTGCTTTTGAGAGTTATCACAATGGGAATTGGGGGAGCAAGCTTCACTCATCGTCCCAGCTGGTTAAAGAGCAAAGGTTAGTGGTATTCCAATTTGACTACCTGACAGATTGTTAAGGCCACGTTTTTAATACTGGCCTGGACAATGGATACCAACACTGTCCTCAGCTACCTTCTAGAAACCGTGACTATTGTCCATATCAAGGTTACTGCCTTTCGTATGGAGAATCAGGAGCTAAAGAAAGAAAAAGGAATGGTCCGCAAGGAGGGAGCTGGGTTGTCTAGAAAGGGTAAAGCCGAGGCTAATGGAGGATCATATATCAAGGATTGAAGTCTTCCACCTCCCCAGCATACCACAAGCGCTATTTCAGAACAAGTTATACATTCCCAGAATGGAGGGAGAACACAAGGTTCTGGGTATTTTGGAACCACACACAACCCCTTTATGACAACTGCGGGTCCCGCTTCTATACAAGTGATACAACCATCACAAATCCCTTAAACCCCACTTGAACGTTTCTTTGGGGATAGAGAAAATTCAGAAAATTTCTTAGTCAGTGTTGCCTACATTTACTGTGCAAACCCTCTGTCTTTCAAAATAAACAGGCCAAAACCACCTTTGTTATGTCATGCCTGGGAGGAAACGCAGCCAGCTGGTCAATTCTTTTAAAAGAACGAGATGACCCCATACTGTTTAATTTTTCTGAATTCTGTAAGGAGATGCTTAAACTCTTTGACAGGAAATCTCACCTCCTCTCATTAGATGAAGAACTACTTACCCTTCGACAAGGCTTGCACGATTTATTGACATACATAATTACCTTCAATCGGCTCTTGGTGGAAACAGATTGGCCCATGGAATAGAGAACTTCTCTCTTTTATCAGGGATTAGGAAACAAACTGAAGGATGTTCTGTCACAAGTAGTCCAGCTACCCCAATCTTGTGATGAGCTAATTGAATTAGCCGTGCAATTGGATCACAGGACTCAAGACAGAAAAAGAGATAAAGCTTGAGGAGAACCAAGATATTTTGTACCACGTCCCAAGGTCACCTTTGATGAAAACCCTTGTACCTCAGATGGGGTTGAGCCTTTGCAGATCAGCGGCATTCAGGGTCCTCTCAGTATGGAGTCACCCAGGTCGAGGAATTGGCTCCGCGATGATGAAGACGGCTTTGGAGTCAATGCGGCACAGCAGCAGGCGCCGTGCCCACGTCGGAGTAGCGGTCACGGCTTCGGGCAGGTTACGGCGTCCCTCGCTGGCATTGATGTGGCATGGCGGCTAGCGGCGGGTCTACTACGCAAGTTGGAGCAGCGCTCACGGCTTTGGTGCAGCTTACGACGTCGCCCGCCAGCGTCGATGTTGCACTTTCATTCTGTAGCAGCTAAAATAGCAGTTCTAGATGCAGGCAGGCAGAAGGGGTGAAGTCTTTGTGTTCCTGAGACTTCAGAACAGGAGGCAAGCTCAGTTTCAAGCCCTTGGAGATCTTTTCTTCAAGCAGGTGACAAAGCAAAACAGCAAAGTCCTTATCCTCTTTTCCTTGGCAGCAAGCAGTCACTGCAGGTCAACCTCAGACAGCAAACAGCACAGGGGCTGTACTCCTCCTCAGCATCTCCGGCTCTTCTCCTTGGCAAAGGTTTCCTCTGAATTTCCCAGAAGTGATCAAAAGCTCTGGGGTCTGGGTCCCAATATTTATACACCAAAATCCTTTGTTCTCTGAAGGCAGAGAGTGTCTGTACTGAGGTTCTGGACTTTTAAGAGTCCAGAGGTGTCAGGGAAACAACACCCAAAGACCCCTGAGTTCCTCTTGTCTCGGTGCACAAATACACAGAGACACGGGCTTCTCGATGGTGGCGTCAAAGACCAAGTTTATTTACTGCAGGGACACAGAAGTCATAGGAACCACACAGAGGCAGAATCTACGAGACTGTTCAAATTGCATTAAGTGGGTTACTCTTTAAATACACGAAAAATGTCTTTAGGCTACATTACACGAATATTTCTCATGCCTAACCCGGTATCCCAAACAAACAGTAAATTTAACATCAAACAATAATTAGTCATAGGTTTTCGGTATTCGATCAGGTCCTCTCGACAGTTTTCCATTCTTTGCCCGATCCTCCCCATCATAAAAATCGTAACCTCCCCATTGTAAAAGCCCAGAAGGTAAGGAGCAGAGCCAGGTGCAAAGGATTGAAATGTAGGATAAGAGGTGTTTATAGATCATAAACGGGCATGGCTACCGTCTTCGGCCTTTCAGTCGGGACAACGGACACGAGAACCAGTATAGCAGGAGTGGCCCCAGGCAAGGGAGGTAGCTTGATTCTGCCTAGTCATGCAGCGTCAACCTTTCTCGGGGCTCGAGCTTACGTGTCCTTAACAAGGTGACTCTGCCGAGGTCATCGTCCGTTCATTGACTATGTGAGGGCAAGAAACAAAATGGATGCCGTAACTAAAATGGATGCCATGACTTTTATGACAGAATGCCCTATTTTCCAGTGAATTCATGCTACTTGCGCAGCGAAAACATTGTCATGTATATAATGGATCATTTGCGGTTCATTGGTACCAAAATCGTGTCAGTACTACGATACCGAATTCACGGGTTCGGATCGCTACAGAACCTCAGACCGTCCTTTTGCCCTTACATAGGCAATAGCTCACTCTATGTCAGAGTCCATTTCTATGTTCATCAGGTCACTGATATGTTGTTGGAGCATCACTCTATCCCGTGGCGTATCTCTAAAAACAGGTGGTCTTCTTACGCATGTAGAAATGCAGAGATTACATAAGGCAGGACCACACTGAACAATGAGACAGCACGAAAATAAAAATACTAATGCAACACCAGTGACTATCAGAACCTTCCATCCCCACGCAGACAACAGGCTCCAGAACCATCCCATTAATGACCAGTCACCTTCATCTACATGAATAGAGTCAGAAATCTTATGTAACTTAGAGATGGCCTTGTATACTGTTGGCGCATTATCTGGAATAAAAACGCAGCAACTTGATTGGATCATCTTACATACTCCACCTCGATCTGCAAGTAACACGTCAAGGACCATACGGTTCTGTAACGTCATGAGGCGATCCGCTTGAAGCTCAGCTGTCAGGTTACTAAGAGCACCCGCCGTTTCAGTGATAGTGGATTCAACTACCCGTGTTAGTTGACGTAAGTTTCTACTGTTGGCCATAGGCCCCCAGAATGGGAGGAAACCCTTGAAAAAGTCTCCTGCTTCTTGGCCAGCAGTATCTTCTTTACTGAAAACACCTCTCACAACTCTAGTTTTGTGATAGTCTGGTGCAGCAGTATATGTTGGAGGTAACAGTTGAGCGATGTAACATGAGCCTGAGAAGTCAGCAGGCAGCCATGTGTATGCTCTGTCTTGACAAACAAAATAGGTACCCTTAGTGGCTAAGAATGCCGGGGAAGACTGTGACGGAAAAACATATGTTTCGGTACAGTCACTCTTCCCTAGTCGAGCTTTCGGATTCCTCCCATTTCCTTGCAAACAGACTTGACCTTGGTGGGGTACAACCCAGATCGGAGTTGAGCTCTTACGTTTGTTCTCACCCAGAGTAATGCCATATTCCGTAACATTCCAACCCATGTAAACTCGCAATTCATCCTTGGGAATGAACGGAGTATTATTGACATCTCTCACCATGTCAGTGATTCCTTTTACCAAGGCTCTGTTAGCAGAGTTATACCGGGTGGAACGCGGAGGTCGTGGAGGATACGTCTCTAGGGCATAAGCGAACATGGTCTGAAATGCCCAGAATGATCCATTATAACTAAAAGGCAGAACCAAATAGGGGATGCCTTTGTCCATGGTATGTGGTATCAAACCACACACCCAGCAGTTTGTTGTATTAACCACTAGCTGATGTTGGTGCAAGAGTTGAATGAAAGTGTTATTTATAAACTCAGAGCGTCGAGCTTGCTCGTGGGCAGGAAAAGGATGGAAAGAATGAAGAGACACAACAGTCGGAGAAACAGGAGCATGGGGAGATACTGTAGATGCAACAGGTGTAAAGATCAACTGAATACCAAAAATAATTCCGCCTGCCAAAGTTATTAAAACAATTAGAAGTGTCAGAGTACATTGCATTAGAAAACATTTGCTATACAATATGTCATATAGCTTTGTCTTGTGCACATTTATGACATTAACCCGTCGTAATTCAGGAAGCTCCATCTTCTACAACCGTTCGCAACGGATGGTTTGTACCTGTTAAAAACTTGCCTCTGTTTATCCTGGGAGTTCCCAAGACAAACAGAAGAAACCGACCTAGTGTCTGATTCCCTGCAAATTAAAACAAGGCACACGTTACGACCCTACGGTAACCCAGATGGCAAGGTGAGAGAAATAATAAAAAAACAAAAAGATAAAAATTTTGAGCAAACTTCCTGACTGAATGGAATGCAGTAAGATCAAAACAGTTTTCAAACAGAATGGTAATTATGCAATGTTATTAGTTCATAACATGAGAACGTAGATTATATCTGTACTTTCCGGGTCTTGTCTGGTCTTGAAATAGCTGGTCTATAGGTGCGGAAATGTTCGACTCCACAGGCGACAAATGTTCACTATGTACAGTACTTGGTTCGGGATTCAAAGGAGTAGTTGCTGCTGAGGTGTCAAAGTTCTGGGTTTCCGTTCGTGGGTGGTCCGTTATGTATTCTGCATCACTGAAGGGGGTGTGCCTAGGAACAGGTTCTGTCTCAGATATACCAATTCCCTGTCTAACCCAGTTATCATAGGGGAGTGGAAGAGGGACACGCTTCGTATGGCTGGCGTGCACCCAGTTTTTCCTTCCAGCTAGGCGTACTGCAGTTCTTGTTGTGAGGAGGACCTGGAACGGACCAACAAATCTTGGCTGGAGGTTTCGGGTACGTTCAAAGTTCCGAACCACCACTTGGTCACCTGGTTTCAACGTGTGGCCTGGACTCTCCGGCAGTTTAGGCAAGGATTCGAATACCTGTTGATGAATAAGGCTCAATTTAGCAGTCAGATCATGAAGGTAATCAATCAACATTGGGTATTCAATCTGTTTGAATCCCTTTGGCCTAGGGACTCCCCAAACATTAGCAGGGCGGCCGAACACAATCTCATATGGGCTAAGCCCTACTCGAGAGTGTACAGTCGCTCTGGTGGACAGTAAAGCTAAAGGCAGTGCGTCTGGCCAAGAGAGACCGGTGGAAGCTTGAATTTTCGCAAGTTTCAGCTTCAGGGTGCCATTGTACCCTTCAACCAAACCCGCTGATTGTGGGTGATTCGCACTATGGTATTTTTGGGGAATACCCAGACCCGCACACACACTCTTCATAACTTTCCCTACGAACTCACTTCCATTGTCCGACCAAACAATCCGTGGCATACCATACCTAGGGAAGTACTCTTTGAGGAGGATTTTGGCAGTGGACATGGCAGTGTTGTCCTTTAACGGATATGCCTCAATCCATCTCGAGAAGGCACAGACTACCACTAGGACGTATTTGAGATTGTTACATCTATCCATGTGGATATAATCCAACTGAATCACTTCAAAGGGACAAGAAGGGGGAGCAAAATGGCCAGTTGGGGTTGGGGTTCCCTTGCCAGGATTATGCATCAGGCATACCATACAATTTTTCACCACTCTTTCTGCACACTTAGTAATTCCATCGTTCTTCCATACTGGAGCTAACATTTTACAGATCCCTTTCGAACTGATGTGCACCGCTCCATGCGCCATCGTGACTACTGCAAGTACGTACGCATCAGGTAACATCCAACGTTGCTGCTCAGACAAATCGACCCAACATCCACTTGAATCCATTTTACCCGTTTTCTCCTTCCATTCATTCTTCTCATTTTCAGTTGCTTCATTCTGGATTGTTTTCACACTTTCAATCGTATTCTCACACATTCCTGATTCAGCAATCCATCTTGCAGACATTGCAACATACATTCGGCTCGTCATGTTCTTGGCCGTCTCTTTGGCGACCTCATCAGCAAACGCATTTCCACGGCCAACATCATCCGTAATCTTTCGATGTGCACTGCACTTCACAATTGCAACTTCATTCGGTAGAGTCAGGGATTCCAATAGATCGCTGACTAGCTGTCCATGTTGGATCTTAGTCCCATGGGACGTGAGAAAACCTCTTTCTCTCCAGAGACGCCCAAAATTGTGTGCGACGCTGAAGGCGTACTGGCTATCAGTAAACACATTCACTCTCTTTCCCTCAGCTAAAACACATGCTCTTGTTAATGCAATTAATTCTGCAGCCTGGGCAGAATTTTGACTTACTCTTGCAGTCTCAACAATCGTACTCAAGGTCGTAACTGCATACGCGGCCGTCACATCACCATTCTGTAATTTGAAACAAGAACCATCGACATATAAAGTGCCATCTGGATCTAGTAATGGAGTGTCTTTTAAATCAATCCTACCTTTTGTTTCTTCCTCAGTTCTGAAACAACAATCATGGGGCTCTGAATCACTCGACTCTTGAGTAATCGGCAACAATGTTGCTGGATTCAATATGTTGCATTGCTTGATCTGAATATGACTTGCCAAAAGCATCAGCTCATAGCCTGATAGTCTAGCACTGGTGAGGTGCTGAGTTTTCGTTCGATTCATGAGTGTATCCACAGCATGTGGAACCATGACTACTAACATGTTGTTCATGACTAGTCCGGCAGACTGTCGAATAGACACTGCAGCTGCTGCTGTAGCTCTCAAACAACTTGGCAATGCTCTGGCTACCGGATCTAATGTGGATGAGAAATATGCACAAGGCCGCTGTTTGTCACCAAATTGTTGCGTTAATACACTCAAAGCACAACCTTCTTTTTCATGGACATATAGAGTAAATGGCTTACTGTAGTCAGGAGTACCCAACACAGGAGCTGAACACAGCGCATTACGTAAGTCAGAGAAGCTTTGCTGACATTCATCAGACCATGGCAAAGGGCTCGGAACACCTTTTCCAGTCAGGGCTACCAATGGTTTCGCCATGAGAGAAAAATTTGGGATCCATTGCCTACAGTATGACGTAATACCCAAAAACGCACGCACTTCTCTTTGTGTGCTTGGTACAGTCATCTGTGAAATTGCTTTGATTCTCTCTGGGGTCAACCTTCTTCCCTCCTTTGACAAAAGATGACCTAAGTAGGTCACTTCTTGGCAACAATATTGCAGTTTAGAAGGTGACACCTTGTGATGTAAGTCTGACAAATGACGTAATAAAGAAATTGTAGCTGCTTTGCAAGTTTCCTTGTCATCAGCAGCCAGTAAAAGATCGTCTACGTATTGGATCAGAGCAACACCATGAGGAAGTACAAGGGCATCTAATTGACTCTTCAATGCTTGGCTGTAAATTGAAGGGCTCTCACAATAACCTTGTGGAGCGCGTTTGAACCTGAAGCTGCGACCTCCTAAGGAGAAACCAAAAATGTCTCTACTTTCCTCGGCTATGGGAATGCTGAAAAAGGCATTTTTCAAGTCGATCACTGTAAACCATGAAGCTGAGGCAGGAATCAACGTCAGTAATGCAGTGATATCTGGGACTACAGGAAACTGTGGAATCACTATTTTGTTGACTTCTCTGAGGTCAATCACAAATCTGTAAATTGGAGGTTTGGAAGGGTCAGTACGTTTCAAAATCGGCAGAACAGGACTATTGCAGACGTTCCCTCTAGTTTCCTCAATCACATCTTTCTGTATTAAGTCTTTCACAATCAATAAGAGTGCTCGTTCCCCTTCATTCGAAATCGGATACTGTGGTATTCGTGGGAATTTAACATTAGCTTTCAGACTTACCACATAAGGGGGAATTTCCAAGAGGCCTACATCATTAGGACCAGTCGCCCAAAGAGTATCAGGGAGAGAACGCAGCTCCGGTGGGAGCTTATCCATCGACATATACATTGGAGAGATGACTCTTTTGCCTAAAGTGAGCTGTACTCCTGAAGGAGAACAGTACAGTGTCGCGTGCAGGCGTTTCAACAGATCTAAACCAAGCAGATTCTCATTACAACCGGTTGTTAAGATAAGGGGTGCTTCTAGTTCGCATGGCCCAACAGATATTGACAAAGGACTAGAGACAGGATTGTGAACAGGGGCGCCTGAGAAACCTACTGAAGTGTTCGTTAAGCCAGACAAAGGTGCGCCAGGGAGTTTCGCATGCATAATTGAACTTTTTGCCGCACCAGTATCCAACAGAAACAGTTCGACCACGCCTGAGGTAACTACTGCGACATAAGGTCCACTCTGATCAACTGGAACTGATACTACTCCCTCTCTTTGCCTGCGGCTGTCCTAGTGCTCGCTTCTTTGAATCTCCTCATTATGGTCATAGTAATCTTCAACGTGGTACTGTGGAGATCTACCTGTTTGCGCAGATTGTGCATTTCGCTGATCGAAATAATTCGATTGGCGATCGGCCTGTGGTGTCATCGTCCCACGTCCTCTACCTCTAGGAGCTTGCATAAACCCTACATTACCTCTCTGGGCTGGGACACCACTAGTTTGTGGGTGCAGTACTGGACACTCATTCTTATAATGACCCTCCTTTTTACAATAAGCACACTGATTCCATGCTAAATGTTGTCGCGGAAAACTATAATTAAATCCTTGGGCCGTCCCTTGCTGGAATTTTGGTTGTGGCTGAAACTGGGGTTGCTGTCGTAAATCTGACTGATTCGAACGAGGCGGATACGCCTGTTGCAGAAGAACTTTAGTCTTTAAATCTTTTGTTTTCTTTTCTGACTTTTCCTTCTCTTCCTTCTCTCTGTTCTCGTAATACTGAGCAGTTGCAAGTATCTGTGCTGTTGTCGACACTGCCCATGCACTTTCAGAATCCTTTAACTTGTTACTAAGCTCAGGTAGTAAATTAAATACGAACTTGTCGACAAACAATCTCTGGCCTCCCTCAGTACTCATATCTTGCCCACTGTGATCTACGAAGGTCTCTTCAAATCTAGTAATAAGTCAGAGACGCTTTCGTCCTTCTTTTGCTTGCATGCCGATAATTTATCCCAATTGACTCGCAACGCTGGCATCAGCGTTTTCATTAGAGTAATTATTCTGCCAGGTAAAGCAGCAATCAGAGGTTCAGGTTTAGCACCGCCAATTTGTTGCGCATCTGCCGCTATAATAGCTGCCCAATCACCTCCTAAGGCGACTGGGTGGTTCTCTTGCCAAATTTTGGCCCATATAGGCTGTGGCACCACATTACCAAATAGCATTTCAATGTCTGCTAAATTCTTGACACACGCTTGAACTGTTTGCGTTAACTCTTTGTAATAACCAGCAGGATTTTTACGTGGGTCTGGTAATGCTTGTTTTACGGCTAATACTTCGGCCCGTTTCCAAGGGATGTGTATCCACACTCTCTGGAAATGTGCCAGAGCAGCTGCAATAGCCCAAGTTCCCATCAGCTGCAACTGCATCACGCCATATCGGTGGAACTTCCCTCATCGGATATTGACCTCGTTTTTTCCTAGTAGTAATCGGTGAACCATCAGGGTCTCTTGTCGCTCGAAGAGGGGACTCATCCCTATAAGCTAAAATCAGTTCTATCGCTCCCCTTACTTCTAGACCTATCACCATTCCTGCTGCAAATTTCTGTTGAATATTTATCAGGTCAGAGGGGACGGAGTCTAAATCATCATCTTCCCATTCTTCACGTACAAGAGAACACATCACGTCAAAAACATAACGTTGGGTTGGTTCATTCCATTGCATAAAGGTATCTAACACTCTTCGTGCATCATACTTCGCAGCTTTCGACATCCATCTAAGAGCTGTCGAATCTAACGTGTCTCGTTCCTGGGGACCAGGAAACTGGCTACGTCTCTGTATAGAGTCAGAAACGGGGGTCCCAATTAAAGACCTGTAGAGAGGAGTTAAGATATTAGTTACAGAGTTGGTTATTTTCCGACGAACGGAAAGCGGAGTCAGAATGTTCACAGGGTTCGGGGACAGAACAGCTGAAGCAGATGAAATAGTAAAGGTGGGAGTAGCAGGTAAAGCAGTTTGCGAAACGACAGGCAAAGGCAGAACAGGCGACCCAGGAAGAGGCGGTGCCGAAGGAACATTAACCACGGGAAGGATAGGGGCTGGAATCAAAGGAAGTGGAGCAACTACTCCAGGCTGACCAGCAGCTGGCTGTACAACAGGTGGTAACTGTGGTACTGTAATACCCTGTGCATACGGTGGAGGTGAATTCAACAGGTAAGACAACAGAGGATCCTTTTCATGATCCTCCATCGGCTTAGTTGGACAAGATGGCAATACAGGGTAACATTTATCAATTGCCAAATTATATTTTCTATTCTCCATCTCCATTGCTTTCTCAGTCTCGTTGACATGCAGCTGCCTAGCAGACTCCATTAAAGTCAACCCTTTCTCTTTCTGTTCTTTCTTCGTTTTCCTAATTTCTCTCTGTTTGGCTTCTTTGCGCCATACGCGAAAAGAATCAAACATTGCCGGCCGGGCTTTTTTCTTGAACAACTTCGTTTCTAGATTGTCTAGTATTTCCGTTTCGAAACTACCATGCGGTGGCCAACTAAGGACACCATCTTTTTTGGTATAACGGACCCATACTTCATTATACGTAATAGGACCAACACCATGTTTACAATAGAGCTCATATGTAGGAGTTCCAATCGGAGGAACCAAACACGAATCCTCCAACCGTTGCAACGTAACCAGGACAAAAAACAGTTACTACTGGTAGTCATGACAACAAAGACAAATTCCAACCAACTTAGGCCTACCAAAATGAACCAATACCAAAACAAAGATTATCTAAACAAGAGCAACCAATGATAATCTACGAATTAAACCAAAGCAACAAGGAACAACCAAACTGAGCGTAGCCCACTTAATACTTAACTGAAATGTGGAAGACGTCACCAAGGAGAACCCGTCTACGTCTCGCCGTACTAAGGTCTGCACCTCGGGTCCAAGACAGGGCGACAGTCAAGGCAGCGGTCCTCTGTAGCCGTCTGGGAACGGGAACCCTCGTGGAAGAGATCGTCGGGCCACTTTTACGACATGCAGGGATCGATGAAGCGGGGTACCTCCCTCCGGAATCTTCACACAAAACTTCGCGAACTTTTCAGGCTTTGGACCGGTACCGGATGACGTCGCCCCACGTTGGGCGCCAATTTGAGGTTCTGGACTTTTAAGAGTCCAGAGGTGTCAGGGAAACAACACCCAAAGACCCCTGAGTTCCTCCTGTCTCGGTGCACAAATAAACAGAGACACGGGCTTCTCGATGGTGGCGTCAAAGAACAAGGTTTATTTACTGCAGGGACACAGAAGTCATAGGAACCACGCAGAGGCAGAATCTACGAGACTGTTCAAATTGCATTAAGTGGGTTACTCTTTAAATACACGAAAAATTTCTTTAGGCTACATTACACGAATATTTCTCATGCCTAACCCGGTATCCCAAACAAACAGTAAATTTAACATCAAATAATAATTAGTCGTAGGTTTTCGGTATTCGATCAGGTCCTCTCGACAGTTTTCCATTCTTTGCCCGATCCTCCCCAACATAAAAATCGTAACCTCCCCATTGTAAAAGCCCAGAAGGTAAGGAGCAGAGCCAGGTGCAAAGGATTGAAATGTAGGATAAGAGGTGTTTATGGATCATAAACGGGCATGGCTACCGTCTTCGGCCTTTCAGTCGGGACAACGGACACAAGAACCAGTATAGCAGGAGTGGCCCCAGGCAAGGGAGGTAGCTTGATTCTGCCTAGTCATGCAGCGTCAACCTTTCTCGGGGCTCGAGCTTACGTGTCCTTAACAAGGTGACTCTGCCGAGGTCATCGTCCGTTCATTGACTATGTGAGGGCAAGAAACAAAATGGATGCCGTAACTAAAATGGATGCCATGACTTTTATGACAGAATGCCCTATTTTCAAGTGAATTCATGCTACTTGCGCAGCGAAAACATTGTCATGTATATAATGGATCATTTGCGGTTCATTGGTACCAAAATCGTGTCAGTACTACGATACCGAATTCACGGGTTCGGATCGCTACAGAACCTCAGTACCCAGCCAAAACCAGTTCTGTAGGGCACAAGTCCAACAGGGAGAAACGCCGCAAACAGAAACTTTGTATGTATGTGGTAAAGGAGGACATTTAATAACTAATTGCATGGCTAGAGTTAGACCCTTCGAGAAACCTGTCTTAAGAAAAACACAAGCTGTAGTTCAAGGGCAAGAGAAGTTAGAAAACTTCCAGGCATGAAGATGATTGAGGTCCCTTGTTCAGTAGCTAAAAGAATGGAGATATCCTCTGTCATCACAAACACTTTATAGACATCTGTTGCACACATTAACCCTTTCTCCGCGGCGGGAAGTCCGCCGCGGCGCTGGGGGGTGCGGGGGGGGCAGCGCGGTGGCGCTGTGCTCATGACGGAGCCGCTCCGTCATGAGCCACGGTTGAGCTGTGCTCATGACGGAACGGTTCCGTCATGACTCCGCCCATTTGCGTTGTCCCCCCGCACAGGCGGGGAAACAGCGCCGCGTAGGCGGAGCGGCCGCCAACGGCCGTGACATGACGGAACCGTTCCGTCATGAGCACACGGCAACCGTGGCTCATGACGGAGCGGCTCCGTCATGAGCGGGGTAGGGGTTAACGTGTACACAACGCTTTGGTTGCTAAATGCAGGCCAGTTGCAAGTTTCAGCATTGCCCGACTCAGGATCCACAGACAACTTAATTGACCAGAAATATGCCTTGGAATTAGGTATACCTTGTACCAAGAAAAGTTCCCGGAACCAGTGAAAGCATTAGATGGCACTGAGCGCACTTCTGGATCTCTGCGATATCATACTCAGTTTTGGTGATGCAGTTTGGTTCAGACCACTTAGAGGAAATCCAATTTGACCTGATTGATGCCCTCAGTTCTGACTTATTCTGGGTATGCCTTGCTTAACACAGCATGATCCTTCCCTGAAATGGGCAGCTTGCACCGTAACCTTGGATTCCCCTTTCTGCAAGGAACATTGTACTCAGGAAAGGGTGATTCGAACAGGTTCTCAGATGTCTCAGGCTCACCTGTTGGATGTAATGAACCATTGGTATGTTACGCAACAACGATACATTCTGAGTATAATCATTATCGTGCTGTGTTCGACAAAAAAGAGGCAAGTCAACTCCCACTCCGTAGGGAGTATGACTGTCAGATAGATCTTATGTCAGAGCTGCTATACCATGCAGCAGAATCTGCGCTCTGACTAAGCCAGAAATCCTACATCTGCGTAAGTACCTTGATGAGAATCTAGCTACTGGGTTTATCTGTCCATCCTTGTCTTCGGCCTCTTCCCCGCTTTTTGTTATACAGAAGAGGAAGGTGGTTTAAGAACGTGCATAGACTATAGAGCTATCAACAGGGTTACCATCAAGAACCGCTACCCATTGCCACTTATACCAGTGTTGCTGGATCAACTAAAAGGAGCCAGGATCTTTACCAAACTTGATTTACGGGGAGCACACCATCTGGTGTGGGTAAAGAGAGAAGATGAGTGGAAGACAGCATTCAGGACAAAATTAATTTGTTTGAATACCAAGTTATGCCCTTTGGATTGTGTAACGCCCCGGCAGCATTCCAATACGTCACGGATGAAGTGCTGCAGGGCTTATTAGATGTGTTTTGCAACTTCTACATTGACGACGAACTCATCTACTCTTCAACTGCACAAAAACATGTGGCATACATTACGGCAGTCCTGTATCACTTGATAACAAATTTATTATATGCCAGACCTGTGAAATGCTTATTTGATGTTACTGAGATTGAGTTTTTGGGATATTTCATCAACACCAAAGGACTGAAGATGAATGATAAGAAAGTCTCAGCTATTACCCAATGGAAGTTTCCCACCAGTGTTAATTCTTTACAAAGCTTTTTAGGATTTTCTAATTTCTACAGGAGGTTTATCAAGGACTTATCTAAAAAAATTTAATCCATCACGCGTCTTCTCAAGAAAAACACTCCTTACCTATGGAAGGAAGATTCCGAGGAGGCCTTTCAAGAATTAAAGACACAGTTTGCAAAGGCCCCTGTTTTGAGACATCCTGCCATTACCCTGCCTTTCATAGTAGAAACAGATGCTTCTCAGTATGCCTTTAGGATCGGTGTTATCTCAAGGACATCCCGAAACAGGACAACTACATCCAGTGGTGGTTTTTTTCACGCAAGTTAACTCCGTGTGAGTTGAACTACAGCATTACGGACAAGGAGTTGTTGGCAATAAAAAGAGTCTGTGAAGAATAGAGACACTACTTATTAGGTGCTCAGCATACAGAAGAAATCTACACGCATCATCAGAAACTATTGTTTTTGAAGTCTGCTAGAGCTCTTACTGCTAGGAAGCTGCGCTGGTCTTTATTTTTCTCAGATTATGACTTTGTGATTAAATATCGACCAGGACCACAAAATGGCACGGCAGATGCTCTTTCCTTCCACATCTATCTCCTGAACTTGATTCAACTGTACCCATGGAGTATCCGAGAATACTCCAAAAAGCTGTGTTCATTGATTACGAGATAGACTTGGTAACCTCCAACAACTTTTTGGATGACCTTAAGGAACAGTTATCCTCTATGGATCGAGAAGCTTGGATTCAAGAAGATCTCGATCATCTTCAATCCCGTTATATATAAGATGGACTATTACGATGACAAACCTTGTCTTGGACCCCTGACTCTACATTGGGAGGACATATGGGAAATCAAAAAACTATATTTACAACCGAGAGAGAGTTCAGGGGGCCCACCTTACACCCGGATGTAAGACAGTATATACAAGAATGTGCTATTTGTGCTCAGGGGAAGACCAGCCACATAGAACTGGTTGGATTGTTATGACCTATACTTATTCCTCCTAGTCCTTGGTACACAGTTTCTATGGATTTTATCGTGAAAATGCCTCCTGGTGATGGTTATACTATGATACTGGTAGTTGCTGATCATTTAATAAAAATGGGTCACTTTATTCCAATGGGTAAGATTCCCACACCCGCTATATTGGCAAAATCTTTTTTGCAACACACAGTTCCAGCCCATGTACTACCAGCAGTTCTTATTAGCAATAGGGGATCACAATTCACTTCACAATTTTGGCGAGCATTGTGCAAAACTATGAAAGTGGATGCTCGCCTTTCCACCAGTTTTCACCCCAGACAGATGGAAAGACAGAACGACTGAATCAGACTTCAGAGCAGTAGCTACGTTGTTTCACCTTACAATGGAGTATTCTACTTTGGATGTCTGGGTTCTCCTGCAATAATGCTCAACATTCCACCCTAGGATGCTCTCCTTTCTTTTGTTGACAAGGATATCATCCAAACATGCTTCCTGTTAAAAAAAACATCACTTCCACACATCCTTCGATAAAATGACATCATCCACTTTATTGGATAGAGCCATCATATCAAGTTGGGGACAGAGTATGGTAAGCTACAAAATCAATCAATCAATCAATCAATGCATTTGTAGAGCGCACTACTCACCCGTGAGGGTCTCAAGGCGCTAAGGGGGAGGAGGGGGGGATTGCTGCTACTGCTCGAACAGCCAGGTCTTGAGAAGTCTCCTGAAGGTCAACAGGTCCTGGGTCTGTCGCAGGTGGATGGGGAGGGTGTTCCATGTCTTGGCGGCGAGGTGGGAGAATGATCTGCTGCCGGCAGTTGTTCGGTGGATGCATGGAACAGTGGCAAGGGCAAGGTCAGGGGAGCGAAGCTTGTGGTTCGGGGTGTAGAAGGGGAGTCGTTTGTTGCGGTATGCTGGTCCGGCGTTGTGGAGTGCCTTGTGAGTGTAGGTGAGGAGCTTGAAGGTGATCCTCTTGTTGATGGGGAGCCGGTGCAGGTCTCTCAGGTGGGCAGTGATGTGGCTGTGGCGAGGGATGTCGAGAATGAGTCGTGCGGAGGCGTTCTGAATGCATTGAAGTCTTTTCTGGAGTTTGGCCGTGGTTCCCACTTAGAGGGTGTTGCCGTAGTCAAGCCTGCTGCTGACGAGGGCCTGGGTAACCATCCTTCCGGTTCCAGTGGGGATCCATCTGTAGATCTTGTGAAGCATGCAGAGGGTGTTGAAGCATTAGGAGGAAACGGCGTTGACTTGCTGGGTCATTGAAAGTGATGAGTCCAGGATGAACCCCAGGTTGCTTGTGTGGTCGGTGGGTGTCGGTGCAGCTCCCAGCGTGGCCGGTCAACAGGAGTCGTCCCATGCGGATGGGGTGAAGCCGAGGATGAGGACTTCCGTTTTGTCTGAGTTCAGTTTCAGGCGACTGTTCTTAATCCATTCGGCGACGGCCTTCATTCCTTCATGGAGGTTGGTTTTCGCGGTGGCGGGGTCGTTGGTGAGGTAGAAAATCAGCTGGGTGTCGTCGGCGTATGAGATGATGTTGAGGTTGTGCGATCGATCGATGTTAGCAAGCGGTGCCATGTAGACGTTAAAAGGGGTCGGGCTGAGGGATGATCCTTAGGGTACGCCGCAGGTGATCTTGGTGGCTTCGGATCGGAATGGAGGGTGGCGGACTCTCTGGGTCCTGCCGGTTAAGAAGGAGGTGATCCAGTCCAGGGCTTTGTCGCGGATCCCCGCGTCATGGAGGTGTGTGCATAGGGTGTGGTGGCAGATGGTATCGAAGGTGGCCGAGAGGTCCAGGAGGATGAGAGCCACGGTTTCACCGTTGTCGAGCAGGGTCCTGATGTCATAGGTGACGGCATTGAGGGCGGTTTCGGTGCTGTGGTTGCTGTGGAATCCGGATTGGGATGAGACCAGGGTGTTGTTCTCCTCAAGGAAGTGGGTCAGTTGCCTGTTCACAATCTTCTCCATGATTTTCACCGGGAGCATGGAGATGGGCCGTAAGTTCGTGAGGTCCTTTGAGTCTGCCTTGGGTTTCTTGAGTAGGGCGTTGATCTTGGAGTGTTTCCAGCTCTCTGGAATGGTGGTGGTCTCGAAAGGGGCTGTTGAGGATCTTCCGGAGTTGGGGTGCGATGATGACACTCGCTTTGTTGAAGATGTGGTGGGGGCAGGGGTCGTATGGCGAGCCGGAGCGGATGGTCTTCATGATTTTGATGGTGTCATCATCATTGACATGGTTCCAGGAGAGAAGGAGGCCGGTGTGGCTGGGGGGCGGTGAGTTTAAGGTGTCTGCAGCTGTCGGAGGGGTCTGGGTGTTGAAGCTGTCGTGGATGTCTGTGATCTTGCAGTGAAAGAAGTTGGCTAGGGAGTCGCAGAGGACTTGTGATGGTGGGATGTCGTTGAAGCTGGGGTTGGCAAGTTCCTTCACGATGATGAAGAGCTCTTTGCTGCTGTGCGCGTTGTTGTTGATGTGTTCCTTGAAGATGGTCCTTTTGGCGGTTTGAATGAGTTGGTGGAGCTTGCGGCTGGTGTCCTTGAGGGCAGTCTGGTTGTCCGGTGTCTGTTCGTGGCGCCACTTCTACTCAAGTCTTCGGCAGGTCTGCTTGGATGCCTGGAGGTCGGTGGTGAACCAGCTGACCCTTCTGTCAGTACGTCTGGGTTTCTTAATCGGGGCAAGAGTGTTGGCACAGTCGTCAATCCATTGCCTGAGGTTGCGGGCGGCTGTGTCGGTGGGGTCAGTTGGTGGGTCTCGGGCGAGGGTGGTGATTAGCTGGTCTTCGGTGACCTTGTTCCAGCTTTGGTGGGGGATTCGTCGAGGGTGGTTGCGCATGGTGTGTTTCATGAAGGAGAAGTGGATGCAGTAATGGTGTGTCCAGTGGAGTTCGGTAGTGTGGCTGAAGGTGACGTGGTTGCTGGCAGAGAAGAAGGGGTCGAGCGTGTATCCGGCGGAGTGGATGGGTGTCATGACAAGCTGTTTGAGTCTGAGGTTGGTGAGGTTGTCGAGCAGGGTGGTTGAGTTGCTGTCGTTGGCTTTCTCGAGGTGGAATTTCAGGTCTCCGAAGAGGATGTAGCCTGTGGAAGCCAGGGTGTTGTGGTAAATAAAATTCATTACCGGGACTTAATTTGATACGGAAACATAATAAAATAGCTCAGTAAAATGAGAGGCAGAATCCGTGGTATTAGAGGTTCGGAATGGGCTTTATTCCAATGATCGATTATAATCGGTTGCTCCAAGTTCCATCACCACGGAGGTTCAGGAAGTGAAGTACATACTTTATTGACAAGAAATGACTTTTATAGTACATACATTACAATGAAGCGAATGCAGTAGGCGTAACAATTGATAAGGAAAATGACGATTCATATGCGTAACCGAAAATGGGTGTAATAAGGAGTAAAAAGGAACATAATTGGTTATGATGTCATATATAGGTGGATCTATAAGATAATACTTGGCATAGATGCGCGCGCAGCAGCATGACGTGTGATTGACGTCCAACTAGGGGGTGAAGGGGACTTGACATTTAGCTCTACATGTGGAGACGAGAAGTCTGGGGGGTCAAGTCAACCTAATCCCAAATCATATCTAACATCCTATGTTTAAAGAACTATGTTATCCACAAAAGAAGGACTCTCGGACAGAATCTATTCTATACTGACTGTGCGTGCGTGTACAAGCGTCTAAGTGTCTACACTAAATGCGAGGGGGTAGGAATATTCCATGGTAACAGGACTATGAATTACTTGCATAAAGACAGAGAAGCCGAGCCATTGCTCGGTAGCTGGAAGGAATGTTTACTTAAACTACTAGACAGGAATGCATCGGCTAAGGGGTGAAGCAGATAACTCGAAGGTGAAATACAGTTCTTGGCAGGGAATAGGCTGATGTCAGGCTTCGTGAGCCGCGCAGAGAATGAGACAAAGTTCATGGTCACAGATGCAGGCTCAGACTGGAGTTTTCAGAGGCAGAAGGCAAGAAGAGTTTGACGACAGAATCAGGGCCTACTTGCCTGGACTGTAAAATGACATAGGTGAACCATATAAAGCCGGTGGCTTTTCATACTTAGGAATGGAATATCCGGCCTATTCATGGCGGATCTGACAGAGGACATGTTGACGGTGGACGCACATGTGTTTGCGTCTTCATAACTGGAACTGGAGGAAACATACATGTACTTGTAATATGCACATAGAACCGTTGGGGTCCAAGATAGGGGACATATCTGACCAGAAAAATCCATATTTCCACATTCCCTCCTTGTCCCCTACTTGCCCGTCAAGAGATATCAATCTTCATTAATCCATTGATCTGTTCATATAGCATCATTTGTTCTTCTTTCTTCTTCCGGGATCTTGAATGAAAATCTTGATGTGGAATGCACGATGTGGCACACAGACCACAAATCGCTGGTCCACATTGCAGGCATAAGCAGCAACTGAATAGTATGAGAAGGCCAATACCTAGGAAAGATAGGACCTTCCATCCAAAGGTAGATATTATACTCCAAAACCAACTGGACCAAGTCCAAGTGCCTGGGTTCTGGTGTATCTGGCTTACAATCTTATGAAGGCGAGTTATAGCTTTATATACAGATGGCGAATTTTCTGGTATGAATACGCAGCAGCTTGATCCGATGACCCTACAAGCTCCGCCCCTATCAGCCAGGATGACGTCAAGGACAAGACGATTTTGAAGCACAACAATCCACATAGCAGACTGCTCTTCTGTTAAATTGCCTAAGGCGGAAATAGTTTCATTCACTACCGCTTCAAGGGTTCTAGTTAATCTACGTATCAGCTTACTATTAGTAACAGTACCTATATAGGGAAAGATGCCTTTATTAAAATCTACATACTTGTCCCATGCTGTCTCAGTATAATCGACAATTGGGAGATCTCTCCGCTTTCTGTTGTGTACTAAATGAATATTTCTATAATAATCAGGAGGAGCTAGGAAAACAGGTGGCAAAAGGAATGCAATGTAGCAGGTACCATCCCAATCTAGAGGTAGACGCATATATGCAGTCTGACCACATATAAAGTAGGAGTGGCGATAAGCTCTAAATGAAGATTTGCCTTGATCACTGAATTCTACTGTAGTAGTGCATTTACTATGGCCCATATGTATGGAACCAACTTTTCTTACACACAATTCACCTTTCGCTGGGAATACTGACATGGTTGGTAAAACTAGTTCAACTTCGGATTCGACATTTAGAATCATGAGATTAGGTGTAAAATTACCTAATCCATATACTTCATTTTCTAGATCAGTTCCTGTTCCTTTGGGGCGACCCTCCTTGTCAGGGTAACAGACTTTGAATACAACCAGGTTCAGATTTCCCCATACCCACTGGTCTTGGTAAACGGCTGTATCTGAGTCTATGGAATTGATTAAACTAAACCATGCTCCACAGGAGCCATTATGTGTAAACGGATGTGGAAAGAAAGGCAGGACTCCTTCATAATTCTGATAGGGAGGGAGCCGGCCACACACCCAACAATTAGTTGCATTACTAGTCTGATGGGAATGATGTAACATACTAATGAAAGTGTTATTACGCAGCGCAAGTCTATAAGACAATTCATGCGGGGGTAAGTCACTAAAAGAATGTTCAGCAGTAACATTGTAAACATTTCTGGCAATAGGGTAATATATGTGCAACAATATACTTGCAGTAATTATTAAAAGACTTAAGAAAAACAAGATTAATAATGTCACTATGCAATGGCTACGCAGTGATTTACAATACGCCTGTCGTTTCATCATTTTTCGCGACTGTCCATGATTCAGGTCTAGGCGATACATGTCGGAGACAGATTCAACCGCTTCACCTAGGAGAGGACTTAAACAATCAAATCGTCCGACGGTCTAGGCCTTAATTTTAGTTTATATAGTTCTTTACTGTCGGCCTCAGCCAGAGGTAGTTTTGAGTCAATTGGTGAGGACACACGAGGTGGGCTGTTTACATCTGAAGGAAGTCCATGAAATTTCTTGATATGACTTGAATGCACCCATCCTTTCCTGCCCTCGATCTTCACGGCTGTCCTTGTGGTCAGCAGGACCAGCTGGGGTGTCTTCCACCTGGGCTCCAGCTGAGTCTTTCGGTCGAAATTCCTCACAAGGACGAGGTCCCCCGGAATTACGTCATGGGGTTTCACCTCAGTGTTGTCGGGAAAGGCTGCAGCTACCTGTGAACGACAAGATTGTAGTGCAGACATCAAGGAAGCCAAGTAATCTGTCAGCATATTACAGTCAATATCAGTTATTTTGCGTGGTATAGGCGTCCCCCACATATTTGGTGGTCTGCCGAAGATCACCTCATACGGGGATAGCCCTGTTCGAGAGTGTGCTACCATTCTCATGTAGAAGAGTGCAACTGGTAACGCTACTACCCAGTCGACACCTTTCTCTCTGCATATTTTGGACAATCTGATTTTCAGTATCTGATTATGTCTTTCTACGAGACCTGCTGCTTCGGGGTGTCGGACACAGTGGAATTTCCACTGATAACCTAACAGAAGTGAAACATGTTTCATTAATTCGGATGAGAACGGCTGGCCGTTATCTGAGTGAACAACACGTGGTAAACCGTATCGTGGGAAGAATTCTCGAACTAACTGTTTGGCAGTAGTCGGGGCAGTGTAATCTGAAACCGGGTATGCCTCCGTCCAGCGGGACAGAGCGCAGACAACTACGAGAACATATTTGAATCCTCGACATCGTTCCATCTGGATATAATCCATCTGGAGTACTTCAAAAGGGTGATTAGGAGGATGAAATCCACCTTGTTCTACGGGAACACTTTTTCCTGGGTTGAACTGGCAACAGATCATACAGGTACGGACCTTTTGTTTGGCTGCTGCTCGTAAATGTTTATTGAACCAAATGTGTTGAATGCTGTCTAGCATAGCTTTTTCTCCTAGATGTGCTGGACTATGTATAGTGTTAACTATAACTTGGACCATTGAATCAGGAAGGAACCACACAGACTTTTCCTTCATCATCCATCCTTGGTCCGTTTGGATCCCTCCTAATTCAGTCCATTTCTTTATTTCGTCTGGTGTAGCATGTGTCTGTATGTCAATTACGTCAAGGGTAGGATCTTTAACTGTCATACAATGTGTCGGCATCGGGACTATTGTCTTTGTCATGTCGGATGTTTGGGTTTGAGCAGTCTGTTTAGCTGTTCTGTCGGCTAGATCATTGCCTTGAGAAATGATATCAGTAACCTTCGTATGAGCCTTACATTTCATAATTGATATTGCAGTAGGTAGATGTATTGCATCTAATAAGGCATGAATGAGGGGTCCGTGCTGAATGTGGGCACCGTGGGAAGTTAAATAACCTCTCTCTCGCCATAGCACGCCGAAGTCATGTACAACTCCGAATGCATAACGTGAATCAGTGTATATGTTGACTTTTTTACTTGTGGCTTGAATACAGGCTTGTGTCAGAGCGATAAGCTCTGCGGCTTGAGCTGACAAAGTATTTATACGATTAGTTTCAATGACTTCAGTATCTGTTGTGACTGCGTAAGCAGCCACCAACTCTCCTGTATTTGTTCTCATACATGAACCATCTACATACAATGTCAGGTCTGGGTCTGACAATGGGACATCGGTTAAGTCTTGTCTAGGTTTCGTCGTTATTGTAATAACTTCAATACAGTCATGGGCTAGTGGGTCTGTTCCGGTTACTGGCAAAAGTGTGGCAGGATTCAATGTGTTACAGCGTCTGATTTCTATGTGTGGCTGAAACAATGTAAGTTCGTACCCTGTAAGTCGCGCTATAGTCAAGTGTTGTGTTTGCGTTCTATTTACAAGAACCTCTACTGCATGTGGTACTTGAACTGTCAATGGATGTCCTAACACTATGGCATCGCTCTGTCTGATTGCTAAAGCTGTCGCTGCCACTGATTTTAGGCATGCAGGCAAAGCCTGAGCTACGGGATCTAATGTACTAGAAAAATAAGCACATGGTTTGTGTGCTCCTGCTTGTTCCTGTGTGAGTACTGACAAGGCAGTACCTTCGCGTTCTGTAACAAAGAGTGTAAACTGTTTTCTGTAACATGGCGTTGCTAAAACAGGTGCTTGACATAAAGCTTTCTTTAGGCTTTCAAAAGCTTGTGTATGTTCCTGAGTCCAAGGGAGAACAGTCGATGTGGCTGCCTCCTGTGTTGTCAACTGAATGAGCGATTTTGCTAGAAATGCATATTGAGGGATCCACTGTCTACAGCACAGGTTTCCAAACTTTTCATGCTGGTGACACACTTTTTTGACATTCCTGCTTTAGTGACACGGTAATGCGAGCGAGCGTAGCGAGTGAGCCGGAATCACCACAGAGGTGTTCGGGGGGGTTTAAAAAATAGTGGGCAAATGGTGCATTTTCAATCAAATTGGAGAAAGCAAGAAGGTTTAATAAAGCAATTGTGAATCTGTTTTTAACAAAGACAGTGACTGGCAAAACAGGGAGTAAGGTTAGGTTTGTGCCTGAAACAAGAATATAATCATGCACACATCGACACATGCCCCAGTGATTTACAGCACAAAAAGGGCACCCCCACAGCATATGGAGTGTTGGTTTTGGCAAACGTTTCTTCCTTCTTAAATACTAAAAAGAAACATGTGAATCAAATTAGAATAATTCCCAGTTAAAAAAAACAAGGCAGTACATTAGATCAACTGTCGGTTGGGTTGTGGAGTTTTTGTTTCGCCACGTTATCAAAAGAAAACCTATTTCCTGTATTGGGCCAAATATTAAGTTGCTGGTGAGCTATTATATAATAATCAACTTTAAGCATGTTGGCCTTGTTTGTCATATTCTGTCCTTTTTTTTTTAGGTCCCGTCTAGGCTGCGCATGTGCTGTCTCGAACAGCATGTTTTCAATCTGTGGGCTTCAGCCCGCCCATTGCCTTACCACTTGTTTGCTCCATCGTGCTCTCATATCCGTCGTTCCCGTTAGTCCATAGCATAAAAGCGTCATGCTTCTTCCTGTGTTTGACCCTCCCCCTGAACATGGACCAAGTGCTTGCGTCCTTCCACTACTCCCGTTATAGGAGCTACTATTTTCTTTGTCTTTGAGCACTCCACACGAGTGCTGGTGTTTTCACTCACTCCATCTCCTCCCGCCCGCCCCAACCCTGTTGATTCGTTTTCTTTGTAGATCGGCTTTATTATTCACCTCACTCACCGAGCCAGCAAAATGATAAGTGATGTGTACTTACCCCTTTGAGCTCATCCACTTACGCACAGATCAAGAAAATAAATGGCCTTCCTGCTAGTTAGGAGCTTGGGCCTCAGTTTTCTAAATGCACCTGTTTTAACTAGCATATTAATAATTTCCTAAACACCGCTTCATGGTTCGTTGTAAAGGAAATGTACTA
The DNA here is from genome assembly GCF_964204655.1 of Triturus cristatus. Lineage (NCBI taxonomy): Eukaryota > Metazoa > Chordata > Amphibia > Caudata > Salamandridae > Triturus > Triturus cristatus. Next base: position 1,206,753,803 of record NC_140591.1, on the reverse strand, counting down.
TGTACCTATCTACTAACTTACACTGCAAAGATCTCTTGCCCTCGCTTTTCAGTATTAGGGCACACAGGTGAACTAGCAATAGCTGCTACATAGCGTCAAGAGATGCACATGCATCTCTTGGCACTATGTAGTAGACCGGGCACAAGTTGAGGGTAGACTGAGTCTATCCACTCTTTTCACAGGGTGATCGCAGTCTACCCTGCTATGAGATTGGGCCCCACAGAAATATGGTAAACTTGTCTTGGTGCAATTTTTAGACACCGGGACACATTCAACAGTGCCTGCACATTGTTTGCTTTTGTTCCAAGCAGCAATGTACAGACGGGGAAGGGGCTTATCAGATTCCAGCTGGGCCTATAACAAAGGTCGAAGTTAAGGGGCCATCAGGTCTCCTTTTCTTGGAGTATCCAGGCTGGGAGCTATCAGGAGCCTCACATCTAAATGAAATGGAGGAGAAACAAAGGCACATAGCTTATCACATCACATCACACAAGAGGCAGGCATGCTTTTGACTTTGTTCAGTCCTTTTATATAAGAGATATGCATGTGTGTAGGAATGTCAGATTTGTTAGTCTGTCCCAGTATTTACACAAACAATTTAAATGCCGCTATTTTGTTTTGTTTCTTTTTCAGCGCTATAGTGCTACTAATCCCATTGTAGTGTCAGAGTGCTTTATACATACACATTATACATTGACAATAAATGATGTGTGTAAATCAAGGGAGTGTTACATAAGATGGGGAGAGTTACAAGGTGTAGGAGCCACATGTCCTTCTTGGCTCACTGTGCTATATTAGAAGAATTACAATGTATGAACTGCAAGTAACAAAAGGATCTCTGTGTTCAAAGCGCTAACTCACTTGCCCATTTACATACAATAAAAATCTGTCATCTGCGCGTTACATAATGTGCTTTCCAGGAGACCTATTAACCCTCAATGCTACTTTGATCCAAAACTGGGACTAGACAAAACACAAACCTCTCCAGCAAATAGTTATTTTACCATTATTATTATTCCCTGAGCTTTACTGAGCACACAAAGATCTCTGCCACAGGTGCCTTAACCCCATGATATTTTAAAATACAGACTTTGCAACCAGTTGAGTAGAACAGATTTACTGCCACATTTCTCCTTGTTGCCAGTTTCTTTGTGGCAGGATTTAAAAAAATAAATACATGTTAAGGCCCTGATTTTGCATCGGGGTTGCATAATTTTTTTGCACAACCCCGAAGCAAAATCTAATTTGTTAAATATTGTAATGAGCTCAAATGTACTTACGATAGTCCTGCTAAACAAACATATAACTTTCATGTTTGGTTTCTTGTGCTACTGGCAGTGACTAATATTGATTTTTAGTTTTTGTTTTCAGCGGCAGTCATTAAAGCTGTGAGATAATTGAGAGGATTTGTTAAATAATTGATAGTTGTCATTTTGCTTTGTCGGGTTATTACCTGGTAAAAGTAATACAGTTGTTCAACTCATCGTTCAGTGGGAAAAGCCTGTTGTTTAGTTCAGCTTTTTGTATACAGCAGGGTGCAGGGGTGAGAGTATTGCCTGAAACAGCTTGCAGCAGTGACTGCTAAAGAGCAGTGAACATGTTGCATTAGCCATGCGTTAGGGATTGTTTAATGACATGTCTTAACCAAAAGGGTTGGGGTGTTGGGTGTGTGTAAGTGAGAGAGGGACATGGAATAAGGTAGAAAAGGGCTGGTAAAAATGGCCCCATGGCCTGCGACCTCTTATTTAATTATCCTGATCAGGCCCGGCTCCAGGAATTTTTATTTGGGTGGGCCAAGGGTGCATTTGGGGGGGCCACTGCGGGATCGATTTGTCGCATATGTGTCTAGGCAGGCCTGCTTCAGTGCCCTCCTTTATCTCTTCTTAGTCTTACAAGGCCCAGTAAAACGCACTCTTTTCCAAATCTCTTTCTAAATATTATCACTCTCAAAAAGTGTTTTTTCTATGAAATGTTCCTTTGATGGGAAAAGGAGGTTCCTGAGGTGGTAGTATCAGGCAATTGACACTACTCGGGCTCCCTCTGAGCGAGCCTTCAGGGAGAATCCCTCTTCATTACTACCTCCACCTGACCCCGGACTCTGCAACGCACTCCCTTACAGGCTTGATTATCCACTACTCCTCTCCAGTGCACCTTATCTCACAGCTGACCTTGGGCCCTAGCCCCATATCAGGCACCATCGGGCTCCACTTTCATTTTTCCCGGTAAAAACAATAGTAAAATCACCTTCAAACTTAAAACATTGAATAAAGCTGTAAATATAATTAGCACGCACTTTAAAGTATGTTCCACAGTAGCCTGTATGACCAGACTGCTAATTAAACAAAAACAGAAAGGCCATGACAGGGCCGGGTTTAGCGCTGATGCGAAAGTCTTTTTTGGCGCCACACTAATAACCTCTTTCTCCGTAAATACCTTTACTACCACCTTCCAACAGTGCCCCTCATCCCTCCATGGCCCCCCTATTGACCTCTTCCTCGGATTCCCTCACTGCCACACTCCACAAGTGCCCCTGATCTCCCCATAGCCCCTCCCCCTCGTGACCTCCTCCTCGGATTCCCTCACTGTCACCCTCCACCAGTGCCCCTCATCTCTCTGTAGCCCCTCCCCCTCATGACCTCCTCCTCAGACTCCCTCTCTACCACCCTCCACCAGTGCTCCTCGTCTCTCCCTAGCTCCCCCCCTCCACCCCATGACCTCTTCCTCGGATTCCCTCACTGCCGCCCTCCAACAGTGCCCCTCATTGCTCCATAGCCCCTCCCACCACCACCTCCTCCTCGGATTCCCTCACTGCCACCCTCCAACAGTGCCCCTCATCTTTACGTAGCCCCTCTCTCATATGCATTTCATTTGTTGTACAGCGCTACTCATGTCAGTGTAGTGTGTGTCAGTACTTTACACCACGCACACATTATACAGAGACAATGAGTCATACAAGTATGTAAATCAGTCTACAGGGAATGTCACATAAGCCAATGAGGATTACAAGGTGTATGAATCACGTCATACATACTGGTGGGCAGTATATTTTAAGAGGGTTTGGTGTGGGGAAACAACTTCAGGATTTAAAGAGTATTACATGGGGGTCAGCTTTACTGATAAAAATGTATATCTGCCCAAACATACTCATTTCAGCAACATTAGAATAATGAAAGACTGAGGAAGTTCTAACTATATCACAAAACAAAAATAAGCGAAGTTCTAACTACACCATTCATGTTTGTATGCAGCTCTTTGGTGACAGTTCATTGGTCACTGTCCTATGTTAGGATTGTAACTTCTGAACTGCAAGTAGCACAAGGATCTCTGTGACAAAGGCAGTAACCCACTGAGCTTCCACATAAAATACAGTTGATCTGCATTTAAAAACTACGGACAGACAAACGATTGCCCTCCAGCAGGATCATTAATCACCAGCGTTATCTGGGCATGTTGTGTTGTCTTATTTTATCCTGCATCGGTCATGATAATGATAAAAAAATTGTTTAAATGAAGCACGCACAAAGTATGTGTCCTGCTGGTCCTGTGCACATTTTAAATCGAAAAACAAATAGTGACAAATTCTCCTACCTACTTTATTAGTCAAACTGTGTCACAACCTGGTGCGATAAACTGCTGCAGGGGTCGGGAAAGGTGACAGGAATAAACAAACTTCTTTTCTCCTGCACTGCATAGAAAAGGAAATATCCACGCAGCAGGACAGTCGGCAAAGGTTACCGGTGACAAACAAAGGATTTGTCTCTTTCGCCATGTGGAGATGGAGGGGTGAAAAAAAAAACAAAGCCTCGTAAATGGTCTTGTAAAGACCTGTGAAGTACCCGGGTGCGGCTGCGATAATCTCAAAGCTGTCTGTGTGTGTGGGAAGCTGTCTCAGCCTGGGCGCGCGCACACACAGACAGCTCTTTGAGCTCAATTCCGTTGCGCCCCTGCCTTCAAGCCCTCACTGCGAGGGCCAAGGCTCCTGTTGCGCGACACACCCACGAAGGTCAGGCGACACAGTAACGTGTCGCGACACATACTTTGGAAAGCTCTGGTCTACAGTATGAAGTGAGGCCTATGAAAGCCCGTACTTCCTTTTGTGTCTTGGGTATTGGCATGTTAGCTATTAACTGAATGCGGTCGGGTGTAAGCTGCCTTCCCTCCTTGGACAGCGAGTGTCCAAGATAAATAACTCGCTGGACACAGAATTGCAGCTTAGAAGGGGACACCTTGTGCCCCTTTTCGGCTAGAAATTGTAAAACTGTCAGTGATGCTTTTTCACATTCCGGTTCACTTCTCGCGGTGATCAACAGATCATCGACGTATTGAAGCAGAGCAGTGTTAACTGGCATGTGGATACTGTCGAGTTCTCGTTTCAGTGCTTGGCTATAGATGCTGGGGCTTTCTGTAAATCCTTGAGGTGCGCGTGAGAATTTAAAGCTACGTCCATTTAAACTAAATCCGAACAAATATTGGCTTTCCGGATCTATTGGGACGCTGAAAAAGGCATTCTTGAGATCGATTACAGTAAAGAATGTCGCTTCGGAATCAATAGCTGTCAGTAATGACGAGATATCTGGGACCACAGGAAATTGTGGCACAATGCATTTGTTTAATTCGCGCAGATCAATAACCAATCGATATACTGGCGGGGCCTTTGGATCTGTTCGTTTAAGAATCGGAATTATCGGTGAATTACATACATTGGAGTCTGTTTCTACAACTACTCCTTGGGCAATGAGCTCGTCAATGATTTGCAGCAAAGCCACTACAGCATCTGGGGGTAACTTGTATTGTCGCATTCGTGGTAGCACCACTCCTGCCTTTAATGTGACTCGATATGGTGTAATATTCATGCAACCAACATCAGTAGGGCCTTGTGCCCATAGATGTGTAGGTAAAGTCTGCAGTCGGGGATCCATGTCTCTAGACACATAATGACCTTTAAAATCACGTAAAAACAACCTTACTCCTTCCGGAGAACAACATATTATAGCTCCTAGAGCTTTCAGTGTTTTTATTCCTAACAGATTTTCTGGACATGATTTAGTAAGTAATAAATCTGTAGTTCGGGTCAAAGGTCCTATCGTAAGTGGGAGAGGTTGTGACACTTCATTAATGATAGGTTTTCCTGAAAAACCAAGGGAAATATTCTGTGAGCCTGAGAGGGGTGCCCCTGGAACTTCACTACGTTTTATGGTTGTTCGACTTGCCCCTGTATCGAGTAAAAATTTTCTGTCTTGGCCTAATAATTCACTATGTACATAAGGTCCTTCTTGATCTACAGGGATCTCGATAAGGGGTAAGTCAACTTCCCTCTCTAGGCTTGTTCATGCGTATCGTTGATAATCAGGATAGTCGTACTGTGCGGTCTGGTACAGCTGTCGTGTCGTGGTTTGTGTGGCAGCAACCGGCAGCGCTGGTGCAGCTGGCACAAACTGTATAGACTGTTGTGGAGCTGGCATGGACTGTGCATGCTGCGGAGCTCCTTGTTCATTCTGGTCCTGTCTAGGTGGCCATGGTCTTTCTTGTGTTTTACCTATGGCGATATTATGTTTCAAAACTGGACAATCGTGTACGTAATGACCTGGCTTTTTACAATAATTGCATGTCCCTTTTACAGGTCCGGCTGAATCACCGGAATGTGTCATACCCTTTTTATGTCCTTCAGCTGGGACTGTCTGAGAAACTAACATTTTCATTTTCGTGTCTTTCATGCGTCTGTGTTCATGTTCTTGTTCCTCTCTAATTCTATTGTGATGGTACTGTAACATTTGTAACATTTGTGATGGAGTGTTACCTTGCCAGGTACTCTCGAATTTTAATACTCTATTCTTTACTTGGGGCAGGGCATTTTCTACTAATTTTGTTACAAACAGATGTGGGTATGATTCGCTACTTGCTTTTAGGCCACTATTTATACCAAAACATTTTTCAAATCGGGCATAGTAATCACTAGTGTCTTCATCTTGCTTCTGCTTACAGGCTGAAATTGTACCCCAATCTTCCTTTTTCGTAGTTAATAAACGTGGCAGTACCTGTACTAATAAACCTGGTAGTGCTTTAGTTTTATCCCCGAGTCCTGCTCCTGCAGTTCGGGCCTTTTCTTCTGCTTCTAATACTGACCATTCTATTTTTTGGTCTCCTACCTCCCACTCTTTTTCCCTGAGTTTCTCATAAATGCCAGCAGGCATCAATACCTTTAATATTGTCATAATGTCGGGATAGGTATACTCTCCCATGAGTAACATGTCTTTAATTTCTCGGTGAAAACCCGCTGGATCTTTGTCATGACTGGGTACCACTTTCTTCATTTCTAACAATTCTATTTTTGATATGGGCGTATATACAAATACGCGCTTAAACTCGTTGTCCTCGCCCTTTATTGGGTGCACTTCTCGTAAGGGATTCTGTCTATCCATGTAATACGTGGTTCTTTCCTTGATGGGCAATGAGACACGGTCTGAACATACAAAAAGAATATACTGCTTTCTTGATTCTAGAATTTCTTTAATTAATTTAGCACCTGAACCTCTCCATCTATTCATAAGCAATTCAGTCAATATGTCAGGTAAGGGACCAGGGTCCGAATGCTGACTCTGATATAGTATAATGAGTTGTTGAATCATATAAATCCCAGCTAACCGCTGTTCATCTGGGGTGAGATTCAAAAATGTGCGTGCTACTGTATCATCACTATATTTTCCGGGACTGTCAACCCAATGGACAGCTGACCTGGCTAATTCTTGTTCATCCATAGAATCGAGAAAATGATAACCCCTTCGTTCTCGGAGTAGTTTGTCGGCGGCTTGGAACGAATGCTCGTTAGACCTGATGTTAATTATAGGTATTTGGAAATTCCTGTTATTATCTGGACATATCGGACGTATCGGGTCAATAGGACATCTATTACTATTACAAGATCTTCCTTTACCTACATAGGCTATGGTGTCTGACTGTCCTGCGGGCAGTCCTGACCCTTCCTCCTCGTTTTGTTCGAACTCGTCTACCGCTAATCTTTCTTCGTGTAGGCGTTCTATTTCTTTACGGATCTTTCGGCACATGGCTATTATACAATTTTGTTTATCATGTCTACCTTCTGATATATTCTGGCTCCATCTGGTAAGAATTTGCATTGCTTCCGGGTCTACCCCCGGTCGGTCTTCATTTCTAATCACACAATTTATGAGGAAACGTAACAGTTCCCCCTGTATCTCCACTTTCTGGTATTCCATAGCTCTGTTAATACATTCTGGATCTCGCCCTGTTTGGACAAAATGGTATATTTTATCTAGATGCGCAGTCATTCCTGGTAACTTCCCTAAGTACACTGCGGCTCGTCTGATACGCAATGATGCCATGATCATTTCGTCCTCTTTGCCGGGCACAGGGTCATATCTGCAATCTATAAGAAGTTCCTTAAGCGTACGGGCACTTATGAGTTTGGGGGTACGTGAATGTGCTGACTCTTGAAAAGTAAGTTTATTTATTCTGGGTGGCGTAGAAAAAATGTTACTAGCACCTCCCGTAGCCCCATCTGGGGTGTCGGGTGTGAAAGGATTCGTTGAACGTGACACAGCAACTATAGGTGTGGACACAGCTATAGAAGCAGCTGTAGGAACAGATGTAGAAACAGATGTGCTTGTCGGAACTTGTGACACGATCTGTTGCTGTAGGGATACGGGTACTGGGTCTTGGCGTTGAACCTCCCTGATAGGCGGTCTATGTGGGGCGGAATTAGCATACTCGGGAGCTGCGTCATCTAAATATGAGGAAAGAAAAACATCTTCTGCGGTTCTAGGATGCCCCTTAGGATGTACCTTTATTGGAAATAATGGGGGCGGCAAGTCTTTCGGTGTTTCTGGAGTAGCTTTAGGTAATCCTTCGGCCAGAAGGGGATACATACCATTCATAAGGGCATTTCTTTGTCTGTCTACTTGTTCTGATTTCACTCGGATACCTTCCTCAATTAATAGATTTTCTCGAACTTTATTGGAATTCTCTTTACTCTTCTCCTCCTGTCTACGTGCTTTTTCTGTACGTCTATGAGATTCTTTACGCCATAACTCAACGGCATCTTTCTGTGACTGTCTGACTTTCCTTTTCCATAACTCTTCCTCGACTTTCATGATGCACTCTGCATCCCAGGTCCCCGCTGTGGGCCACCTCTGACTTTCTGGTAATTCCTTGGTGTAGTCTACCCATAAATCAAGAAATAATATAGCGTCTAAGCCATGTTTATGATACATGAAGTACCCTGGAGTGTCCCTAGGAGGAATAGGAACGGCTTCTTCGAGTACCCCTTTTCTTGTTGTGATCTGTCTTAATTTTGAAAAGAGCGGCATATTGAAAACTGATCTGATACTTAATCTTGAACACACTTAGTACAAAAGCACAATAATGAACAACCATTCATACCACAATATGCAGGACGTTTAACACATTAAACATTAAACATTAAACATTTTTTTTTTTTTAACCTTTAAAATAACCAACAATGATGATCGTCTGCATAACTAATCACCAAGCATAATTCTTGACAAGAACTAGATACTTCGGAATACTTGATACTGCTAAACAGTACATATACACTGCTAAAACAGTGCAGACCGGATTTGTGTACCCAAACCCGTCTTGACCGGCACAACCTATGTGCACGTCAGAAATGCCTCCCCAGTAATGGTACTCACCGGGTAGCTTCGGAAACGGAAGGCCTCGGAGACTGAACTTGGACCGGACTGGACTCGACTCGACTCGTTGGAAACTGGACTTGACTTCGAACTGGTGGGCCTCTGTATACCTCGGATCTTGCTCTCTCAGCTAGGCTCTGGTCGGGATACTTCGCACTTCTCACCGCCTCGTCTGGGTGTTGATCGCAGCCTCAGTCGCCCCCGCTTGACCGGAGGGAGATACAGGAAATCCTGCTGGTACGCGTTATTGTCCGTCCAGCTGTGGCAGGAGACCGGGCCTGCAACTCACCGCCGGCGCGTGAGATGAGAAAGTGTCCCTATTCGGGCGCCATTCATGTGGTAAATAAAATTCATTACCGGGACTTAATTTGATACGGAAACATGATAAAATAGCTCAGTAAAATGAGAGGCAGAATCCGTGGTATCAGAGGTTCGGAATGGGCTTTATTCCAATGATCGATTATAATCGGTTGCTCCAAGTTCCATCACCACGGAGGTTCAGGAAGTGAAGTACATACTTTATTGACAAGAAATGACTTTTATAGTACATACATTACAATGAAGCGAATGCAGTAGGCGTAACAATTGATAAGGAAAATGACGATTCATATGCGTAACCGAAAATGGGTGTAATAAGGAGTAAAAAGGAACATAATTGGTTATGATGTCATATATAGGTGGATCTATAAGATAATACTTGGCATAGATGCGCGCGCAGCAGCATGACGTGTGATTGACGTCCAACTAGGGGGTGAAGGGGACTTGACATTTAGCTCTACATGTGGAGACGAGAAGTCTGGGGGGTCAAGTCAACCTAATCCCAAATCATATCTAACATCCTATGTTTAAAGAACTATGTTATCCACAAAAGAAGGACTCTCGGACAGAATCTATTCTATACTGACTGTGCGTGCGTGTACAAGCGTCTAAGTGTCTACACTAAATGCGAGGGGGTAGGAATATTCCATGGTAACAGGACTATGAATTACTTGCATAAAGACAGAGAAGCCGAGCCATTGCTCGGTAGCTGGAAGGAATGTTTACTTAAACTACTAGACAGGAATGCATCGGCTAAGGGGTGAAGCAGATAACTCGAAGGTGAAATACAGTTCTTGGCAGGGAATAGGCTGATGTCAGGCTTCGTGAGCCGCGCAGAGAATGAGACAAAGTTCATGGTCACAGATGCAGGCTCAGACTGGAGTTTTCAGAGGCAGAAGGCAAGAAGAGTTTGACGACAGAATCAGGGCCTACTTGCCTGGACTGTAAAATGACATAGGTGAACCATATAAAGCCGGTGGCTTTTCATACTTAGGAATGGAATATCCGGCCTATTCATGGCGGATCTGACAGAGGACATGTTGACGGTGGACGCACATGTGTTTGCGTCTTCATAACTGGAACTGGAGGAAACATACATGTACTTGTAATATGCACATAGAACCGTTGGGGTCCAAGATAGGGGACATATCTGACCAGAAAAATCCATATTTCCACAGTGTGCGTGCTGACAACGTCTGTGATGGAGTCACTGATCTGTGGCTGGGGTCCGGGGGTCTGTAGACGACAGTTCCTCTGAGGGTGGTGTTGGGATCGATGTGGATCTGGAAGTGCAGGTGTTCGGCGGCATTGATAGTGTCCTCGGTGCTGGTCGAGTTATTGAGGGTATTCCTGTGGACGATGGCATTCCTCCTCCCGGTCTGTTGGTGCCGTCCCTGCGGGTGATCTTGTAGCCGTCCAGGATGGCTATGGCAATGTCGGGCGCCGAGGAGGGGTTCATCCAGGTCTCTGTCAGGAAGGCGACGTCCGGGGAGGATGAGTCGAGTAGGTCTCAGAGTTCGACGGCGTGCTTGTGGAAGGAGTGGGTGTTGAGTAGTATGCATCTGAGATGGTTGTGACCTGCCCTGTTGGGGGGGGCAGGATGTGCAGGTGTTCGGTGGCTGGTGAAGCTGCAGCTCTGGCAGGAGAAGGGTCTGTGAGTGAGCTTTGGGGTCGCCTGGAAGCAGGTGGATGATCGGCCAGCGTTGAGTTGGTGGAGGATGTTGGCATCGTAGCGGCGTCGGGCGTCGTGGCGCTTGCGGGGGCCAGGGGGTCTGATGCTGGGTGTGGTCCAGGTGCGGACGGGCGGGCGCAGACAGGCTTTCCTTAGGCTCGCCATTAAAAAGGGGAGGTGGGAGGGAGGAGCAGCTGGGAGGCGGGTGCGGGGAACGAATGGGCAAGCAAGGGGGCGGGGCTGCAGGGAACACAACGGCGGGAAGGGGAAGTGGCAAGGCCGAAATGTACAGAGAGCAAATGGAGAACAAGAAGGTCAAAAAAAGGTAGAAGGTAGAGAAAACATCATACAGTAGCAGCAGACAAGTAGAAACTGTCAAATTAGGGAAATACAGGGAGAGCGGCACAGGAGGCACGAACTCGCGACAGCAGCGGGAACAGAACACGGGCACAGTCAGGTGGAGCTGTGCAGCATGGGGAGCGACCTGCCTGTAAACACTTACATTTTAGAGAGGCCAACAGAATAAAACCCAAGTAGGTAGGTGCATATAATATAGATAAGGTAGTGAATCCTGTAGCAATGAAACTGTCCATTCCCAGTACCTGGTGCAAACACCCGGTGTTCCACGTTTCTATATTACGTCCCTGTCCTGAGGATACTAGGTTTTTGAACAAACCTCCCCCACTAGAAATCAAGGGTGAGATAGAATATGAGTTAAAAGAATACTGGATTCCGAACAGATAAGAGGGCTCATCCATTATTTGGTGGATTGGAAGGGAGTCGGGCCGGAGGATAGGACATGGGAACCAGTGCAGAAACTTTATTGCCCTATACTTTCATGATCAGAATCCATCAAAACCAGGGAGATCGCCAGACAACGGTCATTGCGGTGGGGGTTCTGTCATGGTAGTGTACAAGCGGGAAGGATGCAACCAAGTAAACACACTTCTCCTAAAATCCTCACTCTAACCCCTCTGTTGTATAATGGTGTGACCGGTGGCAGAATGAGGTATAGTGTTAACTCTGTTCCGATTCGGAAAAGAAACTACATTTCCCAGAGCACCTTAGCACAATTAGGCAAAGATGATTCCTGTCTTGACTAACGAGCAAACGTATATACGGCACGTCTCAAGGATATTCCAGTGCTTGACAATTTCTCAGTGTATTTTATTTGAAGGCTATTTACCGGGAAGGAAAAAATCTGACACACAATTGCTGATTGTTCTTCGTTGCGCTCCCGAGTTGGGTTTTGAATCAAAGCTTGAGTACCGGTTGGTTGCCGTCTTTGAAGCTTCATGTTACGCCCATGTCGGCTGTCTCTCTTCTTCATTTATTTCTTGACTGGGAGGAGACAGTGCATTTCTACCTTTTTCCTTTCGAGCGTGCTTCGCTTGACAGAATTGATGCAGAGAGAACACACTTTAGCTGTTTTCCTCGTAGGAGGTTGGAACTGCTTCCTCCATTTGGCTGTGCTGAATTTGTGGATTATACCCCATTTGGGAGGGAAATACCTGTTCTTGACATTTATATGTTTTTATTTCTTCTTCATTATATCTGGACCTACCTCTAAAGAATTTTAATTTTTGAAGAATGCCTAATGTAATGAATGCCGATTATAAGGAACAAGGAGACCCTAGGAGTCAGAAGGGACCAAGTGTGTAAACATTATTATAAAGGAACAGTGGTCCCATTCAATTCGAGTAAATTAAAGTGCCACAATTAGTTCAATGAAAAATTGGGTTTTATGTTTGAAGACAATGCAAAAATAACTAGAAAATTACAGTAAATAGTGTGAAAAGTAAGCCAGTGAGTGAGTTGGTGGCAGGGTAATAGGAAATCAGCCGATTTCCGGTACCCAGGCAAGTGATTTAAAAGGTGACTTTTTGGTGCTCAAAGGTAATTGTTAACAAAAAGTCAGTAAAACATTTCATACTCCGACATTTCAATTTTGCAATACACTGGAGTTTAGAAATGGGACGACGTTTCGATCCCTTAACGAGTAGTGGGATCTCTTCAGGACAAGAGAATGATAATTAATTGCCTGGGAGGTAGCAGTGCCCGGAACGGGAAGAAGATGACCCAATTAAGTAGTATATGATGCGCAGCCGCGGCAAAACCAACACTAGACGGTCTTAGTGTTGTAGTCCGGAATACGTGGAATGAGGTATAGGCGGGAATTAGAGCCAGAGACATGGCGAGACACTGATTAGATGAAACGCCCCGTCAGAAACGTCTCAGACCGGGGCTCGACGGATGTCGCAATTCCGTGTGGGCGGAAAGGTGAGCCAGGGGAGCGGTGAAGTAATGGGAGAGGTAATTTGGTCCGTAAATTGCGAGGCAGGTCTGTGTTGGAAAACGATGGGAATTCCGAGGCAGCCCAACCGGGCTTGTCGATGTGTTCGGAAACCTACATCCGTGGGGCGGTAGTCCGGGAAATATAAGCGTAGAAGAATGTTGATAGTTACGATGCAAGCCGTATAATAACGCGATAACCTGAGGAGCTTGCGAGGATCCGGCTAAGCGTCAGGGTGCGGGCTGTGTGAATGGAGCCTCAATGGGACGGAAGTGACGGGGCGTTTCATCTAATCAGTGTCTCGCCATATCTCTGGCTCTAATTCCCGCCTATACCTCATTCCACGTATTCCGGACTACAACACTAAGACCGTCTAGTGTTGGTTTTGACGCGGCTGCGCATCATATACTACTTAATTGGGTCATCTTCTTCCCGTTCCGGGCACTGCTACCTCCCAGGCAATTAATTATCATTCTCTTGTCCTGAAGAGATCCCACTACTCGTTAAGGGATCGAAACGTCGTCCCATTTCTAAACTCCAGTGTATTGCAAAATTGAAATGTCGGAGTATGAAATGTTTTACTGACTTTTTGTTAACAATTACCTTTGAGCACCAAAAAGTCACCTTTTAAATCACTTGCCTGGGTACCGGAAATCGGCTGATTTCCTATTACCCTGCCACCAACTCACTCACTGGCTTACTTTTCACACTATTTACTGTAATTTTCTAGTTATTTTTGCATTGTCTTCAAACATAAAACCCAATTTTTCATTGAACTAATTGTGGCACTTTAATTTACTCGAATTGAATGGGACCACTGTTCCTTTATAATAATGTAATGAATGCCAACAAAACCAGTAATTGCTGACTACTCAAGTGTACCTTATTCTTCTTCTTATGGGTGAGCAGTGAGTATGTTATAATTGTGAGTAACAGTAGCTTTCTATACTGTGAGCAATTAATTCCTTTCATGAGTGCTGTTCTTCTTTTTCATCTCGTGCTGCAGGGTGCACACACTTCGTTGGCATATGCGGAAACACAGTTTTCTATGATAGAGAAGATGCTGTAGACGAAGCCTTCCTTATTGCTTCAGCAGTTATTTTCTTATTTTATCCCATTCCTCTTTTGCCCTAAGTGCTTCCCCCAAAGATAGCTTATACAATTGCTCTTGAGAGTTATCACATAGGAAATTGGGGGAGCAAGCTTCGCTCATCGTCCCCGCTGGTTAAAGACCAAAGGTTAGTGGTATTCCAATCTGACTACCTGACACATATAGACAGCCAAACAATGTGTCATGCAATGAAAGAATTGATAAAACATGTTACATGAACCTGAGGTACAGATATTTTGAACATCACAAAACATGGTACAACAATCATCTAATTGAGTGAGATAAAATGCAATTTTTGAAGAATGAAATACTCGTTGTGCCCACACTATATTTGTTGCCTAAAAGAGCAAAGTAGATCTGCCAATCCTATAATTAACAATCATTCTTTTGGAGAACACATCTATTTATGTTGATCACTTTATTTTCGGTGTGTTTGAGATATCATTAGTGAAGTCATAAATGATGTCATAGAACATGTCATGAGTGATGTATACATGAAGTCATAAGCAGTGCATGGCATGGGCACAAGTTAAAGTTAAAGTTAGCACTGCTAAATATAACTGGTGAATTTCTGTGATTTGTTTAGTTCAGAACTTTATTTTTGCCACTGACAAATTTGCCGAAGTATAAGGTTACTTCAACCTTTGTTTTTTTCAGTGAATTTCTAGTTTTTTAGTAAATTATTTATTTTTTATTTGCATTTATGGTAAAATAACTGAATATATCCTGTGTGTGAAACATTTTTATGAAAGGGAACTGCTTTCGCTTTGTAAACAGGAAAGAATGCACACTTTGCGAAATGTTAAGTGTTGTCCTGTAATTTTCCTGTAATTCTGAACAAAGTAACAGATTACAGAAGTTGAATATGTTAGTAAAATTGATTATGATTTGTTCCATTGAATATATAAAGTAATATTATTTTATGATCTCATAAGAGTCTCCTGGGAGTCAAACACACAATCCCCGGCGTGGACTCTGAGTGGGCTGCACTTCCTGTTCAGCTCTCGTGATCTACCCGCAAGATCGTCCATTTGGAATTAGGTGAAAATCAGTGTTTTTTTGTAATTCTGAACAAATTAATACATTAGAGATGTTGATTAGCTTGGAAAAAAGAGATTATGAATTGTTCCATGAAATATATGAAGCAATCATTTTTTTAAGATCTTGCGAGACACTCAAGGGAGTGTTGTGAGCGGGCCAGGAGCGCTAGCGCTAGCTAGACCCGTGGGTATCAGAGTGCTTTACATACACATACATAATGTAGCATGACACAAGGATGCATAAAGAGATAAGCACAACATTATAAGAAGGAATACAGTAAAGGAGCGAGTTAAAGCTTAGGTTGTTTAACCAATCAAATAACCACCTATCCTTGATGGTCTAGTTATGAGGAGAATCAGCTAAGCTATTGAAGCCCAGATCAGTTGGCTTGGGCAGTAAAGTGTTTGTTGAGGAGAATAAGTTTCATGTCCCTTTTGAAGCAGGAGAAGGAGGGGTTGCATCTGAGGTCTATAGGGAGTGTGTTCCTCATCCTGGGTACATTACCAGAAAAATATCGGGACTGAGTGGTTTACCTTTTCAATTTCAGAGGAATGAGAAGAAGTGAGTTGGAGCTTCTCAGGGTTCTGGATCTTCCTGCTTTTACCAGTTTGCTGTTTAGCTAGGTGGGGGAATGTATGTGAAGGGTTTTATGTGTGATGCAGGCAGACTTGTAAATACATGTACCTTCAATGGGAAGCCAGTTGAGAGATTTGAGGGTTGGTGTGATGTGTTCAAACTATTTCACACCAGTTATGAGCCGGGCTGCCATGTTAAGGACTGACCTTAGTGGGGCTAGGTGAGCATTTGGCATCCCTGCTAGGATGGTGATCCCATAGTCCAGTTTAGAGAGGACTCGGGATTGTCTTGAAATCAACCTAGGGGATGAAAAGTTTATTTTCCTGAGTGAGTAAAGCGCACCATTTCAAGAGTTTTTGATGTGGTCCTTCATTGACAAGTTCTTGTCCAGGGTCATGCCTAGTGACTTTACCGAGTCGGGCAGGACGAGAGAGCAATTTAGGGCATCCAGGTTCTTGAGCCAGTCTTGGATTGGTAGGTGGTTTCTTTTCACAGAGAATAGTACTAATTCGGTTTTGTCTGGGTTCAGCTTTAAGTGGTTTGAGTTAAACCAAGTTTGTATCTTGGTTAGTGTGGCATTGAGGTGTCAGATGTCACTGGGTGATTTGATTTTGTAGTAGAGTTGCGTGTCATCTGCATATAGTTGTTATTTAACTTCTGTTTGCTTCAGAATGATGGTAAGGGGTTCAGAGAAAAGATTGAAGAGGGAAGGATAGAGGATCAAGCCTTGGAGGACCCCAAGCGTGACTCGTGTGGGCTTAGAGAGACAGGAGTTGATTTTAGATTGTTGCCATCGGTGTTGAAGGTAGGAAGTGAACCATTTTAGTACTATGCCATTAATGCTAGAATACCTCTTCAAAGTCTCAAGTAAAGTTGCATGATTTATTGCGTTGAAAGCCGCTGATAGGTCAATAAGGGTGAGAAGACATGCTTCACCTTCATCTACGGCTCTAAGAATATCATCTGAAAAATTGAGCATGGCTATTTCAGTGCATCAGCCTTTCTTGAATCCAGATTGAAAGGTATCAAGGGGTTGAAATCATCTATATGTTTGTTAAGTTGTTGGAGGACGCACTTCTCCAAGGTTTTAGCAAGGAACGGGAGGTTGAAGATAGGTCTGAGGTTTTTGAGATCGTTAGAGTCGGCCCCTGGATTTTTGAGTATGGGTGTCATTTATCCTAATTTGAGTGGGACTGGGACAAAGACTGATGTGAGAGAAGAGATAATGATTTTTGTCCCAAAAGGGGCAATGACATGTTTGAGATTTTGTACTATTGTGGATGGGAGGGTGTCCATAGTGTGGGAAGTAGGCTTTAAGATCGCAATTACATTGAAGACATCTTTTTGAGACATGAGTTTGAAGTCCGACCAATTAGCATTCCTTTTCGGTTAGGTTCGGACCTGGTTGTCCTTGGTATGATTTAGTTCTGTTTGGTCAGGTTAAGAGGGAAGGTGGATTTGAGATTTGAATGAAGGATTTCTCAATTTATATGACTTTATCTGTGAAGAAGCTGGCAAGTTCCCTGGGTCTATTCTTAGCCTGGTCTAGTTGGCTGCAAAACAAGAGGCCTTATCTCTAAAAATGTGTTTTTTTATATGAGTACTGTGGGGATCTAAGTTGAGCGAGGGGCATTGTGGAGGGATATTGTCTCTATGTCTGTTTCGCATGTCTGGTTGTCGTCTTTCATTATTAAGATCTGTGTTGAACCAAGATTTTGATTTGATCAATCTCAATTGTTTGAGTGGTGCCACTTGATCTAACACCTCCGTCATTGTAGTATTAAAGTGTACTGTGAGGTCATAGTGTGAGTGGTAGGATGAAGCTGTAGATGGGCATGAATCCTGGATTCCAGTTCAGTTATAGGGAATTCCTTGATGTTTCTGATCCAGTGCTTTGGTTTGTCAGATCGTGTTGGTTGGTATCTGATGTGTGAATCAATATTAAACAATATGGGGTGGTGTTCAGATCAATCAATGGGAGAAATTGAACTCAGAGAGACCAGCTCATTTTTGGTGATGATTGCATCCAGAGTGGCTCGTTTAATGTGTGTTGGCTCATTACAGAGTTGTTTGAGGTTGATTATTTCAAGCAGGTTGGAGAGGCTCTGGATTGTGGTGTCTTCGGGGTTGTTCCAGTGGATATTGAAGTCACTGAGGAACACGTATTTTGTGTCTGTTACGGAGAATCTTGTTACTAGGTTGGTTAGTTCTTCAGCCAAGAGGGCATGCTCACCAGGAAGATGGAAGATGGTGTGAAATTTGATGGGCGCAGAGCCTTTGACTATAAATTCAATTCCAATGTACTCAAGAGTCAGGTATTCTGCAGTTTTTAATGTGGCAAGCTGTATTACTTCTTTGTGACTGATAGCTAGCCCGCCACCGATTTTAATCGGTCTGCTGTGTATGATGATGTTTTATTCTGGAAGGGTGAGTAAGTCTAGAATGGGGGTAGAGTGGTCATTGAGCCAGGATTCAGATTCCATCCTTTTTGCTTTATTTCACTATTATATTTTGGTGAGAGTAGACATATTTTGTTCTCCTATTCTGTTTCTCTTTGAGCAGAAAGATGTCTTTCTCTGATTCAGATGAACTGCCAGTGGATTATGTACTATCTCAGCCACCACAGGCACCAAAGGAATCCTTGGTATGGCTATTCTTAGACATGAGGGCAGGTGCTATCAAGGTATCCATGAAGTATGTGACCTGTAAACTTTGCAATAGAGAGTTCAGCCGGGGAAGCAGATGAAACAATAAATATGAGTACCACAGGGATGTGGAGACAGCTGAGGCCTATGTATCCACAAAGGCTTGCACATGCAGAGTTGGTTCGTGCTGCAGAAGTAGACAACTCTACTGGGGGTTCAATATCTTTGCATCAAGAGATACCTTGCCTTAACAGATTCTAACTGCACAGATTGACAATAACCCTGGTTGTTAAATAAAGCGAATTTTGTAGCTTATGGAAGCAGATCATTTTTGCATCTGAGACCAGCAAATCTGGGCAGGACAAGCTTGCCCAAGAGCAGAAGTACCCCCTCCCCGGGGAAGTGTTTTTTTTAATCCTTTTGGATTTTTTTGTGTTGTAATTTTTTATTGAGTAAAGCAAAGGCATACAACATCAACACCTTATACTATCAAAGTGTAAAAGTACTGAGCAATGAATTCAGAGTGATGCAATACGGATGGGAAACAACGTTTACAACGCTGCTATTACCACGCTAGGTGGCGTGCAACACCAGGGAATGTGTTGGATTTTAAATCCAACACATTCCCTGCTCTTGCTATAACTGGAGTAGGAATAATAATGTATACTATTCCTAAGTCCAGCACACTACCTAGCACAAGTTGTAGAAACAACTTGCGATGTAAAGCCACGCGTGGTAACAACGCGGTTATTGTAGCGACCGCATTGTAACCTACGGCGTGATAATAGCACGAGTAGTACGGATCACTAAGGAGGGGAGGGAAGGGAGTATGGAGACTGTCAAAGTCCAGGGGAAGCTGGTATCCAGGAATAACCCACTCCCCTAGTGTTGGCCTGTCCTTCAGGAGGCATATGTGCTGGGGGGCCATTTGGCCAAGAGCTATCAAGTGGGGGGTGGTGGGGTGAGGGGTACCGGAAGGCATTCTCTGGAAAAAAGGAGTTGTGGGGAGCAAGATTGCACCTCCAGAGGCTGGGTATTCTAGATACCAGGGCTGGAAGGAGGCAGGGATCATAGCAAGGGAGAGGAGAGCCCCCCGCTGTCAGTTCAAGTAGTTCCCATGCCCATTGCTAGGGGGATGGGGGTTCTTGCCAAAAGGTGGAACAGACAAAGTGGATGGCATTGTCAGTTACCCTTGAAGAGGGAGGGTGTCCCACAGAGCTGTGAGCCTGTGTGTCCGGGAAGAGGGAGGGAAAGAGGTTGTTTAGGGAGGAGGGGGATAAGAGGGACATAAAGGAGGAGAGATGGGATGTGGAAGGAAATGGCTGGGAGAGTCCAGGGAGGGAGGGAGAAAGAACGCAGGGGGATAGAGGGGGTGGAAAGGGGGAAAGAGAAAGAGAGAAAGAAGAAAAAAGGGGGACATAAGATAGAGAGGGAGACCTTGAGGGGAGGGTAGAGGCAGAGGGGGGAACTGAGGGAGAGAGGAAAAGCAAGGTACGGCAGGGTGATGGAAGGGGGGAGTCATAGTTGTGTGGGTGGTGAAAGGAGGGGGAAAGGAGGCATCCATTTGGAGATACAGTGAGGGTTGGATGGAGGACCTAGGGCAGGGTACCTGTTAGTGGCCTCGTCCCTGAGGAAGGGAGCTCACATCTGCGCAAAAAGCTTAGCCTGGTTCTCTAAGTTGTAAATGGCACACTTGTGCGAGGCAGTTTAGATCATTGCATACTAGGATGGGGGTACGGGTGACCTCCAGTGACAGAGAATACATATTTTAGCTGTAGCCAGGGTCATGTGGAGGAGGCGGTGCTGCAGGTGAGAGCGATTCAGAGAATTCCCTATGTCATGGAGGAGGATGATGGAGGGAGTGAGAGGGAGATGCAGCGGCATTGACACACCCAGTACTGTTTCAATATGCAACCAGTAGGGTTGAATTAAAGAGCACTCGCAGATGATGTGAGCTATGTCACAGTGGGTATTTGCGCACCAAAGCTGTTTGTGCAGGGAAGGAGTCCTGCTCTGTTCCATTTTGTCAGTAACCAATGCCAATCGTGGAGCATTTTGAAAGACAGAACTACAAGCAGGCCTCTCATGTGCTCTTGTCTAGAGTTCTCAGGATGTCCTCCCAGTCGTTATCCTCATATAAGGTCTGTATGTGGGTTTGCCATTTGACAGGAAGAGCCCATACTCTGTCGCCATGGGAGCATGCCACCCTGTCGGGGTCTCTGCAACAATGGCAGCATCCACTGTCAGTTTGCCAGCGTCTGCTAGAAGTGGTGAGGGATGGCGCCGGGGGATGGGTCATCTCGGCTGAGGAGGGGGAAATTTCCATTTCCTACATGGAAAGTCTATCCAGGAAAAGGCGCGGGTCTTCTGGGTCAAAGAATTCCTTTGAGGTGCCATCCTTGGTGATCCGGAATCAAACGGGTTCAGAGAGGCCATACTTGATGTCCAGTTGTCGAAGGCGGGTCCGGAGGCAGAAAAAAGCCTTATGGCGATCATTGGTTTCCCTGGAGAAGTGTATATTTTATGACCCCAGTGTTTGAACGGACCATGTGAGCGAGCCACAGAAAGTAGTAGTTGGGCTTTCTCATGTCGCAAGAAGCTCGATGATGAGGTACAAGGGACATGCCAAGGGGTTCAGTTGTGGATGGCCGATATGATGGGCACGTTGCATCTCCAGCGTAGGGTCACAAACAAGATCCATTAATTTGGATAGGGTGTCTCTAAGCAAGGATTTAGTGTCAGGGTCCGCCACTGATTCTGGAAAGCCGTAAAACATACATTGTATCACCTGCTGTGATTTTCCAGGTCAGGCAGCTTGCTGCGGAGGAATAGGAGTTCCTGGTCCCTGTTTGGCAGGACATTTAGTTGGCCCTCCATTACCGTGACTCTCTGATAGAGTCCGTCAATATGGGTTTGGAATCCCGCAATATCTAACCGAGTCAATTTGGTCTCGGCTGCCAGGGCAGATATGTTCACATCCAAGGCTTTTCTAGTCGGGGGCCCACTGTTGATATTTCCTGCAGGATATGATCCATGGTTTTGTCCTGGGCTGTGATCACTGGAGGCTGGGGCAAGACAGTCCCTGGAGGTGTGGCCCACTTTGGGGTGACAATGTTGCTGGGCTGGTTCAGTGAAGAGGAGTTGCCGTGCAGGTTTGCCCATGGTCTTACCAGGAGACATTCGTTTACCACCACTGCAGATCACCCAGTGCACCCATAGGTCAGGTCTAGCGGAGGCAGGAGTTTAAGAGTCGGAGTAGTGGCTGCAGACAGCAGTGCATAGTATACTATGAGGATGTAGTCACCTCTGTGCCAAAACCTCTCTATTATTTAAAAATCTTTAACTAGCGTGAAGAATCACTAATCTTTGTATAGTATCGAATACATACATATACATGCAGCAACACAGTTACAATTATTGAAGATGGATCTGCCAATATAAGTCAACATTGCAACACTGTAACAATATTCAAATTTTCAAAAGATATTAAGAAAGAAACCAGTAGTAACTTGAAAAAAATGTATTTAAAAATATTACAAAGAACAACTAAATGAACAAACTACATCAACAACTTAAAATAAAAAACATAAGCTTTACTATTTTATAATATTTTTTTCGGCACTCTCATCACCAGGCACCAACATCTCCTCCCCTTTTGCTTTATTTCCCCTACTAGATTTTGATGTATGTAGATGTTCATTTCCTTTCTTTCAGTCACCTTAGCCTGCCAAACAATATCTCCTTTAAGGCCTTTTTATGGCAAGCTAGGTGGCAAAACAGTCTATAAAAATTGCTGTTTTATAACATTTACAAAAATAAGTTCAGCGGGGAATATAGAAACAATAAGTGCATTATATCCATGATAGGAATATAGAAGTATTGTAGATGCAGTCATTCTGAAAGGATGTTAAGACAAACTTAGCTTGTGCAGCCAAACTAAACAGTTCTTCAGCTGCCTATACTTTCCTTCAACTGGCAGATACTACCTCTCCCAGGTACTTACTGCTCAAGCAGATTACAACCCCCTTACCTAAATAAAGCACTTTTTTGATGTTTCAGTAAGCAGATCATTTTGTCATCCAAAATAACTAAAGCTACACAAAAACATTTATCCAAAGGTACAAATGTCGCTGCTGTAGGCAGTAAGAACTACATCAGTTGTGCAATTAAAAACAAATCCTGACTTTCCACACAGTTACTGTTTCCTCTTTCTTCCAGAGTAAACAATTTTTGTTTTCCTCCTCCATAGAAAGTGCGACATGGTACTTCTGTTTTTCAGAGCTTCTGTTTTCCATTTTCCTCCTAAAAAAGACAAAATAACCAAAACATTTGAAGCTACATACTGATCAATAATTGATAATTGCGATACATAACTATGTTTTCTGAGGAATTTTTTACATGTTTTTTTATCACATATTTATATGTACTGTTCCTCTAACTTCATATTCCTTTCTCACACCCTCTAATGTTGCATTTTTTTTATCCACAATTAAATGATAACATGCCTTCCAACATTGTTCTATAACAGTTTGTAAACTAACACATTCCTTTTTACACATCTTTTTAACAGTGAGCATGATGTTTTACTCTAGAAATACCTATAACTCTACTGAAGCATTTCATAGGGGTGAACTATTTGTACTCTAAAGTTAAAATAAACTAGGCCTTGTATTAACAGATTGCAGATTCTTTTTTTGTAATTTCTAAAACACTGCCAATTTTATTTAGAACTACATACATATTCAACATTTTATTTTTTAACACAACGTGCAAAACTTTATGATACCTCTCTACATTCAAATCTCTACCTCTCAGAAGCTATAATAATAAATATTGACTTCTAGCTTTAAACTCAGTAAACCTTGAATACACTAACTTTGCCAACAGTGGTGAACTTACTAACAGTTCTAAACAAAGTTCATAAAGCATATTTTTAAGTACCTTAAACATAGAACAGTTTCTTGTATGCTGCTGAAGACACCAGTCTGTATCACTTCCAAAGTCATTCACTTCTGTTGAACACAACTCAAACAGGCTTCCTTCTCCTTCAATCACCAAGCACAATGTGAACTATCTCTGGTTGTGCACCCAATCACATCACAGCATTTCTTCAACCATGTAATTAAAATGGTAACTATTGATTGAACCGTGGCCTTTTTATTCTACATATCCCTATTGCTATCTCATGAGACTCTCATGAGATCGCAAAACAACTTGTTGCAGGCTCAGTAACTTTTCATTAGGGTCTTGCGCTCCTCTTGCAATATTGAATGTGTACACACAGTGAGCTCTACTCCATGAGGTTTGTGATCTCTTGTGACATTCTTGTGGCATCACAACAAAATTGTAGGGAAATAGTAGTATGTAGGGTGGAGTATCCTCTCCACTGAAACCCACCATTTTCATAACAGGTGTGTGTAGTAGGATGTAGGGTTGGACTACCCTCTCCACGGATACCCCTCTCTCAGATGTCAGGTGTGCATAGTAAGGTGTGTGGAGAGAGACTGGCCTCTCCACTGCAACCTCTGTCTCAGATGACAGGTGTGCATAGTAGGGTGTGTGGAACCAGACTGCACTCTCATTTGAGTAGTCTCTATCGGATGACAGGTGTACATAGTAGGGTATATGGGGAGATCTCTGTCTGAGATGATGGGTGTGCATATGGGGGGTGTGGAGAAATACTGATCTCTCTGCTGATACATCTCTCTCTGAAGATGGATGTGCGTAGGAGTGAGTTGAGATGGACAACCCTCTACTCTCAGACCTCTTTCTCTGATGGTGGGTCTATGTAGTAGAGTGTATACATAGAATAGCCTCTCCTTCAGACCACTCTGTCAAATAGCAGGTATGCATAGTAGGGTGTGTTGCGGAAGACTCGACTCTCTCTGTAATGATAGGTGTGCATAGTAGGGTATGAGGAAGGACTAGGCTCTCCTTGCACACCCCTCTCTAAGATGATGGGTGTGGTGAGTGACCGTCCTCTTCTTCTAGACCTCAACCTCAGATGACGGGTGTGCGTAGTAGGGTGTCTGGAGGGACTGGTCTCTCTGCTGAGACCTCTCTCTGTAATGACAGGTGTGAGTAATAGAGTATGGGGAGAGATTAGGCTCTCCTTTCAGACCTCTTTCTCAGATGACAGATACATTTAGTAGGGTGTCTAGAGGGACTGGCTTCTCTGCTGAGACCTCTCTCTGTCATGATGGGTGTGCATTGTAGGGTGTGGAGAGTGACTGGGCTCTCCTTTCAGACCTCTCTCTCAGCAGATGCATGTGTGTAGTAAAATGTGGGGAGGGATTGCCTCTCCTTTCAAACATTTCTCTCAGATTACAATTGTGTGTATTAGGGTGTGAGGAGAGACTACCTTTTCCTTTCAGAGCTAACTCTCAGATGATGGGTGGACCTAGTAGGGTCTGTGGATATGCCTTAACTCTACTCATAACTCTTCTCAAACCAATGACCATATATAGAAGAGTCTGATAAACACCATCTCCATTAAAACTCCTTCCTACAATCACACGTGTGCATAGCACAGTGTATTGAAACATGACCTACTCCTTTGTACATTTATTTCACAATCCCACAAGAGTCTTGTGAGATTGTAAAAAAAACTAACCTTCTAATCATCACAGTACTTACTCTTACACACTTCCTCTCAAATACAAGGACCACAATATGCATTCCTACTAATAGAGTGTATTGAGAACTCAACTACTCCTTTTTACTATTCGTAATTCGCAAGAGTCTGGTGAGATCTTAATTTTTTTTTTTAAACAATGTACATTTATTTTCTTCAAAGTAGTTATCTTTCAGGCACCCATTCTCTAAATCAGAGGGGACAGAATGCCTTTCTGCTTCCCGCTCATATGGCCATTTTACTTAATTTCCACAACACCTCAATTTTTCCAAAGTAAACAGTAATGGCGCCCATTTCATTTCTAAAGTTCCAAGAGCTAGCCAATCAGAGTGCTCTGTCTCACATTAGCCCTTCACTCCCATGATAGCATGAAGGCTCACGGCACAAACTGACCTCTCGACCAAACACAGACCTCCATTTTTGATTTTGCACCCTGACCGGACGCCTGCGGTGTTCTTGCAAGCTGAACTGCCAAAATATACATTATTTTTCACCCTTAATTTCTCAAAAAACATCTGACAAAATCATAAAAATCACAATCTGCAGACCAAGATCTAACTTCCTGCTAAATTTGGTGTCCTTCCATTCAGCTGTTTTTACTGCAGCCCAGTGTATAGAAAATGTAGAGATATTTTATGCTTTGGGACCCCCTTTTTTCTCTGACCACACTTAATGGATAATTTCAAAACTTTCCAGGAAGGAGCTGAGTCGGTGGAACATTTTGGGGGAAAGTTTTGGGAAGATCTGTCAAACAGGGCCAAAGTCATTAGCAAACGAATGCTTTGACTATTGAAAAGCAGACCTACCTATAACTAAGTGGCTCAATGGCTGAATGAGTGGCTGCTTGAGTGGGTGTTTGGTTAAGTGAGTTGGAGTGTGAGGGCTACATTGGAGAGTGAATGTCTGTGTGAATGGCTTTATGGGTGAGTGAGCAGATGTGCAAGTGTGTGGATGGGTGTGTTAATGGGTGTGTAAGTGGTTGTGTGGGTTTGTGGGTGAGTGTTTCAGTGCTTGTATGGGTGAGAGACTGAATGTGTTGAGAGGCTGTATGGTTGTGTGTGGCTATATGACTGACTGTACAGGTGAGTAACCAGTTGTTTGAGTGGCTGGATGGGTGAGTGAATGGTTGTGTGAGTGGCTGTATGAGTGAATGAGTGGGTGTGTTAGGGGCTCTATGAAGATGTGAGTGGGTGTGTGAGTACTGAATGGGTCTGTGAATGGATATGTGAGTGGCTGGGTGGGTGTGTGAGTGAGTGGGGCACAAGAGGTTGTATAGGTATGTGAGTGGGTATGTCAGTGGCTTTGTGGATGATGCCATCAGTGATATCATCAGTTATGTCATTTGAGATGTCATCAGTGATGTCACTGACCACGTCATGAGTGATATATTATGTGAGATCATAAGCAGTGCATTGTGGGGGAATAAGTTATAATTAGCTCAGGTAACTTCTGAATTTCTAGGGTTTTGTACGAGTGAAATCTGAGCCTCGCTATACCGTCCCTGCATACTTTGTTTATTTCAGTGAACTTTTAACGTTTTTAAATTCTATTTCCTAACTATAACACGCTGTAGCCTTTGTTTTTCTCAGTGAATTTCTACATTTTTTCAAATTCTGTTTCCTAACTATAACATCCCTGCAAGATTTGGCTTTTTATGTGAATTGTGATGGGTTTTTACTAGTAAAAACCCATACTAACTAGTAGTCGTGTTTGTAGAGTAGTGGATAAAGGGAGCAGGGACCCCAACCAGCTCTCAAGGAACCTGCTGTGTTGACTTACTGGAGGTAACAAGAGGGCTTCCAGGCCCCCAAGGACTAGCAACATCCAAGAAGACTTAATCCTCCAACCAGCAGTGCACCAGGAGGTGGGTTTCAATAGTGGATAAGAAGGGGGGTGGGGCCTCCAAACTGCTCTCAGCAATTGTGCTGTGTGAGTCTTACTGGAGGTAATAGGTGGGGATCTTGACCACAAAGACCCTCAGCATCCAAGTGGACTTCATCCCCCAACCAGTAGTGCACTAGGAGGCAGGTTTGCAGAGTGCTGTTGAAAGGGGATGGCCTCTGAAGATCTCTCAGGAATCCCACTGTGTGGGGATTACTGCAGGTACAAAGAGGGCTTGTTGGTCCCCAAGGACCCTCAGCAGCCAAGGGGACTTCATCCCCCAACCAGTAGTGTACCAGGAGGTGTGTTTAAAGAGTGGCGGAGAAAGGGGGCATGGACTTTAAATACCACTCAGCCATCCCACTGTGTCGGACTTACTTGAGGTAACATGATAGGTTGCTATCCCCATGGACCCTCAGCAGCCATGAGGACTTCATCCCCCAACTAGTAGTGTACCAGGTGGTGCATTTGCAGAGTGGTAGAGAAAAGGGGTGTGGCCTCTGAAGACCACTCAGCAATCCCACTGTGTGGGGCTTACTGGAGGTAATCAGAGGGGTTGTTGGCTACCAAGGACCCACAGCAGCGAAGGGGAGTTCATCTCCCAACCAGTAGTGCACTAGGAGGTGAGTTTGCAGAGTGGTGGTAAAGGGGGCGAGGCCTCTGGTGGCTCCGCTTCCATTTAAAAAAAAGAAGATGGCCCAGGGAGGGGGTGGTTCCCAGGGGTTTCTATGAGGCCCCCACTACAATTTCATAATGGCCCCGTGGAGGTAGTGGTCCACAGAAGGCCAAGGGCTTGTCCGAGTGCCCCTTCACAAAATGCATTAGCCCAGAGGAGGTGGTTGTCCCTGGGGCATGGGGGGATCCAAAAGGCCCCTGGTTTGTTTTTGGAATGTGGACCCATAGAGGTTGTAGTCCCTGGGGCAGAAGGGGAGGCTGTACGGGCCTCCCCTGCATAAATTCATAGTGGGCATCCCCAGGCAGGTGGTGGTCCCCGTGACATTAATACATTCTGAGAGGGGGCAGTGTGCCCCCCTCCCTTATTGACAAAATGCCCCCGGGACCTGGCCAACCCAAGGGCTGATTACCAATGAAGTACAGCAGCCCACCCTTCATTTAAAAACACATTTTGTCGGGATTCGCAGAATAAATGTGACTCCTGCAGAATTTGTTTTAAAAAAAATGATTTGGGCACTGTGAGGTCCCTGTGGGACCCCCAAGAGGCCTAGGGTGTCGGGGCATTTCTACCTTGCCCCTTTTCTTTTTTTAACATCTTTTCTGGGACTCGGATTGAGCTGCAAACACTTGTTTGAAATGTTGGCAACCAATCAGATCTCAGCACAAGATCGGGAAGGTTGCAAATGCTCCGCCTCACTATATACGCAAATAATATTTGAAAAACTACTAAACAGATTTACACCACATCACAAACAGACACTTCTGTGATCCAACATCTACCTTTCTGTCACATTTGGTTAAATTCCGTTAAGAAGTTCAGACTGTAGCCTTGTCAAACATTTTGACGGTAATTAACATGGGGAAAATGCATTCGGGAACTACCTTTTTCTCAGCCCCCACTTGACAGATCAAGATCACCCCGAAACTTTCAGGACAGCAGCTGAAGTGAGTGGCAAACTAGTTATGAAAATATGGCGAGGATTCATCAAACGATGCCAACGTTATTGGCAAATAAAAAAAATGCTCTTCCTATGGAAGCTGCATCCTAAATCTAACCACCTACTGGTGACCACCACTAGGAAATAGTTAGAAATTAGCATTTAAAAAAACCATAGAAATTCACAGAAAAAAACACAGGTTTCAAGAATGTTATAGTTTTAAAGTATTTAAAGTTTTTAAGTATCTTCCTGGCTCACGGCTCACGCATGCGCATTTCTCGCCCTGCCAATATACCCAAATTATGACTTTCTTTTATTACCCAACCAAGGTGTGTGGGGTGGGGCATTTTGATTGCTTACAATTGGTTTCACTGAACCCTTGTTGCATCACTGAAGCTACTTCCGGACTGTGCAACGTGCCCTTTTCCCATATGTGCCCTACTCTACTACTCCCAGGCTATGGCAGTGCTCTCCTGGAGGCCTGCCCTCTACCCTTTTGCTGTGCTCTGTGCACTAGCCTCACAACTCTTTACCTTTCAAGTGCACCCAGGGGCCTAATCCCAGTCTCTTCTCTCAGCCACGGTCAGACTGGCCTTTAGGACCCCTTGGCAGTACCAGACAGGCTGGTCTCACATGTCAGTGTGTGGGCCGCTTTGTTGTTGTTGTTTGTGGCCTGTTTGAAGGCTGAATGGATGGGTTATACTGTTGGTGTCCCACCTGCAGCAATCGCAAATACATACAGTCTCCCATACTACGCATAACATCTATACAGTGCATCTTTACAAGTACAAAACGGCTCCAATTTTTGCAAATATGGAACATTTGTTCTTAGCTATTACATTCACTCATGGGGGCAATTCTATTTTGATGCTTGGGCCTTTTTTTCTGGCAAGTCGAATCCTGTTCTCAGCTGCGCCTTTCCTGGGTCCTACTTCCATAATATGCCCCTCCCCCTGTCCGTTCAGAGCTGCCACCTCTCGCCTGTGCCCAGTAGACCCATCCGAGTTGTGCCCCCAGTCTTGTTTAGTACCCTTGTTCACAAAACGGTGCCCACTGCCCACCAGTGTATATGGTCCTACTCTCGGAGCTGTGCCCCTCGCCATCTGTACAATTAGCAAATATCCCAAGACTGTGCCCCCTCCCAGGAGTTCTCTGTGCTCTGCCCCAATAGTTAGACCCCCCTCAAAAATAATAATTTTGCTGTGCCATATGTACTTACAGGCCAGCACCTTACCCCCGCATGCCAATTTTATTTTGCATATTTATATAGCGCAAACTCGAACCGAAGGTATTGACAGGCTTTACATGAGCACCAGTTATGTTACACCAGGACACATTAATTTCTTTTGGTAGGCGCGGGGAGATTAAGTGATTTGCCCAGAATCACAAGATGTTGAGCCGACGCCGAGGCTCGAACCTGGATCCCCAGCTCCAAGGTCTGCACCTCTAGCCTTGAGGCCACAAATCCTCCCTGATGCCCTACTCAAAGAAATGTGTGCTCTCCCTGCCCCCCGAGCCCAATACCACCCGTGCCCTCCAACAACGATGCCCAGAAATGTACTCTAGGGTTGTGTCCTGTATCTTCCCCCTGTTGGGACCCTCCAGGTGGCCCCTGCCGGCTCCCCTTGTGCTCTCCTTTACTCTGCTGTGCCCCCGTCTTCCTCCTCTCCATCTATACTCCAGGTTTTCTGTCCCTTGTGTCCTGATTATCCCCACACGATACTCCCTGCAGTGTGCCTTACCTGCTGGTGGACCTTGAGCGGGGAGGCCTCAGCGGGTCCCCCCAGCGCATGGGCCCCTGGGGGGCAGCAGGCTGTCCAGGCTCTCGTTGGCGCTCGATGATCAGGATGCACTTGTCGCAGGTGCAGTCCTTAAAGCGGCAGTAGCGCTGTGTCCCTTCAGCCACTTAAGCTGCCCGTGGTTACGGCAGCATTCGCACTTAGGTGTCTGTTGCAGGGGGGGGCCTCGGCGACGCCACAGGTCCCTCCATGTACAAGTAGGGGGTCCATAGCCATTCATTGCAGCGGCGCCCTGGAATCGCTGAGGTTCAGTGTCTCGGTGAATATGAACAAGGCCTTCCTTCCTGGAGCTGCAGCCATCGCAGACTTATAGGTGATTTCACACTCACCTTCCTCCAGCCCCGGGCACTATGGGACGATAGACACCCAAAGCCTCCATGATGATTCTCCTAATCCCTGAAGGGTTATCCCCCCTACACATACACACACTTGGGTTACAGGGAGCCCTAAATGTGTCATTGAATCCATGAACCTGGACTTCACTTCTTGGGGCTGGATGGGGGGACATTCACGTAATAACACTCGTGCACGTGTGAGCCGCACAGTGTAACTTCTACTGTTGTGTTCACAGAAGCGACCACAGCAGAGCCCAGTCCACCCTTATGACAAGTATTTCAGGAGCTTCCTTTCCTACCACGTGACACTAATAACATAAATATAAATAATATCAATATACATTTTGATTGCCCCCTGAACCCGGTCCACACGGGAGCTTAAGGATTGCACACCCAGCACAAATTCAGCCGATTAAAAAAAAGAAAATTGCTTTTTTTGGCCCTGGTGCTCCTTGTGGGACCCCTGAGCAGGCCCCTTTTCTTGTTTTTCACCTTTTTTTAAACTCTTTTCTTGTGACTCGGTTACCGAGTGACAAGATGGCTGCCAACACTTCCTGGTTTGTAGTGTTGACAGCCAATCAGAGTGAAGCTTGTGCCCCGGATGAGTCACAACTCCTCCTCGGTACTCAGATATCGATATTTTTATTTTTTGAATTGCTCAGCATCTACTGAACAGATTTACATCATTTAAAAAAGGTCGCTTTCTGAACCAAGACCTACCTTTTTGCCAAATTTGTTGTAATTCAGCTCAGTAGTTCGGGCTGTAGCTTTGTCTGAATTTCCTATGAAATTAACATGGGGTTTTGGGACCCCCCTTTTTTCTCTGCCTCTGCTTGACGAATCACCCCGAAACTGTCAGGACAGCAGCTGGCCGGAGCGCCCCATTAGTTTTGAAAAATTCGCAAAGATTCGTCAACCGGCGCCTAAGATATTGTCAAAAGAATAAACGCTTTTTGAATAGAAACGAGGTCCTAACTAGAACTACCTACTGGCAACCGTCACTAGGAAATTTTCATATATATATATATATCCACACGGAAAAGTTTTCCCAAGTGCTATTGAGCACAAAACAGGAACACGGACACAAATGTAGCTGATGCCAGATTAAATTTAATGCAGTGATTTCTTGTGGTGCTGTCTCAGACACGTTTCGGACACAGAACGGTGTTCTTGGTCACATGATGAACAAAGGTGCAACACAAATATTTAAAGGCACAGAAACATCACTCTCAAGCAGACATCATCATATACATAAAAGAAATACTTAATAAGAATGAACAGGGTCACGGCGAGCAATTTCAATGATATGAAAATTTCAAAAGTTCTAAAATTCAAAAAGAACGTTCAGGGACAAAATTATAAAAACACATCAGCTTGGATTGCACATAAAATACCATGCCATAAAAACCAATGATAAAAATATGCTTTTGCTCATGTAGTTAATTTATTAGTGCATAACATGTAAATTACAGGTTGCGTATTATGGTATTATAATTATACAATATACTCCCTTGTTTTAGGCATGGTTAAATAAATGAAAACTGCGCATAGCAGATCATATTTCATTAATCAAGAACAAACCCCTCATTGGGAATTTCTTAAAACCATATAAAAATATAAACTATCATATGGTAACCATAAAGGTTTGTGCAAAACACGCAAATGTGCAAAATATGCATAGATTTGTAAACATGTGCAAACAAAGCATAATCATATGTGCAAATACGCCAGATGGACAAGCGAAGTGGTATATATGCTGCAAATTATTAAATTTTTTGCAAGTTTTCAACATCTCCTATGTGCAAATATTGAGATAATGAAGTCCCTTAATCTCGGTACAAATACCTCTAGAACATTCAAAAATCATAAATACTTGCGTCTAGATTAAATTCTTCATGTGCCCTGAGATTTGAATAGTGAAAAATATGTGCAAAATAAGTGCAAAAAGTTAAGTAATGCTAAAAGGTTGCAAAAAAGATATACATATATAGGGAGACATATTGGCAAAAATGTTGGTACACCCAAGATGTTATCATAGTCAAAAAAGTGGCTTAAGATTTTATCAAAAACCTGCTCTCAATAAGACAAAATTATTCAAATTGGATAAAACGGTAATTTCAGCTGAAAAGCCATTTAAGATACTCATGTAGATCACAGAGAGGTGAAGGTCGCAACTATATAAATTCTCAAATGGAGTACCCTTTTTGTACAAATGGCCCCAAATTTATATAGCTGAAATACTGTATGGCCAAAACATATTGCTCAAAGATATAGCGTGTATATACAAAAAGTTAATGTCAAGATAAAAGTGAGGATAAGCATTACAACGGAAACGGAACTCTCATTGGGGCAAGCACTGTAAATAAAAAACATCTTTGTAGTGCATTAAAGAAAGTTGTGAAGGTCTTCCCAAGTGTTTAAACCTCTCGGGGACTTGGTGTCTAATTCAACTATGTATCTTGACTCCAGCTGATGAAGCTGCCTTTCCCTGTTGCCTCCCCTCTTGTTTTGTGTCTTGGCATCAATGACAAAATATTGCAGACAGTTCAAATTGTTGCTATGTATTGCCTTAAAATGCCTAGCCACTGGGTAAGTTTGGTCAGAATTCACTATCGCTCGAAGATGTAGTAAAATCCGCACATATACCTTCAGTTTGGTACTGCCCACGTAGCACAAATTACAGCTACATTTAAGTATATAAACGGCATGATCAGTCCTACCGGTATAGTGGGATATTAGTGCGATAGACTTTTTCGAAAAAGGTGTAGAATAATAAGCTGTGTTAACTCCAAACTTACAAGCCCTACAGGAGCTACACTTAAAAAAACCTTTACAGGGAGACAACCAATTGACATTAATATTTTCTGGACTGTTTTTCACCAACTCATTGCGCATAGAATGAGCCCTTTTGTAGGTTACAGTGGGAGTGATAGGAAGGACCTCTTTTAGAATTTGGTCAGTTAGAACTATAGGCCATTCTTTTTTGACAATTTGCTTAATATTCTTGGCTTGTCTACTATAGCCTATGACTAAACGTATCTCTGCATTTCCACTTTCTTGAATGTCATTAATGGCAACAGTCGTGGACTTCTCATGTCTATTTGGATCAAGTAGAGCAGTGCGATCTGAGGTGTTAGCCTTTCTCATAGCTACATCCAGTCTACTAGGTTGATAGCCTCTAGCTTCTAGCCTCTTTTTAGCTTCCATTTGATGGTATGTACGGGCTTCAGATGTACTGCAAGCTCTATGTATGCGAACAAATTCGCCATAAGGAATGCTAGCAATAGTATGTTGAGGATGAAAGCTTTTTGCATGTAGAACAGTGTTTCCAGAGGTTGGCTTCCTATACAAACAAGTTTCTACTCTACCATTAATTGCTTCCACTCTGATGTCCAATAAATTAGCAAAAAAGGGATCAATATTGGCAGTAAAATGCAGGTTCAGATCATTGTCATTGATAGTATCGACAAAATGATTAGCTTGATTTTTTGTCCCTCGCAATATAATGAAGACATCATCAATATAACGCCAGTATTTGATTATGTTCTCAGACCATATTGGAGCGTGTTGTGACCTGAGGACATGCTCCTCCCACCAGCCCACATGAAGTCCAGCTTAACTGGGGGAAAATCATGCCCCCATAGCCACACCGCGTAGTTGCTGATATACCACATTATTAAATGTGAACACATTGTTATAAAGGCACCAATGTATCATTTTGATCAACATTTCATTATGGCAATAAAATTCAATAGGTCGTTTGCCAGCTCTCAAACCGTCCGAGTGTGCAATACTGGTATATAGAGTAGAGATGTCCATGGTGAGGAATAAATATTCTTCCGACCACTCACAGTTACTTAGCTGAAATAAAAAGTCAGTTGTATCTTTGATGTATGCTGGTAGGGCTGTGACAAAATATTGGAGGTAGAAATCCACATATTTGGACGTATTTTCAAAGGTACTGTTAATGGATGAAACAATAGGTCGTCCAGGGATAGGTGATTTATTTTTGTGTACCTTTGGTATAAAATAGATATTTGGCAAAACAGGGAAATCTTTATTGAGAAACTTGAATTTATCACGAGGGATGAACCCTTCTCTTTTCCATTCATTTAATTCGTCCTTATAGTTCTTCTGTATGCTCCTCACAGATGTCATGTTGATTTTCTTATAACATGTATTGTCATTGAGGTGGCGATATGCTACATTGATATAATCTTTTCTATCCCACAAAACCACATTGCTACCCTTGTCGGATTTATTTACAACAGTGTTGTTTTTCTTTAATTTGTTCATTAGTGTTGTATATTGTTTAGTATGGGCATTAGGTGGTGTTTGATGTAGTTTAGTTCTGTGATGTAACTTTTTCAATTGCTCAATGACCCTATCATGATAAATGTCAATGGCATCTCTAGGCATATTCGGGACAAATGAAGAGACTGGCTTGAACGGGCTCATATGTGGTTTGTTAATATCAATTCCTTCTGCCTCAGCTAATTCTTGTGTGCTACATGTCTGGCTGTCTTCACTATTAAGTTGATGTAAGGTCCGAACCAAGGGAATATCTTTAACTTGCAGTCATTGAAAAGTAGTATTAGTCTTAAGTTCTTGTTTATCCTTGGGGACCTGTACCAAGTTGTTCTTTATAGTAAAATATTTTCTAAGTTTAATCTTCCTAATAAATTTGTAGACATCCACACGTGTGTTACAATAACTAAAATTGCTTTCAGGACAGAAAGACAAGCCCAGTGATGTGATAACAGTTGTTTCTCAGCTTGGTCTAAATCAATATCAGTAAGATTAACAATGGTGTTGTCATTCATTATTTGTTTCTTCTCCAATAGTGGTTCTGTTGCCGCCTTGGTTTTGTTCCTGAAACATTTTCTTCGTTCGCGCCTTGCATTTCGCCTTTGTTTGCGGAGGCGTTTGGATGGCAAGGTTGCAGCGATTGTTTGCGTTCCACTCTGATATACTCCAGTTCCTCCGCCAGTGTGAGTTGGCCCAAATCCCCTCATTCTGCACCAGGGTTGCTGTCATCTGACTCCTCCTCACTTGGAACCGAACTGACATCAGATGCGGGAACATCGGAATCGCTAACTGCCAAGTCCGGTTTCCTGGCATTAGTTGTTGTTTTGTTAATGCCACCACTTTTTTGTCTGCGTAAATTATCGAACTTGCGTGCAAACGTGAAAATTTGCCCTTGTTCATAATCCTGTTTGTCTCGGGAAAACTTGAACGCCTTTCTTGTCTTTATCACTGCCTCTTGTTTTCTTAACCGGTCATTCATGTCTTTAATGCTTTTATCAATGAATTCCTTGCTATATATATATACACATAGATTTATTTTTCCACCTAAAAAAAACAAAGGTTCCTGGGACATTATAGTTAGATTTTATCATATGAAACCATAGTTAGCTTAGGTAACTATACCTGCAGAACTTTTATGGTTTTGTATGAGTGAAATCTGAGTCTAACTATAATGTCCCTGTAAACTTTTGTGTTTCGTACGCATTTCTGAGACTTAAAGATGTATACCGTTCGTAGCAGCAACTGGTGACTCTGGGACCACATACTTCCAAGGATCGACCTCCACACGAGGAAGGTGTTTCTTCTTTGGACTACAGCCACGCTCCAGCGGGACTGCGAGGACCAGCATTCTGAGAGCTTGACACAGCTGGTGCCTCTTCCCGCATTACTCCCGCCCTCCTACGCCTTTAAAACTGCTCGCAGCCCACGCTTCACGGGAGCCGTTCTTAGCAGCAACTGGTGACTCTGGGACCACATACTTCCAAGGATCGACCTGCACACGAGGAAGGTGTTTCTTCTTTGGACTACAGCCACGCTCCAGCGGGACTGCGATGACCAGCATTCTGAGAGCTTGACACAGCTGGTGTCTCTTCCCGCATTACTCCCGCCCTCCTACGCCTTTAAAACTACGCCATTTGGACGCAACGCGGGGCGGGCCCGTCTGAGGCCGTCCGAGGTCGATCGAGGCCGGGCTTGGCAACCTCTCGTAGGTTTGGTATTGGGGTGAGAACTTCAGTAGTTGGTTTTTGTACTGTAAGCTATTTATTCCCAACTAATCACTTGTGTATTCAGTTTGCATTTTATTTCGTGGCTGACAGGGTCGTTAATGGCATCCCGATCCGGGAAGGGCAGAAAGGTGACTCTTTCTACCAATGGGGGGCGGCTACTGGTACTATCGATCAGTTTATTAAAAGAGCAACGATGGTATTGGATAAGGAAATAGCCCTTACGGAGAAACGTTTGTATTTAGATCTTTTAACGGGGAGGCGTTCATCGTTAGGCCCCATAGGATCAGCGTTAAGCCCTGGAAAACAACAAGTACAGAAAGATTCATTAGAGGTTTGGAGCCCTAGTTCAGGTCTTCTGTTGCTGGGGTCTGAAAATCCTGTGGTTTGTCCTCCATCGAGCTTAACAGGAGGGAGTACTGAGCCTAGTAGCACACAACCAGAGGTCTCTGAATCTCTATTGTCACATAATTCCGTACCCAAAACCCAAGACGTGGAATTTCCCGGAAGCTATAATACCAAGGTTAACATAGCCCTGGGAAAAAGGAAAAGAGGGGATGGTCCCCAGAAGGGAGGTTCTACTAAAATATTAAAAAAGAATGGGCTTAATCGGGCCTTACTCCATCCATTGCAGCCACCTAGTCTGATTACACCAACCCCGACAATAATCAATCGTCCAACTCTGATAGGGCAAACGAAGGGTTATTAGAAAATATAGAGAAATTGGTTAGATCATTGGTGCTACCTCTCCTAGAAAGAACAAAGATGATTAATACTAAACTCGATCAACTTGAGAAGTTAGTTTTAGCTAACTCAAACATGCTGGTATCCATTGAGAAAGGTATGACGAACCCGAGCACTGATGTCCTTGTTACCCCTGTATCAGGGCTCGTTAGTAGTGGTAAGGCACCTCAGCAAGTTATCTACGACAGGGCTGAACGTCAAAAGTCAGTATTACGGGTTGAGAGACGCACAGTAGAGAGTAATTTACCGCCTTTAATCAGGGGGCGGGATACGGGAGTAGGTGAGGTGTCAAGACCCTGTACCATGCCGTCTGCGCAGAATGTGGAGAGACAGTTAAAAGGCCCCTTACCATCGAGAGACATGACTAGAACCCAGCGGTTGCTTTGTATTAATCTTCCCCGAGAGGTTGAACCGTACACGGTCATATTGGCAGGAGTTCCTGTAATTAAGACAGAGAAACTGGAATCGTATATGGAGTTAAAAAACAAAGTCATGCATTGGCTAAATACGAACAGACCTCTCCCTTCCTCTTTTACCACAGAGATCCTAAACGTGAGACGGGTGAGTTGGGTGGGTACCAGAGCAAAGGACATAGTGGGCGATTGTGTAATCGTTAATTTTAGAGATCCGTGGGTAGTTGAGTATATATGTAGTGAGGCAAGGATGGGTAGTGTGGGAACTATCCAATCACTAGGTCTACACTACTTCTATGGCTTGAGGCAATGCTCTTTCCTTCGCCCAAACAATACCTACAGGGAGAGACTATATGGCCCTAGTCGGCCCGCCAGGGATGAGCACTTTCTCCGTCTATCAAATAGATACGAATCACTGTTTGGCCTAGAAGGGGTGGATTGACTCATGAGCATATATTGTGGGTGTTCTGAGGCCCAGGAAAAGGAGGGGGATCAAAATGAAGGTCATCTCAGTTGGGTGGTGGTTGATACTGCAGGGGGAATATCTGTGGAAGGTAATGCAGCCGGTAGTGGCACAGAATGTTGTGCTCTCCCGGGTTTAACTTTAGGTACTTCAACTAGAGGGGCTTCATTGGAGGGAGGGAGGACAACTGGCTTTAAGTCTGTGGCGATTGATCCAATTATTTCAAATAAGCCTGCTAAACGGGCTAATTTGTTGAAAATAGTTTCGTGGAACATCGCTGGGCTGAGAAGCAAACTTGCTATAGTCGAGTGGTGTGATTTTGTGGACACTCACGATATTTTGATCTTTCAAGAGAGTTGGGCTTCCGACCCCATTCATCGCCTGGGATTTCTAAATTTCTATAAACCGGCTTTGAAAGGCAAAAGAGGTAGACCATTAGGTGGCCTAACTATTTGGGTCAGGCAATCGCTTAACTTTAGGCTATCCGAAGTAGTGGTGGACAGTCCAGACATACTTGTGATTAAGTTTTGTAGGCCCAACTATCCGGAGATTATTATCACCAACACCTGTGTTAGAGGACAGCCAGGTGGAAGGAGTTCGGGAATGACTAATGAACTGGACCTTATTCTCAAATCTGTGGGGTCGGAAAGTATAGTGATTGTGGCAGGGGATCTGAATTGCACTTATGAACCCTTAGCCCTCGAGGGGGATGACATTTTTGCAGCCGAGGACGCTCAGTGGGATATCCCCCACCTTGACATAGATCCGATAAAAAAGTGGTCAGAGGCTGCCCTACAGTGGCTCGGTCTGTGTCTCGAGTGGGAGTTGAGAGCTGTCAATGGCCGGTCTAGTTCTGATAAAACTGGACGGGTAACTTTTGATAATGGTATTCATTCTAGTCGAATTGATTATATCTTATTAAAAGTTGAGCACTGGTCCCTTATGGAGGACATGATAATATCTGCTCGCCCAGAGAGTGATCACAACCCGCTCCTACTTGGCCTGAAAATTGAGGGTTACAACAAACAAATGATGGACGGAATGCTGACAATGCAGACATTCTCCCCCAGTCAAGAGATCTGGGTTAAATCCATCGTTCTTTTGCCCACTACACCACCCCAGTTCAGACATGGCCATATGCAAATCAGTCTTGACCCTGTGCCTCATGGGAACAGTCTAGCCCGAACTGCCAAGCCATGTCTTCCCTGGACCGGAATCAAGCATCCTAGGACCGGTTTCTGGCTATCAGCCGTCATCAGCCAGGATAGCTTGACTCCAGTGGCGTAGTGAGCACGGGACCCACGTCTGGGCATACCCATCCCACTTATGGCGAAAAGCGTTACAACAAACAAATGATGGACGGGATGCTGACAATGCAGACATTCTCCCCCAGTCAAGAGATCTGGGTTAAATCCATCGTTCTTTTGCCCACTACACCACCCCAGTTCAGACATGGCCATATGCACATCAGTCTTGACCCTGTGCCTCATGGGAACAGTCTAGCCCGAACTGCCAAGCCATGTCTTCCCTGGACCGGAATCAAGCATCCTAGGACCGGTTTCTTGCTATCAGCCGTCATCAGCCAGGATAGCTTGACTCCAGTGGCGTAGTGAGCACGGGACCCACGTCTGGGCATACCCATCCCACTTAGGGCGAAAAGCGTTACAACAAACAAATGATGGACGGAATGCTGACAATGCAGACATTCTCCCCCAGTCAAGAGATCTGGGTTAAATCCATCGTTCTTTTGCCCACTACACCACCCCAGTTCAGACATGGCCATATTCCCATGAGGCACAGGGTCAAGACTGATTTGCATATGGCCATGTCTGAACTGGGGTGGCGTAGTGGGCAAAAGAACGATGGATTTAACCCAGATCTCTTGACTGGGGGAGAATGTCTGCATTGTCAGCATTCCGTCCATCATTTGTTTGTTGTAACGCTTTTCGCCCTAAGTGGGATGGGTATTCCCAGACGTGGGACCCGTGCTCCCTACGCCACTGGAGTCAAGCTATCCTGGCTGATGACGGCTGATAGCCAGAAACCGGTCCCAGGATGCTTGATTCCGGTCTAGGGAAGACATGGCTTGGCAGTTCGGGCTGGACTGTTCCCATGAGGCACAGGGTCAAGACTGATTTGCATATGGCCATGTCTGAACTGGGGTGGCGTAGTGGGCAAAAGAACGATGAATTTAACCCAGATCTCTGACTGGGGGAGAATGTCTGCATTGTCAGCATTCCGTCCATCATTTGTTTGTTGTAACGCTTTTCGCCCTAAGTGGGATGGGTATTCCCAGACGTGGGACCCGTGCTCACTACGCCACTGGAGTCAAGCTATCCTGGCTGATGACGGCTGATAGCCAGAAACCGGTCCCAGGATGCTTGATTCCGGTCTAGGGAAGACATGGCTTGGCAGTTCGGGCTGGACTGTTCCCATGAGGCACAGGGTCAAGACTGATTTGCATATGGCCATGTCTGAACTGGGGTGGCGTTGTGGGCAAAAGA
Organism: Triturus cristatus; assembly: GCF_964204655.1. NCBI lineage: Eukaryota > Metazoa > Chordata > Amphibia > Caudata > Salamandridae > Triturus > Triturus cristatus. The sequence continues at coordinate 1,206,713,042 of NC_140591.1, read as the reverse complement.
ACGATGGATTTAACCCAGATCTCTTGACTGGGGGAGAATGTCTGCATTGTCAGCATTCCGTCCATCATTTGTTTGTTGTAACGCTGAAAATTGAGGGTGACACTGAGAGCGTTAGTATGCAGGAGATTATCACTGCAGAGGTTCGCCTTACTAATGATAGGCGTAGAGTTCGGTGGGAGAGGGTAGCTGTCGATTCTCAGACACTAGCTAGGATCTCCCAAGAAGTTTCCAACACTTTGGAGGCATTTGAGACACTGGGCAACCATGAAGATGGGTGTATATCCGTTAGTGCACTTCACAAGCAGCTGTTCGGGGTTTTGAAATCCTTTTTTTCTAAGATTGGCAATCTCGGCAAATCCGCCTCTTTTAAATCTGGGATTTCATGGCACAATAAATCGTGCCGTTTGGCATATGGTTCTCTGGTTAAAGCCATAAAATCACGATTTATCGAGAATGTCAGGTTTGCTAGGCTAGAGTATAAGAAAACCCTGAAAAATGCCAAGAGGGATTGGGAAGATCCACACTGGCAGGCTTTATTGGAGGCCAGTAGGTCAAGAAATCAGACCAAGTTTTGGCAGGTAGTTAAATGGGGAAACACAGTGGTTTCGCAAGTCCCTGCAAACCACGTGTCTGCTGATAATTGGGCCGATTATTTTGGATCACAGTTTCGGGGTCTGGAAATAGAAACAGTCCCGATCTCTGTCGATCCTCCACTAAGAGAAATGCCCCGTGCGACCCCCTTGTGTTCGACAGTAAAGAGGCTGAAAGTGCACTTAAGTTGGCACAAGGTGGTAAAGCCCCCGGCATGGATTGCATTCCAACTTATTTAAACATGATACTCATAATTGGGTGCCCTATATTACTTTTCTGGCCAATGCAATAGGGAAGGGTGCACCAATCCCGGATTCGTGGCGAGGCGCCGAGATATTGCCTATATTTAAAAAGGGTGATCGATCAGTCCCAGCGAATTATCGCCCTATCAGTTTAATAGATGCCATCCAGAAAATCATAGCTAGGATGGTGCTGGCCAAGATACAGGCCTGGATGGAACAGGAGAATGTTCTGTCCCTGTTACAGGCAGGCTTTAGATCTTGTGTCAGCACGATTGATCAGGTGTTTAGATTTATTTAAATTTACTGGAAGGTTGTCATTCTGGGTGGTGGAACTATTTATGCAGCGTTTGTAGATCTAAAGTCTGCTTTTGACTTAGTCCCTAGAGTTAAGTTATGGGATGCATTAGGCAATATGGGGATGCCACGTGAACTCCTAGATGTAGTGATTAGACTTCACGAGGCAAACTTTGCACAGGTTAGATGGGGCAAACAGGGGCAGGTAACGGAAGGATTTCCCGTCACCCGGGGTGTACGTCAAGGATGTGTGCTAGCACCGACCCTGTTTTTATTATTTATTAACAGGGTCGTGCAGTACTTTGTAGATTTTCCAACGGATGCCCCCGTCTTAGGAGGCACCAAGTTCCCGCTTCTTATTTTTGCGGATGATACCCTAATCTTATCGAAAACTAAGATGAGTCTTCAGTCCGCACTGAATATGTTTGAGGATTTTTGCCATACAAATGATTTATAGGTCAATATATCTAAGACTAAATTTATGGTTTTAACGAAAAACAAGTCTTCGTTGAATCATGTTAGTATGTATGGATGTGAGTTAGAGCAGGTAAAAGTGGTGACCTACTTGGGGGTCGTGCTGGAAAATAGGCTTAGTTGGAAACCACAGCTTGATGTACTCTCACTGAAGTTTGCACAGTTGACTGGGTACTTAGTCAAGGAGCAGAGGTCAGCCATGACTAAAAGTATAGGTCCTGCCCTAAAAATGTATCATGACAAAATAAGTTCAGCAATCTTGTATGGCGCGGACCTATGGGCTTTCTCGGACCTTTCATCATTAGTGAGAGTCCAAAATAAATTTTTAAGTAACCTGGTAGGTCTACCCCAATCTAGCCCCATGATGCCTTTGTTACTTGACTTGGGGTGCCACTCTATTGATGATGTGGCACGATTTAGAACAGTAGCTTTATGGAGGAGAATGTGGACTACTCCCGAATTGACGTCTTTTGCTAATGAAATACTGGACCTAAGATCCATAGTTGGGTCAGGACACATTCCCTGGTTTAGGAATGTAAGAATATTATTGGAAAATATGGGCTTAAGCCATTTGTGGTTAGAACCCAATACATGTGTTTTTCCATCGAAAAATGACTTTAAAGATCTTTACTGGGCCACAGTGAGACAACAACTCATAGTCCAGACTGATATCACTTCTTTATCTGGTAGGTTTTTGGAACATAAACTCGACCCCTTTTTTGAGGAATACTGGGATATTATTACAAAGAGCGGCGATAGGAAGTTATATCAGCAGTTTCGGGTCGGGTCACTCCCATTGAGATCATTTACCTGCAAATGGAAAGGACAGACTAATGAGTTTTGCCCTTGGTGCACCAATCATAAAGAGTCAATAGGTCACGTGTTATTTGTTTGCTCAGCGTACTCAGCCCCACGGCGCAAATGGCTAAAACCTATTTGTAGCAATATGAGAACTTGGGTGGGATCGGTTGCCATACGTATCTTGAAGGCCAACATTACAGAATTGGTGGTTATAGCTGTTGCAAAATTTTTGGGCTGGGCATGGTCTATTAGAGCTAGGCACACATTAAGATAGTTGTAAAGAGTTTGATATTAGTTTTTAGGAAGTCCTTAGTACGTCTTCATTTTGTTTTGAATTTGTGTGTAAAATAAATTATCAAGTTTGATACCTTTGTATTTCATATGGATGTAAACTGTGTTATGGGATTAACTTAATCCTTTATGGAAAAAATTATGTCCAGTATTTATTGCAACGGTTTATGGATTTTAACAGTTTTTAACATGTGTAATAATTTGTGGTTTAAGTATGATTGTCTTTTATGATGAAATAATTCGAAATAAAGACGTATGAACTGAACTGATATATACCATGCTACTACATAGGTGAAATTACTATTATTTCTGTACTGTTATTGAGTGATACTATTTCTAACATATGTCATCTGAGTTGCTGTGTGTGTGATTGGCTGTATGGGTGTGTGAGTGGCTGTATGGATCTGTCAGTGGGTGTGTGAGTAGCTGTATGGGTCTGTGAATGGGATTGAAGTGGTATTCTATGTATTCTATGTGTGAGCGTGGCTGTGTCAGTGGTTGTTTGGGTATGTGAGTGGATGTTTGAGTTGATGTTTGATTAGGTGAGTTGGTGTGTGAGCGGCTGTATTGTAGAGTGAGTTTCTGTGTGAGTGGCTGTATAGTTGAGTGAGTGGGTATGTGAGTGGTTGTATAGAAGTGTTAATCGGAATGTAAATGGTTGTGTGTGTGTGAGTGGGTGTGTGAGGGTTAGGACTGGTAAGTGGCTGTGCTAAGAAGCTGTATTGTTGAATGAGTGGGTTTGTTAGAGGCTGTATCAGTAAATAAGTAAATAAGTAGGTGTGTAAGTAACTGTATAGATAGGTGTGTGGTTGTGTGAGTGGCTGTAGGGGTGAGTGAGTGTTTGTGTGAATAAATGTACGGTTGAGTGAGTTGGTTGTGTATGTGGTTGGATGCATGAGTGAATGGGTGTGTGAGTGGCTCTATGGATGAGTGAGTGTGTGTGTTTTAGTTTTATGGGCCTGTGAAAGGGTATGTGAGTGGTTGTGTGGGTGTGTGAGTGGGTATATGAGAGGCTGCATGGGATTTGAGAGGGTGTGCGAGTGGTTCTGTGGATGATATCATCAGTGATGTAATTTGAGATATCATCAGTGATGTCACTGACCATGTCATGGGTGATGTAATATGTGATGTCTTAAGCAGTGCACTGCAGGGCATAACATATAGTTAGCTCAGGTGACTATATCTGCTAAACTTTGCATGACCAAAATCTGAGGCTAACTATAATGTTTCTGTACCTTTGGTTGTTTAAGTGGATTTCTAATTTTTTTTTAAATCTAACTTCAACATCCCTGTAACCGTTATTTTTTTCAGTGAATTTCGAAGTTTTTTTTCTCTAAACTGTAACCTGTACCTTTGTGAATGGGTGTGTGATGGGCTGAATAGGTCTGTTAGTGGGTGTGTGAGTGGGTGTATTGGTCTGTGAGTGGGTGCGTGAGTTACTGTGTGGAACTGTGAATTTAAATGTGTGTGGCTTTATGGGTCTGTGAGTGCATGTGTGAGTGGGTATGTGGGTGTGTGAGTGGGTGTGTGAGTGGCTCTATCTGTGTGTGAGTGGCTCGGAGGGACTGTGAGTAGGTGTGTTAGGGGCTGTTTGGTTTTGTGAGTTGCTATTTGGGTCTGTGAGTCTGTGAGTGTATGTGAGAGGGGCCGAATGGGTGTGTGAGTGGGTGTGTGTATCAGTGTGGGTGTGTCAGTAGCTGTGTGCGTGACTGTGCCAGAACAGAACCTCACCTGCCCCTTTATTGAACAAGAGTTCACAGTTTTGTAGAAAACCCAACATGAGTACTGTTGTAATTTCATTCTCTGTTTCCGTTTGGTATCTTCCATTCCCTCCCCCCTGTTCTTGTCCCTCTTTCCCTCTCCTGATGGAACATGGCGAACGTTCTAATGTGAGCGCCTTGGGCCGTTGGCAGTTAGGGCAATGGATTTCGACCGAGAGAGAATAAATTGAAGTACTTCTTGATTCTGTCTCGTTATTTCACTGGCGACGAGTGAGTTGCGTGAAGGGCAACGCATCGATATCCCCTTCATGTGTGGCCCATCAAGAACGATTGAAGAAGAAGGTTTAAGCGGAAAGAAGATTATTGTTAAAGCAGCGTGCGGCGTAGAGGAACAACGGGGAAGTGGAGAAGGATATCATATCCGGGTTGTGTAAGCGTCGGAGCGGGAGGAGTGCCTTTCACTTTGTGGACGGCGCTCACGTTTGACGCTGGAACAGCCCAGGGGTGGAGCCTTGAATCGTCGGGTTTCAGCAGGAGGAGTGTCTTATTTAAAAGAAAAGAGATCTCGCTGAAGCAAGGACGACGTGAAAAAAAGGAAAGTTTCGCCTGGTGATCAGGGCGGTAAGAGTACTTTATGAAGGTGAGAGGAAAAAGTTGCTTTACTGAGGAAAAAATACGAGGGAAAAGAAATTAATAGGAATTGAAGCAGGAGGTTGGAGCGTGCCAGCAGAATACTATACAGAAATTATTCATCACCTTTGTGAGGTATTTAAGGGACAAAAGTACGGAAGTTGGTAATATTGGAAATTGATAACACTGATATTTATAAGGGCAATTGAAAGCAGGAAGTCATTGAATCTGATAGTCTGGAAGGAATTAATATGGCAGCGGCGAGCATGAGTCAACCGCCTCCTTTCCTATCTGAGGCAGGGGAACCTAGCATGACATGGAAGAAGTGGATTAAAGGGTTCGAGACTTATTTATTTGCCATTGGAGCTAATGGGTTCTCAGCTCTACGCAGACAGCATATATTGCTACATAATTTGGGAGCAGAAGGGAGGAAAGTTTTTGACAGGCTCCCTGATATTGAAGAAGATGAGGAAGATGGTGGGGACAGAGATGTTTATGCAGTGACACTTAAGAAGTTAGAGTTACAGTTTGCAGACGAAATAAATGTAGTTTTGGAGAGACATACATTTTATGGTAGAACACAGGGAAAGAACGAAAGTGTGAGCAATTACATCGCTATACTGAGAGGGTTAGCTAATACGTGCGAGTTCAATGAGTTGACTGATTCACTCATTAGGGATCAGTTAGTACGATGTACTAACAATAAAAAAATACAAGAGAAGTTGTTAGTTGGAAATCCAGATTTGAAGAAAGCAATAGAAATCGCCAAGAGTATAGAGCACACAGCGGTATGCATAAAAGAAATGTCTGTTCCTAGCGACAAGGAAGTAAATGAAATATGCGAGGATTTAAAATATGTCTGCGCTATCAATAGCAAGAAGAAACATGAAGTTTCTAATGAACAACAGAGGAAAACATTTATTCCAGAGAGTAAAATGAGATGTTTCAGGTGTGGCAGCACAGGACATTTGGCGAATAACATTGTGTGCTTGGCTAGAACGGCTACGTGTAGGAAATGTAACCGCAAGAAAAATGTAAATGCCATAGGCATGTATGATGAAAGCAATTGTAAGTTTGTCCTACAAGTGGATGTGGAAGGCACTGATGGTGTAAATATGGTAGATTTACCCAAATGTGAGATACAATTAGAGGGGAAAATGATAGAGGTTTATGCAGACTCATGTTCCCCTTTTACTTTCATTAATAGGGAAACATTCCACTTAAAATTCGACGGAAATGTGGTATCGCTCATTGAGCCAGATGTAGTGCCCGTGGGATACAATAAAGACCCTATTCCCTTGGTAGGGATGGCAGTCATGAGGATTATGTTCAAGGGAAGAAGTACAGTGGGCAAAGTGTATGTAGCCAAATGTGGGTCGAATCTTTTGGGATGGGCTCATCAAAAAGATTTAGGAATAAAACTTGACCCAAGTGCAGAAATTCCAGTTCTTTTGGTTGATAGATCGGTTTGTGGTACTGAATTAATTAAGGAATTTCCAGAAGTATTCACGGAAAATTTGGGATGCTTGAAGGATTTCCAACATAAAATAATTTTGAAGGAAAAGGCTAAACCTGTAGCACATAAGTGTAGAAATGTGCCCATACGGTTAAAAGAACCTCTCAAACAAGAATTAGAGAAACTCATTAGTCAAAATGTAATTGAACCAATAGAAAGTGCTGAGTGGGTGTCCCCCATTGTCATCACTTCCAAACCAGATAATAAAGGCATCAGATTATGTATTGACTTGAGGGAGTTGAATAACAATATATGGATTGACAGGCATCCATGACCAAATATAAATGAAATGGTAAGCCATATTGGAGATTCTGAGTGCTTTTCGGTTATTGATTTGTCATCAGCATACCACCAGATTGAATTGCACCCCACTAGTAAACCATTAACGTCATTTATTACACCATTTGGGCCGTTCAGATTTTGCAGAATGCCATTTGGTTTGGCTTCTGCAGCTGCAGTGTTTCAGATGGCGATGCAAAGGATACTTGAAGGAATAGGTCACGTATTGTGTTTCCAAGACGACCTTTTAATTTTTGGAAAAGATGAAAGGGAACATAATGAAAATTTTAAGGAAGTGTTGAATAGATTAAAAGAGGCAGGCCTAACTCTAAAAAAAGAAAAATGTCAGATTGGAGTTAAGTCAGTAACTTATTTAGGACATGTAATTTCTAAGGAGGGCATTAAACCTAAAATCAATTTGATAAATGCTATAAAGTCAGCACCGGTACCAACTACTAAAGAAGAAGTAAAGTCTTTCCTTGGGTTGTTAGAATATTATTCTAAATTTGTGAAATATTTTGCAGACATTACTCATCCTTTGCGGATATTGTTAAAAAAAAATCCAAAGTTTGAATGGGATGAAAACTGCGACCAAGCCTTCAATGTGTTGAAAGAGTGTATAATAAATGCACCGTTTTTGGGGCATTTTGACACATGTAAATCCACTATACTTACAACAGATGTTAGCACAAAAGGATTGGGAGCCACTTTAAGTCAGGTAGTTGACGGTGTTGAGAGGATTGTAGCTTTTGCATCCCGGTCATTGTCCGATGCGGAAGCAAGATACTTCGTAGTGGAAAGGGAAGCTTTAGCGTGTTTTTGGGCTGTAAAACATTTTAGGGTTTTCTTATGGGGAATCCCTTTTGTTATAAAAAAAGATCACAAGCCACTCACTAATGTTTTCTCAGTTAAGAATATTGAAAGAACCACACCTAGAATTTCTAAATGGTTCCTTGGATTAGAAGGGTATAACTTCAGAATTGTGTACATTCCAGGATCCAGTAATCACGCAGCGGATTTCTTATCAAGGTTACCCTTACAAGCTAATGAGGAAGAGATGAGTGGTACTGATGAATATGTGGTAGCCACCATAATGGAGGGCATACAAGAAGATGAATGGATAGTGAGTGTAGATAAGGATTCCACACTTAAAAGGGTGAAAGAACTGATAACCAAGGGTTGGCCTAACGGATGTTCTGAACTAGACAGTAATCTGAGAGGATTTTGGGAAGTGAGAAATGAACTTTTCATACAAGATGAAAATGTGTATAGGGGTAAAAAACTTGTGCCTCCTGAAAATTTACGTGAGAAATTGGTGGAATTAGCACATGAAGGACATTTAGGGTGCAGTTTAACGAAAAACAAGACCAGATTACACTACTGGTGGCCAGGTATGGATTCCATGGTGGAAATCAAAATTAGACAATGCATAAGTTGTGCTAACAGTGACAAGAGTAAACATTTACAAAAAAGTGAGATCTCAGCTGTGGAGGTACCCAATGTCCCTTGGAATAAATTGGCATTGGATATTGTTGGTCCGATTGATGTTAAAGGATTTAAAGGAAGATTCATTCTTACATTAGTGGATTACCACTCTAAATGGGTTGTGATTAAAATTGTAGACAGTGTAGTCACGAGCACAGTCATAACGTTCCTACAAGATGTTTTCAGAAGTGAGGGAGTACCCCAAATTTTGATAACAGACAATGGGGTACAATTTAAATCTTCTTTAATGAAGGAGTTTCTACATGCATTTTCAGTGAAGCATCAGTATTCCGCATTATATTGTCCCAGGGCTAATGGCCTTGTACAGCGGGTTAACAGAATGATTAAAGATTGTATCCAATTGAATGTTGTTAAAGGTACAGACATAAAATATGAATTAGAGAATATGATTTGGTCTTACCTAATAACACCTCACTCTATTACCAAGGTGTCACCTTTCAAGGCACTCAAAGGAAGAGAACCTGGTTCTAAATTAAGTCATTTATGGTTGGTTGGGAACGATGTGGAAATGGTCAATAGAAGGGAAATAATGGAAAGAATTGAACGCCAACAAGGGCGATATGTTGACAAGTACAACTCCAAAGTTTCTGAAAGGAAGAATATTTGGAAGGAAGGTGATTGGGTAAGAGTGAAATTACCTAGATATACTCATTCAAGTTGTTCAACATTTTCGGATAAGAAAAGAATCTGTAAAGTTTTCAAAAATGTAGTATGTCTTGATGATGGGCAAGTGTGGAGTCAGGACAGAATAACCAGAGACAACAGTATTGACACTGGGAGTCCGGTTGAAAACCAAATACCGAAGGTAAATGGACAATTGCATTACAAACCTGAGAATAGATACTTAAGGAACCAATGTAAGAAACCAATATGGCATAAAGACTATAACATGACCTAGACAAATGTCATTCCTGTCATTCTATTGTATAGAAGGGAGATGTGTTGTAATTTCATTCTCTGTTTCCGTTTGGTATCTTCCATTCCCTCCCCCCTGTTCTTGGCCCTCTCTCCCTCTCCTGATGGAACATGGCGAACGTTCTAATGTGAGCGCCTTGGGCCATTGGCAGTTAGGGCAATGGTTATCGACCGAGAGAGAATAAATTGAAGTACCTCTTGATTCTGTTTCGTTATTTCAAGTACATTATACTTGTTGGGTAATAACTGGTGCATTTTCTACACTACATCTGTGCAATGGACCAGGGAGAAATGTCTCCCGCGACCTTGTGGGTGTTTTGGCAATTTGATTGTTCCTCGTGGAATTTAACACCAAAAACAAAAAGATAAAATGTACTCACGATGAGCACCACCAGTATAGCTGTCTTGGATGTTCGAATTGATAAGAATCAAATAGAATTGACCACTAGCTTGCACATTAAAATGACAGATCACAATAACGCATTACACTTCACAAGTTTCCATCCTCCCCAGTCAAGAGAAAATTTACCATATTCACAAATGGTGAGGGCAAAAAGAATTTCATCTCAACCGGAAGTTGGGGCAAGAGCAATTGATTACATCAAATTGAAGTATGCACAATGAGGGTACCCATTGTCATGCATAAAGAAGGCGAAAGGAAGTATTCATCAAAGAACCAGAAATGAATTATTAGCAAAAAGACCAAAAATTACAAAAAAAGTCCAAACAGTGTTTTCAACTAAGTCAAGGAATATCAAGAGAATAATACTACAAAGATGGGAATTATTGCAGAATGAGACAGATTTTCATAAAATGTTTAAGAATCGTCCAATAATTGCTTATAAAAGGTCACAAAACCTCAAGGAAATATTGAAGAGCAACTGAGAACCACAACCTACCAAAAAGGATGGTATGCGTAAATGCCAGAATTGTACACACTGCAACAATGTTATAGTCAGCAAAAAGATCACCCATGCCTTAACATGGGAGTCAGTGCCACTAAATTACTCTGCGGATTGTAATATTTCTAATATAATATATTGCATTAAATGCCCATGTGGCCTATTGTATAAAGGAAAAACAGAGAGGAGGGTCAAAACAGGAATCACAGAGCATAAAAGTACAATACACAGAAAATAAAAACTCTAAGATTCTTAGTGTTAGAAGTTGTTTGTATAAGGACAGGGGAAGGTCAAAACAAAATTTTATTGCAGAGAGAAACGTTTTGGATAAACAAATTCGAAACTTTGATTACAGGGGGTCTAAATAAAAAACTTGAAATGAGCGTGTTTCTGTAATATAATGGTAATGTTCTTATACTTCAGCAAGCTAACTACTAAATAGACAAGGCCCCTTCAATCTTGAAGTCGTTTGTATTCAGTCAGGAAGATATATAATCCTTTAGGAATATCATTTTGGAAGGTAACTGTGAGAAAATATAACGTGAATGTTTTTAATAAGTAATGAACGTTGCTCTGTTATGCCTGATCAGTTTTTCAGTTTAACATGGCCACCATCAAGTGCATATCTTATAACCCATGATAAGAAGCTATGTATTTGATGTTATTGTGATCTTGAGGTGGAAATATTTCGGGGACATGATGATGGAAGACTTTTGGCATATAAACATAACATGTTGAACGTTTGATGTGGAGACAAAGTCAAAAAGCATAATAAGAGATGAAGCACATTGAATTGGTTTACAGCGTGATTCAGGTTCTTGTGTAGAAGGCTACTGGTAAAAGTAGATGCCAGAAGACATGAGAAATAGGTACAAACATGATATCACTGATCTTAATGCACCGGAACATGATTAGCCCTGTGCTGGAGACACAATATGTTAAAATGGCCACCACGGATTGAACAGTTTGAAGATTTTTTACTCGCATTGTTGGCTTGGAAACAGAGGGATGAATTCTGTCATTGATGTTCACAGGAGGTGGCTCAGTCAGGTGTTCAAGCTCAACCAGCAACGTTTAAAAAGTGGCGGAACGTGGCATGTAGATTAGCATTCGTTTGGTTCATGGAGAAATATCGAGGAGTTTGCAGGTACAGATTTTCTGCAGGATGGCAGCCTGAGCTTGTTGTAGAAGGTAGTAAACTACGTGAGTTTAATTTTCACTTGTTATTTTTTATAGAGAATTGAACGAAGGAAGAATTGAGGGGACGAAGTTGGTTACCACTCAGGTAAATCCTAGGTGTGTAGGGCTGAACATAGATATTGAGGTCGTTGTTTGAGTATTTATTTGGGGTTTTCTAATTTGTTTATAGTATAGATTGGTACATAGGTGGTAGTTGATTGGCAACAGAAGCAGATTCATCTTCATGAGATGAGAAATATTCAGCAATAGCACTTCCTAAAATACAGTTGTAAACGGCAGTGTCTGCCTTAAGTTAAACAGAAAACGTTTCATATATGTTATTCATAAAGGCATGTCCACAAGCGATGTATACAAGTCTTCTTTTATTGTTCTTGAGTGCGAAAATTCCCAGCAACAAATGAAAAACGGGCCAACACGTGTTTCGTCTGTACCACAATAGGTATGCAGACTTTGTCAAGGCAACAGCATCGGTAGTAGAAAGCCGCAATGAATCAGTTGTCCTCAAGTTTTAAGAGCGCGTCAAAACCAATAGAAAGAACGAGAAGGCGTGACACATCAAAAAAGTCTCTATAGCTCTCTTGGAAATATACAATTATCGGCAATACGGAACAGCAGGACCACTGTGGTACAGGTAATGAGTATAAGTTGAGTAACTATAGTATGGTGGATCCTTACTGAGAAGCTAATGCAGGTAAATATGTCAAAAGGATGAGCCACGCCTTGTGTAAGTCAGCAATCTGTGTAAATCAAACGATAACAGATCGTCAAGAGTGGTAATTAAAAGAGGGAAGACCACGCCATGGTAAGCCGGCTCCCGTATGTGACACCACGCAAACCGAACGTCTGATGCTGTAGTAAGCAAGAGCAAGATGTTAATGATGACGTTAGTAGTTGTGGATTTGCATTTTTTTAAATAAATCATTGTGAAGGACACTTTACCTTTGGGAATCACATTTTCGGGTAGTGGACTAGAAGAATGGTAATAATGCTCCTGTTGTCTCCTGAGGGAATCGCCCGGACTTTGCTGCTGTCTCCTCTCTTGCCCTGCTGCTGCCCTTTGTGCTGGTCTCCCCTCGCCGCCGCCACTCCATCAACGCGGCTGACGAGAGGGGTGGACCACAGGACCCAGAAGGCTTAGCGGCGCTCAGCCGTTAGCGGGACTTTCGCGCCAGGCGGCGCTTGAAATTGACGAGCGCCCCGGCAGAGCGGGTGCTCCTGTTGTCTCCTGAGGGAATCGCCCGGACTTTGCTGCTGTCTCCTCTCTTGCCCTGCTGCTGCCCTTTGTGCTGGTCTCCCCTCGCCGCCGCCACTCCATCAACGCGGCTGACGAGAGGGGTGGACCACAGGACCCAGAAGGCTTAGCGGCGCTCAGCCGTTAGCGGGACTTTCGCGCCAGGCGGCGCTTGAAATTGACGAGCGCCCCGGCAGAGCGGGTGCTCCTGTTGTCTCCTGAGGGAATCGCCCGGACTTTGCTGCTGTCTCCTCTCTTGCCCTGCTGCTGCCCTTTGTGCTGGTCTCCCCTCGCCGCCGCCACTCCATCAACGCGGCTGACGAGAGGGGTGGACCACAGGACCCAGAAGGCTTAGCGGCGCTCAGCCGTTAGCGGGACTTTCGCGCCAGGCGGCGCTTGAAATTGACGAGCGCCCCCGCTTCGCGGGCACGTGCGCGGGCACCGCCGGGCTAAGCCCGGGCAAAGGGCGGGCCGTCTGTGGCCGTCAGGGGCCGGAGTAGGCCGGGCTGGGCCACCCCCCTTGGCTGTATTCTGCAACATCTATGAGGACCGGCTCTCTAACATAAGATGATTCAATACTCTGTGTGGTGTTCGCTTGCTGGTGTGCTCCCTTGCCATTTCTAACGCTGCTGTTACTGCTTCCTGAATGGGCAAGAGAAAGCTAGCTGAGAGTTCTGGGGGAACAGGGGGTAATGGTTCCTTGCCTAAAGTCCGGAAAATCAGGAAGCCTCGACGTGCTGGCAAACAGCCCGACCCGGAGGGGACTTTGTCACGTATTGGTGTTCTAGTGGGGGAGTGCGAAGCCATCCTTGGTTCCGACCAGTCATCGACGGATGATGGCCTGGTCATTGTCCAATCTTCTGCTGACTCTGGACATGTTAACTCTATGCCAACACCTATTGTGCCGGAAATGTTCCGTTGTAAGCCTACTGCAAGAGTTGCTAAGGGGGTTAGCAAAGCGGATGTGCTCGAGGGTTCGAATGTTGGGGACAATACTCTATTGTGTGATTCAGTTGATACTCAGAGCAGTGTTCCTGCTGTTCCTTGTTTTAATAGGTTTTCTCCCTTGATGAACGAACAGGTTGTCGCCAGTGGGGTCCCATGTGAATCTTTGTCGCATTCCCCTGCTATCCCCTTAGGCAATTCTATCGACTCATCTGTTAACCCCTTATTAGATCTTATAAAAACGGTTAACCTGTTGAGAGATGAAGTCAGCGCTTTGAAATTAGTGATAGAATCCCTGACTAACAAAGCAGGGTTGTGTTCTGTTGTCCCACACCATGCCCCTGCCACTACTTTATCTAACCCCTCTCTTGCTCCAGATAATCCCTTAGGAACTCAGACTGATAGGACAGGCCTTTTTAACCCTCGCCCTAAGGGTTATGCCACTTATAGTAATGTAGTCAAGGCCAATACGAACCACATTTTGGTTAGCTTACCTGATAACACCAAATGTTCTTTGCTGGGCAGAACAAGTCATCCAAAGAGGCCGGGTGCGAGAAGTGACCATGACACCTTTGACCAGGGGTCCCGGGTCGGTCGGAGCGATCATAATGTCCAACCCAAGGGCTACGTCGTAGATTCCTCCAACATAATCTACATGACCAATGTACCCAAATTGCTACCTAAGGGCGGCACAGAGTCCCCTGAGTCGCTGACCAATAAGGCAATCCACTGGTTGAGACATGTGAGGGGCTGTCGTTCAGTTATTAGGGAGGATATCTCCAGAGCTACGAGATTTTCTTCACCCAGAGCTTTTGTTGATTGCATCGAATTAACTCTTAAAAGCAATTACCTTGCTGAAAATCTTCTAGCACTTGAGTTTAGAACTTGTCCCCCAGAGGGTTCTTCCATTCAACTGCGAAGCTATCTCTCGCATGATCTAGGGGGGTTGAAGCGAGGCCTCTGTAGCGATAGGGATTTAGATGGTTCATCCCTGGATACCAATGACTGACTACACAGTGAGGGAGGTGTTGGCTTTTGGGACAGGGGCGAGAGGGTGAGGGTCACTGAGCACCAGGAGTCTATTATGGCTAACCCTTGCATTGACCCCTGTCCTATATTTGCCAACCAAGTGGTTACAACTTTGAGTAGCAGTCATTTTGTCTTTGTTCCGGAATCTTGTCAGGGGTTTGACCCATCCGCCAGTAACTCTACAGTGGATTCGCAATTCACTATTCCTGATATCGACGGTCCTCCTTTGGCTGGTGGCTCTCTTTGCTCTTGGAACATTGCTGGTTTGAATTCCAAGCTAGCTATTCCTGATTGGGTAGCTTTTATTAACACAATGGACATTTGTATATTCCAGGAGACTTGGCTTCTTGAACCACGCTTTTGTATGGGCTACTTAAATTTTCACATTCCGGCAACCAAGGGATCCCACGGGCGTCCATCAGGGGGTTTAACTATCTGGTTAAGAAGCGAATTGAGTCTGACAACTAAGCTTCCCCATACGGGAAGCAGTGATATCCAACTGTTGAGGTTAGACCTTGGTTTATTGGGTACAATCGACATATATAATGTGTACGTTAGGGGTTCTAGAGGTGCAAAATCTTCGGTCATTGATGACTTACTTCGCCTGTTTGACCTTTACTCAGCTGACACCTTCGTCATCGTTGCAGGTGACTTTAATACATCATTCGAACCTCTTGTTGATAATAAGTGGGACCTACAGGACAGTGAAGAGTTTTGCTGGGGTATTCCCCCCCTGGAGTTGTCCCCTATACCAAGATGCTCAGATGTCGCCATTCAGATTAATTCCCTTTGCATGGAAAGGGGCCTGAGGGCTCTGAATGGTAGGATGCCAGGCGACCGCAAGGGCACCTGTACATTTAATAATGGGCTGAGCAGGAGTCGAATTGATTACATCCTGGCTGATATGAAATTATGGCACTCCCTCGTTGACATGGAAATAGTGTCCCTTCCAGAGAGTGATCATAACCCCCTCTGTTTATCACATAAATGGTGGAAGGTGTACGGTGGCCCTGCTGAGGCCAGGGTATCGCCCCCTTCCGCTGTGGTGCCATCCAACGATATGCGTCGTCTGAGATGGTCTGGACTTATGGGGAATCCTACCACCCTATCAAAGATCATAGAGGAGGTGAATGGCTCCATCATTGCTATTGAGTCAGTTTTAGCCGCTGAGGGGAACCTGAGGGATGTAACATCAGTGCACGATAGTTTATTTGCAAAACTGAAATCCTATTTCTTCACAAAAGTGAGACCAGGACCAAGAGGCGCTAACCAACAAGCCTCTTGGTATAATAGAGAATGCAGGGAGGCAAGGCTATCGCTTGGGTCTGCCCTGAAGGGTGGCGATGTTAGCCTGGTACGGCATAGGAGAATCGTTTACAAGAGCTGTGTCGCTAAAGCTAAACGCCAATGGGATGGCAAAAAGTGGGAGGACCTCCTTGAAGCTAGTCTCCGGAATGATAGTAAATTATTCTGGAGTATTGTAAAGTGGGGTTCTGGTGCACAGTCTGAGTGTCCCCAAAATAATGTTTCACATGAGAAGTGGGTGGACTATTTCAAACCGCAGTATGCTTCTCCTACCGATCCTTCTGATAGCTATGGGTCCCCCCAGTTGTTTAATCCAGAAGATAACTTTTCTATTTCTGAGGTTGATCTGGCACTGGTGGGAGTGGCATCTGGTAAGGCTCCCGGACCTGATGGTGTTCCTGCGGATGTCTTTCTGTATGACAAGCTAAAATGGGGGAGGTATATACAGCTGATTGCTAACGCGTTGGCCCATGGAGCTCCAATTCCATGCTCTTGGAAAGCCGCGGAAATAATTCCGGTGTACAAAAAGGGTGACCGTTCGCTTCCTGAGAATTATCGGCCTATCAGTTTGATTGATGCGATTCAAAAGATCACTGGTAGACTGATTTTAAATTGTGTTCATCTCTGGATTGCGTCAAATAATATTTTATCCCCATTTCAAGCCGGATTCCGCCAGCACATTAGCACTGTTGACCAAGTCTTCCGTTTTACTCTTCTTTATTGGAAGACTGTGGTCTTGGGTAAGGGAAATTTGTATGCAGTGTTCGTGGATCTAAGGGCCGCCTTTGATTTAGTCCCTCGTTCAAAACGGTGGCAGACTCTAAAAGATTTGGGGCTTCATGGCGGATTGTTGTCCCTAATCCAGAGGCTTCATGAAGATAATTTGGCTAGAATCAGATGGGGCGGCCAGGGCATGTTGACCGAGGATTTTCCGGTCCAGAGAGGTGTCAGGCAAGGCTGTGCAATGGCCCCCACTTTATTTTCCCTATATATTAATGACATAGCGGATCGACTTTTGGAAGCACACGTTGACGCTCCCGTTCTTGGCAACACTAAGGTCCCAATTTTAATGTTCGCTGACGACACACTTTTAATTGCTAAGACACCTGGCGGCCTTCAGCGTTCATTAAATATTTTTGAGTCCTTTTGTGTTGATCGTGGCCTGGAGGTCAATATTAAAAAAACCAAGCTTATGACATTCAGGCCTCACAAATCTTTTAAAAATCAATTTGTTTTGTTTAACAATCCACTAGAACAAGTGCAGGCTTTTAATTATCTTGGAGTTAATATCCAAAATAATTTTGCATGGAAGTTACAGAGAGATCTGACTACTCTAAAACACAGGCAGTTAGCTGGTGTACTAGCTGCTGAATTCAAAAAGTCTCCCTCGAAGCCCATTAGACCCGTGTTACTGGTCTATAGTGCCAAAGCGGTGAGCTCGGCACTTTATGGTGCGGAACTGTGGGGGTACGAGAACCTGTCTTCCTTAACCATCTCGGAAAACAAGTTCTTGCGCAGTATCACCTCCCTCCCGCAGAGCACACCTTTAGTCCCCCTAAGGTATGACCTTGGGAAGAACTCTATAGCTGATGTAGCCAGGCTTCGACCTATCCTTTATTGGCGTCGCCTATGGACCACTCCGGCGTTGGCAGAGTATGCAGAGGGTTTTCTTGACATATTGGCGATGGTGGGCTCCCGGAAGATTGCTTGGCTTAACGAAACTAGAAAATCCCTTGAGGCTTTGGGGTTGAGCGAACTTTGAGATAACCCTACAGCAGCTATTTTTCCATCTAAAGCTCTCTTGAAGGAGAAATACTGGGAGCTGGTAAACACAAAGGTACTCTCTGCCACTAAACCCTTTTCGCTTTCGGACGAATTTATGAACATCAAACTCGTCCCTAGGCTAGAACACTTTTGGGATCTTGTAACCAAAGTTCTTGATAGGAAATTGTTTTTCCAGATGCGGGTGGGAGCGTTGCCCTTAAATTCATTTGTAGCCCAGTGGGAACCCCAGAAAAGTAATTTATGTCCCTTTTGCAAATCCCAGGTGGAAACATTAGCCCATATGTTTTTTGTATGCCCTGCTTACTCGGCCCCGAGGCGTGTGTGGTTGAAACCCGTTTGCCTATTATTGGGCACTAGACAGAGTGTTGAAGCAGGAAGGCTCCTTCGCACTTGCACTGACCCGGTAATTGTTGTGGGGGTTGCCAAATTTCTGGGGTGGGCATGGATTATAAGAGCTAAGAGTATCAGATAGTAAAGTCAGACCTCTGGTATGTTTTACCCAATGATCTTTTTATTATATGCTTTTTAAAACTTGTAAATATTTTAAGTAGTTTCGCTTTTACACTGATTCTTGTTAAATTATTTGTGTATTTTGTTCCTGTACTTGTTTTGTCTCGCTTTTATGACTTTTGTCGAATAAAGCTGTTTGGATTGGATTGGTAATAATGCACCATGAATGTGGTTTGTTAATGGATACCGGGGAGATCCTAATTGCCAGGTCGAACGTTTTCTCAATAGAGGTAATATTTTGTTTTTTTGAGAGTTAATAATTTGTGTTCTCAAAATTTTAGTGCCCCCTGATGAAGGGACACGTGAATCTGAAATGCATAGGGCGAAGAACAACAGTAATCAAAATAATTCACATGTTAAAGATTGGAAAATTAACATGAAATGACATTTTGTAAAAGTGTAATTTTATTGGTACAATGATTATGATGCAATGATAAAAATTGCTTGAGCAAGAACGTATTTCAAAAGAGGAAATAACAACATAAACCAATAAAAAGTTGAAAGAAAACGCTTCATTTATTGTGATTACATTAACAGTAACAAATCTAGAAGTAAATAGAGAGCACAGTGTGGTTGTGTCTTGTCACACACTCTAAAAAGCTATGCATGTTGGTGTTTCAGGCCTCTGGATCCTGAACCTTTACCCACATACAGTACCCACAGGGACATTGGCTGGTCCCTGATCCAATGTGCACGTGTTAAAATGGAATTTTTGGTTGGCTAGGGCATTTGCCAAAGTTGGGCAGAAACCACCACTCTAGTAAGGATAAGGGAGTTACACTCCTAAAATAACCACTGCTCACCCCCTTGGTAGCTTGGCATGAGCAGTCAGGCTTATCTTAAAGGCAGTGTGTAAAGCATTTGCACATAACCAACAGCAATACAGTGTAAGCACTACAAAAGGACACCACACCAGTTTAGAAAAATATCCAATATTTTTTATATATTTAAGACAACACCGAAAACGATAACAATCGACAATACAGTACTTATAAATCTTCAATTATCAAAATAGGCTTGAAAAATTGGTCCTTGATGTCGATAGCTCCGTCCTGGTCTATCACGGCGTCATAAGCAAACAAATCCAAACACTTCTGGCTGACTGCGGTATTGCGGGCCAGCTAAGGTGTCGGGAAGACCGTAAACAGTACCTTTTAGAAATGCAGGGCGTCGGCGACCTCTTGCTGAGCTTCCGAAAGCACGGCGTCCAAAGGTGATGGTTCCCGAGGTCGGTGCAGGAGTCGTCGGGCCATTGAAGTCACACGAGTTGCAGGTCGAACTCCCCTGTTGAAGTCAGGAGCGCTGGTGTCGGCAGGCGTCGGGTGCTGCGGTGCGAAGTGCAGCAGTTCAGTGTGCGGAGAACTCAGGTTGCGTTGCAAGCAGTGGCTCGGTGGCGGCATGAGGGGCATCGTCGGTGAGACCAGGGTCCCAGTGCGAGGTGAAGGCAGTACTCAACGTGGTGCTGGCAGGTCATGGTGCAAGCAGCGATGTCGTCGTTGTTGAAGCGCTGTCGTTGGCTGACGAACTGGAGTCGATGGTGCCGGCGTTGGTAGGCCAAGGCTGGGGTGCGGGATGAGGGCAGTGCGTTGTGTAACTTTATGAGCAGTGCCCTCGAACCACGGTGCCAGCAGCGGCATACATTTTGGCATGGAGCGTCGTCGTCGGGGATACCAAGGCATCGTGGTGAAGTTATGCGGTGCAGAGTTTGGTACCCACAGGTCGTGGTGAGAGTTGCAGCTCGTGGTGGCGTCAGCAGGCATCGTCGGTAAGACCAGTGTTGCAGTGCGGCAGTGCGGCGGTGCTTTCTGCTGTGCCTTCAGGACACGGAGTCAGCAGTAGCATCGTAGACAGCATCGGGTTGCTTTTTCCTCTGTTTCAGCACAAAATACAAAGTCCCCAGTGCGGAGGGCAGAAGAGCTTGAAGTCTCTGCTGTTCCTGAGACTTCTTGAAAAGGGGGCAAGCTCTACCTCAAGCCCATGGAGAAACTCACAAAAGTGGATTGCAGAAAGTTAAGTTCAGTCTTTTCACTGCCCAAGACAGAAACAGTCACTGCCGGCCAACACAGCCAAGCACACAGCAAAGTGGTAGTTCTTCCTCACAGCTTCTCCAGCTCTTTTTCTTGGCAGTCTTCTTGATCCAAAAGAGTTCTAAAGTTCAGGGGTCTGGGCCCCAATATTTACATCCCTAAATCCTTTGATCACTTAGGCAGAGAGTGTCTGCGCCCAGCCAGAACCAGTTCTGCCTTCTCTGGTGTGAATTTCTGGCAGAAGGTGGAGATGGCATGGTCAGAGGCAGACCGGGCCCTTTGGGGTGCAAGGAAATCTCCTCCCCCTTTCCACCTAGACTATCTGGAGTCACTCCTGCTCCCCAGCCTTCTGTCATCCTAAACCCAGACAGGCAATCCACATTTCAGCATATGGGATGACTGAGCAAGAAAATACCTACTTTCTAAAAGTGGTATTTTCAAACACAGAATGTAAAAATTACCTTCACTAAAAGATGCATCCTTACATTCTGAGTTCAGGCAAACTAAACTTTATTTTACCACCTAATTCCCCGGGCCAGTTATGTTTATAAGATGTTATAAACACAATCCCCATTATGTACTATGGGGAACAGCTAGCCTTGCAATAGCGAAAAATGAGATTGGCCGTGGTTCACTATCAGGACATGCCACACACACACCAGGGCATGTCCTACCTTTCACATACACTGCACCTGGCCCACAGGGGAACCTTGGGCCTACCTTAGGGGTGGCTGACATGTAAGAAAAGGGAAGGTGAGGGACTGGCAATTGTGTGCACTGGCCAAGATGACATGGCAGTTACAAACTGCGCGCAGACTCTGCACTGGCGGGTCTGAGTTACTTTTTCAGGCCTACTCCCGTGGGTGGCACAATCAGTGCTGCAGGCCCAGTAGTAGCATTTGATTCACTGGCCTGGCGCACTCAGTGCACCTTACTAGGGACTAACAAGTAAATCATATAGGCAAATCATGGAAACACCAATCCATAACGCATTTTCCCACAGGATCACTTGCGCTTTACCACTGATAAGCAGTGAGAAAAGGCGCAGAAACACTAAGCCAGCACAAACAGAGTCAGAACCGGAGGTCAGAAAGCAAAAAACTCAGGTGAAATACGCCAAAATATACCAAGTCTAACAGCACCCTAGTAACTAGTTGTACTCGTTAAACAAGTCTCCTAAATAGGGAAAGGATTCAAGAAAATAGACAAATAACGAGTGCTTCCTCCAACCATAGTTTTTAGAATCTTCTGTATTCCCATATCCACTACCCTTTCAAAAACCTCCATATTCTTTCCTACTAAGAAAAGGGGTGGAGAGACATTTGATTTAGGT
Organism: Triturus cristatus; assembly: GCF_964204655.1. Classification (NCBI taxonomy): domain Eukaryota; kingdom Metazoa; phylum Chordata; class Amphibia; order Caudata; family Salamandridae; genus Triturus; species Triturus cristatus. The sequence goes on along the minus strand of NC_140591.1, from coordinate 1,206,691,515 downwards.
TTTTGTCCTAATTTATTAGCCAATAGTCTAAGGAGACGTTCTTCAAAGACTCTTCTTAATCTTATTTTTTTTTTTTTAATCTAAGATTTCTCAAACTCAAACCTATTTACCTTCATTTTTGGTGCGAAACTGAAACCATTTTCTAAAACCTTTATCTCAGGTGTATGTAATACCCAACTTGACAAATTTATAACAGGGACTTCATCTATCACCAATATTGTTTGTTTCTTGTTTTATATACTCTTGGGGGGATGATTTCATGTGGTTTGACCCCTACCCTGGTTCATATTGTATCTCTGACCCCATCTGGGTTTTTGGTTAAAAAAAGACCCATATTCGTTATTCGCCCCATTCCCATATTTACTTCTTTAATGGGACTATCATCATCACTACTAGATCCAGAAGTATCTGAAACAGTTACATGTTTTTTACCTCCTCTGAAATAGATCGGTCTGTTATTTGCATGCCTTTCCCAACCTTGTTTTTTTTTTATCCTATTAATATTCCTCCTTTAGGAAGGGATATGTGGGTTTATAACTGTACCTACTGACATCTTTTTTTATTTTAATGTTTTCTTTTTTGTGAGGTATTCCTTATAGCCCTCAATATCCTGATTAATCTCCCCTAATTTTTGATTTGCATCATCCAGTGCAGTATTTTCTTTAAAGCTGGTTCTAGTTTATCAATTACTACTTTTTCAATTATAGTTATCTCCTGTGCCATCTCAATTATATCAGGAGCATCCAGTCTCTACTGCATATGTTTGCTATCTGTGTTCAGGTTTCTAAAATATTTTTTATTTTCTATAAACAATCCATGTTCGTTCCTAATCTTTAAACCTATTGGGATTACTGCTGATTTCACGTATTTTATTATCAAGTCAGCATGTAGCTCTGTTTGTATTCGCTTTTTCTTTAGATTTGCCAACTTTCCCCATTTTTCATCATTCCCTGATACCACAGTTAGTCCATTTCCATTCATAGTATTTATAATACTATTATATTGATCACCTGTGAAACCAACTGTTTTAAAGGAATCCATATTATTCACCCCGTTCGGTGGTGATACCTCCTTTTTACTCTTTTCGTTGAAAATGAAGAGAAGAGATTTAACTTTTTGAGTCCAAAACACAAAGGGTTCTACAACCTCAAGGGTTGTACAGGTAAGTCTATAAAAACAGAGAGGGACCCCACTCTCCAGGGAAACATATGGTATGATGAGTGAGATTTTCAGTAGAGTATGAATTGGATGTGAGATCTAGTGAAGCATAACCAAAGGGAGCTTTTTATTTGACTGGCTAGTCTAATTGTCCTGTACAGTAGAGCTTGAACTGGGGCAATTGGTGTGTTTATATTTGTAAGTGTGTCCTGTTGAAGTTTCATTTCTGTGAAATGAGTATAAGGCCCAGAACAGATTGCCAAAACGTAATGAGGAGGAGGTCCATACAGCCCCCCTCACCAGGATGATTTTGGCCCTGGGGATCCCATTCCCCAGGGCCTTACCAAAATTCAATGGGGAGGGGCCCATGCAACCCCCCTGGGTCTGGCCTCTTGCTCCCAGGTGCCCTGGAGCCCAGCAAAGACACCAATTCTGTTGTGTTGGGGACCATGGGGAGCCTGATTACCCCTCTGGTCCCTGCCTCCAGCAGTAGCCAGCATTGCTCACACATGTCAGGAGCACTATCCAATGCTGCTACCTGCATGTGGAAGAAATTCTCCCTGTGAGCTGTCAAAGTTCCTGCCAAGCGAGAGCAAACAGCTATGTATCGGGGGGGTGCACCGAAAGACATAGAAAGCTGGCCTTGGAGGTGATGCCCATGGACATAATTGGCTCCTGGAGGGAGGCCACATGACTCTACTCCTATATTTTAAATGAGTTGGCCCTGGGGAGGTTCCTCAGGACATATATGGGCCATGAGGGAGTCAGCGCGGAGCTGCATGTTAGCAGCTCACTCTCGGTCAAAGCAATGCTGGCTCCTGCAGGAGGCGAGGTGTTGGCAGGGACTGTGGGGGCCTTGAGGCTCCCCCTTCGGTCCCGAACACTTCAAAGTGGGTGCCCAGGGTGGCACCAGAGCACTGACACTAGAGGCCAGGCCCCAGGGGATGGGGTCACAGGGCCAAAATTGGCATGAGAGGGGGGCCCATGCCCCCTTATATATTTATTTATTGTTAAATTGAAAAAAGAGGCCAGGCCCTGGAGGATGGGGTCCTCTGGGCCAAAATCAGCCCAGGAGGGGGCCGCTCAGCCTCCCGTCCTTCAAATATATAAACAAAAGTTTTTTTAAAAGGACGGGTCCTGGGGATAAGGCCCCAATACCAAAATTGGCCTGGGGAGGGGGGCTGCTCGGCCCTTCTTTTAAAAAAAAGGCTAGGCCCCATGGACCCCCTCCCCTGTTCAAAATAGATCTGACCCCAGAGGATGGGGTCCTCATGGCCAAAATTGACCCAGGGAAGGGTGGCCCGTGTCCCCCCTCCCTGAATAAATTAAAAAAATTATGTTAAAAAGGACAGGCAAGTTACCGGAGGCCCTGCCCATTTTCCTCAACACTCTGCAAATGCACCTCCTAGCACACTGTTGGTTGGGTGATGAAGTCCCCATGGACGCTGAGGGTCTTTGGGGGCCAACAAGCCCTCCTGTTACCTCCAGTAAGACCCAAACAGCCTCATTGCTGAGAGGACTTGGGAGGCCACGACCCCTTTGTCCACCACTCTCCAAATGTACCTCCTGGCACACTGCTGGTTGGGGAATCAAGTCCCCATGGGCTCCAGAGGGTCCTTGTGTCTAACAAGAGCTCCTGCTACCTCCACTCAGTCCCACATAGCAGGATTGCTGAGAGGTGGTCATGGGCCATGTCCCATCTTTCTACCACTCTGCTAATTCACCTTCTGGCACATTACTAGTTGGGGAATGAAGTCCCCTTGAATGATGAAAGTCCTTGGGGGTCAACAAGCCCGCCTAGTACCGCCAGTAAGTCCCAAGCAGTGGGATTTCTGAGAGGTCATCTCCCCTTTCTCCACCAATCTGCAAACGCGTCTCCTGGTTGGAAGATGAAGTCTTCTTGGCTGCTGAGGTTCCGTGGGGGGGCAACAAGCCCTCCTGTGAACTTCTGTAAATATCACACAGTGGCATTGCTGAAAGGTCTTTAGAGGCCTTGTTCCCTTTCTCCACCAGTCTGCAAACGTGCCTCCTGGCACACTACTGGTTGAGGGATGAACTTCTCTTGGAAGCTGAGAATCCTCAGGGGCCAATAAGCCCTTCTGTTTCCTCTAGTAGGTATGACAGATTGATTTGTGAGAGTTGATAGGAGGTCCTTCCCCCTTTCTCCACCACTCTACAAACGCAACTACTATGTAAAAAACCATAGAGATTCACTGAAAAAACCAAAGGTTACAGGAAAGTTATAGATAGAAACTAGAATTAAAAAAAAGTCTTAGAGATACACTGAGGAAACCAAATGGTACAGGGACGTTAGAGTTAGGCACTGACATTTGACTTGTACAAAACCAGAGAAATTCAGCAGTTATAGTAAGCTGAGCTGAACATAACTTACCCCCTTCAATTTACTGCTTTGACTTCACATATTATATCACTCATGACATGGTCAGTGACATCATTGATGACATCTCAAATGACATCACTGATTACATCATCCACACTCACATACCTACTCACTAATTCATAGAGCCACTCATACATCAAATTACCCATAAAGCCACTAACGCAACCACTTACTCACATATACAGCCACTCCTGTGCCTGCAAACTGACCAATATAGCCACTGACAAATCCAGTCACACAGACATACAGATACTTACACATCCACTCATACACCCATAAAGTCATTCTCACACTTAGTCACCTATACAAATACTCACATACCTACTCACTCACCCATACAGTCACTCAAAAAACCACTCACTCACCCATCCACTCACTTACTCATATACTACGATATCTACTCACTCATCTATATAGTCTTGCAGACAGATACATACTCTCACATACAGCTTCTTTCACACTCACTGATACAGCTACTCACACACCCATTCACTCACCCAAACTACACACAAACTCACTCAGCCATGCTACCACTTACACACCCATTCATGCACCCATATAGTCCCTTCTGTTCCCTGTCACACATCCATACATTTATGTACCTGCTTAGTCATCCATTCATCCATTCAACCACTCATGCACTCTCGCATTCACCATTTACAGCCACTAACACACCTGCACCCTCACTCATACAGCCACTTAGTCCTCCTATCATTCACCATTACAGCTACTTGCACACCAACTCACTCACCCATACAGATACTCACACAGCCGCTCACTTCTGTATACAGTCTCTCACATACCCACTTTCTCTTGTAAACAACACTTATACACCCACTCACTCACTCATGTCAGAACTCCCACAGCCACTTACCTTAGTATATATGTTTAACTTTTAGAAAACATTCACTATCACTGGATGATGTATTCAGTGATGTAATTAGTGATGTCATCAGTGATGCCATTTGAGATGTCATCAGTGATATCAATTGAGATGGCTTGAGTGATGTCATGGGTGATGTCACTGACCATGTCATGAGTGATGTAATATGTGAGGTTATAAGCAGTGCATTGTGGGGGTGTAAGTTATAGTTAGCTCAGCTTACTATATCTGATGAATTTCTCTGGTATTGTGTGAGTCAAATGTCAGCCTAACTCTAACGTCCCGGTAACCTTTGTTTTTTTCAGTGAATTTTTAAGGTTCTTTAAATTCTATTTCCGAACTATAACGTCCCTGTAACCTTTGTTTTTTCTCAGTGAATTTATATATATATATATATATATATATATATATATATATATATATATATATTCACTGAAAAAACCATAGGTTTCACACATGTTATAGTTAGCGGAAATTTTACTGATAAAAAACCAATGAAATTCCCCCGTTATAGTTAGTGCAGGCAACTATAACTCACGCGACCGCAATCCTCTGCTGATGCTAATACTGTATTTAGACACTTATTTGCCCATGTCTTCTTCCATACATTTTTAGCTATACATATATTACAAATATTTTTTTTTCATAAAGACACATATGTCATCAGCAGAAGATTGCGGTCGCGTGAGTTATAGTTGCCTGCACTAACTATAACGGGGGAATTTCATTGGTTTTTTATCAGTAAAATTTCCGCTAACTATAACATGTGTGAAACCTATGGTTTTTTCAGTGAATTTGCAAGGTTTTTTAAATGCTAATTCCTAACTATAACGTGTGTGAAACCTATGGTTTTTTCAGTGAATTTGTACGGTTTTTTAAATGCTAAGTTACTTTACGCCATTCGTGGCGTGCGCGCCCACTTAACGCAGTTCGTTCCGTGCGCGCACAGTGAGCACGCGGTGCGCTTCGCGCACCGCGCACCCACTTTACGCAGTTAGTGCCGTGCACGCACGGTGGGCACGCGGTGCGATGACAAAGCAAGAAAGCACGTCAACAAATCTGTTTCTGCTTTCCTCCGTGACTATGGTATGGGTGCCATTTACCACAACAACTTGCGTTATGACATGCAAGACATTTATAGAGGAGATGGTGTGCACTTCAATGATGAAGGGAACAGAGTCTTCCTCTTGAACCTTAGACTCTGCATCGGTACTTACTTGTAGGTACCACTAAAAAATCATTTCATAAACACAACGGCTCTTTTTAGAGCCCCCTAATATCTAAACACTTAAATCTGATTTTCATTTTTTTTTATTTTTTTTTTCCTACCGTACGCTTACCGTAAGCTTACCGTACGCGTACCCCGTGATTTTTTTTAAAATCAATAAATGTTTTCTTTGTACTTTTCTGTCCTTCTTTGACCCCCTTACAAATGTTAGGGGGTCTGTAACTCTCCTCATTGCCCCCTTTCCTTGTTTTCACTCTTTTTTTTCAGAGTGAAATACACAAAATGGCGGCCGCCGCTTCCTGGTTTCGGCCGATTCGAATGTTTACTAAGATCTAAGAGCCAATCAGAATCGCGCTCGCGCACGCCACCGTACGCTTACCGTAAGCGTACGGTAAGCGTACCGTAAGCGGGCTCAGATATATATATTGATTTAAAGGCTATTTTCTCAGAATCTACTGAACAGATTTACACCAAACCTACAAAAGGCACTTCCTTGACCTAGGGACTACCTCTCTGCCAAATTTTGAGTAATTCTGTTCAGCCGTTCGGGCTGTAGCTCGTTCTAAAGGTCCTATGGAAAAATGCATGGGAAAAACGCGTTTTGGGACCCCCCTTTTATCTCAACCCCCGCTTGACGGATCCCCCCGAGACTTTCAGGGTAGGAGCGGAGCGTAGCGCCCCACCTATTTTGAGAAATTCACGAGGATTCGTCGACCGGCGCCAAAGTTATTCAAAATAGAATGTTGAGGTTTTCCTATGGAAACGTGGTCCTAACTATAACTACCTACTGGCGACCGCCAGTAGGTAATATATATATATATATATATACACACTGAAAAAACACAGGTTTCAGGGATGTTATAGTTAGTTGGACATTTCACTCATACAAAACCAGAAAAATTTGGCAGTTATAGTTAGTTGAGCTAACTATAACTCACGCCCCGCAATGCACTGCTGATGACGTCACATATTACATAGTTCATGACATGGTCAGTGGCATCACTGATGACCCTGATGAAATTTCCAACTAACTATAATGTCCCTGAAACCTCTGTTTTTTTCTCTGAAATTCTAAGGTGTTTTTAAATGCTAATTTCTAACTATAACATCCCTGAAACCTATGGTTTTTTAAGTGAATTTCTAAGGTTTTTTAAATGCACATTTCTAACTATGCCTACAGAGGCAGGAAATGTGCAGAAAGAGGAAGAAATGCACAGAATGACGCAGAAAGAGGCAACAGAAGTCCAGACAGAGGAAGAAAGGTGCAGAAAGAAGCAAGAGATATGCAGAAAGAACCAACAGAGTTACAGAAAGAGGCCTTGTTGCAAGGTCATCCTGTGCCCTCGGCACCCTCCAACATTTGCTGACTGGTACTGGTGGTAACTGACTCTGATTGACTCTGGGTTCTGCCTAACCAGGCCCGGAGCCAGTGCTATGCTGAAAGACATTTAGAATACAGTGAAAACACGTACATACACTAGGGTACATTAAGGGTTGGGGTATCCCTTTGATTGGCATGACCTCCCCTGTAAGGCCCTGGTACATAATAGGGCAGGGGGATTAAAACTACCTCTAAGTCCCTAGCATATACTAGGGCATGGCAGTTTAGAGGCCAGCAGACCTTTTCCGCACTTGCAGGTGCAGAAAGAGGGGTGCAGAAAGAGGCACGAGAAGTGCAGAGGGAGAGCAACAGAGGTACAGAAAGAGGCAAGAAAAGGGCAGAAATAGGCAAGTGAGTTGCAGAAACAGGCAAAAGAGGTGTACAAAGAGGGAACAGGGATGCACATAGAGGCAATAGAGGTACAGAAAGAACCAACAGAGGTGCAGAAAGAGGCAAGGGGGTGCAGAAATGTGCAAGAGAGTAGCAGATAGAAGCAAGAGCAGTGCAGATAGAACCAACAGAGGTGTGAAAAAAGAGGCTAGAGAAGTGCAGAAAAAAGCAAAAGAGGTGCAGAAAGAGGCAAGAGGGGTGCAGGAAGAGGCAGAGAGGGGCAGAAAGAGGCAAAAGAGGTACACACAGAGGCATAAGGGGTGTAAAAATGTGCAAGCGAGGAGCAGAAAGAAGCAAGAGAAGTGTAGTAAGAAGCAACAGAGGTGAAGAAAGAGGCAAGAGGGGTGCAGAAAGATATAAGAGAAGTGCAGAAAGAAGGGACAGAGGTGCAGAAAATGCAAGAGAGGTACAGAAAGATGCAAGAGAGGTGCAGAAAGAAGCAAGAGGGGTGCAGAAAGAGGCAAGTGAGGTACACAAGGAAGCAACAGAGGTTTAGAAAGATGCAAGAGAGGTACAGAAAGCAGCAAGAGAAGTGCATAAAGAGGCCAGAGAATTTCTGAAAGAAGCAACAGAGGTGTAAAAAGAAGCAAGAGAAGTGCAGAAAGAGACAAGTGAGATGCAGAAAAAGGGAAGAGAGGTATAGAAAATGACAAGAGACCCACAGAAAGAGGCAAGAAGGATGCAAAAAAGGAAGAAGGGTGCAGAAAGAAGCAAGCGAAGTGCAGAAAGAGGGAAGACGAGTACAGAAAGAGACAAGAGGCAAGAAGAGAGCAGTAAGAGGGAAAAGTGGTACAGAGAAATGCAAAAGAGGTGCAGAAAGAGGGAAGAAGGGTGCAGAAAGAGGCAAGAGGGTTACAGAAAGAAGCAAGTGAGGTGCAGAATGAGGCAACAGAGATGCAGAAAAAGAAAGAAAGGTGCAGCAAGAAGCAACAGAAATGCAGAAAGAGGCATGAGAGGCGAAGAAAGAAGCCAGAGTGGTTTATACACCATTAGTACCAATTTAATACCCACATTTAGTAATAAGTAACAGGTGACCATTCTAGGTTTGTAAAGGGCCTTCCATCATGCTGTAACTCTTTGCGCTGCATTTTTGGTAACGTTTGAGACAGTTGATCTAGAAACAAGGCTTTCTCTGTTCAAATATGCAGATTAGACAGCACATGATGGATTATGTGGCTAATGCAGAAAATGTATAATCGTGCGAAAGTCGGTGCAGCCAAACAGTCACATATTTCCAGGGGCCTGGCTCATGCCTCTGACTAGGTCCAGAAGTGCTCCTTAGTGGTTCCTTCTGTTTTTTTGTCTCATTGAGTTTATAGTTTAGCTTCTATGGAAACGAGGAAGACTAAACCTGAGGTTACAACTCCACAACATGGATTATCATACCACACAATTACTCTCTTTAACACATAATCCCACTCTATGTAATTCCTATACACTAAATACCACATACTTTCTATCCACATAATTTCTCTGCACAACATACCACATAATTCCATTACACACAACCTACATCCATTCCACTCCAAGAAACATTATTCAAACACTTTTACATTTACAATGCCAATAGCTCTAACTCTCGCAAATGCGAAACCTATTACATTGCAAATGCTTCTTCAACTGGTAGTTGCGTTTGCAGAGTGGTGGAGAAAGAAGGCTGGCCCTCCAACTAGTGCTCAGGAATTCCGCTGTGTAGGACTTACAGGGGGTACCAGGAGGGCTTCTTGGCTCTCAGGAGTAAAGTGGACTTCATCCCCTTTGGGGCCAGCTACCCCTCCTGTTACCTCCAGTAAGTCTCACACAGCAGCCCTGGTAAGCAATCATAGCAGGCCATGCCCCTTTTGACCACCAGTCTGTAAACATGCTCCCTGGTGTGCTCATTGATGGGGATTAAAGTCCCCTTCACTGATGGGGGTCCTTGGGGCCAACTAGCCTACCTAATGCCTCCAGAAAGCCCCAGATAGTGGGATTGCGGAGAGGTGGACACACGCCATGCCCCCTTGCTTCACTACTCTGCAAACATGCCTTCTGGCACGATCTTGGCTAGGGGGTGAAGTCCCCTTGCCTCCTGAGGGTCCCTGGTGGCCAAATAGCTCTCCTATTATCTCTAGTAAGCCCCTTACAGCTAGATTGCTGAGAGTGGTCTGAGGCCAAACCCTCTTTTTACAACACTCTGCAAACGCACCTCCTGGCGCACTGCTGCTTGGGGGATGAAGTCCACTTTAGTCCTGAAGTCCTCAGGACAAAAGAGAACCTCATCACCCCACCAGCAGTATGCCAAGAGGCACATTTGCAGAGTGGTGTAAAAAGGGTCTTACTGGAGGTACCTGGTGGGCTAGTTGGCCCCCAGGGACCCTCAGGATTCACAGGGACTTAATCCCCCATCTTAGAATGCATCAGGAGGTGCGTTTGCAGAGTGGTGCAGGTAGGGGGCAGGACCTCTGGCAAGATGCCGGCTTTTCTTTTTTTAAATGTTATTAGAAATGGGGCTGTGAGGCCCCCTTCTTTTAGTACTTATTGGGCCCATGGGCCCCATCCCCCAGGGCCTGAGCATTTTTTTCTTTAAAAAAAGATGGGAAGGGGCCGTGTGGCCTCCTTTCTCAGGGCCACTATTGGCCCTGGGGACCCCATCCCCCAGGGCCTGGCCTCATTTTTATAAATAATATATTTTTCCGAGGGGGGCCTCGTTAAGTCCTTTTTTGTAAGAAGCAATACCCTCCGTATGTGGCAGGGCATCAGGGGGACTCGTTATTTGGACAAAATTATCACTGAAGGGGCGGATTGATATCTTGACTATTGACTCTTCATATATTTAATGTATTCAATGTATACCTTAGACCGTGGCGAAAAGACTCTCAGTCTACAATCCTTGTCATTTTGGAGAGTTATTTGAATGTTGTGAGCACAAAAGGCATGGGAATAATAGGGGGGTTTAATATCACTTTCAAGCCCATCTTTGGATTAGATTTGATCACAGCGAAAGATGATGATGAGTCAATAAAACCATACGGTCCAGTGTTTGGTGGCTTCTAATCCGTGGCCTTTTTTAATGTTGAACATGGTTTACAGGCCTGCAACGGCAGGTCTGAATCCAATACCCCTATCCTCCATACCTTTAAAGGAGGATTTGCTAGATAAAAAAATAATTTTATACTTTTAGGGGTTAGGTTGTGGGAAAGTTTGGTTGATTTCAAGATTAATTGTAGAGAGGAAAGTGACACTATCTTTTAAATGTATCATTGGGTCGATTTTCGTTTGAGAATTCAGTCCCCCATGGGGGACCACAGAGTATCCGCCCAATGATAAGCAATGTCCCTAGATGCTTAAAGTGGCAAAAGGTAGTGGCAAACCTAGAATTAATGACAGAAATCTATAATGGTTAGCCAGAAATTCAGATCCAATTTGTTGATCTCCCTCAATATATAGTGGATGTACAGAATGCCCTAGTTAAGGAAATAAGGCCTCATCTAACCAAAGCACTTGCCATTGACGAAATCATCAAGTAACACCTGTATAAAACATTTTTGGTATCCAACGCTCTGTCGGATATCGAACAAGTCCTTGATCTCAGCCCTAAAATTGAAATCACCTTCAGAGGTCCGAGTGGCATGTAATCAACATAAGAAGGCCTTGATTACAGCCAAGAGCCAGGACTAGATTGAGGCTATTAAGTGTGGGAACAACACTACATTTTGGAAAATAATTATAAGAGGATAAAGATAAAGATGAACCTTTATTCACCTAAGGTTGATGAAGCCATCACCCTATCTCCTCAACAGGAGAACGTTTCCCTAGCTGAAGTTAAGCCAACTTTAATCCCATTCACCATGGATGAGACAAAAATGGCCATTAAGTTGCTTAAACTTAGCATAGGCCCAGGACCAGACAATATTCTGGTGGATCTCTTCAGGCATGATTTGTCAATCTGCGTCCCCTTTGTGAATCTGTTAAGTAATTCTATAGTAGAGGGTGATTAGGTCCATGACTTATGGAAGGGAGCTGAAATTAGCCTTGTTTATAAACAAAGGTAACTGATACAATACTACAAATTACAGACCTATTAGCCTCCTGGATAATATACAGAAAATCTATGCCAGGCAAATTCTAAATCGGCTTCTAGAATGAATGACAGATAATAAGTTCATGACACTCTACCAGGCTGGTTTTAGGGAAAACATAAGCAGTGAAGTCCAGGTGTTTTTAATTTATTTATTTGTAATTTGATATCGTGAGCAACTCACTCCTGAAGAAGCATCTCGGCACTGCACTGCACCGGAAGAGAAAAGAAGGGAGTTTAGACTAACCCTTATAATATGAAATTATACACAGCTGAGAGATGGCAATTTTACAATAGCTTTTGTAGATCTGTGCCTAGACCTTGTGGCTGGAGAGCATTCCAAGTGAATCGCGCTCCAGGAGTCCCTGCGACCGATTCAGATGCATCCGAGTAGTGATGGACTCGGTTTGCTAGGACTCCTTTTTGAACTCTATGGGAGCCTGTGTACCAAATGCGTACACAGGCTCCCATTGCAAAAAGGGTTGGTGGGAATAAGCGTGCACCCTGTGGTGGGCATCCCATGGTGCCCGACACACTGTGCATGCATGTATCGGGGGCAGGGCTTAATTTGTTAAATATCAAGTGCCAGGGCCCTGACATGGAGGCCACTGCAGCTTGCACTACCCATCGCTCTTGTCATCGCTGCCAGAACAACTACTAACCGTCTCTCTCGCCTGCAAGTGCGACAGTTCAGATTACTCCAGGTCCCCAAAGCTAAAGGTATGGCTGGGGAGGTAGGTATTAGCAATTTCAATGTATATTGTATTCCTAAACAACCCTTGTTCTGCTCATCTCTGAATTAGATGACCAGCCACACCATGTGGTAGACTGTTCTAAGTATGGTGTTGATAATTAGGTGCTGGAGTTGAGCACCGAAAACAAATTAAGTGCCGGTGCTGAGCACCGGAACGCACCGGCTCAAATTAAGCATGGGCACCGCCCCACAACCGATTTGGAGGGCCCCGGGTGAAGGGGGGCTGCTATTCCCAAAGCCTTTTCGTCTCGCCAAAAATGAGTCGGTACTGTTGTCAGACTCGGGCATCGTACTCGCTCGTTCATAAGCCTGCCCCGTTGACCAGCACGATTCGGCTCCAAATGACTCAAACTGACAGGATCGAGTTCAGAAACTATTTGGTCGGTGCAGACGGGATCTTCGCATCATACTTGGTCTTTCATAACAGGGGACGATTAGTCTGGAAACATAGGAAACATAGGCTCCGAAAGTCTTAAAATTAGGATTTTTCTCAATTTAGTAGTCCTAAGTTTAGACTTAGGACTACTAAATTGAGAAAAATCCTAATTTTAAGAATTTCGGTATTCACAGAAGGCATTTAGGAGTCCTAAAGTTAGGAGTCCTAACTATACTACTACTAAACTGCGAAAAATCCTAATTTTAAGACTTTCGGTATTCACAGAAGGCATTTAGGAGTCCTAAAGTTAGGAGTCCTAACTTCTGTGAATACCGAAATGAGTAAGTGCCTTCTGTGAATACCAAAATGAGTAAGTGCCTTCTGTGAATACCAAAATGGTAGTAAGTTTAGGATTTTGTCTTAAGTTAGTTCTCTGAATCGGGCCCCATGAGTCATAGAAAGGCTTTGTAATCATTAGAGTTTGTTTGCACTTATTGCGACCTTCACCATTGTTGTTTAGTTTCCCTTCTATATTCCATCACTTCCCTGACCTTCTTGAACGAACTTAGACTTGCCCTCTGGGTTATTATTTGCATTGTTCGCTGAGCAATTGACTGAACTCTGAGTTTCTCCTCATAATACTATTTGTTTGTGTTTACTGAAAGATTGCCTGAATCCTGGCCTGCTTCTGGATTACGTCTTGGCATTGGATCACTGTGCTTGTTTTTCCGCTTCCTTCCTGAATTTAAAGTTTGCTTTTGAGATTCCGCTGTTGCTGCTATTGGCTACCTTAGATTATTGCTTAGGTTTCCTGTGCTCCCTCATTATAAAGCTGGTAAGCATAATCATTGATACTTTCCTTTCTAAGATAATTTTACAGTTTATGCAACATAGTAAAACATGGTTTGTTTTTAAATACCTGTAGTATACGTTTGACATTCACCTTTGAAAACACTGCTGTGAATCCCCTGAAGTAAGAGAGATGTGTGATTGATGAAATGACATCATTTACGCCGTCTCATATTTCTCTCATTCTCCATTGACACTACGTTCTGGGGAGTGGAGCAGACCCCTCTGATTGAGACCCAAGAATCCTGATAAGTAAATCTGCTTCCTCCATGTATGTAATTTCCCTAACTTTTGTTAGACTGGAATGAGAACAACAAATTTGACCCTCACAATTTATGCTCACCTCCCAATGTTTGTTAGGCTGGAGTTAGAGTAGGAAATCTTCCCTCTGACATATATGCTTGTACACCATTGTTTGTATAGATTGTTTGATACATTTTTTAATGTTTTCCCATTGGAGGTTCGTCACTACTTTTATTTATTTCAATTTTTTTCAGAAAATTTTGATGGCATTTAATTTGAAAGTGTACTAAACCCATTTAGTGATTCAGACACGTGCAACTGCATCACTTAGGAAATTGTAAGGAACTGCTATTTGGAAAGGGGTTGTTTAGGGTGACCCTTCCAAATAGTGATTCCCCATGGTTTCTATGAATGTTTTATGACCGAATTGAGGTTGCAAATAAGTAATACTTTACCACCTTCTAAAAAGAGTTGGTAAGCTATTTGTGATTTGGAAGGGGTTCCCAAACCCTTTGAAAATGAGACCGCTGCCTACTCTTAAAAAATGAAAGGTAATTGCTTCATTTTTTAAAAATGCATCCCATTCTATTTTCAGGAACACTGGTGACATTACAAACATATACTGATTTATTTAAAATCAAAGACATGGTGGTCTGCTGACCCCAGAAGGCTACCATCCCTGTGTTGGCTGTAATTTCTTATGGGTCCCAAATTGCAAACTACCTCATCAATATTCACAAAGTAAGTTGTAGTGTCGCGGTCTAGTTGACGCGCACTACGTACTCACGCAATTGCGTGGAGCGGCCATTTTGGACGCTACTGCGCATGCGCGCAAGAAGGCGCGAAGCGGTCGGAGCGATCGGAACAGTTTGCCCGGCGCTCTCTCAGTGTAACCTACTTACCAATAAACGCATTGCTTATAACAGCTGCCGGGCTACTGCACTTCATTGGGGGAAAGCTGGGAACCATTACAGTGGCGACGAGGGTGGGATACACCGACCCTGAAGGACACACCCAGAGAAAGAGAGACCCCACCTGCAGGAGAACCGGAGGCGGCGGCTAGGAACAGCCCTACTAGAGTAAGTGCACCAGAAGGCCACACGAGGGGCACTAGAGACACCACGAGAGAGCGCGGCAGCGTCAGACGGAAGCTAGAGGGAGACATGAGGAAAGAAAAGGTGCTGGCTATTTGCTCGGAAGCGTAAGGAAGCAGACCGGAGCGAGACATAGTCGAGGCCCTGCCGGAATCAGGGAGGAACAGCGCAGAGGGCACCGAAGAGGCCCGGGTGACCCATAGAGGAGAAGAAGGAACGGAAGCGCCAGGCAATGCTAGAAACCAGGCAGAAGAGAACAGGGAGCGCGCCGAAATGTGCGCACAAGCGTCATCGCTCACGACACCGATCCCGTTCCTGCCAAGGCCCGGGGAGCCTCAAATGAAATGGGAGGACAGGAGAGAATATTTCAAAAATTACCTCGAAGCATTGGAAGACGAGAACGGAGAGGCGTTTCCCAGCAGCCGGAGGAAGAGGATACTCTTACACAATCTAGGACCAGAAGGCATACGAGTATTCCAAAACTTAGTACCGGCCACACGACTACCAGCAGACGATGACGTGTTCAAACACGCCATTGAAGACTTGGACAACCACTACCGCCCCGCTGTGTGCACGTTTATTGATCGCTACAACTTCCAGCAAAGGAAACAAGAAGCTGGGGAAACGATAGTGGACTATGTTGTGGCATTAAGGAAGCTAGCGATAACGTGTAAGTTCGGAGCACTGCACGACGAATTTGTAAAAGACCAAATAGTAATGCACACGACGAACAAGACGGTGCAGGATAAATTGTGGGCAAATGGAGACGCGACGCTAAAGGACGTGATAGCCATGGTAAAAAGGGCCGAACTAATCAAGTGGTGCGCAGACGCAGCCAAGAGAGAACAAGTCCCGAGACCAACGATAAACAAAGTAGAAGACGCCGACTAATATGGAAGAGGCAAACCGGCGCCAGGAGAGAACCAGGGAACGCACAAATGGAAAGGAAGACAAGGACAACCAGGGAAACAGGACAAAGAAGGCATGTCAAAGTGCTACAGGTGTGGTAGCCTGAACCATGCAGCGCACGACAAACGATGTCCCGCTTTCAGAGCAAAGTGCGCTTTCTGCGGCCTGATTGGTCACTATGAGAAGGTTTGCCGAAGGAAGTGGGAACAACGCACCGTGAAGTATGTAGCACAAGTCCAAGGGGAGGAAGAAGAAGAACAAGAGGAAGACGACGACGTACTTTGCGTGGAAGACCAAGTGCTAGGAATCGACTGCAGACGTTCTCGCAAACCCCAGTGCGACATACGCATCGGAGGAGTGGAAATCAGTATAGTGGCGGACTCGGGGTCTCCATACACTATTGTCCAAAGGTCCGTGTGGAAAGTGAAAATCAAACCCATAGTGGGCCCACATCTGGAACCTCCCGACATACGACCAGTCACATACACGGGGGAACCTATCCAGATGGTAGGGTTCCGAAGGCTACTCTTTCAATTCAAAGAAGGCAGCGCCCAGTGCAAATTGTACGTTGCAGAGAAAGGACCCTCGGTCCTAGGGTGGATGGACCAAGGAGACTTGGGAATGCAACTGAATCCGGGAGGAGACACCCAAGTGTTGGCAACGATGGAAGGAAAATGGCTTAAAGCAGAAGGAATGCGAAGCGAATATCCGAAAATATTTGGAGGAAAGATAGGGAAATTGGGAAAATTCACCCACAAAATTGAGCTCAAAGAGAATGCCCAGCCCGTAGCACACAAAGTGAGAAACATACCGATCGCAGTGAGAGAGGTGGTGCAACATGACCTACACCGACTGGAGGAAGAAGGAATTATTGAACCCATCGACAGTGCGAAATGGCTGGCGCCATTGGTGGTGGCAATGAAACCGACGGGAAAGGTGCGCCTATGCGTGGACCTCAGAGAACTTAACAAATGTATCGTAGGGAAGAAGTTCCCACTACCGCGCATAGAGGAAATGCTGGCACAGACAAAAGGAGTAAAGTGGTTCTCCACCATCGATCTCAAGTCCGCGTATCACCAAGTAGTCCTACACCCCACGAGTAAGAAACTGACGTCCTTCATAACACCATTCGGATGCTATCAGTTCTGTCGCATGCCCTTTGGTCTGGCCTCAGCAGCAGCGGTTTTTCAAAAACTAATGACCCGCCTGTTCCGAGACATAGAGGGAGTGCAATACTTCCAAGATGACATCCTAGTGATGGGGAAGGATCAGGAAGACCACGATGAGAATCTGGACAAGGTACTTAGGATCTTGGAGAAGAACGGACTTACAGCCGAGTGGGAGAAGTGCCGTTTTGGCATGTCATCAGTCACCTACCTGGGACATGAAATCGGAGAACAGAGAATAACACCAAAAAAGGCGAACGTAACAGCCATATGTGATGCTCCTCCACCCGCCACCAAGGAAGAAGTGAGATCCTTCCTAGGGATGGCAGAATATTACAGTAAGTTCGTCCAACACTTTGCTACGAAAACGTACCACCTGAGGCAGCTCACGAGAGAGAAAACAGCATTCAAATGGACGGAAGAGACACAAGAAGAGTTCGACACCGTAAAAAGAGAAATCAGCCAAGCTATTCCGCTACAAGGGTACGACCCCCTAGGAAAATCGATACTGATGACGGATGCCAGTGAAAAAGGGCTAGGAGCGGTGCTCATGCAAGAGAGACAAAATGGCATGAAGGAGACGATTAGTTTCGCGTCCAAGTCTCTAACAAATTCAGAACAGAAATTTAGCGTGATAGAGAAAGTAATGCTGGCTGTAGTATGGGCCATGGGAAAGTATCGCCAGTTCTTGTGGGGCACAAGATTCCTACTGAAAACGGACCACAAACCATTAGTGAAGGCACTAACGTCAAGTGGGCATGCCAGCGCGACACCCCGCATAGCGAAAATGACGCTGAAACTCTTGGAATATCGTTATGATGTGGAATACATACCGGGATCACGAAACAAGATAGCGGACTATCTCAGCAGGGCATCGGCAATGGAAAGTGCCGCCAACAGCACGGACGAAGATGATGTGATGGTAACCTTGACAGAAGATCCAGAACGGGCAATAGGCAGACAAGAATGGAGGGAAGCATATGAGGCAGATAAAGACCTGGTGGAAATCAAGAAATGTGTAGTTCAAAGGTGGCCCTATAAGAAGCAACAGACTCACCAACTTCGACAATTTTACGAAGTCAGGGACGAGTTGTCGGTGGGAGATGACGGAGTGTTTGTGTACAGAGGGGACAGAGTGGTCCCACCAGCGAAAGTAATACCATATCTATTGACAGTATTACATGAAGGGCACCTGGGAATCGTGAAGACTAAAGCGAGAACCTAACAAACGTATTGGTGGGCAGGAATAAATCTACAAGTGGAGAGACACGTAAGAGACTGTGAGCAATGCTAAGGAGCGGACAAAATCCTGAAGCCAATGAGACCCGCTCTATGGAAGTTCACGAACCCCAATAATCCCTGGGAAGAAGTGGCGGTGGACATCCTGGGACCAGTACTAGACAACCAGGGAATTCCGAAGTACATGTGTGTAATAGTGGACAAATACTCAAAGTGGCCAGAGGTACACATTCAAGAAGAGATGGACACTGACACAATACTTCGATTCCTCACATCAGTCTTCCTCAGAGAAGGCATCCCCAGAGCCATAATTAGTGATAATGGACCCCATTGTACCTCGGACAAATGGGTTAGATTCGCGGAGAGAAATGGCATTAAGCTCAAACACACGTCTGTATATCACCCTGCTAGCAACGGTCAAGTAGAAAGGTTCAACAGGGTGATAATGGGCTCCATACAAGCTGCCATCTCCAGGGGCAAAGACTGGGAAAAGGAAATACAAAGCACGGTATGGGCCTACCGCATCACCCCCACTAGTACGGGGTACAGCCCGTTTCAAATTCTACGAGGAAGACAACCCTTCACCAAGGACAATGTAGCATGGAAAGAGAAGACAATTACGAGCAAGCGGTCTCCAGTAGTGGTGCAACACAACCTGGAGAAAGCACAGAGGATTTACACAGAACATTACAACCGCAGGAAAAACGTGAGAGAGACGGCCTTAGAAAGAGGAGAGTGGGTCAGAGTAAAGTTGGCAGTACTCAAGAGAAAGGGAGATAGCAAATACTCACCACCCCTACGAGTGGAAGAGGTGTACGACCGAGCGGTGTTTCTCAGCGATGGCAATGTGTGGTCCCAAGACCGTATGGCCAAATGTAACAAAATCCTACAGTGGCCCCGCGAGGACAATGAGGGAACGACACAACCAGAGGACACGAGAGAAGTGGCAGAAGCTCCTCAAGGGGAGAAAGGAGAGAGTGTCCCTGATGACCTTAACAGTGAGAGGAAGGTACGAGAAGGACCAACAACGGAGGAAAGGACAAGGGAAGTGGGTGAGAAGGATGACAGAGAAAGAACAGGTACCCAAGAGGAAAGAAGGGGGAGCCCAGGTGAAGACAGGGGTCGAGAAGAACACAACACCCCGGTAAGATGCACCCGAGCTGGCAGAGTGGTGGTGAGACCATCCAAGTTTAAAGACTTTGAACTTGAGTGAACTTTCACTGCTATGTACATAGCTTTTGTGTGTTATAAAAGAGGGAGATATGTAGTGTCGCGGTCTAGTTGACGCGCACTACGTACTCACGCAATTGCGTGGAGCGGACATTTTGTAAGCTACTGCGCATGCGCGCAAGAAGGCGTGAAGCGGTCGGAGCGATCGGAGCAGTTTGCCCTGCGATCTCTCAGTGTAACCTACTTACCAATAAACGCATCGCTTATAACAGCTGCCGGGCTACTGCACTTCATTGGGGGAAAGCTGGGAACCATTACATAAATCCACTTGCAACCCAGTAGTAAAATCAAATCCAGAAATAAAAGTATCATAAATTAGGAATAGCGATTTCCTAATTGCGATTTAGAAAAAGTAGGAATTTGGAAATCGCTATTCCCAATGTTAGTACATCTGGTCCTTTAGACTTTGATATATATGATTTGTAGTAATTTTTTTTAAATGTATTTGTAATTGTTTAATAACTACCCAGTCTTTCAAATTTTTCAAGAGAAAATGCACACACACACATATATATATATATCACAAAGCACTCTTCTTCCCTGCGCTTCTTCACAGCCACGACAAAAAGAGCACGGACCACAGGATTCTTCTTTAAATACCGGTTGGTTTATTTCAGGATGGCTATCACAAACAAACGGCAGCCATTACGCGTTTCATCCCTTCTTGGGGACTTGATCACATGATAGACAGTTATAGTTAGGACCTATTTTCCATAGGAAATCTGCAACATTCTATTCCCAATAAGTCTAGCGCCGGTTGATGAATCCTCACGAAATTTCTCAAACGCTTGGCCAGCTCCGCTCCACTCCTACCTTGAAAGTTTTGTGGTGATTCGTAAAGCGGGGGCCGAGAAAAAAGGGGGGTCCCAAAACACGTTTTCCCCATGCAATTTCCCATAGGATCTGTTGTCGCAGCTACAGCCCGAACCGCTGAACGGAATGACACCAAATTTGGCAACGAGGTAGTCCTCAGTTCAGACTCGTGCCTTTTGCATAAATGGTGTGAATCTGTTCATTAGTTCTTGAGAAAATGAGGGTAAAAAAGTTAGTGATATCTATGGCCGGGGAGGATCCGCGGACCCTACCCGCACCGTAAGCGCATCCTCCCCGAACCGAGCGTGCACCCTCCCGATCGCGCGCTGAAGGCTAATTGGCTGTCGAGTGTCTGTCTACATTCGAAACCAGGAACTGTTGGCGGCCATTTTCTGCCTCGGTAGAAGCGAAGCTGACGAAGCAAGGGGAATAAGTGTGTAAAACATAGAAAGGGGGCAGAGTGGAAATACTCTGACCCTCTAGAGGTGCTTAGGGGGTCCCAGAAGGTCCCCCTCGGGCCCCCTTTTTAAAACAAACGGTGAAATGCGCGCAGGGTTTGCGCATCCTATCGCGTTTGGTGCACGGATCCTCTTGCATTGGGTGTGCGGATCCAAGGGAAAAAAAATTGAAAAAAGACAAGAAATCATTGGTTGTATGACAACTTTCTACACTGAAAGGTAGTGTTGAAAACTAAAACAGCGATATGATTAAGCATTCACTAAAGACATGAATTCTCTATAGCTAAAACATGTTTCTTGTCTTATGTTGACTAAAGTCTGGACACCATTTTGTATTGTCATGTCTCCACGTGCTTTGCACGAGAAGAGTCCTACCTTTTCGCTAGTTGTTCTTGTAATCTGCCTAGTAACAGTCTATAAATAGCTCCTTTGTCCGTCTGGCGCATGTCCAGACTTGACCACATCTGTTATCAGTTAGTCCTTGTTTGACCATGTTTTCGCGGGCTCAGGAAATTGGTAACTCCGCCCATATATTGATCCTGTATCGAAAATGTCCATAAATGCTAATGAATTTTGCTCTATGTTGTATCCACCCACTTATGAGCTCTCTGTTGTGTATAAAAGGGGACCACGTACGCAAGTTCTTTGTGCTACTCTATGCAATACTGAAGAGTGTTGTGTAGGTTGTAGGACCACCCTTAAGGGTTAATAAACTCTGTCTTTATATTTGCAGTTTCCGTGCCAACTTCCTTCTAGTTTTCGTTACAGGAGAGCGAACCCTTGTATTCTGCGGGCCTAGCTGGGGCCTGTACTCATCAATTGGCGCCCGTCACGTGGGGCTCATCGGCGACTCGGATGCTCGAAGGACTGGTCGTGACGAAGGTGAGGAATTTGGCCGGGGATGTGATCACTGCCAGCGGCGTCTTTTAGTCCTGGCACCCCGAGGTTTTCTTCCTTCCCTTCCGAGCTGACCATCTGGGTGGCGCCGGTCCTCGACTGAGACCTCTTCTGTCGGCTTGCCGTGTGACAGCCGTTTGGGCAAATTTTGGAACTTGGCAGTTGGAATCTGGACGCTCTTGATTGGTAAGAACCGTTGTATGGTACTTGCTCCGAGTTTTGAAGCCTGGGTTGGCTATTTGAGTTTGATTTGTGATGACCGGTCATGTTTTGTATTGATTATTGTGAGAATATATGCGTTGCAACACATATAGGCAGGTAATGTGGAGATATTTCTCCGGAGTTGTTTAAATCTGAACGGCGCAAAGTTTAAGTGCCATTTTTGATAATACTGCATATTTTGCATTATTTTTGAGCATGCCTGCTTTTAGCGCACTCCGTAAGTGGTGCTGCTGCTTTGGAAACCGGTTAAATCTTGAGGAATCTGCTCCAGCCCCCCCAGAGGGGACTCCTAATAGGGATATGTATGTGAAGCATGGTCTTTCCTCTATAATGTACAGCACAGTGTGGAGGAAATACACCAAAAAGGATCCTGAGTTACGATTGGCCTTTGTATGGATCGTTTGATATGCGTAAGATTGAGTATGTGGAACAGTGTATGTGTAAACGGCGTGCTCGGCAAGACATGTTTGAATGTGTACGGTTATGGGTGAAGGAAGTGCGTGAGCGAGAGAAACGCGAGAAAGCGCTGATTGATAAAGAGCAAAGGAAAAATGATCATGTGAGAGCACAGGAAGCGAAGCGTCGGGAGGAAAGAGAACTGGCGGAGAGACAAGAGAAAGAGCGTAGGTTGCAAGTCTTGGGTCAATATGCTGTCCGCCAGCCACTTTATCCTGTCCTTACTAATCTCGAAGATGATTTTCATTTATTAGATCGCTCTCTGCCCCCTTATGTTCGTGCGTCTGCCCCGAGGTCACAGGATTCTAGATCGGTTTCGGATAAGGTAGACACGCGGTCCATGTTATCAACTGATCGTATGGGTGAGCTTCGGAAAATTTCTTTTCGTGCGCCTAAAGGCAAGCTATCTCTTACTGAATTATTGGAATTTTGGGAAAGTTGGCAGGATAGAGAGAAGTTGTATTTTGCTGAAACTTTTTCTGAGGAAGTGATTACTGCCTTTCGGAAATATTCTAATGTTTTTGAGCCTGATGATGTAGTATCAGATTCTAAAGCATTACGTAATGGTGTCTTTTCTCCCTCTAAGGTACCCGATGCGGTTCGACGGCTGTTTACATTGCGGGACGCGATGCTTGAACTTAAAGAGAGAGCGTGCCAAAAGACAGGGGAGAAGGAGAAATCGGATTCACACGTCGGCGGGAAACAATCGTCTACCTCCCATTCAGATAAGAGCGAACTAGTGCATGCTAAACCGATGCGAGAGGCGGCACCTTTGTATGTTCCTCCTAAAGGAGCAGGAACTAGTCCAGACATGTCTTCCCCCGATGCTAGGGGATATTTTGTGTATAATTGGGTTTATACTCCCTGGCATAGGACTGATGTTATGGCATTAAAGAATGCATTGCCTGCCCCCGCAAGAATCCAGCGGCCTTTTACGAAGAGGTCGAAGGGGCCTTGAATTCTTGTACTATGACTTTAGCAGATATAGATTTATTCTTTGGGCTCATTTTACCACCGGATATGTGGCGATCTGTGCGGAAGGTGGATGATCAAGCCGCTTTTAAGGCTAAGTGGTCTGAGATTGAGGATGAGGATAGGGAGAGGAAACCCGCGCAAAAACCGCCCCAGCTTATTCTAGATCTTCCTGCTGCTATCTTGACCAAGTTGAAAACAATTATTCCCCCTAAAAAGATTGACTGGAATATGTTAGCCTCATGTAAACAGAAGGTTGATGAATCAGTTTCAGACTTCTTTACGCGCTTTGAGAAAACATTTCACGATTTCAGTTGTCAGTCGCTTACGGATGATACGGGGCGACACCTTTTTGTTGATAAATATGTGGCGAATTTATTACCGGGAATAGCAGCTCGATTGAAGGCGAGTGAAAGTTCTTGGTCTACCTCGTCTCCGGCATCCCTCCTGACTATGGCTCAGTATTATGAGCGTCAGGAACAAGAAGCGAAGGGGAATGAGGAGAAGAAATCGAAAGATTTGAAAACTAAGGTGATGCTAGCACAAGTGTATGGTCCGCCTCGTCGGGGTGTTGAAAGAGGTAGAGGAGGATTCTATGGTCCCCCTTCGGGTCGGTCAGATGTAAGTAGAAATCAATGTGCGTATTGTAAACAGCTGGGTCATTGGGCCAGAGATTGTCCGGTACTATATGTACTATATGCACCCCGTCAGGGACGTGGTCAGGGACCGTCGAGAGGTAGAGGGGGCTTTTCGAATTTCAGAGGGAATTCCAATGATCGTGCTCGCTTTGAGCCTAACGTGCAGCAACGAGATAGACCTAATGTGTTCGATCGGCAAAATCAGTATCAAATGTCTGGGAATGACCATTCTGGGTACCATGATTCGCAGCATGCGTAGGATTGCGTTGGATGGGGGTTGGAATCAGTTGAAGTGCCGGTTGATCAGAGGGGTCCTTATGTTTTAGCAAATGTTCTGGGTTCTACTGAGCAGTTCCTAGTCGATACAGGAGCTACTCGCAGTGCGCTGTCCAAACAATTGGTTCCGAGGGCTCCCCCATCTGGCTTAATGGTTACATCGGTAGGGTTTGATGGTACACTCTCTCGAAGCACTCTATCCCGACCCCTTGCATTTCGTGTTGAACACCTTTCTACACCTTGTCCGTTTTTGCTTGCCCCGAACACGCCTGACAACATTATGGGTCTTGATATGCTTAAGCACTTCCGAGCTACGATCCGCTGCTCCCCTACTGGAGTACGTGTGATATTAAACGATAATCACCCTTTGACAGAACGGATGTGTGTGGTTGCAGAGGATACTGTATTAGCTTCTCTCCCTCGTACTTTGTGGGCCACTTCGGATACTGATGTGGGACAGATGGTGATTCCGCCTGTCCACATTAGTGTCCAGGAGGGTGCAATGTTACCGCGCCTCCCTCAGTATCGTATTTCCCAGGAGGGGGAGGAGGCACTCATACAGATTGTGCAGGATTTGATTAAGGTGGGAGTAGTGGAGGAAGTTCCCTACAACGTCTGTAACAGTCCTATTTTACCCATTTTGAAGAAAGATACCGATACTAGGGTTTATCGTTTTATTATTGACTTAAGGGAGGTGAATAAGATAGTGATACCTCAGTATCCAGTGGTTTCTGATATCACGACGTTACTTACTCTGGTCCCACCAACGGCGACCACATTTTCAGTTATCGATTTGAAAAATGCTTTCTTCTCGATTCCTATTCATCCTGATAGCCGGTACCTCTTCGCTTTACTTTGAATAATAGGTCTTATAGATTTTGTAGAGTCCCTCAGGGTTATACAGAGAGTCCTAGTATTTACAGTCAAGCATTGAAAAGACAATTGGATTCCTTTGTTCTGCCTGATGGTGTCGCCCTTATACAATATGTTGACGACATCTTGTTGGTGGCCGACACTCCTGAGCTGTGTGAGAAGTGTACGTTATCCTTGCTTTCCTTTTTGGCATCTCACAATCACAAAGTGTCGAGGAAGAAATTGCAATTCTGTAGACCAAAGGTGACTTATTTGGATCACCTTTTGTCTAAGGAGGGGCGTGCACTCACACCAGATCGTATTCAAGCAATTTTGGACACGCCAGTACCTTCCACACAGAAGGATGTGCGTGCATTTTTGGGTCTTGCTTCTTTCTGTAGGCAATGGATATTGGGGTTCTCACACATAGCTAAGCCATTGTTAGCACTTTTGACAAAAGATACCCCAATTCCTCTTCCCTGGTCAAATGAGTGTGAAATTGCCTTTCAGCAATTGCGACAAGCCCTTTGCTCAGCACCAGTGTTAGGGAGCCCTGATTATACGAAGCCCTTTACATTGTATGTAGATGAGAAAGATGGATGTGCATTATCAGTTTTAGTGCAGATGCACGGCGACAAGCAGCTCTTGTAGAGCATGGTACACTTTGCTTTTTGCCACACGGAAACCTACAGTGGGACGACTACTTTTTAGACTTAACAGGGAATGTCATCAAGATAAAGAAGGCTATCCACAAGCGAATGGGACAATATGGGAGTGGGAAGAATATCGACCAGACAATGAATCAATCCCCTATATCTTCACGAACACCAGAGACACTGCTGGGAATAAACAATTTGTGATTCAAGTGGCACAAGCTCAAGCGGACCTGTGTGTTCAGAGTGTGGGTCATATTCCTGTTGGTGTTAGTGACTGTATTATTGTTTTGAATATAGATGGATTAAATAATAGTACTTTCTTAGCTTCCCATAATACATACTTCGTATGTGGGAATAAGGGTTATTATCGCTTACCAGCCGGCTGGTCCAGAGTATGTTATGTAGCGTTCTTATTACCCCCTGTATTCTTAGCGCCTGCATCCTATCATAAAGATTTGAAGTTATTGAACAATGTAACTGTAAATAGGTATAAACGTACTCTATCTATTGATGATGTTGACCAAACTGACACTAGCTTACAGCAGTATGTTAATTTTAACTTAGGATTGTTTTTCTTTGTTGGAGCTGCTCTAAATAGTAGGAAAGTTCGACGATTAACAAGAGTTGTAGAGGCTGTGACGAATCAAGCTGCTGTTGCTCTTGGGAATCTTACGGAAGAATTACAAATCACTAGAATTGTTGCGTTACAGAATCGTATGGTATTAGTAGGCCTGGGCCAAAATTCCGTTCCGTTCGCGGAAGTTGCGATATTTTGGCATTCTCGCGTTCCGCGGAAAGCGCGAAAATGTCAAAATTTCCGCATTCCGCAGCTTAGCGATAATTTTTTTCTTGCTCGCGCTGTAAAACAATACATTCTCGCGCGCGCGCGATCGCCTTACCTGAATCCCTGCGTTCTCCGACAAGTTTTCTTGACCCGGTCGCGTTCTCCACGAGATGTTGGATTTTGGTAGCCATTTTGCGCTGTCTCGCGAGAGTTCGCGGCCGCATTCAAGTCATTTTTCACGCGATCACGTCATTTGTCGCGCGATCAGGTATTTCTTCTCGCGATCATGCACCGCGCGAGTATGAGAAGATTGAGATCTCGAACATGTCATTCTACATCGCGAGCCAGAGAATGAGGACGCGGGCACATGAAATCGAACGCGAACAGGAGAAAGAGACCGCGAACACGTCATATCCAACGCGACAGGGACAAAGAAGAGAACGCGATCATATCGTTTTCGACACGCCGGCGGAAGTAATGTGAAGCTGGAGAACTCAACAATGTAAAATTTACAATTTGGAGAGGAATATCGGCTCTAGCAGCATGAAACCATCTGCAAATACTGATTTTGGATGAAAAGAACTCCTTACATTCACATTTGGCTTTCCTTTTTTGTGCAAGGACTCCAGGAGTCATTTTTTTTTTACAAAGTGGAGAGAGGGAGGAAGTGACACAGATTCTCCAACTTCCTGTTCCTGTCCAGCAGGCTCCTCCCAGTGCTTTGTCCATCTCCTGCTCATTCTGCCTTTGGATTTGGAGCTGGAAAGATCTCTCTTTTTGTCTGCTGCATCATTGCAATTGGATTTCAGGATTTTTGGAATAGGATATTTTACAAGTAAGTGGTTGTTGTGTTTGATTGTGGGCATTGCAGTTGTTGTGTAACTACAATTTATTTTTGATAATTAATTATCATCATTCCTTTTTTTTTTTTTTAATTTATTTTAATTTTGTGGGTTGTAGTAGTAGGCCCGAGCTAGCCATGGGCATGGCCTCATGGGTGTGTGTGTGCATGATGAAGCAACTGTTCCTTTTGTTTTTTGAATATATTTCATTTTCGATCACATTTAGGGCATGGATGGCATTGGATTGAGTTGGGGAAGTGTGTATTTTGGGGTGGCCTTGCTGATGTTGTTGGGGCTCTCCATGTGGCTGGTGGCCATTTTGAGGCCTAGGCCTGCAAGCTTGCCTGGCCTTGTCTGCCAGCAGGCCTGCTTTCATCCACTGCTACCAGAGCAGGTAGCCACAGCTTTAGTAATCTACTGTTTTCTGTGTGTTCTGTTGATTTTAGACATCATTTTGGGCATGGATGGCATTGGATTGAGTTGGGGAAGTGTGTATTTTGGGGTGGCCTTGCTGATGTTGTTGGGGCTCGCCATGTGGCTGGTGGCCATTTTGAGGCCTAGGCCTGCAAGCTTGCCTGGCCTTGTCTGCCAGCAGGCCTGCTTTCATCCACTGCTACCAGAGCAGGTAGCCACAGCTTTAGTAATCTACTGTTTTCTGTGTGTTCTGTTGATTTTAGACATCATTTTGGGCATGGATGCCATTGGATTGAGTTGGGGAAGTGTGTATTTTGGGGTGGCCTTGCTGATGTTGTTGGGGCTCTCCATGTGGCTGGTGGCCATTTTGAGGCCTAGGCCTGCAAGCTTGCCTGGCCTTGTCTGCCAGCAGGCCTGCTTTCATCCACTGCTACCAGAGCAGGTAGCCACAGCTTTAGTAATCTACTGTTTTCTGTGTGTTCTGTTGATTTTAGACATCATTTTGGGCATGGATGGCATTGGATTGAGTTGGGGAAGTGTGTATTTTGGGGTGGCCTTGCTGATGTTGTTGGGGCTCGCCATGTGGCTGGTGGCCATTTTGAGGCCTAGGCCTGCAAGCTTGCCTGGCCTTGTCTGCCAGCAGGCCTGCTTTCATCCACTGCTACCAGAGCAGGTAGCCACAGCTTTAGTAATCTACTGTTTTCTGTGTGTTCTGTTGATTTTAGACATCATTTTGGGCATGGATGCCATTGGATTGAGTTGGGGAAGTGTGTATTTTGGGGTGGCCTTGCTGATGTTGTTGGGGCTCTCCATGTGGCTGGTGGCCATTTTGAGGCCTAGGCCTGCAAGCTTGCCTGCCCTTGTCTGCCAGCAGGCCTGCTTTCATCCACTGCTACCAGAGCAGGTAGCCACAGCTTTAGTAATCTACTGTTTTCTGTGTGTTCTGTTGATTTTAGACATCATTTTGGGCATGGATGGCATTGGATTGAGTTGGGGAAGTGTGTATTTTGGGGTGGCCTTGCTGATGTTGTTGGGGCTCGCCATGTGGCTGGTGGCCATTTTGAGGCCTAGGCCTGCAAGCTTGCCTGGCCTTGTCTGCCAGCAGGCCTGCTTTCATCCACTGCTACCAGAGCAGGTAGCCACAGCTTTAGTAATCTACTGTTTTCTGTGTGTTCTGTTGATTTTAGACATCATTTTGGGCATGGATGGCATTGGATTGAGTTGGGGAAGTGTGTATTTTGGGGTGGCCTTGCTGATGTTGTTGGGGCGCGCCATGTGGCTGGTGGCCATTTTGAGGCCTAGGCCTGCAAGCTTGCCTGGCCTTGTCTGCCAGCAGGCCTGCTTTCATCCACTGCTACCAGAGCAGGTAGCCACAGCTTTAGTAATCTACTGTTTTCTGTGTGTTCTGTTGATTTTAGACATCATTTTGGGCATGGATGGCATTGGATTGAGTTGGGGAAGTGTGTATTTTGGGGTGGCCTTGCTGATGTTGTTGGGGCTCGCCATGTGGCTGGTGGCCATTTTGAGGCCTAGGCCTGCAAGCTTGCCTGGCCTTGTCTGCCAGCAGGCCTGCTTTCATCCACTGCTACCAGAGCAGGTAGCCACAGCTTTAGTAATCTACTGTTTTCTGTGTGTTCTGTTGATTTTAGACATCATTTTGGGCATGGATGGCATTGGATTGAGTTGGGGAAGTGTGTATTTTGGGGTGGCCTTGCTGATGTTGTTGGGGCGCGCCATGTGGCTGGTGGCCATTTTGAGGCCTAGGCCTGCAAGCTTGCCTGGCCTTGTCTGCCAGCAGGCCTGCTTTCATCCACTGCTACCAGAGCAGGTAGCCACAGCTTTAGTAATCTACTGTTTTCTGTGTGTTCTGTTGATTTTAGACATCATTTTGGGCATGGATGGCATTGGATTGAGTTGGGGAAGTGTGTATTTTGGGGTGGCCTTGCTGTTGTTGTTGGGGCTCTCCATGTGGCTGGTGGCCATTTTGAGGCCTAGGCCTGCAAGCTTGCCTGGCCTTGTCTGCCAGCAGGCCTGCTTTCATCCACTGCTACCAGAGCAGGTAGCCACAGCTTTATTGATCAAGTGTTTTCTATGTGATCTGTTGAATTTTTAGACATCACCTTCCTGAGAGTGTAGTGTGGCTGTACACAGTACTAGTAGTATAACATAGCTCTAGTTAAAAAAAAATCATAAATGGCTAGACTATCTTTTGTTTGCACTAGTACAGTACTAAGTAACTGAACCACAAAAACAAATGCAACATTTCACTGATGTTCTTCTCCTGTCTTCTTTGCTTTTAGGTGCACAAAAGACAGAGTAGGAGGTGTCATCGGCATCACCTGGCTACCCGTTGTACTGCCAGCCAGACAGAAGTCCTGCTGCGCATCACGCCCACGTGTGACCAGAACTTGTTGTGCATCTGCCTCCTGCCTGACGTCGGAATAAGATGGCCCCAAAGAAAGGTACCAGGTCCAGTACCAAGAAAGTTGCTGGTGAGAAGAAGGAACAGAAAAAGGAAGTGCCATTAACCACGACTGGTGGTGTGCCGGCCAAGGTTTTTTTTGGCACCAAAGCGTTGTCCGGGAACCAAGCTGGGAGCAGCACAGCGGTCCAGCAACCCCACCAACCTAGGCCCAAGGGCTTTACTGTCGCAGAGGTAGCCAGTCTACTAACGGGCAGCGATGTTGAAGAAATGTCATTACCGCAAAGTAGTACACAATCAAGTTCAACGCAGGCGCAAACTCAGCAGATCAGTGTGCAGCCGCCGCAACAAGAACAGCAGCAGCAGCCGGCGCAACCAGAACAGCAGCAGCAGCCGGCGCAACCAGAACAGCAGCAGCAGCCGGCGCAACCAGAACAGCAGCAGCAGCCGGCGCAACCAAAACAGCAGCATCAGCCGGCGCAACCAGAACAGCAGCATCAGCCGGCGCAACCAGAACAGCAGCAGCAGCCGGCGCAACCAGAACAGCAGCAGCCGCCGCAACCAGACCAGCAGCAGCAGCCGCCGCAACCAGAACAGCAGCAGCAGCCGCCGCAACCAGAACAGCAGCAGCCGCCACAACAGCCCACCATAGTAGTTGTTGCTCCTGACGTAGGGGCATTTCAGGAAATCGAGCTTCCTGCAGACAAAGCGGAGCGAAGTCAAACCACTGTTTCAGAACATCTATTGTCTTCCAGACCACCAGCAAGGAAAAGGAGGCTTAGTCCATCATCTTCTTCTTCAAGCCCCGCTTCTGATGATCGTGATGACACTTGGGTCCCACCAGCTCGGTCTGAGAGTGAAGTACGCCACAAGACATTGCTTCTGAAAAGGAAGGTCCCAGAAAAACTTAGAGTTATGGAGGTAGATGTAGAAGAGGGGGGTGATGATGTTGATGAAGACGAGCCAGTCATCACGCACATTACTCCCGCCCCAAAGGGATTGGAGACCGACATTCTAACCCTATCCAGAAAGGCTGCTACTGAGTGGGATGCAGCACGGATCTCACCAACACAGGTTACACCACCACTACCTCCAGCTGCCATATTTTCCAAGGCCCGGCAGGGACCTACATCCAGCTCAACCACCTCAGTAGGAAGTGGTAGTAAAAGTCACAGTGTAGGTGGACAGGGTCACATATTTTCAAGGACCCCCTCAAGTTCATCTGGTGTTGAAAGTGGCACATCCAGCAGTGCCAGAAAGTTCTCCTCCCCAGTTTGGGACTTCTTTTCTGTTAGCGCCAAGGAGGAGAACATTGCTATATGCGCAATTTGTCGGCAAGGTGTTCGGCGTGGTAAGCTTGGTACAAACTATGGTACCGGAGGACAAGCAAGTCATCTCAGAATACACCACACTATTGTGTGGGAGGATCACCTACTTAAGTTAAAAGAAAGTAGGAAAACTAAACCCTTTGAAGTTGGTCAGGAATCAGGGAGCGATATTATTGTGGTGGCAGGTGAAGAACAGGGAGGCATTTCTAGCCCTGTCTCCAGTAGTGCAGTCACTGCAGTGGTAACGCCCACATCCTCCTCAGTAACATCAGAGTGGCACCGCAGTAAGAGCCATACTCAGAGTGTGGGTGAGACACCAAGGCGACCGGCGGCGAGTACCTCAATGAGACAATCTGTGTCGTTGAGCCTTAGTGGGTTAATGGCACCACTAAGGAAAGTAAGCCAGCCTACCATTGACAGCATGTTTAGGTTGGAGGGGCAGTTCCAACGCAACCACCCAACGGCACGATTGTACAATGCGAAGCTGGCTAAAATGTTAGCGCTGGACCTTCTTCCTTTTTCATTTGTGGAAGGGGTGGGTTTCCTTGAATTTGTGTCTGCCATCTGCCCGAAATGGAAAGTTCCAAGCCGGTCCTATTTCGCAAGAATTGCTGTTCCGGCACTACATCATGATGTGCTGGAATTGGTTGGACAAGCTTTGCAGAAGAGTGCTGTGCACAATATCCACCTGACAACAGACATGTGGACCAGTTGCCAAGCCACAGATTACATGTGTATCACTGCACACTGGATCTCTTTTGTGGGGGTTAAAGATCAACTATCTGCACGAGGTGTTGTTGACACAGCTGCGATTTTTGAAGGTACTCGGAAACATGCAACTGTAGCCATGTTCGCCATGGAGAAATCTCATACGGCTGAAAACATTTTAGAAGAGTTTCGCACCAAGGTTTTGGAATGGCTGCAGCCCAGAGGGCTTGGTATTGGTTTTGTTGCCACAGACAATGGCAGTAATGTACTTAAGGCCATGGAACTTGGTTCCTATTTCAGGGTTCCGTGTTTGGCACACTGCATAAACATTATAGTGCAAGACTTTCTGAAAAAAGAACCCATAGTAAGCAATTTACTGTCCATCTGCCGAAGAATATGCACTCATTTCAGCCATTCTTTTAAAGCTCGGAAGCAGCTGAGGATCCTCCAACGTGAGCGTAGGGTGCCAGTAAAGGCACTCATCCAGGAGGTGGCAACACGTTGGAACTCAACGTATTACATGCTTGATCGTCTGTACGAACAGCACAGGTCACTCAATGATTATGTCTGGTACAGAAGCAGTGATGCTAGTGTTAAAGGCATGACCCTTCAGAGGGAGCAATGGACCCTAATTCAATGCCTGACTGAGATGCTGTCTCCTTTTGAGGTCTTCACACGTGAAGTCAGCAAGGAGGACTGTACAATGGGCCAAGCGATCCCATTGTTGCAAATGCTAGAGCATGAGCTGAATAATGTGTCTGAATCCTACAAAGGTGTAGAGGACAGAAGGCAAGCCCATGACTTGGTGGAGAGCTTATCCAGGCGCTTATCAGAAAATGTAAGGATACAAAATAAAATTTTGTCACAAGACCATTACATTTGTGCCACAATTCTGGATCCACGTGCAAAATTAGGACTATTCCTTTCTTTTTCCGACACTGATGTTGCCCGCTACAAAAGTTGTATAGCTGAAGCAGCCATCAAGTTTGAAAACGAAGGGCTGCTAATTAAAAGCCCGCCACATCAACCCACAACAAGTACTGATACTGAAGCAGGCCATGCAGAATCAAGTGCAACTTCGTCGGCTGAGGGCAGTGCGGTTGGCTCACAATCGCAACACTCACCATCACCATCGACTACAAAAACAATAACTGGATCATTCAGCCGAGTACAATCATTATCAGATTGGTATGTAAAGATGGGCCGTAAGCACAGTGCTGATGCACAGAAAAAACAGCACAAAAGCTTACCAGCAGCAACCCTGAACATTGAGCGGATGGTCCAGGCCTATCTGGACGACCCAACAGAGGTGTACGTTGATCAAAACCCAGTGCAGTATTGGTATAGGAAAAGGTCTGAATGGCCACAGCTCAGCAGGCTGGCAATAAGCTATCTGGCTTGCCCTGTCGCAAGTGTCTCTTCCGAACGTGTTTTCAGTGCTGCTGGTTCCATTGTAACCTTGAGAAGGACCAGTCTATCTCCCAAAAACGTGGAGAGGTTAACAATGATCAAAATGAATCAGCACTTCATACCACCGAATTACACAATGCATGAATCAACAGAGGAAGATGAAGACAGCGGCTCAGGTGACGGAAGTATTGTGTCAGATGATTACCTACTACTGGACGATCCCCCAGAGTTTGAGGACGAGCTATACTTCCCTGACAATTAGGCTCGCACTTACTGTCTTCCTCCCTTTTTTCCCCCTTTGTTTGTGTCTGTTGTTCCGGTTATAAACTTGTGAATCGCAACCAATGCATTATCACCGTCTTCTAATCTTCTAATTTAAGATACAAGTTTCAGGTGTCTGCCATTTGACACTACAGTCCTCAGAATCCAGCTCCTCCGCTCGATCATACTGCATCTCCTGGTCAATTCCATTTCCCTCATGAATGATGATTGGATGATGGTAACAACAAATTCAAACTTTCCTCGTCCTTCCAAAACAAGTGGACCATGAATCTGATGACTTCTATAGCTATCCTCCTTCAGAGCCGAGAGAGACTGGCCATTAACTGAAAATAAGATGCAACAGGTAATGATTGATGCCATGCATTGTCCGCAGAAAAGCAGACTGAGTGATGTAGATTTTGTTGTGTGTGTTGCGCATGAATGAATTGATGTAATTGTGCACTGCCAATAATCAACTTTCTACAGAACACACTAGTAATTACTAATTTTCCTCTTCTGGCAAACAAGAAATGTGTACTTCTCTCCTGCATCTTGGTGATACATTGCTTTTAATTCAATACAGGAAGGGCACTCACTCAATCTGCGCAATGCAAATGACTGTGACTTAACAGCACCGTCCATCATGATGATGGCGAAAGAGACGGCCTGCAGCGTTAACGAGATGAGATGCAACAGGTAATGATTGATGCCATGCATTGGCCGCAGAATAGCAGACTGAATGATGTAGATTTTGTGGTGTGTTTCGCATGAATTGATGTAATTGTGCACTGCCACTAATCAACTTTCTACAGAACACACTAGTAATTACTAATTTTCCTCTTCTGGCAAACAAGAAATGTGTACTTCTCCTGCATCTTGGTGATACATTGCTTTTAATTCAATACAGGAAGGGGACTCACTCAATCTGCTGCGCAATGCAAATGACTGTGACTTAAACAGCACCGTCCGTCATGATGATGGCGAAAGAGACGGCCCGTTAACTTAAGATGAGAAGTAACAGGTAATAAATGATGATAATTAATGGCATGCATTGGACACCTGACTCTGAGCTATTGATCTTTGTGTTTGCGTTGTTTGTTGTGCACAAAGTGAATGATGTCAAAGTGTACTAGTGTTAATCTATCTTTCTGTACACAATAAAGAATGACTCAAGTCAGTAATATTTATATTTCTACTCTTGTTGTGTTCTAAAAATTACACTTGTACTGCAGGCCGATCTTCAGTCAGTAGAAGTATCAGAGCTGATGATGAAGTCAGGAGGATGTTTCATGAGTGGCATAAAACGGAAAAGCCTAAAGGTAAACACGTGAACCACAACCACAGCACACCCAAATGTCTGTGTAGAAGTTGAATAGAGTGTAGCGGTGGGATGACTGCAGTGCATTGATTTTACTAACTTTAACTGTAAAATGCTATGTCTGGAATGGATAATGTGCTTTGCGTTTGTCCAACTCTTTGAGAGAAAAAAAAAAAGGACTCTAAAGTGTTAACGTAGGATGTGCTAATGGTAAGCACTGTGGGCCTGATCTCTCCTGTTACTGTTGAAGGTCTATGCTGGAAACAGACTACAGTAGAGATGATGCATATGCATACATGCCACCTCGGAAAGTGTTCTTGTTGCACTACACCATCACTTGTGCATTTGTTTTCACTTTCTTTCTGAATATCCCCTTTGGTTTTCAATCTAAAATTACAGGCCGGGCCTTGTCCAAAACTTTGTAAAACATTACAATGCATATTAATTACCTTACCAATCAATCACCTTTTTATTCCAGCCGGGCAGTGGCGAGTGGTGAGGCGACACACCCAAGATTGATGGACGAGAGGAGCAAGAGGAATGCCGAGATGCAAAAAACCAGTCCACATTTTTGACCAGGATAACACAGTAACAGTATCCACTTTTCACTTCTTTTAAATAATTTGATTAATATCTTGTATACATTCTTTACAACAGTGTGTTCTTGGAGTTGTTATTATCAATCATCATTACGTTTGCTCTGTGTTTACGATTCTTCACTACCAATATTTAAAATTTCTATTTGCTATCTGTTAAAGTTTTAAGGCCGGAACAGAACAAGAAATAGAAGTGTATGTAATCCGGGTCTCATCATGCATGCATTTCCTTTTTTATACCTTAACATATGGAATGGATATGGTATGGTAGTCTTCAATGATTGTCGTTTGTTTGTCTATGTATGCATACTGTTTTTCTATGTCAAACCTTTCCCAAAATCCCCCTTCCCATCCAATCAACGGACCCTAACCCTCTTCCCCCGGGCTGTGTGACTTATTGTCGAGGTGTAACTAAATTAAATGTACACCAATACTTAATCACACACTTGCTGGGGCGGATGTGGTGAAAGCAACACTACTTCAATTTCAATGCAGAGCGATGATCTTCTTCTGCTTGCCCACCCATGAGTAGGATATTTCACAGGTTATTTTATTTAACAAAGGAACATATACCTCAGCATGAATTGCCGGCATTGATTTGATTTGTTTGTTGTCATTCCTCATATACAGCACTAACTGTTAGACTGTAGGCATAGCCAAGTCGACAAAACTATAGTTTGTAACTCTGTCTAGTAGGCTATCCTCATAATATCCAGCATTCATTTTTTTTGTCAAATATTTGAGCATATAATTGTTGCTCGGTAAATTCTGTGATGTACTTCATTCAACTACTCCTCTAACAGTCTCTCAAAGGCGATTGACTATCTCCTTTTCTTTTTTTGGAAATGCTGCTACCCTGCCAGTGTATACTACTACTATACTACCACCACCACCCCAATCATGGCATGTATGAAAAAGGAAACCATCTTCACCATGCAGCCAGTGCTGTGCCACAGTTGGACATAAACATCAAGCACCGGTAAGAGAGAAGTTTGGGGGAGGCAGAATCAATAATGGACATGTTGTCAATGATGTCAGTTTCAAACACCACTCCAAAGAATGCATAGTAGGACCAGTCAATGAGTGAGGTGTGTCGCATCTATCTGTTTGTGTCTTATACAGTCAGCAAATTATTGAAATCAAACACACGCTATGGGCGGCCATGCACCAGCAAAGAAACAGTGTGATGTAAAACAGTTACCCCACCTACAAAACATTAACAACATTGCATGTAACATAGAAAAATATATTTAATTGACCCTAACAAATAAACTAAACCCACAAAAGCTGACCCACCCCCCTCCCTAACCCCAACGACTGTCCATAGAAATAGAGAACGCCCAAACGAGTGAGGAAACAAACAGGAATTAAAAAAGGGGCAGTGACAGGGACTAACTGGTGGGGCGGGACTGGAGGAGGACACGAATCTGGTCCTCTAAATGGGCGACGCGGCCTCTAAGGCCGCGGCAGTTGCAACCACAGTGGGGGGGGGCACCGGAGATGGCACGGTGGCGGCGGGCAGCCGCCAGACGGTGGCGCCGTACCGCTGGAGGGCGGTGGCTGGGGCCCGGGGCACTGGAGGAGGCTTCAATTGCTGCTGCACTCTCCTCCTCCTCCTCGGCTAGGACCACCAGCCGCCGGTATTCCTGCTGGATTGCCTCCAGCTTCCGGCGCCGTGCCTTGGCGGCCAACTCCTTCCGGTTGATTTTCGGAGTAGCTGTGTATCAAAAAGAAAAAAACAAGACAATTGTAAAATATAGTCTTAATAAAACAGTAGGACAAGGTAATTATTTATACACATAGTGGCATGGTAGAGTAGCACTATAAAATAAAGCACAGTAGTACATAACATTTTAAATGTCGCCCGTCCTTCTTCCTTCCACCTGTCTTACACTTTTTAGTTGAACAGTGCACCAGGTGCTCTTCTCCATAAAACTTTCAAAGCGGAGTTGAAATCAGATAGATGAGGCCATTGGTTACTCAATACTCTGGCTCCTAGTCCTATACCAATTAAAGGGAATTCTAGTCTTCTAGTTCACTCTTCAAACGTCCCCAAGAACTCATACTTACTTACGACATCGGATAGCGGGCGGACTTTGTCCGCCCGCCATCCGACTGCTAAAAAGGGTGGGGGTCCCGTGGGGACAATTAATTAGGATGATGCGCCCGGCACAGTGACGCTGAAAGCAATGCTAAAATGTTGTGCTGCTTTTCCAAGCACAACATGACGGGCCTCGCACGGAGCCTGTCACGTTTTGCTTTGAAAGTCGGGGGGTACCATAGCATCGGTAGGTACCCTCCATGGGGGCCCCCAAGCATACTCTGCAATGTGTGCATGCCTTTCCGTGGCGGACGGTAATGCCGCCACGCAAAGGCATTCCAAAATGCAGATTATATGGCTGCCGGTGTGGTGAGAGAGACACCACCGCCATATTGAACCCTTTTCCGCCTAGACATGTCTGAATATTTTCTACAGGGATGGCGGGAGGTTTGCCCCTGCTGTGACGGCAGTGAATTCCAGCCAGCCCGGCGGGGGCAATACGCCCACCATCCTAATGGGGCCCTAATTCACAACTTTACAGTATACATATACATACAGTACACCTTTGCAGTGAGTGTGCTGTCAAGTTCAACAATAGTTAAAGATTATGAATCTAACTTACCACCGCCTGCCACTGGTGCTGCCACTCCCCCTCCGTTGCTATCTGCAACTGCCGCATCCTCGCCCTCTGCGTCGCCTTCGCTGGCCCCAGCAATGGTGGTCGGTAGTGCGCCTAGAAAACATTACACATTTATTAGGCAACATATACACCTCCCCCCTATTGATCAGTAGCAAGGTTGAAAAATGAGTTAATACTAACATAAATCACTAGTACAAATCAGGTAGTAGTAGAGTAGACACTAAGTTATATGATCATTGTAGCATTTGCTTGATTAGCCCTAGCCATGCACATGTGACGTTACCTTTACCTTTCAGCTTCTTAAGACACCTTTGAGCCCACATGACCTGCCTCACACTGCTACTGTCTAGTCTACGCGCTGCGTACAGGCGGTCAACAAACATTAACAAGCCACTTTTTTAGGAAGAACTGGTGTACTACTGTTACTGTTAGTCCATATTGCTTATCCATAGATGCTACACTTTTTGGCACGGCTGAGAAATGCTTGCAAGTTGCAATATACTAACGCACACCATTTCCTTTTTTCGCATTACAGACGCAAGATTCGCTTCTACGAACCAGAGCTTCTGAACGATGCACCAACTACCAGTACTAGGTTCTTCTGAGGTGAGGGGTCCCTTCACTCACATCTTCATTTATAAATGTATATAAACTAAATTGCTATGGGATGGTGGTGCTGCCTTCCACCACTTCAGTTATCATGATTTAATTCCCAACTGTATTAGTGTAACAATGTATTTTGTTTTAATGTTATTGATTTGCCGGTTGGTGCTGCTAAGATAACAGTGTACAGACCTTCTCAAATTGAAATAAAAATTTTAAACTTACATAGACTTTGTGGTATTTGGTGTGGAGTGGACTAACTTACACGATTGAGCAAATTAAAGTAAGGGTGTGCATGTGAATTGCTTCCACGACAGAGGTTGGGTGTGTTAATGTTCTGGGTTGTCTACTTGTTGGTTGTCTTGGGGGGAGGGTTCCGAGACCTAATAGGTATGACAAGACAGTACTATAGTCAAGCAGTGGAATTGTGGTGGGTGCGGAATTTCTGATTGAGGTGTGCAAGGAAGGTCCAACCTACCATCACCAACATCCTATTTTCTGGTGCAAATGTATGTGCAAGATCCCTACAACAGTTGTATGTCCTATAGGGTATCATATCAAAATATTAAGAAATCTGGTAGGGCTGTTGCTGTGAATTTTCAAAGCCTAAACATCAACAAGAGTAAAAAGTAGTACAAGACAACGACCCAACGGATTGTACGAGCTACTGGTGAATATGAGTTTTATA
The DNA here is from genome assembly GCF_964204655.1 of Triturus cristatus. Taxonomy (NCBI): domain Eukaryota; kingdom Metazoa; phylum Chordata; class Amphibia; order Caudata; family Salamandridae; genus Triturus; species Triturus cristatus. Next base: position 1,206,651,862 of record NC_140591.1, on the reverse strand, counting down.
TTACAACCTTTCACAAAGAGTGGCACTGGGCAAGACTAGCTACTACAGTACAGACAGACAGACTGATAGTATGTAGTAGTACTCAGTCATCATAGCGGAGGCAGGGATAAGCTTTTTGAAACCGTACAGATCGAAGGATAATTGGTGGTAAAAAATAGCATTTGGAAACACACTATAGTTCGGGAGAAATGGGGCAGTAAAAGTTATGGAATAAGAAATATTATTAAAAACAAGAAGACTTACTGGGGCCAGCAGAGGAGCCCTCAGCGGTGTCCTCCTCGTGGTGTTCCTGTCCCGCCGACTGCCCAGTCCCTGCCCGTCTGCCCCTGGGTGCTGATGAACAGGAAAGATATAAGAAAGACAAACATTGATGGATGGTGTCAACTTAAGCAAATACAATTTTTTTCAACAACGGTCAAAAAACACTAATGTAAACAATTGCAATAACTACATTGACCGATCTCATCTGGTCAACATGTAATATCGGGGGATTCGCAGTTCGACTACTTAAGTTACTATTTATCAACAGTAATCCATTCTTCCATTCTGATTCCAGAAAACTAAGTTACAAGTAAGCCTAAGTATTAGTACAACCTACCACCCAACCTAGCCCACCTATTCCAGGCATGCCAATTGTACATTAAGTATGCATTTCGACTGTAATGCTCATCTGCTACTGCTAAGTAACTGCAAAGCCTACCTCCACTCATTGAACAAACTAGAAAGGTTCTAAAGACTGGCGTACTAGCAGCACGTCACGTAACTGAGTGAGGGGGCATCACGCATACCACTAACCAATTAGAAGCTCATACAAAGTACCTAAACCTATGTATCAATCCGCCCCTATCTATTAGTGACAGGACAAAGTAAGGAGTGGACATGAGTCACTGTAGCATTACGTAACTTAATTTCTCTAAAATAAACTCGTAAAGAATCACGCTAAGCAAGCGCAAACGCAAAGCTGCACACAAGTAAGATTAGTAGTAGCGCAGAAGAGCACCTGTGTCATAATCACAGAAGACTTTTAAACATTATTAACCTGGAATGTATTGCAAGCAGCAACATTCTATCTGGTTGGAAGGAAAAAAAGATATTCGCAATATATAACATAGAGCAGAAGAACAGACACAAAGTTGTAATAATTAAATAGGTACTCACCAAGCCCCGGGACCTCCACTCCTAGCAGGTCCAGCAGGTCCTGCTCACGGTCCAGGATGTCGGACCACCGGTGCGTCAGCTGTGCCTGGGTGCGCCGGACCCCAGAGATGCGAGACACTGCCCGGCGCACCTTCCCCCACCGCTGCCGACGCTCCCGGAGGCCGTACCCGGACCCAGGCCTGCCACCTGCTGCCAGGGTTGAGGGGAGGTGGCGCTGCACAAAGAAAATTAGTGCAGCCAACTCCGCCTCCCCAAATAAGGCCCGTGCATGCACCCCTTGTGGGCGCCGCCTTCCGCAAGGAAGGCGGTCGCGGCTCTGGCTGCGCCGGCGAACAGCCCTGCCCTTGGACATGGTTCTGGGGACGGGGCGGGAAAGAAAAGGTAAAATAAATAAAGGAGTAAAGGAAATAAATAGCAGGCAATACAAAGAGAAAAAGTAGCTAAAAAACAAAAAAAAGGTACACAAAAACCAAAAATATAGAGGCAGGAAAATAGTTAGAGAAATAATAAGTAATAAAGATCCGAAAAAAGTGGCTATAAACAAAGGATTGAAAAGATTTAGGGAGGATTGAAAATCAGGCCCCAGAACCATGCAATAGAGTGGAAAACAAGATGGCCGCGCCCGTTGCGACCACGTGCGCAAGTTCGCGCGATATTTTCTCCCTGAGCAAGCAAAAAGCAACGCGATCAAGTAAAAGCGATCGCGAACAGGAAATATCGACCGCGAACATGCATTGCGCGACCCGGAACAGGAAGTAAACAACGCCAGAGGGCGGGACAAGTGAAAACAAGATGGCCGCGCCCATGAGCGACCGCATGGGTAAGTTGGCGACCCGCGAACACGCAAAAAATACCGCGAACAGGCGGCAAAAAACTTCCGCATCTTCGCGATATTTCCGGCGTGTTTGCGGAGATTTTCAGCAATCTCGCGATAATTTGCGGAGGTTAATTCCGCAAATTCCGCCCACCCCTAGGTATTAGATGTTATGTTAGCAGACAGAGGTGGAGCATGTAGAATTATCGGAAGTAGTTGTTGTGTATTTATTCCTGACCACACGCCATCAGTCTATAACGCTATTAATAAATTGCATAAAATCGCAGCTGAGATTCATACAGAAAATGGCACCTGGAACTTTTCTGGATGGTTTTGGGCATTGATCCCTACATGGGGATGGAAAGTTTTAACTGGTCTCTGTATTATTGTAGCAGTTCTGTTTTCCTGTTGCATCTGTGTTCAGTGTGGTCCTTTACTCTGTTCTTTATGTGTGTCATTCTGTATTCCTGATAAGAAAGCTATTGCCAATGTTACCTATCAGAAACATTTAAACAGAGAGGTGGAAGAGATGATGAAAATTGACATATATGATGATTATCCTAACAAGCCGAATGTCTTCAGTAAATGCTGAAAGGGTCGTCTGTTGAAAACTAAAACAGCGATATGATTAAGCATTCACTAAAGACATGAATTCTCTATAGCTAAAACATGTTTCTTGTCTTATGTTGACTAAAGTCTGGACTCCATTTTGTATTGTCATGTCTCCACGTGCTTTGCACGAGAAGAGTACTACCTTTTCGCTAGTTGTTCTTGTAATCTGCCTAGTAACAGTCTATAAATAGCTCCTTTGTCCATCTGGCGCATGTCCAGACTTGACCACATCTGTTAGTCCTTGTTTGACCATGTTTTCGCGGGCTCAGGAAATTGTTAACTCCGCCCATATATTGATCCTGTATCGAAAATGTCCATAAATGGTAATGAATTTTGCTCTATGTTGTATCCACCCACTTATGCGCCCCTCTGTTGTGTATAAAAGGGGACCACGTACGCAAGTTCTTTGTGCTACTCTATGCAGCAGCAGTGAACAAGACGCATGTATGATATAACTAAAGGTGACGAAACACGTGTTGGCTCAGGAACCACTGTGAAGACTGAAATCACTATGAAAATGAAAATATTAAACTGAAGAAAATCACAAGAAAAAGACTAAGATCTACTTTTTGTGCTACATGCTGATTTGTATTATTATCTTTGCCAACTTTATTTCTGCGTGTGCTTAGGGACCTTTATGCACTCTTGAAACCATGCACCCAGTGAATCACTCACTCACACATCTATGGACAGTCACACACAACCCACCAACACAAACACTCAGGCACCCATACAGATACTCAGACAACCAATCAAAAACCCATACAGACACTCATGTAGCTATTCACAAACCCATGCTGCCATTTACATACCAACAGACAGACGGATACAGACATTCACACAGTTTAGTCACTAACCCATGCATTCAGTAAGATATGTTTAATCACTCACTAATAGAGTCAGTCACGCACCTACTAAATCACCCATTCAGACACTTATACACCCACTCATTCTTCAATATGCCTTCCCTATATATATATTAAACATATTTAAACTTTACAGAAACACACAGTTACTGGATGTCATCAGTGATATAATCAGTGATGTCATTTGAGATGTCATCAGTGATGTCACTAGCCATGTCATGAGTGATGTAATATGTGTTGGATCCATCCCCCAAGGCCCTTCATGCGATCTTTCCGACCCATGAGCCCAGCTGCCCACAATATTTCCAAGAGGGCAAGGACTTTCTTCACATGGTCTGGGGTATCCTGGGGCAGAGTCCTACTGGCAGGCAGTGGTCACGGGGTGGACCACCCTACGGGATGTCAAGTTGCTCGGACTGGTCCCGGTTCATGAGAGAAGGAAACTGAGCCGGACATTTGAAATGCATGGCTTGGTGTTCGCCAAATGCAGTGAACGCGACTGACTGACCGGGTATGTAGAGAAGATTATGACAAAGACAGAAGACCACGGATGTGCCTTGGAGTGCAGGATTCGGGAGGGTGCATGGTATGGATGGAGGCATGATATTAGGGTAACTACTGTCCTGATCCACAGTGTGTGTTAAATATGCAGGGCAGGATTCCTTCTGGCACAATGCTCCTGTCACAAAAATTAAACCTGAACAGGAAGCACTTACAGATATAAATAAAGCAGGTGCCCGAGTTGAAGGTCAAATTCAGTAACACATTAATCAGCACAAAATCTCCGCAAGCACGCGAAATTTCGCGTGTTCGCGGAGATTTTTTGCCGTTTCGCGACATTTTGCGAAAGCCACTTTCGCAAATTCCGCCCACCCTTATTTGTAACTATAACGTACCTGAAACCTATGTTTTTTTAGTGAATTTTAAAGGATTCTTAAATGCTAATTTCTAATTATAATGTTCATTAAACCTATGGTTTTTTCAGTGATTTTTAATTATCATTCCATTCTCAACCTGGTGAAAACAGCCGATATCGCCAGTTTTCCAGCAATAGCTTCCGGAAGAAGAAATCGCCACAAATGAGAGCAACAACTAACGCTAATAATATGCACAGTAGGCGTTCTTGTGCAAAAATAACACAAAAACACCACTTCCCGATATTTTCAACGAGCAGCCAAATCTGCGGTGCAATCCAAATACAGGCGATAAGCTGTGTTAGCAGTAGGAATGTAACATCTGCCTTTTACTAGTGTAAAGTAGGATGATTACCTACAGTGTGTAAAGGAGCTCAGCTCAGAATCACATCTAAAGACCAACACATGTCATAGAGCTACTGATCATGCACCTCCAACCCCCAAGAAGGCCACAAAACCCACTGCCACCACCCTCAGGACCTCCCAGTCGGACCACCCCCCTACTACAAACGAGGTAGCACACAACAGGACAGCGGACTTTCCAAAAATGGCATGGCCCCTCAGCTACACAATAGCTTAATGTTGGGAGATGTAGCAACCCAACATGTGTGAATGACGCAAGTCACCCACCAATAATAATGCACACAATACCAAGTGTAGCGGTGAGGTGCTGGAGAGACCTCACTATGCAGAGCAAGAACCTCTCCATGTATACATATACTGCTGGTGCTTGTAGTGTTGTGGACAGTGGACACAACCATGTTACCTCAGGCAGTGAGGAAGATCTCGGTCATGTACCTGTGTCGTCGTCCCCTGTAAGAGGAAGTGCAATGGGCTGGTCCAACGTACACCACTCCAGCATAGAAGTGTGAATAAATAGGCCGGGGCTCTGGGCGCGGTTCACTTGTATGAAGGCTAACGTGTCTGCCAGAGCAGCAGCCCTCACCCAGCCACATGGCTGCCGCCATGTCCTCCGGCCTCCTCAACACAGGCCCCCTGCGAACACAGCAGCACAGCACCGCAGACATATGTCTGTACAAACTACTGCCTTTGAACTACACTGCGGACAGCAGGGTTCACAATTCAGATGGAGCAGCGATTGCAGATGACGCAGCCCAGTAGGCAAGACACATTGCTCCCAGTGCGACCCACTTGGACCACGCATCATCAAAGGCTGCGTACACGCTGAGCGCCAGAGGTACCACTAAATCAGTGCACAAGTCACCGCCACGTGGCCTTACTGAGGCAGAATTCAGTAGGCAAAAGACATTGCTCGCAGTGCGGCCCGACCGGACCACGCATCATCTCAGGGTGCGCAAACGCTGAGTGCTTCAGGTGCCACTAACTCACTGCACCACAAGTCATCGCCACGTTGCCTTATTAAAGCAGAATTCAGTAGGCAAAAGACATTGCTACCAGTGCGGCCCCCCGGACCATGCATCATCGCAGGGTGCATGCACGCTGAGTACTTCAGGTGCCACTGACTCACTGCACCACAAGTCATCACCACGTTCCCTTATTAAGGCAGAATTCACTAGGCAAAAGACATTGCTCCCAGTGCAGCCCGCCCGGACCACGCATCATCGCAAGGTGCACATACACTGGTTGCTTCAGGTGCCACTAACTCAGTGCACCACTTATCATCGCTGGCTGCACACACACTAACTTGCCAATAACTGTGCAGCTCAACTCAACGCCACGTGGCTGTGGGCCCTCCTGCCTACACTGCGGTCATCAGGGCTCACAATTGAAATTGAGTCTTGATTCATTAATTACAGAGTCCAGTAGGCAACTAACTGCAACGTCTTCAAAACCTAAATAATATCCTTTTAGTATCCTTGCTTCAAGAACTATTTTGATATCAATTATTGCTTTAGTACAATGACCAAATTCATCTTGCAAGTACAAAGGAACACTGAATGGCAGTCTACACTGTGGACAGCAGAGCTCACAGTTCAAATTCAGTTCTGATTCATTTATTGCAGAGTGAACTCTTCTCTATGTTGTTGGATTTTCTCTAGAGGAAGTCACAAAAAGCCTTCCTTGATGTCTGTGCTGACTATTGCCTTCGATCTACACTGCGGACAGCAGGGCTCACAATTCAGATGGAGTCGCGATTGCAGATGACCCAGTCAAGTAGGCAAGAGACATTGCTCCCAGTATGGCCCTCCCACACCACGCATCATCTCTGGTTGCGCACACGCTGAGCGCCACACCTACCACTATCTCTATGCAGCTCAAGTCAACGCCACGTGGCTGTGGGCCCTTCCTGACCCCTGCCTCCGGCTACACTGCGGTCAGCAGGTTTCACAATTCAAGATTAGTACCAATGCAAATTGTGTAAGAGACTATAATCAGTTAAGAAAACCAAATTCTCCCAATCTGTGCAGCTAAAGGCAACGCCACGTGGCTCTGGGCCTTTGCTGACTGCTGCCTCCGGCCTACACTGTGGTCAGCAGGGCTCACAATTCAAATTCAGTCTTGATTCATTAATTTCAGAGTCCAGTAGGCAACTAACTATAATGTCCCTGAAACCTACACATTTCAACAATGTATTCCATACATATTTAATCTTTTGGTACCTACACTGCGGTCAGCAGAGCTCACAATTTACATTGAGACATGATTTATTAATTGCAGACAGAACTGTACTCTATGTCCTCGGATTTTGTCAGGAGGAAGTGACAAAAAGCATTCCTCGATGTCTGTGCTGACTACTGCCTGCCATGTACATTGCGGACTGCAGGGCTCACAATTCAGATTGAGATGCGAGTGCAGATGACACAGTCCAGTAGGCAACAGACATTGCTACCAGTGCGGCCCTCCCAGACCATGCATCATCGCTAGCTGTGCACACGCAGAATGCTTCAGATGCCCCTACCTCAGTGCACCAAAACTCATGGACCCTTTATGATCAAATCTTTTGTCTATGATTTCAGATCTGCTGCCCCTACCTCAGTGTACCACAAGTCATGAACCCTTTACGATAAAATCTTTTGTGTATTATTTCACATCTGGTGCCCCTAACTTAGTGCAGCACAAGTCATGGACCCTTTATTATTGAATCTCTATGTATGATCCAATGATTACTGTTGTACTTGTTACCAGCACCAACCATTCCCGGAGGACTGGCTTACACTCACCCCACATGCATTCAGCACAGACGTCACTGGACATGTGACCCTGATAATAAAAAGGAGTTGAGCGCACGTGCCCGTACCCAGTTCCACTATCTATCTGTGTCTGTGTGTTCATTATGTATGCAACATGCTACCCCTGGGCCCTACCACATTACATTGTGCTCTGGACAGGGTATGCAACCAACTTACCTTTGACAGTGGGAGAAAACTTTTTTATGTAACTTTGTCTCGGCCATTGTACAAGTAAGTACGTAGAGACTGGATGATTAGAGTACTGTAAGGAGAGTGTATAGTGAATTTATAAGTGCGTGGGGATTGGCGGAGTGATTGTATAAGTACATATGTTGGCGCAGCCTAACTCCGACAACGAGCTTGTCTCTAATTGGCTGCCCTGCATGTCCCAAAAACTGAAATTTGGGCTTTGCATGGCCCTGTACTGCTACAGCTGCAATACTCCACTGAATATGCAATAAAAATGCACATCCACACATATGTGTCATGTCCACCATCTTTCTTGTGTGGAAATATGGATGAATGTAGGGTCAGTTATTCCCCGTACCTTCCATGTGGCCATGTTGTGGGACTTGGCTCACAGAGTGACACATTGACGCTTGCGACCCGGGTGACGGCTAGGCCTGGGCGGTAAATTCCGTTCCGTTCGCGGAATTTGCGGAATTTGGGTAATTTTGCGTTCTGCCGAGACCGCGAAATTGCCCAAAATTCCGCTTTCCGCGACTTCGCGAAATTTTTGCTTGTTCGCGTTCTCAAAATGCGTGTTCGCAAGATATTTCTCCCCGAGCACGCAAACAGGGATTGTAAACAGGAAAAAAGCACCGCGAACAAGCAATTCCGCGTGTTCGTGGAATTTCTGCGTGTTCGCGGAGATTTTTTACCGTTTCGCGGAGATTTGTGTAACGCGATTACGCAAATTCCGCCCACCCCTAGTGACGGCAGCACTACAACGAGAACACCTACATGGTGCCAGTGTTGCCAGATTTTTTAAGCATTCTCTAGCCCAAAGCCAACCAAAAGGTAACCCAAAGTAGCCCACTATTGCTACTTAAAGGAAGGAGGGGCAGGGACATCATCAAGCAGGCGGTGAATGCATTGGAATTGATGTTGCAGCAAGCTGCCAAGTAAATATTTGTCTAATAAAGCGTCTTAACGTACTACTTTAATGGAGCGCTGTATATATATTTATAATCTGGCAACTAGCACAAACCAACATTTTACAGCAAAACCTGGAAAAATATAGCCCAATTGTGCGTGATCTAGCCCAATATGGCAACAGTGCCTCATCTGTTGATTCCTCATACAGCTTACGATGGAGCCATGCCCATAGCTCTAGCGTCATTCTTCACAGCCTCACGCAGGACTGGCATACGCCAGGCCAGCCCACTCTACTTACGCTTACAGGGAAGGACAAGAATGCTACATGGCCCAGATTTTCATTGCAGTGATCTGCTGGTCACACCCTAGTTGTCAGTACGCCACAGCCACTCCCTCATGGCTAGTATACACCCAAACCACACCCATCCAGCACAGGCGTCACAGGACACGTGGCCCTCCCAATAAAAAAGACCGGGCACACGTGCTCGATGCCATTTCCATTTCAGTGTAGGCCAGAGCCAACGAACAGCGTGCCCTCACTTGTCACTGAGTTAATGGCACCGCAAGTGCTGAGCGGGTATGCAACCTGCGATGATGATGGGTGCACTGGTATGTCCTTTGCCATGGCAAAACCAAGACGCAGCACCAAATGTGAGACCTGTTGGCCTGCGGAGCGGGGCTGCATGATGTGGAGGGTTTCCTGTCTGCAAAAAGGTGAGCAGTGAGACCTGGGTGTGCAGGGAAGGGCAGACACCTGTGGGCAGCGGGAGTGGATGGGGTGCAGCAGTCTGGGTGTGCAGTGGCAGGACAGCGATTTAGGCATGCGCAGTTGTATATACTCTGCCAGTACTAATTCTGTACTATGTTTCAGATGTAGGTGCTTGAGGGCTCCACTAGGTACCGGCACGTGGTAGGAAACACAGTGGTGGTGTAAAGATGAGCTGTGAGGGTTTTGTCCACAGTATGAGCACTCACTGTCCCTCTTCATCTCTTCCTTTCTCTCCTTCAAATTCTTTCTCTCTCTCTTCCTCTCACACTGTTTCCCTCTTTCTCCCTCTCTTCTTCTTTCTCACACTCTTTCTCTCTCTTCCTCTCTCTCACTGTTTCTCTCTCTTCATCTCTCTCACTCTTTCTCTCTGTCTCCCTCTCACTCTTTATTTCTTTTTCTCTCTCTTCCTCTCACTCTCACTGTTTCTCTCTTTCTCTCTGTAGTCCTCTCACTCTTTCTTTCTTTTTCTCTCTGTCTTCCTCTCACCCTTTCTTTCTCTCTATATCTCTCTTTCTCTCTCCTTTGATGGACGCATGACGCACAATCTTATCTTGCTTTTTGTCTAATAGGCCTGCGATGATGCGTGGCCATCCTGCAATCAACACTCAACCTGAATTGTGAGCTCGACTTCGCCGCATGAACACAATGGGTGAGGAGGTTGCTTCGGCACGTGGTAGACCCTCTTTGACACACGCTGGTGGCAGAAGGTGAGCAGAGAGGCTTGTTTGCGCAGCGGCAGGCAGTCACCTCCAGGCAGTGGGAGTGAATGGGGTGCAGCAGCCTGGGTGCGTAGCGGCAGGCAGTCACCTCTGGGCAGTGTGAGTGCATGGGGTGCCGCAGCCTGGGTGCGCAGCGGCTGTCACACACCTCTGGGCAGTGGGAGTGGATGGGGTGCAGCAACCTGGGTGCGCAGCGGCGGGCAAACACCTATGGACAGTGGGAGTGGATGAGATGCAGCAGCCTGGGTGTACAGCAGTGGGTAGACACCTCTGGGCAGTGGAAGTGGATGTGGTACACTAGACTGGATACACAAAGGCGGGACAGTGATTTAGGCATTCACAGTTGTATGTACTCATCCATTAATGATTCCATACTATGTTTCAGATGACTAAGCTTGAGGGCTGCCCTATATCCTGGCACGTGGTTGGAGACACACCGGTGGCAGAAAGGTGAGCTGTGAGGATTTTTTCCACAGTGTCAATACTCCCTCTCCCTCTCTATCTCTTCCTTTCTATCTCTCACACTCTTTCTCTCTTTCTCTGTCTCTTCATCTCTCTCTCATTCTTTCTTTCTCTCTCTTGCTCTCTCACACTCTTACTCTCTCTCTTACTCTCTATCTCTTCCTTTCTCTCACTCACACTCTTTCTCTCTTTCTCTTTCTCTTCCTCTCTCTCTCATTCTTTCTTTCTCTCTCTTCCTCTCTCTCACTCTTTCTCGCTCTTCCTCACTCTCACTCGTTCTCTTCCTTTCTCTCACTCTTTCTCTCTCTCTCTCTTCCTCTCTCTCATTCGTTCTCTCTCTCTTCGTCTCTCTCACTCTTTCTCTCTGTCTTCCTCTCACTTTCACTGGTTCTCTCTTACTTCCTCTCACTCTTTCTTTCTTTTTCTCTCTGTCTTCCTATCACTATTTCTTTCTCTCTCTCTCTTTCTCTCTCTCTCTCTCTCTCTCTTTCTCTCTCCTTTGATGGAGGCATGATGCACAATACTATCTTGCTTTTTATCTAACAGGCTTATTCACAAATCAACATTCCCCCCAACACCACCACAGCTGAACGCATGTAGAACCTCCGAAGATGCGTGGCCATCCTGTCAACGCCTGAGAAAGTTGTTTCAGCACATGGTGGACCCTCTTACACACACAACGGTGGCGGAAGGTGAGCAGAAAGGCTTCTTTCCGCAGCAGCAGGCAGTCACCTCTGGGCGATGGGAATGGATAGTGTGCAGCAGCCTGGGTGCACAAGAGCGCACAGACACCTCCAAGCAGTTGGAGTGGATGGCCTGCAGCAGCCTGAGTGCGCATTGGCGAAACAGAGACTTAGGTGAGTGCAGTTGTATGTCCTCTGCAATTACTAATTCTATACTATCTTTCAGATGACTAAACTTGAGGGTGCACTATGTCACGGCATGTGGTTTAAGACACACCGGTGGCACAAAGGTGAGCTGCAAAGATTTTCTCCAGTGTCAACACTCCCTCTCCATCTCTTCCTTTCTCTCTCTCACACTTTCTCTCTTTCTCTGTCTCTTCCTCTCTCTCTCTCTCATTCTTTCTTTCTCTCTCTTCCTCTCTCTCACACTTTCACTCTCTCTTCCTTTCTCTCACTCTTTCTTTCTCTCTCTCTCTTCCTCTCTCTCACAGTTTCTCTCTCTCTTTTCCTTGTATCTTACTCTTTCTCTCTCACTCTTTCTCTGTCTTCCTCTCTCTCTCACTCTTTACCTGTCTTTCTCTCTCCCACTCTTTCTCTCCTCTCTCTCGCTCTTTCTGTCTCTCTTCCTCTCTCTCACTCTTTCTCTCTCTCTCTCTTCCTCTCTCTCACACCGTTTCTCTTTCTCTCTTCCTTGTATCTCACTCTTTCTCTCTCTCACTCTCACTCTTTCTCTTTCTTTGTCTTCCTCTCTCTCTCACACTTTCTTTGTTTCTCTCTCTCTACCTCACTCATTCTCTCTTTCTCGTTTGCTGGACGCATGATGCAGCATCTTATCTTTCTTTTTGTCCTGCAGGCTGTGATTCACAAATGGTCCAGCGATGACATGACATGGCTGTACATTGTTTTATTTGTTGTTGTTTTGTTTTAATAAAACGTTTTATATGTAAATCCATACATGACTAAGATTTTTATTTCTCCAACCTCACAAGCATCTTCTTGATAATAACTTTACATCATTACCCATTTTTTTAGTTCCAGATTCCCTAACATGACTGTCACATTTGTTTGTGGGGGTGGGGGTGAGGGGGGATGGTGGAGAAGAGCTCCTGCTGAGGGATGTCGGAGCAGTGTTGTGTGTCCGACCTGCATGATCGTTGCCTCCATTGCATCTGTTCTGAGAGACTTACGAGCCGGCGGGCTGACTCGTAGATGAAGAGCTGCGAGCCGACTGGCAGGCTCATAGAGGGAGAAACGTGGCCCGTCAGTTCGCAGAGGGAGAGCTGTGGGCCAGCTCACAGAGGAACACCTGTGGGCCGACTAGTATAGGGAAAGGTGCGAACCATCAGCTTCCAAAGGGATAGCTGCGGAACAGTGATGTGGGGAGAGGGAGCGTGAAGAGCGTATCTCGCAGAGAGAGACCTGCGGTATATTTCCAGTCTTGGCTTCACAGATACAACTGTGGGCCCGAGAACTCGCACCCGAAGAGCTATGAGCCGACAAGTGGTTCACAGAGGGAGACATGCGGACCTGAGAATGTTGTTGTAGGTATGCTGTTGATGGGGGAAAAGGGTGCGTTACCTGCTGATGTAGGGAGAGGCAGCGTGAAAGGGGTATCTCGCACAGACAGAGCTCCGGTATATTAAATTGCCCCGGGACCTTTCTTTTATATTTTCACTCGAAGCGAGGCACAAGATGGCTGCTAACACTTCCTGGTTTGCAGCCAATCAGAGGCAAGCTCGTGCTCGGGAGTTAGGCACCGTCAAGATATATATATCTTTTTTCATTTAATATCTCAAAAACTACTGAATGGATTTACACCATTTAAAAAAAGTGCACTTTCTGGACCAAGACCTTTATCCCTGCCAAATTTGGCATAATTCCGTTCAGCAGTTTGACCTGTAGTCTTGTCTAAAGTTTCCTATGGAAAATGCATTGAGAAAACACTTTTTCGGACCCCCCTTTTTTCTTAAACCCCCCTTGACCAATCACCCTGTAATATGTCTTCGCAGCTGGATGGTTTCGGTCGTGGGTGCAAATATCTCACAATAAACTTGCTTTCAATCAACAACCAACCTTGGACGTCCTCAATACACCCCTAAACTTTCAAGATACGAGCTGATCGAAAAAGAGAAACTTTTTGGAAAATGTAGTAAAGATTCGTCAAACAACGCCAACGTTATAAGCACATGGAGGGCTCCAGGAGGGGGTTGGCAACCCCCCTCCCAACATGAGTAAAGCCCCGGGTCTGCGGGGACCCCAGCGGGCCCCCGCAGCCCCAGCGAACTGCCGCTATTATTTTTTAAGAAATGCCCCTAGGACCTAGCCCACCCCATAGTTCCGATATTTTTTTCTTTTTTTAAATGCTTTATTTGGCCCTGAGGGTCCTTCTGGGACCCTCTGAGCAGGCCTAGGGGGTCAGGGAGATTCTACCCTGCCCCTTCTCTTGTTTTATACCTTTGCTTCTCTGTTTTCTGGTGACTCGCTTCTACCAAATCACAGTGAAGCTCGTGCTTGGGACTTAGGCTCCGCCCAGATATCGAAACTTTTATTTTTCTAATTTCTCAGCAACTACTGAACAGATTTGCACCATTTAAAAAAACGTTTGATTTCTGATCCAAGCACTAACTTTTTGTCAAATTTGGGGTAATTCCGCTGAGTAGTTTCAGCTCTAGCCTTGCACAAAGTTTACTATGGGAAATTGATTTATTGACTCTTATTTTTTTAATTTCTCAAAAACTGCTGAATGGATTTACACCATTTGAAAAAAAGGTCGCTTTCTGAACCAAGCTGTACCTTTCACCAAATTTGGGTTAATTCCCTTCAGCAGTTCGGGCTGTGCTTGTCGCAAAGTTTCCTATGGAAATTAACATGGGGAAAACGTGCTTTGGCATCCCCCTTTTTCCTCAGTCCCCGCTTGACGAATCACCCCCAAACTTTCAGTATAGGAGATGACCTGGATAGACTTTTTTAAAAAGCATTTTTTTTTAAAAATCAGCGCAATTCACGCTGGGGTTGCGGGTTCCTGTGTTCTAATTTAATGAGACCCCGGGGTGGGCTAGGTCCTGGGGGCATTTCTTAAAAAATATTAGCGGGGGCTCGCTGGGGCTGCGGGGGCCCGCTGGGGTCCCCGCTGCCCCAGCTTCACTCATGTTGGGAGGGGGGTTGCGCCGCCCCTCTCCTGGAGCCCTCCGTGTGCTTATAACTTTGGCGTCGTTTGACGAATCTTTATGAAATTTTCCAAAAAGCTTCTCTTTTTCAATCAGCTCCTATCTAGAAAGTTTGGGGGTTATTGGTCAAGGGTTGGATGAGAAAAAAGGGGAGTCCCGAAATGTGTTTTCTCAATGCGTTTTCCGTAGGAAACTTTAGAGAAGGCTACAGGTCAAACTGCTGAACGGAATTACGCCAAATTTTGTAGGGAGAAAGGTTGTGGTTCAGAAAGCGCGCTTTTCTTGAAATGGTGTACATCCTTTTAGTAGTGTTTGAGAAATATCAAATTTTACAGATATCGATATTTGAGAATTCTGACATCTGATTGGCTGAGGGGTTACAAGCATGAGCTTGTGGCTCATTGGCTGTGAATGATTGAAACTAGAAAGTGTTGGCAGGCATTTTGTGACTTAGTCCGTCAGCTCGCATCTCTCCTTGTAGAAGCCATCGGGTGTGTAGATTTACCTCTGTGAGGCAACACTGGCATTTGTGTCTGTGTGAGATATCCATTTCACGCTGCCTCTACCGACATCACAGGTTGCGGCCATGCTTTTAGAAGCCAGTCAGTTGTCTCGGAGCTCTGTGAGTCAGTCTGTCAGCACGACCGTATACACTACCCAAACACCGCTGCACTACCTAACTAAACACTAAACCATTACTGTCAGTACAACCCTTACACTACAAAAACACCACTGCACTACCTTAAACCCTAAAATGCTACCCCCAGCACGACCCCCTACACTACACAAACACCATTGCATGAACCTAAACCCTAAAACCCTGCCCCCAGCACAATTCCCTACTAACCCTGGGTGTAGTTTGCGAAGTAGTGCTACGCGTAGCTACGCAAAGTGCCCTTCGCAATATGCGAGCTATGCGTAGCACTTTGCAAACTGCGTAGTACCCTGTTCGCACTGTGCAAGATGCCATTTTCAATGATTGCACAGTGCGGACAAGCATCAGGCACTGTGCAATCATTGAAAAAGGCATATTGCACAGTGCGAGCTGTAGTTTTCTGCCGCTCGAATACATTTTTAGTCGAGCAGCAGCTTTCTCAACGCGGACTGGTAGTTTCTCATCGCAAGCGGTCGCGAGCATACGCGACCACTTGCAATGAGAAACCTGACCTCCCCGCATTGAGAATCTCGCCGGGAGGTTTATTTTCCATGCTCGCGATCGCCAACTTGATGTTGCTGATCGCGAACGAGGAAAAAATCTCGCCGGGATGTCATTTTGCTTGCTCGCGGTCACCAAGTTGATGTTGAGGACCGCGAGCAAGCAAAAAATGACCGCTGCATTACGCAACGCTACACTACGCGTGTTTGCACTGTGCTACGTGCAATTCGCATAGTGCGAAGTAGCGCACACTACTCAAACTACGTGAGCGTAGCGTAGTGCTTTACCCAGGCTTACTCCCTACATTACCCAAACACCACTGCACAACCCTAAAACCTAAAACACTACCCCCAGCATGACCTCCTACACTACCAAAGCAGTACTGCGCTACCCTAAAGCCTAAAACACTACCTCCAGCATGAACCCATACAATACACAATCACCACTGCACTACCCTAAACCCTAAAACACTACCCCAGCACGACCCCCTACACTACACAATCACCACAGCACTACCCTAAACCCTAAATCTACCCCCAGCATGACTCCCTACACTACCCAAACACCACTGCACTACCCTAAACCCTAAAACATGACCCCCTACACTACACAAACAACACTGCACTACTCTAAACCCTAAATCTACCCCCTGCATGACTCCCTACACTACCCAAACATCCCTACACTATCGTAAACCCTAAATCTACCCCCAGCACGACCCCTATATTATTCAAACACCACTGCACTACCCTACACCCTAAAACACTACCACCAGCACGACTCCCTACAGTACGCAAACACCACTGCACTACCCTAAACCCTAAAACACTATCCCAGCATGACCCCCTACACTACCCAAACACCACTGCACTACCCTAAACCCTACAACACTACCTCCAGCATGACCCCCTATACTACCCAAACACCACTGTACTACACTAAACCATAAAACACTACCAGTCCGTTGGCTCACAGTTCTGCATTTGCGACTTGATGGCCCATGGCTCTCTTTGTGCGAGCCAAGCCCAAGGGCCGCAGCTCTCCCTCTGCGAGGCTGCTCGACAACCCGCAGGTCTCCCTGTGCTAGCCGGATTGCAGCTGTCACTCTGCGAACCGATATTGGGAATATAAGGCGGCTCTAAAAAGAGCCTCTGTGTTTATTAGTTGGAGTTACATATAAGTGCAGATGCACAGCTACAGGTTATTCAGAAAAAAATTCTCTGATCTGTGAAGTGGACTCCATCACTTCTGTAGATTTCAGCCATATCAAAACGTATGTTGTTGTTGTAGATCTACCCCATTCTATGGTCTTTGAGGTATGCAGACACAGTTTTGTTGACATATTTCCTAGATTTTTCAATCTGAGGACAAAATTGGTTTGACCATTTCCACTTTTGTCTTTGGCATGTATTGGAATATACAAAGACAGTTTGAGGCAAAAGCAACATCAATTGTCTAAAGGTGTCCTCAGCATTTCCAATCCTACCCCAGTCAATGTGCCTAGGTCGTTACCACCACAGCGCACAATCATGAGGTCAAGTTGTTGGAGATGCAAACAGGTTTTAACCAAAGGGAGAAATTGGTGCCACTTCAATCCTCTCTGTCCAAACCATTTAATGTCCACATTTTGTAAACCTAGGTCTAAGTCAATACGTCTCTGTTTTGCATACCTCTTCCACCGGAAAACATAGCTATGTCCTACGATCCACACTAGCATTTTGAAGGTATAGCTGGAGGATATGGATAGATGTCCGTAGCTCATGCAGTCTGTTCGTAGAATAAGAGATATGTTTAAAGATGGGGAACTACTTTTTTCTCATACAAAATGATAACTGATTGGGAGATGAAAAGCATTGTTTACTTAAAAGTAGGGTGCGTATTAGTTTGTCGAAAAACATCTTTATAATGTATTTATTTATTTATTTATTTAAAGCTTTATTTAAATTTGCAAAATCAAACGGTACAGAAATGATAGCTGTGTGTTCACCAGTGACAAAGTATGGAGGTACATCACAACACCCCCAGCTCCCTGACAAAATGCGCAACTTATGGAAGGCATCCGACATCTGAACCCCATCTATCAATCCACCATCCACACCTGTCCTACTTGAAACAGGAGAGACTGACATCGACAATCCACACCCAGGGCCCATAGCCACCCCATCCCTCCATGCACACCCTGTAACCGACTTGATGTCCGTGCTATCAACCCCCCCACAGCAAGCGCCCCGTGGATCATACCATCCCATCCGTTCCATGACGACACCATACACCCAACGCCCATGTCGTACCACCTACCCCACTCCCGTTGGGACTATACCAGAATATGTGGGTGACGAGGGAGAACCGGGAAGACCCGTGATGTATGTTTTGTAAGGGCCCCAGATGTCCCTAGGACGTGCCACCGAGGGGAGGAGACTAGAGAAGAGTTCGCTATTCGTGCTGCAAAAAGCCATGGCAGTGAGCCACGATTTGACCGTAGGAGCCCGTCTATCTCCCCAGCGCCTGGCGATTTCACGTTTGGCCAGAAGTAGACCCATAGCGGCCAACCTGCGAACATTCTTAGGGAAATTTGCTGTGTAGCCCAACAACGCAACCTCAGGAGCGGGAACAAGTGTAAGCCCTAACATGTCTTCCAATACCTTGTAAACCTGTGTCCAGAATGATTGCAGTCTCGGACAAGTCCAGGACAAGTGCGCGAAGTCCGCATGTGGTGCCGAGCACTTCCAACAGAGGTGTGGCCGTGCTGGGTCAATTGAATAGAGTCTGTCTGGGGTCATGTACCAACGGCGCAGGAATTTATAGTGAAGGAGTTTGTGACGACTATTCAGTGATACCGTAGCAGTAACCTTACAGCAAGCCGTCCACTGTTCATCCGTAATAGGCCTACCCAAGTCCGTCTCCCATTCCGCCCGCGCCCGGTCATCCGCACAAGGGAGCAAAGCCGCACACGCCTTGTACAGCCTCGAGACTATATGGGCCCCCGTTTCTTTGTTAATAAGGATGGTAAGGGGTTCAAAGGAAGCAGGCTCAAGGGGGAAACCCTCAATTGCCATCCTGGCCGCGCAATAGAGTCGGCGAAGAATGAACCTATCCATGAATGTAGCCTCGCTGAAACGCGCCTCTTCCGATGCCGAGAATATGTGCCCTCCAGGGTATAAATCCCCCATCTTGGTGAGGTTAAATTTACTTAACGTTCGCTGCACAATCGCCTCATCTGTGCCCGGCAGTAACCCCGGGTTGCGAATAGGGAGAGAAGAGGAATATAGGCGAGGGTGAGCTAAGTAGCTCAAAAGTTTCTTCCAGGCCCAGCTAGTAGTGGACACCGTTTGAATATCCACTGGGCTTCTGGGGATACCCTTGGGCAAAACGGCCGCCAACTGGCCCGGGAGAACAAAGTCTGCCTCAGGGCGAAGAAACGGGATCCGAGCGTCCGGATGGTACCAGGCATAGGCATGTGCACACTGCGCGACCAGATAGTATGGATACAGATCAGGTACGCCGAGGCCTCCCCTATCTTGGGGGAGTGTAAGAGTCTTCCAGCGAATCCGGGGGTGCTTCCCGCCCCAGACCAGTCGGATCAGGAGGGACCTCAGGGTGGAAAAGAAAGACCGAGTGAGAGGAATAGGGATGTTATTAAAAAGATACAAAAATTTGGGGAGCACTACCATTTTTATGATGGCTATTCTGGCCGACATGGAGAGCGGGAGGCACAACCATCCCTCCACCTGCGTCTCCAGCCGCGCAATCGTGCGGCCATAATTGAGGCGTATGATTTAGTCTGTGCTCAAATGTATCTGAATGCCCAAGTAGCGGACCGAGTCTGAGCACCACTCCAATGGGAACTCACATTGCCATGGGGAGGTGCCGCTAGTCAAAGGGAATATGATGGATTTGTGCCAGTTTATGCCCAGTCCCGAGTGGCCACCGAAGCGCAGGATCTCACGAATCAGGGGGGCAAGATTAATGTGCGGCTCCCTCACATACAGGATAGTGTCATCTGCGTAAAGGGAGGCAAGCAATGGGCCCGTCCTAAACTGGAGACCCCTGTGGAGGTGCCACTCCTGGAAATGCCGGATCAGGGGGTCCATGGCTAGAATGAACAAGAGCGGGGAGAGCGGACAGCCCTGCCGCGTGCCACGCGTTAGAGAGAATGGACGGGATAACGTACCGTTGATACGCAGGCGTGCCGTGGGGCGGCTATAGAGGAGTCGAGTCATGGCCAGAAAGTTCGCCGGCATGCCCATGCGTTCCATAACGGCAAGAAAGAAAGGCCATTCTAAGGAATCAAACGCCTTCTCGGTGTCAAGTAGGATCGCAGCAGCAGGTGTGGCCAGGTTAATTCTGTGCAAAACAGTGAACAACGTCCGCAAATTCAGCGAGGTCGAGCGACGGGGGACAAAGCCCGATTGCATGGGCGAGATAATGAATTCCATCAGCTGGGAGAGTCTGTTGGCCACTATTTTGGCTAAAATCTTATAGTCGGTGTTTAAGAGGGAGAGGGGTCTATACGACCCACACAGCGACGGGTCCTTGTTCGGTTTCGGGAGCAGAACCACCACCACCTCTCCAAGAGTAGCCAAGAGTGAACCCCGCTCCAACGCCTCCGCATAGACTTCTATGAGTTTAGGCGCCAACAGATCAGAGAAGGCCTTGTAGAAATCCCCGGAGAAACCATCAAGACCCGGTGCAGAAGAGCTCCGGAGCACTTTAATCGCTCCCCGCACCTCCGTCACCGTTATGGGCTCCGCCATAAACTCCTGCATGCCCCTATCTAGAAACACAAGAGCAATTTCCGACAGGTAGGCGTCACGAGCGGCCGTGGAGTCACCCAATTTGGAGGTATATAACTCAGTAAAGTAGGCCAGGAATTTGTCCCGAATCTCAGCGGGCGTCGTGCGGAGCGCACCGTCCACTCCCCGCACTTCGGTTATCAGGGACTTACTGTACGGCGGTCTCAGAACCTGCGCGAGCATGCGCCCCGGCCGATCCCCCTCCCCATACCGCCGAGCCACACAATATTTCCCCAGATATAGTATCTCCTTGTCCGCAGCCTCACGAAAGTCCAACAGTAGGCGCAAGCGCCTGGCAAACACCCCGTCGGAGGGCGACCATATCAATCGCATCAAGCTGCGTCTCTAAGTGGGTGATTGTTGCGCGCAGCGCCCTCAAAACTCCAGCCTGTTTTGCAATGCAAACCCCTCTGATATAGGCCTTGAACCCCTCCCATAGTACAGCCCACGAGTCCACCGAGCCAGTATTTAGCGCAAAATAGTCTTCTATCGCTTCAGATACCTCATGGACAAAAAGGTCATCCAGAAGTGCCCTTCCGGGGAAACGCCACTGCCGCTCAAATCCCTCCGGGCGGGGAACGTCTAAACCCAGTACGACAGGAGAATGGTCAGAATAGGTTCTAGGGAGGATTCCTAATGTGCGGAACCAGAGGGACAGGCCTGGGGATAGGAGCCAGTAGTCAATCCTGGTCCAGGTGTTGTGTTGCCCAGAGAAGTGCGTGTAGGCCATAGTGTCTGGGTTGCGCCTGCGCCATACGTCAGCAAGAGAGAAACGACTGCAGAGGTCCAGGAGCGCGCGTCTCGCCCTAGGTTTGGAATCAGTGGCCCCGGAGATGCTATCGAGCCCCACATCATTCAGTAGCAAGTTGAGGTCGCCGCCAAGCAGGATGTCAGCGGGCGCCAGGGATGCCAACTGGGCAGCAAGCGCGTGGAAAAAGTCCGGGGAATCAGTGTTAGGAGCATATACACATACCAGAGCGACCACATGTCCCATCAGCACTCCTTTCACAATGCAATAACGCCCTTCCCTGTCCCCCAGGAATGTCTGGCAGTGGAAGGGGAGTCTCTTATGAATCAGGACCGCTGTGCCTCTAGCATAGTTGCTGAAATTGGAAAAATAGCGGTGGGCGCCCCAGGAAGCTGCAAAACGGGTATTCCCCGAGGGATGTAAGTGCGTCTCTTGAAGAAAAGCAATGTCAACCCTATGCCGATTTAAGTAATGTAGTATTTGTTTGCATTTACGCTGATTGTTTAGGCCACGGACATTCCAAGACATTAAGGATAGATTGACAGGGGCTACATTCAAACCTATCTGGGCCATCGATGCCAAACTGTTCGTAGCAGGAGCAAGAGAGATGCAGCGCCTCCGTGTACCAATGAAAACAGCTCACACACAGCAAAGTCATGAAAAGCAAACTTACACATCCCCACCCCCCTCCCCCCACCCAGCCAAACCACGCAAACGTGAGGCAGTCCCCAACCTAGAAGAGAAAAACATAGCTCTAAACAGTAATACCAAATGTATACCAAAAAAGGAAAACAGAGCATCATAACCCAGAAGTACTCCCAACGGTTTCAACCAAAGGGGGGTGACGACGATCCGCAATCAACCCAGCGCTGTGTAGCAAAGATATACCAATTATTCAAAAAGTCCTCCAATAACAAGAGTCAATGAAAAGTAAGTTAGAGCCTGGGCGCAGTCTCAGCCGACACCGGAGGTCGCAAACAGGTCCTGGCTGCTCGCCGACCCACTGCGAGGGGGGGAACGTCCACCCTCGTCTCCCCCCGGCGGGCCCCGACGCAGCTTGTAGTTGCGACAGAATTCCTGCACCGCAGTGGGGTTATCAAAGAGCCGAGTACGGCCCTCGATCTCGACCCGGAGACGAGCCGGGTAGAGCATACCATATTTGAGGCCTAGATTCCGCAGCACAGCCATCGCACTCGTATACTTCCGCCTGGCCTCCTGGACCATGGCCGTGAAATCGGGGTAGAAGGACAGTCTCGAGCCCTGCCAAGTGATCTCACCCTTCTCTCTGGCTAGGCGCAAGGCAGTGTCACGGTCCCGAAAGTTCATGATACGGGCAATTAGCGGGCGAGGCGGGAGCCCCGGGTTAGGCTGCGGCCCCAGGGAGCGGTGGGCCCTCTCCACCACAAAGCCCGGAGTGAAGGCTTCTCTCCCAAAAATGTCAGTAAGCAGCTGTTCCACAAAAACATCAAGCCGGCCCGTGGCCGTGGATTCCGGCACCCCGGTGATCCGCACATTGTTGCGCCGACTGCGCGATTCCAAATCTTCGTTCTTGATGGCCACTTCTTTCAAGATGCGCTCCAGCTTGTCTACCCGCTTGGACTCCTGTACTGCTCTATCCTCGACAGCAGAGATCCGGACCTCGGCCTCTCCCAGACGCTTGTCATGAGCCTGGATCTTGGCCCCCATGCTGTCCAGCGTCCTATCCAGGGCATCGAAGCAGCCATCCAAGGCCCTGAAGCCAGCACGCATCTCCTGAAGCCAGTCCGGGGACGGGGCACCGGCCGTCGGGCCACCGGACGCCCCCTCGGCCGGGCCCGGCATGTCAGGGCGATCCCCCGCAGGCTGTTCGGGGAGCTTCTCAAAAGGCAATGTCTTCTGCTTGGGGTCCTTGCGACCCATGCCCCAGACCGTCCGATGGCTACCAGCCCGCTGCCTGTAGCGCAAAGTCGTCTCAGCTATGCTGCAGTGGTATTCCGGCAGGATAGTTCAGGCTGCCGCCAATCCGTCCAGGTCCTCCAGGTGCCGCAGTGCCCACCGGATGCCGAAGCGGACCCGACTACACCACGCCGTCGGTCCGGGACATCACCAGATGTGGTAGGTAGGGTCCAGAATGGGATGGGGGGGACCATATCGAAGCAAACCGCAGCCGAGCCCCAGTGTAACCAGGCAGGACGAGGGAGGACAGCCCGACCAGGCCGCGGAATACAGGTAGCACCCAGAGCGGGCCCAAGGATAGAGGCGGAGACAGCCCGAGCGCTAGACCAGCGCAGCGTCCAACCCGCCCCCCCACACCGTGAGTGGGCCACCCCGCCGCCCCTCTCCGGTCCCCCGACCGCGCGGCCAGGGGCCCCAGGGAGGAGAACACGAGCAAGGACGCGCCCGGCGCGCCAGGCAAGATCCAGGCACCCGGTCGCCCCCCGGCCCGCAGCGTCGCAGGGAGAACCGTAGACACCCGTCAGCCCGCACCCCGGCGCACAACGCCCCCCCCACGCCCCTCCCCTGGGTACCTGACTCACGGTCGGCCTCCGGCCTTACACTCCCGTCTGTGAAGCCTGTGGTAGCCCGCCATCTTGGGTCCTATGGCGACATGTCCTCCGCCGTTCGCCCCAATGCCACGAGCGATCCAATCCACATCTCAGCTCGCACCGGGGCCCCTGGATCATCAGCAGCGGCGCCAGGAGTTCCGCGCCCGCATCAGGAGGGGAGGAAAGGAGCTTTAGCGCCGGGCCGATGGCGGAGCTTCAGTGCCGCGCGGCCATCTTAGCTCGCGGCTCGGCTACGCCCCCAAAAACATCTTTATAATTGGTTAATAAAAAAAAAAAAAGCAGTTTGAACGTGGAGTACATATGATAGGATAAAATTTGCTCAGTTCAACCACACCTGCTACTTGCATTTGGAAGGCACTGTTCAAACTTAAAACATTAATGAACTTTTTACTTGCGTGGGCGTTAAATGTTCGAGAAAATGTTGCAAAAAAATATCGTTAGGTTTTTAAAAAATATGAACTTTTAACCTGCACGTGTCGTAGAATGTTCTAGAAAGTGTGTTGATAGAATACGTTGAACTTCTCACCTGTATGTGTTCTTAAATTTTAAAAACACTGTTTATGTGGAAAGTCCAAAAATAACCAATAGAGAGAAGTTTTGCAAACTGAAAAAATCAAGGAACTATTTTGGTTTGTCCTTTACATGTATTTATGTTTGGAGCAACAGGGAAATTGTGCCATTACTGGTTCCTTTCTTGATGAGAGTGGTGCAGTGTGACAAAGAAAGAATTGCATGCGTTTGTGACATTTGGAATCTGCATACCAACTACGAACGTAAGTTAAATTATGCTTAGTGTGGAAATAGTGGGGAAGGGGTAAGAGTAGAAAATTCATGTGTTATTAACTTAACAGAGATGGAACAAAAACGAGTAATATTATGAGGACAATTTGTGGTATTTTTTATAGTGAGAGGTAGATTTCAATATCAGTCAAGATTGGTGTGTTACTGGGAGGCTTTGGATTTCGGTGTTGTTATCAAATAGAAGTTGTTGGGGAGCGTTTCTTCAGAAGACATTTTTTATAAATATGTGAGAGATAAAAAATAAATGAAAATGTTCTGTTTATATATTCTGTATGATTTTGTCCACAGTGCTAAAGTAAATGTGATTGTTAGTGAAGGTAATTATCAGAGTGTGTTTGTCTGTTGAATATACCCAGACCTTTAAGTGGTCCGGTACTTGTTGGTACTGAGCTCCGCCACCCGTTTAAGACAGTTGCCAAATTTTTCATTCCACTTAAAGCTGTTAATATATGTATAGTAAAGGGATGATACATAAAACATTTGAGAATTACACCTTTATTTACTCTGTCTAGCTCTCACCATCATTTTGTGCCCCCAGCGGTACTGTTTATAAAAATAATCTAATACAGCTCTTTGTATTATAAAAATAGCACATCTAAGTTTATTGCCATATTGGTAGGGTATGTACTATATAGAGAATGGTGCAATCAGTTTCATTGGTATAAAACTGCACTGTGTTATGTTGGAAATATTACCTATGGATTGGTTGTGATGTTATATTTTACACTGTGAGGTATATTTGAATATAAGTGAAGACAGGTATTATACAGCAAATCTGTTGAAAATGTGCACAGATTACATGGAGAGTAAATGGACAAAGTAAAGGTACATGTTGCTTTCTGTATGTATGCATGGTTAGAATCATTTGATGATGATTTAAGATATAATCTAAATAGTGTTTGTGCTTTCCAATTGGGTATACTGCACCGTGTTAGTAGTTACTGACTAGAAGCTGCTAAAGGGAATATTTATTGCTCGTTCTTATGAAATAAAGATGGAGAGGGGCATTTCTTTGCAAGAGATATTTTATCAATGTGTGAGAGATAAAAAGAAAAAAAAACGTTTTAGTACATTTTCTGTACGATTTTTCACACTAGTAAAGTAACTGTTATTATAAGTGAGGAAAATTGTTAGGTTGTGTCTCTGTGCTGAAAAAATACGCAGGCCTTTAAGTGGGCTGGATCTTACCAGTGCTGAACACTGCTATCGCTTTTACACAACCGTCATTTTTTTATCGCACTGAAACCGTTGAATATACGTATATTAAAAGAATTGTATAATTAAAGTTTAGGAATTACACCTCCCTTTACTCTCCTCATCTCATATTCCTTATTTTGTGCACCTTATAGTAGTGTTTATCAACTTTAAGTAACAGAGCTTTATCTAGTTTAAAACTAGCAATTGTACTTTTTTTGGTATGTTTGTGGGATCTGTAGTGTATGGAGAAGGCGGTTATCAGTTTCAATGGTAGAAAACGGACGTGACATATGTTTGAAAGATTATATGGTTTTAGGAATAAGCTGTCGCTCTGCAAGTTTTCGGGCCCGCAGTTGTACCTCTGCAAGCCACACTGGAAATATACCGCAGTTCTCTCTCTGCGAGATACCCCCTTCACGCTCCTTCTCCCTACATAACCGTCCCTCAGCTATCCCTTTGCAAGTCGATGGCCTGCAGCTCTCCCTATACTATTCGGCCCCCAGCTGTTCCTCTGTGAGCTGGGCCGCAGCTCTCCATCTACGAGCCAGCCACTCGGCTGGCAGATCTTCCTCTACGAGCCAGCCCGCTGGCCCGCAACTGTTCCTCTGTGAGGTGGCCCGTGGCTCTCTATCTATGAGCCAGCCAGTCGGCTCGCAGGTCTTCCTCTACGAGCCATCCCACTGGCTCGCAGCTCTCCCTCTGCAAACCACTGGTGGGCTTGCAGCTCTTTGTCTGCAAACCAACACTGGAAATATACTGCAGTTGTCTCTGTACGAGATGCCCCCTTCAAGCTCCCTCTCTTCACATCATTGTCCCGCACCTATGAGTTGCAAGTCGATGGCCCCCACCTTTCCCTATAGCAGTTGGCCCGCCGGTGGTCCTGTGTGAGCCGGCCCACAGCTCTCCTTCTACGAGCCCATGGGCCGCAGCTGTTCCTCTATGAGGCAGTCAGTCGGCTTACAGCTCTTCCTCTACGAGCCAGCCCGCCGGTCCGCACCTCTCCCTCTGCAAACTATCGTTCAGCTCACAGCTCTTCCTCTGCTTGCTAGCTCGCAGTTGTACTTCTGCAAGCCACACTGGAAATATACTGCAGGTCTCTCTCTACGACATACCCCCTTCACACTCACTCTCTCCCCATCACCGTCCTGCACCTATGCCTTTGCAAGCCGACAGCCCGCACCTTTCCCTATTGCAGTCGGCCCGGAGCTGTTACTGTGTGAGCTGGCCTACAGCTCTCCCTCTTTGAGCCGACAGGCCGCAGCTTTTCCTTTACAAGCCAGACAGTCGGCTCGCAGCTCTTCCTCTATGAGCCAGCCCGCCGGCTCGCAGCTCTTCGTCTGTGAGTCGTCAGGCCCGCAGTTGTAGCTCTGCAAGCCAACACTGGAAATATACCACAGGTCTCTGTCTACGAGATGCCCCTTCACGCTTCATCTCCTCACATCAGTGTCCCGCACCTATGATTTGCAAGCCGACGGCCTGCAACATTCCCCATAGCTGTTGGCCCGCAGCTCTTCCTGTGTGAGCTGGCCCGCAGCTCTCCTTCTGAGAGCCCACGGGCTGCAGCTCTCCCTCTAGAAGCCGGTCAGTCAGCTCGCAGGTCTTCCTCTACGAGCCAACCCGCCAGCACACAGCTCTCCCTTTGCAAACCATCATTCATCTCGCAGCTCTTCATCTGCGAGCCGTCGGGCCAGCAGTTGTATCTCTGCAAGCCAACACTCGAAATATACCGCAGTTCTCTCTGTGGGATATCCCCTTCATGCTCTCTCTTCTGACATTACCGGTCGTAACTATCTCTTTGCAAGGCGACAGGCCGTACTTTTTACTATAGTATTTGGCCCGCAGCTGTTCCTTTGCTAGCCGACCCGCAGGTGTCCCTCTGTGTGCCATGTAGTTTAGCAATCCTGCTGTCAGTGCCATGCACTTCTCCAATTATCCAGCACTATCTACTTACCCTATTACTCCACCAATACCTTAGCACTCATAAATTCACCAAGCACTCTGTTTGCAGCACTGTAATCATTCCAGTTACTAGTTATGTTCTTATGGAATGGCCTAGCCACTAACACAAGTAAAACTACAATATTCTGTGCACTATCCATGCAGACCTTTAACCAGCTACATAGTATTCGTACACTTCTCTAAATATCCAGTTAGTACCTATACAGTGTAGGAATCCTCCTGTCAGTCCTATGCACTTCTCCAATCACTCATCCAGCACTATCTACTTATCCTATCACTCTGCCAATACCTAAGCACTTATAAATGCACTCAGGCACTCTCCTTGTAGTATTGTAATCTTTTAGTCACTAGCCATGTATTCATGGAATGATACAGGATTGCAACCATGCAGTTCTACAATTAGATGTGTACTACTAATGCTGTGCTCTAGTATCTTTCACACTACTCATACACTACTACAAGTATGCAGGTAGCACTGTTCCATTGCTGAAATTATTGATCTAGTTTCTTTCTATGTATTTTTATAGATATACATGTGAATATTTATATATAATTATTTTAATTATATTAAATTGTTTTAAAAACTTTTCTTATTTTACAGGACAGTGAAACAAATGGAAAATAAAAATGTACAAAAAAGTGGAAAATTGGATTATCGGAAAAAGAATTATGTTGGAAGCAGGAAGAAACAATTTTCAGAAATTCAAAAAAGAATCTATAAAATTAGAGTACTCCAAAATGTACTAAAAAATGTAAAATATATAAAAGGAGATCAGCATTTTACAAACAAAAAAAGGAGATTCTAAGTGTAATTGAAAAAGTGTTTGAATTGAAAAGAAAATTGTTTATCTTAATTTTAAAAATATTGAAGACTTTAAATACAATAATGCAGTGTATGAAGGACAAATGTAAAAGAAAAAGAATTGTAAATAGAACTAATTTTTGTAAAAGATTTTCCGGGGAATGGAAGCATACTTCTAGTACAGAAACTTTTTTAATGAAGAAAGTTATTTTCAACAAAATAGATTACTGCATGCAGTTGATACCTGTGGTTGTTGTTATGAATTGAAAAATGGTTGTCCAATTGAAAAAGAAAAGATAGTTCCTAGAAGTGTTGAACAAGTAATAGCTGAGAAAGTTCAAGGGAAACGTACCCAGGCTCCAGTGTTTACATGGGATTGTAGTAGTATTTGTAGTATACGTCAACAATCTATTGATAATTTACTAAATTTCTTAAGAGAATATGGAAGAAAAACTGTGAAACAGAAGATCTAGATATTACAAGGACTCGATCCTTGCAAAGTGAGAAAAAAATACAGGGTTGCAAGGTCATTCTCTGGCTTATCTTTCTAGGAAAGTGTGTCAAAGTCGTTTTCATCATTTAAGAATGTTAGCAGTACATCATTCCGAAATGAGAAAGTTAGTTAGAAGATTATACTACGTGAAAAGTCCTGCATTATGTCTAAATGAAATTAATACAGCTCTTTTGCATGGTTCAGTGTTTGATGTAAAAACAATTGTGATGATATAGAGGAGTGTAGAGGAAGTGTAGGTGTTGAACAAGAGATGGAAGATTGTACTGATGGGAAGTTTGAAAAATAAATAACAAAGTTTAAAGTAGTTTCTGGTGAAAATCCCAACTATGTTTGTATTTGTTGTCAACGTACTTATTATAAAAATTCAAACTAGGAATGTAGATGTGTTTTTAAAAAGTGAAAATCGGAAACAATGATAAATGGAAAGAATTTCCTACTTATCTGTTTGTGGAAGGTCGTTTTAGTTAGGTACTGTACAATGTATTTGTAAATATTGTTACAATAAATTAGAAGAAAACAAAATGCCAGCTAGAGCTGTCCATAATAACGTAGAATTAGTAGCTATACCTCATGAACTTAAAGATTTAAATACATATGAGGCCATCCTTATACAATCTGTGCACCCTTTTCAGGCTATAATTCGTATGGAGCCTAAAACAGGGAAGCTGCCTCCAACAGATCTACAAAGAGGTTTAAAAGGAAGAGTTGTGTATTTACCTTTATATTTTAAGAACATTTTTGAAACTGTTGGTGTAAAAAGAGAGGATACTGAACCTGTAGTCATTTTTGTTAATGGTGTACCCACAAAGTGTCGGAAAATATGGCAAGAGTTAGTAGATGTCACGAAAGTCCAAAAGGCTGCATTATATCTGGTGCAAAACAATATTTACTATAAAAGTGTAAATGTAGAAGAAGAAGAAATGACTTTAGAAGATGAAACACATATTTCAAGTGGACAAATAGAAAACGTGGAGAATTCCAGAAAAAAAGAAATTTATGAACATTATACTATTCACACTCTACATTCAAAAGAACTGATTGGAGATACTATTGAATTGTTCCAGATTAAAAAAGCAAAAGGAACTCCCATGAGTGTGTAGGAAAAGACTTTGGAAGCTCGTTGTTTTCCACAGCTGTTCCCTACTGGAAAAGGTGGACGATATGATGAACGACCAGTTCAGATTCCAGCTTCAGAATATCGTACTTTACGAATGTACTCAGAAGAACCAAGATTTCATCCGTGTATTCCATGTTTGTTTCATCTTTTATTTGAGAGTGATCTGTCTGCACTTTCATATGCAGTCAACCATATATTAAAAACTGGAACACATCTTTCACATGATTCTGCAAAAGAATTTATGGACAAAGTTGAAGAAAGAGACGAACATTTAGAATCACAGTTAATTAATTTGATGGCATGTCAACGTGGCACTAATGAATATTGTTATTGACATCATGGGGAACTAAAATGCATGTTAAGAAACTTAGGAACCCCTACGTGGTTTGTTACATTTAGCTGTGCTGAGTACGCATGGGATGATTTACTGGATTTTCTATGAGAAGCAAATTCAAATATAGAAAATATTGAATTGAAGGCACCTGGAGAACTGTGTTCCCTAGATCCTGTAAATGTCTGCAGATATTTTAATCATAGATTTGAAGCTATGATGTCTTTCATCTCTAATATAAAAATCCACCTATTGGCGAAGTTATTGATTTTTTGGGGAAAAAGAATACCAAGCTAGAGGTGCTCCTCATATACATATGCTTTTATGGATCAAAAACGCACCCACATTTGGAACTGATTCGTATGTTTTATCTTTTATTGAAGAGTAGTTTTTTTTTGGGACAAGCAGAATTATTCGTTCCAACAAAGGAGGACTGCTGCCCCAATGAATGCAGCCTGAATGATCGAACCAGGAGCTAGCGCCGAAGATCTATTTTACAACGTACTGGAAGTTATCATCCCTAAGGATTTCCTGTTCTAAGATGTTTGAATTATACAGTGCTGAGATATAAGGATTAATCATGTCAAACCTATAAACCAACCCCCTATGCAGTAAGAAGTACCCTTGCCAAGATATGACTCCTGACTGTTAAGGAAACAGTATATTGCAGGAAAAGACAAGTTCCTGATCATTTTATCAGGATCTCTACATCGCACCTCCACTAGGGAAATTAAGAATAGAAAGTGGATGGCCCTGAGGAAGGTGGATATTAACTAAATTGAATCCACCGAAACGTATGTTGGCTATAAGCACCCCCGGCTGATGGCCACACCATGGATGGATAAATAAGTGTTCTACCATGTAGTGTAGCAGCATGCTTACTTAAGCCTGGTGGAAACAAATTAGGTTGATAGTGTGTATGTATGACAGGTATGAGTGATGTTAGAATGGTGTGAGAGGTGCGTTATGATTTGATTTTCCTATGAACATTTTTTTGGGGTTCTGTCTCTTGATGGGGAAAAGATAAAACTAGCCATTGAAAGTATACACATGTATAACTAAATTCTTACAATCAAATGTGCTGTTTATATGTCTGCTATGTTTTAATTGTATATATGTAAAATTATTGTTTTTTCACTTTACTCACAAAAATGATGCTTTATCATATTTTACATTTTAAAAAAGTGCATTATAAAATAGTGATATCAATGTGATTAAACAAGAAATATATGTTCTGAACAAAATACTTGAAAAGAAAAAAAGAATACGTTTTGAATAAAATCAATAACATGAAAGTATGTAGTAGGTTTTGATTTGTACTACATTGGAGGCCCGTTAGAGCTTTTTATAGCCAAAATGAAATCACTATAGGTCGGGTGGGAATTTTCTTTGCTCTATTGTGTCGATTTTCCCCTTCTCCCAGATCTAGAAGTACATATAGGGGGCACCTTATTACAGACAAAAAAATAGAAGAGTATGTTACCTGTGCAATTCCAAAAACAGGAGGAGAAAATATCTTAAGACAGCAAGTTTTATGGTTTCAGAGTCATCGATGTGGAAAACATTGCAGATGGATATATTTTACACAAATTGTCGATTTGGCTTTCCACGTCCAGTAATTTCCAAAGGAAGAGCGAACAGTTATTTGTCAGCGGTGAGGTCTACTATCACTCAAAAATCACCCAAAAATACTCATAATATAAAAAGAACAGAAGAATCGAAGTACATTCATGATTACAATCCGGTGATTTTGAAGATGTGGAATGCAAATATGGACATACAATACGTTGCAGTTAACTCCATTGCTGTGGCTCGCTATGTCAAATCATATATTACCAGGTCTGAGAAGACAGAATTTAAAGAAATGTGGGAAGATATTTCAGAGGAGAAGACACTTAGCCAAAAATTGTACAGCTTCAGCTTGAAGATGCTTTCACATCGAGAAATCCGATCCTACGAATGTTCGGATCGATTGACATCTGCAAGTTTATTTTCAAAGTCAAGAGGAATCATTTAGATAAGTCTAGGCCTTGCTGCAGCACGAAATCTAGTTTTGAAATCTGTACAAGAAAGTGAATACTTGGCACTGAATGAACCAGAAAGTACAGATATTCTGAAATCAAATATGTTGGATACATACTATCCAAATAGAAGTCCATACCTGGAAAACATATGTCTATGTAAAATACTACAACATTACAGTTTAAAAAAAAAATGTTACAGAAAAAATAAATAAAGGAAAATACGCTGTTATTGGATCTGAAGGATGTTTGGTAAAGCATGACAAAGGAAATTTGATTAATCATAGGAAATTAAGTTGTGATACTCCAGATAAAAGAGAGTTTTTCCATTTAGCTCTTCTGCAACTCTTCAAACCTTGGCGGACTGAAATGGAATTACTTGGAGATTTTGACTGCTATGACGATTCTTTCAATGCATGTAAAGATAGCATTGAATGTACAATTTTTCCAAAATATCTACAAATGTTGAACAAAGATATTAATCAAGAAAGAACTATTGTAGCTGAAATTGCTAGAGGTAGTTCTAAAGATAGTCGGAGTTCTGCTCCACAAAGTCAAGATCCACTAGGAGAAGCCATACTTGAAAATGAAGTGGCAATAGCATTGAGTGAAGTGGAAACGGTGATGCAGCAAGCACAACAGGAGAATATTGATTCGGAACGTTTGAATACTGAGCAGAAAGAAATATATCACCAAGTTACACAACAGATACAACATGGATTACTGCATGAAAAGAATGATTGCCAATGTACATCATTTAGACCTATTCTTATGTACATCAGTGGACAAGCTGGAACGGGGAAAAGTTTATTGATTAAATGTTTGTCAAGTTAACTACAGAAAACAACTGATTCGCATTTATCTTGTGTTGTAACTGCTCCAACTGGGTTAGCAGCACACAACATTAAAGGGATTACATTACATCATCTACTTATGTTACCAGTAGAGCATGAAAATAAGTTGGAATACCACAAGCTATCTGGAGAAGCTTGTTTCGACGTTTCAAGAGTACTGAAGAAAATGAAACTTCTGGTAATTGATGAAGTAAGCATGATCTCAAACTTAATGCTTGTGTTTCTACATTTGAGGATGCAGCAGATTTTGACTATTCATAAATCTCAAGGTTTAAGTGTAGACAGTGCTTTGGTAAATATTGTAAGTTCTGTGTTTAAGGAGGGTATGGCACATGTTGCATTATCTCGAGTAAGAACGTTATCCGGATTGTATTTGATTGATTTTGATGAAAAGATTAGCGCAGATGTAAATTGTGTAAAAGAGTACAATAGGTTAAGAAGACTTTATGCTCCTAGCTTAGGTGAATATCCTATTTATGAAAAACGTTTAATACATCCAAAATGAAAATATCATAAAGATTTTACTGAGGTTGCAAAGAAAAAAAGAATTGAAAAGAATGATGAGTCTGGAAAGAAAATAGAAGGGAACACGGTTGCTAATATATTGTAGGATATCAGTTTGAAAATAGTTCAGGTATCAACTGCTATGCTAATGTAATCATCAACGTTGTGTTTTTTTTTTTACAAAATCTAGAGCATGCAGTTTTGGAAAATCGAGAAAAACGATTTTGTTCTTTGTTACATTATATTTTTGAGAAGTTGAAACCTGATAAAACGAAAATCCATACTGCTTCTGATGTGCGGAATCTTTTGGATATATGTTCTGGATCTTCACAATTTATACAGAATGAACAGCAAGATGCTCAGGAATTTCTTATGTTTATGCTTGCAGTATTAGAAGATGAAGGTATACAAATTGAAAATCTGTTTGAACTACGTTACAGATGGGTTCATACATGTGACAGCTGTTCATTTTCATCCACTACTAGAATAGACACTGAAAGATTCATATTTTTGACAATGCCAGATTTAAAAACAGTGTCTTTCAACGATTCAGTAAAATCAGCTAATCAACATATGGAATGTACTCAGTATATTATTTTAATGCTGCAAGATTATACAGCAGGTGGAACAAAATTGGAAACCAAAATTAAAAATGTTGTGGCATGTCAAATTTCAATTTCAGGAAGAACTTTAACAAACAGTGGCTATTGTTTTCCACGATGAAACTAATTCAACATCTGGGCACTATACTGTATATTTAAAATGCAATAAAGGATGGACACTATGTAATGATGCACATTTAGAGTATAACTTTCAGTTGCCTAATGATTTACCTCATTCATATTTAATATTTTTGATGCCAAAAATCTGAGAAGATATCAACATGAATTACTGACTATATTTTAGATATTTCCACTACAAATGATTTTAGATACATCAATCACCCTATTTGAACCATGTGAATATGATTTTAGAAGTCTATCTTGGATATCTTATTTGCAAATGTTTTCAGAAACATCATTCGGCCTATTGGGAAGGTGTGTATATGAATTCAAAAATGTATTTTCGATATACTTAATGGAAATATTTTCAGATTCCTCATTCGGCTAGTTGGGAAGATGTTGGTAATTACGGATTCAATTATTGATTCTGTTTTTTCATATAGCATTTGGAAAATTGTGTTCGAAATAAGGTGGTTATATATTTGATCTTTGCATTATATACTATGTTATTAAAAATGTTTATTTGTGAAAATGTAAATACTAAGCTGCGTATGTTGTAGATATTTTGAAGAGAAATATGTGTTTTTTTAACAATCTTATTGATTGTATTTTTTTGCCCACTGTCATCTGATGGTTACCATTGAATTCACTGTTTATGGTGAAATTCAATACAATCTGAAGACAGCACAAATGGCAAATTGATCATGTGATGTAATTGTATACTTATGTTGTGTTGCAAATACTATAAAATTATATGCAATAACAGAATTGTTTTCTTCTCTTTTACAGACCTTATTACTAAAGTTTAAAATATTTTAAATTTGCATTAAAAAAAGAAGTGAATATAATTTACTATTATTTGATGTCTACTTGAAAACAGGTATGATTAATTCACCCAGGTACTACCCTTGCAGTCTATCAAAGACAATGTCATTCCCCATACCCATCTCCAGTCACACAGCCAGTACTATATACTAATGCAATCTGTCCACTGATACCCAAGCACTTATAAATATACCTCTGCACTCTCTTTACAGCACTATAATCATCTTGTTACTAGTCACGTACTTATGGAATGGCCTAATTACTAATACAAGAACATATACAATATTCTGTACACTATCCATGCAGATCTCTAACCACCTATATACTATTAATACACTCCTCTAAATACGAAGTTAATACCCATGCAGTGTAGGAATCCTCCTGTGAGTCCGATGCACTTCTCCAATCACCCATCCAGGCAATACGTAAGCACTTATAAATTCACCATGCACTTTGTTTGCAGCACTGTACTTATTCCATTTATTAGTCATGTACTGATAGAATGGACTAGTTATTTACACAAGTATCCGCTATTATTATTAATAGTAGCTTTCAGTGTGGATATAGTTACAAATTAGCATTTAAAAAACCTTTGAAATTCACTGAAAAAACCATAGGTTTCAGAGACTTTATAGTTAGTTAGACATTTCACTCATAAAAACCATAGATATTAAGCCATTGTAGTTAGTTGAGCTAACTATAACTCGCGCATCAATGATGACACACCAAATGACATCACTGATGACATCATCCACATGAAAATCTGATGCACCTCCTCACACCCTAATATAACCTTTGATACACCCCCTGAAAAATACAGACTACCATTTTCAAAACCTTCGACACACCAATACCATTTACTACAAACGCACTCACTGATTCCTAGGTCTACACACACATCCACTCATTCACCGATACAACCATTCATACATGTAGTCACTGATCAATACAACACTATCATATCCACTCATACACCTATGCAGACACTGACACAACACCACTCATCCTAGTCAGTCATGCACTCATCCTAGTCAGTCATGCAAATAATCAATCACAGTTTCATTTACTCACCTACACAGTTATACACACACCACCTCATTTATTCATACAGATACTAACACATACTTACTCTCTTATATAATCACTAATACAAGTATACACTCATTCATACAGCCACTCTCACAATCACTGACTCTCACATACAGTCATTTATATACTCCAACTCTCACATACACTGCCTTTTGTACTTACTTGGACATCTACTACTGAGACATCCATTCACTCACCAACACATCCATACATACACTCACTCACCCATACAACTGTTTCCACATGCACTCTTAAAGTCATACACCCAGTCAATCAACCACTCACTCATCTATGCACAGAGCCGCGCACCCCTATCCAACCACACACACACTCAGTCTCCCATACAATTACTCAGGCAACTAATCAATGACCCATATAGACACCCATGGAGCTACTGACCAACTAATGCAGCAGGTTATACAACAATAGACTGATACAAACATTCACACAGTTTAGTCACTAACCCATGTATTCAGTAAGATACATTTAATCACTCACTTAAACAGTGAGTCACACACCTACTAAATCCTCCATCCAGACCCTTATACATCCACTCATTCTTCAATACAGCTTGGTATATATATATATAATACATATTTAAATTTGATAGAAAAACACATTCCCTGGATGATGTCATCAGTGATGTCATCAGTGATGTCACTGACCATGTCATGAATGATGTAATATGTGATGTCATCAGCAGTCCATTGCGGGGGCGCGGGCTATAGTTAGCTCAACTAACTATAACGGCGGAATTTCTATGGTTTTGTATGAGTAAAATGTCCAACTAACTATAACGTCCCTGAAATCTATGTTTTTTTCTGTGAATATACATATATATATATATACAAAAGTACATAGAAAGGGTATTCCTGTATAAGGAAGATAATATATTAAGAGCTAAAGTTGTTTTGTATTAACTCAGACTTTCAACTGTTGCTGTACTTGAAGTTAATTTATTTGTGTATTTTTACAACTATCTTATTTATTTTATTGTTTCATTTTATATTATAATATTAAATTTTTTATTGTCCCTAAGATTTCAATAATGAAGCGCTTGCAGATGAAATAGGTATGATAATATTTACCTATTGTGTTAGATAAATGAAACAGAGACTCATAAGCATCTAATGAAATAACTTATATGAAAACCATGCAGTGGTCTAAATACATGCTAGGCATAGAATATCATATACATATCAAATTAACAACAAGTAATATATGCATTTGTTAAGCAAACCTAAAGAATATATCTACATTTTAAAAACTATAGTTAATATGCATATTTGTTCAAAGAAATTCACATATGTTGATACATACATATAAACAGATTATACATGTTTATACACACAGGGATACGCTGTAGATTAGTGTTTGAGTATGGTGGTTATGTTGGAAAGAGACAACTAGTCTTCCAAAGATAGGATAATTAGCCGTGGATCTTATGTTTGGGTGTAATGAATTCCATATTTTGGCTGCTTGAACAGAGACAGATGTACCACCTATGGTATTTTCTTCTATGCTGGAGGTTTGAGGCAAGGTGCCAATCTGGATTGGAGGTTCCTTTGCTTTGGTGATTTTATTCCCGATGAAAAGCATTTTTGTTCCATGAACTGCTTTGTGGGTGATACAAAGCAGCTTGTAGGTTAATCTTCTGACAATGGGTAACCCTCAAGGCAGGGAAGATGTGGATATGTGGATATGTGTCTTTGCATATAGGAGTAGTTTGGCAGCAGAGTTCTGCTTCCGTTGTAGTCTTTTCATAGTTGATAAGGATGATCCATTGTAGAGGGCATTGGCAAAACCAAGTTTTGACAGTATAAGAGAAATAGCAGCCTGGACATTGTGAGGAAATCCCCGGTGGAGGAACGAGCATCACAGAGTTTTCATAGTAATGAAGCTTGATCTTACTAATTTGTCAACTTCGGAATTCATTGATAACTTGAAGTCCTTGTTAATTCAAGGCTTCTTCCAGACTGTCAGGCACAGAGTGGGTTATATTCATCCAGTTGCCACATGTGAGTATTTCAGTTTTGGAAGCATTCAATTAGAGATGGCTCCATGTTCTCCACTAATCAACGGCTCTGAGGCAACTGAAAATGTTTGTGTTTCTGATGTCATTGGGACGTTCGAGTTCAAAGGAGTATTTGTGTGTCATCTGGATAGCTATAGATTGAGCTGAGATGCGCTGATCATTTCTTGTAATGACTTCATATAGATGTTGAAAAGCATGGGTGAGTTGAGGGACCCCTGTTTTTGTGAAGTATGGTTTGGATGAGAAAGGGGGAGTATGGATGACAATTATCATGTCTTCAAGGTAGGATGTGATCTAGTAATAAATAATCGGCATCTGTGAGGTGCAGCTATGGCCCTGATTCTGAGTCTTGGGAAGCATGGTAATTTTTAGTGCACTCAGTAAATACTTTTACCACTTAGTTGAGTAATTCCTTTGTGTGCTATATACCTCCTATTCCAAGTTTTGCACGTCAAAATGGGGATTTGCATGCAAACTTTACATCTATCATACCAACTTCTGCATGTGTCACATTTTTACTGCTCATTTTCCCATGATAGTTTCAAGGTTAATTTTGCTCACATTTTCAGGGGACATATTCCTGGGTTCAATAAGTATCCCACAACTTGAAATTTGCCTCTTGGGGAAGCAAACTCCCAGTTGCACAGATATCAGAATTCACTTCTTCAATTGGAATGGTGCCAAACTCAAGTAGCGGTCCGTCCCTTGACAAAGTGGGGGGGGGGCGGGCCTGACCGGAGGATGGAGGTGTGGTCGAGAGAGGTGGGGAGGGTTTGGGTACAAATAAATAAATAAATGTAACTTAATGCAGCCACTGCCATCTCTCCCACATTGGCTCTTCCTGCTTCTGGCTCTGTGGCTCAGCACCGGCTCTTAGCCTGCCCTGCAGCCAATCCTCAAGCTGTTCTCACATCAGAGCAGCTTCAGGATTGGCCTGAGTGTTGGCAACGTGTGCTCCCAGGCAGACTGTGCCTGCTCTCTCCAGCCCCAGCAACACAGCTGAGGCTGAAGAGAGCTTTAATTCACATGAGGGGTTTGGCCAGCCTGAGACTTCCGGCCAAACCCTCATGCATAGTGAAAGGAGTGGCCACAACTCCCAAACCAGCAGTGTCATCCCCTGGGCCCACCCCAAAGACTTGTCAAAGCCCTCAGAGTGGTTCCAGAGGATTAAAATAAAATGATAATAAAATGGGTTTAAAACCCGTTTCAATATTGCTTTATGTTCTGGTGGTGGCAGGGGGTGGCGCTCCTGTGCCCTAATGGAGCGGCCACCGCTGAAACTCCTTTAAATGTAATGAACAGATTCACTCAAATATTCACTATCTCAGATTTATGTAGTTAAATTTGTAAATCCTTCTGATGTCATGCAGAATTTGATTTGTGTTATAAAAAAAATACACACAAATCAATGCATAAATCACTGATTAAAAACAGAAAATCCGAACTAGAACTGGGACCAAGGGAGGTGACATATTTACTGCTGTCAGTAAATGGTATTACCCCCCAACCAGCCCTCCACCCCACCCGCTTTGTTCGGTTGGGTATATATTAGATAAGGGACTTACCTCCTGCACAAAGTTTTCCACTTTCAAATGATACATAACATTTGGAATTATTATGTAAAGCACTGAATTATTCAAGTTACACATTTTTCTGAGCCTTTTTCCACCATAAATGTCGGCAGAAATGACCTGCAGAAATCTGTCAGAGGCGAGCAGCAGGCTGTGATAATTATCACAGAGCTCTGAAATACAATGCCTTTGCTAAATTCATTTTACACAGAGATCAGAATTGAACCTGCTGCATGTTATCAAGACCGTAACATGGGCGAATATCCTATCAATATATATTTCAAATGAGTTCCAGATTTATTATTAGAACAATTTTAGTCACCTGCATCACTGAATATGAACGTGGTGAAATAATAAAACTTATTCGCAATTTTTCAAAAAGCAATGTTTGTCTTTTCAACAATAAAAAACAAATAAAAATCTCTCCAGTGATAATGATGCCCTTAAACTCGATCCCGAGCGCATTCTTGGCATTAACAGACAAAATAAGTATGCAAATATCTCAAAATGTAGATCGTAGCAATATTGAAGTCCAATCAATTAAATGTCAACTACTTAGCACCGTATTTAGACAAAGAGGGACTTCCTCAAAGGGACTGTTAAATGCATAAGTATT
The DNA here is from genome assembly GCF_964204655.1 of Triturus cristatus. Taxonomy (NCBI): domain Eukaryota; kingdom Metazoa; phylum Chordata; class Amphibia; order Caudata; family Salamandridae; genus Triturus; species Triturus cristatus. The sequence continues at coordinate 1,206,611,247 of NC_140591.1, read as the reverse complement.
TTTCCATGCACTTTTCATATTGTTTAGATCAGCTATGTTGATGCTAGGTACTTCCAAAGTCTTAAACAACCTTACGTTTGCATAATAGTCACCTCTAAGGTCTACCCTAGGAGTCCCAATGGTAGAGTCCTATGTTACAAAAAGCAGGTACCTTATAAAAGAGGTTTTATAAGCACTGTTGAGAAAAACCTGCCAATTTTGTTTTCCCCTATGTAGTGCATTAGCTCCAAAGGCCATCCTGAGAAGGCTTTATTAAACTTCAGCAAAGTCTAATTATTGACAGGAGTAACATAAAATAATACTTCAAAGTGTCAAAATATTACTTAGAATGAATCCAACACCATGTTGTTGGATTTATTAAAACTATGTCAGAAAAGAAATTATAGAACTTGATTTTTTTTATGTGCCTGAATTCAGGCCTGTAGCAGCCTCCTCTGATTGGCCAGCCTTTGGCAGACTGAGTCAAGAACTCCTGAATAGGTGGGAAGTGGCCTGCGCTGAGACAAAGAAGGCATCCCGTGGGAGTATATCTGCTGCTGCAGAGCAAAAAGCAGGAAAAGGGCTGGGCAGCCAAACTCAAAGGGAGAAAGACAGTGAGGACAGGTAGCAGGCCTAACCCTACTACCGGCACTCCCAGCCAGATGGGAGCCCCTGTAATTGAATTAGCAGAGCAGCTGGAAGGGGATGGTTAGGGAACCTTAGCCACACCTGTATGTTGGGCTAGCCAGACCTGAAGCACCAGGAATGATATTGATTTTCTCCATTTTGGATTTTATGGAACAGTAGTTTCTGGGACAAGAACTTGCCACACATCAGAGGAAGTGGTCATCACTGAGGGTGGCACCTTGAAACCCTTTGGTCAGAGGTGTCCCCCATGTTTGCCAGCCCAGAAGCCTTGATAAATATGGTGGAGCTGTCCAACAACTCAGACCCCTGCCTGGAAATATCAAAAGAAGAAGGACTGCCCTGCTGAACCCCTGGTCTGCACCACAAGAGGACTATGATAATAAGGACTGCACCTTCTGCACTCACACGGCTTCGCAACAAAAGGGCCTTGATGCCTTAAAGGATAAGGATTGGACTCCCTGATCATCAACAGGTAGTAAAGTGATGGAAGGGCTACTGCAACATCAACAACAAGGACAACTCAAGCTGACAAGCTTCACCCACATTTTACACGGATTGACCAGGTGCATTGTGGGAGTTGTAGTCCCACAATGAGGCAAACCAGAGATTCTGAATCCTTGGCTGGTGCAGTGGACCACTTTCCTGCATCAAGAAATACTTTTGGAAAAAAGTGTAAAAGTGCTATATCACGGCAGCCTGAACTCTTGTCTTTGGCCCGGTTCAGCGCAACCTTTTTTAACTCTTTGAGCACTATTTGTTTCTGAGCTCAAGCTTAACCATTAATCTTTAAAAATTCATATCTCCGATTATCTACATCGGATTTTTGTTGTTTTGGTGTCATTTTCATTATAAACATATTTCCAGTTGTTATAAAATGAGGTTGGATTTTTATTGTGTGTTGTGTCTTACTTAGTTAGTGTTTTGGTGTTTTTCAATGCTTTACACACCTGTCACCTAAGTTAAGCCTGCCTGCTCACAACCAAGCTACCAAGGATTGAGTAAGGATTCATTTGTTGAGAACTTGACTGGACCTTATTTGTGATTGTGGTGTTATTACTAAGTATAGGCACCTACCTGCCCTTACTAATAAACCACCTACCAACATTTGGTATACAGTGGGGGGATCCAGTACTTGTGTTTGACTCCACCACACAGTATTTACATGAAGATCTAAAAAAATCCTCTAAATTGACATAGAGGCAAAATTGATTTTTTGAATTTTTGAAACTTGGGCTCATTTTTTAATTACTTAATTTTTGATTTGTCAACATTGCTCTTGTGTTCAACTGGTGCCAAAGTTCTTTAGTGACCTAAAGCTATGGATACCATGGAGCTTGGCTCTGGCTGGCTTGACTACTCTCACACTGGCTTAGCTTAGGAAACAATGTAAGGGGAAATGGCTACCAGCTGCTAATAGAATTAGAAAAGCAGAGATGATTAGATCCCTCACGGCCTGGGCAGAGTCAGCTCCAGGGAATGAAGGGTAGAGGAAGGATGACCCTTCCGACAACCTTCAGGAGGAGGATGATGACTTGTCCATTACTTCTAGGACCAGGTCCAGACATTCAGCTCATGGGGAGAGGGGAAGCTCCCCCACAGAGGACCCAGAGAGGGCCCTCAGAGAAAGGGCGTTGGAGACTCAACTGGCTTTCATAGCTATAGAGAAGGTGAAGGTGGACCTAGCTAAGAAGAAGTGGGCAAGGCAGGAGAAAAGGAATGGTGGCAGTGAAGACAAGGAAGATGGTGAGAGGTCCGGGTGGTAGGTTTGATACCAGGCTACCCAAGGGAGTTGTCCATAAGTACCAGGAGGCTGACGACATGCCCAAATGACTGGCAGCATTTAAGAGCACCCTTAAAATGAGGAGGCTAGCTTTTAGTACTGGGGTTCACTCCTGTGGGAGTTGATCCCAGTAGCTGGTAGGGATAGGCACCTGACCCTAGAGGGAGAAGCAGCAGAATCTTACTCCCACCTGAAGCAGTGTCTGATAAGGAAATTTGGTCTCATCCCAGAGCAGTACAGGATGAAGTTCACAGATGCCCAGAGAGGCAGCACCCAATACAGGGTGGGCTTTGGGGCCATCTGAGAAAATACACTAGAGGGATGACTTAAGGGTAACAATTTAAGGACACAGATAAGTTACACCAGCAACAAGTAGACTCAAAGCTTTCCAGCCCTAGTAAGCTGGCTCATCAAGCTGATGAATAGGTGTGTACAAGATTATCCAAGAAATTCCAGGGAGTGACTCCAGAAAGGGGGGTTAGGCCCCCTAAAGCCAAAAGAGGGAGGTGGTAAGCCCACCACAGTGACACTCTCCGTACCCCAGAACTCAACCAAGGAGGAGAGTAGATCCCACCCCAACTCTGATAAGCAGAAGAAGGGAGCCTTGGGGCTTAAAAATGACTTGGACAAGGTATGTTTTGACTGTAAGCAGTCAGGTCACTTCGTTGGGGACCCAGCCTGTTGCAAGAATGTGGTTAGCACTGGGCTGTCCAGTGTAGTCATAGTGGAGGACACCTCAAATGGGGAGACCCTCATAGCATTGTGCTGGGAGGCAGGTCCAGATGGCAAACTGGTGACGCCTAAGGGTGGTAGTAGAGACCTTCACTCCATTCAGGTGAATGGGATCACTACCACTGGTCTAAGAGACACCTCTGCCAGTCACACTAGGGTGAGTGACAGGTTGGTGTCCCCAGATCAGTATGTGCCAGGAGAGACACAATGAGTAAGGGTAGCCCTAGATGAGGTCACAACGAAACCTGTGCCCCTGGAGAGGGAGGGTACATGTAGCTGGTATAATGTAGTAGCCCATTCTAACCTCCCCTTAGATCCTAGGAAATTACCCCCATAAGGTTAATCTGATCCCAGATGAGGCGTTCGCTCTGGGTGCCCCCAAACCAGAGATCCTGGGGAGCCAGTCACTACAGTTAGGAGACTGGGGTACCAAAAGAAAGGGAAAAAGAAGAGGAAGGGTAAGCCAATCTCAAAGAAAGTCCTAGTATGCAAAGGGTCTTCTGTCCCAGTAAGGGAGAAACCCAAAGTTGACACTGATGAGGATTTACCTGACCACCAGGACGTCCTGAATAGTCAGGCAGCTGTCATACAGCAGGGTGCCACGCCTGCACTGACAGAAGGGAGTGTGGAAGAAGGGTGTCTGTCACAAGATGTGGTAGCCCCCCCACTTGTAACAGTAGAAGGGGTTCCAGGACCCCACAGCCGCCCCTAAAGAAGTTCAGCCACCTGTCAGTGGAGTGATTAGGGTGTGGTTCTAGATTCTGACAGCTGTCAGTAGCCTCTGCTGAGTTCTGGCCATCATTACAGCACTGAAGCAGACCCCATGGCCAAAAGTAAGTTAGGCCCCCTGACCCTGTTGATCTTGGTGGGGTTGCTCAAATGTTGGGTAACCTTAGTGGGTAAGCTAGGTGTTGACCTAGCAAAGTTAGGGATAGAGGAGGTGGGCACCTCACTACCCAATAGAAGGAGAAAATTAAACTGCTGTGATGTAGCTTCAGTTTAAAATGGATCCTGTTACTGTGGAGATGAGTCAGCTTCCAGGCGGAAGTGACCTTAGCAGGAGAATGTAAGGCAGAGTTGGAGCCCTGTAATTGTAAAGCCTAATTTCATTTTACAATCTTCTTTACCTGACAGACCAGTGAACCTTTTCCAGCGCTGGGTTGAGGCTCCTGGAATGCTGGATGGGGAGGGGGGGATGTTGTGTGAGAAACCAGGGCTTTTTGTATTGTCCTCTAACTTGTTGCCCTCATTTTGACTTCTAGATGCTATTTTTCTGACTCTCATTGGGTCATATCAACAAGCAGGCGATATAAAATTATCGCCGCTTTTGCGGCCGTTTTCGGCCGAAAAGCGGTGATAATTTTATCGCCTAATCAGCAAGGTCACGCTAACGCGTGAAACCTTGCGTTAGCGTCAGGATTCCTAACGCCCAGCTTTGCATCTCTAATGAGATGCAAAGTGGGCATTCCTGACCTGGCATGACAGGAGAAACGTCGCTGAGCGACATTTCTCCTATCAGCAAACCTAACGCTATGAAGCATAGCATCAGGAAAAGTAGCGATAAACCCTGTTATCGCTACTTTCCTTACGCCTGCTTCAGGACTGACTTAGCCATGATATCCTATGGAAGGTGGATATCATGGCTAAGTTTGTGAGTCCCTATCAACTAGCTAACGTGAGATTATCGCTGGGGTTCCAGCGATAATCTCACGTTAGCCAGTTAGCGCTAGGATTTTTATCGCTGATGAGATAAGCGTTGCTAATAGCACGCTATCTCAGCGATAAAAATCGCCGCTAGCCGGCGATAATTATCCGAGTGCTAAGTGCGCTCAGCGATAATTATCGCCGGTTGTTGTTAATATGCCCCATTGTTCCCTGGGCTCTGCTAACCACAGCTAGGGCCTGTGTGCTCGGTGCAAAAGGTAGATGGTAATTAGGTATACTTACAACTGGTACTGATTACCTACCTGTACGTACCTAGTGTATGGTAGGGCATATAGGTTTAGAGGCACAGTAGATTTAATGGACTTAAGTGTGGACTGTTGTGTTGCCTGTTGTCATTTTAAAAGTCAGCACTGCTTTGCAGGCTGCTATTAAAAAAAACTATGTCCAAACTTGAGTTTGGTATTAAAGGAACTTTTAAAGTCTTAAACTACCTCATTTTTGAATATAAGTCACCTCTAAGTTTTACCCTAGGTAACCGAGAGGTAGGGTGCTATGTTAAAATAAACAGGAGCCCTGCTGAGGAAAAAACTGCCAATTCCGCTTTTCCCCATTGTAGTGCATTATCTCTATTGACTAACATGAGAAGGCTTTATTATACTTCAATAAAGTTTATCTATTGACAGGAATAAGCTAAAATGTTACTTCAAAGTGTCAATATAATACTTAGAATGAATCCACCAACTTGATAAGGTTAGAGTTATGAAATTATGTCAGAAATGATGCTATAGAACTTGCTTTTTTTCATGTGCCTGAATTCAGCCCTGTAGTAGCCTCTTCTGATTGGCCAGCCTTTGACAGGCTAAGCAAGGCACTCTTGATTTGGTGTGAAGTAGCCTGGGTTGAGACAAAGGAAACATCTAGTGGGATGAGATCTATTGCTACAGAGAGAAAGGCAGGAAAGGGGCTGGTATCCAAACTGGTCTTCAAAGGGAGAAAGTGAGGATAGGAACCAGATCCACCCCTCTTACTGCACCCCGAGCCAGATGGGAACCCCTGTAATTGAAATAGCAGAGTGACTGGAATGGGAGTTTTATGGAAAGGTATCCACACTTGTAGGTTGAGATCACAGACTTGAAGCTCCAAGAAATATTTTCTCCATTTTAGATTTAATGGATCAGTGCTTTCTGGGACAAGAATTTGCCAAAACTTCAGAGGAAGTGGTCATCATTGAGTGTAGCACCTTGCGACCTGATGCCAGCCTAGAAGCCTGGATAAATAAGGGGAAGCTGCCCAGCAACTCAGATCCCTGCCTGAAAAAATCAAGAGAAGAAGGAATGCCCTGCAGAACTCCTGGTCTGCACACTTGGGGCTTCACAAAAGAGGACTTTGCCCGGCTTCAAAAGGATTATGGAGTGCATTCCCTGACAGCAACAGGTCTGAAAGAGTTTCAAGAAGTCACCGGCATCAACTCCATCAAGACAAGCCCATCTGACCAGCTTCACCTGGATTTTGAAGGATTTGATCAGGTACATTGGGGAAATTGCAGTCCCAATTCTCTAAGAGGCACATCAGAGCTTCTGGATCCTGGGCTGGTGTTGTTGACCCTCAAAGATCCACAGAAAACATCTGGAGAGAAGGGCTGCCCTTCTGGACCCTTGGACTGCACAAGAGAAGACTGCACTCATAAGAATTTAACCTGCTCCACTCACAAAGCTTCACAACAAAAGGACTTGGTTTTAAAGTATACGGTGTGGACTCTCTGATCAGCAGCAGGAAGTAAAGTGCCTGAAGGGCTACCTGCAACATCAGCAATGAGGAAACATCCAGCTGACAAGCTTCACCTTGATTTTACTTGGATCGACTAGGTGCACTGTGGGAGTTGTAGCCCCAGACCCCAAAAGGCAAACCAGAGCTCCTTAACCCTTGGCTGGTGCTTTAGACCACTTTCCTGCATCAAGAAACACTTCTGGAAGTGTAAAGGTGTTACATCACTGGTGGCCTGAACTCTTGACTTTGTCCCAATTCAGCACAACCATTTTACATTTTTTAACCCTTTGAGAACTCAATTTTACTTTACATCTTTAAATATTCATATCTAAGGTCCCCTATATTGGTTTGTTATTGTTTTGGTGTAATTTTAACCTCTTCAGTGCCCATGACGAGATAGTCTCGTCATCGAGCACGGTTGCGCTGTGCCCATGACGAGACTATCTCGTCATGAACCCCACCCACTAGTGCAACGCCCGGCACAGGAGGGGGAAAGGGCGTGGCACTGAAGGGGTTAAACCAACAATTGTTTCTGTTTTTGTAAATTGAAGTTGGATTTATATTGTGTGTTGTGTCTTACTCATTTAATGTATTGTTTTATTTTTTTTGTTCAATAGTATTTTATTGAGTGTATAGACATCTAGCAATATGACACGCGATACAAGTATAAGGTTTGCTGTAATATAAACATTACAAGTAGATGTAGCCCATTCCATATAAACGTTACAAAGAATCCTTCTCACATACATTAAAGTATATAGGGAAAAAGGACTTAAAAGTAGGGTCCACCATAATATGAAAAACATAGGTGGGAGTAGATAAAACAAGGGTCATGCATAACAAAGTGTTCCCACATTATAGGACATTCGTTATTGAGAACAAGACACGCCTAAAGTATCACGTATATCAGAAGAACACTCATAGGAAGAAATTATAACCCATTAAGGGGAAGAGGGGAATGCGAGGGGGAGCTATTCAAGAGCAAGTGAGTGGGCTTTGGTAAACCCTAGGTCAGTAGTGTGTGAAAGTTATCCAACTTGAATGTTCTCCTCAATGAAGCTATCTAGAGAGCGCCAAACAGCGCTGGATTGTGAATGGGGATGCAGAGAGTGTGCCCCTCTAAGGTATGAGACCCATGCCCACCAAGTGTGGTGAGAAAGATGATTGAATAATTTCCACTCAGAAAGAATAACTTTCACTACAATAGTAAGGATGAGATCGAAAAGAGCCATATCATTAGCATGGAGTCCTAAAGCATTCTCGGAGGCCCAGGGACCTAAAGCTTTCACAGGAAAGCATAAAATTATGGGGAAGTGAAATATCTCTGAAAGTCTGTCCTGGATTGCACGCCAATATGGGACCGTAAGTGGACAATCAAAGAACATGTGTTGGTGTGTGCCAGAATGCTGGGTGTAGTGCCAACATTTATCAGAATCTCATAAGCGCAGTTTATAAAGTCTGACAGGGGTCCAATGGAGTAGGTGCATTGTAAAGAGTTTGAAGTGTATGAGTGAGGGGGTGATTTTATAACGTAAAGCAAAAGTACCAATATTTCACCATTGCTCATTAGAAATGTGCTTGAAGACATCAAGATGGAAGTGATGAGCCCATTTGGTCTAGAGAATGGAAGGTTGTGATGTGGGCAGGTCTGATAAGAATTTATAGATTCTAGAGGCAATATTCCCTGAGTGCTGCCATCTTGCAAGGATTAATAGTAGGGATAGGTTTTTGGGGCGAGTGAGTTTTGAGAGTTTTACCTTCATTTTAAGGAAACTATAAAAGTCCATGTTGGAGAGGCCAAACCTATCTGCCAAGGTCAAGAAGGGAAGCCGATCATCATTGGTGTTACATAGATGTCTAATCAATGTAATGCCTCTGAAAGTCCATGTTTTTAAAACCTGACTGTCTAGCTCTGTTTTAAATTTAGGGTTATGCTGCAAAGAAGCCCATCTAGAATTACAAAGAGGTTCCGACAGTCTTTTGTCCACCAATTTCAAAGCATTGACAGAGTCTATAAATATTTGCCGGGAGTGAGACATATGAGGTTTTGACATTGTAACTATAGAGCAGGTACTAAATGGCAAACATATATTGTGTTCAATATCCAGCCATAATGGGGGATGTGGCAGATCCAGACTTAGCCCAAAAACTCCCTGGGAAGCCAAGAACGCAGATTGGTAAATTTCCAATCTGGGAGCCGGCAACATCCGAGAGGTGTAGTTTAACTAAGAGATTTGTTGGAGATCCTCACCCTTTTACCGCTCCAGAAGAACATTGAAGTAATTTAATCCATTTCCTTGAAAAAGAGTTTGAGAGGTTTAGTTGGAGCATAGAAGATACAACATTGACTATTGGAGTGACCATCATCTTGAGGGTTTCGAGCCTCCCCACCAAGAGATGAACTTTCGGGGACCATGAGGATAAAAGATCTCTAACTTTGGTAATAGTTTGTGATTCATTGTATTGTACTGTCTCCGTTAGGTCTCCACAAAACCAGATACCTAAGTATTTAAGGCGTTTAGACTGCCATTTGAGACCAGAGATGCCTAAGTGTGAAGGAAAACATATTGAATTTAAGGGGAAAACCTCTGCCTTGTCTCGATTTAATGTGTACCCAGAAACCTCAGAGAAAGAATGAATGATATTGGTAATGTTTGGAATTGCAGATTCAATATATTCAGTGAAGATCAGTATGTCATCAGCGTCGGCTGCAGTTTTATTACTTTTGGGGTCAAATTGAATACCTTTAATTTCTGGCGCAGCATTGAGTAAACAAAGTAAGGTATCGATAGCAAGCAAGAAAAGTAAAGGAGAAAGAGGGCAAACCTGTTGCGTGCCTTGGTTTAGGTCAAAGTGCGAGGAAGTAGAGCCATTTATTCTAATGTTTGTTTTGGGATTGCCATGACCATACTAATGAAAGGGTTTCCAAGATTTCGAGATTCCAAAACAGGATGCAGAAAAGGCTATGAGACCTTATCAAATGCCTTTCCAGCATCAAGAGCGATCGCCACAGTGGCGAGTGAGGACATACAGGACTTTTTGAGTATGTGGTAAAAGGTGCGGATATTATCCTGGGCCAGATGACCCTTAAAAAACCTGTTTGCAAATTATGTATTAAATCGGGTATAGAACTTTCTAGTCTATTGGCTAAAATCATTGTGAATATTTTTACTTCCATATTTAAGAGAGAGATGGGCCAAACGTTTATAGGATCAGAATGATCCTTTCCCTCTTTAGGAATAACCACTATTGTTGCCTCAGATGCTGAATCTGACATTTTGCCCTGGAGAACAAAATGGTCTAACATATTTTTAAGGTGGGAGATGATTGACATAAAAAAGACTTTATAAAAGGTGATGGTAAAGCCATCCGGCCCTGGTGTTTTACCCGACCGCATAGAGTTTATAGCTTTTATGATTTCCTCTGTGTCAAATGGTGTATTCAGTCATGCCCTATCTGAATCAAAGACTGAGGCCATGGGGAGGGTATTCAGAAATTCTGAACATTTGGATTTTTCACATAGCGTGTCAGGGGTATACAGTTTACTATAAAAATCCTTATAGACAGAGAGTATCTCATCAGTTTTGAATTTCTGTGAACCATCACAGGCCACGATGTGAGAAATTTTGTTGCTGCAGTTATCAAATTCAAGAGTGGTACTGAGTATTTTACCGGCTTTGTTACGAAACAAGAGTTGCTTCGATTTTTTGGCATGAACACTGAGATATGCCCTTTTACTGACAATGGTGTTATAGGAGTATTTCAAGTTTTTGATTTCATCTAGTAAAGATTTATCATTCAAGCGTCTAAATGACTCTTCTTTGGTCTTAATTTCAAGTTCCATCCTGTGCAGTGATTTCTTAATTTCACTGTTTTTGACAGCCATCCGTTTTATAATGTGCCCCCTAATAACACATTTAAAAGCATCCCACAGAATTACTGGGGACTGAACCGAATGCTCATTTTCTTCAAAAAAGTGAGCTATTGGAAGCTGAAGATCTTCAATATCATGTTGGTTCACAAGAACTTCTGTATTCAGGCACCAGATTTTGGCATTGTTTGTAACGGACACAGATCTAATAGTCATGGAAATTTCAGCATTGTCTGAGGTAAGGATTGGATGGATTTTGACATTGGAAGTTTCTTTAAGAAGTGAATCATCCACCAAGAGATAATCTATGCGTGAAAAGTTGGAATGAGGAGGGGAGAAAAACATAAAATCATTACCTTAAGGTTGCCGAAGTCTCCTAACATCGAAAAGATGGTGTAACAAGCAGTGACTGAGCATTTGTTTGTGAGCCCTAGATGTTCTCTACTTAAAGGCCGAGTAGCGATATAAAATGGGATCCATGGGGACATTAAAATCCCCACCAACAATACATTTTTAACATCTTGGGATATCCACTAGTTTTTTACTAACAGTACGCCTAATTTTTTGCTAAGAGTACGCCAGAATAGTGGGTTGTCTACATTTGAAGCATATACGTTCATGATATAAAAATCTTGAAAGCCATTATTTAATCTAGTAAGTAGCCATTTGCCATATGCGTCATGTTCAGAGGCGACTAGAGTTAGTTTTGATTTCTTTGAAATTAGGGTAAGAACCCTATTCCTCTTCCCACAAGCTTCAGAACAAGTGACATCGGAGACCCAGCCTTTCCTCAATAAGAGGCCTTCTTTATAGCCAATTTTGGTTTCCTGGAGTAGCATTATATCTCCATCCAAATCTTTACAATAGTCTAAAACTTGTATTCTTTTGGCAGGGTGGTTCAGCCCCTTAGTGTTTAACGAGACAACATTTAAAGATGACATTGGAATATTTTATGATATGCTTGTAAGAAAACATGTATGGCAGGTGCACACAGAGGTGTGAAAGAAGTTGGACAACCCATCTAGGGAACATCTGAATAGCTCAAAGGGGAAACAAATGAAAGGGAAAGGAGAGGAAACCAGAGCCTTAGGGGGCCCATACAAACTTTATAGAGGTCTAAAACTGGAACAGAGCCCCATCCCGCCAGGGGCTGTCTGTGAAAGACATATAGCATGGGGGAGATAGTGATGGAACATGAGAAGCAATGGAGGTACCCAGCATCGCCGGCTGGTAGAAAGCAACAAGCGGTAAGTCACCACAATATGAACTGTAAACAATGTGTTCTGGAATATTTTAAGGAACAACTCGGTCAGATAAATGTCATAGTAGGGAACAATGGAGTGCACTGTGAAGAAATGGCCCAATCCAGACAATTATGACCATCAAGACTCATAATAGAGTTATCAATGAACAAATAACATAAATGTAAGCATGTTAAGGCATGTTAAGGCTCAACACTGGCAAAAAAGTGTCATAGGAGGGTACACTGAATTGTACTGTAATAAAGTGCCCCTATTCAAGTGTACTTAAGAAACACAAACACAAACAACAACGATGCAGTGGATTGGATACGGCAATAATTATTTCTATAACTAATGGAAACGTTAATTAATCCATCAATGAGAAATCAATCTCAAACCAACCGAATATCTCAATTCAAAAACTCACTCACACTAGGTTGTAGATCCTATGTAAGTCGTTATACATCCAATATTTTATATATATATATTTTTTTTACACATAAACAATACACATTTATTTACAAGGACGTACAAAAAAATATATATATATATACACATTTACAAACAAATCATTTATATATCTGAAAACAAAGCAGAATCCTTTGGGAACTGAGTACTAGTAGTGCTGCGAAACAACCTTTGGAGAACAAAAAAGTATATACGATTCGCAGTTCACAATAATCAAGATAACCCTTGTGTCAACACCTTTCAGGGTATATGTCATTCCACCCTATTATACTATGGACAGGTGTTACAATTATTTCTTTTCACACATGAGTTTAGATGGAAAAGGATCTACAACCTAGTGTGAGTGTGTTCTTGAATTGAGATAATCGGTTGGTTTGAGATTGATTTCTCATTGATGGATTAATTAAGGTTTCCATTAGTTATAGAAATAATTATTGACGTATCCATTCCACTGCATTGTTTTTGTTTGTGTTTGGTCTCTTGCCCAGATGCAGGTGGATTATTAGGGCAAGCCCCCTTGTTTGGTAAATGTCATATCACTATAACAGCGTAAATGTAACACATGTAAAACACTTTGTAGGACTAGCAATAATAGGTAACCCAGACAAAGGCGGTACAGATGGCATATAAAACAAAGCAAAAACAATATAGGAGGCAGAGGCTATGTCAAACAAAATATACTACAAATGCAGCCCACAGTCCAGGGGATGTACAAACCAAAGCCACATACGATACCTGCAGCATGTTAGAAGAAACAGGAGGATGTACAATTACCAACCACCAGATGTGGATAGGAGCATACGGAAACAGATGTATAAATAAGCTCAGGGGCAAACGGACAAGGGAGGTCTCAACGAAGAGGAGGGAATCGATTCAGAGTCCATATGATGTTTTGAGTTATTGTCCAAGAAAGTTTCTAGATCTAGTGGCTCTGTAAAGATTTTGGTAGCCCCTTAAAAAGATACAGAATTTGAATGGGCCAGTAAATGAGAAGAGAATCCTCATATCTGTCAGCCATTTCCTGAAATTCAGAAAGCCTTTATGATGAATGACCACATCACGTGCAAAGTCTTGTGAAATAGAAATGTTGTGATCTTGCCATTTATCATCTGAACTCTCCGCATGTGAGCCAAGATTTGTTCAGTATGTTGGTGGCACAGTGGTTCGAAAAAAAGATGTCTTGGGGAGATCATGTTTTGGGGTTTAAAGACGGGACCCTATGAGCTCTTCAATCTCAAAGTCCTTATTAAAGGTGATTTGAAGAAGATTAGGGAGCCAGGTAATTAAAAAGTCCACAACTGATTGGCTGAGTCTTCAAGACCTTCTGGCACACCAAAAATGTGAAGATTGCTCCTGCGACTATGATCCTCCTGCTCCATGGGCTCTTTACTTTAGCGCAGAAAGGGAGCGTTCCAGAGTATGAATTTGCTTGGCTTGCTTATTAAAATAATCCTCAGCTGAACCTTTTCTCGTTTCAGCATTAGTGATCCTAATGTTTAGATCATGGAGGTCCTTGTGAACACCAGCAACCTTTACCTGCAACCTCTACCTGAAGCAGATCTGTATTTGTCTTGGTGCTCCGTGCGCTATCAACCGAATGAACCATAGGTCGGGAATACAATCTTCTTGACATCTACAATCACGCTGGCGGTGAGTCGTAGTAACCAATGCGGCAACTGCCTGCACCTCCATACGCATGCTGCCTTATTAAGAGCATTATTATCGATTTAGTTTTATGGGCACAGGAACAAGGTCCTGCACCACCCTTTCTACATGCTACCGCCTGATTCTATGGTGGCTGTACAGTGGTCTTAATTGGGACAGGTTCCTTTGTGCACCTGACTAGATCATGCATCATTAATTGCATTGATGCGTGTTAAAAGGCCGCTTTTGACAAATGGCCGCTTGTCCTCACCAGTGTTGGGTGTTTGGTGTGTGACTGGATACTACTTGACACTCCTTTATGGTACCTATAACATTTATAATGTTTGTGTTTAGGATACTATATCGTGAGGTGTCACAGCCCCGTCAGACCCTGTTGAGGCGCAAGTATTATAGCCTTAGGGTGAGTTTAACAGTTCTCTGTGAGCTACTGCGCTTTGCTGATTACAGCAACCATTTCATATATATTTTTATGATATCACGTGTGTTGTTTGCCATGCTATCACTGTATGTGACACTGTGAGTCAGTGCCACATACACTTTTCGGTCACTAATTATTTACATCAAGATAGAGTTACATTGTTAAAAGTATATGCTGTGACTAATGCCCTGATCGTGTATGCTTTTTGTTTCCTTTTAGATCTCCTTTTCTATAGGCAGGTAAAATTACATCTGACGAGGTAGATTGGTCTTATAACTACCACGGTGTGTAGATAGTTTGCACATGGTCCTGAAGAATTGCCGTATGATCCTTAGGACGTTTGAGGCAAGAAACTTGTTGACCCCATTAGAGCAGAGTGCCAGGATCTTGAACCATAATTTTCAGATAAGTCACCACTCTATCCCTCTTTTTTAATCAGGTGGGAGCCAGTCTAATACAAATTAATCTTTGGACTACCCAACCTGTTTTAGCCTTCACTAATCACACACACATCTACATTTCCTTTGGCCCCTCACCCGCACCTCACCAAACGGCAAGGAACAAAAGATCTCTGCCAAAGAGCCCCGTATTGGGTGCCCGTCGGGTATTGCAGCACCGACCCGACGAGGAGCAGACCCAATGATGAAGCATGACACCCTAGCTGGCTGGGTGTGTGAGGGCCTTAGTTCCAAAGGGAGGAATTCCCCTCCCTATTCATCCACTATAGGACTAACCGTCCCTGTAGTCTGATTCCGGTGTACCTCTCTCCACCAGACTCTTCGCTTGACCCACTTAGGAACCACATACCACATTTGTTTCTCAATTAAGTGTACCCGGACCAGTTGGCATGGTGCGGATGTGTCGGAGCTGAAAAGCTAAGCTGCCATCTTGTCCGTGCTCCAAACCACGCCCCCCCTAATGTATTGGTGTTTTTAAATGCTTTACACATCTGTCTTCTAAGTTAAACCTGTCTGCTCAGAGCTCAGCTACCAAGGGTTGACCATGGATTAATTTATTGAGAACTTGACTGTCCCTAATCTGTGACTGTGGTGCTATTACTAAGTGTAGGTACCTACCTGCCCTTACTAATAAACCTCCTTCCAACAAGTATAAACAAGTAGCTTCTCACTGCATACTTAAAAGGATCACTGAGCGATCGACAACCACTGAGACCTCCGCCCCCACGACCACCATCCGCACCAACCGCCTGCTCTCCTGGACCAACATCAACGACGACGAGACCATCAAGATCATGAAAACCATCCACTCCGGATCGCCGTCAGACCCATGCACACACCACATCTTCAACAAAGCCAG
Organism: Triturus cristatus; assembly: GCF_964204655.1. NCBI lineage: Eukaryota > Metazoa > Chordata > Amphibia > Caudata > Salamandridae > Triturus > Triturus cristatus. The sequence continues at coordinate 1,206,595,696 of NC_140591.1, read as the reverse complement.
CACAGCCATCGCACCGGAAAGTCATCAACATCTCCTTCGAGAGAGCAACCTTCCCGGAGAGCTGGAAGCACACCGAGATCAACGCCTTACTCAAGAAACCCAAGGCGGACCCCAAGGACCTCAAGAACTTCCAGCCCATCTCCCTGTTCCCATTCCCGGCGAAGGTCATCTAGAAGACCGTCAACAAATAACTGACCCGCTACCTCGAGGAGAACAGCATCCTGGACCCTTCCCAGTCCGGGTTCTGCAGCAACCACAACACCAAAACTGCCCTCATCACCGCCACCGATGACATCAGGACCCTGCTAGACAATGGAGAAACAGCGGCCCTCATTCTCCTGGACCTGTCAGCCGCCTTCGACACAGTCTGCCACCGCAAACTACGATCACACCTACACGACGCCGGGATCCAAGAGAAGGCCCTGGACTGGACCACCTCCTTCCTCTCCAGCAGAACACAGAGCGTCCGCCTCCCCCTTCAGCTCTGAAGCCACCAAGATCATCTTCGGCATACATCAGGGCTCATCCCTCAGCCCAACGCTGTTTAACATCTACATGGCACCTCTCGCCCACATCGCCCAACTGCACGACCTCAACATCATCTCCTATGCTGATGACACCCAGCTGATCCTCTCCCTCACCAAAGACCCCCACACCACCAAAACCAACCTTCACAAAGGAATGAAGGCTGTCGCTGAATGGATGAGGAACAGCCAACTGAAGCTGAACTCAGACAAGATGGAGGTCCTCATCTTCGGATCCACCCCTTCGGCCTGGGACGACTCCTGGTTTCCGACCGCACTGGGAACAGCTCAAACACCCACTTACCACGCACGCAACCTAGGGGTCATCCTCGACTCCACCCTCTCCATGACTAAGCAGGTCAACGCCATCTCTTCCTCTTGCTTCAACACCCTCCGCATGCTCCTCAGGATCTACAAGTGGATCCCCACCGAAACGAGAAGAACGGTCACCAAGGCCCTCGTCAGCAGCAGGTTGGACTACGGAAACGACTTCTACGCAGGAGCCTCGGCCAAACTTCTGAGACGGCTGCAACTCATCCAGAATGCCTCGGCACGCCTGATCCTCGACATCCCTTGCTGCAGCCACATCACATCCCACCTGAGAGACCTGCACTGGCTCCCCGTCAACAAGAGGATGTCCTTCAAGCTCCTCGCCCACGCACACAAGGCACTCCACAACACCGGTCAGTGTACCTCAACAGATGACTCAGCTTCTACACCCCCACCTGCTAGCTCCGCTCTGCCGGCCTTGCCCTCGCCACAGTCCCCCGCATCCGAAGAGCGACCTCCGGCGGCAGATCTTTCTCCCACCTCGCTGCCAAGACCTGGAACGCCCTCCCCACCCACCTACGGCAGACCAAGACCTGCTGACCTTCAGAATACTCCTCAAGACCTGGCTTTTCGAGCCGTAGCAGCATTCCCCACCCCCAGCGCCTTGAGACCCTCACGGGTAAGTAGTGCGCTTTACAAATGACATGATTAATTGATTGATTATACCTGATTACCCAAGATTCTTCAAACAGCTAAACACAGAGGCAGGACCCTGGAAGTTCATCAACTAATGTGAGGGAATGCTCTGCCCTCAGACTTGAAGTTAGAAGCAAACTACGTTAATTTCAGAAAGACTAAACATTTCCTGCTCGTTCTCAAATTAACTCTTATGTTACCAGTGCTGTGGCGACATAATTAAATTTTGTGGATCACTGATAGCGTTCTAATTTCCCCCTGCTCGTTACCTGCTGTTCTAACAAAACTAGAGTGTTCTACCTTATAAATAAATATATAGATACATTGGATTTTGACTCAGTACTTAATTTGTAAAAAAACATAACTGCCAAGGCTTTTGTCAGGAGGCCACTGCAGCTTGCAGCAGACATTGCCCCAGCCATGCTGCCAATGATAGTAACAACACAACTGCCATTCTGCACACTCTTACTGGTGTGACAGTTCAGACTATTTGAGGCCCCCAAAGCTAAAAGAATGGCTTGGGTGACAGGTAATAGTAATTATGTATGTATATTAAATTAATTAAAAACTGTTGTTGTGGTCATCTCTAAATTAGCCAGCCATCGCCATCTTATGACAGACTGTCAGGCGCCGGTGCTGACAATTAGGCGCCTATGGCGAGCATCTACTACTGGCTCAAATTAAGCACTGTTTTGCCTTAATAATCGTAGATTGCTTCTTTCTTTGTTGCTAATAGTTATTCGTTTATGATAGATCTATTAATTTGTCATAAATTGACTTGTTTTTTTCCCTTAACAAAGTAGATGTCAAAATTATATATGGGGAAGCTGTTAAGCAAGCCCAGACAGGCTTAGAAAACAGGAACAAAATATATTTTGATCATTGGTTTAGTCATTTTTCATTGACGTGCACATAATTTTTGTAAGCATGGTCAAATTGTTAATATAATAATTGTAAATATGCTTTGAGTCAAAATTGTGAAAATATCATTAATGTTTCTTTACACATTGTTCTTGTTGTAATAAACCAATTAAACGAAAAAACAAGGGGGGTTTATAAAAATCTTATCTGCAAATACAGATTTTTCTAATACGTTTGTATTTCGTAAACAGCTTATCAGATAACTAAAACTCTGTGTACCCTTACAGTTACAATGTTGCAACACTTAAATGACACAGCCTTTATATCTGTATCTTTTTAACTGAAGCAGATCCTTGTGAATTATGGGCGGGCAGTATGAGCCGATTAGCTGTTTAGCAAGGAAATACGTCAGTACACAAAAGGATTAAACTTAGAACCACATGCAGGTGTACATTAAATGTGTTTTAATTATTGAATGCTGGGGTATTAACTGAAATATATACATTCCCAGGAGGCGATGATCATTAAAAGAAAATGTTCAAGTAGTCAGCGTTCTACCTAATACTAATATATCAACATTTCTGAATTGGATTACAGGTTAGAGAGTTTTCTCTTTCATGTGATAATCAGAAAGATAGTACATTCAAAGAGACAATCTAGTTGCTCACTTTTGAATAATAGAGACATTAAAAATGCATATGTGCATTTGATTCTGTTGTTTCTCCAGCTGGCGTCTTAAAAGTGGCCCTCCTGCTGAAAAAGAGACCTGTGCCATCTGGCTCCCAAATTAAAAGACTTTTGATCTGTGTTGGCAGTTGCTACCAGATCTTTAAATGCGCGTGATAATTTGCAGAACACAAACAGCAGCGTACTGGTTGAACCTGTTGACTTGATCAGTACAGTCCTCAATTAGCCAGAGCTGATACACTGGGAACTGTCATTACTGTTGGTTAGCCGGAGAGGTGTATGAGAAAATAAAATGTACTTTTCAAATTAATTTGTATGGTATTTTATGTGAGCAATTGTGCCACTTCTGCTCAGTTTTGTTGACGTATGTTATCCAGAAATGTTCCAGTGTATGTTTGTTGCCAGCGTTTTACCGATTATAAAACACGAGGGGGCAGATTTACAAGCCCATTGCGCCACTTTTGCGTCACTTTAAACATGGGAAAAGTGACGCAAAAGTGGCGCATGGAGCTTGTAAATCTGCCCCTTGGAACCTATAGTTCTAAATGAGCAGGTTTGCCTACGTTTCCACACATTCCACGAAGAGTACTTCCTCATACAAGGAGGGTGACTTATTAATATGAGGGTTAAACCTGATCACTTATCGTAAATGAGCCAAGGAAAATAATTTCCTTGTGGGCTGCCCATATGTGCATATTTCGAGCCACCCTTGCCCCATCAGATTTACAAGCCCCCTGCGCCACCACAACATCACTTTTCGTGACGTACTGGTGGCGCAGGGGGCTCCTCCATATTTACAAGGAGAGGAAAAGCCACCCTGCATGACTTTTCCTCTCCTTGTAAATGTGGCCCCTTCACATGCAGCACTTTGCGTTGAAGGGGCGTTCCATGGGTGTTGCTGTGGGTGTTCCCACGCAACACCCATGGAACAAGACACATCTCCAGATTTACGATTTGTAAATCAGGAGATGCGTGTGAATGCTATGCCACCCTAGAGGTAGCGTAGCGAGGCACAACAAGGAGAAATGTTTTAATTTCTCCTTGTTTTTTCCTCTTTCAATGCGTGCTGCATTCTACAGGCTTCACTACTTCGCTAAAATATGCTGGTTGTGAACTCTTTTGAAAACCAATGCAGGTTCCACAAATCAGTGGCATGTATTTAGTGAGAGCAGTCTCTGATTCTCACCATAGGAACCTCTCATTTCCCACTTGTTATGTAAGGATAAAAGTGGAAATTGTGGAGACAGAAGCTAAGGTTTAAATTGATTGCATCCTCCCTTTGGGACAAATAGTGTATGCTACCACTTTTTGAGCATATTTCTCTGTTTCTTTTTATTTTACAGAGATAGGAAACAAAACACTACTAATTAGTATGTGATAAGAAAACAGGACCGTAACATAACAGTTGTTTAATCTTAGGCATGGGGATAGAACACCTCTCGCGTACTATGATAGTACGCTCATTCAGAGCAATGTGTAAAGTATTTATACAGTACCAAAACAGTAATAAAGTAAAAATGCAAAACAATAAAAAATCCCAAACTGAATTCGAAAAACAGAGTATAATTTAGTAAACAAAATGATATTACAATTACAAAAATCTTAAAAGGGAAACTGGAGATATGAGTTTTTAAACTTTTCATTCGAAATAGCACCGAAAAGCACAAAGCACCAATGCTAGACAATGGTCGCAGTAAACTATTATTTAGGCGTAATTTAAGGCTAAGTGTGATGGACAGTGGGTTGCATACAGTAACCAGGTTCCTCAGCGGTCCCTATCAACGCATTCACTGTTTGGTGCAGGGCTCTGTCAACACGATGAAGCCTGGCACCAAACAGTTTTCTTTCTTTAATTAAATAAAAAAAATAAAAAACATATTATGCCCTCCCTCCCCATGGAAGTCATCTCCCCTATCGAGGGGGTCATTATTTATTTTATACTGTCCTTCACTGCCAGGGTTTTCCTGGCATTGAAGGACAGTAAAACAAAAACTGCTAAATGTTCACCCATCCTGAGTGGGTGGATGGACACATAACCAATTATCAAATGGGCCTTACTCTGTCGGGCCGTCTGAGGGATGTAACCATGGCGGAGCTGGAGTAGTCTCCACCATGGTTACACCAATGGTCTGCCTGCATTTAAATCGGGCAGGCAGACCATTATCTTGGGGGTAATGATAATCCATCATCATTGCAATGGAGTCTCATCACCACCAGGATATAAATCGGCACCTTAGTCTTTTACGTCTTACATGATCACAGAGTACACTTCTAAAACCCCCCCAGGACCTATGTGGAGGCACTTATAGACTCAAAGGGTGTCAGCCAGGGGCAAACACCAGGCTCTAGTCCAGGTCCAGGTGCTACTGACCAGCTAGACCGTTTCAGGAAATGGCCTCTTGTAGCTTGTTGTGTTCCTGTATTTTAACAGGAGGTCATCTTTATGACCCTTGGGGGCATATTTACCAGGGCCTTGCACCACAGGAACATCACTTTTAATGTTGTTTTTGAGATGTAATTCCCTGCTCCATATTTACAAAGTGGTGTTAAGAAACGTTTTGTGGCTTAACTCCGCTTTGTAAATATGGTACCTTTTCACTCAGGTATCTGCGTGAAAGGGGCATGCAATGGTGTTGCAGTGGGTTTTGCATGCAACACCCATCGTTTTTTTATGCCGCCCCAGATTTTCAAGGATATGTAAATCTGAGGCAGCACCAAAAGCTAACATCATGCAAGGGCAGGCGTTAGAAAGTCAATACGAGGAGAAATACTTTTCCCTCCATCATTTTTGCTTTTTTAATGTGTGCTGCACCTTCCTGTACATAAACAATCATTCCCTATGGTGCAAGGGGTGCCTGCATTGGTTCTAGGCAGTAACATTTTGTGCTGCCACTAGGGAAAATACGTGGGTGCACCGTACTGTTGTAAATATGGAGCATCCCTGCATTTTGGAAATGTCAGAACACGGCGCTGCCAAGTTTAGAGCAGCTCCAGGCTCCAACATTTCATTGTACATATGCACCTTATAGTCCACTGCTTTCTCATGGGTGCACTAGAGAGCAGAAACAGTCCTTCAGGGCTTGTCCCTGGTGACGGATAGCAGGTCCAATCCTTTTCTGATGTTCCACGTGTCCACAAAGTGTTCTGAAGTGGGCGACTTGAAATTCCACATTTTTGCCTTGCACGAGCTAGTGGATGGGGATGACTACAGGTAATAACTTAACCAATGGAGTAAATATTCCCAGGCATAACCCTTCCTACTTTTGCAGAGGTCTGTTTTTGCCTTACTGCAAACAATCTGAAAATGCTATGTGTCCGGTGGTGATAGTCCTAGTGTCCTCGCACATCTAACACTAAATTCCAGTTTGAGGGAGGTACTCTACCCACAGCAAACCAAGAGATTAATGTCTGGTAGGACAAAAGCAAGGTGCTCCACCAACCAAAACGTGGATGCACAAGCATTGTCTTGGCATTCTTTTCTCTTCCTTCAAAGTGTCCCCCAGTGTTGCATGTCGCTAAACAGAGTTGTTGTGCTGGATTTGACTTTGTAGTGTTATAAAATAAACCCGCAGTCCCCACCCTGCATATTTGTGGAGTTCAGAGGAGTAATCTCTGCCCATTCAGGTCAGCCCGATGTTTGCTCCTGGGAGGCATGCCACACATTTTTCACACCTATTCAATGCAGAGTACAGGCCAAGAGCTGTCAGAGACCTATGCCAATTAGCCTTACAGCAGTTCAGTCTGGTAAATTGTAACCTTCTAAAAAATATTTTACCTTAATATAAATTAAAGATCTGACTGCATCATTGAATTGGATTTTTAATAACTAATAAAAACAGTGGTTTAATAATTTTTGTAACTGGGACCAATCCAAAAATTCATAATTTTTATTTTGTACTCTTGTTTTCTACAAAGACAGCTAGGCTTACCACAGTGCAAATAGCATAAGGGCCTTGCCACTGAAGGACATAGTAACATGAATGTTCTATATGTCTCACTTTTAAATACTATGGAACCCACCTTGCCGGGTCAAGGCATACATAGAAGTGACATTAATATTTAAAAGGGAGGCTTTACCTGCAAAAAAGGGGTTATTTTGACTGGTTGCAGCGGGTTGGTAACACTGCAAACATCAGACTACATAGGGTAGGCCTGAAGCCATGTTTGCACTGCCACTATAGTGGATGACACAAGAGGTGCCTTGTTCCACTAGTGGCATTTAACCTCCAGGCCCCTGGTGCACTTTCTACATTATATGCTAGGGAGCTATAGGCAAGTTAAAGGTGTCAATTACATATAAGCTAATTTAACCATGTTAAAAAGTGGATCACAGGCACTTTACCACTGGTTAGCAGGTGTAAAGTGCACATAGTTCCAAAAACCAGCAAAGATATAGGGTCCATCAAAAGGTGCACAATCACGAGTGACTATGCAGAAAAGGTGATTTCCTGTAATTGGCTAATATGCATCTCTGTGAGTGCTGTAGGACTAGGTTCGGCTCTGGATTTATTTACTATACTATAAATTACTATACTGAGATGCCACATAGGACTAAATGATCATACTTGAATTTTTATTAAGTCTGTGCAAACATTTTATTTTGCAGCGTGCATTCTCCTGTAAATCCTGGTTTATATGAGAATCCTGGTCTGTATTTGACCTCATGGTCACAGGTTTAAATCCTGGCAGGTCTGCTAAGCTGTTTATCCTTCTGAGGTCGATAAAATGAATGCTGTTGGTTAACAGTAAACATCTGTTATTCAGCGCCAAGATACCCTTCCGAGTAAAAAGCGCATTCCACATGTCATGTTACTATATCATATATTTCAAATAACTATTTTTTCTTACCCTTATGTAGTTTGTGTAACTTTCACCCGCAGTTCACTCGGTATTATCTCTTGTTAATTGTGAAAAATGGATTGTGCCATAGCCTCATGCTCTGTGCTAGCAATATTCAATGTGTGATTTCAGAAACCTCGGGCAGATTTACATGAAAGTGCCACATCTGTACAGATGCATCACTTTCCCTGCAACACCCTGAGAAACCCTTGCGCCACCATGGCGTAAGAATTGACAGATGTGTTAGAAACTCTGAGGCATCTGTTGCCGCAAAAGTCACGTATTGCTGGAGTCGTGTCGCAACCACAACACAACTCCAGCAATGCATGTTGAGGCCTATCCTCAATGTGCTGCGTCACTCCGTACGCCTGCTTCAAGCAAGTTTAAAGGTTTGACGCAACGGTGACCTAGAAGTGGTGCAGTGAAATCTTGTAAATTTCACTGCATCACTTTTACGAGGCTTTCCTGCATGGGAATGCCCAGCCTGAATACATTATATCTGACGCAGGCTTAATAATGTGATGGATCTCCCTAGATGTGTCACGTTGTAAATAGGCCGCATATGTACGCTGCCGCTGTGTCACGAAAAGTGACGCAACAGTGGTGCAAAAATGACGCAGGGGGCTTGTAAATCTGCCCCCTGATTTCCAATACTCTGAGTCTGTATCTTGTGTGCTTCAACATGCGAAGACATACCTCAAGATTAATTTTCATGCAGACAACTGTCCAAAGGAAATGTGCATTGTATCTGCAGTTCTTATGAGAGTTTCATGATTTACTCACGGGAAAACATTCCATTCCTGGGATTTCTTGTGCAATTGCCTCTAAATCAAGACACCTCTAAACATTCTGAATTAATATCAAACCATTATCATGCAGCCATTAATTGTATCAGTTTTTGCCATAAAAACAGTCACTCTATTTTAAAAGGAGGACTTACTTACAGGACCTACCAGACTGACACAGAGAAATTGGGATGTAGGACAGGGCCTCCCTCGTCACGCAGGACACCGCCAATATCACAGATAGATTTGGTTGCTAGCGCCTCCAGTGCAGGTCAAGCTGAATGATCATCAGCATGTGATTTGTTGCTGGTGAAAAACAGCGTGCCTGCGTGCTGTGCCAGAACCTGCAGTACTGGGATATTTATCAAATGTACCCGCAGAACTGTCAATAACCAATAGAGTTGAATAGGCTTAAAAACTGAGCAGTAAAATTTGTTGATTTTTTTTCTCATAATTAAAAAAAGTATATGAGAGAATTCCTTTAATCTACACAGTCTTCTGAAAATTGGCTTGGGTTACCCTTGCTCTATAAAGGTTAAATGTTTAAGGGGCATATTATCAAGGACTGCGTTAAAATTATCGCCGGTTTAGCGGCAGAAAACAGCCGCAAAAGCGGCGATAATGGGCTTGATAATATGCCCTGGAGAATTCCAATAGAAGCCCATGTTCACACCAGAACCCGGGCTTCTATTGGCATTCGCAAGGGCATATTATCAAGCCCATTATCGCCGCCTTAGGGGCAGTTTTCTGCCGCTAAACAGGCGATAATTTTTAATGCCGTCCTTGATAATATGCCCCGTACTGTTCTAAAAATAAATTAAACAACTTTCCAAGATTTCTTTTAGTTCCTAAGGTAGCTAGAATATAGGTTGTTTTTCAGAACAAGATGGCCAAAAATAACCTTCACTGATCTGATAGTTATTTTATGGAGAAATCATATAAAAGGACTAGATTCAAATGAAAAGCAACGATGTCTACTGAATGACATCCAACGAGCCATGAAAGAAGCTAAATACAGTCCTAGGAGGGATTCCAGCAGCTACCTCACATCAAGACAAACTGGAACAGATGGGTCTAGGGTTATTGATATAATTAGAATAGTTTAATAGAGAAGGGAGACACACTGTGCTGCTTCATCAGTCTGTCAAAAACTCAGCTAAACCCTTCAAAAGGACTGCTCCTCTGAGAGTATACGTTAAACAAGCAGCGTGAGGGCTTCCACTTTCCTGTTCATATGGATGGTGGATTACACACAGTTAAGGGAAATAATACAAGAACATGTAATTCAATTATGTAGCTGGTAATCTAAAAATATATTTTTCTCAAGTGTAATAATGCACATATTGCATTCAAAGGAAAATTAAATCTGTGGGTTTCACCTTTAGATTACCATTTGAGTTCATTAAGAAAATCACCGTAAATTGGATTGCACATCTTTCTATAGATGTAAGTAATTTAGGAGCACAGACAATTAAAACTGCAATCAACGAGGCATAGACATGTTGGTACAGCTTCATTCTTCTGATTCTAGGAGCTATTGTGTGAAAAGAATTTGCATCCACAAAAACAATTCAGGGGAATATTGCATGCCTTATGCATGTTCATTTAAATTCACAAAATGGGAATTACAAATGATAGTTTGCATTATTAAACACAATACCCACATTGTGATTTGCAAAGGAAAGAGGCCTTCAAATAAAAATCTCCCAAGTCAGGTGCCCCCTACTTCCAATGTGGATCAGAGTCCGAGTAGACACATAATAGCGGTCTTATTTACTGGGAATGTAGCGCATAGTTTTGTGAATCAATACACTGGTATATGCAAGTAAAATTATTCACTTGTGAAAAGTAATTTATGTTGTTTGTCCACAAATAAATTATTAGTTTGCCACTCCGTCTCGTTAGTGTGGAATTGCACAAATCCAATTGCATTTTGTGGTTCCTCTATTCTGCTAGTGCACAGGCTTACAGTATTGAGATTTTGTTGTAGAATTAACTTGTTTCAAAGGATTCTAGAACCCTCTTTAAAAGGCAGTTCTGGTGCTGTTGCTTGTTGGTGCAGATGGTCTTTTGAATTCAATTAAAATCCTTAAACCGCTTACGTATAACACTTTGAAGCACATACATAATTTGAATATTTTAAAGATGAAAGATTAATATGAAAAGTATAGGGAAATTATAACACAGTGACTATCAATGTGCATAATTAATTCCCTAATATAATTGTACTATTTTATTGTTTTTACATTTCTATTGAGCTTCCGTAACTCGTGTGTAGGCCTCCACATAATTTTTTGTAAGTTAATTATGCACCAGCTCCATTTGTTGTGCTTATTTGCATAAGGATGTTAGTTGAGGTGTTAGCTATGAGTGGTATATTTCATTGCAATGATAGAAGCCTGGAGATGTGATTCAGATTTGATGCACTTGGCAAGTAAAAGCGTCTTAGGCAGGAAGCGATATGAGGAAGAAATGTGAGTGGTAGCTACATGCAGAGCATGGGGACTCCTACCAGACAGGGGTATAGCAATGTGAAGACCATGACAAGATAGCCCTTTAAGCTCTATTAATGAGGCCAGATTTCATCCTAATGATGAATGTGCCCCGAATTCCTAAGTCGTCTAATCTTTCTGGTAGCAGTTGCTGGTAGGGGTCAATGTTGAATAGTGATGATAGGTCAAGAAGAAGCATTATTGCAACTCCCTTTTTGATCTGGGTAAAGCATACCTCCTGCTACAAAACCCAGCCTATCTGCCAGGATCCTGGCAAAGATTTTATAGTCTGCATTCAGCAGCGAGATGGGCCTATAGGACCCACACCTCACTGGGTTCTTACCTGCTTTCATAATCTGGGTAATAATGGCTTCCCCCCATGAACCTGGGAGTGTTGCAACACCGGATAAAATCTTATTAAAGAGTAACATCAATGTCGGAATAATAACCTCCCCGAGAGATCTATACAATTCTGCTGGAAACCCATCAGGTCCAGCAGCTTTCCCACTCTTAGAAGCAAGGATAGCCTTCCTAAACTCTTCCTGAGATATATCCAGCTCTAGATCTTCTTGCTGAGACAAATTCAGGGGGGTGAGTGTGCTCCAGCGCAACCACTCCATAGCCATGGTTTTATCCACCACAATATCCTCACAGTACAGCTCCTGAAAGAAAGAAAAAAGGTGTCACCAATCTCTTCGTCTGTAGACAGAGCAGTAGCCCTACCTGTGCTGTCAATTTGTTTTATGAGATTACGCATTCTGTCAGACTTCACCTTCCACAGCAGGAGCTTGCCTGCGGCTTCTCCGTACTCAAAATGGGCAAGCTTACTCGCCTCCCACCTGCTTGTAACCCTCATCCGGATAATAGTAACCAGCTGATCTTTTAATTTGCTTAATTTGGCAAGATTTTCCTGGTGCTTCTCAGAGTCAACCTCCCTATTTAAACTTAACTCAACTGTCTTCATCTCCGCCTCCTTATGGGCCACCTCCTCACTTTATTGTCTGTTCTTATGACACACCCTACTTGTAATCATGCCCCTTAAAAAGGCCTTCAAAGAGTCCCAAACTACCGGACTATCAGCCGAGCCCAAATTCGTATTAAAAAACACTTAGTCTCCTGAGATAAGAATTCCATCTCAGCATCATCCAAATGTAAAGTCCGATCAAATGTTCAAACTCTAGAATGTTCACCATCTGCCAGTGCCAGATCCATCCAGACCCCTGAATGATCGGACAGATGTGGAGTAACATTAGATATTATTAACTTTACACCTGAGGTTATGGCTGACCAAGATGTCATCGATCCTTGATGTATGGCCGTATTTACTGTTGTATTATGAGGCTCCTGGCAGGTTACCTGATCTATCCCTCCAGATATCACAGAGCCCCGTCTGTGCCATCATTAATTGAAGGTACATCCGGGACCTGGAAGGGATCCTAGCTCTACTGCTCGGTGACTTATCCAGTTTGGGATTCAAGACAATGTTGAAATCCCCTGCCATAATAACTGGGTCTGGGTATTCCAAAAGATTTGAGAAAATATTCTTTAGAGAGGAGGGGTCATTCTGATTTGGGCCATATTAGCCCACCAAAGTTAGCAGAGAACGTAAAATAGTTAACTTCACAATGACCCACCTGCCACTTGGGTCAACAGTGGAGTGTAGGATATGGGCATTCGCTTGTTTTTAATTAAGATACCGACGCCTCTAACATTAGCACTCTGGCGGGATCAAATCATGTGTTCTACCCACTTTTAAATTTTTAAATATCCCTGTTATCTCTTCTTTTAAGAGGTGAGTTTCCTGGAGGAATATGACCTGTGTGGGAGAGTCTTTGATATACTGCAAAATGTTGGCTCTTCTCGTTTTAACCCGCAGGCCATTAACGATCCAGGACAAAAACTAGATCATTCTTATAGAGGTTTGAACACAAGAGCTGCAAATTGACTGAATCACTGAAGAAGCCATAACCAGACCAATCGCAATAGTACCAAAGTGATCTGAACAAGTAATAAGGCGAATGAGAACATTTCATATTTTTTACCCCTAGCCCCCACCCAGTGAAAACAAACTTTCCCCTCAACCCCTTCCCCAAACGAATCCCTCCCTCGAGAACCCCTCCCTCATTTATCTGGACTGGTGTAATCCAGTAGCTGCACCCCTGGGCAACCCACACTATCCCCTTGTGAATAGGTAGAAAACAAAACAGAAAAGGCGAAAAAGAAGAAAAAACTAGAACCCCACCTATAACTTCCTGAATAGCCAATTTTGTCCCTGTATGTCCCAATATGCATGCACATGCAAGTAATAGTAACTACCAATCAAGTACCTCATATAAGAGTGAACGCAAACCAAATATATGTTGGAAGAAAAAAATAAAGACCCTTCTGGCTAGACCTGCCAAAAAGAGAAAAAAAAAATCCTGCGTTTAAACCGCATGTAAGATGTGTGGGCATCCTCTATTTCGCGGCCTTGCCAAGTCTATCTAATAGCTCATCCGCCTCTTACACTGATCTCACATTATGCATTTTATTGTTGTGGATAATTTTTAGAGTTGCAGGAAATTTGAGCTGGGCAGTCGCACCAAGCTTTTTGAAATCGTCCAATATCCTGCCCAACTCCCATTGCCTGTCAAGGGTGGCACGGGCAAGATCAGAGCGAATTTCATGTGAAAAATCAATGTCTCTCAATGATTTCGCCTTTAAGGCTATGTTAAGGATCTTTTCCTTTAATGAGTATGAGAAAGTTCACAAGAAGTTTTCTGGGCTTTGTCCTGTTGGGATGCCTCCTAAAAGGGTCTCTGCGGATCACCTGAATGTCTTTCCTAAAATCTTTCTCCGGCTCCTCGATCTGCAGAGAGTCCTTTAAAAGTGACACCATGAATGACTTAAGGTTTTCTCCCTCCCTTTCCTCTGGGACATCCAGGATACATAGGTTATTTCTACAGGAGTTATTCTCTAACATCTCAAGCCTTTCCCGGAGGACCACATCCTCCCTCTTGAGAGATGTTATGTCAGCTTTTGCTGCTCCTAAGTCATCCTTAAGTTCTCCCACTACGTTCCCCAAAACTATTGTTCTTGAATTCAGGAGGTCAATTTTCTTCTCGAGTGACTCGCAAAAGACCCTTGATTAGCCTCAGAGACTGAGAACCCCTTTTTAATATCTGTTGAGAGGGTGGCGAAAAGAGCCTCGAGAGAGGCTACTGAGGGCACCCTAATCTCCTGGTCTTCAGAGACTATGTCCACCCCTGTGCTACAACTAGCTTCTGTATTTTGACAAGCCAGGGCTTTCCCTCCTACGGAATCCTTCCCTTTGTCGAACACTTCTGTTAATAGTGATGTCTCCATATCCTCTCCAAGATTAGTTTTGGCCCCAACTGACCTACTGAGTTTCTCCTCAGGGCCTCCTCCTGTTTCACAACATCCAGCATGAGTGGTTGCACTTTAAAGTACGACCGCAATGAGGGGGTGACCCTGATTTCCAATCCAGGGGATTGCTCTTAGCTCTGCATGCCTTAATACTCCTGCCCTTCACCTTGCAGCACTCAAAACCTGAACAACTGCTGTCAGTGACTGTCGAGGTAGTGCTGCCTTTCCCCTGAAGCTTCCCAGTATTTTCAGCAGCAAATTTCTCCACGGGGGGCTGTTTAGAATTCTTCCCGTCAATTTTAGATTTAGCTGGCCCCTGCGCCACCCCTCCTCGTTTTTTACCTTTCCTTGTATCAGTGCCTTTGTATTGTAGGGCTGTGTTTAAATGCACCCCTGCTTCCTGACTCCCCTGTACCTGGTCCAGTTGTTGCTGCCGTTGCGGGAGAGACAACAGGGGCTCAGTATGGCCAAACAGCGGGTGCACGCCGACCTCCTCCACGCAGGCAGGCTTCTCCAGACTGGGGAAAAAACGCCCAGTACTGCCGCTGCCACTGACGACCCGGAGGAGCCCACGAGTCGCTGCTCTGCGGCCCCTCCTCAGCTCCAGGGCGGCGATGACCCAACGCAGCATGAGCACAGGACCAGAAACCCCAACACACATCACCCGTAGAGCCTGAGATATGGCACCGGTACAAGGCTGAAGAAAAAAACAAACAGGAACAGCGAGAAATTCAAACTCAGGAGCTTCGGAACAGCCTACACACAGATAAGAGCTGAAAAAGAAGCCCTAGTTTCACCTACACATATACGCGCGGGACACGGGTGCTTCCGGGGGCAAGCGGCTGCTTAGCTCGCGGCCGCCATGTTCTCCCGATCAGATCAGAAAGTGTTTTATTTAATAGAACAGATTCTTTTTTCTCATTTTCTGAGAAACCCCAGTCAACAAACTGCTTGGCCCCAGCCAACAAAGGGTTTGTTGAGGGTAGGAATTTAGCTGATCTCACCTACGACTTTGTGGGTGCAATAGATTTGGCCACTACTTTCTCGCTTCCCCTTGCTGCTATAACATTGGACGCCACTAAGGCCTTCGACAGGGTTACTTGGGTATATCTTTCGGCAGTTATGGAAATTTTTTATTTAGGTTAGAAATTTTGCTGAGCCTTCCAACTCATCTATTGAGATTCATCGGCAAGACTCCTAGTTAATGGTAAATTGACTAAACCCTTTAAGATCACCAGGGGTACGAGGCAGGGTTGCCCCCTTTCCCCTCTTCCTTTTGACTTATATATTGAGTCTTTCGCTCAGCGTTTAAGAGAAGAGTCCAGTATTTTGCCATTTAAGTACGGTGATTGGGAGAGGAAGGTAGCCCTGTATGCCGATGATGTTTTCATTCTTTCTGCTGATCTTGCATCGACTTTTCCCCAAGTCATTGGCTTGGCACAGGATTTCGGGCAGGTATCCGGCTATGAGGTCAACGTGGAGAAAACTGAGGTTATGATGTGGAACCTAGCGGAGTGTCAGTATCGGACCAATCGCGATATGAGCTACTTGGGAGTATGAATAGTTCAGGACATCAATAAGATCTCGGGGGCTAACCTGGCAAATGTTTCCCGGGAGTGTCAGAAGCTAATGAAGTCATGAGCCCATCTCCCTTTGACCATCTTGGGGTGGATTAACCTGGTTAAGATGGTGGTTCTTCCGAAATTTACATTCCTCTTTAATTCCACAACTCTTCATTTTGAAAAACCAGCTATAGCTAAGCTTCAGCAGGCGATTAATTAGTTTGTCTGGGCTTATAGGGCTACAAGGATCGCCTGGAAGAATCTCAGGCACAGGAGGGAGAAGGGCAGCCTGGTACTTCCCGATTTGCAATATTACGCCTTGGCCTTCCAGCTGTCGCACTCGAGAATAACCCTGGCCGTAGTTCACGAAGTAGCACTTCACGAAGCTACGCAAAGTGCAGTTCGCACTACGCGAACTACGCGTAGCACTTCGCGAACTGCGTAGTACCTTGTTCGCACTGTGCCAGATGTCGTTTTCAATGATTGCACAGTGCAGACAAGCAATCGGCACTGTGCAATCATTGAAAATGGCATCTTGCACAGTGCGAGCTGTAGTTTTCTGCTGCTCGAGTAGATTTTTACTCGAGCGGCAGCTTCCTCAACGAGAACTGGTAGTTTCTCATGGCGAGTGGTCGCGAGTATACGCGACCACTCGCAATGAGAAACCTGACCTCCTCGCGTTGGGAATCTCGCCGGGAGGTTTATTTTCCATGCTCGTGATCGCCAACTTGATGTTGCTGATCGCGAACAAGGAAAAAGTCTCGCCAGGATGTCATTTTGCTTGCTCGCGGTCGCCAACTTGACGTTGAGGACCGCGAGCAAGCAAAAAATGACCGCAGCACTACGCAACACTACGCTACGCGTGTTTGCACTGTGCTACGTGCAATTCGCGTAGTGCGAAGTAGCGCGAACTTCGCAAACTACGCGAGCGTAGCGTAGTGCTTTGCCCAGGCTTACTCGAGAATGCTCTTAAAAACCCCAGACCACACGGGCTGGGGGCCATGTTCTCTGTCATGTTAAAGAGTGCGGGTCTGTCTCAGGGGGGATTTCTGTTCAAATTTGGAGAACAGAAGTTCTTCAAGAAGATCAGGTTAAAAGTCCTGCTGGGGATGGCCCGGACTTGGGCTAGTATTAAACAGTCTACCGGTCTTAATTATTTTTCAAGTCGGGCCCCCCTGTGGGATTCCCCAGGCGTACCAGAATGTCTGAAAGACAAGCTTGCACTACCTCTTAGAGCTCCTGGGTTTAAGGTGTAGGGGGAACTTACTTCTGAGGGCTCACTTCTATCATTTAGCTGCAGTGTTGGTTCCACAACTTTAAAAAACCTATAGGTGTTGGAAACACTCTCAAGGAGCAGCTGGTGGTAAGACCGCCGGGGAGGAAGGAGGTTTCTTTTCTTTATAGGGCCATTGAGGAGGCTATCGACGGGGATTTTTAATTGGCCGAATAACTGTGAGGGGCCTCCTTGCCAAACAAACAGTTGGAACATTTGTGGCTAACATCTTTTAATGTATTACATGATGGCACTTGCTATATGTGCTAATACTTCCCTCGCTCAGACAGATCTGTGACATGCTTCATTATTGGGCTGCTTACAAAAACACCCTAGCGTAGCCACGCATGGGGTGGACCAAGAGGGTAGGGGAAGACAATGACTGCCATCTCACTAACAATA
The DNA here is from genome assembly GCF_964204655.1 of Triturus cristatus. Lineage (NCBI taxonomy): Eukaryota > Metazoa > Chordata > Amphibia > Caudata > Salamandridae > Triturus > Triturus cristatus. The sequence goes on along the minus strand of NC_140591.1, from coordinate 1,206,577,939 downwards.
CCAAATCCATTAATGTGGGACTTACCTACCCATGGGAACAGAGGACGCAGACATATTGTAATTTAGAGGTTGGTATTTACCTCATTACCTGCTCGTGCCAGATGGGGTATGTTGGCATGACTAATCGCAAAGTTAAAAAATGAATCATGGAACACTGCAGCACTATAAGGTGCATGAGGTCCAACACAAAACTGACTGCACACTATCTGGAGAAAGGTCACACTGTTGAAGAGTTGACATGGATTGTCATAGAGAAACTGAGATTCAACAGTTTCACAGGGGACAAAACTAGAGCCCTGCTCTTGAGGGAACTAAAAAGGGTGTACCGCCTGCGGAGTCATCAAGTGGGTCTCAATGACGATATCCCATGGCATGCCCTGAATCATTGATACCATGTTCCTACAATCAGTAAACCTGTTCTCTCTAGGCTGGATATTGATCACTACCATAGCATTCTGCTCCTCCTTGCAAAGAACCACCAACACCAGGGCCCCCCCTTTTTTTCTTAGAGGTGATTGCAATATGGTACACTTTGTAAATCTGTATACCTTCTAATGGGGATTAATCATGCTATTACAGTAACCTGCCCCTTCTTAGGGACCCATTAATATCATGTTCTACATGGGGTAAGGTAATTTCGCCTTATATTGAGATATGGCCCCCTTTCCAAAAAAGATAAAATCCTCCAACCCCGTTTCTGTGAATGAAGTTAATAACATACTCACTACTTGCAATTACCACTAAGCTCTATATTGGGTAAATAAGGCATTGGGCCTGGAGGATTACATCGTATCTACAGTGAGGGACAATCTTACATCTTTTACCCTACATGTACCGCATGAGAAGTTGGGATTAATCATCTTCCCTCTATAAGATCGGGATACTTGCATGCCCAGAGATAATTAACCCGCGCACCAACGTCAGGGCTACATTTATATGGTGACCGGCATTGTAACCTCAAGTATCATGAATACTTAGGGTTAGCACTCTAGATGATGCGGGCCAACACGGCCACGTTCACGTCATCATGTGCTAGACGCACGTCAGGTGACCGGAACTGGGAGCTGCCAAGAGACAGGGATATAAACACTTCACGCTCGCCTCCGCGGTTATTCTACACGGCAGAAGGAGGCAAGAATTGTCAGTGGAGGACCACCCTTGGAGTAGTAAGGAGTGTTGGGGGCCAGCGTGGGGGGCATGTAATTACCTGCTTTATTGCTGCATCAGCCGTTATGTCGGGATACAGCAGTCTAAACTGTTATATCACAAAAGAATGATAGGGGCACTATATTGGCAACAACTTTGTAATAACTATACCACTTAGTGGCTTTGGGAACAGTTCAACAAACAATTATGTAACGGTGTACCCATTGTACGTTTCTCTATCTTGAACCAGTAAGTGTTATGTGGAAGATGCCACATACATCGAAAAGCTTCACATGATTAATGGTACCATATCAGCAATAACGATCAGGACACAACAAGCTATCTCTACCACGACAATAGCCTTTAATGCCTATAACCATTCTTCCACATTAGGCTAGGGTGCCCTAGAAACAATCAATGGTCTTGTGCTGTGCAGTCTTACTCATGGTATGAACATAATGATCTCACATATTATTTCATGTTTTGTCTTTCCCCTATAAGAGTGTGACTATAGGGGGCCTCCCCTTACCTGCCGCCACTTCAAATCCAAAATAGGGGTAAACACGGTGAGTAGACATACACCGGACCCCTAATGGGCAGCAGTTCTGTTTGCTTGGAGGATAGCCTGATGATTGCATATTCTGGAGGTACAATTATAATTATAGATGTGTTCACTTACCTATTAGGTACTTTCGACCTTCTCTTTTGGCACACGGTATAATAGATGGGGCAGACACCATAGTTCCTCCGTGTGGTATGAATGTCACCACGGGTTGTACTGATGTATATTCGAAAAATTCAACATGAAGTTGCATATACTTGGAGGAGACTACTACTTATAATTAGTTGTTTCTTCTCTTCCTTTCTATCGGTATCCTTAGTACTCTCTTGACTGGCTAGAGGGAATTCCTCGACACAGAAGGAACTGGTTTTAAGTTATCCTCTTATCTCAATTGGAGGTGAGAGTGAGAGCTCACTGGGACAGGTAGAGTCCTGAGGAAGGCCGACATGACCCTACAAGAGGGGCATACACTAACGGCTGAAACATGTTGACCACCTGGAAGTAAAGGAGGGGTGCTAGGAGCACATAGCATCTTCCAATCACCACCATCCTTCACATTTTTTAACCCTGGCCGGAAGATCCAGGAATAAAATTTTAGGCACAGCAACACTTCCAAGCTAGTTTAAAACCACACTACACTGCACTTTCACTACCGTCGTTCCCAGTCACTGTATAATTATTTTGTGTCTCTTTGTGTTGTATTGTCTTCCCCTACGCTATTGCTCCACCCCATACTTGGCTACGCTGGGGTGTTTTCGTAAGCAGCCCAATAATGAAATATGCCATACATCTGTGTGAGTGAGGGCAGTATTAGCACATATAGCACGTGCCATCACGTAATACATTTTACTACTCCCTACCCCTTTTGGTGTATTAAGTGTTGATAGGGGGTTCGGGGTAGGTGAGTCCGTATTCTCACCCTATTGTGTGTACTAACATCTTTGAATACCTTGTTTGCTGCTGTAAAACCAACTTGGCTGAGAAGAAATCATTTGTTCACGGTCCATAGGGCTTATCTATCACCGTTAAGATTGATGAAAATGTTGAAGGGGCCTCCAGTCTGTTGTAAAAAATGTGATTTAGAAGGTGCCTCTGACATACATATGTTTATGGAATGCCTTGTGATAGCAGAATTTTGGGGAAAAGTAGGAAAAACCATCGTTGACATCTTGGGACGTCCAATTCAAATTAATCTTGCCCTGATAATTTTGGGCATATCTAGTGGAATCAGTGGTCCACCAAAGGCTGTTCCTCTTCTATGCAGTGCTGTTGGCCAGGAGGGAAATTTGTAAAAGATGGGTGGAAGTTGCTCCTCCTTCACATCATGAGTGGTTGTCCTCCTTATTTCCAACTTCTAGGTTAGATTTGTGTAGAAAGCAGAGTAGTAAAAAGAAAGCATTGGGGGATATTTTACTAATATGGTCTAACACTTAGTTTTGGGGATTTATTAATCAGTAGTATTAATGTTCCACAGTTTTTATCTATACAGAAATTGGATCGTATGACTATGCCTCTTTTGAAACTCCCTTGACTGTGTTGGGCCTCCCAGTGCTTCCACCGACAGGCCAATACGAACAGTCACCGTTTCCTCTGGAACCAGAGGGGAGGTGGACCACCCCCTTCCATCTTGGGGCCAGTATTATCTTAAGACTGCTCCGTACCACTAGGCGGGGTGCTTCTTCCTTTTCCCCATCCAGCAGCCTATGTCTTTTTGGTGTCGAGTAATGGTAGGGACTGCTTATTTTGTCTACTGAAGTCTGAGGTAAATGAGCATTAAAAAAAAATGTACAAAAAAATTGCAACTCCCTGCAATTGAACAGTACTTTTTAGCTGCTCTCAGATGGAAGTTTATGCAGATTGCAACGTTTTTGGTAATATGAATCCCTTCTGTGCGAGAGAATTTCTTTCCAATGAAGCCATTGATCTACAAGAAGGCTACTTTTTTAGTTAGTTCATTTAAGAATGGTCCATTGGATATTGGTCTGTAATTTGTGAGGTTCAGATGATCCCCACACTGCTTCTTTATTAGAGGTTTAATGTCGTAAAATTAAAGTTTATTAGGAATAGTCTGGTTCAGAGAAACAAATTAATGATCAAATTGGCAGGTATAGTAGAGTAGTAGATGAGGGTTCTTGAACAACACAAATAAACGTTTAGATGGCTTTGTAGTTTCTGATTAGTTTCCAGTTAATTGTGAGGTTTTGAGTTTTTTATGTGCAGTTGTAGTTTAGAGTGGAGAAGCATCTTCAACTAAAGAATCATGGGATGGTTGGCTTCTTATGTTCTGTTGTACCTTGGGATAACCCTTCCCTTACCATCTTTGGGTCCATTTCATACCTCCAGTTTACCTTATTGGATTTTAACATTTTGGTGTTATTTTTCCACCATTTTTCTCATTCATTTTTTTTATTGTTTTGCAATTTTACTTTATTACTGTTTTGGTACTGCATACATACTTTACACATATCCCTATGTTAAGCCTGTCTGTCATAGCTACTAGGGATTAAGATCAGGTTAATTTAGTGACTTTGAGTGTTCTCCATAACAAGGTTTGTGATTATTCCTTGAGGTGGGTAGTCCCTCACCCAAATAATAAACCAAATTCTTACAGTTGTCATTTTAAATGTGTCACTGACTTTAATTATTTTGATGCAGGTTACTGACTTCATGAAGGATCCTCTTTACAACTCTAGATTATTCACTAGAATGTGCATAACAGTTGCCAAGGACACACAATATGACCACTATTCATGTAAGTACTCAAAAGAATCAGACCAAGGTGAATGGGGGGCACAATATCCATAGGTAAAGAGCACCCTTTTGCCAGGACACAGTTTAAATAGAAAGCCTCACATAAAATGGCCTTCAAGAACTGAATTCTCACTGGATTTCATCTGCTCATGAGTCCTGCAAGGAGTCAGTTCTCAAAATCAGTGCCTGGTACCAAGGAGGCTCAATGGTAGAGGCTACAGGGACTATCTGGAGGCAGGGATGAGCCAATGGGCGATGAACAGGAGACAGATGCATGGCAATGAACAAAGGATATCATTCCTGCATGTATCCCTGCTTATTAGCAATATGCCGAACTAACACTGGTAGCATCAGCAGATATTGTTCACAGCAGTGGTACCTTGACAGAGATAATTAAGGACACCACAGTAGCATGTATTTGGAGTCAACCCAGGTGCAAATTTGCCTCAGACAGTAGTAAGTCATTGTGTTTACCGAAGTGCTAAAATGCCTCATTAAAGACAAATTAGAGACCAACAGTAGGAACTTTTGGGTCAAACCTTATTCAAAAGGGTCTCAACCTCAATATTGGAAGAAACCATGGTAGGGGTTTTATTGGATTCTCCAAGGAGTGGAAAAAGCCATAGGCAAACACTAACAGAGCCATCAAGAACTAATATAAGGAACACCACATTAGTGGATCTGAAAGCATCATCTAAGAGAGTGGCTGCAGCAGACTATGATAATCAAAGACACCACAGTCTAAGGATTGTAAGCCATCACACTAGATTCTTATCCTTCACTCATAATGAAAGTGCCACAGACTAATGATAACAAATGATAAGACAACACAGTTGTAGTGTACAGAGGAGGAAGGATCGAAGTAATGGATTGTTCCACTGTAGGAATTGAGAATGTGTTCAAATAGGGGTGGAAGGAAGAGTGGGAGAGCATGGACTATGGCAGGTGGTCTGTGCCTAGGCACGTTCCAGGCCCCAAAAGCCCCACACATGAAAGTTGCTACAGGAAGACATGCTTTGGATTCCTCTCCTTACCCAGATGGCTGGAATGATGATAGCATGTGTTAAGTAGGAAACCAGATGTGGGTTCAATTAGAGTAGAGGGGGACTCAAAGATTACCTGATCACATGGATACTAATCAGGCCAATTTAAGGCACTGGAAAGCTTTTCCTTGGTGTGGAGGACCAGGACTCTGAAATTGAGGTGGTGTCAACTAGTACAACAACTATGAGGAAAGAAAAGAACGAAACAAATTAAAAGTTGACTAAACATATAAAATAATAGCAAATCCTCCTTGTTCAGATACAGTCTTTAATCCATACTCACAATAGTTTCAAAGACATTGCCCAGTCAAGATAGGTATTTGAATATTCTTCTTTCTTTCTTAGTTCCAAAGGTTATGGAATTTTATTACCTAACATGTTAAAATGACACTCCATAATTTTGTATTATTTAATCATGTATCAAGATGCTTTTACAGCCAATGTTTTCACCTCTTGTCTTATCAGTTGCTAAAAATAACCAGCATAATGCAAGCAGAGGATGAAGCAAGTCACATTAGTGGATGACGGTCTCTTAAATAAAAGAATTGGCGTTTACTTCCCCACTCTGAACACACAACCCCAAATTTAGAATAGTTGTGTTGGGTTTGGGAAATTTCCCTTCTTCATTCGTGCAGTCTGATAAAGGGCAACATATTTAACTCATGACTCCATCTAACATTAGCTAGTGGATAAGAAATGTGCTATTAATTCTCTCTCAATAAATATCATAACAGTTTTTCAGGTTGGCATGCTACAGGTCATCTTAGTTATTCTAGTTCTCTTCGGCCAGACAACTCCTCCTAGCTCTGTTGGAATGTTAATATATGCCTTATAGCTTCTTCTGCATTTTATCTCCATAGGATGTATCAGACCTACCACAATGTACTAATTTTGGGGGATTTAACTGTCTTATCCTAAAAGATTTCTATAGTTTCTGGGCAGTGATGGGACATTTGGAAGAGATATGTTCTCTGAAAGATTGAGTTAATTAACAGGTCAAGAATTTACTAGTAAAACAGTCTACCACTAGAGGGGTTGCTACGTCATGCCACAACAGATGTGTTTCACTGCAGTCAGTAAGATAGAGGTCACCTATATTAATTTATTTCCCTTTCAAAATGGCAAATCTTACTGAACAGCACATCTATAGAGGTAAGTCAATCTGCAACAAGCATTGCTTTTTTTATATTGGTATTTTTCAAAATAATAAGCACCTGTTTGCGGTTAAGTTCATTATTTTGAAAATGCCTCATTTGCTTGAAATATGGTCTATCATCAATGTTTCACCTTCCCATTTGCTTTAGAAAAATAGTAACAGAGGTAATTTTTATTCCTAATACAGTTTATCTTGACACATCAAGCTTTCAGGCAATGATAATATGTCCTTAAAACTTTTGGTGCAGATTGCCACTTTAAAAATTTCTTGCATATTAATTATTACTAAAGATTCGCGAATGCAGCTTTAGGTGAGTGAAGCTTGAGGCCTACGCCTGTTTGCAGTTTTGTAAATTTTTAATGCTTGTGTGATTTCCAGAGTCTGACACCAACTTATCTTCCCCCTCCCTGCCTGTGCCCTGCAGAGCCTTGATTGCAACCTTCACCGTTTCATTTTTTGCATGAAATTCAGTTAGCTCGGTGGAGCCATAGCTCCTCTAACCGAGTGAGCTCCAAATTTGGAAGTGTCAACCCCTGCTAGACCCAATAACCAAGTAACCCACCTGGCCAGAGTTGCAGTAGTGACCGGGCGAAAAGGTCTCTGAAGAGAAATCAACACTTGACCTAACACATCATTCCTAAATTCCTTAGTACAATCCTCATAAACTTTTAAACATTTGACTACACATAATTTGCTGTGATGAGGAAAAGCAGGATAAGAAATACAATGCGAATGTGTTTTTGTACGTCTTGAAATCGTAAAGGACACTCCCGAGGGAGTAAATACTCTACCTGCGAAATCCAAGGCCCGTACGTCAGACACTCGTCTGCATGAGATCAGACACAACTAAATTGTTAATTTCGCCGATAACTGCTTCCTCGACAAACCTTCATTACTTGGCCAGCTTACCAGAAAACGTAGGCCACAGTGATGTCCCAAAGAACCGTATACTTAGGCTGGGGAGGATTCACCAACCGAATACCTCGCACCATCTTGCAAACCAGTGGATGCTCCCCCACTGGTTTGCCCTCCACGTGCGGATGTCCCGCCGAGATCGCTGACCTGAAGTTGTTCAAGGTCCTATACGCTCACCCGGATCTGGCTAGCTCCGACAAGAAATTTAACAATCATATGTATATCGGATCCCATAGGATCACCCTGTCGTTCACTACACCAACCGACCCATCGTCTCCAAGCTGATTCGTACCGTTTGTGTGTGGAGGGTGCCCAAGCTTGTGACAAGAAAAAGAGAGTGTCCTGTGAAACTCCCGGCACTTGCCAACGATGCCGGAAAGTCTCCAAGCTATGAGGACTAACTGGTTTTGTAAAACCAAAGGATGTCGAAGCCCTTGAGGATCTGTGAGTATATCCGGGAACGACCGAATTCGAACCGGAGGCGCACAGGTTAGCGCCAGCACGCTTGGAAACCACGCCTGTGCCTTCCAACATGTTGAAATCAGAATAACCTCCTCCTTCTGTCTGCGTACCTGCGCCAGAACTCTGGGGATCATGACAAACGGTGGAAATGCATATAGAATGCCCATCGTCCATGACTGAAGGAAGGCATCCGAGCTCACCGCTAGAGGATCTGGTCGCCAGTTGTAAAACAGGGGAACCTGTCGATTGAGTCTGGACGCAAACAGGTCCATCACACAAGGTCCCCATTTGAGATCCAAGGCTCTGAAAATCCTGGGATGCAGTTTCCAATCGCTGGCATCCCTCAAATACCGCGAGTTCCAATCTGCTATCACATTGGTCGACCCAGGAATATACTCCGCTGTCACCATAATGCGATTGTCCAGGCAATAATGCCAGAAGTCCTTGGCCATTTCCGCCAGGAGACGAGACCTGGTTCCTCTCAGGCGATTTATGTAACGAATCGCGGACACATTGTCCATGCGGAGAAGAATGCAGCAAGAAACCCGATGAGGGGCAAGAGTGCGAATCGCAAATGAGCCTGCTAGAAGCTCCAAACAATTGATATGCAGGTTCAACTCCTCCCGGGACCACCGACCCCCTGTCTCCAGAGTCTCACAACGTGCTCCCCAGCCCCAGCGGCTGGCATCCGACTCGATCACCACGTCCGGGTTGGTTGAGAAAATGGCTCTGCCATTCCAGGCATCCATATGCTCTAACCACAAAATTCATCTCCGTACGTGCCTCTGACGACAGTGCAATCTGCTGCGCGTACGACAGACCCTTGTGCAGATGTAATATCTTCAGTCTCTGTAGGGCCCTGTAGTGTAAGGGACCCGGAAATATCGCTTGAATGGAAGATGCCAACAGACCAACCAGGCGAGCCAAAGTCCGCAATGATATTGTCGGAGAGACAAGCGCTCTCCTCAACTCCTTCCTGATTGCCACTCTCTTTTTGAGAGGCAGAAGCAGCTGTGTCGTAATTGAATTGATCTGAAAGCCCAGAAAATCCATTACCTGTGATGGTACCAAAATTGATTTCTCCAGATTCAGAATGAATCCTAACTCCTGCAGGAGTTGTATTGTCCATGAAAGATGGACCAACAGAAGGTCTCTCGACTGCTCCATAATTAATATGTCGTCGAGATAAATGATCAAACGCACTCCTCTTTCTCTCAACCACTGTACTACAGGTTTCATCAGTTTGGTGAAACACCAAGGGGCGGACGAAAGGCCGAAAGGCATGGCGGAAATTTCGAACCACTGATCTCGCCAAAGAAACTGAAGGAAACGTCTGTGCGGTGGGAATATAGGGACTGCGAGATAGGCGTCTTTTAGGTCCAATCGAACCAGCCAATCGTGCTCTAGAAGGATATCCCGCAGGAGGTGTATACCCTCCATTTTGAAATGGCGATACACGACCCATGCGTTGAACTCCTTGAGATTTAACACCAGGCGAAAGCCCTGATCCTTCTTGGAGACCACAAAAACGGTGCTCACAAAGCCCTGTGTGTGTGGGAAGGTCACCACGATTGCCCCCTTCTGCAGCAACGCCTCCACTTCCCTGTCGATGAAACTCTGCTCTGGTAGGGAAAAATGTAGAGGACCGGGCGCGTGACTCTGCTCTGGAGAGGCATAAAACTCTATGTGAAAACCCTGCACCATCTGTAAAATCCAGGGATCGGTCGTGAGACTCTGCCACCTGTGGACAAACAATGCTATCCGACCTCCCACCATGCACTCCTGGGGACTTAAGATCCGTATATGTATAGGGAACATCTCCTGCCATTTTTTGTTGTCCTCGATAACCTCCTCTCTGGCCTCTGCCTCTTCCTCCCCTATTACGGGAGGGATAGAATTGTGGTCTTTGGTTACCTCTGCCTCTTTGTTCCGTTCCTCGTGAGGTCTGACTAAAACCTCGGCCGAATCCTCGACCTCGTGAGCGGCCGGCCCTGTCAAAAACACCTGTGTGAAACACTTTTTTAATATTCGCCTGAGCCTTGTCTAATGCTGAAAAAGTGGCTACGTATTTTCCCATCTCCTTAACAAACTTGTCTCCGAAAAGCATGCCATGGGCGAGGGAACCCGGTTCTGTAGTGGCCATCTCCGCCAACTGGGAATCAATACGCATCAAAAAGGACCGTCACCTCTCCGTGGAGAGAGCTACATTGGCATTGCCAAGAAAACACAAAGCCCTTCGGGCCCATTCCATGACGTCCGATGTGTTCATGGGAACGTTTTGATCCTTCGCGTTGACCGCAGCTTCGAGGATCTTTGTGAGGGGTCCAGAGACATCTAATAACTTGTCCTAGCATCCCCGCCAAGCCCTATCCAAGCCCTTCTTAGGGTCCTTCGCGAACTTCCTCATGAATGTCACCATATTTGGATCTAATTCTGGCGTATCCGCCACCTTCCCGGTCAGGGAGGGCCTCGGGCATTCCGATCGTAAAGTGGCCCACACTTCCTTCTCAAAACCTTGCCGCAAGTTATTAGCCACGTAATGTGCCACTTCCGGACAAGGTACCCACTCAGTGGACCTAGGATGAATCAAGGTTTGAGGGTCAAACAACAAGTTTTTGGGCGCTTGGGTGTCATCTGCTTTATATGCTGTGTGTTTAGTCTTCTTTGCCTTCTTTTTAGGCAGCACCGATTCAACCTCGGAGTCTGAGGTAGCCGGTGTAGACGGGGAAGACTCCTTGGTAGAATAATTAGCCATGGAGCCATGATCCTTCATAACATTCCTGGCCATGCGCGCTAACACTTGGGACGATGACTGTGTGTGCCCTGCGCTCTTATGAGAAGATTTCATCTTCCTTTTTCCATAGTTATGAAGGGGTTTAGTAAAAGGCTTCAAGGCCTTGATCAGGGCTTTATTTACAGAGCCCTGGACGTGGGTGTCCAGGGCTTTCACAAGGTTTTCCTCCAACAGTTCTTCCTCTGGCTCCTGATACTCCTCAAATTGGTTACACTCAACCCACTGGTCTTCCTCTTCGGCGTAGTACGCCATTGCCGCAAAGCAGAGAGAATTGGAGGAACTTTCACAAGGGGGGGAGCAACCAAGGGGTGCCTCAGACTCTTACAAAGTCACAAAACACTGTTTAGTCAAACCACTATACTGCTGTGAGGCAAATTATCAAGGTGGAGGGAGACCCCTACACTCCCCTAGAGACAAGCTCTTATCCGGATACTGCTCCGGTCAGCGTTCAGAGAGGCCAGAGATCTATGCAGTCCTGCTAGCGCTGCACGCGGAGAGCCAGTCCCTCAGAACTCATGAAAAAAACGGCTCTTCGCGCTCGCGCGCAGTGTCTGGGACAACGACGAGACTGCTCCCTGTGCGCGAGGGTCTCGCATCTGCCTCCTTCTACTCCACCGCCCCCTATCGCTAACGCGCGCTCCGACGAGACGAAACCCAGAAAACTCGCTACCGCGCGCGGGCGAGCTACGAGAAATAAATCCCTAACTGACATATCATCGCTGAAACTAGCCTCCCCCAACGTTTATAACCTTACAGAAAAAACAATGGAAAGGCACTTATCTGCTGCTGCAGCAGCAAAGAAAGAGGAAGTTATGGCGTTGACATAAACACTTATGTGGTGGACCGGATGGTGATTGGTGCAGAGACAGGAGGGGGGTTTACCTTCCGGGGTCATGCCAGTTTAAAGTTTTTATTGGCTGCTGTTATTGTCAGTAAAGATTGAGAAGCATAATCAGAGCCTCCGTGGACTGACATAGAATGGGCGCGCCTGGTCTTATACAAGATTATCTAACTTCCAATATATTATAAAACATCATTTTGAACTCGTCAGGTACTCCTAATATGGTAATGTAGAATTCTGTAGCATGAATGCTGTAAGATTTCTCAGAACCTTCCAGAAGTTTATGACAACTATATATATTACAGTTGAAGGTAGTGCTTCCTATTCATAGTTTCCTTATAGAAATATCTTGCATTTATGCAATGCTGTGAGTGTGCGCTGAATATTACCCTTGCTTCAATTAATGCTGTTCATATGAATTTTAGTTTCACTGTTCTTTGGGATTCCTCAGCATTTTATAGTTTTCTACACCATTTTACCTAAAATGAAAAAAATCAATAAAATCAAGAAGGAACTTGGTAAACATTCCAGAAATTAAGGGTTGTTTGCAAGTGAAGATTCAACACACAGATCAAGCCCCTTTTGGAGCAAGCGAGCATGTGGTGGTTTGCAGCAATTTCCTGGTATCGCCCATGGTTAGTGCTGCTGGTTTACTTTCACATAGACCTCTGCAGTGCATTAACTATATACTACAGTGCATTTCTCACTGACTAACAACTTTAAAAAAATGTCATTTACGATGCCCATTATTTTATGTAGATACCTGATGGTGAAAGACCTAAAAAACATACAGAATATTTTAGGGCGTATTTACTAGAAGCTTGCATCACCAGAGCATCACTTTTATTGATGCTCCGGTGGCGTAAGTGTCTCAACCATACCTATGAGGCGGTACAAAGTCACCCTACATGGCTTTGCATGGCCTCAGGGGAAGAAGTGTGGCGCCGCGGCCAGGGCGACTGACTCTGGGGATCACGGTTCGATCCCTGCCGTCGCCGGCAGATTAGCCCAGCACCATGTAACTCTGGGCAATAGCTTGCTTAATATTTCCGACGGCCCCCAGTGCCTAGAGACCCTTACGGGTGATTGTTTGCGCTTTACAGATGTGGATTATTATTTACAAATGTGGATTATTATCATAGATGTAGAGTAAGACATAGCAGAGCAAGTTACTGCATTGCCTTACTCTGTGTTAAGGAGGTGTTCCATGTGCTTTGCGTGAGGTTCCCACGTAACACCCATGGATTTTGATGCTACCCCATTTTTACCAAATATCGTAAACCTGGGGCAGCTTAAAAAATGGACGCCTCTCCAGTGGAGGCGTAACGAGGAGAAATGTTTTCATTTCTCCTTGTTTTTTCCACTTTCCATGTGTGCTGCATTCTGCAGCTCCCATAGAAAGAGGAAAAAGGCCTCTCCGGATAGTTTTTGTGAAGGAAGGTTCACCTGTATAAAAACAATCCTGCCTATGTTGGTGCTAGGCAGCAATTTGTGCACCAACACAAGGGAAAAGGACAGGAATGCACTGTTTCATAAATACGGTGCATACCTGCCCTTTCACATTGGCATAGGGCAGCACAGCAAGAAGACTTGCTGCCCTGCCCTACGCCAATCCCTCATAAATGAGGCCCTTTGTTTATAGCTACACTTTTGACTGCACCCCCAAGCTCACTGACCTTTGGTTAGCTAAACACTGTTTAATATTATTTCTCCACCATAAACATTATTTGCTGTGGTAATTGGGGGAGTTTATGGTTGTCGATAAGGAGTACCAGTTCTAGAAATTTGTCAGAAGGGGGTCCTTACGCCTAAAACGTTTGACAAGGGGGTCTCGGCATCAAAAAGTTCTGTTCACATTTTGTTTCTCAGTAAGTTTTCACTTCCTCCCCTTCACTCCTCTGCTTTTTTACCCTAGTTTACATGTATTTTCCTAACATTTCACCTTTCCTATATATTCATTTCTCTCCCTTGTGTACTTCCTCTGTTGCCCTTTCTCATTTTCCTCTTTCTCTCCTCTATCTCTTTCCACTCTTCCTCTCACCATTTCCACTCCCCTCCTTTTCTTTTCCACTTTGCTGCTCTTTTTTCCCTCCATCTCTAGTCTTCTGCCTTTTCTGTGTCTAACATTCACCCAGGCACTCATTCTCTATTTTTCTATATCTCCTGTGGTCACTCTCATTCTAACACACACTGTTCCCCCTCTCTCAGTTTCACTCATTCTCTCTCTAGCTTCCTCTATCTCTCTCAAGCACATACACACACACACAATTTGTCGCTATTTCTCTCTCTCTCGTTTCTCTATCTTTGTCACCGTTTGTCCTTCCTTTGGGTATCATTCATTTTATTATGTTGCTCTCCTCTCATGCCAAGTCTTTCTGTGTTTGTCACACACTCTTTCTGCTCCTCTGTCTGGAGTTCATTCAGCACTTCATGCACAAACTACCTATCCCTCTCTGTCTTCCGGTCTATCTATTCTGTGCAGTTCTCACCCCTATCCATCCAACATATCCCATAATTCCACTACACAAATCCACTCCACACCACATACATCCACTACACAAAATAAAAAACACATGGGTAAAAGACATTTTCATTTACAGCCCAAATAACTGTAGCTCTCACAAATTTGAGACCTATTGGCATTGCCAATGCATGTTAATCTAGGTGTGTTTTCTTCGCTGTTAAGTTTTGATGAAGGATAAAAGCAAAACATTTGCCAAATTTCTTTTTTATTAAGAATCAGAACGTTTGACAATCTGCACTCCAATGCATTTGCCCCACTGATAGCAAAATGTATAAATAAATATTTACCGACATGGCGGCTCAGGCTGACAGTAAAAATGCCTGTTGTTAGATAGTCTATCTTGCACATTACTAGCCTTAGCTGTAAGCTAATACATTTTGCAGATTTCCATTTCGCATTAAACTCATTGAAGCCCATCTAATCTGAACAAATTGCTGACGAATAAATACTTAAAGTACAAGTATCAAGACTGTGTTTCCAAATGTTTTAACGAGACTGATGGATTACTCACCTGAACACAAGCTTTGGGTAATGTATCAATAGTGACACAATGGTATTTGAGGCAGCACATGACACTGCTGATCAATCTCGTGTTGTGCCTCCTACTATAATGGACAAAGTACTCAGGTGACGATAAACTGAATTGGTTTTCTTCATGCCTGTCGACCTAGGAACAAATGTGCTCCATGAGAGACGGCGCGAGACATAAACAGTGCAACATGCAAATTACAGTGACGAACACTGGCAGCAATGAACGCCTCTTCATCAGTTTGCAATCATATGGGCTTCTAAAACATAGACATGACAGATGGCTTCAACAGCATGTCCATGATGGAGCCTTACACAGCACTGTTATTTCTGAGAAGTAAGTCGAAAACTCAATTGCATTTGTCTGGCAGCAGAAAGAAACTGAAAAAGAATCACCACTTGACAATGAACCCTGTGACACATCAATTTGACTGGAATCCGAGGGAAGAAAAAATAAACACAAAATACTCTGGACTTTTAACTGTTACCCACAGCTGAGAAAAAAATGCTGCTTGAAATCTATTTTCACAAAAAGAGGGAGACATTCAAACAATGGTCATTCTAATTTCCATAACAGTGCATAATCTAATAGCACACAATTTAATTGGAACCATTTTCATCATCAGTTTCCATTGCTTTTGATGCACGAGCTGCAGTCAATTTGAATTCAGAGAGGACTGCTAAGCGATGGAGAATGCTAACAAAAAGTGTGCATATTATATTTGTATTCATAAGTGTGAATATATATCTATGTAAAGGTGTGTGCTTAACCACTGGGTGGTGAATTGGCTCCACATTTCAGACAGAGGACATTATTAAGAGCCTGATTACAAGTCTAGCAGACCTACAGCGGTTTAGGTTCTCCACTGTCTGTTGTAGGGCCGCCGAACCCGTGGTGTGACCGCCCACTAGACTAGAAGTTAAATCATGGTCTGGTTGGCAGTGTGGGGGCAGTCTGACTGTAGCGGTCTGCAAAGCTCATAGAAGAGCCGATAATGCAGACCGCAGCAGTCAGACTGCCAACTGCACTTTCCTATTAGGGCCCCCTATGTAGCTTTCCTATCACCCTTTTCATGGTGGGTACAACACAATGAAAAGGGTAACGAAAATGCAACACGTAATATGCTAGGCGGTGCCGCCAGCTGCTCCGTCAGCCTATTACAGGCCGTTGCAAACCGCCAGCTCAGCTGGATCCTTGATCCTGGCAGTGCCGGCGGTCTTGTGGCGGTCTGACTTCCCCAGTCAGAATAATGCAGGTGGTCCAGCAGTGTGGTGGTGGTCAGGGTAGTTTAGTGGCCCTATGGACCGCCAAACTCGTAATCAGGCCCTTAGTTTTTAGAGGAATAAATAAAATCTTCTAATTTTTGAGTAAAATCTAAATATAGCTGGATCTCCTCTTCCATAACTGTAGTATTTTGGCAGAAATTAAACTGGTGGACTTTATTCCATATTTAGAAATTGAAAGATGTACAGTTCCAGTCAAACTCTAGATAATGCGTAAGCCTTTACTACTCAGAATTCAGGAACCTTATGGAGACAACGTTTACTGAATTTAGTCTAATTCTGAATGTGATGGTAAGATGTGGAAACTATATGGACGTAACACCTTTCCCTGGTTAAGGATGATCTACAATCAATCTTTGCTGGCCGGATCGGTCCCCGTCTGCTGGAAACTAGCAGTGGTAACCCCACTGATAAAAAAGCCGAACCTGGACCCTTTGGTGCCAGCTAACTTTAGGCCTATTTCCCTCCTGCCTTACCCGGTGAAAATACTGGAAAAGCATGTGAGTAAGACTCTATCTCAGTTTCTGGAGGAGAATTCTTTGCTAGACAGGGACCAGTTCGGTTTCCGTCCTGGCCACGAAACCGAAGCGTTAACCACCATGCTGGACCACCTTCGAATGCGTGCCGACAACGGGAATGCCATGATATTGGTGCTTCTTGATATGTCGGCAGCCTTCGATACGGTGAGCCATCCAGTCCTGTTAGAGAGGCTGAGACAGTTAGGCATAAAGGGTGGAGCGCTGCAATGGTTTCATTCCTACCTAGAAGACAGACAGCAGGTTGTCACCCTGCCACCGTTCTCCTCTAGCAGGTCTCCTGTTGCGTATGGGGTGCCGCAGGGGTCCGCTATTAGCCCCATCCTTTTTAACATCTACCTGCGGCCCCTGTTCCCATTAATTAAATCTTTTGGAGTCAGCTTGGTGAACTACGCTGACGATACGCAACTGGCCTTCTCTTTAGAAGGGGATGATGCACTATCCATGGAACGCTTCCATCAGTGCATGAACCAGACTACGAACTGGCTCAGAAGGAACTCTCTTCAGTTTAATAGCGGTAAAACTGAGGTGGTCCTCTGTTCGCCTTTCAGGATCCCCAAATACCTCCCTCCCGATTTCTGTCTCACACCGGAGGAAGGACCCCTCACACCAGTCAGGAAGGTTCGTAACCTTGGGGTGATCATCGATGACGACCTTCAGATGGTGTCCCAGGCCAGTAAGACTGCCAACGTCTGCTTTGCCTTGCTGCGGGTACTTCGGAACATTCTTCCTCTGCTCCCTAGGGAGTCGCGAGCCACGGTGGTACGCAGCACGGTATTAAGCAGACTTGATTACTGCAACTCCCTCTATTTAGGGGCTCCGCAGTATATCTTCCAAGGTCTGCTGAGGATTCAGTCAGCCGCAGCTAAGCTAGTGCTCGATAGGCGACGTCGCTCTTCGTCGGCCAGAGCACTAAGGGAACTACACTGGCTCCCCGTGAGGGAAAGAGTCGTCTTTAAGTCCTTATGCATAACTTTCAGAGCATTACATGGACTAGGCCCAGCCCCTCTACAGGACAAGTTTGCTCGCTATCTACCAGGCAGGCAACTTCGCTCCTCTTCAGCTGGTCTCTTGGTGATTCCGAGATTCAAGCGTTCTAGGGTAGGCGGAAGATCCTTTAGCATAGTAGCATCCGGCTTGTGGAACAAGCTCCCCGTGAACTTGCGACAGTGTAACTCCCTACTTGAATTCCGGAAGGGTCTTAAGACCTGGTTATATCCTACAGCCTAAACCTGGCAGGCTCTCTTCCCGACTCTCCCTCTGTCACCATTTGATGCTGTCTTTAAGTCAAAAGCGCCAAGATGCCTGTAGGGCGATAGTTGCACTATAAAAGTTCCACATCAATCAATCAATCAAGAGAAAATCCTCAGATTTTTGCAGGAAGTACTAAGGGGCATATTAATCATAGGATTTTGTTGATTTTTCACCATGCAACGGGTTACAAAAGTGATGCAACCCATAATTTGGATAGATCAAGCCACTCAAGGGCACCTTGTGTGGTCCTGAGTGGCTTGATAAATTCAGAGTAACACACGTATTGCTGAATTGCATTGCTCTGCTCTGGGAAGGCATTTCAAAGGTGGATAATGGGTGTTCCCACACATCCACCCATAGATTCTGAAACATTTCCAGATTTACCACCATCATGCTGCAAGAGTGCCTGCATGGGCGCTAGGTCGCACATTGTGAGCTAGTGCTGAGAAAAGACAGGAGTGCACTGTATTATGTTAAATGTGGTGCATTCCTGCCCTTTCCCTGTCACGCAGTGCAGCAATGCAACTCGCCGCACTGTACTGCGCTGCGTGACATTTTCTTAAATATACTTAGCACAGAGGATAATGCACCAGCAGACCTGGGGAAACAACCTGTGCCACAAAACCATTACCAAGCAGTCATTGCCTTTACCATGCAAGTCTGTACCACGCATATGCCTTTACTATGCATGCCTTTACAACAAAAATGTAAGGGTATTGGACGGTAAGGGTATTTTTAGGGTTTGGGGAAATAATTATTGTGTGGTGTGTTTTTAAGATTTAGGGGTGGGTCTTTATTGGGTGGTAAGGGTGCTTTTAGGGTTTAGGGGTGGTTAAGGGCATTGGGTATTAGGGTAATTTTAGGGTTTAGGGTGGGTAGGGCTATTGGACGGTAAGGTTCTTTTTTAGGGTTTAGGGATGGGTAAGAGCATTCAGTGGTATGGTCATAGTTAGGGTTTATGGGTGGTTGAGAGTAGGGGTTGATAAGGTCATACATATCAATATGCACTATATATATATCACCTACCGCGGCCTCCATTAGGTAGTTTTTGTTAGGAACTAGTTTTCATAGAAAGAGCATTTTTTAATTTGCCAATAACTTTGGCGCAGTTTGCCAAATGTTCACGAAGTTTACAAAACAGATACAATGCTCACTTCAGCTGCTGTCTCGAAAGTTTCGGGGTGATCTGTCTAGCATGGGCTGAGAACCAGGGGGTGCTTAAAAGCTCCTTTTCCCCTTTGTTAATTCCCTTAGGACCTTTAGACACGGCTACTGCCTGAACTGCTGAACAGAATTACATCGAATTTGGTAGGAAGGTAGATGTTGGTTTAGGTTCCTTTGTTATTTGGTGTAAATGTGTTGTTGTGGAGATAATTAAATATATTTCGAGTTGTATATAGAGGGATGCGGTGGATCAGTGAAATCCCTGATCTAGTGCTGTGATCTGATTGGCGGGCAATACTTCAAACCACCTTGACTCCCTAGGACTGCCACAGAGACCCCGCAAGGCAAACAACATAATTTCATTAAATAAAACAAATTTGGTTGGAATCGCTCTATATCCATGACTCCTGCTGACATTTTTTTATAAAACAAAAGTGCGGGCTCCCAGGTGGGCCAAATCCCTGAGACATGGTCAAATTATTAATCTAATGAGGGGGGCACATGGGCCTCACTGACCACTCCGAGTCCCAGGGACCACTTCCGAGCCAATTTAATTGAATTTGGAGGGCCTCATGGACCCCTTGCCCTGGGGACCACCACCTCCCTGGGACTTAAATATTTGTATTGGGGGGCCTCATGGACACCCTCTAGGCACCGGGGACCACCACCCCGGGCATAAATAACATAATTGGAGGGGGGCCTTCACTGCACCGGGGACCACTACCTCTGTTGGGCAGCCCTTCTAAGTTAAAGGAGGGGAACATGCAACTCCCCTCATGGAGCTAATAATGGTCATAGTGACATCCGCCCCCCCGGATCAGCTCCTGTAATGTCCTGGGGTGCCCACCCCTAGGACATTACAGTTTGCTATGGCTTGGTGGGAGAACCATCAATATCTGCTTTGCTTTGTGTAAGCAGAGGAGAATTGCTTGTGTACAGTGAGAGTTGCATAGTCAGCAGCTCCCTCTGTCCAAAAGCAATGCTGGCTCCTGCACAATGTGGGAGGCTGGTAGGGACCATGGGGGGCCTTCAGGTTCCCCGCGGTACCCAACAAAAATGAATGGGTGCCCTGTGTAGGACCAAGGCATTTCCCCACGGTACCCAACACAAATTAATGGGTGCCCTGTGTAGGACCAAGGCACCCATAATTGCGGCCAGACTCTGGGGGATGGGTTAACGGGGGTCAAAATCAGCCCAGGGAAGGGGGGCCACACAGACCATAATCCACCTCGGGATAAGAGCCGCTCAGCCTCCTCCCCATTCAAAAAATACCTGCCCACAAGGACTCTCAATAGCCAAGGAGACTACATCCCCCTGCCAGTAGTGCGCCAGGAGACATGTTTGCAGAGTGGTGGACAAAGGAGGCATGGCCTCCGATAACCTCACAGCAATCCTGCTGTGTGGGACCTACTGGAGGTAACAGGAAGGGCAGTTGCCCCCAAAGGACATCCTCAGATACCCATTCAGGTACTCAGACAACCAATCGCATACCCATACAACTACTCACGTACCCACTCACACACCCATACAGCCACTTAGACACCAACTGACACACTGATACAGACATTCACACAAACAGTCACTCACCCATACATTCACTGAGACACATAATCCCTCACTTATACAGTGAGTTACACACCCACTGAATCATCCATGCAGGCACTCATAAACAAACTGATTCACCGATACACCTTGGTATATAGATATATATTTAACACTCAATTATTTTTAAAATACTCACAGTCATTGGATTATGTCATCAGTGATGTAATTTGAGATGTCATCAGTGATGTCACTTACCATGTCATGAGTGATGTAATATGTGAGGTTATAAGCAGAGCATTGCGGGGGCGTGAGTTATAGTTAGGTCACTAACTGAAACTGCTGAATTTCACTTGTTTTTGTACAAGCGAAATCTGAGCCTAGGTATAAAGTCCCTGTAACCTTTGTTTTTTTCATTTAAAAAAGTATATATGTGTATGTATGTATGTATCTATATATATATATATATATTTACATTTTCGTTGTAAAGGCTGTGTGGTAATACAATGCATGGTAATGGCATTCATGGTTCCATCATACATCCACAGAATTGCCTCCATCCTAGGGATAGTATGCTGAAGGAGACTTCACTGCTGGTGTACTCCTCCCATAGAAATTGGGTTTCCAATTACTGGTCAACAGTAAATCAGGGCCTTGTCTCGTTGTGTTAGTTTACACCAGAGAGCTGCAATGTGTAGCTCTCACTCTAGGTAAAAATGTATGGAGTGAAAATATTTACCTCAAAAGCCTCAGAGCGGAAGTCCCCTTAGAAAACTGGCAGTTTCTGACCATAAAAATCCAACAGAGCACACATGTGGGGCTATTCACAAAGGTAACTTACACTTGAAAGTAATTTACAATTGTAATTTACTCTTACATCATTGAGCAACTTTACTCCTTTTGGCTATTCAGAGTGTAAAGTTAATCAACAGGGTAGACTTCCATGTTTCACACCCTGAAAAAGAGGTTTGAGCGAATCTTTCAAGTATTAGTTATAACTGCAAAAATTAACTAGCAAGTCCAGCACCACATATGGCCAACCACTTCTACAGCAACACCTTTCAATAAAAAATAATGAAGATAGGGACATAAAATAAAATCTATAGGAAATTATGTTAAATTACATCCATGCATTTACAGTAAATATAGAAACAAATAAAATTAAATGTAACAATTATATGAAAAGAGCCAAATGTATTATTTTTTTAATATTTTAACAACTTTTTTAGATTAAGAAGTTAATGTAAGTGTAAAGTTTAATGACATAAATACATTTGTTTGAGTGATTTTATAGATCATTGTCATATATACTAACACATACATTGTTTTTCAGTTTTTACTTCAGGTAGAATTTTATTTGTTAATTTAAACTTCAGCGAAATAATGGAAAATGTTTAATTAAAAATTACGTTCCTGGGGGCGTGGCCAGGAACATGGGCGTGTAGCTGCCCTCCCTTTGAGCTTTGGTGACCAACGGCTGATCCAAGACAAATCCTGCCTCACTAGGGACCATCAACGCAAGCTGTGGCAACACATTTGATTCTGCGGCTCTCCTGTACTACTGAGGGCTGCTGAATTATTTTGGTGTCGACTGCATTCGCTCTTTGCTGCGGATGAATGAAGTGCTGGCCGAGATGGGCCAACATGGTGGCAACTGCTTCCTGCAGGGCCTGATTCCCCATGCCGACTTGAAGGCACCCCAGCACTGTGGTGGTGAGTGTACTCTCACCCCCCCTTCGATGTGGCACCCCTGGGGCCCAAGAGATGGAACGCTCCCTTTCAGGAAGTTCTTGTCCCGGGGTCTGTGAGGGGGTGCGACCTGTAGCATAGACCCAGTTGCAAGGGTGACAGGGGCCGCTCAGCCAGGATCGGGCCCTGTGGTAGTATGGGGCAGAGGAGGTGTGGGGGTGGGCCTCATGGGCACCTGCTGATAAAGAGGAACCTTGAGGTCTGAGTGCTCCTTGTGCCCTGGGGAGCCCCTTACGGAGCTGGTTCCTGCGTTGGATGGGGGAAGCCTCCCATTCAGGCCAAGCATGCGGCTTAGTCTGTGAGGTGTGGATCGTGGCTCTGAGGTGTGCCTGGCCCATGTTGCCTGCTGAGAGCTGCTGAGGCCGGCGTTATGAAGATGTGTTGGTGGGCACAGTCAGGGCCTACTATTTGACTGGAGGAGTTATGGTACTCTTTGGACTACAAGGACGTGCCAGAGGCCACCGCGGCCCTCATTACTCTGCATGGAAAGGGGCCGTGGACCCTAGGGTGAGTACTGAAATGATCAAGCTAGCACCTGGAGGGGCCACATTTTTCTGTTTTCCATTGTGGAGCCATCATTGGGACTCCTGTGTTTACCACCCATTACAAGGACCTCTAAAGGGGTTTCTTAGCACCAGGCTACACTTCCTCCACTACAATTTCCAGAGTCCCAGACTTTGCTGGGCCTTCTGATTGCCTAACGCGATGACAGTGAGTGTGGGCATAATTGGTGTCTTAGGGTATGGGCAAAGTGGCCCTGGTGGGGTCTTGTGTGGACACCAGTAGGGGATCCTGCCCCTTCCAGTGAGAAGATAACTTTTGGCATCTTCTGCGACTACGATGACTGGAGTAGAGGAGAGTGAGAGCAGGCTAGAGACCATGTCTGCGCTGAACTGACTATTGTCCGCAGCGCTGAAGAGTGGGGTTGACATTGCTGGTGTTTCCCATCAAACACCTTCCACTGGGCCCCCCTTGCCATGGGGGTACAGTGTGACATCTTCCCCACCAAGTAGTCGACTGGAGGACAAACAATTCTGACAAGGCAAAATGGACAGATATATAAGGGCAGTGGCTCCCCTCCTGGAACAGGGGTTCCATGCATCCTCCATACCCAACAACGCAACTTTAATGATTTGATGTAACTATCGCTGGACAGCTTCGAAACCCAGGTGGGAAGCCTACAATCTACCCTACTGGCCCAATTCATGGAGATACTAGGGCTGTCTGACTTATTGAGACACCAACATCCCCATACCAGGCAATAATCTTATTTCTCCAGGACACACAGAGTTTACTCCCAACTAGACTATGTCATCATGCTGGAAAGATAGGTGGGGAAGGTGTCCTGGGAGGAGTGCCTAGCACAACATTTGTCTGACCATTCACCACTGCTTATTCAACTAGGGACAGAACTCAGATCTATGGGCACAGGGTAGAAATTGAAAGCGTAGGAGCTCAGAGATGGAGGAGTGGATAGGGGCCTCCAGGCAGAAACTGAACTCTTCTTTGCAGAAAATAATCACTCTGCAGAATCAAAAATTATGTTACAAAACTGTCCTAAGAGATAGGGCAAAAATCCTGGTCTCCCTAAAAAGAAGCAGGAGGTGGCAGAGCTGGAGCACCTGGAGTGATGGATCCTCTACTCAGAGGAGCAGTTGGTCCACTGTCCTGGCCCCCCATTTTTTAGACTTTTGGAGGCCCTACGTATGGAATACTGCAACCTGATGCAAGATAAGGCTAGACAGTGATGGTTAGCGACATTACACCCTTTCTATAAAGAGGAAAAATTCTTGCCTGGCTTAGTAAAAAGGAAATGGAGGTCAGAAGGGTCAGTGGGATCTGAGACCACAAAGGAGATTCCCACTCCATGGACACCCAGATTGTTAAGACATTTGCACTTATTATGGTTCATTTTACAAGGCCCACCCTTTAAGTAACCACATAGCCATCACTCAATATTTAGATGGTATTCCTACTCTGGTGCTGAGGCTTGACATCGTTGAAACTCTGGAGAGTGACCACCCCCTCGATGAAGTAGAGGTATCGGTCTCCAAACTCAGGATGGGTAAAACTCCAGAGTCCAACAGCATTCCCACTGAGTTTTTTAGATGCTATCTTGATACCCTGCGACCCCACTTGTTGAGTATTTTTACAGAAAGAAATGAGACAGACGATTTGCTCCTGGACCTCCAGACTGCCACCAACACAGTCATCCACAAGGAGGGCAAACAACATGACTGGTGTTCCTCCTACAGCCCAATCTCACTTTTGAACATTGAGGTTAAATCCTGGGCACCATACAGGCAATACGTCTGCTCCAGGTCATCATACCCCTCATTCACAGGGATCAGTCAGGATTCAGTGCGGGTCATTCCACCTCGATAAACCTACTCCATACCCACAATTGGATGTTATTGGTTCAACACCAACCGTCTCCTCTTGCCTTTTTGTCTCTAGTTGCAGAGAAGGCATTTGACGTGGTCTATTAAATTTAGAGACTGGGTGTCCTTTATCTATCGAGCACCAAAGGCTGCAGTCTGAGTTACTGGATCATTGTCTTCAAAGTTTCCCATTATCCATGGGACCCGGCAGGGATGCCCCTCCTCGCTCCTATCCATGGCTTTTGGGCCACTGAAGACATAGAGGAGAAAAATTCCCTCTATGCAGGTGCCATTCTTCTATACATCACCAAGCCCCTGACTACCATCTCCACCCTATTTCACACCATAAAATAATATGGGCAGCATTCAGGATATAAAAACAACTGGGACAAGTCGGCTATATTCTCGCCGGGACCTGTACAAGACTGACTCCCCTTCGGGGCAACCTAAAGGTGGCCTTTGAGGGTTTTAAATACCTTGGTGTCTTTATTACACCCCATAGAGAAACCTGTTATCGCCACAATCTTAGGAGGGTGGTGTACAACTTTCAGAAAGATGCGGCTAGATGGAGGGACCTGCCCCTGTCGCTATTGCGATGGGCAGTGCTCTTTAGATGATTACATTACCACAATTACTCTGCCCCCTTCAAATCACATACTATCCACTCCCAAGGAACAAGTTCACAAACTTTAATGGGTATGTGTGCTCTCCTCCACCGAAAGCTCTTAGGACCCTCCAGCAAAACCCCTGCAATGGCGGAATAGTCTTCCCTGATAATGAGGCCTACTATTGGACGGTGCATGATCACAGTCAATGACTGGATACTTATACTGCATGACCACCCTATCAATCAATCAATCAAACAACATTTGTAGAGCGCACTACATACCCGTGAGGGTCTCAAGGCGCTGGGGGGTGCTACTGATCGAACAGCCAGGTCTTGAGTAGCCTCCTGAAGGTCTGCAGGTCTTGGGTCTGTCGTAGGTTCAGTGGGAGGGTGTTCCAGGTCTTGGCGGTGAGGTAGGAGAAGGACCTCCCACCGGTGGTTGTTCTTCGGATGCGCAAGACGGTGGTGAGTGCGAGGTCGGCGGAGCGGAGGTGGCAGTTGGGGGTGTAGAAGGAAAGTTGTTTGTTGAGGTAGGCTGGGCCGGTCTTGTGGACTGCCTTGTGTGCATGGGTGAGGAGCTTGAAGGTGATCCTCTTGTTGATGGGCAGCCAGTGCAGGTTTCTCAGGTGAGGGGTGATGTGGCCCTGGCGTGGTATGTTGAGGATCAGTCGTGCCGAGGCGTTTCGGATGCGTTGCAGTCGTTTGATGAGCTTGGTCAGGGCTCCCGCGTAGAGGCTGTTTCCGTAGTCAAGACTGCTGCTGACGAGGGCCTGGGTGACTGTTCTTCTTGTATCTGTCAGGCCCACCTGTAGATCTTGCGGAGCATGCGGAGGGTGTTGAAGCAGGAGAAGGAGATGGCGTTGACTTGTTTGGTCATGGAGGGCATTGAGTCGAAGATGATTCTCAGGTTGCGTGTGTGGTCGGTAGGTGTCAGGGCTGTCCTCAGTGCCGTCGGCCACCAGGAGTCATCCAAGGCTGAAGGGTTGGAGCCGAGGATGAGGACCTCCATTTTGTCCGAGTTCAGCTTCAGTCGGCTGGTCTTCATCCAGTCTGCGACGGCCTTCATTCCTTCGTGGAGGTTGGCTTTGGCGGTGATGGGGTCCTTGGTGAGGGAGAGGATCAGTTGAGTGTCATTGGCGTAGGAGATTATGTTGAGGTTGTGCTGTCGGGCGACGTGTGCAAGCGGGGCCATGTAAATGTTGAACAATGTCGGGCTGAGGGAGGAGCCCTGGGGTACGCCGCAGATGATCTCAGAGGCTTCGGATCAGAATGGGTGAGGCGGATGCGCTGGGTTCTGCCGGAGAAGAAGGAGGTGGTCCATTCCAGGGCTTTGTCTCGGTTCCCTACGGCGTGGAGGCATGCACGTAGTGTGCGGTGGCAGACAGTGTCAAAGGCGGCAGAGAGGTCCAGGCAGATGAGGGCTGCGGTCTCACCGTTGCCCAGCAGTATCACGATGTTGTCGGTGGCGTCGATGAGGGCGGTCTCGGTGCTGTGGTTGCTGCGGAACCCTGACTGGGAAGGGTCCAGGATTCTGTTTTCTTCGAGGTATCGGGTTAGCTGTCTGTTGACGATCTTCTCCATGACCTTGGCCGGGAACGGGAGCACAGAGATGGGCCGAAAGTTCTTGAGGTCTCTAGGGTCTGCCTTGGGTTTCTTGAGTAGGGCGTTGATCTTGGCGTGTTTCCAGCTCTCTGGGAAGGTGGCGGTCTTGAGGGAGAGATTGATCACATTGCGCAGGTGGGGAGCTGCTGGCTTTATTGAAGATGTGGTGCGGGAATGGGTCTGACGGGGAGCCGGAGTGGATTGTGCTCATGGTCTTGATGGTGTCATCGATGCTCACGCTGGTCCAGGCTAGCAGGAGGTCGTGGTCGATGGTGTGTGGAGAAATTGTTGTGTTGCTGTCTGTTGGGGCTGTCTGGGTGTTAAAGCGGTCGTGGATGTCTGCTATCTTGTGGTGGAAGAAAGTGGCGAGGGAGTCGCATAGGGCTTGCGAAGGCGGGATGTCGTTGGTGTTGGAGCTGGGATTGGAGAGTGTCTTCATAATGTTGAAGAGATCCTTGCTATTGTGTGTGTTGTTGTCGAGGCGGTCTTTGAAGGAGGTCCTCTTGGCAGTCCTGATGAGGTGATGGTGGTTGCGGGTGGCGTCCTTATGGGCTGCGTGGCTGTCCGGAGTCTGTTCGCTGTGCCATTTCTTCTCTAGCTTCCAGCAAGCTCACTTGGAGGCTAGGAGTTCTGGGGTGAACCAGCCGGCCCTCTTGCTGGTGTCTCTGTGGGGGGGGGGTTCTTCAGCGGGTGAGGGTGTTGGCGCAGTCATTGATCCAGCGTCTGAGGTTGCATGCAGGGTCATCGGTGTTGGAGGGTTCGGTGGGTGGGCTGAGAGCGAGGTTTGCGTCTAGTTGGTCTTCGGTGATTTTTCTCCAGCAGCAGCGAGGGATCTGCTGGGTGTGGTGGTGTATCCTACATACAGATTAGAAAAGGGTCTGCGACCTTGGCACCCTGGCACATTGTACCTGCTTACTTACACTACCTTTATGACGGCAGAGGCGCACGAGCATGCTCCTGACGACCCAGGTGACTTTGGACTAGTGGGAAAGGGCAACTAGGAGGATTGGTTGGGCCCAGAAAATCACAAGGGCAACACTACTTTGGAAGGGAACACAGCTAGATGAGATTGGAAAATTACAAGGCTTTGGGGCATGGGATTTAATTGAAATCTCTACTATTGGGGATATCATTGAGAATGGAGAGTTTAAATCCCTGCCAACTTTTCGTTCCGATGATAACTTGCAAAGGTCTTAGTTTTATAAAATGCACAGTTGAGACATGCCTGGATCACTCAGGGCCTCCTCGACATCGAGATCATGGTAATACACTCCTCTGGAGGGGAGAAAGTTGCAAAAGGAACTCACCAAGGGAGACATTTCTCTTACTTAGTGAATATTGAACAATAATATGCCCTATAATCTAAGCAAGCTTAGGGACTGCTGGGTGAGAGATGTGGGTGCAGTGGAGGACACTCACTGGGAGGGGGTGCTCATGCATCCCAGGGAAGTCACTATCAGGTCCGAGTTGTGCCTAATTCAATACAAAACTCTGCATATGTGTACTATGACAAGGTTTAACTACACACAATGGGTAGAGACATTGTCCGCATGCCTGCAGTGTAATGATGATAGAGGGGGTTTCATGGACACATTATGGAACTGCCCCCTTATCCAGGGGTACTGGAATGCAATCCTGGTGGTACTTGGCAAGGTCCTGGAGGTTGTGCTGCCCGCTAAACCCATATATGTCATATTGGGTATCCCAAACGATATAGATATTCCAAGACCCCACCTTCTCTTCAGCACTCTGAGCCTCTTGATTGCAAAATGCAATCAATGTGGTGCAGAGGTGGGGAGTGGCAGATGTTCCGTCCATTTAAGAATGGAAGAGAGATATGGACCTTATCATAGCGGTAGGGAAAGTAATATATACCAGTAGGGGCTGCCCGTAAACATTCTGTAAAATATGGGGCCTGTGAATCAGCTATTATGGACTTGATCTTGAAGATGATGGTCGGTACAGCACACAAGACCCTTGAATGCATGAGATTCATGAAGGACCCAGGGTTTGGGTGGCCAGTACACAAGACTGTGACATTCGAGAGGAGAGTGTGAGATTATACCTGTCTGCATTGTACCGATATGACTTCGATGTATTGCCTACTGCATGCAAACTTACTGTACTATGATTTACTGCGATGTAGGTATGTGTCCTATAAACCACTGTTTTAATGTTGGTTTTTCAAAATGGTTACACTGAAAATGCAAATAAAAAGATTTGTGTAAGAAAGAAATATGTTACTAGTGCTGTAGCATATTTTACTTCTACATGTAAACATTTGAACTAACTTTTCCCGAGTTTAATATTTTTTTTGATTCCCCATACTTTACCATATGGGAAGCTCCACCCCAACTTCGATACCACACCCAGAGCTACAGAATCTGTGGGGTTTGGATTTTCCACTCAAGATCTCACCACATTTTTCTGTGTTTAGCCTGTCACAATGGGAGATAACATATTAATTCTGCATGTTTTCCCCTATCCATAGTGCAAAAACGCAGACTGACGAGTTTTACCAGGTGTAAATGTTTAGGGAAACAGCTAAGGATGTGATAATTACTGCAAAACTCGGAATCTTGATTTAAAACCCTTTTTGAATCAGAATCCAAGCAGGAGATATCATGAGGGCCTCAGTGGTATAATGTTGTTTACCTCTTTTGTTCTCATTTTAAGACAACATGCATTTTGTGTTAGCTAGCATTCTCACAATAGATGATGGACATATGCAAGATTGCTTAGTAAAGTATCCTTATGGTTAATATATATGTTCATTGTATATAAAAGGAATATTATGTTACACCTAAAAGTACAGTAATAGACAATACTCCCAACTGCTGACCACAAGTTCAGCACATAAATCCCTGTCACGTTAGGTTAATTGTCCTGCGCATCTACTTCCGGCACTTGCCGCCGTTGAGCGCCACTGGCATCCAGAAACAACAAAGCACTTGGGAATGGAAGGTGCACCAGAAATGAAGTAGATATAGCAAGTTCAGTCCATTCTTCTTCTTTATGCATAATTGAAATAAAATCAGCCATCAGCCAACATGTTTCGTACCTTTTACATAAGGAACTTCATCAGGGCTGAAACAATCACATAAGACACAATATAAGTCATCACATATATAAATTGACATGACAGATTTACATATATACATATATACATGTACACTCATATACACTACACAAAGTTCACTTAGTTTAGAACATTGAGATGATGCACCCTAAGATTCTGTTATAAGCATTCACAATAATCGTAGACAAGTCGCTAGACAGCCCACACAATAAGTGTACACAACGATATACAGTAATCGACACTGAGTGTAAAGAAAAGACATGCACAGATAAAATATATATATACAGATTCTACACAATGTAAGCGCAGCGTCTATAACCATTGTTGGTATTCTTATGTAATAATTGATGCTGGGTGAAAAGAGAAAATATACACAGATAACATTCAGTTTAGACCCAGCCATATGCAAATCAGTCTTGACCCTGTGCCTCAGGAGAAAGTCCAGACCGAACTGCCAAGCCAGGTCCTCCATGGACCGGAAACAAGCATCCTGTGACCGGTTTCTGGGTATTACCCTTTATCAGCCAGGCTAGCTTGAATCCAGTGGCACAGTGAGCAAGGGACCCACGTCTGGGCATACCGATCCCACTTAGGGTGAAAAATGCTATGCAAACAAATAATGAATGGAATGCTGAATAAATCATACATTCACCCCCAGTCAAGAGATATGGGTTAAAAAAAGTATATTTTTAAAGTAATTATTGGCACTCATTTTTCCCAATATATCAAGGTGGTATCTTAACCAATGGAGTCTTAGCATTGGCATAGGAAAGATTTATATTTTGAATACAAAATTTATAAAAGGTAAAATATAGCAAACGGAGCCCTCCTTGTCCCTTTCCAGATTCCATTCAGCAGCACACGTTGTATGAACTCCTTTTGATGCTGTAGAATTTGTTCTTTTTCCGAGTGCTTTTTTGCCCTCGCTTTCCATCTGTAATATGGCACAGGGCTATGAGCAAAGGCCAGGGCCTCATGAAAATTATGTATAAACTCTTGAGTCTGTCAGAGATGCGCCCATACTTAAACAGTCTAAAAACCACTATTAAGACCTCTCGAGTTGAGAATCAAAGGCAGTGCAACTTTCTCAAATTGCCTGTCAGTAGTTCCTAAAGTTGTTTAAATCCTTCACTTCTCTGCAGATGCACATTACATTAGTCACGTGCCTGTTGTGCTTCTGTGCAAAAGTGCAAGAGGGAACTGCACAGGTGTTGTAATATTGACAAGGCAAAAGTAAAGGAAAATCTGCACTTACAGGAGGGTGGCCATGTTGTGTATGGGGGATATTGAAGTGAAGGAGCAACAAAAAGTACATGCAAGATCAATTTAACAAACTTTAAGGAATAGAAAGCGAATGCATCACCGCTGCTTAACGGGCTATCCCCAGCGCGTTAGGCGCCCGGAATTGTGTTCTTTTAACAGGCGCCATCTTGGATAGGGAAGGTTGCTAGTTTATCTCGGCGTCCCAGCGCTCCTGTTCACAGGTGGTTCCCGAGCACAGGCAATCTCATAGGAAGCCTTTATAAGGGGCCCTCTAGGTTGGTCAGGCATCCTAAGGCTGCTCGTGTGTAAGGGTAGTGTTAGACTACATTTTTAATATTTCCTGTTTTCGATTTTCTTTTTGTTAATTTGCGCCGCTTTTCCCTGTTTTTATTTACCCTCTTCCTTGCACCATAAATTGGCTCCATCACCGCTGCTTAGCGGGCTATCCCCAGCGCGTTAGGCGCCCGGAATTGTGTTCTTTTAACAGGCGCCATCTTGGATAGGGAAGGCTGCTAGTTTATCTCGGCGTCCCAGCGCTCCTGTTCACAGGTGGTTCCCGAGCACAGGCAATCTCATAGGAAGCCTTTATAAGGGGCCCTCTAGGTTGGTCAGGCATCCTAAGGCTGCTCGTGTGTAAGGGTAGTGTTAGACTACATTTTTAATATTTCCTGTTTTCGATTTTCTTTTTGTTAATTTTCGCCGCTTTTCCCTGTTTTTATTTACCCTCTTCCTTGCACCATAAATTGGCTCCATCACCGCTGCTTAGCGGGCTATCCCCAGCGCGTTAGGCGCCCGGAATTGTGTTCTTTTAACAGGCGCCATCTTGGATAGGGAAGGCTGCTAGTTTATCTCGGCGTCCCAGCGCTCCTGTTCACAGGTGGTTCCCGAGCACAGGCAATCTCATAGGAAGCCTTTATAAGGGGCCCTCTAGGTTGGTCAGGCATCCTAAGGCTGCTCGTGTGTAAGGGTAGTGTTAGACTACATTTTTAATATTTCCTGTTTTCGATTTTCTTTTTGTTAATTTTCGCCGCTTTTCCCTGTTTTTATTTACCCTCTTCCTTGCACCATAAATTGGCTCCATCACCGCTGCTTAGCGGGCTATCCCCAGCGCGTTAGGCGCCCGGAATTGTGTTCTTTTAACAGGCGCCATCTTGGATAGGGAAGGCTGCTAGTTTATCTCGGCGTCCCAGCGCTCCTGTTCACAGGTGGTTCCCGAGCACAGGCAATCTCATAGGAAGCCTTTATAAGGGGCCCTCTAGGTTGGTCAGGCATCCTAAGGCTGCTCGTGTGTAAGGGTAGTGTTAGACTACATTTTTAATATTTCCTGTTTTCGATTTTCTTTTTGTTAATTTTCGCCGCTTTTCCCTGTTTTTATTTACCCTCTTCCTTGCACCATAAATTGGCTCCATCACCGCTGCTTAGCGGGCTATCCCCAGCGCGTTAGGCGCCCGGAATTGTGTTCTTTTAACAGGCGCCATCTTGGATAGGGAAGGCTGCTAGTTTATCTCGGCGTCCCAGCGCTCCTGTTCACAGGTGGTTCCCGAGCACAGGCAATCTCATAGGAAGCCTTTATAAGGGGCCCTCTAGGTTGGTCAGGCATCCTAAGGCTGCTCGTGTGTAAGGGTAGTGTTAGACTACATTTTTAATATTTCCTGTTTTCGATTTTCTTTTTGTTAATTTTCGCCGCTTTTCCCTGTTTTTATTTACCCTCTTCCTTGCACCATAAATTGGCTCCATCACCGCTGCTTAGCGGGCTATCCCCAGCGCGTTAGGCGCCCGGAATTGTGTTCTTTTAACAGGCGCCATCTTGGATAGGGAAGGCTGCTAGTTTATCTCGGCGTCCCAGCGCTCCTGTTCACAGGTGGTTCCCGAGCATAGCCCTATATATTCCCGCCATGCTGACGCGCAGCGTGATCGCGCAGCGTGTTCGCCGTAATCCCGCCGGAGTCACGCCAGAGTCCAGCCCGTCTGCGCCCGTCCGCGCTGAGGACGGGCTGGACGGTGGAGGAGTAGATGACTGCGTGCGGGTGAAATCGAGGTCAGTATATACGAGGCAAGATCTTGCATCATTAAAACCGTCTACACTCCCCTGCCATCATAGGTATGCTCCTGAGGGATTTTTGAGGTCCCCATCCTGTCCCTGTTTTGGTTCCCCTGTTCTGCGAGTATCTCCATCAGCTGAGGCCCTGAGGCCCAATTACGACTCTAGGGCTAGGACTAACACGGGTTTCCTCTTGAATGCGAGGTCCTTGGTCAAAAACAACCTAGCTTTTAAGGATTTCGTGTCGTCCAGAGCCCCGGACTGGGTTTTCATAACTGAGACCTGGGCAAAGGATTCCTCAGGTCCCGATCTCGTGGAGGCGGTTCCAGATGGCTATATTTTAGTCAGAATGGATAGAACGGGCCGGATGGGGGGAGGGTATGGGTTTTTTGCACAGGGACCATCTGTCCTGTCACATCATTCCCCTAGATGATCATCAGGAGTCCTTTCAGGCTCTCCAATTTTCTATTAATGGGGCTTATGGAGTGCCGTTTAAGGGCCTCCTGATTTACAGACCCCCAGGGAGCAAAGTAGACTTCTGTAGTCAAATGCTGGAGGTCCTAGAACCACACTTCGGTTGTGACCATCTCACCGTTCTGGGGGATGTAAATTTTCATCTAGAGAAGGTTGATCTGCCCGAAACCCAGTCTCTTTTGGATACTTTCTCGGGGTGCGGATTGACACAGCTAGTCAGAGGCCCCACACATTCGGCTGGCCATACGCTCGATGGGGTTTTCTCCAACGACATGCGGTTGGTCACCGAATTGCCTATCCCCCTTTCCTGGTCAGACCACTATGCAATTCCTCTGGTCCTTACTACCTCTCTGTCCAGTAATAGGGGCAATATGCCTTCCAAGTTTGAACGAAGACGTAACTTAAAAAAGTTATCTAATAATCTACTTGCTCCCAAGCTTGCAGGGCTCTTGATCGCCCCGGGGGAGGAGGTAACATCGGCGGTGGAAAGGCTGGAGAACGGGGTTACTATAGCCCTGGACGAACTTGCACCGGCCATCTTGTGCTATTCGGCCAGAAGAACTCCATCCGCCCCTTGGTTCTCGGAACCACTCAGATTACTTAGGCAGGGATTACGGCGACAGGAGCGTCGTTGGCGGTCCAGTGGGTACGTGTGTGAGAGGGACAGACATAAAACTATGTTGAGGTTATATAAGAAGGAGGTTATAAAAACCAAACAAGAATATTTTACCTCTCTTACTGCCTCACTTTCCTCACCTAAAGATCTTTTTAAAATCGTGGACACGCTTACCTCACTAAAGATGCCAGACCCGGTGGTGAGCTCACAACAGCTGGGTGTTTTGATCGATCCCCTTTTGAGGATGGATCAACAGGTAAGCAGGACCATCTCCACCTGTTGGGGACTGATAAACATCTTAAGGAGGATCAGGCACTATTTGTCTTTCCAGGCCAGGAAACATACTGTCCTGGCATTGATTGGGTCCAGACTTGATTATTGCAATGCTCTTTATTTGGGCATCAATAAGGGCTTGGTGTCTCGTCTACAGATGGTGCAGAATGCTGCCGCTAGACTGGTCCTGGACCTGCCTAAACGGGCCAAGACCCATCAAGCAAGAAGGACCTTACATTGGCTCCCTATTGAGTCCAGGATATCCTTTAAATCCCTGACTTTGATTTATAGAGCCTTGGCAACTAATCGGTCTGGGGGTATGAAGGATTTGCTGGTCCCATACATTCCCCCCAGAACCCTCCGGTCGTCAAATAAACTTCTGCTTTCAGTGCCCAGGATACGTAAGGCTAGGTGGGGAGGTAGAGCCTTTTCAACTCTTGCTCCCAGGCAGTGGAATTCCCTGCCTCTGGAGATAAGATCTCTTCCCTCGGCTCTGGCTTTTAGGAAGGCCCTTAAGACCTGGCTTTTTGCCAGGGCCTACGCTTAGATACGATCTGCCTCTTTTTCGAACTGTTTTGTTTAGGCGCCTTGATGCCTTCGGGCTAAGTAGCGCGATTACAAGTTTCCATTCATTCATTCAATGCAGCCCTGCTAGAAATACTTTTTTTTTTAACTTGGAGATCATGGCTACCTTACCAGCCATCAGGACTTCACAGTAATAACTTGTAGATCATGGCATATTTTATTTGCCCTTAAAATAAGGAAGCAGGTAACTTCTAGGCATATCATTCACTCCCATGAATATCACTATGATTCTGATCTAAGGGGAGCTTTCATGAGGTCTCATGCTAAACATATTGAGAACATGAAAGTAATATTTCTTATGAAAAATGTCAATATGCAGTTCCTAATTGTGAAGGAGTGTTCAGCTCTGTTATAGAGTGCCCTCACACACCCCGGAGGATGTCATGCTTCATCGTTGTGCCTGCTCCTCCTCGGGCCAGTGCTGCAATGCCCAACGGGCACCCAAGAAGGGGCTTTTTAGCGGAGATATTTTTTTGATGAAGCCGTTGGGTGTGTGATGGTATGTGGGCAAGGTAGTGTGGTGAGTGTGCAGTATAGTTTAAAATAGATCCAGTACTACCCATGTCATTAACTTTATTCTGGGGTGCACTAACCTAACTAAAAACTGTGAGCCCTTCCTGGAAACAATGATCCTGCAGGGTCTATCTGGTGCAAGTAGTCAACATGTTTCTTACCTAAAAAAGCCCCTAGCTGGTCTAGTGGCAATTCATCAGGACCGTTGTAAAAAGGAGAAGATGATCTTGACTCTTACACTACTGCAATGCTGGTTCTGGATGTCACGATGTAACCAGCGTTGCGGGGACCGGAGCAGGGGTAGGACAAAAGCTAGTTGCCACCCCAGTACAACAGCACGAGCAATGAAGTGCTCTGCCGACACCCCCCGTCATCTCTGACCTCAGAGTACAGGGTTCTCAGAACTCCAGGCCAATGGACCTGGTGAAAAACAGCAACACTGGTAACATCATTACATTGACCACAAGGTATGAAATGAGAGGGGATAAAGGGACAGGAGACAGGTAGAATGAACACAAAACCCTCACTTGACTGGCAAAGCCTCTGATAGTAAAAGTTGAGGTGGAGCTTGAATGGCAAAGGATCATGGTCTGAAATGGGTTTTGTTTTATAGTGTGGCATGCAGGTTTTTCCATTTGGCCAATGGACATCAGGTATGTTCTACTAGTATCCATCTGATGTCCACTCTGATGGTATGTTGCTGAGCATGTACCGCAACAGACTCACTCCGTCTGGAACCACAGCTAGTAGACTGCCAGCACAACTGTGAAATTTAAATCTGCTCAGTGGGAACGTGTTGGGAAACACACTGTGGACCTGCATGCATCTAAAAATGGCAGGCGAAACACTATTTGCTCGGCAGGGTACTAGGGACCACCACTGTGGTGAGATGGCGGTAAGACTGCCAAGATCTAAATCACGCCCCTACTGCCTTATGATTTGTACCTCCTGACAGTGAAGATGAGTTCTACACATCAATTTCTGAATCAGACTATTTTATCCAAAATGAAGAGAAATTGCCCCTCCTTTTAAATTTTTATGAAGATACATGGATTGGCCATTCAAGCAGGTCAGGTCACAGGAGGAAGCCAAGTTTGCCCATTGAATGGTGGAACCATTGCACGGCCTGCTTAGAGGGAGGTCCAAAGATTAGCAATGCCATTGAGGGATGGCACAATACCTTCAATAAATCAATTGGCAAAGATCACCTGAACCTATATTATTTTTGGGACATTTTGAAGAAGGAACAAAGGTTTCAAGAAATGAGACTTGCACAGTCACTGTCAGGTAACCGGAACCTATGTGTTTCCCACAAAAGTAAAGAAATGTCAGAGAGACAATTGGCTCAAATTC
Organism: Triturus cristatus; assembly: GCF_964204655.1. Taxonomy (NCBI): domain Eukaryota; kingdom Metazoa; phylum Chordata; class Amphibia; order Caudata; family Salamandridae; genus Triturus; species Triturus cristatus. Next base: position 1,206,540,901 of record NC_140591.1, on the reverse strand, counting down.
AACAATTTTCATTGATGATGGCTTCAACCTCCCTGGACAGCATTGCATATATGTTGCATTACTAACCCTCACTAATTATTCCCTAGATTACTTGCCTTTTTTAACAACTGTATACGATTCAATTGGTATTTTTGAATTTGTTTTTACTAAAGTAAAGCAATTTTGGGTGGAATTTCGGGGTTCCTACAGACAACTCTTCTTTTTTGAACTCTCTGCGAATTTTTCAAACCACCTGTTACCAAGAGTCAACAGTACTCCAGTAGTCAACAGTACTTCGATAACCCATATAGGCAAATCCACATTCACAGAAAAGGTCAGCTCCCAAATAAACTTGGTTTCAAATTTAAAGCTATCACCTAAAGCCCATTTCTAAAAACATTTATGTAATTTCAGTACAAAAATTACAAAAAGTAAAAACCTTAAAACCAAATATTTTTCTTTTAACTTGCCAGAAAAAATCCATTCTCCCAAAAGAATTGTATGAAAAAAAGCAGGTAGTAATCCATACATGTGAATAAAAGCAATGCCAAAAATTAACAACCGGATGGAAAAGTCATGTTGACTAAGACATAAGCATCAAAATAAAAGCTATTTCCAAACAGAAATTTCCCAAAAACAAACCTGTAGTAGTTGATGAACAACATTCCTTTTCCTCCGGCAACCACGTGATCTTTGTCCTGAGAATTCTCCAAACAGTTTCAAAAACATGTATGCATGGGAATGGAATAGTGGTAAAAACAAATAAAAAATACATTTTATTACTATCTCCATCTAACTACCTTCCCCTTTACCTTATAATAAACCTAGCTATCTATATATTTAATACTGTAAAGGAATTTTTCTTACCTGACCACAACTCTTACTCGATGCTGATCTTAACTGCGAAGCTCCATCGACTGTAGAAACAGTCTTACAACCGCAAGCGTCAAATTAAAAGGAAAAAAAGACAATATTCACCATTGAAGTAAATGGAAAACAGTGGTAAAATACTTGTAAAATGTTTAAAATATATGTTATACATTTTAATTTTTGTTTTATATATTTGTGCAAAATATGTATTATTGTTTACTATTTATTTACATTTTTGGTCTATTATATACTTTTTATTAATAATTGTTAGATTTAAATTGTAATTTACTTAATCTATTCATTTTTAATAATTTGGATCTATTCCTTCTTAATTTGACTAATAATTAACTTTACTTATTAATATTCAGGTACTACGATTAATACCCGAATATTAAGACACTTCCCCACCCAATATCCCATGTAATCCTTGCATTCTGTCCCTAAATTGTAGTGTTACAGTTGTAAAAAAGAGATTAATTTAACATTAAAATGAATTTACAAAAATTACAATATTTAAATAGAATACTCAAATATTATAATTAATACCTGAGTATTACTGCACTTCCCCACCCAATGCCCCTAAATACCTTGCATCCCGTCCCTAAATAGTGGTGTTCCAATTGTTAAAAAATTATGAAAATGTAATATTAATTTACAATAATTACAATACTTGAATATCAATATTCAAGTGTTATAAATAATGCCTGAGTAGTCATACACTTCCCCACCCAATACCCCTACATCCCTTGCATGCCATCCCTAAAGGTTTGTATTACGGTTGCTAAAAAGTTTCTAAACTAATCATATTAATTTGACTTAACATAAATTACATTATTGAAATATTAATACCCAAACATTACAATGAATACCTGAGTATTAATACACTTCCCCACCGAAAACCCCTATGACCCTTACATCCCATCCCTAAATGTTAATGTTACCTAAAAATAATAATTTAAAATATTTATACCATAAATGTTTATCAAATATCTATAACACATACTTACCTATATACTTCCCCATATACTTACATATTAATGCGTGGTAAAGACATTCATAGTAATGACACTTGCGGTAAAAAATGCATGGTAATGATACTCATGGTAAATACATGAGTGGTAACTGTCTATACCTAAAATGCACTGTAAAAGACATGTGTGGTAATGACATTCATGGTAAAGACATATGCATTGTAATTATCTGTGTGGTGAAGACCAAAGAGTCGTTAAGACTTCATTGTGAAGGTACTTTGTGGTTTAGACTGCATTGCAAATGCTCTTACCCCAGTAAAAGTGGGTGGCAATCCTGTCAAAGGTAGAATTCAGTAAAGGGTTTTAAAGAACAGGAAAAGAATTGGGGCTCAGGCAGGTAAACAATAAGGTGCAGCGAAAGAAAACAAAGAACAAATGCTTCATGGTGCAAAACAGGTCAGGGGAAGATCCAAAACCCCTGTATGAGGTGTGGCTATAAACCCATACCAAAACAATATCAAACAAGTCCTGTGCACACCTATAGGGTATAGATGCAATAATAATTCTGTAATCAAGTGTAGGTCAATGCTGAAGGTTCTGTAAATATTGGTTTAATGCAAGTGGCGCTTTTGCTGTGACAAATCTCAACTTGCATTAAACCAATATTAACAGAACCTTCAGCATTGACCTACTCTTGATTACAGAATTATTATTGCATCTATACCCTATACGTGTGCACAGGACTTGTTTGAATCCTGTCAAAGGTCTTGTCCTACCCCAAATGACCTGCAAGGGGTACATCATTAGCCAGCTCCAGTAGAAAGGCCCTGTAGCACTGGGGGACCACCAACACATGGGTTGCACCAAGCTCAGGAAGCTTAAGCCTACTATACAAGAGACTATTCTCCGAGTAAGTCAGGTGACCACCAGATTTGTCACTGACTCCCTGGGCCTCGGCCTACTACTGTAGGGCATTCCCTCTGTGCCTTACAGAGCCCCTCCCTGGTTGGTCCCCCTTCCTTCTGCCAGTTGGCCAACTCGTATAGGTGTCCCAGGGAGGCAACATCCTCCCCTGTAGCCTCCTGGGTGTTGAGCAGGTTTCCCAAACCCATTCCTTTTTTTAGCAGGCACCTTGGCCATTTTTCCAGCCTCCAGGCTCTCTCAGGCTGTGCTGGACTGGGTGGTCAGGGAAACCCACTTGGGCAACCCTAACAGCTCTAAGGGGGACCTGTGCTCTACCTCCTTCTAGGTGGAGGGCTCCAGGTGATCACCGATCAGAAAATCCACAGGCATGGAGGGACACAGAGCTCCCTCAAGGAATCTGAGTGCCCTCACTCAAAAAGAACAAGAGCCACTGGATAGTGACTCTCATGGTTGTCAGCTGCAACAACTTGTTGGAATACATTAGGAACTACCTGCTCTGTGGTCACCAGGTGACATCTGACAGTTGTCATGCTGGCTCCAGTGTCTCTCAGAACCTCCATCGTCTGCCCGTTATTGGTGACCCACTGCCTGTAGTTCCTGGTATTACTAGGCATGTGAGTTCCCTGCACCATCTCTCTGTCACGCAGGGATATTAGGGTAACCTGTACTCTGTCCCCCACACTATCTGCGGCAATCTCCACCCAAGCGTTACTCTAGCCAGTCCCAGGGACTGCCCACCAGTGGGAGGCTGTGCAAGCTTGGGATACTTGGTTTCCCCCTTAAAGTGTACTTCCTTCTGGCCCTCATAGCACTTGGGGGTGCCTTCCCTGAACACTTACTGTCAGGGAACCATCTTTTCTTCTTCTCTGTTGAGATATATGAGTCCTGACCCATGAAACAAGTTTGAGGCCCTTTAGAGAACTTCTTGTTTTTACATTTGTCCCACTCACTCCTTCTAATGGGGACACTGCCCACCCTTGTAGCAATCCCCCTCAAATACCTTCTTATGGACCCTGGTGCTGAACCAGTGGTCTACCTCCGTACAAGCTCCATGGCATCAGAGAGCTTATTGTCAGTCACATGCTGGTGCAGATCTGCAAAACAAACACTGAACATGTGCTCATTTGCAATCATATTGTACACCCCTGCCAATCATTTACTTCACTGCCCTTCACCCAATAATCCAAAGGTTTGCAAAAGGAATCAAAACCATCCTTCCAGGTCTGTTGGGCCAGTTTCTGATTGTCCAAAAACTTATGTCTGTACTTCTCTGGGGTCAGACCATACTTCACGACCGACAAGGGCTTCTTTCATGGGGGGATACCTCTTTCTGTCTCCCTTCTCTAGGACCAATAGGATGTCCCTCGCTTCACTAGGGATGTGTCTCCATGACTAGCACCCCAATCCTCCTCAGGGATCTTGTGCATCTGTAACGTAATCTCATAAGCATCAAACCAATTATCAATACAATCCCCCACAACAAAGTCAGGCAGAAGACCTTTAGTAATATGGACCCTCTTGTCTCCAGAGGGCACTGGAGAAATGCTGTCACCAACATTGCTGGACTCTGCCGATCTGGCCTTGATGTCCATCTCCTTAAGACTCAGTATATGAGCCAGCATCAACTTTCTCTCCCTTTTGACCAATTTTGTCTGTTCTGCCTCCAGCTGACTACCTTGTAGATTGGCACAGACCAGTAAGGCTTAACTTAGAGGCAATTTGTAAAGTATTTGTGCAACACTTCAAACAGTAAAACAGTGAAAACACCACACAACAAGATCCCATAAGACCAAAACGACATAATTCCAATCAATAAAACTGGAGTTATTAATTTTCAAAGAACACATTTCAATATAGCATCTAAAAGCATAAAGCGCCAACCCTATCTATCTGGTTGCACTGGAATGGATCAAATTCAAAAGTTCACACCGACCATGATGGAGTGCGGTTTGGATACAGTCCCAGATTAGTCCAGCTGAAAGTTTACCTTCTCAAGTTTTGTGCCAAGAATCCTGTACGTGTTGAAGCTGGCCGCAGGGAGCAAGGAGAGCACGACTGGCGGCAGTCAGCAGGACGCGTGGAGCAGGCAAGGCATCCCTGATGGGTGGGCTGGATCCTCACAATGACGATCCTCTGTGGCTATCAATGCTTGCAGTGCAATGAAATTGGCTGGTGCTGGCTAGCGCTGATTTTCGAAGCAAGCAATGGAGTTCCAGTTCAATCTACCCTTTTTACATTCGCAAAGAGCCCAACAGCTTGATTTTAAGAGCTGGTGAGCCACACCAAAATAGCAGTACCTGAGAGGCATCACTTGGGGGTTAGGAACTCACTAAAGACAGATCCAGGAGATGTTGGAGAGCCTCTTATGTCCCTGTGGCTCATAGGTGTTGGCAAGAGACTAGCCCTTTGAGTCACTCTGGAGTCCTGGGTTCAAGATGGGTTGCAGGTCCAGTTCTTCCTCCAGAGGCAAGAGGGCAGCATGTTGAACATCAGCACAACAGGGCAGTAGGTCCTTCAGAGTGGCAGTCGAGCAGAGTGACAGTCATTTCAGCAGCACAGCAGTCCTTCTTCCTGGCAGAGTATCTACAGGTCCCGAGGTGTATTTCTGAGTTGGTATCTGAGGTCCTTCTTCCATACACTGGTGCCCTAGCTGTGAAAAGTGGGAGAGGTTTCTAGACAGTGGCTTTGACGTACATGGAAGTCCCTACCTGACTGAAGGCACAAGTTTATGGGGAAGCCACACAAAGGATGCCAGGTCTAACACAATCCCTTCAAAATATGTAATTGTGAAAAATATTGTTAGATATATCCAGCATAAATTCCCTCTATAAATTCAACTCAGCACCAGGGAATAATAATGCAGGTTATGTTATTTGTTATTCCTTTATATGTATTGTAGATATGTCTCATACCGTAAACAACCCTCAAAAAATGCAACAGAGTCCGTTACAAAGAGCGGAAAGTTGTTATTGGAACAATACTAGACCGCACAATAGGGTTCGACATATTTACGTTGCACATTTGACACCTTGTGACGCATAGGAAGCAATTGAAATTTCCCAAGTGTCACACAGGTGTTGTGGTCAAGTGCTGAAGTCACATTCTCAACGCATTTCTGCTCGGCAGTATCTAAACACTCAGGATAAAAGCCTCTGCAGAACAAGGCTAGATTGTGTCTGTGCTGCTGTGTCTGTTATCTAGTGATGCCCTTGGTGCAATTGCAGAGAGAACTGCTCTGTTCTTCTGGAACTGAAGCTCCCATCTCCCAGAGAGAGCTATGAGTGCTCATTTGATATCATTTCGTGGCGTTGTTATGAAAAATAAACCCTTGTGATGCATGCAGCATGACCGGTAGAAATGCACGGGGATATATGGAAATTCATATTTATATCCACTTTGCAGCCACTATGACTTTTTCTAAATGTCGCACATTACAGTAAAATATGAATATATGAACTAGAAACACATCATCAAAATACGTGATGAATGTGGCGCGCATTATTTTATGATATTGAGTTTAAAGGCATATGAAAGAATCAGCCTTTGCACGTGAATTGAATAATTTGGGGGCTTAGGCAATGATCGGTAAGTGCACAATTCGAGGTGCTCTTAGGCATATACAACAAAGGAAGGCAACAAGGGAAGGAACTGTACTCAAAAGAACAACTGATGCTTTCCCGCAAGGAGCCCAAAGAGAAACAGTCCCTTTATGGATGATCAAAAACAGGAACCGCACAATAAACAGGGATATAATGCCTACAAAGCTTTCCTGTCTGTACTGGAGTGAGGCTTTATTTCTGTGTAGGTGAGACCTAGACCGTATGCATGACTAGGCGTACCATTTGTCCAGACCATCAGAAGACTCAGGAAAATACTGATAAGGGACAAGACAAAGCAAAACAATGTTACTGAGCGAGTGAGGCTACAAAGAAAGACCACTTTGCAGGAATGAAAATCTGAAAAAATGCCAAACACAAACGTCATGTGAGCACATTTTTTCAGCCAACCAATTGAAGCTAATAAAGTCTGCCAAGCATCAAAATAAAGTTTAGGATGTGGAGAGGTTGACAAAATATGATATATGGCAGTGGCATGTTTCCATATGACCAATAGACAGGTAGCCTTAACCAGCAATAGGCTTTCAATTGCTTTCCAAATTTCAATGATGTACTAGTTAACAGGTTGCCACCTAGAGGCACCCCAAACTCACAGACAACACATACATATCTCGTATCCCTACAGCCAGGAAAGATAGTTGAACACCGATCTGAATCAACCACTGACAGACATATGTCCTTGTACAAGGGAGAAGATTTGGCCTTGTGTCTAGAGCTGTCGGTCTTAAAACTGTGGAAATAGGTTTGAATCCCAGCCCTGAGGTGGCAGTGTGTGCTTCTGACAAATCACATCATTTCCCTGTACTGAAAATAAAAAAGTGTAACATATTCTGGTACTCAAGTTAAGCAAACTCATGCACTCGTGCCAGGATCGAGTTATATGTATATAAAACAAGCATTGGCATAGCCAATAGGTCTCACTTTTGGGACCTTATAAGTATTTAGTTATGCAGCACAATATCCTTGGTGCAACAACATCAACTGTTGCATGGCTAAACACTTATAAGGTCCCAAAAGTGAGACCTATTGGCTATGCCAATGCTTGTTGTATGTGTTCCCCTTTACAGAAAGCTGGTGGTGTGATGTTGTCAGTGTTATTTACCTGCAGCTGTCCCATCTCAGATGGCTTCTAGCCGCTGCACGCGCCCCTTCAACTCAGGCCCTAAAGCAAAAACCAACTCAGCAGCAAGGGGAGTGCAAGGGGGCTTTATTCACTACCAGCTAAATACCAGAGTAGGCAAGCCAAGAACCGTGATGCTAAAAAGCGAAGTAATTGTATAAATAAATAAATTAAATAAAATACATCAATAAATAAAAATATAAACATCCTCGGTGTCACTGGAAATGCATCCCTGCTTAATACTCTGCCTCAATTTACAGTGCTCGTTTTGTGACGCAGTAGAAATTTACGCTGATTTTAGGACGTAATTAAGAACTTTAGGGGTATATTATCAAGTCAGGCGATAAAATGATCGCCACTTTAGTGGCGGGAAACTGCCGCTAAAACGGCGATAATGGGCTTGATAATATGCTCTATGGAATTCCAACTGAAGCCCATGTTAGATGTCCTTCACATCTAACATGGGCTTCAATTGTAATTCCATAGAGCATATTATCAAGTCCATTATTGCTGCTTTAGCGGCAGTTTTCTGCCGCTAAAGCGGCGATAATTTTATCGCCTGCCTTGATAATATGCCCCTTTATCCGTTACGGTGCAGAAACGAACGGACGATTCCATTCTCGTGTTCTCACCAATGTACATGTCATAACCTTCAGAGTGCTTCTCAGATATGGTGTGGAATATACGTTTCAGTCGTGGAAAGGCGGGAAAGCAGCATAAGGCATCCCAAGCTCGCAACAGGGCTGCCTCGAGTACTCTCCCGCTCTTTACCTGTGTATGAAGTACGCAGAGGGAGAGGCCTCTTGAGGCCAGGCGGGGGACGGCAAACTGCGTACTTTCAGGGAAAAAAGCGCAAATCGTGCACAAAGTTGGGTTCTTGAGTACAGAGGCAAAAGGGAGTCCGCTGCCCTTCCCCCATAGCTACACTCAATCTTTATGGCTTTTTGGTGGGAGTGAGTGAGATGCTGCATAATGCGAACAGGCACAAACAAAACGAAATGTCTACGTGACAAACAATTAAAGAAAGGGAGAGTGAGAAAGAAAAATGCAGAAAGAATGAAGGTTGAAAGTGAAGTAACGAGATAAATGGAGAAAGAAAGAAAGAAAGAAAGAAAGAAAGAAAGAAAGAAAGAAAGAAAGAAAGAAAGAAAGAAAGAAAGAAAGATTTCAATCACACAGAGAGGAAGAGACAGGCAGAGGGACTCAGACGCTTGGGAAAGTCAGACAGTCTGTCGGGGTGCAGGCTGGGTGAGCGGAGGACAGATGGTGTGGGAAACCAATAGAGGAAAGAATGGGGGCCGTAATGCACGCGCTCCCCTAGCACGAGCATTGAGGTTTGGCATGAAAAGGTACTTAACGTTTGTGAATCGGTGAGATGAAAGATCTCGTAATTAAAATCATCGCTATGCCTTTGGAGGGGTCTATAAAAGGCCAGTCACCCTTGTGTAAGTGCGGGTCTCAAAGTGCGAGGGCCTCTCTGCGCTCTTCTGTGACTGCGTGCAGTGCAGCTTTTATCTGACTGCGCCCTGATGACCCCACGGAGGTTGTTTTAAGCGCAAGAGCCTCGCGATCAATTTATTTAAGAGCCCTGCACTTAAATTCCCTCGTGTAAACGTGCATTTTGTGCAGCGCCGATTCGTGCACGTCCTTTTAGTGCAGAGCCTCCTAATAACGCCGAGTGAGAACGCCGAGCTCTTTCGTTCATAAAAAGTGAAAACAGAACGCATCTTCATATGGGTAATTGACTGCTGTGCTCAAGACGCCTCTAATTGAAAAGGCAGTCTATTTTAACAGTGCAGTTTAAGAGATGATTACATACTGTAACCAAACACGCATAACCAAACACGCAGGCACTAATAGCGCGGCGCCCGGGATATTGTAGGGGACCGGAGTTTAGCCGATGCGCCTGCATTATTGTCAATCTATAGAAAAACTAAATTTCTATAACAGGAACTCCCTGCGCTCGAGATGTGCAGAGCAAGCGCCCACCATCAAATCAACAACCACAGTAAACATTCCAGAAAAACGTCAGTTACTAGAAAGACAGCCTACCCTGATAAAAATGCAAAACCACAGTTGCACACCTGCAAAAGAGAAGGCTTCCCCTCACTAAAATGCACATTTAGATGAACGTGCACAGAATAGCTGTCCGACATTCCCAAATACTGAAGAGGCACAACTGAAAGTAAATACCCGGACCTCCCTCGCCCAAATCCCACTTCCACTACAGATGCGCAAAGTCAAAGAAGAACCTGCGAAAGTTGATAGTTCTGTTTCTGCTCTGTGGCTGCAGACAGATACCAAGTTCAAGCAAAGTTTGTGATCCAACAGTTACACAGCGTTGTAGCACTGTTTGTGCTTGTCCAGCACGGATGGGAGCACTGAATGAGTAACGTGTGAAAATACACACATTTTTACTTCAAACGACTACCAAATTCGGACCCGGAGCCACTGATGGCAAAAGGTATTCACTTCCAAAACGGATGTCAACTTCACAGATAGCAAAATATGCATGAAATAATGACTGATTCTTTTGAAACTAAAAAGATCCCATCCCAAGATGGCCATCATACATAAATGTACAGTGCTCCAATACCTTCGGGTCGAGTTCGCGCTATATAAAAGATGCAAAAAAACAAGCATTGGACGCACGATCGTGATCGCAAACGCGCGGCCGCGAAAGTGAAAGTGATCGTGTTCGCGATCAAGCACGGCGAGCAATGCGCTTAATGAGCATGAGGAGGAAAGCCTCTGCTCGTAAGCGCGCGCCCGCGCACATGCACTGTAGCTCTAGGCTGGCCATGGCAGCATTTTTTCAAGCCCCCTCACATGAAGTCTCGCCAGACCAGCGCATGTGCTGGGTCAGGCGAGACCTAAAAAGCAAGGGAGACTGCAGAGAACTGAAAAAATAAAAAATAAACCTACAATTATCATTGTATCCTAAGTTGGCAATGAGATATTGATGCAGGGTCTGCACCACTGCATAGCCCTGCTTATGGCAAAAAACATATAGGGGAACATGTATTAACAATTGACTCAAACCAGCACAGCAAATATACCATGCACGACACTCACAGCCTTGCAACTATCTGAAAGGGAAACCCATGGGAGGTTGCATTGGAACAATTATGCACCACCCAAGGTATGCCCTCTTGATGTAATGTAGTTTGAAGTAGCACGTAGCGCTACTTTACATTAATTTAGTGTTCATTTCTGGAAAAAATCTGAATACAATACTTTGTGCCGGTTTGCGTCACATTTTTGACACAAACCCGTGGCAAGTGTTAGTGCAACAAAACAAACTAACACCAATTTTTTTAAAAGCTACAGCACACAGATGCCCAAGCATCCTGGTGGAGAAAAGGTTAATAATACATTTATCTCACTCTGGTGCTGATAAGGCACTTATTGTTTGGTTATAACTTTGGCTCAAAAAAGTTAATCCTCTTTGTTGCCTTAATGGTAAGTTTCATGCTGCTCAGTTAAGCAGGGGCTAAGAAAAAGTGAGGGTTCCTAAACACATATTTCTCATTTTAATTCCCAAAGGAAAGTTCTGATAGAGGATAAAATGGCTGAATAGAATTGTACCAAATTTGTCAGAAAGTTAGAAACAGAGAATTTGCTTTTCATTTTTGGTGTGAATCTGTCCTCTCAGATAATGTATGTGTAAATAGGAGCTCGAATTGGACAGGAAGGGTTAAGCACCAGAAAAATACTCTTGGTTTCCAGATACATCCAGATAGGCCAGTTTGAAGGGCATTGGTCAAACCTAATTAGATGGCCACAGCATGAAAAATATATTGTGGCAGTCATTACAGAACTCACAGACCTGGCCCCTGCATCATGAAAAGGAATTAAAAAAAACATATATGGGGCAGGGTTAGCACTCCCTGACCCACAAAGGCATGTGGAGGGCTCCCAAACTGACCCCTTATTGATTGGCTGGCTACAACATAGACAACATGGGCAGAGAAAACAAAGGGGAGAGAATTGCATGACAAGTAAAAGGAGGGAAAAACATAGGATGTCAGCCAAGGCAGAAGCCCCAGGGAAACATAATTCCACTTCAGACTCTTCTGGTGTGCTTGTCAAGGCTCTAAAGAACCTGTACAAATGTGTGTGGAGCTTACTTATAAGGCTCAGAATTTAAATCATGTGTTTAAGGCTACGATGTTGATAATTTGGTTGCTGCTGGAAGAGACAGCAGTCATTGGAAAGATGTCTCTGGCTGAGCCACTGGTGTGTGAATGAGTGAAAGAAGCTCTCATTTGGAGGTTTGGGTTGAAACCAGCGGCTGCAGAAGTTTAAAGACAGCAATTGAGTATTGTGTCCTACTTGAAACTTCAACCCACAAAGGGGCAGATTTACAATAACTGGCGCATCCCTGCATATCAGCAGGGATGCGCCAGTTATTGTGCGTCATGGCTCCACCACCATGAATGCGCCGCATTTAAAATGCGGCGCACCATGGGGCAAAAACGGACAGATACGTGACGCATTTGTGCCGTTAAGGCGGCGCATTGCTGGAGTTGCGTCGCAAGCGCGAGGTAGTTCCAGCAAGGCTCTGGGGTGCCCTATCTTTACAATGCTGCACCAATCCTTACGCCTGCTTCAAGCAGGCGCAGGGTTTTGACGCACCATGGGCTCAAAAGTGACTGAGTGAAATCTTGGAGATTTCACTCAGCCACTTTTAGGAGGCGTTCCTGCACCGGAACGCCCCCCCTGCACAGGAACACCTACTTCTGGCGCAGGGCTTTACAACGTGACTCATCTCCCAGATGCGTCACGTTGTAAATACCCCGCAGCATGGCGCTGGTTTTGCACCCCCACTGTGTCACAAAAGTGACGCAACGGCAGCGTAAAAGAGGCGCAAGGGGCTTGTAAATCTGCCCCAGAGTGCTGAATGACTAGAATGAGTGGATGCTAAGGATGGAGGCTACAGAAATTCATTCCATGAACCAGTTGATGGTTAAAGATTGACTCATGCAGGAGTGCTCTTTCCCACTCAAGCAATACCTATCAGATCTGACAGAGAATAATTCAGACTTTCTAGCGTAGTCCTTAGGCCAGTCCAGTGATGCTGGTGCACAAGCAAGGTTTTACAGAATTGCAATTAAATGTGGTATGCTGCATACTCAATGAAGTTAACAAGCAAAATAAATATCCACTCCAAGAGCAGATGAGCTTGTGGACCTTCTTGGGTGCTGCAAAGTACTTCATCGCCTTTGATACACGGCAGATGATTTAAGCCCAATTGTTATAGAGAAGACTGCACTTTTTTACACCAAATTGATTGTTTCAGTTTAGGGTAATGCCCTCCTAATTGAAGAATGCTTCAGTGACTTTTTGAAGCCTGCTAAAACATGATCTTGCAGGGCTGGAAGAGTTGTGTTTTCAATAATTCATAGATGGACCGCGTAAGGCAGTTTGAACAGGTGCTGGACAGGATACTGATGGAGAAACTGACCATTAAGGCAACCAAGTGCCAGGTGGGAAGGTCCACTGTAGTCTACCTTGGATAATACAGAAAATGTGTAGGCACCTATAGGAGCGTTGTGCTCCCCGTTGACTACAATGACATCCAAGAACCAGTTCAGGAAGGTAATCTGAACTGAGGAATGTCAGAAGGCATTTCTGGAAACACTAAGCAATGCACTTGCACTAATACCACCTGACCACAGTCAGCCCTTTATATTGCAGATAGATGCTTCATATACCATTGATGGAGCAGTACTGGCTCAACTCAATGAAAAAGGGAGAGAGCATCCTGTTTCCTTTTATAGATGGAGGCTATTATCCAGGTAGCAGAATGGGGCAGCCATTAAAAAAGAGTATTTTTGTGCTAGTGTTCGCTTTGGGAAGGTTCTGTCCGTATTTGGGACCAAATTCCTGGTACAAACACATCATAAACCACTCAGGTGACTGATGGCAAATACAGGGTGAAATGCCCAAGTTGCTGAGTTGGGAATTTCATTACAGGGCCTAGATTTCACAGTTGAGCACAAGGCTGGATAGAACCGTGAGGACTTCCCCGCTGGTTTTGCCAATCTGACAAAGGGGGTTTTCTAACAGTGGATTAGGGTTCCGGGTAATGATATCTGGGAGGGGTGTGTGTTGGGATGAGAATTTCCCTTCCTTATGTACAGTCGAGAAAAGCACTCTCCTTGGGACAAGAAGAGCGTCTCCCTTTCGCACTCAATGCAGAGTTCAATTCTTTATTCCACTGGTAAAAAAACACTTTACTTTTCAGACTTCAGGTGTAGTCAATTATTTTATTTTGAACTTTCTTAGTTACAGTTATTCTTGTTACAGAAAGGAGTCTTTTGAGGGGGACACAGATTCTTATGTCTCGCCCTGATATCTATCAAGAGGGGTTGTCAATAGCTGGGTGCAGCCTGCTGCACCTCTTTAAACTTCTGTGGTAGGCATGCCACCTGGAGACTGTCCTGGTGGCCAATGCATCACTGCAGACAAAGGCAAGGTCTGGAAATTGGCCTGGCTAATTTCCATGAAAGGGCAACGGACCCAAACTGGTTCCAAAGAAGCTGACCTGGAATAAACATGAGTGACTATGTTGTTGAGTGAGTGAGTGTGTCACTGACTGTATGGGTGAGTGAGTAGCTGTGTGAGTGGCTGTATTGGTGGGTGAGTGGGTATGTAAGTGACTGTATAAGTGAGTGCGTGGGTATCTGAATGGCTATGTGATTAAGTGACTGGCTATGCAAGTGGCTGTATATGTGAGTGAGTAGCTATTTGAGTGGCTATTTGGTTAAGCAAGTTGGTGTGTGAGTGTCTGTATTGTAAAGTAAGTATGCGAATGCATGTATAGGTGAGTGAGCAGATATGTGAGTGCATGTATAGGGTGTGTGAGTGCGTGTACAGGTGAAGGAGTGGCTATGATGAGAGGCTAAATGTGTGCATGAGTGGGAGCATGAGTGGATGTATGGGTGAATAAGTGGGTGTGTGAGTAGATATTTGGGTGAGAATATGACTCTGAGTGACTGTATGGGTAAGTGACTGGTTGTATGAATAGCTTTATGGGTGAGTAAGCGGTTGTGTGAGAGCCTGTATGAGTGAGTGAGTAGGTGTCTGAGTGGCTAGTGAGTACTTGTATGGGTCTGTGAATGGGTATGTTAGTGGCTGTGTGGATGTATGAGAGGTTGTATAGGGGTGTGAGTGCTTCTGTGGATGATGTTATCAGTGATATCATTTGCATGTCATCAGTGATGTCATCAGTGATGTCACTGACCATGTCATGATTGATTTAATATGTGAGATCATAATCAGTGTGGGGGAATAAGTTACAGTTATCTCAGGTAACTATAACTGCTGAATTTCACCAGTTTTGTAGGAGCAAAATCTTAGCCTAATTATAACGTACCTGTAATACTTGTTTTTTTCATAGAATTTCGAAGGTTTTGCAATCTTCTATCTCCTAACTATACCGTACTTAAACCTTTGTTTTTTTCACAGAATTTCGAGTTTTTTTAAATTGTATTTCCTAACTCTAATCTGTAACCTTTGCTAGTATGTCTGTGAGTGTCTGTGTGGGTCCATTATTGGGTGTGTGATTGTCTGGGTGGGTCTATGAGTCTGTAAGTGGGTCTGTGACTGGGTGTATGAGTGTGTGTGTGAGTAGGTGTATGAGTGGGTGTGTTAGTGGGTATATGAGTGCCTGTGTGGGCCGGTGAGTGCCTGTGTAGGTTTGTGAGTGATTGTGTGAGGGCCTGTGTGGGTCTGTGAGTGGTAATATGCGTTTGTTAGTGGGAGTGGCTGTGTGGGTCGGTGAGTAGACGTGTGAATGCCTGTGTGTCTGTGGGTGGGTGTGTGAGTGGTGCTATAGATTTTGGGCATTACTTAGGGGATTTAAAATGGAGAACCATAAACTCTGCTCTCAGCTGCTGATGACAAAAAAGAACCCCCTCATTACTGTCACCATGTGAGATATTGCTTTAGAGAAAAGCAAGCATGAAAATACCTCCATCACAGATTATAACAACCTGTCATGGTGGAAATGCAGAGAAACCACAACATTAGGATGATCAGTACTTTACAGGAGTGGAGCTCAACTCGGGCACCTGCTTTGCTTATAACTCAACTCTGGCACCTGCTTTGCTTATATCTGTTAGTTCTTCCCTTTGAGGTTTCATTTATATGAAATGAGCATCGTTCCAGAATCAATCCTGCATATTTATCTAAGAGGCCACCCTTTTGTGCAACACCTCTACTCAAGTGGAGTACTTTCTATTGGATAATTTGTAAGTGCTACCCCGTTGGGCAAATGTATAGTGCGTCTCCTACACTATAGCTGCGCAAAGGATGCCAAGTATTTATCTTCAGTGACCTTGTGTGTATGTAACTTTGCCAATGTGATTGTTCCTCGAGCATCTTCATCAGATAACATTACAAGGTGGACCGGCCAAAAAAACACACCTGGATGATTTGCACTTTACAGAAGTAAGTGCTTCTTTGTTTGGTGGAGATGCAGTTGTATTCCTAGGCATCAAAACCCATCTCCAAAATTGGCGAGGGTCATTTAGTAAGCTGCCCATCATCCTGGGAAAAGGGTGGGGAGATGTTGCAAACCTCTATCGTAGATGGGGCAGGGCCAAACGAGCAAGGTTTCTAAGCTAGTTTACATACTTCTAGGTTTTAAAAGTCTGTAACATGATCCCTGTTCTCAGCAGCAGATGGCAAGAAAGAACTCCAGTATTTTATTTATTTATTTTTTATATAGGGGAGGGGGCCATGTGGCCCCCTTCCCCCAGCCGATTCCAGCACAGGGGACCCCATTTACTGGAACCCAGCTATTACCAATCAAGGTGGGGAGCAGCACGGCCCCCTCCCCTGCCAGTATCCGCCCTAGCCTTATTTCAATGGGGAGGGGGTTGCATGGCCCCCCTCCCTGGGCCTATTTTGGCCTGGGGCCCACCCTTTTTCCAATGGGAAGGGAAGCTGTGCAGCCCCCCTCCCTGGACTAATTTCAGTCTGAAGATCCCATCCCTCAGCCATGGTTCTCTCGGTGCCCCAGGGTCCCCACTCTGCATTGGGACTGCATGGGGAGTCTGAAGGCACCCATGGTCCCTGGCACCTCCCTGACTCCTGCTAAACATGCAGATCCCCGAGTGTGAAAGCAATTTGTCTGCTTTCCTGCTCGCTTGAGAGCGGGCCGGGAAACAGATCAATGCTCTGCTTCGAGCAAGTGAGAGCATTTCTCCGCTCTTGCTTGATGAAAGCGGAGTGTATACTGTGGATTGGCGGAAGCGGTTAAAGTTCCCACCAAACCCATAACAAGCAGATATGTCATGGGGTGGGCACCCCAGGACACAGCAAGTGCCAGCCCTGAGGGGTGGGGAACCCCAGGGCCAGTATTGGCTCCTTTAGAGGGCCGCACAGCCCCCTCCTTTGATAAAGTTGGGTGCTATCTAGAAAAAGAGAGGTCATGCTTCCCTGCTGCCTAATTAAAGTGACCCCATTTCCCGGGGCCCGGCCTTTTATTTATTTTTTTATACAGAGGAGGGGTCCCTGCAGCCCCCCTCCCCTGGCCGATTTTGGCCCCAGGGACCCCATCCTTGGGCCTGGCAATGGTTCTCTGTCTACATTGGGACCTCAACGGGAACCTGAAGACCCATACAGTCCCTGGCGGCTCCTCGTCTCCTGCAGGAGCCGGCATTGCTTTCACACTGAGGGAGCTGCTAAACATGCAGCTCCCTGTGTGTGAAAGCATTCATCCTTTTCCCTGCTTGCTTGACAGCGGGCAGGGAAACAGATGAATGCTCTGCTTCCAGCAAGCGAGAGCATTTCTACGCTCTCGCATGCTGAAAGCAGAGTGTTTGCTGTGGCTTGACGGAAGCTGTAAGAGCTCCTGCCAAGCCACAGCAAGCTATGGACATAGCAGAAGCAGGCAATTGGGGGTGTTGGTCCCCAGGGCAATTATTGGCTCGGGGGGGGGGGGGGCACACAGCTACCCTCCTATGATTCAGTAGGAACTATCTAGAAAAAGAGAGGTCATGTTCTCCTGCTTCAGGTTCATGTGAAAATGAAGTATTTACCGCCATTCCAACCCTGGTAGCACCACAAGAAATAAACAAACAGACCATTAAAAGTAACTTTGTCACGCCAAAGACTCTTCGAGATAACATTAATGAAAATATATGGGTAAAATCACATGAATTGCAGATGCTTTTTGAATGACATTGGGTTTTTATTGGTGTTTGTTTTTTTAATGTTAAAATGTAATTAGGGGAGAATGGGATTCTGGGTGTTGTAGTCACTTTTGAAATCAAGGGTGGAACGTCATTTCTTTTTACAAAGTCACTTTTTCTCTTTTTTTATAAGGCGGGGCATGGGAACCGTGTGACATGAGGAGAATAGAGGTGGGGACTGTAACTTTTTGCATAAAACCTAGTTACCGTGGGAGATCGTATTCAGCACAGCGCGTTAGCTTATGGGGAGATTACGCCGTTGGTGAAATTGCAAGCTTTTCACAGGTGAATAACGGGGATTGTAATGTCTCCATATTGAAGTCTGGAGTGAGATAGGGGAACTTGCTTGATGGAAAACAGAGGACAGGGGATAATCGTTTGCTTTATGGGAGGTTGAAACAGAAGGGGAGTAAGAGTGTTAATCTGTTTTGCTATCGCGAGGTTGGGAACATCGTGGTTTACGTGGTTGTAAGTTTGCTATGTGCGGAATATGGGTGATGAGGCACTGTGTTTGAATTATGTATATGCTTAAGGAGGGAAGAATATGAATTATGTTAGGGGATAAGAGGTAACATAAATGAGTGTTGGTTGGTTTGTTAATTGTGTGTGATTGACATATGTTTTTTTTTAAATTATTGTAGATACCCCTGAAGAAGGTCTACAGTGACTGAAATGCATTGGGTGAACTGTATGAGACGGAGCGATTACGTTTATACATGCCTGTGAATAGGCCCGGATGGGCAATTCCTGTGAAAATCAAAATGCGTGAAAACATGAGACTTTATGTCTGTGACGTTTTGGACAAACATGGACAAACATTGAGAATAAATTGGATGAATTTTGAGAACATCATTGAATATGTGGTTAGTTTTGCTCACAAATGTGTAACAGGCTGTGCAACTCTTCCGTGATACGCATTGTTACATGTCACATCCTGGCGACATGTTCTCCTGCTGCCTCATTAAAGTGACCCCATCCCTGACCTTTTATTTCTTTATTTTTAAAATAGAGGAGGGGGGCCACGCGGCCCCCATCCCCTGGCCGATTTAGATTAAATCATTGTTTTTGTCTCAGAAAGAGGGATTGATATTGATGAAAAGTTCTGAATATCAATGTTCTTAGCTTCTAACCTGGTAAAAATATTGAAATATGTTAAAAAGAAGGGTTAGGATAGTGAATTGATGGCAAGGCCTGGAATATCATCTAGAAATGATATGAGCAATGAACAATGAATTGCTTATTAATAAGGTGGTCTATCAGCACAATGTGTAATAATGAGTCACTAGGGCAATTGAACTTCTTAGAAAGTGCATATCTTGTGATTTGAGAGGAACATTGGAAATCATTTCCAGTTGTTGACCTGATTAATAAATATCAATTAGCTGCTAGCAGTTATATAATATTCATCCAATGGAAAATACTGAATTGTTTTACTCATTTCTGTCTGATTGACAATAGTGTAAATGTGCCCTCCTAGGTTACCATGTAGACCAGCTTGACTGACTGACCAACCACATCGTTATGTGGATTGTTATCAGGATGTGAAGATGTGCATAGAATGTGTCACAATCCATCATTGTTATATTTACATATTGGGCCATCAGTGGCTGGACTGCATGGAGAGGTGTGTGGAGAGCTGTCTGGACAGAACACAGCAGGGCCTGGGTCAACTCCAGACCCAAGTGGACAATGCCCTCTTTTAGCTCTTTGTTTACATTTTTGTTTTTGTGGGAGGAACTTGTTATGGGTGGAGCGGGTGGGAAGGGAGCTGGGACCAGGTTTTGTTATTTGTTGGACATTTGGACACTGATTGTGGTATGTGGATGGGTCAGTTTGGGGAGAGGAGTGGGCTTGTTGTGGGTGGAAATTGTGGTTTTGTTATTTCTTCATGATTTATAAAAGAGTATACCAGTTAGTTATAGTTAATTATATTACATACCCCTGTAACTATTTTGACCATTGGGGGATGCTGCCATGACCTATACTGCCTAAATCAACCTAAATAAAGGATTTCTTATACTGTAGCCGTTACTTGCTTACTTACTAGCATAACTAGTTTACTTCATTCCACAGTTCTCCCACCTGAATATAACTGAAGCAATAACAGGGAAGGCATTACAGCTTCACTAGTGAGGTCCCACTCTCACCCATGTGAGGTGAGTGAGGTAGGCTCAATCAGGACTACTACATGTTACAACAAAGAATAACTGATAGTATAAAATAACAAAACATAGCAAGAGTAACTTCTTCTTAGCAATGGGGAGCTAGTATTTAATTAAAACCAAAGTTAAAAATCTTCTAATCATGAAAAGTAGACTCAAAGTCTGTGGTGGACAAGGTTAAGTGTTTAGGCAACACAAGGCCTGAATGATGATGCTGATGACTGATGTTCTTCTATATCTAAAATATGGATTACTTTTATGTGCAGGTGGGTAAATGGGGCCAGTATGGTCTATTTCTTGGGTAATAGAAGATCCTGCAATGAGTTGGTGTCACTTTCACCATGACCACTCCACCAAGGGGCTTATTTACAAACCCTTGCGTCATCGGTGCGTCACTTTTAATATGGGAAATAGTGACATACAGGGGATTTGTAGAAAGGTGTGACAAAGACAAACACTGCACAAGGGTAATATTCATCTGGATGATGAGCAGCACATTATCATCATCAATCTGTTGTGGACGGAAACAAAGGGATGAGTATGATACAGTACAGTTAAAGGCATTACAAGCAGTCCTTCTGCCCCAGTAACCCAAGTTATCAGAAACTTATATGTTCTGACTTCTAGTTTTGAAAAAAAAACAAATCATGGAGGAGTGAACCCACCCAGTTCTAAAAATATGATTGTTAAAAGAAAAATGATACTGTATTCGCAAAATTGGGTGGTGCATCTGCTTTCTCATTGGGAATGCCCATCACTCTTTGGAGCCTGTGTGGACTGGTCTGGTAGGGAAGCAGTAGTGTTTAGCTCAACTTTTGCCTTTCGATCAAGCAGGAGATGAGAAGGCCTGCGAATTGCAAAACAGAAACTGTATTTTGGAGTCAAGGAGAAGGATAGAAGGAAGGTAAGCTTCATGAGGAGTGCACTAAGAAGACTCAGAGGCAGAACAAGGAATTCAGATATTTTACCTTTTGTCACCAGTGCAACACACACACTCAGCAGCATTTCACAAATAAACGCACCTCTCTCAGTCCACATAGCTGAGAATTAGGCTTCAGTCATGGTTTCCCTTTAAACTTCTTTGTTCTAGCTGTTGATGAGGTAGTCCCACCCCGAGTTCTTCCATCCTCCTCCTTACTCAGAATAACTGCGTCTCTGTCATCACCCAAGCAACATAGTAGTGCACTGCTGTTAAAGAACAAGTAGAGAAAATGAATTGTAGTATGTGGTATAGGTTTTTGCTTGATAATTAAAGTGACTGGCCTGGCCTCTGAAGAACCAGATAAAAGGAGTGGACGCTTCAAGTGAAAGGGCCAATCACCGTCAGAAAATAATATTACACATCATTGAGGCTCCAAACGTTGCAAATCATCTAAGTCACATTATAATTGAACAAACACCCTCCCTCACTGTCTTCCAGCACATGAATCATCAATCATGACTCACAATCACTCAATAATATATCAATCATTGAGGCAATAGTTACCTGTTCCAATCCAAGCATGGTGGTAGGTGCAAAATTGTATCTTATCTTTGATGCAAGCAACAGATTAAAACTTCACAATCTTGTAAAGCAAATGATCATCTGGAGAAGCCTTCTTGGTGATGCAAAAAGAAGAATCATACGAGCGGACTGTACAGGTTAAAATTCTTTAAGTAAGTTTGTAAAGAGCAATAACCTCCAGGAAAAATGATCACCCATCATTCAGGCCCCAAACATTGCAAATCATTCCAATCAAGTTTACAAATTGCAGTCAAACACCCTCCCATAATCTCTTCCACCACATGAATCATCAATCATCTCTCACAATCACTCATTCGCTGTTGCAATAGTTGTAGTTGCCTCTTCCAATCTAAGCATGGGCAGGTTAGGTAGTAGGTACCCAATTGTATCGTTGGTGCTGGCAACACATTAGAATTTGGTATTGGCACTCCTGTAAATCAATGATCTTTGGGGGCAGCCTTGCTAAGTACTGCTAAAGAGGATAGGCAGGCAAGGACAGCACGCAATGTTGTCTCCAAAGTTATGAAAGAATTGTGGAGGTTTCTTAACTGCACCTCGGTCAACCTGCAATCTGACAAATTATGTGACAAAAAAACGGTGGGGCATCATAGATCTGACACAAACATAATGTTCCACTAGCTATTTTTTCTTTTTTTGCAAAGAAAGAAGTTCAATGAGAAATAACTAAAAAGTTCTATTGTGGCAGTGGCATAGTCATTCCGAGAAGAAGACTTCATCCTCAAACTCAAGTGATTCACCTAGGAGTTGGTCAGATTACACACTTGATTCTGACCAATCCTCCCCTTCTTCCTCCGGTGCTGTTTCAGAAATGGTATAATTGTGTGGTATAAAATGTTGGTTCAATTTGATGATAGTCAATCTCTCCGGGTTTTGAGGTAAGAGAGTTGTCCTTCTCACTTTAATACCTGCACCAGCTGCACTGAACACATGCTCAGCAGACACACTGGCTACAGGACAAGCCAAATACTTTATTGCCGTCTGCTGAGCTCCGGCCATTGGTGCATCTTTCCATACCAATACATCAATTGGTTTTGATCCACATAGACCTCCTTTGGATTATCCAGATGCTCCTGGAACATACTCTGGATTTTCATTGATGCGGTCACTTGCTCGAACTCTTTTGCCATCGCCTCTGCACTGGATTTAAGCCCTGCCGGTTGATAATAATGCAGAGGTCGCGCCCAGTCCTTCTGTTGCTGTTGTTGCCGGTGTTTTGGTTTATGGTGTTATAGGCTGCTGTGAGACAAGACTGCCCTCTCTGGAAGTTAAAGGTGGCACCACAGAACTGTAGGGTGGGACTCTATGTCCCAGCTGTTGTTCTACCAGGTCTCTGGCTTAATCAACAATCCACCTTTTGTATTTTGAAACATCCCCTTCAGAAAAAGGAATGAAGTGGGAACTTTTTTTGTTCTGTGGATAAAGTGGTGTATCTGAGCTCAGCTCAGAAAATCTTTACTTCAATCACTTTAGATGAAATAAGTACCACACAGAACACAACACATACAGTCATAAAATAGCACAACATAGCACTTTAGACAGAATAAAACTAAGTACATAAATAAAAAAGAACTTTAAATACTCACTTGTTAGTCCATATGTTTAGCAGCATATGTAAAAATAATTTCATTTGAAAGAGACCATGAGAATTCATGATTAAAACACTTTTAAATAGCAACATGTAAAAAATAGAATTATAAATAGTAAGACACATTATGAACAGCATTTCATCCAAGTTGTAACATAGGGGAAAAATAAACCCAGAAGGGTTAGCTTTTAAAGACTATCAGGTACACATGTTGCACGTCTAATCCACATTGCCTTCAGAAATTCAGCCATGCAGAATACCAAAATCTGACTTGAGTCTGTCAGCAGTGTTCTAAATGCCTCCTGGGGCTTCCTGGTTCCCAATTTTCTGCAAAGAGGGGCAATACATTTGACTGAAGATTGTTTATAAAAGGGACAGAAAAATACAACATGATTGAGTGAATCAGGCCCTCCTTGACAGCAGGTACAAGACACTTAAAGTATATCCATTTCTTTGTGCCACTTCCTTGTAAAAGTATTTACAGGCAGGCATCCATACCTAAATTGAAGGTATAGTTTCCTTGCTAATGGAGGGACAATTTCATCAATGGTATTCTCATACAATGGAGCAGATGTAAAATCAATAAAAGCTTTGCTACTGGACTTCTGGATTAAGCCCAAGGTCTCCGGAAAGTCCCAATGTGTGTCAAGTCTTAATTGCTGCAGAAGAGCCTTTACAGTGCAGAGCCATGAGATCTTACTTGCACATTTCAGAGACATTAGGTCACAAAGACCGACCCTGTAAGATTCTAGGGCTGTTGTAGACCATTAGGTGCCAAAACATATGGAATTTGTACTCAATCTTGTGAGTGATTTTTTTGTGCACCAAGTCTAAATAAAGGGGCAGGGGGTCAGTGAGGTACTCACTTGAAGATTTAATAAGAATCTAAGAAATGTATGTTCCATCACTGACAAGCTATTGATTTTTGTACACCCCCATAGCTCCACGCCATATAAGACTGCCCCTAGAACCTTGACATTATAGGTCTCTAGTGCAGGAGCTCCCCTTCTAGATATAGTTTTCCATTGGATTTTTGTTATGCTTGTCATGTGTTGCGCCAAGGACAGCTTTGCCCTTTCCACTTGTGGAGACCAGCTCTTGTTAATACCTTGTTTATACCTAAATAGTCAAACTCAGCCACTGCTTTTAGAGGAGTATGGCCCACAAATATCCATCTCTGACAGTGAATCGTCATCTGGGAGGGAAATATCATGTATTTGGTCTTGGAGCCATTAAGCTCCAAACCCCACTCAAAAAAGAACAACTGAAAATCATTCAATAACTGCTGGAGCCACTGGCATGACTTTGAAATTAAACAAAGTTTCATCTGCAAGGAAGAGTGCGGGGTCCTCTGCCCTCCTATTTTGGGTGTATCACACATCCTTATTCAAAAACTCAATGACACGATTAATGTATAAGGTAAACAGTGTTGGTTCCAGGACGCACCCTTGTCTTCCCGCTTGATCTGTGTAAGTGGGCTCTGTCAAATCAATGCCCCTTCTTCCCCTCATTTGAGTCATAGTGTTTGCATGTAACCTCAACAAACTATTCAGAAGAGCAGCAGGAACACCTATTTCTTCAAGTACTCCCCATAACTTGTCTCTCGGGACCATGTCAAAGGCAGATCGAAGCTCGACAAAGGCAACATATAGTTTACCCTTGTTGATGATCACTTCCTTGCCAATAAATCCAAACAAACCAAAAAATCTGATCTACTGTGCTCACATTGGATCTAAATCCTGCCTGGCAGTCTGATAAGACATTCTTTTCACAGATCCATTCTTGAAGAACTTCTAACCTGCTTGCAAAAAATCTTTGGGAGAGAGTCAATGAGGCTCCTAGGCCTATAGTTGGCTGGTATTGCCCGATCACCCTTCTCAAATAATACCCTTCTCAAATATAGTAACAATTTTAGCTAACCCAACACGTCCCTTATTTTGTTAAATAGCTTATCATGGCTACATGCCAGCTCCTCATTTCTAAGCTCAAGGGGGAGGTTGGAAAAATTATCATAGTCTGCATTGACACTTCCCTTTACAAATCTAGAGCCGCAGGGTTCCTTGCAACCCAATCCCTCCTGATATATCTTAAATTATTAGTGGGCAAGAATTCTCCTATTGCTGTATTTCCATTGCCTACATAAACTGGAACTGATTTGACACATACTGTCATACTAAGGACATTATGGTCACTGTCTGCTCGGTCTATCACTTCCATACCCAAGATTGCAGCCCAAAGCTTAACATCAGCCAAAAAATAATCAATTCTGCGGCAGTGGCCTGGCCTACTGAATGTATTTTTGCCCTGTTGATCCGATGGACATCTAACATTTGTTGCTCTAAGATCAAAGTTTAATGCTAGTGACATCAACTGACCAGCTTTACGTGTCCATCTCACCATTGGGAGATCTATCTGCGGTATGACCCACTGATTGTCCAGCTCACAAGTTAGATCAAGAGGGGTAGCAACCATCGGTTCAAAAGTAGAGTTAAAATATTCCACCACCAAAGTGAGAACCTTCCCCTTATTTTTCAAAAGCACTTGCTCTAGTTGGTTGATAGTAATTATCTCCTCATTTCGGGCCACTACTCTATTGTTTACATATTGTTTTAGGGATAGGCCTGGGGAAACACCAACCTAAGTGCAAGGGGAGCCACTGGGTTTTATGTTATTTCTGCATTGGAGGGCTGTTTTGACCCAGATACCCAGATGAGGGTCTACCCCTTGCAGTCTTAACTGCTTCCACATAGAAAGTTGTATACCCACTCTTGTGAAAGGAAGATCAACATTATGTTTCCTGGAATAGGCAGATATCAAAGGTGTCAATACATTGGCCCCACTCAACATCAGACAATAGTTTAACTATTCCTGCTACATTCCAAGAAGTAATTCTTATCAGTGCTTCCAGCACTTGACTATTTTCATCAGGGACTTTGGGAATATAATTTAATATTGGTATTCCTATTGTTCCTACCATCGGGAGGTTTAGCCACCTGTGACAGTTCCTGCACTAATAGGCAGTTACTATAGGCCCCTGAATGGTTCCCCCTTTTCTGCGAATGTTTTCTTGCTGAGGGCAGGTGTATCAGACTGCCTTCCTTCCAAGCTCTTACACCCCAAGACAAACAACAAGGGGCCTTGGACTCCAGTCACGGAAAAGCCCTATTAGTTTGACTGTTCCCTTCTCCAACCCCGCTGTCTGATCTAGTACACTGTGGGGCCAAAGACTTGGCTGGGTCGCAAATTTTAAGCTTCATATCATTATCTGTATTAGAGATTATACAGGCTTCAATAGCCATTAAACCCTCAACTAAATCTCTACTTTCAAAAGAGACCCGCACCATCAAGAGCTGCAATACCCTCTTTTGTAAAATCACTCCTGATGATGAAATACCAATGTCTGACCTCACAGTAAACAACTTTATTTACCAAGGAATTTTTATCTTCTCTAGAATGAGGAGAAAGCTTGGGGACATGGACAAGGTATACAACTGCTGTTGTTTTCCATCTCTTCCTGGGAACATAAATGCCATTTTTCTTTGTCCCTCAGGGACAGGACCACCAGGACCTATCAGGGGTGGTCACACGAGGCCCCTGTGCCCCTCTACTTTTCAGCCACTTCCATCTCATGTAGTCTTCCTCTACATGCAGAGTATTGTGAACGTACCCCTTTCACATTTAATCCCAGACAAAAATGATTCAGAGGTGGTTCTGAGGGGGGCTGAGCAAGAGTATTGGCTGAAGGGTAGCGCGAATCAAAATTTTTGTGTGAATTTCCGATATCCCCATGCCTGGAGGGGGCCTCCCCTACCACCCTCCTCTCCACCAGTGCAGCAACACAACTACCTATTGCTATTACCCTCTCCAAATTTCTCCACTGTCCTAAGGAGAATTTAAACCTGATCCCTTGGTTCTTCAATGACCCACATCAAACTCAGCAACATTAAAATAGTCTCAGGATTCATAGCATTCAACCTTGCAACCGTATGTCTTTCAATTTCAGTATCCTCTGTAGATAAGATAGAATATCGATTGCTTCACTCGGCTCCAAGAATACCCTGTGCTGCTGGTGGTTTTTCAGGACGAGCAATGAGCAGTGGATCCTGGATTTCCCTAGGCACAGGTAGTTGAGGGTTCATATGCGGGTTTTAAAATATTTTATGTACCCACTTTGCCGGCTCTCTGGGAGGGCCCGTTGGGCTGGACTTGGTCATCCTGGGGTTAGAGTTAATAATATTGGTACATTCTAGTGTTAAAATATCTATCCTATCTAATACACGATTTTCTCCTTTCAAGTATTGGGACTTGTTTCCTTTTGGGGCCTTGGGAGCACCATCCACAGCTTTTGTTTGCCCATGTCCAAGCCAGCTTTAGACAAGTACTTCCTGCCGCTGTACAAAAGTTATGAGAAAATCCAAACAAGTATCAGCCCAGTTTTAAGAATAAAAGTACCTGGTTTAGCTGTACAGCATAGCCGAAGTCCGTTGATAATCAATCACAGCAAGGAAGGACTAAGGGTGATGGTCCTGCCCTGCCTCTTCCTGGCACTATGGGTGCAGGACAGGCCCGCCCTTGGCCAGCGCATGTGCCATGCTAGTTGAGGCAGTGCTATAAGCGCGTTCACCATGCCTCCCCCTGAGCAGTTGCAGCTAGGTTTGTGTCTGGTGCAACCTGGGACAGACAGTCTTACCAGGATGTAGTGTAGCAAGGAGTGACACCCCTCAGAACACTGTTGTGTGTTAAGGGGGTCAAGGCAGCACTACAAGCGTGCTTACCATGCCCCCCCCCTGAGCAGCTGCACCTGGGTTTGTGTCCGGTGCACCCTGGGACAGGGAGTCCAAGCAGGTAGTGGTGAAGCAAGGAGTGCAGCCCTGCAGAATGGTGTCCTGCACCATGAGGGTTGAGGGAGCACTATAAGTGCATTCACCACACCTCCCCCTGAGCAGCTACAGCTGGGTTCATTTCAGGTGCAAAATGGCAGCCCGCACCATGGGTTGAGGCAGTGCTATAAGCGTGTTCGCCGCGTCACCCCCCTGAGCATCTGCGCCTGGGTTTGTGTCCAGTGCACCCTGGGACATGGAGTCCCAACAGGGTGTAGCGTAGCAAGGAGTGCAGCCCTGCAGAATGGTGTCCTGCACCATGAGGGTTGAGGGAGCGCTATAAGTGCATTCACCACACCTCCCCCTGAGCAGCTACAGCTGGGTTCATTTCAGGTGCACCCTAGGACAGGGAGTCCAACCAGAGTGAAGTGTAGCAAGGAGTGCAGCCCGACACAAATGTATTGTTTGGACAAGATGATGTTGTCTTGATGCCTTGCATTGGAAGCCAATCGAAAGAGTAGTCTCAACTAAGGCATGCACTTTTGTGTTTTTGTTCACACCTGTGAGGGCGAACCTTTCAGACACCTTCTTTAGATGGCCCTGTAGCAGATGCAACAGTGGATAGTTTGACCCATTGTACTGTCCTCCGTGCTGACTTCCTGTATGAAACCTCAAAAGAGCGTAGCATCTATGTCAGGCATTTGATTAGGCCCCATTTCTCCGCATCCATGGTCATAGCTTTCCGACTGCATCCCATCCTCTTTGAATGATATAGTCATTTATCTGTTTGTACTGCTCAAGCAGATGTTGCAACATTTAATAGGTCAAGTTCCAACATGTTGGCACCTCCTGTATCTAACTGGTACTGCATTAGCACACTATATAATCTGCAACTGCTTCTGGGCTGTAGAAGAATAGCTGAAATTAGTGCAGATTTTTCTGCAGGTGGTCAGTATGTTGCTGACTAAGTGTTTTTGTTTAGAAAGTCTTGCACCACCAGGTTGATGTAATGGGTGAAACAGAGGACCCTGAAATAGCCACCATCTGCCATCGCCTTGACTATGTTACTGCCAGTGTCCGTGGCAACAAATCCAATTCTGGGACCTCTGGGTCACAGCCACTCAGACACCTTGCTGTTAGTCCAAGATGTTTGCAGCTGTATGTGATTTCTTAATGGCGAACATGGCCACTGTTGCATGCCGCTGAGTGCTCCTTAAACATTCTTCAGGCCCAAGACCTCTAGATATCTTTTGCTTTCCCCCCGCAAAAGGGATCTAATGTGCAGTGATACACATGTAATCAGTTACTTGACAACTGGTCCACATGTCTGTCGTCAGGTGGATAGTGTGAGCAACACTTTGCTACAAAGCTTGTTCTGCTAAATGCAGCACATTGCGATGCAACCCTGGAACAGCAACTCTGGAAAAATAGGTCCGACTTGGAAGCTTCCATTTTGGGCAAATAACTGCCACAAAAACTAAAAATTCCACGCCTTCCACAAAAAAAGAGGGACGGGAGTTCCAGCACTAACATTTTTTGCCAGCTTCCCATTGTACAAGCGTGCCATTGGGTTGTTACGGTCTCAGGGCCCCTCCTACCTAAACATACCAGCAGTAGTAGATTGTAGTTTTTTCTTTTTTGGGGGGGCTACTGATGCAGGCAACTTTTGAGAAGTAGGTGGTGGTAGACTCAGTGCGCATTGTGGTGGGGCAGTCAAAGTATGCTGTGCTGTCTCTTTTTGACTCTGAGTCTTGTGACATTGTGAAGTAGCTGAGGTGGGTGATTCTGCTGGTGCACTGTTTGAGACAGTGGGGCTTTGCACGAGGATGTCACTCTCATCTTCCTCATCATCTCCTCCCACTGTGATGGGACCTGTAGCTGATGTTCCCCTCCTCCTCACCTTCACCACCACATTCAGAAATGTATTTTAAGGTGCACCTCCCACCGGATTGCATGGTGTTTTTTTTCATATGGGTCAGTTGGCTTCAGTATCAAAATGTGAACCGGGCTAACCTCGATGAATACGCGTGTGGCAAAAGGTGCATGCTACGATGTTCTCCTCTTCTTTGCGAATCACAAAAAAGTCCCAAAATGGGGAGTAGTACTTTTTTACCATGCCACTGCCAAAGCCTGAAGAAGAACTGAAGGTAGATCGGCATGTCATCAATTGCCTCTTAGTGCAGGTCTCAGCTGGAGCTTTGCAAATACTGGAGCTGGCGGTGTTGCCTGTGCCACATTCATTGGAGCAGGTTGATTAGCAATGTCAGACTCCTCTGTGTGACCTTCCAGAATCACTAGTTTGTAGTTGTCATCCTCATCCCCTTCCACAATTCTAAGCCTTTCAGGAACTTTTCTTTTCTTTGCCTCCCCTGGCATCCCCCGGACTCTGCTGGGGTCCACGGCGTGTCGCTATCATCATCATCAGAAGTGGAGCTTAAAGAAGATGGTGGAGTAGTACCCTTCCTTTTCTTTTCTGAACATCTGGGAGCCAATGTTTCTAAAACAGGAGGTTCTTTCTCGACAGAATGCTCAACCGCCAGTTCTGCTCCAACATCAGGAAGATACACTATTGCTGGCTGCAGCTGCTGACCACTTTCTCTGTTTTTGAAATGATTAGGTATTACTTTGAGAAAGGAACAAATCCAATTCAACGTCACTGCTTGTCAGCGTCACCATGATTGCGATGGCTGCCTCACTGACAGGCATGGTCTTCGACTTAGGTTAGGGTGATGCTGTTGATGCAGGAGTGCTGCTCCCAAGCATACTACATTGTCTGAAAAACTCTTGGGCAGACACACCACTGGTGGAAAGCTACTTCTTCTCAGTGATCACCTTCTTGGCAGAAACTTTCTTTGGGGGCATTTTAAAGCTCTCAAGTTGGCAGTGGCACTAAGCTGTAAAAGCGGAAGAGATTGGAGGACTGATGCGTGATGCCACTGTAACCGCTTCCATGCATCGGACGCCCCCCGGCCATCTGACGTCACGGTGGGCGCATGCGGAGAACAGCCAGGGTCAGTCCGAACCGCGCACGTGTGGAATTTTTCAGCACCATGCGGGAATTCCGGCCGCCGCGAAGCAGTTAAAGGCTTTTATTTGGGCAGTACTGCAGATGATGTCTCTTCTTCTCTTGTGAACCTAAAAGCAATAAAGGATAACAAACTTTTAATGAAATGCTGCACTGTTGCAGTTTTAGTACAGACAAAGGCAATATTTGTGAAGTTGGTTACTTTGGTAATATAAACACTATAAAGTGAAACTACACCACCATACTATAAAATGTAATTCCCCATTAGGATAACAGACAATATGCATATAGAGCTCTTTCTTTTATGCCAATATATTCCAAAGGATACACCTGAGACACTCAGGGAACAGCATTGGTAAATGGAATAATAATATTTTAAAAAATGGTGGTTAGTGTGCACTTATGGCAGGCAATGTTGTCCAGGGGAAATAAATATTCATTAAAAAAATGAATGATGCTTATGAGTCTGCAGTGCACCACAGCCAGGGTGTCCAGGAGGAAATAAAATTATATCTAAAAACCTGAATGATGTTGCGCAGCTGTGCTGCTATGGTGGATGGATGGATCGATCTACCGAGAAAAAATGAAAATATATATATATATATATATATATATATATATATATATATATATATATATATAAAATAATTCCAAACAATTGCCACAAATCCGCCGAACTCATGTGACGGGTGCTCCTTCGTGCAAGTGGCATGCACGTAATCAATAACCAACAACAAAGTCCCCCTCTTTTAGGAACAATTACGGAGCACTCCTGGGTTTTGTAATGCTTTCTTTATTTCACCCAGCATGATGCGTTTCGTCTGGCACAACTTTTTCAAATGCTGCTCAGTGATCAAGAAAGTCTCTGGCATTGTGATATTTAAAAGCCTCATTAGGCCCCGCCTGCACAGTGTTTGACTACATATACCATCCAGCTCTTCCTGAGTCCTGGTTTACCTAGCCGCCATCTTGGAGTCTGTGACCTTACTTTTACGTTCTTCAGTAGTATTATTATTCCCAATAAACGTTCTTACTTGTAAGCTTCCATTCAGTGATGGGAAACAAGGTCCATGACTCCTTGATCGCACTGTCTCACTGTGCATTGAATAACGGAGCCTCGATGTTAATTTGTACAAACCCCTTCATCAGCCGCTTTTCCGATTGTTTTTTCTTCTGTGCCTGTTGTTTTTCCCTTTTAATGCACCTGAGAGCATGGATTCTCGTAATCAGTGCTCTTCCATGTAGTCATGAGCCAATACAGTATTGGCAGGTACATAAGTTGTGGCTGCTGTGGTTCTGGCAGATCACAATAGAAAATTCCAAACAATTGCCACAAATCCGCCGAACTCCTTATGTGACGGGTGCTCCTTCGTGCAAGTGGCATGCACGTAATCAATAACCAACAACAAAGTCCCCCTCTTTTAGGAACAATTACGGAGCACTCCTGGGTTTTGTAATGCTTTCTTTATTTCACCCAGCATGACGCGTTTCGTCTGGCACGACTTTTTCAAATGCTGCTCAGTGATCAAGAAAGTCTCTGGCATTGTGATATTTAAAAGCCTCATTAGGCCCCGCCTGCACAGTGTTTGACTACATATACCATCCAGCTCTTCCTGAGTCCTGGTTTACATAGCCGCCATCTTGGAGTCTGTGACCTTACTTTTACGTTCTTCAGTAGTATTATTATTCACAATAAACGTTCTTACTTGTAAGCTTCCATTCAGAGATGGGAAACAAGGTCCATGACTCCTTGATCGCACTGTCTCACTGTGCATTGAATAACGGAGCCTCGATGTTAATTTGTACAAACCCCTCCGTCAGCCGCTTTTCCGATTGTTTTTCCTTCTGTGCTTGTTGTTTTTCCCTTTTAATGCACCTGAGAGCATGGATTCTCGTAATCAGTGCTCTTCCATGTAGTCATGAGCCAATACAGTATTGGCAGGTACATAAGTTGTGGCCGCGGTGGTTCTGGCAGATCACAATAGAAAATTCCAAACAATTGCCACAAATCCGCCGAACTCCTTATGTGACGGGTGCTCCTTCGTGCAAGTGGCATGCACGTAATCAATAACCAACAACAAAGTCCCCCTCTTTTAGGAACAATTACGGAGCACTCCTGGGTTTTGTAATGCTTTCTTTATTTCACCCAGCATGACGCCTTTCGTCTGGCACGACTTTTTCAAATGCTGCTCAGTGATCAAGAAAGTCTCTGGCATTGTGATATTTAAAAGCCTCATTAGGCCTCGCCTTCACAGTGTTTGACTACATATACCATCCATCTCTTCCTGAGTCCTGGTTTACATAGCCGCCATCTTGGAGTCTGTGACCTTACTTTTACATTCTTCAGTAGTATTATTATTCACAATAAACGTTCTTACTTGTAAGCTTCCATTCAGTGATGGGAAACAAGGTCCATGACTCCTTGATCGCACTGTCTCACTGTGCATTGAATAACGGAGCCTCGATGTTAATTTGTACAAACCCCTTCGTCAGCCGCTTTTCCGATTGTTTTTCCTTCTGTGCCTGTTGTTTTTCCCTTTTAATGCACCTGAGAGCATGGATTCTCGTAATCAGTGCTCTTATATATATATATATATATTTTAGAAAGTTAAAAAAAAAAATGTAAAGAAAATGACAAATAATACATTTTCAAAACATTTGAAATAAACAAAATAAAAATAAATAAAAATAAAAGCAATTAAAATTAAAAAAAAATTAAAAGATAAATACAAATAAAAAAACAATCAAAAACTGCCAATATTTGTATGTGACGAGAAGAAACCTATTGTGAGGCATGGAGGTGCTAAATAAAAAAATGCACTGTCAATCAAAATCATAATCTTAATCTACAATGATCTTCTAGCATATCATTAAACTGATATCACATCCATCCATGCAAGCCTACGGCAAAGTCATACTGGCCGGATGCACAAACAAGAGCAGCAAGGAGGCATGGGGAACAAAGAACAAATGCAAGCCTACTGGCTGGATGCACAAAATGGCTGCCAGCCGCATGGCCAAACAACAACAGAAAGCAAGGAGGCATGGAACAAAGAGAACACATTCAGGCCTAGGGACACAGACTCCACAAAATGGTCCCCCTGACTCATGGCATAGAGAAAAAAGATAACTCAATGGTGGCCTACTGCAAACACACACACACCCTGGAAAAAAAATGGTAAACTGAAGAAAACACTACCATTAGTTCAGCAATACCAAATAAGAAAATTAGCTGAGCTATAAACAAATCTCAAAAACACACATCCACCCAAGGCATCAATATTACCCCACATATACAATTTTTGTACACAAAAAATTGAAAGACAAAAAAAACCACCACACTTTTATTTTAATCCAATGTCATCCAAGCCCGAAATGATGTTCTAAAACAAAATATAGCACAGAAATAGTTGTTTCATGCACCCATGGCTAGCACTGGACTGGGCCCACTGGAAGGTTCCTTGGCAAGCTAGACCACATAGTTAAATAAATACATTTTGCAAATTAAACAAACATGGAGAAAATGTACTGCAGTGTGCAACATTTTTCTTTACATAAGAAGAAATATTAAATCAAAAATATAACTAGTCCCCTACTGATAATGCAGTCCTTCCACCACAATAAACTGGAAAAATCGATTAATAGTACAAATAAATACGGGTGCATGCTCCCTAAAACAACACCCTTATACAAGAGTTTTTGAACTTACTTGTGAAATCGAAGTCCTTAAATCCAATCATATTTATGCAAGAGACAAGAAGATTTGTCCTTCCAGCTCCAAATCCAAATGAAAAGGGACTAGGAGATAGACAAAGCAGTGAGAGGCAATTCCTTCCTTTTGGAAAAAAAAGTTTAAAAGAAGGCTTTTCACAGAAAACAAATCTACAACGGTCATGAGTGGAGCAGAGTTTACTACCCAGGCCTAGAGCAAACACAGGTTTCTATGCCTGCACTGGTGCAGACAGGAAAAATGCTATCTCCTTGGGATGGGCTTCCTGGGGCATCAGATAAATGACGGGGGGGGCAGCGCACTCCTATTTATTCGAGATAGAAAATAGATTTTGTCACTTGAGACTAAGGTGCTGCAGTGGTATGCTCGCTGTCAATCGAGCATAATGTCTGAAAGAAAAAGAAACTAACCATGCGGTAGTTGCCACTGCGCACAGTGCTGGGGGTGACTATGACCCTTGATTATTAATCACCTTTTCAAATGCAAAGTAATCAAACAAATCAATTGAATTCAGAAAACATATATTAATTCATATATGTAAATCATTTTCACACATATACATTTAGTTCATTTTTTTACAGAACACATCACTTGTAGTGCATCCTAATACTGATACACTTATGTCAGTAAATGAACAAGGTATATTATCGTTTAACACAGTTTAGTACATGAGAGGATAAAGATGAACCCAATGCATTTCGGGACCGGCACGTCCCTTTGTCAGGGGCAATCTAAAGACAAAAACACAATAATAATTGACATTACTGATAATCAAACACATACTAATTGTATCCACTGAGAGCTATTACAAATGATTCAACATACTATTAGCCACACTACGTCAGTAGTGAAACAAGACCCAGTTTATGGAGTGTATGATTACAACAATTTACTGTGCTGAAATGAAGGCAGAAAGAACCACGCCACCAAATAAAGTCGTGCACCATGGTGAAAATCAAAAGTATGATGATCTGAGCTCTATTGGAAAATTAGGAAAAGAGGAAAAAGATCGGAGGTATACATGGCGAGGTGAAGTCACCTCGTCTAATGTACCAAAAAGAACCTCATCGAGGGTAAGGATGCGGGTAAAAACGTAAATACCAGCCGATATAATGCTGCGGGAGAAACAACAATGAAAGTTGGAGGAAAAGTACTGGGTAACAAAGTGAAAAAAAGTGATAAAATGTGAGGAACAGTGGCTTCCCACTTACCAACAGCTGTTCGCGGGGTGGAACAATTTGGTGTTGAGCTAAAAAAACGATAAAATGTACGGATGAGAATAGTGGGACAGTCCCTTCGAAAAAACGAAAAACGATCAAAGGAGCGACCGGAGTTATAAGGAAAAAAATAGAGAAAAACTTACATGAATGTCGGGGAAGAAGAACGCAAACCGTTGAAACAGATAAAGACCAGTACCTGGGGTGAATACTCGCGAGATTAGCAAAGTGCCGCTAAATAAAGACTAGAAAGAAAGGAGGACTCCAGTGGGTGACGTCCTGTGTGGGCCATATTAAAGTTAAAAACGGGACAGGCGGGGGTCCTGCCATGATGTAATGGTAAAGGTCTAGTACTACTATGAACAAGTGCACAGATAATGGGGAATGAATCATAAAAATACCTCATGAACAACACAAAGAAATAAGAAATTGCTAGAAATAACGGTAAAGGAATGGTCGACAACGGATCCGATGTCGGGCTGCAGGGCCAATGTGTACATGACAAAGTGAGACAACTGACTGATCGCAAATGCATGAGACACTGTGAAGAGGATAGCTAGTGTAAAAAATAGCTGGTGTTAAAGGTAGCTGGTGTAGAAAATAATAAACCAATACTACAATTGTGGAAAGGAGGCAGAGCAACCAGAATGGTATAGAGGAAGTGCAAATAGTAAACACCAAAAACCTAAAAGCGTTATGTTATGAATGGGGAGAGAGAGAGGCAGGATTATGGCATCCAGATGCAGGTGTGTAATTTGAAGAAAATATAGATGATATGGGAGAGAGGGATTAAGTGTTGAGGGAATCCTGAGGTTTACTTGAGATAAACTTATTATAAGAAACATGACATATCCAGACGGTCATTAAGACGAGATGGGGTCAGAGTATGTAGTTTTTGGATCCAGTAAATTTCTTTGCGTAATAACATGTTGGTTACATCTAAACCTGGTCGAACATTTATTGTCTCAATAACTTGGAACCGCAGTTGTGAAATCGTATGTTTGGCCTCGGTCCAATGAGTTGCAAGGCTTGAGGTAGTGTTCTTGTGTCTGATTCTGGATTTATGTTCAGTTATACGGGTTTTGATTCTTCGTTCGGTCTTCCCTACGTATGCTTTTCCGCAAGGACATTTTATACAATAAATGACGTTTGCTGTGTTGCAGTCGCTGGTGTGTTTGAGCTGTATCTTCATGCCAGATAAAGGATGGGTTAACATGTTTCCTGTTATTACATTGTTACAATGAATACAAGATAAGCATCTTCTCGTACCATGATGTACAGTTGGTTCCTTAGTGATGACCGGGGAATTTAAGAGAGAACGTAAATTCCTTCCTCTAGTGTACGCAAACAAGGGTTTATGTTGAAACAGGTCATGAAAATCCTCCTCATGTTGTAGAAGTTCCCAGCGGGAATTAATGATGTTCCTTATGTTGGGAGAAATGGTTAAAAATTTGGCCACGAATGCCAGTCGTTGTTGGGGAATGCGTGGTTGTTGTGTTAGGAGGTTCTGACGAGGTTTACCCATAGCTTTCGATAAACAATTTGTAAGAACTTCCTGGGGGTAACCCCTTGCTGAAAACCGTTTAGAAGATTCAAGTAATTCAATAGAACTGTTTTCAGTGTCAGAACAAATTCTACGTATCCTGATGAACTGAGATAAAGGCAGGTTTTTGATAAGACTTCGTGGATGGAAGCTTGAAAAAGATAATAAGCTATTTCGATCTGTAGGCTTGTGGTAAATAGTGGTTTGAAAATGATTGGATGATGTTTTGACAACTTGCACATCAAGATAATGAATGGTGTCTTTATGAATTTGGTATGTAAGTTGAATGTGTGGATTTATGCTATTCAGACACTCAATCATTGTGGTAAAAGATGATCCGGAGTCATTCGAAATGAGAAAAATGTCGTCAATGTAGCGATAGTAAAGAATGATTTGAGACCACCAAGTGGGATTAGCAATGATGTTATCCTGCTTGTATTGCGACATGAAGATATTAGCATATGCCGGCACTCCGGAAAAACCCATTGATGTTCCTGTGAGTTGTGCATAGAATTTGTGTTGATATTCGAAGTAACTGTTATGTAGACAAAATTTGAGGAGTTGAAGAATGAAAATTTTCTCAATGCCTATATCCTCCATTTGGAGAAGCGCCCATTCGACCGCATCAAGCCCTGCTGCGTGCGGTATTGAGGTATAGAGTGCTGGTACATCAATAGTACATAAATAAATTGAACTTTGAGGATCAATCGCAACTTGTTGTAAAATCTGAAGAAAATGTGTCGTGTCCTTTAAGTATGTGCACCACTTCTGGACAAACTGTTGTAAAAAGTAGTCCAAGAATTTCCCAACAGGATCAAAAATGGAGCCACATCCGGACACAATTGGACGGAATGGTGGATCATTAGGGTCCTTGTGTATTTTAGGGATCATATACAATTGAGGCCTCCGTGGGTTAGTGGTCGTTAGGTAAAGGCGTGTAGCGTCATTTATCCATTCGTTGTCACATGCCACCTTAAGGAGGTTATTAAGCATATCTTGAAGTTGGGCAGTAGGATCAAAAGGAAGTAACATATAAGTGTTGGTGTCCGCAACATGTGATGATACTTTGAGATGATAATACTCAGTATCCATAACCACTATGGCCCCTCCTTTGTCAGCAGGTTGCAAAGTAATCGATGGATTGTTGGCCAGGTTTTGAATGATATTGCGATCGTACTTGGAAACATTACTGTAGTTTTTTGGTCGATAATTGAGTTTTTCAAGATCCTTGTTGACTAGAGTCTCAAAAGTATCCAATGTCTTGTGCGAAATTGGAGGCATAAATGTGCTTTTAGGTTTAAATCGCAACTGGGTCTGTTCAGTTTCTTGATGGTCAGCAACTACAACATTGCTGAAAAAATGGTTCAGTCTAATGGTACGCATGAATTTAAAGAATTCACCCTGTGTTTGGAGAGAAGTGGTGTGGGATGCAGGTAGAAATGACAATCCCCGTCCAAGCAGGGCCTTTTCTTGCTCATTGAGTGTATAGGAAGAGATGTTAATCACTAAATTACTGTTTTCCCACTGCGTAAGGACTTTCCGCCTATTTCCTTTCCCTCTGCGTGTTTTTCGAGTTGTATTTGTTTGAATTGATCTGGATGGGCCGGAGGACGCCCATGATCCATAGCTTGAGCTAAAAAAATGAGGAGGAGGAGAAGTTGATGCTCCTGATGACATAGCGGCAGATGAGGTAGAAGGTCCAGCTTGTTGGGAGAGGACTATGGCTGATGCTGGTGTGCGGTTAACGGTTGTATCTTTGTCTGAGACTAGACTCTCATCAGACGTTGTAGGTGTTTTCTTAGTATCAAACCGCTTGCGGGTGTATATGTCAGCCCAGGTGTAAACCTCATTAAGTTTATAATCAATCGTATCCTGCCTATACTTGCGTAATTTGCCTTCTTGCAATTCTCTTTCATACTTCTCGAGTTTCTGGTTGAGTACTTCTAATTGCAATTTCCAAGAATCAGACTCCATACGCATCTGTAGCTCACTTTTAAGAGAATATATTTCTTCCTCGAGATCTTTGATGGTTTTGGATAATTCCTCTATGATCAACAGTATGAGATCTTAGTCAGACCCCCCAGGATATAGCTGCATGGATTAGCAAATTTAGCGGCACAAATATGGAAATTTAGCGGCA
This sequence comes from Triturus cristatus, assembly GCF_964204655.1. Classification (NCBI taxonomy): domain Eukaryota; kingdom Metazoa; phylum Chordata; class Amphibia; order Caudata; family Salamandridae; genus Triturus; species Triturus cristatus. Next base: position 1,206,501,468 of record NC_140591.1, on the reverse strand, counting down.
CAAATATGGGAATTTAGCGGCAATTTAGCAGCGTTTTATTTGGCAGTTTATCCTACAACAAACACAGATCTCTTTGTTTTTTGAGTTATTTAACACCATGAAGCTATGTATATTTGGTTTATTTACAATGTAGAGACTTTGTTTGTCTTCAAGACTACAAATAGGGAGGGGAGGAGCCTAGCGCGCAACCAAGATGGCCGCGTAGGTGCGAGGCTCCCGAGGACCTCCGCAACCTCCTACATTTATCCTGAATTCATCCTGCCTCGATTGAGGGGACTGTGTTGGTGAGCCTGAGCTGAGGTGGAACCCGTTTTCCGTTCTCGAATCGGACCTCGGGTGCCGGAGTGAGCACCGATTGAAGTTTGCGGCCTTCTTCTCGCCGAACCCCGGATTTGCGTTGGGGGGTGGCCCAGTGGCAAAGTGAACAACAACGGCGGGCCGGGCCTGGCGAGTCGCGTACCCCGCACTTTCGCTTTCGCTTTCTCGCCGTCTTTGCAAGTGAGATCGCGGAGCCTTTTGTGTTGGTGTGGCCTCGCTGGGGGACCCTGCCTGCCTGCCTGCTGTAGCCCACCCTGCCGATCTGGGGTGGCCCCCCCGGAACTCGTGGCCCTGATTGCCTGCCCTCTACGGCATTGCTGGTGCGATTGTGGGACCAGCGGCGATGGCCACGAAACAAGATGGGGATCGGTCAAAGACCAAGTCGACCCGACGTGGCACCGTCCATCCGGCCAACAGCATGGACCGCTATACCCTCCAGAGGGGATCTCCCGGCGGACCGCACAAGTCCCCTGAGGGCCCATCTGATGCCCCGGACTTTTCCACGGATCTGACTCTCCACGACGTCATGGGCGCCATTTCCGAGATTAAGGCCTCGGTGGGCCAGCGGTTCGACACCCTGGCACAGAAGATCGACGCGGTCCTTGTGGACGTTGGCCTGGTGAGGGCCGATCTTTCCAAGACCAACGATCGAGTTGATTCTTTGGCCCACACCGCATCGGGCCTTACAACTGAGGTGGCGGCACTACAACTGGAGGTACGCCGGCTAAGTCAGGCGAGCGCACTTATGAATCGGCGCCTCGAGGATTCCGAGAGTCGGGCCCGGAGGAATAACATCCGCATCATCGGAATACCCGAGGGACGGGAGGAGGCGGCGGCGGATCTATTTGTGGAGGACCTGATCGCTACCCATCTCCAGCCTCGGGGACTGAGTAAATTTTTTGCTGTGGAGAGGGCCCACAGGGTTCCCGGGGGAAGGCCGAAGGTCGGCGCCCCTCCGCGACCTCTCATTGCCCGGATTTTTAACTTTCGGGACAGAGACGCTATCCTGCAAGCTTCCAGACTACATGGGCCGGTTAAGCTGGAAAATATGGAAGTGAACTTTTACCCTGATTTCACCCAAGCGGTCCAGAAGCAAAGACTGAGTTTCCTGGGCGTTAAGCGCCGACTCCGGGACCTGAACTTAAAGTACGCCATGCTCTTCCCGGCCAAGCTGTGAGTGGAGGTGGATGGTCGCACGCACTTTTTTGATCGTCCCGAAGCGGCCGGGGACTGGCTGGACACTCTGTCTGGGGATCGCGATCGAGATGGCGGGGGGGGCGGCGGGAGGAGACGGCCCACTGGATCGGGACTGAGGGGTCAATATTGGGCCTCACTCTGGACGAATACGATGCTACTTTCGATCACGCGTCTGTCTTTGTACATTCCCCTCCCATGGAGGTTGTGTGGGGTCTAGAAGGGGTACTCTTTCCTCCTCTAGGGGGTCTAGCTAGTTTCTTTCTATAGGGGCGACAGGCACACTGCAAGTTGGGGGGGCTGTCCGGGCTCATGCAGGGGTGCAGGGAGGGGGGAGTTTTGTTGGAGTGGGTGGGTTGGGGTGGGGTGTTGTTCGTTTACACCACAAGGCAAACGTATTATTGTGTTATCTCTACAGTGCTCTCTGGGGGACGAGTGATGACTTCTGTTTATGATGGGGGGTAGGGGACTGAGTTTGTTGTCCTGGAATGTCAATGGACTGGGGGACAGGATAAAACGAGGTGTGGTCCTGCAGTTCTTGAAGCGAACCTCGCCCGATATAGTTTTTCTGCAGGAGACGCACCTCATTGGCAACTCCTTTTGCGCCATGAATCGACGGGGCTACCGCCTTGTGGCCCATTCGGGCTTCACGTCTGGTTCAAGGGGTGTGGGCATTATGGTTAAAAACTCGCTCCCGTTGGAGATTGATGAGGTGCGCCATGACGATAGGGGACGTTACACGGTTTTGGTGGGTAGACTGGAGGGCAGAGTGGTCGTTTTTGTGTCAGTATATGTCCCACCGGGGCTGCAGACGGCCACCTTTGCGGACCTGGGGCGCCTCCTCCTTGGCCTTCCAGAGGGGATTCTAGTGGTGGGGGGGGATTTTAATGCTGTAGTTTCCGGAACTGTGGATCGTCACCCCCCTAGGGATCTCCCCCGGGCCCAAGCGTGGTTATCTGGCCTCTTGGATACCCTGGGGCTGGTGGATTGTTGGCGTTTAAAACATCCCACGCAGCTACAGTACACCTTCCATTCAGGGGCTCATGGTAGTCTCTCACAGCTAGATTATGTCCTGGTCCCAGCGGCTTATGTGGGGAGGGTGGGAGAAGTGCGCCATTTGGCACGGGGTATTTCGGACCACTCCCCGCTCTTGTTGCACTTTGATATTTTGTCGAGGGGAGAGGGTAGAGTGGCCCCGATCAATCCCTGGTACCTGCGTGACCCCACCATTCGCGCAGAGCTGATTAAATCCCTTAAGCGCTATTTTGATGAGAATGTGGGGTCTGTGTCATCGGCGGTCTCACTGTGGGAGGCGTTCAAGACAGTACTCCGAGGAGAGGCCCTGTCCCTTATTTCCCACTCCCGGAGGTGCGAGCGGGAGGAGGTGACCCGTGTTGAAGCTGAGATAACCGAGTTGGAGGGTGATCTAGAATGTGGGGTGACGGATGATAAATTACATGTTCTCCAACTCAAGCAAGCGGCCTATAAGGCCCTCGTCACGGAGGCGGCCAGGGGCCTCAGTAGAGAGCAACAGGGGAGACTGTATGATGTGGGTGATAAGGCTGGTAAATTGATTGCGTGGCTGGATAAAAAAGAGAGAGCGAGTCGAGTTGTCCCGTTGATTGAGAAAACGAATGGTGTGTGTGTCACTGAACAGGAGGAAATTGTCTCCTGCTTCGCGGACTATTTCCGTGGGGTGTATTCCCCAGTGTCTTCCCGCTCTGAAGAGGATTCCCATGCCCTGCTCAGAGATATCGCGCTGCCTTCCCTTTCGGAGGAGGACAGGGTGTTGTTGGACGCCGCTCCAACCTCCGATGAAATTGCCCTCGCCATACGCTCGGTCGCTTCCGGCAAGGCCATGGGTCCTAATGGTCTTCCCATCGAGTTGTATAAGCTGCGACCGGATACGCTGGCACCGCATCTCCGTGCTATGTTCCTTGCGGCCCACTCGGTGGGTTCCCTCCCGCTAGACCAGCGTCTGGCTACCATCGTGGTTATCCACAAGGAGGGGAGGCCACGGGACCGGGTCACATCCTATCGACCCATTTCGTTATTGAATGCGGAGCCCAAAATTCTCGCCAAGGTTTTGGCCAATCGGCTGGTCGGCGTGGTGTGTGACTTGGTCCACCAGGACCAGTCCGGCTTTATTCCCCATCGTAACACAGCGCTTAACCTGCGGCGGTTGCATGGGGTGCTCGCACGTGTCCCGTTCATACGGGAGCCGGCCATCTTGGCATCCTTGGACGCCACTATGGCGTTTGACACACTTGAATGGCCATATATTTGGGCGATGCTCGCGAAATTTGGGTTTGGCCCAGGGTTCATCAGCTGGGTTAAATTGTTGTACTCTGGCCCACTGGCGCAGGTGGTTGTGAACGGTAGAGTGTCGGCGCCGTTCGAGTTGGGCAGGGGCACGCGGCAGGGCTGCCCGTTATCGCCGCTCCTTTTTGCGCTTGCCTTGGAGCCCCTGGCGGAGTGGCTGCGGTGGGAACCTTCTATTCGTGGTCTCCGCTGGACCCCCGAGTATGAGGACCGCGTGTCTCTATATGCTGACGATATTCTCCTGTACCTGGCTTCCCCACGTAAATCACTGATAGTACTGGTTGATGTATTGCAATCATTTGGTCGTAACTCCGGCCTTGTCATCAACTGGGCTAAATCGTGCGTGTATGTTCTCTCTGGGGAGGCTCCTATCCTTCCGCGGGGCTGACCTATCCAGATTGCCCCGCAGGGATTTAGGTACCTGGGTATCTTCATCACCCTAGACGCGGAGGCCCGGTATGATCGAAACCTGCTGCCCCCCCTCCAGCGCCTGAAGGAGGATGTCGCGCGTTGGCGGCGTTTGCCGCTCTCGCCGCTCGGCCAGGCGGCATTGTTTAAGATGATGTCGCTGCCGCGTTTCCTGTACGCTTTGCAGAATACAATGGACCTCGTCCCGGCGCGCTACTTCCGCGAGGTGGAGAGTTTGCAACGCCGCCTGTTCTGGGACGGAAGACCGCGTATCGCCCTGGCGAAGCTGACGCTCCCGTGGTATGACGGGGGGATAGCCCTCCCGGATATTAAACGGTATTATTGGGCCTCCCAGCTGGCTGCGATTAATCACGGCCTATACGGGCCCGCCCTAAACCCGGCCTTTGAAATGGATAAGATGCTACTGCCGGGTGGTGACTATAATCGAGCGCTCTACTCCAGCTCGCTCGACGCACGTCTGACGGGCCCCACGCGTGTCATGGTACGTGTGTGGCACGCGGCTAATGTAGCGATGGGGTGGAAGGATCGTTTGACCCGGGCGTCACCACTGTACGCATCTGAGCAGTTGGGCTCCCTGTGGACCTCGAAGGGCTTCCAGAAGTGGGACATGATAGGCATCAGCAGGGTGGGGGATCTCTGGATGAGGGGGGGATTCAAAACGTTCGAGATGCTGCAGACGGAATTCCAGTTGCAAGACAGGGAGTACTTTCGGTATATGCAGATCCGTCATGCACTATGCTCCGTCTTCCCGGACGTCGCCTCCATCCCGGAGTACTCCCCTCTGGAAGATAGAGTGCTGGATGGACATGTACCGGAAAGCACGATCTCGTTAATCTATAAAAAACTGATCAATGACCGCGCGGGATTGCTGCTTGATCTTCGCGAGGCTTGGGTTGCCGATGGATTGGAGCTGGATGACGAGGACTGGGTCTCTGCGGTGGCCTCCCCGAAAGAGGTGGCCATACCGGCCCGCCTTCGCTTCGTCCAGCTCAAGATATTCCATAGGGTCTACATAACGGGGCCAAGGCTATTGCGTATGGGCTATGCTGTGGACGGGTTGTGTAAGCGTGGGTGTGGTTCTTTGGGGACCTTTCTTCATATTTTGTGGGAATGCCCAGAGGTGGAGCGATTCTGGCGTGGTGTGCATGAGGTCCTGCGGGTGGTTACGCTTGTGCCGCTGCTGCCCGAAGCGAGGAGATGCCTGTTGAACGTGTGGGAACCAACGGACTATTCGGCGCCACAGACGTGGTGGGTGACTCTGGGATATATGGTGGCTAAGTGCGATATTGCTCAGCTGTGGGGTTCCCAGAGGCCCCCGACTGTTTCGGCCTGGAAGGACAATATGGACTGGTGCATGTTTCGGGAAAAGGTGGTGTATGTAGCGAGAGGTAAGCCTGGGACATGGGTGAAAGTATGGGGCCCCTGGAACGCCTACCATGGGGGAATCTGTGCCCCGCCGTTATTGCCCGATCCATCGCCTGCCCCGTCCCCTTAGCCGGTTTAGCTCTCCGGTACCGGGCACTGAGTCCACCCAGTCCCTGTTCTGACCTTCCCCCCCCCCTTGATACTCCTATGGATTGGTAGGGTCCCCCTTCTAGGGGAGCACATGCTGCTGTTTTCGATCGTGGGTTGCCTTGTGGTTTGATCTTGTTTGTTGTTATTTATGTTTTAAAAGAAACCGTCATGTGGGGTCCGGATGGTGTGGCCATCAACGCGGCTAACTCCTGTACGTTTCCCTTTGCCGCAGCCTGTGTTCTACTGTGTGTATCTTATGCTCCTCTTGTTTGCTAGCGGCCGGCCTGAAGGTTGTAGGCCCATCTTTGTATATTCTTTGAACTTTGTAATAAACGGTTTCAAAAAAAAAAAAAAAAAGACTACAAATAGGACATAAACCTGTTACTGAATAAATGCCCAGGGTAAAAGTGGGGGATGTGGTGGGATTCAGTATTTCTCATCAACCCGGAAGTACATTGCTAGTTGTAAACATGGCCAAAGAGGGTTTACTCTGAATTTAAGTTTTGAAAAGGCGCAGCCCGTTTAGGGCAGCTTCTCTCTTTCCTGATTTATTTTTTCTCCTTGAAATTGAAATTGCATGTATACAGCGCTTACTGCCCCATACTAGGCATTTAAGTGCTTTGCGGCAAGTACCAAGCTACTCCAGATCCAAAATGTAGTGGTTAGTCCATTCATTGCTTATATTGGGATTCGTTTTATGCTCTCAAAGAAACCATTCCATGCATCTCTTCCAGTTTCTTAACAAATGGTGTATACAAATTAATAGATATTGTTAGGTAGCAGGAATATGGTTTTAAAGAAAAAAGAGAATAAAGCAGACAGGCAGGCATTCAACAGAGTAGTCTATATACACAGGAGGCATGTAGAAGGGAAGGAGAGAGCCATTCAAAATAAATTAAATAGGAGAAAGTTGAAAATTTAAGTCAAGGTTACATTTTCGTGCAGCGTTTTAGGAAGTTAGTGAATAGTTATTTTGCGATAGCCTACAATCTGTGGATGCGTAAACCTGTAGAAAGAGACAATGAACCATCTGCTGAAGGGCCCAATTCCATTGTTAAATTATGCTCTAAAAGAATGCGGGGCTACCAGCATGCATGATAATCTCCGTCTTGTAATGAAATGGCGATTTTCCAAATAAAGTGCCATGAGAATCTGAATTCTATTTAAGACACCGAGGCTAACATTATCCTACCTGCCCTCCCTGTGTGGGCATAAGGGATAAAAATGAGAGAGATATAAGTGCAATTATATATTATAAAATCATAAAATGTGTAAGATTATTTCACTAGCACCCTTTAACAGTGACCAAGTCACCATAACCACACTCTCTCAGATGCATTGAATTAGTTATATAGCGCCACTCATACCAGTGTAGGGTGTCCGAGCACTTTACATCACACAGAGACAATCAATCATACGTGTGTAAATCAGTGTATAGGAAATGTTACATAAGCCAAAGGACTAAAAGTGTAGGAGTCACATGTCATCCATACTCGTAGGCAGTATAGTTTAAGAGTGCTTGGTGCGGAGAAGCACAAACGCAGAGTCGAAAAAGAAACAGCAGAGTTGGGAGTTTTCTTTAATAATAGCCAAATTAACTCTTTTTGCAACATTAATCAATGTTCTAATAATGTATACTTTGCGGTGTGTATGCAGTTCTGGGATGAAAGGTAATAGCTCGCTGTTCTATATTAGGACTTTAAGTTATAAATTGCAAGTAACAAAAGGATGTCTCTTTTGAAAGCAGTAACCTGCTGATCTGTTTACATCCTACGCATTCTGTAATCTACTTGGTATACGTTCTTTGCAGCAGGCACATTAACCCTCTGCACTAACTTCACCCAAGTCAAACCCTGAACTACACAAAATGCTGATCTATATCCAGGAAGATAATTAATCACAGGAGTTATCTTGACATTTATGTGAAGCCTGGTCATTGCCCGCGGAAAGAAACGCTGCGGCAGGTGCTTCAAAAGCTTAATAAACTTTCATTGACGGCGCCCCCAGGAAGCCAGCACCCTAAAGCCGGCCCTGAATCAGAGTGCAACGTATATACAATCTATAGCCCTTCTGCTGCAGCGGCCAGCACGGGTCGATCCTTCACTTTTCTACCGCTGCTGAAAAGAACTCAGGCGATATGGATTCCCACTATTGCCTGTGGAAGCAAATGTTAAGGGCGAGAGACGCCTCCCAGCTCACAGCAGCTTACCTGGGCCTCTGGGCCTCCCGAGACGACGACGACGACGATCCGACGATCCACCACCAGCCAGACAACAATACAATGACGATCCAGACCAGCAGCGCCGCTCCAGACCAGGTGAGTCGCGTCGTCATCGAGTCGTCAGCACTGCCTGCTGTGAGGACCCCCCCTAACCCCCTTCTATTGGTCTATTGGACCCGTGGCAAGAGCCACTGGCCCAATAGAACAATAGAAGAGGAAGAGAGGCGCGTGATCTGCTGTCTGCTGCTGGATGGGGGTGGGATACCGCCAGGATGCCAGGATTTCGCGGGCAGTTTTGTAAAAATCGCGGCATTTTTACAAAAGTGCCGATTTTGCAAATTTTTTGCAAATCGCGAAATCCTGGGGGGTCTGCTTAGTAGCATTTGTTAAGTATAGCGTACCACTTATCCATAAAGCTTGTATTGAGATGGAATCGAAATAACATTGGTTTTATAGCTAGACGTAAACCTCTTGGGATCCTCTTGGCTTTGTGATATTGAACAAGGGTTGACGCGTGCAATTTTTGGTTAAGCTGTCTCCTTGTTATGAATTCAAGTTGACGTAGTTGTTGGGTAATGGTTCCTCCATGAGTGTCAGTAGTTTTGACTTCTTGAATAAGAGCATAAATTTCAGTGGATTCATCAGAGGTATAAGCTTTGGTGTTAGCTCTATTGTCTGTGATGTTAGTAATAGTGTCGAAAGACATGTTGATCGGATGGGTGTTGCTGCTGAGACAGTACAATCAGATAAATGACGGGAGGCAGCGCACTCCTATTTATTCGAGATAGAAAATAGATTTTGTCACTATATTCTCTTAAAAGTGAGCTACAGATGCGTATGGAGTGTGATTCTTGGAAATTGCAATTAGAAGTACTCAACCAGAAACTCGAGAAGTATGAAAGAGAATTGCAAGAAGGCAAATTATGCAAGTATAGGCGGGATATGATTGATTATAAACTTAATGAGGTTTACACCTGGGCCGACATATACACCCGCAAGCGGATTGATACTAAGAAAACACCTACATCGTCTGATGAGAGTCTAGTCTCAGACAAAGATACAACCGTTAACCGCACACCAGCATCAGCCATAGTCCTCTCCCAACAAGCTGGACCTTCTACCTCATCTGCCGCTATGTCATCAGGCACATCAACTTCTCCTCCTCCTCCTTTTTTAGCTCAAGCTATGGATCATGGGCGTCCTCCGGCCCATCCAGATCAATCCAAACAAGTACAACTCGAAAAACACGCAGAGGGTAAGAAAACAGGCGGAAAGTCCTTACGCAGTGGGAAAACAGTAATTAAGTGATTAACATCTCTTCCTATACACTCAACGAGCAAGAAAAGGCCCTCCTTGGACGGGGATTGTCATTTGTACCTACATCCCACACCACTTCTCTCCAAACACAGGGTGAATTCTTTAAATTCATGCGTACCATTAGACTGAAACATTTTTTCAGCAATGTTGTAGTTGCTGACCATCAAGAAACTGAACAGACCCAGTTGCGATTTAAACCTAAAAGCACATTTATGCCTCCAATTTCGCACAAGACATTGGATACTTTTGAGACTCTAGTCAACAAAGATCTTGAAAAACTCAATTATCGACCAAAAAACTACAGTAATGTTTCCAAGTACGACCGCAATATCATTCAAAACCTGGCCAACAATCCATCGATTACTTTGCAACCTGCTGACAAAGGAGGGGCCATAGTGGTTATGGATACTGAGTATTATCATCTCAAAGTATCATCACATGTTGCGGACATCAACACTTATATGTTACTTCCTTTTGATCCTACTGCCCAACTTCAAGATATGCTTAATAACCTCCTTAAGGTGGCATGTGACAACGAATGGATAAATGACGCTACACGCCTTTACCTAACGACCACTAACCCACGGAGGCCTCAATTGTATATGATCCCTAAAATACACAAGGACCCTAATGATCCACCATTCCGTCCTATTGTGTCCGTATGTGGCTCCGTTTTTGATCCTGTTGGGAAATTCTTGGACTACTTTTTACAACAGTTTGTCCAGAAGTGGTGCACATACTTAAAGGACACAACACATTTTTTTCAGATTTTACAAGTTGCGATTGATCCTCAAAGTTCAATTTATTTATGTACTATTGATGTAACAGCACTCTATACCTCAATACCGCACGCAGCAGGGCTCGATGCGGTCGAATGGGCGCTTCTCCAAATGGAGGATATAGGCATTGAGAAAATTTTCATTCTTCAACTCCTCAAATTTTGTCTACATAACAGTTACTTCGAATATCAACACAAATTCTATGCACAACTCACAGGAACATCAATGGGTTTTTCTGGAGCGCCGGCATATGCTAATATCTTCATGTCGCAATACGAGCAGGATAAAATCATTGCTAATCCCACTTGGTGGTCTCAAATCATTCTTTACTATCGCTACATTGACGACATTTTTCTCATTTCGAATGACTCCGGATCATCTTTTACCACAATGATTGAGTGTCTGAATAGCATAATTCCACACATTCAACTTACATACCAAATTCATAAAGACACCATTCATTATCTTGATGTGCAAGTTGTCAAAACATCATCTAATCATTTTCAAACCACTATTTACCAAAAGCCTACAGATCGAAATAGCTTATTATCTTTTTCAAGCTTCCATCCACGAAGTCTTATCAAAAACCTGCCTTTATCTCAGTTCATCAGGATACGTAGAATTTGTTCTGACACTGAAAACAGTTCTATTGAATTACTTGAATCTTCTAAACGGTTTTCAGCAAGGGGTTACCCCCAGGAAGTTCTTACAAATTGTTTATCGAAAGCTATGGGTAAACCTTGTCAGGACCTCCTAACACAACAAACACGCATTCCCCAACAACGACTGGTATTCGTGACCAAATTTTCAACCATTTCTCCCAACATAAGGAACATCATTAATTCCCGCTGGGAACTTCTACAACATGAGGAGGATTTTCATGACCTGTTTCAACATAAACCCTTGTTTGCATATACTAGAGGAAGGAATTTACGTTCTCTCTTAAATTCCCCGGTCATCACTAAGGAACCAACTGTACATCATGGTACGAGAAGATGCTTATCTTGTATTCATTGTAACAATGTAATAACAGGAAACATGTTAACCCATCCTTTATCTGGCATGAAGATACAGCTCAAACACACCAGCGACTGCAACACAGCAAACGTCATTTATTGTATAAAATGTCCTTGCGGAAAAGCATACGTAGGGAAGACCGAACGAAAAATCAAAACCCAAATAACTGAATATAAATCCAGAATCAGACACAAGAACACTACCTCAAGCCTTGCAACTCATTGGACCGAGGCCAAACATACGATTTCACAACTGCGGTTCCAAGTTATTGAGACAATAAATGTTCGACCAGGTTTAGATGTAACCAACATGTTGTTACGCAAAGAAATTTACTGGATCCAAAAACTACATACTCTGACCCCATCTGGTCTTAATGACCGTCTGGATATGTCATGTTTCTTATAATAAGTTTATCTCAAGTAAACCTCAGGATTCCCTCTACACTTAATCCCTCTCTCCCATATCATCTATATTTTCTTCAAATTACACACCTGCATCTGGATGCCATAATCCTGCCTCTCTCTCTCCCCATTCATCACATAACGCTTTTAGGTTTTTGGTGTTTACTATTTGCACTTCCTCTATACCATTCTGGTTGATCCGCCTCCTTTCCACTATTGTAGTATTGGTTTATTATTTTCTACAACAGCTAACTTTAATACCAGCTATTTTTTACACTAGCTATCCTCTTCGCAGTGTCTCATGCATTTGCGATCAGTCAGTTGTCTCACTTAGTCTTGTACACATTGGCTCTGCGGCCCGACATCGGATCCGTTGTCGACCATTCCTTTACCGTTTTTTCTAGCAATTTCTTACTTCTTTGTGTTTTTCATGAGGTATTTTTATGATTCATTCCCCATTATCTGTGCACTTGTTCATAGTAGTACTAGACCTTTACCATTACATCATGGCGGGACCCCCGCCTGTCCCGTTTTTAACTTTAATATGGCCCACACAGGACGTCACCCACTGGAGCCGTCCTTTCTTTCTAGTCTTTATTTAGCGGCACTTTGCTAATCTCGCGAGTATTCACCCCAGGTACTGGTCTTTACCTGTTTCAACGGTTCGCGTTCTTCTTCCCCGACATTCACGTAAGTTTTTCTCTATTTTTTTCCTTATAACTCCGGTCGCTCCTTTGATCGTTTTTCGTTTTTTCGAAGGGACTGTACCACTATTCTCATCCGTACATTTTATCGTTTTTTTAGCTCAACACCATATTGTTCCACCCCGCGAACAGCTGTTGGTAAGTGGGAAGCCACTGTTCCTCACATTTTATCACTTTTTTTCACTTTGTTACCCAGTACTTTTCCTCCAACTTTCATCGTTGTTTCTCCCGCAGCATTATATCGGCTGGTATTTATGTTTTTACCCGCATCCTTACCCTCGATGAGGTTCTTTGTGGTACATTAGACGAGGTGAGTTCACCTCGCCATGTATACCTCCGATCTTTTTCCTCTTTTCCTAATTTTCCAATAGAGCTCAGATCATCATACTTTTGATTTTCACCATGGTGCACGACTTTATTTGGTGGCGTGGTTCTTTCTGCCTTCATTTCAGCACAGTAAATTGTTGTAATCATACACTCCATAAACTGGGTCTTGTTTCACTACTGACGTAGTGTGGCTAATAGTATGTTGAATCATTTGTAATGGCTCTCAGTGGGTACAATCAGTATGTGTTTGATTATCAGTAATTCAATTATTATTGTGTTTTTGTCTTTAGATTGCCCCTGACGAAGGGACGTGCCGGTCCCGAAATGCATTGGGCTCATCTTTATCCTCTCATGTACTAAACTGTGTTAAACAATAATATACCTTGTTCATTTACTGACATAAGTGTATCAGTATTAGGATGCGCTACAAGTGATGTGTTCTGTAAAAAAATGAACTAAATGTATATGTGTGAAAATGATTTACATATATGAATTAATATATGTTTTCTGAATTCAATTGATTTGTTTGATTACTTTGCATTTGAAAAGGTGATTATTAATCAAGGGTCATAGTCACCCCCAGCACTGTGCGCAGTGGCAACTTCCGCATGGTTAGTTTCTTTTTCTTCCTGGGGCATAGCATGTGAGCCAGCCCTAGTGGGTGAGGTCCCTGGGCCCGTAGAAGACTCAGGGAGGGGGGCAGCCTGGCCCTCTCATTTTTGATTAATTTATTGGCCCTGGATTATGGGGCCCCATGCTTTTAGAGGCTCAGAGAGGGGGCCCCCTTCCATTACAAAATGTGCCAGTCTCCAGTGGATGAGGTCCCCAAGGCAAAAAGTGGGCCTAGGAGGGGGTTGTGTGCCCCCTCCCACTAAAACAACATACTGGGTCCGAGGGGTTGGGGTCCCCCTGGTGGGAAAAGGCCTGGGGAGGGAGCCACATGCACCCCTCCCCCAAAAACTAAACCTCTGTTTCCCCTGGGCCCTACCCCACCCTGTTTTAAAAAAAGAATACAATTAGCTGTGGATTCCCATATTCTCCGCAAATTTGTGGCAAATTAAAAGCAATATTTAGCCCCAGGCCTAGTGGATCAGGGTATTCTTCCATTACCCCGTGTGTCTTTTTGGTTTGAGGTGGTGGCAGTCAATCGATCTGAGCTTGATATCTCTCAGACTCCACAGATAGTGCACATTCCACTTCACTTCTCTCAACCCAGATGTACATACAATTCTTTGTTTTGGTTCAGGCCCTGTGAGGTTATAGATCTTAATTCCAAAATATATCTACATTCTAATTAAGTTTTGATTCCCGATTACCTCCTCTTGGTAGTTTGGGATTGTGATCAGTTGCATAGCCATGGCATAGCTCTTATCCATTGGTGCCATTAACAACCAGGACAGGAACTATGCCATGGCAAAACACACGGAGAGTGTGCATGAAAGCAATTGGGAATCAATTAAATTCCATGCAACCAAGACAAAGAATTGCATGTACATCTGGATTTAACGAAGTGAAATGTGCCTAAGGACACCTCCTGGACCCTTGATTGTGTGATCTCTATTGAATTAAATGCCCTTAATCTAGTTTTTTTTTTTTATGCCCGGAATGGACTCTAACAATTATATGTACTTGATGAATCCAAGTAAATGTATTGTGGGAGTGGTGGAATTTTAGACCCCATGATGAGAAAGACTTAAGGGTTTATTCAGACTGGTCCCACTGTTGCTTTTTTGGTGCTGCTTTGGCGGTCTGCCAGCTTGATTTAGATGTTGCCTGAATACTGGAGGGAAGACCACCGCAGTCCTACCTCCTCCGTCAGAATCGTTCTCCCACTTCGACAGCATCAAAGGCAGAAACTGCTGTCAGTGGTAGTCCCACCGAGATTCCCGGTGTCCAGATTATGATGTGCCTTTCCGTTGCGGCAACTGTGGCATGAAAACCTCCAAGCGCAAGTTGGCAGAATAGATTAAAAAGAGGGGACAACTCACCTGCTTTTGAGGTCCCACCACCTAATTCATCTAGAATGTCATTGTCTAGGTCCTTCCTGTGCTGCAGCTAGTAGACAATGATGCAAAGCCACCCTGTTGTCGCTGGGAAATAAGGAAGGTGTTTTTGTTGGGTGTGGGTGTACATTCAATAGTGTGTGTAAGTCTATATGTAACAAAAATGAGCAGTACACATTACCTACATGTACATTTTGACAGATTCACAACATATATGTGTAATGAGATGAAAATAAGTAGTACTCACCAGTCTGCACACCATCATGGCCTCACTTCATCTGGACTCTGCTGCCAAGACACCTCCAGCACAATGGGAACATCTAAATCAGCTCTGCACCTTCCCGCCAGTATGATAGCGACAGAGTACTGTTACCCAGCAGAGAAGACAGCCATGGTGGTGGTCGCCTGTCTACTAGCTCAACATCTAAATACGGTGGGCAGACAGCTGTCAGCTTGACGGAGTATTGGGACCACTGCCATGGTGGGACGGCAGTAGTCCCACCAAGATCTAAATCACACATATAGTTGTAAAAACATTTTTTTTTAAATGATTCAAATTGATGGAATATGAATTGGACAGTTGGAGTGTATTCAGTGTATTACGAATGAATTAGAGATGGAATTCACATAAATGATCATGACATAAACTTCTTTGAATATTATGTTTATAATTCTTATTTAATTCTACCAGGCACAATGCAATATAAATAATCAAAAAAACAAGAATGATCATATGATAGCATTGGACAGATATTGATGTGGTTTGTCGTTTTAATTAGGTTTGGGAAGGTTTCTAAGATTTTCATGTTTTTGATTTGTCGCTGGCAATTTAACACTGAGATTCCCATTGAACAGACATGGAATTACATTTCCCAGGTATCTTGGGAAAAGGAAATCATGGAATCTCAACATTGTGTGCTATATGTGGAAAAAACTGAGTAACAATATCCCGTGAACAAGACAATGATTGGCCAAAACGTATAGGGATATGTTGTTTTTCTGTCAAATGCTTCCTGGCACAAATAAGTAACCACTGCTCGGTTTCCAGAGTGCAGAATATGTGATCAGGTGCTGTTTTTGGAATAGATAACAATACCTTGGTTTTAGTATGAATTGTGAAGCTATTTGTTATGGTTTTAACCAACCAAACAATAAAGTCAATCAATCAACATAAATTGTATCATAAAAAATAATGTATAATTATACAGCCTAAAAATAACAATTTTTTAATAGTTCATAAATAAAACATCACTGAAATTAAACCTAAAAAAGATAATCTGCAACCCATAATGGAACTGTAGGAAAATTAACCTCTCTGAAGGGTCATCCAAATCATTTGCCTTACTCCTACTTTTTGTCTGACCTTCTTTTTGTTGGCCTTAGAACTTTGGGCACTTTACCACTGCTGACAAGTGCTAAAATGCATGTGCTCTCTTCTCTGATCATGGTATAATTGGTTTACACCTGTTTGGCAAATGTAATTTACTTTTAAGTCGCTTGTAAAGTGATATCCCATATACACAGGATCTGTACATAAAATGCTTCTTGTGGACCTGTAGCACTGATTGTGTCTCCCACAGAAATAGCCTTTCAAACCTGTCTCAGGCCGGCCATTTAATTATTGCTAACTAAAATACTAATATATATGGGGTTTTTAAAAATGAAAAAACATGTATACTTATCTTTGATATTATGTCCCACTATGGGCCATATGTAGGAAGCCTAATACCGGTTGGTAACGGCCGATTTTCGGTAAATATACCGTTACCGACCGGTATTTAGGCTTTTGCTATGTAGGGGGATCATTTCAGGATTCGGTAATTTACCGAATTGGTAAATACCGAATCCTGAAATGAGATGTAGGGGGAGTGTGTTGTGGGTGTGGGGATTCGTTATTTACCACCAGCTAAAAGTTGGTGGTAAATGACGAATAGGTGTAAAAAAGCATTTTTGTGCACTTTGAAGTGTGCAATGTGGCAGACATACATGCCCTTAGGGCATGTATGTGCGCCACATGTGCACACATGGACGAATCAGGGGTGCAACAGGGTGTCAATGTGACACCCTGCCACCCATGATGATGCCTCCCCCATTACCGATTCGGTATTTACCGATTCGGTAATGGCAACTGGCTTCCCATTCATTCCTATAGGAATGAATGGGAAGCCAGTTGCCATTACCGAATCGGTAAATACCGATTCTAAAATACCGACACTTACCGATTCGGTATTTTTTTACCTACATTACATTTACCGATTCATAAATCCCGAATCGGTAAAATTCGGTATTTAAGAATCGGTAAATGTAATTTACCTACATATGGCCCTTAATTTTTGCAGTCACTGTACTTTTATGAACAACATAGTGGTCAAATTATATTTCCAAATTGTTATTCAGATTCCATACCATAAGAAAGAGATGTAGTGCAAGGTAATACGAGCATTTTGCAAATACCACCATTAACACGGGCTGCCCTCACAGCAACAAAAATTGGCACTTTGGCAGGCAGGTGAGTGGAGATGTGTCAGAATGCCATTGTGCAAAGCATCCATAAGATGTTGCTCACCTCTACCTACGCAGACTTCCAGTGAGTTTCTCCTACTATTTCTAGCACCCTGCAGAGTCAATGGGAGGAAGACCTTACTCAGCCAAGCCCCACTATTTTTGACTTCTCTGCCTCTGGAACTAAGCCAAATCGAGGGCAATAACCAATTTCGCAAAATTTTGAAAATATGATTATATAATCTTTAAAAAATGTAACGCTGTATTGCAGGGTTTAGCGCATGTGCAGTGTGCACCTGGCCGTTGACGGAGGAGCATGAAAACCCATATCAAATAAAGTATTATCTGGGAAATTACCCACTATTGTGGAAGTCTTCGGGTCCATCTCTGGTCAAAGTCTACTGCATCCAGTATAGTACACCATCATGGGGTGGTGGGAGCCAGGTCGGTCCATGATGGTACACGATTAACTCTGCCACTCAGGTGCTCAGTGTGGCTATGTGAAGGCCTGCATAGGTATATTTATTTCTTCTGCAATATTGTAGTTGGTGCAGGTTTTTTCACCCTCACTGTGCTTGGGAAAATCCCACCGCATGCAAATAATAGTGCTACATCCCTGTTTCAACAGCTATCGAGCCCTAAATAATTCTTCTATTTGTAGGTGGTTTCAAGGATTTATCATTTTGTATTGTACAATACACAATTCTAAATTCCTAATGAACAGTGGAGACTGTCTTAAATTTTAGCAAGTGCCTCGAGTTTTAAAATGTATTGCAGTACTCTAACCACATTAAAATGCAAATTCCTGCAACCACATTTCACATTTGATCTTCCACTTGCCAGTTAGCTGTTCACAAATGCCAGTAGGCTTTGGTATACTAGCAATCCATTTAAATTGGGCTTCCTGCTGTGCAGAAAAGAATGTCTTCCTGTTGCTTTGGAGACACTTATGGAACATTCTCAAATAAGTCTGTACAAAAAAACTCAGCATGTGATAGTTTCTGCATCAAAGAATAATTTTGAATTCCACATTATGTTCCGATCCCACAATGTGAATTTCTTTCTACAGTTCTCAGCATAAAATTGAAATTCTCGATTAATGAGTCATATGTTTGTCTCCTCTTGGAAAGAAAACAACTTGGCAAACTAAGAAATTCAATTGAAGCTGAAGTGTGGTAATAATGGTTGTAAAGTCAATATGTTTGGAAGATAAAATATACCATTATGCATTAAGCATTTTACGTCACATGCCATGTTTTCATTGCCAATAATAAACTTAAAATCAAACATCTTTTCCTGCTCGCTTTGTTTACTGTGTATTCACATTTGAAACCTCGATTTGGACCTTTTCCTATTTTAAAACCTGCAAATAGACTATAGCAAATAATGTTTTGACAGACTTTATTTGAAGTGTACTAAAATTGTAAATACGCCTCTTTAAAGTTGGCCGAACACAGTTTTAAAACAATGAATTAATAACATGTAGAACGCCAATACTCATATCAAAAATATAACATGAAATACTATCTCTGCACTTAGAACATATTCCGGAACCATAAGTGGAAGCCATCGCCAGGTTTTTATGAAGGTATAAGCATGGTGAGGATTTCCTGGGGGACAGATCACACTAAGAGCGCATGGTAAGTCTTCTTTAGAACGTGCCCTGTGTTGTAATTTTAGTGTGATAAGCAGCAGCAGATAAAGATGCAAAGCTTAGATGGTGTAATCAAACAACTTTGACAGTGGCAATCATTTTGAACTGAATCTGCAACGGAATATGATGATTTGAGTCTTTAAAGGAAGCAATATAGAACACCAAACACAGAGCAAAAAATCACAGCACAAAAATTCAGAGGCTCAACGGAGTGACGAGGGGAATAATAGCACAGTACAACAATCTAACAACATTAAAAAAAAAAACAAAGACAAATGGACACCAAGCAGCACAGCCATCACAGAACAAAATAGAGCAACACAACCACTCACCACAACAGCATCTGAAAGCAACACAAGAAAAACAACATAACACAAAATAACACCACATCACACAGCAAAAGCAACATAACACAATGACAAAGAATGTCAACATACCAAAACTGTCAAAAGTATGTGATGCTGTGTCCCACCAACAACCGTGTTGTTAACAAGAGCACCCTTACATTATTTTATAAAAGAAAAGTAGCAAAAATCTAACATTTTGTACCAACATCTAATAGATTCAACTATATGATTTAGCTCTCTGGGGTTGTTTAACTTTTTAAGAATTGTGATAATCCAGAATAATCTTTGTTCCTATCATGTTTTTTGCAAACATAGTGAGAAAACAATGAGCAAAAAGACTATAGGCCTCATTTTGATGACAGTGAGACCACAACCAACAACCCATTGGTGGTGGTCCCACGGCCATCGATAGAAGTGGTCCGACCAACGAAATATGATCTGGTGGTCGGAGTCATCGGTCGCAGGGTCAGACTGCTGCTTTTCCGACGGGCAGCAGTCTGACCGTAATCCCTACAGTAGAGGAGAAGTCAGTTTCCCTTGGCCTGTACATGGACAGTCAGATAGAAAGGGACTTTAGGGCACCCTAGAAGCGCCCTTGTCCCCCATTGGCCTCCGCTATGGGGCTTGAGTAGCACATGTGGTGCCCCCCCAAACATCCATGGACTCTGTGCCAGGCACCATATGGTGCCTCACACCTGGTGCATGGATGTTTGAAACAGGCCTATTTCTATTCAGGTTTGTGCTTCCGCCCTTTTCCGGGCTGCTGCAAAAGCTAAAATAGAAAATGCCATGTTTCCACCAGCCTTCACGGCGGCCAGATTGTAATTTGGCAGGTGGAACAGCCGAACACATATCAGCCAGTATCCATCCGCAAAGATGATGGCAGTCGGACGCGCATCCGACTGCTATCATAATAAGGCACTTTATTTGAAATCTGTAAAAAAGATCAAGCATCATGATAAAAGCCATTATTTTTGTATACACATTTTTTTATGGTTATCTTTTTTAGCACTGATGAAGCTAAAGACTTTCCATGACACAGGTTTAATGAAGCAATCTATAATTTAACTGGAGAGTCTGGTGACTCATGAAAAAATAATTGACCACTGAATGGTTAAATTAGAAATGTTTTTTGACACTAGGGAATCATTTGGTGTATGAAATAAGAAGGGAATTATACTTAAAAATTTGATTTGAATTTTAACTTTGAATGTTTGGAAAACCTCCATGGATTTGTCACTACTTTCATCCTCCCTCTGTTTTCCTAGCACTTACGATCACAAAGAGACACCCAACTCCTTAAGACAGGCACAACAATGAACCTCGTCTAAAATGTACGATTTTAATTGCAGCCCATATATTCCCCTTAGCCATTACCTATTTACATTAAAGACCTATAAATGGTGTTCCTTTACCTTAAACATATCCAAGCCACCACAAACGGAATTTGACACTAGCCTAAGCTATTGGAAGAAAAAGAAAGTTAAGGGATGATGAAAGTAGAATTAGGGTAAAGAATATTACTGGAAATTAATTAAAACAGTCCCTCATTTTCATCCTTTTCATCTACAACCCAGCATGTCGTAGTATGGAAGACAGTGGAATGTATTTTTCTTTATCAGTGGTCCCTTTTCAAAAACATTCCACTAGTCTTCTTGAGGTATTTGTAATGTTCATTTCAGAAAGAAAAACTAACAATGAACATACTGCAAGCAGAACACTGCTATGAAAAGTGATATTTGCCTTCCTAACATCTCCAATCATAATTAAAGGTAGGCGTGGCCATGCATGTCATTGCCACATAAAACCTCCACCTAACTTCACCCATGTCACAGATATATCATTAACAGATCTGACCAGTAAGGATCTGAGAGGCTTTTAATCTATGTTTTCATAAACCAATGATATTGTCATCTTAAGCCATCTTCTGGTTGTAGCATTGTAAGACTTGAAGCACTTACTAGTGGCCAGTAAAAATGATAAACAAACTGTCATTCTGATAAAAAGAATATCATACTGATGTATTTACCTGATGCTTCATGTAGGGATGCATGCTTACCAAGAATGTACTTTCATGAAGACAGTACCAGGTCAAAAAACGTCACCAAGAAATACAATGTGACACATCTTTGGAGTGGCCAGCTCACTAGAAGACCATGCGAATCCAGGACCTCCACAGTGGTCTTTGAATGCATGCAAACCCACCCAATGTACATACACACCAAGGCTGTTAAGATCAAACTGAAATTCTAGCTGAAGAAATTGTAAGACCAAAAATATATCACATTCCAGGGATGAATGGCGATGGTCACTAACCATCCAAATATTTAATCAAGGGAGGCCTGGATGGAAAAGGTCACAAGATGTGAGAGGCTTAACCACTGTAGACCTGACATCTTATATTACATGGCAACTGATGAGGATGCTGGCTAATGAGACTAAGAAAGGAAAGGAAGACACTACACAGGATTGGAAATGATAGTTGCTTTTATTCAGGAGCTAAAACCATCCCATTTAAATGAGAAACACTACCTTTCCTCTGTGAGAATGGTGTAGCAGTGTGCCAAATATGAATTCTTGGCGCTCTGCACAAGATGCCCAGTAATCAGATGAAGTGAAGGAAAAGCAGCCAAAGATGAAGTAAGTGAGGCAGCAGGGGTTCCACATGAAAACCTCTTTCTCCAGATGATGAAAGAAATTATTGTTGGAACATAGTAACTGTATATGCAAAAAGATTGACTATTGTCGTCCTAAATTGACTGCAAAGTGCTCTGAAGACTTAGGTTACAGGCAAAACATCTCATTCTGGATTGCGAGTAGTCATAAAAGCGTCAAATAATTCTCTGCTGCAATGTGTACCTGACAGGCGAGAGTGATTTTTAACAGCCATGGAAGCATCAGAAAACATTGCATACTGTTGAGATTTTCCACATTCAATTTTGTGTATGGAGATTTATTGGAGTTCATGGAGGTACCATATGAAATTCTCGCAAGGTGTATCCAAACACAGCTCACACATTACTAACCAATTTTCTAAAATAGGAACATCTTCTGAGATGCAAAACCCCTATTTTCGACCCAACCAATTTGCATTTTTCTAAGAAAAGAGCCTATAGGTCCCAAAATCCCACTCATGGTTCATTTTATATGTTACAGTTTTTCTTTAGTGGTAAAATTATAGCTCATCCGTAATTGGGATGCATTGCTACAAGGTTAGCACTCATTTGCAATGGAAGCTTGTGTAGCCTGGTTCTGGTGAAACTAGACTAAATATCTTATATCAGCCTGCCCAAAGTATCTCTCTGCATAGAATTTGATTTCAATTATTATAACTCATCTGTGGCATTATAGAAGTGGGTCGCCCATATGTAAATCATCTAGATTCTGCCCCAAAAAAGAGCAGTCCAGCCTGATCTACAAAGCCACCTCACCCTGAAGGGGAACACAAGGAACTCCAGATTGGTTTGTATTTGTTAGTCTCCTCTGGTGAAGTTCATCTTCATTTTCAATGGCACAGCTAGAATTAATCCAAAATCTGAGCATTTGCCCCTCATTAGAAGGAATATGTTTCACAGCAGAAAGTGATGGATGGAAAAGATTTAAATCTTAAACACAAAGAGGTCTCTCTGGGGAGAATTTACTTCCATTATCTTCATGGTTGTATGTCAGGAACGAAGGGGAACAAATATGTAAACAAGCATTGCCTAGACAGTAGCATCCAAAGCAAAATCATACCCCGCCATCACCGTGAGTGGTAACACAAGCAACCTCAAATGCATTTCATTCAATGGCACTTCCATTTTAGAGCAGCTGGTGTACTGGCTCCCGACCACACCATTGAAGCAATATCAGAGAAAAACTGCACCTGCCTGGCCATTCTTTCAAATGGTTACTGTAGTGTTGCGCTCTAGCCTTCCCACAGTCACGTGACCTGTGAGAGCTATCGCGGGAGGTAGTGACGCGGGGGGCTAGTGATTCTGATTGCTGCATTGGGCGAGACAGGATGGCTCTCCCCTTTAGAGGATTGTACTGATGACAATAAAGTTGTACAGAACGTTCCCCACAGCCCCTGCTCTTCATTCCACAGTGCGGGGCGGGCCTGCAAGCTCCAGGGGGCCCCCTCAGCACTGCACTTTGGCCGGGGAGCTCCTGAAAGAGTCCGGAGGGGGCTCCTCCATGTACCTTGCAGGGGGGCCCCCTCAATTATCATTATGCCACTGCCTACTTTGCGTGATGTTCCACAGATTCTTGACTGGAATACAGGAGGGACAGTCTCTCTGGTGCGTGTCAGAGTTCACCAACACGTAATGCACACAGAACAGTCCGGGACCATGCAACAATAACAAAAAACTGCCTGCAGTTCGGGCACTAAGTTAGTGAAATAGCACATCTACTGGAAACAGGGCAAACACGTTATTGTCTGTAGGGGGTGCTCCAAGTCTCCATTTGGAACAGAGCATGGCCTACTTTACAGATAGCTTGTGGGTGTACATGTGTATGTGTGACCCTATGTGTGTACATCAGGGTTGACGTGCATCCCTGTAAGTTGTTTTTGGCCATTTGTTACATTTGTAATATAGCCAAGAACATTGTACCCAAGCATTAAGTCATGTGCCTGGGCCAATGCCACAGTTAAAACAACGCTCACATTGCATGGCTCAGGCTCTAATTTATGTATGCACCTTTGGTGTTAAGGAAAGAATTGAACAAACTCCTGCAGCCCTGTTTGAAATAGAAAATTGTCATATAGCGTTTGCTGTTAATTTCCTGCGATTTCGCCATTGTTCTATGTCCAAATGAAGAGTGAATGCCTCTCTTTACTCCTCTCTATGGATAACAGGGCATATTTACAAGCCCCTATCGCCACAGGAACATTACTCTTTATGAAGTTCCTGTGGTGATAGGGGCTTCGCCTTATTTACAAGGCAGTGTTAAGCCACTTAATGCCTTGTAAATAAGGCCCCCTTTCACACTATACTTAGTGTGAAAGGGGTGGGCAATGGGAGTTACGATTGGCGTTCCACCGCAACACCCATTGATTTTGACACTGCCCCTATTTACAAGGGTGGTGTAAATGGGAGTCAGCGCTAAAATTAAGAGCAGGGAAACACTGGTCTTAACATGGAGCGACAAGGAGAAATGCTTTATTTATTCTTGTTTTTGCTCTTTTTATGTTGCTGCATTGTGCAGCACACAGAGAAACAGCAAATTGCCATGAATTATGGTTTATGTGCAGGACGGTGTCTCTTCCTGCACATATACAATCATTAAAAAAATGTTGATTTACAACTTCTTTGTCACACATAGAAGTTTCCCATTTACATTCTGGATTTGTTAGTGTGCAGGAAGGGACCCCTTCCTGCACACAAACAATCATTCCCTCTACGCATGCACCCTTGTACTATGGTGTAAGGATGCCTGCACTGGCGCTAGGCAGCTTAATTTAGTGCCAGCACAGGGGAGACATGCAGGGGTGTACTGTATTACTATAAATATGGTGCATCCCAGCATTTCTAAAGTAACAGATTGAGGCATTAGCTATTTTGGAGCTAACCTGTGGTGCACCACTTTATTGTAAATATGCCCTACCATTTTAAGAAACAGTGAGAAAACTCACAGTGAACTATCCTTGTATAAAAAGAAAAACATGCAGGTGAAAATGACAGTCTCACATTGCATCTAGATGATATGTTTTTTTTTTTTAAATGTACCTTCTAGATACAACATGGTACAATCTGGGAATGATACAAAACAGAGTACAGGCAACACCATTTCAAAGCGGCTGCCCAATGTTTTGCCCTTCCCAATGCTCATGGACCAAACTAGCATTCGGCAAAGTAAAGACTGTCAAGAGATGGCAGGCTGACGGAAAATGACATCAGGAGGACATTTTGGTGTGCCTAGGATCTATCATGGAACCAGGATATTTGGAAATGGGGAGATGTGAGATCACCAATTTGCATCCTCAAGCAATAAGAACATATAGACAGAGGTGTTATTTTATGGGCCTGGGCCTATCTAACAGACAGCAGTATAAGGGGTATATAACTGACCTCTGGCTCATGCTACTGGAACTTTTTATTAACAAAGTCACCTGACCAGTGACACATGATTTATGGGTATGGAGTGGGTGTATGTGTAACTCTCAGGGAAGGGTTGCCTCATTACATGTCCATCAGGACACTACATTCCACCCCCCCAAAAAAGAAAGGACAAGTCCAACCTGTGCAAACAAAAAAAATGAACTGGACACCTGTGAGTCTATTGGTCTCTTGAGTCAATCAGCAGTACGCTGCTAGACAGTGGCAGCTCCTCCAATAGGGCAGAGGAGTGTCGCCCCACTGCAAATTCAGCAGTTCACAAAAGAAAAAGAAACTGGTAATAACAGAACGTTATTATTATTTTCTTTTTCTTTGTGGAGTTCGGTGCCAGGTGGTGGCGGGGCTGGGTTCCGTGACTACTCTGTGAGGAGTGGTTTGCATTCCTTTAAGTGCACATGGCAATTTGGCTGGCACTTTAGGGCTGGCCAAAACGTCATGCGCACCTGGCATTCTCTCCGTTGGGCTGTGTTGCACTGCCCCATGGAGAACATGCCCAGCCTCCCTAGGCAAAGCCTGAGCGTCCAAACAGGACACTCAGACAAATCACAAAGCTGCTCCTGCAGTATTGGGATTGGCTGGGAGAGCCCAGAAGCCTGGTTGCTTCCGGTGCTTCTTGCAGATTGCGAGGAAGAGGACAGAGGAGAGACCTGCAGCAGTGCAGTGGCGAAGGAAAAGGTAAGTTACTTTCCTGTATTATCATTTTTTTTTGCAATCCCCCGCCTCACCACCCCCGTTCCGAGGCGGCCGCCAGTGCTGCCACACACATAGATGAATGCGCTGGCTGCAACAGGACATCTCTGATCACATTCATAATTTAACCCGGTGTGATTCATGGCACAAATACTCCTGCACAGAAGTCAAAGATCTTCTGGAAGCATACCTGTAAGAAATTGGGTTATTGGTTGGGTGGATGAAAATCCCACTCAAGTAGTAAACGTAATCCATGGTAACATGGACCACAAGCGTCACTATATTAATCTGTGTTTAACCCTTTAGTAGCTTGGCACAAAAGCAGTCAGGCTTAATATAGATGCACTCTGTTAAGTATTTATGCAGCACACACAAACTGTAATAATGTAAAAATACAACACAAGAAAAATCCCAAACCAATTTAGAAAAATAGAGAAATGTTAATGAATAAAATGACACAAAAACTAATTAAATCCAGTCAGTAGAACCAAAATTTATCTCAAATATCTGGTCATGTGAGCGAGGGGCAGAGTCAAAAGTTAAGGCTGACCGCGATGGAGCATGATTTGGATACACAAGGTGGATTTGGCCTGGTCTCTGCTTGTCGTCAGACTTCGAAGAAATTCTGTGAAAAAGTCCAGAAGAAGCCACAAGAAGGTAGAAGTTAGCAGGGCAAGGCAGCAGGCTGTGTCCAAAGAGGAGCAGTCATCACCAGGAAGCCCTATAGGAGGTCTCAGTGAAGCTGCCTACGATGGCAGGAAAAAGCTCCAAGTGGGAGAAGCCAGATTACCAGGCTGAGGAGATCATCATTGTTGAGGGGGAGCCTGCCCGTCAGGCCCAGTAAAGATTTTTACCTTCAGACTTAAACAACGTTTTGGAAGTTGAAAACCACCAATGGGACGAATCTACAAGCCATAGCCAAAGAGGGCTCCCAAGGCTGGATACAACCGTTGATGGTCCTGCTTAACAGGATTTGCTGCTGCAGAGAAGATCATAACAGGTGCACCCGCGAAGTCAGGCGGAGCAGTGATGCACTTGGGCGGATCAGCTGGCAGGTAGATCCCCGCCATCTGTTGGTTCTCCAGCCACTTTTTGGTGAAACGTCCCAACTTCTAAGGATAAGCAGAAAAAGCACCTCTAACATCACTTGCAAGGTTCCAGGACCAGCGGTCACCACCTGGGTTGTTAAGACTCACTCTAGCAGAGGCCAGGTGCAGGTTTTAAGGTCTCTGAAGCTAGTTATGTTACTTTAGCGAACACAGGAGGCCAGTCAACCAGCCCATGGAGTCACTCTGATAGTCCTGGCTTCAAGGAGATGGTCCTCGCTCCTTCAAGCAGCAAAGCAGACCTGAAGCAGCAGGGCAGTCATCTGATGAAAAAAGCAGGTCTCAAGCAGCAAAGCACTCCACTGGTAGCAGCAGGGTGGTCCTCTGAGAAAAAAGGCAGGCCTCAAGCAGCATGGCCATTCTCCGGAGTACATGACAGTCCTTCTGAAGTCTTCCACAGGTCCAAAAGTGTTCTGAAGAGGTGGTTCAGGAGGTCCAATATTTACACCTGATGGCATCCTTTGAAGTGAGGGTGATATACTTACAAATCCACAACTGGTTCTGGAATGTACTTCCCTTCTCCTGCCAAAGCTCCAAGTAGTCTGGGGTGACAAATAACTGGTGTCAGTTCCTTTCAGTGTTTGCTGAAGCATCCCTTTGGTATGTAAGTGGGGGCAGGGAACAGCGCCACCCCACTCATCCCTGCAGGATGTCCCAGCCTGCCAACAACTAGTCTCCCTTTGCCTCACAGTCTTTGAGGAATACACAGAGTTTGACTGCCAAGCTATTCACAGTCATATGACCCACGGGACAGGTTGCAGGCCGGAGATGGTTAGGACAAGAAAATGTCATTGTTCTAAAAGTATCATAATGGAACACCTTGAGGCTCCAGGCCTGTGGCACAGACTTATTTGATTGCATTTGCAGCCATACTTTATGATTTATCATTGTTTTGTCATTTTACTTCCTCACTGTTTTCATCCACGTGCCAGGAAAAGCTGTTTCCCAAGTTTCTCATGTTCATGTAGGGCCATCCGAACCTCTTACCAAAAACACGTACCAAAGCCAAATCCATTAAAAAGCAGTTTTAGTGTAACCCAATGCATTTCAGGCCTCAGGGGCCTTTCGTCAGGGGTAACTGAAAGTAAACAATTAAATGTGCATTAGAACTCCATGCGCCAGTATTACAACACAATGCCATATGCCTCACTATTATTATAGTTGTTTGCACTGTTCTGTTGAATCCTCAATTAACTATAGGCAAACTCTCTGAGGTTTCTCCGGAATCCTACCCATAAACTTTTTCCACTATCTATGACAACATACGTGCACAACACTCCCACCATGACACTGTTCTCTCCACTGACTCCGGTTGTGCATCCTTCTAAATGATTCATTTGCTTACCTGCTAGCAATTTAACATCTTCCTCCCTCGATCAGAAAACGGAATAACCTTTCCTTTCCGACCACCTGACTATAAACTTGGCTATCGCCCCTCCTTCCATAAACCTTCCCACTTGGTGCAACATGATCGCCACCTGTAGCGTGTTTAACCTCCCCAGTTTGTCAAATGAATTTTTAAGACTTGAGAATAAAAGGTTATATTGTCGTAAGCAAAAGGTGTGCTACCCTACCAATATATATGTTTTTCACAATGGTTTAGCCCACTGGGTAAGCACCCCTAAAGAATTGTTGAATTGTGAAATTAAAGGACTATTTAGAAAACTCGTCGCTATCCTTGTGCAAGGCGTAACATCTTAACCAAGGAGCACATTTATTTTTTGGACGTCAGAACAAGACTGAAATTCATTTGACAAACATTGCAAAATTAATAAGCGCATAAATGTTGTCAGCGCTTCATAATAGGCAAGGAAGCATTACTTATTAATTATTTATTATTGTGTAAAACAGATTCCGTGTTGGGTAGTACAAAGTAACGCTTGCGTTGCATTATGCGAGTTGGTGTAATTTTAAGGCAAACTGGGGAGGTTAAACACGCTACAGGTGGCGATCATGTTGCACCAAGTGGGAAGGTTCATGGAAGGAGGGGCGATAGCCAAGTTTATTGTCAGGTGGTCGGAAAGGAAAGGTTATTCCGTTTTCTGATCGAGGGAGGAATATGTTAACCCCTTCGATGCGCATGACGGAGCGGTTCCGTCATGCGCATCGGTTGCGCTGTGCGAATGACGGAACCGCTCCGTCATGGCCCCGCCCACGCACGAACCCTTCAGCACAGCGCGGTAATCCGCGCCACGCTGAAGGGGTTAAATTGATAGCAGGTAAGCAAAAGAATGATTTAGAAGGATGCACAACGGGAGTCAGTAGAGAGAACAGTGACATGGTGGGAGTGTTGTGCACGTATGTTGTCATAGATAGTGGAAAAAGTTTATGGGTAGGAGTCAGGAGCCACCTCAGAGAGTTTGCCTATAGTTAATTGAGGATTCAACCGAACAGTGCAAACAACTATAATAATAGTGAGGCATATGACATTGTGTTGTAATACTGGCGCATGGAGTTCTAATGCACATTTAATTGTTTACTTTCAGTTACCCCTGACGAAAGGCCCCTGAGGCCTGAAATGCATTGGGTTACAATAAAACTGCTTTTTAATGGATTTGGCTTTGGTACGTGTTTTTGGTAAGAGGTTCGGATGGCGCTACATGAACATGAGAAACTTGGGAAACAGCTTTTCCTGGCACGTGGATGTAAACAGTGAGTAACGCTAAAACGGAAAATGAATACAGTGAAAAAGGAGTAAAATGACAAAACAATGATAAATCATAAAGTATGGCTGCAAATGCAATCGAAAAAGGCTGTGCCACAGGCTTGGAGCCTCAAGGTGTTCCTTTATGATGCTGTTCAGTTGATTACATGCTGCAGGGGCTGAGCACGTCGCCATTGAGCACGCAACGGTGAATTTGTAGGACTTGAGAATAAAGGGTTATATTGTCGTAAGCAAAAGGTGTGCTACCCTACCAATATATATGTTATTGTTCTAAAAGTGGCATTTTCAGAATTATAACTTAAAATCTGACTTTACCATTAAAGAAGATTATAAATTACAATTCATTGAGTCCAAAGGTGACATCTTATCTCTTCTCATGGGTCATGGTCCAGGAGTGCTACAGACAATAGGGTTAGGATGTAGCTAGGATGAGCAGATAGTCACTAGTTGAGGGGTTCTTCAGAGCGTCATGGGCACCCTGTGGCTTTTGATGTTTCAGTGTTGTCGGACTCCACTCTAATTGTAAGATGCTCCACAGAATGCAGTGGTGATACACTTAACAGGGACTGGCACTATGGTGTTGCCAGTAGGTTGAACCTGTTCTACAGATGTTGATGACTGCCTTCATAGTTGGATGGATTCTTTCTTGGTTCACCTACAGGTGGAGTCATGGTGCCTTCATAGCTTGATTCTGTGAGTTTCTTGTGCTCTATGTCTTCTACTTGTTCAAGGCATCTGTAGCTATTAGCTTGCATTTCATGGTTTACTAGGCTGCTGGTGACTGTGCCTGGACATTTGCTTGCAGCTTACTCTTGGTTCTTGCACTGGCCTTCACCAGGTTGACATCACTCCACATAAGAGGTGAATACTAGGCCCAACAGATCCTCACCTGTCTCAGGCACCTCCAGTCAATGCCGTCATCCATGCTCCCAGATTCAAGTCAAGCTCCGTACTCCGGGACATGGGCAGAGGCAGAGGCATATCCCCAGTCCTCACTCGGTGTGCACCAAGAAAATGAAACAACTACCTTACCATGC
Source organism: Triturus cristatus (assembly GCF_964204655.1). Lineage (NCBI taxonomy): Eukaryota > Metazoa > Chordata > Amphibia > Caudata > Salamandridae > Triturus > Triturus cristatus. Next base: position 1,206,470,819 of record NC_140591.1, on the reverse strand, counting down.
AGACCACCAGAGACTGCAATTAGGACTAGAGGCGAGCCCGGTTTTAGGCCGCAGGCGATGCATCATAACCCGCTACCAGTAAGCAGCACTAATAAGGCCCCTGTCAGGTAGCCTAGTTCCACAGGGAAATTCTACGATACAGTATGAGACCATTTATGTATCAGATTGCATGGATAAATGTTTGATTATCTGCCTGGCCGACAGAACCTCTTAATTTGGTGTCCATCTTGTGGCCCGACTCTCTAATGATCCCCATTAGGACCTGTAATTCAGCAAATGTTGTGATATTATTAAGTTACTATTTTGTCATTATTACAAATGGCAATGTCTGGGTAAAGATTTCATGTTTTAATGTTTTAGTACACGTTTAACACAAAAAACAGCAATAAGCAATTAAAAGTTGACTTGTCAATCTTTGTGTAGGTCTTTCCTCTGCGCAGGAACACGCATTGCCATATTTTTTTTTTGCTTTTGATCCATTTGAGCAGTAGATGGTGGATAATGTAAATAATGCATCAAATTCATAAATATGCTTAAAACACAACTGCCGCAGTGTTGCATAATTCTAGTTGCCCTTCCTATAATGCAATCATGACAGCACTGGGGGTTTGAAATGATGGCAGCAATATATACCTTAGAAAAATCTGCAGTGCAGAAGGATCCCAAACTTCTGTTCATAATTGAGGCACATGCAAATGCGTTCTAATATGTGAATGATAGCTGTGGGCATTAATGGATCAAGCACCAAATGTTTCTGATAATGTCATTTTCACAATGTGACACTTTTTTGTTTCATTAAAGTCCCTCTTCCCTATTTTGCGAATCAAGATCTGCTGTTTCCCAGACGTGATACCTCATTTTTCCCATGTAAGTGTACACTATATGGGCAAAAGATTTTGGAAAAGATCTTAAGATTTAGATGATCTTTACCCCTTTGTTTGTGCATTGAGGGCCAGTTAGATTTTTGACCATTAATATTTCATCTCCTTGGTGGTGTGTAAGGCAGTGCTTGGTACAAACACATTTTACCCCGGTGCTATGAAAGCAGGTTTGAGGTGGTGGTAGTGTGTGACAAAAATGTCTGTGCATATTGTTTAGTGTTGCATTTTGTTGTGATGGGGAGGTGCTTTTTTGTGTGGTTGGCGTTTTGTACTGTATAACTACATTGTATTTTTATGTTACACTGTGGTTGTTGTGTTCTAACTATTTTGTTGTCTTGTGAACTGTTATGTTTTTGTTTCAGTATTCATTTTTGTTATGTTATGCAATGTGGTGCTTCAAATTTACTTTATAGATGACAAGAACATCTTCCAAATTTCCTAGTCAAAACAGAAAATTCCTTTTTTGTTCCAGTGAAAAACGTAATTTACCACTGTGTAAAGTGGTACAATACCATTGCTAGAGCTCTTCAACTATTTATGACACCATGCAGGCCACAATTGTAACTGAGACCTGTCTTAAGTTAACTCTCCTGGGGCCGTATTACTAATCATTTATGACTGGTGCTATTAAAGGTCCTTGGTGGTAAGTTAAGACAGTGGGACATATTTTCAAGGACATCACGGAGCGTGGAGCTGCGGAAAATATTGCAGCACCACGCTCTGCCATTTCCAAAATGCTGGGATGCACCGTATTTACAACAATCCTGCGCACCCCTGTGTTTTTCCTAGCGCTGGTGCTAAAAAATAGCTGCCTAGTGCCAACACAGTAATCCTTGTGCATAGTGTAAGGGTGCATGTGTTGCAAGGCATGTTTGTTTATATGCAGAAAGGTGCCTCTTCCTGCACATAAACAATCAATAACGGCGATTTGTTACTTCTATGTGTTCTGCAGAATGCAGCATAGATAGAAGAAGCAAATCAGCATTATTTAATGATTGATTATGAGCAGGAAGGGACACCTTCCTGCACATAAACAATCATTAATGGCAATTTGCTCTTTCATTGTGTGCTGCAGAATGCAGCACACCTAGAAAATCAAAAACAAGGAGAAATAAAAATATTTCTCCTCATTGTGCCATTCTAACGCCTGCTATTGCATGGTATTCATTTTTGGCACCGCAACAGATTTACACCTCCTTGTAACTCTGAGGCAGCATCAAAAAGCAATGGTTGTGTGTTAAATGCCCACAGCAACACCCATTGCATGGCCCTTTCATGCAGATACCTGTGTGAAAGGGCACCATAGTTACAAAGCGGCGTTAAGCCACAAAAAGTGGCTTAATGCCATTTTGTAAATATGGTGCAGGGCATTGCAACACTGGAACATCTAAGAAAGTGACATTGTGGTGGCACAATCCCCTTTTAAATATGCCCCAGTGTTTGGTAAAAAAATGTTTTTTCCACTATATTATGAAAGCAGGTTTTTGAAGGTGGTAATATGTGGCAAGAATGTTTTTGTATATTTTCTGTGTGGCATTTTGTTGTGGTGGTGATGTGTTCTTATGTTTGATGTGCTGCTGTCTGTTTTGTGCTACATTATTGCTATGTGATGTTGGTATATTGTACTGTGGTTGTTGTGCTGCATTCCGTTGTGACAGTTTTGTATGTTATTGCGTAATTTTCTGTTGTTTACTTTTGGTATGACCTCAAGTGCTGCTACATTTCTGGGAAAAGGCAGCACATGACTTTAAACTTCTCTTGACAAGCAGCTATTTACTGCTGCCTGGTGGCAAAATAGTGCTGCTCAAGCTTCTCAAATATTTATGACACCAGTCAGTGCAAAACCATGGTAGAGGCCCTGTCCAAAATTAGCACTTTCAGCACTCGCTTCATTTAATATAGCACTGTTCACTTTATGGGAAACAGCCAAAAGTACTTGAGTCCCATATCCAAACTTCTGCAGAAGTATAGATTTCAATTGGTTCTATATCTTTCTTTCCAAATGTTAGAAAGTTGTGGCTGGACCATAAAACACTTTTGACAGGCAGCATTTCATATCTTGGTGGTAATTTAAGGTAGTGCTTGCTCTAAACGCTTTTCACCACTATATTATGAAAACAGTATTCTTGAGGTGATAACGTAGATGGTGTGTTCTTTTTTGACTGTTTTGATATGCCAAGATATGTTTTAATTTGCTTGTTATTTTGTTGTGAGTTCATTTTATTTAGTTTTGATCTGTTGTTCACTTTAGAAATGCCAACTAATGCTGCTACATTTTCAGCCAATAAAATCAAATGCATTGAAAGTTTCTGTGACAAGCAATCATTTAACAGTGTCTATAGCGGTAAAATTGCACTGTTCCCACTCTTTAAGACGCCAATCAACCCAAAACCGTGGTAGAGACTCCTGGACCTTATTACAAGATTGGCAGTCCTCCTGTCAGCCCGTCACCACTGCACTGACAGGAGGACCAGCAAGCCCAAAGTGAGCCTGCCCACCGGACTACAAATTTAATCCATGGCAGGTGGGTGGTGGGCTGTTAGGCTCATAGATGAGCATTAACAGCAGACCACTGCCGTGACAGCACCTGCAGCAGGATCCTGCATGGTGGAGCATGCATGCCACACTGTGCAGAAACTGGGGGTGCAATTCCAGGGTGGCAAAACATGTGCCCCTGCATGTACCCCCAGGACCAGAAGCACCAAGGTGCCCTGTTAGGACCCCCTTACTTCCTTGTCCACCATCCTTTTCATGGCTGGCTCACTACCATGAAAAGGGCGGTGGAAATAAAAATTGGAATAAGCTCATGGGTGCCACAGCGGCACCTCAAGCATATCTTTGCCCATTTTCAGACTGCCAGCACAGTGGGATTCTTGATCAGGGCGGAGCCGGCGCTCTCAGGGCGGTCCCACACCTCACTCATAATACAGCATGTGGTGGTGGTCGGACCTCCACCACAAGTACGGCGGTCCCGTGGACCGCTGTACTCGTAATAAGGCCCTAAGGGTATTATTTAGCGCTTGGTGAGTAGGATACTCATCAAAAAAGTAACGGATGTCCTGTCTGCCATATTACAAATGAATTGCAGCCTATGGCACGTGGAACACAGTTGTGGGGACATTGACCACGTTCTGTGGCCTGGTCATTCTGCGGCCCACCCACCAAGTTCTAAATAAGGCCTTTAGTCTAAACGTTTGGGTCCTATATGGCCTAAAGCCTCTTCCAGTAAAGTTATTATTTGTTGCAAAGTTAAAATCACCAGTGTTTTAAAAATACAAGAAAATGTAAAATTAGTTAGCCTGAAACAATATCACTGAGCTAATTAAACCTCTCGAATGAAGATTTACTTGGTGTGGTGTTTTAAGGAGGGCTTTTTATACGGTTTGGGAAGTTTTATATTAAATCTTGAAAAATGATGCCTGTCAGTGACCTAATTAGAGTCATTTGCATACTAATGAGACTTTGAGAAAGATAAGCAATATCTGCGTGTAAGAGATAATTAATTTACATTTCATGAACCATACAGATATTCAACCACAATGCTCAGCAGTTGACATTAACTTAAAGGCGTTGTAAAATGTAATTTAAGATGAACTAGTTCGGAAATTCCACAGTACACTTCCACAATTGACAAAGTGTAAGGAGAGTCTAAAAAATATAATTCTTTCCTAGGTATATGTTTGATCTTGTATAGCATTACCGTGAGGTTGGATTGTCACTTGTAATGTTAATCATCACTACCTCAAAAACTAAACTCGCAGATCACAAAATATAGGCAATGTACTAAATAGAAATGTATTTGGAAATTAAGGCTGTAGAGCAAAGTTATCTAGTATTTATATTCATCCAAGCCAGGCACAAAATTTGGATCAGATAGCACAAGGGACTAATTCATCAATTTAGTGATCTGTGTTTGACTTTATTGTCACAGGCCCAAATATTGGTGGCTTCACACAGCCTTTCATTATTCTGAGAAGGTTGATAGAATTTGTATCATTATGTTGGGTAAGGATATACATCTGTAGTATCTTATTAGTGATATGAGACCACTTCTTGACATTCTACAAATACACTTGATATGTTATATAGTTACTTGGTCAAGGTACATAATTTTGTGAAATTATCAGAATGTAGGGACCTTCGGGCTTGATGTGCGAAGATTTGTCATAGCGATTTCCAAATAGCGTTTTGGTTCAAATCTCTATTCGGTAATTGCTGTTACCAATGCACTTAAACAATATCTGGCCCATTAGTGATTCATAGAGGATCGCAAATAGATGTACTTCATGAATATTAATAAGTTAGGTCGCAATTTGTGATCCACTCTGACTTGCTGCCACCACGGGTATGGTGGCCTGCTTGGGTCAGCAGACCATCATGTCTGTGATTGCTTTTAAATAGAGAAATCTTTGCTTTTTTAATGAAGCCCATTTTCCTTAAAACAAAATGAGTTGCATTTAAAAATAAAAAAAATAAAGTTTAATTTTTTTTCATGAGTATGCAGTGGTCTATGAGACCACAGCCTGTTCTTAAAAAATACTTTTTGAACATTCTCAAAGAGGAGGGGTCCAAAAGGGATCTTTCTCATTTATGAATGGGTTACTACCAACTTTCTGTTGGTGGTAATGTGCAAATGTTTTGCAACCGCATTTTAGTCACAAAACTTTCATCCATTCAATTCTGATTCAGTATTTGGAAGGGACGCGTTAAACACTACCCATCTAAATACCGAATCGGTATGTGTTCGCAAATTCCAACTGCGTTTGGGTAACATGTTTCTGAATCGCAATTTGAGATTAATACATACCAAAAAATTATTTTTGCGGTTGAATACGGACCAATTCTGCGAATCAGGCTGTTTGTGACTCCAAAAATGCTTTGTAAATCTAGCCCTATACACAATCTCTTTTGGTTTGCTTTCTTTATTTAAGCACAAGCTCATCCAATGAATACATCTAGATGAGTCAGAAATCAAAGTAAGAATAACCATATAGGAGTTTCAAACCAGACAATAAATAGATTTTGAGAAGTTTTCTAAATTGTGTGGTGCATGCAGGTGCTTCTGAAGGAAAGTGGAATGGTGTTCCTTAGATGAACACCTACAAAGAACAGGAAACAACTTCCCATCTTTTTGCTACTGACTGTAGGCACATGGAGTAAGCAAGTGCTCAGGAAAGGAGGGACTTCAACTAAGGCCATTTTCTTGAATCTTTCAGAAAAAACGAAAAAACGCAAGAGCCAGTCTATGAAAGCGCCCCAGAGATGCAACAGATGTTTCCACCCACTTTTGCATCCCTTAGGCATTTTCGTATTACTGGTGCTTCTTCCGCCGCTCCTGTACAATGAATAACGTGTGTACGTTTTGCATCCACATGGTGACAAGACAGTATTCCAACATTTCCAGGGGGAATGCTCAGATACAAATGAGAGAATGCCTCTGCCAATAAACTGGCTCATTATTACTGCCACAGACACAGGGACAAACTAATACTCAGCAAGTGTTCTGACTGTGTGCCATGTAGGCAAGGACGCACAAGCGGAGCCACAAAGGGTCCCACAGTGAGGAGCATTCGCACATTGAACCTGGCTGAGGGAGATCACATCTGCTCTTCTCAAAATCAGTCAGTCTGCTGTCTATAGTGACAGAGGCACCAGTGGTTTGAAAGTGCTGGTCATTCTATTGATGCAATACTTTTTCCAGTACAACTAAGTATCCACCTGTCATTGTGACAGTAACTAACAATAAATTGATGGATACAAATTTAGTGTTAAACTTAGAGACGAGCTATCAATCATGACATATTCAATTCCACTGTTTTTTACCCACTGCGTCACTCTAGACAGAGACACGCTGTATTTTTTATGTTTAAATTTCTTTATTCACATTTTGTGGAATAAACAGGGGGTAGAACACATGCAGTTATGATCCAAGTTCAAGGTGTGAATTACAATGTCGAGCCAACTGTAGATCAATGGCATAAGATACATTACTACCAGTCTACTATGCAGGAAAGTGGTGAGCTGGTAGTGTATTAACAGCAGTTAAAGGAGTCCATGCGATAGAGACAAGCTTTATGCTAAATAGTTTCAGGCTCATCCCTATAGGAACAGACTAGCTTGAACTTCCAAGCCACATTTCTTACAGATGGAACTACAAATAAGTCCAGACTGGTCTAGGCCAGGAATGAGAACAGTGCCTATTTTTAGGACCAATCAAACTGTAGACCAAGAGCATGTAATGAGGATGCGCCATTTTAGAGGCTGAGACAGTGTACCGCTTAAATAATACAGTCACAATTTACAAAAATTTTGCAGCTTTGAACAGGAAACATTAATCTGAACTCTGCTGCCCAGAGTTAACCAAATGTGTAGATAAGCAAAAAACAGCACCAGTGAAGCAGAATACCAGCAGGTTTGCTTCATTATATTTGAGAAGACTTTCCTACTAAAACAGAATTAGATGTATTGTTTAAAATGGCTGCAGTATATTTTTCTGAAAAATACATGCACATACAGAAACATTTTTGAGCACCTACAATGACAACAAGTCCTCACCCATATGATGTGGCTTGGTTCATAGACAAACCTTACTATGAAGAATCCAATCTAATGTAGGTGAAGGATTGACATCATTTTCCTCACGCCAGAACTGGTTCAGTTTGAAGACTACGGTCATCATTTGAAGTTTGGTGGAAGGACCCAGTGTTCCTCTGCCACAGTTGTGTGTAGTTGTCTATCAGGGAGATGGCTGACAGGCTTCTATAATTTAGATTCTACCATGGTGATCTGCCATCTGCTAATGCAAGCAAATGGCAGCCGCCAATGTGGACTTTCCCTGTAGAGACCATATTGCAAGGTTAGTGGCAGACAACCGTAAGCCATAAAAAGAGAAAACTGCCATGAAGTGATGGGCAAGTCGTTAAAGCAGTTGGTGGATGGTGAAAATCTGCCCTGTCTATCAAATTTAAGAAGATAATTCACCAAGGCACACATGCAGAAGAGGCCAAACCAAGCATTTTACCTCACAATGAACAGAAGAAAGTCTCAGAAGTCATTGAAGAGCACCATACCTAGTTTCACAGACAATGGGCTAGTTGTTATGGTGGATGAAATAATTCACAATTTTGAAAATGGTTTGAGACATATTTTGAAGGCGACATCCTTCATCCTGATTTGAAAATGGCTTAGTTTTAGTAAGCTAATTTCTGTAGAGAATACTAGAACGAATTTCTCATTGTATAGGTTGTCATGTAAAAGGAAAGGTTTCTTACTATGTGTCATTATTAGTCGTTCAGGTCTTTCTTTTTCTTGGTATCTTCAAGCGTCAGAAGGAGTAACACTGGTGGCTTTTTTAGTTCTTGCAATTAAACAATTAAAAGTGGGTATGGGTGGTAATTGGCTTGTGATGTGTTTGGGGATGTTAAGCAATATATCATTAAGGATTTTTATTGTGCGTACCTAGTAGCTAGTGTTTTCCTCTCTACTATCCTGCAATACCTCCCTTACTTCTATTTCTGTTATATTTGGGGGTGGTTGTGTTCTTTTACATGAATTACAACATCATCTTTTGTATTTGCCCTCCCATAGCCTGCAGTAGAATAATATTTGGTACATTTTCAATTTATATTTTCTGTTGATGCACTTTCTTGGTTGTAGGTGTAGCTTATGTGATTTAGTAACTTCTTTCCTCTCTGTGATGTTAAGTATTTTGCTGACTCTGTCATTATATCTGAAGGTAGAGTAATATTATAAATATATACAATATTTTAAAGTTTGTATCTTTTGTGTTTTACATGTAAAATTATGCAACTACTTCTATGTCGTATACTTATGTATATGCTCTGTTCAGAGGTTTCACACTGTTTTGAAGCCTTTCCATTGGGGTGTGAAGCAGTTGCTTTCTTTTCTGTTGGATTTTTAAAAAAAATGTCAGTTTAATTTTAAATGTTAATTTGTTGGTAGTTTGTGGGGGTTGATGGAATTAGGTTTGTTTTCACTCACTATTTGGATGAGTGTATAGTCCTTTTTTTATTAATTTGTCTTACTTTTTTTTTTGGAAGCCTATGTAAACAGATAGAAGTTGGAGAGTGTTTTAATAATAATTTGCTAATTTACATTTTTAAGTTTATTAACATGTAAGTTTTAGTTTAAGTATAAGTTGTACTTACTTGGTAAGGTAGTTACTGAGATTTATATATTTCTCCTTTAATGGTCGAGTCTGAGAGTTTCCTCAATGTGCCTTAACAATAAGCAAAGGTGAATTCATATAAGATATTTATACTGTTAAACTATTTACAGATACAATGACAGAAGAGACTAAAGGCCTGATTACGAGTTTGGTGGTCCTACATTGGCAGCGGTCCTTCAGTGTCCGCTGAAGTACCGCCAAACCCATGGTGTGATCACCTGCCAGATCAGAAATGTAATCTTGGTCTGGTGGGTGGTGTTGCAGCAGTCTGCAAGGCTCATAGAACAGCCTAGAAATGCAGAACACTGCAGTCAGACTGTCAACTGCACCTTCATACATGCCACACCGTGCAGGGAAGTGGGGGTGCAGATTCAGGTGGGGCTCTACATGTGTCCCCCCGTGCACGCCCAGGCCTAGGAGCGGCAGGGGGCCTGTTTCCTTTCCAACATCCTTTTCATGGTGGTATCATCACCAGGAAAAGGGCGACAAAAATGCAACTCATTATTAGCTGGGCCGTGGCCCCACCAGCATATTGCAGCCGGTTGCAGACAGCCAGCCCAGCGGAATATTAGAGCCTGGCGGAGCCGGCAGTTTCATGGCAGTCTGACCACCACAGTCCTACAACTGAGAGTGGTCCCACAGTGTGGCAGTGGTTGGACCACCACTACGGGTTCAGCAGTCCTTTGGACCGCCGAATTCGTAATCAGGCCCCAAATATAGCACTTTACAGGAAACAATTATAAAACCATATGGGCTGCAACTACAGCCAAGAATGTGCAGCAACCGAAACCATAAACTGTGCGACCGCCATGAAAAGAGCAAGAGTGAGGAAATAAAGGGGCCCTACAAGGCCCCCTGGTGCCTCACGCCCTGTGGATGCACACAGGGGCCACAATGTGTGACCCCCTGTGTGCATGCACACCAGTACCTCCAGGGCATGGACTGCAGCAGTCCATGCCATGCAGGTACTGCCTTTGAAGTTCCCGTTGAGGTGCCTATTTCACAGGCACTGCCCTTGGAACACTACAGAACTGCCCCGCCAGACAGGAGAAAACTCCTGATCAGGTGAGTGGTTACTACATGTGATTGGGGGTGCGGGAGTAGGGTGATCCCACTCCTGCACCACCAAACTCTCAATAAGGCCTTAAAAAACACTAAACCCAACTTTTAAACATGCATCCTAAATCCCCTCTACCCTCAAAATCCTTAAAAAAGGACCTACCGGTTATGACAAACAACACCGCCCAACTGTGACAAATGACCCAAAATAACACAACTAGACTACAAAATATATGGTAGCAGGAAGCAAAATAGCCACCAAATGAATCAAAAATAAAAGACTCTCTCCCCATAGACATTAATGGAAAATACAGTAAAAATATTTAATACATGTAAAAAAAAATTGTAATGCACTTTTTAAAATGTTAAAATTGTCAATGTTGTAAAAAATTTTAAATTGCAAAGTATACATAATTAAATAATAGTATAAACTATATACAATTACTTAATATATACAAATAAAAACTGATAAAATAATGTGAAAAATGTAATAATACATTACATTTATTAAATTTATTAAAAGGTAGTACATTTTTTAAAATGTTAAAAGTGTCAAACAATGTTATAAAATATGCTTAAAACATTGTACAGTGTGAATTAAATGATTGGATAAAATATATACAATTATTTAATAAATGCTAATAAGAATGTTAAATATCGTGAAAAAATTGAATTAAAAAAGTTAATAAATGTGTAAGCAATGAAAAATGACACTTGAAAATGTACATTATACAAATACATTAAATTGGATGTGCTTATATTTTTTACAGTAAAAAATTAACACAAAATATGTTTTACTTCACTTTGTAATTACATTTATTTTAATGTAAAAATATTTTTGTTAAAATATAAAACTGTACAATAAATACAAAATTGTAAAAAATGTAAAATCTCTGTGACATCTTTTTGTTATAATTAATTAAAAAAACACTAAATAGACTAACCAACGTGGGGAAAGTGTTTTATACTAAAGGGGTGACATTTACTATTTCCACTCCAATCTAAACATACCCGAAGAAGGTTTTGGACACTAAAGGGGTGACATTTACTATTCTCACTCCAATCTATACTATCTTGGGGAAAGTGTTGGACACTAAATGGGTGATATTTAGTAGTCCCACTGCAACCTAAATCAACTTGAATAAGGTGTTGGACACTAAAGGGGTGACAGGTACTATTCCTACTCTAATCGAAACCAATTTGAAGAAGGTGATGGACACCAAATGGGTGACGTTTGTTATTACCACTCCAATCTAAACCATCTTGAGGAAGGTGTTGGACACTAAAGGGGTGACGTTTAGGGGTTGATTACGATATCGTTTGGAAAGGCTCCGAATGGCATTCGATTCGTCCGAATCCGATTCGCAACTGCCTTTCCAACCGGCTCGAGCACTTTTCCGAACGACCGATTAGGATGGCTGGAAACCATCTGGACTTTCCGACTCGGTTCTGAAAGTCATTCGTAGTAACCGAGTCGGCCGGCAATGATTCGTAGTGGTCTACGGACTGCGCTTTCAGCTGACCGATTAGGATGCCAGATTTGAACAGCCTTTCCGAATCGGTTATTCCAACAAGGATCAGCTGTCGGAATCTGACTTTGGGGGCCTGTAGCAGACCCTCCTTCACCCAGGGCCCTCCGAATCGGGCTCATGGGGGTACCCATAGGTCTACCCTTTCCATGCATGCACAGTGTGGCAGACACCATGCGGTGCCCACCACAGTTAGCAAGGTTTTCCCCAACCACCCCTTAGATCAATGGGAGCCTGTGTTCTCGTTCAGAACACATGCTTCCATTGAAATCAATTCAAGTCTAACCGTATGATCTCCAGAAGCATCGCAATCGGTCCGTTAGACTCGCAGAACCTGATTTGGTCGGAAACGATTCAAAAACCCATTTGAAGAGTTTACGGACGACATCGTAATCGACACCTTTGTATTCTTAGTCCAATCTAAATCAACTTGGGGAAAGTATTGGGCACTAAAGGGGTGACATTTACTATTCACAATCTAATATAAACTAACTCAATGAAGTTATTGGACTCTAAAGGGTTGACGTTCACTATTCCCACTTCAGAATAAACCAACTTGGGGAAAGTGCTGGACACTAAAGGAGCAACATTTACTATTCCCACTCCAATCTATATTAATCTGCGAAAAGATGTCGGACGGTAAAATCTTCAAATATTATAAATCCGATTCACAATAAAATGTATGTACCTAAAATATTCTAAATACAGAAAAATTAAATACAAAATTACTACAAGACATTTCAACATTTCAGTAAATAAAAAAATGATTTTAAACTACTACACTTTATCTTAAAAATGTAATCTGTATATTATAAATGTAATGTCAAATCTAAATGTTCTAATTCCTACAATTCATTCACTTTATAAAATCCAATTGCATGAATTTCTAAAAAAATTATCAATACAATTCATTTTAAAAATGGTATTATATTTATACATTTTAGAATTTATGAATATATATATATATTACATTATCAAAATATTTCGTAACATTTAATATTTTGTACAAATATGAAAATGTAAGAAATGTATTTTTAAAGTTGCATTTAAAGATCCAAAAAAGCAAATATACTAATTAATATAATTTTTGTAAAACATTTATATTAAACAAATGTATTAAAATAAATTAAATACATGTCATTAAAATATAGATTATTTAATATACATTTTAAAAATTGTAAAATTCAATTTACATATGTTCAAAATTAATAAATTGAAATTTAAAATTTGAGAATCTTATCCTCTAATAACCCAACATCCTGTTACTCAAAGTATATTTGAATAATAATTTAAAACCTTTTTTTTTAAGATTACCATTTAAAAAATGTGTTATCAAAAATGAAAACAAAATTATGTAACCATAAACACATATAATAATGCATTACATTGCGTACTAATTAACACTAATAAACTATATTATATACAACAATATTTCCTACATTGATATTTTTAACAACAATATTAAAAACAACACTAAAAACGTTATTGTTCCCTTCGATATACCTGTCCACGATATATTTGAAGTCCCAATATTCTTGACACAATATTTCTGTATCTCAATTTATTCGTCTGATATTTTGTCCAAACACCTTGAACCATCAGAATACGGGCCTGATTCCGATAACGGCGGGACCACCACCGCCAACCTAATACTGTTTTCCACCCCCCACATTAGGATGGCGAGTGGATGGGTGGCGGTCAGGGAGACAGACTGACATGGATCTGATGGTCTCAAGGAGCCCGTCGGTCCATTGGAGGAACTTGTATCACCTCAACAGTGGCAGTCCCTGCCAGGCACCATTGTAGGGATTACGATGTCCCTTCCTGCCGGCCATTTCATGGCAGTTTACAAGCCATGAAAAGGCAGGGGGAAAGGGACACTGTAGGCCTGAAGCAGTCCCCCTTCCTCCCTGACCCTCTGAAATGGCCCCCAGGGGACACATATGGTGCCCCCAAGATATCCCTGCACCATGTGGCAGGCACCGCATGGTGCCTGCCATTTAGTGCAGGGATATGCACAGGATATGCACAGGATGCATATTTTGTACAGCGGTGTGTGCTGCAGCCCGCAGCATGCACCACAATACAAAATATATACTTTGTGACCACCTTGCGGTTGCATCGGGATTCCGGGTGCAGGACCGCCAACAGCTTGTCGGCCGGTGTTATCCCCACATCCTAATCAGGCTTTAAGTATACCCGAAACAGTTTAAAACAGTCATTAATAAACTTGCAGTTTAAAAGAGTGTGTTTAAAAGTCCATACTTTATGTCATATTAAAACTGTCTGGATTCTAGTCAAGTAAGTTAAAAACAAGAAAAGCTCTTAGGAACAGACAAAAGATTCCTAAAACAAATCTCACCCGTCTGGAGCTGGTTGATGTTGATGTAGTCTCAAATTTCCATCCCCATATAGAGCTGCCAACAAACATTTGCCATTTATGTAGTTGTACAAAAGGGGGTGGTGATGGACGGAGCATCAGAACCAATCAAACACTCACACCCAGTCAACAGATCTGGGTTTGATCCATCACCGTTCTTTAGCCCACTCTGCCACCCCAGTTCAGACATGGCCATATGCAAATCAGTCTGACCCTGTGCCTCATGGGAACAGTCCAGCCCGAACTACCAAGCCATGTCTTCCCTGGACCGGAAACAAGCTTTCTAGGACCGGTTTCTGGCATTTCAGCCATCTTCAGCCAGGCTTGTTTGAATCCAGTGGCAAAGGGAGCAAGGGACTCAACGTCTGAGCATACCCTGCCAACTTATGGCGAACAAAGCGGTACAAATGGGGGTGGTGATGGACGGAGCATCAGAACCAATAAAACACTCACACCCAGTCAACAGATCTGGGTTTGATCCATCACCGTTCTTTAGCCCACTCTGCCACCCCAGTTCAGACATGGCCATATGCAAATCAGTCTGACCCTGTGCCTCATGGGAACAGTCCAGCCCGAACTACCAAGCCATGTCTTCCCTGGACTGGAAACAAGCTTCCTAGGACCGGTTTCTGGCATTTCAGCCATCTTCAGCCAGGCTTGCTTGAATCCAGTGGCAAAGTGAGCAAGGGACTCAACGTCTGAGCATACCCTGCCAACTTATGGCGAACAAAGCGGTACAAAAGGGGGTGGTGATGGACGGAGCATCAGAACCAATCAAACACTCACACCCAGTCAACAGATCTGGGTTTGATCCATCACCGTTCTTTAGCCCACTCTGCCACCCCAGTTCAGACATGGCCATATGCAAATCAGTCTGAACCTGTGCCTCATGGGAACAGTCCAGCCCGAACTACCAAGCCATGTCTTCCCTGGACCGGAAACAAGCTTCCTAGGACCGGTTTCTGGCATTTCAGCTGCCTTCAGCCAGGCTTGCTTGAATCCAGTGGCAAAGTGAGCAAGGGACTCAACGTCTGAGCATACCCTGCCAACTTATGGCGAACAAAGCGGTACAAAAGGGGGTGGTGATGGACGGAGCATCAGAACCAATCAAACACTCACACCCAGTCAACAGATCTGGGTTTCATCCATCACCGTTCTTTAGCCCACTCTGCCACCCCAGTTCAGACATGGCCATATGCAAATCAGTCTGACCCTGTGCCTCATGGGAACAGTCCAGCCCGAACTACCAAGCCATGTCTTCCCTGGACCGGAAACAAGCTTCCTAGGACCGGTTTCTGGCATTTCAGCCGTCTTCAGCCAGGCTTGCTTGAATCCAGTGGCAATGTGAGCAAGGGACTCAACGTCTGAGCATACCCTGCCAACTTATGGCGAACAAAGCGGTACAAAAGGGGGTGGTGATGGATGGAGCATCAGAACCAATTAAACACTCACACCCAGTCAACAGATCTGGGTTTGATCCATCACCGTTCTTTAGCCCACTCTGCCACCCCAGTTCAGACATGGCCATATGCAAATCAGTCTGAACCTGTGCCTCATGGGAACAGTCCAGCCCGAACTACCAAGCCATGTCTTCCCTGGACCAGAAACAAGCTTCCTAGGACCGGTTTCTGGCATTTCAGCTGCCTTCAGCCAGGCTTGCTTGAATCCAGTGGCAAAGTGAGCAAGGGACTCAACGTCTGAGCATACCCTGCCAACTTATGGCGAACAAAGCGGTACAAAAGGGGGTGGTGATGGACGGAGCATCAGAACCAATCAAACACTCACACCCAGTCAACAGATCTGGGTTTGATCCATCACCGTTCTTTAGCCCACTCTGCCACCCCAGTTCAGACATGGCCATATGCAAATCAGTCTGACCCTGTGCCTCATGGGAACAGTCCAGCCCGAACTACCAAGCCATGTCTTCCCTGGACCGGAAACAAGCTTCCTAGGACCGGTTTCTGGCATTTCAGCCGTCTTCAGCCAGGCTTGCCGCTTTGTTCGCCATAAGTTGGCAGGGTATGCTCAGACGTGAGTCCCTTGCTCACTTTGCCATTGGATTCAAGCAAGCCTGGCTGAAGAAGGCTGAAATGCCAGAAACCAGTCCTAGGAAGCTTGTTTCCGGTCCAGGGAAGGCATGACTTGGCAGTTCGGGCTGGACTGTTCCCATGAGGCACAGGGTCAGACTGATTTGCATATGGCCATGTCTGAACTGGGGTGGCAGAGTGGGCTAAAGAAGGGTGATGGATTAAACCCAGATCTGTTGACTGGGTGTGAGTGTTTGATTGGTTCTGATGCTCCGTCCATCACCACCCCCTTTTAAACCGCATTATATGTAGTTAGCATCTCCCTCACAGGTTTTTGCTGAGCTTGATGACAAAATTTAGTAGCGTAGAAGTAGATTTATTGAAGTGCAAATTCCTGTTATTTACAGCTTGATTCCATGAGCTTTGTGCCTCAAATAACATACCCAAATAAGAGGTCAGAGTGAGGCTTAACTTGCAATTGCCAACCACAAAATAACAACACTTATTGACTTTTCTCCCACATTTCATTATAAACATTTTTCCTTAACATTCAAGCTAAGGTCTAGCATCTGGTTGACAAAACAGGTACATAGCCAAAGCAAACCCTGCGGGGTACAGGACATGAGTATGGCATTGACGTGAAGCAAACAGTAAAAGGGTCTGTGGCCAATCTGGATGAGAACCCTGCAGTTTTTAGTCAAGACAGAGCCCAGACTATTAATGTACAGGGTCAATCGGAAGTGTGCAAGGATGCAATCCTGTCTGACCCCTCTCTTATGATCAAAAGTGTGAGTGCATTTACTGCAGCCAATTATAAAAAGGAAAACAAAATTCACTGAGGAAGACACAGCCCTTGTCTTAAAAGTTGTGGTAAAGTATTACAAAGAGCTACATGGGCTGCCTCCATTCTCCCTCAGTGGAACCCACGAGGCAGCCTTAAGTATGGAGTTCACTGACTCTGTGAATGCATTGGGCAAGGAGGTGTGTGCCGTGGGAAACATTAAAACTAATGTCAAGTTGAGAGGAGGTGGGTCAAGAAGACATTCTCCAGGATTCATCTGGCTGACATTCCTCCTAAAGGGCCACCTGGATCCCATCACCGTTTCACCCCCCAACTCCCCAGGAGAAATATTTTCTCTGCACAATACACCTCCGCCTGCTCTATGGACTGTCCCTTCACAACAGCCCTAATGTGGTGCCCGCTCTCTATGTATCTCTAAAACCAAACCTACAAGCACTCATCCATATCTTTCCTTCACTCATGCCCACTTTGTTAGTCCATATCACATATGTGCCACGCATAAACATCCTATAACATAAGCCCTAAAATGTATGCAAGTGTTAATGTAGATTTTACTACTCTTTCATACAGGTACTCATTTGTGTCATTTAGTGGAGTCAGCTGGGGCAGAAGTCATTGCAACTGCAGCAGGGCAACTAAGGGTAACTCTTGCAACAACAAAAAATACCGACACCGAAAAGCTCACTGACACAATAAAAGATTGTTCTTACTTATTTTTTAAAACCCCCCAAAAACATCAATATGTGTTCTGCAATGACATTTAACGTATCCAAATCTAACATTGCCATGTATACTATTACACAATTATATACTATTGTTTTTATTTTTTGCCTTGTGATATTGTACTGTCTACACATAAACAACAAAAGAGTGGAACTAAAGAAACGTGAGCCGATAAAAAGATGAAAAAAGTCACTCTTATTTTGTAAAAGAACCCTCCCTCACCAACCTAGTTGGTGAGATGCTTCATCATAGGGTTCCCACCAGAGAGGCCGTGTGCCCCTCTGGTGTGCTACAACGCCTGGTTACAACAGAGCAGGGTTTTTTTTGTGTGAAAACGTGATGGTGCAAAGAATTATGTGTGTTAAATTTACCTTTATTCGCCCAGTAATAGTTTATTGATGGAGGAATAAGGTAAAGGATAAAAACAGTGTAATGGATGTTGTCAACGGGGTAAATTGGTCAGTTACATCCTGTGGTAAAACAAAAAACAATGGTCTACATGTTTCAGCCTCCTAATGCCAATCATAAGGCTTTTGTCAGGACCAAACTGCAGAGGCGGTATGCTCACTCTAAGGCGCACCCTAACCTGAGGCGGAAACACAGAGGTACCGCGTAACTTACGGTTCTCGTACCACCTTCAAAGCATTGTTAGAAGGCAAATCAATCTGTAAGACAAAACAGACAGAGACACAGGCAAAACATATGAACATTACGTACAATTCTGTATTCACATATGTTGCCCAAAGAGTGACCAGGCTCATGCTGATGATAGTGCTCTTCACAAGGGTTGGGTTCATGCTGATAATAGTTTTGCCATGTCAAATCAAAACTCGAATTTAACCGTGATGATGGCACATACATGCTGAACCTTAAGGTGTAATATTAGCACCCATCGTCCGTGGCGTATGTGCTCTTTTACTTTCGCGCTGATGCTGGCATTACCAGTCAATATATGTATTCATATATGACTGTATAGGCGGTGAACTTGACTACTTAAAAACCAAATGGTGGAATGGATTATGTTAAAACACAAGCATGGTGGAGCTCATAATATTTAAAGTAAAGTCGTTAATTTACATCCAAGATGGAGAACATGCTTACTTTCAGTGTGTGTAAACCTTACATCACGGGTCCAGGCGGGGGGGCTGTGGCTTATAGTCACACACTACGGGCAGAGAGAATCAATGGCACAGCATTAAAATAAGTATGGTTATCATATTACCCAAAGCAGCTCCAAAGACTATTCAGGTACTTACTCAGTCAAAGCCAGACACCCGTTTGGCAACTAGACTCTCCCGTCATGAGGACCCCCCCGACAGTGGGACTTTCAGACGGAGCCAATTTAAACTGAGGCATTTGCCCATACGATCCGCATCACGGGACCCGATGACGTCAATGTGTGCGTATGCACGCACGCATGCGTCAATCTGGTACAGAGAATGGATACACTGCTAACCTTCACCAGGTGAGGCCGGTATTGAAAGAGGTATAACTTTATTCAGTGTAAGACAACTGTAGCGATCTTGGGTGAACTTAAAACTGGACAATATTCATGATGTAAAAATGCTTCCAAAAGTTTATCCCTCAACATATTTTAGTGATAGTAAAAATGGGGGTCAATTAGATGGCACAGAATATTTTTTGCACATTTTCGGGCTACAAAATTAAAATATGAAGAGTAAACTCACGAGGAAACTGCACAGTTATACTCAACTGGGCAGAGTTTACTAATTAGTTATGTGTAACTAGTACCAAAAAATGCTAGGTGACTGGCACAATTTATGTCTAGGGTATTGGTTATCATCAAAAGGCCATTTGGTGGAGTTACATATATACTAGGCGTGATAAAACTCGCTAGTAAAGAAGAGCACCACTTCCATGTAGGAGTGGAATATATACATACGTATATATCACGAAACCTGCCATGATGGTGTTAATACAACCTTGGATCCGAAAGGGATGGTGACGCTTTAACACTTAACCCCAGGGAATGTTGTCATTTAAGCCCTGTCCGTATGTAGAGAGGCGGTACACTCACCGTTGTTCTTTTTAAAATAGTACTCTCTGTGTTTTGTCTGCCGCTTTTTTTTGTTCAACAACTGTCCAGCATAAATCATTTACAGAATGGTTCGCCTGCAGGAAATGATCAGTCATTCTGGTTATTCTGGTTATGCTTTTCTTGCACTGGATATTACTCCAATGCTCACACAAATGCTGCTTGACTTTACGTCTGGTCATACCTAAATACCTCAATCCGCATGGACACGTGATAAGGTATATCACATTGTTTGAATTACAGTTTGTATGTGATTTCTGTATCCATGTTTTGCCGTGTTCAAGGTCTAAGGTTTTAGTGTGTGAGGCGAGATGACAAACACTACATGTGCAGCATGGAAAATGCCCCGTGACCTTCGGTAGGCCCCAGGCATTGAGTGCAGATGGGTTGTCTTCGCTATCTGCTTTCTTTGGGCGAGTATGTACCATGGCATCTTTAAGGCTTCTCGCTCTTTTATAGGAAAATAAGGGTTTTTCCCATTTTATGTTGTTACTCATCAGTACCTTCCAATGTTTGTTTATAGATTTTGTAATCGCATTGCTTGCAATACTGTATGTCGTGACTCAGGTCAAGGGGAATCCATCATTCTGCCTTGGGTTATCAGCAAAGAGAACCTCCCTGGGTTGGTTTCTGGCTCGTTTGCAACTTTTCTTAAGGATGTGATCACGGTATCCGCGGTTGCTCACTTTCTCGGTTAACTCGACTGACTGAGTTCGATAGTCCGTCACCTTGCTGCAATTTCGTCGTAGCTGAAAATATTGTCCATAGGGAAGGTTCTTTCTTAAAGGCCTAGGATGGAAGCTTGAAAATTCCAGTAGATTATTCTTGGCTGTAGGTTTATGATATGTTTTAGTGAGTAGCTGGTTTTCAGTTTTTGAAATGACTACATCTAGAAAGACCATTTTGTTGCAGTCAAAAGCATGTGTGAACGTTAGATTAGGGTCACATGTGTTGATCTATTGAAGGAATTCTTCTAAGGTTTGTTCCGGTCCTTGCCAAATTACCAAGACATTGTCTATATACCTTTTCCAAAAGGAAATATAGGACGAAAAAGGGTTGCTCGCCACCAAAATAGGTTTTTGTTCAAAATCATGCACGCGGAGGCCTGCTACGCTTGGGGCATCGAAGTCCCTGTTGTTTGCAGGAACAGGTCCTCTTTGTACTTAAAAATGTTTTGTTTTAGGGCCAGGGTTGCACAATCAATGATGAACTTTCTTGGGGTCTTGTAGTTCCATGTGGCTTTATCCAGAGCCTCACCAAGTACCTTGATTGTATCATCCTGTGGGATACTTGTGTACAGGCACTCAATGTCTAATGACACCAATATCGTAGAGTCCTCATCCACTGTTAGATTTTGTAACAGTGCTAGGAGGCTCTTCCGTGTCCTTCAGGTAAGTACATGTTTGTTATATCAAGGGTTTAAGAAAAAAGTCGCAAAAATGCGATAGCGGCTCCAAGAGATAACCTATCCCCGAGACAATGGGACATCCCAGAGGAGGAGTTCTATTTTTGTGTGTTTTTGGTAAGGTGTAGAAGTATGGGATAATCCCATCACCTGTCGTCAAGAATTCAGCTTCGTGTTTAGAGATATAGCCAGTTGATATTGCACCGTCAACCAAGTCGGAAATGTTTGCCCTGAGCTGTGAGGAAGGATCCGTATTGAGAGGGGTATAGTTCTTACAGTCATCAAGGAGGCGTTTGTATTCGGTGTCATAATCCGCCACATCCTGTATGACAAGACCGCCATCCTTATCTGCTGGTTTTATCACAATCGTAGTGTTAGATTGTAAGGATTTTAGAGCGTTGAACTCAGCTGCGCTCAGGTTCTTAATCATCCCTATCTCTTCAAAGTTCTCAATGTCATTAAATACTGCCTGTTGTCAGGTCAGTATTTCCACAGGCACTGTGTGTGGTGGTGGATTGAAAGTGGATTTTACTCTCAAGCCTGTTTCCCCTACAGGGCTGGGGTCAACAGATGGTCCTTGCTTCTCAAAATAGGCTCTTAATCAGAGCTTCCTAAAAAACTCAGAGAGCTTGCAGTGTAACCAGAATTTGTCCAGTCAGGCCGTAGGTACATAACCGAGACCTCTTTCGAGCATTTTCACTTCAAGGGGGCTAAGGGTCAGTCCAGATAGATTGGTAATTAAACTCTCTGTTTACTGGGCCCAGTTTGTTGGTCCCGGGTCTTGCTCCGGGTATTGTTTCCCACTGTATCCTCCTGTTCCCAATGGACTTGGTTGTTACCTCTTCTCTTTCCTGTTCGGCCCCTCTCTAAAAAAGGCAGTCTATATGTGTTTTGTGGGAAGGGTTGGACTTGCATAAAGGCTGGGTTCCAGCCCATCATAGGGAACTGGGGATGTTGAAACTGATTTGGAAAACCCCCTCTCCCTGCTGTTGGAAAGTTTGGCCATGGTTGCTGTTGATAGTGTTGTTTATTCCTACCCCTGCCCCTTTGTCTGGATTGGTAGCTACCCCCACTGGAGCTGCTGTTAGTGGATCTGTCATCATCAGAAATATCTGAATTATTGGAATTTCTTGTTGGTGCTGCAAATTCCGGATCTGCATAAGGGTAAATCTTATTGAACGCAAACAGTGCAAGGTCTTTCTGGAATTTATGTACTTTTGATTGCGTTAAGTCTTCTTTATATTCATTCAACTCTTTGTATAGTTTGTCTAATTTCTTTTTGTAGCCTGTTAATGTGGTCTTAATGTGGGTCTCCGTAAGTTGTATTTCCACCATCATTACGTCTGACAGTCTTAATGTTGTCTTAGTAATCAGAACTAGCCAGTCGCAGGTACAGTGCCACGCGATCTGGGCCCATTCCTTTCAGAACACAGCATCATCTAGAAAGATTCAAGGGGCATTGGTCACCAATAAACCTTGTGGTGCTGTGTTATTTTGCAGGTACTCGGTTAGAATAGCACCATGCAGAATGGTCCGGATTCTGTTATGCTTTTGCCATCAATTTCTTACATTCGGTGGTCTGGGAGATAGTTTGGGCCATGGATGGATCTACAAACAGGGAGGGACCTGCCACTCTTAATCCCCCTAATATTCAATACATAAACAACAAAAGAGTAGAACTAAAGAAACGTGAGCCGATAAAAAGATGAAAAAAGTCACTCTTATTTTGTAAAAGAACCCTCACTCACCAACCTAGTTGGTGACATGCTTCATCATAGGGTTCCCACCAGAGAGGCCGAGTGCCCCTCTGGTGTGCTACAATGCCTGGTTACAGCAGAGCAGGTTTTTTTTTTGTGTGAAAACGTGATGGTGCAAAGAATTATGTGTGTTAAAATTACCTTTATTCGCCCAGTAATAGTTTAATGACGGGGGAATAAGGTAATGGATAAATACAGTGTAATGGATGTTGTAAACTTGGCAAATTGGCCAGCTACATCATGTGGTAAAACAAAAAACAATGGTCTACATGTTTCAGCCTCCTAATGCTCCCCCTCCCATGGGTCTGATTAGATGGGAGGATGGTGGAAACTATCCATGAGCTGCTGGTCCCGGAGGTACTTAGGCGCCTGGAGCAGGGGCCTTTGTTTTCATTGGGATTTGTCTCGCAATTCACAGGCCTCTCAGCAGGTGTGTCACTAACTATACTTATGCCCCCGCTCTTTTGCTGTCAGTCTAAATCATTTAGGTCCCTCAAGGGAGCAAAAGGGTTGAGTGAAGCTGGAAATCCCCCGTGAGAAAAAAAGCCCCCATCCTGAGTTGCAGGATTGTGAATAGATATATGGTTGAGGGATGGCCTGTAGAAGAAACCCAAAGCGACTTTATGTCGGATTCAAGTGAAATGGTTTGGGGGGTGTGGCACAAAATCTTATGGGCCACTTCTAGGAATTTAAGCATGACTACCACACTGTCACCTTCAAATGTTTTCCTGGATCGTCCAATCCAGGAGCCCCTCCTAGCCATTAGGATATGCCTGTGATCCGCTACATTGAACCCAGCGTGTTTACTTAACCAATGGTTTACTTTATTCATCAATTGGCCAGTGGCCGCTTCCCTTGCGGAAGTAAGGCCTGGCACCCCTACCATAACCACAGTGTAGGGGCAGCAGGCTACGTGGAGATCAATTAGTGGTAGACATAGGCTATTTAGAGCGAATAAGCTAACTGTAATTGTTCCTCATTGTTTCCTCGGGGGACTCTGATTGCGTTCCGGGTCACCTTGGCAGAGGTTAGAGGGTCGAAATTGAGTAACCAAAGGATATGGGCATCATGTCAAGGCCTCAGATACACTGGGAATGACAATAGGGGTCTGAGTGATGGTATGGGTGCCTGCAGGGGGGTTTCCCGATTGAGCTATCTGTTGCTGTGTGGTAGGCATCTGAGAAGCCTGGTTAAAGGAAACCAATGCTTTTTCACTTCTACTAAGTGTGTCTCTGGTTTCTAAAATGACTTTAGGGATTTCACTACAATAGTTGGTCAATAAGCCAGTCAACACTTCCACATTTTTTTGTCTTAGAGAAGTCCATAGATCTTTAGCACCCTTCAATTCAGCATTAATGACTCCCTAACCCTTCTTCTCAGATTTCTTATTGAATCACCTCAGCCTCTTGGGTACAGGGGTACCACTCAGATCCACACTTTGATTAGAAGCAATAGATGCCTTGTTGTGGCTATTACACCCTGGAATAGAATTACAAGGGCCAGGGCTAGGGGCGCGTAAGCCGTACTGTATTAGGGCTGATGCTCCACCCAATGATCTTTGGGTAACCGGACTTTAAGGCTCACCCGGCATAGGGAGCGAGTCACCACCCAGGTCCAAAGAGAGTCGCCTTTCCACCATATCTATTTCTGTAGTGATGGCACCCACTGCTTTTGCCATGAAAGAGTCGATAGTTCCATGTTTTGAGCCCGGCAGGGGACTCGCAAGCGCTGCCTTCCCATGACACCTGGTTCAGAGAAGACCCCCAACTCTCACAGAGAGCAAAGCAGGATCTGTGTCACAGGTAAAAATCGCGTACTCACGGTTGGAGCTTCTGCTGCCCTTAGTGTGGTGTCCAGGCAACTGACTAAATTTGACAATCGAAATGTGGCTGCTTTGGTCTGTCTTCAGCAACCACCAACCGCCAACCAAGGTCCCCATTTTTGTGAATCGGGAGTATTTCTGCACCACGCTATGATTGTGGAATGGGGGCCCACTGGCTATCGCATTGGCAAGTAGTTGAGTATACGTTAACCAATTATCTTTGTCGTTTATAAACAAATATGCCGGGATGCAATCGGGGCCAGGAGCTCTTCCTCTTGGAATCGCGTTCAGGGCAGATTCGACCTCTTTTCTATTAAAAAACACAGTAATGTCAGGCTTAGATAGTTGTAAGTTATTGGTACTATTGCATGTGACAGAAAATTGACCTTCAAAATTAGAGACCCACTGCTCAGGGGCTACATAGTTAGTAGGAGTTTGTCGAAGATCACCACTGCCCCATTTCACTATCTGCCAAAATTTTGATGTCATCCATTATTTTAGTTTTTATAGATGGGGATAGCCTCTTGTAGGCTTCACTACAGGCCGTATTGTACCAGTTAGCTGCTTTGGGTATAACCCTTTGTTTTGCTTTGTGAGTATTAATGAAAAAGATTTGAGTTTATTATACATGTTATCGTGGATGTGCGTGACATTGGCATTCATATCCTCCTGAGGGTCTAAATTTAGAAGGGCTACTAATGTACACTCCACCACAGCCTTCATCTGTTCTAACGAGGTGTCATTATCAATGATCCTTGCCCATTTGACTCTTCTCATGTCGTTACATAGAAAAGCGTCTGCCGTCACCAGCTCAGTTACCGCATGCTGGTCTTGAGCAGAACCCAATGCCTGTAGTGTCAACAACAGAGGGTTATGGTTACTTTCGCTTCTCTCAAGGACCATCATATCGGTAAGGGAGGGCAATAACTCCAGGTTAATAAGAATGTAGTCAATGCGACTACTTCTATACCCGTTACTAAATGTGTGGGAGCCCATTCTATCGGAGGAAGTCCTCCCATTTACAGCCCTAATACTCCTTTCCAGACATAGTCCTATTAACTGGAGTGCGGCCTCTATCCATTTCCTTATTGGGGGTAGATCTAGAGATGGAATGTTCCATTGGGCGTCCTCATCTGTACTGAGGCTGCCGTCCTCTAGATCGAATGAACAATGTTGAAATCACCTGCAATTACCAGGTTGCTTCTACCCCTGTTGTTATCAATAAAACTATCGAGTAGGGAGACTGTATTGAATTGTTTACCACCCGCCAGCCCTCTAGCATATACATTTATCACTAATATATCAGGGGAATACTTCTGACGTAGGAGTATAGTTAAGATGTTGGGGCTGTCAATTTGTACTCTCTCTACCTTATAGCCGGAATGCTGCCTGACCCATAAGGTGAGCCCTCCCGAGGGTCTACCCTTTCGTCCACCGACTGAAAAATCTAGATACCCTCTGGGTTGGATTTGATTCAGTGACCAGGTTTCTTGGAATGCCCAAATATCATGGTCTTCTATAAGTGCTGACCAATATGCTGAAGCTGTTTTTGTATGCAAACCTGCAATATTCCAGGAGGCGATAGCCAACCTGGTCGTGTGTGGTTCGAGAATGGGGGAACAAGTGTCTATCTGACTTCAATTTTCCAGGGCAGATAACAGCTCTCCCGAGTAGTTTTTGGTGGGGAGAATATTAGAGTTGTCATTGAAGTGTTCTATGGGCCTACCTACCCCAACCTCTGACCCTAACCCCCCTGTGCAAATGCCCAAGAGAGCTCTAGTTTGATTAGATGTTTCGCCCCCTTGTGGTGGTGTATCATTGCAATGTGATGAGGGAGGAATGTTCCATAAACATCAATCTACCTTCTCTAGGGTGGGGACTTCGTTGTTGCCTACGGTTGATTTGTTACAATTATTACTGGTGTTTACTACTGGGGGGTTATATTTTATCCTGATATTGGATGAAGTCTTAAGAGAAGTCCTTAGGTCAAATGCAACTAGATTATCAACCACGTCTACAGACCTAAATGTGAGACACACGTTATCTGAACTAGGTCTGTTGGACGCAACCCTTTTAGCAAAAAGTATGTCTTCTCTGATTACCGATCTACAATTCCTCACATGCCGTAGCCATTGGGTGCATTTATTAATCAGGGACTGTTTGTCTTCTTTTATTAAACTGGGAAACATTTTCGGGATATTAGTTAAGAACACTTGACATTTAGTAGGACTGGTCTGTAGTTTATGTTGGCCTCTGTTTGACCCTTGCAGATGTGGAACTGGGTTCCTTGGAGCTATGGGGAATGATCCTACTAATTCTCCAAATCTATTGTTCTGCTGTTGGTGGTCGTACTGCTTGTCTTGGTTGGTGTAGGCAGCGGGATACGTTCTAGCCTGAATTATTTGGGATCTTTCTTTGCTAGCTGGTTTGGGAACTATCGGGGGGGGGGGTTGTTGGTTCCTTGTTTGTTCTGTCTGTACTGCCAGGGCACGGAGCAATGTCTAATAATGACTTGGGCGAGGGAGGTCTGGCTGTATCCCGAATAGTATTATGGATGATGGGTCTCATGGTTTCTGTTAGTTTGTCAATCAGACCTTTCAGTGAACTCACTACTTCCATGAATACACTTCTCTGTACCATTAAATCCGCAATCTGGTTGGTGAGCTGAGCTGAACATTTACACTTGCATAATCCTGAGAGCTGCATCCTGCATTTCCTCTAATTGTCCTATGCTAGCTGTATGCTGGGAGGGCACATTGTCCTCATTTATATTTATCAAAGGGGCAAAGCTATTTGTGCACTCTAGTGCGCACTCGGTAAGGGTTTCTTTGCCTACATTGGAGCGAGCGGGTGGAATTAGCCCTACTCGTGGGGTTAACTCTGAGTCAGATGGTAGAGGTTCTTTGGGTGTTAGTCTTTTAAACATATCAGGTATTGATTTAACAATTCGGGAGGACAGGGAATACTTAGTGGGGGGTGCTTCTGATGTACCTCTGTCAATACCCAAGGGAACTGTTAGCGTCCACCGCCATCCTTTTCCCCATGCTAGAGGAAGTGTTGTAGTAACTACACAATACTAGTAAACTACAACCATTAACCACAGTACAGATTTGTGGGCCCACCGGATGGTAGGATCAAAACTAGGCTGGACACCCCAATATGAGAAATGACTTAGATTGGTCCTTAATCTGATTTTTGGGTCCTCTAAGATGGTTGATGCAGCCAAGTGGAACAATCCGGCTGCTGGAAGAAAAGAGCCAAAAAATAGTTAACAGTACCTTGAGAATGTTGTAGTCCTGTCCTGGGCTAATATTAGGGGGTTGGTCCTGCCCTTCTTCTTCCTGGCACTGATGGGCGACAGTCGGGTCTGCCCTTGGCCTGGGCTTTGCCTGGGCGCCGCCTGCGCGCATCCCACGCCGCAGGGTGAGAGGCAGCGCTATAAGCCCGATGGCAGACAGACGCCTACCCCTCACGAGCGGCACCTGCGGCAGAACAGGGAATGCTGGGACAGGTAGTCCCCTGAAGGAATTTGGACGCCTCTGTGGACTATCGGCGTTTGTGGTGATGAACCCTGGGTGATGCCGGTGATTGACCTGACAATGTATTTGTTTTATTGTTGTATATAAGTTTACATTAAATTATATGTATTTATATTTTAAACTTAAAAAAAAAATGTAATTTAATTTAATTTTATTTCAATAGGGTTTGATTTCATATCCCTATCTTCAATATTTTCTATGGGAGGGTGTTGCATTAACAATGATAGGCCATTTGTTGTGCTGGAGTTACTTCATCTCTGAGCTGGAGTAATTTAGTACTGCTTTGGCAGTAGTAACTTTAGAAGTGCAGTTTGTGAATAGTAATGGACATACTCTTTTGTTGATGCGAGCATGGTCCTCCCTAAACCCTTCCCTAGCCCTCTTATGCCCCAACCTAGTCCTCAGTAATTCTCTCCCCTTTTGTCATATGTATTCCCGATTTTCATGCCACTCCTCTCTGTACCTCCCACATTTACTACAAAATGTGTACTTATGTGTGCAGAGACACCACAATTGGAGTGGAGCTCTCTGTACAGAAAAAAGATAGGAGAGGCGAAGGTGGAAGTGAAACCTTTGCATGTAAGTTTGTGAATAACATTTTGGCCTATGTTTGTAGTACTATTGTAGTATTACAAACATTCTCCAAAATGCAGTTTGTGGATAGCCCCCTTATTCTTTTAGTCCATACAATTATCAATCAGTTAACCATCAGCATTGCACAAGAAACCAATTTGAGACATTTGTTTGCAAAAGACCGATATGTCCTTTACCAAATGGCTTGACTGTTGAGGTCATGACAAAAGAGCAAGACCAGTTTTCCTCATTATTTAGACTGAAAGCTAGCATTGTTTTTAACATGTTGAGCCAAAAAAAACTCATGATGCAGCCAGTTTTTGTTTATATCGCACCCTTGTGACAGAGGTTCTCTTTGTTTCTGTATTTACAAATCTGAAGATGCAATTGTGATATTTGATATTGGCGGTCATTCTAATGTTGGGAAAACTTCTGTTTCATGGCCAGAGTCTGTAATGTTGACTTACTTAGGCTTTCAAATCTTTTTTTCGAATGTTTGCAACTTGACCAACGTAACTCTTACCCCAGGGACACTTGATAGGATATTTAAAATTCTGAGAATGACTTTGTTATGTTTGGATTGATTCACATTTTCCTTTTAGCAGACAATGTATATTTAGATGTTTCATTGTTCTTTGACAATGAACACAGTTTAAACATGGACACACTTTTTTTACTTTTCAACAAATGCTGTTCATAGTATACATTGTTTTTTTTACACAATGTTTCAGATTTAGGGCCTGATTACAAGTTTGGTGGACCATAGAATTGCTGAACTCGCTAAGGCAGTTTGACCACTGCCACACTGCGGCACAATGCACTGAATTCAAAACGTGGTGGTTGGACCGCTGCAACTGCCAGGGATCTCTGATGTCGCACTGGTGGTGCAGCAGTCAGAGGCAGTAATATGTTGGTGTTGATGCTGCAGCACCACAAAGCAAATTTCGAGTTGACTCCCTGCCAGACTTTCAACAGCGGTGAGCTTACCATGGAAAGGGTGGCGGAAAGGCAATTCAGGGGGCCCTTACAGGGCCCCTTGTCACCTCTGTGCCTGAGGGTGCTTGCACTGGTGTGCCCCCCCCCGTATTTTGCACTCCCAGTTCCTGCACAGGAAGGAATGCACGACATGGCGTCATGGCGGTGCCTCTCTAAGGCACATAGGAGTCATGCCCACACAGGATTACAATAGTTAGCCAGTGGGCAGTGTGGGCATGGCTTTGGTGGTTCTCCTGCGGAGTGCTGGTGGGGAGATCTGCAGGGGGACCACCAAAGTCATAATAAGGCCCTTAGTTTTCTTTGTTTAAACTGAGAGCAGATTTACTTTTTTCAAATGGTGTTATTCTTGGCCATATAATAATAACCTTTAATGTTTAAATAGAACTCTTGTTATCAGCTTTGGGCTTAGATCTTGGATTTTATATTATAGTTCAGAGGTTTCTGGGTTGATATTTTCCATATACATAGTGCGTTTTTTTTTTTACAATTTGTACAATTTGTTCGGAATAACCGCTTTGTTGGAATTTGTTAATATTTCATGTTGTATTATAATACACAGTTCGTGACTGTCTATAATCCTTTATAATCCAAAATGGCAAATTTGTAGCCCGGGAGTTTGCATGAAATTTCTAAGGCATCCATAAATCACTCTTATCCTCTATGTGGCATTTATTGTAGCTGTCTCTTTGCAACTTACTATTGAGTAATAAAATGAGGTGTCATTTGTAAGTATTCCTCAGAAGTAATTTTTATGGCCATCTTCAAAGAGCACAAATGAAATGTACAAACCATCGCCATTCCTTAATTTTACATACCAATGTGGATTTTCCCCCTCATGCAAAAGTTCATGAAATTATGTGTATAAATCTGTGTATTGAGACATGGTGTTGCTTCCAAATATATTTTCAACAGTTTGCTAATAGTAAATGTTAAATATTTATGAAACACAATAAAATATAATTCCAAAATCAAGCTCATTGGGATCTTTTCTTTTGGGTATTGACAAAACATTGCATCATTGCATGCCCCTGTTTGAGGTACTGAGCCATATATTACAAAATAACACATGTATAGAATGTCAGTTTATTTAATTTCAATTTCTTTCAATATTTTAATCGGTTTTAAGGTTCAATTTTTTTTATTGTGTTGATATGTATGTTAAGCATTTCTTGAATTGACAGCCAACAAATGTGCCTACTTTTTCGAGTATCCATTTTGCTTCTTATAATATAGGTCATAGTGGTGAATTCTTTTTGATCTATAAGCAACTTCAGTAAACAATTCAAGCACAGAAAAGTGTAGTGCCAGAATGAGCATGTGGCAAAACAGAGTGAAAAAGAGACTAAGACATGAAGGGTCAGATGTACGACTCGTTTTTGCATGGCAAACGGGATTGCGATTGTGAACCCGTTTGGCCATGTACATAGCCTATTTAGCCAGTCGCAATTTTTGGGCGACTCACTAAATAGGTTTTGCGACTTGCTATTTGGAAGGGGCGTTCCCTTCCAAATAGCGAGTTTCAAAACAAATTGCAAATGCATGCGAAATAATTTCTTATGGGCAGGCAGTGGTCCCAGGGACCACTGCCTGCCCTTACAAAATGAAACAAAAAAGGTTTTTTTTGTTGTTTTTTTAAAAAAATGCATCCCGTCTTCCTTTAAGGAAAATGGGCTGCATTTTGAAAAAAAAGCTGCTTTATTAGACAGCAGGCCACCATCCCTGCGAGGGCTGGCATTCACAATTGGCTCGCAAATTGCGAGAGGCTCATTAATATTAATGAGCCTTGAAATTTGCGACCCCAATGCGAATTGCAAAACAGTGTAAACACACTGTTGTACATTTCAGTTAGCTCCTCGCAATTTACACTGACTCACAAAAACAACCAACAGTATTGAAATGCAGACAAGCATGGTTACAAATTTACTAGTATAGAACGTGCCATTCATCTTTCAAGTTTTCCTGCAAGCCAGTGCCAGTAAAAGACTGAAACGTTTCAGAGCGGGCCAGTGTCATCTGACAACTGCCATAGAGTCCATAACTCCCACAACAAATACAGTGCTTATGCCTTCATAATACCAATAAGTAAGACCACATAAAAGCATCCAGAAATTATATAACAATATACATTCTAACCATTCAATATTATCACATATATAGTCATCTCTTTCATAGTATTATGGGTAATATGATATTCTTATCTGTAAGATTATTTATGACATTTGAAATGCACTTGTCACATCTAGAGTGAAGACATGATCATTGCATATGGTGTGCGAGTTATGGTTTGCATGTCTATTGTGTGAGCTATGAATGGCAGATGTAACCACAACTTGTAAATTCCAGTGTTAATTTGTTTTTATTTTGTACCCATAACTGTAGTTTTATTGTGTTTTTTAAGTGAATTTCAGAGTTTTATGTTTAGTTTTATAAACAAAGATAACCATTAATTTCTTTTAACCCCTTGAATGCTATGGATGTGCCCTTCACACCCATAGCATCAACAAGTAGGAACTTTGTATGTGGAGTTCACTTCCAAGAATCTGGCACTAGAGCAGCAGGTGATGTGTGCTGCTCCAGTGCCTCCTGCATCAAGCACCCCTGAGTATCCTGCTCTGGCGCATGGAATATGACAGTCCTGCCAATGATTTAATCACATCATTAACAAGATTAGGTCATTTTCAGGACAGGCACCCAGGAAATGGTTTCCTGTTTTCCCTGATAATGAGGTGTAGCCTAAAACAGCTTACTGTGAATTGCACAAAAAGGAAGGTATTGCTGGAAAGCTGAGACACTTCAGTGATACCTCTCTTACCCTGCAAAGCTCCAATCACAGTGACATTGGATCTCCTGGTGCTTCCATTAGACTTTTGCACCAGGGATTTGTTTATGAGGGGAATTGCCCCTCCTTTCCCCCCCTTCGTGCCACGTCGGTGATGTCCAATGCGCAGGCGCTTGTGGACTGGCTCTCGTACTGGGCATTATCGGATATGTGGCGGGTCCTACATCCAAAGGACCGTATTTACTCTTACTACTCCGCAACACACGACCTCCATGTCCGACTGGACAGGGTGTTGGGATCTCGTTCCCTCCTGCCGTTGGTGGAGTGTTCGGAATACTTGGGACGAACACACTCCGATCATAACCCCCTGCGGATACAGCTCCGATGGGACGCGGAACGCCCCCCTATCCCTACATGGCGCCTCCAACCAGCTGCGATGGAGGATCCCGAATTCCGCTCCTCATTGGGAACAGCCATACTGGCATACTTTGAGCTTAATGAGGGCACTGCGAGTAATGCACTGGTGGAATGGGAC
Source organism: Triturus cristatus (assembly GCF_964204655.1). Lineage (NCBI taxonomy): Eukaryota > Metazoa > Chordata > Amphibia > Caudata > Salamandridae > Triturus > Triturus cristatus. The sequence continues at coordinate 1,206,437,768 of NC_140591.1, read as the reverse complement.
ACCCTCAAATCAACGCTCAGAGGACATTGCTTGGGGGCCACGTGGAATATACGGAGGCAGTTATCGAAGGACCTTGCCTGCCTTGAATCCCAGCTGTTGCAGCATGAACGCGAGGGCGAGGGTGGGGGCAGCCACTCCAGTTACCTGGAGGAGCTGCGGACGCGGCATGTGGCGCTCCTGGAGTGTTTACGTTGCCATAATTACGCAGCCCACACAGCCCGCACACATGCCACAGCAGACAGGGCGGGCCGCCTACTTGCTTGGTTGCTAAGACAAGACGATTCCCGAGTCCCGATTGCTGCTATGCGTACACGCGAGGGAGAAATGGTGTGCACACAACGGGAGATTCATAGGGTCATGGTAGAGCATTATGCAGGGCTTTACCAGTCCGGGATTAGTGGTGCGAACCTCGAGATAGCGGCATTTCTTGAACGGCTCCAGCTGCCCACAACCTCAGCTGCCCAACAGGAGGAACTTAACCGGCCCCTCACTCTGGAGGAGATAGGGGAGGCAATTCCGTCCATGGCGTCAGGGAAGACGCCGGGACCGGATGGCCTGCCGGCCGAATTTTACAAAGCTTACCGGGAGACCCTAGTGCCTCAATTGCACGCTCTCTTCGCTGTAGCGATGGAAGAAAATACTTTACCCCCCTTGATGCGTGAGGCGTATCTGGTATCCCTGTTGAAGCCTGGCCGAGACCCAATGGCCTTGGGATCTTACCGACCGCTTGCGCTCCTCAACGCAGATTATAAAATACTGGCTAAAACTCTAGCGGACCGTTTGGCGCCAGTGGTCGCAACGCTGGTCCACAGGGATCAAAATGGGTTTGTTCCCAAGAGATCCACGTCATTGAACCTGCGGAGATTTTTCAGGGTGGCGACGGACAGCATCCATGAGTGGCCTAGGGCAGGTTGCTTAATGTTGGACCTGGAAAAGGCCTTTGATAGTTTGGAATGGGGGTACTTGTCAACATTGTTGCAGCGATATAATCTGGGGTTGGACTTTTTGCAGATGGTTGGCCTGTTGTACAAGAATCCCTCGGTTCGGGTACGCCTGGGTCCGTACGTGTCGGAGACCGTGCCTGTCTGCAGGGGCACTAGACAGGGGTGCACGCTATCGCCGCTCCTGTTCGCGCTGGCGATTGAGCCCCTGGCGGTGGCACTGCGCACATTGATGGGAGGCGGCATCCAATTGGGAGACGCAGTTCATCAAGTGTCATTGTATGCAGATGATCTGCTAGTATATGTGAGGGATGTCGAAAATATCCCAGCACAGCTGGACCACATATTGCAAGACTTCGCTGCTGTGTCAGGGTTGCGGGTAAATGCCAACAAGTCCTGTCTTTATGCGTTCGAGGAGGGACGGCAGGACCCGGGCTACACTCTCAATGGGGAAAGGGTGATGTGGAAAGGGGACACTTTTCGATACCTGGGGGTACAGATATATCGCCAACCGTCTGACCTTTTTGATGGAAATCTGGGCAGGGCTCTCACAGCCATTAATTCGCAGATGCGGTTCTGGGGCACATTGCCACTTACGGTCACGGGCAGGGTGGCATTATCTAAAATGGTGGTTCTGCCCAGACTCCTGTCTTATTTTTCTAACCTGCCATTGTATGTCCCTGCGGCATTTTTTGCCATGTTCTCCAGAACGCTTCGGGACTTCATCTGGGGGAATAGCCGGCATAGGCTGTCACTAGCAAAATTGTACCTTTCGACTGACCAGGGGGGACTTGCGGCACCCTGCTTCGAGCACTACTACCTAGCCGCTCAGTTACAATGGGTTGCTCGCTGGTTTGCGGATAGAGGCCGAGAGGACACGGCCTCAACACTACCCCCTTACTCACTGGAGCGACTCCTGGGGCTTTTTCACCCGACGGCCAGGCGAGCGACGCCAGAGCCGCTTCTTCTGAGCGTGGCGTATTGATGTTACCGCAGAAGCCTATTTCTAACCAGAGCTCTAACCCCATATGCGCCGGCGTTACCGCTGGAGGGATCCCCAAGCGGGGTGGGGACACTCACCACCTGCATGCTCACGGACTGGCGGGATGCTGATGTATGCACCCTGGGAGATCTGTACCGTGACGGTGCCCTTCGGTCATATGATCAGCTGATGGAGGAGGAGGGAATGCCCCCAGGACAGTTCCTTCTGCATCGCTCACTTGTTGCATCCCTGACAACGAAATGGGGGGACGTGTCCACGGAGCCTCCTCAGCACCTCACCATACAATACCTACACGTTCTGGGACGTGGTAGGCATCTGATCCGCTGGTTCGCTGCGTCGCTGCGCACCCTTGCAGCGATAGTGCTGGAATCTCTCAGACATAAGTGGGAAGCTGACATGGGTAGGCCACTGGAGGATAAGGAATGGGAGCGAGTGTTGGGGAGCCCAGTGCGCATACCCAGAAATATGAGGTTCAGGCAGATCCAGCTGTTCATTATACATAGGGCGTACCTCACACCAGAGGCAGTCAACATGTATTTCCACCGTACGGATGCGGGGTGTCCCAGATGCGCCGAGTTGGGGGTGGGTATAGTTCATATGTTATGGAGCTGTAGCCGACTTCATACGTACTGGAATACAATCAGCAGGTTACTACATGCGTGCACTGGCAGTGCCCTACCGTTTGAGTGGACCGTATGTTGTAAATTAAGGCAGAATGTGATTAAGCATTTACTGAAAACATTAATGCTTTCCCTTTAGATCATGTTTTCTTCGTTATGTTGACCGAAGTCCGGACTCCATTTTGTATTGACATGCTGCCATGTGTTCACCACGAGGAGAGTCCGACCTCTGTGTTAGTTGCTCTTGTAATCTGCCTAGCAACAGTTTATAAATAGCTCCCTCTTGTCCATCTGGCGCATGCCCAGACTTGACCACATCTGTTATAATTAGCCTTGCTTGACCATGTGTTTCGCGGGCTCAAGGAGCGTGTTGGCTCCGCCCATGTATTGATTCAGTATCAAGAATGACCATAAATGGTAATGTTCTTCGGCCTTACGTTGTATCCACCCACTATGAGCCCCTCTGTTGTGTATAAAAGGGGACTGTGTACGAATGTTCTTTGTGCTACTCCATGCAATACTGAAGAGTGTTGTGTGGATTGTAGGACCACCCTTAAGGGTTAATAAACCTTGTTTTTGTACTTTGCAGTTTCCGTGCCAACTTCCTTATAGATTCCGTTACAGGAGAGCGAACCCTTGTGCCTTGCGGGCCTAGCTGGGGCCTGTATTCATCAATTGGCGCCCAACGTGGGGCTCATCGGCGACTCGGATGCTCGAAGGACTGGTCGCGACGAAGGTGAGGAGTTTGGCCGGGGACGTGATCACTGCCAGCGGCGTCTTAGCCCTGGCATCCCGAGGTTTTTCTTCCTTCCCTTCCGAGCTGACCGTCTGGGTGGCGCCGGTCATCGACTGAGACCTCTTCTGTCGGTCCTGCCGTGAGAGCCGTTTGGGCGATTGTGGAGCTTGGCAGTTGGAACCTGGACTCTTGATTGGTAAGAACCGTTGTACGGTACTTGCTCCGAGTTTTTGAAGCCTGGGATGGCTATTTGAGTTTGATTGATGATGACTAGTCATATTTTGAATTTGTCTTTGTGAAAATATATGCGTTGCAACACATATAGGCAGGTAATGTGGAGAGATTTCTCCAGGAGCTGTGTAAACTTTGAACGGCGCAACGATTAAGTGCCATTTTTCCTTATAATATTGCATATTTTGCATTATTCCTAGCATGCCTGCTTTTAGCGCACTCAGTAAGTGGTGCTGCTGTTTGGGTAACCGGTTGAACCTCGAGGAATCTGCTCCAGCTCCCCCAGAGGGGACTCCTAATAGGGATATGTATGTGAAGCATGGTCTTTCTTCCATAATGTACAGCACGCTATGGAGGAAATACACGAGGAAGGATCCTGAGTTGCGATGGCCTTTGTATGGATCGTTTGATATACGTAAGATTGAGTATGTGGAACAGTGTATGTGTAAGCGACGTGCTCGTCAGGATATGTTTGAGTGTGTGCGATTATGGGTGAAGGAAGTGCGTGAGCGAGAGAAACGTGAGAAAGCGCTGTTTGATAAAGAGCAACGGAAGAATGACCATGTGCGAGCGCAGGAAGCGAAGCGTCGGGAGGACAAAGAGCAAACGGACAGACAAGAGAAAGAGCGTAGGCTACAGGTTTCGGGTCAATATGTTGTTCGTCAGCCACTTTATCCTGTCCTTAATAATCCTGATGATGATTTTTATTTACTAGATCGCTCTCCGCCCCCTTATGTTGGCGCATCCGCTCCGCGGCCGCAAGATTCTGGCCCGGCTCCGGGTAAGGTAGACACACGGTCCATGTTATCGGCCGAGCATATGGCTGAGCTTCGGAAACTTTCCCTCCGTGCCCTTAAGGGCAAGATATCTAAGGAGGAGTTGTTCCATACTTGGGGGTCGTGGCAAGATAGAGAGAGGGTGTATTTTCTGTCTCATTTCGCAGATGAAGTAATTGCTGCTTTCCGAAAATATTCTAGTGTCCTTGAGCCTGACGAAGTGTCTTCGGATGCCGGAGCATTACGTAATGGTGTTTTTTCTCCCCCTAAGGCTCCTGAGGCGGCTCGGCGGCTGTTCGCTTTACGGGACGAGGTGCTGGCCCTTAGAGAGAAAGCACGCCAACAAACGGAGGAGGAGAAGCAGTCGGATTCGTCTGCAGCAGGGGGCTACCCATCTACCTCCCAGTCAGATAAGGATGACATAGTGCATGCTAAACCAATGCGAGAGGCGGCGCCTTTGTATGTTCCTCCTAAGGGAGCAGGGACTAGCTCGGATATTAATTCTGCCGATGCAAGGGGATATTTCGTATATAATTGGGTTTACACTCCATGGCATAGGGCCGATGTTATGGCACTAAAGAATGCGTTGCCTGACCCCCGCAAGAATCCAGCGGCCTTCTATGAAGAGGTCGAGGGGGCCTTGAATTCTTGCATTATGACTTTAGCGGATATAGACCTGTTCTTTGGCCTTATCCTACCGCCGGATACATGGCGCTCTGTCCGAAAGGTAGATGATGCGGTTGCCTTTAAGGCCCGGTGGTCTGACCTTGAGGATGAGGATAGGGAACGGAAGCCTGCACAGAAACCACCCCAGAATATTTTAGATCTCCCTGCGGCTATTGTGGCTAAGTTGAAGACGATTATCCCCCCTAAAAAGATTGACTGGAATATGTTAGCTGCATGTAAACAGAAAGTTGACGAGTCAGTTGCGGACTTTTTTACGCGCTTTGAGGAGACGTTTCATGATTTTAGTGGCCAGTCGCTTACTGACGACACGGGCCGCCACCTTTTCGCGGACAAATATGTGGCTAATCTGCTACCGGCAGTTGCGGCCCGGTTAAAAGCGAGTGAAAGTTCTTGGTCCTCCGCGACACCGACGGCCCTTCTGACTATCGCTCAGTATTATGAGCGTCAGGAGCACGAGGCGAAGGGCCAGGAGGAGAAGAAATCGAAAGATCTCAAAACCAAGGTGATGTTAGCACAAGTATATGGCCCGCCCCGACGGGGTAATAATAATAGAGGAAGGGGCGGATCTTATGGTCCCCCTTCGGGCCGATCTGATTTGAATAGGAACCAGTGTGCGTACTGCAAGCAGTTGGGCCATTGGGCCAGGGATTGCCCAGCGTTGCGTGCTTCGCGTCAGGGGCACACTCCGGGTGGCCCGAGAGGTAGAGGGGGCTTCTCGAACTTTAGAGGGAATTCTAACGATAATGTCCGTTTCGATACTGCCGGGCGGCACCGAGATGGCTCAAATGTTTTTGATCGCCAGCACCAGTATCATGTATCGGACATCGATCAATCGGGATATCATGATTCTCAGCATGCATAGGAATGCGTTGGATGGGGGTCCGAATCAGTTGAGGTGCCGGTCGATCAGACGGGTCCTTATGTATCGGCTGAGGTTTTAGGTTCTACTGATCAGTTCCTAGTGGATACAGGAGCGACACGTAGTGCATTGTCTAGGTACTTGGTTCCGGGGGCTCCCCCATCCGGCTCAATAGTTACATCGGTAGGGTTTGACGGTACACTCTCCCGAAGCCCTCTTTCACAGCCCCTTGCATTTAAAGTTGATTGTTTTTCTGCGCCCTGTCCGTTTCTGCTTGCTCCGTATACACCGGATAACATTATGGGCCTTGATATGTTAAAGTACTTTAGGGCTACAATCCGCTGCTCCCCTGAGGGTGTGAGGGTGATCTTGAATGACAACTACCCCCGGTCTGGGCGGATGTGTACGATATCAGAGGATGCGTTGTTGGCTACCCTCCCCTGAGCTTTATGGGCGACTTCGGACACAGATGTGGGCCAAATGGTGATTCCTCCGGTCCACATTAGTGTCCGGGAGGGGGCGGTGCTACCACGCCTCCCGCAGTATCGTATTTCCCAGGAGGGCGAGGAAGCTCTCATACAGATTGTGCAAGATTTGATCGCAGTAGGGGTAGTGGAAGAAGTTCCCTATAATATCTGTAACAGTCCGATTCTCCCAATTTTGAAAAAGGACACGGATGCAAAGGTCTATCGGTTCATAATTGATTTGAGGGAGGTAAACAAGATCGTGATACCTCAGTACCCGGTGGTTTCTGATATCACGACGTTGCTTACCTTGGTCCCGCCTACGGCAACCATGTTTTCAGTGATTGATTTGAAGAATGCCTTCTTTTCCATTCCCATTCACCCTGATAGCCGATTTCTTTTTGGGTTCACATTAAACAATAGATCTTATCGTTTTTGTAGAATTCCCCAAGGCTATACAGAAAGCCCTAGTATTTACAGTCAGGCTTTGAAACGACAGTTGGATTCCTTTGTTTTACTCGAGGGGGTCGCCCTCATTCAATATGTCGACGACATCTTGTTGGCGGCTGACACCCTGGAGTTGTGTGAAAAGAGCACGTTATCCCTCCTTTCCTTTTTAGCGTCCCACAATCATAAAGTGTCTAGGAAGAAATTGCAATTCTGTAGACCAAAGGTGACTTATTTGGGTCACCTTTTGTCTAAGGAGGGACGTGCACTCACATCAGATCGTATCCAAGTAATTTTGGACACACCGAGACCATCCACGCAGAAGGATGTGCGTGCATTTTTGGGCCTTGTTTCTTTTTGTAGACAGTGGATATTGGGGTTTTCACACATAGCTAAGCCATTACTAGCTCTTTTGACAAAAGACACGCCTATCCCAATCCCTTGGTCAGATGAGTGTGATGCTGCTTTTCAGCAACTGCGACAGGCCCTTTGTTCAGCACCAGTGTTAGGGACCCCTGATTATACAAAACCCTTTTCGTTGTATGTGCATGAGAAAGATGGATGTGCATTGTCAGTCTTAGTACAGATGCACGGCGACAAGCAGCGCCCTTGTGCATACTTTTCGGCTGTGCTTGATCCTGTCGCCCGAGCATTACCAGGGTGTTTTCGCTCGGTAGCGGCGACAGCTGTGTCAATACGCCAAAGTGAAGGAATTGTGTTGTCCCATAAATTGTTGGTGTTAGTTCCCCATGCTGTGGATGCCCTGCTTAATCAAACAAAGACGCAGCATTTGACCAGTGCCCGTTTAACGGGATATGAGCTGACGCTTTTGGCTCCTCATATTACGCTGAAAAGGTGCGTAACGTTAAACCCGGCCACATTGTTGCCATACCCCGAGACCCAGCCTGAGGGGCAGAAAGCGCATGATTGTATTCTTGTGACTGAGGAACAAACAAAGGGTCGTATTGATCTCCAGGATACGCCCTTTCCAGATGTAGATGGAGAACTGTGGGTAGACGGATCATGCCTGAAGCTACCAGATGGTACGACTTCAGCAGCGTATGCAATTACCACATTACACACGATAGTGGAGACAGCACGCATACCACAGAAATCAGCTCAAGCAGCGGAACTGATAGCATTAACACGAGCATGTGAGCTCAGTACAGGATTATGTGTGAATGTTTATACAGATAGCCGCTATGCCTTCGGAGTAGCGCATGACTTCGGCCTACTCTGGAAGGAGAGAGGGTTTTTAACGTCACATGGAGTACAGATAATGCATGGAGAGTTAGTTCACAATCTTTTAACCGCATTGACATACCCAAAGAAAATTTCTATCGTTAAGTGTAGCGCCCATAGGAAAGTAGTTGATAAAGTTGGAGAAGGGAATGCGTTAGCAGACCGGGTAGCACGGGAGACTGCGATGCAGCCCGGCGCTACTGCCATGTATGTAGTAAAGTCACAGGTGGAAAGATGGCGTGATGCGAAGGAGAAAGTGCGAGAAATGCAAAGGACCGCTTCTGATAAAGAGCGGGAGAAATGGGCTAGCGAGGGAGAGTTGGATGATGAGGGTTGTTGGAGAAATAAACAGATGGATAGATGGAAGTTACCCACGGCTTTTGTACAACCTATGGTTCAGATGGCACATGGGCTAGCACATGTTGGAGCTTCCGCAATTGTGAAATTGCTTACCCAAGTCTGGGAGCGTCCAGAGATTGCTAGCACGGCAAAGAGGGTGGTGCAGACCTGTATGATCTGCCTGAAGTATAACCCAGGGAAAGGCACTCGAACTCCAGCAGGAGGATTTGCGACGCCCACTGCACCCTTTGAGGTTCTGCAGATGGACTACATCCAGCTTGAGCGCTGTAACAATTTGAAGTATGTTCTAGTAGTGGTCTGCGCCTTCAGTAAATGGGTTGAGGCGTACCCTACGAAAGACAATACTGCAATGACCACGGCGAAGTTACTGCTAAAAGAGTTTTTCCCTCGATACGGCGTCTGTAGACTTCTGTGGAGTGATAATGGCCCTCACTTTGTAGCGGATGTTATAAAGTATGTCTTGAAGGGCCTAGGCATCACCCAGAAGTTCCACGCCGTATTCCACCCCCAGTCTGCAGGACTAGTCGAGAAATATAATGGTACACTGAAGCTTAAGATCGCCAAAATCCAAGCTTCAACGTCTTTGACTTGGCCAGACGCCCTGCCGCTGGCGTTATTGTCAATTAGGTCAGTGCCACATTCTCGAACCGGCCTTACGCCATACGAAATAGTATTCGGACGCCCAATGAACATTTGGGGTCCACCAAGGCCTAAGGCTGTGTATGATGTACCTTGTGTAATGATGAGCGATTATCTGGCACAGTTAACGGATAACTTGGTTTCTATTCATCAACAGGTCCGAGAAGCGCTCCCTGATCGGTCCACCGGCGAAGGACATGGTCTCCGGCCTGGGGATCATGTCATGGTGAAGGTCTTCGACAGAACGAACAGTTTGGAGCCGAGATGGGTCGGACCTGAGCAAGTTCTCCTTGCAACAAGGACGGCAGTGCGAGTCTCGAACAGGAAGAATTGGATCCATTCCTTACACTGTCGAAAGGTACCGCCCGGATTGGTGGAGTCTGCCGTGCTGACCGATCAACGAGAAATCCTAGCAGCAGAGACAGGCCGTGCTGCGGAGCCAAACGACACTGAGGAGCTCTTTCCGGACCACACGACTTCTGGAGGAAGGCGATATCATCTTCGACCAAGGAAGTAAGGTTTCCAGTACCGGGACATACTGTCAGAACGGCCCTTGGGTTAGTGAAACGGAGAGCCGATGAGGCAAGGGGGGGGGATCAGCCCTGCATTAGTATAGCGACACCCGTCTTGGCCCGCTGGTGAAGAAATCAACCGCTGCCCAAGGGGAAGAGTTCTGACAGACTTTTTAGTTTCAGGAAGATATCAGGGTATTGTTTCTTTTGACATGGAGAAGAAGAAAATCCTTTGTGCGTTGGGGTTCATGCTAACAGTAGCTATCGTTGGTATAACCACATGGTTTGTGGAGGAGGCAACTCCTGCTCGAAAGACACTTGTGTTGACGACTCCAGTGCCTGCGGAGCACTACTTTTATACATTGCCATATCAAGAGTTGAAGCATCGACAATCCTATTTGAATAACACTTTCATTCAGATGCTGCATCACACCCACGTTGCTACGAACGCTACGAACTGTTGGATATGTGGGATGATGCCAGCCCATCAGAAGAAAGGAGGTACGCCATTCATACCACTTCCTTTCTCTCATAATGGCTCTTGTAGAGCATGGTACACTTTGCTGTTTGCCACTCGGAAACCGACAGTGGGACGATTGCTTTTTAGACTTAATAGAGAATGCCATCAAGACAAGAATGGGTATCCACAAGCGAATGGGACAATTTGGGAATGGGAAGAGTACCGACCGGACAATGAATCCATTCCCTATATCTTCACGAACACAAGAGACACTGTGGGGAAGGACAAATTCGTAATCCAAGTAGCACAAGCTCAAGCGGACCTGTGTGTCCAGAGTGTGGGTTTTATCCCTGTTGGTGTCAGTGATTGCATAACCGTATTAAATATTGACGGGCTGAACAACAGTACCTTCCTAGCGTCCCATAATACCTACTTTGTGTGTGGAAATAAAGGTTATTATCGTTTGCCGGCTGGGTGGTCTGGGGTATGCTATGTATCATTCCTATTACCTCCTGTATTCCTAGCACCCGCGTCATATCATAAGGATTTGAAACTTTTGAATAATGTGACTGTAAATAGATACAAACGTACTCTATCAATTGATGATGTGGATCAAACCGATACCAGCTTGCAACAGTATATTGATTTTAACTTAGGACTGTTTTTCTTTGTTGGAGCTGCTTTGAACAGTAGGAAGATCCGAAGATTGACAAGAGTGGTAGAAGCTGTGACAAATCAGACTGCTGCCGCTCTTGGGAATCTTACGGAAGAATTACAAATAACTAGGATTGTTGCATTGCAGAATCGTATGGTATTAGAGGTAATGCTAGCTGATCGAGGTGGAGCCTGTAAAATTATTGGAAGTAGCTGCTGTGTGTTCATCCCTGATCATACGCCATCCGTTTATAACGCCATTAACAAGCTGCATAAAATAGCAGCTGAAATCCACACAGAAAACGGCACTTGGTCCTTTTCTGGATGGTTTTGGGCGTTGGTTACTGCCTGGGGATGGAAGGTCTTAACTGGTCTCTGCATTATTATAGCAGTTCTGTTCCTTTTCTGTATGTGTATTCAATGTGGACCATTGTGCTGTTCCGTATGCATTTCATTCTGCATTCCAGATAAGAAAGCTATTGCCGATATTGCTCGCCAGAAGGGTCTAGCTAAAGAGGTTAAGGGAATGATGATAATTGATATATATGATGATTATTCTTGGAAACCGGATGTCTTCAGTAAATGCTGAAAGGGTCGTCTGTTGTAAATTAAGGCAGAATGTGATTAAGCATTTACTGAAAACATTAATGCTTTCCCTTTAGATCATGTTTTCTTCGTTATGTTGACCGAAGTCCGGACTCCATTTTGTATTGACATGCTGCCATGTGTTCACCACGAGGAGAGTCCGACCTCTGTGTTAGTTGCTCTTGTAATCTGCCTAGCAACAGTTTATAAATAGCTCCCTCTTGTCCATCTGGCGCATGCCCAGACTTGACCACATCTGTTATAATTAGCCTTGCTTGACCATGTGTTTCGCGGGCTCAAGGAGCGTGTTGGCTCCGCCCATGTATTGATTCAGTATCAAGAATGACCATAAATGGTAATGTTCTTCGGCCTTACGTTGTATCCACCCACTATGAGCCCCTCTGTTGTGTATAAAAGGGGACTGTGTACGAATGTTCTTTGTGCTACTCCATGCAATACTGAAGAGTGTTGTGTGGATTGTAGGACCACCCTTAAGGGTTAATAAACCTTGTTTTTGTACTTTGCAGTTTCTGTGCCAACTTCCTTATAGATTCCGTTACAGGAGAGCGAACCCTTGTGCCTTGCGGGCCTAGCTGGGGCCTGTATTCATCACGTATATCTGTTACACCTGTTCCGCAGAACTCCGGCCACGAAGGTAGTGTCCCGGTTTATAGACCTGGGTATGATAGTAGCTAAGAGACTGCTCACCAAGAGATGGAAGGCGCAGGACCCGCCTCACGCGCTGGCATGACGAAATTCACTGCTCGCGTGGGCTAGAGCAGAGGGAGCGGCCATCGGGAGGGAGGAGACGTTGGGGTTGCGTAAAGAACCCATAGCTGCCCAGTGGGAGGTCTTGATCCGGGCACTGCAGAGCGCAGGGGAAGAGTGATCAGGGGGTTAGATTGAAGGGGAAGACGGAGACAGAGGGAAGATACAAGAACCTCTCAACGTGTGCACCCGTGATGTTAGCACGTGAGAGTTGATTTGTGTAGCTATCTGTGAAGGCAACGGTGGTCGCTATTGCCAGTAAATAACAGTCAATTTGAAATACTGTGATGCATGGTAAGGGAGGTGGGGGAAGGGGCGGGGGGAAGGGGTAAATAGGGTGCTCACACCGGTCTATGTTGAGTTGGTTAGCTGTTTATAATTGTCATGATTCCAAACTGTTTGTATTGCAACCCACGTTGAAATAACTGAAAGACTGTACCTAGGGGACTGTCGCGCCTAACCGCGCACCAACCTATGAAACATCGCACTAATGTAAGGAGCTGTAAGTTGTAAGTTGTGTATGTAATCGATTCAGAGCGATGAATGAGCCGTGAATGTTGAAGGGCTCAGCTGACGTGTAATGAAAACACGATTAGCTGATTGACATGAGGCAACATGCGTGAACACTGGGAAAGTATGTTTTTTATTTTTTATTTTTTATTTTTTATTCTGTATGTCTCTGTTAAAAACTCAATAAAACTGATTTGAACAAAAAAAATGAGAGGAATTGCCCCTTGGGCAAGGGTCTGTCCCCCCTGCCCCCAGTGCTTTCAGTCTTTCTGCTCCCTCTGCACCCCACACTAAGACTATTAGCAACTCCTTATAAAATAAACAAAAAAGTGGCCACAATGCATAGGACCATGGCCCTATCCCAAAAGGAGACATTACGGTCTTTCTACTTCTCTGGGGGACAATTTGCAAGGTTTTCCCAAATCTGCCAGCCGGGGGAGTAGGATTCCTGCTAGACACTAGTGATGTATTTACTAAAAGCAGAAAACAACAGAGTGGGCGGGTCCACAATGGCCTAGGGCCATGCCTCCACCCCACAAGGAGGCAATACAACTTTTCTGCAGACCTGGGAGGCTGATAAGGGGTGTGATTCCAATCTGCTTCACCATGGGGGCAGAAAGCTCACAAGACACCAGGGGAATTCTGGAAAAAAACTAAGTGGGTGATGGTTGCCCGCCCTGACACAGGGCCATGCCCCCTCCCTAAAAGAGGGCAGTAGAGTATTTCTATTATCCTTGGGAGGCAGATTGGGGACTTTGCCCCTAATATGCACCCAAAAGGAATAGAAAACCTACCAGATGCCAGGAATATATTTACAAAAAAACAACATGCTGGATGTGACATCCCCCAGGCATAGGGCAATGCACCTACCCGGAAGGAGGCATTGTAGTATTTCTGCACCCCTGTGACGTTGATTTGGGTTGGCTACGAATTTGCCCCCTGGCGTCAGAAAGTCCACTAGACACCAGGGAAATGATCAAAAGAAACAAAGGAATGGGGTTGGCTCACACTGGCATAGGTCCAATAGATCCATGACCCAAACTCAAAATGGGACAGTAAAACCTTTCTGTGCTCCTGAGAGGTAGATTGGGTTGTTTACCTCCAATCAGCCCCCCAGGGGGGATAGAAGGCCCACTCAACACCAAATGTTTATTTACAAGACAAAAATAAGGGGTGGTTGCAGCATACTCTTGCATATGGACGAGCCCCAACCCAAAAGGGGGAAATACAGTCTTTTGGGTCACCCCTGTAGCTATCCTGAGGTTTTCCCCATGTGTACCCTCCTGTAGTGGCAGAAACACCGCTAGACACCATGGGAACCATAAAAAAGGGGTAGGGGCAGCCCACCCTGTCATAGGACCATCATTCCACACCCGAAAGGGGAAACACAGTCTTTCAGCCCCCTTGTCAGGCAAATGGAGGGTTGCCGGAAGCAGAAATTCCATATTAACCCAGAGATTTCAAAAGGGTGTCAAAACAAACAAAAGTCTGTGCACAGTCCACCCAGGCATTCAGCCAAACCCATACTTCATAAAGGGACCAGATAGGAAGTTTGTCCCGATTTAGGCGGTTGCCCCTAATCTCTCCAGGGAGTAAAAACCCACTAGACACAAGGGATATTAGAATTGGGCAAAACTAAGGGCTGGGGGCATCCCAACCTGACATTGGGCAATGCCTCCACCCCACAAGAGGGAGATAAGGGCTTTGCTTTAATATGCCCCACAATGGGGGGCAGAATGGCCATGTGATGCCAGGAATATTTTTTTTTATAAAGTAATGGGGTAGGGTCAGCCCCATCCTGACATCCTCTCCCGACCTGATTCCTGCAGTCTCAACAATCTTTCTGATCCTCTGGGACTAAGGCATCCCCATCCCTATGGCAAGCAAGACTATATGTCCATCCTTCTTGGCATTTCTGTTTAAATATGGGCCAGAAGAGTGGGGTATATCTCAGTTTTGTCCTTCTTGCCATGCTGAATGGTTGCATTATTTGCTCTCAGGGTTATCTGCCACCCAGGAACAACTACCAGACACAGGCATTTCTGAAAACTAGACATGAACAGGGCTCCAGGGTGGTCTGCCTTGTGTGGATCCCATGGTGTTGTCTTACCCACAATGCCCTGCAAACTTCAAACTTTGCCTAAAATCATGCATGTTCCTCATATTTCTGTGACCTAAACAGAATATGAAAGGATTCACAAAACTCCCACCATCCAGCATTCCAAAACTTGTTCTGATAACAACGCTACCACATTTGTTAGACTTGGCCAAGCACCCAAATATCCCATAATGTAACATAGAGACAGCAGCAGTAGGAGTAGCTAAGCTACTTGGGCATGGGCCCAGCCATCACCCAGGGAAACCTCCCAAACTTAGACATTTTTAAAACTAGATGCCCAAGTGAGTCCTGAGTGGTGTGCCTTGCCTTGGATTCCACAAGATGTTCTTACCCATAATGCCTAAAATCATGCATTTTCTATTCATTTCTGTGATTGAAACTTCTGAAATATGCAGAGATGTGCACAGTTCCCACCACTGAGTGCTCCTTTTTTTCCCAATAAAAACAGTACCATACTTGTTTAGCTGGACCTAGTGGCAGGAAAATTTCAAACCTGAGACAAGGGGAGTCTGTCTGTTTGTCTGTCTGTCTGACTGTCTCTCTCTCTCTCTCTCTCTCTCTCTCTCTCTCCAGGCTTTATTAGGAAATAAATTGTTGGTTTGCTAATAACACAAATAATGCATCTTAACAAAACTTTCCAAAAATAGCGTCATCCACCTTAGTTCCTTCCTGGAAAGTTTAAGGGTGATCCATTTAGAGGGGACCAAGAAAAAAGAGGGGGGGATCCACAAAACAGGTGTTCCCTATGCAGTTTCCCATAGTAGCTTTGGACAGAGCTACATCCAAAATGCCTGCAATTAATTACACCTAATTTGGCAGAAAGTTGAATCTTTACACAGAAAGTATGTTTTTTGTGATTTGGTGTAAATGTATGTAGTAGTCTTTGGGAGATTAAGGTTAAAAATGTGTAAATATCTAGATATACGGGAGTACCTTGGAACCCTTAGAATGAAAGATAAATTCTGATTACCTGCCTCACATCAACAAAGATGTTTGCCCGCCATTTTAGGACTCAGGGATTCATTCCCCATGCCCTGAAAAAAACATAACATACATGGAGCAGGGTAAGGGATACTTTGAATAGAGGTGGTAGAAATATTCAGCTTTATCAGTGAAATTGGCAGAATTTTGGTCACTCTGCATTACTTTTTAACACGGAGTTCTGGCCAAATCCCCCTGATGGTCGCATGGTGGAATCTTGCTCCCATGAGGCTTCAAAAAATATGAGCTGGTGAGTATGAGCACATTTTAGCATCCGGGAGCACGATTTTCTAACATGGGCAGTCGCCTAGCACCACGAGATGCATATTTGGCGCCCGTTGGCAGAATCTTGGGGAGATTTTCGGTAACTCTGCGGGATTCCACAGGGTGAAACTCTGCAAGTTTCTCTCACCCCTAATCTTGATCCAATAGGCCTTGTCGGCCAAAATCAAAAAATATTATATATACAGTAATATAGATATATTAATGTGATGATAGGTCGGTGAGTGCTAAATGTGATTGTTTATCTGATGACCATAGATTTCTGTAAAGCAAAATATGTGCACTTCAAGGAACCAGAGCGCTAATAAATAATAGAATGTGAGACCATGGAAGCAAAAAGAGTGTAGAGATCAAAAGCAGCAATTGATTAATTTGAGGCTAAACTGTCTAATCTAACTGAAATTAAAAGTAAACATGGGAAATGAAATACAAATTCTAACATTTTCTAAAACCTAAAATACTTAGAACATTTGAAAACAAAGAAATTAGTAAGAAAAACATTAAATGGTGGAAGGTGACCTCACCTAATAGGTACCTAGACGTAAACAGAGTCCCAAGGGGGTTAAATATATTTCTGATGCCAAACCATTGCAATACTGGTCCAAAAATGCACCCGCAATGGGGTGAGGACAACATGGCATGTTTGTGGGGCAAGATAGAAATCCTAATTAAGTATGAAAAAACGTAAATGGATACTTTTGGGAGATAGAAATACGAGCATAAGAAAAGGAAATCAGGGGAGGAGCCTAGCGCGCATCCAAGATGGTCGCGTGAGCACAGGGCTCCCCGGACCCTCGCTGCTCCTCGGAATTTATCCTGAATCTATCCTGACTCGGTTGATGGAATCTGGGAGACGAATGCTGGCTGAACACTAAACTCCTTTCGAAAATCAAATCGGACTTGGCAATCCGGAGTTATGGTGGTTTGAACTTTTGAGGCCCACCCTACGGCTGTGCCCGATGCGAGGGTGATCTGTGGAGCCGGGGCGTAGTTGAACAACAACGGCAGCGGAGCGGTGCCAGTGGCCGTCACATCACTTTCGGTTTCACTTTTGGTCTTTGAGGGGCTGGACTGTGGACTTGCTTGGTGCGACTGGGCTTCCATTTTGCCTTCGCTTGATGCCGGTGGCTTCGTCTGCTGCCAGTGTGCTCATTGACGGTGGTCCCTTCGCTCCGCCATATTGCGGCCTGTGGTGCGACACGTGCCTGCCTGGCCTGTGCCACCTCGACGCTTCCTCAGTGGTCCCCTTCGGCGATCGAGGTTCTCATGGGAGGCAAGGGAGACCCCGAGAGGCGTAAGACCAAGACATCCCTACGTGGGGGACCGGTCCAGACGAACAACATGGACCGCTACACTCAGGGTAAAGGATCCCCCGGGACAGCCAATGTCCCCCCGGAGGACACCAGTGGTGGCCCGTCCGTTTCTTCGGATCTGTCCCTGCAGGACATCATGGGCGCCATTAAGGGCATCAGAGAGACCATCGCTACACAGTACGAGGCCTTGGCCCGTAAAATCGACACGGTGGCCATTGACATTACGCTAATCCGGGCGGATCTCTCTAAGACCAACGAGAGGGTTCAATCGCTGGATGTGCGGACGTCCTCCCTTGGTACGGACGTGTCGGACCTGCAGGCCACTCTCGGCGATCTCAAGTCGGCCAATGATCTGATGGCCCGGCGGCTGGAAGACTTCGAGGGACGGGCCCGCCGCAATAACATCCGCGTCATAGGCGTTCCGGAGACCTCCGATAACCGCCCGGTTGATCTCCTGGTCGAGGAGCTCATCCTCGAACATCTTGCTCCCGCTGGCCTGAGTAAGTTTTTCGCTGTGGAGCGGGCCCATCGAGTCCCAGGTGGCCGGCCGCGACCGGGTGCCCCCCCCGAGGCCTATCGTTGCGAGACTTTTCCATTACAGAGACCGAGACGCGATTCTGCAGGCCTCACGGGTTCATGGCCCGGTCCGACATGAGAACTCGTCCATTAACTTTTTCCCGGACTTCACCCAACTTGTCCAGAAACAGCGGATGGGCTTCCAGGGGGTGAAGCGGCGTCTCCGGGACCTCGGTCTCAAGTACTCTATGCTTTATCCTGCAAGGCTCCGAGTGGAACATGAAGATCGGACTACCTTTTTTGACTCTCCTGTGACTGTGAGTGACTGGCTGGATTCGCTGCCAGACCGGGGTGACCGGACTGGGCCCTCTGCCGGTGCCGAGGGTGGTGGGTCTCCTTTGGAGTGACTTATGGTCCCGGACTCTGCCAGGTTGTACTGTTCGGCTGGGTTCTACTTCTTTTGTGCATTTTGTTTCACTATGTTGTGTGTGGGGAGCGGGCGGGGACGGGTCCCTTCCCTCCTCCGGGGTCTTTTCGTAGAATGGGGTTTGTAGGGCGACAGGCACACTGCAAGTTGGGGGGGGTTTTTGGACCGCAGGGGTGCAGGGTGGGGGGTGTTGGAGTTTGGGGGGGTTGGTGGGTGGGTGGGGTTGTTTGCATTTGTGTTTTTTGTTTTCAAGGCGAAGTATTGGCTATGGTTCATCCTTGGGTGTTGAGCTCTTTGCTAGGGGGCCCTTGATCTACTGGATGGGATGGGGGGGGACGGGTTGAGATTGATGTCTTGGAACGTCAATGGATTGGGGGACCGTATCAAACGGGGTGTTGTGCTGCAATATCTGCGTCGTCTGACTCCTGATGTGGTGTTCTTACAGGAGACGCATCTGGTTGGCAATGTTTGTCGGGCTATGAACAGGGGGGGATATCGACTTGTGGCCCACTCTGGTTTCACCACTGGTTCGAGAGGGGTGGGCATTCTCTTGCGAGCTTCACTTCCGTTGGAGATCACCAGGGTGGTCCCAGACGATAGAGGGCGCTATGTGGAGCTGATTGGGAGGTGGGAGGGGCAGTCCCTTTCCTTGATCTCGGTCTATGTTCCCCCGGGCCTCCAGAACTCCACCTTCTCAGACTTGGGTCGTATGTTGCTTGGGCTTCCTGACAGTCTTTTGCTTATGGGTGGGGACTTTAATTCGGTTGTCTCGGGTGACCTGGACCGTCATCCGCCCAGGGCCCTCCCTGCTGCCCAGGCGTGGCTGGGCGGGCTCCTGGAGACCTTCGGTCTGGTGGACTGTTGGAGGTTAATGCATCCGACACAGTGTCAGTACACCTTTCACTCTGGGGCCCATGGGAGTCTCTCCAGACTGGATTATTTCCTTATGCCCGCGGCCCAGGCTGCTCGGATTCGAGAGGTCAAACACCTGGCCAGGGGTATTTCTGATCATTCCCCACTGTGGTTGCTTTTGACACCGGGTCGCGGTCCGCTGGGCGGATCGCTCCTATTAACCCTTGGTACCTGCGAGACCCCAAGATCCGTGATAGCCTGATTAAGTCGATTGATCAATATTTTTCTGAGAATGAGGGGTCGGTGTTGTCCTCGGTGTCCCTGTGGGAAGCTTTCAAAGCAGTGCTCCGCGGGCATGCCCTGTCCCAGATAGTGGAGGCTAAGAGGGTCAAGAGAGAGGCGGTTGTGACGCTGGAGACTGAAATATCGGGGCTGGAGGCAGCCTTGGAGGCGGGTGTCACCCCGGATGGGCTGCATGCCCTCAGCCTGAAGCAGTTTGAATATAAGTCTCTCGTCACTGATGCTGCCAAGACTATATATAGAGAGCAGCAGGGCAGGTTGTATGACGCCGGAGACAAGGCGGGTAAGCTGATTGCCTGGTTGGACAAGAAGGAGAGAGTGAATCGTGTGGTCCCGGAGCTTCGGGTGTCGGATGGAGTGTGTGTGACTGAGCCTGGTGAGATTGTTGAGTGTTTTGCTGACCACCTCCGTGCAGTGTACTCCCCGGTGTCCGATAGAGATGAGGACGACTCTCGTCTTCTGCTTCGGGATATTGCCCTGCCCGGCTTATCCGTCGAGGACCGCGAGCTGATGGATGCCCCTTTTTCTGTCGAAGAGATAGCTACTGCGATTCGCTCCCTCCGCTCGGGCAAGGCTATGGGCCCCAACGGCCTGCAGATTGAACTATATAAGTTGCGCCCGGATAAAATCGCGCCTTTCCTCTGTCATATGTTTCAGGAATCGCTCGAGAGGGGTTCCCCTCCTGACGACCAGCGTCTGGCTACTATAGTAGTGATTCCCAAGGAGGGTAAGCCACGTGACCGCTGTGCCTCCTATAGGCCTATTTCCCTGCTGAATGCCGAACCAAAAATCCTTGCTAAGGTCCTCGCTAATCGCTTGCTGAGCGTTATATGTGACTTGATACATCCGGATCAATGTGGCTTCATCCCACATCGTAATACCGCTCTCAACTTACGGCGTCTGCACGGCGTCCTTGCTAGGGCCGAGTACTTTGCTGAACCGGCCATATTGGTTTCCCTAGACGCCACGATGGCCTTTGATACCATTGAATGGCCATTTCTTTGGGCCATCTTGGCGAAGTTTGGGTTTGGGGAGGGGTTCCTTGGCTGGGTGAAGCTCCTTTATGCTGGACCAATGGCTCAGGTGGTTGTCAATGTGCGGGTTTCTCGGCCTTTCGCTCTCGGGAGGGGAACTAGGCAGGGGTGCCCGTTGTCCCCGCTGCTCTTTGCTCTCGCCCTGGAGCCGCTCGCTGCCTGGCTCCGTTGGGAGCCCTCGATTAGAGGGCTCCGGTGGGCCCCGGGCTTCGAGGATCGGGTTTCATTGTACGCGGATGATATTCTCTTGTATCTCACCTCACCGTGGAAGTCGCTCAATGTTCTCTTTGATGTCCTTACTTCCTTCGGGAAAAACTCGGGTCTGATAATCAACTGGTCCAAATCTTGTGTGTATCCTATCTCTGGTGGTCTTCCTCTCTTGCCGCCTCGGCTTCCGCTCCAAATATCTCAGTCCGGCTTTAAATACCTGGGGGTGTACGTTTCGTTGGATCCGGCGGTCCGCTATGAGCAGAATCTCCTGTCTCCACTCCGGCGTTTGAGGGCAGATACGGCTCGGTGGTGTAAGCTGCCCTTGTCTCCGCTTGGTCGCGCGGCATTGTTTAAAATGATGTCCCTTCCCAGATTCCTTTATGCACTCCAGAACTCCTTCGATGTCATTCCTGCGGCCTACTTTAGGGAGGTGGAGAGTTTGCAGAGGAGACTGGTTTGGGACGGGCGATCGCGTATCGCTTTGGCCAAGCTGACTCTTTCCTGGTATGACGGGGGCATCGCGCTTCCTGATATTAGACGGTACTATTGGGCCTCCCAGCTGTCTGCCATTAATCATGCTACGTACGCTCCTGGTTCGAACCCGGCATATGAGATGGATAAATTCCTGCTCCCCGGCGGTAACTATAACAGAGCGCTTTACTCGCGGTCTGCTGGTGGGGCCCTTACGGGCCCTACCAGGATTGCGGTCCGTGTATGGAAGGCGGCTAACGTTGCGATGGGCTGGAGTGAGCGTTTAACGTGCGCCACTCCTCTATTCGACTCAGACCGCTTGGGAAGCCTCTGGACAACGAAAGGCTTCGAGCGCTGGGATACGATCGGCATCAGCAGAGTGGGGGACCTGTGGGTTAAAGGTGCGGTTAAATCCTTCGCGGCGCTTCAGCGCGAGTATGAGCTTAGTGACAGAGAGTTCTTCCGTTATGCACAGGTTCGGCACGCCCTGCTTTCGGTCTTTGGGGAGGGGACCACGGTCCCTTCTTCTTCGCCTCTCGAGGACCGCATACTCGACGCTCACGTCCCCGACAGTACTATCTCCCTGATTTACAAAAAACTGATAAACAATCGGGCTGACCTCTTGGTGCGTCTTCGGGAGGCATGGACGGGAGATGGGGTGGAGCTGGACGATGAGGACTGGCAGACTGCACTGTCATCCCCTAAGGAGGTGGCCATCCCGGCCCGTCTCCGCCTGGTCCAGCTTAAGATTCTCCATCGTGTATATGTGACGGGCCCCCGCCTGGTCTCGATGGGGTTTTCAGACGACGGACTCTGTAAGCGTGGCTGCGGGCTCAGTGCTACTTTTCTCCATATCCTATGGGAATGCCGCGAGGTGGCGGAATACTGGCGCCGGGTGCATGATATTATGAGACGAGTCACCGGGGTCGCTCTGCTGCCGGAGGTGCGTCGTTGTGTGCTGAATGTATGGGAGCCCAATGACTGCAATGCGGCTCAGGCTCGGTGGGCGGCCTTGGGGAACATGATTGCAAAGAGAGATATTGCGCAGCTTTGGGGTTCCCAGCGGCCTCCCACCGTGTCCGTCTGGAAGGAAAACATGGACTGGTGCATGTTCAGGGAGAAAACGGTGTATGTGGCCCGTGGTAAACCGGGGGCTTGGGGTAAAATTTGGGGGCAGTGGAACGCGTATCGTGGGTCTATCTGTGCTCCCCCTTTGGTAGATACGTCCGGGGTTGCCTCGTCCCCCTGATCCTTGAGGGTTCCTTGTACATCTCGTACTTCGGAGTACTGATTTGGTTCTCTCGTGGCCCACCCCTCCCTCTCAGGTCTTCTTTTATTGACCGCCCTCGGGTGGTTGGGTGTTGACTCCCCCGGCTGGTGTTCGCCACCCTTCATAAGTCGTTTTGCCTTGTTTGTTGTATTTTTGTATTTTTCTTTTTTGTTGTTATTTATACTAAAAGTGTGTATTCTGATTTCCTTTATGTGCAGTCTGATTTACTCTGATAGTGCGGAGCCCCTGTGGGCCAGCCATTGTTTTCTGATATGCTGGAACACTTCGGCTACCAGCGGCCGGCCCTGGTGGTTGTAGGCCCGTGTTTGTAACCCTTTTTATGCACAATAAAATCTTTTCAAAAAAAAAAAAAAAGAAAAGGAAATCAATGAGTATGAGATTAGTGAGAGGCTTTGAAGAAATGAGGAGTCGGTGAAAATGAAAAAATAAAGGACACAAAGGATTATGTTGATGGCCAAATTTATACCTTTGCTAAAAGATATGAGCCCCAAAGCAAAAGAGAAATTTTGGATAGAAAATATGATGAAAGTGACAGCACTGAAATTGAATCAGGTGACAGCACTGAAATTGAATCAGGTGATGAATAGGCCTGGGCAGTGAACTCCGCTCCGTTCGCGGAGTTTGCGGAGTTTTCTGCACTGCGCGCAGCTCACGGAGTGCTGAAAACTCTGCTTCACGTAGTGCAGCAGAGTCTTTTCCCTGCTTGTGATCGCGAATGGTAAGTTCACGAGCGCAAGCTGCTGCTCGGGTAGAATTTCTACCCGAGCGGCAGGTAGACCAGCGCGAATGGCAGTTCGCACTGCACTCCGCCAATTGCAGAACTCTGCAGAGATTTTTTGTAACTTCACAGAGTTCCTTGTAGCAAAACTCCACATACTACGCCCAGGCCAGGTGATGAAACAAAATGAGGCTGGTGCACTTGGAGCAGCAGCCAGCAAGGAAATGGGACAAAAGCATACACAATGTAGAGGCCAAAAACGAAACCTGGAAAGGGAAGCAAATGCAAAAAAACGATCTTTCAAAATGGATAATCGACATGGGAGACAAGCAAGCCATAATCAAAAGAACTAGACATTGCTATTATTAACCTAAATTGAAATCTCTCCAAACAGGAGAGAATGTACTGAAAAAAAGACTGCACTTTTGCACTGAACAACACATGATTTTATTTGAAACCAAGATAGGCAATTATAAGTATAAAGAAAGATAAAACCAGTTAAAAATTATGCAATGAAGAAAAACTAACATAAATATAGAATACAAGCACTAACAGTACACATACACACACAGCTTTACCTACCTATACAAGACATTGAAATGTTAAAGACACTTTATAATCTGGAACAAGAAAAAAGGAATGTGCGGAGTCATAAAGAGACCGACTGATCGAGTTGAATATTGATCACATTGGTGAAGGACTGAGTAACCTCAAAGAGAAATCTAAGTTTTGCCTTAATTTACTGGCTGATATATGATGGATCTATTTGCAGACTGTGTCATAAATGATTTGGAAACACTTACTTGGACCAAAAAGAAGAAATGAGTAGACCTTAGCAAATAAGAGAGAGCTGCACTTAAGAATATAAAGGTGGATGATAGTGTCATCATTAAAGCAGCTGATGAAGGTGGAAAGGATGTCGTAGTTTCCAAAGACAAATATAGAAATGAAGAAATATGACAACTTGGGGATTCTAATAGTTACACACAAGTCAGTGACACATATACAAGACAAATATGAGAAATGCTAATGCACAGGAAAGAAATAGGAAACCTAAGTGAAGATGAATTAACATTTCTTATTCTTGAGAACCCTATCATGACCAAAATTTCTTTCTTGCCTGAATTGCACAGAAGCCTGGTGAATTCTCGAGGATAACCGATAGTCCCTCTATTGGCTCATTATTTGGAAAATGCCTCTCAGTCTTCTGTGGTCAGAAAAACTTCAGATTTTTGTGTCCCTGAAGTAGACAAACATGCCAACCAAGTGACTCTTGAAGAGCAGTACCAGTCCTTAAGTGCCACCAGGAGTCATGAGTCCTTGAGCCCTTGAGGAAAGTCTCTTCTTACAGTAGGAAGTCAGGAGTCTTGGTCTAGCAGGGCCGTCTTCTTCAAGTGGAGCCTTGCCAAGTGCCTGAATGTTCTGAGGCGGTATAGTTGAGGTGGCAGATCCTGTGCACTCACCAGTGATTTAAGAAAGTCTGCCACCCCATCATTGCCTTTAGACTGTCTGCCAATAGACAGGCCTTTCTTCAGCTCCTTATCTACTCCCCTATTCAGATGAGCTCACCATTTAACTAACAAAATCCACACTGGTGCTCTCACTCACTGCAACTAGAAACTGCCTATATAGGTGGGTCCTGAGAATGAATAACATAAGATTTAATTGACAACTACACGTGCAAAGGTTGCCCGTTGTTCTGCTATTTGCTTGTTTCCTCTTCCAGTTGGCTAATCCCTCCTAAGTGGTCAGCAGTCAACACCACCCTCTCCTTCCTGGGCTCAGAGGCAGCCTATTGTATTCTAAGCAAGGTTTGGTAATGTTGCCAAACAAGGATGTGTAATGATTGCGGGACTGAGTTAAGGCTCTATTCTGGCTCAGAGTAAATTACAAAAGTATTTTTTTCTAAAGTTATTTTTCAACTAAACTTACAAAGGCTAATCAACTGGACCCTGCCAGTGCCTGGATATGCTCATGGGTGACAAGAATGGCTCTCCAAATCTGATGATTGATTGATTGATCAAATATCTGATTTCACCATTAAAGCAGTTGTGGAAGGTCATGTAGTAAATATCTTTGAATGACTTTGCTAGCATTTTCCTAGGTGAAGATGCAGAATTAAATATGTAATCACACTTTCCTATAAAAAATGTAGCTGGACATATAAGGTGAAATATCTTTTGGCCTTCAGTAGCTATTAGGGAATACTTTTTCAATATATATTGTGTCACCTTTTTATTTATTGGGGAAACTTGCCTTGAAGTCTTGCAAGACAGTCTTTGAGGGTGATTTATTATTATATACAAATATGTTTTCCTACATAGATCATGTGCTACTGAGGTGCTTTTAAAATATAGTCTAGCCAGAACACAGTGTTACTCCTGGAAACCATATATTGTTGTCATATATGTGGATATGTAAATTAAATACATAGTGCAGCCCACATACAAAATGTAACTTACATGCAATTTCCGTGCAATCTACTATGGCCTCGAAGGAAAGCTAAAACAACTGGGTATATCAACTTTTCCAACAGCACAAAGTCTTTGGCACTGATTGGTCCTAATGCAAGCAGAAATATGGTAAACAAAAAGGCAACAAATCTAGGGTGTCGATACAGGGGGGTAAAAAAGTGACATTTCGCATATTAATTCCAGTAGGATTCTTTGCTCTTCTATAAGTTACAACTGTAGCATGGTGCCATATTGCCTTTTAGATTTGCAAGCAACTCAGCCTTGTGGTTTAACCATCAATGGCAGTATTGTAATATTTTACCATATTCCATGATTAACTATTATGCATCCGTTCATATACCTCAGCTCCTTCTTGGAATGTTTTGGGGTGATCCGCAAAGCGGGGGCCAAGAAAAAAGGGGAGCCCACATCATCTTTTTTCCAATGTATTTTCCTACAGGAATTTTAGACAGAGATACAGAAAAAGTAGCAAACTGCTTTACTCAGAAAGGATGTTTTATTCTGATTTGATGTAAATATGTTCAGTGATTTTTGAAAAATGAATTTTCAAATGTTAGTGACAGCAGGACTCCCCAAGAAGTTCTGAGGTACCGCAAATAAAAAAAATGTGAGAGTTTTGATTGGCCAAGACTTTTTTTCCCATTGAGTTGTTGAGTATTGCTGGACCCTAGTGGTCTTTTGGTACTGAATAATCCGATTGGCTGGCTACAACACAAACATAAATGTTTCAAGGGCTAATACAGGATATGGGGACTCAGTCTCCATGTTCTGAAGTTAAAAATATTTATTTATAAGGGGGCAGGGTAGGACCACCCTGCCCCCTTATGTTTGTGGGGTAGTGTCAGAGAAACCCTCCATTTGGGCTAAAAGAAAGAAAAGTTGTGCTTCCGGTCGCACTGGACTCAGCAAAGCCTCCCCTCCACAGGACTCCTGGGAGATCCAGCATAGATTGCCCATGTGGTCCTGATGGAGTACCACAAAAAAACAGAAAAAATGATATTCTCACATGGAAAAACGATTTGCAACTAATATGTTTCTGTACACAAATATACAGCTCAGTACAGCTGTCCATCAATTCAGTAATCAAGTTGTAATTCA
Source organism: Triturus cristatus (assembly GCF_964204655.1). Classification (NCBI taxonomy): domain Eukaryota; kingdom Metazoa; phylum Chordata; class Amphibia; order Caudata; family Salamandridae; genus Triturus; species Triturus cristatus. Next base: position 1,206,411,188 of record NC_140591.1, on the reverse strand, counting down.
TCAGTTGTGCTGTCATTTATCCTGTAATCGAGCAGTTATAAAATTGAATTCTGAAAGGCTTTAGTTTCTGTCCGTGCCAGTCATCCTTTGATTTCGGAGTGTAGCCGAGCCAGTAAAACAGGGGATTGGACATCAGTGCATATTAATCTGATGCAGTGTGGTGTAAGACATGTTTCTGGAAAAGAGCACATTTGAGGTAATGATATTGCAAGTTTCTTCTCCACATTTCCACGAATGAGAGCACAGAAGACTAAATTAAAATGCATACTTTAAAACAGGCCGCAGTCTGTACATTTTTTAAAGTACAACTCTTTAATGAAATCACATGTTGACTAGAGTGTCCGATCAACTCTTTCTTATCTTAATCTCTGTTTTAATATTTGCTGTATCCACAATTCTAAAAAAAAAGTTTCTAAGCAAAATAACACAGGTGAGGGAAATATGCCTGGAGCAACCAAAAGTGGTGTGGGTGGAGGAAGCGGTTAGAATTCAAAAAGAGTGTGACTTGAGGTCTGTTAAGGCCATAACTAGAGATCATTTAAGCCCTTAGGATCATACAAATATGAGGTTGTTTTCTTGTTGGATTCAACAAAAGAAATGTTTGTTGTTCCTAAGAGCTAAATTTGAGTATGCAGAATGGTTCCCTCACAGTTGTTGAACTTCCTTTAACTGATGCTGGACTAGAGTGGCTTGTAAGTATGAGCTACATTCAGTGCTGGATATACCCTGCCCAGCCTACCTTCAAACGCCCACCAAGCCACAAGCTTACTGTGGAATGCCTGGGAGCAAAGCAGGCCAGTACTTTGACGGAGGCATCTCGGGTTGAGGAATGCTGATCAAGTATTGGACTGTCCTGAATGCAAGGGGATTTCCTGGTAGGTTTAAAGGTTGGGTTCTGAATTCAACATTAGATGGAGGAGTTCAATTCAATTCAATAAACTTTATTCGGAGGCATTGAGAATACATAAAAGCATCACACAGTGCAGAACAAGCAACAAACTCAATTCAAAACATAAGAATAAAATATATGCATAGAAATACAATAAAAACAGAGTGAGATTATGAAATAGTAACAGGATTCAAGGCAACATTGACCTACGTGCACGTACAGCAGATTTTAAGAAAGCCATAATGTGTAAAACTGCTCCCTCATTAGTTAATAACAATAAAAATCTACAAACGGGTCTACATTGGCCAATATTGGAACAGTATTTTTTAAAAGATGGGGTTAAAAAGTGTCTGGTGTACCTAGCATAGAATGTAGATTGCAGCATGACTAAACCTGAGAGTGTGCCCACATCATGTGAGTAAAAGCATGAACAAGAGCAGAGCCTAAATGGGCATTATCAGGAGAACCGAGAACTATAGCCAGCTCTACCACCAGAGATTCAAGGGAGAAAATTAGATTAGGCCAGGACAATGGTGCAAGCCCACATATCTGGCTGAGACGAGAAATGTATATGTCAATTGGATTGGGGGCTCTGGAATATATTTGAGATCGGCTAGAAGTACAAGTATGAGGGTGATGCAAACACTAAACTGTATTTGTGTTTGTCATTGTTATTAGATGAAACTTACATCAACGTAAATATCCCATTAACATCTTAAGGCATCTGGGGCTCAGATGCATTGACCATTCACCTATTACCTCCCAGAAAGACTCCAGGACTGAAATATATTTACTAAAGAAATACTTGTGAATCACCTTAACGACAAACTTTCTGATATTCATTATCAATAGTACATATTATATATCCTCACATTCCTAGTAACAAGGTGTAGGAAAATGGAATGACAGGCTATAAGAGAAATGGGCCACGGTCTTGAAAAAACAAAGAATAAAGTGACATTATAGTTAGGTGTTGATCTAACATTTACAAACCAAAATACATTGAAATTCACCAGTTATAGTTCAGTGAACTAACTATAACGTGTGTCCCTCATGCACTGCTTATGACTTCACATATTACAACACTCATGGCATGTTAAATGACATAATTTATGACATCATACCTTTTAAATCCCTCATCTAATATAGAAATGTGAGTGATCTGCATCACGTGTATGCATTAGCCACTGATAAGGCTTGCACAACCAGCTCCTATGCAAAACTCTCAGTAGTTTATGAAAATACCTGCACATATTTTTGAGTAAACAGGGAAGCACAATGAAACTAAAAATGTAAGTTTAAAGATAACATTTTAAACTAAATGTCCAGTTATATTTAACTGAAGTAACTATAACTCTCGCACCCTGCCATGCACAGTGTTGTCATCAATTATATCATTTCAAATGTCATCAGTGATGTTATCAATGTTGTCAAAGAAAATTCATGTGAGATGTAATATGTAAGGTCATAAGCAATGCATGACAGGGGTACAAGTTATAGTTGCTTCAGTTAACTATAATTGGTGAATTTCAGTTTTTTAAAATGTAGAATAATATTTTGTTGCCATCTGTAACTATGGCAACCTCCCCTACTACACACAGCCTGGCCTTGTACCCAACGTTCCGCAGGAAGCCACTCCTACCCTGCTCCCTTATGCCTTATTTGCCTTTTGTTGCTTTTGCATTTTCAGGCTTCAAGTCCCTGTGTCCTGTTCAGGCAGTTGTGAAATGTATCTTCATGTTTCAGCCAGTCAATCAGAGGGCAAGCTCCTGTGGGTCTCGCTGGAGCATCCAGCAAACCCAACTCTCTAGATATCTATAAACCAAGGGGCTGGTTTATCAATATTTCACACAGCACAGCACGCCACTTTGCTGTGCTGCACTGTCCTGTGCTGCATGAAAGGGAAAGGCAAAGGGAAAGGGCAGGAATATGCCGTATTTAACATCACATGGCGCATTCCTGTCATTTCCTTGTGCTGGTGCACAATGTGCTGCCTAGCGCCAACTCAGGCACTCATGCACTGTGGTGCAACGGTGCCTGCCTTGTAGACAGGATTGTTTTTGTGCAGAAAGGTGCTCCATCCTGCACAAAAACAATCCTCTGCAACATATTTTTATTTCTATGTGTGCTGCAGAATTCAGCATGTAGAAAGAGGAAAAAACGAGGAGAAGTAAAGAGATTTTTCCTTGATACCCCTCCTCCGGGGAGGCATAGCATTTTGATGCATGGTAATGGTAACTCTGGGAATGTGCCAAAATTCATGGGTGTTTGCACACTTTACCCATGGAACGCCTCCCTGAGGCAGTGTAATGCAATGCAGTGATTTGCGGCGTGTTGCGTTACTCTAGATTTATCAAGCCATGCAGGGCCACACAAGGTAGCTTTGTGTGGCTTGATAATTCTGACTTCGTAGTTGTGTTGCCCTTGTTCCCCCTCGCATTGTGCAACGGCAATGCAACTCATTGATAAATCTGCCCCTAGGTCCTGGAATCCTAAAATGGTTGCCAGACATCCAAATATCTTTGTTGATGTGAGGCAGCCGATCAGTTCTTATCTTTTGATCTGCCAGTTCCACTGTACTCCCATATCTATAGAGATCTATACATTATAAACCTTAATTTCTCAAAAACTACAGAATGAATTTACACAGAAAGCACACTTTCTGAGTAAAGTTCAAGCTTTCTATTCAGCAACTTTGGCTGTAGTGATGTATAGGATTCCATATGGAAATTGCATGTGGAATTTGCGTTTTGGATACCCCTTTTTATCGGCCTCCGCTTGATGGATGACCCTGAAACTTTCGAGGAAGAAGCTAAGGTGGATGAAAGTTTTTTGGGAAAGTTTTGGGAAGATTCATTAAATAATGCCAAAGTAATTAGTAATCCAAAAAATTGACAGTAAAGAGGTCTAACTATAAATACACAATGGCAACCTCTATATAGTTAGGATCGTGTTTCCATGAGAAATACTTTTTTTGTGTTGAATCTCTATGAATCTTTCCAATAAAGAGGTACTTATTGACTGTTTTCAGAATGGAAAGTTTTGGGGTGATCCATCAAGCAGGGGGCAGAGAAAAATGGGTGTCCCAGAAGTATTCTCCCCATCCATTTTGTCATAGGAGCTTTATAAACAGCTACAGCACAAACCTCTTAAAGTATTTACACCAAATTTGGCAGAAAGCTAGATCTTGATCCAAAAAAGAGTGCTTTTATGTCTTGGTGTAAAACTGTTCAGTAACTTTGGAGAAATTAGGGTTAAAAATGTGCACCTGCAGATCTCATGGTGAGATCTGATCGGCTGCCTTCACATCAATCAGGAAGTGGTGGCAGCCATCTTAGAAATCTGGACTCCGTCCTAAGTCCTAAACATATGCATGCAAAAGACATAGTGGGCAGTATAGGGATACACTGATCCCCTAGGGTTGGTGGTGAGGTCCCAGTGGAACCCTGCATAGGGCCAAAAACACTTTTTATTTTTTAATTTTGCCCCAAATTTGTGGAGGCCCCCCTTTCCTTTAAAATACCATATGGACCCAGGGAATGGGGTCCACGGGGCATAATAAGGCTTGGGGAGGGGGCCATGCAGCACCCTCCCATTTTTTATTTGCATGGCCCCCTCCACTTTTTTCTGCAATTTGGCCCCGGGGATGCAGTCCCCGGGGCCTATTAAGGCTCGGGCACGGAGGTCACGCACCCCTTCTCCTCTTTTTTGCTGAATTTGGCCCTGGGGAATAGCGTCACTCAGGTGAGTTGGCCACAGGGCCAAAAGCCCTGTGCAGTGTGGGGTTGGCTACCTGAAGGTGGGTTGGCCACAGGGCCTTGCTACTGGCCAGGTCCTGTGGCCAAACTCACCATCGCACGCACAGTCTGGGGTTTGGTGCCTGTGGGTGGGTTGGCCACAGGGCCTGGCGTTCAGACAACCTCCCGCCACACACAGCTTAAGGCCCTGCTTAGCATGAGATTGGCTGCCTGTGGCGGGGTGGCTGCAGAGACAGTGGCCAACGTCGCAGTGTGAGTTTGGCTGTCTGCAGGGAATTTGAAGCAGTGTCTGGCCATAGACCAGACCCTGTGGCCATCCCTTCACCACGCAAAATGACCACACTGGCCCCTTTATTGATTTCTATTTGTTTTCAGACTCAGGCTCCAAATCCCCAAATCCAGTAATGACAGCTGCAACATGCTCAGTTGCATGCAACATGCAGCCAGTCAATCTGAGCATTTGTTATCAGCATTCGCACTGTGGTACTGAAATGACTGGCTGGATAAAAAGCTCCCTTGGCCAATCAAAATGACATGTTTTTTTAATTCTTTGCTACTGCTGGAGTTCCGATCAGATATGCCTTTGATTTTTCTGAGCATTTATTCCTTCATGCACAGCCGGAACCCAAATTGATTTTATCCACACTCAGTGTGGGAGGGTATGCTCAGACGTGAGTCCCTTGCTCATTGCACCATCAGGATTCAGGCAAGCCGGGCCGACGAAGGCTGTGATGCCAGAAACCGGTCCAAGGAAGCTTGTTTCCTTCCCAGTATAAGAATTGGCTTGGTAGTTTGGTTTGTCCTGTTCCCATCATGCACTGGGACAGGTACAGACTAATTTGCATGTAGCCAGGTTCTGAGCTGGGATGGTGCAGTGAGCTAAAAAACGGTGATGGATTAAAACCATGATCTCTTGACTTGGTAAGAGTATTCTGCATCATTCAGAAACTCTGTCCATCACCACCCCCTTTTTCCCAAATTGATTTTATCCACGCTCAGTGTGGGAGGGTATGCTCAGACGTGAGTCCCTTGCTCATTGCACCATCAGGATTCAGGCAAGCCGGGCCGACGAAGGCTGTGATGCCAGAAACCGGTTCCCGGAAGCTTGTTTCCTTCCCAGTATAAGAATTGGCTTGGTAGTTTGGTTTGTCCTGTTCCCATCATGCACTGGGACAGGTACAGACTAATTTGCATGTAGCCAGGTTCTGAGCTGGGATGGTGCAGTGAGCTAAAAAACGGTGATGGATTAAAACCATGATCTCTTGACTTGGTAAGAGTATTCTGCATCATTCAGAAACTCTGTCCATCACCACCCCCTTTTTCCCAAATTGATTTTATCCACACTCAGTGTGGGAGGGTATGCTCACACGTGAGTCCCTTGCTCATTGCACCATCAGGATTCAGGCAAGCCGGACCGACGAAGGCTGTGATGCCAGAAACCGGTCCCCGGAAGCTTGTTTTCTTCCCAGTATAAGAATTGGCTTGGTAGTTTGGTTTGTCCTGTTCCCATCATGCACTGGGACAGGTACAGACTAAGTTGCATGTAGCCAGGTTCTGAGCTGGGATGGTGCAGTGAGCTAAAAAACGGTGATGGATTAAAACCATGATCTCTTGACTTGGTAAGAGTATTCTGCATCATTCAGAAACTCTGTCCATCACCACCCCCTTTTTCCCAAATTGATTTTATCCACACTCAGTGTGGGAGGGTATGCTCAGACGTGAGTCCCTTGCTCATTGCACCATCAGGATTCAGGCAAGCAGGGCCGACGAAGGCTGTGATGCCAGAAACCGGTCCCCGGAAGCTTGTTTCCTTCCCAGTATAAGAATTGGCTTGGTAGTTTGGTTTGTCCTGTTCCCATCATGCACTGGGACAGGTACAGACTAATTTGCATGTAGCCAGGTTCTGAGCTGGGATGGTGCAGTGAGCTAAAAAACGGTGATGGATTAAAACCATGATCTCTTGACTTGGTAAGAGTATTCTGCATCATTCAGAAACTCTGTCCATCACCACCCCCTTTTTCCCAAATTGATTTTATCCACACTCAGTGTGGGAGGGTATGCTCAGACGTGAGTCCCTTGCTCATTGCACCATCAGGATTCAAGCAAGCCGGGCCGACGAAGGCTGTGATGCCAGAAACCGGTCCCCGGAAGCTTGTTTCCTTCCCAGTATAAGAATTGGCTTGGTAGTTTGGTTTGTCCTGTTCCCATCATGCACTGGGACAGGTACAGACTAATTTGCATGTAGCCAGGTTCTGAGCTGGGATGGTGCAGTGAGCTAAAAAACGGTGATGGATTAAAACCATGATCTCTTGACTTGGTAAGAGTATTCTGAATCATTCAGAAACTCTGTCCATCACCACCCCCTTTTTCCCAAATTGATTTTATCCACACTCAGTGTGGGAGGGTATGCTCAGACGTGAGTCCCTTGCTCATTGCACCATCAGGATTCAGGCAAGCCGGGCCGATGAAGGCTGTGATGCCAGAAACCGGTCCCCGGAAGCTTGTTTCTTTCCCAGTATAAGAATTGGCTTGGTAGTTTGGTTTGTCCTGTTCCCATCATGCACTGGGACAGGTACAGACTAATTTGTATGTAGCCAGGTTCTGAGCTGGGATGGTGCAGTGAGCTAAAAAACGGTGATGGATTAAAACCATGATCTCTTGACTTGGTAAGAGTATTCTGCATCATTCAGAAACTCTGTCCATCACCACCCCCTTTTTCCCAAATTGATTTTATCCACACTCAGTGTGGGAGGGTATGCTCAGACGTGAGTCCCTTGCTCATTGCACCATCAGGATTCAGGCAAGCCGGGCCGACGAAGGCTGTGATGCCAGAAACCGGTCCCCGGAAGCTTGTTTCCTTCCCAGTATAAGAATTGGCTTGGTAGTTTGGTTTGTCCTGTTCCCATCATGCACTGGGACAGGTACAGACTAATTTGCATGTAGCCAGGTTCTGAGCTGGGATGGTGCAGTGAGCTAAAAAACGGTGATGGATTAAAACCATGATCTCTTGACTTGGTAAGAGTATTCTGCATCATTCAGAAACTCTGTCCATCACCACCCCCTTTTTCCCATATTGATTTTATCCACACTCAGTGTGGGGGGGTATGCTCAGACGTGAGTCCCTTGCTCATTGCACCATCAGGATTCAGGCAAGCCGGGCTGACGAAGGCTGTGATGCCAGAAACCGGTCCCCGGAAGCTTGTTTCCTTCCCAGTATAAGAATTGGCTTGGTAGTTTGGTTTGTCCTGTTCCCATCATGCACTGGGACAGGTACAGACTAATTTGTATGTAGCCAGGTTCTGAGCTGGGATGGTGCAGTGAGCTAAAAAACGGTGATGGATTAAAACCATGATCTCTTGACTTGGTAAGAGTATTCTGCATCATTCAGAAACTCTGTCCATCACCACCCCCTTTTTCCCAAATTGATTTTATCCACACTCAGTGTGGGAGGGTATGCTCAGACGTGAGTCCCTTGCTCATTGCACCATCAGGATTCAGGCAAGCCGGGCCGACGAAGGCTGTGATGCCAGAAACCGGTCCCCGGAAGCTTGTTTCCTTCCCAGTATAAGAATTGGCTTGGTAGTTTGGTTTGTCCTGTTCCCATCATGCACTGGGACAGGTACAGACTAATTTGCATGTAGCCAGGTTCTGAGCTGGGATGGTGCAGTCAGCTAAAAAACGGTGATGGATTAAAACCATGATCTCTTGACTTGGTAAGAGTATTCTGCATCATTCAGAAACTCTGTCCATCACCACCCCCTTTTTCCCAAATTGATTTTATCCACACTCAGTGTGGGAGGGTATGCTCAGACGTGAGTCCCTTGCTCATTGCACCATCAGGATTCAGGCAAGCCGGGCCGACGAAGGCTGTGATGCCAGAAACCGGTCCCCGGAAGCTTGTTTCCTTCCCAGTATAAGAATTGGCTTGGTAGTTTGGTTTGCCCTGTTCCCATCATGCACTGGGACAGGTACAGACTAATTTGCATGTAGCCAGGTTCTGAGCTGGGATGGTGCAGTGAGCTAAAAAACGGTGATGGATTAAAACCATGATCTCTTGACTTGGTAAGAGTATTCTGCATCATTCAGAAACTCTGTCCATCACCACCCCCTTTTTCCCAAATTGATTTTATCCACACTCAGTGTGGGAGGGTATGCTCAGACGTGAGTCCCTTGCTCATTGCACCATCAGGATTCAGGCAAGCCGGGCCGACGAAGGCTGTGATGCCTGAAACCGGTCCCCGGAAGCTTGTTTCCTTTCCAGTATAAGAATTGGCTTGGTAGTTTGGTTTGTCCTGTTCCCATCATGCACTGGGACAGGTACAGACTAATTTGTATGTAGCCAGGTTCTGAGCTGGGATGGTGCAGTGAGCTAAAAAACGGTGATGGATTAAAACCATGATCTCTTGACTTGGTAAGAGTATTCTGCATCATTCAGAAACTCTGTCCATCACCACCCCCTTTTTCCCAAATTGATTTTATCCACACTCAGTGTGGGAGGGTATGCTGAGACGTGAGTCCCTTGCTCATTGCACCATCAGGATTCAGGCAAGCCGGGCCGACGAAGGCTGTGATGCCAGAAACCGGTCCCCGGAAGCTTGTTTCCTTCCCAGTATAAGAATTGGCTTGGTAGTTTGGTTTGTCCTTTTCCCATCATGCACTGGGACAGGTACAGACTAATTTGCATGTAGCCAGGTTCTGAGCTGGGATGGTGCAGTGAGCTAAAAAACGGTGATGGATTAAAACCATGATCTCTTGACTTGGTAAGAGTATTCTGCATCATTCAGAAACTCTGTCCATCACCACCCCCTTTTTCCCAAATTGATTTTATCCACACTCAGTGTGGGAGGGTATGCTCAGACGTGAGTCCCTTGCTCATTGCACCATCAGGATTCAGGCAAGCCGGGCCGACGAAGGCTGTGATGCCAGAAACCGGTCCCCGGAAGCTTGTTTCTTTCCCAGTATAAGAATTGGCTTGGTAGTTTGGTTTGTCCTGTTCCCATCATGCACTGGGACAGGTACAGACTAATTTGTATGTAGCCAGGTTTTGAGCTGGGATGGTGCAGTGAGCTAAAAAACGGTGATGGATTAAAACCATGATCTCTTGACTTGGTAAGAGTATTCTGCATCATTCAGAAACTCTGTCCATCACCACCCCCTTTTTCCCAAATTGATTTTATCCACACTCAGTGTGGGAGGGTATGCTCAGACGTGAGTCCCTTGCTCATTGCACCATCAGGATTCAGGCAAGCCGGGCCGACGAAGGCTGTGATGCCAGAAACCGGTCCCCGGAAGCTTGTTTCCTTCCCAGTATAAGAATTGGCTTGGTAGTTTGGTTTGTCCTGTTCCCATCATGCACTGGGACAGGTACAGACTAATTTGCATGTAGCCAGGTTCTGAGCTGGGATGGTGCAGTGAGCTAAAAAACGGTGATGGATTAAAACCATGATCTCTTGACTTGGTAAGAGTATTCTGCATCATTCAGAAACTCTGTCCATCACCACCCCCTTTTTCCCAAATTGATTTTATCCACACTCAGTGTGGGAGGGTATGCTCAGACGTGAGTCCCTTGCTCATTGCACCATCAGGATTCAGGCAAGCCGGGCCGACGAAGGCTGTGATGCCAGAAACCGGTCCCCGGAAGCTTGTTTCCTTCCCAGTATAAGAATTGGCTTGGTAGTTTGGTTTGCCCTGTTCCCATCATGCACTGGGACAGGTACAGACTAATTTGCATGTAGCCAGGTTCTGAGCTGGGATGGTGCAGTGAGCTAAAAAACGGTGATGGATTAAAACCATGATCTCTTGACTTGGTAAGAGTATTCTGCATCATTCAGAAACTCTGTCCATCACCACCCCCTTTTTCCCAAATTGATTTTATCCACACTCAGTGTGGGAGGGTATGCTCAGACGTGAGTCCCTTGCTCATTGCACCATCAGGATTCAAGCAAGCCGGGCCGACGAAGGCTGTGATGCCAGAAACCGGTCCCCGGAAGCTTGTTTCCTTCCCAGTATAAGAATTGGCTTGGTAGTTTGGTTTGTCCTGTTCCCATCATGCACTGGGACAGGTACAGACTAATTTGCATGTAGCCAGGTTCTGAGCTGGGATGGTGCAGTGAGCTAAAAAACGGTGATGGATTAAAACCATGATCTCTTGACTTGGTAAGAGTATTCTGCATCATTCAGAAACTCTGTCCATCACCACCCCCTTTTTCCCAAATTGATTTTATCCACACTCAGTGTGGGAGGGTATGCTCAGACGTGAGTCCCTTGCTCATTGCACCATCAGGATTCAGGCAAGCCGGGCCGACGAAGGCTGTGATGCCAGAAACCGGTCCCCGGAAGCTTGTTTCCTTCCCAGTATAAGAATTGGCTTGGTAGTTTGGTTTGTCCTGTTCCCATCATGCACTGGGACAGGTACAGACTAATTTGCATGTAGCCAGGTTCTGAGCTGGGATGGTGCAGTGAGCTAAAAAACGGTGATGGATTAAAACCATGATCTCTTGACTTGGTAAGAGTATTCTGCATCATTCAGAAACTCTGTCCATCACCACCCCCTTTTTCCCAAATTGATTTTATCCACACTCAGTGTGGGAGGGTATGCTCAGACGTGAGTCCCTTGCTCATTGCACCATCAGGATTCAGGCAAGCCGGGCCGACGAAGGCTGTGATGCCAGAAACCGGTCCCCGGAAGCTTGTTTCCTTCCCAGTATAAGAATTGGCTTGGTAGTTTGGTTTGTCCTGTTCCCATCATGCACTGGGACAGGTACAGACTAATTTGTATGTAGCCAGGTTCTGAGCTGGGATGGTGCAGTGAGCTAAAAAACGGTGATGGATTAAAACCATGATCTCTTGACTTGGTAAGAGTATTCTGCATCATTCAGAAACTCTGTCCATCACCACCCCCTTTTTCCCAAATTGATTTTATCCACACTCAGTGTGGGAGGGTATGCTCAGACGTGAGTCCCTTGCTCATTGCACCATCAGGATTCAGGCAAGCCGGGCCGACGAAGGCTGTGATGCCAGAAACCGGTCCCCGGAAGCTTGTTTCCTTCCCAGTATAAGAATTGGCTTGGTAGTTTGGTTTGTCCTGTTCCCATCATGCACTGGGACTGGTACAGACTAATTTACATGTAGCCAGGTTCTGAGCTGGGATGGTGCAGTGAGCTAAAAAACGGTGATGGATTAAAACCATGATCTCTTGACTTGTTAAGAGTATTCTGCATCACTCAGAAACTCTGTCCATCACCACCCCCTTTTTCCCAAATTGATTTTATCCACACTCAGTGTGGGAGGGTATGCTCAGACGTGAGTCCCTTGCTCATTGCACCATCAGGATTCAGGCAAGCCGGTCCGACGAAGGCTGTGATGCCAGAAACCGGTCCCGGGAAGCTTGTTTCCTTCCCAGTATAAGAATTGGCTTGGTAGTTTGGTTTGTCCTGTTCCCATCATGCACTGGGACAGGTACAGACTAATTTGCATGTAGCCAGGTTCTGAGCTGGGATGGTGCAGTGAGCTAAAAAACGGTGATGGATTAAAACCATGATCTCTTGACTTGGTAAGAGTATTCTGCATCATTCAGAAACTCTGTCCATCACCACCCCCTTTTTCCCAAATTGATTTTATCCACACTCAGTGTGGGAGGGTATGCTCAGACGTGAGTCCCTTGCTCATTGCACCATCAGGATTCAGGCAAGCCGGGCCGACGAAGGCTGTGATGCCAGAAACCGGTCCCCGGAAGCTTGTTTCCTTCCCAGTATAAGAATTGGCTTGGTAGTTTGGTTTGTCCTGCTCCCATCATGCACTGGGACAGGTACAGACTAATTTGCATGTAGCCAGGTTCTGAGCTGGGATGGTGCAGTGAGCTAAAAAACGGTGATGGATTAAAACCATGATCTCTTGACTTAGTAAGAGTATTCTGCATCATTCAGAAACTCTGTCCATCACCACCCCCTTTTTCCCAAATTGTGCAGACAACCTCCCGCCACTCACAGCTTAAGGCCCTGCTTAGCATGAGATTGGCTGCCTGTGGCGGGGTGGCTGCAGAGACAGTGGCCAACGTCGCAGTGTGAGTTTGGCTGTCTGCAGGGAATTTGAAGCAGTGTCTGGCCATAGACCAGACCCTGTGGCCATCCCTTCACCACGCAAAATGACCACACTGGCCCCTTTATTGATTTTTATTTGTTTTCAGACTCAGGCTCCAAATCCCCAAATCCAGTAATGACAGCTGCAACATGCTCAGTTGCATGCAACATGCAGCCAGTCAATCTGAGCATTTGTTATCAGCATTCGCACTGTGGTACTGAAATGACTGGCTGGATAAAAAGCTCCCTTGGCCAATCAAAATGACAAGTTTTTTTAATTCTTTGCTACTGCTGGAGTTCCGATCAGATATGCCTTTGATTTTTCTGAGCATTTATTCCTTCATGCACAGCCGGAACCTCTCTTAAAAACATAATTTCTCAAAAATGACTAAAAGGATTTGTAACAAATCACAAAAGCAAGCTTTCTTAGTAAAGTTCTAACTTTTTGCCAAATTGTTTTGAATTCCATTCAGCCATTTTTCTAGTATCAGAGATGACAATTTGCACTAGAAATTAACATCGGGAATCACAGTTTTAGGTGCCCCCATTTTGCTTGGCCCTCATTTGACTAGTCTGCACAAAACTTCTACAAGTTTTAAGCATATTTGTCAGATGGTGCCAAAGATTTTTAAGAAAATAAATGTGCTTCCTTGGGAAATTTTGATCTTGCTGAAACTACACAGGTTGACCACGACTGCATAACATATGACAATCACAGACAATAATATTCAAATGTGAATTCATATGCCCAAGTGCTTTCAATTCAATTCAAATTCAAATAATCTTTATTCGGATACATAATATTCATAAAAGCACAGGTCAGGTTAAAAACATTTTCAATAAAAATCAATGAATAACAATAAATAACAAGGACTTGTACATGCAGTATGATCGGAGCTATAAGTATTCATATTAAAACGGAGCAGCAAATATATGAGACGACCACTCCTTTAAATGGCTCAGTTATTCTTGATGATAGCAGCATAGTGTGATAAGTGCAAATAGCAAATAAAATTAATATGAGAACAATCAAAAAGAAACAAATAACACAATGCAATGTGTTTAAGTACAGTAAGAAAATAGCAGCATTAATGTATTATATTAAAGTGTGTACAAATATAAGCTATATTTGATAAACCATAATATGCGGTGCAAAGATTTCTAGAGGGTGCCACCAAACATAAAAAATTATGGTTCACAACAAATAACAGCTAGATGTAATCAGGTAAAATCTAATGTTTTTAAAAGGTGCTCATTGAATCGCGTGAACGAACTGCCGCCTTCAGAAAAGAGATTACTCAAAAGGTTAAGTCTACACTTTTAAGATTAAGAATTTCTATGTAGGCTATTCTGAAGTCAGCAATGGTAGTTGCCTTAAAAAAAGGGATCAAAAATTGTTTAGTGTATAACAAATAAAAATTGCAAAAAAATAAAAAGTGTAGCGTTGATTGGTTGCTCTGATTGCCGCAGGGGCAGGGCATTTGCCCAAGGTTGATATTGAAGCCCATAGGGAAGCACAGTAGATATTTTAAGGTCCCTGCCCTAAGGCAAAACAACAAGCTTCTCTCCCAGCGACTTAAGTTCAGTAGGAGATAGCTGGATGGCAAATGAGATGGGGGCAGTTGATAGGTGCCAAAAACATGTACCTTATAACTGATGGCTTGACAAGTTCCATATTGTATCTTGAGTTGCTATATTGGTCGTATAGGGCCTCTTGTAGAGTCTTTTTAGTTATGCCCTCCATATTGTTTGGGTTCAGGAAAATGTGATCAAGGTTCACGCCGATCAAGCTTTTTCTGACAGCGGCAAGCCACGGTATGTCTCCACGCTTGCTACATTTAAGGCAATACGTTATAATTTCTCTAGTTAGTGACGCTGCTGAGTTTTGCCAAACTTTTAGTCAAAATATGGCCGGATGAGACCTAATATAATCCTCAATATAAGGCAACTGTAATTCCTGATGGCAAATAAAATTTGGCGAAGATATTGGGATCCCCAAAAGTTTTCGGAAAAATCGATTTTCTCCCTGCATACTGCTACTTTTTGCGTAACCGCAAACTTCAGCGCCATAAGTAGCCATGGGTATCACACTGTGCTTTATAACTATTAATTATTGATAGCACTACCTCAGTTCTTTTTGGTTGCGGAAGACATAAAATTGAGTTAATCGCCCTTAGGAATTTATTCCTACTATAGGCCAGATGAACTGCCCAAGAACCAATGTCTGAAAACATTAGTCCTAAGTACTGAAAAGTGTCAGTGCTTAAAAGGCATTCAGGTCCTGAGGTAATTGAGTGAATAAAGTGCTTTTTGGGACCACAACACATTATAAACGATTTCTTAAAATTAGTGCAGAGATCTAGGCCAGCCATAAAATCAACAAAGCCCCTAACCAAAGTGCGAAGTGCATTTGGGGTGCAGCCCATTAGGACCGCATCGTCTGCCTATAGTAAAACGGGGAGTATTTTGCAATTGATTTTTGGAACATCGGGAGTGAGTTCCAATAAAACATTGTGTAAATCATTACTATACAGAATGAACAAGAGAGGGGCCTGTACGCACCCCTGCCTGACCCCTCTACCAATATTAATGTTCCCTGAAACCTCCCCGTCCTTGCCATTCCTCGCCCGTGCTTTGAAGTTCCTGTGCAAAAAAGCTAAAAAATGAACTAAAACCTCACCCAGCCCATACTTTAAAAGCACTGACCATAGACGTGACCTATTTACAAAGTCAAAGGCTGAGGAGAGATCCATAAAAGCCAGATATATTGGAGAATGCCAGGCTATGGTATATTTACCGACAATCAGGTTAAGATTTAAACATTGTTAAACTGTTCACAGTTTGCTTCTAAACCCTAACTGCCATTTATTTAAAAGCTGTCCCTCCTCAGCCCAAGATCTGATTTTATTAAACAGGATCCTCCCAAGTATCTTAAGTGTGTTGTCGAGCAGGGAGATCGGTCTATAGCAGCAAGGGTTGGATCGATCCCCTTTTTTAAAAATTGGGACGATAATACTGGTAGACCATGTGCTTGGTATAAAAGTATTTACTAAGTTATTAAAAACATTAAGTAGAAGAGGCGCCCAGAACTCAGGTTTATACTTAATGAGGTCAATGGGAAGCCCATCGGGGCCGGACGCCTTATTACCCAAGCTTTGGATAATTGCGTCCTCGACTTCTGTTATTAATATCTGGATACGTGCAACATTATAAGAATCAAAGGGCTCCTCAATCTGCGAGGGGGATACATACATTTTGGAGAAATTAGCTTCCCAGGCCTCACTTGTTACATTACAACTTAAAGGCTTAACTGAAAGGCCCATGGATCTCATATCTTTAACAGCTGCACAAAAACTGTTTCCATTATTGAGACTGGCTGCACAGGCGAGCTTGTTCCAAGTGCTTTATTTAAATAGAGGTAGCAAACTCCAATGTATTTAATTTCGCACTGAGCCTTGTTCACAGTAGCAAGTGTTGGTCTTTCTCCAGTTTTGAACATCTGCAGACATCAAATAACATCTAAGGATTTGGATGGATTTGAATGAGGAACCTTTGCATATGAGTACCTATTTGGATATTAACTAACAGAGATACAGTTACATACACCTGTAAAGAAGCTTCAGGGCCCTCCATCGCACGGTAATATGATATTCCATTTACTGTGGCATGGATATGGTCAAAGGCCCACTAACCTAATGAAATACTGGGAACATTCCTGAAAAATGTGGAACCCTGATATACGGCACGCAGTGGCTCAAACCTCTCCTTAACCAGCTGGTGGAGCAAGCAGCACAGCTGTATGGGTGGATGTGGAGCATTGTGCAAAATTCCACTGGTATGTGGTTGTTTACATACATGCATGCTTATTTTTTTACTCAAACAACAAAGCAGTTCAAGGGAGGAGGGTTCAAGAGACAGGTTTACAGACCACTACGAATTATATCCCAAAAAATAAACATGTTATAAACCAAGAAATCCTAGGGTCTAATCACAAATCAATAGTAAATGTGAAGCAAAAATACTCCTAAATTAAGAATGTATCTGTAAACAGCAATGGAGGTAAGCTCATGGGGTCATCTAAGGGCAGATCCCTTTAAGGACGTAATCCCTCACTCACCATAGGTGACATGCTTCATCATAGGGACTCTCCTCCCAAAGGAAACACCTAGTTCCTTTGAGGGCTACAACCCCCTCACTGTGAGGGAGGAGCTCAGGGATGTTTTGATGTATTATATTGGGTATCCTAAACCCACCTATGACGAGTCTAACGTGTGAGTGAGAATGCAGCGCAAATAAAAAACTAGAACAATGTGAGTGAATGTTAAAACTGACTACTAGGCAACAAACAACAATTTTAATCAAGGTATGCCGAATGTCAGGATTAAAATAGCAGTGCACCAACGGTATAGATTTAAACCATTAGGGTGTGATGACAAATGGTCGACATGTTTCAGCCGTAATGATCCAAAGTCGGATCAGGCTTTCATCAGGACCTACGCAAATAATGCTGCTGCTCTCAAAAAACATGAAAAACAACTAAATTATTATAACTTGAAAGGATATTTGAAACCAATCTCTGGTCTTTCAGTAAACAGATTTCTCCATACCTATAAGGGTGAAAAAACATACACAATTAATTCCAACACAATATATGTTATGAAGCACTTGAAAAGACCACAGGAACTGACAAAAAGTGAGCCCACAAGATATAGAAACTCTTACCCGCTATTGCTGGGTTTGAGACCTCACCTATACCTGGCAACCGCTCAGGAAGGGAGCACCGCTCTACAATGGAGGAAAAAGGAAAGCAAACTGGGTTGAATGTCCCTGAATGTACCAACTCTTTAGCATGCACAATTGTCTGTCATCGCTATGCTGCATGCATGAGACCTGACAACCCATATAAACTCAAGGAGAAATTACTTAAAAGATAATTACAGGAGACATAAATGTAACACCAACACTAAAGTGTGGTCTGGAAGCGTAACTAGACCAAGATAGGTGTTCTGCAGAGCCCTTCAGAGTAAGACCATTATCTTTGCATCCATACGCAATGATCTAGAACCCAAAGGTGTAGTAAGAGAAATGTGTGGTAATCATTCTCATTCAAATTGTCCTCATAAGATAAGGAGTAAAGAGCTGACACGTATGGTCCAAAAGCAAGTGAGTAGATAGAAAGAAGACCATCATAGCGGTCTTACCTGTCCGTCGGTACTTCTAGGCAGAATGAGCCTGCTACCGGAGGTAACCAACCAGTGCTAAACAACGCCTTTAAATACCCAGTGTCCCTCTGTGTTAACAAATTGCACCTGATGTCGTAGCCACAGATGGAGCCTGCGCGAAAGCAGCACGCATGCTCTAAAGTATGGGACACTTGAAAAGAGAATACTGCGCATGTCCGAAATCGGACACTTAGTATGCGCGCATGCGTATAATATCTAATGAAGCCTGGGCATCAAACGTACTGCGCAGGTCCAGTGAAATGAACTGAACCTGTGCACATGCGTATAGCAGTCAAATGTGGTCGAGGGTGTACAACGGCCCGTTCGACGGAACACTGTTGAGCGGGGATCGCGAACCGTGCAGACAAATATAATGCACAGTTCAGACCGCGTCCTTCGTATGCAACAAAAGCACAACACAGTAATGTACAGAAGGTAAAGAAACATTTTGGCAAGTATAAAGCATGTCACACATCACCAAGTGTGCGCTAAAGCATCAAAAAACAGACAAAACAGATGGAACCAAGGACTCACACATCTGCCCAAGTGCATGATATATGATAGAACCAACCAGACAGACATAGAAGACAGTAAGTCTGGATAAGGATCTCTCTCTATGAAGCCATCATCATAAAAAACAGTCCGCAATACCCTGTATAACGTGGTGCAATCAAGGCCTGAGAGCTTGTGCTCCAAGCAACTCACGAGTTCAACCACCATCGAATGTTACTCATGACTGTGTGCTAATGACTCAAGTGGGTATTATAGGGAAGCCCAAGGGATATCATCGTTGAGCCCTGACACAGAACTGTTGAGCTTATATACCCAACGCTGTTCTTTCTTGAAAAGGAAAGCCGAAATATCGACAATATGTGAAGGGACGAAGGGTTGTTCAATTATCGTCCATTGTAATTCCTGAGGTGAGTGTTGTGCTGTGACAAAATGTTGAGTAAGTCTCGTAGATGTTTTTCTACATCTAATGGTGCTCTTATGCTCCAATATCCTCGTCTTTAATCGTCTGGTGGTCATCCCGACGTACCGAAGGGAACACGGACAGGTGATCAGGTAAATAACATTGCTGCTGTTGCAATTTTTGTGGCTCATTAGAGTCCATTGTCTGGGAGTCCCTATGTCAATCTCAGTGGTGTGTTTAGTGTTTGCACAGGCAGCACAGCTACCACAAGGAAAGTGACCACGTATTGCAGGGAGATTCCAAAGTGTGTTCTGCTGTTTGTCAATAACTGCGCATGGGCGGGTATGCACCAATCGATCCCTAATGTTAGAACTGCGTTTACACGCAAAAAGGGGACTTTGGAGTGGTGTTGTATCAATATCCAGAATCTTCCAATTAGATAAAATACATTTTTTAATCTTATTGGAAAGGGTGCAGAATGTGTTCACACACGTAAGTCTCTTGATAGTTTCTTTTACGTGTCTGGGTTCCAGTAAGGCAGCCCTGTTGTCATTGCCTGCACGTTTCAGTGATTGTTTTATCAGTTTCTTAGGGTAATGTCTTACCAAAAGTTGATTTGCTAAATCTTGAGCATGGTCTCTATACTTCGCCATTGTGGTACAATTCCTCTTGATACGCAAGAACTGTCCAAAGGGTAGATTTTGGCGTAAGGCTTTTGGATGGAAACTGTCAAATAATAACAGAGAATTCTTAGATATGGGTTTCCTAAACAATTCAGTGCTAAGACCACCATCTGTCGGAGAAATCAGAATATCAAGAAATGGTAAGCATGATTTGCTAAATTCGCATGTAAAGCGAAGGTATGCATTCTGATTGTTAAGCCAAATCTTGAACTCATTGATGCAATAATCAGAGCTAGACCAAACCACAAGCACATCATCAATATAGCGCTTCCAACATCGGATGTGATGTCTAAAAGGATTGAGAGTGCTAAAAATGTGTTCCTGTTCGAAGCTGTGTTTATAGAGGTTGGCTAGACAGGGGCAAAAACACTCCCCATCGAAGTGCCGGACACTTGCAGGAAAAGTTGGTTCTCAAATCTGAAATTTTTTTCTTTCATTGCAATGCGGGCACAATTGATAATGAAACACACTGGTGTAATAGAATCAGGCACTCTCTCACGTAACAGGGTCTCTACAGTCGCAAGGGTCTCATCCTGCGGAATACACGTGTAAAGTGACTCCACGTCAAATGAGACCATCTGTATTGAACTCAATGGTCTCAATCAAATTCAAAGCATCCTTAGTGTCCCTCAAATAAGTGGGCATATCCAGTACCAAAGGATGCAAAAAATGATCCACAGAAGTGGATAGAGGTTCAAGAAGATACCCAATTCCAGATATAATAGGACGCCCCGGGGGTGGTCTCTGTGTCTTATGTCCCTTGGGTAAGGTGTAGAAGTAGGGGATGATAGGATGACTTTTAACTAGATACCTGGCTTCTTGTCCAGTGACCCATCCATTGGCTAGAGCTTCCTCAACCATAGTCTTGACCTCCAATTCTAGTCTCTTGGTGGGATCCTCACGTAGAGGTGTATAGAATTGAGTGTTACCCAGTTGTCGCATGCATTCTGCGCGATACTGGGAGGTGTCCATCACCACAATGGCACCACCCTTGTCGGCTGGTTTAATCGTGATAGAAGAATCTATCGCTAAGGACTGCATTGCAAGTTGTTCTTTCTTGTTTAGATTCTGATATTGCTTGGTCTTGTTGATACACATATTAGAGACCTGTGAGGTGACTGCTTTCTCAAAGGTCAAGACCTGTGGAGGAACCTGGTTGGGCTCTGCAGAACACCTATCTTGGTCTGGTTACGCTTCCAGACCACACTTTAGTGTCGGTGTAACATTTATGTCTCCTGTAATTATCTTTTAAGTCATTTCTCCTTGAGTTTATATGGGTTGTCAGGTCTCATGCATGCAACATAGCGATGACAGACAATTGTGCATGCTAAAGAGTTGGTACATTCAGGGACATTCAACCCAGTTTGCTTTCCTTTTTCCTCCATTGTAGAGCGGTGCTCCCTTCCTGAGCAGTTGCCAGGTATAGGTGAGGTCTCAAACCCAGCAATAGCGGGTAAGAGTTTCTATATCTTGTGGGCTCACTTTTTGTCAGTTCCCGTGGTCTTTTCAAGTGCTTCATAACATATATTGTGTTGGAATTCATTGTGTATGTTT
Organism: Triturus cristatus; assembly: GCF_964204655.1. Taxonomy (NCBI): domain Eukaryota; kingdom Metazoa; phylum Chordata; class Amphibia; order Caudata; family Salamandridae; genus Triturus; species Triturus cristatus. Next base: position 1,206,390,091 of record NC_140591.1, on the reverse strand, counting down.
TTTCACCCTTATAGGTATGGAGAAATCTGTTTACTGAAAGACCAGAGATTGGTTTCAAATATCCTTTCAAGTTATAATAATTTAGTTGTTTTTTCACGTTTTTTGAGAGCAGCAGCATTATTTGCGTAGGTCCTGATGAAAGCCTGATCCGACTTTGGATCATTACGGCTGAAACATGTCGACCATTTGTCATCACACCCTAACGGTTTAAATCTATACCGTTGGTGCACTGCTATTTTAATCCTGACATTAGGCATACCTTGATTAAAATTGTTGTTTGTTGCCTAGTAGTCAGTTTTAACATTCACTCACATTGTTCTAGTTTATTATTTGTGCTGCGTTCTCACTCACACGTTAGACTCGTCATAGGTGGGTTTAGGATACCCAATATAACACATCAAAACATCCCTGAGCTCCTCCCTCACAGTGAGGGGGTTGTAGCCCTCAAAGGAACTAGGTGTTTCCTTTGGGAGGAGAGTCCCTATGATGAAGCATGTCACCTATGGTGAGTGAGGGATTACGTCCTTAAAGGGATCTGCCCTTAGATGACCCCATGAGCTTACCTCCATTTCTGTTTACAGATACATTCTTAATTTAGGAGTATTTTTGTTTCACATTTACTACTGATTTGTGATTAGACCCTAGGATTTCTTGGTTTATAACATGCTTATTTTTTTAGCCACTAGGTTTGGCAGGGGTAGACTTGTGTCTTTACTGTATTGTTATGGAGAGATATGTCATCAGACGCAGGGAAGAACCTAGGGAAGCTACTAACATTCAGTTTCCTGATGCTATATAGTACCTCACAGAAGCAACAGTGAAAGCTAATTCCAAACTTTATACCAAATGCAACATTAGATACTCTGGAAAAATACATAAACAAGAGAGGCAAAAATGGTGGGAAGCAACAAACTCTGACCTGGAGGGGGGCGCTAACTTTAGGGGGCTGCTATGTTTAGCAATAACTTATCATTTAAAAGCACCTGCAGCAGAGTTCCTTGTGGGACCCGTTTTCAGGCAGCATTAAAAATATCAAGATAGCTCTTGTGATTAATGTTCCTGCTATAGAGAGAGATCAGAGTTTTGTCTAGTGGCAGTTTTCACTTTTCATAAAGTAGTACAGAGTGTTAATATGCCTGCAGCAAAGAGCTTGTTCCATGCAGATCACAGATCTGTATTTTATGTGGCTAGCTGAGTGGATTACTGCTTTTGTCACAGATATCCTTTGTCTTTGCTGTTAATAAGATAGAACCCTAAAGTAAAACAGTGACTGTTACGAACTATAATCAACGAGCTGCATGCTAACTGCATAAAACAGGTTAGGACGTTATGTTTTGTTTCCCAAATCTTTCATTATCTTTTCCTAATATTGCTGAAAAGGGTTTGTTTTGGTAGATATACATTCTTATCAGTAAAGATAGCCTTTACCAGTGCTTCAAAAGAAAGAAAATGAACGTGAGAGAGGGTCCATTGGGAAATAAGAGACACTTTTGCCCGGTGGTCATAGAAAATCCGAGGAGGAGGTCATTGGGGGGCGTCAAAAATGATTGTCGCACCGGGCGCCAAGAGCGCTAAAGCCGGCCCTGAAAGTGTAGCTTCATAGAAATGCCCAAACCCTTCTTTTGCTGGAACAATGGAATGGTCAGCTCACTGTCCTCTAAGTTTAAAAGTTATGTGGAGCCTCTTTGTAACTGAGCCTGTATGGATAGAGCTGATATTTTTATTGAAAACAGATGAAATTGAGAGAGAGGTGCTAACCTTTAAGGCTCAGAATGTCGAGGAGTTACTTAAAAATTCGACAACTCTATTAATGAATGACTGATCAAATATTAAGAGGAAATAATACTTAAAAAGGGGGATAATTAGATTATCGGACTGGACAGATCTTTCCTTTTGAAAAATATTTTGAGAACATAGGCACAGAAGAAATTTGTACAGAAACATTAATTTCAGTCCTCCACACTAGAATTAACCTGAGCTCAGACACAGAGAGATCCGCAAGCAGTGAGTCCAAACAAACCACAAGTAATGTAGGTGTAACCTTTTCAGAAGAATTCCAATCACCACACAGAAACCATTGAACACAACAACAGCAAACAAGGGGCAGATCCAGAGAAGGAGGAGAGGAAAAGAAGGAATAAGAGCAGTACATGGTTTCAAAATCGGACATGATACCGACAAAGAAGTTGTAAAATGAAAAAATCTTTCAAGAATAAAAAATGAATACAAGTGAAATTTGTATTCTGTGGTTAACCTTTCTGGGTGAACTCTGATGGAGGAAGAGAAGGAAGTAATATGTTTTGGTCTAACTTTCTGCCCAGATGGCAAATTTGATTTTGTAAATAAACACATATACATTTTCCATTTTGCAACACAATGTAAGTTACAATTATATTTAAAGATGTGCAAACCTACACATTTAAAATAAAATAATCTCCACAAGTCTTGATGTGCACTTATTATGCCCTTTATATGATTATTCAAATACAGAGACCATTGAAGAAATTACCACTACTCAATAGGCCATGATTCAGGATTTAAGAGTTCAATCTATTGAGGGTAAAAATAAGTAAATCTAATTATATACCCACCATGTCACAATATGCTTGGGACGTATTTCATGAAGTGTTTATTCAAGATCTAAAAAAAATTGATTTTTTAGAAAAATAAGGCAAATAATTAACAATGGTCATAATGGAAAACCCCCTAAAAACTAGAGGATAATTCTTTAATAATTTAACCCTGGGGAAAGGAGATAACAAAGTGTTTTCCAGTAAAGTGTATATTGAGTAAACCTTAAGATAATTAAGTGATAATAAATGTTACATGCCAAGTTACAGACAAGATTACTTGCATATAATAGGTAATTATCATGAATATTTTATTGATTGGAGAGATTAGGTATACATTAATTTAAAAGATTACCAGATTTGAAAAAGACCATCCAAAACAGTTCTGTTTTACCAGTTGTCCCCCAGAGAAACCTATAATTTCTACAAAGATTATTAGAAGCAACTGCCATATATATTGTTGATTTTTTTTCCTATTTGTGTAAAGGCTGCCATTATTTATCAAAGACATTGGGCCCGATTCACAGAAGTAATCTGAGACAAAATCAGAAACTTACTACTTTTGATATTCACACAAGGCATTTAGTAGTAGTAAAGTTAGGATTTTGTCTTAAGTCTGTCTTAAGTCTGTCTTAAGTCTGTCTTAAGTCTGTCTTAAGTCTGTCTGTCTGTCTTAAGTCTGTCTTAAGTCTGTCTTGAGTCTGTCATGAGTCTGTCTTGAGTCTGTCTTGAGTCTGTCTTGAGTCTGTCTTAAGTCTCTATTGAGATGCAAGGAGGAAGATGCTGACATAGAGAGGTGCGAGGAGGAAGATGATGACATGAAGAGAAGTGAGGAGGCAGACAATGACATAGAGAGACCCAAGGAGGAAGACGCTGACATGGAGAGATGCGAGGAGGAAGACACAGAGGCCGAGGTAAGGAGCCAAGTGGTAATCCGCCCAAGACCCCAGCGGGCGAAACAACAAGAAATATCAAAGGAGGATGCTGGTTAAAGGGATCTGAGTGAAGAAGAGGACCAGGGAGAGGTCATGAAACCAGCTGTACCTGAGCAGGAGAGAGCCGCTTTGGTACTTACTACCACGGTTCCATCTAAACCGTCTGACCTGAACCTGATTGGATAGACTAAAGGGTGAATGACTGCACTTTCAGAAACCTCTAATTTAGGATTAAAAGTAACCTAACTGGAGAAACAAAAAACCCCAGTGTCTTCTCTGACTTTACTGTTAAAGTCCCACCACTGATTCTGTCTTGTACGCCATTGTCCAGGCCCATCGGGTGCTGCTTTTACTTGACCACAAGGCTCAGCCACCTCGTTGTCGCCGTGATTTGAGGTAGGATTTTGCAGTGGGTGTGGGTGTACATACAAAAGTGTGTGTATGTTGTTGGTATGTAATGCTAAATGTAAAAATAAGGGCAGTATTACATTACCGACATATACATATTGACAGATTTATAAAATATATGCGCATTGAGAAGATAATATGTAGCACTTACCTGTCTCCACACCACCATGGCCTCCCTCAGTCATGACACTGCCTCCAGGACATCACCAGCAAAATAGAAACACCTAAATCAGCTCCGCGGAAAAGCGCCGGCATGATGGTAACTACGTACTGTTAACCAGCAGAGAAGGCCGACTTCTTGGCGTTCTCCTGTATCTTCCCGCTACATCTAAATACAGCTGGCAGACCACGGTCAGCTTGATGGGGTACTTTGGACCACTGCCGTGGCGGGGCGTGGTAGTCCCGCCAAGATCTAAATCGGGCCCTAAATCTTTAAAAGTCGATTAAGTATGCAACCACAGTAAGAAAATGGGTTTGAGTGAGGAAGATGTGAATCCTTCACGAGTAGTAAGTTAAAAACCATGTCCAGTCTAACACACAAGTTCAATAAACAAACCTGGGCTCAGCTCCTGGTTGCCATTGCACAGGGTAGATAGGCTTAATTTAAGGAAATATGTATAATGTATTCATGTATAATGTATTTTGTAAGGCCTGATTTCAGGTTGTCCCGGTCAAAGATCTAATCTTTCAATTTAGTCTCGGACACAGAAGTCAAAATCCTTCCATGGGGAAAAGTTAAAGATTGCGTCCAATGAAGTGTGCTTGATTCAAATTGGCCGAGGACCAGCTGAAGCTGTTGGTTTTGGTGGGAAAAGCTCACACCGGATTCTTCTTGCACCTTATCCCGTTCAAGATTTCTACCTTTGGGCTTTGTCTCTTTTTTGGAGCTCAAAATCCTCCAGGGAGGCAACTTTGCAAACTATATGACAAAGTCTTGTCAAAATGAGACACCTTTTGGTGTGAGGTGACATTGAAGCTTCAGTTGTCTTGGAATCCCAACAATTTTCCCAGCTTTTCCCAGCTTTTCAAACTTTCTAGAGCAGTTACTCTTGTTCTCTCCAAAGGCTACCAGTACCTCAAGTACAGCATGTAGTGGACATCACTCACTGTAGCAGAGATCACCAGCAGTATCCAGTCCTGGACAGTTAATTCTGGTAAGTCAGCCACTCCAGGAAAAGGGCCTCTTGCAGCTTGTTGTGTTCCTGCTGCCATACAATAGGACTGTCAGCTGAACTTTGGAGTCCCTTTGTTAGTCCTTGGCACAAGTGAAAGCAGGTCCAGCCACTCAGGTTTCCAACAGCTCATAGATAGCATGTCTAATCATTTTCTGTTCTTATTTGGGTCCAGAAACTGTTTTATTGTGCTGGGGTTGAGGTACCATGTTTGTAGGATCTACTAACCAGCAGATGGTGGTGACTCCTGAACACTCACAAACCAATGGCCACAACTTTTCCAGGTGCATGCCCTTCCTCATTTGTAGCACATGCTGTTTATCTTACTACAAGCTATCACACAGAGCACTATTTTTAGGGAATCTGACATGGCAGAATCCTTCTGCCAGGAGTGGTGGCTGGGGCCACAGTCAGGAGTGTATCTAGGGATCTTAGCAGTCCTCTCCTCCTAAACCACAACATTCTGATTCTGGGATCAGCAATCCCTCCTACTCGGCTGGTGCCAGGATGACTAGACTGTGCCCTGGGATCAAAAGGCCTTTCTTTCTCAAGTCTCATCTATTAATGGGAAGGCTTCACCCTGGCCTGGTTAATTAAGCTCCTGAACCATCTGCAACTGCCCTTCCGGAGGGAGAATAAGACAAATTCCTCAAGGCTGTAGCCTCTGTGGGCAAGTAAACCAGGTTCATCCACGTCAGAAATGTGGTACACAAGTAAAGCTTCATATTGCCCAGGCTGGCTACAGCTTTGAGGTTTGCCACGCTTTTCGAATTTGAGATCCCCTAAGAGAAAATGTGATTAAGGGCCTAATTATGAGTTTGGCGGTCCTTGGACCACCAAACTTATCGTGTGGTCCGTGGACTGCCAAACTGGCAGTCCACCCACCATGTTAGTGTAGGGTGTTACCTTGCTGGCTCACCAAACAAAGCAAGGGGAAGAGACTTGACTTTAGTTTACACAATGTATATTTTAGTTGGCAATGCTATCCCTAAAAAATGGGCAGGCCAGGAAAAAGTAATGGACTGCACCAAAAACATTGGACACAATTCATCTTGTCCCAGTTTATATTGTCTTTTTCAACAAAGTGAGACATGCTTCAACAAGCGAGTCCGGGAAGGAAATTCCATGAATCTGTATCAATTAGTATTTGCAGGAGCAAACATTATGCTCCTTCGGTGGATTGTTTGCAGGAATGTCAGGAGAGGGGGACCCCATCCGACTGACAGGGAGCACTTTTCTAAGGAAAGCAGAATTGTATTCATTTTCTCTTTAAATCGCTTTTTTCTTTTCTTCTTTTAATCCAATAATCAATATTAAACCATAATTCCGTTCGCAATTTAATACTGTATTGCCATATTCCAATTATTTCTTGATAGCATTTTTGTTAATCATCTATATCTTTATGGAACCCAATGCATTTCGGGTCAATGTTGGCCCTTCATCAGGGTTCTCAACAATAGGTTTGACGCAGTGCTCATCGAAACTTCGTGTCAAAACAGGAAGTGAACCTTCAGTGGATTTTCCATAATTTATATTGTTGTGGCTTTGGCAGGAAATTTGGTGCTTCTGGCAAAAGGTGGAGCTATACAAAATGCATTGAGTACCTAGAAACCCCTACATTTGTGTTAATTCAAAACATGAATCCACCACGTAAAACTGCACCTCTAAAGGGAAAAACAAGTACATTTCCAGGGTAGAAAAAAAGAGTGCACTTCCTGTGTTTTGTAATATAAACAACTGGATTTACTATGGTAGAAAATGTTTTGTCAGCGTTGGAAAAAATATAGAAAAATATTTGCTTTAGCACATTTCTGCCATGCATGCTGGTGGGTATTCATTGAGGGCTAGGAACATGCTATGATTTGCCATCATCTCCATGGGTAGCCTTTTAGCCAAACCTATGTGCGAACCTCCCACCAAATTATGACTTTTACAGTCACTGTCGGGTGGTTCGTCGGCGTTCCCATGGTGGTGCCTATGAAATCTCAATGGGAATGTCAAAAGCAGTACCTGCACAGCATGGACTGGGGCAGTCCATACTGTGCAAATACTGGGTGTGTGCATGCACAGAGGCACACAATGGGCCCCCTGCATCAACCCTATGGACCTGAGGCAACAGGGGGACCTTTAGGGCCCCCTTTGTTTCCTCTCTACCGTGGTTTTATGGAGGAGGAAATGTCATGAAAGTCCTGGTGGGGAGAAAACGCGTAATATTCTTGGTGGGACCGCAGCAGTCCCGCCAAGCATATTGCGGCCTCAAGACCATCCTGCCACCGCCCGGGATCTCTGATCCCTGACTGTTGCATCGGTGCAATGGCGGTCCAGCCGCCCTACTTGTAATGGGGCAGTTGGACCGCCGGTGCGGCAGTGACTGGACTGCCAACGCCTTGTCACCGTGAGTCTGACGGCCGTGGACTGCCAGACTTATATTCAGGCCCTTAGTTTCTTGTGACTCAACAAAAATTAATTAAACTAATCAAACCATGGGATTGAGTCTACATTGTATAGGTTATTACATATTTTTAAAAACAGGCCTTCTGTAATTTGAAATGTTATTCAAATGTGATGATCAATAGGACTTTAATAGGGATGTGTATAATTTAAATTAAGAAGTCAAACATTCTGTTGAAACTCAATGACCTCTATATACTGGTGTTATCTTAGGGTGGGTACCAGCACTGAATTTTGGAGGAGGGCCTTTATTTCCATCAAGCCACTTGGAACCAGAGCAAGAGATAGAAAGACAGAAAAGCAAGAAAGGGAAAGGATATGATGGGAAAACAGGTACAAGGGACGAAAATAGATATAAACAAGGCTTGCAAAAGTGATATCTAGAGTCAGAAAGAAAAATGAGGTCAAAGACCTAGGCAGAGAGTGTGATTTGGTAAGTCAAACCTTCATCTGTGCTGGTGTTTGGTTTCTAAGAAAGTTTTGGGTGCCCTTAATTTTAATTTTTTTAGTTAAATTATCCATTGCTTTGTAACCAATACAGTTCTGCTCTTACCCATATGAAAACATTAATAATATAAATATATAAATTATAACTGTCGTAGAAAGAGGCAAAACTGTGTGTTAGACCTAAAAGCCTTAGGTTGGTCTTTTCCAAACTTCATTTTCAGACCTTTTTGTTTGTTTTAAAACTCTATGCACTTTACCACTGCTGACCAGTGCTAAAGTGTTTGTGCTCTCTTCCTAAAATGTGGTAATGTTGACAACCCAAATTAGCATGTTTAGTATACTTATAAATAATTTGGAAAAATCCCCTACACATTCCCAGGGCCTGTAAATTAAATGCTACTAGTGGGCCTGCAGCACTCAGTCAGTCAGTCAAATAACTTTATTCGGTTTGTTTGTACAAAACCATCAAAGTATACAAAAGATAAAAACATTGTCAATTCACAAGTTAAAAAATATAAAAACAAGTACATTTTCGAATAGCTTATTAAAAGGGGCAATAGAAATGGACAGTCAAACATACATCAAAATACATTGAGAGACAGATATGGGTACATAAGGTGTGCATGCTACAAGACAGTTCATAATACAGTACAATCTATTATAAAAGCTGCTGTCGGATTATCCAGAAAGCAGATAAAAAGCGACTTACAGAAAAAACTGTCTAGCTCCTAAATTGAGGCAGATTAGTCTTATCCACCTCCTGCGTATCTGCTGGAATGTAGGACAGAAAAACAAAACGTGTTCTTCAGTTTCTCTAACTGTAATGCAGGTAGGACATAAATCCAATACTAGGCCAACCGCCTCCTTGCCAGGAAATTTTAGGAGCAGATTGCCGTATCTGAATCTCAAGTATAATCTTTTTGCAAGAGGGGGAGAGATTCGGTCCAGAAAGGGTTCAAATTGTATGCATGACTTTACAGATAGGAATTTCGATGTTAGTTGGCCACTGGTCAGATTATTGGTAGAGTTATTGCCCACCACCCCCCAATATCTGGCTTTTAATCTCAATAAATCATCTCTTGTGGCCCTCTCCGGATTTTCCCACAGGTCCCTCATACTTAATGTCTTGCACCAGTCTGCGATATGTTTAAACCATGGCAAGCTTTTTGCACCATTAATCATCATAACCTCCCGTAAAGAATTTCGATAATCAATAAGTTGGGGGTTATCCATAGGAGCAGCCAGTAGGTTAAGGGTTTCAGAGCAGCCAAGTCCCCAATTCTCTTTAACCCAAGATCACAGAAAGGGGAATGAGAGGAGTTGTACCAAAGTGAGAGATCTAAAAAGTGTTTTCGTAAGTTGTTAACTTATTAACGGAGGTGTAGCCCCAAATCACAGCTCCGTACAGAGCTCCACTTTGGGCTTTTGTATGGTAGATTTCCAGTACTGGCTGCAGCACTCATTGTGCCACCCACTTAAGTAACCCTCTAACCATGGCTCAGGCCTGCCATTGCTGAGCCTGTATGTGCAGTTTTACACTGTCACTGCCACCTAGCAAGATAAACCTCTTGCTAGGCGTAAACCTTTCCTTTTTATACATATTTCACCCTTAAGGTAGGCCCTATATGACCCACAGGGGAGGGTCAATGTATTTAAAAGGCAGGACATGTACTTTTATGTTTTACATGTCTTGGTAGTGAAAAACTCCCAATTTCATTTTTCACTACTGCAAGGCATATCCCTCCCTTAGGATAACATTAGGATTGCCTTTTAAGTGTAATTACCAAATATGAAGACATAGGCTGTTCAACTTTGGTGTCACTTGACTCACAATTTAAAATCACAACTTATGATGAAGTTGGATTTTAAGTTACAGTTTAGCAAATGACACTTTTAGAAAGTGGCATTTTCTTACTTTGCCATATGGTGCCTGATGACTGTCTCTGTACAGTCTGTGCTGGTTGGCAGCTGAGCTTGTTGTGTTCCCTCTAGACAGCCCGCGCACAAAGGAAGCTTGGATGTGTTTTGATGGGCCATCCTGGTTGATGTGAGTGAGGAGCTATGCATTGCCTCACACGTACATCTGATTAGGCTGTGTCCTGTCCACACACAAAGGGCTACAAAACCCCCTGGTGTGAGTCTGGAGACAGGCCAGGAAGGAGGGGATTTCTCTGCACTTCAAAGCTTTCTCTGAAGTCTCCACCACTTCAAAGGCACAACTGGGTATAAATGCTGTCAGTACACTTCTGGACCTGTGAAGTCTCTGCCACGAAGAAGAACTGCTGTGCTGCTGGAAAGACTGCCAGTCTGCTGGACTGCTACTTTGCTGGACTCTCGTCTTACTGAGATGTCTTGCTGCCTGCTGTTATCCTGCCTGGGTGAGAAGGATTCGACCTGCATCACTTGAACCCAGGGTGAATCCAAGTGCTTGATGACTTCCCTCCTGTTCTAAGTCTCAGGAACATCAAAAATGTCAGCGTATCCTGCTGCAGCATCTGGACTTCGCTTGCTGCGAAGTCCTTGGCCTTTGGAATTGAGTATAAAGTGCTGGTAGAACCAAAACCTATGCTTTATCATCAGAACCGGTGCACTGTCACCTTTGTATGGGTCAGAACAAGTGCATCCTCATCGAAGCATGGAATGGAGCCGCCGCATTTCACTTGGAGCCAGCGCTTCACCTTCCGAATGGACACATCTCCTTCTATAGGAGCAATAGCCACACATCACCTTTGGAGCCAGCGCCTCGCACTCAGAATCAACACATCACCACCATTGCATGGAAAATCTCGAGACATCTCACCCACTGTGTGGATTGACACAGTGCATCATTTTGGCTGCACCTCGTATCTTCTTTGATGTTGACGCAAGCATAGATCAAAATAATTTTGTTCAGCGGGCCTAGGTGGGTCCCTGTATCCAACCTGAGCTCTATCGCAGTCAGCCTGAACTGGTGACTTTGCCCCAGTCTGATGCAAGAAGATACCCCATCTAGGCGCGTATTGCTTCTAAACACTATTTTACATTTATTCTTTGGAAATTCATATCTATACTTCTACTTGTTAGATTTTTGCCATTTTGGTCCTGTTTTATTTATAAAATTAAGCTCTATTTTTATAACCTGGTCTGGTGTTTTTGTGTGGTGTTTTCAGCTGTGTTACTGTGAAGTGTTGCAGAAATACTTTACACATTGCCTCTTAAGTTAAGCCTGACTGCTCTGTGCCAACCTACCAGAGGTTGGGCACAGTATAATCTATGGTGTGTTGTGACTTGCCCTTACCATTGTGGTTCCTGTTTGAACAGGGTGCATATCTCTGCCAATGAAAAACCCAATTTCTAAAACTGTGGAAATACTTATTCTCGTGGGATCAAACCACTCCATATCTGCTGTCTTTTATTTGTTTTTGAAACACATTAATAGGGTTTTTATGCTACTGCGTCTAGAATATTTCATTTGCAGTCCTGACCCCTTGTGCCAAGCACAGTTAGAAATACATTGCATAAAAGAGCGCTTGAGGCCCAGCTCCTGTGCAGTACGTGTGTATCTGATGTTGGCTTTTAAAGAAATGTGACTTTGGTGATATGCCTTCAGCTAATGTCCCAGCTCTGCAAGGTGACTTTTCAGCACATTCTTCAGAAAGAGTCCAAGTGTTTTGTAATATGAAAGTAGGGCTCCCTCTATCTAATTTGCAAACAACTAGAAAACATAAATACCATTATTTCCTCTTTGACTTGTAAAATGGGCCATATTTTCACATAATTAATGGTATAGCATGCATTATCAGCAGAAAAAAACGTTTCCTTATTTCACACCGGAGCTGAAAGTGAAGTGCGGGACAATATGTATTCATGAGCAAGTGAGCTGGAAATTATAAAATGGGACTTAAAATATGAATAAATAAAGTTGAAGGTTAGCCAGATCTAGGCTTTCCATTTAAATGTAATCATGTCTGAGCAGAGACTGTGTTAGAGTGCAAAGGTAAGCAAAGCTGTTGAATAAATGCAATTCATTTTGGGGAGATTTTGTATCTGCTGTGGCAGCAGGTCCTCTCTTTAAAAGGGAACTGAAGACTTGTCTCCAAAGATTAAATGCACACTTAATTTTCTAAGTAAAAGAGATACATTGACACAATACCTTTTGCGGTGTTCCAGCGCTAAGTGGTTGTTTTGTGGGAATTTTCCGTCAGGTATTTCTCGACTTCCGTTCAAAGAAATTCTGAGGTTTCTGTCGGTTCACATGTTGCAACTCAACACTTATGTTCATATTTTGTTTTATTTATAACCAAAGTAGGCACATATTGAGATTGTACTTTTTGATCTTATATTATAAGCATCGAATAAAGTAAATTGACTGTCTGACTGAGTGTGGTGTTCTAAATTCCTCTGTTACACAATTGCTCCACAGCGACACTTTGGGATTGTACAACACAGAAATTATAAACACAGGGAATTTTCCATTGGCCACATAACAGAGAAAACTAGGGTCTGATTTATAAGTGATTTTTCAATGTAGAGTTGTATGGAAATCAGCATCCCTGGTCTTCAGCATAGCAGACTATGTTCACAGTATTATACTGACTGAATGGATAAATATTGATTTTACCTGCTGAAAGACAGTATTTTTTGTTTATTAAACTACACAAGTGTAAGGAAACCTAGAGGGTAGTCCAGACTTTAGAGGTCAAGAATCCAAAATCGGGTCTTGTGTTAGTGATGTAATGGCAGCATCAACCTCCTAAGAATAGGGGGCTAATGCACGAAGCCATTTTGCGGTCAAAAACCTGTGATTAAAAAAAATTACATGGGCTACAACTGTAAAATGGCTTTTTGGTACGTATGAAACCCATTTTACAAGCCGGAAAATGACTCGCAAAATGAATTTACTAACCCATAGTGTATGGCGATTAGGAAGCAACATGAAAAGAGAATCCCATTCTGTTAGACCTGGCATCTTTGGCATGGGTTTCCTCTATATTTTTGACGTTGCCTAATGTATTTTTACAGTGTATGGACTTTGTTTTTGGTGATCTAGATACTTTTGGCACTTTGCCACTGCTGTTCAGTGCCAAAGTGCAAGTGCTCCCTCTGTAAAGTGTTGTCATGGATTAGTGTTTCCATAATTGGCTTATTTGATTTCTAGTAAGTCCCTAGTACAGTGCACTGTGTGCGCCCAGGGTCTGTAAATCAAATGCTGCTAGTGGGCCTACAGGACTGATTGTGCCACCCAGTTAAGCAGCCTTGCAAAAGGTTCTCGGACCTGCCTAGTACTGCCATGTCGAGCTGGCAAGTGTACCCACTTGCCAGGCCCTAACCTTCCCCTTTCTTACATGTGAATCACCCTTAAGGTAGGCCCAAGGTATCCTTGTGGAAAGGGTGCAGTGTCTGGGAAAGGTAGGACATGTCCTGATGTGTGTGGCATGTCCTGATATTAAAATACTGCTAATTTCATTTTCACAATTGAAAGGCTACTGTCCCATAGGATAGAATGGGGAGTTTACTTATAACAACTTATAAAAATACCTGCCCATGGGAACAAGATCGGAAAGTGAAGTTTGGTATGCCTGAATTCAGAATAAGAAGATGCATCGTTTAGTAATGATGACATTTATATTCTGGGTGTGAAAATACCACTTTTAGAAAGTTGGTATTTTCTTGTTCAGCCATCCAGTGTGCCTCTGCTAGGTTTAAGCATTGGCTGTCTGGCTTTGAAGTGACAGGGGATGTGCATTCTGTTCAGACAGCCACTTGGGGGAGGGGTGAGGTGTGTCCTGCCTTTCCAGGGTGAGTCAGGTCTGGGCTGAATAGACCTGGGTGGCATTTACAGTAGTGGAGGACATTTCCTCTACACCTGAATGGGCCTGGTCTGCCTAGGACAATGCTATCTCCACCTCCCACCAGGAAGCTGGGCCAAGGAGGACAGAACTGTTTTTTGCTGAGCACAGACACTCTCTGCCACAAGAGAACAAATTAATTTTGACTATAAAATTGGGGCCTAGATCCCAGACTTTTAGATTACTCTGGAATTCCAAAGGAACCTCTGCCAAGGAGAAGAGATGTTAAAATCTGAAGGAGAGGTCCAGCCCCTTTGCTATGTGCTGTCTGGGGTTGGCCTGCAGTAGCTGTTTCTGCCAATGAAAGGAACAGTGTGTGTATCCTGCTTGAAATCTATCTCCAAGGGCTTGTGGTAGAGCTTGCCCCCTGTTCAAGAAGTCTCAGGAACAGCAAAGACTTCACCATCCCTTTGGGCACCGTCTCTGGAACTGTGGGTTTCCGTTGCCACAGAGGAGAAGAGCAGCCGACTCTATCACCGAGTCCGTTGCTGGTTCTGTGTCCTGAAGGAACTGCAGAAGTCACTGCTGCACTTCGCATCGCAACCCTGGTCTCACTGATGCTGCTGCTTGCACCGCATCTTGTGGACACCGCATTTCACACGGCCTCGCTTCACTTTGCTGCCCGAACCTCACTGACACCAGTGATGGCCCGTGTAGGGCGTTTTACCGGGGTGGTGACGTGGCGCAGAGGAGGGGCAGGGTGGTGGGTTGCAAAATGCGGCATACGGCCGAGTTCAGGTAAGTTAGGAAAAAAAATAATAAAACTAATTTTGTTGCTTGCGCTGCATCGCATTTGGCGAACTCACTGAAGACAGGTTCAGGAGCTATGAGGAGCCTGCTCTGTCCCTGAGGCTGAAATCAGGAGGCCAGCAGACTTGCTCTTTGTGTCACTGTGGGGTCCTGGATGGAGTTGCATTTCCAGTTCTTCTTCCCCAGGGAAGAGCGCCGCAGGTCAGCACAGAAAGGAAGCAGCTTCCACAGAGTAGTAGTCCAGCAGAGTGACAGTCCTTGTAGCAGAACATCCACCCATCTTCCTGACATAGTACCACATGCCCAGAAGTGTAATGAATAGTTGGTGTCTGAGTTCCTTCTTTTATACACTGGTGCCCTGGTTTTGGAATCTGTGAGAATCTTAAAGACAGTGGCTTTGAAGTGCATGGAATTCCCTGCCTCCCCTGCCCTGGCTCCAAGCTGGCTGAAGTGACAATGCAGGGCTGTTAGGCCTTTTGTGTGGAGGCAGGACATAGCCAATTCAAGTGTAAGTGGGGCTGTGCCCAGCTCCTCCCTCCCATCCTGCCAGTGATGACCCATTCAGTTACGCCTAATTCCCCCATTGCGTGTAGCTAGCTGGGAGGAACACACAAAGGCCAGCTGCCAACTACACTCATTCATGTGATAAGAGACAGGCTGCAGGCACCAAAGGGCCAAGGCAACAAAATGCCAACTTTCTAAAATTGGCATTTTTAGCACTGCAATTTAAATTTCAACTTCACCACAAGTTAGGCTATTAAATTGTGATTTCAGGGACACCAAACTTGAACCAGTTATCTCTTCCCGTTTGAAAATTACACACATAAATGTAATAAGGCAATCCAATGCTATCCTATAGGAGTATAGACCTTGCATTAGTGAAAAACTAATTGAAGAGTTTTTCACTACTAAGACATGTCAAACTTGAAAGTACATGTCCAATTTTTTTTAATATACAGCACTCTGCCCTTGCGGCTGTCCAAGGCCTACCTTGAGGGTGACTAATATGTATTAAAAAGAAAGTTGAGGGCCTGGGAAAAGGTTTCTTTTGCCAGGACAACATGGCAGGTTAAAACTGTGCGCACCGGCTCTGCAATGACAGGCTTGAGACATGTTTAATTGCTACTGAAGTGGATGGCACAATCAGTGCTGCAGGCCCAATGGTAGCATTTAATTTACTGACCCTGGGCACATGTATTGCACTTTACTAAGGACTTCAAAGTCAATTAAATATGCCCCTAGGGTATAAGCCAATGTTACCATGTTTAAGGGAAAAGAGCACAAGCAGTTTAGCACTGTTTAGCAGTGGTAAAGTGTGCAGAGTCCTAAGGTGAGCAAAACTGAAGTCTGCCAAAACGGGAGGTCTAAAGGCAAAAATGCTAGGCAGAAACCATGCCAAGGATGCCAGGTCTGATAGGCCCCCTACATATTGTAAATATGAACCAATTGATTTCAGTAATTAGGTTAATAATTTGAAAGGAAGTGACACCTACCCACTTAATATGCACACACAAAAACGTAAGGGCAAAAAACAGTTCTAAATCAACCCCTGGTAACTATGGAACAAGCAGCAAGTAATAACCATAGTAGCGCATGTTGATGTTCAAGCAATACCAATAATTGTAGAGTACAGAATACAATATAATCAAGTTCCAAAACCAATATAAAAATAAGGAAGAATGTTACAGGCAAATAAAACACTAAAATCATTAAAGTAGTTCTAGGTGAACAAACATATGAGAATTTATAATATTGAAGAAAAAAGCACGTATATAAAATAAAGCTCAATTAAAAAACAACATTTGACTGTTGAGCGGGACCTGGGCACAATTTCAGAGTAACTGCAATAGAATGAATTTCAGGTACACCAAGCATGTGTTACTGTGGAAATTTTACTTTCATACTTCGGGGTCCATTAGGATGTCGGGCAGTGGCACTATCACGGTGCTGGCAGTGCCGAAAAACGCTTTTTTTTACCCGCGAGCAGTGATACTCACGTCGCCATATTAGTATGGCCAAACATAGCCCATTTCCCGACTGCTGCGGTGCGACGTGCACCACCATCAAAGTGTGCCCGCCACCGCGGCAGTGGGAGCCAATAGAGACTCACTGCCTTCCGGAATGATGTCCGCCCCGCTCCACAAATTAGGATTCCCCAAACAAGCAGACGCACCGCAGCGGAGAAACTGCCCAACCAGAGACGACGGAAGCTCGACACCTGAATGCGAAACCAGAGTCCTGGTCCACACCACCCGGTCACGACCACCATGGACCCAGCTGCTGTACCTGCTACATCACCAGCAACTCATGGACCTCCGCAGACACTGCAGACAGGTACGCAATAACACAAACACAACACACAACACATGGGCTGACACAGGGTCCAAATTCACATCAGACACCCTGGTGGGGACAGGAACACATCCACAAGGGCACCCACACACCACCCACCTGCCACCAAGTCACCCCTCTGCATCCTGGACACACATCTTCCGCGACCATGCAGCAATGTCCCGGTCATGTCACTGCAGCGGTGAACAAAAGGGATTACATGTGCACAATGCAGATGGCAGGGCCAGTGCCAGGCATGGGCAGGGCACAAAGACCACAGGGCCACACCTCCTCCCACCACACACTAGTACACCCCATGAAGGTACATGCCATGTGCCCCTCCTTTGCACCCCCATGCACAACAACAAGTCAGGTGAATACACACCCTGCACCACACAACAAACAACCAGGGAGACAGCCACTGCTGGAGAGGCTGCACAGGAACACACAACACACAGCACAGTAGCACAGGGCCAGGGAAACACACACACCACAACAACACCACACTCAGGGAAACAAAAATGAGTACAAGCACCAAATGAACACATGCAAGGAACAAACATCCAAATGGACACACAGCCTGCATAGTCACACATACATACCACAGACTGACACACAGACACATACACACCCCACATGCCAGCAGCAATGGAGCACAACAAATAGGAAAGCCAAAGTGGGCTACACACAAATGGAACGCCATGGAGACACACAACAAGCATGTGTACATCACATGCAAGACAAGCAACAGAGAACAACACCCTCAGACCATCAAAGCACACATGGCTGGTACAGTCAGTGAAGTCAAACAACAGACATCACAGTGCAACAACACAGGGAGAAAGCAAGGCAAACCATGTATAGGCACAAGGATGAAATGAAGGCCCTGAAGTCAAACCGTGAACAGCCACACATCTATACCACTACTTCACAGGAGTACACCAGCAGCACTATATACAGGGCACATTGACACACTCCATGACTGCCAAACACCAGTAGGAATCTACACACATACCCCATCACACCAGCAGCACACAACACCAGTGTCAAACACACTGAAGGCTGGCAATATTTACGAGTCAATTCACACACAAACAATCACACACCCTGGGGGTAGCCACAAACATCACACACACACAGGGATGCCAGAACAATTGTCTGCACACAAACAACAGACAAACACATAACCCAACAGAAACACACACAGAACCACAACAAGAACATACATGCCCTGTTCAGCTAAACTGTGGAAAGGCAATGGGAGCATAGACACAACAGGAGTGCACAACCTCATCACTCAGGAACAATGCACAGACAACATATAACAACACACACAAGAAGTGCACCATCACAGCCACATCAAACAACAAATGCACAGGCAGAAATATCACATAGCAAACACAGCAAGACATCACGGAATGCACACCAGGCAATGACAAGGCAACATACACACACAACACTACATGCACAATAAGCAGTGTGTGCACACCAAGCATACCAGCCCCACTCAGACATAAGTGACAGAACATCAATCCACACAACACCAATCAGCACAGCACAAAGACCACAGCACACCCAGGAAGTGAAGCAATAACACAGCCAACACACATACATCCAACACAAAACCAACAGATGCACAAGTCTGGGACAGAAAGGTAGAAACAACTTGACCAGAGAACTGGGCAGCACACACAGTTGAACTGCATATGAGCAACCATGACTGCCAAACAGCACAAGAACATCACATACAACCCAATGGGGAAATGCCCTGAGTTACACATTGATCCTGGCAAAAGAACTGCACCACAAAGCACAGTTTCACAAATGAATTGATGGGGAAGTACACACACATGTGAAGCAAGGGGACAGCTGACATCAAAGTGAAGTGTACTGCATGTCAGTAAGGGACATGGCAGGAGTGTACCATACACAAATAGATGTGGTGCAGACCCACCATGGGTAGGCATCTGAAGCACAGAGAGGGGATGGTATGACACCACACACAACATGCCACACTGGAGGCAAGAAGGCACCATGTGACAGCAATGCATGAGAAAACACAATCACAGTGGCAGTGTGGAGCAGCAGGTCTGCACAATCACCACAAACAGTAACAAGAGACACGGATGTTCAACAAAACACAACACTGACTTGCCAGTCACACACTCTGCATACTCACACGTGACAAAAACAACAAGTAGGAGTCAGACAGAACTGCAAGGACACACCAACACATTGCACAGTGCACAACATACAACTCACACATGTGCATACAACCTCATCTGCAGGACTGAACAATCAAAACAACAGGCATACAACTCCTGGGTGACACATGTGTGTAGTTGACAATGCAGGGGCATGCACACATCAACACACCCCACAAACTCACCCCTGTACACTTCCTGATCATCCAAGAGCACACATGGACAGTAAGCTATTGGACTAGGATGACTGGCCATCACAAGATGACCACACACATACACCACTGGGCACACATAAAGGAAGAATACACATACATGATAACCCTGGCCAGCCTGCCTGAAATACTGTGGACTGATGTTCAGAGGACTTCACTCTCCCCAGCAACTCAGCGGTGCTCTGTGCCGCCTCTGGTCCATCCAGCCCCCGTTGCAGGGTTCAAGACACCCTGTCCCTCTTCTCCACCTAAGAATTCGCCTCGGTATTTTGCCTGCTATTGTTTCCTTCATTGTACTGTATTTATTTGAGGTTGACATTGTTTATTGTGGCCTTTTTCTTCTGTTCCCCCTCGCTGCTATTAGTTACTCCCCTCTGTTTTCCCTCTGTTTTTGTCGCTATCCTCGGACCCCTGCACTTCTGCCTCACTCCCCGCCTCCCAGCTACTCGTCCCGTCCCTCCCCCCTCCCCTTCTTAAGCCGACCGCTGCGGGGATCTTGCGTGAGTCCTCCCCCTTCCCCTTCTAATGCCAGCCGCTACGCGGTCGCCCAGTGGACACGTGCAGCGGGCATGCCGCTGGCACGCCGAAGGCGTGCCTAAGGCAAGCCCTTCTGTGCCCATCTGCACCTGGACCGCGCACAGTGCCAGACCCCTGGCCCCCGTGAGCCCCACAGGACCCGATGCCGCTACAATGCAAACACCCTCCACGCACTCAACGACGGCCAAAACACTACCTGCTTCAGGCCTCCCCAAAGATCACCCACGGACCCTTCACCTGCCGCAGCTGCAGCTTCTCAAGGTCACAACCATCTCAGCTGCATACTGCTCAACACCTGCTCAATCCACAAACACGCCGTCGAACTGTGGGACCTGCTCCATTCCTCCGCTCCGGACGTCGCCTTCCTGACGGAAACCTGGATGAACACCTCCTCAGCACTGGACATAGCCATTGCTATCCTCGACAGCTACAAGATCACGTGCAGAGACCGGAACAACAACAAACCTGGAGGAGGAATCGCCATCGTCCACAGGGACACTATCAGAGTCACAGCCAGCACCGTAGACGTCCTCAACTTGGCTGAACACCTACACTTCCAGATCCACGTCAACAACAACATCACCCTCAGAGGAACCCTCGTCTACAGACCCCCGGGCTCCCGACCACAGTTCAGCGAATCCATCACCAACCTCATCAGCACGCACGCCATCGCCTCCGCAGACTACATACTCCTCCTTAGACCTGAACTTCCACCTAGAGAATGCCAACGACAACAACTCTTTAACACTGATCGACAACCTCGCCAACCTCGGACTCAAACAACTCGTCACGACACCCACCCACTCCGCTGGACACACGCTCGACCCCATCTTCTCCGCCAGCGACCACATCACCTTCAGCCACACCACTGAACTCCACTGGACTGACCACCACTGCATCCACTTCTCCTTCGAGAAACACACCGCACACAACTAACCGCAACGCATCCCACACCGCAGCTGGAAAAAGTCACCAAAGACCCGCTCCTCACCGCCCTTGCCCAAGACCCTCCTCCTGAGCCCTCTAAGACCAACGCAGCAGCCCACAACTTCAGACTAAGGATCGACGACTGCGCCAACACCCTCGCCCCAATCAGGAAAACCTCCAACAGACACACCAACTCTAGAGCCATCTGTTTCAACGATGAACTCCAGAACTCCAAGCATACCTACAGAAAATTTGAGAAGCAATGGCGCAAGGACCAGACACCAGACAACCATGAAGTCCTCATGAACGCCAGACGCAGACACCACCATCTCATCAGATCCGCCAAAAGAACCATAGACAACAACACACATCAGCAAAGACCTCTTCAACACTGTGAAAGAACTTGCCACCCTCAGATCCAGCTCCAACGACATCCCACCGTCACAAGAACTCTGTGACTGCCTGGCTACCTTCTTCCACCGCAAGATCACAGACATCTACAACAGCTTCGATACCCAGACGAAAACGGCAGATGCCGACACCCCAAAATCAACACCCACCGAATGCATTGATCTTTTGCTCTCCTGGAACAACGTCAACGACGAAGAAACTGCCAGAATCATGAACACCATCCACTCCGGCTCACCTTCTGACCCCTGCCCCCACCACATCTGCCACAAGGCAAGCACCATCATCGCCCCCCAACTTCAAAAGATCATCAACAACTCCTTCGAGACCTCCACCTTCCTAGAGAGCTGGAAACACGCCGAAATCAACGCCCTCCTCAAGAAACCCAAAGCAGACCCAAAGGACCTCAAGAACTTCCGACCCATCTCCCTGCTCCCGTTCCCGGCAAAAGTCATTTAGAAGACCGCCAACAGACAACTTACCCTCTTCCTGGAGGAGAACAACATCCTGGATTCATCCCAATCCAACTTCCGCAGCAACCACAGCACAGAGACCGCCCTCATCGCCGCCACTGACAACATCAGGACCATACTAGACAAAGGCGAGACCGTGGCCCTCATCCTCCTTGACCTTTCGGCCGCTTTCAACACCATCTGCCACCACACCCTTCGCACATGCCTCCATGACGCAGGGATTCGAGGCAAAACCCTGGACTGGATCACCTGGACTACGGCAACGCACTCCACGCAGGAACCTCAGCTACTCTCCAGATGAGACTCCAGTGCATACAGAATGCCTCCACACGCCTCATCCTCAGACTCCCCCACCACAGCCACATCACCACCCACCTACAAGATCTGCATTGGCTCCCGGTCAACAAGAGGATCACTTTCAAACTCCTTACCCACGTACACAAAGCACTCCACAACGCCAGACCAGCATACCTCAACGAACGACTGTGCTTCAACACCCTGAACCACCAACTGCGCTCCACCGACCTCGCCCTCGCTACCGTCACACAAATCCACCGAACGACCACCGGCGGCAGATCCTTCTCCCACTTCGCCGCAAAGACATGGAACACCCTCCCCACCCATCTACATAAGACCCAGGACCTGCTGACCTTCAGGAGATGCCTCAAGTCATGGCTGTTTGACCAGTAGCTGCCTACCCCCACCCGTAGCGCCTTGAGACCCTTACGGGTAAGTAACTTGCTCTCTACAAATGTTCTGATTGATTGATTGGTTGGATAGAATCCCACTCTGTGCTGGCAGTGCCCCCCAACCTGTCATGTGTACAATATAGCCAACATGAACAAATCAAGAAAATGACAACTGCTTTCCATTAAAAATTTACATCATTGCCCCCACAAGTATATGGGTCAGGAAGCACTGAAGTCCCTGTCACCCCTGTACAAAATAGAGTAAGTGAGCCAAAACATTGACTATGTTGAAGTGTCACACAGACCATGTGGCACAGTAAACCATACACACACAGAAAAAGACACTGACACAATAGACAACAGGGGATACTGTCTTTATTCACATATTGCACAGATAGGCACCATGACAAGAGAAAAGCAAGGCACAAAATGCAGAGCATGTCCATGAGAAGCTGCACAGGCAAGAGCAAGACAGCAGTGAACAACAAGGCCAGTGGCCAGGGCTAAGGGCAGAGCATGTCCATGAGAAGCTGCACAGGCAAGGGCAAGACAGCAGTGAACAACAAGGCCAGTGGCCAGTACTAAGTGCAGAGTAGGTCCATGAGAAGCTACACAGGCAAGGGCAAAACAGCAGTGAACAACAAGGCCAGTGGCCAGGGCTAAGTGCAGAGTAGGTCCATGAGAAGTTGCACAGGCAAGGGCAAAACAGCAGTGAGCAACAAGGCCAGTGGCAAGGGCAAAGAGCAGAGCATGTCTTTGAGAAGCTGCACAGGCAAGGGCAAGACAGCAGTGAACAACAAGGCCAGTGGCCA
Source organism: Triturus cristatus (assembly GCF_964204655.1). Lineage (NCBI taxonomy): Eukaryota > Metazoa > Chordata > Amphibia > Caudata > Salamandridae > Triturus > Triturus cristatus. The sequence goes on along the minus strand of NC_140591.1, from coordinate 1,206,366,937 downwards.
GTCCAGGGTCTAGAGTATGTCCATGAGAAGCTGCACAGGCAAGGGCAAGACAGCAGTGAACAACAAGGCCAGTGGCCAGGGCTAAGTGCAGAGTAGATCCATGAGATGCTGCACAGGCAAGGGCAAAACAGCAGTAACCAACAAGGCCAGTGACCAGGGCAAAGGGCAGAGCATGTCCATGAGAAGCTGCAAGGGCAAGACAGCAGTGAACAACAAGGTCAGTGGCCAGGGCAAAGGGCAGAGCATGTCCATGAGGAGCTGCACAGGCAAGGGCAAGACAGCAGTGAACAACAAGGCCAGTTGCCAGGGCTAAGTGCAGAGTGGGTCCATGAGAAGCTGCACAGGGAATACTTGACCACAGCAAAGAGCAACAAGGCCAGTGGCAAAAACTAATTGCAGGGTATGTCCAAGAGAGCCTGCACATGGAATGTGTGCGACTGTAACTTTCCATGGTCAGCAACACAGTCAGGGGGTAACAATGTGCAGTATAGGCCCACCTGTGTGAGACATAGGTGTGTGAGGGTGACTAACACTCAGACTTGGCTGTCAGGCGGACTGGGAGCTGGCTGTGTCTCGGGGACTGTCGGGGCACTTGCACGGGGAGAGAGCGGACCAGCTGAGGTAGAGCTATCAGTGGCTTGGCAAGCCGGAGGGCTCCTTGGACCAGGTTGTGTAGTGGCACGAGGAAGGCAGGGTCATGCAGATGGAGACATGGTGTGGTTGGGAAAATGTGGAGGGGTGCCTTTCCACTTCTTGGGGATCCTAAATGGCTTGGCTGACTCTGGATCAATGGGAAGTGGTGTGGCCACAACAGGAACACTCATCACCAAAGCTGCATCAGGTGCAGATGCTGGCACCCCCTCTGGTGATGTGCTGGACCCAGCGGATCGCTTTGCCTAGCTTCGCCTCTGCCCCCCTTCCCCTGTTTACTAGGTGTCACCCCTACAGTGCCCTCCTTCCCCTGCTTCACTGGGCTTGGAATGAGAGTCGCGGTGGTGGGTGAATCTACCTTTGAGCCCTTCCTACGTATACCCTTGGCATGCACCACCTCCTTGGTGGGCACAGAAACTGTATGCTTCTCGTTGCGAGATGCTTTAGGGACAGGAGAGTCCTTGGATGGGGAGACCTCTGAGGCATGAGTGCCTGAGGTTTGCTGCTTTGCTTTTTGTCCCCTGGTGTCGCCTGACGGGCTTTTCTCTCTGCGCTCTGGTGTGGCTTTGGTCTTCTGTGGGGATGGTGTCTGTACCCGGGACCGCTTGGGTTGCTGCTGCTGTGTGCTTCGTGTGCCGTATCATGACTTTGATGTATGTGGACCGTGGTCACTATCGTCAGACGTGGCCACTGCCAGGGAGGAGGGCAAGGGGACCGGAGCTGGACTGTGAGTATGTGCCTGTTGAAGGGCAGATGTCACTGTGGAGGACAAAGCCTGGACAGTCCGGTACAGCCCACCCATGTCTGAATATTTGCCCTCCATGAAAGCAACCACCTGGGCCAATTTTTTGACGTGGTCAATGAAGGCATTGAGGTGAGTTGTCTGGCCTACACACAGCTGGCACAAAAGGTCCACAGACTCAGCACTGATGGCAGCAGGGGGGACAGGGCAGGGGCAGCGGTGCCAGGGATGAAGGACACTCTTCCCCTATTACTGAGGCAGACACGGGCAGCACCAGAGGAAGTGACTGGGAGGGTGAGCACTGGCCGCTGTGTGGTGGAAGATGATGCAGAGTGCCTGTTCCCTGTGCCCGCCAACATGGATGCATCCCCGCTGGCATCAGATGATGTGGTACTTTGCGTCTCAGGCTGGGATTCCTCCAGCAGACTCTTGTCCCCCTCTGAGGCGCTGGTGACATCTGTGTCACTGGGTTCCTGTGCAGCTGTTGTGCTAGTTTCACCCCCACTGGTGTCCGTCTCCGGTCCCTCCGTGACCACAGGAGATGCTGCATGAGAGAGAGAGATGTAGGGTCAGGTCAATGACAGCAACAGAACAAACATATGCAAGCAGTGCATAACAAAAGATGACCAAATCTACATGTTGCACACCACCCTTTGCAATCACATCATGCCAACTCACAATATAGACTCAAACAATGCGTGGAAACTGGAAATTCAGGAATGAGTGAGCCATGTGATGAGTGATGACCACACAGCACAACACCCTGCTTGTTGCTCCGTTCAACCAGACACACAACTAGCTCTGAGCACACCAAGGGATATGATGGGGGAACACTACTTGTTTCCACTGACAGATCTGGATGGAACAGGAGGAGACAACACAGACACAGACTACAACATGACAGTCCACAATGGCCATGAGCCCATGCCACCCACCATGTTGTACTTTGGGGCCCAAAGACTGGTGCACATTGTTGTCAAATGTCTAGGTCTACCCAATCTGGGTGCATGCAATGGATGCATTGATGAAGGCACACTCAGATCGGGAGCACTGCCGTTCCCTCCCATGGGATTCCCCAGCATACCCCAATGCAGAAAAAACCTGAAGAGCACAACTCAGAATGCAATGGGAATGCACAGCATTCAAATTACCTTTGAAAGTACAGGTATGGCAAATGAATGACACCGGCACACAGCACAGCAGCCACTTACATGCCACTGCATCACACTACCAACAACACATAGGCCAGCGCTGGCACAGGCTCTGTACACATGCAGCCACTCCCAGCCAAAGTCACCCTCCCCAAATGCTCACCTCTGGCTTGCTGCTGATGCTCCTTCAAACATGCATCCAGCTCAGGCTGTGTCACCGCCAAGATGCTGCCCATTAGTGGTGTCATGCTGTGCCGTGCCAAACGCCCAGTGCGAGGAAGCAGCCCCAAGGTAATCTCCGCCACGTTCTTTGCCAGCCGGCTGATGTCGTCCCACCTCTTGTGGGAGTGGGTGCGCCGTCGGTTTGTGACCCCCAGAGCTCGCACCTTGGCTGCAATTGTCCTCCACACGGCCTTATGCTGGTGTACCTTGAGCTGCAGGCATGGGAGACAAGAGGGGGAAATGATCAGTGACACAGTGTTATGTACCGACATCTATCAGTATAGCAGCAAGATACAAACTCATCACAAATCCAACGATATGTCTATCAGGGACTAGAGTACATCTCACATGGTACATCTGCATGGGAAAATCTGATGTAAATGCATGCAGGTGTGAGGGGAAACACAGTCCCTGCACATCCCACACACATGCAGGATGCCAGCACTGAAACCCCTAAGTAGCCTGCCCACATCTCCATTCCATTGTTGGGTTGAGCAACACATACATCACATATCAACCTGTGTCCGGGGGTGGCCTCACTGTGTCCAAGACTGTGCAGCCCTTCATGGCCCTGCCCTGTGAATAGATAACTGTGTCATGGATGTCACATTGAGGGACATGATCTCTCAAATACTAAATCCTCATCACAAGGCTGGTCATGTGCAATCTACAGTGCTGAGATGGCTCATAGCTGGGTGCAACGAGAAAAGACTGATGTACTCTGTAAGTGAAGTGATGTGTCTTTCTGGTCAGGGACTGTGCTGGCCAGGTGGGCTCACACTGAGATGGACTAAAGGGGCACACACAGCCATTCAGCCAAGCAATCACTGTCTTGACTCCTGCATGAACAACCTCCTGCATCACTGTATGGCTGACAACACAACACAGGTCACTCATTCATACATGTGCAGGCAGGGAAATCTGTGGCATTGAGTACACACACCTTCCCCCTGGAGAGAGCATTTTAGGCAGTGCATGACACAATCCCACATTCTCAGGCACATGCTGCATCAGTCCAACTACATGTGTGCCCCCCCTGCACGACCCCCCACTGTTGAGGACTTACCATGACATTTGGGGCACCATATAGCCTTGGGTACTGTGTGAGCACATCGGCCACCAGGACCTCCAGCTCCTCGCTCGTGAAGGGATTGGCATGGATCTTCTCTGTCCTTGCCATCATTGTTGACATGAGCCAACAGCGGTGGAATTGGGTGGTGAGGGGTCTCTGGCAGCAGTGCTTGGAGGCAGCAGCAGGTGAGGGGTCTCTGGCAGCAGTCCCTGGAGGCAGCAGCAGGTGAGGGGTCTCTGGCAGCAGTCCCTGGAGGCAGCAGCAGGTGAGGGGTCTCTAGCAGCAGTCCCTGGAGGCAGCAGCAGGTAAGGGGTCTCTGTCAGCAGGCTCTGGGAGCAGTGGAAATGTGAGGCTCACTCCCACACATATATAGCCCCCTGGGGTCATTTCAAAGGTGCCAAGCTGCAGCAATTGGTGGTCCAGGTCTGCCTCTTTCAAACGCATCCAGTGACCGCATCTGCGGTGGCGGAGCACGCCTACCTCGATTTTCAAAATTGCATCATGCCACCGCAATCAAGGTTCCCATTGGCTGTAAGGGCATGCTCCATGGCGGTGGCACACCGCTGGGGTCCGGTGTGCGCTAGCGCAATGGTGCATCTTTCAAATCCATCCAATGACCGCCTCCGTGGTGGCGGAGCACGCCTACCGCAATTTTCAAAATTGCATCATGCCACTGCAATCAAGGTTCCCATTGGCTCTAGGGCATGCTCCATGGCGATGACACACCGGTGTGCGCTACCGCGATTTTGGCGGAGGAGCATGCCCACTGCCATTTCCCCATGTCTCCATGCCTATCACTACCGCACTTGTGTGAATGGGGGTGCTGGTAACACACCGCTGGGGCCAGGCGGTAGCTACCACGATGTGGGTGGCAGAGCATGCCCACCGCCATGTGGGCATGTCTCCATGCCTATCACTACCACACTTGTGTGAATGGGGGTGCTGGTGACACACCGCTGGGGCGAGGCGGTAGCTACTGCGATATGGGTGCCATACATTAACACGTGGCACCGTGATTTAGGTGGCGGAGCATGACCACTGCCATTTGGGCATGTCTCCATGCCTATCACTACTGCACTTGTGTGAATGGGGGTTGCTGCTGACACATCGCTGGGGCCAGGCGGTAGCTACCACGATATGGGTGCCATACATTAACAGGAGGCACTGCGATTTAGGCGGCGGAGCATGCCCACCGCCATTTGGGCATGTCTCCATGCCTATCACTACCACACTTGTGTGAATAGGGGGTGCTGGTGACACACCGCTGGGGCCAGGCAGTAGCTACCGCGATATGGGCGCCATACATTAACACGAGGCACCGCGATTTATGCGGCAGAGCATGCCAACCACCATTTCCCAATGTCTCCATGCCTATCACTACTGCACTTGTGTGAATGGGGGGTGCTGGTGACACACCGCTGGGGCCAGGCGGTAGCTACCACGATATGGGTGCCATACAATGGCAATGGCCATCTGGCAAACATCAACAGTGCACAGTGCCCATATGGTCAATGGCACATCATTGTGCACACAATGCCAATGTTCCATTTACTCCACTGGTGACTACACATGCCATGGTTGTGTATGTGATTTTGTAGATTGGCCTGTACTCCCTCACATATCACTTATGAATTTGATGGTCGTGTAGGCAGGACAGTGTTGTTCTGGACTCTACAATGTGTACACATGTCAATGTGTTGAGGTGCAGTGACAATCACAGCAATGCTCGTCTCAATGAATGATGATCTTTTTTTGCATGGCTTCTTATGTCTGCTCATGTACACATTCATCATTTCTGCGCCGACTGTGGTCATTCTGTTGTGGATGTGTGCCAGGTTCAAACGACGCATGAAGGTGTGACAGGTACAGCAGCCAGGTAGGAGACAGTGGGGTTGATTTGTTACATATATGCTGGATGCTATACTCCCAGGCGTGCCCATGTGAAATGTGGCCATATCCCTATGTGCATTCACATTGATATAGCTGGTGTTTGAGGTACTTGTTTTGTGTAAGTTGACAGGTGTGCCATTTGTGTAGCTGAAGGTGTCCCTACATGTAAGCTGGTCTGTAACTCAATTTTGATGGCAGTCGTTGTCGTTGTGTCACCCAGAACATGAGATACTGTGCCCATCCCATCATGTATTGCATTGACATGTGTCCACTTTCATCTCAACTAGGAGGAGGCCAAATCTGATTTGTCACTTGACAGTGCTGGAGGACATGGAGGATGTGGCAATCATCTGGAAATGCCATCTGGATAGAGCCACCCTAAAAACCCTTTGTGATATGTTGGAGCCCCACCTGCAGCTCGTAGGACATATCCAACAGCTTTCACACCAACTTATAAGGTGATGGCGGCCCTGCATTTTTTTGCCACTGGATCATTCCAAGAGACAGTGGCCAGCGCTGGTGGGATGTCACAACCGATGTTCAGCATGGTGCTGCGTGATGTTCTGTCCGCCATGATGATATACAAGGACAGATATATCCATTTCCCCAGGGGTGCTGAATTGCCAGCTGCGAAGGGAGACTTCTACCCCCTTGGACACATCCCCCATGCTGTTGGTACCATTGATTGCACCCTTGTCGGGCTTGTGCCACCACAGGCAAGTGAGTACATTTACAGGAATCGCAAACATTACCACTCCATAAATGTGCAAGTGATGTGCCTGGCAGATATGATTATCTCCCACGTGGGTGCCAAATTCCCAGACTCAGTCAATGCTTCCTACATCCTGCGGAACAGCATTGTGCCCCAGCTGATGAGTAATCTGCTTCCCGAGCATGCATGGATTGTGGGTGAGTATGCCTAGTCGTATGGCGTGCTGGTTGTGTGATCTGCTGCCCTCTGCCTCAGCGACATTTCAATGTCTATTTGTGTTTGTCATCCCTAGGTGACTCTGCATATCCCAACCGTCCCTGGTTGCTGAGCCACTGCGGAATCCCAGGATGCCGGATGAAGTCCTCCACAATGAGGCCCATGGGAGGACACGTCGTGTGGTGGAGCGTACTTTTGGTCTGCTCAAGCCACGTTTCCGCTGCCTGGACAAGACCGGAGGTGCACTGGCATACTTGCCCGGGAAGGTGTGTCAGATTGTAGTGGCATGCTGCATGCTCCACAACCTAGCCATTTGCAAGGAGATTCCCCTGCTCCTGGATGATGATGAGGACCCAAGGCCCCCGCCTGCAAACCAACCCATGTCCAGTGATGAGGACAGTGGAGAGGAGGAAGGTGTGGACCTGCGTGAACAGCTCACCACCCACTACTTCACTTAAAGGTGGGTGACAATGTACAACATACCCATTGTCTGATGATATTGCTGTTGTCGTGAATGGGTATGTGAGAATTGTAACAGCAGCCAGTTGTAGACTCAGCAGTGGTTGGCAATGTTTCTGGGACAGGTCATTTGGGAACATCTACATGACGTGTATGTTGACACTTGTTGCCCATTCTGACTTGTGCATGTTGGGTTATCTTGATTGTAGGTGTTGTGTGATGTCTGTGATGCCACACCCAGACCAGTGAATGTTGTTCTGTTGTGTTTCTCTAGGTGCCTTCAACTTCTCCTTGCCTACGTACAGTCCATTCTCCTGGTACATTGTGATCATGTTGAAGACTGTACATCCTGCAATAAAGGCGCAGCAGACACGACAACATGTGTGTAAGGATTTTTTATTTACAATGGTGACATGTGAGGAGGATGTACATTTCCATTGAGGTGGTGGTGGAGCAGTGAGTTGACAGTTATGGTAAATGAGATAATCGAGTAGTCACTACATTGATGTGGTGACCCAGTCCAACAGACAGATGCCATTCACAAGGCAGTGTGGGGAAGGACAGTCCAAAAAGTCAATGCAGTGGTGAAGAGGGTTGCCATCAGGGCTGGCTCTGTGACTGGCATTTGGCAGGTGCTTTGCCTCCAGATACTCCCAGGGTCTTCTTAGGACAGCCCATTCGTCTCTTGGCAGGAGGGGCTCTGCTGCAGGGCCAGTGTGGTCTGAGGACTCACCCCTCTCTGTTGCACAGGGGAGGATGGGGAACTGTCATCCTGCGGCCCACCAGAGGGAGGTGGAGGTGTTGGTTGTGGCGCAGGCCTTTCCCTCAGTATCGCCACTTGCTGGCCCAGGAGGTCCACAATTTGTCCCATGCGGGTGTAGATGGACCTCATCAGCAGGATGAGCTCGCGTAACAGTTCCTCTGACCGGCCTGTTTGTCCCTGGGCCTGTTCATATGCGCCAAGGACTCTGGTGATGTGGTCCAGGGATTGGGTCCCAGCCTACTGGTGTCTGTGTGTGACCCTGCTCACCACTGTGGGCACCCGCATCCTCTCCCTGCCCTCCTCAGTCGGTGGTGTGGGGTGGTCATCCTCTGGGACAGGGAGGGTGTTGCAGGCAGCACTGGTGGTGGTGGTGGCGGTGGACGCACAGGCCGTAACAGCAGGGGTCTGCAGTGAAGTTGGTATTGCAGCAGATGTGGGGGGGTTGATGGGGTCCTGGGACCTGTTGCTCCGTGGCACACCAGATGGGCCGGCTTCGAGCTCATCGTCCAGAGAATCCTGGGAGTCAACATTCGAGTGTTTATGTACCGGGGGGGGGAGACTGGCTCTGCAGGTTGCTGCAGTGAGTTCTTGGTCACCTGTGGATTAGATGGGAAATGGTCATTGTAGTGCCCCCCACAAGCTTTGTGTTAGCTCTGTGTCATTCACTGTTTGTACACTACACAATTGACTGATCATAACATTGTTTTCTATGTGCACTACTGACATGATGCAGTGGTACATGCATTACTTGTCCATGGTGTGAGGTGTCAATGCATACCATGCGACCCGTGCATAATTTATGATTACAGGGACCTGTTGCCATCTAGGGACTGGCACAACATGTTTTTCATTGAGGACTCTGTTGATTTGTCTGACCTGGCAGACGTCACATCTGGTCATGGACTGGCCATTGTGATCTCCTGCATACCTTTGTGCTGTCATGTGCATATCTTGATTCATACCACCACACATGCTTTCTTATTTTTCGAATGGTCCTTGTTGCACTGGCCTCATGGCGATGCACATGTCAATAGGTACTGTGCATGATTGTGCCCTGACTTTCTTCTACATGTGCATTGGTGTGTCACACTTTGGTAGCTGTGACAGTTTCCTTTGATTACCTGTGTGCACACTGTGCTTGGCAATGGGGTCGGTGTGCATATTTGTGCAATGAGAGGGCTGGTGTTGTCATATGGCACCATTTCTTTTGTGACAAATGTGTGGGTGCACGTACTGGCTACATGCCTGTTACGTACTCGCATTTGGCTTTGTAATGTGACACATCTGTGTGTGCGTGGTGGAGGCTTACATCCTGCTCAGTGGTGTCATAAGACAGAATAATATGTCTACCTACCTGTGAGTTTGTTTGGTGTACTGCAATGGCTTCCAACTGCTTCTAGGTGGGGTGGGGGGAGGTGTCCATCTTGCTAGGCTGTGGTACAGGGGGCATGGTGGGAGTAGTAGTACAGACCTCCCACCCACAAACACCCTCCCAGGGAAGATGGCTACCTACCTGAAAGTTTGTTTGGTGTACTGCAATGGCTTGCAACTGCTTCTGGGAGGGGGAGTGCTCCATCCTGCTCAGGTGTGGGGCAGGGGGCATGGTGGGAGTAGTAGTGCAGGCCTCCCACCCACAAACACCCTCCCAGGGAAGATGGATACCTACCTGTAAGTTTGTTTAGTGTACTGCAATGGCTTCCAACTGCTTCTGGGTGGGGTGGGGGGAGGTGTCCATCTTGCTAGGCTGTGGGACAGGGGGCATGGTGGAAGTAGTAGTGCAGGCCTCCCATCCACAAACACCCTCCCAGGGAAGATGGCTACCTACCTGTAAGTTTGTTAGGTGTACTGCAATGTCTTCCAACTGCTTCTGGGTGGGGGAGGGGTCCATCTTGCTAGGCTGTGGGACAGGGGGCATGGTGGGAGTGGTAGTGCAGGCCTCCCACCCACAAACACCCTCCCAGGGAAGATGGCTACCTACCTGTAAGTTTGTTTGGTGTACTGCAATGGCTTGCAACTGTTTCTGGGTGGGGGAGTGCTCCATCCTGCTCAGATGTGGGGCAGGGGGCATGGTGGGAGTAGTAGTGCAGGCCTCTCACCCACACACACCCTCCCAGGGATGATGGCTACCTACCTGTAAGTTTGTTTAGTGTACTGCAATGGCTTCCAACTGCTTCTGGGTGGGGTGGGGGGAGGTGTCCATATTGCTAGGCTGTGGGACAGGGGGCATGCTGGGAGTAGTAGTGCAGACCTCCCACCCCCAGACACCCTCCCAGGGAAGATGGGTACCTACCTGTGAGTTTGATGTGGGTTGTGTAATGGCTGACACATGCTTCTGGGTGGGGTGGGGGAGGGCTCCATCTTGCTGATGCTGTGGGACAAGAGGGCCTTGTGGGAGTTGTAGTGCTGGCTTGCCTGTACACATGCCCCCATGGTAATGTTGGTAGCTATGTTTGGGGTGAATGGGAGTGGGTGAATGTTGGATCTGTGAGACATGTTTTTGTGAGTGTGTGGTGCAGATGAATGGAATTTGTCCTAGGTGGTGTAGCTTTGTTGTTCTGCAAGACAGTACATAGCAGTGTGGTGGTAGTCATTTGTTTGTACTTACCAGCCTCCACTCCCCCAGCTACTCCTGTGAGACTCTCTGGATGCAGTATGGCAAGCACCTTCTCCTCCCATGGTGTGAATGGTTTTGGTGGAATGGGAGGGCCACCACCAGTCCTCTCAGCCAGCTCACGGTTCTTGCTTCTCCTCTCTTTGACAACCCTCTTCAGATCATGCCACCGTTTCATGATCTCCTTTTTGGATCTTGGGGTGGTCCCTACTGCATTGACCCTTTGGACTATCCTAGCCCACATTTGTGTCCTTGTGGCTAATGGTGTCTGTTGGACCAGTCTACCAAACAGTTGTGGTTCCACTCTGACTATCTCATTTACCATGACTGTCAACTCACTCTCTGTGAATTTGGGCATTTTATGTGTTGACATGGTGTGTGGTGTGTAAAGTGGTTGTGGGTGCAGGGGTGTGAGTGGTGGCTGTGGTTGTGATGTGTATGGTATGTGATGTGCAGGGGGTTAGTGGTGCAGGTGTAGAAGTGGTGATGGTGCTGTGTGTGCTGTGAGTAGTGCTGGTGTGTTGCTTTGCCTATCCTTTGTTGTGAGGGTTGGTGGCCTTCAGTCTTGGAATGCTGCAAAGGATTGTGGTCAGGGAAGGGGCTGGTTTTATACTCAGCTATGTGGGTGTGTCCAAATGGGGTATTGCTGTCAGGTGTGTTGTGTGTGTTGTCCGGGGAATTGTATTTTTCTTTTTGCCATGAGGTTGTGTCATTGGGGTGTGTTATGTGTATTTGTGGGGCATGGCTAGTTTGTTGTGTGCACTTTTTGGCCTTATTGTGGGTTTTTTGCATCGTCCGCCATATTTGTCATGGATCGTCCGCAGCGGTGGCTATGCTGCAGCTCTTCCGCTGGCTCTCCCATTCATCCCAGTGTGCGACCGCGGTGGTTGGAAACAGCGGAACGTACCGCAGGTCCATCGGGGATATCCTAATTTCCTGTGCAGTGTCTCCACTATGCTTGCGGCGGTTTGTGTTTTTCCGCTGCATATCCGACCGCCGTGGATGGATTTTGAACATCACCGCCCACTACGGGCGTTTTTTCTTGGCCCCGTTCCGCCGCGGTCGGTGTTTTTTGGCGGATGATCCTAATTTGGCCGCCGGTTTTTCCACGGTACAGGCGGGCGGTTGTTTTCCGCTTCCATGGCGGTCGGGGTGGTTTTCCGACCGCCATTCTAATAGGTCCCTTAGTTTCTGAAATGGGATAGAGTCAAAATATTCCAGCTGGTTCCAAGGCTTTGGCTAGGTGCTCGAGTCAGATACATTGTCCCCTAGCTTCAACCAAAGTCAGTTTTTGATGCCAAAAGTTCCAAGATGGACAAAGCTGGATTTTATTGACCACGAGGGTGCTTTACCAGTTGGATAGATTTGCCTCACCATCCTCATCCAAGGTTTTACTTTCAGACTTAGTCACTTAATTGGAAATAAAAATGTTCCTGGTGGAAGTTGTTTCCTGGCAGGGCAGGGCTCACTAAGCCCTGATACCTTTACAACAAAAAGCTCTGAGAAGGATGGATCAGTTTTTTTTCTTGCCTTAAGTCTTCTTCCAGCAAGGATTTCTTCTTCAGATGGAGTCTTCCCAGGTGCACACATTTTCTGAGGAGGAGGGATGTGAGGTTCCAGATTTCTCCTGTGAAATAGCCAGTGTTTGAAGAAATACTTCCACCAATCTTACTTCTGGCACACCCATCTATCTCCTTTTGCCACTTCCTTGAAGGTGCGGGTTGCCCCTGCCTGACTGTCTGCTCCTGATTTCCCAGTCTTCTGAGTAGGTCCAGGCCATTTCAGACGTTCCTCTGTAGCCCTACAGCCTCACTATCCCCTTCTCACATTCACTTCTCTTGATGGTTTTCTACCATTCTATCCCCTGATTTTGTAATCTTTCCTTTTTTCTTTTCTTTTCTCCTTTCCCCTATTATTCTCTTACTCTCATTTCAGCTTTTTATCTCACTCTTTCATTCTCATATGCTTTTTGACTCTTTAACTCTGTTGCTTTTGACTCTTGTTTCTTGCTTGTTTTTCTTTTTTCCAACTAATAATTTGACTGTCTCTTGCTCTCATGTTTTACTGTTTTGCCACATGTCACTCTTTTTTCGACCTTTGTTTTATTACTATTTTTCCTCTCATTTCTTTCCTGCTTTTTGCTGCCTCCCTTCTGCCTCCTCGTCACTAGCAAGGGCAAGCCTATCTGAGCCCTGCCACGCCAGTGTACCTGCCCGTGCTTGGCACCAGATCATCCATTCATCCCTTCCCCATTCCCAGAAACCCCTACTGAGCCCATGAGCCCCTCTCCCTCAACCCCAGGAGCCCTTACCCACACTGCACCTGAGCCACCTCTGCTTGGATGGTTGGAGTCTTCTCCTGCCCCAACTGCTGTTTCTTTTGGTCTTCCCCCAATATTTCCTTCCCGGACGCACACTACCTGTGGCCTGTTCAGAGAACCATGGGCCCCAGAACACAACACTCACTCAAATGCCTCCTCCTCAACACCCGCAGCATTAAAGTCTGGTACCTCCTGGATGACCTCTCCCCCAACCTGCTCTTCCTCTTGGAAACCGGCTCAACCCTATAACTGCCCCTGACATAGCCTTCGCCACTCTCTTGGGCCACAAAATTACCAACCACATCAGAGCCAACAAATCTGGAGGTGGCATAGCCATCATGAAACATCAACTGCACTGCCAATTCTGCTAAAACCCACAGCTGCTGGCCTGTAACACCTGACCTTCAAAATTAACATTCCCAACACCATCCTCTACCAACCCCTTGGACCCAGATCCAACTTCAGCCTCATCCTCACTAACCTCATCATCCTGTGGACACTAGCATCCACTGCATTTAACATCTGCAGATTATGCAGGAATTATAGAGTATTAGGGTTTTATCTATACATGTGTGCTTTCCCTGGGAGGGGGAATTGTGCCCACCCTGGGAAAACACTGCATAATTTGTCTTTTTGCTTCATAATTTAGTCAACCATGGTGATACCACTGTGTGTATCCATAAGGAGCACAACTACATATAAAGTTGCAGGGGATAGTATGCAAATGTGTGCTTCTTGAGCTCAAAGGTAGATCTTGGCTTTAGGAAATTAGTTTCCCACAGACAAAAGCCCAGAAGCTTCCCCAACAATAATGTTTTTCATAAGCCAAGACAAATATATACAGTGGCATTGGGTGTGTGGTAAGGTGAAGTAACACAGAGCCTCTTTTTGTCTTTTTTAGAGTCCTTGGAGAACCTGAAGCTTTTGCTAGAAGAATAAGTAGTGTGTTTACTTACTATTGCACACATTTCACAGACACACCCACCCATTGAATAATTTAGAACAATACTTCTGCATTCTACATAAGACAGTGAAAGGCTTTAGCTAGTCAGCAAAGATGATATCTTGCTGGATGATTGTTTCCCCTAGCCCAAACTCAAGTTGTGGTGGACAGCTCAGAGGCACAATCAGATACAAAGACAGCATCTGAGTGAGTGGAAAATGGAGCAGAATCTGGAAGGAATTTATCATTCGGGAGAGTTCCATCCAATGTCTCGTCTTCCAATGATTCTGAGGCACATGATGATGGCAGTCATGATTCCGAGGGACATGATGATGGCAGGGGTGCGTGATGTGACTGGCTCTCACTAGGTAATTTTATCCAGAAACGATTGCGAGTGTCAAACTTTAGAAAAAAAACGCATATTTTCCTCTAATTTTTGTGACATAAAGTTCTGGAATCCACCAGAAGCCACACATTTTCAACCACCCTGAGTTCTCACACATCTCCCAATAAGAACGTTACCCCATTTATTTGGGTGGGCTAAGAGACCACAACACAAAAGGCCCTAAGGAGCTAAGTTGAGAGATAAGCAGTAGAGGCCGCTGCAGTATAAGGGGCCATGCTGTGGCTCCATTCATGCAAACCTACAAATCAAAGACATTTTTAAAAACTAGACAACCGGGGGATTTCAGGATGGTGTACCTTGTATGGATCCCATGAGGGTTTCCTACCCATAGTGCCCTGCAAACCTCAAACTTTGCTTCAAATCATGCATTTTCTTTACATTTCTGTGATAGAACCTTCCAGAATCAACAGGAATCCACAACATTTGTATCACTCAGCGTTACCCCACTTGTCCTGATAAAAATGCTGCACCACTTGTGTGGCCAGGCCTAATGCCCACAATGGGTTCCAGTGAAATCAACAAAGTCTGGGTACCTTTAGAATCCTAAGGATTTTGGAAAAAAAGTATGCAGAATTGGCGTAGACACCTTATGTGGACAAAGAGTTATGGAGGCCTAAGCACAAACTACCCCAATTATTAAAAGAAAAAAGGCTAAGCACTGTTAGGGGAGTCCCAGCTGTTAAGAGATTAATTGTTGCAGTTTTTTATTAAAATATTTTTCAAATTTTCTTCTGCTTATATATTTATTTTTGTTTTGTAATTTTGTTTTTTTAATATATGTGATTTTTATTTAACAGTGTTTTTTTACCTTAATTTAATATTACAATGTAATCTAGTAAGTTTCTTGAGTAACATTAATTTTTATAATATGTCTGTAAAGTCTACTTACATTATACTGGTTACTTCAAATGTTATCAACTTTTAATTCTAAATTTTCTAATCATATTTTGTTTAAATTTTTTAGATTGTATTAATATTTATATTATTATTGGTAAAAGAACATTTTTATTTAATTAATATTATTTATTTAAATTTTTCTAGTTAATTATTTTTCATAGGTATTATATGTTTAAATACTTTAAATATATATACTTGTATATATAATTTCAATATTTAGTACTACGTTATTTAGTTTATAGTTCAAATCCTAAGCATGTAGGCTCAATGTTTAGAATCATGATACATTTGCCACAATATTTGTCTACTGTGATATTTTTGAGAATTATATTATGTCATAGCAGTGTATAGCAGCTGGCCATATGCTAAAGTACAATCTTATAATGTCTATTCGGATGGTGGCCTGGCCCAGTCAAGAAGAAATTGTCGCTGAGCCTGCTTCTGCATCAGCATTACTTTCCAACTGACAGAAGAGTATGCCTGTCGTGAGGCCCCTCATCCAGCCTCCATCCCACAGACCTTCAGGACCAGCAGCCCTACCAAAGCATGCAGAAAGTATTAGTGGGTGGTACCAATTCCCCAGCATCCTCAGAGAGTGGCAGTCTTGGCCATAGCCATGCCACGCCTCCCGCCCTTCTATTTTGTCTTGAAATTCAGATGCGTCAGGGCCAGTTCCCTTTTCACATCCTGCCTAACTCTGTCTAACAAGCTATCAGCTTAATTAGTGTGAAATTGATGCAGAAGATGGTGTGCTGGTGTGATGGTGCCTGGGGGATCCCTTGTTTTCACTGGGCACTTCAGCAAGCCTTGGGGCTTCCCAGGTCCATAGCATCACTGGCAGCTTCCCACTGCCAAGGGGCATGTTTCAAAAGAATAGCATTATGAGCTCAAGATTCCACTAATCCCACAGCAACAACAATGTGGCAATAGGCTCCACTGTTGAATGCAGAGGTGATATTCTCTACCTTGTGGACCCACAGAGATCAGGCAACCAACCAGAAGGAAAACTGAGCCTGCATAAAAGCAGTAATTTATTTCGAGATGTCTCTTGGTCTGATGTGCCAATTTCAATGATGTTAGCATCTCCTGATGGTATTCTCCAGGCCCCAAGATTATTCTTTTTGGATCTCCTTAGTCGCTGTATGTAGTGATTAATTGTCTGTGGTTCTAGATCTTCTTACAGCTCCAGTGCACTTCTTTGGCTTCTTCCTGGTAGCGGTTGGCTTAAATGAGCCCTCAACCTGTCCACCTATCCAACTGTTGGTAGTATTATAACCTGGGGACTTCTTACAGAAGCACCCCATGGCCCTCAATGAAGACTGTTCTTGTTGATTGCACTCAACCACCCAGGTTATTCAACCCACTTGCACAGCGCATTTGTGTCCTGCAGTAGCCTCAGGTACCACCTTCTAGGACCACAGTTAGAACCAGTACAGATGTCCAAGGGGACCCCCTTTGTTTAAGGTCCCCAGCAAATCCACCCTCTAATGGCCCCATGACAAAGTGTGTAGAGTTAGTGGGAACATATACCTTTAAGGCACAAAAAGTGCCTTCATATCTATAGTCACTATTAAAAAAATAATGCTAACGAATCAGTCGCTTTGAATCAAATGGTATATTGCAATGAACTTCATAGCCAAGTTGCATTGAAATATGCCTTCACATATCAGATCGTCTGAATTTTATTCACCGAGTACATATGTCAAATGGCATACCATTCAAATATTAAAGATTTAGTAAATTTTATTTTTCATATAACGAACAAGAAGAAAAAATTTCACCAATGTAAAAAGTATGTTTAGATAGTGATAATTAAATACATCTTTACATTGCTGCTTTCAGTGAATGCTCTTGTTGAAATATAATGCATATTCATAAATATTAGAACGGCAACTTCTCAGTGAAGAACAGACAGAACTTCCAGCATATGTGGGCACCAAAGTAATTTATTTGCGACTAACGTGTCCCAATGCATTTAATTCCTGGCTGGACCTTGCTCACGGTTACAGGTACATCATTTCCCACAATATTTTAAACACCATATGTGAAAAGTAGAAACAACAACATAAACAAAGGACCTGACATCTGTATACATGGATACACAAATGAGGCAGCCATTTTGAAGTGAATATGTGTAAACATTAACTCTTGGCTGAGTTTGTGGAGTTGCGCTATGCGAAACTCCGCGAAGTGGGAAAAAAACGACGTCGCGCTAGGCATAGCTCCGCAAGTGGCAGAGTGCGATAGAAAAATGCTGTTCGCGGTGATTGCACAGTGCCGGATGCTTGTCCGCACTGTGCAGTTATTGCGAATGGCACCATGCACAGCGCAAGCTTTCCTTTTCTGCCGCTCAAGTAGATTTTTACGCGAGCCGCAGCTTTCTCAATGCGAACGGGCAGTTTCTCAACGCGTGCGGTCGCAAGCATACGCGACCACTCGCAATGAGAAACCTGACCCCCCTACATTGTGAAATGTTGCCGGGAGGTTTATTTTCCATGCTCGCCAACTTGACGTTGATTATCGTGAATGAGGAAAAATCTTGCTGGGAGGTAGATTTTCCTCACTCACACCCTCCAACTTGACGTTGGCGAATGCGAGCAAGGAAAAAAATCCGCTGCGCGAACCAGAGTTTTTCAGAACTCCTCGAACTCCGTGTAATGCGGAGTGCGGAAAACCCCGCAAACTAGTAGAGCGGAGCAGGGTTCACCGCCCAGGGTAAGTAAACATATAACATTTTTCAGTTATATCAGCAGCATTTCGGCAAATTCAACTACATTTTGAATTCAGAAGTTTTCAAACCCCTATTAGCAAGCATGTAATATGTCGTGTGCCGAAAGTAAAGATGCAAATAAAAACACACTTATAACTTCAGCACTACATACATTTCAAGAGCTTGATGCAATGACAGCCCAAGTGGGCACACTCCCAACTAGGAATGACCTTCATTATTGTCACATCCATTGGTCAATCATGCCCCTATGAGTTAACAGGTGCACCACCGAAAGGCAACATATCAAAACTGACACGCACAAGACAAAATATAACAATGAAAGATGAAAACAAGACACGTAATTTGTAAGGAAATTAAAAGTTATCCAATCTGTTTTATCCTGTATTCCCCTACTCTCTTCACATTTGGCTGCCCCATATGAGTTTCATTTGTCAGAAAATAAAATTAAACAGAAAATAAAAGACAAACTGGTTACTCATACTAGTATCACCAGGGGACCCCTGAATTACAAGAGCAAAGTAGTTAAGTAAAAATATGTTATTCAGCATCAACATTTAAACCCCTAGGTTTTAAAGTATCCAGCATCAAAATATACTGGACTTCGAACCTTCTAAGGTGTTTCTCCCTGTTCCTCCCTCTTGGATTTTTTGCGCCATTTGTCAAACACTGCATATTGTAGCTCTTCTGTATTTCCCTGATGTGTTTTACAGACGTGCCTAACTATGGGATAGCTGCTGTCTCGATTTTTAATTGCCCTGAGTTGTTGGAAGACTCTTTTGTGTGCCTGTAAGATGGTGCTGCCAATGTACATCGTATTGTAGGTACTTTTCAACATATACACCGCAGACACAGTTTTGCAGGTTAAATATTTAGTTATTTTCAATTCCTGCCCAAAAGGGGTGCACACTGACAGGATATTGTCACCCTGCCTGCAGGCCTTGCACTTATCACACTTCTAGAAACCTGCCCTGGGTTTCAACCAAGAAATACTGGTACTCCTAATGTCATTGATCACCAACCTGCCCCTCCAGTACCTAGCCTTCATGTGATTGATGAGGGGTTTATTAGAGATCTTTTTGGAGCTTATAGCATCTCTCTTCAAAAGGTGCCAATGTTTATGCACAAGTACTCTCTTAAAACCTGATTAGAGTATGTTATTGTTTTAACACCTTTGGCAAAATATCTTGCTCATCTCAGTGCTAGTCTTTTCAAAATTATTGTCTGTAATGCATATGCGTTGGGCTCTTCAGAATTTCCCATACAATATAATTCTCTTAAGGCTCACTGGATGACAGTAAGAGGCATGCCGTGTACTTTTCCTTGATGTGTGTTTTCTCTGGACAGTTTTTATAATCCTCACGTCTTCTACCTAAAGTGCTATGTCTATATACTCGATCTGAGTGGCATTGAGTTTGCGGGTAAAAGCTGGGTTTAACTCATTGTGTTAAGTTCATTAAAAAAAGCTTGTGCTGCCAACAATTCACCTTTCCAAATCACAAATAAATCATAGATGAATCTTACCCACAATACTAAGGGCGTAGATACCTTTACCTGGTGAATATTTCTGCTGTTTCGGTTCCTGATTAAATTGTTTGGGATAAGGTATCCTATGAATGATATATTTGGTCCTACTGAACTGATTCAAGTGCAAAATCTATTTAAAATGTCTGCATGATTTCATCACCCATAGTTCTATCTTTGATGATTGGTACATTGATATAGTACATGAAATGCTAGAAGGCACTATTCAAGGATCGATATGGTTTTTGACAATCAGTCTAGAATCAAAGAATCTTGCATAGAGGTTTGCCAGAAAATCACCTCAGACCACAATCCCTTAATATTCACTATTCAATACGATGCTGGGGCGAGAGGGCCTATTAGGCCTTTCTCATTTCCCAAATACTTACTGAAGGATTTAGACTATGTCCAGCGGGTGCAGGGATTACTTGTAGAGTTTATCAATAACAATTCCTTAACTGCACCCTGGGCCACAGTTTGGGATTGTCTTAAAGCTTATGTTAGAGGTATTACCCAACAATACTTGTTTGAACAGAACAGGGAAAAATCCAGGAAGCTTGAGTCTGAACGCAGGGAATACTCTGATTTAGAGCGATTGCACGCTAGTGCCATTTTTGAAAAGGATGTGTGCGAAACTGAAATTTACCAGCAGTTATTATCGGTTAGAGCTAACTTGAGCCGCAAATTAAAGGAGAGGGTGGCGAATCAGTACTTTAAGTTCAGAACTCAACAATATGAGTACGGGGAGAGGATTGGGCTTGTTCTAGCATACCAGCTGGCCGACCAGCGGGCCAATGCGCATATTACTAGTGTCAGGGGAAGTAATGGTTTAATCTATAATCAGGCGACGGACATTTTGGAACAATTTAGACAATTCTACACCGATCTTTACAGTGATAACTCAGCTTTTAATCAGAACATAGCTGCGGACTATCTCAGGGACAGTGAAATGACCCCACTGGAGTCATGCATAACGGCATTAATGGATAGAGACGTGGATATAGGGGAGATACGGGCAGCTACCAGGGCCCTCCCCTTAGGAAAAGCAGTAGGAGATCCTCGATCCAGTTTTACTAAAGTTGGTCAACTGTATATTGGAAGGTGGGGCAGCACCGCCCTCTTGGAAGTCGACCAATATAGTTGTTTTCCTTAAAAATGGGAAACCGTCAGAGGAAAGAGGCTCCTACCGCCCGATCTCCCTTATTAATCATGACGCCAACATTTTCTCTAAAGTTCTTTCCTCTAGATTAGCGCCATTTATACATTTAGTGGTATCGGATCAACAACACGGCTTTATCCCGGGACGTGATACCACGACACATATCAATACTGCAATTTCTGCTTTTGACGTTGCCGGTCAGATGGGGGTCAAAATATCTATGATGCTGCTCGACGCTGAGAAGGCCTTTGACCGGGTCACCTGGGGGTCTCTATGGTTAACTATGGTAAATGCAGGGCTTGGTCAAAGGTTTGTCACGGCAGTCCAAGAATTATACGCAAACTCTACGGCAACAATCAGGCTTAATGGTCTAACCTCATTACCCTTTAATATTCAGAGGGGCACGAGGCAGGGGTGTCCTTTGCCGCCTCAATTGTTTGCGATTTACATTGAGCCTTTTATCCGTCATTATTACAAAACCCAGGTATTATTCCGGTTACACTTAATAACGTATCTCTTAAAGTAACTGCATATGCGGACGATATCGCGATTTACACAACTAATCCTATTGAAGCGATAGTGGAAACGATTATGGCGGCCCATAGTTTTGGGATTTTCTCAGGGTACAAGCTTAACACCAGTAAAACTCAAACAATAACTCATTTTGAAACCACTCACGGTATTTTTCCTCTTGGTGTTACTGAAACAGCTACGTATTTGGGGGTTAATATTAGTAGTCAGACTGACAAAATAGTAAAACTTAATTATGAACCCTTGTTTAAAAGAGTTGCTTCTGATTTGCATAAATGGCATCAACTCCCCCTAACGATTTGGGGGAGATGCAACATTGTAAAGATGAACATTCTGCCAACATTTTTATACTTTTTCAGGGCTATCCCATTGAGGGTTCCCTTTTAGTTTTTTTAAAAGACTCGATAGCATTATTGGCAGTTTTATTTGGGGTTATAAAAGTGCTAGACGCTCCATTAACTTTTTGAAACTTCCCTACGAGAGAGGAGGTTTTGGACTCCCAGATTTTAAGTTATATTTCTGGGCAGCTTTCGCTAGCCGGCTGCAGAGCCTACTACAGGGGACTGGTATGTCTCAAGTTTGGTTAGCATACCAGCTGGCGCTTGGACCGGAGTATAGGTTTGTAGTTTGCAAGATGTCCGACCCAAATTACTTTAAACGGGTTCGTTTTAAGATTATAGGACAAGGTGTCCGGATTTGGCACGATATTGTGCGTGCTTATAACATACCGGAATTACATGAGCTCACGTATTTAGCGGGTAACCCCCGACTGGGAGCCCTCTTTGATGACTCGGTTTGGAGAAGCTGGTTGCTTAGTGGAATTACTCAATTAGGAACAAAGGGATGATGTGGGCCAGGTTATAGTTAAATTAAATCGAGCTTTTGGGATCGATGTGGGAAAAGAAGATCTACATGATTCACTGGCCACTATCAACAAAGCAGTTACCTCCATAAATTTAAAACTCCAACATCATAAGATCTTGTTTCTTCTTTATGACACACCCGAAGTTATTTCAAAATGGGCAACAAATTATTTGTCATCCAAGTTATATTGTCCTAAATGCTCACTATACGCAGCCGACATTAGACACATGTTTATTACCTGTCCGAAACTGAATATATACTGGGCTCAGGTAACTGAGGAATTGTGTAAATGGGCAGGTATGAATATTGTCATTTCTGAAAAAGAGATACTAACGGGCTTAATAGACAACCCCGGTCTAATATCTAATGCTCTTTTTTCTATTATTATGGCCTGCTGCCGTCTAGGTATCGCAAGGGCTTGGATTGATACGAGATGTCCGACAATTATGATGCGAATAATATTGAGAGGGGTCTATGAGATGGAACTAGCTTTAGCTAAAGCCAGGGGTTTTTCTTCTTGTGTTAAGTTTGAACGTATCTGGTCTAGCCTTCGCTGGGAATAATCAAACACTGATGTAAAAAAATGATATGTTATTATTGGATCTGTACTTTATTTTGTGACTAATGTTTATTTCCCTTCATGACCTTTTCTGCCTGCAAAGACTACTGTTTTCTTTTGTTTCGCTTCCTTTTTTGGCTTAATAAAAATTATTTAAAAAAAAAAAGAAACAAGACTTCTGACCCTACCAAGTCAGTAAACTTCTGGACTTGTGGGTACTGTACTGGGAAGGACGATGGCTGTGCCACACTGCAGGACTATTGCTATAAAAGAACTGCTTTTCTGCTGTGCTGTCTTGCCTGCTGCCCCCGCTGGGCCCAGGCAGTGTGACTCCAAAGGCTTGCCTGCTTGCCTCCAGTTCTGTAGTCTCACGGACCTCCAAGACTGTCTGCAGTTCTCCAACCAGCACCTGGAGTCTGGCATCTGAGAGTCCTACCCTGCCAAGTGGTGCCAATCCAGTCCTGGGCCCTTCGAAGTGGGTTTTCCTGTACTGTAGCATCAAAATCCATGCAGTCTCGACTTTGGGCCAGTTTGAACAGAGGCATTCCCACCGGCGCAAATGCATCACCACTTCGAAGCAGCGTGGCTGGAAGACGACACATTGCCTTCATCACCAGGGGCTCGACGACGACATCTGCCACTGCGTGACTCTAAAATGATGCACCGCCTACAATCCTACATACCAACACATCGCCTCCGATTGCTCCTCGGAGCTTCCTCCATGAAGGTACTCTTTCAGCAGGGCCTGCTGGCTCCTGTACACAGCCTGTGCTCCATCACATTCGGCTTGAATTTTCATATTGGACCTGTTCCAGCAAGACCAGATAGCCCTGGTTGGCGCATTGTGACTAAGCCCTATATTCCAAGATATTCTTTAAAAATTCATAACTCCGGTTCTACTTATTGGATCTTTGTTGTTTTGGTCTTGTTTTGTTCAATACATTGAGCTCAAGTTTTCTAAAAAAAAATGCTAGAAGATCTGCAACGTCTTTTAATAATAATGAGATGTCTGAGGGTACTGCTAATTATGATGAGATTTTCTATTTTTACCATTACTGTCACCATTTTCTGCTTAAAGCAAGTACTCCATATGCTATATTTAATTATACACAATGGGAACACTACCCTACACCCCTAAAGGGTAGTTCTAAAAAATTTGCATGGAAGTTTTGCATATTTACAGCTGACCCAGTCTCTAATTTTTACAAATTAACACCATCGCAGGCTCAGAAATCTATGTTCACTACCACCAAGCTGATATATTCTGCATTCTTTGTTTCCCAGTTGTCTTTACAAGGGTGCGACTTTTGAAAAGACAATGTTCGCTTAAAATTGACTTGGGGAAGTAAAGATTGTCAGGGTCAAGGAAATAAGGCCTTATTTAGAGAATGCCATATACCACAGCAAATGATTGTCCTGAAGAAAACTGTGCAGCAACCATCCTGTCTTGGTTTGGCTAAGATAAAAAATTTAAATAAACCAAACATTCCCACATTTGCAAAGTTTGTG
The DNA here is from genome assembly GCF_964204655.1 of Triturus cristatus. Lineage (NCBI taxonomy): Eukaryota > Metazoa > Chordata > Amphibia > Caudata > Salamandridae > Triturus > Triturus cristatus. The sequence continues at coordinate 1,206,343,008 of NC_140591.1, read as the reverse complement.
AACTGGCAACTATTCACAAATTACACGGAGGAAACATACACATTATGCTTCGTAACGGTTCTTACAATTCTTCAGACACCTATCAGAAGGGATGGTTAGTATGGCCGTTAGCTACTAACGGATGTCAGGCATGTTTTCTGGGTGATCACAACGGGTTTAAGATCAGTAGGCCTGACCCAAGATACACAAAGACATAACACTCGAGTAGTAAGTTGTGCCTTAATTGGCTAAAAACCTCAATATTGTCTCAGGTGAAACAACACTTGTCCCTTCTTTCTGATGACATGGGATTGCAGGACTTTTTAGTTGGTCCTCAGAGACCACGTTAAAAGCAATTTCTGTGTGCAATATGCAATGAAGTCTAGATAATTTCACAGCAGGAAGCTGCTGAGAGATTGCGCAAAATTGACAGGGCTAATTGAGAAAGGGCCCAGGCAGTATTAGATAATGATATGACTACTCTATCCACCAGAAAATAATCATCATTCAGAGTGACATGTCTTCTTTGCAACATGGGCAGTCACAGCTTAGAGCTATAATGTTACTGAGTTGGACTCTGCAGACACTTTGAGCTGGTTGCGTTCCATGGTGACACCTTAATGCAACTAGTTTCTTTTTGCCATGTAATCTTACCAAAGCACAAACATTCATTGTAAAGAAAGGTGCAACCTATACCATGTTACACATAGAGAAGCTGGAGAAACTACCATTTGCTGTTGCTGAAACACCTTCTTTGAATTGGATAATCCACTGATTTATTTCTCTCCCTATTTTGACTTTTCACTTCAAATACTGCTTACAACACCATCAAGTGGGCAGATATGAAGCTCTAGGTGAGGGGTATGTCAATGAGTCATGGATCTTACCTTTCAAGTTTCGATGCTGGAATAGGGAGACTGAGGTTTTTCTTAGCGGGACAGACTGCAAGAATACCTTTGGACATTCCTTAGTTTGCAGGGAAGTTTTACTTCAAATTGAATGTAATTCTGTATAAGGCAAACTTGTCAGGCTACTTAAAAGGTTTCCCAGTTGTTGTGGTCCGCCCAGTTTTCAGATTCCTCTTGAATGGGAGTTACATGATGGTTAATGATCAAGGCTGCTGTGGGATGAGACTGGGTGTTGCCTATCTGATAATGGTCTCTACAGTTGTGACTTGCTGTAAATAAGCCATTGATGAAGCTTATTAATATGCCCTTTGAAGCTTTAAGCAGACTGAAAGCCTAATTGTTCCAGAAAGATGTGGCCTTAACATCTGCAAGGGAGATGTTTGATCTTCAAGTTGGAAGGTCCTCTTTTGAAATACAGTCACTACTCCACACTAATTTCCCACACTATTTTGGGGGACTTGTGTACCACATTTTTAACATGTATAATACAGTGGGTGCAGCGCATTTTTTTAAGTCAACTGACTCTGGGTTGGTTAGAATTATACACTCTGTGCTTGGAAGCACTTTTAGAAGGCTACGGCTTGTCCTGTTCCTAGGTGTCAGTACAATGCTTTTAACTTTTCTGCTCCGCAATGGATGTCTCACTACGATGTCAAATAGGGATAGCACTACCACACATGCTCCTGTGTCATGAACTCATGATACAGTCCGTTGGTGAACCCTTACTTTAGGAACTGAAAGAGCATTGGTTCTTATACATTCGGCATGTCGGGCTACACTGCATGCAGTCCATTTTTCACTGTCTGCTGTGCACTTTCGAGTGTGCCCTGGACATCTGCTTTGGATTTTGACTACCGGACACTGACCTACTGGTGGGTCTAATAATCGCTCACTTTTATTGCTGTCCCTCACGTTTGTCATTGCTCCTGAATGCATATTATGAGCCCTCCTGGGATGATTCGGCTCCTGGTGATCTGGGTCCTTGCTTATCACCTACAGAGCAAACATGCGCTTTTCCTCCCTTGGCGGACGCTGAGGTGGATGGATGGGAAGATCTTTGCTCTAAAGACCTGATGCTTTGGGTGCCTCTGGGAGCATTGCCTGCAGTTGCTGGGAACAGCAATGTTTTGTCTAATACTCAGAATACTTAAATAATCTGTCCGCTTCAAGATTGTGAGAACATTTTTGAATTAGGACTTGTTTTTAAACATCCTACTTTTTTTAAATTACCTTGTAGAATGTTTTTAACACATTTTTTAAATTTGCTTTTATGTTTTCAAATATGGCTTTCTGTATGCTTTTATCTTTAAACTACTATAATTGTATTTTTATAGTATTAAGGGTTTTTATGCTCTTACATAGGATAAGCATTGTATTTAAATGTATTTCATCATCTTACTTCCAAGGAGTGGGTGTCATGTGAAGGTATTAGCCCAGTTAAAGAAACTGACATTTTACATGCACAGATTCCTAAGTTGCCTTCTCTCCTTAAACACAATGACATTTAATACACATTAATTTGCATGCACATGTGGGATAACATTCTTCAAACTCAGTTTGCTTACAACACCATTTTGTTGGCACTCTATCAAGACACCTTGAACATCCTGTACAAAGGCTAAGTTCACACAAGATACTGTTTGTTTTTTGCCCACTCGGCAACAGAACTATCATAATAGAATAAACAATAGCAGCCTGTCTGGAATTTCAACATCGTAAAATGGAGGAAGTTATTATATATATATATATATATACATATATATATATATGGCATCAAGTCTTTGTTTATTCAGAGGAGCGTTTCGCTGGCACTGAGAGGTCATTCCATGCCGGAATTCCAGGTAAGCTGATTCCTGTCACCTCATGTGAGGGACATTGTCCTATTCTGCAACAAGCCGGGCAGCTTGCTGACACTTTCCTACAGGTAATGGGAAGTTAGGTCACCCGGATAGGGATATGGCAGATCCACTCACCTTAGACACAATAGGGTAGAATGAGCTAGGTAGGACTACACTATATTACAGTACTTGTATGCAAGCATATCGTTTTCTGTAATCTCCAATATGGTTGAATTGTTCATCTTTTTCACCATTCTCATAATGCTAAAACCATTATTCTGTTTCCTTCTATTCATTATTGCAGCACGTGTATTTTACTCAAGAGGCACAATGCTTCAATAAATAATAAAACTGCATGTTGTGTATTTATTGTGCACCTCTCTGGCTGAGCGAAAGGGTTCTAGATCTGTTACCACAAGTACCTTGGGGGAATCAGGATTGTCATGTTCTGAGGTTGCACACATGTGTTACCCTGTAGGGTTAGGAGTGCAGATGGCACACTGTGAGCAAGCAGGATTATAGGCCAACATGTTCTGACGGGTGCTCAGAATCAGACTTGCACCAGTCCAAAGATTATGTTGTCCAACAAATGCACAATTTTACTTGAGAAAGTACAAGCCATATGACCCTAGACTCTATCAGTCAGATCTGGGTTTTTTCACCTTTCTTCGGAAAAAAAAGGCCTTTGATGATTGGTGTCAGAGATAGGTAAATTGTTCCTCTGTAGATATTTCTCACATGCCCCCTCTGACTCCCAGAATAAAGCTAATTATCCAGAAAGGGTCTATTTGCTAGTGGGGCACTGAAGTACTAGCTGGTCAATTGAATTATTAACTTGGCCAAGCATGGCAGTTCAAACCGAAATCCTTAAACATACTTAGGAAAATGTATCTACTTTATAATACAAAAATGAACGCATGCAGGACAGAACTGTAACTGGATTTGCATTTAACACCGACATCAATACTTTTCCCATGTTTTGTAAATGAAAATTTGCATTTTAAGCTCATTTAAACAAAGTGTAAAAATTTTAGGATGTATACTCCAGCACAAAATATTTGTGGGCATCCAAAATCGACACATAAGATCTTGACAGGTTGATAACCAATTAGACTTGGGTCCTCCATGCTGCAGTGCTACCTGTGCACACATGCAAGTCACACAACAGCCTTCCTTGCTCAGGCTACACACTTACACAACTTGCACAAGAGCAGAAAGGAGGAGGCCAGTGATTGCAGATTGCAGCTCAAAGTCATTTTAACGAAACGTTTTCAGTGAGTGAGAATCAAATAGGGATAATTACTGCCAGCACAGATCCAAAAGCCTGAAGGTCCAATAGCAGATCAATACCTATTTCCTCACACAGCCCAATGTTAAAGCCTCTTTTATACCATCTGGCACAACACTGTGATTCCACAGCATGGAAAAGCAATACATGTAGCCCACTAGCTTGGAATATGTTTGAAATGGGGTTTCTGGTTGGCTAGGGTATGCACCTAAGCCAGGCAACACCCACCATTCTTGTCAGTGTAAGGGAGTTACACACACCAGATAACCATTGCTCACCCCCTGGGTAGCTTGGCAGAGCAGTCAGGCTTATCCCAGAGGCAATGTGTAAAGCATTTGTGCAACACACAGTCACACAAGTGACACACAAGGCACACCACAAAAGAGACTCCACACAAGGTTTTATTAAATATCCTATGTATTATACATAAAACACATTAGACCACAATCAAATAAATCACTGTGCCACTAGGCACTTGTCATAAAAATGCATATAAAACACATAGATCATCAATCACTTTGCCAACCAGGCAATGGTCACTACAATCCATAGGTCATAAAGCACATTGCAGTATGACAACATTTAGCCCACACTGAGATAAATCACAATTGGCATGCCAACCAAGCACATGATATGGTCAAAACAGTGAACACTTACCAGCTGCACCTGTCATGATATCATAGGTAGGGCATATGTATATGTCAAAAGAACCTCCTCACTGTGCACCCTCACTATACCTATGGTGCAGTTTCTCAGAATAACAGTACAGTAGGGCCAAGCCTGCAGTAGTTGGTTATATGCTCACGTCAATCAGCCGCTTGTACTTTCACTAGGTAGCCACAGCATTCCTACATGTCTTTCATCGAGTATACAGCAGTTTCAAACAGGACAGTGATCTCAGTCTAGGGTTTCCCTCATGGCCTGCAGCTGGTTTCTAATCTCTTGAGGCCCCCGTGGTGTGTAGCTACAACGGAGTAGGGGGGAGGGCCCGTTTGGGCTTTCCACACGGAAGACCTTCACCAGTCTATGCCGTAGGTTGAACTGACCCCTGCAGCTGCTGTGAGCCTGCGAGCCTGTGACTCAGCTGCCAACAATTTCGGGCCACCTGGCCCGTGGTGATGGGGGATGTTCCCTGGACCCAAGCCATCACTGGGTTCCGGTCTGAAACTCCTACCGACAGCCCAATGCGTGGCTGCCTGCCCCGGGTGGTACCTCTTTTGGCAGTGACAGACTGCTGACCCAGGGCTCCCTTGCCCTTATGGCAGTACACCTCATGGCTCCTTTTCTGAAGGAAGGGGGGGGCCAACTGCATAGGGATTTCTTGGTGCTGCTTCTTTCCCAGGCACTGTGTATTCCTCGGGGTTCTGCCTCTGACAAGCAGGGCTCCTTCTTCAGGCCTTCTTGCTGATTCCACTCTCCTTTCTCCCATTCTTCCCAGAGGCTGCGCCGGACTCCCCTCACTGCTGCTCTGCCTCAAGGAGAACTCCACTGAGTGGCGGTGCCTTCTGCCTCGACTTCTTGGTGGTAGCCTTGCTCCTTTGCAGCCCGGGGACACGTAACAGAGCTCTAGCTGTAGTTAACGGCGGGCTTATGCACAGGCCACCAGGGAGAGTGCTTCTTCTGCCTCAGCTCTCCCCTCTTATCCCCCAGTAACCATGAGGCAAGGGCAGTGCTGCACGGCCAGTAGTACAAACCAAAGCGCTCCTCACATGCTCTTACTTGGGACTTTCAAGGGGCAGAATACAGCGTTCACACGCACTTAATTCTTTGGCAAAGGTGCAGGTACAAGGACGGTCCAGTTCTTTCTCTGCTTCACGCAGGAGCAATCACTACAGACCGTCCTCCCCACACAAGTTAGGACAGTGCTCCTCACACAGCTTCTCCAGCTTTCCTCCCAGGTAGGTGATATAGCATGGATCTTTCTCCAGAAGTCTTTTAACTCCCTGAGACATACAACAGGAGGCAAGCACACACAAGACCTTGTAGAGTATTCACAAGCAGGACACCGCAGCAGCACAAAACGAGTCAGTCCTTTTCCTCCACCACAGACAGAAGCAGTGGCTGCAGGCCAACCCACCCCTCTCTCAGAAAAAGAAGTGCTCCTCACACAGTTCTTCGGCGCTTCTTCTTGACAAGGTCCTCTTGTTTCTTGAAGTAATCTAAAGTCCTTGGGTTTTAGGTCCAATACTTATACCCCATTTTGTCATTGTTCTCTATGTGGCAAGGGCCTCTAAACCCAGTCCAAACCAGTCCTGTCCTCCCTGGTACAGCATGACCACAGCGGGTGGAGACAGCATTGTGAAAAGGAGACACAGCCTATTCAGGTGCAAGTTAAACTGTAAATGCAGACCAGGTCTATTCAGCCCAGCAATGAGTCACCCAGGCAAGGCAGGGCACACCTCAAACCCTCTTGTGACTGTCAAGAGTGAATTAATATCCACAGCTCCTGTCACTCCAAAACCTGTTGCTGAATACACAACCAGTCAGAGGCACACAGAATAGTAAGGTAAGAAAATTCCCACTTTCTAAAAGTGCCATTTTCAAACACCAAATTTAAAAAACTCTTTTACCAAAAGGTGCATTAATACATTCTGAGTTCAGTGAGCCTAAACTCCATTTCCCTATCTTGTCCCTATGGAAATTTATACTTATAAGATGTTACAAAGCAACTCCCATGTTAACCTATGGGACAGATAGCCTTTCAACAGTGAAAACTAAATACACAATATTTCACTATCAGGACATGTCACACACACCTACCTTTCACATACACTGCACCCTGCCCATGAGGGTACATTGGGCCTACCTTAGGAGTTTTGGGCCTGGCATGTGGGTGCACTTGTCAGGGCAATAAGGCAGTTTACAACTGCACACACAGACACTACAGTGGTAGGTCTGGGACACATTTACTGGGCTACTCATGTGGTTGGCACAACCAGTGCTGCAAGCCACCTAGTAGCATTTGATTTACAGTCCCTGGCACACACTGTGCACTTTACTAGGGACTAATCGGTAAACCAAATATGGCAATCATGGATAACCAATCATAGTCATAATTTACAAAGAAATCATATGCACTTTAGTACTGATCAGCAGTGGTAACGTGCCCAGAATCCAATAGCCAACAGAACAGGGTCAGAAAAATAAGAGGCAAAAGGCAAAAGGTTTGGGGATAAACCTGTCAAAAGGGCCAGGTCTAACATGGGTGGATGCAATTTGTCCATTATTTTTTATACCAAAACAAAATTAAAACTCATATTTTTAGGATTCGACATCATGACGATTCATTGGTCCTTCATTAGTTCCATTGGTCTTTCATTCATTACATCATACTGTCCCCTTGTGCAACAGAATTGCATAACGTATGTATTCATGGGAACTTGCGCAATGTTGCTGGAATGATTACCACCTTGGACCACATGCCCAAATACTAGAAATTTGCGTTAAAGTAATTGATGGTTCCTGAATTCATGCATGTTTGCATGCCCACAAGAATGTTGGAAATGACTATCTTGTGTGTGTAATTCCCCCAGATATGCGCCTTCTGCAGCTGCACCCATTTTTATTGGCCAAAGGACTCTGTACTCTTGACTTCTGCTAAACCAGTGGTTTTGCTTCCCCCTTTAAATCTGAAAAAAATGGAATACACCTAATTGGCCATTTTAATTCAGTTATTCATCCCTGGTATATAGTGCAACATGTATTCAGGGCCTATAAATTAAATGCTACTAGGGGACTGCAGCACTCATTGTTTTACCCAGTATGGTAGCACTGTAAAGCATGTCTACAGGTATGCAATTGTAGCCTGGGTGGGTAGTGTTAAACTCCCATTTCAAATTGGCAAAATGAACCTTTGGCCAGGCATAACCCTTACCTTTGAATACTTGGAAGGCACCCCTAAGGTAACCCGATAAGGCAGGGCGCATTGTATTTAAAAAGTAGGACATGTACATTTAAAGATTTACACATCCTGACAGTCAAAAACCTCTTAAGTCTGTTTTTCTACTGTAGCAAGGCTGGCTCTCCCATAGGGACACACTGGGTTACTTTATAACAATGTATAATGTTTAAGTTCAGTTTGGGAGCAGGTAAAAAAGATTCAATTACCTATTTTAATAGTAATTTAAAATCCTGCTTGATAGTAAAGTCTGACTTTATATTACTATTTTGAAAAAGACACTTTTAGAAAGTTGTATTTTTTCTGCCTAAGTCAAATGGACATTTCTGTCAGTGTCCAGTGTTGTATAGCTGCTGAATGGCTCATCTGTGATGAGATATGGATTGATCCCTGACACTGGACAAAGGGCTTGGGTTTGAAGAGGTATTTTTTTTCGTAAGCAGGATGGCATAGGAGTTGTGCCCAGACTCATCCTGAGCTTCAAAGGGTGTCCACAGAGTCACTAGCAGATGTGGCTCACACCTATGACTGCCTACCTTTGTCTGTCTAATAAATTTGGGTCCAAACCCAGAGGGAGGGAGGAGCTGTCAGAGAACTAGTTTGGATTGACCACAAGGTAGAGTTTGCCCATGATCATATCCAACCCTGTGGGTGAGCAGAGGGAACTCTGACAAGTGGAAAAGGGTCATGGCATGTTTGAGTTAGGTAGAGAAGGACACTGTGGGATAGGTTTCAGTAAAACACGCAGGGATCACTGTACTGGTGGATAGGGTCAACTCTGAGGACTTTTTCCCCATTGTTTAGGGAGTGGCCAAGAGATTCTCCCACCAGCAGGCTAGCACTCAACATCCCCAGCACTTCTCCCAGAACACACCTGTATTGGTGAAGATCAGAAAGACTGGCCTACTGTCTAAATCCTGAAGGAAGCCTAGACCTGTTTGCTTTAAACCCAGGACTCCAGAAGTGACTCTGAGGGTCAGTTGGCTGAACTCCTGTTTGAGCTACAGGAACACAGCAAGATTACAGAGGCCTTTCTTGCAATTGCTCAGCTGACCAGTTCCAACTGAACCTTCCCTCTAGACTCTGCTGCTGGCCTCTGTTAAAGTGAGTCTTAACCCTCAAGTGCTGTCCCCAAGGTCCTGGACCCTTGGCTGGAGGTTGGTGTCAAATCTCTATTCCTCCTGAGACTTAGAAACCTTTTGCCAACCTATTGGTCTGAGAACAAACTGGGGGGCTGGCACCAATTTTCGAAGCTGAGCCTACAAATGTTTATTGCTATTGGGCCTAAGATTCTGGTTGCTCCAACTACTTTTTCTCTGTAGCAGTAAATCTGATCCAACAGGACATCACATAGAAGGTGTCCGGCCTTGTCAAGCACTCTTCAGCATAAGGCTGCATAGCCCTGTTGAGGATTTTTTACTTGTATTTCAGAGACTTAGTACAAAGATAAAACTTTGACCAGGACAAACATGCTCACTGTACCTGACCCATGTTCCATTGCAGTTGGCCTAAGCTTTTGACTTTGTCCGTGTCAAGTGCAACCAGATTACCATGGTTGGCAGTCTATGGTTTTTGGTGCTATTTTGAACATTAAACTTTTAAAGAAATCCTAACCCTGGTTCTACTTAATTTCTATTTTATTAGATTGGCTAGGAATTTCTCTCGTGCTGTGTTTTTAGTTTATTATTTCAGTGCTGCATAAATACATTACACCTTTCCTCTAAGTTAAGCCTGGCTGCTTTTGTGTGAACCTACATAGAGTGTTAAGTGCAGCTTTAATTGGTGAAAAGGATTGTAATTATCCTTTGAGGTGGGCTATCACCCTGCCCCCCAACTAGCCCTCCAGTTTCTTTCACAATAACTTTGAGAGGACAAATTAAGGTATGACTCCCATCGTTCTATTTGTCTCTGCCACTGATTCCTTGAATGATTCTTTGACACAGAGTTGCCACACTAGCAAGGATTTCTGATGTATCTGTAGCCTTGTGGGTAATGGCCAAATAGTGATGCAGGCCACTCTGTACAAACAGTTTAAATGTAGTATTTGCATGGTTTTAGAAATAGCACAGGTTTTGTGCACATAGTCTGTGAATGGAGGATGCTGTATTTGCTTCTCTGTCAATAAGTACAAAACTCTTGCGATCTAGTGTACATTTTACCATGAAAAGTGTTATATGTGTGTTACTGGCCTTGTGCAATTAAGATATCGAGGCCCTATTAGAGGAGGTGTGTCAAAATAATGCTGAATGTGGTGCATTATATTGTACCACTTTCTATTACACACAAAAAAATATGTTGAGGTCATACATGGTATAACCTCATGCTTTTATGCACATAATATAAGCATAAGCTGTATCTCACATGTGGACTGTCTAAACATGGATACATGAATGATAGGGATATTTAAAGTATGGTGGATGCTGGGCATCTGTCCAACATTGGCAGAGGTCCTGTCTGTGTTATTTCAAGTGGATACATGGCTATACACTCCAGATAAGGTACAATGGGCGCCCGTGTAATTTTGACTGATATTCCATATTCACAAAAGTGCATTATCCATATAGTGCGTACATGCAAAGGTTATGCTGAAAATGAAGGACAGAACTTGTATCCTTGTCATTGATGTGGATCCACCAAGAAGGAACCTGACAAAATGCATTTACTGTAAAACCGAGCAGCGTATCCAATCATTACCAGACTACCCGTCATAATTTTGTACTTAAGCTTTCAGTAGTTGTGCCAGATAAGTAGTTAGCAAACTAATCCATTGCTGTGGTGAACTGCCACATAATATAGGGGCATATTATCAAGCACGGTGTTAAAATTATCGCTGCTTTAGCGGCAGAAAACTGCCACTAAAGCGGCGATAATGGGCTTGATAATATGCCCGTGAGAATTCTCATAGAAGCCCATGTTCTGGTGTCAACATGGGCTTCTATTGGAATTCTCTGCGGCATATTATCAAGCCCATTATCGCCGCTTTAGCGGCAGTTTTCTGCCGCTAAAGCGGCGATAATTTTAACGCCGTGCTTGATAATATGTCCCTTAGAAAGTAAGAAACATTAATATAAGGACTAGTCAAATTTCCTAAACCTCTATGCATGTATTCAAGTCCTGTTAGGAAGCAAACAAACTTGTGCGTTTTTGTGAACACCATGAATGTGCAATTTCTTTTTCAGATGTGTGTTACTACGTGTAAATTGGAAAGTTTGGGGACTTATGGCCGTATTTAGGGTTTGGTGAATGGAGAAAATGCATACAGTTTGGCAGAGGACTTTATGTGCACTAACTTGCCTTTTTTTAATGCACCAATTTTAGAGATGTCCCCTGGCCTCACAGATATCTCTATATATTGTCTGAAACTGCTGTGACGTTGGTTCCTGTAAATATAGGAAATGTTGGAGGGATGACTCCATGAAATGATGGCCAGCCATGAAACTTTATTCAAGGATGTTAAAAAACAAACAAATAATGACCCCCCCCCCCCCCCACCCCATGGAAGTCTTCGTCCATGGTGTCTGGGTCATTTTTCATTTTTACTGACCCTCTCTACCAGTATGTATTTGGAGGTGAGAAGTGGTCAAAAAAAGGTCATCCAACAGTCTACTCCAAATAGGGTGGACAGTCCGATGTCTTACCTTCAGCTGCCCTGCTCCCTTGGGCTGTTGGAAGAAGGTTTATGGCAATTGAGTAATTTTACTCTGTCAACATAAATCTGGCAGTCTGCCAATCTCAAAAGCTGAATCAAGAGTTTGGCAGAGAGGGTACTCCTTCATCTTTGTGATGGAATACCCTCTCTAAACTCAAAATCAACCCCTTAAGCAAATTGGTGTAAATCACAACTATAATGTATGTGTATTGCACTTGCCAGTTTTTCTGCTTCCTCTTATTTTCCCCAGTTTTGAAATGCTGGAAAAATAATACAACTGGTAAGGGGTGAGGTGTGGTGCAGCGGGAAGAGCAGCTGACTCCGGAAAACTGGGCTCACGGTTCAATCACCGGTAGCAGCTCAGCTCAGCATCATGTGACTCTAGGCAATAGCTCACTTAATTTCACTGACGGCCCCCTGCGCCTTGAAAACTTAAGGGGTGATATGGTTGCGCTTTGCAAATAGGAATTCAGAAATAACTACCCTGTTTTGATGCATTCAAAGCAATTCAAAAATCTATATACTATTCACATCATAGTTAGCACTATGCAAAGTGAGAAAAATTAGTGACAAGTTATTTTTTGTTCTCAGTTATACATTTTGTGTACATCAGGTTCAAACAATACTTACTACCAAGTTTAGTTTAGTAATATGATCTACATGGAAGAACAACTGTATGCACAATTGTGTGGAAAGACATGCATGGACATCTGTGCAAAAAATTTGTTACAAAGAATTTTTTTAGGTTCTTCTATGTTTAAAACATGGACAGTTTTAAGCTGGTGTCAAAAATAACCTGACAACTAGCACATATAGTATCTTAGTAGATGTTTGTTGATTCTGACAGTACTTGCATTATGGCAGTATTGATGCAATTCATAGCCAGGCAAGTGTCTACTCACAAACTAAAATTTGTAGTTTGTTTAGTAGTACTACAATAGTACTACTAAAGTACTATACAATGCTATTCACAAGACTACAAGTGTTAATCTCCACCTCTCATATCTTTTCCATGGGGAGATCCTCACACAAGCAGGTTTACTGCTTAGGGGCCGATTCCAATCTCGCTCGGAAGGGCTCCGAACGTGATCCGGCTGGAAAAAGTACGAGCCGTACGTGTGTTTTCCGTCTGACTCGTACAGCTGTATGAGCGAGCAAGTACGATGCGAGAAACCCAAAATCTCCGACCGAATTGTTTCCGGGTCCATACCGCTACATACGTTTCATCCATAAGCAAACCGTGCCGTGCAATGGAGGTGATTTACGACCAAGCCAGTACGATGCACGATTTGGACAGCTGGATCGAGTCGGAGCATCCGACACGTAAACGCTCCGGGAAGCGGACTTCGGGGGTCCGCGCCAGATCCCCCTTCACCCGCAGCCTTATGATCACAGGGGGGGACCCAAAAGACCCCCTACACATGCATGTACGGTGCAGGGGCACAGACGTATCCCCACTACAGGGGGTGCCTTTGTGGGCAACGTACCTTTTTCATCAATGGGAGTCTATGTACGCGTCGTACAACAGGCTCCCATTGACTTCAATGGGGCTCCGAATGACCCGTGTCCGTCAGCGCTTGTTCGCATCGTACTCCGGCCCTCGAAGCCCCGGAGCACGAGTCGGTTGGAAAGCCCTCCGGATCGGCCCCTTAGTAGTAAATTTGGAGGGGACAAGTGGGTGGCTGGAAATAAAGTCTCACGGATTATCAAATAGTTGGGGTTTGGGGAGGTGTAATGAAGTGGTGTAGGGTGGATTGAGGAGAAATATGCACCCATCCACAATCGAGTTAGCCCATTGCTATACACAAACTTCACTTAAAAAACTACTACAGTCAAAATGGGACCCACCACTGTAGTAAATTACTCCAGATCCAGAGGAAGTTCAGAACAGCACATGGCCAACAACTAGCACTGAAACAACATCCCATATATAATAATGGAGGAAGAGAATTAAAATAAAACCCAGTATGAACTAATGTTAAGTTAAATTATTTACAATAGTACAAAATGTAAATAAAAAATACTACTGATCAGAAAACGTACATGTGTGATGACCTCCCCATAGAACATATGTGAGAGGTGGGGATTTACACACACATATATTTGTCAATAACATTCTATAGTACTTTAGTAGTTCAATTGTAGTACTACTAAACACACTTCAAAATGCAGTTTGCAAATAGGCTCCTTAGTTTTTCAGCTATAAAAATTGAGACAAATATTTCTGCCATCCTAGTCTATAACTTATGGCTGATAGGCTCACCTGGGTGATTTATTTTTCTTTGGATTCTGCGCGACAGAGAACGTGGATATTTAAAAGCAGTCCCTATAGCCTGATTTTGGGCAAGGAAGGTAGTAGGACTTTCTGCTTATATTTGTTATAAGTTCTGTCCATTTCTCACTGCCTATCTCTGCCCTATTATCTGGAACGAATAGGCTGATGGCAGAGCCATGTAGGGCCCTGGGGAAGAACATTAAGATGACAGACAGTGGGAAATTGTGTTAGGGCGGTTGACCCACCACTACTTCCCACCACCATTTTAAGTAGCATCACTTCTGTGCTAGAAACTATGGCGATCTCTCACAGAAAAAGTTTAACATGAACATGACATAGAGGAATATTTTAAGTGTTGGTCCTGGAATGACGCACCCATTTTGACAGTATCTTTCAAAGACCCAACTATAATCCCCAAAGGAGTAGCAGTGAGGGCAAAAGATCATTGTGTCAGCTGCCAGCAATAACTGCAGTCTTTGGGGGTTGTCATTTAAAGAGGAAGGTTTTGTGGGGGGTAGGATTCATTAGATCGGGAGCCACATAAGCCCAGGAGTCACGGACAGGGCAACATTCACTTAGTTAGGGGGGGGTGAAGATGAAGGTGTCAGTGAACTGAGGGCTGAGACATTAGGGGTTAGTCATTCTAACTATGGCAGAGTTTTGACTGCCAAAGCAGTGGCACTGCATTTTGTCGGGCTTTAAATAACGCGTTTTTACGTCAATGGATATCAGTTATGAATTCGATGTATATATAACCTTTCATTTGTTCTTTTCCTCTTATGAAAACGGGAGGCATTTTGTAAGGTACCGATGGACTTTCTAAACTGTGTGAGTATCCATAAATTAAAAGTTAAAATTTGAAAGGAAATATTACACTTATTAAAGTGTTTACAATTGTGTTTTTTAATACTGTACATTATTATATTTTACAAATCCTATTTTAATACTAACTTCCACAATATCTCGCAAAAACAACGTTTTAACTTTTTTTTACATCAATTCTTTGATGTTATAGGTGTCAAGTTTGTTCAATGTCTCCTTAAAAGTTGCACTGTGTTTGCAGCACTGTCTGAGTCCGCATCGAGTTAATGATTTGATCTTTTTTGTATGAAAAGAGCAAGTTTCATTAACCCTATCGATTAGTACTTAACCACGAAGTGCCTCCTTTAATTGCAAAAACTGTTTTTCCTACCTTTTTATCTTCGTCATTCTTGCCCGTGGTGCACTTTACCTTTCAGGACAAGCAGTACATATATCTCCCGTTGTTTTTCAAAGTGGATTTTCAGATAGTGGCCTTCGCCTCCAGATTGCTGTTTGCAGATCCTTCGCTGGAAGTCAGATAACACCAAGTCAGCAGTTGCGTTTAACTAACCATGTGCGCTGAATACGAACCGAAAGGTTTTGAATAAATAGAAATCAATATTCCTCGAAAAAAGTTTTCCGTTTAAATTTGTTGAATTTTTCCTCACTACTTTCCGAGTCATGTATGAATTCACGCTTCTGTGAAAGCTTAGAGTGACTGAACAGCGAGAGTAATCACACCTAATTTCCTCTAGGAGAAAATTCCGAGAGCAAGGCACCACAAAATGCTTTCTCGTATAAGGTGTATCACTAGTCTATTGATTTTGAAATTTTATGAATGAAATTAGGATTTAGTACTTTAAACCTACAATGAAAAATCGATGTACGTTTCAGCTATTAGATAGAACTTTAATTAGTCAGGCAGGCAAATTATATTTTCGACGGATCCTGTTGGGTAGATCAAGTCAACAAAACGATTTTGCTGCCGGCAATAGTCGAAAATGATAATGTGTCAGAATAAATCTATAGAGCACAGATATGTCATTGTATTCCACAAATGACAAGACCCTGTGAAAGACATAAACTTGACATTACAGGAGCATATTTACTAGAAACTGGTGTTACACCAAAATTTGTAATGCAGTGCTCTGTCAGCTTAAAAACTCTGGGATGCGCCGTGTTTCCAAAAATGCCGTACACTCCTGCGTTTCCCCTAGGGCTGCTGTTAAAAAAACTGCCTAGCGCCAGTTCCGGCACCCTTGCGTCATGTTGCAAGGGTGCCTGCGCTGCAGAGTGATTGTTTGTGTAAAGGAAGGGACACCTTCCTGTATATAAACAAAGTTTACAGGTGATTTGCTGTTTCTATGTGTGCTGCAGAATGCATAGAACCTATAAATGTACATTATTCTCAAAATATTCTCACCTTATATAATCACAACCTAATACATTCACCTTTTTTCACACATTGACTCAAAAACTTCTGGTCCTGTTCAAAAACTGGATTTTGTATTGTGCAAAGTAGTACTAAAGTAGTAGTACTCACACACTACAAAATGCTTTTCACAAACCTATAACAGAAACCTTTACCTCTCTTATCTTTTCTGTCCAGAGATCTTAGCCACAGTGGCAGAAATCTCTGTATATGCTGGTGCACATATCAATTCAATTAAATTAATCTTTAGTCGGATACAAATATAGCCATAAAAGCACAGATCAATTACCAGCAATAAAATACATAAAACTATTAAAAATATACACAAATATAAAAAGCAACAGCATCATAAAAGCAATATCCATATAGGGACTTATAGCACATGTCAAAAAGCAGCATAGTGATACAATAAACTATAAAGTGCAGTCAAGTAAATAGCAATGCAGCAATCTAAAATAATTCAAAAAGGAGCACATATAAGATGAGCATAGAAGCTGTCAGGGCAAATACAAGAGTGAATAAACAAATAAACACAAAAATCTAGATGTTTTACTGACTTTCAAAGTTTGTAGACTATAAGCAGTGGAAAGCAGCCATCAGTGGGTGCACATTGATCCACGTGAGTGAACTGCCACTTTCAAAAAGGATCCCACACGGAAAACCAGGTCATCATACTCCAATTTAAGAATTTCCACGTAGGCTATTTTATAATCAATGATGGCAGTTCCCTTAAAAAATGGAATCAAAAATCGTTTTGTATATTTTTGATAAAAATTACAAAAGAATAAAAATTGTAACATTGATTGGTTACTGCGATTGTCACAAGGGCAGGGCATTTGGTCAAAATTGACATTGAACCCCAAGGGAAAGCAAAGCAAAATTTTTAAAGTGCCTGCCTTTAGGCGAAAAAACAGACTTCTTTCCCAGCGACCCTTATTCTTTAAAAGATAGCTAGATGGCAGGTATGGTGACAAAATGCGTCCGCTAGGGACATATACTTTGCAACAGAGGATTTTGAAAGCTCTTTTTCATATCTTGCGTTACTGTACTGTTCATATAGAGCCTCCTGAAGATATGTTTTGTTTGTGCCCTCCATATAACTTGGATTTAAAAAGATTTGTTCAAGGTTCACACTGTTCAGGCTCTCCCATACAGTGGCAAGTCAAGGTATGTTCCT
Source organism: Triturus cristatus (assembly GCF_964204655.1). NCBI lineage: Eukaryota > Metazoa > Chordata > Amphibia > Caudata > Salamandridae > Triturus > Triturus cristatus. Next base: position 1,206,325,763 of record NC_140591.1, on the reverse strand, counting down.
GCCCTCATCACATTTAAGGCAGTCGCCTATTATATCTCTAGTAAGGGTCGCTACCAGATTTTGCCAAATTTTAAACCAGAACATGGCTGGACGAGCCCTAATATAATCTTCAATGTATGGCAGTTTCAATTCCTTGTGGCAGACATACTGTGTGGAAGAAATTGGGACCCCCAAGAGTTTCCGACAAAATCTGTTTTCCTCACCCTGAATGCTACTGCACTTTGTGAAGCCCCAAACGTCTGCACTGTATGTTGCGGTGGGAATACACTGTGATTTATACATTGTAATAATAGATAAAACCACCTCAGCCTTTTTTGGTTGTGGAATGCACAGAATTGAGTTAGTGGTTTTAAAAACTTGCTCCTACTATGTGCCACATGATCTGCCCAAGAACCATTGGCTGCAAATACCAACCCCAGATAGGGGAAAGTGCAAGTGCTATGTAAACATTGAAGCCTATGGAGATTGTGCTAATAAGGTGCTTTTTTAGGCCACAGGCCATTAAAAACGATTTTTTAAAATTAGTGCAGAGATCCAGGCCGGCCATAAAATCCACAAAACCCCGGACTAAAGTGCATAGTGCATAGGGTGTGCGGCCCATTAGGACCGCATCATCCACGTACAGTAGGGCGGGGAGTGTATTGCCATTGATTCTCGAAACATCCTTGGTAAGTTTGATCAATGAGTTGTGTAAATCATTGATATATAAAATAAATAGGAGAGCGGCAAGTACACAACCCTGCCTAGCCCCTCTACCAATATTAATGTCCTTTGAAACCTCCCCGTCCTTCCTGATCCTCACCCGGGCTTTCAGGTCCCTGTGCAAATAAGCTAAAAAATTAACTAAAACCTCGTCTAACCCATATTTTAAAAGAATCGGCCATAAGTGTGACCTATTAACAAGATCAAAGGCTGAGGTAAGGTCCATAAAAGCCAAATAAATGGGAGGTTTCCGGGCAATAGAGTATTTGCCAATAATCAAGTTAAGGTTTAGGCACTGTTCCACTGTGCCTATTTTAATTCTAAAACCTAACTGGCACGAATTTAAGATATGTTCCTTTTCAGCCCAGGACCTGATTGTATTAAACAGGATCCTCCTGAGAATTTTTAGTGTATTATCAATCAGGGAGATCAGTCTTTAACAGCTAGGGTTGGATTGGTCACCTTTTATAAAAATAGGAACGATAATGCTGGTAGAGCATGTGCTCGGAATTGAAGCATTAGTTAAGTTGTTAAAAACATTTATTAACAGGGGCACCCAAAACTTTGGTTTATGTTTGATGAGATCGATGGGAAGCCCATCAGGACCAGGAACCTTATTACCTAAACTTTGGTGGATAGAATCCTCTACTTCTGACACGGATATTTGAATCCTCAAAGCTGTTTGATGGTTATAGGGGTCCTCATTTTGTATTGGAGCTAGATAGATCTTAGAGAAGTGGGCTTCCCATGCTTCGCTTGTTATGTTACAACTTATGGGAGTTAGTGTGAGGCCCATAGATCTCATGTCTTTTACTGCTACCCAAAAACCATTCCCATTATTGAGTCTGGCAGTACAAGCAAGATTATTCCATCGCTCTTTTAAAATCTCATCTTTTCATTGCCTTGATATATATTTATATTGGTGCCTCAAAAATTGAACAAGATTTGCATCCCTTGGCTTCGTTGTGAGTGCCTTGCGAAGCTCTCTGTTTGATTGAGAGCAGGCGCTATTAAACCATCTTGGTCCCTGGTTAGATTCCACTGTGGGCCTAGCAATCCTTCGTTTGATACCCCACAGAGATGACTGAAAGCATTGATTACCTCAGGGTTGTGATCAATTGATGATAAACAGATGTCCATAAGTAATGGGTGTGCTTTTATCATTCTAAAAAATAGATCGTTGTTATCAACACCGCGCCAAATCACTCTTAAATTGTCAGTAGAGGATACTAAATGTATCCCCACACTCTTTGGCAAATTCCGGCCTAGGGGCGAATCTAATTGTTGTTACAATGGGGTTGTGATCACCCTGAACAGTTGGTATGACCTCAGCCTTTAATAAGCAATCTTCTAAAGAGGCAGATATAAAAACATAATCAATGGTGGAAGCACAACCTTGACCTCTGTATGTTGGCAAAGTATGCATGCCTTTATGGGGTACGGCCGCAATTTCCATTACATTTCTAAAATTATGGTTAGACAAATGATCCAGCAATTCTATCCCCCTATTACATGGGGGCACATTGGCCAAAGAGTCTGGGACTAATTCATTTTTCCTAGAGATCCTAACATTAAAATCACCACCAAGGCAGATGCCAGTTAGGTTATAGTGCGGCTTTTGACTTTGTAAGCTAGAGATAAAATTAAACAATTTGATAAAATTCATATTCGGGGAAGCATGAAAATCATTATTATAAAAATTAATAAAACAAATGGAAGCCCCCGTATGTAGATCAGAGCCTGGAAATTGTCGTTATCTGTGACAAGAGCATTAGCACTACCACCTGAGGAGATGCTGACCCAATTTGAGAGTCCGCCAGATGGACAACCAACCTTGGGAACAGGGACGATGGCATTGAAACATTCAAACCCTTCTAAATGTAAATCCTGTGTTGCCCAAGTTTCTTGCAACATAAGAATATCATGTTTTTGGACTATGTTTATCCAATCTTCGGAATTTATTTTAGATGCTAAGCCAGCAACATTCCAGCTGAGTATATTTAAATTTGGGTTGATATCAGGGATAACTAAAATATCATGACCTAAGGGCTCAAGCGACCCCACAGTACTAGCAATTCCCATTCCCAGAGCCCCCAATCACTAATTTTCATAGAACCTATTAATGTAATACATTACTCTCAAAAAATTCTCACCTTCTATAATCACAACCTAATACATTCACCTTTTTTCACAAATTAACTCAAGAACTTCTGGTCCTGTTCACAAACTGCATTTTGTAGTGTGCAAAGTAGTACTAAAGTAGTAGTGCTCACACACTACAAAATGCTATTCACAAACCTATAACAGAAACCTTTACCTCTCTTAACTTTTCTGTGCAGTGATCTTAGCCACAGTGGCAGAAATATCTGTATATGCTGGTGCACATATCATTTGTTAATGTGAAAGGGACTAAGGGAGTGGTTGGAAAATGAGGAAAACCTCTAAAATGGAGGGCTTGCGGAACATTTAAGGAGAGGTTTAGTGAGGTGCATGCTAAAATCAACACATACTCACAAGAGAGTAAGCCAATTGCTATTCAGAAACTTCATTTTAAATGTTACTAGAGCCCAGAAGGTATAAAACCAGGTGTAAATATACTTAGGCCATCCTTGGTGCAACTCAAGCACCACTCATGGCCACTCACAGGTACTGCAACATGCTCACATAAAAGACAATGAAGACAGAGAAATAAAATAACATCCCATAGGAAATAATATTAAAAGAATGACATTCTTACAAAATTGTGAGAGATTATTTTAAAATGTAATAATAACCTTTCATTTAAAAAATAAATTAAACTTTAAAACAAATTTCACTACATATTAATTAAAAAATAAAAATGTTAGTGAGGTTGGGAATGTTACAAATTATTGTATAAACATTAAAATGTATAAATTAAGTTAATATATTACAATTAATTAATTAATGCACATTTAGGTGCCAATTCCGATCCGTTAAAACAAATTACCGCACGACTCGTATCCGTATTTTTTTACGTACGAATCGTACAAGTCCCGTACAAAGGTCGAAGTACGATTTGTACGTGAAAAATACATACGAATCGCTTCGGGAAAAGTCTACGAGACGTTCCCAGACAGTTTTACATACAAATCGTAAAACTGAAGTCCGAGCGCGCAAGTACGATCCGTACCGCCCGTCCGAAAACACAAGCGCATGGAAAAGGCCCCGTACGGAGCGAACTTTGTACAACCCCTACCCCGAGTACACTTGTGCCCGGGGTACGAGGCGTATGGCCCCCCCAGCCTCCCACCCCTCCTGCGTACGTCCGCACCGTACCCCCCACCCACGTATGGCCGCAGCGTAACCCAATCCTCACGTATGTACGGTCCGTATATACGCGAGGATTGGGGTACGCCTGGGGTACGGTGCGGACATATGCGGGTGGGGGGGTACGGTCCGTACATACGGAGGGTGGGGGGTTCGGTCCGTACATATGGGGGTGGGGGGTACAGTCCGTACATATGCAATGTTGGGGTACGCACCGTACATGATGACACATACGATGTGGGTGATGGCGTGTACATCACGTACCAGGCCCCCTTTTCGTCGTGCATCGCAGCGTACTTAGCTTTTCCGGCACTTTTTGGCTCCCGTCAAAATATAGCCGTGCGGAGTGCTGTAGGTACGAATCGTACTTGCTGGTCCGTAAAACGCTGCCTGACTCCGTGCGGACGTCGTGGACGCGCTGTCCAGGATCAGAATTGTATGTATTTTTTAGCCGTATGGTGTTTTTTACGATTCGTACGGAAATGGTATTTCTGTACGAATCGTACTTGCTGATTTGTAAGGTGGAATTCCCGGGTACGAGTCGTACGGAGAAAACGCTCCGTACGACCATTCGTACCCGGGTTTTACAGGATCGGAATCGGCACCTGAATGTGATGTTTTATTGTGCTGTAATAGTGTATAATATTTGTTGTGGATTACAACGCAATACTTACATTTCGTTTATATTTAACATTAGATATTTATATATACTTTAATCATTCTTCCAACACCTTTCCATAGGGGTATTTCCACCACTGTGGTAGAGGCCCCCATCTGCATATGATAATCTACTAACAGTAACTTTACACTTGTAAATCCTGTTGTAGGAAACTCCAACCGCTGATCTAAGGTAGGAAAGACAAGCAAATCTGCACTAGGTGTAAATCTGAACTTGGAAATAATTAATAGAAAAAAAGTGTAGTTATAACAAGATATAGTAGTAAATAGTCACATGAGTAACTATACATGTCTTTTTACCTTTGTGAATAGGCTTTTATGTACATACATAACATCTAAGAATTGATTAGGGACTTTATCTACATTTTGATACAATTCTTCCGGTATAGCAGTTTACACATCCGTCTTGTAAGACACCTATTTTCCACATGGCTATCAGATTTTTGTGTTTCTTCATAATACTAATCAACCAGTCTTATTCCCATTTTATGTAGTCAACTTAATCTCTTCACCATCACCACATCACACCCGCTCACCTAAACAGTTTTCTTCCCTTGACTCTTGAGCCAAATGTCACACAATTTCTGATCATGAACCTTCTTCCTAACGATTTACTCCGTATTCAACCTAAAACCATATACACTTCCTTTCAAAAGGATATTTGTTGCCACATTGATGCTGATATGTGGTGCTGTCATTAGTGCCCGCATTCAATCAATTGTGTTTTTACCAAGTATGTTTATATACCATCCTTTTCTTCAGTGTAAAAAACAAGGTACATTGTCTTCATTGAAAAAGAAATACTTTAATAGTGCTAAAGTACAAGAGTGTAAAAAATACTCCAAGACAGACAGCAACTGCGGTCCTCTGAATCTTCCATACCTAATATTCCTAGAACCCACAAAAATCTACATTCATCCCAGAACATTCTCCTTTACATAAGCATGACCCAACATATGTGGTTGTAAATTATACATATAACTCACTAGGGGGCATATTATCAAGAAACAGAGTTAAAATTATCGCCGCTTTAGCGGCAGAAAACTGCCTCTAAAGCGGCGATAATGGGCTTGATAATATGCCCTTGAGAATTTCCATAGAAGCCCATGTTTTGGTGACAATATGGGCTTCTATGGGAATTCTCTGCGGCATATTATCAAGCCCATTATCGCCGCTTTAGCGGCAGTTTTCTGCCGCTAAAGAGGAGGTAATTTTAACTCCATGCTTGATAATATGCCCCTATATAAGTTCCATTGTCACAATCCATAAGGTCATTTGCAACCATACATAGTAGTATGACCAGTATACATATGCATCGTATGTCAATTGCCAATCCATGAAAATCTTGTTTAGAAACATATGTGCAGCAATTATCGAACATACAAGTGTATAACAGTTTAACCAAAACTGGAGTATATATCTTCAAAAAAATCTGTGATAGGGGAAATGTCGAGGATAAGCATAGAGGGCAATGTAAATCCATTCAACTGAATAAATAAGCACAATCAGGCTCAGAGCTTAAGAGAAAAAACTCACAATACTATTCATGCAATACCAAAGATCAGCCTGACTCAACATTATAACCACTGGGCCTTGACGGAAGCTAATCACAAGCTACTGTTGGGATCTGCAAAGAAATTAAGGCAATGGAGAAAGGAAATAATACAAGGATAATTGAAAAAGGCAGTGAAATGCACAGATTAAATTGTTGTATACACAGGCAACTCAGTAATACCAGCTAAAATACACAAGGGTAAATCTCAGAGAGTGTTATTGAAAAATATTTAGAGAACAAAAAAATGTATAAAACCTGATGCAGGTAATTTTCTCAATTTGCAAATCAAATACATGTTACTGAAAAGTACAAATTCCATGCAGAATAGCACATTCTTAATAAATGCAAAATTTGTAGTATGGTATCATATTTAGACAATGTAATCACACAAATGAGAAAACATCAGCTTACGTTAGCTTCACTGCTGATGCCATATTAAACGCAAACTTTACACATTAGGAGTGAGAGTCTTGTTTTGGCATTAAACTGTTATCGTGCACAAGATGTTCTTTCTTTTCCACTGGATATGCTGTAACCGATAGTGAGTTTCTCACCAGGAGGAGAGGAGATGCCAGGAAACGCGACTCATCGGAAAAAGTGTCTGAAACACAAGATGTGCCCAGTACATCATGTCAAGGACTTGATTCTGTACTTCATGGTGAAAATATGAGAATCCTGGGAGTTTACCTGTTCCTGGAGATTGCTGGGGATTGATTGGTTTGTTGAGTTTGGGGAATGCAATTTTTATTACAAATACACTTTGGCAGAATAATAACAGTGTGTATTCCTTAGCTTAGTTGGGGGATAACTGGATAGAAATGGCCTCATCTGAGCCCCTCCTTTTCTCAGAAGCTAGGTACTCCTGCTGATTTGTAGGTTAGAATATTTTCAAGCTTTGCAAGTTTATATCGCTTGAGTGCTAAGGCTTCATGCCTAACCATTTGTATTCTCTCATCAGAACCCTTCATTTGTGTTTCTGAAATTGAGACCTTACTTTGCTTATTGAAGAAACTGGCCTCTTTTGCCTAAACCTCCATTAACTTAGATTTTCCTTTATGGAACACACATGTGTATTTCCTCTATTTTATTTGTAATTCTTACTAATGTAGTATTTTATCTTGTTTTGAAATATCGATTAGTGAATTATTTGAATCTGTATTTGAGATGACTACATTTTAGTGTTTACTAAATGAACACATCAATTTATAATTAATTTGTTAAAAAATATACCCCTTTAACTCACATCAACTCTCTTTATTTTTCTTCTGACGCCCCAATTGGACTTCACTATTCATGGTATTTGTTGTAAATGATTGCTCCTTATCAGCTCTCCTTGTCTACGAACAAAGGTCAATACGACTAATGGCGGGGGTAGTTTAATGATTGTACTCAATGATTGAGATACAAGAATTTTCGCTCTGTCACACCACACATCATAACACTGCAAAGCATATACTCTGAAAAGAGAAATTCAGAAGACACTTCAATATTTTCAATCACACTTACTCATACTTGGCAATCCAGCGGAGGGGGGCTTATTGACACCAGCTGCCCCACATCTCGATCCAGAAATATATTTTTAACCAACTAGCCAATTGCAGATAGGTCAACACCCTATGTAAGCATTAAAAATATATAATAACTTTTGCACCATTTCAGTGTCAGTGTTGTTGATGTGACCCTCATTCTCAGGAACATCTAGTTGAGGAGCAGAAAGAGCACCTATAGACAGATGTTGTCCCCTCTCTCACAGCTGGCATACAACAGCCAAGTCAATCCCAGCAGTGATGCTAGGTGTTGATGAGCATCACCAGTTGACTGCAATAGTGCAGTAACTGCAACATAGGCAACAGGTGAACTGCAATTCTACACCATAGCCCAGTTCCCATGTGTTAAGAGCCATCGATTATTCACATGGCACTTCAGCCTCACCAGAAAACTGTTCACTACTGTGTTATTTCACATTGTTGTTGCCAGCATGCACGGTGATTGAGAGCTTTGTATCATGTTTATCACCTACGGAAAGGCAATTGGGATTCAAGCCCTTTCCCTCTCAATCTCCACATCAGGCAGCACAGAGACAGAGGAAACCCACTACTGCCTTGGCTACTGGGCCTCCATCTATTATCACTGCTGAGGAGGAGGAGGTAAACATGAAGCCATTCTCCTCTGCTGCATTGGAAAGCCTGTTCCTACTGAGATATACAGCTATCTTCAAATTATCTCACAGAGGATGGCACCCAGAGAGAGATAGTGAAACTGAGCTCTATTGGAGCAGGTCCTTGCATGCTGCCTGAGCCTCCAGACTCCACCCCCTGCACTCCCCTCGATCTGCTCCACTTCATTTGTGGGCCCCTGCCCAGCTCATTCTCACCGCCGGATTCAGCCTCTGACCATCTATTGTCTGCATCTGCGGCTCTGCCAGCCCCTTTAATCTTTTACTCTTTGGGCATTTGTAATGTAGCATTTTTGTACCGTGTGTAACCATTTCTTTTCCTGTGTCACATTAGGCCTCACTTTCTGTTAATCGTCATACCAGTCAGCTTTTCTTTTCCTGTATTAGCCTGATCCATTCGTTTAATGCATATGTACTGTCATACGTTGTGCTTCATTCCTGTGCTAGTTAACCCTCTCTATCATAGTTTCATGTTTTGTTGAACATTTGCACCAGTCAGCCCTTCCATTCCTGTAATTATTAGTCCTGCATGCCTCCCTGTTGGCTTTCCATCACACTCTATGACCCCCGCCGCCCAGCGCCCCTCCCTACCTCCGGTACCTACTTAATGGAGGCTGCAGTGTGGCCATCCCGCCAACGCCGCAAAGGCGTGCCAGGAGAAAGTCCGTCTGTACCGCGCCCATCGGCTGGAACCCTGGCTCTCCTGCCATCAATTGCTACATCACCTCTGAGCTCCTAGCCCTGGCCTCCAGAGGCTGCAGCAACTGCTAAATCTCCTCCCCGAGATACACAGAAAAAACCTTTGCCTTCCACCAGTGCCGGTTCACCTGCAACACTGAAACCAAGCCCACACTGCTGAACTCCAATCCCTCAGAACAGCTCTAGTGTATGCTTCTCAATGTCCGATCCTTCGGCAAGTACACCTCAGAAATCTGGGACACCATCACTACATTCATCACCGAGACCTGGCTCACACCGTCTTTAATCCTCAACATGATACACAGAGACCTTGCCAACACACACAAAGGAGGCATCGCAATCATTCACAAGAATGCCCTCCAATGCACCACCACCGAAGATGACATCTCATCAGTCATGGAACACCTGAACTTCCAAATCTGAATCAATGCAAACACAACCACCAGAGGATCCCTCACCTACAGACACATCACCAAACTCATCTCCCCCGGCAATCGACTCCACTAAATTTGACTCAGCGGCCTCAACTTCCACCTCAACAACCCCAATGACACCAACTCAGATAACCTCTTGGAAAGCATGAGTAATATTGGACTCATGCAACTGGTCACACTGCTCAGGACACACCAAGAAGCCAATCCTCACAACCAGTGACAGAATCAAATTTAGCAATAGCACCAAATTCATCTGGACTGACCCCAGCATCGTCCACTTCACCATCTCAGGCTCACCATTACCCACCTCCGTGCCCCCCACCCCTGTACACTACAGATGGAACAAAATAACAGAGGCCCAATGGACTGCTGTACTCAAAACAACCAGACCTGTCACCACTAGCAACCTTGAGCTCGCTGTACAAAATTTCTCCAACTGCGCAAACACAGTCGCCCCCATGAAAATGCCCAGCACCAGCAGATCCAGCAAACACACTAGCTGGTTCACCCCCAAACTCCAGGCCGTCAAGCTCGAGTGCAAGTGATTGGAGATATGATGGAGCCCCAGTAGGAATCCCTCAGACCTCATCACCTTCAAATCTGCCTTCAGCAAATACCACCATACCTCATGGAAGCCCTAACCATTCGCATCAAGACAAGTGCCAACCACACAAAAGAACTCTTATTGTCAGAGAATTCTCCTGCCCGTCTTCCACCGAGACCACAATCCGGCCTTCCCAAGCCCTCTGTTATGTTATGTTATGTTATGTTATGTTATGTTATGTTATGTTATGTTATGAGGGGTTTTGTTGAGCGCTCAGCTACTCAAGCAGAGTGTCCCGGCGCTATCAGACCCGTAACCGAAGAACTCTATCAGGGGAAGGTGAAACTTATTGGCCAAACAGCCATGTTTTGAGCTTTTTTCTGAAGGCCATCAGGCTCTCACTCTTTCTTAGGGATAGTGGAAGGGCACCTCTGTGGGAGACTACTTCCACAACAAGATAGCAGACATCTACAACAACTTCGACCCACAGTCAACCAACTTTGGCTACTTCCTGACACACTGACGACTCCCACAGCTACCTGCTCACTGATTGGACACTGCTCATCATGCCAATCCACACAGCCATCATGACCTTGATTTATTCTGTAGCACTGATTGACCCCTGCCTCACCAAGCCTTCAATTTGGTACAGAAAGAAATCAGCAGAGCAGTCATCTACATCCTCAACTCATCCATCACCACTGCCACCATCCCCGATGTATGGAAATACACAGAGGTTAAAACCCTCCTGGAGAAACCATCCGCCGACCCTAGTGAGCCCCAGATCTAAGGCCCTATGTTGCTACTTCCCTTCCCTGCCAATGTTCTGAAGAAAGCCATCAATCGTAGTGTATCAATGGGGGGGGGGAAAGAAGCAGTGGTCCACTCAGCTTCCAAAGGTTAGTACAACAATATCAGGGTAGGGGGAATGGACCACTTGTCCTGTGCACCAGGGTCTTTTAGTTTACGTGGTTGGTCATCCTTAAAAAACCCTCATATACGTACACTGGCGTTAGGCGGTATATCTTGATTCTCCGCCGTCGTGTATCGTAATAGCATGATCATTGGGCTTTTTTTTGTCCAAATGCTAACCTCCCCATGGAGGAAGACCAACTGGTTGTGCAGTAGTGGTCAGAAATATCAGAACGAGGGTGTGCTCGTGCTCAGTGAACTGTGATGTTTAAAATTCCTAATGTCAAATCCCGTGTCCTTTATTCTTGAGATACATGACAGAGGGAAATTAAAAAATGGTGGTCGTGCATGTGAATAAACTTGATTATTAGTTTAATGCACTGGTAAGGGTCTAATGTGATCTGGTCAACATGTTTCAGCCTCATGCAGGGTCTAGAGGCTTTCGTCAGGACCAAAATGGATATGAGGGAGCAATTTTTGGCTCTCCACAGGTTTTCTAGAGGTGGATATTCGTACTCACCACCTTCGTTTTCGGGGAGTCAGACCGATTGTATCTGTTCCTGTAAAGACAATCATGAATTTTATGATAGCCTAACATAATACTGGTATATGTACCGTGCTAAAACGATATTCAAGTGCTATTTACCCCGTTTACACCAAAATCATTAGTAGATTGTCGTGCGCAACATTCGCGCCTTTATTTACTCAGCACAGGGTGCATGTTTAAATTAAAATAGCTAAATACGGAAGGGTTTAGTAAACGTTATCTCGGTTCTCTTAGTGGCATGATGCATATTTGTCGGGGCGTGTTAAAAAAGCCGCTGTGGTAGTGCGGTTAGTCTATCGTTATTTCTCTCATAAATGCTCGTCGTCTGATTATAAAGCGAGCCGTTATGGTTGAATGATTGATCTATCGTAATTTCTCTCATAAACGGCTCGTCGTGTGATGATAAAAAGCTTAAATTGTAGTGAATGGGAAGGTAATTACGTAAACCCGTGTGGACTTACAGCGTCGCCGTTTGTTTATACAGCGTTAAAAATCAGAACTTAAAAAACAAAGTGGGGTAGTCAGTTACCTTGTTTCACAAGTTGGACATCTTCCTTCAGGGTATCTGTCAGTTAGGTGAAAGCCATTTGCTGTAGGAAAGGGGAAATAGTTAGGTTACTTTACTCACTGGTTACCGCGACGTGGAGACTTGCCTCGGCGTCGCTTACCGGCTACTCCGGCAGAATCGCTTGTTCTGAAGATTAATATAGGGTCTCTTGTTTGTGGAACCTAGATTGAAGCAGACAATCTAGGTTCCACAAACAAGAGACCCTATATTAATCTTCCCAAGAAGGAACAAAGAGCGATGGACGAACTACGCAAAAAGGATAACCTAATAATCAAACCAGCGGACAAAGGAGGAGCCATTGTTCTACTAACCAAACAAGGTTACCAGCAACAATGTACAGATCTTCTCTCAAATGAAAGATTTTACGCCAAACTAACTAATGATCCCACAAAGAGACTGCAAAGAACCATTGAATTAATGGTAGATGAGGCTGAGATTAACCAATGGATTTCGAGCCATGAAGCTGCCTTCCTAAAAACCAAATCACCAAGAATCCCGTATTTCTATTCCCTACCAAAGATTCACAAGAACAAGACTCCACCTCCAGGACGCCCAATAGTGTCAGGAATTGGTTCCGTGCTAGAACCACTTTCTCAATTTGCCGATCAATTCCTGAAACCCCTGGTACAAAGGACACCCACTTATTTAAAGGATACCCGTGATCTCCTTAATCTACTGGAAGGACAGATCTACAATGAGCACACCATGCTCCTGGTAGGTCTAGATGTAGAGAGTCTTTACACTAGCCTACCCCAACAGAAAACCCTAGACACTCTTGAGGATATCCTTTTCACAGATGACTGGACCTACAAAACACCGAGACATTTCGTATTGGAATGCTGTAAACTAGCCCTCAAAGAAAATTATTTTGAATTCGAAGGAACCCTATTTGGACAATGCCATGGAACTTCGATGGGAAGTACATTTGCTCCCAGTGTAGCAGGACTGTACGTGAGCAATTTTGAACAAGAGCACATACTAACCGCCATTAATCCATTCCACCAGGGCATCAAGTTTTGGCGACGCTACATAGACGATGTATTCATGATATGGGAAGACAGTCAAGCAGCTCTAAATAATTTCCTAACATGGATAAACACCAGAGACGAATGTCTCAAATTCACATCTACAGCAGATAAAAAACAACTGGATTTTCTGGACATAACCATCTTTTCCAAGAATGGTACACTGCACACCAAAACTTACTATAAACCGATGGCAAGGAACAGCTTTCTTTCCTATAACAGTTTTCATCCCCGACCCCTCAGAGACAATCTTCCTTACAGTCAGTTTTTACGTCTAAAACGTAACTGCAGTAACATAGATGACTATAAACAACAAGCAAGAGGTCTAGAGGATCAACTCAAGAAGAGGGATTATCCAATCAAGACTATAAAAAGATGTCAGAAAAGAGCCCGCAATCAGCCCAGAGAGAATCTACTTTCTACTGTGCAGAGAGAAGAACCAAAAGATCTCCTCACGTGTGTTACAACTTACAACACCGAATCAAACGCAGTGAAGAAAATCATTAACAAAAACTTGCGAATCTTGACTTCGAACACATTGAAATGGCCTAAACCGAGATTTGCCCATAGGAGAACCAAAAATATCAAAGACATTTTGGTCCACACAAGACCTAGAAACATCATCTCAAGGGAAACCTTAACAACAGTATGGAATTTGAGTCCAATAGTGGGACACTACCCTTGCGGCACATGTTCAGTATGTAAGCTCACAAAAGTGACCAAGACCCTACAACTACTCCCTAACCTAAAATGGGAACTACCTCACCATACGAACTGTAACACCACCCATGTGGTGTACATGATTGTCTGCCCATGTGGCTTGAGATACATAGGTATGACGTGCAGGAAGATCAAACAGCGGATCATCGAGCATCGAAGTAACATCACATGCAATAGAGCAACAACGCAAATGACTAAACACTATATTGAAGCCAATCATACCGCAGAAGACCTACACTGGGTAATCATAGAGACCCAAATGTTTAAAGGCCACAATGTTGAGCGCGTACTTTTTGAAAAGGAACAACGCTGGGTCCATCGTCTCAAGACAGACAAAGAAGGTCTGAATGATTCCATACCTTGGCACGCCCTTAATAAGTGACAGTGACGACTACTCATCAGGAATACACTCATGTGGTAAGAATCATCGAATACAGAAGACCCAATGAAAAGGTCCTTGACAACCCCTAGACTCCGAACACAACAATACATATGATGACATCATCACACTCAGTACCAACAAGAATCATTTTTGAAGCACCATGAATATGGTAATCAAGATGCAGAAAGTGTCAGCTTCAACAATTGCACATACTGGTCGTAGTGCACCATCGACGCTTAGACTGGCTACCAGCATACAAATTGCCAAAAACTACGTTGCCTACCATCAGTGCTACTGACCATGCTAACTATGACCGAGAAATGTCTATTCTGTTGGCGCTATTAAATATGACATGAAGATAAAGTAATTTTAATAATTCCAATCTTCACACGCGTATATCTCCCATATATTTATCCCTAACAAGCAACTATGCCAACCACGAGTACCATCACGAAGGCCAACCAGGACCGATTAGTCCTACTTTGATCTCAAGAGAGCCGGTCTATGTAACGTGAGCCCAACCGGGAGCACGTTAACCCAGGGAAAACGTCAGAGTCAGAACAAGCGATTCTGCCGGAGTAGCCGGTAAGCGACGCCGAGGCAAGTCTCCACGTCGCGGTAACCAGTGAGTAAAGTAACCTAACTATTTCCCCTTTCCTGCAGCAAATGGCTTTCACCTAACTGGCAGATACCCTGAAGGAAGATGTCCAACTTGTGAAACAAGGTAACTGACTACCCCACTTTGTTTTTTAAGTTCGATTTTTAACGCTGTATAAACAAACGGCGACGCTGTAAGTCCACACGGGTTTACGTAATTACCTTCCCATTCACTACAATTTAAGCTTTTTATCATCACACGACGAGCCGTTTATGAGAGAAATTACGATAGATCAATCATTCAACCATAACGGCTTGCTTTATCATCAGACAACGAGCATTTATGAGAGAAATAACGATAGACTAACCGCACTACCACAGCGGCTTTTTTAACACACCCCGACAAATATGCATCATGCCACTAAGAGAACCGAGATAACGTTTACTAAACCCTTCCGTATTTAGCTATTTTAATTTAAACATGCACCCTGTGCTGAGTAAATAAAGGCGCAAATGTTGCGCACGACAATCTACTAATGATTTTGGTGTAAACGGGGTAAATAGCACTTGAATATCGTTTTAGCACGGTACATATACCAGTATTATGTTAGGCTGTCATAAAATTCATGATTGTCTTTACAGGAACAGATACAATCGGTCTGACTCCCCGAAAACGAAGGTGGTGAGTACGAATATCCACCTCTAGAAAACCTGTGGAGAGCCAAAAATTGCTCCCTCATATCCATTTTGGTCCTGACGAAAGCCTCTAGACCCTGCATGAGGCTGAAACATGTTGACCAGATCACATTAGACCCTTACCAGTGCATTAAACTAATAATCAAGTTTATTCACATGCACAACCACCATTTTTTAATTTCCCTCTGTCATGTATCTCAAGAATAAAGGACACGGGATTTGACATTAGGAATTTTAAACATCACAGTTCACTGAGCACGAGCACACCCTCGTTCTGATATTTCTGACCACTACTGCACAACCAGTTGGTCTTCCTCCATGGGGAGGTTAGCATTTGGACAAAAAAAAGCCCAATGAACATGCTATTACGATACACGACGGCGGAGAATCAAGATATACCTCCTAACGCCAGTGTACGTATATGAGGGTTTTTTAAGGATGACCAACCACGTAAACTAAAAGACCCTGGTGCACAGGACAAGTGGTCCATTCCCCCTACCCTGATATTGTTGAAAGCCATCAATCACCAGCTCACAGATCACCTAATAGGAAACAATGCTACTGGATGCCTCCCAGTCCATCTGCTGCTCCAACCACAGCACAAGACCACCTTGATAGTCTCAGCTGACTACATCAGAACCACCCTCGACCAAGGTGAGAAAGCAGCAATGATACTCTTGACCTCTTAGTGGCCTTCGACACTATTTCCCACCACACCCTCATCACCAGACCCCATTAAATCAGCATCAGAGCAAACGCCCCAAAGTGGATCACCTCCTTCCTCACAGGATGCACACAGAGAATCCACCTACCTCCCTCCAACTCTGAGCATCATCTGCAGGGTCCCCCAAAGATCTTTCCTCATTCCATCCTCCTCAACACCTACATGGCTCCATTGGCGAGCAGCATCCACAGCCACTGACTCAACATCATCTTATACACCGACGACACCCAACTCATCCTCTCACTCACAGAAGACACTACCACCACCATATCCAATACTGGAATGCCATGACCAACATCTCCGACTGGATGAGAGCCAACTGCCTGAAGCTGAACATGGACAAGATGGAAGTGCTCATCTTCGGGAAGGAACACCTCTCTATGGGGCAGCACATGGTGGCCCACTGTACTCGGACCCTAACCTACCCCCACCGACCACACCTACAACCTCTGTATCATCCTGGACAGCGATCTCTCCATGAAGCACCAGGTCAATGCAGTAGCCTTCTCCTGCTTTCACACCCTCCGCATGCTTTGTAAGATCTTCAGATGGATACCCATCAGCGTGAGGAAAACAATGACTCATGCCCTCATCACCAGCTGAATGGACTATGGAAATGGACTCTATGCTGGAACTATCACCTATCTCCTCAAACGACTGCAGACCAGACAGAACACTGCAGCCATCTCCCTAAACAGACCAGCATAAGCATCACACCCCACATCAGAAGCCTCCACTAGCTCCCAGTCCAGAGGAGATGCCAGTTCAAGCTGATGACCCACGTCTAATAGTCCCTCCACTATACGGGACCCTCCTACACCAATCACTAAATGAACTTTCACCAATTGGTCAGACGACTACTATCTGCCTCTCTCGCCCACGCACACGTCCCCCAGATTCAGCGGAGCTGCAGTGGAGGTAATTTTTTTCCCTACCTCATTGCAAAGTTGTAGAAATACCTCCCACTCCTCCTCCAAACCTCTTATTCGCTCACTGACTAGAGGTAGGGACTTCAACTAAGGCTCACTAGACCTCAGCACCTGGATACCGCCTGTGGCGATAAGTCACAATATACAAATGTTGATTGATTGACTGATCCCCCAGCTCTTTTAGGCCATTTATGTATTTATTGAGGCAGTAAGTGGATAGGCAGAAGACAATCCTGAAAACAAGAGAAATGATTTGCTGCTGTGCATGATGCAGAGGCTGTCCAGCACAGGGAGCTCACCTGACTAATGTCCTATTCCCAGGCTCTTGTAACTCCCCACACCTGTTGCAAAGTTATCCTGTGCCATGGGCACCCCCAACCTTTTTGCTGACTGGTACTGGTGGCAACTGACTCTGACTGACCCTGAGCTCTGCCTAACCAGGCTCAGTGCTATGCTGATGACACACTCGGAATACAGTGAAAACACGTACATACAAATAGGGTACACTATTGCTTAGGGAACTCCTATGATTGATATGACCGTCCCAATAAGGCCCTGGTACATAATAGGGTAGGGGGGTTGAAACTCCCTAGTATATAATAGGGCATGGCAGTTTAAAGGCCCTTTCTGCACTTGCGTGTGTGCACTGCTGAAACCTGAGGTCAGTTTATAAGCAGCCCAGTGTTGCACGACTGCTTTTAGAATGCAAATTGTGCCCAAACTCGACTTCGGTGTTTGGGGTACCTAAAAATAATTGATAAACTACAATGTTTGGGCATATTAGGTACCCCCCAGGTTCTCCCCTACATGTACCAAGGGTGTGGGTTCAGGTATTTATATGGAGGAGCTTTGTAAAATGAGTTTTACATGCCCTGGGTTTATTGAAATTGCACATTTCACTCTCAACATTGTGGTAAAGTGCTCACCAAAATCGAGTTTTGTGCTAAGAACACTGTGGAGTAAGGATCTGAAATATTCTTACATATTCAGAACCCCTAATTTCTCCCCTAGGTGTTCCAGGGGTGTGGGGGTCATGTCGAAATAGGCAGGAACCTCATAAAATATGTTTTATGAGCCCTAGAGTTGGAAAAATGGCCTAACGTATTTTTCCCATTGTAAATACCCAGCCACGCAGGTTAACATGGCAAGAAGTTATTAAATAATAACTAACATTAAGGAGGTGATAAAAATATCATTCACGGAATTCCTAGAATGGTATTGAGAAATCCAACAATAAGGTATTGTTGAATTTATCCTATCATGTACAGACAAGAAGTTATGAGACTTTCTTGTCTGTAAGGCAACATTCAACCTTCCAGTGGTCTGTCCTGATTGGTCAGAGTTAAGTGGATTAGCCAGGCTCCTTTGATGAGGTGATAAATAGCCCCTGGGGTTAGAAAGCTCTTTTGAAAGGGCAGGGTTCTGCTGTATAGGAATGCCAGAGCAAACAATGTTCCTCAATGGAAGGAGGAGACAGGCAGGACAGTTTAATTTACAAATCTATTGTTTGAACCCAGCCAGACGGTAGGATTAAGAAAGGAATGAGCAGATGCAAGGTGGGGAAGTCTATGGAGATTAAACATCCTGAGGGTGTGTTTAGCCAGCTCTTCTCTCTCTTGTGGGAAATCCGCCATGATGAATTTTGGAGAAATGCTGCTCTATGGGATAAGATAGTGCCACACTTTGGAGGATGTGGGCATACCCTGGGGTGTTGCCCTGCACCTCATTGAACAGGTGTACCCTCCTGCTTGGCCCAGAGAACTTTGAATACATATCTGAGAGAGGCAGAGCCTCTCAGATCTGCTGCTTGAAATTTAAGGAAGAAGAAGGGTCCATGCTGGAAGTTTGATTTGCACCAACCAGGCCCTGCACAATGACTGCTGCCCCTGCTACACTGTCTGCAGCCCTGTGGACCAACCTTGCTTCAAAAGGACTAAAGAGTGGACTTCCTGCATGATGCAGGTTAATAGGGTTCACCTGGAACATCACCACGAACAATCCTCAGCCTGGAGTACTACCAATGGATTTGTAAGGATTTTGTCCCAGTGGATTGTGGGAACTGAAGTACCAACCTTTCAAGGACAATCTTGGAGCTTCCAACCCCTTGGAGTACGTTTTGGACACTTTGGGGCCCTCTAAGGAGATTCAGGAGGAAGTTCCAGAAGTTTGAAGCAACTTTGGAAAAAAGCTCCATAAGTGGCCCGGCTTGACCTGGCCTCATTTGCGAGCCGGCCTGCTGTTCAGGTTTGTCCCGCTGAAAAGCTACGAAGGACCGACTTCCAGAGTTTTACTGGGAGTAAGATTAAACCCAAGCCAGCGAACCATCACCGAATTCAGCCTGGTGACGAGCAACAAGGGATCCCTGTAGAAAAAAGCTCTGTAAAAGTTTTTATGACACGAGAGTCAAGCCACCCACCTTCAACCGGGAGCCGGCTTGGATCCCTCATTCATGATGCAAGAAAGCTCCAGAGGTCTGAGTTCAATAAGTTTGGCCCAGAGCTTGTTGCAAGGCAAGCTGGTAAACCCTCACCGAATTCAGACTGGCTGAGAGCTTTGAGGGACCCCAGGAAGCAGCTCCAGAACAATTTCTAAGTCCAATGGTAAAAACCAGGACTGAGACTTACCGCAAGGAGTAGCCGCCCAGGACGAAAATTTGACTTTGTCCCAGTCTAGAATGATATGATGTCCCAATAGGTGCTTTATGTTTCTATGTACTACATAGTGCTACATCTTTAAAAAGGTAGATCTCCAATTCTCTACATTGAATTATTTTTCGTTTTGGTGTCATTTTAAAGATGAAATTATTTCCCATTTTTATAAATTGTTGATGGATTTTTATTGTGTATGGTGTCTTAATTATTTACTGACTTGGTGTTTTTAAATGCTTTACATACCTGTCTTGAAGTTATGCCTGTCTGCTTGCAGCCAAGCTACCAAGAGCGGAGCATGAGAATAATTTTCTAAGACCTGTACTGAGCCCTCTATTGTGTTAGTGGCTTTATTGCCAGTGGTAGATATATATATGTACTACTACTAATAACCCACTTTCCAACAACACCCATTGGATTTGTTTTTTCTGCTCCTGTGTCTCACCCCCTTCAGGAAAGGTCAGCCCTGCTCCTTCTATCAACAAGCCAGTGCAGGAGGAAGTAATGTTGTTTCTCATATCATCTAGATATGGCGCACAGAGGATTTTTGGGAATGAATCTCAACAATCAGGGACAGGCAGGACAGGGCTTTGAATTCAGATGTGTTTGGAACTTGTTATGTACATTTTGCATTTGAGCATATGCTTTGTTTCATTTAGGATTATGTTGTATGGTCTTATTATAACTTGATATTTCCGTTTGACATTTCCTTTCAGGTGCATCTATTGAGTGGATCGCTGCTTTAATTACAGTACCCTTCAATGGATTCAGGCAGTATATTTTTTACTTTACAGTTTTGACTGACTCAAAAAACTTATCACTGTCATTCATATTCTCACCAAGCCATATCATTCGTCCAATTCTACAAGCTACAGACATAATTTTCAATTTTAGGGTAAAGCAAGTAGCATTTGCAGATTTAGGATGGACCCATGAAGCGGTGAGATTGCTGGGAGCCTGTTAATATGATACATTCTGATGCATGTACCATGCTACATACATACCACTACAGACTGTATCTTAATGTTGAAACTGCTTTGGAAAAATCAACTCTATCAGAATCGAAGAATACATTTTACCTTCTGTTTTTATGTATGAGGCAAATTCACATAGGCATTTATGTGTATCATATTTAGTCCTTCCAGAGTACTACTTGCCATGCTCCTTAAATGTATGTTTAACCTAAAGGTCACTGTTAGAAATTGGGTTTCCAGTTGGCAGAGGTAAGCAAACACTCTGTCCAAGAAGGAACCACAATCCTAGTCAGGTTAAGTCAGATACATACTAAAAGATAACCTGTGCTCACCCTCTGGCGGCTTGGCACAGAGCAGTCATGCTTATCTAAAGAGTCAATGTGTACAGTATTTGTGCAACACCACACACAGTAACACAATGAAAACACCACAAAAAGAGTACACAGTAATTTAGAAAAGCAGGCAAAAGTTTTACAAATAAATCATGACCAAAATGAAAAAATTCCAATAAGCAGAAGTCGAGATATGAATTTTAATGGATAAAGAGAGTTCTAGTACTTAGAAGCAATAAACACCAATGGGGGTTATCTGGTCACGCTGGACAGGGGCAAAGTCAACAGTTCAGGCCCACCACGATGCAAAGTAGACCAGGGACAGAAGACATGTAGGCCTGGTAAAAAGAGTACCTTAATCCACGTTTGCAACAGCGAGATGCGGGGTGCAAACGAATGATGTGCCGATGTCGAGCCTGCAGTCAAGGTGATGTGTCATTTTTTTCCATGCAGTGGTGGAGATGCATTTGCTCCATAGACAAAGTGTTGAGCGCAGATGCATTGGTCACAAAGTGCGATGCACCAGTTTCTCCATGCAGTTTAGGGGTTTTGTTTATCTGTCCATACTGCTGCATCAGCAATGCCCGGCTTCGATGTGTCAGGCTCAGGGGGTGATGCATTGGATCCCAGAGTAATGTGCCAAGTCTACTCCCACAACAGGGTTGATGCACTGGTTCTGCAACACGCAGACTGGAGATGCGTTGATTTCTCTGATGCAAGTATCTGGGTCCACCTCCAATAGACCAGGCATAAGAGCAAGGGTAGAGACTTTGATAACCCTGAGTCTCAAGCAACAGGAGGCAAGCCGACGAGCCCTAGCAGAGCGCTTCAGTTGCAAGGCGGAGTCTAGCTTTCCCTTAGCAAGATCAGAGAGCAGCAGGGCAGCACAGTAGAATAGCAGGCCTTTCAGATCAGCAGTCCATCAGAGTATCAGTCCTTGATACTGCACAGCAGTTCTTCCAACAGAGTTCAGTTACAAGTCCAGAAATGTCTGATCTAGTGAGGTCAGCGACCCATTACCCATATGTGCCTTTGAAGTGGAAGTGACTTCAAAGAAGGGTCTTTGAAGGGCACAGAAGCCCTTTCTTCCTATCTTTGGTTCCTGACTAGCTGGAGGGAAAAATCAGCCCTTTGTGTGGGTACAAGACACTCCCTATTCAGGTGTAAGTGTCAGAAGATCCCTCTCTTTGTGCCCAGGAAGAGCCATCAGAATGCTGATGGGTACTCAGACACACCTAATCTTACTGTGTTTGTGGCTGTCTAGAGGGCATGCACACAGTGCAGCTGCCACCCACCCAGATGTGTATTGGAGACAGGCTGCAGGCATACCAAGCTGTAAGAGCAGAGAAATGTCAACTTTCTAAAAGTGACATTTCTCAAATAGTAATGGTAAACTCAACTTTACCAATAAAGAGGATTTATCATTACCATTCCAAAGATATAAAACATCGACAACCACTCATTTCTAATCAGGAATTACATCTTAAAACTGTATTAAGAAATTCCCAATGTTAACCTATGAGAGGAGTAGGCCTCAGAGTAGTAAAACAACAATTCAGTTGTTTTCACTACCAGAACTTGCAAATTGCTAATGTACATGGCCTACCTTTTACGTACAGAGCACCCTGCTCTATGGGCTACCAAGGGCCAACCTAAGGGTTGACTTATGTGTAATAAAATGGGAGTTTAGGGCTTAGCAAAGGGTTTTAAATGGCAAGTCGAGGTGGCTCTTAAAGGGTTACTTGTGTGAGTGGCACAATCAGTGGTGCAGGCCCACTAGTAGCAATTAATCTACAGGACCTGGTTATATATTATACCACTTGACAAGGGACTTGCAAGTAAATTACATATGGCAATTTTGTATATACCAATGTTACCTTGTTTAGGGGGCAAGCACATGCACTTTAGCATTGGTCAGCAGTGATAAAGTGCTCAGAGTCCTAAGGCCAACAAAATGATTCTACAAAAAGTGGAGGTAAGCATGCAAAAAGTATAGGGGAAGACCACCCTAAGGATGACAGGCTTAACAGTCACTAGTTGTAATTCTGCCAGGTTTGCATTAATATTTCAGCTTTCTGAGGTCTATATAATTAATCGCAACGTTGTCTGCAAATATTTGTGCGCACCGATAATTACATGCAATGACCCATTACATGGTTTTTTTAAGTGCCTTGGTCACATTTTGTGCACAGACATTTTATGGTCTTGTTACTGGGGCCCTGGACTTTATCACGGATATACTGCATTGCATAATAACTGACACCACGCGGAGAGGTGATTTTGAGATTCACTCCTGAATATTAATTTAGTTGGTGGAAATTTGTGATAAATGAAGAAATAGTTTTTTTGTATCCTTTAGCTTTTCCCGTCATCACAAGCACTTTTTTTCCCCAATCGCATTTCACCATATTTTTTCCTACTGATTTTGAAGAGTGAAGTTCCTAGAGGGGGCGGTATTTCCTTCACACTGATAATCCCGGATTCGGGTGTAAACTCCTGCTTGCTCCCAATTCAAGATTAGAACAGAGCTCGTAATTTATTATGAAGTTGTTCTGAAGCCAACAGTTGGAGTTCTTAAATAAAATCACGGTTCATAATGAAAATAAGTAATCAGATGCTGAGCTGTCCTTGTTCTACAAACTTCAGTTACAAAACTTTTGCAAAGTTTTTGCTGGGCGATGATACTAAAAGTCATCAGTTATTGCCCACTGTGTATAATGTCCTGCAAAAAAAGAGTTTACCGCAGTGCTCAATTTGAGCCAGTGGTTTCTGGTGTTCAGCACCGGCGCCTAATTGTCAACACCGGCACCTATGACAGACTGTGGGAGGTGCTGTTTTTGTCTAATTTAGAGACGAGGGCAGTAACAGTTGTTCATTAATTCGATATACATAAAACATGACTAATAACTGGTGTCCAAGCCATTCATATAGCTTTGCGGGCCTAGTATAGTCTGAATTGTTACACTTGTAGGGGTGTAATGGCACTTAGTTCTGTCCTATTGTCTCTTGCAGCACTGGCAGGATCAATGTGTGGTGCAAGCTGCAGTGGCCCCGACGAGGGCCCTGGCAGTTATTTTTTTGATAAATTAAGCACTGTTACATTTACATTTGTGTCTCTAAACAATTTCAGGACGTACGAAATGCCAAAGTCTGCCATATCGAGATCCATATTGAAAATTTATTGTTTTGAGTGTATAGTTTGCTTTCCAAATATTTCTTCTCCTTGTAAGGTTACTTAAACAAATACTATCCCTTTACATTTACCACAGCTGTTTGCCTTTTAAATTCGCCCTGAAGTTACCCATCACAAACTCTCTAAACACATTGTCTGACTGATGTTATTACCTCCAGTTTTGACGGGAATGTGAAAAATCCCTCTGGTATCAACTCCTGCCTATTCTCCGAGGGGCATATTAGCAAGGAATTGTGATATTTATCGCAAAACGCGCTTAGCGCGTTTATTGTTATTGCTGGATATCTTAGCGGGGAAGACATGCTATTAGCAACGTCTATCTCCATTGTGCTAATATATCCAGCGATAGCGGCAAAATGCCTGAATATCGCTGGAAATCCAGCGTTATTCACGCATTAACGCCAATGGGGACTTAACCTGACAATCCACCTCCCATTGATGACACAGGTAAGTAACGTTTTGAGCAGGTGTTAGATTCTGGCGATAATCACGTTTAGTGCAACTTTTTTTATCGCACAGCCTGCGTTGCTAATAGGCAATAGCTGTGTTAGCGACTGCTTTCAGTCGCTAACAGTTTGGGTACACCACTTTGCATGTCATTAGCGATAAATATCGCGGACATGCAAAGCGGGCCCCAAACCGGTCGCTATCGCCTGAAAGCTGTCGCTAACAAGCTAACTGCTGTTAGCGACAGCTTGCTAATAGGGCGATGAAAAAATCGCCGATTTAGCAGCAAAAAGTGCCGCTAGAGCGGCGATGAAGGCCTTGCTAATATGCCCCCAAGTGCTCCTGGCACAACTCCAATTTCCCTCTACCAGGAATAATACGTTCCTTCCTGTCTGCCAAATCTTCTCATTCCTGTTATAATGTATGCACAGCTATATGTTTGTTCAAACAAAATCAAAATAACTCTATCACAATCTTTGAATAAATTCTTAGATACTAGATGAAAATGATTGTTTCTTTATTTTTTCAACAGAGCGTATGATGTGCTGCTTGCTGAGAGGGCACATTTTTGTTTCCAATCCAATGTACATTATTATTATGCAAACACAAATTGATTGTGCGATGCAGATGCAATGTCTGTCGTGTCACCTGTCTGCAATGTAACACCTGATGTGACCAACAGCTGAAATTTTAGAAACGCCAATATCCTGCTGGGTGTGCTCTGGCCCTGAAGAACAAATGTGTGGCGAAAATCTGCTGGATCAAGTGACCTGTCAGTTCTTCACACCAGACCGGATATTTCCAGGACGCGGACATCTGTCCGTTCTGTCAGCAACCTGCACGTGCCTGTCAGAGTGGAGCACTCCCCGGGATTCGTCTGTATTACCATCTGTGGAAGAGGCCTCTGTGCTTTATGACTACGTGAGTTATGTGTTACTGAGGCAAATGTTGAAGAGGTGTCGAGAACTTGATACATAATAGCTGGCGTAGTAACTGTGCCTATTGCAGCCAATCATATTTGAAATGCTTAATCTGTAAAAAAAAAAAAAAAAAAACAAGTGCACGGGCCCAAAGTTTTTCATAGGAATCCTAAATTCTAAGGCTGTCTTCTATTGATTCCACCACACGCCTCTTGCTTCCTCCATCCTACACTTCCTGTTTCTTTATCTCGATCGTGTAGTTATTTTTCGTCCCTGCTTTTTCCCTTCATCATTCTGTTCATAGCTTTTGATTACTTCTTGTTTTTTCCTTTTTTCCCATTCTCTGTCTTGCCCTCGGTGGAAGTCTGATGGGTGGTTTCTCGAAAAATGAGCACCTGTGCCCTCACCCACACCCACAGGTACAAAATGAGAACTGCCCGGTATTTCTTCTATGTAGGACATTGGAAGGCTCTCCCTATAGCAATGCACGCAGGTAGCAAACAAACACATATGCTCTGTCAGAAATTCACAGAGCGCGGCCGATTCAAATTTGGAATGTTTATTTCACAAATTATTTTGGAATTTTCCTTCATGGTTTATCACTCGTTAACAGTGTATGTGTAGCTCAAACCTAGCCAAAAGTTATTGGAGCGCTGTAAAGGGTTACAGACAAGCCTGAAGTTAGCGAGTAGTAATGGAGGAAGGTTAATGCACTGTGATGTGTTCTTTATGGGTGGGAGTATTCTATTCCTTCTGAAATTTGAGCAGCGTTGAGTAGTCCTGATGAATAGGGGGATGTTGTTCCAGATCCTGGGTACACAGATGGAAAAGACTTCTGTCTTGTTTTTCCATGTTTACAGTTCTTAGTTTGCAGTCTACTGCTTTTCTGGCTGCGGCTGTGCCTCAAACCAGCAGAGATGGTGAGCTTGCCTGCAAGATAAGCGTGGGTGCTGGTTGTGATGGTGTAAACTTATAAATGCTTGCAAACTATTTAACAATTTAAAGTTTTGTATCTGCACTGTGTTAAGACATGTAGACAAGATACGAATTGTATATATGTAGGGAGAATGCACCTATGTTTCAAAAAGTATGAAAGATTTAGAGAGGATAATAACATACCCATAATACGTCTCCTTATTTAGTGACAATTAAGATGGCCATATTTACTATGATTTTGTGTCATGGGTTCGTCACTTTTGTGGTGCAGCCCCAGCACAAAATCATATTTGGCACTTTGCTTGGCTTTGCATGGCATAGGAAATATAAAGTAACACAACGCAGCATGTGTTGGAATTTGGCAATTTATGTACTCACGTGGACTGATTTTACGTTATGATATGTTAGCATTTAGAAGGCTATGATTAGCAGTAACCGCTTGGCCTAAAATGTGCCCCATGGAGTCATATTTACAATACAAGCTTAGATTAGCATTTGCGGTGCCATTTTGTATTTGTAGGCTATGTTAGGTGGTAGCTGATTCAAGCTCCTTATTTCCGTATTCCTGGCCTTGACAAAAGACTGTGCTCAGCTATTTTTTTCTCTTGTGTTCAAGGCTAGATTTCAACTTACTAATAAATAGACCATTCTGCCTCCGCATGCCAATCCTCCTTCATAACCCTGCTCTCATGTTAGGAAAAGCCAGGCTTCGCAAGCAATCTTGGGATAATGATAACGTGTACCAGCTGTGCAGGTGGCAGCCCATCCTCCTGAGCTTTCTTTGTTCATGTATGGCTCAGGCCAGTAACTTTCCATTGGGGGCATGGTTGGGGTTTTCAGAAGAGTGAATATGTGTTGCCAAGTGTTGGGGAACCAGTCCCCTCCAAGACATCTACGGGTGCTGATTGGATTGGGCTCCACTGCAATGTAATTTACCAATAAACAATTGTTTGTATTCTCTACTGTCTGATCAACTCTTCACTTGTTAGGAAGACTATGAGGTGGTCGTAAGTGACCCGGGTGGCCCTTTACGGGTCGCTTCCTTCAGACGGTGCCCAACTTGGGGCCCCTCCATCGGGTGGCCTATCCTCCCCCGTAATCGGGTGTAAGGAGGATGGGGTTGCGTCTGGTCAGATGGGCAGATCAGGGTACCCTACACAATAGCGTTTTGCACTCGCAGCGCCCGCTTGTCTGTTTGGGAGGCTCCTCGTCTAGCAGTTTCCCGGGCTGGGGTCCTAAGAAGACGAAACCCTTGGATTTGACCCGTTTGGTCCAAAGAGTCGGCAGTGGAGAATAATTTTGCTTGGCCTGTGTGCACCAGGTGAGTTTATTCTGCCTTGTAATGAATATGGCATCATTTTGAATTCTAGTTTGTTTGAACTTGGTGGGTCTGCGGACCCTCGAGGTACAGAGTGTTTGTGAACGCTCTGCCAGGCCAACTGGAAATTCGGTCTATTCTTAAAAAGGGCGGGGGCGAGAGCCTATCCTCTTGTCTTGGTACAGTCTTCAGACTGTCTGGTGCAGTCTGCAGACTGCCTGAAATGGTTTTCGGACCGTCTTTATTTGTGTCGCTTGGTATGATATTTGTTCAGTGTGGGCGGTGAGCATGTCTTATATTAGGATGCCTTGTTTGAGTAAATTGGGGAGTTTGGATGTTGGTGTTGTTCTACCAAAGCCCGATTAGAGGA
The DNA here is from genome assembly GCF_964204655.1 of Triturus cristatus. Taxonomy (NCBI): domain Eukaryota; kingdom Metazoa; phylum Chordata; class Amphibia; order Caudata; family Salamandridae; genus Triturus; species Triturus cristatus. The sequence continues at coordinate 1,206,297,449 of NC_140591.1, read as the reverse complement.
GAGGCAGCCTGCTCCTCCAGAAAGTACCCCAAATTTTGACGTATACATCCAGTATGGTATTGGCCCTATTATGTTTAGCATGCTGTGGCATAAATATACGAGGGACAATGCCGACTTGCAGTGGCCACTCATAGGTACATTTGATGAACAAAAATGTAATTTCCTGCAGGACAAATTATTTGCTAAAAGGAGTAGACAGTCGATGTTTGACAATCTTCAGGTGTGGCAGAAAGAAGTGAAGCAAAGACGTATGAGGGCAGAGAAGGATGCCCGGAGGGGCATCGTGCAGATGGTGACGCAGAAAGCCATGGATTATGATAGAGAGAAAATAGAGAAGGGTATAGAATGTGCTTATAGGAAGTTTCGTTTGCAGAGTGATAAATGTTATGTAGCTCGAGATGATGCCATTGTTGAAGAACTATTAGCTACCCGACCCCCACCTCCCTATGCCCTGCAGAGGGTGTAACTGTTGTTGCGAAATCCCAACCACCAGACCCTGCACTTGCCGCTGCTGGTCTTCCTGCCTCTGGGTCGGCGGCTTCGGCCTCGGCCCTGCCTGCTTCCTCTTTGTCTGTGTCATCTGCCGGTGTGGGGGCTGCTAGCTCTCCTGATCGGTCTGATGCTCCCACTCCTGTTGTTTCCCCTTCTCTCACCCCTTCTTTGCAGCCATTGTTTATTTTAACCATTCTTTTTATTAAACAACAACTGAAGATTGGTACATTACAGAGGGGCCAAGCATTATACACTTTACATCATGCATGAATGGAAGGATATACAGACAGCATATATGGGTGGAACATCACCGCTGAGTAGGGTCATCATGGGCTACATTTCGAGGTGGTGTGCATATCTCTCCTCTAAAAGCATTCCACGGGTTCCAAATAAGCGACCACTTCCTAGGGCACCCTCGTGCCAGATACACTGTCTTTTCTCTAAACATAGAACAATCAAGATTTTTCTCCCATTCTTCCACCTTGGGTGGGTGGGCAGCCCCGCACAGTTGAGCTATATTTCACTTAGCCAGCATGTACCCAAGTGTGGCCCACTGAGTTTGTGAAGCATTTAAGTCAGTGGGCTCCCAGATGTTCAGGAGGCACCTTCTTATCTCAGGGTGGAGGGAGACATGCAATGCTTTGTTAATTATGTCATTTACCTGACACCAGTAGAGGCTGACATGCGGGCATTCCCAAATGATGTGCATAAAAGTTCCAGTTAGGTCATATCCCCGTTTACAGTCCCCAGCATCAGACCACCCCATGCGCACCAATCTAGGCCCAGTTAAGTAGGTTCTATGAAGGATTTTTAACTGAACTAGCCGCAGTCGTGCCGGGATGGCCATCACCTTAGGGGAGGAAACAGCCGCCTGCCAGTCATTGTCGTCAAGCTCTACCCCATCCTGTATCCACTTATCTCGCAAATGCGTGAGGGGGTCTACCATATGGTTGATTAACTTTCTGTATATTAATGATATCGCCTTATCTGGGAGGCATCCATCTAAGACTCTATCCTGGCCTCCGGGGGATCGTCTCCTCTGGGCAATAAGAACTGAAGTGAGTGTGATACTTGTATATAGCGAAAGCGCTCAGCTTCCGCCAGCTCAAACCCACTCTGAAGCGCGCTGAAGGACTTGATTTCCCCCTTTCCCCAGACATCCTTGATCGCTGAGATCCCTATGACATCGAACCCCTTCATCCTCCACAGGTCTCCCAACTTCTCTGAATCCCAAAGAGGGGTGGCTAGCGTTGGCCTGCTCCTCCACCCAAGAATTTTAGTAATGTCATGCCAGATTTGAACTGAATGCTTCATGGGGCCCGTCAACTGGAACTGCCGAGGGCGGGTGTACAATGCTCTACCATACGTGCCGCCCGGAAGGATCCACCTGTCCATGGCATATCCTGGGTCGTCTGCCTTTCCATAAGTGCCATGGTTGATCGCTGCCATATGAGCTGCCCAGTAATATCTCCTAATGTCTGGGAGGGCAATGCCCCCATCATACCAATGCAACGTGAGCTTATTCAAGGCAATTCGAGGCCTTCCGTCCCATAACATATCCCTCTGTAGGCTCTCGACCTCCCTGAAGTATCGTGCTGGAACTAGATCTAGAGCATTTTGTAGGGCATACAAGAACCGTGGCAACGCCATCATCTTGAACAGAATAGCTCTGCCCAAGAGAGAAATAGGGAGAGTCTTCCAGTGAGCAATGTCACTTTTGAGTCTGCGAAGAGGGGGAAGAAGATTTTGAGCATAGCGGGCCGATGGGTCCAGGGAGACAAAGATCCCCAGGTATTTAAATCCATCCAGGTTGATTTGTATAGGGCAGTTCCGTGGGGGGACAGGAGGGTCCCCACTAAGGACAAACAACAGGGATTTGCCCCAATTGATGGAGTATCCAGAAAATCTACCAAAGACTGCGAGAATATCCAACACCACCGCAAGCGAACCCCTGGGTGAGGCCAAGTAGAGTAAAATGTCATCCGCATACAAGGATATGCGGTCCTCCCAGCCGGGTGACCACCGCAACACCCTTATCATTGGGTCCCAACGGATCCAGGCGGCAAGGGGTTCCAAGGCCAGGGAAAAGAGAAGGGGTGATAGCGGGCAGCCCTGGCGGGTTCCCCGACCAAGCGCAAAGGAGGCGGAGACCTTATTGTTCACCACAACTTGAGCCAAGGGATTTGCGTATAAGAGACGCACCCACTGAATGTATTTCAGGCCAAATCCCAGTTTTGCCAGGACCGCCCATAGGTATGGCCACTCAATGGTATCAAAGGCCATGGTTGCATCTAGCGATACAATCACGGTCGGCTCCCGAAGGGTATGGGCCCTGGCTATCACTCCATGAACCCTACGTAGGTTCAAGGCTGTATTCCGATGCGGCATAAAGCCAGATTGGTCTGGATGTACCAGGCAGCCAATCACCTTCACCAAACGGTTAGCCAAGAGTTTGGCCAAGATCTTAGGCTCAGCGTTTAAAAGGGAAATGGGTCTATATGAGGCACAGTCGGATTTGGCTTTCCCTTCTTTATCGATGGTGACAATGGTCACTAGTCTTTGCTCCCGAGGCAACACTCCCGCCTCTCTAGATTCTTCGAACATAGATTTTAAATAGGGGGCTAATCTGTCTGGTTTCAGCTTGTAGAGCTCAATGGGAAGCCCGTTCGGGCCCAAAGCTTTCCCAGACTTCAGGGAGCGGATCGCAAGTGCGACCTCGTCGACTGTAAGGGGGCTATCCATGAAATTCCGGTCATCAAGGGTGAGACAAGGAAGTTTGATATTTCGCAATAGATCCTGAGAGTCTTCTACCGAATGGGGGGACACCGATGTATACACTGAGCGGAAATGCACCGCAAACCGGTCCACTATGTCCTGCGGCTCTGTGATTGAGACACCTCCCTGCACCTTCAGCTCCGGGACCAATCGACTGGCCCATTCCCTTTTATCTAGCCACACTCTGAGCTTCCCGGCCTTTTCTCCTAGGTCATAAAGTCTGCCCTGCTGCTCTCTACTGAGGGCTCTGGCTCTGTCTGAGGCCAATGCTTTATATTCATGCTGTTTCAGACTCAGCAGGTGGAGCTTTTCCGGGGTGACACCCGACTCTAAGTCCCTTTCCAGTCTATATATGTCTGCCTCAATCTCATGGACCTCCTTCTGACTGTCCTTCTTGGAACCAGATATCAATGACAGGGCCTGCCCCCGAATTACAGTTTTAAATGCCTCCCATAGAGACTGCGAAAAGGACACTGACCCTTCATTTTCTGAAAAATAATTGTCGATTGTTTTAATTAGCTCTCTACGGATCTTGGGGTTACGAAGATGCCAGGGACTGATTGGGTCAATCTTGCCGACTCCACCCATACTCATGTGCAAACGGACCCACACCGGCGAATGGTCTGAGATACCTCTGGCCAAGTGCTTAATTTCATTAATGTACGTGGCTTGCGCTGCTGGCATCAGGCAGTAATCAAGTCGGGATAGACTGTTGTGTGCCCCAGAGTAAAAGGTGTGTTGCACCTGATGTGGATGATGTATTCGCCAGCCATCAACCAGCCCCATTGCTTCAAGGAAATCTGGCTGCCAGCGCGCCGCCGGTCTCACCTCCCGAGGGGGGTATCTGTCCAATGTACCCGAAACCACTGCGTTAATATCCCCCCCTAAAACCAAGAGCCCATCCGGAAGAGCGAGAAGGGCCAAGCCAAGATCAGCAAACGTTGTACCATGCAAACCTGGAGGGACATAGACGGACATAAAAGTGGCAGGCCGTCCCTCCCACACCCCGGAGACACCAACATATCTTCCTCTCTCATCAACCCATGTAGAGTTGATTGTTAAAGGGAAGGTGTTTTTCATCAGGATACCAATGCCCCTAGATCCGGAGGTGAAGCCAGAGTGTGCAATGAGTTTGTATCCCCCCCTGTGCATCGCCCTACAGGAATTCCCGACCAGATGTGTTTCCTGGAGCAAAACAATGTCAGGGGAGTGCCTCTTGATGTATTGGAGAACCACACTCTGTTTGATTTTATCACCTAAGCCGTTAACATTCCAGCTCAAAACCTTTACGTTCTTATCCCCCATCCTGCCTGCAATGCCAACCGTGTGCCAAGAAGCCCCTGGCTCGTATTCGTTCTGCGACCCCTCTGTACATGTACCCATATACTGCACCGACAAAGTGAATGTACCAAACAGCAAACAAACCAACCACCCCCGTCCAACAACCCCCCACCCCGCTGCCCTGCACTTTGGGCTCAGAACTGCCCATCGGGAACCTGCAGAGTGCCTGTCGCCCTAACAAAGGTTCAAAGGAAGAAAAAAGTGGGGGAATGGCATGGTCCGTATCCCTGCCCCAGGTTATGCGAAGCGTGGCATCCCTGAATTAAAGGAAACTTATACCATCTAGCAGACCCCTTGCTCAGCAATAAAACGCAACTACCCCGGCCCACCCTCATTGTAAGTCCCCATTACTCAGTTCTATGTCGCCATCTCAGAGTTCCAATGGAGGCTGGTCTGCCGCACGTCTACCCCTCCTCATCTCGAGCTGCCCGGTTCTTCGCTCCGCAATGTTCAAGCCACTCTGCCATTGCTTCAGGCTTTTCGAAAAACCACGCTTTTCCCTCCGCCTCAACTCGGAGTCGAGCTGGAAACAGCATAGAGTATTTTAGACCCTTCTCTCTCAGCTTGCGCTTCACCGACAGAAAGGACTGCCTCTGTTTCTGTACTCTCTGTGTGAAGTCAGAAAAGAAGGAGACCTCCGCATTTTCGTAACGGAGGGGGGCTCCCGCCCTGGAATTCTGGAGAATAACATCCCTGTCTTGATAGTTTAAGACCCGAGCTAGTATGGCCCGCGGGGGAGCGCCCGGCCTGGGGACGGCCGCCCGGGACCCTATGTGCACGTTCAATGACAAAAAAATTGCTAAGGCCCTTGGGCTGTAGGTGTCGAAGTATGAGGTCCTCAACAAACAAGTCAGGGGATTGCCCCTCTGATTTCTCCGGAACTCCTAGGATGCAGAGGTTATTGCGGCGGAGGCGGCCCTTATAATCATCCAGCTTGAGATCAGTGTACTTGCGAGAGCACTGAAGGTCCTGCATCTCTCTTTGCAGTTGCGCGACATCAGCCACCAGGCCGGAGGTCGTCTTTTCCACCTGCTGGACTCTTCCGCTGAGTTTCCCCAGGTCAACCCTAATAAGAATAATGTCGATCGCCATGGAATCCATTTTGTGTTCCAGAGAGGCCTTAACCCCAGCGACAGCCTCCAGGACATCCTTGAGTGATGGCTCTTATACCTCTTCCGCCGGTTGTCCCTGACCCGGCTCTCCGGACAGCCGGTTCTGCTGGGCATCTTTTAACACGGTGTATCTGTCCAGTTTATTCACCTGTACCGGCTTTGTCCCACGGGACCCGGACCCCTTGACGCGATCCATCGGGATATGCGAGAGAGGGCTCAACGGGGCCGAAGTACCGAAGGGGGGACAAAAGGACCAATCCAGCAATCCACACCAGTAGAGTCAGCTATACCGAGCACCTGCGACAGCCCAGAATCAAGGGTCACCCCCCTGCTGGAGGCAGGTTCCGCAATCAGTAAGACCACAAAGGGCCGCCAAGCGGGAGGGCCCAGGGGGTCTCTCCCCACAGCGACTCAAGGGACTTGAGCCGTGCGCCCCAGTATCTCCACTGGTGCATCTAAGGCATGGGCGCGTCGATGCACGCGGCACCTACATAGCACGGCGCCCCCACCCAGGGGCAGCAGACCGGGCCAAACCCGCCCGCGGCCCCTGCCGCCACTGCGGGTCCCGGCTCACTCGTAGGGTGAAGGCCTCAGTCCCTCCGGGGCCAGAATCTCGGCTCTCCCGGCGGCCGGGCGGATCGGGCCGGCCCACCGCCAACCGCCGCCGTCTGTGTCTCGGAGGCTGTCTAGATGTAGCACCAGGCTGCCGTCAGGATTGACAGTGAGGCAGGGGTCCTCGGGGGAGCCAGCGTCTTACGCGGCCATCTTAGCCCCGCGCTGCGCAGTTATAGCACTGATGGTCCTGAAGGCTCCGTAAGGTGCCGGCCTCACAACGTTGCTTGGGCACTTTTGACCGTCATGCCAGCCAGTCCCCGCTTGGGCCGAGTGTGAAGAGCGACGCCCCGATCTGGGTGTCCGACAGTTATTCCCTCACAGGGGCAGCCAGCAAGAGGGCTCTCGTTGTTAGGAGCGCGCCGCCACCATGAACAAACCTTCGGCCGGTGCGCTCCACTTCATACCTTGATGCTTTGTTGCAGCCGCAGTGTTGAGGAGCAAGAGGTGTTTACAGTCCGTGTCCTGGTCACTCCCTCCGCTTCGCTGGCCGATGTCGTGGCGGACACCTCCAAGGCACAGTGCCCCCGCTCAACGGCCGCAGTCTGGGCCGCGCCCTCTCCTGGTCCCCGCGGCCACTGTGGGTCCCGGCTCGTGGGTTCAATGTAGGCCGCAACCTGCCGATGCTGAAATCTCGGCCTCCGAGCAGCTGGGTGAGTCGGGGTGGGCAGGTTGAAGGTCGCTACCGCTGAGGTCTTAAGAGTTGTCGAGGGATGGCACCAATATGTAGCAGGATAGACGTGGGGCAGGGATGCACGGAGGAGCAGAGACACTACGCGGCCATCTTAGCCCCGCGCTCGGCCACGCCCCCCCTTTGCAACCATTGTTAATGCTGCTGTCTGCTTCTTAATCTGTTCTGTCTCCCCCCAGTATGTCAACTCCGGTGCTGCTAAATGTTGGGGCGCCTGTGCTTGGAGAGGTTGAGGGTAATTGGGCAGTGGCGCTGAAATGGATAGGAAGAGCATTGATGAGATCAGATGTTGGAAACAAGGAGAAAAGAATTGTGGCTGAGCAGGCTGCGCAGTGGGCCCGGAATCCAATTTACAGTGTGGAAGATGAATGGAGTGTAATGAAAGATTATGAGCCGTTTGTACAGCAGCATGCCCTTAAGCACATTCCGGCTACGCTAATAGGATTGTGGGAACAGTGTTTTAATGGTGTAGCGCCAGAGATCATGTATGACATTCGAGATAGAGTGTCTGTTACTGATTTGGCCCAAATGATGTCTTTAGCAATGTTGCAACCCTGATTGGTTATCGTAGTATATTGCACCAGAAAACGACGACGTTGGGTGCGCAGTTCCCAATGAAGTAGGTACACCCCATTTACCATCCAGAGATCTTAAAGCAGCGTAATGCAGCAAATGTTGTGATTCAGCAACGGGTAGAGGCTCATTTTCAGGAGCAATGGAAGAGGAGTGAGGCACTATCTCTTAAAAGTCAGTTGCCGGATCCTAGGAGGAATCCAACAGCCTACTATAAGGAGTTGACGGAGGCAGCTTCCAATGTGGTAAGGACGCTAGCTGATATTGAGCTGTTTTTCGGACTCTTGGTACCGGTGGTTATTTGGAGACAGGTGCATACGCAGGATCATGCCATAGAATTAGGGAGGACTTGGAATGAGATAAGGGCATGGGATAAAGACCGGAAGCCTGGCGAGAAGCTGAGGGCTAAAATATTAGCTCTGCCGGGTTGTATCATCACTTATATGCAATCCCTTATTCGGTCTAGATGAGCAGATTGGGACAAGTAAGCAGCGTGCCATCAGAAGAAGGATGAAAGTGTGTCTGATTTGTTTACTAGGTTTGAAGGTTTGTTATTGGACTTCAGTGGCCAAGACTTGTCGGTGGAGGGTGGTGTCCGATTGTTTGTTAACAGATTTGTTACAAACTTGCTTCCCGAGATTGCGGCTCGGCTGCAGGCTTCGGAGAGTACTTGGACTACTTTCTCCCCATCTGTAATATTGAGTATGGCACAGTATTATGAGCATGAGGAGAAGGAGAAGGTGGAGAAAAAGGCTAAGGACCTGAAGACGAAAGTGTTAATGCAGCAAGTGACGAGGGGCCATGGCAGTTGAAGAGGTGGTTTGGGATCGGCCCAGCAGTTGCCTCGGGCAAATAGAAACAGTACTGCGGGCGCACCTGTTGGACCGAACCAATGTACATATTGTAAAAAGGAGGGTCATTGGAGAAGTGAATGTCCGTAATTGTTGCACAAGGTTGCAGCCCCACAAGGTCTGGGTTATGGAGGACATGGACGTGGTGGAGGCAAACGCGATGACAGGCAGAGGGCGGATTTGTCAGTGGGGCATCAGAATAAGAACTATTTTTATGATGCACGAGGAGGACATGAATGATATGATATGAATGAGGTGACGGGTATGTCCTACAGCTAGGATTACCAGGGACAGGGTGAGTGACCAGTTTCAGTGCCTGTAGATCAGTGTGGACCTTATGTCAGCGCGGACATACATGGCACGACCAAGACATTCCTAATTGATACAGGTACTATGAATAGCTCTGGTTCTCGTTCGCTGGTCCCAGTGGTAGCTCTGTCTGGCCAACATAATATTTTGGTAGGTTTTTCTGGCATGCCGGTTGTGAGCCCCATTTACAATCCCCTTGCCTTGACTATTGGCCCTTTTAGGGTTGACTCCCCGTTTTTACTGAAATGAATTGTGGGGAAAATTTGCTGGGATTAGATTTATTGAAGAAGTTACATGCAACTATATTTTGTTCACCAGACGGTGTTTATATGACAATTGGACCGAAGGTGGTTGGTACAAAACAATGTTTTACTAAAAATGCCCCCCCCCCCTTCCTGCTGAGTTCAAGGATATGCTGCATACTTTATGGGCTACAGGGGATGCGGACGTGGGGTTGTTGCGAATACCACCGCTCTATCAAGATCAAGGATAATGCTGTACTACCGCATATTCCCAAGTATAATATACCACAGGCATGGGAGAAAGTCCTCTTGCAAATATTTTGGGATTTTATAAGGACAGGGGTGGTGGAGGAGACAGTGGCGAATGTTTGCAATAGCCCTATTCTTTTTATTCTTCAGAAGGCTCCCTCTGATGCCCCTGGTGCTCACCCTGATGTTTACCGCTTTGTCATTGACCTGCGCACGATCAATAAGATTGTGATTCCTCAATATCCTGTGGTTCCTGACATCACTACATTGTTAACGATGATTCCTCCCACAGCGAAAAAAAATTCTGTGATCAATTTGAAAAATGCTTTCTTTAGCATTCCAATCTATCCAGATAGTAGATGTCTGTTTGGATTTTCCATAGTTGGCAGGAGCTTCCAATTCTGTCATGCTCCTCAGGGCTATAAAGAGAGCCCTAGTATTTATAGTCAAGCTTTGAAGAGGCAGTTGGATTCATTGGCACTCCCCTCTGGTAATGTCTTATTGCAGTATGTCGACAACCTCTTAGTGGCTTCTGACATTGAGGAAGGCTGCAAAGATGCGACTGTTACATTATTGTTGCATTTGGCAGAGCATGGACATTAAGTGTCCCTTTCCAAATTCCAGTATTTTCAACAGGAGGTCACCGACCTTGGTCACCTACTGTCGAAGGAGGGTTGTAGACTAATGCCTGAGCACATTGCTGCGATAACTAACATGCCTGTCCCTAAAACCCAAGGTGATGTGCATGCGTTTATTGCTATTACTTCGTACTGTCATCACTGGATCCCTAATTACTCCCTACTAACAAAACCCCTGCTCCACTTAACCACTAAAGATGTGCATGACCCTTACCTTGGACACCTGCATGTCAGCAAGCTTTTGAACAGTTAAAGGCTGCGCTTTGCTCTGCTCCTGTGCTTGTTACGCCTGACTGTCAGATGCCGTTTGTGCTCTATGTACATGAGACGGCTGGCTGTGCGCTCTCTGTCTTAACACAGACCTTTGATGGTAAGCAAAGGACTTGCGCTTACTTTTTCGCTATCCTGGATAACGTCACCAGAGCTCTCCCGAGTTGTCTGAGAGCTGCTGCAGCCATGGCAGTCTCTATCAGACAATCGGCAGGGCTTGCTGACCTTACTGACCTTACAGTTATGGTACCTCATGCTGTGGATACGCTCCTAAACAAAAAAAGACTCAGCACCTTACCAGTGCACGTTTGACTGGCTTCGTACTAACCTTATTTGCACCACATATTACCATCAAACGATGTGCCACTCTGAACCCAGCCATGTTACTACCCCTCCCTACGACGGATGGAGAAGCTGATGTGCACGATTGTGTATATCGTATGGAGGAAGAGACAAAGGAACGAGTAGACTTGACTGATGTTCCTCTATCTGACCCACAAGAGGAACTATATGTCGATGGCTCTTGTTTTAAGTTACCAGATGGCACCACCACTACAGCGTATGTGATAACCCTGCGTACAGTTGTTGAAACATCACGTGTCCCATATCAGTCGGCCCAGGCTGCAGAGCTTATTGCTCTTTTTCGGGCATGTGAGTTAAGTGAAGGACTGATTGTCAATATTTACACTGACTGCCGGTACGCCTTTGGGGTTGCTCATAACTTTGGGCGCCTCTGGGCAGAGCGAGGGTTCTTAACATCAAATGGTTTACGAATACAGAATGACCCCCTGATGCATAGACTTTTGTCTGCCCTGACACTTCCACAAAGAGTAACAATAGTGAAGTGTAGTGCACATAAGGCGATTACTGATAATATAGGGAGAGGAAATGCGTTTGCAGATCAGTCAGCAAAAGAGACAGCTAGATCAAAAAAAATTTGTGGCAGCTCCGGCTAGATGGGTGCCAGACAATGGAATGTTTGAGGACACACTAGACAGTGTTAGAGAAATACAGAGAGAGGCGAGTATGGATGAGTTGGCAAATAGCACAAGAGTATGGGGCATCTAGATGAGGATGGGTGTTGATGGATCTTTCAGGAAAACAGAGATGGATGTTGCCCTGTTGTCACTATGGCACATGGCCCAGCCCATATTAGCGCAAAGGGAATATGTAAAGTGTTAGGCCTTGTATGGCAGAATGACAATATCCCCAAAGTAGCTGCTCATTTAGTGTAAATTTGTATGATCTGCATGATGCACAATCCTGGGAAGGGCACCCCTACACCCACTGGTCATTTTGTACCGCCTTCCTTCCCTTTCGAGGTCCTCAGATGGATTTTATTGAAATGGAATGACTGAACAATTTGTAGTATGTATTGGTGGTGGTTTGTGGGTTCAGTAAATGGTCGAAGCCTACCCTAACAAAGAGAATACAGCACTAGTGAAAGAGAAGGCACTCCTGAAGGAGTTCCTCCCGGGGTTTGGTTTGCCACGCTTGATCTGGAGTGACAACGGAAGTCACTTCAATTCAAGCATCATGCAACTGGTGTGTGACGGTCTACACATTAAACAGAAATTTCATGCAGCAAATCACCCCCAATCAGCAGGCTTGGTTGAGAAGTACAACAGTGCTCTCAAACTGAAGTTAGCCAAAATAAAGGAAAGCGCAGGATTGCAGTGGCCAGATGCTCTATCCCCTCGCTTTGTTACCTATTAGGGTGACAGCGCATTCTAAGACAGGGTTGTCCCCATACAAGGTGGGTTGTCCCCATACAAGGTGGTTTTTGGGCACCCTGCAAATCAATAGGGCGTCCCACGCCTCCGATGCGTCTCTGGAGTAGCTCTATACAATTTGCTTCCCCAACGGAAGGACAGTGCACAGAAGGGAAAGTCTGAAGAATAGGGATGAACTTCATGGATGAAGAATAGGGTGCAGGTACCCTGTCTAAGGTACTGATGATAGTAATAGGGTCAGAAGAAGAGTAGTGCACTGCCCTAGACAATGGACAGGATCAGTTGAGGTTGTTCTCCCAGGAGGGAGGGTGCCCTATCCTGAAATAAGTGGACACATTTTTCCAGCAAGCGCTGCGTTCGCGCAGCTCCACTGACGAATGCACATCAGAGATGAACAATAGGAGTCTACCAGCGTGGCTCTGAAGGATGCTGGGTGATTTGTGCTTCTTTTTGCTTACTATATTATTGTTGGCTCCAGTATACAGATTTCCTCTGGCAGTTGTGAATTATTGAAAATGTATCCCTTTGGTCGTCGCATTATAGGAGAACAGTCATTAGCAGCCCCTCTGGTAGAGCTGAGCAGTCCTGGCTGGTCTAGTTAGTCCATTAAGAGTAGGATAGTAGCAGTAGTATTCGTTTTTGTAGTATTAATAACAGTATTTGGGGTGGTGTGATACTTGGAAGAGAAACATCCTGCGCATGCCCTGCTGGGAACAACTCCCATCCCTCCTGAACATATCTTTGTTACTTTGGCCCCACACAAAGAGAGGCACCGACAGACATATGTGGATAATGATTTCCTTCAGATGCTCCATCAAGCACACCAGAAGTCCAATTTTACCTATTGTTGGGTGTGTGGGTTACTCCCTTCTGTCATGCATAAAAATGATTTATTGGTGTCCTTACCAATGTCATATTTATGTAGCTGTGAGTTATGGTTCCAGTTGCTTTCGATGGTGTATATCCATTATCACTTAGATGCTATGAATATTACCCAATCTGACTATGAGACAGTGTTGGAATATATAGTAGAACACCGAGGATTTACCCCGGGAGAAGAAGGGGAGCAGGGTACTTTACACCCTGATGCCTGCATGAATGTTTATGAACGTAAGAAAAATGCCACTTGGCACGAGAATGAGGTGTTGGATTTTCACAGATTCAGCGTCACTGAGTACTTTAAGTCTTTCTATACATGCAATATTACCAAAGACAGAGCAATGCCAGTGCCAGTAGTAAATGTTACTGCCAGTTTCTGTGTTCAGGGGTTTGAAAATGTCCCAGTGGGAAAAAGCAATTGCAATTATACATACCGTTTGAACAAAACTAGTAGTCCACCTCTACTCCTGCCCAATAATGTATACTTTGTCTGTGAGACTCAAGCATATATATGGCTTCCGAGGGGCTGGTCTGGTATGTGTTATGTCTCTTTTCTGTTGTCCCTGTGTATGTTGCACCATCCAATTATCACAAAGATCATAGACTACGGCGCAGGGATGTACACCTGCCTCGGGTCAAAAGAGTTATTTATACTGAAGATATAGACCAAACAGATACTACCTTGCACCAATTTACTGATGCAATGAAGGGTATTCTGCCTAGGGTCAACAGTCGTAGTATTCGTCACCTCACTGGAGTAGTGGAAGGGGTTATTAATACTACTGCAGGGATACTGACCAATATTACAGCCGAGCTTCAAGCTATCAGGCTTGTTGCTCTTCAAAATCGGATGGTGCTAGTCGTCAAACTTGCTGATATGGGTGGAGCCTGCAGCGTCATCAGCAGTAGTTGTTGTGTTAACAAACCAGAGCACGCCCGAATGTATATGCAGCCATACAGAAACTGCACAAGCTTGTTTCTGACATTCACCAAGAGAATGGGAACTGGTCTTTATCTCGGCGGTTCTGGGATTTGCTAACTACTTGGGGTTGAAAGTTACTTTTTACCCTGGTGCTCATTGCAGGAATCATTTTCTCATGCTGCCTGTGTGTTAATTGCCTCCCAGCCTGTTGTTCTTACTGTGTGGGTAAACTGATGCCTACACCAAAAATAGGAAAAAATGCTGCTAAGGTCACTGGCATGATGATGCAGGGTGTGCAAGACTTCATGAATATAGATGAGGGCATTTTTTAATATTGAATATGTTTTGTACTTACATGACTACCTAACACTACTATTGAATGAAGAAAATGCAGATTACAATTCTCCTGCTTAGAATTGTAAAGACCCTTACCTGATAGCTCTAATAAAGTTATCATTCTAATGCTAAAAGGAGGGTCTGTTAGAATTTGGCAATCTATGTACTCACGTGGACTGATTTTGTGTTATGATATGTTAGCATTCAGAAGGCTATGATTAGCAGTAACCGCTAGGCCTAAAATGTGCCCCATGGAGTCATATTTACAATACAAGCTTAGGTTAGCATTTGCGGTGCCATTTAGAATTCATAGGCCATGCTAGGTGATAGCTGATTCAAGCTCCTTATTTTTGTATTCCTGACCTCGACAAAAGACTGTGCTCAGCTATTTTTTTATCTTGTGTTCAAGGCTGGATTTCGACTTACTATTGAATAGACAATTCTGCCTCTGCATGCCTATCCTCCTTCGTAGCCCTGCTCCCACATTAGGAAGAGCCATGCTCCGCAAGGCAACCTTGAGATAGTGATTACGTGCACCCGCTGTGCAGGTGACAGCCCATCCTCCTGTGCCTTCTTTGTTCATGTACGGCTCAGGCCAGTAACTTTCCATTGGGGACGTGGTTGGGGGTTGTCAGAAGAGTGAATATGTGTTACCAAGTGTTAGGGAACCATTCTTCTCGACAGACATCTACGGGTGCTGATCAGATGGGCTCCACTGCAGTCTATTTTACCAATAAACGATTGTTTGTATTCTGTACTGTCTGACTGACTCTCCACTTGGTAGGAAGGCTACGAGGTGTTTGCAAGTGACCCGGGTGGCCCTTTATGGGTCGCTTCCTTCACATGTAGCACTGCCTTGTTTTACTTTGCATCGGGTAGGCGTTCCATGGGTGTAGCAAGTGTTCTTCGAAGCATCCTCCAATGTATTTAAAGCACATCCAGATTTTTAAACACTTATAAATCTAGGTTTGTGCCAAAATGGCGCATATACCCAACAGAGTGGTAATGAGTAAAAAAAATAACTGTATTACCCTTCATTACTTCTTCTTTCCATTCTCTCGCATTCTATGGCGCATATAAAAAGTGAAATACATCTCTGTAATTGTTTATGTGTTGGACGGTGTCTCTTCCTGCACAAATACAATCCTATTCATAACACATTCACCATTTCTATAATGGTGCAAGGGTACCTGAGTTAGCACTAGGTAGCACAAAGTGTGCGTGGAAAGAGCAGAAATGTTCCATATTTTTGTAAATATGAAGAATTTCTGCTCTCACTCTTTTATGCAATGCAGCACAGCAAGTATTGTGTGACATAATAGTAAATATTTTCCCCTGTGTATTGCTGTTTAAGATAAAGTAATATTGTTCTTTCAGAGGAAAGGGCTACCTAATAGTAGTCCACTGATTTGTTAGACAACATCTAAATGTCCCAAACTTTACTAGCTTGGCACTCCTCTCATTCCTATGTTTTTTGCTTTGTTTTTTACGCATCTAATAAATTATATTTTTCTCTAATCCTGACCTACCCCTTTGTGCTATTCGTCAGTTTTCACCAATACATCTTAAAGGAAACACTAATTGAAAAACATATTTTAGTGTGTCGAGGTACATTGAAAGCTCATGGGCAGATTGATGATGAAAAACATAGCTTCCATGCCAAAAAATTGTCTTTCCTTTACTATGGTTGGGGAGAGTAGAAGAAATAATATGGTCAACATTATCACCTCCCTAACTCACATGGGACAATATTATAGGATGCTGTGGGCCTCTCTAAGACATGGAATGTTTTCCTGCTTCTGACAACAGTTCTCGAAGCCCGGACACACAATGGTGCAAGGCATCTGGTATAAAGTATGCTGGATCCAATCACACAAGGTGGCATGCTTCATCATGGCATACTTTTCCTTATCCAGGACGAATTTCCAAGATGGCTCACCCTGAATTTTTAAGCAATTATTTGAGTCAGTTTTTGAAGCATCCTGTCTATTTTAAAAATGCATATTGCCACTTTGTTTGGTTGTCAGATGATATAATTGTGTAGGAGTAGGCACTAGACGTTTTATTAAGACTGCCCTAGCATAAAATAATAATTAAGACCCACATTTCATCCTAGCATAGCCAAAATGTTTCTACCCTTCACAGTGTCATTAAGAGTATTGAGCATTCTTCAGGACCAAGGATTCCGAGAATTAACACCCTAATCCCTCTAAGAATGTCTGTTAAGTGGGCACTGTAGTGTAGGTAAAAGAAAACATATGTATGCACCTAATACACGTAAAGGTGTGTAGCTGCTGGCCCAGCTTTTTAACCAAGTTACTAGTAAGTGTCATGCATCATCAGTAGTAGCTTAGGGAAGCTGCTGAGGGAGAATGGTCCACTTTGTTTTGTCCCCTGCAGCCTTTATGTGACCACTCATATACATCGCGATTTACAGGTCTTGGAGTATCGCCTTCTCTGAAGTTTGCATCAAATGCAATACTGAATAGCAATTCGTTAAATAAACTACCTATGCAGAAAGCAACGCAGATCATTTTCAATAAAATTGCAGATTGAGAAGACACATTGATCTGCAGCACTGGGATATTATTTTAATGCGTGCTCCAGTATGATTGAAATGAGAACATACACAGACTTAGCCAATGAAAAACTGGAAAATGATTAATCAACTCGTTAAATTATATTAGATATCATTGTAACTGCATTATATAGCACTTAACACCTCTAATGAGGTTTTGAAGAGCTTTATGGTGGACAGCTTGCTGCTCTGGAACCCAAGGATCATTGTAAGGCAAGCGTTAATAGTTATTGTTGGTTATTGTTGGTTACTGGGATTAGTCTTGTATACTCAAGTGAACAATTCCATGCATGCACTCCAGTTTCTCAGCGGAAGATTAAAGTAATGGGAGTTAGGTAAGCTCATCAGTAGGAAAACGGGGATATGTGAATTCACAAAACATTTTTGTGGGATTATAGTTGAGCAAGAGGAGATTAGGTAGTGTTTATTTGCAGGGGAATAGCTTTCCTAAAGAAGAGCAGTTGTGATCTTTGAATTGAGTGTGCCAAATTTTCTGAAATACATTTTAAGAGATAAACGTAAACATTCATGTGACTTAGAGATGGTTGCTCTCAGAGAGAAGAGTCATGCGTAGAATGGAAAGGAAGGAGAGCGCAATTTAAAAGGAAAAAGGAGACGTAATCATCAAAAGTTTTAAATTAAAAACAGTTAATGTTTTGAAAGCCAGATTTTAGGAATATAGAGACCATTTTGTGAGTTAGCATGCCATTTCAGGATGCAGGACTGTAGAAAGAAACATTATTTCCATATTAAGATAGTACCTTTCATAGGTACTTTCATAGATACAAGAGTAAGGCCAACGGTCTAGTCTCTGTTAGATTACCACTAGACCACTGCTTCAGCAAGGAGAGCAGATCACCTCATGGAGTGGACGCTTAAAGTAATGGCTTTACATAAAGATTGAAAGTTGATTCTGCAAATGCTGAAGAGAAAGTTACTAATGTTTGCCCTCAAGTTTGGTTCACAGAATTAATTAAAAAACCCAGTGGGGTCCATTTTGGATGCCTCTTACATGGCACAAGATGAAGAGCGAGGCAGCTTTGCAAGCAGTGCAGGTGTATTGTATTGAGACACTGAGATGAAGGGGCTCCCTTTAAAACTTAAATAAAGAATTTGTGGACAAGGGGTTGTTGGTTAGACTTCCAGGAGTAGTCCTTGGATTGGAATTGGGATGCTTTAATTAGAGGAATCTTCTTGAAACTTTGTGCCAATTATCCTGCCCTGGAATTGATCAGCTCAAGGGACATTGACTCCATTGCCTTCCTAGATCCTGCAAGCGGGGAGGTAAATCAAAATCACCTTCACCAGTCAGGCCATGGCTAATTCCCTGAGGGAGCACAAGGCCCAACTTGAACAATGGGGAATAAGAGTGTCAGGTTGAGCAGTGACTAATTAACCGGTGATGCTCCTACCCAAGGCACCAAAAACCAGTGAGAAAGCAGTCCACGCTTGGGATGGACAAAATAGATTTAAGTACACTCAGTAGTCAGAACCTAAGTGCACCAAAAATGAAGCCAGACCTCTGCAAATCTCAAAAAGTTGACCAAATAATAAAGACAAGCCATACACAGTAAGGGCAATCCTGCATTGTACAAGACACAAAAATTAGAGACTTGGCTTGGTTACTAAGAGCATTAAGTACCTGGCCCTAGCACACAGAATCTCACTATTCTGAACATATTGAGAATGAGCTCATGCAATATGAGGTTAACTGATTTTGAAACAAAGAAAGAGACAATAGTACAATTGAGGGGTGTAGACGTCATTGCATAACAATAAAAATGGGCCTTTCACTAAACTGCCCGGCTTGGCTTAACATTTTATGATGCCCTAGAAACCGAATAGCAAGAGGGGGACATGCCTCAGAGGGAGCCTCAATCCATGTAAAAATGAATTGGGGGTAACCACAACAGTACTAAGCAAGAGGAAGGGAGACTTTATTGTTCTTTTGGTAACTCAAGATAACAAATCAAACCAGAGCTTCACACCACTACTCATAATAGGGAGTATCAACCGCCACCTAGCTAAGTCCAAAAGGGGGTCAATATTAGCATCTCTACTCCCTACATTAAGTGGACTAACACTTTCCCATCCAGAAGCAATGTGGATAGTCATGGGAGACTTTAAGAGCAACTTCATGAGTGTAGGGTCAAATAACACACTTCAGGATCTTGAAGACTAAATGGGCCGTAACATAGATTTTGAGTCAATTTCAAAGTCCTAATACACAGGGAAAGGTATTAGGGGCCAGATTAATTCAACTGGGCCTTCGTACATTAAATGGCAAGTTTGAAACAGACATACCGGCTGCCTACATCCACATTTCATGCTTCAGGATGGCCTCTCTGGGATACATTTGGGTGTCTGTAGTCCAATTTACACATATACACAATTTTGAAATAGTTCCAAACCTGGCAAGCGATCATGCAATGCTAAAATGCGAAGTCCGGATCCTAAGAACTCACCGATCAAAAATCAGCCACATTGGAAGGCAAGGGAATCTGGAACCCATCAAAAGAATGAAGCAGGTTTGAGGGCCCATGTGAGCTGATCCTAGAACAGCTACTGAGACGAAATATGACCAAAGACTATAGGGGTTAGCTGCTTTCCTTTCTAATAAGAAAGAATGGAGCCAGAATGAGTCAGCCAACAGTGATGATTCAGGACAGCATAAGATCATGTCCGCCAGAAGCAGTCTTAAGGGGCAAACAGCTGACTTAAAAACAGAATTAAATAAAGCCATTAAAGCTCAGAGCCGTGACAAGGATGGAAATCTATGACTGCGGAACAAGGTCTCAACAAAAAAGACAAGATATAGAAAAGCATAAATTTATGCCAGAAAAAAGGAGGAGGAATCATTCAGGTGGGCCCAATCGCATGAGATAATGAAGTAAAAAGATCAAAGGAAATTCTGGATGTGTATAAACAGTAATTCCACCCCAAAATGACAGCAGGAAGTATCTAACATCTCGTGCTGTATGGGAGAGCTACATTGAAAGCTTATACACAGATCCATCCACAGCTATCCCTCTGTTCCTTTAACCCTTGTCTGAACAAGGTATAACTCAGGATCACATGGAGAAAGCTATTCAGGCAATGCGCTCAAATGGAGCCCACAGACCAAGTTGCATACCAGTGGCAGTGTTTAAAAGGTCACCCAAAATATGGGCCCCAGTAATGACCCCAATATTTCATGCATACTTGCAAAAGGCCTCTATACAGGATACATGGACAGGTTCGCTCTTGGTACCTCTTGCAAAGGACTGGTCTTGCTCTTGCCCAGGAAACATCCTGCTGATAGCCCTCCTAGATACAGAAGGGAAGTGTTATGTAAACATCCTTAATAAGAAAATACAGGACTGGGTAACAGAGAAGAAACTGATTCCTTCACACCAGACAGGCATCCAAAAGAGCTGCCACATCGAAGACAACCTAATTTGCATTTCCCATTTCTATTAAGTGACAATGGCAACCAAGGGTAAGGCCTTATCTACAGGGATCATTGACATCAAACAACATTCAAAAGGGTCTTGAGAGAGAAACTGTGGATGAAGTTACATGACTGGGACATTCCATCTCATCTATTTAGGGAGATTATATCACTATACTCCAACTCCTGTGTAATGGTAAAAATGAGCTCAGGTTGGTCCACATCTACAAAAATTACAACCAATAAAGTCCTAATGCAAGATTGCATACTTACACCCTTATTATTTAACTTTTAATTAGGAGATCCAAAGGATCCTCTTGACAGAGAGGGGAATTTTTCCTTCAAAGGTGGGCAGCCTTGGAGTTCAGACACTTTAGTATGCAGACAACATGGTACTTGTTGATCAAATGCCAATAGGCTTTTTAATACTCTATCCACCCACTGCAAAGACAATCTAAAGAGCAGTGTTGCAAAAACAAAGGTGATGATCATCTCTCACAGACTCATACAAGTTTGCACTTCTCATGCTCAAGTTTGCTTTTCTTCACAACATCTGATACTGCAGGCAACAGTTTTAGCCTATTACCTCAAAGTTAAGCAAGGAAAGAATGATACATTAAAACATTACATTTGGGAAGTAATAAACACCCCACAAACAGTTTGGCAGTGGCACAGCAATTGGTATACTGCACTGGACATCATGGAGGAGCAAGAGATTTGAGCAAGTGATCCTCCCGCATCCCAGACATCAAAACTGTTGATAAAACAAGCACAAAGAATCTCAAGGTAGCAGTACACAAGGGTCTTGAAGGAAAAAGCACCAAGCACCTGGGCACTAATGCTGTATGAATCACGAAGCCTATTTACGAGCGGAGTTGTGTTGCTCTCGCATCTCGCAAGGTGGAGCAAGAGCGACTCATGTCCTAAATGAGATTTATGAACCCATGCATGATCACTTTGCATGGCCCTGAATGGCTCCATACATGTGGAGTAAAGCAACGCAGCGTAAATTGCTGCTTTGCCTTACTGGGCCCTGGGAAGGCATTGCATGGGTGTTTCCATGCAACTCCCATGGTTTTTGTTGCATTCCCAGATTTACCACTGGTAAACCTGGGAATGCACTAAAAAGATACACTTAGGTTGCCAAAAGGGCACCAGCACAGGGGAAAAGGCAGGAATGCGCCATATTGACCTAAATATGGTGCATTTCAGCCTTTTCCCTGTCACACAGTGCAGTGCAGCAGGATGGCTTGCTGCTCTGCACTGTGTGACAAGTTTGTAAAAAGGCCCCAAGGTGTCCTCCCGATCTATTTCTCGTTATCTCTTAGCAAGGAAATGAAAGAGCAACTGATGTAACTAAGGGCCTGATTTAAATCTTGGCAGTACTCCTGTCAACCCTCCGTGGTGGAGTATTCAAGTACTCTTCCAAGCTGACGGTATCCTGCCCCACGTATTTTGATATGTGCTGGCTGAACCGCCATCCGCATCAACAGACTGTTTCTCATCATGCAAGCAGCGCAATGTCGTCGAGGCAATGGACTCCTCTGCCGGCTAACAGTACTCCATCACCATCAGGTTGGCGGGTATGCGCAGAGCCTATTTAGATATACCTGTTGTGCTTTCATCGTCATAGTGGTGGTTTGCTGATTGAGTGAGTCCTTGGTGGAGTGCAGACTGGTAAGTACTACTGATTTATATGTCAATACACATATATGTTGTGTTTGCTTCTAAAATATATGTAGGTAATGTCATATGTCCCTTTTCCTATTGCATTGCACACAAACAACACACTATTGAATGCACACCAACAGGTACCACAAGCACAACACCCACACCAACTACAACAACATAAATCTTTTTATAAGTTTCAACACAGGTGTGTTCAATTTACCTTGAAATGTTGTAAAATGTACACTAATGCATTATAAATAAACAAAAATGCACGTAAGAGCAAAGTAAAAATACGCAAGATGTAAGCAATTGCCAGCAAACTATTCATAGTAAGACAAGTGGAAAAGAAGCTTGCCTCAGATTCCGTCAATAATGAGTTGATTAGCGTCATGGTAATGTAGTATCAGCATAGGTAGGACCTGGACAATAGGGTTCAAGATGGAAACTGAAGTGGGAAACAGAAAAAAGGTACGTTTGTACCTGCATTTCCTACAATTCCAACAAGTAGGAGGTATCCCTGCCACTATTTCCTCGGTGGAAAGGCACATTGTGATTGGCCAGACAGTCTTCTTAACTGTAACATTGCCAACAGCCGCTTCTGCCTAAGACGCCATTGACGTAGGGAAAATTCCTGGCGAGGGCAGTGGCACTATGGTGGTCTTTCTTCCATGGACCCGCTAACATCTAAATAGAGCGGGCAGACCGCCAAGTAAGTGGTCGGTGAACCACTGAAAAAGTGACGGTGGGACCAGATCCACCAAGATCTAGATCAGGCCCTAAGATTTGTGGAAATTTGATAACGACTACGGGCATTTCAGATTCTGTGAAAGGAAAGAGGAATCCTTGTCCCACATCGTCTTCATTTATGAAAATAAGCTCCCGCTATGAAAGTACTGGCTATGTTCAATATTATGAACAATAAACATCAGGACTGCTAGGACACCATACAAACATGCTTGAAAGGCACATCAATACATGAAATTCCTCAAATGCACTTTAGCAGTTTTACAGTGAACACAACCTCTATTAGGGGATGGATTACATCGCTGCTACAGATGGTCTTTGTTGACAGGTTGTTAAGCCCCATGCACCTTAATTGGACCTCAGGGACAAACTTCCTTCTAGAACCCAACTTTGCACCTCGGGCCCTCTAAAAATAGCAGAAATTGGAGAGATATCGAACTTTAATGTCATCTGCCCTGATGGTGCGAGGTTGTTTTAGTACCATATTTTTTTTTTTCTTTCACATCATCTTTTCAATTAACATGCATAACATTTCCCATTCAAACAGTAACCCCTTAAATCCGATATTTTCATGTATCTTTTCAATCAGGCCTTTCTCTAGTTCTGTTTCCTCCTGCTAGTTCAGAGGATGGGGAGATGCAGATTTCTCCTCTGTATGAATTCCATTTTCCGTATTACTTATCCCACTTTTTAGGGCAGCCTCTACTTTTAAAGACCTACTTCTCAGCTACCATGCATTTATCCATTTTGTTCGCCCACTTTCTCATTGTTGGTAGAGTCCCCACTCCCCATCTCATAGCTATAATACGTTTGGCTAGTGTAAGCCCCAGGCTGACCCATTGTTACTCAGTGCTAGTGAGATCTGTGGCATCCGATACATTGAGCAACCCCAGTGTGGGTGTGAGCATGATTTCTTTACCTTTTGTGGTTTGCATTTGTCGTGTGATCTTCTCTCAGAATGATGTTATGTTTGAACAGCACCATAGCACACAATGGAATGTGGCTTCTTTCGTGCATTGCCAGAGACAGGGTGCTTTTTCCCTGTGGCCCAGTTTGGTTAATGTTGCCCCAGTCAAATATGTTCTGTGTAGAATTTTAAGTTGTATCAGGTGGAGTCTAAGTGGTATGGCTGCTTCACGTGGGGACATTAATGCAGTTTGCCACTCGTCGTCTTTGAGCGGCCCTATATAATCTTCCCATTGTTTCCGGAGTCATGTGAGTGGATCTGGTAGGTTATTGCACAGTTTTTGGAATACCATGGATATGGCCTTATTGGTCATGGGCTCGGACAACAATCTATCCTCTAATGGGATGCTTCCGGCACCTCCCCCTGTGTAGGTAAGATTGCGTTTAGTGCATGACGGATTTGCATGTACTGAAACACCACCTGCTTGGTGAGATCATATTCCTTTTGTAGGTCTGTGAAATGGAGGGTTGTTCCTTTTTCCACAGCTCACCAACGGTTGAGATTCTGATGGTGTCTCACTTGCCGGAACCCGGCTGAGTGCACAACATACTCAGTTTTTTTTTTTTTTTTTTTTTTTTTTTTTTTTGAAAAACCTTTATTGACGTTTCAATCACTTACACGTATGGGCCTACAACCCCCCGGGGCCGGCCGCTAAGCAATCAGAACAATAAAAGCACATGTAAACACAGGCGGCACCTCGGAGAGCAAAGTCTACAATACAGTATAGTCCGGCCAATGAGCCGCTCAGGTAGGACACCAGGAGAGAAAGGGTTTTTCATTTTATAATAAAACAAAACAGTAGGATCAGGTGCCAAACAGTTTCCCAACAGCGATAAGGGGCAAGGATAAGAGACGCAAGCAGCAAGCAGCAATACATTGAATCAATGGCGCAAACACGGGAAAGTACGGATGGGGAGCAATATCAAAGATAGGTGCGCCTACAGGTCCCCGTACCTAAAGCCCAGCGAACCCCCCGGAAACTGTGGCACACATTAAGAGCAAGCGATTCACAATAAGAGAGGTGTACCGCGCTGATCCCAGAAAAACAAGCAAAAAGAAACAGAGAAGAAAAAGGAGGCCATGGAAAAAGAGATAAAGACTAAAGAGTCCCCTCCCCCATCCCCCCACCCTGCACCTCTGCGAATGAGTATGGCCCCACCCCCCAGCAGTGTGCCTGTCGCCCTGGAACTAGACCCGAAATATAGAAGAGACAGGGAAAAAGGGAGTAAGAAAGAGCCCCCCCAGACGGGGGGGCGGAGGGAATGTAATAAACTGGAGGAGGGCCTTCAAAACATACCCCCGGCTTCTCCCTCCCGCACGGTGAAGTCTCCCCACAGCAAACAATTAGCAGCACCAGGTTGATCATATCAAAAAAGGAGGGGGGGAGTGGGGAGCATTATGCACCAACTATGCGAATAACCATGAGAGCACGCAACCATGAGTCCGCCTGTCTACTAGGTGACCACTCCCGAAGGATCAGCCTCAGCCTTGACCGCTCTTTGCGATTCTGCCCATGCCTGCCCCTCGACCCAGCACCATGTCCGATGTCCCAAGGTACAGGAGTGTCCAAAAACAGTCGGGAAGCGACGCACACAGGTGGGGTGGAAGTCTCTGAGCATCAGCACGGACCGCTTCATGGGGGGGCGTCTTTTCCAGTGCCGCCCCAGGATCTGCACTGCACACAAGGTCCAGACAGGTTGAAGCAGTCAAATGAGACACACGTTGCTGGAATCGTCCCAGGGCCGCCGGAGATTGCGCACGGGACAAGGCCACCATCTTCCGCTCAGGTCCAATACCTCCGGAGCAGATCAAGCCCACAGTTAGCCGACCACACGGTAGCATACTGTCCGGAGTGTCCGGCTGTACACTAATCGCGGGGGGGGCCGCAACATCTTCCTCCTGTGTGCAGTGTGGGAAGCCACTGTGTACTTGTGGACCAGCATGCCGCCACTGTCCCAACGCTGATACCACACCATCTAGCTTCCTCCCCAGGACCCCGGCGCCATGAGCCAAGGAGTAATGAAGGGCACCAAGGGCCTCCAGGAGGTCGCCGTACCCCAGAGCAGCTCTCTCCGATCGCTCTGCCACACTCCCGACCGTCACACACCCCCAGTCCCGCTGCGTCCCAGCGGACAGGATGGTAGGCTGCATAGTGACAAAATGGCCGCTGGGAAGGCCCGACTTGTATTGGGGCCAGGACCCCGGGACCAACGCCTCAAGGTCCACGTCGCTGAAGACAGGGATCCTGGGGGAGGAACAGATTCAACCGTTGCGCGGTCACGGGCAATAGTCGTCTCCGCCACGGACCAGCTCCCGCAAAAAGCCGGGAGCAGCCCGCAAGGATCAGGCCGAACCAGGGACGGCGTCCGGGCAGCTCACCGTCAAAGGCAGGGGCAAACACCACAGAATCCGAGAATTGCACACCCGGGCATGTCCTCGGTCCGCAGCGCTCAGCAGGGGGGGAGCGACCACAGCAAAATGCAGGCCGAAGGGAGCACCACTCCGGCGGACCGACTCCACCCAGTCACCACAGGCCGCTGTTGTTAAACTGCCGCCCGGCCAAGGCGTCCACTCGAGGTCCCGGCTTCGGGACCGCACGGGCCGCAAAGTTCAATCGCTGATTTCTCCGGCGGTACTGCAGTCAGAAACCTCAGGGTCACACGATCGGTTGCCACTTTCATTTACGAACACGATCTCGTAGCGCAGAATAAGGATCTCATGCAGGATATCCGTGCGGGATGCGGAGGTTCACGGAGCCGGGAATCTACGCTGCCGTCCCGGTCGCCATCTTGGCTCCTCCCCCACATACCCAGTTTTTGTGTTGTCCATAGTGGGGTAGCTTGAGTTATAGTTTTGTGCCATCTGAGTGTTTTTTTTGCCTGGTGCCATATACTAACCATGAGATCTGTGGGGGTTGCTTGGTGTTTTCGTGTGGGTTTGGAATATAGGGCCCTATTATATCCATCCCTTCCCATTTGTAATCTTTCCAAGTGAAGTGCAGGTTCTGTTCGGGGGCTGTATACGTATTTGTTAATGACTCCCAACTGGGCCAAACAATAACAGAGTTTTAAGTTGGGAAGTGCTATTCCGCCGTCATACCAGCTTCTAGTTAGCTTATGCATGGCAATGCGTGTAACCTTGCCATCCCAGAGTAATGTTCTAAGCTCATATTCTATTTCTTTAAAATCGATTTCGGGAAACCTGAACGGACTATTTTGGAGGGTATATAGGAAACGCGGCAGGGCCAACATTTTGAACAGTGCCACCCGTCCCAGTGGTGACAAGGGCAGAGTCCTCCAGAATAGCACATCATTTTGCAGTCTGTGTAAGGGATGTTCTAGATTTTTGGTATAGAAAATTTCCGGGTCTGGGGTGACATAGATACCTAAGTATTGAAAACCCTCATCTTCTATTTTGACATCACATTCTTTTGGCAGTTTTGGATTTGACCCCTGGAGCATAAAGATTACTGATTTGGACCAGGTTATGGAATACCCGGATTACTTGCCAAAATGTGTGAATATGTTGAGGACCCTGTTTATCGATCTTGCCAGGGATGCAAGATATAACAGGATATCATCAGCACCTAACTAGATAAAAGGTCAGTGTCAGACCTGTTATGTAGAACAATGGTAGGACAGATGTAGGTAAAAGGTTGTGCAACTACCTAGGCCTATATTGGGGTACATTGTGGTTCATAACAAGACTGCAGACAAAGAGTTGAATTTCCACTAAACAAGGATACTTCTTCATAATTATATGAGGAGAGTGCTTCTTTCTTTGGTGGAGATTTCCTCATATTCCTCTGCATCAAGAACACGGCATCATAATCAGTGATAAATATGCTCGATTCACTTTGGTAATATGAGTTGTCTACTCGAGGCACCCACCAATCACATGTCGAGGCCATGGGGGAGCACCAGGACCCCAGCAGCCACAGCCGTCTCCACACATGGTGCGGGAGTCAGCATTACCCCCAGCCCTTTGGGCTCCCGGTGTCCAGGCTGGATCAATTTGTTGTTCAGTACGGGCTGAGAAACAGGACACAAGTCTGCTAAAAGACAGTAAGAGCATTTTTAAAGCTCCCACCCACTGGGAGCAGACTTCGTGTTTGCTCTCATGTGGTGGGAGATTTGAAAATGCTCATGCCATACAGTAGCAACCACAAGTTTCTCTGCCTAACAGGGAAACGACTGTTGGGTTAGCTATAACATTTGATTTTTTTCTGTGAACTTCTGAGGTTTTTTTAAGTATTATTTCCTAACTAAAATGTCCATATATCTTTTTTAGTGTGTAGATATATATACACTTATACTTACCTGCAAGATACATGCATTTTTGTTGAAATAAAACGCTTGATAAAGGCATTTATGTTTTGGAAAAATGCCAATGTTGGTAAAGACCAATACGTGGTTAAGCTAGTGCATGGTAATAGCATGTATGGTACTGATCACACAATATATGCTGTTTCCGATTGTTAATATTTTCAAATTAATAAGTGCAACATTTGAGAAAAGGGGTGTTTTTTTAAAGTCATTTAAACACTTTACTAGCATGAAGCCCATCAGCCGTAAATAAAGGGTATACTTGTATGATATGTGTAGGATTTGTATTTTTTTAAAATTTCAGTATTCACAAATCCTTTTCAAACTATTCCAATACTTACTTTTCAGTACAACAGGAAATTGTGAAACTATCTCTTAGCTTAGTTTCCATAGCAACCCCCTTTGGAACACTATCTTCAACCAGTAGGTCCAAAGTTCACAACACATTTTAGAGGCAGCATACTAGCTTCAAAATCAACTGTAGCAGTTGTGGTTAACTGTTTGGAAATCAAAGCATATCCAAAATTGCATTGCATTTGTGTATTTTTACCAGAGCCAATCACAGATCTATTTACTTTTCCATAAAAATTAGTACCTAATTTTAGCTACTTGTGTATTTACACCATCTAATCATATATGTATTTTTTAAAACCAGGTCCTGACCTCCATTTCAAGTGCCTGTCATTTTGAAAACTGCATCATTCAGCTCCAACAATCACCTGAGTGATGCTCCTCCTTGCCTTCAAAATGGTTAGAGTTTGGATTGTGGGTCATAGCTTTGTGTTTTGGGCTAGAGAGTGTGCTAGAAAGAGTGGCATTGACAGGGACTTGGGTTTGCCTAATGTGGAGATTACTTGGGTTGGCCAGTGAGGATTAAAGTGGCATCAATTGCTGCCTTTGTTTGAAAAGATTGTGGATTGCCAACATCCTGACCTCATGAGTGAGCAGTATGATGGTAATGACCTAGGCGCACTTACTGGGATAGGACTGGAAATCCTAACAAAGGATACCTTTCCTCAATTTATGGTACTTGTCCCTCACACTGCCTTGGCGTTCTGCCAGAGGCAGAAATGGAAGGGTTCAGAAGAATTCTGTCTACAGATAGACAAAGCCAGAAAACATGTTAATAAAACAGTTTCTGCATTCCTCAGAGATCAAAACATGGGCTCTATCTACAACAACAATTTATGTATTGACATGGATGGTGTCTATAGAAGTGATGGAGTTCATTTCACAGAGAGAGGCAAAGGGGGCTCCTCAAAAACTTGAAATACTGCACCCTGTTTTATGTGTAGTTATCATTAACACACAATAAATTCAAAGGCTCTTCTCAGAGACACCCTAGCACTCAAACACTTTTTGAATCCCTTTTCTTAGTTCTTTTTTGAATTTGTGAATGTGTTGAGAAGCCACAAAACAAAAGCACACATTCAATCCACACCATCAAATTTACAATTCATAACTTTATGAGTGACACTGACCACCTCATTATTTTCATTTCTGTCTGAGTGGCTCTGTGAGTTGGTTCATGAGTCTCTGAGTGGGTCAGTGAATGGGTATGTGAGTGTCAACCTGGGTCTGTGGGTGGGTGCATGAGTCTTTGAGTGAGTCTGTGAGTGGGAGCATCAGTGTCTGAGTGGGTCTGTGAGAGGGTGTGTCAGTGTTTGAGTTGGTCTGTGAGTGGGTGAGTAAATCTCTTAGTGGGTTTGTGAGTGGATGCAGGAGTGTCTGTGTGGATCTTTGAGTGTGTGAGTGACTGAGTGGGTCTGTGAGTGAGCTCATGAGTCTCTGAGTGTATCTGTGAGTGAGTATGTGAGTGTCTATGTGGGTGAGTGAAAATGTGCATGAGTTTCTGAGTGGGTCTGTCAATGAGTGCATGAGTCTCTGAGTGAGTCCATTAGTGAATACATAAGTGTCTGTGTGGGTTTGTGAGTGGGAACATGAGTCTCTGAGTGGGTATGTGAATGGGTGTATAAGTGTTTGAGTGGGACAAGGAGGGTGTGTGAGTGTCTGAGTAGATCTGTGAGTGGCTTTGTGAGTATCTGAGTGGGTCTGTGAGTTGGTGAGTGAGTGACAGATGGGCTGTGTGTTGGTACCTAAGTGTCTGAGTGGGTCTGTGAGTGGGTGCATGACTGTCTGAGTAGGTCAGTGAATGAGTGCATGAGTCTCTGAGTGTGTCTATGATTATGTTTGCATGAGTATCTGAGTGGGTATAAGGGGGTGTGAGTAGGTCTGTGAGTGGGTGCATTTCAGCCTGAGTGTGTGAATGTATTTTTTTAAATAATTTATCAGTGATATTTACAAATCCTTCACAACGGTACATGGGGACATGCTGAGTATCACACCAGATTTGTGAATATTGTGCATGAAGAAAAGAAAAGTTATATTACATCCAAGGGGTCTGGGGACCTGTACCCTATCCCCTTCTGTAGCTATCAATATTTATTGTAAGCTGCCGGGACCATGCCCCATTATACAACATGGCAGCTGCAACTTATTTCACAGGTTGTGGCTACCCAATTACCACAGAATCACGGGCATGTGTGGGCCTAAGTGAGGGTGAATGAGTCTCTGAGTGAGTCTGTGAGTGGGTACATGAGTGCCTGAGTGGGTCTGTGAGTCTGTTTATGAGACACTCAGTAGGTCTCTGAGTGGGTTCATGAGTGTCTGAGTGGGTCTGTGAGTTGGTGCATGAGGGTCTGAGAGGGTCTGTGAGTGGGTGCAGGAGTCTATGACAGGGTCTGTCATTGGATGCATGCGTCTCTCAGTGTGTCAGTGAGTGGGTAATTGAGTCTTTGTGTGGGCATTTTAGTGGGTGTGTGATAGTCTGAGGAGTATGTGAGTCTCTGTATAGGTCTGTGAGTGAGTGCATGAGTATCTGAGTGGGTCTGTGAGTGGGTGCATGAGTGTCTGGGTGGGTCTGACAATGGAAGCATGAGTTTCTATGTGAGTCTCTGAGTTGGTGTGTGTGTCTCTGAGTGGGTTTGTGAGTGTGTGCATGAGTAGGTCTCTGCATGGGTGCATGTATCTCTGAGTGGATATGAGTGGGTGGGTCTGTGAGTGAGTGCATATGTTTCAGAGTGGGTCTATAAGAGGTTGCATGAGTATCTGAGTGGGTCTATGAGTGTTTGCTTGAGTCTCTCCATAGGTCTGTGAGTAGGTACATGAGCCTCTGAGCCGGTCTGAGTGGCCATTTGCATGTCTGAGTGGGTCTGTGAGTAGGTGTGTGAGTGGGTCTGTGAGTGGGTGTGTGAGTGTCTGAGTGGGGCTCTCAATGGGTGAATGTGTCTCTGAGTGAGCACATGTCTGAGTGGGTCTGTGAGTGGATGCATGTGCCTCTGAGTGGGTTTGTGAGTGGGTGCATTAGTGTCTGGCTGGATCTGTCAGTAGGTGTGTGAATGTCTGGGTTTGTGAATGGGTAAGTCTATGAGAGGCTCAATGTGTGTCTAAGTGGGGCTATGAGTGTGTGTGTGAGTCTTTCAAATAGGTCTGTGAGTGGGTGTATGAGTCTCTTAGTGGGTCTGTGTGTGGGTGCATCAGTGTCTGAATAGGTGTGTGAGTGGGTGTTAAGTCTCTGAGTGGGTCTGTGTGTGGGTGCATCAGTGTCTGAATAGGTGTGTGAGTGGGTGTTGAGTGTCTGGGTGGGTCTGACAATGGGTGCATGACTGGCTGGGTGCATTAGGATGTGAGTGAGTCTGTGAGTGGGTGTATGTGTTTCTCAGTGGGTCCATGAGTTTGTGCATGAGTGTCTGAGTGAGTCTGTGTGTGTGCATTAATGTCTGAGTGGGTCAGTGAGTAGGTGTTTGAGTCTCTCAGTAATTTTGTGAGTTGGCATAAGAGAGTATGAGTGGGTCTGTGAGTGAGTGCAATAGTATCTGAGTGAAGGTGTGAATATATATTTTTTATAATTTTGGTGATATTTATGAATCCGTCACAACATTACATGGGGGGACATGGTGAGCATCACAACGAATTACTGAAAATTGCATGTGAGGAAACAATTTTTTTCAACATGTTAAACACATAAGAGGTCCCTGAAATACCCCTCTATTCCAGCCATGGGGTCAGGGGACATCTACCCAGACCCCTTCTAGAACTTTCAAAAAATATTTTGATGCCCCCGCAGCCCCAACCTTTTCTACAGGTTGCGGCCAGCCAATCACGGCATGCCTGTTGGCATTTGTTGTGAAGGATTCGCGAAGGATCAGCACCTCTAGATATACAAATTTGTTTATCCTTAATAATTCCCAAACTACTGAACAGATTCACCCCAAATAACAAAAAGGGATCTTTCTAGACCAAGAGCTACCTTTCTGCCAAAATTGGTGTAAATCTGGCCTTCGGGGCTGGAGTCATGTCTAAATTGTGAATGGGAAATTGCATGGAAAAAACGCATTTTGGGATCCTCTTTTTCTCAGCCCCACTTGATGGATCGGCCTGAAACTATCAAGACAGCAGCTGAAGTGATTGGCAAACTCATTTGGAAATTTTGTGAGGATTCATCAAACGGTACCAAAGATATGGCCAAAACAAACAAAAACACACTTTTCCTGTGGAAACTAGGTCCTAACTATAACTACTATATATTTGCTCATACATATGAATATAGATCGAGAGAGAGAGAGAGAGAGAGAGCAAGAGCGAGAGAGAGCAAGAGAGATACATCCTACCATGCAGTATTTATCCCCTCCAACAGTTTCAGTGGCACAGATTACTGTTATCTGTGCAGTTTGATGGTAAAATCAGTCCGGCAGAGTAGGTAACCCATTTGAATGGCACGTTTTGTTCCTATACATGCATTATCCACAATACTCCAATGATGTTCACCTATTTGTGCCGAACTTTGATTGTGACATTTGCATCTCTCCATTATTGTATCTGAGGTGTGCCTAAAATCAGTCATCACTATTTTATCCTTTATTTTTATGCACTCCCTGTATATGAAAGTGCCCAGTATATAGTGCATTTACAAGGTACAATTTATCACACTCATAGTCTCATCTCTTAATTCAATGTTTACCCTATCTTGAAAAGTGCTATATTGTTTCTCTAAAACCTAAAGTGCAAGTGCATAAATTATTTTTAATGTATTACTCTCATATTGCACTCCTAGCCAGTAATCCATTACATTACATTACATAATCTGATTATCCCACTACCATCTTTTGACTCAATACACTTCTTATCCAAGAAAGTGCTCCATTCTTTTTTTCACACTATGAAGCGCAAATACATAACATGCTATTTAATTAATTGCACTCCTGGTCCTTAGGCAACCAATACTAACTCTTCAGGCCATTACCATTTTCTGATCCAATATACGTACCACCATGGAAAGTGTCTGGTGCTCAACCACACATTACAAATACATAATATGAATATTAGTTAATTGCACTCCTCGTTCCCATGTACAAGATGTTTACACAGAGTTTATACAGAGTTAACAAGATAGGGGGCTTACATTTATCATAGTCATAAGGTGCAATATTAGACACTTTATTATAAGAATGATCAACCCAAGGGGTATGATGCTGAAGTAAAAGGATTTAATCAGAAGTGCTACTTTGCCTCTCAGATATTACGATCAGCATTGAATACATTGCATTACATACATTTTTGTTTTTCTCTTTAACACTGTTACCATATGTGTATTTAATAGAAATAAATCATTAATTTTCAAGCATTTATTCTAAACTACTCATAGAGACATATATGGGAGCAAATACAATCAATATTTCAAAGTCTACACCATGTTACAAACATGGATCATTTCTGGTGCTCCTCCTACATAAAGTTCTGCATCAGTAACCCCACAGCATCTCAGATCACTATGTTAGGATCAATTTGGAACCTTGTTTTCTTAATTCCTTCTCTCTATCACCTCCTTGGGGATGAGCTCTTATGTGGTTAATGCTGTAATAGTTTAGTCTGATTAGTAAACCCTGGTGATGTTGCATAAAATGGCAAGCTATTGGATATCTCTTTTCGCCATTTCTGATTGCTCTTATGTGTTGTAAATTCTTGATTGTGCTACCCACATAGTAATTGCCATAACCACATTCCAGTACATATATTGCAAACTCTTAGAAGTTATTCCATATTAGATGGTGATTATTTGTCCCACAAAAAAACTTGTACTCTTTTCAATTTTGTCCATATTTGCAGGCTTTGCACTTGTTACATTTTACAAAACCCTTACCCCTCTCCATTAACCAGTTACATTTTCTTTTAGGATCGTAAAAGCTCTGTGTTAAAATATCACCCAAAGATGTTGTTTTTCAATGTGTAATTCTTGGTTGAGGGACAATAATACTCTTTAGATGTTGGTTATGTTTTAACATGAGCCAGTTTGTTTTCAAGATCTGGCTAATATCAGACTGAGCTTGATTGTTCTCTAAAATATTTCACAGATTTTCTCCTTATCAACAGGCGTAGTGTTCATTTCCTCAACTTATGGTCCTACCTATAAAATAAAAGTTCACTTTTTTTCCCGAGCCCTCTCCAACCCATCATCAATTACAGTTTTAGGATTGCCATTGTGGGAAATCCTGCCATCATTTTTGCTGCTTCCAACTCAAAATCCTCCTCTGTTGAATATATCCTTTTTGGTCTCAACATCTGGCCATATGGGATGCTCAAAGTCAATGCCTTTGGCTGTCTACTATTGGCATACAGTATGGCTATTCATTGTCAAACTGTTATTATTAACGTTCAACTCGATATCCAACAACTCATTATGTTCATTACGGTATGCCTTGGTAAACGTAATATTAAAGATGTTCTTATTCAATTTTGGTATAAATTCCTTCAGTTTTGTTTTCTTACCATCCCAAATAATCACATGGGAGTCTTGTGTTTCATTTCAATCCGGATGTTTATTCACTCAATATATTTCATTACAGCTCAGCACAGCCAATGTGTTTCACCCAAAAGGACATCATCAGGGCTGTAAATTTAAAACGATGCATAACAATGATAAGAGATCGACTCCTTATTCTGTACAGCAGCCACTTTGTTTTGAAGAAACATCTGGATTGAAATGAAACACAAGACTCCCAAGTGATTATTTGGATGGAATAAGTTATGAAATAACAAGTACTATTCTGGGAATATTGGAAGAAAAATATTGACTGATTTGAACATGCTCCTTTCTACAAAATCCCATGGAACTTACAATTGGCCTACAAGGAGGCTTATGAGCTTTCTTACGTATTGTTAGAAGAAAGTAGATGGTGGCCATGTCCACATGGAAGGTGTGTAAATAATTATATTTCAGAAGTCTCCTTTCCAACCATTCATCCAACTGACTATGATATTCATTCTGCATCTGCTTTATAGACTTTTCTTTTAGATGCTGATAATGTGTTGTATTACCCAATTATTGGTGTGCCTCTGCCAAATGGAATGATTTGTCCATTATGATGATATTTCCTCCCTTGTGTGACAGTTTTGATGATTAGTGAATTGTTGTGTTTTAGAGCATTTATATCACCCCAATCCATGGAACTAATATTTCCTCCATTTCTTCTTCCTTCACAAATCATCAATAGTGCTCTCCACCATCTTATGGAAAAGATCAATTTTGCTTTCCACTGGTAACTGTTGGCCGTATTTGCTCTTAAATTTACATGCACTGGATATTGCCATGTTGGAGTTAAATCACATTATTTTCAATAATTGGATCTTTGAACCGACTTCAGACTTAACTGATGTTTTGATGCATCCATAATATTGCATGCTGAGCACCTATCATTTTCCCAAATCCTCTTTTCCAGTTTTAAAGGGACTTGTGTTTTGTTGGTTTACACCTAATTCATTTATATATGCAGTACCCTGGAAATGAGAGCCAAGCACATGTCAAAATGGCTTGATGAGATGACCAACCCCATTGCCACCACACAAGTGATATCAGCAATGGTTGAGAGCATGGTGAACTGGTCGGAGTTTAAGTGGTGTTTGGACTCAGAGAGGAGAAATCTAACAATCTAGTTCATGTACAATGCACATTTTTAATTCAACATGTGTTGGCTTAGATTGTTGTCCTTTGTGTTACTGGTCATCAGGGCTGATTAATGGCGTTGGTCCTTGTGGTGAGGTTTTCAGACAATTATGAACATGGTTTAAATTCTGTGACAGTATGATACTATTCACTGAACAAAATAATATGCTCTTAGTCTTTGATATAATGGGTCTGTAGTTTAATAGCACTGCTCAGTCACTGCTTGAGTGATGATGGTGCTATTGAGCTGCTATAGTGAATCTCATTTCCTGTATTCCAGGGAAAGAAGCCTAGATGTTATTGGTGTTAAATATGTCTTTTAGCATGTACGATGGTTGCAAAGAACTGAGGATTTTGATGGCCCGAGAGACTGAGAAGAATTCTCCAACATCTGCTGGGTGGTCTCTTTTGTTGACAAAGTAAAAGGAGTTATGTGGAGCAGAGCAAGTCCAGTAATTATTTTTAAATGGACTCGAATATCAAAGTCTAGTCCATCTGGTATGGAAGTCAGGTTGCAGTCTATGGTAGAACACTTTCTAGCCCACCTGAATTCCATACCAGAAAGATTTGACTCTGATTCCCCATTCTATTTGAGATTGATGGTGTGATGTCCTTCTCTTCTTTTAGCATCGAGGGACTTGAGAATGATCCAGGCACACAACCAAAAAGGGCAAGACACAAGTTGACGGGGTCTATTTCTGAATGTTGGAGATGTGACAGGTGCATCTCCTACCTGCAACAACAACATAAAACGTTTAGACATTAGTACTTGAAGTATTATAGAAATTAAGCATCTGCCCACACCTCTTTTATTATATATTTGTAGGCAATACCATTAAATCTGATTGAAAAGAGAAAGTAGATTTGGAATATTAGAACATGGATTATTACAGAAAATTAACCTTTGCTCACCTTCTTTATTACCCCCAGCTGAAGAGGGAAAAACTAACACTACTGTCACATTTGATCTAAAAGAAAGCTACATATGTTATTGAACATTATTCACTATTTTTGAATATATAAAACATGTGTGTATTTATGTCACATTTGGTTTGCTTATTCATTTATGCCCTATTATACGATTTATCAGTACAATCACATGGAACATAATGGATACATCTAAACCCTTGCCGCTATGATGCCTACTATGAATAAAAGCCCACCCAGTTATGAACATCAGGCACACCAATGTACATGCATCATTTTAAGACAACATTGAGAGAGGTGCCCTGATACATGGGCCAGTTTTAAGAACTATTATAAGAATTACTATAATAAACTAATATCAGTATCTCACAACAAAGATGATTAGTTAATACATAAACAATTTAAATATATCAGCATTTATGTAGGTAGTATTTATATAATCCAAATGCACAATGGCAGCAGAGCTTTGTGTGGGTTCCAAAGCAGAGACAAAGTCAACCTGTGATTGAAGGACAACAGATTTATACAAGCAAATGTGGACTGTTACTGAATTATGATGTCGTTTTTTTTTCAAGAGGTGTGTCTACAGCTGTTTCCAAATTGGAGCAGGGATGGGGCAGTCATTATGGATACAGATAAGTTGTTCTAGTACCTGGTTGCTTATATAGAGAAGGCCTGATGCCTTGTTGGGTTTGTTTTTGTGCTTCTCCCTCTCCAGTCTAATGGTGTCCTAAATGCAGGCATGTTAAAAAAGCACAATAGATTTTGCCCAAATCAGTCAGATAGTTTGGATCCCAGCATTTAGATTGGTCTCAATTGAAGGGTACAGTCTTCTTGGACGCCATATTGCTTAACTACATGTTAAGAAAATTGTATGCAGTACTTCAGCACTGTGGACATTATTTGTGTGTTGCACACTGAAAAAGAGATAAAACATAGTTCACTCTAACAGATAGCTAAAACAAAAAGCTAAGGGAATTAGGTAAAATAAAAGAAAGTAAATGTTTTTTTTCAGATATAGTCAGACTAGGTGTAAATATGAACGGCAGCTTAATGGCATAATAGATGTTTTTGCCATTAGGTCAGCCTGCAGCATGTTCCATTGTTGATCCTGAAAAAAACTGGTGTTCAGTACACCTAAGTACGGTAAGCTCATGATTTCCACACCTATTGGATCACCCAAAATGTTGACCAAAAATACTTTACTCTTCAGGTGTGGCTCTTTATAGACAGGCATCTAATTTTGAATTTGACTCCGCTTCAGTTGGCAAGGAATGCAAGCTTTGAAGAATTATGGTGCCCTAAGTGAGTTGAGAGAAATATTAGTATGGTGTAGCTAAAGCCCAAGGTTAATGATCAAAGGGGATGGATCACTTGTACCTGTAATCCCAGGGTCAGGTGTAGTAACCGTCATTAAAACCCTCAGTCACGTGCAGGAGCGAGGACGGTATATCTTGGTTCTCCGCCTCTAGAAACGTGAAAGCATCTTCATTGGGTTTTATTATGAAATGCTTTTACTCCACCTAGAGGCTTAGACCACTGGTTTTAGCAGTAGTGACCAGGAATAGGGTTGAAGAAGTACAGTGAAAGTGGGGGAAAGTGAGATAAAATTGCTTCACTCTGCTTCTTGAACAAATTTTATTCGGAAGGAGTGGTGGCAAGGTTAAAAACTGCTACTATAGAAATATTAGCTTTCTATAGCACCATGCTGTGCTAGTGAAAGTCAAAGGTCGACATGTTTCAGCCCTGTGTCTTTGCCCAGGAGAGGTCGGGGGGTTTCTTCAGGGCCTACAAGAGAGTGTAGGGTCACAGATACTGTCAGAACCCTATTAAAGGTGGTATATTGACTCCCCTTTCTTCTTGGTCACAGGTCAATAGTATCTGTAACTTGCTTCTTGGTCACAGGTCAATAGTACCTGTAACTGACAAAAGTAAACAAAATACACAATTTCAGATGTATTATGTGTCACAAACATTAGTTGCAAGTAAAGTAGTGTTGAGCCAGGTGGAAAAAAACATTTTGACATAATCACGCAATGGTGAGATAGCAAAAAAGGTACCGAAACAGTTAACACTTACAAAGAGAAAGGCTGTTTTGTCTTGCAATACTTAGTGAGCATATTAAAAACAACATGGTACAAGAAACGTAGGGAAACATGCACATAGTATGTGATAATTCCCTGGAGCGTGTGGTGGTAATGCGCTTGGTGTCAATGCACACAATAAGAGTCATGTGCTGTTCCTGATCCATGCAGTAGCAACAATGGGTCATCTCTAATGAGCTGCAAAGCAGAGATTTGCTGTCATCACTGAGGATGCCTCTAATGGAGATGCAGAGACCTTGTGCAGTGGTGGTTCTGACGGCGATGTATCTGGGCTGACCCACACAGCAGAGTCGATGTACCTGTTCTGGTCATGTAACAGGGCAAAGCGCTGGTTCGGATCCTTGAAACTGCACCAATGTGCCGGTTTGACAGATGATGCATGGGTTTTTCTGAAGCAAGCACCTTAGGCCTTCCAAGGATCTAGGACTGGGGTGGCACCACTTGGCAGGGCAGACTCACAGATGGCAGAGTCCAGGTGCAGAAACAGGTACATTGGCAGTCTTTTATGTCCCTGAGACTTTAGATCAGGAAGCCAGTCAGCTTGTTCTTGGAGTCACTCTGGGAATCAAGTGATGCAGGTCCAGTCCTTCTCACTCATGCAAGGAAACAGCACGCAGAGCAGCACAGCAAAGGAGGAGTCCAGCAAAGCAGCAGTTCAGCAGAGTGACGATTCTTCAGCGGCACAGCAGGTCTTCTTCCTGGCAGAGCCTTCACTGGTACACAAGTGTACTGAAGTGGTGGTGTCAGAGGTCCAGTACTTATACCCAGTGGTGCCTTTGTTGGTTGGGTAAACCTCAAAGAGATGCCTTTGAAGTATACAGAGGTTCTCCATTTTTGCCCTGGCTCCAGACTCATTACAGGGGGTATGCAGTACTTTGTGTGGGGACAGGACATAGTCTATTCAGGTGTAAGTGAGGCTGGGTTCAGCTCCTCCATCCCATCCTGCCAGGATTGCCCATCCAGTCACACTTAAGCTCCAGTAGCGGCTCCTGAAGGGATTGTTGTGGGGCGGTGAGGCGAGGTGGGCCATTTGGCGTTGCAGCATGCGCAATGTAATTTGTTTCATTTATTTATTTATGTACTTACCTCCATTCGGCCGTATGCTGTAGTTTACTACCCCCCCACCCTGCCCCTCCCCCATCCCGCCCCACCGCCCGCAGCACTCCCTCCAGGAGCCGCTACTGTTGAGCTCCCATTGAGTGTAGCTGTCTAGGAGGAATACACATAGCGCAGCAGTCTCCCTTCCGAGACATGTATCAGAGATAGGCAGCAGGTATCAAATGGCTAAAGTGAGAAAATGCCAAGATTCTAAAGTGGCATTTTGAGAATCGCACCTCATAATCTGACTTCACCATAAGTGGTGATTTTAAATTGTGATTTCAAAGGCACCAAACTTGAAAAGTATATCTCTTCACGATTGCCAATTACACTTCAAAAAAGTAAATCCCAATATTATACTATGGAAGAGATTTGACTTGCAGTAGTGAAAATGAATTTGAGAGTTTTTCACTACCAAGACATATAAAACTTAAATGTACATGCCCTGTCTTTTAATTACATTGCACCCTGCCCTGTTTATTAACGAGGGCCTACCTTAGGGGTGACTTATATGTACAAAAATGGAAGGTTTGGGCCTGGCACACATTTGTCTTGCCAGGTCGAAATGGCAATGTAAACTACACACACAGGCTCTGCAATGGCAGGCCTGTGCGATGGTTAGTGTCTACTTAAGTGGGTTGCATAATAAGTGCTGCAGGGCCACTACTAGCACATATTTTACAGTTCCGTGGCACATGTAGTTCACTTTACTAGGGACTTGTAAGTACATTAAATATACCTATTGGGGATGAGCCAATATTACAATGTTTAGGGGAGAGAACAGAAGCACTTTAGTACTGTTTAGCAGTGGTAAAGTTCACAAAGTCCGAAAGCCAGCATAAACGAGGTCAGAAAAGTAGAAAAGGAAGGTGAAAAGTTGGGGGGAAGACCACACTTAGGCTGTCAAGTCTTACAAAGAACCACAAAAGTCTCAAAATAAACCTGTAATAAATCCTCTGCTAGCTTGACACAATAGCTGTCAGGGTTAAATTAGAGGCAATAAGTAAAGTAATTATGCAGCACCAAAGTAATACAATAAAAACGCAATACAAGAAAATTCCCAAACCATTTTAGAAAGATGGAGTACATTGTATTAAAACAATGACACCAAAGCAACACAGATCCAATAAGTAGAACCAGAGATATGAACTTTTAAAGTTTAAGGTAAAGAATATAACCAGAAAGAGCAAAGCTCCAAGCGAGGTTATCTACTCGTACGCTAGACTGGGTCAAAGTCAAAAGTTAGATCAGACCATGATGGAATGCATGTCGGCTACTGGGACCAGGTTTGTCCCAGTGCAAAGTTTACCTTCAAAT
Organism: Triturus cristatus; assembly: GCF_964204655.1. NCBI lineage: Eukaryota > Metazoa > Chordata > Amphibia > Caudata > Salamandridae > Triturus > Triturus cristatus. The sequence goes on along the minus strand of NC_140591.1, from coordinate 1,206,256,263 downwards.
GTAGAAACTTTTATGGAGAAGAATGGCCATCGACGGTTTGTTAGAAGGGCAGGCTGAAAGTTGAATCTGAAGCAGGGCTTGACAACAGTGGGTTGCTGAAGAGTGGGGTCCTGTCATGTAGTTCCTACAAATCTATATTGGATCTGAACGTTTAGACAACATAAACTAAGGGATTGGTGTTCAGACTGATTCCAGACACCCCCAAAGGATATGTTAGTCTGTAGACCAGCTAGCTCACAGTGCCACTATGAGCCCCTTTTACCAAGGAGCAAATAGTGTCTGGCAGCTATTGAACATGCTAACCCTGACCCCTCGGGGATCGTGCAAGCAGTACAGTACTTTTTTCTCAGTCACTCATACTCACTTTGTCTCAGAGAGATACACAGAGTAAACAGTGGAAACGTTTTCAACAAGCATTTATTGAACCAGCGTCATTCTAGTATAAAATAAGTGTGCTGCAACAACCATTAGACACAAACAGATATATACGGTTATGAGCAGCAATAGGGTAAAGAAAATGTAGAATTTTACCATAGTGCTATAAAAAAATACATATGCAGGCAAATATAAACATAACAGTAATAATGCGAACTCCTACAATGCAAACCATAACTAGATGTACCTAAATGTACCTGGCATGTGTGTATGTGTGTAGCCAAGAATACCCTTAGGATAGAGCCAAACCCATTACCTGACGAGGGAGAGCGAAAGACCCCGTCTTGGTCTTGAGATGGACACCCCGCACGGGAGCTCAGTGTCTCAGGTCAGTGTGCCAGCATGGAAGTCTTTCTCATCGAGTTTGCCCAGAGTAGATGTAGTGCTCATATACCCAAAAGGTACCCTTAGGGGTTCTACCTAAAAGTGTCCTGTGGGCATGTCGTGCAAGTATGACGACAGAGGTGACACTTATACAGAATAATCCAAGGCACAAGATGGTAATACTGTGAATCCCTATGCATAATACATGAGGCTAGTTTTTGGAGAGACCCATAGGACAGTCATGTAGCAGCTAACTAGGTAAAAGGTCAGCTCTAAAACCCGTTATGTAGAACAATGTTAGTACAGATGTAGGTAAAAGGTTGTATAGCTAGCTAGACCTATATTGGGATACATTGGGGTTCATAAAAGTCCTGGTGTGATCATCAACAAGAGCAGGAAAGCTCAGAGCAGGTGAAGTCCTAAGTCTGTTCCCAGTACGGCATCAAAGGGTTGCTGCTTAGCATCAATCTGAGGAAGCCCTCTGCGCTCAGACTTAAGGCATTTTCTGGAAGTTTGATCACCTTCAGTGGTGCAAACCAGCAAGTTGACTTCGACCGGGGATTCGATGTTGACGGTTTTGGCTCAGTAGCAGTCCTGGTCTCCCATCGGGTCAGAGGAGGAAAAGTTGGCAAAACTTTTTTAAGCCTCAGCTTTTGCAGTGTGGTCGCGATTAGTAGAATCCAACACCAGGCAAACGTCCAGGTACTGAGAGTCAGAATTTGGGGTTTAGGGTTCACTCGGGCAGAGGCTAGCAGCAAGCTCCAGGGTAGGTCCAGTTGAAACTAGCCACCTGGGCAGTTGCAAGAAGAGAGGCCTCTGGAAGCTTGGCATGTCCCTTTAGCTTCAACCGGAGGTCAGCTCACTGACTCTTGGAGTCACTTTTAGAGACCTAGTTTCAAGGCAAGCAGTTCAAGTCATCCTTCGTGTTTTTTTCAGACAGTGTGGTAGTCCTTCTTCTAATCCACACAAGTCCAGAAGTGTTTTGAGGTGAGGTCTGAGTGGTCCACTTTTATGCCTAGTGGCTGCCAATGGTTGGGGGCAAGGCTTTGGTCACCCCCTAAGCCAGTTCTAGTTACTTCCTTAACCTCCACTGGATTTGGTGCCAGCTTGACTAGAGAGACAAAGGGTGGGCGAGCCTGGTGTGAGTTACAGCCACCAGGATATCCTTTGAGGCTCAGGTAGAGGCTGAGTAGGCCCCCCAGACCATCCAGCTCAGGAGAGGAGCCCCCCTCCCCACACCCAAGGCCCTTTGTCTACTTTCTTGGAGCAATAATAGTACAGGGTAGCCACCAGGGGTCAGGTGACACTGGACAATGAGTGTAAGGTCTGACAGGTTTATGTATAAAAGCTTTCTAAATTCGTCATTTCCAACGTTGTTATACAAAATCTGACTTTATTATTAAGTTGTTTTTTTAATTACGATTAAAATTAGTCCTTTAATAATTTTTGGAGCTATGCTCAAACTTATGGTATTTTATGCAGATTTGTAGAGCTCACTATCACCGGAAGGTTATCCTGGTGTGAGTAGGTTGTCGATGTACACCTAGAGCCTCGTGGACTGCTCGAAAAGGCATGTCTTCAGCTTCTTGCAGAATTCAAGAAGTGAGGAGGAGGCTTAAATGTGTAGCAGCAGGCAGTCTGATATAATTTTCCATATGAGTGGGATGTGTGCAAGTAGGAATCCGGGTGAGGGGAGGTGGCTCAAAGGTTTGTGAAAGCAGATGCAATTGCTAAGGTATGCTAGGCCAGTATTATGTAGTGCCTTGAAAGTGTGGCTGAGGACCTTGAATTGCACTCATTTGTGGATGATGAGCTAGTGAAGCTCCTCCAGGTGTGGTGTAATGTGAGTGCTGCATGTTAGGCTTAGAGTTATTCTGATTGTTGGTCTCTGAATGGTCTGCAGCCTTCTGCTGTGTTTTCTGTTGATCCCGACTTACAGTGTGTTGCCATAGTCCAGCTTACTTGTGACTAGGGTGTGTGTGACGGTTTTCCGGGTGCTGATTGGAAGCCATTTGAAACTATTTCTCAGCATCTTCAGGGTATTGATGCATGAGATGGTGACGGCATTGACTTGGGCGATCACGTTGAGTTTGATGTTGATGATGAGCCAGCGGTTCTTGGTGTGGGTGGTCAAGCTGGATGCCGGTCCTAACCTTGTTGGCCACAGTTGGTCTTCATCCACTGCGCAATGTCAGTCATGCAGGCATTTAACTTGATCTGGGTACTCAACATCTTGTCTATGAGGAAGAGAATAAATTACATGTCTTTGGGGTAGGAGATTGTGAGAGCCGATGATACTGGGAAGAGGGATTTTGTATCCTTTGAAGAGATCGGACTCAGGGAGGATTCTTGCGGAACTCCATAAAATGATGTTGCGGGCATTCAAGATGTATGGTGCCAGGCTGACTAACTGGGTCCTTCCAGTCAGGAAGGAGCAGATCCATCGGACAGCATGTCATTAGATTCCGATGTCGTGTAGGCATTGAATGAAGATGGAGGTGCTTAAGTTAAACATAATAAGGTGTTATAATGTAACCCAATGTTTTTGTTTGAGAGAGCCAGCCTTGCCACAGTGAGAAACAACTTTGAACAGTTTTTCACTGCCAGGACATGTAAACCTTTAAATATATATGTCCTACCTTTTAAAAACCATGCACCCTGCCTTATGGGGTGTTTAGGTTCTATCTTGGGTGCAGGGCCAGACTGGGAACAGAAACCGGCCCTGGCAAACTGCTCAGCCTCCGGAGCCGAGCAGTTTGCGAGGGCCGGTTTCGGACGATTTTGGTACAGAGGGCCGATATTGCCGACCCCGGTAACATAAACGGCCCCCCACGGGCCCAACATCGGTCCCCACCCTAGCGGCCTACCGGGGAAACGTCCATTGCCCGCTATGGCCAGTCCGGCCCTGCTTGGGTGTCACTTATAAGTAGTAAAAAAGAATGTTTAGGCCTGCCAAAAAGTGTATTTTACCAGGTCGAAATGGTAGTTTTAAACTGCAAACTTAGGCTGCAATGTCAGGTCTGAGACATGATTTACAGTACCACCTTAGTGCCTGACACAATGATTGCTGCAGGCCACGTGTAGCATTTAATTTACAGACCCTGGGTACATGTAGTACCATTACATGGGGCTTATAAGTAAATTAAATGTGTCAATAAGGTATATGCCAATTTTACTATGTTTAAAAGGGTTAGCACAATCAAGTTACCACTTGTTAGCAGGGGTAAAGTGTGCAGGGATCTACGGGCAACAAAAATCAGCTAAAGTAGGCAAAACTGTGGAAGACACTACACAAAAAATGGCGAGTTCCAACAATGGGTATGTCATCAATAGCTGATTTTGAGAACCTTTGTAAATTGTATGCTATCCAGTAGCTTACATGCTAAATTTAGTATTCCACACATTGAAAGGATTCCAGTATCCAGTAAAAGAAATCTTATTCTGGATTAGATGGTGATGTACACTTATCTTCATCTAGGGATTCTACCAGGATACCACTCTGGAGGAGATAGTAGATCCCAAGCCCTAATTTGTCATACCAGGCTCCTTTACATTTCAAAAATAATTGATGGCGATCCTTCTGAACTTATTTGATACCAGACTAGTATTTATATTCTCCCTTGGATCAGGAATAAATGTTCAAATGTATTGTGCACACCTATTTTAAGAAATTGGGTTATTAGGTTGGGGAGGTGGAAGCCCCGCTCAGGCAACAACCACAATCCTTGTCAGGGTGAACCACAAAAGTCACTAAATTAAAGCGTGTTTGACTCTCTAGAAACTTGGTGCAAAGCAGTCAGGCTTAGCATAGAGGCAACGTATAAAGTATTTATGCAGCACTCAACCAGTAAAAAAGTAAAAACACAACAGAAAATATCCCAAACAAATAAAAAAAGTAGAGTATATTTTAGTAAATAAAATGACACTAGAATGACACAAATCCAATCAGTAGAACAGGAGATATTCAAGATTTTAGTGACAGCGCATGAAGGCACAAAATGCCATTCGCAGTTATCTGGCCTCTCTAGACCGAGGGAAAGTCACATGTTCAGGATGATGGCAATGGAGCGAGGGTCAGATACAAGTCCAGGTTAGTGATGCTGAAACGTTACCCGTCTGGCACAAGAGTTCAGCTTGCTTTGAAGGAGGTAAGTAGGAGGCTGGGCATGGCGGACAGTCATCGCTGCAGAGCAAAGAGTCAGTTGGGCATCGAAGATGGTCATTGCTGTAGCATGAAGAGCCGGTCGAACGTCGTGGACAGTCATTGGTGTAGCTTCAGTTTGGCAGTCGTCACTGTCTGTTGTCACTTTATCATGAAGTGAAGTCTTGGGTTGCTGATCATCACAAACATTCATTGTCAGCATGAAGAGCAGGTTTCACCAGCGCTTCACTTTGGCGGTGGTCGCGGATGGAGGAGTTTCGGCACCAACAGTCCCATTCACAGTCATAAGGAACTCAGACTTCAGGATTTTCATCTTTTCCTCAGGAAGAGTATACTTTGATGCCAGCCAAGGGTCCAGGACCTGGGGGGCACCTATTGGGGATCAGGGACTCACTTCAGAAGAGGCCGTCAAGGCTCAGGCAGGTCCAGTTGCAGGTCCAGACAAATCCAGTTGCAGCAGATCAGCTGGGCAGTTGCAGGGAGGCCTCTGAAGCTTGTTGTGTCCTGTAGCTCACACAGGAGTTCAGTCAACTGACCATTGGAGTCACTCTGGTTAGCCTGGGATAAAGACAAGCAGGTTCAATCTTCTTTCTCAGGCAGCAAGGCAGCACTCCAGCATTAGGGCAGCGCTTCTCCTGTAACTTCCACAAGTCAAGGAGTGTTCTAATGAGTGGCTCTGGAGGTCCAATATTTACTGGGTCAACACCCAGCCACCTAATGTGGCCAAGTGGGATTAACCTCCTTATGGGGGCAGCACCTCTAAACTGGATTCCTAGTGGGACCTGTGAAATGTGTATTAAAATGACCTCACATTTCCCTAACCTGATTTTATTATGTAACTGGGAAGCAGGGTAAGGTTAAAAAAGAAGAAAGAGCTGTACTTGGAGATAACAACGATTACTGACATCAGCTGTGAAAGTATGGTCTACATGTTTCAGCCACATGGTCACAGACCAGGTCTCGAGGTGTTCCTCAGGACTTAACTATGACAGATCCCTTGTGTCAATTTACACTATACTGTGTTATGTGATCTGACAGTTATTGCTCATTAAATGTATTTGTAAGTTTACACAGTCAATCTCATAACTCATGCAAGTCATTGACTTACACCGTTCCTGGATCTACTGGTTCTGTACCTGTATGATGTAGAAAGCACAAATAACATAGCATAATGTAAATATTTACATAGTCATAGCTCTCTGAAAATTGTTCTGGAGCCCAGAGTGCAATTTGGCACTTGTGGTTATCGTGGCATGCTCTGGAATCAAACATATTATCTGGGATAGCCGACTTACACAAAAAGACACTCTCAACATGCATATATATATATATATATATATATATATATATATATATATATATATATATATATATATATATATATATATATATATATATATATATATATATATATATTCACTGAAAAAACCATAGGTTTCACACATGTTATAGTTAGCGGAAATTTTACTGATAAAAAACCAATGAAATTCCCCCGTTATAGTTAGTGCAGGCAACTATAACTCACGCGACCGCAATCTTCTGCTGATGACATATGTGTCTTTATGAAAAAAAAATATTTGTAATATATGTATAGCTAAAAATGTATGGAAGAAGACATGGGCAAATAAGTGTCTAAATAGAGAATTAGCATCAGCAGAAGATTGCGGTCGCGTGAGTTATAGTTGCCTGCACTAACTATAACGGGGGAATTTCATTGGTTTTTTATCAGTAAAATTTCCGCTAACTATAACATGTGTGAAACCTATGGTTTTTTCAGTGAATTTGCAAGGTTTTTTAAATGCTAATTCCTAACTATACCGTGTGTGAAACCTATGGTTTTTTCAGTGAATTTGTACGGTTTTTTAAATGCTAAGTTACTTTACGCCATTCGTGGCGTGCGCGCCCACTTAACGCAGTTCGTTCCGTGCGCGCACAGTAAGCACGCGGTGCGCTTCGCGCACCGCGCGCCCACTTTACGCAGTTAGTGCCGTGCACGCACGGTGGGCACGCGGTGCGCTACGTGCACCGCGTGCCCACGTTACGCTAGATGGGCCATGTACGCACGATGCGCTTCGCGCACCGTGCGCACATGGAGGACATATGATGCACTTCGTTTTGAAAGGTAATATTTTAATTTTTCGTAATTTTTATAAGCCATGCACAAATGGTGCCCTTTGGGCACCATTTGCACACGGGGTGGACAGAGTGTGGATAATTTTTTTTTTTTTTTTTTTTTTTTAAATATTATAGTTTATCTCAACTGTTATAAGCCATGCACAATTGGTAGCCTTCGGCCACCAATTGCACACGGGGTGGGGAGAGTGTGGATAATTTTTTTTTTTATATCATTTTTTACCGTACGCGTACGGTAAGCGTAATCAGCGAAATTAGCGAAAAAAACAAAATCGGTTTTTGGCCTTGGGGGATCTTTGGGGACTCCCTCAACATGGCTATGTGTGTGGGAGCTGTCTAAACAGCCCCTTTACATGTTTTTGTGCTTTGTATTTTCATCATCACTCTCAGTGCGAGAGAGAAAATGGCGGCCCCTGCTTCCTGGTTTCGGCCGATTCGAATGTTTACTAAGATCTAAGAGCCAATCAGAATCGCGCTCGCGCACGCCACCGTACGCGTACGGTAAGCGTACCGTAAGCGCACCGTAAGCTGGCTCAGATATATATATTGATTTAAAGGCTATTTTCTCAGAATCTACTGAACAGATTTACACCAAACCTACAAAAGGCACTTCCTTGACCTGAGGACTACCTCTCTGCCAAATTTCAAGTAATTCTGTTCAGCCGTTCGGGCTGTAGCCCTGTCTAAAGGTCCTATGGAAAAATGCATGGGAAAAACGCGTTTTGGGACCCCCCTTTTATCTCAGCCCCCGCTTGACGAATCCCCCCGAGACTTTCAGGGTAGGAGCGGAGCGTAGCGCCCCACCTATTTTGAAAAATTCGCGAGGATTCGTCGACCGGCGCCAAAGTTATTCAAAATAGAATGTTGCGGATTTCCTATGGAAACGTGGTCCTAACTATAACTACCTACTGGCGACCGCCAGTAGGTAATATATATATATATATATAAAATAGCCTTTAAATCAATATATATATCTGAGCCAGCTTACGGTGCGCTTACGGTACGCTTACCGTACGCTTACGGTGGCGTGCGCGAGCGCGATTATGATTGGCTCTTAGATCTTAGTAAACATTCGAATCGGCCGAAACCAGGAAGCGGCGGCCGCCATTTTCTCTCTCGCACTGAGAGAGATGATTAACAAACAAAGCACAAAAACATTTAAAGGGGCTGTTTTGACAGCTCCCACACACATAGCCATGTAGAGGGAGTCCCCAAAGATCCCCCAAGGCCAAAAACGGAATTTTTATTTTTTCGCTAATTTCGCAGATTACGCTTACCGTACGCGTACGGTAAAAATATATATAAAAAAAAAAATTATCCACACTAACCCCACCCCGTGTGCAATTGTTGACCGAAGGTCACCAATTGTGCATGGCTTATCACCGTTATAAAAATCGAAAATATTAAAAAAAAAAAATATTTAAAAAAAAAATTATCCACACTCTCTCCACCCCGTGTGCAAATGGTGCCCGAAGGGCACCATTTGTGCATGGCTTATAAGTACTGCAAAAAATTAAAATATTACCTTTAAAAACGAAGTGCATCATATGTCCTCCCAGTGCGCACGGTGCGCGAAGCGCATCGTGCGTACATGGCCCATCTAGCGTAACGTGGGTACGCGGTGCGCGTAGCGCACCGCGTGCCCACCGTGCGTGCACGGCACTAACTGCGTAAAGTGGGCGCGCGGTGCGCTCACTGTGCGCGCACGGTGCGCGAAGCGCACTGTGCGCGCACGGAATGAACTGCGTTAAGTGGGCGCGCATGCCACGAATGGCGTAAAGTAACTTAGCATTTAAAAAACCGTACAAATTCACTGAAAAGCCATAGGTTTCACACACGTTATAGTTAGGAATTAGCATTTAAAAAACCTTGCAAATTCACTGAAAAAACCATAGGTTTCACACATGTTATAGTTAGCGGAAATTTTACTGATAAAAAACCAATGAAATTCCCCGTTATAGTTAGTGCAGGCAACTATAACTCACGCGACCGCAATCTACTGCTGATGACATATGTGTCTTTATGAAAAAAAAATATTTGTAATATATGTATAGCTAAAAATGTATGGAAGAAGACATGGGTAAAAAGTGTCTAAATACAGTATTAGCATCAGCAGAGGATTGCGGTCGCGTGAGTTATAGTTGCCTGCACTAACTATAACGGGGAATTTCATTGGTTTTTTATCAGTAATATTTCCGCTAACTATAACATGTGTGAAACCTATGGTTTTTTCATTGAATATATATATATATATGTATTCCACAAGTTCCCGCAATAACGGAAAACACTCGGACACCCAGGTTGAATGCAGTTAATTTATTCGGCAAGTAAAAAACAACACGTTTCACCTTTACGGCTTGATCACGCTCGTACGAGTTCAAATCCACCATGTTTAAATACATCTTTTTCATCATATTCAAAAACGGACTCACCACACCAGTGCGAAAATGTTATTGCAACTTTCGCGGCCATCTTGGAATATAATAAACTCATTGAGTGTCCCATATGTTGTCACACATAGAGTAACAATTAATATCGTAGCTGTAATTTACAATATTCTTAATGTATTATTCTTCAATATTGAATCATTTCCATAATAAATCTGTTTACGAGATTTACATAACACGTAATATCAAAAATATAAATGCGGATAACGTATGTATCAAAATCCATTTGAAAATAAATAGTATAATTGGAACATGTATTATTGCATTAGGCATTATTATCCGGCTCCCCTTTTATCACGCAATGTCAACAGCGCATTAATGTCATGAAGCCGATGACAGAGACAACCTCATTAGTTAATGATAGCTGTGTTTTGTCAACATGGTTAATAAAGATGTAATATCCATCTTTTTTTTCTCTTCTTTCAACCCAAGTGGGCATGATTGATTGAAAATAACACCGTCATAACACACAAATTAAGAAGTCTTTTGGCTCTGATCACGCCCAAATGGGCTAGCTAGCATATCATAATCAGTTAATCACATATACATCTAATATAACATTCTATCATCATGATATAATTTGACTTGACTCCATATAAAATTCATAAATGCCAAAAATAGTCCAACGTATCTTCCTTAAGTTATTGATATTCCATGTTGCAAAAAAAGTGACCCCATCTGAAATAAAACAAAATTTAAAATTCTTAAAACCAGACTGGTATACGTACCTCCTATTCAGTTAATTATTCATACAAATGTATTGCTAATTCTTCACTCAAATTTAACCCTTTTGGTGACAACTTTCCAGATCCACAATATAACGGGATTCCAATTTCCTTAATGACAATTCTCTGTTGCCCCCTCTCACACCCAGATTAACAGAATCAATCACCACCATATGGACTAGAGTATCATCCTGTGTATGCTTTTCATGGAAATGGCGAGCTATGGGGTACTGTTTATTGTTGTTACGTATGGCACGAAGATGTTCCAATACTCGTTTCTTGGCTGCGTGTTTCGTGCTGCCAATATACCACTTATTACATGGACAGATCAAGACATATATGGAATATGTGGTATTGCAGGTAAGTTTCTTCCTAATCACAAATTCCCTTTTGGAATTAGGTACTAGCAATTTGTTACAGTCAATACTACTCCTGCATGCTTTGCATTTTCGGCAACATCTAAAGCCAGGTGTGCCCGGACAAATATTTACGTCTCGATCTGTAATGTGGTTGTGACTAAGTTCGTCTCTTAGAGATCACCCTTTCCTAAAGGTGATCTGTGGATTGCTTCCCAGATCATCTTTAAGATGTTCATCAGTGAGTAGTACATGCCAGTGTTTTTTAAATATTTTACGTACCTCACTAGCTTGTCCTGAGAAAGTGGTGATGAATCTGATATTCTCACTCTTTGTTTCTTTTTGTTTGGGATATATTAATTCATTGCAAGATTTCATCTCTACTCTGGAAATTGCATCATTAACAGTTTTCGTGCTATATCCCCTCTCTCTGAACCTTTGGCACATGATCACTTCCTCACACTTATAAGCAGCATCAGTGCTGCAGTTCCTCGTAGCATGCAACAGCTCTCCATATGGGATGCTATGTACCAAATTCCGTGGATGGCTGCTGTTGGCATTAAGGATGCTGTTGCCTGCAGTTTCTTTCCGAAATAATTTGGACGTCAACTGATTGCCCTTGACTTCCAAAACATCATCAAGAAACTCCATTGAGTTCCTACTGATGTTTTCTGTAAATTGCAGGGTCAGTCTATTTCTATTCAGTTTGTCAATGGAGATACTAGCTGACCCTTCATCTCCGCACCAAATAAAGAACATATAATCGATGTAATGCAGCCACAGGGCCACGTTGTTGAATTCTGCCATTTCAGCGACAACCTGCTCCTCCCACCAGCCCATGAATAAATTTGTGTAGCTGGGGGCGAAGCAGGTTCCCATTGCTGTGCCCTGTGACTGCTTGTATATGGTGTCGTCAAAGATGAAAAAATTGTTCTTTAAACAAATCTCAATCATCATCATCATTAACATCTGAGAATGATGAAAAAGTGAAATAGATCTGGTTTTGAAAAAGTGTTGGATAGCCTGAAGGCCTAAATCATGTTGAATACTAGAGAGACTACTTACATCAAGGGAAACTAAAGTGAATTTTTTTTCCAGTGTATCCCATCAATGATGGTTAAAAAATGGGTTGTGTCTCTAAGATACGAGGGTAAAGCCACTACTTAAGATCTCAAATAGTAGTCAATAAATCTTGATGTATTCTCTAATAGCGATCCTATGGAGGAAACTATAGGTAGCCCTGGTGGATTAGAAATGTCCTTGTGATATATATATGACTGGGATCAGTCCTTTCAAACCTAAATCTTGCTTTGTGCCATTAATGCCAAAAGACGCTGTTGATACACATCATGACATGGTCATTGATGATCTGAATAAGTGGTATCATAATGTAAACAGTAATAGAAAACAGAAAAGTTTACATTACAAGAAACGAGAATATGACAGGATAATGAAAAAGTTGGGTGAATTGTAATAAAGAAATCAGATAAAGGTGGTAATCTGGTCATTTGGCCAAAAAATGTTTATTTACAAGAAGCACAGAGACAATTAAATGATGAAGTATGCTATAAAAAAACAGTAAGAAGGAATATAATACAGCTAAGAACACATTACAGAAACTGTTAGCACAATGGAGAAGGAAAGGTCTTATATCGACTGAAGAGTACAAGTCTATGTATAATGAATTCCCAGTGTTACCTGTGCTATATTTGATCCCAAACATACATTAAAATGTTATGCCCGTTCCTGGTAGGCCCATTATTTCGGCCATTAACAGTGTAGGAGAGAAAGTAGGTCAATATATTGACTATTTTTTGGTCAAGTATTTGCCCAGTTATGTCAGAGGCACCGGTGACTTTTTAATGAAAGTTGAGGGGCTAGTGTTTGACTGATGACTTATAACGCTGGACATAGAGTCACTTTACACTAGCATAGATCATAGCTTAGGGCTGAGAGCAGTCAAACATTTTTTAAACACAAGATCGTGCACATTTTATAAACATAACAAGGTAATTCTTGAGCTCATCTCATGGTGCCTCAATAACATTTTTTTCCTTTTCAATAAGGATGTTTTTAAACAACAGAGAGGAGTGGGTATGGGAGCCTGTTTCTCCCCCAGCTACGCATGCTTGCATGTTGGCTGGTGGGAGGAACAGGTTCTCAAGAAGACACATCAGGTATCATTTGAGTCGCATGTTCTTAGTTATCTCAGACACATTGATGACGTTTTTATCTTGTGGAAGGGCAGTGAGGTAGAAGCCCAACAATTTATTAAAGTCATTAATGACAATTCCATGAACCTAGCCTTCATGTCTCACATCCACAAAACCCAAATTGAATTTCTCGATGTGAGGCTTCACATCAAAGAGGGTAGACTTGAAACTACTTTGTATAGAAAACCAACGACTGGGAACATTACGCTGCATGCAAACAGTGCACATCCCAGACATTTAATTTCAAGAAATATTAAGACTGAAGCGCATTTGCAGTGATGATGCAGATTTTAATGAGTGCTTACATGATATGTCTGATAGACTGAAAGCTAGAGGATATAGCGAAAAAATCATCAGTGAAGCTATGAAAAAGGCTAGTATACGGCCTAGACATAGCTTATTTAAGAGTGACAATATCGACTCTCATGAGCAAGAACAAGGAACAGCATCTAGGCTAAGTAAGGTGGACACTCTTAGACTGATCACTACATACTGCAATGAAGAACGCAAAATTGGATCTATCATCAAAAAACATTGGCCCATCGTGCTAACGGATAGTGTGTTTCGCAACAGAATAGCAGAAACCCCTATGATTATTTTTAGAAGAGCGAAAACAATGGGGTCTATCCTTGACAAAAACTCTCCGGAGATCAGAAAAGCTGTTAACTGGTTGCAATCAGCACGATGTTTTAAGAAATGTTCTTCCTGTAGAGCGTATAAATTTGGCTGTAATAAGAAACATTATTCTACCCCCTTAGCGATTCTCTAATCCCCATCTATGGTAATTACAACTGTAAAACGGAATATGCGGTTTATGTTCTACTTAAGTACAAGAGCCACGCTATTTGTTATTATTGATTGTCTGAGATAAGTCCTGTTTGCCAGCAGTTAGCACATATAACACTCTATACTGGTTAGTGCGCTTAATTCCCTACATAGGACACAGCAGATCTGTGATCATTGAGTATAATTCCTGTGACCTGCCCTTTTGGTATAACAGTACTGTACTAGACTTCTGGGCACTTGCCCGGGGAGTTTTCCATAGTTTTCCATGCTATGTCCGTACATTTATTTTGATGTTCGACATTAGGGACGTTTTGATTTTGAATATCGAGCATATTGTATGCATACTGAGATTAGTAGCCTCATAATGGTCTTTAGTTTTGGCGATAGTGATGACTTATCACTCCCGCCGATAACCACTGATATGTTGACACATTGCTACGGGCGCAGCATAGGGTTTTACTCTTACACAGCACCTTGCTTCCATACGGGGAGCTCAGCTAGAGGCTCATTACGGGTTTCCTCTAGCTTTTTTGACACATTGCTACAGGCGCAGCATAGGATTTCACTCTTACACAGCACCTTGTTTCCATACGGGGAGCTCAGCTCGGGTTTCCTCTAGCTGTATTTTACGTTTAATCTGCGCACTTGCCTGCTACATAGTCAGTTTTTTATCACGAACCACTGACACTGACAATGATGGGAATGTCAAGCGGCAACATACTTCCTGGAAACTGTTGGTATCAGTAATAATGTCAGACCATACAGTGCCTGTAGATCTTTCACACACGATGATACTGTTTGTATTACCCATACGGGACACGTTACATTCTTTGGTAACCATCAGTTCGTACATATCTTATTAACTTATGTATACTATTATGAGCGGCCAACCAACTATTGTTATTTCAACATTTGTTCTTTATTTGTTGTTAATACCATTCTAAGATGGCCGCTGTATAGGGCTATGGTACTTTGAAGTTAGTCCTATGTCGATTGTGGCTGTTGTTATGGATAACGTTTGAATACTTTATTTAGTGTCTGCTTCTATGTGCACACTCACACGTGATCAAGGCTTGTCGCCGAAACGCGTTGTGTGAAATAAACACTTGGGCCCAGTTACTTGGTTGTTCTGCCTGTCTCTACTGAGAGCGTACATAATACTTTTCCTGGACTTGGATATATATATATATATATATATATATTCACTGAAAAAAACATAGGTTTCAGGGGCGTTATAGTTAGCTGGACTTTTCACTTGTACAAAACCATTGAAATTCCCCCGTTATAGTGAGTTCAGCTAACTATAACTCGCGCGCCCGCAATGCACTGCTGATGACTTCACATATTACATCACTCATGACATGGTCAGTGACATCACTCATGACTTCACTGATGACATCTCAAATGACATCACTGATGACATCATCCAGTGAATGTGTGTTTTTCTGAAAATTACATATGTTTTATATATGTATATCTCAAGGTCGATGGAAGAATAAATGGGTATATAAGTGTCTAAATGGATGATTTGTTTTTGAAAAATTGATTGGATAACTGACTGATTAAGTGTATCTTAGTGAATACATGGCTTAGTGAGTAATGTTTAAATATGTAAATATCTGTATCAGTCTCTCACTTTGTGTATAAGTGGCTGCATGTGTTGGTGAGTAGCTACATGAGTGTCTATATCGGTTATTAGTTGGTTTTTTGAGTATCAGTATGAGTGTCTGAGTGTCTGTATGGTTCGGTGGGGGTATTACGTAGTGCATAGGTGCATGAATGAGTGACTCACTGTTTGTATGTGTTGAAGACAGCATGTGTGCAGGACTGTATGGGTGGATGAGTGTGTGCATGGGTGTGTTAGTGAGTGAATGACTGTCTCAATAGTGTCTTTATGAGTAACTACATATGTTGTAAACTAGTATATGTGACTATTGGTGTATATAAGTGAGTATATGTGAGAGCGAGAGATTGGAAGAGTTCCTGTATGAATAAGTATGTGTTTCTATAAGTGATTGTTTAAAAGACTAAGTATGTGTACGTTTCTGTAGAAGTAAGTGTGGTGGTGTGTGTATAACTGTATATGCAAGTAAATGGATGTTTGATTCTTTATTAGCATGAGTGACTTTGTGTGTGAGTAACTCTATGGATGAGTGGTGTTATGTAACAGGATGTATAGGTGTATGAGTACATATGATGAGTGAGTACATGTATGAGTGACTGTATAGGACTGTTGGTGAATGAGTGGATGTGTATGTGGATCTTAGAATTACTGAATAGGTTGTTGTAACTGATATTGGTATGTCCATTGTTTTGAAAATTTTAGTTTCTATTTTTGAATGTGTGTATCAAAGGCTATATTAGGGGGAGAGGAGGTCTGCCACTCTATCACAAGGATGATGTCATCAGTGATGTCATGAGTGATGTCACTGACCATGTCATGAGTGATGTAATATGTGATATCATCAGCAGTGCATTGCGGGCGCCCGAGTTATAGTTAGCTGAACTAACTATAACAGGGGAATTTCAATGGTTTTGTACGAGTGAAAAGTCCAGCTAACTATAACTCCCCTGAAACCTATGGTTTTTTCAGTGAATTTTTAAGTTTTTTTAAATGCTAATTCCTAACTATAACGTGCCTGAAACCTATGGTTTTTTCAGTGAATATATATATATATATATATCAATCGCTCCCTCTCCCACCCCTAATACTGGTTTTGGAAAATGCTTTCCCTTTTCCTGATCAAGGTTTCCACCTCGCTATAGGGACAATAGCAAGGGCAGGGCAGGTGTCAATGTGTTTGTAGGTCCTTGAGGCAAAGCCCTTTGGAGTGTAAGTGTGGTGGGTTACTGCTCCTCTCCAGTCATTATGCCAGTATAGGCTATCCTTAATACACATATAAGCACCCTTTGTGTAACTGTCTGGAAGCAAAAGATAAACCCCAATAGCAGAGCCATTCATAGTCATGAGACCCAGGATATTGGCATAAAAGGCATAGTTGGTTGTGGCAAGTAAATGTCAATTTTTCAAAAGTGGCATTTCTAGAATAGTGAATTAAAATACAACTTTACCATTACAGAGACATTTTAAACTACAATCATTTGAGTCTAAATTTCATTCAGATTTTTTCCTTGACGAAATACCAAAGCTGTCCGCAACCTTTCATTTATTAAAAAAACTTTCTGTCTCCAACTGATTTGTTTACCTCCCATAAATTTAAATTTACAAGCTCCAATTGCTTGTTCATCGTAACCAGTGGCGAACATATGTCGCTGAAGATAAAAAATTATTCTAGACTCTGTGAATATTAAAAAAAGCTGATGTGAAGAAACGTTACCAATATAAGATTTTATAAATTAACTAGACAAAAGTTGACACAGTACTTAGATTTACTGGCTATTAAACAAATGTAACATTGCAACTTAAACATATGTGGGAACAAACCCTTCCTACCTGAACGTAGTGATATAAGCATTGGCCCTATCTATCCTGGACTATGGAAATGCCACTTGCACTAATGAAGGCTTCGCTGCATGCCACTGCTTTAATGGCCTCAGAGGCCTCCCAATGTGACTGACCCTGTCTTGTCTTCACTTAAATGGCTGCCCATTGAAGGTAGATGTTTGTGCAAAGTTGCCGGCCTAGTTCACAAAATCATTCAAAACATGTTATGGTAGCTTCTGGCAACTTTGCAGCACCCATTCCTTATTACTAAAAAGAAAAAAACGGACCCTGGCCCAACCATTCTCTGGAAATGCCCCTAAATGTGGGAACTCAATCAGGCATAAATATGGACCCTGAGCTCTCTACTAGCTTTCCAAAAAACAACTGAGAGACTTCCTCTTCAACATTTTCTTCCCCAATTCTATGACTTTCTGGATTGACTGAATACTGATCTATTTGAATATGTGTTTGTATTTTTAATGCACTCCCTCTCGACTGAGTCCGGAAGGTACCTAGGGCCATATGTAGGTAGCCTAATACCGGTCGGTAACGGCCGATTTTCGGTAAATATACCGTTACCGACCGGTATTTAGGCTTTTGCTATGTAGGGGGAACATTTCAGGATTCGGTAATTTACCGAATCGTGAATTTTACTGATTCGGTAAATACCGAATCCTGAAATGAGATGTAGGTGACACTCAAATGAGTGATGTGTAGGGAAAATAATTCGGTATTTAGCACCAAATATATGTTGGTGCTAAATACCGAATTCATTGCAAAAAGCAATATTTTGCAGGACTAACAGTGCCATGTGGCAGACATACATGCCCTTAGGGCATGTATGTGCGCCACATGTGCACACATGCAGGAATCAGGGGTGCAACAGGGTGTCAATGTGACACCCTGCCACCCTTGAATGTGCTCCCCCCATTACCGAATCGGTATTTACCGATTCGGTAATGAGGCATACCTTCCCATTGATTCAATCAATGGGAAGGTATGCCTCATTACCGAATCGGTAAATACCGATTCGGTAATTACCGAATTTCTCCAATTCGGTAATATTTACCGAATGATTACCTACATACGAGTTACCACTTCTTAAATACCGAATCGGTAAAGTTCGGTATTTAAGAAGTGGTAACTTGTATGCTACCTACATATGGCCCCATGTCTCTAATTGGCTACTTTCTTTTTCTTAACGATTAGTGTGCTTTTTTGTTTCTGTATACAAACTGATGTAGTATGTGAAGCTCTATAATGCCTCTCAAAACTTGTACGCACTATCTAAAAATATATAAATAAATCAAATGAAATAATTATTTTTGACATTGGGAAAAATTACCATATATTTAGAAAAACAACTTAATTACTATTGGAATTGCATTTTAGAACACATTTAAATGCTATTGAAATGCTCGCTTTAGAAAATGACTTACAAATAAAAACGTGAATGCACTCTTGTTGGAATATAACATATTAACTGAAATATATTGCATTATAACTAATGTTGAAGTGGAAGATGTCATTAGAAGTGCTTCATTTGGAAATGAGTGTTTCTCAAAATTTTGCATCAAGTAACTGTACTTTAGTCTGTGCAGTGACTAGGCCCAAAACGTTCCTTTCAACCATTGCTCACAGCAAAGCATTCTGTGCAACTGCCCAGCATTGATGTCATCTTTAGAAATGTGCTGATTCTAATATCATGCTCATTTAGTTAGGTCATTTCATTAGAATATAAAAAACGTACTGAAACTGTAAAGAATAAATGGTGACATACACTTTATAAATGTTGCTTCCGAATAACCTGATATATGCTTTCACATTACTGACTAGTCTTTGTCTATGCAATGAGCTTACAGTACATCTTTCAGCTTAGGTAAGATGATTCTCATGGGAACCTTCCTTAATGTAAAAATTATGCTAGAAAACTGTATCAACCTGACAACAAGAGTGCAGACTGTAGAAATGGGAAGAAGATACCTCGTATGACAGACAACACCACCTTGTGAGCTGTTCTGATTGGACATCAAGTGGAGATGCCATCAAAGTTGCTACTTTTGTGAGAAAGCTATAAAAATGAGTGTTCCCAGCTAGTTACAGACAGACCTATTTTCCCCTTTACCCATCCGGTATTCCCACTGCTGGATTTACCTTTGTCCTGAGAAGGTTCTTTAGGGAGAGTTAATGCCTTTTAGATATTCTTGAGGTGATTTGCCTTTATTAACTTGAGGTCGACGCTACTGCACAGATTGCTATTCTAAAAACAGTTGGTATTGCAATTGTAAGATACTCGGCTTGGTTTTCCAGAGCTACTCTTTATGAGAAGCTCATTTCCTCTTTTTCTGTTCTTTTCCAATGGAACTCTTCATGGGTTCTTATTTATAATCATTTACTTAACCAATTCATTGGGTTTCTTTATGGAACAAATGCATTTAATGTTGATTTCTAACCACTTCTTTAATTTCTTTTAATTACTAAACTGAATAAAGATAATTAAAAACTCAAACCTTATGATGAAATAAAGGTTTTAAAACTATCCCAATCTCTCATCATTGACTCATCGCAAATTCTAAATGTCCATGATGGTTTAATTACTTTTTTAAGGGAAGCTCTAATTCTCTAAAAGGTGGAAAAGGTCCATTGACCTCTCCGGAGCCGATGAAATTCTCAATGGCAACATTTGTAAGTGGGAGTATGTAGAAGGTCTGAACCATCTTGAAGAGTCCTCTTTTGGCTGTAGCATAGTTATGTATGTTTCCCTACCAATGAAACCTAAAATATTTACTTAAGAAAGAGTTAAACAAAAATAGGCTCCTATTGCCATAGAAAATGAAAGACACCTCCCATAATTGGGTTAATTTGCTTCTAAATCTTCTATCAGTTGCAAGACTTTGGAAGCAATCATTATTATCTATCCATAAGATCACTTGACACTGAAGCCTGATCTCCTAAATAAATTCCAAATCTAAGTACAAATGTGTAATCGGATGTATTATCTTCTACTTGCATAAAGCCAAAGCCTTGCATTCCAACTTACCTCATTGGCGACGGACGATACAGGTACCCCTTGCCAATTTGAAAAATTATATATCATTGGCAAAAAATAGTCAAGATCCTAGTAATCAGTCATTGGTACATAATGAAGTAAATACCAGGTGCAGCATCTCTTTGTTTCTCAATCTGTGAGATGCTTAATATATCCTATATATTGCTCAGCTGGACATACACCTAAAATGCTGCCAGCCAAATTCTCAGCAGGAGGTACATGAAAAAGGCAATGTTGACATTGAAGTGTTTTGTAATGCCTTCACGTAAGATGATTTGGAGCCATTAAAGTGGCACCATCACCAGAATTGACCAGGCATGTATGTACTGAGAGCTATTTGGGACTTGTTGGCCTCTGCTATATATGGAAGATAGTTTGTTTCTTTAGATGTGGTAATGAGTAATGACTTGCTTTAATGTCCATTGGTAGATGAGGCATGTTAGCTGGGCAGCAGATAGTTCAGAGTCTCTCTAGTCTCTTTCCAATTATTTTACATAATGTTTTAGCAGGGAAGAGGAAAGCTAATTTTAAGGTTAGTGCTATATTAAAGCGATAGCTAAAATGTTGATGCTCAAAGGACTTAAAACATGAATTTGGTAGTTCATGCATGAAATGGCATCTATATGATTGCCGTTACACTGCTCCCCAAGCTAGCACCCAGTTTTGCAGGGAACGCTATGTTTAACTAGGCTGCTGATTATGAGCTAATCAATAGTCAATGAAGTCTAAGATGATAGAACGAGGCAGTGAAGGTTAGATAGAGTGACAGAGAGAGAGTGACAGTGAGAGGGAGACATACAGAGGCAGAAATGCAGGAAGACAGAGAAAGGCAGAGAGAAAGATAAAGATACAGACAGATTCAAAGATGTACAGACAGTCAAACAGAGCGATCATTTTGGGCTGATTCTCAAAGGTTTTGCTATGGCACACACTTTACTTGTACTAAAAGAGTAAGTCATATCTAGTCATAAAATATCTTTGTGACTGCAGTACATACAAAGAACGATGTATATATTCAAATATACATATACAGATGGTCATGTACAAATATTTAGACACTGATTACAAGTTTGATGATAAACAGATGTTTGCCCAGGGATTGGGATTTTCAGATGAATTATAAATATCACACCCTCGGTTTTTCCCTGATATAACCCGGCAGGTCAAATCTGATGACAATTATCAGGAAAAAAAGCATTGAAAAAAAGGCAAAACATACATAATTTAGTAGTTTAAATAACAATTCTGCACAGTATGCCTCTGTTCCAAGTGTAAAACTTGGAACAGGAGTTATTTACTTCAAATGGTAAAGACCTCACCCTGATGTAATGTCAATTACTTGTTGTGATAAATACCGGACCCCATTGCACATAACCTGTTACTAGTGCCTCTAAGAGACTGTAAGACAAAGGATCTCATTACATGGGCCAAATCCTGATCCCTGTGTTAACACGAGTAAGCACAGAGGTCAGAATTACAGATCTTCCCTTACTGATTTCAGTAGGTCAGGGCTGCAGAAACATATCATGAGAAAATGCTTGTAAAATCACATAGGTAGGAAATTTGGTGTGTTAAATAGTGATTCTGCATGGTATGCCTCATCCCCTTTGAACAATTTGGGATCTGCAATATTTGCCACAGCTGGTAAATACCTCACTGGGTTTATTGGTATTTGCTAGGAGTTGTAACTGCCCAATCCTATTCATACAACTTTCAATGAGGTCCTAAGTCTGAGGCAGAGTGTTATCCATTGCCAGAAATTGATAAACGTTTTGGACTGCATCGTTAATATCCTGGGGACATCCATGGCACTGTGACTCTCCCTCATTCCCCCTTGATCCGCCTCCATGACGTAGTGAATTCATCGGAGTTCTCCTGCCTGCAGCGCCTCCTTCTTCACACAGCGTTGGCAACAGCCAAAATATGCATCCTTGCCAATGGCGGTCTCCCAACCCTCCATAACAAGAAGACAGGACATTGGCAATGATACAGACAGTGATGCACGAACATGTAATCTACAACCTGCAAGTTCAATCAGAGGTGTTCAGGCAGACATGGGCACCTTTTCTGCAAGATGATCCCTAAATGAATCACCAACGCACCCCTAAAACCCTGAGCAACAGTGTCAGTATGTCCGTAGACCACAACGGTCCTTATCGGTGGCCTGTTGGGAGTCCTTGGCACTACATCCTCATCATGTCACCCCCTCCACACCAATTTTCCTCCCTCCCTTTTCACACTCCTCCCATGCCTTCTAGCTCCCACCCTTACCTCTCTCTCATATCTCTCTCTCCACTCGCCACACCTGTGTCATTCTCTCCTTGGTCTTTCTTTTTTCTGCCTCTGTTTTCCTCCCTCTCACATCCCCACTCTTTCCCTCAGGCACACACTGTCCCCTTCCCATACCATGGGCCTCTACCACTTCTCTGTTCCCTCCTTCACATGTTCACGTGGGCTTCACCTCCCTTGTGCCTCGTGGGATGCAATAGGCTTGTGCCATGGGATCCCTCTCACTCTTTGCATCTGCCCTCTCTCTTTACTTCTTCACTCACCCCACCCCACTTTCCAAGGCATCCCGCTACTCTTGCTGATGGCTGACCACTTTCTCTCCCCTACTGGGGATGTTAGACCGCCAACATATGACAATGGAAGACAAACCATTTATAGTTGTTGTCAGCATTATTTCCACTGTGCGACCTCCCTCCTGCCCTGCCTCTCTCCCCCCCACCTTTTTTCCCCTCAATGCCCATTTCAATGTGTCCTCCTTTCCCTAATGTACATCTTCAACATGGTTTTGTCCTCAATAAAGAATTACAGCACCAAAAAAGAAATGGACTATGTGAAACAAATTGATAGAAATACAGCCAGTCAGACGAAAATACAGACAGAAAAAACACAGACAGAAAGACTAGCAAAGAGGCAGTAGACAGACAGATAGACAGATAGACAGATAGACAGATAGACAGATAGACAGATAGACAGATAGATAGATAGATAGATAGATAGATAGATAGATAGATAGATAGATAGATAGATAGATAGATAGATAGATAGATAGATAGATAGATAGATAGATAGATAGATAGATAGATAGATAGATAGATAGATAGATAGATAGATAGATAGATAGATAGATAGATAGATAGATAGATAGATAGATAGATAGATAGTCAAGTACTTTCAGTTCACAAACAAACGTTTTAGAATCCACTTGGCTGACTGTTTCCACATGAAAATGCAAAGATATTTAATTTCTTTATTATTTCTGTCACATATGCTTGCCATTTGTACTGGTGGAAATCTACTTAGAGTAACATGTTTGCTTCAGAGTAGAGAATGTTCACGATGTACATTTCAAACTGTTTCATTAAATCAGTGACCTTTTAAAATGAATTCTTGTTGATAAAATAAAACTGATTGCTACCTTAAGGCAGCTGTAAGGGAGCATAATTTGCATGAGTATTGGTTTCTAAGATTTATATAGAAATGAAGCAGAAGCAGAGATTGCCTCCTAAGTATTACAGTATAATGCATTGCTGATCGTTTCTGTATGACTCTGAGCAAGGAAAAATGTACAATTTAATTTGCTTTTAGTTAGACTATATTATGAAATCTTATTTTCGTGTTCATTATAATATCCTACTCAGTAGCGTTGGAGATTGAAACACATTGTTTCAAATGGATATTTCAACTGAGCCAGCTTGTTAACATAGACTTCTAGATATACAACGCTTTACGGTAAAGGACCTGCACTGAAGGCTTCTGGGAAGAGAATGGCCGTATTGTAAATCAAACTCTTTATTGCTAATCCGCAAATCATGGCCCACCTCTCTCTTTTTTTTAATAGAATTTTGTATTTGCATCTAGACACACACCTGACAAGACATTTGCTTCAAACCTTAAAACAATTGTGCCGCACATTATCAACTTAGGGGCATAAGTATCAAACCAAATTTTATTCGCAAACGCTGCGAATCGCAAAAAACAGCGTTTGCGAATAAAAAAAACGCTATTTCATATGTATGACACACATACCTAGTGCAAAATAAGAAATCGCTAAATTTGCGATTTCTTAGTCTGCGAAACCCAAAAATTGCGAATAACCTTGCGAATTCCTAAATTGCGATATTCTCAATTTGCGAAAATCACAAAAAAGATATCGCAAACTAAGAAATCGCAAATAACACCAAGTGCATGCAGGTGGTAAACAGGTGCAAGGTACTTAAACCACCCCACAATGCAACAGAACCTTCCACAATGGCAGCACTGTTTGTGATAGCCAGGAGGCTGCATATTCGGGCTCTTGCACAGAGGAGAATGAGACAGGAACGTATATTCAGGCTGCGCATCACTCTGTTCCAGCAGACTTAAGAGGACATCCTTGACAAGTACAGGCTGACCCACAGACCATATTGGACCTGATTGAGGAGCTGAAACCCTATTTAGAACACCCTACACGCAGGACACAAACAATTCCCACAGATGTGCAGGTCCTGTGCTCCCTGCACCTCCTGGCGTCAGGGAGTTTTCAAGGGGTCATAGCGGAGGTTGGCGGGCTGTCACAGAGTGCCCTTTCGCGCTTTTTCCATGCCTTTCTAGATGCAATGCTACAGAGGCTATCACATCACATATACTTCCCCACCACCCAACAGGCATTACAGCAAACAAAACTTGACTTCTACCAGATTGCACGTTTCCCCCACGTCATTGGCTGCATTGATGGGACCCATGTGGCCATCACACCCCCATCAGCAACTGAATATGTCTACAGAAACCGTAAATGCTACCATTCCCTGAATATACAGATTGTGTGCAACGCAAAGTATATCATCAATGACATTGTACCCAAATACCCTGGCAGTACACATGACTCTTTCATCTTTAGACACAGTGGAATACACGGATGTCTGAGTGCTGGAGAGTTTGGGGAGGGATACCTGCTAGGAAAATACATGGCACACATCCATACATCCACTACATCACTGGAGGGGGGGGACATTGACTTACCTATTGTGTCTATCCCTGCAGGTGACAGTGCCTATGCAGTGCGGGACTTCATCCTGACCCCGTATCTGGATCCAGCCAATGCAAGTGAGAGGAGATACAACAGGGCACACAGATCTACATGCTGCGTCATTGAGCGTACGTTTGGAATCCTAAAGAGCCGGTTCTGGTGCCTGCATAAAAGTGGAGGTGCACTGCAATACAGCCCTGAGACCTGCTGTAAAATTGTGGCAAGCTGTGCAATGCTACATAACATGGATATGAGGAAAGGCACCACAATTGATGTGACCAATACAGACACATCGGATGACGATTGCCCTGCTCCCCCTGGCAGACCAGCATCAGGAGTCGGGGCAGCTGCTGGACGCCAGAGACGGACTGAGATCACACAAAACTACTTCTAGGTGAGTAATGATGACATGAGCCAAAAAATGATTCTAATGTGTGCTGTGTTTATTCACACTTCTCAAGCATTCATTGTTGCTGTACCCAGCACATGTTATGCACACAGTGCAGGTACTTCACAAGTAAGTGTTCAATATGCATTGCTGGGTTGCAACACCCATTGATGCTAAATTGTCACTGAACAGTTCACCTCCTTCGGTGACGCATTGGTGCTGTTTGGGTTCCAGGCTGAGTGCCCTCCGTGGTGTTCCTAGGTCCTGCACCCTGTCTGGAACTGCGCCTTCTTGCTCCAGGCAATGTAGGTGTGATGCTACTCCTACTTGAGGTTTCCTCACTCTCGCCAGAGATCATGAGAGCGGTGCCACCTGAGTTGGCCGTCTGCATTTGCTCCACTGCACTGGTGACCTGTTCTAGCCCTCTTGCAATGTCCTGACAGCAGTGCGACATTTCCAACTGCATGGTAATGCTGCGACGTGTCAGATTGCTGGTGGTGGTGCAGAGGCTGTTCACGGCCTTAGTGTAATTGAGCAGCCGTGCATTGGCACGTCGGGCAGCCCTGTCACTGGCATCTTGGTTGTGCCTCAGGGTGTCACAGAGGTCACGTATGGCACCTGCCATGGCCATGATGCCCTCCCCCATGTTGCGCTGATTTTTGTTCAGAGTGCAGAGCAGCCTATTGATTGAGCGCAGCGATTTACATTGCAGGCGCTGTACCTGCAGCATGCTGTGTTCCAGACCTGAAAATATGGTGTTGTCCGCATCAGTGGCAGTGCTGCTCCTGGGCCTTGACCTGCGTCTTTCCAGTGCTGGGATGCTCATCCTTGGTGTTTACTGACTCGGCATGTGTGACACACCCTGACTTTCCTCTCTTCTGTCACTGTCCTCCCCTGTGGGCTGTATGTCATCCTCCATTGGAGGCAGTGGGGGCACATGTATGCGCTTCCTGCGCATGATTGTTGTGTGCTCCGTATCATCACTGGAGTCCCCATCGTCATGCTGCTCCTCAGGATGTTCATGCTCATCTCCCTCTGCACTGT
Organism: Triturus cristatus; assembly: GCF_964204655.1. Classification (NCBI taxonomy): domain Eukaryota; kingdom Metazoa; phylum Chordata; class Amphibia; order Caudata; family Salamandridae; genus Triturus; species Triturus cristatus. Next base: position 1,206,229,742 of record NC_140591.1, on the reverse strand, counting down.
CATCAAGTGCCCTGGATTGTGCTGTGGATGTAAAGGGGAATACATGAGTTTGTGTCATTGTCTGCAATTTGCACTCAATAAAATTTCTACAGTTTGTCTAGGCTAACTTCTGACACTGTATTATTCCCTTAACCCCGACCCACATGTTGCATTAGATTTCCTATGTCTCATGGACACACTGTCATACATATTACTACAAGTTCCATGGTGCATTGCTGGGTGTGCTGTAAGACTTGGACTGGAATGACATTTGTTGTGTATATTTTGCGCATTTGGGGAAGTGTGCATGGGATGGGGATCAGGGCAGGTTTATTTTGCATGCATCTTACCTTGGCTGCTGGATGCAGGGTCGGAGCTGTCAATGTCAGCCACACCACCGACGCTCTCAGGCAGGAGGATGGACTCCACAAGCTCCTCGTGGGGTGTTGGCTCTGCTGCTGTGGATGGTCCTCCCCCGGTCTTGTTTGCATCCTTGAGTCTGGCTGCCACCCTCTCCTTAGGCCTTTGCCGCATGTCGTACCATCGCTTGTGCAATTCTTCGACAGTGTGATATGTTACACCCACAGCATTCACTTTCTCTTGTATGTCCAGCCAGATCTTTCGTTTTCTTGCTTCTGGGACTCACAGTGCCTTTTTCCCCAAAGAGGACATCATGGCTGCAAACCATCTCCTCTATGAGGACCTCCTGCTCCTTGTCAGAGAATTTGTGCTTCCTCTTTCTCTTCTCAGCCTCCTTACCCTCATGTTCCTTCTGGGACTCCATGGGGGTTTTTTCTCTCCTGGGATGCCTCCTCACACTCTCCAAACAGCCTCTGGGTGTGGCTCAGGTAAGCAGGTGCAGCAAATCACTCCCACTTCCTGGTTGTGATGTCATCAGGCTGCACCTGTATGGCAGATTCCCGCTTTAGCGATTTCTTAATTTGTGAATTTCGCAATTAAGGAATCGCAAATCATGTTTCTGAGACTTTTTTGCGATTATTAAGACATCGCTAAACATTAGCGATTTTTTATTTACATTCCGATTTGCGAATCTCAAACTGCAAATCGCAAAATATCGCAATTTGAGATTCGCAAAATGGGAGTTTCATACATATGCCCCTTAAATACTTATCTCACAGTTCCCAATCTGACCTACACACAACAAGTTAATGAAATCGGGATCACACAATCCCCTACATTAGAACTGAGCCGGTATATTGTCACCATGTCAGTTATTAGTCATGGGGGTCATTTGAGGTGCAGGGCAGCACACATTAATCTTTGCCCACCCTCAAATGACCCAGGAAGTTGGAACAGTATTGAAAACTCCGTCTAGAGGTGCAGGGGTGCATTTAAATTTTGTTTTTATATTGTCCCATTTGCTTTCCATTCAAAGACAAGGTCAAATGACAGGCTATGTCTACTGACAAATTGCTCCTTATTCTTTTAACATAGAAATGTTGTTTACTTTTCTTTCTCTGACTGCAAAGTGAGAGAAATTTGTAAAGTGAACTATGTGACAATCTCACTGGGGGTACAGGAATTGTGAAAGGAAAGACCATAGGATGTAACTTTTTTCTAAAAGCAATAATATATAAATATCATTAAATTAACTGTTCAAATATTTCAAAATAAATCAGGAGTTATGAAAGCACAAATGAACCAAATTTCTTTTTTGTAATTCCGAAGTATGATCGAAAAAAAGGTTTTATTAAGATCAAAACTAATGCATAAAGAAAAACTATTGTATTTGATTGCAGCATTTGTATGGCATTCACTATCCCTTTGTGGGGCACTTAGTCACTTACCTACATGGCCAGCAAGCTATGCCATATAGGGTGTGTAGTTGGAAGGATGTTACATACAAGGGGTGGGCGGAATTTGCGAAAGCAACTTTCGCAAATTATCGCGAAAATGTTACAAATCTCCGCAATCACGCGGAAATATCGCGAAGATGCGGACGTTTTTTTCCCGCCCGTTCGCGGTATTTTCTGCGTGATCGCGGCTCGCCAACTTACCCATGCGGTTGCTCGTGGGCGCGTCCATCTTGTTTTCATTCTTCTCGCGGTGCATGATCGCGAGAAGAAAGACGTGATCGCGCGACGCATGACGTTACTGCGGGTGCGAACTGTCGCGAGACAGCGCAAATGGCTACCAACAATCCAACATCTCGTGGAGAACGTGACCGGATCGGGAAAACTTGTCGGCGAACGTGGGGATTCAGGTAAGGCGATCGCGCGCGCGCGATAATGTATTATTTTACAGCGCGAGCAAGAAACAAATTATCGCTAAGCTGCGGAATGCGGAAATTTTGACATTTTCGCACTCTCCGCGGAACGAGAAAATGTAAAATTATCGCAATTTCTGCAAGCGGAACAGAAATTTAGCCCAGGCCTATTACATACATACAGGGATATATAGTTTGGTGTTTCGGTTGTTTACAATCTGTGGACTGTAAGCTGAAGATTGCGCTTGAAGGTGTAACTGTCTTTCCAGGTTCTGTTGTGGGTTGGTGTAATTGTCCTGGAAATAGCCATGTTTTCAACCATCTTCTGAAGGTTATCTAGTGTTGGAGGCTTCAACTCTTGGCTGATAGTGAGATTCAGAGCTTGGCGGCATGTACTGAGAAATAAATCCCTCTTGCAGATTTCTTAGGATAAGGTGGTACGATGATTTTAGGTGCATGCCTGGAGTCAAGTGTACTATTTTGTTTGTATAGCTTGAATATAACTTGTAGTTATAGCTGCCCTTTTCTGTGGAAGGCTCTGTGGACAAAGTAAAGTGTCTTGGACATTGCCCTTCTAGCTATAAGTAGCCAGGGGATTGACTGGAAGACTGGAGTGATGCATTTTCTTGAGTGGAGGCAGAGAAGAAGTCTTGCAACAGCATTTTGGATGATTTGTATTCTGGGAATGATGAATGCAGGTGCACCAAGCGATTGGCTATTGGCAAAAATCAAGTTTGAAGATTACAAGTGTGTGGAAGACACAGTTTATTTTGATATCCAAATTATGGGAAGATACTACATAGAGTGCCTGTTATGCAGTAAAAACACCATGTGATGTTGTTAAGATGTAGTTGGTTACAAGTATAGGTCTGAATCCATGGTTACCCCAAGATTTCTGACATCTCTTGATATTGTTGGAGGGGCCTCAAGTACCTTAGGCCATATGGTGGTAGGCTGGTATTTATACCATTATCCTCTGTATTTATCGTATTGTGCTTTAGATTGTTACTCATCATCAATGTGTATGTAGTCCGATGGCAGTCATCAAGTTATAAATTGTCATCCATTTTTTAAAACTTTTATGTGTCATCCATACTGATTTAAACAGGTTTTTGTAAAAGGTCAAGTGGATGTTGAATAATAGAGGGAATGCAAAGGACTCCTAAAGGATGGCACAGTATTGTGTGTGTGGAGCTGATGTGAAAGTTGGTGCCAACACTAGTCAAATTATTCTTAAGCCTTTGATTATCTTTCCTATTCCTGATACATACTGATTGTCTCTACCTAAACCTACCAGCCATTCAGAAGCAATGTCCAATCAGGAAATCTCTAGGTTCCAAAATAGCATGGTGTTTTGATTAGCCTGTTGGGTGGGGAGGTGCAACTCACATTTGACAGACATTGCTCCAGCCGACGGCCTTTCCTATTATGAAATATAGCCTGGGGAGAAAATGTATTTGCTCTAGGGATCTTTATTTTGTTTGCAGGAGCTAAAAAGTTTGTTAATGTGCCTGCTGTAGAGTGCTGCAAGCACCTTAACTAGCAATAGTGTGACCCTATGACCCAATATAGTATTAGCCAATATAGTCTGCTGTGCAACAAAGGTCTGCCATAATGTACTATCTAGTTTTCAAAAATGGATTACTATCTAGATAACACTTGTTATCAGAAATGTCTGGGCCTGGCAGGCTTCTCTTGGTGCAGATTAAACCCTGACCTAAATACCGTAGCTACCCACATCACCAGAATGTGTCAATTTTCAAGGCAAAGTCTTGAAGTGTCTTTGATGAATACTGGGGCCTTTCCTTTCACAGGTGATGGCCCAGCTACACAAGTGGCATACTATTGATATCAGGAGAAGATTAGGAACTCTGAGTGGCAGGACATTTTTAAATCCTATAGATTCCATTAGCTCAGTCTGCTTTTACTTTTGTTTTACTGTGACAGCAGCGGGTGCAGCATGCTACCCAATCAGCAAAACAAAACAAATCAAACTCAGGACTCGAGGGAAGAATTTTGCTCATGCTCTTATATTGATTTTGGAAAATAAAAGATTTTAGTAGTTTTAACCAGATACATTTTCTAGTAGTGCAGCGCAAAAGTAGTGCAGTTGACATCAACAAGTAGTCCTCTTCCCTAAAGTGATTGAAACTCACCTAATTGATGCAACCTGATGTTCTGTCCAAGAAGAATGGACAACAAGGTGCAGGGATATAAAACCACATTGCACTAATTTCTTTGCTCCATGATAATAGGGAACTCCTCCATTTTCTCAAGGCCTCCAGAATATTAGACTTCAAGGACTGAGGAACAGTAAAACGTATAGAGACCAAAAAAATGTGGCAGTGACTGCCATTGGCCATGCACAGCAAAAAAAAGCTACAGTTGCCATATATGGTCTACGGAGAAGAGGGCTAGAGAGAGAATAAAAGAAATTGAGAAGATAAAGAGAACAGGTTTTATAAACGGAGGGAAAGAAAGGAGAGTAAATAGAAAAAGCAAGAGAGAGCAGGAGAGACAGGAAGGGGAAGGTCGACAGTTGCAGCAGCAAAGAAAAGAGGTAGTGAGGTAAAGGGAGAGAGAGAGGGAGTGGTGACAGAGATTAGGAGATGAGGAGGAAGAGAGAAAGTAAAATTAAGCCTCAAAGAGCAAACCAAGATCTAGATATACATGGAGCAAAGGTAATTGGAGATTTCAAGTCGATTTTATAGCTTATCATGTTTTGGTGAAAATATCTGGCCCAAAGTGATTTCAATACCGGCTTCTGCACTTATTTTCCAAAAACAATCTTAGTGTACGATCAAAAAAATCACTTTTGTTGGTTTGTTAGACCTGACCCTCTATGCAGGGTCAGCCCCAGACTTTTCATTTTCCTCCTCCTATTTTTTTGTTTAACTCGTTTTTGTTGGCCTTAGGACCAGTGCTAAATGCTCTCTTCAGTAAACATGGTTGAATTAGCTTATATCCAATTGCCATATTTAATGTACTTATACGTCCCTTGTAGTGTGGTAGATATTCTACAGCGGGCCTGTAAATTAAATGCTACTGGTGGGCCTGCAGCACTTATTGTACAACCCACATACGTAGCACATCAAAACATATCCCAGGCCTGCCACCTCAGCCTAAATGAAGTTTTAAACTGCCATGTTGACTTGGCATTTACGCTGCTACGCAGCGGAGTTTTGCGGGCAGTTTCCTGGAGCTCCCATTCACGTAGCGTTTTTACATCAAACGCAGCACGGAGTAAGACTCGTGCTTAGAAATCACACACAAACGGAACCATGCGGTTCGTATGGGCACGGCCATATTGTTTTCTTACACTGTTTATGCTGCTGGGTCTATTTTCAAATCCATTCTCAAACTTTTAATTCCTCCTTCCTAATTTATCTATACCTCATTTTTAGTTATTGTATTAGTCTATGTTTTTCTGTCTGTGTACTTTATGTTTCTTTTTCATTTTATTCATGGTTTTTCATAAGTTTTTGTACTTTTTTTTATTTTTCCTTTACTTCCTTATTTGTATTTCATTTCCTTCCTTCCTTCCTTCCTTCCTTCCTTCCTTCCTTCCTTCCTTCCTTCCTTCCTTCCTTCCTTCCTTCCTTCCTTCCTTCCTTCCTTCCTTCCTTCCTTCCTTCCTTCCCATTGTTTTTGTCCGAGCAGGGTGAACAGGAGAGCAACATCACCTGGCCCCCAGAACTGCGAGCAGCAGCAGCCACCTACCCCGCAGATGGCAGCACCGCCAAGGGGTTCAGCCCTGGGCAATTGTTTGTGAAGAAGAGATGACATCACTAGTTTTTTTTCTGCAGCCACCTCCCCTCCATGCTGGCACCAGGCGGCATGCCTGGTGGTGGGTACCCTCTGTGGGAGCATCAGATATGTTGGAGAAGGGTGCACAGGTGTGTGCCGCTCACTAGCTAAGTCCAGCGCACTGCCCAGCAGCTGATGCACCGACTGGGTGGATATCCTTGACTAGAAGCAGGACCTGCCTGACCTGCTAGGTGTCGAGATTGCGGGGCTTAGTGTGTGTCAAGTACGTTATGTTTGTGTTCTACAATGCTAAAAATTCCAAATAGCATGCTGCTCACACTCAGTGGTATGTTACGTTTAGTTTACTTTAAATATATTATTATTTGATCCAGTTTAAAATAGGCAGGTGCTCGTGCTACCTAAGTGTGCTCGTTGGTGCTCACTTTGGCTGATAATTTAATAAGCAATTGCAGACTCCTGTGACCTCCAATCACCATAGCGAATTAGCAATAATAGTGAGATAGCACTCTCTGTGACTTTTTTTATGTAGCTCGTACAGTGCCAAGCATTTTCACAGTGATGTATAGTACTAGTATTCATCTATGCATTGCAAAAAAGGGAGACTGAGTTGGTCAATCAAGTGGGTTGAGAAATGAGAATTGATTCAAAGATCATTTATTGGAATGCATTAGTTCCAAATGTCTTTTTGTTAAGGACATTTGGCATAGGGAGTGTAGGATTAGCATGGCCAACTCAACGATTGTTACTGCTAGTAATATAGGCGATCTGATTTGCATAAGTACAATGTTACTGCCTCTCCATGTCATAATAATTTTGTGGAGATTAACTGTACCACTAACCTAATTTTTTTATTTTCTTTATTTCTTACATCAGCACCCAAGAAGAGGGGCAGTGCAGGGGCGAGTCCGGGAAGAGATGGTAAGGAGATTCCAACCACTAGCCCCACTGCTGAGGGCTCTGTTAAGCCCAATAAGTCCTATTCTTTATTACTGGTTTTTCACTCATGTTTACCTCTGCTCACTATTATACTAAATACTGTCTCCTTTTTTTCCAACTCCCCTATCTAATTTTTGTTTACTTTTTGTTGACTGAGAAGATTGTTTCCCCAAGTAAGTTAGTATTATAAATAATATTCATCATGTATGTTTGTAGAAAATGCTTTGTTTTTCTTGCGCATGCTCTAACAGTTAACGAGTGGCCATGGTCAGGAACCATCCCCCAGACCCCACAATGCTGTGCTGTGTAATTCATCTATACAGTATACCAGCAGATCCCATGCCAGTGCGACATGGCTGGAAAGTATGAGGTTCCTTTGCATTTGCCAACTAACACCATATGTCTTTCATTGACCATTATTATTCCACCCATTCATTGTGCTACAGTGACTCAGAATCATCATCATCCTCATCATCTTCATCATAGGCTATATAGCTCTGTTCCTCCATTATGAAACGTTTTTGGTTGGCTTGACTACCTGGCTTTTCTAACATTGCAAACCAACAAAATGCCCAGAGTGATATTTTTGATTGAAGATACTGCATTGATAAGCAAACTGTAGTGATGTATTGTGGTTGTATTTTTTTATTACAAAAATTAGGGGGAAGCATATCTGGCATCTAAAAAATGCAAAATGTTTTTTTCTAGCCACACAGAGTGCCACCAGCTCAAGTACCGCTGCAGGAGGAGATTGAGATTTATTTGGAGGGGGAGAAGCAGCAGCAAGGACAGGCCGTTGTAAGTCACATTGCTTTCTTATTGACAATTAAAATTATACTTACTTGCTACAAGGGCATTGTCATGACTCATGATCGTGAACCACCCGCTTTACCAGCTCCAGCGGTGGTGGAGTCATGGCCTCTTCTCTCTACAACTCAACAAAAGCTCACATAGTGAACACTCGATGTAAACAGGAAAAAATGGACGGTTAAAAGAAAGGACAGATGAAATGGTACATGAATGAAAGGGTGAGTGGGTGGGTAAAATAATGCATGGTGTGACGGTGCGGGGGCAGCGGAACCCAAAGACGTTAGGGAATGGTGGGTACACGTACCGTTTTCACCCCCTCTTGTCCCCCCCAGCAGGGAGAATGGCTTCCGTCACCTGAACTTGAGAGGCGAATATACCCGGAAGGCTAGGAGCCCTTTAACTGGATTCCTGACGAGACCTCGGAGACGCCCCGGAGTGACGTCACGGCGCTGGCAACGTCAAAAGGAAGCGAGAACCAGCAAAGGATGGACGGCGATACCTGGAGGCGTACTGGCGACGAAAGGAGAGCAGGAGAAGAGGCGAGCGGAGGACGAGAGGAGAGAAGAGGTAGTGAGGAAGACGGACGTGAAAGCAGAGAACCCGAAGGCGGACGGCCAGGAGGCTCGGGATACCGCGAAGCGCCCCGCCACGCTCCCAGGGGAGGGGCGTGGCTAGGACAGGTACGGGATCTAGTGGTGGGTTGGATGGTTCTAGGGGAGAAGCCGAGTACCTAGCCTGGTTGATCCTTGTCCCCCCCCCCTTTTCCGTTTGACCTAAAACGCACAAGTCACACCCTTGTTATTTTCACGAGTGAAGCGCACGCCTACACCGTCTTAGGGGATTTCCTCACACCCGGCCCTGGTCTTAGGGAAGCTTAGCTTTGAAAGTAGCCTGACACGACCCTTTGTTTGTCTCCTTTCTTCTGCGGCCCCCACCATCCCGAGTGGAGACGCACGCCGACGACGACCCAGAAACCCCAGGGGACAGAGAAGCCGTACGGAGGGGGATCGTATCTGGAGCCGGACAAGAGAAATATCGTCCACAGATAGAGAAAGACTGGAAAACCATTTGCGAAAGAGATATACCTCAATAAAACCGCACTTACCAAAAACCCGAGTCCCGCCTATCCCTGACCAGTCGTCACACATGGGTAGGTGAAAGAATACGTGGGTGGATATTGGGTAAATGGATGGATGGGTGAAAGGATGGTTGAATGAAATGGTGAATACTGAATGGATGGATAATGGATTGGACATTTTGGTGAAAAACTGGATGAGAGAAAGTAAAGCTTACATCATGGTGCCTATGGGTTAATATAGAAGAATGAAAGGATGAATGAATAATTGCTTGGATGAATAAACAAGGGAAGTCTTCTGGAGAGGGGCATGCTGCTCACCGACTTCGCTTACATTGTTTTATGGTTTTCAAAGCTATGGTTCAAAGTGGGGCTATTTTAATTTTTGTTCTAATCCCTTTACTCACTGTATTTGTTAAGCGAGGCAAATATTTATCTCACCCATCATCATTTATCACTCCCCTCCCTACCCATGGCATTTTGCCTCCCATGATCGAAGTGCATTATGGAACAATTTGTGACTGCAGAGTTGGCTGTGCAATGAGTACCAGCTTCAGTTAATGCAGCATTTACTAAGTTTTCAATGCATTGCATACGGAACACACACGGTATGTTTCCCTTCTCCCACTCAGTCACCTCTCAGTCCTTCACTCCTTTGTTCTTTCCTAAATACTTCATTCCCAACCTAACAAAATATTGAAAAATACATTCTTGGCATGTGCCGTATTTTTATGGCCATGTGAAGTGATTCCAAAATATGTTTCATGGTTTCCCATAACAGATTAATTTTAAGCCTTTTCAGATCTTTCCCTTTCCTATTTTGTCAATCACAGTGACTGAATAGGCCAAAGCTTAGGCACATGATGAATCAATGACCAATAACACCCCTATATTCTATAGCAAAAGCTCTACCTGCCCACCTAATCCCTCTACTTTACCCAGCAGTAGAGTAAGTCAAGTTCCTTTTCCTTACTGCCCAGCGAATGAGTTTGTTGGAAATAATTTATGGGGGTGGTGAGGCCAGTGAGTAAAGTGAGACTAAATGCCTGATTTGTTTTCAAGTTTGGCATAAAGGATATTCTGTGATGAAAGTGCCATATAGCCAATTCCTTTCCATGTAGTGCACTGCATCATTTTTCTCACCGTCTCGTTATTTATTTATTTTATAAAGTTTTATATAGCGCAAACAAGATCCCGAGGGATATCAGAGCGCTTTACAATAGGATGGGAGGAAGGACATAAATGCAAAATCGACATCACGTAGGAATAAAAAACAGGAATGATCGCAGATTCAGTGACAGTTGCAAAAAAAAAAAAAAGAGCAATAACAAATGATAGTACAATGGAAGTAAGAACAATGTCTTCAAACAGGTGAGCCTAGCCCAATTAGGGTAAGAATTTATTCATAAAGAAATTTTTGGCTTCCAATTTGAATGCCGTCGTTAAAGAGATTCGGCGTACTTCCGAGAGATCCATATCTTTGGGGCAGCGCCAGAGAAGGATCTGTGGCAAGTTCTCTTTTTCCTAAGGATGAGTGGTTTCAAGAGGAAAGTATTGGCGCTTCTTGAGGCTCTTACACCACAAGAAAGCTCAAGTTTTTGCGCAAGGTACCTGGGAGTATTGAAGTGAAGGGCTTTGTGAGCCAGAACGGCGATCTTTAACTGAATACGTGCTTCATAAGGCAACCATTTGAGAGATTTTAGGACTGGGGATATGTGTTTGTTTTGCTTGGAGCCTGTAACCAGTCTAGCTGCTGTATTCAGTGATGCTCTTAATGGAGCCAGGGAGTATTTGGGAAGGCCACATAGGGTCGTGCTGCCGTAGTCAAGCCTCAGCAGGACAAGCGCTTGCACCACCTGCTTGAAATCGTTTTGCAGAAGGAAAGGTTTGATATTTCTGAGTGTCCTCATCAAGTGGTGTGCTCCCTTGCACACCTTACTGATGTGATTTTTCATATTCAGGTGCTTATCCAAGGTGACTCCGAGCGATCTGGCTGAGTCTATGAGAGGAGTGCAGTTGAAGGCAGTGAGGTGATTCAACCAGAGGTCAAGCTTGGGGGTGTGGTTCAGAGGGGAGATGACCAGGAATTCCGTTTTGGAGGTGTTGAGCAGGAGATGGTTTTCAGTTAGCCACTTTTGAGTAGACGTTAGGGTCGTGTTGAGTGAGATGATGTTTTCCGGGGAAGAGATTTTCAAATAGAGGTGCATATCGTCTGCATACATATGGAAGACAGTATTTGTGGAGGTTAAAGAGTTAGCTAATGGTTCCAAGAACAGGTTGAAGAGGATCGGAGATAGGGCAGATCCTTGGGGAACCTCCATGAGAACTGGAGAGGGCTGGGAGAGAGAGTGGTTTGCCTTGACCCTTTGAGATCTGTGGTGGAGAAAGGACGAGAACCAATGTAGCACCTGACCAGAAAAACCCATCCTATTTTTCAGAATGGTAAGGAGGTTGTCATGATTAACCATGTCGAATGCGGAGGAAAGGTCAAGGAGGATCAAGAGGCAGGATTTGTTTTGGTCAAGCATTTTTAACAAGTCATCCATAACGTGAGTGAGCGCTGATTCAGTGCTGTGCCCCTTCCGAAAGCCTGATTGATGCTGGTCAAGGAGTTGGTAATTCTCTATGTGAGCATAGATTTGGGATTGTATGCATTTTTCTATGAGTTTCACTAGGGTGGGGATGTTGGAGATAGGACAGAAGTTATTGAGATCCGCTTTGTCTGCATTAGTTTTTTTTGTATAGGTGATACCTAATCTGCTTTTAGGCAGTCGGGGATCATGCCTTGTGAAAGCAAAGCATTTACAGTCCTTGTCCAGGTGGGGAGGAGTACTTTTCTTTGAAGATGGTATGGCAGACTGGACAATAATATTTGCATTTTATATGTGATATGTGTGACGTACTATCTTATTTATCATTCATCTGCTTCTTCGGACTTAGGGTAGCGATTGACAGGCATTTGGAGAAAAGCAGGGCCACTGGCATTAAAGATAGATAATGGTCAACTACAGCTGCCTAAGCTGCATACAGTAGCAAAGTACCCGACGCACTGGCTATCATGCCTCCATTAATTTAGCACAACAACTAGTACTCCATAGTGCATAATGCCTTACTCATTATTGAGAGGTAATTTATTTTTATTTTCCACTCAAAGTGCCTGTTTAGTTACTAGAAAAGCCTTTAAAAGAAAAAAAATCAAATCACTGTTTTTTAATCTGGTGTTATTCTGCCTTAATTCTTTTCTGCCAGGCAGTCATGTTTTTTTATGTGAGGCATGTGCGGGTAAAAAATACAATTGGCCATGTGACTCTCCTTATCATAATCGCAACAAATTCCAATGGTCCTAGTGTGGTAAATAATTTAATTACCGGTACTTAATTTGATGCGGAAAATTAATAAGAATAGCTCAGTAAAATAAGAGGCAGAATCCGTGGTATTAGAGATTCGGAACGGGCTTTATTCCTATACAAAGGAACATAATTCGAATTATGGGCCTTCTATTCCATCACCACGAAAGTTCAGGAAGGAAGGGGCAATACATTATTGACAGGTAATCATTTTTATAGAAGAGGCATTACAGTGAAACAGATGCAGGAGGCGTAACAGTTGATAACAGAGATAAAGATATACATGCGTAACTAAAATGGGTGTAACTAGGCGTAACTAAAGAACGTCATTAGGTATGATGTCACAAATGGGTGGTTCCATGAAAGAATTTCGCAATGTCAGCAAAAATACTTGGCAGAGATGCGCGCGCAGCAGCATGACGTGTGATTTGACGTGCAACTAGGGGGAGAATGGGACTTGACATTTAGCTCTACATGTGGAGACAAGAGTCTGGGGTTATGTCAACCTAATCCCAAATCATATCTAATAGCCTCTGTTTAAAGAACTGTGTTATCCAAAAAGAGAGGTCTCTTAGGATAGAATCTTATTCTATACTGACTATACTGACTGTTAGTGCGTGTACAAGCATCTAAGTGTCTACACTAGATGCGAGGGGGTAGGAATATTCCATGGTAACAGGGTTTATGAATTACTTGCATGAGGACAGCGAGGCCTGGCCCTTTGCACGGTAGCTGGAGGAATGTTTACCTAAACTGCTAGACAGGAATGCATCGGATGAGGAGCGAAGGAGATAATCTCGAAGGTGAAATACAGTTTTTGGCAGGCGACGGGCTGGATCAGGCACCGTTAGCCGCGCAGGGAGTAAGACAAAGTTCATGGTCACAGATGCAGGCTCAGACTGGAGCTTTCAGAGGCAGAAGGCAGGAAAAGGCTTGGTGGCAGAATCAGGGCCTACTCGCCTGGACTGTAAAATGGGATAAATGAACCATATAAAGCCGGTGGCCTTTCATACTTAGGAATAGAATATCCGGCCCATTCATGGCGGATCTGAAAGAGGACATGTTGACGGTGGACGCACATGTGTTTGCGTCTTCATAACTGGAACTGGAGGGAACATACATGTACTTGTGACTTATACATGAAACCGTTGGGGTCCAAGATAGGGGACATAACCGACCATAAAAATCCATATTTCCACATTCCCTCCTTGTCCCCTACTGGCCCTTAGGAGATATCAATCTTCATCAATCCATCGATCTGTTCATATAACATCATTTGTTCTTCTTTCTTCTTCCGGGATCTCGAACGAAAACTTGGATGTGGGATACACGAGGTGGCACATAGACCACAAATCGCTGGCCCACATTGTAGACATAAGCAGCAACTGAATAGTATGAGAAAGCCAATACCTAGGAAGGAGAGCATTCTCCATCCCCAGGCTGACAACACGCCCCAGAACCAACCGGACCAAGTCCAGGTGCCTGGACTCTGGTGTATCTGGCTTACAATCTTATGAAGGCGACAATATCCAAACTAACAAAAGGTGACGGACTCAAATGGTAGCACCTCACTTCCAATAAGCTGCTGCCTTGTCAGGCTGTTAGTGCACAAACTCTCCAGCACCATTCACCTAGTGATGCCTCAGTGGGAAATTCTGACCAATAATTTACATTGAATGGAGGTGCACTGAACATAGAAACAAAGTCCAAAATTGTTTTATGCTTTTCTTTGTTTAATTTTTATTTCAAGTAGATAGATACAAAAACCACAGCCAACGCGTTTCGTTCCTTTAAAGATATAATTTCTTAACGGAACTTCTTCAGGGCTCAAAGTGACAGCAAATTAAATGCAGGCTTTAGAGTTTCAAAAATTGACGAGTAAGTAGTTTGTTCAACTTTAAATTGTAACTTATCCAGAGATCAGAAGGAATTCAGATAGGTCGTGGAGGGTCTGATTAAAGCTAAAATGCCATTCGTTGAAATGTACAATATTTAGATCCATTTGGATGGTGATTTACCCAGATTCATAATGAGAATCTGTACTGTTCCTTTAATTCTGTTCTTATAGCAGATTTTCAAAACGTCATCTATAGTAGATGCTCAGTTTAATGTCAGTATATTTGTTAAATAAACACCTTATTAAGCGTTCTTCAGTCACATCCAGATTCTCCGACCTCTTATGAAGGCGGGTTATGGCTTTATATACTGACGGTGAATTTTCTGGTATGAAAATACAACAACTTGATCCGATGACCCTACAAGCTCCGCCCCTATCGGCCAGGATGACGTCAAGGACAAGACGATTCTGAAGCACAACAATCCGCATAGCAGACTGCTCTTCTGTTAAATTGCCTAAGGCGGAAATAGTTTCGTTCACTACTGCTTCAAGGGTTCTGGTTAATCTACGTATCAACTTACTATTAGTGACTGTACCTATATAGGGGAAGAAACCTTTATTGAAATCTGTGTATTTTTCCCATGCTGTTTCAGTGTAATCGACGATTGGGAGATCTCTCTGCTGTCTATTGTGTACTAAATGAGTATTTCTATGATAATCAGGAGGAGCTAGGAAAACAGGTGGTAGGAGGAATGCTATGTAACAGGTACCATCCCAATCTAGAGGTAGGCGTATATATGCGGTCTGGCCACATATAAAGTAGGAATGACGAGAAGCTCTAAATGTAGATTTGCCTTGATCACTGAATTTTATTACAGTGGTGCATTTACTATGGCCCATGTGTATGGAGCCATTCTTTCTTATGCATAGTTCCCTTTTTACTGGGAATACCGGCATGGCGGGCAATATTGGTGTAGCTTCAGATTCAACGTTCAGGATCATGAGGTTAAGTGTAAAATTACCTAATCCGTATACTTCATTTTCTAGATCAGTTCCTGTTCTTTTGGGAAGTCCCTCCTTGTTAGGGTAGCAGACTTTAAGCAAAACTAAGTTCAGGTTTCCCCATACCCAGTTGTCTTGATAAGCTACTGAGTTTGAATCTAAGGAATTAATTAAACTAAACCATGCTCCACAGGAGCCATTGTGTGTGAACGGATATGGAAAGAGGGGCAAAACTCCCTTATAGTTCTGATAGGGAGGGAGTCGGCCACATATCCAACAATTTGTAGCATTGCTAGTCTGATGGGAATGATGTAACATACTAATAAAAGTGTTATTGCGCAGCGCAAATCTATAGGACAACTCATGCGGGGGTAATTCACTAAAAGAATGTTCAGCAGTAACATTGTAAACATGTTTAGAAATAGGATAATATATGTGCAACAATATACTTGCAGCAATTATTAAAAGACATAAGAAAAACAAAATTAATAACGTCACTGTGCAATGACTACGCAGTGATTTACAGTACGCATGTTTTTTTTCAACTGCATCTTTCCGTTTCTTTCTCTATTCAGGTCTAGGGGATACATGTCCGAGACAAATTCGACCGATTCACCTTGGAGAGGACTTAAACAATCAAATTGTCTGACTTATTAGACCGTAATTTTAGTTTGTATAGTTCCTTATCGCTTTGTTCAACAAAAGGAAGCTTTGAGTCAATCGGTTAATACAAGCGAGGTGTAACGTTTACATCAGACGGTAGTCCATGAAATTTCTTGATATGACTTGAATGTAACCAGCCTTTGCGACCTTCGATCTTCACGGCTGTCCTCGTGGTGAGTAGTACAAGTTGAGGCGATTTCCACCTAGGATCCAGCTGAGTCTTCCGGTCAAAATTCCGCACTAACACCAGGTCCCCGGGAACTACGTCATGGGGTTTCACCTCGGTGTTGTCGGGAAAGGCTGCAGCTACCTGTGAACGACAAGATTGTAGTGCAGACATCAAGGAAGCCAGGTAATCTGTCAGCATATTACAGTCAACATCAGTTATTTTGCGCGGTATAGGCGTCCCCCACATATTTGGTGGTCTGCCGAAGATCACCTCATACGGGGATAGCCCTGTTCGAGAATGTGCTACCATTCTCATGTAAAAGAGCGCAACTGGTAAGGCTACTACCCAATCGACACCTTTCTGTCTACATATTTTGGACAATCTAATTTTCAGAGTTTGATTATGTCGTTCCACGAGACCTGCTGCCTCGGGGTGTCGGACACAGTGAAATCTCCATTGATAACCTAACAGAAGTGAAACGTGTTTCATTAGTTCGGATGAGAACGGCTGGCCGTTATCTGAGTAGACAACACGTGGTAAACCGTACCGTGGGAAGAATTCTCGAACCAACTGTTTGGCAGTAGTCGGGGCAGTGTAATCTGAGACCGGGTAGGCTTCTGTCCAACGGGAAAGAGCACAAACAACTACAAGAACATATTTGAATCCTCGACATCGTTCCATCTGAATATAATCCATCTGGAGGACTTCAAAAGGGTGATCAGGAGGCTGAAATCCACCCTGTTCTACGGGAATGCTTTTACCTGGGTTAAACTGACAACAGATCATACAGGTACGAACTTTTTGTTTAGCTGCTGCTCGTAAATGTTTGTTGAACCAAATGTGTTGAATGCTGTCTAGCATAGCCTTTTCTCCTAGGTGCGCTGGACTATGTATTGTATTAATGATAACTTGAACCATAGAGTCGGGAAGAAACCATATAGATTTTTCCTTCGTCATCCATCCTTGATTCGTTTGGATCCCTCCTAATTCAGTCCATTTCTTTATTTCATCTGGTGTAGCATGTGTCTGTATGTCAATTACGTCAAGAGCGGGATCCTTAACCGTCATGCAATGTGTTGGTGTCAGAACTATTGTCTTTGTCATGTCAGATGTGTGAGTTTTATTCTGAGCAGTCTGTTTAGCTGTTCTGTCAGCTAGGTCATTGCCTTGGGAAATGATATCAGTAACTTTCGTATGAGCTTTACATTTCATAATTGATATTGCAGTGGGTAGATGAATTGCATCTAATAAGGCATGAATGAGGGGTCCGTGCTGAATGTGGGCACCGTGAGAAGTTAAATAACCTCTCTCTCGCCACAGTACGCCGAAGTCATGTACAACTCCGAATGCATAACGTGAATCAGTGTATATGTTGACTTTCTTATTTGTGGCTTGAATACAGGCTTGTGTCAGAGCGATGAGCTCTGCTGCTTGAGCTGACAAAGTGTTAATACAATATGTTTCAATGACTTCAGTGTCTGTTGTGACTGCATACGCGGCCACTAGTTCTCCTGTACTTGTTCTCATACATGAACCATCTACATACAACGTCAGGTCTGGATCTGACAATGGGACATCTGTCAAGTCTTGTCTGGGTTTCGTCGTGATAGTAATAACTTCAATACAATCATGTGCCAATGGATCTGTTCCGCTCACTGGTAACAGTGTGGCAGGATTTAACGTATTACAACGTCTGATTTCTATGTGTGGCTGAAACAATGTTAATTCGTAACCGGTGAGTCTCGCTATAGTCAAGTGTTGTGTTTGCGTGCGGTTCAAGAGAACCTCTACTGCGTGTGGTACTTGTACTGTCAGTTGGTGTCCTAACACTATGGCATCGCTTTGTCTGATTGCTAAAGCTGTCGCTGCCACTGATTTCAGGCACGCAGGCAGAGCCTGAGCTACGGGATCTAATGTACTAGAAAAATAAGCACATGGTTTGTGTGATCCTGCTTGTTCCTGTGTGAGTACTGACAAAGCAGTACCTTCGCGTTCTGTAACAAAGAGTGTAAACTGTTTACTGTAACATGGTGTTGCTAGGACAGGTGCTTGACATAAAGCTTTCTTTAGGCTTTCAAAAGCTTGTGTATGTTCCTGAGTCCAAGGGAGGACAGTCGATGTGGCCGCCTCCTGTGTTGTCAACTGAATGAGTGGTTTTGCTAGAAATGCATACTGAGGGATCCACTGCCTACAATATGAAGTGAGGCCTATAAAAGCCCGTACCTCCTTTTGTGTCTTGGGTATTGGCATGTTAGCAATCAACTGGATGCGATCTGACGTAAGCTGCCTTCCCTCCTTGGACAGCGAGTGCCCAAGGTAAACAACTCGCTGGACACAGAATTGCAGCTTAGAAGGGGACACCTTGTGCCCCTTTTCGGCCAAAAATTGTAAAACCGTCAGTGAAGCTTTTTCACATTCAGTTTCGCTTCTAGCGGTGATCAGCAGATCATCGACATATTGAAGCAGGGCAGTGTTGACTGGCATGTGGATACTGTCAAGTTCTCTTTTCAGTGCTTGGCTATAGATGCTGGGGCTTTCTGTGAATCCTTGAGGTGCGCGTGTGAATTTAAAGCTTCGTCCATTTAAACTAAATCCGAACAAGTATTGGCTTTCCGGATCTATTGGGACGCTGAAAAAGGCATTCTTGAGATCAATTACAGTAAAGAATGTTGCTTCGGAATCAATGGCTGTCAGTAATGAAGAAATGTCTGGAACTACGGGGTATTGTGGTACAATACATTTATTTAATTCGCGCAGATCAATAACCAATCGATATACTGGCGGGGCTTTTGGATCAGTTCGTTTAAGGATCGGAATTATCGGGGAATTACATACATTGGAGTCGGTTTCCACAACCACTCCTTGGGTAATAAGCTCGTCAATGATTTGCAGTAAAGCCACTACAGCATCTGGGGGTAACTTGTATTGTCGCATACGTGGTAGTACCACTCCTGTCTTTAGTGTGACTCGATATGGTGTAATGTTCATGCAACCAACATCTGTAGGGCCTTGCGCCCATAAATGTGTGGGTAAAGTCTGCAGTCGGTGATCCATGTCTCGGGACACATAGTGCCCTTTGAAATCACGTAAAAACAATCTTACTCCTTCCGGAGAACAACATATTATAGCTCCTAGAGCTTTCAATGTTTTTATACCTAACAGGTTTTCTGGACATGATTTAGTAAGCAATAAATCTGTAGTTCGTGTCAAGGGACCAATCGTAAGTGGAAGAGGCTGTGATACTTCGTTAATGATAGGTTTTCCTGAAAAACCAAGGGAAATATTCTGTGAGCCTGAGAGGGGTGCCCCTGGAACTTCACTACGTTTTATGGTTGTTCGGCTTCCCCTGTATCAAGTAAAAATTTTCTATCCTGGCCTAATAGTTCACTGTGTACATAAGGTCCTTCTTGATCTACAGGGACCTCGATAAGGGGTAAGCCAACTTCCCTCTCTAGGCTGTTTCATGAGTATCGTTGATAATCAGGGTAGTCATACTGTGCGGTCTGGTACATCTGTCGTGTCGTTGTTGGTGTGGCAGCAATAGGCTGCGGTGGTGGAGCTGGCATAGACTGTTGCGGAGCTGGCATGGCCTGTGCATGCTGCGGAGCTCCTTGTTGGTTCTGATCCTGTCTAAGTGGCCGTGGTCTTTCTTTTGTATTACCTATGGCGATATTATGTTTTAAAACTGGACAATCGTGTACATAATGACCTGGCTGTTTACAATAGTTGCATGTCCCTTTTACAGAACCTGCTGAAACACTGGACTGTGTCATACCCTTTTTATGACCGTCAGCTGGAACTGTCTGGGAAACTAGCATTTTCATTTTCGTGTCTTTCATGCGTCTTTGTTCGTGTTCTTGTTCCTCTCTAATTCTATTGTGATGGTACTGTAGCATTTGTAACATTTGTGACGGAGTGTTACCTTGCCAGGTACTCTCGAATTTCAATACTCTATTCTTAACTTGGGGCAGGTCATTTTCAACTAATTTTGTCACAAACAGATGTGGATACGATTCGCTACTTGCTTTTATTCCACTATTTATACCAAAACATTTTTCGAATCGGGCATAAAAATCACTAGTGTCTTCATCTTGCTTTTGTTTACAGGCTGAGATTGCACCCCAGTCTTCCTTTTTCGTAGTTAATAAACGTGGCAGTACCTGTACTAATAAACCTGGTAGTATTTTGGTCTTTTCCCCAAGCCCTAAACCTGGACCTCGAGCTGTTTCTTCGTTTTCTAATGCTGTCCAATCTATCTTTTGGTCTCCCACCTCCCAATCCTTTTCTTTGAGTTTTTCATAAATGCCCGCAGGCATTAATACCTTTAATATTTTCATAATGTCGGGATAGGTATACTCTCCCATGAGCAACATGTCTTTAATTTCACGGTGGAAACCCGCTGGGTCTTTGTCATGACTGGGTACCACTTTCTTCATTTCTAATAGTTCCATTTTAGATATGGGTGTGTATACAAACACACGTTTAAACTGATTGTCATCACCTTTTATCGGGTGGACTTCGCGTAAGGGATTCTGTCTATCCATATAATACGTCGTTCTTTCCTTGATGGGCAGTGAGACATGTTCGGGGCATACAAAAAGAATGTACTGCTTTCTGGATTCTAGTATTTCTCTAATTAACTCAGTACCTGAACCTCTCCATTTATTCGTGAGTAATTCAGTTAATATATCAGGTAAGGGACCAGGATCGGAGTGTTGGCTTTTATATAATATAAGGAGTTGTTGAATCATGTAGATACCAGCTAAACGCTGTTCATCTGGGGTGAGGTTCAAAAACGTGTGTGCTAGTGTATCATCACTATATTTTCCGGGACTGTCAACCCAGTGAACGGCTGACCTGGCTAATTCTTGTTCGTCCATAGAATCGAGTATATGATAACCCCTTCGTTCTCGGAGTAATTTGTCAGCGGCTTGGAACGAATGTTCGGGGGACCTTATATTTATTATAGGGGTTTGGAAATTTCTGTTATTTTCTGGACGTATCGGATCAGTAAAGCATCTAGTATTATTACAAGATCTTCCTCTACCTACATAGGCCATGGTTTCTAACTGTCCTGTGGGCAGTTCTAATTCTTCCTCCTCCTCGTTTTGTTCAGGCTGGTCTACCGCCAATCTTTCTTCGTGTATTCGTTCTACTTCTTTGCGGATCTTTCGGCACATAGCTACTATACTTAATAATCTATCATGTCTCCCCTCTGATATATTCCGACTCCATGTGGTAAGAATTCGCATTTCTTCCGGATTCACCCCTGGTCTGTCTTGATTTCTGATCACACAATTTATGAGGAAACGTAACAGTTCCCCCTGTATCTCCACTTTCTGGTACTCCATGGCTCTATTAATACTTTCAGAATCTCGCCCTGACTGGACAAAGTGATATATATTTTCTAAATGTGTAGTCATTCCTGGTAGCCTCCCTAAATATATTGCAGCTCGTCGGATACGTAATGATGCCAGCAGCATTTCATCCTCTTTGCCGGGCACAGGGTCATATCTACAATCTACTAGAAGTTCCTTAAGCATGTCGGGAGTTACTAGTTTGGGCGTACGTTGGTGGGCTAATTCTTGAAAGGAAAGTTTATTTACTCTGGGTGGCGTGGAAAAAATGTTTGTTGTACCTCCTGTAGCACCGCCTGGGGTGCTGGATGTGAAAGGATTCGTTGAACGTGATATAGCAACCATAGGTGTGGGTACAGCTGTAGAAACAGATGTGCTTGCCGGAACTTGTGTCGGAGTTTGTTGTTGCGGAGGTACAGACGGAGGGTCTTGGCGTTGAACCCCCTCGGCAGGCGGTCTATGTGGTGCAGTATTAGCATACTCGGGAGCTGCGTCGTCTAAATAAGAGGAAAGGAAAACATCTTCTGCGGTTCTGGGATGCCCTTTGGGATGTGATTTTATCGGAAACAACGGAGGTGGCAAGTCTTTTGGTATCTCCGGAGTAGCCTTAGGTAACCCTTCGGCCAGAAGAGGATACATACCATTCATAAGGGCATTTCTTTGTCTGTCTACTTGTTCTGCTTTTGCTCGGGTACCTTCTTCAATTAATAAATTTTCTCGGACTTTATTTGAATTCTCCTTACTCTTCGCTTCCTGTCTGAGTGCTTTTTCTGTACGTCTATACGATTCTTTACGCCATAATTCAATGGCATCTTTCTGTGATTGTCTAGCTTTCTTTTTCCATAATTCTTCCTCTACTTTCATGATGCAATCTGCATCCCAGGTCCCAGCTGCGGGCCACCTCTGACTTTCTGGTAATTCCTTGGTGTAGTTTACCCATAAATCAAGAAATAATATGGCGTCTAGGCCATGTTTATGATACATGAAGTACCCTGGAGTGTCCCTAGGAGGATTGGGAACAGCTTCTTCGAGTACCCCTTTTCTAGTTTTGATCTGTCTTAATTTCGAAAAGAGCGGCATATTGAGAACTGATCTGATACCTAATTTTGAACACGTTTAATACAACAAAACACAATAATGAACAGTCATTCACACCACAATATGCAGAACGTATTTAAAACATTTAACATTTAACATTTAATGAACAACAATGATGGCCATTTAGGGAACTAGTCACTAAGCATAATACTCGGCACTAACTAGGTAATTCTGAATTATATACTAGACATACTAGATATACTGCTAAACAGTACAGATACACTGCTGAAACAGTGCAGACCGGATTTGTGTACCCAAACCCGTCTTGACCGGCACAACCTATGTGCACGTCAGAACGCCTCCCCGGCAATGGTACTCACCGGGTAGCTCGGAACGGAAGGCCTCGGAACTGAACTGAACTGGACTCGGACCAGACTGGACTCGACTCGAAACTTCGGAACTTCGGAACCTGGTGGGCCTCTGTATACCTCGGATCTTGCTCTCTCAGCTAGGCTCTGGTCGGGATACTTCGCACTTCTCACCGCCTCGTCTGGGTGTTGATCGCAGCCTCAGTTACCCCCGCTCGGCAGGGGGAGATACAGGAAATCCTGTGGGTACGCGTTGTTGTCCGTCCAGCTGTGGCAGGAGACCGGGCCTGCAACGCACCTCCGGCGCGTGAGATGAGAAAGTGTCCCTGTTCGGGCGCCATATATGTGGTAAATAATTTAATTACCGGTACTTAATTTGATGCGGAAAATTAATAAGAATAGCTCAGTAAAATAAGAGGCAGAATCCGTGGTATTAGAGATTCGGAACGGGCTTTATTCCTATACAAAGGAACATAATTCGAATTATGGGCCTTCTATTCCATCACCACGAAAGTTCAGGAAGGAAGGGGCAATACATTATTGACAGGTAATCATTTTTATAGAAGAGGCATTACAGTGAAACAGATGCAGGAGGCGTAACAGTTGATAACAGAGATAAAGATATACATGCGTAACTAAAATGGGTGTAACTAGGCGTAACTAAAGAACGTCATTAGGTATGATGTCACAAATGGGTGGTTCCATGAAAGAATTTCGCAATGTCAGCAAAAATACTTGGCAGAGATGCGCGCGCAGCAGCATGACGTGTGATTTGACGTGCAACTAGGGGGAGAATGGGACTTGACATTTAGCTCTACATGTGGAGACAAGAGTCTGGGGTTATGTCAACCTAATCCCAAATCATATCTAATATCCTATGTTTAAAGAACTGTGTTATCCAAAAAGAGAGGTCTCTTAGGATAGAATCTTATTCTATACTGACTATACTGACTGTTAGTGCGTGTACAAGCATCTAAGTGTCTACACTAGATGCGAGGGGGTAGGAATATTCCATGGTAACAGGGTTTATGAATTACTTGCATGAGGACAGCGAGGCCTGGCCCTTTGCACGGTAGCTGGAGGAATGTTTACCTAAACTGCTAGACAGGAATGCATCGGATGAGGAGCGAAGGAGATAATCTCGAAGGTGAAATACAGTTTTTGGCAGGCGACGGGCTGGATCAGGCACCGTTAGCCGCGCAGGGAGTAAGACAAAGTTCATGGTCACAGATGCAGGCTCAGACTGGAGCTTTCAGAGGCAGAAGGCAGGAAAAGGCTTGGTGGCAGAATCAGGGCCTACTCGCCTGGACTGTAAAATGGGATAAATGAACCATATAAAGCCGGTGGCCTTTCATACTTAGGAATAGAATATCCGGCCCATTCATGGCGGATCTGAAAGAGGACATGTTGACGGTGGACGCACATGTGTTTGCGTCTTCATAACTGGAACTGGAGGGAACATACATGTACTTGTGACTTATACATGAAACCGTTGGGGTCCAAGATAGGGGACATAACCGACCATAAAAATCCATATTTCCACTCTAGGAGACCAGCAATGTCCTGCTACTGTGCCACCCACTTCTTAATTTTAAACAAGTGTTTGAACATAGTCTTGATTTTCTCAATATAGCTACTTCTGCTGGTCCACCAACACCGCCCACCAGGCAGGAGATAGCAGCCCAGCTGCAATGGCAGAGGCTCTACATCATCCAGTCTGACCAGTGGCTGGTGGTCCTGGAGGATGAAGAGGCAGTAGTAGCTGCCTCTGACCTAGGCCCCAGTTCAGCAAGCCAACCCCAGGCTCCAATCCCCCAGGCATTACATCACCTGCGCCAGCTGTCAGGGGCCCTGAGTGCCACTGCTGCCAACCTCTCCTGCTGGGACAGGCAATTCCAGCTTAGTGACCTGCAGCATCTCAACTACATTGAAAGCGGGCTAGGGAGCATAGAGCAGAACCTGGACCAGCTCCAGACCCATGTGGACAAAGCCCTCTTCTAAGCCCTTTTTATTTTATTTTTTGGTTGGAGGGACTTGTGTGTGAAGAGGGTGCGAAGGGATCAGTTTTTTCCTTGGACTTTTGCTTGAACATTGGTTGGGAATGGGTCAATTTGTGGAGAGGGCTGGGCCTGTTGTTGGAGGAGAGGGTTTGTTTCTTGTAAAATATTAAAAGTGAAAAAATATTTAACCACACTTTATGCCTGAAGTAGTTTACTTGTGTTTTTTTAACTTTGCACTGCTGCCTTTTTTCCAACCATTAATTACATTTAGTTATATACCCTTGTATTACTACCCTCTGTAACTATTTTGACATTTAGGGGCGATGCTGCCATGACGTATATTGCCTACAACTTGGATAAATGATTGCTTATCTGCAGGAACAGTTAGCTGCTTTCTTACTAAATTAACTAGCTCACTTCACTTCATAGTTCTGTTACCTGAATACAGATGAAGCAATACCAGGGAAGGCATCACAGCATCACAGGTGAGGTCCCACATCCACCCAGGTGAGCTCCAACTGTAGGAATAATTGGAAGAAGTTCCTGCAGTTGGTGTCTCTTTCACCACATATGCCCCACCAAGTGTGTGAACCGTTTTTGGTGTAAATTAAGTCACACCTCAATTAATTACACAACCCAGGGGAAGACGGTTAATGTCTAGATGAGAATGTGGGGAGAGGTGTGATAAAGACAAAAGCTACATAAGGAAAATATTCATCTGGATGATGAGCAGTACGTCATGATCATCAATCTATTGTGGAAGGAAATGAAGGAATGAGTATGACACCATACAGTTAAATGCATTACAAACAGTCCTTCTGCCCAAGTGATCCAGGTTATCATATATCTAAATGTTCTGTCTACTAGGTTTGAAATCAAATTATGGAGGAATGAACCCACCTAGTTCTAAAAATATGTTTAATGATACTGTACTGAAAAATTGGGTGGTGCATGTGCATTCTCCTCGGGAATGTCTGTTCCTCTTGGGTGCCTGTCTGGACCGGTACAGTAGGTAAGCAGGAATGCTGAGCTCAGCTTTCTCCTTTCATTAGTGTAAGAGACAAGAAGGCCTGCAGATTGTAAAACAGAAACTATATTGTAGAGTAAAGGAAAAGGACAGAAGGAAGGTAAGCTTCATGAGGAGTGCAACAGGAAGACTCAGAGGCAGAGCAAAAATAAGAGGGCTCAGAGTTTCACTTTTGCCACCAGTTCAACACAAATACTCAGCAGCATTTCCCAAATCATCTCACCTCTCTATTTGACATAGCTGAGAACTAGGCCTCGGAGTCATGGTTTCCCTTTGTAGTTCCTTCTTCTAGCTGTTGATGAGATAGTCCCTCCCTGAGTCCTTTCATCTTCCTCCTGACTCAGAGTAAAGATGTCCCAGTCCCGACCTGAGCCTAATTCAAATCCCCTTGCCAAGCCTTAAACTCCTCTTTTTAGTACCTCTAAGGAACTTAGTCCATAGAGCAGAGTGCTGTGTAATTTTAAATTGGACATGTGCTTTTAAATTTTACATGTCCTGGTAGTTTAAAAACGTCCGAATTCATTTTTCGCTACTGTGAGGCCTACCCATCCCACTGGACAGCACTGTGGATTTTTATTATATTTGATAAGCTGTCATTTCCAAATGGGAGCTGGTGACTATGTCATGTTTGGTGTCTATGAAATTGTTATCATAAACCTTCTTGGTAACGTTGGATTTTTATTACAACTTTGAAAATGCTATTTTTAGCAGGTTTGCTTTTAGCCCTTTTGTACCTGTAGTCTGTCTTGGGTCACATGACTGGGTGTATCTTACAGTTAGACTTTGTGAATTTCTTCCAGACAGTCACACAGTAGAGGGATTAGATCTGACTGAATGGGCCATGTGCAGGCAGGATGGGGGCAGATATGAGCACAGCCCCACTTGCAACTGCATAGACTGTGCCCTCCCTTCAAACAAAGGGCCTAACAAACCTCCATTGTTATTGCAGCCAACTTGGAGTCAAGGCAGGGGAGGCAGGAGATTCCATGCACTTGAAACCCACTGTCTAGAAGATTCTCCCACCTTCCAGAATCAGGGCACCACGGTATAAAAAAAGACACCTCAGATATCAACTCTTCAGTAAACTTCTGGACCCTGGATACTGTTCCAGGACTGGCAGGAAGAAGGACTTCTGTGCTGCTACAATGACTGCCACTCTGCTGGACCTTTGTTCCAAAGCAACTGATGCCCTGCTGTCATGACCTGCTGCCTGCTGCCCTCTTGCCTGGGGAACAAGAACTGGACCTGCAACTTCATCTTGAACCCAGAACCCCAGAGTGAACCTAAGGGCTAGTTTGCTGGCCTCTTGATCTGAGCCTCAGGGATGTAAAAGGCTCCCAACCATCTTCTGGACTCAGCTGCAGTGAGTCTCTGACCCCCAAGTGGTTCCTCTACCCTTGGTGTGGCTCACAGGCTCTTACATGAATATTTTGGGCTCTTCACGAACGGGCCCGTTTGCACCAAAACTGCTCTGGTTGCATTGAAATCCAGCTCAACCCACTGCCAGCCCGTCTGTTCGCACAGCAGCATCAACACTCTGTGGGAGACTGCAAAGCTCCAACCCGTCCATCCACAAAACAAGGCCTGCTCCTTGCTCCACGACAGCTGCCTCCAGCGGTGCTTTCCTTGCTCGCCACAAAACCTTAGAATGTAAAACTTCAGACTAATCTGGGCCTATATCCAACCCATGCTCCTTCGCAGTCAGCCTGAACTTTTGGATTTGACCGGGTCCAACATGACCAGATATCCCTAGTTGGTGTTTTATACTTTTAGATGGTATTTTTCACTTTAATCTTTAAAAATTCATAACTCCTGTTCTACTGATTGGTTTTTTACTGTTTTAGTCCTATTTCATGCATTACGTTTAGCTCTATCTTTTTAACCTGGTTTGGGATTCTTGTTGTGTGGTTTTGTCACTGTTTTACTGTTTGAAGTATTGGACAAATACTTTACACATTGCCTCTAAGTTAAGCTCTGTGTCAAGCTACCAGGGTGTGAGCACAGGTTAATTTGGGGTTTGCTTGTGCCTTTCCCTGACAAGGATTGTGGGTGCTGCTGAACCAGGGACCACACCTCAGTGAACCAGTAACCCAATTTCACATAACTTTGCAAAGTGCTCTTTGAAATTCTATTAAGGTCTTCCCATTGATGTTTGATCTGCATTGCTTTTTACAACTTGCTTAACAATGGCACTCACTTGTTATTTGTTGCTACATGCTCTTGATGTGAAGTGTTGACCTCCTCCCTTTAGATGCTTATTAGCCATGTCTACATTTGCTGCAATAGTCACTGGACCTTTCTACCTAAATTCAAACTGTGAAACCAACACTCAGACCCTTAGAGACGCTTCTCCTGCCTGCCCATATGTGGCTCCTCTAACTGGAGATATATCTAGCATCCCCAGTCAGGCCACAGGCCTCAAATAGATCCATTCCAGGCTTGCATAATCACCTATTCAATACTGTGCCTACCTGTCTTGATGTCAACAGAAACAGCGGTTCCCTTGGGGAAAGATTGAACCTGAGCTTCTTAGGCAAAGGCAGGTACTCATGGTCATGATTTGGATTTTGAATCCACCATAGGTTTACCGGTTACCCATGTATCCTGTTCTGTGCAATCCTTTTCAGAATGCAAACATATACCAACTATTTGCAACAAATATTCATATACTTTACAATACAGTGTAAAACACAATAACGTAAGAGCACTAGGTGAACGGCAGAGTGTAGTGACTAGTGAGAAATAAAGTTAAAAAGAATGCGCTGTGAGATAAAACACACATACAGTTAACTTATAGTTGCACAGTTTAAAAAAATGATGCTTTCCTGTATTCAGGTCCCAACAAATGCCATTTAGTAATATAAAGTCAACCGAACAACATGTTGACGTTTCAACCCCATAAGAAAAAATTTAAACGGAGTCTTAATCAGGACAATGCAAGCAGACACCTACAATAAAGGTTATACGCATTCTTAGTAATTAATTAAAGTGTATCCAAAGTGTATCAAGTCCATAAATGGTGCTAGGATAGAATTATGCACCTTACCTCAAAAAAGTGTAAGGGAAAGAATGTATAAGTAATTGATGTTCTGAATTGATGAGTTACACAGTTCCAATCTAAAAAGTATAAGGATGACATTAAAGACACGGGCTGTGTATACGTAACACATGCAAGGTATTTGTGTGATAACACATCTAGAAAAGAACAGTGAGCAGGGAACCTGGGGGAACCTATATGCCTAGTAAACCGGCCATGGGTTTTAACAATCACAAGTATTGTTGCAGAAACGAATGCACTGTCCAGAGGAGAGTGCAATAAAGTGTTGTGAGGTGAAGATTCGCATGCAAGGTGCACAACAGATGCAGCAACCTAGGAGAGAGATACCCGTGAGGATACTCTGTGTGTGGCGGTCAGAAGGAAGCATTGTCGGAGAAGCTCACTTGCAATATGCACCTGATTGAGTAACAAATGCAAAACACCATCTTTAGGAGAAGCGTGGTAGATGATGGCAGGTGGATAACAGATATAGATACCTATGGGGATTTCTTGGGGCTGCCTGGTGTGCAGCACTGAAAAGGCAGCACAGTCCGGTAAGTCGACGTGCGCTGTGTACCATAAAAATTAGTGACACACAAACAAGCTGGATGACCCATTTTCAAGCACTGGGATGAAGAACAAAACAACCTGAAAGGTAGTATGTTTGTGCAGGTGGGAAATGGAAGCCCAGCTGTGATTTCCAGTGTATGGAAGCCATGGACAGTGTGTGTCACACGTGTAACATGGTGAAAAGATGGAAAAGAAGCCTGTTTCAATCGTTGGACCTAGGAAAGAGAAGCCATCATTGGATCATGATGTGCATGCAGAATAGGACCATGAACTGGGGTGTCATATATTGGCTCTATGTTCAGAGAGTGTTAAGAGATCATGCTTCCGGCTGAATGTCTGAGGGGAAGAATCCAAGTTCCCAGCGGCTGCAGTGCGAAATAGGTTACCCTTGTCTGCAGTCAGGTGCTGTAAAGCACACTCCTGGGAAATCTGAAAGAGGAAGCAATAATTAATTATGGTCACATTGATCCAGTGAAAGGCCAGGATAAACATTTCACAAACAACAAACTTTTTCAAATAGGCCAAGATACACATTCAAGTTTCCTGGCTGTTTCGCTGGGGGTCAAGTTTTATTGTTCACTTTGATCTTAATTAGTCAATGTCTAACTAATCTTCACAGATCAACACTCTTCCTTCGGTCAATGGACCATTAGTTGAGAAGTTGATGGTGATATTAACAATTAACTAACTAACACATCTTCTTGTCCCTCTGTTGTCCGCTGCTGACCGGAGAAGATCAAGGGGGAGCACGTAGGTGGATCCGGTGGACCGCTGGCCAGGAGAACTACACCTCTCAGGATCCCTAGCAGCGCTCCACGCCGTGCACACAGTCGCCAGCGCACCAGGAGGCGCCTAAAAGGGGGCCAGGGCTCCCGCACTGCGGGAGCCCATTATGCACATCTTCTTTTCCCTTTGTTGTCCGCTGCGGACCGGAGAAGATCAAGGGGGAGTAAGTAGGGGGATCCGGTGGACCGCCGGCCAGGAGAACTACACCTCTCAAGATCCCTAGCGGCGCTCCACGCCGCGCACGCAGTCACCAGCGGGCCAGGAGGCGCCTAAAAGGGGGCCTGGGCTCACGCAGCGCGGGAGCCCATTATACACATCTTCTTGGCTCTCTGTTGTCCGCTGCTTACCGGAGAGGATCAAGGGGGAGCACGTATGCATGGCCAGGAGAACTACACCTCCCAAGATCCCTAGCGGCGCTCCACACTGTGCACGCAGTCGCCAGCGCGCAAGGAGGCGCCTAAAAGGGGGCCAGTGCTCATTATACACATCTTCTTGTCCCTCTGTTGTCTGCTGCTGACCGGAGAAGATCAAGGGGAAGTACGTAGGTGGATCCGGTGGGCCGCCGGCCAGGAGAACTACACCTCCCAAAATCCCTAGCAGCGCTCCACGCTGTGCACGCAGTCGTCAGCGCGCCAGGAGGCGCCTAAAAGGGGGCCAGGGCTCCCGCAGAGCGGGAGCCCCTTATACACATCTTCTTGTCCCTCTGTTGTCCGCTGCTGACCGGAGAAGATCAAGGGGGAGCACGTAGGCGGATCCGGTGGACCGCCGGCCAGGAGAACTTCACCTCCCAAGATCCCTAGCAGCACTCCACGCCACGCGCGCAGTCGCCAGTGCGCCAGGAGGCGCCTAAAAGAGGGCTAGGGCTCCCGCGATTATACACATCTTCTTGTCCTCTGTTGTCCGCTGCTGACCGGAGAAGATCAATGGGGATCACGTAGGTGGATCCGGTGGACCGCCGGCCAGGAGAACTACACCTCTCAAGATCCTTAATGGCACTCCACGCCGCGCACACAGTCGCCAGCGCGCCAGGAGGCGCCTAAAAGGGGGCCAGGGCTCCCGCAGCACGTGATGCACGCGGCCGTGCCCGGGCAAAGCCCTGGCCAAGGGCGGGCCCGTCCACGCCCGTCACAGACCAACAGAGGCCGGGATGAGCCCCAGCTCTGAAATCCATGTCTCAAGGTATTGTGACTTTGAAATTCCCTTGTTAAAGGTATAATAACGCCTAAAGATTGGAACTTCATAGATATTTGACATAACTTTGGTTGGGTTCTGGACTTCTGTTTCGCTGCTATACTCCCCTAAGTGAGTCCGCCTGAAAGGTCTTAAGTTTGCCAGGAGTATTGGCAAACACACATTTTTATCCTCACTCTTTTGCTTTTAATTTTTTTATCTCTGCTCTGCCGATAATTTAAAAAGTATTGGTTTCCTTTTATTTTGAGTTTTGTCATTTGTTCATGACATACTCAATATGGGGAAGAGAAAAACAATGTCCACTCAGAACAAGAAACCAGCTAGTACAGGAGAGCACTCCCACCAGTCTCTACTTAGCTACCTTACTGGAGCTGTAGGCGCCACAGAACGGCAGATTAACACGGTCGAGGAGGCCCTGAAACCTGGGGTTGATGAGAGCACCTCAGTGAAAGTGAACTCTAAATTAGTTGAGGAGCAAAGAAGTAATCTGGGTACTAATGGCTGTGTGGTGAATATTTCTGACCATCTGTCAGGTAGCAAACAGGAACTTGATGCGCAGCACCAGCCACCAAATAAGCGTGCCAGGAATCCGAGTAATTGTCCTAGTATCTGCCCGAATACTAACGGGGGGAAGCTATAGACTCTATAGCTCTGAAAGCCGAATGAAGGAAACTATTATGGTGCCTAAAAAAAGATGGTGAAGGGGCCTTCTGGGCAAAACTCCTGTATGATATTAAAAATAACAATAGCGCTCAATTCTGGTTAAAGGTCAACACACTTGACAGTTCTCCAAACCCAGGCATTAACTCACATGTTACCGAAGAGGCTTGGACAACCTTCCTACATACTCACTTCAATAAAGACCTGGAAACCCTACCTTATACCAACACTCCCTCACCTGGAATCGAACTCAACTACCCATTAATTTAACTTCAGAACAAATTTTCAAAATTACGTGCAAACACATCTGCAAAAGAATTTCAAAAGGCAGGCGTGAGGGAGCCCCTGGCCCAAACGGGCTCCCGCCCATATTATATAAACAAGACCCAGAATATTGGGCATCCATATTAAAACCAACCTTTGAATCAATCCTACGAACTTCTACGATACTACCTTCATGGAGGGGCTCGATCATCTCCCCCATCTATAAAAATGGTAACCGGGATAACCCAAAAAATTATAGGCTGGTAGCATTGCTTGACAACAAAGCAAAATACTACGCAGGACTGCTCCTACAAGAACTAACAACTTGGGCGGCGGAAACATCTGCAATCCCATTAAACCAAACAGGCTTTTGTAAGAACATGGGCACTACTACGAACATCATGACCCTTTCAATAGTGATAGATGCCGCACTCGCCAAAAAACAGCCCCTATACCTATGCTTTATTGACTATAGCGCTCCATTTGACGACATAAATAGGAATTTACTGTGGAAAAAACTGGAAAAAATGAAAATTCCACCACTACTCCTAAATCAGTTAATCCTTTTGCATAGCAACACCTGGGTCCAAGTCAAACTGGGCAGAGGAGACCATCTATCAAAAAAGATCCCAACAACCACCGGATTAAAGCAAGGCTGCGTACTCGCCCCATTACTTTTCAATCTCTTTATGGCAGAGCTTTCAACCATCCTAAATGGAAACAATTTGCATGCACCAAAAATAGGCGGGCTCCAGTTATCTAATTTACTCTACGCAGACGACTTGGTACTAATAAGTCAGACACCGGTGGGCCTACAGTGCCTGCTTGACTTAACATCTCAGTACTCTGAGGGGAACAAACTCAGAATTAACAGAGAAAAAACAAAAACACTCTGTGTGAATTGGCGCAAAAAAAAGAAACAACAACAATGGTTCCTGGCGTCACGAAACTGGAGGCAGTTCAAAGCTACAAGTACCTGGGAATCATGATCGATAACAAAGGGAAGTACACGGGGTGCGCTAGGTGGCACACTGTGGAATGGCTGCCTGTGGGTGAAGCTCCCGCAGCCCAGAGACGTAATCCTGTAGACATCCTCCTTGAACGTCGATATTTCTGTCAAAACAGGCTCTCGTGGACTGTCCGACACCTCTGACGACGATTGATCCCTATATCACCTCGAGTGACCCAGTGGTGCCGGAATGAGGGGCTGCCGTTAGCTGTGCCAGCCGGCGCAAAAGTCCTGCTGGAGCCGAGGCCGGGGAGCGTCCACTAGGTGAGAGCGGCGCTGCACGCGTGGGCGGGAGGCCTTACCTCCGACCTCTGAGACGCGTGCGGCTGCCCTGCATCGGGAATAAATTGGGATCATATTGCCCTGTCTCGAAATTCTACCCGGTGGCGGGATGGCCGCCGCGACGACAGACACGCCGGGAGCACACTGCGGGCGTTAGCTGTGAATGTACGAACTGGCCGCTGACAATACAAACGCCGCGGCCGCCTTCTATACTTTCTTTGGGAACTCGTGCAACGCGGAGATACTTCACCTGCCTCGATTCGCGGTGGCCGTCCGGCCCCAACTGGTGACTGACTGCCGCTTGCACAGTGTAGTTCGAAGCGGGATTAGCTAAAGTCGGTTGACAAGGGAAATTGCCTATTGGGAACAGCCGTCGCTGGACTGTCCCGCCTGGACGATGCTGGCGTCCAACCCATGGGGCCCGCGCTGGTGATCGCGCAGGGGTTGCGGCGAGACTGCGGCGGGCGCCACTGTCCTGAGGGCGCTAGACGGAGTGTTCTGGCTTCTTCCCCAACTGGATCCTGTATGATGAGCCGCCGTTATTGGGGTCCTGCTGCGTAATCCTAGGGTGGCCGGATCGGGGCTCCCACTCCACCCCCCTGGCTAGCTGATGGTAACTGGTGGCCCAGGGAACGAACGCTCCCGGTATCCTGGTGGCAGGCTGGCCACTGTGGAGGTGTGTGGCGGGCCCACACAGGGTTGGAGTGAGATCAATAGCGCGAGAGTGAACTGAAAGGCAAGAGCGCCCTTGTGGACACCCGCTGGCGGCCGCGGCCGGTTCCCGGTGAAGGGACCCGTTGCTGACGCGGCCGTTCGTCGTCCGTGGAGTGGACCCGACTGTGACACTGTGGTGGTTAAAGTGGGACTAGCGGATTGCCTCATCTCCTGGATAGCTGTGTCCTTTTCCCAAAGTATAGCTTGTAACGCAAACTGTCCATTCCCGGCCACACTCCTGTTGAAGTCTGCTTATCGATATCGCCATGGGGAAACCGGACAGCCGCCAGCCTCGCCTCACCTTTGAAGCAAAAAAGATCACCAGATCCCAGCCAGAGAACAGTGCAGAGGGGTCAACACCGTCGGACGCGCAACCGGTGGATGATGTCAAATCCATACTGCTTGATATGCGGCAAAGTTTAGCGACCATAGTGGATAAAATGGACTCTATGCAGTCACGTATGGACTCAATAGTACACAAGGTAGATAGCCATGGGGAACGCCTCACAGAGAGGGAGCGGCGAATTTCAGATTCTGAAGATCGAACATCACAGTTGTCTGCCACTGTGACACGCATGGATAAAGTCCTCCAAGTAATAGCGGCCAAGAATGAGGAGTTGGAGGCGCGGAGTCGGAGGAATAATATTCGCATTATTGGCATACCAGAATCGACCCACACGGGCAAGATGGAGGAATATGTGGAAGGCCTACTGAGAGCGGTGGTGGGCAAGGAATCCCTATCTCCTCAGTTCATAATCGAGAGGGCGCATAGATCACTGGCCCCGAAACCGCCGCCAGGGGCTCCCCCCCGTCCCATCATCGCTCGCTTACTGAACTTCCGGGACCGCGATGTGGCACTTCGGATGGCGAGGGAGAACAAAAACCTATCATACGACGGCAATACCTTCACGATGTTTCCGGACTTCACCCCGGTTGTCCAAGACGAGCGGAAGAAGTTCATCCAAGTCAAGCAAAAGCTGCGAACTGGCTAAATCGACTATGCGCTGCTCTACCCAGCCCGTTTGCGCATCACACATCAGGGGAAACAGATCTTTTGCACTAAACCTCAACAAGCCGAGGAATTCCTGAAACGTGTCAAGAGGCGTGAACTGGAACATCCCTCCACGCCAGCCTCCGAGTGAAGGCACCGATTCATCATCGCGAAGCATCTGGGCTGGGTGCTCAACGGTTGGTAAGATGTTGCGAGTGCATGCAGCTGCGGGACATTGTATGATAGCTCATGTGACTGGTTGACTTCTATTAAGAGTCAGTATCCAGGGCACTGCCCCTATTTACCGCGCGACAGACTTTCAGGACTTTTAATTTCGCTGGGCACCCTTTGTCCACGGGGAGGGCTCGGTTGATGGCTGGGCATTCTCTTATGGATCACGGGGATACAGTGTCTTCACCTAGATTGCACCCCCAAGGGTATTACCCCACTGTTCTCAAGTTTGAATGTTGATCCCTTACGGCACCGGCTATAGGGGGATTTTGTTGAGGGGTGGGGGGAAGGGGGATCATCCAGATGGCATGATTGGGATGCTGCTGTGGGATGGAGGGGGGGGGAGTTGGGGGTTCAGTGTGACCTGTAGTTTCGATTGGCATGGAGTGGCATTTGCATCGTCTTCCTTACACCATTCAGGGGGCAGTGGGTACTTGGTATTACATTATTTGAATGTTATTGTTACCTATGAGTGATCCTCAGAATGGTAGCTTAACTTCCTGACTTGGAATGTGAGGGGTTTGGGAGACCCTAGAAAGCATAGACAAATTCTGGCATACCTGGATAGACATCACATTAGCGTGGCCCTCCTTCAGGAGACTCACCTGGACCCTTCCCGGCCTTCGCTGTTTGCATCGCGTTGGGCTATCCACCTTACCTTTTCCTCCTATTCCACCTACTCGCGTGGAGTCGCAATCCTTATTAGGAAACACACCCCCTTTGTGTACATGGGAGAACGCACCGATAGAGAGGGCAGATATTGTGTCATCTGGGGACGCATGGGTATGGACAAACTCACTCTCACATGTTATTATGGTCCCAACTCGGACAATCCTAATTGCCTCCAGACGCTCTGGAATGAGATATTAAGTATTGGCTCAACTTATCTGGTATGGGGAGGTGACTATAACATAGCTATTGATCCCACCAAGGACAGAGCAAACCCTGGCCCCCACCATTACTCCCGATCGCAAGAGTATGTCCACAGTCTTCTCAATGATCGTCACCTGTTGGACACATGGCGATACAGATACCCTGAGACCCTAGAAGGCACGCATTGGTCAGCCGCGCATTCCACATGGGCGAGATTAGATTATATATTGGTTTCTCCAGGACTCGTTCCTACGATCTCCTGGGTAAAGCATCTTGCTCGAACGTACTCTGATCACACCCGGTTCTGATGGGCTTGGACTTAGTTGACCTAGTTGAATCTCCGATGTCGTGGAGATTACCACCTAATGTCCTGCTGGATGAAGTCTTCAAGTCTGAACTTGCACATGAGATCGAGGGATTCTTTCAACGTAATGGGGGAACAGTAGATAGTGTTGCTGTGGTTTGGGAAGCCTTTAAATATACGATCAGGGGGCTGTGCACTTCAGGGACCTACGCAACTCCCTTCGTAAATTAGAGACTGACCTTAAAGATCTGGAGTCCACCCCAACATTTAAAACTGATGCAGGGGCGCAGGCCAAGTTCCGAGATATACTGTCTGACTATAAGGAAACCGCGGATAGAGAAGTCCGATTTAGGGGGAAATATTTTCAAGCCCGCAAGTACGGGGAGGGTGAACAGCCGGGTAAATTCCTAGCCTGGGCGACACGACCACCCCGTTTTAACAATCATGTCCTCGAAATACAAGGAAACATGGGAGAACTCCACAAGGATACCCGGTCCATAATGAATGCGTTTGTTACACACTATACTGACCTATACTCCTCTGCTCGTACACACCTGCCGGAGCTGGGCCAATATCTGGGGGAGATCTCGCTGGGGTGGCTCTCAGACGCGCACAGAAAGTTCCTAATGGCTCCTCTGGGTGTTGACGAAATTCGAGAGGCCATGTTGCAAATGGCCTCGGGGAAGGCACCAGGCCTAGATGGCTTCCCGATGGAGTTTTATAAAACTTACGTTGATATCCTTGCTCCGATTTTAAAAGTGGTATTCGAGGAAGCCCATGCACTGGGGTGCTTCCCCCTTCTATGAGAGAGGCTCTAATTACCTCCCTTTTAAAGCCAGGTAAACCGGCAACCTCCCCGGACTCATATCGCCCATTGTCCCTCCTTAATTGTGACGCAAAGATCCTTTCTAAAACTCTGGCTAATCGCTTGACGCTCCTCATGGAGGGACTGGTGCTCCCGGATCAATTGGGATTTATTCCCGGTAGGGCGACATCACACTATTTGCGCACGTTATTCGCAATACTACAGAATGTGGATCCCAGTTTACAGATGGTGGCAGTCTTTTTGGACGCCACGAAAGCGTTCGACTCCTTGGAATGGGATTATTTAGTAGCTGTACTAAGTCAAATGGGCTTTCCTCAGGTATTCCTGGGATGGATAGCTATTCTCTATGGTTGTCCTTGCGCCAGGGTCTTAATCAATGGCAGGACATCGGAACCCTTTGGAATTGCCTGGGGGACCAGGCAGGGGTGCCCCCTTTCCCCACTTTTATTCGCACTGGCAATTGAGCCTCTTGCCTCGAAGCTGCGACAACACCATCAAAACAAGGCATTGATCTGTGAACAGAGACAGATATTACTCTCACTGTACGCAGACGACATTACACTATATGTTCGGGACCCTCAAAATAATCTGAACCCACTACTCCGGGAATTTTTGATATACGGGGAGATGTCGGGCGTACGGATAAACTGGTCTAAGTCCCAGATTTTTCACCTGACAGATGGATCTCGGAAATTCTTGCTCGACTATCCCATAGAATGGAGCGAATCCGACGTCAAGTACCTAGGCATTCTTATTTCTCGAGATAGGGAAGAGCTAATGCGGTTAAATTATGGTAAGACGTTGATGCATGTATCCTCTTGGATCGACCGCTGGATCACGCTCCCTCTTTCAATGGCAGGTCGAGCCGCCTTGATTAAGATGGTAGTGCTTCCCAAGCTCCTATATTTGTTCATAAACATTCCCTTTCCCCCGGGCAGGCATTTCTTCTCCCGGTTACGTTCGGAATTGATACGTCTGGTGTGGGGGGGAAAAGACCTAGATTGAAGTGGCTCTAATGACCTCCCCATATTCACGAGGAGGCTTCGATATTCCGGACATGGAACTATACTATTACTGCGCCCAAGCGCATTATGCGTATTACTGGTTCCACCCAATCACGTTCATGCCGCAACTCGCTGCGGAGGACTGGCTGGCGGCACCCTTGCCCCTACATGGCCTACTGCACAGTGTGATCCCACATAACAATACAAATTACAACGCCTTGCATGGCACGGTAGGGGCGTGGATGGAACTATCAAAGCGGGTCGGCAGTTCGTTCCTGTACTCGCCTCTTCTCCCTATTGCCTATCACCCTCAACTTCCCCTTTCACAAGAGAGACTGTTTCAAGATTTGATTCGCAAATTGGGGATTCAGAAGTGGGGAGACCTATTTTCCGGCGGGATATTTCGTGACAGAGCACACTTCTTTGATGGTTATACACCCACCCCTCTGGAGCTATTTACCTACATTAGACTGAGGCATGGAATGAGGGCCATACTGAAGATATTCCCGGCTGAGCCCAAGATCCTCGGTCCCTTACACAGGGTTCTACCAGCAACCTCACCCTCCCACATGGTCTCGATACTGTACCATGCGGTTCGCTCAGACACTGAAATCGACGTCTCAAGGGCTCGTAGGGAATGGGAACGGGAACTGGGGATGGAGTTGGGAGATGACAGGTGGACATATTGTTGTACACAGACAGAGCAGATTTCTGCGAGTAGCAGACACCGTATTATTCATTTTAAGTTCCTGAACCATCTCTATTGCACGCCAGTGACCAAGTACAAATTCCAGCTGCAAGATTCTGACAATTGTGAGAGATGTCACGCCCCTCTATTCAGAGTTACTGGGCACTTGTGTACTCTGCCATCGCGCAAATGATAGAGATACCTCTTGCACCTGAGCCAGTACAAGCGCTACTAGGATACACTAAACAAGTCCCACGCACATGTCGTAAATTTGTCACGACAGCGCTTCTATTAGCGAAACGGCGTATAGCTTGCCGTTGGGGACGGGGAAGGGCCTCGAAATTTAAGGAGTGGCTCAAGGATCTTATCTATTGCCAAGAGCAAATACTGACATACTCAGAACTGTTACCTGTCCGGTCTCGCCCTGCCAACATATGGGGCCCATTGCAAGGTTACCTGCTACAGTGCCCAGGGGTTCTGACAGAGGAAGCCCCCCCCCCTGGCCACAAAAGGCCCAAATTCCACTACCCATAGTACACATCACACACAAGGTGGAAGGTGAAATGTTACAGCTTTATGGGTATGGTTGCAATGTTTTCTTATGTGTATATTATGACATTGATCTATGTTATTTCATAAAACGCGGATTGCCGTGTATGATCTATGTATAGTTTTGTCTAATGCAGTCACGCCTTGAGAGATGTGAGGTACAACAGGAGGCTCTGCCCAAAGGATCCCATGCGAATACCAGATGATTATACTGTATATTGCCCTACTGCCTGATATCTCTATCGCCTGTAACAGCCACTGGACTTGAGATATACTATGTAAAGTTGTTCATTTGCCCCTTGGAGCTATCATGGATAGGATATCATTGTGAATGCTGAACTTCAATGCCAATTGACTTTGATTATGTTTTTTTGTATGAAAAAAAAAAAATCTCAATAAATAAAGTTTATATAAAAATAATAATAAAAAAAAAACATTTGCAACAAAAAAACAAAGGGAAGTACACAGTGCAAATTGAGGCCATAAAAAAAGTGGACTAATGATCGCTGTGGCGCTAAGAAATCTTAAGAACAACATCTCTGGCCCAAACCTCCTTCCCTTAATTAGAGTGATCCAGGCAAAACTTCTACCGTCGATAACTTACGGAAGCGAAGCCATGAGAGGGAGAGACGCAGGTATACTGGACCACACAATAACAAAAGCAATTCGAATGATCTTTGGGCTTCCAATGTATAAATCCCCCGCACAATAGAGGCTGGAGTTCGGGTTTCAAAGGCAAGAGCTTGACCGTAGAGGGGCATTCATCAAAAGCTGGTTTAAAATCAAAAGGGGCCCGTCTGATTCACTAAACATGCATCTATGGGAAGAACTGAAGAATAAGGGGACATGCCCAGCCCGAAATTATCTGGATAAATCACTCTGCCAACTGGGATTGCAGGAACTCTGGGAGCTACCAACAACGACTACCAGCTTTAAAAAAATTGTAAACAAAGTGATAAAAAAAGAGTCTCTTATACAGGACAAAGCTGCCTTGTCAGACCGCTCCCATGGCTGGTTCACCCTACAGACCTACAACACGGCTTCACCTCAAGCATACCTCCTCACTAGCTTCTCAAGAGCGACTAAAGAGAAATTCCTGAAACTCCGCTTAGGCATACTACCATCTGCATATCATATGCCACCTTGGCTATGCCCCCCGCTGCCTGCAATTTGCCGCCTCTGCAGAGAAGGGGAGGAGGACACCTACTGACTATCTGCAAGGCCCTAAAATCGGCCCGACGAACTCTGCTAAGACCCATCTTTAACATGAAAGCCATTCGAACCTGCAGACAAGCAGTAAAAGCATCCCTCTCTGGTGAGGATGTCGAACTAAGCAGTCGGTTGGTAAAATACATATCTGTTGTAAAAATAACCATGAAAAAGGCAGGCCCCCTGGTCACAGATTGAATCACAGCTGAACTGTTTGCGGCTCCTTGAGCCAACCCATAGAGGCTAATGCATGTATTGTTGGCCTAAATAGGAAACATAGTATTATCAGGACTAGCAGACGCCGCGTTCTAAAGGACTGTGCAGCTGTTGTAGAACTGTTACTTTAGC
This sequence comes from Triturus cristatus, assembly GCF_964204655.1. NCBI lineage: Eukaryota > Metazoa > Chordata > Amphibia > Caudata > Salamandridae > Triturus > Triturus cristatus. Next base: position 1,206,188,603 of record NC_140591.1, on the reverse strand, counting down.
AAACGTTAAAGATTACCACATTTTGCATCCAAAATTGCAATTATTAGGTCCGCACCCTGTACTTTCTCTTTTTTCACACCCTTAGCCTGACCAATAACGTCCTTTGTATTTCAATGCTACTTTTGGGCCTTCCTTTTACTGAGATTTTATCATTTTAACGTGTTTTTTTAACAATGATTAATTTTAAGTGTATGGAAATATGTAATGTACGATTGTAAAGGTTTTAATTAACTGCACAATAAACTAAATCTGAATCTGAATCTATGCCGTCCAACAGGAGTCAGTTTAAAATTTCCACCCAAAATCGCTTTGACAGACTTAACGAGCTTGAAGAAGTTGACTGACTGAGTTTTGGGGACTCTATTGAAGGGCCCTTTATTAGTCAGTCCCAGTCGTGTCAGAACAGTACAACCACCCCAAGAGATACCAGCCGACACAGCTGTCAATCATGAAGAGAAGCGGGACAATTTTGTGTATACTTCCATCCTTCACAATGAAATTATCCCCACTTTTGGCGTGGGTACTGGTGGTAATTTGGGCACTAATGTAAAGGATACCAAATGACAGATCATGTTTTGGAATATGGCTGATCTGAAAACAAAAGTGACTAATACTGTGTGAGTGGAGTATGTAAGCAAATATGAGATATTTGGTTTACAAGAGACCTGGGCTGAGAAACCAATACATCTGCTTGGTTATACAACATTGCATACCCCAGCAACCATGGCAGAGCAAAAGGGGGTCTTTGTACTTACATCTCCAATTATTTGAAAACTAGGAAAGTCGAGATGGTGGTTAATAATAGCTATTATCATATTATTAGGATGCATGTGGATAAGGCTTCCTGTGTGAATATTTTGAATTTTTATAATAATGCCCCCTCTGAAATGATGGAGGAGGTATTGGGAAACTTATGTAGAGATGTGAAAGATTTACTTAATCAGATTACCAAGTGAGTTTTGGTTAATTGGGGGAGGCGACTTTATTTGTTCCCTATATAACAAGGGAGACAAGAGGGTGTGTAAGATTAGTTTTGGTAAAGATACTAGTTTTCCGCACTTCTCACATTCATTGCAGGGGGATCTCCTGAATGACATCATATTCTCTTGTGATATGGGGTTTGCAAATAGTCCATGTTTACCTGAGGTCACTTTTAGCCCAAATTTTAATGGTAGAGGTGTCTTTTCAACTATTGATTACATCTTGATATCTTGTAGACACTCAGCCTGTGTTACCAATTTTATTACTCATGACATCGCTGTAGGCGATCATTTTCCGTTAAGTGTTGATATTCTGGTGCTTAATCAAGAATTTAATAGGAAAAATAGATCCACGCATTTCCAGAATAATATCACCTTGAGTAGACAAAATGGATATGCATTGAAGTGGACGAAAGTGATACCAGAGGAATTTCTCTCTAAATTACTGATGACGTGTAAAAATAGTTTTCGTGTCTGCTTAGATGAAAACTCTTCTCATTCAGTAATTATACAGAAATTTATCGCTATCTCAGCCCAATTCAAAAGTTATCTTTGGGTAAATGCTAAAAGACGCAGCAATAACAGTGAAGGATGGTTTGATTCTATCTGTACTAAGGCCTACTCTAGACTTAAACACGCTTTAAAAGCTAGAGTTAAGGACTATGACCTCATTAGAGAAGCCAGAAGGAACTACAAGAGGGCACTAACAAAAAAAAAGGACAAATTAAAAGAGGAAGCGTGGACTGCCCTGCATGAGGCCTCGATGAACCGCGATCCCGCTGCCTTTTGGAAGGCGGTTAATGCGCCTTTCCTTATTGATAAAACTAAAGCAGTTATTGAGATTGCCATCCCGGAGGAGGAGTGGGTCTCACATTACTCCAAGCTCTACACTAATCAACCACCAGATGATCAAGTGCCGGTGGAGATAGAGGTGGATTTATTTAGAGCTTTTATCCTCTCCAAATAATCTTAGAATGGACTTCACTTTGAGTGAGGTAAATGTGGCTATTATGGCCAGCATGGGCGGCAAAGCACCGGGCCCGGATGGTGTCCCGGTTGACTTGTTTAAAAATAATGTGACAATATGGGGACCACTGCTTACTCAACTTTTTAATGCATGCTGTTCAACGGGGCAGCTAATGACATGGTATGAATCCATTACTGTCCCTATTTTTAAAAAGGGTGATAGAGCAAGTCCAGCTTGCTATCGCCCAATATCTTTATTGGATTCTACTGTTAAGATAATAGGTTGTGTGGTCTTAAACAGACTTCAAATGTGGACGGAGGAGCAATCAATTATCAGTAATCTCCAGTATGGCTTCCGCAAAGGTTTGGGCACCATTGATCAGGGCCTAAACCTCCACATTCTTTTAGACAAATATACGAAAGCTAAAAGGGAAGGGCTGTTTTTAACTTTTGTTGATTTGACGTCAGCATTTGATTGCGTCGTTCACGAAAAGCTTTGGGCAATTATGGAAAGGCTGGGGGTGGATGATCATATAGTTTCCTTCCTTAGGCAGCTCTATTCAGGGGCGAGAGCGAGGGTCAGTTTTGGACAGAACGGGGATTGTACCAGGGACATTCAAATCTCGAGAGGAATGCGGCAAGGCTGCGTCCTTGCTCCATTCCTGTTTACTTTATATATCAATGGTTTAGAAGGCACTTTACTTAAGGAGTGCAGGCATCTGCCTTCCACATCTGCCCGCCCTATCCCTGCACTCCTTTATGCAGACAATGCGGTTTTGCTGGCCCGCACGCCCATTAGCCTGCAAAGGGTCGTATCATCCTTTTCACAATTCATGACAAATTTGGCCCTGACAATTAACTGCTCCAAAATGTTCTCGATGAGATGTGGGCCTGGGGCAAATAAAAAGAAAAATTCCATTTTTATTAGCTCGAAGGCTTTAGAGAACTCTAACACATTTTCCTACTTAGGAATTCTGTTTGATCAGTTTGGCTCTTGGAGCAATGTAATTAAGACTAGAAGGCTCTTATTTTGTAAGTCATTGATGGCATTAACAAATTTTAGCAGGAAAATGGGTAGACGTTTGCCAGGGGAATTATTATGCATCTACAGGGCAACATGCGTAGCGATTGCTACTTATGGCGCAGGCATATGGGGGTATGCTAATGTTAACTCGTTACAAGTGGCTGAAAATATTTTCCTTAGGTATCTTCTGGCAGTACCGGGCAGCACGTCTACACTTATCTGTCATACAGAACTTGGTCTGCCCTACCTTGAGGACGTGATTAAAATGCAACCTGTCCTTTTGTGGCACAGGGTTTGGACTACTGAAGAATCTGCATTTTATCGCCTCATTTTATAGGAGGAATTGGGAATTGATGGGGTTAACAAGATAAGATGGCTATACTACGTTAAGATGTTTTTAACGCAAATAGGTCACAAGGAATATTTTAATGATCCTCTTTCCATGTGTCAGGTATGCAGAAAGGATTTAAAAAAATGTATGAATGCCATATTTGAGTGAACTTAGAATTACTAGTGAAATGACTAAATCCACGGTGGTGGCACATCACCTTACATTGATCACTGTTAATATAGAGCCTTACATACTGTTAACTACTAAGGACTTTGACAGGTTCCTGCTAACGCGCCTCAGACTTAACATCTTGCATAGAACCCTAAGCTTCCCCGAGGTAAACGATTGGTCAAGATCACTTTGTAACTGCCCCTGTGATGATATATCAGCCCAGTCGTCTATACATATCTTGTTTTTCTATAAATTCTATTCCATACCTAGAAAAAGATGGATAGTCCCAGTATTAAAGAGAATGGAACCGAGACGCTGTCACCCGGCATTCCTGGTGTTACAGAATTTAGCTAATGTATTTGCTGTTGCTTCTGTTACTGCCTTTTTAAAAACTATTTTTAAATTTCGTAAATCAATTGTGATATGAATTCCTATTTATTTGTTTTTAGCTGTATTTATCTTTCCTATTTTAATTATGGATGTTGTCTGTGATTTATAAACTGTACTTTTATGGTTATTTGCTTTATACAATAACCGAATAAAGTTATTTGAATTGAATTGAACTAACTTACAGATCTTTAATGAAATAACCACAGACTCCGGGTAAGATTCAATGAATTTTATCTAAATCTCAAAAAGTGAATGCTCATTTATACAAAGTCACAGTCCAAACTCCATCAACTTTCATGGAAGAGAAAAATTCATTTATCAAATACATTCAATTCACAGACTCATTTGCTGGAGCAGAGTTTTCTGTTGAAAATTTATCGAGTTTTAAGCTCCAGTTTTGATTATATGTTATGATTAAAATTACTAATTTATAATTGCTAATTATTAGTTTTGTTAAAAGTCTAAATTAATCAACATTACTAATGAGAGAAACTACACGTGGGAATGCATATATGTTGCTTAATAATATGTGCAATTTAAATAAATATGTATCGCAAAAGTGCTATTTGTTTCACGTTTGTGCTTTTAAAATAACACGTGCTAATGTTTCTTTGTGTTGCAGATGGCTAGGTAATTACATACACATAAGGGTATTAGTGGGAATTAACACTGTATAATCATTATGATGTGGTAACGTTGTTTGTGTTTCTTTTAATTAAGATGGTCCGTTTTGGCCTAAATAAAGATGGCTGCTATTTACAGCCTGCGCTGGAGTGATTGAGACGTGACGAGAGGCCTTGCTGAACATGGTTGAAAGTCACCTGACCACAGCCTCTGTCTGATTTAAAAGTTTTCCGTGAGGACAGCAGCTCCGGGCATGCTTCCAATTGTCCTTGGAGAAGAATAAAGCCACAATGAACAATGATAAATCTGCGGTGGCTCTGCTATGGTACCAAGGAAGAGCATTCATAAATGTATCGCTTGCAAACTCGAGTTTCCTTCTTCCGTGTTTTTATTTTTGTGATTTTTCCTGAGCGGAGGTTTTCTAAATGTTACCAAGTGACATCCTGTCCTGCTCGCTCTGCTCAGCGGCTCAACGGATATTCAGAATTTGTTTGTAACTTTTATTTAGTTATTTTTGTTATAAATATACTAGACTAGAGAGGGTCCGTGTTCTTTGCGGTCATTGCGTTTTGGATTTTTGAGGCCACTTCTTCCTGAACCTATGCTGAGGACGGCAGCTCGAGAGACTTTACTGAGAGACCTGTCCTGACCCATTTAGCTAGAATAGGTAACTATGAGAATAATGATTTTGCTATTGATTGACTTTCATTTGAACTAATTTAGATAAACAAGCATTTGTTTGAATTCCAGTGTCGGGTGGTTATTTCTTTGTCATTTATTGAGTTTCAAATGTATTTCCTATGTTTAAAATCATGACTCAGGACAATGTCTTTAAGGTCGCATTGACCTCGTTTTAGATGCAGATTGGTTTCTCTCTCCTATATTCAGTGTGGATAGAGTAATAGTGTGAATTTCAGTGTGATGGGCCCTAGCGTATGATGAGTGTATGTGCGTGTGACTGTGGATTTACTCTGTCCGTGGAAGTAGGGAGATTTTATATGTGCCGATCTGCAGCAGTTTCCTGGTAGCAGTATGATGGTTTTAGATTATTGTCTTGATCTGATAGATTGCTTGTACATAGGCTTTTGATTTATTGATTTATTGATTGATGGTGATATATGTACTAATACTATATGTTGAAGTCGTCGTATTGAGTTCTATGTAGTGTGTACGGCTTCTGGAACGTGGGGAGCTGGTGATGGTTCCGTAGTAGGGCAGAGGAAAGTGAGTGCTGCTCTCGGGAAAAACGGGATTGTTGGCCCTGTACGTATGCGGGGAAAAACGTGTGACAATTGAAGTTGCGCGTCACATTGTCTGGGTTCGGAAACAGTGACATCGTCGTGTGTTACTACTAGAGACATATTTTCGGTATAAAAGGAGTGCGTATGGTAGCGAAGGTTATCTGTGAAACTCTGGTCTTAAGTCCCAGGGATCCGTAAGGTTCGCCGTTAAAGCTTATCGCTGGAGAAGTAATAGGTATTCTCTGAGCTTGTCTGAAGGACTGAGCAGAGGTAAGCGCTGCTTGGTTAATGCGTGTTATAATTCTGTAGTGGGACAGACTGTTTGCTGTTCTCGGGAAAGGCAGGATTCTGTGTGCATGTACTACATTTTCTGGTGTGAAAGTGCGTGAATGTATGAGCATTTAGTTAATTGTAAGACTCTTTGGAGCAGTCCTAGAGGAAACAGTTAATGGATGCATGTTAGAAGGGCAGAGTAGAGGGATGTGCTACTGTGTCAACGAAAGTAATTATTCCGTAGTGGAGCAGAGGTAAGCGCTGTTCTAGAGAGAAGCGGGATTCTTGTGAGAAAGAATTTCTTTACTATTCTGTGGTTAGCGAAGCAGACAATGGAGATGTTTATATGTTGTAACTAATAGATTTTGTGAAATCTGAAACGAAGTCTACTGAGAAGGCTTTGTAAAGGAGGGGTAGACAAGTGACAGAAGACAGAGCAGAAGTTGCAGTCAGCGACTACTGACGTCATACAGACCGCGCTGTGATTGGGCAGTGGATTGGAATAGTGCTCGCGCTGGGATTGGTGCGTTGGTGTGAGCCGCGCAGGGATTGGAAGGAGTACAGGGTGACGTAGACGCTCCAGGATTGGTGCGTTAGTGTGAGTCGCGCTGTTATTGGACAAAAGATCGTACAGTTGCGGAAAGGACTAGAGGGTTGTAGTAAAAGTGAAAATGTATTATCAACCTGAGGAAAAGAAGAAAAAATCCTTGTTCGGTAAAATTAAAAGTTGGTTCGACAAGGATAAGAACATAATAACTAGAGAGGGTGAATTTCTACCTCCGACAAGAACTCCTGCATCCTTCATGGTTGCGAAATATGGGTATCATACCTGTATATGGTTAGATAACTGGGCTAAGTATACTAAGGAAGATGGTGTCTTAGCGTTCCCGGAACATGGTTCCTTTAATCTGGCTGTGTTGAGAAATTTACGGGAAAAGATGATGTGTCTAGAGCCTAGACCAAGGCCGGCACAGTTCGAGGCGTTGGTGGAATGGGAAGATGAGGTGCATGAGCGAGAAAAGCAGAGGAGTGGAGGCAATTATAGGTACATGTTCGGGAGGAAATATGATCGTGAGACTCATCATGATCGAATGAGGAGATGGCGAGATGCTAGTATGTCAGAAGGATTATATCCTATGAGAACTGTTGAAGAAGCGGAAGGGAGGAAAGGTGCAGAAAAGGTGCCTGATACAGAAGTGAGAAGGTATGGGCCTAATGATTATGAGGATGAGGTCTTGGATGACATGATTTACAAGAGACCACCTCCGTATAGACCAGAACCAGAGGAGAGCACGCCAGTTGCTACTCCGATAAGAGATACTTTGCGAATTGTTAAAACTGAGGTTGTGACACCTGATCTGAAAAGTAGTAGCTCTTTCGCGGAAAGGGAGAGAGAGAGAGAGCGAGAGAGAGAGAATCGAATCGGTGATGAGAAAACAAGAGAATTAGCCAGAACCACATCTGAGCTGACTGAGAAAATTAGAGAGCTGACGAAAAATCTAGAAGCTGTTACAGTACCTGTAACCATAGGTCCGGTTGTGCCTATTTTTGATAAGCAAAGAATGGGTGAAAATGGTTTGACAGTTCCCTATGTAGGTAATGGTTTGGTTGGTACTTGCACTTTGGAGGAATCAAGAATGAGGACGGGTGAAAATAATTTGAGGCAGTCGAGACATGACACATGTAGTGGAGGATTAGATGTACAGCCTAATTCAGGATTGAATACCGGTTGTTTGGGAGGAACGATTTTGGAACCACAGAGGATGGCAGAACAAGTGGGTGCAGTGAAAAAGTCTACTGAAATAACAGCTGAAGATTTGAATGATTGGTTGAGAGTTCTTCAAAAGAAGGATAAAGATTCACAGGCAATTGATGTAGCCAGGTTGCGCATAGAATTGGAAGAGCTTATTGCAGGAACAATTCCTACAGATATACTGAAAAACCATCATGATGGAGAGTTGTTATTTATGTGCAAGAGTATCACCTGGAGGGCTAAAAGTACACATGACAGGTTAAGGGTAATAGCGAGTGAACAAGGAGTTGACATGGATAAGGTAAAAGCTTTGCAGAAACCTTACAGGGTGGATTTCACCGACAAGGATATTGAAAATCTAAATGGTGCTGGCAGAACAGGACAGATTAAGGAAATGATTGCCTTATTGCGAAAATGGGGTGATGTGGAAAAGTGGAAGGAGAGGTGGTACAAGAAAAGGGAAGATTCAGTGGACCGGACTTACTCAGCTTTTCCCATGAGAGAAAAAGAAAAAACAGTGGATGCTTATCCTATGAGAGAGATTCCTGGAGGAGGATATGTACATGTCCCATGGACTAGACAGGAGATTTTGTCATTTACAAACGATTTCCCTCGATTGAGAGAAAAGCCCGTCGAGTGGTATAGGCAGGTAGACAGGTTTGTGAAATTGTCAAAGGTGCTGTGGATTGACCTGAATAGTCTGTTTGATATAATTGTTCCAGCAGACTTGGGGGCAGAGTGTAAAATAGTTGTAGATTGGCCTGCTAAGGAGTACCCAAGAGATCCGAAAACGGGGGCACCAGACCCAGAGGTAATGAAGAAGTAAGAACAGGTAATTGTGTTCCTGAAAAATAAAGTACCCCCGAAAGAGACAGACTGGGTTAAGATAGATCGAACACATCAGGAAGCAAAAGTATCAGTTCATGCTTTTTACGAAAGGCTGATACTGGCTTTTAAGGATTTGAGTCATTTTGTATACAGATTTGTATATGGCCTGAGACCTGAAATCAGTGAAAGGATACGTGAGCATACAGTTGATTGGCAGAGTAAAAAGATTGATGAAATCTTGAGACATGCAAAGTACTTCAGTGATGAGATTGAAGCAAAACAGAGAAAGCTGAAAGAGAAAGCAATGTGGGCACAGGTGAAAGTTGCTGAGAGACAAGAAGCACAGTTGGTGGAACAAGCAAATAATCCAGGAAATAGGCCCAGATATGCGGGAAAAGGAAAGGGGAATTTAGAGGAGGCCAAAAAGAAGTTCCCTTGTCACAACTGTGGACAATTGGGGCATTGGAGGTCCGAGTGTACCAATCCACCATTAGTGAGTAATGAAAATAAACCCTTAAATCAACAGGTGCAGAACGAGGGGTGTAATCAACAGCAGCAACAGCAGAAGGTGGTCAGACAGCAGAGCCAAGAGCCAAAACCGCCCTTGCCGCAGAATAGAGGGTCCCTAAAGTATAACCAGGACTCAGGATTCTACAATGATGAGCAGGTAAACAAACCGAGACGTTCTAACCTGGTACAGCAGTACTGGTTAAAGAATGAGGGGAGTGAGTCTGAAGGGGACTATTGACGGTGCCGAAGAGAGGAGGAAGAGTGCATACTTGGTGCAACTCTAGAAATAGACCAGGCAGGACCATTTGTAGATGGGAAAATAAATGGGGAAAGTGTTACTTTTTTGGTAGACACAGGAGCGACGAGATCAACTGTCAGGTCAGCAGATATTAGAAATCTTCCTCTCTCGGACGAAGCAATCCAAGTAGTTGGTGTAGCCAATACACAGATTAAGACTCATCTTACCGAACCAGTGAGGGTAAGAATAGGGAAATTTTCAGACATGCACAGGTTCGTAGTCTGTGACACTAGTCCAGTGAACTTGTTAGGTAGGGACCTATTGTGCAAAATGAACTGTACAATTTTCTGTACTCCGGATGGAATAGCTTTTGAGACACCAGATGAGGATGTTTTGTACCGGATGACTCTGGATAATAGAGAGAGTGAGATTGTTGGTACATATGCTGTGTTTAATCCAGATGATTTGCCTCAGGAGTTGAGACACACCGTGAAAACAGCGGTTTGGGATTTTACTGGAGAAGATGTGGGATTGATGAATAATGTAGATTCAGTGAAGATTTCAGTGAAAGGGGGGGATTGTTTATCCTAATATTCCTCAGTACAGATTGACACCAGAGATAATTGAGGGAATAACTCCTATAATTGACAAGATGATTCAACAGGGTGTTTTGAGAGAGTTACTGAGTAGCCCGTGTAATTCACCGATAATGGGGCTAAAGAAACCTAATGGAAAGTTCAGGATTGTGCAAGATTTGAGAAAGGTTAACAAAATTGTGGTGGCATGTTGTCCCATTGTGCCAAATCCGTCAGTGATTTTGTATCAGATTCCTCATGATGCTGTGAGGTACACGGTGATTGATTTGTGTCATGCTTTCTTTTCAATTCCATTGCATCATGACAGCCAACCGATTTTTGCATTTCGGTTTGGCCAGCGTATTTTAGCATGGTGTCGTATCCCACAGGGGTATACAGAGAGTCCTTCGATATTCAATCAGTTGTTGAAAAAATCATTGAAGAGTTTGATCATGCCTGAAAGCTCAGTACTAGTGCAGTACATCGATGACCTACTTGTGGCATCGAAGACACGTGAAGCTTGTGAAGTAGATACCATAGCTTTACTGAATCATCTGGCAGATGGAGGGTTAAAGGTATCTCCAGCCAAATTGCAATTTTGCAAGAAAGAGGTGCATTATCTTGGACATAATATTGAAAAGGGTCTGAGAAAGGTGACCGATGACAGGATCAAAATTATCAGAGGAATGAGAGCCCCGATGACCCAGAGAGAAGTGAGGATGTTTCTGGGGATGGTGGGTTATTGTCGTCAGTGGATTAGTAATTTCTCCCTGATAGCAAAGCCACTGATTAAATTGACAAAAAGTGAGGTGAGAGACCCATTGGAACTGGATGGAGAACAAATGGCAGCATTTGAAGAGTTAAAGAGCAGAATGTGTGAAGCCCCTGCTTTGGGAATGCCAGACTATGAGAAAGAGTTTGAGTTGTACTGCAGTGAAAGAAATGGATATGCACTTTCAGTGTTAATTCAGAAACATGGACAACTGAGAAGGCCGATTGCGTACTTCTCATCGACACTTGACCCTGTAGCTGTGGGTTTGCCAGGTTGCCTGAAAGCAGTAGCTGCCACATGCAGAAGCTTGGAACAGAGTGAGGGCATAATAATGGGATATCCTGTAAGGGTATTCGTACCTCATGATGTGGCTATTCTTTTGACAAGAAGCAGGACTCAGTACATGTCACATAGTCGGCTGACTAAATATGAGAAAATCATTCTGGGAGCATCAAATGTGACTCTTGAGAGATGTGTGAATGTGAATCCAGCAACTTTGTTGCCAGATGCTGACAATGTGAATGTGGGAGATGATGTTGATCATGATTGTTTGGATGTGCTTGACTACTGCACGAAACCAAGACCAGACATAAGAGATTTGCCATTGCCGGAGAGTGATCATGTGTTGTTTGTTGATGGATCATGTTTGAGAACTGATGATGGTGTGCTGAGTGCAGCATATGCAGTGTGCAAGGTTTCAGAAGTTATGGAAGCTTCGCCTTTGAAAGGAGTAAGATCTGCTCAAGTGGCTGAATTGGTGGCATTGACAAAAGCTTGCAAAATTGGGAAAAATTTGAGAGTGACTGTGATGACTGATAGTCAGTACGGATTTGGAGTTGTTCATGATTTTGGCCAGCTTTGGCTACAGAGAGGTTTTTTGACGTCGAGTGGGACTCCAATAAAGAATGCTGAAGTGATTGGAAAATTGCTTGAGGCGATACAGCTGCCTAAAGAGCTAGCAGTTGTGAAGTGTGCTGCTCATGGACAAGGAGATGATTTTGTTACTCTTGGTAATCGTTTTGCCAATGACATAGCACAGTATTGTGCAAAGAACAATCATTCGATTAATAGGGCACGAGAAAGGGAGATGTCTTTTTGTTCTGTGATGTTTTCTAATGTCCTAGAGACGTGGGATGAAGTGAAACAGTTGCAGGATGAGGCAGGAGATGAGGAAATGAGAGATTGGATCAAGGCAGGTTGTGCCCCAAGAGAGACAGATCATGTTTGGATCTATAGAGATGGTAGACCAGTCATGCCCAATTCCATGTTGTCGACAATGGCAAGAATGTATCATGGCCAGGGGCATCTGGGGAGGGACGCAATGATTAGGTCATTCAAGCAGACCTGGTACAATGCAAAGTTCAGGTTGATTGCAGAGAGCATCTGTCAGAGATGTTTGATTTGTCAGCAGTTCAATACTGGGAAAAAGACAGTGGTGAGTCTTGGAACAATAGGCAGAGAAGGAGGTCCTTTTACCAGAATGCAAATAGATTTCATTGAAATGCCCCAAGTGAACAGATTGAGGTATGTTCTAGTGGTAGTCTGTTTGTTCTCAAGATGGGTGGAGGCCTATCCGACTAGGAGAAATGATGGGATAACAGTTGCAAAGTTACTGTTAAGAGAGTTGATTCCTAGGTACGGGCTCACAGTGACAATTGAGTCTGACAGAGGTGGACACTTCTGCAATGAACTCATGGGTTTAATTTGTGAAGCATTGAGCATACAGCAGAAGCTACATTGTGCATACAGACCAGAGGCTTCTGGCGTCGTTGAACAGATGAATGGCACAATAAAAAACCGAATTGGTAAGATGTGTTTAGCCACTGGAATGAAATGGCCTGATGTCTTGCCTCTAGTGCTAATGACTATTAGGTCTACTCCAGATAGAACCACAGGTTTGAGTCCGCACGAAATATTAATGGGATGTGTGATGAGACATGCATTTGTGCCTGTCAACAAGTTGATGACAATAACTGATTACATGATTTTGGATTACTGTAAAGGCCTGGCTGACGCAGTTCATTCTGTGTTTCACCAGGTTGGAGAAGACGCTACCACACTTGAGAAGAAGCAAGCCCATGATCTGAGTCCAGGGGACTGGGTGAGGATTAAGGTGCACAGGAGAAGAAATTGCTTGGTTCCAAGGTGGGGAAGGCCAAGACAAGGTATTCTGACTACGACAACTGCAGTAAAGTGTGCTGGTGTGAAAAACTGGGTGCATGCGAGTCATACTCTGAGAGTTCCAAATCCAAAAGATGGGACTGGTAAGGAGTATTTTGAAGAGTCAGATTCCAGTGATGATGCGGAGACTGAACCAGTGAGAAGAAAAAATAATCCTGAAAGGGGTGAAGGAGAAAGAGAGTCAGGTGATTCTTTTTTCTTTCCAAGAGAGGCTTCAAGAGAAACATCGAGAGTCTCAGAGGAGAGATCGGATTCTGTAAGAGTGCCTGAAGTTCCAACGAGCAGTAGAGAAGAAAGAAGAGAAAAGAGCAATTCCACAGAAACTACACCTGAATCAGATGAGGAGGTTGAAAATCCACTTGAGATTACACCTGAAGAAGCAGGGTCAGAGGAAGATAATTGCGGAAGACCCCCGAGGAGGTGTAGGGAACATTTCTGATAAGCTAGGTGAAGGGACAAGTAGACAGCAAGAAGATTGCGTGTCGGAGACCCGAGGAGGGACAGAATTAGGGAAGTCTCAATCGGTGGTGGAAAAGACTGTGGAGAGAAAGAAAACTGTTGAAGAACAAGAGGCAAATGAGACAGAATCGGATGAGAGTGAGAATGAGAAATCAGAGGGTCGAGTTCTGAGAAAGAGAACTTGGATCGGAGAAAGAAATAATAAAGAAGTGAGACCAAAGAGGGTTGTAAGAGGAGATCTTTGGCCTAACAGGATAAAGAGGCTGAGGTACAGACTGACACGAGCAAATTCATCGAAAGCTGAACAGGTGAACGAGGTGTCTAGTCAGAATCAAGCAAAAGGTGAAAAACAAAAGGTCTCAAAAGAACCGCAGGAGATTAAGAGAATCAGAAAACCTAACCAGAAGTATAGGTCACCGGAATGGACGTACGTGGCACTGTCTGAAGGTGAAGAGGCAGAAAGTCAAGGAAATCCAGAGGGGACCGTACGAGAAGTGGTTGAAGAGAAAACTGTTGGAATCCTGAAAGTTATCCTGACTGATATTGGAGAAGAGTCGGATGCACAGGATGTTGTTGAAGATCTGATACAATTTGATGTTGCTGAAGAAGAAGTGAAAAGTGATGAAAATCCAAACTGAGTAAACTGAAGGAGTCACCTGGAGGAAAGTGAAAAGAAAAAGTCTGAAATTAGCTGTTTGAAATAATCTAGTGTTCTAGTGTTTCAGTAGTTGAGTAGAAGAGGCTAAGTCAAAAGACACTGCCAAAGTAGTAAAATGGCTAACACAGAAAATAATCAAAGTAGATGTGCCTTTTTGAAAAGATGGTGTAGAATGTGCTGCTGCTGTACTGGATTATTAATGCTATTATGGGGTGTACTAGCTTTACTAGTTACTTTTAGAGTTACAATAGACACTTTAGGAATACATACTGAGAATGTGACCAATGTAGAGAAGAATTCACAGAAAGTAGTTCCGACTAGAATTAGTAACATTTACATACATAAAGATAGGTCAATTAATGATTTCTCTAGCAATGTTTTTTCAAAGTTGTTGTACGAATACGTAAAGACAATGGAAGTTAGGGATTGCTACGTTTGTATGCAATTACCTGCATCCGTTTCAGAGGGTGTTACTTATCACCATTTACCAGCTACGTATGGAATTTCATGTAGTGTGCTAAGTAGTGTTTTTTATTTGTTAGGGAAAATAGATTATGAGATGTCTAACAAGGATAACATTTTTGGGCAATTGCCTATGAATAAAAAGTTGAATCCAGCTAAAGAAGCTAATATTTTTGGTGAGATGTTTATTGAGGCAGAAGAATTAACATTAGATTACATTTTTAGAAACAATTTAACTTGCAGTTTGAAAGAAGAGGAGAAGGCTTTCCTAAACATGGTAGAGGAAAGGAGAGTGAGCATGCATGAAAAGGCAGGGAAATATAAAATGAGTGAGACAATTTGGGATATTGAAATGGGAAAGGAATTGAGGAATGGGGCCAGTCCAACTTTGGCTTTAGATGCACCACAGAAGGGTAAACTATGCATTACCAGAAAGAAATCCCAATATGATAGGTATTTTGTTGGGACTAGTGAGTGTCATGATACATACTTCATTGCAACAGGATGGGGTTTTAAAGGTGGAGAAGATCCAGTTTTCCCAGGAGTGTATTATGTTTGTGGGAACAAGGCTTATTACAAGTTGCCTGACCATTGGTATGGCACGTGTTATGTTGGCCTGGTCTTTCCAAAGATTTTTCATATTGATAGAATAGAGGATGTAGAACACATTAATCTACTAACACGTTTTAAGAGAGAAACTTGGTCAGAAATTGTAGGTGATATTTTTGGAGCTTTGATTCCAGCAGTGGGAATTTCTTTAAATGCATATGGAATTCGGAAACTGTCAACAGTGGTGGATCGCTTATCAACAAGTACCGCTGGAGGGTTTCTTTTAGTAAATACGGAGCTGATTGCCGTACGAGCCATGTCTATGCAAAATCGACTTGCCCTTGATATTCTTTTGGCCAAGGAGGGTGGAGTTTGTGGAATGCTGAAGGTTCAACATTGTTGTACTTACATTCCTGACGAAAGCAGAGACCTAAAGGTCTATATCAAAAATATTACTGATTTGCATGAAGAATTGGTACCACTGGAAGCTGAAAGTATCTGGACTAAAATAGCTAATAAGATGGTTGCTGTTAAGAGTTTTATTGCTAAGATAGGTAGTACCACTATTGGTAAAATATTATTTCCATTGACATGTGTAATTGTTGCTTTATTAATATTAAGATTGGGGTGTTTGTGTTGTAAAAACAGGGGAGGGAAAAAGAGAATAATTAGAGGAAATGCTGAAAAGAAACAAAAGAGGTCAAGGAGAGACCCACAAGAAATAGAATTAGAAGAATTGAGGGAGAGTGTGTACTTGGAGTCGAAGAGGGATGATGTGAGAGAGTCTGGTGTTTAATGTTGTGTCATAAAAGACATTTTCAATTTCTCCTAAAAATTGGGACTACATTTTTTTTGGGGGTTGGTTTTTGTGGTGATAATATATCACCAAAGGGGGGATTGCTGGAGCAGAGTTTTCTGTTGAAAATTTATCGAGTTTTAAGCTCCAGTTTTGATTATATGTTATGATTAAAATTACTAATTTATAATTGCTAATTATTAGTTTTGTTAAAAGTCTAAATTAATCAACATTACTAATGAGAGAAACTACACGTGGGAATGCATATATGTTGCTTAATAATATGTGCAATTTAATTAAATATGTATCGCAAAAGTGCTATTTGTTTCAAGTTTGTGCTTTTAAAATAACACGTGCTAATGTTTCTTTGTGTTGCAGACGGGTAGGTAATTACATACACATAAGGGTATTAGTGGGAATTAACACTGTATAATCATTATGATGTGGTAACGTTGTTTGTGTTTCTTTTAATTAAGATGGTCCGTTTTGGCCTAAATAAAGATGGCTGCTATTTACAGCCTGCGCTCGAGTGATTGAGACGTGACGAGAGGCCTTGCTGAACATGGTTGAAAGTCACCTGACCACAGCCTCTGTCTGATTTAAAAGTTTTCCGTGAGGACAGCAGCTCCGGGCAAGCTTCCAATTGTCCTTGGAGAAGAATAAAGCCACAATGAACAATGATAAATCTGCGGTGGCTCTGCTATGGTACCAAGGAAGAGCATTCATAAATGTATCGCTTGCAAACTCGAGTTTCCTTCTTCCGTGTTTTTATTTTTGTGATTTTTCCTGAGCGGAGGTTTTCTAAATGTTACCAAGTGACATCCTGTCCTGCTCGCTCTGCTCAGTGGCTCAACGGATATTCAGAATTTGTTTGTAACTTTTATTTCGTTATTTTTGTTATAAATATACTAGACTAGAGAGGGTCCGTGTTCTTTGCGGTCATTGCGTTTTGGATTTTTGAGGCCACTTCTTCCTGAACCTATGCTGAGGACGGCAGCTCGAGAGACTTTACTGAGAGACCTGTCCTGACCCATTTAGCTAGAATAGGTAACTATGAGAATAATGATTTTGCTATTGATTGACTTTCATTTGAACTAATTTAGATAAACAGCATTTGTTTGAATTCTAGTGTCGGGTGGTTATTTCTTTGTCATTTATTGAGTTTCAAATGTATTTCCTATGTTTAAAATCATGACTCAGGACAATGTCTTTAAGGTCGCATTGACCTCGTTTTAGATGCAGATTGGTTTCTCTCTCCTATATTCAGTGTGGATAGAGTAAGAGTGTGAATTTCAGTGTGATGGGCCCTAGCGTATGATGAGTGTATGTGCGTGTGACTGTGGATTTACTCTGTCCGTGGAAGTAGGGAGATTTTATATGTGCCGATCTGCAGCACATTCACCAATTCAATGCATTAGGAGTGGATAGATAAAGAGACAAAATGCATAATAAATCATACATTTTCAAAAGATATGCAAATTTGAGACAGAATAATAATTACCCAATGGTGAAATGGGAAACCCAACCCTTTCGCCAAAGGACTGGTGGAGGTCTCCTGATTCAGAATCAGGAGACAAAGACAATAGGACAGGATCAGGACAGAGTAATACTTACTAAACTTCTCTACAACCCCGATGCACCGGAACGCATCCCTCTCTTACACTCTCTCCCTCCTCGATATTCTTCCGGAATCTTCAATCTAATCAGGCTGTCTTTCAGGAATGAATCTCCCCAGTTTGTTCTCTTCTTTTTTTCAGCAGCAGCTCTCGCCAGCACCTCTCTCAGCAATAATCAGCATTCTCCAGCAGCACTAACTCTTAATCCTTTGGTCACCCTAATTATGGTCTTCATTTCTGCATGTCCCACCCTTAAAAGTTGCAAATACCAGTGGCTCATGGACTCTGATTGAGCAGGGACAGGGGAGTTGTCATCACCTCATGCTGTCATGCTCAATTTCTTAACTAATTCTTTGTTTAACAAACCCTTCCCCTTTAGCTCATTTATTATTCTGCCTTATTATTTTCTCATGCATATGGTGTATCAAAGTAAACAATTTGTTTATAGGATTCTACAGTCGATGAACGCGTTCACACAGTGACTTGTCCTTGGCTCTTGGCAGCCTGTCAACGATACAGTCAACGGGTTACAACTTTATCACACTACGCATGTCCTCGCTGGCGTCCACCTTCACTGCCATCTTTTTCACTGGCTTATCACATTAGGCCCAAACGTGCACAATTAATAAAGGAAACATATACAGATGTTAATTTCTTAAATATGTGATTGTCACTGTAAACCACCCACTTCTATTCTATCAAATGTTAAATTATCTTTCTTTAAGCAAGAGCATTAGCAGCAGTAACTTCTTTTAAAGTTCAAGCAAGCATATGTCAGGCATGCAGTGCCTCAAGACCTAAGGTGTGTGTGGCATCTTAGAGTTCTATGCCTGTTGCTATGTACTTTAGAATGTTATGATGTAAATAGCAGGGACTGTTCATTGAGAGCTGAGGAGTGTAACCTGAAGCAGCTGGTTGTAGTTGCTGTCTGTGGATGGGATCCTTTCTTAGGAATAAACTTACTTTCAACATGAATTTGGAGTAACCCTCATTCTTACACTTGGCGACAGAGGATGGCTACGGAAGGATCTCAACACTAATGCAAGAAGGACTCTCACAAGATCAAGATTTGTATCTGTTCTTCTACTTATCAAAGGTACTGTTTTAAAAAAAAAAATTTAAAAGAAGGGAGGAAAATCATCTTTCCGCTAAAGAGATTTCTGGCCGTTTGACTTGCTTCTCAGTTCATCGTAAGAGAAGCTGCAACACTGTTAAGCACCGCTCCTGATGCGCTTTTAAAATTGTAATGTTATTTGGTGACATTATACACTGGGATTGATCGTGGTATCCTGTCATTTACAAGCGCAATCTCTCATTCGCTTAATACGGCCTTGATTAACTGTTGGAGAAAGGAGGGGTGTAACGGCATTGTTTACCATTGAATCTGTTCGCCCTACCTTGGAACTCCAATACTTGGCGCTCGAGCGGCGTTCTTCATGGCATGCGCTGCGTGTGATCGTAGCTGAGTTCGACTGACGTTCTCTTTGCTCGGCCTCATTGTGCTCATCGCTGTGGTCGAGCGGCGTCTCCCCTGGTCTCTGCCTCCATTGTTGCTGGTGCCTGCGCTTCACGCTTGTCACGTCATTCCGTCACGAAGCGTCCAGTTGCCACGGCAATCTTCACGCTTTACACGTCGACGTAACGGCCATTTTGGAAAACTTCATAACAACGCTGTGAATTTGTTTTAATAGGTGCAAGTGACGAAACGTTCTGAGTGATTAATACTTGCTCGGAGATACAACGAAGCGGACGCTGGTGTCAAACTTCAATTTCTCTGCCCAACACCACAGGTATTTCCTCGTGTGTCACACCAGTGATACACACACTTTTAATTAATACAACGTTGCACTTTTCAACAGTGACACGCTCACTTAAGCATGTCAAGCCAGTGAAGGAATAAGAAATATTATAAAACCTTATTATTACACAGTGTGTCCCGACCATCACAGTACAAATATTTATTTCCTATGTTTTGTTGAATGCTCTGACTAAAAACAAGTGGACATTTATGTGTAAAATAGAGCTCTACGTGTAATGCTTAGTTAAGCAGTTTGAGGGTCACAATAATTTTCATTTAGTCTACATTTGTTAGACAATATGCAAAATGTAACTGCACCTCCGTTTTTCTTGTCATCTCCTGGTGACCCACCCATTAGATGGCAAAAATGGCGCAAGGTGTTTGAGCGATATGCTAGGGTATGTGGTGCTTCGTTAGGTGCGGAAAGGAAAACAGCGTTACTGCTTCATTGCTTAGGCTCGGAAGGTAGGACGTATTTGATCATCTTCCTGAGCTTGAAGATCGTAGCCTCAATGAATATGAGATATGCATAGCTAAATTGGACAAACACTACTTGCCGAAAGTCAGCACAATACTTGAGAGGTACCATTTTGGTCGCAGATCGCAATTAGACGATGAAAGCATCGAGAATTATATAACCTCTCTTAGGAAGCTAGCCTCCTCCTGTAAATTTGGTGCCACCCTGGATGAGCGAATACGGGACCAATTTATGTTAGGCTGCAACATTGAACGAGTTAGAGAAGAGTTGTGGCAGAAGGATGAACCGACACTAGATGATGTGATAGTCATCGCTAAGAGGATTGAACACTCAATAAAATGTGTAGATGTTATTAAGAAAAATGGTGATGTTAAAGGAAAAAGTTCAGTCCAAGCAGTGAAAGAGGGGGTAGAACACAAAGAGGTCAAGAAGAGAGGAGTATCCAATGAGCCACAGAGTAAATTCAATTTGTCTCTAGTCAAATGTTTTCGCTGTGGGAAAATGGGTCACTTTGCTAATGATAAACATTGTCCCGGTTGGAAAGCCACCTGCAGCAAATGTAAGAGGAAGGGACATTTATCCATAGCATGTAAAGGGAAAAGTTACAAAGGCAAGATCAATGAAGTTGATTATGATGTTGGTGATGATTTTGTAACTTTTGAAGATGTAGACTGTGGTCAAATTCAGGTTCAAGTCATACAAAATGGGGAAAGTCAAAATTGTCCGACGGATGAGATTCTTGTTGAAGGGAAACCAACTAGAGTCCTTTTCGATTCTGGGGCCAAGATCACCATAATATCAAAGGCATTTTTTCTCAAAGAAATGAAACATAAAACTAAGGTTTTTCATCCGGACATTAGACCATATGCTTATGGCGGTGAACCAATACACTTATTTGGCTATTTCTGGGGCCTAATAGATTACAAGAACAGGCTAACTAACGCAAAAGTGTATATTTCAGAAAAGGGTGATAGCATACTAAGTTGGTTTCACCAAAAAGATCTGGGGGTGATCTTAGATCCTAATTCCTCACCATCTATCATTCTAAAAGAAAATTTCCATGTTGAGAGAGAAATTCCCTAATGTTTTTTGTGCTAATTTAGGTTGTCTCAGGGGTTACATTCATCACATTCGCTTAGTCAAGGATGCGAAACCTGTTTGTTGTAAAGTACGCAATGTCCCAGTTGCCGTTAGAGAAAAGGTTAAAGCTGAATTGGTGCGACTTAAAGCAGAAGGAGTTATTGAGGAAGTTGAGGCAACACAATGGATTGCTCCGGTTGTGGCCGCACAAAAATCTGATGGCTCTCTCCGTTTGTGTGTGGACCTCAGAGAATTGAATAAGAATGTAATTGTTGATCGGTTTCCCTTACCAAAAATAGCTGACATGTTAATGTTGTTAAAAGGGGCAAGAGTTTTCAGCACACTAGATCTGAGATCAGCATATCATCAGATCAGATTAGATGAGGATTCAAAAGATTTAACTGCTTTTGTTACTCCTTATGGAACATACAGGTTTCTTAGGCTTCCGTTTGGCTTGGTATCGGCAGCGTCTGTGTTTCAGAGGGCTTTGGAGAACGTGTTGGAAGGTCTAAGTGGTGTTAGAATTCATCAAGATGACATATTGATCTTTGGCGTGGACAATAAGGAGCATGATACTAGACTCTTAGAGGTGTTGAACAGACTTAATGACTTTAGATTGACTGTTAAGATTGACAAATGTAAATTTAGGAGAAGTTCCATTGATTATCTTGGTCACACTATCTCAGAAGGTGGTGTATTGCCGAAAGAGGGTTTGATCACCTCGATACAGAAAATGGCCTCTCCAACTAATAAGGAGGAATTAATGAGTTTTTTAGGAATGGCAGAATATTATAGTAAGTTTGTTCAGGATTTTGCCTCGTTGTGTGTTAAT
Source organism: Triturus cristatus (assembly GCF_964204655.1). Lineage (NCBI taxonomy): Eukaryota > Metazoa > Chordata > Amphibia > Caudata > Salamandridae > Triturus > Triturus cristatus. The sequence goes on along the minus strand of NC_140591.1, from coordinate 1,206,167,018 downwards.
ATGAGAGCTTAATTGCGCAAGGGTTGTGAGTTCGTTTGGAATGATGCGTGTGAAAAGGAGTTTTGCTTTCTGAAAGAAAAGTTAAACTCAGCCCCCAAGTTAAGCAGCTTTGACCCAGACAAAAAATCGATTCTAATAACTGATGCCAGTCTGAAAGGCCTGGGAGCAGTTCTTCTTCAAAGAGCTGATGGCAAATGTTTTTGAAGTCAGGACAGATCACAAGCCGTTGTGCGAAATTTTCAAGAAAAAGGGCATTGATGCTGTCTCTAGTAGAATCACTAAATGGGTTGTGGGTCTACAAGATTATAATTTTGACATCAAGTATCTTCCTGGGGTAGAGAACAAAGTGGCTGATGCACTTTCTCGTCTTGTCCTTAAAGAAGAAATGGAAGATGAAAATGAGAATGAGCAAGATGAGGAATTAGTGTGTGTTATTGAGGAAAATATCATTGACAAAGTAAGATGGGAGGAAGCTCTTCAGGCTGACGTTGATTTAAGGGAAGTACTGGAGTGTATTAATGTAGGCTGGAGAGTTAAACCCAAAGGTAATGAAATCTTAGAGAGGTTTTGGCATGTCAAAGATCAACTGTCTGAACAGAATGGACCTCTTGTTAGAGGCATGAGACTTGTTCCTCCAAGTTCCATTAGGGAAGAGCTTATATCACTGGCACACATAGGACATTTAGGAATTTCTAAGACAAAGGAAAGACTGAGATTAGCCTATTGGTGGTCCGGGATGGACTTACAGATTGAAAGGAAGATTAGGGACTGTATTGATTGTGCTTTAAGTGAGAGAGTAGCCAAACCTAAGGTACAGCCCATGGTCATAAGAGATCGTCCTGATGGACCCTGGAAAGAAGTAGGGTTAGACATTGTTGGTCCCATTTGTCACGCTAGTACAGAATGGTATATACTGGTTCTTGTTGATTTTTATTCCAGGTGGCCAGAAATAGCCATCACTCGTGGAATTGAAACGAAACATGTCATTTCGTTCCTCGAAAAGCTCATTGCCAGAGAAGGAATACCTGGCAGCATTCTTACGGACAATGGTGTCCAATTAGTTTCTAGGGAAATGGAAGTATTCTTGTCTAAACATGGCATTAGACATAAAAATCCTCACTATATCACCCAGAGACGAATGGAATGGTTGAGAGGTTTAATCGTGTACTCAAGGAAACCATTGAAATGGCTAAGTCGTCTAATTTAGACTGGCGTCCTGAAGTTTGGAAGAAGGTAGAGGTCTATAGATTGTCACCACATGCTGCCACCAAGAGAACGCCTTTTGAGCTCTTTAGAGGTAGGTGTGCCAATACTATTGTTACTCCCCCATGGGTTAATGACATGCAACCGGGCAGATTTAGTGAAAATGAAAAAAGTAATTGGCAGCTGGCAGAGTCAAAGAAAATTGAATATAGAAAGAAAGTTCATGATTTAAGAAAAAATGTTAAGAAAACAGTGGTCAAGGTTGGAGATTGGATTCTCATAAAAAATCCTTCAAATAGAAAATCTTCTACAGCATTTTTGAAGCCAATTCAAGTCATTAAGATTTTCAACAATGCTGTTAAAACTGCTGATCACCGCATCTGGAATTTGAACAGGGTGGTGGTGGTTAGAAAAGAGTTTGCTTCTAATTCTAACCAATCCTCTAGCGTGTCAGCTCCAACCCAGAATGCTCCCAATGTCATTCGGAAGTCTTCCAGAGTATCTCATTCTCCAAAATATTTAAATGATTTTGTCAAGTAAGTTATAACTGACTGTTTTCCTGTCTTTTGCTGTAGATAAGTATTTACACTATGTAATTTACTTTGTTCTTTTGGAAATGTACATTTGTTTTGTTATTTATTAGGAAGGTAGATGTGTGGCATCTTAGAGTTCTATGCCTGTTGCTATGTACTTTAGAATGTTATGATGTAAATAGCAGAGACTGTTCATTGAGAGCTGAGGAGTGTAACCTGAAGCAGCTGGTTGTAGTTGCTGTCCGTGGATGGGATCCTTTCTTAGGAATAAACTTATTTTCAACATGAATTTGGAGTAACCCTCATTCTTACACTCAGTAATTCTTGCGCACGCATGAGAGTTTTCTCTCTTAAACGAGTTAGTCACGTGGTTATCTACGTAGTTCTGGTTTGCACATGCGCAAAAGCGTTTTTCGGTTTCAAGCGGTATTCGGTCATGTTGCAAATTATTCCTTGTTATTTAAGCGTGCATTAAGCTCTTTTCCCCATATGTGAATGTCGTGCGCATGTTATTTTTCACTTCTTTACTATTTCTAGTGATTAGTACTTGTTAATGAGAGATTGATTCGAGCAAGTTTCATTTTCTTGAATCCTTGCTCCATCAACATGGTATGCGAGAATGCAGTCTCGCAATATCAAAAAAGAACAGCAGCACCTGCCAGGATTGCAGCATTAGGGACAATTCCTCTCTGCAAAAGGACGCTCAAAATGGCAAAGCTTGTGTCTTGGTTTAAATAGATAATGAAGGCATGCCACAGGCAGAACAGGATACATGGGTATCCAATAAATCAATGGTCTATTCCAAATCAAACTCATGACCTTGAGTACCCATCTTTGCCTACGAAGCACAGGCTCAAGATTCCCCAAGGGAACCATTGTTTTTGTTGACATATCTTAACCCGGGTTCCTAGGGACACTGGGTTGCCCCTTCGTTTGTTTACCTGTCTTGTTGGTCAGTGTCTACGGAAGGTCTTCTCTTGTAATGAATCTTATGCACAACCTGCCTGTAACTGTAAGGAGTGTATGCCAATGTCAGATCCTGCTTTGACTGGTGCTTTTGATCAATTGACATTGAGCTATCCATCTTTTGTCACAGACGTATTGTGAAATTCATTATGGGATCTTCCCAACTTTCCCTGTATAATTACATTTAAATGACATTTTATTTTTGCCATTTTTGTAGCTCTAAAATGTTTAAGGCACACCGTTCACCACTAATTTGCCAAAATGTCCTTGATGGAAATGCAGCAAGCTGTAAATATATTTTAAATGAGTGGGAAGTTAAATTAAAACTTCACTTACAAAATTGGTCGGATTTTAGAAACCCTACACTTTACGAAACAGATAAAGTTTCCTAACTTTACTTGAGGTAAGGTTTATCCCTTCGGGTCTTCCAGGTTTGAAGATTTTCTGATGCATAATGTCCCAGGTAGGACATTCTCCAGCAAAAAATGTCATGAATTTGATTTTTCCCTGCCCAAACTGATTTTCATGACCTCCCTTTACCATTTATCTCAGGCTCCTAATATTCCTTTTTGTAAAAATTTAATTCCAGCCCATGATTACATTTCATTCGGCCTGAGCCTGCGATTCCGGCCAAAGCCGGAGAGTAGGACGTGAGCCAGAGATTCAGGCCCAACTGCAGACGTAAAGATATAACTCGTAAATGACCTCTGTGAGTATCAAAAGTCATAAAGTTAGACTTTTGTCTCAGATTGCCTTTGTGAATCAGGCCCCATGTGTATGAATGAGCCCTCGATATATTTGCAACACCAACATCCTGCGGGGGGGGGGCTGTCAGACCTGGCATCCTTGGCATCGTTTTTTCCAGACTTTTTGCCTCCAGACCTCCTGTTTTTGCTGCCTTAGGGCCACATGTATGTAGCTTTTTTTAAGGTTGCCAAGGGCCAGATTACCAGAATTGGACTGTTTGCGACTGGAAAAAAGGCTTCCCCAATGTACCAAACCCTATTTTGCTATTCAGTAACCTATTATAGAATTGCAAAATGAGTTTGCGATTCGCTATTAGGAAGAGGGGTGTCTAGGGCATCCCTTCCTAATACCGAATCGCATCAGTATGTAGGAATGTTTTGTGACCGAAATGCGGTCGCACAACATTTGCATTTTACCACCTATTTCAAGTAGGTGGTAACCCATTTGCTAATGGGAAGGGGTCCCTAAGTAACCCCTTCCACTTTGTGAATGTATGCAAAAACTTTTTTTAAGAGTAGGCAGTGGTCACACGGACCACTGCCTACTCTTAAAAAATGAAAAAACTTTTCTTTTTTTTTCTATTTTTCTAAATGCAACCAGTTTTCCTTTAAGGAAAACCGGCTGTATTAAAAAAAATTGCTTTATTTAAAAGCAATCATGGAAATGGTGGTCTGTTGATCCTATCAGGCCACCATCCCCACAATTTTAGCGATTCCTAGGGGGTTGCAAATTGCGAGTACCTCATTAATATTAACGAGGTAGGTCGATTTGCGACCCCCTGTGAATCGCTATATGAAACTCTTGGAATTTCATACATTTGTAATAACGATTACCTAAGTACGATTAGCAGAAAATCGCAATTAGGTAATCGCTATTACAAATGTCGATACATGTGGCCCTTAGTTTTTGCTGACTTTGGGAATCTGGGCACTTTACCACTGCTTATCAGTGCTAAAGTGCATGTACTCCCTACCATGGCAACAATGGCTTATCCTCAATTCGCATATTTAATTTACTTATAAGTCCATAGTAAAGTGTACTACATGTGCCCAGGGACTGTAAATTAAATGCAACTAGTGGGCCTGCAGCAGTGATTGTGCCACCCACTTGAGTAGCCCTTTAATCATGTCTCAGGCCCACCACTGAAGAGCCTGTATGTGCAGTTTTAAACTGCCATGTCAACCTGGCAAGATAAACCACTCGTCAGGCCCAAACCTTCATTTTTATTAAACATAGGTCACCCCTAAAGTACACCCTGGACGACCCATGGGGAAGATGCAGTGCATTTTAAAACTAGTACTTGTACCTTTTAGTTTTACATGTCTTGGTAGTGAAATAATCTTAAATTTGTTTTTCACTAATGCAAGGCCTACCTCTCACATAGGATTAGGCCTGGGCGAAAATTTTGTTCCGTTCGCGGAAATTGCGATAATTTGACATTTTCGCGTTCCGCGGAGAGCGCGAAAATGTCAAAAATTCCGGTTTCCGCAGCTTGGCGATTATTTGTTTCTTGCTCGCGCTGTAAAATAATACATTCTCGCGCGCGCGCGATCGCCTTACCTGAATCCCTGCGTTCGCCGACAAGTTTTCTTGATCCGGTCGCGTTCTCCATGAGATGTTGTATTGTTTTTAGCCATTTGCGCTGTCTCGCGACAGTTCGCGCCCGCAGTGACGTCATGCGTCGCGCGATCACGTCTTTCTTCTTGCGATCATGCACCGCGAGACAACTCAAAACAAGATGGCTGCGCCCGCAAGCAACCACATGGGTAAGTTGGCAACCCGCAACCATGCAGAAAATCTCGCGAACATGCCGGGAAAAAAATTTCCGCATCTTCGCGATATTTCCGCTTGTTTGCGATAATTTTAAACATTTTTGCGATAATTTGCGAAAGTTAATTTCGCAAATTCTGCCCACCCCTACATAGGATAGCATTGGGATTGCCTTATTACATTTTATAAGAGTCAAGTCAAGTCAAGAAAGCTTTATTCGACGATTGTCATAAAAGCATACAAAATTTATATATATACACAGTTTACAAATAACATATTAAAAAATAATTTAAGACAATAAATAAAGGCATTTGCAGAAAGATTGACATTACAGAATATCGGGATGGTTATCACGCCAGCATTTTATTCCTGATCACCCATGCCCTGCCTAAAAACTTGGCAACAGATATGTAAACAAATGGGATTTCAGCAGAGCGCATAATACGCACTGCCACCTTAGCATTTCTGGTACCTAGCTGTCGGCACATTGATTTTAACCAGAACTTGCGGGGAATTACATAGGATGGACATTGGAACAGAAAATGATTGACCGATTCAATAGGTGCAGTACAGCCAGGACAGTTAAGCACATTAGACACGGCCCATCTAGCAGTAAACTCTCTAACTGGGAGACTGCCAACCCTAAATTGAAAGTACAGCTTCCTGTCCAACGGATTTGTAATGTCATCCCAAAAAGGTGCCAGAGAAATAGTATCCTTAAAATCAAGAAAGATACCAGACAATGAAAGCGGGGCTGTGGAACAAAAAACTCGGGTTGCTACCTTTTCCCAATATAAAGCCTTCAATACTTGTTTAGGCGGGAAGCTAGCATTTAGCGGATCCTCCCACAAGTTTTTTAGGCCCAGGTCTTGGAGCGAATCACGCATTCTACGGAGCCACTTGACCTTGTGAAAAGTATCCAATTTAATAATATCCAACAGGCCAAGAGCAAAAAGCCTGAGTTCAGGAGTCACCCATAGGCGTCTCCAATATAAAACTGGGCGAAACAGGGCAATTAGTGCTATTGGCCTTATACCTAGATCATAGGAAAAGGGACAAAGGGGAGTACTCTGAGGTAGTTTAATGAGATTCCTTAAGAATCTATTTTCAGAGGTAGATAGTTTGTGTACATTATCAAAACCCCACAACTCTACCCCGTAGAGCGCAGCACCAACCACTTTGCCATCATATACCCGAAGAGCAGGGTTAATCGGTTTAGTCAGGGATTTGGCGTGTTCTTTGCTTAACGCGCCAGAGAGCTGGGAATGTTTAAGGGATGCCAAATCTACTTGACCCAAGCATCTTGCGAGACCCAGTTTTGGGGTTTTTCAGGATTACCCCCGGTACCCCATTTAAAGACAGACCAGAAGCGTCTCATATCCTTCTGGGCACCAGCTTCCCTAAGTTCCTGCCATCTTTGAGAGTCCCACGCTCTCTTTGATTTAAAGATAGCTTGCTTGTAGTCATATCTGGCGATACGAACTTTCAGACTGTCGCCAGATTTCAATGCAATTCCCAGATTCACACGGGCATCTCTGCATTCAGTAGAATACCATCGTGTTGAGAGATCTTGTTTGGGCTTAGGTAATTTGGAGGGCCTTACAAAAATATTTTTAAGTTCAAGGAAGAAAGAATCGTGAATCGACATTTCGGGTGTGGAATGTGGATCCAAAAGACACTGGTTGTATACAACACCTAAATCTTGGGTAGCAAGCTCTAAACTATTTAAAATACGTGTTAAGCATTCTTGACTTTGGACAACCTTAGTCCACTTAACATGGCGCAAATCGTTAGTAATAACTACATCTTGTTGATACTGTGGAGGAGAACCACTATGGGCGGTGGTGGTCACCCAATACGAGATAGACAGGGAGAGAGGATTATGGTCACTCTCCAATCTGTCTATAACCGTCATGTCCCTCAGGGTCTCCCAAAGCTCTAGTGATAACAAGATATAATCAATCCTGCTAGTACGGCAACCACACTTAAAAGTAGCAGTCCCAAGCTTATCATGTACAGCCCTGCCATTTGTTGCACGAAGCCCCATGTTCAAACAAAGGGCATTAATCTGGATTGCTATTTCAGTCCAGCGAATAGCAGGTTCAAGGTCTAGACTTGGGACACCCCATAGGTCATCCTCTACCACTGAAATACTCCGATCAACACCAAGAAGCGGTTCAAAGGTTGTGTTAAAATCACCGGCTAAAATAACATAGGAGTGTTGGGAATAAGAAAGCATAAGTTCATCCAATCGGCCTATGGTATCAGATTTCTTTCCACCTGTGCTTCTAATGTAAACATTATAGATATCCAGGAGCTTTCCATCTTTAAACTTGAGGTTAAGCAACTGGATATCTGGGTGTGAGGTAGGAAGCTCCTTAACAATGACACCAAGATCCTGCCTGATCCAAATAGTGAGACCACCAGAAGGGCGACCCTTTTTACCCTTGATCGCAAAAACATTAAAATTCAGGAAACCCAACATAAACTGGGCCTCGAGTGACCACGTCTCCTGGAATAAGCAGATATCATAAAGATTAATAAATGTTACCCAATTTGGATCTTCCAACTTAGATTTTAGCCCTGCAATATTCCATGACAAGAGCATCCCAAACTCTGCATATGATGCACTGCCCGCCATTTGGGTCACCGGAGTAGTGCTCAATTGGATTGCCCCTGCCGGATCTATGGAAAGGCCTTCTATTTCCCCACAGGCCAGAGTGCCTGGCTCAACATTTGGGATTTTATCAGTCAGCAGTGAGCAAACAGGATGAACTATTAGGCTGCACTCTTTATGCAGTCAGTCATTTTGTTCTAGGCACGACTCGCCCATGGGCAAACTAGAGGCTTCATCTAGACGAAAAGAGCCAGTAGGAGTAGACCTCATTTGAATAGCAGAGTTATCCGGGGAACAGCTTCTAAACTCGAGGTTGATTAGGTTATCTGCTATAGTAGGGTCAGTAAAAGTAACCTCAATAGAATCCCTCCCTCTACCAACCTGGGGGATCCTACTTACTCTTACTATATCGGCTCTAATTACAGAACAACAGCCCCTTACGTGCCTAATCCAATGGATAACCTTATTGGTCAGGGATTCATTGGTTTCATAATCAGAGCCAAAGCACAGGCTCGGGACATTCACCATATAAATTTTCCGAGGATGCGGAACATGTGTATGTGACCCAGAATTTTGTGATTGAAGATGGGAGATACTTCTAGGGATGATACCAGATCTAACATCATCACATGAGAGTCCTCCTGCATACAAAGTATTCTGACACATACCAGGGGGGACTCTAGTAGGACATCTAACAAGAGCTGGGATAGCAGCTTGATGAATATCAGCCCTGGATTGAACTAAAGAACGGGACTGGTTGCTCAAGGGGCGAGAGACATGAGGCAGAGTCCTACTACATATGTTAGATGACTTATGTAAACCATCTACTACTTCAGGAGGGGCTGTAGGCAGAACCCTTTCAGCAGAGGTGGAATCAAAATCATGATGGGTGCCTGAGCCCAAGTTAGATTCTTCTAGTTTTTTAACAGCAACCGTTAACAACTCGATCTTGTTTTGCATGGTTTCAATCAAGGAGCAAAGTTTTTTCACTGTCACCACTAGAGATTTCACATCCTGGTTGCTTGCCTCAGGCCCCAAAAGAACCTCTGATAAATTTGTGGTAAAACTCTCACCAGATGCAAAGGCACCCGGATTAGGGACCAAGGGTTCGATGGGAGGCGAAGCAAGGGTACTTGTATCAATGTCAATTTCACTCAATACAGAAAACCTATTGCTGCAAACAATAACAGATGGTTCATTAGAGGCAAGAGGAGGCTTGGGGGAATGAGCTTGCCCCTCAGACAATGGTGCTGTAGGGGCAATAGGAGCAACTACTTTATCCACTTCCAAATTAGATATATCCTCCCCACCCTTTCTCGGGAGAAACATGTCCGGAACCGTAACAACACCTCTGGTAATCTCCCTCCTCCCGCCAACGGCAGTTTGAAGGGTAGGATTAAGTAGGTCCTCACATTCATCAATAATGACATCTATGCGGTCCATCACACAATTACTCCCCGCATGGTGATGAGTTTTCTTCGTTTTAGTCCTCCTCAACTTAGATTTGGTGGTCAGAGATCTTGATGGCTCGGACCCACCCTCCGGAGTTTTCCTCTTACCCATGGCTTAGACTTAGACTTAGACTTAAAACAAGGGCACTTAGACCGAATAGCAATACCTTGGGGTGTCGAGTACTTGATGTCAGAGACCTGGCCGACCCGACCCTCGTCGACCCCGGACGGCCACAGACGGCCCGCCCTCTGCCCGGGCTCAGCTCGGGGCCGCCCGCGCGCATCCCGCGACGCGGGAGTGTCCTCGCGTTGATATCGCCTCCAGGTGTCGATGGGCGTGAGCTTCGGCCCCAGGTACCCCAGGTACCCCAGGTGGTACTGGGAGACGTAGTCCCCGTTCAATACGCGGCCGCAAAGCTGATGAACGCGGCGGCGTGTGGGGGATAAGCGGTGTAGGGGCAAATGCCAGGAGCCCTCGGTGCAGCAGCCAGGTCAAGCAATGTCCTCCGGCAGGCTAGCGGACACAGGAAACTTCCCCCGCTCTGCCGAGAGTGTCCTCGCGTTGATATCGCCTCCAGGTGTCGATGGGCGTGAGCTTCGGCCCCAGGTACCCCAGGTGGTACTGGGAGACGTAGTCCCCGTTCAATACGCGGCCGCAAAGCTGATGAACGCGGCGGCGTGTGGGGGATAAGCGGTGTAGGGGCAAATGCCAGGAGCCCTCGGTGCAGCAGCCAGGTCAAGCAATGTCCTCCGGCAGGCTAGCGGACACAGGAAACTTCCCCCCCTTCCAATGGGGAAGAGATGGGATCCCCAAATATAGTGTCTCTGAAATCACAATGTAAAAGCACAACTTATGGTAAAGTTTGATTTTAAATTGCAATTCTGAAAATGCCACTTTTAGAAAGTTGGCATTCTCTTACTGTGACCATTTGGTGCCCCCGTCTGCCTGTCTCTGAATATACATCTGGGTTGGGTGACATCTGACTTTGTTATTCCATCTAGACAGCCACACACAAAGGGAGCTTAGCCGTGACTGATGGGCTATCCACATCCTGATGGGTCTTCCAGGGCAAGATGGAAGGGAGGAGCTGACACTTACATCTGAAAGGGCTATGTCCTGCTCCTACACAAAGGGCTGCATACCCACCTGTAGTGAGTCTGGAGCCAGGACAGGGAAGGCAGGGACTTGTACACTTCAGAGGAATCTCTTTGAAGTGAAAACCTCTACCACTTCAAAGGCCCAACTGGGTATAAATACTGGACCTCTGAAACCACCAACTCAGACCACTTCTGGAACTGAGGGCATTCTACCAAGAAGGATTGCTGTGCTACTGGAGAGACTGCCACTCTGCTGGACTACTTTGTTGTGCTGACCTGCTGCCTACTGCCCTCTTGCCTGTGAGTGAGAAGGACTGGACCTGCATATCTACATGCCAGGACCTAAGCATCTCTAAGGGCTTATTGGCTTGCCTCCTATTCTGACGTCTCAGAGATATTAAAGACATCTCTTCAACCTACAAACAGCACCTGTACTTTGCTTGGCTCAAGTCTTGTTCAGCCTAGTGGTGCCAACCTAGTCCTAGGCCCTTTGAAGTGCGTATAAATCCTGCATCTGCCAGAACCCATGCATCAACATCATTGTGCCAATCGTAACCGACACATCGGTGCTGTTGCGGTAATCAGATCGGCGCATCACCACTGAATTGCCTACGGAACCGATGCATCGCTGCCACTGCATGTAGAAGATCGATGCATCACCTCTAAAGGGTGAAGAAACCCAGTGCTTTGCATTCGGAACAACTGCACCTCAGAATCAAGGCATTGCTCACAAAACTGATGCATCACTACTATGGTGTGGAGAAATCTGGTGCTTCACCTCAACTGTGTGAGGATCACTGATGCATTGCTCAGCTGCACCCCGCATATCAACAAGCTGCCATTGTGACCAGAAGCAAAGCACTTCTGCTCAGTGAGCCCTGCGTGGGTCATGTATCCGGCCTGCGTTCCCTCACGGTCACCTGAAATCTTAATTTTGCCCCGGTCCGGTGCGACTAATTAACTCTGTAAGCGCTTACTGCTTCCAAGAGCCAGTTTCACATTTAAGCTTCAAGAAATTAATAACTCGATTTCTACTGATTTATTTTTTGTTGTTTTGGTCTTGTTTTATGTATACAATTATTATAATTTTTTCCAAACTTGTGCGGAGTGGCATTTTCACTGAGTGGCTGTTTGATGTGTTGCACAAATACTTTATATAGTACCCAGACTAGGATTGTGATTTTTGCTTGGACAGGTTGCATACCTCTTCCAACTAGAACACCAATTTCTAACAGGGACTACTCCATCTTTAAAAACCAAGTAGGATGATAGTACACTCTGTGTAGGTTCTCAAATTGTATTAGCTGGAGTGAGGAAATGGTGAACACTTTGGGTGCCATTTTTGCTTCCAGTAATTCCTCATCCTTCAATTCACAGTACTGACCCTTTTCTTCCCAAACGTCAAGCATTGTTCGATTCTACTCAAGAGTGTATTATTACAGTGGATGTGAGCAACAGGGGTTTAGGTGCAACCCTTTCACAAAAAAATTGTATTGTAGAGAAAACTATCAGGTTTGTATCTGGAGCTTTGAGAGAGAATGAAAAGGTGTTCTCAGTTATTGAGAAGGAACTAATAGCTTGTTGTTGGGCTGGCGAGTGGTTCAAATGCTTCATTTGGGGTAAGAAAATATTGTTAAAAACTGATCACACGCCTTTGGTCAACTTTCCCAATGGTGTAGTCATTAAAGACCATAACCCCATAATTGCAAGGTTGAGCTCAAAGTTGTTGCAATACAATTTTCATGTTGAGCATGTGGCAGATGTTAAGAACATCAGAGCAGATTTTTTGTTACATCCCCCTTTACCTTGGGTGGTTCTGATGAAGATGAAGCGTGTCTTATTGCCACTATTGATGTGTGATGAAGGTGGATTTTCGCTGGAGGATTGGAACGCCAGCCTTTGTGGAAGATGAAGTGTTGAGTGAGGTAGCTCGGTACAGCACTGTGGGATGGCCCATAGAGAAGGTTCTGCCAGTTAGAATTCACCCATTTTCTAAGGTGACTGAGGAATTGTCTGTGGAAGGTGATGGCATGGTAATGCGTAGTGATAAATGTGTGCCTCCTGCAGCTTTGAGAGAAAAGATTATGCTGTGTGCCTATAAGGGGTATTTAGGACAAATTATCACTAAAAGGAAGGTAAAGGCACAATATCGATGACCTAGAATGAGTCAAGACATAATTGAATTGATTGAGGGGTTTGTCATCTGTTCCAACAGTGACAAAACATTGAAGACCATATATGTGCCTTTACAACTTACTGGCATGCCGAATAGCCCATGGTCTAAGTTAACCATCACATTTATTGGACCTTTTAATGCTCTACCTCACAGATTGAGTTTTGCCATGGTGATGGTAGATTATTATAGTAAATGGTGGGAGGTGGAGTTTATGGATGAACCCAACACTGATGGCACAATCAGGTTCATGAGAAGGGTGTTTTTAAGAGAGGTTTGTCCAAAAGAAATAATATCGGACAATGGTGTCCAGTTTGTGTTCAGAAGGATGAAGGAATTTTTTGAGAAAAATGCCATCAGACATAGGAGGATCGCCCTCTATCATCCACAGGCCAATGCTCTAGTGGAAAAATGAATCGTACGTTGATGGATTGTGACCAGTGGTCTTTACAGAATGGAGTGGATGTACAGGGATTGAGGCATCACAAATAAATATCTCCTGTCACGAATTGCTGTGGAGGTGTATTCTTTCTTTGGTGTCCCAGATTTGACAAAAAGTGATCTGCAGATAAACAAGATAACTTTTTTCCCCAGTTGCTCCATCGTTATTTTTTCCTCTAGGGGTGGACCTCTGGGACAGACACAAGGACCTCTGTATGTGATCCTAGGGTATGCATGTGATCCTAGGACATGGTATAGCTGAAGCTACCTGAAGAATTGACTTTTATGGAAAGTGAATTTATTTTGTCAATTGTTAGAATGTTTTTGAGTCCTGTTGTCCAGACTTCACCCAGCTTGAAGATGCAAACCAGGTCCCACCAATGAAAGCTGTGGAGTCCCGTCATTTTCATAAGCAGTGGCCCATTCCACAGTGTGCTCTCTGCTGTTACATGGCCCTGACAGACTGTGTGTTTGACTGCCGCTTTCCATCATTTGAGTAAGATTCTGGTACCCAGGGATAGAGTGTGTGGGATCAGAGCCCCAAATAACATGGAGGAACAAAATACAAGGGTTTTAATAGGCGTAGTGCAATTGCAAGAGTTGTTGGGAAAGGAAAAAATTATAATTCTCTGTTAAATAAGGGTTATGGGACAAGGCAATCATTTTGAAAAAGGCCTCTCATCCAGTAACGGTGAGTGGTAACGAGACCTACCTGCATGTCACATTTAGATGTATGTACTAATGCGGTGATATTTAGATTGTAGCTAAAATTGGACTCTCGCCTCATGAACATGCCTAGGTATTTGAAGTGTGTCATGACTATTTTTAACCCAGAGGTGTAAACGATCTGCAGGGGTTCTTCCACTGTTGACATAAATATATATATTGATTTCTTCCAGTTTAACCGCAGACCAGATGCTCCCTATAAACGTGTTGCATCTGAAAGACCCTGGAGAAGGAGTTAGCAGGCTGCTGAATAAAAAAGAGAATATTCTTGTGTATAACAATACTCTGTCTTCCGACCCACCCGGACACTGAGAGCTTTTACATAGTTTAGGAAGCGAACACCAAATGCCATCCTAATGAGCCCTTGAAACATAAACAGCCAGTATACAGTGTTGAAATCTTTTTGGAAAGTGATAAAGAGAATGGCTGCCTGATCATTCAATCCACATGTTAGCTTCAAACAACCTATAAGCAACAGAGGCAGTGTCTCATATATCTCATACCTCTACCTGGAATGGAGCCATTTTGATCATAACTAATTAATGTATGAGTTTGCACAATTAGCCTATTGGCTAAAACTATCACAAATGATTTGTCTTCCTTGTTTATAAGGGAGATTGGCCGGTATGATGAGGAAAGATGTGATTGGGCCTCAGAAATGTTGAATGACCACGATGGTGGCTCCTCATATATCATATGGTGGCTTGCACTCTTCTAGTACATTTTCAAATACTGAAATAAGTTGCAGAATCAGTAATGTAGTGCATTAAAAAAAAGTCCTATTGGGTTGCCATTGGGTCAAGGGTTTTTACACAGTTAAATCTTGAAGGCATCACGCTGTATCTCCTACTCAGTAATACGGAGATAGATCTCTGCACTGTCCACTGTTGTGAGGGAATTAATAGGGAGATCTGTTACATTTGGACATTCTTACTCAATGCAGGGCAGGCAATGTGCCACGAAAAGCAGTGTATAATAATGTGTGAAGGTCTGGGCAATTGTTGTTGTCTGCATAACTGGGCCCCCGGTGGGATCGAGAACCATATAAATAATTTTGGCTTATGTTTCTATGTTTGCCAACCAGAAAGGCAGCTGGCCCACCTTGGCACCCCACTCATATACTTCGTGTTGTGAAATCAGCCAAGCATATCTCTCCATGCTAAGCAACTCATGTTTTAGGGTTTATCTGGTAATGTTGAGCAGTTGTAGCACGTTATCCCCAGGAATTGTTGCCTATGGGGCTTCCCATAAAGTTCTTGGTGAGGTGATTGAGCCTTTTTTATTCTCAAAATATTCCTCTGTGTCATCCCTGAAGCACTCTGCAATGGATGTGTCTTTAAATCACAATGCATTAAATTGTGATATCTTCCAACAGCTCCCTGCAAGCATATTTCAATGGGGTTGTGATCTAATAGCCCCCTGGGGAGAATCGGGCCAGAGAAGATGGTTCTCATCTCTCCTGCAGGTACAAATATTTAGGTTTTATGGGAGGAGGACCAGTGGACAGCGGAATACTGAGTATATTGCAAAGTGGGTCCATTGAATTTCTACCAAGTATCTCCAGCCCCTGGGTTGTTACCCAGATGGGCAGTGTATTGTGGCTGGTGGTGTGGGCCCTGCCCCAAGTGACAACATTTAGATTAATTGTGTAATTAAAATCACTCAGAAATACTGTTATACCTACAGGTGCAGCCAGTAGCCTGTTAGAGGTCTGATGAAGAGTGGCATCTTGCAAGCCAAGGGGAGCATATACACTTAACAGTGTCCAACAGGTCCATTCAATGAGCTCCTGTACCACAACAAATCTGCCCATGGATCTGACTGCACTGATGGAGTAAGAGAACACTACTTCATAAGCAATATGACCACCCCCAGAACCAATGGAGAACCCCATATATAAGATCTATGAATAGCCATACCAGCCGACAAAATTGCACTGTATCCCCAACAGATGCATCTTCTACAGCTTGAGGACATCTGGGACATGGGCCTTAGCATACCTCAACAGTGCACCTCATTTAAATTTATCATTAAGATCATTTATGTCTCATGAGGTAATGCGATACATGCCTGTGTTCCTAAATTCATTATATACCCTGAGGGGCCGGATTGATGTCCAGTAGCCACGTGTGGTTCGCAAGGAGCTTGCATCTGGTTTTAATGCTGGAATATGGTGTGTCTGTGACTGGGTGTGTAAGTAAGTCATGCATTCTAGTCTATAATGTCTTTGGCATGCCAGCTGCAATAAACCAAGGAGAAGCAGTATACATCCAACTGAGGACTTAATGTCTATGTGCGTGATAAATCAAATGAAAAAGAAACAAGTAAAGTCTTAGGGCCCGATTACGAGTTTGGCACAGCGGTGCCAGTTCAACACCGGTTCCACTGCGCCAAACCCGCACATTAACAGCCGGCTGTATTACGGGTTGAAAAAAGTACAACTCGTTATACGGTCGGGGTCCTTTGGCCTTTCCCATGGCAGTGCCTTGAAAACAAGCACCGCAATGGGAACGGCCAAAAACTGGGGGGATACAGACAGGGGGGAGCATGTTGTGCCCCCTATATGTATCCCCATGGTGGTTGGGATATGGGGGCCTTGTAGGGCCCCCTTTGTTCCTGCAATGCCAGACTTTTCATCGTGGGGCTCCACCATGAAAAGGCTGGTGGTTCAGGAACTCAAAATATGCTGAACAGGACTGTGCCAGTCCCTGCTCAGAATAATGCATTGTGGCACTCCAGCGCCACTGCCAGGAAATGACTGTCCTACGCCAATACGACTCACAAAGTCATAATCGCCAAAACTTTTGGTCTAGATTCCTGAAGTGAATTTTAATTTTATTCCTTCACACTTCTCTCCAGTCCAGTACAATGGATGAGTGTGAAAGGCCCGTATAACTGTTGCTTGCCTTGGACTAGGTTCTTCTGGACTCAGCCACATTCTGATTAAGCAGCTACCAGTAGCCGGAAGATGTCACACTTAAGGGCCTGGGCAGTCAAAGAGGGGGCATCTGGTATTTGCAACTGGACTTGAGATAAGCCTGACTGAAGAAGCTTGACATCTGTCAAAGTCACCTCATACAAAAAGCTGAGGCTGTGAAATAGACTTTGGGTAGACTAGGATATCCAAGGAAGAATTATGTCAAAGGCTTCCCTTAGCCACTTTAGAAAGCTGTGGAATAGAATGCTCTTAATTGCCTAGCAGAGGACTGAGGAATGTATCTCCTTTCCACTGCTTGCTGGATTATGAAATGCTGCTCAGAGAGTCATGAAAGCTAATCCCTTTTGAACCACACAAGGAGAATGAGATTTCAAGACTCATCCAGGAGTATCTGCTACTGTGAATAAATGTCCCTGGGACGGAGAAGAGTGGAGAATCTCCAGTATTAGTCATCTGCACTGTCCTGGAGAAAACTAGCATGTCAGTTTCATATAGAGTGTTGACTTGGTACTGATGAAAAAGGGGAAAATGTTTTTTCCCAATTAAACCTGTTGCCTTTTGCACAAGCAGAAGTTTTGGAAGATTTTGCGGCTTGTGGGGCAGCAGGGCTAATTTACAGAATGTTTGCTACAAATTCTGAAAGTCTAGACATGTGTTATTGCAAGTTAGTAAATAGTGATTGAAAGAAATGTATGCTCCAAAAAACTGACCCTTTAATCAGGGGGACAAGTGTTGTATCACTAAAGCAAATACTTTGATGCCCCATTGACCATTTTGCAAAGTGCAATCTGAAGATTCTTGTAAATGTAATTTTCTTATTTCCCCCAAAATACTGCTAAATGAACAAAACATCCAAATCTGTTTTTAATATCTCCTCATCTTTATATTTTATTTTCATAATTTTTGTTTCATTTGAATCATTAAATTATTATCTTTATAGCCGCAATAGGTAAGGAGTTTCATTGTGCTTATTTCTTAATTGTAATATAGTTTTTGGTACATGTATTTATATATCACATGATTTTTTTCTGAGGAAGTTCTTGCTGCTTGTTCCAAAGTACCAAGTATCAATCCAGATGTTCTCACAGACACCTGTATTTACTTCTCAGTGCTAGATTGTTTTAACTGTGCATGAGATTAGCAACAGCTCACTTCAAGGCTGAAACCTCTGTGCAACGCAGTTTAAAAATTTGGTTTCCTATAAAGAGACTTAACCACCTACACTAAGAACGAATCTGGTAGTTTGAAATATATCAATACTGCTCTCCTAACAGAAGGGATAGTTGTCCCTTCCCAGGACAAGGTTCTTCGAGATCTCAGCCTCATCCTGGTTAAACAGCTATCTGTCGCCTGGAGATATCACAGATGAGAGGTTTAGGCAGACAAAGAAGGTAGAGCTTGAACTGGCAACTAGGCTTGGGATAATCCTAATTGAGGAAGCTTGCCACCTGTCAGAGTAGCCCCATACAAAAAAAGCTGGAGCTTTGATAGGTGGACATTGGGTAGACTATGATGCCCAATGAAGAATTAAGTCAAAGGCTTCCCTTAGCCACTGTGGAAAGCTGAGGAATAGAATGTTCTTACCCTTGATAATTAAAAGTAACCCTTAACTTATGAAGCCAAACACATATTGGCCCATATAAAAGTAGCCTATAATTAGATAGGTGCTCGAAAAAGTATTTGCCAGACATTTACAGGATCATTTAGACAAAAATGAAATCCTCAACCTGGCGCAATCAGCTTTTTGACCAAGCCAGAGGGTACACTTATCAGTTTTGGATAAAGTGGACTCAAAACAAATGAATGGCCATTGGTACCACAATTACTTTTTTTTCACTAATTACTTCAAGTAATTTTGCTGTAACTATGAGTAATTATTCTAGAGAGAATTACACCTGTTTCGTTCATCCCTAGTGTTAACAAATATTTTCCCCCTTCCTCCCCTTTTGGCATTTAGAATTTCCATGATATAGACTACATATAAGCCACAATAAAAAGTCTGGTGGTTCACTTGATTTCCACTAATTGGTAATCAGCGAGCAGGTTATCAAAATTGCATTATACTACTAGACACAAACGATTCTCACCCTCAAATCCAAAGGCTTGGAGCTTCCAAAAAAATAGGGTACATAGAGTGTCTCAAATGAACAAAATAATCTTTTCCTCAAATCCCCTTAACCTATGACATCTCTAGACCATGAGACCATACTCCCCTAAGTGTCCACCCAGGAAGTTGATGATTCCAGCTTCTAATATTACAATCTACAAAGATGTTTAAAGGAAAAAGAGAGCCTGAAGAAGATAGACTTTCTTCAACTCAGTGGAGCCAAGACTGAAATGGTGCGGATTTGGGGATGAAATCTTTCAGAAGATCCATGATTGCGAGGCTGACAGTCCAATTTTGTTGGATAGACCACAGGCCAAATTCTAGTTAAAGTATCACACACTATTAAAGGAAGTGAGACCTTAATGACACTGCAGGTTGCTCAAGTAATAAAGCTATTTTATTCCATCTGGCTCTACTATGGAAATACATTCAGTTCACATCCTGGAACCTGCAATATTTAGTGGCAGTTCCCATGCTCAACTCACACCTAGACTATGCAAAATGTTTTTGTAAGGATTATCAAGTGACTACGCTATATATTGCAGATACAAATATCCTAATGTTTCATCGGCTGAACCTGAGATGTAGAAGTTTGTCCTGCCTGGCTCCCATATTCTGGAACTTCTTACCCGACTAAATAAGATGTGAGCGATAACTAAATCTTCATCTTTCCTTCCAAGAAAATTACTTTTATTTAGGTTCAGGAAACATAACTCACACAAAATGTGATGAGAGCAATTGTTGCAAAAAGCCTAACCTCTGCCAATCACTTGGGGTAGCATTACAACCATTTGTTTTTCTCTCACTTGTCCACTCTAAACAAGTCTACTGGATCCCTGAGACATTGTATGCAGTCTGTCCAGTGGTCATTTATGTTAGTACTTGAAATTTACGGTGCTCACATATATATATATTTTATCTACTGGCGGTCCCCAGTAGATAGTTATAGTTAGGACCACGTTTCCATTGGAAAAGCAATTTTTCATGTGCTTATAACTTTTGCGTCGTTTGACGAATCTTTACTACATTTTCCGAAAAGTTTCTCTTTTTTGATCAGCCCCTATCTTAAAAGTTTGGGGGTGATTGGTCAAGGGGGAAATGAGAAAAAAGGGGGTCCCAAAACGCGATTTCTCAATGCATTTTCCATAGGAAACTTTAGACAAGGCTACAGGTCAAACTGCTAAACGGAATTACGCCAAATTTGGCAGGGAGAAAGGTCTTGGTCCAGAAAGCACGCTGATGTGGAAATGGTGTAAATCCGTTCAGTAGTTTTTGAGATATTAAAGGAAAAATATATATATATCCGGGCGGAGCCTAACTCCGAGCACGAGCTTGCCTCTGATTGGCTGCTAACTATGCAAACCGGGAAGTGTCCTCTGATTGGCTGCTAACACTTCAAACCAGGAAGTGTTAGCAACCATCTTGTGCCTCGCATTGAGTGAAAATATAAAACAAAGGTGCCGGGGGCAATTTAATATACCGGAGCTCTGTCTGTGCGAGATGCCCCTTTCACGCTCCCTCTGCCCACATCACCAGCACACAGCTATGCCTTTAGATGGCAGTCCGTCGGATCGCAGCTCTCTACCTTTGCGAGCTAGTACGCTGTTGTGCCTCTTTGCGAGCGGACGCGCCACATTTGGCAGGGAGAAAGGTTGTGGTCCACAAAGCACGCTTTTGTTTATATCCCTTTTACGCTCCCTCTGCCTGCATCACCAGCTCGCAGCTATGCCTTTAGAAGGCAGTCCGTCGGCTCGCAGCTCTCTACCTTTGCGAGCTAGTATGCTGCTGTGCCTCTTTGCAAGTGGACGCGCAACATTTGGCAGGGAGAAAGGTCGTGGTCCAGAAAGCACGCTTTTGTTTAAATGGGGTAAATCCGTTCAGTAGTTTTTGAGAAATATCTTATTGTACAGATATCTATATTTGAGAATTCTGACATCTGATTGGTTGAGACGTTATGAGCATGAGCTTGCGGCTCATTGGCTGTGAACTGTTGGGACTAGGAAGTGTTGGCAGCCATTTTGTGGTTCAGTCCGTCAGCTCGTATCTCTCCCTAGTTCTACCTCTGCGAGGCAATACTGAAAATATACTGGAGCTCTGTCTTTGCGAGATTCCTGCTCCCTCTCCCCACATCACCACTTCGCAGCTATGCCTTTAGAAGCCAGTCCGTCGGCTCACAGCTCTCCACCTTTGCAAGCTAGTATGCTGCTGTGTCTCTACCTCTGTGAGCTAGTACGCTGCTGTTCCTTTGGGAGCGGATGGCCCGTAGTTCTCCCTCTGCGAGTCGAGCCCATGGGCCGCAGCAGTCCCTCTGTGAGTCTGGGTGCGAACCATTGATAAGTCACACTATATGAGCATTGAAAAGCCATTATGTGATTCAGTCCGTCAGCTCGCATCTGTCCGAGGCAACTCTGAAAACATACCGGAGCTCTGTCTGTGCGAGATACCCCTTTCACGCTGCCTCTCCCCACATCAGCAGGTAAAGCATCCTCTACCCACATCACCAGCATACCCCCAACAACCTTCTTGGGCCCGCAAGTCTCCCTCTGCGAACCACCGGTCGGCTCGCAGCTCTTCGGGTGTGACTTCTCGGGCCCACAGTTGTATCTGTGAAGCCAAGACTGGAAATATACCACAGGTCTCTCTATGCGAGATACCCCCTTCACGCACCCTCTCCCCACATCACTGTTCCTCAGCTATCCCTTTGGAAGCCGACGGCCCGCACCTTTCACTATACCTGTCAGCCTGCAGCTCTCCCTCTGCGAACTGACGGGCCGCAGCTCTTCATCTACGAGCCACCCCGTCGGCTCGCAAGTCTCTGAGAACAGATGCAATGGAGCCAATGATCATGCAGGTCGGACACCCAACACTGCTCCGACACCCCCCAGCAGCAGCTTCTTGTCCGCCATCCCCCCTCACCCCCACCACCCACAAACAAATGTGACAGTCACGTTAGGGAATCTGGAACGTTAAAAATTGGCTAATATCATACAATTATTAATAAGAAGATGCTTGTGAGGTTGGACAAATAAGAATCTTAGTCATGTACGGATTCACATATAAAAAAAATTATTCAAACAAAAGAACAAAATAAAAGTAGGTACAGGTATGGCGTGTCATTCCTCGACAACTTGTGAATCACAGCCTGCAAGACAAAAAGAAAGATAAGATGGTGCGTCATGCATCCAGCAAAGGAGAGAGAGAGAGAAAGAGTGAGAGAGAGGAAGAGAGGAAGAGAGAAAGAAAGAAAGAGTGAGAGAGAGAGGAAGACAGAAAAGAGAGAAAGAGTGAGAGAGAGAAAGAGAGAAAGAGTGAGATACAAGGAAGAGGGAAAGAGAGAAACAGTGTGAGCGAGAGGAAGAGAGAGAGAAATAGTGAGAGAGAGGAAGAGAGAGAAAGAAAGAATGAGAGAGAGAGAGAGGAAGAGACAGAGAAAGAGAGAAAGTGTGAGAGAATGAAAGGAAAGAATAGAGAGAAAGAGTGTGAGTGACAGAAAGGAAGAGATGGAGAGGGAGAGTGAGTGTTTACACTGTGGAGAAAATATTCATAGCTCACCTTTCTGCCTCCGGTGTGTCTCCAACCACGTGTCGGGATATAATGCAGCCCTCAAGTTTAGTCATCTGAAACATAGTATAGAAACAGTGATGGCAGAGTACATACAACTGCACATGCGTAATTCTCTGTTTCGCCCCTGTGCACTCATGCTGCTGCACCCCATCGACTCCGTCGCCCAGAGGTGTCTGTCTGGCCTGTGCACTCAGGCTGTTGCACACCATCGACTCCTGCCACCCAGAGGCATCTGCCTGCTGCTGTGCGCCCAGGCTGCTGCACCCCATCCACTCCCAGTGCCCGGAGGTGACTGCCCGTACCTGCGCATCCAGACTGCTGCACCCCATCCACTCACACTGCGTAGAGGTGTCTGCCCGCTATTGTGCACCCAGGCTGCTGCACCCTATCCACTCCCACTGCTCAGAGGTGTCTGCCAGCTTTTGTGCACCCAGGCTGCTGCACACTATCCACTCCCACCGCCCAGAGGTGACTGCCCACTTCTGCGGAAACAAGCCTCTCTGCTCACCTTCCGCCACTGGTGTTTGTGTAAGAGGGTCCACCCTGTCCTGAAGCAACCTCCTCAGCCGTTGCGTACATGCGGTCAAGCCGAGCTCACAATTCGGGGTGAGTGTTGATTGCAGGATGGCCATGCATCATCGCAGGCCTGCTAGACAAAAAGCAAGATAAGATTGTGCATCATGTGTCCATCAAAGGAGAGAGAGAGAGAAAGAGTGTGAGAGAGGAAGAGAGAGAGAGAGAAATAAATAGAGAGAGGAAGAGAGAGAGAAAAAGAAAGAAAGAGTGAGAGGAAGACAGAGAGAAAGAGAGAAAGAGTGAGAAAGACGAAGAGAGAGAGAAACAGTGAGAGAGACAAAGAGAGAGAGAAAGAGTGAGAGAGAGAGAGAAAGAGAAAAACAGAGGAAGAGTGAGAGAGAGAGAAAGAGAGAGAGAAAGAGTGTGAGAGAGAGGAAGAGAGAGAAAGAGATAAACAGTGTGAGAGAGAGGAAGAGAGAGAAAGAGCGTTAGGGAGAGAAAGGAAGAGATGAGGAGGGACAGTGAGGGCCAACACTGGACAAAACCCTCACAGCTCACCTTTACGCCACCGCTGTGTCTCCAACCACATGCCAAGACCTAGTGGAGCCCTCAAGCTCCCACATCTGAAACATAGTACAGAATCAGGAATGGCAGACTATATGCGACTGTGCACGCCTAAATCGCTGTCCCGCCTTTGGGCATCCAGGCTGCTGCACATCATCCACTTCCACTGCCAAGAGGTGTTTGCCTGCCCCTGCGCACCCAGGCCTCACTGCTCACCTTTTCGCGGACAGGGCACCCTCCACATCATACAGCTCCGCTCCGCAGGCCAACAGGTCTTACATTTGGTGTTGCGTCTTGATTTTGCCACAGCAGAGGACATACCAGTGCACCCACCATCATCGCAGGTTGCACACCCGCTCAGCCCTTGCGGTGCCCCTAACTCAGTGACCAGTTAGGCCACACACGTGGCGGCAGGCCCCCGCTGTTCGATGGCTCAGGCCTACACTGTGGTCCAGCAGGGCACCCAAATCATGAGCTGTCCGGACCACCGGGATGGGGCATCATCCCAGGCTGCACACCCGCTCAGCACCTACAATGCCCCTACTTCAGTGGACTGGAATTCACCGCCCTGTGGCGATGTGCCTGTGCCGGCCGCAGTGCATCCAGTGCAACCAAGTCTGAAATGGAAATGGCGTGGAGCAGGCGCATCCGGCCGTTTGTATTGGCAGGGTCATGTGTCCTGTGACGCCTGTGCTTGATGGGTGTGGTGTGGGTGTAAACCAGCCATCAGGGAGTGGCTGTGGCATACTGAGAACTAGACCTGTGAGAAGCAGATCACTACAATGAAAAGCTTGGCCTTGTAGTGTTGTTGTCCCTCCCTGTATGTGTAAACGAGTTGGGCTGGCCTGGCGTATGCCAGTCCTGCCTGAGGCTGTGAGCAATGACTCCAGAGCTCTGGACGTGGTTCTGGGTTCGGCTCCCTTTCACACTGTAGGTAGTCGTCCTACTTCACACCAGTAAAAGGCAGATGTTACATTCCAACTGCTAACACAGCTTATCGCCTGTTTTTGGAATGCACCGCAGAGTTGGCTGCTCGTTGAAAATATCGGGAAGTGGTGTTTTCGTGTTATTTTTGTACAGGAACGCCTACTCTGCATATTATTTGCGTTAGTTGTTGCTCTCATTTGTGGAAATTTTATTGGCAGAGGCTATTGCTGGAAAACTGGCGATATCGGCTGTTTTAACCAGGTTTAGAATGGAATGATAATTTAAAATCACTGAAAAAAATATAGGTTTAATAAACATTATAATTAGAAATTAGCATTTACAAAACCTTTGAAATTCTCTGAAAAAACATAGGTTTCAGGGACGTTATAGTTAGAAATTAGCATTTAAAAAACCTTTGAAATTCACTGGAAAAAAACATAGGTTTCAGGGACGTTATAGTTAGTTGGTCATTTCACTTGTACAAAAACAGAGTAATTCAAACGTTATAGTTAGTAGAGCTAATTATAACTCACGCCTCTGCAATGCACTGCTGATGACGTCACATATTACATCACTCATGACATGGTCAGTGACTTCACTGATGACATCACTGATGACATCTCAAATTACATTGACTAGGAGTTTCCCAAAAGTGCTTTAGCCCAAGTTTATCAGACCATTCATGCACATGCTTAACCCACTGGAGAGTGTTACTTTTGTTGAACTCTAGGATCTCCTTTAACCCTTCCTTGTAACTAGCTAGTTCTGTTGTAGTCCATATTCGTACCCAAAACAACAAAGGTTTCAATATGGCCTGATGGTCAATGCATTTTATATCCAAGTTCATAACAATGGGTATGATAGGTGTTCGTACAGGAAGACGTAGCAGCGATCTAAAAAACATATTTTCTTGCCTGGCAAATGTGTTCCTACAGCTAGCCCCCCATATTTCGGCACCGTAGAGGGATGCTGCTTGTGCCCTGTATTTATATACTTCAAGTGCGGGGGACACTGCCTTTGTGATGCTATTCCCGCGTTTTTTTATTATTGGTATGGAGTTTTGACTCAGGATAGTCTTACTCTTTTCCAAATGTGTGTGCCAGGTCATTTTGGTGTCTAGTGTTATGTCTAGATAGTTAAAATTTGTCACATATTCTAGCTTTTGTTTTTGGACAGTTATATTCTTCTTGAATAATCTGTGTAGAATGACTGCCATATATTTTGTTTTGCTAGAGTTAATTTCTAGGCCCTTGGAATTGCAATAGACACTAAAAGAATCTAATAGACCTTGGAGGCCCTTCGGGGTCTGCGACACTAAAATAGTGTCGTCCGCAAATAAAAGAGCGGGTCCTGGCACCCCACCTAACTTTGGTGAGTCATGTGTGCATCCCAAAAGGTAATTCGGAGCATCATTTACATATAATGAAAATAGGGTTGGTGCCAGTACACAGCCCTGCCTTACACCTCTCTTTACGGGGATTGCCTCAGTACTTCTTTTGCTCTGTGTTGTGATTGTGGAGCTTTTGGTCTGCGCAATTCTAACTTGGCTTAATTTCTTGAGGAGTTTAGGTTTTCCTGTTTGCTATTCTTCATTTCTATAGCATGATGTTGAGAGTGGTGTACCTTAATCTGATTTCAAATTTGTGAGTTAGCTGTCAATGAATGGACCCCATTGGCCAGCTAATGTGGAGTTTGGGCTACCCTAATTTCCACCCCTCCTATCAGTGGAGAAAAATTCATCAGAAGATCATTGCCTCTGTGGTAAATGAAAAGGCTGCAGATTGTCTAATCGTAAAGGGTCCAGTGGGATTAGAGTAGTAAGAAGTGTAAACTCATAATACAATTTTACCACACTTGCACTGCAACAAAATCATAAATGTAGCAGAAATGACTGGACTTTCCATCAAATTTGCAAACTTTGCAGGATGTTCATGAACTCAGACACAACACAACAAGGGCAGGGCTTCCTCTCAAACTTACAAACTTGAATTGAAGTTTGCAAACTTGGACCCAAAGCAATGAGAGCAGAACTTCCAATAGAATCCACAATTTTGTTAAATGTGGCATACTTTCAGGGAACTTAAAAAGCATTCTGATGTCTACATTGGTCCAAACTTTATAGATCCTTCCACCACATGAAAAATGCAAATGCCTGTTTCATGGCAACAAAAGCCAAATCTACCATTATGTGAACAGTAAGAGATTTTAGCATTTGCTATTGGAAATCATGTCTGTATTCCATGTCTAGCTTTGCCTGACACAGCTGACAAGGAGATTCATGGGCCAATACTTGCTAATCAAGAGGGAGAAATGGAGGTACTAAGGAGCTTGTGTTCACAAAAAAGAATCCCAAAGACACCATCATTTGTGTGATTTTTAACCTCTTCAGTGCCCCGCCCTTTCCACGCCCTGTGCCGGGCGTTTCATTAGCGGGCGGGGTTCATGAGGAGATAGTCTCGTCATGGGCACAGCGCAACCGCGCTCCATGACGAGACTATCTCGTCATGGGCACTGAAGGGGTTAACATCACATGAGGAGACAAATCTGAAACCAGAAAGGTAACCTTCAAACTCTGCAATCTCAAGTTCAGTGCAGAACAATGAGTTTTATGCTCTTGGGATTTCTACAAAGCAAACACCTGTAGGAAAAGTACAACGAGGAGTTTGCGAAACTCCAATAAGAGTGACATAAAGAACAGTGACAAATATCAACACCACCAGCAAGCATAACACAGATGGTGCCCATTCACCAAACGCTCATTGTCTTCATTAAAGTGTCCACAGCAGCAGTTCCACTGAAGGCATAGTAGTCCCCTGACCGAGGTAACATCTGCTGACCAAGCGGGCTGCTAGGCTTCCGCCAGGTTCTAACTGAGCTCCTTGGTCTGTAAAAAAGGAGATATTGTTGAAGCATCTCTCTGCATGTTTGAGGTAACAATGGGCATTAAATGGAATCAGAATGTTTATGTTTTGAATACATTTCATGAATGGAATTCTGATTAAAGAACAGAAAGCAGTAGAACTGTGTACAGTGGTGTGGTGTTGTTCAAATCAATTATCAGGTTTCTTGTATAGCGCGACTACTCACCCGTTAGGGTCTCAAGTTGTTTTTATGATAAAAAACCCATATCTCACCGAAACATATTAATTGGGTTTATACCTTTGCATTTTGTGCAAACAAAGGACCAAAACATGTAATACACTAAAATTAAATAAACAAATAGGTTATATGTTTAATAAAGGAAAAGAAGTACAGAAACGTTAAAGAATGTGTACATTATTGATAAGTAAGGATGAGTTATAGAATCCTTTTGAGCTATGTTATATATGATGCTTGCAAAGAGGTCATCTAATGCCATGTCCCAGACTACAAGTCAACAGAAGTGGTGTGTTTATGGTACACGGCCAATACCAATATCTTACATTCTTAAATTTCCTAGGGAAAATGTGGAGTTACTTGCTGATTAGGATCATTTTCGCGCCAAATTCTGTATGTATCACAATTCACTGCATGTTTCCCCGCATGAAAAATTTGGACTGCTAAGAATCGCCAGGAGAAATTTGAGGCGGTGCAGAAGTTACTACAGATATTGAAATTTTGAAATTTTGATTCCTGCACTAACAAGACAATGTGCAGGGATTGAAATGTGGAATCAGGACCGATATCTTGTAGACAGTTGGGATATTGAATAGGTTGCTGGATTAATGTATGGGAGTGTTAAATAGTAGGTTCCTTGGTGAGTGAAGACACAGGAGCCTGAATATTTTCTGAAGTTGTTTTAATCTCAAGTTGAAGGTGTAAAACAGCTCAGCCACCCAACTGACAGCAGACTCATCTCAATACAGATAAAACATTCTAACTCTGAGCTAGGGCAGCTTTTACATTCCAGAACACATAAATGTCACTAAAGAATCCTGATAACTACAAAACACATACGTATCTTTACAACATATTGTCAATTTAGTAAGTAAAAATGTTGTAATAAAATGTGGAGAAGACACGCTAGATGCGATTACAGCTGTGTGTGTCAGCACAGTAGATAGAATTGTAATAGATTGCAGAGAAGACACACAGGATGTAAATGTAGCTGTGCGTGTCAGCGCAGAAGACAAAACTCCAGGTAGTTGTGTATAAACGTTGAAGTTTATCGAACCCCATTAAGATGAAACAGAGCTTATAAGAATTAAATATCTTGCACAGTAGAACAAGAACAAAACTTTGAGGTAAGCTGTGTGTGTCAGCGCTGTAAATATTTTATCATGGGAAGGACACGCTGTATGTAAATGTACTAATTCGTGTCAACACAGAATACAATTAAAAAAAACCTTCTGTGTACATCAGCGTAATAAAAAAATAGAAGTGTACGAAGAAAGACACACTGTAATTAAAGATGTTGTGTGTGTCAGCGCTGTGAGCAAATGTATGAGTTGCTAGGAGATAGCTAGCGTAATCAGGAAACAAGAAACTTCCACTTGAAGTTGGGAAACGTAGAGCGTTGCGTTCCACTCACAGCATGTCAGGCTTAATGTGACAAGTGCTGGGAACGTAAGACGTTGCGTTTCACTCAAACGTCAGACTACGTCGGACCTTCTATGACGAGTGAGAAGATGGAAACATGAGACGCTGCGTCCGATTGAAATGTAGGAATCATACCTCAGAGACGAAGGCGCTGCGTTTCACTCGAATGTCGGACCTTCTGTGACGAGTGCGTGAGAGCAGTAGGAGTAATTTGATTAAAAGTAGTGTAACTGCAAAGTCCGCAGCACGGTTAATTGAGGGTTTCAATTCGAGATTCAGTCACATTAAATGACATAAATTTCAGTAAACCCATCGAAGTAACAGCATGTCAATGAGAAAATGACGCGCTGTGTTAAATGTACACTGATAAAGTCAGTTTCTCTTTCCTTTGCTCTCCGCGTCAAATGTATGCCGAGAAAGTCAATTACTTTGTGAGTAAATTGCACTGATAAACTGCACGCGCTAATAGAAAAGAAAATAATCTTACTTGAGAGTCTTGTTCCCAATTTGAGTAAGTTGGCTTCGAATTAACAGCTTCTGTAGTAGTCCAAATAACTGATGAGTTATGTAGCTGGAGTTGAGCTGTTGTTAACCCAGTCGTCGCCAGTGTTAAATAGTAGGTTCCTTGGTGAGTGAAGACACAGAGTCTGAATATCTTCTGAAGTTGTTTTAATCTCAAGTTGAAGGTGTAAAACAGCTCAGCCACCCAACTGACAGCAGGCTCATCTCAATACAGATACAACATTCTTTTTTTTTTTTTTTTTTTTTTTTTTTAAAACCTTTATTACAATTTCGAAAAGATACAAGTATGGGCCTACAACCAACAGGCCAGCCGCTAAACGCAGTGTAAACCTAGGCACGACCTAACATGCACATCAATGAAGCAGCAAAAAAGTTACTAAAGTGCTAATCATAGCAGTCAGCCACAGCCGCAGTCCCAAAACAAGCAGAAAAGGTTTCGTATTTTCGAAAAACAAGAAACATCAAACTCACAAGGCAGAGGAGGTCAATGGCAGAAACACGTGCTCCTCGTAGCGAAGGAGTAAACCAACCCGGGTAGACAGAGGGGGGCAAGGCAGAAGAAACAAATTCGCATGTCGCAGGAGCATACAGGAATGCGCGGGCTAGGGAGACAGAGCGGCATCCATCTCACGCGTCTGGGGCGGGGCGCAAATACCTCCACGATAGGAGTTCCAGGGACCCCACACCTTAAGCCACTTCCCAGGCTTGCCTCTCGCCACATACACCGTTTTCTCTCTAAACATACACCAGTCCATGTGTTCTTTCCACTCGGAGACCGTTGGCGGCCTCTGGGAGCCCCACAATTGTGCGATGTCACACTTCGCTATCATATAGCCTAGAGTCACCCATTGCGTCTGTGTCACATTGTAATCAGTCGGCTCCCAGACATTCAGCAAGCATCTACGTGCCTCCGGCAACAAGGCAACATGCGTGACTTCTTCTAGCACCGCATGCACTCTGCACCAAAACCGAGTTATCTCCGGACACTCCCACAAGATATGGAGAAAAGTCCCCAGTAGCCCACAGCCTCGCTTACACAAACCATCCACCGAATACCCCATACGCACCAGGCCAGGCCCCGTGACGTACACTCTATGCAGTATCTTAAGCTGGACGAACCGCAATCGGGCCGGGATAGCCACCTCTTTCGGGGAGGCCACCGCTGACACCCAATCCTCGTTGTCCAGTTCTATACCGTCTGCAATCCATGTCTCCCGCAATGAGGCCAGCAAACCCATTCGATCATTGATAAGTTTTTTATAAATCAACGAAATGGTGCTATCCGGCACATAGCCGTCCAATACTCTGTCTTCCAACGGGGAATGCTCCGGAATGGCCGCCACGTCTGAAAACACGGAACACAAGGCATGATGAACTTGAACATACCGATAGTATTCCCTATCATTCAACTGGTATTCCGCTTTCAGCATGTCGAACAGCTTAAATTTCCCTTTCGTCCAGAGATCCCCTACCGTGCTGATACCAATTGTATCCCACTTCTCGAAGCCTTTCGTGGTATACAGACAACCCAAACGCTGGGACGCGTACAATGGCGTAGCCCGAGTCAAGCGATCCCTCCACCCCATCGCCGCATTTGCTGCATGCCACACCTGCACCGCGACCCGCGTCGGGCCCGTCAACCGCGCATCAAGGGACCCCGAGTATAGTGCTCGATTATAGTCCCCGCCTGGCAATAGCAATTTGTCCATCTCAAAAGCCGGGTTCAAAGCAGGGCCATACATCCCGTGATTGACGGCAGCCAACTGGGAAGCCCA
This sequence comes from Triturus cristatus, assembly GCF_964204655.1. NCBI lineage: Eukaryota > Metazoa > Chordata > Amphibia > Caudata > Salamandridae > Triturus > Triturus cristatus. The sequence goes on along the minus strand of NC_140591.1, from coordinate 1,206,135,862 downwards.
GTAATATCGCTTAATGTCGGGGAGGGCGATCCCCCCTTCATACCACGGCAGGGTCAGTTTGGCAAGAGCAATCCGCGGCCGCCCATCCCAAAACAATCGACGCTGGAGACACCCCACCTCCCGAAAATAACGGGCCGGCACTACGTCCATAGTGTTCTGCAGGGCGTACAAAAAGCGTGGTAGCGACATCATTTTGAACAATGCTGCCCGGCCGAGCGGCGAGAGCGGCAACCGCCGCCAACCCGCCACATCCGCCCTGAGGCGCTGAAGAGGGGGGAGAAGATTCCGCTCATACCGGGCCACTGGATCCAGGGTTATGAAGATACCCAAATACGTGAATCCCAACTCCGCAATCTGGATAGGGCACCCCCGCGGAAGGGGGGGGGCCTCCCCGGAGAGAACGTATACACAAGACTTAGCCCAGTTAATTACCAATCCAGAGTTGTGACCAAAAGAGCTCAGCACGTCCACCAATACAATGAGAGATTTACGCGGAGAAGCAAGATACAAAAGGATATCGTCCGCATAGAGCGAAACTCGATCCTCGTATTCTGGCGTCCATCTAAGGCCACGTATCGAGGGGTGCCACCGCAACCATTCCGCAAGGGGCTCCAAGCAAAGCGCAAAGAGTAGAGGCAACAGTGGACATCCCTGTCGGGTGCCCCTACCCAAAACAAAGGGAGCCGACACCCGTCCGTTCACCACTACCTGTGCCAGTGGGTTGTCATAAAGCAATTTCACCCAACCGATAAACCCCGGACCAAACCCAAACTTCGCCAACGCCGCCCAGATGTATGGCCATTCCAAGGTGTCGAACGCCATGGTAGCGTCCAAGGACGCCAAGATGGCCGGCTCTCGAATGAACGGGGCGCGAGCAAGGACGCCATGCAGTCGCCGCAGGTTCAAAGCGGTATTGCGATGGGGTATAAAACCGGATTGATCCTGATGAATCAGGTCGCCCACAACCCGGATCAGACGATTGGCCAGTACCTTGGCGAGAATTTTGGGCTCCGCGTTTAACAAAGAGATAGGCCTGTAAGAAGTACACCGATCCCGCGGCTTCCCTTCCTTATGGATAACAACAATAGTAGCAAGACGATGGTCAGAAGGAAGGGAGCCCGCCGCCTGAGCCTCAAGGAACATGTCCCGGAGATACGGGGCAATCGCATCTGGGCGCAGCTTATACAATTCGATGGGGAGTCCATTAGGACCCATGGCCTTACCCGAGGCAATGTAGCAAATGGCCAAAGCAATCTCGTCAGGCGATAGGGCCGCATCCATCAATACTTTATCCTCATCAGATAGGGAAGGCAGAGTAATGTCTCGGAGCAGCAGTCGAGAGTCTTCCTCCGATCGCTCTGAGACCGGAGAGTAGACTCCGTGAAAATAATCCGCAAAGCAATCAACAATGTCACCGGGGTCCGTCACACGCACACCATCCACCCTCTCAATCTCCGGCACCACTCGACTCGCTCTCTCCTTCTTATCCAACCAGGCAATCAACTTCCCTGCCTTATCACCCATATCGTACAACCGCCCCTGTTGCTCCCTGCTCATACTCCTAGCAGATTCAGTAACCAGCGCCTTATAATCGGCCTGCTTAAGCTCCAGCACATGCAATCTGTCATCCGTAACGCCTTGCTCCAAATCACTCTCCAACTCGGTGATCTCATTTTCTAGCCGAACAACTTCCTGCGCCTCGCATTTTTTGGTGTGGGAAATGAGGGATAGGGCCTGGCCCCGGAGCACCGTCTTAAAGGCCTCCCAAAGGGAGACGGCGGACGACACCGACCCCACGTTATCATTAAAGGTCTGCACGAATCGTGGGGTTCCGGAGGTACCAGGGGTTGATCGGAGCCACCCTCCCCTCAGCCCCCAGGGCGATATCCAGGTGCAGCAAAAGGGGGGAGTGATCAGATATACCGCGCGCCAAGTGTCGCACCTCTCCGATCATCCCCGCCTGGGCCGCAGGCACTAGCATATAGTCAAGCCTCGAAAGACTACTGTGGGCCCCGGAGTGGAAGGTGTATTGCGCTTGTCCAGGGTGTTTCAACCGCCAGCAATCTATCAGTCCTAGGGTATCCAGAAAGCCCCCAAGCCAGTTCTGGGCCCGAGGGAGGTCCCTAGGGGGGTATCGATCCTCAACACCGGAAACCACTGCATTAAAGTCCCCCCCAGTACCAGCACCCCCCCCGGGAGCCTAAGCAGCAGGCTCCCCAATTCAGCATAGGTGGCCGTCTGCAGGCCCGGCGGCACGTAGACCGCGACCAGCGAAATCAATCTACCCTCCCACCTCCCCACCAGCGCAGTGTAGCGCCCTCTGTCGTCGTGGAGCACCTCATCCACCACCAGCGGGAGAGTGGTCCTGACCAAGATGCCCACTCCCCTCGAGCCAGAGGTGAAACCAGAATGGGCCAGGAGGCGATATCCTCGTCTGTTCATGGCATGAAAAGAGTTCCCTATGAGGTGCGTTTCCTGCAAGAACACAATGTCAGGCGAAATACGTTTCAAGAACTGCAGGACTACCCCCCGCTTTATCCTGTCCCCCAGCCCATTCACATTCCAGGAAAGAAGTCTCAGTCCCCTACCCCCCATCCCTCCCAGCACAAAATATCCCCCTCCCGGGGAGCACAATCATAGTACCACAGCAAAAAATAGCACCCTGCCTTGTGAAACAAACAAACAAACCCCAACCCCCCCCATCGACCCCAACAAAACTCCCCCTCCCTGCACCCCTGCGTGAGCCCAAACAGCCCCCCCAACATGCAGTGTGCCTGTCGCCCCAATATGAAGAAAGGACAAGAAAAAACCCCAGAAGGAGGAAAGGGCCCCAGCAAGCCCCCCGCAACCTCCAAATACCACGGGGCAAAGCGTCACAAACTGGAGTCCAGTGCAGCCACAGGCGCCAAACGTTACCAATACAGTCCATCACCAGGATCACAGTTCCATTCCTACTCCGGCAAACCTTCTCCGCTTTCCGCCATCCGACCCTCCCGATCCTGACTCCTGGGCAGGGCATCCAGCCACTCTCCCACCGCCTCCGGCCGGTCGAAGAAGTGGGAGCGACCATCCAACTCGACCCTCAGCCTAGCCGGGAACAGCATCGCATACTTGAATTCCATGTCTCTCAAGCACCGTTTGATGGCCGAGAATCCCATCCGTTGCTTTTGAACTGCTTGTGTAAAGTCTGGGTAAAAGCTAACATTAGAGTTCTCAAATCGTAATGGCCCAGCCACCCTCGACGCCTGCAGGATAGCGTCCCTGTCCCGAAAATTAAAAAGTCGGGCAATGATAGGCCGCGGGGGGGCACCCACCTTGGGCGCACCCCCCGGAATCCTATGGGCCCGTTCCACAGCGAAGAATTTGCTCAGCCCTTTGGGTGCTAGATGAGTCACCACTAGATCCTCCACAAAAAGATCCACAGCAGACTCCTCCGACCGTTCGGGCACGCCGATAATGCGGACGTTATTCCGTCTGGCCCTGCCTTCGGAGTCTTCAAGGCGACGCTCGGTCTGGTCACTGGCGAGCTGCAACCTCCGCACCGTCGTCTGCAAGGCGGCCACATCTACCGTCAGGCTCGACGCTGCTTGGGTCAATGAGTCGAGCCGGTCGTTGGTTTTCGACAGGTCGGCTCTGACCAAGGTGACATCGATCAGCACCGAGTCCAATTTGTTAGCCAGAGTATCCAATTGCTGGTTCACAGTCACCTTCATCTCCTCAATGGCCCCCATGACATCCAACAGGGTCAATTCGGATGAGGCGCCCGAGGCCTCCCTGGGCGGCTCAGGCGATTTACGCGATCCACTAGGGGATCCCTTTGGCTGTGCATAGCGGTCCATATTGTTGGCCTGGGAATAGGCTCCCCTCCGGGTAGATTTGGGTTTCAGTTTGTCGCCGTCCACTCTCGTCGTAATCGTCAGCGATCAGCAAGGTCTGCACCCTCCAGCACCCGGAGGAAGGCCAGGAGATCCGGGCCGCTGACTGAGAGAGGCCTGTTTACAGTTCAAGACTAGGCCTTGCACTCCGCACCCCGCGCCGCTCTCCGAATGTCCCACGCATCAGGCTCGGTAGCGCAACTCGAAACCGAAAGTGAAAGCACGGGGTCCGGGGCAGGCCCAGCCTGGCATGCCGCTGTTGTTCAATTCGCAGCCGGACACCTCACCAACCCGAGGTCGGCACCAAGGCCGGAGAAGGCCGCAAACTTCAGATCGCCAAAAAACACGTTCCCGGAGTCCAATTTCGATTTGGAAAACGAGTGGCACCTTAGCGCAAGATCATAAACAAAAGCCCATCGAAAAAATCAGGATTATGACAGGATAGACGTGGGAGGTTGCGGAGGCCCTCGGGAGCCACAAGCCTACACGGCCATCTTGGTTGCGCGCTAGGCTCCTCCCTTCAGATACAACATTCTAACTCTGAGCTAGGGCAGCTTTTACATTCCAGAATACATACATGTCACTAAAGAATCCTGATAACTACAAAACACATAAGTATCTTTACAACAGTTGCTGGATTAATGTATGGGCAGGCGACTTTAACCTTTTATAGAAAGGACAGAGAAAGATGAGCTTTGTACGTTTCAGCAAGCAGTCATCAAACGCCATTGGGCTACACTTCAAGAAATAGTTTTGGTTTGGTGGCTAAGGCATGTACTGTCAGACTTGTGCATTACTCCACACCAACATTTATGGACATCCTAAAAAGTGGCAAGAAGTATTTCTGTATTCTTTCTTCATATTGCGTCATCAGAGACATACTTTGTTCCTCTGCTAAGTAAAATAGCACACAGAAATGAAAGCAGAAAAACAGCAGGCAGCCCAAAAGAATGAACACAGGATAATGTTTATTTGTTGACTGTAGGAAGCATGATAAAGAGCACATGAAGAATCGTGTTTGCCCTGAGATGGCCTCTCAAAGATTGGTATCTCTGCAAAGAACAGGAACATTTCAAGTACATTTGCTCTTAAAATGTTTCTGTTCTATTTAAGGATTTGGAGTGTTTTTCTCTTTCCTTTGCTTCTCAGCTGAAAAAAGACGCATTGATAAATCCAATGGATGCATGAAGTGCCCTTGAGTGAAAGGCGTAGAATTGCACTCTTTTGCTTTACTTTATGAATACATCAATATACATTTTAACTGTGCAACTTTGGGAATGGGAAAATATTCTGGAACATTTTGTGGCAATTGTTTTAATGTGTTTGAAATCGATGTAGTTGTCTTCAAAGTATTGTAAAATAGGTTATTTTTGCAGAAGTCATTACTTGGGGCATTTTAATGTTGTCATGTTATGTTATACTGTTTTCTAAAGCGCACAGCTGCCTCAGCAAAGGGGCATCCCAGCACTGACAGCAGAAAACTGCAAAGCTACCAAAGGGAAAGCCTAGGGCAGAGGAAAGAGGTACATTTTGATTGACTTACAAAATGACAAATAGTTATCCATGCCATGGATATGCAAAGGTAGCGCGTTCCAGAGTTTGGCTGCCAGAGTACAAAAGGAACGCCAGCCGGAACGCACCCTCCTCACCCGGGGAACAATCGCCAGATGCTGACCCATCGACCGGAGTTGGCGGGCAGGAATATAAGGTGCAAGTGAATTAGCCAGGATGTCTGACGAAGAGAGCTTTGAAATTTTAGAAGCAATGCAGAGGGACTTAAATTCTACGCTTTTGACCACAGGCAGCCAGTGTCGCTGACGGATGGCATTCGTCGTAGAACACATTCTAGGCAAGGCAAGAAGAGTTCTGGTAGCAGCGTTTTCAACCCTCTGCAGTCTCTGAATTTCAGCCATATTATTCCCCAAATAAAGTGAACTAGCGTAGTCCAATTGTGACAGGATGGAAGCATGCACAATGACCTACCTAATGGATGGGTCGAAAAACCCTAGCAGCGGTTTAAGCCCATGCAATATGCCAAAGCAGGTCCCTGCCACTTTCTTGGTTTGAGACTGAAAGGTAAGGGCAGAGTCCAACCAGACACCTAGATTTTATACCACCTGTTTAGGGACAGGTGCACCTCCCAGAGTGGGCGGCCACCAGCATTCACTCCACAGATCAGGATCTCTCCCGACCAGTAAGACCTCCAACTTGCTGGCATTGAGCTGGAGACAGTTGGCAGTCATCCACTCAGCGACAGCCTCAAGGTCGCTGCCAAACTTACAAGCGTCCCATACGTAGTCATCAGTGAGTGCAACTACCAACTGGGTATCATCTGTGTATGATACCACTGTGAGCCCTCTGCTCTTGGCCACCACTCCTAAAGGTTAAACATAAAGATTGAAAAGTGTAGGGCTCAAACCTGATCCCTGTGGCACCCCATGTTTGGAAGTATGGAACATGGAAGCAAAAGGGGGAGCTGTTACCTGGAAGGTCCTCTCAGCAAGAGAAGAGGCAAACCAAATTCAGGGCAGAGTTCACAATGCCCACTTACTCCAACCACTGTAGCAGGATCTTGTGAGAGACCGTGTCAAACGTGGCACTGAGATCTAATAAGATTAGCACTGAAGTACGGCCCTCATCTAGAGCCCTCCTCAGATGTTCGGTCCCAGCTAGGAGAGCCGTCTCAGTGCTGTGGCCAGAACAAAAAATATTCTGGGTTGGTTCTAGTATGTTAATGTCCTCCAGAAATCTAGATAGAATGGAGTTAATATAGGCCTCAAGGATCTTGGAGACCCAAGGCAGAAGAGAAATCAGATGAAAGTTTTCTGACTTCGCTATGTCAAGGTTGTTTTTTTTTTTAACAATGGGATCACTCTAGCTTGCTTTCAAGTCCTGGTGACAACTGACGTGGATAAGGACAGATTAATTAGCTGGCCCACAGGTGAAAGGAGCACTAGCAGTGATTTAACTATTGCTCAGGCTTAAGGGGGTCAGCCGGAGATCCGGATTTGACCTTGCTACAGAGCACATACAACTCATCCTGCGAGATCGTCGGGAGAGCAGCCAAACTGCGCATCGGAAGAGATTTGGACCTGAAGTCAGGACACGTAATAGCTTGAGAGAAGGTCTTATAGATATGTTCCACCTTCTTGACAAAGAAGGAGGCAATAACCTCACATTGCTCATTCGACAAAATCACAAGTGCTGTAGGGACCGCCGTTGATTTAAGATCTTTAAGTATCGAAAAAATACTTTAGGAGGGATTACTATTGTTCCTAATCTCAACCGCAAAGTATGCTGCCCGTTCGGCCTGAATAGCCCTATGATACATCTTAATGGCTGCCTGATAACGCCCCTTCGAAGTTGGGTCATAGTCCCGTCTCCAGGCACACTCCAGCTTTTTACAGGCTTTGCGTAGAGTGATCAGCTTATCATTGAACCAAGGACTGGATTTGGTGGTATGGCTTTTAGACCACTTTGCTGGAATGAGATAATCCAGAGAGCGGAGAACCCATGTCAGATAGTGTCCTATTGGCCGCATCTGGATCATCTCGCATATTTACCATAGTTGTAGAAAGGAGGCCGAGAAATTGATTGATGTTAAATTTGTGCCAAGGGTGCCTAAATGAGAGCTTCTGGGATGTTCTCCAGGCGGGCACAACCCCTGAAAGGGTTGTACCTACATTACGAGCCACTGTTAAGCCCAAAGCCCCAAAACGTGCTTCCGTGTACGCAGGGGTGTTAGTTATTTCAGAAAACGATGTGTGTGTGTTTTAATTATTAACCATTAAACTATCTTTAGAAATTAGGTAAGATTATAAACTGATCCCGGGAGAATGATTTGAGTTTCAAAATCTGTGTCAATTAATTTTCAATTTTATTATACCCTATGTGGCTCAATGGGTGAGTACTCTGCCACTGTACTTTTGCAACACTATCATCATATACACAGCCCTGGCTAACTTTATACATCAAAGGAAGTAGCCTGACAATTAAAATACCTCCCACTTGACTCCATACTTCTCGCACCGTGCAGGAGAGGTAAGCAAACCCTACCCTCATTAGAAGAGCTACCCTCACCCTTTAATCATCCATCCAACCATATAGACATTCATCTTTTTCCCACATTCACTCATCAGTATGCCCACATACCCATCTATCCATACATTTCCCCATCAATTCTTCATCCTTCCACTTTCAGCTGATGATCTATTGATACAGAAGCTTGTTCATCCATCCTCTCACCCTTCCACATATCCATCTTTTTACCCTTCCATTCTACCTTTCATTAACCACTTTATTTCAGTTCAAAGAACCATAAAAGCACAATATAAAACAATAAAGTCACATTAGGCATACAGAGGTATGAAGATAATTCACTACGTTCATTACCACAGCAAATTAAGATTGAAATCCATTAATGTGGGAGCAGTTACAGGGGTATATGTAAAAGCCCCTATCGCCAGGGGAACGTCACTTTTTAGGACGTTCCTGTGGCGAAAGGTGCTTTGCCTTATTTACAAGCCAGTGTTAAGCCACTTAACGTGGCTTATCGCTGCCTTGCAAATAAGGCCCCATTCCACGCTATGCTTAGCATGAAAGGGGAGGGCAATGGGTGTTGCTATGGGCGTTCCATGGCAACACCCATTGATTCTGACGCTGCCTCCTATTTACAAGGGAGGTGTAAATAGGAGGCAGCACCAGAATTATGACCAGGAAAAACCTGGTCGTACCCTGGCATAGCAAGCAAAAAGTTTACATTTCTCCACGGTTTTGCTGTTTTCATGTGTGCTGCATTGTGCAGCACACATGAAAACAGCAAAAGGCCAATGATTGTTTATGTACAGGAAGGTCCCCCTAGATTAGTTCATCCCCAATGTCAAATGTCGATGAGTTGAATAAGGTTAATTTCCCAAGTGGCAGTCCTTCTTCCAACTGCGGATTATCCATGCAACATCTAAAAAATTGGCTAAACTGACAATGAGCACCTCACACGTGTCAGTTTTCATTATTCTCAAGGCTGGATGGAGGGACCTTATAGCTAATAACATATATAATGGGTTAATCCACTTTCTTCTTGGGGATTTGTAGGCCTCACAGAAGAATATAGGGATTCAGGAGCATTTTTGCACCCAGGGCAGGTGGTGTTAGGACTCTTTGTTGTTGTCCATCTGGCAGTAAACTCAACTGCAGGCAAGGCCCTGTATCTAAACTTCAAATACAACTGTTTGGGAAGCGAACCCTGGATGACATCTAGTGTAGGTTCATAAGTGGGACAGTCTTGTGGTCAAGGAATTGATCTGTTGGACTCCCAAATTTACAGATTTTAACCGTGTCCTCCCCAGAAATATTCTCTTCATCGCTCTTTTATCAAGTGCCTTGAAATCAAATGTGAGTCATCTGGACAGTCCCAAAGGTTTTCGAGATTTAGGAGCCGGAGAGCATTTCTCACATAAGACAACCAAGACCTTCTTAGCTGTCCAGGGGTTTTTAGGATCTCTCTAAGGGGAGCTCTATAGGGATTGAGCTCTGGTGTTAGCCAAATCCTGTGCAAGAATAGTACTGGTCTCAGGTGGATAGTAAATGCAATAGGATATTTGCCCATAGCCTGCATTAGTGGAAGAGTTGGAGAACTGTAAGGGAGGTTTGTTAGATGCTTAAGAAATTAGTTCTCTACAACTGATAACTTGTGGATAGCAGTATGGCCCCAGACTTCAGCCCAATATAGTGCAGCACTTTTTGCTCTCACTTTATATTTCTCTAGAGCTGGAGCCACGCTTGTTGATTTTAGCTTCCTTGCCATCCTTAGAATAGATCCAGTCTCCTGCTCTAATTCTAGTACATTCCTGCTAATTTCTGCGTTCCAGCTAGGACTGTGCGATATAGTAACCCCTAAATAGGTAAAATTTACAATCTGCTCTAGCGGTATATTATTTGCCATTGTTCTTGGTCTAGTAGGTTTATAGGGGTTGACCACCATATATTTAGTCTTATTGGTATTCAGCTCTAGCCCCCAATTTCTTGGATACCTCTTAGGGTCTTTGAGATCAGCAGAGTGTTGTCTGCAAATAGCAGCATAGGCTATTTTACAGCACCAACCCTTGGAGCATCATTGTTTCGAAAAACCAAGACTTCTGCCAGGTCATTTATATGCAAGGAAAAGAGGGTCGGGGCTAAAACACAACCTTGCTTAACTCCCTCCTCTATATTAAAGGCTTCAGTTTGTTCCCCATTCTTCCCATATCTCATCTGCACTTGGTTGTGCTCATGGATCTTTAGCAAAATGTCTAGGATGTTAGTTAGTACTCCCATGTTGCTAAGAACTTCCCACAGTTTCAGCCATGGACCAAGTCGGAGGCAGACTTGAGGTCAGGAAAGATAACGTATAAATTACTTTTTTCTAGTAAGACAGTTTTTCAATGGATCAAAAGCCTGCTTGCAGGTTGGTAAATATATTCTGTGTCTATGCCCAACCTGTCAGTTTTTCCAAAATCTGGCAACAAAAGACCTTTGGAATCCATCTAAAAGACTGATTGGCCTGTAGTTCCTGGGATTATCCCGTTGACTTTTCTATTAAATCGGGACGATTTCTGCGCTGTGCCAGGACTCTGGTATTGTCCCCCCTCATAATTGCCCTCGTAATAAGATTTAGATGTGCAGCCGAAATATCAGGTTCTGAAGAATACAATTTGGAAGGGATGCTGTCTGGGCCATGGGCTTTATTAGGGACTATTGATTTCAAAGCCCGTAAGTAGTCTTCAAGAGAGATTTCGAGAATATCTACATGCCCCCAGTGATGATGGGAGAGGTCTCTCTTATCTCGCCTTGAACATTATTAACCTGAGTGGTGTAAAAATTTGTGAAGTTGTGAACCCATTTGCATGGCTCAATATGGAAAGTTACTGGGCTGACTGCGCTGCAGTTGCCATGTGCCAGAGTGGCCCCAAATACTTTAGAGTCCGCTAGCTTTGCTGTACAAGTTACATCTGCCCAGATCTTTGCTTCCCAGTCCTTCTGGGCATTTTTTTAACTCAGCCTTGTAAATTTAGCAAGCCTCTAGAATATGACCTTGTTCCCCTGCTTTTATACTCTCCAGGAGATGGGCTTTTGCTGTCGTGCACTTGGCTTTGTACTATGTGTGCTGTTTGGGACGATTCATCGATGAATTCTTATGCTCCCTAGAGAACAGGTCCCTCATTTATGCAACCAGCTTTCGTGGACTTCTACATTTTGGTTGGTGGCTGTTTCATCCTCCAGCAATTTACTGATTGTCTTCATGGTGGTGCCTACTCCAGTATATACCTGTTCCAAAATGTCAGGATGGACCAGGGCATACTCCCACCTTAGAGCCTTAGTTCATTCCCCAGGGCATTGGGGTTTGCTGTTTCTAGACAAGGTTTGGATAGCCCAGTGAGTTCCAGTTTTAGGGCGTTATGATCACTGTCTCCCCTTTCTACTACCCTCATGTGACCCATATGTACTCATAAATTCAGAGAGAGAAATATATAATCAATTCTGCTAGAGCTGTTCTCCTGCTTGTAGGTCATAGTTCCCTTTTGATCGTACGGAGATCTCCCATTACAGGCTCTCAGCCCTGATCTTAGTGTAGTACGCATCAATTGTAGAGCTAGGACTGAGCATTTCCCGACTTCTTGGATGCCTAGTTTTGGGATATTCCATAGGGCTTCCTCCTCATCGGATATAGTTGATACACAGCTATCAAATTGTTCCATTGCTACATTAAAATCTCATGCCACTATTATGCAAGCTTCGTGCAGCAGTGAGCTTAATTGGCTGTCTAGAAGTGTTAGGATTGAGTGGCGTGGGATGTACGCCATCGGGAATGGCCGCTCTCCTGTGAGCTCTGTGACGGTGCGGGAGCCTCTTACGGTCTACGGTGATCGGAACCTCGCCAAACGGCTCGCAGAGGAGTCGCAAGAATGATGAAAGTGCCAGCTATGATTTGAACTAATCTGTGAAGTCCTTGCGGTAAGCGGACAGCTGTTCTTCACTCTTTATGCTGACGCAAGTGTATCGGGACTCGCATTCGCCATTTTATCTTTACCACGAGCAACGTTTCTTCACAGAGTGAGGTGGATTTCCTCACGAACATGCAATATTATGATTTGTTGTATTATTTTAACCAATTTTAGTGCTAGCTCTTTATAACTTGCCTATTTTATGCCTCCTGAATGGTTGTTGAGGCTTGTTAGTTGTCCTCTGATACCTTTGGCTTTTTCCTTGGAGGTTTTACTATAGAAATAAATTGTATTTTTGGCACCTCCCCTCAAGTTTATTGCTCCTGTTACTCTGTGACATTCATGTATGGGGAGAACACAATATGCTCACTGTGCCAAAGCTGTATCTTCTACTTCTGTGGTGGATTATAACCCTTTCAGTGTTCTCCAAGATTATATGTCAGACTCTGAACAGGTCTCACTAAGTTCGCCCTTGACTAACGTTCCGCTGCCTGCCTCTAAAGCTATATCAAATGTAACCTAGCACATCAACGCAATCTCCTGTGAAACGGTTAAAACAAGACCCTCCTTCATCAACGATATCTACTCCTCCAATTTCAATGGAGTTAATCCTGGAAGAAATTCGAGCTCTTAAACCTTACATGGAAGAGACTAATATTCGTCTTCAGAAATTAGACGATAAATGGTCTCATATGGAAAGTAGGGTTGCTCAGCTGGAGAACAAAGTAGACTCTTTTCATTCTGCTGTGGTGCAAGTTCCCTCTTTGCAATCTCAGATTTCCAGTCTTCATAAGCAGGTTGAAACTCTTGAAAATCGCAACAGACGCAATAATTTACGCATTTATGGTCTAATAGAGGGTCTTGAAGGAACTAATCCTCCCTCCTTCTTTCAATCTTTTCTCCCAAAACTTTTGGGTATCCCCGGTTCTCCACCTTTGAACATCCAACGAGCTCATCCCTTGGGTCATGTCTCACACTCGACAGCCTCATCGTCTAAACCAAGAAGAGTAATATTGTATATCAATGCCAGATTTAGCCTCATCTATCCCTGCCTTTTTAAGGTCACATATAAAAATAAGACTACTGCAAACAAAGATCCCCGTCTCCTTCAACGATTTTTGGAGAATTGCAGACAAGAAGATATGGACGTTTCAAGATCCACTGTTTAATTTTGTCATAGCTTTGTACTCTACTGTACTGTTCTGGCCTTTTGCTTGTAGTTTGTACTTGTTAATTTGTTTAGAACTTGTTCTCTTTTTTCTTTTTTCATTAGGTTCAATCTTCTCATAGCCATACATGTGAATACCCATTCGTCTGATGGTATTTTGTCTTCCTCTAGTGCATGTCACGAGAGCTCCGGTTGATGTTCCAACCCCATTTGTGGCTCCACTACCTTTGGCTTTTTTGTGTGTTTTTGGTATGTTATTTTTTGTATCTTTTATATGGTTTCAGTATTCTTCTTTTTGCTTAGCTCTATTTCTTGTGTGTTTTCCTTCTTTTACTCCTTCTCTCTTTATTCTTCTCCAATGGTTTTCATCAATTCCTTATATATCTTTCTTCTTTCTTTCTTTTTGTCTAGTGCTTTTCAACATTGTTGTTATACATTTTTCTACCTTTTGTTTCTTTTCCTTCTCTTACCTTCTAATTTTACTCTTTATTCTTTTTGCAATTTACTCTATTGTACGTTTATTTTTTCAGAGTTACTTCTTATCATGCTATTCTTGTTGTTCTCCTAAAACACCTGTTACTGTTATACATTGTAATGCTTATAGAATAATTGTACGTTATAAATGACTTTAAGAATCATTTCATGGAATGTTAAAGATTTAGGCTCCCATATAAAATGTCAGAGAGTTTTGTCCCATATCTCTTCTTTAAAGGGGGATATTGTTTTGTTACAAGAAATACATATTGCAGATAATGGAATTGATAAACTTAAGTGTCAATGGGTTGGTCATGTTTTTGCTTCTCCAGGTTTGGGAAAACGCAACAGGGTAGCACTTTTATGTCACAAGCGACTCAAGATACAAATGCTTGCTCAAGATGTGGATTGTGATGGCAGATGGGTTTCCATCTGTTTACTTGTTGATAAAATTCCAGTATCTATTGTTAATCTTTCTGCACCTACTACGCCTGATAAATCTTTTTGGCCAGGAGTATTATCTAAGTTGATCACCTACACTGACGACTATTTGATAGTGGGAGGTGATTGTAACCTTATTTTTGACCCTATCCTAGACAGAAACTCCAAAGCTAGAATCATACCTTCACACATGCATTCTCAGTTTAAAACAACTGTACTCCAAAGATCCCTTGTTGATGTATGGAGACTATGTAATCCTACACTTCAAGAGTACACTTTCTTTTCACTTGCCCATTTTTCTCAGTCTCGGTTAGATTATATTTTTATTTCAAATAACCTTGTTCAGAGAGTTATCAATTCTGATAGAGGTTCTATACTGGTCTCTGATCATGCACCAGTAACTTTAGACCTGGAGTTCCTTCCTCCTCTTCAGGGAATCAGACAGTGGAGGTTCAATAATTCTCTTCTGTCAGACCCACAATTTACATGTACTTTTGAGCAATTTACCTTATTTATGGAAAATGAGTCTTCTGAGATAACACCTCAAATAGTTTGGCATGCTTTTAAAGCCGCCTCTAGAGATTTTATTATTAATTTTCTTTCTCAAAAACGTAAATCAGCTGCTAATAAGTTAAAGACTCTTACTTCACATATTAAGAAATTAGAATACTCTTACTACAGCTCTCACTCTACGAATACCTTGAATGACCTTCTGAAAGCTAAATTTGCATTTAATAAAATGTCTATTGACAATTCTAACTACTATTTACTTAAGGGCAGTGCGAAGTACTATGGAGGTCAAAAGAAATCAGGGAAATGTCTTGCAAATTATCTTAAGATCAAGAAAGAGCGTACTATTATTGATTCCATTCTAACTTCTTCTAATCAAAATTTATATAAGAAAGAAGATATTCTTTCAGAATTTACAACATTTTATTAGACGCTTTATTACCCTGAGTCCCAGAAGGACATACATGACTCCTCTAATTATTTATCTTCTATTCCCTCACCTATTCATCCTGACTTAGATTTTTCTTTATTGGAACAAGATATTCAAATTCTAGATATTTCTACTGCTATTCTTTCCATTAAACAAGACAAAGCTCCTGAACCTGATGGTTTCGCTATAGAATTTTTCTCATTTTTCTCTTCTTTTCTCATACCTAAATTACACCAACTCTTTTTTATTTCATTTACTCTAAGACATCCGGTGGTTCTATTCAAGAAGCGTTGATATGTCTTCTTCCTAAAGACGGTAAAGATCATTGATTATGTAAGAATTATCGCCAAATTTCTTTAATTAATTTAGACTATAAGATTTTTGCAAACATTTTAGCTTTGCGTCTGGATAATTTTCTACCTCATTTAATTGGGAGAGAACAATGTGGTTTATTAAAGGTAGGCTTCTTTCCGATAATATTCGCATATTTTTTAATGTTATCAGTAAATCCAAATCTTACAAATGTCCCTTAGCAGCGATTTCTTTAGATGCGGAAAAAGCGTTTGATAGAGGTAATTGGTCTTTTATTTTTGCCACTCTATCCTGATTTGGTTTTGGTCCTAAATGTATTCATTTTATTACATTACTTTATTCTTCTCCCAAATCTTCTATTCTAGGTAACGGTCTGATGTCTCCTTTTTTTCCTCTTTACAGAGGCGTACGACAAGGTTGTCCTCTTTCTTCCCTATTGTTTATTCTCGCCTTGGAACCTTTTTTAATAAAGATTTGTTCTAATCCACAAATTACTGGTTTCTCATATGGAAACTCTCAACTTAAATTTTCAGCTTATGCTGATGATATCCTGTTATTTATTTCACATCCTCAGTCATCTTTACCTGCATTTTTATTAGAAGTAGATAGCTTTGCATCAGTCTCGGGTTATAAGTTAAATGCGGATTAATGTGAAATTCCACGCTGATTTTAAAGCATCCTCTTTTCATTGGAGTCCATAAAAATTAAATATCTTGGCCTATGGTTTTCAGACCCTGTTAATAATTCTATCACTTTGAATTTGAACTTGTTATCTACAATTTTACAGGAACTTACATCTCGCTGGAATCCCTTATTTTTATCCTGGTGTGGTCGTCTTGATACTATCAAGCTGATGCTTGTGCTTATTATATTATTTTACACATCAAATATACCTGTTAATATTGCCCAAACTTACTTCAAAAAGGTTTGCTGAATTTTATCTAAATTTTATGTAAGGGAAAAAAATCTAGGAAGTCTCTTGGTAAACTTAAAAGACCAAAAACATTTGGGAGGAGTTAATTTTCCAGACTTCCGTAAATATCATCTAGCATTCTGCCTTAAACATTCTGCCTTTTTATTACAAGATAATGATGAGGTACCCATACCTTTATGGGCAGATGTGGAGAAATCTTGTTTGAGTCCCTTTTCCCTGTTGGAATGTTTGTCTTTCACATCCAGACCTACATTCTTATATTTTCCAATTTTCAAAAATACATGCAAGATACTTTCCCCTATTCTTATTTCTTATAAATCACCTAAGGACCAATATTTAGCTTCTTCTATTTGATATAATGTTTCGATTAAAATTAATAACAAGAGTTATTTTTTGGAAAGATTGGTATTCTAAGGGTTTGAAATGGGTTTCTCAATTATATCATGATGGCTCCGGTCTTCCCTTTTCTGAAGCGCAATCACGTTTTTCTCTTTCAGTCTCATACAAAGATAAATATAGATTACTTGTCTATGATTGCTGCATTCTGCAGCACACATAGTAAAAGGAAATCGACTGCATTGATTGATTTTGAGCAGGAAGGTGTTCCTTCCTGCACAAAAGCAATCAGCCCCGCAATGCACAATGGTGCAAGGGTGCCTGTGTTGGCGGATGGCACCCCATTGTGCGCCACCGCTGGGGAAAAGAACAGGAATGCATCATATTGCATAGATACTGCACATTCCTGTCCTTTTATTTAGACTTAGAGCAGTGCCGCAAAACTTCTTTCAGTGCTGGCCTACGTCAAAACTTCATAAATGAGACCCTAAATATTTTATGATTTTAAAAGATTAGAATTAACTCATTAAAAATATTTTTAATTAAGTCAAAAACACATAATGATTAGTTTAATTTAATACATATTATTTAAAATATTGAACTGCTAATGAGGGCGTTTTTTTAATTTTTATTAAAAATAATATGCAAACATTAAATTGATATGTTAATTTTTTATTATTTAATACATATTTATTCAATACGTTTATGTGCTGTAACATTTCTTTAGTAGTGCTTGATCAATAATATTTATTTTAAATTAATGTAATCTTTATTTTGCATCAAAATATTTTATATATGTGTTAAAGAATTAATAACATGTACTAGCTTTCCTGTACTTTACCATAAGGAGATCTGCTCCTCAGTGGTGAGGATCCACGCCTAGGTGAGAAAAGTTACTGACAGTAACTTTACACTCATAAATTGAGTCTCAGACATTTCCACCCTAGGGACAGAATGGTTGGAGACATGTAAGTCTGAAATGATGACTAGCAACATAGTATAGGCTTATACCTAAACACAAAAGTACACTTACATACACATAAGTAAGTATAGTTGTGAAAATGTACCTTTGTGAATACGACCTGAACCTTTCAGAACTTTTCTCACACATTTTTAGTTTTCTCTCTCATACTTTGAATGAGTTAATAAACAGCAAAATATACCTTCATTGCTTTACTCTTACCTGAAGGATACAAGCCTTGACCTCACCTCTCCTTCTATCCAACTTGCCCATTTGACTTTTCCTGTCTTCTCTTTCTCGTCCATACCCTCAGCACACTAAGCCACATAGTGTACCAAGTATGCTGATCAATTATGTATCATGTGTATCATCGGGGTGATGCGCCACATTCAATTAGTTGCATCTTGTTCCACTGTGTTATGGTAAGTTGCACAGCGTGACTCAGTATTTCTCTCAGGGGCTGGGAAGTCCACTCCCCCTGCATGTTAGCTCCAAGGGGCCATCAGGATGCAACAGAGCACTTCTGTGCTATCCTGCTCTCAACACATTGTCCAGGCCGGGCAACTGCCGTGTTATAGGAATCCTGGGAACTCGCTCGGGATCAGAAGGCACCACCGCTGTGTCTCACCAAGTCCAGAGGAGAGGCTCACCCCGATGCACTGGGCCAGACTGAGTCCTTGGCACAGGAGGGCAAGTAAAGTACATGGCGCCAGCAGGCCTAGGCCATCTCGGCTGCACTGCCTCCACAAGGGCAGCAAACAGCTTTATTGCCATCTACCACAGTCGCAGAAGAGGCCACCCAAGAGAGAGGGGATGGTTATCAGCATTCCCCTGGCCTTATGTTAGTCATTTTGTCTTAAATGGTGATGGATATTTTGTAGTATTTGAGCGCCCCTTGGGAGCTACACTGAATTCCGTCTGCCATCTTAGGTGGTCGGCCATGCTCCCCCAACTACACCTCAGAGATATATCCGTGAAACATCTACAATATGCTTCAGGCTTGTGGCTTGTGTAAGTAAAGATATCTCACTTATAACTTTTGAATTTGATGCTTAGACATTTATGTTACCAGCTGTAAAGTCAAAACAAGCATTGACATAGCCAATAGGTCTCGCCTGTGGGACCTTATAAGCATTTAGTTATGCAGCAGGTCCCAAAGGCGAGACCTATTGACTATGCCAATGCTTGTTTAAAAGAGGTCTCAGTTCGTCCTTAGGAGCAGTGATTGACAGCCCTTTTGCACCTTCCACCTGCTGTCTGAAATTACAGACATCAACAAAATATTCACTTGCCTTCGGGTGGGATGAAAAACTATTTGGCCAAGCATGCTCACGTCATCGCATTATGAGCACGAATTACAGTGGATTCAGAGAGCACGAACCTTTCAAAACCCGAGTCATTGGAGAGAATGTTGTCACCGCCCGAACAGCAGAGAAGATTCAAGAGGAGTTTTTCTGAAGAGAGGAGCCTGGTTGAGGAACACAGACCGTGAGACTCAGACCTGGTACAGCAGTCTATGTCACAAAGCCAATCGTGAAGGGGAGAGAAGATCGGGGAAGAGAGCAACGCTGTGAACTGACCTGCCATGTAGATGCCTTAGGGGATTCCTGGGCAAAAAAAACTCATACTACAGAGAAGTCTGATGGGGCGGGGGTTTGGGGGGGGGGGGGATTATGCAGGCGGAACAAGGTTATACACAGCCATTTCTATTTTGGTAAAAGCCTATCATTGCGCTGCGTCACTGGTGAAGGTTTGGGTGATATCAGTTCCTTTCCCACACTCCTTTTCCTTAATTAATAATGAGAAGAACAAGCATAGAATGCGCAAGCAAAAAGGAGGCGGAGAGGGCGGAACGAGTGAGTGGCCGCACTTCATGAAACATGAAGCGCGGTGCTGTGAAGCGGAGAGGTTGTGAGAGGGGGAGCAGGAGGCGAGCCAGCGAGTGGTGCGTGCACACTTTTAAAGCACTGCACTCGTGCTTGCGGCGCGCCGCTGCTCGCTCCCGCAAGGTGAATGCCGCCACAAGCCCAAGTGCAGTGCTTGAAAAGTGAAGACCGATTTCTAAAGGTCCTCCTAGAGCAGCACATGCGCGCTGCCTAGGCGAGACCTAAAAAAGGAACAAGTAGAGGGTTAGACAAGTCATTCAGTAGAGTCCATGATCTATGTGACAGTGGAACATGTGTCTCTTTCACCTTTGGGATACTTTCTGAAATCCACATGTAGAAATGATGTGACCCACATCTAGAATAAATAATGGTGAAAACAAGTGGGCTCATGGCTCTTTCTCAATGCTTCCCACTATATTGCCAACAAGACACAACAGAGAGTCTCTATAGGCCCCAGTCCATGACTGGCTGGCCCTTGAGACTGGGTTCCAAAGCTCACTGTTATTTATGGTGCATCACTAGATTAGGCAGATAGCCGGCGGCTGGTCCATTACACAGGGGCCACAATGCCATGCCATATCCATGTTCACTGACAAATTATACTTTACGTGCATGACTATGGATTTCACTCCACTCACCACCCTACTGAGCCTTTTCGGAGTTCTCTCCGGTCTCTGAGTTAACCACACCAAATCCTATGCATTTTCCTTTCAAGAATGTGTCTTGGGAGATGCATTATCACTGGGCACTTGTTAGTATCCCAATCGCCTCTCATACCTTTTTTTATCTTTGAGTACATATCTATTGATCCCCAGCTGACTTGCTAGATGGTAACTTAATGAAGACCATTAACACTCTCCATATACAGGTTATATTCTGGATCACCATTCCTCTATGAGTAATGGCCCGATTGGTGCTCTCTAAAATGTTAATGCTCCCCCAGCTGTTATACTTTTCTGAAAAAGTACCTATTGTGGTCCCTGTAGTGAGCCAACCAGCCACTCCCCAACATGGTATCCGCAGTCAACCGAGGGGTCAGGCACGGCTCCTCGGTTATAAATGGGGGGCGAGTAATCCCGCATAATATCTGTCAAGACACCCGATGGCTGATGACCAAAAGACACCCCATGAAACGTACGGTGGAGTGGAAGACTTCATAAGTTTACTCACAGAGAACACGTGCCCTCGGGCCATGTCCATAGAGGAGCTGGTGGAAGCAACGACAGACGACCGGTGCCTCAAGAAGGTAAAAGAGGCCTGGAAGAAGCATCAGTGGAAAGATTTCCTAAGAGGGGCAAGTGGGCTCATTGATGAGGAAAAGGAAGTGCTGACGAGCTTGTGGTGATGCCGTGATGAACTGAGCAAAAGTGCAGAATGACTCGTACATACGGGACAACACATAGTAATCCCCCGAAGTTTATGGAGACATGCTCTGGAGCTAGCTATTCAAGGACATCAAGGATTAGCGAAGACCAAAGCACGTCTGCGAGCAAGAGTTTGGTTCTCCACAGCAGATCGAATGGTGGAAGAGACAGTAAGGGGGTGCCATTCACAAACATTTACGGGAGCTGAGGGAGCCGTTCCTCCCATCATCACGGAAGAACCCTGTGACAAGGTGTGGTCGAAGGTCAATATGGATTTTGAACGTTTTCTGGATGGACGACTAACATTGATTGTAATAGACAGCAACTCCAGGTTTCCCGCTGTTGAACTCATTTGAGGGGAAAATCTGGAAGTGTGCTTACATCAATTTCTGAGGGCGTATCGACTAACTCCACATTCTACAACAGGATGTGCTCCGAGTGAACTCATCTTGAAAACACCCATAAGAGACTTGGTACGAGTCTGTTCAGAGTGGGTACGACCGACCTTGGACTTAGAGACCATGAACAGACAAGAGAAGAACAACCAACGAGCGGGCCAGCAAAAAGAGTAATGCCCAAGAATCTAGTCTGAGACTATGAGATGCTGTAGTTGTCAAGGACAGACATAAGGGGTTGAAATACTGGACTCCTTTTGAAAGAGAGACATGGGAGGTAGTTGGAATAAAAGGAAGAATGGTCACGGCAAAAAGGGGTACTGTAACGGTGTCATGCAATACATCCTGGTTTAAGAAGGTGGAGAGTCCGCAAGAGGTGAGGGAAGAGCCAGGAGGAGAAAAAAGAGGGAAAGTCCCTGGGGTCTGGCCAGAGAGCAGGATGCCAATGAAGGCGAGGAATATGCTTGGGGGTAGCTGGTCAACCAGCACTGAGCCACCCAGGACTGGAGACACTGGAAGGCGGACTCAGTGCCGAGGAACCATCCGAAACATCTAGAGGCCACCCATACCAGCTGAGACCTCATCTGTGACCAAATCAACATTTAAAGGACTTTGTTTGCTAGGGATCTGGGATCCCTCCTGATAACGTCACACCAGCACCCAAGAGTGAACTGGATATCCTGTGTTACTGTTTTGTTTGTTTGCTTGGACTGACGTGGTTATTCATTCCTTCAAGTTTAGGAGGGATGTAGTGAGCCAACCGGCCACTACCCAACATTGTATCTGCAGTCACCCGAGAGACCGGTTATAAATAGAGGGTGCCGGGTCGCTCGTGACTCCAGCACGGACCCAGACAGCGACTCGTGTGTTTGTGTCTGGCACACACAGTCTGCAGGGGCCTACCTACTTATAATCATCCCCCATATTCCCTGCACCACAGTCCCTATGACTTATTTAAGGCAACTTAATACCCTGCTCATCGATCTGATATGGGGTACAGTCAGATGCCTAGGTAGCCACCCTAAACTACAATTGCTTCTGGAAGTGGGCAGGATGGGCACCCCTGATCTTTGGGCCCATTGCTATGCAGGCCAACTACAATGGTTCGCAGGCTTCCATCTTGCTGAAATCTACTATACACCTCAAATCCTATGACAGGGTAAACTACACACGTTATTATTACCTGGCCTATCATGTCCTTTGCACACACCACTATTCTTAGGCAATTCTCTAACATACTGGAGGCAGGCTCTAAACTACACAATCTCCACTCCATTATAAAATCCAAATATACCACTGCTGGGGCTTTTGACACCATTGGGCCCACTGACCTCCCTTAAACTGGATCCCTTGAAGTGTGCAGGTATTTAGATACTGAGAGACCTGTTTGCCAATGGAGAACTCGTGTCCCACTAGGACCTTACCCAAACCCATGAGTTGCCGCCTCCGTTTTTTTTGGCACATTCAACCATTTCCCGATATATTCAGACACACATGGCCCCCACAGGTACAGAACCTGAGACACACTCCTTCATCCAGGCAGTATATGAAATGAGTGCCAGGCACTTAGTCAAATGGCTCTACAAAGGACTGCATGCACACCTACACGCCTCTTTAACACTGAGAAGTGGACCTCGGTTGAGCCCTAAATGATATGGAATGGTGCTTTTTAACGGCATACCATATCATGTTCCCCCATAACTCCAGATTCAAATGTATTCATTTTCCATTATTGCACAGGGCCAATCTCACACCATAAACATTAAACAAAATATTCCCCACGGTACTCCCCCAGCTGCTCCAGGTGTCATGCTGGCCAAGCAGAATTACTACACATGATCTGGGCATGCCCCCCCCCTTAAGAATAACTGGAACAAAGTTCACAACTCCCTGGCTACTGGAACGAAGTCCACAACTCCTTGACAGATCTAGCGGGAACTCCCCACTGGAATACCACGGAGCATTGACTTCTGGGTTTATACCTGACATAGGATGCCTTTTTGGAAACATTCAAGGCCCAGGCAGACAATGGCCAGAGGCCTGAAGGCTGATGGGGGTATTCACTTTATTGCCATATGTGGTAATACCTTGACATTCCCATTACAGACTCTTTGTAGCATACCTTTCTGGTTGTATCTTGCCAGATCACCAGGTAGGTGTTGTTGGTCTGCTAGGTCTTGTGCCCTCATATTGTTGAGGGAACTCCTCCAGGCCTTCCTAACCTTCTCTCTTCTCTTTTTTCTTGATAAAGGTAAGGGCCCTATCAGTCCACTTCCTAGCCACTTTAGAGACAATCGGAGAATGAGCAGCAACTGGATAAAGATGCATGTTCACTTTTGGTATGTTCAGTTTCCATAACATTAGACACTGCACTGCAACGTTACTCTTCTAAGGATCTGCAACGTTACTCTTCTAAGGATCTGCAACGTTACTCTTCTAAGGATCTATAGAAAAAGACAGAACTCGCTGACAGAAAGAAACACATTCATGCATAAAAAATTCACTATGCACGTTTTCTCTATTGTTGCTTTGTTCCTGGGTGGTTGGTCGAGTGATCTCTGATCTCATAATAAAATCTTTGGCAAGTTAGTAGACCCTTTAATCACAGTTGGACTACAGGTTGATACCTCCAATTGGAAATCTACAGACAATATTAATCTCAAACGGTGGTGGAACTTGGTGTGTCATAACCATCGGCTGGATTGTGTAATCTCAATTCAACCTCTTTATTTGTCAAACGTGAAGCATTGTGGGAACTACTTAGTAGACACTTGTCTTCACTTACAAGTAGTGCAGCCTAAGTAATTGCAAACCTGCAATATACTGTTTGTTTTTTATTACTCTGCATATTTACCATGCTGTTTTCATGAAATTTCCCAATCTTCGAAGTGCTAATACATTGTTTTAGGACGTTTTTATTTTTAAATATTTTGTTCTTTTCTCTTTGTTCCCTATTTTTTTTGCCTCTTCTTCTTCGTTTTCTCCTCTCCTTACTATTTTTTCAATTCTTCACATCTTTTTTGTCAATGCGCTCTTTACCTGTTTGATTTTCTGGCTTAAGGACTCTAAAAATTCTACCATTCCTCAACAGTAGGAACACTTCTGTATTTCCTCCCTAAAAAACGTTCTGCACATTAGAACTCCCTGTTTGTGCTATTTAACTTAAGTTCATTGTAAACACTGCTTAAAATGCTCAATATGTCACAGACGTTAAATGTCATACCTGGGCTCCATTGCACCACCCACATATATGTAAAAATATATGTCTACCAGGATCACCATTGAGTTTTGACTGGGCGGCAGTTGAAACACACTGCAATGACAAATGACAGGGAAAAGTGTTGTTGCCATGTACTAATATCCTAGATTTTTATATTTATAAATCTCTGCTAAAGGGATTGTTGTAGGCCTGAGTACATGATGGTAAATGTCATGGTTTCCCACAGATTCTCACCTCCACTCCCATACACTTTTGGTCTGAGGCATTATAGGTCATCCCATCCTTTCCTTGCTCAGGGCATGGCCACTCATGTTGACATTCGCTTTTGTTTAACAGGAACATCCCACCCAGCACTGTTGCTGCTGCACGTCTGCTACCTAGTTGTGACTCTCTCATCACCAGTACAGCACAACCTGTTCCCATGCCAGCACCACCAAAGCTGTGATAGAATTTGCCATCTAAATGGCTGGTTAAAGTGGGATTAAAGACTTTACTGCAAGATTCTACGTTCCTGTAGTCTATAAAAGCCAGACCCAGGGTGTGGCCTGGAGCCTTGCCTGCCTCTCTGTTGATTAGAGGAAGCCTTAGTTGGCCTCTAATCTTCACCTGCGAACCTGGCTCTCCAGCTGAGACAATTGTCAAGCCAAGATCAACTTCTGAGAAGGTTCTTTCTTATTATCCTTCTTGGAACTTTTTCTGCAACGTCACTTCCGAGAATTTCCTCACTTCTTTGGCCTCTTCAATCCTTTCCAGCACTGTCTTCAGAGGCTCTTGTTAGTGGTTAGCTAAAGAGAGTTAGATTTATTTGCTTGGATTATGAAGTTATTGTTGGATTCATGAATTGATGCTAGCATCTACATACTGGGTCCTGCTTGGATGTCTAAACTGTGTTTTAACCACTCTCTCTTGGGCCTACACAAAGTTAGGCACACATCCAGACTAAACATTTGTTTCTGTTTGCTGCCTCAAGTTATGGAACTTTAATTGCTGTGTATAGGACACAGAACAGTTCCTGTTTCACCATGATTCCAATGGCTCGGGCAATGTAAATGTACTATGTCATTGTTACATTTTGTATTTACTATAATGCACCTGCTACTATAGTGCTTCTTGGCTATTGTTTCAGTGTCTGTAGATTGTGTACATTCATGTGAAATCAATGTAAATGAGAAAACTGCATGCAATTGAAATTAATGTAAGAGGGGAGAGTAACAGTAGGGCTGTGTTCTTTTTAGTACAAATGAGCAGTCACTTATGAGAGACTGTTGAATGCCTAGGAGAGATTCGTTTTAATGAGATATGATTCTTTTCTCATGTACCTAACCCCATGCCCTTCACTTCGCCATCAGTATTGAACATCATCTTGCATGAAAGATGCTCAATGCTGACGGCAAAGTGTCGACAGGGAAGAAGATTGGTAGTGTTCACAGAGTTTTTGCAGCAACAGTCGGATCTACAGGTTAGTGGTACTTGACTTTTACACAAATCTATTAATTAAAAGAGAGAACACAACATATTGGTGTTGGTATGATCTAGCAGTAAGACAATCTTTACATACAATTATTTGAGGTCACAAAGTTCACACTTCTATCCATGCACTTTATTTGAAGATGAAGTCAGCATGTGTTTCATGACGAGATCACCACCTCAGATTCATATATGTTTATAACACAACATCTAAAAACATAGGGATACTTATATATGTAATTTAAAATATAAAGAATTTCTAAAACAGTTGCATGTAGTAGCCTTAGCATGATGTCTCAGACTGCAACAATCTTATTCAGGTTCTAGCATAGATTGAACATTAATTCTATTGTTAGCACATCTAGTGCATATGTACATGCCTACTGGTAGTACCTCATAGGGAGTTCCTTTCAAAACATAGGTACTAATCACTGGAGTTTAGTGTAAAGATCTCATCAATCATTTACTACAATAGTGATATCACAATTCATCGTGGTCAATCTTTTACAGCTATATTAATATTGAAATGCATCATTATGCTTGTAAACAAAGATGCATTTGTTTTATCATTTTGATCTAAATGAACAGCATAAATATCATTAAAAAATCAGTAGTGTGTCCACAGTAGATCATCTCATGAATTTCCCTTCCTGTTATTTGTTGTAACCTCTAATCTCAACCACAACTATAAATAAACCATAATGGTGGTCTACCCACGTTTTCTAGTGGATATGATTAAAATGTTTAAAACCTCATAATATCCTCATTGCAAAATGAGATCATATTATCTAATCCATCAAACCAAAATCAACAATAATAATTCTATTTAACTTCTTATTCATTAAGTCTATTCCTACTTGGTCGCAATATGTTGTGTCTAAAAGTAAGTGATTATAGTCATACTAATTATCATGTTCTGAGGTAAGATCCAATTAAGTTGTTAAGTACTCTCAATGTTGGGTTCATTCTAGTCCTTAATATTTCTACTGCCAGATTTTAATGCTGCATAAAATTGAGTGAATTTCTATAATGTATATAACTCAAAGACTCAGTCCTCATTATTTATTTGGCCCACTGAGTTAAGCATCCAAATTCGCCACCTCACCCATTGTGCCATTGCTTCTTATTAGAAGTATTCTAACCCAGATATCTTGAAATTACTAAATTCATGGTAAATCAACCACATAGTACTGACACACTGCCAAACTGCTCCTCAATATTCCCTTGTAACAGTAGCATTAAACTGTCATACATACGTTTATCATAGAGAATCTAATGGAGCAATTTCTTTCATTATAGCATTATTTTGGTCAGTCATATTTGTTCCCATGTTGCACTTCATTTTATTGTACTGTATAAAATATTAGCACTCCATTAATTCTCTAAACTCCAAAATAGTAGTTCTAAAAGATAGTTCCCAAAACTCCCTTCTTTTCCTTAAGGGGTTGACAGAGTAATGGGCATAGTGCCTTCTAGCACCAGTAAGAAACACCACAAAAAGTGCCAATACTGGTTCTCATTCAAGACAACCATCCATACCAAGATCCAGAAGACCTAAACAGTCTGATCTGAAAATATTTTTTATTTTGATTTCTTTCAATTGATTTGTATCTTTTCATCATATTGCTAAGATGAGGATTCTCTTTTTTAGAGTTTCAATATAAACAGATACAAAAATTGACATACACTGAATACACAACAGCATTAAACAAAAAATAATACACAAATGTAAAAGGTATAGAAAAAGGGTTTACAGTAGACGTATAGACAAAAACAGGCACATTTCTTGCTCTGCTTCTTTCAGGTTTTTGAACCACTATATTAGAAATAAACAGTGCCTCTGATCATTTTTCGGTAATATCCCACTTTTAGTTGTATTCATAGGCCTAGAACCAAATGGTGGACCTACTCTGCTCACTTCATATTCATAGCAGTATGCACACAAAGTCTTTGGTGAGCAAAAATTGGTATATCATACTTGT
This sequence comes from Triturus cristatus, assembly GCF_964204655.1. Lineage (NCBI taxonomy): Eukaryota > Metazoa > Chordata > Amphibia > Caudata > Salamandridae > Triturus > Triturus cristatus. The sequence continues at coordinate 1,206,108,128 of NC_140591.1, read as the reverse complement.
GGGCACCTATTGGCTTAAAGATAAAACCAGTCTATGCATTTTGAACCCACTAGGATTAGTTGTCAGGTTCTCCTGAGGACGCAGAACAACAAGAGGTAAAAAAACAGAAGAATAAAGAATATACTGTCATTTCCAGGTTCCGAAAAACACATTCAAACAACTCTCAGTCCAATCACTACCTTTACCTCAATCTCTTTATATCAGGCTTAAATCTCCTCGTTCACCATCCAGTGAAGCTAGTCACCAAAGGCAACCCTAAACAAACAATATCGAAAAGCTATTATTAATATTACGTCATGTCAGTAGAAAGTAATCAAAAAAATCAGTGCAAAATGGATGCTTACTTATGTACTGGGTACGGCGATCTCACTTTCACCTTATCCTGTATGAAAAGTGTTGATCACAATAATTCATCTGTTGACAAAAAGCCAAGTGCTACTTGGTTATTGGGAAACATGAAACACCAACATAGGTAAAGCCAAACACTCCAACTGCACAATACATAGCAGTGAAGTTCCCCTCATATTAGTTGAAATGGTCCATTAGCTGGTAAAAGGACCGATAAATCTTTTAAAGACTCTCTAGGCAGGCTGCTCCTTGAAAGATGGGCTCATAAATGAGAGAGGTGTGAGAGGCCATCATGCAAGGCTGGTCCCAAATGTTTTTGTTACTCTACAGGCAAGTTTATCCTTACAGGGTCAACTTGTTAAGTAAAAGAAAACGCGAGACACATCGTGTCTAGCTGATCGCCGTCAGGACTAAAATTAGTTGTTAGCCCGGTTTATATATGAACCATTTACAGTTGAAAAATGGGCCCATTACTCGAAAAAATGCGGGAAGCGGTGTGCATAAATCGTCCCGCATGTGGTTTACTCTGGCGTTCGGGCTGTTTGACACATCAAGAATATAGTTATTATTGCACTCTCGTGTACTACAACGATTATTTTAAAGGAAGGCTACCACAATGTCAAATGTGGGAAGCGGTGTGCATGAATCATACCAGACCAGGTTTACACTCATGGCCAGGCTCGTTAACACGTCAAAAATGTAATTGTTAATGCACTCTCGTATGATGCAAAAATTCTTTAAAAGGAAGGCTACCGCAATGTAAACTTACTTTTTTCTGCTGAGGACTTTCGCGGCTGTGTTACAGCAGCCGATTTTGGGCCGCAAGTGGTTTCTGGTTCAATCTGTTCCGGGTCGCATAGTCTCTCTTCTATTTTCAGTTCTTTTCTTCTTTTTCCACAGAGAAAAAAAAAACTTTATTGGCAACTCCTGTTTTTCCTTGTTGATGTTAGAACAGTTCTTTGACAGAGGCCATTTTCTTGAGCATAAGCCCTGAGAAATTGTTATTGAATTTACAAAGTCTTGTTAATTTAAAGGGCATCCACAGCAGATACACTAATGTAGAGTCAAATACGTCATATAATATTCCAAAGGTGAGAGGGATGCATAACTGCAGGCAGCGTTCTGTAATGCAGAGCCACAGATAACTTAACATGTTATATGTGTGAAAGAACACATAGTTGTAAGATTATAAAGCAATGTGCAGATGTTTATCTTTAAAAACCTTAATGTTATCAGCAGTTCACTGTGAATAAGAATACATCTTGTGAAAAACTGTAAACAAGTAAAATGAATGTAAAACACATCCATACATTACATTTTAAAATGGTATCAAGTCCAAGGAATAGAGTGTATGTTCACAGGTAAGTGATGGAGCGGAGATAAAAAGAGCCTACAAGTTCTGTAGTTCAGTCAGTTCATTAAGCCCATTTGGAGTCGAGTTGAATTTTGCAATAAGAAATGCCTCTTGTTGGCTCCATTTTCACTCCAAATCGCCTCCCAGGTCACTTGCTTCAATGGAATAAATTACTGGCCATCTTAAATCAGTCTCTAAGTGGCTGTTTTCCAGCCGGTGTTACACAAGAGGTGCCGTGACTATATGTTTCCGTATTCGTGATTTTCGGTTCACAAATGTTTTGGCATACTTCTTAGTTCGTCTTCCCGATATACAATTTGCTACATGGACAGATTATTCTGTACACCACGTTTTTAGTTTTGTAGTTTGTGAAAGTATCATGTTTCCAGTTTTTTGACCCATGCAAAATCAGATTACCTTCATTCGTTTGGCTACAACAGACACAGGTACCACATTTGTGATGTCCTTGGATAGGAGGTAAATTCAAGTGGTTATGCGTATCCAACTTAGGTGATGGTTTTGGCAGCGAGGCCCAGACCAGTTGGTTTCTTAGACTATTTCTTTTTTAAAAGCAAACAATGGTCTCTTAGAAGAATTATCCCATTTGGAAATTAGATGCTAATTTTGATTGATGATTTTTTTGAATTTGTTCGATTTGGTACAAAAAGTGGATACACAAACCAATTGATCCAGTTGTGCTTTGTTTTTTTTCTTTAATAGTTCTTCCCGTGGCATCCACCAGGCTCTTTTCATTGACCTTTTTAGGAGTCGTTTGGGGTATCCACGTTCTTTCAATTTACAAATAAGATTGTTGGCATGGAGTTGGAATTCCTCCTTTTCTGTGCAATTCCTCAGAATCCTTCAAAATTGGCCATACGGGAGGTTATCTCTTGAACTCCAAGGATGATGACTGTTATAATTTAAGGCCTTATTTCTGTCCGTTGTCTTTGTGTAGAGTGTCGTTTTGAGATGCTCTCCTGATGCGTACACCTCTACATCAAGGAATGTGATCTGCTTCTCATTGTGGTGGATACTGAATTTGATGTCAGGTGTTCGATCATTAAGCCATTTGTGAAATTTCAGCAGTGTCTCATCCATTCTAGTCCATATAAAAAATATTTTGTCGATACATCTTACCCATCTTGAGATTTGCTGGAAGAATGGGTTGTTGTTGAAGACAAATGTCTCTTCATATTTAGCCATATATAACACAGCAAATTCTGGAGCAAATGGACAACCCATTGCGGTTCCTTCCACTTGGCAGTAAAAATCTTCAACAAACTTAAATTAATTCTGCTTCAGGCAAATTTTGGATAAATCAATAATTAAACTGGTTGGCACTAGTTCAGGTTTAGGTCTTAAATCCAGAAAAGATTCCTTTGCCTCTAGACCATGTTCTTGGGAAATTTCCGTGTACAGAGAAACAACATCAAATGTAACCAATCTCTGTGATGCCTCCATAAACTCAGTATCATCAATTACATTTAAAAAATACATGGTATCTCTCAAATACGATGGAACTTGTTCAAGGAAAGGTTTGAGGAAAAAATCTACGTATTTTGCTATCGGTTCTAAGACCGAATCGCAACCCAACACTATTGGGCTGCCCAGTGGGTGTTGGTCATCCGTATGAACTTTTGGAGCAAATATAGCACCAGTATGTGAGGATGTTCTTTAGTCAGAAATGTTGATTCTTTGGGACCTACAAAACCACATTCTACTCCAAATTCAATGAGTGTCGATATTTCACCATGCATTTCTCTTGTTAGATCATATATATTGATCCGTGTTTTGAACCTGTCTTAAGGCCTCTTTTTGATATTCTGATAAAGACCAAATGACGATCGCTCCACCTTTATCCACGGGCTTGCACAAGTATGCAGACATTGTCATTTAATATTAATTATAATTTATAGGCGATCTCTCAAAATGGCAAAAGTTGTTTTGGTGTTCTAACTATCTATGGTTCTCAAGCTGGGGGCCCCCCGTTCTCAACTCTATTGTTCCATCGCTCAATATCATCAATGATTGGCGCATATGTTTTTCTAATTCTGCTCAAAAAGAACTCATTGGTACCTTTTCAAACAAACATGAATACGTACATATGCCCCTTAGCTACAATCATTGCATACATGTAATGTTTATTGTAATTGTAATATTACTTTCTTTATTCATTACTACACAGTGCATGAAACTACAGCGTTGTCAATTAACTTAAAAATAATAAAAAATGATTAAATTTGGAATGTCCTATGTCACGATTCAAACGCTATACTCACAGTAAAACAAAACCCACAATTTCACTATTGGCTTTTCTAGACTTTTCCCTGCAGAAGTTTAGATAGGATTAGGATCTTTGTGTCCTGTTTCCCCCTGTAAAATGTTTCAAAGTTATTTCTCACTTAATTCAACAAATCTGATTGAATGGTAAAATGACATAAAGCTGTAACTTTGCAAACATGTACTCGGTGCTGCTTGAGACAAAACTGGCCTAAAAACAGTTTTGCCACTAAGACCCTTTGGAGCTGGAAGACACATCCTTGGCTGGGAGATGTAACAACTCTGGATCACAGTATAGTAGCCGCCCCTGAGCCCAGGAGGAGGAGATATGTGATCAAAGCCAACCTTTTAGAAGGTTCTAAAGGAGAGGAGGAAGGGTAAAATGGTGGGGGCTAACCATTTAGAAGAAAATAGCTTGTTCTTCAGCTCCCACTAAGAAAATGTAGGACTGCCTATTAGCACAGCAGGACTTCAGAATGCAGAGACTGAGTCCATTTACATCATCAGAAACTGTTGTGCCAAGTCCTAGTAAACTTACAGTGCCTCACTAAACCCCTAAATCAACCAGGATAACAGGTGATTTTGGCACCCTCTGATACCCAGGGGAATTGTGGCAACAGATCTTATCTTTTTCGTTGTTTACTCATGCAACTCCTTGGTATAAAACACAGGAAAGATATGAAGTAAGTTTTAAATACATTCATTGAAGCAATCATAATCTTGAATAGAAAGAATGAGTTGTGATTATCACGCAAATAAAACAAAGCAAAGTAACCAGCATTGCGAACATGGTGAAAAGAATAAACAGTGCAACCATGGCCGTTAGATTTCTATATATCCCTACCTAGCTCCACCCCTATTCTGAGAGCATAATGGGTGTACCCTCTGCTAGATCTCTTAGGATAGCCTGTGACCCCATACCTGGATTTGGATTGGCAATCCCTATCTGCAGGATCAGCATAGAAGATCAGCATTGGCAGAGCTGCATGTCGAACAAGACATTTGTCCCAGGACCATTGTGGCTGGAGTGCCCTGTCTGACCCACTAAGTGGCAGTTTACAGTTTATATAATAAAACCAATGTTTTAGGGATACAGCCCTGATGCAATGATGTGTGAAGATGTTAGAAACTGTCACCGAGCAGACAATGCCTATTCTAGGTTATCTCATTCTATGTCCTACTCTTGAACGAAGAGTACAGACTGTGTAGCAGGAAAGGCTTACTAAAAACAAGCAGCATCTGCAGGGTTACATTAGGATCATATCGTCACAATGAAATATGTAAAAAGTAACGGGGCTGAGACGAAGTCTGCTAAAATGTGTAAAATGTGAAACTAAAGTGAGAACCTAAGTGGGCCTAAAGAGGCTTCACCACAAGCTATCTGAGAGCGGACGGAACAGTTGACAGACCAAGTCCTGCCAAACTGCTGGGTATGTATTAACACTCCAATGGTGGTCACAATTGGCTTTGGAGTGTAACGTAAAGTAAAGCAAAGCAGCACAATGCGCTATCTTACATTGTAGTTACATTGATCAGTCCTTCTCAGTAAGTTTCCAAAATGTGTAAGTTTTAATCAAGAATGAAGTGAAGAAAGTCCAGCCCATTTTTAGGTTAACAATTCACTGGTTAAACTATAAAAGTTCCTCAAATCTTGATTGTACAGTTTTTGTGATGCTCTGGCAGCTGGCAAGTGTTCCTTTTCACCTTAATGAGATTTTTTCAAGGCTGTAATGGTAACAAGAGTGCACATGTAGCGAATTGTACCAATATGTGTACTGGTGATATGTTTAAATGAAATGCATGTCAAAAAGTGGAATTGACCAGGCATGAGAAAGAACAAATCAATTATATTTCTAAAATTGAATTAAAAGTAAAAATAAATAATTCTATTTCTACATTATTTCATATGGGGTTCTATTTTAAGTCTCTGTCTCCATCATTTTCTATGGGCGGTGGTGCAATGCCAGTGGTTGGCCCAGTGTGGTGCTGGATTTACCTCAGGACTGAGATGTAGTACATTTAAGTATGTTTTAGGTCCTTTTTGGATGTATTAACTAGGAGTTCAGTTTGTAGCAATGGGCTTACTCTTCTGTGGGTAGACGTTTGTCTCTCCTCAAAACCCTCTAACTCTCTGTTATGTCCTCCTTGGACTTCCCAAAGCCCCTCCCATTTAGAAATAATTATTCCCCAGTTTTCAGGCACTCTCCCAGTCTTCCCATATTTATGTTTAAAAAGAAGGATAATGTGTGCGAAGAACTCTACAGTCGGGGTGGAAATCTACACACTGAAAACATAGGCGAGGTGGAGCATGAATCTCCACATGTAGGGTTGTGAATAGTATTTTGGTGTATGCAAGTAGTACTATTGTAGTTCTATTAAACATACTTCAAAGTGCAGCTTGTGAATATTCTCCACTATGTTTATTAAGGTGTCACCCCTCACAATTAGTACTTCTGCACCTAAAAGGCAAGTAATGAAAATGATCAATCCCAGCGGAATTACCAGATCTGCAGAAATATTATGAATACTGCTTATTTCACCTGTAAAGAAATAAGGAATTACTGGCATATTCAGGCATGGATTTACAGATTGTCCCATTAATGCCTAATTTCTAATGTGGCCTTCATGGTCCCAATGGTAATTGGCCAGTAAATCCATTCTACTGAGGGTTAATCCCCCCTGCTATTTGTAACTTCCAGGGGTAGTTTTGTCTGATTCTTTTTGCCATTTGTAATTTTTGTAATGGAGCACATAGTCTGCTCTTTAGTACCCGAGTAGCATTGTAAGAATCAATTGCAAGATGTTTCTAGCACAATTTCTTACCATAAGCTCAATGCAATCCTGATGAATTTACACAGTACCGCTCAACGTTTTGTCAATTTGGCCTATAGGAGTATTGAGTTCTCTCAGTGCTTCCTCGTATGCCCTGTCACGTGCTAACCTGTGCAATGAAAAATATATCCAAGAGGAGTAGCAAAAAATCTGTCACGGACCCAAATTCTATGGGACAGATTTACAAGGAATTGATGCATCAGCAGAGATGCAGCAGTTTTCTTGCATCACCTCCGAATGTCCTTGCGCCACTATGGATGCGCTGTATTTACAATACCGTGCTCCATGGCGCAAGTATTAACAGATGCATCAGAAATTCTGACGCATCTGTTGGCGCAAAAGTGACGCATTGCTGGAGTTGCTCAAGAAAGTGACGCAACTACAGCAATGCGCCACAATAGATGGGTGAGTCCCATTCAAAAAGCCCTGCGTCATTCCTTATGCCTGGTCTGAGCAGGCGTTGGGATTTTGACGCAGTGAAGGCATAGAGTGACACAGTGAAATCTTGTACATTTCACTGTGTCAGTTCTACATAGCTTTTTGCAAGGGAACACCCACCCTGCATACATTATAGCTGATGCAGGTATAAGGTGACACAGGGCTTTACAACGTGACACATCTCCCTAGATGGAGACCGAGGCAGCATGGGGGCAACCTCTAAGGATGCCATCTTGGTATATGCCAGCTCACCCTCGGCACAAGGATCGTGTTAGGGGTGAAAATGCATGGTGTTTGATACCAAACATGACTGGATTTGTTGGTACCATAATAGAGCTCGCTAGCACAAGGTCGCCTGGTAGCTGGACCATGTTAACTTATGAACCAACGTTCACTTACAGTTATCTTCAATGGAAAGTCACTGTAGGAACATGTATGCTTGCACATACATGTCCATACCATTAATATAATGCACCCTACCTCCTGGGCTAAAGGAGGGATACCTTACTTATAGTAAGGCAGTGAGGTGATCCTGTCACACATGCTGTGTGAAGGGTCAATCTTTAGCAGGGAAGCTGCTCTTGCAGGTTGCCATGGCAGACCTGCGGACCTCTTTTACTCGGGTCACTCAGGGTGGCACAAATAGTACTGCAACCCTAGGGGCCCCTTTAACACCCTCGTCCTGGGTACCATTGGAATGATCTACTAGGGACTCATAAGGGGCGGGTTAAAGCATCTTGCCAGTTTATTTATTTATTTACAGTTTTATATAGCACCAACATGACCCAAGAGGATATCAGATCACTTTACAAATGATCAGTGTGAGATAAAGTAAATGCAGACAATAATCAATAATAATAATCACAGTAATAGTGCAGTAAGTAGCAGTCTCCAGGCGGTGGTGAAAAACTCCCATTAGTCCAACATAGCACTTTGTAAATGATCAGGGTGAGAGAAACAGGTAAGGCAGGCAATAATAAACAATAATAACAATTACAATAACAATACAGAAACTAGCAGTACCCAGGCGGGGTGAAGAACTCCTTTTAGACTTACAGAACGATCGACTGAACAGACCACAATGTTGGGAGATAGACCACAAGTTTGGACCGTGTGCATTATCGGTGTCGGAGAGTATAGATCAAGGAGGCTAGAACAAGAATGTGTTCAGCAATAGCACTTTCACTTGTTTTTTGAAAGATGCAGGTGAAGGACTAGCTTGGATTTCAGCTGGTATGGAACTCCTGATTCTTGCGGTAATGCCAGAGAATGCTCAATTGTAAGTTTTCTTCTTCTTGAATTTCTGTGGTTTCATCACTAAGTAAAGACGTGGTGCTTCTTGAGGTTCTAGAGCCACCAGACAGTTCCAGTTTTTCTTCAGTGTACCTCAGGGTGTTGGAGTGTATGGCATTGTGTGTCATGCAGACAATTTTTAAATTAATTCTTGCCTTGCAAGGGAGCCCGTTTAGTGATTTCAAATCAGGTGGGATGTTGTTATTGCGTTTAGATCCAGTAGTCAGCGTTGCAGCTGAGTTGAGGGAAGCCCTAAGGAGAGCTACATTTTCATTCTCCAGGACGGAAATCACTAGGGCTTGAGCAACTGACTTGAAGACATCAAGTGGAAGGGTTTGATTTTCCTAAAGATGCTCATTTGGAAGTTAACATCTCTGGTGGCTGAGCTGATGTTCTTCTGCATGTTCCAGCTCTTGTCAAGTGTTATTTCCAGTGATTTCGTGGAATTGACAATGTGCATAATGCAATTGAGAGTTGTTAAATATTTCACCCATCCAGCTATGTTGAGAAATTGTTTGGGGGGTGCAATTAAAAAGAATTCGATTTTGAGAGTATTTACCTTGAGGTGGTTGCAGGTCAACCAATGTTGAGTTTTTTGTAAAGTTGCATTGAGAAACCTAATATCTTCAAGGGAGGAGATTTTCAGGTAAAGTTAGGTGTCATCTGCATACATGTGATAATTGATGTATGATGATTTCATAAATAGGCTTATAGCCCGCTGTAGCGGGCTATACCGGCTATCAAAGGCCCGCTCAAGCGTTAAATTAGGATCATATTGTTTAACATAGGAGCGGGACTTTAATCGCCGGTATAGCCTAGATACGAAAGGATATAAGGCTATTAGAAAATTCTGCCACTAGAGGGCAGAATGTTGGACCAAATTAAGGCCTCACGGAGCGCGAGGGGATTGAAATCCCCTCGGGCTCCGAGAGGCCTGTGTTTAAATAACATTGGAAGGTTGCTTTGCGGGCCTTTACCTTCCCGTAGAAGCACAGAGCACTCCATTGTCTGCAATAGAGTGCTCCACATTCCAATGTTCTAATTTTGGTTAATGGCTGCATTAACAGGTTAAAGAGAGTGGGTTAGAGCTAACCCTGGGCGTAGTTTGCGAAGTAGCGCTACGCGTAGCTACGCAAAGTGCACTTCGCACTACGCGAGCTATGCGTAGCACTTCGCGAACTGCGTAGTACCCTGTTCGCACTGTGCAAGAGGCCATTTTCAATGATTGCGCAGTGCGGACAAGCATCCGGCACTGTGCAATCATTGAAAACGGCATCTTGCACAGTGGGAGCTGTTGTTTTCTGCCGCTCGAGTAGATTTTTACTCGAGCGGCAGCTTTCTCAATGCGGACTGGTGGTTTCTCATCGCGAGCGGTCGCGAGCATACCGACCACTCGCAATGAGACACCTGACCTCCCCGCGTTGAGAATCTCGCCGGGAGGTTTATTTTCCACGCTCGCAATCGCCAACTTGATGTTGCTGATCGCGAATGAGGAAAAAGTCTTGCCGGGATGTCATTTTGCTTGCTTGCGGTCGCCAACTTGACGTTGAGGACCGCGATCAAGCAAAAAATGACCGCTGCACAACGCAACGCTACGCTACGCTTGTTTGCACTGTGCTACGTGCAATTCACGTAGTGCGAAGTAGCGCACACTTTGCAAACTACACGAGCGTAGCGTAGTGCTTTGCCCAGGCTTAGTTAGAGCGAGGAACACTGCGGAACTCTAAATAAGACAGGTTTGGAGTTGGACAGGGAATGATTAATCTTTATTCTTTGAGAACTATTGTGGAGGAAGGACGCAAGCCAGTCTAGTATGGGCCCCGAAAGCCCCATCCTGTGTTCCAGTAATGCAAAGAGGCTGTCATGTTTGACCATATCAAATGCTGATGAGAAGACGAGGAGGATTAGAAGGCAGGATTCCTTTTGTTCATGCATTTATAACACGAAATCAAGTATGTGAGCTAAGGCCGATTCAGTGATGTTTCACTGACAGAAGCCGGACTGGTATTGGTCTAAGAGTTGGAATTGATGTATTTGATTGCATAGCTGGGTATGGACATATTTTACGAGGAGCTTTGAAAGAATTGGGATGCTAGTGATAGGGTGAAAGTTATTTAGATCAGTGTGGTACTGCGTTAGATTTAAAAAAATGGGGGAGTTTCTGTCCAGACTTGAGGCAGTCTGGTATAGGGCCTTCATGTAATAAAGGTTTACAATTTTAGTCCAGAGTGGGAGAAGAGAGGTATTAATCTCACTGAAGAGATTCGAAAGAGGCGGATTGTTGAAGTGGTTGTAAGGTTTAAGTGCTGACAAGATTTTTAGTATAGCAGTTTCATCAAAGGTTTAAATGAACAACCAAGGCATTATTTTTGGGAGTGTGTGCAGGATGCTCAGGCCACACGGGTGGGTGTGGGATGATATGTGAAAGCACCAGGAGGAGAGCCAATGCAGTCTGTAAGTCCCTTTCAAACTTTTCTGTCTTTTCCAGGAAGAAGGTGGCAAGTTCTTCAGAGTTAGGCTGTGGATTAGACCCAGAAAGAGGATTGGATTGCCTATTTGATTTAAATATAACCAGTGCAAACAGATTTTTAGGTCAGGTCCTGGCTTCATTTAGCTGTTTCCTGAAGAAGTTGATTTTGAGCTATGTATGGGCTTGTTGTAAATTCTTTTTCAAGATCTCAGGTGCTTGAGGTGTTTGAAAGAGGGGGAGAATCTCTATGACAACCTTAGATTGTGCCTTTCAGCGTTTAGTCGACCATTGTACTAAGGCTTGGAGTTTTTGGTGGACACTCTTTTCAGCTGGAGGGGTGCCATAGAGTCTAGAATGTTTGTAATTGAATTATTGTAACGATCATTAAGGAACTGGACATCTGACGTCCTTAAGAGAGGGTAGGATGTAATTGCTAATAGATGTCAGTTGATTCAAGTTTATGTTTTGAGTGTTTCTGTTCCAGTGTCTGTTTTTTGTTATTTGAGCCTTTTTTAAGGTCCGCGATTCAGTGAGGAGGAAAGTGTTGCAGTGATGGTCCATCCAATCACATGGAACAGTAGACTCAAGTTGAATGGAATTGGCCTTAGAGATGATTAGATCCAAGGTTGCTCCCAGGTTGTGGGTAAGACTGTCACAGATTTGGATAACTTTTATGTCAGATCGAAAGGTTTTTAAGCTAATCCCTTCTTTGTCATTTGAGTCATTCCAGTGGAGGTTGAAGCCACCAAGGAAGAGCTGGTACCAGTGTGGACCAGAGTTGGTCGTGATGATTTCAATATTTGTTCAATGAATGGGATGTTATCTCCTGGATGGTTGTAAAATGCCTGCAATTTGCATCAAGTTCAATCTTTACTCAGAATATGGATGCTTAGATATTCACACAAGGTGATAGTAATGTTTCTTACTTGCTTCCCAGAGCGATTGTAGTGGTGAAAACAGGCGATACCTCTACCAGGTCTGTTTGGTCTGTTTAATCTGATGATGTCAAAGGTAGGCAGTACTAGAATGACGAGAGTTGTTGTGGAGGAGTCATTTAGCCATGTTTCAGTCAAGACTATGAGGTCGAGATCATGCGTAAGGACAAGGTGAGCAATATCCGCTGCATGTTTAGAAGTCGATCTGTAATTGAGTAGCATACATTTCATGTGGGGTATGGTAAAAGCGAAGGGAGCCTGAGTGATGGGATGTTGCTTGAGGTTGGAATTGGTAACCACTCTGCGCTTGGGCCTAGAATCTCTATGTGGATTCGACTAGATTGTTTGGATTTGACCCAAGTTATCTGACATGTCGTAGTGTACAGATTTGTATGATAGGAGAAGGGAGTAAATATCATTCTCCGATAGTGTTTCTTTCATCCTGAGGGGCCGGGTGGAGGTGTTGGGGTACGGAATTGTCTTCCAGAACAAATGAGGAGACGTTGCGGTAACTGAGATATCATTGGATGTGGGGGGTGACATCCTTCTCACATTATTGTTGTTGGATTGTGACAGGGAGTGTCTATTCTTACCCAGCGGCCTGGTGGAACTATAATAATTAGCTGGCTTGGAGGTGATGGAAATTAAGCTTTGTACATCAGCCTTAAGTTGATGAGTCTCCAGAGAGATCTCAATATGTTTGGAGTCAATAGTAGTGTGGGAACAGGCGTTCTTGATGTGGGTCAGCGGAACAGGAGAAAGGGTGCTCTGGTCTATGATGTTAAGTAGCGCCTGAGTTGGAAGAACCGAGGAGGGAAGGAGGAATAGAGATGGAGTTGTGATTGAGGGGTAGGGGTGTGGGGCTCATGAACTGGTTGGTGAAGAGTGCTGAGGAGATAGGAGGCATGTGATGCTTTATACTAGGCGGGAATCAGCAATTCCTGAAGGAAAGGGACCAGCTGTGAATATAAGAAAGGGAAGTTGAAATTCATTAGATCAAACTAGATTATGAAATTAGGAAGGTAAAATCCGGGTGAGCGGGATTGAGGGGATGGGGTGAACAGTGGCCTAGGATGTGGTCCGTCGGCTGCGCTGTCACCTCTGGTGCAGGAAACCAGGGTTCGAGCCTCGAGGTCGTGTCCACATCCTGTGATTCTGGGCAAATCACTTAATCTCCCCGTGCCTGAATGTGTAATGTAAATACGGTGCTATGTAAAGCACTCCAATACCTTCGGGTCGAGTTCGCGCTATATAAATATGCAAAAAAAAAAAAAGGGCTCAGAGATGAGTAGAGATAAGCTTGGACATTTAATAAACTATACCAGTCCGGGAAACTAAGCAGAATTAGTGAACAACATCATTCTAACACCGGAGACACTTAAGAGCTATAGAACATGACAGTTAGGGGTGGGCGACAAACTGCGCACCGCCCGTGGAGTTTGCGGAGTTTAGAGCACTCTGCGCTCTGCTTGGAGCGTGGAGTTCAGAAAACTCTGCAAACCACTATCAGAGCAGAGTTTCTCGGCACGCTCAGCTCACCCCTACATCACACACTGTTCCAGTAGGCGTCGATGTGCAACCCTGAGGTCTCTTCTCAGCTGAAGGGCTTGGGGAATTGTTATCCACTCATTTCTCCTCCCACAGCCACCATTTCGCCACACACACCGGGGAAGGTAAAAAAAAGTTAATTCAAGGAAATACATAGGACTTGAAAGGAAAGAACGACAAGAGAAGGAAAGGAAATAAGGAACAGAGGAGGACTGGCAATGGGTGGTGGTGATCCTACACTCCTGTAGAAAGCTGAGAGGGAGGCTGGTGTTGCTGCTTCTGTGCTGTAAACACAGAGCCCAGCTGATACCGTCACTCCAGAGGGTCCTCTCGCCATGTGTTATTTCAAGGCTGCCTAGCCAGCCACTGCCCTACAAACCATTCTGACCGGCCATGAGTGCCTCTTACCAGGCAGCTGCGGCACCTCCTGGGTGCCCCTCCCATGGATGGACTTCCCTGCTACCCAAGAGCCTGATTGGCCTGCTCAACTTCAGCGGAGACTCAGGATGGCATGACCTGGAAGGAGTCTACTCCCAGAAGTCCTGCATCCAGGACAAGCAGCGCTGTGGAGGTCCCTCCAGGGGCAGCGCCCAGCTGCTGCCCAAGCCCCCCACATGGACACAGCCTTGGCCTCGCACAGAAAATAGATGGTGAGTATTTTGGGTGAGGGTCTGGAAAAGGGGTATTGATTCTATGCACATGTTTGATAATGAGGCTGGGCCGCTGTAGTGCCCGCATTAGTATCACAGTGTTTCTTAGGAAGGGGTGAGGCCTGGAGCACCTCAAGTAGGTATATTTAATTTTTTGAAATAACTTTGGGGAAACGTGTGGCATGAGGTGTGTGTTTGGTTTGTTTTTGGTTCAAAGGCTTATACATTTCTTAGAATAGCTGACTTCACTTGCCACCTACTATTGCAGCGCGAGACCAACTCCAACACCACAATCCTCCCTGCGCCGCAGACCCGCTGTCACGCACACTCATTCATACACGCATTCATTGGTGGGCCCATAACACCAACTCACACACTTCACCATCCATGAGTCTGCGCACACAGGAGGGATGAGAAATGCAAGCGCTGGACATGTGGGGGGTACCTTATTACCTATAGGAAAATATTTACAAAAATTACATTATGTACATCTGCATCTGTAGAGTCCTAGCTTTAACATCAAGGCACTCCACCCACTTGGTCGATGGACCAATTAGTTGGATTGGTTGATGGTGATTGTCAAGACCAGCTTAACCTCACTACAACAATATATTGAATTGCATAATTAATTGACTCTAAAAGAATCATGAACACCTGAAATCATTTAAAAGATTTTATGTAATTAATTTGCATAAAGGAAATTATCATTTATTCTCTCACTATTAATTTTCACTTGAGCATTGCCATTTTTTCAGGACATAAATCAAGAAACTGTTTAATAAAATCATGAAGAGAAAATGTAGGTTTGCATTCATTTCATTATTCTCAGTAGGGTTAAACATTACACCTTTTGTCATGTAACTGACAGAGGGTTCCAAAATGAAGGATCAGTGAACCATAGTTAAAAACATGCATTTAATTCTAAAGATTTCCTACACTAAAACCTTCCTACCCAGCACTAAAACCCCAACTTACTTAATAAACCCTTGACCTCCTCAACGACTTCTCTCACCCAGGCTAGTGTCCTGCAACGATCTCGAACCTACAGGGGTCATCAGTGCACAGTCTGGCATAATTCCAAGCTCCCAGCATCTCTCCAAAGCAGCTTTTTCTCCTCCGCCTTCTCTGATACTAAACCCCAATTTTGGTCAGATATTTATACTGTGTTTGCTGGCTCTCTACCCTCAAATGTTTCAACTCTTGTTGTTTCCCTTGCTCTGATTGGTCATGACAATGCAGTTTTTAGCTCTCAGGATGTCCGTTCATAACAATGTATTTCTCAGCTCCCAGGATGTCCATTAATACCAATGTAGTTCTCCGCTCCCAGGATGTCCGTGAATAACTTTATGTTTGACAAGCTGATAGATACAAATTCGACTGTCCACAGTTCAATAGCAGGCATTCAAAGGTTCATTGGCAGGGATTCAACTGTTCAGTGTCAGGGATTCAGCTGTTTCCACGTGGTCATTCTTTGGCAGGCATTCGACTGTTTCTCTTTGGGAGGCATTCAGCTGTTCTCGTGCTATCATTCTGGCTCTCAGCCACTACCGCATGGCCTCGAACATAGTCAGCTGGAGTTGCAAAGTTCAGTGGAGCACAGTGCATGCACGAGGTTCCTGCAGCCAGATGATGCAAGCATTCTCTACTGCGCAGAACCGGGAAAAACGAAGCCATCTTGAAACTGGCCACCAGCCAAACTATGATAAACACACACAAAGAAAATGTGAATACACAGAAAATAAGTGTTTTCTGTCCCCCCAACCCCCAGGGCTAATATTTATCCCCTAAAAACTGTTACCTAGCAGAAAAGCATCACACTGAAAGCCATTAAAATGAAGCAAAAGCAGCATGCAATGCACAATGTACACTACAACATAGAAATGCACTATTACACTATTTAAATGCGCAAAATAGATTAAACGTGCGTTTTACACCATTAATTAATGTGTTAATAAAACCTGTTAATGCAGAGCATTTCCCACATGTAATGTGTGTGTTTGGTTAAAACACAGCAAACAAAATTAATATATTACTTTGTTATATCACTTTCCTGAAATGCTTTCTTGTGAAAGGGAGGCATTGCTGGTGCTCCTCCAGGAATGCCTCCAGACTCTGTTGGCCCATGCCTGCGTTACCAGGTGTACCCATTCAGAGTAGGGCTGTTTAGGCTCAGTTGCAGGCCCCTCCCACTACCACAAGCCCGTACAGATGATGCAGCCATCCTGGCAGAAGGAGGGCTCTCACCTGTGAGCATTACATGCAATACTTTGACTGCTTGTGGAACTCTGCGGAATTCTGCAGTTTTTCAGTAACTCAATGCAATTCCACAAAGTGAAACTCCACAAGCTCCGCACAGCCCTAAAGATATCCTACTTTCATGTCCATAAGATGGACATGCTGAGTCCTATGTCGATATCTAGATTCCTAGACTCCTAGTGGTGCCACCATTTTAGATTGGGCAGGTACCTTTCAAAGGGGGGGATCAATCCAAGATGAAGGGCCCACAAGGTCCAGACAGAGCCCTTTTACACCACAAGGGCCCCTAACACAATCAGAGAAAATAAGGCCCTCCTCAATCAGACCCTGAGACAACAGTGAAGGAAATCCTCATGAAAAAGTGTTAGTACAAGCCAAGCAAAAGTTTCAAACGAGTTGCATAAGGCGTCTGAGATTTGGGCTCAAGGTTGCATTGTGTAATCATCACCACTAGCTGTAGAGCGACCGGGCCCTCTTTGTAGAGGCGACCCCGGGTTTGCCAATGACAGGTGGGGTTAAAACCTGACTATGCGGTAACAAGGATGATCATCAGGTGAGAGTCCAGCCTTAATATTGTTGTCATTGGGTGGAGTCCAGAACAACGTAGACTTCCACCGGCGTACCTGGCTGTGGAGCATGCCAATAAAGAAGGAGCAGCAAGGGGGAGCTGTGATGGGCGGGGTTGAGAGAAGAGATACGCATCAGTTCCAGGGAGAATCCAGCATGCTTCACAGGCAGGAGAGAACCACTGGGCCAGCTCCCAGGAGGGTCAGAAAAGGCCTGACACCAGTCTTCAGTAGAGTGGATACAAAAGGACCTGTTCACAATGTGAACAATTATTTAATACATCCGTTCCGGTTGTCATACGTTTTAGACACTCTTTTAAGCTTGCGATTATTTCGTCTAAGCTATACAACGGTGTAGTTCACTCAAAAGAAGAAAGGTGGAGAGAAATATTTTGCATACGAGGTGAGTCAAAATGACTGTCAATGTGTCTAAAACTAATGTCTCCAACACCCAAATATGGTGAAAAAAGAGTGAGGAGGAGTGTTGGTGCCTCACGGTAGCGCCACCAGGGAGGGTTAAGCAGGATGGTACTCGCCTGCTACCTCAAATTCTCATCATCAGCTACCAACACTCCAAAAGCAAGAAAATTGTGTAAGGAAAACAATGATTGACGGTGCTGAGGTGTGTGATTAAAGAAAGAAGAACTGTGCTATAGTGTGTGCACCGTATTGAACCCCTTAGTGATATACACTAATATCAAAAATTGAGCTAGATCACACTGGCTTGCATATTTTATTCTAAGCTGCGTGATTGCTCATATGTTTAAAATGCATTGTTTTCCTTACACAATTTTCTTGCTTTTGGAGTGTTGGTAGCTGATGATGAGAATTTGAGGTAGCAGGCGAGTACCATCCTGCTTAACCCTCCCTGGTGGCGCTACCGTGAGGCACCAACACTCCTCCTCACTCTTTTTTCACCATATTTGGGTGTTGGAGACATTAGTTTTAGACACATTGACAGTCATTTTGACTCACCTCGTATGCAAAATATTTCTCTCCACCTTTCTTCTTTTGAGTGAACTACACCGTTGTATAGCTTAGACGAAATAATCGCAAGCTTAAAAGAGTGTCTAAAACGTATGACAACCGGAACGGATGTATTAAATAATTGTTCACATTGTGAACAGGTCCTTTTGTATACAGTGCATTGAGTGGGGGATGACCTGTTCTCTGCCCCTTTAGCTCCTTATTGTAGACTGGTTCAGTAGAGTGGAACCAAAGAAGGGATCGACACTAAGCCCAGCCTCACAAGTGTACAGTCACTCACCATAGACATGCGAAGACTATTTGAGAACAGAGGTTGGTGTCTGATCTCAGCCTCACCACGAGTGAGGCATCGCACTGGCCAGGGACGATACAATTTGGGGCACAGGGTCTAGAATCAGAGGAACGCTCGCAGTCATCCTCTGCATGACCATCAGGCAGCTCAAGAGCGGCTCAGGAGAACCACTAGAGCAGCGACCGGCTGCATGAAAGCAACATTACTCAGACTAGCAAGAACGCAATCATAACACAATACAGCTTGAAGGCCATACCCCTCAGCTAGTGAGAGATACATCAAAATTGAGTCCCGAGGGTCAATACAGGGCTAACGGAGCTAACAAGCCAACATGGGCATGTAGGCACTTCTGGTTTCTCTTGAGAGATAATCCAAACTTGCCTCTGTTAAATTTGGGTGTAGAAGAAGGGTGGATGGCAGGGTTAGCACCGGGATATACACAGATTAGTGATCCTAACCCAGGAGCTTAGATGCTGAGCTCCCTCTCGGCTGCCATCTTGCCCAACCAAATTCGCCAATCACCCTACCTTTGAGAGAAAGAGCACTGGCATTGGGACCTGGTTAGCAGACTTCAGTGCACTGTCAGAGTTGAAGGCCAGCATCTAGCAGGTCAAATGGGGGCAAAAATTGGGGGAAATCTGCAAAAAGTCCAGTTCCTACAGCAAGCATCCAGTCACAGTGGTTGCTCCCTAAATAGAATTTGTGCTTCACATGTGCCATTGCATATTCTGCCCTATCTAATTCTAAGCGCTTGAGGAGTAGTTGCATTTTTTCCAGCTCCCTCTACACCCAAGGAGCTCCAGAGTGTTTGTGTATGGCCTTGAGTTCTAAGACTTTCTGCTCTAAGCTCTGTCATTTCTCCCTGTAGTGTTAATTGTCAGATACTGATATGGCTATGGGTTCCTCCTGTATCACTGCTCTCACTGCCTCCCAAAAAGAGGCTAATGGTGTGTCCCTATTATCATTGGTTTGGAGGAAATCAGCAATCACTTTGGGAATGGATGTAATCGTGGATTGAGATTTAGGTAGACTCTTCCTAAGATGCCAGAATGATGTCCTTATCTGACTATTGTCAATTCGTGCCTCCAGAATCAAAGGAGTATAATCTGATATCGATTGGCGCAATGAAGGTGTCGCAATCAAGGGCCTGTAGGGCTGAGGTTGCTAAAAATGGTCGATACGGGCACATGTTTTGTGGGCTGCGGAATAGAATGTATAGTCCCATGTGTTGGGATGAGAGGTCCGCCATATATCGCTGAGACCACATTTGGCTAACCGTCATATCCCATGTGCTGAAAAGGCCCCAGATTGTTCAAAGCATTAGCCAGAGTGGTCCATCTGATGAATATCTTTGGACAGCAAATGGGTGTCCTGTAGGAGACATATATTGCCACACACGCGTTCCAAAAGGGGAAGAACATCTGCTCATTTGGTGGGATTATTGCGGCCTCTTACATTAAGGCTTGTTACTTTAACTTCCAGGAAGTTGGTCATGGGGTTGAGGCCATAACAAGCTAGTGTGAATCCTGGGAATAAAAACGGCCTGCATGGGGAAGACATAGGGAAATGCAGACCATTCCAGTATGCCCATTAGTGCCAGGAATAGACCATGTGTACTGAAAGAATAAAAACCTACAAAAACATTTCCCTAAAATCGACATGAACATAACCATAATGTGGAGAAATCCATTGCTGATGGAAGCTTTCACTTTGGGCTAGGCTGGCAGTTTAGAGATGCTAGTCAAATAGTATGTGTTGACAATCACCCCTCCGCCACCTCAGGCCATACAAAGAAGAAGGTGGATCAGTTCGGCATGTGTTGCCCAGAGACAAATTGAGAGTGGAATGCTTGTCATGGAATGTCCCCATCTGCACCTGAAGCCTGGCTGTCTAGCACTGCCTGGCCCATCTGTGTGCGCTTTTTCAGTCCAGGGTGAGGTCTCTGTTTGCACTTTCCCGCCCTCCAGGACAGTGCCGGGGTCATTTACCCCCAGGGAGAGACAGGCATGGATTTAGGAAGATGATTTTTTGACAATCCGAGGACATTGCAGACATCCCGAGTGTCTTGAGTTGTTGAAGCAGACCCTGCCGACGAAAGACCATCTTGAAGGGGTGCCCCCAGCAGTCCGTATCTTTGAAGCGCATAGTCAGTTATTGGTGTGAACTCCCTGCAGCGCTGGAGAGTGAGGAGTGAGACATTCTGGTAAAGACTAATTGTGGGGCCGCAGAAATTGATGGGTTATTTGGTTTTGGCTGCCTTCAAAATGTCTTCTTTAATTTGAAAGGCATGCACACGGGCTTGGATATCTGGTCACCTGGTGTTGGGGCCCACTGATCAGCCAACCCGCTGGACTCTATCAAGCTGTAGATCTGTGTCCTCTTCTCAATCCAAGGTGGAGTGAAAGAGCGCCTTGAGTGTATCTTCGGATGTCGGAGCCCTTCGCTCCCATAGGGAGGAATCTGAGGTGAATATTGTTGTGGAATAATTTACTTTCGAGGTTCTCTGCTTGGGCTCTGAGGTCATTGTGTTGTTCATTTAGGTGGATGACTTTTTGGTGCAGCATTTCCACATTCTCGCCTCTTGTAATATCATTATCCTCCAGAGTAGAGACCCGTTCCTCCAATAAAGACAAGTCGTGTCATAGGTCTTGCATGTCCTGAGAAAGGCCCTTTTTAAAGTCTTGGATATTGGTCTTCGGCGAGTTGAGAGGCTAATAACTCCCATGTCACCAGGGCTTGGCCGGAGTATGATGCTCCTTCCAGATTAGCCACAACCGTTCCGGAGGTGGGTTTGTGAAGTGTGTCCAAACCCTGTGATTACTGGCGGGGCGAGGGCATGTCACCACAGCACTCCCCTGCAAGCTATCTTATTCAGGTAAAGCCAATGTAGCGCTGGCCTGAAGTGGTCTATATGGCTGAGAAAGGTTTTTCAGCTCTAAGTGTGAGCAAGAGTTCAGTAGAGGGCCCCTGGATCGAGCTTGGAGAAGACAGTATGGTTATGCACGGCACCTCGAGAGTGGCAACCCGGTTCCTCAATCTTAGTGATCCCCATTTGCTGCAGTCTCTACGCCGTGTTCCAAAGGCAGTCAAGTGCCTGCCCCGCCCCCCTCGGTGATGTGACTGTGGCGCAGTGTGATTTGTATTCACCAGGTCATCTGTGCAGCCCCCTCATGTCAGGCAGCAGGTTTCACAGCTTCCAATCTTAGCATTCCTAACCGCTATGTGGGAATGGTGCAGGCCACAATACAGGGTAGGGCCTGGGGTACCCGTTGATGTCACCTTTTTTGCTGCCCTTATGTGTTGCTCTTTCCGGGGTCAGAGGGTTACTTGAAAGATAGCTCCCAGAGGCAGGCCCAGGGCTCTGTGCGCAGTAGATGGAAGCTAGACCCAGGCACCCCCTTCACTGCTGCGAGTCTCAGACAGTCCAGGTGACAGCAAGTCCCTCACCTGTAGATAGTAAAGTGCTGGGGTCCAGTAGGACCCGCTCCGGGAGAGGCTGACCTCAGATTGTCGCACTCATGGAGGTCCGGGAGGTGGCAGTAGGGTGACAAATCATGAGGCCAATGTGGCGCACGGGTGCTCCATGTGGGTGGCACGGTACAGCAGGGAGTGTCTGATGCTCATGTGGTTCAGATGGTTTTTTTCTGTGTGAACCTTCTACAGAATATGTTTCCCAAACACTGGGCCTCGCACCCCCTACACCCGGCCAGCCAGATGCTGTATGCTTGATGTCACACCGGGCTTGGGCCCCTCCCCAAGGCAACAGGCCAGCAGCGCTGCATAAGGGGCACTCACTGCCTTTTCAGTAATGACCAGGACAGCACAGGCCACAAGCTCTTCAGGCACTCACCCCAGCTGTCGGAGCGAAGGGGGCATCGGGGATGTTGGGTTCCCAGAGGGCCTTCCATGGTCCCCGTTGTAGCTGCAGGAGAGTGACATATTTGCCAGGGATCGAGGAGGCTCGCCAAAGGTAGAATTGCTGTCTGAGGGCCCAGTACTCCAGGCGTAGCTATCAGAACACGGGGAAGGCGTCTCTGCCGCAGCCCAGGGGAACCTGTGTAGACGGCACTATTCCTCGTTGGGTGTCATCCTGCATGCGGCCAGGCGACCCCAGGTATTCACTGTTACTAGAGGGCAAGGACAGTCGTCAGCGGAGAGGCAGGGGAGACCTGGTGGTGTGGTCGACAACCCATGTGATTGTCCCTCTGAGATGTGGTTGGAGGGCTGCTTGCAGAGTTGCCTGGACAGTAAGGCTTAAGCGACTGCCATTTTAAGAACTGTGCGGCTCGTTGTCTGTCCGTCGCAGGAGTCAGAAAACAGCTAGGGAACTCTGTGTGGTCTTCCTACCATTTCTGGGCCCTCTCTGCAGGCCAGACTGGGGAATTCATTGTCTAATGTGAACACTGCTAGGCCCTGTGAGTGAAAGGCCTGAGAGGTGGAGGCGGGAGAAGCACATCCTACTTCACCGCCATCTTGGCCACAACCCCATGGCATCCTCTTTAGAGGCTTCACAGTCACCCCCTTGAACTGCGTACATTTGTTTCTTATATACATGGCCCATACAATATTTCTCTTCCAGAACCATTTCATTGCTGTTTGCGATTACCAAGGCCATCAGCCTTGTTCCCATAATTAACATTGACCCTGTACAGCCTTGCTGCTTTGATCGTGTCATTTGCCCTTCTCATTTACCTATGCATTGATGACTTTCAAATGGCTGTCTGTCTAATTTAAGGTAAATATCCACTTTCTGCTTTCTTTCGACTGTTAACAATCCTAAATGTCTAACACACTCTCTAGTCATTTTGGCAATCTGGTCCTTAAGGATTCTGGGGCAGATTTACAAGCCCCTTGCGTCAATTTTGCGTCATTTTTCCCATGTTAAAAATGACGCAAAAGTGACGCAAGGAGCTTGTAAATCTGCCCCTCTGTTTTTTGGGTATCGAATTGACATTGTTCCCTCAGGATAATTGTTCTCTAATATTATATTGCACACTAAGAACCCCTGAGGAAAATACTCGGATCTCGAACAAAGTCCCTGTACTAATCTGCTTTGATTTTAGAGTAGTCTTCCAGTCTTGATTCTTGAAATGTGCTCTTGGATCAATAAATGTAACTTCAGACCGCCTGCTTTTGACATCTGTAGTCCATCCACTACCTTTAACAGCCATCACTAAAAGGATAACTACACACATGTTACCACTTGTTTTTCTCAATAGCAAGAAATGGAGCAAGCTGACTTTGTAATAAGTTTTCCACGTAGAGAATTTGATCCCTATTTCAAATACAAATGTTGCAACTAAGTTTCAGTTCTACTCCATTTGATCCACATTGTATTTAATAACTCAACAACCATAATAGCCATCCCTTTGCTGCTCCCATGCAAACATTTGTACATAGTAGGGCATCTCTGTTCATTGTTATAAAGACGCACAAGTGGTGCAAATGGATTTCCATTGTGTTTGCTCTAATGTAAACAATGTTAGATACAGCTTAAAAGATAAGTGCACAATTTATTTATCTTAACCACTTTCAATTATTCCCTGTTGCATTTTTGATTCCTATATGCCAAACATTCAAGCCTTCAAAGTATCCAATATTTACTTATTTAACCCCTTTATAGGTTTATGAGAAAACATATGTTCATGTCAATCCATCACTAGTGTATGTGAGCTAATGTTGTACACAAAGTTAGCCCCCCCTATAGGACCACCCCAGATATGTAGGCTTATATTCATCAAACACATTATAAAACTATAATCCCCAGGTTTTGAAATTTAACATGTGCTACAATCAACCCCTACTACAAGATAGACCCATAAAAGGGGGCATAGAATGTACATATTTCATGTATTCCACACTAAAATCTGCTCATTCTGGTATTAACCTGTCCTTTTACTGCACTACAGAAATTTATCGTAGGAGTGGGGGAGGTTTAAGGCATGGTTCGTATTGCAGCAGGTAAATATCAGGGAGTAGATTTATGAAAAAGGCACGCAATGCAGCAAGACATACTAAGATATTACACGTTCCTGCTCTCTCCCAGTGCTGGTGAAGTGAGTGCTGTCTGGCGCCAAAGCAGACACCCTTGCGCCTTGGTGCAAGGTGTCTGCATTACAGGTAGGATAGTTTTTGTGGAGGAAGGCATGTCTTCCTACACAAAAACAATCTTTGAGGTATTTTCCCCTTTCTACATGTACTACATCAAATGAAGATATTTCTCCTTATTATGCCTCTGTTGGGAAGGAGAACCATTTTGAAACATTACCAGGTTTACAAGTCTTTGTAAACCTGAGAATGGACCTAAATTCATGAGTGGATGCATGTGAACACCCATGGAACACCTTCCTAATGCTATTTATGCTACCTCGCATTACTCTGAGTTTACTAAGCCACGCAGAGCCAGGCAAAGTGGCTTTGCCTGGCTTTGTAAATCTCATTAAGCTCTTGCATTCTCTGGTGTTGCCTTGAGTGATTGAAGTGCAACACGAGTTTTAGAAATTGGGTTTCTGTTGACAGAGGTATGCACCCTTTTCAAGCAGGAGCCACAATGCTAGTCAGGGTTAAGTCAGATACACACTTTAAATTAACCTGTGCTCACCCTCTAGTAGCTTGGCACAGAGCAGGCAGGCTTAACTTAAGAGGCAATGTGAGAAGTATTTGTTCAACACTTCAAACAGTAACACAGTGAAAATGCCACAAAAAGACCGCACACCAGTTTAGAAAAATAGGTTATGATTTTATAAATGAAACAAGACCAAAATGACAAAATTCAATAAGTGGAAGTCAAGATATCATTTTTAAAGAATACAAGTGAAAATAGCGCTTAGAAGCAATAAGAGCCTATGCAGATTATCGGGTAGCGGTGGACCTGGGCAAACTCAAGAGTTCAGGCCAACCGCAATGGAGCGAGGGCCGGGTACAGGAGCCAACCAAGCCTGCTAAACAAAAGTACCTTGATCTTGGTTGCAACAGTGAGATGTGGAGTGCAGTCAGGTGATGTGTCCATGTAGAGCCCGCAGTCGATTTGATGTGCCGATTTTCTCCACCTAACGATGGCGATACGCCAATTCCGATGAAGCACCGGGTCCAAGATTAGTTGGTTCCAAAGCTGATGTGACAAGTTTCTCCACACAGTCGAGGGTATATGTTTATCGTTTCTCTGGATTGACAGTGATGGGATGGTTCTGATACTTCAGGCCCAAGGGCAATGCACTGGTCCCAAGTGTGATGCACCAGTTCTGTTCCTGCAACAGCAGTGATGCGTTAATTCTGCTCATGCAGAAGAGGATGCATCAGTTTCACGAGAGCAAGCTCCTGGATTCACTTCAATGGAGCAGGCATAGGAGCAGGGGGTGAAACTTTGATATCCCTGAGTCTCAAAACAGGAGATCACTCTGGGTTCAAGTTAAGAGTCCAGTTCATCTGCAGCAGGGCACCGGGTAGAATGCAGCAGAGCAGCACAGCAGAAAAGCTGTTCCTCCAGTCTAGCTGAGTGGCAGTCTTGTGGCAGAACAGAAGTTTTTCCTCTTGGCAGAGTTGTTCACAAGTCTAGTAGTGTCTGAAGTGGAGGTGACAGAGGTTTAGTACTAATACACAGTTGTGCCTTTGAAGTGGGTCTTTGAAGTACACAGAGGTCCTTTCCGTCCTCCCCTGGCTCCAGTCTCACTATAAGGGGGTATGTAGCCTTTTGTGTGTGGACAGGACACAGCCTATTCAGGTGTAAGTGAGACAGTGCTATGCTCAGCCCCCCCCCCCCCCCCATAAAGCCCAGTTGTCACCCGCCCCAGTCGTATATTCAGAGACAGGCAACAGGCAGCACATGGCTAGAGTAAGAAAATGGCAACTTTCTAAAAGTGCCATTTTCAGAATTACAATTTAAAATCAGACTTCTCCATAAGTTGTGATATTAAATAGTGATTCCAGAGACACCAAACTTGGGGGTCCAATCTCTTCGCAATTGGAAATTACACTTAAAAATATAATAAGGTATTCCCAATGTTATCTTACGGCAGAGATAGGCCCTGTAGTAGTGAAAAACTTACAAGAACATGTCCTACTTTTTAAATGCACTGCACTGCATCCTGCCCTTGAGCTGTCCAGGGCCCACCTTAGGTGTGACATTAAAATAGCAGTTTAAAACTACACTCACTGGCTTAAGTTTGTGGTACAATCAGTGATACAGCCCACTAGTAACATTTAATTTACAGGCTCTGGGCACATGTAGTGTACTTTACTACGGACTTATAAGTAAATTTCATGTGCTAATTGTGGATACATCAATCAAACCATGTTTAGGGTAGAGAGCACATGCACTTTAGCACTGGTTAGCAGTGGTAAAGTACTCAGAGTCTTAAAGCCAACAAAAATGAGGTGAGAAAAAGAGGAGGAGGAAGGCAAATCATTTTGGCTGACCCTTCAGAGAGGGCCATTTTCCAACGAGGGCTCTGTAAATCTGGCCCCAGGTACTTTAAACACCAAACCAATTTTAATAGCGTTTTTGCGCAGGGTTCATTTATTTCCAATGCACGCCAAATGAACGCCTTTCAGTCAGAAACCTGGAAGTGCAGATGCGTAACATTTTTGTTCGTAAGGTGTAATTGAAAATTAGAACTGAGCCACCATTCCCCTTAAATAAAACCTCTCCAAACGGAGGTCGTTCAGCTTTCAAAGTTATCTCCAGAATGTTATTTGTTGAATGATGTGCAGAACAGGTAGGATACTGGCTTCACTGTAATGCAGTTACCCATAGTTCCCAAGGCCCATCTGCTCTGTGCTCGCACAGGATTGAAAGCATTTCCTTATTATCACAAAGCACATGATAACCTAATTGGCTGTCAACACCTTGAAAACAAATACCACCGAGATGCCGAGCGTGCGGCTTCCATTACATCCAGCCGAGTGCACCTCTTTGATGCGCGCGAACAATGGGCTCCGCTTGCCGCAGCCCTGAGTGCTTGACCCTTTCACAAATCACTTTGCACATCTTATCGCGGCCTTTATCTCTTTTAACAGCATATATGTTAGACGTAAAGTCTAGTATGAAGGATCTGGATGTAATCATTAGCATTTGTTTCAGTCTCAGCATCCCCCACAGCTAGAAGGAAGATACAGATGCCTGTGTAGGCAGCGTGGAAAGTGAAATCCATGCTTGAGTTGCAGCCTTGCCAATCCCATAAACAATCACCTTGTGAGGTGGGGGGGGCTTCTTGCGGGCAGCTACCAACGAGGCACATCAGCCCCTTCTCCCACCACACCAGCCCCTTCCCCCATCACACCCTCTCAAAACAAAAAGCTTGCTGAAGCCCATATCTTAGCATGTTTTCACACCCCTTAATGGGCATTGGCTGCTTAAAGCCTCCATAAAGCTGGAAAGCCACTCAGTGCAGAGGTTTTCAGCTCCCCTTCCCTGCCACCCTATAATATCGCCTCTTCACACGTGCCCATGTGAAGGGAGCTGATACTGTGTGAAACACTGTGGCACCCTCAGAGTTGGCACGTCTGGTTTTAGAAAGAAGAACAGGTATGTGCAAAAAGAAATTACATAGTGCAAAGTACATCACAACATTCTTTTTTAAGTAGATAAATCATATTTTGTTATTTAACTTATGTTACCATTTTACGTGTTAAGCTACACATTTCATACCCCAACTATAGAATGGCCATGGTATTTATATAGGCACTGCTTTTCAAATATTGCAATCCTAGCTAAAAAGGAACACGCTCTGTATAAATGTAGCGCCAGTGGGGCAGGGCAGAGAGAGTCTGGATGCGTGAGTGGATGCAGCCAAGAAAAGCTGTGGGACAATAATTGTGGTCCGTCATTCAGAGGGGTACATGTGGGTGAGTTATTGCTTAAAGCAAAGGGTCTGCAGTTCTTGCTGGATGAGCAGGAATTAGTGTTTACTGGATAGTGAGGGAGTTATAGAGCCAAGAAGTGCAGCATGAGAGGGCGCTATATCCTGTTTCCTCCTCCCTAAATGTTTTCATTGTGATCCTGAGGAGTGTGCACATCAAAAATGATCACATATACTCAATCTGCTCTCTCATTCGAATCATCTGTGAGTCATATAGTGCCAGATAATTTACGAAGGTCCATTTTCTTGTAATTTTGGCAACTGACAAAGGCTGTTTTTTCTTTCATAAAGTGATCTGAAACATTTTTTGCTTACTCCCACTGGCACCACTTAGAAAAAGTCTTTCTCTTTGCTAGATGTTCCTACAGAATCCAAGCGGGTCCCAAAGTGAAGACACAAAAGTGCATATTTATCAAAAAGTTCACGCAACGCAGGGCAGCAAGCAAAGTTCCTACACTGTGTGAATGGGAGAGAGCCAAAAAGCGCCATGTCTACTTCAGCTCTCTCCTTGCGCTTGAAAATTTGAGGCTAGCTAGCGCCAGTGCAGGCACTCTTGCAAAGGGTGCTTGCATTACCGGCATCAGGGTTGTTTTTTGTGCAGGAAGGGGCAAGTACATAGGAGAAATAGAGATATTTTTCCTTGTTATGTCTCTCTCCGATAGGTGTACTGATTTGATGCAATTCCTGAGGAATTGTGTTAAATCCATTGGTAGATGAACTGGAACACCCATGCTTCACCCATGGAACACCAACTACTAACGCAACACAACACAAGTGGCTGCATTGCATTTCATTACTTTACAAAGCCACACATGGGCATACAAATCAAGCCTGCCATAACTTTGTAAATCCCAAATATGCCTTTGTGTTGCCCTGCGTCGCCTTAGGAAATCTGGGGCAGATTTACAAGCCCCGTACACCACATTTGCGCCGCCTTTGCGTCACTTTGTAAATGCGGCGCATCCATTGTGGCGCAAGAGGTTTCTGCCGTGATGCAAAATAACGGGCGCATCCCTGCTGATATGCAGGGATGCGCCAGTTATTGTAAATCTGCCCCCATGTACCTTATAGCACATCCGAAAAGGCTCCTCTGATGTCTTTACAAGAAAAAAATCACCAAAACTGTAGAATCCACACAAAGCAGTCTACAGTTTACTAGGACTCATTCAGTGTATGTTCAGATGGCTTCTGTGCAGTGTTTTGCCCTCGAAAATAATGAGCAGTTTTATACATCTTGCAACAAGCTGTTCCACCCTTGAGTGCTGTCGACAGGCTGTGCCTTGCAGAAACAGTCCTTGTTTAGTGGAAATTGAAGAATGGCGCAGAAGAAAGCGCGGAAAAATATTAAAGGACAAAAATGGCAATATAATTGGCTTGACATTTTTCAGCCCCTCCACTTCACCTACGGTACTTGAAGGCTGAAAATAAGATTCCTGTAATAGTAGGTTTTTCAATGTTTTGCACTTTTTTCAGCTGCTACACCAAAAGATGTGCATCGCTTATTCGCAGTGATTTGTATCATAAATTTCGTATGTATATTCATAATGAATTTTTAATTCTCTCACTTCTTAGTTCTTAGCTCCAGATAAGTTAGTAACAATAATGAGAACAAAAAAGGTGTCAAATCCTATTACTATTTTCTGTAATTAGGTCGAAATATTCTTGTGTGCCATACTTGAGTGCAGTTGTCTATGGGAGATCCATGGCTGCACATTTAAATCCCCCCTCGTGTTCATGTGCCTTTTTAAATCCAGCAACAGGTTTAGTATAGATTGAATCAGAAGTGAGGGGCATTTCAAATTGATTCCACTTGAAATGCACCTTTTATCTTTTCAGTAGTATACTCTATTTTCCTACAAGAGGTCTCTTTGAGTGTCTTATTCACTACTGTAGGCCGGATTACTAATCATAGGGAGCAGTATCCCCTGGTGCGATACCATCCCGCCTGATCATGACTGGACCAGTTTTCCTGGGTGCAGGAACACAGGACCTCATTTCACTGGCTGGTAATTCTCACCAATAAATAACATGAAACTTTGCCTACAACAGCAGAAAAGCATAGTCCCTACTCCACTCTAATGCACTCACATTCTTGAATTAATCCTCCTGTTCCTTTCCTTACCTTCACTACTAACCTACCAGCAACTCTGCCCCACACAAAAATAAATATTGTGAAGAATACACATGAGGGCATATTTACAAGAACTTAACGCTGCCGTAGCGTCAATTTTTTGACACTACAGCTTTTTTTTATCGCTTTATTTACAAAGTGGCACTAACTGCGGTTAGCAGCACTTTTTCGGCATAAACGGGAATTTTCAAGGTCGCCACTTCTGTTAGCAGGACTTAACGAAAATGAGATGCAAGGTAGTCGTTCTCATGAAAAAGCTGCTGCTAACCGCAATTCGTGATATTTACCACGAAATTCCTGTACATCGATAATCCTCCAAAACTGCCGCTAAGTCCAGTATTGGGCCTGCAAAGCTGGAATCACAAGGGATAGTTAGGCAGGAACAGGCGCGAGTAAAACTAAATGGCTGCAGGCAGGCACAGCATAAAATAAAGTTTGGCAATTTGTTTGCAGGCAACATGCGTCTCTAGCCTCTTGTGTTTCACAAAAGTTGGTGGGTTTGTGTTTTATTATGAATACTTTTGCAGCAGTTTTATGCAAAAGGAAATTACACAAATTTCGCACACCCCTATTTGAAACCCACTGCATGGCATTCATAATTTGTTTCAGTAAAATCACCATGTCTCCAAAAGCGTGTCAGAGCCTTTCAATGTTATCACTTTTCCTCAATAAATGATGAAAGAAGTTTTTGTTGTCTCAGCATTTTCCTAAATCTCATAAACACATAGAAGGTGTTGTATATTCATCAGATTTCAACAGAGTGAGAATGATACTTTACTGTTTATATCCCTTATCAATCATGTAAGCCTCAAGCCCTACGATATCCATTTAGAGCTGTGTTGAATGTATTCATGGCAGGAATGCCAGAGAGCTGTTTAAATATATGACCTCTATTTAATTTGGATTGAGATATTCTCCTCATATAGACAGGCTGCATAGCCAAGGAATGCAGGGACATGTTTATGAAGGAATTCGCACCGCGCGCACCAAGCAATGTGGTTCAAGCACAACACAAACCCAAAATGCTATTTATGAAGCCACACAAAGTCACTTTGCGTGGATCTGAGTGAATTCATGGATCAGGAGTAATGGAACACAGCGCAAATCTCTGTGCTGCGTTACTCTGCCCGGGGAAGGCATTTCATGGGCGTTGTGTGGGTGATCCCACGTAATGCCTATGGTTTTTGAGGCATTCCCAAATTTCCCAGAACTGGTAAACCTGGGAATGTGGCAAAATGTTAGGCCCTCCCAGGGGAGGTGTAACAAGGAGCAATGTCTCTATTTGTCCTTGTTTCTTCCTCTTTCTATGGCTGCTGTATTCTGCAGCACACAGAGAAAGAGGATCTGCCTCTTAGGATTGTTTTTGTGCAAGAAGGTGCCTCTTGCTGCCCAAAAACAATCCTGCATGCAACAAAGGCACCCTTGCACCATGGTGCAAGGGTGCCCTCGTTGGCACTAGGCTGCCAAAAGGGCACCTGAGCAGAGGCAAAAACAGGAATGCACCATATGTCATGAGGTGCAGCCAGCAAGGTGATTTGCTGTGCTTAATAAATGAGCCTGGCACTTTCTGGCACTGATGAGGAGAGCAGTGCATTTAGCTTCATTATAGGATCGACTCAAATAGCAATCAAGGAGTATCTTCTCACAGGGCATATCTACGAGCCAAAGGAAACTGTTAGGTACCTTATGAACACACTCCTGAGGTTCTAATACTCATGCTAGGATCTGTATGTCCAAATTCCCAACTCTCTGTCTCTCTGTCCTGATACCTGGAGATATTTTTATAGTAAAAGGGTCCTGGCTGCAGTGTTCCCTGTCCTGAAATTGGCAAGCCTTCGATATAAATAATTCAAGCATCATTTCCCCTCTTTTGGCTGTGAATCCTTATTCTCACTAGGGCTCCTGGTGCCTAAAGCACATTGGCACCCACTCATTCAGTCCCTGCTACAGCCCATTATTCAAGACCTCAGAATATAGTTTAACAAATATTTTATTAATCATAACCTCACATTAACAGCTCCCTGACAGCATTTCTGGTTGGGAAGCTCACTTATCAAGGACTAGAGAACAGAAACAACTCTACACCCTTTCATCCATTTGATTTGTAAAACGTTCCCCATTCTCCATTGTATGGTCTAGATTGTAGGAGGTTTACCTAAATATATAGGGGCAGATTTACTAAGAATTCAAACAATGCCATGCAGTGCAGCAAGGCAAGTTGCAGAGATGCGTCGTGTGAATGAGATAGAGCTGAAGAGCACCATATATACAAACATATGGCACTCTTCAGCTCTTCCCCCCAGCACTGGTGCACTTGTGGCTGCCTAAATCTAAAACAGGCACACTTTAACCATGCTGCAAGGGTACCTGTTTCACGGGCAGGATAATTTTTGTGCAGGAAGGGATAACTTCTTCTTCTATGTGTGACGTAAAAAAACATCACACATAGAAAGAGGTTGAATGAGAAACAAAGATATTTCTCTTTGTTACACCTCTCTGTGGTAGGTGTACCGATATCACACAATTCCACCTTTGCAAACCTTAATAAATCTGGAATTATGTGAAATCCATGGATGGAAGCACGGGACTGCCCATTCTCCACCCATGGAATGCCCGCCACTAAGAAAGTTAACTCAACGCAGCCAAGCTGCTGCATTGCATTCCTTTACAAAGCCATGCAAATCAAACTTTGTAAATCCCAAATAAGCCTTGGCATTGTCCTGCGTCACCTTGCATGATGCAAGAGTGAGGCAAAGGCTTAGTAAATACAAGCCTACATTTCACTGCATTAGCAGGGGAGAACACACTGGCAACCACAGAACCACTGATAAGTAATCCTCTCTGCCCCTTACCCGTGTGTGTATACCAGAGACCACTGAAGCGTACCCCTTTGCCCTCTAGAATCACAAACAATTTTCATCAGGAGCAATCTTACTAACACATCAACTGTTTTAGGCTCCCTAGATTAAGCAAAAGTGCATTCCCCATTATTCCAGGCTCAGCGTGATCAGTAGGCCTGGGCTAAAATTCCGTTCCGCTCGCGGAAAATGCGATAATTTGACATTTTCGCGTTCCGCGGAGAGAGCGAAAATTTAAAAATTTCCTAGTCTGAGTACTTGGATAAGTACAGATTTTTATTTTGTTTATTCAAGAAGGTTCTGTGGGAGAATCGTGTTTGGGATTGCCCCGGGACCTTGACCTTCGCGAATAGACTAAAAATTACTGCTCTGTCTGGTTCGGAAGCAAATGTGCAAAACGAAATGTTAGATCAAAATATTGTGTAGAACTTTTCGAATAACAAGCCTTGATAAAGCCCTGGCCCAACTTTGAGCCGCTGGGTGAAACACGTGTCGGCTGTTCACTTTTTTGATAAGCGTGAAGAAAGAAACATTAAAGCTGTTTATTCTGCTATAAACGTGAAGAAAGAAATAATAAAATACATAAAATATACAGGAAGAAACAGAACCTTCTTGAATGAACAAAATAAAAATCTGTACTTATCCAAGTACTCAGACTACTTTTATTATGGAGGAGTTTTTGACTTACATCTTTACGTATGTACTCTGTCTGAGACCATAGAGGTCCAGTGTCTCGAGTCAATCTCCGCAAGCAACAAGCTACACACATACTGGGCAATCTTCTCTGGAACCGGGATCCCTGGACCTTAGCAACCTTGCATCTGAAATCTATCAGATGTCACTGCGCCACTTCTAGGATGCCACTGGATCAGAACCTTACTCCTGCCTCACAGAAGCCGTGAGACTGATGCAGGCCCTTTCACATGGGGTTTGTCCCATGTGAAAGGACGCATTACTGGAGTTGTGTCTGTTTTCAGACACACCCCAGCAATGCGTCACTTTTGCGCCTACAGATACGTCATTAATACTAACGTATCTGTAACTCTTTGTGACATGGAGCGCTGTACATTAAATACAGCGCATCCATCATGTCTCAAGGAGGGCGCAGTGAAAACTGTTGCATTGCTGTTTTTACGCAGCGATAAAACAGTTTTTATAAATGAGGCTTTACATATTTAAGGGCATTTTGGCTCACAAATGTAGATTGAACTTGTAAAGAAGCTATTTACATATTTACAATTAACAAGCACAATTTTCAAAGTAGAAGGATATACCAGCTCTATCTTTTTCTTACAACCAATGAATTGGCCTGGATATGAAAATATAGAGGAAACATTTGGGTTACTTATAATTAGTCAGAAAATAAATGATATGCTTTAGAATATCTCTGTTACAATAAAAAGATCAACTATTTGCATCATCAGTTATGATGTGTACAAATAATCAAATAAAACATTGCTAACTTTACAAATACATATTTTTAAAATAATGAGCTTGAGGGCAATCACATTTAACATGTACCTTGACATATGGTTACTATTAATAAATATCCCTAGCATCCTTTAACCCCTTCAGCGCGGTGCGGATTACCGCGCTGTGCTGAAGGGTTCGTGCGCGGGCGGGGCCGTGACGGAGCGGTTCCGTCATCCGCACAGCGCGACCGACGCGCATGACGGAAACGCTCCGTCACACGCATCGAAGGGGTTAAAGAAATGTTTCTAGTGTGTATATCAATTGAATACAGTAGAAATGGTTTCTTTCCTTCATACAGCTTGAATACAAAATAATGGGCCAGTTACTTGAAAGCCTCAGATGCATCTCAGAGTCTACCATAGAATATGTGTTTAATGGCATCATTAATTGCTTTTTATACTTTTACTAGGAAATATCTGAAGATAAAAGCTGAACTGAGATATCAAGCTTGTTCTTGGCATCTAACAGTTGCCAATGTAATGCCCATTTTAAATGTAGAAACCTGGGAAACAAGATCAAAACACTTTCAAGCACAGCTTTGTAATGACAAAAAAACACAATATTATTTTATGGTCAACATCGAATCAACAATTTACATTTCGTGACATACCCCTTTAAGCAATCAATGATCAGTCAGAGTTGCCCCTTCCACACATATTCGCCAGTGGTAGATTGAGGTATAGGATTACCTATGAAGGGCTCTATAGAATGGTGCAGAGAGACACTCCAACTCATGCATCTAAATTCTTAACGACATTAATTGTTGCCAAGCCAGGTCAGGTAAATCTCATTATATACTTATCCCAACGAACAACATTGATCATTTGGTAGCCTACGCATTCGAAATTATGGCTTTTCAAGGTCCTCTGCATTATGTAGACAACTGTCTTTTTTGAATCCACCATACTTTCTTGAAGAAATTTACCTTTCTTATAGAATTTTTAACTGTAGAATGATTGCTCACTGCATACTTGTATGTTTGCCTAAGTTGTATGGCAGATCCACAAATAAAGTTATGTAAATACATAAGAGCACTTACATCAATGCATCTCATTATCAGAGGAAAGGTTCACGTCCGGTTAAGACAGCTCCAAAAATCACTCAAAAAGGCATTAAACAGGGCTGAAATTATGACACATGCTTAACAAAATCCATTTGTACTAATAAAATCGTTAAATCATGACAAAGGATGTCACTTTATTCCAAAAATGCTCATGACTAAATCAAAAGCATAATCCACGTTCATTAAAATGACACTCTACACTGCAGGGTTTTTCCAGTATTCATTGTTAAAATGTTCACAATAAACTTGTGTTAACCCATAGCATACTATCACAAGCTTCTACCCACAACTTGGATGGAGGAAAATGAATTTAGTAAAAAGCTTTTCCATGCTACTTAGATGAGATATTAACCTCAAAGATTCCATATTGCTAAGACATCCTTTTTTGTAAATTATGGTAACAATATAGTGACTCCAACCCAGCTCATTTGACGGGAAGGGGACACCATTAATTATACAAATATGAAAAACCTGATACCAAAAAGAGAAAGCCAATCCAAACAAGTTCTTCATATACTAAGTTCATCTATGTTCTGTGAAGGTTGGAGAAGACCTCCTCATCACCCCCTTACATTTCTGTGACTAGCCTCTTAAAGAAACGTGTGTCCCCTTTATTAATAACCTTGCTCATATCAAACCTTTGGAAATAAAACAGTTTCACTTGTTTTATGTTTTAGGAGAAAATTTCTATAACCATGCCTCTCCCACTTCAAATCACAAACAAGTTCGGATCTATATCATAGTGTGTCATCTTTCATACTACAAAGCTGTTACAACCATGATCACACAATTCTTGTTTTCTGTTAACACAATACTTCACGAGGCTCACAGTTGATGGAATATTCTTATAATATCTTGAGCAAAGATCTTATGCCTTCAAGTTAGATTTAAGTTTAACATAATTACCTTTGGCACACAGTTAGTGGAGCCATTCTAAAATGTGGCAAAGCCCCTCTAAACATCTCAGACTATATCAATTTTATTGTAAAAGAGCAGGATCCTGGGACATAACCCCATATCTTTCTATTTGAATCAGAAGAACAATGCTAAATTTACATGTTTGGGGCTCTGATGGGTCTTAGCAGCTGCCTTTTGTTTTATTTACTACTCTGCATACTGTTTACATGAGATGTTCTATGAAATGGGACAAAATGCATGGGCTTATGTTTAGCATACATTTTGAATGAACTGGAGATAATAAATAAGCAGTCAACTCAAATTGTTGTCAAGTATTCATATTTGTGATTCTAAGCAGTGGACACATTTTATGTGTTCCATGCCAGAAATATATGATTTATTGGAGACTATCCTTTGATAACAGAATTGGAAAATCTTGCAATTAAGTTCCATAAATGCTACACCGCCCAAGCAGTTGTTACAAAATGGAATTCATTTTTGAGTGCAGGAGGTACAACAGCTAAAAACAGTTATCACTATTGTCAGATAGACTAATTTCAAAGTTGCAAAAAAAATCCTCAAAAATAAAATTAAATAGCGATTATCATTGGTGCGAGTGAAACATAATAATTGTGGGAAGATATGCAAAAAGCATCCATTCTCCATAATCATGATTGAATTTCTTGAGATCTAAGTCCATGATTGTAATACCTCCTTCAAAGAAAGAAGTTGTTGTACAATCTAGAATCAAGATCACATTGAATGGTAGGAGATAAAAGTATCATAGTAACATTCAAGATCTGTGAGAAGGTTATCATTACAATCTCCTGAGAGTGAGAGTGACTTATTCTGTGAAAGTGAGATTGCTTAAATCTTGAAAGAGTTTCTGCTACTCAACAAATAAACATTTACCAAAAAGTGACTCTGTGATAGGAAAGAGTGGAGTGAAGCTTGAACATAAAGTATAATATTTCCATTAAACCAATTGCTGAATTTAAGTTTTCCTTATCACTGAGGTACAACCTCTGCGCCCCTTAGTTGCCTTTAAAACTTCAAAGTGTAAAAACAACAGATCCAGCTCAACAACCTGCCTTATTCATTGAACAATAAAATATACTCATAAAAGACGCGGCCTATAAAATATCAATGCATTGAAATGCATTGAGGCCAGCTAGGGAATGTTATATGCATGGTATCACTATTTATTTTTTATTATTTAAAAAGATTTATGAAGCAAAAGTATAAAACATTACAATTCCTTAAAAAAAGCAAATAGTACAATATAATATCAATATATGTGGTTTGCTCGCAAACAGACTTGAGTAGCAATGACTACACACACTACCTAAACACTATAATGCTGATGTACCTCAAGGACCACAAGGGGTTCCGGGCGGTCCCATCAGTGATTAAGAGCCTGCCAAGCAGCAAAGCACCAAGAATGAATGGTCTCACCGTTTCAGTTCTACAAGATGTACGCTACTCTGCTCTTACTACACATTTTGGCTGTGTATGAGGAAGCCTTAAACAAGGAAAACCTACCCCCATCCCTTTGAAAGGCATTCATGGTGACCCTGCTAAAACTGAATAAAGCTCTTGAGAACTGTAACTCATACTTCCTGCTATCTCTTCTCAGCATGGACAAAAAGATCAAAAAGATACTAGCCAAGATAATAACTAATCTCTTTGGTCTGCTGCTCAGCTCGGGGGTGCATCCCGACCAGTTGGTGTTGATTGCAGGCATATTCCCTCACACAACATCTGCACGTTGTTCAACCTACTGCATCAGTTGTACCCACTCCTTAGCACTTTGGTAGTCATTTTGGACACCTCCAAGGCATTGAACACACTGGAACTGGGCCATCTGTTCGACCCACTTGAAAGACTGGGCTTGGGTTCCATTTTCATAAGACAGGTCAGGTTGCTGTATCATGGCCCCACTTCCAACATAAGACAAAACACGCTTCTGCCCACCCCAGTACCCATAGTCCAAGGCTATAGTTCGGGGTGGTTCTTATTGTCTCTGCATTTTGCAATAGCAGTAGAACTCCTAACAGTGAGGCTTACACAGCACCACAGAGGGAGGGACATCAGCTTATGGGAGAGACACATATAGGTCTCACTCTATGCGGACCTCACCTTGTACATCACAACCCACCTGAAAATATACCCTTCATAATTCCCAAGATCATCAAATTCTCAAATCTATTGAGCAATATGATCAATTGGGTGAAATCAGAGATAATCCCAGTGACCCATTCGATGGAGAGATGTGTGCTGGAGTTTCCACTTTGGTGGTAGGACTCATCCATTGAGTATACATGTAAGCGGAGACATAGAAGAAGTAATGAGGGAAAACTATAGAGTTGTTTTGATCCACAAAGGTGCTCAGGTCAACTGCAGGATCAAACTCCCACTGATGTTGACTGGTAGACTGCACCTGGCAAAAATGGCGATGCATTTCTGCTAGTTCGCAAGATCTTTTCAGCCACACACAGCAGTTGAAATTGACACTGCAAGGCCACTACATCTACACGCTAATGTATGCTCCTGCACCGCTAGATCGCGTGACCAAATAGACATGGTGCTGTACATGCTTTGGGACTAGGAATACCTATGATGCATATCTAAAGCAGAGGTGATATTTTCTCCTAAACTGCTTCTCTTGGACATCACGGCACTCCCCCCACCTGAAATGCAAAAGCACTCGTTCAACTTATCAAAACTCACACAGACTACGCTCTGTGACCTTTACCTGGAGGTCTCATTCCTTTCTCATGAGGCGATTAGGACACATACTGAGTACACGCCATTGGACTCATTCCTATATCACATATTGAGTACAACTTGTAGGTCCACAGCATATATCTACTTCCCAATTCCTCCCCCGCCTTTGGCAGACTCGAAAGACTGCTTGCACAGACCACCCCAAGGCAGTTAGTGCCCAGACTTTATAGAGAGACGCAGTCAAAGGCTCCAGTTTGCGAATGCAAGGTGAGAGGCACCACCCACCAACTTCAGAGGCACAGTGGGCATTCTGTTGGAGGCTCACAGGAGTATACTCACCAAACTACACACTCTAATGAAATTTAAGTTCCTACATAAAATATACTACACTCCCTCCTCGCTGAAAGTGCTTGGCCTTAGGGTGTGCGCCCAACATGCCAGCTGCAGACTGCAGAATGCCGACTTTTTACATATGGCCAGGAGCGTCTCCTCATTCTAGGCAGAGGTAAATGACACCCTTATGCAGATGACTGAGATGCCAGTTCAAACTAGGCTTCAAACTGCCCTGCTGGGGCATGTCAGTGACCTTACACAATCATATCGCAGATTCCTGGCAATGGCACTGCTGAAGGGAAAAACAAGGGTGGTGATGCATTGTGGGGAAGGCCCAACAATATGACTTCAGGACTAGGCATATTGCCGGTAACAGCACGCAACATCTGGGACCACATGCCTCTGACCTCGCGGCCTAAAGACAGATGGATGCCTCTTCAAGCATACTTGTTGAGCGAAAATAACTGCGCTGATTGTGGAGAAGTGGCTGTCTAGGAAAGCAGAGCTGGCCCTACAGATGAGGCACAGTTAGACCTGTGACTGCCTAACTGTCCAACACAAGGACATAACTAGGGCACACTTGCAAGACAGAACCTCCGATGCAATAGTCTCAAGCTCCCATGAGCAAAAGGAACAGTGTAAGGGAGACCGGAAACTATTCAATGGTGGAATGATTTATATCTGCCATCAACATACAATCCGCATTCGATGGACATCTTGTATGACTGACTGGTACCTTCCTAAGATGTTTGTTTGTTTGTATTTTGGTAAAGTCTATAAATAAATATTTTTTAAAAATACACAGTAATGATAACAAAAATTCAACTGTTATAAAGAAAGCTTTCCATAATTTTTGTTTTTCTAGGAATTGGGATTAGGAGGGGAAGATAGATTAAGGAATGATTGAAAAGACCATGAAAATGGTATGTAAAAATCAAATAAGATATAAAAGCAATTGAAGTCATGGAGTAAACTCATAATATAAATAAGACCAGACTAGTAACAGATAAACCTAATAGCCAAAGTATAGATATTTGAAAAGGACAGAGAATGTCTTATTCATGGTGGCTTAAAATTCTCTGATAATGTATATCTTGTAGGTAAAACATATTTTGTACTATTATCAAGAATGGGTGCGAACGAGACCAAAATAAATCTCTATTAACTTTAGATACAGAAGAAGACATAAAATCATTGTCTAATCTATGATTATAACATACATTTTACCACCAACCTTTGAATAAATTATATGAATAATTTTTCAAATTAATTGTTATTTGCTGAAAAGCAATAGCTTATTATATGTCCAGCAAACTGTATTTAGAAATGATTGGGTCATCATCACCAACCAGACTACTGAGAAAAAGGTATATAACATTAAAGGGGCATTGTTTTTGAAAGATTGCTTTGATCTATCTCCAAACCTTATGCTAAAAAGATAAAGTGTGTGGGAATTAAAATAAC
The DNA here is from genome assembly GCF_964204655.1 of Triturus cristatus. Classification (NCBI taxonomy): domain Eukaryota; kingdom Metazoa; phylum Chordata; class Amphibia; order Caudata; family Salamandridae; genus Triturus; species Triturus cristatus. The sequence goes on along the minus strand of NC_140591.1, from coordinate 1,206,067,076 downwards.
ATATGCATAGGATAGTATGACCAACACGTATTACTATCCTCTTGAGAAAATGTAGCCAAAACCGAGGGAGTAACATAAAGTCAGTTGTAATTAAGATAAAAAGATTTGAGCTGTGTTGGCTGTTCTAGACATATTATGAACTTAGATCAGATCTATTCCAAAACTCAACTAACTGGGCTAAACCCAGATCAGCTTCCCATACTAGTTTGACCTTGGACTCGGCCCTTGACTACTGACGAGAAAAACATTTGCAAATGATAGAAGCAATAGGAGAGGAAGTCAGGGCATGGGGTACATTTTTACTATTAGAAGGTAGAGTCATGGTATCCACTAAGAAATAAAAAACATTCAAAACTACATTTAACAGAAGGGCTAGCTTGAAAAGAATTTGGATCATTTAAGGACTTCAGAAATTGAGGGAAAGATGTGGGAGCATTAGCTTGAAATAAAACAGCAACCCAGACAATGGCTTTCGTTCCAGGATTTCCAATACAATGGTTTATTATTAAGTCAAATTAGCTTTTTGTACTATATGGGCATATGCAAGAAAGTATCATGATGTATTGGATGGGGAGACAGCATCATTTTATTAATATGCAAGTCTGTTTAAAAAATGAAGCCTCTGTAAGAGAAGAGTGAGAGGCAAAAGAAACAACCTCCTGAGTTCTAAAGAAACATTTCCTACATACTGAACCAAAAGGGGAAGAACTTTTGTTGAGCCATAAAGAGTTCTGTTGAAGGAAAAAGGCCTTGAGGTACAGGTGGAAATTTGGGAAATTTACTCCAAGCTCCTGTTTAAGTTCCCTGAGATTAGATAAAGAGATATATATATAACAGAATAGGTGACATCATTATTTTAATTGAATTTAACTGCCACCACCAAGGTAAAAATAAGGGTTTCCAAGAGGAAGGCAAAACACTCCTTAAATGTATTATTAACTGTGTTCTTGATGGAATTCGTAAACAGAAAGCCCAGGTATTAATTCAAAGGGAGACTATCAGTTTTGTCAGTATTAATTTTGCAACCTGTCATCAATTAAAAAAAAACAAGATATAAAAGCGTAGTGCTAGTAAGGTATTCTCTGGATCAGAAATAAAAAAGAGAATATTACCAGCATATGACCATATTGAAAATTACAGTCTCTGCAAGGAAAACCTGAAATTAATGGATTTTTCTAAATTTGGGAAGGAAAAGATTCAAGTGCCAGGACAAACAATAATGGGGACAAGGGGCAACATCGACAAACCCCACATTGTAAAAGAAAGTCTTTCCACTGCCAAGAACCTAGGCTTTTGGAGAGTTATATAGAAGAAGAATTGGAGAAATCATGTTAGGGCCCAACATCATGCAAATTTAAATATGAAAACATACAATTATAATTTATCCTATCAAAAGATTTCTCAGCATCAATAGTCATTGCTTCCAAAGAGTAATTAACGATGGGTGATTAGCTCAAAACATGAAAGAATAACGTTGTGTTATCTGAAGCCCTCCTTCTTTATATAAAACCTGATTGTTATTTTCCAATAAAATTGTGGTGTAACATGATTTAACTGTAATGCTAGGACTTTTGCAAAAATCTTATAATCAACATTCACTCGAGAAATTGGTCGATTATATTTTACCTTGGGTGGGGTCTTTACCTTCTTAAGGAATAAGACACATTGAAGCTTCTTGGAATTTGCCCGCAGTCTTACCAGAATTTCAGAAAAAAATTAAATAATTGTAATAAACTTGGTAACAGTATATTTAAGAAATTGACAAAAGTTCAACTGTAAAACCATTAGGGACACATGTTTGACCTTTCTTAAGCAATTTCAGTACATTGACTATTTCTTCTAAAAGAACTATCATCCCCTTCAGTAGATAAATCAAGATCATTAACACTCAGGTTTAGAATATCTTGTAAATCTAAATCCATATGAGATTGCTGTGGAATAATCTATGGAGTAAAAACGTTTTGTAAAAATTAACTACATCAAATAAAGTATCATCATCTTTAATTAACAACTCTGAGAGTTGTTCTAGGAAACAATGTGGGAATGATGCTTCAAAACTTTGAAATACTTAGCTAAAAATGTTGCTACTTCAGTACGGCCATCGTAGTACAGAGTGCTGCTTTTAGGCAAGATATTGTAAGTATTGTTTGTTGAAAATTCATTCAAATGCAATTTGGCTTTAATGAGTTTTTAAAGCATCCTCAGAATTAGATAAATAACAGTGATGTTCCAAAATGTTGATAGAAGAGAGTAATGCCCTGTGTTCTTAGTCTTGGTTTTGTTTTTTTACTGTGATACATCTTCAATTATAAAACCATGAGCAGCTGGCCGCAGTTTTCAATAAAATCAAGAAAACATAACCAAAGTAAGGAATTGTCAAAATGGTAAGAGAGATAATGGGGAAAGGAAGAGGAGAAGAAGGGGAGCAGAGAATATAAAAAGAGGAAAGAACAAGGGAAATGAGATTTAAAGAAAAAAGACATATGAAACCAATGACAACTGAAGCAACATATTTTGGTGAGCTAAAAACAAACACAATAGGGTTGGTTCCAGCACAAAATGAAGACGGCACATCCAGGAAGCAAGACACACCAACAATGGAGCACATTATTGTACATGCAAAGGGATGAAGAACAATATAATAGACAATCTTGTACATACAAAAAAGGGCTAGTGTGCTCTAATAAACTTTGATAACAAACACAATCAAATGAAATTACATAAATTAATCATATAGAGATGAAAACTAGGGTGAATAGAAAAAGCATGCTCTAAGCCATAATAACCACAAGTTACCACATTATCAACTGTGTGAGTTTCAGGAATTTTCTACGATCTGCAGCATAGTCAAAACTGATAGTTTTATTCTTATAGGGCACTTTGAATAAATGAAGATGCAGGAAGCCATAGCGAGTTCCCCTAAAAACAAGGAGCGGGATGAAGGTCAAGGAACTCCTTTCTTCTGTTAACTGTAACTCTAGAAACATCTTGTGTGAGGAAAATCTTATTGTATGACCAAAATAATTGTGTTTCTGATTTTTCACTACTGAGAACCTTTAGAAGATCTTTGATTAGTCCAGAAAAAAATTATAACTCCTCTATGTTTGGTGAAGGAAGCATTCAAAGATAGTCTTTGCCGAAGCCTGTGCACTCTCTGAATGTTTAATGTTGTAGGTGGTAGTAGATCCAGCAATTTCAGTAAAAAGAAAGCTAAGAAAAAACTGGATCATTGTCTTTAATTCCCACTGAAAGACCAGAAAATTGTACGCTAGTGCGTGTGTCTCTGTGTCCCATATCTTCTGACTGCTTCTTTAACTGAGTTATCTCCTTTTCCAAAAGGGGAATTTTATTTGTCTTAACCTGGATGTCACAGACTCTTTTCTCCACAGAAGAGCCCATTGTTTCTATGATGGACCACTTGTTTGTTAGTTTATTAGGTTCTTCAACAAATGGATGTAGAGCTCTGATTTCTTCAAGCAAGATTTCTAAAGAAATAGGTGAAGGTGACTTCTTTGAGCAGGGAGGGTTGATTTTAATCATTTTGATCACACAGGGAGCAGTCTGAGGGCTCTACTCACAAAGGGACTTACCACTCATAAACTTACGAGTGCTGCGTCCCCACTCTCATGTTGGAATCTACATACTGGGATATTCTGCCGCGAATGCAGAAACTCTGCACTCATAACTTTACAAGTTATAAGTCTCCTCATGAATAGGGCCCAAAAACGTTAAAGAAGAGTAGGATGCAGGCCTGGGAATGGCAGAAGGAATCATGTCACTGAAAACCTGAGAATCCACCATTGAGGTATTACAGCGAGCCAAACCCGAGGTCACAAAAACACAGAAGAAAGATTTGGATTTCAGTTTAAGCTCTCTTGATCTGCCCATCAAAATCACTGTGCAGAATGAGTGTGAATATCAAATAATATGGGCATGCAAAAGATAAAAATTAAAAGAAAAGTGTCACAGAAACATATCAAGGACCAAAGTAAAGAAAAGGTAATTATTAATATTCAGTTAGAATCCATGGCACCAAAGCATCCCAACAAGAAGGGCACCTGTGCTCCATGAATAAAGAGAGGTGTATTGTGGCTTCATGAGGAGATAAGCGCTCTATGAAGGGAACACTGAAAATATACAAAATGGCTACTGCAGCCCTCACAAGGAATGGGAGAACTGAGTTGTTCGAGTGGATGCGCACACCAGAAGCTTGCAAAATAGGTGCTTCATTAACCTCCAATAGCTCAGAAAGCAGTAGGTCCTCATTGTAGCCTCTCCAAGTCTCAAACAGCAGCAGCAGGTGATGACTCAATCCGACACAGTGTGGAGCTCCCAAGGTCTCCCTATTCTGATCATCAGGAGCAGCTATCTCAGACTCCAGGTGAAAAAAGACATGGCATTGATAAAACCTTCTGCAGTCCTAACAGACCTTAATCTACTTACTGACTCACCATCTAACAATGAATTTCCCATAAACCCTCCTCTTAATTAATAAAAATCAAATAGATAGATTTCCAGGGTACCTCTAACTTTAACCCTAGAAAACTTTTTTCTTCTAAATCTGGGACCATATTAATCAAGGTTTTGTGTCACACTTGTGCCACGCAAGGAGGTGCAAGAACAAAGCAAAACTTTAGTAAGAATTATCAAGCCATGCAAGGTGGTACCAAATACAGACAATGTATATCATTTTAGAAGTATATAGCAACAATAAAAAACAGAGAGAATAACAATACATTCATGTATAGAAACAAAACAGCATCTTCATTGACAAATCCGCCCGTTGTTAGCTCCACATCAACCGCGACTCGGACTCAGAAACACGTAGTTAGGCAGGACCTGAGATCCAGGCCTGAGGTCACTGACTGATAGATCACAGGTGGGGTGGCAAGTAGCCAGCAGACAAATGTGCAAACAGGATATCCCAGATCGATCCCACAGATAGGCACAGCGCCACCACAATGGTCCAGAAAGATTGGCCCCAAAAAAGTAGAGAAGCACTGCTTCCAAAACGCCATAAAGTCAGATGCCACATGAAGTTAGGAACACTTAGCCAATCAAGACACAGCACACACAGTACATGCAGTGGTCACGCGCTCCCCATACTGGACATCTGGACACGTACCTCCACTGCCACATTGTGTCCACGCATGGTTGAGGCCCACCTGGATTCCTCATCCAGTACCTTAATTTATGGCTCCTAAGACAGATGTACACATTTCTTACCAAATAAATATTGCCATAACCATTTTGCATTCAATGGACTGCATAAAAGTCTATGTTATACCAATTGTAAATTACTACTGTCCTCAGACCCTATGCCTGTAACTGTGCTCCCAGCAGCATTGTTTAATTAAACAAATTATTCCTGTTTTGCCAAATGCATCTGGTCTCTTGTTTTTTCAAGGTATTTCATGCTCAAGCAACACATCAGCAGCAAATAAAGACACCGCAAGATTGTGTCTCTTAGCTATGAAGAGATATATCCACAGGGATTGGTGGACAGACTTGATCATGTATTATGTGCGAATATGGACATACATTTTGATGTTGCGTACTTTTGTTATTGGCTGCTGTTCAAAGTCAGTACAGAAGGAAACGCACAATACTTTACTCTGGTCCTGCCAAAGAACTGCAGTTGGCTTTCACTACAGCAATTCAGTGAAACAGCGCACAAACTCAAAATTGAATGGCAGACATATTTAACCAAGTTCAATGGTTCGGCATTAGTTCTGAGAAAACTGGTATCCTAATGCTTAAAAGTATGTTTATTGAAGAAATATTAAAAAGTCAGTACATAATGCAATAAAATATGAAAATCTATATAAATAACATTCTAAAAAGGAGCGTCATACATAGTCTGGAATTAGGAGAGGCTGGTCTATATACGAAGAAACGTAATACAATATGAACATAACTGATCCAAATACTAAAAATAAACAAGTTAAAACAATATTAACATCAATAAATGAGAAGTCAAGGACGCTGTGAATCCTCTTGTTGGATCGGAGTAGGAGTAAAGTAACCTCCCACATTATCATCTTGGAACTGTGTAACAGGTGACAATAAATGTAAACGATCCACAGCAAGAGATATAGGGTACACATACGTGGTATCTAATCTGTGATTATGACAAACCCCATTCCACCATAATTCAAAAGATAATTTGGACAAATGTTTCCAATGTCTTGTGATCTGCTGGCAAGCAACTGCTAATAACAAGTCCAAAATCCAGATCGTTGATGAACTTACTCCCCAAACAGTAGATAGACTTCCTAAAAAAAGTTAACACATGAAAATGAATTGTGGTTTGAAAAATTGACTTAATTTGATTCCAAGCTTGTGTCCAAAAATTAAACACAAAGGGTCAGGTGAAAAGTTAATGCTTTAAATCAGCATGAATTAGAGAACATGACCAACAAGAATCAGGAAGTTCAAGATTCATTTTATGTATGGTCATAGGCGATAATAGGGGTCTATCATATATAAAGAGAAGAGTTTGTGTGGTGTTCACTGCTCTGGAGGATTTCCTAAGTTTGGTCCAAATATTATTCCAGAGGAGGATGGACCATGGAACTCCTAAGCCACATTCCCAAGACAATTCTACTTTTGTTGTAACCCTGTTAATAGAGGCAGAGATTAATTGGGAGTCAATGGTGGACGGCTTGGGAGTTGTGTGTAGAAGATTGCACCATTGGGTGTCTAAAGAGGAAAAAGAGGGGGGAAAGGATTGAAGGAGAGTATGAGTTTTGTCTAATGCTTTTTGTAAAGCTTGAAATTTGCATTGAAAGAAGAGGGAAGGTGAAAGAGCAAACAAGCTTGTGTGAACAAGAGAGATGTATCCTGATGAAAGAGTTGATGTACCCAGATTAGTCGTTTATTTCTCCATGACTTCCAATGGATAGGTTTGTTATTTATTAATATAAATGTATTACGCCAAATAGTGGAAGCAAGAAAAGTATCAAGGTCTTTAAGAATAAACAAAGCACTAAATAAAGCAATTTACAGGAATGTTTGAGAACTGGTGTAGATATTGTTTGTGGTTTGCGAGGGAAAGATAAGTATTCTTGGAAAGAGAAAGGCGAAAGAAAAGATTTCTCAAGATCAACCCATAATGGAGAGATAAAAAGTGAGTCTGAAAACCATTGAGATGCTTGACGTAGTAAAAATGCCTTATAATATTTAGATAAATCAGGAAAATGTACACCTCCTTCCAATTTTGGGCATGATAGTTTTGAAAAAGCTGTGTGAGATTTCTTGTTATTCCACAGGAATGAGATGAGTAAAGATCTTTTGAAAGGATTTAAGTGGCATAGGTAATAGAATGTTAGAAATATTATAGAGTATAATAGAAGTTAGCATCATTTTAATGGAGCCTAGCTGGCGCACCATGACATATATAATGGATGCCATTTCATAACTAGAGTAGTCAATATATGAAGACATTTTTCCATTTTTAAAGAAACTGAAGTTTTAATGGATGAAGTGAACCATAAACCAAGATTTTTAAATTGCTTAGAACACCATAACAAATTGGATATTAAAAAATCTTCTTTGAAAGTATATTTAGTTAAGGGCAGTATTTCACATTTGTCTTTATTCAATTTATATCCAGACACTAGCCTCTATGAATCAACTTCTTGCAAAACCGCTGTGAGTGAGGATTGAGGTTGAGAAAGGAACAATAAAACATCATCATCATATGCTGCTAATTTAATCTGGTGTTTATTAAACGTGAAACCATGTATCTGTTGATTCTCCCATATTTTGGATAAAAAAAGGTTTGAGTGTTAAGTTAAAAACGAAAGGGGATAGAGGACACCTCTTTGCAAGGTAAAATATGAGGAAGTAAGGCCATTTGCGAAGACAGCAGCCTTTGGGTCAGTATAGAGAAGAGCTATAAGGGGTTTGATTTAAAGGACCAACCCCAACCCATTTAAGAGCATGGAAAATGAAAGGCCAATATACTCGATCAAATGCATTTTCGGCATCCAAAGCAATTGTTGCAGGTGAATCAGAGTAATGTAATGCTTTGGACAAGATATCAAAAAAATAAACAAGTTTATCAGAGATATAGCGTCCTTTAACTAAACCAGACCTTTCTTTACCAAGTAATTTAGGAAGGCAAGAATCTAGTCGTATGCCTGGAGTTTAAGAATTGTTTTTATAATTAACGTTGACTAACAATATAGGTCTGACATTTTTGCAATAATGGAGATCTTTCCCCTCCTTTGGAATGAGACATATTAGGACATCTAAAAAGGAGCCAGAAGATCTGTGTGAGTGTGAGAAGGAAGTTATGAGCATGCAATTGTGGGAGGACTATCTGAGCAAAATGCGTACAGTTCCATTTGTGATATATCAGATTCTAAAAAATCAAAATCCACTTGAGCATCAGAGGACTTTTGAATAGTGGAGAGGTAATGCAAAATGTCAGTATCTGATGGTATGTCCTCCGGTGTGTATAATGGCCTATATAATTGCACAAATTCCACTAAAATTGCAGAATATTTGTATTTTGGCATCTGGTGTGCATCAATAATGGATTCAATGTGAAGTTTATTCTGTCTACCTTTAAAGTAATTAGCTAACAATTTTCTTGGCTTATTTTGACCACCGTAGAATTTTGCACTGGACGTTAGCAAGTACAAAGAAGCATTATTTGTAGATTCCTTATTAAACTCAAATTTATTCTTAATAAGTTCTGCCAGGCATTCTTTTGATTTAGAGGTGTAAAAAGAGTGCTCCAGTTTCTAAATCTGTTCTAGACGCGCTATAGTGGACATACAGGACTGTTTTCATTTATTGAAGAGGTACCTAATAATGAAATTGCAACCTGCTGCTTTAAATGCATACCAAATGGTGTGAAAAGATAAAGTATCAGTTTGGTTAATGGAGAAAGGTGAAAGCAGGGTCTAAAAGTTTTGTGTTGTTAAAGCGCAATCATTTAGGTAGTGTTGATTAGAAAAATAATATCCAATTGAATTGTAACAGGAGCATGATCCGAAAGAAGAATAGGGACTATATCAGCAGATCATAAAAACTTGGAGATGTTATGTTATATGAAAATATGATCTATTCTGGATTTGGTTTGGTGTAGCGGGTAAAAAAAGTTTTCTCTTTCAAGGAAGGGTTACAAAGCCTCCAGGCATTAATTAAGCAAATTTTTTTAATAGCTTGCACAAAACACTTGTGTGCTTTATTAGGGATAAAGGATAAAGGTCTTCATTTTTAAAGATTCACTAGTTTAGTAGAGCCAGTATTTCTGACGTATTAGTGCAAGTGTCTGTTTAATCACTAGTCAGTTTAGGCATTCAATCACTTATTATATATCACTCAATCATCCACCCATTGACTAATTCTTGCATTCAGCCACTCGACTACCTACAATAAACACTCACATAAACTAAACAATCAAATGCAAGATAATGCAAAAGAATAAAATTAGAAAAAAATGAAGAATGTCACTGGTTAATCATGGCAGGCATTCACATACAGGAAACATTAAGTAAAACATTGAACATATCAGCAGGCTCTGTGTTTGAAAGATATTGCACCTAGTTGGTCATTGTATGAAAATATCAACATGGCAGCCACATTTAGAAGAAACATATTGCCATCTTGTAATCATAAAATAATGATACACTATGCCTAATACCATTCCAACAAGGCTATACAGGCACTATCTAACTGGGTGGCCATCTAGGAATAATACTGTGCATAGTGTATCACTGCTGTACCAATTAATGGTGGCTAACAGATTGGTGGCCGGTGATTTTTGAAAGTGGTGGGGCATAATAATGGCCAGAAGTTCAAAGAATTGTTTTCAAAATTTGCCTCAATCATACTCACTTCCTCTCATGTTTACTCTTTCCCTCACTCACTCTAACTCACATTCTCTCACGTACTCATTCTCACTCATACTCACTCCCACTTACAGTTACTCACCTGCAAATGTACTCATACTTACTGGTTTTCATTCTTACTGTTGGAAATTGGGTTTCTGGTTTGCAGAGGTATGCACCCAGTCAAAGCAGGAACCACAATCCCAGTCAGGGTAAGTCAGATACACACTATAAGCTAACCTGTGCTCACCATCTGGTAGCTTAGTACAGAGTAGGAAGGGTTATCTCAAGAGGCAATGTGTAAAGTAGCTGTGCAACACTTCAAACAGTAACATAGAGAAAAACCCACATAACGACTCCACACCTGGTTAGAACATTAGAATTTAAATGTATCAATAAAACAAGACCAAAGCAAGAAAAATGCAATCAGTAGAAATCGGATATGAATTTTTAAAGATGAAATGCAAAAATAGCACTTAGTAGCAGTATGTGTCTATAGAGTTAATTGGCCACGCAAGACAAGGACAAAGTCAAGAGTTCAGTGCGACCATGATGGAGCTTGGGCTGGATACAGTGACCCACTTAGACCTGCTGAACTAAAGTACCTTGATCCTTTGTTTGTATTAACAAAGATACTGAGTGCAACTGAGCAATGTGGTGGCGATCCCCATGCAGTTAGGGTGATGCACTGGTTTTCTCCATGCAACAACAGTGATATAACAGTTCCGTGAGTGAAGAACTCATTCCGAAGTGCAGTGGTTCTGAATGCAATGCGCCAGGTTTCTCCACACTGTAAAGGCTATGTGTTGATCTTCTCCAAGCAGTGGTGGCATTGAGTTGGTTCTGAAGAGGTAATTCCAAAGGTGAGGCTGATGTTCTGAATACAATGCACCGATCCTGCTCCTGCAGTAGTGCTGATGCACTGAATCTGCTCTCGTACAGAGTCTGCATCACTTCTGGTGGAGCAAACACCTAGGTCCACTTCCAATGGTACAGGCCGGGGGCGAAACCTCTATGCAGGACAGATTCACAAGCATTAGAGGAAGGGTTGGTGGTGAACTGCACTCCACCAGTGGAGGTTGCAGAATTTTTCCAACTCCACAGTTGGCACGGAGGTTAGCAAAAACTCTGACTCCACCGTGTAGCGCAGACTGTGCCCCGCCACCCACCCCTATGGTAAACACCCCCTCTCCTGGCTGTTACTATGGTCTATCTTCAACTGTTGCACCGTACCACGGTGCAGAATTAAAGGGCCTGGCTTGTTGCGTCTGTTGGTGGTGGTTCCTCTTGCTTAGCACATACTCTGTACAAAATCGAGATCCCCTGAGAAGGTGTTATTAATACATCTCTAGGGGTGTGGCATGCCTGGGCGCATGCATCTTAGTCGTTGGCTTTGGCTGGAGACTGAAACCCCCTCCGTGAGCAGTGGTTTGTGCCACTGGTTCCCTGTATGGGTGTGGCAGAGGCAAAAGAGCTTGTGGCATTTCCTGGGCTGCTGTCACTGCTGCAGCAAATTGCATTGTCTGCTTTCTTCAGCCAAAAATACCTGCCCACTTCTGGGCTCCAAGGGATTGTTTTCCACAGACCCCCCGGGAGATAGTTATGTTAGGTGCGACGACCGGTGAAGAGGCGGATACCGGTAGGAGAAGAGACATCAGCAGGGACACAGGCTTAGGCTGGGCAAGGAGAGACTGCTGTTATAGAAGGAAGAGAGACCCAGCTCGGATGAGGTATGGGTTGCGGTCTACACATCACCCTATGGGATACCTGGCATGGGACCCTGGGTGACACCACCACCGAAGGCCACGGGAGCTACTGTCTGGACAATGGGCATCCTGTACCCGGTGACCCCCCTATTCCTAGTCACAAAATCTGTCCCTACCACAGCCCTTTCTCTTCCTACTGGTTTTCAGCATGTCAACCCTCTTCAGCCCAGCTGTAGAGGCCCCAACCTTGCAGTACCTTATTCACCACAGCTATACCACATACCTAATCCTCCAGTTACCCTCACCAAAGACCTTTTACTCCAAGCCCTCTTTGACTTCCCCCGATCTGTCATGAGTAGTCCTTATTTGATTTCAGTCCTCATATAATTTCTCCCACAGAGTTTTTATGCAAATCCGCAGAATCCTGTGTAGTACAACTCCACACATTCTGCCCACCCCTACAGTAGAGTTCAAGTGTTGAAGCAGAAGGGTTGTAAGTATTTTGTGTCCCTGATACTTAGAAACAGGAGGCAGCCAGCAAGGCCTTGGAGTCACTCTGGTTCTGGGTTGGAGAGATGCAGGTCCAGTCCTTCTCGGTTCCAGGCAAGGAGGACGGCATGCCAGCACAGCAGAGCAGGAGTCCAGGAGAATAGCGGTCCCAGCAGAGTTGCAGTCCTTTCAGCAACACAGCAGTCCAAAGTGTACTGTAGTGGTAGTGGTAGTGTCTGAGGTCCTGTACTTATACCCAGTTGGGCCTTTGAAGGTGGAGAGACTTCAAAGAGAGACCCTTGAAGTGCACAGAATCCCTTCCCTTCCTGCCCTGACCCCAGATTTGCAACATGGGGGTATGTAGTCTTTTGTGTGGGGGCAGGACACAGCCTATTCAAGTGTAAATGTCAGCTTCTCACTCCCATCCTGCCCAGGATGGCCTATCAGGGTGTGGATGGCCCATCAGGGTGTGTATGGCCTATCAGGATCAGGATGTGGATGGCTCATCAGTCACTAAACTCTTGTTGTGTGTGACTATCTAGAGGGAATGCACAAAGCCCAGCTGCCACTCACCCCAGGAGTGTATTCAGAGACAGGCAGACAACAACAAATGGCTAAACTAATGAAATGCTAAATTTCTAAATGTAGCAGTTTCAAAATTACAATTTAAAATCTGATTTCACCATTAGTTGTGATTTTAAATTGTGGTTCCAGAGACACCAAGCTTGGGGGTCCAATCTCTTCCCAATTGGACATTACACTTATAAGATGTAATATGTTAATCCCAATGTTATCCTATAAGAGAGATGGCCTTGCAGTAGTTAAAAATGAATTTAAGAGTTTTTCACTACCAGCAACACAGCAGTCCAAAGTGTACTGTAGTGGTAGTGGTAGTGTCTGAGGTCCTGTACTTATACCCAGTTGGGCCTTTGAAGGTGGAGAGACTTCAAAGAGAGACCCTTGAAGTGCACAGAATCCCTTCCCTTTCTGCCCTGACCCCAGATTTGCAACATGGGGGTATGTAGTCTTTTGTGTGGGGGAAGGACACAGCCTATTCAAGTGTAAATGTCAGCTTCTCACTTCCATCCTGCCCAGGATGGCCTATCAGGGTGTGGATGGCCCATCAGGGTGTGTATGGCCTATCAGGATCAGGATGTGGATGGCTCATCAGTCACTAAACTCTTGTTGTGTGTGACTATCTAGAGGGAATGCACAAAGCCCAGCTGCCACTCACCCCAGGAGTGTATTCAGAGACAGGCAGACAACAACAAATGGCTAAACTAATGAAATGCTAAATTTCTAAATGTAGCAGTTTCAAAATTACAATTTAAATCTGATTTCACCATTAGTTGTGATTTTAAATTGTGGTTCCAGAGACACCAAGCTTGGGGGTCCAATCTCTTCCCAATTGGACATTACACTTATAAGATGTAATATGTTAATCCCAATGTTATCCTATAAGAGAGATGGCCTTGCAGTAGTTAAAAATGAATTTAAGAGTTTTTCACTACCAGCACAAGTTAATCTTAAAAGTAAATTTCCTACTTTTTAAGTACACTGTATCCTCCTTTGGGCTGTCCAGGGCTTCTCTTCTGGGTGACTTATGTGTATTAAAGAGGGAAGTTTGGGCCTGGCAAGAGGGTTAACCTGCCAGGTCAACATGGCAGTTTAAAACTGCACACACTGGCTCTGTAATGGTAGGTCTGAGACATGTTTAAACGGCTACTGAAGTGGGTGGTGCAATATGTGCTGCAGGTCCATTAGTAGCATTTAATATACAGGCCCTGGGGATATGTAGTGCAGTTTACTAGGGTTTTATAAGAAAATTAAATATTCAAATTGTGGATAAGTCAATGTTGCCAATCTACCTAATAATACTCCCTCTTGACCTAAACAACAGTTATTTATATATAAACTAGCACACAAAGCACAAAAGTGTATTCTTAATATTTTTTTTATTTTTCGTATTTTTATATTTTCATTTTTTCTGTATAAAAATATAATCAATTTTGAACAGATAAATCAATTTTTCATAAATGAACGTTTTCACTTATACTTTACACATTGTTCATGTCAGTTCGATAAGACAAAGATATTCTTTTGATTCATGACAAAAAAAGGAAAACAAAACCCAGGGAGAAAGAACACTGCACATACAAACTCTTCATTCATACAGACACATATCAGACATTCCATACACATATATCTCAGTAGCTTTACCACTTAACACATAATGAGTGGTAAGGTAGTCCTAATAGCCCCCAAAAAAAGGAGCTGCTACAAAAATTATTTGTAGGATCTACAAGAAGATTTGGTCAACGCGTTTCGGTGGTATAAGCAAACGTGGAAACCACCTTCTTCAGGACCAGCTACTTCTCTTAGCGCAAGTTCTCAAAACCTGGGGTATCTAAAGAAAAGAGAATTTTTACATACAAAAGACAAATTAGTCACTAGTCTCTAAACATTATTATTGTCAATACTGTGTGCTATAATAAAAGACACCGGTTGGGCCAATCTATACAACTGAGCATTCAAGTAAAAATGAGAAGAAGAAAGAATAATAAAGATAGTCTGAGAGAATCAACACACAAATTAGTACGATATGAAGTACAATATCTAATGAGAGAGAGTTACCTTTGACAGAAATTAAAAAGAGAAAGTGTGTGAGTGGAAATAATCCCTATAATACTCTACTCTACTCTGATCAGAAAGGTATGGATCTATGTAAGAAAATCCTGTTTTTTTTGGTAATAGTCCTATAAATACAGTAAAGAAGGATACTTACTATTTAGGGGGACAATATCACCCTACAAAGCCTGCTGTTTGTACTGTAAGACGTAATCACAGTGAAAATTCTTCCTCTTATTTGTCTGTTTATCTGTAGATGTCCTAGTGAAATTTAAGGCAGAAAAAACCTAAATCAAGATTATAGCCTATTTTAATTATCGCTCCAAGTTCTCTATTTAGGTACTGCTAGTTCTTTTTATATTGGCCGAGGGCAACGATATCCACATAGAGTTTACATACCGATAGTGGTTAGACTCTAAATCCCACTAAATGTAGTATGCGGCTAGGAGACATCCAACAATGATTCCGTAGTACTCCATGTATCTGTGTGGGGAAGTTAAAAATATACTGCATCATAGTCTGTCTCCTATTTATCAAGTGTTACTCACTATCACCAGATTTAAATGATTGTAAATACCTTTAAAAGAAAGTTTGTTTAAAGATCACCAAAGTATATTATTTCCATCCATAACCAGATATGGGCAGAGTCTCAACCGTACAAATACACGCTGTTGCAATTCGTTACGGTGTCCCTAAAGGAGATACAGAGAGACAGCCAAAACGATAACGGTCAATTAATATTAATGACCCATATATAAAGTCTGTGTCCCAAGGCATGGGACCAAAAGTAAAGTCAGCGGACGTACAAGATCATGACTGTGCTTCACTAAAATAGTGGGGATGAGTATAAGGGGGTATGTCAAGATGCACCCTTTACTTAAAAGTAAGTACACTTTCGATAGAGACCTGCTATTTTTCACCAATTCTATATAGGTCTAAGCCTACCTTCGTTTGGTGGAAAGTTACAATGCTTAACTCTTAAATGAAGCTAAGTACCCAATTAGCCCAAGATAATAGTAAGGCAAACGCTGGATTGGAGTACTAACAAGCAATAGTAGACCCAAAAAAAAACAATTCAAACGTTTTTTACTCCTGACTCACCAGCGCTCAAAACATCTAAGTCCTTCAGTCACACGTAAGCATCTTCAGATCGTCCTGCTGTCAGGAAGTGAGCCTACACCCAAATGCGTGTATCTACTTCTACTCCTCCCTCCGTAGTCAAGATTGTCAAAGCCGTATCATCTGTGAAAGAGGCAGTCATTAAAAACTTGTTAGTGAAATTGGGTACCCAACTAACCAAAGGTAATAGTGAAGTAGGCGCTAGCTTGGATTACTGACAAGGAAAAAAGGAGCAAACATACAAATTGCCCCAGTTTAAAAAAAAAAAGAAACAAAAATTCAAGCTTTTTACTCCTAACTCACCAGCGTTCAAAACATCTAAGTCCTTCAGCCACACGTAGGCGTCCTCAGATCGTCCTGCCGTCAAGAAGTGAGCCTACATCCAAATGCGTGTCTCTACTTATACTCTTCCCTCCGTAATCAAGATTGTCAAAAACCGTATCACCTGTGGGTGAGGCAGTTACTAAAAAGGGACTAACAAATTTACGCTAATCAAAGCGCCATCTTTGAAAGGTGTAATATATTATATCAGCAGAGACCGCATTAGTCCGACTTAGTATGCATACTGTACAAAAACAGGGTTTTCTAGAGTATAAGTACAAGTATCATGCCTGAAATAAGCAAGAAAGGTCTATATAAGTCTATAAGTCAATGTTACCACGTTTAAACCAGAGAGCATATGCAATTTATCACTGGTTAGCAGTGGTAAAGTGCCCAGAGTACTTAAGCCGGCAAATACGAAGTCAGCAAAGTAGGAGGTTAGAAGGTGAAAAGTCAGGCGAAACCACACCGAGGATACCAGGTATAGCACTCTGTTACTAACACACTTACAAACATTCACTGACATTGGGCCCTGGTGCAAATGCATCTACTGCACCAGTGACAGCTACACCCCTGACTCACCTCCACTCCTTCTCACATTCTCCAATCAATCACTCGCTCTAACACACTCCTACTCGTTCAATTACTCCTTCACACTCACTTTCACTTATTCATAAACACTCTAAAACTCAGATTATCACTCATGTGAACTGATAAGACTTATCACAACTAGTTACAAACAACTGCTCTAATGTCATCTTTAGCGACTGTGTAAAATTTCGAAATATGGAATTAGATTCGTCCCACCAAGCACGTACATTTCTTCATTTAATGAGAACACATTTTATTTTTGTTCATGTGTGTGTCAGTACATGTCAAGATTGTTGACCGCCTCAGCAGATGCAGTATAGCCTACATAATTGAATGTAATAATGTCATGCAAGTGTATGATCACGAGGAGTTATACACAACAGTACGAGGATAGTTCTGGCAGGTACTTTATTGGTCATGCCTATAGCTTCTTGGCTATCACAATGAAAATATTCTGACCTGGGGCTAACAGTGATAAAACAACCCTCACTGAGAACTAGATTGGAATAATTGGAATCATTTCTTATCTCTTCCTGCATTTCCAAAAAAAGACAGTGGTATCCATTTTGTTAAATACGTATAGATGTTTGAAAGCACTATTTGTCTAGAAATGCAGTCTAGTGACACATCAGTTATAACAAATGATTATAACCAGCATGCAAATATTAACCAGTTGAAATATGTATAGTGTAAGTTATATGTAGTGTAATACTATCTGAAAAATATTATGGTCATTACTTTCATTCTTCTGTTATTTTCATGTAGCTGGATACCAGATAAATATTAGTTTTTTTATGTAGCATTTATTTTCCGAAAGTATAGTTAATTTTTATTTGCATCACTGATTTTGACATATATCAAAAAGTAATAACAAAGACTTGTTTAGAAAGAGGTAAATTCCACAGTGGGTTATGTTCATCTAAAGAGGCTTTTGTGGACAAACTGCTCTCTAAAACTTTTCCCAAGATATGTGTCCACACGTGGCTGTCATATTATATCTGTTTCCTTTGACATAGGAAAACTATAATACTGTACTTTTGAATTGCATGTCTTTGTCCGAAATATAAATTGCATGCTTTTTAAAATATTTATTCTTATTCCATCTCCTTTTCCCTCTTGGCATCATTTGTTCATCTTTTTTGAATAGTGACACCATTCTCGGATTTGTGTTTTTAACCATATTGTTTTTAATTAAAAAAGAAAAATATATCTTTATATGTGGCACATTTCTTCATCAGTCTGTCTCTACAGAAATGCTTGGTAAATCTTCCTTGTTCCTATTTTGATTTATTGTTTGCCCTGGCAGAGCTGACAGAGTGGCTGCTGATCTATGTGCATTGTCAGAAATATAATATTCATAACCCATCGTTTTATCAGACATTTCTTTTAGTGGTAATGGGCACATGATGTCTTTCTACTTTTTGGGGTGCCATTGCTGCTCAGTTCATGCTTTCACCAAGCATATCATAATAACATTTTATGAATAATGTTCAGGAGGAAGCAGTCATGGCAACCATTGAGCATGAATTTGCATGAAAGATCTTCCAGAGAAGGAACATTAAATCTAAGTACGAGGACATATAATACAGTCTCCGCATTGTTCTACCTGTTAGATGGTTCGGATAACTATGGTCTGTTTGGTAACTATTTTTGAAGATTATATTGTGGCTATCCTGGGGCAACTGAGCATGGTGAAGTATATAGGTATTCAGATTGGTCTAGTCAGAATGCTCTATGTCTATTCTGTTGTGTACATTATACACATTTGTTTCTAAATTTGTTCTAAACAGTAGTAGTGTAGGTAAATACTTGTGGCCTGATTCACAATGGGCCTCCATACTCATGGTGGAGGCCCCGTAGTCATGGCGGGGCGAGAATTGCAGTTTCTCATTGTGGAGGTCCAGCTACGAGTGCAGCCCCTCACCACCACTTCTGGGCCTCCACCACTAGTGCGGGGCCCCTTTGCGAATCGGTCCCTTGAATTCCACAATATTGGCAGGGTTACCAACCCCACTTCCTCAATATGTATAAAAAAAAATGTTACTCCTGACAGACTCCAACATACTGAAAAAATCTGGGTATTTGTAATTCTCTACACTGCCTGTGTATATAAACTTTATTTCGGTCAAACAGACCTTAAAAGTACCAACATAGACAAACATGAAATATTAAAATGTACATATTCCCAATTCATTAAATTCTTAAAAACAACTTGTTAGAACATAAACACAATTTACACGTGGATTAAAATAAATAAATAGAGAACTATATTCATTCACAATCGAGTAAAACTTTGTAAAATAATGAATTGTTGGATTTCAAGCCTTCCGCTTTTGTAGGTAATGCATTGTATATTTAGGGTAGCCCAAACTGATGTTCAATGATGAGGATAAAAAAATCGCAATAATTCATTTTGTTGAGGCAGTTACTATCAGTTATGGCTTCCTTGTACACTTTTTCATCACACCTTTTAAGTGATATCGTGCATATGCAAGGGTTAAGACTGGTTACATATGAGATGGTGGATCAATGTGCCCTTGTCCCTCAACTTTCCTTTTTTTAATTCTTATACATAGATACATTGTAAGCTTTTAGACGGTATGAGCTGTTGTTCTTTGTCCATGGTTAGGAGACAAAATGCATTATTTTAATTATACCTCCATTCTAATTTCCCACATGTGACTTAAATACTTAGCATCAATAAATCAAGAGGAGGGAGAAAGAAGGGGTATGACCCACTCAGCTTCTTTGTCTTAAGCGTTTAAATATCAATAGAGAGTGGATCACAGGTCCTGAAAGAACCAGGGTTATTAGCAGTAGTGCTAGGTACTCTTAAGAAACCCTCAATCACGTGTTCATTCACAGGTGGAATTCTAGCGGTATGTTCGATTATCCGCTATTTGTTTGACAACGTGACAGCATCATCATCGGGTTAATGAGTGCTTCCTCCACCCGGAGGTTAATTCCTCTGGTTTTTTCAGTTGTGATCAGAGAACCGTGTTAGGTGTATTGTGAAGTGCTATATGGTGAGTGAAAAAAGATTTAAAAGACTCGGAGGGTCCAGTTCTGTTAAATTTTAATGAAACTGGATTCGAGTTAGGTTAAAAAAATCTTGGCGTGCACAGAATAGACTAATTAGGGTCTATTGCACTAAAGTAGTTATGTGTCCAAAGAGTAGGTCGACATGTTTCAGCCTTATATCATGCCCCAAAGGGTCATATAGGCTTTCATCAGGACCCTAGTGTATGTGTAGGAGACTCCTTAATTTGAAGGGATCCCTCTCGAGAAATAGGTGAGTCCCGTTATCTCACCAGTCAGTTTGAGTTCAATTAGAACCTTGTTCAAAAAAGGGGGTGTGAGGAAAGAAGAAGAAATGAATATTAGTCAAACAGTCCGTGTGTATGCTGTCAGGATGTTCAAAATTCGAGACATCAACTGTCGCAGCAATTTATAAAAAGGCAATGCTTTTTACATGTAACTTTAGCCAAAGTGGCCACTCATATTCATACATATGCAGTAAAAGGCAAAATCGGCCCTCCCTTCAAAATGGTGATATATTTACAAAAACAAGGACTTTACAAGTATAAAACAGGTAGTGACAATATCACGAGCTGGAGAAGTGTCCCATAAGGGGCACTAAATTTCAGGAGTTGAATGGATCATAGCATGAATAATATTGTATAGTATCAGACTGTACGTCAACCAATTTATCTTATTCATAAACATGGCCAGTCTGTATTTTGCGGAAATGAAAAGACATGTAAAAGCACGGAAAAACATATGTACACCAGGTAGTGCATTTGATAAAGACAGTCAATCATTTCTAATTCCCAAACTTCATTAGATCGTTGGGAATGTTGTTGGCCAAAATGAAAAAGATGTGGAAAAACTGCCAACATATTAAGCAATGTAATTCTGCACCCCCCCGAATTCCGCGCTGCACGGACAGCACCTCAGCCTCCCCCCAGAGCAACCGGCCAGTTCAGGGCGGTCTTGCCGGGACACGGAAGGAATACGGCGGCGGCCATTTTGGGTAGGGCTAGATAGTATATAAATAGACGGCAATGACTCCGCGCAGCGGACGCGCTCAGCGGGCACGCCGCATTCACGCCGGAGTCAAGCCAGAGTCCAGCCCGTCTGCGCCCGTCCGCGCACAGGCCGGGCACAGGGCCAGGGACCCTGTGAAAAATGTCATACCCAGGTGCTATGATAGACAAGATCTGCTTGCCTTACAAACAAAGCCCAGCTGTGGCTCAAATAAACTCGATCCCTCATACTGGGCAGGCCCAGTGAGCTGCCAGGCCTGTCGCCACACTTTTCTGTGGTCTCAATTTTCGGCCTTCTCAACACCCCAGGATAGCTTTAAAGCAGCCCTAATAAATGCCAGATCTGTACCGAAGCATGCCCAGCATATCCAGGACTTATTGATAGATGACAATTTAGATTGTCTCTTCATTACGGAGATATGGCTTAAACCCTGGTGCACCCCTGATGTGGTTCACACCCTGCCTCCTGGATATGAAATACAAAGAGTAGATAGAGAGAATGAACAATGCGGGGGAGGAGTGGCCATTATATATAGGGACTCCCTCAGCTGCTCGACGATACCACTGCAAGAGCTAACAGATGCAGAAGGGATGGGTTTCATAATTAAAATTAATGATAACTTCTCCTTCTCGGGGGCTTTGATCTATCGCCCACCAGGACCCTGTGCTGGCTTCCTGGGTAACATCGGAGAGGTGCTCAGCCCATTGATACTTAGATATTCTAATTTCACTCTGATGGGTGACATAAACATCCACCTAGAGTCCACAACCGATGCACCTGCTGCCTCCTATCGGGAAACCATGGAGGTTTTGGGCCTCACTATTCGAGACACCCTAGCCACCCATGAGGCAGGGCATACAATAGACTGCATTGCCACTAACCTAGACACTTTGACAACTAGCCCCCTTAGACCCCAAATTTGGACTGACCATATGCTGATTCCTTTTATGCTTCCCCTTATGTCCTACCGAGAAAACGATCATAAAAAGGAACACAGCAAGGTCACAAGGGATGAATGGAAAACGATACTGTCCCACCCAGAACTTATAACTATAGCCAGGAACTGTAGACCCCAGCTGGTAGTACCTGTAAATCCCATCAGTTTCAGAACATGGATGAATGATCTGAAAGGTACAGTTGGGCAGGGAAAAAACAGAACGAGGCAGGGTAGAAAGAAAACATCTGCACCCTGGTTCGATCGAGATCTCAAAGATAAACAAGGGGAGCTTAGAAGAGCTGAACGAAGCTGGCGGAAATACTACTCTAGCCTAGAACGAAGCAAATACAAAAGGATAAAAAATGCCTATCATGCGCTAATTAAACAGGCTAAAAAAAGGTACTTCTCGTTGGCAATAGAAACAGCCAGCAGCAAACAAAAGGAAATATTTAAAATTGTAAACGGCTTTAATAAGCCTAAATGTTTAGCGCAGGATATCCCGCCCTCGCAGGCACTCTGTGACAAGATCGCAGATTTCTTTGAGGGAAAAGTACAGGGGCTGACGAAGGACTTCGATGTCCCTATATTAGAGCCAAGAACAGAGGATGATATAGTGAGGCAAGGAGCCACGCAGTTGACAACTTTCCTTCCAGTTAGCCTGGAGGATACCAAAAGAGGAATTCTGGCAACAAAATCCGGATCCCCCTTCGATCCATGCCCAGTTAGACTTTTACACCTCATTGTGGACATTGCCAATCCAATAATAAATGCCATTGTCAACACCTCACTGTCCACAGCCAAAGTCCCCCCAGAGTGGAAACTGGCAGCGGTGAAACCACTGCAAAAAAAACAACTCCCTGACCCCACCACATTGTCGAACCTACGACCCATCTCACTACTTCCGGCTCTGTGCAAAGTCACAGAGTCAATTGTAAATAAACAACTTACTCGTTTCTTGGAAGATAGTGATGTATGGCACCCCAACCAGGCAGGTTTCAGGGCCCAACATTCCACCGAATCGGCCCTCCTGTTCACTACAGAAACTATCCGCTCAGCCCTAGACCAAGGCAAGAAGGCCGTCCTGATTTTATTAGACCTATCGGCGGCCTTCGACACGGTCTCACATGCCATCCTATTAGACCGGTTAATAACATCTGGTGTCACAGGGACAGTGCTTGAGTGGATAAGAAACTTTTTAAGTGACAGGAGGCAAGTGGTGACCCTGGGGGAATTCTGCTCCAGTGAAAAAGCGCTGTTGACGGGAGTTCCGCAGGGTTCGAGCCTGAGCCCGACCCTGTTTAATGTTTATACTGCACCCCTGATGAAACTGATATCGTCATTTGGCATAGACGCTATAGCCTATGCCGATGACACACAACTTATCCTGGTAATGGATAAGGATAACCAAGCCTGGGAGGATAAGCTCAAAGGTTGCCTAACGGCCACCTTTGAATGGATGCGCCTAAATCACCTGAAATGCAACACAGGTAAAACAGAGATCATGCCTATAGGCCCAAAAAATGAGTTCACGCCACGATTAAGGTGGCCAGAAAAAGCTGAAATACCACCTCATACAACCAACTCGGCCCGTAATCTGGTGGTGCATTTTGACTCTGACCTGTCTTTTAGACAACAAGCAGCTAGAGTGGCAGGCATGTGCTTTGGGGTAATAAAGGGACTGAGAAAGTTCTTTGATCTTTTGCCCCTTGAAGCAAGGAAAACAGTTACGGTTGCACTTGTAACATCGCGCATCGATTACTGCAACAGCCTCTATGCTGGTACAAATAAAGTTGTCACACACAAACTTCAGATGGTGCAACATGCAGCAGCGAGGCTGGTTCTAAAATGGCCGAAAAGATCATCTGCAACCAAAGCCCTCAAGGCATTACATTGGCTGCCCATTACAAAAAGGGTTTTGTTTAAAGTACTGTTAATTACTTTTAGAGCTGTTCACAACCTAGGCCCGTCCTATCTGAGGAAAAAATTCAGCAGATACTGTCCAACCAGAGCACTGCGTTCTTCAACGGCCAACCTGCTTACCGTCCCGAGTTTCAGACTCAAAACTCGAGGGGGCAAATCCCTGGCGGTACTGGGAGCAAAAGCATGGAATACTTTTCCCCCCCCAGTTGAGATTACTGGATAAAGAAATAGACTTCCGTAAACATCTAAAAACCTGGATCTTTAATCTCCAAGATATAACTGCCAGAAGCCTAGTGTAATTCGGGTTCTCGGTCAAGTAAGCATAGGGACTACCTAACATCTGGTGGTCCTTTCTGGGCGCCTAGATGCTCCTTGGAGCGATTGCCACGCGATACAAATTGGCACTTACATTACATTACATTACAAGGCATATGAGTGCAGATCTGGGGTTGTAAGAAGTCTCAGCCTGAACAAAAGAGGACATCATTTGGCCAGGTCCTTTATAGATTTCACACCCATATCAAATTTGAGAGGAAGTAATGGTGTGCTTGATGGAAGTGAGATTAGATTCCTCAAGTACCTGTTTTCAGTTACAGAGAGATCATCCATGTTATCAAACCCCCACAACTCAGCACCATACAGAGCACAACTTACTACCTTGGTCTTATAAATATCTAGTGCTGGAGCGACAGCTTTGGTGTTTGATCCAGAGCGTTCCTTTCTCAGGGCTCCTATGATCTGTCTAAACTTGAGATTTGTCTTAATTATGTGGGGCTTCCAGGACATCCCCTCAGCCAGCTTCACGCCCAAATATTCTAAGCTACATACCCGCTCCAATATAGTGTTGTCTAAAGTAAAGTAGCCTCGAAAAGATTTATGTGACTTGAGCATCATTAATTTTGCCTTACTAGTATTTATTTCTAATCCTCTCTTGTCACAGAACACTTTGAATTGGTTTATTAGCGTCTGAAGCCCACTGGGAATTTTGGAGATAAGGAGTGTGTCATCTGCAAAGAGGAGGGTAGGGATCTTCATGTTCCCCAGGGAAGGAGAATCAACTGATATTCTGGCTAAAAATTCCACAACCTGGTTAATATATAGCGAAAACAGTGTGGGGGCCAGCACAGAACCCTGTCAAACACCCCCAATGACAGTAATATGGTCAGACACTTGGCCCTGGTTACCCCATCGCACCCTGGAATAGTTGTCTTCATGAAGTAGAACAATCAGTGCCAGGATCTCCAGGGGCATCCCCACATCTCTCAGCACTTCCCAAAGTTTTCCGCGTGGCACCAAGTCATATGCTGACTTTAAATCTACGAAGGTGAAATATGGGCTCCCTCTCCCTAAAACCACGACTTTCCAATGGAGGAGAATACATCTAAAAACATTGCCAATTGTTCCAGTCTTTTGTCGAAAGCCTGCCTGTAATGGGGATAGTATTTGTTTATCAGTCATCCAGTCCTGGATTCTAACTAAGAGGGTACGGCTGAACCCTTCTAGATGCAGTCAATTAGGCTAATCGGCCTATAGTTAGCTGGTTTACTGTGATCCCTTTTTATAAAAACTGGTATTATTTCTGCTCCCTTCCATGACTCTGGGATTCTTGCCCTCCCCCCCCCCCTGCAATTGCGTTAAAAAGTATCAACATATAGTTTGACCAAGTAGTTTTGTCATATTTAAACAAAATCACCAGATATTCCGTCTGGTACTGGGGCCTTTGCAGCTCCAATACATTCAATTGAAGTTTCTATTTCCTCCTTAGTGAAATTAACCCTTGCTGGGTTGGGTGATAGATCTGAAGGAGAAGTCGCTTTGGGAAAGATTGTAGTAGCATAATAGAGGGCTCCAACATGCTCCTGCCATTCCACAGCTGTTATATTGTTTTCTAGTGTTAATGTGCTTTATACCTGTTCATGATAATAACCGAGGTGTAGATGTCGTAACCACACAAGAGTTGCCCTACTTAAGAGACTGTTAGCAAGTAATATATATCTCAATTTTCATTTATGTGCTGGTGTTTAATACAAGTTTGTTCGATATATATGCTAAAATTACTTCAGGTATAGGAACTGAGCCATATGGGGATAAAGTGGTTTGCCCAAGATCAAAAAGTGTGATCAGAGGGGAAACCTAGGTAGACTTGCTAAACATTACACCACACTAGTATCATTTTGAAGTTCACAAATTTATAATCTTACAAGATTATAAACACTGTGGACTTGATAAAAAAATCTAAAATGTACATGCTTCGCGTTCCCTCTACATTGGAGTAAATTTCTGAAATTAACAAAGGTTTCCACAAGTACTCCTGACAAGTTGTGACTGCCGCAGGCAAAATATTGCTTAATTACCCATATTTTCTAATAGGGATGTGGTGCGTAAAGCTCTGATTATGCCCTTATGCCAGGTCACTCAATAAAACTTCTTCCAGGTAGACAAACTAATTGTAGAATCATGGTAACAAAGCCGGAAGGCTATAAGGAATGTGAGCAGTTGTTGCTTTTAATGCCAGGCACCAATAATCAACTACAATTCATTTGAAGTTGAATTTTTACCCAAATGGACTGGTAACTCTTTTAGCAAAAATGCATCTTTTTTTACTCATTTATTTATTTTTACAAGTGTAGTATCATAAAGAGTGATGCTAACGTACATACACTTTCAACTTATTCTTCCTTTCCTGAAGAATCCTCCATGTTCTTTTCGAGCACTTGGTCATTTTGGATTTCGATTCTGGAGGACAAAATTCACACATCCTTTGCCTACAGTCTCTGCTTCATCATTCATTTTTGGAATTTTTGCATCTTTGGCGGGAAAATCAAGTAATATCAGTGCATTATTTGCAAATTACTTGATGCTTGAGGGTTGGCAGGTACCACCAATGTTTCCCTTTTTGTATTTGTTTAATTGTGCTGGTTTGTTGCTGGGTGGTTTGAAGTTTGGGCTGAGGGTGCAGTGCAGGCCCATGTGGGAATAAAAGGGAAGATAGTATAATGACAATAGACCTTTTGGGATGGCAGATGCCTGTTTTACTGTTTAAAGACTAGTCTGCTGTAGACAATTGATACTTCTTTGCTGTATTTTTCACATTCTCACTTCTGTGCTCGTAGATGCCCTTGAAATCCATGCAAAAAAAGAACTGATCTTCTGCATACCAGATCAGGGAACTGAGAACTTCTAGAAGAAATGGACAGCAATAGAAAGAAGGAGTCAGCAGGGCTACTCAAGCAGCTAACAATGGAATGCCATGATATAAAGAAATAAAGAAATCTGGGACTACCCAAAGACACTAAAGCAGAGGGGTATACAATGGCAATCTTACATGTTATGATGGGCACCTCAAAAGCGAAGAAGACACAGGGGTGGTAAGTAGGCCTGGGCAGAGTTCGCTGAATTCCATGAAGTGACCAAATAATTTCACTGCACTATGCAGAGTTCGGTGAAGTTACCACAAAACTCCACTGCACTGCTGGAGTGCGTTAGATCATGCCGTTCGTACTGATTTTTAACACTGGGTAATTGCCAGGTATTGGAAAATCAGCATGAATGGCACCATGCACAGCAGCTCAAGTAGATGTTCTACTGGAGCAGCTGGTTCCTCAATGTTTGTGGGCACCAGCGAGGAAAAAATTCTGTTCCATGGAGCAGAGTTTTAGGGTATTTCGCATGCTCCACAGAGTGCGAATTGTGGAAAACTCAGCAAACTACGCGAACGGAGCAGAGTTCACCACCCAGGCTTAGCAGCAAGGGAGCGGCTCGATGCATCACATCTTAAAAGGTATAATCCCAGAGAAACATTTTTTTTACTCAGAATCTGTTAATTGAAGTTCAAAAACAACAAGTACATGTACCTATCATAGTTTCAAAGTCTGCAGAATCATTTGCATGATAAGCACATGTAGGTGGACCACCATACAACATATAGGAGCAATAATAG
The DNA here is from genome assembly GCF_964204655.1 of Triturus cristatus. Classification (NCBI taxonomy): domain Eukaryota; kingdom Metazoa; phylum Chordata; class Amphibia; order Caudata; family Salamandridae; genus Triturus; species Triturus cristatus. Next base: position 1,206,039,533 of record NC_140591.1, on the reverse strand, counting down.
GAGTGATACAAAGAGGACAGAGATCAATAAATATGAAGAAGAGAGAATCATTATGATCCAAACAAGTTATGGAAGCGAGATTAATTGAAAGCAAAAGGTATCCACTATGGATGTCTCACCATTTATTTGCAGGAACCAAATGACGTAAAACTTGATTCCTCCATGATGTACGTGACTGGAGGAAAAAGCATCTGGTGTGGACTATATCTATACAACAGTTCTGCAACAAGCTGAGGCTTGTGTTAATAATTATGTCCACCTTAGATCTAAGACAGTGCTCTATCTAGGTACCGACCCAAAAATAGGGTTATAACAAACTAAACAAAGAACAAGGAAGGGGTAAATGATCTGCTGCTAGTAAGGTGAATGGGAGAGACCAGAAGAAGAGAAGCTATACTGTACCGATGCCAGGGACAGTGATAGGAGTCCCGACCAATGTAGAAGCGAGAAGTGGGGTCATTAGCTAGATCATTCAAAAAGTTGATGAGCACCCAACTTGGAGGGTTGGAAACAAAGGTGTTCCAACCATCAGAACTATTCAAGAAGAGTTTTCCATAGTCGTATATGTTTCTTATCTGTAAATGACAGCTTGTGCAATAAGTGGTCCAGTGCCATTGTTTGCCAAAGTTTAGTAAACCAGGAAGCAATAGGAGGTGGTGCAGTTGACTTCCAAGCATGGAAAATCAAGTGTTTGGTGGTACCCGTCATATGACGGATTAGGTACCAATCTGCATGGGTGAGGTCTTCAAATGCGGTTGGGAGTAGGCCCAATATATGAAACCCTAGCATGCTTTTAATATGACTCAAAACCTCTTTCCAGAAAAGTGTGAGTTGTGTGCATGTCCACCATAAGTGTTTAAAAGTACCAGCTTGCACCCCACTTCTCCAGCAAGAGGTCGCAGGGAAGATTGAGTGCAGACGGACTGGGGTGTAACACCTCTGAAACATTAGCTTGTAGGCAGATTCCTGGTGAAGAATGCTTTGGTGTGTCTTGGGGATTTCCCATCATAAGAGCTACCATTGTTTCTGCATGATATCTAGGCCACTTTCTAGCTCTGACCCCGCCTGATATGGGTGTTTCGGCAGCAGGCGAACACTATAGGTCCTAGAAACCAAGCCTTAGACCCTTCAAAGTTGTGGATCAAGTTTTCAAAGGGTGTGAATGGCTGTGTAGCCCAATCCACTTTAGGAGAATCAGGTGCCCAATCACGTACTTGGAAGTATTGATGCCACATTTTACCAGGTAAATGAAATTCAGACTTACACTGCTCAAAGAGTATAATTGTATAATTTGAGGTCCTTGAAATAAGTCCCTCAATGTATTACAGTCAGCGTTCTCCCAGGTGGTGAAAGATCCTGGGAAGAGCCCCGGTGTGAAGTCTGGTTTACATGCAAGGGGAGTATTTGGAGAGGGAAAGGAGTTAAGGCCATAGGTAGGTGCAATTCTGTCCATATTTTCCACACCATTCTAGCTGGGGTTGCAGGATTGGCACTGCGAGGGTGATGGGGTTTTGGTAGCCAACCCAGGTCCCACAGTGGCCTGCATGCCACTGCGTGATCCATGTGGAGTCCATGTTTTCCACTCTCTGGAACTACCCATTCGAACCAAACCTGAGATGTGTCATGCGATAATACGCAAACAAATTAGGGAAAGTTAGATGATCTCTGTTTCTGGGCAGCATAAGTATGTGGTCGGGGATACGGGGCTGTTTCACATTCCTGATAACATCTCATACATCTTTCTAGAGTCAACAAATACCTTAAGTTGGAATAGAGGTCAGGAGGGCCTGAAACAGGTAGAGTATGCAAGGCAGAATATTCATTTTGACCACATTGATCCACCCCAACCAGGAGATATGCAATGGTTGTCCATCTGCGTAGGCACTCTACAATAGCCTTAAGGTAATGGGGCTGGTTAGTGTGAGTCCAGGTCTGGAGGGAATTTATAACATTAAGCCCCAAATAGTGAATATACCGTTTAACCCATTGAAAAGAAACCATGTCTTACAGACCTGGAATGAGCGGCATTGGTACAGAGAGGTTTAGCGCTTGTGATTTAGACATATTGAGTTTATAACCTGAGGCAAGTTCAAATTCTTGCAACTGCAGGATGATTGCAGGGAGGGTTGACAGAGGATTACTCAGAGTCAATAAAAGATCATTGGCATAAATCAGAACTTTATGATCCTGCCAACCGAAGGGTAGGCCCATGATGTCCGAAGGACTGGTGCAGGCGGATCACCAGGGATTCTACAGCCAGGGCAAAAAGAGGGGACAGGGGATAAACCTGGCGTATACCCCGTTGTATCAAAATAGGTTCAGTGGAATGGCCATCTACTCGGACAACAGTATCCGGGAAGTGTAGGAGGCCATTATTCTGCTAATCATGACAGGGTCAGACCAATTTAAGTGAGAACATCACATAAGAGTTCCCAAATGACCCTGTTAAATGCCGTCTCCACATCCACAACAGGAGAAAGGTAGGGATGTTATGCATATGAGCCTTTTCTATTAGCTGAGCAAGGAGCCTAGTATCATCGGGCCCTGTCGATATTGCATAAAGCCCGCCTGGTCAGTGTCAATCAAACCGGGCAGTAGGTATTCTAGATGGTAGGCCAGCATTTTGGTATATATCTTAGCATCAGTATTTAAAAGATCTATGGGCCTGTCAGAGGAACATTGAGCAGGGTCTTTGTCTGGTTTAAGTATGAGTGATATGTTTGCACCGACATCATGAACGTAAGGCCAGTAGAGTGGGTGAATAGATTTGAAAAGCGCAAGCAAGTGTTCCTTCAGAGATGGGAAGAGGATCTTAAAGAAGGAAACCGATAGGCTGTCTGGGCCTGGGGTTTTCCTCACTGACAGCCCCATAACTGCTTTTTTAAGTTTGGACATTGTGATGGTAATTTTCAAATCACAGGCAAGTTGAGAATACAGAGGCAGCCACTGGCACTCCCGCAGATAAAACTCTACTCACAACAGTTTATCCTGACCCCAAATTGGTTCAGAAGCCTTCTCAACTCCTTATTCCGTATTCCACAATGGCGGGAACTCACACACCCTATTGGTGTCATGCTTCATCATCGGGTTCACCCTAACTCCTAAAGGTCAGGGTTGGCTCGACCATATTTCAGGGAGCTCTTAGGAGATGTAGGCCAGGGGGACTTAAAGATAAAGGACCCGATTCACAGAACTAACTTAAGACAAAATCCTAAACTTACTACCATTTTGGTATTCACAGAAGGCACTTACTCATTTCGGTATTCACAGAAGGCACTTACTCATTTCGGTATTCACAGAAATTAGGAGTCCTAACTTTAGGACTCCTAAATGCCTTTTGTGAATACCTAAAGTCGTAAAGTTAGGATTTTTCTCAGTTTAGGAGTAGTAAAATTAGGACTCCTAACTTTACTACTCCTAAACTGAGAAAAATCCTAACTTTACGACTTTAGGTATTCACAGAAGGCATTTAGGAGTCCTAAAGTTAGGAGTCCTAACTTTACTACTACTAAAATGAGAAAAATCCTAATTTTAAGACTTTCGGTATTCACAGAATGCATTTAGGAGTCCTAAAGTTAGGCTGCCAGTATGTCAGCGTGTGTAATACCCATACCGTACAATTTGCACTCAGAGTGAAAACCGCCTATTCCAGATGCTCAACGTCCACTAGAAGTACAAGCAACCCTTGTCAGAATATTTATATACATCATGGTGGTCTCAAGTATATGGTAGATAAGTCATAGAGACCGTAGTGTTCGACATAGTGTCTCATACTTCTCATATTTAGCCAAAACAATCATACTCAGCAATCGGATCCCAGTCAGTTGTGCATCAATCTTATCTAAGTATTCATACTCAATATTATAATGTTTGATGTGGCATTCGTGCCCCACTTTATCACATTCACTCCCAATCACCCTTACCCATTTTGAGGGGAATGCAATTATCATCGGGGTCCCGGTGGGGTAGCCTTGTAGTCACACGCTATTTGAGGAAAAAATAACAAGACAGAGTACTAACGTGTTAGCGTTCGTGTGAGAATTAAATAACAGAGTACCTTGTTTGTAGTATCTGGAGTAAACACTTACTACTCCAAAGGTCCTGCATAGCGGTCAACCTATTTGGTGTGTTGGATCCCCGGCTCGCACGCCTCATTGACCGGAGAGCCCCTATTTTTGCAGGAAATGCTACCAGCATTGCCGGCTACCTGGGGCCGGGGCTGGGAGCCGGACGCGTCTCGTGCGTGTCAGTATCTGGGCCTTCTCAGAAGTAAGCTTGGGGCCATGGGAACAGTAGTTCCACTTGTTTCTGTATGTAGTTCTAAGTTGATATTTGATCAGAAATCCGTTTTGCGGGGGAATTATTAAGTTCTAAAATACGTAAAATGATGATTTAGACTGAGAAGGAGTCTTGAAGGTTCTACATTATTATGCCACACTAAATATCTCAATCGTGATGAACTCCATAACTAAGGAGTGAATAGTTAGTGGGGTTCTATATAGCTGTAGCTCTCAAAGCTGTATAGGGGCAAAACAACAATATGCCTGTTAGACCCGGCCCTCGTAACATAGTCAGACCTGACCCCTGCACCTCACACCAGCCCCACGCCCACGGCCTAGCCGATCCTCCCCACCAGAACACACACACCCGACCCGGACTTCCCCCGTCCGTGGCCTTCCTCCTTCGGCCACCCCGGGCCAGCGTGCCCACTTCCTGCACCAAGATGGCCGCCCGGCCCCAGCGCGACCCTGGCCTAGAGGCGCCACTCCGGCTGGAGGACATCGCGCTCCCCTTGGGATGAGAAAGGGAGGAGCAGTTTCCATCACACCTCTGCGCTTCCCTGGGAAGGTGGGTTTCGATCGACTCGCCGGCCTCCCCGAGGGGTGGCTCCACGCCTGCTGGGTGTCTGGGGCTCCTCCCGACCCGGCCCTGAACGGATCAAAGGACAATGGCAGGAAACCCCCAACAAGCGACCCCCAGGTGACAAGACCCCTGCCTGCACAGACTCCGGACATCAAAGAGGAGTCGCCCTATAACAACGGGTGCTCTGGGACTGTCCGGCAGATTCGCCTTGGAACACCTGAGCCCTGCTGAGTGACTCGCGGCTCCCCTGAAGATCGTAAGACCTCCGAACTTGTGCTTGAGCCCTGCTGAGTGACTCGCGGCTCCCTGAAGATCGTAAGACCTCCGAACTTGTGCTTGAGCCCTGCTGAGTGACTCGCGGCTCCCTGAAGATCGTAAGACCTCCGAACTTGTGCTTGAGCCCTGCTGAGTGACTCGCGGCTCCCTGAAGATCGTAAGACCTCCGAACTTGTGCTTGAGCCCTGCTGAGTGACTCGCGGCTCCCCGAAGATCGTAAGACCTCCGAACTTATACTCGAGCCTGCCGAGTGACTCGCGGCTCCCACAGACTCTCTTGGTCCGGCCGGACCCCACGACGACAAGCGTATCCCCCGGCTCGAGGATTGTGAGCTGTGCGCCGGGTACGCTCCTGCATTTGATTCTTATCCCCAAAGACTGTCCCGCTACCTCCTAACCCCCCTCCAAGACTTTGGGAGCCCGCGCTCTACTTGTATATATTCTGCCTTGCGGATCATAAAGATCCCACAACTCCGATCTGATAAAGATTTGCTCTTAAGAACTTCTTGTGTACTGTCTCTCTGTCGTGTGGTGCCGAGTGTACGATCCTAGATACGAGGTTCCTCGCCTGAGGAGTCTCCCGCCAGTGCCCGGCTACGTTACCTCGAGGGTGGGTCTCAGGGCAGTCAGGGCCCCTTCCGGGCCCCTCTGAGGTCGCCTTCTAACATTGGTGGCAAGCGACGGGATTCGGGCCCATAATCTAGAGATCGTACCGTGAACGGCTGACGCACTACCGACAAAGATGGCAGAAGGAAACGCCGCGGTTCTCATAGAAGACAACGCCAGTACCGTGTTCCAGGTGGAACAGCTGGAAGAGTACACTCACAAAGAACTAAAGAAATTCTGCAAGGAACTCAGAATCGCTACCACTGGTCTCAACACCAAAGAAGATATGCAAAAGGCACTGAAAGCTTGGGTGGATTCTGGAGCCTCCCGCCCAGAAGGAGCGGGGAGCCCCACGACGAAGCTGGACCCTCCCAAGGAGAACGCAGCATCAACCAGGTGCGACAGAGAAAAAAGTCGCCATCACGAGCTCGAATTAGCCAAACTCAAAATTGAGGGCGAGTTGAAATTAGCCGAGAAAAAGTTAGCAGTAGAACAGTTGCGAGTACAAGGAGAACTAGAAGAGAAGAAACTCCAACGAGAACACGAGGGAAGGGGGACTTCAACAGGAACATGAACGCAGCTTGAAGGAAATAGAACTGAAAGCAAGAAGCGAAGAAGCGCGGCCCCCGGGGAACCGGGAGGCGGCCGCCCCGACGGAGCAGAAGGTCCACATCCCCAAGGATGTGGTCAAAGAATATTACAAAAATGATGACATTCAGCAGTGGTTCCGGGCCTACGAGGTCGCCATGACCTCCCATCGGGTCCCACAGAAGGATTGGGGGGCTGGGTTATGGGGACGATTCCTGAGCAAAGGAAGAGACACCCTGCTCGACCTACCCACCTCCATGCAGACCTCCTATGAACACATGAAAGCGGCCTTCCTCACAAGGTACGGCCTCACCCCGGAGATGTACCGCCAGCGGTTCCGGGACTGCAGGAAGATCCCGGGTACCACCTGGGTGGAATATGTGAATTTCTTCAGCCGCGCCTTTGATGGGTGGGTCAAGGGCAGCAAGGTAACCACCCTGGAAGAACTAACCGACCTTATGTTGTGGGAGCACCTGGCTGCCAACTGCTTTGTGGAACTACGCCAGCATCTGCTCGACAGCAAGCTCACGGACCCGAGGAAGCTGGCTGTTGAGGCGGATCGCTGGACCAACACCCGGGTCTCCCGGGGCTCTGTAGGAGAGTACCCTCGAGCCAGTCAGGGACCACCCCGCCAGAGAGGGGGGGGGAAACCAGGGAGGGCAGAGAGAGTCCCAGGCTAGTCCCAATCTCCACCTTTCCCAGCACCCCCACCAGCTGTATCCGGCCCCCCCCCTGAGACGGGGGCACCGGGTAACCATCACTTGTTTTCGTTGCCAGAAGCCCGGGCATTACGCCAACGACCCTGAATGCCCCATGGCCCCACGCACCACCCAGGCAGCACCCCCCGCTAGACAGATAGCCAATGTAGCCCTGGGGGAGGAGGTTGAGGAGGCCGAGGAATGGGAACCCGCCGCTATGGCCCTAGTATCCTTAGGAGATGGAGAGATGGTCCCTGGGAGCCTCCTGCCCTCTAACACAAAGAAATATGGGCAGCTCGTAACGATCAATGGCCACCAAGTAGAAGCCCTCCGTGACACAGGGGCCAGCATCACCGGGGTCCTCAGCCACTTAGTCCACGAAGACCAGGTCCTCCCCAACGAATTTTGCCCTGTCATTTCAGCCGACAACACAGAAAGCCTATGTAAGGTAGCCCTGGTGCCCTTTGAGTGGGGAGGGGTGGTCGGCAAACTGAAGGTCATAGTGAGAACCTCCCAGCCCATCGACTGTCTCCTGGGGAACGACCTGGAAAGTTCCCCCTGGGGACAAGTTGAGCGCAAGACCCACCTAGGGATGCTGGGCCTCCCTGAGTGGGTGTGCGCCACCACTCGATCCATGGCGGCTCGACTGACCCCCCTGAGGGACGTCGACGACGCCCCGGCCCCTGAAGATGGGATGGCCCCGGCCGAGGGTCCCCACATCCCCCCACCAGAAGAGACAATCGCCAGTGACGAACCCCCGCCTTCCGACTCCACCCCAGACACCGAGTTAGGCGATCTGCCCGAATTAGCCCAGTGGCGCCACGAGGGGGGCCCCTCCCGAGAGGAGTTCTGCCGAGAGCAGGCTACCTGTCCCTCCCTGGTCGGGCCCCGGCAGCAGGCAGAGGCCCAGGCCGCAGGCGACCAGACGGGGACGCACTGGGTATACTGGGAGAACGAAACTAATAAATATCCCTCTGGACCTATATTTCTTTTACTTAGCAATTAATTTTTTGTGGGTTCACATGAAGAAGAGACCACCAATTGTATATTTACATTCCAACTGATGAATTTATTTTTATAAATTGTTTTTTTGATATTTTACTTGTTTATATACATTTTTACTTATTTATATACATTTCTCTCAAATATACATCGGTTTCTTTTCTTATTCCTAAATACAACCTATACAGTGATGTTTTGAATTACTCTGTGCTTATTCAATTTTATCAACACAATGCTTAAAGATATAGGCTAATACTCATTATGAAAAACCTCTCTCCTATGATTTGAGAGAAATCCCCACAGCAATCACTCCTTTACTCATACCACATGCATTTCACTATCATACGACACATTCACACTGCACCCCAGGTATGCACCAACGATGTTGCTGGACTAGCCAGGACTGGGCCAAATGCTCAACCCTTTGATTATGACGCAAAATACTGGGGTGTGACACTCTGTCTGGTCGACGCACGTTTCGGTGGATCTAATTTCTTTTCTTGCCACCTTCTTCAGGACCTGTTGTTTGCGAGTTTATCGCGGGCAAAGATGAGGGGATTGTTATTCTGTTTTATGCTGTTATTCAGGTAGTGAAAGTCTTACTCTCAGTTAGTATTACTGATGTCGTTCTTCTTCTTTCCCGTTATGGTCACTGCTTTATCAGTCCGGGTTGCGATCCTAAGAGTCAGTTTCGCATAACATCGTAAATTTATTTGTTCTTTCTTTTCCCTTCCATTTTTTCAAGCCTTTCTCGCAGTGTTCATGGCTCACCAGCCCTCAAAAACTATTCTCGGTGCTGTATAGTATAGTCTTTTTTGTGAACAGCGAGGTATTACTTCTTCCCGTTTCTCAATTCTTCGTGTAGTTGCGTTGTACCGTAATAGGATGGCTGGTACCAATCTCGTTTTGAGCTCTATCGGCGATTTCGTGTTCTCCTTCGGCAACTTGATAAACAGACTCCGGCCTCCGATCATATACTGGGAGAACGACCTTTTGTACAGCGAACAGAAGTCGGTGGAGCTAGGGTCCGGCCGGGTGCTGGTGGTACCCCTACGCTTCCGAACCCTCCTCCTGGGCTTGGCCCACGACGTTCCCCTCGCAGGCCACTTGGGTCAGGACAAAACATACAGTCGCCTCGTGACTCACTTCTACTGGCCCAGAATGAAAGCGGATGTGGAAGCCCACTGCAAGTCCTGTCCCACGTGCCAGGCCAGTGGGAAGAGTGGAGGGAAGCGCAAGGCTCCCCTCCAACCCTTCCCTGTCGTCAGTACCCCTTTTGAACGGGTCGGGATCGACATTGTAGGACCTCTGGACCCCCCAACTTCCCAGGGGCACCGGTTCATCCTCGTCCTGGTGGACCATGCCACCCGTTACCCTGAGGCCATCCCCCTGCGTACAGTCACGGCCCCCGTGGTGGGCCGGGCATTGATGGGAATCTTCTCCCGCATGGGTTTTCCCCGTGAGGTCGTGAGCGATCGCGGTACCAACTTTATCTCCCGATACATGAGGTCCTTATGGCAACAGTGCGGGGTGTCCTACAAGTTCACCACCCCGTACCACCCCCAAGGAAACGGCCTGGTAGAGCGGTTTAACCGGACTCTGAAGGGGATAATCGCGGGCCTGGAAGAGCCCCTCCGGCGTAAGTGGGACCTCCTGCTCCCCTGCCTCCTATTCGCATACCGAGAGGTTCCCCAGAAATCCTTGGGTTTCAGCCCATTTGAGTTACTCTACGGGCACCCCGTCAGGGGGCCCCTCAGCCTGGTCAAGGAAGAGTGGGAGGCGGCACCCGAGGCCCCCCCCCGAGACGTGTTCCGTTACATCCTGACCCTCCGAAATCAGACCAGGAGGTTCCGGGAGATGGCAGAGGCCAACCTAGAGGCGAGTCAGGAGGAGATGAAGCGCTGGTACGACCACAACGCCGCGCTAGTCGAGTTTCAGCCGGGCCAGCTGGTGTGGGTCATGGCCCCCGTGAAACCCTGCACTCTCCAGGATAAATGGACCGGGCCCTTCAAAGTAGTTGAGCGGAAGAGCCCGGTCACGTACTTGGTAGATGTCCAGTCACCCCGGGACCCCCTCCGGGTCCTCCACATGAACCGCCTCAAGCCCCACTTTGTGCGGACGGAGATGAGCCTCCTACTGGCCACTGACGACGGGTCCGAAGAAGAGTCAGATCCTCTCCCTGATCTTCTGTGCACCAAGGAGAAGGACGGCTCCGTAGAGGGAGTGAACCTCTCCCCGTCTCTCACTCCCCAGCAACGTGAGGATTGCCGCCAGCTCCTAGGGCAGTTTCCGGACCTTTTCTCCTTGGTCCCCAAGGTCACCGACTGGTGTGTCCATGATGTGGATACCGGGGACAGCCCGCCAGTAAGACACCGAGCCTACCGAGTCCCTGATCGGGTCCGGTCCTGTATCCAAGCCGAAGTCTCAAAAATGTTGACCCTAGGCGTGATCGAACCCTCAGACAGCCCCTGGGCCAGCCCCGTAGTCCTGGTCCCAAAAGCAGCTGCCCCCGGGGTCGCCCCAGAACTCCGCTTCTGCGTGGACTACCGGGGACTCAATGAAGTCACCCGAGCCGATGCCCACCCCATTCCACGAGCCGACGAGCTCATTGACCGGCTCGGGGCTGCTCGGTTCCTCAGCACCTTCGATCTCACCTGCGGCTACTGGCAAATTGCGCTCACAGAGGGAGCCAAGGAGCGGTCCGCCTTCTCCACCCCGGATGGGCACTATCGCTTTCGCGTGATGCCTTTCGGGATGAAAAATGCCCCAGCCACCTTCCAGCGACTGGTAAATAGAGTCCTGGCCGGGCTGGAAAAATTCAGCGCTGCATATCTCGACGATATTGCAGTTTTTAGTTCCGAATGGAGTGAGCACCTCCAGCACCTCCGGAGGGTGCTAACCGCCCTAGGCCAGGCGGGCCTCACCGTGAAAGCCAGCAAATGCCAGATTGGGCAAGGTTCAGTAACCTACCTGGGGCACCAGGTCGGAAGCGGGCAGGTCGCCCCTCTACAGCCCAAAATCGACGCCATCCTAGCCTGGGAACCCCCCACTACCCAAACAGAGGTCCGAGCCTTTCTGGGCCTCACGGCTACTACCGGAGATTCATCCGGAATTACGGCAGCCTGGTCGGTCCCCTCATGGGACTTACGTCCAAGAAACAGCCCAAGGAGGTACAGTGGTCCCCTGCCTGCCAAGAGGCGTTCAATGCCCTGAAAACGGCCATGTGTACGGCCCCCGTCCTCCAGGCCCCCGACTACTCCAGAGAGTTTGTGGTACAAACTGATGCCTCCGAGCATGGCATCGGGGCGGTCCTCTCCCAGGTAAATGACCAGGGTCTAGACCAGCCCGTGGCCTTCCTCAGCTGAAGGCTGTTGCCCCTGGAACAGAGATGGAGTACCATCGAGCGCGAGGCGTTCGCCGTAGTCTGGGCCCTCAAGAAACTACGCCCTTACCTGTTCGGCACCCATTTCAGGGTCCAAACCGATCATCGCCCCTTGCGATGGCTCATGCAGATGCGAGGAGAAAACCCCAAGCTTCTGCGATGGTCAATCTCCCTCCAGGGGATGGATTTCACCGTGGAACATCGCCCTGGTACGGACCACGCCAACGCCGATGGCCTCTCCCGATTCTTCCGCCTCAGCGAAGAGAACCCCCAAGAAGATGGGTAGTTCTCTCCGGCTTTCAGCTGGGGGGGACGCGTGTTAGACCCGGCCCTCGTAACATAGTCAGACCTGACCCCTGCACCTCACACCAGCCCCGAGCCCACGGCCTAGCCGATCCTCCCCACCAGAACACACACACCCGACCCGGACTTCCCCCATCCGTGGCCTTCCTCCTTCGGCCACCCCGGGCCAGCGTGCCCACTTCCTGCACCAAGATGGCCGCCCGGCCCCAGCGCGACCCTGGCCTAGAGGCGCCACTCCGGCTGGAGGACATCGCGCTCCCCTTGGGATGAGAAAGGGAGGAGCAGTTTCCATCACACCTCTGCGCTTCCCTGGGAAGGTGGGTTTCGATCGACCCGCCGGCCTCCCCGAGGGCTGGCTCCACGCCTGCTGGGTGTCTGGGGCTCCTCCCGACCCGGCCCTGAAAGGATCAAAGGACAATGGCAGGAAACCCCCAACAAGCGACCCCCAGGTGACAAGACCCCTGCCTGCACAGACTCCGGACATCAAAGAGGAGTCGCCCTATAACAAGGGGTGCTCTGGGACTGTCCGGCAGATTCGCCTTGGAACACCTGAGCCCTGCTGAGTGACTCGCGGCTCCCCTGAAGATCGTAAGACCTCCGAACTTGTGCTTGAGCCCTGCTGAGTGACTCGCGGCTCCCTGAAGATCGTTAGACCTCCGAACTTGTGCTTGAGCCCTGCTGAGTGACTCGCGGCTCCCTGAAGACCGTAAGACCTCCGAACTTGTGCTTGAGCCCTGCTGAGTGATTTGCGGCTCCCTGAAGATCGTAAGACCTCCGAACTTGTGCTTGAGCCCTGCTGAGTGACTCGCGGCTCCCCGAAGATCGTAAGACCTCCGAACTTATACTCGAGCCTGCCGAGTGACTCGCGGCTCCCACAGACTCTCTTGGTCCCGCCGGACCCCACGACGACAAGCGTATCCCCCGGCTCGAGGATTGTGATCTGTGCGCCGGGTACGCTCCTGCATTTGATTCTTATCCCCAAAGACTGTCCTGCTACCTCCTAACCCCCCTCCAAGACTTTGGGAGCCCGCGCTCTACTTGTATATATTCTGCCTTGCTGATAATAAAGATCCCACAACTCCGATCTGATAAAGATTTGCTCTTAAGAACTTCTCGTGTACTGTCTCTCTGTCGTGTGGTGCCGAGTGTACGATCCTAGATACGAGGTTCCTCCCCTGAGGAGTCTCCTGCCAGTGCCCTGCTACGTTACCTCGAGGGTGGGTCTCAGGGCAGTCAGGGCCCCTTCCGGGCCCCTCTGAGGTCGCCTTCTAACAATGCCCATCACCTGATCGGAAAAGGTCTCAAAATAACAGATACTTAATTCAAGTATTATATAACGGAGGTGGTATCAGAGTAATATCTGCAGTCATATATTAAAAATTGTTTAAACATGTGTATGTGGCATGTAAATTATTTTTGGATCACATGGTCTGTGAGCTCAGATATTTGAGAGGCCAAGTGTGTATATTAGTGAGAGTCCCTATAAAGAGTTTAGGATCTTTCATTTTTATTCAATGCATTTCATGGGATAGAGTCATTGAGTCCATGGTTGTCCATGCCCATCCGGTACACCTAATGTTGTTCTCGCTCAAGAAGTCTTTTTGATATGTTAGGGCCTTACTTCACTTTTTCAATCGCTGTCCATTCAATGTCCTTACCATTGTGTGTCTTTTCCAAGTAGTGTGCCGTGAGCCTCATTGCGGTGATTGTTTTCCTGATTGTACCTCTGTGTTCACCTATCCAAATTTTTACTTTTCGTGATGTCATTCTGACATATTTCAGCCCACATGGGCAGACGATCATGTATACTACATTTGCTGAGTTGCAATTAGTTTGGTTTCGTTCCCACTTTGATCGCATGCCCAGGTCAATGCTCCTAGTGTGTTTGGTATAAGGGCACACCGCACAATTCCCACACGGAAAGTGGCCCTGTACCGGTGGTTGGTTCCACAGGGTCATTTGAGTATCTGGTGTAGGTTCCAAGCTGTCAGTGTGGACCAGCAAGTTTCTTATGCTTTTGTTCCTTCTGAAAGAGAACATTGGCTTCTCAAATTTTAATTTGTTTGACGCTAGAATGCACCATTTGTCCTTGATGATTTTTTTGATCTGATTTGAAGAAGAATTATGTGTGGTGACACAGATGAGTGCTGTATTCTCTTCTCTCATATTTGTTTCCGAAGTACTTCTCTGGGAGTATTACGGGATCTTCTTTCAGCCTGTTCAATTACTTTTCTGGTGTAGCCCTTCTCTTCCAGTTTGGTGGTTAGTATTCTGGCCTCTTTGTTGTAATCTTCCCGATTCGAGCAATTTCTGCGTATCCTCAGATATTGTCCCACAGGGCGGTTTTCTCTCAAGGACTGGGGGTCTGCATTGTTAAAGTGCAGAAGTCTGTTTCGGTCAGTGGGCTTCCTATATAATGAGCTCTCTGGCTAGGATGTTAATGTACAGGAATAATACTTTCTTGTTGTCATGGGTGCTGGTAAATATTGAGAAATGGACTGATGTTATTGATCCAGGTCATGAAGTTCTTGATGCTTTTATCGTCACCATGCAAAATGACGAAAATATTGTCTATGTACCGTAGCCATTTTCGTACATTTCCAGAGAAGGGATTATTGTCCCAGATGTATTCTTTCTCTATGTGTCCCATGTAGAGACCGGCAATACTGGGGGCAAAAGTACTGCCCATCAAAGTACCATGGACTTGCAGGTACAGTTGGTCCTCGAACCTCAAAAAGTTTTCTGTGAGTTCGACCACAAGTTTCACTGGTGCCTCCCATGGCCATTCGGTATTCCTTAGTATGTTATGTATGACTTGGATACTCTCCTCTTGTGGGAAGTTTGTATACAGCGTTTCTACGTCTAGACAAAGCATCTTTTCGTCTGATGGATTGTACTGAACATCTGCAAGAATGTTAAGGAGATGTTTTGTGTCCCTGACATAAGATTTCAATTTTGGGACCAAAGGACGTAGAAAGAAATCGGTATATTGCGAAAGTGATTCAAGGACTGATCCTATTCCGGATACAATGGGTCTTCCAGGGGTTGGTATCTTCCCTTTATGTATTTTGGGGATTGTATAGAAAAAGGATGTTCTAGGTTCCTTGTTGTTGAGGAATTCGCTCTCATTTTTAGTAATCCACTCCTTTTCTAGTGCCTTACCGGTGATCTCAGAGATGGTCTTTTGTAACCGTGAGGTTGGGTCTCGCTGGATTCGTCTGTGGTTACGGCCATCTGAGAGGAGGGAGATGCAAGCAGATCTGTAGGCATTGACTCCCTGTAACACTATTGCTCCCCCCTTATCAGCGGGTTTAATGACAAGGTTCTTCCGCTTGCTTAAAGACTCCAAGGCATTTTGTTCAGTTTTACTGAGATTGTTAGATGACTTGTAGTTGGGTTGAAGGAGCTTAGTATCCTTGCTAACCGCTTGTTCAATATCTCGGGTGGCATCTGGGATGGTGTTGGGTGGATGGTGGATTTTTCATGTAGTGTGGTATATCCAGTATCCCTGTCTTGCGTTGGTTGACCCTCGAAGAAAGTTTTCACGCGAATCTTGCGGAAGAACTGTCAGAGTTCACAGCATGTTTTGAATTTGTCAATATGCGTTATAGGAACAAATCCTAGGCCTTTATTAAGTACCTCCAATTCTGCTGTGGTAAGTGTTTTATCAGTGATCTTCACCACCAGGTCCACTTTGGGCTCGGGCCTGCTATTTAGTCCTTTGTTTTGCTTCTTGTATTCTTCTGTTTGTCTTCTTCTCATTGGACCCTTCGATTTGTACGTCTGCCTCGTCTGCCTCTCCTCCCGTCCTGTCCTAAAAAATATTGTTGATTAAGGTTGGGCTGGTAGAAGGGCATGCCATAGAATTGTGGTGGTACTTGAAAATGTTGTTGTTGGTATGGGTTCTGCCACGGGAAAGGTTGTGGGAGGTACCCTTGGTTGTATCCCCCTCTTCTTTGTTGTTGTTTACCCCTCCAGCTTCTGTTAGAATTACCACAGGACTAATCACCTTGATCTGACTAGTTAGAGCCTGAATCACTTCTGTTTGAAGACCCTGTGTCACTGTCTGGTTGTTTGTTATAATCATCCCGGATGCACGGTTAGACCTTCTTGTTTGAGAATTTTTTAAGGTCCTTCTGTAATTTATCAATTTTACTCTCCATCAGAAACTCTTTGTGTTCAGTTATCTCCTTCTTTACTTGTCCAGTTTCTTTTTGAACACCATGATCTTTATTTTGAGTGTTCAGGGCGTTCTCACTTGTTTTTAGGTTTATAAGGAGTGCCTCAGACAATCGTTTGGACGTAATAATTATTAAAATCAGCCAATCGCGGGTACACCGCCACGCAATTAATTACCTCTCCTTTTTAAAAATGGGATCATCCAGAAAAATGCGGGGTTCATTAGTAACTAGCAAGCCGGTTGGTGCTGCATTGCCTCTTAAATATTCAGTGAAGATTTGAGTTCTGTTAATTCATCCCAACTCTGGGCTTGGCCTAGACACTGCGTGATGTTGGTTTCCGGTAATAATGATGGAGCTGCCAGAATCGCTGTAGCCATGTCATCTGAATATCCAATGCCTAATTGCTCTGCCATATTGATGTATAGTACTATAACTATTTATAGTTAGGTTGTTTTTTCAGTGGAAGCTAAGGATAGGCGGTAAACAATTCTATTTCCAAAACAAACGTACTCTTTTTATTTTTATAAACAACTGGAAATTTTCCTATACCCCCAGCTTTATGATGCACAAGTACTGTAACCCACAAGTGGCAGTGGAGAGTACCCCACTGTCCACAAGAAGGGGTAAGTGAGGTGAGAGTAAGGACACCTCCTCCAAGGTTAAAATCTACTCACAACAGAGAATCCTGACCCCAAATTGGCTCAAAAGCCTTCTCAACTCCTTAGATGGCGTATTCCGCAATGGCGGGAAGGAAATTAATCCTTTTGCTATTTAACCCTCACACACCCTTGGGTACAATGGTACACACGCTGCTGCGGCCGCCATTGCCTATAAACAAGATGGTGGTGTAGAGTTCTGTGACGTAGTCTGGGAGTCAGGCCAGGGACTTCCTCACCTGTCCCTCTGCTCTCCCAGCCCATGCGTCACTGAAGGTCTTAACTGCATACGGGAGCCAAGATATAATCACAGAGCTCACTGAAGCGCAGTGCCCAGCACTGCTGCAGCTCCTGGAACAAAATGGCGGGCAACCTGCAGCCCGGCACCGGTCGTCTCTGCTTCGGCTGAAAAGACAGGTCTAAGGGAGTTGGCAAGCAGGCACTGCAGTCAGGATCACCCGGGGAGTAAACCTGGGTAGAGCAGGACAAAGCCAGAGCCACAAGATGAAGGCTTAATGGCCCACAGTGTCTTCGAGTAAGTCCTACTCCATACTCTGTCAAGCCCCACCCGCAGAGAACATTTTGATTTAGATTTTGAAACAGGAGCATATTACACACACTCTCAAAACAGCTGGGTCATGATTCCTCCCAAAGATCAACCCCTCATTCATATGCTTCACCTATTGCTGAGAACCTATTGCCCCACCGTAACTCCAAAAACCAGCTGTTCAGGCAGCTCACCTTACAGTGATTTATGTAAAAAGGTAAGAATCCCAGGATCCTTATCTCTTTGACTTCGCACAATTATCACTGAAGGGCAGAGCATACTGAACAAAAGGGAAAGAGTCATTGAAAATATCTGAAACTCCCACATGTTATAACCTGCTTGATACATAGTTCCTTCATGTGCTGCTGCTAGCAACGTGTGCCTTCCCACACCTATATCAAATTCTGAGTCCTCTCTGCTCCCAAGAACAGCCCTTCTGGTGCCACCTCCAGCCTTTTCAGTAAGGACACATGCTGGGGCATACCATGCAATGAGCAGCGAGATAAGACTGGACCTGCCAGTGTTCCCTTAGCATTCCAGTCCCTCATTCTCATTTGCAATAGCCAACCCACCAACTGCACCACTGAGGCTGGCATGTTGTTGGTGTTCTTGTAGTTTTCTATGGCAGGGAGGGTTGCAGACAGTCACAATGTTAGCACCGGAGGTGTTATAGATGGCTGGCTTAGGAACACGCAGGTGGATGGTGGTTCAGTGGGCACTCTCCAGGTACTAAGTGGTGTGTTGGCATTGCTGTCTGTGGTTGCTGTGGTTAAAAGATAGTGCAGATTGATAGAACCATAGACACTCTCTGTGGCAAGGTTTGGGCAGATCAATGGTTCTAAGGAGAGGGCAGGCAGATGCTAGTGTATTCTGTGCTCAATTGCTGGGTGTCTTTGACTCCTTGGCAGAGGACTGGTTTTAACTAGGGGTGGGCGGAATTTGCGTAATCGCGTTACGCAAATCTCCGCGAAACGGTAAAAATCTCCGCGAACACGCAGAAATTCCGCGAACACGCGGAATTGCTTGTTCGGGATGCTTTCTTCCTGTTCACAGTTGCTGTTTGCGTGCTCGAGGAGAAATATCTCGCGAACACGCATTTTGAGAACGCGAACAAGAAACAATTTTGCGAAGTCGCGGAAAGCAGAATTTTGGGCAATTTCGCGTTCTCCGCGGAACGCGAAATTACCGAAATTCCGCGAGCGGAACGGAATTTACCGCCCAGGCCTAGTTTTAACCCCTACAGCCGGAGATGTTGGCAAGGGGAGTGTTTTTCCTTGCAGTCCCATTACGGCATAGTAAGTGTACTTCATTTTGCAAGCAATGGAGTGCAATGACATTACAAGACAATCGTTGCCTGTCTCAACAACACTAGGTTTAGTCTCCATTGTGGCCACACCTATGAAGCAGCATTAGCTTAAAAAAGGAAAAAACAATGTGATAAAGTAATAGTAAACCTCTTTTATGAACAAATTACACTTAGCAGGAAACTTACTCTGAGAACAGATCAAAACTAACCAGGCCCTCTCAATATAAGGGAACCCAGCAGCTCTCAACAGACATAGAGAAGCATTTAGCCAGTCTATGGATGCATTAGCTACTAAATGTTAATACCAATATAGGGCAAATATGAGTGAGTGCCCCTTAATGTTGTTTCATTCATGTATACACGGAAGTATAACATATTTCTTCCTTTGTTCTCCTCAGTGAAAGGAAATTGTGATTATTGGTTCCAGACAAAGGGCCTCATGTAGGTGGCATACACTTTACCGATTCTAAAATACCGAATCATACCGAATCGGTATTTTAGAATCGGTAAAGTGTATGTAGGTAAAAATTCGGTAAATGTTACCGAATCGGAGTGAGTCGGTAATTACCGAATCGGTATTTACCGATTCGGTAATGAGGCATACCTTCCCATTGATGGGAAGGTATGCCTCATTACCGAATCGCTAAATACCTATTCGGTAATGGGGGGAACACATGCAAGGGTGGCAGGGTGTCACATTGACACCCTGTTGCACCCCTGAAACGGCCATGTGTGCACATGTGGCACACATACAGCCCTAAGGGCATGTATGTCTGCCACATTGCACACGTCTAGGCGCTCTGAAATGCATTTCCACATCCATACATTATTTACCACCAACTATTAGTTGGTGGTAAATACCGACTCCAAACAACACCCACACACTCCCCCTACATCTCATTTCTGTATTCGGAATTTACCAAATCGGTAAAATTACCGATTCGGTAATTTTACCGAATCGGTAAATTACCGAATACAGAAATGAGCCCCCTACATGTCACAAGCCTAAATACCGGTCGGTAACGGTAAAATTACCGAAAATCGGCAGTTACCGACCGGTATTCGGCTACGTACATGAGGCCCAAAGTGTTTAAGAAACTCTTAGAATTATTAATTGTACACATCATGTCATGGTACTTTCTACTTGTCTTTATCTTTAGATGTGCCTAACACCTTAGGAGCACCCCGATGACATCTGGACCCCTGTCTTTTGCATTATCCCACTTTACTTTCTCTTTTAACCCTCTTGAAGCTCTTAAGGCTGTCTAATCCACACCAGTTCAGAGGTTAGTGCCTGGGACTTATCAACATGAACCTAGTCCACTTATTGTTGCTGTCTACTACATCTTAGTAATGTTTAACATGTTTTAGAGTGTCTGTAGACACTAAAGTTGAAAAACGCCAAATAGGACTAAGTAGTGTCCATGTATCAAAATGACATAGGGGCTCATTTGGATGGCAGACGGTGGCACATCCGCGGTGCTGGAGGTAGCGGAAAATGTCCTTTTCCTCACTACAGCGGTGGTCCACATGCTCGCCATATTACGATGGGCAAACATAGACCTTTATCCATCCGCTGCAGAGTTACATGAACCGCCACCGCAGGGAGCCAATAGAGACTCACCGCCGTGCAGAATGACGTCCTGTCCACTGTACAAATCACGATGCCACAAACAGTCCATCACACCACAGCGGAGAATCCACCCACCCAGAGATGGCGGAAGCAAGACAGCGGAGAGCGAAACCCAACTTCCGGTCCCCTCCACCCGGTCCTGACTGCTATGGATCCAGCTCTTCAAGCCTTTCTGCTGCTGTACCTCATCCACTACCAGCAAATAATACACCGTCGCAGACAACGCCGCAGGTACGCAAATACACAACTCCCCATACAACCACAACACACAACTCCTGTGCTGACATAAGGTTCCTGTCCACATCAGACACTCTGGTGGGGACAGGAACATATCCCCCAGTGTACCCACACATTTCCATCTGTTAGAAACTCCCCCCTCTGCATCCAGGTCACTCATCAAATGCAAAATCACTGCTATGTCCTGGGAATGTCACTGCAGCGCTCAATATATTAAGTAGGACCTGCGACAGGCATGGGCAATCTGGCCAGATTCACAGGGCTCCACCTTGCCCCTTCCCAAACTACGCATCACACACCCATTTGTGTACATGCTGTGTGCACCTCCTGTGCCCTCCCTGCACAATTAATCAGCCAGGTGTAGCCATACCTCCCATCTCACATCAAAGGACAAGGGAGATTGACTGGGAAGGTGGGGGTGAAGAGGAACACCCTGCACAAAAGCTCAGGGGCTGGACAACCCTCCTCCTCACACCGACCTTCCACTCATGTGAAGCAAACTGAGTATAATTACAAAATGAAGACTCACACTGCATATGAACATCCACTGAACTGTTCACACTGCCTGTCAAGTCACTCAGAAACACCCCACACTGACAGGCAGCCACATACTCATACCATAGGTCAGCAGCAATGGAGGACAATAAATGGGCCAGCCAAAAGTGAAGTGGACAGTGCTGAAAAACCATGGAGCAAGCCACATAGCATGTGTACATCACAAGCCAGAGAAGGAACATATCACACCACTCTTCGGCCATCAAATCAGAAATGGGTGGCACAGTGAGTGAAATTAAACCAAAGTGACCTCTGTGCAACAACTCAGGGATACATCAAGGCAAGTAATGCATAGGCACAGGAATGACAGGAAGTGGCTGAAGTCATATAGTAACCAGCCACACATCCATCTTATTTGACATGTGTATGTCATCAGCACAACACACATGGTTCATTGTCACAATCCCTGACTGTCAAACAAAAGTAGGACCTTCACACATACCCCTCCTCTACCCACCTCACACCTGCAACAGTCAACACCTGTCAGAAACAGACACCATGGTGCAAATGATGTCCTGTGAGTTCACTGACAACCAATTACACTCGCTGTGGTGCATCCACAAATATCAGACTCACACTCAGGGATGTCTGAACCATTGCTGACACAAAAACAACAGCCAAATACAAAGCTCACAAACAACATCAACAGAAGTCCAACAAGCCCAGACATGTGCAGCCAAACAGTGGAAAGGCAATGTGACCCTAGACAGAACAGGAATACACAACATTGTCACTCAGGACCAATGCACATACACCATACCCCAACACAAACAAGAATTGCATCATCAAAAGCCAATCATGAACACTAACTGGGATCAATGAGACAAATCAGCTAATACAGACAAGGACACCACACCAGTCCCTTGCACACTTTGCCACTGGATTTAAGCAAGCCTGGCTGAAGACGGCTGAAATGCCAGAAACCGGTCCTAGGAAGCTTGTTTCCGGTCCAGAGAAGACATGGCTTGGCAGTTCGGGCTGGACTGTTCCCATGAGGCACAGGGTCAGACTGATTTGCATATGGCCATGTCTGAACTGGGGTGGCAGAGTGGGCTAAAGAACGGTGATGGATTAAACCCAGAACAGTTGACTGGGGGTGAGTGCTTGCAATGTTCAACACTCCGTCCATCATTTCCTTTGGTTTTTGCTTTGTTCGCCATATGTTGGCAGGGTATGCTCAGACGTGTGTCCCTTGCTCACTTTGCCACTGGATTCAAGCAAGCCTGGCTGAAGACGGCTGAAATGCCAGAAACCGGTCCTAGGAAGCTTGTTTCCGGTCCAGGGAAGACATGGCTTGGCAGTTCGGGCTGGACTGTTCCCATGAGGCACAGGGTCAGACTGATTTGCATATTGCCATGTCTGAACTGGGGTGGCAGAGTGGGCTAAAGAACGGTGATGGATTAAACCCAGATCAGTTGACTGGGGGTGAGTGCTTGCAATGTTCAACACTCCGTCCATCATTTCCTTTGGTTTTTGCTTTGTTCGCCATATGTTGGCAGGGTATGCTCAGACGTGAGTCCCTTGCTCACTTTGCCACTGGATTCAAGCAAGCCTGGCTGAATACGGCTGAAATGCCAGAAACCGGTCCTAGGAAGCTTGTTTCCGGTCCAGGGAAGACATGGCTTGGCAGTTCGGGCTGGACTGTTCCCATGAGGCACAGGGTCAGACTGATTTGCATATGGCCATGTCTGAACTGGGGTGGCAGAGTGGGCTAAAGAACGGTGATGGATTAAACCCAGATCAGTTGACTGGGGGTGAGTGCTTGCAATGTTCAACACTCCGTCCATCATTTTCTTTGGTTTTTGCTTTGTTCGCCATATGTTGGCAGGGTATGCTCAGACGTGAGTCCCTTGCTCACTTTGCCACTGGATTCAAGCAAGCCTGGCTGAAGACGGCTGAAATGCCAGAAACCGGTCCTAGGAAGCTTGTTTCCGGTCCAGGGAAGACATGGCTTGGCAGTTCGGGCTGGACTGTTCCCATGAGGCACAGGGTCAGACTGATTTGCATATGGCCATGTCTGAACTGGGGTGGCAGAGTGGGCTAAAGAACGGTGATGGATTAAACCCAGATCAGTTGACTGGGGGTGAGTGCTTGCAATGTTCAACACTCCGTCCATCATTTCCTTTGGTTTTTGCTTTGTTCGCCATATGTTGGCAGGGTATGCTCAGACGTGAGTCCCTTGCTCACAAAGGGCCCGATTCACAGAACTAACTTAAGACAAAATCCTAAACTTACTACCATTTTGGTATTCACAGAAGGCACTTACTCATTTTGGTATTCACAGAAGGCACTTACTCATTTCGGTATTCACAGAAGTTAGGAGTCCTAACTTTAGGACTCCTAAATGCCTTCTGTGAATACCGAAAGTCTTAAAATTAGGATTTTTCTCAGTTTAGTAGTAGTATAGTTAGGACTCCTAACTTTAGGACTCTTAAATGCCTTCTGTGAATACCGAAATTCTTAAAATTAGGATTTTTCTCAATTTAGTAGTCCTAAGTTTAGGACTCCTAACTTTAGGACTCCTAAATGCCTTCTGTGACTACCGAAAGCCTTAAAATTAGGATTTTTCTCAGTTTAGTAGTAGTATAGTTAGGACTCCTAAATGCCTTCTGTGAATACCGAAATTCTTAAAATTAGGATTTTTCTCAATTTAGTAGTCCTAAGTTTAGACTTAGGCCTACTAAATTGAGAAAAATCCTAATTTTAAGAATTGCGGTATTCACAGAAGGTATTTAGGAGTCCTAAAGTTAGGACTCCTAACTTCTGTGAATACCGAAATGAGTAAGTGCCTTCTGTGAATACCAAAATGAGTAAGTGCCTTCTGTGAATACCAAAATGGTAGTAAGTTTAGGATTTTGTCTTAAGTTAGTTCTGTGAATCGGGCCCTTTGCCACTGGATTCAAGCAAGCCTGGCTGAAGACGGCTGAAATGCCAGAAACCGGTCCTAGGAAGCTTGTTTCCGGTCCAGGGAAGACATGGCTTGGCAGTTCGGGCTGGACTGTTCCCATGAGGCACAGGGTCAGACTGATTTGCATATGGCCATGTCTGAACTGGGGTGGCAGAGTGGGCTAAAGAACGGTGATGGATTAAACCCAGATCAGTTGACTGGGGGTGAGTGCTTGCAATGTTCAACACTCCGTCCATCATTTTCTTTGGTTTTTGCTTTGTTCGCCATATGTTGGCAGGGTATGCTCAGACGTGAGTCCCTTGCTCACTTTGCCACTGGATTCAAGCAAGCCTGGCTGAAGACGGCTGAAATGCCAGAAACCGGTCCTAGGAAGCTTGTTTCCGGTCCAGGGAAGACATGGCTTGGCAGTTCGGGCTGGACTGTTCCCATGAGGCACAGGGTCAGACTGATTTGCATATGGCCATGTCTGAACTGGGGTGGCAGAGTGGGCTAAATAACGGTGATGGATTAAACCCAGATCAGTTGACTGGGGGCGAGTGCTTGCAATGTTCAACACTCCGTCCATCATTTCCTTTGGTTTTTGCTTTGTTCGCCATATGTTGGCAGGGTATGCTCAGACGTGAGTCCCTTGCTCACTTTGCCACTGGATTCAAGCAAGCCTGGCTGAAGACGGCTGAAATGCCAGAAACCGGTCCTAGGAAGCTTGTTTCCGGTCCAGGGAAGACATGGCTTGGCAGTTCGGGCTGGACTGTTCCCATGAGGCACAGGGTCAGACTGATTTGCATATGGCCATGTCTGAACTGGGGTGGCAGAGTGGGCTAAAGAACGGTGATGGATTAAACCCAGATCAGTTGACTGGGGGTGAGTGCTTGCAATGTTCAACACTCCGTCCATCATTTCCTTTGGTTTTTGCTTTGTTCGCCATATGTTGGCAGGGTATGCTCAGACGTGAGTCCCTTGCTCACTTTGCCACTGGATTCAAGCAAGCCTGGCTTAAGACGGCTGAAATGCCAGAAACCGGTCCTAGGAAGCTTGTTTCCAGTCCAGGGAAGACATGGCTTGGCAGTTCGGGCTGGACTGTTCCCATGAGGCACAGGGTCAGACTGATTTGCATATGGCCATGTCTGAACTGGGGGGGCAGAGTGGGCTAAAGAACGGTGATGGATTAAACCCAGATCAGTTGACTGGGGGTGAGTGCTTGCAATGTTCAACACTCCGTCCATCATTTCCTTTGGTTTTTGCTTTGTTCGCCATATGTTGGCAGGGTATGCTCAGACGTGAGTCCCTTGCTCACTTTGCCACTGGATTCAAGCAAGCCTGGCTGAAGACGGCTGAAATGCCAGAAACCGGTCCTAGGAAGCTTGTTTCCGGTCCAGGGAAGACATGGCTCGGCAGTTCGGGCTGGACTGTTCCCATGAGGCACAGGGTCAGACTGATTTGCATATGGCCATGTCTGAACTGGGGTGGCAGAGTGGGCTAAAGAACGGTGATGGATTAAACCCAGATCAGTTGACTGGGGGTGAGAGCTTGCAATGTTCAACACTCCTTCCATCATTTCCTTTGGTTTTTGCTAAGGACACCACACCAGTCATCAAGTGAACATGGTGTCATAGTGTACCACAAGCATGCACATGCACAACCCTGACAAGTGACAGGTCAAAAATAGGAGGACAAACCACCATTGTGCACTCAAAACAAGCTCATGAACAATAATCCACCTTGCTGCATGTGACAAACACACAAGTAATGCAGACTACACTTGCATCACACACCTGAATATATCACAATGCACAAACTACTCACACACAATGTAATGCAAATAGAACATCACACACACATAGCATCTGTCAGTAGAAAGAGCCAACACAGGCCAAACACTGCATACATCCACAACAAAAACACAACACATGCACATACCAATCCATTACATTGCAAACTCAGCTGGACATCAGGGGGATGCACACAGGCAAGTACAAGGCAACATACACTGATAGCACTGCTTACACACCAAGCTGTGTGCAGACCAACCAAACCAGGAGCACACATATCTGAGTGCCACACCATGAACTCCCACAACACAATTCATCACAGCACACAGATAACAGCACACTCAGGAAGGGTAGCAGTACCTCAGCAAACACACATACAGCTTACCCGTCCTCCATAGATGCACAATTCAGGGAAACCCAGATGCAAACAACATGACTAGAGGACTGTGCTGCTCAAACATATGCACTGCACATTGGTCCTGTACACAGATCAGCCTCCCACAGTATAGTGTCACACTATGAAGTGGTGGGGAGGCTCACATACTGGCAAGCCATGGGGTAGAAGATGTGAGATTGAAGTGGTGTGTACTTCAGTAGTGGACAGGTGCGGAGTGTACAGTACACAAACACATAGAGGAGTTGCTCACAATGTGTAGGCATCAGAAGCACATATAGGGGATGGCATGACTCCATATACCACATACCATACTGGTGCCAAAAATTGGTCAAGTGACAGCAATGCATGAAAAAACTCACAGATAATGTCAGTGTGGCTGAGCAGGTCTTCACAGTGAGTCCAAACAGTAAAAAGGCACAAGGCTGATCAACAAAATACAACACAGACTTGGCAGTCACACACTCTGCATACTCACAACTGGCAGCGACAACAAGTAGGTGTCCCCCAGGAGGGCAAGAACACACTGCACAGTGCCCAACCTACAACTCCTACATGTGCCCACAATCTGAAGCACATAGCAGACAATTGAAACAAACAGGCACTCATTACCTGGATCATACATGTGTGCAGTTGGTATTGCAGGGGCACACACACATCAACACTACTGACAATGACAGCCCATTCACACTGTATGACCACTTAAGTTCACATATTCAAATGTACCCATGTGACTAGGAAGACAGGCCTTCACAAGATGACCACACATCAACACAGCTGTTCACACATCAAGAGAGATCACACAGATATGATGGACCCTTGCCAGCCTGCAAGTAATCAAGTGGATAGAATTCACCTCTGTTGTGGTATTGCATCATAACATGACATGTGTACAATTTAGCAAACCTGACCATAGAATGATTAGGAGAAGAGTAGATCATCACAAATAACCATCATTACACCCTCAAGCCTCAGAGTCAAGAAGAACTAAAATGCCTGTCACCTCTGGCAAACTCTGAAAAAGTAAAACAACCAATTGACAATGTTAAGGTGGCATACAGAGCATGTGTCACATTAAACCATACCCATTCATAAAACCTTTTATTTAGCAAGGACATTGACAAAGCAGACAACAGGAGTAACTGTCTTTATTACATAATACACAGATAGGCATCCAAAGTGACAAACAGCAAGGCCATTGGCCAGTCCATAGTTCAAAGTATGTACATGTGTGCATGAGAAACTGCACAGGGAATGGGCATCCAAAGTGACAACCAGCAAGGCCATTGGCCAGTCCATAGTTCAAAGTATGTACATGTGTGCATGAGAAACTGCACAGGGAATGGGTAACACCGTATACTGCCATGGTAATCACCACAGAGCCGGGGTGACAAATGGGCAGTCCAGGCACCGCAGTGGGAGGGATGGGTTTGGGAGGGGGACTTTGCCTCAGACTTGGGTTTCAGTTGAACTGGGAGGTGGCTAATTGGCCAGTTGGAGGACTGGGCCTGGGAGAGAGAGGACCAGCTGAGGTAGAGGCATCAGTGGCTGTGGGAGCCTGAGGGCTGCTTGAACCGGGTGGCATGGTGGCACAGGGAAGTGGAGACATGCTGCCGTGAGACACAGTGTGTGAGGGTGAATGTGGAGGGCTGTGTCTCCCCTCCTTGGGGATTCGATAGGCAAGAATCGTCTTGGCAGGAATGGGAAGTGGGGCGGGCACATCAGCCTCACTCTCCACCAAAGGTGTATCAGGTGCAGGTGGCTCTCTCTGCGGTATGCTAAGGTGGCCTTGCCTCTTCCCCTCCATCCCATTGTCTAGGTAAACCCTCCCACTTTGCTCTCCTGTCTCAGCTTCACAGGGGTGTGGGTGGGAGTTGACGTTGTGGGTGAAACTGCATTAGAGAGCTGTTTGTGCTGACTCTTTGCAGGCACCAGCTTCACAGCAGACCGGGTAACTGTTTGTTTGTCTTTGGGAGAAGGTGTGGGGATGGGAGTGTCCTTGGATGGAGTGATTTGAATGAATCTGAGCTTGATGCCTGCTTCTTGGCCTGATGCCCCTGAGTGTCACGCGAAGGGCTTTTGCCTTTGCGCTCCTGTGTGTCTGTTTTTGTTTTGGGGATAGTGTCTGTGCTCTGGGCCGCTTGGAGTGCTGCTGTTGTGTGCTGCGTGTGAAGTATTTGGTGCCTGATGGCTGTGGTGTGTGGGCACTCCCGTCAGGTGGTGCCACTGGCAGGGAGGTTGCTGGAGGGACTGGAGCTGGACTGGGAGACTGTGACAGCTGAATGGCTGCCATCACTGTGGAGGACAAAGACTGAACAGTTCTGTGTAGCCCGCCAACGTCATAAGGAATGCCCTCCATGAAGGCAACTACTTGTGCCAGCTTCTTGTCATGATCCTGGAAGGCATTCAGGAGAGTAGTCTGACCCACACACAGCTGACGCAAAATGTCCACCGCCTCCACACTGAGGGCAGCAGGGAAGACAGGGACAGGTGCAGCAGTGCCTGGAGGGAAGGACACTCTACTCTTCCTAGGGCTGCGGGCATGGCCAACACTAGTGGTAGTAGCCGGGAGGGTGGGCACTGGATGATGTGTGGTAGAAGAAGAGGCAGATTTCAAATTCCCTGTGCCCGCAACATCGAGGAGTCACAGCTGGAGTCAGATGATGTTTAGGTTGGTGTTTCTGGGTGTGATTCTTCCAGGGCACTCCTGTCCCCTTCCGAGGCGCTGGTCAGATCAGTGCCAGAAGCTTCCCCACTGGTGTCCGTCCCCTGTCCTTCCGTGCCCTCGGTAGATGCTGCAATAGACAGAGACGTAGGTTCAGTAGTAGGCCTGGGCAGTAAATTCCGTTCTGCTTGCGGAATTTGCGATATTTGGGTAATTTCGCGTTCAGCGGAGAACGCCCAACTGCAAAAAAGTCTGCGATCCGTGGCTTTGTGGCATTTTTTGCTTGTTCGCGCTTTCAAAATGCATGTGAGAGAGATATTTCTCCCCGATCACGCAAACAGCATTCGCGAACAAGAAAAAAGCACCTCGAACGGGCCGAACAAGCAATTTTGCATATTTGATTAACTTTTGCGTGCTTGCGGAGATTTTTTACCGTTTTTCTGAGCTTTGCGTAGTGCGACTACGCAAATTCCTCCCACCCCTATTCAGTATAATAGTACCGTACTCACAAACATCATATGCAAGCAAAGCACAAAACTAGAATATGATACCCCAATGTTGCCCACCACCCTGTGCAGTCTCCATGTGCAACCTTAATGCAAAACTCAGAAGATGCATGGAAACATGCATAGTTGATATTGATGACCCATGTGACATTCACACAGCCATATAGTTGGCCCGTGCCTCCTTGTAACCTAATATACTGATCTCTGTAAGCATACCTATGTGCCTGTAGGTGAGATAGATATACATCTCAATATGTTGTCTCAGTCACATACAGAGTCACTTTAAGGGAACACCATAGATACTGACTCCAAAATGTCCTTTTACAATGGCCTTAAGCTAATGATATCCACCATGTTGTGCTTTGAAGCACAACGACCATTGCACATTATTGTCAGATGTGTAGGTCTCACAATTTCCAAGTCAATCACTGTACATATTGACGAAAGCACACTAAGATGATGCACACTGCTGTTCACTGCCCGGTGAAGACTATGACACCCATAATGCAGAAGATGTCATAAGGCCGCATCTCATCTTGCAATGTCAATGGCCATTGTATTAGACACATGAGAAAATACATGTAGCGAAAATGCATGACAGCTGCACTCAACACAGAGGCCACTTAGAAGCCATTGCATTACACTAGAAACATCACAGAGCTCTGCACTGGCTCAGGGTTGGGATACATGCAGTCACTCACACCTAAAGTTACCCTTTGCAGAATACTCACCCCTAACTTGCTGCTGATGGGCCCTCAAACATCCATCCAGCTCTGGCTGTTTCACTGCGAAGATGCAGCTCATTAGTGGTATCATGCTCCTGTGCGCCAACCTTCCAGTCCGAGGGAGCATCCCCAGCGTCTTCTCTGCCACTTTTTTTCTCAGCCAGCAGATGTCATCCCACCTCTTGTGACAGTGTGTGTGCCGTGGGTTGGAGACACCCAGAGCCCGCACCTTGCGTGCAATGGGCCACCATAAGGCCTTACGCTGGCAAACTTTAAGCTGCAGGCATGGGAGACAAGAAGAGGAAGTTTCAGTGACACTGTGTTATGTACCACTGTGTGTCAGTACAGGAGCATGCAAAAACATAGCACACCAATACAGAAATGTTGAGTAGAGGCCATACAGCATGACACGTAGTACATTTGCATCAGATAATCTCATCGAAATGTAGGCATGTACGATGATGGACACAGTACATGGCCATCTCATACACATGCAGAATGCCAGCACAGAAAGCAATGTGAAGAAGGCCCTCATCTGTGATGCAGTATATGAGGGAGCAAGACATACAATACATCGGAAATGATGTGTCGGGACAGACTCACTGTGTCCAACACTACAAACCCCTCAATATCCTTGGCCTGTGAATGGCTACGTGTGTCACGGAGGTCACACTTAGGGACATGATCTTACATTCTCACACTCTTCTCACAAGGTCTGTCTTGTGCAATCTCAGACGTAAGATTGCTCATTGAGAAATAGAGTGGCAGAGAACACATATGTTTCACTCTGTCCATTTACTGATGGGTCCTTCTCAAATTGGGCAGTATCTGTGGAGGCCAGGGGGACTCACACTGAGGTTAAACATGGGCCATCCGAACATTCACCTGCATGTACAATATGAGAGGGCAAACAGTGCCTACACATGCGAGGCACAACATATAATGATAACAATGGAAGAATTATATTTCCGATGCTGTCAACGCAATCGTATCCTAATTTCATGTGCGGTCAATCCACTGGCCGTGCGACGGTTTTGGGTCTTTCAGCATCAAATCGGAACTCCGCGAATGGATTTTCAGCTGCTCCGCACGCCCCCGGCAGACTTTTGTGGAATCCACCCACCGCGGTCGGATTACTCTGGTGGTTCATCCTAATCTGACCGCCGGTTTTCCCAAGGTACATGCGGACGGTTAATTTCCGCTACCACAGCGGTCGGAATGATTTTCCAACCGCCATCCTAATCGACCCCATAGTGTTGTAGATGAAGGCTCCATGTGCAGGCATTTACCAGCTGGTAGAAGGGAATACTAGTTGTAAATTCATGGCTAGATTGAAAGTCTACTAGAAGAAATTTTATCACACTGCAGCAGGTACTATGTTTTAATATAAGATGTGTATATCTTTATGTTTGTGTGTGTGTGTCTGTATGCTTGTATATATGCATTTATGTGTGTGCCCATTTCAGAATTTGCAATATTATTTATCAAAAGGTAATAAAAAATTAAGTGAAGTGATTAGAGGGTGGAGGGCGAGGAGACAAACATGCATCAATAGTGCTATATTGTTAGATTGCACTAACCTCCTGTGACAAATCAAATTGGAGCAATGTTCTTTTCTCTCTCTCATCTCCCCAAACAGAGACCACATAAAAAGGAATATGATGTCCACTGGCAGGCGTGAGGGAAGGGGGATGGAATAAGAGAGAAATCAGAGACATAGGACTCCTCACCATGCCTTGTCACGTCCACTGGTCAATGTGGTCTGCAGGATGTAGTGGTTCCCCACAAGACAAAGATATTTTAAGTAACTTGTTATTGAAGGTGCTAAGTGTGACTGTGATTGTGAAGCAACATATCTCTGTGTAACCAATTCTTTGCAGTATGATATGAAACTTGTATTCCCTGAAAACTATATGACAAATATGTATCTCACTAATACATGTACCCTAGCATCTCTCCCTATGTATGCATATTTTATAATGTTGCAAGCTCCTTTATTGCCCTCTTTCTTGTGGAGCTGAATGTTAGCTTCTGCTTGTGTTCCTTAGAACTGTAAAATAAACAATACTCCTAACATCCTGATGTTCCCTACTCTTAATCATTAAATTCACATATTAGAACTCTAATGATTTGTATATGAAACTCAAATATACACAAATAATACTCCACTCTGAGAATCCTCCCTATTACGTCACAGGTTAATTTTCGGGTAATATATCTTTCCTGTATTCTCAGCATCCAACAAACAATCCTTGTCCTGTCAAGTAATGTCAAAGATCCATGTAGCCAGGTCCTGGCCACACCAACATTGTAACATGATTGCCCAGCAAAGGACGCTGTGAGCCAGGAGGAAGTTATACCCGATAACCCAAGGTGGCTGCGTTCACTCAGTTGCATGCAAGAGTTTGTGGCCTATTTGGAATGGTAGCTCATTTCCAGCATGCTGCCCTCCAGTGCTTCCTGCACACATGCAGCTTCATTACTGAGAGTGTTGGCTCATTATGATGATCAACAGCCCTTTTTTTGCTGAAAAAAGGCTAGCACGAGAAGAAGTGCATTAGCACTTCCTTGCAATTAAACCACATTAAACAGTAAGCAGAACCTCCAGCCTCACCTCCTGGCAAATATGTAAAGGATGAACTTGTAAAAGTGAGATTCTTATGAGGATATTTAAGACCCTGAGAGTAATTGAGGATAGTGCTTCAAGTGGGTGGATTCTTGAGAACAATGTGCTATCTACCATCGTTTAAATTGTTAATTTCATAGTTGACAAAATGGGTTTTAAGGATCTTTTTTTTAAGATTGCTAGAAATAAATTACTCTTATATCCAGTGGGAGGATGTACCACTGCAAAGGCCCAGCTGACAGAGCTAACAGAAGAGGGAAGGGGTTCAAATAAATGTAGGTACAGTTAGAAATTTTCAAGAGTTTAAGACAAAATAATTTAGATTCAGGGAATAAACAGGTATTCAAAGCTATGGGCCTGATTTGGAGTTCAGCAAACAGGTTACTCTGTCATAAACATGACAGCTATTCCGTCCTCCGTATTACAAGTGTGTTATATCCCATGCACCAGGATATCCATCACCTTTGTGACTGAGTAACTCGCCCGTCTAATTCTAAATCAGCCCCTATTTATGCTCATAATCAATCCATACAGAACTGTTTTCATGTTTATAGTTTGCAAATTAGCACACTGTTGATTTGGTAGTCTGCTGTATTTGGTTGAACCATGCTTTATATCTCCTCTGTAAGTATTTCAAACCTATGGGGAGAAGTTAATTGGATGTCTGTTTTGCCACCTTACAACAAGACAAGAGAGCAGTAGGTAAAGGTTACTATATCTCCATGACGCTCCCTAAAGTTGTTGCATAAATGTGTTGCTTTTCTCTAAGTTACTGCAGTTCATGTTAACTCGTAGAGCCAGCATCACTTGGTGCTAAAAAAATAAGAAAAAATCCCACCAAAAAGCAGTTCTGCTTTTAAAAGAGATGGCTAGTAAACATTATGATAACTTTTACATTTTAAGACAGCAGTAGTAAAATATAATTTTGTGATGTTGAGGTTTCATCCACCGAACATGAGCATTTGAGTAAAGTTGCCAATAACTTGAGTTTTTCAAAAACATCTGCCCAGTCCATAACCTTAATGCTTTGAAACCCACTTAGATCTTTCTGGTATATTAACAATTCAAAAGCCCTGCAGATAGTATGAAAGTTGCATTATGTACTGGCATAAAATTGATGGACTTGGATCCTCTGCCCTTTTGATATCGTTTTAAGATGATTTAGAAAAGGATAAAATAGTAAAAAGTTTGAAGAAATGCAATATTTATGTAGGGAAAGCAGAGGTCATGTAGTAATATTGGGCATCTCCTAAAATCCATTTGCACCTCACCTAATTCATTGTGACTTTGTCCAAGGACAAAAAATAATGCACATTTTATTGCTTTTAGGGATTCCAAAGTATGAATAAGTGTTTCATATGATAAAACAAATGCAATCAAATGTTGAGTGGAAATATGTATCCTTCCTACTACACAAAAATGGCCTGCTCATTCTGTTTCATGTAAGCTTTGTGCACTTACGGACCACCCTCTTGTTTGCAGAGGATAGTGCTTTTCTAGCTTTCAGCTACTTAGTCCGGCTGTTCTTGTTTACCAAATATATATGCTGAGCCTGTGTTTTCTAACATTGATTTGTTGCCCACAAAATGTAACTTTTAAAAGAAAAATGTGTGATTTGGCACGAGTTAGAACTGACAGCATTGAAACTGCTCCTCGGTTCATGCGTTTACTAGAACACATTTATCTTAGCTTCATTTGAAAAACTCTACTTAGTTAACAAATAAGAGAGGCCTGTGCTGTGCTTAATTTGAGCCGGAGCTTTCCGGTGCTGAGCACTGGCACTTAATTGGTTTCCGGTGCCCGGCACCTAATTGTCAACGCTACACTTAGGGCAGTCTGCCACAAGGTGGCGCTGCTCATGTAATTTAGAGAGGAGCAGTATTACAGCTGTTTAGGGGAACAATATACATTAAAAAATTACTAATACCTGCCTTCCCAGGCATTCCTGTAGCTTTGGGGACCTGGAATAATCTTAACTGTTGCATTTGCATGCAAGAGAGCGGGTTAGTAGTTGTTTTGGCAGTGATGGCAGGGGCAATAGGTGGTGCAAGCTGCAGTGGCCTCCTGGTCAGAGCCCTAGCACTTAATATTTTACAAATTAAGCACTGGGCCTGTCGCCCCTTAGTTATGGAACTCTCGTAGGCATGTCTGATAATGTGTTCTACTTTTTATTTTACTTTGGAGTTGTTGATATGACTATACTACATCCCGGAAAGTGTGGTGTGATAGCATGCTTTACAACAAACAGTTACAGGATAAGAACCTGCGCCTATAAGTGAAAGAGAAGTGACATATTAGTCACATTAATGAGGAAATGAGAGCTACATTCATATGTGGTGGGCATGATCATCACTCTGGAACTTTATATATATATATATATATTATCCCACAATTTGCTCAGATTTGAGGCCGCAACTCGCCAGCAGGTGACTCACAAAGCCATTTTAAAGATCATTGCAGATTCCCATCAAGTATTTTGTCCTTCGGCCTGACGCGTTTCGAAGCCTTTGCGCTTCTCCTCAGAGGCCCCACGCAGGAAATCAGAACATTTATGCCGCATTTACCCAGCATGCTTTAATGAGACCGCCATTAGTCCCCTCTTTAAGTAAAGTTCAATTTCACACATAGCATGTTGGGATATGTAGTCACTAGGCATTTCATTACCCTGAATGGGTTCCGTTCCTGCATGTGTTTTAGGACCCGTTTTCAGCCCTCCAGTGGGCTCCCCGATGAGATTCGAACAATGTCAATTATTCTACCTGCTGACGCCACTCAGGGAGGAACATTACCTCTCTGTAGGTCCTGATGCAATTACAGGCAGTGCGATCCCTCCACGGCCGGAGCCGCCGCGATATTGATTATCCCACAATTTGCTCAGATTTGAGGCCGCAACTCGCCAGCAGGTGACTCACAAAGCCATTTTAAAGATCATTGCAGATTCCCATCAAGTATTTTGTCCTTCGGCCTGACGCGTTTCGAAGCCTTTGCGCTTCACCTCAGAGGCCCCACGCAGGAAATCAGAACATTTATGCCGCATTTACCCAGCATGCTTTAATGAGACCGCCATTAGTCCCCTCTTTAAGTAAAGTTCAATTTCACACATAGCATGTTGGGATATGTAGTCACTAGGCATTTCATTACCCTGAATGGGTTCCGTTCCTGCATGTGTTTTAGGACCCGTTTTCAGCCCTCCAGTGGGCTCCCCGATGAGATTCGAACAATGTCAATTATTCTACCTGCTGACGCCACTCAGGGAGGAACATTACCTCTCTGTAGGTCCTGATGCAATTACAGGCAGCGCGATCCCTCCACGGCCGGAGCCGCCGCGATATTGATTATCCCACAATTTGCTCAGATTTGAGGCCGCAACTCGCCAGCAGGTGACTCACAAAGCCATTTTAAAGATCATTGCAGATTCCCATCAAGTATTTTGTCCTTCGGCCTGACGCGTTTCGAAGCCTTTGCGCTTCTCCTCAGAGGCCCCACGCAGGAAATCAGAACATTTATGCCACATTTACCCAGCATGCTTTAATGAGACCGCCATTAGTCCCCTCTTTAAGTAAAGTTCAATTTCACACATAGCATGTTGGGATATGTAGTCACTAGGCATTTCATTACCCTGAATGGGTTCCGTTCCTGCATGTGTTTTAGGACCCGTTTTCAGCCCTCCAGTGGGCTCCCCGATGAGATTCGAACAATGTCAATTATTCTACCTGCTGACGCCACTCAGGGAGGAACATTACCTCTCTGTAGGTCCTGATGCAATTACAGGCAGCGCGATCCCTCCACGGCCGGAGCCGCCGCGATATTGATTATCCCACAATTTGCTCAGATTTGAGGCCGCAACTCGCCAGCAGGTGACTCACAAAGCCATTTTAAAGATCATTGCAGATTCCCATCAAGTATTTTGTCCTTCGGCCTGACGCGTTTCGAAGCCTTTGCGCTTCTCCTCAGAGGCCCCACGCAGGAAATCAGAACATTTATGCCGCATTTACCCAGCATGCTTTAATGAGACCGCCATTAGTCCCCTCTTTAAGTAAAGTTCAATTTCACACATAGCATGTTGGGATATGTAGTCACTAGGCATTTCATTACCCTGAATGGGTTCCGTTCCTGCATGTGTTTTAGGACCCGTTTTCAGCCCTCCAGTGGGCTCCCCGATGAGATTCGAACAATGTCAATTATTCTACCTGCTGACGCCACTCAGGGAGGAACATTACCTCTCTGTAGGTCCTGATGCAATTACAGGCAGCGCGATCCCTCCACGGCCGGAGCCGCCGCGATATTGATTATCCCACAATTTGCTCAGATTTGAGGCCGCAACTCGCCAGCAGGTGACTCACAAAGCCATTTTAAAGATCATTGCAGATTCCCATCAAGTATTTTGTCCTTCGGCCTGACGCGTTTCGAAGCCTTTGCGCTTCTCCTCAGAGGCCCCACGCAGGAAATCAGAACATTTATGCCGCATTTACCCAGCATGCTTTAATGAGACCGCCATTAGTCCCCTCTTTAAGTAAAGTTCAATTTCACACATAGCATGTTGGGATATGTAGTCACTAGGCATTTCATATATATATATATCCAAATACAAGGTTGCCCAAAGTGGAAAAGCCTCACATGAGGGGGTATATACACAACTTGCTGCCGGTAGCAGAACGACAGCCTGTCCAGCCCAATTTCCTTCTCGTGCCAAACGCGTTTCGGGCGTCATCCCGCCCTTGATCACTGGCTGAGCAATGAAGGACTCGGCATATTCAGACACACCTGTTTTTATTTTGAATTCACGTCCCACCCACATAGGTTGTAGCTAAGCATTATAGTTTATGTAGTGAAAGCTACGGAACTTCAGGGTGTCACAACCTTGATTGGTGCCAAAGTCCTTACACAGTTCAAATGTCTAACCCAAGTGGGTGAAATGAGGCCAAAACATCACCATCACGATGCCAATATATGCCAGCAGCTTAGGCCCCCCTCATTCTGATCGCCGCTCTCGTTGCTTGAGCAGCGCAGATCCGCCAGAAGCAGCAGCGGGGCTTTTCCGCGACCCGGCGAGCCGCTTAATTTCCAAATACAAGGTTGCCCAAAGTGGAAAAGCCTCACATGAGGGGGTATATACACAACTTGCTGCTGGTAGCAGAACGACAGCCTGTCCAGCCCAATTTCCTTCTTGTGCCAAACGCGTTTTGGGCGTCATCCCGCCCTTGATCACTGGCTGAGCAATGAAGGACTCAGCATATTCAGACACACCTGTTTTTATTTTGAATTCACGTCCCACCCACATAGGTTGTAGCTAAGCATTATGGTCTATGTAGTGAAAGCTACAGAACTTCAGGGTGTCACAACCTTGATCGGTGCCAAAGTCCTTACACAGTTCAAATGTCTAACCCAAGTGGGTGAAATGAGGCCAAAACATCACCATCACGATGCCAATATATGCTATATATGTGTATATATATATATATATATACATATATATATATATATATATATATATATATATATATGAAGGCTCCTGTCTCCAACGGAAACATACAGCACTCGCAGGGTTCCATCAAGGTTAGCTTTATTCATGCGAGGACGCGTTTCGGCGTTTGCCTTCCTCTGCTCGCGGTAGAACAAACAGCAGCATGGATATCGACAATGTCTTTTTAAAATGATAGATGAATTCTCATTGGCAGCCGTATCTGAATGGAGGAAGGGGATTGGTTGCTTGTATACCAATAGTATTACCCTCTGTTGGTGGTCATGAGTTTTTCTATGCGCTGCGAGAGTCCAATTGAAACAATTACAGTCAGAATGACAATAAATGTTTACAGATTGTTCCTCCGTATGGGCACCCTCGCAATTCACAATGTTCTTAAAGGTCCTCCACTGCCTGCTGTCATTCATTAGCGATACCCTTGTTACATTGTACAGGTGATTCACAAGACGAACCCTTCGTCAGCCATGAGGCTCCACAGAACATGACGCTGGAGTCGGTAGATCGCCGTATCTCCAACAGTCTAAATGGCTGGCGACAGCGTCGACGTCAGTCCCAAAGATGCCTACATGGCGGTGCACATCGCCATGTATAAAATACTATGCTCCATTATCCACCTTAGGGCGTACTGCACTCTTTGTGACGGGTGCGTAAAAAATGGAGGTGGATCCATTTAAAAATGAAGGCTCCTGTCTCCAACGGAAACATACAGCACTCGCAGGGTTCCATCAAGGTTAGCTTTATTCATGCGAGGACGCGTTTCGGCGTTTGCCTTCCTCTGCTCGCGGTAGAACAACAGCAGCATGGATATCGACAATGTCGAGTGCTGTATGTTTCCGTTGGAGCCTTCATTTTTAAATGGATCCACCTCCATTTTTTACGCACCCGTCACAAAGAGTGCAGTACGCCCTAAGGTGGATAATGGAGCATAGTATTTTATACATGGCGATGTGCACCGCCATGTAGGCATCTTTGGGACTGACGTCGACGCTGTCGCCAGCCATTTAGACTGTTGGAGATACGGCGATCTACCGACTCCAGCGTCATGTTCTGTGGAGCCTCATGGCTGACGAAGGGTTCGTCTTGTGAATCACCTGTACAATGTAACAAGGGTATCGCTAATGAATGACAGCAGGCAGTGGAGGACCTTTAAGAACATTGTGAATTGCGAGGGTGCCCATACGGAGGAACAATCTGTAAACATTTATTGTCATTCTGACTGTAATTGTTTCAATTGGACTCTCGCAGCGCATAGAAAAACTCATGACCACCAACAGAGGGTAATACTATTGGTATACAAGCAACCAATCCCCTTCCTCCAGTCAGATACGGCTGCCAATGAGAATTCATCTATCATTTTAAAAAGACATTGTCGATATCCATGCTGCTGTTTGTTCTACCGCGAGCAGAGGAAGGCAAACGCCGAAACGCGTCCTCGCATGAATAAAGCTAACCTTGATGGAACCCTGCGAGTGCTGTATGTTTCCGTTGGAGACAGGAGCCTTCATTTTTAAATGGATCCACCTCCATTTTTTACGCACCCGTCACAAAGAGTGCAGTACGCCCTAAGGTGGATAATGGAGCATAGTATTTTATACATGGCGATGTGCACCGCCATGTAGGCATCTTTGGGACTGACGTCGACGCTGTCGCCAGCCATTTAGACTGTTGGAGATACGGCGATCTACCGACTCCAGCGTCATGTTCTGTGGAGCCTCATGGCTGACGAAGGGTTCGTCTTGTGAATCACCTGTACAATGTAACAAGGGTATCGCTAATGAATGACAGCAGGCAGTGGAGGACCTTTAAGAACATTGTGAATTGCGAGGGTGCCCATACGGAGGAACAATCTGTAAACATTTATTGTCATTCTGACTGTAATTGTTTCAATTGGACTCTCGCAGCGCATAGAAAAACTCATGACCACCAACAGAGGGTAATACTATTGGTATACAAGCAACCAATCCCCTTCCTCCATTCAGATACGGCTGCCAATGAGAATTCATCTATCATTTTAAAAAGACATTGTCGATATCCATGCTGCTGTTTGTTCTACCGCGAGCAGAGGAAGGCAAACGCCGAAACGCGTCCTCGCATGAATAAAGCTAACCTTGATGGAACCCTGCGAGTGCTGTATGTTTCCGTTGGAGACAGGAGCCTTCATTTTTAAATGGATCCACCTCCATTTTTTACGCACCCGTCACAAAGAGTGCAGTACGCCCTAAGGTGGATAATGGAGCATAGTATTTTATACATGGCGATGTGCACCGCCATGTAGGCATCTTTGGGACTGACGTCGACGCTGTCGCCAGCCATTTAGACTGTTGGAGATACGGCGATCTACCGACTCCAGCGTCATGTTCTGTGGAGCCTCATGGCTGACGAAGGGTTCGTCTTGTGAATCACCTGTACAATGTAACAAGGGTATCGCTAATGAATGACAGCAGGCAGTGGAGGACCTTTAAGAACATTGTGAATTGCGAGGGTGCCCATACGGAGGAACAATCTGTAAACATTTATTGTCATTCTGACTGTAATTGTTTCAATTGGACTCTCGCAGCGCATAGAAAAACTCATGACCACCAACAGAGGGTAATACTATTGGTATACAAGCAACCAATCCCCTTCCTCCATTCAGATACGGCTGCCAATGAGAATTCATCTATCATTTTAAAAAGACATTGTCGATATCCATGCTGCTGTTTGTTCTACCGCGAGCAGAGGAAGGCAAACGCCGAAACGCGTCCTCGCATGAATAAAGCTAACCTTGATGGAACCCTGCGAGTGCTGTATGTTTCCGTTGGAGACAGGAGCCTTCATTTTTAAATGGATCCACCTCCATTTTTTACGCACCCGTCACAAAGAGTGCAGTACGCCCTAAGGTGGATAATGGAGCATAATATATATATATATATATATATATATATATATATATATATATATATATATACAAATTCACTGAAAAAACCATAGGTTTCAGACATGTTATGGTTAGCGGAAATTTTACTGATAAAAAACCAATGAAATTCCCCCGTTATAGTTAGTGCAGGCAACTATAACTCACGCGACCGCAATCCTCTGCTGATGCTAATACTGTATTTAGACACTTATTTGCCCATGTCTTCTTCCATAAATTTTTAGCTATACATATATTACAAATATTTTTTTTTCATAAAGACACATATGTCATCAGCAGAAGATTGCGGTCGCGTGAGTTATAGTTGCCTGCACTAACTATAACGGGGGAATTTCATTGGTTTTTTATCAGTAAAATTTCCGCTAACTATAACATGTCTGAAACCTATGGTTTTTTCAGTGAATTTGCAAGGTTTTTTAAATGCTAATTCCTAACTATAACGTGTGTGAAACCTATGGTTTTTTCAGTGAATTTGTACGTTTTTTTAAATGCTAAGTTACTTTACGCCATTCGTGGCGTGCACGCCCACTTAACGCAGTTCGTTCCGTGCGCGCACGGTGCGCTTCGCGCACCGTGCGCGCACAGTGAGCACGCGGTGCGCTTCGCGCACCGCGCGCCCACTTTACGCAGTTAGTGCCGTACACGCAAGGTGGGCACGCAGTGCGCTACGCGCACCGCGTGCCCACGTTACGCACCGTGCGCACATGGAGGACATATTATGCGCTTCCTTGTGATAGGTAATCTGTTAAATTTAATTTGTAAGTGATGACAATAATATGCCATGCACAGAGAGTGTTTTTTTTTTTTTATTAAAATTTTTAGCGTAAGCGCACCGTACGCGTACGGTAAGCGTAATCGGCGAAATTTTCAAAAAATACAAATTTACCGTTTTTGGCCTTGGGGGATCTTTGAGGACTCAACTAACATGGCTATGTGCATGGGCGCTGTCTAAACAGCCCCTTTATATGTTTTTTGCC
Source organism: Triturus cristatus (assembly GCF_964204655.1). NCBI lineage: Eukaryota > Metazoa > Chordata > Amphibia > Caudata > Salamandridae > Triturus > Triturus cristatus. Next base: position 1,205,997,735 of record NC_140591.1, on the reverse strand, counting down.
TTTGTTTACAGCCCCCCCCTCAGAGTGCGAGAGAGAAAATGGCGGCCGCCGCTTCCTGGTTTCGACCGATTCGAATGTTTACTTAGATGTAACAGCCAATCAGAATCGCGCTCGCGCACGCCACCGTACGCGTACGGTAAGCTTACGGTAAGCGTACCGTAAGCTGGCTCAGATATATATATTGATTTAAAGGCTATTTTCTCAGAATCTACTGAACAGATTTACACCAAACCTACAAAAGGCACTTCCTTGACCTGAGGACTACCTCTCTGCCAAATTTCTAGTAATTCTGTTCAGCCGTTCGGGCTGTAGCCCTGTCTAAAGGTTCTATGGAAAAATGCATGGGAAAAACGCGTTTTGGGACCCCCCTTTTATCTCAGCCCCCGCTTGACAAATCCCCCCGAGACTTTCAGGGTAGGAGCGGAGCGTAGCGCCCCACCTATTTTGAGAAATTCGCGAGGATTCGTCGACCGGCGCCAAAGTTATTCAAAATAAAATGTGGCGGATTTCCTATGGAAACAGGGTCCTAACTATAACTACCTACTGGCGACCGCCAGTAGGTAATATATATATTTATATATATATATATATATATATATATATATATATATATGTTCCAATAGAAGGCTGGAAGCCATCTGTGTGATTGCACTATGCCTTATGGTGGTTTACAGCAAAAAATAAAGAAAAGAAACATACCGATGTCTGTGTATGTGTGTGTATATATGTATATACATATATATATATATATATATATATATATATATATATCTATAATCAGCAATGACTAAACATACAGAGTCATATTTTGTGGTTTGCTCTGCATTTCTTACAGCATAGTACTGGCAACTTGGACAATGCGTTCTCAGATATATATTTTTTAGAGTGCCTGCTGCTGGTTTTTTCTATTTCTGTTACTAATTATGCACAAAGCGTCCAACTGGAAAACAGCTACATGTGCTTGCAATTCTTTGAGCATGTAATGGGGCATGCAGTCTGGCTGTCTCTGTTTGCTTCACCCTTTAAACCACTTAAGCAAAGGGTGCCACTGGACTCTTCGATGAGCCCTACTCTATTTAATATAAATGTGGATCTGTTGACCATCCTGGTTGGACCATTTGTGTTTAAAATCATGTCCTATGCCTATGATACCCAGCTGCTTCTTTCTTTTGAGAGTAGTCCAACAACTGTTGGGGCATCTTCCAAAGCTTTTATCCATGCAGTTTTCAATTGAAACTGCATTGTTCAACTGCAGTGCAGCTCTAATAAGAACGAAATTCTTCTGTGAGTCACATGTCAGTAGCTGGTGAGAGTCAAGTTTGACAACCAACTTTCTTTGCAACCTCAGATGTCAGCAGTGGTAGATTCCTGTTTTGCAATTCTCCACACCTACAAAAAGTTTATTTTCCCACTTCCACTGTACTCTTGGAAGACAGGGGTTTATTTTTTAGTGCAAAATGAACCTAAAAGCTCAAAAACAAGAACCTTGGTATCTGGTTGCGCCAGACTAAGGCAAACTCATAAGCTAATGCTGACCATTATGGAGAGTTGGTTGGATAACTGAGGTGTGATGGGCCCAGTCTCGACATGCCTTAGGACTTAGAAATTTTTTTGAAGAAACGTTCCTGAAAAGTTAAAGTTCAGCAGGGCAAGTCAGTAGGCTATGTCCAAAGAGGAGTCATCATCACCAAGGAGCCACTGGACGAGGTCTTGGTGAATCCCTTGGCGACGGCAGGAGAAAGCTCTGAGTGGGAAAAGCTGGATTTCTTGTCTGAGGAGGTTGGAGTCGTCGAAGGGGAGCTAGTTACCATCAAGCCAAGTGGTGATTTTTATCTTCGGACTTAGGCAACTTTTTGGAAGTTGATATCCTCCAGTGGGATGAAGCTGCAGGCTTTAGCGGAAGAAGCCTCCATGAGGCCAAATACTGACGCTGAAAGGTCCAGCTGAACAGGATTTGCTGCAGAGGAGAAGAATGTAGCTGGAGCTACCGTAAAGTCAGTCAGATTGACGATGCACCGTAGACTGATCAGTTGGCAGGTAGGTCCAGGTCTTCTGTCAGTTCGCAGGGTACTTTTTGGTGAAATTTATTTTGAGTCCCAACTTTTAGGGTTATGTAGGAGCAGCACCTCTAACACCACTTCCAAGGGTCCAGGATCCGGGGGACCCAAGTGGGGGGACTCACTGCAGCAGAGGCCAATTGCAGCGCTCAAGGTCTCTGGTGCTTATTTTATTCCGGGAGCTCACACATGACCTAGCCAACTACTCCTTGAAGTCACCTCTGATGGTCCTAATTTCAAGGAGATGGTCCAACCCTTCTTCAAGTAGCAAGACAGGCCTTCAAGAAGCAGGCCAGTTGTCTGGTAGTGTCAGGGCAGTCATCTGGGGCCCAGGCGGTCCTTCTGAATTCTTCCATAGGTCCCGGAAGTTACTGAAGTTGTGTTCCGAGGGTCCAATATTTATCCTGGTGCCAGCCTTTGAAATGAGGGGGACATCCTGGGCTACCCCCTCATTTGTCTCTGAAAAGTTCTTCCCTTCCCTTGTCAGTGCTCCAAGTAGTGTGAGGTGACAAAAGGCTGGTGTCAGGTTCCATGGTGTGTGCTGGAGGCAAGTTCATTGAACTGTAAGTGGAGCAGGGAGCATCTCCACCCACAGACACCCTGGCAGGATGGCCCATCCTACCTACACTAAGTCCCCTTTGTTGTACCATCTACACAAACCTCAACAGCACATCCAGTCACAGTCATGCAGGCACCAAATGGTTAGGGCAAGATAATGCCAACTTTCTTGAATTATGACTTAAGATCTGACTTTACCATTAAAGAGAATTTTAAATTACAATTAATTTGAGTCCAAACGTGATATTGCACCCAATCAAATGTTAGCACCTAATAAATGGAATATGATAAACCAATGTTATCCAATGGAAGAGATGAGCCTTATAGTAGTGAATACGAATTTAGGATGTTTTCTTTACGAGGACATGTAACCTTAAACCCACATGTCCTATGTTTTAAATATAATTCACCCTGCCCTATGGGCTTTTAATGCCCAACTTCAGGGTGACTTACATGTATTAAAGGAAAGTCTACTCCTGGTTTATTTTGCTAAGTCAAAATGGTATTAAAAAACTGCACTACAGACTGTTGTGGATGCCTTGAGACAAGCTTTAACGTGCTACTTCATTGGGTGCCACAATGAGTGCTGCAGGCCTACTAATACAAAAAGAACAATTGATGGACAGAATGTTGAACAATGTCAAACATTTACCCCAGTACAGTACAGACACCTGGGCCTAAATCCTTCGTTTTTGCTCCCCATGCCATTCCAGTTTAAACCCAGCCATGTGCAAATCAGTCTTACTCTTGACCCTGTTCCCCATGGGAATAGTCCAGCCCGAACTGCCAGGCCAGGTCATCCTTGGACTGCAAACAAGCACCCTGGGACCGGTTTCAAGGTTTTACCCCTCATCAGCCAGGCTAGCTTGACTCCATTGGCATGGAGAGCACGGGACCCACATCTGGGCATACCCGCCCCATTCAGTGTGACAAATGCAAAAAAGAACAATTGATGGACAGAATATTGAACAATGCCAAACAGTCAACCCAGTACAGAGATCTGAGCCTAAATCCATTGTTTTTTGCTCCCCATGCCATTCCAATTTAAACCCAGCCATATGCAAATCAGTGTAGACATTGTTCCCAATGGGTCCTCCCTGGTCTACTAAAAACATTTAATTCAAAGGCCCTGCGTTCCATGTAGTACCAGGTACTAGGGACTTGCACATAGACTAAATATGCCAATCAAGTGTAGGCCAATTTGACCATGTTTAAGGGAGAGAGCACAATCACTTTAGCATTGATTAGAAGTTGTAAAGGGCAAGGAGTCCTGATGTCAAATACAAGGATTTCAGAAAGCAGGAGGAGTTGAACGCAAAACATTTTGGAGAAGACCACAATAAGGATGTTGGGTGTAAGACGTATAGAGTGATATACAGTGAGACAGACACATATTTTTGGAAAGATAGATTGGATAATATACAATCTACTCTGATGAACTGGAGAAGACAATTCATTATTCTTCATGGAAATGCATCCTGTACAAGAAGCCATTATAATTTACCCAAGGGATTTAGGAATTAGAAGTTTGGGAACTGTGATCATTCACCTTAATTACGTAGAAGGTCATCAGGCAATCTGCAGCAGGTTAGTTATTTATTTAGTTGTTATGTTGCATGGTGGTTACTACATTGCTATGAATTCTTAGAATGTTATGCAACTGAGTCATGGTGTCTCTGCCCTTACAGTCTTTATTTTTCTATAAGTAAATAAAGAACATTAGCTATGATGACTCATGTTTTTATGTTTATCTGCTTATGTCATACATGTTTTAGTTGCTAACCCTTACCAACTCTGGAGCAGGTGTTAACTGTTCAACTCTCATCCTTGGAGTGTTATTGGAAGCAAATATTGACATAGCTAATAATTTTTTTAGTGAAAGTCCTTCTAATTTGGTTGTCTTCTTGTGGATGTGGTTGTTTGGATCGGTGAGAGATTGACGGTGAAAATGAGTTAGTGGTTACATGGTGAGTGAGTGCATGGATTGATAGGCACAATGTTCACTCAGCTCCTGTACAAACAGCTGGATCAATGAGTGATTGAGTGGATGGACCAATGTATTGGTGATTGCATGAATGGATGGCTTGAAGATTGGGTGACGAAACAAATGGATTAATGGTTGTGGAATGAATGAATCAGTGAGTAAGTGCATGAATGGCTGCAGACGTGTTAAGCCAATCTGACATGCTGCGGCCTCAGATGGCAGTAGAGATAAAATAATAGAAATCTGTTTTATAGTAGCACTTGCTGTTTTTTCATGCCATGAGTCATGATAACGCACCAAGTGCATTTTGGTACAAAGAAAAGACCAAATTGAATCCGTCCGAATGAATAATCCTAAATATCAGATTTAGGCATATTTTAAAATGGAATCATATTGTGAGATTCTGAAAATGCACCGAATTTGCTTTCTTTTCATTGTGGACAATCTAGTTGACCCCAAGCAAGATATTTCAATCTGAATGAAAATTACAATTTCTGGTCCATGTGTCTCTTCAATTTTATGTTCAGTAAATAAAAATCTTCTATCCAAAATATCAGCTTTTTATTTCCATCAGGAATCCCCAGGTGTTATTAGATGACATGGGCAGATCCTGCTTTACGTTCTCACAGGGGATTTTTACCATCATGCCAGGGCAGAAAATAAAAGCCAACATTTCCCTATTACCAATTTACGTGGTAATTCCCCATTTTAAATTTTGACCCTCTGGTTTCACCAAACGGGGTGCTGCGGGAAGTGGGGCAGGCAGGGGATGGGCAGGGTGGGGCGGAAGTGGAGTCCATCATACGACGGACAGGAGTATGGTAAGTAATCAGATAAATAAAATAATTTACCTTGAGCACGCTGCATCGCCGAGTTGGTGCAAGGTTAATTGTTGAATGCTTGTTTCACAAATATGACCAGTACAGAGGAAATATCATTTATGATGTAGGAATACAAAAGCAGCTGGTTGTAAGCAACTCAATCTATGACTAACCACAAAACCATTATCCTTGAAAAAAAGCTTTATAGCACGCCATTGCGGACTATATCCGTCATAAAATGCCCACTCCAGTGTTTAAGGCCTGAGCTGAAGTCAAGGGTCTTCAAAAAGGGAGCAGGCCTTTAATGGCTGATATAGCCCAGCTACAGCGGGCTATAAAGCTATTAGAATATTCTGCCCCATCAGGGAGAGATGTTCTAATTAATCAAACAAAGGCCTCATGGAGCCCGAGGGGGTTGAAATCCTCTCGGGCTTCATGAGGCTTTTATTCACAGCTGTTGCTGTGAATGTTCTACATCTAACAGTTGTGTGCAGGGCTACAGCTGTTAGCTTTTGAACATTTACAGCAAGATCTGTGAAAGGGGGCTGGAGTCAGCCCCTAGTTCTCCTCGCTTGGTTGAACTGATTTCTATAGTTCAGTCAAGCCAGGGAGACCCAGGAGCTGAGCAGCATTCCCCTCCCTCATTCTGATGCTCAAGTGACTGAGCTAGGGAGCAGAGAGGAGGAAGGTTCTGGCGTGCCCTGCAGCACAGCCTCTGCCTTTCGCTTTGCCCTGCCCACTCCATGTATTTTAAAGAGGCAGGGAAAGAGAAAGGTGAAGGCTGTTCATTTGAACTTTGAAATATTGAGTGCAGCTGGCCTATACCTGTTCATATAGGCTACTGCTGCTCCATTCTCTTTAATGGATCTCTCAACATTCCAGTGTTAATATCCATGAAACATGTCTGGCTGTGGTATGTGCAAGTTTTTTGATCTTACATTATATGAAAAGAAGATGATAACATGTGTTGTTCAAATGGAAGAAATAATCTCAATTGAACTGGAAAACAATTTGATGCCAAAAATTCTTTGAGTTCCTCCAAAAGTTGTTGCTATTGCCATAATGATGTCATAAAGTGTTTCAACATGCCAGCGATTTGTACTATTTTTCAAACTGAGATTATCCCTTCATTATGCCAGTTAAGAGGTACCTTAGGGGTATAAGGTTGTCCACTACAAGATTTACTGCAATTATACCAGTGGAGAGATGCCACCAGAGGTGGGCATGTTCTTGCCAACAAAACACCAATGCATTAATATTTACCACCTTTATGAAAATGCAGGCATTGTTTAAATCATGTTTAGAATTCCCACAATACGTCACAAATATTAAGTGAATGAATTACACCAAGGTTGGATATTATCATGACAAGAATGCACATGGTATATCAAGAATTACCAGTATTACATCAGAACAAGCAATAGTAAGATTAGACACCATCATGCAAGTAAAGGCTGTAACAGTCCAAGATTAACATGCCTCTGTCAAGATCCTTCATGATACCAGGACTGGCATAGATAGTTCCTATATGTCAGATACACCACAAAATCCAAAGGGTCAAGTAGATGGCCACTAGGTATGCACACCTTTAGCCAGACACTAATCCACACAAATTCAGACACTCATGAGCATGGATACCTATACCCACAAACATACACACTCTAAGCCCCCAAACTTCCCTGTATCTCCTGCTCTAGTGTGCTGCAACTCTCCCACCATGGCCTTGCGACTGCACCTAGCACATGCACAGCAGTGCAACAATGCTACTGGGCTGTTCATTGCAGATCTCAGTCTCCTACTCTCCTTCATGCAATTATCTTTTAGGTTTGTCAATTTGCAGCATAGAGGAAAGCAGTGGATAGACACGAAAATATGGACCCTGTGGCATGGCAGTGGTATGACAGCAGCTGCATGATGTTTAAATAGTAGAGAGCAGGGCAGAGCTCAAATGCAGCACACAAAAGATGATTGGGGAATGCCTACAATTTGCGCGTGGTAGCAACATAACCCATTGATCTCTTGCTAAGCATTTCATTTTAATTTGGACCCAGCCAAGGGCAACTCGGTCTTGACCCTTCTTCAATAGGAATTGCCCAGTGTGATCTGCCACGCTAGGTCCTCCCTGAAACAGAACATAAGTAACCTAAGACCGGTTTTGCCCTGGTTAAGGATTATCAGTCTGGCATAGGTTGGATTCCAGTGGCACAGTGAGCACAGCACCCACATCTGGCTATACCCTTGCCACTTAGGGCATACATCAAACACACAAAAAGTGATGAGAGGAATGCTTGTAATTCGCCTAACCACTGGCAATAGCTGAGGGTAGCAGCCCAACCCATAGTTGTTTTGCTCACAATGCCATTTCAGTTTTGACCCAGTCATCTGCAAATCAATCTTGACTCTGCTCCAGTAAGAACAGTATAGCCCCACTGGCCATCCCAGATCGTCCCTGAACCAATACACAATCAAACCAAGACTGTGTTGGCCCTGGTTAGGGTTCATCAGTCAAGTATAGCTCAATTTCAGTGGCACAGTGGCTCATCACCCTTTGTGTGCTTGATAGAACGAAATTGTAATTCAAGAATGAACAAACTGAATTTTATGAGCAATGCTCATTCCTCTCCTAGTAGTTAAAGCCTCTGAAGTAGCTCTGGAATTGCAGAACATTCAAACTTAGGGAAGAGTCTAATAAGTAGCCCATAATATGGTTTCTACTTCATAACAAGGTTTTAGTACACTGAGAGGAACTTGCAAAGTCATTACGTAATGCCATACAATTTGGGGCATATAGCAGGTCAATTCCATTTTGCTTGGGCCCCAAGCCACCACAACGAATAAACAACTGGCATGCATTTCTCCAGTCACTAATTCCTGAGACTTAGTACAGTATGTGAGACCAAACTTCCAATGAACAATGAGAACTGCACATGCTGGTCCCATCCAATTCAAGATCATCATCACACTTGTACACCACAACTATCAAGCAATCAATCAATCAATCAATCAATCAATCAATCAATTAAACAATCAGGGTTTTTAAAGCATGCTTCTCACTTGTGAGGGTACCAAGGTGCTTGGGGGGTGCAAGCAACTCTGTAGGTAATTCGAAAGAGCCAGGTCTTGAGGTCCTTTCTGAATTGGTGCAGTGTCGGGCTTCGTCTGATGCGGTGGAGGAGTTCATACCAGGTCATGTCTGCAAGGTAGGAGAAGGTAGGAGAGATTCTCTTGGGGGCATGGAAGGAGATTCATTTGTTGAGGTATTGGGGACCGGTGTTATTGAGGGCTTGGTAGATGTGTGTGAGCAGTTTGAAGGTTATTCTTCTTTCGATGGGAATATGCTTGAGCTCGCGGGGGTGTTCGGTGATGTGGTCATGTCGCTTGAGGTTGAGGATAAGTCTGGCTTCGGAATTTAGGACGGCCTGGAGTTTACGGTGGAGGTTTTTGTTGATTTCAGCATAGAGGGCTTTTCCATAGTCCAGTTCTTGCAGAGAATGTGGAGGGTGTTCATGCAAGTGGAAGACACAGCGTTGATCTGGCGGTTCATGGTGAGTGAACAGTCGAGTATGATGCCGAGGCTGTGAGCTTGGACTGTTGGGGTGGCTGGGTTTCCGAGGTCGGGGAGTCACCAGGTGTTGTCCCAGCACAAGCGGGGAAAATCCACCCCCTGGTGAGATTTTTCCTCATTCACGCTTGTCAACGTCAAGCTGGCGAGCGCGAGTCAGGTATATCAACCTCCAAGCTTGATTTCCCAAATCCGGGTAGTCAGATTTCTCAATGCGAGTGGCCACATTTGCTCGCGACCTACCATGTTGAGAAACCATCTGTTCACATTGAGAAAGGTGCCGCTCAGGAAGAAAATCTACTCGAGCAGCAGAAAGGAAGCAGCACCTGCTTGCACATGATTGCTCTCTGCATGATTGTGTTCACGATGATTTCACAGAGCGGACAAACCCCCAGCACTGAAAATTACCATGAACAGCATTTTTTCTAACACACTCTGGCGCTTGCGGAGCTCTGCGTAGTGCGGCGGAGTTTTTTTGCACTAGGCCTAGGCTTAATGTAGACATTGAAGACCGTGGCGCTAGGGAGGATCCTTGGGATACTCCGCATCTTATCTCTGTCAGTTCAGAGAGGAAGAGAAGGAGTCTTATTCTTTGTGTTATGCCTGATAGGATAGATTGAATCCAGTCTAAGGATGTTTCCTGGATGCCGGTGTTGAGGAGTTTGGCAGCAAGTGTGCCGTGGGAGATGGTGTTGAAGGCTGCTGAAAGGTCAAGGAGGATGAGGTCTGCTGTGTGGACTTGGTTGAGGATGGCGTGGATGTCATCGGTGGCAGCTATAAATGGCGTACTAGAATATAATATAGTATGTTTATTCCTATGAGCCTGATTGTGAACACCTGAGTGCCCAAACACTGATCAGGTCAACACAGTTATGGGATACAAGATGCCTGGTAATATACTAGTAATGAATAATGAAGGTAGCCTCTCCAGGAAAATTTAGGAACAAAGCCTCTTTTCTGACAATATAAAGGACAAAAGAAAGAGCATTCTTAACTGATACATGGAATTTACAATGTAGTGGTAGTTACCCATGAAGAGTAAAAACTTTATACATCATGCCCTGCATGTAATTGGTCCAGGAAATCAGCCAGTAACTGAAGTAGACGACCTATTGCCATTTGTTTTGTATTGAAGGTATGACCTCTGCTTGACATCTAAAGCTGTATTACACTTGATATAAAATAGAAATAAAGTGTTTTACAATTGGTGTACATTAATGCCGTGACACAACAGTGGTAAATAGAAATACAAACCAAGGATACCGACCTGTAACTACAGATAGATCATGACCCATACTTTCTTGTTTGGATTCAGGGATTTCTGTCTGTGGTCATGGACATATCTTGGTGAAACATGTTTCAAACATACATTAAAAAATAGTGACCCATACTTTGTTGTATTGAGACAGGGATTTCCACTCTCAATGAGAACTTTAGCTGGTCACCCAAAATTCAAAAGTTCAACCTTCGGCTGAAGCACTGTGTGGGAGGTATTCTGAGGGCCTTGCCTGGTTCTAACTTTCCTCCAATAACCCCTTCACTGCAAATTTACAGTCTCCAAGTATTGGGGAATGGAGGGGGCTCATTATATGGTGGGGAGCTCTGGGATCATGAGAATGCAAGTGACATGGAGCTGGTGAAGAATCGCTTTATACAACTCCTCACCAAACTCCTTGTTAGCACCCCACTTGTCACCCTCTGACTAGATTAGGTTCAAGACCCCTCATTCATAGAGTAAGACTGAGAACCCTTTTGTACTCGAAGAGGATCTGCCCTCTGCAGATCTGGAGCCCAATTGGATGGGTTTAGGTGAAATATTAAAGCTCACTGGGCCCACTAGGATCCCCTGGTTGTGGTACATCAAACTTTGTCTATCAGAGATTGGGTGTGAGAACCTTAGGGCGAGACCAGAGACTGCATGTAGCATAACAAAGCCCACACTTTTTGGGGATGTATTGGAGACGGATGTATGACGTTACAACGCATACTTTTACAACGCATGCACTTACAACGCAATTTTTACAACGCAACATCCACTACAACCTATACCATTACATCGCATGACACTACAACGCATTTTTAAAAACTACCTTTACAACGCATTCCATTACATCGCATACTCACTTTACAACGCATACAATTACAACGCATAATATTACATTGCATTTAAGGTAAGTATTGGATAGTATAGGGGTAAAAATTACTATTCTAACTCCAGGGGGTGCAACAGTAGGGTAAGTGTTGGATAGTTTAGGGGTAAACATTACTATTCTAACTCCAGGGGGTGCAACAGTAGGGTAAGTGTTGGATAGTATAGGGGTAAAAATTACTATTCTTACTCCAGGGGGTGCAACAGTAGGGTAAGTGTTGGATAGTATAGGGGTAAAAATTACTATTCTAACTCCAGGGGGTGCAACAGTAGGGTAAGTGTTGAATAGTATAGGGGTAAAAATTACTATTCTAACTCCAGGGGGTGCAACAGTAGGGTAAGTGTTGAATAGTATAGGGGTAAAAATTACTATTCTAACTCCAGGGGGTGCAACAGTAGGGTAAGTGTTGAATAGTATAGGGGTAAAAATTACTATTCTAACTCCAGGGGGTGCAACAGTAGGGTAAGTGTTGGATAGTATAGGGGTAAAAATTACTATTCTAACTCCAGGGGGTGCAACAGTAGGGTAAGTGTTGGATAGTATAGTGTAATATTATGCGTTGTAATGGTATGCGTTGTAAAGGTAGTATGCGATGTAATGGAATGCGTTGTAAAGGTAGTTTTTAAAAATGCGTTGTAGTGTCATGCGATGTAATGGAATGCGTTGTAGTGGATGTTGCGTTGTAAAAATTGCGTTGTAAGTGTAGGGCGTTGTAAAAGTTGCATTGTAAAGGTTGTTCCCCATTGGAGACATGTTGATGGAGGGCTCCATAGTACCAGGGGGGGGCTCTCTGACCTCAGACTTTCTGGAATTTAAAGATGATTACTCTCTGGAAGTGTACATGGATGTGATTTACCCACTGCTAGCTAGAACTCTGAATATTAAATTTTAGATAGGAACATTGCCACTTCGAACATTTACTGTGAAGTTAAATGGCATTGTCCCTCTTCTGATCCAGATATGAGCTGCATATGTGGAAATGTAGGCAGAAAAGGGCTGCCGCGATGGCACTAGACTAGGTTTGGGGATCTTGTATGCTTTCTATGTGTGTATCATGCAACTGATGCCTATCATGTGAATTCTATGTTGTCTTTTTTTGCTATGCACTTGGATTATTAGCAAAATGTTAGATTTTTATGTAGCTCATTTTTCGCTTTTGTACTATGAACTATAATTTCTCATATGCTGCTATTCTTTTGTTTTCTATTGGAATTCTCTTCACATTATTTATTGAGACAATTTTAATTGGTTTTATTGTACTGATGTTATGTGCTTTTTTAACAATTTGCCAAAGCAAATAATTGATTGATTGATTGCAAATAACAAGGAAACTTCACTGATTAGTCGGCTGCTCCAAACTAGTTGAGATTATTTACTATTTACCCGTGAGGGTCTCAAGACGCTGGGGGAGGGGGTGCCGCTACTGCTCGAAGAGCCAGGTCTTGAGGAGTCTTCTGAAGGTGAGTAGGTCTTGGGTCTGTCCTAGGTGGGTAGGGAGGGTGTTCCAGGTCTTGGCGGCGAGGAAGGAGAAGGATCTGTCGCCGGAGGTCGTTCGTTGGATGTGGGGGACAGAGGCGAGGGCGAGGCTGACGGAGCGGAGCTGGCGGGTGGGAGTGTAGAAGCTGAGTCTGCTGTTAAGGTAGGCTGGTCCAGTGTTGTGGAGTGCTTTGTGTGCATGGGTGAGGAGCTTGAAGCTATCAACCTGGCCGCTGGCTAAATAGGAGAGATGATGCCATGTCTGACTGCCATCCATGCAAATAGGAAGAAAGCTTCACTATTTACCTGGCTCCCAGAAACTGCTGATATTATATATTAATATGCTTTGCACACATGACAACAGGCACTTACCACCAGGTAGAACTGCAAACAAGGAGTGATCACAATTGGCAACCTATCCCCTTATGCAAGTTAGTGGTAAAGCTGATTTAAATGCCATTTGCAACTAAACAGCTAGGTTGAAAGTTCCCAAGGTAATTTGGAAGACATGGTACATAATGACACTCCATTTTACCAAGGACCAAGGCACAGTGACTGGTGCAACCCATTATGGAGTTATCACATAATCAAAAATGTTCCTCGTGCATTAAGTTTATCTGTAGAGGTGGGTAAAGATAAAGATGATTAGGTTCTTTGCATGACTAGGTGAAGCTATTTACTCTTCTAGAGCTACATTCCTGCTCTTATAAAGATATGGGAATGCATCAGACCTAGGTATAGGCTCTGTGTTCTCAGAACACCAATGTGTCTGCTCCAACCTTTCATGTAACAAATGAGTGCATTCTGGAATCAGGTCAATTTAAACAAATCAGACTAAAACACCTGAAACAATGATTTGTAAAAACAAAGGCCTGACATGGGGCCATATGATAAACGTAGCCAAATAGGATGGGGGATGATCTTTTTCTAATAGAACCAGATGCATAGGGCCCTTTATGCAAGTCACAACTCAGTATCACCATGAGCGTTCATTTCAATCTCATGAGAGAAAGAAAAAAGTTACACATCTTTAAAAGAAAAATAGAATTTATGTGCCTAGGTAAATGCCAGTCATTTGTGTCAGAGTATCTCTAGCAATGTTCTGCAATTTAATCTTGTCTGAACTAAACTACTGCATGATTGTAATTACATTGTCATTCAAATCTAATTCCTTTAAAAAGAAGAATCAGTAAGAGTGAATAATGGATGTATCCTGCATAATCTGATTTCTAAATGTGTGATTCTTAAAAGGGAGCCTCTATGCATAGCTTTGATTTTATAAACGTATTGAAGCAGATGCTTTCCAGACCTCTGTGTACTGATTATCCTCTCATTAAATAATTTATAGTTTTTTACCATAGTGTAGTACTCATTTCATATACTCAGTACGAAGAAATTATAATCAAAATGTGTGGCCACCTAGGTGTGCTGGGGTTGAGTCTCAGCCGCTTTCATATTTTCGGAAAGTAAATAAGGTGCTTGCAGTCTTTCAGCCGGCCACTTTCTATAACCCTTTGACCAACAATGAAATGATACTTCCATCTCTATACAGGTGTTGTGGTACTTGTGGTGTTACCCATGGAAACATTTGAAATGTTGTCATAATTTTCATCATGAGAGGCTGTGGGAGTAAAGCAGTGTGCTTATTTATTTGATCATTTAATTGCACTCCTAAGATCAGAAGATGTTCCCTAAATCTGATTAAAGTCTGCTGCATGACTTGGAAATGCTATATCATTTTATTCTCTCAGTTGTTCTGGCTATCCTTGTATTTTTTCAGTGAACTGAACATTTATGTCCATCATCTGGAAGTACTCCATCTTTTTGAATTTCTGTTTGGCAGGGCACTGATGACTTAAGGATACCCAAAATGTACCCATTGTGAGTAAGATGGACTACTGGCACATCAACCTAGGCTACACAGCCGCAGTTCCTTGTAGCCGTACATTAATATTGCATGGGTCTAAGACATTGAATCTGTCACTGTGAGGAGATTGACTATTGACTGTCCTGATCCCAAACTGTGCACTCTTGCCTTTGTCAAGTGAGGAAGCTCACTATGCGTGGTTCACTGATACAGGGTGGACGGTGGGGTACATTTGTGCCCAGGTGCATACTGCACAAGATTGTGGCCATCTTTTGGCAGGCTGTGTTAGTTCATAGTGCCCTTGCTAGTTTGTATAAGATGCTTCCTAAGCCCACCTCAATGAAACCAGTTACAGTTGCTAGATAGGGAAAAAAGCTACCAATGTCAAATTGGGTTTCCTCCTGCTCTAGTGAAACCCATGTATACCCTGCTTCCCATGTTACTACTGGTCTCTGAGGCAAGGTGAATAGATAGAGAGGGCATTCTGGCTTGGAATCAACAACATAACTTTTACCTGTCTTTATCATATGATTAGTGATTCTTGATATCAGAATCCATGAAACTTTGGACTACAAAAGAGTGAATGCTTCCCCCGGATTGCACTATTTTGTAATGCAAGATTTGTAAAGTGCTTTATGCCCGAAAGCACTTCTGAGTCATTGCCAACCAAGCCGCCCTGTTTGCTCTGCATGGCTGATATAGTGTGACCTATTTGGGAAACACTAGGGGGCATATTTATGAGCTGGTTTGTGTTGCTGTTCCACCATGCAATGTGGTGCAAGAGCAACGCAAACCTTACATATGATTTATGAAGCCATGCAAGGCCACTGTGCGTGGCCCTGAGAGGCTCCATAAATCTGGAGTAAGGCAATGCAAAGCAAATTGCTGCGTTGCCTTACTCTACCGTGGGAAGGCATTCCATGGACGTTGTATGGGTTTTCCCACTCAACTCTCATGGTGTTTAAGCTAAAAGAATACGGCTTGTTAGGTGAGGCATAATGAGGAGCAGTATCTCTATTTCTCCTCGTTTCTTCTTCTTTCTATGTGTGTTGCATTCTGCAGCACTCACAGAAAGATGAATATGCCTTTTAGGATTGTTTTTCTGCAGGATAGTGTCCCTTCCTGCACAAAAACAATCTTGCATGCAACGCAGGCACCCTTGCACCATGTTGCATGGGTGCCTGCCTTTGCGCTTGGCTGCCAAAAGGGAACCAGCACAAGGGAAAAGGCAGGAATGTGCTCCAATCATTTCATAGCAGACTTTTGATTGTACTTAAGCATGAAGTGAAGCAGCGAGTTTTAAGAGAGATTGGGCTGCATTTTGTGACATGTACCATCTTCTTGGTGGCTGTGCTTGTTGATTAATTATCATGTGGGTGGTTCATAGGAATGCTTTAGTTGTATGATAACAATCTTAAAGGTGTGATTATGAATGGAGTGTGGCAGAAAAGTGTAGGATGGATGGAATCTAATTTATGGATTTGCACAATCATCCGCTAATCTGATCTAAGTATGATCATCTTTGTAGAAGAAACATGGGCAATCCCTTCCATAATAACTGAAGCTACACCATGCAATAGGCCCGATTCCTTTAATGTAGCCTACAGGGAATATTCAACAGCAGAAAGTGGTGCTGTCTCACCGACAATACCAACAATACCCTCATCATGATCGGGCACAATAAAGACATACAAAGAATGCGAAAGTAGCCCAGTTCCAAGTTACTATCCCCTTATTATGGCAGCCAATATAAGATATAAATCACTGAAAATACTTTCTGAAAAAGGTTGATACTGTAATGAATGCTCTCCTAGTATCAGCCTGTTTATGGAGTATATTCAACATGAATTATTGGGGGAGAACTTTGGAAATGTCAAAATAGTTGATGTGGCACTCAAATATCAACCTACAACATGATCATCTCCATCTGCAAAAGTAGAAACCCACTCTTTAACAAATATTTATCTTTTATTGCCACTATTAATACCAGAATTGCAAACACATTGGACATACAGATTTTACAAATGTAAACTGAATTTGAATAGGATTATAAAGAAAAGATATTCTTGTGTGAATACTAGTCCTTATATAAATTGTCTGGAAATTGTACATCAACCCTATTTCTGAGAGAAAGCGCTCCAAGGACACGTGCTTAGGTCATCAGGCAATCTGCAGCAGGTTAGTTATTTATTTAGTTGTTTTGTTGCATGGTGGTTACTACATTGCTATGAATTCTTAGAATGTTATGCAACTGAGTCATGGTGTCTCTGCCCTTATAGTCTTTATTTTTCTATAAGTAAATAAGGAACATTAGCTATGATGACTCATGTTTTTGTGTTTATCTGCTTATGTCATACATGTTTTATTTGCTAACCCTTACCAACTTTGGAGCAGGTGTTGATTGTTCAGCTCTCATCCTTGGAGAGTTATTGGTAGCAAATATTGACAGAGCCAATAATTTTTTGAAGTGAAAATCCTTCTAATTTGGTTGTCTTCTTGTGGGTGTGGTTGTTTGGATCGGTGAGAGATTGACGGCGAAAATGAGTTAGTGGTTACATGGTGAGTGAGTGCATGGATTGATAGACATAATGGTCACTCAGCTCCTGTACAAACAGCTGGATCGATGAGTGATTGAGTGGATGGGCCAATGTATTGGTGATTGCATGAATGGATGTCTTGAAGATTGGGTGACGAAATAAATGGATTAATGGTTGTGGAATGAATGAATCAGTGAGTAAGTGCATAAATGGCTGCAGACGTGTTCAGCCAATCTGACATGGTGCGGCCTCAGATGGCAGTAGAGATAAAATAATAAAAATCTGTTTTATAGTAGCACTTGCTATTTTTTCATGCCATGAGTCATGACAAAGCAACAAGTACATGTTGGTACAAAGAAAACACCAGATGGAATCCGTCCGTATGAATAATCCTAACTATCAGATTTAAGCATATTTGAAAATGGAATCATATTGTGAGATTCTGAAAATGCACCTAATGTGCTTTCTTTTCAATTTGGACATTCTAGTTACCCCCAAGCAAGATATTTCAATCTGAATGAAAATTACAATTTCTGGTCCACATGCCTCTTCTATTTTATGTTCAGTAAATAAAAATCTTCTATCCAAAATATCAGCTTTTTATTTTCATCAGGAATCCCCAGGTGTTATTAGATGACATGGGCAGATCCTGCTTTACGTTCTCACGGGGGATTTTTATCATCATGCCAGGGCTGAAAATAAAGGCCAACATTGCCGTATTACCGATTTGCGTAGTATTTCCCCATTTTTCAGTTTGACCCCCTGGTTTCACCAGAGGGGGTGCTGCGGGCAGTGGGACGTGTGAAGGGGGGGCAGGGTGGGACGGAAGTGGAGTCCAACATACGACGAACAGGAGTAAGGTAAGTAATCAAATAAATAAAACAATTTACCTTGCGCGCACTGCATCGCTGAGTTGGTGCAAGGCAAATTGTTGAAAGCTTGTTTCCCAAATATGACCAGTACAGATGAAACATAATTTATGATGTAGGAATACAAAAGCAGCTGGTTGTAAGCAACTCAATCTATGACTAACCACAAAAACATTATCCTTGGAAAAAAAAAAGACTTCCAATAAAGCTTTATAGCACGCCATAGCGGACTATATCCGTCATAAAATGCCCACTCCAGTGTTTAAGGCCTGAGCTGAAGGCAAGGGTCTTTAAAAAGGGAGCGGACCTTTAATGGCCGATATAGCCCAGCTACAGAGGGCTATAAAGCTATTAGAATATTCTGCCCCATCAGGGAGAGATGTTCTAATTAGTCAAACAAAGGCCTCATGGAGCCCGAGGGGGTTGAAATCCTCTCGGGCTTCATGAGGCTTTTAATCACAGCTGTTGCTGTGAATGTTCTACAGCTAACAGCTGTGCACAGGGCTACAGCTTTTAGCTTTTGACCATTTACAGCAAGAGCTGTAAAAGGGGGCTGAACTCAGCCACTGGTTCTCCTCGCTTGGTTGAACTGATTTTTATAGTTCAGTCAAGCCAGGAAGACCCAAGAGCTGAGCAGCATTCCCCTCCCTCATTCTGATGCTCAAGTGACTGAGCTAGGGAGCAGGGAGGGGGAAGGTTCTGGTGTGCCCTGCAGCGCAGCCTCTGCCTTTCTATTTCCCCTGCCCACTCCATGTATTTTAAAGAGGCAGGGAAAGAGAAAGGTGAAGGCTGTTTATTTGAACTTTGAAATATTGAGTGCAGCTGAGTATACCTGTTCATATAGGCCACTGCTGCTCCATTGTCTTTAATGGATCTCTCAACATTCCAGTTTTTTGATCTTACATTATATGAAAAGAAGATGATTACATGTTTTGTGAAAATGGAAGAAATAATCTCAATTGAAATAGAAAACAATTTGATGCCAAAAATTCTTTGAGTTCCTCCAAAAGTTGTTGCTATTGCCATAATGATGTCATAAAGTATTTCAATGTGTCAGCAATATGTACCTTTTTTCAAACTGAGATTATCCCTTCATTATGCCGGTTAAGAGGTACCTTAGGGGTACAAGGCTGTCCACTACAAGATTAAAGATGCCACCAGTGGTGGGCATGTTCTTGCCAACAAAACACCAATGCATTAATATTCACCACGTTTATGAAAATGCAAGCATTTCACCAGACATTGTTTCAATCATGTTTAGAATTCCCACAATATGTCACAAATATTGTGTTAAAGAATTACACCAAGGTTGGATATTATCATGACAAGAATGCACATGGTACATCAAGAATTACCAGTATTACATCAGAACAAGCAATAGTAAGATTAGACACCATCATGCAAGTAAAGGCTGTAACAGTCCAAAATTAACATGCCTCTGTCAATATCCTTCATGGTGCCAGAACTGGCATAGTTAGTTCCAATATGTCAGATACACCACAAAATCCAAAGGGTCAAGTAGATGGCCACTAGGTATGCACACCTTTAGCCACACACTAATTCACACAAATTCAGACACTCATGAGGATGGATACCTATACCCACAAACATAGACACTCTACGCCCCCAAGCTTCCCTCCATCTCCTGCTCTAGTGTTCTGCAACTCTCCCACCATGGCCTTGCGACTGCACCTAGCACATTTACAGCAGTGCAGCGATGCTTCTGGGCTGTTCACTGCAGATCTTAGTCTCCTACTCTCCTTCATGCAATTAACTTTTAGGTTTGTCAATTAGCCGCATAGAGAAAAGCAGTGGATAGACACAGAAATATGGACCCTGTGTCATGGCAGTGGTATGACAGCAGCTGCATGAGGTTTAAATAGTAGAGAGTACGGCAGAGCTCAAATGCAGCACACAAATATGATGGGTGAATACCTACAATTTGCTTGTGGTAGCAACCCAACCCATTGTTCTTTTGCTAAGCATTCCATTTCAATTTGGACCAAGCCATGTGCAAATCGGTCTTGACCCTGCTACAATAGGAATTGTCCAGTGTGAACTGCCACACTAGTTTCTCCCTGAATCAGAACACAAGTAACCTAATACCGGTTTTGCTCTGGTTAAGGATCATCAGTCTGGCATAGTTTTTTTCCAGTGGCACAGTGAGCACAGGACACACATCTGGCTATACCCTTGCCACTTAGGGCATACATCAAACACACAAAAAGGGATGAGAGGAATGCTTGTAATTCGCCTAACCACTGGGAATAGCTGAGTGTAGCATCCCAACCCATGGTTGTTTTGCTCACAATGCCATTTCAGTTTTGATCCAGTCATCTGCAAATCAATCTTGACTCTGCTCCAGTAAGAACAGTCTAGCTCCACTGGCCATCCCAGATTGTCCTTGAACCAATACACAAGCAAACCAAGACTGTGTTGGCCTTGGTTAGGGCTCATCAGTCAAGTATAACTCAATTCCAGTGGCACAGTGGCTCATCACCCCTTGTGTTCTTGATAGAATGGAATTGTAATCCAAGAATTAACAAACTGAATCTTATGAGCAACGCTCATTCCTCTCCTAGTAGTTAAAACCTCTGAAGTAGCTCTGGAATTGCAGACAATTCAAACTTAGGGAAGAGTCTAATAAGTAGCCCATAATATGGTCTCTACTTCAAACCAAGGTGTTAGTACACTGAGAGGAACTTGCAAAGTCATTACGTAATGCCATACAATTTGGGGCGTATAGCAGGTCAATTCCATGTTGCTTGGGCCCCAAGCCACAACAACTGGCATGCATTTCTCCAGTCATTAATTCCTAAGACAGTACAGTATGTGAGACCAAACTTCCAATGAACAATGAGAACTCCACATGCTGGTCCCATCCAATTCAAGATCATCATCACACTTGTACACCACTACTATCAATCAATCAATCAATCAATCAATCAATCAATCAATCAATCAATTAATCAATCAGGGTTTTTAAAGCATGCCTCTCACCTGTGAGGGTACCAAGGCGCTGGGTGGGTGCAAGCAGCTCTGTAGGTCATTCGAAGAGCCAGGTCTTGAGGTCCTTTCTGAATTGGTGCAGTGTCGGGCTTCATCTGATGAAGTGGGGGAGATCCTACCAGGTCATGGCTGCGAGGTAGGAGAAGGTAGGAGAGTTTCTTAAGGGGGCTTGGAAGGAGATTCATTTGTTGAGGTATTGGGGTCCGGTGTTATGGAGGGCTTTGTAGGCGTGTGTGAGAAGTTTCAAGGTTATTCTTCTTTCGATGGGAATACGCTTGAGGTCACGAAGGTGTTGGGTCATGTGGTCATGTCTCTGGAGGTCGTGGATAAGTCTGGCTTCGGCATTTTGGACGGTCTGGAGTTTACGGTGGAGGTTTTTGTTGATTTCAGCATAGAGGGCGTTGCCATAGTCCAGGTCTTGCAGAGAATGTGGAGAGTGTTCAAGCAAGTGGAAGACACAGCGTTGCTCTGGCGGTTCATGGTGAGTGAAGAGTCGAGTATGATGCAGAGGTTGTGAACGTGGTCTGTTGGGGTGGCTGGGTTTCCGAGGTCGGGGGGCCACCAGGTGTTGTCCCTGCACAAGCGCGGGAAATCCACCTCCCGGTGAGATTTTTCCTCATTCACGCTTGTCAACATCAAGCTGGCGAGCGCGAGTGAGGGAATTGAACCTTCCAGCAAGAATTCTCAATGCGGGCAGTCGGAATTCTCAATGCGCGTGGCCGCGTATGCTTGCGACCTATCGCTAACGGAGCTCTGCGTAGTGTGGCGGAATTTTTTTGGGCCAACACCCAGGCTTTATGTAGACATTGAAGACCGTGGTGCTTGGGAGGATCCTTGGGGTACTCAGCATCTTATCTCTGTCAGTTCAGAGAGGAAGGGAAAGAGTCTTATTCTTTGTGTTATGCCTGAGAGGATAGATTGAATCCAGTCTAAGGATGTTCCCTGGACGCCGGAGTTGTGGAGTTGATGATGGTGTTGAAGGCTGCTGAAAGGTCCAGGAGGATGAGGTCTGCTGTGTGGCCTTAGTCGAGGTGGGCGTGGATGTCATCGTGGCGGCTATAAGGGTGTACTAGAATATACTAGAGTATGTTTATTGCTATGAGACTGATTGTGAACACCTGAGTGCCCAAGCTGATCAGGTCAACACAGTTATGGGATACAAGATGCCTGGTAATATACTAATAATGAATAATGAAGGTAGCTTCTCCAGGGAAATTTAGGAACAAATGCCTCTTTTCTGACAACATAAAGGACAAAAGAAAGAGCATTCTTAACTGATACATGGCATTTACAATGTAGTGGTAGTTACCCATGAAGAGTAAAAACTTTATACATCATGCCCCGCATGGAATTGGCCCTAGAAATCAGCCAGTAACTGAAGGGGATGACCTATTGCCATTAGTTTTGTATTGAAGGTATGACCTCTGCTTGACATCTAAAGCTTTATTACACTTGATATAAAATAGAAATAAAGTGTTTGAACAATTGGTGTACATTAATGCCATGGCACAACAGTGGTAAATAGAAATCAAACCAAGTATACTGACCTGTAACTACAGATAGATCATGACCCATACTTTTTGGTTAGATGCAGGAATTTCTGTCTGTGGTCATGGACATATCTTGGTGAAATATGTTTCAAACATACAGCACATTAAAAACATAAGTGGTCTCTATTTAGCTTACTAGTAATCACGGATAGACAGACCAATGACCCATATTTTGTTGTATTGAAACAGGGATTTCCACTCTCAATGAGAACTTTAGCAGGTCACCCAAAATTCAGAGGTTCAAACTTCGTCTGAAGCACTATATAGGAGGTATTCTGAGGGCCTTGCTGGGTTCTAACTTTCCTCCAATCCCCCTTCTCTGAAAATGTACAGTCTACATGCTTTGGGGGTTGGGGGCTCATTATATGGTGGAGAGCTCTGGGATCATGAGAATGGAAGTGACATGGAGCTGGTGGAGAGCTTTATACAACTCCTCACCAAACTCTCTGTTAGCACCCCACTTGTCACACTCTGGCTAGATTACGTTTCAGACCCCTTGTTCATAGAGTAAGACTGAGAACCCTTTTGTACTCGAAGAGGATCTGCCCTCTGCAGATCTGGAGCCCTATTGGATGGGTTTAGGTGAAATCTTAAAGCTCACTGGGACCACTAGGATCCCCTGGTTGCGGTACATCAAACATTGTCTATCAGTGATTGGGTGTGAGAACCTTAGGTCGAGACCAGAGACTGCATGTAGTGTAACAAAGCCCACACTTAAGGGGACGTATTGGAGACATGTTAATGGAGGGCTCCATAACATCAGGGGTGGACTCTCTGACCTCAGACTTTCTGGAATTTAAAGATGATCACTCTCTGGAAATGTACATGGATGCGATTTACCTACTTCTAGCTAGAATTCAATATATTAAATTTCAGATAGGAACATTGCCACTTTGAACATTTACTGTGAACTGAAATGGCATTGTCCCTCTTCTGATCCAGATATGAGCTGCATATGTGGAAAGGTAGGCAGAAAAGGGCTGCCCTGTTGGCACTAGACTAGGTTTGGGGATCTTGTATGCTTTCTATGTCAGTATCATGCAACTGCTGTATAGCATGTGAATTCTATGTTGTCTTTTTCTGCTATGCACTTGGATTATTAGCAAAATGTTAGATTTTTATGTATCTCATTTTTCGCTTTTGTACTATGAATGATCATTTCTCATATGCTGCTATTCTTTTGTTTTCTATTGGAATTCTCTTAACATTATTTATTGAGACAATTTTAATTGGTTTTATTGTAACGATGTAACATATGTTATGTGCTTTTTTGACAATTTGCCAAAGCAAAGAATTGGTTGATTGATTGCAAATAGCAAGGAAACTTCGCTGATTAGTCGGCTGCTCCAAACTAGTAGAGATTATTTACTATTTGGCTGGTGGCCTACAAATAGCAGAGAAACTTCACTATCAACCTGGCCGCTGGCTAAATAGGAGAGATGATGCTGTGTCTGACTGCCATCCATGCAAATAGGAAGAAAATTTCACTATTTACCTGGCTCCCAGAAACTGCTTATATTATATAATATTATGCTTAGCACACACGACAACAGGCACTTACCACCAGGTAGAACTGCAAACAAGGAGTGATCACAATTGGCAACCTATCCCCTTGTGCAAGTTAGTGGTAAAGCTGAATTAAATGCCATTTACAACTAAACAGCTAGGTTGAAAATACCCAAGGTAATTTGGAAGACATGGTACATAATGACACTCCATTTTACCAAGGACCAAGGCACAGTGACTGGTGCAGCCCATTATGTAGTTATCACATACTCAAAAATGCTCCTTGTGCATTAAGTGTATCTGTAGAGGTGGCTAAAGATAAAGATGATTAGGTCCTTTGCATGACTAGGTGAAGCTATTTACTCTTCTAGAGCTACATACCTGCTCTTATAAAGGTATGGGAATGCATCAGACCTAGATATAGGCTCTGTGTTATCAGAACACCAATGTGTCTGCTCCAACATTTCACGTAACAAATGAGTGCATTCTGGAATCAGGTCAATTAAACAAATCAGACTAAAACACATGAAACAATGATTTGTAAAAGCAAATGCCTGTCATGGGGCCATATGATAAACTTAGCCAAATAGGATAGGGAATTATCTTTTTCTAATAGAACCAGATGCCTAGGGCCCTTTATGCAAGTCACAACTCAGTATCACCATGAGCGTTCATTTCAATCTCGTGAGAGAAAGAAAAAAGTTACACATCTTTAAAAGAAAAATAGAATTCATGTGCCTAGGTAAATGCCAGTCATTTGTGTCAGATGTATCTCTAGCAATGTTTTGCAATTCAATCTTGTCTGTACTAAACAAATGCATGATTGTAATTACATTGTAATTCAAATCTAATTCCTTTAAAAAGAAGAATCAGTAAGAGTGAATAATGGATGTATCCTGCATAATCTGATTTCTAAATGTGTGATTCTTAAAAGGGAGACTCTATGCATTGCTTTGCTTTTATAAACGTATTGAAGCAGATGCTTTCCAGACCTCTGTGTATTGATTATCCTCTCATTGAATAATTTATAGTTTTTTACCATAGTGAAGTACCTATTTCATATACTCAGTACGAAGACAAGATAATCAAAATGTGTAGCCACCTAGGTGTGCTGGGGTTGAGTCTCAGCCCCTTTTATATTTTCGGAGAGTAAATAAGGTGCTTGCAGTCTTTCAGCCGGCCACTTTCTATAAACCTTAAACCAACAATGAAATGATACTTCCATCTCTATATTGGTGTTGTGGTACTTGTGGTGTTACCCATGGAAACATTTGAAATGTTGTCACAATTTTCATCATGAAAAGCTGTGGGAGTAAAGCAGTGTGCTTATTTATTTGATTATTTAATCACACTCCTAAGATCAGAAAATGTCCCCTAAATGAGATAAAAGTCTGCTGCATGTCTTGGAAATGCTATATCATCTTATTCTTTCACTTGTTCTGGCTATCCTTGTATTTTGCAGCGAACTGAACATTCATGTCCATCATCTGGAAGTACTCCATCTTTTTGCATTTCTGTTTGGCAGGGCTCTGATGACTTGAGGATACCCAAAATGTACCCATTGTGAGTAAGATGGACTACTGGCACCTCAACCCAGGCTACACAGTCACAGTTCCTAGTGGCCGTACATTAATATTGCATGGGCCCAAGACATTGAATCTGTCACTGTAAGGAGATTGGCTATTGACTGTCCTGATCCCAAACTGTGCTCTCTTGCCTTTGTCAAGTGTGGGAGTTTATTAAGCATGTTTCACTAATACAGGGTGGATGGTGGGGTACATTTTTCCAGGTGCATACTGCACAAGACTGTGCCCATCTTTTGGCGGGCTGTGTTAGTTCATAGTGCCCTTGCTAGTCTATATAAGCTGCTTCCTAAGCCCACCTCAATGAAACCAGTTATAGTTGCTAGATAGGGAAAAAGCTGCTAATGTCAAATTGGGTTTCCTCCTGCTCTAGTGAAACCCATGTATTCCCTGCTTCCCATGTTACTACTGGTCTCTGAGGCAATGTGAATAGATAGAGAGGGCATTCTGGCTTGGAATCAACAACATAACTTTTACCTGTCTATATAATATGATTAGTGATTCTTGGTATCAGAATCCATGAAACTGTGGACTACAAAAGAGTGAATGCTTCCTCCGGATTGCACTATATTGTAATGCAAGATTTGTAAAGTACTTTATGCCCGAAAGCACTTCTGAGTCATTGGCAACCAAGCAGCCCTGTTTGCTCTGCATGGCTGAGATATTGTGATCTATTTGGGAAACTAGGGGGCCTATTTATGAGCTGGTTTGTGTTGCTGTTCCACCATACAATGTGGTGCAAAAGTAACGCAAACCTTACATATTATTTATGAAGCCATACTCCATAAATATGGGGTAAGGCAATGCAAAGCAAATTGCTGCATTGCCTAACTCTGGCCTGGGAAGGCATTCTATGGGCGCTCTATGGGTTTTCCCACTCAACTCTCATGGTTTTTTAAGCCAAAAGAATACGGCTTGTTAGGTGAGGCATAATGAGGAGCAGTATCTCAATTTCTCCTTGTTTCTTCTTCTTTCTATGTGTGTTGCATTCAGCAGCACTCACAGAAAGAGGAATATGCCTCTTAGGATTGTTTCTGTGCAGGATGGTGTCCCTTTAACCACACAAAAAGTCCTGCATGCAATGCAGGCACCCTTGCACCATGTTGCATGGGTGCCTGCATTTACGCTTGGCTGCCAAAAGGGAACCAGCAGAAGGGAAAAGGCAGGAATGTGCTCCAATCATTTCATAGCAGACTTTTGATTGTACTTAAGCATGAAGTGAAGCAGCGAGTTTTAAGAGAGATTGAGTTGCATTTTGTGACACGTACCATCTTCTTGGTGGCTGTGCTTGTTGATTAATTATCATGCGGGTGGTTCAGAGGAATGCTTTAGTTGTATGATAGCAATCTTAAGGGTGTTATTATGAATGGAGTGTGGCAGAAAAGTGTGGGATGGATGCAATCTAACTTATGGATATGTACAATCATCCGTTAATCTGATCTAAGTACGATCATCTTTGTGGAGAAGCATGGGCAATCCCTTCCATAATAACTGAAGCTACACCATGCAATAGGCCAGATTCATTTAATGTAGCCAACAGGGAGTATTCAACAGCA
Source organism: Triturus cristatus (assembly GCF_964204655.1). NCBI lineage: Eukaryota > Metazoa > Chordata > Amphibia > Caudata > Salamandridae > Triturus > Triturus cristatus. Next base: position 1,205,970,650 of record NC_140591.1, on the reverse strand, counting down.
GAAAGTGGTGCTGTCTCACCGACAATACCAACAATACCCTCCTCATGATCGGGCACAATAAAGATATACAAAGAAGGCGAAAGTAACCCAGTTCCAAGTTACTATTCCCTTATTATGGCAGCCAACATAAGATATAAATCACTGAACATACTTTCTGAAAAAGGTTGATACTGTAGTGAATGCTCTCCAAGTATCAGCCTGTTTATGGAGTATATTCAACATGAATTATTGGGGAGAACTTTGGAAATATCAAAATAGTTGATGTGGCACTCAAATATCAACCTATAACATGATCATCTCTATCTGCAAAAGTAGAAACCAACTCTTTATCAAATATTTATCTTTTATTACTACTATTAATACTAGAATTGAAAACACATACAGATTTTGCGATTGTAAACTGAATTCGAATAGGATTATAAGGAAAAGATATTCTTGTGTAAGTACTAGTCCTTCTATAAATTTGCTAGAAATTGTACATCAACCCTGTTTCAACCCTATTACTGAGAGAAAGCGCTCCAAGGACACGTGATCAGAACTCATCCGTCCACCAACAGGCATGATAACATATTGTTCATCCCAGTGCTTATATTAGTGAAAAAGAAAGCACTTTAATCTCAGAGAAAAATTAACCACGCACAGTTCATATAGGAATAGAGTTGCTTGGTTGTAATCTCATCTATAAATATCAGTGAGGCGCTGTATCCCACACAATGCACTCTTTCCTGGGTGTAGGAGTTCTCTTCATGTCTATTGTCCATCTTTGAAGTGTGAACATAAGCAATGTGTATGTACAGGTTCAGTACACTCTGAATACTCTCACTGACTAATGCACAGTTCAGTTTAACAGTTCAAGGTGCTACTAGTCCCAACAGATGGCCTATAGTTCTTAACAGCAGATTTGCCTCTGCACATTCAGGGGCATATCAACAACAACCGGCGATAATTATCGCTCAGCGCTATTAGCGTGAGGATAATTATCGCCGGCTAGCGTGAATTTTTATCGCTGAGATAGCGTGCTATTAGCAACGCTTATCTCAATAGCGATAAAAATCTACACGCTAACAGGCTAACGTGAGATTATCGCTGGAAACCCAGCGATAATCACACGTTACCTTGTTGATAGGGACAGACAAACTTAGCCATGATATCCTCCTTCCATAGGATATCATGGCTAAGTCTGAAAATTAGCAGACGTAAAAAAGCAGCGTTAACCACGGTTAGCGCTGCTTTTTTTGTCTCTAACAGGGTTAGCGACATTCTTGATAATAGAAATGTCGCTTAGTGACATTTCTCCTATTATTTCACTCTGGAACGCCCCCTATGCATCTCATTAGAGATGCAAGGGGAAGCGTACAGTAAAAGGGTGCTAACATGCAAATTTGCATGTTAGCACCCTGTTGTTGATAGGGCGCTAGTTTTATCTCTGCTTTTTTGGGTTTTAAAGCCAAAAAAGCTGAGATAAAGCCCTTGTTGATATGCCCCCAAGTCTCTAAGCCTTTTCAAGTTGAGGCGCCAGTTTTACCTGCTTAATGAAGATGTGGCTCTTGTGGCATTGGCAGATGCATTCAGAAATGTCGCTCCCATGCCAGCAACTTTGATGATACAGGAACACAGTGCTACTTTTGGGACATGGGTTTCTGGGACTGGATCAGCACCGCAGACCTCCATCGCAGACCCACAGCTTTAGCCGCCACTGCCTCCCAGACCGGGCGCAGATGGGTGGACAGTCATGCTCATTGTCTCATGTGGGCATAATCACCATTGAGCGTTCACCTTTTGAAGCTGTGGCGTTCCAAGCTGAATGAGGGCTTCCAGAAATGCTTTACTTGTGAGGAGCACAGGACACTAAACAGATTAATTCCTAGCATTACTACCTCTGGCAGTTGGCTTCTTTAGGGTGTTCCCAATAACAAGAAATGCTAGGCTTCTCCTTCTGGAAATATCTACTTTTGTAGGGCCAGGAACTCTTGTTCCTTCATTGAGAAGGCAACCATACTTCCAGGTACTAAGCACTCTCTCTCCTCCTCCAGCAAAATGTGCAAGGTTCATATGAGGTTCCCTCACATCGGAGGGACTTGCTCTTATGCAAACACCAGCCCTGGTCACAGAGGAGCTCTTTGAGAACCCTGTAGAATAGACCCTTCTTTGATCATCCACAAAGTGTGGGGGTTTGGGTCCCTGTTAAAAGCATCAATGCTGGTCATGCCTTATGAGAGTGTTACCTGGAAAAGTCAAGACTCTGGTGTGGTAAAGGAGGTAGAGGGCATAGGTACTGTGGAAACCAAACGATTCACTACTGCCAGCTTTGGCGAAATGATGCAGAAGTGGGTTGTTTACCAGTTCTTGCAGGTGAAACAGCTGTGTCTGTCTGAATGAAGAAGGAGCACACCTCAATTCCAATCCAGGCTACACATAGGATGACACAGCACCACAGTACACGGCAAGTAAACTGCCATTCCCGTAACCGAGCCATTCACCACTGATGGTTTGACTGGGGAAGAGAAGGGGGATGGCCCAGGTGTTAGAGGGAGTATGGCTCAAAGCAATACAGCCAGCAACCCAATTAGAATTCTGGAGATATTAGGGCCATTCCTCTTTCTGAAACTTCACCAAATGGAAATCAGAAGGTTTGAGCCTTCCTTGTGTTTTTTTTAAGTCCACCCTATATTACAAAGTGAAATACAGATGGTATATTGGGGAACATTCAGACTACATGCCAGAGATGACCACAGCCTTTTATTTCTCGGATAGGTTAAGTAGGGAATGATCAAGAGGTATCAACTATTCCCCACTATATGGTCAACTCATGGAAACTGTATCTACCCTTAATCTTGTGACACTTACTGCTGCACATGTGCTACAAATGCACCACACATAAATTCACTCGTCACACACACACGTAATGTCAGTGCAATGGTCTAGGAGTCAGACTAGTCATAGTCATAGTCAATTTTATTGTTTCCAGTTATTAAAAACTATTACAAAATTCATTAAGATACATTCATTAGAATACTCTTATTTTATACCAATATAAAATCAAATTGTCCATAAAATTATTTATACATTTATCTATGTAGTGTTGGTTTAAAATCAACTTGTCCATAAATTATTTGAACATTTATCTATATAATGTTAGTTTTGAGTTTTTCGGGCTCTTTTATCCCCCCCTGTTCCACTTGTTGTAGGAGTGATTGTACCTGTCTCGTATATTTAACCCCCCTACATGGGAGATGTTCCATCTAACCATTGAATAACAGCTTGCCTGCATGTGCGAATATTCAGTTTGTTAAAGATGTTTTTTTTAAATTGTCTCCTTATGTCCAATAGTGCTGGGCAAGCGCATAGCAAGTGGGGTAGTGTTTCATTTTTATAGCTGCATAAGCGACAACAGGAATCCATATAGCTGCCTTTATAAGTTAATAACAGATCTTTTGAAAAATGTAAGCCCAACCGATGTTCGATGTATCTCTGTTTTAATGTCACGTTAAAATGACTTCTTAGATAAGACTGCGGCTTTATCCCGGAATATGAGTTTATTACTGTCCACCCATGTCGTCGCTTCGTGATTAATGATTGATCTTCCAAAAACGATATCCGTTTGACAGCATTGTTTGATATTTTATTGAAAGTCAGTCTATCTGGATTAGAGTCCCATAATGATTGAATTTCAAGGACCTTCAAAGATTGGGCCAAATAATTTCCCCAACTGCCTTGCGTGTCTTTACTCAGCTGGTTTCTTATTTCCTTCCAGCATAGACTATCCAATGTGCCTTCTTCGGATAGACGTATTTTGTAACAAAATTTTACAGAAGTGCCCCTGCTACTGAACTTCTGGTTCAGAAGACCAAATTCTAAGCGAACCTGGGCCGGTGAGGCTGATTTTGGGAGATTTAAAACTGCTTTATATGCCCTCATTTGAAGGTTATTTAACAGCCCCGCCTCTTTACCGCACCAGGTTAGGAGTCAGACTAAAGCAGAACATTATGCGAGTGATGTCAGTAGTCTGCTCTCTCCTTTGACACAGAATAAAGCTCAATTCAAGATTGATAATTCACAAGCCACGGTACAATGATACCCCCTAATTCTTGTGATTAAGCCAGTATATGGGCAGTAGTCTTATGTCAGTTATAAGGGCACATTTATTGGTCCCCCCTAGACCACAGAACAGGTTCTGGCCTTGCATTTTCATGGACAGGCCGATGCCTCTGCAGACATACAGGGCCAATAAAAAAAGTCAGGATACCAATGTCACAAGCAGTCGGGCAATTTGGCAATTTCTCAGTTCCTTTATTAAATAGAAAAATTCAGAGCTTCCTCAAAGTCCGGTCCCCAATCACATTACCAATTCAAAGTATCCTTATCCACATCCATCCCTTTTTCTCAGCTCCATCATAACCTTTTCCAAGACTCCTTTTACAAAATCCCATCCAATCTCATTTATCACAAGCCATCGGAATCTCTCTGGTGAGTGTTCCTACCACACCTAACACTGACATTCGGCTCTTCATACTTCCCATCTGGACCTCAGATCATCCTGTCAATGCTATGATTATCTCTACTTTGGGTCAGCCCAACAAAGCCCTCAGAGACCCTTCTATCCCTTCTGTAGGACCCCTGTCCTTTAAATCGCCCTCAAACAGCGGACCAACTACAGACATCCTCTCAATAAACCGGCCTTCTGATGGCCATCAAAATCCACCACATTACATCCCACCTCAATAAGCCTCCGCTATAATACCTATGGCAACTGTGAGACCATACACAGTCTATAACCCTTTCACCCAGCCACTTTCAGATCCCTCTTCTAAGTTCACTCTCCCTGCCATTAATCCAACATTAGGTCACTGTGCCAGTATCAGACAGCATCCGTTGACACCGAGAGCTCAGAGTGTGACAGTCATCTTCAATTACCTTCTTTGCATTCTGTGATCTTTCAGCATATTCCTAAAATCATTGAATTAGGTGGTCTGAAAAGGTGGAGTCTCTAAGGATTGAGACTATAATGTTATACCTGTCATCCTTGGTGTAGGCATTGCCCAAACATTTTGCCTTCACCCCTCCTATTGATCATCCCTACCCAGTCTTAGTCTGCTCCCCTCTGTCCTCCAGGCAGCAATTGTCTTGGTCCTCCTGATCTTCCTCACCTTGGTCCTGATACTCCATTTCTTAGTCCAACTGCTCAAATTGGTACTCCAGGTCCCCTTGGATATAGGCCCCCTGATCCTGGTCCTCGATTATCCTTATCCTGCTTGTTCACTTGATTCTCCTCATTCTTGTCTACCTGTTCCTGATGTTCCCAGTCCTAATGACCCTCCTTCATCTGGTCATGATATACCCCGGCCCTGGTCATCCAAGTGTTACTGCTCCTTGTCGTTAAAGTTGTTGACTAATTAATCCTCATAGTCCTCATAATCCTTGTTCTGGTCCTCCTGTTCCTCCTCTCATCCATACTTTTTCTACCACCCAATTTGGCCCTCCTGTCTTTTATCATTCTAGTCCTGGTCATCCTTATCATGGTCCTCATTGTCTTCCTTAGCCTGGTCTTCCTTTTTCTAGTATGTCCTCTGGGCCTCTTGGCCTTGATCTTCCTGGGCTGTGGTGCCACTGATGTTGCTTTCTGCATTGCTCTTAGCTCTTTTTCTTTAGGCTATTTTGGTTTGGGCATCATCTTCTGATCAACCAGTTTGTGTTTTCCTGGTGTTCCTCACCTTAATGCCCGCTGAACTTCATCCTTTTCTCATGGTCCTCCTCGTTCAGGTCTTTGTATGCCTAGTCCTCTCGGATGCCGTTCTCTGGGTTATAGTGGTCCTCTACTACAAATTTTCATGACCACTTATGTTACTGTTCCTTCCTGGTCCTTTTGACACTGGTACCCTTGTTCTGGTCCTTCTGAACCTCCTCACCCTGTTTGTTTGATTCCTGGTACCTCAGCTGCTGGTCCTGCTGGTTCACTTTGATCAGCCTGGCCTCTTGTGCCATGGTCCTCTCAGACCTGGTGTCTTAGTTTTTATCTTCCAAATTTGGATTATCCTGGTCCTCCTAGCCCTGTACCTGGTCATCTTGCTCTTTCTGGTTCCTCATTCACTGGCCTTGTTGCTCTAGGTCTTTGGCCCTATTCGTCCTGGTTCTGTTTGTTTAGGTCCTCATGAGCCTGGTCACATTGGTGCATGTATACCCTGTTAATAATGGTTCTTCTGGGTGTGGTCTTCCTTTTCCCTATCCCCCTGGCTCTAGATCTCCTAGTTTCTGGGCCAGGACATCCTCGTCACCCTGGTTAAGGTTCCTCCTAAGTTGACTCCTATGGACCTCCTGATCCTTGCCCCACTGAGCTTGGACTTTTAGATCAATTTTATTCATCTTTGTGCCAAATGGGCTAAATTCAACCCGTTTCTGTGGTACTTCCCTGTAAGCAGAGAAAAGGCAGAGCAAGAGGATGTCCTACTTATGCTTCATGGGCTTAGGTAGGCCCTTGATAATGCCATTGAGAGTCTTAGTGAATCTCTCAACAAGCCCATTAGTTTGTGGATAGTAGTGTATGGAAAACTTATAAGTAACTCCACACTCCTTCCACATTGATTGCATATATGCAGTCATTAAGTTGGTACCCCTGTCAGACACCATTTTATGTGGGAAAACCCCTCAGGTAAAAATCTACATCAGGACTTTAGCTCCTGAGGTGCAGTGGCAGTCTTCAGGGGTATAGCCTGTGGGTAGCTAGTGGCATATTGCACCAGTACAAGGATAAACTAGTTGCCAGAGACTGTCTTGGGATCCCTAGGCCCTACAATGTTGATGCCCACACTTTCAAAGGGGGTGCCAATGACAGGCAAGGGATTCAGGGGAGCTTTCCACTTCTGCCCTGTCTCCCCACTGGCCTGGCAGGTCAAGCAAGTCATACTGAATGTGTCTGAGGGAATCTATGTCCGGGGCCAGTAAAAGTGGGGAGCAAGCTTGGCACAGGTCTTTCCCTGCCCCTAATGCCCTGCCAGGGGTAGCTCATGAATCAGCTCCAGTGGGAAGGCCCTGTAGCATTGGAGAACTACCAGTGACCTGGTTGTCCCATGCACAAGTGCCTTAAGCTCACCAGCTGCCTGGTTTTCAGCCTGTTGCCTCATGCCCTCCTGTGTTAGACACTCTATCTGTACTTTACAGAACTCCTCCTTGGTGGGTCCCCCTTCTACTTGCTGTCCAGCAAGTTGAGGTAGTTCACCAAGGGAGGCAATGCCCTCCTCAATAGGCTCCGGCATAACCTCTTCTGGTGACCCATCAACCTCAACTGGCGAACAATCAGGGGCTGGTTTCCACGCCCCTTGCCCTTCCCTCTTTTGGCAGCTGTCTTTGCCTATTGCTAGGCTCCAGACTTCCTTGACTTCCTAAGTGGGAAGCCACGGACCTGCTGGTCACAGAAATCCACTCAGCCAATACCAACATTTCCAGGTGTGACATAAGCTCTGCTTCCTTCCAGGTAGTGTGCTCAAGATCATTTCCTGGCAAACAGTCAAAAGGCTTGGCAGGGCTAACAGCAACTTTGAAAAGACCTGATACCCCCACTCAAATGAAACAAGGACCACTGGAGAGTGACCCTCCCAGTTCTCAGCTACTACAACCTGGGTAAAATCAGCCACCAGATGACTCCTTACCATAGTAATACTGGATACTGTGCTCCTCAGAGCCTCAACTCTTTGCCAACTGATGGTGACCCACTGCCTATACTTTGCAGTAATGGAAGGCATATGGGCCTTAGACACCATCTCCACGTCACCACATTACCCAGAGACACTAGGGTGTCCTCATTGACTTTTCCTCAAGTGACTGGTACAAACTTCACCCGAAGCACTACACTAGCCCACCGTAGTGGGAGGCTTTGCTATCTTGGGACATTTGGATTCCCCTTATAATGCTCATACTCATAGCACTCAAAGCACTTGGGAGACTTGTTCTGATTCTTATCATAGAAATGCTTTTTCTGATGGCCAGATTAGGAATGGGATCCTTTCCCTTGAGCATTGCTTTGGGGGGGGGGGTGGGGGGGCTTACAAGAACACCCTTTTTATCCCCCACTCCTTCTGGTGAGAACACAGACCACCTTTTTGGCTGTCCCCCTAGATGCCTTTTTGGATACTGGTGCTGATCCAGAAGTCCGCCTCCTCAGCAAGCATCCCAGGGTCAGTCAGCCTGTTATCAACCAGGTGATGTCGAAGCTCTGTAAGCTTAATATCACACATGTGCTCCCTCAGAATCATTTTGTACTGACCAGTATAATCTTCTACCTTTCTGCCCCTCACCCAGCCCTTCAGTGCCTTGCTAAGGTAGTCTAGAAAATCCATCCAGGTTTGTATAGGAACCTTGTGGCTGTCATTGAACCTCTGCCTATATCTTTCATGGATCAACCCACATTTCTTGACAAGAATGGCCTTCATAGGAACGTACTGTGTCTGGTCTTCTATCTCTAGTCTTAGGAGTGCGTCCCTCCTCACCGCGGGGATGTATATCCACAAGCTATCCCCATACTTCTCAGGAACCTTGTGCACCCTTAGAGCAACTTTATATGCTGAGAACCACTTGTCAATGTCATCTAACACCACATAATTGGGCACCAAATCCTTTGGTATGCAGACCATTCCTTCTCCATTGGACTTTCACAATTACTGCTGGTCCCTGCCTGTCTGGCCTTGATGTCCTTTTATTTGAGTTTGAGTTCATGTGCCAACCTTTTCTCCTTCATTCTTAGTTTGGCAAGTTCCAATGTAAGTTTCCTCTCCACTTTCCTGGGCTCCAATTCCTGTTGGGACAGACCTGTGATAGAGACACAGTTACCTGCCCCATCCTGAGCTTCAGCGGTATCCATGTCATCTGCTGGGGTAGAGTGGGACTCTCCTCTGACAGTGCTCCCTCTTCCTTTTTGTTATCCACCTCATCATCCTCTGACATGGCCTGTACCTCTGCACTTTCTCAAAAGCCTTCAATGCTACCTGAAGGGTCAGCTTGGTAGCAGGTTTGTCTTTTTTCAAACGCTTTTGCTTGCAGAGTTTCAGCAGCTTATTCCTGCGGAGGGTTCCAAAGCTGCAGACATCCACATCCATGGTACAAATTAGAGTTTAGGGCACATACATCTAGAAAAGAGGAAAAACAGCCATATAACTAAAAACTAAGGACGAATTTAAAAAGGGGCCACTCTGATGTCAAATTATTTATCTGGGATATTTGTGAAACACAAATCATCGTATGGTACTGCACAAACACAAGTCATAATATACACCGCTGAACACCAATGTGAGAAATGGGATTACTGGTTGACTGGGGTTTGAACCTGACTCAAACAACAACCACTATCCCTGCAGGGTAAACCACTAGAAGTCATTAAATTAACTTATGCTTAAGATTGGGTAGCTTGGCACACAAGCAGTCAGGCTTAACTTAGAGGCAATGTGTAAAGTATTTCTGCAGCACCCAAAAAGTAATAAAGTCAAACACAACACATGATAAATCCCAAACCAAGTTAGAAAAATAGATTATATTTTAATACATTATTTAACACCAAAATGACAAAAATCCTATAAGTAGAACCAGAGATATTGACTTTAGAACAATTAAGTGAAAAAAGTTCCAAAAAGCACTAAGCGCCAACAAGGGATATCTGGTGGAGCTAGATCAGGACAAAGTCAACAGTTCAGGCCGACAGCGGTGGAGCATGGGCTAGCTACAGGGACCAGGTTGGGCCCGCAGAGCAGAAGTACCTTAGTCCAAGATGTGTTGACATCAAAGAGCCTGTAGATGCAAAGGCAGCGAAGCACAGAGGGGGTGATGCCCCGATGTCAAGCTGCATGTTTGCTGGAGTTGCACTGGTCTTGGTGGTGCGACAACGACTATGCGTCAGTTCCGATGTGCTGTAGAGTTTCAGCTTTAACGTCGATGCTGTCATTAAAGGAGATGTGAGGACTTTATTTGAAGAGCATCTCGCAGTGATGGTTTCAAAGGCAGAGCAAAAGTTCAGAGCCATGCATTGGCAGAATTGTGTCATTTCTGGTCCATGCAAATGGAGCGAAGCACCGGTTCCAATCTGCTCAGTGTCGAAGATGTGTCAGTGCTGACAAAACAGTAGCAGCGATGCACCAATTTCGTCTCCACAGCAGTGGTTAAGTGATGGGCAAGCACCAGAGGCCCACTTCCAAGGTTCCAGGACTAAAGTGCAGCTGGAGAAGCAAGATATTGCCACTGTTGTAGGGTTTTGGAAATATCAGGAAGATTGGCGCTCTGTCTAGTACGCGAGAGGTATGAAGTGTTCTAAGTCAATACGGTGCTGCCTGGTCAGGGGAACTACCCTTAAACCCCTGTGTATATGTGGGTGGGAGCCCACAAAAATGAAGAGAAGCAAAGTCCTGGGCACACGTTCATGGGTTAATATACTTGGTTTGTAAAGTCTTGCAATCTGAGCGAGTAACCTGTGAGATCGACACAGATATATTTCTTAGATTTCTTTTATTCCTTATTGAAAACACACAACCAGCCAACACGTGTTTTGTCACAAAGGGAATGAGTCCCGTGACTTCTTCAGAGCTGTAATGGAAGATGTTTAAGATCTATAATGTCGCTCTGCCGGTGTTAATTCCGACCTGGCTGGTCTGAAGTAAGCGCAATTGAAAGCGTGATCAAATGTAAAAAAGTGGGACGAGAAGCCTGAGTACAGGTGATCCCCAGGAGTCCAGTGCCTGTGAGAGTGGTAGAGGACGGGTAAGCCACTCTGACCGTCGACCTGCAACGTGTGTGCTGCAAGCAGTCTCGACACTGGTTCCGCCTCTGTTCCAAGTTTAGACTTCTTCCATTACAGCCCTGGAGAAGTCACGGGACTCGTTTTCTTTGTGACGAAACACGTGTTGGCTGGTTGTGTGTTTTCAATAAAGAATAAAAGAAATCTAGGAGAAGCAAGATAGTTGGAAGCCTGATATGGCCCTGAGACTTCGAATCAGGGGGGCAATCCAACAAGCTCTTGGAGTCACTCTGGGTTTTGGGGGTCAAGTGATGCAGGTCTACTTCTTCTCACCCAGACCAGAAGCACAGTAGGCAGCAGGTCAGCACAGCAAGAAAACAGGACTTCCAGAGCAGCAGTCCAGCAGAATGGCAGTCCTTCAGCAGTACAACACAGCAGTCCTTCTTCCTGGCAGAGTATCCACAGGTCCAAAAGTGTACTGATGTGGAATGGTCTGAAGTCCAGTTCGCATACCCAGTGGTGCCTTTGAAGTGAGGGAGACTTCAATGAAGGGTCTTTGTAGTGCACAGTGGTCTTCCCTACCTGCCCTGGTTTCAGGCTCATTACAGGGGGGTATGAAGCCCTTTGTGTGGGGACAGGACACAGCCTATTTTGGTGTAGGTGTAAGTCTGTGCAAAGCTCCTCCCTTCCATCCTCCCAGGATAGCCCATTAAGTCACACTTAAGCTCCCATTGTGTGTGGCTCTCTAGGGGGAATACACAAATTCCAGCTGTCCCCCTGCCCAGATATGTATCAGGGGCAGGCTGCTAGTACAGAGAGCTAAGAGCTGAAAAATGCCATCTCTCTGATAAATCAAGGGGAAAAATATATTGTCCCAAATTTTTTTTCAAGACCTCCCACATTTCAACTTTAAAATGTTGGCATGTATTAATGAACATTCCAAAACAATATGTGAGTGAGGAAAACATTTATGTAACATACATTAAAAACATACATATTATGCTTTGCAGACATGCATATAAAGAGTCATATGCAAACTGCAAACTACTCCAATACTCAAGCAGAAAGCACCTGTTTGCCATACCCTGAAGCTTTTGAAGCTGAACTTTGCTTTCTTCATCTCTTATTTTAAATTTATACCAGCGTACATTTTTTATTCAATTTTGTTTACCTTTTTTTTTAGCTGTGAATAACTTAGTTTAATACATGCACTTACTTTTAAACAAACTTTTGTACATTGGAATAAGCACTTACTTTCAAATGCTTAACACACTTTTCTTCACCACCATTACAAAGTAGCCACCCCCATTGTAGTTTATTTTTATTCATGTCTGGATAAATAAAGACCTCTTTCACTGTATTTAAATCAAAGGGTACATAAACTCCGCTATTTAACCTGCAGCCGGATAAGTTGTTAAGTTTCAGATATTTAGGGGGATATGTACAAGTGAAGTGGCGGAGTGAGGCGTTAGCCGTCACGGCTTAACACCTCACTCCGCCACTTCTGAAACGCAAGGCTGCACCTTATTTACAAAGATATGGTACAGCCTTGCGTTTTCACCTGCAATAGTGCAACAGTTATTAGTGTAGCGCCAACGCAGGCACCCTTGCGCCATAGTGCAAGGGTGTCTGGGTGCAGGGGAGGAATGTTTATGTGTAGGAAGGTGTCCCTTCCTGCACATAAACTATCCTGAAATGCCATGTTGTCACTTTCATGTGTGCTGCTTAATGCAGCACACATAAAAGTCACAAGATGGCATCTTTTTTTAGGACTGTTTATGTACAGGAAGGGAGACTTTCATGTACATAAACGATCCATTGCATTTTGCGTTTTCCATGTGTGCTGCACAAGGCAGCACACATCGAAAAAGCAAAAACGAGGTGTATTAATGCATTTCTCCTCGTTTTGCCAACTTAAAATGTTTGCGCTGCCTCCTATGTACGCTGCCCTTGTACATAGGGGCAGCATCCAAATCAATGGGTGTTACGGTGGAATGCCCACTGCAATACCCACTGCCCACCCCTTTCATGCTAACCATAGTGTGAAAGGGGGCCTTATTTCCGAGGCAGCGTAAAGCCACGTTTAGTGACTTAACGCTGCCTTGTAAATAAGGTTAAGCCCCTATCGCAACCACAACGTCGATAAAAGTGACGTTGTGGTGGCGATAAGGGCTTGTACATATGCCCATTTAGTGAGCTGCTGGCTGAATTGCGGTGAATATGTATTATTTTGCCTGCTGTTGGGTTAATAGCAGACACTTTTTACAGTTTGTCTGACAGCCGGGTAAATACTTTGGCCCACATGCATCAAAGGAAAAACCGGTCGCAAACGGGCAGATTCTCAGAATCTGCCCCTTTGCGACCGGCATTTTTGCATTTGGGATGCATCATCCCAAATGCAAAAATCGCAATTTAAGGAATCTCTAAATTGCGATTACTTAAATCGCGATTGCATTTAAGGAATCCCAAATTGAGATTCCTTAAATGCAATGCATTAAAGTAAAAAAATTAGCGATTTCGCTAATAGGGGGAGCGAATTATCAAGAAGTTGAACTTCATGGTAATTTGAAAAAACATTGAAAAATGCACTTTTGTGCATTTTTTAAAGTTTCATGTTGCGCACACACATGCCCTTAGCGCATGTGTGTGTGCAACATATGTGCACAGATCAATTTCAGGGGTGCAATAGGGTGTCATTTTTACACCCTTGCACCCTTGAAATTGCATGAACAATTTGCGAGTACCTACTGGTACCCGCAAATTGCTCATGCAATCACCAATTCATTCCTATGGGCCTGGGGGCCCATAGGAATGAATGGGACGGCATTCCTTAATTGCGACTCGCAATTTGCGAGTCGCAAATAAGGAATGTGTAGGAATCGCTATTTTTATAGTGATTCCTACATGCATAGGCTTTTGCAATTCCTTAATTGCGATTCCTTAATAATCGCAATTAAGAAATCGCAAAAGCCTACGTTGATGCATGTGCCAGCTTGTCACCTCGATAAAATTATTGTTTTTTTGAAGATGCTAAAATGGCTCGTAATAACGTGCACCCAAATTAAAGTCAGCTGGGTAGAAACATTGACCGGCGCCCCCCGCGCCTAGAGGAGGGGCGCCCTTAGTAGCGCCACGGGACTGGACCTTCGCCAGGGCCGAAAAGGGGGCTGAATGAGGTGACGTCATCGGGGTGCGCTGGAAGGTTATTTAAATCTGCGCCCTGCGATCTTCAGCCTCTTTGTCCCTTTGAACCTCCGGCAAGCTGCAGGGGCACATCGTCAATGCAGAGAGAGTTCGAGTCGGCGGTGTGCCGAGTGTGGCACAGGAGGTTTGAGGGGGCCCTAGGCGTAGTTTTAGGATAATTTGACGATCATGTATTTAACTAAATATTCCCTTTTAGAGTGCGAGGCGTCTCAGTGCCATATGCGGTGGGGCGCGCCTTTGTTTTTCTTGTGTATTTCCTTTCGAGGGCCGTGCTGTTACAGGAAAGATACGGTTGTAGTGTGAGGCATTTCGCCACTATTTGCGAGGGGATGCTCCCTTTATTGTCGAGGGGCGCGGTGGTATATGGTAACATGTAACTTTGGGCATGGCAGTGTGGCGGTCATGCAGTAGGTGATATTAGAAGACGCGGGTATGAGCTCAAGCTTGTATGAGTGTGTGGGAACAACATCATTTAATAAGCCAGTATTTACAATGTATCTGCTATAGTTAATAGGGTAGTTGGTATCACCAAAAGGTAATGCAGCTTTGAGTCTATTATCGAGATCGGTGTTATTTGGCGCAGCTGCGTTGCGGGTGAGGGGCGGTGCCCGTATTATCAGGGGGTTGGGCTCCATTGATAGGGGCGGTCGATTTCAACCCAGACGAGCCCGGGTTCATCCCGCTATATGAGGTTAATTTACCTGAGAGTGCAGCCACACATGTAGAGCCGGGATGGCAGTGTGGCGCGGGCGGGTGATAAAGGTTGTTAGGCATAGTTATCACGAGCGGGGGCAGGGTCTCTGGTCAAGCGGTAGCTGAGATTAGAAGCCGCGAGTATGAGGTTGAGCCTGTATTAGAGTGAGGTTCAATTATCAGAGCGGTCGCCTTTGGTCCGGGAGATCCAGGTTGAGCGGCAGCGTGGGGTGAGAACAAGATCAAGTAATAGGCCAGTATTTAAAAATATATTTAATGTATTTAACAGTGCCGTCGCTATTTATCGAAAGGTAATACAGCTTGGATACTGGATATCGGGATCGGTGTTATTTGGTGCAGCTGCCTTGCGGGGAGAGGCGTTGCCCGTAGGTGCAGGGGGTGGGGCTCTATTGATAAGGTGGTCGATTTCAACCCGGAGGAACCCGATTTCGTCCAGCAAAATGGGAATCAATGTGATCAGTTAGCAGAGACAAGGTCAGGCAGGCGCCCTCATTCCCCGTGCGTCGGCCTTAGAGGAACACAGATAAATCATATGTAAGGTATCGTGGGCAAATACAGCAATGTGTGCTAATACGGATTAGAGATTTCAAACTCCAAGACGCGACTTAAAGCGTATAATTAGCATGGTAGTCGCAGTTGTTAAATACCTGCTGTTTTACCATTTTTTCAGTTACGGAACATTTTTACTTGGAAGAAGGTGTCAAGGAGTTAAGGTATTGTTGTAAATTCGGCTAATGTATCTGGGGAACGTAATTCATTTACTGATGAAATTACTGTGTCACACACGTGTTTGTCAGTTACGGAATATTTTTCTTGGAAGAAGGTGTCAAGGAGTAAAGGTATTGTTTGTAGCTTCGGTTACTGGCTCTGGGGAACGTATTTCATTTACTGATGAGATTACTGTATAACCTCAAGGGCATTGGTGCAAATGCATTTGAGATTATGGCCTGGATAATAAAAGAGCAATTGTTAGACTTGCGTCATAAGAGCGCTATTTTAACTCAATGTGTTATCAAAACTACACTGTTTTAAATGCATGTTATGGGAAGGGCTGTGGCCTTGCACACCCTAATTATGGGGTGATCTTTGCCCTCCAGGCGACAGTTACGAATATTATTTTATTTTCTTGAATACGAATGCGTGGTAATGTTTAGGGGGTCGTTGCCCTGGAAGCCCCAGTTACGATGTTGGTGGAATTTTTTCTCAAATACAACATTGGTTGTAAGTGGGACTTGACTTGCATTCCTACCACGTGCAAGTGTGTTTTCAGGCCTGGGCTATGCTGAAGTATGCTGTGCCTCCTTGCACAAAGGTGGACAATTCAGGGCAGATGGTGCAGAAACACACCGTCGCGTACAGCAACCGCACCCTAGTAGCGGGCATTATTTCTGGGGAGGGGTATAATTCATGCCAAATGGCGCAGAAACACACCGATGCGTACAGCTGCCGCGTGCTAATAGTGGGTATTCTTACTGTGTGGGTGTACAATTCATGCCAAATGGCGCGGAAGCACACCGCTGCGCACAGCAACTGCACGCTAGTAGTGAGCATTGCTTCTGGGTGGGCGTACGCTTATTACCACTCTCGGTACATCGCAACGAGACAGTGGGATAGGCGCTGCACATGGAAATACTGGGAGCTAATCCAGCCCAGTTTCAATAGGCGCCGGATGTGTTCCTGAATCCACACGCTTTTACTGTAGTGGGGTATTAGTTATAGGGCGTATGTTAAATAGGACGATAGGCCGAGCGTTTGCTGTGTGAAGCATTCTAAACGTTCCGAGCCAGGCGCCCCCATGTGCGGCATTACGTTGCTCTGCTATAGGTCACCTGGTACAATGCATATACAAGTTCTCTAAACAGCAGGATTTGCGCACTGCTTTCCCTCATTGATAAGGTACACGTTAGAATAGGCTCTTGCAGGCACAGCTGAGCAGAACTTTGCGTATTCGGGCTAGCTCCCATTACACCAACTCCAGTAAGGTTATGTAGTCCAGTAGGAACTCTGTAGATCTAAAACCGGACAATGCTGTTATTGTAAAGGCAGCACATACTCATTTCCGTTTTATGTTACCAGCAATAAGGAAATCAGCCATTGGTCTCAGTCACTTTTAGTACGTTTGGTCCCAATACTCCCGTCAGTGGCAATAACCAAGTTTCCTGGGGGTAACACGGTACGGTTAAAATTGCCAGCCATAATGGTCCTGGTGGCTAAGTCTCTGAGGAATGTAAAGCAGCTTGTTTTACCTTATAATCTCTTGAATTACCACACAGGTATTTATATCAAATATATATGTATTTATTTCTAAATATACTCTACTAATCTCTTTATGAGATTAGAGCCAGGTAAACATTCAAAGATCAACAATTCTCAATAAATTAAGCACAAATATGGCTGTAGCCCTAGGGGCGTACCAGACCATATACTAAAATAAAAAATAATTTAAAAAAAATGGTTTAACAGTTCAAAACTTTTACCTTCTTCCAGTTATCTGTGAAACGTTATGGTCAGTTCAGCACAAGGGACATAAACTCTGTCTTGCCAACATAATCACATGGCTGGTGTGATAGTATAGGGGGAATCAGCCTTGGCCTGGATGGAGAACGTCTCATCAAGTGCTCATGGTGCTGCTAAGAAGTCAGGAAACAGATAAAATTTTGTCTGATTACAATTACCCTTGAGCCGCTAGTGCGCGGGAACCAATTCTGGCATGGATGTAGTTTCTTGTTATGTTTTCACGGTGATGCCAATAAGTGTGAGGAGACAGTGCAAAAACATTCTCAAGGCTTTGTTGCAGGAGGACCCCTTCCAAAACCCAAGTTTACAATCACCAGTTTGTGCCGATATGGAACAGTATTTATTCCTTTCACGTAGGGGGTCTTTTGCGAGGGACATAATAACCGTTAGGGTAGTTGTCAGTTTGGGGCTGAACGGTGAGTATTGTTGCGTGGGCTACCGGGTCTGGCTAGTTACCAGGCAATATATTAAATCATCCAGCTGCTGCTTCCCTCGACCAAGGGCAACGCCATCTTCACATAGTGTTGGCCATGCGGGGGTGGGAGGATTTATAATAAAGAGGCACATAGCAGAGGATACGGTAACCGGAGGCTCCCTGGTAAAGGTGGTTATGGAGTACAATTTACAAACTTCACCTCGGGCACAGGGTAATTACCCGGCAGGTGCTACATTATCATGGTAACCCAGCCATGTATACCCCTGTGGCAGCCTGTAACCACAGGTCTTAACAGTAAAGGGCGAAGCAAAACCAGCCTTTTATACCCCTGTGGCATCCTATAACCACAGGTCCTAACAGTAAGGGGCAAAGCAACACCTCTCACAAAGGGAGCAGCCTTGTCAGTGGGTGGAGCAATAGCTCAGAGGGTGGCAGTGCAGGAGTCCAGGCCAGTGTAAGTCCGGCTCAAGAGGGTCTTTTGATGGACACAAAATATGGAGCATAGCTGAGTGGTTTCTAGGCAAAAGGAGGTGCCTGGTTGGTAAGTTAACTATGACTGATGTCAGCAGGTAATGGTATGGGGCAGTAGTTCTTCTTCGGGATTGAGGCTGCGGGGAGATGGGTCACAACACAGGCATCCACACATGCTGTGGGTCATAGGGATTCCCAGAGGTTCTGGTGAAGTTGCCTAAGGCTGTCATCAGCCGGGACTTAGCTTCTGGGGCATCTGGCTGGCGACAGAAGGGACTGACCTGCCGGTGGTCCCGGACGTCACCTGGCTGGTGACAGAGTTCGGACCTGCTGGGGGTCCTGGACTTCATGGGCATACCGAAGAGGCATACCGGAGAGGCTCGGGAGAGTACACTTAGGGTTGCACTAAGGTTGCAGGCATCCTGGTGGGCAAAATTGCTATTGGAGGCCCTAAGGGACTAGTTTCCTTGTGGAGGGAGGTGGATGTCATAAAGTAAAAACGGGAGATAGTGTTGGGCCTTCCCAACTCGGTGGGCATTAAGATAGGCTTCTGGACAATGTGCCAGCTACTGAGGTTAGTTGCCAAGATATTTTATCTAACGCATTCTTGGGCCTGGTAAATTATCACAAGGCTGTAAGAGGGTGCGTTATTACGCCACCGCTCAATGACCGATGGTCTGAAGGGAAGTTTCTATATGTGGTCGGTAGGATAACACAGGCAGTATAAGTTAAGGGGGTTCTGGTTAAGGCCAAGGACAAGCTGGGGAAGAAAGTGATACAGGCGACCAGTAAGAGGAAGGCAGCGGGTCCAACACTTCCTCCGCTGTCCCAGGAGACCAGGGGAGTCTAATTGGGTTGCGCTAGCATCTAGGCACCCGTACGGGTGAAAATTTTATGGAGGGCCTGGGGTAGTAGTTCCCTTTAGGATAGCGGTGGTAGAAATACAGCTGGTGACAGGTTCCTGGCAGGGGGTCATGGATTAATTCAGCGGAAACAGGAGATGGTGTAAACTAGGGTCTTCACAACTCAATGGCCACTGAAAGGGGGCAGGTAATGTATCACAGGACGGCCCAGATAACAAAAGGGAGAGGTGGAATCAGGATGGAGGGCATAATTTTGGTAGACGGGCAGTGGCTCATACAAACAATACTAGGGGCCATTTGGGAGCACAGTTAGCGCGGGGGGAGGGCGAGCGCGCCAGGGAGCTTCTCGCCCTGTGGCGGTTCAACAACTGGATGGCCCCCAGAAAGGGGTAGGAGCCATGTGTGCAGAGGGTAGGCGGAAGGGGGGACTGGCCTGCTGGTGGTCCCTGACTCTTGTGGTAAATAATTTAATTACCGGTACTTAATTTGATGCGGAAAATCTATAACAATAGCTCAGTAAAATAAGAGGCAGAATCCGTGGTATTAGAGGTTCGGAACGGGCTTTATTCCAAAATCAATTCGAATTGAGGACTCCATATTCCATCACCACGAAGGTTCAGGAAGTGAAGGACCAACTTTATTGACAAGTAATCATTTTTATACAATAGGCATTACAGTGAAACAGATGCAGGAGGCGTAACAATTGATAACTAAGATAAAACATCCATGCGTAACTAAAGTGGGTGTAACTGGGCGTAACTTAAAGAACGTCATCAGGTATGATGTCACAATAGGGTGGTTCCATGAAAGAATTTCGCAATGTCAGCAGAAATACTTGGCAGGGATGCGCGCGCAGCAGCATGACGTGTGATTGACGTGCAACTAGGGGGTGAAGGGGACTTGACATTTAGCTCTACATGTGGAGACAGAAGTCTGGGGTTATGTCAACCTAATCCCAAATCATATCTAACATCCTATGTTTAAAGAACTATGTTATCCAAAAAGAGAGATCTCTTAGGGTAGAATCTTATTCTATACTGACTATACTGACCGTTAGTGCGTGTACAAGCGTCTAAGTGTCTACACTAGATGCGAGGGCAGAAATCTTCCATAGTAACAGTGCTATGAATTACTTGCATAAAGACAGAGAAACCGGGCCCTTTGCTCGGTAGCTGGAAGAATGTTTACTTAAACTACTAGACAGGAATGCATTGGATAGGGAGCGGAGCAGATAATTTCGAAGGTGAAATACAGTTTTTGGCAGGCAACAGGCTGGAGTCAGGCACCGTTAGCCGCGCAGGGAGTAGGACAAAGTTCATGGATACAGATGCGTGCTCAAACTGGAGCTTTCAGAGGGAGAAGGCAAGAAAAGGCTTGATGGCAGAATCAGGGCCTACTCGCCTGGACTGTAAAATGGCATAAATGAACCATATAAAGCCGGTGGCTTTTCATACTTAGGAATGGAATATCCGACCCATTCATGGCGGATCTGAAAGAGGACATGTTGACGGTGGACGCACATGTGTTTGCGTCTTCATAACTGGAGCTGGAGGAAACATACATGTACTTATGGTTTATACATGAAACCGTTGGGGTCCAAGATAGGGGACATAACTGACCATAAAAATCCATATTTCCACATTCCCTCCTTGTCCCCTACTTGCCCTGAAGAGATATCAATCTTCATCAATCCGTTGATCTGTTCATATAGCATCATTTGTTCTTCTTTCTTCTTCCGGGATGAATGAAATCTTGGTGGTGGAATACACGATGTGGCACACAGACCACAAATCGCTGGTCCACATTGTAGGCATAAACAGCAACTGAATAGTATGAGAAAGCCAATACCTAGGAAGGATAGGACCCTCCATCCAAAGGTAGATAATACACTCCAAAACCAACCGGACCAAGTCCAGGTGCCTGGATTCTGGTGTATCTGGCTTACAATCTTATGAAGGCGAGTTATGGCTTTATATACAGATGGCGAATTTTCTGGTATGAAAATGCAACAGCTTGATCCGATGACCCTACAGGCTCCGCCCCTATCGGCCAGGATGACGTCAAGGACAAGACGATTTTGAAGCACAACAATCCGCATAGCAGACTGCTCTTCTGTTAAATTGCCTAAAGCGGAAATAGTTTCGTTCACTACTGCTTCAAGGGTTCTGGTTAATCTACGTATCAGTTTACTATTGGTAACTGTACCTATATAGGGAAAGAGACCTTTATTGAAATCTGTGTATTTTTCCCATGCTGTCTCAGTGTAATCGACTATTGGAAGATCTCTCCGTTCTCTATTGTGTACTAAATGAGTATTTCTGTGATAATCAGGAGGAGCTAGGAAAACAGGTGGCAAAAGGAATCCGATGTAGCAGGTACCATCCCAATCTAGAGGCAGACGTATATATGCAGTCTGACCACATATGAAGTAGGAATGGAGAGAAGCTCTGAATGTAGACTTGCCTTGATCACTGAATTCTATTACAGTGGTGCATCTACTATGGCCCATATGTATGGAACCATTCTTTCTTACACATAATTCACCTTTAACTGGAAATACTGACATGGCGGGCAAAATTGGTGCAGCTTCGGATTCAACATTCATGATCATGAGATTGAGCGTGAAATTCCCTAATCCATACACTTCATTTTCTAGATCAGTTCCTGTTCTTTTGGGGAGTCCCTCCTTGTTAGGGTAGCAGACTTTAAGTAAAACTAAGTTCAGGTTTCCCCATACCCAGTTGTCTTGATAAACTGCAGAATTCGAATCTAGGGAATTAATTAAACTAAACCATGCTCCACAGGAGCCATTGTGTGAGAACGGATATGGGAAGAGAGGCAGAATTCCCTTATAGTTCTGATAGGGAGGGAGTCGGCCACATATCCAACAATTTGTAGCATTGCTAACCTGATGGGAATGATGTAACATACTAATAAAAGTGTTATTGCGCAGCGCAAATCTATAGGACAACTCATGCGGGGGTAATTCACTAAAAGAATGTTCAGCAGTAACATTGTAAACTTGTTTAGAAATAGGATAATATATGTGCAACAATATACTTGCAGCGATTATTAAAAGACATAAGAAAAACAAAATTAATAACGTCACTGTGCAATGACTACGCAGTGATTTATAGTACGCATGTTGTTTCATTCGCTTCCTTCGGTGTCTCTCTCTATTCAGGTCTAGGGGATTCATGTCAGGGACAAATTCGACCGATTCACCTTGGAGAGGACTTAAACAATCAAATTGTCTGACTTGTTAGACCTTAGTTTTAGTCTGTATTGTTCCTTGTCATTCAGTTCAACCAAAGGAAGCTTTGAGTCAGTCGGTGAAGACACGCAAGGTGTGTCATTTACATCGGACGGTAGTCCATGAAATTTCTTGATATGACTTGAATGTATCCAGCCTTTTCGACCTTCGATCTTCACGGCTGTCCTCGTGGTTAACAGTACGAGTTGAGGCGATTTCCACCTAGGATCCAGCTGAGACTTCCGGTCAAAGTTCCTCACTAACACCAAGTCCCCTGGAATTACGTCATGGGGTTTCACCTCGGTGTTGTCGGGAAAGGCTGCAGCTACCTGTGAACGACAAGATTGTAGTGCAGACATCAAGGAAGCCAAGTAATCTGTCAGCATGTTACAGTCAACATCAGTTATTTTGCGTGGTATAGGCGTCCCCCACATATTTGGTGGTCTACCAAAGACCACCTCATAAGGGGATAGCCCTGTTCGAGAGTGCGCTACCATTCTCATGTAAAAGAGTGCAACTGGTAAGGCTACTACCCAGTCGACACCTTTCTCTCTACATATTTTGGACAATCTAATTTTCAGAGTTTGATTATGTCGTTCCACGAGACCTGCTGCCTCTGGGTGTCGGACACAGTGAAATTTCCACTGATAGCCTAACAAAAGTGAAACGTGTTTCATTAGTTCGGATGAGAACGGCTGGCCGTTATCTGAGTAGACAACACGTGGTAAACCGTACCGTGGGAAGAATTCTCGAACCAACTGTTTGGCAGTAGTCGGGGCAGTGTAATCTGAAACCGGGTATGCCTCTGTCCAACGGGAAAGAGCACAGACAACTACGAGAACATATTTGAATCCTCGACATCGTTCCATCTGGATATAATCCATCTGGAGGACTTCAAAAGAGTGATCAGGAGGCTGAAATCCACCCTGTTCTACGGGAATGCTTTTACCTGGGTTAAACTGACAACAGATCATACAGGTACGAACTTTTTGTTTAGCTGCTGCTCGTAAATGTTTGTTGAACCAAATGTGTTGAATGCTGTCTAGCATAGCTTTTTCTCCTAGGTGCGCTGGACTATGTACAGTGTTAATGATAACTTGGACCATTGAATCAGGAAGGAACCACACAGATTTTTCCTTCGTCATCCATCCTTGATCCGTTTGGATCCCTCCTAATTCAGTCCATTTCTTTATTTCATCCGGTGTAGCATGTGTCTGTATGTCAATTACGTCAAGAGCGGGATCCTTAACCGTCATGCAATGTGCTGGTGTCGGGACTATTGTCTTTGTCATGTCAGATATTTGAGTTTGAGCAGTCTGTTTAGCTGTTCTGTCAGCTAGGTCATTGCCTTGGGAAATGATATCAGTAACTTTCGTATGAGCTTTACATTTCATAATTGATATCGCAGTGGGTAGATGTATTGCATCTAATAAGGCATGAATGAGGGGTCCGTGCTGAATGTGGGCACCGTGAGAAGTTAAATAACCTCTCTCTCGCCACAGCACGCCGAAGTCATGTACAACTCCGAATGCATAACGTGAATCAGTATATATGTTGACTTTTTTATTCGTAGCTTGAATACAGGCTTGTGTCAGAGCGACGAGCTCTGCTGCTTGAGCGGACAAGGTATTTATGCGATTTGTTTCAATGATTTCAGTGTCTGTTGTGACTGCGTAAGCGGCCACTAGCTCTCCTGTACTTGTTCTCATACATGAACCATCTACATACAACGTCAGGTCTGGGTCTAACAATGGGACGTCCGTCAAGTCTTGTCTAGGTTTCGTCGTGATAGTGATAACTTCAATACAATCATGCGCAAGTGGGTCTGTTCCGTTTACTGGTAACAGTGTGGCAGGATTCAATGTACTGCAACGTCTGATTTCTATATGTGGCTGAAACAATGTTAATTCGTAACCAGTGAGTCGTGCTATAGTCAAGTGTTGTGTTTGTGTGCGGTTCAAGAGAACCTCTACTGCATGTGGTACTTGTACTATCAATTGGTGTCCTAACACTATGGCATCGCTTTGTCGTATTGCTAAAGCTGTCGCTGCCACTGATTTCAGGCACGCAGGCAGAGCCTGAGCTACGGGATCTAATGTACTAGAAAAATAAGCACACGGTTTGTGTGATCCTGCTTGTTCCTGTGTGAGTACTGACAAAGCAGTACCTTCGCGTTCTGTAACAAAGAGTGTAAAATGTTTATTGTAACATGGTGTTGCTAAAACAGGCGCTTGACATAAAGCTTTCTTTAGGCTTTCAAAAGCTTGTGTATGTTCCTGAGTCCAAGGGAGAACAGTCGATGTGGCTGCCTCCTGTGTTGTCAACTGAATGAGTGGTTTTGCTAGAAATGCATACTGCGGGATCCACTGCCTACAATATGAAGTGAGGCCTATGAAAGCCCGCACCTCCTTTTGTGTCTTGGGTATTGGCATGTTAGCAATTAACTGGATGCGATCTGGTGTAAGCTGCCTTCCCTCCTTGGACAGCGAGTGACCAAGGTAAACAACTCGCTGGACACAGAATTGCAGCTTAGAAGGGGACACCTTGTGCCCCTTTTCGGCCAAATATTGTAAAACCGTCAGTGAGGCTTTTTCACATTCAGGTTCGCTTCTAGCGGTGATCAGCAGATCATCGACATATTGAAGCAGGGCAGTGTTGACTGGCATGTGGATACTGTCAAGTTCTCGTTTTAGTGCTTGGCTATAGATGCTGGGGCTTTCTGTGAATCCTTGAGGTGCGCGTGTGAATTTAAAGCTTCGTCCATTTAAACTAAATCCGAATAAGTATTGGCTTTCCGGATCTATTGGGACGCTGAAAAAGGCATTCTTGAGATCGATTACAGTAAAGAATGTTGCTTCGGAATCAATGGCTGTCAGTAATGAAGAAATGTCTGGGACTACGGGGTATTGTGGTACAATACATTTATTTAATTCGCGCAGATCAATAACCAGTCGATATACTGGCGGGGCTTTTGGATCAGTTCGTTTAAGAATCGGAATTATCGGTGAATTACATACATTGGAGTCTGTTTCCACAACCACTCCTTGGGTAATAAGCTCGTCAATGATTTGCAGTAAAGCCACTACAGCATCTGGGGGTAACTTGTATTGTCGCATTCGTGGTAGTACCACTCCTGCCTTTAGTGTGACTCGATATGGTGTAATGTTCATGCAACCAACATCTGTAGGGCCTTGTGCCCATAAATGTGTGGGTAAAGTCTGCAGTCGGTCATCCATGTCTCGGGACACATAGTGTCCTTTGAAATCACGCAAAAACAATCTTACTCCTTCCGGAGAACAACATATAATAGCTCCTAGAGCTTTCAATGTTTTTATGCCTAACAGGTTTTCTGGACATGACTTAGTAAGCAATAAATCTGTAGTTCGTGTCAAGGGACCAATCGTAAGTGGAAGAGGCTGTGATACTTCGTTAATGATAGGTTTTCCTGAAAAACCAAGGGAAATATTCTGTGAGCCTGAGAGGGGTGCCCCTGGAACTTCACTACGTTTTATTGTTGTTCGGCTTGCCCCTGTATCAAGTAAAAATTTTCTATCTTGGCCTAATAGTTCACTGTGTACATAAGGTCCTTCTTGATCTACAGGGACCTCGATAAGGGGTAAGCCAACTTCCCTCTCTAGGCTATTTCATGAGTATCGTTGATAATCAGGATAGTCATACTGTGCGGTCTGGTACATCTGTCGTGTCGTTGTTTGTGTGGCAGCAATAGGCTGCGGTGGTGGAGCTGGCATAGACTGTTGCGGAGCTGGCATGGACTGTGCATGCTGCGGAGCTCCTTGTTGGTTCTGATCCTGTCTAAGTGGCCGTGGTCTTTCTTTTGTATTACCTATGGCGATATTATGTTTTAAAACTGGGCAATCGTGTACATAATGACCTGGCTGTTTACAATAGTTGCATGTCCCTTTTACAGGACCTGTTGAAACACTGGACTGTGTCATACCCTTTTTATGACCGTCAGCTGGAACTGTCTGGGAAACTAGCATTTTCATTTTCGTGTCTTTCATACGTCTTTGTTCATGTTCTTGTTCCTCTCTAATTCTATTGTGATGATACTGTAACATTTGTAACATTTGTGACGGAGTGTTACCTTGCCAGGTACTCTCGAATTTCAATACTCTATTCTTAACTTGGGGCAAAGAATTTTCAACTAACTTTGTCACAAACAGATGTGGATACGATTCGCTACTTGCTTTTATCCCACTATTTATACCAAAACATTTTTCGAATCGGGCATAGAAATCACTAGTGTCCTCATCGTGCTTTTGTTTACAGGCTGAGATTGCACCCCAGTCTTCCTTTTTCGTAGTTAATAAACGTGGCAGTACCTGTACTAGTAAACCTGGTAGTGTTTTGGTCTTTTCCCCAAGCCCTGCACCTGGACCTCGAGCTTTTTCTTCGTTTTCTAATGCTGTCCAATCTATCTTTTGGTCTCCCACCTCCCAATCCTTTTCCTTGAGTTTTTCGTAAATGCCCGCAGGCATTAATACCTTCAATATTGTCATAATGTCGGGATAGGTATATTCTCCCATGAGTAACATATCTTTAATTTCACGGTGGAAACCCGCTGGGTCTTTGTCATGACTGGGTACCACTTTCTTCATTTCTAATAGTTCTATTTTAGATATGGGTGTGTATACAAACACACGTTTAAACTGATTTTCCTCACCCTTTATCGGGTGCACTTCGCGTAAGGGATTCTGTCTATCCATATAATACGTCGTTCTTTCCTTGATGGGCAGTGAGACATGTTCGGGGCATACAAAAAGAATGTACTGCTTTCTGGATTCTAGTATTTCTCTAATTAACTCAGTACCTGAACCTCTCCATTTATTCGTGAGTAATTTAGTCAAAATGTCAGGTAAGGGGCCAGGATCGGAGTGTTGGCTTTTATATAATATAAGGAGTTGTTGAATCATATAGATACCAGCTAAACGCTGTTCATCTGGGGCGAGGTTCAAAAACGTGTGCGCTAATGTATCATCACTATATTTTCCGGGACTATCAACCCACTGAACGGCTGACCTGGCTAATTCTTGCTCGTCCATAGAATCGAGTATATGATAACCCCTTCGTTCTCGGAGTAATTTGTCAGCGGCTTGGAACGAATGTTCGGGGGACCTTATATTTATTATAGGAGTCTGGAAAACTCTGCTATTATCTGGACGTATCGGACGTATCGGATCAGTAAGGCATCTAGTATTATTGCAAGATCTTCCTCTACCTACATAGGCCATGGTTTCTAACTGTCCTGTGGGCAGTTCTAATTCTTCCTCGTCCTCGGTTTGTTCAGGTTCGTCTACTGCTAATCTTTCTTCGTGCATTCGTTCTATTTCTTTGCGGATCTTTCGGCACATAGCTACTATACATGATCGTTTATCATGTCTCCCCTCTGATATATTCTGACTCCATGTGGTAAGAATTTGCATTTCTTCCGGATTTACCCCTGGTCGGTCTTGATTTCTGATCACACAGTTTATGAGGAAACGTAACAGTTCCCCCTGTATTTCCACTTTTTGGTACTCCATGGCTCTGTTAATACTCTCAGAATCTCGCCCTGACTGGACAAAGTGATATATATTTTCTAAATGTGTAGTCATTCCTGGTAGCTTCCCTAAATATATTGCAGCTCGTCGGATACGTAATGATGCCAGCATCATTTCGTCCCCTTTTCCGGGCACAGGGTCATATCTACAATCTATTAGAAGTTCCTTGAGCGTGTTGGGAGTTACTAGTTTGGGCGTACGTTGGTGGGCTAATTCTTGAAAGGAAAGCTTATTTACTCTGGGTGGCGTGGAAAAAATGTTTGATGTACCTCCGGTAGCACCACCTGGGGTGCTGGATGTGAAAGGATTCGTTGAACGTGATATAGGAACCATAGGTGTGGATACAGATGTAGAAGCAGTTGTGCTTGCCGGAACTTGTGTCGGAGTTTGCTGTTGCGGAGGTACAGATGGAAGAGGGTCTTGGCGTTGAACCCCCTCGGCAGGCGGTCTATGTGGCGCAGCATTAGCATACTCGGGAGCTGCGTCGTCTAAATAAGAGGAAAGGAAAACATCTTCTGCGGTTCTGGGATGCCCTTTGGGATGTACTTTTATCGGAAACAATGGGGGTGGCAAGTCTTTTGGTATCTCCGGAGTAGCCTTAGGTAATCCTTCGGCCAGAAGGGGATACATACCATTCATAAGGGCATTTCTTTGTCTGTCTGTTTGTTCTGACTTTACTCGAGTACCTTCTTCAATTAATACATTTTCTCGAACTTTATTTGAATTCTCCTTACTTTTCTCTTCCTGTCTGAACGCTTTCTCTGTACGTCTATACGATTCTTTACGCCATAATTCAATGGCATCTTTCTGTGACTGTCTAGCTTTCCTTTTCCATAATTCTTCCTCTACTTTCATGATGCAATCTGCATCCCAGGTCCCAGCTGCGGGCCACCTCTGACTTTCTGGTAATTCCTTAGTGTAGTCTACCCATAAATCAAGAAATAATATGGCGTCTAGGCCATGTTTATGATACATGAAGTACCCTGGAGTGTCCCTAGGAGGAATGGGAACAGCTTCTTCGAGTACCCCTTTTCTAGTTTTGATCTGTCTTAATTTCGAAAAGAGTGGCATATTGAGAACTGATCTGATACCTAATTTTGAACACGTTTAATACCACAAAACACAATAATGAACAGTCATTCACACCACAATATGCAGAACATATTTAAAACATTTTAACATTTAACATTTAATAAACAACAATGATGGCCATTTAGGGAACTAGTCACTAAGCATAATACTCGGCACTAACTAGGTAATCCTGAATTATATACTAGACATACTTGATATACTGCTAAACAGTACAGATACACTGCTGAAACAGTGCAGACCGGATTTGTGTACCCAAACCCGTCTTGACCGGCACAAACTATGTGCACGTCAGAACGCCTCCCCGACAATGGTACTCACCGGGTAGCTCGGAACGGAAGGCCTCGGGACTGAACTGAACTGGACTTGAACCGGACTGGACTCGACTCGGAACTTCGGAAATTTCGGAAACTGGTGGGCCTCTGTTTACCTCGGATCTTGCTCTCTCAGCTAGGCTCTGGTCGGGATACTTCGCACTTCTCACCGCCTCGTCTGGGTGTTGATCGCAGCCTCAGTTACCCCCGCTCGGCAGGAGGGAGATACAGGAAATCCTGTGGGTACGCGTTGTTGTCCGTCCAGCTGTGACAGGAGACCGGGCCTGCAACGTACCTCCGGCGCGTGAGATGAGAAAGTGTCCCTGTTCGGGCGCCATATATGTGGTAAATAATTTAATTACCGGTACTTAATTTGATGCGGAAAATCTATAACAATAGCTCAGTAAAATAAGAGGCAGAATCCGTGGTATTAGAGGTTCGGAATGGGCTTTATTCCAAAATCAATTCGAATTGAGGACTCCATATTCCATCACCACGAAGGTTCAGGAAGTGAAGGACCAACTTTATTGACAAGTAATCATTTTTATACAATAGGCATTACAGTGAAACAGATGCAGGAGGCGTAACAATTGATAACTAAGATAAAACATCCATGCGTAACTAAAGTGGGTGTAACTGGGCGTAACTTAAAGAACGTCATCAGGTATGATGTCACAATAGGGTGGTTCCATGAAAGAATTTCGCAATGTCAGCAGAAATACTTGGCAGGGATGCGCGCGCAGCAGCATGACGTGTGATTGACGTGCAACTAGGGGGTGAAGGGGACTTGACATTTAGCTCTACATGTGGAGACAGAAGTCTGGGGTTATGTCAACCTAATCCCAAATCATATCTAACATCCTATGTTTAAAGAACTATCCAAAAAGAGAGATCTCTTAGGGTAGAATCTTATTCTATACTGACTATACTGACCGTTAGTGCGTGTACAAGCGTCTAAGTGTCTACACTAGATGCGAGGGCAGAAATCTTCCATAGTAACAGTGCTATGAATTACTTGCATAAAGACAGAGAAACCGGGCCCTTTGCTCGGTAGCTGGAAGAATGTTTACTTAAACTACTAGACAGGAATGCATTGGATAGGGAGCGGAGCAGATAATTTCGAAGGTGAAATACAGTTTTTGGCAGGCAACAGGCTGGAGTCAGGCACCGTTAGCCGCGCAGGGAGTAGGACAAAGTTCATGGATACAGATGCGAGCTCAAACTGGAGCTTTCAGAGGGAGAAGGCAAGAAAAGGCTTGATGGCAGAATCAGGGCCTACTCGCCTGGACTGTAAAATGGCATAAATGAACCATATAAAGCCGGTGGCTTTTCATACTTAGGAATGGAATATCCGACCCATTCATGGCGGATCTGAAAGAGGACATGTTGACGGTGGACGCACATGTGTTTGCGTCTTCATAACTGGAGCTGGAGGAAACATACATGTACTTATGGTTTATACATGAAACCGTTGGGGTCCAAGATAGGGGACATAACTGACCATAAAAATCCATATTTCCACACTCTTCTGACCTAACCCACAACCTATGGACTGAGGTGAACCCTGTGGAGGCTGCCTGAGTGCAGGTACCCCGGTGGGCATGCCAGTGTGCCATGCGGGGCCCTGGTTTACAAGTAGTGCAACTGTTCGCTGTAGCGCATTGGGGCCTGCTGGCACAATGTGCACAGCAGAGTGGGGGCTTGGTGGGCCGAGACGGCCAAGTTCAAGTGTATGGCCAAGTTCAAGAGTTCAAATGTAATGTGGTGCATATCTTCTTTACTGCCTTTGACAGGCCAAGGCCACTAAAGTGTACGGCCAAGCTCAAGTTCAAGTGTAATGTTGTGCCTAATTGCCTGGCAGCCTTCGTCAAGTTAATACCGCTAAAGAGTGATGCTTTGATAATTTTATATTCAAAAGGGATACTGTTACTCTCGTGTTGGTCACTGGTGAATTACCTGTTTCGTGAATAAAAAGGCTACGCCATGAACAACATGCTCTGTTTCTGAGAGTTCTTGGGCAAATGGGAAGAGTGAATGTCACGTTGTGCGCCTACTACGAAGGTTTCATTTCTGTTCAACAACTGCTTTCATGAGTTATTTAATACCAGCAAAGTCATAAAAATAATATACATTTACAGAGCACAATTCGATAACCATCACCTTTGAGCATAACTAAGCTATGGCGAACGAACACCTCAGTGTCTACATCAAGTAAAACTTCGATCATGACTGAAACATCTCATCCTTGAGCTCCTGTGAGAGGCCTTTGTAAAGGCAAAGTTTGCCACCGCCACTTTGACAGCAGCACTGATACTGCAATGTTGGTGTCATTTGGAAGGGAGCTGCGCCCTGATCGATTCTTTTTAATTCTCTCAAGTTGTTCTTCATTGTGTTAGAGGTTAGGAACTTGGCAGCTATTTTTATATCAAAACACAAATAAAGATTATTTTTCTAATGTCATGCTTTTTATTCTATTTGACGATCCATTCCCTACTGCCTAAAATGTTTTAAAATTCCGGTCTGCGTTTGCTTTCTGTTGGTGCCACGTCATACTGTGCTATAGATGTGCCTCTCTACCCAGGAATCCGCATTCTCAATACCCTTTGTTAAACTCACTCAATGGGCAAACACTGTTCTTTGTTAGACATGAAGATGATTGCTTTGTAGAAGAATGTCGAACCCCTGGTGAATTAGATATATTAGGTGTCTGCTGATACCAAGAAAACCCCCTTTTTTTTAACTGAGACTTTTTTTTAATCATTTCTGTTATACCTCGAAGCTGTTAATATCAACAAGCAACAAATAGGTCAAATTCTTCACACAGGAAATCAGTATTTTTATTTTTCAGAAATAAGGGAATAATCCACCAGGGACGTCTAGATCTGAAACGGTGTGCGCGTTGTCACGTGTCTGTCTATCTCTTTAAGTGTCCTTGAAGTCTGATTTAAAATTTCAACCTACTACAAGAGATAAACTTTGCAAGTTGTTTGATTTTCTAGAAATAAAAAAAATGCACACTAGCTGGTATATATACACAAATTCGTTAAATACATTTCAGAAAGATTAGCAATCATTTTCGAATTTCTGGGGGTCTTGTTTAAATCAGCAAAAAACTCAATTTAGGGAGATGGCGGATCGTGAGGTTTCTAAAATAGGCAATAAATGCAGAAGCACACACACATGGGGAGGGCTACCGAGAGGTGCCTGGCCCAAGGCAGCTGTAGAATTACTTGGCACGGATACCTGTACTAGGGAATGCAGAAATTCTCTAAATCTTCCATGACCACTGCTCAGACTTATACCCCTCCAGTCCAAACGTCATCACTCAAAGGCTCAGATCGATACCTTTCTGGTCGATAATACGCTTGTGTAGGTGGAGGATGGTGTGCGAAACTATCCAATGGCACCTGCAATATTGACCGAAATTGTTTTAGCAATTGATGGCTTAGCTAGCAGCAAGGCTACTGAAGAGTACGGCTTGATAATTGAATCATTTAAAAAATCCAAAGAAAGTCTTGCTCCTCGTCTGATGGTGCTCTATAATGCTGCCATTGATGTCTTCAAGAGAGGCCTTGATTTCCACAATCCTAAAATCTGTCAAGCACACACAGATGTAGGCACCTATAGGCTGGAACAGATCGGTATTATCCCGGGTAGCGCCATCTGTAGTTACCTGCGTACTCTCCTGGTGATGAGTTACCTTATCAGACGTAGGTGCTGTCCCTCTTGGTGCCAAGAGAGCCTTCGATTCATTGTCTGGCGGAGCTGCTAAATCTTGGATCAATGGCCAGGATATGGGTTCATGGCTTCCTTTCCCCTTGTCTCATTGTGGGTAGAGGTGTACAGCAAGGTTGCCCCTATCTCAACTTTTTTGTGCTCTCGCTGTGAGGCCCCTGGGCTTCTTTCTGAACGAGTGAAATGGCAAGAGAGGTTTCACGTTTCCTAAATGTAGCTTTCTGCGGCAGCGGACATCCGACCGCGATCGCAACCCGGAAAACCGCCGGTCACATTAGCATGGCGGTGATGACTGCGGTGGTGAGAAATTACGCCCGCCACTTTTCCACCGGTAGCAGTCCGCACGCATGCCTGGTGGGTGGAACTGGACCGCTAAAATGGGGCCGCTGCAGGGACAGGCTCCACCGGCATGATTATGATGCCGACGGTAGCCAGCCTTTCCGCTGCGGTAGAACCGCCATGGAAAGGCATGCAGAGAATGTCTCCGGGGGCCCATTGCGGGCCCCCAATGTGTTGGGGCGGTGTGGGTGCCCTGGGGAAGTACCCATGGTACCCACATACATGTCCCTGTACTAGGTGGCAGGCACTGTGCAGTGCCTGCCACACAGTGCAGGGATATGCAGGACATGCTCCTTTTGACATCGCGGCAGTGCTGCTGGCAGCAGCAACCGCCTCAATGTTAAAGGCTGCAATCATACCACTGCGGTCGGATTTCGACTGCGGAGCATACTAATTGGACCGGCGGTTATGCCGCAGTCCTGGCGGGCGTTTTTTTCCCGCTACCATGGTGGTTGGGGTGATTTTCCGTCCTCCATCCTAATAGACCCCAAAGTAATGACTGACAACTACTTAAGGTTAGTTAGATTTATTAAAAAGCCAAAAATAACTGAACATAAAAATAATTCAATATGAGAGTGTAGAAATACAGAGGAATTAGCATAAAGCCAAATCTGCGTATACAGTTTAGATGATGCAACATAAGCAATACAATTAGTTCAAGAAGTAGGATACAAAATATCAGGAAGCATGAGTTCAAGTTTCCCTGCATTGAGGGTTGCTGCATGAAAAGCATTACATCTATGCACACTCTAACACTAAGGTGTTTTCCTTCCTTAAGCATTTCCAGATGAAGGAGTAAAAGTTGTCAGTACGTGGAGTCTTTGTGAGAAGCCTCTCCACGATCAATGCAAACACAAGGACATGATGGACGGAGCACTGAAACGTTTCAGTCACTCACCCCCAGTCACGGATCTGGGTTGAATCCATCATCATTCTATAGGTCACTTCGCCACCCCAGTTCAGACACAGCTATATGCAAATCAGTCTTGACCCTGTGCCTCATGGAAACAGTCCAGCCCAAACTATCCTGGCTGATGAGGGCTGAAAGCCCTAAACCAGTCCTAGGATGCTGATTTCCAGTCCAGGGAGGACCTGGCCTGGCAGTTCGGGCTTGACTGTTCCCATTGGGCTCAGGGTCAAGACTGATTTGCATATGGTTGGGTCCAAGCTGGAATGGCATGGTGTGCAAAAAAACAATGGATTTAGGCCCAGATCCCTGTACTGGGGTGAATGTATGACATTGTTCTGCATTCTGTCCATCAACTTTTCTTTTTGCATTTGTCACCCCGAGTCGGACAGGAATGCCCAGACGTGGGTCCCATGCTCTCCATGCCACTGGAGTCAAGCTATCCTGGCTAATGAAGGCTGAAAGCCCGAAACCGGTCCTAGGATGCTTGTTTCCAGTCCAGGGAGGACCTGGCCTGGCAGTTCGGGCTGGACTGTTCCCATTGGGTGCAGGGTCAAGACTCATTTGCATATGGCGGGTCCAAACTGGAATGGCATGGTGAGCAAAAAACGATGGATTTAGGCCCAGATCTCTGTACTGGGGTGAATGTATGACATTGTTCTGCATTCTGTGCATCAATTGTTCTTTTTGCATCTCCACAATAAATTGCTCACGTAGCATAAAGCTACCAAGACAGAGCTTGCTCTAGGATGCTTTCTCTCTGAACACAAAAAAGAGAAGTGAGACACTATCCCTAACTTCAAAGACAGTTCTTCGTAGGTGGCATTCCCAGGGTGCAATGCGAGTCGCGCCATCTGATCTGAGTAGAGTCCTGGACAGCCGCGGTCGGTAGTAGGAGTTCCTGCAGGGCGGTGACGTGGGGAGGGGGAGGGGCAGGGTGGGGGGTAGTAAACTATGGATTACGGAGGTTTACAGGTAAGTAAACATATAAATTAATAAAACTAATTTCGTTGCGTGCAAATTCGTTTTATTAATTTATATGTTTACTTACCTGTAAACCTCTGTAATCCATATTTTACTACCCCCCACCCTGCCCCTCCCCCTCCCCACGTCACCGTCCTGCAGGAACTCCTACTACCGACCGCGGCTGGTCCTGGAGGTGATTTTCCACAAGACAACTATGTGCTTTTCTTGATAAAATGCGTCCTTGGTTCCCAGGCCTTCTCCTGTGTGAAGCACAATGACTTTCCTTTATCGACTCAAGCCACATGATTGTAACTTCTTCTCTCCTGACCTGACTAGTAAAACAAAGATGTTATTCTATCTAACGAGAGCGCTTCTTTCACCTGCAACACAAAACGTGAGAAAGAACACATTTCCAGCACACATGATATTCAAACTGATTATTCTAAAGCGAGAGTTTCCAGGGAACTGCCAATGAGGCCTGCAAAATTCAGTTAACATAAGAAAAACTTCATATAAACGTAACGTATTTACATAGCATTAATGCAATTTCAACTAATGCATTTACCTATTATATGAAATGACATGATTAATAAGCACATTTAATACATGAATGGTTGTCAGTTGCATGACACAAATGTTCCATGTTAATGGTTTCTCCTAGTTACATTCATTTTCTACATTGATTCGCCATGCTACTTTTCAATGGTCTAAACACGTCATGTTTTCATGTCAATACAATTCAGCAATTTTAATACTTTACATTAATACAACAAAGGATTATATGCAGGTGCGGTCTATAAGTGATCATAATGCACCCCTACAAATAAAATGTGATTTCCACTCTATAACTTCCCCCCTCTGATGACGTTGAGTCATCATAAAACAGTAGGGAAAACGGATAGCGTAGGGGTAAAAATTTCTATTCCCACTCCAGAGAGTGCAACAGTAGGGAAAGCGTTGGATAGCGGGAATGGTAAAATGACTATTCCCACTCCAGTGAGTGCAACAGTAGGGAAAGCGTTGGATAGCGTAGGGGCAAAAAATTACTATTCCCACTCCAGTGAGTGCAACAGTAGGGAAAACATTGGATAGCGTAGGGGTAAAAATTGCTATTCCCACTCCAAAGAGTGCAACAGTAGGGAAAGCATTGGATAGCGCGAGAGTTAAAATTACTATTCCCACTCCAGAGAGTGCAACAGTAGGGAAATCGTTGGATAGCGGGAAGGGAAAAATTACTATTCCCACTCCAGTGACTCCAACAGTAGGGAAAGCATTGGATAGCGTAGGGGTTAACATTACTATTCCCACTCCAGAGAGTGCAACAGTACAGAAAGCATTGGATAGAAGGAAGAGAAAAATTACTTTTCCCACTCCAATGAGTGCAACAGTAGGGAAAGCGTTGGATAGCTAGGGGTAAAAATTACTATTCCCATTCCAGTGAGTGCAACAGTAGGGAAAACGTTGGATAGCGTCGGGGTAAAAATTACTATTCCCACTCCAAAGAGTGCAACAGTAGGGAAAGCGTTGGATGGCGGGAGAATAAAATTTAATATCCCCACTCCAGAGAATGCAACAGTAGGGAAAGCGTTGAATAGCGGGAAGGGAAAAATTACTATTCCCACTCCAGTGAGTGCAACAGTAGGGAAAGCGTTGGATAGCGTAGGGGTAAAAATTACTATTCCCACTCCAGTGAATGCAACAGTAGGGAAAACGCTGGATAGTGTAGGGGTAAAAATTACTATTCCCACTCCAAAGAGTCTAACAGTAGGGAAAGCGTTGGATAGCAGGAGGATAAAAATTACTATTCCCACTCCAGTGAGTGCAACAGTAGGGAAAGCGTTGGATAGCGTAGGGGTAAAAATTACTATTCCCACTCCAGTGAATGCAACAGTAGGGAAAACGCTGGATAGTGTAGGGGTAAAAATTACTATTCCCACTCCAAAGAGTCTAACAGTAGGGAAAGCGTTGGATAGCAGGAGGGTAAAAATTACTATTCCCACTCCAGTGAGTGCAAAAGTAGGGAAAGTGTTGGATAGCGGGAGGGTACAAAATACTATTACCACCACTGAGAGTGCAAAAGTAGGGAAAGTAATGATTTAATTTTAAAAGAAGATTACATTAATTATCAATACCAATACAAAGGTAATTAAAAATAATTACCAATTAATAACAATTAATTACATTGAAAAAAATAATTACCAATTAATAAAAATTAATTACCAATTAATAATTAATTATCAATACATATAAATACAAACTAATATTTACTTTATTACAAATAAATTACTTCTCACCCAATTCCCCTATAAACCCACAACCCACTCCCAAGAATAAAAAATACAATTAACATTATCAATTAATAAATTAATAAAAATCATTTAGATATTAATCAAAATTAATTAGCAATTCATACAAATTGATTTCCAATTAATACAAATAAATTACCAATTAATAATTAATTATCAATTATCAATACACATAAATAAATAAAAATATATTTACTTTATTACAATTAATTTACTTCCCACCCAATTCTCCTTACACACACCACCCACTCCCAATATTCAAAAATACAATTAACATAATTATCAATTAATCAATTAAAAAAAATATTTTGCAATTAGTAAAAATTAATTAGCAATTCATACAAATTATTTACCCATTAATACAAATGAATTACCACTTAATAATTAATTATCAATTAATTATCAATAAACATACATTAAAAAAAATATTTACTTTATTACAATTAAATTACTTCCCACCCAATTCCCCTACAAACCCACAACCCGCTCCTAATAATAAAAAATACAATTAACATAATTATCAATTAATCAATTAATATAAATTCATTACCAATTAATACAAATTAATTACCAATTAATAATTAATTATTAATCAATTAATTATCAAAACATATAAATATAATTAAAATTTAATTAACCATAATTAAAATACTTCCCACCCTATTCCCCTATAAACCCACAACCCGCTACGGAATTAAATTACGCAAAAATTAAATTACATAACATTCATTAGTTTAAAAAAATTAAACATACATTACAAAAATAATACATAATTTTAACACATATACTACCATACATAACACTAAAAAGATATCGATATTATAGATATCTATATTTTTAAATTCGATATTATGGTAATCTATATTTTAAAGTTCGATATTATGGAATTCTATATTTTTAAATTCTATACTATGGAAATCGATATTTCATACCCCAATTTCGATATTCTGACCTATCTATATTTTGATAATTCGATATTCTGTCCACTCTATATTTTAAATTCGATATTCTGGGCAGTCGACATTTCTGAATCGATATTTAGGGTGTTCACCCACCAGCACTCATGCCATGTTTTTCCCTGAGGTTCGATTTGCCTTACAAACCTTCCAGATCCTCAACATGGTATATCTTTGGAAACACAACTACCACATAACAAGTACCATGCCAATTACTTGGATGCCTTATGTATGCATTCAAATACACTCCTGGCACCATTCTAACTGACTCTTGCAGAAATGTCTTCCAAGGACCACTGACTAGAAAGATATGGTCACACACTCTCTGTCCCACAAATAACGTGTCATAACGACTCTGAGCTTGACATATGGAAAGCTTGCCTCGTTGTTCCCAAACTAATGCTATAGGACCACAACTCCCTTCAGCCTTGTGAGCTAACTCCTCCTTGATCCGTTCAGGATTTTTGTCTTTACTATTGGACTTAACAAATAATCTACTACGCCTATCCCCTACTTGATCTATAAATTTATTTTCTATATCCGTTAGAATGCATGTTAGATTATGTCCATGCGCGTAAGCAGTATCTAATGTTACTGGGGATGCAAAATACTTTTTCACTCTCTCTATTTGCTTCTAGCAATCATAATTATTCAAATGTATACAGACTGGTATTTCTGAGAGTACCACATCATAATCATAATGACCCTTTCCATAAAACATGCTAAGAAGTAAACTACAACTAATGCCATATGTCAAGGATAGATGGTGGTTTTGAATCCCCTCCTCAACCGAAGCAG
The DNA here is from genome assembly GCF_964204655.1 of Triturus cristatus. NCBI lineage: Eukaryota > Metazoa > Chordata > Amphibia > Caudata > Salamandridae > Triturus > Triturus cristatus. The sequence goes on along the minus strand of NC_140591.1, from coordinate 1,205,931,510 downwards.
GCAATTGCATACACACATAATAATCTCTCACTTCCATAGTATCAACATACTCATACAGCAGCTTAGCATAAGCATTCAGCGTGTAGTCACCTTTAGACAAATCTACATGAAGAAAGCAAATAGTTTGCTCTAATAAGCCTTTATCACATCCTAATGTACCCTCCTTTGAGGCAACAGTGGTAGGTGTAGATGTCCCATATATCCCCACTCCATGTACCTTACTTATGTGTGCGCTTAAAATGGACTCTGTAATGACTATAGCTATTACTATGATTAATCCTACAATGAGTGCACCAATAATACATTTGTGCCTATAATTCGAATTCACAGACTTCATTTTCAAAGTAGCTCGGATTATAGCTTGCAAGAGGATCAACACACAGAGAGGCATATTTACAAGCCCCTGTCGCCACCACAACGTCACTGTTAGTGACGTTGTGTTGGCAATAGGGACTTTGCCCTATTTACAAGGCAGCATTAAGCCACTTAACGTGGCTTAACGCTGCTTTGTAAATGAGGCACCCTTTCACGCTGTACTTAGCATGAAAGGGGAAGGCAATGGGTGTTGCGGTGGGCGATTCACCGCAACACCCATTGATTTTGACGCTGCCCTCTATTTACAATGGCAGCATAAATAGGAGGCATCGCCAAACTTAAGACCAGAGAAACCTGGTTTTAAACAGGCGAAACAAGGAGAAATGCTTTATTTCTCCTAATTTTTGCTGTTTCCATGTGTGCTGCCTTCTACACCACAGAAAGAAACCGCAAATTGCCTATGATTGTTTATGTGCAGGAAGGTGACCCTTCCTGCACATATTCAATCCAAAAAAATATGATGTTTTGCAACTTCTATGTGTGCTGCATTAAGCAGCACACATAGAAGTTTCAAAACACCATGAATGTTTGTTTATGTGCAGGAAGGAAGACCTTCCTACACATGAACAATCATTTCCCCTAACAAAAACACCCTTGCACTATGGTGCAAGGGTGCCTACATTGGCGCTAGGCAGCTGAACTCAGCGCCAGCTCTAGGGAAAACACAGTGGTGTGCCGCATTCTTGTAAATATGGCATATCCCTGTATTTTCAGAATGGAGAAGTGTGGCGTTAGCAATGTTTGCATAACGCCTTGCTTCTCCATTCTGTAAATATGCCCCAGGACCTTTTTTTCTTCACCTCTTATTCACATGCAACAGAGCACTTGAGTAAAATCTTCCGTGAAATCTTGGAAAGTATTTTTCAACAGTCCATTGTACGGTATTTACACAGCTTGGAAGGAGCCCTCTTTCTTCTTCAAGATGAAAGTCCCTATTTTTATTCTTCTTTCACTCGGGTCAATTTATGACAGGTGAAAAGTTCAATTTACATCCCTTATGAGATCAGAGCCAATCTCCCCAATGACTCGTTGTAACAGTTCAGCTCTCAATGCTGCAATCTCTTGAGGAGACGGTGGAGCTCTGAAACTTGGGAATTCAATATCCTACAAAATCAGAGTCCGTAAGCCACTCAGTATTGGTGGGAAAGGCACAGCCAATGACAGAAGTGCCTTAGTTTCAATTCCAGGAACTCTCAGCAAGAGCTCGACAATCAGTATCAAAATCTCTGACCTCGCTCTCCAAAGCATTGTAACCAGATAACTCCACTCGGGAGAGGAATATCTGCGACATAGAACTCGAGCTCTCCTAGACCTCCTAGCACTTCCTGTGGCGTGCTCACGTCCACTCAGATCAGAAACCGAAGATTCACTTATTGGTGCATGTTCTCTTTCAGCTGCAAGTCTCAGACTTCTCTTCCTCTGTCTCATAGCCCACATCACACCCGTAGCATCTTTATTCCTTAACTGCACATGACCATTTGTCACACGAGTCTCTTCTGCTGAGTCAGACTATACCACTCACAACATTACCGTCTCCCTCAGAGTCTATACCAGGGTCTTGTGTAGCGTGACCCCCCCCCCCCCCCCCTCAGATCGATCTGGCATGTATCATGTATCCAGCCTCTTCAGGAACATCCACAGTTTGGCTTGTCCTCTCCAGTGACACCTCGGTCAAGGTTGGAAATACTTCTGGTAGAGGAGCTGTTTCATCGCAGGGACTTGTGACTCACTGGGTATGGGATGCATTAATCCAATTCGGTATTCCACCACACTTCCCAGCAGTGTTCGTCATCAGTATTACTTAATATGGTCCCCACCATTGATTCAAGACAGTTCTTCCTCACATGTTTTCTGATGAGCACCAAATCACCTAGGCTCGGTGCAGTAGTTGCTTCAACCTGATGAGAAACATAATGAACCACATCAGCCAATCCTTTACAGTGGTTAAGGATCAAGTCATCTGGGATATTTACTAATGCAGGGGCAGGCACAGCAGGCAAGCCCGTTGCTCTTCCCATTAGAATCTCATGTGGTGACAACCCAGTTCTCCTGTCTGGAAGACTGTGCAAATTCATTAGCACCGAAGGCAAAGCATAAGGCCACTTCAGAGATGTTGAAGCACACGATTTAGCCAATCTAGCCTTTAAGGTCCCATTGATCTGTTCCACCATGCCTGATGCCTCCAGCCTGTAGCTACAATGCAGTCTTTGATCCGCATTCCAGGCAGTGCACAACCATTTCATGACTTCGTTGTGAAAGTGTTTTCCTCTATTTGATTCCAATGTTGTTGAAAATCCAAATCTAGGAATGGGTGCCACCAACAATAACTTCGCTACTGTGAGACTATCACACCTTCAGGTTGGGTAAGCTTCAACCCATTGAGAAAAGATGCAAACAACCACCAGAATGTATATCAACCAATTACACACAGTCATTTCAACAAAATCCACTGGATCTGATTGAAGGGACCCCCAGATCTGCCAATGTGACTCAAGGCTCAATTGTCTTTTTGCCAGCTTCATTTGCTGGCACGTGACACACCGATGACAACCTGCTTCTGCAATCACACAAAATCTCGGATTGAAACAATTCTGCTTGAACAATATCACCATTGCATCCTTTCCTATATGAGCTGTTCCATGAATTTGCCTTGCCATTGGGTGCAACATACAATCTGGTAATACAGCCCTGCCATCAACTGATGTCCATATGCCATTTTCCCCTTTCTCACAACCTGCTCTGATCCAACCCACTTGTTCCTTGTCTGTGGCTTCCATCTGCAAACATCTAACTTCATCCCAACTGTTGGCAACAGCTAACATCATGCTGAGTTCGGTCTTCTCTGTAGTCTCGTCAGTATATTCCCCATTGAAAACAAATGCATGTATAGCACTGAATTGCGCAACTTTGTCTGCGTATCTATTCCCTGTAGTAATAAAGTCATCTTCCCTTCCATGGACTGCACCCTCAATGACAGACACATATCTTGGTCATTACCTGGCTCTGATTTTCTATTTTGGTTTACATATATGTTACATTTATGTATTCTGTTTTATGTATTCATAATCTATACTGACTATATCCATGCCAATGTAAAAAAAAAAATTCAATAAACAGATTTAAAAATATAGGCATAAAACATATAAAACTACAAGTTGCCTGCAAATACTGCAAAGCAGTGCAAAATGACTTACTCTTTGTCAAGGGGGCTTACCTTGGGTGGTAGATAGCTGTTCCCATGCAAAAACCCATCTACTAACAACAGCAGCCAGGGTTTTGCATACAAAAAATAAAAATATATACAATACCCAAAATTAACCCACTTTCTGCATTGAGCCCTTTGTAACCAGGTGGCAGAACTACAGTTCTCTATCTCCTTAGCCTTTATGGCTCTCCCTTCACCAATAGGAGAGCCGAGTGGCAACCTTATTCCTCACCTCCAATAGCACTGGAGCACGAACTGGGTGGTCGGACTACATTTCCTAGACTCCTGGTTAATTAGGCATTAAAACCAAAGCGATTGAACACCCGCTCTCGTGACATTGTCACATGACGCCTGGCATTTTCCTCCTGAATTTTGCATAAATACAGCCAGGCCCAGAAACGTCGAGCATTGGAGGAGTGCGGTGAGCCAAAGTAAGTGTAAGGGAGGACAAACTCCCTTGATGAAGTAAGTGTGCACTGGATAAGTTCTTTTAAAAATGCTTACTATCCCTTTTATTTCCCCAGAGTGTGACTACAGCGATTGCCCACCCCACTACCTAATCAAGTCAAAACTTAGTAGAAGATATGTAGGTTTTAGGTATTCTTTATTGCTGATATGCACCTGCGTGTGCATTCTGAACATTATCCACAAATATGATTTTCTTTCATACACCTTTCTGTGTTTGCTTTTATATGTATATATATGTCATGCCTGACATTTTCAAGGGTAAACTCACATGACTGTGTGCCCTATCGCACACATTAACCAAGGTGTGCCTGAGCATGAGGCAATGCAATATCAAGGGGTAAACATTACCCCCTAAAAGAAATACAATAGAGACTATTACAGGAAAAGGTTCACTTTGGTCTGTATATTTGCATGCTTTATGATGTTCATATAAACTATTACTCAGAGTTGGAAGTTACCAACTATATATCGTAGAGATACTACGTACATTTCTGGTCCTAAAGAAAGCCTATTGTGTTTCGTGGCAGTAGATACAGGCTGACGCATGCTGACCCATTGATGTTAGGGGTCATTATACCCACTAAACATCTCACTATTTGTATTCTCACCAAATAACCTTTCTAGTAAACAGGATTTAGGATCCTGAAGGCAATAATTTTAACTTGCACTTGTTATCCCTTAGACAAAGAGCTCCACTTACAAACTGCACTGTGCCCTACCATTCACACTAGGTGCAGTCTGATGATGAAGCATGCCACTGGTGGTAGCTGTCGGTGAGGATCCTACTAATATATTCATGAGATTCCAGGGAAACACCAATTTATCTGAGCACAGATCTCCCACCATCTTAAGATATATTGAGACCAGTTGAGTGACCGCTTAGACATTAAGACTTTAATTTCTAGAAAGGCTAACCCTCTCTTGTGTAATTATCAAAAGGTGTCTATGCATGGTATTTTGTACTAAAAGGTGACCCTTTCAGTACAAAACCTTTTCTAGACTTCTACAGACTTAGGTGCTTTCCTGCTCTCTCCCTGTCATGCAACTCAGTGCAACAAATGTGGGTACTGCGCTGCGTTGTGTGACAGTTTTGTAAATATTGGGGTTAATGTGCAGGAATGAGAGCTGTGTGATTAGGCAATATGTAGAGAGCATTTATAAGGTTATGGGGACTGCACAAAGCAGTATGTTGTCTAATGTGCTACGTACTGGCAATCTGATATTTTACTTTTTCTGGTGCAAAGTGTTCTTTTGTGGAGTGGTGTAGTGAGATTTGATACCACCAACAATAGATGCACCCAACACTTGAAAAGTCTGTCTCTATCCAGTTTCAAGTAGAACTGAAGACTTTGACTGTGTTCTCTTTATTCCACCAGAAACCTGGGACACCAGCATGGGATCTTTAGACATAACGCTAAGGGGGTTTGTTGTGGTCCAAGATTGGTGGAAGGCTTGTTCATTAATAAATATGTACTTTATTAGGAGCCCCAGAGAAACATTGGTGTTCCCTGTCCAGCCAGCAGACAACGGACAGGCAAGGAACACAGCTATGTCAAGGTGCATAGAAACGCTAGAACATACAATGGAATGTAATATTTAAAGCACCAGATACAACAATATAAATCATATGAGAATACAACATATCCTCTCTCCTTTAAATAAAAATAGAATAAATAAATACATTACTATGTGAGATTAAATAACATGTCAAATTAACTTAAAAGTCTCCACATTCATAGTCTTTGAAATACATCGGATAACATGAGATTCTTTGTGAAACAAATCTATTGGCCACTAAAAGTCTCCACATACATAGTTTTGGAGATACCTAGGAGGACATCTGGTTCTTTGTGAAACACATATATTGGTAACATCACCTAGGCATCCCATAGGCCATCACCTCTGTCCCTTGAGTGATCCCTAAGCGGTCTTCTAATAACCTCATCATCGCTAATGAACAAATGAGGATTGAAATTGCTAATAGTCTTAGAACTACTACCCTTCTCGTGATCATTGTTTTTTTTATATAGAGCAACTCTCCTCAAATTCCAATTTTCACCATTGAACAAAGTAACATACCCTTTATGCATACTTCTAATTTTGTATGGATCACGAAATTTAGTGAAACAACCACTCACATGACCAGGTTTGACTTTTACTAAATCATTAGGTTTTATAGTTCCATCATGCGTTGAAATTTTCTCATGATCTACTTTGTCATAATCCAGATTTGCTAGACCCATAAGGTCTTTCATCCATGCCGAAATTATTTGGTACTCGCACAACGTCCCCACATGACCACAAAGGGAACCTTCCCAGAAACAGAATTTTCAGTTGTACGATAAGCCCACACCAGATCATTTACCATCTTTCTCTCATCACCTCTATTCGCAACAGCCATCTGGATGGCACCCTTAACCATGCGGTTGGCCCTTTCCTCAATTCCATTTCCCTGTGGGTTATAAAGGGATGTCCTTGCATATAGAAAACTCCACAAGATTTTAAGTGAGTAGTCATTTCTGTTGAAATAAGTTGTGTGCCATTGTCAGTAATTAACTTAACAGGGTAACCCTCTTCTCTAAAGATTTCACTAAGCACATGAATAGTATTCTTTGTGGTAATTTCTCATACAAATTTTGCAATTAACCATTTAGATGTCACATCACCCATAACCACACCAAACTTCAAATCCAAACTTAAAGAAGCAAAGGGGCCTATAAAATCTAAACAAACAGTGTGCCATGGTAAACCTGGATCATCAGTTTTACCAATCTCCAACTCACTACCAACCTTCAATCTCTTCTCACTCTCAACACAATCAACACACCTTTCCACCCATTCAGATACTTGTTGGTCCATTCCAGGCCACCAGAAATGCTCTCTTAACCTTTTCTTTGTGAGCGATTGACCCATATGACCTTCGTGAGCCAATTTAAACAAAACAAATCTCAAATCCTGTGGAGGAACAAACTTATCATCTTTCATTATAACCTTTCCATCCTTGTCAGATATAGACAAATCTTCCAGAACTTTTTCAAAAGGTCTCACAGCAATGGGAAGTGTGCTTTCAAACCTACCACCTTTAACAATTAAATCTTTGACCATTTGTAAAGCTACATCTTTGGACATACATTCTATTATTCCTGGGTGGTCAATTCCGTTCCGCTTGCGGAATTTGCGGAAATTGGGTAATTTCACGTTCCGCGGAGAACACGGAATTGCTCAAAATTCCACGATCCGCGGCTTTGCGGAATTTTTCGCTTGGTCGTGCTTTCAAAATGCGTGTTCGCGAAATATTTTCCCCGAGCACAGCATTCGCGAACAGGAAAAAAACGGACGAAACAAGCAATTCCCCGTGTTCGCGGAATTTCTGAGTGCTCGCGAAGATTTATACCGTTTCGCAGAGCTTTGCGTAGCGCGACTACGCAAATTCCGCCCACCCCTGCATTCTATCCACTTACTTGTCAATCCCTCCATTGCATGCTTCCACTAATTCCTCAATTACAGCGACTGCACCCTCACTTTCATAAGATTCCACTTGTATTTTATCAACCTCATACCAAAGTTGGGGTAATCTTGACAATCCATCAGCTTGACAATTTTTCCAGCCTGCAATATATTCAACCCTGTATAAATATTCTTGCAAATGAGCAGCCAACCTAGCAAGTCTTGCTGACCCTTTTTACCGCACCCCCAGGAGATAGAATCTTGATTAGGGGCTTATGGTCAGTACGTAGAGTAAATTGAAAACCCCACAAATACATGTGAAAATATTCGGCTGCCCATGCTGCAGCTAAAGCTTCCCTCTCAATCACCGAGTAGTTCCTTTCAGAATTGGAAGCAAAAGCTACTGTCTTTATACCTGACATGTGTAACTTTGCTAAAACAGCCCCCAGACCTACGGCACTTGCATCGACTGTGAGAATGGACTTTAACTTAGTATCAAACGGGGTCAATACCTTTGCTTAGCATTTCTCTTTTTTGATTTTTTCAAAGGAATTCTGTTGATCATCAGACCACAAAAAATTGTACCCTTTCCTCAGCAATTTCTTAATATGTTCTGTTTGTTTTTTCTGCAAAATAATACACACATTTAGCATAATACTCTATGAGCCCGAGGAAAGACCTGAGTTGGTCTTTGTCTACAGGTGGAGGAGCTTTTCTTTTAGCCTCTAGAAGATCACGTTTGGTTTAATTACTCAAGCAGACAACGTGTAACAGAGGCATTCTACTTCCTCTACACAAAATTGTATTCAAAACTTCTTTTAAAGCTAAGTTATGATGTTCTTTTGTGTCTCCAAATACTAACACACACATCATCTTGGAAATGCACAACATTTTTTGTACCTTTTAGGAACGAACCCATCATCCTTTGGAAGACTCCAGCAGCGGACGCTAAACCAAATGGCATCCTGTGAAACTGGAATACCCCCTCTTTTGTAATGAATGATGTTAATGGTTTAGACTCCTTATGTAATTTGATTTGGTGGTAAGCGCTGCGAAGGTCCAGTTTCGAGAAAAATCTTCCTCGTTTTAGTGACAAAATAGGTTCATTTATGTTTGGCAAACAAAAATTGCCAGCCACAATATTTTGGTTCAGAGTGCTTAAGTCCACACAGAACCTGTAACTACCGTCAGGTTTGCCTGTGATCACCACTGGCAAAATCCATCTGGAAGTCTCAATTTGTTCTATTATACCTTGTTTCACCATCTCATCAAGCATACCTTGTCTAGCAATAATGGGAGCCTTTCTTACCTTATGCTGCATCCAGTTTGAGTACAATTTTGTGCACATAACCTTTGAGCTCAGCAATCTCTTTGCAAATAGATTACATATGCTTTCAACAATAGTGTCAGTGGTGATCTCATCAACAACCATAACCTGATGTGCGGCTCTGGGATTTATGATAATATGTAAATCATATTGGTGTGCCCAACCTAGAATTGGTGGTCCCTTTTGCGCTACATAGACCTTCCCCCTCACACACCTGTTTCGGAATGAAATTTCAGTTCACATATATCAAATAATATCAATTTTCTCACCCTGATGCCCTCCAGAATTGATATCTTTGGGAAGTAAGTCAGTATCTGGCCAATTATATTTAAACAATTGTTGTGGAATGATAGTATAAAATGAACCTGAATCCACCATAAACTCAATTTCTTTTCCTTGCGCCTTAAAAATTGCTTTAGGTCTGAATCTCCTTACAGGTGTGGGTGTCAAATCACCTTCATCGACACATATAATTTTGTCTGTGCCTTCTACGTAATTCATACTTATTGTATTCTCCTCATTTTGTACCACAGCTACCTTAGGCTTATTGTATGATCTACACATCTTAAAGAAATGTCCCTTGTGACCACATTTTTTATACACTTTGTCAATATCATAACATTTTCTATAATCTGCTGTATGGTAGGTGCTAGCACATCTAGTACACATTCTCTCGTCTGATTTATTATAATCTACATTCTCCGTTGCATTGTTATTGTACTTTTTACTAGGTATACTTTTGTTTCCAAAAGCATCTCCACTTTTATTTTCATTCGCTGCATTAACATCTTCTTGTTCTACACTTGAGACCCCTGTTGCATTGTCTTTTTTTCCTTTTCCTTCATACACGCATCTGACTGCTCAACAACTTTGGGTATTTCTATAGCATTGCTCAATGTCGGGTTTTTCACAGCCCATAAGCTTTCTTGCATTATTTTATTATGACACTGAACTATCAGCTGATCCCTGATCATTTCATCTCTCATCCCACCAAATTGGCATTTAATGGATAACTCACGTAAACGTGTTACAAATTGATCTACTGTTTCATCACTTCTTTGGGGCTGCATATATACCGTATGTCTACATATGGCAATATATGACTCAAAAGGAGGGAGAAAGAAGGGGTTGTGACCCACTCAGCTTCTTTTTGGCAATATTCACCTCTTTAGCAAATTGTTACCTTAATCTCGCTTTTGCTTCTAAATATACATTAGTAATAGCTCTTCCTTCACAGTCTATAAAAACAGGTAGGAATTTAAATGCATGCTGCCCCTCCTTACCTAATGTACTAAGAAGTAATGCTTTTTTTCTTGCTGCACTAAAATCTTTACCATCCAGAGCTTCAATATAATTTTCAAATATTTCTATCCATTCATCCCACTCAATAGGAGGTTCACAAGGTTGTTGAAGAAATAGAGGTGGTGGAATTACAGCAACATCCATATTTATACCTTCTCTCTTTTTTGTTTCTATTACCACAAATAACACAGTTTAGTGTGCTTATCACTGTGGATGTAATCAAATACTAAGAAAGATATGCACTAGCATTTGGTGTGTATAACCCCACAACTTGCGTGACTATTGGTGTGCTTATCACCGAAGATTGCCCTTTTTTTTTCCTCTTAACCTAGAAGCAATGAATCTCCAAAATATTTTCTTTAAAAGTGTGAGTCAAGTAATTAGTTCTAGTGATGTACCTCGAGTGATATAAGTTCTTTATTTTCTTATTCCTTTTCCGTTGTGTTTCCTTTAATACTCCCTTAATTTCAAGCAAGACAAACTCAATAACTCGTATTTGCTGCTTTTCAAATTCAATATCGTGAAAGTATCCAAAATGGCTGACCAAAACGTCACCACATCCTTGATCTCAGCCCATGTACACGTTACAGCTTTCAATATATAGATTAGCTTGTAAACGTCACCACACATCTGACTTTAAGGTAAAATGGGCTCGAGAGAACAGAACGACCGGACACACGCAGCCGTGTACTTTCAAAAGGTAACTGCTACTCTCTAAATGGCAATTTCTCTCTGTGACATTTAGGTGCCGATTACGATCCGGTAAAAACCGGGTCCGAACCGTCGGTCGGAGCGTTTTCTCCGTCCGACTCGTACCCGGTCGTAAAACTTTACAAACATGGAATTACGATTCGCACGGAAACACCATTTCCGTACGAATTGTAAAAAACACCGACCGACGAAAATATACATACGAATGTGATCCGGGAATGCTGCGACGTGACGTCGGGACGCTTTCAGGCAGCGTTTCACGACCCAGGAACCACGATTCGAACCGACAGCAGTCCGGACGGCAATATTTTCACGGCACCCAAAAAGTGCCGGAAAAGCGAAGTATGTCACGAAACGACCAGAGTAGGTGGCCCGGTACGCGCTGTACCCCCCCCAAGCCCCCGTACGTTCGAGTCGACCCCCCAGCCCCCGTATGTATGCGCCGACCCCCCCGTGTATGTACACCCGTGTACGTGTCGAACCCCCCGTGTATGTACACCCTTGTACGTGTCGAACCCCCCCGTGTATGTACACCCGTGTACGTTCGAGTCGTACCCCCACCAGTGTATGTAGCGCTACGCGCTGGGGGTACGCTGGGGGTACGCACCGTACATACACGGGTGGGGGTACGACTCGAACGTACACGGGTGTACATACACGGGGGGGTTCGACACGTACAAGGGTGTACATACACGGGGGGTTCGACACGTACAAGGGTTTACATACACGGGGGGTTCGACATGTACAAGGGTGTACATACACGGGGGGTTCGACACGTACAAGGGTGTACATACACGGGTGGGGGTACGACTAGAACGTACACGGGTGTACATACATGGGGGGGTTCGACACGTACAAGGGTGTACATACACGGGGGTTCGACACATAAACGGGTGTACATACACGGGGGGTACGACTTGAACGTACACGGGTGTACATACACGGGGGGGTCGGCGCGTACATACGGGGGCTGGGGGGGGTCGGCGCGTACGTGCGGGGGCTGGGGGGGTCGGCGCGTACATACGGGGGCTGGGGGGGTCGACTCGAACGTACGGGGGCTGGTGGGGGTCGGCGCGTATGCGGGCACATGTCTCCATGGTTGCTATGAGAGTTCGGTGCGGACGGTGTTTTTTCCATACGGTTGTAACATCGGACGCACGGGATGGATTGTAATTCCGCGGTCGGACTTCACTTTTCACATTTGTACGGTAAATCGTCCGTGGATGTGTCGGACACATTTTCCGACCCGAGGACGTGTGGGGAATAATTCCCAATGCGATTCGTATGGACTTTTTACCATGCGAATCGTAATTGCAGTTTGTACGGCACTTGTACGATTCGTACGGTAAAAAGACCGGATACGAGTCGGGGAATTTTTTTTACCGGATCGTAATCGGCACCTTACTGTATTTTAAATCCGCAACGTGCACCGAAATATTGCTGCGATTGTATTGCGAAGAAAGCAGTCATGTACACCATTCACAACATTATTTTCTTTTCTTTCCTGTGCCCATGTATCCAACTTCACGCGCAATAATGTTTGCATATTAAGGCTGTACTATCCATCTTGATAGTAATTGATTAATTATTTCAGTCACGCATACATCTAAGGTCGATTCCTTATTTTTTTATCCGTTTCCTTCAATATGCTTGTTAACACGCATGGATTCTCTTTGCACCAACGGAAGATGATCATCACTCTGCGCTCCTTTACTTCTGCTAGCTGATCATCGCCATCTGTTGTGGTCAAAGATTGGTGGGAGGCTTGTTTGTTATTCAATATGTACTTTATTTGGAGCGCCAGAGAAACGTTGGTGTTCCCTGTCCAGCCAGCAGACAACTGACAGGCAAGGAACACAGCTATGTAAAGGTGCATAGCAACACTAGAACATACAATGGAATGTAATATTTAAAGCACCAGATGCAACACTATAAATCATATGAGAAGACAACAGGGTTCTTACCATAACTTTCACTCCATTATTAGTTTACCCAAATGAATACCCAATGATCTGTGAAGCTACAAGACACTTGAGAAACCACGAGGATTCATCCATCCTCTCTCATCATCTGCAAATTATTGAAACTTTTCTAACAACACTAAAAGATAGCAACATCAAAACCCATTAACACACTGTCAATGCAAAAAATCTACCTGAAGGTCTCCACCGCCAAAGTCATCATATTAACCAAGACCTGTACGGAATGGTTGAATACGATGTCAATGATTACCAGGATGTGTGCAGGCCTGACAATGACAATACCAATAAATGCAATATTACACTGGCTTAACGAAAATTGAGGGGGCCTCCCTGCACGGTGCGAAGAGGGGCCCCCTCCAGGCTCAATCAGTAGCTCTCTGGACAGAGTGCAGTGCCGAGGGGGCCCCCTGGAGCTTGGGGCCTCCCCCGCACCGCGGGGGCTCCGGGGGCCTGTGTTACACCCCTGCAATATTAATGTATGCCACAACCTATACCTGAACGACCATGCCAATGTATGTTATAACTTAGGCAAACTTAGCATGTCAATACCAGTAAGAACAATGTTAATGTATGATAAGAGAACTCTATGCACAATGTTGAGAGCGTTGATAAAAATAATACCAGTAACTGCCATAATATTATAGTAGGGGTGGACGGAGCTCGCGGAGTTGCACTATGTGGAAGTCCACGGAGTTGCATAAAAACTAGGCCTGGGCGGTAAATTTCGTTCCGTTCGCGGAATTTGCGGAATTTGGGTAATTTCGCGTTCTGCGGAGAACGCGAAATTGCCCAAAAATCTGCGTTCCGCGACTTCGCGAAATTTTTTGCTTGTTCGCGTTCTCATTATGCGTGTTCGCGAGATATTTCACCCCGAGCACGCAAACAGCGATCGCGAACAGGAAAAAAGTATCGCGAACAAGCAATTCCGCGTGTTCGCGGAATTTCTGCGTGTTCGCGGAGATTTTTTACCGTTTCGCGGAGATTTGCGTAACGCGATTACGCAAATTCCGCCCACCCCTAATAAAAACTCAGTGGAATTCCGCTCTGCTCTGCCCTACCCTAATATTTATTCCCACAAAAGCCTCTGACATTTTTCCATGATCTCGGTTCAGATGTGTTTCAATACCTGTTTCTTTATTGTTTCTGTAGACTGCCCATTCAAAAAGAAACTTCAAACTCTTCTGCTCCAAAACCAAGTCGGTCTAAGAGGCCTCGTTGGAAAGCAGATGACCCCATAGGCATGGGCAGTGCTGAAACTTGCTGCATCGTTCAGTCTTTCCAAGTAGCTATTAAGATTTGGTGCAAAGTATCCGCCTCTTCCAGTCAGAGATGTTGTAAATGAGATAAAACACAAGGACACATTTTCGACATGTAGAAAATATTTAAAACATAACTATCAAAAATAACGACTTGGCCTAAAAGCCAGCATTGCTTGGACCTCTCTTTACTGTGCAATGACAGATTAAAATGGAATGCCATCCTTTGCATTTCGCACCCCACCACCCCACTCCCTCCCCGATTCAGCCCCAAGTACATTAACATTCAACAGGGCATAGCTAACTACCAAACTTGTCCATTAATGTGACCGCTGACGGTGAAAGCATCCAGTTAGCATAAACATTATCATTTACATATCTTGAAAAGACAGAATGAGTGTTATCGAATCTTGTGGGCTGGACGTGGCTCTACTCTGGCCACTTCGGTGGGACTTGCCTAAAATCGAAAACAGATAATCTTTTCTGCACCGAAAAAAATGATCATGACATGTAAGGCCCTTGGCAAAGCCCCCGCCGACTTTAATTATCAGCATTTGAAGAAGCGTCATGCTCCTCCCTGTCTACAGGTTGTGATTATTCAGGGTACAATAGAGAGTTCAACTCTCCTACTATGAGCAGTGTTCCGCATTGTTCTCAGCATTCAAAATAACCCACCTTCCTGGTACGTCATCAAGTTACCCTCCTTGGAGCTGTGAGTGAGCTCGAGTGCAGGAGAGATGTGTCCTAGTCATACAGAGATATTGCTTCTGAACCTTGGCAGTTGTGTAATGTTGTTGCAAACATGCTTCAAGTGAACACAAGGGCAAGGCCACTAAGTATCACAAGCAAGGGACTCATAAAACAATCATGAACTCATTCTGATGTGAGTTGTCACTGCGGACAGGACCATTCTCAATTATAAATCAAAGGCATTCAGAAAAACACCTCTAGTTTGCCATTTGACTCGGGGAATTCATATTATGCCCTTGTGTTTCCTACAAAATGTAATCAAATGATGAGCGGCAGACATCTATGTATTTCCAGAAAGCATTGTTATTTGAAGCCACCTATGCCAGAAACTTTGTTTTTATAACCTATTTAATAATGTCCATTTGATGCTCCTTAAGTGCAACCCTTCTTCTTGCAAGCGCTAGATATATAGTAAGTGCCTGTTTATGGAGTCAACCACATTTCCCGAACCTTCGATGGAAGAAGTTCCAGTACCTAAACACTTCCTTTCCACCCCCTCTGCTACTCATAGGACCATGTTGTCCCACATTTCCTTGTAAGGCCAGCCCGCAACCCAAAATGCTTCCCCTTTCCACAATAAACCCACACACTGAAGTCATTTTGCCACATATGATAAAACTTCTATCATAGTAGATAAAATTGCACTGCCCTACATACCTTCTTGCCATGCCGGTGCCCGCACTGCGCGCAGTATGTGCCAAGAGATGGCTCATTAGCTCATCATAACTGGAGCAGGATGTGGTAACTCACAGCCATGTTATTGCCAGGCGGGGCACTCTTGGGGGGTTCTGAAGGTGCAGGGACAGGGAAAAAGGCAAACAGATGACACTTTCCCTCAGCGCTTGTGGCTTCAGTGCCGGTGGTCGCGTTTCCCTTTTTGGAGATGGGGAGGCTGCACTGAAGATTCCTTTTCCCTTTTGAGTAGAGCAGCGTTGGCTGGCTCTAGTCTGCACTGACACTGTTTAAATTACTATCCCCAATAGCAGGCTCACACCTACAATGATGGGGGTGGGCCAGCACCAGCAAAATTTGCTGCGCTTTGCAGGAGGTGGAGTAATTTTGCCGAACATCACAAACTCTGCCAGCGGAGCGGAGTTCACTGCCTACCCCAAATTTTTAGGAGTTCCAGTGAACTCGTATCATTGCAGTTGAATTCACCTAAGGTGACCTCTCCATCTACGTTGATTCAGAGATACGTGGTTAGACAAGCCTTACACCCTGCACCCATGCCTATCGAATACCAGGGCACATGTGGGGTCTCCCTAAACCTAAAGACAAATGCACACCCAGGGAAAAACCCTGATCGATCCCATGAACAGGTCCGAGGAAATTAGCCCAAATAAAACACATTTAGCCAAGGGCTCACGTTCTCCAAAGTACCACAAAGGTAGATGCCACATGTAGATAGAAGCACTCAAGCAATGCGAAAACGAAATGCACACCACATGTAGTGATCATGTGCGCCTCATGTCGGACATCTGAACTCACACACACTGGCCCACACTGGGTCTCCCCGAAGTCGAGAGCTCTCTGTGCCTTTGTCAGATGCCCGCGCTTGTTGGTTTATGACTGAGCTGCTTCTTGAAATATAGAAAAATGCTTTTATTGTGCCTCATGAACTGTAATGACAGCGGCCAAAACTTTGCACACCTAGAGACTTTGAGCAGATGCACTCTGTCAAGGCTCACCCAGCCGCAGCATTTAATTAAACCAACTCGGTCCTGTTTTGCCAAACACCTCTTGTCTTTTCATTCACTTAAGGTAAACTCATATCCGAGCAACACCTTACTAATGCACAACTACATTTTAAGTGTGTATCTGATATTGTACTGAAACCAAAGGTCTCATGCAGAGGTGAATGTTTTTAGGACGTCTGTTGAAAATCAGAGGGTGTCCTGTCTCCCATTTTCTAGGTGTCTTATCCTTTACTTGAGGTAGTCTAGCTGCTATTTTTCTGTGAAAAACTCACAAAAAAACCTCTTCATGTGCCAAACATACTTGCAGGAATAATGAAGATCGCACCATGCTACCTGTTGCTGATGGGAGCCACTGACTCTGAACACTTTGGTCCACAACTGTGATCAAAGAAAAATCAGCAGCGGTCAGCACAGGTAAGAGTGATGGGGTGGGGCGGGGGCTCGGTGGGGGATGGGTAAGTCATCATATGACGTGAGAAGTTAAATTAATTAAATAAATAAATAAAACCACTTACCTTCTGCTCGCTGCATCGCGGACTCAGCGATGTGCCGAGCGCAAGGTAAGTGCTTTTTGAAATGTTATTTTATTTCTCCAGTCGTATGTCGACTTACCCGACCCCCACGCTGCCCTGCCCTGCCTCACCACTCTTACCTGTGCCGTCCACCACTCAAGGAAAGGGCATTTGGCAGGTTTGAGAGAGATCTGATGTAAAGATGTTCAGATACTGCCACTGTCATGATATGCTCCTTAGTTAATGTTGTCTAGTAATTGTTCTGACTGGACTATTTGAAACTGATAGAATTAACAATAGGTATTGATGACACACTATCTTTATGGATAACCCTTTCTGAAATGGATGCACACGGACTAAACATATGTAGCAATCACAGTGTGAGCTTGGTACGATGTGAACTGTATGGCACCAAATCTGTGGAAGTTCCCATAGATTGTTTTACAAGAATGATTAATCATCTCGAGTTCCAAAAAGAGCTTATAACTTTTGTAATACGTGTCGTGCCTTTATATGTATTTTTTTCTTTCGGTTTGCAGTTGCTGGATTTTCCGGCTGAGGACATGGAGTGTCTGAGCAATAGGAACGACTGCATAGTGGAAGTGTCTTAGGCAAGTATAGGGTGTAGCGTGGCTGGTAACTAAGTAGTATATGATGGTCAGAGAAAATGGAAGTGATAGAGTCAGACCTGCAGGATCATTGAGAGGCTGATTGTTTAGGTTCTGGGGATATTCAACGTGCACGACTCAGAGTAAAGTCCGTGCGAAGTATCTTGGGCGATATATTTAGCCAGCCATCGGTGTGCTGTGCGTGGCAGCGTCCTGTCTGTATCCGACCACGGCACCTCAGTATGGCCGCTGTAAGATACTTCACACGGACTTCACTCTGAGTCGTGCACGGTAAATATACCTGTTCCGAAGCTACTACTGCACATGACTTTTCCCAGCCAGACTCAGGCTGGGACGGAATTATAACCAGCCAGAAGGCTCCAATGATTTTGGCATACTCATTAAGCCCTGAAGAAGTCACGGGTCTCTTGGCCCGATCGACGAAACACGTGTTGGCTGGAGTTTCCTCAACAAGAAACCATTAAACAAAACATTTATAATATTTAGTAATTTCACTGAAAGTTCTCCGCTTTAACGGTGGAAATACTTACGGCCAGAAAATTCCGACCAGACAAGCAAAGAGGTCTAAGTCAGTTACAGCAAGAGTGGTGGTTCCCTACTATGAAGTCTAAATGACTTTGCAAGTGTCCTCTTCACAAAATGTTGTGGTTAAGCACAGATCCAACAATGACTGAACAATAGAAACGGAGATATATACTGGCTACAATCCACCCTCCTGCCAGTGCAATCTTGCTCGTCATTTTTGCAAAACACCAAGGAAGTACAATCAGGATTTGTATTTTTATTTTATGTAAAGCATGGTGTTCACCAGACGTATATCTTGGAACATTGTTTCAGCTTATATTGTTGAAGAATGTAAAAAAACACTTCCTGAAGCATGCGCCTGACAAGCAATCCAGGGTCTTGTTGGGCCCCATCTAAAATGTGCAATGTTCTGTGTGGCAATATCCCACCTTCTATCTTCTCCTCCTTAAATAGGGCTGCGCATATTATTATACATTTTATTTCAAGAATGAATGAATCTAACCTTAATGAACAACATGAGTTTTCACCTCAAGGTCGGCATCATCTTCAAAAATGTGTAATATTTAAATACATCAAGAATATGTATATATGGCAGCAAACCTGCCGGAACTTAAAAAGAATACATCTTGTACTTTAGATGTAAATTCCAAATTTTCACGCCTAGAAACCTCAGAACTTGCGACTATATCACAGGCCAAGTGGTTAAATGAAGGTGATCTGGTTAGAGGTTTTGGAGAGGAGTGTTTCTTCAACTGCGAGTAGGTGGAAATATCCACAGGAAGAGACTTAGGAGGATATGTACAATGAAGTGGCGGAGCGTGTCGTTAGCCACCTTGCCTTAACGACACACTCCGCCACTTTGGAAACGCTAGGCTGCACCATATTTACAAGAATGTGGTGCAGGCTTGCGTTTCCCCTTGCGATAGCGCCAAGTTCGAGGTGCTAAGTTTAACAACTTAGCGCCAACAGAGGCATCCTCTGTGTGCAGGGGAGTATTGTTTATGTGTAAGAAGGTGTCCCTTCCTGCACATAAACAATCCTAAAATGCCATTTTGTAACTTTCATGTGTGCTGCTTCATGCAGCACACATGAAAGTTACAAAATGGCATTTCTTTAAAAGGTTTATTCATGTACAGGAAGGGACACTTTCTTGTACATAAACAAACCATGGCATTTTGCTTTTTCCATGTGTGCTGCACTAGGCAGCACACGGGGAAAAAGCAAAAACGAGGAGAAATAATTAATTTCTCCTCGTTTCGCCAAATTAAGACCAGGATTTTCCCGGTCTTAATTTTGTCACTGCCTCCTATGTACGCCATCCTTGTACATGGGGGGCAGCATCAAATACAATGAGTGTTACGGTGGAACGTCCACCACAACACCCACTGCACGCCCCTTTCACGCTAAGTTAGCGTGAAAAGGTGCCTTATGTACAAGGCACCGTTAAGCCACGTTAAGTGGCCTAACGCTGCCTTGTACATTAGGCAAGGCCCCGTATCGCCACGGGAACGTCACAAAAAGTGACTTTCCAGTGGTGATAGGGGCTTGCACATATGCCCCTTGGTGTTTAATATTATGCTCAGAGGTTAAAATCATGGTGGACCCACTCAGACATTCATCCTTGTGAGGTCAAAAAAATGCAATTTATCTGGTTATCAGTAACCATCTGCTATTCAACGTCAAGGTACTTTAAGGCATTAACCTGTGCATTCACAAATATACTTTACATGTCATGTTTAAGAATGTGCTCCAGGTGGATGAGCCTACAATTTAAAAGCTACAGCCGTGCCAATGGTCTGTCTTGACTCTAACCCAAACAGTGAAAATATTTGACATGTAAATTATGCAGCAAACGTCATGCAAAATATGATAAAGTAAAACAAATGTAAAAGTGCATTTTTTCACCACATAGAAGGTGCAATATGCAATCAAGTCACGAGGTAAGTGGGCCACCTAAAGTAAGTGTATGCACGTAATGTCACAATATGTCACATTATGCGCTAATGTCACACATGCAAGCGGGCACTATGCCCACTTGTATGTGTCACATCCAGGACCAATATGTTTGAGTGCTAAGTGACTTTGGGCCTCATGTAGGTAGCTAAATACCGGTCGGTAACGGCCGAAATTCGGTAAATATCCCGTTACCGACCGGTATTTAGTCAAGTGAGATGTAGGAGGCCAAAAACCAGTTTTCGGTAAATATGAATCGGTAAATACCGATTCATGATTACCGAATTCAAAAAAACCGATTCATATTTACCGAATACATATTTACCGAATCAGTAAATAAGAAGTGGTAAAAATGAGAAAAGAGATGTAGGTAAATTCGGTAATTAAGAAATCCATGAAATTCGGTAATTAAGAGTCGGTAATTAACACAGATTGAAAGCAGGTGGTAAGCATCAACAGTGCACATAAGCAATCCCAAAATGCAACAGCATGGACAACATGGCCGCTCTGTATGTCATTGCAAGGCGCCTACGTCTACAGGCAGCAGGACTGAGGATTTGGAGACGGGAGGAACGCATTTACAGACAGCGCATCACACTCTTCCAACTGACTGAGGATGAGATACATGAAAGGTACAGGCTACACCCCCAAAGCATCATGGACCTGATAAGGGACCTGCACCCACTCCTGGACCAGCCAACATGAAGGGCGCATGCCATACCACCACATGTGCAGGTGCTCTACAGCCTACATCTACTCGCATCTGGAAGTTACCGGGGGTGATAGCTGCGGTGGGTGGTGTATCCCAGAGTTGCCTGTCCCGTTTCTTCAGGAAGTTCCTGGATGCCATGATGCAGAGAATGCACCACTACATCAGCTTCCCAATCACACAGGATGAACTGCAGAAAACCAAAACAGACTTTTATCACATGGCACAGTTCCCCCATGTCATAGGCTGTATTGATGGCACACACATTCCAATCTGCCCACCAGCTGCCACTGAGCACATCTACAGGAACAGAAAGTCCACCCACTCCATAAATGTGCAGGTAATCTGCGATGCAGGGAACATAATCACTGATATCGTAGCTAAGTTTCCTGGGAGCACCCACGACTCCTTCATCTTCCAGAACAGTGGGATCTACACACGACTGCTTGCCGGAGAATTTGGAGAAGGATACCTGCTAGGTAAGTAACAGTGATGCTCCATTCTACTAAGTGCAAATCATCGTGTATTGAGGTATGTGATTGATGGTACTCTCATACTCACCTAGGCGACAGTGCATATGCCGTGCGGTCATTCATCTTCACTCCCTACCTACACCCATCAACCCAGAGTGAGAGACGATATAACGTGGCACACAAATCTACACGCAACGTGGTGGAGCGCACGTTTGGACTATTGAAAAGCAGGTTCCGCTGCCTCCACAAAAGCGGAGGCGCACGCCAGTACACACCCATCATCTGTTGCAAGATCATTGCCACTTGTGCAATGCTGCACAACCTTGCCACGAAGAGAGGTACAGAGGTGGAACTAACAGATTTTGAGGACAATGAGGATGATTCAGGTCAGCCAGAGGCCAACGCTGCTGGAGTGCCAACAGCAGCAGATGGGAGAGAGAGACGGGCAGAGATCACATGCAACTATTTCTGAGTAAGTAAGGGGACTCAGACAGTTGTTGTATGTCATGACGTAGTTTTATAATGCGGCACTACGCCACAACACCAAGATTATGCCATTCTGGCAACATTGCGTAATTACAAGTAGCAAGTCCAGGGTTACGTCACCCAATTGTCTTTGGCTATGCGGTGCTGCATTAATGTTTGCGGCCACGCGCTACAGTGTGGGTTGGCACAGATTGAGCCTCCTCACTAGTGCCAGCCCCATGCCGCCTGCTGCTCCTGCGTGTATCTGGGACCGGGGGTGTTATGCTGCTCCTGCTGCTGGTGTCGATGCTTTCCGCAGCATCCCCTGCACCAGTTGTGGCCGCCTGACTTGTCAATCGCACCTCCAGTGCACTGGTGACCTGCACCATCCCCCTAGAAACGTCGCTGCTGCAGTGTGTCAGGCCCTCCTGCATAGCCACAGAGCGCCGGCAGAGTAGTGAAGTGGCAGTTGCCAGCCGGTTGAGTGCCCTGGTATGACTGTCTCTCCTCTGCCGTTCCCTGCGCCGTGCAGCTGTGTCTGCGTCATACTTGCTGCACAACAGCTTGATGGACTGGGACATGTCCCGCATGCCCGCTGCCATGTCACTCATCCCCACCACCATTGCGCTGATGTTCCTGTCCATGTTGACAAAAGTGGTTTTCAGTCCCCGCATATGCCGCTGAACTGACATAACTGCCTTTGTTTGTAGGCGCTGTTGCTTCAACATGTTGCCCTCGAGCCCCGAGAAGACCCCATGGCTGTTAACGTCTGCTGGTGGACTCTGCACCCGCGACCTGCGGCGCCGTCTTGCACCCGTGTGTGCTCCCTGTGAGGTGGAGGGCACAGTGGCATGGCTCCCATCCTGGGGCATAGTGCCCCTGCTGTCGTCAGATGAGGTCTGTAACGCTCGCAACCTGGCAGCAGCATGCCTCCTCGACCTCACAAATGCAGGCAGTGATGTGGCCGGTGACTCAAGCATGAGTGGTGATGCTGGCTGTGGTAGTGGTGATGCTGGCTGTGGTAGTGGTGATGCGGGCTGTGGTGGTGGTGATGCTGGCTGTGGTAGTGGTGATGCTGGCTGTGGCAATGATCCCTGGGCAGAACTTGTGCTTTCCAGAGCTGACCTGTCTTGCCGGTGTGCCCTCTCTCCTGTAGCATGTGCAGTCCTGCGCGATGTTACATCTGTGGACAGAAATGCAACATCAGCTCAGTGTACCTGAAGGCCTGCATTGCAAGCATCACAATACATTTATGTAACACTCTCACATTGTCCTCTGCCTGCTTTTGGCTAATGTGTGTACCATGCATTGTTGTTCTGTGCTATTCAGTTCATGGTTGGGGTTTCCCTGACTACATCTCCCATAATGCATTGCCTCTCTGCACTAACACATGGACTGGAGTGGGATACTCATTTCACAATGGGGATGTGGGATAGGGGTAGGGGGGGCTACATTGCTGTGCATTCGTCTTACCTTGTTGGGTGGCGGCTCTGGCAGAGCTGTCGGCATCCCCAAGCACCACGACGCTCTCTTGCTCTATTGTGTCCTCCACCAGCTCCTCCAGTTCGGTGAGGGCAGGTGCCCTGTTAATTCCACCTCCTGTCCGGCTGGCCTCCTTCTGTAGTTCCCCCATCTTCCTCTTTGTGACGATCCTCAGGTCGTACCAGCGCTTTTTAAGTACCTCAATGTCCCTGGGGGTCACTCCAACAGCATTGACCTGCGCCTGGATTCCCAGCCATATATTGCGCTTCTCAGACTCTGGCACTTGCAGGGACTGCCTACCAAACAGCTTCTGGTGCTGCTTCACCACCTCCTCCACTAGCACCTGGAGTTCCTTGGGGCTGAATTTCTGCTTCCTCCTCCTTTCCCCTCCATCTCTCTGTGTCCTCTGGCTGGACATTGTGATTTTGAGCTGCACAATCAGACACTGGCTCCCTGCCTCTCCTCTGCACTTCCAGCCTCTCCAGGGTCTGTTGATTGTGTGCACCTGCCTGGGTGTGGCCACTTCCTGGTTGGGTGGGGTGTGGTTGCACAGGATTGGCTGTTTCATCCAGTCATGTGTTTTCGTTTTTCCGATTCGGTAAATACCGATTCGGTATTTACCGATTCGGTAAATACCACTTCGGAATTTACCGATTCGGTAAATACCACCTCGGTATTTACCGATTCGGTAAATTCCGATTCTTGAATACCGAATGTTACCGATTCGGTAATTATTACCGAATTATTACCTACATATAACTTACCGATTCATAAATACCGATTCGGTAAAGTTCGGTATTTAAGAATCGGTAAATTATATTTACCTACATGAGGCCCTTTGTCACCTTTTTACGCTCGAAACATTGGTCCGCATTCAGTAGGCGATGTATCAGTTAAAACTGACACATCGCCTCTAATTTTGATGCACTGCGGAGTGGCGTCGGTTTTCATGCCAACTCCAGCAATGCGCCAAAAAACCCTGCGTCATGGTGCGCCGTGTTGACACTTTTTTCCCCAAAATTTATGTTTGGACTGAGATTATGAGAAAGTGTTTACAATTGGAATTGTGAAGGTTAAGATATCAAACTGTTACCTTCTTATTTCATTGTATGTATCATTTTGAGTACCCTTCATGAAACTTCAAGATAAAATTGACTATTTTTAGATATACCCGTGATTTTGCTGCTTATTTAAAGTATATCTGTGTGAAGATTGATTTCTAAGTATAAAAGAACTTTGTTGTCAAAATAACCTTGAATAATTCATTAGGCAGGCAAATATTAAATCTGCATCTAACTAAGAAGCGAATAACCAAACTAAGTACTCTAATAAATCCCTTGAAGGATCACATACCTGTCCATTTATTTTGGCCAAGCCCTCAAGGGTAGATTGGGTTGTCCATTACATTTACCAGTATTGTAAATACGGCGCATCCATGGTGGCACACGAGTTTCTCCCGCAGGTGCAAGAAAACTGACACATTGCTGCTTTCACGCTGCGATGCGTCAGTTTCTTGTAAATGAGGCCCTTAGTTTGTCAGTCATGAATATCTAAATGAATGGCTTCTCCAGGTAGGGTGCATTTTGAGGAAAGACAGTAGTGCTATATGATGGGTTACGCTCCTTTCGTAATTCTGTGCCACCTCACGGTATTTTCATGTAATTTGGCATAATTACACTAAAGTAAAATAGGTTGAGTTATGCCCTCCCCCAAGTGTAACCAAGCTGCCTTCTGTTCAAGATACTCTTAAAATAGTGGGTGTTTTTCACAAAAATTAGAAACTATCATTTTACTGGAACTGAGTTTATGTTTTGGAAACAAACCAATTGTATTTGTTAGCATAATTTATGAATTTTCCTGACCAGAAAAGGTGATGTTTGGGGGCAAAATGATTGCACTAGTGCTATGTGAAACTCCAATATGTAAGATTATCATAAACAGTCAGCTTTATTAGCTCACGAGGGCACTCTAGCCCCCCGTACTGTCTGCAGATTATAGGACTGTGTGCTTCTAAACATCCATGCACCCTGCCCCTTCCAATATGTTTTTGAGTCACTACATAGGAACAAGGATCTACTTGAGAGAGCTAGAAAAATAAGCACACCATTAAAATGTAGCTATATGCTAATGTACGTGATAGGCCACTTGCCATTGTATTTTATGAAGTCTCTTTATCACGTATAGCATTTTAGAACGTGCACCATTTTAAGACTCATTTATGAGACATTTCTTGGGGCAAGTAAATCTTCAACACTTTTGGGAAAGGCCAGGCTTGCTTAATATTCCTTCGAAGCACTGGAACATTTTACAAGTGCCCTTAAAGATTCTAATTTGTTAGCACATTATGATGATATTAAAGTTGCCTATATTATCCCTAGAATTTTGGTGGCATAGCTTGTATTCAGCAATGCATCCTGGGTAGCGAAAATACTAAGTGTGCATGACTGTTTTACTGGCCCTCTCGGGCTGGCAAAAGCGTCATGCAAACTTCAGTGGGCCTACCACTCTTCCCCCTGCCCTGCTCTGTGAGCAGAGCAGCACCACTCCACCTGCCTAGCTGCCACAGCAGTGCAAAATAAAATGATAATAACATCAAGTTATTATAATTTTATATTTCCTTACTTTCACTGCTTCAAAGCAGTGGGGCGACACTCCACCGCCTTAGCGGAGGAGCCGCCACTGGCCCCTTGTGTTAAGAGAACCTGCCTGGGCAAATTTCAAATGGTAACAAAAATGTTGCCTCCTCACATCAAATTCAAATTCCAATTGTGCTTGACATGTTGACATGTAGAGTTTGAAGTTGAACTCCATTCTACAGATTTCACATTGCACCTTAAGAATTCAGCAGCAAGTAAACGTCTCCAGCCCATAAAAAAGAAAGGGCAAAGCTTAGCAATAGTTAATTTCATAATTATTGTGGCAGCTTGGTTGTCCAAGGGCATTTTTAGCAAACCACTGGATGCTGTGAAAATGTTCTCAACCTGCATATCCAAATATTCTCCCCATAAGTAGGGGAATTAACAGCTGATATCTCTCACCCTAGTGTGTCACTTTGGACAGGAAACTTGTTTTGTGCTCCACTGCCAGACCCCAAGGTCCATCTGGAGGCATAGGGTCCAACTACAGAGGACCAGTCTACAGACGTTCCAGGGAAACTCTCTTGTCCAGGGTCAGCAGCAAGTTCACCATCTACTGTTCTCCAGAGGTAGTGGTGCAGCCAGTGTCCCTTCACTCAACAGTGGGGTTCATCTACACAGGGTGAATTATTTTGTGTCTTCTACAGGCTCAGTGCTTCTCAGAGCTCTTTTCCTGAGCAAGGGTATAATAGTGGGGGTGAAAAGTTCTAGAATGCAGGATTCTCAGCCCAATCTAAAGATGCTACAACATCCCCCACCCCTAATACACCCCCTTCACACAATTTTAGAATTTTTCTGAAATACCAAATTCAAACTTTGGTCAGCCACATTACCCACCAGAGAAATAGGGCTATTTCTTTTTGGTTGTGCAATTAAACTGTAAGGCCTCTACAGACCAAAATCAATGTATTGCAGGTCCATCTTTGACAGGCTGCCTGTGCACAGATACCATGCAGTTAAACAGTTATTTATGCTGAGCCCACACAAGGGTGAACACACGTGTGTACAGAAGATTACATGTATCCAGCGCATAGCTTTTTAACCCAGTGACCTACCAGTGGACCATATTTTAATCGGCATGCATTGGTGATTAGTACTGTAGTCCATGTTAGCAGAGCTTACAGAGTGAGACTCAGTTAATGACACTCACTCCCAGCAGAGATCCAAAAAGCAGTTGGTTCACAATAAAGAAATCTGGGGGGGGGGTTGAAGCAGGTTAGAACCCAATCCTTCATGTGACCCTTATTGCACATTGAAGGGACATTACCTGAATTAGTTTAAAGACCTACATCTCCATGTAAGCTGACTCTACCATTCTACACTGCCACCAAGCTGAGTGCCTTTCATCATCCCTGTTGTTTTTTTAGACCACAGGATGGAGCAGTAACAGCACTGCAGATGTCTCCCTCCTCCCTTTGAGGGCTTCCCACTTAGAGTGGAGCAGTGACAAGCAAGTCAATGACCCTTTGCTGGACAGCAACTGGTCAATTTGGTCCCTGCCCAACAAAACAATGTATACATCAACTGCAAAGCTAGAGCCTTGCTTTCCCCAACTTTAGGGACCTGCAGATGTGAGGGCCGAGGGATTACAGTAAACGTGACCTGTCCTAAGGCATTCCATCTGTTCCCACTCAGGTCATCCCTCCATGTCTCAAAGTGAGGAGAGACACTATGTCCTAGGGACACAGGCAGAGGCATAGCCATTACACAGAGACAGTAAGCAGAGATTCAACCTTTCAAACATCTATTCATACACTCCTATTAAGAAGCAACTAACAGAACAAACCATGCTGTCTAATATCAAAATAAACCCAAATTGGGAATATAATCTTATTTCAAATCATGCCTGGGTACTATTGTGCTCCTCATACATGCCTACAAAGCTCTGCATGATGCGGGACCTGTGTACCTTAACCATCGCCTCACATTCCACGCACCCACCACTGACCTTTGTTCCACTCAACCAGCCCTGGCCACAGTCCCACGTATTCATAAGACCACGGCCGGAGTAAGATCCTTCTCCTACCTGACAGCAAAGACCTGGAACACCCTACTTCTACACCTCAGGCAATCACTGTCACTTCATCAATTCAGGAAGAGTTCAAGACCTGGCTCTTTGACTGAACTGCAGCACCTTTGACAGATAAGCAGCATCCCCCCAGCACCGTGAGACCCTTACGAGTGAATAGTCTTGCTTTACAAGGCACTTGATTGATTGATTGGTTGTATTTGATAAACATGCGAGTGAAGATCGTCCATTCAATGTATTTCTAGCATTTATTTATTTATTTATTTATTTATTTATGGGTTTGTAACGCGCCGGCATCACACCCGAAGGTGTATCTCCGCGCGGAGCTGTAAGGAACAGTCAGGGCAGCGCTCCAACTAGAACAGAGTGGTTTTAAGGAGTTTCCTAAAGGCCAGGTGGCTAGAGCAATCTCTGAGAGAAAGAGGAAGATTGTTCCACAGACGAGGGCCCCTGATGGAAAGGGAGCGACCCCCCTGTCTGGTCTTGTTGTGTCTAGGAACCTGAAGTAGCAGCTGATTGCTGGACCTTAGAGTGCGGGAAGGGCGGTGGTATACAAATTTCTCCGCAAGGTGAGGTGGACCGAGATTGTGAAGACCCTTGTGCACCACACAGCAAATCTTGAATTCCACCCTTTTCCGGATGGGGAGCCAATGGAGGGCCTTGAGGAGGGGCAAGGATGGGGTTCTAGGGGGGGCACTGGTTACCAGGCGGGCCGCAGTGTTTTGAACCACCTGAAGTCTGTTAAGCACTCCTTCGTTGGCTGCTAAGAATAGGCCATTGCAATAGTCCAGGCGGCTCAAAACGAGGGCCTGGACCAAGGTCTTTCTGGTGTGGTCTGGTAGAAGGGGGAACACCTTCCGAAGGAGGCTAATAATGTGAAAGCAGGAACCTGCCGTGATGTTGGCATGATGAGCAAAGGTGAGATCATGATCAAGACGGACCCCCAGGTTTTTCACCACCTGTTTAGGGAGTGGGGCCTGACCCAGACTGGAGGGCCACCAGTCAGGGGTCCACAGGATTTTAGCCCCTCCGAATAGCATGACCTCTGACTTTCCCACATTACACTGGAGAAAGTTCCGGGCCATCCAGCTGGCGATCGCAGTCATGCCGTTGGAGAAAGCTAGTCTTATCTCCGGGGTAAAGTTTTTAAAAGTAAACAGCAGCTGCGTATCGTCAGCGTAGGAGATGGGCATGAACCCGAAAGACCTCACAATGTTAGCCAGAGAGGAGACATATACGTTAAACAACGTAGGGCTAAGACAGGAGCCCTGTGGGACTCCTCTGGTGATACTGGCCGAGGGGGAACTGAAGGAACCCATATTCACCTTCTGGGTGCGTTCAGAGAGAAAGCTGGTAAACCACGCCAAGGCGGCTTTCTCAATGCCGATCTCCTTTAATCTGGTCAGGAGAATTGCGTGGGATATGGTGTCGAAAGCTGCGGACAAGTCCAGCAGCACCAACACCACTGACATCCCTCTGTCCAAGGACAGGCGTATAGCATCCGTGATGGAAAGGAGCGCCGTCTCGGTGCTGTACCTGGGCCTGAAACCCGACTGAGAGTGGTCCAGACAGCCGGCCTGCTCAATAAAGCTGGAAAGATGGTGATTAACATGCTTCTCCGTCAGTTTGCTGATGAACGGCAAGAGGGAGATAGGCCTCAGATTAGTCATGTCAGACCAAGGGATGGAGGTGTTTTTCCTAATAGGCTTGACCATGGCCTCCTTCCACTCCCGGGGGACCAGTCCCTCAGAGAGGGAGCAGTTGATCACCGTCTGAATGGAAGGGCTGAGGACACTCCCAATGTGGTGCATGATACGGGCAGGAACAGGGTCCACTGGGCTGCCTGACTTAATTGTCCCGATCAGGGAGTTGACTTGGTCCAAGCTGATCTCGGGAATAGAAGACAGTGCAGCGGAGACAGCACCGATTGTGCCGGGCTGGGGGCTGAAAGAGGGGACCGTCTCCTCAATTGGTGGACTAATTTGGGAGATGTTATGATAGATGGAATCGATTTTATTTGCAAAAAACTCAGCGGTATCCTCACACAGTTTTTGGGTCAGCATTTCAGGACTGTCACAGGCGACGGGCTTGGTAAATGTGCAGAGAACCTGGTAAAGTAGTTTAGGATCATTGCCAGCCTCAGACAGTTGGGAGACAATGTAGGATTTACGGGCAGCTCTGATGTTTTTGTGGTAAAGTCTCATCGCTGAGCTATAGCGTTCTTTATCGGTCATACTGCGTGAGGTTCTCCAGGCTTTCTCCAACTTCCTGCAGGCCTTTTTCTCCTCACGCAGTAGGTCCGAGTACCATGGTTCCTGCCTGCGGTCAGAGCGCCGATTACAGCGCCTTAAAGGAGCAATTAGATTGACAGCCGTGATCAAGGCCTCGTTGTATTTGGACAAAGCCGAACTGGTGGAGTCAGAAGGGAGAAAATCGGGAGGTACAAAAGTAGCTCTAAAAGTGTCAGCAGACATTTTATACCACTGCCTGCGCCATAACGGAAGAGGAGCAAGTAGGGGGCGTTCTGTAAAAAGAACGGGGAGGGAAAAATTAATTACAAAATGATCAGTCCATTCCACCTGCGTAGGAGGATAACACGACAGGAGGTGCGAATTGGACATGATTAGGTCGAGGGTATGACCGGCCCGATGAGTCGGACCTTGGTTGCACTGTTTAAGACCAAGGGTAGATAGATCAGCCAGCAAGTTGCGTGCATCTGCATTATCAGCCACTTCGCTGTGGACATTGAAGTCTCCAAGGAGTACAAAATTAGTTCCTATAGTAATATAAGGAGCCAATGTCTCCAGAAGGAGAGTCGAAGCCTCCCCACAAGGGCCAGGGGGACGGTACACCAGTGCTCCCTTCCAGCAAGTTTGTGACAAGGAACCTATTCTGAAAACAAGGACTTCAATGTCCTTAGTACAGCATTGGTCGAGGAAGGTAACAGTAAGAGTGTCCTTATAGATTACTGCAACCCCGCCGCCAGTTTTGACAGGGCGGTCAAGCCTAAGAATCTTGTACCCCATGGGGATCCCCAGGGTAATGGCAGGGACCAGATGGGGTTTGAGCCAGGTCTCTGTGCAAAAGCAGAAATCAGGGCGGGCCGAGTGAATTAAGTCCCAAACCTCCGAGTGATGCTTCGGGAGGGATCTTATATTACATAATATGCTATTGCCCTTAGGAGACCAGGAACACAAGTCACCAGGGGTCAATGTGCCTGAAAGGGGGGGGCATGTGTATGACTGATAGTGGCAGTGCCTACATGAGAAAGGGCCCTCTGGACGAAAATCAGGGTTCTGAGCGCAACCTTTCAGCGGAGGGTCCCACAATTTACGAAGGTCATTGGAAGAGTACCTAAGTCTGTTGGAACCGCCAGCGTAAAGAGCCTCGATAGCAGGGGTCATGGCCCCTGGCCCCGTGCGGTCACGGACGGGCACAGACGGGCTCCTCTCTGGCTCGTCTCAGGCGCGACTAAGGCGCCCCCTGCGCGCAATCGCTGCGCGCTTGGGCGACGAGAGGGCTTAAATGCCCTGCCTGATGCAGACCGCTAGAGCGCTGACAGCGCGAAAGTGTGGGTGGGGTCACTGGCTCTTCCTGTCCCGCCCTCCGCTCAATCGGCACTGGTTGCCGTGTCGGACCGGGGCGGGGCAGGGGAAGAATCGAGCACAAGCCCTCAAGGAGTCAGAACGCAGTAAGTATGGCCAAAGTGTTTTAAAAATATCGCAATAACAAGTTAAAAGCTAGACAGTGCAAGCATACACCAACAGGTACTGGCTAGTGGGGAGCGCAGAGCGCTGTTCCAATTACAGCAGGTAGTAAAGCGGGTCGGGGAGACTCTGCCACCGTCCTCCCTTCCGCAAGCTCCCGCTGCTCCTCGCCGCCTTAAATGCCCTGCCTGATGCAGACCGCTAGAGCGCTGACAGCGCGAAAGTGTGGGTGGGGTCACTGGCTCTTCCTGTCCCGCCCTCCGCTCAATCGGCACTGGTTGCCGTGTCGGACCGGGGCGGGGCAGGGGAAGAATCGAGCACAAGCCCTCAAGGAGTCAGAACGCAGTAAGTATGGCCAAAGTGTTTTAAAAATATCGCAATAACAAGTTAAAAGCTAGACAGTGCAAGCATACACCAACAGGTACCGGCTAGTGGGGAGCGCAGAGCGCTGTTCCAATTACAGCAGGTAGTAAAGCGGGTCGGGGAGACTCTGCCACCGTCCTCCCTTACGTTCTGTGATGGGAAACAATAATAAAGAATAAAGAAAAGTGAAATTATCATGTGCCATAATAATGTGGCATGATTGATGATACTGAACTACTTTTCTTGAGTATCAGGTTTGAAGTTTGATAAGGACAAATCTTTATTATTCCCACTCGGTGCACTGACATCTGTTGAAACGTTCTGAGCTGCCCATTCCATGGGAGGGAGTATTTTATTGATATTTGGGTTTCTATAACACACTGAAAGCCTGCTGGTATATTGTCCATACACACAAGTACTGGTTAATCTAATGAAATCCAGTGACTTCTGAGAAACACAACCCATATCGCTCTCCTGCAGAGGAACATTGGCCAAGACAATAGTGTTACCTAGGTGTCCATATTTATTTCAATGCTGGATGCAATACGGTCTCTATTATTTCAGAAATTAATTTTCACTGTTTCAGAAATATTTTCGAATATAAAAATAAGAAGAGTTGAGTTCGAAACTCTCAATCAATAAAATAAAGATTAAGGGCAGCGTACGCCTCATAGAAGGAGTTATTTTTCAGCAGTACAGATTCAATCCAGGGAGGAACTGTTCTCTGAAGAGAGATGGCTGGATACCAGACTCATGAGAGACTTAAGGTCCTGTACAGAAATGTTATCTCTAACAGTCAATACGAATCAAAGGTTTATTGCACAGTGAGCCACATCTGATTAGAAAGGTGGTAACACAATGGATGAGTATGGTTTGTAGGCATGCTATCAAGGTGTTTTATGCACTATAAGTGAGCATTGTACCCATATGGGGACCTCTACATGCGTACAGAACTTATCACATTTAGCGATGAACAGGAGTCGTTGGCATTGCTCTTGTCTCACTGTTTACAATAGCAAAGGTTAGGAAAAGGAGCAGGGAAGAAATGGCACACTACTCAAGACACGCATACTCCAAATGCATACAGCTGTCATGTTGTTGGATAAATCCTTGTATAAGGGAGCAATAATATCACTAGATAAAGGAATCAGAAATAACATTGATAAAAGATATTCCTTTCAAAGACAAACAGAAGAGGCATTGTGGCGATTTCTTGATGGTAAAGGGTTGGGAAAAGGCACAGCATTTTACTATTTACATAGAATGCATCTGACATTCTATGCATTAGATATTGCATAGGATGAAGCATAGAATGAAGCTAGTTAGGCAGCCGAACTGACCAATGTGTTGGGTCCAAATGACACCATTCATAGACCTGACCCTTGCCTCTCTGGTAGATGGTCATAAGGCATGCACACAATTGACATGGAGAATGACCACAAAGATTTTTTTCATTGGGTCTGTCACCCTTCAAGATCAAGTCTAAGGCCCACAAAAATTAACAGAATTTGTGTGGCTATTGACAAGAAAACAAATAACTATTTGCTGGATTCAGGCAAGAACACCTGAATTGAGCAGTGGGTTAGAGATGTATCCCAATGAGTGGCTGAACAGGAAGTACATATGAAAAAATACGTGAAGATGTTAAGCTAGCTGAAGACCGGATATGCAATATTTTATACAAGCCGGGTCACAACCACACAATCAGTGTACTTCTGATCTGAGCTAAAGAAGGAATATTCAATTACAATACAAATATAATGTTTAGGTGTAGCACTGACATTTATATTAAGGATAGAAATTACAATCATGCATGTAACACTGTATAATCCATACAGCCATGAACATGCTGGTGATCAAACACTGCAAACTCGTCTATTTTTCCTAAACATTTGTCACTACTATGCTTTGAGGGTCATCACAACAGCTGCCAACATATTTTTGTGAAACATATGTTATGGTTGTTGAAATTTAATGAAGATAATTAAAAAGTGGCATGAAAATTGAAAAAAATGTTTAGACGAAAATCATGTCTAGAATGTATATTGCAGTGACTTTTCAATGTTTGTGCCAGTTTATCTGAGAAATTGCAACCAGATCTCAGTGCACATTACAAACAAAGAAATAACAGTGCAGAAACATGATGAATTTGGAAAAGATTTTCATCATCTAGGTAAGTCAGGATAATGAACGAATGAATGAATTTATTGTTTAGAAATAATTACAATCTTTACACAATACATAAGAAGAAATCCTTAAACAAGTTAAAAAAACAACAGTTAATAGATTCATTTTTTGAAAATTAAAAATGCCTTTTAAAAACATACTACGAGCCATTTAGGTGACGATTCCGATCCTGTAAAACCCGGGTACGAACCGTCGTACGGAGCGTTTTCTCCACCCGACTCGTACCCGGGAAAACCACCTTGCAAACTCGCAAGTACGATTCGTTCAGAAATACCATTTCCGTACGATTCGTACAAAACACCGACCGGCTAAAATATACCCACAATTCCGATCTGGGACACCGCGTACGTGACGTCCGGACGGAGTTAGGCAGCGTTTTACGAACCAGCAAGTACGATTCGTGCCTACGTCACTCCGCACGTAGCATTTTTTACGGGAGCCAAAAACTGCCGGGAAATTGAGGAGGACGCGAGGAAGGAGCACCTGTACGTGATGGACAGCCATGGACCCCATCCTACGTGTCATCCCGCCCCTCATAGCCTACGACCTGGTGCACAGGAACCGACGCAGACGCCGCAGAAGGTCAGAACAACACCCAGGGGCAAAGGTGGGGGGCAGGGGCAGGAAACATAACCCACACCCAAGGCAAAATGTATACATGCCCTGCACATACCGTACCTCCAGGGACTGGTCACTCCGGAGGGGGGGGGGCGTGTCCACCAAGGCCTGCGTCCCGCCGCAACGGGAGTGGACGTGGACGCTTCCCATCACCACAACAATTGTGGTACACACTGTACCCACGCTTTAAGAGCGTGGGTACGGGTCATACCACGCCTACCCCTACATCACCCCAACATTGGGGGTACGGCCTGTACCCAGGCCTGAAGAGCGTGGGTACGGGTCGTACCACGCCTACCCCTACGTCACCCCAACAATGGTGGTACGGCCCGTACCAATGTTCTGTAGGCCTGGGTACGGGCCGTACCCCTACGGCACCCCAACAATGGTGGTACAGCCCGTACCAATGTTCTGTAGGCCTGGGTACGGGCCGTACCCCTACGACACCCCACTGATGGTGGTACGGCCCGTACCCACGCTCTTCAGGCCTGGGTACGGGCCGTACCACCATTCTTGGGGTGACGTAGCGGTACGCGTGGTGCGACCCGTACCCACGCTCTTCAGGCCTGGGTACGGGCCGTACCACCATTCTTGGGGTGATGTAGGGGTACGCATGGTGCGACCCATACCCACGCTCTGAAGGCCTGGGTACGGGCCGTACCCCTATGTCACCCCAACAATGGTGGTACGGCCTGTACCCACGTTCTGTAGGCCTGGGTACAGGCCGTACCCCTACGGCACCCCAACAATGGTGGTACGGCCCGTACCCAGGCTCTTCAGGCCTGGGTATGGGCCGTACCACCATTCTTGGGGTGACGTAGGGGTACGCGTGGTGCGACCCGTACCCACACTCTTCAGGCCTGGGTACGGGCCGTACCACCATTCTTAGGGTGACGTAGGGGTACGCATGGTGCAACCCGTACCCACGCTCTGAAGACCTGGGTACGGGCCGTACCCCTACGTCACCCCAACAATGGTGGTACGGCCCGTACCCAGGCCTGAAGAGCGTGGGTACGGGTCGCACCAAGCATACCCCTACGTCACCCCAACAATGGTGTCACAG
This sequence comes from Triturus cristatus, assembly GCF_964204655.1. NCBI lineage: Eukaryota > Metazoa > Chordata > Amphibia > Caudata > Salamandridae > Triturus > Triturus cristatus. The sequence goes on along the minus strand of NC_140591.1, from coordinate 1,205,895,639 downwards.
CCCATACCGAGGCCTGAAGAGCGTGGGTACGGGTCGCACCACATGTACCCCTACATCACCCCAACAATGGTGGTACGGCCCGTACCGAGGCCTGAAGAGCGTGGGTACTGGTCGCACCACGCGTACCCCTACATCACCCCAAGAATGGTGGTACGGCCCGAACCCAAGCCTGAAGAGCGTGGGTCCAGGTCGCACCACGCTTACCCCTACGTCACCCCAAGAATGGTGGTACGGCCCGTACCCAGGCCTGAAGAGCGTGGGTACGGGCCGTACCACCATTGTTGGTGTGACGTAGGGGTAGGCGTGGTACGACCCGTACCCACGCTCTTAAGGCCTGGGTACGGGCCATACCCCTACGTCAACCCAACAATGGTGGTACGGCCCGTACCCACGCTCTTAAGGCCTGGGTACGGGTCGTACCCCCAATGTTGGGGTGACGTAGGGGTAGGCGTGGTACGACCCGTACCCACGCTCTGAAGGCCTGGGTACGGGCCGTACCCCTACGGCACCCCAACATTTGGGGTACGGCTCGTACCCAGGCCTTCAGAGCGTGTTGTCGTGCTACGATCCACATCAGTGGACAGAGACATAGGGGTGGGTGCCTATCACTACCAGCAGTGTCCAGACATCTGAGGGGTGTGTGCCTATCCATCCCAGCAGTGCCCAGACATATGAGGGGTGGGTGCAGAGGACCCCCAGCAGTGCCCATACATATGACGGGTGGGTGCAGAGGACCCCCAGCAGTGCCCCGACATATGAGGGGTGGGTGCAGAGGACCCCCAGCAGTGCCCAGACATATGAGGGGTGTGTGCCTATCACTCCCAGCAGTGCCCAGACATATGAGGGGTGGGTGCAGAGGACCCCCAGCAGTGCCCAGACATATGAGGGGTGGGTGCCTATCACTCCCAGCAGTGCCCAGACATATGAGGGGTGGGTGCCTATCACTCCCAGCAGTGCCCATACATATGACGGGTGGGTGCAGAGGACCCCCAGCAGTGCCCAGACATATGAGGGGTGGGTGCCTATCACTCCCAGCAGTGCCCAGACATATGGGGGGGTGGATGCAGAGGACTCCCAGCAGTGCCCAGACATATGAGGGGTGGGTGCCTATCACTCCCAGCAGTGCCCAGACATATGAGGAGTGGGTGCAGAGGACTCCCAGCAGTGCCCAGACATATGAGGGGTGTGTGCCTATCACTCCCAGCAGTGCCCAGACATATGAGGGGTGGGTGCAGAGGACCCCCAGCAGTGCCCAGACATATGAGGGGTGGGTGCCTATCACTCCATTAGTGCCAAGACATATGAGGGGTGGGGGCAGAGGAATCCCAGCAGTGCCCAGACATATGAGGGGTGTGTGCCTATCACTCCCAGCAGTGCCCAGATATATGAGGGGTGGGTGCCTATCACTACCAGCAGTGTCCAGACATATGAGGGGTGGGTGCCTATCACTCCCAGCAGTGCCCAGACATAAGAGGGGTGGGTGCAGAGGACCCCCAGCAGTGCCCAGACATATGAGGGGTGGGTGCCTATCACTCCCAGCAGTGCCCAGACATATGAGGGGTGGGTGCAGAGGACACCCAGCAGTGCCCAGACATATGAGGGTTGTGTGGCTATCACTCCCAGCAGTCCCCAGACATATGAGGGGTGCGTGCCTATCACTCCCAGCAGTGCCCAGACATATGAGGGGTGGGTGCCTATCACTCCCAGCAGTGCACAGACATATGAGGGGTGAGTGCAGAGGACCCCCAGCAGTGCCCAGACCTATGAGGGGTAGGTGCAGAGGCCCCCCAGCAGTGCCCAGACATATGAGGGGTGGGTGCCTATCACTCCCAGCAGTGCCCATACATATGAGGGGTGGGTGCAGAGGACCCCCAGCAGTGCCCAGACATATGAGGGGTGGGTGCCTATCACTCCCAGCAGTGCCCAGACATATGAGGGGTGGGTGCAGAGGACCCCAGCAGTGCCCAGACATATGAGGGGTGGGTGCAGAAGACTCCCAGCAGTGCCCAGACATATGAGCGGTGGGTGCCTATCACTCCCAGCAGTGCCCAGACATATGAGGGGTGGGTGCCTATCACTCCTAGCAGTGCCCAGACATATGAGGGGTGGGTGCAGAGGACTCCCAGCAGTGCCCAGACATATGAGGGGTGTGTGCCTATCACTCCCAGCAGTGCCCAGACATATGAGGGGTGGGTGCCTATCACTCCCAGCAGTGCCCAGACATTTGAGGGGTGGGTGCCTATCACTCCCAGCAGTACCCAGACATATGAGGGGTGGATGCAGAGGACCCCCAGCAGTGCCCAGACATATGAGGGGTGGGTGCCTATCACTCCCAGCAGTGCCCAGACATATGAGGGGTGTGTGCCTATCACTCCCAGCAGTGCCCAGACATATGAGGGGTGGGTGCAGAGGACCCCCAGCAGTGCCCAGACATATGAGGGGTGGGTGCCTATCACTCCATTAGTGCCCAGACATATGAGGGGTGTGTGCCTATCACTCGCAGCAGTGCCCAGACATATGAGGGGTGGGTGCCTATCACTACCAGCAGTGTCCAGACATATGAGGGGTGGGTGCCTATCACTCCCAGCAGTGCCCAGACATATGAGAGGTGGGTGAAAGAGGACCCCCAGCAGTGCCCAGACGTATGAGGGGTGGGTGCCTATCACTCCCAGCAGTGCCCAGACATATGAGGGGTGGGTGCAGAGGACACCCAGCAGTGCCCAGACATATAAGGGGTGTGTGGCTATCACTCCCAGCAGTGCCCAGACATATGAGGGGTGCGTGCCTATCACTCCCAGCAGTGCCCAGACATATGAGGGGTGGGTGCCTATCACTCCCAGCAGTGCCCAGACATATGAGGGGTGGGTGCAGAGGACACCCAGCAGTGCCCAGACATATGAGGGGTGGGTGCAGAGGACCCCCAGCAGTGCCCAGACATATGAGGGGTGGGTGCAGAGGACCCCCAGCAGTGCCCAGACATATGAGGGGTGGGTGCCTATCACTCCCAGCAGTGCCCAGACATATGAGGGGTGGGTGCAGAGGACCCCAGCAGTGCCCAGACATATGAGGGGTGGGTGCAGAGGACTCCCAGCATTGCCCAGACATATGAGGGTGGGTGCCTATCACTCCCAGCAGTGGCCAGACATATGAGGGGTGGGTGCCTATCACTCCTAGCAGTGCCCAGACATATGAGGGGTGGGTGCAGAGGACCCCCAGCAGTGCCCAGACATATGAGGGGTGGGTGCCTATCACTCCCAGCAGTGCCCAGACATATGAGGGGTGGGTGGAGAGGACCCCCAGCAGTGCCCAGACATATGAGGGGTGGTTGCTTATCACTCCATTAGTGCCCAGACATATGAGGGGTGTGTGCCTATCACTCTCAGCAGTGCCCAGACATATGAGGGGTGGGTGCCTATCACTACCAGCAGTGTCCAGACATATGAGGGGTGGGTGCCTATCACTCCCAGCAGTGCCCAGACATATGAGAGGTGGGTGCAGAGGACCCCCAGCAGTGCCCAGACGTATGAGGGGTGGGTGCCTATCACTCCCAGCAGTGCCCAGACATATGAGGGGTGGGTGCAGAGGACACCCAGCAGTGCCCAGACATATGAGGGGTGTGTGGCTATCACTCCCAGCAGTGCCCAGACATATGAGGGGTGCGTGCCTATCACTCCCAGCAGTGCCCAGACATATGAGGGGTGGGTGCCTATCACTCCCAGCAGTGCCCAGACATATGAGGGGTGGGTGCAGAGGACCCCCAGCAGTGCCCAGACATATGAGGGGTGGGTGCAGAGGACCCCCAGCAGTGCCCAGACATATGAGGGGTGGGTGCCTATCACTCCCAGCAGTGCCCAGACATATGAGGGGTGGGTGCAGAGGACCCCCAGCAGTGCCCAGACATATGAGGGATGGGTGCCTATCACTCCCAGCAGTGCCCAGACATATGAGGGGTGGGTGCAGAGGACCCCAGCAGTGCCCAGACATATGAGGGGTGGGTGCAGAGGACTCCCAGCAGTGCCCAGACATATGAGGGGTGGGTGCCTATCACTCCCAGCAGTGCCCAGACATATGAGGGGTGGGTGCCTATCACTCCTAGCAGTGCCCAGACATATGAGGGGTGGGTGCAGAGGGCTCCCAGCAGTGCCCAGACATATGAGGGGTGTGTGCCTATCACTCCCAGCAGTGCCCAGACATATGAGGGGTGCGTGCCTATCACTCCCAGCAGTGCCCAGACATATGAGGGGTGGGTGCAGAGGACCCCCAGCAGTGCCCAGACATATGAGGGGTGGGTGCCTATCACTCCCAGCAGTGCCCAGACATATGAGGGGTGGGTGCCTATCACTCCCAGCAGTGCCCAGACATATGAGGGGTGGGTGCAGAGGACACCCAGCAGTGCCCAGACATATGAGGGGTGTGCGGCTATCACTCCCAGCAGTGCCCAGACATATGAGGGGTGCGTGCCTATCACTCCCAGCAGTGCCCAGACATATGAGGGGTGGGTGCCTATCACTCCCAGAAGTGCCCAGACATATGAGGGGTGGGTGCAGAGGACCCCCAGCAGTGCCCAGACATATGAGGGGTGGGTGCAGAGGACCACCAGCAGTGCCCAGACATATGAGGGGTGGGTGCAGAGGACCCCCAGCAGTGCCCAGACATATGAGGGGTGGGTGCCTATCACTCCCAGCAGTGCCCAGACATATGAGGGGTGGGTGCAGAGGACCCCAGCAGTGCCCAGACATATGAGGGGTGGGTGCAGAGGACTCCCAGCATTGCCCAGACATATGAGGGGTGGGTGCCTATCACTCCCAGCAGTGGCCAGACATATGAGGGGTGGGTGCCTATCACTCCTAGCAGTGCCCAGACATATGAGGGGTGGGTGCAGAGGACCCCCAGCAGTGCCCAGACATATGAGGGGTGGGTGCCTATCACTCCCAGCAGTGCCCAGACATATGAGGGGTGGGTGCAGAGGACCCCCAGCAGTGCCCAGACATATGAGGGGTGGTTGCCTATCACTCCATTAGTGCCCAGACATATGAGGGGTGTGTGCCTATCACTCCCAGCAGTGCCCAGACATATGAGGGGTGGGTGCCTATCACTACCAGCAGTGTCCAGACATATGAGGGGTGGGTGCCTATCACTCCCAGCAGTGCCCAGACATATGAGAGGTGGGTGCAGAGGACCCCCAGCAGTGCCCAGACGTATGAGGGGTGGGTGCCTATCACTCCCAGCAGTGCCCAGACATATGAGGGGTGGGTGCAGAGGACACCCAGCAGTGCCCAGACATATGAGGGGTGTGTGGCTATCACTCCCAGCAGTGCCCAGACATATGAGGGGTGCGTGCCTATCACTCCCAGCAGTGCCCAGACATATGAGGGGTGGGTGCCTATCACTCCCAGCAGTGCCCAGACATATGAGGGGTGGGTGCAGAGGACCCCCAGCAGTGCCCAGACATATGAGGGGTGGGTGCAGAGGACCCCCAGCAGTGCCCAGACATATGAGGGGTGGGTGCCTATCACTCCCAGCAGTGCCCATACATATGAGGGGTGGGTGCAGAGGACCCCCAGCAGTGCCCAGACATATGAGGGGTGGGTGCCTATCACTCCCAGCAGTGCCCAGACATATGAGGGGTGGGTGCAGAGGACCCCAGCAGTGCCCAGACATATGAGGGGTGGGTGCAGAAGACTCCCAGCAGTGCCCAGACATATGAGCGGTGGGTGCCTATCACTCCCAGCAGTGCCCAGACATATGAGGGGTGGGTGCCTATCACTCCTAGCAGTGCCCAGACATATGAGGGGTGGGTGCAGAGGACTCCCAGCAGTGCCCAGACATATGAGGGGTGTGTGCCTATCACTCCCAGCAGTGCCCAGACATATGAGGGGTGGGTGCCTATCACTCCCAGCAGTGCCCAGACATTTGAGGGGTGGGTGCCTATCACTCCCAGCAGTACCCAGACATATGAGGGGTGGATGCAGAGGACCCCCAGCAGTGCCCAGACATATGAGGGGTGGGTGCCTATCACTCCCAGCAGTGCCCAGACATATGAGGGGTGTGTGCCTATCACTCCCAGCAGTGCCCAGACATATGAGGGGTGGGTGCAGAGGACCCCCAGCAGTGCCCAGACATATGAGGGGTGGGTGCCTATCACTCCATTAGTGCCCAGACATATGAGGGGTGTGTGCCTATCACTCGCAGCAGTGCCCAGACATATGAGGGGTGGGTGCCTATCACTACCAGCAGTGTCCAGACATATGAGGGGTGGGTGCCTATCACTCCCAGCAGTGCCCAGACATATGAGAGGTGGGTGAAAGAGGACCCCCAGCAGTGCCCAGACGTATGAGGGGTGGGTGCCTATCACTCCCAGCAGTGCCCAGACATATGAGGGGTGGGTGCAGAGGACACCCAGCAGTGCCCAGACATATAAGGGGTGTGTGGCTATCACTCCCAGCAGTGCCCAGACATATGAGGGGTGCGTGCCTATCACTCCCAGCAGTGCCCAGACATATGAGGGGTGGGTGCCTATCACTCCCAGCAGTGCCCAGACATATGAGGGGTGGGTGCAGAGGACACCCAGCAGTGCCCAGACATATGAGGGGTGGGTGCAGAGGACCCCCAGCAGTGCCCAGACATATGAGGGGTGGGTGCAGAGGACCCCCAGCAGTGCCCAGACATATGAGGGGTGGGTGCCTATCACTCCCAGCAGTGCCCAGACATATGAGGGGTGGGTGCAGAGGACCCCAGCAGTGCCCAGACATATGAGGGGTGGGTGCAGAGGACTCCCAGCATTGCCCAGACATATGAGGGGTGGGTGCCTATCACTCCCAGCAGTGGCCAGACATATGAGGGGTGGGTGCCTATCACTCCTAGCAGTGCCCAGACATATGAGGGGTGGGTGCAGAGGACCCCCAGCAGTGCCCAGACATATGAGGGGTGGGTGCCTATCACTCCCAGCAGTGCCCAGACATATGAGGGGTGGGTGGAGAGGACCCCCAGCAGTGCCCAGACATATGAGGGGTGGTTGCCTATCACTCCATTAGTGCCCAGACATATGAGGGGTGTGTGCCTATCACTCTCAGCAGTGCCCAGACATATGAGGGGTGGGTGCCTATCACTACCAGCAGTGTCCAGACATATGAGGGGTGGGTGCCTATCACTCCCAGCAGTGCCCAGACATATGAGAGGTGGGTGCAGAGGACCCCCAGCAGTGCCCAGACGTATGAGGGGTGGGTGCCTATCACTCCCAGCAGTGCCCAGACATATGAGGGGTGGGTGCAGAGGACACCCAGCAGTGCCCAGACATATGAGGGGTGTGTGGCTATCACTCCCAGCAGTGCCCAGACATATGAGGGGTGCGTGCCTATCACTCCCAGCAGTGCCCAGACATATGAGGGGTGGGTGCCTATCACTCCCAGCAGTGCCCAGACATATGAGGGGTGGGTGCAGAGGACCCCCAGCAGTGCCCAGACATATGAGGGGTGGGTGCAGAGGACCCCCAGCAGTGCCCAGACATATGAGGGGTGGGTGCCTATCACTCCCAGCAGTGCCCAGACATATGAGGGGTGGGTGCAGAGGACCCCCAGCAGTGCCCAGACATATGAGGGATGGGTGCCTATCACTCCCAGCAGTGCCCAGACATATGAGGGGTGGGTGCAGAGGACCCCAGCAGTGCCCAGACATATGAGGGGTGGGTGCAGAGGACTCCCAGCAGTGCCCAGACATATGAGGGGTGGGTGCCTATCACTCCCAGCAGTGCCCAGACATATGAGGGGTGGGTGCCTATCACTCCTAGCAGTGCCCAGACATATGAGGGGTGGGTGCAGAGGGCTCCCAGCAGTGCCCAGACATATGAGGGGTGTGTGCCTATCACTCCCAGCAGTGCCCAGACATATGAGGGGTGCGTGCCTATCACTCCCAGCAGTGCCCAGACATATGAGGGGTGGGTGCAGAGGACCCCCAGCAGTGCCCAGACATATGAGGGGTGGGTGCCTATCACTCCCAGCAGTGCCCAGACATATGAGGGGTGGGTGCCTATCACTCCCAGCAGTGCCCAGACATATGAGGGGTGGGTGCAGAGGACACCCAGCAGTGCCCAGACATATGAGGGGTGTGCGGCTATCACTCCCAGCAGTGCCCAGACATATGAGGGGTGCGTGCCTATCACTCCCAGCAGTGCCCAGACATATGAGGGGTGGGTGCCTATCACTCCCAGAAGTGCCCAGACATATGAGGGGTGGGTGCAGAGGACCCCCAGCAGTGCCCAGACATATGAGGGGTGGGTGCAGAGGACCACCAGCAGTGCCCAGACATATGAGGGGTGGGTGCAGAGGACCCCCAGCAGTGCCCAGACTTATGAGGGGTGGGTGCCTATCACTCCCAGCAGTGCCCAGACATATGAGGGGTGGGTGCAGAGGACCCCAGCAGTGCCCAGACATATGAGGGGTGGGTGCAGAGGACTCCCAGCATTGCCCAGACATATGAGGGGTGGGTGCCTATCACTCCCAGCAGTGGCCAGACATATGAGGGGTGGGTGCCTATCACTCCTTGCAGTGCCCAGACATATGAGGGGTGGGTGCAGAGGACCCCCAGCAGTGCCCAGACATATGAGGGGTGGGTGCCTATCACTCCCAGCAGTGCCCAGACATATGAGGGGTGGGTGCAGAGGACCCCCAGCAGTGCCCAGACATATGAGGGGTGGTTGCCTATCACTCCATTAGTGCCCAGACATATGAGGGGTGTGTGCCTATCACTCCCAGCAGTGCCCAGACATATGAGGGGTGGGTGCCTATCACTACCAGCAGTGTCCAGACATATGAGGGGTGGGTGCCTATCACTCCCAGCAGTGCCCAGACATATGAGAGGTGGGTGCAGAGGACCCCCAGCAGTGCCCAGACGTATGAGGGGTGGGTGCCTATCACTCCCAGCAGTGCCCAGACATATGAGGGGTGGGTGCAGAGGACACCCAGCAGTGCCCAGACATATGAGGGGTGTGTGGCTATCACTCCCAGCAGTGCCCAGACATATGAGGGGTGCGTGCCTATCACTCCCAGCAGTGCCCAGACATATGAGGGGTGGGTGCCTATCACTCCCAGCAGTGCCCAGACATATGAGGGGTGGGTGCAGAGGACCCCCAGCAGTGCCCAGACATATGAGGGGTGGGTGCAGAGGACCCCCAGCAGTGCCCAGACATATGAGGGGTGGGTGCCTATCACTCCCAGCAGTGCCCAGACATATGAGGGGTGGGTGCAGAGGACCCCCAGCAGTGCCCAGACATATGAGGGGTGGGTGCCTATCACTCCCAGCAGTGCCCAGACATATGAGGGGTGGGTGCAGAGGACCCCAGCAGTGCCCAGACATATGAGGGGTGGGTGCAGAGGACTCCCAGCAGTGCCCAGACATATGAGGGGTGGGTGCCTATCACTCCCAGCAGTGCCCAGACATATGAGGGGTGGGTGCCTATCACTCCTAGCAGTGCCCAGACATATGAGGGGTGGGTGCAGAGGGCTCCCAGCAGTGCCCAGACATATGAGGGGTGTGTGCCTATCACTCCCAGCAGTGCCCAGACATATGAGGGTTGGGTGCCTATCACTCCCATTAGTGCCCAGACATATGAGGGGTGCGTGCCTATCACTCCCAGCAGTGCCCAGACATATGAGGGGTGGGTGCAGAGGACCCCCAGCAGTGCCCAGACATATGAGGGGTGGGTGCCTATCACTCCCAGCAGTGCCCAGACATATGAGGGGTGGGTGCAGAGGACTCCCAGCAGCTGCGCCAGACTCCCCAGCACTGGTGGCACCGGTGCTGGATCCCTCCTCCACGTCCGTGCCAGTGTCTCCCTCGGTGTCCCCTGACGATGCTGTGGGCAAGGTGAAGAGACAGGAAATAATCAGACACCTGTATACATATGACACATGAGTCCAAACTTCATAGGTCACAGTGCATAGCATGAAAAGCATCATGAGTAACATCTACAATACTACGCACATATGTAGGCCCTGCACTACACAGTTGGTTGACCCACCATGCCACTTTGAAACAATGGAGAGCATGACACAACAGCAAAGAACTTGATATCGAATTATACAGAGAATCTAGTGTCTGTGGACAGTCGAGCACAGCATCTGGACCACACACCGTTGCCAAAAATGGATGAGCAGGAGCCATGTCTTTTAACTTTTGACACATGCTGCAAAGCACAAACATTAAACCCTGCACAACATGACTGGGTCAATACTTGTTGAGTGTCTGTTCCGACTATCATCACACACAGGCCAGACCTGGCAAGGAGACATAAGCTTTGGACATGTAGGCCTTGCCCGCACAAACCCCCCCCTACCTGAGACAATGTGATTGAGACAGAGGAATGACTTACACCTCTTAATCAGGGATCACAAAAATGGGCTCCATTAAATCCTAATTGCACTCTAAATACCCCTCGTGGGGCTGACCACACATATCATTGACAAACAACCATCATCAGATAGTTGTACACAGACACACAGGCACTGGCCAGTGTGAGGATGCACAAGCCACATTGGGTCACCCTGTACAGTGTACACATGTAGCACACTTTACGTAAATACAAATGAGGCCAGGGTACAATGCCACAGAGGCCAACCTATGCTGAAGACACTGAGAATGTCCACAGTGTTGGATGACACACATGATTCCTAGGAAAAGGTGTCTCAGGGGACTGTAGTGGCCACACTGCTCCATGGTCCTGGATAGATCTGACTGCAACAGGAGCAACCGTCCCCGCACTATGCATATCTCCCCCTCATGCACATCATGTCTGAGGCCACACCATCGGTCATGCATGCTGCAAGGCACTTCATTTTAAGCCTCACACTCCTATGTTGAGACTCTGCATCAGTGCCAACAATCATGGAGCCCCAAATGACTGAACTGGACAGGGCACAGGCAAGGACCCAACACATGTCACAGACCACCCCCACACATGATGCTGCAAGCATTGGGCACTTGGATTAACTGCCAGCCTAGATTACCTTGTGCAAGAGTGACTACACACAGACCAGGGAACACATGTCAAGGAGGGGAAGGGAGGAAGAACAGGACCGGTTGACTTTGGGGAACAGGATATGCACTGCACATATAAACCCTGTCAGTGTATCCAGGTGACTGAGCACTTCCAAAAGCTGGTGACACACAACAAACACACATGTACCTACCCCCTTCCTGCTGCTGCTTCTCCTGTAACCGCCTATCCATGTCAGGGAAGACCACCGCCAGGACACGCTTCATTTGGTGGGTCAAGCGCCGGCGCCCGCGGTTCTTGCCCTCTGGTGAGTCGCCCAGCAGGACCCGGGCAATCCTCCTGGTCCAGCACCGGATATCCTGCCAGCGTTTCCTCACCTGGGCCAGGCGCCGACTGCGACCCTCCACCGACCTCACGGCCCTGACGGCCCGCTTCCAAATCTCCCCCTTGGCGTAGGCGGCTACCTGTGGGAATGACAAAGTGAGACAACATCAATACACCTGCTCCATGTCACAGAGACACACATTGGAACAATTGGGCTTGTTTGAACAGGGCATAGTATGCAGCCAACTCATTGCACCTTTGTCATAGGGACATTATCCTCTGGGGAAGGCCAAATGCACTACGTGGCATTTAAAGTACACAGGTGGCATGAGGGGTGCGACAGAATCAATGATCATGGCTCACACTGTGCATCACAAGCAACACCAGGATTATGGACAGCACCTCAAAGCAGTCACATGCCCCAGGACACTCACGCAACCTCAGCGGAGTACACAGACACACACAGGCACAGGAAATCACCTGCCATTGGCAACTGCGGGTACAATCATCACTCTGCACATGTGCCACTTGACTGAGGGGATTCACAGGTGTGGGGCTAGCTCAGCACGTCAGACACACAGCACCGCTCCCTGCTCACATCAGATGGGTAGGGCATATGCATCCTCCATGCAGCTGGGGTGCAACACTCCACATAGACACTCACCCACATGACAGGGGACTTACACACACACCAATGTCCAGGGGCCGTACACATCATTTGGACACTATCACCACAGGTACACTCAACTCACACACATCTGTGGGTACAGTCACCTGTCACACTGGGGGGACCACAGAATCACATCTGGACTATGGAAACAACATTCCCGAGAGGATAAGCCAGGCTGAATGTGGCATGCACCATGCAGTGATTGTCACAGTAAGCACAATGCAAGTGAGGAGTGCAGATATGAACCACATCAGGCTCTGCATGGGAGACATAAGGCATTCCCCCCCCAGGACCCACCGTGAACAACATTGCATGTCTGTCACACCTGGACACAATGCCAGAAGTGACAGACACAAAAAAGGGGCACAGTCACAGCTAGTGGAGTCAGCACTCACCTGCTCCCCTGGTCTCCCATACAGGCAGGGGTACTGTGGGAGCATGACATCCAGCAACGCCTCATTCTCCTATTGGGTGAAAGGCTGGGCTCTCTCCACAGACCTGGACATGGTGCCAGAGGAATCACAAGCAGCAGCAGTGGTGTGGAATGAAAGGTTGTGCAGGCAAGTGCTCTGTCATGGGTCCTGGCTGCCTTATATCTCCCTTGCTGGGCTGTTTCATTTACAGGAGTACAGAGTGATTGGTCAATCTCATTTGCATCCTACATTTCCTCCAATCCCTTTAAACCTACCCCAGTGAGGGCCTTTGCATGGTTCAAAATTTGAGCATGATGTTAAGTCAACAACCACTTTGCAACATAGTATATTGTCTCCAACCGACTTTTGCTGGCCACCTGATGAAAAATTTTGAACTGGAAACTCGGTCTCCATGACAACCAGCATGCATTTAGGCCCTTATACTTGTCCCTCATGGGTCCCCTATGTAATTTCACTATCCACACACAGGTACGGTGCATTCCACATGTACCCCTAGGGCACCACTACTCCAGTGATGCGGTCCGTACACGCGTGTGTAGGGCCCGTATCACTTTGGTAGTGCTGGCGTAGGTGTACGCCATTGTGATACAGGCCGTACAAGCGTGTGTAGGGCCCGTATCTCAATGGCCTACGCCTACGCCAACACTACCCTAGTGCTACGGGCCGTACCCGCGTGTGTAGGGCCCGTAGCACTATGGTAGTGTTGCCGTAGGCATACGCCATAGTGCTACGGGCCGTACATACGCGGGTATGAGACGTATCTCTATGGCGTACGCATACGCCAACACTACCCTAGTGCTACGGGCCGTATCCGCTTGTGTAGGGCCCGTAGCACTATGGTAGTGTTGCCGTAGGTGTACGCCATAGAGATACGGGCCGTACATACGCGGGTACGAGCCGTATCTCTATGGCGTACGCCAACACTACCCTAGTGCTACGGGCCGTACCCGCGTGTGTAGGGCCCGTAGCACTATGGTAGTGTTGCCGTAGGTGTACGCCATAGTGCTACGGGCCGTACATATACGGGTACGAGCCGTATCTCTATGGCGTACGCCTACGCCAACACTACCCTAGTGCTACGGGCCGTACCCGCATGTGTAGGGCCAGTAGCACTATGGTAGTGTTGCCGTAGGCGTATGCCATAGTGCTACGGGCCGTACATATGCGGGTACGAGCCGTATCTCTATGGCGTACGCCTACACCAACACTACCCTAGTGCTACGGGCCGTACCCGCGTGTGTAGGGCCCGTAGCACTATGGTAGTGTTGCCGTAGGCGTACGCCATAGTGCTACGGACCATACATACGCGGGTACGAGCCGTATCTCTATGGCGTATGCCTACGCCAACACTACCATGGGGATAGGACCAGTGTGTACACGTACGTGTGTACGGTCCTTGCACAAACGCGTACTCCTACCCAAACCCCATATTGTGATACGACCATACACACGCCTTCAGAGCGTGTGTACGGTGCGTTTCACAGCTTACACTGGTGATAGGAGGCGCACAGGAAAGGAATGGAGGTGTATGACTCGCACAAGGATGGACATCAAGTCATTGTCAGTGCAGTGCATCATGTGTAGGGCCTAGGTGTGTCAGGCAGTGAGCTGGCACATGTCTCCTCATGTTTTAACCCAATAGTTGTGTGATGACCTGTGTACACGTCATGTGTGATGGGGCACCATGTGGCGCACTTCCCCTTCACACCTTTTACATGTGTGCATGTATTTCAAACTTGTCAAGCACTGCATCACTGGCATGGCACAGTCCCCAACACCCGCAAATGTCCCCTGATGCCAGGTACACGGATGATGACACCTGACATCTCACTACCAGCGTGCCACGATGTGACTATGTCATGTGTGTGTCATGTGTTCCCATGATCTTGCTGTTGGTGTTCCGTCAACGGCATCTGCTGTAGCTGCATCCAACATGTGTCTGTGTGTAGATGCCCATGTCACACTATTACGCACACCAGGACACATGTGGAATAACACGTGACGTGTGTCTGTATGCATCTAACAGGGACTTGCGAGCTTAGGCCATATCTGTGTAGTCTCAATGTCTGTGTGATCATATTTGACATGTACCCCTTCATGGCAAGGTGTGTGGTCTGTCCTTTTTCCATGACATGTGACCTGTGCGTCTAGCTTGCCAGCAGCTGTCTGTATGAGATGACATCCTTCAAATGCACATATGTGGATGTATGTCACTCCTGTAATGTGTCTGGCTGTTCACTCACACTGGCCCACAGCTACTTTCATGGCATGTCATGTAGACCTTGACAATCCATGTTTGTAGCTGGCTCTTGGTAGGAGTATCACCTGGCTGGCATACGTGTGCAGGATGTATTGCACAGACCAGACTCTGTATGTGGCATATGTGTATTAGCTGTTGAACATGTGCTCAGTTCATTGACATTGGTGTAGTAATGTACTCAATCTTCATTATTCCTTCCAATTTTCTGCAGGGCACCGCCTCTCCCCCGACCAATGCCAGACTTGGCTGCCATGAGGGAACGTGACTGCATACGCCGCTACAGATTCCCCCAACGGTTAATTGTGGACCTGACAAACAGGCTGGCATCACACCTCCAACCGCGACACAGATATCCGACTGCGCTGACCCCCAAGATGAAGGTGATGTCAGCCCTACATTTCTTTGCCACCGGTATGTTTCAATTGACCATAGCTGATGTGGGTGGCATGTCTCAGACCATGTTCAGCCGTGTCCTGCATGATGTTTTAGAAGCCATGTTGAAGCACCTGGATGAATTCATC
Organism: Triturus cristatus; assembly: GCF_964204655.1. Classification (NCBI taxonomy): domain Eukaryota; kingdom Metazoa; phylum Chordata; class Amphibia; order Caudata; family Salamandridae; genus Triturus; species Triturus cristatus. Next base: position 1,205,880,440 of record NC_140591.1, on the reverse strand, counting down.
CATTTTCCAACTCGTGAGCAGTTGACAGGTATCAAGGGTGAGTTCTATGCCCTGGGAGGGATGCCCCATATAATTGGGTCCATAGATGGGACACATGTGGCTTTGGAACCACCACAGGCACAGGAGGTAGTCTTCCGTAACTGTAAACATTACCACTCCATTAATGCCCTTGTGGTGTGTCTTGCTAACATGGTGATTTCCCATGTCTGTGCACGTTTTCCAGGGTCAGCACACAATGCCTACATCATGAGGCGTAGCAGGGTGCCAGAAATGATGCTGCAGCTGCACAACGAACGAGCATGTCTTGTTGGTGAGTAGACTCTGTTTGTCCAGTATTCAGCGGTATCTTAGTATGTGACGGCATCTCCTGACCCACTTCTTTACATGATGTTTCCATGTAGGGGACTCTGGCTATCCCAACATGCCATGGCTGGTGACACCTATCCGCAACCCGAGAACAACTGCAGATCACCGTTACAACAACGCCCATGGGCAGACCAGGCGAGTGATTGAGAGGACGTTTGGCCTCCTGAAGAGCCGATTCCGGTGCCTCCACAAGACCGGCGGGTCCCTCCCATATGCACCGGTGAAGGTCTGCAAAATCTTCCTTGTGTGCTGCATGCTGCACAACATGGCAGTGGAGAAAGCTGTGACACTCATCCTGGATCCCGATGAGCAGGAACATCCACCCGTGGATGATGACGGCCTTGGTCACGAGGCAAGTGAGGAGGAGGAGGAGGAGGAGGACATCCGGAGTCAGCTCATACGCAACTTCTTCTCATAATGGTGAGTCCCTGGGTCTGAGTGTGCACGCTTTGAGCCTTGTGTGGCATGTGTTGCAATGTGTGTGTCCAGCTGACGGTATGCTAAGTGACTTTGAGGTGTGTGCTGATGTGTCACTCGAGTGCTGATGTCATTCCACACATTTTAGCTGACACACTTAATTGACAACTGGCATGGTGTCAACCTTATTCATGTAGAGTACATGACCATGCATGCGGATGACTATGTTTTTCCTGACTTCTTGTGTGTCTCTCATCCCCAGGTAGTTGCGCATGCTGTCTGCTCGTGGCATCATTGTGCTCTTGCTATTCCTCATGAGTAATGCAACGTGTGCTGAATCAGCGTTACATGCATGGACATGATGAAAATTCTCCTTTGGGTAAGGATTGCAGCAAGGCTTTTTGGGTGTGGTAGTTGTTTGTAATGTGTGGGCACTGCTCCTGTGCAGGTTATGTTACTATGCATACATGTCGACTCACCATGGGGCACATGACATGTGGCATGACTCACATGAATTGATAGTCACACTTCGTGACAGTCATCTGTTATGGGATTGTGGTTTGTGATGAAGGCATCAATGTGTGTACAACTTCCCTCTGAAACATACGGGAGGCTACGGGTGGACATATTGCGGGACATCCCCATATGATGCTCAATGGAGAATTGCAGCCTCTCCGTGTGCAGCAGGGGATGTTTGGCTCACTTGTGTGCCAGTACAATGGATTTACAGCATCTGTGGTGCAAAGGGGGTGTCCGGTGTAGGTCCCCCATGTTAATCCAATAGACCTGTGAGTCTGTTAATGTTGATGCTTTTGCATAGGTGTGAGCCTGAGTAATAAAGGTGTTCCTCAGCCTCCAAGGTGCCTCATCTCTGTCAATGCAGGTCTCTTGCCACTGTGCATGCGGCATCTCTGGCATGGTTGTCAAGGATTGTGCATATGAGTCTATGTGTAGATTAGCAACCTGCATGCTGTTCTTCATGTATTTGATTCTCTATTGTGCATGTTGTCCATGGCTGTGTATGTGTTTTGGCATGTTAGTCCCCCCCACGGGCCGTCAACACCTTCTGGGGTGTGTTTCCTGTGCGCAGCTCGGCCTTCAGTTTCATGATCCGGTGTCAGTCATCTTTGGTGATTGTGCATCCTTTGTCTCTGGGTGTGCCATTGCAAACCGGTAACTCCTTCCTTGACATACACCTGTTGCAGTAGTCCTTTCTGACATCCTAGTCTTTGTGTTGATATTGTGGCATAATTCCCAGGACATGCCGCCTGCTGTTGCAGCCACTGCAGCAAGGGCACACGTAGTTTCCAGATTTGGCAACACACACACATCAAAGGTGCTCCTCTCTTCCTCCCTCAACACATTAATTTGGCTGTCTTCGGCTTGTCTGTGCCACAGTTGCGGCCACGCGGTACCAAAGGCTGGACCGTCTGCACATGCAACGTGCACATTGCACGAGCCTCATGTCCTTGCATGACCCGCATCACACTACAGTGTGATGTTGCAGCCACCCTCCAAGCAAGGTCCATCCACACATCTCCCGCCTGCTCTCAGGCATGCACTGAGCGCACACACAACACCTTTGCATGATGAGTGTGCAACTCCGGCTGCCTACACAGCGCTGCCACGCCTTCCAGGACCTGTCACACCCACCAGGTCATGTCCCTCCTACTCCCCAGTGGATCTGTACCCCTGCAAGGCCATGGGAGTGGGACTCAAGGCTTCGGCATGTAGTATGCTTTCGTCGTGAGGCACATGGCACAGGTATCATCTCTCAGCGTGTCAATCTACAATGTGTCCAGGACCCCCCTATCCACCATCACATGCGCACACGACCTCATCATCAACTCGTATGCCATTGACAGCCAGGCGCTCCTCACCCTCACCAAGGATGCAGACGTTACCAGTTCCAATATTCAAGATTGCATGGGATCCATAGATGAATGGCAGAACAGCAGCCACCTGAGGCTGGACTTGTACAGGACTGAGGTCAACATCTGAGGATTGTCCCCTTACAGCTGGCTCAACTGCTTGTGTCCCACCCACAGAGGCCCCGCACAGGCACCCAGTGTCCATGCACACAAGATGTTGTGCATCATGGATTGCTTGCTCTAATTTTCCATGGTAATCACCAGCATCTGTACCTCACACTAGTGAGTTTTATTAAAATCTCCTAACTTTTACCTGCTGCCTACCTGCACTGCCTCAGAGCGCCTCGGACCCGGCGCCCTGATCCTCGCTGGCTGCCCTCTCTCCTGCACGCGACCAGACCGCCTCCGCCTCCGCTGACCGCCCCCTCCTCGTCTGACTCTCGGAGAGGGACGGGCGGCTCCTCCATCTTGGGCGGGTCTGGCCTCGGCGTTGCAGTTCTCTGGCTCCTCCCCCCCTGCCACGCCCCTTTGACCCTCCTCCCTCATGTGTCGTCCCTATATAATGGCTCCTGTCTTCCGGCGGCGCAGCGGACGGGCGCAGCGGGCGCGACGAAGGCGCGCCGAAGTTGCGCCTAAGTTAAGCCCGTCTGCGCCCGTCCGCGACGGGCCGGGACCAGGGGCCACACATCTTGCTCCTCACTTGGTCTATTTCTCCGCTCAACTTATAGCACTATCTGCCTTTCCTTCTCCCCCCCTTTTTTCCTTACATCATTTACACTCACTTGGTATCCTTTCCTCCCCTCTGTCTCATTCGATACCCACCTCTCTCAACTCTTCCTTTTGTCCCACTACATTATCCCCGGTTTCTCGTCCCCCCCCTGCTCCCACTGTTGCTTCTGCCTACTTATTGAATACCCGGTCTGCAGTCAAACACCAGACAGCACTCTTTAATCTTCTGACTACTGATTCTCCTGATCTTTTATTTCTGACTGAAACCTGGTTCACTGCCGACTCTCTTCCTGATCTTTTAGCCATCCTCCCCGATACCTATTATGCCCTCCGAGCTGATCGCTCGGATGGCAGGGCCGGTGGAGGGGTAGCGATGATCGTCCGGTCAACATTTAAATTTCAACTCCTCTCTCACTCCCTCATATCCAACGTGGACTGCCTTGTGGCCCGTTCTCTTCATTTTCCCTCTCCTCTCACTGTTGTCCTTGTTTACCGTCCCCCCCAATCGATGCCTTCTTTCGTAGCCTCTATACAGGATCTTCTAGCCACCTTGGTGGTCAACAACTCCTCCGTACTATTTCTCGGAGATTTCAATTTCTGGCCAGGAGATCCAAAGGAAGATCTCCCTTCCAAAGACTTTTCTGCCACTCTTCACTGTTTGAATCTCATTTCCCATGTCACAGCCTCTACCCACGTACAAGGTCATACTCTTGACCAAATCTGGTCTTCTCGTCCCCTTGCTTCACCCCCTTTTATCTCCCCTTGTGTTTGGTCGGATCACCATATTATTTCCTTTTCTATTGACTTGGGTGTGGTTGATAAGCCCTCTCTTCCCAAGAATCACCTTGCCCGTAATTGGAATCATACCGACCTTGACTCTCTTTCACTTTCTCTGGCTTCCTCCGCTCCTGATCTTACTACCTCCCCCTTGAGTCCCAGGCCAATGCCATCAGCACATGGCTTTCCTCTTCGTGCGATCGAGTGGCACCGCTTAAAAAGATCAAGGCGGTCCGCCCTTACGATGCGCACAAATGGTTTTCTCCAGAGCTTAAAGCTTTAAAACTCGACCTCAGGCGGTCGGAACGTCTCTGGAGACGGCAGTACTCTCCCTCTCTGCGCGTTAAATATAAAACTCTCACTGAGTATAAACAAGCTATTCTTGTGGCCAAAACCTCCTATTTTACTGAGAGAGTAGCTCTCTCTGCAAATAAATCTCGCGAAATTTTTTCCCTGGTTCACAGTCTTGCCACCTCTGATCGTTCTTCCCCCGGTTTGGTTCCCTCTCAGTCCCTCTGTCTGTCACTCAATGACTTTTTTATAGACAAGATTGTGAAGATTAAAGCTAACATTCCGACTGTCCCTCAACCTATCTCTATGTGCTATGCTACCTCCCCGCTTTCTTCCCTCGCCACTTTCCCCCCTATCTCTCTTGATCTATTCTACAACTACCTGATCAAGGTTAAATCTGGTTCCCCTGCAGACTGTGCTCCGGCGCGTATCCTTAAAACTCTTTTTACCGCCTCTCCTGTTCCCCCGCTCACTCTACTTAATTCTTCTTTGGCTGCTGGCTCTGTCCCTTTATCATTTAAATCCGCCGTTGTTCTCCCCATCCTAAAAAAACCTGGTCTGGATCCCTCCCTCCCTGCTCATTTCCGACCTATTTCCCTTCTCCCCTATTTAGCTAAGATCCTCGAGACCCATGTCACCTCTTGCCTCTCCTCGTACATCGAGGATAATGGCCTCCTCGCTTCCCATCAGGCGGGCTTTCGCTCAGGTCACTCAACGGAGGCAGTGGTTCTCGCGGTCTTGGATGAACTCAAGGGGAAGGCTGATTCCAACCTCCCCCAAGCCCTGGTCCTTCTCGATCTGTCCGCTGCGTTCGACACGGTTGACCATTCCATTCTTCTCGCCCGTGTCAGCGCAGCGGGCATTCGGGGGGCGGCCTTCTCCTGGCTGGCATCCTTCCTTCGAGATAGGTACCAGGCGGTTCATCTCTCCGGTTTCTCTGCCCCTCCCCACCCGGTCACTTGTAGTGTCCCCCAGGGTTCCTCTCTTTCCCCCCTTCTCTTTAATCTTTATATCTGTCCCCTCGTCACCTCTCTTCTTGAGCGGGGGGTCTCTGTGTATAACTACGCAGATGACCTCCAGCTCGTCTTTGATCTTTCTTCTTCTTCTGACTCTTTTTCTAAGTTCAGTTCCACCTTAATCTTCATTTCGGAGTGGATGAGCGCCAACCATCTTAAGCTCAACCCCGATAAGACGGAACTTGTTCTCACGGGTGGTCCATCTAACCCCTGGTCCCCTGCACACTGGCCCCTCTCTTTTGGTCCCCCTCCTACGCCTTCCCCTTCTGTTCGCACCCTTGGCATCAAAGTTAGTTCCGACTTAACAATGCATAGTCAGATTAGCTCTGTTGTGTCTTCCTGCTTTCTTTCCCTTCGTCTTATCCGGAAAATCTCACGTTTTTTCACCACTGATGCACTCAAAACCATAGTCCTGGCTTTAGTCATCTCTCGCCTCGACTATGGGAATGGCTTGTACGTGGGCATTCCTGCCTACGAGTCTCGACGCTTACAGGCCATCCAAAATCAAGCTGCCCGCCTTATTTTCTCCCTTCCTAAATTCTCTCACATTACTCCCGCTCTTAAATCTCTTCACTGGCTCCCTATCCGTTTCAGATCTCTTTTCAAACTAGCCTGCTTCGCTTTTCGAGCTCACTCCCGCTCTGCCCCTCCCTACATCAACTCCCTTATTTCATCCCATGTCACCAGTCGTACCCTTCGTTCTTCTTCTCTTTCTCTTCTGCACATCCCCCGTTTCCGCAAACTTAGAACTGGTGGTACTCGCCTCTCCGTTTTGGCCCCCCAGTTCTGGAATAGCCTTCCACTTCACATCCGTTCCATCCCCATCTACACCCATTTTCGAAAAGCCCTCAAAACTTTTCTTTTCATTCAGGCTTTCTCTTCATAGGCTCCTCGGATTCCCTCTGTGAGCTTTGACCAGGTCCCCAGCGCCAGGAAGCCGCTTGGCCGCAGTGCGCTTTATTAAATACTTTTTTCATTTCATTTCATTTCATTTCACACTGCAACACCCTCAGCATTATGCACATGATCCCCAGATAGATCCACTCCAAGGTAAGACGGACCATCCCTCAGGTCCATGACAACATCCGTGTCAAATACTGCCCTCTAAGGAGCAGCCACATCCAAAATCCAGGGACACTTGTCCACATCCAGGCTGCATCTGCACACCTCAGCGTCAACATCCCGCGCCCCAGCCACATCACCATCCAGCAGAGATAGCTGCAATGGATCACTGTGTGCTGCAGGATGACCTTCAGACTCCTCACCCACACTCAGGAGGCAGGCCACAACCCTGACCCTAAACCAACCTTGTACTACTGTCATCCGAGACCCTGTAGTGCCACCTCCGTGCATCCAACCTTGACCTGGCCACCATTCTTCTGATCCACCGTACTCCTGCATGCAGGACATAGTTCTCCCACCTGGGAACACATACCTGGGACTCCCTCCCTGGGAACCTCCTAATGAGGCATGACCTCTACGCCTTAATGTTACTCCAAATGGGTGTGTCCTCACAGTTTCCCTAGCACCCCCTCAGCAGCTTGAGGCCATCACAGGTGAGTATTGTGCTCCATGTCTGCATTGAATGATACATTGTGACCCATGTGTGTCCTGTACCAGACTCAGATCCCAGGGTATGGATGGCTGGAGTTAGTTCAACACTCAGGCATAGTTTGACATTTACACACACATATGTTGGTGAATAATGCCAAATGACAGCAACATCTCATGACAAAATTAAGTATTTATTTTTGGTGGGGTAAGTCTTTTGGTGTATGAAGTAAGGTGCTCTACCGGGTGCATTGAATCCAAAGTTCACAGGGGGAGATGGCATCCTTGTCAGTTGGAGTCATCAGAGTCCAGACCACAGTGTTGGTCATCATTGGTCAGACTGTGACCAGCAAGTCCATGTGGCAGAGAATGTCATTGGGTGAGGTGGTGCTGTTGCGCCAGAGGGCCAGGTGCCAGGCCAGGTGACCTGGGAGATGTGGATGGTCCGCTGACTCTCACGGTCTTTTCCATGGACGACCTCGCGGGACCCTCAGATGCAGGCCTTGACGATGCTTGTGATGCTCCGTCGGACGAATCCTCCTCCTCCTCCCTCCTTGTGGCTGGTGGTGGTCTTCGCTTGGTGGCACAGGGAGGGTTGCCCATGTTGTCGGCGATCCGACGGAGTGAAAGGCTCATGTCCGTTTGCACCGCCAGGAGCTCAGCCAGTCTTGCCTCCACCCGTCCTTGGTGTTGTTGTTGACTGGCATGTTGCTTGGCCTGCAGGTTCTTCATCGCGTCGAGGGTCCCCTTGATGTCTGTGAGGCTCGACACAACCTGGCTGATGCCCCTGGTGTCACGCCAGTATGTGTCCAGGAGTGGCGCATGTGTGCCATACTGGTTCCCTCAGCTGGCTGGTCAGGTTCTCGCCTCCGCCGGCCTCCACTCCCACCACCCCTGCCCACAAGAACCTGGCCTGCCGTTGTGGGCACATCAGGTCTACGGGACCCCTGAGGGATGGCGTTAGCATGGTCGTCTGCCTCCTCCTGGGTGCCCAGAGAACCTTGTCCCTCCTGGTCAGACTGGCTGTGTTGTTCAGTGCGAGCAGGGCTCCTGGGTGTCTCCTGGGATGGGGGTGGGGGTTGGCACAGATGTACCTGACGCAGGTGCTGCAGGGGCTTGGGCACCAGAGGGGCCAGGTTGGTCGGGGTCATCCACGGAGTGGTGAGAGTCGTTGCTGCCGGTGGGATCATCTTCACGCTGAGTCTGGGACTGTGATTGTTACCCTCCATTGTTGGGGGGAGATCGATGACGTTGCCCTGTGTGTGAGAGAGAGACAATGTTAATGCTGTTTCATGACACTTCCATGTTTCATACATATTCAAGTAGTCACAGTTCCTCCAGGTGGTTGGATGTGCATAGCATTCCTCTCAATGTACACTTGGGGATGGGTATGTTGCGGGGGACAGATTGGTATGTGCTCCTGAGTGTTTGCCAGTAGATTTTTGGCTGGGATGCTTATTTGGCTATGGATTGGTCTTGTTGTGTCACATGTCCATTGTGAGAGTGGGTAAATCCGTTGCCTGCCCTGGGGGTGTGTGCTTGTGTGAGGGGGGGTGTGTGACCAGGCCTGCTGTTGTGTGTAGTGTGATTTGTCATTGGGTCTCCCAGGTGATGTGTCTGTCCCCTCATGGTGCATGCTGGCATGACAGTGTGTGTGAGTTCCTGTGCTGGGTATGTGAGCTAGTAGAGTTGTTGTTTGAGTGTACAGTGGTCACAGGAGGGCCTTGTGCTGCCTACAGCAGGGCCAAGTGTCAGCTACCTTGTCATTACTTTGCCAGTCCCTGTGCATTGGGCATGGTGCATGGGTATGTACCTAGGCCATATGGGCTGTGGGCATTGGTGTCTGGTTCTGAGTTGCACAATGTGTTGTGTGAGCCCCACCCTCCCAGCATCCCGGACATCAAGTCTTGGGTTTGTGGTTGGTGTGGCCTGGGACATGGCATTGCCTTTATTTGTGAATGGGGCATGGAGACGTTAGTGGCATGAGTGTGGTTTTTAGGGTGTGGTTGTGTGCGGTGAGGGCTTGGGGTAGGTGAGTGCATTTGTTGTAGTTGGGGTGTGGATGCCATGCCCCCATGTTATGTGAGTTGTTTGTGTACTCACCAGGCTCTGTGACTACTTTGACTCCGTGTACTCCCACCGGCGGAAGCGTGGCCATCACCTTCTCCTCCCAGGGATGGTAATGTACAGGTCTGCGGGGCAGCCCGCCTCCAGTGATGTTACTCTGGACGTATTCCTCGTTCATTTTCCTCTTGACTGCCCTGCTCAGATCGTACCACCTGGCTTGGCATTCATGTCTGTTCCTTCGGATGGGCGCAACAGCATTCACCTTATCGACGAACCTCTGCCACAGGCTTGTTTTTTGGGCTATGCTGGCCTGTCTGACCAATGTTCCAAACAGCTGTGGCTCAACTCTGATGACTTCGTTGACAAGGAGCTCCAGCCCCGCCGTTGTGAACTTTGGATTCTTGTCAGTGGGCATGGTGTGGGGTGTGGGTGTGGATGGTTGTGTGGGTGTGAAAGTGACAGTGTGTGGGTGAAGAGGGGGTGTTTGTGAAGGAGGTTGTGTGAAGGTGTGTAAGTGAAGGTGTAGTTAAGGTGTGAGTAAGGTGCAGTTGTTTGTCTGTGGTGTCTGTGAGCAGTGGGTCTGTTGCAATGGCTCATGGGTTGTGTGTGTGGGCCCTTTTTATTGGTCCATTTGTGGGTGTGGCTGTATTTGAATTTATGGTGGGTGTGTTATAAGAGGTGGTTGTGATTTGGTCCTCTGTTTGCCTGTTTGGATGTGGCAGGTCAGTCATAGAGATGTCTTTTGTCATGTTGACGTGTGTTGTGGTGTTGTGCTAGTCGAATTGACCCTCCTTGTGCTGTTTTTCAGTGTCCTGGTTCTGTACGAGTCTTTTTCGCGTAGGTACAGTCCGTACATATGCGATGCTGGGTGAGGGTGCTGGGGTATGGTGTTGGGGTACGGTGCGTACAGGTGCGGGGCTGTGCTACGGTGTTGGGGTGCGGCGCGTACAGGATCGGGCTGTGCTACGGTGTTGGGGTGCGGCGCGTACAGGTGCGGGCTGTGCTACGGTGTTGGGGTACGGTGCGTACAGGTGCGGGGCTGTGCTACGGTGTTGGGGTGCGGCGCGTACAGGTGCGGGCTGTGCTACGGTGTTGGGGTGCGGCGCGTACAGGTGCGGGCTGTGCTAGGGTGTTGGGGTACGGTGCGTACAGGTACGGGGCTGGGCTACGGTGTTGGGGTACGGTGCGTACAGGTGCGGGGCTGTGCTACGGTGTTGGGGTACGGTGCGTACAGGTACGGGGCTGGGCTACGGTGTTGGGGTACGGTGCGTACAGTTACGGGGCTGTGCTACGGTGTTGGGGTGCGGCGCATACTGGTGCGGGCTGTGCTACGGTGTTGGGGTACGGTGTGTACAGGTACGGGACTGGGCTACGGTGTTGGGGTACTGTGCATACAGGTGCGGGGCTGTGCTACAGTGTTGGGGTACGGTGCGTACAGGTACGGGGCTGGGCTACGGTGTTGGGGTACGGTGCGTACAGGTACGGGGCTGGGCTATGGTGTTGGGGTATGGTGCGTACAGGTTCGGGGCTGGGCTACGGTGTTGGGGTACGGTGCGTACAGGTATGGGGCTGGGCTATGATGTTGGTGTACGGTGCGTACGGGTACGGGGCTGGGAGATGGGCATGGGGTGCGGCGCGTACAGGTGGGGGTCTGGGGTACAGTCCTGGGGTACGGGGCGTACAGGTGCGGGGCTGGGAGATGGGCCTGGGGTGCAGCGCGTACAGGTGGGGGGCAGGGGTACGGTCCTGGGGTACGGGGCGTACAGGTGCGGGGCTCGGAGACGGGCCTGGGGTGCGGCCCGTACAGGTGCGGGGCTGTGCTACGGTGTTGGGGTATGGTGCGGAGGGGGGGTACGGTGCTGACATACGGGGGTACGGTGCTGACATGTGCGGGGTGAGGGGGGCTGTACGACTCGTATTCGGGCACACGTTTACCCGTGTACATGTAGGCTACAGCGTTCGCTCCGTACTGGGCCTTTTACAAGCGGTTGTGTATTCGGACGGGTGGTACGGATCGTACTTGCGCGCTCGGACTTCTGTTTTACGATTTGCACGTAAAAATGTCCGGCTCCTTGTCGGACACTTTTCCCGACGCTATTCGGACGTAAAAATTTACGGCTCCCTCTCGGACCATTTTGCCGACGCAATTTGTATGTATTTTTCACGTACGAATGGTACTTTGCAGTTTGTACGGTACTTGTACGATTCGTACGTAAAAAAATACGGATACTAGTCGGACGGTCATTTTTTTTAACGGATCGGAATCGGCACCTTAGTGTCAATTTTAAATACCTTTCAATTACAGTCAGCTTGTGAGCAATTTTTAAGACAAATGTATATTTGCAAAGGTGGTCCGGACCATCCTTCCACGTACCAGCATTGTAAAATGAGTTAGTAATGTTCGGTAAATTTTTTAATTTTGTTTTTTTTTTGTCGCAGTTTTGATATAGCGCGAACGCGACCCGAGCACCAGTTACATTACAAAAGTACAAGGGAGATTAGGTGATTTGCCTAGAATCACAGGATGATGAGCGGACGACGAGCCCCGAACCTGGTTCCCCAGATCTAAAGGCGACACCTCTGGCCCTAACCATGGCCGTTTCTAAGTGTTTTGCCGCCCTAGGTGAGAATTGAAAAATGCCGCCCCCTCCCTTTTAAAAATGCTACTCGAATTAAAGGCAAGAAGAACATTCAAGCAAGCTCTTAGCTAATAGACAGTCTTCTTCACAACAGGCGGTATTTTTTTCCGGTTAGAAAGTGACCGGCAAACTTTTTTTTAAATTTTTTTTTACAGTACTCATTCACTTTTTAAGATCAGGCGACGATGGCGCTGTTTAAGGTTGCACCTTCTCAGCATTTAGGCTTTCGTCTCGAGGGATAAATGTTCATAGTTTAGGATTGTTGCCCAATTTGTATGAACTTTGTTTTACTCTTATGTATGTATTCATAAAGACTCGGATGTCTGTTCCTCTGACTCCTTTCAAAATTATTAATATTTGATACAAACATGTTTAATTACTTACGTAATGAAAAAGGTACCCTTGCTATTTTTATTTGCGTTTGTTCAATATAACTTTGCCAAATTTCTTTTCAGAAAAAATGTGCTCTCTGCTTTCCAGCAAACTCATTTTAAATACTTACTTGCAATTCTTATTTATACAGGTTTTAAACAGTTAAGTTAGCTTTTTAGGAAACATTTTCTCCAGGCTGACACTCCCATTCACATTGTAAGCATATCCTGCAAAAATAGTGTCTAAAGGTGCTGCTGTTGTCACGTACTTGACGGTCTCGACATGAAAAGCAGTAATTATAGTTCATTTTGGGTGCCATTGTTTACTGCTTAAGCACTACCCTAGTTTTCTGCCTTTTTAAAATAATGAATACAACATTAAATACAATTTCAGCATTAGGCTTCTTTTTAAATATATTCATTTTTATTGTTAAACGTATTTTTGATGAAATTCTTGGTACTGAACCTCAGCACTCCACCTAGTGACTATCTGAGTTGCTACACTTGTATATCTATTACTACTCTTCAGAATTTTTATGACGAACCCTACTTAGTAAAACAAACTTTTGTCGAGGTCCCCCAAATGCAATTAGTAACTAAAATGTTTAATACTGAACACAGAACACTGCTGGACTAGCATGTAAGAAGTTAGGGGAAATTTGTAGGTAAAATCAAAGCTAGCAGAACAAACATGATATTTAATGGTACAAGCCCACACCCGCCCCGACCAAATAGTAATGCTATAGAACAGACACCACACCACACTGCAAGCTTCCCGTATAACCACAAAGAATAGATAACGGACAGTTGGGTCTGCGGAAACTTCGCTAACACACAACATGCAGGGAGAGCACATACAGCAGCAACGCAAGATTTCCCTCATAGAACAGATAGCGAATAGGTAGCAGAAGTGCAAGCTTTTGTCGGAATCAAACAGTTTTAAATTAGACAACAGGGGGATTCCCAAACTCATGTTTTCTGCCACCCTCCCCCTTTTGCCGCCCTAGGCGGCCACCTAGTCTTGCCTAATGGTAGAAATGGCCCTGGCCCTAATCTGGGTTTGTTCCATGTTTTAAGTCTGCTCAACATGATTTTTTAAAAGAACTTCCTATCGAGCCGTAATGTCAGCTGAGTTAAAACAACTTGCAGGTACATATTCCATACAATAAAAATGAGGGTTTCAACAGGGCACGATGAGCAGCCCCGAATTGTGGGCAGCAGAGAAGTAGATTAATGAAGGGTTCTTATTGTAATTGCAGACTCTGCATTTTGGAATGGTGATGAAGCCACTTCTCCCGTTTGATCGAATGTCGGCTATTGGGAGTGACAGAAACCTGGCAAGCATCGCCTTTCGCATGCAAGTCCAAATTAATGATTCTTTCAAGTAATATTGTGAATGTGAATTTTCGTATGATGGCAGGATAGGTTTAAACTGCTCATGTAACTGCAGAGTTTATAAATCTGCTTCTCTTGATTTTGCTAGAACCAGTTTTTTTATAGTCTGTTACAGGGCTGAGTAAGATAGCTTGTTTGATTTTAAGGTCAAAGTCAGAACTTAACGGGGCACATTTACAAGAAAGTGACGCATCTATAGAGATGCGTCACTTTCCTTGCGCCACCCTAAAAAATGCATGCGCCACCATGGATGTGCCGTATTTACAATACGGCGCACCATGGCGGGATTGACAGATGCATAAAAAATTCTGCCGCATCTGTTGGGGCAAAAGTCATGCATTGCTGGAGTCGTGTCGCAAGCACGCCGTAACTCCAGCAATGCATTTTGTGGCCTATTCCCACTACACTACGTCACTCAGCAGGCATAAGGTTTTGACACAGTGGCGTCCTAAAAGTGATGCAGTGAAATCTTGTAGATTTCACTGCATCACTTTTATGAGGCGTTCCTGCGTGGGAACGCCCCCCTGCATACATTATAACTGACGCAGGTATAATGTGACGCAGGGATTTACAACATGATGCATCTCCCTAGATGCGTCACGTTGTAAATAGGGCGCATTGTTTGCGCCGCCAGTGCGTCCAAATAAGTGATGCACTGGTGGCGCAAGGGGTTTGTAAATCTGCCCCACCATGTTTAGGTACCCGGTCAATAAATTATCCGGTCTATGAAAAATATATTGCAGTACTGTTTTCAGTGACCCAGCTTTGACATGGATTATATGGTAATAGTATTTAAGAGATTGGAACCTGCATACCTGATCTTTTTTTGATATTCCAAATTCTAGTCAAATCAGAGCCTGTCGAGAATACACTGGATGTTGGAATGTGAGTCTGTAGGTGATACATTTTAACTTGTCCAGGATGGGATCCATTTTCACCAGAAAGGCCTGTTGACCGATACTGCGGAAACTAATTGGGCCTTCATTACCTTTATTATAGTTTCTGTTGATGTACTGAATAAATTTGCGTTTAGTCTGCATTGTGAAAATATTAAGTTACATACTTTTTTCTCCATTGATCTCAGATGAGTTAGTGCTTTGCTCACGTCGGATAGCCAAGTCCCCTTGTAGTTACATGTTGTTGCATAGTCAATCTTTTCTTCAGTCAGTTTCCAGACTTTCTTTGATTTCACTTTAAATTTCCTGAATACTATTACTTTCATTGTATTAGTGTTTGGCACCTGTTTATTGCTCAGATTGGATTTATGGAGCTCATCCAATGACCTTTGTAGCCAATTTTTGTTTGGTCCAAAATAACTAAATTGTCTTCATTTTGTAAGCTGGGAATCATTTTGCCTTTTTTATTGTGGTCTCCAAGTTGGTGGTGTAGAGATTAAAGAACAGCTGCACAGCCTTATGCCCCTATTTATAAGCATTCTTTCTGACACCCAATCTCCATGACCCAGTTTGACCTGTACTCACGTATCTGAATATGTTGCAATTATTGCTTCCAGAATTGCTTGCAGTATGCCCCAGTCAGCTAATTTCTTCAATAATATTTGCTCTTCCACACCATACAAAGTAGGCAAAGTTTAGTGGCTGAAAAGGGTGGTTCACGCAATGGGCCGGATATGAGAGTGCAATAATGTTGCCTATGGTTAAAGATTTTTTCCTGAATCCAGTCTGTTAGTAAGGTATTAATTCCCCTTTTTCCACCAAATCTTCTAAGTCCTTCTAATGAATTTTTGCATATGTAAGGCAGGGGTTGGGTATGCGCCAGGTAACAAAGTCTTTTGATTTCCTATGACTGCATGAATCATGGTGCACATTGGAAATCCAAAACCTGGACTGGAATGGTTTTAGCATCTACCCATTTCAGACATTTCAGTCCTTTGGTGATACTATTGAAACGGGCTATCATATAAGTTTCTTTACTAAGTAGTGAAGCCTCAGTTTCACCCCCCTCTTGGTAGTGGTTTAGTGACCATTAGTACGGTCCTTTTGAACTCAAGTTTGTGGTGGTTGGAGTAAATAAAGTGGTTTACCATAGGTGCTGTTACCACTTTCTTTTTTTATTCTTGAACGATGCTGTGCTACGCATTGACAAATCTCTTGCGTAGTGTTATTGTGCTTATCTAGAATAAGGACTCAAACTATATTGTCTACCAGTATCGATGACATGTCACTCCTACACTACACCCTGTAGTTCTGCCTGTTGTAACATTTCCCATACATTAATTTACACACATATGATTGTCTCTGTGCAATGTGTGTGTGATGTAAAGTGCTCTGACACCGAACAAATGTATGAGTGGTGCTATAAAACTAAATGAATACGAGAGACAGTGGTAATGGAGACTTGAGGGGCACTGTTAAAGGGTGCTAGTGGTGGACTCAGTGGCAGAGGTGGTCCTTGGGGGGGCGCCAACAAACATTGTTGCACAGGGCGCCACCAGTGTTAAAGAGAGGGTAGGTGCCAGGCGTCTCCAGTCTTTCTCCTTTCTTACATCATGTGCATGAACTAGAGAACATTTTCTTTCATTATTTGAGTTTAGGTTAAATCCTACTTGGGAGTTCCCACTTTGGAATGGAGAGGAAGAATATTTTGCACCTTTAAGAATACCGTTCCCTTGCATGCTGCTGTCTTCTATCCATCATGGACTGAGTAGTACTGAAGGATATTCTGCTGATATTTTCTGTTTTTATTTTTTCTTAATGGTACATGTTGAAAGATTCAAAGTACATTTGTTCTGTTTGGAATGTGTTGCATTCCTCTCAATATATAAGTGAGACAGCAATGAGTTCATATTGATAGTTTTGTGACACCTGAGCTCCCACGTGTTGTTGCCTCTTGCTCACATGGTCGTTCCTGTAACACAGTAGGGTGCAAGCTTGTGTCCGGATTTCTGTGTGTACTAGTGTTTTCAATGTGGGGGATTGTTATATTACTTTCTTTTGTTATTCTTTATTTAAGTCTTTAGGAAGGCCCAGGTCGACCTCCTAGCTTGCACATCCATGTGAGAAATAGGGGCTTGTACTCTGTTCGTTAGAATGTACATCGTGGGCATCCTTAAAAGATCCCCAATCTCCTGTGTATCTTCTATTCCTTCATGTAAATAAGACTTTCTCTGTCTCTACCTCGATAACTCTCTTTTTAAGAGAGTAATCGTCAATATCTTGTTCATCTGTCCAGGGTGTATGTCCTCTTTTATTTGTAGATTTGTATTTTGTACTCCTGCTGTATGCCTAGACCCTTTTATTTTGCTGGCATTTCCTCAGTGGCTGCCAAGATGTCTACTGTGTGTCAGACTGTAAAAGTATTTGATTTTTAAAAACAAATATCGTGACAATGGATTCCTCTGCTTCTGCTCCTTACTTTTTTGAAATACCGCTTGTTTTGAATATCACCTTGCATTGAAAAATGCTCCAGATACGATTTGGTACCTAGCCACATTTTTCATGTTTTTCTTTAACCTTTTTCTCCCTTCTTCTTAATATTCTCATGATTTGTGTTTGTTCCTGTTCCTTGTTTTGTTTAATTGATTTGTTCTTTAAGTGAGTAGGTTCTAATGTGTCAGCTGAGCACTGTATGTTGATATTTGAGGCACTGTAAGCTCCCAAAAGGCTGTTATCTGTTGGCAGATGTTTAACTTCATTTTCCTTTATTATCTTGGTACTTGTAGAAGCTTTATGGGCAGCTATGAGTGGGGCTCCATTATGATGTCATGTTCTGTCATGGCTCTATCTGTATTTAACACGTTGAATTTCTTTAGATTCTTCACCAAGAGAGAAAAAATCTCTAGAAGTGAACAGAGTTTGTCCACTTTTGGGGCACATGCACAGTGTCCCATTTTGATATGTGCCATTATACTGTTTAATTTGGATTCAAGAATGTTGATTGTTGTGTTCACTATAGACATGCTATTGGCCAAATATTGTTTCAGATCCACCTGCAATTCAAGTTTGGGTGACTGCCTTGTCAGAGTGTTAATTGCTGCAAGCATGGTTGAGTTGATTGATGATAAAATGGTGGAATCTGCCAAGGTATTGTTTGTCATATACTTAGCCAAATGTGTAGTTGTCTCTCCTGCTCCAGTTTTTGTTGCTTCTGTTTCATCAAGTAGTTTGACATCAGCATCACTTAGGGCAAAGCTTGCTGAGCAGTCAACCCTGCTGTCTCCTATGTTGCTATTGTAAATGGAAATTGTCAATATTTCTATTGGTATATCTGGGAATTTCCCCAGTTTGTTGCTACTATTGTCTTTCAATCATTCTTATTGTTTCAGTTAGTTACAACCACAACAATATTACTGATATTACAAATTCAATATATACAATAAATTATGTTAAAAGCTTAAGTGTGACTGTGCATTGTAAACATACAAACACTATCTTCCTTAATGGTTAACAATTAAAAGGAAACAATAGTAAAAACAAATAGACATCGTATTGGGAGATTACCACCCTGGTTGGTCGTCCGAGCTGCTGACATAACTCCCTTTACCTGCCATAGCTGATTGTCTTGTGGTGGTGTAGTTACTTAAATATATTGATGCTACTATAGTTCACCTGTTAACATATTCCTATCTTTAGTTGGTGAGGATTACTGGGTCTTTGATCTCTGAGTGATTCCATGGTCTGTTCCTGCTCGCTGTTCTTACTGTTGTAACTATTTAACTCTGTTCCCCTAAATTAGGCTTCCTGCCCCCCCCTGCAAATTTGCCATCTCATTTGTCCTGCTTGGACTCTAAGTTGCTCATTATGATGGAGGGCGGACATTAGTCCGCCCGCCATCATAACGGTTTTGGGACTGCCCGCCAGATATGCAGTGGTCCCACCAGTGCAATTAGGATGCGCCCGCCATACTGGCGGGCGCATCCTTGCCTTTTAACATTGCGGACGGTGCTGCTGGCTGCACCACCGTACGCAATGTCAAAAGAGCATGCACAGCATTTCCCTGCACCACGTGGCAGACACCATGCGGTGCCTGCCTCTTGGTGCATGGAACTGCAGTGCACTCCCCCCACACACAAAGGGGGCCTGCAACGGGCCCCCAATGCCAGTCTCCACCTGTTTTTTTTGAGGCGGGATTCCTGCCGCAACAAGACAGGCGGAAGGGCATACCATAATCACTATGGCAGTGCCTGCACAGCACCGCCGCAATGTTGCCCTGGTTCCGGGTTCCGCAAGGCGGGTGGAAAAGGACCACCTTGTGGAACCATGGCGGACAGACTTTCCATCTGCCACAGAACCATTGTAATTCCCACCGCCATCATAATTTGGCAGTGGGAATTTTCAGTATGATGGTGGAAGGACTGCCAGCCCAATGGTGGCGGTCCTTCCACCATCATAATGAGGCCCTACATTCTTGTCATGGCAGTACCAGTCAGGAGAGATCCGCTCTGAAATTGTATTTATAATATTTGTGTTCAAATTGGAATTGGTGAGGAAAAACCCTTGTTGTTGTTTCGCACTTTGATTTTCTTGCCTGCCCGCTTTATTGATATTTTTCATGTTCTTGGTATTACACCTCATTAGGAAGACTTTATATGAGAGATTCCAATTAGATGAAAAAATTATAGTACTTTTCAGACTCCGCCAATTCCTCCTAAGGCGAATCTTTTTGCCATTATATGTCAGTACCAAAAATAAACACTTTTTATCAACTATGTCAGTTGTGCGATTTCTGTTTAGGAGTGCTTTGTGTCCTACTTTCCCAGTCTTGGTTACGTCAGGATAAAAAGAATAGCAATTCTTTTCAAGACAAGAGGATAGATTGTTACGTTATCAGTGTATCTGGACTATAGTTGTTATGATGGAGATTTATGTATAAAAACACCAACAAACCTGCTAAAGTGCACGAAGGGCATGCTGGAATCCGACATATTTAAAAATGACTAGACCATGTTTAATAGAATATACAACATAATGCCTAATAGATGAATGAGACTTCATGTCAAATTTTATTTCTCTGATTGCCATTCTGAATTGATATTAAATAGCTAAGTAACATAAAAGATAATACATTCTTTATCTACAGCCTCAGTGTAACATAAAGGGGCCGATTCCGATCTCGGTCGGAAGGGCACTGAATCGGGTTCGGCAGTAGCGGATCCGATTTGGAGGCTTATTTCCCGACCGAGTGGTACACTGGTCCGGATGTCCAAGTACGATGCGAACAAGCGCGAAATCTCCGTCCGAATCGTTTCCAGCTCCGAACCGCTCCGTACGACTCGGTCGCAAGCAAACCGTGCCACACAATGGAGACGTTTCACGACCGAGCTAGTACGATGCTCAAATTGGACAGCCGGATCGAGTCAGAGCGTCAGGCTCAGAAAAGCTCCCGGAGGCGGACTTCGGGGGTCTGCGTCGGACCACCCGTCACTCGCAGCCTTACGACTCGGACACAGGGGGAGACCCAATGGTCTCCCCAACACAGGCATGTACGGTGCAGATGGCACTGATGCATACCCACTGTAGGGCGTGCACTTGTGCGCGACGTACCCATTCAGTCAATGGGAGCCCATGTACGCGTCGTACGACCAACTCCCATTGACGTCTATGGGAGTCTGACCGAACTGAGTCTGACAGCATACAGCCGCATCGTACTCGCTCGGTCGGACTGCAGGAGTCCGGCTCGGTCAGAAAACACTCCGGATCCGGCTAAGTCGGAGAGCTTTCCGAGCCAGATCGGAATCGGCCCCAAAGAAGCAAAATAAATCTTATATATTGCTGTGTATGGTATATAGTATTACAGGATATGGATCATTCCCTTAGTAGGAATGATTTGCTCCAAATGTCTGAGTATGGGACCAAATACTCAACACAACACTAAAAAAGAGAAAAATGGAGTCCTAAATTTTAACATACAGAGAGTTTTATGTAAGTTAAAATGTGTTAAAACTGCAGAAGATGATGAGGTACTAAAGCTGTCACTAAAGTGGATCAATCAAAAGTACTATACTTGGCAGAGCAAAACGTATTAATTTACAAGAAAAACCACATACATAAATAAATCTAAATGTCAAGAAATAAGTATTTCAAGATAAAATAAAAATTTCAATTTGAAGGTCAACAAAGGCTCTACCGCTTCTGAAAGTCATTTGCAGACGATCTTTCAACACAATTTTTAAGATGGTATTCACATAAAGTAAATGTCAATGTTTCTTAATTTTACTCTTATGCTCTCATTCCAAAAGGTACAAATGAAAAGATCCTGATTTTGTCATATTTCTGTTTGATTATATTTGTTGTTTTTGTATAGTACGCATGCAGTCTGGAGACACTTCCCAAGATCACAAACCTCACTGGGGCAACTTGTCGCATTATTTAATGTTTCTCAGAAGAATGTCTTTTACCTGACATGATTTTCAGGATACTGATTTGATTGGTTTAAAACAAAATTTCAACTTTGAGACCTTGAGGCTTTTAATTGCTTTTCAGTAGTATATATTTCTCCCATTATTTTACAATGTGCAAATGAATATATAGTTATAAACGCATTGATTATGCTTTAAATGTAGATGTGCTTATTGTCTGAAACCTTCACTGTTTGGTGTTCACAGACTAATACAATTACAGGAATCTCTTGTTTAGATACCTGCATAGTAGGCATATATATAAATTGTTATATTACATAATGCAATGATTGTTGATAAATTTGAAATTGAAACTCAAAATGTGTTCCCTTTTAAGTGAGTGATATTATAGTGCTGTGACATCACTTCCTGTGACGTTATTCATTGTGACGTAATTGTTATGATAGGACATGTGCCTCCATGCTACTCTATTGGAGTGTTTATCCAAGACTTTGTGAATGTGTATATTTTGGTGGGGAAGCAAAAGAACCACAAAGTTTTAGCCCTGGGCATTTGTTGGCAACAAGGTTTTTCCAAGCGGCTGGTGCACCATAAGTTAACTGGAAACACCCATATTCAGGTGGGCAAACTGAAGAAAGAAGGTACTTTTACTTTATAGCAAAGACCAATGACAAGTCCAAAGGTTAGATCTAAATGTTAAGTTAATTTTATCTTTAATTGCTTGATCTGAGAGACAACATATAACACTGGTTATGATTTCAGGAGTGCTCCATGGAAATGCTAGTAATTGCTGTACACTGGGACCCTCATTATTGTATTTCCTGGGAAGTCTGGCTTGGAAGTTTTTCCAAAGAGGTCATTCCTAAGGCAAAATTACCAAGAACTTACAGCTGTCCAGGTTTTACCCTTTCATTGGGGTATTACTGCAAAAATCATTGTTTGTGCGCTGAATCTCACATGTTTTTCACACATTCCAGGGCTATTTAAACACACAGATTTCAGCAGATTTTGTCTCCTAAAATGTTTGCATTGGACAAACAAAGAAGAGTGCATTTCAAACATGCAAGTGATATTTCAGTGTAGGCTTAAACTCATTTTCTTCCTAGATGAGAATTATGTTGCAATCTGTCATAAGGGCCTAAGGGGTCAATTCCGATTCGGGTCGGACAGCTCTCCGAGAGCTGTTCGTAGCCTTACTTTGCGACTGACCCGGAGCCGGTCCGTCCAGTTGATGAAGTACGATGCTCATAACTGCCAAAAATCCGACCAACATGTAGGCTGTGATTCAAGCTTCATTCTCCGTCCGAGCCGTACCTCCGAACGCCGAACCGAGTCGCCCGGAAGCAGTATCCATAGCAGTTTCCGCCCGGACAAGTACGATGCGTACTGCCTACGCGCCAGACGGGTCGCCACATTCGGCACGTCACAGCATCCGGAAAAGAAGCATATCAGGTACGATTTGCACCAGAACACAATCCACGGCTACGAGACGGACCAGTTTGCAACAGGTACGAGACGGAGCAACAACCAGCGTGTATGAGACAAACACATCATGAATCTCATCGCGCAGGTCATACCAGTACTCTACATCTATGACCGGATTAGGAACAGACGCGGACGGCGCAGACGGTAAGTCAGACACCCACCACAAAAACAAACAACACGTGCCCGCAAACTGTCACACACACACACACAGGGGCTCCACATCCTGGCCACTAACAACAGGTCACCATAGGAGTTGTATGGCCAGCACCACTACCACCCACACCCATAGGGCTCATGTTGCCCATTACTACTGCCACCCCCACCCATAGGGGACCTGTTGCCCATCACTACTGCCACCCCCACCCATAGGGACTATGTTGCCCATCACTACTGCCACCCCCACCCATAGGGGACCTGTTGCCCATCACTACTGCCACCCCCACCCATAGGGACTATGTTGCCCATCACTCCTGCCACCCCCACCCACAGTGCTTATGTTGCCCATCACTACTGCCACCCTGACCCATAGGGCTAATGATGCCCATCACTACTGCCACCACCACCCATAGGGGACCTGTTGCCCAGCACTCCTGCCACCCCCACCCATAGGGACTATGTTGTCCAGCACTCCTACCACCCCCACGCATATGGGACCTGTTGCCCATCACTACTGCCACCCCTACCCATAGGGCTAATGTTGCCCATCACTCCTGCCACCCCCACCCATTGGGCTTATGTTGCACATCACTACTGCCACCCCCACCCATAGGGGACCTGTTGCCCATCACTACTGCCACCCCCACCCATAGGGCTAATGTTGCCCATCACTCCTGCCACACCCACCCATAGGGCTTATGTTGCACATCACTACTGCCACCCCCACCCATAGGGGACCTGTTGCCCATCACTACTGCCACCCCCACCCATAGGTCTAATGTTGCCCATCACTACTGCCACCCTCACCCTTAGGGGTCCTGTTGCCCTTCACTCCTGCCACCCCCACGCAAAGGGGACCTGTTGCCCATCACTACTGCCACCCCCACCCATAGGGACTATGTTGCCCATCACTCCTGCCACTCCCACCCATAGGGGACCTGTTGCCCATCACTACTGCCACTCCCACCCATAGGGCTAATGTTACTTATCACTACTGCCACCCCACCCATAGTGCTTATGTTGCACATCACTACTGCCAACCCCACCCCCACCCCCACCCATAGAGCTAATGTTGCCCATCACCACTGCCACCCCCACCCATAGGGGACCTGTTGCCCAGCACTACTGCCACCCCCACCCATAGGATGTGTGATGTGCCACACATCCATCATACACCAACATTAGGTAAGTCAGCAAAATACATCCCCCCTAACATCATGACAACATTTTGAAGTCTGTGACAAATGCCCACAACAGTGATCATGATTTCGAACATACAATGTAACTAGCATCACATGTGTGACCAAAAACTGAGTGTGGCCTACACAAGGCAAGCATCACTAGCACTGTGGCAATATAAAAATAACACCCCCTCACTGTGTAGAACAAAAGTTAAGTGTGGGGTTCCAAACTGCAGCAGATGTTGAGCATTGTGGTGATGGGGTCCAAAACCCGCCTCATCACAGTGACCAAAAGGTAAGTGTCATCATGGACAAAGCTGCAAATGCCAAACAGCATCTATGATTCCTGGTCCCAACACATGAAACACTTTTGGGCCAAAGTAGTGGTTGTGTCTCATACCCACAGAGATGTGGTGAGGCTAACAGTGCTGTGATAACCTAACAGACTCTCGGCCATGTGCAGACAAGCACCACCCATGGGGGCTGACAATGCATACAGTGTACAATGACACAAAAGCAGAAGTGACCATCACCAAAAATACACACATCTCGAAAATAGACACACAAATCAAAACATTCTGTGTAGACTGTAGGAGTCAGGTCACAAACTCCCATTCCATGCCAGCAATGGCACCTAACAACCAGGATGAATGTGCACAATGATGTGTTATGACTCACAGGGACAGCAGGATAAATCACAAAAACAATTAATCAAGCATTTGTATAGCGCGCTACTCACCCGGAGGGTCTCAAGGCGATTGGGGGAGGGGGGTCCGCTACTGCTCGAACAGCCAGGTCTTGAGTTGCTTCCTGAAGGAGAGGTGGTCTTGGGTCAGGCGGAGGTGGATGGGGAGGGAGTTCCACGTCTTGGCAGCCAGGTAGGAGAAGGATCTTCCTCCTATTGTGGCTCTTCGGATGCGGGGGACAGCGGTGAGGGCATGGCTGGTTGATCGAAGCTGGCGGGTGGGAGTGTAGAAGGTCAAGCGGTCGTTGAGGTATCTTGGGCCTTGGTTGTGGAGAGCTTTGTGTGCGTGGGTGAGGAGTCGGAACATGATTCTCTTGCTGACGGGGAGCCAGTGCAGGTTTCTCAGGTATACGGAGATGTGGCTGTGTCTGGGAATGTCCAGGATGAGGCGTGCTGAGGCGTTCTGGATGCGCTGGAGTCATTTCTGGAGTTTGGCTGTGGTTCCGGCGTAGAGGGAGTTGCCGTAGTCCAGTCGGCTGGTGACGAGGGCCTGGGTGACCGTCTTCCTGGTTTCGGTGGGGATCCACCGGAAGATCTTACGTAGCATGCGTAGGATGTTGAAGCATGATGCGGAGACGGCGTTGACTTGTCTGGTCATGGAGAGGGAGGAGTCCAGGACGAAGCCCAGGTTGCGTGCGTGGTCTGTTGGTTTGGGTGCGCTGCCAAGGGCAGGGGGCCACCAGGAGCCATCCCAGGCGGAGGGTGATGATCCCAGGAGGAGGACTTCCGTCTTATCTGAGTTCAGTTTCAGGCGGCTGTTCGTCATCCACTCGGCTATGTCTTTCATCCCTTCGTGTAGGTTGGTTCTGGCGGTGGTGGGGTCGTTGGTGAGGGAGAGGATTAGCTGGGTGTCGTCGGCGTAGGAGATGATGTTGAGGTTGTGTTGGCGTGCGATGGCTGCGAGGGGGCTCATGTAGACGTTGAAAAGGGTGGGGCTGAGTGATGATCCTTGTGGTACGCCGCAGATGACTTTGGTGGCCTCGGATCTGAACGGGGGTAGGCAGACTCTCTGTGTTCTTCCGGCGAGGAAGTAGATGATCCATTCCAGTGCCTTCTCCTGGATACCGATGTTGTTGAGGCGCTGCACTAGGGTGCGGTGGCAGACCGTGTCGAACGCCGCGGAGAGATCCAGGAGGATGAGGGCCGTTGTTTCCCCGTTGTCGAGCAAAGCTCGGATGTCGTCAGTGGCTGCGATGAGGGCGGTCTCGGTGCTGTGGTTGGCCCGGAAGCCGGACTGCGAGTGGTCGAGGGATCCGTTCGTCTCGAGGAAGGCGGCCAGTTGTCTGTTGACGGTTTTCTCGATGACTTTGGCCAGAAAAGGAAGGAGCGAGATGGGGCGGTAGTTTTTGAGGTCGGTGGGGTCCGCTGATGGTTTCTTCAGTAGGGCGCTGAGTTCGGCGTGCTTCCAGCTCTCTGGGAAGGTGGCGGTGTCAAAGGAGGCGTTGATGATGTCCCGCAGGTGGGGTGCGATGACGGAGTCGGCCTTGTTGAAGACGTGGTGAGGGCAGGGGTCGGTTGGAGATCCTGAGTGGATGGAGTTCATCGTGCGTATGGTATCTTCGGTGTTGACTGGGGTCCAGGCGCGGAGGGTGGTGGTGGGGGGCGTTGTTCCGGTCGTAGGGTGCGTTGGCTGTGTGCTGAAACTGTTGTGTATGTCTGCGATCTTGCTGTGGAAGAACGAGGCGAGCGAGTTGCAGAGGTCTTGCGAGGGCGTGATGTCATTGTTTCCGGCGCTGGGATTCGAGAGCTCTTTGACGATGTTGAAGAGTTCCTTGCTGTTGCGGGCGTTGTTGTCCAGTCGTTCCTTGAATGCGGATTTCTTGGTGGCGTGGATCAGCTGGTAATGTCTTCGAGTGGCGAGCTTGAGGGTGGTCATGTTGTCTGTAGTTGGCGCTGGGCGCGGGCCAGGCGCAGACGGGCTTGCCTTAGGCGCGCCGTCCACTGAGCGGCCACTGCGCAGCCTCCATATGAGTGGGAGAGGGAGGGAGGAGCAGCTGGGAGGTGGGAGCGGGGCAGCCAATAGGGTGCTAGGGGGCGGAGCTATGGGACGCAGCGGCCAATAGGGTGCGAGGGGGGCAGAGCTACGGGACGCGGCGGCGGGAAACGGGTGGCGAGGGGGAGATGCGGGGAATGACAGAAGAAAAAAGGGACACAATCTGGGCACCAAAGGAGAGGGGGACAATCAAGGCAGCAAAATACACAGGTACAGTGGGGGAGAATCACTCACTCATGGGTACAGAAGAGAAGGAGGGCACAGTCACTCTAACGCAGGCAGACACAATGCAGCAGCGGTCAGTGGTCACACAGGGGGCTGCGTGGCGGTGAGGGGAGCAACCTGCCTGGTAAACAGGGTCAGACAATGGCCCACAACAGCAATACCAATGCACTGGTGCAGATGCACAAACACAAACAGGCAACCTCACACTGCCCATCTGACACAACATGTATGTGTCTCAGTATCCGCAGGCAACTACACAACCCATGAGGGGGGCTGAACCACAGTGAGAGAGATGTGGACACAGTGCCATACAAAAGTAACCCATCAATGGGCCCCCCCTTAGTGGGCAATCAGGCATTGTGAGATGAGAGGGAGCACAACAGACACATGTGACACAAGCTGGAATGAACAGCAACTAACACAGCAAGAGACTGACACACAACAGCACTACCCCCAGGGACCAGACATTGGGGTGACACAAGCATGCATGACACCTCCACTGTGCTGACAAAGGTAGATGTCGTACAAACTGTTAAACCCAGACATGTGTCCTGTTCCACAAACGTACATCACACCTACACAAACACAAATCACTCAGCATGGCCCGTCATTCATGGAAAAATGGGAGCTAGGGGCCCATCCAAGCAAACATTTACATCAGTCCTCCCTCAGCACCACACACCCTGAACTGCATCGATGTGCATCTGTGAAGCACACATGGACAGGTGACATTTCACATACACCCATGGCAAACACAGTCATGTTGGGAGGAACTAAGGTGCACAGACTCATCACACAAGGACAGTTTACAACCCTGGTGAATGACAAACATACTGCACAGTATGCTGTACATGGCCATCACGTCAAAGCTCACGTAACGTGCCGAATACCGGCCACAGTCCCAGGACAATGCAGAAGCCAAGGAGAACCACAAGGCACACATGCTGACACCTGCAAACATTGCATCCCTGAACCGTACAAGTGGGATCAGTCACACACACACACATGTCTCAATCACTGAAAGGTACCACCTAGGGACAACTACATGATATTGCGAACAAACAAGTGCCTTGGGGACCCCTGACTGTGTCCCATCTGTGTCTGACAACATCATCACCACTCAGAACTGACAAATCCCAATGATGAAACACAAATTAACAGTAGTGTGTCATGCACCCACACATCTAGTAGCCCATGGCAAAGTTGTGGGATGAAGACAGTACCACTCAGCAAGCATCAACAACAGGAACATATCAGGGAACACTGCCTGTGTATGGAAAGGGATGTGGACACACACACACATGCTCACACAACACACAACATGGGTCCAGGCAATGTCACGGAACAACACCCTTACTTGAGGGGACTCAACTCCTGTGAAAGCTCAGCTGTGCCAAACATAGCCCCAGCAGGTCTCAGTCATGTCAGCAGAACACGTTGGTCAGTCAGCCATCAGTTACCACACAATGAAGGCTCTGGTCACAACAGCCTGGGTACGGCAGTGTCCCTTAAGTCATCTGCACATACTCAATAAATATGTCCAGCAAGTTGCACAGAGGACCCAGTCGCTCCTACACCAATGATGCCCACACTTACATGTCCAGTGGAGATGCGCCCACAGTCAGGGAAATAGACAAATTGGACAATGGGAAGCACATCATATGTGCATGTGTGCAAGCCACAGATGTGACTATGCAAATTAAATGTTTACAGAGTGTCCACTAATTGTTAATCATGACACACCCATTTAGCTGCAAAGGATGATATGGATAACGATCAGAATAGAATACACATTTCATGGACCACATGGAGTACACACATCAACACCTCAGTATTCAACATTTGGAATACAGCATTACAACTGCAAATACATGCAGTACATGCATCATCAACATAATGTACAGTTAAATCAAATTCACAAGGATAAAGAAAAAAGCTTTATTCAGCAGATGAAAAATTTAAAGTCCGTTCAGAACAATGGCCAATGGCCAGTCCGTTATCAAATGACAAAAAGCGAACTTGAGTGACAACTGTCACACATTGCTTGCCTGCACTGGTAGGGACAGGGGACATCCCCTCGGAGGGGCATACATGGGGGCAGGCCAGGCACCGCAGGGGCAGGATCAGGGCACAGCAGAAGGAGGCAGTGAAGGGGTGGTGGAATCAGGAGAGTCACTGGGAACTGCAGTGGAGCTGACTGAAGTAGTGGGTGCAGTCACAACTGTGGGGCACAAATAAGATGGGGTGGGTGCCGGCACTACTGCAGTGGACAGGTCAGATGGAGTGGACTGGGTCCCCACTGCATGCCCAAGTCAGACGGGGTGGTCATGGACTCCACTGCAGTGCATAACTCCATGGGAGCGGAATGGGGTTCAGGTGAGGTTGGCACGACAGAGGGGGGGACACGGTCCCCAAATCAGTGGCACTAACTGTCTGACCGGGGGTGGAAGAGCAAGTGGTAGGGGGGGAGGGCATTTTGGGGGTGGTTTATCTGTGGGTGGGGGAATCTGGGGCAGGGTGTGGCGGGGAAACTCTGGAGTGGTGGCCTGGAGGATGGAGGACTAAGACTTTGCCATGGAGCTGCGGGGTGGGGTCTTGCTCTTCCGGCTCCGGGGGGACTTGCGGGTGGGGGCCTCAGTCTGACTGTGTCTGGAGGAGGGTGTCTGGTTGTGAGGGGCACTCCCCTCTGTGTGTGGGGACTTTCTCTTCCCCATGTAAGATGGATCTGCTGGGTCGGTGGGGAAGAGGCCCAGGTCACAGATGAAGAGCTTTTGTGGAGATGGGGTTGCAGGTGAGGCAAAGGAAGAGGGCTGGGAGGGAGAGGTATCGGAGGACTGCGGAGTGGTTGTGGATGATTGTGTGTGTGTCTGCAAACCATCCCCTGTGAGTGTGGTATCAGTCCCCTGCGCTTGCTTGTGTGCACGTCTAGACCTTGGTTTGGGTGTTTTTGTGCTGCCCGTGTCTGTGGGTTTGTGAGAATGTGCAGGTGTGTGTGTGCTTGGGACAGGTAGGGTGCTAGGAATCGTGGGTGGTGCAGGGGTAGGAGGTGTGCGGACTGTTGGAGGAGGGACACTGCTGCCATCAGGGAGGAGGCCACAGACTGATTGGTCCTCTGTAGGGCAGCCATGCCAGATGAAATGCCCTCCATGAACGACACCAGTTGTGTCAACAGACTGGTGTGTGCATGGAGGACACTCAGCATTGATGTCTGCCCTACATGGATGTGCCTAAGTAAGTCCATAGATTCCTCACTCAGGGCAGCAGGGGACACAGGTGCCTGGCACAAAGGAGACATGCTCCCAAACACAGGATCCTCCATGGACCTCTGGGATGGGAGCCGATGGGAGGGTGGTGATGGTGGTGGTGGGGGCGGTGGTGAGGACAGCCTCGCTAGGGTTTGGTGGCTGCCGACACCCGCCTCCACCAGGGAGTCATCCTCCGAGCTGCAGTGGCCCTCAGCTGGGGTGGATGGTGCTGAGGACTCCTCGGTATAGCTCCACTCGCCCCCCGTGCCACTGGGTCCCCCCGACTTCTCGCATTCTGTCCCAGTCAGGCTCTGTGGCTCCTCCTGGTCCGTGGAGCTGTCCCCTCCTGTGGCCGTGGATGTATCTGGATAGAAATAGGAAAAAAGAGAACAACATCAGTCACCTGCACTGACTGCACACACCACAGTGAGTACAGCACATCATAGGGCAAGCCCTGGCATCCTCAGCTGAACACTGCTCAAAGTGCCCACACTGTTTAGAATAAGCCAACTGTCATTCGCACAATCAACCATGGCACTCATATCCCTCCTGGACTTGCACTCATATGTCTGTTGCATGTTGGATGCTAATACCCCAATGTGCCGACTTGCACCACCCACACATTTGTTGGACATGCAAGTGAACATGTAGGAGTATGTCACTATACACACAGCACATCTCTTGCCACTGACTCAGTACAGGTGATCAGATGAAGGGATGGGCAGAGACTCATTTCACATGCTTGTGATGCATGCCAGCAACACACACTATGATGTTCTCATGTCCTGATAGTCAATTCCACAATGGGGTGCATGGAGCACACTTGAACACAATGCAGGATCACTCATAGCAAGTTAAATGCCATGGCACTGACATGCCTGGACAGTCAGTCAACACTGTCTCCTGTCACAGGGGCAGGGTATCCAGACAACAACAGTATGCACTGTGTCACAATCATAGCTCTGGGGTAAAGCAAACTCTGCAGCTGACAAGTGCACTTGCCAATCCCCTGCAAACAACATATCCCGGACCCAAAGGAACCCAAATCATAGAAATTAGACATATGAGTCTCTGCGAACACAACTTCCTGTACATTAGCACATCACAGTCTGCTGTGCATGTAACCCAGCTGCCTGAAGTGTACAGTTGCTTACACCATTGTGCACTGTCAAATGATCACACACCTATATGTCACACAGGTCCTGTCTCTTATAGTCACATCTCAAATATCCTGCTGACCCTCAAACTCATGAACACTCATGAACACATAACAAGAAGCTACACCACAATGGCACAGAGGCAGACACCTGAAGGCACATGTCATTAAGCACAACCTGTAAGTTGGTACACAGAAGTGGGATTACAGAGTGTTTCTAAATGCCCTTAAGTAGACATGACTGCCCAGGTCTACGTGAAACAGTGTTTAGCCCTGGACAGTAGTCAGGTGGCTAAGAAAGTTTGACACACTTGATATACATACTCCTGAGGCACACAATTTGGAGTCCCCTGCTGCATGGGTTTGTTTGAAATACCCCAGCCACATGTGGTGAGTCAGAAAAGCAATTGGAACACTTATCAAGGACACACACAGATCACATGTCAGATCTCAGGCATTGGGTAAACAATTGACCCACCCATGAAACACACAACAGAGTCACGGAAACAGATGCTGTCTGGAATCTGAAGCATAGATGACTGCAGGGACACAGTGCCCTAGTGACACAAGCAACAGACTGAAGGCGCCACACCTGTGGATCAGATGAGGAGGGTGCATCACACAATTGAGAGACATGAGTATTGGACTACAAGACCTACGTACTGTGGAAGTGTGACCAGACAAAAAGACTGCAATTAGCATGTAATACATAGTACACAGATTAGACATGGACATACCCCCTCCTTGCTGCTGTCTGGCCTTCAGCTGCTCATCCAGGTCCGGGAAGACCACCGCCAGTATCCAGAGCATGTGGGGGGTCAGCATCCGGTGTCCGCCCGTCCTGCGAGGAGGCAACAGCTTCAGCTGGACCCTTGCGATACTCCGGGTCCAGCCCCGAAGGTCCTGCTACCTCTTCTGGCAGTTGCGGATCCGGCGCTTGTAGACCCCCACCGATCAAACTGCCTGGGCGATGGTCAGCCATATCTCCTGCTTTTGGTGGGCATCAACCTGTGAGGATGACAAAGTTAAAAGTCAATTAACACACACACCCCATGTTTGTGCTGCACACAGTTGGATATACATGCCATCATCACAAAGGAAAATGAGTGACACAGGTAGTGCACCAATGGAAAAGGACAAATGCCCTGCATGTCTGACATGTTAACAATGCCTGGGAAGTTTCAGCTTGCACAAATGCACCTTAGCTGCAGAACACCTGTTCATTACATGTACCTACACACTTTGGGGTATGAAAGTACTCACTGAGTATGCTTGCCACTGGTGTACACACTGCTAGTACTGCTAGTCAGACAACATGCATAATTAGGAAGGCAGTTGAATGCACACTCACCTGCTCCCCTGGTTTTCCATACAGCGTGCTGTACTGTAGAAGGAGCTCTCCAGCAGGGCCTGGTTCTCCTCCTCAGTGAAGGCTGGGGCCCTCTCCAGAGTACGTGCCATAGGGATAGCCAGAGGATGCAGAGACAGAAGCAGTGGTAGTAGGGATGTGGTCCAGTAGCATGTAGTTCAGGCAAGTGAGCTCCATGGGGGACAGCCAGCCTTATATCTGTGCTGCAGAGGCAGACTCTGTGCCATGTGTCCCCAGTGATAGGTCCAACACGGTTGCATTCTATGAATCTGGCCCATCCATGGAAATGTACGACTCGTACACGTCTTCCGCATCGTTCAAATCTTCACCTCCATAAAACCCTAGGAATTGCAACATTTTTGTAGGCATCCAACTGAATTTCCATCGGAAAACTCGAACAAGTTTTGAATCTGCATCCGTTTCCATGACAGTCCAGAGCCAATGGGTGCGCCCGGCTCGGTCAACTGACTGTACAACGTGTATTTTGAAAATACACATGCACCCGTCTCCAAGCGATTCAATGGCCAAGGCGCACGCCTGTCTCGGACCATGCCTGCCCGATGCGCATGCATGATAGTCACCCGCATCGGACCTCATTGCAGTCAATGGCAAAGCATACGCACAGCTCGGTCATGAACCGTGCAATGCGTACGCATTGTCACCCGCATCAGACCTCATTGCAGTCAAAGGCAAAGCGTACGCACAGCTCAGACATGAACCGTGCAATGCGTACGCATTGTCACCCACGTCGGACCTCATTGCAGTCAATGGTAAAGCGTACGCATGGCTCAGACATGAACCGTGCAATATGTACGCATTGTCACCCGCGTCGGTCCTTATTGCAGTCAATGGCAAAGCGTACGCACGGCTCGGGCATGAACCGTGCAATGCGTATGCATTGTCACCCGCTTCGGACCTCATTGCAGTCAATGGCAAAGCGTACGCACGGCTCGGTCATGAACCGTGCAATGCATACGCATTGTCACCCGTGTCGGACCTCATTGCAGTCAATGGCAAAGCGTACGCACGGCTCGGTCATGAACCGTGCAATGCGTACGCATTGTCACCCATGTCGGACCTCATTGGTGTGACTATTTGACGTCTTCAATGCACAATTACTTGCCAGGGACACATGTGCACACCTATCACACTACAGCATTGGCCACACAGTGTCCCATGGCATGTAAGGCGGCATTCCCTGTGTGTTGGGGGGGCAACATTTGGTTGGTTGGGTGGCACTATTGTGCAGTCACTCCCAGGCTGTGCACATGTTCATGGGGGCAGAATCCTTTGTGTGTTGTGCACATTATCACTGTGATGTGCAACTGTACAGTAATGGGCATGAGTCATGGACACAGTTGCAGGTTGGATATGCTTTGGACATGTCACATACACCCTGAGTCCTGGGGGTGATGGCATGTATGTCACAGTGAGACCTGTAGCCACAATGCTGATGTACACCCACAGTCAATGTGCATGTTGTTTCTCAGATGTGGCTGATCAAATGTGCACAATGGGAGACAGTCTCAACATGCATGTGGTTTGTGCAGCAACCTTTATGTTGTGTGTGTGTCTAAGAGGCAAATATGTAGGGCCTGCAGAGACAACAGTGGCCACTACCTGTGGGACTCACGGTTGCCTTGTGGCGTGTACGTGATACGCCATGTCATGCCAGTGTCGATGTGGCAATACAGGGAACCTGAGTATCTGCATGGAAAAGATCTGTGATGCCTGGGAGACATCAGGCCTCACTTGTCACTGTGGTGTATGTTTGTAACGTCACAGCAGTACATAGGTAGGGTGACACAGCCCAATGATTGGCCATTGAACTACATGGGACTTATGTGGACATGTGGACTTGAGATGTGAAGTGATGTCCATGTAGGTGACATATGTGTCCATGCACAACAGCACACACCTCAGTACATTGTGTATTGTCCTGATGTATCATGTGATATTTTGCTTGGTCATGGCCACATGGGTGGATGAACCGACAATCTTCCTTTGTGCATCTCTGTTCTGCAGGGCACCAGCTGTCCATAGACCGTTCCCAGACCTTGAAACCATGCAGGAACGTGACTGCATCCGACGGTACCGCCTCACCAGGCCACTAATTGAGGAGTTGCCGGAGCAGTTGGCACCACATCTGCTACCTGGCCGGACATACCCTACAGCACTGACCACAGAGGTGAAGGTGATGGCAGCCCTGCACTTCTTTGCTACTGGTACCTTCCAGTACACTGTGGCTACTGCTGGTGGTCTGTCACAAACAATGTTTAGTCGTGTGCTACGCGATGTCTTGGAGGCGATGTCGCATTTCCTTGACCTGTATATCAAGTTCCCTAGCCCTGCTCTACTTCCTGAGATAAAGGATGCCTTTTATACACTGGGGGGATGCCGAACGTCATCGGATCTATTGATGGTGCACATGTGGCCCTGATACCACCACAGGCACATGAGCAGGCATACCGGAACAGGATGCATTTCCACTCTATCAATGCTCTGGTGGTATGTCTTGCAGACATATGTATCACACATGTGTGTGCACGTTTCCCCGGTTCTGCGCATGATGCCTACATCATGAGGAGTAGTTGCATTGCAACTCTGATGTCACAGATGCCAGACCAGTGTGTCTGGCTTGTCGGTGTGTACTGACTGTTTACCATTGTGTGTGTTTGGCAATGTTGTATTCCGCACTCCTACAAAACTCAGCTAATTGTTCAATTGTTTGTGTGTAGGTGACTCCGGATACCCCAACATGCCATGGTTGCTGACACCCCTCAGGAACCCTGTGACACCAGCATAGATAAGCTACAATGAGGCACATGGTCGGAGCAGGAGGGTGATTGAGCGGACATTTGGTCTTCTGAAAAGCCGCTTCCGTTGCCTGGACAAGACCGGAGGGGCCCTCCCATATGACCTTGCAAACGTGTGCAAAATTGTCCTTGTATGCTGCATGCTACACAACATGGCAGTGTGGAAGAAGGTGCCTCTCATCCAGGATGACGTTTACCGACCTCCGCCACCTGTGGAGGATCCCGGCCTGGGACACGATGCCAGTGATGATGATGATGAGGGTGACGTCCGCACACAGCTCATCAACAACTTCTTCACCTGAATGTGAGTTTACAGGCTTGTTATGTCAATGTATGGAGTTAGCCTGAAATGTGTTGTGGCTGCTCTGTTGCTGTCTGAGTGTGTCTGTGTGCCACTTGACTGGATGCGTGCAGTGATATGTCCATTCAGGTGGTCTGTACTCCACAATAGTGTAGTACTGCTAACTTGTTTCTATGTAGGTTTCTTGTGACATGTTTTGTGCATGTGTATTGCATTTCTCTCCTGTTCTGCTGTGCTTTTGACTGTGTCTTGTGTCTGTCCATCCCAGGGTACTTTGCCTGTTGTTTGGTCAACACTGACCCCCAACACCCAGAATCCAACACCAGTGTGGGAGTAGTCAATTGCCATCAAGTGATGTGCCACACACCCCTGCACTTCAATTCTCAGACAGTCTGTGACTGTGTGTCCACCGTAACGTACAATTGCCTTGCAACTATTTTGGAATAAACATGTTGCTGATGTGTAATGAACCTGTGCCATGCTTTGTTATGTGTGTTGTCTGTCTTCCCACATCTGAGTGACATTTGCTTACCTCACCTGTGGACTTGGTACCACTGACTGTGGATAGGTGCTGTGTCTGTGCATACCAATGTGTTTCTGGTCAACATCATTGTGTGGGTTGAGTAACATGGCCATGGTGAGTATGTGTTGCGGTGCCATAGTGGTGTGTCTCCCTCACATGTGTCACATCACCATGACTCACATGACAGTGGTCACATTGTTGTAGTATTTGGCTTGCACTGTGTTGTTTAGAAGATCAACATCTCTGTGACACATGATAAGTTGGAATCACAACAGAGGCAAGTATGGTGTACTGGTGAGTTTATTTGCGAACATGTGTGAGGATAGTGCACAGGATGGTGGGTGCTGTACATTGGGTTTTTAATCCAAATTTCACAGTAGAGTTGGAAGTGTTGGTAGATGAAATGTCCAGAGTAAAGTCCACAGTAATCTGCTACATTGGACCAACATGAACCCTCCATGTCATGTGGGCGAGTTGTGTCTGATCGGACAAGGTGAATGTGTTGCGCACAAAGAACATTGTCCAGAACAGGTTTAGAGGCCCTGGGGGATGTGCAGGGACATCTGCCTCTCACATGTCCTTCTTTGGACAACCCCTCTTCTTCTTGGGGGGGGATCCTCAGGTGCAGGTCTCTGCGGTGCAGGGGACTCTCCGCCAGAGTCCTCCTCCCTCCCTGTGGCACTGGCAGATGGTGTGGCAGCAGATGTTGTGGCCACACAGGGAAGTGTGGACATGTTTGTGCTGATCTGGCGGAGGCATTGGAGTATGTCCCGATGCACCACAGTAAGTGCATCCCACTTTGCCTCCATGCGGGCATGGTGGGCAGCCTGCTCCTGTTGTATGTCCTTGAGGATCCCCATTACCTGGCCAAATCCTCCGGTGCTATCCTGGTACGCATCTATGTTGCGTGCCACTTGGGGGTCATCATGCAGTTCAGACCCCTCTGCAAGGTGCACCCTCTGCCTTCCACCCCTCCCACCACCCCTATCCACACGGGTAGGACCAGCAGCGGCATGCACAGGTGACACTGGGACCCCTTGGGTGGTGTTGCTGGGGGTGTTGGCTGTAGCTTCCGGGTGGTCCTGTGCCCCTGTGCTGTCGGTGTTCTGTGGCCTTGGTCTGTCCGTGTTGGCGGGGGTGCCCTGTCTGTTTCCAGATGCTGGAGGCATGGGTACAGGGGGTGCAGATGTTGGTGCTGCTGGTGCTGCATGATGACTCACACCGGAGGTGCCAGGTTGTTCGTTGTCATCCGAAGAGGACAGAGACAGATTCAAACCAGAGAGCTCAGTGTCCACCAGAGTCTGGGACTGGGAATCCTCTTCATTTGGTGCTGTGTCCCCAGCACCACCTGTGTTTGGAGGAGACACGCAATGTATGTTAGGTTTCTACAGGCATCAATGCCTGTAGAACATCATAATGATTAATCTATGTCGTCCAGTTTATGTTTTTTGTGACCTGTTTGCAGCATCTCTATGTATACACTGTCTGACTTTTATTTAAATGTAATAAAAAAATTATATATTTTTATCCATGTCAGAGTACACTGTCCCAATTGATTAGATTTCTTATGTTGATTTCAACTTATAAAATTAATGTTCACTGCCTAGAAATGTTATTTCTTTCATGAATTATTTCCCTGTTCTAGGAGTACTTATTATTTACAGGGGGCCCTTTTTATATACACCATATATGGCTCTCCACATCTGCAAGACACACCTCCCCAGCCCGGCCAGGGGGCACCCCTGGACACTGCATCCCCAGACAATGAGTTTGAACATATGGTTGCAATGGCTGTGTGTGCGACCGGGTTTTGTTTGGCCAGTGCAGATGTGTGATTGTCAGCCACATCATTTTGCAGGCCCAGTGTCAGACATCTTGTCGGTCCCTTCCCACTCCCTGTGAGGCGAGCATGGTTCAGTGTGAGCTTGCTGGGCCATGTGGGTGGGTGTAGATTGTCTATGACATGTTCTACTTTTCGAACAGGTGCCTGCCTGTACACTGCTTTTTCCCAGCTTGTCACGGACAGAGTTTGATATTGTTGTTGGGCAGTTCCCAGCATGGCCTTGTGGTCCCCACAACAGAGCCCAGTGTTAGACATCCTGTCAGTCCCTTCCCACTCCCTGTGAGGCGAGCATGGTTCAGTATGAGCTTACTGGGCCATGTGGGTGGCTGGGGACTGTCTGTGACTGCAACTCCCATCAGGCTCTTGGCTACACCCCCTTCCCAGCATGCCCATACTCCCTTCCTCTTGTCTCTGCTTCCCTGTGAGGGGGTGTGACAGCAATGGCAAGATGGCTGACTGTGCAGTCCTGGTGTTTGTTGGTGCCCAGTTCCCAGCATGACCTTGTGCTCCCCACAACAGAGCCCAGTGTCAGATATCCTCTCAGTCCCTTCCCACTCCCTGTGAGGTGAGCATGGTTCAGTGTGAGCTTGCTGGGCCATGTGGGTGGCTGGGGATTGTCTGTGACTGCAACTCCCATCAGGCTCTTGGCTACACCCCCTTCCCAGCATGCCCATACTCCCTTCACCTTGACTGTGATTCCCTATGAGGGGGTGTGACAGCAATGGCAAGATGGCTGATGGAAGACCATCTGCCGGTTTTCCGCCGGTCGACCAGTCAACCAGGTGGAAAAGAGGCGAGATATGGAGGTGGTGTCTGCTAGACACCGCCATCCATATTAGCATGGTTGCAGGAGTAGCCTTTCCGTGGCGGCGATGCCCCCACAGAAAGGCATGCGGATTTTGCTTTCGAAGGCCCGTTTCAGGCCCCCAGGGTGGCGGGGTGGGAGGTGCACATGGGGGCTACCTATAGTACCCCCCTACATTGTCATGGACAAGGTGGCAGGCACCACGCGGTGCCTGTCACCTTGTGCATGACAATGCAAACAGTGCATTCCCACTATTGTGGCGGGCGGTGCTGTTTGCACCATCCGCCACAATGCTGGGAATAGGCCATGTGGCGGTGGCATCCTAATTACAGGTGCAGGACCGCCGCACCACTGGTGGCCGGTCCCAGCACCGCTAGAGTGGCGGGTGGACGGAAGTCCGCCCGCCATCCTAATCGGCCCCTTAGAACGAAAAACAGTACTAAACATCATAAACATTTTAAATGACAAAATATTTAAACAACATAACACTACTGTTTTTTAAATAAATAATTATAATTATGTCATTTAAAATTCGAAAACGAACACAAAAATGTATGTCACAATATAATTCTTTGAATAAAATAGAAACAAACATACCAATGTAACTAAAAACATTTCCCACCCATTATAATAAAATAACTTACAATTATGTACCAGTCGACGATCCTGGAAAATCAATAAGTCCATAGGAGATAAATCGGAAGACGAATCTATATGAAAATAAATCCCCCCAAAAAATGCAAAATTCCAACCGTAGAAAAAAAGCTCCAACGATGCAATCCTCTCAAAAACAAAACCCTCAAAAACCTGAAAAGTAGCTTTAAAAGCTCCAACAGACCCAAAAAATAAAAGAAAATGTAAAGTAACTTTAAAAAAAAAAAGAAAAAAATCACATTTTCCTTTTTTTTTATAAAATATGCGTCATTACCACCATCCGTTCATGAAACGGAAAACCTGTAAAGAAAAGAAAAGAACCACCACCCACAATAAAATATACAAACCCACAAACATTAATATTATCATTAAATACAAGATAACATAATTAAACAACACTAACTAACACTACATAACACTACTTCTATCCAAAAGTACGTCAAACACATAAAACACTAAACTACCAAAACAACAGCTAACTACACCAAAAATGAACAAATAACATCCTACCAAACCTAACTACACTACTACTACCTATCCCCTACCCTAAAACTACCTAAAAAGTAAATTAAATCAAACTTACCTTAACCGGTGAAACACAGCTCCTAACCGCGAGGTTCCCTCTTCCAAAATGACTTAAAAACGAAACTAACAGACAGAAAAGTGAGGAAATCAAAACATAAAAATGAAAAAAAGACTTACTCCCCACAGAAAAGAATAGAGGAATATTAAAAAAATATTAACAAATGTAAATGTATTTTTCGAATAATTGTAATTTTTTTACAAATGTTGAAAAAATATAAAAATATATGATTTTTTTTTCCACAAAACCAAAAATGAAACATTTCATATATATTAAAATGTATGTTTCGTTCATATTCTGTAACTGTACAAAAAATACAAATGTTTTTTTATAAAATATAGCTAAAAAATATATTCAATATACTAAAAAATAAAATAGATAAAATATAAATTTTAAAATACATATTATATAATTCTATAAAAACAATTAAATTACAGATGTATTAAAAAAATAAAAAATACATGTATACAAATGTTTAATTTTTCTAATAAAAAATAATAAACAATAAAAGTCAAACTGTTTATAATTAAAAAACTAAAAAGATATTTATTTTACTATTACATGACTATTTTCTCATTTTTCAAAAAAAAGAAAATATGTATGTACAAAAATATTCTTAATTTTGCAATTGTACAAACAAAATATTAATAATACATTATAATTTCTAATACATTTTGAACAAAATATCTGAATTATGTTTTTAATATTCTAAAATTTTTTATAACAATACCAACTCCAAAACCAACTAAGCTCAGGGAAAGTGCTGGGTAATAAACCATGATAAATTACTATTCCAGCTCCAAAACCAACTAACCTCAGGGAAAGTGCTGGATAATAAATCCCAAAAAGTACTATTCCACCTCCCAAACCAACTAAACTCAGGAAAAGTACTGGATAATAAACCATAATAAATGGCTATTCCAACTCCAAAATCAAATAAACTCAGGGAACGTGCTGGATGATAAACCCCCAAAAATTACTATTCCACTCCAAAAGCAACTAAACTCAGCAAAAGTGATGGCTAATAACCCCCCAAAAAATTACTATTCCAACTCCAAAACCAACTAAACTCCGGGAAAGTGCTGGACAATACATCGAAAAAAATTACTATTCCGACTCCAAAACCAACTAAACTCAGGGAAAGTGCTGGATTATAAACCCCAAAAAATGTCCTATTCCTAACTTCAAAACCAAATCAAATTTGTACTAAAAATGACATTTTAAAATATTGAAAAAAAAAATATTTTTAAACAAAAAGAAATATATTGTTTTTTAAATTGACATTTTATAAACATCATTAAAAAATGTAATAT
Source organism: Triturus cristatus (assembly GCF_964204655.1). Taxonomy (NCBI): domain Eukaryota; kingdom Metazoa; phylum Chordata; class Amphibia; order Caudata; family Salamandridae; genus Triturus; species Triturus cristatus. Next base: position 1,205,839,239 of record NC_140591.1, on the reverse strand, counting down.
ATAAAATTCAAGACACCGTTTTTCCCAAAAATGTAAGTTTCCAACTGCCTTTTTCGTGCCGGAAAGACCGGCACGAAAAGGCCGTGAAAAGCTGCCATCATACTCCCTGAGTCGCAAAGAGGCGGCCGAAGGAATACTGAGGGATTTCCGGACGGCGGACAGGCTCTCCGAGCCTGTCGTCCACAATCCGGAAATCCGAGTCGTATTCCTTTCCAACTAAGCCCATCAGAATGGCTCGGTAGGAAAGGAATCCGGCCGACACCTTCCGATTCGGTCGGAAGGGCTCCAACCATCGGTCGGAGCCCTTCCGACCGAAATCAGAATCGGCCCCTAAATGTAAATATTTAAAATTTAAATGATCCAAATGTATTTTTTAAAACAAAAAAATAAGACTAAAATACTTTTGAGATAACATTTTAAATCAATAAACCAATCGTATATTTTTATAAAAAAATAATCAAATTAAATACATTAAAAAAAATATTGTAGTAATTCTACATAACAATATATATTGCACAAAAAAATCTTTTTCTAATTTTTAAATTTACAATTTTTAATAAAAATTTCAATATTTCATTTTTTTAATAAAAATATATTTTTAAACAACATTCTAACATTACTCCCCACCCTTATCCCCTATAAAACCAGCATCCTGCTACTAAATAAAAAGCAAAAATGTACAAAGTTTACAATAAAAAAAATTCAATTACTTCCCACCCTTATCCCCTATGAACCCTAAAACTTCAATAAAAAACAATAAATACAAACATTTTCACATTAAAAAATAAATTAGAAAACATATAACTAATACAACAGAAAAAAAAGAACAATAAACAAAACAAAGTCGATATAATCCACAACTATATATTTGCCATCGATATGGACAGAATCAACATTTCTACATTACATAAAAATCAATATTTTTTAACTACGAAAAAACTTACCTCAATATTTTGCACCATCGATATTCTTGACTCAATATTCATGACAATTGATATTTCCACGTCAATATTCTGTCTCTGCACCCATTCATATATACATACTATTGAAGACAAACTACGCTGTTCTGTGATTGAGTGGTCTGAAAAGCTCTGGATTTGAAATATTTTATGAAGTACATTATTTAATGTTCCAAAGGTTCTTGGCTTAGCACCCCCTTTGCACAAATAAGGATTTTTTTTTACACTAAGGTGCCGATTCCAATCCGGGTCGGAAAGCACTCCGACCGAGCTGGATCCGGGGTGTTTTCCGACCGAGCCGGACTCCTACAGTCCAACCAAGCGAGTACAATGCTCACGCATGCTGTCGGACTCGGTTCGGTCGGACTCCCATAGAAGTCAATGGGAGCCAGTTGTACGACGTGTACATGCGCTCCCATTGACTGAATGGGTATGTCTCGAACAAGTGCGCCCCCTACAGTGGGTACGCATCAGTGCCATCCGCGCCATACATGCCTGTGTGGGGGAGACCCATGGGTCTCCCCCTGTGAGTGAGTCGTACGGCTGCGGGTATCGGGGGGTCTGACGTGGACCCCCGAAGTCCTACTCCAGGAGCTTTTGCGAGCCAGACGCTTCAACTCGGTCGAGCTTCCCGATTCGATCATCGTACTAGTTTGGTCAAGAATCGTCTCCATTGTGTGCGTCTTTTTGCGTGTGACCAAGTCGGACGGATCGGGTCGGAGCCGGGAACGAGTCGGTCAGAGAATTCGCACATCTTCACATCGTACTTTGTCATCCAGACCCATGTATGGATCGGTCAGGAAAGTAGCATCGGAATCGGATCCGCTACGGCCGAACCCAATTCGGTGCCCTTCCGACCGAGATCGGAATCGGCCCCTAAGAGATCATATTAATTCTAAACAAAGCCAAACTGCACAATTAGTACATAGCATTTCTTTGTAAATACACCTATTGAACAGTTTTTCTTTGCCCATGGGCATTGAGCAGGAATGTTGTCTGTGAAGTGCATCTTATGCAGAGCACTCTTGTTAGCTACTAATAGTAAAAAAAGCTATTATTCACTATTCAAATAAAATTAAAATCAAGCACAAGGAGCTGGAATGAAAGCTTCGCTGGAAGCTAAGGTAAATAATTTGGATAAGTGAGCATGCATATGTGTGTGTGTGTGTGAAAATGAAATGAGACTGAGTGACATGTAGTTATTGAAACAATTTGGGAGTGTCACAAATTGAGCATGAGTGAATCTGAATGAAAATGGAGTCTGAATGAAAATGATTGAATGAGAGTAAGAATGACTACATGTGAATGAGCATGATGGAGTGAGAATGAATAACAATGAGTGGGAGTGAATTTTAGACAGTGTGAGGGAGTATGAGTGAGAAAAAACATCAGTCAAAGTAATTGACCGAGAGTGAGTCTTACTGTGAATGAAAATGGGTGAGTCAAAATGAGTGAGAATAAGAAAGAATGAGTGAGGGAAAGCAAAAGTGATTACACGTGAGTGTGAATATGGGTGAATGACAGACAGGGTGAATGTGAGTGAGAATGAATTTGTAAAAGATTATTTTGGGTTGAGAGACAAGGAACGGCCGGTTCCCAAGTAACTCTGACTTTCGTTGGCAGTCTCATAATATTTAAATATTCTTGATTACATAAATCAAAATTAAACAAGCTGAGTCACCCTCAACGCGTGCAAGGTTCAGGCTTATCTGCACAAACATACTCAACCCGGAACCTCAATTTAAGCAGCTTGTCTGAAAGTACACGTAAGTCACACATAAATAGCAGAAGAGCAAGAGAAAAACTTGAGTATAAGCAAGGTGTATGTGACTGGTAGTAAGCAAGGTTTATGTGACTGTTGGTAAGCTACAATTTGCAATGACATAAGATGGAGACCTTTACATAAAATGAATTACAATTGTATGTATTTTCCAATATATGTATTTGTGAATACAAATGCAGTACTTTTTCTTTTGAACTAATGTTCAACCATTTGTTCAATTTTATTCTAGCTCTATCACCATCATATTTTCTACTTCATTTTCATTTTTCGCTTTTGTGACAACATTACAGCATTTTTTGTTAGAGAATTTCCTTACTACGCACAAGTGTTCACACATGTTAATGTATGAAGGTAGTTCATTGATCAACAAGCAAAAAATCACCAGAGTGGCTAATATAATCAAGGCTAATTTTAGCATCCACCTACGCCGATTTCCAAATTGGGAAAATATGTCATCCCATAATGTCCTTTCGGCTACCTCATGCACTTGATGTCCAATATCATGCAGATTTTCCACTAGCTTTCTGCTAGTATTGTGTCCAAAACCATCCTGTTGTGCAAAACCATGGTCATGATGGCAACCATTTCTATTGTTAAGTTTTCAAATGCTAATGATGTTTCATTTATAGTTTGCCCCCAGTAATCTCTCCAGTTGTCTTTTCATCTAGAATTAATGGCTACTCCCAGCATCGGTATAATCCATTTTCCGATGTCACTGGGGCTGAAGTGTTGTCTGGTCTACTCTTCTTTTTCCCCTAAACAATCAATCAGGTTTCTTTTAAAGCACGACTACTAACCCGTGGAGGTCTCACGGTACTGAGGGGGGTGGGTTCAGCAGTTCAGTTGAAGAGCCAGGTCCTGATTCTTCCTGAATTGCAGCAGTGATGGTGATTGCCTGAGCGCGGAGTTGGTAGGAGAAGGATCTTCCTTCAGCCAGGGTCTTGCAAATCCATGGGATGGTGGCCAGGGACAGTTGGGTGGAGTTGAGATGTCTGGTGGGAGTGCAGAAGGAGAGGCGGAGGTTGAGGTGTGCAGGTCTGGCATTCTAGAAGGCTTTGCAGGTCTGCGTGAGGAGCTCAAAGGTAATTCTTTTGTTGTGAGGTAGCCAGTGAAGGTCTCTCAGGTGGCTGTTGATGTGGCTGCAATGAAGGATGTTCAGGATGAGTCTGGCAGAGGCGTTCTGGATGTTCCACAGCTTCTTTTGTAGTTTCTGGGAGGTGTTGGCATAAAGTGCATTGCAGTAGTCAAGTCTGCTGCTGACAATCGCATTGGTGACTGTTTTCCTGGAGTCAGTGGGAATCCACTTGAAGATCTTACAAAGCAGTTGGAGCATGTGGAAGCAGGAGGACGAGACATCATTGATTTGGCAGTTCATTGAGAGTGAGGAGTCCAGGATGATGTAGAGATTTTGTGCATGGTCCTTGGGTGTTAGGGGGTTCCAACCGCTGCAGGCCACCAGGAGTCATCCCAGGCAGAGAGGTTGGAGCCCAGGTTGAGGACTTCAGTCTCGTCTGAGTTAAGCTTGAGGCAGCTGTCCTTCATCTAGGTGGCGACTGCCTTCAGCCCATTGTGGAAGTTGTCTTGGCAGCTATTGGTCCATCTGTGAGGCAGAGAATCAGTTGGGTGTCATTGGCATAGGAGACAATTTTGAATCTGTGGCTTCTGACGATGGCTGCAAGCGGGCCCTGTAGATGATGAAGAGGCTGGGGCTTAGTGAGGATACCTGAGACACACTGCAGCTGATCTCTGTGTAAGGTGGAAGTCTGACTCTCTGTGTTCAGCTAGTGAGGAAGAAGTGGATCCATTCTAGGGCTTTATCATGGATGTCAGCGTGGAGTCTTGTACAGAGGTTGTGGTGAGAGACAGTGTCGAAGGCAGCTGAGAGGTCCAGGAGGATGAGGGCAACAGTTTTGCCTTGGTCAAGGAGGACATGGATGTCGTCCTTAGCAGCGAGGAGAGCAATCTTGGTGCTGTGGTTGCTTCCAGAGCCCGATTGAGAGAGGTCCAGGATGTAGTTCATTTTGATGAACTTGGAGAGTTGGGCGTTGATGTCTTTCCTAATGATTTTGGCTGGGAAGGGGAGCAGAGAGATGGGTCTGTAGTTCTTGAGGTCCATCACGTCTACAGAGGGTTTCTTCAGCAGGGGTTGATCTCTGCATTCTTACAGTCTTCAGGTAATGTGGCAGACTTGATTAAGTAGTTGATGGTACAGCAGAGTTAGGGTGCGATGGAGGTGCCGGCTCTGTTGAAGATTTTGTGAGAGCAAAGATCCGAGGGGGCTCCAGAGTGGATGCTCTTCTTGATCCTGAGGGTGTTGTCAGGGCTGAGGGTGGTCCAGTTGGGGAAGGTCTACTGGGGTCTGGATCCATTGGGTGCAGTGGTTGCGGGTGGGATGGGTGGGTCTTGGGTTATAAAGCTGTCGTAGATCTCCTTGATCTTGCAGTGAAAGAAGGTGACGAGGTTGTCGCAGAGGTCTTGATAGGGTGCAATGTCTGCTGTCTCTGTGCTGGGTTTGGCTAATTCTTTGACCACGGTGAAGAGTTCTTTGGTGTTGCGTGCGTTGGTGTTGATGTGTTCCTGTCTGGCTGCTTTCTTTCTTTTGATGAGGTGGTGGTGTATGGTGATGGTTTTTTTGAAGTCTGCGTGGTCGGCTACAATCTTGCTGCTCTTCCATCTTATCTCGAGCCATCTGCAGGTGCGCCTGGACTCTTGGATAGCAGGGGAGAACCAGCTGTCTTTCTTGGAGGGCTTGCCTGGGGGTTTCTTGAAGGTGCCAGTGTGTTGGTGCAGCCGTAGATCCAACGGTGGAGGTTACATGCTGAGGTGTTGGCATCTATGGATGTTGGTGCTGGGGTTTTGCTGAGGGATGTGGGGAGCTGATCTTTGGTGACCTTGTTCCAACTTTTTGGAGGGTCACAGTTGATGTGGTGATATACGGTGGGTGTGGTGAAGGAGAGGTGGAGGCATCAGTGGTCGGTCCATTGTGGCTCGAAGGTGTGGCTGATGGAGACCTTGTTGGTTGCGAAGAAGATGGGGTCAAGTGTGTGTCCTGTGAGTGGATTGGAGATGTGACCAGTTGTTTGAGTCCAATGGTGGTGAGGTTCTCCAGTAGGGATGAGGTGTTGTGGTTGCCGAGGTTGTCCAGGTGGAAATTGAGGTCACTGAGGAGGATGAAGTCCATTGAGGCGAGAGCGTGGTGAGCAATGGTGTCGGTTATAGCTCTGCTGAAGGGGGGCAGGGTCTGAGAGGTCTGTAGACGAGGGGGCTGCGGAGGGTGGTGTTTGGGTTTTGTCTGGATCTGGAAATGGAGGCGCCCCACGTCATTAAGTAGTGTTTGTGGAGGGTTGGAGAGCAGGAAAGTGGGAAAATGTCACTGGAAGCGGGCAGGTCATGGGGGACGTGCAGTGGCAAGGGCACAGAAAGGGAAAAAGGCACAAAAAAGAGGTGAAATAACAGAGAGTGAAAAAAGCAATAATAGATAAAAAGGAAGGTGAAAAAAGAGCAGCGGAGCAAAAAGGAAGAATGCAGAAAGGCAGAGGGCAGAAAGCAGCAGCAGAGTGAAGATGATCCCCACTGGCTCACCAGGGATAAGGCGCAGGCAAGTGCCTGCGGGTGGAGGAGGGCCTCGAACATTAGACCTGAAAGGGTCAGAGGGCAACAGCTACCAGCCAGAGCTGTGCGGCGAGGGAAGTAATTTACTGACAAGGTCAAAGAATTGTTTTTTGTCAATGTATGCTGTTGTAAGTGGTCTTTGGTTGGTGTAGCATAGTAGGAAATTCCCATTCTTTATAGCAAGAACCTCCCCAATCCTTTCGTAACCAGGTGTATGCCCTCTGCCCACATATAAAATATACTTGCTTCCTCAGATACATTGGACAGTCTAATGAGGAGGTGTTGCTTTTAATAAAAATACTTTTCAAATCTCCATCTCCTACTGGTACACTTTCTTCGTCCACTAGACAGAGCCTCTACTTCAATCTCCTCCTCAACTTCAAAGGTACCTGAATGGGAGATTTGCTAAGATGTGTTGTGCTTTTATTGAGGGTCCCTCTTCCTTATAATCTGACATCAATCATTCCATACATCCAGAAGTTATGGTGACCAGTTTATTGTATTCTGATAATAATTTTAGCATAGATGCTCTAAACTTTCACAGTCCGGTTCCAAAGGTAAGGGTCCTTAATATGGACCAAAATGCATAGCATGATGTATTAAATGCTAGAGGCATATGTAACAAAAGGGAACCACTTTTCTCTTAACCCCTTCGGTGCTCATGACGGAACGGTTCCGTCATGAGCCACGGTTGAGCTGTGCTCATGACGGAACCGTTCCGTCATGACCACGCCCGCGCAAGATTCCGTCAGCACAGCGGCGGAATTTGCGCAGCATGGAAGGGGTTAAGCAGGCATTTTCATACATACCCAACAATCTGAGACATTCATTTCCTTATGGTATGTATTCATCATTTGTACTACTACATTGTCATAATATTCTTTGGTGTGATGTTTATATAAGTTCATGTCATTCTCTGTTTTTATTCTTCCTGTAGCATATGTCTTGTACATTATCACTAAACAAAATGCTAATATTGGTATTGGGTCATAACAATTAATCCAAATAATGGTCCAGAAAACAGTATTTTCTTCCATTTATTTTCCACCCATGGCCCAGACTCTTCCTTCATCTTCTTCTGTGTCACTAGACCCCCAGAGGTTACTAGTGCTTGGGGGGCTCTAAATTCAGTACTACTGTTGGTCGAAATTAGAAGACACTCTTGGGGGCAAATTGTATCAGGTATTACCATAATACACGGCTTGCTGCCAATCTATTTTCCCACTAGGCTGTTCTTGAGTCGTCGCTAGAGGTGCTCTTTTTAGATGCAACTCATGTATTCAGTTTCTATAGCATGTGCACTTTATTCTAGTGTTGGTCACCAACAGGACTTGTACTGGGCACTTCTGCCTGCCTCACTGAAAGATCTTTACCATTACCCACTCACCCGGGGCAATGTTGTGATCAGCTATAGTCAGAGGCATGGGCAACTCATTCTTCACCTGTTGCTGTAAAGTTTGCATGGTTTTAGTCAGTTGTATGCAATAGTTTCTCATTAGGCCATCAGATAGATGCAACGTGGCAGTTACTGGGAACCCCCTGAACCAGCATCAATTCCCACTTACATTTTCATGAGGGCACAGCAAATGAATGGAGTTTGGGGTGCTGCGCATAGTCACAAGGGTTAGCGGTAAAGCATCTTACCAAGTCAATGTACTTTCAGCGCATATTTTTGCCATCTTGACTTTCAAAATATCATTACTTTTTTCTACTGCCCCTGCCACTTTTCGGTTGTAGACACAATGAAATTTACATTTAATGGCCAATGCTTTTGCCACAAGTTCCATCCCTTTATTCAGGAAATGTGGCCCATTGTCCGGGGAAAGCAAATGGGACAAACCAAATCAGGGTAACAGTTCCTTTAATAGCCATTTACCTCGTGTTGGAGCATAGTTTTTCTTTGTCGCATAGGCTTCTATCCAACCTGAGAACATACACACTACCACCAGTGCATACTGATAATTATTCGTTGAAGGCATGTCAACGTAATCATTGAAAGTGTTCAAAGGGTGCCTCTAGAGTTGCACAATGTCCGGGCGGAGTCTCAGTTCCCTTTCCAGCATTATGTTGTCCACAAACCATACAGTTTATACATTTCTGTTCATGACTCTTTCTAATCTTGTTGTTAATCCACCATTTACTGAAATATGCCCAGATTGCATATCTCCCTAAATGCCCTGTGCCATGTATGGATAATGCCATTTGATGGACCACCCTCCTTGTCCTTCCACATTCCATCCACCTGTTTTCCAGTCTCTGCCCATTTAGTCAATTCTTCCTGTGTGGCCATTGTTTGCAGGTTCACAATGTTGTGTCTGTTTAAAGTCTGTTCATCTGTTTCAGCTGGTCGTAATCTATAAGACACATAGGTAAGGGGACAGTCCCTCTGGAATGTTTCCTTTACTACCGCATCAGCAAAAGCATTCTCTTCCCCGACATCATCCACTATTTTCTTATGAGCACTGCATTTTATAATGACTACTCACTTGGTAAAGCTAAAGCATTCAGCAGTTTTACAATTAAGGTATCATGTATTATTTTCTGTCCTTGAGAAGTGAGAAATCCTCTCTCCTTCCGCAGTTTTCTGAAGTTGTGAGCCACACCAAAGGCATGTTGGCTATCGATATAAATGTGCACTTTAGTCATTACTTAATTCACATGCCTTCAATGCAATAATTTTGGCAGCTTGTGCAGAACATTGTGCTATCTTACATGTTTCCATGATAGTCTCAAGGGTAATAAAAGCATATGCTGCTGCTGTTCTGCCATTTGGTAATTTGAAGCAAGAGCCATTACACACAGGTCTCTGTCTCTTCTTTGTAACAGGGTATCAATTAGATCTGCCCTGCCTCTTGTTTGATCCTCTGTTATCAATACACAATCATGGAGTGCTTCACAGTTGAATGTTGGCAGTGGTAGCAGTAAGTATTATATCTGTGCAGAATTACATTGGGTGCATATAGATGTAATTCATAATGTATCAATCATGCATTTGTTAGATGTTGTGCCTAGTTTTGTTCAAAATCTGATCTACAAAGTATGGTACATATACATGACAGGTGTTTCCTAACACTAAACTCTCAGCTTGCTGAAAAGAGGTGGCAGCCACTGCTATAGCTCGCATACATATGGGGTAAACCTTTTGCAACTAATTCAAGCATTGCAGAGAAGTAAGCACATGGCTGTTTGTGCTACCGATGTGTCCGGTTTAACACAGCTATGCACAGCCTTCCTTTTTATGTACATATGAGTGAAAATCCTTTGCATAATCAGGTAACCCAGGGCTGGTGCATTTCACAAGGCTAGTTGAATACCCTTGAAATTTTGTTGACAATATCTTTGTGGGTCAGCATTTTTAGGGGTTTGGAGAGAAGGTAAAAATTGGTATTTAATGCCTACAGTATCCCATTATGCATAAGAATGTTGTAACTTGCTTTTGTGTTTGTGGTGCTGGAATCTGCAATCTGGTATATTCTGCCAGGGGCTATTTTCCTCTCCCCTTTCGACAGGAGGTGGCCTAAATAGGATACCTCCTCTTGAACAAATTGCAGTTTAATAAGTCAAACCTTGTGTTCTTTGCTGCAGAGAATACTGAAAATGTTGACTGTGTTGGTAGTGTAATTGTCTTTATCTATACTGGATAAGAGAAGATCGTCTATGTACTGATTCAAAGTGGTGTTGGAGCTCAATGTAAATGTGTCTAGTTTGACTTTGAATGCTTATAAATATATGGAAGGGAACTCTGTAAATCCTTGCTAAAAAAAGAATAGGAACTACCTTGACATAAGAAGGCAAATACTGTCAACATGTTTTTTTTATAAAAAATAAATAATAGAAGGCAAATAGAGATTGAGAATCTTCATGTAAGGGGATGGAAAAGAAGGCGTTCTTTAGATCAGTGGCCATAAAGTATGCTGCTGCCTATGGTATGGTGGGCAGTATTGTGGTAAGGTTAGGAGCCACTGGAAATCAAGGTTTCACTATGCTGTTGATGGCCTGGAGGTCAACAACTAGATGGTACTGTCCAGGCTTTGAAGGGGTTGTCATTCTTTTTCATTATAGGTAGTATAAGGCCATTGCACATACTGCCTTCTATTTCTTTTATTGCCTCACCTGCTTTTAAATCATCAATGACCTTCCTCAATTCTTCCTCCCCTTCCCTTTAAATTAGGTATTTGGTGTTCGAGGTAGTCAGGCAACTGGTGTAACGGAAATGTTATTGCGGTCAATGTACCTAGTGCCTCAGGGTTGACTCAGTTTTGTCGTGTTTCTGGGAGGTCAAATAAGTGGTCTCTAGAAATACGAATACATTGTGTAGTGTGTGGATAGTCAATGGAGCATTCAAGATATACTCCTTTTGGTGCACATGCTTTTACAGCATTTAGCATCTTCAAGAAATATTTTCCTCAAAAATTCAAGCCACATGTATCCGTTACCACAAAACAATGTGTGCCTGTTATAGGGCCATTATGGTATTCGAAATATTCGAAATTGGGACTAGAAATTGGACCGTTGGAATATCCTACCAATGTATTAGTTTGTCCCGAGCGGGGTACAGGTGAGAGGGCATGTTTCTAAATTGAGGAACTAGTGGCACCAGTGTCCGGCAGGAATCACATTTTTTCCCTTTCTACTACTGTCTGTATAAAGGGTCCTCTCTGGTCCACTGGGATCTGAACTCACCCCTCTCTCCCTCTCAGGATGTCATATTGTGTAAACTCTTCAACTTATCCCCTGCATATGAAACTACATGTTACCTTGTGTCCTGTGCCCTGTTATCAAATTGATTTGCTATCCCCCTTGGTGTGGATCTGGAGTCATTAGACATCTGTGGTTCATGCAGTCTTTGGGAAATGGTACCTCTTTCTCTTCCCCTGAATTCATTGCCTCCATTTGATGAATACAGACATTCACGCACATAGTGTACCTGGGCTCCACAGTTATTGCAGGACCCAGTCCCTTTTCATGGGACGGGAGGTGTAGAGTACCCTCGTCCTCTGCCCCCTTTACCCTTGAAGTTTCCCTTTTGTTGTCCCCTTCCTCTTTGTGAATTTCTTTACAATTGTTTCATCAGCACTTGGTCCTTTAGTTCCTTTCTTTGTTTATCTTTTTGTACTTCATCCCTTTCTTTCTTTTTTGGTGAAATACTGGCCTTTGGCCAATACTTTCACAATTGGTTTTCCAGTCCAACACAGAGTATTTTGTTGTAGTGCAGTCTTCACATTCACCTGTAAGCTTTGCATAAAACACTTCACTAATACCTGAGTCAATCCTTCAGAGGAGCCATCAATGTCACTATGGGCTGAGAATACTTTTTGTAGTCTACTGTAAAAGGCATGAATTGTTTCTGACTTATCTCGTCTTTATCCGTACTAACTTGGTCAAATCTACTCATTTACGTGGTACTATAGTCTCCATGAATATTATGATCTGTGTGGTCAGGCCCACAACTTGTTCTGACAATTGCCCAGTTTTTTTCTCTCTCTGTAATCTGTATTACCTCATCCCATTTAACATAATATTGGCCTGATTTAGATCTTGGCAGATGGGTTACTCCATCACAACACTGACGGATATCCCGTCTGCCGAAATACAAATCCCATTATATCCAATGGATTTATATTTCGGCAGACAGGATATCCGTCACTGTTGTGATGGAGTAACCCATCCGCCAAGATCTAAATCAGGCCCCATGCGTCATTCTTGCATTATTTCCAAAGTTGTGGTGTTAGAATTACAGAGAACATTTTTCCTAATTTACAGGTGTTAGTTGGCCTGTTTTTATCATTCATACTCTTCCATTTGTCTGAATTTTCCCTGATGATGGGAAAATCAGATGAGAAAATCATTAACTCTGCTTTGGTCCATGGAGCATGTACAAAATGTACTGGGTGGTTGAAGCCAAATCCCAGAACTTGCCACATGGGCATGGCTATCATATTTTGAACATTTTCTAGAGTATCAATCCATCTGACTAGATGTTTCAACAATTTCTTTGTATCATCAGGAGACATTTGGCATGACTCACAAATCAAATCTTATCTATTTCTTTAAACCTTGGAGACAGGGTAAACATTTGTTTTTTATTATTATTTTGACAATTTGCTTGATAATCTCGGTAAGCCCTAGATATCCATTTAGATCTTTCTGTTGTCAAGTAGAAATTATGGTTTCCAAAGGTTCTATTCATGTGCTCTATTACATTGTTCACCCAGAGATCTGTTTTTGCCTCTTCTGGTTTATCTAACCATGTCTGCATAATGTGTTTGTTTATTTCAACTATCGGGTCTTTTTTACATCTCTGTATTTGTCTCTTCGGAGACGCTGTCATTTCCTAATTCTATTTCGTTGTTGTCAGTGACCCCTGTGTCATCAGTGACCACAGTCTTGTCCCTTTTTTACAGTGAATTCATAAGGTTGGGGCCTCACCGAACCAATCAAAAGGCCTTCTATAATTGGATCTTTTCATTCGGCAGTGCTGCGGGGTTGGATGGAAAACAGCCTTCCTCTACAAGGATATCTACTCTGGCTGATCCCAGGCATTCAATAAATCTATCTTTTGCACCCAACAATTTATTACATTCATAATTTTTGACACTGCTTCTTTTATTTGACATTCTCTGGAGTAATCCTCCCATTTATTCAATATATTAAATTAGGCAATTCTTATCTTGTTTTTGCCTAATTACGATAATCTTTCCCTCAAAAAAGTACGTTTGAAAAATTCTAATATCTTTGACAGGGAAAATTGTAGGTTAGGATCTGCTTTTGTATACTTGTACCATTCTTCAACAAACATACCCATCTTGAAACCCTTCTTCATCATCAAACCTTTTGGAGGTGCCCAATAAGGTCTTTTGGGCTTCGCAAATAATCCTCCCATCTTGCTTCTAACAGTTAACTCCAAGATGTGAATTAGTCTAATATTTAATTATTTGGGTTAACCTTATAAACTGCATCATCATCACCATAAAATCATTTCACCTTTTAATTTCTTATTCCAGCCTTACCTGGTCTCAAAGAATGTACCCTGATGAGGCAAAAGTGTCTAGTATGTTTGATTTCAAATACATTTTATTGGAGTTTAGAACCAAAGGATAATACAACAGAATAAAAAGAAAATATGCATACATCAAACTGAGGCGGGATAGTGTAAAACAGGGAACCAATGTTGTCACAACCTTCAATAACTGGATACGCTATCAAGGGAGAACTGCTCAAGACATACTTACCAACAGACCAATAATTACATCAATGTAATGGTATGTATATTAAGCAGAAAATGGGCTAATTGACACAGTTGTTGGTATAGTTGTGACCTTATAATGATACATCTATTCCAATGCAGTATATATGTATGGCAAAGATAGAAAAATAAAAGAAAATGGTAGAGACACATGTCTCTCAACATTAAGAGAAAGAAGACCGTGTAGGGAAACATTAGTGGGCTCCATAGAGGATGGCAGGCTTTGTAAGGCTCTGTGACCGTGTTTAAATAAGTGAGGGCTACCCAGGGAGGTATGCTCCCGGTTGATCAGGGTGGTCTAAAGACAGAGCAGGAGGAATACAGTGAGTCCCACATCTTTCTGTGTGGTGGGCACCATGAAGAGAGTTGTAAAGTTATCATCAGCACCTCTGAGGAAGATTAGCCATTCCTGCCACATCATGAATGAGATTATTTAAGAGTTTTTCCAATTGTTCAGAATTATTTTGCATTCTAATGTGAGCATCTGGTCTAGAAGGTCACGGTCATTATCATTCCTTATTTGAGGATCCGATAAAAACAGAAGAATGTATAAGAATTCTATAGCGAGTCGATATGGAGGGAGTGTTATATACAATCAAAGACCTTGTCCCAGAAGGGTTGTATAATTGGACAGTGAAATAACATGTGTGCTAAGTCCCTCATAGATGAATTGCAATTCCAGCACTGGGGTTTTTTGGATAAGGTTAAGTTGATGAAGTCTGAATGGCGTCCAGTAAGCTCTGTCAATAATCATGTACTTCCATTCAAATCCAATAGATTTGGTATTGGGTTCTGCCTCCCATTTTGTCTCATTTTCCATATAGGTTTTACGTGGCTTGGGGAGGAGCAGCTTATATATTCTTATATATTCTAGATAGTGAGTGACCCACTTTAATAATTAGGCTAGCTTAAGGGGTAATGAATGACAGATTGGTGTTATGGGGTGTTTAGAAATTTAGGCTTTAATAAGGTCAATGGTAAACTCTAGGTCTAAATATTTAATGGTCCCTGGCTGGCAGGCCAATCCAGTGTCCCCGATTATCTCTCTACTACCTAGATTATTGAGTAGCTAGACTTCTGTCCTGTCCTTATTGAACATGTAACCTGAGACTTCGGCAACATTTTGTATTGAGTTCATTAATGCAGAGATTGCTGTGCATTAATCCTCCGAGACTATCAGGACATCATTCGAGTGGGCTGCTACTTTGAAGGTGGTGTTACCAAATTTAATACCCAATCTATCTTGCTTATCTCTCAAGTGTTGTAGGAACAGTTTTATGGCTAATAGAAAGAGAGACAGGGAGAGAGGACTGCCTTGACTGGTCCCTTGTCTTAATGAGAAGGAAAGGGAGATAGTGCCCCCCGCTCTGACTTTAGCTTTTGGGTTGTGGTAAAGAGCCATGATCATATTATAGTGTGTCCCGAGGTTAAACTTTTCTAGTGCTGTTCATAAATATGCCCAATCAACCTTCTCAAACACTTTCTGCGTCCAGGGTAATTGCGTCAGTGGGAAATTTTATTAGCTTTGGCTTTTTGATGGCATGGCAGAAAATCCTAGTGTTGTCACCGGAGAGTCTATGTTTTAGAAAACCCACCTGAGATGGATGAATGAGTTTAGAAATATGTTTTTTGCACTCTGTTAGCTAAAATCATAGTGTATATCTTGCAGTCTAGATTTATTAGGGAGATGGATCTATGGGTTTTTGTGAGAAGGGGATTGTAACCTTCTTTCAGTATGACTGTTAAGATAGCTTCTGCTGATGGACCTCATACTTGTCCTGTGGACGCAAAGTAGGTAAAGAGATTCAAGAGTGGCTGGGCTAGTTGGGTACCAAATGTTTTGAAGAAGGTGGTGTTATAGCCATTTGGGCCCGGGGCTTTGAAAGTTTTTAGTTTCCTAATGGCTGTCTTTATTTCCAGTATGTTGATGGGACCGTTAATGGAGGTCATTTCTTGATCCGATAATGTGGTGAGTGATACCCCGTCTAAGTAATTGCTGTCATTTGAGTGATTTAGATTGGGGTTTAGTTCATACAGTTTTTGGTAAAATTCTTTGAATGAGCCTGCTATCTTGTTGGGGTTAGTGTGGATGGTACCAGCTTCATCTTTGATATCGTTGATATCATATTTTTGAAGCTTGAATTTTAAGTAAGATGCCAGTGACTTCCCGGCTTTGTTGGCCTCACATAAGCATAACATTTTTGTTTGTTGATCCAGACACTGGCCCTAGTGCTAATTATTTTGTTGTATTCATATTTTTTTGTATTTTGTTTAACATCTGAGGATCTTTCTTGGTTACGTGTATCTTCTCTAGCTCTGAGATATCTTTCTCTAGGATCAGTAGTTTCCCCTTTGATCTTTATTCATATTGGATATCATTATTGATATCACTACCCTTATTGGTGTTTTCAACGCTTCCCACCTTATGAGGTCTGAAGTATAATTTCCCTCGATCACTAGTAGCAAATTCTAAATTGCCTCGTCAATATGGTTTTTGTTATGTGGAGAGAAGAGGACTTCATCATTATATCTTCAAAGGGGTTCTTTAAGGGGTGGCGCAGAGTCTGTGATAGTGAGAGTAATGCAGGAGTGGTCTGAAATGACGCTTGGTTCTATTGTTGTTTGATCTATCCTACTAGTGAAGTTACCCAATATCAGAAAGTAATCGATTCAGGAATACGAGTTATGTGGGAAGGAATAGAAACTGTAGTCTATTTCAGTCCGATCCTGCAACCTCCATGTGTCAATCTTATTGTATTTGCTGCATAGATTTTTTCAGAGCTTTATGTGATTTATTTGGGCGAAAATGACAACAAGAATTTCTGTCCAAGCTGGGATCCAGGGGTAAATTAAAGTCCCCTGCAAGAATGAATGTGGCGGAGTCGGGTATCGATTTGATTTGATCCATTAGATCATCCCAAAAATCAGGCTTGCCATTTGTGGGTGTATATATGTTAGCCACATAAAAGTCAGAGTTGTGTTTCGTTAATTTTGTGATAATCCATCTTCCTTCTTTGTCATCGGAATATGAGACCAATTCTGTCCTTGCTTTCTTAGAGATCAGAGTCAAAAAAACATTTTCTTTTGCCTAGATCAGGTGAACAGGCTAATTCTGAGATCTGGTGATTATTAAGAGAGTTAGCTAGGATGGAGTTGATGTCTGCTCTTTGCCTGTGTCTATAGTCAAATATCTACTTTCTCTGGTTGGTTTAGGCCCTTAAAATTCAGTGAGATTATTTTAATATTTTGCTGGGTTTGAGGTATCATATCAGATTTGTGAGACCGGCCTCACGGCGTTGCCCTCTCCATCACCCAGCCAACCTGCAACCACCCTCAAGACATGACATCTCCGACTCCGGCCGCCCCAGCCACCCCCGATCCGCGGGCCGGCCAGAGGCCTGACAGACTCAACACCCTACCACGCATGTCCAACCGAGGGAGCGGGAACCCTCGAGCCAGACCCAGAGGCGCCAGCCCAGCCACACCTCGGGTCGCCTTCCCCGGGAGGACTTGATCGGCCACCAGGCCCCTGGGGAGCAGGCGCCTCCCCTGCCGAGCGTCTGGGGTCCCTCCCAGACCCACCTGAAAAGACCAAAGAAGTGAGCGGCAGGAAACCCCGCCGAACCCCCTCCGTCACCCCAGTCCCCCCTCTGCGAGCACTCCGGACTTCAAAGAACCAGCGGAGTATAACAAGGGGTGCCGGAGAAACGAGTGCAGAGAAGACCTGGAACCATCCGAGCCTGCAGACGCTGTCGCGGCTCCTGAATGCTGAAGTTACCTGGGCCTGCTGAGTGACTCGCGGCCTCTTGCTATTGAACCATCTGAGCGCTGCGGACGAGGTCGCGGCTCCCGAACACTGAACCACCTAGGCCTGCTGAGTGACTCGCGGCCCCCAGCTATTGAACCATCTAGGCCTGCTGAGTGACTCGCGGCCCCCAGCTATTGAACCATCTGAGCCTGCTGACGGAATCGCGGCTCCCGAACTCCGACCACCTGTGCCTGCTGAGAGACTCGCGGCGCTCCCCCTTGAAGACGACTCGGTAAGAGATCGCTCAGAGACACGACACCCTCCAGCTCGAGGATTGTGAGCTTTCCGCAGGGTATTTCACAGAGACACTATCTTGAAAGACTGTCCCGCTACCCCCATTCCCCCCGACCGATTTGTGGTACGTTGTGCCACTGCTGTACTGCTTGCATCTTGGATCATAAAGATCCCTTGAAATCATCGATAAAAGAACCTATCGTCCTACAAAGAACACGTCTGGTGTCACTCTGTTCGTAGTGTATCTCAGGGTGTGCGCGCCTGGTTTGGCCTACTTGGGAGAGGTGGGTCAAAGGGGTGGGCAAGACGTGTATCGAACCCCCCTCCGGCGAACGCCTTTCCAACATTTGGTGGCAGACGACGGGATCCGAGCCGACACCGAAAAAGAGCGTGCAGTGAACGACTGACGCACTACCAAACAGAGATGGAAGGAGAAACCTCCCTGGGTGCCGCAGGTACCGAAATAAGCTCACCGTTCCGAGAGGATCAATTGGACTATTACACGCATAGAGAATTAAAACAGTTTTGCAAAGACCTTGGCATCGCTACCACCGGACTAAGCACAAAGGAAGACTTCCAGAAAGTACTGAAAACCTGGGTCAAGACGGGGGCGCCCCCGACCCAAACGGAAGGAGACCCTACCCATGAACCACCAAGCATCCCGGCAAGAAACAACGGGCCAGAGGGGAACCTGTCCCCCGAGGAACTAGCGGACCGAGAGAGAAGCCGCAACCACGAACTTGAACTGGCAAAACTAAAAATCGAGGGAGAAATAAAACTGGCAGAGAAGAAGTTGGCCGTCGAGCAGTTACGGCTACAAGGGGAACTCGAAGAGAAGAGACTCCAAAGGGAGCACGACGAAAAGAAACTCCAGCTGGAACATGAACGCGGCCTGAAGGAGATTGAGTGGCAGGCTAGAAGCGAAAAGTCACAGCCACCCGGGAATCCACCGTCCGCTCCCACCGGGGAAACCAAAGTTCACATCCCCAAGGATGTGGTAAAGGAGTATTACAAGAACAATGATATCCAGCAGTGGTTTAAGGCCTACGAAGTCGCCATGACCTCTCACCGAGTCCCACAGAAGGATTGGGGGGCTGGCCTATGGGGCCGGTTCTTAAGCGAAGGAAGAGACACTCTGCTAGATCTGCCCTCCACGGTCATGAACTCCTACAGCCACATGAAGGAAGCCCTCGTGGGCCGGTACGGACTCACCCCCGAAATGTACCGACAACGGTTCCGAGATTGCAAGAAGATACCGGGCACCACGTGGGTAGAATACGTGAACTTTTACAGCCGAGCCTTGGACGGGTGGATCAAGGGCAGCAAGGTCTCCACCTTCGAAGAACTGTTCGATCTGATTGCCTGGGAACATTTAGCGGCCAATTGCTTTATAGAACTGCGCCAGCATCTCCTGGACAGTAAACTCACCAACCCTCGGAAGCTGGCCGCTGAGGCTGATCGTTGGGTGAACACCCGGGCCACCCGGGGCCCCGTGGGGGACTACGGCCGCCACAGTCAAGGCCCCCCCCCGCCAGAGGGGCGGAGGGAACCACGGCCGACCAAGAGACTTCCCCGGGGGGTCCTCAACCAGCCCCCCCAGCAGCCCACCAGCGGCGGGTTCGGCACCGTCCCCAGCAAGCACCGGAGCCCCAGGACGACCAGGTCCACGAGCTAGGATCACCTGCTTCCGCTGCCAACAGCCCGGACACTACGCCAATGACCCACAGTGTCCCCAGTATCAGCGAACCACAACGACCAACCCCACGGCCCGGCAGATGGCCTCCGTGGCTCTGGGAGAAGAGATGGAAGACTCCGAGGAATGGGAACCGGCGGCCATGGCCCTGGTCTCCCTTGGTGATCGAGAAATGGTCCCCGGGACACCCTTGCCCGCCAACACAGAAAAATACCGACAGCAGGTGACCATCAACGGCCACCGAGTCGAGGGCCTTCGCGACACCGGGGCGAGTGTCACCGCGGTCCACCGCAGCCTAATTTCAGAAGACCAGATCCTAACCGGGGCCCTCTGTCCGGTCGTATCCTCCGACAATTCTGAGAGCCTCTGCCAGATGGCGCTGGTGCCCTTCGAGTGGGGAGGGGTCTCCGGAGAACTGAAGGTAGCGGTCCGGACGTCGCAGCCCGTAGACTGCCTCCTGGCCGACGACCTGGAGAGTTCCCCCTGGGGGCAAGTAGAACGAAGAGCCCACCTGGAGATGATGGGCCTACCAGAATGGGTCTGCGCCATCACGCGCTCCATGACCGCACGATTGCCTCTCTCCGAGGGCGGTGAAGCCCTCTTACCGAACACTATCCCCGAGAGCCGGGACACCCTACCAGAAGCAGACAACCCTCCTTCAGAGGGAGAAGAAGACACTAACCCGGGGGAAGGACCGGAACCTTCCGCCCCAGAGGCCCTGACGGAGCTCGAAGAACTGCCCGAGATGGCCCAGTGGCGCTGTGAGGGGGGCCCTCCCGTGAAGAGTTCTGCCAGGAACAGGCCACCTGCCCCTCCCTCGGGGGACTTAGACAACAAGCCGAAGCCCAGGCCGCCGGTGACCGAACCGGAACCCATTGGATCTATTGGGACAATGGCCTCTTATACAGCGAGCAAAAGTCCGCCGAGCTAGGTGCAGCACGGGTACTGGTGGTACCCCTGCGGTTCCGGAGCCTCCTCCTGGGCCTGGCCCACGATGTACCCTTGGCAGGACACTTAGGCCAAGACAAGACATATCAGCGATTGGTTACCCACTTCTATTGGCCCAAGATGCGAGCGAATGTAGAAGTACACTGCAAATCCAGCCTCACGTGCCAGGGCAGTGGGAAGAGTGGCGGAAAACGCAAAGCTCCCTTACAACCGTTCCCCGTTGTGAGTACCCCGTTCGAGCGGGTCGGCATCGACATCGTGGGACCCCTGGATCCGAAGACCGCCCAGGGCCACAGATTCATCCTTGTCCTGGTGGACCATGCCACCCGCTACCCCGAGGCCATCCCCCTCCGCACCGTGACGGCTCCCGTGGTGGGCCGGGCTCTCATGGGGATCTTCTCCCGTGTCGGATTTCCCCGCGAGGTTGTGAGTGATCGCGGCACTAACTTTATATCCCGCTACATGAAGTCCCTGTGGCAGCAGTGCGGAGTCACGTATAAGTTCACGACCCCCTACCACCCCCAGGGCAACGGCCTAGTGGAACGCTTCAACCGAACCCTGAAGGGAATGATCCTGGGCCTCGAAGAGCCCCTGCGCCGGAAATGGGACGTCCTCCTCCCTTGCCTCCTGTTCGCATACCGAGAAGTCCCCCAAAAGTCTCTGGGGTTCAGCCCCTTCGAACTGCTGTACGGACATCCCGTCCGAGGGCCCCTGAGCCTGGTCAAAGAGGGCTGGGAGACAAGCCCCCGGGGGACACCCCCTGATGTGTTCCGCTACATCCTGGCGCTCCGCAACCAGACGAGGAAGTTCAGAGAACTCGCAGAGGCTAACCTCGAGGCCAGCCAAGAAGAAATGAAGCGCTGGTATGACCAGAACGCAACCCTGGTCGAGTTCCAGCCGGGCCAGCATGTTTGGGTCATGGCCCCGGTGAAACCCTGTGCCCTACAAGACAAATGGACTGGTCCCTTCAAGGTGGTCGAGCGGAAGAGCCAGGTCACGTATCTGGTCGACGTACAGTCCCCACGGAACCCCCTCCGGGTCCTCCACGTGAACCGTCTCAAGCCCCACTTTGTGAGGACGGAATTAAGTTTGCTACTGGCCACCGATGATGGGGCGGAAGAAGACACCGAGCCCCTGCCCGACCCCCTGTGCGCTAAAGACCTGGATGGTTCCGTGGAGGGAGTGAGACTTTCGACCACCCTCACTCCCCAGCAGTCCGACGACTGCCGCCAGCTGCTCAGACAATTCGCAGACCTCTTCTCCCTCATTCCAAGAGTCACCGACTGGTGTATCCACGACGTGGACACCGGCGACAGCCCGCCTGTGAGACACCAAGCCTACCGGGTGCCTGACCGGGTCCGCACCTGCATCAAGACCGAGGTACAGAAGATGCTCACCCTGGGAGTAATCGAACCCTCCGACAGCCCCTGGGCCAGCCCGGTGGTTCTGGTCCCGAAGGCGGCTTCCCCAGGGGTCGCCCCCGAACTAAGATTCTGTGTGGACTATCGGGGGCTCAATGCGGTCACCCGAGCAGACGCTCACCCTATTCCCCGCGCCGACGAGCTCATCGACCGCCTGGGGGCCGCCCGGTTCCTCAGCACTTTCGACCTGACCTGCGGATACTGGCAGATTGCTCTCACGGAGGGAGCGAAAGAACGCTCTGCCTTCTCCACGCCAGATGGCCACTACCGCTTCAGGGTCATGCCGTTCGGGATGAAAAACGCCCCAGCCACGTTCCAGCGGCTGGTGAACAAGGTCCTGGCCGGACTCGAGGAGTTCAGCGCAGCGTACCTTGACGACATCGCCGTATTCAGCTCTCAATGGCACGAGCATCTCCAGCACCTCCGACAAGTACTAATGGCCCTGCGCCAAGCAGGCCTAACAGTGAAAGCCAGCAAATGCCAGCTCGGGCAAGGCTCCGTGGTCTACCTGGGGCATCAGGTGGGCAGCGGCCAGGTCGCCCCCCTCCAGCCGAAGATCGACGCCATCAAGTCCTGGGAGCCCCCCACCACGCAGACGGAGGTCCGGGCCTTCCTGGGCCTTACGGGGTACTACCGGAGGTTCATTAAAAATTATGGTAGTATCGCGGGGCCCCTCACGGAGTTGACCTCCAAAAAGCTCCCGAAGAAGGTGCAGTGGACCACCCCGTGCCAGCAGGCGTTCGACGCCTTGAAAACCGCCATGTGCACCGCCCCCGTACTCAAGGCCCCCGACTACTCCCAAGAGTTTGTGGTCCAGACCGACGCATCCGAACACGGCATCGGGGCCGTGCTCTCGCAGTTCGACGACAAGGGCATTGATCAGCCCATAGCCTTCATCAGCCGAAGGCTGCTGCCACGAGAGCAGCGTTGGAGTACTATAGAACGAGAGACCTTTGCCGTAGTCTGGGCCCTCAAGAAACTACGGCCCTACTTGTTCGGAACCTGTTTCCGAGTACAGACAGACCACCGGCCCTTGCGGTGACTAATGCAGATAAGGGGGGAGAACCCCAAGCTACTACGATGGTCCATCTCTCTCCAAGGGATGGACTTCACTGTCGAACATCGCCCCGGGACGGATCATGCCAACGCCGACGGCCTGTCCCGGTTCTTCCGCTTCGGCGAGGAGAACCCCCCAGTGGATGGGTAGTTCTCCACGCCTTTCAGCTGGGGGGGACGCGTGTGAGACCGGCCTCACGGCGTTGCCCTCTCCATCACCCAGCCAACCTGCAACCACCCTCAAGACACGACATCTCCGACTCCGGCCGCCCCAGCCACCCCCATCCGCGGGCCGGCCAGAGGCCTGACAGACTCAACACCCTACCACGCATGTCCAACCGAGGGAGCGGGAACCCTCGAGCCAGACCCAGAGGCGCCAGCCCAGTCACACCTCGGGTCGCCTTCCCCGGGAGGACTTGATCGGCCACCAGGCCCCTGGGGAGCAGGCGCCTCCCCTGCCGAGCGTCTGGGGTCCCTCCCAGACCCACCTGAAAAGACCAAAGAAGTGAGCGGCAGGAAACCCCGCCGAACCCCCTCCGTCACCCCAGTCCCCCCTCTGCGAGCACTCCGGACTTCAAAGAACCAGCGGAGTATAACAAGGGGTGCCGGAGAAACGAGTGCAGAGAAGACCTGGAACCATCCGAGCCTGCAGACGCTGTCGCGGCTCCTGAATGCTGAAGGTACCTGGGCCTGCTGAGTGACTCGCGGCCTCTTGCTATTGAACCATCTGAGCCCTGCGGACGAGGTCGCGGCTCCCGAACACTGAACCACCTAGGCCTGCTGAGTGACTCGCGGCCCCCAGCTATTGAACCATCTAGGCCTGCTGAGTGACTCGCGGCCCCCAGCTATTGAACCATCTGAGCCTGCTGACGGAATCGCGGCTCCCGAACTCCGACCACCTGTGCCTGCTGAGAGACTCGCGGCGCTCCCCCTTGAAGACGACTCGGTAAGAGATCGCCCAGAGACACGACACCCTCCAGCTCGAGGATTGTGAGCTTTCCGCAGGGTATTTCACAGAGACACTATCTTGAAAGACTGTCCCGCTACCCCCATTCCCCCCGACCGATTTGTGGTACGTTGTGCCACTGCTGTACTGCTTGCATCTTGGATCATAAAGATCCCTTGAAATCATCGATAAAAGAACCTATCGTCCTACAAAGAACACGTGTGGTGTCACTCTGTTCGTAGTGTATCTCAGGGTGTGCGCGCCTGGTTCGGCCTACTTGGGAGAGGTGGGTCAAAGGGGTGGGCAAGACGTGTATCGAACCCCCCTCCGGCGAACGCCTTTCCAACAAGATTGTATTCATGATTAATGAACAGAACCCTCATCGCTGTAGTTGAGTTGGTGTACCGAAGGGGCACCCAATGATGGAAGACAGAGGAGAATACCAACGTGTAGTATGTTTTTGAGTATCATGTGTGAGACCTGTGAAAGAAGTGTGCAGCAGAGAGCGAACCCCAAATAAGCTAATAGGTCGGGTAAAGGTAAGGTGTACCTGCGAGCCAATGGTAGAAAGAAAATAAAAAATAAAAGAAAATCTCATGGGCTCAGCATGCCTAGCAAAGTTTAGTAATCAATACGTAATACATGTAGAACAGGAGGGTCATCTGTATAACAAATACCCCATAAGTGAATTCTTAAAACAGTCGTATTTTTTAATGAATAGGAGGCGGATTTCAGATTTCAAATCCTCCTTAAAAGGCTTGGAGCCATAGTGAGATCGAGCATGGCCTCACAGACATAACTTTGCAATCATCTATTAGAGAAATTATTATAGTTCACTTAGTCACCTTTGAGTAGTCTTGAGATATGAAGATTTTGTTATTATCCCATAGAATGTGATTGTGTTTTCTCATGAAGGACAGGATTAGTTTGAAGTGTTGATATCCTAATGGTTTGCACACAATGGGTTCGAGGGCATTTTTTGTTGGCTACCCTTTTGGTAGGGACTCTGTGGGCTTTGTCTTACTCCAAAGATTTGTCAAAGGTCAGGTTTGTGGCTTGTGGAAACCATTTCTCTAAAAAGGTAATGCATGGTCTTCAATATTAACGTCTGATTCAGCCAGGACATCCTGGTGTCTCGGGGTTGGGCCAACAGGTCTGGAGGTGTACACTTCAGAACCTTGGATGGACAAGATCGGTTCCCTCAATTGTGGTACTTCTTTCTGTCTGGAATGGCCATCGTAAACATTAGCAGTGTCTCAATTTGTAAAAGCCTATTTTTCTAAAGAAAGGAAATGTGTACAAGTTCAAGGTACCATCATGGATATTCATTTGTAAGCTTGAGTTGAGAGTCACAAAACAACAAATTGCCAAGTACCTTTGCCTTTTGTAGACAGTCTCATGTTATTTATACATTATTGAGTACATACGTTAATATTACAAAAGCTGAGTCATCACCAAACCCAGACAGTGCGTGTGGGGTTCAGGCTTATGTGCACAAACATACCCAACCTGGGATGTCAGTGGAAACATCTTCACTGAAAGTAAACATAAGTCACACATAGATAACAGAAGAGCAGGAGATATAGTTTTCAGAGAAACTTGAGAGCAAGCAAAAGTGTATTTGGCTGTTAGTTAGCTACAATTTTCAACAGTTCCCAAGATGGAGACCTTTATACAAAATGGATTCCAATATATGTATATTCCAATAAATATATTTGCTTATACAAATGTAGTACTCTATTTTAAATGGATGATTGTGAATGCGTGAGTCAGAGTGAGTAATAAGTGATACTGAGCGCAATGAGTGAGGAGAATTAGAGTTGGTGGTGTGAATGAGAAAGAATGAGTGATTCAAAGTATGTGAATGCAAGAGAGTGACAATGAGTGTGAGTGAGTGTACGTAAGTGAGCCTGTGTGAGAATGTGGTGTTATGCTTGCAAGTCTGCAGTTAGCTCTGGTGTGTCTTGACTTCTATATGCACCAAGGCAAAATGCTGGTGCACTGGAGGCAATTCTCATCATAACATAACAGACATGTAACAAAATACCGGCACAGGCATACTAGATGTAATACTTGGATTTTGGGACACCCATGGCAAAATGCTGGTGCTGGTATACTGAAAGTAATGTTTGACGTTGTCTTGCCAATCATAGCATATGGGAGGGGGACAATCATTGGGGAAACTGTGACTTTGACTTACACAAGGTAACTTTTACCATAAGGGATACACATGATATATGAACGGAACTAATGCCAAATTTCAGGTACCTGCTTTTTGCATATAATTCTTGTACTAAGGGGGCACCCATGGCATATGGGGGCACCGATTGCAAAATGGTGGTCTTGGAACAATGAAAGCAGTTTTGGAAGATTGAGGAAGCCACAGCGCATTCTGAACAGAATAGGGTCCACTCTTGGGGAGCATCAGGTTTCATTCTCTTGGCATACAATGAGAGGATTTGAATATATATTGAGTGTCTTTCAAGTCTATAGCTGAGGGAAAATGTATATGAAAATTGTGTTTTAACATGCACTATTTGATTACATGTTTTGAAATGTTCTCAGGGGAAGAATTCATCCCCCCATAACCTTCTATAGAAAAGGTCAGACTCACTCCTCTTAGATTGCTCACTGTTATTCAATGAAAGTATTACCTTCTATCACTTTCAAAGATCGCCTGCTACCACTGCAAGAACAGAAGATAAAGAGTGTCTTGACGAGAACTGTTTACTTTCTACAGATTTCACTGGGACATGAACATTCCACTTTAGGTTTTGTAACTCAAATAAATGCATCAGTGCAATTCAAACTATTATAATTATATAAAAATTTACTTTAAAAACAAGCATCTTTTTAAACAAGTTTTTGCCATGTTACCTTATTGTGAATGCATGAAAAATGATGTGTTTGAATAAAACCTTTAGCTCTGTGTCTTGTAAATGATCATGAATAAAATGTCTTAAAAATGAAGAACAAAGTAATCTAATAGCATAGTTGATATTCAATTTATGGTCTATATCAATCAGCACATGTGCACAAAACTACATATTGTTTTTTTATTTAAAAAAAAACCTTTTACTTTCTCTTCCTAAAATGCAATAATACATTTGTCATTGTGGTATAAATTAGGGGAACTATTAAGTCATGACTGTGTGTGGTATACATAATTTAGATTCCCAGTGCTGTTCTTTGTTTTGTGGCAATATATCCTCTTCAGACGAACACACAATCTTTAATAAATTACAAAGAAAAATGAGTAATGTTTCCCAGGGCATAATATGTCATCACCCTAATATAGCTGGAATCCTAAATAGACCTTTGTCTTTGTTGCATTGTTGTAATAATTAAGCAGTTATTATGGAACGTCAGTGATGTCAATTATTACGATGTCATCGGGTTGGGCCCTATGACATCATTCCCTGGGAAGGTTTATGGTTAGAGGTTATATGAGGCCACCTAATGTGATGTTAATAAAGTCAAAGGCAGCACTGCCCCTGGCATTTAAGTAATTTAGAACCCATGAATGTGCCAACTCCATTCAGAGTTGTATAACGTGAATAATGTTTTTAGGATTTGGAACAGACAGGCCATCACATAAACTTTGGACCCTGATTAGGTGCCTGAGTAATTGAAAATGTATTTTAATATGCTTCTTAAAAACAAGCATAAGTGTTTAGCATCTACTTTAGAAAATCAAATAGCAAACACAACGAAGGCTTTCAGACAGAAATGGAAACTGCATAAACACGAAGAGCGTCTCTGAATATCATTAAAGGAGGGGTCAAAGTGTGCAGTAGTATGATGAAACAATACCCATGTTCTCTCGTCAACATCAAACAAAAGTGAAACGTTGCAAAATGGAGAAAACTAAAGTAATTCTATAATGCACAAATAATATTTAAGGTTGGAAATCTACACAATAATGGATTAGCCAAATATGGCTAAAAATAGTGGGGCAGATTTATGACGACTGGCGCATCCCTGCATATCAGCAGGGATGCGCCAGTTATTATGCGCCACAGCTGCGCCACCATGGATGCGCCACATTTATAATGCGGCGCACCATGGGGCAAAAACGGCACAGATGCGTGACGCATCTGTGCCGAAAAGTGGCGCATTGCTGGAGTTGCGTCGCAAGCGCGACGCAGCTCCAGCAATGATCTGGGGGGCCCTATCTTTAAAATGCTGCGTCAATCCTTACGCCTGCTTCAAGCAGGCGCAGGGTTTTGACGCAGCATGGGCCTAAAAGTGACTGAGTGAAATCTTGTAGATTTCACTCAGCCACTTTTAGGAGGCGTTCCTGCGCCGGAACGCCCCCACCTGCCCTGGAATGCCTACATGTGGCGCAGGGCTTTACAACGTGACGCATCTCCCAGATGCGTCAC
Source organism: Triturus cristatus (assembly GCF_964204655.1). Classification (NCBI taxonomy): domain Eukaryota; kingdom Metazoa; phylum Chordata; class Amphibia; order Caudata; family Salamandridae; genus Triturus; species Triturus cristatus. Next base: position 1,205,811,148 of record NC_140591.1, on the reverse strand, counting down.
GTTGTAAATACCCCGCACCATGGCGCAGGATTTGCGCCGCTGCTGCGTCACAAAAGTGACGCAACGGCGGCGCAAAAGTGGCGCAAGTGCAACATAAATCTGCCCCAGTGAATATAAAGTGACATATTACGGTACAAGTAATATTTAAAATTGCAAATCTGTAAAATAATTGGATCTGTGTGGCAAAAAATGTTATTTTCTAGAATTGCAAGCTGCGGTGTGCTTCGTATTAATTGTTTATAGAAATATAGTTAAAGAAGGGTAAAGGCGTAGATATGAACAAGTGCTGTGCTCTATAGCCTTGGAGGCATGTTTACTATTCATGCTGTGTGACGAATAAGATGCACGGGTCTCTAGTGAGACGCAAATGCCTACAAATGTGAATGCTCTGGGCAATTTATATAACCTCAGATATCCGCCCTTCCGTGCCGCCACCATCGCGAGCCACTTTGATGCATACTTCCTGCCATGTGTGTGCCTAAATGCTGCTCCCAGGCAACATGCGAAACATTAGTCATGCATATGTATGTTGGGCCTGCCCTGCGTTTCCTTTTGAAATACACGCAGACAATCAAAATAGCAATTTCTTTGTCAAGACAGTCAAGTCAACAGGTTCGATAGAGCATACATTGCATTGGAAAAGTTGCACTAAGAGAATATAAATGTGATAATCAGATTAATCATGCTACTTTATTCACTATCATCCTGTTATCGTCAAGGTGGCTGGTTTCCAGGATACCTTATCTTCAAAAAGTACAATTGTGCCTGTAACAAAAGATACGGCCGAGTGTTTGCAGTCATTCCAGATTCCATTTCCACCGCAGTGAAATCTGAACTATTTGACTTTTAAATGACTCGTCTTTACATATATAATATGCTTCATCTTCAAACTTCCTTCTAACATCACATTTTGTATTTTTGATGTAGGGAGATTTACGGCCCTTCTGAAAGATTTTCATGAACCTAAGAAAAGCATAACTATAGATAGCATTTTTCTTAAAAATGTCCATCTTAAATTAATTTTAAAAATAGGTTTTGTTTGAGATGGGGGTGGGGGGGTGGGGGGGGGGAGATAGTATGTCTCTCATTCTCAACAACTACACAAATTCAAGTACTAAGAAAATAATGCAAACGTTTTAACAACATGTTACAAAGGTTTGATATTTTACCCCTAATGGATGAGAGGAAAAACCAGAGGAGAGTTTATTCACAGGATCCATCATATGTAAAGTAGGATAATGTTATATGTTAATGTATTGTGCTCCTATAGAGGAGTTGACACACTTGGGTACGTGGGACCCTGTTTACAAAGGTGGGGGCTTATTTACAAGCCTCTTGCGCCACTTTTGCGTCACTTTTCCCATATTAAAAATGACGCAAAAGTGGCGCAAGGGGCTTGTAAATCTGCCCCGTGGTTTGCAGTTGCAAAGCCAGTGATTCACATGAATACAGCCATGGCAAAATCACCTTTTTTTAAATAATGAACACAAGCTCCTTTGTGAATCAGAAAGGTCTATCAATCCTTTCTGATCCTCGTGCATGAAGGAGGATGAACGTGCCCCCCCTACCCTTTGTGAATGGTAAAGTGGTGTATCAATGGGTTATAACCCAGAGCTGCAGTGGTAACTGACTCTCAAATTGGAATCAGTCCTCATGGGAACACCCTTTGGGTATCTTGAAAGGTGTTCACAGGGGAACCATTCAGTGCTTCTTTTCATGTCATTCCCAGTGGCGGCTCGCAGAGGTAACGCTGTGGGGGGGTAGGGCGGGGCAGGGGAAGGGCTGGGTGGGGGGGTAGTGGAGTGTGACATACGATGGGAAAGTGGAGAGTAAGGAAATAAATAAATAAAAGCACTTACATTGCGCTCACAGCATCGCCGACTTGGTGATGCTGCGAGCGCAATGGAAGTGCTTTTATTTATTTATTTCCTCTCCACTTTCCCATCGTATGTCACACGCCACTACCCCCCCACCCAGCCCAGCCCGTGACCCGCCTCACCACCTCACAGCGTTACCTGAGTGAGCCGCCACTGCTCATTCCTAACAGTAACTCCAAAAAACAGACTCTATGGGGCAGATTTATGTTCCCTGGCGCATCCCTGCAAATCAGCAAGGATGCGCCAGGGAAGATGCGTCATGCAAGTTTGCCCTTGCACCACCGCAGATGCGCCGCATTTACAATGCGGTGCATCGTGGCGCAAGGACAAGCAGATACGTGACGCATCCGCCGGCGTAAGGTTGGCGCAGTGCTGAAGGTGCGCCGCAAGCGCGACGCAACTCCAGCACTGTTCCAACCTACCCTATCCCTAACATGGTGCGTCAAGCCTTACGCCTGCTTCAAGCAGGCGCAGGGTTTTGACGCATCAGCGTTGGGAAAGTGACTCAGTGAAATCTTATAGATTTCACTGAGTCACTTTTCAGGGGCGTTCCTGCGACGGAACGCTCCCCCTGAGTAGAAACGCCCACATGAAACCTGACGCAGGTTTCATGTGGCGCAGGGCTTTACACCGTGACGCATCTCCATAGATGCGTCACGATGTAAATGGGGCGCAACATGGCGCAGGGTTTACGCCGCCGCTGCGTCACAAAAGTGATGCAACGGCGGCGTAAAAGTGGCGCAAGTCTGATATAAATCTTCCCCTATCTCTTTAAGGCACAAAGGCTGCTTTGAAAAAGGTTTTCCTACTTGAAATGCAAATTCATGTCAGGAACTCTGACATCCTTAGCAGGCCCCCATTCCTCTGTTGTATACCTTTCCAGGAGGGTTGCCACATGCCTTTTGCCTAATTAATATTAATTAAATATGAGCTTTTGCACTGTCCTTTGAACCAACATTTAGTACTGCACCGATTAGTACACAAGACGCAACACAAAATAAAGGCCGGGTCACAATCCAGTTAGTGTACAAAAATAAGGACTGTAAAGCAATGGTCTTTACTATAGTGGACCCTCACATACATCTTGGCTCCCCTATACATGATTCACAATAGGTTCTTAAAAATATATCTTTTAGAAAAAGAAGGAATAATACATGTTGTTTCCATATTTGCAGACATTTTATAACATTCATGGTCATGTTATCATTGCTAATATGTTTTTCAATGCACCCTGCCAAGCTTGCCAACCTGGCTTCAATTCTTATTCTCATTTTACATTGTTCTTTTGAATACATTTTCATTCCTTGACCTGCATGTATTTTTGCTCCCCAAGTTTAACTTTAAATTGCTAAAATGATTTTAAAAAAAAGACAAAATCCACATTCCATAGTTGATGTCAATGCTGGCGTAATTGAATCCACTCACAGTTTGCTTGAAATCTCACTGCCCTAGACTCATGGACACATGAACCACCTTGTTTTGAACCCCTGGCTCAAAGAAGGTGAAGTATCTGATTAGATGGGGTCAAAACTGATGCAGGCCTGTGGATTGACTTGCATCCCATATTTGCTAAAATGTGTGCAGAGCTGCATGAAAATTACCAGTGCTGTACTGTGCAAGAGTTAAAAAGAATTGCATAGCATCATATTTAGTGACACACGTTGATAATATGTTTAGAAGTTCTTTGCAAAAAGGTTATTTTTTATGATGCATAGGAAAGCTATTTCTGCCCACCTTAAAATTTCAGCTCGAGTAAGCCTTCAAGGATCTTTCAATGTAATTCTGTATAAATTCCATGTTATGTGAAGGAATAGCACACAATATTCTGCATGTCCCTTTTTATACCTATTTAAATTTGGCATTAGGATTTTGTGTAAAGCCAAGTCATACTACCTTAGGAAATTATATTTTGTGCAGCTCCCAATTCATTAAACCCCATTTAAATAGCTAATTGACAGCTTGGGGATCTGCATCAGCTTTCGGTGCAAAATTGTTTTTGCAGCAAAATTTGATTGCTGCTGCCCTTTGCACTGGATTGCAATATGTTGCATTTAAGGTCAAAAGTTTGTCCCTGGGTGGCTAGGTTTGTTACTGGTGGCCGGGTTATCACTGAGCTGGGGGGCACTGTGTTTTGTAAATTGCAATGCGTTTATAAGCACCTTGTAGGAAGCTGCTTCTCTATATAGTGTACTAAAATGAGTCCAGTGAATCCCCAAATGGTATACAGAGGTAAAATCAAATAATTCTAATGATCTTTTTGTGGTAGTGTGGGCAAGCAGTTAGGCTTATCAGAGGGTAGTGCTAAGCATTTGTTGTACTCACAGAGGCAATAAATCACACAAACACTCAAGAATAAATCCGAGATTAATTAAAAAAAAATAATATTGATTTATGTACTTTTTAAGACCAGGAGCAAAGTTCTATGGTAAGCGCTTTCGGAGTTATGGTTTTTCAAACTTCGGAAAATATATCATTTTGGTGCGCAATTATGCACCATTGAAATTAACAGGAAAAAGATAGAAAAATGCATATAAGTTCAGCCAATGCTTTCACAAAGTTCACCTTCTCATTGTAGGTCGATGTTGGGACCAGTTCCAAAGTTCCGGCTGGAGAAGTTCGTGAGTTTTCCGATTCGGCCGGGAGCTTGGGACAGTTGGGCCACTCAGGAGGTGGGTCTTGGGTATCTCATTGTCCCTTGGCGGATGCTTGCTTCTGGTGTCTTGGACGTTTGGTGTGGATCCGGTATCCTGGATATCGGTATGCTTCAGCTCCGGTAGGTCCTGGTGCCTCCAAACATGGTAGGGAGACAGATCTGATCTGATTCTCTGGAGCTGTTGTACCTTTTCTTGCTTCGGTGCTGTGTCAAGGTCGTCGGGGATCAGCAAGTCGACAAACCAGACTTCACGGGATTGGTGCTTGCGGTGTGCAGGGGAGTGATACCTTCACTTCAAGGGAGCTTCTTGGTGATTTCTTGAAGGCTGGTGTGGCTCTAGGATTCTTGGAGTCCTCTCAGGTTCAGGACGACATGGAAGGCAGAGATGGTTGAGTCTTTGAAGCCACATGCAGGGTTTGGAACCTTTTTCTTCTGCAGCAGGGCTTTAGTTTTCATGCAGTGGGTCTTCTTTGACCTGGTCTTCTCTTGTCCATCGAATCTGATGTTCAGGTCATGTGATGACACCCAAATACTGAATTCAGGGGTGTTACAAGGGGAGACAGGTATTGGCCAATGGGCTACCTACCTTTAGGGTGTCTACATCCTCTAGTGACTACTTCCTTCAGGAAGGGGCACTACCCTAGCCCTGATATGCTGTTTTCCAACAATCCCAAGATGGTGGAATTTCAGGAGAGGGGTTCTCCCTGCCTGCCCCACCCTAGGGTTCATGTAGGCTAAGTGGGGACCCTCTGCCTAAACTAAGCAATTTTCCCACCTTTCCTCTCACAAACAGTGGAGCAGGAAAGGGAGCTTGTTCACTATGACTATCTGGAGGTTCCTGGGCTGGATTTCAAAGGTGGCTTCACCTTTGAAGCTTCCCCCCAGGAAGGTCATCCTGTCCTGCAGGAGGTGTGAAGCACCTCTGCACTGAGCAGACTTTGTCTATGTACTCTGAGAGTGCTGGCTCTCACCTTTGAGGTCAGAAACATGTCTTGTGATAGCAGACTGGCGAAAACAAGTCAGGGACCACACTAGTGATGGGTAGATTTTCAGGGGACCCTCTAAAAGATTCTCCATCTGTGAATTGATTGATAAATCCACCACTGGTATCAGAGAGTATTTGTTAATACAAGATATTTGGTACCAAATACCTTATAAATTAGTGAAGCCATCATGGAGATAGGAAACTAATTTTGACAAGTGTCCAGCCCATGTACACGTTATGGCTTTCCTGTGCACTTGCAACATCTCAGAATAGTCTGGACTTTGTAAGGGCATATCTGCTAATGCTGATATGCCCACACATAGGATATAGTGCACCCTACCTTAGAGCTAAAGTCCTGCAGTAGAGGTGACTTACCTATACCTTATGCAGTGTATGGGAGGCACGGCACACATGGCTGTGTGCCACGTCGACTCTTCGGATTTCTCTGCACCAAGACATGCAGCCTGCAATGGAAGTATGCATAGTCTTGTTGGGGGGGTTCCTGGAGTGGCACAACTAGTGCTGCAGCCCCAGAGTACCCTCTACATCACCCATGCCCTAGGTACCAGGGGTACCACTTACTAGGGACTTACAGGGGTAACTGAAGTTGTGCCCATTGTGGTACCATTTCTGGGAAAGAGATCTGGCACTGGGAACCTGTTTAGGAGGGACCCAGTACACTTACACTTCGAAATCACATCAGGCAAAAAGTGAGGGCTAAACATGTCAAAAGAGGCACTTTAATACACACCTGCAGCAGAGTTCCTTTTATATCCAGCAGTTTTCAGGTAACAAAACAATGGCATGCCCTAGGTAACAGGGGTACTACTTACTAGGGACTTACAGGGGTAACTGAAGTAAAGGGACTTACAGTGGTAACTGAAGTTCTGCCAATAATGGTACAGTTTCTGGGAAAGAGATCTGGCACTGGGAACCTGTTTAGCAAGGACCCAGTGCACTTACACTTCGAAATCACATCAGGCATCAGGCAAAAAGTGGGGGCTAAACATATCAAAAGAGGCACTATCCTACACACCTGAAGCAGAGTTTCTTTTAAATCCAGCAGTTTTCAGGTAACAAAACAATGGCAAGATAACTGGTGATTAATATTCCTGCTAGAGAGGGATCAAAGCTTTGTCTATTGGCAGTTTTGACTCATCTAAATTTGCACAAATGGTTAATATGCCTGCTGCAAAGAACATGTACTGTGCAGATCATAGAACTGTATTTTATGTGGATAGCTCAGTGGGTTACTGCTTCTGCCATTAAGATCATTTTGCTACTTGTAATTCAGAAGCTACAATCATAATATAGCAGAGTGAGCTATGAACTACAATCAAAAAGATCCATGCAAACTGCATTATACAGGTTAGAAAGTTATGTTTTTTCACGGTCTTTCATTATACTAAGGTTGCTAAAAAGAGTTTGCTTGGGTAGAAATAAATTGTTTCTAGTAAAGCCAACCCTAACCACTGTGTTACGTGTGAATCCAGAGTTTGTGCTTCTCCAGACCAAGTACTCATAAAAAATGCCTACCAGTATGGATGACATTTGAATCTTGCACCTTGTAGTCACCTTTGCGTTATGGCACATTTTCTAAACATTGATTTACACACATATGATTCATTGTCTCTGTATGGGTGTGTGATGTAAAGTGGTCTGACACCCTACTCTGGTATGAGAGCAACCATAAAATAAATGAAATGCACGTGAGAGAAGGGCTATAGAGAGATGAGGGGCACTTTGGAGAGTGACAGTGAGCAAATCTGTGGATGAAGAGGTTAATGGGGGGAGGCGCCCAAAAATATTGTCACACCGAGCACCACCAACACAAAGTCAGCCCTGCCATGACGCTTATTGGGGTGAAGGATGCTTACATCTCTCCAAATGTTCTTTCATTGGGTTCTCAACTTCTAGGCTATGCTTAACAGTGAATATGTGCACCTATGTTATATTTAAATTCATGTTTCGTGCTTGGCATCCTATTTTTTTGTTTTTCATTAGAAAGTCCATGAGTATGAAAGGGTATCCTGGTGCACTGTAAGGCCATCACTTAAAATTATGCTTCAAAAGGTAATGACATTGAATATATAATGAAAAATGTGTTGCAGAATGCACTATTTTTGCCATTTTCCTCTCAATTTTTCTTGGGGGGGAAACAAGCCAAAACTCCCCCTCTTGTGATGATCAGGCACTAGCTTGCTATGCACCATATGAACGCTAGTCAGGCAAAATTTGCCAGGGAGGCTTTGGGTTTCCAGTCCAACCCTGGTTGCATTGTGCAAGCATTTGCACTAACATATAATGCATCTGGACCCTGGTGCAATCAGACAATATCAAAGCAGGCTGTTGTTCAAGCCAACACTTAGGTGCCGATTCCGATCCGGTAAAACCCGGGTACGAATGGTCGTATGGAGCGTTTTTTCCGCCGACTCGTACCCGGGAAAAACACCTTACAAACTCGCAAGTACGATTCGCACAGAAATACCATTTCTGTACGAGTCGTAAAAAACACCGACCAGCAAAAAAATACATACAAATCAGATTCTGGACGGCGCATACGTGACGTCCGGAGGAAGTCAGGCAGCGTTCTACGGACCAGCAAGTACGATTCGTGCCAACGTCACTCCGCACGCAGCATTTCTTACGGGAGCCAAAAACTGCCTGGAAATTGAGGACGACGCGAACAAGGAGCACCGGTACGCGACGGACAGCGATGGACCCCAACCTACGCGTCATCCCGGCCCTCATAGCTTACCACCTCGTGTACAGAAAACGACGCAGATGCCGCAGAAGGTCAGAACAACCCCCAGGGGCAAAAGGGGGGTGTGTGCAAGGGGCAGGAAACATAACCCACACCCCACAAAATACTAATACATCCTGCACATTAATTACCTCCATGGTCTGGTCACTTCGGGGGGCGTGTCCACCAATCCCACGTCCTGCCACAACGGAAGTGGACGTGGACGCGTACCCGTCACCACCACAATGGTGGTACGGGACGTACCCACGCCCCCCAGAGCATGGGTACGGCCCGTACCACCATTGTAGTGGTGATGTAGGGGTACGCGTGTACGGACCATACCCACACCCCCAGAGCGTGGGTACAGGCCGTACCACGCGTACCCCTATGTCACTGCCACAATGGTGGTACGGGCCGTACCCACGCCCCCAGAGCATGGGTACGGGCCATACCACGCGTACCCCTACGTCACCGCCACAATGGTGGTACGGCCCGTACCCACGCTCTCCAGAGCGTGGGTACGGGCCATACCACCATTGCAGTGGTGATGTAGGGGTACGCGTGTATGGAGCGTACCCACGCCCCCAGAGCGTGGGTACAGTCCGTACACGCATACCCCTACGTCACCACTACAATGGTGGTACGGCCCGTACCCACGCTCCCCAGAGCGTGGGTACGGGCCGTACCACGCGTACCCCTACGTCACCGCCACAATGGTAGTATGGCCTGTACCCACGCTCTCCAGAGCGTGGGTACTGGCCGTACCACCTTTGCAGTAGTGATGTAGGGGTACGCGTGTACGGAGCGTACCCACGCCCCCAGAGCGTGGGTACGGTCCGTACACGTGTACCCCTACGTCACCGCCACAATGGTGGTACGGCCCGTACCCACGCTCTCCAGAGCGTGGGTACGGGCCATACCACCATTGCAGTGGTAATGTAGGGGTACGCGTGTATGGAGCGTACCCACGCCCCCAGAGCGTGGGTACAGTCCGTACACGCATACCCCTACGTCACCACTACAATGGTGGTACGGCCCGTACCCACGCTCCCCAGAGCGTGGGTACGGGCCGTACCACGCGTACCCCTACGTCACCGCCACAATGGTAGTATGGCCTGTACCCACGCTCTCCAGAGCGTGGGTACTGGCCGTACCACCTTTGCAGTAGTGATGTAGGGGTACGCGTGTACGGAGCGTACCCACGCCCCCAGAGCGTGGGTACGGTCCGTACACGTGTACCCCTACGTCACCACTACAATGGTGGTACGGCCCGTACCCACACTCCCCAGAGCGTGGGTACGGGCCGTACCAAGTGTACCCCTACGTCACCTCCACAATGGTGGGACGGCCCGTACCCATGCCCCCAGAGCGTGGGTACGGGCCGTACCACGCGTACCCCTACAGCCCCATTACATGATGGATACAAGGTGTACACATGCCACGGATGTAGGTGTACGGCTTGGTGCAGCACATCAGCTGTAAATTGGGGGTGGTGTTTGCCCAGGACAGCAGTGTACCACAGCAAGGGCACAAGTGGGTGGGTGGGTGCAGAGGACTCCCAGCAGTGTCCAGACATATGAGGGGTGTGTGCCTATCACTCCCAGCAGTGCCCAGACATATGAGGGGTGGGTGCCTATAACTCCCAGCAGTGCCCAGACATATGAGGGGTGGGGGCAGAGGACCCCCAGCAGTGCCCAGACATGAGGGGTGGGTGCCTATCACTCCCAGCAGTGCCCAGACATATGATGGGTGGGTGCTTAACACTCCCAGCAGTGCCCAGACATATGAGGGGTGGGTGCCTAACACTCCCAGCAGTGCCCAAACATATGAGGGGTGGGTGCAGAGGAAACCCAGCAGTGCCCAGACATATGAGGGGTGGGTGCCTAACACTCCCAGCAGTGCCCAGACATGAGGGGTGGGTGCCTATCACTCCCAGCAGTGCCCAGACATATGAGGGGTGGGTGCCTAACACTCCCAGCAGTGCCCAGACATATGAGGGGTGGGTGCCTAACACTCCCAGCAGTGCCCAGACATATGAGGGGTGGGTGCAGAGGACCCCCAGCAGTGCCCAGACAATTGAGGGGTGGGTGCCTAACACTCCCAGCAGTGCCCAGACATATGAGGGGTGGGTACCTAACACTCCCAGCAGTGCCCAGACATATGAGGGGTGGGTGCCTATCACTCCCAGCAATGCCAAGACATATGAGGGGTGGGTGCCTAACACTCCCAGCAGTGCCCAGACATATGAGGGGTGGGTGCCTATCACTCCCAGCAGTGCCCAGACATATGAGGGGTGGGTGCAGAGGACCCCCAGCAGTGCCCAGACTTATGAGGGGTGGGTGCATATCACTCCCAGCAGTGCCCAGACATATGAGGGGTGGGTGCAGAGGACCCCCAGCAGTGCCCAGACATATGAGGGGTGGGTGCCTAACACTCCCAGCAGTGCCCAGACATATGAGGGGTGGGTGTCTATCACTCCCAGCAGTGCCCAGACATATGAGGGGTGGGTGCAGAGGACTCCCAGCAGTGGACAGAGACATGGGGGGTGTACATCATTATCAGATGACCACAGCTCCATGGGTGAATGTACGTATCCCTAACTTAGGACAATGATGATAGTGCCATAACAACACATCACTGACAACAGTGTCCCACCCCCAGGAGGAAGGAGGTCTTACCCCCACTGCATGACACACCACATGTGGGTGTGAGGACAAATAACACATGCATACCCACCCCTGGCAGATGCAGCACAATACACACACTGAGATCATGCCACAAGACTGTATAGTCATGTCACTGCCTAACAAACTAAGAGAGCCAAAGAGAACACACACTGTCACGCACATCCCAGGACTGATAGGAATGTTCAGGTGCTGGGCTAGCCACCAAGATGTTGTCTGTCATGGAAGGAATAGGGTGGAGTTCCCACAGATACAATGCCCACAATTGTGAGTCAGGTGTTCAAATACCCAGCAGAACAAGTACCATATGTGTACTAGGCTGGGATTACACACATGCATTGTGCGGAAAAGGGACCATTTATCCATGAAGGCATGGCAAAATACTCTATACACAAGTACAGTGAGTACCAAGGATGGCACAGACAATGCAGCCAGACACATTGCTGAGCAGTCATGGCCAGAGTTTAAGGTATCCATCACCAACAAAGGACATGTAGACACAGGGCAACACAACAATTGTGCAACTCTCTGCAGGGGAGATGTCAGGTGCCACAGAGGAAGGAACACCCCTTGGGACAATGTCTCCAAACACAATGAGCATACACGACAAAGAATCTTTGCAGAGATCGCGTGATGGCACGCTGATACCAGGTTCCACCCCATGAGCAGCAGACCACAACATTTCCCTGAAACATAACACATGCCCACAACCCCAACTTCTGTAGCATCAACATCAACATCAATACGTGAAATGCAAGACTTTTCCAAAGAAAAAGAAAAACCTTTCTTCAGCATGAAAATAATAATGTGTAAACGAGACTATTCACAAAGGCCAATGGCCAGTCCATATCAGCAGTCCTTGGGGGGGGGGACACATGGCCATGCGTCTCCCCTAGCTTGCCTGCACATCACAAGAGTGGTTCGTCAACTGGGGCGGGGCATCCTGTGGGGAAGGACCAGGCACCGCAGGGACAGGAGGGGGAAGGGTAGGTGTTGTGGGTGCAGGGACAGACGACTCCACCACAGGGGGTGGGGCAGCGCCAAAGTTGGAGGCGAGCTCAGCGCTGCACACTTCTGCCAGTTCTTCATGCGTCTCCCCTGCACCCAGAGAAACAACAGGCCCCAAGGAGGGGGGGGTCGGAGGGATGGGTTGCAGAGCCACTGGGGGAGGTGGTGGACGGGCTGGGGGACTTAACTCCCCTACCCGTGGAGTGCCGTGACCGTTTGCGTCCAGGTGACTAGTGGGGCTGAGGCCCAGCCCAGCAAAGTAGGCCTCCTTCGCCGAATCTGGGACAGGGGAGCCAAGGGGAGTGACATCGGAGGGACTGGGGAGTGGATCATATGGATGAGGACTGTGGCTGCGTGCCTGCCTGTGTGCCCCAGACCCAGTGGGTGTGCCTGCTACCCCCTGAGTGTGCGTGTCAGGAGGTGTGCGCTTGCCCTTACGTGGTGGTGTGCTGCTTGTGTCTGGTGGGGTGCATGTGTGTGGATGTCTTGGTGTGCTTGGGACAGGCATGGGTGTTGGACTTGTGGATGGGCCAGGGGTAGGGGGGGAGGCAGCGCTGCAGGTGACTCGCTACTGCCGTCAGTGACGAGTCCAGGGACCTCAGCAACATCCGTTGGTCAGACATCGCTGATGACATGCCCTCCATGTACGACACCATCTGGGTCAGCAGTCTGGTGTGGCCATGGAGGACAGTCAGGATCAATGTCTGCCCAACTTGCAACTGCCGCTGAATGTCCACAGACTCGGCAGTGAGAGCAGCAGGGGGGACAGGGGCAGGGGGTGTGGTGCCTGGCACGAAGGAGACACGGTGTGGCCTAGCACAGACAGAAGGGACCCGAGCAAGTGTGAGGGCGGTGATGGGAATGGAGGAGGCAGCGAGAGATGTACTACTGCTGCTTTCAGCTCTGGGAGCAGCCTCCGCCCCCTCTGGGAGCTCAGCCTCGGACCCATCTGCCTCGTAGTCTGTGTTGGTACTGGGCAGGTCCTCCGCCTCACTCCCCTCGCCCTCCGAGCCACTAGATTCCACCGACTCCACAGCAGTGGTGGCACCACTGCTCGATCCCTCCTCCACGTCCGTGCCGGTGTCTCCCTCGGTGTCCTCCGATGATGCTGTGGGCAAGGTGAAGAGACAGGAAAAAATCAGTCACCTTTATACATCTGACACATGAGTCCAAACAAAATGGGCAACAGTGCATACCAGGAAAGGCATCCGGAGTAACATCTAGGATACTCCCCACATATGTAAGCCCTGCACTCCCCAGTTGGTTAACGCACCATGCCACTTGCAAACAATGAAAATTAGGACACAACAGCAAATAACTTGAAATCACAAGATCATGAGAAGCTAGTGTCTGGGATCAGTTGAGCACACCAAGAATATGAAGGCATGCCACCTCTTGTTCACTGGGAAACAAACAGTATTGTCGCACCCAAGGCCAAATACCACATGCCAATGCAGAAGGTGTCCCCACACTCAGAGACCTGTGAGTACTTTTGACACCCCAAATAAATACATTGTGACTCCTGGAGAATCACAACCCTTTACAAAATGGACATGTCTAGCATGTGTGAATGTGGCACTCTGTGAACACAACACACATGTGTCTGTATAGCAGAAGTCACACAAGGAGGTGCACACCAAACTACATGTACACAGTCATTGTCTGAGCTGCCAGGCTCATTCAAATCAGTCACTGTTAGGCAGAAATGGCGTAGCAGTAAGTACATATACATGGCACCAGGGTGGCTGGATGACTTGACACTCGTAAGTTGGTATCAGCAACAACCAAGGACTAACCCAAATGCTAGCACACTGTGGGAACATGTATATGTATGAACTCCAAACAAGTGTAGTCCAAACTGTGCCTTACTTTCAAATGTGCCAGCGTGTCCCTGGAAAGTGTAAAGGTGGTGTCTTGTGCACTTCCTTGGGAGACATCTGTCATGCAGGCACATCATTGTCCTTCACAACCAGACAACAAGGTCAAGCATATGAAACATTGAGACATGTTGACAGGTGTAGTGAGTGCCAATGGACATTTTCCCAGAGTAACAACTTGAATAATGTCATTTGTCACATGGCTATCCGTCACCTGATCACACAGTTGGCTACACATATGACCTACTGACTGTCATCTGGAGTGGCACACATGTCCACACCCAGGACAATGCATAAGCTGATGGGCCTGCAATTGTTTAGCAAAAAAGCCTAGCTGTACTGTGGGTTCCCCCTCATGGCAAGCCAGAATGTACCCATAGATGTCAGCACACAAAGTCACAACTGTGTAGCATCTGAACCACACACAGGTGCCAAAAATGTCCAAGCAGGATACATGATTGCCAAGAACTGACACAGGCAATGAAGCACCAACAGCAAGCACTGGCCAACATCCCGGGGGCACTGCACGATGACTTTCTGTACTGCGAATCATCACACACAAGTCAGAACTGGCAATGAAACATCAGGGTTGAACATGTACGCCCCTCTCGCGCACACCCACCCATACCTGAGTCAATGTGACTGATACCAATCAAGAAGTGAAAGCTCTTATTCAGGGTTACAATAACTGTGCATGAAAACTAGCTTCATTAACACGACATCACCTTGTAGGACTGGCAAAACATATTGGTCACAAACAAACATCAACAGATTGTTGTGAATAGCCACACAGGCACTGCCCAGTGTGAGTATGCACAAGCAAACTGCTGTATCCCTGTCCAGTGGGCAAATGTATCACACAGGTGAAAACTACTACCTAGGCCAGGGAACAATGCCACAGAGGCAGAGCCATTATGAACCCACAGTGAATGTGCACAGTGTTGGATGACACACATGAGTAGGAGGGCAGGCTGTGACAGGGGACTGTAGTGTGCACACTGCTCCATGCTCCTGGAATGAGCTGACTGTTACAGGAGCAACCGTCCCGCCACTATGCATATATCCCACTCATGCACATCATGTCTGAGGCCACAACATTGGTAATGCATGCAGCAAGTCTGTTCATTTGAAACCTCACACTCCTATGTTGGGACTCAGCATCAGTGGCAACAAATATGCACCCCCTAATGACTGTACAGGACAGGGCACAGGCAGACCACCCCCACACATGATGCTGAAAGCAGTGTGCACCTTGATAAACTGGCAGCCTAGATGACCATGTGCAATAGTGATCACACACAGACCAGGTAACACATGTCAAGGAGGGGAAGGGAGGAAGAACAGCACAGGTTGACTGTGGGGGAACAGGATATGCACTGCACATATATACCCTGGCAGTGTCTCCAGGCGAATGAGCAGCAACAAAAGCTGGCGACACACAACAAACACACATGTATCTACCCCCTTCCTGCTGCTGTAACTCCTGTATCCGCCTATACAGGTCAGGGAAGACCACCGCCAGGACTCGCCGCATCTGGTGGGTCAGGCGCCGGCGCCCGCCATGCTTGCGAGGAGCCTCCTCCTTCAGCATGACCCGGGCGATCCTCCGGGTCCAGCACCGGATGTCCTGCCATCTCTTCCTCACTTGTGGCAGGCGCCGACTGCGACCCTCCGCCGATTGCACGGCCTTGACGGCGTCCTTCCAGATCTTCCCCTTGTGGTAGGGGGATACCTGTGTGGATGACAAAGTGGGACAACATCACTACACCTGCACCATGTCACAGAGACACACAGTTGAACATCTTAGATTTGTAGAACAGGGCATAGTATGCTGGCAAGTAATAGCACCTTAGTCATAGGGACTTTTTCCACTGGGGACACAGCAATGCACTACATGGCATAGTAAGTACACAGGTGGCATGAGGGGTGCGAACCAATCCCAGATCATGGCACACACTGTGCATCCCAAGCAACACAAGGCTGATGGACAGCAACGCAAAGCAGTCACATGCGCCAGGCCACTGACGAAACCTCAGCAGAGTACACAGACACACACAGGCACACATCAGTCACCTGCCATTGGCAACAGTGGATGCAAACAGCACTCTGCACATGTGCCACTTGCCAGGGGGGGGGTCACAGGTGTGGGGCTAGCTCAGCAAGTCAGACACACAGCACGGCTTACTTCACACATCAGATGGATTGAGCACTTGCCTCCTCCATGCAGCTGTGGTGCAACACTCCACATAGACACTCATCCACATGACAATAAATATTCACACACATCAATGTCCAGGGGGCGTACACATAATTTGGACACTCTCACCACTCTCACCACAGCTCCACTCAACTCTCACACACATCTGTGGGTGCAGTCACCTGTCACACCGGGGTGACCACTGAATCACCGCAGGACAATAGAACAAAAATGCCCAAGAGGATTTGACTGGCGGAATATGCCATGCACTATGCAGTGAATGTCACAGTAAGCACAATGCAAGTGAGGAGTGCACACATGAACTACATCAAGCCCTGCATGGGAGACATAAGCCACCCCCCCGGGACCCACTCCACCCAACATTGCATGTCTGTCACACCTGGCCACAATACCAGAAGTGACAGACACAATAAAGGTGCACAGGCAAAGGTACTTGAGTCAGCACTCACCTGCTCCCCTGTTCGACCATACAGCATGGGGTACTGTGGGAGGATCACATCCAGCAGGGCTTCGTTCTCCTCCTGGGTGAAAGGCTGGGCCCTCTCCACAGTCCTTGACATGGTGCCAGAGGGAGACAATACAGCAGCAGTGGTATCGACTGACATGTTGTGCAGGCAAGTGCCCTCTCATGGGTTCTGCCTGCCTTATATCTGCCTTGCTGGCCTATTTCATATACAGGAGTAAAGAGTGATTGGTTAGACTCATTTGCATCCTACGTTTCCTCCAATCCCTTTAAACATACACCAGTGACAGCCTTTGCATCTTTCGATTTTGCAGCATCATGTCAAGTCAACAACCACTTTGCGACAATGTTAAATGTGGCCAACTGATTTTTCCAGATCACATGATGTGAAATTTTGAACTTGAAACTCGGTATCCATGACAACCAGCGTGCATTTAGGCCCTTATACTTGTCCCTTATGTGTCCCCATTGTAATTCTTAAATCCCCACACAGGTACGGCGCTTTTCACATGTACCCCTAGGGCACCATCACTACAGTGATACAGGCCGTACTCACGCGTGTACGGCCCGTATCACTAGGCCCTACGGTACCCCCAACGATAGTGATAGGCACGTACTCACCTGTGTATGGGTCGTACACGCATGAGTACGTGCCTATCACTAGGCCCTACGGTACCCCCAACGATAGTGATAGGCACGTACTCACGCGTGTACGGCCCGTACATGCGTGAGTACGTGCCTATCACTATCGTTGGGGGTACCGTAGGGCCTAGTGATAGGCACGTACTCACGCGTGTACAGGCCGTACACGTGTGAGTACGTGCCTATCACTATCGTTGGGGGTACCGTAGGGCCTAGTGATAGGCACGTACTCACGCGTGTACGGCCCGTACACGTGTGAGTACGTGCCTATCACTATCGTTGGGGGTACCGTAGGGCTTAGTGATAGGCACGTACTCACACGTGTACGGCCCGTACACGCGTGGGTACGTGCCTATCACTATCGTTGGGGGTACTGTAGGGCCTAGTGATAGGCACGTACTCACGCGTGTACGGCCCGTACACGGGTGAGTACGTGCCTATCACTGTCAATGGGGGTACCGTGGGGCCTAGTGATAGGCACGTACTCACGCGTGTACGGCCCGTACACGCGTGAGTACGTGCCTATCACTAGGCCCTACGGTACCCCCAATGATAGTGATAGGCACGTACTCACGCGTGTACGGCCCATACACGCGTGAGTATGTGCCTATCACTATCGTTGGGGGTACCGTAGGGCCTAGTGATACGGGCCGTACACGCGTGAGTACATGCCTATCACTAGGCCCTAAGGTACCCCCAACGATAGTGATAGGCACATACTCACGCGTGTATGGGCCGTACATGCGTGAGTACGGCCCGTATCACTAGGCCCTATGGTACCCCCAACGATAGTGATAGGCACGTACTCACGTGTGTACGGGCCGTACACGCATGAGTACGGGCCCTACACACGCCCTCAGAGAGTGTGTACTGCCTTTCACATCTTACACTGGTGATAGGAGGTGCACACGAAAGGAAGGGAGGTGTCAGACTCGCACAAGGCTGTACATCAAGTCATTGTCAGTGCAGTCCTTCATGTGCAGGGCCTAGGCGTGTCAGGCAGTGATGTGGCACATATCTCCTCATGTTGTGGCACAATAGATGTGTGATGAGCTGTTTACACATGTCATGTGTGATGGGGCACTATGTGGAAAACTTCCCCTTCACACTTTGCACATGTGTGCATGTGCGACACACGTGTCAAGCACTGCATCACTGGTATGGCACAGTCAGCAACACCCGCAGCTGTCCCCTCATGGCAGGTACACGGATATTTACACCTCACATGTGACTGCCAGTGTGCCACGATGTGACTATGTCATGTGTGTGTCATGTGTTCCCATGAGCTTTCCGTTGGTGTTCCGTCAACTCCATCTGCTGTTGCAGCTTCCAACATGTGTATGTGTGCATTTGTGCATGACACACATATACGCACACCATGCTACATGTGGACTCACACGTTACATGTGTCATGATGGTTCGAAGATGACTTCCTGACATGAAGCAATATCGGCGTTGTATCAATGTCTGTGACATCAGTTTTTGACATGGACCCCTTAATGGAAATGTGTGTCATCTGTCCGTTTCCAGATAACATGTGACCTGTGCGTCTAGACTACTGCCAGCTGTCTGTATGAGATGACATCCTTCTAATGCTGATATGTGGATGTCTGTCACTCATGTAATGTGTCTGGCTTGTCACTTACACTGGCCAACAGTTATTTCATGGCATGTCACATCAACTTTGCCATGCAACTATTGTGGCTGGCTCTTCGTATGAGTATCACCTGGCTGGCCCACGTGTCCTGGATGTATTGCACAGCACAGACTCTGTATTAAGCAGATGTGTATTAGCTGTTGAACATGTGCTCACCTCGGTGACATTGGTGTGGTAATGTACTCACTCTTCGTTATTCCTTCCAAATCTCTGCAGGGCACCGCCTCTCCTCAGATGAATGCCAGACCTGGATGCCATGCGTGAACATGACTGCATACGCAGATACCGATTCTCGCAAGAGTTGATAGAGGACTTGACCCGCCGGCTTGCACCACACCTCCAACCACAACACAGGTATCCTACAGCTCTGACCCCCAAGGTGAAGGTGATGGCAGCCCTACATTTTTTTTGCCACCGGCATGTTTCAATTGACCAATAGCTGATGTCGGTGGCATGTCCCAGACTATGTTCAGCCGTGTCCTGCATGATGTTATAGAAGCCATGTTGTTGCACCTGGATGAATTCATCCATTTTCCCACTCGTGAGCAGTTGACAGGTGTCAAGGGTGAGTTCTATGCCCTGGGAGGGATGCCTCATGTAATTGGGGCCATTGATGGGACACATGTGGCTTTGGTACCACCACAGGCACAGGAGGTAGCCTATAGAAACCGAAAACATTACCACTCCATTAATGCCCTTGTGGTGTGTCTTGCTAACATGCTGATTTCCCATGTCTGTGCACGTTTTCCAGGGTCCACACACGATGCATACATCATGAGGCGTAGCAGGGTGCCAGAAATGATGCTGCAGCTGCACGCGGAACGAGCATGTCTTGTTGGTGGGTATACTCTGTTAGTCCTGTGTTCAGCGCTATCTTTGTATCTTACGGCATCTCCTGACCCACTTCTTCACATGATGTTTCCATGTAGGGGACTCTGGCTATCCCAACATGCCATGGCTGATGACGCCTCTCCGCAACCCCAGAACAGCTGCAGAACACCGGTACTACGACACCCATGGGCAGACGAGGCGCGTGATTGAGAGGACGTTTGGACTCCTGAAGAGCAGATTCCGGTGCCTCCACAAGACTGGCGGCGCCCTCCCATATGCCCCGGTGAAGGTCTGAAAAATCTTCATTGTGTGCTGCATGCTGCACAACATGGCAGTGGAGAAGGCCGTGCCACTCATCCTTGATCCGGATGAGCAGGATAATCCACCCGTGGAGGATGAAGGGCTCGGGCACGGGGCAAGTGAGGATGAGGATGAGGACATCCGGAGTCAGCTTATCCGCAACTTCTTCTCATGATGGTGAGTCCCTGTGTCTGAGTGTGCACGCTTTGAGCCTTGTGTGGCATGTGTTGCAACGTGTGTGTCGAGCTGACTGTGTGCTAAGTGACTTGGAGGTTTGTTCTGATGTGTCATTCAAGTCATGATGTCATTCCACACATATTAGCTGGGACACTAAATTTGTTAAGGGCATGGTGACAACATCATTACTGTAGAGTACATGTACATGTCTGCGGATTACTAGCTCTTTGCTGAATTGTTGTGTGTCTGTCCTCCCCAGGTTCTTGCGGCTGTCGTCTGCTCATGTCATCATTGCCCTCCTGCTATTCCTCATGAGTATTGCAACGTGTGCTGGATCAGAGTTACATGCACAGACATGGTGAAAAGTCATTTGAGGTAAGGAGTGCAGCAAGGCATTTTGTGGGTGGTACGTGTTTGTGATATATGGGGACTGCTCCTGTGCATGTTGTGTTACCATCCATACATGTCGACTCACCATGGGCCTCATGACGTGTTGCATGGCTCCCATGAATTGATGGTCACCCTTCCTGACAGTCATCTGTAATTGTGTGTGGATTCTGATGAAGGCATCAATGTGTGTATAACGTCTCCAAGGAACATACGGGATGCTAATGGTGGACATAGTGTGGGACATCCCCATATGAGGCTCAATGGGGAATTGTAGACTCTCCGTGTGCTGACAGGGGTGTTAGGCTCAACCCCTTCACTTGTGTGCCAGCTTAGTAGGATTTACACATCTGTGTGTTGAAGGGGGTGTCCAGTGTAGGTCACACATGGTCAGCCAAATGACCTGTGAGTCTGTTCCAATTGATGGATTTCCCTTAGTGTGAGGCTGAGTAATAAAGGTGTTTGTCACACTCCAAGGTGCCTCATCTCTGCAATGCAGGTCTCTTGCCACTTTGCATGCGGCATATCTGGCATAGTTGTGGAAGATTATGCATAGGAGTCCATGTGTAGTTTAGCAACATGCATGTAGTTGCTCATGGGTTAGGCTCCCTATTGGGCATGAAGTACATGGTCGTGTATGTTTTTTGGCATGTTGGTCCGCACAATGGGCCACCAACAGCTGCTGAGGGTGTGTCTCCTGTGCACAAGTCGGCCTTCAGTTTCCTGATCCGGTGCCATGCTTCTTTGGTGATTGTGCATGCATTGTGTCTGGGTGTGCCATGTGACACTGGACACTCCTTACTTTACACACGCGCCTGTTGCAGTTGTCCTTCTGACATCCTAGTCTATGTGTGCAAATTCTGTCATTTTGCAAGGAGATGCCGCCTGCTGCTGCGGCCCCTGCAGCAAGGGCCAACAGAGTATCCAGATTTGGCAACACACACGCCTCCACGATGCTCCTCACTTCATCCCTCCACCCATTCATTTTGCTGTCCTCAGCTTGTCTATGCCACTGTTGCCGCCACGCGGTGCCAAAGGCTGGATCATCAGCACATGCAAGGTGCACATTGCACCACCATCCTGTCCTTGCATTACCCACATCACACTACAGTCTGATGTATCAGCCACACTCCGAGCTATGTCCATCCGCACATCTAACGCCTGCTGTCAGACATACCCTGGGCACACACACAACACCTTTGCATGCTGAGTGTGCAACTCCAACGGCCTACACTGCGCTGCCCCGCCTTCCAGGCCCTGTCACACCAACCAGGTTACATCCCTAATACTCCCCACTGGCTCTGTAGCCCAGCAAGGGCATGGGAGTGGGACTCAAGGCTTCAGCATGTTGTATGGTGTCATCGTCTGGGACATGGCACAGGTATCATCTCTCAGCATGTCAATCTACAGAGTGTCCAGGACCCCCCTCTCCACCATCACATGCGCACAGCACCTCATCATCAGCTCGTATGCCATTGACAGCCAGGTGCTCCTCACCCTCAACAAAGACACAGTCATTGGCAGTTCCATCATTCAAGTATGCATGAGATCTATTGATGAATGGCTGCACACGAGCCACCTGAGGCTGGACTTGTACAGGACTGAGCTGAACATCTGAGGATTGTCCCCTTCCAGCTGGGTCAAGTGCCTGTGTCCCACCCGCAAGAGCCCTGCACAAGCACCCAGTGGCCACACACACAAGATGGTGTGCATCTTGTTTGGCTCGCTCACATTTGCCATGCTAGTCCACAGCATCTGTACCTCATGCTGCAACGCCCTCTGCATTATGCACATGATCCACAGATAGATCCAGTCCAAGAAAAGACAGACCATCCCCCAGGTCCATGACAACATCCGTGTCAAATACTGCCCTGCCCTCTACGGAGCAAGTACATCCAAACTCACAGGAAACTTGTCCACATCCAGGGGGCATCTGCACACCTCAGATTCAACACCCTGCTTCCCAGCCACCTCACCGTGCACCATGGATAGCTGCAATGGATCACTGCCTGCTGCAGGGTGACCTCCACACTCCCCACCCACACTCAGGAGGCAGTCCACACAACCCCGACCCCAACCAACCTTGTACGTCTGTCATCCTAGATCCCGTTGGGCCATCTCCGTGCATCCAACCTTGCCCTGGCCACCGTTCTTCACATCCACCGTACTCCAGCATACAGGACATTGTTCTCCCACCTGGCCACACATACCTGGGCCTCCCTCCCCAGGAACCTCCACATGAGCCATGACCTCTACGCCTTGATGATGATCTCCCAAATAGGTCTCTCCGCACAGTTTAGCAAGCCCCCCCTCAGCAGCCAGAGGCCATCACAGGTGAGTGTTGTGCTCCATGCCTACATTGAATGATACCTTGTGACCCATGTGTGTCCTGTACCAGACTCTGATCCCAGGGTATGGATGGCTGGAGTTGGCTCAACACTCAGCCATGGTTTGACATTTCCACACACATATGTCATTGAATGATGCAAAATGACAGGAACGTTTCATGTCCAAAGTGAAATATTTATTTACGGTGGGGTAAGTGGTTTGGTAGATGCAATTGGGTGCTGTACTGGGGGAATAGAATCCAAAGTTCACAGGGGGAGATGGTATCCTTGGCATTGGAAGTCATCAGAGTTCAGACCACAGTGTTGGTCATCATTGGTCGGACTGTGACCAGCAAGTCCATGTGGCAGAGAATGTCATTGGATGAGGTGCTGCTGTTGTGCCAGAGGGCCAGATACCAGGCCAGGTGACCTGGGAGATGGGGATGACCCACCTTCCTCCGGGGACCCTCAGATGCAGGCCTTGACGATGCTGGGGACGCTCCGTCAGATGAATCCTCCTCCTCCTCCCTCCCTGTGTCTGGTGCTGGTCTACGCCTGATGGCACAGGGAGGGTTTGCCAGGCTTTGGGCGATCTGACGGAGTGATTGGCTCACGTCCCTGTGCACCGCCAGGAGCTCAGCCAGTCTTGCCTCCATCCGTCCTTGGTGTTGTTGATGACTGGCATGATGCTCGACCTGCAGGTTCTTAATGTCATCGAGGGTCCCCTGCATCTCGGAGAGTCTTGACACGACCTGGTTGATGCCTCTGGTGTCACGCCGGTATGAGTCCAGGATGTTGCGTATGTGTGACATACCGGGGTCCTGAGCTGGCTGGTCAGGTTCGCGCCTCCGCCTGCCTCCACTCCCACCACCCCTGCCCACTTGAGCCTGGCCTGCTCTTGTGGGCACAACGGGTCTACGGGACCCCTGAGGGATGGCATTTGCAGGGTTGCCTGCATCCTCCTGGGTGCCCGGAGAACCTTGTCCCTCCTGGTCAGACTGGCTCTGTTGTTCAGTGTGAGCAGGGCTCCTGGGTGTTTCCTGGAATGTGGCAGGAATGGGGGTGGTGGCTGGCACAGATGTACCTGACGCAGGTGCTGCAGGTGCTTGGGCACCAGAGGGGCCAGGTTGGTCGGGGTCATCCACGGAGTGGCGAGAGTCGTCGCTGCCGGTGGGATCATCTTCACGCGGAGCCTGGGACTGTGATTCTTCCCCCTCAGTGTTGGGGGGAGATCGTCGATGTTGCCCTGTGTGTGAGAGAGAGACAATGTTAATGGTGTTTCATGCAACATCTATGTTTCATACATATTCAAGTTGACACAGTTCCTCCAGGTAGTTGGATGTGCCTAGCATTCCTCTCAATGTCCACTTGGGGATTGGTTGTTGTTGTTGTTCTCCTGAGTGTTTGACCTGTAGATTGTTTGCTCTGATGCTTATTTGGCTCTGGAATGGTCTAGTTGTGTCACATGTCCATTGTGGGAGTGTGTAAATCCGTTGCCTGCTCCGGGGGTGTGTGCTTGTGTTAGGGGGGGTTGTGACCGGGCGTGCTGTTGTCTTATATTATGCATGAGGCTTCTTGGAAGCACAGCAGGACTGACAGCAGGACGAACATCTCCTGTATAATATCTATGTATAAAGTTCAAGTCTGATGTCATCTTTTAGGCTGACACAGTAACACAGCAAGGTAGGATCCCTGGTAACACCTGTGGGTATATATACATCTTGTCTTGCTTAGACAGACAGAGGAGACTGTAACTTTCCAGCTGACACACTGACCAGAGACGCTGAGGTTCCTGCATGCAGACACTCCAGCTCGCAATGTTCTAACATCTCTCGCAGGGTGTCCAACTCGAGACCAGGGCAGGGTCCCATATTCTCTCATTTCTCAGGTAATGGGGTTGACTAGATCCTAGAGGGATTCTTGGCATAACACCTACACAGATGCTAGGTATATTTAGGTACATCTAGTTAGGGAGGCATAATAGGAGTATGCATTTATTATCATGTGTTTTATGTACTTGTATATATTCATGATTACTGCAAAATGGTAGAACTGTACCATCCCTTTACTTTCACAGTACTGCTAATCATATATCTCTGCTACTGTCTAATGTTTCTTGCAGCTCATCTATTTTACACTAGAATAACAACTGTTCAATAAATTCTTATTGTAAACGCCCAGTCTGTTTATTCTGTGTCTCGCTAAGACGAACTAAGTGACTGATCGAAAGGTAGTATATTGTTTCCACAATTCTGAGGGATCAGGGTTGTCATATTCCGAGGTTGCCAGAAACTATTCTCTCCCCGATAAAAGGAAATTCTAATGGCACTATGAACTAGCTGAAACAGACAGGCTAACATACCCGGTGGGGGTGCACGGAACCAGTCAGCCACCAATCCCACAGTTCATGTTATCCAAACGCGCAGATCCTGTATAGGGTATATAGGAACTACACGACAAGGAACTTACACAAGGACACATTCATTTCTAGGCACGGGCAGATTAAGTGATTTGCCCAGAATCACAGGATATTGAGCGTCATTGTCGAGACTAGAACCCGTTCCGCAGATTTGAGATCCACCGCCCTAGCCGTTAGGCTACATCCTCTCAACTATAAGCATACGAATACGAAAAGATAATATTAACTATAAAAATAAAAAAATGTTCTTTATTTAATAGCGATTGATACTTTAAGGGGCACTAAAATACCAATGTGCTGATGACAGATGATTTTATTATGCCACATGCACTGGGTTTACCGATTTCTCTGCTGACCCAGAGATCTGTCTTGTAACAGTTAACCGGATTTGTGAAAAGTGGAAACTTAAAACCGTTAAAATGTAACATTGCATATTATCTTGCCGATTGTTTGGTGAAGCCATGATTAATTTGTGAACAATTGAAAATCATAATCTGTTTTACATTCGCTACTACCTGCGCTCCCTGGAAAACATTTGAGCATTATGCAGGTTAAACTCTTTTGGTGCACTTTGCACATTCTATCCTGAACATGATGTTTCTAACAGTACATTAGTGTGCCAAGAAATGCCAGAGGGAAGCAGCTAATCCTAGTTATGGGCAATTTTAAGGCGATAGAAAGTGCAAGTGAATTACCGAGGGTTTCTCGAGTTTCACAAATGATTATAAAGGTTGATTTGAAAAGTTGGTCAGTAGCAATATTTATTAATATTTGTGCATTCCTTTTACACATGGCTGCCACAGCAGTGCACAATGCATAAGGCCAATATAACTACAAAGCTTGGTTTTATAAAAGTAAGCTATTGCAATCTCTGTTTTTGTCATGCCTTCTTCCAAAAGAATATGAAAATCTACGTTTTCCTTATGTAAGTTTGATGTTTTTCAAAGGGCAATGTATTAAGTTTAATTTTAGAGATATGAAATGAAGCCCTAGTATTTCTCAGGGGACATTTTTTCAGGATTTATTCCGCGACTAGACCCGGCTCTTTGAATCGGCAAATCTGTCTGACATTTGTAAGAAACCCAAGTACCTGAACTTCTCAGTGCAGGGATGGGACTCTGATATCTACAAATGACAGGAATGAAAAAGGAATTCATGACAAAAGTAATAAGATTGAAATCCAGAGTTGAGGATGTGAATTTCCACTGGAGTATTTACAAAATATTGCACCTTATTTTTTTAAGTCTGGCCCAAGTCAGGTTTAGTCGCACCAGCTTCATGTAATAAAAGTGTGTGCTTAGTGAATGGTAAGCTGTAGACACAGAGGACAGAAAGGAAAAATCAGCAGCAAACAGCACAATACCAGAATAATTAGGTGCTTTCATATAGAACATTATTCACATATAAAATCAGGAGTTCATTTTTTTTTAAAAAGGGTGACCAACATGAAAGTTTGTTAGAACATTTGCGTTTGTATGTTATTAGTCGGCTTTAATGCATGGCATCACTTATTCAAGTTCAGACACCTTTTCTATTTCCACATCATGAAAAAAACACCAAACCACATGAAGAGAGCTTATTTTTTAAATCAGATATCTTATCTATCTGTGTAAACTTGCACTGCGATTCCACTCCTCCAAGCAATTAGTTGTAAAATTGTCACTGCTCATCCTGACTCCACCACTGCTCGTTTTTGAGAGCAGTTTCCTCAACAAACAAGTAAAACAACCTTTTCATGTCAGTTTACATGTCAGTTTATTAAACACTTAAACATTTTATACATTTGTTACTTGTGGTTATACATAACATTTTGTTGCCTCGCTTAGCGATTTGCCATCGTGGCTCATTCAGTCCATTTTTGGTTGTTATCTGCTTTCAGACAGATCACCTTTTGGAGGGAGGGCCCCAATGCCACAGCCACTGTTGCCCAGGGGTTAGGCTTCAACTTGCTACCGACTTGGTGAGTGTTTGCCCGGGCAGCAAGTGCCGTCCCGCTTGCCTTCAGTGCCACCTTGGCCCCTCCCTGCTCTTTGGGGTCCCTGCCGTGTGGCATCCCAAGGACCCCATGTGAGCTCCTCCTCTATCCAGCCTGTGGCTGAGTTTTACCTCTCACTCCTTTGGTACCCCTGCCGTGAGGTATCCCAAGGGCCCTGCGGGAGCCTTCCATCTACTCTCTCCATGGCTACTGGCCACTGTTTGCTCCCTGCGTGTCCGTGCTGTGGGGCATCCCAAGGACACTGCATAAGCCTTCCATCTACCTCAAGCAAATTCTCTCCTTTTTCTATCCTTCTAGGTTCTTTATCGCCTCACCTCAAACCCTTGCGGCTGCAACGCCCGCCTTCCTGCCTTTCTCTGGAGTGGGTGGGTGGGATTCCTTCTTCTCTTGCCGTTGGAGGGGATTGAATGCTCAAGGGGGCTGTTTGTCCCCTTCTCAATTCCCTCTGTGGCTTGCGGCCTGCACCCCTGATTGGGGGAGGCCGAGTTACACCTGGGGTGACCAACGCGGTCGCCCCTTTTTCCCGGGCTTGCGCCATGGGAGGGGGAGGCTTCCCACCTCCAGGCAGCGTTTGGCCCGGACCTCCATTGGGTCCGGCTTTGCCTTCCCCAGATCAGGCTCCAACCCCTCCCAGGCAGCGAGTTGCCTCCCTCTCCCTTAGTCCTTTTCCAACTGCGACCTTTTGACCTTTAAACACATCATGGACAACTTTGTTGGTGTCAAAAAAGGTCGCAGTTTATTAAACACTGAATCATTTTATACATTTCTTTCTCGTGGTTATACATAACATTTTCTTGCCTCGCTTAACAATTTGCCATCGTGGCTCCTTCAGCCCATTTTTGGTTGTTATCTGCTTTCAGACAGATCACCTTTTGGAGGGAGGGCCCCAATGCCACGGCCACTGTTGCCCAGGGGTTAGGCTTCAACTTGCTACCTACTTGGGGGGTGTTTGCGGGGCTGCAAGTGCCATCCCACTTGCCTGCAGTGCCACCTTGGCCCCTCCCTGCTCTTCCGGGTCCCTGCCATGTGGCATCCCAAGGACCCCATGTGAGTACCTCCTCTATCCAACCTGCGGCTGAGTTTTACCTCTCGCTTCTTTGGTACCCCTGCCTTGATGCATCTCAAGGGCCCTGCGGGAGCCTTCCATCTACTCTCTCTGTGGCTACTGGGCACTGTTTGCTCCCTGCGTGTCCCTGCCGTGAGGAATCCCAAAGACAATGCGTGAGCCTTCCATCTACTTCTAGCAAATGTTCTCCTTTTTCTATCCTTCTAGGTTCTTTATCGCCGAGCTACCTCTGGTTTCCCGATCAGAAACTATTCTCTCCCCGATAAAAGGAAATTCTAATGGCACTATGAACTAGCTGAAACAGACAGGCTAACATACCCGGTGGGGGTGCACGGAACCAGTCAGCCACCAATCCCACAGTTCATGTTATCCAAACGCGCAGATCCTGTATAGGGTATATAGGAACTACACGACAAGGAACTTACACAAGGACACATTCATTTCTAGGCACGGGCAGATTAAGTGATTTGCCCAGAATCACAGGATATTGAGCGTCATTGTCGAGACTAGAACCCGGTTCCGCAGATTTGAGATCCACCGCCCTAGCCGTTAGGCTACATCCTCTCAACTATAAGCATACGAATACGAAAAGATAATATTAACTATAAAAATAAAAAAATGTTCTTTATTTAATAGCGATTGATACTTTAAGGGGCACTAAAATACCAATGTGCTGATGACAGATGATTTTATTATGCCACATGCACTGGGTTTACCGATTTCTCTGCTGACCCAGAGATCTGTCTTGTAACAGTTAACCGGATTTGTGAAAAGTGGAAACTTAAAACCGTTAAAATGTAACATTGCATATTATCTTGCCGATTGTTTGGTGAAGCCATGATTAATTTGTGAACAATTGAAAATCATAATCTGTTTTACATTCGCTACTACCTGCGCTCCCTGGAAAACATTTGAGCATTATGCAGGTTAAACTCTTTTGGTGCACTTTGCACATTCTATCCTGAACATGATGTTTCTAACAGTACATTAGTGTGCCAAGAAATGCCAGAGGGAAGCAGCTAATCCTAGTTATGGGCAATTTTAAGGCGATAGAAAGTGCAAGTGAATTACCGAGGGTTTCTCGAGTTTCACAAATGATTATAAAGGTTGATTTGAAAAGTTGGTCAGTAGCAATATTTATTAATATTTGTGCATTCCTTTTACACATGGCTGCCACAGCAGTGCACAATGCATAAGGCCAATATAACTACAAAGCTTGGTTTTATAAAAGTAAGCTATTGCAATCTCTGTTTTTGTCATGCCTTCTTCCAAAAGAATATGAAAATCTACGTTTTCCTTATGTAAGTTTGATGTTTTTCAAAGGGCAATGTATTAAGTTTAATTTTAGAGATATGAAATGAAGCCCTAGTATTTCTCAGGGGACATTTTTTCAGGATTTATTCCGCGACTAGACCCGGCTCTTTGAATCGGCAAATCTGTCTGACATTTGTAAGAAACCCAAGTACCTGAACTTCTCAGTGCAGGGATGGGACTCTGATATCTACAAATGACAGGAATGAAAAAGGAATTCATGACAAAAGTAATAAGATTGAAATCCAGAGTTGAGGATGTGAATTTCCACTGGAGTATTTACAAAATATTGCACCTTATTTTTTTAAGTCTGGCCCAAGTCAGGTTTAGTCGCACCAGCTTCATGTAATAAAAGTGTGTGCTTAGTGAATGGTAAGCTGTAGACACAGAGGACAGAAAGGAAAAATCAGCAGCAAACAGCACAATACCAGAATAATTAGGTGCTTTCATATAGAACATTATTCACATATAAAATCAGGAGTTCATTTTTTTTTAAAAAGGGTGACCAACATGAAAGTTTGTTAGAACATTTGCGTTTGTATGTTATTAGTCGGCTTTAATGCATGGCATCACTTATTCAAGTTCAGACACCTTTTCTATTTCCACATCATGAAAAAAACACCAAACCACATGAAGAGAGCTTATTTTTTAAATCAGATATCTTATCTATCTGTGTAAACTTGCACTGCGATTCCACTCCTCCAAGCAATTAGTTGTAAAATTGTCACTGCTCATCCTGACTCCACCACTGCTCGTTTTTGAGAGCAGTTTCCTCAACAAACAAGTAAAACAACCTTTTCATGTCAGTTTACATGTCAGTTTATTAAACACTTAAACATTTTATACATTTGTTACTTGTGGTTATACATAACATTTTGTTGCCTCGCTTAGCGATTTGCCATCGTGGCTCATTCAGTCCATTTTTGGTTGTTATCTGCTTTCAGACAGATCACCTTTTGGAGGGAGGGCCCCAATGCCACAGCCACTGTTGCCCAGGGGTTAGGCTTCAACTTGCTACCGACTTGGTGAGTGTTTGCCCGGGCAGCAAGTGCCGTCCCGCTTGCCTTCAGTGCCACCTTGGCCCCTCCCTGCTCTTTGGGGTCCCTGCCGTGTGGCATCCCAAGGACCCCATGTGAGCTCCTCCTCTATCCAGCCTGTGGCTGAGTTTTACCTCTCACTCCTTTGGTACCCCTGCCGTGAGGTATCCCAAGGGCCCTGCGGGAGCCTTCCATCTACTCTCTCCATGGCTACTGGCCACTGTTTGCTCCCTGCGTGTCCGTGCTGTGGGGCATCCCAAGGACACTGCATAAGCCTTCCATCTACCTCAAGCAAATTCTCTCCTTTTTCTATCCTTCTAGGTTCTTTATCGCCTCACCTCAAACCCTTGCGGCTGCAACGCCCGCCTTCCTGCCTTTCTCTGGAGTGGGTGGGTGGGATTCCTTCTTCTCTTGCCGTTGGAGGGGATTGAATGCTCAAGGGGGCTGTTTGTCCCCTTCTCAATTCCCTCTGTGGCTTGCGGCCTGCACCCCTGATTGGGGGAGGCCGAGTTACACCTGGGGTGACCAACGCGGTCGCCCCTTTTTCCCGGGCTTGCGCCATGGGAGGGGGAGGCTTCCCACCTCCAGGCAGCGTTTGGCCCGGACCTCCATTGGGTCCGGCTTTGCCTTCCCCAGATCAGGCTCCAACCCCTCCCAGGCAGCGAGTTGCCTCCCTCTCCCTTAGTCCTTTTCCAACTGCGACCTTTTGACCTTTAAACACATCATGGACAACTTTGTTGGTGTCAAAAAAGGTCGCAGTTTATTAAACACTGAATCATTTTATACATTTCTTTCTCGTGGTTATACATAACATTTTCTTGCCTCGCTTAACAATTTGCCATCGTGGCTCCTTCAGCCCATTTTTGGTTGTTATCTGCTTTCAGACAGATCACCTTTTGGAGGGAGGGCCCCAATGCCACGGCCACTGTTGCCCAGGGGTTAGGCTTCAACTTGCTACCTACTTGGGGGGTGTTTGCGGGGCTGCAAGTGCCATCCCACTTGCCTGCAGTGCCACCTTGGCCCCTCCCTGCTCTTCCGGGTCCCTGCCATGTGGCATCCCAAGGACCCCATGTGAGTACCTCCTCTATCCAACCTGCGGCTGAGTTTTACCTCTCGCTTCTTTGGTACCCCTGCCTTGATGCATCCCAAGGGCCCTGCGGGAGCCTTCCATCTACTCTCTCTGTGGCTACTGGGCACTGTTTGCTCCCTGCGTGTCCCTGCCGTGAGGAATCCCAAAGACAATGCGTGAGCCTTCCATCTACTTCTAGCAAATGTTCTCCTTTTTCTATCCTTCTAGGTTCTTTATCGCCGAGCTACCTCTGGTTTCCCGATCGGAGGGAGCTCCCCCTTGCCCTACTATGCTCGCCCACCACCTATGCGAAGCCCATTTGTTCCAGCATCCCCACAATGTTGAACAGGCTTAGCATCTAGTTCCTTGGAGCCTACCACGTCCAGTGTCCATCTTATTTTCTAGTGCTACAACAACCTGGGCCCAATTAGTGCATTTGCTGACCGGTGTGGGAGATTACCGCGTTTGCTCCTATATGCCGCATATTGGTGGGATTTGAACCCGCAACTGCTCACTAATGACTCATCTATCGCTTCCCATCACCAAGTGGACTGCGCATGTGAGCCCGTTTTACCCCCGAAAGCGTGGCTTTGCCGCTATTACCATCTGATGCAGTGATTTCCGCCTCACTCTCTCATGTAACTTTCCGTGGTCTCCCCGCCTCCCGACTTGGAGGCCCCTGGGGCCTGATTTGACATGCCTGAAAGTTATGCTTTCCCCAACTCTTTAGGCTGCTGCCCGTACATTTTCTTTTGTGTTTGCGGTACACTGTTGAAGAAACAAAGTTGGCGGATTACGCGCCATGATGCGGCCCCCACTATGTAGTTTTGTGCTTTAGTACCATGCTGGTTGTTTCGTGCATTTTGTGTGGGGGTGGGGCTACTGAGCTATCGTCCTTTTGAACTAAATTCAGCTCTTTCATGACCACTTTGACTGGGTCCTTAGCAGTGTGAAGGAGCACCCCTCCACATTCTAAACGTGGTTACATCCCGCATTCCGGGATCACTATGTGTGTCTTCGATATTGAAGCCCAGCCAGTAGCTTGCTACTATTACTGCCAATAATCTCTGGGACATCCTCCCTTTTCTCGTATGTGAGGCTCTGTCTTGATCTTGTTACGGTTGTTGAATGAAATATTAACACAACCTTCCTCTGCAGCATGACTATGCTGGACTCTCGCGCATCAGGTACATGACCAAAACGAAGGAAAACGGTATTTGGCCAAACTGTTCACGGAATATGCAAGGTCATTAGGGCAAGACTCTGCAGAACAGAGCTGTTTCTTTCACTCTGAAAGGCTGGGGCAATGGGCCAGAGCCCACTTTGCCCCTGCTTTAAAAAGTCTCTGTTGAGGATGTTTAAGGTGTTGTGCTTTGTTTACTTCCCTGATGTTGATCACTACCATCAGTAGCCAGGGATGCTTTCCATCTTGCTCTGTATAGTTGGGAGGGAGGCATTAGTACTGTGCCGGCGTGCAGGGATCTTAATCGTTTTACAGAAACCGATTTCTCGTCTGTCCTAATCCTACGTGCCAATATATATTTGATTGCAACTCATCCTCATCTGCCTTCTGAGTATATCATGTGGTGGAACAACGGAGATATATAGATGCTCGGACAGTAATGTGACTGCGTGATAAGTATCGAAGGTATATGTTTCAGCCCTTGTGAAACATTAATTGAAAAGGCAGCTATAACATGACTGTCCCAGTGCCCCGATGTCTGTCAGGAGCCGGCATGAATATTCTGTCTAAGGGCCTGTCTTTCCCTTTATTTGTCTCCTGCTCTCTTTCTCTGTCCCTATGTGTGCATGTATCAATGCAACACTGACTGACTGCCACAAGACTGCTGTCGGAATGGCAACATGGTTGCCTTTCAAGTGCTTCAGTTTTACGTGGGCTGAATATAATACTGTGACATGTTTAATAAGTACAAATGCCTGGATTAGCCTATGCTGCACCAAAGGCTCATTTTTACATTAACTAACATGCTCGCAACTGGCAGTAGCCCCTTTGAAATCCAAAGAACAAATATTGGATTAGGTTTGTATGACTCTCTAGTTCGCCTGGGCGCCCCCTGGGAGGGGTTAGGATGTTTTCAAATCTCCTTCCCACTGCCACATCCCCTTTATTTGTAGGAGAGGTAACGGAACTTTACCCCCTTTAATCCTTCTGACACCTAATGAACAGCAATTGTGCAGTATATTGGTGTTGTTAAAAAATAGACCTGACCCTTTAAAATATAAAATTATCTTTTACTGTTATATAAAAAATTAGGGTTACTGTCAGCCAATCCTGAGTTCCAATGACACATTGATCTGTGGAAAACATAAGTGATTTAGAACAAGTTTTAAAAGGAGTTGTTTCATGTTTCTGCATGATATTAATTCAAGTTTATTTAAAATAGCTCCGCTTTATTACCAATTGTGACATCGATCCTTGTGATGTAATTATGAATTACATATACTAATTAGTCCCCCACTCCGAAGGGCTCGTGTAGTTTATGAGTGTCCGTGAAGTTTGTGTCTTCGCTGAACATGCTGCCTCTTAGTCTTTGTCCTTCACTCACGCTGCAAAGCACCAGAAAAGGCACTTTCAAATAATGACCATGGGGCATATGTATGAAACCAAATTTTATTCGCAAACGCTGCGAATCGCAAAAAACAGCGTTTGCGAAGAAAACATCGCTATTTCATATGTATGACACACATTCCCATTGCAAAATAAGAAATCGCTAAATTGGCGATTTCTTAGTCTGCGATACCCAAAAATTGCGAATATCCTTGCGAATTCCTAAATTGCGATATTCTCAATTTGCGAAAATCGCAAAAAGGATATCGCAAACTAAGAAATCGCAAGGACATGTATGAAAAAAATCGCTAATTGCGAAATTTGCAAAATAAGAAATCGCAATTAACACCAAGTGCATGCAGGTGGTAAACAGGTGCAAGGTCTTAAACCACCCCACAATGCAACAGAACCTTCCACAATGGCAGCACTGTTAGTGATAGCCAGGAGGCTGCGTATTTGGGCTCTTGCACAGAGGAGAATGAGACAGGAACGTATATTCAGGCTGCGCATCACTCTGTTCCAGCAGACTGAAGAGGACATCCATGACAAGTACAGGCTGCACCCACAGACCATATTGGACCTGACTGAGGAGCTGAAACCCTATTTGGAACACCCTACACGCAGGACACAAACAATTCCCACACATGTGCAGGTCCTGTGCTCCCTGCACCTCCTGGCGTCAGGGAGTTTTCAAGGGGTCATAGCAGAGGTTGGCGGGGTGTCACAGAGTGCCCTTTCGCGCTTTTTCCATGCCTTTCTAGATGCAATGCTACAGAGGCTATCACATCGCATATACTTCCCCACCACCCAACAGGCATTACAGCAAACAAAACTTGATTTCTACCAGATTGCACGTTTCCCCCATGTCATTGGCTGCATTGATGGGACCCATGTGGCCATCACACCCCCATCAGCAACTGAATATGTCTACAGAAACCGTAAATGCTACCATTCCCTGAATATACAGATTGTGTGCAACGCAAAGTATATCATCAATGACATTGTATCCAAATACCCTGACAGTACACATGACTCTTTCATCTTTAGACACAGTGGAATACACAGACGTCTGAGTGCTGGAGAGTTTGGGGAGGGATACCTGCTAGGTAAATACATGGCACACATCCATACATCCATTACATTACTGGAGGGGGGGGACATTGACTTACCTATTGTGTCTATCCCTGCAGGTGACAGTGCCTATGCAGTGCGGGACTTAATCCTGACCCTGTATCTGGATCCAGCCAATGCAAGTGAGAGGAGATACAACAGGGCACACAGATCTACACGCTGCGTCATTGAGCGTACGTTTGGAATCCTAAATAGCCGGTTCCGGTGCCTGCATAAAAGTGGAGGTGCACTGCAATACAGCCCTGAGACCTGCTGTAAAATCGTGGCAAGCTGTGCAATGCTACATAACATGGCTATGAGGAAAGGCACCACAATTGATGTGACCGATACAGATGCATCGGATGACGACTGCCCTGCTCCCCCTGGCAGACCAGCATCAGGAGTCGGGGCAGCTGCTGAATGCCAGAGACGGACTGAGATCACACAAAACTACTTCTAGGTGAGTAAATATGACATGAGCCAAAAAATTATTCTAATGTGTGCTGTGTTTATTCACACTTCTCAAGCATTCATTGTTGCTGTACCCAGCACATGTTATGCATACAGTGCAGGTACTTCACAGGTAAGTGTTCAATATGCATTGCTGGGTTGCATCACCCATTGATGCTAAATTGTCACTGAACAGTTCACCTCCTTCGGTGACGCATTGGTGCTGTTTGGGTTCCATGCTGAGTGCCCTCCGTGGTGTTCCTAGGTCCTGCACCCTGTCTGGAACTGCGCCTTCTTGCTCCAGGCAATGTAGGTGTGATGCTACTCCTACTTGAGGTTTCCGCACTCTCGCCAGAGACCATGAGAGCGGTGCCACCTGAGTTGGCCGTCTGCATTTGCTCCACTGCACTGGTGACCTGTTCTAGCCCTCTTGCAATGTCCTGACAGCAGTGTGACATTTCCAACTGCATGGTAATGCTGCGACGTGTCAGATTGCTGGTGGTGGTGCAGAGGCGGTTCACGGCCTTAGTGTAATTGTGCAACCGTGCATTGGCACATCGGGCAGCCCTGTCACTGGCGTCTTGGTTGTGCCTCAGGGTGTCACAGAGGTCACGTATGGCACATGCCATGGCCATGATGCCCTCCCCCTTGTTGCGCTGATTTTTGTTCAGAGTGCATAGCTGCCTATTGATTGAGCGCAATGATTTACATTGCAGGCCCTGTACCTGCAGCATGCTGTGTTCCAGACCTGAAAATATGGTGTTGTCCGCATCAGTGGCAGTGCTGCTCCTGGGCCTTGACCTGCGTCTTTCCAGTGCTGGAATGCTCATCCTTGGTGTTTCCTGACTCGGCATGTGTGAAACACCCTGACTTTCCTCTCTTCTGTCACTGTCCTCCCCTGTGGGCTGTATGCCATCCTCCAATGGAGGCAGTGGGGGCACATGTGTGCGCTTCCTGCGCATGATTGTTGTGTGCTCCGTATCGTCACCGGAGTCCCCATCGTCATGCTGCTCCTCAGGATGTTCATGCTCATCTCCCTCTGCACTGTCATCAAGTGCCCTGGATTGTGCTGTGGATGTAAAGGGAAATACATGAGTTTGTGTAATTGTCTGCAATTTGCACTCAATAAAGTTTCTACAGTTTGTCTAGGCTAACTTCTGACACTGTATTATTCCCTTATCCCCGACCCACATGTTGCATTAGATTTCCTATGTCTCATGGACACACTGTCATACATATTACTACAAGTTCCATGGTGCATTGCTGGGTGTGCTGTAAGACTTTGTTGTGTATATTTTGCGCATTTGGGGAAGTGTGCATGGGATGGGGATCAGGGCAGATTTATTTTGCATGCATCTTACCTTGGCTGCTGGATGCAGGGTCGAAGCTGTCAATGTCAGCCACACCAACGACGCTCTCAGGCAGGAAGATGGACTCCAAAAGCTCCTCGTGGGGTGTTGGCTCTGCTGCTGTGGATGGTCCTCCCCCGGTCTTGTTTTCATCCTTGAGTCTGGCTGCCACCTTCTCCTTAGACCTTTGCCGCATGTCGTACCATCGCTTGCGCAATTCTTCGACAGTGCGATGTGTTACACTCACAGCATTCACTTTCTCTTGTATGTCCAGCCAGATCTTTCGTTTCTGGCTTCTGGGACTCGCAGTGCCTTTTTCCCAAAGAGGAGCTCATGGCTGCAAACCATCTCCTCTACTAGGACCTCCTGCTCCTTGTCAGAGAATTTGTGCTTCCTCTTTCTCTTCTCAGCCTCCTTGCCCTCGTGTTGCTTCTGGGACTCCATTGGGGTTTGTTCTCTCCTGGGATGCCTCCTCACACTCTCCAAACAGCCTCTGGGTGTGGCTCAGGTAAGCAGGTGCAGCAAATCACTCCCACTTCCTGGTTGTGATGTCATCAGGCTGCACCTGTATGGCAGATTCCCGCTTTTGCGATTTCTTAATTTGCAAATTTCTCAATTAAGGAATCGCAAATCATGTTTCTGAGACTTTTTTGCGATTATTAAGAAATCGCTAAACATTAGCAATTTTTTATTTACATCCCGATTTGCGAATCTCAAACTGCAAATCGCAAAATATCGCAATTTGAGATTCGCAAAACGGGAGTTTCATACATATGCCCCCATGACTCTTGAACCATATATCCTGTTAAAAAGACAGATGATAAACAAGAATCATGTTAAATTAGAGGACTGAAATTAGATTTCGAATGCAGCTCCTTCGAAATGGAAAAGAAATCATCTTATCTTATCTTATCTTAGGTGCAATTTGTAAAGCGCACTGTCGCCGAGGCTTCCTGGCGCTGAAAGACAGAGTAGATGAGGGGAAGCAAGAGTAGCGGAATTCTAGGGGAGAAGAGGGAAAAGGTAAGTCTTAAGTAGTTTTCTGAAGTTCATGAGAGAAGAGGAGGATTTGATGGAGAGAGGGAGAGGGTTCCAAAGTCCAGGGGCTAGGTAAGAGAACCGGCGACCGCCGAGTTTCTTGGTTCTGATTTTGGGGGTGGCTAGCAGGTGGCGATGGGCAGATCGGAGGTCACGCTGTGGACAGTAGGGGCGGATAAGAGATTTTACAAACACAGGGCCGGAGCAGTGAAGGGTTTTGAAAGTGAGACATGCCACCTTGAAAGCTGCCCTTTGGTCCATTGGGAGCCAATGAAGACTGTGAAGTAGGGGTTTGGCTGACTGCCATCTGGGGGTATTAAAAATTAAGCGGGCCGCTTGGTTCTGGACTACTTGGAGACGATGTGTCAGGGATGATGGGAGGCCGTGGTAGATAGAGTTAGAAAAGCCCAGACGGGAGAGCACAAGTGAGATGACAACTTGGGTAAGTGCAGCCGGGGGGAAGTAAGTGACGAACTTTGCGGATCTTCCGAAGCTGGAACATACAGGAAGATATTACCGAGCCCACCTGAGCTCTGAGAGAAAGTTCAGCGTCAATGATCACTCCCAGACTCTTTACTGCTTTCCCCGGGATTGGGGGAGAGCCTAGCTCCGGGGGCCAGAACTGCGGGCCCCAGTAGGCGTGACTGAGTCCCGGAAGGAGGAGCTCAGTTTTCCCGGGGTTAAGTTTCAATTGATTCTGGTTCATCCAACATTGGATGTGGATCATGACTGCATGAAACGTATTGATGGCATGAGGTGAATTGAGCGGGAGAATGATCTGTAGGT
The DNA here is from genome assembly GCF_964204655.1 of Triturus cristatus. Lineage (NCBI taxonomy): Eukaryota > Metazoa > Chordata > Amphibia > Caudata > Salamandridae > Triturus > Triturus cristatus. The sequence goes on along the minus strand of NC_140591.1, from coordinate 1,205,772,119 downwards.
CGTCAGCGTAATTATATACGACGATGTCCCATTTCTGAAGGGATTGGATCAAAGGACGGAGATATAGATTAAATAAAAGTGGCGATAAAGAGGAGCCCTGGGGGACTCCGCAAAACGTGGGGGTTTTAGTGGCAGTGTAGGGCCCCAGGCGGACCGCCTGTGTTCTTCCAGTAAGGAAGGACTTGACCCAACTGAGAGCGGTGCCCTGGATGCCAGCCTGCTCGACACGGTGGAGAAGGATGTTATGGTCCACCGTGTCGAACGCGGCTGATAGGTCCAGGAGGACGAGGGCTTGGGGGGACCCAATGTCCGCGTTGTTCCTGAGTGTGTCCAGAGCGGCCAGGATGACATGCTCAGTAGAGTGGGCAGGTCTGAAGCCAGCTTGATTAGGCTCGAGACGATTGGATGATTCAATAAAATTTGACAGGCACCGGGTGACGTGGGCCTCCATCAATTTAGAAAAGTACGGAAGGAGGGAGATGGGGCGGTAATTCGAAGGCTCCGCGGGGTCGGCGCCGGGTTTTTTGAGGAGGGGCACTAAAATGGCCTCTTTGAAAGAAGTCGGAACAATGCCGCTGTTGAGTGCCCCGTTAAGTAAAGGAAGGATGCAGTCAGGCAGGTTCAGACATATGCTCCGTAGGACAGATGGCGGGCAGCAATCATTCGGGGAGCCAGATTTTACCCGGATTGCCAGTTCCGCTTGAGAGGTGGGGTCTAGAGCCGGGAAAAGAGAGAAAATCGAGGGATTGTTAGTGCAGGAAACTGGTGAAGGTGACTGGGGAGAGGGAGGGATAGATTTTTTGATTTTCGTGATTTTATCTAAAAAGAAGGAGTTGAGGGTGTCACAGGCCTCTTGAGTGGGGGTCTGGGCTGGGAGGGTTCTGTCATCTGTAGTGAGTTCATCCATAACTCTGAACACCTCCCTAGGTTTGTCGGCTGCCGACGAGATCCTGTAGGAGAAGTGTTCCATTTTGGCTAGGCTAATGGCAGCTTTGTATTCTTTACGCGCAGCCAGGTAGCACTGTCGGGCTGGATCGGAGTAGTCGCGTCTCCAGGTGCGTTCTAACTGACGTGTTTTTAGTTTCAGGAGCTTGAGATCACCAGAGAACCACCTGTGGGAGCTGCGGTGCCTGGTGCTAGGAAATTTGACCAGGGGAGCAAAGAGGTTGCTGGCCGATTCTAGCCAGGAAGCGAGATCATGTTCTATGCCGACGATGTCATTTGAGGGGAGGAGGGCTGGGCGGGTGTCGGCCAGGGCCGTGAGAAAGCCCTGAGAGTCGTATGTACTCCATTTCCGTGAGAAGCCACCAGCCATCAGAGGAGGAAGAATCTGACCGGCGACAGTGATGGTAATGTCGACTAGATTGTGATCGGACCAGACACAGGGGGAAACGACTGGTGGAGATGAGGCCAGATTACAGGTCCAGATCTGGTCCAAGATATGGCCCTAATTGTGGGTGGGATAAGTGATCTGTTTGGTAAGATTCAGACTATTAAGAGTCTCGAAGAGCTCTGTGGCATGGGGGCCGGCATTGGTGTCATTGAACCAATAGTTTAGGTCGCTGAAAAGGGCGAAACTAGAGTGCAGCGTTAGAAGACTCAAGGTGGTGGGAAAGGATGGCATAGGATAGGGAGGCCGGTATAGAAGCAGGAGGGTAAGAGTGCCGGTATCAGTTTGCACACTGATAAGTAAATTATCCACCTTAGGGAGGGGGAGGGAATAAGAGGAGACGGAATTCAGGCGTTTGGACATGATGGCTGCCACCCCACCCCCGGGCCGGTCACCGTGACGGTCGGCGTGAAGGATGTAGTAATCAGGGGGGAGGGCAGCCAAGATATCTGGGAGGGAGTCTGATGTTAGCCAGGTTTCCGTGAGCAGGAGCATGTCCGGATTGATGTTAGATAGCAGGATAAAAATGTCCTCAGAGTGTTTAACCAAAGAGCGAGTGTTTAAATATAACACCCTGAGAGTCATAACATTCCTGGTCGGCATAGCTGATGGGGTGTTACCGCTTAGATGGTGTCGGTCAGGGTGCATAAGGCCGGCAGTGCGTATACGGCGAATAGCCGTTGGAGGTGGGGAGGTGGCAAAATGTTGCAAGTCTCTGAGGGATTGAGAGGAGTACGAGAGATGATGGTCGGCGTGGCGTGCCCTAGGGCCCGACCTGGCGCGGACGGGCGCAGACGGGCTTGCCTTAGGCGCGCCTTCAGCGCGCTGACGGCGCGCCCGCTACGCTCGTCCACTGCGCGACCGAGAAATGCACATTATTTATAGGGCGTAGGAGGGTGGCGTCGGTGGGCGTGGCCTCACAAAGGGGCGTGGCCTCCGTCCTCGCCGAGGTGGCGGCGGGAAAAGTTTGTGGATGGTGAGGGCTGCCGCAGCACTAACTCAGCTGCACAGGATCAGCAAATGTGCCAGAGAGGTAGGTGCACACAAAATAAGTGACAGTATATAAAACAGAAGATTTCTTAAAACGAGTAAAACGCTCTTGGCTTTCCGCCTCAAGAGCACAATCTGTCTAGGCTGGTGGCGCTAGTAGTCAGCGCTTTAAAGGGTGGCATCGGTGGGCGTGGCCTCACAAAGGGGCGTGGCTCCGTCCTCGCCGAGATGGCGGCGGGAAAAGTTTGTGGATGGTGAGGGCTGCCGCAGCGCTAACTCAGCTGCGCAGGATCAGCAAAGGTGCCAGAGTGGTAAGTGCACACAAAATAAGTGACAGTATATGAAACAGAAGATTTCTTAAAACGAGTAAAACGCTCTGGGCTTTCCGCCTCAAGAGCACAATCTGTCTATCATCACACTAGATGTCAGTGCATTACTGAGCACTCTTTCTCGATTTCAACAACAGATTCGAGAGATGTTAGGAATCATGAAGCTATGCCTGGGACTGAAACGTTTGTGATTTATTCAGGTGTGTCGTTTTACAGCCATTAGCTCAGAGATAGGCTGCGAGATTCGATTGCTTAGGTTACCGGCTGCAGCAAGAATTTAAAGGCCTGGCTGTGAAACAAAGTCAGATGGGTGCCTTTCCGCACAAACCAACTGCCCACTAAACTTTTTGCAGACGAGGGGAGGGGAGCTGAGGCCACCACCCCAGCCATGACATATGGGAAGGTAAACTTCGACTTTTAATTGGCGGCATTGAGTGGGATTTACGCAGATATTAGCTGCTCGTTCGAGCCTGCCTCCTCTGGTTTAAGTTTAAACTGCCCCCAAAGCATGCCATAAATAGTTCTGCTGAGGGAGGGGGTGCAAAGCCCTGGCATCTCCTGCCTAAACAATGCGCCTTACCCGATGCCACCGGCACCAGGTTAGCCGCGGTCGGCATGCTGAGCTAAACCTCTGTGGCCACCCGGCAAGGAGACATGCGCCCTATGGTGAGTACATTTAAAAACATTTGAGTAGCTTAACCAACGCGGGGGTTGAACCCGGCTCCCGACTGCGCATCATGCGCTCTACTATTGAGTTACAGCCCCAGTAACCGTTCGATATCCCCCCAGGGCAAGTGTCTCTGTGCCTTATCAGCCTTGCCCTGTGCTCACCTCCACTGCCTGAGGACTTGCCTTCGGGGGCACCGCCGCCCGCTCTGACCCACTCCGCGGTTGGTGCCTTAAGCCGCCAGCCATTTCAACACAAGGCAGGGTCCTGGTGTGGACTATGTGCCTGGCTCCATCACCCTATGCCTGTCCATCCGCGTTCTTCCTCGTCGGTAGGCAGCAGATCATGGCCTAATTCTCGCTGCATAGCCCGGTTGCAGCTTCGATTCTTCTTCGAAGGCAATGGGATCTGGGAAAACGGGTCCTGCCCCTCGCTGCGGCTGGACGGTGTAGGCAACTTCTCGTATCCTCGAGCGACCGGGTCCACGTTGCATTCCTTCTTCTCTTGCCATCAGAGGGGATTGAATGCTCGAGGGGGCTGCTTGCCCCCTTCTTAATCCCCTCGCAGCTTGCTGCCTGCTTCCCCTGATTGGGGGAGGCCGAGTTACACCTGGGGCGACCAATCGCAGTTGCCCCTTTTTCCCAGGCTTGTGCCCGGGCCTCCATTGGGTCCGGCTTTGTCATTGGGGGATGCTCCTCCTGACTCAACCACTGCTCGTTTTTGAGAGCAGGTTTCTCAACAAACAAGTAAAACAACCTTTACATGTCTCGTCTGATAATAAAGCACAAACAGGTTACATCCTTGCAAATGAATTGCTTAATTATTTGGCAAATATTTAAAATGCATTTTTAAAATTGCAATAAAAGTAGGAAAAAAAATTGTGAAAACTATTTATTGAAAAAGGGAAGGCCTTTCTTTGGTTGTGCTTTGAGGGGGGATATGCACTATCAAAATGGAGGCTCAATCATGGAGAAAGGCCTAAGACTTAATACTCTTTAAAGTTGTCATTCATAAGCAATCACAGCAGCCATATTTGCGTGACAAACATTGGAGATTGATTTCAAGATGAAGTGGTTGTGTGAGTTAAATATGGCAACTTATTGCCTAGTTTATATTGATCAATCGGTTCATTTTACTTTATTTAAATAGGCAATATAAATATGGTTCACAGAACCACATTTAGTAGGAAAACGAGTGCGATACTATTAATTCATAAAATTATTTTGCTCAATTTGTTTTAGCCGATACTTTATTTACTATGCCTTACTTTCCCCACAATTTTTATGTTCACTTCGACGGGTCGGAGAAGCTCCGTTTGTATTGTGATGACAAGAGTTACAGCAAAGATGGCCGTCATGTTTGATTTCAAAACATTACTGACTGTATTCCCGAGATTCTGGGCACCGCTTGCCGCTGCAGCATCAAACGAGAGAACAAGCCAAGCAGTTTGAAGTGCTCTTCTTAAGCTCAGAGCTGTGAGCTCCATGCTGGACCAAGAAGAGACCCAGAGCGGCGCTTTTGCCGATGGCAGATGCTATTAGGCCCAAGGCACTAGAGAACAATTTGCCTTTCTGTACGCACCCCAGTGTGTAACTAGATGGATATAGGGGAAATGATGTCACTCACCAATAGGTAAAGGAGGCTGACTCAAAAATAATTCATGAATAAGGCAAGTAGTAAGGCTGTAGAACTCTTTTGCAAACTCTTACGTCCCCTCGTGAATTATCCCAAAAACATCTGAATTGGCAATGAAATGGAAATGTTCATAGAATATTCATTTACATTTAGTACACATGGAAGGATTCTTTTCATTTCTACTAATAGGTTGTTGGATATTTCGAGGTCGAATCGCAAAGGCATGTAGGAGTAGGTAAAGGAGCACTACACAAGTACTACTTCTCTAGCCCCTAAGGGGCAGATTTACAAGCCCCGCGCGCCACTTTTGCGCCGCCGTTGCGTCACTTTTGTGATGCAGCGGCGGCGCAAAGCAAGCGCCATGCTGCGCCAGATTTACAACGTGACGTATCTAGGGAGATGCGTCACGTTGTAAAGCCCTGCGCCACATTAAACCTGCGGCAGGTTTAATGTAAGCAGGGTGGGCGTTACGTCAGAAAAAGCCTCGGAAAAGTGACGCAGTGAAATCTACAAGATTTCACGCAGTCACTTTCCCGACGCTGGTGCATCAAATCCTTACGCCTGCTTTAAGCAGGCGTAAGGCGTGACGCACCATGTTAGGGATAGGGTAGGTTGAAACAGTGCTGAGGTTGCGTCGCGCTTGCGACACAACTTCAGCACTGCGCCAACCTTACGCCGGCAGATGCGTCACGCATCTGCTTGTCCTTGCGCGACGATGCACCGCATTGTAAATGCGGCGCATCTGCGGTGGCGCAAGGGCAAACTTGCGTGACGCATCTTCCCTGGCGCATCCCTGCTGATTTGCAGGGATGCACCAGAGAACATAAATCTGCCCCTAAATGTTTTTATGTCAGTCCCTTTGTATGCTGCTATCCAGGGGGCTAATCTAAGAATTATATGATAACTGAAGCAAGGAATAACTGAAGGAGGACGAGCCACAGATTCTTTTTATGCATTATTTTGTTATTTATGTGGGCATAACTTTTATTACTTCACAATTACTGAAGGATTTAGTAAAACAGGAAAAAACGTCATTTACACCGGACCGAAAACAGAAAGCCGAGCTTTATCCAGCACCTGTGAGCAGAGTTCATTACATGTCGTATGGTTGTGCCAGGGTTCATTCATATCACAGTACTCTGCAAAATACATTTAAAAATGTGTGTGTGGGGAGGATGTATATGGGTGTTTTTTGTGTGTGTGTATATGTGTGTGTGTATGGGTATGTGTGCTTGAGTGACAGAGAGCCTAAAACGTGAACTAGCTGGTGTTCTGACTTACACAAATCATCCACCACATAGAAAGCTGTTGGTAAAAAAATAAGCCTCTTTACCACAGCTGATGCCTGTTCCTTCTTTCCTTCAAGCTTGCTGCTGGATGGAGTTCACCAGTTGTCAGATCACATACAGTAAGCATGAGAAACATTAATTCAATGCACGATCTACAAAAAAACCACAGCAGAACACAGCATAATGTAACCACAGCAGAATAGAGCACTGTAAAGATAAAAGCATAATACAACACATCTAAACAAAAGACATTATTACATATGTAAATAAATACATTAATAACACTATGAAAATAAAACATCACAATAATGCACCATTAACAAACATTTCACCACAATGAAATCACTCAACACAATATCAGGATACAACGATTTCAGCACACCGTAAAACAACAAAAACACAAACCAAACACAATACAATAGAAGAGAACAACACACCACAACAAAACAACGGCAAAAATCAAAGCAGCACAATTTCAATGTTGTGTTGTTACGTTGTTTTTAATTTTTTAGTATATTATTTTGCTGTGTGCTTCCATGTTGTAATTTGGTTGCAATCCGGGTCTACTGAGGAGTGCTTTTGTATTGTGATTGCTGTGGTGGTGTGCTTTTAGATTGCTATGTTGGGTTGTTGTATTTGCTGCTTTGTTCTTATGTTAGGCTTATTTGCATTATTGAATTGTTGTGTTTTGTGTTGTATTGCTGTTCGCCGTTGGTATACTATGGGGCTTATTTACAAGCTCCCTGCGCCACTTTTGCATCATTTTTAACATGGGAAAAGTGACGTACGGGTGGCGCAAGTGGCTTGTAAATCTGCCCCTATGTGCTTTGCTACTGTAATTTAATATTATGTTGCCACAGTGCTTTTATTGTGTCACTTTATCATTATACCTCGGCTGCCATCCATCTGCTTAAATTTGCACATTTTTGTTACATATTCCCACCTCTGCAAATCTGATTTAGTACTACTGTGATGGAAGTGATTTGTGCAAAACACTGCACTACTTACCAACAAGGGCATGTAAACCTGTCCCGCCCTAGATCACCAATTATGACTCTGCTGGATAATAGAAATCCATCATGGAGAGTGCTTGGCTGTAAGGAAATGCTTGTTTGAAGGCTAGAAGACATACCAAATCAGGCAACAAGGTTGACCTTAAACTAGACTAAACTGTAATAAATATATAGAATTATTGATGGGTAGCAGTGAATTACAGGGACATTTTCCACCAAGGGGTTGTGAGTGACATTAACTAGATAATGAGGGTGAAAGAAAGTTTTTATCAAAATAAGAGATAGTTAAGGTCACATGTGCAATTTCCACGTGCGACTTATGTTGAACTGGCACAACATTAAAATGTGCAAAATGTGGAATGTAGTCATACCTATTAGTACTAGGCCTCAAAATGTCTAAGCAAGCTTCACTTTACAAGCCACTTTACGGAGGAACCAGAAACTCGCAGTCCACTAGAGACCTCTTGCTCCAACCTGCATGTTTTAGGAAAAAGAAAACTTACAATCGAGCCTTCTCTGGGGCCGCACCAAGAATATGGAACTCACTCCCGCCAGCCATCAGAAGAATCCTGTCAATGGCTCGCTTCAAAAAGGATGCCAAAACCTTCCTAATGGGCAAATTCCTCGCCTAAATGTGCCCTTTTATTTCACCCAGAGACCTTGCTCCAATTCCTCTCTAATGCATCCCTGGAGTACACAGACACTATCCTCCCGGCACCTCCGGGCATCCCTCCATGGACCCTGGGACCTTTGTTTCTTGTAAAATGTAAATGTAAATTGTACTTTGTCCTTTTTATCCCTTTGTATCCAGCCCCCCCCCCCCCCCCCAAGTCTTTTCTATACTACTGCTGATTCCTGTAAAGCGCTCTGATACCCTAACGGGTCAAGTTTGCGCTCTATAAAACTAAAAAATAAATAAATGATAAAATAAACAAGCAACTAAACCAAATGTGCAGAGAAATGCACAAAATGCTTAAAATATGACTTTACCCTGACATGCCTTTAATAAAAGCTTCACATCATATTGCAGAATGTTCCTAATTAAGTATAACGTTTTGACATGTTTGCTAGAAATTCTTTATCATTGAATAAAATGAGTCTTATTTCACACACTAAATACAATGCATGAATAGAAAATATTGATCCTTTAACATATTTTCTTATTTTATGATGAAGAGATGTGGTGCTGAATATTATTCATTGTAGCTGATGTTTCTAGTTTACATAGCCTATTATTTAGCTAACACAAATCTAATTCATTAGAAGGTTAAAAATGTGATCATGCCCAAGGTAAAGTTAGTCAAAGAATCGAAAGGCCTCATATGTAGACATAGTTTTAATAATGCTTCACACTTCATGATAATTCTTTGTAAGTTCTTTGTGCAGAATCGTGAGAAAGGATGAGGAGAGTATGTTCTCAGAAGAACATCGAAAGCTGATTGGATGAGAGGAGAAGATGTAACACAAACTTCAGCATTTCTTTTCAACTGTGTATATTAGTGTGTGTTCCTAGAGTAGGTTACACTCACACATTCCTTTTCCCATTCTGAAGCTAAATGATAACATATTAATGTTTCAGGCTGAAGGCTGATTTTGCAATCCCATTTCTGACCTGATTTGCAGTTGCCTCCGACACTGCATGACTATTTTACTTCCCTGCTGAGACTCTACTGAGTTTGGTGAACCTCTTTTTATGGGCAGTTCAGCTGTTATTGAATGACTGCATTTTGAGCTTTATGCTCTATCTCATTCTTGCCTCTCTTAATGTATTTCTGCTAACACCAATTTGTCCCATTCTTTAGAATAGGGATTCGTTCCTTTATGGAACTCACTTAATGCATTATTTGTTTAGATTTGTTCTAACCATATTTTTATTATCAATTCTCCAATTTGACTGATACTTTTAACTAATTGAATAAAGAGAAAAATAGAGCTGATAAACCTCCTTAATGAGAATAAAACCCTTAAAACGTCACCAATGATGCAAGATTACAAAAAAAGAGGGTTCATTGAGTTTTCCTAAATATGGTACTTTTGAGCTTAAAATTATTGACAGATTAAAGGAGAAGCTGTCTGAAATGAGCCACCACCTAGACCCACACAATATGAAGCCCTCAATATGTGAGAGAAGGTACACGAGAAGAAAAGGGAGAAATACCAGAGTAAGGCTAAAATAGCAATGTATAATTCTGCAGATACAAGATGGTGTGAGGCACAGCAGAGATGGAGGAAAACTAATATTGAGGGACCTAGACTGCATCCAGCTATTACCACTAAGACACCTTAAGATCTCGAAAAAGACTAGGACACAGGATATAGACAAAGGAAAGGATGAAAAGAAGAATGAGACAGATAGTGATTCAGGGGCTGATATTTTAGAAAAAATATTAGCTGCGCATCCTGCACCGAATGTGACTCCCACCACTAGTGCAGTTAATAGTGCAACTACAAGTACTACAGTGACTACTGCCCCTGTTGAGCTGAGCATAATATAGATTGAGCTACCTTTTCATACATTCCAGATTTCCCCACCACAGTTGTACAGACACCGTCAGTTGTCACACTTGGGGTTACTGCTTCTATTATGGCTGTTTTGGTACAATTACCACAAATTGCAACTGTGCAGACAGTGCCTAGGCCATTTGTCACTGCCCCGATTGTAACTGCCCCACATGCCACTGCTCCAATAAATATTATCCCGACTCCAGAAGCTCAAAGAGATGTAGGAGGATTGGCTGCATCAGGGTTTATCCCAAAATTAACAAATTGTTGCCTGGAAACAACAGCAAACAATTCACTCGTTGAGAGATGGGGGAAGGATTGTACAGGGAGATGCACCGATAATTCAAATTTGCTCAAATAATTTTTTCACCATGGTTTGAGGAAGCAGCAGGGCTTGGAAAGCCAGAAAGTGCAGGATGACAATTCTTCCTAAAAAGGAAAGACCACTAAATATTTCAAAATTAAAGGTTGAACTTGAAGAAAATATTAGGATATGTTAAGATCTTGAAAATTTGAACCAGTATTAGAAAAAATAATTAATTTACCTGAGTAAGAAAATTGCAAGGCATGCAGCAATCACACATGATAAATAGACTGATTTGTCCCGAAAGAATGATTGTGACCTTTCTAAAAGTTTTCCTTTAGAGAGAATTTACAGAGTTCTTCAGGAACGTATTTACACAAAACTGAATTGGTAAAGTGCATCTGTAAATGGAGTGATTTTGAGAGATTACAAAATTAATTGGTCCAAGAAGCATAAAAAAAAAGAAACATACAGAAGCAGAAAGGGAGAATAAAAAGTCATAGGCAGGTTTACAAGATGTGGAAGAAGTTCAACAAGCCAAGATGGTCCCACAAAATATGGGAAAGCCTAGATTTAATTCAAACCAGTTGCTCAAGGCACAATCAAACCCTTTCCAGAATCAATTTTTTTTTTAAACAGTTTCCTGAATTTGATAATGACATTTATGGCTAGGATAATTCCAAATGATGGTGCATGAGGGGGAGGAAGATTGAGAGCTCGGCAGTGTTAGAGGTAAATTAGAGTGGTCAATTCTTTCAAGTTGAGGTGAAGGGCCACCTCTTATCATTTTTGATTAATACTGAGTCTACCAGATTCACTGTTAGAACAGCGGAAGTCCCAGACCTACCCCTCTTGGGAAAGAAGGTCCAAGTTGTATGAGTTTCAAATAAACAGATCACAAATCCAGTTTCAGAGAAAGTTTCTGTAAAAATCGTTTTTTTTAAGGAAAATCATCAAATTGCTATTTGTGGCTTAAGTCCTGCAAACCTGCTAGGGAGAGATTTATTGTGAAAGTTAATTAGCACAATTTACTGCACACTGGACAGAGTTGATTTTCAGAACCATGATGAGGATGTGGGGTTTAAAATGGCATGACAATTCTCTGCTGTAGTGTTGTTCCCAGAGAGAACAATTGAAGTTACCCCCTGATTTGAAAGAAACAGTGAATTCAGAAGTATGGGACAGAAAGAATCTGGAGTCATAGAAGATGCCCTACAAATCAGTACTTGATTAGTGTATAGATGATTTACATGTGGCATCAGAGTCACAAGAAGCCTTTCTGAAAGACATGAATTTACTCCTAAATCACTTGGCTGAGAATGGACACAAATTGTCTCCAGGAAAGCTGCATTTAATGTCTGTGACAAAAATTTGAGAAAACAGCAAGAAATGTGTCATCAGCGAGGTTGGAAGTATTTCTTCAGATGAATCCACCTTGAACACAAAGAGAAGTCAGGATGTTTTTGGGAATGGTTGGCTACTGTAGACAGTGGATACAAAACATTTCCCTAGTGGCTAGGCCTCTACTGAGGATGACACACAAAGATGTTCCTGATCAGCTTCCTTGGGACAACTATTGTTTGTAAAATTTCCTAGTGCTGAGGGAAAGTCTCCGTCGTGCCCCGGCACTAGGAATGCCTGTTTACACTAAGATGTTTACCTTAATTTGCACTGAGCGGGACGGTTGTGCTCTTTCAGTGCTTACTCAGATGTATGGACATTATTTCTCAACAACCCCTGACCCTGTAGCCACATGATTTCCCAACTGCCTTCAAGAGGTCAGCATTAGGTATTAGTATTGAGAGGAGAGAGACCATAGTGATGGGACACCCTTTAGCTGTCCTGGTCAACTCTCTATGGAGATTTTGCTGACCGGAACAAAAGCCCAATACATGACTCACAATAGACTTACAAAGTCCAAACAACAGATCCTAGCAGCTAACAACGTGACTCATCAAAATTGCTGCCTACAACTGATGTTGTTTATAATGAAGTTGAACATGATTGTCTAGATGTCACGGATTTATGCACAAAGCCAAGACACATCATTAAAGATTAACCCATGAATGCACCCAATTATATAATTTTTGTTGACAGCACATGTTTGAGAAACAATGAAAGTATCATGAGAGCAGCTTACACTGTCTGTACAATCAATGATGTTGTGGAAGCTTCATTGCTTTGGTATTAAGTCAGCACAAGTTGCAGAATTAATTGTCCTCACAAGAGCTTGTATGTTGACAGCCCAATTAAAAGTGATTATATTTACAGATTGTCAAAATGGCTTCGGTGTTGTCAATGATTTCCTACAATTGTATGGTTACAAAGAGGTTTCATGTAGGCCTGGGCGGTAAATTCCGTTCCGCTCGCGGAATTTGCGGAATTTCGGTAATTTCGCGTTCCGCGGAGAACGCGAAATTGCCCAAAATTCTGCTTTCCGCGACTTCGCGAAATTTTTTCTTGTTCGCGTTCTCAAAATGCGTATTCGCGAGATATTTCTCCCCGAGCACGCAAACAGCAACTGTGAACAGGAAAAAAGCATCGCGAACATGCAATTCCGCGTGTTCGCGGAATTTCTGCATGATCGCGGAGATTTTTTACCGTTTCGCGGAGATTTGCGTAACGCGATTACGCAAATTCCACCCACCCCTAGTTTCATGACCTCTTCTGGCACTCCAATACACAATGGTGAGCCTGAGGGAAATCTTTTGCAAGCTCTGAAATTTTCTGCTGAAATTACAATGGTTAAATGTGCAGCACGCTGAAGTGGCAATGGTTACATTGCAATCGGACACAGATATGCCGACGAGGTTGCTGGGTATTGTGCACTAGTGGCCTGAACATTTAACTAAACTTTCATAAATGAATCAGAGGAGGACAGTGTCTTTTCTATGTTGATGTCAGTAGCAGACTCATGTTAAGACCTGAAAAGGGTACAAGAAAATGTTTCAGAAGCAGAACAGCAAGGTTGGATCAGAGCAGGTTGTGAGAAGAACACAGATGACAGCTGATGGGAGACCAGTGTTAGCTGACAGTTGTGTCCAATAACACAACACTTCCATGGACACACATATTTAGGGAGAGATGCAATGACAAGGATGTTTAGTCAGAAATGGTTTAATCTCAGGTTTAGGGTGCTTGCAGATGAATTGTGTCATTATTATGTGACATTCCAACAAATGAATGTAGGGAAATGAACTCCTATTACACTGAGTCATGTAGAGGGATCAGGTGGTCCTTCCAACCACATTTAGATGGACTTTATTGAGGTGTCTGTTTGCCATGGGTTGAAATGAGTCCTGGTCATAGTGTGTATCTTCTCACGATGTGTAAATGTCTACCCACCAAGAAGAAGTGACAGTATCACTGTAGCAAAACTGTAATTGTGAAGATTGATATCAAGATATGCTATTCCGGGGGAGGAACATGGCGGCCGCTGTTTGAACGGCCGCGGGCGCTCCTCTCCGGGCTCCGTGCTACCGGTGCTAATGGCTGATCCTGAGGTGAAAGCGAGGTGCTAATACCACCCTGTTTGTCCGTGAATTATGGTCTGTCTCCAGAATCCTTTTTTGTACTCACCGAAGCCCTCCTCAACAACGAAGATATCGGCGGCAGCAGTCCCAGTACGGACAGATTCTCTCCGATTTCCTGATTCCTGCGGTTGGTTCAGCTGTTGTGGAGGCTGGATCGTGCACGGAATTCCGGCGGGGAGGGGCGAACTCGGAGCTGCTGAACGCCCAAGCTGGAGGTGGGGGAATGCCGCGGAGATTCTGAGAGTGAGAGCTGTGCCTCCTGTGGTAACACCTAGGTTGATTTTCTCGTTGGTGGGAGGATTATCCCTGAGTACGGGGGAGACTGTTTCGGACTCAGTCAGGGGTGAGCCATTACTCGCTAATACTATTGCTAATACTATCGCCTATAAGAATCATACGTCGAGGAATACAGAGGGGGTAATATTGGTTCAGTTTCCCCCCGAATGTATGGAGAATAGGATCCCTGTGCAGGAGGGTGCTTCCCCCCCTAAACTAACCAGATATTCATTAAGGGCCAGGGCTGCACATCTGGACTCCAACAAATTAATTACTCACTCAATTTTTACGCAGCAGATACCCCCCCCCTGTGGCCGAGATAAGTATTTCGGATAGGAAAGGGAAGCAGTTTAAGCAGGAAAGACCCTCAGAGGCCTCAGAGATATCCGCTTATTTTCCAAAACCCCAACGGGGCAAGTTGAAATTAAAAGAAAAGAAGCCTGCGGGTATCAAGATAAGAACCACCCCCTCTTTAAAATCTTACTACCAGGTCATGTCTCAAGCTTCTGCAAAAGCGAATCCCCGACCTCAGACACAAATTTGCAGTGGCTCCAAAAAAGTATCATCATTAGAGTCCACTATATTACATCCACCTACTAGCTCTCCTTCCCCCCTTCCCACGAAAGAGAAGAAAGGGCAAAGATTAGAGGCTATCAACTTTGAGCAGAACAGTATGAATAGTGAAAATACTTTATCGGCGTCAGGAGACTCAGTAAACTCAGATGCACATTTAGAAGTACATCCTGCTATTACCTTGGACAACAGATACTCCATTTTGAATTTGCAGAATGAGGAAGAGCAGGTACAGGGAACGCAGTTAGCTAAAGGTCGGGAAGGAGAGCAAGGAATGGATAATCAAGAACTATTAGAGGCATTAACGGAGAGTCAAAATAAGGAAAACCCAAAAGGGCAATCTGAGGATACGGGCTGTTCCACTACCCAGTCTCCTAAAGGGTCTCCACCCCTCCATATGGATATCAAGACCGGTCCAGTTACAAGCACGCATTCGTTGGCCGACATCCTTTTAGCACTGAAGGATGAAATGGCAAATAGGTTCACAGTCTCAGAGGCTAACCAAGCGGATTTGGCGAATAGATTCTTGATCTCTGAGGCGAATCAGGCTGCTATCCAGTCATCTTGCGAGTTGCTGGCCCAGAAATTGGAACTTGCAACCGCAAGGATAGATGTAATTGAGGAGGAGATCCCAAAGATCAAGAACACAATGGAGGCCACGGCAGCAAAACTGGAGAAAATATCCATCCAGAATAAAGATCTCAAAGACGATCTGGAGAGGTTAGAAAACCACTCAAGGAGAAATAATTTGAAAATTTTGAATGTGCCTGAGGCAATGGAAGGAGATGATATCAAGAACTTTTTGATCTCCCTATTGAAGCGCACCGTTTTGAAAGACCATACTGGTATAGATTTAAGTTATGAAATCCAGAGAGTGCACAGGGATCCATTTAAAAGAAATCCCGGTCAGTTAAAACCCCGGAAAATTTTGGTTAACTTCTTATCTTACTCTGTGAAAGAACTGATCCTATCCGCCGCTTTAAAAGAAGGTGCCATCCCCTCGCCATTCTCAGAACAAGCCCCCTTCTCCTTCTTTATAAGATCTGATATTTCCCATATAACAGCGGAAAGACAATGGGAATTGGGAAAAAGACTCCCAGAACTGAATGGATTGGGGGCTAAGGCCCAATTGAGGTTTCCAGCTACACTGAGGGTGATGTGGAACAACCATATGCATATGATACGTTCATCGCAAGAAGTTGACACCTTAATTGCAAAAATTCAGCAGGACAAACAGGGAGGTTTGTGAGGTCCGTGAGGTCCCTCAGTTAAGTCAAGCTGCTAAGTTAATCAAATAGGTAGCCCGGAGAGGAAATTAGCCCGAATAGGCATTTGCCTTTTGGAAGGTAGGGTTCCTCAGGGAGTAAGGGAGGTAGGGGGTCACGAAGGGTGGAAGGGGAGGGTCCTGGGAGGTGGTGGGAAGAGGGGAGCACCGGGTGGCAGGAAAAACAGGAAAAATGAAAAAAAGGAAAAAAATGAAAAATCCTCAATTCACCGAGTATATAGAATAAATTGTAAATGCTGTCTGTTAAGTAATGAATCAACTCCGGAATGATAAAAGAAAAGGGAGGTAGTAAGATTCAAGTCATTTCATGGAATATAAATGGTTTAAGATGTCCGAGGAGGCAAAGATTGATTTTTAAGTACTTAGAGATGCTACCAGTCCAGGTCTGTTTACTACAGGAAACTCATCTCAACCAAGAAGAGTCTAAGAGTATTTTTTCCAAACTCCCATGGATACAATCTTTCTGCCACTCCCAACAATCAGTGAACTGCCGCGGGGTAGCAATCTTGGTTAAGGGGGGAATGTCCTGTGAAATAAAATCAGTCTTAACAGATCAAACAGGAAGATGGATTATAGCCCAGTTGGACTTCGGAGGGGAAAAATTGACTTGTTCTTCCTTTTATGGTCCCAACGTGGATGATCCCTCTTTTCTGGTCAAACTACAGGATAATCTTATTTCAGTACCCCCTCCTTTGATCGTCGGAGGTGACTTTAATGTGCGGTTGGACCCGGTTAAGGATAGGTCTAATCAGAGTCATACTATCGGCACTCCAAGATCTCGAAGGGTTATGAAAAGCCTCCTATTAAATATCAATATGGTGGATGTTTGGAGATCCAAGATGGGGAGTGTTCAGGGTTTTACCTTTCATAGTAAAAAGTATCGTCATTCGGCCAGGATAGATTATGTACTGATAAATAAGGAGGCTCTGGACAGGGTCCTCAATATCTCCATCCTTCCGAGTCATCTTTCAGACCATGCACCCTTACTTTTGCAATATTCCATGAGTAACACACGCCCGCAATCAAGGTGGACCCTGAATAGAGTATTTCTCTCAGATCCAGGGATCATCCAGGCAGCTAAAGAGGCTACAACTGAATTTTTTGTTTTTAATATTGATTCTGCCCCAATTGACCAGGTTTGGGAGGCGTATAAAGCATATCTGAGAGGGGTGCTGGGTAGTCAAATTGGAATCAAAAATAAAAATAAAATCCGGGAATTACAGTCATTAGAGCTAAGAATATCTGCCCTTGAAAAAGAAAGGAACTCTATTAACCCTGAGAGGATTAGGGATATGGATAAGTTAGAGAAAGAACTTGAGGACGCTCGACAGAATCTCAGGATTTTTTTAGATGAGAAATGTAAGGCCCAGTGGCGTGTACGGAATATGGAGAATTTTGAATATGGGGAAAGAGCCGGAGCACTACTGGCCTGGAAAGCTAGATTAGATCGGGCAAAAAACGATATAAATGAACTTATTATAGACAGTAGTGGTACTAAATCTAGCACACAAGTAGAAATGCAGGAATGTCTTCGGTCTCTTTTCTCAAAGTTGTATAGTGAAGACATTACTCCCTCCGCTGAATCAATCTGCGCATGGTTAAAGGATAGGTCCTTACCTATGTTAACAGAAGCCGCCAAAGGCCGCTTAGAAGCACCTATCTCTATTGACGAGATAAGAGCCCAAATCAAGAGGGCAAAAAATAAGAAAGCGGCAGGTCTCGATTCTCTCCCTAATGAGGTCTACAAATTGTTAGTAGAAGAACTCCTCCCAATTCTCCATACACTCTTTAATGCAGTTTATAGTACCTCCGGGGTGGTCCCCAGATCATGGAAAGAAGCCATAATAGTTTTAATATTGAAACCAGGAAAGAATCCTCTGGCGGCAGATTCTTATCGTCCAATCTCTCTGCTGAATGCCGACTATAAAATCTTTGTGGGCATTTTAGCAGAGAGATTGGCAAAACTGGCACCAAATCTAATAAATATAGATCAGAAGGGCTTTATGGTCGGGAGATTTATCCAGGAGCAAACCCAAATTCTGATTGGGAATATAGATTTGGCAGAGATCAGAGGTGACCCCTTGGCGGTAGTGGCCTTAGATGCCGCTAAGGCCTTTGATCGAGTATGTTGGAACTTCCTATGGGGAGCGTTAGAGACAGCAGGTATAGGCCCGATATTTATCCAGACTTTAAAAAATTGTTATGCTGGGGCATCGGCGAAAATTTTACTAAATGGTTCCCTGATCCCCAGCTTTGAAATAAGGAGAGGAACAAGGCAGGGATGTCCTTTGTCCCCTCTCCTGTTCAATATATATATTGAACCTTTGGCGCAAATAATTAGGAACGACAAAGATATAAGTCCATTTGTATCACAGAATTATGAAAGTAAAATTGCACTCTACGCCGATGATATTATTATTTACACCAGTGACCCCAATATAGCGATTCCCCGGATTGAGATATTGCTGCAAGAGTTCGGTGCATTGTCAGGATACTCAGCAAATCCGGATAAAACAGAAATTATGTGTTGGAATACTACATATAGTTTAGGCTCTGAGAGTGGGGAGTTTAAATATCTCGGAATTAAAATAGTGAAAGACCTGAAGAAAATACCTCTCCTAAATATAGCCAAAATTGAAAAAGACATAGATTATCTCTTTGCTAGGTGGAAGAACCTTCCTATGACGATATATGGAAGAGTAAACCTAGTAAAGATGTCAGTTCTTCCAAAATTGACCTACCTCTTCAATACGATCCCCCTCACTTTTCCACCAAAAAGTATCAGTAAAATTCAGGGCAAAATAGGAAGCTTCATATGGGCGCAGAAGAGTGCAAGACTTTCGTGGAAAAAACTAAGAAGAAAGCTTCTGAAGGGTGGCCTGGCCCTACCAGATATTAATTGGTATCTAGTTGCATTCCAGTTCAAGGGCACTAGGATGCTATTAACAACCCCGGTAGAATCTAGATGGGGCAGGCTATTGGTGGAAATGATTTCAGCTGAGGGGGACTTTGGACAAAGTGGGTTTCTGTATAAATTCGGGGCCCCCAGATTCTTTAAACGTGTACGCCTTAAAGTTTTAAAAACTGCTTTATCAAACTGGTATAAAATAAGGCGAACTCTGGGTATAGGCTATTACTCCCACTTTGCACCAATTTGGGATTCACCAGGGACCCCAGAGTGTCTGAAGGACGGCCTTGCTATCCCTATAAGAAAGGCGGGTTTGGGGAGATGGTCCGACCTGGTGGACTCAGAGGGGGTACTCTCATGGGAGCTGCTAGAGGCCAAGATTGGCTCCACCCTTTCGAGGTTCAAATACCTTCAGTTAAGATCATGGTATGAGGCAGAAGTGAGTGAAATCAAAGGGAATTGGGACATGGAACATCTATTTCAGGACCCTCACGTAAGGAAAAAAGAAATATCCCAATGGTATATAAATCTGCTTGAGGCGGAGGATAGAGAGATCCCGTCCCAAGCATCGGTGTGGAGCCCTCTCCTTCAAGTCCACCCCTTTGAAGCACGTTATGAATCTTCCTTTAAGTTACTCTATAGATACATAAGGCCTGCTAGGCTGAAAAAAAAACATTTTTTTGTGCTGAACAGGCTTTATTATACCCCCGCCAGAATTGCTAGGTTTGCCCCGGTCCCGACTCCACATTGCCCCAGATGTAAATATGACAAAGCGGATGATACACATATGTTTTTTGAATGTAAAGAATTGTGTTCATTTTGGAGGAATGTGGGGGATATTTTGACTCTCATTTTTGATATAGAATTGGAAGTTGATGTCAACCTTGTACTCATGGTTCAAACGACTCTATAAAGGAAGCACTGTCCCAATTAGAAAAGGGATTACTATTATATCTAATTATTTTGGCTAGGAGAGAGATATGCCTAAGGTGGAAGGATCCGACTCCTCCCAATAGAGAAGACTGGGTAAAAGCCGCGTTGAATATGGCTTGTTTGAATCAGGAAGACAAGACAGAAGTAGACGGAAACATCTGGTCCCCCCTATTAGCGTGGGGAGGTCGCTTGCAACTGATTAATCGCTAGTGCCATGAAGGCTGAATCCTGGTCCAATGATTACACCTATCCTCAACAGCGTGGGGAAGCCCAAGGGGGCAGCGACTAAGGCAGTGAGTCGAAGGGCGCCCAGGTTCTTAATTTTCGGCTTGTAAAATCTGCCTAGGTTTAAAGGTGAGATGAGGACAAAAAAAAAAAAAAAAAAAAAGATATGCTATTCCAGTTTCTCTGAAATCATATCAAGGAACACTAGATTTGACGACAATTTCCATAGCGCTGCAATACTCTTTTTCATAAGATTCGTCCTGTTGGACACCATCGTGGACCAGTTTAGTTTGGCATCAAAAAGAATCCTCAAAAACTTAAAGTTCTCCACCTGGCCCAAGATTCTACCCTCTACTTGTAAGGGCATTAATTGTATTTTTCCGCTGCCACCCGCCATTACTAATGTCTTAGATTTATTTACAAAAATACCTAATTCTGCCTTCTAGTCCAAATATATACCCACAGAGAACTGTAGGGCCATTGGAGTTTGAGCCAGTAAAACCGCATCATCTACATAAGCAGGGTGGGCTGGGGTAAAGTTCCAAAGGCTGGGACATCCTGACATGTGAGGCTAAGGGCCTCACTTAGTTAGTTGGTGTGTAAAGAAAAGAGGAGTAGAGCAAGGACACAGCCTTGTCTCACACCTTTTTCAATCCTGAACAGACTTATGCATTCACCCTGTTTCCAATACCTAACTGCTGCCCCTGCATCTCTATAAAGATTCCTAATAAAATGGATTATGGAGTTGTTCAAGCCCATCGATTCCATAATGGCCCACAATTTACGTTGGGACACCTAGTTGAATGCCGTGCACAAGTCCATAAAGGGCATATAAAACTACCCTTTTTTTAGGAAAAGCTTATTTAGCTGCAATTAGGGCTAGATTTAGACACTGTTCTACTGTTCCCCTTCCCTTTCTGAATCCATATTGGATCTCTGCCAAGACATTATTCTCAGCAGCCCCCTCCTCCAGTCTATTAAGTAGCAATATCCCCTTTAGATTAGCTGTACTGTCCAATAGGGAGATTGGGCGATAGTTAGCATGGTTCGAAGGGTCTCCCTCTTGATGAATTGGAATAATCAGGAATTGTTTCCAAGAGGGCAGAGGACCCTCTTTGGCTATAACCTTAAATACTAAGGTCAGGAGTGCAGCCCACAAGGGTTTATTAACAAGAAATATGTCCAGCTGGACATCATCTGGGCCTGCTGCTTTCAGAGCCTGCGATTGGGCCAGGGCAAGCCCTATTTTGCCCATGGAGACCTACAACGCCGAGAAAGGGGGAAGAGAGTGCTCCATAGTCAATTAGCTACTATCTGCCTGGGAATTAAATATATTTTGGAAATGGGATAACCATGTGGACTCATCTATTTGGAGATCTAAAGATGGACCACCCTCCCTCTGAAGAAAGGGGGCGTTAGCCATTTTCCTGAAGGTCCTACTATCTTTACTCTATGAGGCTTGTCTCAAATGTTCCCATGCTTCTTCGCGTAGCTGTCTCCTCCTCTCCCCTTTGCTAATTTGTATGTTGCCCTCAAATTGCTCATGAAAATTTGGTTTCTAGGATGCATTTTGAGGGCTTTATGGAGATTACTGACTGTCTAGGACGAGTTTTTCTCAAACCACCCCGTAGGTGTAGGCCTATTTTGTTTCACTGGACGACATAACTCAGTTCTATTAGATATTAAAATTTGGGTACAAGCTAAGACAACTTGGGTGGTTTGAGAATCTAGACATAAATGAACCTCCTGTAACAATGACAT
This sequence comes from Triturus cristatus, assembly GCF_964204655.1. NCBI lineage: Eukaryota > Metazoa > Chordata > Amphibia > Caudata > Salamandridae > Triturus > Triturus cristatus. The sequence continues at coordinate 1,205,750,506 of NC_140591.1, read as the reverse complement.
TATGAATTTAGGCAATAAAAAATGTGAATAGATTTTCTCCCACTTTAGAATATACCCATTTTTTCTAGATAAACATGGTTTGGAGACACGGTGATGACTTAGGGCTAGATGTACGACCCCAAACGGGTTAGCGACCCATTTGCGCATGCAAAAACGAATAGTGCTATGTACAATTCCTATTTAGCGAGTCACATTTTTTTTGCTATTCGCTAAATAGGAATTGCGATTCCCTATTAGTCTGCCTTTCACCAGGACATAATGTCCTTCTGGGACAATACGTGTATAGTCTACTTCAAAAGGTGTGCTGGTTCTAGACCACAACAAAGCACCCAGGGAAAATGCAGAATAAGAGGTAGCATATACTTGTCTGTGCCACATTCGCCTCAGACGGGTATGCTCCTCTGCAGTGAGATTGGTCTCGTGCAACATCACTATGTGCACCCCTCTGCAGTTAATGTAGTTGAGCATTTTTTGGGTGTTTGGCCGCTGCCCCCATCCCTCTCATGTTCCAGGACAGGGATTTTACCTCATCGTGTAGTTGCCTCAAACTTGCCATCAGCATAGGTACTGGAACCCACGGCCCCCAACTCAGACGCTTGCTCTACATAATGTGACTGTTTGTGACCCCCCTCCTGGACAACAGCTAAACACCCCAAATAAGTAACTCCCCATCCCAAGGGCAGCTTCACAACTGCAGGCCGCCCAAACCTGTAATGGAAAAAACATTAGAAGAAGATAGCCACCTCTTGTTTCCTAGTAGGGACAATCTGGTCGAGGGTAAGCTATGGTAGTTCAGACATGTATTTCTCTCACTGGACCAAAATTCATGCATGGTGTCTGTTGACTTGTGCATTTCCGCACCCGTCTACAGGAAGCTAATATCCCAATAGTCGAAGTCTCAGCCTTCCTCACTGTGTACTCATTTTAGACCCTTCCTGGCTACCCGTTCCCTGTGTTAAAAGTATGTGGAGTACTGCAGCATCCATCCTCCCTTAAGGATTGTCCATTCAACCTACTTTGTAGATAGATCAGTTTATCCACTGATTATGGGGTCACAGCAGGTAGCACAGCATTGCTCAGGATTGAGCCTCCTGAGTCAAAGTGACCCAATCTAAGTTCTGAGGACCTGTTTGTCGCCTTCTGCTGTCTGTGTCAACATGATCTCTGCCACAGCCTGCAGTGCAGTCATTCTTTCTCGTTCTGTTTGGGAAGAGGTGGGTCTTTTCACTGTGCCCCCCTACACAAACTACTGTACCTTCTCCGGGCTGGACGCTTCGGTGCTCCTGGGTCAGCCCGCGGTTGCTGATGCTGTGTGCCTACTTTAAATGCCTCCAACCAGGACCACACAACTACTGGAGTATCTCAAAAGTGTGTCTTACCATATAAATTATACAGTGAAGCCCTTATGTAGAGTAGTCAGGGGCATGATCATGTGCCCAACTTGTACACCTTCGGCGCCTATCTCAGTGCTCAGTTCGGTCCTCTTGGTTCTCCTCATTGTCAGGCCTTGCCTCAGGACTATGCTTGGATCTTTGTCTCCTGCTACAGGGTCACTTGCCCATCTCGGGCCCTATCAAGAATAGCAATCTTCATCTCCACAATGAGCAATCTGTCACTGGTGAGGTCTGGGGGCGTTCAGCCCCATCCTACTCAGCAGGCCTCAACTTCAGCCATCAAACTTCACCCGGACCTAGGGCCCCCCCTGATCCACTAGTCCCTCACTTCTCCCAGATGTTCCCAGGCAATGCATAGACCATGCTCAGCCAGATCATCTGGCCCCACCACAGGGCAATGTGGGCCTAGTGTCCGACGTGCCCCTGTTTAGCAGCATGAATTTCCTGTAGCAGAGTCTAGTCCTCCTCAATACGGTGGTTAGAAATTGGCACCCTGGGATAAGTGCTCCGGTGAGGTGGTCCTTCTCCCCTCTGTCAGTGGATGCTCACTTTCAAACAGTCAATTGTCTCCTGCATACCCTCAGTGTCCGTTCACCAATGCGAGACCTGTGTCCCAGTGCCTCACTGCCTTCTCCTTCCAAGAGCTTCCTCTGGGCCTTTCCACTGGGTTTATAGCCCTTCAATCCGGCCACCTCTCCACTGCTGAGGAGGCCAAACTCTCCTCACGCGTAATCCCTCGGTGATCCGGAGATGCTGCACCTCACCACTCCCTCTGTTCGCTTCTCCCCGCAACAGAACTCTCACTGGGTGTAGGGGCCATGCCGGTCATCCGCCGTGCTGTAAGGCCACCACCCCTTAAACAGACTCTTGTGCATCTCAGCGGGTAACTTTCACTTTACTCACTCAGTTCTCTGGCACTTGGTGGGCACCTACCTTCGGCTCTCAGGCAGCAGAGCATGTGATTCTCCAGCAGTCCCAGGGTGGTGAGTGGTCAAGTAGGTGTCACCAGCCTATACCCCACCAGGCAAATAAGCCTGGATTAATGGTGTGCCAGAGCAGAGCTGATCGCTCACGCGTCTTCTGTGTCATAGCCATGCCCCTCTTACTGTGGGGTTCCTTTTAACACAACTTTCACTCCATTCTTTAGACACAATTATGTGTCAGCACTGGTGCAGCAGAGTTGAATGTATTACAGGATTCGGGCTGCAGGCCATCCCGCCAGAGGTCTTACATAGCATCAAAAGCAGCACACATTGAGAGATGCACCCCAGCATGGTGTGAATGGTGACCAGTAAAGGGAGGGCTGCTGGAGAAGCACAGTCCAAGGAGGAGCATGTGCGGTAGCAACAGGAGTCCATCAAGATCTGCAACAAAAGGAAAGCTTCATGCTTGAATCAATCAATCAAGTGGCCTGTAAAGCATGACTACTCACCCGTAAGGGTCTCAAGGTGCTGGGGGGGAACTCCTGGTCTGTCGAAGGTGCTGTGGGTCAGTCGAAGAGCCAGGTCTTGAGATCCTTACTGAATTGAGGCAGTGACTGTGATTGCCTGAGGTGGAGAGTGAGGGTGTTCCAGGGCTTTGCTGAGAGGTAGGAGAATAATCTTTCTCTGGCCATGGTCTTGCAGATATGTGAGATGGTAGCCAGGGTCAGTTGGGCGGAGTGGAGGTTTCTGTTGGGTGCGTGGAATGCAAAGCGGTGGTTCAGGTATGCAAGTCCTGCATCGTGTAGGACTTTGTAGGCGTGTGTGTAGAGCTTGAAGGTCATTCTTTTGCTGACTGGGAGCTAGTGGAAATCTCTCAGGTGTTAGTAATGTGGCTGCGGCAGGTTGATGTTGAGGATAAATCTGGTGGAGGCACTCTGAATGTTCTTCAGTTTCTTTGGGAGTTTGTGGGTGATGCTGGCATCAAGTGTGTGGATCCTGCTGCTGATGTGTTCATGGGTGACTGTCTTTCTGTACTCAGTGGGGATCCACTTGAAGATCATTTGGAGCAGGCGTAGCGTGTGGAAACAGGATGATGATACGGCCTTGATATGGCGGGTCATGGTGAGTGAAGAGTGCAGGATGATGCTGAGGTTTCATATGTGGTCTGTGGGTGTGAGGGGTTTCAAGTGTTTTGGGCCACCAGGAGTTGTCCCAGGTGGTGGGGGGATCCCATGATGAGCATTTCGGTCATCTCTGAGTTGAGCTTCAGGCAGCTGTTCTTCATTGAGGTGGTGACAGCCTTTGTCCCATCGTGGAAGTTGTTCTTGACGACTGTGGGTTCGTTGGTGAGGGAGAGAATCAGCTGGGTGTCATCAGCATAGGAGTCAATACTGAGTCTGTTGCTCCTGATGATGTCTGCGAGCAGGGCCATGTAGATGTTGAAGAGAGTGGGGCTCAGGGAGGAATCCTGAGGAACTCTGTAGCTGATCTCTGTGGGTTCGGAGTGGAACGGTGGTAGTCTAACTCTCTATGTTCAGCCGGGGAGCAAGGAGAGCATCCATTCCATTCTTTTGTCACAGATGCCGGCGTCGTGGAGTCTTGTGCATAGAGTGCGGTGAGAGACGGTATTGAATGTGGCTGTGAAGTCCAGGAGGATGAGGCTACAGTTTTGCCTCGGTTGAGGAGGGTGCGGACATGGCCTTTTGCAACAAAGAATGCACTCATTGTGCTGTGGTTGCTCTGGAAGCCAAAAGGGAGAGGTCCAGGATGTGGTTTGTTTCAATGAGCTCTGAGAATTGGGCATTAATGATCTTCTCAATGACCTTGGCTGGGAAGAGGAGAAGAGATATGGGTCTGAAATTCTTGAGGTCCATCAGGTCGGCATATGGTTTCTTCAGCAAGGGGTTGATCTCTGCATGTTTCCAGTCTCCTGGCAAAGTGGCAGAGTTGATGGAGGAGTTGATGGTGTAGCAGACTTTGGGTGCAATGGTGGTATTGGCTCTGTTAAAGATGTGGTGCAGGAGGGGTCCCAGGGTGCTCCAGAGTGGATGCTCTTCATGATCTTGAGGGTGTCGTCAGTCGTGAGGGGAGTCCATTTGAGTAGGGCCTATCGGGGTCTGGTGTCATTGGGTTCAATAGTTGTGGAGGGGTGGGAGGGTCTTGGGTATCAAGACTATCAAAGCTCTTGTATATCTCTTTAATCCTGTAGTGGAAGAAGGTGCCAAGGTTGATGCATAGTTCCTGGGAGAGTTGAAAATCTGCTGTCTGTGTGCTGGGTCTGGCAAATTATTTGACCACCGCGAAGAGTTCTTTACTATTGAGTGCATTGGCATTTATCCTTTCTTGTAGGGCTGCTTTCTTTGTTGTGCTAATGAGGTGATGGTGTTCGGTGACAGGGGTCTTGAAGGCTGAGTGGTCTTCTGGGGTCTTGCTGCTCCTCCATCTCTTCTCAAGCCATCTACAGGTATGCCTGGACTCAGGAAGGGTGGGAGGGAACCAGTTGGCCTTCTTGTGGTGATGTTTTCCTGGGGCTCTCTTCAGGGGATCGAGAGTATTGGCACAGTTGGAGATCCATCATTGGAGGTTGCATGCTTAGGTAGTATGAGACCCTACAGCCTACCAGTCCTTCCAATGGCACTATAGTCACACCTCAAAACAACACAAAACCGGGTATGCACCTCTTCTGCCTTCATACTGGGTGACACTTTCTCTCTCCTAAGGTCCCTCTTCTCCAGTGATGTTCTCTCTGTGGTAAAACTCCATCTCTCTGTGAAGCTCCCCTCTCTCTCGCAAGCTAAAGAGGCTGCCCTCCAGTAAAAGTCCCTCTCGCACCAGTAAATCAAATCTCTCTGGTACTCATACCTTGGCCCACTCTCTGTGGTATTGTACTACAACATTTTTTTATCACTTACTACACCTATTTGAGGCATTGAAGTGCTTGATACAAAGGTATCATACCACACTAAGTAGGGTGTGTGTTGGAAATGTGTTGGCTTCTTTGATCCCGCATGGGAAAAATTTCCATATTGTGTGTGATGACTACAAAAGTGGGGTTATCGTGTGATGGGGCACTGCTCTTAGCACTGTGATGGATGAAGAAGTGTGAGACACAGGCACACAGTTTATGATTTTTAATAAGCTGATAGTTTTGAGCAGCTCTTCAGGCCACTTTGTGGTATTTCTTATATTCATAATCCATAGTTCATAGTTCTGAGGTGGTTACTGCACCAGGCTGTAAATCCTGAGATATTTTACCTAAAGTTTATGACCCTGGGGAAGTATCAGTGTAAGGGAGAAATGATGGAGCAATCTGCTGGGATAAACTTTATTATTATCCCATATCTGATTGTCATTATGAGATGTCAACAAACTGTGATAATATGTAGATTGTTAGGACCTGCAGTGGTGGACTACATTAAAATACTCTGTTGGCCAGCTGCATGTGGCAGATCTCTTCAGCTATTCCATGCCTGTTCAGTTGTTGATGGATGCTTTATTTGCGGTGGATTGGTGTTGGATATGACCCTTAACAGTTTGTCTTATGTGAGCGTAAGAGTGTCATGCAGTTTATTATGCAGCCAATGTGTGGTATAGTATTAGTAATGGTGTGGGTTTCATATTGTATTGTATTATAACTGTGGGGAAAGGATGTAGTCTAACAGCTGGGGTGCTTGACCTTGAAGCTGGGGAACCTTGTCCGAGTTTCTGCAGGGACGCCTATCATCCTGTGATTCTGGGCAGATTACTTAACCTCCCCGTGCCTAAAAAAAGGAATGTGTCCGTCTGTAACACACCTGGTGCTCGTGCAAAGCACTCTGATAGCTTCGGGGCTCCTTCATGTTATTTAAAACTCACAATACTTTTTTTTTAAAACTGTATTAGGCACTACTTTTGGGGTCATTTGTCATGCGGAGGCAGAGAAAAAGGATGGGTTCCAAAACACCTTTTTCCTTGCATTTTCCTTTGGGAAAACTGGACAATGCTACAGAAAAAAACGCTGAACAGAATTACACTACATTTGGCAGAAAACTAGACCTTTCCTAAGAAGGTGTAAATCTGCTTAGCTGTTTTAGAGAAATTATGGTTCAAAATGTATCAATAACTGTGGCCACTGAAGAGGCATGGGAAAAAAAGTCAAAATGTGTGTTCTAAGTCCTGAAAAAAAAGGAATAAGGGTGTAGGGTAGCAGTAACCTGATGACCTAGTCCTTTAGGTCTTGTCCCACAAGACCCCCACTGTGGCTGAAATTGAAAAACAAATGAAGTTAAATGTCAACATGGTCTTGCTGCCCTCCTGAGGTACTCAGTGAGGCCCCTGGGTTGTTCTGTGGGAGTCTCAGGGGACCAGAAGACCCCATAATAATTACAGTACACAGTTTAGGGTGTGCAAAGCTCTTAAAGGAGAGTGCACTCCTGTTATAAATGGGATTCCTGGTAGGCTAGGGCAAGCGCCTAAGCCAGGCAGAAACCACCACTCTAGTCAGTGCAAGGAGTTACACGCTGAGGATAACCCCTGCTCACCTCCTTTCTAGTTTGGCACGAGCAGTCAGGCTTATCCCAGAGGCAATGTGTAAACCGTTTGCGCAACACACTCACACAGCAGCGACACACTAGGCACACCACGAAAGAAACTCCACAGAAGTTTATATACAAAATTGCCTTTGTTTTTCTCATAAAACACAGTAGAATGTAATCACATATACACACTGTGCCACCTGGCACTAGGTATTTCTTTACAGGGGATTATATACATTACAGGGCCAATCGGGCCACTGTCAACACCATTAGAACAGGTAAGAAATAAAACAAACAGTAGCTACTGGTAAAGGCACTTAGCATAAACACATTATGCATCAATCACATTAGGCATAAACCACATTAGGCATAAACCACATTAGGCATCAATCACATTAGTCATAAACCACATCAAGTATTACTCCTAAATCAGCAGTGCACCCCAGTAACACTAACAAAGTGCATACATCACCTTAGGGCCTTACGCCCCACCAGAACACAAAGTGAGCCCAGTCCAACTGGCCTTCCTCGGGGGCCCGTCTTGGGCTTCCCCGCACTGCCCTCTGTCCACAAAAGTCAGGGCTCTAGGAGCAAGTGGCTTCCACTGGCCCGTACTTTTAATTAGGGCGAGGGTGCAACTCACCATTGCTTCTCTTCTGCAAAGAAAGAAATGCCCCCATTGGTGCAGCAGCCCACAATCTGGCAGCACAGCTGTGCACACAAATAAGCACCAACAGTGTGCCGTGTCAGCCCCACTCATCACGAAGCCTCCAAACTTGCCCCCTAGCTGCCAATTCCACAGAAATAAAGACTGTAATGCACAGGGGGGCTGGCACTGCTACCAACAGGTAGCACAATGCCCTCGAGGACGCGAAGACCTCACTCAGTCTCTCCCGCATAGGCAGTTCCCCCAATGGCCAGACTCACCCTCACTCTGACGAGTCGGGTCCCAGAAAGCTAACATGTGGCTTCTTGATGGCCACAGCCACGCCACTGCGGCCATGTGTCTTCTTCCTCTTCACTGGTGGATGTGTCAGCAGGGACCCCGCAAGGTTCGGTCTTGTTTGGGGCAGTCACACAGGTTCTACTCCTCCATATGGAGAGACCTGCCCACAGTCAGGCACAAGCTCGCCTGTCTTTCGGTCACAGCGCGGCTTCAGCTGGGTGCTAGGCAAAACCTGGCTCGCCCACTTGCGTTGCTCACGAGCAGGCACCCTGGATCCTCATGATCCCTCGAGGCTCCCGCAAACCGAGAAGACAGCTCTCAGCTCTTCTCTCTTTTTGGGCTCAAGCAGGTTTAGGCAGGATGTGTGGCTCTCCTCAGCAGCCCGGAAGCCCCGCCCACACTTAGGCACAGGTTTGCCTGACTTCTGGCTCTGGTGCTGTTTCCTTGGGCCGGTCACGCCCTAGGTCAGGCTCTTCCTGCCTAACTTTCGGTTTCACCGATCTCGGAGCGGTCTCCAACGATTCTATGGCCCCTTCAACTCAGACAATGCCAGGAAAGTGCTGACTATGTGCTACTACAACAAAAAGCCCACTCCAGGGGCTCATGTACACAGGAAGCCTGCAGCGCTCCCAAGTCGAGGTCCAGGGCTAAGCACTCCAAGTAACAAAGGACCAGGGTCTGCCCAGTCCAGAGGATTCTTAGCGCTCACAACATGTTCAGTCCCCAAAGTCCCTCAGGGCAGAGCTGGGCACAGGCAGGCCAGCTCACAGGGCCCTCCAGCACAGGGCAGTCATTGGTGGCAGTTCCTCCTTGTGCCCAGTAGCACGCATCCAAGTAAGCACACCGTACATGGGGTCAAGCCCCAATACTTATACTACATGTTTCCTTTGTTCTCCCCCTGGCACAGGGCTCAGTGCCCGGTCCAATCCAGTTCTGGGGGGCCCTCCAACATTTGTTTACAGTGCACAACAGTCCCCATTGACAGAGTAGGTCCTGGCCCCAGACACACCACAGGGAGGAGGAGCCAGCATTGTACACGGCAGGCACACACCTATTCAGGGTCAAGGATTACTCCTCCCACTACTCTAAATGCAGAACTGCTTATTCAGCCTAGCGCTGACCCACCCAGCCCCTCTGGAGCCAATGCACCTCCCCAGTCTCTGTCACTCCAGAGCCAGACATTCAATACACAGCAGACAGGCACAAAGACACATAGAACACAGAAATGCCCACTTCTAAAAGTGGCATTTCTAAAATAGTGACAATAAATCTGTGAACACCCTTACTCAGTTTTTATTAACACTATTCCAAACATACCAAACTTGATCACGCTACTCCTCTCATAGTAGAAATTACCATTGACACACATATCAGGGAATCCCCAATGCATTCCTATGAAAGGGTAGCCTCACAATAGTAAGAAACCAAAATGGCTGTTTGTGACTACCAGGACATGCCACACATTAAGGCACATGTCCTACCTTTTACCTACAGCGCACCCTGCCCATAGAGCTAGCTAGGGCCTACCTTAGGGGTGACTGATATGTAGTAAAAGGGGAGTCACAAACGTGACATCCACGTTATGTGCCATGTCACAGCGGCAGAAAACTTCATGCAATGGCAAAGGCCTGAGACAGGTTTGAAAGGCTACTTTGGTGGGTGGCGCAAGGAGCGATGCAAGCCCACCAGTAGCATTTAAGTTACTGGCCCTGTCGTAAATTGGATGCGATTAAATTAGCGTTTGCAGAATCCATCTGGTATTTAGAGGCTATCTTGTACATCTTATGGAATCCATTTTGTATTTCTGGCAGCCATTTTGTTTACCCTTGTGCTCTGTTTAAAGGACTGGCTATACTTAGACTCTGCTACCCTGCACATGTGCAGGAATATCTAACTGTCCATGCATCTGTTTTTAGTCTGTAACTATCAGGTTGTTTCTACCAGAGTCAGCAACTGCTAGCTCCTCCTTTACTGTCGACTGTGCATTTCTGTATGACCATCTATGTATGTAAATCTTCTCATGTATGCTTGTACCGCCCTCTTTCTGAGCCCCTGTGTGGGTATAAAAGACCCATGGTTCTTCTACTCTGTGTGCTACCTTCATTCAGCACCACAGGGTGCTGGGTGAATGTGGTTCCACCTCATGAGGTTTATTAAACTCTGTATTTTCTATTACAGTTTCTGTGCCAACTTCTTTCCAATAGTCTGAGGACTCTGTGCAGAGAAGGGCGAACCCCTTGCACTGGTAGGCCTAGCTGAGGCCTATTTTCTACAATTGGCGCCTCAACGTGGGACTCATCGGTGACTCGGATGCCCAAAGGATTGGTCGCGACGAAGGATTGGAATCTCGCTCTGGACATGATCACTGCCCGATAAGACCTGAGTCTTGGCATCCACGGAGGCTTTTCCTTTCTTTCTGATCTGACCATCCAGGTGGCGCCGGTCCTCGACTGAGATCTCTTCTGTTGATTCGCCGTGCAGTGACCATTTGGTCGATTTTAGAATTTGGCAGGATGAATCTGGCCACCAAGTGATTGGTAAGTGTCCTTCTGCGGCGCTTGCTGTTTGTTTTGATGCCTGGGATTGGTAAGGTAGTTTAGTAACGCTTACTGTGGCTTTGAGTATGGTATATTTTGTGTTGGCCAACTTGGTTTGTTTTGACATATGTGACTTGCAATTCACATAGGCAGGTAATGAGGAGAATTTTCTCTAACTGAATTGATTTGAACGGCACATCGTACTAAAGGTACCTTAAGTGCTACTTTGATTATAATATTGCATATTCTGCACTATTTTTGGCATGCCTGTCTTTAGCACACTTCTGTGTTGCTTTTGTAATGGTACCAATTTGAGACTTGATGAAGCACAACCGCCCCCCCCGGAGGGGACGCCTAATAGGGATATGTATATTAAGTATGGTCTTTCTTCTATAATGTACAGCACATTATGGAATAAATACACTTGTAAGGATCCTGAGGTGCGTTGGCCTATGTATGGGTCATTTGATTTTCGGAAAATTGAGTATGTGGAACAATGTATGTTTAAGCAAAAGACTAGGCAAGAGATGTTTGATTGTGTACAAATGTGGGAGAAAAAGTACGTGAATGAATGAATGTGTTGCTTTCTTGGATGTACCATTCCTTTGGTATATAATTAGCCGGCTCCCCTAGAGGGGATACTTAACTAGGTTTAGGTATATAAAAGTATTTCTTCTTTGGTGACTAGTACCCCGAGGAACTAAATATGTACATAAAAGGATCCTGGTCTGTGCACTTAGTAACATTCATAAGTGATGAGATGCAGAGCGTTTTTTCTGGTGTTCTGCCAGCCAAATCTAGTGAATATGACTTGCAACTAGTATTTACAAATGGTTTGGTTTAAGTACAGTCTGTGGGCTGTCTTTTGTTTCTGTCTTAAGTGTTGATATGTGGGTTAAATGTGTGTTTAAATGTTGTGGTGTGGTAAATTGTGTTTTGGATGTTGCTAGCACTGGAAAAAGCGTGTGATTGAATGACTGTGAATATGTGAAAGAATTCTGAGAAGTGAAATTGTTAAGGAGTAAATTTAATTTGGTCTCATCACCATCAATAAGTCGCAAAAGGAAATTGAGAGGGGTGTAGCTAGAGAAAGAGCAACCCCTGTGATTTGATGACACCCTTAATGTACAAAAGTACTAATGAAGAGTAATTAGGGACCGGTTAAAATTTAGCTTGAGAAAATTGTGGGTATTTCGAATTTTCAAATTGTTCCCATGCAGCTTTGTGTTCTTGGTGGTTCAGTGAGCCAATGTGCTGGGTCCACAGGGTTGTATGTTCTAATTTAAGCTGAACCTGCTAATCTGAGAATTGAAAATAAACTTATGACCCCTGAAAAGAACTTGTATATCAAAATAAATGTTTCCATAGAGCAAATTATTGCAGTTTAGATGAAATTAGGAAGGCTTTTTGTCTTTGACAGCTTCAGGGCTGTGCGAGGCAGATTTTGACCTTGCAGCCTGTAAGGTGGGGGCTAGAAATAGGAGCGAGTAAACCAGGAGGTGAAATCACTGCTTAGAAAGCGTCTCTGACATGAAAATGTGTAATGCTTGCAGCAGGAGAGCCTTGGAGAGAGGTGGGGGCAAGGAGTGCTCGCCTGCGCTGAGGGGCTATTTTTAGCTTCTCAGATAAGACAGGGCAGCTGAGGAACCGAAACTCAAGGAGCCTTCCTTGTCCCTATTTTGAGCAAGATCAGTTAGAATTTCCATAGAAAACTGTTTTTTTTTTTTTTTAAACTGTTGCATTAATCCTAGACAAAAAGTAAAAAGAGGCTCTTGCTTGAAATTTTAAGGGCTATATGCCTATATAAAAACGATTTTCCAATTTAGAATTAATTTTCTAAGTGGAAATTGTGGCCCAAAGCTAACATGGACTATCAGATAAGTAGTTTTACTTTTAGAAAGTTAAAATTTAGATGACCTGTGTGTCAGAAGCGACACAGTCAGTTCAGCTGACAGCTGGTCATCATAAAGATGACCTACTGTCAGATGGGGGTGAGTAAGGCAAGGAAATCAGTTATTGATTTTAAGCCTGACAAATTAAGCAGGCCAGAATATTCGACTCTGAGCTGTAGGTTCAGTAATTGCGCATCACTGCTCATTTATATATGTTATTGTAATTTGTCTATGCTTTCTGTGCTTGGTATGATGGCTTGGCATATGTATTTTTATTTTATATATGTTTTGTTTTTGTGTCGTATTGACAATTCTATTTTAATACTAGTACAAGTTCTCCTGTGCGGTAAGGAGATGGTCGTGACGACGTCTATCTTTGCGCAAGCAGTTGGCTGGAACTTGTTCAAAATTACTAAATTCCACAGATATGATATTATCATTATCATGCTGTCAAAATGGCAGACAACACGTTATCAGTGTATGTCTAATTGGTATTGGAGATGAATACAAAGAAAAAAAAAGTTATGCAAGACTAAAATATGTGTCACCTGTGGTTAAGCCAGGACTGCCCTTCTCTTATAGACAATGGAAGGACAAGTTATTCAAAGGTGAGCTGTATATTACAGTATCAGAGGAGTGAATCCATACAGAGAGGACAACAGGAGACCAAGTTTGTAGGAAAGAGTTGTATTTTCAACACATGATGAACATATTGCGTCATATGTACATATCATATAGGTTAAAAAGCACTGCGTGACACTTAGTGAAAGTGTAACCGAAAGAATACTGTGCACAAGTGCTCGTGGAGTTTGTGACGGCGCAAGTGACACATAAAGTGGTATATACAGCGGTGAAACGGCGCAACAGGGAGAACAATGGTACTTTGAATATGCCAAAGTTAGGGCATTTACACAATAAATGTATGAGATTTCAAAGGACAGTAGAGCAAATGCCCATGTTTGTAAATGCGCCAACAGTAACGCTGTTGAAGTCGACGGCGTTTCGGCCCGTAACACTCAAGGCCATCATCAGGACTGGTTACACATATTTTGAACAGTGTCGCACGGAAAGGGCGAGCCGAGTGAATCGGCAAAGCGATTCACACTCTCTGCCTGATTCACACCGGCACGCCCCTCTTCACGGACCCCCTCTCGGTGATTTACTCGCCTCGCCTAAATCTTCCTCATTGATTGCTCTCCGCCTCCCTCCCGAACGTGAACTACCCCGGACCCTTCTAACCTCCCGTGATCCAGCGTTGCCGTTTTGTTCGGCTCGCCCTTTTCCGAACGATTTGGACTTCCCCGGACCCGTCTGACTCCACACGGGGTCCAGCTTTGCCGATTCCCTCGGCTCGCCCTTTCCGTGCGACACTGTTCAAAATATGTGTAACCAGTCCTGATGATGGCCTTGAGTGTTACGGGCCGAAACGCCGTCGACTTCAACAGCGTTACTGTTGGCGCATTTACAAACATGGGCATTTGCTCTACTGTCCTTTGAAATCTCATACATTTATTGTGTAAATGCCCTAACTTTGGCATATTCAAAGTACCATTGTTCTCCCTGTTGTGCCGTTTCACCGCTGTATATACCACTTTATGTGTCACTTGCGCCGTCACAAACTCCACGAGCACTTGTGCACAGTATTCTTTCGGTTACACTTTCACTAAGTGTCACGCAGTGCTTTTTAACCTATATGATATGTACATATGACGCAATATGTTCATCATGTGTTGAAAATACAACTCTTTCCTACAAACTTGGTCTCCTGTTGTCCTCTCTGTATGGATTCACTCCTCTGATACTGTAATATACAGCTCACCTTTGAATAACTTGTCCTTCCATTGAATTCCACGTTGAGACATTGTTGTCTGATATCATGTACTGCCCCAGTCTCACTGTGGTTTATGGGCTACATCCTGTGGTCTGATACTGCCTTCTCTTATAGACAGGCAGCCGTCAGTCATATGTTTCCAGATTGAATATTATGGAACCATTATGATTAGTAGCCCCTGCAAAAAGGTGACCTGAATTTTTCTAAATATCGCACTAGCTAAATCCTGTTCTGTTTCCTTGGAAGTGTATAAGTATGCCTTTGATTCCTTAAAGGAAATCAGGTTTCCTTTTTCATATTCTTTATATGGGGATAACAGGCCTTAAAAAAAAAAAAAAATTGCGTGTTCTATAATAAAATAGATAATTATAAAGACTTTTCTTTAGATACAGTGTATTAGATATTAATGGCTAAACACATCATCTGAATACATTGGATTTTGCTGTATTACACCCACATCTTAACACTTGAAATGTCTGTTTTAAATAATGATCATGTTGCAACCCTGAGAGCGCCTTTACTGCTGATGAGCAAAACAGTTGTTGCTGGTGGGTTTTTTTAGGCCACAAATGGAGCAGGAATGTTTACTTGGCTAAGACTTCCTATAAGGGTATACATTATACATTTCTGATGCCACATCTCTGGGATATGTTGATGACATTCTGGGTATGACTATTATGCAAAAACATTGTAGGATATTAATTTTTAAGTGTCCTACACATCAAAGTCGAAAAGAGTAAAATTTACTATTTAAATGAGGTTTTTTCAGTCAGAACACCTTATAATCTGCCTTAGGCTCCAGTAAATGCACATATGTAAGCATAGACTTAATAGCTGACATCTATACTGCTCAAGCACTCAGTACACTGCTTCCAAATATACCTATGTACAAAAACTGGCAGACGTTATTAAGCTTACCTCTGAATTGCTGGTTGACACGGTTGGAGTGGGTTTTGCTGTTTCGCCTTCGGTCTCTAGGGTCACTTTGACTTGGGAGCACCGCATGACAACCTTGCATACAAGATGGAACAGCTGCATAGGTTAAAGGCCGAACTCCTACATTTAGAAGCCTGGCAGGGCTCGGCTTCACCTGAGCCTTGACATTTCGACATTTGAAAGACGAAATGGCAGGGCAGGGACAGAAAGAGGTTTTGCTTACCTTTTTTTTGGCAAAAGCAAGTTTTTGTGCACTCAATGAACATAGTATAATGGTATGTGTGACCTCTCTTTCAAAGACAATGGCTCTGCCATATATATAGTACACATGCTTTTAGGGCTGAATTCAGGAAGCAATGGGATTTAGTTTGAATTCATGCGGCCTCATGTTGCACTACTACATTTGCTAAGGGAATATGTTCTTTAGCTAGCTTACTGTGCTATTTCGCTCCTCAGAGTTTGTTTATGCCCAGTTGCTATACATTGGGGTTGATAGTGTTGACAGAATGAAACCTATTATAGGTTTCTTACTGTCAAAAATGGGGGAGGAGGCTAGCTCCTCTACAAATTAAGGGTAGGCAAATTTATGTGTTCTCTCTCTTTTTTCTTAATTTCTTTTGAGCCTGTCTAAACTGTCTGTGAAATAGCCATGAGACATTTAATTTGCTATTCAGTAATACTGTTTTAAACATTATTAGCATTAATAAAATGAATAAATATATTTTGCTATGTTACTACCCATCCTCTCTGATGGAATTATGAGAGGATGAGTAGTCTAGATTGCTGCTTCCTTATTTGATCTTTAAGGGGAACTAGCTGTGGGTAGTTTTTGTTTGAAAATTCTCAGGTGACAACACCACTATTGTTTGTTATTCTCATGCTACATACAGTTTTGCAAGGGCATTGCTAGTTTTTATTAGCTAGTCTGTGTAAATAAACTGACAGTCCTTACTAGAACTAATGTTGCATAGTTTGGATTGTGAAAAAGTAGAATGCAGGGAAGAGGTCTATGCGATCCTTAGCAAACATTTTTGAGGAAAATATTGTTTTATAAGAGTCTGTTAGTCACAAGATGTTCCACTGGAGAACGTGTACCCATTATGTTGAAGTTTTTAGTTCTTTATGTAATAGGAATCCTTGGTAAATTAGCAGTGTTAGATTTTCCTGTTGCTCCTATAACATGAGAGCATGGTCCTGAGTATACAATGTAGGTGCTTTTATTAAGAAAAATCATTTTAGAAGTGTCTGCAGTCCTGTACAAGTAATGCAAAGTTCATGAGTAACAGTGTATAACATTTCCTTTTTCTTGAGGGTCTTTAGATGATTAAGATAGAAATATACATATGTAAGGATTTAGAGCATGTCTGTATTGTTTTTCTCTTTTCCTCAGAATTTGGTAAATGAACACAGACTTCCTTGACTGCTTGGGATTGGGTGACGTATTACTCTTGTCAGTTCACCAAAGAGTTCCTTTTATACTTGCCAATAGGTTCAGGCTGTTGTTTTATTTACTCTCACATATATGAAAGTGGTTCCAGGATGCCTTGTTAATATATGGGGTGTTCCTAGACTAGGAAGTATTCTGAGACTATCCTGTCTGTTGATAGATTATTTCTGTGCCTTGTCTAAAGACCTTTTGTTCTGTCCACCAATAGATATTTGCTGCTTTACAACCATTGCAAGAGGGGCGCGGACATCAGATCCAGCTTGAGGAGTCAACACCAGTCCAGCTTGAAGTCAAAGTGGAGGTAACCAGCACAGGCATTGCTGGCAACCAGGACCTCAGTGAAGGTAGAAGGCCGGAAGCACTGGGATGAATGTACCCTGCTACTATCTTGGGCAAAAGACGGGGTCACAAATCAGAAAGGAAAAATCGTGGATCAAGCTTCTGATGCCCAGCCAAGAGTCACAGACCGACCAGGAAGGCGAGAAAGTTTTTGCTTGAGGTAACCCCCTTTGAAACAAGGGTTGCTTCAGAGATCCTAGCATCAGGCCTCTGAATCTTGGTCCTAAAGTGCCTGTAAAGTTTTCACCTTTGTTGGCCAAGAGATATGGCCCCAACGAAAGAGCAGTGTGCCAGTAGAGCAATACAGGAGTTAGGGAAGGACTTGAGTTCAGGGTACAGGTGCTGTGTCTCTGGTGCCTGTTACATTGAAATGAAGGAAACTGGTGCACTGCCTGAGACACTGGACAGGATCGCTGAGCGCATTTGTCCTGGTGGGTGATTGCCCTATCCTGAAAGAAGAAACTTTTCCCTTGAAACTAGGCCATGATTCCTGAGTTACGAGTTGTGCAGCTCCACCGTGGGAACAACAAGAGCCTGCCTGTGAGGCTCAAACGGACACAGGGAGAAGACTCCCCTCTGGTTGGTTGAACAGCGGCTTTAATTTCCCAAGGACTTCTTTTTCTTTTTTTTGTTGAGAATTTACCCCATTGATCGTCCCATTTTTGAGGAGGAGCAACCCTTTGCAGCTCTTCGTCCTAATTCTCATGGTCCTGTGTAGTCCTCCTAGTCCTCTGGATCCAGGATCATTTTTGTAAATAATATGTCTGACTTCTTTAATGTTTGTATTGGGTATAATGATAGATACTCTAGCCCTCATAAAGGAAACACTGGAAAAGTCTAGCGAAAATGTTTTTGAAGTTGAAATTGATGGTAACTGAAATGCATAGGAGCCTTGAAAATGTTTTTACTGGATGGTTCTAGGATTTGCTTAGGACTAGAAAGCTAACAGTTCTGTTTCTGATAATAGTAATTACTCTCTCCTGCTATCTGTATGACCCAATTCTCTGTTCCCTTTGTATTTCTGCTTATACCTTATACATACCCGCTTAACAATATTTAGAATGAGAAATGCCCACCTAGCAATGAATTAGGATATTTATGAAAAAAAAAATAATAATAATAATTTAAAAATTAATTTGCATATTTTTCATTTTTCCTACTGGATTATGGGAGATGTCTTCAGCTAACGCTAAAAGGGTCGTCTGTCGTACATTGGATGCGATTAAATTAGCGTTTGCAGAATCCATCTGGTATTTAGAGGCTATCTTGTACATCTTATGGAATCCATTTTGTATTTCTGGCAGCCATTTTGTTTACCCTTGTGCTCTGTTTAAAGGACTGGCTATACTTAGACTCTGCTACCCAGCACATGCGCAGGAATATCTAATTGTCCATGCATCTGTTTTTAGTCTGTAACTATCAGGTTGTTTCTACCAGAGTCAGCAACTGCTAGCTCCTCCTTTACTGTCGACTGTGCATTTCTGTATGACCATCTATGTATGTAACTCTTCTCATGTATGCTTGTACCGCCCTCTTTCTGAGCCCCTGTGTGGGTATAAAAGACCCATGGTTCTTCTACTCTGTGTGCTACCTTCATTCAGCACCACAGGGTGCTGGGTGAATGTGGTTCCACCTCATGAGGTTTATTAAACTCTGTATTTTCTATTATAGTTTCTGTGCCAACTTCTTTCCAATAGTCTGAGGACTCTGTGCAGAGAAGGGCGAACCCCTTGCACTGGTAGGCCTAGCCGAGGCCTATTTTCTACAGCCCTGGGTATCTGAGATACCACTTTACAAGGGACTGATAGGCAAATAAATACACCAAACAGGTGTAGACCAATCTTACTATGCTTTACTATAGAGCACATGCACTTTACACTGGACAGCAGTGATAAAGTGCCCAGAGTCCTAAAACTACCAACACCAGGTCAGTAAATATACAAGGAGGAAGGCAAAAAGTTCAGGGATGACCCTGCAAAAAGGGCCAAGTCTAAGAACTCCCAATACACTATGTCCCCTATTACTTGGGCGAGCCCTTGCTATGTATAGTATGCACTCAGTGTTTAGAGTTGCACCCTCCAGAAACCTATGCCCCATTAGGTTTATAAGACCCTACTAAACACAATCTCTGCTAAATGCGCAGACTCCGTAGAGCTGACTCGCTCCAGATACGCAAGCACCATTAGATGGGCAAGACTGTACAATGCATAGTCAGTGCTCAGAACAGAGACTGTGGGTACTGCGCACCCCATCTAGAGACCTAAGCCCCACTAAGTGGTCCACCCCTCCTAAACACTAACTGTGCAGACTGTGTGTTGAGCTCACTCCCTCCAGACAAGCAGGTGCTATTAGGATGAAAAACCCCTACTATGCCTGGTCAGCACTGAGTGCATCATCTGTGCATGGAGCCCTCTTCCTCCAGTGCCTTAACCCCCATTAGGTGTGCAAGCCTCCACAATACACAGTCATTGCTGAGTGTACTGACTTTGTGTAGAAACCACTCCCTAGAGAGACACAAGTCTCATTGGGTCGACAAATTCCTATTGTGTCCAGTTAGCGCACAGTGTGCAGACCAAGGTGCCGATCACGATCCGGTACAAAATGTCCCCGTACGACTCGTATCGGGTCTTTTTACCGTACGAATCGTACAAGTGCCGTACGAACTGGCAATCACGATTCGCATGGTAAAAAGTCCATACGACCCGCACCGGGAATCATTCCCCACACGTCCTCGGGTCGGAAAATGTGTCCGACACGTCCTCGGACGATTTACCTTACAAACGTAAAAATCCAAGTCCGACCGAGGAATCACGATCCATCCCGTGCGTCCGAGCCTACAACCGTATGGAAAAAACACCGTCCGCACCGAACACCAATAGCAACCATGGAGACATGTGCCCGCATACGCGCCCAACACTCCCCCCAGCCCCCGTACGTCCGACACGTACCCCCCGTATATGTATACCCCCACCCGTCTATGTACACCCCAGTACGTTCCAGTCGTACCCCCACCCCAGTACGTGTCGTACCACCGTCTATGTACACCCCCCCACCCCTGTACGTGTCGTACCACCGTCTATGTACACCCCAGTACGTTCCAGTCGTACCCCCACCCCAGTACGTGTCGTACCACCGTCTATGTACACCCCCCCACCCCTGTACGTGTCGTACCACCGTCCATGTACACCCCAGTACGTTCCAGTCGTACCCCCACCCCAGTACGTGTCGTACCACCGTCAATGTACACCCCCCCACCCCTGTACGTGTCGTACCACCGTCTATGTACACCCCAGTACGTTCCAGTCGTACCCCCACCCCTGTACGTGTCGTACCACCGTCAATGTACACCCCCCCACCCCTGTACGTGTCCTACCACCGTCTATGTACACCCCAGTACGTTCCAGTCGTACCCCCACCCCAGTACGTGTCGTACCACCGTCAATGTACACCCCCCCACCCCTGTACGTGTCGTACCACCGTCCATGTACACCCCAGTACGTTCCAGTCGTACCCCCACCCCAGTACGTGTCGTACCACCGTCAATGTACACCCCCCCACCCCTGTACGTGTCGTACCACCGTCTATGTACACCCCAGTACGTTCCAGTCGTACTCCCACCCCAGTACGTGTCGTACCACCGTCTATGTACACCCCCCCACCCCTGTACGTGTCGTACCACCGTCTATGTACACCCCAGTACGTTCCAATCGTACCCCCACCCCAGTACGTGTCGTACCACCGTCAATGTACACCCCCCCACCCCTGTACGTGTCGTACCACCGTCAATGTACACCCCCCCACCCCTGTACGTGTCCTACCACCGTCTATGTACACCCCAGTACGTTCCAGTCGTACCCCCACCCCTGTACGTGTCGTACCACCGTCTATGTACACCCCAGTACGTTCCAGTCGTACCCCCACCCCAGTACGTGTCGTACCACCGTCTATGTACACCCCCCCACCCCTGTACGTGTCGTACCACCGTCCATGTACACCCCAGTACGTTCCAGTCGTACCCCCACCCCAGTACGTGTCGTACCACCGTCAATGTACACCCCCCCACCCCTGTACGTGTCGTACCACCGTCTATGTACACCCCAGTACGTTCCAGTCGTACCCCCACCCCTGTACGTGTCGTACCACCGTCAATGTACACCCCCCCACCCCTGTACGTGTCCTACCACCGTCTATGTACACCCCAGTACGTTCCAGTCGTACCCCCACCCCAGTACGTGTCGTACCACCGTCAATGTACACCCCCCCACCCCTGTACGTGTCGTACCACCGTCTATGTACACCCCAGTACGTTCCAGTCGTACCCCCACCCCTGTACGTGTCGTACCACCGTCAATGTACACCCCCCCACCCCTGTACGTGTCCTACCACCGTCTATGTACACCCCAGTACGTTCCAGTCGTACCCCCACCCCAGTACGTGTCGTACCACCGTCAATGTACACCCCCCCACCCCTGTACGTGTCGTACCACCGTCTATGTACACCCCAGTACGTTCCAGTCGTACCCCCACCCCTGTACGTGTCGTACCACCGTCAATGTACACCCCCCCACCCCTGTACGTGTCCTACCACCGTCTATGTACACCCCAGTACGTTCCAGTCGTACCCCCACCCCAGTACGTGTCGTACCACCGTCAATGTACACCCCCCACCCCTGTACGTGTCGTACCACCGTCCATGTACACCCCAGTACGTTCCAGTCGTACCCCCACCCCAGTACGTGTCGTACCACCGTCAATGTACACCCCCCACCCCTGTACGTGTCGTACCACCGTCCATGTACACCCCAGTACGTTCCAGTCGTACCCCCACCCCAGTACGTGTCGTACCACCGTCAATGTACACCCCCCCACCCCTGTACGTGTCGTACCACCGTCCATGTACACCCCAGTACGTTCCAGTCGTACCCCCACCCCAGTACGTTCCTGGCGCACCCCCAACACAACCTCCTAAGTACGGAGCGCACCCCATGCCCCAACATCACAACCGCATGTACGAGTCGTACAAAGCCACACACAAGGACCAAATCGTACAACCAAATGGCCCATGTACACACCGTACACACGCTCAAAACGCACGTACACAACAAGGACAAAACAAAACAACTCAACAGTACACCATTCGAAAGGCACACAGCCACTAAACATGGCCAACAACCACTAAAATAACACAATCACTGACCTGCAACTGTCAAAAACAAACAGAGGCCCAATACACCACCACTCCTTATAACACACCCACCCAAAATTCAAACACTGCCACACCCACCCATGGACCAATAAAAAGGGCCCACACACACAAACCATGAGCCTTTGCAACAGACCCACTGCTGCCAGACACCACAGAACCAGACTACAAGCGACACCACATCTTACACTTGCACACCTTCACACGACCACCCTCACAAACACCCTCTCATCACATTCACACACACACACAACCATCCACACCCCCCCCCAACATCCACACACCCCCCACACCCACACCATCCCCACCCACACCCCTCACCATGCCCACTACCAAGAATCCAAAGTTCAGTCACCGAGAGTTGGAGGTCCTTGTTGATCAAATCCTCAGAGTCGAGCCACAGATCTTTGGAACATTGGTCAGAAGCACCAGCCAGGCAGCCAAAACAGCCATGTGGCAGACCATCGTCGATGCTGTGAATGCTGTTGCGGACACCAGGAGGACCAAGCAGGATTGCCAGAACAGGTGGTACGATCTGCGGAGGAGGGTCAGAGCCAAGAGACAGGAGGAACACGACCAGGCCAACGCCACCGGAGGAGGGCCCTCCCGCAGACCCGTACAGTACCATCCCTGGGAGGAGAGGGTGATGGCCATACTGCCGGTGGAGGCAGTTGAAGGAGTAGAAGGACTCCGAGACCCGGGTGAGTACACAAACAACGCACCTCACATGGGGGGAACTGCAACCACAACCAAAATTAATAACAGGCACGCAAACACCACAAGCCATCGCATTACTCAACCACACTCCATGAGCAGGCACATGCCACTGCTGCCACCATGCCCCATGCACCCAGCTGGACAATGTCAAGTCACAGGCCACAGAAGACAACAACACATGACACGGTAACCCGGATGGCGGGAGTGTGGGCACCAAGAATCACATAGTGCGACTCCAAAGCAGACAACAATGCCCTCTGCCCATATGGCCTAGGTCACAGCCAGACAAACACTGTGTCCCAACACAGGAATGACTTGCCAGCAAATGGCGGATGCCTTGCATCAACACATGGGGGTGAAGGCACTGTTTTGCACATGCCAGCAGCTAATGAACAGCCAACAGTGTGAAAGAGTGGCAGCACACACCACCACAGCAGCAGCGCACAGACACACAGCAGACAAAATGGGTGCCTGGAGATCAGAAACAAACTCACATCAACAGGCCAAGGGCCACTCAAAGATCTGCTAACAGTGTGTGCCCAGGAAGCAGGGCCAAGGTGACAGAGGGTGACACACGGAGGGAGGGAGAGGGGGACACAGAGGGAGGGAGAGGGGGACTGAGAGGGAGGGAGACACAGGAAGATGGACAGAGGGAGGAGGCTGACACACAGAGGGAGGGAGAGGGGGACAGAGAGGGAGGGAGAGGGGGACAGAGAGGGAGGGGGACACAGGAAGATGGACAGAGGGAGGAGGCTGACACACAGAGGGAGGGAGAGGGGGACAGAGAGGGAGGGAGAGGGGGACAGAGAGGGAGGGATACACAGGAAGATGGACAGAGGGAGGAGGCTGACACACAGAGGGAGGGAGAGGGGGACACAGAGGGAGGGAGAGGGGGACAGAGAGGGAGGGGGACACAGGAAGATGGACAGAGGGAGGAGGCTGACACACAGAGGGAGGGAGAGGGGGACAGAGAGGGAGGGAGAGGGGGACAGAGAGGGAGGGAGAGGGGGACAGAGAGGGAGGGAGACACAGGAAGATGGACAGAGGGAGGAGGCTGACACACAGAGGGAGGGAGAGGGGGACACAGAGGGAGGGAGAGGGGGACACAGAGGGAGGGAGAGGGGGACAGAGAGGGAGGGAGAGGGGGACAGAGAGGGAGGGGGACACAGGAAGATGGACAGAGGGAGGAGGCTGACACACAGAGGGAGGGAGAGGGGGACAGAGAGGGAGGGAGAGGGGGACAGAGAGGGAGGGAGAGGGGGACAGAGAGGGAGGGAGAGGGGGACAGAGAAGGAGGGAGACACAGGGAGAGCAAATCAGTCCTTTGGTGTGTGGGAATGTCTGCTCGTCAGCAGGTGGACTGCGTGCATGTAGACAAGGGTGCCCAGTGCCAGAACCCCCCCTCTTCATCATGGCAAAACGCAGGGCCATGTTACAACCTGTACACGAGCACAAGGACAGCCACCTGCATCATATGAGTGTGTGGATCCACTCCATGTGCACATGTACAGTGCTACAAGGAAGGCGCAAACGCATAGCTCGGCACACATGCACACTCCACTGCTGACTGCAGTCACACTTGACGCAGCAAGTAAGACTGTGCCACACATAGTTAAAGGGGCCAAATTGGTGCCCAAGGGACACACACATGCACAAGTGCACTGTGAGTGGAATGCAAGACAGATCCTAATTCCAAGAGGAAATGTGCCAACTTTGTAACGGATGAAACATGGATGTTGCATGGATCAAAATTAACATTGTCTCTCTCACACACAGGTCAACGTCGTGCTGCACCCCCCAACACTGGGGGGGAACACTCACAGGACCCGGATCTGCAGGAGACCGATCCCACCGGCAGCGACCACTCTCACCACTCTGCGGACGACCCCGACCGACCTGGCCCCTTTGGTGTCCAACCACCTGCAGCACCTGCGTCAGGTACAACCGTGCCAACCACCACCCCCACTCCTGCCACATCCCAGGAGACACCCAGGATCCCTGCCCCAACACCACAATGCAGCCAGGCTCGCCAGGAGGGACACGGTGTCCCGGGCACCCAGGAGGAGGCAGGCGACAACGCCAATGCCACCCCTCAGGGGTCCCGGAGACCCCATGTGCCCACAAGTGCAGGCCAGACGCAAGTGGGCAGGGGTGGTGGGAGTGGAGAGCGGCGGAGGCGCGAGCCTGACCAGTTGGCTGGGGATCCGGTATTTTCCCATGTCCGTAACATCCTGGACTCATACCGGCAGGACACCACGGGCATGGCCCAGGTTGTGTCCGTCCTCGAGGGGATCAAGGTCCAGCAGGCCCAGCAACATGCGGAGCTAATAGCCTGTCTACAGCTACACCAACGGAGGATGGAGGACAGACAGGCTGAGCAAGTGACGGCGTCCCAGGGGATTCACGCTGAACTCCGTCGGATGGCCGACACCATGGCCGACCCTCCCTGTGCCAGAAGGCGGAGAACATCACCACCCACAGGGAGGGATCATGAGGAGGAGGAGGAAACATCCGACGGAGCATCCCAGACGTCGTCACGGCCTGCTGCTGAGGTTCCCCGCAGGAAGCCGGGTCGTCCACGGAAAGGACCGTGAGGGTGGCTGCTACATCACCATCTCCCAGGACACCTGGCCTGGCACCTGGCCCACTGGAGCAACAGCATCACAGCATCAAGAGACATTCTCTGCCACATGGCCCTGCTGGTCACTGGCTGACCAATGTTGACAAAGACTGTGGCATGGACTCTGAGGATTTCCAATGGCAAGGACACCAACTCCCCTACTGAACTTTGGATTCCCTAATCCCGGAAAGGCCCTCACTTGGCCCCCCCCCCCCAATAATAAATCACACTATTAAGAGTAGATGCCTGCTGGTAGCATTATTACCTAACATGTGTCTTGTACAGTCTAAACATGCCTGAGTCATCTGTTCACTTCAACCATCCACACCCTGGGGCCTGAGTCTGGCACAGGACACATGGGTCACAGTTTTCTAGGCAAGACAGACATGGAGCACCATACACACCCGTGATGGTCAGAACCAGCTGAGGGGGTGGCCGAACAACCGTGCTGACAGACACATTGAGTACAGCAACAGTCATGCGCAGAGGTCAGGGATCCTGGCCCGTGTCCTGGGGGGCACCCAGGTACGTGTAGACAGGTGGCAGAACCATGTCCTGCAAGCTTGAGTCCGGTGGATGCAGAGAATGGGGTCATGGACAACGTTGGATGCATGGGGATGGCACATGTCACAATACCCACACAGTCATGGACATCATGCCCATTACACAGTCTCAGCACACACACACAGCTTGCATATTGCCACTCGACACATTGACACATGGCCACAATCAGGGAATACCATGCCAGACATGCAGGATGCACCGTGCCAACACACCAGCATTGACTGAGAAGAGGCACCTTGGAGGCATAGGGACACCTTTAATAGTCATGTGTTTGGGATTGCAGAGGCAACTTGAAGTACACATGAACACATCATGTGGAGTAACATGTGGCTCCAACACTGGCACCCCCCTTCTGCAGCACAAATGCGTGATAGCCATGGAACTGGCACACAAGTGTCGGATAATAGCTAAATACCCACAGCTGCTCACGGAGAGCCTGCCATACACCATACATCCGCTGATGTGGAAGTCCCACGCCATGTCAAGACAATGTTAACCGTATGTGTCCGAGGGCAGTGTCACACACATTGATGCCTTCATCACAATCCACCATCCCATCACTGATGACTGACAACCAGGCAGCCCATCTATTCAGGTGTACCCAGCTGCATGTCGTGTCCCATGGGGATGCCACATGTCTGCAGAGGACCCAAACCCCGACCGGGGCAGTGTGCACACATCGTGAACAACTGCCACACCCAATACACCCCAGATGCATCCCTTACCCCATGGAGACTTCCAAACGTGTCCGTGCCTGTAACGCTGAGTCAGCCCACGATGCCATGTCCATGAGGAATAGCAGTGCCACAACAATGCAACCAGCAAACGGCATGCGCAGGTACCTGGGGAAGAGAGACACACAAGAAGTCAGCCACAAGAAGCACAGCCACTTGCATGTGCATGTACTCGACACATGTATGTATGACAACATGCTAGGTCACAATTATGTCTGGGGAAATACTACCATCACTGCCACCATCACTCCAGTGACACACCCACACACACCTCTGACCCACGTGCCATACATGCAGGTGGAGACACACATCACAACGCATGCCACACGGGGACCAATGCGTGCACACTCAGACCCTGGTACTCACCACTAAGCAAAGAAGTCGCGTATGAGCCGAGTCCGGATGTCCTCTTGCGGCTCCACATCCTCCACATCACTAGCCCCATTGCCAAGCCCTTCGTCCTCCACGGGTGGATGGTCCTCGTCATCTTGATCCAGGATGAGGGGCACAGCTCTTTCAACTGCCATGTTGTGCAGCATGCAGCAGACCATGAAGATCTTGCAGACCTTCGCCGGGGCATATGGGAGTGCGCCGCCGGTCTTGTGGAGGCACCGGAATCGGCTCTTCAGCATGCCAAACGTCCTCTCTATCACTCGCCTTGTCCGGCCATGGGCGGTGTTGTAGCGGAGCTGGGCCGGCGTGATGGGGTTGCGGAGAGGTGTCAGCAGCCAAGGCATGTTTGGATATCCAGCGTCCCCTAAATGGAAAGCACATGGATATCGTTAGAACAGGCGAAGCGGTAGTGCTGCTCGGCCAAACAGAATACAGGACAGACAGACTGTACCCACCAACAACACATGCACGTTCGTTGCGCAGCTGCATCATCATATCAGGCATCCCGCTACGCCTCATGATGTAGGCATCGTGTGCTGATCCTGGAAAACGAGCACAGACATGTGAAATCACCATGTTGGACAGACACACCACAAGGGCATTGATGGAGTGGTAGTGCTTCCGATTGCGGTACGCCACCTCCCGTGCGTGTGGTGGTACCAAACCTACATGTGTCCCATCTATGGACCCAATGACATGGGGCATCCCTCCCAGGGCATAGAAACCACGTTTGACCTCAGTCATCTGTTCAGGGGTTGGGAACTTGATGAAGTCATCCAGGTGAATCAACATGGCCTCCAAGAAATCATGCAGCACACCGCTGAACATGCTCTGGGACATGCCACCAACATGAGCTATGGTATATTGGAAGGTACCCGTGGCAAGGAAATGTAGGGCAGCCATTACCTTCAGCTGGGGTGTCAGTGCCGTAGGATACCTGTGCTGCGGTTGCAGGTGTGGTGCCAGTCTCGCCGTCAGCTCCAGAATCAACGGTTGGGTGAAGCGGTAGAGCCGGATCCTGTCATTCTCCTGCATGGTGGCCAAGTCTGGAATTCTTCGGGCAACAGGAGGCGCTCTGCAGTAATTTGGAAGTGACAAGGAAGAGTGAGTGCACTACGACAACAACTCATGTCTACTGAGCACATGTAAATCTGCAAATACACACATGCCACATAGTGAGTCAGGCATGTGCTACATGCCCAGGACACGTATGGATGCAAGGTGACACTCCTTCCAAGACCCAGCTACACACGGTGATTGAGAACCTCCCCATGCCACGCCATGGGAATAGCTGTGTCCCAGTGCAAGTGAACAGCCCGACGCAAGACAGAAGTGACATACACCCACACATCAGCAGAAGTAGGATGCCGATTGTAGAGACTGGTAGCGGAACACCGGAGCCACAGGTCACATGACATTACACTAGGCCTGCCCACACACCTTGCCATGAAGGTGCACATGTCATGACTCACCACACATTCCTTGTGAGGATGCTGACATGGCCTTGTCACGCTACTCCGTGTCCCATGCATACATGTGCACCTCACATCAGATACCACATGTGGCATGGTGTGCGGAACAGTGTGCAATGACAATCTACACACAGACACATGTTGGTTGCTGCAACGGCTGCAGCTTTTGAGGGTGCTACAACATCAACCTGATGTAAATCCCGGACACATAAATGACATAGTCACATTGTGCACTGTGGGTAGTGACAAGTCAGGTGTCATGACCCCTGTACCGGGCATCATGGGACACTTCCGTGTGTTGGTGTCCGTGCCATGCCAGTGACGCTCACCCCAAGTGCGCAGTACGACATGCACACATGTCAAAGGAGTCAAGGGCATGCCTGGCACACATTGCACCCTCACACAGTACACCTGTACACATCTCATCATACATCTGGTGCCTCCTCCACTCAGGAGGCATGTTCCACATCACAGCCTGTCACACCTGTGCCCCACACATGTAGTAATGCACAGACGATGCCTTGATGTCCATTCCTGGACAAGTATGTCCATCCATGGACAAGTATGTCCGCACTATTCCTACCTGTGTGTCGACTATCACCACAGTGATGTGTACAAACCGGCGTACTGCTGCTAAGAGGGCCTGTGTATGTTCCCCAATCACTGTGGGAGTGCTGCCGTATGTGTACCCATCGTGATGGCGAGCGTACAGGCATTTGTACGGTCCGTACCACAACGAGTACGCATACGCGTGCAGACCCATAGTGATAGTGAGCGTACATGCGAGTGTACGGCCCTCTCACTATGGGTCTGCACGCGTATGCGTACTCGTTGTGGTACGGACCGTACAAATGCCTGTACGCTCACTATCACTATGGTTCTGCACGCGTATGCGTACTCGTTGTGGTACGGACCGTACAAACGCATGTACGCTCACTATCACTATGGTTCTGCACGCGTATGCGTACTCGTTGTGGTACGGACCGTACAAACGCATGTACGCTCACTATCACTATGGGTCTGCACGCGTATGCGTACACGTAGTGGTACGGACCGTACAAATGCCTGTACGCTCACTATCACTATGGTTCTGCACGCGTATGCGTACACGTAGTGGTACGGACCGTACAAACGCATGTACGCTCACTATCACTATGGGTCTGCACGCGTATGCGTACACGTAGTGGTACGGACCGTACAAATGCCTGTACGCTCACTATCACTATGGTTCTGCACGCGTATGCGTACACGTAGTGGTACGGACCGTACAAACGCATGTACGCTCACTATCACTATGGTTCTGCACGCGTATGCGTACACGTAGTGGTACGGACCGTACAAATGCCTGTACGCTCACTATCACTATGGTTCTGCACGCGTATGCGTACACGTAGTGGTACGGACCGTACACTCGCATGTATGCTCACTATCACTACGGGTACACAGACCCATAGTGATAGTGAGCGTACAGGCATTTGTACGGTCCGTACCACAACGAGTACGCATACGCGTGCAGAACCATAGTGATAGTGAGCGTACATGCGTGTGGACGGTCCGTACCACTACGTGTACGCATACGCGTGCAGACCCATAGTGATAGTGAGCGTACATGCGAGTGTACGGCCCTCTCACTATGGGTCTGCACGCGTATGCGTACTCGTTGTGGTACGGACCGTACAAATGCCTGTACGCTCACTATCACTATGGTTCTGCACGCGTATGCGTACTCGTTGTGGTACGGACCGTACAAACGCATGTACGCTCACTATCACTATGGTTCTGCACGCGTATGCGTACTCGTTGTGGTACGGACCGTACAAACGCATGTACGCTCACTATCACTATGGGTCTGCACGCGTATGCGTACACGTAGTGGTACGGACCGTACAAATGCCTGTACGCTCACTATCACTATGGTTCTGCACGCGTATGCGTACACGTAGTGGTACGGACCGTACAAACGCATGTACGCTCACTATCACTATGGGTCTGCACGCGTATGCGTACACGTAGTGGTACGGACCGTACAAATGCCTGTACGCTCACTATCACTATGGTTCTGCACGCGTATGCGTACACGTAGTGGTACGGACCGTACAAACGCATGTACGCTCACTATCACTATGGTTCTGCACGCGTATGCGTACACGTAGTGGTACGGACCGTACAAATGCCTGTACGCTCACTATCACTATGGTTCTGCACGCGTATGCGTACACGTAGTGGTACGGACCGTACACTCGCATGTACGCTCACTATCACTACGGGTACACAGACCCATAGTGATAGTGAGCGTACAGGCATTTGTACGGTCCGTACCACAACGAGTACGCATACGCGTGCAGAACCATAGTGATAGTGAGCGTACATGCGTGTGGACGGTCCGTACCACTACGTGTACGCATACGCGTGCAGACCCATAGTGATTTTGAACGTAGGCATGCATGTACGGGCCGTTGCCATGCATTTGGGGTGCCCTAGGGCCCGGAAACGCACCGTACCTGTGTGTGATTCTCCTAATTACATAGGGGACAAGTATTAAGGCCTACATGCATGCTGGTCGTCATGGCGACCAGGTTCAAATTTCGATTTTGTTCTGGAAGGTGCACAGCAGAAGTCAGTTGGAATTCTTCTACTTTGTTGCAATGTGTTTGTGGGGCTGACATCATGCAGGAGAATGAAACCGATAGAGAACCCACAGACTGCTAGGTTTGAAGGGATTGGTGGAAACATAGGATGCAAATGTGAGTGACCAATCACTCTGTACTCCTGTGCATGAGACTGGGCAGAAGGCCACATATAAGGCAGCCAGGTCCCATGAGGGATTACTTGCCTGCACATCTTTGCATTTGTCGACCAAGCTGCTGCTACTGATTCCCTGGAACCATGTCAAGGGCTGTGGAGAGGACACAGCCATTCACCCTGGAGGAGAACATGGCTCTGCTGGATGTGATCCTCCCACAGTACCCCATGCTGTATGGGCGACCAGGGTATCAGGTGAGTGCATAGGCCACTGCCACAGACTGTCCCTATGTTGTGACTGTGTCTTCAGGCATTGTGTCCCGGTGTGACACACATGCCATGTACTGTCGGGGGGGTACCAGGGGGGGGGGGCCTGATGTCTCCCAGCAGTGCCCTGAGACAGGAGGGGTGTGTGCAGAGTCCTCCCAGCAGTGCCCTGAGACAGGAGGGGTGTGTGCAGAGTCCTCCCAGCAGTGCCCTGAGACAGGAGGTGTGTGTGCAGAGTCCTCCCAGCAGTGCCCTGAGACAGGAGGGGTGTGTGCAGAGTCCTCCCAGCAGTGCCCTGAGACAGGAGGTGTGTGTGCAGAGTCCTCCCAGAAGTGCCCTGAGACAGGAGGTGTGTGTGCAGAGTCCTCCCAGCAGTGCCCTGAGACAGGAGGGGTGTGTGCAGAGTCCTCCCAGCAGTGCCCTGAGACAGGAGGTGTGTGTGCAGAGTCCTCCCAGAAGTGCCCTGAGACAGGAGGTGTGTGTGCAGAGTCCTCACAGAAGTGCCCTGAGACAGGAGGTGTGTGTGCAGAGTCCTCCCAGCAGTGCCCTGAGACAGGAGGGGTGTGTGCAGAGTCCTCCCAGCAGTGCCCTGAGACAGGAGGGGTGTGTGCAGAGTCCTCCCAGCAGTGCCCTGAGACAGGAGGTGTGGGTGTGATGCACAGTGTGAGCCTTGATCATTGATTGTGACATTGCCATCATTCCACCTGAGTACCCACTATGGCACGTACTGCCTTTTCCCTCACCAGAGGATGATGTCCCTATGACAGAGGTGCAATGCGTTGGCTGCATTACATGCCATGTAGTAACCAGCTATTATGTTCACATATGTCTCTCTGTGACATGTGGCTGGTGTATTGATGTGGTGTCACTTGTACTTCCTCACAGGTAGGCGCCACTGCCAAGGAGCAGATCTGGCTGACCGCCGTCAGTGCCGTGAGGCGTGTGGATGGTCGGAGGCGGAGCCTGTCCCAGGTGAGGAAACGCTGGCAGGATATCCGGTGCTGGACGCGGAGGATTGCACGGCTCCTGCTGGGGGACTCACCTGAGAGCCACAAGAACCGCGGCCGCCGCCGTCTGACCCACCTCCACAGGCGTGTGCTGCCGGTGGTCTTTCCAGACCTGGAGAGGCGCTTACAGGCGATGCAGCAGGCGGAAGGGGGTAGGTACATGTGCGTTTGTTGTGTGTCACCGGCATTTGTAAGGGCACAGTGGCATTAATTCACTGGCAGGGTTTAAAGGTGCTGTGCCCATCCAGTTTGCCCAAGTGTAGCGCTGCGCCCCTGCCACCCTTCCCCTCCTTGCAATGTGTTCCCTGGTCTGTGTGTAGTCACTCCTTCACAAGGTAATGTAGGCTGGCGCTTTGTCCACGAGAACAATGACTGTAGCATCATGGGTGGTGGTGGTGTGTAACAGGTTGTGGGACCTTGCCTGTGAACTGTCAAGTTCACTGCATGTGGGTTCCATGTCAGTTGGCACTGATGCTGGCTCCAGACATGGGAGTTGGTCTCTCATGTGTCATGCCTTACAGCGCGCATGTCCTATGTAGTGGCCTGTGACATGATGTGCATGAGTGTGCGCTACGCATAGTGCAGGGATGGTGACGTGTGTAGCAGTCATTCCCATTCAGTAGCATGTAGTTGCGTGCCCAATACTGTCCCCTGGGGCACCTTATCCTCAGTGTTGTTTGTGTCATCATCAACGTGGACACTCTCACTGTCTACAGCGTAGGTTGTGCTCTGTGCCATTGTCCCCTGTCACCATGTATATAGACGTGCTATTATGTACAGGTGTCCACTGTGCAGCCTGACCTGATTGTCCCTCTTCATACTCACAGTTGCCAGTGCCTGTGTGTCTTGTTATACTCATCTGAGGATGGGCACTGGTACCTCATTATTTGTACAGGCGCACCTTTGCTGTTTTGCGTCCAATCTTGCCTTTTGCCTGCCACTGTGTTTATCACCCAGACTATGAGATGTTGGTGCCACCTGTGTCTCAGCAATTAGCATCGTGTGGGGGTTGCTTGGGGCGGGCAATGCCTATGTGTCAAATCCTGATTCCTAATTGCTGGGTCTGGACAGTGTGTGATGTTACTGGACACACACGCAAGGTGCAGTGACCGAGTTATGTTGGGCATGTTTGCAGCATTACCTATGCAGCATGTGTCTCAAGTTCATGGATATTGTCCCTGGTCATAGGTATTTTCACAAACGCTGTGTGGTGCAGAGGCAGTGCAGGATTGTCCCCAGGGCCTGGGTGCTATGTCAGACTCCGTTTCCTGTCATCAGCTATTGTCTCATGCTCTCCATGGTATTTCAGTGGCATGGTGGCTCAACCAACTGTGTTTCATGCCCTACATCGGTACCTTGTTTTGCAGATGTTAGGGATCTGCCTCTTCAGGCTATGCAATGTTGACTATGTAGATTGGACTCATGTGACAGATGTGTACAGGTGTCTGATTAATTTCTGTCTCTCCACCCTGCCCACAGC
Organism: Triturus cristatus; assembly: GCF_964204655.1. NCBI lineage: Eukaryota > Metazoa > Chordata > Amphibia > Caudata > Salamandridae > Triturus > Triturus cristatus. Next base: position 1,205,716,548 of record NC_140591.1, on the reverse strand, counting down.
ATCGTCGGGGGACACAGAGGGAGACATGGACACGGACCAGGCGGAGGGACCGAGCACCAGTGGCAGCCGTGACATCGGGGCTGGCACATCGAGTGGGACAGAGGCGGAGGATAGTGTGGCCGAGGACCTGTCGACTGGCACATCAGACTACGAAGCTGACAGGTCCGAGGAGGATGTCTCAGGGTTGGCGGAGGCTGCACCAGCAGCTGACAGTGGAACAACACCTGCCACCGCCCCCTCAGTTCCCACCAACCGCCTCCCACTTGCTCGTGTCCCTTCCCAGCGTGCCCGGTCACCGCATGTCTCCTTCCTGCCAGGCACCGCACCCCCTGCCCCTGTCTCCACTGCTGCCGCCAATGCTGAGTCTATGGACATCCAGCGGCAAATGCAGGTTGGTCAGGCTGCGATCCTGAATGTCCTCCATTCCCACGGGAAAACCCTCACCAACATCGAGGCATTCTTGGAGGGCATTCATTCTTTGCAGGCTGACCAACGCAACTTGCTGAGGTCCCTAGACTCCACACTGACTGCAGCAGTGGGTCTCCTGCAGCGCGACCTCCCCCCACCTACCCCTGCCCCATCCACACTTCCCACTTCCATGCCTGTCCCACGTACACCCAGACGTCGGCATGCACCCACCACAACAGACACAGGCACCACACCAGCAGGGAAGGTCCACCGCACTCCTCCTGACACGCACACACAGGGTGAGATAGGCACACCCACTGGGTCGGGGGGCAAACGTGTGACACGCAGCCAGAGTGGGAGTCCGCATTCCACACAATCCACTCCCTCCAAATCCCCTCCCCTCAGCTCTCCTGGCCACATCTCCCCCAAGGACTCCTTCATGGCCGCTCTGTCCCCGAGCCCCACAGTTACGCCACCACGCAAGCGGTCAAGGAAGTCCTCGGTCAGGGTGGTTGAGTCTCCCCCCCTGTCTCCACCCTCCCCCGGTGGCGCTGCAACCCATCCCTCTGAACCCCCCCCCTCCTTGGGGCCTGAGGTCACTTCGGGTGCAGGGGACTCCCTGGAGGACCTTGCTAAGGTGTGTAGTGCCATCCTGGCCTCCGCCTTTGGCCATGACACACCCCCTGTGGTTGAGTCCTCCATCCCTGCACCCACAACACCGCCCCTTTGCCCTGATGTCCCTGCGGTGCCTGTTGCTTCCCCCCCCCCTGATGCCCTCACCAGTATGGAAGACGATGGCATTTGACTGTGCAGGCAAGGTAGGGGACACACATCCCACTGTGTCCCCCATGCAGCTGGGAATAATTGACTGCCCTATGGCCTTTGTTGACTTTGAACTGCCTTTGATCCACGGACATTGTGCTCATGCTGAATAAAGCTTATTTTTTTCTTCATTATCACACTCCTGCTATGGTGGTATTGGTGTTGGTGGGGCTGCTACATTGTTTTGGGTGGTGTTTAAGGCTTTGGGTGTGTGGGATTTGGAGTAGTGTTCTGCTCTTTGGGGCCACCCTAGGATCTGTGTGCCATCACAAGGTGTTGGCTAACTTCCTTAGGTCATGTCAGCAGTTACTGCATGGTTCAATTGTCCCAGGGTGTATTCCTTCCTCTGTGTACCCAGTTTCTTCCCTGCAGGGTGTTCCCAATGTTTAGCGCAGAGCTGTGTGTACATGAGCTGTGTGTGTGACGGAGCCCTTCTACTTTGGCCATGCATGCATGGCCATGTCTCCACCTGCAACAATCGTGGCATCCTTGGTGATCACTGTACTTGTGTGTGGAGTCAGTTGACATGAGTTCATGGGGACATGTTCCCTTGTAGGCAGTATGGATGTGGGTAATTGTGGCATCACACACATGTGTTACACCCCTCCTGGGTGTGGACACTGCTGGGAGGACTCTGCACACACACCTCCTGTGTCAGGGCACTGCTGGGAGGACTCTGCACCCACCCCTCCTGTGTCAGGGCACTGCTGGGAGGACTCTGCACCCACCCCTCCTGGGTCTGGACACTGCTGGGAGGACTCTGCACACACCCCTCCTGTCTCAGGGCACTGCTGGGAGGTCTCTGCACCCACCCCTCCTGTCTCAGGGCACTGCTGGGAGGTCTCTGCACCCACCCCTCCTGTCTCTGGGCACTGCTGGGAGGACTCACCACCCACCCCTCCTGTCTCAGGGCACTGCTGGGAGGACTCCACACCCACCCCTCCTGTCTCAGGGCACTGCTGGGAGGTCTCTGCACCCACCCCTCCTGTCTCAGGGCACTGCTGGGAGGACTCCACACCCACCCCTCCTGTGTCTGGGCACTGCTGGGAGGACTCTGCACCCACCCCTCCTGGGTCTGGACACTGCTGGGAGGACTCTGCACACACCCCTCCTGTCTCAGGGCACTGCTGGGAGGTCTCTGCACCCACCCCTCCAGTCTCTGGGCACTGCTGGGAGGACTCACCACCCACCACTCCTGTCTCAGGGCACTGCTGGGTGGACTCTGCACACACACCTCCGATTTCTGGATATGTGCGCTTGGCACATACACGGTGGGGTTACGCACACTGCATTAGAGGTGAGGGTACGAGTCTACTGACACTGGTGTGGTGGGGGTACGCTCCGTACGTCCGCGGGTGTGGGTACGGGTCGTACTTACACTGTTGGGCAGGGGGGTACGCTCCTTGCATTCGTGGGTGGGGGTTCGAGTCATACTTACACTGTTGGCATGGGGGGTACGCTCCATGCATACGCGGGTGGGGGTAGGGGTCGTACTTACACTGTTGGCATGGGGGGTACGCTCCATGCATACGCGGGTGGGGGTACGGGTCGTACTTACACTGTTGGGCAGGGGGGTACGCTCCGTACGTCCGCGGGTGGGGGTACGGGTCGTACTTACACTGTTGGCATGGGGGGTACGCTCCATGCATACGCGGGTGGGGGTAGGGTCCGTACATATCCGTCCCCACGCTATGTGATGCTTGTGCGGGCCGTACCCAGGCCTTTGCCACGTGGGTACGATCCGTCCCGCCATTGTTGGGGTGACGTGTGTGTGGGCGTGGTACGACTCGTACCCACGCTCTTGAGGCGTGGGTACGGGACGTACCTGTCTGGTTGTGTTGCCGGTTCGCGTGGTGACGGACTTCCGTTGTGGCGGTCGCTGGCTTATCAGGACACGCCCCCACCCCCTCGTGGTGACCAGGGCATGGGAGTCAGGTATGTCCAGGCCATGTGTAGTGTGTCACTCATGTGGTTGTTTTGTGGCCTGCCCTGGTCGTGCCACCCCCACCCCACCCCACTTTCCCCCCTCCCTTTGTTATTCTGACCTTCTGCGGCATCTGCGTCGTAACCTGTAGAGGAGGTGGACTGCTATGAGGGCAGGGATGACTCGTAGGTTCGGGTCCATGTCTGTCCGTCGCGTACTGGTACTCCTTGCTCGCGTCGTCCTGTCGCGTACGGGTCCTCCTTGATCGCGTCGTCCTGTCGCGTACGGGTCCTCCTTGGTGGCGTCGTCCTGTGTGTCCGTCACGTACTGGTCCTCCTTGTTCGCGTCGCCGTCTGTCCGTCGCGTACTGGTGGTCCTTGTTCGCGTCGTCCTGATTTCCCGGCAGTTTTTGGCTGCCGCAAAATATTCACCGTGCGGGGTGACGTCGGTGCGAATCGTGATTCCTGGGTCGTGAATGGCTGGCTGCGTGCGTCCCGACGTCAGGTCGGCGCTTTCCCGGATCGCATTGGTAGGTGTTTTTTGTTCGGTCGGTCTTTTTTACGATTCGTACGGTAATGGTGTACCCGTGCGAATCGTAATTCCATGTTTGTATATTTTGACAACCGGGTACGCGTCGGACGGAGAATATGCTCCGTCCGACGGTTCGTACCCGGTTTTTACCGGATTGTGATCGGCACCTATGTGTAAACTAGAACCACCGCACTCAGGCATCAAAGCCCCTTTAGGTGGGCAAGCTCCTACTATGCAGAGCCTATGCTCTCTGTGATGCTCTTCATGGAAAGCCCATTCCTTCCAGACACAAAAACCCAATTAGGTGGGAGAACCTCTAATGCGCTGTTTGTGCAGTTTTACGCAAAAAGCTCACTCCCTTCACAAACATAAGCTTTATTATGTACCGAAGGCCTACTTTGTCAAGTTAGGTATGTTAGTAATATTTTACTTCACGTTGACAAACACCTGAAAAAAAAAGCAAAGACTAAAGTGATATGATAGTTAGGCGTGGTATAAATGTGTTATGTTACATTAAAAATAAACAAAAAATTTACTGAAAAAAACAAAGGTTAAAAAATAATTAAAAAAAAACTAAGTTAAAGTGAGGTCATATAGAAAATACAAAAACACTGAACTAACTATTACTTGCACTGCTGCCATGCACAGCTTGTGACCCCACATATTACATCACTCATGACATGTTCAATGACATCATCATGGCATCACTGATGACATCCCAAAAGACATCATTGATGACATCACTGATGACATCATGATGGGATCATCCAAGTGTGTCAGTTTGCTACAGGCTTCGGATACTAAACAATATTTATTGAGCTACAACTAGAAGAAAGTATCAATAGCTTCACTGCAATGCAAATGCGGTTAGCACATTCAGGGCCACAAGTATAACATTCTAGAAGCGTGATTTCCTGATTGCGATTCTTACTGAATCAGAATTAGTAAATCGCAATTCATAATGTAAGAAAACATACATATATCAATGTTTTGCAACTGTTTTTCAGTCGGTATTTGGAAGGTGCGCCTTAAAAGAGCTCCCTTTAAATACCGAATCGCAAACACAAACTGCGATTCGGTAACATGATACCAAATCGCAATTTCTGTTTTGTACATACGTAAAAGCATTTTTGCGGTCTCAAGCGGCCCGCAAAACTCGTTTGTACATATGGCCCTTATAATATTTGGCACTCCCTAATACAGCAAAGTGTTAGGAAATGTTTATGTCCAAACATGCAGACAGCAGAGTCCATCATGGTGGGTTTGGACCCTAAAGAAGCACAAAGTAAAATACTTGATTCCAGAATATGTAAGAATGAATACAAATATGTCTCTACCACTAGCGCATATTTCTCCCGTGCTTAACTGTCCAGGTCACAAGAATGTTGCCATGACTTACATTTGCATTACTCCTGAATTCCAGAAGCAAGCTGAGTGTTAACAAGGATTACTTCTGGCATACTCCTGAAATTCATGAGAAAGCCAGTAAACCACAACTAAATTGCACCCACTCATACAGCAATTTATCGGATTATGGACTGATATAATTAATTTTTTTTTAAAAAGTACCCATAAAAAAGAACATTACCCCTGCCCCCGATGTCATCATTGCCTGTATGTAACACACTCGCCTAAGGAATCCCTGCCTTTCTCTGACGACACTATCTCTCCCCCCACCCCCCTTCGATGTGTTTTAAAAATATGAAGTTAATTAAAACCCTTAAAACCTCCTGCCCATTTAAAGTGATATACACCCGCTGTTACTCCTATTAGCTGCATGGCAGCAGGGCTTTTTTCCAATCCTCACGCTGAAGTGCGGTGAAGCAGCAGCAGAACCCTTTCGCTGAGCCTCTTTGCCTTTCAAAGGCTGATCTTCCCTTTGACAGGAAAGAGCATTAATAAACATGTAGCGACATCAAGAGGCTCGTCTGCTTCTGACTCCAGAGCCATGAAACGGCTCGGGAGAACGAGAGCTCCACTAAACGAGCATTAATGCGGGCCAAAAGCCGGCGCGTTTAGTGACGGAAAGCCGTGCTTTGTGTTGTCCATCACGAACTACATCAGACAGGAGGAAATCTCTTCAAAATAAATCGAAGTGGGCACAACATGCCCTCTGCCAGGAGAGATACTTTAGCTTTTAGTGCATCAGATCAATGTGCAGCACAATAAACAAATAAAAAATAAATACTTTTCGGACAATGTGGGGCAGATTTAAGAAGGCTTTTTACTGATGTTAAGGCGCAAAAGGAGATGCAAAACAGTGAAAAGTCTTGCATAGTTATTTTCGTACCATCCCAAATGCATTTCATGCTTGAAAGGTGCCCTTTTCATTGCATAAATTGTGCCAATGGGACGTTACATTGGTATAAATTGGGCAGATATCCCAGATACTCTAGTCTGAACGGGGGTTGTACCATGCAATTACTTCTCCTTGAAGCAGGCACTAACCTGGGGAAATATTTTTATTTTCCCAAACATTTTACACATTCTATTTGTGCTGCACTGCAAAGCACACAACCAACGTGTTGCAGTATTACAGTTGGTCCAGGCATTGGATTTTGTACAGGAAGGGTATGCTTCTAGTGCAAATCCTTTGATAGACATCACACACACTCCTCTAAACCACGGTGCAAAGTCTGTGTGTGGTGCTAAGCAGCCTCTTTGTGAAGCAGGACAGGGGAGGATGGCAGCAGGAGGCCATTAAACAATAATGGCTCTGAACAGCTTTCAATCCGTTGCTCAAAGAAACAACGTTGGTTCCTACGCTATATTGCACAAATAATTAATACATCTGGTTCTATGCATTTTAAAACTGTACTGTGGATTGTGGGATTTGTTAAATTACATACACTTGCACACAGTAACGGCTCCTCAAGGGAGTGTTGTGGGGCGGGGGAGGGGCAGGGTGGGGGTGAGGCTAGTAAGGTAAGTAAACAAATAAATAAATAAAACGAATTACATTGTGCACGCTGCAATGCCAATTAGGCCCATGTTACATAGTAACCCATTATGTATTCTGTCTCTTGTTCTTTGTTTTTACACGTAAATCTAAGTATATGCGTGTAGAGAGAGGGCGAGTGAGAGAATACATAATAGGTAATATGTAATATAGGCCTATATTGCTGAATGCAAAAAACACAACCAAATTCTATTTATCTTTTAGATTTTTTAAGTCATCTGAAATAATGACACTTCATTCAGCACTTTAGGAATCTCTTAGATATTTGAGGCATACTTCAGAGTGATTTTCTTAGATGACATATTGGTGCTTTCTGGAAATTTAAAGCAACAATACAAATATATGAAGTAGGTTTGGGGTAGGGTTCAACAACATTTATTATGTGCCAAAGTAGAGAAAGGTCTTTGAGTCTAACCAACTAACTTTCTTTCGTATCTCTGATCAGGTTATGTAAATGGACTCAAGTAAGATCAATGATGTATTGGAGTAGCCCAACCTACGTCTGTCAATCGGTTTCAGAATCTTTGGGGTTTTACCCATTATTCTGGCATTTTATCGATGAGCTTTTCCTGTTTGCATCATTTCTTACTAAGAAAGGCCAACCCTTTATTTAGGGAAAGAAACAAGAAGATTAATTATAATAACTCAAGCCTGACTTCACAACCCATCCAATCCTGCTCCATCCACACTGCATCCAACCCACCTACATTGAAATTGATGCGTCAATGTCTGCTATTGGAGACATCCCAAAACTAATCATTTACATCCTGTACACTACTTCTCTCATACTTTATCACCTCCAGAAAAGAGCTATACAGTGTATGATTGAGAGTTGTTGGCAATTAAAGAATTATTTACAGATTTGCAACAAAGGGTCACAGTTATCTGTTATAGAATGGATGGACAATACAAACCTAAGCTTAACAAAGAGGCTGAAGAGTGCCAATACCTCACTTGCTAGATAATAATTTTTTCCTCACGATGTGCATGTAATGTCAATAATACCAGACCAAGATCCAGTTCAGTCAAAGCAGTCTTGTTGTATCCTTTGGAAAATACATCTCTATCTAGTGTGGGCACTCATCATGACTACAATAGAACTAGGACAACACATAATTGATCAGCTCAGACAGCCTGTAAATGAAATAAATGAAGAATAATGGTTTCAAAAATGCACTATTAAAAAAACTTTTGGTACACGATAATAAAGTGCTCATAGAAAATAACAAAGCTACAGAATTATATTCTGAAGGCCTGCCATGAAAAACCTTGAGCTGGACATCGTAGAATAAGAATGACTCAAGAACTTAAATAGAATATATTATTTTGATGGCCATGATTAAAGAAGAGTCCACCAAAACCAAAAGGAATTTTTAAAGTCTCTCTATACTACATCAACCATTTGCCTGTGAATCAATGGGCTGAATATATCTCTTTACTATGTATGCAATACATCGCATGCCGTTACAATGCCGTCGTTACAATGACCGCGTTGTTACATTTGGAACTATTACATCACAAGTCCTTACAACGACTTGCTGTAGGGGGGCGCGCTGGATTTAGGAATAGTATAATTTACTATTCCTACTCCAGTTTGTGCAACAGCAGTTAAGGAGTTGGATTGTAAAGTTGTAGTAACGACTTACGATGTAATCTTAGTCAAATCCCCCCCGGCACTCTGGAATTTAAACTCCAATCCCAACTCAGTCTCACTGCCCCCTCCTCTAATGCTAACGAACTCAATGAGCACTTTAACAAAACTGTCACTGAGGTTCTAGACCAACTTGCCTCCCTGAAAACGCAAAAAAATGTCCCCTCTAAATCATGGTTCACCCTTGACCTTAATAAAGAAAGACACTCACTGAGACTAGCTGAAAGAACATGGAGACAACACCCTTCCCCATCCCATCTTGCTCTCCTCAGAAATGCAAGATCCTCCTACAAAAAACACATTGTCATCAACTCTCCCGTGCCAAAAACAGACCTAGAGAACTGTTCGATATTATTAGAAGTCAAACCTCACCTGCACTCCCTAACCCTGCGGCCTCCACTAACAAATGTGAAGAAATCGCGACCTTTTTCAGTGAAAAAATCGCCAAAATTGACCGTGCTTTCCTCCACCCCCAACCCTCGCCCACCCCTCAACACCCCCTGGATACTACACTCTATTCACCTCTCCCTTTGAACCCACCATTGACTCACTCACTCCTCATCCCATCGGACATCCCTCCTGAAATCCTGCCCAATATCCTACCACTCAAAAATAATGCCACATGGCATAACTTCCACCCCGTCTCTGAACAGGAAGTCTTCAACATCCTAACGAAACTCAAACCCTCCTCCCACACTAAAGACCCTCTCCCCTCCGCACTCGTCCAATATCTCAAACACGTCATCGTTCCCTACTGGACCAACATCATAAAAACCTCCTTCTCTACAGGAAATGTCCCCATTTCCCTACAACTCGGACAAATCACCCCCATCCCCAAAAATCCCAAAGCCGACCACAATGGCCCTACCAATCTCCGCCCCATCTCCAACCTCCCCCTCCTCTCCAAAGCCCTCGAAAAATGCGCCCTCTGCCAACTGGACAAACACGTTGACACATTTAACCTCCTAGACCCCTTCAATCGGGCTTCCGCAAAGGTTGCAGCCCTGAAACAGCACAGCTCAACATAGTCGACAATATTCACTTAGCCCTGGACAAGGGCGAGAGCTACCTACTCATCCTCCTTGACCTCACCGCGGCATTTGACACAGTCTACCGCCCAACCCTACTCAATGCACTCAAAGAACGTTTCGGCATTAATGGCACGGTCCTTTCCTGGTTCACATCATACTTACAACATAGAACCCAACAAATCAAAATTCAAAACAGCCTCTCCAGGGCAACTCCTGTCTCCCTAGGTGTTCCTCAAGGATCCATCCTCTCCCCCGCCCTTTTCAACCTCTTTATGATACACCTGACCATCATACTCAAACAAGCAAATATCAACTATCACCTATATGCTGACGACACACAACTGTACTATAAAATAAAGTCCCATGCCGATATCCTACACCTTAACACTACACTTACCAAGATCCAATCCTGGTTCCATAATAACCATCTTAAACAAAATCCTCACAAAACTGAGATCATCCTCTTCTCTCTCAATCAATCAATCAATCAATCAATCAATCAATCAATCAATCAATCAATCAATATACTTATAAAGCGCACTACTCACCCGTTAGGGTCTCAAGGCTCTGGGGAGAGGGGATGCTACTGGTCGGAAAGCCATGTTTTGAGGCATTTCCTGAAAGTTAGGAGGACCTGGGTCTGGCGTAGCTGGAGTGGTAGAGAGTTCCAGGTTTTGGCGGCGAGGTGTGAGAAGGATCTACCTCCGGCGGTGGTGCAGTGGATGCGGGGGATGGTGGCGAGAGCATGGTTGGCAGAGCGGAGATGGCATGTGGGAGCGTGGAAGGAAAGTCTGTCGTTGAGGTAGGCTGAACCGGTGTTGTAGATAGCCTTGTGTGCGTGGGTCAGGAGCTTGAATGTGATCCTTTTCAGTACGGGTAGCCAGTGTAGGTCTCTGAGGTGGGGGGAGATGTGGTTGCGGCGTGGGATGTCAAGGATGAGGCAGGCGGATGCGTTCTGGATTCATTGTAGGTTGGTTTATAGCTTGGCCGTTGTTCCTGCATATAGGGCGTTGCCGTAATCCAATCTGCTGCTGACCAGGGCGTGGGTGATGGTTTTCCTGGCCTCGACGGGGATCCACTTGAAGATCTTGCGGAGCATGCGGAGAGTGTTGTAGCACAAGGAGGAGACTGCGTTGACCTGCTGAGTCATGCTGAGAGTGGAGTCCAAGATGAAGCCCAGGTTGCGAGCGTGGGTGGTGGGTGAGGGTGCGGTGCCTAGGGAGTTGGGCCACCAGGAGTCGTTCCATGCTGAGGGGTTGGAGCCGAAGATGACGATCTCTGTTTTATCGGTGTTTAGCTTGAGGCGGCTTGATTCCATCCAGTTAGAGATGGCGTGTAGTCGGTTGTGTAGGTTGTTTTTGGCAGTAGTGGGGTCTTCCATGAGGGAGAGGATCAGCGGGGTGCCGTCTGCGTATGATACTATGTTGATGTGGTGTGTCCGAGCGATGTTGGCCAGAGGAGCCATGTAGACATTGAAGAGAGTTGGGCTGAGGGAGGATCCTTGAGGGATGCCACAGATGATCTTGGAGGCCTCAGACAGGAATGGCGAAAGGCGGACTCTCTGGGTTCTGCCAGTGAAAAGTGATGAGATCCAGTTGAGAGCCTTGTCGCGGATTCCGGCGTTGTGGAGTCGTGTGCGGAGGGTGTGATGGCATACCGTGTCGAATGCGGCAGAGAGGTCCAGCAGGATGAGTGCTGCCGTTTCTCCTTTGTCGAGCATGATCCTTATGTCGTCTGTGGCAGCGATGAGTGTGGTCTTGGTGCTGTGATTTTTTCAGAATCCGGATTGGGAGGTGTCGAGTGCCTTGCTGTCTTCTAGGAAGCGGGAGAGCTGGGTGTTGATGACTTTTTCGATGACCTGAGGAGGGAGATCGGCCGGTAGTTCTTCGGGTCGTCTGGGTCTGCCTTGGGCTTCTTCAGTAGTGCGTTGACTTCTGCGTGTTTCCAGATTTCCGGGAAGGTGGCTGACTCGAAGGAGCTGTTGATGGTGTTGCAGAGGTGGGGAGCGATGATGTTGCTAACTTTATTGAAAATGTGGTGAGGGCAGGGGTCCGATGGGGATCCGGAGTGGATGAAGGCCATGGTGTGAGTGACGTCTTCTTCGTTGACGAGGGTCCAGGTGTGGAGGAGGTTGGTATTGCTCAGGGCGTCGGGTTCGTGGGTGTCTGCGGTCTGTTTGGGGCGGAAGCTGTTGTGAATTTCTTCTATCTTGTAGCAGAAGTGGGTGGGTAGGGAGTTGCAGAGCTCTTGTGACGGAGGGGGTTCGTTGGAGCAGGTCCTGGGGTTTGAGAGTTCTTTGGCGATGCCGAAGAGTTCTTTACTGTTGTGGGCGTTGTTGTCTAGGCGGTTTTTGAAGTGGGTTCTTTTGGCGGTGCGGATCAGTTGGTGATACTTGCGGATGGACTCTTTGAGTGCGATGTGGTTGGGTTCAGTGGGATCCATGCGCCAGGCCTTCTCTCTTTTGCGGTGTTCTCTTTTGGAGTTCTGTAGATCAGGAGTGAACCAGCTGGCCTTGGAGCTGTGCAGGGTGTTTGAGGACTTCTTGAGCGGCACGAGGGTGTTGGCAAAGTCCGCTAACCAGCGATGCAGGTTTGTGGCGGCTGTGTCGGGGTCCGAGGTTCCCAGTGGTGGGGTCTGGGCGAGGGTGGAGATCAGTTGTTCTGTTGAGACTTTGCTCCAGTTGCATCGGGGGGGTTGTGTGCGGTGGTGGTGAGTAGGTGGTTTCTGGTAGGAGAAGTGGATGCAGTGATGGTCTGTCCAGTCGAGTTCGGTGGTGTGACTGAAGGAGACGTGGCTGTTGGCAGCGAAGATGGGGTCGAGTGTGTGGCCTGCGGTGTGAGTGGGCAAAGTGACGAGTTGCTTGAAGCCGAGGTTAGCGAGGTTGTCCAGTAGGTGGTTGGTGTTGACGTCGTTGTTGTTTTCTAGGTGGAAGTTTAGATCGCTGAGGAGGATGTAATCCGCTGAGGCGAGGGCCTGGGCGCTGACGATGTCAGCGGTGGTGTCGCAGAATTGTGCTCGGGGGCCTGGGGGTCTGTAGATCAGTGTTCCTTTGATGGTGGTGTTGGCGTTGACGTAGATGTTGAAGTGGAGGGGTTCGGCAGAGTTGAGGGTGTCGTGGGTGCTGGTTGAGATTTTGATGGTGCTTTTGTGGACTATGGCGATTCCTCCTCCTGGTTTATTGGTGCGGTCTCTCCTGGTGACCTTGTAGCCTTCAGGGATGGCAATGGCAATGTCGGGTTCAGAGGCCGAGCTTGTCCAGGTTTCGGGGAGGAAGGCGATGTCCGGTGACGTGGAGGTCAGCAGGTTCCAAAGTTCGATGGCGTGTCCCAAAAACAACCCTCTCCCCATCCAAACATGGATCGCTGACCTTAATGCCCTAAACTGTTCTTTCTCCCTCGCCGAATCTGTCAAATCACTGGGCATCACCATCACCAATAAACTCACACTCAACTCCCATATAAAGAACTCAGCAAAAAGTACACTCCGACATCTCAAAAAAATCAAACCCTTCATACCAGCTGATGACCTCAAACTAATTATCCAATCTCTGGTCCTATCCAAAATTGATTACGGGAATGCCGTTCTGTCCGGTACTCCCAAAATCCACCTTGCCCCCATCAAATCTGTCCTCAACCTTGTAGTAAGACTGACAACCAACTGCAACCGCCTCAACCGCATCTTCCCTGCCCCCAAGGCCCTCAAATGGCTCCCCATCGAAGGCAGATCCTCCTACAAAATTGCATGTATCACACACAAAGCCCTCTATCAGAATGCTCCAACCTACCTCTCAACCAAACTCAAAAGAGCTGGCAGTGCCCGTATGCTGAGAAACTGCAACACTCTTCTTCTCATACCCCCTCTTCTAAAAAAAAAGCCTCAAAATCCCGCTCCGTCTCCGGCAAGGCCCCAACCATTTGGAACGCCCTTCCCAAAGACCTCCGCTGCAACCCCTCCTACGACAGCTTCAAAAGAAACCTTAAAATTCACCTTCTCAACAAATTATTGGGGTAATCACTCCCCTGATCTCCGCTCACCATACCCTCCCTGCTTACTATGTGCAATAAGTCCCCCCCAGGCATACTGTTATATCACTACTTATAACTTCATTCTGGTCCTCTCATTTTGTTTTCTGTTTACAATTTACGCAATCTGCTGAATACGTAATTTTAATTTTTCCTTTTATTTTTATATAACATTGTGTTTAATTGCTTTATCTATTGCTATTGTTGTTTCCAAGTTTATTTCTCATTGTCGTTGTAAAGCGCTCTGATACCCTCGGGTGTAGCTAGCGCTATATAAAACCTTTCAAATAAATGGTTTGGGATATAACAACTGCGTTGTATTGGCATGCAATGTATTGCATTCGATCTAAAAGCTGTTTCCCCAATGGGCCTTATTGTAGTATTGCCTCCATCCCAGAGGCATACCCTGTTACAGTTGGTAGTGGATTATCTGTCAAAATTGGCTCATTTTGACTCTCTGCAGAAACATCACAACACTGCCTAACTGGCCAAGCATTTTCGTGAAAAGTGTTTTAACAAGATGGACTTCTAGACGTCAAAGTACAAGACAGGAGATCCCAGTTCATGCCTAAATTCTGCAACACCTCTTAGAGAAACTTGAAACCATACCTTTTAAGTCCTCTAGTCTTTACCTTTACACTTAATATCAGTGAAGCAACATGAGTAGCTTTCCTGTATAACAACAGTTGAATTTGTATGCAATAACTCTCTCCAAAGCTTTTTAACTGTCTCCTCATTCTTTTGCACCCATTGTTACTATTCCCACATTTGGCCTCTTACGTTTCCATCAGTTATTGTCCTTTCATTGCAGGCATTATTACAGTTCATTTTCACTCTCCAGAAGACAGCAGTTTGTAACCTAGTTTAGGCCAAAGTTGCATATAACTGATTTGCCGATTGTCACTGAGATCCTCACAAAGAGCTTCACAATAAACCTGCTCCTGAGTTGAGAGGAGAGATTAATAGAGGCTGATACTGTTAGGAACTTGAGATGAAAGGTTGTGAGAGGGCAAGGAAAGCATATAAGCCAAGTCAGCAGGAAGTGAAGGTGAATGGAAGCCAAGCATCGAGGGAATGGAGAAGGTGGCGGCCAGGCCAGTGAAGTCTGTTGGGCTCTCAAGTAGAATCACTATATGTGTGGGCAGTTTTGAATGTGCATGCCTTATGATGCGGGGGCTGGAATATTTGTATTGGAAGCCAGGTCACCTGCTGTTCACCTGCCTCCCTGTCAGTCATACACTAAGGAAGTGAATAACGGAATCAGACTTACCTCACGGTTATGGGAGTATCCTTTAATTGGTGATGAATTGACAGGCTGGGTTCCCAGCTTATATTGGTAATTTCCAAAGAAGTCTCTCTGTGAATAGTCTCTGCTGCTGATGTTTGTCAATGTGTAACTTTTTCCTGTACGCCGACGTCTTTGGCTCCTGGTGGTTGCAGTGTCCTTACTGCTGGTGGCTGATGGTAAGGTTTGGTTCTGGTTTGTTGTGGTGTTATCTTGCATTTGGTATCTGGGACCATGTCATCTGAGGAGTGTCATCAAAATCAGGCACTGTGGCTGTGACATTACTTGTTCTCATGTGCGTCATCTGACGCTGTATGTGCGTCATGTTTTTTTACATGAGGCAGCCATCTTGAAAGTATTGGGATGGACCCCATCAAGCAAAGCAAGCTATTGAGGAATGTGTTAAGTTTCTTTTTAGATGCTCAGCATGTGCTCCTACTGGATGGACTGGCAACAGTTGTGTGTGAGTAAATTTGCCAGTTTAATGGAGCACCATTGGTGATGAGCACACCTTAATGTTATCTTAAGGTCTACCTCATTGTGATACATATGACACTGTAGTCAATCTCACCAGTGATATGTACACTTAGGGTCTGATTACGATGCATGCTAAATCGGCTCCGACCACCAGTCGGAGCACTTCAACCTGCATTTTAACCGGCTGGCCAGATTCCATTTCGACTGACCCATATAAATCGGGCCGGTCGGAAGTAAATCCTGTTCGGATTTTCGAATGGCATCCGACGGGCTCGGAGATCCCATCATCCATTCGGAAACCCGTCAGTAATCCCTCGGCCAGCTCCTTCCAGCCAAGGGATTACGGTGGCAGATTCCCACTGCCTTTCTGTGCCAGCCTTTCCGGCACAGAAAAGCACTGGGAATCTGTCTTTGGGGCCCCCAACAGGGCCACGATCCGTGCAAGGCCTCTGAATGGTGAGGGGACACCAGGGCCTTTAATTTCTCAGGGAGGGGGACCACACAGCCCCCTCCCCATTTTCTTAAATTTACACAAGAGCAGAAAAAAAACATGATGGTGGCCCAGGACCGCATGTTTTAATTAAACGGAGGTGGTGTACGTCCAAGCTGCCTGACCGCAGAGAGTTGCGGGACCCCGCTGGATGAACCTCCCCATGGCATAATGCGAGCTCTACGTCATCCCTGTTGAGCACTGCACCCTCAGGGACACATTGGCATTATATCTAAACCTTTTTGACTTCCAAGTACGCTGCATCTTGTCCTGACATGGTGGAAGAATTTATCTTTAATTCTCCAGCACAGGTTTTATATGTTTTTCCTACATTGCATCAGTACATCCACAACATTAGAAGATCGCCTTCCACTTTAGAGAAGGTCTGTTCCTGATGGACAATGGAGAAACAGCGGCCCTCATCCTCCTAGACCTCTCTGCGGCATTCGACACGGTCTGCCACCGCACCCTAGTACGGCGCCTCAGCAACATCGGAATCCAGGACAAGGCGCTGGACTGGATCATCTCCTTCCTCGACGGAAGAACACAGAGAGTCCGCCTACCACCGTACAAGTCAGAGGCCTCCGAAGTCACCTGCGACGTCCCTCAAGGATCATCTCTGAGCCCCACCCTCTTCAACGTCTACATGAGCCCCCTCGCGGCCATCGTACGCAAACACAACCTCAGCATAATCTCCTACGCCGACGACACCCAACTGATCCTCTCCCTGACCAACGACCCCGCCGCCGCCAGATCCAACCTGCACGAAGGGATGAAAGAGGTAGCCGAGTGGATGACGACCAGCCGCCTGAAACTGAACTCGGACAAGACGGAGGTCCTCATCCTGGGCTCCTCACCCTCCGCCTGGGACGACTCCTGGTGGCCTCCCGCCCTGGGCACCGCACCCAAACCGACAGACCATGCACGCAACCTGGGCTTCCTCCTGGACTCCTCCCTCTCCATGACCAGGCAAGTCAACAACGTCTCCTCGGCGTGCTTCAACATCCTACGCATGCTACGGAAGATCTTCTGGTGGATCCCCACCGAGACCAGGAAGACCGTCACCCAGGCCCTCGTCACCAGCCGACTGGACTACGGCAACGCCCTCTACGCCGGTACCACCGCCAAGCTCCAGAAGAGACTCCAGCGGATCCAGAACGCCTCAGCCAGACTCATCCTCGACATCCCACGAACCAGCCACATCTCCGGACATCTGAGAGACCTTCACTGGCTCCCCGTCAACAAAAGAATCACCTTCCGCCTCCTCACCCACGCACACAAAGCCCTACACGACCAAGGCCCGAGCTACCTCAACAGCCGAGTCAACTTCCACGCTCCCAAACGCCACCTCCGATCAGCCAACCACGCCCTCACCGCCGTCCCCCGCATCCGAAGAGCGACTACAGGAGGAAGGTCCTTCTCCTACCTGGCCGCCAAGACCTGGAACTCCCTCCCTACCGACCTGCGCCTGACCCAAGACCACCTCTCCTTCAGGAAGAAGCTGAAGACCTGGCTGTTCGAGCAGTAGCGGCACCCCCCCCTCCCCCCCCCAGCGCCTTGAGACCCTACGGGTATGTAGCGCGCTTTACAAGTGTCACTGATTGATTGATTGATTGATTGATTACATGGCTACCTGAGGAAGGCATAACGCCGAAACGTGCGTAGATACGAATTTCGTCATCAATGACAGTTACAAATCCTTTTAATTATGACAATGTATTTCTATACTGAGTTGTAGTTATTTCTGTATAGAGTCTATGTTTTATCTGAAAAGTATATATAATTCATGCTCTTTATTTCTGTACCATTTAAATCAATTGTACATAAACAGTCGCAGTATAAATGAATGAATGAGTGTGCCTTCACAATTAAAGAGTAATAATAGACTTGCACTTTGATTTATAGCTACTCAGCTTCATCAATTACATTGTATCATGTGCTTTTATAATATTCTCTTTTTCTTTATTTTTCTTTATTTCTCTTATTGATAAAATATTTTCATATTTAAAAAAAAACATTGTAATATAAATAAAACATATATTTGTGATACTTACCTGGTTGATTACATATTTTTTTTGTAAATTTATAGGTCCACTTCCTGTTACTTTGCATTTCCTAAATGTTTTTTTCACTTGCAATTTTTCCCTGATTTACGAAATTTAGTCAGGGGTACCCATTCTTGTTCGCAAAAACTGTAGTCAATCTCACCAGTGATATGTACACTTAGGGCCTGATTACGATGCGGGCTAAAACGGCTCCGACCAGCAGTCGGAGCGCCTCAGCCCGCATTCTAACCGGCTGGTCAGATTCCATTCTGACTGACCCATTTTGATGGGGTCGGTCGGAAGTAAATCCGAATCGGATTTCCAAATGGCATCTGATGGGCTCGGAGACCCATCAGTAATTCCTCGGCCAGCTCTTTCCAGCCAAGAGATTACGATGGCAGATTCCAACTGCCTTTATGTGCCAGCCTTTCTGGCACAGAAAAGCACTGGGAATCTGTCCTTGGGGGCCCCCAGCAGGGCCACTGTCCGTGCAAGGCCTCTGAATGGTGTGGGGGCACCAGGGCCTTTAATTTCTCAGGGATGGGGACCACACAGCCCCCTCCCCATTTTCTTAAATTTACACAAGAGTGGAAAAAAACCATTACGGTGGCCTGGGACCACATGTTTTAATTAAGGGGAGGTGGTGTACATCCACGCTGCCTGACCCCATTCCCCAGGGATGATATGCCACTCCACTATAAAACACAGCACCTCACTTTACGACACTCTCCACTGTACTCTATGACACATTACTTGACAGTGCTCTACTCTATGACACTTAACTTCACCATACTCCATTCTAAAACACTCTTCTCCACTCTATCACAGTCTACAACACAATACTCTACTTTTGAACATGCCAATCCACTGTACAACTTGCTGCAAAAGTCTACGATACTTGACTCCACCATGAGACTCCATGCCACTACACTATATATTTTTTTACCACCAAGGGGTTGGGCCTATATCAACGTCCAAACCAGGCCACAGTTATTGAAAAAACATGAAAAATGTTTGGACGAACATTCACAACTGAAACTTTTCAATATTCAACTCAGCAACACTAAATATTCATCAGGCTAATTTTCCTGTCTGTACATCTTCTTATTTGAAATGTTAGTGATAATTCCTGCTAGCCAGCTGAGCTGAATATGGCAGGTTATTTCTGAATAACACAAATGATTGTACCGCCATTTCGTTGTTTCCAACTCAAGTACTGGTAAACAGTGTTTTGTGATGTTTTGTGAACTGTCAGATTTGTTTTTCTGTTGTTTCTGTCAATTTTCATAAATGATGTGTGTATTTTTTGAATTTCAGCACTTATTGTTCTTCCTGGTGACATGACCTTAAATGTCGGTAATGTGTGCTTTGAAAAATTAAAGAATAAAGATAAGGTGGATTAGAAACACCGTAACTACTTTAGTTGCCAAGGTAGTTCTTTTTGCGAAGTTTCCGTTGTGAATGTTCGTCCAAAAAATGTTCATGTTGTTACTATACTATATATAACAATTTACTAGACTGTATGATATGCTACCACACTTTACTCTACTTCACTCAATTCTATTCTACAATACTACAGTCTATGACAATTGACTTAACAGCAATCTCCTCCACTGTGCTGTGCAACACTCCACATAACAATTCTCCACTTGTGACACTGGATTTGAAACACATTTTTATTAAAGTTTTTAAAATAAACATTAAAATTGTTAGCTCCGTAGTTATATTTAGGATGACCAGAAATAGGGATTTTTGCCCCTTAATAGTGATGCACCCTTTTAACAAATATCTGCGAAACTTTGCAGACCTGCTGTCCCCGTTTCATTCTCCGAGTCCTGAAATATTTAGAGGTTGAAATTCAATACATTTTCCTTAGACTTTTGCATTTCGTTTAGTGCATAAAATGTTAGGTGGATTTTACCATAATTTGGCAGTATTACCATTGGCTATAGTAGAGGGGTAGATGATTCTGTGGTGTAGTGCAGATAAACACAGTAGATGTTTTTAGCTATATCTTTGGCCACAATAGTCCTGTGGTACAACCTTGGTACATAAGGATGACAATGGATTATCTGATGGGCCAATGTTTACTTTTCCAAAGCCGCATGGCAGCCATGTTCTTTTAAAGAGCACTTTCACTGTGTTTTGATGTGTTTCAGGCTTGCAATTGTAATTGTACTGAGGTCAGTATTGTAATGATATGTAGTTAATAATGTTTGGAAAGTTATAAATGTCTTTTTTTTTAACTACGGAGTACTGCAGTATTTTCTGTTGGTCACTAGAGAGTGCTTCAGTACAGTAAAATATTTTGAAAAACAACCCATATATATTTATACTTACATATGCTCCTGTTAGGTTGCCTCTCAAAAGAGCCTTTTATTGCAAGTGTGTATTTCGGGTGTACATATACTTTAGTAGGAGTGTGTGGATATTATTAATGAAGATGTTATTTCCAGTAGCAGTAAAATGTACACCACCTGCATGCTAAAGGTAAGAGATGGAAAATATAATGTTCAAGTGAGTTATAGAAGAAATGGTGTGATCTCTTACAAAGGCAAACACCATTTTGTTGATATGTCTGTGGGTCTTTTCACACTTTGCTGCTTTTTCAAGTGAGTACTTACATTTTAGCTTTTGGCAAAGATTAGAATATAGAAAATGGGTGTGAGAAAATAAACTCATTAAAGATTTGAGAGTATCTTTCATCTTTATTTTGATCTGTACACCGGTAAGGTGACCAATATCAGTGCCACCGCAATTAACAATTATAAAATGGGGACGTTCATTTGCCATACCTGAATTATGCTAAATTCCTCTCTTCTTGGCATACTCTCTTGCCCAAAAGATAGAGCTGTCCCCACCAATTCACACACTGACCATGTTCTTTCAACATTACCAAACACCTTCAAGAAACAGAGAGTGAATGTAGTAAAGTGATACATGAATACACTGGGCTATAACACTGGACAAGCACCTTGTATGTAATTTATAAAAGTTATGAAACAAACAAGCTGATTGGTTGTATGTGAGATTGGGCTAGTAACACAGCCCAAACAGTACTAGAGAAGCACATTAATTCCTAAAAGGACTAGACTGTAAACTGTAGTCATACTATACAGCTGTTGTAGGTGTTTCAAGACAATTGAATGTCATAGGACCATGTAAACCAATAAACTTTAATATTACAATGGCAATTCACCAATTATTTGTTTTGTATTTTGTGGTTGGTAGGCTAACTTTAATCACATTACAAAAATTGCCAATAATATCGTCTGTTATATACAAAATTTGGATATAACAGAAATATCTATTGTACTTAATTTACCAGCAGGCTATAAACATAGCCCAATACTGCTAGACAGTATTTACATTTGTTGTATTGCTGTATGACAACTGTACTTCAAGTTAAACCTTCAAATACAGTTATGTTGTTTATAATGTTCTATTTGTAGGAAAATAATAAACTATTTCCTCGTATTGAAGGTAAATAAAAATAATGTGACATAATATTTATTAGAATTTTTTTTCCCATTTATACTTTATGTTAGACTTATACTGTCCTGGAACTATTACTAATAGTACTGTTGACTTTTCCCCCTTTTTATGTAAAGATACAACCACTGTTACCACAGTGCTTTCAAAATTGTAGAAAAACAGAAATGAAAATGTATTTTAAATGTATACAAAAAGAACTAACAACACCTCAAAAAGTACAAAGTGGGTGATGCAAAAACTACAATGGTAAGAAAGAGTACTGTTGCATGCTTGCAAAGTAAGAAACGCTTTTTCGCTGATAAAATGCTTGTGCATGCAAAAAATAAAGCCACAAAGGCTACTATCTCTAAACAACACAACTAAAATAACAAACAGATGAATTGATCATTGTTATACAGTCATACAAGGACAGAGACCATTACAAATATTATCTGTAAACAGTTGAAAAACGGAGTACTTGGTAATTTACTAAAAAGTATTTCCATTTGCAAATGCCGTACTACAAAACTTAAACATAAAATATATGCTCAGTTGATTTTGGAAAAAGCCTTAGCTGTGAAAAGAAAATTATGGGGCAGATTTATGAGCCCCTTGCGCCACTTTTGTGTCACTTTTCCCATGTTAAAAGCGACGCAAAAGTGGCGCAAGGGGCTCATAAATCTGCCCCTATGTATTTTAACAATGAATCGCATGAAAACACTCAGGGGCCGATTCCGATTCCGGCCGCAAAACAAACCAACCGACACGGACATGGACCGAATACCGACCGACACGGACCAGTGCCGTACGAACCGTGCAGTACGATGCAACGTGAGTAAATTACATCCGACACATAGGGAAAACATGCCATACGACCGAGCCATAGGGAAAATAGTGAAGCGATTTTCACCGACCGACATGAACCCGGAATGAACCCGACCGACCCGTACCCGCGATGTCCGATCCGTGCAGTACGATTCAATGCGTTTAAAACCAGACCGACTCGCACGGAGACCCAGCCGCACGACTGACACGCACAGACAACCGGGCACACAACCAATAGAGACCGCTGTGACCGACGCGTATCAAACACAGCAGATAGGCAGCGTGAATGAGACGGAGAAGCCCGCACGAGACAACAGCAGCGTCCGTTTCCATCACATGAATGTCTCCTTCATGCCTACAAAACCCAAAGGAAAAAAGACAAAAAAAGGACCAAACAAGCAATGACAAAGCCAATAAATAGCAAAAGAAAAAAAATGGGACAAAGACACACCCACAACTCCAACTATATAAAGGACTACAATCACTACCATCATCCCTTGCAAACAGGAGACACAGCCAGCAGCAAACACCATCACACAGCAACCACAGACACACTCACAACTCACACATCACACAACCCACACACCATCAGCACCTCATCCTAAAGCACACACACATACACCCAGCAAAACCAACACCAACCCCCCCCTCACTTGCACCCTTACACACACATCCCTCACCACCACCACCCATCACCATGTCCCCAAAGAAGAATCCAAAGTTCACAGATAGTGAGTTAGAAGTGCTGGTAGATGAGATCATCAGAGTAGAGCCACATTTGTTTGGTACATTGGTCCAAAGGACCCCCATGTCACAGAAAACCAAGATGTGGGTGAGGATTGTGGACAAGGTGAACGCTCAAGCACCAGCAAGGAGGCACACAAAGGACGATATCCAGAACAGGTGGTATGACGTGCGCAGGAGGGTCAAGAAACTCATCGAAAAAGATCACGCCCTGAGTCAGTGCACCGGCAGTGGCCCTCCTGCCAAACCAATCTACTTCAGGACCTGGGAGGAGAAGGTGCGGGACATCCTACCACCAGAGAGCGTCCATGGCCTAATAGACATCCAAGAGCCTGGTGAGTACTCAAACAACATACCCAAGATTGTGTGGCAAGGGGACAGTGAAACCAAAGCTACAGTAACCAATAGATAATCATACCAAGATGTGTATGCCAGTCAGACAAACACAATACCTGCCATCTCATAGTGACTTGGAACTGTGTCATGACATGCACCAACCTACAAACAAATAGAGCAAGCCAGTGGCACAGAGCTAAATAGACACTGCCAGACAGTTTGTCACCACAAACACACTAACTCGCAGTGCAGCTGACTGACAGGAAGGAACAGTGGGGATGCAGGTGAAGTGAGTGTATCCAGAAGCATGATGGGGCCTGTAGTCACAGATAATGCTCCCCCTCCTGATTGGCCCATCAAGACCTCTCGGAAACATGCCCACATCACAGGGAGTGGAAAATGACTGACAAGAGGGCTGACACTGGGTCCTGCTGTGGGGAGCACAACCCTGCTAGGGGTTGTGTGCAAATCAGAAGCAGGATACCACTGACTGACATCCTGAAAGACAACTTGCACGCCCTACAATGGAAGTACGTTTCATGATGGGAAGGAGGACTGACAGCCCTGACCATACTTACCAGCATGTGGAGACACCCCTCACCCTCAACACAAACTCCACACAACTCACCGGGTACAATGCATTGACCCGCACCTCATTGAAATATCAGCAAAATATACCCCGCACTGGGTGCTGCTGTGTGAAGCACAGGGGCTCTCTTTGAACTTGTAGCCAAACAAGCACCAGGATTTCACAGTCAGCCATTTTGCCATTGCTGTCACATCCCCTCACAGGGAAGCAGAATCAAGAGGAAGGAAGTATGAGCATGCTGGGAAGGGGGTTGTAGCCAAGAGTATGATGGGAGTCTCAGTCACAGACAATCTACACCCACCCACATGGCCCATCAAGCTCACACTGAACCATACTCGCCTCACAGGGAGTGGGAAGGGACTGACAAGATGTCTGACACTGGGCTATGTTGTGGGGAGCACAAGGCCATGCTGGGAGATGGGCAACAACAAACACCAGGACTTCACAGTCAGCCATCTTGCCATTGCTGTCACACCCACTCACAGGGAAGCAGAGTCAAGCGGGAGGAAGTATGGGCATGCTGGGAAGGGGGTGTAGCCAAGAGTATGATGGGAGTCACAGTCACAGACAATCTACACCCACCCACATGGCCCAGCAAGCTCACACTGAATCATACTCGCCTCACAGGGAGTGGGAAGGGACTGAAAAGAAGTCTGACACTGGGCTCTGTTGTGGGGAGCACAAGGCCATGCTGGGAAATGGCCAACAACAATATCAAACTCTGTCCGTGACAAGCTAGGAAAAAGCAGTGTACAGGCAGGTAGGGGTGGGCGGAATTTGCGGAATTAACCTTCGCAAATTATCGCGAGAATGTTTAAAATTATCGCAAACAAGCAGAAATATCGCGAAGATGCGGAAGTTTTTTTCCGGCATGTTCGCGAGATTTTCTGCATGGTTGCGGGTCGCCAACTTACCCATGTGGTTGCTTGCGGGCGCGGCCATCTTGTTTTGAGTTGTTCTCGCGGTGCATGATCGCGAGAAGAAAGACGTGATCGCGCGACGCATGACGTCACTGCGGGCGCGAACTGTCGCGAGACAGCGCAAATGGCTAAAAACAATACAACATCTCATGGAGAACGCGACCGGATCAAGAAAACTTGTCGGCGAACGCAGGGATTCAGGTAAGGCGATCGCGCGCGCGCGAGAATGTATCATTTTACAGCGCGAGCAAGAAACAAATTATCGCCAAGCTGCGGAAACCGGAATTTTTGACATTTTCGCGCTCTCCGCGGAACGCAAAAATGTCAAATTATCGCAATTTCCGCGAACGGAACGAAATTTTTGCCCAGGCCTACAGGCAGGCATCTGTTCGAAAAGTAGAAAATGTCATGTGTGTGAACCATTGATGCATGTAGAAACATAACTCACATTGTGTGTCTCCTCCAAACACAGGTGGTGCTGGGCACCCAGCACCAAATGATGAGGATTCCCAGTCCCAGACTCTGGCGGACACTGAGCTCTCTGGTCTGAGTCTCTCTCTGTCCTCTTCGGATGACGATGACCAACCTGGCCCCTCCGGTGTGAGCCTTCATGCAGCACCAGCAGCATCAACATCTGTACCCCCTGTACCCACCCCTCCAGCATCTGGACACCGACAGTGCACCCCCACCAACACGGACAGACCAAGGACAATCAACACCCACAGCACAGGGACACAGGACCCCCCGGAAGCTACAGCAAACACCACCAGCAACACCACCCAAGGGGTTCCAGTGTCACCTGTGCATCCCGCCACTGGTCCTGCCCGTGTGGATAGGGGTGCTGGGAGGGGTGGGAGGCAGAGGGTGCGCCTTGCAGAGGGGTCTGGACTGTAAGATGACCCCCACCTGGCACGCATCATAGATGCGTACCAGGATAGCAACGGAGGATTTGGCCAGGTAGTCGGGATCCTCAAGGACATGCAACACGAGCAGGTCGCCCACCATGCCCGCATGGAGGCCAAGTGAGATGCCATTACTGTGGTGCATCGGGACATACTCCAATGCCTCCGCCAGATCAACACCAACCTGTCCACACCTCCCTGTGTGGCCACAACATCTGTTGCAACACATCTGCCAGCGCCACAGGGAGGGAGGCGGACTCTGGCGGAGAGTCCCCTGCACCGCAGAGGCCTGCACCTGAGGATCCCCCACCCCCGGAAGAAGAGGGGTCGTCCGAAGAAGGACATGTGAGAGGCAGATGTCCCAGCACATCCCCCAGAGCCTCTAAACCTGTTCTGGACAATGTTCTTTGTGCGCAACCCATTCAACTTGTCTAATCGCACACAACTCGCCCACATGACATGGAGGGTTCGTGTTGGGCCAGTGTAGCAGATGACTCTGGACTTTTCTCTGGACATTTCAGCTACCAGCACTTCCAACTCTAATGTGAACTTTGGATTCCAAAACCAATGTACAGCACCCACCATCCTGTGTACTTCCCTCACACATGTTTGAAAATAAACTCACCAGTACACCATACTTGCCTCTGTTGTGATTCCAACTTGCCATGTTCAGCGATATGTCGATCTGCTACACAACACAGTGCATGCCAAATACTGCAACAATGTGACCAACGTAAGGTGAGTCCTGGTGATGTGAGGGAATGTAGAAAATCAAAAGGAACTAGCCCCACGGACGAGGGGGATATGTGTATGTAGATATGAAGAAACAAAATAGTCTCTTTAGTCAAGGGAAACCATTTAGGTTTTTAAGAAAGGCCTCACCCACCAACCTAGTTGGTGGCATGCTTCATCATCGGCCCCCACTAGGGGTACCGAATGTACCCTAAGTGTGCTGCGACGCCTTCAATTGCAGCGGAGCTGGTTTATTGTCAAGGTGAGTGTGCAGTGATGGTGGAGTGCGTGTATATTTAAAAGCTGTCCCTCTGGTCCCAAAAAACAATTAGAATTATTTAATAATGGGCCATGGGCAGCATTAAAGGGAGGCAGGGGATGGCTGAGGAGGTATCAATGGCCAACACCATCCAGTGGGGTCAACATGTTTCAGCCAGTGCCTGGAAACTGGGGCCGGCTTTCATCAGGACCAAGAAAGTGGAAGGTCAGAGGACAGGTCTAACAGAGTGTGTATGGCTGTCTATGTGCGGCGTACGCTAAGGCACCTTAACTGGCAGAGGGGTATTCCTCTTATTTCCAATCCTGTGGGAGGGAAAAGACAAACATACACAAAACATACCACATATAATGTTAGCCTCAAGCAATATCAAATAACATGAGTGACATGGTGTACCGCGGTGGTGGTGCAGAGCGGTACGACACGTGAGGCAGCATCAAAAGCGTGCTATAAGTAGCGGTGCACGCTAAAAATACGCGGTAATGTGTCAAGTGGCTCAAAGACACGATAAAAACATGGTGAACAAAAATCTAGAATGAACCCATGAATGCTTACACCAAAGATTAAAGGGACAGGCTGCATAAATCAGGAGTAGGGGTATTCTGTCACAGCTACCATCTGGACAGGGTACAAAAAGCAAGAGAAAGGGAACAAAAGAGGGGGAAGTAAATAAACTTAGCCGGCAAAGGAATCAAAGCTGGTCAGAGATTAGATCCCGCTTACTTGTAGCTGACAGAGTTCATACCGCAAACCTGTGTGGCCTCTCTCCGACTTCGTGGTTGGAAATGAGCAGAGGAAGCTAAGGCTTAAATAGCACACCCGCCAAGATAGCGCTCAGGTGTGGGGAGCAGCTGCAGGCAATTAACAGGCAGGTGTCTGTAAAAAAAGAAGGAAACAGAAGACAGACACACAGGGACCGGTAAAATACCGGGCAAAAAGAAAAGAAAGACTAAAAGGACTAATAAGACCAGCGCGTCACACAGAAGGTGTGTAACCGCGCATCGGCAGTGAAGTAAAGCTCGCACATGCCAAGCAATGTGGCAAGTGTATTATGCGCATAAGCAGAGAGGCCAATAGCCGGGGGTAAATCACCCATGTGACTGACAAAGGGGCATGTATGTGTGGTTCATGGGCAGTGCCTCCAGAGTGGGTAAGGAGTAGCGCGAAGTTACTTATGTCAACTGCAAATCACAGAAGAAGTCAAAAGTGAAACCGAATAAAAATAAAAATAAAATAAAATAAAATAAAAGCAAAAATAAAACTGAAGAAGCGCAAGTGTGGAGGGACGATCTCAATTATTCAGGGTATTCCAAGGTATCTGGTCATTGAGACCTTCCACATGGGTGGACAGGCGGTATACCCAGCGTTGCTCCTTGTCAAGAAGAAACTTTGCCATGTTATCATGGGTAGAGTTAAATTGTTCAATCACAGTCCAGTACATGTCATTGGGGGTATGACCCCGTTCAGCGTAGTGGCTGGTCAATTTGCTCATTGTTTTTTTGCAACAAATTGTGCTGCGGTGTTCCACAATCCTTAGCCTCACTTTTCGAGTAGTCATGCCAATGTACCTGAGGTTGCAGGAACATTGAATCAGGTATACCACATGTGTGGAGTTGCAGTTAGTGTGTTTTTGTTGGTACCACACCTTGCCTGGTTCCAAGTCCAGGTTTTTGGATGGTCTAGTCAGATGCCAGATGCTGCAATCCCCACAAGGGTAGTGGCCAGTGACTTTGGGGAGGCCCCAACTGTCGCAGATAGGCAGCACTCACCAATATTTTGAGCTTCCTTGTGTTCTGCTGAAGACCCGTTGGTGAAGCTGTTTCTACTCATCCCAGGGTCGTCGGCTCATCAGGCTATGTCATCCGACCTCTGGTAGGATTTACATTTTTGGATTTTGGGCTTCCTCTGCCTCTTCACTACACTCTGGTCACTGTACACCACGTGTGCAAGTAGTGTTAGTATGCGTTTATACTAATTCTGTAGTTATGCAGTAACCAATGCATCATAGCCCTATGGAGCGCCACCTCCCAGGCGCAGCTCATACTATGTCCCGGGGTGTGCATCCACGGGACATTTATGATTGCTATTACAGGGCGGTAGCATGGCTTCCACCCTGTGATAGCAAATCCTTGTTTGCCTCATTGAAGCGAGAGGAGGAAAACCTCGTATCGCTTCAATAAAGCGAATCCGGATGGTAAAAATAGAAAGAAACAAAATGAAGCGGGGTCTCACCCGTTCATTTAAATGAGCCCTCTGGTGGGTAATGTTCCGGGGCCTATCCTATTATTATATTGCGGGGTCTCTGCAGCACTGGGAACCTTAATTTCACATGTAAATTAGGCGCAGGAGGGCACAGAGACGTTTCACATCCTAGGGGATCGCCACCTCCCCGGGTATTGTTTAGTAATTGTTCGGGGGGCTTCGAGGCCAACTCAAGTCCGGGGATCGCCACCCTCCGGGACTTCACTTAAATATGCAGGGTGGGCGTCGACAGTCCCTGAAGCCTCGGTGGCCCTAGGCAGTGCCTTATTGGTTCTGTAATCACACGGGCAGTACTCATGGTGTTATAAAGTGATACACTCATAGAACCCTTGCAGTTGTAGAATTACCTAAGCTTCATTTATGTAATAGTCTGTTGGTTTATATTTAGTAGGTGCACCGCAAAATTAAAAATGTTTTCCCTCATAAACTCCTATCAACTGCCGATTTTCACAATAAACTACAGACAAGTGTTGTCAGAAAAAGAAGACCCATACACTCACTTATTTATTGGTAAAAAAAAAACCTTTGATTAAAACAACACAAATAAATGGAAACGCAACTTTATTCGAACAAACAACAGTAAAACATGAAATAAGTGGGTGGGACTCCTCCAGAAGCAGCGTACAAAACCTGCAAGACAAAAAAGAAACATAAGTATGTGTGCCATGTCCAAGAGAAAAAGAAAGGTAGTCAGAATGAACGGAAGAAAGTGAGAATGAGACAGAGAGTGAGTGGATGGAAGGGAGGAGGGAGAGTGAAAAGAACAGAGGGAGGAGGAGACAGAGCGTTGGCCTACTGCACCCAGCCCTCACTATTCACCTCCCGTCACCCGTGTGTCTGGGACGCTGGGGTCCGCGAGAAAGAGTGCGGTCCAGCAAGTCTTTAAAATTAAACAGAGTTAGGAATGAGGCCAGAGATTACATTATTATCTACGCCAACATCGCTTGCCTGCACCTGTGCACCCAGGCTGCTGAACCCCAGCCCCTTCCCCCGCACTGTGCTCAATTGCAGCTCCTGCGCACCGAGGCTTCACTGCTCACCTGCCACAACCGGTGTGTCCAACGACATGCCGGTGTGAGCTCCAACTCTGGGGAGCCGATCTCAGGGTGGCACAGCAGGTCTCCGGTCAGGGACGGTGTCTTGATACCACGATGGAAGGCGTCAGAATGCCCAGGGACTCATCACGGGCTGAGCATCCACTCCGCCGATTATGGTGCCACTAACTCAGTGTCTGAAAAGGGAGAAATAATATAATGCTGGAAACGTCTTGAGGTAAATGAAGGTTTATTTCAAGCTTAATAGAGAACACCAGTTGAGTGCATCCTTCCTTCTTGAAGTACTATCTAACAACTGATAGTGGTAATAGTGGTTCAAAGAGGAGTTGGAGTGCATGAGAATACAAAAGGTTAAATAATAATATGTTATGCCAACGTTCACCTACAAAGGAACAGAGCGCATGCTAGAAGCATAATGTGCGCGTGCAATTCAGTGGCGGAAGCCTGTGTGCATGTACACTTAGTAATCAGCTCACTACAGTCACCCAAAAGCCAACGCCACGTGTCTGTAGGGCAGCGCTGCCCGCTGGCTCAGGCCTACAATATGGTCCAGCAGGTCCTTAAAATGAGACAGAGATGTGAATGAATGAGGTCAGAGATCACATCATTATGCACGGCAACAATGCTTGTTTGCACCTGCGCACCCAGGCTGATGCACCCCACCCCTCCCGCCAAACCACGCTCAATTGCAGCAGCAATTTACATTAATGTAGCATGTACCGGGAGGGCGGCAACTATCACTAATGAGATGCTGTCCGAAAACATTGAATGGACAACATCACATGTCGTTGTCAAGCATGTGGATATGCGCAGACACGCATGTCAATGGTGTGCGGTATTATTGAAAGTGTTGCTATCGCGAAGCGCACATATGTGAATATCCTCGGATGGAGGGAGGATCAGCAGTGAGGCTACATCATACA
Organism: Triturus cristatus; assembly: GCF_964204655.1. Taxonomy (NCBI): domain Eukaryota; kingdom Metazoa; phylum Chordata; class Amphibia; order Caudata; family Salamandridae; genus Triturus; species Triturus cristatus. Next base: position 1,205,685,864 of record NC_140591.1, on the reverse strand, counting down.
CAGTGATAACTCTCATTACAGTCAAGCAATGCATGTCAAACGTGAATCTGAAAGTCTCATATATGACAAACTACTATACTGGTAAAGCCTGACAACAGAGCATAGTGCAACACAAATCTACACATCACGCTTTACTGTTTGTCACATGTGATCTAGGATGTGCACTCTGCTTGTGGCTGATGATACCCCTTCGAGCCACCAATACCCAGGCCGAAAGGCAGCACAATAATGCGCACACACACACACCAGGGGCATCGTGTAACACACATTTGTTTTTTGATGTAACGTTTCAGATGCATGGCCATCACACGTGGAAGGCTACTGTACAGTGCATGAATATTGATCAAGATGATCGTTGCATGTTGTGTGTACTATAAGATATGTGTACACAGCAAAAAACTTTTCAAAAAAGCTCTATAAGGAAAATAGGTGTCTCTCATCAAATGCTGTAGAGAGAAATACTAAAATGGGTGGGGTCCTCTAACTGTTACAATGGGAAATGTTATGAAACAATCAAATGCTTTTTTTTCAGGTCACATGGCAATCGCGCACTGAGCGCGCAAGGAGGCCGCACTCGACGTGATTTTGAGAAAATATATTTACCATAATATAAGTTTATTCCAGTTAGAAATATATAAATGTTTAAAATAGTTTAGATTATCGCTTGCTCTCATATACACTTTAAACTTATTTAGATATAGTTTTGAGGGAATGGTGTACCCGGCGCGATACCATATGTCTATGATGTAACACAGGGCCTGGCAGTGTGCACTCATCGCATACGGAATGCGCAACCGGCGCCACCCCATACATATATGACGTAACTCGCAGCTTGGTACCGCGCACCCATCGCTTACCATAATAGCAGCTGGTACGACCTTATACGTATATGATGTTAGGCGGGAAGCGGTGCTACGAAGCCGTCGGATATGAAATGCGAGTTTGGCAATATGGCGGATAGGATTTGTGTGTTGATGGAGCTTGGTACACTAGCGGTACGGGAGTCCAGTTCCCCCCCCCCCCAAAAAAAAACGATATACATGCTTTTTTGGGAAGATATACAAAATTACATAATTTTTCAAATAAAAAAAAAGGATAATAGAGTTCCTAAATATTACAAAAAAATAGAAAAATTCTAGGTTTTATAAATATTAAAATATGATATTAACATTTAAAAAACCTTCGAAATTCACTGAAAAAACCATTGGTTTTACAGACGTTATAGTTAGGAATTAGCATTTAAAAAACCTTTGAAATTCACTGAAAAAAACATAGGTTTCAGGGACATTATAGTTAGTTGGACATTTGACTCATATAAAGCCAGAGACATTTGCCCGTTATAGTTAGTTGAGCTAACTATAACTCGCGTGCCCGCAATGCACTGGTGATGAAGTCACATATTACATCACTCATGACATGGTCAGTGATATCACTGATGACATCACTGATGACATCTCAAATGACATCACTGATGACATCACTGATGACATCATCCACGTGATAATCTGATGCACATACTGATGCCCTAATATAAACTTTGATACACGCACTCTAAAATGCAGACTACTATTTTTGAATCCGTACTCACAACAATGCCAGATACTACATACCACCCACTATTTCCTAGGTCTACACACACATCCAGTCACGTATACATGCAGTTACTCATCAATACAGTACTATAATATGCACTCATATACCTATACATACAGTCACACTCCTCCACTCATCCCTAGAGTTACTCACACACCTAGTCAGTCATGCAAAGAATCTATCACATACCCATTTACTCATGTATACAGTTATACACACCAATTCCGTTATTTATACACACACCACATCACTTATTTATGCAGATACTAACACATACTTACTGTCTTATACACTGATACAAGCAGACACTCATTTATACACCCACTGTTCAAATAACTTACTCTCACGTATAGTCATTTATATAGTCCAACACTCACATATACTGCCTTAAAACATACGTAGTTACTCACACATATACCACTGAGACATTCATTCACTCACCAACACACCCATACACACACTAACTCACCCATACAGCCCTTCCCAGATGCACTTTTGAATCCATACAACCAGTGAATCACCCACTCAGACATCTATGCACAGAGTCACACCCCCCCACCCACCCACACAGACACTCAGGCACCCATACAGATACTCAGACAACAAATCAATAACCCATATAGACACTCATGTAGCTACTCACCAAACCATGCGGCCGCTTACACACCAACTGAGAGACTAATACAGACTTTCACACAATTTAGTTACCAACCCATGCATTCAGTAAAACACAATCAATCACTCACTTATACAGTCAGTCACGCACCTACTAAAAAATCCATTCAGGCACTTGTAAATCCACACTTTTCTTAAATACACCTTGGCATAGATATATATGAAAAATATTTAAACTTTACAGAAACACACATTCACTGGATGGTCATCAGTGATGTCATCGGTGATGTCATTTGAGAAGTCATCAGTGATGTCATGAGTGATGTCACTGACCATGTCATGAGTGATGTAATATGTGACGTCATCACCAGTGCATAGAGGGCGTGCGAGTTATAGTTAGCTCAACTAACTATAACGGGCAAATTTCTCTGGTTTTATATGAGTCAAATGTCCAACTAACTATAACGTCCCTGAAACCTATGGTTTTTTCAGTGAATTTCAAAGCTTTTTTAAATGCTAATTCCTAACTATAACATCTGTAAAACCTATGGTTTTTTCAGTGAAAAAAAAAAAATATATATATATATTACCTACTGGCGGTCGCCAGTAGGTAGTTATAGTTAGGACCCCTTTTCCATAGGAAATCCGCAACATTCTATTTTGAATAACTTTGGCGCCGGTCGATGAATCCTCGCGAATTTCTCAAAATAGGTGGGGCGCTACGCTACGCTCCTACCCTGAAAGTCTCGGGGGGATTCGTCAAGCGGGGGCTGAGATAAAAGGGGGGTCCCAAAACGCATTTTTCCCATGCATTTTTCCATAGGACCTTTAGACAGAGCTACAGCCCGAACGGCTGAACAGAATTACTAGAAATTTGGCAGAGAGGTAGTCCCTATGTCAAGGAAGTGCCTTTTGTAGGTTTGGTGTAAATCTGTTCAGTAGATTCTGAGAAAATAGCCTTTAAATCAATATATATATCTGAGCCCGCTTACGGTACGCTTACCGTACGCTTACCGTACGCGTACGGTGGCGTGCGCGAGCGCGATTCTGATTGGCTCTTAGATCTTAGTAAACATTCGAATTGGCCGAAACCAGGAAGCGGCGTCCGCCATTTTGTCTCTCGCACTGAGTGTTATTTATCAAACATGATGCCCAAAAACATGTTACGGGGCTGTTTTGACAACTCCCTCCCACATAGTCATGTTGAGGGAGTCCCCAAACATCCCCCAAGTGCAAAAACGGTTTTATTTTTTTTTCGGCAATTTCGCCGAGTACGCTTACCGTACGCTTACCGTAAGCGTACGGTAAAAAATAGAAATAAAAAAAACACTATCCACACTTACCCCACCCCCTGTGCTTTTGGTGGCCGTAGGCCACCTAATGTACAGGGCTTATTACATCAGTAAAAAAACTATATTTTGGCAACATGAAATTATAAAATCGAAATAAAAAAAACACTATCCACATTGACCCCACCCCCTGTGCTTTTGGTGGCCGAAGGCCACCAAATGTACAGGGCTTATTAAAGTTGATAAAAACCGTGCACGGAACGCACTGCGTTAAGTGGGCGCGCACGCCTCGAATGGCGTAAAGTAACTTAGCATTTAAAAAAACGTACAAATTCACTGAAAAAACCATAGGTTTCACACACGTTATAGTTAGGAATTTGCATTTAAAAAACCTTGCAAATTCACTGAAAAAACCATAGGTTTCACACATGTTATAGTTAGCGGAAATTTTACTGATAAAAAACCAATGAAATTGCCCCGTTATAGTTAGTGCTGGCAACTATAACTCACGCGACCGCAATCTTCTGCTGATGACATATGTGTCTTTATAAAAAAAAATATTTGTAATATATGTATAGCTAAAAATGTATGGAAGAAGACATGGGCAAATAAGTGTCTAAATACAGTATTAGCATCAGCAGAGGATTGCGGTCGCGTGAGTTATAGTTGCCAGCACTAACTATAACGGGGCAATTTCATTGGTTTTTTATCAGTAAAATTTCCGCTAACTATAACATGTGTGAAACCTATGGTTTTTTCAGTGAATATATATATTTATTTATTTATTTATTTATGGGCTTGTAACGCGCCGGCATCACACCCGAAGGTGTATCTCCGCGCGGTGCTGTGAAGAACAGGTAGGGCAGCGCTCCAACTAGAACAGGGTAGTCTTTAAGTGTTTCCTGAAGGCTAGATGGCTAGGACAATCTCTGAGGGAAAGAGGAAGACTGTTCCACAGACGTGGGCCCATGATGGAGAGGGCGCGACCTCCCTGTCTGGTCTTGTTATGTCTAGGAACCTGAAGTAATAGCTGATTGCTGGACCTAAGAATGCGGGAAGGGCGGTGGTATACAAATTTCTCGGCCAGGTAGTGTGGACCGAGGTTGTAAAGACTCTTGTGCACCACACAGCAAATCTTAAATTCCACCCGTTTCCGGATGGGAAGCCAATGGAGGGCCTTGAGGAGGGGCAAGGATGGGGTTCTAGGGGGGGCATTGGTCACCAGGCGGGCCGCAGTGTTTTGAACCACCTGAAGTTTATTAAGCACTCCTTCATTGGCTGCTAAGAATAGGCCATTGCAATAGTCCAGGCGGCTCAAAACGAGGGCCTGGACCAAGGTCTTTCTTGTATGGTCTGGTAGAAGGGGGAACACCTTCCGAAGGAGGCTAATAATGTGAAAGCAGGAACCCGCCGTGGTGCTGGCATGATGAGCAAGGGTGAGATCATGATCTATATATATATATATATTATCTACTGGCGGTCGCCAGTAGATAGTTATAGTTAGGACCACGTTTCCATAGGAAATCCGCAACATTCTATTTGGAATAACTTTGGCGCTGGTCGACAAATCCTCGCTAAATTTTCAAAATAGGTGGGGCGCTATGCTCCGCTCCTACCCTGAAAATCTCGGGGGGATTCGTCAAGCGGGGGCTGAGATAAAAGGGGGGTCCCAAAACGCATTTTTCCCATGCATTTTTCCATAGGACCTTTAGACACAGCTACAGACCGAACGGCTGAACAGAGTTACTTGAAATTTGGCAGAGAGGTAGTCTACAGGTCAAGGAAGTGCCTTTTGTAGGTTTTGTGTAAATCTGTTCAGTAGATCCTGAGAAAATAGCCTTTAAACCAATATATATATCTGTGGCAGCTTACGGTGCGCTTACCGTGCGCTTACCGTGCGCTTACCGTACGCGTACGGTGCCGTGCGCGAGCGCGATTCTGATTGGCTGTTAGATCTTAGTAAACATTCGAATCGGTCGAAACCAGGAAGCGGCGTCCGCCATTTTCTATCTCGCACTCTGAGGGGGTGGAAGAAAAACAAAGGCAAAAAACATATAAAGGGGCTGTTTAGACTGCTCCCAACCACCTAGCCTTGATGAAGGTGTCCTCAAAGAACCCCCAAGGCCAAAAATTCAATTTAAATTTTTTTCGAAAAATCGCCGATTACGCGACCGCAATCCTCTGCTGATGACATATGTGTCTTTATGAAAAAAAATATTTGTAATATATGTATAGCTAAAATTTAATGGAAGAAGACATGGGCAAATAAGTGTCTAAATACAGTATTAGCATCAGCAGAGGATTGCGGTCGCGTGAGTTATAGTTGCCTGCACTAACTATAACGGGGGAATTTCATTGGTTTTTTATCAGTAAAATGTCCAGCTAACTATAACATGTGTGAAACCTATGGTTTTTAAGTGAATTTGCAAGGTTTTTTAAATGCTAATTCCTAACAATAACGTGTGTGAAACCTATGGTTTTTTAAGTGAATTTGTACGGTTTTTTAAATGCTAAGACAGGTAAAAGTTGTTTAATTAAAGTTTTGACCAGTTATCTTAAAAAACTACTGGTTTACATTTATGTTGTGTGGTAACAGCTCCAACTGGATTAGCTGCACACAATGTTAAAGGAGTAACTTGCATAGATTATTGATGTTACCAGTGGAGCATGATAATAAATTAGAATTTCAGAAGTTGTCTGGAGAAGCTTCTTATGAAGTGTCAAGAGTGCTGAAGAAAATGAAACTTTTAATTATTGATGAGGTGAGCATGGTCTAAAACTTAATGCTTGCTTTTGTACACTTAAGAATGCAACAGGTATTAAAAACAGATTACGACGTTCTCTTTGGGGGAAATCATTTAATTGTATTTGGAGATCTGCTACAACTAACCCCTGTAAAAGGAGAACCAGTGTTTAAAACTCTTCTACATGAAGACACTAAGAAATCTTTGGGAAGTATTGGAAATGTGAATCTGTGGTTACATTTTGAAAATAAAGAACTCACTCAGAATATGTGACAAGCAAGAGATGAAGATTATGGAAATATTCTAAAAGATGTAAGAATTGGTGTTCTAAGTAAACATGGTAAACAAGCTTTTCAAAGTCGTCTACTAAAGAACTTGTTTACAAATGAAAACACACCAGCAGAAGTAATGTACGAGGAAATGAAAGAAAAAAAGTCTATAGTTTGCTTAATGCCTACAGTGGAAGAGTGTTATACATTTAATAGAGAGCTTATGAAATTGGAAAATCAAGAAATAGTTCACATTGAAGCTATTGATAAAATAGAGCATCAAGAATTAACAATTGTTCTTTCAGAAAAACTACAGACTAAATTGGTTTCTTTGGAAAAGTCTGTATCAAAAACTGCTGGCTTAGAAAAAAACTTAGATGTATGTTTAAACTGTCGGGTAATTTTGAAGCGTAATCTGAATGTAGAAGAAGGTTTAGTGAATGGAGCAATGGGGAAAGTTGTTGATTTTGTTAAATATCAAAAGAGAAATGGAATTGAATTTTTTAAAGTTAAATTTGATCAGATTGCAGAGGTAAGACAGATTGCACATTCTGCTGCACGTTTTTTGTTTGTAAAAGACTTGTATGCTCGTAGAAAACAGTTTCCCTTCTGTTTAGCATATGCAATAACTATTCACAAATCACAAGGTTTAAGTGTAGATAATGCTTTGGTAAATGTTGGTAAAACTGTGTTTAAAGAGGGAATGGCATATGTTGCATTATCTCGAGTTAGAACGTTGTCTCGTTTGTATTTAATTGATTTTGATGAGAACAAGGTTAGTGCTGATGTTAATTGTGTACGAGAATATAATCGTTTGAGAGGGCTTCATGCTCCCCATTTAGGTGAATATCCTATTTATGAGAAAAGTGTTGTGTGTTCAAAATGCAAATATGTTGAAGAGTTAACTATGGTTGAAAAGCAGAAAGAAAATCAACAGAAAGGAAAAGATGTAAAGAAGCAGAAAATACAAACAAGTGATGATGTTGTTGTATACCAATTAGAAAATGCTTCTGGTTTCAACTGCTATGGTAATGTCATTCTAAATGTTATATTTTATCTTGTAGATGTTTGTGATGAAATTATGGAAAGTCAGGTAAAAACTTTATGTTCTGCACTCTACACTTTATTTCAAGAATTGAGAACTGATAGAAGTAAGATTCATTCTGCTTCTGGTATTTGCCAGCTGTTGGGTACATGTACTGGATCTTTAACGTTCAGTGCTAATATACAGCAAGATGCACAAGAATTTCTGATGGTTATGCTTGGAGTACTAGAAGATGAAGGAATTCAGATTGAGAGTTTATTTGGACTCAGTTACAAATAGGAACATAAATGTGAACAGTGTTCGTTAACTTCAAGCACTATAGTTGACAGAGAACGATTTCTATATTTGACAATACCTGACTGCAAATCTGTACCATTTTCTAAATTACTAAAAGAAGCAGATCACGAGATGATCTGTTCTCGTTGTAAATTAACAATGCTATCTACATTAAGCCTACAAAGATATGGAAAATATTTGATTATAATGCTACAACGCTGTAGACCAAATGGAAGAAAAGTGGAAACCAAAATTACAAATGTTGTTGCTAGTCAAGTATCTATTTCTGGAAGAACTTTTGCAACAGTTGCTATTGTTTTCCATGCTGGAAGTACTACCACAAGTGGACATTATACAGTTTATTTAAAGTGTAATAATGGTTGGAGTCACTGCAACGATACACACTTGGAAATGAATCCGAGATTGCCTTATGAATTACCCAACTCATACTTGATATTTCTGAAACAAAGATTTTAGATACACCATTCGGCTTTGTGGGAAGGTGTAAAGATACTTTAAAGAATTCATACTGGATGCTTTCAATGCGACATTTTTGATACATTTTTTGGTGTATTGGGAAAATGTTCACAGAAACTACGATGTAAATTCAAAGATGGCTTACCTGTGAACAAGACTATTAGAGTAGCTGAAAAGCGTTAGGGTGAAGTAAGCAAGCTATCTCTTTGCTGATTAAAGTGCCTGATGTTCTTGAAGTCTGGTGTGCGGCGCTCATCTTTCCTATGAATTAGAAGGTTGTTTTGGGATTCATATGGGGTGTTCTGAACCCATGCACCGAGGCTGCCCTGGTGAGGTCCGGGCTCCCTGCGGATGGAATGTGTTAGATGTTTTATCGAAGGGAGTGTTACCTGCCCGCAGTGCACCAAACGAAAGATGGTACGGAAATGCCCAATCTGTTATTTTGGATCTGACTGCGTGGCAAGGGAGAGTTAAAGGACACCTGTTCTTTCTCTGAAGGATTTCAAGATATACAGGTACTGCAAGAAATGGACATTAAAGTGACAATATAGCTATGTTATGAGCAAAAATACGAACACTTTGAAAGGACTCTATTATGTTGTTCATAAGACTGCAAAGCACCCGTAAATGAATAAAGTCAAAGGGAAATGAATTGTAATGATGTACAAAAGAAATGGAGACTGCACTTTCAAGATGTACTCTGGGAATTGCAGTATGTCAAGACTACGTTGCAATTTAATAGTCCGTCAAGGGCGTATAAAGTCACGTTGTTATGCCGCAAATTCAAAGATGGCTTACCTGCAAACAAGGCTATTAAAGTAGCTGAAACATGTTAGGTTGAAGTAAGCAAGCTGTTGCTTTGCTGATTAAAGTGCCTGATGTTCTTGAAGTCTAGTTAGCTGCGCTCTTCTTTCCTATGGATTAGAAGGTTGTTTTGAGATTCATATGGGGTGTTCTGCCCCCATGCGCCGCAGCAGCCCTGGTGAGGTCTGGGCTCCTTATGGATGAAATGTCTTGTATGTTTTATTGAAGGGAGCATGGCCCGCCCACAGTGCATCGAAGGAAAGATGGTCCAGAAATGCCCAACCTGTTATTTTGGTTATGACTGCATGGCAAGGTAGAGTTAAAGGACACCTGTTCTTTCTCAGAAGGATTTCAAGATGTACCGGTACTGCAAGAAATGGACATTAAAGTGACAGCATAGCTACATTATGTGCACAAATATTAACACTTTGGAAGGATTCTATGATGTTGTTTATAAGACTGCAAAGCACCAGTAAATAAATAAAGTCAAAGGGAAAAGGAATTGTAGTGATTTACAAAAGAAATGGAGACTGCACTTTCAAGGTGTATTCTGGGAATTGCAGTATGTCAAGACTATGTTGAAATTTAGTAGTCTGTCAAGGGTGTATAAAGTCACGTTGTTACGCCGCAAATTCAAAAATGGCTTACTTGTGAACAAGGCTATTAAAGTAGCTGAAACGCTTTAGGTTGAAGTAAGCAAGCTGTCTCTTTGCTGATTAAAGTGCCTGACGTTCTTGAAGTCCGGTGTACGGCGCCCTTCTCTCCTATGGATTAAAAGGTTGTTTTGGGATTCAAAGGAGGTGTTCTACCCCCATCTCAATTCTATTTTGAATAACTTTGGCGCCGGTTGACGAATCTTCGTGAAATTTTCAAAACTAATGGGGCGCTCCGCTCAGCTCCTACCCTGAAAGTCTCGGGGGGATTCGTCAAGCGGGGGCCGAGAAAAAAGGGGGGTTCCAAAACACGTTTTCCCCATGCATTTTTACATAGGACCTTTAGTCGAAGGTACAGCCCGAACGGCTGAACAGAATTACTTGAAATTTGGCAGAGAGGTAGTCCTCAGGTCAGGGAAGTGCCTTTTGCAAGTCTGGTGTCAATCTGTTCAGTATTTCCTGAGAAAATAGCATTTAAAAGCATATAAATATCAATACGCGCGCACCGTGCCGTGCGCGAGCGAAATTCTGATTGGTTGTTAGATGTCTGTCAACATTCGAATCGGTCGAAATCAGGAAGTGTCGGCTGCCATTCTGTCTCTCGGACTGAAAAGGAAAGGGGGATAAAAGGTGGAAAACGGGAAAAGGGGGCAGGGAAGAGAGATCCTGACCCCCTAGCATTTGTCAGGGGGTCACAGAAGGACCCCTATGGGTGAAATAAACATTTTTTTTTTTTTATAAAAATTGCGGGGTGCGCGCACGGTGCGCCCAAAGTGTGCGCACGGTGACCGTGCGCGCACGGTGCGCACACGGTGAAAAACCTTAAAAAATATATATATATTAATAAATACATAACTTAGCATTTAAAAAACCGTACAAATTCACTTAAAAAACCATAGGTTTCACACACGTTATTGTTAGGAATTAGCATTTAAAAAACCTTGCAAATTCACTTAAAAACCATAGGTTTCACACAGGTTATAGTTAGGTGGACATTTTACTCGTAAAAACCCAATGAAATTCCCCCGTTATAGTTAGTTCAGATAACTATAACTCGCGCGACCGCCACTCTATCACAAGGATGATGTCATCAGTAATGTCATGAGTGATGCCACTGACCATGTCATGAGAGATGTAATATGTGACGTCATGAGCAGTGGATTGCGGGCGTGCGAGTTATAGTTATCTGAACTAACTATAACGGGGGAATTTCATTGGTTTTTTACGAGTAAAATGTCCACCTAACTATAACCTGTGTGAAACCTATGGTTTTTTAAGTGAATTTGCAAGGTTTTTTAAATGCTAACTCCCAACTATAACGTGCGTGAAACCCATGGTTTTTTAAGTGAATATATATATATATATATATATATACATACACTGAAAAAACCATAGGTTTCATGCACGTTATAGTTAGGAATTGGCATTTAAAAAACCTTAGAAATTCACTGAAAAAACTATAGGTTTCAGGGGCGTTATAGTTAGCTGGACATTTCCCTCGTACAAAACCCTAGAAATTCCCCCGTTATAGTTAGTTCAGCTAACTATGACTCACGCCCCCGCAATGCACTGCTGATGACGTCACATATTACATCACTCATGACATGGTCAGTGACATCACTGATGACATCACTGATGATGTCATCCATGTGATAAATTAGTGCATCTTCTCACACCCTAATATAACCTTTGATATACCGACTCAAAATTTCAGATGGCCATTCTCAAAAACATAGATACTCCAATACTAATAAAAGAACTAACTTTCCTGGTTTAAAAAAAGAGCTATATACTTGTTTGTTGGTTTGTGAAAGTTTAGATGAATGTATGGGTAGAACGTAATTGACTGAATTAATGCATTAATAGCGTATGGTGAATGTAATAGTGCAGAACTATGAGGAAGTGCTGCAGCATCACACAGTAACCTCTTTAACTACAGTGTGCTGTAGTACTTAACATATGTACATCAATATGTTGCACATCTATGCTTCTCTCTGCACGGCTGCATAACCCCTTCCACGTGAGGCAAATTCTGCTGCGGTGCGAGGGGGGGCGGGGCTGGGCGTGGCACCCAGGCACTCAGGACGGCTCCCGGCCCCCATGAATCACGGTGGGCGTGTGCTCATGACGGCTGGGAGCCGTCCGAACTCCGCCCACTGATTAATTCACCCTCACAGGCAGGGAATTACCTGCGCGTGGGCGGAGCGGCAACGGTCGGACAGCTCCCGGCCATCATGAGCACACGACTACCGTGATTCATGACAGCCGGGAGCCATCCTGAGCACGGAAGTGGTTAAATTGCAGCCATGTGGTGACACAGGCACCCTTGCACCATAGTGGAAGGATATCTGTCGCATGTGCTGCTTATTTTTTGTGCAGAAAGACACACCTTCATGCACAAAAAAAATCAATAAACGCACTTTTCTCTTTCAATGTATGCTGAACATTTTAGAATGCATTGAAGATTTAAAAATGAGGAGAAAAAAAACAATTCTCCTTGTTGTGCTTTCGTACACCAATTAGAGAATGGTGCAGCATGCACACACATATCGAGATTTATGATTTCTGATAATTCTAGAGATGTGTCTTGTTCTTTGAGTATTCAGTGCAATCATGCACAACAACACTTATAGAACAACCTTTCAACGGAAAGTAGTGTGTATGATGAGGTTGTATTTACATGGTGTAGAAAAAGTACACAGAGCACCTTTTCCTCTCTTTGTAAATATGAAAGAGTGTCTTGCGCAATAACTATGTTACAAAAAGTGACATATTTCTGTTTTAAATTGCTTTCGAATGATAGAAGGTAAGCACTGAGTTTTGTCTGCAAAGATGCTCAAACAAGAATGACTGAAATGATTGCGGTCCTTCAATAGGTACAATGGGAAATATTATGAACCTCTCAAATCTGTTTTTTTGCAGGTCAAATAATATCCGGTAACAGTGAGATTTCAAAACTACATCGGAATAAACAGAGTGTTTTGAAAAAATTGTTCAATCTTTGTAGGTTCTTGCAGATCTGCCCATTCTGCATATTTATATTTACTTAAACTTACCTTCACAGTAATCGAAAATAAAAATGATATACATTTTTTTCAGATTTTTTTTACAATAAAAATTGATGTAAACTGCTTATTTTATAATTAGGATCTGTAAAGAAAATAAAAAATAGTTATAACATGTAATATTACATTTTTTACAATACAGCATAATTTCCACAAAGTAATTTGTTTGCCTTTTTTGCTGTTCTCAGAATATATTGAATTTCATTAGAAATAGTGATTTCCATCGTACTCATCACTTAACAGCGGGCAAAAAAAAAAACAATCAAAAAGATTGTTTAAAAAAAACCAACATGCTATTCTCAGTAAAATACCACAAGATACAAATCACAGATATATAAAATGATTATGGCTAACAAAATTTTATAAGTTTAACTTATAAAAACTGTAAATGTTTTCGCTTAAAAATTTTCACCGAGTCAATGAGCACAAAAAAGTCAATAATTCAAACATATACCTTTCCTTGAGGCTAAATGGTATTTTTGCACTCCTTTTTATGTAAATTGTCCAATGGTAGTCCTAAAACTTTGACTTTAAAAATATTAGGTAGGAATTTGGTAATTCCCTAGGCAAACGTTGTTTGAAAACCAACTGGGAATCATTACAAAGTGTCCAGCCTTTGTCACATTTTAGATAGGCAGTATACTGTCCAAATGTGGTGAAAGGACCATCATGGAAAATTTTTGCAATTGATACAAAAGTCCTTCCTGATATTGATACTTGTGTTGCTACAAACTGCTTTATTAAAGTATCCAATTTTCTTCCATCAGCTGTACAACGTTGCATCATTAAAATTATGTATTGTCCATATTTTCTTTAAAATAATGTGGATAACATTTCTGATTTACATTGGCTACACTCCATGTTTTGATTTGCACCTTTAACTAATTTATTAAAAGAAACTGATTTACAGTCTTGTAATGTTAAATACAGAAATCTTTCAGTGTCTACATTAGTGGAACATGTATACATGCAATTTTCACAATGGTGTTCCCATTTGTAAGAAAGGCCAACAATATTTTCTATTTCTACACCTTCATTTTCAAAAATGGTAAGCATATACATTAAAAATTCCTGAGCATCTTGTTGGATATTTTGTGTAAATTGTGTAGAACCAGAACATACATTCAAAAGATTACGAACATCTGAAACAGATTGAATTGTACTTGTATCTGTTGTCAATTTTTTAAACACAGAATGCAACAGACAACAACATCTTTGTTGCAGATTCTGCATAATTTGTTCTTGCAAACCTTCAAGATAGAAAACAACACTGACCACTACATTAGCATAGCAGTTGACACCTGAACTATTTTCAAACTGATAACCAACAACCTCTTCAACAGTGTCCAATTTCTTTTTACTTGCAATCACAACATTATCTTGTTCTATTCCCTTCTCAACACCTTCAGAACAGATATTCTCAATCCTTCTTTTTCAACCAATCACACGCTTTTCAAATACAGGATATTGACCTAAATTTGGAGCATACACCCTTCTTAACCTATTATACTCTTTTACACAGTTTGCATTTGCAGTAACCTTTGTCTCATCAAAATCAATCAAAAACAAACCAGATAATGTTATGACTCGCGACAAAGCAACATATGCCATACCCTCTTTAAATACAGTAGATCCAATGTTCACCAATGCACTGTCTACACTTAATCCTTGAGATTTATGAATAGTCACTGCATATGCCAGAGAAAATGGAAATTGTTTCCTACGGACATATAAATCTTTAACAAGCAAAAAACAAGCTGAACAACGACCAATTTCTTTAACATCTTCAATCTGATCAAATTTAATTTTTAAAAATTCAATTCCTTCCTTTTTCTGATAATTAGCAAAATCTACCACTTTACCCGTTGCGCCATTAACTAACCCTTTTTCTACATCCAAATTACGCCTTAAAATTACCTGACAGTTTACACATGCATACAGTGTCTTTTCTAAACCAGCTGTTTTAAATATTTTTTTTCTAAAGAATCCAGTTTTGTTTTCAACTTTCCCATCAAAATAATAGTGATTCCTTCATGCTCTATCTTATCGATGGCTTCCATTTTTATAATTTCTTCATTTTCCAATTTCAATAGGTCTTCGTTGAATATCGCTCAGTGTTGGCATTAAACAGATCACTGATTTATTTTCAGCAATTTTCATGTACACTTTTGCAGGAACTACATTTTCATTTGGAAATACATTGCAAAGTAATCGACTTTCCAAAGCTTGTTTGCCATGTTTTGTAAGAATTCCAATTCTTATATCTTGAAGAATACTTCCATATTCAGCATCATTTGCCTGTCGCATATTTGATGTCAGTTCTTTGTCTTCAAAATTAGTCCAAATGTTCACATTACCAACACTACCAAAAGACTTTCTGGTATTTTCATGCGCAAGTGTTTTAAATACCGGTTGTCCTTTTACCGGAGTCAGTTGCAATAAATCTCCAAAAACTATGACGTGTTTTCCTCCAAATAACACGTCATACTCTGTTTTAAGAATTTGCTGCATTCTTAAATGCACAAAGGCAAGCATCAAATTGGAGACCATGCTCACCTCATCAATAATGAGAAGTTTCATTTTCTTCAAGACTCTTGAAACTTCACAACAAGTTTCTCCAGATAGCTTCTGGCATTCCAATTTGTTCTCATGCTCTACTGGTAGCATTAGTAAACGATGTAAAGTAATTTCTTAAATGTTATTTGCTGCCAACCCAGTTGGAGCAGTGACAGCACAAGACAAATGTGACTCAGTTGTTTTTTGCAGATAACTTGTAATTACTTTAATTAAGAAACTTTTTCCTGTTCCAGCTTGGCCACTCACATACATTCGGATAGGTTGAAATGATGTACATGATCACCCTTTCTTTTCATGAAGTAATCCATGGTCAATGTGCTCTTTCACTTGTTGATATATTTGTTTCTGTTCAACATTTAGTTGTTCTTCCAAGTTTCCTAACTGTATTACATCTTCTTGAGCTTGATACATTGCTGTTTCCACCTCATTCATGGCAGTTGCTGCTTCAGTTTCAACAATTGGTTGTCCAAGTGGATCTTGACTCAGTGCAGCAGAACTTTGATTGTCTTGAGAACTGTCTCTAGCAAACTCAGCTGCAATTGTAGCTTCTTGATCAATTTCATCATTCAACATTTTCACATAATTTGCAAAAGCACGGCATTGTATGCTATCTTGAGAAGCATTAAATGAATCTTCATAGCTCTGAAAATCTCCAAGTAATTCCAGTTCTGAATGCCATGGTTTGAACATTTGCAAAGGGGCTAAATAGTAAAATTCCCTTTTATCAGCAGTGTCGCAACTCAGTTTCCTGTGATTAATTAAATTTCCTTTCCTTTGTTTCACCAGACATCCTTCAGAACCAATCACTACATATTTTCCATCATTGATGTTCTCTGTAGTATTCCGTTTAAAAGTGTAGTTTTGCAGCACTTCATAGAGACACATTTTCTCAAGATGATGACTTCTGTTTGGGTAATATGTGTCCAACATATTCGTTTTCAAAATATCTGTACTTTCTGGTTCTTTTTCTGCTAAATATTCAATTTCTTGCACAGATTTAAGTACCTGATTTCGCATTCCTGCAAGACCTAGACTCACCCAAATGATTCTTCTACTTTTGGAATATAGACTTGCAGATGATAACCGATCTGAACAATCATATGCTCCAATTTCGCGATGCGATAACATCTTCAAACTAAAACTGTATAATTTTTTACTTAGAGTCTTCTCGTGAGAAATCTCTTCTCACATTTCTTTCAATTCCGTCTTTTCTGATTTAGTAATGTAGGACGTTACATATCGTGCAACAGCAATGGAATTGTCCGCAACATACTGAATATCCATGTTAGCATTCCACATGGATAACATACCTGGATTGTAGTCATTTATGTATTTCGATTCTTCACTTCTTTTTAAGTTGTAGGTATTTTTTGGAGACTTTATTGTGATGGTATGTCGCATAGCTGACATAAAACTGTTCACTCTTCCTTTAGATAATACATGACCAAGAAATCCAAAACGACATTTGGGGAGGAAATTATCCTTTGACTTGTACTTTCGTCGACAGTATTTTCCACATCGATGGCTTTGGAATCGTAAGACTTGTTGTTTTAAGTGTTTATGTTCTTTGCTATTGGGTACAGCACATGTGGCATAATCTTCAATGAAAGACAAAACAGTTTCATCTGAATCTGTTCCAAATTTGGGGGCGTCCTTGATCCATAATAACATATGTATATGAGGAGCACCTCTTGCTTGATACTCCTTTCTCCCCAAAAAATCCACAACTTCTCCAAGAGGAGGATTCTTTTCATTGCAGATGAAAGACATCATAGCTTCAAATCTATGATTGAAATATCTGCATACATTAACAGGATCCAATGAGCACAATTCTCCAGGTGTCTTGTATTCAATATTTTTTTTATTGGAATTTGCCTCTCGAAGAAATTCAAGTAAATCATCCCAAGCATACTCAGCACAGCTTAGTGTAACAAACCATGTAGGAGTTCCCAAGTTCCGTAGCATAAATTTCAGTTCCCCATGACGACGGTAACAATATTCATTATTCCCACGCTGACATGCCATCAGATTAATCAACTGAGATTCTAAATGATCATCTCTCTGATGCACTTTATCCATAAAATCCTTTGCAGTTATATTTTGCAGATGCATTCCAGTTTTTAAAATGTGATTTACTGCATATGAAAGTCCAGACAAGTCACTTTCAAACAGAAGATGAAACATATAAGGGATACATTGTCGAAATCTTGGATCTTCTGAATATAATCTTGTTGTCCGATATTCAGATGCAGGAATCTGCACAGGAAGTTCATCATATCGTCCACCTTTTCCTGTTGGAAACAACTGCGGGAAACAACGAGCTTCCAAACTCTCTTCCCATACACTCATGGGACTTCCTGTTGCTTTTTTCATTTGGAACAACTCAATCATATTCCCCATCACCTCTTTGGAATGAAGTGGATGTACACTGTAATGTTCATAGATTTCTTCACATCTGGACATGTCCACTTTTTCTATTTGTCCACTTAATGTTTCAGTATCTTCTGCTAAATCTATTTCTTCTTCTCCTACAAACACATTTCTATAGTACTCATTGTACAGATACAATGATGCCTTTTGCACTTTTCTAACATCCACTAACTCTTGCCAGATTTTCTTATTCTTAGTAGGAACACCATTAAATAGAATGACGAGTGGCTCATTTTCTGCATGGTGTACACCAATAGTTTCAATATTTTCCCTAAATCTAACGGTAAATACACAACTCTTCCTTTCAATCCTCTTTGCAACTCTGATGGAGGTAATTTACCTGTTTTAGGCTCCATACGAACAATAGCCTGAAACGGGTGAACACATTGAATGAGAATAGACTCATACGTACTTAAATCTATCAGCTCTGGAGGAATAGCAACCAACTCTAGATTATTCATCATCATCATCAAAGCGTTATTTCGATAAAAATTGTATCATAAAAGCAACAACATACATACATAAGAAATACAATTTATCGATTGGGAGAGAATATTTAAAAGTTGAATAAATACATTTGATACAAAATATTTACATTCAAATAAAAAGGAATTACATTTCCATATATGTCCCAAAGCTTTTGATTTGATAGAAAACAAACTAAAAAGGTAAAAAAGATTTTTAAAAAGGCTAAGAAATCGTATCAGGGCAAAGATTCTTGACCCTAATTATCCAAGACCACCCAAGAAATTTGGCCACACCACAAACCAGTACTACGCTGGTATCTGATTGCAAAATCCTGAGGGCTACATGATAGTTCGATGTGCCCAGCTGTCTGCAGACTGGGCTTAGCCATCTGCCTCTTGGGTTTTTGTAAGCCGGGCATTCGAACATAAGGTGTGCCATGCTTTCAACTTTCTCACTACAGCTCGGACAAAGTGCCGTGGTCTGGAGGGGAGGCTTCCATTTATTAGTATACTCTCGGGTAGGTAATGTGCCCAATCTAAATTGAATATAAAGTGTTCTGTCTCTTGGTTTCTGGATAAGATCAAGATAGGGCTCAAGGCTGACAATTTGTTTGTGTGAATAAAAGGCTTCTGTTAATCTACCTTGGTTAGGTTTGCTAATCTCTTGGGTATCAATCCATGCCCAATAAACTCTTTTGAGATCGATCTTGTTTATTGGTTTGCCGGACTCCCAGGCTTCTCTAAATCCTAACTGTAGAAGAAGCTTTTTGATATTACACAGCCAGCCAACTCTATGTGAGCCCGGAGTGTTTATCACTTCTCTAAGGCCCTCTACGTACTTTGATAACTTGGGGGTTCGCCATAAGTGGGCCCAAAAAAGCAGAGGGACGCAGTCTTGCCAAATCCTTAATTGCTCGCCTACCCAAGTCACAAAATAAAGGTTTAGGGGAGTACACCTTGGAACTGAGACCAATTCCCTCAAGAATTTGTTTTCTGACCCAGAAATTTCTTTGACATCATCGAAGCCCCAAAGCTCAGCACCATACAGGGCGGAGCTGACAGCTTTTGCTTGGTAAATCACTAAAGCGGGTGCGATGGGTCTGCTCTGTGAGGAGCGGTGTTCTTTGATGATGGCCTCTGCAACCCGCTTGTGATTAAGAAGAATCTTATCTAAATGGGGTCTCCAACTAATGTTATCAGAGATTCTAATGCCAAGATAATCAAAAGTTTCACAAACTCGAGAGGAACTCCATCTAACTTGAGAATAAATTTAGATGGTCTACGTAAATTAAACGAAAGAAGTTTGGTCTTTGCGGTGTTTATGATCAATCCTCTTAAATTGCAAAACAGGTGAAATCTGTCCAAGAGCTTCTGCAACCCTGCCGGGGTCTTAGAAATTAGCAGGGTGTCATTTGCAAAGAGGAGGGCGGGAACCTTATCGCCCGCCAGGGCCGGAGCATCTGCTGGAATATCTTGTAAAAATTTTACCACCCCATTCACAAATAAGGAAAATAGGGTGGGTGCCAAAACGCAGCCCTGGCGAACTCCCCTATTAACAGGGATTTTTGCTGTTTTTTGATTCTGGGTTCCCCATCTAATCTGGGCAAAATTGCCCTCATGCAGGTGAATCAGAAGGTCAAGGATTGGTGTGGGTACACCCATTTCCCTCATGACTGACCACAAGCGGTCACGTGGGACCAGGTCAAAGGCAGTCTTCAAATCTATAAAAGCTAGATGAAGACTGCCTTTGCCAATCGTGACCACCTTCCAGTGCAAGAGGAGGAGTCTAAAGGCCTGGTCGATTGTGCCTGTATTTGATCTAAATCATGCCTGGTAATGAGACAGAATATTATTCTCATTGACCCATAGCAGGATTCTCTCCAGCAGTGCTCTGCCAAACACCTTCTGACCAGCATCAATGAGGCTGATCGGTCGGTAGTTTGCAGGGTACCCCCTAGAGCCCTTTTTGAATATTGGGACCACCTCAGCTCCTTTCCATGAGTCTGGGACAGATGATCCATTAATGAGGGCATTGAGCAAAAGAGTAAAATACTTTGCCCAATTTTGAGAATCAGCTCGAAACAAGTCACCAGGGAGACCATCTGGGCCAGGAGCCTTAGCAGGGACTATTTTGTTAATGGCAATCAAAACCTCAGACTCAACAAAAGGATCACATGTGTCCACAGTGGAGGTGGTTACTATTGGATGATGTAAAAGTCTAGGGCTTTGTGCATCCTCCCCAGAATAGAGTTTTTTAAAATGTGTAAACCCCTTTTGACTAGAAATATGATTAGGTATGAAGTCAAAATCCGAAGCTGAGGACATTTTACACAATTTCCAAAAAGAATTTCTGTCCTTAGCCAGACTAGCGGCTTTAAGATCCTGCCAATGGGATTCCTCCCATACACGTTTTGCTTGCGTCACTGCCTTTCTGTACTCTTTTCTAGCTCTTTGCACTAGGCAAGAGTCAGAGGTTTTAATGGTGAATATTAGTATAGTCTTTTTTTGCCTGCACTCTGGACTATACCATGAGCCTGATGCGTTATGAGATTTGTTAGAAATTCTCAAAGGACAGAATATCGAAAAGAGTGAACCTATCTTTGTGACTGTGTTGTTATGAATGGTCCCCACCCTTAGACACCCATCTGGATCGCTACATGCTTTTTGTAGTTCCATGATGTTGGCTAGCAGGACCTCCTTTATGGCTATCATTTTCTGCTCATTACAAATAATTTTAGGCCATTTGAGGTATCTCCTGCAATTTGATGGAACTACTTCTTTGGAAAGATTAAAAGGACCAACACCAAAGCCTGATGGGACAAAAGACCATGGGCTCTTCAGAGTTAAGCACAGAGGGTTATTGTCACTTTCGATAGATGGAACTATGGCCATATCCACTGCGTTTTTCCATAGTCGTCGGTCAATCAAGATGTAATCAATTCGCGATGGGCAAGACATGTTATTGAATGTATTAGCACCGTGGAGATCGGATGAGAAACGTCCATTAGCTGCTCTTAGGCCAAATTCTAGTGTTATAGCATTTAGTTGGATTGCTACTGGTGTCCATTTTTTAATTGGAGGTAGTGTTAGAGGTGCTATAAACCACCTGGCATCCTCATTCTCCACCTCAAGAAAATCTTCTGTAGCCAAGGGTTCGAATGTACAGTTCATGTCACCTGCCACCAAAAAAAAAGAATCAGGTGAACACAAAGAGAGTTTGTCTCCCAAATCTGTTACTATCGATGATTTAGAGCCACCACTTGTTCCTCTGATGTAGACATTAAAAAGCTCAATGACAGGGCCGCCCCTAGACCCTCTCAACGTCAATCTCATTATATCAGGGGAAATGCTGAAAAAACCGCAAGCCTCAAGGTTGAGGGCGATGCTCACCCAGACTATAAGTCCTCCCGAAGGGCGTCCTTGCCCCTTCGAGATTGCTGGAACACAAAAACAGGCATGTTTATGTAATGGAACAAGGCTCCAGGTCTCTTGGAAGATGCATATATCATGGCCTGCAATCAACTCAATCCAATCTGGAAGAGAAAGTTTGGTTCGCAGGCCAGCAATGTTCCATGAGATTATTTTAAGGTTTGGGAGAGGGGGCGGTGAGATGTCAGTAGCGTTATCATGGGATAGATGCAATTGGGGTGTATTCGCTCCACCTACATCAATAGCATTAATATTATGAGTCGTAACAGAAGATTTTTGGGGTTGGGCCGTTTGCATATCATAACCAGAAGATTATTATGAACAGCTCTAGCAGGCATTTTATTCTCATCTAATTTGTTATAACAATATTTGCAAATACTCTGCTCAGATCCCAAATCAAAACAATCCTCTACCAACAAATAAGTTGCAAATTCCATCCACATATCATTATCTTCTATTTCACTTTTTAAATACAGATTGACACCCCTAGTCTGATTTTTACAGTGAGTTCGCCGACAACAAATACAAGAAACATTTGGTCTTTCACTTGAAATTACCTTAAACTTTGTGATTTCATCTTCAACATTTTTTGTAATCACGGATTCTACATTGTCTTCAACATTTTGTTCTACTAATGTGTCAGTTTCTCCACTCTCTTAACTGTTCAACTCATTTAACTTTAGTGCTGGACTTTTAGCATAATACAATCTTCTCACTAACTTCCGCATTTGAGTATGATGTACTGCCAGTATCCTGAAATGGTGAAAAACACTTTCACAAACTTTCCTAGAAAGACAAGCCAGAGAATGACCTTGCAAACCAGTATTTGTTCTCACTCTGCAAGGGTCTAGTCCTTGCAACACCTTAATCTTTTGTTTAACACTTTTTTACTACATACTCGTAAAAAACTACATAATTTATCAATAGATTCCTGTCATACACTACAAATACTACTGCAATCCCATGTATACACAGGGTGTTTAGGACGTCTCCCTAGAGCTTCATCAGCTATCACTTCTTCTACATTTCTTTCAACCATTTTCTCTTTCTCAATTGGACAACCATCTCTAACTTCATAACCTCTACCACTGGTGTCAACTGCAAACAGTATTTTTTTGCTCTGTAAATAACTCTCTTCATTAAAGAAAGGCTATGAACTGGAACTGTGTTTCCATTCTCCCAAAAAAAATCACATTTTCTTTTCTATTAATTACTCTTTTCCTCCTACTTTTGGCCTTCATTAAATTGATTGGTTTATCTAGTGATCAAATTCTGTTTAATACTAAAATGAATAGTTTCCTTTTTACTTCAAAAGCCTTTTCAACAATGTTTTCAATATGCTTCTTCTTTTTATAAAATAGAGCTCTCTTTTTATATTTCTTCACATCTTTCAGCAAATTATGAACTACTCTCTTGTAAAATATTTTTTTGCGTAATTCCTTATACTGATTTTACCTTCTTTTAGCATACTTTGTCTCCTTTGACTGAACATTTGTTGTTTTGCTTTTCCTCTTATTTTGATTTTTTTTTCTAGTTGTAACATTCTCAGTGGTTTTAGTATTCTGTACATTCTGTTTACTCCTACAAACATTTTTAATAAATTGCTTTGTGATCTTATCAGAAGATTTTTTCTTTTTAGCCACATTATCTTGTACATTCAATACTTGTGGTTCATGTTTCTTTAAGTAATTCTCCTGTCTCTGTTCTTTTCTTTTTCTTTTTTTCTGGCATGATTTCTTTATTTTAACGTTGAAAAACAGTATCTGTAAAAAAGAATCACAAATAAAACTATATTAATAACTTTCAAATTTATACTATTCTATTACTGTAGAAACACATTTTATATAAAAACTGTCTAAGAAACTATAGCCCTGAAGCACAAGTGTGACGATGGTTAAAACACTACATGCGTAGTGCATGCTACTTTGAAGCAGTTCATGCCCTAAAGCCTACCTCACTGAAAGAGTACATGCTAACTGACTGAATGATTACTATACTATAAGGAGACACACTGGGTGAGTGACAGGGTGTTTCCTAGAAGTGTATGAATACTGACATGGATATTGATGGTGTGAAAGACAAGTGTGTAGGTGATTAGAGACCTACATGCATAGTGGACACATGTTTCAATCCATCCATATGTTAAGGCCTGTCTCACTCCAATACTACTTGGATACTGATTAAATGATTAGAGTACTGCAAGGAGAGTGCCTGGGTGAATTTGTAAGTGTTCGGGTTTTGGCACAGTGAATGGATTAATCCATGGTGCTGAATGGGTCACTAGAGGACTGCAAGGGCAGTGACAGGGTGTTTGCTAGAAGGGTATGAATACTGACTAGGGAATTGATGGTTTGAAAGACAAGTGTGTAGGTGGTTAGAGGACTGCATGCATAATGGATAGGCATTTGAAGCAATTCATGTGCTAAGGCCTGGCTCACTGCATGAGTACTTGGGTACTGACTGAATGATTAGAGTACTGCAAGGAGAGAGCCTGGGTGAATTTATAAATCGTTGACTTTTGGCGCAGTGAATGGATTAGTACATGATGCTGAATGGGTCACTGGAAGAGTACAAGGGGAGTGATAGGGTGTTTGCTGCAGTGTGTGTATACTGAGTGGGGAATTGAAGGTGTGAAAGACAAGTGTGTAGGTGGTTAGAGGACTGCATGCATACTGGATAGGCGTTTGAAGCAATTCATGTGCTAAGGCCTGGCTCACTGCATGAGTACTTGGGTACTGAATGATTAAAGCACTGCAAGGACACTGCCTGGGTGAATGTATAAGTGGTTGCCTTTCGGTGCAGTGAATGGATTAGTACAATGTCCTGAATGGGTCACTGGAGAAGTATAAGGAGAGTGGTAGAGTATTTGCGGGAACTGTATAAATACTGTCTGGAATATTGAAGGTGTAAAATACAAGTATGTAGGTGGATAGAGACCTACATCCATAATGGATAGACGTTTGAAACAGTCCATAGAGTAACACTTGGATCACTGCAAAACTACCTGACTACTGACTGAATCATTAGAGTACTACAAAAAAGAGTGACTTGGTTAATCTTTTTAAGATTTTTTTGATTCTAGTGCAGTGAATAGGTTAGTACTTACTGCCAAATGAGTCAGTGGAGGTGTGCAATTAAAGTGACAGAGTGTTTATTGGAGTTTATAGATACTGACAGAGAAATTGAAACTCTGAAAGGCAATTGTGTTGGTATTTACAGGCCTCCATGGATACTGGAAACACGTTGGAATCAATCCATGTGCTAAGGCCTGCCTCACTCCATTAGTACTTAGGTACTGACTGAATGATTAGACTATTGCAAGAAGCGTACCTGGATGAATTTACAAGTGTTTCAGTTTTGACGCAGTGAATGCATTACTACATGGTGCTGAATAACTCACTGGAACACTGCAAGGGGAGTGACAGGATGTTTGCTGAAAGTACATGGGTACTGACTGGGGAATTGAAGCTGTTAAAGACAAGTGTATAGTGTCTTAGAAGACTGCATGCATACTGCATACACATGTGTAGCCCTCTATATGGTAATGCATGGTTCACTACATGAGTACCTGGAAACTGACTGAATCATTAGACTACTGCTATGAGAGAGCCTGGGTAAAACTTTTACGTTTTTCAGTTTTGGCGCAGTAAAAAGATTAGTACATGGTACTGGATCAGTCACTGTATGAGTGCAAGATGAGGGACGGGATGTTTATTGAAGTATATAGATACTGACTAGTTAATTTATGAAGTGAAAGACAAGTGTGTAGGTGACTAGAGGCCTGTATGCATACTGGATAGGGGTTTGAAGCAGTCCATGTTGTAAGGCCTGGCTCGCTGCATGAGTACTTGGATACTGACTGAATGGTTAGAGTACTGCCAAGAGAGTGCCTGGGTGAATTTATAAGTGTTTGGGTTTTGGCGCAGTGAATGGATTAGCACATGGTGCTGAATGGGTCACTGGAGGAGTACATGGTGTTTGCTTGAAGTGTATGCATACTGACTGTGGAATTAAAGGTGTGAAAGAGAACTGTGTAGATGGTTAGAGGACTGCATGCATAGTGGATGAGCATTTGAATCAATGCATGTGCTAAGGCCTGCCTCACTCTGTTACTACTTTGAATATTAACTGAATGTTTACAGTATTGCAAGGACAGTTCCTGGGTGAAAACATAAGCAATGACTGCCTTCTAATTCTAACAAAACGTGAGAACAGGAAAGTTTTTAAGCAGTTATGCGTATTCAAACATATGATGTTACCAAATGCTTCTCTCACAGTGGTTCCCAAATGCACACACACTCACAGTGTGATTCTAGACAAGCAACAATATCACTAGGAGTTCACCAAAACTCATTCACTACTATGGAAGGGATAAGGGCACTGCACACAATCTACATATTTAAGTACTGCACTTTAGTGTCAAAGCCTAACTCATTTTGTCAATGCATAAGCAATGACTGCCTTCTAATGCTTCTCAAACTTGACAACATGGCAGGTTTTAAAACAGTTATCTGTCAGCAAATACATGATGTTACCAAATGCTTCTCTCACAATGGTTACCGAAATCGACACAAACTCACAGTGTGATTCTAGACAAGCAACACTGTCCCTAGGACTTTACCAAAACTCATTGACTACTCTGGAAGGGGTAAGGGTACTGCACACAATCTACATATTTCCAGTTTAGAAGCTTTATTCGACAATTGTCATAAAAGCACTAAAAACATATACAACATACATCACATAGCAGTATCGAAAAAACATTTACACTAAAACAATATAAAAATAGTATTAAATTCCAATAAAGCTCCAAAACAATAATAAAACCTTGATAAAAGTTATACATCTCGCATAACAGCTTAGATAAGACATCAATATTTAAATTTGACCAACAGCAGAGGATTTTAAAGTGCGAGTGCGAATGGCCCATGCCCATCCCAGAAACTTGGCAACAGCAATAGCTATAATAGGACCACAATCTAGGCCTAAAATTCTTAGTGCAGGCATACAGCTCCATGTGCCCAGAGAAATACAAACTGATCTCAGCCATTTTCGGCGTGGAGCCACATATAGCGGACAAACAAAAAATATATGGGAAATGGTTTCGTCCTCAGACCTACAATAGTGGCACTTGCTACTTGTGGATGAGTCCCATTTATATGTAAAAGACTTAGTGGGAAGGGAGCCTATCCTAAATTGGAAGTATAGTTTCCGATCAAGTGGCTTCTCTATTAGGTCCCAAAACAACTCACAAACAGGCCTGGTTTTGAAATCCAAGAACCGGCCTGACAAGCTAGTTGCTAAAATCCCATTAAATGATGGCGAAAATAACATGTCCCAATATTTATGCTTTAGTTGGGACTTGGTTGGAATGGCGGTGGACTCTGGGAAATCCCAGAGACACAACAAGTCCAGTTTGGCAAGTAAGGTTCTGATCTCTTTAAGCCATCCTATTTTGTGAAAGCGTTCCAGAGCAATCACGTCTTTTAGACCCAATGCAAAGTGTGAGAGCTCCGGAGTGGACCATAGTCGCCTCCAATATAAGAGTGGACGTAGCTTTGCCATATCCTCAATTCTCTTCCTGCCTAGATCTAAACAGAGTGGGGTCATCGGTGTACTTTGTGGGACCCCAACCATGCAGCGAAGAAACTTATTTTCTGCCAGAGCTAAACATCTTAGATCACTAAATCCCCATAGCTCAGCTCCATACAGGGCTGAGCTCACCACTTTGATGTTATACATTTCCAGGGCCGGGGTTACAGGTTTGGTAAATGACATTTTATGTTTCATCAACAGAGCACCTATGTGCTGGTGATGTTTTAGGACTGTAAGATTCAAATGATGTTTCCAGCCCATGTCCTTTTGGAGAGAGATGCCTAGGTACGTGAAAGCATCAACCTGTTCCAAAGGCTCATTGTTTAATAATATCCTTCCCCTAAAGGACTTGTGCTGGTTAAGTGACAGAAACTTAGTTTTTGAGGTATTAATCACTAGTCTTCTCTGGGTACAGAAATTGCTGAATGCGTTGACAGCCTTTTGTAACCCACTCGGGGTCTAGAAATAATCAAAGTGTCATCCGCAAACATGAGGACTGGGACACGAATGCCCGCCAGAGTGGGGGCATCAGATGGCGTACGGGAGAGGTACTCCACCACCCCATTGATATACAACGAAAATAGGGTGGGGGCTAATACACATCCCTGCCGAACGCCACGCTCGACTGGGAAAGTGTCAGTAACCTCGCCCTGTGACCCCCATTTAATCCTGGCAAAGTTGTCCTCATGTAAGCGGATGAGTAGGGTTAGCAATTCCCGCTCAATCCCCATGTCCTCTAACACTCCCCATAGCTTTCCGCGTGGGACCAAGTCAAACGCCGACTTAAGGTCAACGAAGACAGCATATAATGAACCTTTCCCCAAGACCACGGTTCGCCAGTAAATTGTAATAAACCGGAAAACCTGGTCTATGGTGCTAGTGCAGGAACAGAACCCAGCTTGAAACGGAGATAGAATTTTTGCTTGTTCCGCCCACATTTGAACTTTATTTAGCACCAAATGGCCCTCTACCTTCTGTATGGAATCTATGAGGCTAATGGGCCTGTAGTTACTTGGGAGAGATTTATATCCCTTCTTGAATACGGGGGATGATCTCCGCTCCCTTCCAGGATGGTGGCACTGGGGACCCGTTAGCCACTGCATTGGCCAAAAAGGCAATATACTAACACCAGGTTGGTCTGTCACTTAAGAAGACATCAGCTGGTATTCCATCCATTCCAGGGGCCTTTCCTCCCAACACACAATCTAGTGCTGAATCTACATCCTTGGGGAAGAACACCGTACCTCGGTAAAATTTGAGAGGTGACAGGAATGGAACTTCTCGCGTACTGGGGTTTAAAGAAAGCAAGCCATTGTGTCTGTGCTACATTGTTTTGGGGCGTATCTGGGCTCCCTCCCCGGTCCCAATTAACAATGTTCCAGAATTGTTTATAATCTTTGGCTATACAGGCTCTTCTTAAATCCTGCCACTTGTTATTGTCCCATTCTCTTTTTGCAGCCCTTTGCTCCCTCCTATAAAAATCCCTGGCCTTCCTTACCCCAAGGTGATCTTTGGATTTGAGCGCATCACACAGTTTTTTACGAGCCACTTTGCAATTGGCATTGAACCAGCCAACCTTGTTAGATTTACAGGTCCGCTTGCTGGGCCTGACATCATGAAAAAAATATGTTTTTAGGTTGGCAAATAGGGATAAGTGAGATTCGTACATAATTGATGGAAAATCTGGGCTAGTGGCTTTAGACCCAATAAAGGCTGTTTGTTTTGCGGCCTCTATTTTGAGAGCGGCCAACTTTACAGGGTGATCACAGAACTTATTCCATTTTACTAGGCGCTTATTTTTGGATAGTACCAGATCACATGATATAAAACCCTCCATCGAGTTCCCGACCCTCTCCGTGGGTAATATTAGAAAATCTGAATAGAGGAGGTAATGGTCACTTTCCATACGCCATACAATCTCCATATCCTCAAGACACCGCCAAAGCCTTACGTCTACCAATAGATAGTCGATCTGGCTACAATTGCATCCGTTATCAAAGGTGTTAGTTCCCAATGGGTCCGATCTAGTACATCCGTTAGCAGCTCTAAGACCTCTTTATAAACACAACACTTTCAATTGAATGGCAGCGTCAGTCCATCTTTTGACGACTGGGATCTCAAGCTTTTGAATGCCCCATATCAGATCCTGCTCCGCTGCTAACTCTTGCTCCTCGTCCCCTAGTGGTTCAAAAGTGGTATTAAAGTCTCCCCCTACAATTGATGAAATAGAGTCAGGGAGAACATCCAACTGGATATCCAAGGCGGCTACTACCTCTGACCTAGAACCACCCCTACAGCCTCTAGCATAAACATTAAATAAGGCCAATGTTAGGCCGTGAGGCCAGACGAGTTTAATGGCTAGGATATCACTATTCGAGGAATGTATAGGAGCAATACCACAACGTAGGTTTTGACGAACCCATACCACCAGGCCACCAGCAGGTCGCCCTTGACTTTTTTTGATGGCTGGAATATAGAAATTGAGATACCCCACCCGAAGGACTGGGTCCACTGCCCAGGTCTCTTGAAACAGACAGATATCATATTTGTCTATAAAATTACCCCAATCCTCGGACTACATATTTCAGTACTGCACTTTAATGTCAAAACCTGACTCATTTTATCAATGAATAAGCAAAGACTGGCTTCTAATGCTACTAAAACTTGACAACAAGACAGGTTTTAAAACAATTATCTGCAAGCAAATACATGATATTACGAAATGCTTCTCTCACAATGCTTACCCAAATACACACAGACTCACAGTGTGATTATAGACAACCAACTATCCCTTGTACAAAATACATTTACTAGTCTACAAGATCTAAGGTGACTGCACACATTGCAGAACATCTTCTACTACAGATCAGTACCAAAATGTTTCTCTCAAATGATTCCTAAATGCACACAGACTCACTGTGTCATTCTAGACAAACAACACTGTCCCTTGCACTATACCAAAACACATTTCTTAATCTACAAATACTACATTTTAGTGTAGAAACATGACTAATTTTGCAAATTTATAAACAATGACTGATTTCTAATACCAAAATATAAAAACAGCACAGTTATCGTTCTGCAAACACATGAAAAACACAAATGCTTATCACAGAATGATTTCTACATGCACACACACTGTCAATAACAGTGTAGACAAAAACAAGTACTCCCTGCACTATACCAGGAAAAATACTTTTGATTCTAGTGCAGTGAATAGGTTAGTACTTACTGCCAAATGAGTCAGTGGAGGTGTGCAATTAAAGTGACAGAGTGTTTATTGGAGTTTATAGATACTGACAGAGAAATTGAAACTCTGAAAGGCAATTGTGTTGGTATTTACAGGCCTCCATGGATACTGGAAACACGTTGGAATCAATCCATGTGCTAAGGCCTGCCTCACTCCATTAGTACTTAGGTACTGACTGAATGATTAGACTATTGCAAGAAGCGTACCTGGATGAATTTACAAGTGTTTCAGTTTTGACGCAGTGAATGTATTACTACATGGTGCTGAATAACTCACTGGAACACTGCAAGGGGAGTGACAGGATGTTTGCTGAAAGCACATGGGTACTGACTGGGGAATTGAAGCTGTTAAAGACAAGTGTATAGTGTCTTAGAAGACTGCATGCATACTGCATACACATGTGTAGCCCTCTATGTGGTAATGCATGGTTCACTACATGAGTACCTGGAAACTGACTGAATCATTAGACTACTGCTATGAGAGAGCCTGGGTAAAACTTTTACGTTTTTCAGTTTTGGCGCAGTAAAAAGATTAGTACATGGTACTGGATCGGTCACTGTATGAGTGCTAGATGAGGGACAGGATGTTTATTGAAGTATATAGATACTGACTAGTTAATTTATGAAGTGAAAGACAAGTGTGTAGGTGACTAGAGGCCTGTATGCATACTGGATAGGGGTTTGAAGCAGTCCATTTTGTAAGGCCTGGCTCGCTGCATGAGTACTTGGATACTGACTGAATGATTAGAGTACTGCCAAGAGAGTGCCTGGGTGAATTTATAAGTGTTTGGGTTTTGGCGCAGTGAATGGATTAGCACATGGTGCTGAATGGGTCACTAGAGGAGTACATGGTGTTTGCTTGAAGTGTATGCATACTGACTGTGGAATTAAAGGTGTGAAAGAGAACTGTGTAAATGGTTAGAGGACTGCATGCATAGTGGATGAGCATTTGAATCAATGCATGTGCTAAGGCCTGCCTCACTCTGTTACTACTTTGAATATTAACTGAATGTTTACAGTATTGCAAGGACAGTTCCTGGGTGAAAACATAAGCAATGACTGCCTTCTAATTCTAACAAAACGTGAGAACAGGAAAGTTTTTAAGCAGTCATGTGTATTCAAACATATGTTACCAAATGCTTCTCTCACAGTGGTTCCCAAATGCACACACACTCACAGTGTGATTCTAGACAAGCAACAATATCACTAGGAGTTCACCAAAACTCATTCACTACTATGGAAGGGATAAGGGCACTGCACACAATCTACATATTTAGGTACTGCACTTTAGTGTCAAAGCCTAACTCATTTTGTCAATGCATAAGCAAAGACTGCCTTCTAATGCTTCTCAAACTTGACAACATGGCAGGTTTTAAAACAGTTATCTGTCAGCAAATACATGATGTTACCAAATGCTTCTCTCACAATGGTTACCGAAATCGACACAAACTCACAGTGTGATTCTAGACAAGCAACACTATCCCTAGGACTTTACCAAAACTCATTGACTACTCTGGAAGGGGTAAGGGTACTGCACACAATCTACATATTTCCAGTTTAGAAGCTTTATTCGACAATTGTCATAAAAGCACTAAAAACATATACAACATACATCACATAGCAGTATCGAAAAAACATTTACACTAAAACAATATAAAAATAGTATTAAATTCCAATAAAGCTCCAAAACAATAATAAAACCTTGATAAAAGTTATACATCTCGCATAACAGCTTAGATAAGACATCAATATTTAAATTTGACCAACAGCAGAGGATTTTAAAGTGCGAGTGCGAATGGCCCATGCCCATCCCAGAAACTTGGCAACAGCAATAGCTATAATAGGACCACAATCTAGGCCTAAAATTCTTAGTGCAGGCATAAAGCTCCATGTGCCCAGAGAAATACAAACTGATCTCAGCCATTTTCGGCGTGGAGCCACATATAGCGGACAAACAAAAAATATATGGGAAATGGTTTCGTCCTCAGACCTACAATAGTGGCACTTGCTACTTGTGGATGAGTCCCATTTATATGTAAAAGACTTAGTGGGAAGGGAGCCTATCCTAAATTGGAAGTATAGTTTCCGATCAAGTGGCTTCTCTATTAGGTCCCAAAACAACTCACAAACAGGCCTGGTTTTGAAATCCAAGAACCGGCCTGACAAGCTAGTTGCTAAAATCCCATTAAATGATGACGAAAATAACATGTCCCAATATTTATGCTTTAGTTCAGACTTGGTTGGAATGGTGGTGGACTCTGGGAAATCCCAGAGACACAACAAGTCCAGTTTGGCAAGTAAGGTTCTGATCTCTTTAAGCCATCCTATTTTGTGAAAGCGTTCCAAAGCAATCACATCTTTTAGACCCAATGCAAAGTGTGAGAGCTCCGGAGTGGACCATAGTCGCCTCCAATATAAGAGTGGATGTAGCTTTGCCATATCCTCAATTCTCTTCCTGCCTAGATCTAAACAGAGTGGGGTCATCGGTGTACTTTGTGGGACCCCAACCATGCAGCGAAGAAACTTATTTTCTGCCAGAGCTAAACATCTTAGATCACTAAATCCCCATAGCTCAGCTCCATACAGGGCTGAGCTCACCACTTTGATGTTATACATTTCCAGGGCCGGGGCTACAGGTTTGGTAAATTACATTTTATGTTTCATCAACAGAGCACCTATGTGCTGGTGATGTTTTAGGACTGTAAGATTCAAATGATGTTTCCAGCCCATGTCCTTTTGGAGAGAGATGCCTAGGTACGTGAAAGCATCAACCTGTTCCAAAGGCTCATTGTTTAATAATATCCTTCCCCTAAAGGACTTGTGCTGGTTAAGTGACAGAAACTTAGTTTTTGAGGTATTAATCACTAGTCTTCTCTGGGTACAGAAATTGCTGAATGCGTTGACAGCCTTTTGTAACCCACTCGGGGTTCTAGAAATAATCAAAGTGTCATCCGCAAACATGAGGACTGGGACACGAATGCCCGCCAGAGTGGGGGCATCAGATGGCGTACGGGAGAGGTACTCCACCACCCCATTGATATACAACGAAAACAGGGTGGGGGCTAATACACATCCCTGCCGAACGCCACGCTCGACTGGGAAAGTGTCAGTAACCTCGCCCTGTGACCCCCATCTAATCCTGGCAAAGTTGTCCTCATGTAAGCGGATGAGTAGGGTTAGCAATTCCCGCTCAATCCCCATGTCCTCTAACACTCCCCATAGCTTTCCGCGTGGGACCAAGTCAAACGCCGACTTAAGGTCAACGAAGACAGCATATAATGAACCTTTCGCCAAGACCACGTTTCGCCAGTAAATTGTAATAAACCGGAAAACCTGGTCTATGGTGCTAGTGCAGGAACGGAACCCAGCTTGAAACGGAGATAGAATGTTTGCTTGTTCCGCCCACATTTGAACTTTATTTAGCACCAAATGGCCCACTACCTTCTGTATGGAATCTATGAGGCTAATGGGCCTGTAGTTACTTGGGAGAGATTTATATCCCTTCTTGAATACGGGGGATGATCTCCGCTCCCTTCCAGGATGGTGGCACTGGGGACCCGTTAGCCACTGCATTGGCCAAAAAGGCAATATACTAACACCAGGTTGGTCTGTCACTTAAGAAGACATCAGCTGGTATTCCATCCATTCCAGGGGCCTTTCCTCCCAACACACAATCTAGTGCTGAATCTACATCCTTGGGGGAGAACACCGTACCTCGGTAAAATTTGAGAGGTGACAGGAATGGAACTTCTCGCGTACTGGGCTTTAAAGAAAGCAAGCCATTGTGTCTGTGCTACATTGTTTTAGGGCGTATCTGGGCTCCCTCCCCGGTCCCAATTAACAATGTTCCAGAATTGTTTAGAATCTTTGGCTATACAGGCTCTTCTTAAATCCTGCCACTTGTCATTGTCCCATTCTCTTTTTGCAGCTCTTTGCTCCCTCCTATAAAAATCCCTGGCCTTCCTTACCCCAAGGTGATCTTTGGATTTGAGCGCATCACACAGTTTTTTATGAGCCACTTTGCAATTGGCATTAAACCAGCCAACCTTGTTAGATTTACAGGTCCGCTTGCTGGGCCTGACATCATGCAAAAAATATGTTTTTAGGTTGGCAAATAGGGATAAGTGAGATTCGTACATAATTGATGGAAAATCTGGGCTAGTGGCTTTAAACCCAATAAAGACTGTTTCTTTTGCGACCTCTATTTTGAGAGCGGCCAACTTTACAGGGTGTTCACAGAACTTATTCCATTTTACTAGGCGCTTATTTTTGGATAGTACCAGATCACATGATATAAAACCCTCCATCGAGTTCCCGACCCTCTCCGTGGGTAATATTAGAAAATCTGAATAGAGGAGGTTATGGTCACTTTCCATACGCCATGCAATCTCCATATCCTCAAGACACCGCCAAAGCCTTACGTCTACCAATAGATAGTCGATCTGGCTACAATTGCATCCGTTATCAAAGGTGTTAGTTCCCAATGGGTCCGATCTAGTACGTCCGTTAGCAGCTCTAAGACCTCTTTCTAAACACAACACTTTCAATTGAATGGCAGCGTCAGTCCATCTTTTGACGACTGGGATCTCAAGCTTTTGAATGCCCCATATCAGATCCTGCTCCGCTGCTAACTCTTGCTCCTCGTCCCCTAGTGGTTCAAAAGTGGTATTAAAGTCTCCCCCTACAATTGATGAAATAGAGTCAGGGAGAACATCCAACTGGATATCCAAGGCGGCTACTACCTCTGACCTAGAACCACCCCTACAGCCTCTATCATAAACATTAAATAAGGCCAATGTTAGGCCGTGAGGCCAGACGAGTTTAATGGCTAGGATATCACTATTCGAGGAATGTATAGGAGCAATACCACAACGTAGGTTTTGACGAACCCATACCACCAGGCCACCAGCAGGTCGCCCTTGACTTTTTTTGATGGCTGGAATATAGAAATTGAGATACCCCACCCGAAGGACTGGGTCCACTGCCCAGGTCTCTTGAAACAGACAGATATCATATTTGTCTATAAAATTACCCCAATCCTCGGACTACATATTTCAGTACTGCACTTTAATGTCAAAGCCTGACTCATTTTATCAATGAATAAGCAAAGACTGGCTTCTAATGCTACTAAAACTTGACAACAAGACAGGTTTTAAAACAATTATCTGCAAGCAAATACATGATATTACGAAATGCTTCTCTCACAATGCTTACCCAAATACACACAGACTCACAGTGTGATTATAGACAACCAACTATGCCTTGTACAAAATACATTTACTAGTCTACAAGATCTAAGGTGACTGCACACATTGCAGAACATCTTCTACTACAGATCAGTACCAAAATGTTTCTCTCAAATGATTCCTAAATGCACACAGACTCACTGTGTCATTCTAGACAAACAACACTGGCCCCTGCACTATACCAAAACACATTTCTTAATCGACAAATACTACATTTTAGTGTAGAAACATGACTAATTTTGCAAATTTATAAACAATGACTGATTTCTAATACCAAAATATAAAAACAGCACAGTTATCGTTCTGCAAACACATAAAAAACACAAATGCTTATCACAGAATGATTTCTACATGCACACACACTTTCAATAACATTGTAGACAAAAACAAGTACTCCCTGCACTATACCAGGAAAAATACTTTTGTCTGATTACAATCAAAATACAGCACATACATCCCCTCACAATTAAATAACTCACCTTTCAAGTTGTTTGTAGATTAAGAAGTATATCAGTCACACACCAGATTTTCTTATACAGAATCTCTGCACTGTGCACCTGTCATCAAAACCAAAGAATGGCAAAGTTTCCCTCTCATTTTCCACACATATATATATAAACATCAAATCACATTCCTTCCGACATAAATTCAAAACCAAACACACATTTCTATTGGTTAAACATTTCAACCCTTTCCAAATGACATAAATTTCAACCCTACCCCCAATCTGCCTTCTGCCTGTTACCATAGAAACAGGTCATGGAACACTGAACTGAGCACACAGGTCACAAGTTCAGCACACAATGTTGCTAATCAAAACAGCAAGTGTGCTTGACTTTTCAACATATCAGCTTATCATATATAATGTTCCTTTCAATCACTTTTTGTTAACCAATAACAATCATGCGTTTAAAAAACAGAAACATGCACCCTACCTTTCAGTGTAGAAGGTTGTCAAACAACCAATGATTTCTTGTCTTTTTCAAAACTGCATCTTAGCCACCATTTTAGAAAAATCTTACTTTTCAAACTGCCATTTCATTTACAGAGACCATCTGAGTGCATCCAGACCTCCCTTCAAAATGCTTAGAG
Source organism: Triturus cristatus (assembly GCF_964204655.1). Taxonomy (NCBI): domain Eukaryota; kingdom Metazoa; phylum Chordata; class Amphibia; order Caudata; family Salamandridae; genus Triturus; species Triturus cristatus. The sequence goes on along the minus strand of NC_140591.1, from coordinate 1,205,648,949 downwards.
TGGGGATTGTGGGACACAGCTATATTTTCTGGAGTCAAAGGCATGCAGAAAACAAAGGCATTCACAAAGACCTAGGTTTGCCAAATGTAGACATTAAATGGATTGGACAGAGAGGGTTAAAGTGACACCAATTGATGCCATTGGTAAAAACCTTTGTGCATATCCAACATCCTGACCTCATAATAGTGCACTTTGGTGGCAATGACCTAGGCACTTTGACTGGGGTAGGTCTGGAAATGCTTATGAAGGACACCTTTGCAGAATTGATTTCACTTTTTCCCAAAACTGCCATTGTGTATTCCAACATATGCCAAAGGCAGAAATGGAACTGGTCCAATCATTTTTGTCCACAAATTGAGAAAGCTAGGAAACATGTGAATAAATCTGTTTCTACTTTTCTCCGAGACTATAGAACGGGGTCCATTTACAATAACAATCTGCGCTTTCATATGCAAGAGATGAATAGGAGAGATGGAGTACACTTTACTGATGAAGGAAACAGAGTCTTCCTCAACAACTTTAGAATCTGTATAGGTACTTACTTATAAGTACCAAAAACTCTCAATGAGCACAACGGCTCTTTTTAGAGCCACTCAAGAACAAAACACTTAAGCTAGAAGTTTATCTCCCAAAAATTTCATTTTTATTTCCTTGGATCCGCACACCCAACGCGATAGGAACCGCGTACCCAATGCGAGAGGAACCGTGCACCCAACGCGTTAGGATGCGCAACTCCTAATTTTACCGTAAAAAAAAACAAAACCCCTATCACTAATTTTTATTATCCCCGGGGACCCAATCCCCCGGGGCTTATAAAAAAATGTTGGAGACCGTGGGGGGAGCCCCAACGCCCCCACAGTCCCAGCCGGCTCCCCGCGTCCTTCGAGAGCTGGCATTGCTTTTCCACACGGGGAGCTGCTGACATGCAGCTCCCCGTGTGGAAAAGCAATATCGTTTGGATTTTGAAAGAGAGAGCAGGTTTCCCTGCTCTCTCTTTCAAAAGCCTAACGAAGTTTGCTATGGGAGGGCAGGAGACTCCTGCCCTCTCATAGAAAACAACAGTGTCCTGGGGTGGGCACCCCAGGACACTGTAGGAGCCGGCCCTCTGGGGGGTGGCGGTCCCCAGGGCCCTCGAGGGCTCCAGGAGGGGGGCCACGCAGCCCCCCTCCCCCTTTAACTTAGAACAATTTGAGCCTAGGATTTGGCCCACCCGGGGGCTAATTATTAACGAAGCGCCGAAGCCCGCGCTTCAGGTTTTTTATTTTTTTTTGTACGGATACGCGCACCCTGCGCGCATTTCGCAGATTTTCTTTTTTTTTAAAAAAAGGGGTGCCCAGGGGGTCCTTTAGGGACCCCCTAAGCAACACTAGAGGGTCCGGGTATTTCTACCCTGCCCCCTTTATATGTTTAAAACACTTATTCCCCTTACTTAATCAGCCTAGCTTCTACCGAGGCACAAAATGGCTGCCAACAGTTCCTGGTTTCAAATGTAGACAGACACTTGACAGCCAATTAGCATTCAGCACGTGATCGGGAGGGTGCGTGCTCGGTTCGGGGAGGATGCGCTTAGGGTGCGCGGATCCTCCGAGGCCATAGATATATCTATCTATTTTAGTCTAATTTTCTCAGGAACTACTGAACAGATTTACACCATTTATGCAAAAGGCACGAGCCTGAACTGAGGACTACCTCTTTGCCAAATTTGGTGTAATTCCGTTCAGCAGTTCGGGCTGTAGCTGCGTCAACATGTCCTATGGAAAATTGCATGGGGAAAACGCATTTTGGGACCCCCCTTTTTTCTCAGCCCCTGCTTGACGAATCACTACGAAACTTTCAGGATAGGAGCGGACCGGAGCTGGCCAAAAGATTGGAAAATTTTGCGAAGATTCGTCAACTGGCGCCAGACTTATTGGGAATAGAATGTTGCGGATTTCCTATGGAAAATAGGTCCTAACTACAACTACCTACTGGCAGTCGCCAGTAGGTAGTTATAGTTAGGACCTATTTTCCATAGGAAATCCGCAACATTCTATTTGGGATAACGTTGGCATCGATTGATGAATCTTCACGAAAGTTTCCAAACTTTTGGCCAGCTCCTGTCCGCTTCTATCCTGAAAATTTCACGGTGATTCGTCAAGCGGGGGCCGAGAAAAAAGGGGGGTCCCAAAACGCGTTTTCCCCATGCATTTTCCCATAGGACCTGTTGACGCAGCTACAGTCCGCAGTGCTGAACGGAATTACACCAAATTTGGCAAAGAGGTAGTCCTCAGTTCAGACTCGTGCCTTTTGCTTAAATGGTGTAAATCAGCTCAGTAGTTCCTGAGAAAATCAAAAGTAAAATTACATATATATCTGGGCTGAGCCTAACCACACATCTCATCATGAGATCTGATTGGCTGTCAGCACTTCATCCAAGAAGTGTTGGCAGCCATCTTGGGACCAATATACATGATAGCACCTCATTAAAAAGCATTGCAGTTAATAGAAGCTTTTAAGACTTTAGTTACATTATAAATCATTTGTTGATGGTACCATACTCATTTTAGGAATTGTGGTGTGTTCTAAGGTGATTTTACCATGTGAAAAAGCCTTCTGCTGTGATATCATGAATCATGTTTGAGAGAAAACTATTTTCTCATGCTTTTCCCACAGAGGTTTGGAAGGTGATCTATAAGCTAAACTGAGAGCATATTTTCTGAAAATTCACATTATCTTTCTCAGTCATGTGAGAATGAAGTCTGACATTCTCAGTAAAACATGTACATCCAACAAGGGCAGAGACTGTCAGTTGATTCCTTTGTGTTCTACTGCAGCTTCCCAGAGTGTTCTAAAGAACAACCAGTGTGCTAACAGTCCTACTTATGACAAACGTATGGCACACCTGAAGCCATCTTGGTTGGAATAAAGTGGTAACTCTTAAAACATTTAATTTAAAAAGGAAGAACATGAGGGTGTTCATTTTGCCATAGAAAGTATGATTAGTGCTGCAGAAAGGGCACATTTTGACTTCTCAAATACTCTTCTATTTCATAAAAACATTCTGACATGCAGACTAAATCATTCACTTTGAATACCAGCAGCAGACTTCCCTGGTGAGCAGTAGTTTTACTACAGTGATCTAATGAGCAATTAGAGTGCTAACATTCAGAATTTATGGCAAATGTGTGACACATCTGAATGCCTTCTTGATGGAACCAAAATAAAAAATCTGAAAGTATTCCCACTGAGGAGACTGCAGTAAATGAGGAAATTAAGAAACTTCATAACAAATAAATCTCCCAAGATGGCCACCAGAGACAAAAGAGCCCAAATGTAGCCCAAATATCACCCAGATGTAGCCCAAGTATAGCCCAATGACAGAATGTCCCAGAGTGTTCTTAAGAACAACTAGAGCGCTTACTGCCTTTATTTAATGTATTTTTTATTTGCAGTTTGAACACTTAAACACAAAAAAAAAGACATGCGTAATCAGCGTAGATGCAGATGTTTAAAATCAATAATTTTAACCTTATAAAACCTAGGCCATAAGTCCTTGTCGAGCCAGTACGCAAAATAGTACATAGAAAGAAAAAAAAAACACAAATAAATACGGATTTAGAACATGTAACGCTAGCTCGACTGACTACTGTCCATCTCCCTCCAAGTTAAGATCGGGGCCCAAAAGCTATTTCCAAGATCCCGCATTCTTTTACCCTTCTGCTCGTACAGACATCTCTCGATATTATGTATACTCAGCAGTCTTGAAAGCCACATTTGGAAAGAGGGGGCCATAGTGTCCTTCCAACCTGATGAGATTAAAATCCGAAGCACAGCCACAGAAATAAAGACCAAAGCTTCTTCGGACTTTACCATTTTTATCTTATGGTCACAGCATAATAGCATCAGGGTAGGGGATAGGTCGATCTTGTGGCCTAGCAGCCCCTCCCAAAACTTTCCCAATTCCCTCTGGATTGAAGTCAGTGAACTGCAGTAAAAAACATATGCAGAATATCGGCTTGCCCTGCGTTACACCTAGGGCATCTATCGTCTTCTCTGACCCTCCAGGCGAATAATTTAGCGGGAGAATGATATAGATTGAATATGGTTTTATAGTGCTGGGCCCGCAGATTTGTAGATCTAAAAAATGCTTTATTCAAGGTGAGGGCCAGGTCGAGATCGACATCGGGGTCTCCCAATTTAATAGCCAAAGAGGACCCTGTTTTATCCATATCATCTTGAAGTCCTGCCATGAGCTGCTTATAGACTAATTTGATCTTCTTACACCAGTTTATTAACATTTCAATCACGGGGGCATCCTCCAATAATGAAGGCTTTGGTCTCAGTGCCTTTAATGACCGTGCTACTTGACCATACAAAAGCCAATGATTGTCCGGGATATCAAACCTCTGTTTGAGGGCATCAAACCCAAGCGGTTCATGACCTCCCCATATATCCCCGAAAGTCTTAATACCAAGGTCCCTCTATACCTGCAGGTTCCTATCAGCACCCACATAAGGGAGCAGGCTGGAATTACACAAATGGAGATATCGGTTTACCTTTGGCATTTTACATAACCTTAAAGTGGACTTCCAAACCCCCCATGCCCCTTCCAAGATCTTAAGGCGGGGCCTCTTGTAGTACCTACGATCAACTTCGCGCAACAGCAGCCCAATGGCCTTTCCCCCAATTAATAACTCGAAGATGGAATGTGGGACCTGGGCTGCTGGATTAGTGACACCACTATTTACCTCACGCTGAAACAGAGTACACATTTGGGTCAGAAGACAGGACCAGTGATATAGTCTTAGGTTTGGTAGGGACAGCCCTCCCCTTTCCCTAGGGAGAGACATGAGGTTTGTAGAGCGCCTGACCTTGCCATACCGCCAGATGAATCTTATAAAAATGGAATCCAGATTTTTGATGAATTTTTCCTCCAATAAAAGGGGTATGGCTCGGAACAAATATAAGACTTTTGGAAACATTGTCATTTTTAAAACATTTACCCTCCCAATCAAAGAAAGATGTAACACGTCTATTCTCTTTAGCTCTATTTCAATAGATTTCATGAGTGGGGGATAATTCTCCGCTACTATTTTCTCCACTGAGGCATTAATCTTGATCCCTAGATAGATCGCCAAATCCACATATCTCGTATCACTTTTGACTATGTTCCCGGTGCAGATTATTTGCGTTTTGGATTTGTTTAAGAGATAACCGTAACAACTACCGAAATCCTCTGCTATTTCAACCAGGGCCGTAAGCGCCTGCTGAGGGTTGGTTGTGATGATTGCCAGGTCGTCAGCATGGGCCAAGATTTTGCTAATATGACCATTACAAACCACCGGACTAATCCTGGAGGACCCTAGTATCTTCTGGATAAGTGGGTCGATATATAGAGCGAAAAGGATCAGGGAGCAGGGGCACCCTTGTCGTGTGCCTCTCTTTATGACTATCTTCTCAGAGCTCTCCCCCATAACCACCACCCTCGCTACAGGATCTACATACATAGCTTTGAGAGCTCTGATGGCTTTCTCCCCAAATCCTCTCCCTGCCAGCACTCCCCATAAAAAATCCCAAACCACCCGGTCGAAGGCCTTTTCTGCGTCGAGCAGGATCATGGCCATCTCCCCTCCCCCGGCAACCTGGGCATCAAACAGCGCTATTGCTCTTCTAATATGGTCCGTAGTACTGCGCCCCGGTATGAACCCATGTTGCCAAGGGGAGACAAGACTGCCAATGATCCTGCCCAACCTTCTCGCCCAGATCTTCGAATAAAGCTTTGTATCCGCATTAATTAGCGATATTGGGCGGTAGGAGCCTAATTTCTCCCGGGGTTTACTGTTCTTATGGAAGACTACGATGTTAGTTTCCCGCCAAGAATCTGGGACCACTCCTGTACATAATATACCGTTAAATAGATCCACTAATAAAGGGATGATCTCTGGTTCAATACATTTGTACACCTCCAGAGGGATCCCATCTGGGCCTGCGGCCTTGCCCGAGGCTAGCTCTCGCAAAGCCTCTATTATCTCACTCCCACTAATATCCCTGTCCAGTTCATCCTTCCCGAAGGCGTTAAGTCGGGGACCATTATCCACCACCTCCTCCCCCTGATAACCATCCCGGGTTTCCTCATCGTACAGGCGTTGGTAGAAATTCTTAAAAGCCTGTATTATCTCGTTAGCCTGCGTGAATTCCTCCCCATTTTCTTCGATCAAGGAAATTATATTCCTTGCTTTCCCCTGTCTTATTTGCAAAGCTAACACTCTACCTGCCTGTTCTCCCGTTTCATAGCGTTTGGCCCTTGATATTTGATAATCTCCTGTAGCCTTCTGGGTGATCGTCTTCTGAAGTTCTGCTCTAAATTTCAGCATCTCTCTATGGCTCTCATTGCTGTCCGCTTCATTAATTATATCTTTCATATGCTGTTCTTCTGCGTCCGACAAGTTCCCCATTAACCTCTCCACCTCCCTCCTGTCCTCCTTTCTTATCCTGGCCCCATAGCTTATAGATTCACCCCTTAGCGCGGCTTTAAATGCCTCCCAAATGCCATTTCTGGATGCACTATACCTATTGGCCGCAAAAAATTCAGCTACCCATTTCAAAATATGTTCCGTAAATCTTCTGTCTGCCAATAAATGTCTTTCGAATGTCCATCTGGTCCTAACCCTATCGGATCCAGATATTTCGTAAGACAATATCAAAGCGTTGTGATCCGACAATAATTTCGGGAGTTTAATTATTCCTACTCTATTTATTTCGGTTGAAGATATAAAGAAATAATCCAGCTTGGTGAACTTCTGGTAGGGGTTTGAATAATATGTATAGCCAAGCTTTGATGGTTCTTTTTCCCCCCACACATCCTTCAACCCGTGGGAATTAATAAGGGCTTTTACTGCCCTAAGAACTCTTGGTTTCCGACCCTGATACAAAGCAGTGTCACCCCAATCTGCAGAAAAATTTAGATTGCAACACAATATTATGGGTGTTGGCCAGCTTGCGAGCTCTAGTTCTAGGGAGTCGAAGATCTCCGGATAATCTTCATTTGACCCATACACTACACAGAGTGTCAGGCCCCTTTCCAATTCCGCTAAGACCCATCTACCGTGACTGTCCGACTTTATCCGCCTGACCCCTCCCAAAAATGTTTTTATTAAGATCGCGACTCCCCTGTTTGTTGATGATTGGGTCGAGCAAGCCACCAGCTCAAAACCGCTGAGGGACATAAGGTTCCTTTTGGACCAGGGAAGGTGGGTCTCCTGAAGACATAGAATATCAATTCTGTTATTTTTAACAAAGTGAACCAACCTTAGACGTTTCCTCCAATCGTTTAACCCACCTATATTAACAGAGCTTACCCTAATGCTTGCCATCTTGACAGGCTATTTGAACATCGCAGTAAACCTGCGCTTTAGACTGCTTCACCATCTCTAAGGCCATAAGCTGACTAGAAAGGTAAGCAAGATGATACAAACTGCAATTTTTTCCCCTGTTTATTCCCCCCTTGACCCCCGAACCCCTACCACCCCTCCTACTACTCCTAACTCCCTCCCCTCCACTGCGAACCCCACCTGGCTCGCAGGCCCTCACCCAAACCCTCCTTAGTGAAGCGCTCAGATCTAGTCTGTGCATATAATGGAGCTGCAGTAAACACAGGGAGGACAAGCACAATAGAACCAGAATATATGATCCCCTTTAAAGCCCCTTAGCCCATTTTGAATATTACTCAAATCACAGCTACTAGACCCCCCCCCGCACCCAACTCATGTCTGATTGTTTTCTACCGAGTGACCATTCCTGAGAAGAGTCAGACTATTTGCCCAGAGAGTCCAAATACTCCTTCGCTTTGATTTCAGATAAGAAAAATAGAGTCCTCCCTTCATTGATGACTTTTAACTGAGCCGGGTTTATAAGATAAGCTTGAATCCTCTTCTCCTGAAACGGCTTAATCATTTCTCTCAGTCGCCATCTTCCCTTCACAGTCGTGTGGCAGTAGTCTGGACGAACAAAGAAAGAAAACCCATCGCCGCTCCTCCTAGCATCTGGTCTGGCCTTTTCCGCGATGGACTGTCTCAGTATAAAGTTGCCCAGAAATATCAATACTGCTCTAGGTTTGTCCCCTTCTTTAGCGTTGCTACGGATCTTAAAGGGGATACGGTGGACTCGTTGTAATTCAATGGACCAATTCCAACTTGAGAGTTCTGGAAGTGCTTGCTCAAAAAGCTTGATGATAAATGCCCTTATATCGGAACCTTCGACCCCCTCCTGGATCCCCAGGACCCTCAGGTTATTCCGGCGGAGCCTGTTCTCCATCTCCTCCATTTTCCACTGTAAGTCCACAACCTGGGAGCATTGGGCATTGACTTTGCTACTGGCTACGGCTACCTCGGCCTCCGTGGATACCACCCTCTCTTCCAGATTGGATACTCTGTCCCCCGTATTAGTGCAAACTTTAGAGAGCTTCCTGACCACTCCCTGCATCTTCCTCATAGCAGCCTGCACCTTACGATTATCCTGGCGAGTCTCTTCTCTGTGAGCCAGTATCTCCTGGTGTATGGTCTCCAAGAGTGACCGAGGAGTAATATCCGTAGCAGGGCCTCCCTGCAGGGCTAAGTCCGGAGAATAATCCCAACTTAATTCTCGGTGAGAGTGGCCTATTTTTAAAGGCTGGCTCTTTACTACAGGGGGCCGCACTGTAGTTGCAGGGAGATCATACTCAGGGTCGGATTCTGAGTCCAGATAGGAACTGCGTTCATTCTCCTCAGACCACTCCGCCCCATCAGAGACAGAAAAAAAGTATTCGCCCGGCGCTTTTTCCCTCTCGATGATAGTTCCTCCTGGCAACAGATCAACATTCTGCGGGTCAGAATTTACTGATGTTCCTGGCTTTAGCTGGACTCCAGTACAACCACCCCCGATGATCTGCCCCACAGTACCGCCAACCCCTTTCCCCATATCTAAAGGGGCCGGGGTGATCTCCGCTAGGACCGTCTCCTTTGGGACGACTTCCACCTCTGCGAGGGCACGGGCCAAACTTGTGGTAGTGACTGAGGGTATATCAGAGGAAAGAGTCAGGTCGGTGCATTCCTCGGTGATCAGGGGGAGGTTACCAGCTGGACTTTCCACCATCATATTTACGGCGCCCTATGCTTCCTTAGACCCCTTCTCCTTCTCCTTACCGACTTTGGGGAAGATGTCCGCTATTGATGCAGCAGTTTGTCGGGTCCTGCCTGCTACCTGCTGCCCTTTTGTTTTTGTTTGTTCCAGTGGTGTTTGGGGTCCTCGCACGACCTCATCTCCCTCTGCCTCGACTTCCTCCCTCTGTGTTTTTTTCTTATGGGACAACAGTTTAGAACCAGCAGCCGCTTTGGGGGCCATGATTTCTTTCTGAATCCTCGACCTGGGCGAGCTCCAGCCGAGACAACCACCGTCAACAATCCTCTGCCGTGTTCTGGACACCGCTTCCTTTCGCCGCCTCGAAGCCTGACTCTGCCCTTTCTCATTCCCGCGGAGCTCAGGGAGTTTGCGGAGCCCGCGAACGGAAGAGAGAGCTGCAATCGCGGCCAACACCCAGCGGACAGACTGCCTCGAGAGCCCACAGCAAGTTAGTGCCGTCGGCATTGCCGTTCCGTTGTTCTTCTCACCAGTGCTTGCCGAATCATAACTGTGCGCTAAAGCTCCATGGGGCTTAGTTCCTTGCCCTCACTGCCCTGCTGCAACGGCCACAGCTAAGCGGCCGCCATCTTGCTTCTCCTGGAATCGCTTACTGTCTTACTTGTGACAAAAGTATGGCACACCTGAAGCCATCTTGATTGGAATAAACTGGTAACACTTAAAACATTTAATTTAAAAAGGAACACAATGAGGGGGGTTAATTTTGCCATATAAATTATGTTGGTGAGCAGTAGCTTTACTACAGTGATCTAATGAGAAACTAGAGTGCTAACATTCAGAATTTATGGCAAATGTGTGACATATCTGAATACCTTCTTGATGGAATCAAAGTAAAAAACTGAAAGGATTTCCTACTGAGGAGCAGGGCCGTTTCTACCATTAGGCAAGACTAGGCAGCCGCCTAGGGAGGCAAAAGGCAGAGGGCAGCAAAAAACATGAGTTTGGGAATATCTGATGCATTAATTCTTCTAGCCTGGATGAAAGGGGGATAGAGTGATGGTAGTGAAGGGAGGGGGCGGCATTTTTCAATTCTCGCCTAGGGCGGCAAAACACCTAGAAACGGCCCTGCTGAGGAGACTGCAGTAAATGAGGAAATTAGGAAACTTCATAACAAATAAATCTCCCAAGATGGCTACCAGAGACGAAAGAGCTCAAATGCAGCACAAATATCACCCAGATGTAGCCCACATGTAGCCCAATGACAGAAGTGTGCAAAACACTTATTTTTGTGTATTTGCAGTTTTATATAGTGCAGACTTGTCAGGTATTGGAGTGCTTTACATAAGCATTGGTTACATCACACAATATCAAATTCATTTTGGTTGTAGACATGGGGAGATTAAGTGATTTGACCAGAATCACGGAATGTTGAGCTGAAGCAGAAACTCCAACCTGGTTCCCCAGTTGCAAAGTCTGCAGCTCTGGAAGTAACACCACATCCTCTCCCCTAAGTGCAACATTTAATCAAGTGGTCAACTGGACAAAAAAACATAAAGTTAACAAATAATTTAAACGTGCTTTGTCGCGATTTAAACTCAGAAAATATGTCCTCATTTTTGTTTTTTAGAGCACTAACTATAATTTTGATGCAAATAAGACCCTCTCATATATGTAATTTCTAAAGGAATTACAGTTTTGATTACATCAAGATGACGTCAGGCGTTCCACACTTTTGTAATAAAAATAGAATGTTAGCAATCTAGTTGTTCATTGGGATACAGTTGAGAGGCAGAGGCCAGGGGCACGGACTCTGAAAATTGAAGGCAGGTAGGAGATTGCAGAGGCAACAATTTGACCACACTGGGCAGGCAGGAAGGGCAGTGGCAGCACAACAGACTATGGAGGGCAGTGGAAAGGGAGGCAGGGGCAACAAACCAACAATACAGGACTGGCAACGGAGGCTGTGGCAATATAATAGACCATTGTGGGCAGAAGGAAGAGGCAGTGGTAGTACAACCATACATGCCAACAGACCTGTTTCAGCCAGGAAACATCCAATGTTTTTAAGCTCAAATGGGCTTTATTTGATCTGTCTCCTGTCTACAATCTCATCTTTTTCAATGTAAATCAATACCCCAGTTTTTTTTCAAAAGCTCCCTCTCACCAAGTTCAAAATGTTCGCAAGTATGGTACATTGGATCATGGTAGGCAGGAGGAATTGTGGTAGGGACATGGACTCGGATAACAGAGGACAGGAGGGACATGGAAAGGTGCACCAAACTGACCCTACAGGGCAGGCATCAGGGTTTGCAGCAGCACAATACACCACACAGCGCATGCGGGACGGGAGTGCAAAACAACAATCCATAGAAAGCAATAGGGAGGGGACAGGACCATGCACATGGACAACAGAGAACAGAGGGGAAAGAGGCAATGATAGCTAGCTGACTATAATGGACAGACAGGAGAGAAAGCTGCAGCATAACAGACCATAAAGGGCAGGAGGGATGGATCAGGGGCATTACAATAGAAAAGACAAGCCAGGAGGGAGGGAATAGGGGTCTGCACATGGAAACAGAGGGCTGGGGGCAAGGGGGCAGGGCAGGAGCAGCAAGATGACCATGGAGGTCGGACAGGATGGGCACTAGAAAAAAGACACACCATGGAGAGCAACAATGAGACTATGATGGCATACACACAGACCATGGAGGGAAGGGGGAGGGGGTCAGGGGCAACTAGCTGACCACACAGGGAAGGTGGGAGGGGCCATTGCAGCACAGAAGACCATGCATGGCAAGCGTGAGGGTTAGAGGCAGCACAATTGCTATGATGGGCAAGAAGGAGGGTGCAGGGGCATGCACAAAGGACCATGGAGGATAGAAGGGAGGGTCAGGACCTGGGCACAGACAAGAGAGTTCAGGGGAAGGGGCCTCACAACAGACCGCGCGGGGCAGGCAGGAGGAGCAGTTGCAGCACAACACACCAGGGAGGGCAGAAGGGTGTGGCAGTAAAATGGACCATGGAGGACAGGAGGAAGGGGATAGGGGCATGGCATGTGGACAGGCAGGGTGGAGGTGGCAGGGACAGGTTACAGTCATCTGACAATGCTAGGCAGGTGGGAGGGGAGTGGCAACTCAACAGAACACTCAGAGTAGATAGGAGTGGCAGGTCCATGGAACATGGTGGGCAAAAAGGATGGAGCAGGGGCATGCACAAAGACATCGGAGGACAGGGGGAAGGAGAATAGGGGCAGCAAGCTAAGCACAGAGGCCAGGAGGTCAATGATGGGCCATAGGATTGGGCAATGGAGGGCAGGAGGAGTGGACTGGTACATCATGCTAAATGGAGGGCAGTGGCAGCACATCAGACCATGCATGGCAGGAGGGAGGAGGCTAGTCCATGGATTCAGACAACAGAGGATAGGGAGGAGGTGGATGGGGCAGGAAGCTAACTGTTCAGAGAAGGTGGGTATTAGGAACTTTATTGTTTTTAAAATGTGTGTCTGTGCGAACTACTTAAAATATGAACAAGTATGCAGCATAATCTCACTTTTATTCAGGAAGAAGAGGATGTTTGTGACTGTGACTCCGGGCTCACTGGGCAGAAACACCCCCTGACCCTTTACCCCCCAGCGCAAAATGTAATGCCCGTGAAAAGGGTAGGTGGACGCAGTGTTATATAGAACATAGTCCTGAGAGCACGATTGAAAATGAAAACTAGATATAGTATATGGTATAAACTATGTACCAAAAAGTGTGATATAAGATGAACCGGGGCGTGAAATATAATATGCAATACATTGTGCGCAATGACAGATTCATTGGAGAGCGCGAGATAGCACAGGCACTAGCGCATGCTATGCGATATGCACCTTGGAGTGTAATATGCACAGGGCAGTGTTGTGTAACCTAACTAGTCTCTAAAGTTGTAATATAAAATATGTGCTGGGGAGTGTAACGTTGCATATGCACTGTGACAAAGATATGGATCCCAGATTGTAATATGTATGGCATAGCGCTGTGCGTTATAACATAGGCATCGAGGAAGGCTTGTTAGATGGGGCAATATAACCCGTGCGAAGGCAAGTGTGGCATGACATATTCACGGGGTGGTGTTACAGTGCATATGGGCTAGAGAGTGTCATAGCATACGCACTAGCTGGTGGAATACAACACAGAGGTGTGAGGCACTCGGCGGGCACTGGTGGGTGTAACACAGCATTGGGCTCAGCCAGGAGCACGCTTTGACTCTCAAGTGAGGTTCGTCTCATTTCCAGAGAGTAAAATTAAAAGTATTACACATCCGGTGGTGGATGTGTGTTTTATTAACCGTGAGGGGGGTTTCTTGCATAGTTTGGTCGAATTTTTGTCGAATCCCATTTGAATGGCTTGGTGTGCGTGTGTATTAAATGTGCCCGTCAATAGCTACCCATGTTTGTATAAATAAACGACAAGGGTGTCTACTTGGAGAGTACCCACCGGCGGGGGCGCCGGGATTAGGCACGGTAGGGCGTCAGACACGTCAGAGCTTCACTAGCGGTGTAAATACATTCCATGTGGATTCATTCTATGCATAGTCGCCTTTTAATGAATATCACGCAAATCATCATGGTGATAGGTATATACGGTTTGTCCAGAATGTCCTAGGTGTTCCTATAAATATATATTTTTTTTAAATAATAAAAAACAAAGGCCGGCCCCGGGGGATGGGGTCCCCGGGGCCATAAGTGGCCTGAGGAGGGGGGCAATGCAGCCCCCTCCTAAAGAATTTTTTTAAAAAAGGCCATGACCCAGGGGTTGGGGTCCCCGGGGACGATTAAGGCCTTGGGAGGGCCACATTTATATTTTTCAACAACAAAAATTAGGGTGCAGGTCCTGGGGGATGGGGTCCCCAGGGCCAGTAAATTAGAAAAAGAAGGGGGGCCACACAGCCCTCCTTCTTAAAAAAATAAAATATATAAAAGTCCGGCATCACGCCAGAGGCCACGCCCCCTCCTTGCAGCACTCTGCAAACGCGCCCCCCTGGCCAGTTGTAAGTAGGGGAATTAATTCCCCTTCAATACTGAGGGTCCCTGAGGGCCAACTAGCCCAACAGGTATCTCCAGTATGCGCCAGGGAGCTGCGTTGCAGAGAGGTGTTCTGAGGCCACGCCCCTTTTTACACCTCTATGCAACGCAGCTCTGTGGCGCTTACTGGAGGTACCTAGTGGGCTAGTTTGACCCTATGGACCCTTAGGATTCAAGGGGACTTAATCTCTCAACTTAAAACGGCCACAGGGCGCATTTACACAGTGGTGAAGGGAGGGGACGGGGCCTGAGGTGACGTGTGCAAACACGCCCTGTGGCGCGTTTTAAGTTGGGGAAATAATTCCCTTTCAATCCTGAGGGACCCAGGGGGCCAACTAGCCCACCAGGTGCTTCTAGTAAGCGCCACTGCTCTGCGTTGCAGAGAGGTGGTACAGGCCGTGCCCCTTTTTACACCTCTCTGCAATGGCGCTTACTGGACGTACCTAGTGGGCTATTTTGCCCCTAGGGATCCTCAGGATTCAAGGGGACTTAATCTCCCACCTTAAAAAACGGCCACAGGGCGTGTTTACACAGTGGGGAACGGATGGGGCGGGGCCTGAGGTGATGTGTGCAAACACGCCCTATGGCGCATTTTAAGTTGGGGAAATAATTCCCCTTCAATCCTGAGGGCCCCTGGGGGCTAACTAGCCCACCAGGTGCTTCCAGTAAGCGCCACTCAGCTGAGTTGAAGAGAGTTGGTCCAGGCATTGCCACTTTTTACACCTCTCTGCAACGCAGCTCTGTGGCGCTTATTGGAGGTACCTAGTGGGCTAGTTGGACCCTAGGGACCCTCAGGATTCAAATGAACTTAATCACCCAACTAAAAACGGCCACAGGGCGTGTTTACACAGTGGTGAAGGAAGGGGACGGGGCCTGAGTTAACGTGTGCAAACAAGCCCTGTGGCGCGTTTTAAGTTGGGGAAATAATTCCCCTTCAATCCTGAGGGACCCTGGGGGCCAACTAGCCCACCAGGTGCTTCCAGTAAGCGCCACTGTGCTGCGTTGCAGAGAGGTGGTCTAGGCCGTGCCCCTTTTTAGATCTCTCTGCAACGCAGCTCTGTGGCACTTACTGGAGGTACCTAGTGGTCTAGTTGGACCCTAGGGACCCTCAGGATTCCAGGGGACTTAATCTCCCAACTTAAAACGGCCACAGGGCGTGTTTACACAGTGGGGAAGTGAGGGGACGGGGCCTGAGGTGACGTGTGCAAACACGCCCTGTGGCGCGTTTTAAGAGGTAGTTTTAATCCCCTGCCCTATTATATGCTAGGGACTTACAGAGGAGTTCATGCTGATCACAGGGAGACCCCAACGCATAGTGTCCCCTAGTGTATGTAGGTGTTTTCACTGTATTCTGAGTGTCTTTTAACATCCTTGTGATAGAGTGGCAGACCTCCTCTCCCCCTAATATAACCTTTGATACACACATTCAAAAATAGAAACAACATTTTTCAAAACAATGGACATACCAATATCAGTTACAACAACATATTCAGTAATTCTAAGATCCACATACACATTCACTCATTCACCAACAGTGCTATACAGTCACTCATACATGTACTCACTCATCATATGTACTCATACACCTATACATCCTGTTACACAACGCCACTCATCCATAGAGTTACTCACACACATAGTCACTCATGCTAATAAAGAATCAAACATCCATTTACTTGCATATACAGTTACACACACACCACCACACTTACTTCTACAGAAACTTACACATACTTAGTTTTTTAAACAATCACGTATAGAAACACATACTTATTCATACAGGAACTCTTTCAATCTAACACTCTCACATATACTCACTTATATACACCGATAGTCACATATACTAGTTTAAAACATATGTAGTTACTCATAAAGACACTATTTAGATAGTCATTCACTCACTAACACACCCATGCACACACTCATCCACCCATACAGTCCTGCACGCATGCTGTCTTCAACACATACAAACAGTGAGTCACTCATTCATGCACCTATGCACTACGTAATACCCCCACCGAACCATACAGACACTCAGACACTCATACTGATACTCAAAAAACCAACTAATAACCTATATAGACACTCATGTTGCTGCTCACCAACCCATGCAGCCACTTATACACAAAGTGAGAGACTGATACAGGTATTTACACATTTAAACATTACTCACTTAGCCATGTATTCAATAAGATACACTTAATCAGTCAGTAATACAATCAATTTTTCAAAAACAAATCATCCATTTAGACACTTATATACTCATTTATTCTTCCATCGACCTTGAGATATATAAAACATATTTAATTTTCAGAAAAACACACATTCACTGGATGATGTCATCAGTGATGTCATCAGTGATGTCATTTGAGATGTCATCAGTGATGTCATGAGTGATGTCACTGACCATGTCATGAGTGATGTAATATGTGACGTCATCAGCAGTGCATTGCGGGCGCGCGAGTTATAGTTAGCTTAACTAACTATAACGGGGAAATTTCATTGGTTTTTTACGAGTGAAATGTCCAGCTAACTATATGTTTTTTTCACTGAATTTGCAAGGTTTTTTAAATGCTAATTCCTAACTATAACGTGTGTGAAACCTATGGTTTTTTCACTGAATATATATATATATATTTATATGTATGTATATATATATATATATATATATATGACACTCAAATTATCCTCCAACTCCTGGTGATACCAAGGAAGACAGCACTCTCGGGGGCCGGTTCTGAAATGTTATTCGTCAGAACACTCGCACAAGCAAACAGACGCGTTTCAGCAAAAGCCTTCTTCTATGTTTACCATATGCACCGGAGTTCATGCAATATAAACATTGTCACTTCCCTTAACAACACGACAAGGGACTATCGCGTTATCGCGATCAGTCGTCCCAAAGCAAAATCCATCAGCGGCATTTTGTAATGTCCTCGTGAGTAAATAAACACCTTAGGACCTGCTTAAAATCACCACTTAAAGTAAAAATAATGGTAGTGATGAATAATAATTCAAAATTACAAATTCATTAACGCCCCTAATGGGCCTTCAAACAGAAATGGCAAGATTCACTTGCTGCTGATGCCAATATTGCAAGCCCTGTATGGGCAAACATCTCATCACCTTAATGGTGGCATAGTGTTGTTAAAATCTGAATTCATCCAACAAGTTCAAAACAATCAGTCTCTATTTTATATACAATCACAAGCCTTGAATTTGTACCCACCTGTACATGTACCTATGAATTGTGAGCCTTAAATTCTCAAAAACAACTAAACAGAATCACACCAAATCACATAAAGCACGCTTTCTAGGAAAAGATATATCTTTCTGTCAAATTCGGTGTATTCCTTTCAGCCATTTTGGCCATAGCAGTATCTAAAACTCCCTTTGGAAATTGCAAAGGGAAATTTTTTATGGAACTTCCCCTTTTCATAAGCCTCGACTTGATGGATTACCTTGAAACTTTCAAGGCAGGAGCTGAGGTTGACGAATTTCTTTGGAAAGTTTCATTAAGATCTGTCAACCGGTGCCAAAGCTGTTAAAAAAAACTATTTCTTATGGTAACTAGGTCCTAACTATCACTACGCAGTGCCAAGATTATTCAGGCGTGGAATTGTAGGAATTATAATGTGGTTCTTTTATGCACTGTGCCAGTAATTATTGGACACTTACTCGTGATAATTTTGGGTGACAAGTTATTTGTGTGGCTTAGTGATTTTAATGATGCATACAACCATAACTGCTAAATTAATACTCTATACTTGAAATATTATGAATATCTCATTTAGAAGTGTAATGGATGATGCAGCATAGTTTTGTCACATTTTAATCCCAGATGCCATTTAATTATAATGGATGCAGTTTCTGGTGTGCTGCTCATCTTGCTCTTGCTCATTCCCCCTCCCAACCAGCACTGCAGATTTTCTCTACACACAGTGTCCAAGGAACACTGAGAGCTGTGACGTCTATATTTTGAAGTAATAGAAACAATGCATTGTGTATTAAACTTTTCATCATGTTTTGTGTTTCGATGTAGGCAAGCAGAGGAACGTAATTCTAGGAGCTGTTGTTGAAATGTTTCATATTCGGTTTTACAACTTAGAGTGCAGTTGTTGGGGGAGCAAGCATACGATTTCTCTTAGTATTAAGGATGTTTTGAAACTATGAATTAGTTTTTGATCTGCCAATGTGACCAGACTATGGTCATACCATGTTGAATGTGCAGTTTTATTAATTAATATGAATAAAATGGGTATGAAACAGCCTCATTTGAAGGATCAGGGGCAACTTCCCATTTTCCTCCCTAGACGCTATCTGATTATTTTTATATTTTCATCCTCATCAGGATGCTGTCAGTATTCTTTTTGAGTTTGACTCTTAGAATTGAGAGGGATTTGTATTACCTAACTAGGATTCCGCTGTGATTTATGATTCCTTATTTCTGTACTGTGAACTATGTTTCTTTTGTAATATCTCATTAACCATTTTGTAGCCCTTAAGGCTGGCGAAGACATGGTCATTTTGGGAAATAGGTATGTAGAAGAGATGGTCAAATGTTGTGCCCTTCAAGAAGAGACAGTCGAGGACAGCAAGAAAATTATGATCCCACAAACAATATTGTACAGAGTTTAAACAATGTGAGTTGTTTCTTAATGGATTTGATATAGACATATCTAAGAATACTGAAAAACTTGCAAGAGGATGCTCTTGAAAATGAAAAAGAACAATGGGAAAAAATTGGATTTTGAAAAATGTTTTAAGGATTTGTATGTAAATTCAGAACAGAAATATTTCATGCCAGATTCTTTGTCACAGCCCATGTGTAAATATTTGCATAAGCAGACTCGTGCAGAAAGGAATAGAATAGTTTGAATTTTTTGAATGTACTGGGACAATACAGTATTTAGTCATGTTAATGAGGATGTGTGTAGTACTATCATTTGAATAACAGTTATGAATCAGACTTTATTAAGATGCTACAGTGTAATGGCTTGAAGTATGTCTTGGCAATAGTCTGCCTATTCTCCAAATGGGTGGAGGCATTTTTCACATGAAGAGCAGATAGCCTTACAGCTGTCAAATTGTTATTGAGTGAATTGATTCCAATATTTAGACTCCCGACTTCTATTTAGACCAATTGTGGCGCACACTTCAAGAATGAAGTGTTGCAAATAATCGGCTCTGCTTTTGAAATCAAGCAAGATTCCATTGTCGTTGTCAACCACAATCTTCAATATTGGTGGAACCTACCAATGGCACTTTAAAGAATTCATTGGTGAAGGTCTGTGCCTAATGCTGTTCCTCTTGTTCTGATGAACAAAAGAAGTGCTCCAAACAGAAAGACAGGCTTGACCCCTTACAAAACTGTTGGGCATGGCAATGCGACTTGCTTTTGTGCCGTCAGCAGCACTAGTTTTAATAACTGATGACATTGTTCTGGATTATTGCAAAGGTCTGACTGACATGGTGATATATGTCTCTCATCAGGTGAACGTGTCAACTGAAGACTACAAGGATGCATCCTGTCACAATCTGAAAGCTGGCAACATGGTGGTATCCAGAAACATGTTTGCAAAGGTTACATGGATGAAAAATGGAGAGGACCTTTCCAGGCCATTCTAGCTAAAAACAATGTTGTCAAGTGAGCAAGTGTGCCTCAAGGGATCCACACTATTCACACAAAAAGGCAGAGAGTTGCTGAAGCAGTGGATGAGGTAAATGATCAAAACACACAGTCTGATCAACAAGTTCAGAGCCAAGCATTGGTTTGCCGTGTGAATCAAAAGGTGGGTGAAGATTTCACTGAAATTCCTGAAGTCAAAAGCAAAAGAAAAAATGCACAAACAGTTCAGGTGAGCAAAAGTTTGGAAAACCTGAAATTCCTAACATCCTGTTACCGAGTGATCAGAGTGAAAAGCTACTGCAATGAAAATGAGCAAAGCATGAGTGGCAGGAAAAAATTAGTCTCTAATAAAAGCAATGGCAAGTTGCAGTTGAAAATAAAGGTGTAAAAGACTCCCTTCGGATGGTAAAGATTTACTGTGGAAAGAAAAGCCAGAGACAAAATTGATCAGAAAACACGCTTGAGTTCAAGTCACACCTCGGGACTGGGCTCAAACCAAGTTCAAGAAGAAAGTGAAAATTGGAAAACTACACTAGAAAAAAGAAAGAAGAAGAAATTCCAAGAAAGACAACCTGTTAACGATAGCACTGTGAGCCAGAAAGAGACTTTAGAGACTTTGAGAGGCAATTGAATTCAGAAAATAATAAAAGTGAATCACCAGTTGCTAAAAGACCAACTAGAATGAAGAGAGAATTCCAAATCAAAAATACTACCTCGCCTGAGTGGGTGTATCTAGCTGGAGTATCTGAAGAAGCAAGTTAAAATTAGGAGGATTACTTCTGGGTGAGCAAAAGTCTAATTACTTTTGAGAGTGGTTCAGACACAGAGACATTGGGCCTGATTACGACTTTGGCATTAGCTGCCGTTCCAGTGCCCAGTAGGAGTACTAGCAAAGCTATACTCACACTGCCTGCCAGATTAAGATTGTAATCCTTGGTGGGCGGGTGATGCTGCAGCAGTGTCACAGCAGTGCTTGTCTAGGTGAGCCTCAGACAGGCACTGCCATGACACCGCCGCAGCACGTTCCTGTATGGTGCAGCATGTTCCATGTGGTGCATGCTGCACCATGCAGGAACTGGGGTGCACATCTACAGGTAGGCACAAGATGTGCCATGCTGCATGCACCCACAGGCCAAAAAGGCACAAAGGGGCCCCGTTAGAGCCCCCCTTTCTGCCTCACCTCCAGCCCTACCATGGCAGGCCTTCCCCCAAGGGAAGGCTGGCAGTAAGGCAACGTTTAATATGCTCGGCGGGGCTGCAGCAGCACCGCCTGCATATAGCTGCCTCAACCTGGACCGCCTCCACTGCACAGGATCCTTGATCCCGGCAGTGCCAGTGATCTTGTGGCAGTCCAACCACTGCAGTCAAAATACTGTGGGTGGTCCCGCAGTGTGGTGCTGGTCAGACCACGACCACAGGTTTGGCAGTCATATGGACCACCAAACTAGAAATCATGCCCAAAAATGAAGAAGATCCACCCTGAAATGGTGAAATCAGGACTTTTATTCTTCAGTATTGATTAGGGGTGGGCGGAATTTGCGAAATTCACTTTCGCAAATTATCGCGAAAATGTTAAAAATCTCCGCAAACACAGGGAAATATCGCGAAGATGCAGAAGTTTTTTTCCCGCCCGTTTGCGGTATTGTCTGCGTGGTCGCGGCTCGCCAACTTACCCATGCGGTTGCTCGCGGGCGCGGCCATCTTGTTTTCACTTGTCTCGCGGTGCATGATCGCGAGAAGAAAGATGTGATCACGCGATGAATGACATTACTGCGGGCGCGAACTGTCGCGAGACAGCGCAAATTGCTACCAACAATCCAACATCTCTTGGAGAATGCGACCGGATCGGGAAAACTTGTCGGCGAACGCGGGGATTCAGGTAATGCGATCGCGCGCACGCGAGAATGTATTATTTTACAGCGCGAGCAAGCAAAAAATTTCCGGTAAAATGCGGATTGCGGACATTTTTACATTTTCGCGCTCTCCGCGGAACGCAAAAATGTCAAATTATCGCAATTTCCGCGAGCGGAACGGAATTTTAGCCCAGGCCTAGAATTTATTATATTTGTGAAAGGACTGATTATTTTAACCTACTAAGAAATTGGGTGGGTTTGTGTTAACTGGCTTTAGTTTTTCCCTAGCATTTATCATATAGATGAGTTAGATGAAGACCATGACATGAAAAGAGTTAGATGGAGTTTTGGACATGTGGTTTTAGATATTTTAGGAGAAAGGAACAATGATCCCTCCAATGGTGAAGCCATGAATGATGTGAAAATTA
Source organism: Triturus cristatus (assembly GCF_964204655.1). Taxonomy (NCBI): domain Eukaryota; kingdom Metazoa; phylum Chordata; class Amphibia; order Caudata; family Salamandridae; genus Triturus; species Triturus cristatus. The sequence continues at coordinate 1,205,626,881 of NC_140591.1, read as the reverse complement.
GATGATTGTCTACAATAGTAGACAGACTTGCAATAGATACAGCAGGGTCTTTAAATTGGCAAATGTGGGAATGGTAGCAATTAGAGCAATGGTTATGCTGAACCGTCTTGCCTTGGATATTATTTTGGTGAAGAAAGGTGGAGTCTGTAAAGTCATTAAGGCTAGAAGGTCATGTACCTAGATACATGATTAAAGTGGAGCAATTGAATCTTTTATCACTGTTATAACTATTGTGACTCATGAGATTATGACATTGATGGAGCCAGGATTATGGGAAAGTGTGGGATCCTGGGTAAGAGAGTTAGGGGGTAGCTTTTGAAAGGTAGGTGAATGATAAAGTAATATTGGTGGTGAAAGTCTTAAATCAGTTCTAACATCAGCAATAATTGTGATGATTTGTTCAATTAAAAGGTCAATGGATGTGGAATTAGATGCCTTCGAGGATTGAATGTATCAACAAGTAAAACATTTGGAAGGGAAATGTATAATTACCTAAGACATTGAAGATTTGGATGAACTAATGGCAGATTAATACATTTTATTGATGGGGTTTTTAGTGAGTATTAAAACATATGCGGGGAAAGGTTGTCAAAGATTTTTCAGATAGTTGCTAATCCTGTGGAATCTTAACTATGCTCCTCATAAATTGCATTCTCAGTATTTTTACCTCCAAAGAGAATGAACTAAACCTTACTTTTAAGCCTTATTACCAGGAAATCTTAAAATAAAACAGATTGAATTTTATAATAGACTGGTACATGAACATTCTAATTGTAAATTGATAACAATTCAGATTTTCCACAGTTCTAATGGAAAAATCATCATTTTATTAAAGACACAGAGACTAACATTGTGCACTATCTTCTTTATTGCTTCATACACAGCAGCAACATAGAATGTAGAATTCAAATAGTATGTATGTATGTATGTATGTATGTATAACATATTTGTAAAGCGCTCCAATCACCCAACGGGCATCCTGGCGCTATAATCCAAATAAACCTGTGTAAACAGCAGCAGGCTACTCTATCCTAGGAAACAGATGAGTTTTTAATTGTTTTTTGAAAGGTAGAAAGTCTCCAGCACATCTAAGCGACAGTGGGAGATTGTTCCACAGCTTGGATGCCATGTAGACAAACGAGCCTCCCCCCATCCGCTTCCTCCGGATTTTGGGGACCGTTACCAAGCTAGCTGACGCAGAGCGGAGAAGTCTGGCAGGGCTGTACCAAGTGAACAATTCCTGTAAGGGGAGTGGTCCCAAACCATGTAAGGCCCGGAAGACCAAACACAGAGCTTTGTATTCGACCCGCTGAGCAATAGGCAGCCAATGCAAATCTTTAAGGGCTGCAGATGATGAGTCAAACCATCGGCGAGAGAGTGCTAGCTTGGCGGCAAAATTCTGGACCCGTTGCAGTTTGCCCAGTGCCGTGATGGGAGCCCCCAGAAGTAGTGCATTGCAGTAATCAAGTCTACTAAGAATGATACTACGCACTACTTCTGGTCTGGCATGGGCAGGGAGCAAAGGAAGAATCTTCCGTAGGGTACGTAGAAGCCCCATACAGGAAGACACTGTTTTGTCAATGAAACCCTCAAGTTGAAGATTGGGTTCCATGATCACACCCAGATTGCGAACCGAGCTTGCTGCTGCTACTGTGCCTTGAACAGAAGGGGGCCAGAAGTCTTGCGGTAGAGGACGTGAAACACTCAAGATGGTCGCAATCTTGTCTTCGAAGGCCGCCGCCAACGAATCACAAAGTGACTGAGTACATCTTTAAATGTTCAAGAACTCCTTAGAACATGCATATAACCACAGAACCCACAGCCATCTTCCTTCTTCTTTTGCTGCAAATAACTCAAAGTCCAAACTCAAGAAAAAGAATATAAACTGCCAATGTTGTAATTCTGAATATGTCTCACATATCACCAAGTTCCTTCTCCAAAACAATCTTCTGAACTTTGTCCTGGAAAACAAAAACAAAACACAGCAATATTGTTTGCCATAACCTTTGGGAGGGATAATTTTAGCCTCCTTGTCTTTGATACATTCATGATTTTCTTCCAATTAAAACTGTGGAAAATCAGAAATATATGGCAATGCACAGAGGCCAATATTATGCTTGTTCAAAGCTCATCCATTACTCTATGTACATCATTTTCCACAGGTTTACATAAAAAGTTAAAACATTGAGTCACTTGCCCAGACTGGGCTGCTGCCTTCATGATGGTATTTAAATTGCTTCCTGACAAAAAACATTTACTTGTCATAGAACCCCTTACCGAATGTGCCCCCAAAACACTCCCATCATTGCCAGTCATCTTCATTAACTCCTTAACCCACCTTGCTAAGGTAGGTGCAGACACCGCTTTAAAAGGTTTCCTAAAAGAAATCAGCAACAGAGTGTACTCCTGTTTTCTCAACCCCACAGTCCTTTTCTCATACTCCTTTAAACATCGCACCGCACGCAAATCTTCATGCTCCACCATACTAGGATAACAAATTGTCCTGGCCATAGTCGTTGTATTTTTCTGATTCTCAAAACATACCCCTTCAGCAGCAGTGCCTGGCATAGGTAAACACAGTGGGGTGGTGAGGCTTGTAGGCGTGGGAGGGAGGAAAGTTGACAGACAATGAAATAGGTGTAATTAAATAAATAAATAATACCTATTCTGTTGTCTGTCGGCTTCTCCCTGCCATCCCCTGCCCCACCCCACCGCACTTAATTGTGTTGGCCGCAGCTGCTCTTCAGGCTGAAAACTCCTCAAGGTCACATTTAAAGCTCTTATTTCAGAAACTTTCCTAAAAGACATCAAACACAGTAAAATCACCATCTTCCAAGATAGCAACTCAAATGCATAAACTCATTACCTCTCCAACTTGCAACTTCCTTCAATACCTTGGACACATCCCATGAAGAAGCATTCCTTGTCTTAGGTGGATTCTCCAATCGAACACTCTTAACAATCTTTTTAACCAAAACATCCTGTCTTACTGGAATTTCATTCACCAACTGTTGAAATTGCTGATCTGCTCAAATTAACCAAGCTATAAGACAAGCCATCTCTAAACGATTTAGTCAAATACTTTACAACGTCCAATTCAGCTGCTTATACAGGATCCAGAGCCCTTGAACCCACCAACTACTTCATCTTCTCCATACCGTCCTGTACGCCTTTGTTCTTCCTGGAGTCCAAGATTCATTAATAATCTCTGTTGCCTCCTCCGATAACTCAGATACTTGCTTGCCCCACTCCCCTGAAATCATCCAACTCATCAACACCAACTGGTCTCTTCTATAAACTTGTGGTATCCCCCTGGGCATCCACCAGCAGCTGCAGAAAACATGGTAAGAACACTGGTTTGTCTATCAACAGACTCATCACATCCAGAAACCACACCTGTGACTGCCAAAACGTAGTGATCAGTACTAACTCTGGTCTCTCTCCTGCACTTCATTATTATTTTCTGAATCAATGAGTAAGGAAGAAACACATACAACCTTCCTTTGACCCAATCCTGAAGAAAAGCGTTCCCCGCCTTTGCTTCCTGATCTGGCCTCCAGCTGTAAAAGCTCTGCAACTGTGCATTCAATCTGTCTGCAAATAGATCCATCTCCAAAGGACCCCACCTCCTGTCCAGACTCAAGAGCACCTCTCTTTTCAACTTCCAATTACTTTTATCCCTCGAATTTCTTGAACTCTAATCCACCTCTACATTTTTTCATTTTTGCTAAAGCCGTCGACCTAGGACCTCACATTGTGACATACTGAACTGCTGGCACATTGTCCATCTTCAACAGAACACACCAATTTACCTTATCCTTCACAAAACTTCTCACTGCAAAAGACCCTGCCAGCATCTCCAGACAATAGATATGCATTTTTTCCACTGTGACTGACCAGCATCATCCCGCTGTCACTGACCTGCATCTGGCCCCCTAACCATACAGTCTTGCATAAGACTCCATTACTACATGTGGGACTTCCCCAAAAATTGCCCTTCCATTCCAAGCTTCCATATTTTGTAACCACCAGTTCACCTCCTGCATTGCCTCCAGATTCATCCTGATTTTCTTAGAATACTTCACTTCCATACGCAAATGATAACCTTTCAACCTTTGAAGTGCCCTTTAATGCAGGGGCACCAGAAAAATCACCTTAATAGATGATGACAGGATCCAGTAACAACCTCGCTATCTGGAGCACAGAAATCTATTCCACATGCTTCACTCTCTTCAATTCCTTGCGCATTTACCTCACCTTCTCCATGGGAAACTTCAACACTCCCGCCAAGGACTGCATCCTTAAACCTAACAAATGTATCTCCTGTGCCAGCATCAAACAAGACTTTTCCCTGTTTACCACAAATCCTAAACCCTCCAGAACTCACACAGCTAACCCTGTCTACTCCAATGCCATCTCTCGCTCCTCTGCCACAATCAACACATCATCCAGATACACTCTAAGATGTACTCCCCTTGAGCTCAACCATGCCATCACTGGTCTCATTACCTTCGTAAAACACCACGGCGCTGATGTTAGCCCGAATAGTAGACTGTTGAACCTCCATCTCACACCCTTCCACTGGAATAGAAAGTAATATCTGTGCTCAACACACATTTGAATTATCAAATACACATCTTTAAAATCCAATCTTGTCATCCAGTCTCCTTTTTGTAACAAATCTATCAACATGTGTATCGCTTTCATTTTGAAGTGTTTGTATCACACCAAATTGTTCAGTTCCCTCAGATGGATCATGGGCCTCATCCCTTTGTCCTTTTTCTCAACAAAGAAAAATTGTTCGTAAAGCAAGTTGGACTCTCATTTTCCCTTTTTATGGTCCCGTTTTTTAAATGTGCCTCCACTTTCAGAGTCACCAATTCCTCTTGTTCCATAGAAAAATTTAACAACCCTGGACAAACGTCTTGCACCAGCTCTCCTATTAAATCTTAAATTTCATACCTCTTTACTGTACCCAACACCCAAGGGTCTTGCGTAATCTCTCTCCATCCTGAACAGGTTGGAGAGCTAGTCTGCCATCCAGTTGTACATGGGTACATACAAGGTTGTTTTTTAAGCTCACCAGCTCCACCTCTTGCTTTCTCTCACTCTGCAGTCCTCACGATTTCGACCTCTGTCTTTTTGGATAAAATCCACCCTGTTCAATCCTATACCCATAACCATAGGCCCCACCAAAAACCTTGTGCTTGTCCTTCTGGACTTTCTGGACTGAATAGAACACACATACATATCTGGACATGTACTTGACGAATAACTAATAACATCCCATTACTCTCTATCCCAAATTGTTTGCTTGCCATTTCTGCCAACTTGGGGCCTATGTTCATCAAAATGTTCTTACGTCTTTTCATACATAATTCAGCATTTGTATCGCCTAAAGGGTAAATTGCCCTCTGAACCCATTGGTGCAGCTCTACCACATCTACCCCAGTGTTATTTGTGTGCTCATCTTTCCACATATCAAATACTTTTGAAAGGGGTCAAACACTGGTGTGTACGTAACTTTGGATTGCAAGGTAGGTCTTGGACACTCAGAATATAGTTGAGTCCGAACCTCCTTTGGAATCTCCTGTGGTGCACTGTGAATCCAATATGATATATACACTCAATGGATCCACAAAATCACCCAACTCCAACTTAATCTTTCTATTCTCCATTTTCCTCTTCTTATATTTCTCACTTTCTTCCTCTGTGTCATCAAAATCTAATCAACTAACCAATGCCACATTCCCACTTGTGGATGCTTCATCCCAAGCCACCACATAATAACTCTTTTCTTTTACCTTTATTGCATCCCCTTTTGCCTTTGTAGCTACTACCAAACCAAGAATTGGAGGTGGGCCGAAAGCAGTAAAGCTAAGCCCAAAATATAACAAACAACAGATTTGCTAGTACTGCTACTATTTGAACCTCAAAACCGCTTATGAGGACACATTTTGAAAAACAACAAAATGCGTGAAAGAATTTCTTTTTTCGACTTAATCGAACAATTTAATAGTATCAAAAAACGTTATCGTCCTTCCATAATACAGAAAAATTACAAAGAGTTACAACACACATAAATGGAACATCGTACATAAAATAGGCATCATTCCTTTCAAACACACAATTCAACCATTCTAAGCAACACACACTTCATTATTCCAAACATACTGGTACCGATAGAGGATTCACACAACTCAGTCAATCTTGTGGGAAAAAAAAACAAACACTTAATATTCTATTTTATAAGACCACAGAGAGTATCTTAAGCCATGTAACTCTCGATATTATTTGATTTTTAACCAATTTCCAGTTCTTGTGGTCACACAACAAGGTCTACGCGTTTCGAGACCCCTTGGTTTGGAGGGTCTCTCATCAGGACCTGTAAATTAAGATGAGAAAACCTTTATGAGTAACACAGGGGCGTGCAAATTCCTCTCAGTGCACACTGCAAAAACTCAGTGAACCTAAATTACCTCAACCTCATGTAGAGAAGATCAGCCGATCTAATTCAGGGAGATTCTGAAGGGAAAGAAAAAAGAGAGAAACCAGAACTAAACTCAGGGGGTAGGTAACGAATATTAGTGATATTAGCAGTTCACAGTATTCTAATACACATGTGCTCGTTCATTATGCACTTACATGGGTTATGGCGTGTCGTTGCTATCTTAGTGTTCAAGATGAAGATTTCATGATATCAGAGAGCTTGGGTTGTGGAAGAATAGTTTGTGGGCTGTGGAGTAAATCGCAAGGTGTATTCAATGCGGATCAATAATAACAATCGAAAAATCATTCGTTGTCTAGTTCCAATTTAAATACCTTAAATGTCTCTAAAGACGAGTTTCACTATTCAACTGTAGTACTTCACCGAAAGGAAGAAAGGGGGCGTGTCCAGCGAGCATGGAAGGAAGCACGGATTGCTTGGTCACGATTCGTAATTGGATCTGTAGAAATATATAAAAGACGGCTTTGAGTTACCAAGCACTCTTTGGCGCCTAGTGCGATTTGTTAGAAGCAGTTGTCTAAAGAGCCAATTTTTAGGAAGAAAGATAGCCTCGAAACCGGGCTTACCTGAATAAATCTAAGCTCGTATCTTCCAGCCGGTAGTGAACGCCAATGTAGATCACGTGGAGAGACATGTGATCGCAAAGTTTTATCTCTTGTAGTAGACAGAAAAAGTGGACTGGTGGAGTTTGGGAGCAGACCCAACTCAAGATGGTATGTACTCGTACTTCAGTTTAAGGCACAGATTCTAGGAATGCCAACCCCAGGAGGGGGAATTAGATTAAACATTCAGAAAGAGAATGTCAGAACTCACTATATAAAAACCCTTTCAACGATGTTAATGTAGGTTGGCAATGGAGTCCAGAAAAGTGTTGGCAAATACTGGAAAAAATGTGACAGCTAATGAAAACAAGATACCATGAATTGTATGGCATCAAAAGGTCCACAGCAAAAGCGAAGAAATTCTTATCACATTTTGGACATATTCCAGATGAGGTGGTATTAACTCAATTTGTATAGCTCAGAGAGCTCATTCAGTCCATTGGAAGCTGTATTAAACTTCAGTATCATGAAGGCCTCTCTTCAAGATAGTTTTAATTCTGATCGCCTCCCCTTGCATCTCATTCTACTTTGGATATAACTGTCCATTTTAGATCATTAATTTGGTGATATTTAGTTTTCCAGTGGATGACCAATGGGGCGGTTTCCACGTTTTTATTAATACGAGATTTATGTTGTGATATCCTTGCGCGGACCTCTTGGCTTGTTTTCCCTATATATAATAGGTGACAGGGACAGCGAATGCCGTAGATGACAAACTTGCTTTTACAGTTTGTGAAAGAATCATGTTTCCAGAAGATCGAATTGTGTTCAAAAACATTGCCTTCTTCTGTAGAGTCGCAGCAGATACAAGTACCACATTTATGATGTCCCTGTACTGGAGGGAGACCAACATAATCGCGTAAGGTGCTTTGTTTTTCTTTGGGCATAGATGCTCGCACGATTTGATTAGCTATGTTTTGATCCTTTTTAAAAGCAAAAAGTGGATTCTGCTTGAGTGAGACATCAAGATTTTTTATCAGGTGCCAATTTTGGTTAATTACCTTCTTAAAGTTGTTAGAATTAGGGCAAAAGGTCGAGACACAAACAATCCCTTCTAGTGGAGATTTTACGGTTTTTTGGAGTAATTCCTCTCTAGGAGTCCACCAAGCTCTCTTCATTGCCCGTTTAAGAAGTTTCCTAGGATAACCTCTTGTGATCAGATTATTTAATAATCTGGTTGCGTGAAGTATATATTCATCTTTGAATTTGCAATTACGTCTTACACGTAAAAACTGACCAAATGGCAAACATAATCCATCTGCATATTATCAAGCCCCTATCGCCACCACAACGTCACTTTTTGTGACGTTGTGGTAGCGATATGGTCAGCTCACTTTTATCAAGGCAGCGTTAAGCCACTTAACGTGGCTTAAAGCCATGTTAAGTGGCTTAACGCTGCCTTGATAATAGTGCCTTGAGGCGTGCAGTGGGTGTTGCGGTGCGCGTTCCACCGCAACACCCATTGAATTCGAAGCTGCCACCTATTATCAAGGGTGGCAAAAATAGGTGGCAGCGCCTAACTTAAGACCAGCAAAATCCTGGTCTTAAGATGGCGAAAAGAGGAGAAATGCTTCATTTCTCCTCTTTTTTGCTTTTTTGTGCAGCACACATGGAACACATGGAAAAAGCAAAATGCCATGGTTTGTTTATATACAGGAAGGTGTTCCGTCCTGTACATAAACAAACCTTTTTTTAAAATGCCATTTTGTAACTTACATGTGAGCTGCATGAAGCAGCACACACTTAAGTTGCAAACTGGCATTTTAGGTTTGTTTATATGCAGGAAGAGACACCTTCCTGTACATAAACAAACCTCCCTGCTCGTAGACACCCTTGCACTTTGGTGCGAGGGTGCCTGCGTTGACGCTAAGTTGTAAAACTTAGCGCCATCGCAGGGGGTAACGCGACGCTACACCATATCCTTGATAATATGGTGCAGCCTAGCGTTTTCAAAGTGGCAGAGAGATGCGTTAAGCCAAGAAGGCTAACGTCTCTCTCCGTCACTTCCTTGCTAATATGCCCCATAGTCTATAAAATAAAATGATAATTTTTTGATCATGTAATTCATCATCTATTCTTTGTAAATAACATTGTAGTAAGGTATCAAGGTGAACGAGGTCCTTCAATCAAAATACATTTATCACAAACAATTATCAATAATATGAACAATGGGAAGACACTAGGGCGGGGAACATCACACGACCATTTATCACAATATTGCTGTTTTCAAAGAAAGTAATTACTCGTATTCAATACTCAGCACTACATTTCTTCATCAACAATCGATTAATGTCTGGATAACCCAACTTTCTCATAACGACCTAATAATGTCATTTGTGCAATCAATTGTTCAACGGTTTTGTGGTGCTATATTAGATTTCCATTCCCTATTAAAAAATTTCCAACACCCCAAAAAAACATCTTTTTCCAATAATGAAGCAATATCGAGAGCAAAGGTGGGCATTCAGTTTACCTGTCAGTCACTCTAGCAGCTTATCATAAATGTCACCCCAGTAACTTGTCACTTTAACACAGCCCCACACTAAAGCTCTCATGAGAAACACTTGAATCCCAACTTTCCATATATGGACATTACCGGCTGGCTCGACAAAAGTGTGAGAAATGCCTGCCAGGCAAAATGACTGAATGTGCAATGGACATGCAGAGAATTCGTGCTAAAAATGTCGCAGATATTCGTCTACTAGGTTGCAAACTTGTAATTCTGTGGGACTATCCCAGCGCCACTCACACTGAAATAAGTGTACCATGTGCGAGTTAGAATTGCAGTTCCTGTACTACTGCACCAGTAGTTATGGGCTGCATTTAATAGGAGTCTCAGGGTCATATTTAAAATAACGGACTCATCTGCTTTGATGGGTCGGATTTCTTGCGCCTGCTTCAAATGCCATAACAACGCCATGGATGCGCTGTATTCACAAAACAGTGCTCCATGGCGCAAGGATTCCCAGATGTGTCCGAAATTCTGATGCATTTTGGCACAAAAGTGACGCATTGCTGGAGTTGGTCGTAAGACTGACGAAACTCCAGCAATGCATCAGAACACTAAGGCGAGTCCCATGTTAAAAGCCCCGTGTCAATCCTTATGCCTTGTTTGAGAAGGCATAGGGTTTTTGACCCAGTCAAGTCATAGAGTGACACAGTAAAAAGTTGTCAATTCTACTGCGTCAGTTCTACGTGGCTAACGCCTACACTGCATACATTATACGTTGCGCAGGCCCAATGCATCAGTTTGAAATTATGGAGCGGTGTGGAGCACTAATTGTCCTGCCACTGCGTCAAAAAAATGACGCTGCGGCAGTGCTAGCTCCTTGGAAATATTACCCTCAGTGTTTCTGTGGGACTACAGCTAAGCCACAATGCTTTTACTTGCCAAATTAAGCTTTTCCATATGCTCTGGTGTTGAATATATCCTATAATGCAATTTTTGACATCCGACAGCTACTGATTCCATAACTAGGTTATAATGAGTTTCATCCTCATAAACAAGCAATCCTGGTTGTTTAAAAAAAAAAATCAACATTGGATTTAGAGATGAAAACTTCACAAGCTTGCCTCCTTTATTTTTTTAAGAGTCATTTGGCTCTACACCAGTGCTTATTTGAGCCAGTGATTTCTGGATGCTCGACCTTGGCACTAAAGGCCTGATTTACATCTTGGGGGTATGTATACTTTATCACAATGGAGTGTACATACTGCCAAGATAATGGCCCACCTGCCAAATGTAAAAGCGGGCAGACCTTAGGTTCCATCAAGGTGGAGAATATTCTGTCTCAGCTCGTATTCCACACACCTAATTTAGGTAGGTGGAATTAGAGGTCAGTTTTCATTGCCCATCACCTTCAAAAAAACCCTGGTGGTAAATGGTAGTGAAAACTGCTAAATGATCCCCGTGCCATGGGAGAGAACTCCCATGGTGAGAGTAGCTTTTATTTTTATTTTCAAAAGAATATCCGGTTCGGAGTTTTTGTTTTGAAAAAATAAAAGAAACAAGTTTGGTGTAAGGCTTGGTCATGTTGATGGAGCTGTGCACCAAACTTCGAAAAGCCTCGACAGGAGCCGCCCTGATGGCGGTTCCTGCCAATGCTTTAAAAAATGACTGCCTGCTTGCTAAAAGTCTGTATATTAGCTTTTGATATGGTAACTTGCTATTGAAATTCCCGGGGAAAGAGGCGATCGGCTTAGTTTTAGACACTTGTCCTGCCGGCCGTGAAGTTGATGAAACTGAAGAACACATTTTGTTTTTTTGTCCTAAGTATCGGCAGTTACGCAGGAGATGGATTAGACCATTTTGCCTCAACTTGGGTGTTAGGCAGTACCAGATTGTGTTCAGAATTTTTAAAACAGATACTTCTGGGCCAATAGTTTTTGCTCCTAGCCATTTTTTATTCTCTTTCCGGCTAATTCGCAAAAAAATCTTTTTATAGTTGTGTTGCTACATTCAACTTTTTTTCCTCTTTATGCTGTATACGTATCCTAAATATCAAACCTGGTACATACAGTTTTGTATCCCAAATATTTGGTGGTTGTATAGCAATTCCTTTTAGCATGACTAGGTCATTTGTATCTATGTATCTATGTACCTATGTCTTTTTATCCTGATTCGGGATATCATTTGTACTTGTGTCTGCAACGGTTTAATACTATTTTAATTGTGAATATATTTATGTTTTATTTTTGTATACTTTGATGGCTTTTTGTACAAATGACCGAATAAAGTTATATATGATGATGATGAGGATGACTGCCTGCTTGGTGGTCATTTCTGTACTTACTGGGTGGCACCTCCATCAGGGTGATGGACTCATTTACTCCGTATCCCTGTTGGAGGAACAGGGCACCTGCCATCATTAAAATTAGGTCCTTAATTCTCAACAAAGGTATTAAGGACAGTCTATCACATGGTGGCACTCTCTGTATAACTTTGAGATGAGCCCAGCAACAGTGTTTAATAATTTCATTGATAGTACAACTGAATAATACCTGTCGCCTACACCATTATTATAGTTTTGGGTGGCCTGAAATAGTCTGAAACATCATACTTGTAGAAGTACAATAGTTAGTAGTTATGGTAGAAAAGTCATTGGAAGTGCAGATGGCGGCAATTAGTGGTGCAAGCTGCAGTTGCCTCATGGGAAAAGCACTGGCACATATGTTTTTTTACAATTTAAGCACTGCTATACTACCAACATCCATATCTGAAGATTAGATTGCTTGTATTTTTAACATAACTTCAAAAAATAAAAAGATTTTGTGCTTATTTCCCTGTTTGTTTTCATGGACCCATCCATGAGTATTTATCGGTATTACTTATATTTGGCCGGATGTTACTGAGTCTACGATTCTCAACAAAAGACTTGTGCTGTATGCAATATGTTTATTTCAAATATTGAAAAATTCTCAGAAACAAATCCCATATTAGATTGTGCCATGAAATGTCATCAAATGTGCAAAGAGTATGTTATACATGAGTAGAAGAAAATGTCTGCAGAAAATGGATTTATGGGACATGATATCTGCCCAATCAATGTTCTGTAAATTTATTGAAGCAAATGTATATTTTGAAGTTTATCCCCTTCTTTCGCTACTATCACCTTAAAGTTCTCGGGTTTGAATAACAATGATATATTGTGGGTCTTCCTTTAGGAGCTTTTGGATATAGTATGTGGTAGAAATTGTATATTTCAATGAGATTGTGGTCATCTTCATATTTTCCTGGTCATGCTCACTTTTAGAAACCAGTAGTATTACAGTGAAAGCTCCTCATCAGCCACTTACTCCTCTCAGACTCTCAGACCACCATCTTCCATCCAAATAACGTATCCCAGCAAAACCTTCCTAGATTAAATCATGGATCGCATTATCACCTCATCCATCATCTAGTTCAATATTATAGCACCCTTGAACTTCAATCCCAAAGGCAAACAATCCATCACTGAACAAAATCACCCCAAAGTCACAATTCTCAATCAGATCTCATCCACAAGCACACTCTCAAATTCCTAATATAAGCTACTGAACTTGCCACACTACACCCTAAATATATTAAATATGGAGAATAAGGATAGGATGTTCCTACATAAGCATTATAATATCAATCTCCAGATAAATACACACATTTAGTTGCACAAGGTATTGTCTTCCATTTGTATTTAACTCTGGGAAAGAAAAATACAAACCTTAACTCTTCAGACTCAGCAAGAGCTACCATTCCCCAAACACATGATCAAATCAACATAGGCATGCAACATTAATGAGATAGCAAACAATTACCCTTAGAGGGTTCTCATCAGATACCAAAAGCCCTGAAACCTGTCCCAGCTTCATCTCAGACAACAACAGATTGTATTGACCATCAGTCCTCCCTGATCAATATCCTCTTAACCAGGATGGAGCTTGTTGACAAGGCACTAACGTAGCACTACTCCTCTAAACAAAACCTACTCAAAGAGAAAGACTACTTTAATGACCAATTTACATAATTTTTTTTTGAAACGCTCACAAACAAGGACATTGATTGGCTCAAAGCCATCATCGTCTTCATTCAAGCCTGGATTCAAGTGCCTTCCTCAACCCACACTTGCCTCACCTCTCCTCAAGTCCAAGATCATTTGGTCTTCCTGCAGACAGAGCCCTCACACTAAGAACTTACATTGGCAACAGCATCAGGAATCCTGGAGCCATTTGTCATGTCTTTTGAGGATAAAAAAAATCCACCTTCACAGACACCATTGAACCCCTGGCCTTTTTCCTCATGAATGGTGGCAGTAGCCTATGTGTTGAAAGCTACCTCTTTTTCTTGCATCCACTGAAAAAATATGAATTACAGCAATTAACACATCATGTGACTAAAACCGTACACTCACAGTGATGGATCTGCAATAAGGGTTGTGCAGTCTCTGCAATTTTGCATCATTATAAAATGTCATGCAGACTGCTGCAGGGAGGGGGCAGGGCCTCCGGCGAGTCGTCGGTTTCTATTTTCTTTTTTTAAACTCCTATTTCCTATTTTATTTTATGGAAGGGCCTGGCCTGTTTCTTTTGTTTATATATTTGCGGGGAGGGGGGCCTCGTGGCCCACCTACCGGGCCACACCTGGCCCCAGGGACCCCGTCACCTGGGGTCAGCCCCTTGTGTTGGGGACCGTGGGGGGAGTCCCAATGCCCCCACTGTCCCACTGGCTCCTCGCCTCCTGTAGCAGCCGGCATTGCTTTTGAGCAAGGGGAGCTGCTAACATGCAGCTCCCCTTGCTCAAAAGCAATCTGCTTTGCTTCTTTGACGCAAGAGCAGGTTTTCCTGCTCTCGCTTCAATGAAGCAAAGCAGAGTTTACTATGACAGGGCAAGAGCCTCACGGCTCCCGCCTTGCCATAACAAACGGCAATGTCCCAGGGGTGGGTACCCTGGTACATTGCAGGAGCCCGCCCTGGGCACAGAAGGGGTTAAAGCCCTTGGGAGGTGGTGGTCACCGGGGCCCGGGGGTCCGCTACGGAATCCCGCATTTTTAATCAGCATGTGCCCCAGGGAGGTGGTTGTCCCTGAAGCTTGTGGGGGGGCTTTTTCCCGGGGAGATGTCGGTCCCCAGGGCTGCAGGGGGGCCGCGTGCCCCCTGTGTTTCATTCTCAAAGCCCCAGAGAGGTGGTGGTCCCCCGGGCAGCATGGGTGGGATTGGGACCACCCAAACATTTTTTTTAAATCCCCGGGGAGGTGGCTGCAGGGGGCCACAGTGCCGCCTGCATACAGTTAAATAAGCCCCGGGAGGTGGCGGTCCCCGGGGCTGCAGGGGCCCTATGGCCCCCGCAAATTAATTGGTGAGTGCCCCTGGGACCTGGCCCACCCGGGGGCTTTCAAAAACAAGTGCGGCAGCCCATGCTTCGTTTTTTTAATTTTTTCGTCCAGATTCGTGACCCTGGTCCTAGGATGCTTGTTTCCGGTCCAGGGAGGACCTGGCTTGGCAGGTCGGGCTGGACTGTTACCATGAGGCACAGGGTCAAGACTGATTTGCATATGGCCAGGTCTAAACTGGGGTGGCATGGTGAGCAAAAGAAGGATGGATTTAACCCAGATCGATTGACTGGGGGTGAATGTTTAGATTTGTTCTGCATTCCATCCATCAATTGTGTGTCTTTTGCAGATTTGTGACCCCAGTGCAAATTTGGATGATTTGTTTCTTAAAAAAAGGCTTTTTTGGCCCTGGCAGGCCTAGGGGGTCAGGGTGTTTGTACCCTGCCCTCTTTTCTTGTTTTTAACCTGTATTTCACTGTTTTCTTGTGACTCAGTCACAAGATGGCTGCAAACACTTCCTGGTTTGGAGTGTTGGCAGCCAATCAGAGTGAAGCTCATGCCCAGGAGGGTTTGCGAACCCTCCTCAGTGCTCAGATATCAAAACTTTTCATTTTCTAATTTCTCAGGACCTACTGAATGGATTTACACCATTTTAAAAAAAGGTCCCTTTCTGAACCAAGGGCTACCTTTTTTGCCAAATTTGGTGTAATTCAGTTCAGCAGGTCGGGCTGTAGCTTTATCTAAAGTTTCCTATGGAAACTAACATGGGGAAAATGCGTTTGAGACCCCCTTTTTTCTCGGCCCCTGCTTGACGATTCACCTCAAGACAGGAGCTGTCCAGAGTGCCCCATTTGTTTTGAAAATTTCCCTAAGATTCGTCAACCAGTGCTATTGGCAAAAGAAAAAAAGTTTTTTGAGTAGAAATGAGGTCCTAACTATAACTACCTACTGGTGATATATTTATATATATATATATATCTCCACCAGAATGCCTCTCCAGGTAAGGACGCCACTCCGAGACAGCAAGTTTCAACTAAACTAATTTATTGCAGAAAGGCTGTCCATCTCAGCTGTTGTTTTAAAAAAAAAAACCAACGCGTTTCGAGGCTTCACGCCCCTTTTTCCAGGGTAACCAATAGCAAGTCACGGCATCGCCACAACTATATTTTCCCAAAAAAGTCACGCAATCTCCAGTGATGCATGCTGGTAGTTGTTGGCCTGTTTTTCCCCACCATTAGGGTCCGTGTCCATTGCTAAAACCAGGTTCTTTGTAATTCATTCAAATTCAGCCCTCCAGTGAGCTCCAGGTGTGATGAGCAGCCTATTCAATTTTTGCACTGACCTCGCCGTTCCGGCCACATGGTTGTGACCGCGCAGACCTGCCACCACATTTCAGGCAGACGGTGCATCCTCCGCGGCTGAGGCCGCCGCGCGTTACATCTCCACCAGAATGCCTCTCCAGGTAAGGACGCCACTCCGAGACAGCAAGTTTCAACTAAACTAATTTATTGCAGAAAGGCTGTCCATCTCAGCTGTTGTTTTAAAAATCAGTGCAAAAATTGAATAGGCTGCTCATCACACCTGGAGCTCACTGGAGGGCTGAATTTGAATGAATTACAAAGAACCTGGTTTTAGCAATGGACACGGACCCTAATGGTGGGGAAAAACAGGCCAACAACTACCAGCATGCATCACTGGAGATTGCGTGACTTTTTTGGGAAAATATAGTTGTGGCGATGCCGTGACTTGCTATTGGTTACCCTGGAAAAAGGGGCGTGAAGCCTCGAAACGCGTTGGTTTTTTTTTAAAACAACAGCTGAGATGGACAGCCTTTCTGCAATAAATTAGTTTAGTTGAAACTTGCTGTCTCGGAGTGGCGTCCTTACCTGGAGAGGCATTCTGGTGGAGATGTAACGCGCGGCGGCCTCAGCCGCGGAGGATGCACCGTCTGCCTGAAATGTGGTGGCAGGTCTGCGCGGTCACAACCATGTGGCCGGAACGGCGAGGTCAGTGCAAAAATTGAATAGGCTGCTCATCACACCTGGAGCTCACTGGAGGGCTGAATTTGAATGAATTACAAAGAACCTGGTTTTAGCAATGGACACGGACCCTAATGGTGGGGAAAAACAGGCCAACAACTACCAGCATGCATCACTGGAGATTGCGTGACTTTTTTGGGAAAATATAGTTGTGGCGATGCCGTGACTTGCTATTGGTTACCCTGGAAAAAGGGGCGTGAAGCCTCGAAACGCGTTGGTTTTTTTTTAAAACAACAGCTGAGATGGACAGCCTTTCTGCAATAAATTAGTTTAGTTGAAACTTGCTGTCTCGGAGTGGCGTCCTTACCTGGAGAGGCATTCTGGTGGAGATGTAACGCGCGGCGGCCTCAGCCGCGGAGGATGCACCGTCTGCCTGAAATGTGGTGGCAGGTCTGCGCGGTCACAACCATGTGGCCGGAACGGCGAGGTCAGTGCAAAAATTGAATAGGCTGCTCATCACACCTGGAGCTCACTGGAGGGCTGAATTTGAATGAATTACAAAGAACCTGGTTTTAGCAATGGACACGGACCCTAATGGTGGGGAAAAACAGGCCAACAACTACCAGCATGCATCACTGGAGATTGCGTGACTTTTTTGGGAAAATATAGTTGTGGCGATGCCGTGACTTGCTATTGGTTACCCTGGAAAAAGGGGCGTGAAGCCTCGAAACGCGTTGGTTTTTTTTTAAAACAACAGCTGAGATGGACAGCCTTTCTGCAATAAATTAGTTTAGTTGAAACTTGCTGTCTCGGAGTGGCGTCCTTACCTGGAGAGGCATTCTGGTGGAGTTGTAACGCGCGGCGGCCTCAGCCGCGGAGGATGCACCGTCTGCCTGAAATGTGGTGGCAGGTCTGCGCGGTCACAACCATGTGGCCGGAACGGCGAGGTCAGTGCAAAAATTGAATAGGCTGCTCATCACACCTGGAGCTCACTGGAGGGCTGAATTTGAATGAATTACAAAGAACCTGGTTTTAGCAATGGACACGGACCCTAATGGTGGGGAAAAACAGGCCAACAACTACCAGCATGCATCACTGGAGATTGCGTGACTTTTTTGGGAAAATATAGTTGTGGCGATGCCGTGACTTGCTATTGGTTACCCTGGAAAAAGGGGCGTGAAGCCTCGAAACGCGTTGTTTTTTTTTTAAAACAACAGCTGAGATGGACAGCCTTTCTGCAATAAATTAGTTTAGTTGAAACTTGCTGTCTCGGAGTGGCGTCCTTACCTGGAGAGGCATTCTGGTGGAGATGTAACGCGCGGCGGCCTCAGCCGCGGAGGATGCACCGTCTGCCTGAAATGTGGTGGCAGGTCTGCGCGGTCACAACCATGTGGCCGGAACGGCGAGGTCAGTGCAAAAATTGAATAGGCTGCTCATCACACCTGGAGCTCACTGGAGGGCTGAATTTGAATGAATTACAAAGAACCTGGTTTTAGCAATGGACACGGACCCTAATGGTGGGGAAAAACAGGCCAACAACTACCAGCATGCATCACTGGAGATTGCGTGACTTTTTTGGGAAAATATAGTTGTGGCGATGCCGTGACTTGCTATTGGTTACCCTGGAAAAAGGGGCGTGAAGCCTCGAAACGCGTTGGGTTTTTTTTAAAACAACAGCTGAGATGGACAGCCTTTCTGCAATAAATTAGTTTAGTTGAAACTTGCTGTCTCGGAGTGGCGTCCTTACCTGGAGAGGCATTCTGGTGGAGATGTAACGCGCGGCGGCCTCAGCCGCGGAGGATGCACCGTCTGCCTGAAATGTGGTGGCAGGTCTGCGCGGTCACAACCATGTGGCCGGAACGGCGAGGTCAGTGCAAAAATTGAATAGGCTGCTCATCACACCTGGAGCTCACTGGAGGGCTGAATTTGAATGAATTACAAAGAACCTGGTTTTAGCAATGGACACGGACCCTAATGGTGGGGAAAAACAGGCCAACAACTACCAGCATGCATCACTGGAGATTGCGTGACTTTTTTGGGAAAATATAGTTGTGGCGATGCCGTGACTTGCTATTGGTTACCCTGGAAAAAGGGGCGTGAAGCCTCGAAACGCGTTGGTTTTTTTTTAAAACAACAGCTGAGATGGACAGCCTTTCTGCAATAAATTAGTTTAGTTGAAACTTGCTGTCTCGGAGTGGCGTCCTTACCTGGAGAGGCATTCTGGTGGAGATGTAACGCGCGGCGGCCTCAGCCGCGGAGGATGCACCGTCTGCCTGAAATGTGGTGGCAGGTCTGCGCGGTCACAACCATGTGGCCGGAACGGCGAGGTCAGTGCAAAAATTGAATAGGCTGCTCATCACACCTGGAGCTCACTGGAGGGCTGAATTTGAATGAATTACAAAGAACCTGGTTTTAGCAATGGACACGGACCCTAATGGTGGGGAAAAACAGGCCAACAACTACCAGCATGCATCACTGGAGATTGCGTGACTTTTTTGGGAAAATATAGTTGTGGCGATGCCGTGACTTGCTATTGGTTACCCTGGAAAAAGGGGCGTGAAGCCTCGAAACGCGTTGGTTTTTTTTTAAAACAACAGCTGAGATGGACAGCCTTTCTGCAATAAATTAGTTTAGTTGAAACTTGCTGTCTCGGAGTGGCGTCCTTACCTGGAGAGGCATTCTGGTGGAGATGTAACGCGCGGCGGCCTCAGCCACGGAGGATGCACCGTCTGCCTGAAATGTGGTGGCAGGTCTGCGCGGTCACAACCATGTGGCCGGAACGGCGAGGTCAGTGCAAAAATTGAATAGGCTGCTCATCACACCTGGAGCTCACTGGAGGGCTGAATTTGAATGAATTACAAAGAACCTGGTTTTAGCAATGGACACGGACCCTAATGGTGGGGAAAAACAGGCCAACAACTACCAGCATGCATCACTGGAGATTGCGTGACTTTTTTGGGAAAATATAGTTGTGGCGATGCCGTGACTTGCTATTGGTTACCCTGGAAAAAGGGGCGTGAAGCCTCGAAACGCGTTGTTTTTTTTTTAAAACAACAGCTGAGATGGACAGCCTTTCTGCAATAAATTAGTTTAGTTGAAACTTGCTGTCTCGGAGTGGCGTCCTTACCTGGAGAGGCATTCTGGTGGAGATGTAACGCGCGGCGGCCTCAGCCGCGGAGGATGCACCGTCTGCCTGAAATGTGGTGGCAGGTCTGCGCGGTCACAACCATGTGGCCGGAACGGCGAGGTCAGTGCAAAAATTGAATAGGCTGCTCATCACACCTGGAGCTCACTGGAGGGCTGAATTTGAATGAATTACAAAGAACCTGGTTTTAGCAATGGACACGGACCCTAATGGTGGGGAAAAACAGGCCAACAACTACCAGCATGCATCACTGGAGATTGCGTGACTTTTTTGGGAAAATATAGTTGTGGCGATGCCGTGACTTGCTATTGGTTACCCTGGAAAAAGGGGCGTGAAGCCTCGAAACGCGTTGGTTTTTTTTTAAAACAACAGCTGAGATGGACAGCCTTTCTGCAATAAATTAGTTTAGTTGAAACTTGCTGTCTCGGAGTGGCGTCCTTACCTGGAGAGGCATTCTGGTGGAGATGTAACGCGCGGCGGCCTCAGCCGCGGAGGATGCACCGTCTGCCTGAAATGTGGTGGCAGGTCTGCGCGGTCACAACCATGTGGCCGGAACGGCGAGGTCAGTGCAAAAATTGAATAGGCTGCTCATCACACCTGGAGCTCACTGGAGGGCTGAATTTGAATGAATTACAAAGAACCTGGTTTTAGCAATGGACACGGACCCTAATGGTGGGGAAAAACAGGCCAACAACTACCAGCATGCATCACTGGAGATTGCGTGACTTTTTTGGGAAAATATAGTTGTGGCGATGCCGTGACTTGCTATTGGTTACCCTGGAAAAAGGGGCGTGAAGCCTCGAAACGCGTTGGTTTTTTTTTAAAACAACAGCTGAGATGGACAGCCTTTCTGCAATAAATTAGTTTAGTTGAAACTTGCTGTCTCGGAGTGGCGTCCTTACCTGGAGAGGCATTCTGGTGGAGATATATATATATATATATATATATATATATATATATATATATATATATAGATATATATTCACTGAAAAAACCATAGGTTTCACACACGTTATAGTTAGGAATTAGCATTTAAAAAACCTTGCAAATTCACTGAAAAAACCATAGGTTTCACACATGTTATAGTTAGCGGAAATTTTACTGATAAAAAACCAATGAAATTCCCCCGTTATAGTTAGTGCAGGCAACTATAACTCACGCGACCGCAATCTTCTGCTGATGCTAATACTGTATTTAGACACTTATTTGCCCATGTCTTCTTCCATACATTTTTAGCTATACATATATTACAAATATTTTTTTTTCATAAAGACACATATGTCATCAGCAGAAGATTGCGGTCGCGTGAGTTATAGTTGCCTGCACTAACTATAACGGGGGAATTTCATTGGTTTTTTATCAGTAAAATTTCCGCTAACTATAACATGTGTGAAACCTATGGTTTTTTCAGTGAATTTGCAAGGTTTTTTAAATGCTCATTCCTAACTATAACGTGTGTGAAACCTATGGTTTTTTCAGTGAATTTGTACGGTTTTTTAAATGCTAAGTTACTTTACGCCATTCGTGGCGTGCGCGCCCACTTAACGCAGTTCGTTCCGTGCGCGCACGGTGCGCTTCGCGCACCGTGCGCGCACAGTGAGCACGCGGTGCGCTTCGCGCACCGCGCGCCCACTTTACGCAGTTAGTGCCGTGCACGCACGGTGGGCACGCGGTGCGATGACAAAGCAAGAAAGCACGTCAACAAATCTGTTTCTGCTTTCCTCCGTGACTATGGTATGGGTGCCATTTACCACAACAACTTGCGTTATGACATGCAAGACATTTATAGAGGAGATGGTGTGCACTTCAATGATGAAGGGAACAGAGTCTTCCTCTTGAACCTTAGACTCTGCATCGGTACTTACTTGTAGGTACCACTAAAAAATCATTTCATAAACACAACGGCTCTTTTTAGAGCCCCCTAATATCTAAACACTTAAATCTGAATTTCATTTATTTTTTTATTTTTTTTTCTACCGTACGCTTACCGTAAGCTTACCGTACGCGTACCCCGTGATTTTTTTTAAAATCAATAAATGTTTTCTTTGTACTTTACAGTCCTTCTTTGACCCCCTCACAAATGTAAGGGGGTCTGTAACTCTCCTCATTGCCCCCTTTTCTTGTTTTCACTCTTTTTTTTCTGAGTGAAACACACAAAATGGCGGCCGCCGCTTCCTGGTTTCGGCCGATTCGAATGTTTACTAAGATCTAACAGCCAATCAGAATCGCGCTCGCGCACGCCACCGTACGCGTACCGTAAGCTTACCGTAAGCGTACGGTAAGCGTACCGTAAGCGGGCTCAGATATATATATTGATTTAAAGGCTATTTTCTCAGAATCTACTGAACAGATTTACACCAAACCTACAAAAGGCACTTCCTTGACATAGGGACTACCTCTCTGCCAAATTTCTAGTAATTCTGTTCAGCCGTTCGGGCTGTAGCTCGTTCTAAAGGTCCTATGGAAAAATGCATGGGAAAAACGCGTTTTGGGACCCCCCTTTTATCTCAGCCCCCGCTTGACGTATCCCCCCGAGACTTTCAGGGTAGGAGCGGAGCGTAGCGCCCCACCAATTTTGAGAAATTCGCGAGGATTCTTCAACCGGCGCCAAAGTTATTCAAAATAGAATGTTGCGGATTTCCTATGGAAAAGGGGTCCTAACTATAACTACCTACTGGCGACCGCCAGTAGGTAATATATATATATATATATATATGTCGCTCCTCCGCACCAGCAAAGCGTGGCACCCTTAAGGCGGGTGCTTCAAATTCAGCGTGCCCCGCAATATAAATTCTTGCTCCCAAATTCCTCTTAATTACTTACAAGGAATCCACAGCACTCATGGGGGGTAGTTTTAGCAGTCTGATTTATTTCGGCAGGTACGATTGACTCGTTTTGGAGCTAGTCCTTTCTCGGTGTTGTTTACGCAATGGATTGCGAGGCGTCATTTTTTATACACATGATTGCTTCAAAACAATAGAAACAGAGGAGGGATGACAGCCGGCATATCGCGAGCACCATCTTTGAATGGTAAAATCCTTACATTTCATCAATATTATACAATATATAGCACCATGGGTTTAGAAAATGAAAAATTGCCATCAATTCGTTCCCTCACAGGAAATGCAGTGACCCATTTTGCTTAAATAAAATCTTGCCATGGATCGGCATTTGGCAACCTCTATATAAAGGTTGCTAGCCCCTCCTCATTTGTTCCAACATAGTTTGCGGCTGTGTATTGGCCCTCTTACTTAGAAGCAGGTCATGTCTAAAAAAGAGATGTACATCACATAGTCATTTCCCTAGGCAAGCAGAACTTGCATTACATTTATGAAAATATCAATTTCATTTTCATGCAGAAATAGTTACTGGAATACATACATCTAGATCCCTAGATGTACTGTTAATTCTTCCCCAGAGTTTAACCCATTTGGGGTTTTTGTCAGGAGGTCGAATATATATCTCAATTCCAGTCGTCTAAGTCTTGACACTCTGTCCCCCCTCTGACATGTACTGGAACACAATCAATAGCAAATAACTGTAAAAGATCTCTGTCACTTTTGTGCTTAATAGCGAAATGCCGTGCAACTGGATAATTAAAATCTTTTTTCGTTATGGCACGCATGTGTTCTAAGATTCTAATCTTGACATTATGAATCATACTGCCCACATACATGAGTCCACATGGACATTTCATACAGTAGACAAAATGTGAAGTGTGGCAGGTCAAGAATTTATTAATGGTCTTCCCTCTTTTTAAACCTTTCACATTGTAGGATAATACCCTTTTGCTGAAAGCACAAGCCTTACATTTACCACAAGGATAAAATCCTTTTATCTTTTTCAAGGTGCCCTTCTTGGATGAAATGGGGTCTAGGTGACTATTGACCAGGCTGTCCTTGAGCGAACGTGCTTTCCTAAATGTGATCATGGGGGCCAATGGAATATCATATCCAATAACTGGGTCTGTTTTCAACGCATGCCAGTTTTTTTCCATTATTGTTCTTAAACTAGAGGCATCTTCGGAGAAGGTCGTTATCATCCGGAATTGGCCCTCAGTTGACTTATTCACCTGTTTTTGTTTCAAAATCTCCTTTCTAGGCAGCTGTTCTACCCTTTTCAGAGTGTTCTCTAAAAGATCATATGACAATGATCTTTTAGAATGTTGTCACCAATCATCTGAGATAGTGGTGAAAACATGACACCAGGCGTTTGGTAAACATGGAACACAGTGTAACTTGGAATGCTGCTGAAAAAAGTTCCTACCAAGTTCAATTAAGATGTTAGTGATATTGTTTGTATTTGCAGTAATTCAGCTACGTATATGAACAAATTGTATGATGGCCTGTCAAAATCGATACCTGAGCTGAAGTGCCTCCCTGTAAGAGATCCTTGACACTTGAAAGCATCTTTGCAATCTTCAGAGTTAATGAAGAATGCTATTGACTTAGTAGTCCATTCTGGTGGAGTAAAAATGTATTTGGTCCTCATATACCCTGTGCACACACTACCTATACACATGCACTATCAGTGCAGAAAGCAAGCAATTATTCAAATTAAATTAAAATTCCATAAACACCGGAAAAACACTGTTTCTGTTGTTTTTAATGATGCAAAAATGTGTAACCACTGATAACCACTGTTTTTTAAGGTATTGAAAAAACTGAAAAAACCCCACCAGAATTTTCCCAAAATAGAAACTGAAAACAGGAAAGCCTAGGTATACTATTTTGTAACCTTCCCGGTTGGCCACTGGAGGTGTGCAGCATGCTGTTACCCGCCGTCGGCTTCCTATAAAGAGCTGTACTTAATTCACCTTCCTTAACTTCCACTCTGAGGTCAAGATAGTTTACTGCCACTAAACTGATCTCTCCCGAGAACTGTAAGTTAGCCTCGTTCCTGTTTAGATGTTTTATGTATTCTTCAGCTTTGCTGATTGAACCCTTGCATATTAAAAAGAGATCATCGATGTGTCAAAGCCATGACACTATCTCCCTTGTCCATTCGGCATTGGCCACGGACAAGCCCACCTGCTCCTCCCACCAGCCCACGAACAAGTTCGCGTAGCTGGGGGCGAAGCAGGTTTTCCATTGCGGTCCCTGAAACATGCCTGTAAAGGTCTCCCTGGAAGAGAAAATTTTTATTGAACAAGCAAAATTCAATTAGTTTTAACAACATTCTTTTGTGTGTCGCAAATTTTAAAGATCTTTTCTTAAGGAAGTGTTCTACCGCACTGAGTCCTTGTGAGTGATTTATACAAGTATAAAGACTTGTTATGTCCATCACAATCAAGCAATATGATGGATCCCATTTGATCTTCTCAATGTGTTGGATAAAATCGGTTGTGTCTTTTATGTATGATGTCAACTTTAGCACAGATTCAAATAGAAAATTATCTAAAAATCTTGACAAATTTTCAGTCAGACTACCCACAGAAGAAACAATTGGTCTCCCGGGAGGTTTCACAGCGTCTTTATGTATTTGTGGTAGGTGGTAAAATGTGGGTGCGATAGGATTTGTTGTTCTTAAAAATAAGTATTCATCAAGGTCTAACATTGCTTTTTCATGCCATTTTTTATTAAGATGTGCATCTGTACAATGCTCTCTTGGTAGATTTCCTTTGTCGTCAGTTCATAACAATTCAGATCTTGCAGTTGTCGCATGGCTTCGTTCATATACAGTTCATGGGGCATCAAAACAATGTTTCCCCCTTTGTCTGAGGGTTTAACAATTACTGAAGTATCATCCTACAGATTATTCACTGCGATTTTCTGCACTTGGGTTAGATTATTTTTTACTTTAGGGTTTCTTCCATGTTCACGGAACTTCTTTAAATCCTTAATAACAGCCTCAGAGAAGATGTCTATCACGTCATTTGGCATCTGAGGCAGGAATTGTGAGGGTGGCTTGAATCCACTATCTGGTGCTTCCTGTACCACATTGGATCCCTCAATTCTTTGTGTCATTGTTGTTGCCATTTGCAACTCTTCCGAGGTTCCTTCCTTTCGTATTTCTTCCAACATCTCTAAAGTTGTTAAGTCGTTCACTGCCAGCAAGTGTGTATCTCTGTTATGGACTCTCAGGAGTCTTGCCTCCCGTATTGTTGGTTTTAATTTAAAGTATTTATATAGTTTGAGTTTGCGAACCAGCTTGAACAAATCGATTCTAGTTTGTGTGTATTCTAGGCGGTTTTGTGGGAAGAATGTTAGTCCCAATTTCAGTACTGATTCTTCTGTAGGGGTTAGAATTTTGGAAGTCAGATTTACTATAGTCAGTTGGTCTGTGTCATCTACCAGCTGCCTCCCCTCTTGCTCCGAGTTACTCGAGGTGTTTGATTGTTTCTTGTCCTTCCTCTTCCAACCGCCCCTTCTGGTTTGTCTTCTTGTTCTGGGGGTTTGCTCTTTCCCCCCCTTAGCCAGGTCTGGCGAATTATACTGAACTCCTCCTGAAAAGGAGTCTTCCGCTGTCCCCCAGAGGGACCTGCAATATCCTCCTCAGAGTGTTCATTTTCGGTCATGTCTGACTCTGAGGTCTCAACTCAAACTGATGTCGCCGAGGGCATGGTTTTCTTTTTTTGCACTTCTTTTCTTGATTGTTCGAACTTCTTCGCAAACGTCAACACCCTCCACATGGCGTAGTCCTTCTCATCTCGCTCAAACTTTTCTTTTTTCCGTTGTTTTATCTTTATTTCGTATTGGGAGAGTCTCTTTTTCATAGCTGTCCTCAATAGGTCTTGCTGATTCTTATCTGCAGCCTTCGTTAATTCATCTTCCAAGTTTTCGATCTCCTTCAGAGCTTTGTCTCTATCGCTCCATGCGAATTTAACTAATATCTCCAGTGTCCCTTTACAGAATAATGTTGTGTGCGCTGCCCATTCTTCTAAGAGGAGTGGGTCTGGGATCTCGTACGATGGTACCGTATACACACGTAGTCCTCTAGGCACCCTTTCCACCTCAATGTAATTTTGTAATGAGGTGGCCTCCCCACCACTTCCGAACTTCTCTTTCATATAGCCTTTCTAGTTTCATGTATTGTGCTTGCAGAGTGCTAGGGATATCTCGTGTCTCTATTGCCCTTGTGTTCAAGACATCTGATGTTCTCTTTTTAAAAATATCTGCTGCCGCCTCCCTGCGATCTGAAACACTGAACATGTCCATTGCACGTTCAGTTGGAGCTCCGGTCCCGGGCTCCTCTCAGTACTGCTGCCACTACTCTCCCCCTCATCTGGCTCTGGGCTATGACACAGTTCCACACACCCGCATATAACCGGTTTACGGTTTGAATCGTGGCTCACTGTGTGTGTGCTGGTCTTCCTTCTTCCTTCATGTATCGTCGTCGTTTTCAGCATGTAGTCCAGAACGGTGCCAGCACTTGAAAATATGCCGCTCCTCCGCACCAGCAAAGCGTGGCACCCTTAAGGCGGGTGCTTCAAATGCAGCAGTGCCCCGCAATATAAATTCGCACTCCCAAATTCCTCTTAAATACTTACAAGGAATCCACAACACTCACGGGGGGGTAGTTTTAGCAGTCTGATTTATTTTGGCAGGTACAACAGACGCGTTTCAGAGCTAGTCCTTCCTCTGTGTTGTTTACGAAATGGATTGCGAGGCGTCATTTTTTATACACATGATTGCTTCAAAACAATAGAAACAGAGGAGGGATGACAGCCGGCATATCGCGAGCACCATCTTTGAATGGTAAAATCATTACATTTCATCAATATTATACAATATTTAGCACCATGGGTTTCGAAAACAAAAAATTGCAATCAATTTGTTCCCTCACATTAAATGCAGTGACCCATTTTGCTTAATTCTTAATTCTGCGAATTTGGTGGGATTGACTGCAAAATTTGGTGACGAACCTTATGGGTTCCTTGGTATGTTTTTCAGATGTCGTTATTGGATTCATTTTGGTTTTACCTATAATCTCATCTCTTGTGTGTTTCTCAACTCTTTTCTCTCCCTGTAGTAGTGATTTCTTTGAGTACCCTCTTTCCCTGAATCTGTTCATCATCTCTTGTTTAGTGTGTTCATACGATGGGGAGGTGCTTTGCCCTAACGAATTCACTTTACGGAATTCCCCATCTGAAGCTTAGGGGATTTAGAACTAGCGGCATGCAAGATAGAATTTCCCGCTGTTCCCTTTCTAAACAAGTTGGTGCTTATCCTATTGTTTTCAATTGTGAGTTTGAGATCTAGGAAATCAATACAATTCTGACTGTAATGTCGTGTAAATTTCAGATTCACATTGTTCAAATTCAAACAGTCAATAAACAAATTCTAATCATTTTCAAATCATTTTACGGTCCTTTCCAAATGCAAAAAATGTCATCGATATATCTGAGCCATTTTGAGACATTGTAAATCCAATGTTCCGTGTGGTCGTTCCAGAGCACCTGCTTCTCCCACCAACCTACCATGAGATTGGCGTAGCTTGGGGCGAAGCAGGTGCCCATAGAAGTACCTTGCAATTGTCTATGCAAAACATTTTCAAATAGAAATACATTTTCTTTGAGGTATGTTGTAATCATGTCTATGAGCATTAGTGTGTGTTCTAGAAATTCAGCTTCACGTGCTTTAAGAAAGAACTGACATGCCTTCACACCATCTTCATGTCTGATACTGGTGTATAACGCCTCTACATCTAAACAGACCAACCAGTCATTATCTCCCAATGTGACATTTTTGATTTTCTGTAAAAAATCTGTCGTATCCCTCAGGTATGATATGAGGTTTGTAACGGAGGGAAAAAGGAATTGATCAACATATGTGTTGGTATTTTCCATGAGACTGTCCTTCGATGACACTATGGGTCTGCCAGGGGGGTTCCTGGCAGGATTGTGTCATTTCTAAGAAACTGTTTGAGCCGGGGGCTTTCAAAAGCGAAGCGCGGCAGCCCACGCTTCATTTTTTTTATTTTCACGGCCAGATTTGCGACCCCAGCGCGAATTCAGCCAATTTTTTTTTAATTAAAAAAAGGTTTTTTTTGGCCCCGGGGGACCTTGTGGGAAATATCTGGATCAGGTGTTCCTATGCTGTTTGTGGAAATCGCGCAGATAATCTCCAATATATACTAAAGTGTAAGTGCCTATTGAATTTGCAGGTTTCATCCTTCCTCATATAGCATTTTCCATCTAAATATTGTAAACGCCTGGTTAGCCATTGTTTCTATAGGTTACATCCCTCAGGTCCAAGTACTAATTAAAAAAATCCTAATCTGTAGATACCGGCACTAATAAATATCATCAAGTTATAATATGTATAAAATTTGTCAACTGGCCCAACTGCAAGTTCATTCTTTGTCCTATTCATCTATCTTACACTAAATACCAGTCCTGGAGAAATGTCTAAAATCTTAGAGATAAGAGGAGAATTTACATAACAGGGCATCATTCCATTTTTCTATTATTTATGTCAAATGAACATGCATTTCTTCGTCACAGTTTAGCCCATTTGGAGTTTTACAGTCAAACATCAGAATATACCCCGATTCCAATTTTCTCAAATTTGCTTCTCTGTTCCCTCCTCTTCTGCTTCTCGGGACCAAATCCACTAGATAAAACGTCAGGTCTTCCTCTCTGCCCCCCCATGAACCTCGGTTATATGCCTTCCAACAGGGTATAATTGATCTTTATTCTTTACTGCCCTTAGATGTTGCAAAATTCTTATGTGTACCATGTGGATTGTGCTCCCTATGTATGTTAAAGGGCAGGTGCACTGCAGCACATAAACCTGCAGCACATAAACCACGTGGTGGGAAATTTTCCGTGGTTTCTCCATTAGGGGCAGTTTTATTTCCTTCATATTTCTCCCATGCCTGTAAGCTTTACATTTAAGGCATTTAGTGAAGCCTGGATTGGCCTTAAGCCAACTCCCACTTTCCACTACTTCAGGGCTGCTATTTACCAATTCTTGTCTCATCGAACAAGCCCTTCTGTATGTAACCATGGGTTTACGGGAGATTTTATCACCCAAAGTGGGATCCGACTTTATCAGGTACCAGTGCCTATTCATGCTCACCCTTGCATGATAGGCACTGTACCTGGTTATCATTTGGACTTCCTGAGCTGGAGCCTTGACATTTTCATTTTGTTTTAGTTTTGCTGTTAGAATCTGATCACAGGACTTAGTCTCTACTTTTGCAAATGCTTGATTTAAAACTGCTTTGCTGTACCCTTTTTCCCTGAATCTTCCTGTCAGTTCTGCCTGAGCTAATGAGTTCCCTTCACTGTAATTCCTTTTCATGCGTTATTGTTCCGCATATGGAATACTTATTTTCAGATTTGTTGGATGGAAGCTTTCAGAGTGTAAAATGTCATTTGCTGCTGTTTCCTTTCTAAAGGTTCATGAATGTATTTTGTCATTTTGAATAAAAATAGTGTGAGCTGTTGTCACTGATGGTTTTGGTGAATACCAAATTCAGTACATTAACATTAATAGCAGTTATAAAAGCATTGGCACTTTCCAAAGAGCCCCTCCAAACAATAAAAAGATCATTGATAAATCATCTGTATAAGCAATTCTGGATGCTGGTATAGATTCAATGGTTATTTACCCAGGAAATGTCGGAGACCTCTCAAGCCATCTTCGTGGACAATGCTAGTATACAGTGAGGCCACTGTATATATATTATATATGTATGTATATATATATATATATATATATATATATATATATATATATATATATATTACCTACTGGCGGTCGCCAGTAGGTAGTTATAGTTAGGAACACGTTTCCATAGGAAATCCGCAACATTCTATTTTGAATAACTTTGGCGCCGGTTGACGAATCCTCGCGAATTTTTCAAAATAGGTGGGGCGCTACGCTACGCTCCTACCCTGAAAGTCTCGGGGGGATTCATCAAGCGGGGGCTGAGATAAAAGGGGGGTCCCAAAACGCGTTTTTCCCATGCATTTTTCCATAGGACCTTTAGACACAGCTACAGCCCGAACGGCTGAACAGAATTACTTGAAATTTGGCAGAGAGGTAGTCCTCAGGTCAAGGAAGTGCCTTTTGTAGGTTTGGTGTAAATCTGTTCAGTAGATTCTGAGAAAATAGCCTTTAAATCAATATATATATCTGAGCCAGCTTACGGTGCGCTTACGGTGCGCTTACCGTACGCGTACGGTGGCGTGCGCGAGCGCGATTCTGATTGGCCCTTAGATCTTAGTAAACATTCGAATCGGTCGAAACCAGGAAGCGGCGGCCGCCATTTTCTCTCTCGCACTCTGAGGGGGGAGCTGATAAACAAATGCCAAAAACATATAAAGGGGCTGTTTAGACAGCGCCCATGCACATAACCATGTTAGTTGAGTCTTCAAAGATCCCCCAAGGCAAAAAACGGTAATTTTTTATTTTTCGAAAATTTCGCCGATTACGCTTACCGTACGCTTACCGTACGCGTAGGGTAAATAATTATTAAAAAAAAAAAAACCACTCTCTCCACCCCGTGTGCAAATGGTGGCCGAAGGCCACCATTTGTGCATGGCATATAAGAGCACAGCATTTCCCCCAAAAATTTCAACAGATTACCTATCACAAGGAAGCGCATAATATGTCCTCCATGTGCGCACGGTGCGCGAAGCGCATCGTGCGTACATGGCCCATCTAGCGTAACGTGGGCATGCGGTGCGCGTAGCGCACCGCGTGCCCACCGTGCGTGCACGGCACTAACTGCGTAAAGTGGGCGCGCGGTGCGCGAAGCGCACCGCGTGCTCACTGTGCGCGCACGGTGCACAAAGCGCACCGTGCGCGCACGGAACGAACTGCGTTAAGTGGGCGCGCACGCCACGAATGGCGTAAAGTAACTTAGCATTTAAAAAACCGTACAAATTCACTGAAAAAACCATAGGTTTCACACACGTTATAGTTAGGAATTAGCATTTAAAAAACCTTGCAAATTCACTGAAAAAACCATAGGTTTCACACATGTTATAGTTAGCGGAAATTTTAATGATAAAAAACCAATGAAATTCCCCTGTTATAGTTAGTGCAGGAAACTATAACTCACGCGACCGCAATCTTCTGCTGATGACATATGTGTCTTTATGAAAAAAAAATATTTCTAATATATGTATAGCTAAAAATTTATGGAAGAAGACATGGGCAAATAAGTGTCTAAATACAGTATTAGCATCAGCAGAGGATTGCGGCCGCGTGAGTTATAGTTTCCTGCACTAACTATAACGGGGGAATTTCATTGGTTTTTTATCATTAAAATTTCCGCTAACTATAACATGTGTGAAACCTATGGTTTTTTCAGTGAATATATATATATATATATATATATATATATATATATATATATATATATATATATATATATATATACATACATTTATATATATAGGCTAAAAAGTTGATTGCTCTATCCGTTAAGCCACATCCGCATTGATAGCTAGGTTCAAGCTAAAAACTGTTCCAATATGTACATATACATGCAATACTTCCTGTGCAAATGTTCAGGTAAGAAAAAAAATACTATTTTGTCCACTGACTTATATGCAATATTGCCTTTTACAGATGTTGAAGAAAGATTGGAATGCCACCCAAATACTGAAATGAAAGTGCACAATAGCTGGTATTGATGACACGTGTAACTTCAGACTAATACAATACATATATCAGACTTACAGTACCATTTCTGTTAATTATATACATATCATAAATATTGTGAATGCCCTAATATTTTTTAAGTAGAATTTGTTTATGCCAGAAACAAATATTACAGTCTTTAACTTTACAAAACCGGCTTTAGTCCTCTTTTTATGCTAACTGTACAACTCCATGCTTTCAGCAGCAGTATAATCAGTCATGTTATATGAAATGAAATACAAGTTAATGCTTTATATAGAAAAACTATGAAATCTTACAGGCTCAGACAACAGTCCCTCAAGTGATAAATACCTTATAGTCACAAGCCTCAGAGCTCCCAGCTTCCAAACATTATGCCCAAGCAGAACTCCAAAGTTCATGCATTCAAAATATCCTTCATTTATTGCAGGATGCTATCTCCTAGGCTACCCATAATGTACAGGCGCAGACTTATGATAGCATAGGAATACCTTGTGTTTCATAGATGTTACTTACCCAAGCACCTAACAGCAATACTATCGCTTATGTAATATTTAACTTACATGTATGACCTAAATCATTTAAGCAAATGCTGGTCAGCAATGTGGCGCCTAAATCTCTGAAGCAGTCCACTAAATCATCATGGTTACAACGCCAGAATGGGTTTATCAAATGTTTGAAGTGCAAGGCATGTCAGCATGGCAAGAATACAACAAAGTTTGTGACAGGTTGCTCGCAAATTGAAAAGAATATCAGGGTGCAATACGACTGTAAAACAGAGTTTGCTGTGTACGTGCTGGGTTGCCCATGCAATCTTCAGTACGTGGGCAGCACAATTCTTCCTGTTCATAAAAGAGTGCTTCAACATTTGAGGGCTATAAAACATGTAGATAGAGCCTACCCTGTGGCATTTTGCAGCATTTCATGGTAGTGATGTGACTGCTCTAACGTATTTTGTCATTGATGCTATTGCCCCAAATGTGAGAGGGGGTGATAGACATAAAAGCTTGAGAAAATTAGAATCACGCTATATTGTGGAATTAAACAAAGCACCAATGGGCCTTAATATGGAAGAAGATCTGTATACACACTTGTTGTGTAAAGGGCATCTGATTGGTATAAATTAGCATCAAACCTTCCTGAAATTGCTGTTTTAAATGTTTAGAAAATTATACTTTTTAAATCCCTTTTTTTATTTTTGTTTTGTTAATAGGTTTATTGCAGGTTGAATAATTTCACTTAATTTTCACAACTTGTGAGGAACTACGTTATGTGGTTAGTTAAATACAAAGGAAATGCCCACTGGAGCTAAATTATGATAAACAGAGAGTATGGAGTTGTCAACGCCCACTGGGGCTCATTGGTAGTGAAATCTATACTAGGCATTTAATGATGGTCCTTTGGGAGCGAGCCTGATAAATTTGTGGTATAATATTTTTGAAATGTGGATTCTATAATATTGTCTACATTTTTTGTATATCACCTTGTTTTAACAGACACTCCGACACCGTTTTTTCGTTTCCATGTATTTAGCAGGCAAAAACTACAAGTCTTTTGTCCATTGCAGTTGTTTTGTAGTTCTCACATGATCTAATCACGTGCACAGCATAAAATGGTGGTACTTTTGACAAAACAATGTTGGTGAACAAGCCTGCTGGCTCAGGCGAAACGTGTCCGACATACCCTGGCTGTAATTGTCAAGACATTGCGTCGTGTCATTTTCTTTGGGAAGAGCTTTTGTATTTATTTAAGCGGACCAAGCTTGGAGGTTCGCCTGACGACGCACCCGCTGATTAGGTGTTGCGGTCACCAGTAGGTAGTTATAGTTTGGACCTATTTTCCATAGGAAATCCGCAATATTCTATTTGGAATAACTTTGGCGCCCGTTGATGAATCTTCGCAAAATTTTCA
This sequence comes from Triturus cristatus, assembly GCF_964204655.1. Classification (NCBI taxonomy): domain Eukaryota; kingdom Metazoa; phylum Chordata; class Amphibia; order Caudata; family Salamandridae; genus Triturus; species Triturus cristatus. Next base: position 1,205,592,357 of record NC_140591.1, on the reverse strand, counting down.
AAACTTTTGGCCAGCTCCGGTCTGCTCCTATCCTGAAAGTCTCGGGATGATTCGTGTAGCGGGGGCTGAGAAAAAAGGGGGGTCCCTAAACGTGTTTTCCCCATGCAATTTCCCATAGGACTTTTAGCCGCAGCTACAGCACGAACTGCTGAACGGAATTACACCAAATTTGGCAGAAAGGTGGAGTTTGGTTCAGAGTCGTGCCTTTTGCTTAAATGGTGTAAATCCGTTCAGTAGTTCCTGAGAAAATCAAAATCAAATTCACATATATATCTGGGCGGAGCCTAACAACACATTTCATCGTGAGATCTGATTGGCTGTCAGTACTTCATCCAAGAAGTGTTGGCAGCCATCTTGGGACTAATTTACATGATAGCACCTCATTAAAAAGCATTGCAGTTAATGGAAGGTTTTAAGACTTTAGTTACATTATAAATCATTTGTTGATGGTACCATACTCATTTTAGGAATTGTGGTGTGTTTTAAGGTGATTTTACCATGTGAAAAAGCCTTCTGCTGTGATATCATGAATCATGTTTGAGAGAAAACTATTTTCTCATGCTTTCCCACAGAGGTTTAGAAGGTTATTTATAAGCTAAACTGAGAGCATATTGTCTGTAAATACACATTATCTTTCTTAGTCATGTGAGAATGAAGTCTGACATTCTCAGTAACACATGTACATCCAACAAGGGCAGAGACTGTCAGTTGATTCCTTTGTGTTCTACTGCAGCTTCCCAGAGTGTTCTAAAGAACAACTAGAGCACTAACAGTCCTACTTATGACAAACGCATTGCACACCTGAAGCCATCTTGATTGGAATAAAGTGGTAACTCCTAAAAAATTGAATTTAAAAAGGAACAAAATGAGGGGGTTCATTTTGCCATAGAAAGTATGATTAGTGCTGCAGAAAGAAAAATTAGGGCACATTTTGAGTGACTTCTCAAATCCTCTTCTATTTCATTTAAAAATTCTGACATGCAGACTGAAACATGCACTTTGAATACCAGCAGCAGACTTCCCTGGTGAGCAGTAACTTTACTACAGTGATCTAATGAGCAACTAGAGTGCTAATATTCAGAATTTATGGCAAATGTGTGACACATCTGAATGCCATCTTGATGGAACCAAAGTAAAAAACTGAGAGTATTTCCTACTGAGGAGACTACAGTAAATGAGGAAATTAGGAAACTTCATAACAAATAAGTCTCCTAAGATGGCCACCAGAGACAAAAGAGCCCAAATGTAGCCCAAATATCACCCAGATGTAGCCCAAGTATAGCCCAATGCCAGTATGTCCCAGAGTGTTCTTAAGAACAACTAGAGCACTTACTGTCTTACTTATGACAAAAGTATGGCACACCTGAAGCCATATTGATTGGAATAAACTGGTAACACTTAAAACATTTAATTTAAAAAGGAACACAATAAGGGGGTTCATTTTACCATAGAAATTATGATTAGTGCTGAAGAAAGAAAAATTAGGGCACATTTTGAGTGACTTCTCAAATCCTCTTCTATTTCATTAAAAAATTCTGACATGCAGACTGAAACATGCACTTTTAATACCATCAGCAGACTTCCGTGGTGAGCAGTAGCTTTACTACAGTGATCTAATGAGCAACTAGAGTGCTAACATTCAGAATTTATGGCAAATGTGCGACATATCTGAATACCTTCTTGATGGAATCAAAGTAAAAAACTGAAAGCATTTCCTACTGAGGAGACTGCAGTGAATGAGGACATTAGGAATCTTCATAACAAATAAATCTCCCAAGATGGCCACCAGAGACAAAAGAGCCCAAATGCAGCACAAATATCACCCAGATGTAGCTCACATGTAGCCCAATGACAGAAGTGTGCAAAACACTTATTTTTTGTGTTTTTGCAGTTTTATATAGTGCAGACTTGTCAGGTATTGTAGTGCTTTACATGAGCATTGGTCCATCACACAAGATCAAATTCATTTTGGTTGTAGACATGGGGAGATTAAGTGATTTGACCAGAATCACAGAATGTTGAGCTGAAGCAACTCCAACCTGATTCCCCAGTTGCAAAGTCTACAGCTCTGGAAGTAACACCACATCCTCTCCCCTAAGTGCAACATTTAATCAAGTGGTCAACTAGATAAAAAAACATAAAGATAAAAAATAATTTAAAAGTGCTTTGTCGCTATTTGAAAACTCAGAAAATATATCCTCATTTTAGTTTTTTAGAGCACTAACCATAATTTTGATGCAAATAAGACCCTCTCATATATGTAATTTCTAAAGGAAATGCTCTAGGTATTAGAGTTTTGATTACATCAAGATGACGTCAGGCGTTCCACACTTTTGTAATAAACATAGAATGTTAGCAATGTAGTTGTTCATTAGGATACTGTTGAGAGGCAGAGGCCAGGGGCACGGACTCAGAAAATTGAGGGCAGGTAGGAGGGTGCAGAGGTAACAATTTGACCACACTGGGCAGGCAGGAAGGGCAGTGGCAGCACAACAGACTATGGAGGGCAGTGGAAAGGGGGGCAGGGGCAACAAACCAACAATACAGGACTGGCAAGAGAGGCTGTGGCAATATAATAGACGATTGTGGGCAGAAGGAAGAGGCAGTGGTAGTACAACCATACATGCCAACAGACCTGATTCAGCCAGGAAACGTCCAATGTTTTTAAGCTCAAATGGGCTTTATTTGATCTGTCTCCTGTCTACAATATCCTCTTTTTCAATGTAACTCAAAGGGGAAAATCAATACCCCAGTTTCTTTTCAAAATCTCCCTCTTACCAAGTTCAAAATGTTCGTTATTATGGTACATTGGATCATGGAAGGCAGGAGGAATTGGGGTAGGGACATGGACTCGGATAACAGAGGACAGGAGGGACATGGAGAGGTGCACCAAACTGACCCTACAGGGCAGGCATCAGGGTTTGCAGCTGCACAATACACCATAAAGGGCATGCAGGACGGGAGTGCAGCACAACAATCCATAGAAAGCATTAGGGAGGGCACATGGACAACAGAGAACAGAGGGGAAAGAGGCAATGGTAGCTAGCTGACCATAATGGACAGACAGGAGAGAAAGCTGCAGCATAACAAACCATAAAGGGCAGGAGGGATGGATCAGGGGCATTACAATTGAACAGGCAAGCCAGGAGGGAGGGAATAGGGGTCTGCACATGGAAACAGAGGGCTGGGGGCAAGGAGGCAGGGCAGGAGCAGCAAGATGACCATGGATGTCAGGCAGGATGGGTACTAGAAACAAGACACACCATGGAGAGCAACAGTGAGACTATGATGGCATACACACAGACCATGGAAGGAAGGTGGGAGGGGGTCAAGGGCAGCTAGCTGACCCCACAGGGAAGGTGAGAGGGGCCGTGGCAGCACAGAAGACCATGCATGGCAAGCAGGAGGGTTAGCGGCAGCATAATGGCTATGATGGGCAAGAAGGAGGGTGCAGGGGCATGCACAAAGGACCATGGAGGATAGAAGGGAGAGTCAGGACCTGGGCACAGACAAGAGAGTTCAGGGGAAGGGGCCTCAAAACAGACCGCGTGGGGCAGGCAGGAGGAGCAGTTGCAGCATAACAGACCAGGGAGGGCAGAAGGGTGTGGCAGTAAAATAGACCATGGAGGACAGGAGGAAGGGGATATGGGCATGGCATGTGGACAGGCAGGGTGGAGGTGGCAGGGACAGGTTACAGTCATCTGACAATGCTAGACAGGTTGGAGGCGAGTGGCAGCTCAACAGAACACTCAGAGTAGATAGGAGTGACAGGTCCATGGAACACGGTGGGCAAAAAGGATGGAGCAGGGGCATGCACAAAGACATCAGAGGGCAGGGGGAAGGAGAATAGGGGCAGCAAGCTAAGCACAAAGGAGGTCAATGATGGGGCATAGAATTGGGCAATGGAGGGCAGGAGGAATGGACTGGTACATCATGGTAAATGGAGGGCAGTGGCAGCACATCAGACCATGCATGGCAGGAGGGAGGACGCTAGTCCATGGTTTCCGACAACAGAGGATAGGGAGGAGGTGGATGGGACAGCAAGCTAACTCTTCAGAGAAGGTGGATATTAGGAACTTTATTGTTTTTAAAATGTGTGTCTGTGCAAAATTACTTAAAATATGAACAAGTATGCAGCATAATCTCACTTTTATTCAGGAAGAAGAGGACGTTTGTGACTCTGACTCTGGGCTCACTTGGCAGAACACCCCCTGACCCTCCACCCCCTACCGCAAAATGTAATGCCCGTGAAAAGTGTAGGTGAATGCAGTGTTATATAGAACATAGTCCTGAGAGCACGATTGAAAATGAAAACTAGGTATAGTTTATGGTATAAACTATGCACCAAAAAGTGTGATATAAGGTGAACCGGGCGTGAAATATAATATGCATTACATTGTGCACAATGACAGATTCATTGGAGAGCGCCTTGGAGTGTAATATGCACAGGGCAGTGTTGTGTAACCTAACTAGTCTCTAAAGTTGTACTATAAAATATGTGCCGGGGAGTGTAACATTGCATATGCACTGTGACAAAGCTATGGATCCCAGATTGTAATATGTATGGCATAGCGCTGTGCGTTATAACATAGTCATCGAGGAAGGCACGTTAGATGGGGCAATATAACCCGTGTGAAGGCAAGTGTGGCATGACATATTCACGGGGTGGTGTTACAGTGCACATGGGCTAGAGAGTGTCATAGCATACGCACTAGCTGGTGGAATACAACACAGAGGTGTGTGGCACTCGACGGACACTGGTGGGTGTAACACAGCATTGGGCTCAGCCAGGAGGTGAGGTTTGTCTCCTTTCCAGAGAGTAAAATAAAAAGTATTACACATCCGGCGGTGGATGTGTGTTTTATTAACCGTGAGGGGGGTTTCTTGCATAGTTTTTGTCGAATTTTTGTCGAATCCCCTTTGAATGGCTTGGTGTGCGTGTGTATTAAATGTGCCCGTTAATAGCTACCCATGTTTGTATAAATAAACGACAAGGGTGTCTACTTGGAGAGTACCCACCGCCGGGGGCGCCGGGATTAGGCACGGTAGAGCTTCAGACACGTCAGAGCTTCACTAGCAGTGTAAATACATTCCACGTGGATTCATTGTATACACAGTCGCCTTTTAATGAATATCACGCAAATCGTCATGGTGATAGGTACATACGGTTTGTCCAGCATGTCCTAGGTGTTTCTATAAATATATTTAAAAAAAATAATAAAAAACAAAGGCCAGCCCTGGGGAATGGGGTCCCCGGGGCCATAAGTGGCCTGAGGAGAGGGACAATGCAGCCCACCTCCGAAAGAATTTTTTTTTAAAATGGCCATGCCCCGGGGGTTGAGGTCCCTGGGAGGGGGGTCGCGTGGCCCCCTTCCAAATTTTTTTTTCAAAAAACAAATTAGGGGGCAGGCCCTGGGGGATGGGGACCCCCCAGGGCCAATAAATTAGAAAAAGAAGGAGGGCCACACAGCCCTCCTTCTTAAAAAAACTAAAATAAATAAAAGACCGGCATCGCACCGGAGGCCACGTCCCCTTCTTGCAGCACTCGGGCCAGTTGTAAGTTGGGGAATTCATTCCCCTTCAATACTGAGGGTCCCTGAGGGCCAACTAGCCCAACAGGTATCTCCAGTATGTGCCAGGGAGCTGTGTTACAGACAGGTGTTCTGAGGCCACGCCCCTTTTTACACCTCTCTGCAACGCAGCTCTCTGGCGCTTACTGGAGGTACCTTGTGGGCTAGTTTGACCCTAGGGACCCTTAGGATTCAAGGGGACTTAATCTCTCAACTTAGAACGGCCACAGGGTGCGTTTACACAGTGGTGAAGGGAGGGGGCGGGGACGGGGTCTGAGGTGACGTGTGCAAACACACCCTGTGGCGCGTTTTAAGTTGGGGAAATAATTCCCTTTCAATCCTCAGGGACCCTGGGGGCCAAATAGCCCACCAGGTGCTTCCAGTCAGCGCCACTGCTCTGCGTTGCAGAGAGGTGGTGCAGGCTGTGCCCCTTTTTACACCTCTCTGCAATGGCGCTTACTGGATGTACCTAGTGGTCTATTTTGTCCCTTGGGACCCTCAGGATTCAAATGAACTTAATCTTCCAACTATAAACGGCCAATGGGCGTGTTTACACACTGGTGAAGGGAGGGGACGGGGCCTGAGTTAACGTGTGCAAACATGCCTTGTGGCACATTTTAAGTTGGGGAAATAATTCACCTTCAATCCTGAGGAACCCTGGGAGCCAACTAGCCCACCAGGTGCTTCCAGTAAGTGCCACTGTGCTGCGTTGCAGAGAGGTGTTCTATGCCGTGCCCCTTTTTACATCTCTCTGCAGGGCATCTCTGTGGCGCTTACTGGAGGTACCTAGTGGTCTAGTTGGACCCTAGGGACCCTCAGGATTCAAGGGGACTTAATCTCCCAACTTAAAACGGCCACAGGGCATGTTTACACAATGGGGAAGGGAGGGGACGGGACCTGAGGTGACGTGTGCAAACATGCCCTGTGGCACGTTTTAAGAGGTAGTTTTAATCCCCCTGCCCTATTATATACTAGGGGCTTACAGAGGAGGTCATGCTAATCACAGGGGGACCCCAACGCATGGTGTTCCCTAGTGTATGTAGGTGTTTTCTAGGGGTGGGCGGAATTTTCGAAATTCACTTTCGCAAATTATCGCGAAAATGTTAAAAATCTCCGCAAACACGTGGAAATATCGCGAAGATGCGGAAGTTTTTTCCCGCCCGTTCGCGGTATTTTCTGCGTGCTCGCGGCTCGCCAACTTACCAATGCGGTTGGTCGCGGGCGCGGCCATCTTGTTTTCACTTGTCTCGCGGTGCATGATCGCCAGAAGAAAGACGTGATCGCGCGACGCATGACGTTACTGCGGGCGCAAACTGTCGCGAGACAGCGCAAATGGCTACCAACAATCCAACATCTCGTGGAGAACGCGACCGGATCGGGAAAACTTGTCGGCGAACGCGGGGATTCATGTAAGGCGATCGCGCGCACGCGAGAATGTATTATTTTACAGTGCGAGCAGGAAACAAATTATCGCTAAGCTGCGTAATTCGGAAATTTTGACATTTTCGCGCTTTCCACAGAAGGCCAAAATGCCACATTATCGCAATTTCCGCGAACGGAATTTTGGCCCAGGCCTAGTGTTTTACTGTATTCTGAGTGTCTTTTAACATAGCACTGGCTCTAGGACTGGTTAGTCAGATTCAGTTACCACCAGTATCCGTCTGAAAAAGTTGAGGGTAAAGGATGATTTTGCAACAAGGCTTCTTTCTGCTTCTTTCTGCACGTTATCCTTCTTCCTGCACTTTTCTTCGTCTTCGAGGACTTCTGTTGCTTCTTTCTGCATTTCTTTTTTTTCTTTCTGTGCGTTTTTTCTTCTTTCTTCACATGTCCTATCTCTGTAGGCATAGTTTGAAATTAGCATTTAAAAAACCTTTGAAATTCACTGAAAAAACGATAGGTTTCAGGCACGTTATAGTTAGGAATTAGCATTTAAAAAACCTTAGAAATTCACTGAAAAAAACCATAGGTTTCAGGGGCATTATAGTTAGCTGGACTTTACACTCGCGCAAAACCATTGAAATTCCCCCGTTATAGTTAGTTCAGCTAACTATAACTTGCGCGCCCGCAATGCACTTCTGATGACGTCACATATTACATCACTCATGACATGGTCAGTGACATCACTCATGACATCACTGATGACATCTCAAATGACATCACTCATGACATCACTGATGGCATCATACTTGTGATGGAGTGGCAGACCTCCTCTCACCCTAATATAACCTTTGATACACACATTCAAAAATAGAAACTAAAATTTTCAAAACAATGGACATACCAATACCAGTTACAACAACCTATTCAGTAATTCTAAGATCCACATACACATACACTCATTCACCAACAGTCCTATACAGTCACTCATACATGTACTCACTCATCATATGTACTCACACACCTATACATTCTGTTACACAACGCCACTCATCCATAGAGTTACTCACATACATAGTCACTCATGCTAATAAAGAATCAAACATCCATTAACTTGCATATACAGTTATACACACACCACCACACTTACTTCTACAGAAACGTACACATACTTAGTCTTTTAAACAATCACCTATAGAACACACATACTTATTCATACAGGAACTCTTCCAATCTCTCACTCTCACATATACTCACTTATAAACACCAATAGTCACATATACTAGTTTAAAACAAATGTAGTTACTCATAAAGACACTATTGAGACAGTCATTTACTCACTAACACACCCATGCACACACTCATCCACCCATACAGTCCTGCACACATGCTGTCTTCAACACATACAAACAGTGAGTCACTCATTCATGCACCTATGCACTACGTAATACCCCCCACCGAACCATACAGACACTCATACTGATACTCAAAAAACCAACTAATAACCTATATAGACACTCATGTAGCTACTCACCAACCCATGCAGCCACAAAGTGAGAGACTGATACAGATATTTACATATTTAAACATTACTTACTAAGCCATGTATTCACTAAGATACACTTAATCAGTCAGTTACACAATCAATTTTTCAAAAACAAATCATCCATTTAGACACTTATATACCCATTTATTCTTCCATCGACCTTGAGATATACATATATAAAACATATTTAATTTTCAGAAAAACACAAATTCACTGGATGATGTCATCAGTGATGTAATCAGTGATGTCATTTGAGATATCATCTGTGATGTCATGAGTGATGTCACTGACCATGTCATGAGTGATGTAATATGTGATGTCATCAGCAGTGCATTGCGGGCGCACGAGTTATAGTTAGCTGAACTAATTATAACGGGGGAATTTCAATGGTTTTGTACGAGAGAAAAGTCCAGCTAACTATAACGCCCCTGAAACCTATGGTTTTTTCAGTGAATATATACATATATATATATATAGATTTATATTCAGTCATTAATCCTTCCATATCCCGCTAACAGATGGATGCCTAAAGTGATTGTTTTTTTTGTTGCAGTTTGTATCTGGCACAAACTCGACCCGTAGGAATCAGACCATTTTACGTGAGCGCCAGTTGCATTACAGATGGACACATTCATTTTTTTGTTGTAGGCACGGGAAGATTAGGTGATTTGCCCAGACTCACAGAATGTTCGAGCCTTCCGCCAGATTCGAACCCGGTTCCCAGAACCCGGTTCCCCAGGCTAAAAAGTTGATTGCTCTATCCGTTAAGCCACATCCTCATTGATAGCTAGGTTCAAGCTAAAAACTGTTCCTATATGTACATATACATGCAAAATTTCCTCTGCAAATGTTCAGGTAAGAAAAAAATACTATTTTGTCCACTGACATATATGCAATATTGCCTTTTACAGATGTTGAAGAAAGATTGGAATGCCACCCAAATACAGAAATGAAAGTGCGCAATAGCTGGTATTGATGACGCGTTTAACTTCAGACCAATACAATACATATCTCAGACTTACAGTACCATTTCTGTTAATTATATGCATATCATAAATATTGTGAATGCCGTAATATTTTTTAACTAGAATTTATTTATGCCAGAAACAAATATTACAGTCTTTAACCTTACAAAACCGGCTTTAGTCCTCTTTTTATGCTAACTGTACAACTCCATGCTTTCAGCAGCAGTGTAATTAGTCATGTTATATGAAATGAAATACAAGTTCATGCTTTATATAAAGAAACTATGAAATCTTACAGGCTCAGACAACAGTCCCTCAAGTGACAAATACCTTATAGTCACAAGCCTCAGAGCTCCCAGCATCCCAACATTATGCCCAAGTAGAACTCCAAAGTTCATGCATTCAAAATATACTTCATTTATTGCAGTAAGCTATCTCCTAGGCTACCCATAATGTATATGCGCAGACTTATGATTGCATAGGTATACCTTGTGTTTCATGAATGTTACTTACCCAAACACCTAACAGCAATACTATTGCTTATGTAATACTTAACTTACATGCATGACCTGTGATATCAACAGTCTCTATCAGGGTACCCAGGTTTTATATTGTCATATCTCTGCTATGACAACAGAGCCATCTCTCAGCTTACATAATTCATGGATTCTAAGATTTAAGTCAACAGAGCTTTTGTCCAGGAAACATTGATCTTTGAATTTCAACTGCGTTATAAATTAGGTTATATAAATATTTCAGTCTCCCAGCTTAGACAAAAGCACTATCTACCTGGTTACACACTTATCTCAAAATCAGTCTCCAGACAGTAAATATGTTCCATACATTTCACATTTGACGAAGCTCAGGTACTTTACACAAAATATATCATTCTGTTTGCATAGATTTTACAGGATTATACATGGTACAGCGAAGCTGTCACTTATTTTACATAGAAGGTAGTTTACTAATGTGGCACAATATTTAACTACCCTTAACTATAGCAAGATTTTAGGGCAACGAAAATGTCACAATGCAATATCCCTCCTACAACAGATAATTAAATACCTAAATGATTTAAATAAAAAAATGTAGGTATGTAATCCCCCATTGAGAAAAAACAGCACCAAGGACATATCAGAAATTCGGAATTTTTAAAGAAGGCACACCTAGGGATAACAGAATGTCCTTTTAGGCAATGGTCTATGTTCATTTAGCAGTATGCATATAGGTCCCAACACTGCAGTGCAAATGAACCACATGCGCAACAATATTTCTACATAAGGGTAAGTCTGGAATCCATAGGGACCTCTGTAAACTTTCAATTTTTTAAAGGAACAGCAGCCCCAGTATGATAGTTATGCATCAACGTAAAAGCATAAACAGTATTCCAAAAACAACATTTTAATTAAAGAGACAATTTTCATGCACAAACCGTGCTTAGAAAAGGATGATACACACACACAATGAGCATATCAAAGTCTACACAATGTGTATGCTGTCTATAAGCCTCAATTATGATTATTAGCACAGGTCTGCACAGTTAGTCAACAGCATTTCTAAACACAAACATAAAGGGCTCATCATCAGGACTTGAATCAAAGTCAGCCCGAGACAGTGTCATTAAAGACCACAAAATGAGAAACCCTCCCATAGACAATTAACCTAAACCTAACTCCACTCATTCCTTTATGTGCTTTGCTTCTCAAAACCCTTCTTAAGTACCTTTAACTCATACCTTACCTTGTGATCACATCCCTAACCAATCCTGCATGAACACTACTGGTACTTACACCTCTCTGTCCCATCCAAATGTAGTAAAATGTCTCTTTGAAATACTGGAGCAAAAGGACGAACATACAAAGCAAGCACTCACACTAACCACTGCTTCTTGATCAGCTAAGTAAGAGAGGAGTATCTCAACACCTCCTCCACATGCCAAAAGAGATGGCCTAGCAGGCTGCAACATTGATCAGAGGAACAAGAACAAGACAGACCTTCAGTCACTTCCAGAAACACTTCCTCACAATATTACTGAAATAAAGTGATACTAATTCCAATCCATCATTTAGACCTGAGTGGCAAGTTAGCAAAAGCCTAATTTGTTACAGCAAGCCTTACAGCGAATCACCTTCATGTCATCAGTCCTGTCCTAACTAACATTCAGCTGGGCACAGCTAAGCAGACCTAGCACCAAAGTATTCACAAAACAAACATCTAACGTGCCTGCTAATCAATTCCAGATCACTATGCAAAAACAAAATCATATATACAACCTAATATCAGACATAAAGCAGACTGACTTTTTATCAAAGAAACCTGGCAAGGCAATGATGGAGCACTAATCCTACCTGAAGTAATGACTAAATATCTTGTTAAAAATCAACTGAACAAGAAAACTGAAGAAGGGTATAAAGTGATTCTTCACAATGTGCAATCCTAGATGAGAAACAATGCTCATTGACTGCTCTCCAGCTTCAATTATCTTAACATTGAAGCATTTGACTCTCAACAATTGGTTTCTGGACACACTCAACATGCCCCAACCTTGGCTATACTGTCCCCAAGATGATTGATAATTGTCACCAGAAATTGCCTACCCCATGGTGTGATCACCACATCATTCAATTAAAATTAAACCATCATTTGTCAGCCAAAGCTCTATCAAAATATAATACAACCATGCCCTTTAAACCATGGCATATTTTTTAATTAAATGCATTACATGGTAAACTATCTGCTTTTTCCCCTATGAAAACAAAAATGTGATTTAAATAGTTCCACAGTAGCTAAACAAAGCATACTGCATGGTGTTTCACCTCAAAACAACACAGCTACACCCAAAATATTTCACTATATTATGGCTTCACTAATGGTGCATGTCCTAACAAGGAGGTCTTCATGATCATCAATAAATCTCATAAACCCTTGATGGAGCAGAAATGTTATCTTTCATCTATTTACAATCATTTTTACACAGAAATCATTTGCAACACCTTTTCATGATAATGACAAAAAATGTGTGTTAGGCTCCATGAATCAAAAAACATACCAATGAAATTCTGATTTACTTACTGCATCATAAAAGCATGCAGAATGTTAAAAGTTGTTTTGTGATAAAACAATGCAGTTAAAGTTGACATGAAATCTGACATTTTAGTAACATGTGATCTTATGCTTAGATAAACGTGGTAAATAAAATAACACAGAAAATGTCTATGGAAGAATAAAATTGCTTCATGTGTTGGAAAATGGATAATAACCCCAGAATGTGTAACATAAGCACTCACATTGACAAGAAAAGTTGGTGTTACACGAGGTTATGTTATCAATTGGATTTCATAAAAGTTCATTTCTGATGTACTTTAAATCCTGCATGATGCAACATATAAAGTGCTGGCCAGATTTACAAAAATTATATGTTAAGTAATAGGGAATGTTAAAATGTATAGTGAATGTTAAAATGTTTATGAATACACTATACTTACATGAATTAATTGTAATTTATATTATAATGATATTATACACTTAATTGAAGAATTAATGCACTGTTCTATGCAATGTGAGGTTCATATTTTCTCCCAAATTAATCATGCATAAGCTGTATTTCATGAAGGCCTCAAACTTTGCTTCCTTTCCTAGTATGAACTCATGAACTGAATAGTATGAATTTTATGGGAACCTTTCGTAAAGTTTCCACTGTGTTCTAACACTCAATTTACTTTTTTCACGTTTGTAGCTTACTTGATTAGACTGGCAATCAGCAGTGCATTGCGGGCGCGCAAGTTATAGTTAGCTCAACTAACTATAACAGGCGAGTTTCTCTGGTTTAATATGAGTCATATGAGTCAAATGTCCAACTAACTATAACGTCCCTGAAACCTATGTTTTTTTTAGTGAATTTCAAAGGTTTTTTAAATGCTAATTCCTAACTATAACATCTGTAAAACCTATGTATTTTTAAGTGAATTTCGAAGGTTTTTTAAATGTTAATTTCATATTTTAATGTTTATAAAACCTATATTTTTTCTATTTTTTTGTAATATTTTGGAACTCTATTATACTTCATTTTTTTACTTAAAAAAATTAAGTAATGTTTTATATCTTCCCCAGAAAATATGTATATCTTTTTTTTTTGGGTAGAAAACTGCACTCCCATACCGGTGGTGTACCAAGCTCCATCACCACGCGAATCCTATCCGCCATATTGCTAAACTCGTAAAGGATGCGCATTTCATATCCGACGGATTTGTGACACCGCATCCCGTGTAACATCATATATGTATGAGTTTGCGCGAGCTGCTACATAGGTATCCGACGGGTACGCAGTACCAAGCCACGCGTTACGTCATGTATGTATGGGGTTGTACCCGTTGCGTGTTGCGTATGCGACGAGTGCACACTGCCAGGCCCTGTGTTACGTCATAGACGTATGGTGTCTCACCGGGTATGCCATTCCCTCATTTTTTTTTATGTCTCAAAACTATATCTAAATAACTTTAAACTGTATATGAGAGCAAGAGATAATCTAAAATATTTTAAACATTTATAGAATTTTAACTGTAAATAATTATTATGATAAATATATTTTCTCAAAATCTTGTTGGGTGCGGCGTCCTTGTGCCCTCGATGCGCGATTGCCATGTGACCTTAATAAAAGCATTTGATTAGTTCATAACATTTCCCATTGTAACAGTTGGGGGACAGCACCCATTTTAGTCATTCTCTCTACAGCGTTTGATGAGACACACCCCTTCTGCTTAGAGAGCTTTTTTGAAAAGTTTTTTTGCTGTGTACACATATCTTCTACTACACACAACATGCAACGATCATCTTGATCAATATTCATGGTCTGTACATTAGCCTTCCACGTGTGATGGCCATGCATCTCAAACGTTACATCAAAAATCAAATGTGTGTTACGCGATGCCCCTGGTATGTATGTGTGCACATTATTGTGCTGCCTTTCAGCCTGGGTATTGCTGGCCCGAAGGGGCATCATCAGCCAAAGGCAGAGTGCACATCCAAGATCACATGTGACAAATAGTAAAAAGTAATGTGTACATTTGTATTGCTGTATTCTCTGTTGTCAGGCTTTACCAGTATAGTAGTGTGTCATATGTGAGATTTTCAGATTCACGTTTGGCATGCATTGCTTGACTATAATGAACATTATCACTATTTATGACGTAGCCTCACTGCTGATCCTCCCTCCATCCGAGCACATTCACATGTGTGCGCTTCGCGATAGCAACACTTTCAATAATACCGCACACCATTGACATGAGTGTCTGCGCATATCCACAACCTTGACAACAACATGTGATGTTGGCCATTTAAGGTTTTTGAACAACATCTCATTAGCGATAGTTGCTGCCCTCCCGGTACATGCTACATGAATGTAAATTGCGCATTCTGCGACGTCAAAACTGCAACAGAAGCACACATAAGTACACTTCCTGGCCAGGCAGGAACTGAACAACGCCCAGGTCCCCGGAACTATTATTCACACCCATACGCTCGCCTGGCGTACGCAAGCCAAGCCCACTTTGTGTACGTATAAATAGGATAACGACGACGCCACATGTCCCAGTTCTTCAACACTGCCTCAGGAGATATGGCCGCATATCAAAATGCGCAATAAAAAAAGGGATCCATAAGGCGTACACCATCGTTGCAATCAACACTGCACCTGAATTGTGAACACTGCTGCCCGTCGTGTTAGGACACACAACAAACAACAATGACAGCAGGTGAGCAGTGGGGCCTGGGTGCACAGGGGCTTCAATTGAGCGTGATGCTGCGGGAGGGGTGGGGTGCATCAGCCTGGGTGCGCAGGTACAAACAAGCGATATTGCCCTGCTTAATAATGTGTTCTCTGACCTCATTCAGACACATGTCTGTCTCATTTTAAGGACCTGCTGGACCGTACTGTAGGCCTGAGCCAGCGGGCAGTGCTGCCCTACAGATACGTGTTGAGCACAGTGGTGCGGGAGGGGTGGGGTGCATCAGCCTGTGTGCAAAGATGCAAACAACCGATGTTACCCTGTATACCGATGTGATCTCTGACCTCATTCAGTCACATGTCTGTCTCATTAAGGACCTGGTGGACCGTACTGTAGGCCTGAGTCAGCAGGCAGCGCTGCCCTACAGACACAAGGCGTTGGTTTTTGGGGCACTGTAGTGAGCTGATTACTAAGTGTACATGCACACAGGCTTGCGCCACTGCATTACACGCGCACATTATGCTTCTACCATGCGCTCTGTTCCTTTGTATGTGAACGTTGGCATAACATATTATTATTTAACGTTGTGTATTCTCGTGCGCTCCAACTCCTCTTTGAACCACGATTACCACTAACAGTTCGAAGATCGTACTTCAAGAATGAAGGATGCACTCAACTGGTGTTCTCTATTAACGTTGAAAGAAACCTTCATTTACCTCAAGACGTTTCCAACATTATATTTTTTCTCTCTTTTCAGACACTGGGTTAGTGGAGCCAAAATGGGCAGAGCGGGTGCTCACGCTGTGATGATGCCCTGGGCATTCTGACGCCTTCCACCATGGTATCAAGACACCGTACCCGACTGGAGACCTGCTGGGCCAGCCTGAAAGCGGCACCCCGGAGTTGGAGCTCGTACCGGCACATCCTTGGACACACTGGTTGTGGCAGGTGAGCAGTCAAGCCTCGGCGCGTAGGAGCTGCAATTGAGCATAGTGCGGAGAAAGGGGCTGGGGTGCAGCAGCCTGGGTGCACAGATGCAGGCAAGTGATGTTGCCATAGATAATAATGTAATCTCTGGCCTCATTAATATCTTTGTTTCATTCCAAGGACTTGTTGGACCACACTCTTTCTCGCGGACCCCAGCGTCTAAGACACACGGGTGATGGGAGGTGAACAGTGAGGGCTGGGTGCAGTAGGCCGGCGCTCTGTCTCCTCCTCCCTCTGTTCTTTTCACTCTCCCTCCCCTTCTCCCTTCCACCCACTCGCTCTCTATCCCATTCTCACTTTCCTCCGTTCATTCTCGCTATCTCTTTTTTTCTCTTAGACATGGCACACATACTTATGTTTCTTTTTTGTCTTGCTGGTTTTGTACGCTGGTTCCCAGAGGAGTCCTACCCACTTCTTTCATGTTTTACTGCTGTTCGAATAAAGTTACATTTCCATTTATTTGTGTTGTGTTAATCAAAGTTTTTTTTTTTACCAATAAATAGCTGAGTGTATGGGTCTTCTTTTTCTGACAACACTTGTCTGTAGTTTATTGTGAAAATCGGCGGTTGATAGTAGGTTTAAGGGAAATTGTGTTTAATTTTCTGGTGCACCTACCAAATATAAACCAACAGACTATTACATAAATGAAGCCTGGGTAATTGTACAACAGCAAGAGATCTATGAGTGTATCACTTTATAACACCATGAGTACTGCCCGTGTGATCTCAGAACCAATAAGGCACTGCCTAGGGCCACCGAGGCTTCAAGGACTGGCGAGGCCCACCCTGCATATTTAAATAAAGTCCCAGAGGTTGCCGATCCTCGGTCTTGAGTTGGCCTCCAAGCCCCCCGAACAATTCGTAAACAATACCCGGGGAGGTGTCGATCCCCTAGTCTGCGAAACGTCTCTGCGCCCTCCCACCCCTAATTTACATGTGAGATTAAGATCCCCAGTGCTGCAGAGACCCCGCAATATAAGGTGAGTAGACAAAATATCGGAAATGTAATATCGATATACAGAAATATCGAAGTCAAAATATCGATGGAACAATATATCTCTGTCAATAATATAGATGTAAAAAATGTCGAGATTGTGATGTGTAGTAAAATATCGAGGTATAGTATATCGAAAGACATAATATCGTGTAGTAAAAATATCGAAAAAGTATAGTATTAAGTCACTTTGTGATTTGTTAAAAATTATTGTTTAGAAGTGTCAGCAAATGTTTATTTAAGTGTATTAAAAATAACAATTTTGTTTCTATTAATATAATTTTTTAAATTTTGATATATAATTTTAGGAGCGGGATGTTGGGTTTATAGGGGATAAGGGTGGGGAGTGTTTTAAAAATATATATTTGAAATAAAATATTTTAATAAATTTTTGTAGAATTTAAATTTAAATTTTGAACCAAATTCTAATATTTAAAATTTAATTATGAAAAAAAAATTTTTTTGTGGGATGTTGTGTATATAGGGTTAAGGGTGGGGAGTATTTTGGAAATAAATATTAAATTTAATATTTTAGGATATCATTTTTGAAATATTATTAATATAATTTTTTAAATTTTGATATATAATTTTAGGAGCGGGATGTTGGGTTTATAGGGGATAAGGGTGGGGAGTGTTTTAAAAATATATATTTGAAATAAAATATTGTAATACATTTTTGTAGAATTTGAATTTAAATTTTGAACAAATTTCTAATATTTAAATTTTAATTATGAAAATAAATATGGTTAGTGGGATGTTGTGTATATAGGGGTTAAGGGTGGGGAGTGTTTTGGAAATAAATATTAAATTTAATATTTTAGGATATACAATTTGAAAGATTATATTTAAAAAAAAAAAAAAAAAAATTCAAATTTGTTTTTAAATTTTAAATGTGAAAATTGTAATAATAAAATAAATGTAATAAGTGGGATTTTGGGGTTATAGGGGATAAGGGTGGGGAGTGTTTTAGATATATATTTAATATTTAATATTGAATTAAAAAAAAAATTTCAATTTTGGTATGAAAATTTACAATTAAAAATTTTACTAATAAAATTTAATAATTTATGATATTATTTTTGAAATATTATATTTTCAAATAAAAAAAAATCAAATTGTTTGTAAAAATTTAAATGTGAAAATTGTAATAAGAAAATAAATGTAATACGTGGGATTTTGGGGTTATAGGGGATAAGGGTGGGAAGTGTTTTAGATATATATTTATTATTTAATATTGAATTACCAAAAATTTAAATTTAAATTTTTGTCTTAAAATTTACAATTAAATATTTTACTAATAAAAGAAATTTAATAAGTGGGATTTTGGGGTTATAGGGGATAAGGGTGGGGAGTGTTTTTGAAAAATATTTAATATTTTATAAAAAGATAATAGAAATTTTAGTTTTGGGTTTAAAGATTAAAAATTAAAAAATTACTAATACAATAAATATAATAAGTGGGAATTGGGGGTTATAGGGGATAAGGGTGGGGAGTGCTTACGAAATATATGTAATATTTTATATTTGATAAATATAATGTAAATTTCTAATTTCTTAATAAAAGTAAATTTTAAACTTTTTAATAATAAAATAAATGTCATAAGTGGTATTTTGGGGTTATAGGGGATAAGGGTGGGGAGTGTTTTAGAAATATCTAAAAATTTTGTTATTAATAAAAAATTATTTACATTTAGAAATGTTCTTTGAATTAACATTTAAAAATTTTAAGAAGATAATTCATTTAATAAGAGTGATGTAGGATTTATAGGGGATAAGGGTGGGTAGTGTTTACAAATTAGTAATTGTTTGAAAAAATCAAAAATATATAGTAACCCTAATTCAATATAGATTGGAGTGGGAATAGTACATTATTTATGGTCACTGTCCAGCACCTACTATAATTTTTTATAGACTGGAGTGGGAATAGTAAATTATTTATGGTCAGTGTCCAGCACCTACTCTAATTTATTTAAGACTGGAGTGGGAATAGTAAATTCTTTATGGTTAGTGTCCAGCACCTACTTTAATTTATTATAGACTGGAGTGGGAATAGCAAATTATTTATGGTCACTGTCCAGCACCTACTCTAATTATAATAGACTGGAGTGGGAATAGTAATTTATTTATGGTTAGTGTTCAGCACCTACTCTAATTATAATAGACTGGAGTGGGAATAGTAATTTATTTATGGTCACTGTCCAGCACCTACTGTAATTTATTATAGACTGGAGTGGTAATAGTAAATTATTTATGGTCACTGTCCAGCACTTACTCTAATTTTTCATAGACTGGAGTGGGAATAGTAAATTATTTATGGTCAGTGTCCAGCACCTACTCTAATTTATTGTAGACTGGAGTGGGAATAGTAAATTATTTATGGTTAGTGTCCAGCACCTACTCTAATTTATTATAGACTGGAGTGGGAATAGTAAATTATTTATGGTCACTGTCCAGCACCTACTCTAATTTTTTATAGACTGGAGTGGGAATAGTAAATTATTTATGGTCACTGTCCAGCACCTAC
Organism: Triturus cristatus; assembly: GCF_964204655.1. Classification (NCBI taxonomy): domain Eukaryota; kingdom Metazoa; phylum Chordata; class Amphibia; order Caudata; family Salamandridae; genus Triturus; species Triturus cristatus. The sequence continues at coordinate 1,205,572,673 of NC_140591.1, read as the reverse complement.
TCTAATTTATTATAGACTGGAGTGGTAATAGTAAATTATTTATGGTCACTGTCCAGCACTTACTCTAATTTTTCATAGACTGGAGTGGGAATAGTAAATTATTTATGGTCAGTGTCCAGCACCTACTCTAATTTATTGTAGACTGGAGTGGGAATAGTAAATTATTTATGGTTAGTGTCCAGCACCTACTCTAATTTATTATAGACTGGAGTGGGAATAGTAAATTATTTATGGTCACTGTCCACCACCTACTCTAATTTATTATAGACTGGAGTGGGAATAGTAAATTATTTATGGTTAGTGTTCAGCACCTACTCTAATTATAATAGACTGGAGTGGGAATAGTAATTTATTTATGGTCACTGTCCAGCACCTACTGTAATTTATTATAGACTGGAGTGGTAATAGTAAATTATTTATGGTCACTGTCCAGCACTTACTCTAATTTTTCATAGACTGGAGTGGGAATAGTAAATTATTTATGGTCAGTGTCCAGCACCTACTCTAATTTATTGTAGACTGGAGTGGGAATAGTAAATTATTTATGGTTAGTGTCCAGCACCTACTCTAATTTATTATAGACTGGAGTGGGAATAGTAAATTATTTATGGTCACTGTCCAGCACCTATTCAAATTTTTTATAGACTGGAGTGGGAATAGTAAATTATTTATGGTCACTGTCCAGCACCTACTCTAATTTATTATAGACTGGAGTGGTAATAGTAAATTATTTATGGTCACTGTCCAGCACTTACTCTAATTTTTCATAGACTGGAGTGGGAATAGTAAATTATTTATGGTCAGTGTACAGCACCTACTCTAATTTATTGTAGACTGGAGTGGGAATAGTAAATTATTTATGGTTAGTGTCCAGCACCTACTCTAATTTATTATAGACTGGAGTGGGAATAGTAAATTATTTATGGTCACTGTCCAGCACCTACTCTAATTTTTTATAGACTGGAGTGGGAATAGTAAATTATTTATGGTCACTGTCCAGCACCTACTCTAATTTATTATAGACTGGAGTGGTAATAGTAAATTATTTATGGTCACTGTCCAGTACTTACTATAATTTTTTATAGACCGGAGTGGGAATAGTAAATTATTTATGGTCAGTGTCCAGCACCTACTGTAATTTATTGTAGACTGGAGTGGGAATAGTAAATTTTTTATGGTTAGTGTCCAGCACCTACTCTAATTTATTATAGACTGGAGTGGGAATAGTAAATTATTTATGGTGAGTGTCCAGCACCTACTCTAATTTATTATAGACTGGAGTGGGAATAGTAAATTAGTTATGGTCAGTGTCCAGCATCTACTCTAATTTATTATAGACTGGAGTGGGAATAGTAAATTATTTATGGTCACTGTCCAGCACCTACTCTAATTTTTTATAGACTGGAGTGGGAATAGTAAATTATTTATGGTCAGTGTCCAGCACCTACTTTAATTTATTATAGACTGGAGTGGGAATAGTAAATTATTTATGGTCAGTGTCCAGCACCTACTCTAATCTGTCTGGTATTTAATTAAATTAAATTACATTGATATAGCAATAATAAAAATATATTTAAGTGAATATTATTTGTATTGTATTATTATATATTGGATTTGTACTAATTAATTCAATATTTATAGTTTAGGATAATATATACATGTAAAGTTTTAATGTGATATGTTTGGAATATTTAATATTAATATTAGGAAAAATATATGAATATTTTGTATTGGAATAATGGGTAATGGCATTCTGTAATTTTATAATATTTATTGATTTTTAATTTTTTATAAAATACATATTCTATATGTTAAATATTCATAATAGAAGATTAATATTAATAATCAGAGAAACACAATTAATAAGACAAAAACATTGTTTTTATTGTAGTTTTTTAAATTTTTTTATTGTTTATTCATTTGAGTAAGATCATTCAGAAATAGTTTTATTTACATTGTAATTACATTCAAACATATTGAATATAGGTCAGAACAAATTTTATGTACATTAAGTATATTTTCTAATATTTTTTAGTAAATTATAAATATTATTAATAATGTTGTACAATGTAGTGTTTTAAATTAAATTTAACATAGCAATAGGTTTTGTAAATCTTTATAGAAAACTTTTCACAAATATTTTCATATATAAACATTTTAATATTTGTAGTACAAACATGTTATACCTTTTTTATTAATATTAATATGTAAAATATTAATATTAATTATTTTTACAATGTTTTCAAAACAAACATATTTTTAACATAAATAAAATTTTAGCATTCATGCAAAAATATTTTAACAATTTTTCATACATTGTTCTGTAGTATTATCTTTTTAGAAATTATAATAATAAATATTTTAAATTTTAAAATATTTATTTATATAATTTTACACATTAGGAACATTTGTTGACAATTTGTAGGTAAATGAAAAAAATAGGTCTATTTTTGCTAAATAATATGAAATATTTGTGTGTGAATTTACTGTTTTACCTGATTTATTTAGGGGTTTTTAGTATAGTTAAATGTTTTATTATGTTTTGGACACTCTATTTTGTAACCGGGTAATGTTGTTTTGGGTCATTTGGTTTGAAGGGAAGCTCGCGGTTGGGAGTTACTTCGCGTCGTGAAAGGTAAGGTTTGTTTTATATGTTTTAGATGGTTTTAAACTTTATTTTGAGCCTAGTTAGATAATGTTTAGTGTAGCTGTACATATATTAGTTATATTTGGAAATGTTATGTGTTAGAGTTGCGTGTTGTGTTTTTACGTGTTTATAACTATGTGTAGGCATGTTTCGAAAGTTAGGTTTAAGGTGTTTAATGTATATTTAGAACTGTTTTAAATCTAGTATTATTGTTAGTAAGTGTTTATGTGTTGTTTTATGTGGGTGGGAATGTATGTTGCTTTGTTTTTACAATTTCTTTTCTAGGTTATTCGTTTCGGATGGACTCGTTTTTTTTTTTCAAGAAGTGTGTGTTCGTTTTATTGAACAATATGTTTTTTACACTTCTTTAAATGTTTCTGTTTTCATGGATCGTTTTTTAATATTTTTAGCTATTTTCGGGTTTTTCATGGTTTTTCGAAGGATATTTGGTGAATGGCTTATGGATTTAATCGCCAGTTGTATTTTTGCATTTTTTTTTGGGAACCTTTTTTTTATGTTTGGATTGTGTAAGCAGGAAATGGATTTTTCAGACTTTGGAATAAACTTGGTAAGTTAATTTATTATTATTTCTTGTGGGTGGGTATTGTTTAATATTATTGTTTATTTTTATTTTATTACAAATATTATTAATGTGTGTTAATATATTTTTGACAATATGTATAAATATGTTACACACAGTAATTATTTTTGTAATAAGATAAATATATTTTATGTGTTTGATATTATTGAAAATGGGTAATTAGTCATTTATTTGTATTTCTACTTTAAAGAAGTGTTTTAGCTATGATGTTTAGGTATTCTAGGCCTTTGGTAGTAGGGTACAATTTTACTTGTTGCTCTAGATATTTATACATTTGTTTAGTTTGTTTTGAGGTTTTTGGAGTTAGCTGAGTTATGGATTGTTCCATTCGGAACTCTTGATAACTCTGTTCGTTTGTAGGCATGATATAAATCTTTCTAGTGTTGGTTTTGTTCTGCCTGTTGATTGTAGGAAGGCGTTATGCCATCCTTCAACTGCGTTATTAGTTTTGGATTCTCCATTTAAGGTGCTTCTGTATACGTTCCACCAGGGAATTAAGAATTTAGGGTTTCTTCTGTGGCCAGATCTATGTAGTCTGCCGACCCATGTATCTTCGAAATAGTCCAATAGTGAACTTAGTTTTTCTTCATTTTGTTTGTAGAAGGCGCTGTCTATTAAAATGTTGTAATGTTCTGTTACGTCTGTGTCAGGTACATAAGCTAGTGCTATGAGTTTTTTTATTTGATATGCAAAAGATGAATTAGTTGCATATTCAATGCTTAGGGCTGATTTTTGCATGTGTCTCCATAGGCATTGATTAAAATGATAGTAACAGCCTTGTATGGAGGTATGGGGGTGTGTTTTTAATATAGAATTAATCATTGCATGTTCAAAATCTAGGATTATTTTTTGTGGGGAAAAGTCATTTGTTTTTTGTTTTATTATATTTAATAGTTCAGTGTATGTGGAGTTATGTTTGTTTGGTAATAATGTGTAAATTAATGGTATATTGCAATTGTGATATAGGACATGTATTGTATATAGTTGGAAAAAGGGTTTGGGACATATGGTAAAAGTCCCATCCATCATCCAGTTATGTGATTCTTGTAGTTTACAGAGATTATTAGCTGTTCCAAATATTATTATTCTTTTGTCATTGTTTTTATTATCAAAAATGACAAATGGTTCTTTGTTTAAAGTTATACTTTGTTCTGGACTTAGCATAACTTCACTATGGTGCCAATTCCGATCCGGTAAAAAAATTCCCCGTCCGACTCGTATCCGGATTTTTTTCCGTCCGAATCGTCAAAGTAGCGTACAAACTGCCAAGTACGATTCGAACGGAAAAAAGTCCATACGAATCGCATTGGGAAGATTTCCCCACACGTCCTCGGGTCGGGAAAAGTCACCGACACGTCCCCGGGCGAGAAACCCACCGTGCGGAAAAATAAAGTCCGACTGCGCAAGTACGATCCCTCCCGTCCTCCCCATTTCACAACCGTACGCAAAAAACACCGTCCGAACCGAACTCCCATAGCAACCATGGAGACATGTGCCCGCATACGCGCCGAACACCCCACCACCCCCCGCCCGCGTATGTACGCCCCTAACCCCCACCCGTGTATGTACGGACCGAACCCCCACCCCAGCAGAGTATGTACGCCCCGAACCCCCACCCGTGTATGTACGCACCAAACACCCACCCGTGTATGTACGCCCCCGAACCCCCCCCAGCCGTGTATGTACGCACCGAACCACCAGCCGTGTATGTACGCCCCCGAACCCCCCCCAGCCGTGTATGTACGCACCGAACCACCAGCCGTGTATGTACGCACCAAACACCCCCCCAGCCGTGTATGTACGCACCGAACCACCAGCCGTGTATGTACGCCCCCGAACCCCCCCCCAGCCGTGTATGTACGCACCGAACCACCAGCCGTGTATGTACGCACCAAACACCCACCCGTGTATGTACGCCCCCGAACCCCCCCCAGCCGTGTATGTACGCACCGAACCACCAGCCGTGTATGTACGCACCAAACACCCCCCCAGCCGTGTATGTACGCACCGAACCACCAGCCGTGTATGTACGCCCCCGAACCCCCCCCCAGCCGTGTATGTACGCACCGAACCACCAGCCGTGTATGTACGCACCAAACACCCACCCGTGTATGTGTGCCCCCGAACCCCCCCCAGCCGTGTATGTACGCACCGAACCACCAGCCGTGTATGTACGCACCAAACACCCCCCCAGCCGTGTATGTACGCACCGAACCACCAGCCGTGTATGTACGCCCCCGAACCCCCCCCCAGCCGTGTATGTACGCACCGAACCACCAGCCGTGTATGTACGCACCAAACACCCACCCGTGTATGTACGCCCCCGAACCCCCCCCAGCCGTGTATGTACGCACCGAACCACCAGCCGTGTATGTACGCACCAAACACCCCCCCAGCCGTGTATGTACGCACCGAACCACCAGCCGTGTATGTACGCCCCCGAACCCCCCCCCAGCCGTGTATGTACGCACCGAACCACCAGCCGTGTATGTACGCACCAAACCCCCACCCGTGTATGTACGCACCAAACCCCCACCCCAGCCGTGTATGTACGCACCTAACCACCAGCCGTGTATGTACGCCCCCGAACCCCCCCCCAGCCGTGTATGTACGCACCGAACCACCAGCCGTGTATGTACGCCCCCGAACCCCCCCCAGCCGTGTATGTACGCACCGAACCACCAGCCGTGTATGTACGCACCAAACACCCACCCGTGTATGTACGCCCCCGAACCCCCCCCAGCCGTGTATGTACGCACCGAACCACCAGCCGTGTATGTACGCACCCGAACCCCCCCCAGCCGTGTATGTACGCACCGAACCACCAGCCGTGTATGTACGCACCAAACCCCCACCCCAGCCGTGTATGTACGCACCGAACCACCAGCCGTGTATGTACGCACCAAACACCCACCCGTGTATGTACGCCCCCGAACCCCCCCCAGCCGTGTATGTACGCACCGAACCACCAGCCGTGTATGTACGCCCCCGAACCCCCCCCAGCCGTGTATGTACGCACCGAACCACCAGCCGTGTATGTACGCACCAAACACCCACCCGTGTATGTACGCCCCCGAACCCCCCCCAGCCGTGTATGTACGCACCGAACCATCAGCCGTGTATGTACGCCCCCGAACCCCCCCCAGCCGTGTATGTACGCACCAAACACCCACCCGTGTATGTACGCCCCCGAACCCCCCCCCGCCGTGTATGTACGCACCGAACCACCAGCCGTGTATGTACGCCCCCGAACCCCCCCCAGCCGTGTATGTACGCACCGAACCACCAGCCGTGTATGTACGCCCCCGAACCCCCCCCAGCCGTGTATGTACGCACCGAACCACCAGCCGTGTATGTACGCCCCCGAACCCCCCCCCAGCCGTGTATGTACGCACCGAACCACCAGCCGTGTATGTACGCCCCCGAACCCCCCCCAGCCGTGTATGTACGCACCGAACCACCAGCCGTGTATGTACGCCCCCGAACCCCCCCCAGCCGTGTATGTACGCACCGAACCAACAGCCGTGTATGTACGCACCAAACCCCCACCCCAGCCGTGTATGTACGCACCGAACCACCAGCCGTGTATGTACGCACCAAACACCCACCCGTGTATGTACGCCCCCGAACCCCCCCCAGCCGTGTATGTACGCACCGAACCACCACCCGTGTATGTACGCACCAAACACCCACCCCAGCCGTGTATGTACGCACCGAACCACCACCCCACCAGGGAATGTACGGACCGCACCCCCACCAGTGCATGTACGGACCGTACTGACGCCAAAAAAACACGTACTGAACCCGGACAAACCATATTTACACAAGGAGAGTCAAGTAGAGTTTCCCCACACCACCAAACAGGCCCAACAACCCCACAAACATCACATACACTCACCTGCAACTGCCAAACTGCCAAACAGAGGCCCAAAACTCAATCACTCCTCATAACACACCCACACAAATTTCAAACACAGCCACACCCACAAATGGACCAATAAAAATGGACCACACACACAAACCATGAGCCTTTGCAACAGACCCACTGCTGCCAGAGCCCACAGACGACCCACACCACCATACTTGAACCTCACACTTGCATACCTTCACACAACCACCTACACAAACACCCCCTCATCACATTCACACACACACCTCCACTACCACACCCACACACCCACAGCCATCCACACCCACACCCCCACAACCACACCCCACGCCATGTCCACCACCAAGAATCCAAAGTTCACAAAGGAGGAGCTGGAGATCCTTGTCGACGAAATCCTCAGAGTCGAGCCACAGCTCTTTGGGACATTGGTCAGACAGACCAGCATATCCGAAAAAACCGCCATGTGGCAGAGGATCGTCGATTCTGTGAATGCTGTTGGGACAACCAGAAGGACCAGGCACGAGTGCCAATCCAGGTGGTACGATCTGCGGAGGACGGTCAAGAGGAAGATGACTGACAATCACAACCAGGGGAACATCACTGGAGGAGGGCCGCCCCCCAGACCTGTACAATACCATCCCTGGGAGGAGAAGGTGATGTCCACGCTGGCGGTGGAGGGACTACACGGACTGCCAGGACTCCCAGACCCTGGTGAGTACACAAACAACTCACCTCACATGGGGGGGATGCCATACACAATCAATCATGCATGCCACCCCCCCCAAGCCACCACCGGACACAACAACACTCCACAAACACACACATGCCACTGGCGCCTCCATGCCCCATGCATCAATCAGGGCCATGCCAAGTCACAGGCCACACAAAACACCAACACAACACAGGATGTGGTCGATGCTGGGAGTGGGGGCAGCAAAACTAACATTGAGCAACTCACAAGCACACAACAATGCCCTCAGCCCATATGGCCCAGGGCACAGCCATACAAACTGTGTGTACCCACACAGTACTGTCTTGCCTGCAAATGATGGCTGCCATGCAGGATGCCATGGGTCTGAAGGCACAATTTGCACATAACAGCAGACAATGAAGATGCATCGCTCTGATAGAGTCTCAGCACACACCGCCACAGCAGCAGCCTACACTCAGACACACTGCCCAATGGGTGCCCGGAGAACAGGGACTAACTCACATGAACAAGCCAATGGCCATTCAAAGACCGGCTAACTGTGTGTGCCCAGGAAGCTGGCCTGAGGTGACAGAGAGTGACAAAGAGAGGGAGGGAGAGGGGGAATGAGAGGGAAGGAGACAGAGGGGGGACACAGGGAGACAGACAGAGGGAGGGAGTAGGGTGACAGAGGGAGACCGACAGAGGGAGGGAGGAGGGTGACAGAGGGAGGGAGGAAGGGAGACACAGGGAGACTAAATCACCCTTGGGTGGTGTGGCCATGTCCACTCGTCAGCCGGTGGACTGTGTGCATGCAGACCAGGTCTGGCAGTGCCTCAACCCCCCCTTCCGTAGATGAAGACCGGTCCATGTGTCAATCTGTGCACGAGTCCACCCGTGCTGCAGGCACAGACCTAACCACACACCCAGTATACCCACCCACCGTGTCGGTAAGAACCCTGTCACAAATGCTTCAGTCCCCTACCTGCAACATCAAATTGCCTTGCCAAAACACCATTTGGCCACGTACAGTGCAACACGTAAGGCGCCTCTGCATGGCTCGCTACGCCCGCACACCACACTGCTGACTGTGTACCCAAATAGATGCATCAACTAAGATTGTGTCTCACACATGCGTAAAGCCCTGACAGCTGTGGCCAAGGGACATAGCCATGCACAAGTGCACTGTGAGAGGAATGCAGGACAGATCCAACTACCCAGAGGAAGAGTGCCAAATCAGAAATGCATGCAACATGGATGCCACATGTGACACTGTTAACATTGTCTCTCTCACACACAGGTCAACGTCGACGAACACCCCCCAACACTGGGGGGGAAGTCACACAGGACCAGGCTCCGCGGGATGATGACCCCACCGCCAGCGATGACTCTCACCACTCCGTGGATGACCCAGACCAACCTGGCCCCTCTGGTGTCCAACCACCTGCAGCACCTGCGTCAGGTACAACTGTGCCAACCACCACCCCCATTCCTGCCACATCCCAGGAGACGTCCAGGAGCCCTGCCCGCACACGACCACCCAGCCAGTCTGCCCAGGAGGGACACGGTCCTCCGGGCACCCAGGAGGAGGCAGGCGGCAACGCAGATGCCATCCCTCAGGGGTCCCGGAGACCCGATGCACCCACAACGGCAGGCCAGGTGCACGTGGGCAGGGGTGGCGGGAGTGGAGGACGGCGGAGGCGCGAACCTGACCAGGCAGCTCAGGACCCGGTAGTGTCCCAGGTCAGCAACATCCTGGATACATACCGGCGTGACACCAGGGGCATGGACCAGATTGCGTCCACCCTCAATGACATCAAGGGGACCCTCCAGGAGATGAAGACCCTGCAGTCCCAGCAACATGCCTGTCAACTGCAACACCAAGGAAGGATGGAGGATAGACAGGCTGAGCTCGTGGCGGTGCAAACCCAAATGACCGGTGTACTCCGTCGGATTGCCGACAACATGGGCAACCCTCCCTGTGGCACCAGGCGAAGGCCATTACCAGACACAGGGAGGGATCAGGAGGAGGAGGATTCATCCGACGGAGCGTCACAGACATCGTCACGGACTGCTTCCGAGGGTCCCCGCAGGAAGGTGGGTCGTCCACGAAAAAGACTGTGAGAGTCAGCAGAACATCACCATCTCCCAGGTCACCTGGCCTGGCACCTGGCCCTCTGGCCCAATAGCAGCACATGACATTCTCTGCCACATGGACTTGCTGGTCACTGTCTGACCTATGTTGACGAAGACTGTGGCATGGACTCTGACATTTTGCTACGACAAGGATACCAACTCCCCCAGTGAACTTTGGATTCTACACTCCCGCTGTGCACCTCTTGTCATCCCCACAAACCCGTACCCCACCACAAATAAATTAATCACACTTACAAGATGATGCCGTGATTCTACATTATTACAATACATGTGTGTGTCGTACAGTCAAAGCATGCCTGATCTCAGAATTAACTCCAACCATCCAAACCGTGGGGTCGCAGTCTTGCCCAGGACACACATGGGTCCCAATGTCTCATCTGATACAGACATGGAGTACCAAACTCACCTGTGCTGGGCCCAACCAGCTGAGTGGTTCCCGCACAACTGTGGCTACAGACACATTCAGGGGAGCAACAGTCATGCGCAGAGGTCAGGGATCATGTTGAGTGACCTGGCTTGCCGCTCCCAGGTATGTCTAGACATGTGTCCCTACAATGTGCAGCATGCTTGCGTCAGGCGGATGTTGAGAATGGTGGCTAGGCCAAGGTTGGATGCATGGAGATGCCAGAATGCAGTTTAGGATCACCGTGCCACATGGTTGTGTTGGGGTTGTGGGCTGCATCATGAGTGTGGGCGTGGATCTAGAAGGTCATCCTGCAGCTGGCTGTGAAACATTCCCCCCATCCCGTTAGGACGTTGATGTGGCCTGGTTGCCCGACGCAGTAGCAGAGCTGTGCAGATGCACTCCGGATATGGACAAGTACCATGGGAGTCGTGAGGCACATGTCCGTAGACTGCAGGGTAGGATTCGACACGGATGTTGTAGTTGCCCTGGGGGATGGTCTCTCTTGCCTTGAGGTGGATGGAACTGTGCATCTTGTGCATAATACAGTTCCCACTCCCTGACAAACCCCTAGCATCTTGTCACTCTACACATAGACACATATGCACCACCTATGAAAACTATGCCAGACCTGCGGCACGCACAGTGGCAACAGGGCACCATTGACAGGGAAGAGGCACCTTGGAGACAGAGGGACAAATTTATTAGTCATGTGTGTTGGAATGACAATGATACTCTGTCAACACATACACAGGTCATGTGGATGTACATGTGGGAGCAACACTGGCACCCCCCATTGCAACACAGATGCTGGCATCCCATTGACCTGGCACACAAGTGACGGATAACAGCTAAACACCCCCTGCTGCCACGGAGAGGCCGCTATACACCATTGAGGCCCTGATGGGGCAATCACACACCATGTCAACCCGGTGCAACCTGTATGTTTCCGAGGCCAGTGTTACACACAATGATGGCCTCATCACAATCCCCAATCCCCTGCCACATGACAGTCACCAAGTCTGAGCATGGCTCCAGGTGAAGCCTGCCCCATGTCATGTTCCCCATGTAGGATCACCATGTATGCAAATGGAACACACATGAACCGGAGAAGTGCACACAGACTACAAACAATTCACACACCCAAAACGACGTGAGGCATCCCTTACCCTGAGGAGATTTCAACACTTGCCCGTGCATGTGACGCTGAATCAGCACATGTCGCTGTGTTCATGAGGAGTAGCAGGAGCACAACAATGCCACCAGCAGACAGCATGCACATGGACCTGTGGAAGAGAGACACACAAGGATTCAGCACAAAGGAGCACATCCGCAAGCATGTACTTAACACGTATCATGTTGTTAACATGACAGGTGACAATGATGACCCTCAGACAACATCCTTCCATTGCGCCATCACTTGAGTGACACTTCAATACACACCACTGACTCACTTGGCAGACATGCAGATGGACACACACATTGCAACACATGCCACACACGGCCCAATGCGTGCACACTCAGACACTGGAACTCACCACTAAGCAAAGAAGTTGCGTATGAGCCGACTCCGCATGTCCTCCACAGCCTCCTCCTCCTCCACATCACTTGCCCCGTCACCAAGCCCTTCATCCTCCACGGGTGGATGGTCCTGGTCATCTTGATCCAGTATGAGTGGGACAGCTTCCTCCACTGCCATGTTGTGCAGCATGCAGCAGACGATGATGATCTTGCACACCTTCACCGGGGCATATGGGAGTGCTCCGCCGGTCTTGTGGAGGCACCGGAATCGGCTCTTCAGAAGTCCAAACGTCCTCTCAATGACTCTCCTGGTCCGCCCATGTGCGTTGTTGTAGCGGTGCTCGGCAGCCGTGCTGGGGTTGCGGACAGGCGTCATCAGCCATGGCATGTTGGGATAGCCAGCGTCCCCTACAAGGAAACATCATGGACAGAAGTGTGTCAGCACAGGCAGTGAGATTGGAAGATGACGCCAAACACTGAACTGCCAGAGTCTACCCACCAACAATACATGCTCGCTCGTTCCGCAGCTGCAGCATCATTTCTGGCACCCTGCTACGCCTCATGATGAAGGCATCGTGTGCTGATCCTGGAAAGCGAACACAGACATGTGAAATCACCATGTTGGACAGACACACCACAAGGGCATTAATGGAGTGATAATGTTTGCGATTCCTATACACCACCTCCTGTGCCTGTGGTGGTACCAACGCAACATGTGTCCCATCTATGGACCCAATGACATGGGGCATCCCTCCCAGGGCATAGAACTCACGCTTGACATCTGTCAACTGCTCACGATTTGGGAATTTAATGTACTCATCCAGGTGAACCAACATGGCCTCTAAGAAATCATGCAGAACACGGCTGAACATCGTCTGGGACATGCCCCCGACATCAGCAATGGTATGTTGGAACGTACCCGTGGCAAGGAAATGTAGGGCTGCCATCACCTTCAACTTGGGTGTCAGTGCACTTGGATACCTGTGGCGCGGGAGGAGTTGTGCTTCCAGCCGGCCAGTCAACTCATCAATCAACCGTTGGCTGAATCTGTAGCGGCGTATACAGTCCCGTTCATGCAGGGCAGCAATGTCTGGCATACGTCGAGGGAGAGGCGGAGCCCTGCAGTGAAATGGAAGGAACACCTAAGAGTGAGCACTGTACAACAACATCGTCAATGCACTGAGCACATGTTACACAGCCAATACACATATGCCACGTTGTGAGTCAGGTCTGTGCCACAGTTCCTGGACACGTACGCCAGTCAGGTTACACTCCTACCAAGGGACAGCCACTAACGGAGGGGGGCAAGATCACGATGACATGGCATGAGACTAGCTGTGGGCCAGTGTAAGTGAACATGCACACGCATCACAGGATTCACAGACATCCACACATGTGCAGAAGTAGTATGCGTATGGTACAGACAGGTAGTTGGATGCGATATGCACTGGTCACATGTCATAGGAATAGGACAGGCCACACACATTGCCTTTGAGGAGTACATGTCGAGACAGAACATACATAGGGAGCATGTGGATATGTACTTGTGTTGATACTCCGTGTAGTTGGATACATACACACCTCATGGCAAATCACATATGTGGGCTGGTGTGCGGAACAGTGTGCCATGCCCATCGACACACAGACACATGTTGGCAGCAGCAACTGCTGACGCATTGAACCACACACCTACAGCAAAATCATGGAAAGACATGCCACACACATGACATGGTTGCAGCATGCAACGCAGCCATACACGTGTCATATGTAATATTCCGTGTACCTGGCATCAGGGGACAGGTGCGGGTGTCCGTGACTGGGACATGCAAGTGACTCATGGCTCCACTAGTGTGTACGACATGCACACATGTCAAAGGAGTGCAGGGGATGTGTGGTACAATGCGCACCATCACACACGACATGTGTACACAGCTCATCGTACATGTGCTTTGCCCACACCTCAGGGGTAAAGTGCCACATCACATCCTGACACACCTGTGTCACACACAGGTGGTATTGCACAGACAATGCATTTGTGTCCACCCTTGGCAATACCTGTCCGCTCCATTCCTGTCTGTGTGCCGCCTGTCACCACTGACAGTTGTTATACGCACCGTACATACGCTCGGAGCGCGTGTATAGGGTCCCTGGGCCAATATTGCCGCTGGCGTATGCGTACGCCACAGTAGTACGGACTGTACACGCGCTTGTGCGGTCCGGATCACAATATGGGCGCTGGCGTATGCGTACGCCACAGTAGTACGGACTGTACACGCGCTTGTACGGTCCGGATCACAATATGGGCGCTGGCGTATGCGTACGCCACAGTAGTACGGACTGTACACGCGCTTGTACGGTCCGGATCACAATATGGGCGCTGGCGTATGCGTACGCCACAGTAGTACGGACTGTACACGCGCTTGTGCGGTCCGGATCACAATATGGGCGCTGGCGTATGCGTACGCCACAGTAGTACGGACTGTACACGCGCTTGTACGGTCCGGATCACAATATGGGCGCTGGCGTATGCGTACGCCACAGTAGTACGGACTGTACACGCGCTTGTACGGTCCGTACTACTGTGGCGTACGCATACGCCAGCGCCCATATTGTGATCCGGACCGCACAAGCGCGTGTACAGTCCGTACTACTGTGGCGTACGCATACGCCAGCGCCCATATTGTGATCCGGACCGTACAAGCGCATGTACGGTCGGTATCACTGCTTGTGGGGTGCCCTAGGGCGTGGAACGCACCGTACCTGTGTGTAAATGTATGAAAACACATAGGGGACACATGAGGGACAAGTATAAGGGCCTAAATGCCTGATGGTTGCCATGGAGACTGAGTTAAATTTTTGAATTTGAGCACCAGGTGCACAGCAGAAGTCAGTTTGAAAGAATCTACATTGTTGCAATGTGGATGTTGACTTGACATCATTATCAAAACTGAAACCATGCAAAGCCACACACTGGGGTAGGTTTGAAGGGATTGGATGAAACGTAGGATGCTAATGTGACTGACCAATCAATCTGTACTCCTATACATGAACAGGCCAGCCAGGCATATATAAGGCAGCCAGGTCCCATGAGAGAGCACTTGCCTGCACATCCATTCATCCATGACCACTGCTGCTGATAGTGATTCCTCTGGCACCATGTCCAGGACTGTGGAGAGGTCACAGCCATTCACCCAGGAGGAGAACCTTGCCCTGATAGATGTGATCCTCCCACAGTTCCAGAGCCTGTATGGTCGACCAGGGGTTCAGGTGAGTGCAGACTCCACTAGCTTAGACTGTGCCCCTTTTGTGTGACAGTGACTTCTGGCATTGTGTCCATGTGTGACAGACATGCACTGTTGTTTGGAGTGGGTCCCAGGGTGTGGAAGGCCTCATGTCACCCATGCAGAGCATGCTGTGTTTCCTGTGTGCACTCCTCACTTGCATAGTGCCTACTGTGACAATGAATGCAAGGTGCATGCCACATTCTGCCTGCATACTCCTCCTGGGGATGTTGTTTCCACAGTCCTGATGTGATCCTGTGTTCCCCCCAGTGTGACAGGTGTCAGTACCCATGGATGTGTGTTTGTTCAGTGTACCTGTGCTGTGAGTGTCCAAAGGCCGTGTTCGTCCCCTGCACATTGGTGTGTGTGTTAGTCCCCTGTCATGTGGGTGAGTGCATATGGGGAGTGTTGCACACAAGCAGCATGAGGGATGGATATGGCCTGGCCATCGGATGTGAGCAGGGAGCAGTGCTGTGTGCATGCCGTGCTGAGCCAGCCCCACACCTGTGACACCCCCGTCTACTGGCACATGGGCAGAGTGAGGTGTGTACCCGCAGTTGGCAATGCCATGTGATTGTCCTGTACCTGTGTGTGTCTGTGTACTCTGCTGAGGTAGCATCAGTGTGCTGGGGCAGGTGACTGCTGTGAGGTGCTGTACATAATCCTGGTGTAGCCTGTGAGGCACAGTGTGATCCCTGGTCAGTGAGTGTGTGGTACCCCTCATGCCACCCGTGTGCTTCCACTGGCACGTAGTGCATTTGGCCTTCCACAGTGGATAATGTCCCTATGACAAAGGTGCAATTAGTTGCATGCATACCATGGCCTGTTCATAATGAGGATTGTTCTATATGTGTGTCTCTGTGTCTTTGCTCATGTGGATTAATGTATTCTCTCTTTTGGATCCTCACAGGTAGGCGCCATTGCCAAGGGGGAGATCTGGAGGGAAGCCGTCAGTGCCGTGAGGGGTACAGAGGGTCGGAGGCGGAGCCTGTCTCAGGTGAGGAAACGCTGGCAGGACATCCGGTGCTGGACGAGGAGGATTGCACGGCTCCTGCTGGGGGACTCACCTGAGAGCCGTAAGAACCGTGGCCGCCGTCGTCTGACCCACATCCAGAAGCGTGTGCTGGCGGTGGTCTTCCCCGATATGGACAGGCGCCTACAGGAGAGGCAGCAGCAGGAAGGGGGTAGGTACATGTGTGTCAGTTGTGTGTCCCCAGCCAATGTAAGTGTGCAGTTGCATGGATACACTGCCAGGGTTTGATTGTGCAGTGTGTCAACTTCTCCACAAAGTAGCACAGTGCTGTTCTCACTCCCTCCCTTCCCCTCCTTGCAATGTGTTCCCTGGTCTGTCGCCACTCTTGCACACGGTTATTTAGGCAGGCAGTTCATGCAGGTGCCCTATGCTATCAGCATCATGTGTGGGGGTGATGTGCCACAGGTATGGGGACCTTGCGTGTGCCATGGCCAATTTCAGTCATTGTGGTGTCCATGTCACTTGGCACTGATTGTGAATCACGACATAGGGGTGTGTCTCCAAAATGTACAGCCTTCCAGCATGCATGTCCAATTGTGTGCCCTCTGACATGATGTGCCTGAGTGGGAGGCCTGCTAAGTGCAGGGACGGTTGCTTAATTTGCAGTCATGTCCATCCTGGACCATGGAGGAGTGTGGGCACTACTGTGCCCTGGGGCACCTCTTCCTAGGTATCATGTGCGTCATCCAACAATATGGCCATTCACTGTGTCTTTGCCATGGGTTGCGTAGGGTGGCATTGTACCCTGGGCTCAACTGTTAGGACCTACAGGTTGCTACATGTGTCCACTGTACAGGGGGACCCATTTTGCTTGTGCATACTCACAGTGGGCATTACCTGTGTGTGTTGTTGAGACAATCTGATGATGTTTGCCTGTCAATGATGTGTGGACATGGCCACCAGGGGCTGTGTGTGTACAGTCATGAATTAGTGGAGGCCATGTGTTTCCATCCCAGAGTAAGAGGTGTACATACTTTCTCCGTCTCAATGAGATTGTCTCAGGTGTGGGTGGTTTGTGCGTACAAGGCCTACATGTCAGAAGCTTCATCCTCCTTGCTGGGTTTAGCCTGTGTGTGATGTTTGACTGGACATACGCTCAAGGTGCAGTGACCCTGTCATGTGTGGCCTGGTTTCATGTATTGCCTTTGCAGCATGCGGCAAGAGTAAATGGATATGATTCATGCTCATCCCTTTTTGACGACGCAGTGTGGTGCAGGTGCTGTGCACATTTGTCCCCAGAGGCTGGCTCCTCTCTAAAATTTCAGGTGCAGTGATTTGCTGTTGTGTCATGATCTCCATTGTGTCTCAGTGGCATGGTGGGTAGAAAAACTGTGTGTTCCATGGCCTACGTGTGTACATTGTTTTGTAGGTGTTACTCCTGTTGCTTTTCAGGCTATGCAATGTGACCTATGTATATTTGACTCATGTGACATAAGTGTACAGGTGTCTGATTTTCTCCTGTCTCTTCACCTTGCCCACAGCATCGCCGGGGGACACGGAAGGAGACACTAGCACGGACCGGGAGGAGAGATTGAGCACCAGTACCAGCAGTGCTGTCCTGTCTGGCACATGGAGTGGCACGGAGGCCGAAGGGAGTGAGGCGGAGGACCTGTTGACTGCCAACACAGACTATGACGCAGACGGGTCCGAGGCTGAGCTCCCAGAGGTTGCGGAGTCTGCCCCCCCAGCTGATGGCAGCCCTCCACATCCCCCCGCCACCTCAGGTTCCATCACCGGCCTCCCACATGCTCGTGGCCCTTCCCTCCGTGCTCGGTCCCCACATGTCTCCTTCCTGCCAGGCACCGCACCCCCTGCCCCTGTCACCACTGCTGCGGTGAGTGCGGAGTCTGTGGACATCCTGAGGCAGTTGCAGGTTGGTCAGACTGCGATGCTAAATGTCCTCCATGCCCACACCCAGGTGCTGACCCAGATGGAGGCATACATGGAGGGCATGTCGGCTGCGCAGTCTGACCAACGGCAGTTGCTGAGGTCCATAGACTCCACACTGACTGCAGCACTGGATCTCCTGCAGCGCTGCGTAACACCCCCTACCCCTGCCCCATCCACAATTCCCACTCCCGTGCCTGTCCCACGCACATCCAGACGTCAGCGTGCACGCACCCCAACAGACACAGGCACCACACCACCAGGGAAGTCGAAGCGCACACCTCCTGTCACGCACACACAGGGTGAGGAAGGCACACCCACTGGGTCGGGGGGGAAACGTAGAACACGCAGCCACAGTGGGAGTCCGCATTCCACACAACCCACTCCCTCCAAATCCACTCCCCTTAGCTCTCCTGGCCAACAGTCAGTGACAGCATCATCCACTGCGAGTGTGCCCCCCAGCCCCAGGATGACACCACCCCGCAAGCGGTGGAGGCGGGACCCGGCCAGGGGAGTTGAGTCCCCCACCCTGTCCACACCCTCCCCCAGTGGCGCTGCGACCCATCCCTTTGCCCCCCCCCCTCCTTGGGGCCTGTGGTTGGATTGGGTACGGGGGAGTCGCTGGGGGAACTTGCCGACGTGTGCAGCGCCATTCTGTCCTCCACCTTTGGCGCTGGCACCCCCCCTGTGGCAGATTCATCCCTCCCTGCACCCACAACACCTACCCTTTCCCCTCCTGTCCCTGCGGTGCCTGTTTCCACCCTCCCCCCTGATGCCCCCTCTTCTGTGGATGAAATGGACTTGTGAACTGTGCAGGCAAGCTAGGGGACACACGTCCCGATGTGTACCCCCCCCCCGGACATTGCTGCTGGGCTGGCCCATGGCCCTTGTACATAGTGGACATTTTCTCTGATATATTTTCCTGCTGAATAAAGCCTTTTCTTTTTGTTTTGCACACTGATGCTTTCCTGGACTTGCTGTTGGTGCTGGTGCTCCCTGCGTTGGGGTGGTGATAATGTGTTAGGGGTCTGTGAAATGTTGGAGTGTGCTGCTCATGGGGTGTACCCTGCCATCTGCGTGCCATCACAAAGGTCTCTGCAAATGGTATTTGGTCATGTTTGCTCTCACTGTATGGTGACATTGTCCCAAGGTGTGTTCCATCCTCTGTGGCCCAGGCCATTTTTCCTGCAGGGTGTCTCCCAAATGCTGTGCTGTGCTGTGTCTACATTTCCTGGATGTGTGAGGGTTGCCTTTCAATATAGCCATGCTGGCTCAGCGATGGCTCCGCCTGCATCTGGGGTATCACCCTTGTAGGTCACTGAACTTGTTGATGGGGTATATTGTCCGATGTCTGGGCACTGCTGGGAGTGATAGGTACACACCCCTCCTGTGTCTGGGCACTGCTGGGAGTGATAGGCACACACCCCTCCTGTGTCTGGGCACTGCTGGGAGGACCCTGCACCCACCCCTCCTGTGTCTGGGCACTGCTGGGGGTGTTTTGCACACCCCATTCTTATAGCAGGTTCGGTGCGTACATGCACGGGTGGGGGTTGGGTGCGTACATACACGGGTGGGGGTTCGGTCCGTACATACACGGGTGGGGGTTCGGGGCGTACATACTCTGCTGGGGTGGGGGTTCGGTCCGTACATACACGGGTGGTGGTTCAGGGCGTACATACTCTGCTGGGGTGGGTGTTAGGTGCGTACATACACGGGTGGTGGTTTGGTGCGTACATACACGGCTGGGGTGGGGGTTTGGTGCGTACATACACGGCTGGTGGTTCGGTGCGTACATACACGGCTGGGGGGGGTTCGGGGGCGTACATACACGGGTGGTGGTTTTGTGCGTACATACACGGCTGGGGTGGGGGTTCGGTCCGTACATACACGGGTGGGGGTTCGGGGCGTACATACTCTGCTGGGGTGGGGGTTCGGTGCGTACATACACGGGTGGTGGTTCGGTGCGTACATACACGGCTGGGGTGGGTGTTAGGTGCGTACATACACGGGTGGGTGTTAGGTGCGTACATACACGGGTGGGGGTTCGGTCCGTACATACACGGGTG
This sequence comes from Triturus cristatus, assembly GCF_964204655.1. Taxonomy (NCBI): domain Eukaryota; kingdom Metazoa; phylum Chordata; class Amphibia; order Caudata; family Salamandridae; genus Triturus; species Triturus cristatus. The sequence goes on along the minus strand of NC_140591.1, from coordinate 1,205,552,500 downwards.
GGGGTTCGGGGCGTACATACTCTGCTGGGGTGGGGGTTCGGTCCGTACATACACGGGTGGGGGTTCGGGGCGTACATACTCTGCTGGGGTGGGTGTTAGGTGCGTACATACACGGGTGGTGGTTTGGTGCGTACATACACGGCTGGGGTGGGGGTTTGGTGCGTACATACACGGCTGGTGGTTCGGTGCGTACATACACGGCTGGGGGGGGTTCGGGGGCGTACATACACGGGTGGTGGTTTGGTGCGTACATACACGGCTGGGGTGGGGGTTCGGTCCGTACATACACGGGTGGGGGTTCGGGGCGTACATACTCTGCTGGGGTGGGGGTTCGGTGCGTACATACACGGGTGGTGGTTCGGTGCGTACATACACGGCTGGGGTGGGTGTTAGGTGCGTACATACACGGGTGGGTGTTAGGTGCGTACATACACGGGTGGGGGTTCGGTCCGTACATACACGGGTGGGGGTTCGGGGCGTACATACTCTGCTGGGGTGGGGGTTCGGTCCGTACATACACGGGTGGGGGTTCGGGGCGTACATACTCTGCTGGGGTGGGTGTTAGGTGCGTACATACACGGGTGGTGGTTTGGTGCGTACATACACGGCTGGGGTGGGGGTTTGGTGCGTACATACACGGCTGGTGGTTCGGTGCGTACATACACGGCTGGGGGGGGTTCGGGGGCGTACATACACGGGTGGTGGTTTGGTGCGTACATACACGGCTGGGGTGGGGGTTCGGTCCGTACATACACGGGTGGGGGTTCGGGGCGTACATACTCTGCTGGGGTGGGGGTTCGGTGCGTACATACACGGGTGGTGGTTCGGTGCGTACATACACGGCTGGGGTGGGTGTTAGGTGCGTACATACACGGGTGGGGGTTTGGTGCGTACATACACGGCTGGTGGTTCGGTGCGTACATACACGGCTGGGGTGGGGGTTGGGTGCGTACATACACGGGTGGGGGTTCGGTCCGTACATACACGGGTGGGGGTTCGGGGCGTACATACTCTGCTGGGGTGGGGGTTCGGTCCGTACATACACGGGTGGGGGTTCGGGGCGTACATACTCTGCTGGGGTGGGTGTTAGGTGCGTACATACACGGGTGGTGGTTTGGTGCGTACATACACGGCTGGGGTGGGGGTTTGGTGCGTACATACACGGCTGGTGGTTCGGTGCGTACATACACGGCTGGGGGGGGTTCGGGGGCGTACATACACGGGTGGTGGTTTGGTGCGTACATACACGGCTGGGGTGGGGGTTCGGTCCGTACATACACGGGTGGGGGTTCGGGGCGTACATACTCTGCTGGGGTGGGGGTTCGGTGCGTACATACACGGCTGGGGGTTCGGGGCGTACATACCAGGGTGGGGTGGGGGTTCGGGGCGTACATACAAGGGTGGCGCTTGGGTGCGTACATACACGGGTGGCGGTTCGGGGCGTACATACACGGGTGGGGGTTCGGGGCGTACATACACGAGTGGGGGTTCGGGGCGTACATGCACGGGTGGGGGTACGGGCCGTACTTCCACGGGTGGGGGTACGGTCCGTACATACCCCTGCCCACGCTCTGCGTGCCTGGGTACGGGCCGTACCCATGCCTTTGGTGGGTGGGTACGGTGCGTCCCACCATTGTTGCGGGGCCGTGGGGTCCGCACCGTACACAGGCCTTGGGGGCGTGGCTACGGGTCGTACCACGCGTACCCCTACATGACCCCAGCAATGCTGGTACGAGCTGTACCAAGGCCTTTCTGACGTGGGTACGGGCCGTACCGCTATTGTTGGAGTGACGTAGGGGGACGCGTGGTACGTTCCGTACCCACGCTCTTGCGGCCTGGGTAGGGTACGTACCGGTTCGCGTGACCATCCACTTCCGTTGTGGCGGACGCTTGCGTTGCTGGCCTCGCCCCCACCCCCTGGAAGTGACCAGGCCCTGATGGTCAGGTATGTCCAGGCCATGTGTGATTTGGTACCATGTGTTGGTGTTGTGTGTCCTGCCCCTGCCCCCCCCTTTGCCCCTGGTTGTTGTGCTGACCTTCTGCGGCGTCTGCGTCGGTTCCTGTACGCCAGGTGGACTGCTAGGAGGGCAGGGATGGCACGTAGGTTCGGGTCCATGTCTGTTTGTCGCGTCCAGCTGCTCCTTGCGTGTGTCGTCCTGATTTCCCGGCAGTTTTTGGCAGCCGGTAAATATTTTCCGTGCGGGATGACGTCGGTTCGAATCGTACTTCCTGGTTCGTGAAACGTAGGCTGGATGCGTACCGACGTCACGTCGGCTCCTTTCAGGATCGGAATTGTGTTTAGTTTCTGTTCGGTCGGTGTTTTGTTCGAATCGTACGGAAATGGTGTTTCCGTATGAATCGTACTTGCATTTTCGGATGGATTTCGCACCGGGTACGAGTCGGACGGAGAAAAGGCTCCGTCCGACGGTTCGTACCCGGTTTTTACCGGATCGGAATTGGCACCACAATGTGTGAGGAATTGGGGTTGAAGTAGTAGTGGTTTTTTTAGTACGTGCTATAGTTCTTTTGAGTGAAGTTACAGATGGCATTTGTGTAGTAGCAGTTTTAGGAATTTTGGGAAGCTGCTCTTTTAAAATTACACTAGTAGGTTTTTGAGAACTTGTGCTAGCTTCCTTTATAGTTTCTAAAGCAGATCTGACTTCGATTTCAGTAATGTTTGGTGGGTGGTTATGTTCTCTAGTGTATAATACTGTTGTTTGTCGTGTTGTAGCACGCCCATAGCACTTATTAGAGTAGTATTTAGTGCATTTCCAGTTAACTTTTAAACCATACACTTTTTCCTGTGTGTAAGTGTATCCCATATAGCATAGTAACATTTTTCCCTTCTGGCTTGTTATGAATTCAGCTCGTTCAGTCATTTTGATGTAGCTTTATCTATGAAAAATATATATTATAGTTATTATATATGATGTTATATTAATTTTCAGTAGAAAAAAACAAGATTTAGTTACTATATACTTACAAAGTTGGTTTTGATGTGTTTGAGTAGAATGCTCTTGATTCTTTATTTGTGGGATTTTCCTGTAGTATTTTCTTTGTCTGGAAAAGAAAAGGAAATGTGTTGTAATAATTGTTTCTATATTTTTATAGGGAATGGTTAGGGGATTTGCAATTGGGATTTAATTAGGGTGGTATTTTAATCTATTAGTTGATTTTTGGTTGTGAAATACTTACTTTTTAGTTGTATCTTTTTTGGTGCTGTTCTGTATTTTCTTAGTTTGTTTTGGAGTTTCCTGTAGTGAAAACATGAAATAGAAAGAAGACATTAATTTATTTATAGTGTATGTATATTGTAATTACAATTTATTCGATTTGAGTCTTCATGAGAATAATATAGTTAACTTACTTTTGATAGTTTTAAACATTTCCTCTATGTTGATTTTCTTATATCTGTAGTTGCAATCCAGTAGATTTTCCTCTTCATTCAATTTTGTTTTTTTGGTTTTGGACTGTGAATGAAGTTGAACTTCTTTTTATAGTGCTTTTGATGTTGTAATATGTGTTTTATTGGTTAGTTTGAATTCGGAGTGTTTTTATTGGTTAGTTCAATTTTTTTTTTTTTTTTCTGGTAGTTAGTTTCCTAATAAGGAAAACGCTAATTAGTGGTTTTGTGGTGTATTATTCTATATGTATTTTTCTAAACATTATATTATGTATTGGATGCATAAATTGATAAAGTATAATTTAATAATATAGTTGTTTAATGTAGGAAGGTTGTTAATAATGTTTTAGTAAAGAGTTAATTATTTAAATCCATTTTTAAATGTAGTAAATATATAATTGTTTAATAATAATTTTGTGTAGAGATAAAAGACATTATTTGGTGTTTATGTTGTTTGATTTTAGGTTTTAATTAAATGTTATATAGTCGATATTAGTAAAATGGAGATATTTTAGTGGTCGATATTTTAGTTTACGATATTTTGTTATGAAGTATATGTATATTACTGAGCATCGATATTTTAGGCTTTCGATATTTGTGTTGGCGATATTTTGTGTACCTATATTTCTGTAGTTCGAAATTGTGTGTTCGATATTTTTGTAATGTTTTAAATAAGTATATGATGTCGATAATAATGTGATCGATTTTTTTGTATCGATATATTTGTAGGTCGATTTTTAGTCTTTCGATATTGTGTCAGTGATTCGCAATATAATAATAGGATTGGCCCCGGAACATTACCCACCAGTGGGCTCATTTAAATGAACGGTTGAGACCCCGCTTCATTTTTTTTCTCCATTTTTACCATCCGGTTCTGCTTTATTGAAACGATACGAGGTTTTTCTCCTCTTGCTTCAACAAGGCAAACAAGAATTTACTATCACAGGGTGCAACCAATGCTCCCGCCCTGTAATAGCAGACATAAATGTCCCGTGCTTGCACACCCCTGGACATTGTATGACCTGCGCCTGGGAGGTGGCGCTCCATGGGACCATGATGCTTTGTTTAATGCATAACTACAGAATTAGTATAAACGCATACTAACACAACTTGCAAACGTGTGGTACAGCAACCAGAGTGTAGTGAAGAGACAGAGGAAGCCCAAAATCAAAAAATATAAATCCTATCAGAGGTAGGAGCATATAGTTCGATCAGCCGACGACCCTGGGATGAGTAAAAACAGATTCACCAAGAAAACGGGTCTTCAGCACAACGCAAGCAAGCGCAAAATCTTGGTGAGTGCTGCCTTCCCTTCACCTTCTCCCGCTGGTCGCCAAATTTATGTAGTGAACAGGAAGACAGCAGTGGATCTGATAAGTTGATTTATTGCAGGAAAAGAAGACAGCTTAAACAGCCACCAATAGGACCAGACACCAAGGCATCCGTCTTCTCCAGCACCGTGTACAAACTCCCCAAGATTCCCCTCATGACACCCCTACATTCTAACATTACATACTTACATTATAGTATCATTACATACTAACATTGTACTATGAATTACATTGAAATAGTACAAAGAGCACATCACTTTACAGCAATGAGCTCACGGTTTAATCCCCGCGTCTTTAGACCAGTAGGGGTGAGTAGTTCGCTTCCCACTCCCTGTATAGTATAAACGCATACTAACACTAATTACAGTTATACTACAGTGGCCAGTATGCTACAGCGCCCACAGCCTATCACTTTACAACAATCAGCTTGGTTTGATCCCCGAGTCTTCACACCGGTAGGTGTAGTACTTCGCTTCCCACTTCCGGTATAGTATAAACGCATGGTAGAGCTCAGTAGTTCGCTTCCCACTCCCTGTATGGTGTAAACCCCTACTAACACTACTTCCACAGGTATCCTACAAACACCAGAGCACATCACTTTACAGCAATGACCTCCCGGTTTAGTCTCTAGGTTTCATACCTGACTGTAGCAGCATCTCATCTCAGCACCATGTCACTCTGAGCAACACCGCATTTTCAGACCGGTAGGTGTGACTACTTCGCTTCGCACTCCCCCACAGAGGTTACAGTGCTCCTATCCTCCTGTTTCCTACTCTTTTTGCCCTTTTTCCCCCTTACTCACTTCAATTGAATCACAAAATGGCGGCCAACACTTCCTAGTTGCAACCGCTCACAGCGCTCACAACCAATAAGCAGCAAGCTTGTGCTTGAACGCCTCCTCCAATCAGATGGCAGAATTCCCAAATATCGATATCTGTAAATTTCAATATTTCTCCAAAACTACTGAACGGATTTACACCAAATAAACAAATGCGTGCTTTCTAGACCAAGACCCTTCTCCCTCCCAAATTTGGGTCAATTCCGTTCACCCATTCGACCTGTAGCCTTGTCTAAAGTTTTTTATGGAAATTAACATGGAGAAAACACGTTTTGGGACCCCCTTTTTTTCTCGACCCCCCCTTGACGAATCACCCCCAAACTTCCCACATAGGAGTTGATATGAACAAAGAATTAGTTTGGACAATTTCATGATATATATATATATATATATATATAGACATTATTTCTTTAGGACCCTGCCCCCACATTCAACTTAGGCTCAAGTTGTGGTGACCCTCCTCTTTATAATGTTTTTCATTCGATTAGACTGAATATATTTGGCAGATACTGTAAAAAAACTTAAAAACTTAAAATATCCAGTGTGCACATCCAAGATAGTTCTTCTAAGAGGATAAAGCCATTTTGTTGCTGAGATTGATTTAGAGGTGAGAGGTGAAAAACCAAGTCCAACCTTCTGTTCACCATAGACTTTGAAATGATTAGTAGTATTTGTCTGCAATGGAAGCCTCTATTTCATAAACGATCAAGAAGATGCCTTCCATGTCTTTATTTTATTTCATTTCTGTGATGGAGTACCAGTTACGATTCAATAGCCTGCACTGTTTATGTGTATTGTATCTAGGTTCCATGTGAAAGAGAGAGACTTAGGTAAATGTGCAATACATTTGGAAAAGGTAACTCGCCCAAATGAATACCAAATGATGATTATTTATCATGTGATGGCTGGAAGGGTCTTTACAGGTAAACTAAACTTCATATTTAATGTTTAAGTGATTATTCTGGATCATAAATGCTCTCATGTATCAATGGAATTATTACTTTGCTTAAATGCCCTTTTGTTAACTTACGTCTATCATCTTTATGTACCTCCTAACCCACTCAGTTTACCCAGACTAAATTAAGAGTCAATTGCTTTCCATTTTCTTGTTCAAATAATCAACCTCTTTTTGAATGATATAGAATCCGCAAGGACCAGTAACAAGAGCCCGAAGACGGACCAATGCCTATCTACTTCTCTGGGAAATAAGAGGAGTCAAACAGGCCTAAACTTGTGGACTGGACAGAGGTGTGTTTATTAGGAAAATACAGACTAGTGGATCAAGTGGCAAATTCTAATTAGTTGGTTGTGATGTGGAAATGTCTCAAGCACAGTTAAGTTTTATTGTTTGTGTGATCAGCCAGGCACAGCTAATTATTGGGTTGTCTGTTAATGGTACAAGATTGTCTCTTAGTTATTAGTACACCCCTGCACTGCCTGTGTTCCGCCTTCAAAGTCATCATTCACAATGCTTAACTTGACTTTCAGTAGTATTATTATTATATGTTTGCATTCCACGGGACTTTTTCATTTCTGCAAATAACTTCCATTTTGCTCGTGCTTTCCAGTTCAGACCTATACCCAAGACAGGCAATGCCAGAAGAATGCAAATGCTCTGCCTATTTGAATACAGTATATTTTTTTCTTTCATAATACATATTTCTGGAATGTGTGGGTCCCTATTTTACATTTTCCCAAACTAGGTAACAAACTAGGTAATAATTAGCTAACTTGGGAGTCTAAGGGCTGTTTGAGTTTGGTTCCTAGACAGTTATCTTCCTTTGGCTGTTTTAAGAACATCAATCAGAATAAGAAGAATCTTGTTTTTCCCTTCATGTCTTCCCTGTCTGCAGTGGGCCACCTCAAGCATTAAGACCCTTTGGAAAAAAAACTTTCTTAAGGTATTGGGCTGGTTGGGGAAGGAGCAGTCATCATTTTTTCTATCAGATAAGTAATAAAGTTCTAAGAACAGGAAAGAGGGATTTTGTTTATGCTATGTGTTGGCAGACACTGTTAATTGTTAATAGTTATATAGGGTTGTGCAAGGGCAGTAAGTATACAACTATTACTGATGGAACGGTGGGTGCAGCTCAGTCTGATCCAGCACTAAAGGGAGGAGGGATGGGAATGCTCATGGGTAGTTTTCCAACAATGATTGTAGTCCGGGTGGATTGGAGGAGGTATTATAAGGACACCTACATAACCTGACAAAGGAGTGAGGTTAGGTAGAGAAAGACTGAAGAGAGGACGATGGGGATGGACTCAGTTGGACAACTGCTTTGTGATGGGCCAGATGGTGGCCTGTGTTATTACAATGTGAGTGAAGTTTCTCTTTAATTAATAGGATGTTAGACTAACAAGTAATGCATTCTAGTAAATTAAAAAGACACTTTAAATTCTTTTTATTTCGGTTAATAAAAAGCTACAAAAGATAGAGCCACACGAGTCGTAATTGAATACATTATGAGCTAAAAGCAACATTAAAATGGTGAATGGAACAATTTGAAGATAAAAAATGGCTATGATTGGCATAATAATAACAACGTGCAAAAGAGCATAAATGATACAATTCCCAGGTAGGCCATAGTTGTGATGTCTCCAGCAATACAAGGCAGGGCAATGAAACCACATAACTAAAGTGCAAGAGCATTCGCATATATTATTTGGGACAGTCACCATGTTTACAACCCAAAGATAGGGCGGCAATTCCTAAAAGCCCCTTTTTCCCTTAAAAGCACTCTTATTCATAGTCAGACAAATGAAAGAGTTAAAATGCATAATATAATACTAAAAGGACAACTATTTACAATATAAAATAGTTGCAGCATTGGGGATTAATCCTCACTCGGCTGGACGTCGCATTTTCCATTTTAGCTCTCAGGACCCGACAAGGAAGTTAGCAGTGCCCTCCTTCTAATCACCCAAATGTTGCCTAGAAATGTTGCAGTTGTGCAAGTTGAAGAACCAGAACCTTTTTGGACCTGGCGGCGCAGGATACGCGTTAATCTCCTGGGTTCTCCTGCTTCAGCTAACAGAGACACGGGGACACTCTGTCGGCGTAAAAGATCATATTTTATTAGCTGCAGCTAGTACAGTTGTCCTAGAAGTACACACGGTATGTTCTCAGGAGACTGCCACTTCACTCTGTGGCCACAATCTTATATAGTACGTAGATAACATATACATTAACCAGAAACACACCCAATACATACATGAAGAACCAATAAGGAAGGTTTTGGAAACAAAACGTAGCCAATAGAAAAGGTTTAAAAATAAGGTATCGAGTAACTCGAAGAAGCCTCTCCTCCAGCGGTGTTTGCCATCCCTCCCACAGGTTAAGGTATTAACATGTTTGTTTCGTTAACACAAGGGGCACTGTTCCTGTATGCGGGGTGCAAAAGTCACTCACGCATGAGGGTGCAATTAGTCACCCGTGCAATGAAAGAAAAGGGTGTGGGGATAGAAGAAAGAAATTAAGATATCCTAGGTAAAAATGGGGGCCCATTCATGAAGTGGAACTACCACTTATACTCTGTTGCTCTCACACACCCCAAGGGGTGTCATGCTTCATCATCGGGCTGTTGCTCCTCGTGGGGCCGGCGCTGCAATTCCCCACGGGTCCCCCGAAGGGTCTCTTTATCGGAGATCTTTTTAGGCCTGCCGGATGGTGCATGTGGGTGTGTGGGGTATGGGTCCAATTGAGGGTGAAAGAGGTGCGTGCAAAGTGGTGAGATATTTAATAAAGGGTAGACATGCAGCAAATGTATGGATAGTAAACCCTTGGCAGATTGCCTGCTAATTAAAAACTTGCCCCGGAAACACACTATGTCCGGGTGTCAAAAGGTCATAGGTCGACATGTTTCGCGCCTGTGTCGCCTTAAGGGTCGTTGGCGCTTCTTCAGGACCAGAGCAATGATATATAAAGTGCACGTGATAAAAATTCAAAAACCCTCTAAATCAAAAAAAGGGGCGGGGCAGTAACCTGATTACCATTAGTACGGTTACAGCTGCATGGTGAAAGAACGCTCCTGATAAGAACCTAGGAGAAGGAACAGAAAGAGCAAATAAGAGCATCAGTAACAACTTGATGTCTCATAATGTGACACATCTGTATTCACATCAATAAAAACAATAAGCAAAGAAACAGGCACAGGGGGCATATAAGTACGTTCAATAGGGCAGTGGCCCAGTGTGGTATTATTGAAACACCATGCCATTTGATAATGTCAATATCGGTACCACTCGTAACCCTCCCAAGTAGGGATTATTCCTTACAGTAACAGCAGCTAGTAAAACGAATGTTGCTTTGCCTATTGGCGGTGCCGTGAGGTCATTGGTTATGAAAGGTGCTTACCTCATAATGTTATGAGGATACCTCCGCCGGCAAGAGCAGGGAATGCCCGCAACATTACTGGGCTGTAAAAAATGGAAATGGACACAGAGATGCAGGAACAGAAACCCAGCACAGACTTTCCTGAGCCAAACGCTCACCATGTCTGAATTAATGCCACGGGAATCTACTTACTGTTTCTCCGGGGGGCTGCCTCCTCTACACCTACCCCTTCCAAGTCACTGCCGGGAGTGAAACAGTGGCCGTGGAACTTGGTGCTAATAAAGAAGTGAGGTCAGGTGTGGGCGTATACAATTTCCGGGTTGTCCTCACAGATTAACATGGAGCGCGCATGCGCTCAAGCAGGGTTAAACAGCGCATGTGGGTAACAAGGGAGAAGATCTCTCGAGCACATGCGCAGAAGCCAGATGGTCAGCCGCATACCAAACTGGGCTAAGAAGTGGCTAAAAAATGTTTTCCTTTTGGCAAAGAAATCTTATTGGATCGTTGTCATAGCGATCACGAAATTGCCCACAAATTGAAGTGCCTGCTGACCACTGCCTTGTTACTCGCGCTAAATATCCTGCCGCAAGAACGCCGCTCCCACGTTGTTAATCCGGGAATACCCCGTGCTAAACAGAGTAAGAAGAAGGTCTGTGTTCCTAGGGTCGGTTCCTGGTGAATATACCAACTAAATCTTCTAAAGTTAAGTACATAGGGAGGTAATGGGTTGTGGTGGAGAGGTGTCTTTAGGGTAGTGACCCTTGCATACCCTCAAGACTAGTTTCTCATTTTTCAGAAAAAGGGGAGGGGGGAGTTTATGTAGATAAGACCCCTAATAAAGTAGCAATGTCTCGTGTGCCCGTAGAAATGGAAAGAGAGAAAGAGCAAATATAGTACTGGCCCTGGCCCCCCCCTCTTTTGATATGTTTAATTAACATGTTTGTAACTGGTTTGCAGTTGGCGAGACACGTTTGTGTGTTTTGGAGGACAGTTGTGAAACAAGAGAATACGAGCGGAGGACAGCAAAGGCCAGAAGATAAGATAAAGTCAGGAGAGAATAGTGTGAACCAACAGATAGTTAAGACAGGGATTAGAGGAACCAGACAGGGATTAGTGTACTCGGCCAGTCTCTAACACCAGCTTCGTAAACAGAGGCACAAGGGTATTTCGACACAATATTGCAGGAAAAGCATAAAAGACTTCGATCGTCGTGCTGCCTGAGTCAGGGCAACACAAAATGGCGGCAGAGCACAAAATGGCGGCTCAATGCGATCGTGATCGAAAATCGAATTTCCTCAAAGCGAATAAAGGTCTAGGGCCCGATTCACAGAACTAACTTAAGACAAAATCCTAAACTTACTACCATTTTGGTATTCACAGAAGGCACTTACTCATTTTGGTATTCACAGAAGGCACTTACTCATTTCGGTATTCACAGAAGTTAGTAGTCCTAAGTTTAGGACTCCTAAATGCCTTCTGTGAATACCGAAAGTCTGAAAATTTGGATTTTTCGCAGTTTAGTAGTAGTATAGTTAGGACTCCTAACTTTAGGACTCCTAAATGCCTTCTGTGAATACCGAAATTCTTAAAATTAGGATTTTTCTCAATTTAGTAGTCCTAAGTTTAGGACTCCTAACTTTAGGACTCCTAAATGCCTTCTGTGACTACCGAAAGTCTTAAAATTAGGATTTTTCGCAGTTTAGTAGTAGTATAGTTAGGACTCCTAACTTTAGGACTCCTAAATGCCTTCTGTGAATACCGAAATTCTTAAAATTAGGATTTTTCTCAATTTAGTAGTCCTAAATCTAAACTTAGGACTACTAAATTGAGAAAAATCCTAATTTTAAGACTTTCGGTATTCACAGAAGGCATTTAGGAGTCCTAAAGTTAGGAGTCCTAACTATACTACTACTAAACTGCAAAAAATCCTAATTTTAAGACTTTCGGTATTCACAGAAGGCATTTAGGAGTCCTAAACTTAGGACTACTAACTTCTGTGAATACCGAAATGAGTAAGTGCCTTCTGTGAATACCAAAATGAGTAAGTGCCTTCTGTGAATACCAAAATGAGTAAGTGCCTTCTGTGAATACCAAAATGGTAGTAAGTTTAGGATTTTGTCTTAAGTTAGTTCTGTGAATCGGGCCCCTAGCGTCTGATTTCAATATGCACAAGGCCTCTTTAGAGTTCCAGGTCCGAAGTTGTCTGCACACTGGAGCTAGCCATTTGCTCCTTGGTTTCGCACAAGCTGTGCAAGCTAAAAAGACATGGCCTATCGATTCATATGGGCAGTAACAGCAAGGACAGCCCTTAGGTTGAGATGTATCAATCTGCCAAGAATATGTAAATGCATTATTCGGAAAGCTACCATGCCTGAACTGGATTTACAATTTCCTATCGGATTGAACATTGATAATATCAATGTAGCTTTCCAAAAGACAATTGATTTTCAAGTCTATGAAAGCATCTGTTAGGCTACCCTGTTGGATTTTCAAAAGTCTGTTCTGCTCAACCCATGCCCAGTACAATAGCTTACAAAGATAACAGTTGGTTCTGTCGGGTATGAATAATTTCTTTAAACTGTTGAAGCACTCCTTGAGTTATTCACAAGAGAAGGCAATTAAATCAAAAACAATACACACAATGAGACCATAGAGGCTCCCATATTTTAGGGCAGGGCTCCCATTTTTTAGGGGAAGGCTACCGCCAAGCGAACAGGGGAGGAGGGAAGGCACAAAACTGGGAAAGACCAAGGGGTTGGAACAGAGGCAGGAACACACAGCAGGGAACATCGCGTGTCCGCTTCTACCAGCCGGAAACCCATGGAGAGATCTCCACTCGGAGACAAACTTACAGATGGTAGAAACCCAGAGAGGGAATCAGGAAACCACCCAGACACAAAGTGATCTTACCCTTTCCATCCCTGACAACAACACCAGCAACACTACAGTCATGCCCACTAATGAAGGGACGATGATTATCTTACACGACATTAACACTATCCCAACACAGATTGTGAGGGCTTGTCCACACGATACTCCCAATCGGAGTGAACCCATAATCAACTTGTCAGACCACATTATTTCGAATACTGAAAGAGATGTCCTTGCCAAAGGACTCTCATTTGTACCAACGGTTATACCAGATTCTTTTCAAGTTAAACTAGAGCTCCAGAAATTCTTTCGGAAAATCAGACTGAAATATTACTTTAGCAAAAACATCTACAATCCGAGGTCAACTGCCACCAACTTTAGACCTGTCTCTACCTTTACACCTGGTGCATACCTGATGAGTGAGAAGATACTGGCATTCGAGAAGATTGTTCTCCAGGAAACCATGCAACTCTGGGACACAAGGAGATATATACAATACAATATCACCAAGGAAGAAAGACTGGCATTGAACTCTTTAGGCAACAATAACTCTATCGTTATCAAAGCGGCAGACAAGGGCGGTGCTGTGGTACTGCAGAACACTAGCGACTATGTTGAAGAGATAGAACTACAACTGGGCATCTTGGAAAGCTACCAACCGATTCCACGTGATCCTACCCCTGTACTGAGATCATTGATAGAAAAACTAACCAATGATGGAATGACTGTTGGATTCCTGAGCCAGCATGAATATGACTTCCTTAACAAAAAAGAACCAAGAATCCCTACAATTTATACACTACCAAAAGTGCATAAGCGGCTAGTTAAGCCACCAGGCAGACCGATTGTCTCTGGGTGTGGTTCAATTTTGGAACCGCTGAACCAATTCATTGACCACTTTCTGCAACCTTGGGTCCCTAAAACAAAATCTTTTGTTAGAGACACCATGCACATCATACAACTCTTGGAGGGGCAGGCTTTTGACATGCACAATCAACTCCTCGTAACACTAGATGTATCCTCACTCTATACGTCAATTCCTCAGGATAAAGCTGTGAACATCATTAGAACAACACTGGATGAGCGGCAGAGACCACACTAGATCCCAACTGATTTTCTGACCTCACTCTTGGAGATCACCATGAAAAAGAACTACTTCATTTTCAAAAATCAATTTTACTATCAGTGCAAGGGAGTTGCGATGGGAGCCACCTATGCGCCGAGCCTGGCGAATATCTTCATGGACCACTTCGAAGAGGAACACCTGTACAGTCATGAAAATCCATACCTCAATCAGATTACCGTATGGAAACGTTATATTGACGATGTCATAATGGTGTGGTCCGGCGATACTGAACAACTCAATGAATTCCATGGTTGGCTGAATGCAAGAACACGTGACATTCAATTTACAATGACGAGCAACAACGAGTCGATAGACTTTCTGGACCTCACATTTCGAGTGGAAGAAGGTTTACTATACTGTGATCTCTATCGAAAACCAATGGAAAGAAATACATTACTGATGTATGACTCACATCACCCACGCAACCTGAGGGATAACTTACCTTACGGGCAATACCTCAGATTGAGAAGAAACTGCACCAGAAGAATAGATTTCTTCAAGGAATCAGAGACTCTCACAAGCCGTCTGAAGGAAAGAGGCTATCCGAATGGACTACTGAAACGAGCCACAAAACGTGCATGGTACTGTCCGTGTGACCAGCTCTTGGAGGTCAAAGTGAAGGACAGCAAGTCTGATAATGTGGTCTGCGTAACCACTTTTAACACCAAGAGTAATGACATTAAGAAGATCATAAAGAAATACTGGAACCTTGTGGCTAGCGAACTCAAGATCGAACAAGACCCCATCTTTGCCTTTAAGAGAGGCAAAAACATCAAGGACACCGTAGTCAGGGCATTTCTAGAACCCCCAAAGCAATTGGATCTTAGAAACTACCTTGGTCTTCCACCGGTGAGTGGACACCATAAGTGTGGGAATTGCAAAGCGTGTGACCATTGCCAGGAGGGGACGACATTTGCATATAACAACAGAACATACAAGCTACCGCATTTTACCAACTGCAACAGCTCCCATGTCATATATGCTATTCTCTGTCCCTGTGGTCTGACATATGTCGGTCAAACGATTCAGAAAGCAAAAGCTAGAATCCTACAACACATGAGCAGGATTAGATGCAGAGTGCAGGGTGCACCCATGGTTGACCACTTTGTTACACATAACCATCCTCCTGACAGCATAAAATGGTGGATTCTAGAGAAGATCAGTCCCAATGCAAGGGGTGGCGCGATTTCAGTGGCCCTTAATTACAAGGAATGCAGATGGATTCATTCGCTCGGCTCGGTACAGACCGGGCTGAACGAGATGAGGAGACTGCAAAACAAATGGGGCAACTTTAGCTACTTAGCCCAAACTGACCAAGTGCACTCTGAATGAACCACTCTATTTATATTGTGCACAGTAATTCTTAATCTTCTGAATGTCCTTGTCCATTTTTATACATACTTCTGCAAGTTATAATTTATACATGCAAACTTGTAAACATTTGACGCATGAAGAAATGTATATGCAATTATAAATATGATTTTGCACTCAATATTAGCTGAGAATGTGTTAGCTGTACACTCCCCTACTGGTGAGATACTGTTGATGTCTCCGGTATCCTGACTGGGAATATATTTTCCGCCCCCAATTGCATGACACTGACTATGACTCTGACTCGCTCAGAATAAGACGAGGTCACTCACAATGCCTAGCGCGCTTCTTAATATTGAGCCCTTACCGAACATGACTTTACTTCTAAGCTTTTGAGTCCACATGCTTGAATTCTGTCAAGCTCTTGCATGTAGTTTTGCTTAGTTGCCTAGCAAACGCGCAAACTTTTATTGTTCACACTCACAGAGACTGACAATCCTTGTCCTTTTACACATACTTCTGCAAGTTATAATACATGCCAATAATGCATTTTAATCATATAGAAATTTGTTAAACATTTGACGCTTGAAGAAATGTATATGCAATTATAAATATGATTTTGTACTCACTATTTGTTTATTGTACACACCCCCACTGGTGAGATACTGTTGATGTTTCCGGTATCCTGGCTGGGAATTCATTTTCCACCCCCAATTGCATGACACTGACTATGACTCTGACTCGCTCAGAATAAGACGAGGTTGCTCACTATGCCTAGCGCGCCTCTTAACATTGTGCCGAACTTTACTTCTTGGCATTTAATTTCATATGCTTGAATTCGGCTCCTTCATGGAGTTTCGCTTAGTTGCCTAGCAACCGCACAAACTTATGACGTAGCGGCGCAGCACGCCAAACGTGTAACCTAGCAACGAGCCTCTGACACGTATGCCGGTGATATGCGCCACGTACACGCGCCGTAGAAAGTATATCACCGAGCTGCTCACAGTCACACTCACTGATACGATCACCGGAGACAGGACGTATGCCTGAGCCCCGCTCCAAGTAACTTGTAACTCGGAATCCATTTAAGGTGAGCGGAACGAACAATGAGGGTGTCCTTTTGGTCCGTACATACACGATTGGCAATGAGGAGACTAATGCATTCCCCTGTCAATACCTTACAGAGAATTGATTAACACTCCTGGAGGAGACAGGACGAACGCCTGCGCCCCTTCTTTAGTTTTCCTGAAACTAGACTGAAGAATTACAACACGACTGCAATTCATCACTGGGTGAGTCGGCATTAGCGTATAGTTAGCTCCTACCTGACCAAATAGAGCTATCAATGGGTGAAGTGAAATTACTTTCCACTCCCTCCTTTCTCGTAGAAATAACATGGTATAGGAGATCCTTGCTCCTTGATGAACATTCACTTAACTGAGAGTTTCGAACACGTCCCATAAGCGACCTTGGGCCGTCTTAGGTGAGTTTTTACCTTAACATGCCGGATTAATCTCAGCATTTCCCGCTTTTTTACACACACCTGACCATGCACCTTGCTATTCTACAGGCTGTCACACTCTCTCTATGTCCTGATGAAGACCCGCATTGACTAGACAGTTGTGCGCTTCCAGGGTTGAAACGTCGACATATACCCCCCGGACCAGTAGAAAGACTCTGCATAAAGACCCATTTACTCAACCTGCAGACCTATTCGATTACCTGTTTTTCTGGCCTTTTTAAACTTTCACAATAACTTTGTATATATTTTGTACCATCACCACATCACTGAGCACCACATGTCACCTTGTCACGAAATTCTTTACTTGTGTTCGTACTTTGACAGCCATTCAATTCAAATTGGGTATTTATAAATGATGTAATTTATAAAACCTTGAATACCCTCTATGGTCTCATTGTGTGTATTGTTTTTGATTTAATTGCCTTCTCTTGTGAATAACTCAAGGAGTGCTTCAACAGTTTAAAGAAATTATTCATACCCGACAGAACCCACTGTTATCTTTGTATACTACTGCCCAGGTTCTGAGGGATACTGGGTTACCCCAATGCTTTTTCGACAGTACAATAGCTTGGCTTGGCCTCTAGTGTAGGTTGGTGGGCAGCCGTTATCATGTTTTGGAAAGCCAATGCTTGACCGAAGACTATCTACATGCTTGATCCAGCCAATCTTTTTGGTGCTATCCAGAGCAGAAACCTCACTGAAAACTGCAGCGTACGGTGCCTGATCAGGAGTGGTGACCAAACTATGCCAAAACAGCAGTGGGTGAAGCCTCGCAAGATCATTGATAGGCTTTTTTTTAAAAATGTATTTAAAAAAAAAAAATTTTTATTGAGTACTACAGATGATATATGCATATACACAATATAGAGCAATCATTTTGTTTACATTTTCAATGAAAAGATAGCATTAGACATGCATGTATCCTGGGTCAAAGCATGTACTGAGTTAATCACTCTACATTTAGTACACCATCATTATAAACATCAATGAACAAACTGTATACTTGTATACTGAATAAAGACACAAATAAAATCGACAAGTCACAGTATTCCTTTAAACCCCACCCAATATATCCCACCCCCAACAATACCCAAACAAAACAATTAATCTATGTGCCACTACAAAGACAATACACCCAGCAGATATTTTTGTACCTGGTGATTGTCAGGTCTGATACCACCGGGGAAGGGAGTACAGGGGGGTGGGGGGGGAGGAAAGGGCCTCAGAAGGGGAAGAACAGAGAAGGATGAAAGGGGCAGAGTAGGAGAGACAGGGAAGGAAAGGAAAGGGAGGCATGAGGGAAGAGTGAGCTTAGGCAATATACCAATAGCAATCAGACAACTGCACCATGTTCCTGCACTGTGATCTGTGAGTCCTCCAACTCATCCCCAACGTCAGTCTTAAATAGCTCTACTAGGTGCGCCCAATCTAAAGAAATTGGCCGTTTTCGCAGCCCCCTACACTCTTCTCGTTGTAAAGTCTCCCTCTCAGCAACCGCCCACCTGACAACCTCCTCGCGCCAATTGCCTGCACGGGACGCTGAATTAGACTTCCAGCGCTGCGTAATCAGACGTTTGGCTAGCATCAAAGCTAAGCCTGCAAATCGACACAACAATTTTGCCTTTCTGGGGAGGGGGAAGAGCCCCAGGAGACAGGCCTCAACTGTGTCCCATGGTGTGCGCTCTGTCAGTACTACCAGACTCTGGACAACCGCTGACCAAAACCCCCTCAGTACCGGACAATACCATAGCATATGAATAAAATCAGCCTCTCGCGCCTTACACCTTGGACATACCGAGGACGCATTTGGGAACATCTTTCGTATCGTTGTCGGGGCAAGGTATGCTTTATGCAATATGAATAATTGAATCGTTTTTAAATGGCAATTACGAGAGACTAGCCGAGGGTGTTCTAACATTTGGGCCCATTCTCTGTCGTCTAACTCCCGTCCTAATATCATGTCCCATTTCTAAGATCATTGATAGGCTTAATACCCAAATCAAGTTTAAGTGGAAGGAAAGGGGTACTTTGAGGAAGGGATACCAAGTTTCTTAGGAACTTGTTCTCCACTGTTAACAGATCACTTACGTTTGCTGTACCTCACAAATCTGCCCCATAAAGAGCACTGCTCACAGCCTTGCAGCTATACAATTTAAGACTAGGTGCTACAGGCTTTGTATATGATAGGCAATGCTCCTGCCTCAGCGCCCCAGTTGGCTGGGAGAATTTGAGAGATGCCTTCTTTAGATGGTTCTTCCAGGCCATTTCCCCCGACAGCTTAATACCCAGATAGTCAAATGAGCTAACCCTCTCAAGCGAAGCATTGTCCAGGAGCAAATTTCCCTTAAAGTACTTGTGGGGATTCAGCATCATTAGCTTGGTTTTGGTGGTGTTGATTGCCAAACTCCTCTTATCACAAAAAGCCTTGAATTGATTCAATATTTTTTGGAGGCCCATGGGAGTTTTAGAAACTAGGAGGGTATCATCTGCGAATAATAGTGTGGCGATTTTGTGATTCCCCAAAGACGGAGCATCAGCTGGGATGGAACGCAGGAGATCAGCTACTTAGTTAGCATGCAAAGAGAAAAGGGTTGGGGCTAAAACACAGCCCCGGCGAACCCCCCTGCTGGATCATGATAGGCTCAGAGGTTTGGCCCTGGTTACCCCATCTCACATGGGCAAAGTTCTCTTCATGCAACCTGATTAGGAGTTCCAGAATTGCCAGGGGCCTTTCCATGTCCCTAAGCACCCGCCAAAGTGAATCCCTAGGCACAAGGTCAAAGGCTGTTTTTAAGTCTATATAGGCTACCCTTGCCCAGCACAACTACCTTCCAATACAGTATGACAAGATGAAGAACTTGATCGGTAGTGCCAGTCTTCCGTCGAAAACCCGCTTGTAGTGGAGAGAGGATGTGATTCTCATCCATCCAATCCTGGATCTTAGCTAGGAGAGAGCGGCAGAAGACCTTTTGTGCACAATCGATCAAGCTGATCGGACGGTAGTTGGAGGGCATCAACCTGTCACCTTTCTTAAACATGGGGATTACTTCGGCCCCTTTCCACGATTCTGGAATCCTCCCCCCACCAGTTATGTCATTGGCCAGGGTCGTGAAGTAGGTTGCCCAGTTTCCCCTATCTGAGCGGAAGAGGTTGCCAGGGATACCATCCAGGTCTGGCGCTTTTGCAGGTGAAATTGCGTCCAAGGAAGACAGGATTTCCTCTCTGGTGAACGAGACGCTACCTACTAGATGACCTATATCAAGAAACATCTGAGGTCTATCTTGGATGCCAGTGATAGAGTACAGATCACTGAAATGTTTATGCCACTCCATAGCTGGGATGTTATTGGCCAGAGGGGGCGATCTTTCGAAATTGCCATTGAAAAAAAGTGATAAAAAAATCCAGCTATCTTGGTGCAGGATAGCCTCCCCAAGATCTTCCCATCTCATTTTGTCCCATTCTCTCTTGGCTTTGGTTTGTGCCTGTTTGTAGTGCCTCCTGACTTTGTGTATTATGGGAGCATTTCTATTTCTGATGGCTACAGACAGTCTCCTCTCAATACCCTGCTCTCCATGTTAAACCACAGATTTGTTCATAATGATCTCCCTGTTAGGTCTGTCCTTAAGGGTGTAAACATAAAAAAAAGGATCTGGTCAAATGTTCAAAGACGTCCATGAGTAAAGCGCTGCAGCTAGCCTGTGTAGTCAAATCATCGGTCGCTAGTGACAGTTTCTCCAAATGCTTTTCTATTTCATTTTTAATTAATTTGATCTTTTGTTCTTCTGCCATTACTGTGGGCCATTTGAGCCGGCGTTTATCCTTTATATGTATTACCTCCTTGGTGCTCAGTGGAATAGAAGTGACCCTCCCCTTTCCACCTCATGGATGTTCAACAGTCAGGCTAAGGAGATTATGGTCACTATCACGGCACAGAATGCTGACCATGTCCTGTACTAGAGGCCATAGGGTAAGACCCTCAGGTAAGTAATCTATCCTACTCGAACCATTTGGTCCACTGAAGGTCATCCGACCTCCAAGACGCCTTCGGGTATATGCTGCGCTCTATAAATTTAATTTCCATTCAATTCAATTCAATTCAATTCTTTATCGGAGCTGGTTCTTGCATTGGTAGCCCTTAGCCTGTATCCCAAAGATATAGCATTCAGCTGCAAAGCTGCTTGCAACCACTTTTTTATGGGGGAGCTCTGGAGGTGGTACCAACCAACGTTTGCACTCCTCATTCACCTCATAGGAGTCAACCCAGTCAAGTGGCTTGTATGTAACATTAAAGTCTCCACCAACTATTTGGCGGTGTCTGTCTTGCTGTAGCCTCCAATAACTTATCCAGGGCATGGAGAGGTGGGGAGGTAATTCCTCTAGAACCTCTGGCATAGACATTATAAATGTCAATGCACTTGCCTTTGCCACTATTTAGCCTAATCCCAAGGATGTCTGAGCTATTGGTGACCAGCTCCTTGATGTCACAGTTTATTGAGATGTTAATTAGAATGAGCAACCCACCTGACGGCTGGCCATGTTTTGATGGAATTGCCGATCTATGAAATGTCATGAACCCAGAGATGAATGTGGGGGTCCATGTTTCCTGCATTAAGCAGATCTCATGTTGGTTGATAAGCTCGAGCCATTGGGGGCAATCAGGCTTCCCCCTTATGCCCGCCACATTCCATGACACTATTTTCAACATCCTGCTGTTTTTCATCAGGAAGAAAGCCTGGAAAGGGGGTAAGGCAGTTGGATCAGTCGGCTTTATTGAAGAGTAGCTATGTGTGTCTGTATCACTAGTCTGCACATGGTCTCTCGTCAATGACAATATAGCTATAGCTGAAACAGACTGTGAGTTGGGTGTCATAATCACAATCCCTTGGAAGGGGCCCTCTTGGTGAATGTATGCTGTAGGGGAAGTGAAGACACAATCTATACTGAAGATGTCCATGGGTTTCCTGGTAGATTCCGGATGTAGTCAATTGTTCTGGGACAAAGTTGAAATTGGGGAGTCCCTATGGGGCAGTGGAGCAACTTTAGCTCGTCCGATCGTGGTAGGGATGTTCAGCTTCAGCCGGATGTTTGTAACAGGTGGTGGATGAGTTCTAGCTTCCAGGGCAGCTAAGTTATGCACCAAGTATTCACTGACTAGAGTAGCTCTATTGCGTCAACAGAGCTGTGTTTTAGGACGCATCTTTTTGCCTTCACAATTTCATCCTTTATTATAGATCTGAATCCCCTGATGTGCCTCAACCAGTGCATAGCTTCGTTTTTTAAGGCTTCACTGTTCGCATGTTTATAGCTACTATTGTCGACCTTGGGAATATTGGTCATATAGATAGTTGTGGGCAAGGGAGCAGTATGTGGGGGATGAAGTGATTGGGAAAGTGAAGGTGCCCTACTACAACCTATGTTTGATCTCTGTGATGCTTGCTCTGACAGCATCCCATGTTCCGCTGAGTCCCGTGGTGCACCCCTATGTTTCCACCCTTGTTCCTCCTGATACCTGCCATGTACAGTTGTTAAGGTACCAGGAGCCCTATCACTGCAACCAAATGGGCCAAGTTGAGGGGCAGTATTGATGTTCAAAGCATTATGGCCGATTTGCATGCAAAGGGAAGTGACAGGGCCCATCCTTGAATTTGTATGATTATTTTGGGTCGACACTGGTGCGGGGGACTGGGATCTGATACATTCTTCTAGTTTATGGTACAGTTTTGACATTAAGACAGTAAAAGACTCAATAGTACCTTTTAGGGCTACTATTTCCCTCCAGAGATCCAAACTAGAGGGTAAGAATTCACTAGCAGCTGTCCTTTCACCCTGGGAAGGGTTCATGTTTAGCCCATTATCTATTATGCCTGTACCCTCCGGGTCACTATATTCATCGTTTGTGGCCAATTGCTCTGTGAGAGGTGCAAAGCGATTACTCAGGGGAAAGTCAGCTGGCATAGTGCACTCAGGGATCCAGGCTTCACCCAAAGGGCACTGAAGGCTACAATGTTTTTTTAAAAAATTTGTATTTATTTTTGTGGTGGGGTAACATATACACATGCACATATATATATATCACCAGACGACCACACTTGTTCAAAAGTAATCAGCAGTAATTTCGACAGTCTCGCCTTCTTCTGATGCTGTTTGCCATCAGAAGTCACCTCCTCCCCCATTTTGAATATACAAGAGTGCTTCCATTGGTGGGGGACCGGCTGGCCCTGCTGCAATCACAACAACTGCAGTTTAATGTTCAACTACAGCTCCCAGCATGCACTCGATGGAGTAAGTACAGCAGCAGGAACGGATACTGTTCATGTGAGCACCGGGTCCTAACTATAACTACCTACTGGCGACCGTTAGTAGGTAACATATACGTATTACCTACTGGCGGTCGCCAGAAGGTAGATATAGTTAGGACCTATTTTCCATAGGAAATCCGCAACATTCTATACGGAATAACGTTGGCGCCGATTGACGAATCTTCGCAAAATTTTCCAAACTTTTGGCCAGCTCCGGTCTGCTCCTATCCTGAAAATTTCAGGGTGATTCATCAAGCGGGGACCGAGAAAAAAGGGTTTGTCCCAAAACGCGTTTTCCCTATGCATTTTCCCATAGGACCTGTTGACGCAGCTACAGCCCGAACTGCTGAACGGAATGACACCAAATTTGGCAAAGGGGTAGTCCTCAGTTCAGACTCGTGGCTTTTGCTTAAATGGTGTAAATCCGTTCAGTAGTTCCTGAGAAAATTAGAGTTAAAAAGATAGATATATCTATGGCCTCGGAGGATCCGTGAACCCGCCCCGTACCCTCCCGAGCAGGAGCTGAATGCTAATTGTCTGCCAACACACTGAATCAGGAAGTGTTGGCAGCCATCTTTTTTTTTTTTAAATCACGGGCCAAGTCCCGGGGGCAAAATGTACATTATAATGGGAGGCCCAGAGGGGTCCCCCAGCCCTGGGGACCGCCACCCCCGGAGCTTATCTGAATTATGGGGGTCTCTCAGCCCCCCCAGCCCCCGGGACCGCCACCCCCGGGGCTTTATTATAGATGGGTGGGGGGGCTCAAAGGCCCCCCCAAGCCCCGGGGACCGCCACCCCCGGGGCTTTAAGTCAATGTATGCGGGGGGCTCATGCCGCCACCTCCCAAGCTTGAGCCCCCCCTACACGCCCCAGGGATCACCACCACTAATTATTCAACATAGGGGGTCAGTTACGGACCCCCAAGCCCCAAGGGACCACCACCCCCCAGGGCTTTAAATTAAGTGGGAGGGGGGCCGCAAGGCCCCCCCCTGGAGCCAATGAAAGCCCTGGGGACTGCCACCACCCAGTGCCGACTTCTGCAGTGTCCCGTGGTGCCCACCCCTGCGACACTGCTGTTTGCAATGGCAGGGTGGGAGCCTCGCGGCTCCCACCCTGCCATTGCAAACTGCTTTGCTTCATTGAAGCGAGAGCAAGGAAACCTGCTCCGCTTCAATGAAGCATAAGCAGATTGCTTTTCCACATGGGGAGCAGCATGTTAGCTGCTCCCCATGTGGAAAAGCAATGCCGGCTCCCGCAGGAAACGGGAGCCGGCTGGGACCGTGGGGGGATTGGGACCCCCCACAGTCCCCAACGAGGTGGCCATGCCCCAGGGGATGGGGTCCCCCGGGGCCAGTAGTGGCCCGGGAGGGGAGCCATGCACCCCCCTCCAAAAAATACAATAAAAATAAAAAATGGCCCCGGGGGTTGGGGTCCCCGGGCCAAAAGGGGCCACAGGAGGGGGGCAAGGCAGCCCCCCTCCAAAGAAAAAAAAGGACCATGCCCCAGGGGATGGGATCCCCGGGGAAAATTATGGCCTCGGGAGGGGGGCCACGCGGCCCCCTTGCCGATTTTTGTATTTTTTATTAAAAAAAAAAATTGGGGCAGGCCCTGTGGGAATAAATTAGAAAAAGAAGAGGGGCTACACATATATTATGTATATATAGCAATTTGCATTGAAGAATGAGTGGATATATAAATATAAATATCTGGATGGAGGATTTAGTAGCAGTGTGATTGACTGTTTACTTGACTAATTTATAGTGTCTCACTAAATATATTGGATAGTGACTAAACTGTGTGAATATCTGTATCACTTTGTCAGTTGTTGTGTAAACTGCTGCACCAGTTGGTTACTAGCTACGTGAAAGTCTATATTATTTATTGATTCGTTAACTGAGTATTTGTATGGGAGAGTGAATGTGTGTGTGGTTCGGTGGTGGGTGTGTGACTGCCCAAAGATGTGTGAATAGTTGATTCAGTAGGTATATGAAGTTAAAACTACATGTTATAACAGTTGTTTGGGTGAGTGAATATCTTTATGGGTGTGGTGATGAGCCAATATATGTCTCAATGGTACATGTCCAACAAACTAGGAAAATAAAAGCCAGTGTATGTGTCAGTTGTTGTATATAAATAAGTATACACATGACTCAGTGATTGTATGAGTGACCGTATGGATAACTGTATACTTGTAATAGTGTTTTTATAACACACTAAGTATGAGTTATTATCTATATGAATAGATGAAGTGGTGTTTTTATAAGTGTATAGCTAAGTAAAAGTAAGTATGATCCATTGTTTGCATAAGTGAGAAGGTTGACTTCATAAGTGACTAGGATGTGTGCTGGTGTGTCATGTCGATATAGGTGTATAAGTATATTTGATAGTGTTCTATTGATCATTGACAGCATGTATGAGTGAATCTATAGGTAAGTGATTAGATGTGTGTATAGATCTAGGAATCACTGAGTGGGTGTTTAGAAACTTCTATTGGTGTGTCAATGGTTTTAAATCTGGCACTCTGTATTTTACAGTGAGTGATGAAAGGTTATACTAGTGTATGATGAGGTGTATCTGATTGTCACGTGGATGATGCCATCAGTGATGTCATCAGTGATGTCATTTGAGATGTCATCAGTGATGTCACTGACCATGTCATGAATGATGTAATATGTGACATCATCAGCAGTGGATTGCGGACGCGCGAGATGTAGTTAGTACAACTAACTATATCGGAGAAATTTCAATGGTTTTGTTCGAGTGAAATGTCCAGTTAACTATAACACCCCTAAAACCTATTGTTTTTTAGTGAATTTCTAAGGTTTTTTAAATGCTAATTCCTAACTATATCAGGCCTGAAACCTATAGTTTTTTCTGTGAATTTCAAAGGTTTTTTAAATGCTAATTCCTAACTATATCAGGCCTGATTTTCACTGAATTTCAAAGGTTTTGTAAATGCTAATTCCTAACAATATCAGGCCTGAAACCTATGGTTTTTTCAGGTAATTTTCAAAGGTTTTGTAAATGACAATTTGTAATGTATTAATTGTTATACTGATTTTGTTGATACTGATTTACAACAT
Organism: Triturus cristatus; assembly: GCF_964204655.1. Lineage (NCBI taxonomy): Eukaryota > Metazoa > Chordata > Amphibia > Caudata > Salamandridae > Triturus > Triturus cristatus. Next base: position 1,205,526,383 of record NC_140591.1, on the reverse strand, counting down.
TTTTTTAACTATTTATTTTTAGATTTTTTTTTTAATTACATTATAATTACATTATACATTACAATACAAAATATACTTTCTCAGAATTAATTACTTTAGTTTAAATACTTTGCAAATAGGCAATAGACTTTTAAGTACAGTAGTTACAGTAGTTGCCATGGGCAACACAATTTCAAACACAATGCAACATTGAGCTCAATGTGAATTTCTAATGCAATTAGTTACTTTATGGATTACTTTTCTAACCACAGGACTGGATCCTAGATTCAGTCCTTGGACATCTCCTGTAAACAGTTGAGTAAAAGCGTTTTGGTTACAGAGGTTATTTTTAAGGAATATTATTGTATTTTAAAAGTTGACACTTAGAAAAATTTTCACATAGAATCACCAATGTTATCCTATGGCAATTCACTTAGTAGGTAAGTAGTGTTATCGTTACTTTTTCTTACTCAGTGGTGGATCCTGGATCCAGCACTGGCCAACCTCCTGTAAACAGTTGAAAGAATGTGTTTAAGTCATACAGACGATATTTTAGGAATATATCTTTAGTTTGTGAAAATAGACAGAAACCTTTCTGCTGAAAACCACACAATGGATTCCTATGGAAGGAAATACAAGTTACTGGTAAGTACGCTTAGAATTACTTTTCAGAGTCAGTGCTGGGCTAAAAGATGCAGCCCTGGGTCCTCTCCTGATAACAGGTGAGTAAATCGGAATTCGTAGTTCGGCTGATTTTAGAGGAAAATGTGTACGTTTCAAAAATGGACACTTAAAAACTTTGCTGCTGAAAACCACACAATGGATTCCTATGGAAGGAAATACATGTTACTGGTAAGTATGCTTAGAATTACTTTTCAGAGTCAGTGCTGGGCTAAAAGATGCAGCCCTGGGTTCTCTCCTGATAACAGGTGAGTAAATCGGAATTCGTAGTTCGGCTGATTTTAGAGGAATATTTGTACAATGGTGAAGGAAGGGGGTGGGGCCTGAGGTGACGTGTGCAAACACGCCCTGTGGCACGTTTTAAGTTGGGGAATTAATTCCTCTTCAATCCTGAGGTCCCCTGGGGGCCAACTAGCCCACCAGGTACCTCCAGTATGTGCCAGGCAGCGGGATGCGCGTATCCTAAGCGCATCCCGCGATTTAAATAAAAAAAAATTATAATTTGCTCTTTGTGGGACCCCCTGAGCAGGCCTAGGATGTCAGGGTGTTTCTACCCTGCCCCCTTGTCGCATTTTGCGCCTTTTTTTTGGTGTTTTCTTAAGGTGACTGCCAACACTTCCTGATTCAGAGTGTTGGCAGCCAATTAGCATTCAGCTCGTGCTCGGGAGGGTGCGGGGAGGGTGCGCGGATCCTCCGAGGCCATAGATATATCTATATTTTTAACTCTAATTTTCTCAGGAACTACTGAATGGATTTACACCATTTAAGCAAAAGACATGAGTCTGAACTGAGGACTACCTCTTTGCCAAATTTGGTGTAATTACGTTCAGCAGTTCGGGCTGTAGCTGCGTCAACAGGTCCTATGGGAAAATGCATCGGGAAAATGTGTTTTGGGACCCCCCCCTTTTTTCTCGGCCCCCACTTGACGAATCACCGTGAAATTTTCAGGATAGGAGCGGACCGGAGCTGGCCGAAAGTTTGGAAAATTTCGCGAAGATTCGTCAATCGGCGCCAACGTTATTCCAAATAGAATGTTGCGGATTTCCTATGGAAAATAGGTCCTAACTATATCAACCTACTGGCGACCGCCAGTAGGTAATATACACATGTATGTAAGTGGATATGTATATAAATATATATATATTTAAATATATATGTAATATAAATATATATATTTTTATTTATATATCAGAGGAGATTCAGAAGAAACTAGCAACTCATTACTTGAGTACATCTGCAGCATACCTTCAGTTTCACATCACATTGAAACTGGGACTGTAGACCTCAACCTTGAATACCTTTCTGTCCCGGTACATGATGAACAGAAGGCCTCTTTCGACCATTGATTTTCCACGTTCACTACCAAGTTTCCCCTCCAGGTCTTGCTATCAGCAGTCTAATACAGACAATAAGATTTTTTCTAACTAACAAAAATCATGATGGTAAACCTGCAAAGATAGAGAGAATATGCTGGCAAAGTAAAATGCCTTTCAACTGAGGTCTTTAATCAGGCTAATTTAGCAGAGCCTTTAATATTCACATCAAGTACACAATTATACATATACACGTTACTTGAGGAATAAATGTAAAAGAGTACATGAATATATGTGTGCAAATGTAGCTTGAATTCCAAGTGTAAAGCGCCAATACAAGTACACAATTACATGTTTCAACTGAATGTTAGTGGCACGTATTAATCTCTTTAGTCTCTTCAATTACTACATTTCATTAATACGCTTAAATGCTTCACGCGTGTTAATGAAATTGAGATGCACAGTGAATATAATGTCAAATGCAAGTGTATTATTGCATTTCTATGACATGTAAGGGTAGAGCCTAATTTATGCTGTTCCAATATTGATCCCCGTGCAAACACGTATTTGCACAGGGATCGCAATTATGAGTTGTGTGATAATTATCACACCCTCTCAGGTTTCCAATGAATACATTCTGGCAGGCCAAACCTGCCACAATTTATTGGGGGAAAGGACCTGTAAAAAAGTAACTTGATGTTAAATACTGATTCAGCATGTTATACCTCATTTACAGGTTAAAAAGTCAGAATAGGAGATATATTCCATACGTGGTAAGTATCTCAGTGTGGGGTAATGGTACTGACCTCACCTATTCCTCCTGACTTGTAATGAGGGTCTAAATCATGTACAAGACTTCTACAATTGGTGCAAAATATGATGCTCAACCTTTCCTGTCTCACAAATGTTACTGTTTCTGCCTTGTACAGAATGGAAGACACTTTTGTGAAAGAATATGAAATGTTGCAAACATTATCGTGCTAAAACAGCTTTTATCCAACCCTGTTTAACACATCATGTTGGAGGTCTGAAAACCTGGTGGGAGATTTTGATAAATAGATGCAATTATTACTTGGGTAATGGAGAGCCCAATAAACTGCATTATACAAATGGTGTTGTTCATTATTAAATGCCAAAAGATAAATCGAAACATTGTGCACAAAATAAAAACATGTGAGTGATAGTTACACAAAGCAAAACATTTAGCATGAAAGACTATAATGCTGCACCAATAAAAGGAAACATTTAGTAACTGTTTCTGTTTAACTGTTGCAGAAAAGAGAGCAACCCAAAATTGATAACGTGTCATTGTTCAAAGAAGACAATGCTTTTACATTTTAGGAATATTGGAGAAATCCCTGGCGAGACGTTTTAACCTAATTCATTTAGAAGTTTGCCTTTTGTGCTCACATTAGAAATAATAATTGGTGCAATGAATAGTTTATGAAAGCACTAGAGATAAAAAGTAATGCGATAAACTTACTGCGAAATAGCAAAAAAATACTGTACGTATTATTTCTAGGAAAGGAGGTGGTGCCTTTTACATATTCATAGAATAATTGAATTGCATTTTATATGATAGTAAAAGGGATGAAGTCTAATGAAAAAGCCACAATGCTGTCACTGGCTTTCAAAAATCATAGTGATTGACAATTGCCCAGATGGAGTTCTAGTGTAGACACATGATTTGGTTTGTTTGGTGTTTCATTATCATGATTTAGGCAGAAAAGCCTTACAACAATAACATTTATTAGAACATCAACATTAAAAGGAAGGCCGGCAGACAAAAAAGAACAAAGAGAAAGAGGTGAAAGGGAAAGAATGGGAAAGGCCAAGGTATGTTCAGAGAATGTTGCCAAAGTTATCAACTATGGGCCTGATTCACAATCTTTATTTTGTAGTACATAAATGAGTAATACAATAGAACTACTTATTTACCACAAAGTATAAATCTCCACCTTCACCTCTCCTATTGTTTCCAAGAGGAGTTCCTAACACATGTAAGTTTACTACTAAATATATGTCGAAGCGACCAGGTGGAATTGCTGGAAAATGGGGCATACCTACTACTAAACAGGAGGGGTTTAGGGAGATTTAAGCAAAAAGTGGGGGCTGGGGGATTTGGAGAATGACATGTACCCACACACAAATAAGTAAGCTAGTCACACACTAATCTTTGAAAGTCACTGTAGGAAATTTCCCCTTTTATGCATGGTTACCCCCCACTTTTTGCCTGACATCTGATGCAACCTGATTTGATGTGCCCAGGGTCCCTGCCAATCAGGTACCCTGGGCCTGAGTTCTTTCACATAACTGTACCTTTGTACCCACAATTGTCACATCTCTGGCCTCAGGTAAGCCCCCTTAAAAGGTATCATGGGTACTATGACCACGGAAGGCCTCTAAGGGCTGCAACACCTATTGTGCCACCCTTAGAGACCCTGTATCTTAACTTAGCACCCACACACTGTCATTGCAGGCTGCACGTTTTGGTCACAGAAAAGTGAAGAGATGACAAGGAACACAGCCTTGTGTGCCATGCCTGCAACCCACTGCCTGGGGCCTAAGTAAGTCACCCCTCTATCAGAGTGCACTAGCCCTCAGGTGAGGGTACAGTGGCATGAGCACTGTACCCCTACAGTGTCTAAGTCCATTCTTAGACATTGTAAGTTAGTAAAGCCATTAAGAGTATATGGTCTGTGAGTTGGTCATCACGAACACCGCAGCTTCATAATGGCTTTACTAAAACCTGGGAAGTTTGGAAGCAAAATTCTCAGCACATTAAACTCACATTGATGTCAGTGTGGGTTTTAATTTAAAATGCACTCAGAGGGCATCTTAGAGATGCCCCCTGAAAACAACCAGCCCTGGTATGGTTCCTGAATGGCTGACCATTCAGGAACCACACCAGGGTTGGTCATTTTTCAGGGGTCCCCTGGGTAGAGGGCCCGCTCTTTGGGTCCAGAAACAAAGCCCATCCTGGTCAGAAGTGTCATGCCTCCTCCCCCAGTATGGGGTGGGTCCACAAAAGAGAAGCTTCAAAGGCCTGATGCCTTTGCAAGCTGCCCTACCTTTTGCTACCCCCAGCAACTGGCTTCCACCAGCTGTGCTCCCCACTTTGGACAGGAAAAGCAAGTTAGGAGGAGAGCTGTGACCACCTTTACCAACCCCACTTCTCAGATGGGAGAGGCAAGGTGAAGCACACATCTCAGTCCCCTCCATCATGATGATGTGGGGACCCAGCCACTTAGGAAGAGGCTCATGCCCCTCCTCCCACTAGAGGGTGACATATTAGGGGGTGTACCCACCCAAAGGAAGGCACCCATTGGTCCTGACCTGCACACCTCTTTCACGCCCCCAAATGTAGTATTTATGGCGACCCTGAACCTTGCGTCCTCAGATTTGAGGCATGAAGAAGGACCAAAAAGCAGTGCTGACCCTGGAAGAAGAGGACACTAACTGCTTTGGCCCCAACCCTAGTGGCCTGTCCTGACTTCACCCTGACTACAATGAAACCCCAGTGTATCCAGCAGCCTCCCACAGCCCGGAGGACCTGCGCTGCACTCACCTTACAGACTCTGTTTCCCGTGAGCACTGATTTGCTCAGCCGAGACTCAACCATAAAATTTGGATTCAGGCGGCTCTGTAATTCTGTGCCACTCTGCTCCCTATGCCCACAGTCCGAGCTTGAGTTGCCTAATACCACAAGGATGTCCCTACAGCAATCCTGACCTAGGATCTGCTTTTCTCCGACCTCCCTCAAACTTGAAGCCGACGCCTGCAGCCTCAACCTGAAGGGTCTCCCCAACAAGAGCTGGTAAGAAGAATCAATGCCAAAAGACACTCCACAGCCTTGGGTGGCCCAACCATGGTGTCCAAGCATCCCCCAAGAGCCTGCAGCATTTTTACTGAACTAGAGATTTCCATTGGAATCCACAGTGTCCCCGATGTCCCCTTTGTACTCTGCACCTGGCCATCCCTGTGCTGTTGGTGGTGCAGCTGCTGTGCTGAATGTTGGCCCCTGCAGTGCTGAACCTAACCCCAGGAGCATTGTTCCCACAGCCAAGTGGCCTACTTGTAAGCAGTCCCTGACCGAAGGTCCTCTTAGCCCAATTGGATAACATTAGGCCCCTGCACTCTGCATCCAGCTGTCCCAGTGTCACTGGTGGTGCAATTTGAGTGCCTACCTGAACCTTGGAGGACCTTGGTTCTAGCCACCAGAAACTATCCTTGCAGGTTGTTTACTTACCTGCAAACCGATAACCTTCTTTTCCCTATAGTAACCAATGTTGCGATGTTTTGTTCCTAAAAATGTTGTACGTTGAACTTTTGTATGAAAAGAAAGTAACTGTGCTTTAATGTAAGAATTGTCCTACTTACCTGTAAGTGATAACAGCCAGTGTGTAATATCTCAGTAAAGCATTACTTTTTAATTAAATGGTGTGCTCCAACCCTCTTATGAGACCCACTTTACCACAAAGCACACCACAAAATGTATCTAGTAAAGTGTTGAACTCACCCATAATATTCAAGCAATTGCTATGCTTAAGAGGAAACACAGGCACTTCTCCTAAGACCATAGGTACTTTGTGACCGGGTTTAAGCACAATACACAGTTTAGCTTGGTCCTGCCATCCTAACAAATCCCGAACATTCTTAGCCACATACATTTTTGTGAAAACCTTCCTTTCTTTCAAACAAATAACATCAGATAAGTAACCTTTCATCAAAATGTCATTTTCCCCAAATTCCTTGGGCTTGACATCAGTGGGTATTAAAAAAATATTCTTAGATCACAACTTATCAAAAGTTATTTCAGCCAGAATAGTGATAGGTGAACCAGAATCAGCCATAACGCCCACATTAAAAGTCCCAATAATTACATCACAAATGAGATCTTGGCACTTTTTTTGTTGTTCTAATGTTTTGATTTCCACAGTCAACACAACATTATTGAGCTCCTCACACAGACTGTCTTCCTCTACTCCTATATGGCTCACTTTGCCTTTGGGATTGACAGACTTGCAAATAGTATAAAAGTGACTAATTATTTTGACATTGCTGCACTTCTTGCCCTGCGCCAGACAAGAAGCACTTTTTTCCCATATGCCCAAATGATACTTAGGACCACATCTGTAGCACACACCTGAATATCTTTTAACCACTGTTTTATTATCCTTTATTTTGTTGTGAACTCCATTGATATCAACATCATTACTCTCACACACAGTGGCAGCATGACCCTTCATAGCCTTACTCCATAAATCCTCCATCAGAATTTTTGAAGATATTACAGAGTATCAATGATGCAAGCAATATTCATTACTTCCTCAAGAGATGGAATTTTACAAGTCAAGATACGAGCTTAAATTTTCTTATTATAACAGCTAAAGACCAATTGATCCCTTAAATAAGTATCCAAGTTAGTCACAAATCAACATTTGGTTGCCAACACTCTAGGAATAGCTAAATAGTCTTCTACAGATTCTTCTTTCATTTGTTTGCGTTTAAAGAAATTGTGCCTTTCTAATATGACCAAAGGTTCATCCTTGTACTGCCTAGACATTCTGGGAAGGGCTTCAACATAAACATCCCAGGCTTCATCAACAGCAGGTGCAGGAACCACTGGAAGATTGTCAAAAACGTGCCGGCCGGATTCACCCAGATGGTTGAACAATAGTGCAGCCGGACGTATTGCATTATACTTTGAGGCATCAATAGCCACCAAATAGTTTTCAAAAATCCTAAGCCATTTATGCCATGGCATGAACTGCTTACCAGGATTTTGTAAAAATGGTGGTGGTTGCACAACATTACCTGAATTGCTAGACAATATGCAAAATGCTAAAGCACACCAACAAAAACAGAAGAAAATTACTTCACTATTAATAAATGCTTAACAATGCAAGAAGATAGATGAAGAACAAATGCCAAAACAGTCAAAATTCAGTTACAACAGAGCAAACCAACAATAAAATAAATAAATAAATAATTTACAGTTATTTCCTTCATTATATGGATTAACCGGCAATTGTGTGCCAGTCACAAAAAAGATTACTATGAAATTGCAGTACTTCGAGTGTGCCTATCACTGAAAGACAGGCAAAGGAAGTGAGCCTGTCACTCAAACACGGAGCAAACTGAACATCCTAGAAGAGCAAAGCAGCAATACAAACCAGCCCAATCATCAAAAACGGCCGCCCAAATTGTGCTTTACATGTATTTTCGTAAGGAAGCTGAGCACACCATGCCAATGTTAGGCATCAGCACGCCTTGAGTGAAGCCTGGAACTGGAACTCCATGTGCAGCAATGAAACCAGGACATGAGCTGGACTTTGTGTGACGTGAGGAACCAGGACACGTGCAGACGCTCCAAGAAGAAACCAAAAAATGCCGGCAACTCCAGGACTCCAACTGCCAAAACGTGTGTCCTAGGTGTAAGCACTCATCAAGTGTTGCTATAAACTTTCAAAAGATGCCGCCACTTCCTGCCTCAATACTCAGTAGATATGAATATGCTGTCAGGTAACCAGAAACAGGAGGTATCCAAGAAGAAATGCAGGAAAGTCCTCACTGCCAATGCTGCCAACCGTAACCAAAATTTCAACTGCAGGAAGATCCATTAAAAGTGGCATGGTGTAGATGGGTCCACAAATCATAAAGTGAAGAGCCGCTCATCGCCAATAAAATGTTGTACGGCCTGCTGGCAAAAGGATACATTGAAATCCAGATGTACAAAATACGACCTTTTATCTGATAAGAGACCCACAACTGCTTCACTGCACTTCAGCACAACAAGTGCTTGCAAATTGCTTACATTCTAAAATCCATAATACAAGCTTCATGCAAATCTACATTCTTGGAATAGACATACTAAAGAACAAAATATAATGCTACATGTATTTAATATACTTAATACTTTGCCCACTGAGGATTCCAATAGTCCTGCAAACAATATGTCACTATGGTCTGAAATAATACCAACCACTGGAACATGTGAAAATAGGGGTATAGAGAGAGATGCAGACGAGTACTTCGATTGTCAAGCCCACGGGAATCATCATGTCACTAGTGTTTTGGTGCACACATTAAAATATTCCATTCGTATTTTACTAAACAGATCGCTTGATTTTATAGAGGCAGGGTTGAAATTAGGCTTACTGGTCTCCGGGGGTAAGGGACTGAGAGAAATCGCTAAGATGACCTGGATGACCAGAATACCAGGTGATCGCGACTCGGGATCAACGGAGACCTGCTCACCCTCGTGCACATAGCCTCAAATAGAGTTTGTTAGCAAAGGTAGCAAAACAGAAAGACAAATAAAAATGAACCAGCGAACACAACAAACAGAAGGATACAAAGTTCGAGTGACAGACTGTAATGAAGTGGGAAGCCAAACAACATAAACATAGCTGCCCCGCAAGCTCTGAGCCCGAAGCTATTTAATATCTACCTTTTTCCCTTGGTGGAACTCTGGGGTGCAAAAATAGTGTCATATGCTGATGGCACCCAACTCCTTTTGTCCTGGGGGGAGGATGAGGCCTTCTCGGGTGAGAAAATAAGCGAGTGCCTGAATGCAACATTTAGCTGGTTATCAAATGACCAACTCAATCGTAACAAGGGTAAGATTCAGCTCCTTTTATTTAGCCCGGAGGCCATGATATCTTGGGAAACATTCTGGCCGAAGGAAAACCCCTCCTCTATTAAAAAGTCATGGGGTAAAAAACTTAGGCTTCAAATTCGATGAGCAACTATCATTTCACACTCAAATCAACTCTGTGGTGGGTATGGGCTTTGCCCTCCTTTGTGTCCTTAGGAAAAAGAATTCTCTCCTATCTTTTTTGGCTAGACAGCAGGTGACCCAGGCCTTGATTACCTCATGACTGGATTATGGAAATAGCCTGTACACAGGGTTGCCCAAATACCTGATAGGCTGCAATAGTTTAGAACGCAGCAGCACGTACCATCTTTGGCCTCCCACACCACTCACATATCTCTGGCCTCCTTCTTAGCCTACACTGGCTTCTGGTTAGGAAGAGGATCACTTTTAAAATATTGCTTTTAACCCAGAAAGCCCTTTACAGTATATGTCCTGGGTATCTTCATGCTATGGAAATCTCTGTCTGGCCAAAGTCCCTTGGATTAAGAAGGCGAGGACCTGGGGCAGATTCTTCTAATTTCTAGGCACCTCTCTCTGGAATGAGCTGCCATTGACACTCAGTGCCATGAAGGAAAAAACAATCTTCCGGAAAATACTCAAGACTTGTCTCTTTTCCTCAGCTTAGGTTCTTCTCTTTTCCTGCCTGCAGACAGCTCCTTCGCTATAGCACCAGGACTCTCCTCAGAGTAACAGCCGCACTTTGTTAATCACCTACATACATACATACATACAATGTGCTGAAAGTGTGGGAAGACTCAATCAATCAATCAGTCATTTGTAAAGCGCACTACACACCCGCAAGGGTCTCAAGGCGCGGAGGGGACCACTAATACTAACTAAACACTAAATAAACCGAAAATGCTAAGAAACTGACAGGAAATCAAAGCTTTTCCAATTCCCTTACCTAAACTTGTCAGGTCACTGAGTTAAAGTTGATGGTACCCAGACATCTCTAATGCATGCTAGGTTCCTTTGTCATCACTCATTCCTAAATCAATTAATTGTATGTGCCAGAAATCTATATAATGCCAAGATATTGACCTTTCTTGACATATTTTTACGATGTTGACTTTATTGAATTATACATATCAAAATTTAATAATGAATATTGAAGGAAGATGATGAACTTACTTCTTACTTAGAACTCTTGAAATGTAAAATTGTTAACGTAAGGCGATTAGATGAAATTGATTTTGATTTCTTAATGCTTCAAAAAATGTTACAATGAATTTGTGCCAGCCATTAGGGCAGTGGCACAGAACAATGTATGTCTTGTGAATGACATAATTTGTATATAGACCTGTTCTGCACTGGTGGACACACTGCATGAAACTGATATAAACAGAGGTCACAACAGAATGGCGGAGCGCAGTGTTACGCACATTTGGCAACACTCTGCTCAGACATTCTGAAAACGCAGTGGTGCACCTTATTCACAATAATACGGCACAACCCTGTGTTTCAACTAAAGCTGACGCTAAGTTTAGCTGCCTAGCACCAACCCAGGCACCATAGTGCAAGGGTGCCTGTGCTGCTGAGAATGATTGTTCATGTGCAGGGATGTGTCACTAATGGCTATTTGTAACTTCTACGTGCTGCAGAATACAGCACATATAGAAGCTGCAGCTCGTCATTATTTAATGATTGTTTATTTGCAGGAAGGGACATCTTCCTGCACATCAATAATCATGAATAGCAATTTGCTCCTTCTATGTGTGCTGCTAGAAATATCAAAAATGAGGAGAAATTAATAATTTCTCCTCCCTGTGCCAGTTTAACACCAGGATTTCACTGATCTTATTTTTAGAGCTGCCCCATATTTACACTAGCCTTGTAAATATGGGGAGGTGTCATAAAGCAATGGGTGTTGCTGCGGAATGCTCACTGCAACACCCATTGCCCACCCATTTCACGCTAAGTGCTGAGTTAATAGAGGCATTATTTACAAAGCGGTGTTAAGCCATGGTAAGTGGCTTAATACCACCTTGCAAATAAGGCAAAGGAAGTATCGCCACCAGAACGTCAAAAAGAGTGACGTTCTGGTGGCCATAATCCCTTGTAAATATGCCCCCTAGTGTCATGTGGCCCTTAACTTACAAACGCACTCTACCTCCTAGCTCATGCACGTCCGACTCCAGTGTGGAAATACTTGAATCACAGGATCCCTCCCACTCAGGTATTCTGTGGAAGTAGCCTTTGGCCCTTAAGACTCCCATAAGGGTGGGTGTAGTAAAACCTATACTTATATGGTTCTAGACTATTGAAGCAGAACCAAGACTGGTCTGTATATGGTTGGTTTAGAATTTAAGCTGAACTGTTGCTGTTAGAGGAGGTCCAAGCTTGATTTTCATATGGCTGGTTTCACATTAGGCGTAAAACAATGGACTGTAATTCGGACATGAGGGTTCACCAGTGACTAAGATTAATTAAAGCATTTCTCCATAACCTTGTTTGTTTCAGTATATGCCCTAAGTGAGATTCGTATGCCCAGATGTGGATCCTGTGCTCAGTGTGCCTTAGGATCCAAGCTATACATACCTGAAGAGGCCTAAGTAGTTGTGATTTGCTTAGGGCAAGGCTGTCCTGGCAATTTACCTCACTACAGGCCCTTTATTTACTCCTCATCCTTTATCCATGTCTCTCTTGTTATCATGGGTATCCGTTCTCAAGAGCATGTGCATGCCCTAATAAGCTCAGAAGAGTTCTATAGCACATCTTTTAAAAATTACTTAGCCTCTTGGTGCATAAGTTTGTCTGAGAATCATATCTGCAATTGTGAATTAACACAAATGAGGTTCTCCTGATGGGATGAAAGAAATGTCAACCTACTTGAATACATATGGCTAGTATGGGGTAGTATAGTGTAGCCTGGGCAGGATTTTAAAGTTTAATTTCCTATTAATCAATGTGTGAGATTTCTGTCATGTGAAGGATGTCATGCCTGCTGTTGTTTATGGTGTTGTTAAGTTAGTACCATGTGTTTTTATGTATTTGTGTGTTTCCATGTATGTCTGTTCTCATGAAACTCGTTAGTGCTTATCACATGGGTGAAGGTTCTGTGGATGTTTTACTTTTGGGGCATATTGTTTGTAGACGCACAAGAGGCAAGATACTGTTCTGAGTGTCTTTGTGTGGGAATTATTTTTGTAGATGCATATTGGAATCTTTGTGAATACTTGAGATGTGGTAGATAGCTTCAGCAATGCTATTTGTGTGTGAGATTGGGATGTGGTGTTCTTTTACGAGGTTTGGTGAGTTGGTCTATTTTTTAGTCTCTTCATGTCAACAATTTGAATTAAATAATCGAGGTACAGACTAGGTGCACGAGGGCTAAAAGGAAATTCTGGTAAGAGTTGAGTAACCGATTTGAGACTGTTGCTTAAAACTGTGCTTTTGTGGTCTGTCTGAGTTTTATTTATTGGAGATATGTTTGTGGATAACATTGTGTTATTTATCGTTTACAATTTATATTTGTGTGAGCTTGTTTGTGTCTGTGATTTATGGCCTACTTCTTCAAAGTTGAATTATGCAGCAACTTGTATTTGCATTAAACAGAAGATGTTTTCCTAGCCGCTGAATTATGGAGCGCCCTGCTTTTGAAATATTAATAAGTGTTGGTTCCTGCTACTATATGTGAGTTTTAGTGGGATTTCAATGAAAATCAGTTTTGTGAAATGTAGTATACCTGACACTACCTTCTCGTCTTTTAGTAAAATTAACTCCGACTCATACTTTCTGTCAAAAGTGAGGCAAGTATAGGTAACATGTATTTTCATAAAATACACTATTGTAGGGCAAAGGCAGTTTGCCTGGCACATTTTCTGTTCTGCATTCTATTAGAAAACTCTGCAACTTTCAGGAGAAATTAAAACCATGGGCACTTGCTTGCACTTCCCCGCCCCTGAGTGAGGTATTATCAGCAGTTCTCTTTATCTCTCTGAGGCCAGACCCCCCAGGCTGGTTTTCATGGACTGGAACATGTTATAGACATCATAACCCTTAAAGCACCTTAAGAGCCATAGTGAAAGTTGAACAGGTCTTTGCTTGTACAATTCAAGTCGGTTTAGACCAACTGGATCTGGGACTGGGGAAACAAAAGCCTTACTTTCGAGAAGTAAAATTACAAGACTGTCTTAAAATGCAGTGGTTAGCACTCATTTAACATGTGACAGACAACTTTCAGAAAGGACAGCCCAGATACCAGGTAAATGTCAGAAATGTAAGTATATGTCTAAATTCACCTTTCTTAAACCTGCAACAAATTCACAAAGGTATGGAGTAACTCAGTTTTCAAGATGGGAAGGGGAGGGGGCATGGTCTTAACAACGAACAAGATGGCTGTGAGTCCCTGAAGCTCCGCGCCTCGGCAGAGACCCGTTTCGCCACAGAGCGGCAGCGGCTTCTTTCGGGACATATGGATATTCGCACCATGCTGTTCTGATGCGGGAGAGCAGGTAGCTGACGTTTTTTTGTATTTTTCAGCCGTTTTTCACCTGCTACTCCTGCGTTTTGTTTCTCCCCAGAAGATACTGCTGCAGCCGCCATTTTATCTGCAGCAAGTCACAGTAATTGCCGTTTCGAAATGTGCTAAGGTGTTTTTTAAAGTGCTTTCACCTGCCTGACAATTTTTTCAGATGCACTGTCACCGGAGGGGTAATTGTACACTCCCTGGGAATGTTTTACTCTGTGTTTTATGCCTCTCAGTGCCAACACTGATGTAGAAAAGGATGTAAGGAGTGCTGTGGATATACTTGTTGACTCTTTATGCCCTAATGCCCTACATCGTAAGTATTAGCGCGGGAGGAGGATACAGCAGATAATTAATGTATTATATGTGTCTCCCTCTGTGGTCGCTGTGCTGTTTTTCATTGTTCCTTCTAACCTGCCAACATTGGAGTCTTGTCCTTCTACGAATGTTTATGGAGCCTCCTTCTTCCTCTAACCAAAGAGTCGCCCCTGACAGTATGTCTTTAACTCATAAAGACTCCACCACTGCTGCGTCTAAGCGTCAGAAGAAAGAGCCTGCTTCTACCTCTAAATCTCCACTGCCTGTAACACTGGAGGATCTCATGGAGGAGCTAAAGCATTTCAAGCCCTTTGTAGTGGACACCAACGCTACCCTCCAGAGACTAGAGGAGAAATGGCCCAATTTGGAGTCCCGGGTTGCAGCGGTGGAGCAGAGAATTAGTGATGCTCAGGATTTGATCCCTAAGGTGCAGGCTATGTCTAAAGAAATAGCTCTTCTTCAACAGCAAACTGAGGACTTGGAAAATCGCAATAGGTGCAACAACCTTAGGCTTTATGGCATTCCTGAGGGAGAGGAGGGAGAGGACATGATTGCCTTTCTTAAACTCCACATTCCCAAGCTAGTTGGCCTTAAGGAAGGTACAACTCTCAACCTACAACGTGCGCATCGTATTGGTCCTAGACTCGGTGGCCCTTCCTTTTCCTTATCAGTCAGCCGTCCCAGAGGGATTACTGTTCTTTTCCTAGAATACACTGAACTGTTGATGGTCTTGTCTGCAGCAAAACAGAGGAAGCAGATCTTATGGGCCAGTCACAGAGTTTTTCTCTCACAAGATGTGGCTCATGCCACCGCCGCTCGTCGTAAGGAATTTCTTTCCTTCCGCCCTGCTCTCCGTTCCATGAGTGTCAGATATGGCCTTGTTCATACCTGTTTTTTAAAAGTTACTTATAAGGAACGGACCTATTCTTTTGATCGCCCTGAAGATTTAAGACAGTTCATTTCTCGTCACAAGGGAGAAGCAATGGACCTTGGGAAAACCTGAATATTGACTTTTCTAACATGTTTTTGTTTCTTATTTACCTTAACTTTTTGTAATTTACAGGTTTCAGTGGTTTTCTCAGGTATTCATTCTCCTGTTTTATCTATGAATGTTATATGTTAACCCGCATCTAATATCACCCTCCAACATTTTTGTGGTTTTTCCCTGCAGATACATCTTGTCTAGTATGGATTCCCTTCCCTGCAGTTCCCTCCTCATTGTGTCTCCCCTCCTACTCCTATCATGTATAGTACTCCATGTATTGGTAAGTGTTCCTCCTTCCTCAATGCTTATACGTTTATTATATTTGTTCTCACTGCATTTCTTTCCTTTTGAGTTACTCTACTTATCTTGTATCTCTGGCTACCGCTCTTTATTTTACTATATTCTTTTTTCTCTACTGATTTACAGGTCTTTGTCATTTATTTCTGATCTCGTTGGTTCCCGTCTGTCTTTCTTTCGCGGTTCCCCGCCTTCTCATGTCGATTCTCTTATGTTTTTTTACTCTGCAATATATTCTGGTTATTTTGACTGGAGTCTTTCGACTTCTTGTCACTTCTCTCTTTTCATTTTTTTTTCTTCTCCTCTCATCTACCATCCTTTTCTTTCTTC
This sequence comes from Triturus cristatus, assembly GCF_964204655.1. Classification (NCBI taxonomy): domain Eukaryota; kingdom Metazoa; phylum Chordata; class Amphibia; order Caudata; family Salamandridae; genus Triturus; species Triturus cristatus. Next base: position 1,205,510,352 of record NC_140591.1, on the reverse strand, counting down.
TGTCTTTCTTTTTATTTTCTGAATTCCTTCAATACATCATCTCTGATCATTCTCTTATCCTTTTTCCTTTTCTCTTATTCTTTACTTTTTTACTGCTCCCTTTTTTATTTGATTTGTTGTAAAATATCCTACCTGTGGATTCAAAAATTTCCACTTGGTCAATTCTCAGCTCTATCAGTTTTACAATGCTCATGGTGTTACTTAACGTTTTCCCTCCACCATTATGACTGATAATGTTGGCATTATATCCTGGAATGTTAAGGGCCCATGTAACCCTGTCAAGAAACGAAGGGTTCTTACCCATTTATCCAGATTACACTGCAAAATTGTGATGCTTCAAGAGACCCACCTTACCGAAAAAGATGTTAGCTCTCTTAAAAAACAATGGGTCGGACACGTTTATTGCTCCCTAGCTAAAGACCAAAAGAATGGCGTGGTGACACTATTTCATAAATCTCTGTCTCTGACTCTAGAGAGGGAAGAGAAGGATGCTGATGGCAGATGGCTTCTTTTACATCTCACTACTAATGGTTTCCCTATTTCTCTTCTTAACATTTATGGTCCCACTGGTGTTGATTCACAGTTTTGGTTGTCTATGTCGCACACTCTTCAATCCTGTCATGGTTTTAACCTCCTGGTGGGTGGTGATTATAATCAGGTTATGGATCCCTTCATTGACAGGAAATCCACTGCAAAGTACATTCCCAATAAAATGCAAAAAACATTCATTAACACTATTAATTCCAGAGGCGTGGTTGATGCCTGGAGAATTTATAACCCGGATAGTTTAGAATTTACCTTCTACTCTCCCCCTCATAAGTCTACTTCTAGAATTGATTACACTTTCTTAAGTCCTCAACTTATTCCCAATCTATCTCATGCTGAAATTGGATCCATACTCATTTCTGATCATTCATTAATTTGGATCTCCCTTCTGAGCCCTCCAAACCCCGCAGATGGAATTTTAATAACTACCAGCTCAAGACCCCACATTTATTGAGCGCTTTAAAGATTTCTTGTCCGAATTTTTCCTTCTTAATGCTAATCCAAATATCCCTTCCATACCATCTGGGACGCTGTCAAGGCGACAGCCAGAGGTTTCATTATTGATTACGTTGCTGTTAAAGAAAAAATCTTCTTAAGGAATCAGCTTCCTTACTATCCTCCATTAAGCAGCTTGAGCATTCCTACTTTTCCTCCAAAAATTATGATACTCTCAAGAAATTAGTCCAAGGTAAATTGAATTTTAACAGGAAATCGTCAGAAGAAGCCTCTGGGGTGTTACTTAAAATTAATGCCGTAATAGGGCTGGCAAACTACTTGCTAATTATTTGAAGGTTAAGTCTCAAAGATCCAAAATTATTAATATTATTGATGATAAGGGAGTTAATCATTTTAAGGACGAGGAGATATTTACAGATTTTCATAAGACCCTATATACCCCCGAATCTTCTCCCACTGACACTGAATTGGAGTAATTTTTTGAATCATTACCACCACGCCCCTCTTCTTCTCCTGATTGCTCTTTACTAGATAAGGATTTGTCCCTTTCTCAATTAAAGTCTGCTCTAGCTCAGTTACCCCTGACCCAGATTGGTTTACCGCTGAATTTTATTCTTGTTTCTCACAGACTCTTCTTCCCTACCTTCTGTCTCTTTTTCAACATTTTATCTCAAATAATGAGGATCTTGGCTCATTCCTTGAAGCTATGATCTTTTCAATTCCAAAAAAGATAAAGATCTCTCTTCCTCTTCTAATTACCGTCCTATCTCTTTAATTAATTTGGACAGCAAGACTTTTGCTAAGGTGCTGGCTCTCCGTATCAATCAGGTTATCCCTGATTTGATTAGATATGAACACACTGGGTTTGTCAAAGGCAGAATGCTAGCAGACAATTCAAGAACATTTTTTAATATTATACATCTTGCCTCCAAGAGTTCCTCTCCTGTTGCTGCCATCACCTTGGATGCTGAAAAAGCTTTTGACCGTATTCACAGGCTTTTCATGATGCGTGCATTGAAGTGGCATGTTTTTGGCCCCGTCATTTTATCTTTTATCAATCTGATGTATTCCTCTCCTACCACCTCAGTTTTTGTCAATGGGTCACAATCTTTTTATTTTACTCTTCAATGAGGCGCTCGTCAAGGATGCCCTCTTTCTCCTTTGCTCTTTATTTTTTCTCTAGAACCTTTCCTTCATTCTTTAAGACATTCTTCTGTATTTCGCGGTTTTAGGCACAAGTTCTTTGAAATCAAATTCACTGCTGATGCAGATGATATTTTACCATATCTTCTGTTTCTTTGCCTGCTTTCACTGATCTTTTATCTTCTTATGCTGCTCTATCCGGTTATAAATTAAAATTTTCTAAATCAGAAGTTCTCCCACTAAATAAAAATTGTTTAAAAAGTATGTTTGAAGGGACTGATTTTAAATGGAACTCTAATTACATTACATGTTTGGGAGTAAAATACGCCTCTTCTATCGCTTCAATGGTTCAGCTTAATTTGGAGGATGTCATACTAAGAATGTCTGGTATGGCAGAGAAATGGTCCTCTTTTTTTTTTGTCATGGTGGGCAGGCTGGACATTTCCAAAATGATAATACTCCCCGTTATTAATTTTCATTTGTCCATGCTACCAGTGAAGCTACCAGTGAAGCTTCCCTTAAAATTCTTTAAAACTCTTAATGGTGTTTTAAGTAAATTTCTCTGGAATGACCGGAAGGCTTCTATATCTTTATCTTCCTTATCTGCCTCTAAAGACAGGAGAGGTGTTAATTTTTGTCAACCACTCTTCCTTCTTAATCCGTCAGGTTTTACCCGATTTATCTTCCCCTTATGACTCCTCTATATCAGTATGGTATAGACTGGAGGAATCCTTGGTTCACCCGTTTCCCTTTTCCTCATTAGCCAATTTTAACCATTCTCCTTGTCCTTTTAAGTCTGTTATTATTTCACATTTCATATCTACCTTTAATCCCTTTCTCCTCTGCAAGCATTCCTAGATTCCTCCTTATGGGACAACAAGTCCATCAAACTTTCCAATCGTACCTCGTTTTGGAGGATTTGGGTGAATAGGGGAATTATCAGAGTTAAACACTTACTAAAGGATATGATTTTTTCATCCTCTCTGGAAGTTCAAATTAAATTTAGTTTACCTGCCACCTCCTTTCGGCATTATGATTCTTTAAGATTGCTATTAAGTCAACAACTCTCCCTTCTTTCTGGAACACTCTCCCCCCTCTGATTATATATTCAAACACTTATCTACTTATTCCTCTGTTCGGGCCTCTCACGTATATAAATATTTCCATTTCTCTCTTCCCTCCTGCCCCGAGTAAAATTGAAATTTTATGTGAATCTGATTTGCAACACACTATTCCTATACCCACTTGGATTTTGATTTGGACACAAATACATCATACTTCCTGTAATGCCAGTACCTCTCAAAACTTTATTATTTTTATCAAAGGTTGTTTTTAACCCCATTGTCTGTCTCCAATTTCAGTTCTGACCTCTCCCCTAGATGCTGGACTTCTAAAAATACCCCTGACACATATTTATGCTCTTTTTTCCTTTGCCCTAACATTTCTCTTTTCTGGACAAAGATATGTAATTTAATTACCTCCTTTTGCTCTATTAACATTCCGTTTGATATATACTCCATATATTTGGGTAGTAATCCCACACATTGTTTTTGTGCTCCTAGGATGGGCTCTTTTGTAGATCTCCTATTGCCATCGCATTTCAGGTTATCACTAACTGAAAAGAGGCCTCTAAAGTCACTTTTTCTGCTTGGTGGAATATACTTTGTTCACACCATTGGCTTGATAGAGCTTCTGCTACCACCTCTCAGCAACTTCTCCGAAAAGAAGCCTTCTGGTCCCCACTTACCAATTATTTATCTTCTTCTGCTCTACCCAATAAGGACAGTACCTTTGTTTTTCAACCTCTATGAGTATACTGTTAGACATTTGTTCAAAATGTTTATATTTGATTGCTATTATCTTGTTATTTGTTATTGTATAATTGTTCAATATTGGATATTTTTATGTATTATACTTGGTTAGGATGTTCATTTCTGGTTTTCTATTCCCCCCTTCTTTTTCTTTTTTCTCTTTCTCTTTTCTTTCTTTCTTATAAAACCTAAAATGCTTATTTGTTACGGTACATAATTCTTTAATTGCTCTTAACTTTAGTTTATACTTTTCTATAAGTTCGCTGCATTAAGTTTTCACCTCTCCTTTATATTACATATATTTATTATATCTTTTGCACTTTTCTTAATGACCATGGATGTATTATTGTACCTTGTCTTTATTTGTATTAATAAAAGATTTCTAAACTTTAAAAAAAAAAAGATGGGAAGGGGAATGGATCACCCAGAGATTTGGTCATGGTGTAAAGGAAGGGCTTTCTCTAAAGGAAACATGTTTTGTACATGGAGAAACAAGGGTGAATGTGGACCAGCGTACTTAGGGCATGATTTAACATTCTTTCATGTAGCGCAGCAAGCCACCTTGCTGTGCTGCATTAAGTGAAAAGGAATGGGAAGGCATGTGCTGTATTCACCATCATACAGCAGATTCCTGTCCTTTACTAGTGCTGGCGCACGTTTGGCTGCCTAGCGCCAAAGCAGGCACCCTTGCATCATGGTGCAAGGATGCCTGCATAGTGGGCAGGATTACTTTTCTGCTGGAAGGGACCTCTTCCTGCACAAAAACAATTCAGAGAAACATTTTCTTATCTGTGCTGTAGAATTAATCACATATGAAAGAGAAAAAAATGAGGATAAATAGAGATATTTCTCCTCGTTACACCTCACCTGAGGAGGCGTAGCATTTTGACACATTTCCAGGTCAACTACTAATGGTAAATCTGGGAACATGCCAAAATCCATGGGTGGATGTGTGGAAACACCCATGCTCCACCCATGAAATGCCACAGAGTAACTCAAGGCAGCAATTTGCGGTCCCTCATATTACTCTAGATTTATCAAGCCATGCAGAGCCATGCAAGGTGGCCTTGTGTGGCTTGATAAACTCAAGTTTTGCGTCGCCCTTGTACCCCATTGCATGGCACACAGGAAACGCAAAACCTTGATAAATCTGGCCCTCAGTCTTCCTACACCGGGGCTTTATTTTATAATGATAATTTTATTTTGAGGACGATAGGTAACAGATATGGAAGTTTGCAGGTTTACATACTGCTATTGAAGCAGGTCCTACAGGGGACTGTGCTTTTATCTAGTTGGGAGGAAGAGAAGAGACTGGCTCCACGGGACATCAGGTAGCGCTTTACACATGAACCCAAGTCATACCTGCTGGCCTATTTTCATCCCCTCAGTGTTTAGGAGAGGGTGAGCAGGCTCAATGCAGTATCAACCTAAAATGCCATCATGATAATTCTTACTGTTCTCACAGTCCGTTGGCAGTAAACTAAAAGTTATTGGTTACATAGAATGGTAGAGAAGGAAACTAAAATGCATGTTAAACAAATATTTGGAAAGCACGTGATGCTTCGTTTCGTCGATCAGGTTATGCAAGAAGCTTGCATTTCAATTCCTCATTACGGTTTTAATTCACATATTTCCAAGCTGAGCTATGCAATGTACAAATTTTACTTTCTCTAAAATATATGAACATGTTCTCTTTTTTTCTGCGGAAAACTATGTCTCAAATGAAGCATTTGTGGAACACTACTTCTATGTTTAAAAAACAAAAAGCTCAGACTTTACGTTTGCAAACTTTCTTATGTACCTTTGCGAAATGTGTGACATCATACAGGCCTGGAGGACGCTTGGAGGCCAGCCTTCTCAGTCTTAGACATAAACAATGGAATAGCATTTGTATTAATATCCAGCTTCCTTCTTTACTTTTGAAAATCAGGAATGATGTTTAGACTGTACAAGTAAACACCACCGTCCTATTTCCATACTTCTCCCATGTACACTACTTGATTCAGCCATATGTTCCTTATTCGACTCTTCCACCTTGCCTCTCTGACAGAATAGTGAAAATGGTCTGTGCACTGTCCAAAAAACATGTTATATGATTACTTTTACTGGTGTGGCCTAAGGGCCAGATTTACGATGCATCGGGCCGCTTGTGACTGTTAAGATGCATTTTCCTATTTACCAATTCTATTTGGTGAGTCGGTAACCTTTTAGCAACTAGCAAAATAGGTATTGCGAGTCGCTATTAGGAAGGGGCATGTAAAGGATGTCCCTTTCAAATAGCAAGTTGCACTAGTATGTATGAATGTTTTGCGACCGGGATTGCGGTTGCAAAACATTCGCAGATTACCACCAATTTCAAATTGGGTTTAAGCCAGTTGCAAACAGGAAGGGGTCCCCAAGGAACTTCACCCCTTTTTCCTTTAAGGAAAACTGACTGCATTTTAAAAAAACACAGTTTTATTTACAAAGCAGTTACAGACATGGCGGCCTGCTGACCCCAGCAGGCGACAATTCCTGTGAGTGCCGGCCATTCCCAAAGGGTTGCAAATTGCGACCTGACTCATGAATATTAATGAGACAGGTCCCTTGCGACCCATTTGCGAATCGCAAACAGTGTCTGAGGTATCAGGTTTTTCACAAATTGCAAGTTGCTAATAATCGCAATTTGCGAATCGTAAACTTTGACGGTCAAACATGTGCTGCCCTAAGTGCATACAACTCTTTGTGCTCCCTGAAATTTCCCGGGTGAACCAGGATTATTTTAGAAGTCCTCCCATAGTCATTGGATGATCGATCAACTAAATTATAAATATTCTTCCATCAATAAACATCTTCAAGCCCTAATGTCATCAGCAGGGCTAAAAAACCTGTGTCTGACAACTTGAGGATGAATGAAAATGAGTATCTAATTCATTTACAAGCACTAGGTACCTGATTACAAGTGCTCAAGGCACACACCTACAGTTAGCGCTGGCGCAGTCATCTGTAATACTGCCCCTGATTAAATCTGACTCCTTGGAGTTCAGACTTTATTAACGTCATAAGTCTCACTGAGATTGTGTTTTTGCGGAATAACATGCATATTTTGGGTCACACTGCACTAAGATTCACGTCATGGCAAATACTGTATCTTTTCTCCTGGACGGTTTTATTTGCTGAAATCAAATGACAGGTGCAGACTTTATCTGGTGTGGTACATGTTGCATAACTGAAAATTCTGACCTCTGCATGAACAGCGGTTTGCACATTAGTTGGAAAACTCCAGCCCACTTATAATGAAGAAGTAAGAAGCTGGGTTGTTCCTAGCGATTTTAGAATGACTTGCTGATTAGTTTGTCCATCATTTTGATCTCACTGTAATTTAAAAAGTTGAAGTTGTTGGATGGTAAGGTATTATTTGCTGAATATATTGCTAAATGAATACTATTTAGATTTAAGAATTCAATGCATATAAACATGCACTTTACTTCAGACAACTGTAGGTATATTTTTTCTTTTAAAATATTTTATTATTAATAATGGGCAAGCAACCTGTTTTAAAATTACCATAACATTTAAAAAAAACTGTTGCGCTTAAACGTGTCTCTTTTCCAAACTACCACTAATTTTTACATTGCCCATAGATATCTAGGCCACGTGATCTTTACATAGCTCTTTTTCGAATACACATTGTAGGAAATTGGGTTACTGATTGAAGGGGGTGAAACCCTACTCAAGCAGCAACCACAACGTGTGTCAGAGTGAAAAATAAGCAAACACCAAATTAACCTATATTCAACCCTTTGGCATTTTGGCACAAAAGCAGTCAGGCTGAACTTCGAGGCAATTTGTAAAGTTTTTTTGCAGCACTTCAAACAGTAATAGAGTAAAAACATGACACAAGAACAAACCCACATCAATTTAGAAAAATTGGGTAAAATTAAAAAAAATTCTAATAAATTATTTGATACCAAAATGACAAAAATCCAATCCATGCAGTTTCAAAGATTTCAGGTAAGTGCAGCGCCTAAAAGCACAAAGCACCACTCACAGTTATCTATTTATCCGTGACAGGGTGAAAGTCTCAAGTTCAGGCCGACCGCAATAGAACATGGCCAAAAGCAGGGACCAGGTAGTCCCACTGAAAGAGTTAGCTTCTAAAATCAGGCTCAAAGAGTTCAGTTTGAGGTGGAGTAGACGGTCATTGCTGGAGATTTGCGCTGATGATCACACAGCAGGCTGTCGATGGAGTAATGCAAAGTGCAGATATCATGTTGCCAGTCATCACTGAATGTTAATGTTGCGCAAAGATTAGGTGTCACCAAAGCTTCCAATTGGCAGTCTGCATGTGTGGCAAGATTTTGATGTGAACAGGTGCAGTCGTGAAGAGCCTAAAACTTCAGGATTGCTCCCTTTCTTGGAGAGGGAGCACACCGGATGCCACACCAAGGGTCCAGGACCTGAGAAACTCTGCTTGGGCATAAGGAAGTCATGCCAGTAGAATTTTATAAAGTATTTCAGGGAGTATTAGCTCCAAACGAATCCAATTATACAAGATTGCGCTTGAGGCAGGAACCTCCCAGTTACACTTTTGGGAGGCATCAATGGTGTCCATATTAAAACCGGGTAGGGGGTCCCTGGACATAGCCTCATACTGCCCTATCACCATATTGAATATAGATTATAAAAATTCTCAGCAAGGTGCTAGCCCAGCCAGTTCAGCAGGCACTCCCACACCTAATTCACAGGGACCAAAACAGATTTATTCCAGGAAGGAACACCTCCATGTGCTGCGCTGCCCTACAGCAATAGAAAAGAGCAGGAATGTGCTGTATCTATCAGATACAGCAAATTCATGTCTTTTCCCCTGCACCAGCGCACAATGGGCTGCAGTGCGCCAAACGCAGGCACCTTTGCATGATGCTGCTGATTATTTTTGTGCAGGAAGGGAGGCTTTTTCCTCTTTCTTTCATTTTCCTCTTTCTATGAGTGCTGCAGAATGGAAAAACGAGGAGAAATAAAGATATTTTTCCCCTTATGCCTAGGGAGGCATACGTTTTTGGTGCTGCCTTAGATTTTCATTTTTTCGTAAATCTGGGGCAGTGTCAAAAAGTCATGGATGTTGCTGAGAACGTCCCCAGCAACACCCATGGCACTTAAGTTCAAGTTTCAAGTTTATTTATTTATGATCTTGGAACTCCAAAGAGATCCACTTAAACTGAATGCCAAAAGCATATAAAAAAAATGTGTGCAACATAGTTTCTACAATCATAAGCGAAAGCCAACAGTAAAAAATCTCCAAATACAAAACATTAGAATATTTTATACAATAGGAAATAATTAAAATATCCTTTATGCCCTTAACCCTTTCGCTGCGGCGGGAATTCCGCCGCAGCGCTGGGGGGAGTTTGGGGGCAGCGCGGTGGAGCGGTGCTCATGATGGAACCACTCCGTCATGAGCCGCGGTTGAGCTGTGGTCATGACGGAGTGGTTCTGTCATGACTCCGCCCACTGCGCTAATCGCCCGCACAGGCGGGGAATTAGCGCCGCGTGGGCGGCGCGGCCGCCAACGGCCGCAGCATGACGGAACCACTCCGTCATGAGCACACGGCGACCGTGGCTCATGACGGAGTGGTTCCGTCATGAGTGGGGAAGGGGTTAATACTGTATAACATCAGGTTTAAACCAAAGTTAATAATTGCTCCCTTCTTATAATGAGCGTTAATACAAATTTAGAAAACACTTAAAAAAGTAAGAAATCCTATGACAAAACATTTCATTTGGTGGCTCATAAATAGAATCAATTAGTGCAGAGGCCGAGAGAATAGATAATTGTAAACAAATTGGTCTCATCCATTTACGCCGACACACTAATAAAGCGGAGCAAATAAATAGCACATGATTAACATCCTGGATGGTGTTATTGCACAACTTACAATTCGGGAAGAACCATAATATTTAGACAGTACAGTATTTAAAAGGAGCATACCCTGCCTCAATAATAGCCAAAAGCACCGCACTCCATGGGGCAGGTTCCAGGAAATATAGGCCTGTACTTTATTTATCACACAGGAGTCTATGGCCGGGCTGATGCCCCTCTTTAGAATGCGAGCTTTCCTATCCCTAGTGAAACATAATTCCCAAGTGGCCTGTTTCAAAGTGGCCCTTAATTGATATGGCAAAGAGCAGAGACTCATCTAGTTGCAGCAAATCAACTGCAATCCTAAAGGTTTTAAGAATTAATGACTGCTCTTTTAAACTTTCTAATATTTCTTTCTTAATTAAAAATCTTAGTGTACCAGTATCACCCTTTACCAGACTTACAACCCATTGCACTATCCCCGCAAGACCCTGCACCCAACTACTTATTAAACCAAATTCTAACCTAAGAGCAGCCACAAGGCAAGCAGAGTTGACTGAGGCAAGGCTTCTTAAAATTTGGCCTTCTGTTGTTTTAAAAAAAAAACATTTCTCTGCATCAAGCAATTCAACACCATACAACAGCGAAGCAGGGATTTTTGCACGAAAAACCTCTAATAAAAGTGCAAAGTGTCTTTTTCCAGTAGATCTATAGAGGGATCCCAAGCTTTTCCCCTGTCTAGTAGCTTTACGGATATTATTTTCTATATGGGCTTTGTCACTTAGGTTGCCATACACTATTTTTCCCAAGAAAGCGTAAGATTTTACAAGTTCCAATTTTTGGCTACCCACAGAACATACGAAATTCCCATACTGCAAATTCTTTCTTCCGTGCATGCACATGATTTTACTTTTAAAAATATTAATCTTTAAATAGTGGGCCTCTGCAAATTTATGAAGTGCCTAAATTGACTATTTAATCCCCTAGGCACTAGATCCAAGATTATTATGTCGTCTGCATAAAGTAAACATGCAATCGGTTTTCCCCCCAGTAACGGGGCAATACCCTCACTTTGAGCCAAATTGTGAGGAAGATCAAAGATATATAGGGAGAAAAGTAGGGGAGCCAGTAAACATCCTTGTTGTAGGCCATTTGCAGTAGGGATGGTTTGGGTAGACCTCTTTCCCCTCCTATTAGGACTTTGCACCAAGTGTCCGTATGGAGAGCTCAAACTAACTACAAAAGGGTGGCCGGCATACCCAGGTCTGACAGTTTTCTCCACAACAGAAGACGATCTACTTTATCGAATGCTGTGGAGAAATCTATAAAGGCTGTATACACCCTTCCTCCTCTAACTTTAACAAACTTTTAATTTTTCACCTGTTGTGCAGTTAGGTTATCAATTGTTCCATGCTTTGTCCTAAACCGGGTTTGCTCCAATGGTAATATTTTAACAGCATCCACCCATTGAGTCAAGAAGCGCAATTTGATGATAGTTGTGTGGAGCATCTTGATCTCCTTTCTTGAACAGAGGGACTAATATACTCCCCTTCCAAGAGGGGGGAACCATTTTATTTTCATAGCAATATTTGAACAGCGGATAAAGAATTTTACTCCACAGTATACTATTTTGTTTTAAAACTGTGATTGGTAATTCATCGGGACCATTGCTCCAGAGGGGCGCATCCCCCTGATCGCCATTTCTATTTCTTTTTCAGAAGACAATCCATACGATGAGGGGTCTTCCTTTAGTGCAATATACTTAATTGCCATTGCATTATCTGCATATAAATCCTGAATAAAGCTAATCCATTTATGCTCTTCAATGGCCACAGGGAGTGGTCGAGATCTAGCTCCACGTCCCTCCCCGATGAGTGACCAAAAGGTTCTTACCTGGCCCATAAAGGCTCCTTCTCTCAGTTAAATCCAAATGTTATCTTCCCTCTCTTTTCTTAACTTTACCTTTACCCGAGTCCTCCTCCTTTTTAATAAGAATATTCTACAATATCTTTCCAAGGAGTAATTCAAGTACAATGCCCTAACTAGTTTATTTATTTCAAGGTTTAATGGCAGGAGGAGTCTGGGGACTACTTTAATGCTTTTTCTTTGGTTCGCCTTCTTTGCATTTTCTACTACCTAATTCATAAATGTGTTAAAACTAGCAATTTCTGTTCCAATCCAACTAGGCAAGTTCTCTACGGTGACCTCTAAGACACAGTCAAGGCCCAAGATGGCTTTGTTATCCCAATGACATCTCCCTGTTTTCTTAGCAAAACTAACAGATTCACCATTTAATACCCATGGATCATGCGAAAACAAATTCAAATTTACGATAACAGTTAGTACTTTATGGTCACTACAGGAAGGATTAGAGACCTTTAGGTCTTTTAGTAAGAAGAACTACCACATAGTCTAAGATAGGTTCTCCAATATAAGTTTTACAAGTAAAGGTTGCCGGTGTATCTGAAGGAAATCTTCCATTTACTATAATACCATCAACCTTCATTAATTCATCAATAAGCATTTTCCCTCTCTTATTAGTTCTAATATTTTGGGGAAAGAGCGCTTGTGGGATCTGCATGGAGTCTTCTTTTTCTTTATTTCGGAATCTGTCCAAAGTAGAGTTAGAGATTTTACAATTCAGATCCTCCACCAGAACTATATGAAGGGGAAGTTCTACATCATTAACTTTTTTAATGTAAGAAAAAAACGCCTTTAAGAGAACATCATGAGAGCCATCTGGTGGAATATAGGCATTTATCAACATTAGTGGTGTACTTTTTACATTATTATCAAGATTATACAACATTATTTCCCAAAAAAGATTACTAGGATCTTTATAGTAATCTTAATTCCATTTTATCTTATTTGACAGTAAGCAGGCCACCTCTATCTTTGCATGTCCCCTACTAGACGGGGTTGCTTTACAATCTAAAGTGAAATAATCCCTACATAGCTGTTCCTTTGTGCACCAGGTCTCCTGAAGACAAATCATGTTTGCATCTAACGTACCTAAATATAGTAACTTCTCCCTACTATTCTTTATTCCTGCAGCATTCCAAGATATTATTTTTAGTTAATTGCTAGAAGCATGGCTGTTGTAGATGTTTACTGTTAGATCTGCTTGATGGTACACCTGGTAACCAACTCCATTTTGGACTCTTCTTTAGGATTCCATTTAAAGGAAAAGGGGCCATTCTTTAAGTTTCACTTGTCTACTATTTTTAGTAATACAGATTTTTAATTCTTCTGTTTCATGCAAGCAATCTCTACTATCTAAAAGTGAGTGAGTTGACAGAGACCTATTGTCGAGGGCTCTATTTTGGGGTAACTCAAAGAGTGGAATGACATAGATCCCCCTGCTTTAGAGGCCTTCTGACCATTATATTATAAGATTTGCAATAATTTTGGAATTAAACCTTACCCTTAACTTATTACCAACTTCTGTATTTAAGATGGAGACTAGATTTATATCACTACTTTGTATAAGTTTCAAACTTTCAATCGCCGAGAGACATTTAAGTAGTGAAGTCCTATTTAATATTAAATCTCTATCAAACAGAGGAATAAAATCTAACTGGAGTGTGTCCATACTTTCCCAGAGGGGTTCAACACCAGTTATCTCTGGTTTACCTCTCATTTTTACAGTGTCAGGGAGGGGAACAACCAGGGGGTTAAGTACTGATGAAAGAAGGTTAACTGGCCTTGACTGCTCTACTATTATAGCCCCTTTATTACAGTATTAGCACAATCTCCTTTGGAGTACACAATATTCGAGGGGGAGGCCTCATAGACCATCATCTTTATTCTTAGGGTTCACAAAAACAATTTCATCTTCCAGCTTCATATCTCGTGATGTATTTTGCAGGGGCTGGGAGGAAGTCTCCGTAATAACTGAAACCTCAATGTTTTCTTTAAAACAAATTCTTCTTTGCTTTTTTGAGAATCTTCTCATTGATTTCATCTTTCTCCCTCTATTCTTTTCCTTTTTCCCATTTCTCCCAGTTTTTTTTCCAGGTGCGAGGGTCCTAAAACATTGTTTTTCTCACCACTTAACTGGGTTTTGAAAATAGGGAATACTTCCTGGTCTATCCTTCTAGGTGAGCCCACTGAGCCTTTTACTTTTTGAGCCTAATCAGAGATAACTTGTATGGGTTCAGGTAAAGGTTTAGGGGTCTTCTCTAGCATCACAGCTTTATTAATTAATTTATCATTTTGGATATAGCCATCATGAGCAGTACAGGTTGATTGACTACTAGCACCACCGAGTATATTCTCTAGAACCTCTTCCACCTTTACTTTACGCTTCTACTTGTTCAGTATGTACACTTGAACTAGTCTCCCGATTACTTTTTAACAATACCTTTAATATTTGACTTACAGTTCCCAACACACAGTCAGAACCTCCTACAGATTTTTCGAGTAGCGTTATGATAGAGGATAATAAATGTTCTAAGGATACTAATGAATCCAAGACTATTATATCCTTCCTTAGAGTTTGACTGGGTTGGGTATCACTGATATTTAGATTGGGGTCAAAGAGGGGTGTGATTGCAAAAGAGAATAATTCGATTTATTAGAGGGGGTACTACTGAATAATTTTAGTCCTATAGGGGCTGCTATTGCTGGGGTATTTGCTAGTTCCGTAATCTTGCTAGTATCATGAGAAATATACCTCCTGCAAAGCTCTAAATCCAAATTGGGGAGATTAGAATTTTTATTTTGGACATCCTCTACTAAGTAGGGACCAAGGGGCTCTTCTATGATTACGTGTGGTGTATGCGGTGTTCAGTGTGAGATTACATCTGCCGTCTTTGGAGATGGTAAAGTAGATCCTAAGGTTACCAAACGGACTGGAGAGTCCTCAGGGCACTGTACTGGGTGCCTCTGGGATTCTAGGGGCTCTCCTCCTCATGCTTACTATCAGTAGTATGTGATTCAATGACCTTAACCACATCAGTGACAGTATTAACAATATTAACCATTACATCATCATTCCTAGTCACATTATCTCCCCCATTCCAAATGGTCGAGGTATTCGACTCAACTTGAAGATTTTTTTCCTTTCCCCTTTCCCATAGACTAAATAGTTGACTTTTTACTTTCGACAGCATGCCTGAGATATCTTTGTTACATAAGGGATTTGATTTAGTTTTTGCACAGGTCCTACCCACATGTAATTGCCCTGACCTACGTTGACTTGCCGTCATTTTATTTAAGGCCTGCACAAAAAGTGTTCTACGTAGGAAACCAGTTTCAATTATATTAGTTATTTTTCCTGTAGACTTATTCTTATATATTTGTTATAGACTTAATTACAGTCTCTTAATTTCAGTCTCTTTAATATCCAGAACAAACAGCTCTCTCCACAACAACTGGAGCCAGAAATTGTCCTTTCTCTGCTTAAAAAAAACGGAGGGATGGAGGGGACAAAGGGACAAAAGGATAGAGCGTCACACCATAAGTAACCGATAAAGCAGTTCAGAGCCACCAAAATCATGGGACAGGGGGACCAGAGTCAGGATGCACTGCGATAACCTGCGTGCAGGCAACTTTTCTTTTCAGTGGTAGCTCCCGGTGTCCCCACAATGTCCTCACAAAGTGCTAACTGCTACTGACCGCTACTGACCGCTACTGCTACTTCTACTGCTTTTATCTGTCTGGTCACAACTATTGGGGGGTGAGCATAGGGTGGGAAAGCGTCCAGCCGCTTTTGGCCACAGCAAGAGGCTGTGTCTCCTCAGGTCAGCCTCGCCAATGCGTCTCCCTCCGTTCTAGTAAATAATTGCGCACCGGTGACACAGATAAAGCTCAGGCCTGGCCCATTCCACCTTTGAAGCTTCCAGTAATATGCCACCCTATGTCTCTATCTCTGTGAATGTTAATGTTAATAGCTGACTGGACGGTCAGGAGCTCAGGGCAGTCTCCGGGGCCCCCCGTACATAGGAGATGAAGGTAAGAGTGAAGGTAAAGAGAGGCAGAGAACCGTACCTTGGTTCTCCATTCTCTGAGCTCTGCACTCTCTGTGCTCTCTCTGTGCTCTTCAGAGAAGGCCTTTCTCCTAGGTTCCTAGGCGCCCTTGCACAGTCCTCAGCACAGTCCTCTGTATGAAAAACAACCTGCTAGGGGCTAGGGGGTAGGGGCGGGGGCGCAAGGGAGCACCACTATGCCTGAATTGCTCCACTCTGCCCCGCTCCTCTCGTGCACCACTCTGCTCGTGCTTCCCACTTCCCCTCACCTTGCTCACTCGTTCGCTTGCTCAAGCTGCCCAGCTCTGCTCCAGCAGGCCACCCACTGCACGTCAGCTTCACGCCTCAGGCGCCAGGCACGCATGGAACTCCCCTTTAACGCAGAAAACTGTGTTAAAGGGAACAATATTTATGAGGTAGCATTAAACCCAAAAAAGTGACTTAGTACTGCCTCATAAATATGGAGCAGGCTCCTGCGCCACGGAATGTCACTAAAAGTGACATTCCCGCACTGCAAATATTTATGCTGTGATGTAGGATGCAAAGCAGCAGTTTGACATAGGTAAGGTAAATTCAAGCATCACGGCTCAAAGTGCACCTCGAAGAAGTATGAAAGAGGAGATGACTTAATTATAAATCACTAAACATCCCTGAAAAAACGTATGCAATTACCTTTATGTCAGAGTTCAATTCGAATACTCATTAAGGAGTAATCCTCACTTATTCAGACGTAGTAATGGAATCAGTGTGGAGTAAATCTCATCCTGTAAGCAGTCATAGTACTTTACTAGATTAATCTACACTAATTCCAAAGTTGTCATAGAATCATTGTGACATTTTCTTCACTCATTCAAAATATGTTATTGAACTATCCCAGAATAATCTCCCATTCTGAAATTGTTTTTGAATCAATATCGAACAATTCACACTCACCCTGCAGTTAACATAAAATAATCATGGAATAATCCACACTCATCCCGATGTTGTCATTAAACCATCCCAAAGTTGTTGCAAAATCATCCTTGAGTAAGTTGCACTGATCCTGAAGTTGTCACCTGGTATACATAGTGCTGTAAAGTACCATCACACATTTTCAATTAATGTAATCAGAATCCTATCCTGGAGTATTTCAGGGGTGTGTAAAATAATTGTAATTTGTCACTATGTGAAAAAATGGCAAAATCGCACAACATTATGAGTAATGTAGAATGCAAATCTGTAATTCAGCACTATTTCTTAGCATGAAATGCATTCTTCTATCAATTTTTGATGGAAGGGCATTTTGCACTATAAAAAGTGCACAACTTGAACAGCCGTCACTTGCATTCTGCCAATAGCATATTTGTGGTACATGTTTACTGCGAATTACACAATGTGGTGCAACAGAGTAATGTGAGACATTAGGTTGTTGGTTGAGTAGGTGTTAACCTTGTTCAAGCAACAGCCACATTCTCTGTCAGGGTGAACCACAAAAGTCACTAAATTAACTTGTGCTTAACCCTCTGGTAGCTTAGCACAAGCAGTCAGGCTTAAATTAGAGACAATGTGGATTCATGCAAACATTAATAAAGTGATAACACAACATAAGAATAATTCCACACAAATTTGGAAAAATAGAGTACATTAAATATAATATTTGACACCAAAACAACAAAAATCCAATCGATAGAACCGAGTTATGAATTTTTAAAGTTTAAGGTAAAAACCAGCACCTAAAAGATCAAAGTTCCAACTGCGGACATCGAGTTGTTTGAGACTGTATTAAAGTTGAAAAATATAGCCAACTTCAGTGGAGTACAGGTTGGATTCAAGCAGTGGATTGGGCCCCATCAGCGTTTACTTTTGGACTTAAAAGAAAGTTAGTGGAAAAAATGTCTGAGAAGATAAAGTTCAACGGCACAAGGTTGCAGGCAGTGTTCGAGGCGGAGCTGTCATCATCGGGTAGCTGTTGGACGAAGTCACAGTGAAGACTTTCACGCTCAGACTTAGGGCCAATTTAGATATTGGCAATACTCCCGTTGTCTCTCCATGGTGGAGTATCCAAGTACTCTGCCAAGCTGACTGTATCCCAACCATTGTATTTAGATGTGTGCTGGCTGAACCGCTGTCCGCATTGACAGACTATTTTCCGTTGTGTAAGTGGTGCAATGTTTTTGAGGCAGCGGACTCCTCTGCTGGCTAACAGTACTCCATCGCCGTCAGGTTGGTGGGGTTGCGCCACGCCTATTTAGATGTCCTGATTGTGCTGGCACTGTCCTAGCGGTAGATTGCTGATGAAGTGAGTACCTGGTGGAGTTGAGACTGGTACGTACTACTGATTTGTGTCAATACACTTGTATGTTGTGTTTCCGTCTAAAATATGTGTAGGTAATGTGTTATGCCCCTTTTCTCACATATTGCAAAGCACAAAAACAACACATACACACAGCATTGAATGCACACCAACAGGCACCACAAGCACAACACCCACAACCACCACAAAAGCATAATTCCTTTCTAAGTGTTAGTACAGGTGTGTTCATTTTACATTGAGAAGTTGTAAAATGTATACTTATGCATTACACATTAAAGAAAATGCATGTAAGAGCAATGCAAAATACATGAGACTAGAGCAATTCTCAACACACTATTCATAGTATGAGCAGTGTAAAAGAAACTTACCTTAGATCCCGGTGACAACAGCCTTGATTAGCTGGGGAGGTACCACTTGGAGGGTTAGGACTCATTCATGCTGGGTCCAGGTGCGGGTTCAGGATAGAAGGAGACCTTTCTGTCTCTGACGTTCTGATCAGGAGGCCAGCCATTAGACCTTGGAGTCACTCTAGTATTCCTGGGTGAAAGAAGTGGAACAAAGCTCAGAAGCAGGGCAGGCCTCTGAGGGTGCAAGGCAGGCTTCAGGTAGCAGATCAGTCCTTCTCGGTGCAGCAAAGCAGTCTACTGAAGAACACAGCAGGCCACAGCAGCAGGCAGTCCTCTAAGAGTCATTCTGCATATCTAGGAAGTGAACTGAAGTGTAGGTCTGAAGGTCCTATTTTTATACCTGGTGCCTTCTTTGAAGTAGGGTAAGTTTGTAGAGAATTCTCTTTAAAGTGCTTGTAGTTTTCGACCTCCCCTGACCTGGCTCCAGTCTGACTGCATGAACAATGAAGTGTTGTTAAGTCCTCTTTGTTAAGGAGGCGCACATCCTATTGATGATATGCAAGTGGGGATGTGTCCAGCTCCACCTCCCCCATCCTGCCAGTTTTTGCCCATCCAGCCACACCTAATCCCTTCATTGTGTGGCTGTCTGTGTGAAATAACCACTGGCAACAACAACCATTGATGTGAAACAGGAACAGGCTGCAAGCGCCAAATAGTTGAGCAGAAAAATGCGAACTTTTTATAAGTGGGATTTTCAAATTTGTAACTTAAAATCTGACTTTACCATTATATAGGATTTTATATTACAATCTCTCAGACAAGAAACATGAAAACCTTACCTGCTCCCAATCAAAGGTTGACACTTATTAAATGTAGTAAGGCATCCCAATGTTATCCTATGGAAGAGGTAGGCCTCACAGTAGTGTAAACCAAAGTTTTGATTTTTTTCACTACTAGGACATGTAAAACTTAAAAGTACATGCCCAACCTTTTAATTACAATGCACACTGCCATATGGGCTACCTAGGGCTTACCTACAGGATAACAGGAGTTAAGACTTGGAACAGGGTTTATTTTGCCAAGTCGAGTTGCCAATTTAAAACTGCATTCAAGTTGCAATGGCAGGCCCTGGACATGGTTTCAGGAGATACGTATGTGCTTGGCACAATAAGTGTGAAGACCTAATAGTAGCATTTAATTAACAGGCCCTGGTTTTATGGTATACCACTTTAATAGGAACTTAAAAGTAAATAAATTCTGCCATTCAGGTGTTTAACAATTTTACCAAGGTTTAGGGTGTTAGCACAAGCACGTTCATACTGGTTAGCAATGGTAAGATGCACAAAGTCCTAGGGCAAAAAATAAATACAATTAGCAAAATAGGACTGTGAAGGCAAAATTTGATATGGAAGACCACCCTAAGCCTGACAGGTGTACCAAGTCATTTCAGGAATATTGCATAACATTGTGACAGGAAATTCCTGTAATAATGCAAATTACACCACTGCAAAATTGATTTTTAACCAAGCCTACATTTTTGATGTCTCTAAGGTCATCTCATTGAAAAATGTTGCCTATATTCATTACACTTCATGATGGTTTGGGGTGACTTTACAAGAACAATACAGAAATATTAGAGATGAAGTCAGCCAATGACTTCAGAATGACTCCAGAAAGATGTTCCTTTTAGACTAGGTAGGCCCACACCTTCATACCAAATGCAGAAGTATGTGTGGAATTCCTTTAGTTGCCCCCTTTTACATATATAAGACATTCACATTGCCATTGAGGCATGCCAAGCACTTGATTGCTTTTATTTAAAGTTCTCAACTGTGTTTTTTAATTTCTCTCTTTTCAGCAAAAGACTGGGTTTCTTCCTGAAGAAAGGGGTACTTATCAGACAGCATAAAGGTATGTTATATCTCACTATATGAATTTTAAAAAGATTTCACTGTCAATTGCATACATATTAAACACAGGGAACTTGTTTAGGAAGGGAAATTCATCGTTACTATATATCTTCAAATTACAGTTGAGATTATTTCCAAATTCTCTATCCTATGCAGCAGAAGATAGTTAATTAGTATCTGAGGTACTTGAAACATCTCTGTACTCAAGATGACCAAATATCTCATTTGAGATCCAAAGAATTCTCCAGATTGTACTGCTCCCTATGACTTAAAATATCTGCCACTGCAATCTTATGTAGAGTGTATCAGAATGCTACATATATCACAGACACACATGGTAAATATTAACTGCTTGTCATACTATCCCCAAACTATTGGTCTCACAAGCGGTCAAACATGATAGGTCTCAATTGGCATCTTAGCTTTGTGTTGCTCAGTAATTTAGAACATGCGGGGCTCTCCCTCACACACAGGAGCCCCACGTCCCCGGACTTCCTCCTCGGCCGCGCTGCCATTGGCCAGCGATTTAGCTCTGCCCACAAACAGGCAGTTGAGCCTGACTTCCGGGTCGGACGATACTGAATCGGGTCGCGGCGGTGATACGGGGTAGGCTCCCGTTATTATTAAAGCACATAAGCGGGGTGGGCACCCGCAATAAAATAAAAGCAGAAGCGGGGTAGGCACCCGCCATTTTTAAGAACCATAAAGCGAAGTGGGCTCCCGCTCAAAAACACGCAATTGCGGGGTGGGCACCCGCTCGGAATGGCATCACAAGGGAATCCCTACAATGGGGATTCTCTCTCACAGGACAAGCAGCTCAGCGCTGCAGAGGCCTCGCGCTCCTTCTCTTTGGGAACACCTTCCTGCACATAAACAATCAATGGCATTTTGCTATTTCTATGTGTGCTGCACAATGCTGCACACATGGTAACAGCACAAATGAGGAGAAATTCAATGAAATTAAACATTTCTCCTCGTTGACCCAGGGGAATATCCAGGTTTTCCCTGGTCTAAATTTTGCCACTCTTGTAAATATGGGGCAGCGTCAAAATCAATGGGGGTTGAGGTGGAATGCCTACCACAACATCCATTGCCTGCCTCTTTCACGCTAAGTACAGTGTGAAAGAGTGCCTTATTCACTAGGCGTCATTAAGCCACGTTAAGGGCCAGATGTAGGATCCAAATTGTGATCGCAAATGTTGAAATTCTCAGAATTTCAGCATTTGCGATCACAATTTGTCTGTGAGCAATGTAGGTAGGCAAATACCCTCACGCAAAATAAGGAATCGCAAAATAGCGATTCCTTATTTTGCGCTACCATTTAGAGAATCGCAATTTGCAATTCCCTAAATGCTATGCTGGTAGGCATCACAAATTGCGATTTTGCCTTAAGGAATCGCAAATTACCACCAACTTCAAGTTGGTGGTATTTTGCGATTTCCTTTAAAAAAGCACTTTTTGGATTTTTTCAAAGTTCCAAGTGGCACACATACATGCCCTTAGGGCATGTCTGTGCGACACATGTGCACACATGCACATTTCAGGGGTGCAACAGGGTGTCCTTTTGGAACCCTTGCACCCTTGAAATTGCGCACGCAATTTGCGAGTGCCTCTTGGTTACTCGCAAATTGCGTGCGCAAATCCCATTCATTCCTATGGGCCTCTTGGCCCATAGGAATGAAGGGGAAGGTATTCCTTGATTGCGAATCTCAATTTGCGATTCGCAATTAAGGAATTTTAAGGAATCACAAATATTTTTGCGATTCCTACATACATTCCATTTTGGGAGTCTTTAATAGCGATTTGGTAAAAATCACTATTAAGGACTCGCAAAATTGAATTTACCTACATCTGGCCCTAAGTGGCTTAACGCCGCATTGTGAATAAGGCAAAGCCCCGATCGCCACCACAAAGTCGAGAAAAGTGATGTGTGGTGGTGATATGGTCTTGTAAATATGCCCCTCAGTGTCTTCAGAAAATCCACCACTGTGACAGTTCCTCTGAAGGTGCAGAGATCTCCAAATGACTGGCGGAGATCTCTATATATGGCAGGCAATAGTCTGGTCAGGATGGTGGAAATAATTAGCTCTGCCACACTGAAAGCTGGGGAGCCACCCTCCATATTCTAAAATGAGATTCATAGTTCCACTCATTTAATTAGCATTTGTGAGTTTCTGCATTGTAATTGTTTGCAAATGCTGTTTACCTATTTATTAGTATGCACGAAAGCTCTATGTTTTTTCTACTGGTTCACAGTTCACATTGAAATTCCAATAAAAATTAATTTGCTGCCTTACAAATTTATTCAATTGTGGCTCACTGGTGAATGCAAGCACACAAGATTTCATTGAATGTGCCCAACACCTAGAGACCAGTTTTCAGTTGCAGAAGAGGGAGACCTGAGCTAGAGCTGAGCCTAAGGTCTGGTTCGGATCTTAGAGAACTTGCATGAACCAAGCCCAGAAAATATTTGCTTTGCAAATCATACAAAACTCATCATATAAAATAGGATTAAGTCACATCACAAAATTTAAAAAGTGTATTTCTTTAACATTGGGGTCTTTGAAGTTAATAAGGAGCGTTATACCAATGCACTGAGAAGTACTTATTAAAGGTGATAGTTTTGTACAACTGATATTCTCTACTCATATTTCGAAAGTGCTTCCATGCCCGATAATGAAGAACATAAAGATTTGGTCAAATAAGATATTTGCCTATGATCACACAATTTAAGCAGAAAAGCTGAAATTTAGCCAGGTTTTCTGGTTCCACTTGGGACAAATTAGCCAGTAAATAGGTATATATTTGTCCTTACCTATCTTAAGGCTTTGTTTTATGTCTTAGTAAATTTTTCAAAAAGTAGCGCATACTCAACTTGAAGGTGCTGGAGTGATTTATATGAGTGGCAGATACATTACACTAGGCCATAAGCTGTGTTTTCAGGCACAGGGAGGTTAAATAATCCACCCAGAACCAGTCCCAGGATGCTTGTTTCCAGTCCAGGGAAGACCTGGCTTGGTAGTTTGGGCTGGGATGTTCACATGAGGCACAGGGTCAAGACTGATTTGCCTATAGCTGGGTCCAAACTGGGGTGGCGAAGTGAGCTAAAGAACGATGATGGATTCAACCCAGATCTGTAACTGGGGGTATCTGAAACGTTTCAGTGCTCTGTCCATCATTTCCTTGTGTTTGCTTTGTTCACCCTAAGTTGGCAGGATATGCCCAGACGTGGGTCCCTTGCTCACTTTGCCACTGTATTCATGCTAGCCTGGCTGAAGAGGGGTGTTACCCCGAAACTGGTCCCAGGATGCTTATTTCCGGTTGAGGGAAGACCTGGCATGGCAGTTGAGGCACAGGGTCTAGACTGATTTGCATATAGCTGTGTCAGAACTGAGGTGGCAAAGTGTGCTAAATAACGATGATGGATTCAACCCAGATCTGTGACTGGGGGTGAGTGTCTGAAAAGTGTCAGCGCTCCATCCGTCAACACCTTGTGTTTGCTTGGTCAGAACCTTTCGGGCTGGATCTCGGTTTAGTTTCCGACTGCAGCATTACAATGCTGGCGGTCGGAAACTAAACTGGCCAGTCATTACGGCTGACTTCCGATGGGCTCAAGGAGCCCATCGGCCAGTCAGAGGCCGGTACGTAATAACAAAGAGCGACCTATCAGCCCTTGGGATTACAATACTCGGTCTCTGGCAGGCTTTCCATGCCGGGCTTTTCTGACATGGAAAGCCTGTTGGAGAGTTAACATGGGGGCCCCTAGCAGGGCCTCCTGACATTGGAAGCCTTCCGGTTGGAGGTCAGTCAGTCCCATTTCCGAGACGGTGTGCATCCGCCCAACATCGTAATAGGCCACTATAATGTTTAGAGCATGAAAAGGAAAGAGTAGCAGCACAGTATTAGTGGAATGAAGTCTAAAAATAGTTGATGTCACAAAAATTGAAAAATGCTGGAGTAGGGTAAGGTAAATGGGAGAGATTTTGGGGTCTATTCACAAAGGCGTTTTATGTACTTCTGTGGAACTCCTCTACACATTCTTACATGCCTGAGACAATTGTCCCCAAACCATATAAAAAGAGTTAAATAGAGGAATGCTATAGTAGGATAAGGTAAGTGGGAAAGACAACAGGGCCTATTCACAATGCTAATTTAAGCACTCCTGTGGTACTCCTCTACATACTCTTACTTGCCTTTGTGAATTAGCTGCAAACCATCTAAAATGCTAATAGGATGGGCCGACTCAGGAAATATTCTTACACACTTAGTGAAAATAGAAGGGACTGTGTCCTCTTTCCAATTTTAATAATAGGGAGTTTGACATTTCTGGGCAGATTCACAAAGACATGTAAGGGTATGTAAAGGAGTATTCCTGTAGTAGTGTATCCTATGTTCATAAAAAAATCATATTCATAAATGTTTTTTTAATCTGCCCACAGGCTAGAAGAGACCATTTAGGGAACATTTTTACAGGGTCTGCAAATGAATGAAGAGCACAAACAGGAAGCAGGCAGCAAGATACATACACACATGCATACATACATACATAGATACACACAAACATGCACACACATACATACATATATACATACTTATAGAACGTTATGTAACAACGGCTGCAAGTAAAAAGAGAAAGAGGCAAGGAATGGTAGATTTGTGTCAGTGATTTTTCCCCCGTTTGGAAATAATGCATATGTTTCGGGGCTGATTACAAAGGTATGTAAGAGTATGTAAATGAGTGCTTAAACCAAAATGTATAATGAATCTTGGTTTAGGAAAGATCATAAAAGTATGTAAGTATAGTAGGAAAGTTATCTTATAGGACAAGGACCATTCAGAGGAACAGCGACTACAGGAAGGCACTATCACTCTCCCTCCATGGGGCAGTGACCGCTACTATAGAGGGTATTACGTTATAAGTAAACCACAAATATACCGACATTTTAAAGCCTATGGGGCAGATTTATGTTAACTGGCGCATCCCTGCATATCAGCAGGGATGCGCCAATTATTATGCGCCACAGCTGCGCCACCATGGATGCGCCGCATTTATAATGCGCGCACCATGGGGCAAAAACGGCACAGATGCGTGACGCATCTGTGCCGTAAAAGTGGCGCATTGCTGGAGTTGCGTCGTAAGCGCGACGCAGCTCCAGCAATGTTCTGGGGGGCCCTATCTGTACAATGCTGCGTCAATCCTTACGCCTGCTTCAAGCAGGCGCAGGGTTTTGACGCAGCATGGACCTAAAAGTGACTGAGTGAAATCTTGTAAATTTCACTCAGCCACTTTTAGGAGGCGTTCCTGCGCCGGAACGCCCCCACCTGCCCTGGAACGCCTACATGTGGCGCAGGGCTTTACAACGTGACGCATCTCCCAGATGCGTCACGTTGTAAATACCCCGCACCATGGCGCAGGATTTGCGCCGCTGCTGCATCACAAAAGAGACGCAACGGCGGCGCAAAAGTGGCGCAAGTGCAACATAAATCTGCCCCTATATTTCTGCAAACATTTCCCTATAATTTAATGTACATAACATGGGTCAGGTAGGATAGGGAGAGCAGTAGGCACCTGTGTCCTTAAGAAGACCTTTGTTTTGTACAGAGATTGATAGCATGCTGCTGCCCTAAAAATAACCAGATATTACTTTTAATCAACTTATTGGTACTCAATTTACTGGCCTCGGCAGGATGGTCAGTCAAGTCTGCTTTCAACTTGTGATCTTTCGAACATTGCATTCTCTAGGAATGATTGTTAACTCACTGAGCAATCCTCCCTGTTCAAGTCTACTGATCTATATTTTAGGTCAAGAACCTTTATAAACAAGGAGGGATGGAAAGTTTTGATTCAGAGAAGCTTGGCAAATCCAGATAAACAATATTGAAATCAACTAATATATTTCTATGGGAATGTGAAACTCTTTCCTTAATTCTAGATTGCAAATTAAGTATTTTCACAAATGAATGTTTTTTTTTCCTCTTGCTATTTGTTTAATTTTCAATCGATTTTTTGCTGTCGGTATTATTATTTTTTTTTTTTAAATGAATTGATCATTTTGTCATTAATCAATATGTATTTGAAGAATGTCCTGTTTGAAATTATTTTTCTAAGCCGTTATGGTGATCATAGAAGCGTTATTTTTCTAACATTCACTAGCATGTTTTTCTGTACATTGAATGTCGATGATACACAAACAAAATATGTAATGTGGTTTCAATTGAATATCACTTTACGATTTGTGGTTCTACGATTCCTTGAAACTAATTTTCAACAATCAAACAACATTTCAGTCAGAAATTATTCTGGATAACCCTTATTTTGAGTGTGTTATCTATATACTTGAACAGCTCTCAGAAACATTTTAAAGTCGAGCCTTTAGCACTTTGTGTAGGGCAGGGCAAACCTGAAAACAAGACATGAATAAACAAGTTCTTCCAACTTTTTATTTTATAAAGTGGACCCTTTCCTTTTTAGTCAGAGCCTGAGTGAAGGGTCGATGTCTACTCTTATGTGAGAGGAGCATTGTGTCATGTTGTACCTCCCTACTAAGGGTGGTTGCATGTGCCGTCGTATTCTATTGTACACACTTTAAATGTAGATTCACATTGTGCCCTTTTCTTCTCCTGGCAAAAGGCAATCTGTGAAAAGGGCACTTGAGACAATGGCCTTTGTGGTTTTTCATGAGAAAACTGACCATGTTTATCATTTGAAGAATCTATTTGTGCCTTAAAGAGGAGATAATGTGTCATCATTTATTTGAGACGTGGACATTGTAGTGTCCTGCAGGACACATTCTAGCCTCACTGCTCCAAGTGCTGCCACTCCTTGCTCCTGTCCTCACACCACCAGCGTGTGTGACACAATCCTGACATTGGGAAGCAGCTGCAGCCTCTTAAAGTGGCAGACGTGCCACATAGCACTTGCTCACTCCACTACCGTCGCTCAACTGAGCTCAACCTGTGGAGAAGGACAAGCTGTTCCTTAATTGTGTAGACTCTGCTGTCCAGATGGCTAATGTGGGGGAAAAGACAATGCTATCTAGCTGTCATTGGCAGCCCCGTACCAGATCACAAATCAGGATTGCTCAAAACAATCTCAAAAATATGTGTCCTGACTACCGGCATAAGTGCGAGCCGGCATGGCATTGTATATAGTTAAAGCATATACAGCAAGCCTCACTGTGTCCATGCACAAACAGGCCAGCCCATGTCAGCTGCTGTTACCTCCTGTTGCATCCATCCAGCACTACCCATCACCCGCCAGAGAGGAGAGAACATAGATCGGCCTGCACTGTATCCATGGTGAGTACAGCCCAACAGAAAAGCCTGAGAGGGGCGGCTGCGTTAAGTGACTACAGTGCCATCTGGTGGCTGTACCCCTCACTGCACCCAATTATGTAGTCATACAGAAATTACCCCTTCACAAGGCAAGCCCCGCTGAAGGGTGTGCACAGCAGGAGTGACTCTGCAACACCACACAAAGCAAACGAAATTATGGCCAGCAGTGTTCTAGTATGAACTGCACTGCTGTAGGGGAAGAGGAGAGACTGTAAACCCAGCAGAGCTCCCCAAGAAGCTAAGAGACTTACCACAAAGCAAATGAAACTGAAACCGAGTGCCTAAGAAGGAGAGGAAGACAGCAGATCAGCCCTGCAGCATCAGCAAGTACTGCTGCCACAACAGAGAGACAGCCAGAGATCTTTGCCCACACAGAAAGCACAATGTGTACTAGTCTGAGAAGAGGCCCACAACTCATAAAAGAAGTTCTTGAAGAGAGAATTCCGTGCTACATGACCCTTAACGGCTGCTAAACACCACCGCAAGCTAGAAAATAGGCACGTCAAGTGCCAGCCGAGAGGGGCCCATGAAGGAGAACCGAGAGCAAAAAGTCAGAGGTGCACAGAAGGCCGCACCAGTGAGCATAACAGCATGGGCAGGGGCCCCGGAGAGAGAGACCTCTCTCCAAAAAGAAGAAACAGGCATACAGAGAGCCAGCAAAGAGCACCCTTCAAGAGACAATGTTACAGAGATCCTGATTGCCCGTCAGGTGTCTGTGAAAGAGACATGGCGCAAAGCCAAGTGCCACCAGTGCTCCCCAGAGAAAAGGGAGGAGTGAATGCCTAGCATGGCCTTAATGCACGAAGAGAGAGACTACATCTCAACTGCAGAAGCACCGCCCCGCAGTGGGCCAAAGACACCACAGAGTGTCCTACCCCACACTGCTTCAAGACAGAGTCACCAGTGACCCACAACAGGCAAGAAGAGGGTCATGCACTCCAAGTGGTAAGCAGCCACGCAGCTTGTGCATCAGAGACATGCAGCATGTGGCCGGATGCCACACAACACTTCAAATAGAGAACAGCATGGCAAGATGCCACATAATGAAGGAGGAGAAGAGAGTGGCATACTGCCACAAGGTGAACAACCACCACAGATGTGCAAGAGACAAGGGAGAAGAACAAGGACTCCTACCACTACAAGTCAAGAGTGTACCAGCAGACACAAGACAGCCACCAAGGTGGTACGATGCCAGGTCACTACCCCTACGCTTTCCAGAGCGACCATCAGTTCCCGAGAGTCGGCAGTTTGAGTCAGATGACATCCCCACATGAGACCACAGATGACATAGGAGAACAGCACCAGCAACAATAGGTGGCCATAAAGTCCCTCCAGTCCTCCTGACTCCAAGATATCACTGCCTGTAACCCAAGTATAAGTAGGTAACCATTATATTTACCCAGGTGCATCACTAGGAACCTCTAAGTAGCATTGGACCACCAGTGGGGATCCAAATGCCTGAAACGTCTGGAGACCAACAAGATGTTCCTGGCGCGGTGATAGGCTGGCCACCCAGAAGCCTTCTGTGTGCCCCTGTGAACCTGAAACCTGCCAAAAGGATCCTACTCGACCATTGGACCGTTCAACTTTAGGGTTGCACTAGGCTTGCTGTGGCCCTGTTGGTGGTTCCACAGCAACCCCTTGGTGTGGCCTATGAGAGGCCCCACAAGCCCACGGCATCATGTAATAATCCAGAGGGAAGGGCCTCAAAGGAATTCCCGTGGGATGGGAAATTCCAGAAAAGAGGGATGCATCTGCATCAGCTCCACAACAGGCACTGGGAAGCATGGAGGTCGCAGGTGGAGACTGGTCATCCAAAGACTGTCTGATGATGGCATGTGAACCCGGGTCCTGACGCATGAATACACAGACCCTGAGACACCACCCTTTACAGCTGCAAGAGGGACTTGGTTGTGGGGCTGTTGGCAGTTCCTGAGCGACGCCTTCACATGGCCTTCATAAAGCCTGCATAGTCCATGCAGTCTCATGACAGCACAGAAGAAAGGGCCTCAAGGAGACTCCTGTGAGAGGGGAGCCCTGGCACGAGAGGAAAGTCTGAAGCTGCTCCACCAGCAAACACTTATAGATATCATGACCTTCAATGAAGACCCTCATTTCATCAACGTTGTACTCAGTATTTTCAGGTTGACCATCCATTGGAGCCTGAGCGCCTTCAAGCAGATCGCCGAAGTAAACTCCACCACCGCTCCAGATGCAACACTATTGAACTTTGTGAATAGTCTCTAAAACTGTGAGACCAGGCGGTCCGAACTACCACGCCGAGGGGAACTAAAACCTTATGGCCAGGCGGTCCAGAAGTCCTGCACTGCCTGGCAGAAGAGACTCAGTGGTGCTGTGTTTTTATTGTTTGTTTTTCCCCATATTTTGGACTTTTTTTTGTTTCTTTTCCAATAAATTTGGGGTGGAATGTAGTGTCCTGCAGGACACGTTCTAGTGCTCAAGAGTGTGATGTATTACATAGTACACCCACCCAGCACAGGCGTCACCGGTCAGCTGACCCTGATAATAAAAGGGGCAGGTGCACCTGCCCTGGGCCTGTTATCCAGTACCCTACTTCTGTGTCCATGAGTGTCATTCATCAGCATGTGGGCCTAGTGCCCACAACACCTCAGAAATGTATGCTTTAACCTGAAAAAATACAACAACGGCAAACAAACATGGCTTGTGTTTGTTTTCAGAGTAAAATTTTGTTATTGATAAAGCGTATTTACACAATGCACTTGACGTAGAACAATTCTCATGTCATTGACCTATTTAGGATGAAAGGCTGAATTAACCATAGCTGAATTTGAACTACTTGCCTACAGTTCATATACAAGTCTAAACAAGGAGTTATGACACTGGTATCCTGGCTATTTTACGTTACCTTGTTATTCTATATCAGCCTTTTCAACCTAAAGATTCTTCAAACAAAATTGTAAAAACAAATATTTTATCACAAAAATCATGACCATTGTTACAGTAAAGTTATCTTTTAAATAAAGCAGAAAGTGTTACTGAAAACCGATATAAGCGACAAGCCCTTTTCAAGCAGTCTAATGCATATTTATGAGTTTATAAAAAAATCCTGTAAAAAGATGGGATGAGAATAATCTTCAAATGAAACAAATGATCTGCCTAGTACAGTATGTTTTATGCAAAGAAACCTGTAATTAAGCCAAGCATGTGTAGAACAAAAACCTCTTAAAAGTTCCTTTTTTGTCTGTGCTGTGTATAGCAGATATTTTGGACTGGAGAATTATGGAAGAGCTGAGTAATCTACAGAATTTCCACATAAAAGAGAAATGCCTAATTATTGATTGGCTGGGATCCAAAGTCACAGTGCTTGACAAACCTTGTAAGTGCCCTCATAAAAATAGATGCTGTAACAACCAATTGAATTTAATTATACTTGAAGGCGCTGATGGAACTAAACGGCCTGCACTGAGAGGCTAATTACTCAGCTGGTCTTCCAAAAAACATGGATGTTTCACAAAGTTTGCTCTTCCTCGTTTTCCGGACGTGCTGGTGGTTTCATTAGATAAAACCAGGGCATCTTGAAGAGCGTCATTATTAGGTATTTCATTGCCAATTACGGCTTTAGACAAATTGGTAATTAAATATGGACATGTGAACCAAGCACTGTCTCAATAGTCAGGAATAAGGGCAAAATACAATGAACATAATGAAAAAAAAACTAAAGCACTGAAATGCTCCAATCATTCATAGGACTAGAAATGCATGTTGTCTCATGGATATTGTTAGAAATGGGATTTCTGGTTGGCTAGGGCTTGCGCCAAAGCCAGGCAGAAACCACCACTCTAGTCAGGGCTGGGGAGTTACACGCCAAAGATAACCCCTGCTCACCCCCTTGGTAGCTTGGCACGAGCAGTCAGGCTTATCCCGGAGGCAATGTGTAAAGCGTTTGCGCGCGCACCCAGCAACAACACCCAAGGCCCACCACAAAGGAAACTCCACACAAGGTTATATATAAAAATAGCCTTTGTATTATACCAAAACACATTAGATAATATTCACACAATTTACACTGTGCCAACTGGCACGGGCAGAATTTTACAAGGGATTATATGTACAGGGGACAGGGCCACATGGACCACTGTCAGGAATTAGCACTTTTAGAATTTAGCACTTAGAACATAGGATATAAAATTACTGTAGCACGAAATAACACATGTAGCACACAACCAGTAACTACTGGTAACAGGTAAGTACCACCTACGCAACCCTAACCACCTTAGAAAAATATTACGCAGGGAATCATGAACACATCAGCATAACCTGTACTGGGAAAAACCCTCTCCTACGTATAGGCACAGCTAGAAATCAACACAGCACAAAGGCATTGTGCCGGCGCAAAAGTACATATGCAAAAAGCACCAGGTACCCTAGGTGAGGGCACAACACAGCAAAACTGTCCCCCAGGCCAACCTGGCCTTTCAGGGGCTCTACCGCCCTTTGTCCACAAAGTCAGGGCTGGACGGCGCAGGCTGCGCAAACCAATGCGCTCAGGGGCACAACCTAAACGTGGCAGCTGCCCACTAAGTGCTGGGCAGCTGGGGAAAGGAACTTGGCACTGGCGTGCCTCTGGAGCCCTCTCTGGGCTCTAAAATGCAAATATGCCCTGGGGCAATGGTGGAGCCTTGTGGGCTCTAAACAAACAATGTGCCCCGTCGTTGGAGCCTTCTAGGCTCTAGAACAAATATGGCCGCTTTGGAGTCCCTCTGGACTCTAGACAAGCTTATGCCCTCGTTGGAGCGCACAAGCGCTCTAAAACAAATATGCCCCCCACGATGGAGTCCTGCTCAGGGACTCGAGAAATAATGCCCCCAGACGTTGGGGCGACCCGCTGCCATCCGGGGCCGCCCTAAGCAGAACTGCACTCAACAGGTACTGGCACTAAACAGGCTGGGGCACCAGGAAATGCCCCCAGTCACACGGGAACTTGGTACACCAATGTAGCCTCCCACCCGCGATCCGCCCAACTTACCGGGACTCCTCTCTTGGGGCGGACTGCGTGGGGCTGACATGCGGTGGGGGCCAGGCACCGATAATGTGCCTCGTACCCCCCTCCGCCGTGCTCCCAGGTGGTTGTAGCTTCTCCGGTGCAGCCTCCGAGGCTCCGGGTGATTTAGGCCCTATGCGGGGCTCCTACTTCCGACACAGGAGCCCCGCCAGTCACTCGCGACTTCCTCCCAGGTACCACAGGGCTCTCCCTCGCTCTCGGGAGCCCCGTGGGGAGGCACCGGCTTCCTTCTCCCTCGCGGCTCTCCTTCTTCGTCACCGGAGCGTGGGGTAGGCTCCCATCTGCTTCCGGGTTGAGGCCCCGCCCACGTCCCAGTCAGCGCTGCCTGACTTCCTGTGCTTCCCCGGCCGCGTCGGTGATTCTCCGGCCGTAAGAGGGGTAGGCTCCCTCGTAATCAACACGAATAAGCGGGGTGGGCACCCGCCAACTAAATAGTTAAATAAGCGGGGTAGGCACCCGCGTAGTGCACGGCATAATCAGCGGGGTGGGCTACCGCTCGATCTCGGCCAAAACGGGGGAATCCCTACGTCGGGGTTCTCCCCTTGAATTATCGTAGGGCTGCTGGCCACAATGACGGCGCTCTTCGGGGAAAGCGCTTCTCGAGGCTGGGGCCACAAATAAAGCGCTCCTAGCGCTATAAGTTAAATAAAAGCTCTTCCAGGCGCTTAGGGGAGAAAAAAAGTCCAGCAAAGTTCAGGAAGGTAGGCAGGGGGCAAGGCTGGGCCAGGGGCCAGCTCACTGGGCCCTCCAGGCAGGAAGGCAGTCCCAAGTGGCGGTTCCTCCTGGCCTCCAGCAGCAGCAGCCCCCATCAGATAGGATCCTGGAAGAGAACAACTTGCAAGGGGACACAGCCCCTTCTTATACACCTTTTCCCTTTGTTCTTGGTTCAGGGTGAGGGGGAAAACCAGTTGCAGCTGGTTGGGGAGCACCCTTGATGTGCTCAGCCCCTCACTCTATTCACTGGCAGGGCTAGGGTCATAAGTCGCACCACAGGGGGCGGAGCCAGCATTGTGTAGGGAAAAGCCCTGCCCTATTTAGGTTCAAGGTGCACTCCTCCCCAGCCATCAGCATGCTAATCTCACACTCACCACTGGGGCAGACCCACCCAGACTCCTGGAGCCAGGCTCACCAGCCAGCTCCAGCCAATCACACGCCAGACACATTTTACACTAATATGCCAACTCCTAGAAGTGGCACTTCCGCACATGACATAATCACGCATTATACATCATTGCAAAGCATTCAATCCTACGAGTCCGCACATACCAGACTCGACCCTGCACACCCCACTCATCAGGAACTACCAGGGACACATACATTCCCCATGCATTCCTATGGGAGGGCAGGCCTATCTCACCACATGCACTCAAAGTGCGCACACACTTTACTCTGGGACACAGGGAAAGTGTGCAGAAACCAAAAATCGCTACCACCAGGTCACCAGTAAAAGCAAAAAGTTCAGGGGTGAACCTGCCAGAAGGGCCAAGTCCAACAGATATATGGAGTTATTTTTTTCAAGCGTTTTGGGGCTATTCACAAAGATAACATACACTTGTGAGTAATTTACAATTACACTTTGAATAACTTTTGTATTTTTGGCTATTCTTCACATCTGACTGGAAAGTTACTCAAAAGTGTAGATTAACATGTCGTCACAGTTGCTACTGCCAAAAAAGAAACAGTAGTAAGTCCAGCACAACATATGGCCAGCCACTGATACTGCAACACCCTCCCATACTCTAAGGAAAACCCTATAGGAAACTATGTTGAATTGAACTAAATTATTTAAAATGGTAAAAAATATAAATATAATTTAATGTTAAAAGATATATCATAAAATATTTATTATTTAATTATAAAATATGTTAACAACTTTATAAAATTTATGGTAGATTACATTTTAATAAAATATAGCTGGAGTACTTTACTACTGTTTTGGTTAAATGTTTGGCTGTAGTAACCATAGAAGTGCAGTTTGTGAATGGCAATCATCTTACGCTTTTGTGGTTGCGTTCATGTCCCTCTCTAAACCCTTCCTTCACCGGGCCGCTCTTGTCTCAGGCAGATGTAACTCACACCTACGGCTGCCCCTGGCATTGTCCAAGTAGCTAGAATGGTTCCAATCGCATAGGGAGGAAAACCTTCTTCAGAACTGGTTTTGCAGGGTGAGTTCCTCATCTCCGTAGCACACCTCAGGGGTGTGCTCAGAGCTCTGACCAAAGGAAGAAAGATTCTGCCATGTTGAATTCTGAAAGATCAGGGCACTGTGGGATTGTTTAGGGTCAAGCCCCAAGGAATTATGTTAAGGTGGGTGGGGTTGGCCACTGGACAAAAAAGATTTTAAGTCAAAAGGTAAAATTTTCCACCAGACTGACCCTTTTCCCTTTATGCGATCTGCTCTCTGTCATGGTCGGCCTTAACTTCTGACTTTGAACCGTTTTAGTGAGACCAGATACCTGAGGTTAACAATTTGCACATTTTGGTCTTAGAAACATCAAAAACTTTGAAAAAATATCCCCGGTTCCTTACATCTAAATTTTCCTTTTTGGTGTCTATTTGCTCTGTACATTTTTCTATATTTTTATAAATTAGAGTGTTTGTTTATTGTGTTGTGTTTTCTGCCTTCTAACTGTTTTGGTAGTGAAACATGCATTATACATTTCTCCTCAGTTAAGCCAGTCTGCTGTGTGCTACAGCAACTATGGTTTGAACTCAGCTTTAAAATATTGAGACCTCACTGGACCTAGGTTGGAATAGTGCCATTATTACTTGAAGACAACTACCATCCACTTCAACTAATAATCCACTTTCTTACAGCCCCATTGTGTGTTTTCCTCAGTGTGAACAACACGTCTATGGGTGTGGTGTATAATGGTATGCAAAGCACTCTATGGGATCACAAATATGCAAAGATGAATCGAAGAGAGGATACCTTCCTGGAAACTAAGTGGGTTTTTAAATAAGTTAGGTTTCACATATGTGATGAGGGCAGGGGTGTGACTATCAATAGGTGCAGTGACACCAGAGCCCTGGGGTGTAACAGGCCTGCTGCACTCTCGTTATAGCTGGTTTTCATACTCCCAAACCAGGGGATGTGAATCTGATTTTCATTGCCTGCTCTCTGGCACTCTTGCTACACCACTGACAGAAGGATATACAAAGAGCCCTGTGCACATTCACAGGGAGTGGCAGTCATTATTCTTGTACCCAAGTTGTGCTGTCTAGTAATAGAACATGCCTGGTTATTTAAAATGGAACAGTAACAATACGTTTCTTTCTTACATAGATATTTTGTGTCTAAGTAATTTTACATAACCCAGCACGAAGTGGGCAAACATACTCAAATATTTCACATATTAAATATTACTGATAACAACAAAAGTGCAAGAAAAAACAACATCTACAATAGACAACCCTTTATTTTAAAACAAACTGCATCTTTAATATAAGATATTCATAAAGGGAGAAATCTTCTTTCATTTCCTTCTTGCTCCAGTAACTTTAATTGAATCAACTTATAAACAGAGCAATCACATGAAGTGCCAATGGCAGCATCATTTTCTGTTCTGGCCAATGTCTATTTAAGGGTAGATCACATTGTTATGTGACAACAAAGGCAACAAAGGAACTTGCCGATTGACACTGCCTCAGATCAATCAACCTTGTGTTTTAGGGGAAACAGCCATCACATCCCATGTGTTACAATGCATGCAATTACAATGCGGTCGTTACAACGACCGCATTGTTACATCGCAGTACCATTACAACGAAAGTCGTTACAATGACTTGTTCTAGGGGGCGCTCTAAACTAAGGAATAGTTTAATTTACTATTTTAACACCTTCCCTACTGTTACGCACACTGGAGTTGGAATAGTAAATTATACTATTCCTAAGTCCAGCGCACCCCCTAGAGCAAGTCATAATAACGACTTGTGTTGTAATGGTACTGCGATGTAACAATGCGGCCATTGTAACGACCACGTTGTAATCGCATGAGTTATAAATGCATGCAATGTAAATGCCTCTATTTGTGTTTTATGCGATCACAGCCTTCTGTATGCAATGTCAAAGGTGGAGGTGTTCCCGCTGAAAGGCAGACTTATTCCTCACCACAGACATCATTATCTATCGTAAATTCCCTAGGTTTCGGCATGATCAAAGGTTATAAATATACTGCATCAAATAAATGTTTAATCACTCATGATGTTAATAAACTCTGGAACTCTGGATCATTTTAGACACCAAGTCATTCTAGGGCATTACGGGACAATGCAAGAATTAATTAGGCCCTATGAAAAACTATTACGTTCAGAGTACCTTAAGCTTGAGATGTGATTGCTACACTTAAATGTTTTTTTAACGTTGGTAATTTAATATCAGATTAATAAATACACTTTTCTACATTACTGCATATGTATTACATAGCCCATTTTTACCCCCTGCCTCTAGTCACACGCCCTGTGCTGCCACACCTGGATTTTAGCATAGGCAGGATTTCATAAATTGATATTGTATCCCCTAATCCATTAAATAACTTTGAGGACCATAAGCCTCATAGAACTGTATGCAGCTCACAAAAGTGATCTTTGCAGGAGGCACAAATTGGTAATTCCAATTCAAGTAATATTTTAGCTTGTTCTCATGGATTCATTCAAACATACTTGTTGATGTGTTATGGCACAAACAATCTTTCAATACTATTACTACTGCCCGTTATGTAGACTGGAGTGTAGGGAAGCAAAAAAAGACCTCCACTTCTGTTTATCTTGAGCAAGCTTCTCTGTGGTACCCGAGCTTTTATGCGGGCCCTTCATTTCTGTTTCCACTGTTTGCCTCCAGGTGATCTTTGGCGACATCTAAGATATTGCTTGAGCCTGCATTCCTTTGTCCTATGTTCCAAATTCTGATTCTGATCTTGCACTTGGCGCTCACAACTTTCTTCATTCTCAGTAGTTTCCTTGTGCCTTTGATTAATGTCAATCATGCATGTCGCCTGCAAAGACTCTGAAAGTCCCTGGTGCCCAAACGATTTAGTGGTTCTGTAGCAAATGTTTTTTAAGGAGCGATGTTGTTAGCCTCATGCCCAACCCCCAACCTTAAAAACTAGTGGATTGCACTTTATCTCTTTCAGACCTGTCAGTCTAAGGTGGTTGTCCCCCGGACATTTTCCCTACTCCCCTCCTATTCTTCCAAAGTTGTTTTGTTGTTCTGAGGACTCTGTGCACTTTACCACTGCAATCAGTGCTAAAGTGCTTATGTTCCGTCCAGAAAACATGGTAAAATTGGCTTAAACCTGATTAGCAGATGTAATATATGTATTAGCCCCTCATAAAGTGGTATACCATATCCCCAGGGCTTGTAAGGGAAATGCTGCTTGTGGGCATGCAGCACTGATTGTGCCACTCACTTAGCCTCTTAAGCATATCTCAGGCAATTTATGCAGCTTTAAGCTGCCAGGTTTGACAAGAAAAAACGCTTGCAAGGCCTAAAACTCCCTAAATTAGGCTCAGCACAGCCCAGAGGGCAGGATTATTGAAAAGGTTGGACATGTACTTTTATGTTTTACATGTCCTGGTAGTGAAAAACTCCTAAATGTAATTTTCAGAACTGCGACGCCTACCTCTCCCATAGATTAGCATTGGGTTACCTTATTACATTCATTAAGTGATGACTTGTGTTTGGGAGCAGGTTTGGTATCTAGTGAATTGTAATGTAAAGTCATCTTTAATTGATAATGTCACAATCCTGAAATTCCCACTTTAGAAAGTTGGCATGTCTTTGTCCTAACCATTTGGACCCTGCATCCTGTTTCCTGGCTTGCATGACTTGGTGAAGTTGACAATTGGCCTTTGTGTATTTCTCCCAGACCGCCATATAATCGAGGGACTGGGTGTTTTAGTTGGAAGGGCCATCCAAGTTAGTATGGGGTGTAGAGCTGAGCACAACTCTACTTGCACTTCAAATACACTGCCTCAAATTACAAACAAAAATATTTACACTAGCATATTGCCACTGCAGACAGCCCGGGACCAGGGAGGTAGAAAATTCCAGAAATTTCTGTGGGGGAAAACTCTAAACGCTTCTTCAATTTCAAATATGGCATCAGGCAAAAACATTGGACCGCTCAGACCGACTCTTTAGTTCACTTCTGGACTGTCAGAAGGCCTCTCAGATGACTGTCCTGATGCCTGGGACCTACTTGCTTGCTGATCCACCCAAAGTGAATTGCCGGTCGGCCTGATTTTGAGGCAGCTCCCACTATGTTTTTCTCAACAGCAGCATATCCTGTACAGTGGCTCCTCGCAAAAGGGGTATCTGGCTCATGGAGTGCTTGTTGGCTGCAGCCTGCAGCTTCATCCAACTGGAGCTCTTCGACTTCCATAAAAGAGACAACATCAAAACGTGGAACTCTTCACCGTGAGTTTGCCTAGTGGCTCCCTGATGATGATTCCTCCTCCTTTGAGCTGCCTTGCCCTGCTGAGCGATACCTACTCAGACATATTTCTTTAAAAATTCTTCTAAGTCTGAAGGTAAGCAGAGACCAGGCCCAATCAATTTTGTGTAGCCAAACCGTGCTCCATTGTGGTCGGCCATAACTTTGGACTTTGCCCCGGTCTTGCATGACTATAGGTCAGACTCAAACCTGGTTCTCCAGCTTCGAGGTTGACTGCTCTAGGTGTTAGACCACATCCTCTTAGTTAAGCCTATCTGCTTTTGTGCCAAGCT
Source organism: Triturus cristatus (assembly GCF_964204655.1). Classification (NCBI taxonomy): domain Eukaryota; kingdom Metazoa; phylum Chordata; class Amphibia; order Caudata; family Salamandridae; genus Triturus; species Triturus cristatus. Next base: position 1,205,470,932 of record NC_140591.1, on the reverse strand, counting down.
TCCAGAAGGTTAAGCACAGGTTAATTTAGTGAATTTTTGTGGTTCACCCTGACAATGATTGTGGCTGTTGCCTGAGGAGTATTTCACTCCCTCAACCAACAACCCAATTTCTCACAATCTCGTCTCTGCACTTTGACCTGTCTGGTTTGGGCAACCCTGCCAGGAGACTTAGCTCTATTGGTATAGCTCTCCAGGTCACTGAGTTACCAAAGCCCCTCAACAACTTCAAGGTGGTGGTATTCCAAGAGAAATATTTGAATATTCCAACATTAATAACACAAAGCAAGTCTGAGGGACTGCCAGAAAGGCAAACTGTTTAGGGTCTGAGTCTCCATCTCCAGATTGAGTGTCTCCAATGGTTGTGTTATATATTGTGAATTTTAGTTCATGTTAAATGATCAGTATTCAAGCTAAGAAGAGCAACCAACCCGTAAGCCCTTAGAATGCACACAGCAACAGTTCCACACTAAAGGACATTAAAAAAGGGGAGCTGATCAGCCCACCATACTTGACAATTAATCTAGCAAGTAAGTTCCTAAAGGCAAGAGCAATATGTACTTTCTCATTTATCAAGTAAGTCCATGAGAAATACTAATTCATAAGAATTCTCAGCTAAGTAGTCCAATGGACATGCACAAATCTTTTTCCTTCCACAGTACATCTACAACTTTGTCTGTATTTTGCGAAAAACATGTTTATTTAATACTGTTTTTTGCCTCAATTTAACTTTTTTAATTCTAAATTCTTGTAATTGTAAGAAAATGCTTCTTTTTGCGTAATCACCCCGCTATACGGTAGCGGGGCTTTTGATCTATAGACCACCAGGGAGCTCGAGCGTATTTAGAGCAGCCTGTGTAGAGCTCGTGAACAGATTGGCACTCGGGTGGGCCAATTTTACTATTGTGGGTGACTTAAATCTCCACCTAGATAATATAGAAGATCCCAATATAACTAATTTTATAGCATACCTTTGGGCCTGTCAATTGGTTCAGTTGGTGCAAGGTTCTACTCACACGGCAGGTCATCTTCTAGACCCAGTGTTTACCAACTTGAACTTCTTGTCTGTAGCGGCCCCATTAAAATTGCTTTGGACTGATCATTATTTGATCAAGATGTATCTGTCAATCAAAGGGGCTAGAATTAAGGATTGTTGCCACCTCACATGCAAGAGAGCATGGCATAAGCTCGACTGGGCTAATTACGCTGAAAAATTGGGGACCTCCTGCCCCATGTCTAATGCGGACCCTAACATGGCATATACTGCCTTTTCTACCTGGATCAGACAGCCCTTGGACGAGCTAGTCCCGGAAAAATGGCAACCATCCCGCAAATCTAGCTACAGCCCCTGGTATAACGAAGAACATGTCGTATTGCGAAAGGACTGCAAAAAACTTGAACGCACTTGGAGAAGGGACTACGACTTGATGGCTAAAGAAAGATATCGTTTGGCCATTAAGAACTACCAAAAAAGGATCCAGGTGGTCCGAGCCACTTTCTATGCGTCACAACTTGCAGGCAGTGGGAATAAGGCTAAATGTATATTTTCCTTAGTTGCCTCATTAACGACAGCTCCTACCGAGCCTTTTATTTCATCCAACAAGCAGTGCGATGATTTAGCGGCATATTTCATTTCCAAAGTGGAAAGGATTTATAAACAATTTCCCGCGTCAATACAATCTACTGATTCGGTAGAGGCAACGGCCTGCTTATTGGATAAGTTCCCGCTGATCGTGCCTGCCCAGCTGGAGGCACTCTGTTTTAAAATAAAATCGGGTTATCCCCTTGATCCGCTTAGGCCAGGTCATTTTCTTAAGCTTCTTCCTACAATTCAGGGCCCTCTGTGTGACATCTTAAATGCTTCATTGACCACAGGAATCGTGCCCACTGCTTGGAAGATAGCCAAAGTCCTGCCTTTAATAAAGAAACCCAACTTAGATCCAGATCGTCCAGAGAACTATAGGCCTATCTCCCGCCTACCTTGGGAATCGAAGATTCTGGAGACATATGTCAATGCCACGCTCTCCAACTTCCTGTCCTCTAATAACATCTTGGATCCCTCGCAAAATGGCTTTCGCCCCGGTCACAGCACTGAGTCAGCACTGTTGGCCGTGACAGAACATCTTTGGGCATCTTTGGATAATGGGCACACTGCGGCATTAATCCTGCTAGACTTGAGTGCCGCATTTGACACCGTGTCCCATGCCATTTTGCTGAGATGATTAGAGGAGGTTGGGATCAATGGCTTGGCCTTACGCTGGCTGGCATCCTTCCTAGAGGATAGGTCTTTCGAGGTTTCTGTGCCCCCGTTTTCCTCAGGGACTTTCAAGGTGAGACAAGGTGTACCTCAGGGCTCATCTTTGAGCCCTTTGCTTTTTAATATCTACGTGCTGCCACTGGCTCTTCTCGCAAAGAGCCGTGGTTTGACCCTTGTCTCTTATGCTGACGATACACAGTTGGTGGTAGCCCTGTCTAGCAATACCGTTAGAGGTAATAGCCTAGACGCCGCCCGCTTCTGCACCAATTTGGCAGCAGTGGCGGACTGGCTTGCCATCAACTGTTTGCAGCTAAACGCTGAGAAAACGGAAATTCTGCTGACAGGGAAAGACCAGGGTCTTTGGAGTAATGATTGGTGGCCTCAGAGCCTTGGACATGCACCCCCTCCAAAGACGGTGGTGAAAAACCTCGGTGTTTGGGTAGATAGCAATCTTAACTACCAAACCCAGACTAAGAAGGTGGCTGGCACTTGTTTTGGGCTGCTTAGAAGCTTTAAGTCTATTTTTAAGTTCTTTGATGCCCCTACTAGACAGCTGATTATTCAAGCCACAATCCTGTCACGGCTGGACTATGCTTCGACTCTCTATTTGGGGGCCAATAAGGTTGAGGTCCACAGGTTACAGAGAGTCCAGACCGCTGCGGCTATATTGTTGCTAGGTCTACGTAGATCTAGCTCTGCCTCGGATGCAATTCGAAGACTACACTGGTTGCCTATGGAAAGACGTATAGAGTTCAAGGCACTTTGTGTGGTCTTCAAGGCATGGAAGCTGGCTTCTCCACAGATATTAACAGACCTGATCCAGCCTTATGAGCCCACGCGCCAACTTCGATCCTCTAGCCAAAACCTGTTGAAGGTGCCACGGGCTAAGAAAACCAGGGCAGGCGGTAGATCTTTTAGGTATAAGGCAGCCAGGCTGTGGAAATCTCTCCCAGCATTTATTCGTGGTCTAAGGGATTATCTGCCTTTCAGGAAGGCCCTTAAGACCCATCTCTTCCCCAAAGTCTAATCTGTGTTGGAAGGTGTCTTGAGGGTTTAGTCCTTGTCAGGAGCGCCGGGACGCCCCTTTGTTGGGGCAGCTGTTGCGCTATATAAATTGTTATAACATAACATAACATTTATTAGACTAATGCTATTGTCTCTTGACTGATACTCTGCTTACCAGGACTCCAGTGTATGTGCTCTGAGCTCTAAAACATGGTGCAATTGGCTATATTCCTAATTGGCATATTTGACTTACCTATACAACTCTAGTATATGGTACATAGGGTCACAGGTACTAAAATGTTCATTTACGATATCCTAATGGTGAATCTTTGCGATTTGCTATTAGGAATTCACAAACAGCTATGCACAACACTGTATGAGATTCCCAGTGGGCCACAATTGACTAATCTAATTAATATTCATGAAGTAATTTGCGACCCATTGGAAATTGCTAAAACACAGGGATGGGGGCGAGCTGGCCCCAGCAAGCCACCATGTCTGTGTTTGCTTTTAAATAAAATGACTTGTTTTTAATGCAGCCCGTTTTCCTCAAAGGAAAATGGAATGAGTTTCAAAAAGAAAAATGAAAAGATAATCTATCATTTTTTAGGCAGTGGTTCATGGGACGACTGCCTGCTCCTATCATATGTTTTTGCATACATTCACAAAGGGGAAGGTGTCCCTTGGGGACCCCTTCCCATTTATGAACAGGTTACCACCAAATTGAATTGTATGTTTTGAAAGTTCAATTCGGTCGCAAAAAATTCATATATACCCCTGCAAGTCGCTATTAGGAAGGGACACCCTCAACACGCACCTTCCGAATACCTAATCCCTAACCTATTTTGCGATTGGGTAATAGGTTACTGAATCACATATTAGGTTTTGACACATGAAAAAAAGGCGTTTTACTGGTCACAAATGGCTCGATTCTGTAAATTGGACCATTTGCAACGAGGAAAAGGCTACGTACATGTGGCCCTAAGTTTACCCAGGTCATGTAACTTAAATGTCACTATAGGACTGCGGCACATATTGTACCACCCACTAAAGTGACAGCGCAAACATGTATTCACGTGTACTATTGTAGCCTGTCTATGCAGCTTTAAAACTGCAAAGGTGACCTTTTAAAAGAACGTATTTGACAGGCCGAAATCCTCCTTTTAAATATCAATACGTCACCCCTAAATAAGCCTTAATAAACCTTAATGGCCACTCGTCAGGGTGCATGGTCTTTAAATTAGGGCATGTAGAATGTTATTGTTCACCATATCCTTGCTGTGACAATGCCCTTAAAGCTATTTTCACTGAGGCAGAGTTAGCTGTTTCATATGAACGATGTGGCATACGATATTACATGTAAAAATCTTATCCCTCACCTGGTAAAGGTAATATTTGAACTTTAAAATAATATTTATTACAATCCCAACTCACTAGTAAAGTTAGATTTGTAATAAATATTTTAGACATGGGGCCTTTTAAAAAGTCAAATGTTTCCTGCCTAAAGCCTCTAGAATCCCAACTGCAAGAGGTTCCAACTGTAATCCAGGAGTTCCCCTGATGATGTGTGAACTTGCTCCCAGAGCTGAGACAAAGTCCTTAGGTGTGGGCAGGTGTTGTGTTTCTCTGGCAGGAGGATCATCTGGGCTGTGCCCAGTAACGTAATTAACTTCAAAGAGGCCTACCCCGTCAGAGGCAAATATTAGACAATGCAGGAGCAGCACCCTCTTTTGTCTATCTAGTCAGCCAGACAACCCCAGTGCGAGAGAAGCTGCCCCTAGATATGGTGTGAAGTGATCATGGGGGGTTACATTTCTTTGACCAAGCTACCAAGGTGGGCGGAGGGGGCTCTACACTGGGGCAGAAAGGTGTTGTCATGCTGGATTTAGGTAGAGAGGGGCACTGTCAGTTTGTTCGCAGTAGGGACAGGAATTGTTGCAAAAGTGGGTATGGTTACCACTGGGAAATTGTTCCCTTATGGTTAGGGTGGGGCCAGGAGTAACCCTCATCTACAGACTAGTGCCAGGCATAATTGTGGAAACCTGATCTGAAAGGTTCCCACCAGTGCCCATGACAATGAAGTGAACTCTAAGGGCAAGTGGCTGACCTGCTATTAAACAACAGGGACACAACAAGCTGCTAGAGGCCCTTTTATTGAAGATCCCAGGTGACCAGTTTCAGCTGGATCTGTCCTGGACCTTGTTGGTGGCTTTGGCTGGAGTAGGTATTGACCCCAAGTGTTGTTCCTGAGGTCCTGGGACTTCTGGTTGTGTCAAAGTGTACTCATTTTGGCCTAAAGATTTCCAGAAGACCAGGACAACCCAGCCAAGTCAGTCCAGCCAAAGATCCAGGTTGTTTCTACTATGAGCTTTTCTGCAACAGCAAAACTATTTCAGTGGGATGCCACAGAGAGGTTACATGGCATTGTGGTGATCTATTTAACTCCAGCTTGCAGGCTTGACCCTCTAGAGGAATCTGACGTCCAGAACAGTAGCTGAGTCAGAATGTAAAAATCCTCAACAGGCAAAGGCACCAAAAGTATCTGGCTGGCAAAGGACCTTCTTTGGTGTGATTATTTTCATTGTCCCCACTCTGAGCTTTCTTACCAAAAGTCAACAGCTTCAACTGGGCCTCATTCAACATATAACCGTCCTCATGAAGTCCTTCATGGAAACACCATCCTGCCTTGATCTGCTCAGGATTTTTAACTTCCATTTCAGAGACTAAGTCAGAAGGTAAAACTTCCAACCAGGATAAACCTGGGGCAAGTTTTATCAAGCAGTTGCATCGCACTTGCGTCACACAATGGGGAGCAAGGGTGACACAACCACTGATTAGATTTAATAAGCCACACAAGGCCATCTTGCATGCACTTCTGGAAGCACTGATGTACTTTTCTCACTGAATGAATTTTAATAAGGAATGGAATGGTATAGCATTGTTCACAGTATTGTTAACAGTTGAACAGCATTCTAGCACTTTTTGAATGCTCTTTTGCACATGCTTTTGATCAGGATCTGCGCTTCAGATTGAGCGACAGAGCAGAGGTCAAATTTGTTTGAGAAACAGTTCAAATCAACTGTATGTACTTTATTGTCTCATAAAAAAAGTAGTCATCGCTTATGGTTTTAGATACATTGTGTGAACTGGGATGAGAGGTTGTTTTAATTTACATGCATTATGTACAATTTATAACTGAGTGCAATCAGCAGCTATGTGACATTTCACCATTACCTGTATAAAAATTGTTTTCTGCACTTTGATTGATTATGTCAATTGATGTATTTTTCTCTGTTCTTCTGCTCAATAAAAAAAGGCCATCTTGCATGGGTTGATAAATCTAGAGTAACCCGATACAGCACAAATCACTGAGTTGCATTAGTTTGCCCCAGGGAGGCATTCCATGGGTGGAGAGTGGGTGTTCCTACACATCCACTTATGGATGTTGGCTCATTCCTAGATTTACCATTACTGGTAGACATGGGAATGCATAAAAATGCTTTGCCTCCCAGGTGAGGAATAACGAGGAGAAATATCTTTATTTATGCTTGTTACTTCCTCTTTCCGTGTGTGCTGCATTCTGAGGCACAGATAGAAAGAGGACAATGCCTCAGAAGATTGTTTTTGTGCAGGAAAGTGAGACCCTTCTGCACAAAAACAATCCTGTCCGCAACGCATGTACCCTTGCACCACGGCGCATTCCTGTCCTTTATCGCTTCAAAGGAGAGCAAGGTGGCTTGCTGTGCTGCATGAAAGTTTCATAAATGAATCCCCTGGTTTCTGTATTCAACCTGCGTTCCATCGCGGTCAATGTTAAATTGCACCTTGGTCCCAGTGAAGTGTGTCCACCACTGTTGGTAGTAAACACTTGTTGGCACTATGTTTATTAAAAACAAAAACCATAGAGAAATATCCATCTATAGAAATTGGCACCTGAACTTATCTGCATCAACAAGCAGTTTTCCAAAAATGTGTGAAGAGTAGATTTGCAACTCTAATTTATCCCATGTAAACTATATGTGTGTATGGAGCACAGCTGGCTATGGGAAATTTTTACATGCTTCATTTCTGAAGATAGCGATTTTTAGTAAGCTTTATTTTTGCAGTCCACATTTTTGAGTCCTTATTTATGTTGTTTTTTATTTGAGTCTGTGTTTTGCCTTGATTCATATACTGTTGAGGAGGGTTTTGTGTTCCATATCAAATAAAGCAAGAATGTGTTCCGAATGCAGGTAAGGAGCTGTGCTTACTTTGCAAGAAAATAATTGGAGGTGCCTAAACCTTTTTTGGAAGCCCTCCTCCCACCTCCAGTGGGCCAACTTACTTTCACTGGTGCTACAATCTTCTACTACCTCTGGCACCACTCACTGCCTTCACGTAAAATGCTCAATGCCTGACTGCAATTTGCAAGGAAGCCATCCTCTCTCAAGATGGGTTCTCCCCCTAAGAATTTTCTTTTTAAATAGGTCACATTTTAGAGTACAATTTTTGTCTTACATTTGCAAAAACTCCATCAGCTTTTAAACGACTCTCATTATATATTCAGTACTTTCATTGTTTCAGGAGTGTAACACAGGCCCCTGCAGCCTCTGAGGCACGGGGGCAGTCCTCCATGGGGCCTCCAACCTTTGAAGGCAGACTCCATTCAGACCAGGGTCAAGGAAGATATCGGATGCTCGGTCCCCTTCATCACATTCTGCAGGGGGACTGCATGATTTTGCGTTAGTCTACTGGTCCTGTTTGGGGATGGACAAGGGCTGGGTTATGTGAAGAGGTGCCTAGTGCAACTGTTTCTGGAGTTTTTGAGTTCTGTAGCAGTCATTACTTTGCAATAAATTATCAGCAGCTTTCCCTGAAGCCTTTTCTCTGTGCGGATCATTACTGTCGAATTGAGTAGGGCATGAGATCCCCAGCAAATCAAAAATAAATGGTGACTCATAAACCTGCAATGCTGGGTAACAACACTGGTGATGGATTTTCAGTCTTAGAGAAATAAAACCACATACTATGTGAGTGTAAAGCTGGCACTTAAAGATAGACAGAGCCTAGTTTTCTCACCAGTTTAGCAATCTGGCTTAAAGAGGGTTTCCTGTACTTTTGATACCTCATGTGAGGAAAATGAAATCTTGCAGTTGGTTACCACTGCTTTTAGATTAAGTCAGGGACGTGGTGTGATCTTGCTGGAGCAGGGCTTTTATTATGGGGTTCTACTGTTAAACATCTAAGCAAGTTGTACCCCAAGTGTCTAGTATGAATTTCTACCCCAGGTAATGTGGCACATTTTGCTTCAGCAATCATAATTTAATTTAAGTACTATAAGGGTGTGAAATGAATGAGACCCGTGCTGAATAACGCGTTCTACTTCTAATAGGCTAGGAAAATTATTATGTCTCTTGAAACATAATTTTGAGGCAAATTCATCATATTAAGACAAATTCTCCAACAATCATCTCAGACTGTCTTCCATGACACAGGCATTTTGGATTGATCGGACCATGGATGTAACTCATTGAAAAAAGTGGAGACTAGTGGGGTGCTTTCAATGGACGTGTAGGACTTACTTTGCCAGACAAGAGCCTAAGATCACCCCTTCTTTCACCACCAACACTAAGGCTTCACCCTCATCTTAGCATACCAAGGAAGTTGCCTTGAACAATAGCTTGGACACACCTCAGCCCATGCACACCATAATGTCATTTTTCCTCTGTAACTTTGCTATGTCTTATCCCCGCAAATTGATGTGAGGTAGATTAACACCTAAGTGCACAAAAGGCTTGATATAAATGTATTTAAAAAAGAGTCAATGCCTTCTGTAAAATATAGTCTCCTAGGCTTTCTTGCTTGTGTTCATTCTTCAGTCAATTGTATGATAGAATGTACTTGAATTTCAGCCCCTCCCCATAAAATAGATATAGGATACATGTTTTCTCCGATATATTGAGAAATAAATGGACACAAACAAGATCACAAAATCTGGCCAGTGACCCCCCTTAACAGGTGACCAATTGGTGAAGCAGCCATTGAGAGTGTAGCCTTTCAGAGTAGGATGCTGGCACAGACCACCGGATTCGACAAAAAGTTAACGTGCTAGTTTTCATACAGCCTGTGTCATGTGTGATGCCTCCAGTCTGTCATGGCTGCTCAGCGAACAGTGCTTTGAATTCTGGGATTTGTATCTCATATTTTCAACAAAGTGAAGATGCAAATCCCAGACTAACGAGTGCTGTTGGCTACAATGGCTGAAGGTGCAGCGGTGACACACGACATTTCTTGACAGCTGAGCCATTCTCAGGAATTTTACCATAGTTGTTTACATCATTTTAAAGCCCAGACTACAATAAAAACTCATCTACAATCCAGTTATTAAATAAAGTCCTGCCTCTGAAAAATGATCGGCCTCACTACACTCTTGGTTAACACAAACTCATAATGCTGCAAAGTCGTAGACTCAGTATAATGTCCACATTCACGCGACTGTTAATAAAGTCCATTGTCTACAACATTATCATTTTTACTGCAGAAATTCAGAAAAATGCTCACATTAAATGAGCAATCATTGGACCGGTTTGACAAAGATGTTTTTTCCTTGCGAGTAACTGTGACGTACTCCGGACAATTCAAGAGTAAGTCACATGTTAGGAAGGAGTAACATGCTGCCATGTTAGAGTGTATCAAAAATAAATAAAAAGTGCGCACAAAGCGTGAAAAAGGAAGTCAGCAACTCGGCAGCACATTGCAGCGGTCGCAACCGCCAGGTTGTATATACACAACTAAAAGAGACAAATAAACTGTAGACAGTGGACCAAGGCGAATGACGTACACGCACACATACACACATACAAACAATCACATGCACACACATACACTAACATGCACACACACATACACTCACATGCACACACACATATACAGTCACATGCACGCACACACACACACTCACATGCTTACACACACAAACACACACATACATTCGCATGCACACACGCACACACAGACGCACACACCCACACACACACATATACATATTTGTATAGATAGGCAACATCTTGATTATGAAATAAAACGTATTGCACTGACCACATCCAATCAGAAGGATTTAAAGGTATGGCATACTGATACATTTCTCGTTGATTTGCATTGTTCAGAAATAAATATATTCATTATATAAAGATGGTTTGGTGAATATATACCAATGTACTAATGTGCAACTCTAAACATGTGTTGTGGGCAACACAAAAAGTGATGAGTGAATGCTTGAATTAATCTCAGCCACAGTTATTTTAGTATGTTGTTTTTTCAGCTCATCTCTGCCATTAAAGAAATGTACCCAAGGAACCATCCTAATCATACTTGCTAAATGACATCACATTTTAATTTTCCAGAATTATAATACTAATGGGTCTTATTCGAAGGAATGAATGTAGACGTTAGTGATTTATTATGGCCTGGTACTCCCCCAAGTCCCCTCTTTGCCTTTGGTACCCACAGCCCTTGTCCAGATGAGGTCTCCCTCCCTCCCTCAAGGCAAGTATTGAGACCACACCAATTTTTGGATTTTTTGGATTAGGGGTTGTAACCCCCCGGCCGTATTTATTGCAAAATTAAAAAACATTATTTATTAACATTATGTACAATTACGCAGAAAGGCCAAATACATTGTTAGACAGATGATGTCACATGGCTATCCTTAACTTCTAATACACACGACACTCCTACCGTAAATCTAACAATGCATATATTCACTTTCTGCGTGTCCCCTCTAGAGTCTACAGCACGGTCAATGACTGGCAGCCTCCAGATCCCAGCAAACTAGCAAACTACGTGAAATTACTTCGCCGGAGTTGGCTTGCGCAGGGGGAACAGCTTATCGGACGGATACTTTCCCCCGGGCCCCCCATGCGCCCTGTGCCTTAAATTCCATAACGGGGGCTGCAGAAATTCTGCATACTTGCGCCCTGATGCGCATGCATGTGCGGGGGTGGCCACAGGCCCACTGGAAAGAATGACTCCCCCGGCCCCCGCACCCTGACAGCCTACCTACCGGCTGTCACTGCCCCTGGAGTTACATGGTTCTGACCGCTAAGGACCGAAGACTATGCTTACCAATCATGACCTTACCGCCTGACCGGAGACACAGACAACTAAATACGACATTTTTACGTGAAATCAAATAACATGTACTGACATCAATTTAAACGTTACATTTCAATCACATAACTCTGTATTAACCATTCCTGTACTTGACTAGCTTACAAATAATGATACTTTTATTATTATAAATTCACCAAAACATCATATTTTCATTAACTATCTCCTGAGATACCTGTAATAAAAGTAAAAGAGCCAAGCAAATGCATTACTGCCAAACACATTTAAAGTGTACATAATCATCAATTTACATTAATTCTATTTACGGAAATACCTGCAATAAAAGTAAACGAACGAAGCAAATACATTACTGACAAACACATTTACAATGTACCAAATCATCCATTTTACATTACTCCTATCTCCTGTGATACCTGCAATAAAATCAAAAGAACAAAACAAATACATACCTGATAAACACCATTAAATGTACCCAATCATCAAGTTTGCATTAATGCTATCTCCTGGAATACCTGCAAGGAAAATTTTTAATAGAACAAACCAAAATACATTCCTGACCAACACAATTAAATTGCCTGCCTTAGGGGATGGTGGGTGGGGAAAATACATTACGGGCCGCTGGTGGCCCGGGTGCTGTTCCTGTGGGGAGAGCAGAACAAGAGACTGTTCTGCTCCCCACACCCCCTTTAAAAGGGGGGGGCACGGGCCAGGCCGGTCTATACCGGCCGGACCCCCACGCTGGATGCCCGCGTGAACCGGAAGCACTAAAGTGCTTCCGGTTCACGCCCCGCAGAAACGCCACCTATTGGAGGTGGAAGTGCTCCCACCTCCTCCTTTCCCCCGGGGACCGGTCTGACCGCCATAATGGCGGCACGCGCTAATTAGCGCTCTGCCTTGCCTATATGGCCTGGTACTCCCCCAAGTCCCCTCTTTACCTTTGGTACCCACAGCCCTTGTCCTGATGAGGTCTCCCTCCCTCCCTCCCTCCCTCAAGGCAAGTATTGAGACCACACCAATTTTGGGATTTTTTGGATTAGGGGGTGTAACCCCCCGGCCGTATTTATTGCAAAATTTAAAAACATTATTTATTAACATTATGTACAATTACGCAGAAAGGCCAAATACATTGTTAGACAGATGATGTCACATGGCTATCCTTAACTTCTAATACACACGACACTCCTATCGTAAATCTAACAATGCATATATTCACTTTCTGTGTGTCCCTGCTGCAGATCAGAGCTTATAAATTCTCCCTACTTCCACGGACAGAGTAATTTCACAGTCATGCGCACATACACTCATCATACGCTGGTGGGGCCCATTACACCAACATTCATTCTACTACTCTATCCACTCTGAATTATAGGAGAAAATCAAATCAATCTGCACCTAATTGGAGGTCAATGCAACCAAATTGAATTGTCTTGAGTCATGATTTAAACAATTTAAACACATTTGAGATCTCAATAATATGACAAAGAAATAACCACCCGACACTGTAATTCAAACAAGAATTATTTTATCCAAATTAGTTCATAAGTAAGCCATTTAATCGCAAAATCATTATTCTCATATTTACCTATTCTGGCTAAATGTCGTTTTCTAAGTCAGGACAGGTCTCTCGGCAAAGAATTAAAGTGTCTCAAGCTGCCATGAAGAGTCACCGTCCTCTCAGTCAGCATCGATCCTCTTGAGCATAAGTTCAGGAAGAAGTGGCCACAGACCCTCACTAGTCTAGTAATATTTATACTAAAATTTACATACTAAAATTTACAAACAAACTCTAAAACGTCCGTTGAGCAGGAAAGGATGTTAGCTTGCAACATTAGGAAAATCTCCGCTCTTGGATATCTCAAAATTCAAAACAAGGAAATAGGAAGTCCAAACTAATTTGTAACATCCATGGATGCCCTTCTCAGGAATTGTATCACTCGCAGTGAAGCCACCACAAGTTTATCAAAAATGTTCATTTGTGACAAATGTTCTCTACCAAGGATAACTGGCGGTCATCCCAGAGTTGTCGTCTTTTTCATAGCTTTTAGTTCAGGCAGAGGCCGAGGTCACATTCAGCGAGGCCTCTCTTCATATTTCATCTACTCAAATGCAGGCGGTAGATGTCGGCCATTTTCTTAGCAGGCCATAATGGACAACTTAATTAAAAAGAAACACAAAACAAAGTTACTACATTATATTGATTATACAGTGTTAATTCCCACTAATACCCTTATGTGTATGTATTTATCTAGCCATTTGCAACATAAAAAAGCATTAAAGCATATTAATTTAAAGCGCAAACACATAACAAATAACACATAAGCCACACTTATTTAATGAATTTGCTCACCAACTTAGTTCACTTATTAATTTAGCCATGCAATTGCATTCCCACGTATAGTTCTTTCATTAATAAGGTTGATTAATAAAAAACTCGACAAAACTTAGTACTTAATAATTAATCATTAGTAATTTTAATTATGACATATAAAAAAAATATAAACTGAAGTTTAGGTTTAAGTAGAAAACCCTGCTCCAGCAATCCCCCCTTTGGTGATATATCATCACCACAAAAAAACCCAACCCAAAAAATTTAGTTCCCCTTTTTTAGGAGAAATTCAAATGTCTTTTTGCTTTTTTTTTATATTAAACTCCAGTTTCTCTTACATCATCTCTTTTTGTTTCTAAATACATGCTTTCCCTAAATTCCTCCAATTCTATTTCCTGTAGGTTTCTTTTTGACCTATTTTGTCTCTTTTCAACATTTTCTTTTATTATTTACTTTTTTTTTCTTCTATGTCTACAACATAAACACCCTAATCTAAGGATCAATAAAGTAACAATCACACATGTCAATGGAAATAATATCTTACCAAAAATGGTACTACCTATCTTAGCTATAAAATTCTTAACAGCAATTATCTTATTAGCCATTTTAGTCCAGATACTTTCAGCTTCCAGTGGTACTAATTCTCCATGCAAATCAGTAATATTTTTGATATAGACCTTTAGATCTTTGCTTTCATCAGGAATGTAAGTACAACAATGTTGAACTTTCAGCATTCCACAAACTCCACCCTCTTTTGCCAATAGAATATCAAGGGCAAGTCGATTTTGCATAGACATAGCGCGTAAGGCAACCATCTCTGAATTTACCAATAGAAACCCCCAAGCGGTGCTTGTCGATAAGCGATCCACCACTGTTGACAGTTTCTGTATTCCATATGCATTTAATGAAATTCCCACTGCTGGTATCAAAGCTCCAAAAATATCTCCTACAATTTCTGTCCAAGTTTCTCTTTTAAAGCGAGTTAGTAAATTAATTTGTTCTGCATCTTCTATTCTATCTATATGAAAAATCTTTGGAAAGACCAGGCCAACATAACATGTGCCATACCAATGGTCAGGCAACCTGTAATAAGCCTTATTCCCACAAATATAATACACCCCCGGGAAAACCGGATCTTCTCCTCCTTTGAATCCCCATCCTGTTGCAATAAAGTATGTATCATGGCACTCACTAGTCCCAACAAAATAATAATCATATTGGGATTTTCTTCTGGTAATGCATAGTTTACCCTTCTGTGGTGCATCTAAAGCCAAAGTTGGACTGGCCCCATTCTTCAACTCCTTTCCCATCTCAATGTCCCACTCCGTCTCACTCATTTTATATCCTCCTGTCTTTTCATGCATACCCATTCTCCTTTTCTCTACCATGTCCAGAAAAGCTTTTTCTTCTTCCTTCAAACTACATGTTAAATTGTTTCTAAAAATGTAATCTAATGTTAATTCTTCTGTTTCAATAAAAATCTCACCTAAAATGTTAGCTTCTTTAGCAGGATTCAGTTTTTTATTCATAGGCAATTGCCCAAAAACGTTATTCTTATTAGACATATCATAATCTATTTTCCCTAGCAAATAAAAAATACTAATCAACACACTACATGAAATTCCATACGTAGCTGGGAGATGATGATAAGTAACTCCCTCTGAAACGGATGCAGGTAATTGCATACAGACGTAGCAATCCCTTACCTCCATTGTCTTTACGTATTCATACAATAATTTTGAAAAAACCTTGCTAGAAAAATCATTAATTGACCTATCCTTGTGTATGTATATATTACTAATTCTAGTTGGTACTACTTTCTGTGAACTCTTCTCTATATTAGTCAAATTTTCAGTATGTATTCCCAAAGTGTCCACTGTAATTCTAAAAATAACTAATAAAGCAAGCACACTCCATAGTAGCATCAATAGTCCTGTATAGCAGCAGCACATTTTGCACCATCTTTTCAGGACGGTACATTTACTTTGATTATTTTCTGTGTTAGCCATCTTATTACTTTGACTGTGTCTTTTGACTTAGCCTCTACTACTCCACTACTGAACCTCTACAACAGCAAACATCCACTAGATCATTACAAGCTGTTAGTTCTTTTAGATTTCTTCTTCTTCACTCTTCTCCAAGTGACTTCTTTAATTCACTCAATTTGGATTTTCATCACTTTTTACTTCTTCTTCATCAACATCAAATTGTATCAGATCCTGAACATCTGTCTCTTCTCCAATGTCAGACAAGATAACTTTCAGGATTCCAAAAGTTTTCTCCTCCTCATCCACTTTCAGTAAGGTCCCCTCTGGATTTCCTTGACTCTCTGCCTCTTCTTCTTCTTCAGACAGTGCCACATACGTCCATTCCGGTGACCTATACTTCTGGTTGGGCTTTCTGATTCTCTTGATCTCCTCTGGTTCCTTTGGTTCTTTTCGTTCTTCTTCTTTCACTTGATTTTGACTTGACACCTCGTTCACCTGTTCAGCTTTCGATGAGTAAACTCGTGTTAGTCTATATCTCAGCCTCTTTATTTTGTTAGGCCAAAGATCTCCTTTTACATTTCTTTTCTGTTTTACTTCTTTATTTTTCCTTTCTCCGATCCAAGTTCTCTTTCTCAGAACTCGACCCTCTGGTATCTCATTCTCACTCTCATCCGATTCTGTCTCATTTGCCTCTTGTTCATCAACAATTCTCTCTTTTCCCACAGTCTTCTTCTCCACCAATTGAGATATCCCTGCTACTATCCCTCCTCGGGTCTCCGACACGCAATCTTCTTGCTGTCTACTTATCCCTTCACCTAGCTTATCATGAATGTTCCCTACACCTCCTCGGGGGTCCTCCGCATTCTGTCCCTCTCTATCTCCTTCTGGCCCTACTTCTTCAGAAGTTATCTCAGATTGATTCTTCTCAATCTCTTCATTTGACTCAGGTATAGTCTCTGTGGAATCACTCTTTTCTTTTCTTTTTTTCCCTTTATCTTTTCCACTGCTAGTTAGAACTTCAGGCAATTTTCCAGAATCTGAACTCTCGTCCGAGGTTCGCAATGTTCCTCTTGAGACTTCTGAAACTTCTTCTGGTAAGAAAAAAGAATCACCTGACTCTCTTCCTGACACTCTTTCCCCCTTTCAGGATTCTTTTTTCTTCTCACTGTTTCAGTGTCTGCATCATCACTGGAATCTGATTCTTCAAAATATTCTTTCCCAGTCCCATCCTTTGGGTTTGGAACTCTCAGAGTATGACTTGCATGGATCCAGTTCTTCACTCCAGCACACTTTACAGCAGTCGTCGTAGTCAGAATGACTTGTCTTGGCCTTCCCCACCTTGGAACCAAGCAATTTCTTCTTCTGTGCACTTTTATTCTCACCCAGTCCTCTGGGCTCAGATCATGGGCTGCCTTCTTTTCACTGTGGTGGTGTCTTCTCCAGCCTGGTGAAACACAGAATGAAGTGCGTCAGCCAGGTCTTTACAGTAATCCAAAATCATGTCATCAGTTATAGTCATCAGCTTGTTGACGGGCACAAATGCATGTCTCATTGCACGTCCCATTATTATTTCATGTGGACTCAACCCCGTAGTTCTGTCTGGAGTAGATCTAATAGTCATCAGCACTAGAGGCAAGACATCAGGCCTTTTCATTCCAGTGGCTAAACACATCTTGCCAATTCTGTTTTTGATTGTGCCATTCATCTGCTCAACAACGCCAGAAGCCTCTGGTCGGTATGCACAATGTAGCTTCTGCTGTATACTCAATGCTTCACAAATTAAACCCATGAGTTCATTATAGAAATGTCCTCCTCTATCTGACTCAATTGTCACTGGGAACCCGTACCTAGGAATCAACTCTCTTAACAGAAACTTGGCCACTGTTATTCCATCATTTCTCCTAGTTGGATATGCTTCCACCCACCTTGAGAACAAACAGACTACCACTAGAACATACCTCAATCTATTGACTTGGGGCATTTCAATGAAATCTATTTGCATTCTGGTAAATGGACCTCCTTCTCTGCCTATTGTTCCTAGGCTCACCACTGTTTTCTTTCCAGTATTGAATTGCTGACAAATCAAACATCTTTGACAGATGCTCTCTGCTATCAGCCTGAACTTTGCAGTGTACCAGGTCTGTTTAAAGGATCTAATCATAGCATCCCTCCCCAGGTGTCCCTGGCCATGATACATTCTCGCCATTGTTGACAACATGGCATTTGGCATGACTGGTCTTCCATCCCTATAGATCCATACATTATCCTTTTCCCTTGGTGCAAAACCTGCCTTGATCCAATCTCTCATTTCCTCATCTCCTGCTTCATCCTGCAACTGCCTCACCTCTTCCCATGTTTCCATCACGTTAGTAAACATCACAGAACAAAAAGACATTTCTTTCTTTTTTCCCCTGTTAATGGAATGATTGTTCCTCGCACAATACTGTGTCATGTCATTTGCAAACCTATTTCCAAGAGTAATGAAGTCATCACCCTGTCCATGAGCAGCACATTTTACAACTGCTAAGTCTTTAGGCAGCTGTATCGCCTCAATTAATTTCCCAATCACTTCAGCATTCTTCATAGGAGTTCCACTCGAGGTCAGGAAACCTCTCTGTAGCCAAAGTTGGCCAAAATCATGAACAACTCCAAATCCGTACTGACTATCAGTCATTACAGTCACTCTCACATTTCTTCCAAACTTGCAAGCTTTTGTCAGTGCCACCAATTCCGCTACCTGAGCAGATTTAACTCCTTTCAAAGGTGAAGCTTCCACAACTTCTGAAACTTTGCACACCACATATGCTGCACTTAGCACACCTTCTTCTGTTCTCAAACATGATCCATCCACAAACAACACATGATCACTCTCAGGCAGTGGCAGATCTCTTATGTCTGGTCTCAGTTTTGTACAGTAATCAAGTACATCCAAGCAATCATGATCAACATCATCTCTCACATTTTCTGCATCTGGCAACAGTGTCGCTGGATTCACATTCACACATCTCTCAAGAGTCACATTTGATGCTCCCAGAATTATTTTCTCATATTTAGTCAGCCGACTATGTGACATATATTGAGTTTGGCTTCTTGTCAAAAGAATTGCCACATCATGAGGTACGAATACCCGTACAGGATATCCCATTATTATGCCCTCACTCTGTTCCAAGCTTCTGCATGTAGCAGCTACTGCTTTCAGGCAACCTGGTAAACCCACAGCTACTGGGTCAAGTGTTGATGAGAAGTATGCAATTGGCCTCCTTAGACGTCCATGTTTCTGGATTAACACCGAAAGTGCACATCCATTCCTCTCACTACAGTACAGTTCAAACTCCTTCTCATAGTCTGGCATTCCTAGAGCAGGGGCTTCACATAATCTGTTCTTCAATTCTTCAAATGCTGCCATTTGTTCTGCATTCAATTCCAATGGGTCTTTTACTTCACTTTTGGTCAATTTAATATCAATGGTTTTGCTATCAGGGAAAAGTTACTTATCCACTGACGACAATAACCTACCATTCCCAGAAACATTCTCACTTCTCTCTGGGTCATTGGAGCTCTCATTCCTCTGATAATTTTGATCCTGTCAATAGTCACTTTTCTTAGACCTTTTTCAATATTGTGTCCAAGATAATGTACTTCTTTCTTGCAAAATTGCAATTTGGCTGGAGATACCGTTAATCCTCCATCAGCCAGATGATTCAATAAAGCTATGGTATCTACTTCACATGCTTCACGTGTCTTCGATGCCACAAGTAGGTCATCGATATATTGTACTAGTACTGAGCTTTCAGGCATGGTCAGACTTTCTAAAGATTTCTTCAGCAACTGATTGAATATTGAAGGGCTCTCTGTGTACCCCTGTGGGATTCGGCACCATGCCAAAATACGCTGTCCAAATCGAAATGCAAAAATCGGCTGGCTGTCATGATGTAATGGAATTGAAAAGAAAGCATGGCACAAATCAATTACTGTGTACCATTCAGCATCATGAGGAATCTGATACAAAATCACTGATGGATTTGGCACAATAGGACAGCATGATACCACAATTTTGTTAACCTTTCTCAAATCTTGTACTATTCTGAACTTCCCATTAGGTTTCTTCAATCCCATTATAGGTGAATTACATGGGCTACTTAGTAACTCTCTCAAGACTCCTTGCTGAATCATTTTGTCAATTATAGGTGTTATTCCTTCAATTATCTCTGGTGTCAATCTGTATTGTGGGATATTAGGATAAGAGATTCCCTCTCACTGTAATCTTTACTGGATCTACATTATTCATCAATCCCACATCCTCTCCAGTAAAATCCCAAACTGCTGCTTGTACTGTGTGTCTCAATTCTTGAGGTAAGTCATCTGGATTAAATACAGCATATGTTCCAATAACCTCATCTTCTCTAGTACCTAAAGTTACTCTGTATAAGACATCCTCATCCGGTGTCTCAAAGGCTATTCCATCCGGAGTACAAAAATTGTGCAATTCATTTTACACAACAAATCCCTACCTAACAAGTTCACTGGACTAGTGTCACACACTACGAACCTGTGCATATCTGAAAATGTCCCTATCCTTACCCTTACTGGTTCAGTAAAACGAGTCCTAATCTGTGTATTAGATACACCAACCACTTGGAATGCTTGGTCCGAGAGAGGAAGATTTCTTATATCTGCTGACCTGACAGTTGATCTCGTCGCTCCTGTGTCTACTAAAAAAGTAACACTTTCTCCATTTATTTTCCCATCTACAAATGGTCCTGCCCGGTCTATTTCTAGAGTTGCTCCAAGTATGCACTCTTCCTCCTCCCTTCGGCACCGTCAGTAGTCCCCTTCAGACTCACTTCCCTCATTTTTTAGCCAGTATTGTGGTACTGGATTTGTACGTCTCGGTTTGTTTACCTGTTCCTCATTGTAGAATCCCGAGTCTTGATTGTATTTCTGGGATCCTCTGTTCTGCGGCAAGGGCGGTTTTGGCTCTTGATTCTGCTGCTTGACAACCTTCTGCTGTTGCTGCTGCGAATGATTACACCCCTCGTTCTGCACCTGTTGATTCAAGGATTGATTGTCATTATTCACTAATGGTGGATTCGTACACTCGGATCTCCAGTGCCCTAATTTTCCGCAGTTGTGGCACGGAAACTTTTTCTTTGCCTCTTCGATGTTCCCCTTTCCTTTTCCTGTACCATATCTGGGCCTATTTCCTGGATTATTTGCCTGTTCAACCAGCTGTGCTTCTTGTCTTTCTGCAACCTTCACCTGTGCCCACATTGCTTTTTCCTTCAGCTTTCTTGGTTTCGCCTCAATTTCATCACTGAAGTACTTTGCATGTCTCAAGATCTCATCAATCTTCTTACTCTGCCAATGAACTGTGTGCTCACGTATCATTTCACTGATTTCAGGTCTCAAGCCATATACAAATCTGTATACAAAATGACTCAAATCCTTATCACCTAGATGTTCATCTCCACTGAACTGTTTAAAAGCCAATATTAACCTTTCATTAAAGGCATGAACTGATTCTTTTACTTCCTGATGTGTTCGATCTATCTTAACCCAATTTGCCTCTTTAGGAGGTACTTTATTCTTCAAGAACACTATGACCTGTTCATATTTTTTCATAACCTCCGGGTCTGGAGCTCCTGTCCTTTGATCCCTCGGGTATTCTTTAGTGGGCCAATCTATAACTATTTTACACTCTGCCCAGAAGTCTGCTGGAACAATTATATCAAACAGACTATTCAGATCAATCCACAGCACTTTCGACAATTTCACAAACCTATCAACCTGCCTATACCACTCGACAGGCTTCTCTCTCAGTCGAGGGAAATCATTCGTAAATGACAAAATATGCTGCCTAGTCCATGGGACATGTACATATCCTCCTCCAGGAATCTCTCTCATAGGATAAGCATCCACTGTTTTTTCCTTTTCTCTCATGGGAAATGCTGAGTAAGTCCTATCCACTGTATCTTCTCTTTTCTTATACCATCTATCTTTCCACTTTTCCACATCACCCCATTTTCGCAATAATCCAATCATTTCCTTAATCTGCCCTGTTCTGCCAACATCATTTAGATTCTCAATATCCTTATCCTTTTATGACATATAAAAAAAATATAAACTGAAGTTTAGGTTTAAGTAGAAAACCCTCCTCCAGCATCCCCTCTAGAGCCTACGGCATGGTCAATGACTGGCAGCCTCCAGATCCCAGCAAACTAGCAAACTATGTGAAATTACTTCGCCGGAGTTGGCTTGCGCAGGGGGAACATCTTATCGGACGGATACTTTCCACCGGGCCCCCCATGCGCCCTGTGCCTTAAACTCCATAACGGGGGCTGCAGAAATTCTGCATACTTGCGCCCTGATGCGCATGCACGTGTGGGGGTGGCCACAGGCCCACTGGAAAGAATGACTCCCCCGGCCCCCGCACCCTAATAGCCTACCTACCGGCTGTCACTGCCCCTGGAGTTACATGGTCCTGACCGCTAAGGACCGAAGACTAGGAAGTGAGCCTGGGTAGGGTGGCCAGGCCTTTTGAGGACGTCCCAATGAAGGGTTTTGTGTGTTCCCCTTTAGGGGTAGTACCTAAGAAAGCGCCAGGCGAATACAGGCTGATTCACAATCTTTCTGCGCAAAGGGGGAGTTCAGTGAACGATGCCATCTCTGACACACTTTGTAGCGTGAAATATGCATCTTTCGACCAAGCTGTAGACATGCTTAGGTCTTTGGGTCAGGGGGCTTTGCTGGCAAAAGCTGACATTGAGGTGCCGATTACGATCCGGTAAAAACCGGGTACGAACCGTCGGTCGGAGCGTTTTCCCCGTCCGACTCGTACCCGGTCGTAAAACTTTACAAACATGGAATTACGATTCGCACGGAAACACCATTTCCGTACGAATCGTAAAAAACACCGACCGACGAAAATATACATACGAATGTGATCCGGGAATGCTGCGACGTGACGTCGGGACGCTTTCAGGCAGCGTTTCACGACCCAGGAATTACGATTCGAACCGACAGCAGTCCGGACGGCAATATTTTCACGGCACCCAAAAAGTGCCGGAAAAGTGAAGTACGGCGCGAATCGACCAGAGTAGGTGGCCCGGTACGCACCGTACCCCCCCCAGCCCCCGTAGGTACGCGCCGACCCCCCCCAGCCCCCGTACGTACGCGCCGACCCCCCCCAGCCCCCGTACGTACGCGCCGACCCCCCCCCAGCCCCCGTACGTACGCGCCGACCCCCCCCCTGCCCCCGTACGTACGCGCCGACCCCCCCAGCCCCCGTACGTACGCGCCGAACCCCCCTGTATGTACACCCGTGTATGTGTCATACCCCCCTGTACGTTCGAGTCGAACCCCCCGTGTACGTTCGAGTCGAACCCCCGTGTACGTTCGAGTCGAACCCCCCGTGTACGTTCGAGTCGTACCCCACCCGTGTATGTACGGTGCGTACCCCCCGTGTACGTTCGAGTCGTACCCCCACCCGTGTATGTACGGTGCGTACCCCCCCATGTACGTTCGAGTCGTACCCCCACCCGTGTATGTACGGTGCGTACCCCCCCGTGTACGTTCGAGTCGAACCCCCCGTGAACGTTCGAGTCGAACCCCCGTGTAGGTTCGAGTCGTACCCCCACCCGTGTATGTACGGTGCATACCCCCCCGTGTACGTTCGAGTCGTACCCCCATCCGTGTATGTACGGTGCGTACCTCCCGTGTACGTTCGAGTCGAACCCCCCGTGTACGTTCGAGTCGAACCCCCGTGTACGTTCGAGTCGTACCCCCACCCGTGTATGTACGGTGCGTACCCCCGTGTACGTTCGAAGGTCGACTCGAACGTACAATGGGGGGTTCGACTCGAACGTACACGGGGGTCCGACTCGAACGTACACGGGTGGGGGTTCGACTTGAACGTACACGGGGGGTTCGACTCGAACGTACACGGGGGGGTTCGACTCGAACGTACACGGGGGGGTTCGACTCGAACGTACACGGGTGGGGGTTCGACTCGAACGTACACGGGGGGGTTCGACTCGAACGTACACGGGGGGGTTTGACTCGAACGTACACGGGGGTTCGACTCGAACGTACACGGGTGGGGGTTCGACTCGAACGTACACGGGGGGTTCGACTCGAACGTACACGGGGGTTCGACACGTAAAACGGGTGTACATACAGGGGGGTTTGGCGCGTACGTACGGGGGCTGGGGGGGGTCGGCATGTACGTACGGGGGCTGGGGGGGGGGTCGGCGCGTATGCGGGCACGTCTCCATGGTTGCTATGGGAGTTCGGTGCGGACGGTGTTTTTTCCATCCGGTTGTGACCTCGGACGCACGGGATGGATCGTGATTCCTCGGTCGGACTTCACCTTTCACATTTGCACGGTAAATCGTACGAGGACGTGTCGGACACATTTTCCGACCCGAGGACGTGTGGGGAATGATTCCCAATGCGGTTCGTATGGACTTTTTACCATGCGAATCGTGATTGCCAGTTCGTACGGCACTTGTACGATTCGTACGGTAAAAAGACCGGATACGAGTCGCACGGGGAAATTTTTTACCGGATCGTAATCGGCACCTGAGTCGGCATTTAGATTGCTACCGGTGCATCCCGCGGATTTTCACTTACTGGGTTTCCAGTTCCAGGGGTTTCCAGATCCAGGGGAAGTATTATGTCGACAAATGCATGCAAATGGGTTGCTCAGTGTCCTGCGCCTATTTTGAGAAATTTAGCTCTTTTTTGGAATGGTCATTCAGACCGGTGTCAGGGCAACGCTGGGTGCTGCACTACCTGGACGATTTTCTGTTTCTGGGGGCGCCACAATCTGGGGAGTACAGGTCAGCATTGTCAAAATGTTATGCTTTATTGCAGGAGTTCGGTGTGCCTTTGGCGCCTGGCAAAACAGTGGGCTCAAGCACAACAATCGAATTCTTGGGGACTGAATTAGATTCTGGCCAAGGGGTCTCGAGGTTACCCGCTGACAAAGTTAAGGATTTCGGGGCGGCTTTGCATTACTGCCTCAGGAAAGAGAAGGTTACATTGCACCAGCTACAGCAGGTGGTGGGGCAATTGAATTTTGCACTATGCATAATCCCAATGGCACGCCCTTTCTCTCGCTCTATCGCGCATGCAATGTCAGGCCTCAGGGAGAAGCATCACCACACCAGGCTGTCAAGTGAGGTCAGGCAGGACATGTTGATTTGGAAGACATTTTTGCACGATTTCAATGGGAAAGTGGTGTGGCCCAGCCCACCTAAGTCCAGCCCGGAGTTGGGCCTCATGACTGACGCTGCAGGTAGCGAGGGTTTCGGGGCCATCCTGGGGCACGAATGGGTAGCTCAGCGTAGGCCAGAATGGTGGAGGGAATCGGGAATCACCACCAACATAAGTTTCTTAGAGCGTTTTCCAATTCTAGTGGCACTGATTGTGTGGGCGGAAGTTTTAAAAAATCAGTCTGTGATATTCTGGTCCGACAACATGGCAGTAGTGGACTGCGTGAATAGCCAAACAGCCAAATGTAGCATGATTCTGCGGTTGTTGAAGGAGATTGTGTTGCAGTGCATGAAATTGAATGTCCTTTTTAAAGCTAAACACATGCCAGGTATTCTGAACCACGCGGCTGATGCATTGTCTCGTTTTAAAATGCAGGCTTTCAGGTCCCATATTCCAGAGGCAGCAGTGCACCCATCACCTTTCCCAGAACATCTCTGGCAGCTTGGTGCCCCCGAGTATCGAACCTCGTGGCAGCGAGCCTAGCACCCAGAACCAGGAGTGCCTACGAAGGGGCGTTTGTTTTTTTTTGCTTGTTCTTGGGGGAACAGTGGGAGCACAAATGGCAGGACCATGAATCAGTAGTTGAATACCTGGTGTACATGAGGGAGCAGGGGCGCACGGTTGCAGGGGCAAGAAGGCATATCTCAGCCATATCATTTTTTTAAAAAATGAAAGGAAAGGCGGATCCCACAAAGAATTTCATAGTACGCCAGCCGCTGAAAGGGTGGCAACGCTTGCAGGGAAGGCAGCCATATCTCAGACGGCCCATAGGTTTCGAAACACTAGGGAAGCTATTGGGGGCCCTGCAGCGGGTTTGCACTTCCTCAGACGAAGTCATCTTGTTTCAAGCTGCATTCTGCATGGCATTTTACGGTGCTTTTAGGGTAGGCGAGCTAGCCACCAGGAATAAGGAAGATTGGCTTGGGGGCCTGCAAATGGGACACGTTAGCATAAAGAAAGATTCAGTGCTGATTTCCATCCGAAAATCAAAAACCGATCAAGAGGGTATGGGTGAGAGCATAGTATTACAGGGAACACACAATGCTGCCCGGTTTACAGGCTTGAGGTTTTTATGGCCCAACGGGCACGCACTCAGGGAGGG
Organism: Triturus cristatus; assembly: GCF_964204655.1. Classification (NCBI taxonomy): domain Eukaryota; kingdom Metazoa; phylum Chordata; class Amphibia; order Caudata; family Salamandridae; genus Triturus; species Triturus cristatus. Next base: position 1,205,444,872 of record NC_140591.1, on the reverse strand, counting down.
CCTCTCCTGATACATGGGGACGGGACCCCACTGACGGTATTTCAGTTCAGGAAAGTCATGCTCCTAGCGTTGAAGAGTGCCGGGCTAGACCCTGCCGATTTCGGGACTCATTTGTTTAGGATAGGAGCAGCCACCGAGGCAGCAGCAAGAGGGCTGGGGGACGAGCGTCTCAAAAGGATCGGTAGGTGGTCCTCTAATTGTTTCAAGAGATATGTGCGGGTGCACATGCTCTAATAAGGTGTGACTGTCCAACCGTTAGGTGCAAAAGGGGGTTTTGCCCCTCTCTCCCTCTTACTCAGGGAAAGGGGTGTTTCAGTGTCGCTAGCTGATAGGCGCTAGACACCGTTTTGTGAAATTTTGTGTGTTTTATGCCAGCATGGCAAGGCACTTTAGGGTGCCACTATGCAGAAGTCTGCAGCCCCCACGTAATGGAGTGTAAGGCACAGGGCGTAGGGAGGGCCCGGGGGAAAGTATCCATCCGATAAGCTGTAACCCCCTGCGCAACCTTATTAGTACACGGAGACCGGGGGAGCTGCCAGTCATTGACTTTGCCGTAGGCTCTAGCTGGGACACGCAGAAAGTAAATACATGTATTGAACTGTAACTGTCGACGCGTTTCAGCCTCAAAAATCTCAGGCCTCTGCAGGACTAGGGCAGTTGAATGTGTAATTTTTTCAAAAATTCAACCTAAAAAATTCAAATATAACTTTTTATCCATATATACAGTCTTATATACACCGAGGAACATAATACAACATATGTTTCATTTTTTTTTTTTATTTATTTTTTTTTTATTTATTTATCGATTCAGGGAGGGCACAAAAAACAATAATTAACAAAACATTTGTATCTGAGAAAACATATATAAAATGAAATAGATAACAGTTTCAGACTCTAGAAATCAGTAATTTCTCCACAACAGCAAGAACCCAGACAATAAAGCGAATAAACAGCAGTCTACGAACAGACAAAAGAAGAGGAATAAATATTATTGCTGTAGCCAGATTCTGAGCGGATCCCATATTAAGGCCCCCATTTTTTTTTTGCCATACCTTTCAGTTTATATAGTGCAAATTCCGTATTAAATGTAGAGATAAGTTTAGCCCTCCAGCTTATAAAGGTCGGAGGCTCAGGGTCCAGCCACTGAGATGTTATGCATAGCCTCAACACTGACATACACATAAACTTAAAACCTCTATAAGCAGTTACTTGTCTGCTTGGCACTGCCCCAAATTCTATACCAAACATAACCAACGATGCTGTAACAGAAATTGGTGTTCCCAGAATTTGGAGCAGAAACCGTTCTATATCCATAAAAAGAGAATGGAGGGCAGGACACAAAACAAACATATGAAGCGAATCTGCAGCATGATATCCACATCTAGCACAGTTGGTCCCCCTCCCCGCCTTCCATTTTGCTATCTTCCCCGGCGTATAGTACAAGTTAAATGTAGCCATATATGATTGGCTTCTTAGGCTACCAGAAAGCAAGATGGAGCTGGCCGTTCGCATTACTAAGTGCAGATCCAGATTACTTAGTGTCATTTTCTCCTTCCATAAAACTTCCTGTCTATCCATATCGTCAAGTTGGATTGACATAAATTCTGTATATATTTGTCCTATTTTAGACTTCACTTTTATTAGCTCCAAAATATAGATCTGTCTATGCTGGAGTTTCCCCCCCGCCATTACGGCCTGTAAAAAACTCCTAACTTGCAGATACTTGAAGAAGTCAGCCCTCCCAACACCGAATCTTTCCTGCAATATCGAGAAAGACAAAATCTCGCCCTGCTCCAGCAAATCCGCTACTAATTTAATGCCATACTGTGCCCATCTACGCATTACCGCATCCTGAAATACCATGGGCGGAAATCCAGACGCATCCAAAGGTGTGTATTTTATAATACTTGAAATAGATAATTGTTTACACACCCTCTTCCAGCCTAGATAGGCCGCCTGAATAATCTTAAACCTAGTTTTTTTGTAATAGCTAGGCTCCAAAACTTTTAAAAGTAACCCTTGAGCCGATTCTCCCAAACACCACTCGTATATAGACGGAGAGAAGGCAGGATCCAGGACTGCCGTCTTACCCCACACCAGAATACCCATAAGTTGGAGTAGCGAGGATAGATGATATAAATAGAAATTTGGGAGAGCCAAGCCGCCTCGTTCAACTGGCAGATAGAGCCATTTAATAGCCCTTCTAGAGCGACGATAGCCCCAGAGGAATCTTGAGCACATTCGTTCTATTCTACAGAATACGGACTTTGGAAAAAGAATTGGTATAGCCCTAAACAGGTAAAGAAACTTTGGGAAAATGGACATTTTCAGGACATTGACCCTTCCATATAGGGAGAGATGCAACCGATCTATTCGTTCCAGGGTTTTGTTTGAAGAAGCGAGTATCGGCTCCACGTTAATCCTCGGAATACTGTCGATTTGGGGTGAGATAGTTATACCCAAATAGATTGCCTCCGTAGCCACTTCCACCTGAACCTCCAATGGGAGACCGACCTCTGTGTGGAGCACTTGAGTCTTCCCCAGATTTAAATTATAACCGGAGACTGCGCCAAACTCCTCCGTTATGACTTCAATTCTCCGCATAGCTCTATTCATATCTGATGACAAGACCGCCAAATCGTCAGCATATGCTAAAACTTTGGCTGAGTGTATCTGCGTGATTACCGGCGCGATTTCCATGTCAGACTCTAAACTTTGAATAAGAGGATCTATAAACAGAGCAAACAAAAGTGGGGAACAGGGGCACCCCTGCCGAGTGCCCCTGTTAACCAAAAAACTTTGAGATTCCTCTCCGCCCAACCGAACAACCGCCCTTGGAAAAAGATACATCGCCTGTATTGCACGTATATATCCATTAGGGAATAATTTCCACCTCATTACTGCCCATAGAAATTCCCAGGAAACCCTGTCGAATGCCTTCTCGGCATCCAACAGGGCAACCCCAACAGGAACACCCCTTACTTGGGCCCAGTCAAACACAGAAATAAGTCGTCTGACATGGTCGGTAGTTCCCCTTCCAGCAATAAAGCCATGTTGTTGTAATGAGACTAGGGGGCTAATGACTGCCCCCAGTCTCCTTGCCAGACATTTCGAATATATTTTATTATCAGAATTAATTAAAGAGATCGGTCGGTATGAAGAAAGCTCATAGGGATCCTTTCCCTTCTTTTTAAAAACTACTATCACTGTTTGGGACCATGAGGCCGGGGGAGCTCCGGCGAAAGCAGCTTTGAAATACTGAGGTCATTATCCCCTCTAGAGTCTTCCTAAATTTAATATAAAACTCCAAGGGGATCGAATCTGAACCCATCGCTTTCCCCAAGGCTAAGGATGACATAGCAGCTTCGATCTCTTCCCATGAGAGCCCCTCCGACAGTGCATCTTTATCTTGTTCCTTTATGCCCAAATTCGGTTTTCCCACTAGATAGCTCTCTGCGTTTTTAACTGGTTCTGACGCATACAACTTTTCATAGTATTTTTTAAATGCCTCCTGAATCGAGGGGGGAGTCTCCATCATTTCCCCGTCGACATCTTTAATCTTGACGATCCTAGCGTGGACCTCTTTTTGACGCAGCCTATTAGCAAGGACTCTCCCGACCCTTTCTCCGTACTCATACAAATCCCTCCTATGCGTTTGATAATTAGCAGCGGCGAGATCTGCATAACCTTGATAAATTTTTGCTCGACAAGCAGCCAATTCAGCCTGAACCTCCTTGACCCTACCTGCACAGTTTATCTCTTGGACTAGCTTTTGCTCCAACCGAGATAATGCTGCTAAGTCCTCTGTAGCCCTCGTATACTCTATTTTACGTTTCCTTGCAGAAAATCTTAATGTCTCGCCTCTTATCCCGGCTTTTAGTGTGTCCCAAACAATATCTATCCTGGCTGATCCTATATTAACTTGGACAAATTCTGGAATCCATTTATCCATCCATATACAATAATCCTCGTTCAGCAAGAGCTTTCTATCAAATGTCCATTTTATATTTCTAGTCTTTAATCCCAAACAGTCGAACTCCAGGACTACCGGATTATGATCCGATATAATTTTGGGCAAGATCTTAATTGATGCCCTTGATAAAACAGCATCAGAGACCAAAAAGTAATCTAACCATGCCATCCTACCGTGTGGGGCAGAATAATATGTGTAACCATCTTGACCTATATTAAGTTCTGCCCATACGTCATATAATCCTTGATCCTGTACCAACGCCTGCAAGCTCTTAAAAACTCGCGGCTTCCTACCCAAATAAACTTCCTCTCTCCTAAGATTTACCTGTGAATGAAGATGAATATTAAGATCACCACAGAGGATTATAGGGTGTGGATATAATGCTAATTCTATATTAATCAATTGGAAGATACCTGGGTCTTCCAGATTTGAGCCGTATATTGCACATAGAGTAATAGTTTGCTGGGAAACTACTGCCTCCATAATTATCCAACGTCCCAGTTTATCGGCTTTAGACTTCTTAACTTTTAGTAATCCCCTTTTAGCTAATATTGCTACTCCTTTGGTCCTATCTGTCTGCGATGTGCAGGCCAAGAGTTCAAGGCCTAACAGCCCAAGTCAATCCCTATTGGACCACGCGATATGCGTCTCCTGCAAAAAGAGAAGATCCCACGAACTTAAATAGATAATTCTGGCCAACACCCGCCTTTTCCTAAAATCATTCAGGCCACAGATATTAAGCGTGCAACATAATAGTTTCCTCATCTTACTTCCATATCAGTTTCCAAGTTAAACATAACGGCATAACATTGTAAGTTCCTCCTACCAAGGAGGTCTTCGGCTACCAGCTTACTGGAACCATATAAAGTTACTATCTTCGAAGTTTTTTTTTTTCCTTTTCCCATAGTTTGATATATTTTTTTGCTTCCAACATGATATCTACTATCCTTATCAAAAATCGTCTGAGACAAAATACAGAATACATAAACCATGCTCCTCTCTGAATCAATAACCCCCTGCTTCCACCCTCCCCCCCACCCACCCTCCCCCAGCCCCCCAAAGACCTCCCCCTGTACTACCACCCCCCTACCCCCTTACCCCTTAACCCACCCTCAGAGAGCATTGGGAATCGCTTCCCCTTGTGATGAAACAGCGCAGTGCTCCCTTCCCACCTTCCACCTCCGCAGGCCCCTTTTTCAGCCCCACACCTTCCAACTAGAACAAGAAAAAAAAACAGACATTATCCCCCTGACTGCAGGCCAAGAAGTCACTGAAAAAAACATACATAAATCCCTATCCTTCCCTAAATACTAAATCCATTAGTCATACACACAAAAAGAAAAGAAAGGGAGGAAGCCTCAAGGCAAAGTCTAAGAAGCTTACGATAACCTGCCATAGTTCCTCCTAGAGAAAAAAAAAAAATAATAAGGAAAAACCCCTGACCCTACTAACCTACGAGGAATAGTCGCTGACTAAATCCAAATGTATAACCAAGAATATAAAACTATATACAGCAATCAAATTGACATAAGGTATTCTTTTGCCTTGATCTCCGATATAAAGAAGTGACTATGGCCATCCTTAACCACCTTCAACTTAGCTGGGTTCTGGAGAAAAACCTGAGCACCCTTAGCTTGGAACCGTGGTATTAGCTGTCGTAACTTCCAGCGTTGCTCCACGGTATCTTGACAAAAATCCGGTCGGACAAAGAACTCACAGCCCTTAGCACTTCTCCTTCTATTCGGCCGTGCAAGGTCATACAGCTCCTCTCTTGCCCTAAAATTACATAATGAGATCAAAATAGCTCTAGGAAAAGCTGGCCCTTGACCTTGACCTTGACCTTTCTTCTGTACAAATGGGAATCTATGCGCCCTTTGAACTTCTCTCTGCCAGTCCCAGTGCCCTAGCTCTGGAAATGCTTCAGATAATAGCTCGACCATAAACCTTAGTGAATCAGACCCCTCTTTTCCCTCCGGCACCCCCAGCACTCTCAGGTTATTACGTCTAGACCTGTTTTCAAGGTCCGTTACTTTCCAATGAAGATCATCCCTGTGTGCCTTGAGAGCCCCCACTGTCTCCTTTTGGGCACATAGTTCATCCTCCAGCGTCGAGATCCTTGTCTCAGCCTCAGTCATCCTTGAAGCTACATCCGAGCAAGTCTTGGCTACTCGTCTAACTGCGTTCTGCAGCTTTTTACAAGCATTCTGGGTGCGTACTAACCCGGCCTGGGTCTCCGCTCTATGAGTCATAATTAGATCATAGATAGTGGCTAAGGTGATCTCTGCTGGTGCCGGTGTAGTTTTTTCCACGATTAATTGGCCCTGCGGGGTTGAGGCAGCTCCGCCTGATCTAACAGAGGCAGCGTAGTTAGGCGAATTTTGTTCGTCCCAGGCCGAAGAAGCCTCTGAGCCTCTCGCCACCACTCCTCTTGCTTCCTGATCACCTCGTACTGATAAAACCTCAGAGTCCTCCAGAATATCCTCCTCTCCCGCCGTGCTAGTCCCCTCCAGCCAGTCCTGAACCGCACTGTCTACCGAGGATCTATCGGATAGGGAGAAGAAATCTTCCACCGTAGAGACTTTATCTGGCAAATCCAAAAGCTCCCTCAGTGGTTCTGTACTTCCAAAGTTTATATTGGATTCAGTCGACAAAACAACAGCCCTATCCTGATCTGCAGCGTTTGACCTAACCTTATCGGTCTGCAACTGCGACTGCTGCACTGCCAGGTCTACCTCCTTACTTAATTGTTCTGGTCCTATCTGGACTCCGTCTCCCAGAATCCCATTGCCAAGACTTGCTGGAGCCTGCACCGGAATCAGCGCATGTTGCAGTTGATGTACTTCCTGAATGCTAAGCCTCTGCGTTGCCATATTCTCCGCCTTACTGGACATATTGAGTGAGGCTGCACCCCCACGGGTCTTGCCCTTTGATTTGAACATCGCTGGAATATGATGCGCTCCCCCCGGACTATCCAATATGCCCCCCTCTGCCTCCGTGGCCACCGGAGTTGAGATTACCACTTGTGGGAGACCATTTGCCTCCTGCCAGTGAGCTGAGATTTTTCCACCCCTGTCAAGCACCTTCTCTACCGGTTTCTCCTAGGCTGCTGCTTGACGCGTTTTCAACAATGTTCCGGCAGACTGCCCGGCCCCTCTGTTACGTCCGGAGCGAGGGGAAGCATTCTTCCCCGTCATGGTACGACAGGACCCAGCGACGGAACCAAAGAAGCTCCGCCGCCAACTCCACAAGCTCAATGTCCCCCGTAATGCACCACAAGCTGCCGCAGCCGAGAGGAGTCTCGTCACCATCGACGGTAAGTCCACTGCCTGTGACCCCGAAGCTCCCCCAGCAGTAGAAACGGGGCTTCAGACGGGGGTTCAGACTTCAGCTTCGAACCTCAGCTATACCGAACCCAGCATAGGTTCCCCTCGAGCTGAGAACCATAGGGTAGACAGATAAGGACGCCGTCAGAGACTCCGTGGAGGTGGAGGTGGAAGCGCACTCGCTAGTCGGTCACCGAAGCGGCCGCCATCTTGCTATACATATGTTTCAAGTCAATTCCTGGAGTGGCAGACTTCTAACAATTCACTAATCAACACACCCAAATGTGTTTTAAAAAAGAGACAAACTAAGTGCCAGTATATCGTGTAATATATCACGAAAGAAAGTGAAGTGTATTTAGAAGAAACTTCCACCAACAACTACTCTTCGTAAATTCATCCCATTTACACTCGTTTTAAAACTATATCTAACAAAATACCAAAAATATGTACCAATTCTCAGCAATTTCACTCTGGCTACACGGACATGATATTCTTTTTTTATATATATATCTCTTGGGTCGCTGAAAACCAAAAAATTATATATTAAACACAAAATTCTTTAGTCAGTAACCCTATAAAGGTTAGTAAGTATTATTCACTTACTCATAAACGACAGTGTAAGTTCACCACCTCTGTGTTTTGGATTCTTTAAGCCAATCCACTTTAAATCTTTCTTCGAATTCACCACTCTCTCGAAAAAATCAGGAGAATAATCTGCATGTTTCCTTGCCTAAGTCACATTTATATCTCTATAATAGTCGATAGTGGTTCGTACCTTCTATATATCACCCCCTGTGCCTGCACAGACGGACGCTCCCTCCCACTGCTGCTACCTACCTGCCTCCGCTGCCTGACGCCTGTTTGCCGCTCCTCACCACCTACCTGACGCCGCTGCCTGCATCTCGCCTCCGCCGCCTCCCAGGTACCGCCTGCTGCTTCCTGGTCGCCACCCACGCCGCTCCGTCGCTTCCCGCCGATTTTCCCGCCGTTTTCTCGGCGCCGCTGCCCCAGGCGCACACTCCCACTCCCGCCTCCTCCTTCAGTCCCGCCCTCCCTCCCTGCCCATTGGCCACCCCGCTCCCGCCTCCCGCTGACCCTCCCTCCCGGCTCCTTATTTAAGGGGACCCCGCGGGCTGGTCAGTGCGACCCCCTGTGCCTGCACAGACGGACGCTCCCTCCCACTGCTGCTACCTACCTGCCTGCCTCCGCTGCCTGACGCCTGTTTGCCGCTCCTCACCACCTACCTGACGCCGCTGCCTGCATCTCGCCTCCGCCGCCTCCCAGGTACCGCCTGCTGCTTCCTGGTCGCCACCCACGCCGCTACCTTCACTCCTCACGCCCGCTGACCACCGCCACTTACCTGGTCACTCCTTGGGCTCCGTCGCTTCCCGCCGATTTTCCCGCCGTTTTCTCGGCGCCGCTGCCCCAGGCGCACAGTCCCACTCCCGCCTCCTCCTTCAGTCCCGCCCCCCCTCCCTGCCCATTGGCCACCCCGCTCCCGCCTCCCGCTGACCCTCCCTCCCGGCTCCTTATTTAAGGGGACCCCGCGGGCTGGTCAGTGCGACCCCCTGTGCCTGCACAGACGGACGCTCCCTCCCACTGCTGCTACCTACCTGCCTCCGCTGCCTGACGCCTGTTTGCCGCTCCTCACCACCTACCTGACGCCGCTGCCTGCATCTCGCCTCCGCCGCCTCCCAGGTACCGCCTGCTGCTTCCTGGTCGCCACCCACGCCGCTCCGTCGGTTCCCGCCGATTTTCCCGCCGTTTTCTCGGCGCCGCTGCCCCAGGCACACACTCCCACTCCCGCCTCCTCCTTCAGTCCCGCCCCCCCTCCCTGCCCATTGGCCACCCCGCTCCCGCCTCCCGCTGACCCTCCCTCCCGGCTCCTTATTTAAGGGGACCCCGCGGGCTGGTCAGTGCGACCCCCTGTGCCTGCACAGACGGAGGCTCCCTCCCACTGCTGCTACCTACTTGCCTGCCTCCGCTGCCTGACGCCTGTTTGCCGCTCCTCACCACCTACCTGACGCCGCTGCCTGCATCTCGCCTCCGCCGCCTCCCAGGTACCGCCTGCTGCTTCCTGGTCGCCATCCACGCCGCTACCTTCACTCCTCACGCCCGCTGACCACCGCCACTTACCTGGTCACTCCTTGGGCTCCGTCGCTTCCCGCCGATTTTCCCGCCGTTTTCTCGGCGCCGCTGCCCCAGGCGCACACTCCCACTCCCGCCTCCTCCTTGAGTCCCGCCCCCCCTCCCTGCCCATTGGCCACCCCGCTCCCGCCTCCCGCTGACCCTCCCTCCCGGCTCCTTATTTATGACGCCCCCTCAGCGACCGCGCAGCGGACGCGCGCAACGGGAGCGCCGATTGAGCGCCGATGGTGCGCCAAAGGTAAGCCCGTTTGCGCCCGTCCGCGCCTGGACCGCGCCCAGCGCCAGACCCCCTGGTCCCCGCGCCCGCCACCCCCCCCGCAGGACCTACGACTTCGCTACGCTCATCGCACTCAAAACCGCCCGAGCCCCCGGTTGCTACCGAGCGTCCCCGCGACGCACCCATGGACCCTTCGCCTGCCGATCCTGCAACTTCTCTTGCCTCCAAACAAGCACCACGCCCACCAAGACGGACAACAGCAACCACCTCAAGTGCATCCTGCTCAACACCCGCTCCGTCCACAGACACGCCGTGGAACTCTGGAACCTCCTCGACACTGCATCTCCAGACGTCGCCTTCCTCACGGAAACCTGGATGAACGACTCTTCAGCCCCCGACATCGCCATTGCCATCCCGGACGGCTACAAGATCATCAGGAAGGATCGCGTCAACCAGACCGGAGGAGGCATCGCCATCGTACACAAGAGCACCATTCGCATCTCGACTGACTCCATCGACGTATTCAACGCCGCCGAATACCTGCACTTCCAGATCCACACCGACCCCAAGACTACCCTCAGAGGCACCCTCATCTACAGACCCCCGGGAACACGCGCACAGTTCTGCGAAGACATCGCCGACTTCATCAGCCCTCACGCCCTCCCCTCCGCCGACTACATCCTCCTCGGGGACCTCAACTTCCACCTGGAGAGCAACAATGACCGCAACACCACCGCCCTGCTGGATAACCTCGCCAACCTCGGACTTCAGCAACTGGTCAACACCCCCACCCACTTCGCCGGCCACACGCTCGACCCACTCTTCTCGTCCAGCAAGCACGTCACCTTCAGCCACTCCACCGGACTTCACTGGACCGACCACAGCTGCGTCCATTTCAGCTTCAGAAAGAACACGGTCCACCATCACCCGAAGCAGGCTCCCCACAGAAACTGGAGCAAGATCACCGCCGACCAGCTCGCCACCTCCCTCAGCCAGAGCCCACCTGTCAGGACCACGGACCCTAACACAGCTGCCCTCGACCTCACGCAGTGGCTGACCTCCTGTGCCGACGACCTCACGCCACTGAAGAACCCCCTCACCAGGCCCAGAAGCAAGAAGGCCCCCTGGTTCACTGACGAACTGAAGGACTCCAAGAAGGCCTGCCGCACCCTCGAGAAGGCCTGGCTCCTCAACAAGACCGCCGACAACAGAACAGCACTGAAACTCGCCACTCGCAGACATCACCAGCTCATCCGCACCACCAAGAAGAAATCTCTGCGGGAACGACTGGACAAGAACGCCCATGACAGCAAGGAGCTCTTCAACATCGTCAAGGAGTTCTCCAACCCCAGCACCGGCAACAACGACATCAATCCCTCACAGGACCTCTGCGACTCCCTCGCCTCGTACTTCCACCGCAAGATCGCCAACATCCACAACAGCTTCGACATTTCACCCCCGCACCCATCGGTCGTACCTTCGCACCCCGCCGCCACCCTCCAGACATGGACCGAGGTGACCCCCGAAGACACGTCACGCATGATGAACACCATCCACTCCGGATCTCCGACCGACCCGTGCCCCCATCATGTTTTCAACAAGGCAGCCTCTACCATCGCACCCCACCTCCGAGACATCATCAACACCTCCTTCAACACAGCAACTTTCCCGGAGAGCTGGAAGCACGCCGAACTCAGCGCTCTGCTGAAGAAACCAACAGCGGACCCGACCGACCTCAAGAACTTCCGCCCCATCTCGCTCCTTCCTTTCCCCGCCAAAGTCATCGAGAAGGTCGTCAACAAGCAACTGGCAGCCTTCCTCGAGACGAACGGATCCCTCGACCCATCACAGTCCGGATTCAGAGCCAACCACAGCACCGAGACCGCCCTCATCGCAGCCACCGACGACATCCGAGCCCTGCTCGACAACGGCGAAACAGCGGCACTCATCCTCCTAGACCTCTCCGCAGCATTTGACACTGTCTGCCACCGCACACTAGTCCAACGCCTCAACGACACCGGCATCCAAGGGAAGGCTCTGGAATGGATCATCTCATACCTCTCCGGCAGAACACAGAGAGTACGCCTCCCTCCGTTCCGCTCCGAGGCCACCGAAGTCATCTGCGGCGTCCCGCAAGGATCGTCGCTCAGCCCCACTCTCTTCAACATCTACATGAAACCCCTCGCTGCCATCGCACGCCAACACAACCTCAACATCATTTCCTACGCCGATGACACCCAGCTAATTCTCTCCCTCACCAGAGACCCCGACACCGCCAAAGCCAGCCTGCACGAAGGGATGACAGACGTCGCTGAATGGATGAACATCAGCCGCCTGAAACTGAACACGGACAAGACAGAAGTCCTCATCCTGGGACCATCACCCTCCGCATGGGACGACTCCTGGTGGCCCCCGGCACTAGGCACCGCACCTGAACCGACGGACCACGCACGCAACTTGGGCGTCATACTGGACTCCTCCCTATCGATGACCAGACAAGTCAACGCCGTCTCCTCAGCTTGCTTCCACAACCTCCGCATGCTCCGAAAGATCTTCCGATGGATCCCAACCGAGACCAGGAAGACGGTCACCCACGCTCTCGTCACCAGCAGACTAGACTACGGAAACACCCTCTACGCCGGTACTACGGCCAAGCTTCAGAAAAGACTTCAGCGTATTCAGAACGCCTCCGCCCGACTCATCCTGGACGTCCCCCGACGCAGCCACATCTCGTGCCACCTGAGAGACCTGCACTGGCTCCCGGTCAACAAGAGGATCACGTTCAGACTCCTCACCCACGCACACAAGTCCCTCCACGACCTAGGCCCAGGGTACCTCAACAGCCGCCTCACCTTCTACACGCCCACCCGCCGGCTACGTTCCGCTAACCTCGCCCTCGCCGTCGTCCCTCGCATCCAGAGAGCCACCGCTGGAGGAAGGTCATTCTCCTACCTGGCAGCTAAGACTTGGAACTCCCTACCCGTCCACCTGCGGATGACCCAGGACCACCTGGCCTTCAGGAAACAGCTCAAGACCTGGCTGTTCGAGCAGTAGCAGACCCCCTTCCCCAAGCGCCTTGAGACCCTTACGGGTGAGTAGTGCGCGATATAAGTTCCATGATTGATTGATTGATTGAACTTCAGGGGCGGCTAAATCTGTCACATTCTCTTCTTAGGTGAGCAAAAACCATTTGAACTCGCCACTGGAGAGAGAAATGAAAGAAATAAAGTACTATTCCAAATCTTTCCTTCCGTACCTAATGTGTTTGTTTATGTTAATCGATGAATCGCACAGTGTATCATACCTTCACAATCTCGTCCGTCCGTATTCAACTCAAACCGTCTCCACGTCGCCTACTCCACACGTAGAAAATCACTTGACGTAGAGAGACGTTTATATGCGGAAGCAAAACCATAGACACTATAGACGGACTTAGGTTCTAGTCAATCAACAGTGAGAGGAGACTACAGGTTTGTGAAATGCCTGTAGTTTTATGTATGACAACAAACTCGAGGCTGTTTAGTATTTAAAAAAACAGAACTTGCCAACGAGTAAGTATACCCCAACAACGCCGAACCTAATAAATTTCATGCACAAAAATCTGCCCAGAGCCATTGATACTATAGAAAAACATCTAATAATAAATAGACAACACGAAGAGACTACACATTAGAACGTGTCCGTTTTTTTTATAAGAACAAACTCGCGGCTATTTTGTATTTATAACAATACTTGCCAGTGAGTGAATATATCCCAAACACAATAAACTATCAAATACTCCATGCACAAAAATGTTGCAAAAAATAAAACGTGAAATAGATTAGAAAACACCTTATAACCCACTAATATGTCGCCACTCCTTACAATCTTTTATTTTTTACAAATATCTATAGACTATTAACAATCAACAACGTGTAGATACATGTGATCCAGGCCTGTAAACATACAAGTTATTTTATGTATACATATCTCATTGACTTACACCTGCTCAAATGGAAACCATATTATTGTAACAGAGCCCAAATCTCATCTTTATCATTGAGGCCTCTTGTGGCAGTGTGATATTTTTCAATTAACCTCGCCTCCAACCTGTTGAGTTTTATATGGAGTTCTTCTCTTTCTACTTTACCAATTAGACACAGTACTGACCATTTAATATCATTTTCAGTATGATTATAATTCTGAAAATGATGTACTAAGGGAGCCCCCTGTACTTTACATTTTATTCTTGACTTATGCTGTAAAATGCGTTTCTTTATGGCTTGTGTTGTCTGGCCTATGTAATCCGATCCTTTTGAGACACTCATCCCCCAGCCCTCTTGCTGCTGCCTCGGTGGCAGCTCCTATCCTAAATGAATGAGTCCCGAAATCGGCAGGGTCTAGCCCGGCACTCTTCAACGCTAGGAGCATGACTTTCCTGAACTGAAATACCGTCAGTGGTGTCCCGTCCCCATGTATCAGGAGAAGCCCTCCCTGAGTGCGTGCCCGTTGGGCCATAAAAACCTCAAGCCTGTAAACCGGGCAGCATTGTGTGTTCCCTGCTCTGTGTAATACTATGCTCTCACCCTTACCCTCTTGATCGGTTTTTGATTTCCGGATGGAAATCAGCACTGAATCCTTCTTTATGCTAACGTGTCCCATGTGCAGGCCCCCCAGCCAATCCTATTCCTGGTGGCTAGCTCGCCTACCCTAAAAGGACCGTAAAATGCCATGCAGAATGCAGCTTGAAACAAGATGACTTCGTCTGAGGAAGTGCAAACCCGCTGCAGGGCCCCCAATAGCTTCCCCAGTGTTTCGAAACCTATGGGCCGTCTGAGATCCGGCTGCCTTCCCTGCAAGCGTTGCCACCCTTTCAGCGCCTGGCGTACTATGAAATTCTTTGTGGGATCCGCCTTTCCTTTCATTTTTGAAAAAAATGATATGGCTGAGATACGCCTTCTTGCCCCTGCAAATCTGCGCCCCTGTTCCCTCATGTACACCAGGTATTCAACTACTGATTCATGGTCCTGCCATTTGTGTTCCCACTGTTCCCCCAAGAACAAGCAAATAGAACCAAACGCCCCTTCGTAGGCACTCCTGGTTCTGGGTGCTAGGCTCGCTGCTACGAGGTTCGATACTCGGGGGCACCAAGCTGCCAGAGATGTTCTGGGAAAGGTGATGGGTGCACTGCTGCCTCTGGAATATGGGACCTGAAAACCTGCATTTTAAAACGAGACAATGCGTCAGCCGCGTGGTTCAGAATACCTGCACGTGTTAAGCTTTCAAAAGGACATTCAATTTCATGCACTGCAACACAATCTCCTTCAACAACCGCAGTATCATCTACATTTGGCTGTTTGGCTATTCACGCAGCCCACTACTGCCATGTTGTCGGACCAGAATATCACAGACTGATTTTTTAAAACTTCCGCCCGCACAATCAGTGCCACTAGAATTGGAAAAAGCTCTAAGAAACTTATGTTGGTGGTGATTAGTAGGGCAGTCTTCCCCACACACTCCAAGGCACCCCCAATACGCCACAGCACAGCATCGGCTACCGCCCTATCAGATTGTGCCCCCGCAAGCACGATATGGAAAGACCAGGGATTGAACACCTAATCTTCAGTGTAAGAGTCTAAGACCTTAACCATTAGGCCAGAGTGATTCTTGCGCGTGGAACGGGGAGCACAGGCATGCCAAGACCATTTAACTTCACCCAAACATGCTTGGGAGAAAGGGTCAGGCCTCGCCACCCCCCATGGCGCACGACTTCCCCCACAGCCAGCGCGCATTTACTTAACTGCTGTTTTAATATATATACAGTGCGAACTCGACACCACACGCCCTTTTAAAGGGGGGAGCACGGGCCAGGCCGGTCTAAACCGGCCGGACCCCCACACTGGATACCCGCGTGAACCGGAAGCACTAAAGTGCTTCCGGTTCACGCCCCACAGAAACGCCACCTATTGGATGCATAATGGTGGAGGTGGAGGTGGGAGTGCTCCCACCTCCTCCTTTCCCCCGGGGCCCAGTCCGACCGCCATAATGGCGGCGCGCGCTAATTAGCGCTCGGCCTTGCCCATAACTTTGTGCACAGTGGAAGATAATGTCTCCCCTGTTTGAGGGATGCCTCTGTAACAAAAATAAACAAAGCATGCAGTGTCTGGTTGTACACTACAAAGCCCCTACTTTGTCTCAGGATCCCATTATGTTTGACCTGCTCTCTGTCGTGACCTTTAAAGCGCCTGGAGACACAAGAGCTTCAGGTTTCTCTAAAACAGCAGGACGATCACACCTCATAGGCTAGGGGAAGGCTTAAGTCCAGTGCATTGGCTTCCTTGGGAGGACAGGCGCACTGTACCCGGGGCACCTTATGTCTCCCAGAGCAGCCTGTCACCAGTGGTCGAAGTGGGCGGGATCGGCAGGGCACGGCGTGCCCCTACTTCTTAAATTCTAAAGATTCCGTTCCCCAACTTATTTATTTTGAAAATGCGTCCCAGGACACAAGAAATCGGCATGGCCTATAGATAAAGCTCGGCGTTCCTGGCGTTCGGGGAGGGGTGGGACGGCAGAGAAGTATCAGGACTCTGTCTTTTCTTTCTTGCCCAGAGAATACAAAGATTTGACCACTTCTGCTCTGCCGCTTTAGCTGCCCCCTCACTCTTTCCTTCTTCCCTTCTTCCCTCTCTTTCTGTCTAGCAGTCCCTCTCTTACTAAAAACCGTGACTTCAAGAAGGGGGCTCTCACTCTATCCTCTCCTTTCTTTTATTTGCTCCCTTGTGAAATGGATCCAAAAAAGAAAAACACTTTTGCTGGACGTGTCCTATTCTTCTGAAACTTTAATTCCAAAGTAAGCATCGGGAATAAAAGGTTAAAAATATGAAAAATAAATAAAGTAAGACAGAGTGGTAGCAAACTGTCCAGATTGATTTTATTCACACTCAAACACATTTGCTCCACTTTTACAGAGTTTGATAGTGAAGCGCTATTTTTGTTTTCTTGTCTTTGTTTTCCCCAGGCTTGGAACTAGTGCACAAATCCTGGAGGTACTGCAATGCATGGACTGGAAAACAAAATGTGTACTGCGGCTCTGCGTTCAGGGATGTGGTCTGTTGTTTGCCATACTGCTTACGTTTTGTAAGGATATAACAATAAGCAATGGACAGGACCCTGTAGTCATGTCCTTAACTTTTCAGGCAAAACTGCTCACTGATTTCTGAATAGTGAGTGTAAAAGCGTTAAGGTAACAATGTTGTTCCTGCTTACATTTCACATGGTTTGCTAAATTTTGCACTCCCTATGAGTGTCTGCTTTTTCCAAGATGATGTTACTTTTTTTTTGTAGGCCGCATATTGCTCTTGTCTAGTGCATAATGTAAATTGAGCCGCATCCAGGTGTTTATAGCCAGCAACAATTGCATTGTAGTTGAAGGCAGTGTGAGTTTTTCTCAGTGGGGCAGTATGGTGTTCAGTGGGGAGAGGATGTGGCACTATGGCCAGAGCTGCTGAATTTGGAACTGGGTAACCAGGCTCAGCCTTAATAACCAGTCCACCAGACCACTCTCCTAAGGGAGCACAATCCCATGCTAGACCTTAGAAGGCTTCGCAAGACCTTAGAAGCCCTGGTGTCTTGGACCCTAGCATAACAAGTTTAAGTTAACCTTCAAGGCTTGTCTACCACAATCCATACTGAAGTTCACCTCCAGTCTTGCGGGCAGGCCTATGAAGCAGCACACCATAGAGTGACAGTGACTCTGTCACTGAGGTCCCAGGACCCGTTAGAAGGGCCAGCTCTAGGGTGGTGCAACCGGTGAGATCGCTCCGGGTGCTGAGTTTGGGTGGAGGCATCATTTTTGTAAGTATATTATGATTATAAAAGCGCTTGCTGCCTCCTTCCTGGCCTCCAGCAATTTTCAACAACAATAAAAATGTCATGATGACTCTGGTGATTAATGTTCTTCCTAGAGAGAGATTGGAGTTTTGTCTAGTGGAAGTTTTGACTCATGGAAAGATAGCTCAGCGGGTTAATGTGCCTGCTGCAAAGAACATGTACCATGTAGATCCCAAAGTGCACATAATATAAGTAGGTCAGTGGGCTACTGTTTTTGTCAGAGAGATCCTTTTGTTACTTGCAATTTATAAGTTAAAATCCTAACATAGAACAGTGAGCTATTAACTGTCATCTAAGAGCTGCATACAAGCTGCAAGGTATAAATTTGAGTGTTATGTTTCTTCCCCCAGTCTTTTATTATCCTAATGTTGCAAAGAGTGTTCTTTTGGATAGAAATCAATTCTGATTATTAAAGAGAACCCCCAACCATGGCATTACATTTTAAATTATGAGTTTGTGTTTCTCCAGACCAATTACTATTAAACTATACAGCCTACTAGTATGGTTGCCATGTGACTCCTGCACCTTGTTGTCCTTAGTCTTATGTAACATTTTCTATACAGTGATTTACATGCATATTGATTGTGTAATGTGTGTGATGTGAAGTGCTCTGCCACCCTAAATGGCATGAGTGGCACTGTAAATCAAATTAAATGCAACGGAGAGTGAGTGTGGTTATGGAGACTTGAGGGGCACTGTTAAAGGGTGGTAGTGAGGGAATCCGTGGCGGAGGTGGTCATTGGGGGGCACCAACATTAATGCACAGGGCGCCACCAGTGCTAATGCCGGCCCTGCCCTTGAGGCCAGTCTGCCTCACCCATTGATACCTCCATTGGCCTTGTTTCAGTAGTAGTAGCTGCAACTCACCAGGGATTGGCAATGCAGGAGTTTCACTCACACCACACTAAGTTCGCAAACTTCACAATCTCTCTGCTTCATTCACAAGCACTTTTTGCATGTGCTGCCTGCTGTGGGGCCACTGGAATTAATTATGCAGTAAAGGAGGACAAAATTATGCCGCAGTGTTGACTAAGTTATGCATTAATAAAAGGCTGCAGCGTAACGCAGTATATTTTCTGATATTTTATTATTTTGACATGTGTACCCACTCTAACCGTCTCTGGAAAGATTTTGCCTTATTAGTACCAATGTAACATACAAATGTAGCAGTGAGAAAGGTGATCAGTCAACTTTTGCAATAGGCCATCCACTACGCAGCAGATCTTGCATTATGAGGCAAATATGGCAGAGCCATAATTATATAGAAAATATTTGCAAACTGGGTTATTTTGCCATTGATGTTTGAACTGCTGTTGTGGAAAAAGGGAGAAGTGCTGATAACAGAAACTCCATGGCTCTGAGACAAATGTCTTGTGCTTCCACATTTTGTCGTATTTAGGATATTCTGTGATTAAAAGCATATCCCACTTTGTGAATATATTTTAAAGTCAATAACTCATTATAACCTTAAATAATCATGTGTATCCATTGGTTGATTAAACTGGGCAGTGAAATGCCAAACAAATACTAAAGATTGGGATATTTGCGCATTCTGACCACACCTCTGGCTTCGCCCACTTATCCAATCCTTGGGTTATTCCTGCACTCTGATTCTCCCCCCTCAGTTCCCCTACTTTTTTTCCCCCACTTCGACCACTGCCTGTCACTCAGTACATGGTCAATGTCCAAGCATTGCTGGTTCAGTAGGGGACCCACTCAAGGAAGGTGGGGCATAAGGAAGCACTGGTAAGAAGAGGGGCACATTCACAATGCCCATTGTCAATAATCAGTCGAAAGAGGCCCCCGGCCAATCCTAGATCACAAGAAGATTCTGCTGTTCAGTAGTCAATCAACAATCAACAAAACTTCCACCAGTCATTTGTATCAAAAATCTCTCAAGCCAATCCCAGATCACCCACTTTTACCACCTCTTATTGATTATATGTTTGTTCACCGGATTAACTGTAAGCTGAATGCCTGCATACCAATGTTACTGTAACTAAGGGACAATACGTGTGTTAAGAGCGACAATTGACAACGACATCAGAGCTGATTTCAGACTCAAATAATGGAGGTGAGGAGGATGCCAAAGTGATCTAAAAGGAAGTTAAAACAGTGGGCTATGATCCTTTTGCAGCACTTTGCAGCTTCTATGCCCTTGAAAAATCACACAAAAAAAATTCTTAATAAAACACAAAGGGGCAGATTTACAATAACTGGTGCATCCCTGCATATCAGTAGGGATGCGCCAGTTATTGAGAGTCACGGCTCCGCCACCATGGATGCGCCGCATTTACAATACGGCGCACCATAGGGCAAAAATGGACAGATGCGTGACGCATCTGCTGCCGTAAAGGCGGCGCATTGCTGGAGTTGCGTCGCAAGCGCGACGCAACTCCAGCAAGGCTCGGGGGTGCCCTATCTTTAAAATGCTGCGTCAATCCTTATGCCTGCTTCAAGCAGGCGCAGGGTTTTGACGCAGCATGGCCTTAAAAGTGGCTGAGTGAAATCTTGTAGATTTCTTCTCAGCCACTTTTAGGAGGCGTTCCTTCGCCGAAACACCCCCCGTGCCGGAACGCCTACATATGGCGCAGGGCTTTACAACGTGACGCATCTCCCAGATGTGTCACGTTGTAAGTACCCCGCACCATGGCGCTGGCTTTGCGCCACCACTGCGTCACAAAAGTGGCGCAACTGCGGCATAAAAGAGGTGCAAGGGGCTTGTAAATCTGCCACAAAGGCTATAGCGTACCAGGGAGTGGGGTGGAGGGAGTTAAAAAAGAGCACAGGCAGGGAAGTGAAAAAGCAGTGGTGTGAGAATATTGAAACACATGTACTTCCATGGAGTGGTCAAGGGTAAAGAAAAAAAACATGAATATGTAGTGAAAGGATACCACTCACCCAATCAGAACACTCTGAGACCTAAATGATCCTTGGCAGGCCAAACGTAACAAAAGTGAGGAAATCTGCCAAATCAGGAACAGAGAAGTGAGACAGAAAGCAAATCCGTCCAATCATGAGCAAGGGGCTGACCAAAAGCCCACTTTCAGTATAGGCAATGTATTGTAAACAATAGGTCTGGTCAAAAACAGCTAAAGCTGTCTGCAGCTAAGACCTAAAAGTAAATACAAATACAGCATTTACAATTTAAAATGGTGGACTAAATAGTTGTCTTTTAAACGGCGAACACAATGCAGCTTTGCATTTTTATCATTTTTTTAATCCGGCAAAATCAATAGACCATAATGACCATCACTAATAACTTGCAGAGAATAAAATGTAGCGCAATTCATAATTTACTTGAGTATGTAGCTGAAAACAACAGAATGTTTTGTCTATGAATCTGCTAGCAGGAAATATATATTTTATATTCATTCAATTTATAACATTTTGGATGTATGATATGAACATGAAAGGGTTACTAAAGAGGGCACAACTTTCTCAACTGCAGCAGCCAAGTTGTGGAATTCTCTTCTTCCTTCACGAGATAAAATATTTTATTTTGTATTTTTGAAAGATGTTTAGAACTAGCTCTTCAAGGATTAAACGACCATGTTTTCCCCTCTGCAGGTTTAAGTGGCCTCTCATTGATTTAGGTGTAGTGTGCTTTCGGTCCGTGCCAAGAAGCACTGACAGCATGCACTTTAAACAATAAAAATAACATAAACATGAGGTGAAGCACTGCAAATGTATTTACAAAACACATTGGACAACTAGGATGCAAGGTGTCGCCCATAAAATATATGTTGTGGCTGTGCTCGTGTAAGAAGTCATTAGGCTACATTTCATATGCATATTAATAAAATAAATGCAGAAAGTAGTAGAAGGCGTTGTCTACTAGTCATTTCTCGAAGTGGTCAATTTACTAGCAAACACAAAATGCGTTTCGATATCTACATATAGCATACACCAGATATTACATACATTTGCCATTTCAACTTCAATGCATGTGCCCATTAAGCAAATGAGTACAGAGCATGGCGAGTTAAACTGCATTGATAAATCATGTTTTAAAATGTAAGAATACTTTCACACATACATTTATTAGACAGGCCATACTATGCTATATTTAACCATTATTTGACTTTCAGGCTATGTTATTTTAATATTTTATTGTAAGCACCGCTTTTTCACTAGGCGTTACTGATTCAAATGTAAATTGCAACCCTGGGCAATATATGCTCTACTTGTATTCCCCAGGGTCAAAGCTCACTAGGGTTTGTTTTTGTGTTTATTTTCCTGGAATTTATTTTTTTATTTCTAACTTTTGTGTATGCCTTTTACCAAAGATTTAGTAAGTTCTTTATTCTATCACTCCTAGCTCCATAAAGCAACTTTATTTTATTCTTTTAAATGTTTTCCTACTCGTGTTTGAGTACTGAGACCTTCAGTTCTTTTCATTTTTATGTAATACTTGTCATAGAATAATGCATCATACGGCATTACCTTCGAGTATAGCCACGCATTTACATGAAAAAATAAATGCATCGACTGCTGTAGTTTGAACAATGTCCTCCACATCTTCTTCGGTAAACATGTGTTATGGGGTTTTGCCTGAGGCCTTCGTGTTGTAAGCAGAATTGAGCTGTTTTACAATTCAGGACTATGAACATTGTTGCAAACTGGCAAACAATACAGCCCCCACCTTTCATTTGATATAAACTCAATATACACGCCTTGTCAGGTCTAAAAAATCAAACTCCCTGTGATGTGATGCCTTTAATTGGCCCAATATAGAATAAAATACAAATATACATTGTATTCTATTGTCATTGCATTTCCTTACCGTGAGGAGGCTTTGAAGCTCTTTCACACGGTGCAATTCCCAAGGATTTATTTGAACATAGACCTCCTCATTTAATGGATCGTACCATGCTGTCTGAAGATGGGGGTCGGTCTGTGTTCATTCTGTACATTCTATTTTCTATTTACAGTTATTCCGATAAAAGTTATCCCGAGCTGCGCTGTGTCTGTCTTCTGTTTCATGTACACAGTGCCGGGATTCTCACACCTTTTGCAGCTGCCCCACCTCCAGTCGATACCGGAGATTCTTGACTAAAAAAATTAGTAGAGATCACTATAATGAGGTATTGTTATCCCACTAACGAATCTGCTTCCTTTTTCACTAACAATTGTGATGAGCGGGATATAATAGCACATTTGTCGTTTTTTTCTTGGTTCTGGAGGACCTGGGTTACCAATACGGGTCAAGAAACACTTCGCCTGATAACCACACCACAGCAAGGATATGGATACACGGTTGGGTGACGCACTTAAAATGTCGGATCTGGCTTGGTTTGGAATCAGAAGAGTTTGAATTACACTAATACACAAATATTTGGTCTAAAAAAATAGCACAATGGCGAGCACTGACCAGTAATTAATTTGATTCCATTGGATTCGTTAGATTCCCCAGAGCAAGAACTATTCTTCAGATGTACAACAGATTGTCTAGGTTTGGTAGTACGTTTGCACAAAGTTGGCTACGTACCGGGACAAAAAAAGCTACCACCGCTTGGAGAGTTTGAAAAGTCAGTTTCTATTTGTCTTTAGATATATATTTGTTCTATCGAAGACAATATTTTTACATTTTTGTACAACTAAATAAAGAAGTATACAAATAAAAATGCAAAAAAAAATATATTTGTGTGTTTATTTCTCCAGTATTAAATACAAACTTCAATTTTTATTATAATGTAAAGCCATATTTTCTCGATTGTTGATGAAAGATTTGTAAATAAAACTGGATTTAATCGATATTGTGGATTTAAAGTTATGCTAATGAGAACATGTTTTCATCCGAGTAATTTCTATTTGTAATTAACCTTGGAAAACAGCTAAATACTTGAAGAAACACACTACTTTTTAAGAGAATCGGCCACTTTCAACAGGCAAAAAATGATGGCCAATGAAACTGCGAACGGAGAGCTCCATGCAGTGGTTACTACTTAGAAAAGCAGAGTATGCAGCCGTTTGTGGCTTTTAGCTCGTTAAAAATAAATATTACCCCATAGTTTAGTGTCACAAATATAAATGCTCACTTTTTCACGAGCATTTTTGCACAAAAGTCTTCAAAACAGAAAAAAACAAATACGCGTTTTTCAAAAGTTTAGTTTAATTTCTCACTTGTATTACCTTTATTATTGCTCATAATTTTTTTAATTTTTACAGTCTTCCTTCTTTTCCTATTCTTTTCCTTAATTGTCTTTGTATCTGCTTCTTACATGCTTACACATACCTATATTTTAGCACAAAATATATAAATTAACGACGTTGTAAAATGTACACTGCTGCTATGGTATTGCATTGATTTTATCCTCTTTCTTTCATATCGATTTAATTATTTAATGCAAACCTATCTATAAGTTACTCAATAGGTGATTGAGTTCACCTGCAGTCCTCTTTTCATATGGGCACTGAATTTGAAAATGGGATACTTTTTTGCCAGCGCACACAAGTTATAGTGATTTTTCCCTTGGGCTGTAACAAATATGTAAATCTAAAATACCTTCTCATTCAAACTATTTTTGGCAGAAAATAATTGACTGCTGCAGCGCTCGACCTTTTTTCGTGGGCAATTTTATGAAGCATATACATCAACTTTGCTTTCACTCTTACTTCAAAAGATGAACTTATCACACACATTTTTAAGAAAGGGTTATGTGTAAGTAATATTTACACAACTGCATATTAAAACAGAAACATTTACATTCAAAGTTAGTAGAGCCAGAAGTACTATCAGACAGCATGCAAAGAGTGGGTGCAAACTGCACATTAAGATTTTATAAACTGTCTGTAATGTGGCAATGCGACCTAAGTACTAATAGGTTGTGTCACAAAATGTCCCCATGCAGAGGCTTGCAGAATAACCTGTCTAATCAATATTTTTTATTCAGGTTGCTATTGGTGACTCGCTGTAATTGATTATGAACAAAGTCATGTCTCCTGTAAGGATCAGCAGACCACCATCTCCACGTTTGTGTTGTCAAATGATAAATTTTGTTTTTAAAGCAGCCCTGTTCCCTAATGGGGCTTGTGCTGCTCTGTAAAAATCCCGTTTGAAAAAGCATAAGGGGGACAGTTTAGGACGCTGGCTCTCTATACAGTGAGCTAAAATGAAGTAAACTGTGCAGAGTCCACTGAGACATGGGGGCATATTATCAAGCCAGGCGATTAAATTATCGCCGCTTTCGCAACAGAAAACTGCCGCTAAAACGGCGATAATGGGCTTGATAATATGCTCTATGGAATTCCAATTGAAGCCCATGTTAGATGTCCTTCACATCTAACATGGGCTTCAATTGGAATTCCATAGAGCATATTATCAAGCCCATTATCGCCATTTTAGCGGCAGTTTTCTGCCGCTAAAGCGGCGATAATTTTATTGCATGGCTTGATAATATGCCCCCTAGATTGGTATATAGAGGCAAAAATAGATAATACTAACGCATTATTTGTGGTAGTGTGGGCAAGCAGTTAGTATTATCAGAGGGTAGTGCTAAGTATTTGTTGTGCTCACAGAGGCAATAAATGAATCACCCACTCAAGAATAAATCCAAGACTAATTTATAAAAATAACACTGATTTCTGTATAATTTGTCAGACCAAGAACTTCATTCAACAGTAAGTACTTTTCGAGATATTCATTTTGCAAGTTCGCAAAATAAATCACCTTTGTGCGTAATTATGTAACATTGAGGTAAATGGGAGAAAATAGAAAAATGCATATACAATCATACAGTTGTATTTCGAGGTTCACCTTCGGGATTTAGGTAGGTAGCAAGGCCAGGTCCAATTTTCGAGCACCAAATGTCCTTGAGCTTTCCGGATACAGCCAGGAGGAGGGTGCTGAGGTCGTTGGCAGCTGGTGCACTATGAGAAGGCGATCACCTGGAAACACACTGCACCAGGGGACTTAAAGGGAAATCAGAGGGGTCCCACTAGAGGAAGCAAGTCCCAGAGGCAGCAGGTCCATGGGAACACACTTGGTTCATCAGTGCCCAGGCTGGGTAGTCTGGGTGCAAAGCAGATAGGGCAGCTGGGTGACGTGAGTCAAGATGTCCTTGCAGTCAGGAGCAGGTACCTTAGAGAGGCGATTTCTGGACACCTGGGCCACTCACAAAGTGCATTTCAATGCCCCACAATGGGTGCTTGCTTCCTGGGAAGTTAGAGTCCGGATTGGACTCTTCGTCTCAGTGAATGCTGCAAAGGATCTGGTACCCCAGGTATTGGTGCAGCATGGCTCTGTTAGATCCTGGTGTCTCCACACTTGGAAGGGAGACAGATGGACCCTCCAGATCTGGTATACCATTGTTGGTTCGGGTGCTGCATCGGAGTCACAGGGGAGCAGCAAGTAAGGAAACTGAGTTATGCTGATTCGGTGTCTGCGGAATTCAGTGGAGTAGTACCTCTATTTCTAGGGAGTTCTTTTGTGATTTGTCAAAAGCTGCAGGTGCTCTGGGGTTCTTGGAGGCCTCACAGTTGTAGGACATGGCAGCACACCATGATTCTCGAGTCCTTAAGGGAGCAGGCAGGGTTTGGCACCAATTTTCTGCAGCAGGGCTTCAGTCCTCAGTTCAGGAGCTCTTCTTTGTCCTTATCTTCTCGGTGTCCATCTAATCTGAAGTTCAGGGTCCAGGGATATCACTTAAATACTAAATTTAGGGGCATTAAAGGAGGTGACAGGGAGCGGCCAATTTGGCTACCTACCTTTAGGGTGTCTACACCCTCTAAGTGACCACTTCTGTGGGATGGGGCACCAACCTGACCCTAATTGGCTGATTCCCTTTCAAACCATGATAGAGGAAAATGAAAAGTGGGCTGGTGCTGGCTGAATGGGGACCCACCTCCTAATTTAGCTAACTTTCAACCTTGTGCTCCTGCTAAATGTGTAGCAGGACAGAGGGGTTGGCATCCTCCACTCTCTGGAGATGCCTGGGTCGCATTTCAAAGGCAGCATCGCCTTTGAAGCTTCCAGCGGTGGAATGCCATTTGAGCCTGGAGGAAGTGTGAAGCACTTCCACCCAGGGCATGCTTTGTTCCAGGCCTCTGAGAGCACTTGCTCTCACCCCAGGGGGTCAGAAACATGTCTGGTGATGGCAGGCTGGCTAAAACTAGTGCTTGGTAGGGTTTCAGTGGACCCTCTAAAGGGTCTCCTGTGTGCAGTTATGTCATTAATAAATCCAATACTGGCATCAGTGAGGATTTATTAGGATGAGATGTTTGGTACCAAACAACTTAGTGTACAGTGAAGCCATCATGGAGCTAGGAATATCGTGATGACAAGTATTCAGCCCATGTATTCTCTATGGCTTCACTGTGTATTTATAATATCCATGAATGGCTCAGATATTGCTGGATACCCTCTGCTCATGCAGCTATGTCCACACATAGGATACAGTGCACCCTGCCTTAGGGCTATAACGCCAGC
The DNA here is from genome assembly GCF_964204655.1 of Triturus cristatus. NCBI lineage: Eukaryota > Metazoa > Chordata > Amphibia > Caudata > Salamandridae > Triturus > Triturus cristatus. Next base: position 1,205,417,912 of record NC_140591.1, on the reverse strand, counting down.
AGTAGGGGTCACTTGCCTATATCTCATATAGTGAATGGGGGCATGGCACAAAGGGCTCTGTGTCATGTTGACTCATCGGTTTCTCTATACCAAGACAATCAGCCTGCAATGCCAGTTTGCATGGTCTTGGTGAGGGGTCTCTGGGATAGCACAAATTGTGCGGCAGCCAGAGTGGACCCTCTTCGGTCCCAATGCTCTAGGTATCAGGAGCACTATTTACTAGGGACTTATAGGGGTTGCTGAAGTTGTGCCAATTGTGGTACAGTTTCAATGGAAAGAACACCACTACTAGGAACTTGGTTAGCAGGGACCCAGTACACCTCAGTTAAAGCTGCATCAAAAGCCAGGGAAAAAGAGCTCAGTTTCCCATATACAGCTTCTTCTTTGAATGTGAGCTATTATCTCCCTAAGTGTGTTGATAACAGTTATTTGGTTTGAAACCCCAATTGTGGTCACAAACTAGAGGTACATCTCTTTGAAATTCTTATTAAGAGGGAACACCCCTTTCATGAAGCCTCCAGTTGTGATTTTGAATGAGTTGTGAAAGACTTTTCCAAATCATAAAAAATGTTTAGAATATTGGAAAGCATATTTTTTTCAGTGGAAAACCATTTGATTTGGTAAATCAAAAAGTTTGCAATAGAAAAGTGCTTCGGTATCAATGGCCCGCATTGCATCATTGATGAACCTTCAATTCAATTGTTAAAGAGAAATCGAAATATGTGCAAGACAGTTTCTTTTAATGAATGATATGTCTAAACGTTTCAATAAATTAAATAGATGGTACAAAACTACTTTGGCAGAATATGCTATCTAAGCACAGACTTTAAAAGGTACAATTGCACATAAACTCTTCAGGTTTGCTGGTACATATTGTTTCCTCTATATTTGAATCAAAATTGCTAATAAAACAAAGAAGTTTGGTAAAATGGTTTTAAAAAGACATCTTAGATGGTCCACTACCGATATAAATGGCATCTAAATATCTGCTAAGCAGCGGATATCAATAAATGTTTAATCAAAAAGATATAATTTCCCCTAAAAGTAGCTTACATTTATCAGATAATTATTAAACCTAAATTCCAGTCCAATGATTCTCCTCTCATTTATTCAAAAAAATATTCTTATACCAAAACACCATGTTAGGAGGAGGTGGGTACATAAAGCAAGTGATTAAGGTAATAAAATGATAAATTAATGATTGTGTGAAAACGAGTGTATTTTGAACAAATACCTCTTTCTGATGCCCTGGAATTCCACAATGATTTTAATGAATCATTATGTGTCCATATTAAATATAAAATACAGAAATTCACATGTTGCTTTTATTTCTACACATTCCTTGGAGCAATAATATATTTCTCATACATATGTCTGCATTTTAATAATGGGCATCCTATGTTTTATTGTACATGACATTTTAAAGACTCAGGGGCATATGTATGAACAAGCCCTTTTGCGATTCCTTAATAGCGGTTTTTAGCAAATTGCTATTAGGGAATCGCAAAATGCTATGTATGTAGGAATCGCAATAATAATTGCGATTCCTTCATATTCCTTAATTGCGAATTGCAAATCGCGATTCGCAATTAAGGAATACCGTCCCACTCATTCCTATGGGCGTAGAGGCCCATAGGAATGAATGGGAAGACATTCTCAATTTGCGATTACCAATTAGAGAATTGCAAATTGAGAATGCGATTACAGGGTTGCAAGGGTGTCATAAGGACACCCTGATGCACCCCTGAAATGAGCATGAGTGCACATGTGGCGCACATACATGCCGTAAGGGCATGTATGTGTGCTACATGGCAGTTTGAAAAAAGCAAAAAAGTCTTTTCTTCAAAGAATTCGCAAATTACCACCAACTGTCAGTTGGTGGTAATTTGCGATTTCTTATGCCAAATTTTCACAACTTGGGTGCTTTCTACATTGCATTTAAGGAATCGCAATTTGCGATTCCTTAAATGCAATCGCAAAATAGAGAATCGCAAATTTTGCGATTCTCTTATTTGCGATGCCCCTTTGGGATGATACATCCCAAAAGGCCTTTTGCCGTTCGCAAATGGGCCGATTTTGAGAATCGGCCTGTTTGCGAACGGGAAAAGGGCTTGATACATATGCCCCTTATTCATGAACTGGTCACCGCACATATTGCAAAACACTATATAACGTTGCATCCAAGAGTTGGCATCTACTAACGGCGGATGCAGGGGCGTTTGTATGCACACCATCATTTACTATACCATTTTATACATACTGGGAACACAGTAAGGAGGTGCAGTCATTGGAGTCCGCTGTTAATCCTGCTTTTTTCTAAACTTGTTTTGGACTGACCTGCACTCCGTTACGCATCCCCTCATAACTCAAAATATGCCCAAACTTATCGACAGAAGAGAAGAGATCGCACAGGACCTATTTGGGAAAGGATTCAGTGCAGTTACCTCTGCACCTATTGTGGAACAGCAAAATACAGGATTGCGTTCATGTTTTGTCAAACTTGAAAGGATAAAGAAACAAGAACTTGCCCGCTGGTGGGACGGTGTGACTCTCCAACAATACATCGACAACAACAAAATCCCCAGGGGGCTACGAATCCTCATTTTCCCCACGTTTGAGGATTTAAGTGGTATATTATTGGGAGAGTGGGAACAAAATCTGGAAAAATCCTCACAGACCATGATGAGGATACTAATTAAACATGCAAGTGAAAAGGGGCAGAAATTGCAGGAAGAAATTGATGAGTTAGAAAAAGTAATTGAAGCTATGGAATGTAAGGAGTTAGTAGAAAAGAATTATGCTATCCTTAATAAAGTAATAGAAGAACATCAGCAATATCTGAGAGACAAGAAGATGCGTAAAATCAAAAGAGACGACAAGGACTACAGGGATGGCAGGATATATACTTTTGCGAAAAAGTATGACAATACCAACACTGTAGCCGATAGAAAAAGAGTCAGAGAAGAGAGTATGGATAGTAGATCTAACAGTACAACTTCACTCACCTCTAATGAAAGCAACAGCTCAGTCCCATCAAATAGTGAGATCCCTTTAGGGGAAGGAGCAACCAACTTCCAGAAGGAATTGGAAAGATTGAGGGAGGGCGACAGACAACAGAGAAAGGGTCCCAGAAAACAAGGAGAGGCGGGAGGCGCAACAGGAAGAGCAGACAGTCACAATATGCGACTACGCTCCAAAAAGGATTAAAACAGATGGGGCTTTGGCCCCGCTGAACCAAACTAGACTTTCCACCACGGGGGTTAATACTAGTTTGAAAGTTGCCCAGAATTCACTAATGGATCTTCAGATTATCAACCTCTCACGTAGGGAACTAGATGTGAGTGAATGTACTGTTCTTAAAAAAGGATTAGGCTTTTGTCCAACTCAATACGGTGATTTAGTGGATGTACATGTTGATTTATACAAATTTCTTCGTGTGTTGAAATTAAAAGAGTTTTTTCACAGCAAACAGCCCATATTGTTCCTCATGTCTCAAATGTTTCTGGTACTGATAAAACCATTGAGGATATTAGACATGTACAAACTTTATTATCCATAGAGAATGATGAAATGCCTGACATACAAACCATTTTGAATGATTTAGATATTTCTGAGGATTGCAATCGTGACACAGGTTTGAAATGTAGATCTAAGTTTGTACCACAAGGGGGGTATCATCCCAATATAGACAGATTTGGAGAAATGATCACTGAGGAACTATACAAATTGGAGATCACCAGCCCACATAGACAACATCGCTACAATCTGACCAGATCAGAGAGGGAGGCTTTGAAAAGATTACAGAAGGATGACAAAATTGTGATTAGGGAGGCTGACAAGGGGGGTAATGTGGTGGTAATGGACATCAAGGATTATATGGAGGAAATCGCACGACAACTAGGAGATCAGCAATGCTATGAGCCCATTGAGTACAACCCCATTAAAGATTTACAGGCTACTATTAATGGCCGATTGACAGAATGGAAGAATGAATGCCTGTTAACTGACAATGAATTCAGATACCTTTACATCTATCAGGCACGCTTCCCTTGTATATACATCCTTCCCAAGGTACACAAGGGAGGTGAGTTCCCCCCGGGCCGACCGATCATCTCTGGGGTGGGATCTCCCACAGAACGAATATCTGAATTTGTTGACATTACATTGCAAAAGCATGTCGTCAATTTACCCTCCTACCTTAAAGACAGTAAGGACATCTTGGTCAAACTGAATGGTTTTATATGGTCCGATGACCTTATGTTTGTCACATTGGATGTGGTAGGACTATACACCTGCATACGCAGGGAATTGGGTCTATTGGCGGTCCGCCATTACCTGGACAAGGAAGGGGCTGACCATTATTCATATAACCTCATGATCATGGAAATGATTGATCTCATTCTCACGAATAACTTTTTCAAACATGATGAAAGGTGGTACCATCAACTCCAAGGTACGGCCATGGGTTCCAGATTTGCTCCCTCTTATGCCGGCCTCTTCATGGGGTGGTATGAGAGGGAGCATGCATGGAGCAGGAATGCCTCCCCCTGGACAAATTACATCGTGTTTTGGGGGAGGTACATAGATGATATTGTGTGTCTATGGTAAGGCTCAGAAACCCAGCTCAAGGAATATCTAGCATACCTCAACAACAACTCCTTCAATGTACAACTAACAATGTCACACAGCAAAGAAAATATCGATTTTCTAGATATTCATTTTTACATTAAAGAGGGCCAAATACACAGCACAATGTTCAGAAAAAATACAGCATGCAATAGTATCTTGCATGCCTCGAGTGCGCATGCCAGCTCCGTCATTTCCAACATTCCGTATGGGGAGATGGTCAGAACCAGACGGTTATGTAGTGAAGAACAAGGATTCAGGGAGAACATTAATGATATCAAACAGCGTTTCACACACAGGGGATATGATTCTAGTATACTGGACAGAGCTGAGCGTAGAGTCTTAAAACTACCTAGATCCCAGACACTTTTGCAAACTGATAGAGGGGCTTCCAGGAACTCGCTCACAAGTTCCAAAACAGGAGAAAAAATATGTTTTTTCACGGATTATACTGCACATAGTGACAAAATTTTCAAAGCCTTTAGGAAGCATTGGCATCTACTTGTAGATATTCCTAGATTACGCCCCATTATTAGTGGAAAACCCTCCTTGGTGTATAGAAGAGGACGTACACTCAGAAGTTCCTTATGTCCGAGTTATGTGGCCACACAGAAGACAAACAGCACCTGGTTACCTAAACCGCCGGTTGGTTTTTATACATGTACCTCTTGCAATGTATGCACTTTGGGACGTAATAAATGCAAAGAATTTAGTTTCAACACTGATAAGATACATCACATCAGGCACTTCATCAATTGCAATACTAAATACGTAATATACACACTTGAGTGCCCGTGTGGCAAGGTCTATGTGGGGAGTACAGCACGGTGTTTGAAAACCCGTATTCAAGAACATCGACGAGCCCTTATTAACAATGACACGCGATACCCCATGACGGAGCATTACAACAGAGTACATTTGGGTGACAAGTCCTTCCTTTTCTGTGGCATAGACCATATTCTTGTGAACAAACGAGGAGGGAACAGAGACCTCACATTGCGACAAACTGAATCCAAATGGATATGTAGATTACGGTCGGTTACTATGGGGCACAACTCAGACCATGAATTCCATTACTTCCTTACATGAGCTTACCGTTTTAGATGAGATATACACTAGAATTGTATGTTTATGACCTTTTGGAATTATGTGAGGACCTTAGATTTCTTAAATGTGTGTATCGCACCAGCTTTTTGTCTCCGGGTAATATTATGAAATCCCAAATATATCTGTATTTTTATATGACCTAAAATTTGTCTGCATATCCTTTAGGTATATTTTCTCATTTTCTTAGTCTTTTCGCTCCTTGAACCGTTTAACGTGTTTTTTTTGTTTATATCCTTCGTCAGACTCAGTCTACGAGTAGCCGTGTGACACCACCTCCTTATGTCTCCAGATGTCTATAGTCTACTCTCGCGTTTGTAGTCTGCTCGCGGAAATGAGGTTCTCGGTTATAAGTGATCTAATGTTCTTAGATCACTTTACTGTATGATTCTGAACCAGGAGAATATTAATGGAGGGATTACAATTGCTGCCTTCCGACCACGCGTCCACAACTTTCGACGCATCGCGACATTTGCATATGCATATTTTTTCTTCCAGAATTAGGCACGTTTTTGAGTCTTTGACATTTGTTTTTGGTGTTTTTTGTCTTCCCAGATTGCCCGGGAGACCATCAATGCAAGGCTTACTTTGGCTAAGCCTTGACACACCCGTTCCTTTCTTGTGAGGACTTTTACGCATTTGACGCTCTATTTTACTCGGGAGATTAGTAATGCAGGGATTTCATTGGTTACCTTCTTAATGCGCGTCTACAACTTCTTACGAACCGCTTTGACTGCATATGCACAATTTGCTTTTTAACTTGGCGTACTTTTAGCCTTTGACATTGTTTTGGTTTGTTGTTATTGGCTGAACCCTTGACACACCCACTTACAACTCGTGACGCTCCGCACCGCTTTGACGACATATGCATAATTCCCTTTTAAACTTGGCGCGCTTTGAGCCTTTGACGTTGTTTTGGTTTGTCCACATTGGCTAAACCCTTGACACACCCAGTTACAACTCGTGACGCGCTTTGACGTTTTAGACGCTTTTTTTCTTGACCTTAACGCTAGCCCGTTTTTTTTAACCTTTGGTACACACCCTGGTTTCCAATAATGCAGGGATCGCATTGGCCACCTGTCACACGCCCGCCATACGCCCGCCCATGATTACGGACGTGCGTTGATTTTTGCACACGTACGTCTGCCTTTAAAGTTTGGCGCTTGTTTCAGGTTGCAATACGGGACACTCTGAAGGGAGAGCACGGACTCTGATTGCGTTACAGGTATGCGGTGATACTCTTGGCAACCATTTGATTCTGTCGGCATGGGGCAGGGGGCTGTTTTATCAAAGTCCTTGCTTTGACTCGCCTTTTGGGAACATTTTAAAGTGCGGTTGACTACGGGCTGATCAAAGGGATTTCCCATTTGCTTTTTCCTTCTTGGTGCTGTGGCACGGTTCAGCTTACACATGTGTCAACAGGGCGGATGCCTTGCCGCACGGACGTTGTTGTTTTAACACCACACAAGGGTGGAACATATTTTGTCCTGAGTCACCCTCTACGAACTATTGTCAGTTCTATTGGCAATTTCATCTACGTGTTTTTTTTTTGCTTTCTGTTATTAGGTTGTGGTTTGGAACCTTGGATTTACAGTTTCCACGTAGTGTTTACAAGTAGGATGTTCACGGACTGCTTTTGTACTTTTCGGTTAGAAACTCTTGAGTGGGAATTATTATTTTGGACTGACAATATGTTCTGTTCAAATCTCACTTCCTAGTGGTATCTAATTACATTTTTACTTCGACCAAAAGCCACATTGGGTCTGTTTCCTACTTTATATATATATATGTATATATCTTTGGACTTGATTTGATATCTTTGCGCTGTTTTCTGTCATTTTTTGTTTATTTATTTTTTGATTTTTATTTTTTCTGCTATTATTTCTTTGACAGAATCGTGTACAGTGTCCTTATCAAGGTGGCACTGGAAGCACAATCAGGACTGTTTACCTGAAACATACAACGTTATTCACAGCTCTTCGCGAGACGGATATTTGTCTACATAGACTTTGGTTATATCATTGGATTTTACTCGCACTTTTACTTATGGTACGTGTCTCCCTACGGGGGACGGTTTCTTAAAAGTTTTTTCCTGCCCTTTTGTCCTAATCAGCTTGCTTTTGCTTTCTCTATGTATAAGAGTTTATTGGCAGCTTGGGTGAATCTAACTTTGGACCTACACAGGCACATATATGTCCCTCCCCCATCCCTCCCCCTCTAATTTCTGATGAAATATTTTATATTACACATGGCTAGATGGGGCATCTAGATATAACACTACATATATAGGAATCATGTTTAAGTTGGGGGCATTCTTGATTAAATCATACTCTCAAGCAATAAGGGTTTTCAGAATATATATATTTTGGAACCACAGAGGCATACTTATGTCTCCGTTGTTACTAATGTAATGGTTTCATTTGCATTGTTATGTGTTGTTTTGCATAAAATTGCTCTGTTTGGTAATGTCTGTATACTCACTGCCTAGGGTACATCTATCATTTGTCCTGTGCATATTCTCTTAGTATGTGTTAACTTTTAAATGGTGTCTTTTAATGTACTTTTTAAATGTTGTGTGTGGTGCGTTTATTTATGTTATGTTTTTCTATATTCTTCCAGCCCTGACGAAGTTCAATCTGAACGAAACGCGTTGGCTGAGGCTTTGTTTGGACAATTAATTTAAAATAAAGATTTTTGGAGTACCAACTACTGACCACTTGGTGTAATGTATTGACAAGCAAATTGGTGGTGCACCGCCCCAAACCCCTTCCGAAATTTCATTGATCTGCTTGGCAGTTGGCATCTACTAACGGCGGATGCAGGGGCGTTTGTATGCACACCATCATTAACTATACCATTTTATACATACTGGGAACACAGTAAGGAGGTGCAGTCATTGGAGTCCGCCGTTAATCCTGCTTTTTTCTAAACATCCCAAAAGGCCTTTTGCCGTTCGCAAATGGGCCGATTTTGAGAATCGGCCTGTTTGCGAACGGGAAAAGGGCTTGATACATATGCCCCTTATTCATGAACTGGTCACCGCACATATTGCAAAACACTATATAACGTTGCATCCAAGAGTAATGCTTGCTAGTAATAATATGTTTTTACAGCACTTCATACCTCAGTTTGTGGCAATTCTAAGCATTGTAAATATCAGGTGTTAGTGTTACAAAATGTAATGGTACTAAATGTATCCACTCTAGAAGGATGAAATACTTAGTTGTCCATGCTGGGATTCGAAGCAGGGCCTACAGAATACATAAGATGCCGGCCAAGAATCCTTATCTCACTAGGACAGCTTTCCAGTTTATGTATACGTTTTGCGAACTCAAAGTATTGTCCAATGGTAATGGTGACAGTAAGGGGCATGTTTGGCATTTGGGTTTACCAAGCCAGAATGCAAGGGACTTTTTTCATTTATCTTGTGCAAATGGGGGCTACAGATTTCATTTCAAGTCTTAATTGTGAATAGGGATCCTGTATCACATCAAAAGCTCTGCTTAGAATTCGCGTCTGAGAGAACACATACAGCCTACAAAATAAATGTAGCTTTAGTACTTAATGCTAAGAAATGTTTACAGTGCTTCATTTGAGCCGGTGATATCCAGTGCTCGGCAGCAGAATATAATTGTCAGTACCGGTGCTTGTGACAGTCTACCACAAGGTAACGCTGTCTGACTAATTCAAAGAAGAACACAACAATAGGGAATGATTAATTCAATATACATTAAAAATGACTATTATCTTTCACCCAAGACATTCTTATAGCTTTGGGGGCATGTAATTGTCTGGAATGTCACACTTGTAGGAGTGTTACGGTTATTAGCTGTGTTTTTACTATCATTGGCAGTATTGCAGGGGCAATGTGTGGTGCAAGCTGGCAGTGGCCCTATAACGACAGCCCTGACACTTCTTTTCTTACAAATTAAGCACTGCATCTTTGCCACTTGGGCGGTAAATACGGGCGGAGAGAGAATGCAAAAAACAAGTTTATGTCTCTGTGTTTGGGTAGTTTATTCTCTATTTTCCTAGTTTTCCATCCATCAGTGGTATTGGTGCCTTTGTTTTAATGGAGGGCCTGTCAGAGTCTCATTGTCCAGTGCTGTTATGGCATCTTAGCATCCATGCCCATGGGACAGGCATCTCACTTTCTCCTGCAGATGAGAGGGCCATCCAAAGACATCACAATGTTGGTTCTTGGGGAGTGCTATTGATGGGTAATGAACACACCACCCAGATTTAGACTAGGAAAGATCAGTCTAATTCCCATTGTATTGTTCACTGACTCGTCCGGAGCTCTGATATCTAGAGATATGATCATACTCCAATCAAAGCAAGAGGGTGGGGCTATTTTGCATAGGAGAAGCAACCATATCATTTAATACTGCCTACATCAGAGGTGTACTCCTCTAGCATAAATTGCTTGCCCATGGCACAAACTTCCGTTAAACTCTACAGTGATTCTAAGGGCCTTATTATGACTTTGGCGGTGCAGGAGTGGGCCGCCACACCAGCACCCCGCACTTGCACCGCCAAAGCCATAATTAGACCACCCACCGGATTCCAACTGAATCCAGGTCAGGAGGTCATGTGGCGGCAGGCCCACGGTGATGCCTGTTTAAAGGCTCATAAGAGAGCAGTAACAGGCACCACAATGTGAACACCATTGCAGGTTCCTGCAGGGCACTGACTGTTAAGTCTATGCTCTGCAGGAACTGGGGGTGCATACAGCCAGTGCCCCCATGCATGCTTCCCCTGGTGCTGAGGCAACACTTTGTTTCATCTATGCCACACTTTTCATGGTAGGCTCACTGCCATGAAAACCGTGGCAGAGAGGAAACTAGTAATATGCTTGGGACTGCAGCCGCCCTGCCAAGCATATTGCGGCACCTCAACACCGCCACAAAACTGCCAGGGATCTTTGATCCCCGGCAGTTGCTGTTGTGCCTATGCCGTAATCATAATAAAGGTCTTAACCTCCACCAGTAACCTGACCCACTCCAAGCAACGAAAGTACAAATCTAAAATGTAGTGAGGTCATAAGAGTTTTATAAAAAATGTCTACATCAATATTAAAAAACACGGTTGACAAAATTAGTCTTTTAATTATATATCTTTTTTCTACCAAGAGAGTAATTACCAACACAGCAGTTCCTGCGTCACTGTAAAAAAAAAACATGTGTTAGTCAGTCTACATTAATATAAGAAAGCAATTGCTTGAATCAGAGTTTAACACAGTGGAGTTGTTTGACTGGGGTAACATCAAGTATGGGGTAGCTAATGTTGTCCTGAGATCTCTTACTTTTTATTTAATGTTTCACTTACCATTCACAAAATCGGATTCACTTTTGGCCCAGATTACAGAAATTTTGCCCAGATCTCAGCAGGCACCACTTTTGTTCATGGCCATCAGTGTACATTTGACTAGCAGGTGCTTGCTTACCGCCCTAATATGTCTATACGATCAGCCTTCGACAGCTAGCATAGCATCGGCGTTGGTCTGCAAAATGTGTTTATCAGACCCTTCCTTAAAATGTAATGCATTAACTGACTTCTATGCCAGTACATGCAACAATGGGAGGTACCTCATTTTGATGGGGTATTCCCCAAGTAAATAAAGAACTCCTCACTCCCTTTGGCGTTTACTCCATAAACAGACATTTGTTCCCTCATGAGAATACAAGCTCCCCTGAGCTAAACATTGTACAATGTTTAGGCCACTCCCAAGCACCCTCCTTCTGTGTGACGGTGCACTCAGAGATGCTTCTTATGAGGCAGGAGCTGACTAACACGACTGACAACGGATTGGGCTACCCCAGTGCTGCTTGCGTACGTGTATTCAGGGCTTCTATCTGAAGGATGGTGGTGACCAGTTCTCAAAAGATACCTGCAGTGGTGGTTATTATGAAAATGACAACAGAAACGAACTTGAAAACGCAACCAAAAATAGCTGCAATGTATATCATTTTAGAAGGAAAACCATAGAATTTGACATACATGGTTAGAATATTCCCCATTAAATATTCTAGTCAGAAATATAGATGGTCTCAACACAGCAGCTCAAAGACTTCTTTTAAACTGAACACAGACGCTGAACTCCATAAATAAGTTCACCATGGGGTCAAAAGAATTGGCCCATTTTGGCTATTTGTTGTATAATATTTCTAATTCCTGTAGCATGTACTACATTAAAATGTTACTGAAAAAAATTGAGCTTTTGTTCTTGAAGACAAAAATGACTCATCATAATAGAAGAGGGTTTATTTACGGAGAAAACATTCATGCTGGTAAAATAAGCTCCCCATGAAGAAGAAATAAAACTATAAACTGGTCAGCCAGACTCCATGTTGCACACTTGAGTGAAGTATCTCACATCACATTTGCTGTTACAGCTATTCTTCTGTTGCCAAAACAGAAGACAGACAACCTTCTTTTAATTCCATCTAGTACAAGCTTTTAAAACAGAGGTCTTCACATTTTCGATGCCAAGACCCCCATGTCAACATTTTCAGGCATAAGGACACCCTCCTGACAAAAATTTCTAAACCTGTAGGCAGGGCTACTGGGATTATGAGGCAAGTGAGGACCAAATTACGCGACAGGCTTGACAATTGTGTGGGAAGAAAATGTAAATAATGTTATTTGATGCCCTGTATTTTGGGATAGCATTGCTTCATTATTTTGACATTTTTACACACAGTGACACTGAGGAAAGATGTCACACCATCAGTACCAGTTTATAACCAAAACACAACAAATAACATCAGAAAGATGTCTAGTCAGCCTTTGTGAAGGGCCTTCCACTCCACCGAAATAGGTGCTGCCACATTAGAAGCTCACCTGGCCCTGGCCAGGAGCAGCAGGGGTCCCTTAAAACCCTGGCGGTCTTGTGCAGACTTAAGCAGTTTACCCATGCCGCTTTCCTCTCACCACCTCCCTTCCATATCTTTCTCCTCTCCTCTCTCAACCCGGATCCCTCTCTCACTTTGCAGGTCATTTTCTTTCCCCTCTTTTTACAACTTCTGAACTCTCCCCATTCAACCCCTCGCTTCACCTAATCACCTCTTGCCATTCTGTCTTTTCACTGCCCTCATCTCTAACAGATTCTCGCATTTATCTCATGCCCTCTCTGGCCCCGTCACCTCCCGTGCCCCTCAGCACTTCTCATTCACCTCAAGTCTCTCCATTCAAATGTTAGTCTATTTGTATCTTACACCTCTCCAGTCCCCCCATTCATCTTTAACATCTCCCCTTTGTTCTTCCACACCTTCTTGAACCAACGTCCCTCTACCCTGTTACCTCAGCACCAGTGCCTAATTTGAGCAGGTGGTTTCCGGTGCTCCGCACTGGCAACTTATTGTGCACACTGATACTATGACCGTCTTCCACATGGTGGCCCTTTCCGTGTAATTTAGAGATGAGCAGAACAGCTGTTTATTAATTCAATATACATTAAAAACAATAAACTCCTGACACCCATGCCATTCCTCTAGCTTTGAGGGCTTGAAATAGTCTGAATAGTCACACTTGTACAAGTGTTATGGTTGGTAGTAGTATAGGTATTGTCATCAGATGCGCAGGCAAGGCAATGAGTGGATGGGAAAAGTTGCATTGGCCTACTGGTGATGGCCATGGCACATGTTTTACTACAAATTAATCACTGCTCAGCACCCACCCCAGTACTCTCTCTCTTCCCCTATCGCTGCTGTCCCTCACCCATGTCACATCAAATTATCTTTTTAGGTCACAGATCATCTCACAGTTTAACAGAAGCCTTCACCTTTCATTCACACTCACTTCTTGCGTGTCCACAGTTCCCTTTGACACTTCACATTTCTCCTCATCCCTGACCTCTTCAATCAAATTCTCTCACTCCCTTGCTGTCCTCTCTCATAATCTCATCTCACCTCACCAAGCATACTGGTTGGACCCGTATGTTCCTCTCGGCCTGTGCCACTCTGCTTATTTTTCCCAAATTCAGGAAGGCATGAATTGTTTGTCTCGCTGTTTTGGTGCAGGCCGTGCAGTTATGGAACTTGCACCCCCCTTTGCTTCGCTCCACCAAGAATCTATTATCCTTTAGGAAGATATAAAAACCTGGCTCTATGCTCTGTAGGTTACCCTATTTGGCTGGTTCTCCTTCCCCTTCTGTGTGTTTCTCATTTGCCTTCAGACAGCAGATGGTTATTAACCCCAAAACACCTTTTATTAACAGTAGCGTACTACAAATGTAAAGAATAATAATAATAATAATAATAATAATAATAAGCCTAAGCCGGGGAGCCATTAGACCCAAACTTTTGGGGGGTGGCTGACACTCCCAGCCAGGGCTGGCCCTAGCACTGGTCGCACACGGTGCAACAATCTTTTTTGGTGCCCCCCGTTTCCTCCTTCTCCATGAATTCCCTCACTACCACTCACCAACAATGTACCTCATCTCTCTATAGCATCTTTCTGACAAAAATTTCATTTTTTTAAAGCGCTACTCACAGTTTACTCACACTCAGTTCTGTAATCTACATGGTACATGTTCTTTGTAGCAGGCACATTGAACCTCTGCACTGTGTGGGTGACAAGAGTGCCCATCTGAGTGCCCGGTGAGCGATGCAACAGTGTGAGAGTAGGGTAAGAGGAGTGACTGCAGGGTGACAGAGGTGACCATATGAATTTGGATGCAGATGAAAGTGCAGAGTGGGACAAATAATGCATGGTTAGTGATGGGCTTGTTTGAGTGAGTTGCAGATTGAGCAGTGAGGGGGACAGGTGAGTGAAGTGTCAGGGTGAGAAGTGTGCTCGTGTGACTGCAGGGTGAGGTATGGGGTGAACAGTGCAATTGCATTGTGAGTGCAGAGTGATCGCTGTGAGTGCAGGGTGAGCAGGTGAATGGTGTGAGTGCATTGTGATCAGTGTGAGTGCATTGTGATCGCTGTGAGTGCAGTATGAGCGTGAAAGTGAAGAGCGAGAATGAGGAGTGAGTTGTCTGAATGCAGGGTGCATTCTCAGACACTTGAAGTAACTCAGCATGTTATTGACGTCAGTGTAGGGTTTCAGATATAAGTTAAACTATTGCTAATATGGCATTAATCAGGGATCGAGGGTGGAGGAAATAAATAATATGCTGATCCAGCAGCAAACCTCCAGTCCTATGGTTAGGATTGCCAGCTCATTATTTTAATGGCCCAGACGGTACAAAAATAAGCAGTCACATAAATCTGTATTTTCAGCACTTATCTGTGCATACTTAGAACAGCAAATATAAATAGAAAGCACTTTTAGTTGTGTTCCAGGGCTGCCTCAATGATCCATGACTGATAATTAAAGAGAACAAAGACAGAAAAGTCACATAACCAATGAATACATACTTTTTTATTTATAACTCTATTTAGTATGAAGAGGAGGTCTTTGCAGGCTCTTTAAACAACACACGGCAGGCATTTTTCTTATGGCAACCCTACTTTATATTCCTTTTCATGAAATACATTCTCATACTACAGATGTAACTGTAAAATACAAATGTAAGGAATGGGCAGAGTGGGGGCCCAGGGGGTACTGGAACCAGAAAAAAAACTAAGCCTCGGAAACCAGTTTACAAAGACGTGTAACTATGCAAATGGTCTTTACACACCTGTGAAAAACTCGGGCATGCCGGAGATAAGACTCCAGACACTGCCATGCGGAGCCCACAGCAGCTCGAGCTGCAGAAGCAGCCCGGCCTGAGACACACGACGGGGGAGGAGGGAGGCTGAAGCCCTTGTAGCCCTATGGACCTTGGCAGAAGAGTGACAAGGAATGCGCAACCCCCTTTGTATTACTCCACGGCCCCCTTGCGGTCGCGCCCCACAGTTTGAAGACCCCTGTCTTAAAATCACTTTTTTATTGTACCCATTTAGCAATATCATTGGTGGCCCGTGCAGATAGGCGCAGTGGGGCGGGGTGAAAGTCAATATACGACAGGATAGTGAAAATAAAATAAATAAATAAATAAAAACACTTAACTTGCTCTCGCCGCATTGGCGAGTCGACAATGTGGCGAGCGCAAGGTAAGTGTTTTTTATTTATTTATTTTATTTTTACTATCCTGTCGTATATCGACTTCTACCCCTCCACCCCCGTCCCGCTCCACCATGCTTACCAGCATGGGTTGTGACTGAGCAATATACAGTGGCCTTGGTCTATCAATTCAAATTCACTTATAATTTAGAAACAAGCATTCATTTGTTTTCGACTAGCAGCATCTTTTCATGAAGGAGTGGAAAAGGTGAATTAGTGGTATAAATTTACAACCACATGAATTCTGTGTATTTTGTGGATATTCAAAAGCTTCATGAGTTAATCTCTGAATGTGGCACACATAGTGTTAGAATCCGGGGTCTCTGGTTGGCGCAGGTATGCACTTGCGACAAGCAGGGACCCTTTCCTCTAAGTCAGGGCAAAGGATCACCTCTTTAAAAATAACCCCTGCTCACCCTCTAGGTAACGTGGCGCGAGCAGTCAGGCTAAACTTCCAGAGGGCATATAGGTTAAGCGTTCAAATTGTCCCACACAATAATCACCTCCCCACCACACAAAGACACAAGGCTGTATTTATCAAAAATATGATTCTTTATATAAAAGGTTTTCTTTCAGGCAGGTTGCATAAATACAGTTCTCTTGGTAAAATAATCCAGTTACTCTCAAAATGCTTTAAGGGCAGTCCACAGTTGTAAAAATGGCACAGTTATAATTAAAATCAGTTCTTTGGGTCTTCTGCGCACTTCGTAGCGCCTTTGGGATGCTCTGGGCAAGGTTTTTGTCAGTACCTTGCCGTTTCTCACGCTTCTCGCGTGAGCACGAGTACGCTTGCCGTACCTCACGCTTCTCGCGTGAGCACCGGCAATGGTTTTTTATGCGGGTACGGTTCGGACTGTCAGGGACGCTCCGTACCTGGAGGGAAGCACCGGTATGGTGCGAACACGGCTTCCTCAGTACGGTGCGAACTCAGAGCGGGTCAAAAGGCAGTACAGTGCGAACCAAGCTATTATTACAGCGCGAACCAGGATATTGGTACAGTCAGTACGGGGCAAATGTACGAGGCGAACCAGGTGATTCCCGGCGTCAGTACGGTGCAAACTTGCTTCCAGGCAGTAAATACGCTCAAACTTAAAAGGCAGTACGCTTCAAACTAACACTTGGACTCAACCCTGGGACGATCGGTACGGTCCGTACGAAAGCAAGTACGGGTACTACTTTTCACGCGCTGGCACAATACCTTGTAGAATTCACGGCAAAGGTGCGTGGTGGCCTCGCGGTCCAGTCCAGGGGTGTCCCACGTCGCGCTGGCGTCCCAAGTGTCCAGGGGACAGCGGAGCTTCGTGGGGCGCTCGGGCAGGATGCAGGTCGCCGCGAAGGGGGGTCAGAAGCAGGAGGGCAGTCTCGGGGGTGATTTCACAGCGCAGCGCGCTGTCAGCTTCGCACGGCGAACCAGGGCACGGTCCTCACAAGAGCCTCCACAACCCGGCGGGGTCACAGGGGGCTCGGCGCTCAGACGCAGGACTCTCCTCCTTACTTTGCGAGCTACGGCTCGAGGGGGCAGCTGTTCACGGTGCTCGGGCTGTCAGGCCTTTACTTTGTTTGCAGCCACACCAGCAGCAGAAGTCGCATTGCTCAGTGGGGTCAGGGGATGCTCAGGTTCTCAGGGGTCAGCTGGCAGAATCACTCCTTGGCACTTCTCCTCTTCTTCAGGAAGGTAGCGCCCACTGTTCCTGGGGCGCAGATCAGGGGGCAAGTTCACTAGCAAGCCCTTGGAGATTGTTTTCAGCACAAGTTGATTAAAAGTCTTTTCTGTAGTCTTTTCTTCCTCTCCTTCCAGCAGCAGGCACCCACTGCAGGCCAGTCTCTTAGGCAGAGAGACAGTATTCCTCCTTCAGCTTCTCCAGGTCCTTCTCCTTCAGGCAGAGGTTCGTCTTGGCGTCAACAGGATCTGATTTCTTAGGAGCCAGGCTCCTACTTTTATACACCAATTCTTTTGTTCTTTAGCGCCAGGGGGCCTGGGCCTGGCTCAGTCCATTTTTTGGAGCACTGTGTTGTGGATGACTCTGCGCTTTCCTTTCAGCAGCAGGGCAGAGACATCAGCCGCTCCACAGGGGGCGGCGCCGGCTTTGTGCTGGCAGAGCACAGGTCTATTCAAGAGTCAGGGTGTACTCCTCCCACCCATCCTGGTGTAATCTCTCTACCCACCACCTGGCAGCCAACCTGTCTCTGGGGTTTCCCCAACCCTGCTCCTTACTGTTGCTAGGCAGAACACACACACACACAGCGCAGAGGCGGACTGAATGGCCAGATCAGTAAATACTAACTTTCTAAAAGTAGTATTTACAAACGCAGGATATTAAAATAAACTTTACTAAAAGAAGTATTTTATTATTCTGAGTTCAGGCATACTAAACATAACTTTCTACCATGCTCTATGAGTCCACTGGGATTACAGCGTGTAGTAATTCCAGTAGCCCATTCTGGCCTATGGAGAGCAGGTAGCCTTCAATAGTGAAAAACGAAAATGGCTGTAATTCACTATTAAGACATGCCACACACATCAGGGCATGTCCTACCTTATGCCTATAATGCACCCTGCCCTTGGGCCTACCAGAGGGGTGACTAATATGTAGTTAAGGGAAGGTTTAGCGACTGGCAAGTGGGTGCACTTGCGCAGTCAGCGCGACAGTACCAGACTGCGCGCAGGTTCTGCAGTGGCAGATCCTAGACACATTTTACTAGGCCGCTTCTGTGGGTGGCACAACCAGTGCTGCAAGCCCACCAGCAGCATTTGTATTTACAAGCCCTGGCACTCCTGGTGCACTTTACTAGGGGCTGACAGTAAACCAAATAAACCAATCATGGACACCAATCAATGTATACATTTTACCATAGGGAGAGCATATGCACCTTAGCACTGGTCAGCAGTGGTAAGGTGCCCAGAGTCATAAATCAGCCAACACCAGGTCAGAAAAAATACAGGAGGAAGGCAAAAAGTTTAGGGATGACCCTTCAAAAAGGGCCAGGTCCAACACAACCCCCTTCCAGCCAAAACGCAGGGTAGACCAATCACCACCGTGATGGTCTTCCCTGCTTGGGGCGATAGAACAAGGACCTGGCCCGCAACTGCAGGGGCAGACTCCAGTTCTATGCCAATCTGAACCTATTGGACTCCCTCTGTCCATACTCTCAGGGCCCACCAAACCAATCCATGGGGAACCCTTTTCCTCACCTGTGGACACCACCTGTGCAGCACCTAACCTTAACTGGCCCACAGGGGTGTCCCAACAGACAGACAGCAAAATACTACAGTGGCCACTGACAGTAGTCAGGGATGAGACCCAGGCCGTATGCCTCTCAGGGCTCTCAATCCTCTGTGGCGCCAGGGAGCGGGGGGCAGTAGCCCCAGGTGCTTGGCACCCTTTGTCCATTCTCCCCCTTGTCAGGTCAGGTATGACATACTGGCACTGACCCACCAGCCCCAGGACTGTACCCGGCGGCTGGACCCAAGACTGGGGTGGCCTCTCCCACACCCGGTCCTTCTCCTTGGGGCTCTGTACCCTCCCACCTGGAGTGGTACCCCCTTCCAGAATTGCCAGGGCACCTGGGGCAGGTGTCCTGCGCAATTCGCCCACCAGTTCAGGTGTTCTATCCTGCAACTGGGCGTCCAGGTCAGGGGGGACACCCTGAACCTGGCCCTCCAACCTAGGGTCTAAACCCTTCAGTTGAGCCGGGGTCAGAGGCGAGGACTCCCTCCCTCTGCACCCCCTTCCAGAGTACTGCCCACTCCCAACTGGCGTGGTACCCCCAGAAGCAACATGGGTCAGGACACTGATTACAGTAGTCCCACCCTCCAGGTCAGACAACACCTGAACCTGGCTTCCCAACCCTGGGACCAACCCATGCGGTTGAACGCTCGCCTGGCGCACCAGGACTTCCCGGGGAGCATGCATTCCCCCCCTGAGGGTGACACATAACTCATGTGTCGTGTGACAGTCTGCCTGGCGCTGATCTCCCGACCCCTGTCCATCTGACAGTGCCTGAAGATCCCCCAGGACAGAAGTGGTTTCACCATGGTCATTCACTGGTGACGCAGCCCTTCTGGCTGGCCCCTGACCCACTGGTTCTTCCACTGGGGACTCTTTCCCCCTCTCACCCCTCAATCTGGACCTCTGCACCCTCCCTACTGGAGCGGTACTGCCAGACACCAGAACCGAGGGAGGCCGGCTTACAGACACTCCCTGTTCACCAGCCACTAGGGGATCCACCTCGACGGGCGGCCCATCAGGACAGCCTAGGCTCCCTGCCTGGTGTTCTCTTAAAGAACCATCCAGGCTCTGAGACCGGGTTTCGGGCACCTGGGGGCCCGCAGCCCCACACTCACTCCTTCTCCACTGAGACAGGACGTGAGGCCCTACATCCCTCCCACTACCATGGGACCTAGCTGGGCTACTCTGCACCACTTCCACCACTCTGGGTTGGAAGATACCTGAGCCACTCCCCACGGGGTCACTCCCCAATGCCTCTCCAGACCCTCTGGAATCCACCAAAAGGTCTGCCTCCAATGTTAGTTCTCTGCGGTCAGAGAACTCACTCCCCAACTGGCGTTGACATAGCTCTGGAAAACAGGGACTTAAAATATGCTCTCCCACAATTGGATCACACAGCCCCCTGGCAGGGTTAACCAAACTAGCCTTCACCTTACCATCCAGTGCCTCACACACGTACTCCACACCACTCTCCTGAGACTGGCAAGACAGTATCTGACTGTCTTTCACACAACCCACACTCTTCTGGGCGGTCTTCACACTCACCTACCAGGACTTCAATTTTGGGGGAACCCCTCTCCCTGCACCTCTCATCTAGAGTCAGTAGAGTGTCCCTCCCGCCACTAGGACCATGAACCCCTGCGCCAGTCACCCTATTCCCTTCAGGGATACTGCGCACTACTGCAGCTACCTCATGCCCTTGAACCTCCTGGTGTATATTAACCCCCTCCTTCAAGTCAGGCGCCACATCTCTGGGTGTGCGTACTACTCTTTCAGCACTAAAATATTCACTATTGCTGCCACCATCTGAGCTGGGTTCCTCCTCCCACTCAGAAAAGCTCAACCTCTGAGCTACGCACCTTTCTTGCTGCTGGGCTGAGACACTCATGGCCTCAAGCCTCTCGAGCTCCATGTCATATTTCTTCATTAGGAAGTCATGCTTCATTTGCATTTTCTTTTCTTCCAGAGCCAGCTTCTTGCTTTCTAGCTCCAATTGGGCATTTACTTCCAGCTCTGCCAACTTCAATTCATGATCCCGGGCGGCCTGTCTGTCTGCCAGCTCCTCTGGCGACAGGCCTCTGCCAAAACTGCGAACGCTTTCCGCTGGTTTCCATGGTGTAACTTCCTTAGTTGCACCCCTTGAATCAATCCAGGCTTTGAGCGCCTTGTAGAGATCTGATCTGTTCTTGCATCCTGCATGTGGAACCTTGAGCTTCCTGCAGAAGTACTTGAGTTCAGTTCTCTTGTAGCTATCCAGTTTTGACTCATCCCATTCAACCTCTACAGCCTCCGAGGCTTCAGACGCGGTTTTCTCTATGCTGTTTGAGCCCGGCATGGCTTCAAACGCAAGGGATCTTTGGCAAGTGAAATTAAAATTCTAAAAGTTCTGTGGCTTAAGCTACTGGACTGTCCACTGTGCAATGGTTAGCAATCACTGCGCAGACAATAAGAACGCAAATCCGTAAATCCGCACCGCTGCCACCAATGTTAGAATCCGGGGTCTCTGGTTGGCGCAGGTATGCACTTGCGACAAGCAGGGACCCTTTTCATCTAAGTCAGGGCAAAGGATCACCTCTTTAAAAATAACCCCTGCTCACCCTCTAGGTAACGTGGCGCGAGCAGTCAGGCTAAACTTCCAGAGGGCATATAGGTTAAGCGTTCAAATTGTCCCACACAATAATCACCTCCCCACCACACAAAGACACAAGGCTGTATTTATCAAAAATATGATTCTTTATATAAAAGGTTTTCTTTCAGGCAGGTTGCATAAATACAGTTCTCTTGGTAAAATAATCCAGTTACTCTCAAAATGCTTTAAGGGCAGTCCACAGTTGTAAAAATGGCACAGTTATAATTAAAATCAGTTCTTTGGGTCTTCTGCGCACTTCGTAGCGCCTTTGGGATGCTCTGGGCAAGGTTTTTGTCAGTACCTTGCCGTTTCTCACGCTTCTCGCGTGAGCACGAGTACGCTTGCCGTACCTCACGCTTCTCGCGTGAGCACCGGCAATGGTTTTCTATGCGGGTACGGTTCGGACTGTCAGGGACGCTCCGTACCTGGAGGGAAGCACCGGTACGGTGCGAACACGGCTTCCTCAGTACGGTGCGAACTCAGAGCGGGTCAAAAGGCAGTACAGTGCGAACCAAGCTATTATTACAGCGCGAACCAGGATATTGGTACAGTCAGTACGGGGCAAATGTACGAGGCGAACCAGGTGATTCCCGGCGTCAGTACGGTGCAAACTTGCTTCCAGGCAGTAAATACGCTCAAACTTAAAAGGCAGTACGCTTCAAACTAACACTTGGACTCAACCCTGGGACGATCGGTACGGTCCGTACGAAAGCAAGTACGGGTACTACTTTTCACGCGCTGGCACAATACCTTGTAGAATTCACGGCAAAGGTGCGTGGTGGCCTCGCGGTCCAGTCCAGGGGTGTCCCACGTCGCGCTGGCGTCCCAAGTGTCCAGGGGACAGCGGAGCTTCGTGGGGCGCTCGGGCAGGATGCAGGTCGCCGCGAAGGGGGGTCAGAAGCAGGAGGGCAGTCTCGGGGGTGATTTCACAGCGCAGCGCGCTGTCAGCTTCGCACGGCGAACCAGGGCACGGTCCTCACAAGAGCCTCCACAACCCGGCGGGGTCACAGGGGGCTCGGCGCTCAGACGCAGGACTCTCCTCCTTACTTTGCGAGCTACGGCTCGAGGGGGCAGCTGTTCACGGTGCTCGGGCTGTCAGGCCTTTACTTTGTTTGCAGCCACACCAGCAGCAGAAGTCGCATTGCTCAGTGGGGTCAGGGGATGCTCAGGTTCTCAGGGGTCAGCTGGCAGAATCACTCCTTGGCACTTCTCCTCTTCTTCAGGAAGGTAGCGCCCACTGTTCCTGGGGCGCAGATCAGGGGGCAAGTTCACTAGCAAGCCCTTGGAGATTGTTTTCAGCACAAGTTGATTAAAAGTCTTTTCTGTAGTCTTTTCTTCCTCTCCTTCCAGCAGCAGGCACCCACTGCAGGCCAGTCTCTTAGGCAGAGAGACAGTATTCCTCCTTCAGCTTCTCCAGGTCCTTCTCCTTCAGGCAGAGGTTCGTCTTGGCGTCAACAGGATCTGATTTCTTAGGAGCCAGGCTCCTACTTTTATACACCAATTCTTTTGTTCTTTAGCGCCAGGGGGCCTGGGCCTGGCTCAGTCCAGTTTTTGGAGCACTGTGTTGTGGATGACTCTGCGCTTTCCTTTCAGCAGCAGGGCAGAGACATCAGCCGCTCCACAGGGGGCGGCGCCGGCTTTGTGCTGGCAGAGCACAGGTCTATTCAAGAGTCAGGGTGTACTCCTCCCACCCATCCTGGTGTAATCTCTCTACCCACCACCTGGCAGCCAACCTGTCTCTGGGGTTTCCCCAACCCTGCTCCTTACTGTTGCTAGGCAGAACACACACACACACAGCGCAGAGGCGGACTGAATGGCCAGATCAGTAAATACTAACTTTCTAAAAGTAGTATTTACAAACGCAGGATATTAAAATAAACTTTACTAAAAGAAGTATTTTATTATTCTGAGTTCAGGCATACTAAACATAACTTTCTACCATGCTCTATGAGTCCACTGGGATTACAGCGTGTAGTAATTCCAGTAGCCCATTCTGGCCTATGGAGAGCAGGTAGCCTTCAATAGTGAAAAACGAAAATGGCTG
Organism: Triturus cristatus; assembly: GCF_964204655.1. Lineage (NCBI taxonomy): Eukaryota > Metazoa > Chordata > Amphibia > Caudata > Salamandridae > Triturus > Triturus cristatus. The sequence continues at coordinate 1,205,394,226 of NC_140591.1, read as the reverse complement.
TAATTCACTATTAAGACATGCCACACACATCAGGGCATGTCCTACCTTATGCCTATAATGCACCCTGCCCTTGGGCCTACCAGAGGGGTGACTAATATGTAGTTAAGGGAAGGTTTAGCGACTGGCAAGTGGGTGCACTTGCGCAGTCAGCGCGACAGTACCAGACTGCGCGCAGGTTCTGCAGTGGCAGATCCTAGACACATTTTACTAGGCCGCTTCTGTGGGTGGCACAACCAGTGCTGCAAGCCCACCAGCAGCATTTGTATTTACAAGCCCTGGCACTCCTGGTGCACTTTACTAGGGGCTGACAGTAAACCAAATAAACCAATCATGGACACCAATCAATGTATACATTTTACCATAGGGAGAGCATATGCACCTTAGCACTGGTCAGCAGTGGTAAGGTGCCCAGAGTCATAAATCAGCCAACACCAGGTCAGAAAAAATACAGGAGGAAGGCAAAAAGTTTAGGGATGACCCTTCAAAAAGGGCCAGGTCCAACACATAGATAGAGGAAGAAAAAAAAGAAAAAAAAGATATTTCTCCTTGTTACGCCTCACCTGGGGAGGCATAGCATTTTGACGTGTTCCCAGGTCTGCCAGTAATGGTAATTCTGGAAATGAGCCGAAGTTCATGGGTGGATGTGAGGGAACACCCACGCTCCACCCATGGAATGCCTCCCTGGGGCAGAGTAATGCAAGGCAGTGATTTCTGCTGTGTTGCGTTACTCGAATTTATCTAGCCATGTAGGGCCATGCAACGTGGTCTTGCTTTGCTTGATAAATCTGGCTTTGCTGTTGTATCACTCTTGCGCCCCCTTGCATGGTGCAAGAGTGTTGCAACAACAATGATAAATAAGCCCCCATGTTTGAATCAGTTATGCCAGAATATGAAATTATTTTACATAAATATAAACACAAACCACAAGACTCAGGAGTCTGCTGCTTTTTTGCTCCCCCAGTGTGTTAACAGAGTAGATGCTTATTTTATTCCGCAGTATGCTTGCATGCTAATTCCATTTTATAGCACTTTATTTTGAAGTTCCCAGGACAGTGCTGGCCCTTGTTCTATGCAGCTTTTTACTAAAAAAGTCTGGGTCTGATGACTCAGTGAACTGATTCAAACACTGCAATGATGTGTATTTGACCTCATTGGGTTGGGAGTAGTTCAACTATGCTCGACATTCCCTTCCCAGGAAAGTGACGAAATCAGTACTTTGTTGGCCAAAAAACATCTGTTTTTGTTTTGTGCAGTTTTATTTAATAGAGTCCTCTCTACAAATGGGCATTAGAACCCTTTACTTACTCAACAGATTACATTATTTTTAGGCACCAGGAGATTATGAGCCTTATTAGAACTTTGGCGGTCCTACAACAGACAGTGAAATGCGCCGCCTGCTGTAGGACTGCCAGAGCCATGGTGTGACCGCCCACCAGATTAGGAGTTCAATCCTGGTCTGGTGGGTTGTCCTGTGGCGGTCTGAAGGCGGCAGTCTGCTAGGCTCATAGAAGAGCCTATCATGCAGACCGCCGAAGTCAAAGTGTCGACTGCACCTTCCTGCATAGTGTGGCGTATATGCCACACCATGCAGGAAGGGTGGCTGCAAATCCAAGGGAGCACTACTTGTGCCCCCTCGCATGTACCCCCAGGCCCAAATCCAGCCTTTTCATGGCGGGTCCACTGTCATGAAAAGGGCACTTAAATGGCAACTCGGAGTATGCTCTGTGGACCCACCTGTGGCACTGTCAGCATATTCCTGCAGGTGAAAGACCACTGGCCCAGCGGGATCCCTGATCCCAGCAGTTCTGGTGGTCTTGTGGTGGTCTGACTGCCACAGTCTTAATACTGTCGGTGGTCTGGCAGTGTGGCAGTGGTCGAATGCCACCACAGATTCGGTAGTCTTATGGACAGCGAACTCGTAATAAGACCCTAAGTCATTTGCCCAAATTCACTGGATGTGAGCATCAGTCACAGGACATTGAGTTGACTCTGGGATTCGAACGTGGCTCCCTAATGTCAAAGCCAGTAGCTCCGGCTATTAGTTCACATCTCTTTTAAACACTGCTAAAAAACATACAGTTCACAAAGACATGCTATAAGCACCAAGTTACACAGCTTAATGCATTTATCAATCTAACATTCTTTACCCTTTGCCCATTTAAAATTAACTTTGTGCTGCAGTGGAATAAAGAGCACATGCACAGCGGAGATGTGCTCTAGTGGCTGAATACCAAACATCTTGATGAAAAGACCTTCGTACGAATCATGTCAACTCTACTTTGCTAAATTGCGTGAATCTGGACAACAAATCACACCCATGCAGTGTTTTGCATGGAGAGCTACTACTAGGCAGCCATGAAGATGAATAATAGTATGCCCATTTGAATTTTCAATGGCAGCAAGATCACTTAACCCTTACTTTAGCCCATATTGGTATGTGCTAATGTACAGAGCACAAATAGCAAAGCAGAGAGGAAACTGAAGGTTATACCCCAACCTCTTTAAGTCCCTCCACCCGTTAGCCTCTATGAGTAGAAGTTGCCCATTGTTTTGCTGATACACACACTACTTTTGTGCCAGTTAGTGCGAAAGGACTGAGGCATTAAGAGATGGTTGGCTGAATGGGCTCTGATATGGAGAAAAGAAGGCGGCGGGGACTGGGTTGGAAGGAAGCGATGAGCAGAACATACTGGGCAGGGAGGAGTGAGAGCAAGAAAGCAATGACCGGAATAACTATGATCAGTGTGCCAAAGCAGAGCACGCTACGTTTAATTTGGGCATTATGAGATTGATTGTGCATGCATACACAATGATTGTAATTTTGTAACTTCCTAGTTCTTACTCAGCAATAAGGACTGGCAGAGGCTGGGTGGGCTGATTCACACATACTGCTTTAGAGAATTAACATTTGCAGGCAGGTGTGCTCGGGAGGGAAGGGAGAAATGAAACAGACGTTTTTGTCTGTGGTGTCCGAAAGGTAAAGTGCAAAAAGGGGTCACTCAAAGTTTGGGTCTCCAATGACTGACGTAATTTGTCCCATTGCCCCATGCAGTATGCTGCAGGGGGTGGAAGAAAAATGTGATTGACACAGCAGCAGACTAATGGGTGAAGAGGGCCGGCTGAAAGCCTCCATGTCAAAGTATATTACATATATAATTTTTACTAAAAACAAAAGATCTTGGCTAATGCCAGACCTAAAAAACAGTAAAGTTCTAACAATCAGTCAGATACAGAACTCCTTCCCGAAATTTCCTTTGGAAATTAACACGGAAAATCAACACTTTTGGACCTTTTTCTTGGTGCCCGCATGATGGATCGGCGCAAAACATTCCATGGAAGAGCTGAGGTGGATGAACTTTTTGGGAGAAATGTTTGAGGATTCATGAAATGGTGCTAAAGTTGTTAGCAAAATAAATAATGTTCTTTCTATGGCAACTATGATACAACTACACAGTGGTGACTGCTCTGTGTAATAAATAAATATATACATATAACACATTTAACATGGACTTCAATTGGAATTCCACAGAGCATATTATCAAGCCCATTATCGCCGTTTTAGCTGCAGTTTTCTGCCGCTAAAGCGGCGATAATTTTATCGCCTGGCTTGATAATATGCCCCATAATCTTTTAAAATATGAGCAATGTAAATGTAGAGAATCATGTTTTTGACCTATCAGTTTGTGCCTGACTTTAAAAGGAATCCTGTTGAACAAAATCCACCAGCATTTCCTGCTTGTTGGGCTATAAATTAAAGTTTTCATTTTGTATAGTGACAAATGATCTGATAAGGACAACCCAGTAGACACCGATATGTCAATATAAAATTGTGCAGAAGGACCTAATATTGTTTTTAAATCAGTTAATACTTCACTGGAAGTCACTTCTTGTTGATTTCGTGTTTTGAATGATTCATTTCAAATTCCTCCCACTGCTGCACACACCCCTCCTTCGTACTACACAACACAATTACAAAGTATTCTCTTCAAATGGCTCAGCTCCTTCACCTTCTGGGTGACACAAAGAAGGAACTAATGGATCCCCGTCTCTTGTTTCAGCCACCAACAAGGAAAGGACTGAAATGGAGGCTGCGCAATGAGCATAGATAATGTACCTTCCCCTCATTGCTTTTCTATGGTTCTTTTTGGACTGATGCGGCGTGGAGAAGAATCATGTCGGATTACATGCTTTCTGTCAACTAAATTAAGCAGGTGGAACTATCGCGCAATCGCAAAATGAGGAAGTAAAAAACGAACGTAGACATTTATTTTAACTGGAAAGTTGCTTTTTTCATGGACATAACATGCTCTCTGATAGACGGACAGAATGCAAGGCACCCACCACAAACAATTCAAGGCATGGATATGGAGCCTAGGAAAACAAGGAGCCTATGGAAGGAAACCTTATGTGCTATACAAACGCAGTGTCAGCACTGCATTTTTTTCTTTAGCATTCCAAATATTCTCGTCTTTTAACATATTTTAGACTGCTACGCCCAACAAAAAAAAAGACATTTGCCTGACAAATGCTATAATATAACTAATGCTACTATTTTTTTCGTTCGTATCGATTTTTACAGATTTTTATAGACATAAAAGTATCCATTTATAAGTTTGTATCGTTTTTCAAATATCAATTTCAAATATTATCAAAGCAGATTTTTTTGAGATTCTCGCTTCTTTCTTTTATGCCTACAAAGCCAATGGCAGTAAACATTAATAGGTGCGTAGTTAAAAAGAAAGTGTAACTATTTGCTAATGAAGCTTAAGATAGCTATAGCTGTGCATTTATGTTTGTACTTCAGTCTTTATGTGCTCTTGTGTATGTATTGATGTATCATAAGGGTGCTTATAACATTAAAACCCAACAGGCCTTCAAGCATACTGCACAGTTATTGATTAAATAAATATGGAAATATACAAGTTGGCAATTTCATTAGGTTTGCAAAATCCCAAATAAATGTTGATCAACACACATAAAATGAACAAAAGTAGATATGAATATTGGAAAAAAACGGACCAGAGAAGTTGGAAACATAAACATAACATAATATAATATAACATACCATAGCATACCTGTTCAGTGTTTAAAAAGTCCTTATTGTTTTTTCGGATTGCAGCTAGAGTATGGAATGGTGATATACTAGTACCATATGTTTTTCGTCTCTCAATGCCTGAAGAAGAACTCAGGCCTTTTGTTTTAAATGAAAATGATTCCCTGTGTGTAATACATTTTGAGTAGTAAATTTAATTGAATGGTAATAAATATTTGTATTGTTTGTGACAACTATATTGTTTTATGTATTCGTTGTTTATTGAAGCAGGCTACGTATTGATGTGTGAGACTGAATTTGTTATTGACTGAATGGGGCTGGCTAACATATCATGTGATATAATGATTGGTGCACTCTAAAAGGAAGGGCTGTACTATGTACTTTAAAGGCTTAGAGACCAAGAATGAAGATTTTGGGGCAAGGTCCTAGTGCCACCAAAGCGAGCGTCATTTTTTTATGCTCTGGTGGCGCTGTGTGCTGATCCAAATTTACAAGGCCACGCAAAACCACTTTGCGTGCAGCAGCGGTCCGTGGAGGGAGTTCCGTGGGGCGGAGGGGCGGGGGAGGGGCAGGGTGGGGGGGTACTAAACACCAGAAAATGGATAATTGGAGGTAAGTAAACCATTAAATGAATAAAACGAATTTCGTAGCGGGCCCTGCATCACAAAATGCGGTGCAGCGCGCGCTACGGAAATCGTTTTATTTATTTAATTGTTTACTTACCTCCAATTATCCATTTTCCGGTGTTTAGTACCCCCCACCCTGCCCCTCCCCCACCCCGCCTTTCCGCCCCACGAAACTCCCTCCACGGACCGCTGCTGGTTGCATGGCTTTGCATAGCCTTGTAAATATGGCCCTCTTTCATGCAGCGTTCTGCGTTAAAGAGGCGTGTCATGGGTGTTGCTGTGAGTGTTCCCATGCAACACCCATGGCTTTTTGACACTGACCCATATTTACAAGGATTGGTAAATCTGATGCAGTGTCAAAAACTAACGCCTTTTAAGGGCAAACGTTAAACTAGTGGAAAGAGGAGAAATACTTTTATTTCTCATAGTTTTTTATTCTTTCTACAGACCACATAGAAGGAGCAAAGTGCCATTCATTATTTTTTTGTGCAGGAATGTGTCCTTTCCTGCACAAACACAATCATCCCCGCAACACAGGCACCCTTGCACCTTGCACCTTGGTGCAAGGGTGCCTGCATTGGTGCACAACTGCAGCTTTAGCGTAGGCGCAGGGGAGAGCACAGGGGTGCACCGTATTCCTGTAAATACGGTCTATCCCTGCATTTTCAAAATGGTGCAGCAAAATTGCCTGCTGTGCCATTTCATTGTAAATATCCCCCTTTGTTTTTTAAAATCGAACGTTATTGGTTTCTCTTTCTCTCAATCCAACAATCAAAGCACTTACCATAAACCTATACTCCTGTAAATTGAAAAGAGACCAAACAAGCTGACCGACAGTGAATTGTCCTTTTATTGAATGTTTAAAAACGAAGAAACCTGATGCAGTAGGTTGGCATTTCAGTCTTTTGAGCCACATTTTCCATGTGGATATGTAAATCACTTTATTAATGCTTAGTCTCAATTATTGCTCATGGCATAGTCAGTGTAACCCGAACATTCAGGCCAGCCTCAGCCGGAAGCACTCATTGCCGTCGAATCACCATAATGTCAGTGGAAGCAGAAGTGACATCATCCAAACTTTCAGGAGCTGATTAAATCACAGGAAGTAACATCACATTACGGCTTTACCCTGATTATTTTAGAGAAAATTTTGCCACATTATCTTTTACAAAATGGCATTAAAGGAGCAATACCGCGTAACTAAAAAAAGCAACTCTAAAAGAGGGTGCAATCTTTCAGTTCAAGATAAATAAAATAAGGACAGGTTTCTAAAGTAGATCCAAATCTCTTTCTTAGAACGTCACATTTTTGGAAAAGTATCAAAATGTAAACGGGCTCATTGAGCTCCATTTTCCAACAGTTCCTGCCACTGCCTTTGTGATCTCTCAGGCCATGGGTCGCAAAAGCAGTGGCAGGGGTTGCAATGAGTAAGCAAGAGTTGCAGCTGGGACTCCAGATGACCGCTAGATGTCATCCAGGAAGTGCTTATAAGACAATTGGGCCTTATTTATGAGAAGTGTTGCATCGCTGTGACAAAGCAGCGATGTAACACTTCTCAGTGCGCTCTCCTTGCGACATCATGGATGCGCCGTATTCACAGTATGGCGCATCATGTCGCAAGGAGTCACAGATACTTCAGTATTACTGCCATATCTGTAGGTGTAAAAGTGACGCATTGCTGGGGTGTGTCTGAAAAGAGATGCAACTCCAGCAATGTGCCCTTTCACGTGGGCCAAGCCCCATGTGAAAGGACCTATGTCACCCTTACGCCTGCCATGAGCCGGCGTAAGGTTTTGACACAATGGCGTCCTAGAAGTGGCGCACTGAAATCGTATAGATTTCAATGCACCACTTCTACGAGGCTTTGATACAGGGAAACGCCCACGTTGCATACATTATACCTGACACAGGAATAATGTAGTGCAGGGGTTTACGAAGAGATGCCTAGATGTGCCACTTCCAAATATGGCGCATTATTTACGCTGCCGCAGCGTCACAAAAATTGATGCAACAGCTGCGTAATTGTAACTCAGGGCTTCATAAAAAAGGCCCAATTGAATGTTGCAGTACATTTTTCAGTTGGTGCCGTACACACCAATAAATAAAATCATAAACCCATGTGTGGTCTGCTCCTATGAAAAATGGTCTTGGAAATATTAATGACCGAAAATTCCAATAAAGCGGAGAACAAGCACGTATTATGCGGAGCAACATAACGGCATTCACACAGGCGCTTTTAAAATGGCGCTGCCCCGCGCGAGGGGTTCCGTATGGGAATGCTGCTGTTGTTGTTGCTATGCTGTAAATAGGCCACGGCAAACCGAGTGAACTTTTCCCCTCGCGCGGAGTGACAGGATTATCCAGCTTGAAGGACCCATGTCATTGGCGCAGTTTTATCCTCCTCCCCTGCACTAATTTCATGCCCCAGATCCCGCGGTGAACCTGGGCTGTGCGGTTTCGCAGTCTGTGTGCCAGGTCAAAGTGGCAGGATTTATTATTGCAAAGCCGGCCCGAAAAGGGCACACCAGCTGTCCTGTCTAAGTAGATCAGGAAGCAGCAATGGATCTAATGAGGGAAGGGGCGTGGGGTAACTGAGAATATTGCATCTGCTCGAATGCTACAGGCTGGGATGCAACGCACGAGCCACGCACTTAGGAAATCGAAAACCCACAAACAAATGCCGGAATGGAGTGTCAATTAAAAACAGCAAACTCTTTGTTAGACTTTTGTTGTAATTATCTTTTGGGTCGGACTGTCATTAGATAAAGCCCTAAATATAGCCCGGAGGAAGTTCAAACACAGTTCAGCGTGCAGCCTAACCTAGTTAAGATGCCCGAATCTTTAGTTTTAGATTAGAGCTGCATTAAAAATCAATGTGCTGTGATGTGAAATGGCAGCTCAGAGCCGTGTAAACAGGAGCGCTGTGAAAAGGAGGACAGGGTGTCACCTCCGAGATCTGATGCATTCTGAAGACCCCGGCAAGAACTCTAGCGGAGGAAGATGAGGGGGGAGGGCGGCTATTTTTAAATGAATAAGATGTCCTTTCAGTGAACCAGCCATGGGCAATAAAGTCTGCTTTCTAGAGCGACCCAGCCGTGAAGTTACTGCCTGGAAGCATGTTTGTTAGACTTTGCTCAGATACCGTCAGTAACAAACTAGTCAGGTGCACAGCACACTGCCCTATGTGACCCAATTCTGCCGAAAAGGAGGGCCGGACTGACCTTTCTGGCGCCCTGGATGATTCCTGGTGGGCTGCAGGCAGGGGGCTGCTTTCAGAGCAGGAGGAACTGCCAAGACCATGTCTGATGCCCCCATGGTCCCATTCTTGTTGTGACCTCCTGCAATGTCGGGCAGGTTTGGCATTTTTTGTTTTGCCAGTGCTGATGTTGGTTTCCAGTCAAGTTCAGCAGTAAGGGGTTTCTGCAAATAATACGATGAAATGAAATGAAATGAAATGAAAAAAGATTTCTAAAGCGCATGGCTGCCCTTGAGCGTCCCAGCGCTAAGCCATACACTAAGCTACTACCCCAGAACACCAAGAGGGACCTACAGTGGGAAGAGGTAGGTCTTCAATACTTTGCGAAATTTTACCAGGTTGGGTTCTTTACGCAGAGCGATCGGTAACGCGTTCCAAAGTAGACCCGCATTAATCGAAAACCGACGTCCACCCGTTTTCACCTTTTTTGCTCTGGGTATCAGTACCAAATTCCCAACTTCAGAGCGAAGAGCTCGACTAGGTTTATAAGAGCGAACCAGATCTCTAAGAATGGGAGGGCCCGATCCTTGTAAAGCTTTAAACACTATACAAAGAGATTTGAATTTAATGCGCGCTCTAATTGGTAGCCAATGTAAGGCCTTCAAGGCAGGCCGAGCTGAAGAGCTTTTGGCTGTACCCGTGAGCATCCGCGCAGCTGCATTCTGCGCTCTCTGGAGCACATTCAGTGTGGATTCAGGTGCCGCCAGGAAAAGGGCATTGTTATAGTCAAGCCTCGAGAGTACCAATCCCTGGACCAGAAGTCTCCAGGAATTATCAGGGAGAAGCGACAAAACTTTTCGGGCTGACCGGAGCAGCCCGTAGCATGTCCCTGCTACTCGTTTGGCTTGAGTAATCATAGACAGCTCAGGTTCCAGCCATACCCCGAGACTTTTTATAGCCCCCTTGGGGGCCGGAGGGACACCCAGACAAGCCGGCCACATACATTTGGGCAGTGACGAGCACAGATTGCCAAGGAGCATTAGCTCCGTTTTCGTTCCATTCAGTTTTAGCCGGGAGTCCGACATCCATGTCATGATGTTAGTGAGGCAAGCAGCGAATTTCGCCCCATGGCTTTCCAAAAGAGACAGAGAGACAATCAGTTGAGTATCGTCTGCATAGGTTGCCATTGTCACCCCAAAGGGTGTCACCACCTCCTCCAGTGGGGCCATATAAACGTTAAAAAGCGTAGGGCTCAATGAAGAGCCCTGCGGAACTCCACACTGGAGGGGGGTAGGCAAAGATCTAAAATCGCCCTCGCAGACCTGATAAGAAAGACCGAGGACCACGCCTCCCCCTCCATTCTTTCCCAAACGTTGGATCAGAATATTATTATGTCAAGGGCCTACCCTAGGGGTGACTTAAATGTATTAAAAAGGCAGGTTTGGGCCTGGCAAAAGGTTTATTTTGCTAGATCAAAATGGCAGTTTAGACTGCACACACAGGCTGCAGTAGCAGGCCTGCTACATGTTTCTAGGGCTACTTAAGTGGGTGGCACAATCAGTGCTGAAAGCCCACTAGTAGCACTTAATTTACAGGCCCTGGGTACATGCAGAACCAATTTAGTCTGGACTTACAAATACACTAAATATGTCAATTGGGTGTAAGTCAATTTTACCATGTTTAGAGGAGAGAGCACACATACATTAGCACTAGTGAGCAGTAGTAAAGTGCACAGATTTCTAAGTCAAACAAAAATTGGATCAGTAAAAATGGAGGAGTAAGGCAAACATTTGGAGGAATTCTATCCTAAAGCTGTCAGGTCTAACAACAATTGCAAATTCATCTCTTTAGGGACAGTCCTGCACATGAAGGTTAAAAGGTCCATTGATTAGGTTATGGGCTTTTTATGAATCCCATGACAGTAATTCGGTCAAATTACATACACCAAGCAACTGACACAGTCGGAACACAAAGATGGAAGGCTCACTCCACAATCTAGTCTTACTGTGGGAAGAAACCTTCATGTATTTAGGTGTTTGTAATAGTTTCAACGAGAATTTTTTTTTCTGCATTCGAGTGCTTCGTGTCTTCCAACCGCTGAATGCAAATAGATATACAAAAGCAATAGGGGAAAACGAAAAAACACATTCTTAGTATATACATTAAGGTTTAAGTGGTTCACCCATTTATTTGTCAGGCCCAATTCAGCTGGTCATATGACCACATTTTGAAGCAACAAGCGATCGCAGTTTTTGAGATTAGTTCTTGTTTCTTTTTAACTATCGAATAAGCACCTCATTCCCTATGGGGTGGTGAACAATGTTTTCTCTTTCAAGGCCCTCAAACTAGCTCACAATTGCTCTATGAATGTGGTTTGTCTGTTATATAATGTTTTCTCTTTGAAGACCCTCAAACTAGCTCACAATTGCTCTATGAATGTGGTTTGTCTGTTATACAATGTGTTCTCTTTGAAGACCCTCAAACTAGCTCACAATTGCTCTATGAATGTGGTTTGTCTGTTATACAATGTTTTCTCTTTGAAGGCCCTCAAACTAGCTCACAATTGCTCTATGAATGTGGTTTGTCTGTTATACAATGTTTTCTCTTTGAAGACCCTCAAACTAGCTCACAATTGCTCAATCAATGTGGTTTGTCTGTTATATAATGTTTTCTCTTTGAAGACCCTCAAACTAGCTCACAATTGCTCTATCAATGTGGTTTGTCTGATATCTGGCACTATTTTGAGAGGAACATCCCTTTTACCCCCTCCCAAGAGGGTCTGTCAGACCCTTGCACCTCAGAGAGATTCAGGCAGACTTCTTCTAACTTTTTCCTCTCAGATACTGGCCTTTCTACAAACACTTCCTTGACATTTTAGAAAGTGTGGTCCTTCATGTAGAAGTGCTACCTTAATATACGTTTAGACTGGCTTGTGCCCATAAGGCAGCCGTCATCCTCTCATGTGCATGGGGATGCCCTCACTTAAAGGTAGGAGATGTCACCAAGACTGCAGCAGTGCTCTAACATGGCGCCTGCATTCAGAGCTTCAGTGTAGGCCAAAGAGCCTCTTCTGAATCATAACGCCTGCTCGGAGCACATATAAGCGATGCAAAAGTTCAGAGTTGTTATGCTGCCCACTTCGTGGGGTTGCAGTGCAAATGCAAAAAAAAAGGATGTTTTCACGATGCTGCTTTTCATGGTAAGGGGTTCTTGGCTTGATGATTCTGCTAGAGAGAATTCGTGGTGTTGAAGACAGTCAAGAAAGTGACATAAGCATCAATACAATGAGTTGCTGGTTTGAAAAGTGCAGTTTCACTGCTTTGAAATACTGTGACAAGCTAAGCAAAATTCTAGATATGACTACCACGTTTAAATGAAATCCGTGCCACGTCCCTGAGTTTTTTTACACAAAGGATAGATTTCCAAGAGAAGAAGTCGTTTATAGAATAATATGTTGTTGAACAGTAAGGCTCAGCAGAGGTTTAAAGTAGTTTCTTCCATACCATCCTTTAATAACCGTACTGCTTTCTCCTTGCTTTGACAATTTTACTGAATTGAGGAGGGTGGTTTATTTAGAATTATCATTATTATTATTTTTATTATTATTATTATTAGTTAAAAAAATGCTAGTATTATTTGCACAATGTAACTCCTACAAATTGTAAGCAACACATTTTCTAAGACAGTAAATAAAGTACATAAAAATACATATTAAAATAGACACAATAGTCAATCTAATATTAAAAATTGAAAACGAATTGACATAGACCCTTTTAAATAAATATCCCTAATTAAGTTGCCCTTACTGTTATCGGTAAATGACAACATTTAAACCATATAACACTAAAGTAAGTTTCCTATTATGAAACTGAAACCAGTCATTTGGCAGGCCAGACATTTCTTGTTTGCCTTGAGAAAAAAATCACCCCCATCCACCCCACTGGTTAATTATGTTGATTGCAAACCAAATATAACCTCACATCCCCGAAATCCCCAGTAATTACTTAAGATTTAGTTGTTTTCCCTTCTGGCATCCCTTCACCGGAATGCCACCACCAGCCTCAATCTAAGAACTGCCACAGCTCAGAGCTTCTTCAAAATAGGTCTTCAAACAAACTCTTTAAATCAAAGTTCCCACCCTCTTTGCAACAAATCCCCTCAGTTTATATGTCTTGTCCTAGGTATATTATAACCACTTACTAGGTTTTAACTTTTAAAGTTTAATGCAACTGCTGCAATAATACTGTAACGCTAACTGCGCCAATGCACAAGAAACAACAGTTAACAGTTCCAAAGCACATGTCTTCAGTTTCTTAAAGCAGTTTTTTTCATGGGATTCATAAAAAGCCCATAACCTAATCAATGGACCTTTTAACCTTCATGTGCAGGACTGTCCCTAAAGAGATGAATTTGCAATTGTTGTTAGACCTGACAGCTTTAGGATAGAATTCCTCCAAATGTTTGCCTTACTCCTCCATTTTTACTGATCCAATTTTTGTTTGACTTAGAAATCTGTGCACTTTACTACTGCTCACTAGTGCTAATGTATGTGTGCTCTCTCCTCTAAACATGGTAAAATTGACTTACACCCAATTTACATATTTAGTGTATTTGTAAGTCCAGACTAAAGTGGTTCTGCATGTACCCAGGGCCTGTAAATTAAGTGCTACTAGTGGGCTTTCAGCACTGATTGTGCCACCCACTTAAGTAGCCCTAGAAACATGTAGCAGGCCTGCCACTGCAGCCTGTGTGTGCAGTCTGAACTGCCATTTTGATCTAGCAAAATAAACCTTTTGCCAGGCCCAAACCTGCCTTTTTAATACATTTAAGTCACCCCTAGGGTAGGCCCTTGACAGCTGAGAACAGGTGCGGTGTATTTAAAAAGTCGGACATGTAAATGTAACTTTCACATGTTCTGGTAGTAAAAAACTCATAAATGTATTTTTCATTTAGCAAGGCCTGCTTCTCCCATAAGATAACATTGGGTTCCCTTATTACATTTAATAAGTGGTAACTTTCAATTTAGAGCTGATGGAAATGTTGTGTTTGGTGTCTATGAAATTATAACTTAAAACCCTCTTTAATGGTAAAGTCGATTTTAAGTCACAAGTCAGAAAATGCTACTTGTAGAAAGTCTGCAATTTATGGTCCCAACCATTTGATGCCTGCTGCCTGTATCCCGGGACATATGCCGAGGTGTAGCTGGCAGTTGGTCTTTGTGTATTGCTCCCAGTAAGTGAGCCAAAGGGAAAATAGGTTTTGGAAGGATGGGCCATCTATAACTTGATGATGTGGAGGGGCTGTCACCTACCACACTTGACATCACAAAGACCATGCCTGAGCACACTCACAAAGTGTTGGACACTAGTCTTTTGTGACCCCAGACAAGCTGGGGCCAAGACACGGAGTCATAAAACTCCAAATGCATCTGGAGGTGAAAACCTCGAGATTCTTCTCTTACTTCAAAGCTGATACCAGGTATACATAATGGCATGTTAGACCTGTCAGCCTTAGGGCTCCACCAAACTCTGTGTCTTACTCCTCCTTAATTTTCTGATCTACATATTGCTGACCTTAGGACTCTGTGCACTTTACCAGTTCCAAAGTGCATGTGATCACTCCTTAAAACTTGAGAACATTGACTTAGCCCCAATTGGCATATTGAATTTACTTCTAAGTCCCTAGTAAAGTGGTACTATGTGTACCCAGGGTAGGTAAATTGAATGCTACTAAGCGGCTTGCAGCACTTGTTGTGCCACCCACTGAAGTAGCCGTGCACATCTGTCTTAGGCCTTTCATTGCAGCCTATGTGTGGAGTTTTAAATTGCAATTTCAACCTGGCAAAATAAACCTTTTGTCAGGCTCAAACATGCCTTCTTAATACATAAAAGGTACCCCTAGGTTAGGTCCTGCATAGCCCACATGGCAGGGTACAATCTATTTAAAAAGCAGGACATGAAATGTAAAGTTTTACATGTCCTGTTAGTAAAAAACTCCTAAATGCATTTTTCACAACTCCGAGGCCTGCTCCTCCAATAGAATAACATTGGAGTCACCACATTACATTTGATGAACCATAACTTCCAAAGGAAACAGGTAAAGAGTTCATGTTTGGTGTATTTGGAATTGTAATGAAAAATTCTCTTCTACGGTGAAGTTATATTTGTGGTTACAATTTTGAAAATGCCACTTTTAGAAACTTGACATTTTCATGCCTTAGCTGTTTAGTGCCTTCAGCCTGTCTCTGATTCACATGACTGGGTGTAGTTTGCAGGTGGCCTTTTTGTATTCCTCCCAGACAGCCACACACAATAGAAAGCTTAGGTGCTTCTGAATGGGCCACCACTGGCAGGTTGGGAGGGCAGAGTTAGGCACAGACCCACTTACACCTAAATAGGCTATGTCCTACCTTCACACAAAGGATTGCATACCCCTTTAGTTAGTTTGGGGCCAGGGCAGAGGAGGCAGGAAACCTGTGCACTGCAATGGGAATCCTTTAGAATCTTCTCCCACTTCTTAGGAGGCACCAGTTATAAATATTGGACCTCAGACACCAGCCCTTCAGTACACTACTGGACCTGTGGATACTACAGAGGAAAGACTGCTCTGCTGCATGCTGTCCTGCTTCCTGAGAAGGAAGATTGGGCATGTACCCTTCATCCCAGGTTGAAGTAACTCCAAAGGCAGCCAGCGGACCTAACAAGCTCCAGAGGCTCCCTGCAACTGTCCAGCTGACCTGATGCCTGGTACTGAACTGGACCTGCCTCCGCCCTGCTAGCCTCTTGTGAAGTGAGATCTTGTCTCCCAAGTGGTTCCCCCCAGTTCCTGGACCCTTGGAGTGGCTCAGTTGAACCCCCAGAAGTTGTGGGCTCTTTATGAAAAAGCCAATACACGCTAAAAACTTGCCACCTATACCTGCCGCCAACACGAAGTTCCAGCAGACTGGCTCATCACGCTAGAGCACCAATAGGCGTAGTGACCACCAAAGTGAAGCTCCAACCCCAACCCTCTGTAACACAATAGGATCTTCGCGCTACTGCAAAGACTGTCTGCGATGCCCGGCTGGATCTTCATGCCACTTGGACAGAAGCTCACAAAACTCTCCCTGCTATCTGTGGCTCCTTCCACCGTAAACTGAACTGTTGAAGTTGGACTGAGAAGGTAACTCTTTCAGTGGGACTAACCTGGTCTCTGCATCCGACCCATGCTCCATCATGGTCAGTCTGATCTCGTGACTTTTCCATGTTCTCGCTCGACCACATAGCCACGGGTGGTGCTTTGGGCTTTTTGGCTCTATTTTCACTTAGACCTTTAAAATTGCCTATCTCTGTTTCTATTAATTCGATTATTATCATTGTGGTCTTGTTTTGTTTATTACATCTTATTCTATTGTACTAAATTGGAGTAGGATTTCTTTGTGTTGTGGTTTTTCTTTGATAATGTTTGAACTGTTTCACAAATACTTTACACATTCCCTTAAGCCTGACTGTTCTGTGCAATGCTACCAGAGTGTTGAGCACAGGTTAATTTGGGATTTGCTTGTGAGTTCACCCTGACAAAAATTATGCTTGCTGCTTGAGTACAGTTTCACCCCCTTCAACCAGTAAACCATTTTTTATATGGACCCTCAGACCCAACTCTTCAATACACCTCTGGATCTGTGGAAGACTCAGGAGGACTGCTGTGCTACTCTCCCAGGAGGCCTTATGCTCTGTTGCCCTGCTGCCCTGCTGTCCTGCTTCCCGCTGGTTGAGTGAAAGGCCTGGACCAGCATCTTGATCCAAGGACCACAAGAGTGACTCCAAGGTCTACTTGGCTGGCTCCTGATCGGAACCCCCGGCAGCCACGGCCCGAATAGGGCGTGCTACCGGGCGGTGACGTGGGGCGGGGGAGGGGTAGGGTGGGGGGTTGTAAAATTCAGCAAACGGACGATTTCAGGTAACGGAAAAAATAAATAAAAAGAATTTTGTTGCGCGCGCTGCATTGCATTTGGCAATGCAGCGCGCGCAACGAAATTCATTTTTTTTTTCCGTTACTTACCTGAAATCGTCCGTTTGCCGAACTTTACAAGCTCCAACCCTGCCCCCCCCCCCCCCACGTCACCGCCCGGTGTCACGCCCTATACAGGCCGTGACTGACCTCAGGGACAGAAAAGTCTCCAACCACCTTGAACTCAGCACTTGGACTCTGTCTGTTGTGAGTCCTTCCCCCCCCCCCAAGTGGTGCCACCCCACTCCTTCACCCTTGAAAATGGCCCTGAAGGTGCTTTACAGGCCCATCCATGGTCCTGTAAGCAGAACTGATGCAGTGCAATATATCTTCTTGCCTCAACTTTGGAACCACCACAGTGTGACTCATCCCCGATGGCAGATGTTCCATCGCAGCCCGAAGCCTCACCTGGACCACTTATGCATGAATCATCCTCAATACAGTAATTCATTTCACAGACCCTCATTGCTGGCATTCTCACAGATGTTGCAGGACTCCACATCACAACATCTCTAGTGTGTGGCTCATTTCGATGCAGGACTTCGCAACGCAATCCCCTCGACAACAGTGCAGTACTCCACATCGTAGCCCCACAGATTCTTGGACCTGCAGCTACTCATACTTGATGCAGGATTTCGCAACACTCCATAAACCAGCATTTAAGGTACTTTGTTCAGATGGCCTAACTCGATGCCTGTCTCCAGCCCTCGCTACATTGCGGTCAGCCTGAATTTCTGACTTTGTCCTGGTCCAGTACAACCAGATTACCATAGTTGGCGGTTTGTGCTTCTAGGCACTATTTTCACTTACAACTTTACATTTGCATATTTCCAATTCCACTCATTGGATTTTAGATTTTTTAAATTTCAACCTCAATAATTTATTAAACTTACTCTATTTTTTCTAAATTAGTGTCGGATTTTCTAGTGCTATGTTCTCACTTTGTTACTGTTTGAAGTGCTGCATAAATAGTTTACACATTAACTCTCAGTTAATGCTGGCGGCTTTTGAGCCAAGCAACCTGAGGGTCAAGCACAGGTTTATTTCGGGTTTGCTTGTGTTTCACCCTAACGAAGACTGTGGTTGCTGTTTGCAACATTTATTTTTTCTCCAGCTTGAAAATATTTTTGCTTGGAATTCATTGGAAAGGACTGTGATTCCTACAAAGTTAGAACTTGGTGGGTATCCACGACCTACTGAAGAACCACAACTCTGTAAAAACATCCATGTGCACATCCCTCTCTATCGAAATGTAGGACAGCACAAAATCTGGTATGCTTATATTTTTTTCAGAGTCATAAATTTGTTATGTGGTTGAGAATGTCTGAAGATCCTGATTCTGTCAATCAGAGTCTAACATTTGTGCCCATCGATGGCACATTGTGAGCACCTAAGTTCCAACTAATGTAAAAAATTCTATGTGAACTGGAATTTCTCTTGGACCCCCTCTTTCCATATTTGTGGTTTACTGAACAGTTTGAACACCAGACATGTTTGAGTTGATGAGCAAATTCAATATACAAACATATCTTTGTAGTGTTAATGTTAAATATGGAACTCTACACTTACGTTGGAAAGATAATATACACACATGGAAAGGTAATATGTTATGGTATATTTATAAAGCACATGTACTTCAAGCCTTTTTCCACTCACCCATAACACCACTAAAATAAAACAAATGTACAGAGCTGATATGCCAAATAGGCAGGGAAGTTATTGATTACAACTGTATGATTTCAAAGGTTTCCTTAAAAAACAGCAAATATGATTCTGTCTTTTGATTACACTGAACAGAATTCACCACATCGGAGGAGCTATAAATAGGGGTGAACTCCTTACGTTACTGATTTACCTTGTGACCTTCAAGAAGAAAGTGGCTAAATGAACAAAAAGGGTGAAAGGTTTGCAACTGAGAGAACTTAGGGGCATATTATCAAGCCAGGCGATAAAATTATCGCCGCTTCAGCGGCAGAAAACTGCAGCTAAAACGGCGATAATGGGCTTGATATTATGCTCTATGGAATTCCAATTGAATCCCATGTTAGATGTCCTTCACATTTAACATGTGCTTCAATTGGAATTCCATAGAGCATATTATCAAGCCCATTATCGCGGTTTTAGCGGCAGTTTTCTGCCGCTAAAGCTGCAATAATTTTATCACCTGGCTTGATAATATGCCCCCAAGAAGCCAAAAACTGAGTCAATTTTTAATAGATAGCTCTATAGCCCTTAGTGATGACTTTGACTTTGACACGTACCCTACTAAGTACTCCGAGTCAGGGTACAGATTTTAATTAGGGTGAAATATGTTCATACGGATATTTTTAATTAGTTACAAATTATGTGAATTGTCACTGTAGGCAAGATATATTAGGTTAGTGCAGTTCAATCTTGTCTCCACCAAAACATTAATTACAAGGAATTGTAGATAGAAACAAATAAATAGCAGTCTGAGATGGATAAAGCAAATGCCTCCTACTTTCGCTTGCCGTAATTTATATATCACGTAAAAGTCTAACAAGACGCCCAAATTCTGAACATATTTCATTGGAGCTAGAGGTGTTGCATTGCTTCATGCCAATGGAATTTCTTTTATCTAAGACATGAGGGAAAGTAAAATCTACACAATCTGCTAAAACTTTCGAAAATGTTGCCAGAGCCTATTGGAGATGGGCTCCAGCCTGATCTAAAAAAGAAGGTTGATAAAATCCATCTTTAAGGAACATCACATTTAAAGTCCTGTTTTCTCTAAAGAATAGTAGCATGTTTTATTTAATCCCTTTAGAAATATCCATTCAGTTAAATATTGTGCCCATGATACCTATTGCAAAGATATGTTAATAAAGGTCTTATCGTAAATGATGTTGTAAGTTGCTGACATTTCTGAAAATCAGTGTTCTGACACCTCAATCTACCAGGCATCGAAGGTCATTCGGTACCAAGAGAAACATTAACCTGTGATCATGACGGAAACCTGCTTTGAAAGAATCTAGTAGTTTTCTGTCCCCTGTCAATTTTTGTAGCCAAACTTTTCCAACACTTTCTATAGATAAATATACATTGGTACAGCAAAAGGGAGATAGGATGTAAGTCATTCATTTAAAATCACAGGACAACTTTTGTACCATCATTACCATCTTCTTAAAAAACTAATCATAAGGATATAACATTAAGAGTCCCTATTTTCATTTGTGTGCTTTGTGAAAATTATTTATTAGACAGGCATGTAAACTCAGAGTAATAAATATCGTTCTACACGCAATTAGTGGCATGAAACCACCTTTTTAATGCTCATATATTTTGTTAGAACCTCACCCACTCTAGTAGTGGCACGCTTCATCATCGCTCCATTTTCTTGTCCATGGTCCATAGGATATAATGATCCTATTACTCTGTGAAGTTTGGACAATCTTTATAAGGTAATAGGATGATTATATCCCATGGTTTACCCCTACCTTTTGGTGTTCCAATCATAACTGAGCAACCACTAATCAAAGGGATGCCATGGTATTTTTAATCAGAGAAGACCCCAATTGAAATTTATATCAAAAGTGTTCTCTTCAAAATGGTCGAGCCCATCCTGTTGTTAGGGACCAGGATGAGAACCGATGATGGAGCATGCCACTACTAAAGTGAATGATGGTCTACAAAAACATTTTGGTTTCTTTTCATTGCATAGG
The DNA here is from genome assembly GCF_964204655.1 of Triturus cristatus. Lineage (NCBI taxonomy): Eukaryota > Metazoa > Chordata > Amphibia > Caudata > Salamandridae > Triturus > Triturus cristatus. The sequence continues at coordinate 1,205,373,679 of NC_140591.1, read as the reverse complement.
GTGACACTCATTGTTTTTCAAAATCAATGTGATTTCCAAATAGATCGGGATACCTTTAGGTGATTGTGGATTTAGAGAAAGGGAGAATGCTATCTCATTTCCTTAAAGAAAATCTCTCTTTCTTCCCCCAAAGGATGGTTTACATCCTACTGGGTTTTGTGGGTACAGATACTCAAAACACATACAAAATTAGAGTTTTGGTGGACCAAAAAAAAAAATATATATTTTTAATATGCAATAAACATAATCATTTTTGCCATTGTGAGATCAAACGAAAGTTTATTTGTTAAGTGTACCAACTTTGCTTTACTAATTTTATGATGCCACAATAATGACACGTCATTGCGCAAGGCTAAATACTGGGCTTGAATTATTATTAAGTGAATCGTTGCTCGAAAATGTAATAACTGACGTTTACTGCATTTTTCCAATATAAGGAAGATTTTCATCGACCCTTATAGTCTGACAGGATGAGCAAACACACTAATATTTCAAACTCTTATTATAGTGTGCACACTGATCTCAATAGATTGAAAGCACCCCATGTAAGTGTGGAGAGTGCTTACATTGTCCCAATGGTTGAAGATTGTAGGTACTAGCGCTCAGTTTAGGGGACTGGGATTTACTTTTCAGAGAAAGAGAAAGAAAAGCAAACAAAGGAGAGAGAAGGAGAAGGGAAAGATATAAAATGAGAAGCATGGCTGAAATATAACCTGTGACAAAGACAGGACATGTAGGGTGGTGGGTAAAAGAGGCAAGAGGTGAAATTAAAATGAGGCAATCTTGATATGTCGCAGTGTTCAGCAGCACCATCTAAGATTACTAAGAAAAAATGGGACCCAGAGCACTTACCCTTTTCAAATGCAGAACTTAGCATGCATTTGTTTATGAATACGAAATATAGACACATATATGCTTTTACAGTCTATGGGCCCGCTGCTAACTCTTACAAATTCACAAGCCACACTAACTTTAGAAGTAGGAACTGCACATGTTGTACATTTTTTAATGTTGTGTTTGGAATGCATATGCACTTAATAATGTGAATCTCTGTTCTATATCTGGTGTGTGACATAGATCAGCTTCCAAACAGAATACATATTTGAGGATTCACATAAAAAGAAATCTGACCCTCTTGCGTTTTTGTAGCAAATATGATCGAAATCTGCAAAAATGAGTTCAAAATAAATGCCTAGGTATGATGAAGCCAGCCTGAAAGAGAAAACCACATTGTTATAATAGATTATAAATATTAATTTAAATGATAAAGATGGGAAACTTTATCATCGCATTTAAAAACAAATATTCTGATAACTAATATATTACTGGATATAAAACTAATTTGTAAACAATAAACATTTATAGAGGAATTAAAAAATGAAAAGAAATCTCACCAGACCTCTGGTTTTGAACTAATGCCATGGTGTATGTAAAGAAGAGGTGGCAATGGAAACTAAGCCCATGTCAGTTAATCTGGCAAAATCAGACACTACGGGGCATATCAGCAACAACCGGCGATAATTATCGCTAAGCGCACTTAGCGCTAGGATAATTATCGCCAGCTAGCGTGGATTTTTATCGCTGCGATAGCGTGCTATTAGCAACGCTTATCTCAAAAGCGATAAAAATCCTAGCGCTAACTGCCAAACGTGAGATTATCGCTGGAAACCCAGGGATAATACCACAAAGTTTCGCGATAGCTTGCTGATAGGGCCTCACATACTTAGCCATGATATCCACCTTCCATAGGATATCATGGCTAAGTCAGTTTCAAAGCAGGCGTAAGGATAGTAGCGATAACAGAGGTTATCGCTACTTTTCTTTTCGCTATGCTGCTTTGCGTGAGGCTTGATAATAGGAGAAATGCCGCTTAGCGACATTTCTTCCGTTATCCTGGGGAGGAACGCCCACTTGGGCGTTAGGAATTCAGGCGCTAAGGCAAGGTTTCACGCGAAAACGTGACCTTGCTGATATAGCGATAAATTTATCGCCGCTTTTCGGCTGAAAACGGCCGCAAAAGCGGCGATAATTTTATATTGCCGCTTGTAGATATGCCCCTACATTCTCAACAATTTTTTCCTGACTTGATTTTGGAGAAATATAATTAAATGCTCCATGATATCTTCAACATTTTATTTCTAGTGTAATTGCTATTTTCTTTGACAAGATAAGAAAAGTGAGCACAATTTACTGTTGGTATTAATACTATCCCCAGGTGGTTGAACGACAAAACACACATTGTCTTTGAAACATAACTTAATTTGATATAGTGAAGAAAATCATAGGTACTTCACACAGTGCACAGTAATGTATAGTATGTAATTGCATGGCTCTGTGAGTTTGCACGGATTTTCAATGCTATTTAATATCTTACAGTGCAAAAAAGAGCGCTCATCCTCTAACACACGCTGGGAGCACAATTTCTATTTGTAAAAAATAACTTACATTTAGACCTTGATTATGAGTATAGATGGTATTTATTGCACATAATAACTAACAATATTAAAGGGTACGTTATTTATTGTGTGTGACAAATAACATCTATTTTGAGTTTGTGGGGAATAACTTGGATTTTTTTTAACACACCAAAGTCTGCATTATATGGTAAATACCGTACAATTTCTCCTGTTAAATTTCAGCAGGTTTAACCTGCCAACATTTTACTAAGACTGAGGAATTCAATGCATTCAATAATTATCAGGTACGTTAAATAAAACTCAACGCATCCCTGACCCCTGCACAAACATGAGTTTACGCTGGGGTCAGAAATTAACGATCCATTCATAATCAGGCCCCTAGTAGCCATTTTGACATTGTATATTTTCATGACCCTGTTATACATAGCAGCCTTATCTATTTTGCATTACACCTGCACAAATGTTCCCACTCTGTGTTTTACATTTTCATGAGCAACATGTTCCACATATGAACATGTGATGTCTGCTGTAGCAGAATTAAAACACAGTGTTCATTGTTAAATGAACTGCAGAATAATTGTGCATGTCAGAGAGGCCCTTAGCCCAGTTCCCCGTGGTTATGTACTTTACAATGATCTGAGGAATTTATTTGTTTCAATGACAGCTCTGTAGTGCATTTGTTGGTAAATAAGATAGCCATGACCGAAGAATACTGCAAGAGTTTTTCATGTAGCCCTCAAAATGTTTCACACACAGGTTCAATCGGTCGGAGATTTAAACTAATGATGTTTTTTCACCAGAATTATTAGGAGGTTTATTGTACCATATCTCAGATTAACAGACGTTCTGTAAAATATTTTCAAGCAATGACTAAAATATTTACATTTTCCACCTGTATATATATCAATATTATTTGCTCATGTAATCAGTATAAATCCATTTTTAGCTGTAGTTTCATGAAAAATAAAGTTGCAACACATGTTTTCCCATTTTTTTTATTTAGGTAAAAAATATGCACTCACTTGGATGTCAGCAAAATTTTACATTACACAAGAGGAAAGCAAAATGTCAAAAATCAAATCTAGTTTAAACTTACAATCGATAAAATGTTTGTCTCAGATTGCAAAAAACCCCTCCGTGCAAAGCACAGTTGATGGAAATAATCCACCTAGATGGACTCAACAGTACAAAACTGATTGCTCTGTGAGGGAACTCTATAAGCAATCATACATTTCATGCAACTGTATATTCAGCAGATCGAATGTTATGGTATCTAACCCTTTTTTTGCATATCTTTTAAACAGTGTACTTGTATGCAACGGTTTTTATTAACTAACCACATAATAAAAATATTTCGTTTTGGAATTTGCTGTAAAATCAGAGCATTTTACAACAGTTTCGTTAAAATGTTATCTGGACCTTTAATTAATGCCTTTAGCATTACACACATTAGTGTTTCAACATCTAAAGAATTAAAGTATGAAGCCCTTCAGAGAAGTGTCAGTTTCCTCATCCTTCCTCACCACAAATGCACTCAGCCTGCTCAGAGCCGTGAAAATGGCGGCAAGTTCATCCTGGAGAAAACCCTGGATCCCTGAAGTCACTTACAGCAGCATCACGAGCTGCAAGATTCTCTTGTTTAGCTGAAGAACTCTGATTTAGAAATACAGGTGGTCTGGAGAGGCGAGGGTACTTTCGGGACAGAAAAGTGAGGAAGGAAATCTCGTAATTGTTCAGTGAAATTAATTTCGCACATCCTTGGACTGGAAGAATTAGGAGCGTGGACGAGCTCGAGGGCCGCCAACACGAGGGGCTGCTAAATAAATCCCGTTTCAGATTTCATAAACAAAAACACAAAAGGAAACACATTTCTTTCTGTCTGCATTTAATACGTAAACATCCGCAAATGCAGAAATCTGAAGCCTTATTCTTGTAGAAACATGTGCACAATAGAATATGCATTTCTATTCTTTACAACAGTGATGAACTGGGGACTCATTTATCATGAACTCTTTTTTCAAAATTACAAATAGAAAAAAAAACTTGCTGTGATGGAACTATGATATAAATTCAAGCATAAAATATCGATTTTGATAGTGTCTGTTTCTAAAACATATGTTGTGCCTGATTCCCGAATTTTCCATGAAGGATGAACTCATGTTGTGTATGCATATATATATTTATATTTACATGTATATCTCTATTTTTATGGATTATGATAAGGGCTCCCGATTTTATGGTATTTGTATTTATATTTTTGTCATTTCCGTCTGTATTTATCCATTTTGATTTTTTGCTAATTTTAACAGTATTTATCCATATTTATTTTAGGTTTTGTGAAAAAAGGAAACTGGAATTTGAATATTTCTGTATTTATTTAACCAGTCAATGTGTGCTCGTGGCTGAACGCCTGACATGTTTCAATGTAATATACATACTCAAATGGTAAAATATGTTCTTGTAAGGAAATATGTGGGGCCATATTATCAAGAACGGGCGTAACATTATCGCCGCTTTAGCGGTAGGAAAACGGGCTTGATAATATGCCTTAGAGAATTCCAATAGAACCCTAGGTTTGATGTCCTTCCCATCAGAACCTGGGCTTCTATTGGAATTCTCTAGGGCATATTACCAAGCCCCTTATCGCCACTTTAGCGGCAGTTTCCTGCCGCTAAAACGGCGATAATGTTATCGCCCGTTCTTGGTAATATGGCCCATAAATTTTAGTACCAAGGTTGTTCAAATCTACTGCTGTTTAAGGCTCTTTACTGAAATTCCTATATTTTTTGTAATCCCCTTGCCTGTCTATCGTTACAGCTATTGGCCTGGCAGTCATAACTGACAGCATTTAGAATAAAAAAAAAAATCAAAAACAATCTGTTCTTATCCACATTTAAAAATAAATAAAGACAGGAAAATAAATGGTTTTCTGTCTGTATTTATCTGTAAAAATGAGTTAAAACGGAAAACAGTGAGCCTTAATTATGATTATTAAGATTCTTCTTTTTATTATTATTAATATAATTATCATCATCATTATACATATTATTATTATTAATATTATGATTCCTAAAAAAAAAAAAAAACAACATCTGTTTATTGATTTTTGACAGGACATAATGCGATTTACTAAAAACCTTTTTACGTATTTGTAAATTAAAACAAAGGCCTGGTATGCATGATTCTTATTGTTATTCTTATTCTTATCCTAAAGAACCTTTTTGTTTTGTACATGCATCCATGGGCGGCATCCTCATCTCTACAATTAATAGTGGCATGTACAAATACATTTGTACATGTTGTACAATATGGGCTGATGAGTTTTGAATTATTGGTGAGATTCTTCTAGCACACACTTTGACCACTGGCCGGGCCCTATTATTGTATTCTGTCAATGGCTATGTCTGTCTATTAACATTCCTCATATTTTCTGATGCATGCTAAAACTAAGCTGCCAAGGGCTCAAGGGGACCTAAGAATTGTGCAACAATTAAAAACTTAGAACCATTAACTGAGATGAGAACGCGTAATAATATATTGATAAATTAAGCACATGAAAAATATTAATTTCACCATAAAAGAGCATTAATTAAAAATATATTAAAATGGTAAATATTTTGCATTTTATAATATAGTTTACAATTATTTTGAATAACTATGTTGTGTGCTAAGAAGGGTTATTGGTGCTATGAATACATTAAATAAAAAAGAGAACTCGACGATAAATAAAGCAACCCCAGAACATGATGTGTGACTCATATTATTCGAAAAGCACATCCAGGAAGTGCATTGGAACACGAGCGTTACAGCAATACTGGGGCTACACAAAACCAGTTACAGGCAGTTGTTGGAATCACAAATCGCATCATATGTTCAAAGTACACACATTTTCGAGAGCTAGTTTGTCATACAAGCAGTGTGCTTTTTTTCGAAATTGAAAGGCATGTAATTCTCTTTTTAACCCTGGTAAAATATCTACATTTTCAAGGACAACATTACAATACACCCCCTGATTTGAAAAGCTTAGCTTAATCTATATATTGTCTCCCTTGTTGCTTTGCGAGCTATGTTTTTGTCGTGTGTGCATGGGTATGAATGTGTTTAGGCCCGTTTATGATTTGTTCTGTTTTATGTTGTGATTATTATTTTAATATATGTTTCTCTATGTATTTTATATTATGTGTACATATCAGATTAGTGGCATTTCCACAAGTGAGACTTGCATATCATCACTTTCAACCATGCACATAGTTTAACCACTTTGATAGTTCTCAGAAATATTGACCTGTTTACAGTTCTAATGTGCACATTATTTTGATAAAATCTACCATATGGGTTACATGATAGTTCAGTGGAATTATCGTGCCTTTTGCATTGGAATATTTTGAAACAATCTTACTCTGATTATTATGTTGAAGGCACAATAGGGATGTACAGCTACTTGTGATCAATTTGGAATCAGTTTGCAGCGAGTGGTTTATTCATTCGTTTTCGCAACGGAAACTGCAGGTGCTGGTGGGTAAAGGAAATAAACTAAAATGGTAGAGAAATTATGGGTCATATTATCAAGAAACGGCGTTAAAATTATTGCTGCTTTAGCGACAAAAAACTGCCGCTAAAGCGGCGATAATGGGCTTGATAATACACTGCTAATAGAAGCCCATGTTGACACCAGAACATGAGCTTCTATGGGAATTCTCTGCGGCATATTATCAAGCCCATTATCCCCACTTTAGCGGCAGTTTTCTGCCGCTAAAGCGGTCATAATTTTAACGCCGTGCTTGATAATATGCCCCTATGCACTTTTGACACAACATGCGAAGGCTCTGTATTTCCTGTACTATTATCGTGACTTGTTGATCAAAGTATTTGAAACTGTACTTCATATGCAAGCCTTCCTTTATATAGAGCTCATATTGCAAACAAAATGCAATGTTCATGCCCTCACTCTTTATGAAACAGATGCAATAAAAGTGTTGCAATCCATTCCATAGAAGAGATTACACATCACATTACCCTTCCCACTACGACAGCGAGGACTGTGAATGTCGTATCTTTTATTAGTTTGAGTATGTTATTTAGTTGCATTTAAATTATGTTTTGCCTTTATGTGTGGTGTGGTTCTTTATTGGTATAAATATTGTGAGACTGTAAGCATTGCATATGATGTGCGATTTATGGTTTGCATGGCATTTGTGTGTGTTGTATAGTGTATATAATTTGTGAATTTCAGTGGTTTTTCGGTTTCAATTTCTATACATAACTGCACTTTAACTGTGTCTTTTTTAGAGTGAGTGTTAGAAATGGGGATTCAGGTTGGCTAGGGTATGCACCTAAGCCATACAGAACCCACCACTCTATTCGGGACAAGTACATTACACACCAAAAATTACCTGTGCTCAGCCACTTGTAGCTTGGCACAGAGCAGGAACGCTTATCATCAGAGGGAATGTGTAAAACATTTGTGCAACACACTCACACAGAAACACAATGAATACACCACCAAAGAGACTCCCAACAGAATCATCTATGGTATATTATACATAAAATCACACCAAAACAACATGAATCATAAATACTGTGCATATTATGCAATTACTGAGATAGTACTTTTTATCTTGGATAATGCAAGAATCAAAACATACATCACAACCCCAGTGCATGCTGAACATACAAGTGTTTTGCAGAGTGCATAATATGCTACAGTTTTAGAAGCGGATGAGTTCCTAATACAACTTTTATGGTACTGTGATGCGGGTGAATATTGGGAAAGCACTTGAGTCTCTCAGTTACAGTGCAATCTTCTTGACCAGTCAATGCATGCCAATCCAGCTGGAGAAAATCATCCGGTCATTTTGGACCGCTGAGCACGCTCACTCAAGGCTGAAGAGTGAACGGGCAATGCAGGATGCACCAGTGATGATGTGTGAGAGTTGCATCAACATAGCTGGTTGAGGACTGCATAGGTTCTAATAGAGTTATTGTGTGGGTGTTGTGAAAGCAAAAGTAGGTGCTTCCCAACTACGAGGAGCGCAGATCGGACAAAGTGGCACCTTACTACAAACAAGGCAGGGACGGCCATTAGCATCCATCGGTGGGCCCCCACAGTACACAGCAACTCTGTTAATAAAGCTGCCGGGGTTCATTTACGACATCCAGAACCAATGCCCCACTCAGGACACCGGGGCTGGGGTTGGGAGTCGCTGTAAATGCCTTTGTCATCATGGTGCTTGATGAGGAGGGCTGCTCAATGCACTTTGCTCAGCTGATGGAGCCACGCTGAGGGTGAGTTTTCAGAGTGTAGTGGGCTATTGAAAGCAGTTCAACAGGCTGACTGCTGCATCCTGGCAGTGTGGGGTATATTGCAGCTAACAAGGCAACTGATTCTTGCATTTCTGGCAGGAAAGCAGTCCCAAGCAGATCGGACTGCTGAGCACAGTCTCAGTTTAGAATCAACCACTGCATGTTCATGGTAGCAGGAGAAATGAAGTTCCTCAACTGTACTGGGTAGGTCAAGCAAGGAGCCCTTTAAAGAACTCTTGGGGGCAGACATGGAGCAGTAGGCAGGCGGCAGGCCAGCAGATAAGGATCCTCAACAAAGTGGCAGTCCCTATAGCAGCCTCACAGGAAATAGACCAGCACAACAAAGCAGGTAGTACTAATGTCAGTTCCTCTTGGAAGCACGGCAGCTCACTGGCAAAGTGCAGCATGTAGAGCCAGCAGCATCTCGTTACAAGTTTCACGCAGGGTCTGGATAGACCAGGGTAATGGAGCAGCAGGCAGCAGGACAACAAGCAGAAAATTATTCTAGTTGAGTCCTTTAACTAGCACAGTGGTTAGCAGGCATCAGGGCAACAAGCAGAAAAGCCGTTGAGATGAACCCTTTAAGTGACACAGCAGTTCTTTTGTCAGAGGTTCAGTTCCTGATCCAAAAGTGCTTTTGCAGCATGGACTCAGAGCCCCTGTACTTATACTCAAAATTGTCTTTGATGAAGAGGTGACTTCAAAAGTAACCCTTAGAAGTACACAAAAATCCCCTTCAACCCAGACCTGGCTCCAGACATCAGTAGTGGGTAAATCAGCCCTTTGTGTGAGGGCTGGACACAACCTATACAAATGTAAAGTGCGAAAGCCCTCTCTCAACCCATGAGGACCATCAGTTTGCAGATGAATGCAGATGTCACCCCTGTCACACCCAGCCCTTCCTGTGTTGTGGCTGTCTGGAATGTATACACTAAGGGGTATATTCACAAGAACAAGTGCTAAACATCGCCCAAAAATGTTAACACAACTTTACACATCGCAGCCTATCGCGGGAAACTAACCCTGTGTCAACGTGGAATTCACAACAAGGTGGCCCCATGCGATAGTTTGCCGAAACTGCGGCCAATGCCCGCGATACAACCACCTCGATGGAGATAAAAACACAAACCCTAACATGAAAAAACCTGCAATGGGCCAAAGCGCGATGAGGAAATCAGCGCTTAGCAGCGCCAGGCCTGCAACAAACACCTGGCAGGCGGGAAAAATCACCATAAAAGTAAAAAAAAACACCAAAACACAAACTGACCAACACCCAAGCACCATGGAGGCAGCTGGAGCAGGCGCAGAGGACGAGCGCAACCCCACAAGCACCCCGGACGACCAGCCTGGGACCTCGGGGACAGGGAAGGGCAAGGACAAGAAGAAGAGGAAGACAAAGTTCAGTCGAACAGGATCATAGTCACTGAGGTGATGGAACATCATCAACAACTGTTCGTCACCTCCAACGTGTCATTGGGCACCAAAAATGGAATATGGTGGGACATCGTGGACAAGGTGAATGCCGTCAGAGAGCACAAGAGGACAATGGACGAGGTCAAGAGACGATGGAATGACATTAAGCGAAAGACCAAGGAGAAACTCGCAGCCAACCAAAAGGCCACAATGCAGACTGGAGGTGGGGGCCACCGCCACAGCTTGTGCTGGATGACATGGAGGAGCTGGTGTTGACACTCATCAGTGTGGATACTGTGGCCGGAGTCGGGGGACCGGACACTGCTCGACAGGACACAACACAACCACAACAGGGGGGTACTGGGGAGACGGGTGGAGATGGCCACGATGGCACACATGCACAATCAAGCAGAGCACAGTGCACACCCTCAATGACTCTGGGTCATCGCTCAGATCTATAGACTGTCACAATGTACAATGCCATGCTGCCTGAATGTCAAGATGTACCATGCGGCCATATACATGTGGACACATTGCAATACACCATCTCCCCTTCAAATTGCAGGGCCACCGTTAACACCCCCTGCAGAGCAGTCCCAGCCACTCTTCACTGATGACGGGGAGAACAACACCAGCATCGACGCACAAGCCCTCCTAGACATCATTGACATCATCTGCAACTCACCACCAGGATCAGGGCTGCCCAGTTGCATCGAGGAGACCGCACCCACCACCCAAACCACCCAGCAGGAGGCACCCACGGCCCGGCAGTCTCCAAAGACCCCCAGGAACAACAGACGGCCTTCCAACGCTGTGTGCTTGAGTGCCAGAGGGAGACGGCTGAGCAGGTGCGTGTGGGGTTCGACCTCATGGCTACCAAACAAGACGCCATCCTTCCGTGTCTAGGCCCGTTCCATGGTCTCCAACGAGCCCTGACTGACATTGCTGGAGTCATGACGTGGAGAGAAGAACACCTGTCCGCTCAGAGGGGCTACAGCAATACCAGCCGTGAGCTGGCACACATGCGGAGGCTCCTAGAGGACATGGTGCGGATGGAGGCAGCAAGGATGGCAGCCACCGCTGCACACCAGCAAAATGTAGCTGGGATCTACCATGCCCTGCAGATCCTCATCATGGCATTGCTGCCACAAGGCGTGGCAATGATGAATGCTGCTGCCCCCACACCATCCACATCTCCACCCCCTGGTGTGTCAGTGCCTCACAGTGCGGCAGGCGTATCCACTCCGGCACCTGATATGTCAGTGGCACACAGTGCAGCCGACAATCCTCCTCCGTCCCCTGATGTGTCAGTGGCACACAGTGCCACAGCCGGTACTGCAACACCCACAGGTGGGGCAGAGCACACATCTGAGGACAAGGACGTGGATGGGTTTGAGTTCAGAAGGAGGTACTAGCATTCATTTCAGCCACCTGGCCTGTTTCTGCTTGGTGCCGCACATGGCCCCATGACCTTCCACTCACCCCCGATACACTCTGATGCACTCACCTTGGACAGTGACATGAACTGCCATATCCTGTTTGATGACCAATGACATGACGAGCAGACTGCGGACAGTACCCTTCCTCTCCCGCAGTACTTGTCCTCCCCGGATGGACTCTGGCTGGCCCTCCACGGGCACATATTGTGTGGTGTGCTTGGCATGGCCCTGTGCCGCTCCAGCTGCAATACTCCACTGGATGTGCAATAAACATCCAGTAACGCACTGCTGTGTTATGTCTTTCATCATTCATGTATGAATGTGTGGATGAATGTTGGGACAGTGATTTCCCTTGCGTCAATGATGCTCATCCTGTGAGATGCCAGTCAGAGGGTGCTACATTGCCTATTGTGTTCTGGGTGCCGTGGACACTACAACAGGGAGTCACGCATCAGTCACTTCCATGTCTGGACATGGACTGAACCACGCCCAGAGCCCACGAGTCATTGTTGCAAGCCCTGCGCTGGTCCAGGTACAGCAGGCCAGACCACTCAGTTTATGCTCCGAGGGGGGCACTCATTGCTACCCATCGCAGGCGTACTCGCTGGTGGTGTGCAAGTCACTGGTCTAGTTGTCAGCATGTCACAGCCACTCCTTGAGGGCAGGTTTGCACACACATCACACCCATCCGGCACAGGTGTCACAGGCCATGTGACTCCACCAACATAAGGGGCCAATGATATCACATTCCCCTCTGCCTGTGGTGACTGGATGAGGGACGCTCCACGGTTCTCAATCATAAAGGGCCCATGAGTTGTTGCGCACACAGTTAGTGGCACCCAAGGTCTTGCGGGCATCACAGGCCTACCACCACGTGGCGCTGACTGGGGTTGCACAGGGTTAGTGGCACCCAAAGCTTTGCGGCCGGCACAGGCACCCTGCCACGGGACAGTGACTTTGGGTGCACTAAAGTTGGGGCACCTTAAGTGTTGAGCGGTTGTGCAGCCTGCGATGATACCCCATCCTGGCGGTCCGGACAGCTCAGGTTTTGTGTGCCCCGCTGGACCACAGTGTAGGCCAGAGCCAGGGGGCAGCGCGAACCTACCGCCACATGGCGTCGCTTCAGGGATCACAGAGTTAGTGGCACCTATTGGGCTGAGCGGGTGTAGAGCCTGCGATGAGACTGGATGCACTGGTGTGTCCTCTGCCATGGAGTAATCAAGACCCAGCACCAAACGAGAGACCTGGTGGCCTGCGGAGCAGGGCTGCATGATGTGGAGGGTACCTTGTCCGTGGGCCCCTGGCTTGTGCCTTGCAGGGGCACGTGGTGGGACCTCTTGTCTGCACGCTGGTGGTGGAAGGTGAGCAGTGAGGCCTGTGTGTGCATGGGCGGGCATGCTCCAATGGGTGGCGGGAGGGGCTGGGGTGCCTCTGCCTGGGTGTGTGCGGGCATGCTCCGATAGGTGGCCTGAGGGGCTGGGGTGTCTCTGTCTGGGTGTGCATGGGCGGGCATGCTCCAATGGGCGGCGGGAGGGGCTGGGGTGCCTCTGCCAGGGTGTGCATGGGCAGGCAGGAGATGTTGTCTTAAGAAATATTGTGTGCTGTGCCAATCATCTATCTGGACTTAGATGTGTGACCTGGTGAACTGCAATACATACCGGCAAGTGGTTGGAGACACACCGATGGCAGCAAGTGAACAGTATGGCCTGGGTGCGCAGGGGCGGTACTCTCTCTCTCCCCCTCTCTTCTTCTCTCTCTCTCTCCCCCTCTCTTCTTCTCTCTCTCTGACCCTCTCCCCCTCTCTTCTTATCTCTCTCCCTCCCTCTCTTCCTCTCTCTCTCCTTCGCTCTCTCTCTGTCCTTTGATGTGCGCAGGACACACCATCTCATTATGATTTTTGTCTTGCAGGCTGTGACCTACAGATTGTCCCGAGGGGAGCCGCCATGTGTCTTCATTTCAGTTCAGTGTTCATTTTAATAAAGTTTCATTTGTTGCTTTGAAAGTGAATTTGTGATGCTCATTTTTGTGACGAAGATTTTTGTGGTCGGGGTGCCGGGGAGGGGGACCTGGGGGTGGTGGCAGCAGGTGTTGTTGCCCTTTCGGCTCTCCGGGCTGCATGTTCAGTTGCCCGGGTGCATCTGTTGTTCTTCAGGTGTGGATCTGGGCTGGGCTCCCTTTTGTGGTGCAAGCTGTCGTCCAACTTTGCACCAGGTCAGAGCAGGTGTTATTTTCCTGCTGCTAATGCGCCTTATCGCCTGTTTTGTGTTCTTATCGCAGATCTGGCTGGTCATTGTGAATGTTGTGGAGTGGTGTTGTCGCGGCTTTTGGCACGGGAACGCCTACTCTGCATCTCAATAGCGATAGTTGCGGAGGTCATCTGTGGCGATGTTTTTTGCGGCTGCTATCGTGGGTAAACTGGTGCTGTGGGATGTTACCACCAGCTTGTGATTGGGGCGATAAGTTTATCGCTTCTTTGGCTGCAATAAAGTGCCGTTTTCTCGGTGATAGATCCTTGAATATGCCCCTAAGTGTAGCTGTCACCCAGGCCTAGACGTGTATTGGAGTCAGGCTGAAAAGCACAAGAGTCATAAGCACAAAAAAATGCCCACTCTCACTTTCTAAAAGTGGCATTTCTAAAATACACTGTAAAATCTAACTACACCAGCAAGCAGGATTTATTGCTATCATTCTAAACATTTTAAACATGGCAACGCAACTCCTTTCTGATCAGGAATTACCACTTAAACATATGTAAGGGAATTCCCACGGCTAGCCTATGAGAGGAGTAGGCCTTACAGCAGTGAGAAACAAAATAGGCAGTTTTTTCACTATCAGGACATGCCACACAATAAAGGCACATGTCCTACCTTTTGCTTGCACAGCACTGTGCCCATACGGCTACCAACGTCCTATGTTAGGGGTGACCTATGCGAAATGAAAGGGGAGTTTTTTTAAATGCCAAGTCAGACTGGCAATAAACTATGCATCTAGGTCCTGCAGTGGCAGGCCTGAGACAGGTTTGAAAGGCTACGTCTGTGGGTAGCGCAAGCAGTGCTATAGGCCCATGTATATGTATATGGAATATCACTTAACAAAGGACTTATAAGTAAATTGAAGATGCAAAGAGGTGTAAACCAATCATACCATGGTTAGAGGAGAGAGCACATGCATATTAGCACTGTTTAGCAGTGGTAAAGTGCCCAGAGTCCTAAAGTCAACAAAAAGAATGTCAGAAAAATAGGCGGAGAAAGGCAAAAAGGTTGGGGATATCTCTGCAGAAAAGGTCAGGTCCCACAGTGAGTTTTTTTTATTTTTTTAACAAAAACTAACATGTTATAGCAAAGTGAACCATAACTTTTACTTTTTTTCAGTGAATTTTTGTTTTTTAATGATATGCCTCATCCAAGAGCTCCTTTTGCCACCGAACCCTCTGCAGGCTTCCAACTCTCATTGCACAAGGTCATAGGCAGTATTTTGCAGGAGTTGACCAGAGAAACTGTCCAGGGGCCAAGCCCTGTGGGAGGCCAAGCAATGCTAGCTCGGTTGGGTGACATGAACTAACCTCCATTCAGGTCATGCACAAAGCCCAAGGCAGGTAGCCAAACTTCACTGCGATTAACCTTCAACAATGCTCCGTAGGGTGTGGCAGCAGTGCCAGGCATCTGACCAAGTCCTGCAAGCAACCCTCTCTAAGTAGCCAACCTACAGTGCTCATGGCCTAAGCAACAGGGATTTGTGGCAAAGTCTAGCCTGCAGTCAAAGCCTTCCTTCTTATACACATTTGTTTTGCATTCCGGAAATAGGAACTGTGGTCCCACCTCAAGCAACATGACCTGGTGCCGCGGGACCATGCAAGATTCACTGATGCATAATGGAACCATAGATCCATTTCCAGGACTGTGATAACAGCACTGATTAATGAAGCTTGTATAAGAATGCAGCACCACGTTGTGGACATTTCCCTGGGACAATGGTTCCTATTTTGGAACAGCAGTATGAGAGGCCTCTCTGTGGTATATGGTCCCTGCTGCTGGATCTGTGGATCTCGTGGAAAAATAAATATTTTTAAAACTTAAAATGCAGGGGATCCCATTGGATGCCCTAAAAAGGGCCAGAGAGTCTGTTAGTGTACATCAGGCCCCCTTATGTGCCATTTTCTGTACTTTTAAGATGCAGGGAAGAGTCTCCACATCCTGTAATGGTCACCACAAACGTTTCTCCTTTATTGTTGTACCAGCCAATTAGATCATTTCAGTACCACAGATCAGTCTTTGGATCTGAATTACGGATTTAGAAAATGTGAGAAAATGCTCACTCAGCCAATCAGAAGCAAGTATTTTCTAAATTTCAATGCAGTGCAGGTCTGCGAATTCTCTGCAAATAAACAGTCCTGAAATCTCTACAATCTAACTTCTTCATTCCTATCCCAGGTATCTATTTAAATGGGAATTTCTCAAAAACGACTGAATGGATTAACACCAAACCAAATAAAGGCACTTCCTTGAGTGAAGTTCTACATTCATGCCAAAATTGGTGAAGTACCGCTCAGCAGATTTTCTGCGTTAGAGAGCAAATACATTGAATGACGAGATAGTTATTCCATGTATTATATATACTCTTCACATTCAATAACCTGATGCATGTTTGCCCATTTATTTGCAGGTGTTGTAACTATAATGCACAATTGCAGCGCTGTGTACACATATAGAAATACAATCCATTAACTGAGGCATGCAAAAACTTGTCTTTTCCCTTATTGCTGTTGTAAACGGGGAAACATATTTTGTGGATCTGATCCCTGATTTGGAAAAACCCCATTTTCTTTAATAATTCATCGGTTGATATTGTACATGATAATCATATCAGTTGGCAGAGTTTAACGTGATTTTGCACCACGGTGTTGTTGTAGAATTAATTCACACCCAGATTTACTAAACTTTGACACAACGCAAAGCAACAAGTAGATCCTGCACTGCATTGTGTCAAAAGGACAGAGCAGAAATGCATGTATAGTAAGATATGGTTCAGTTCTGTTCTCTCATAGTGCTCACAGACACTTCTGGCAGCCTAGTGCCATTGCAAGCAATCTTGTGCCATGATGCAAGGATGCCTCCATTGTGGTCAGAAGATTCTTAGAGGTTTATTTCCCTTTCTATGTGAGGTGGAGAATGCATCACACATGTGAAGAGGAAGTAACGAGGAGAAATAAAGATATTGCTCCTCATTACCACTACGATTGGTAGGAGAACTAAACTGGCACAAAACCATGTTTACTGACTTTAGAAAATACGTGTTTGCATCAAAATACATAGCTGGATACACAGGAATGCCCATAGTCTAACCATGTAATGCCTTCTTGATGCCAGTTAATGCCTAGCGCTGCCTTACTTTTTTTTTCACAAAGCCATACAAATCAGGCTTACGTGGCTGAATACATCTCAGAAAATCTTTTGTGTCAGGCTGTGCCAAAAAAGCAAAGCAACCACAACGGAAAATCTTAGCAAACCTTAGCCTCAATGTATGGTTACAAAATGTAGGGTGTATTGTAGTGGGGGAAGTTCATTGCAAACATGACAAAGCGTCCTTGGTGACAGACAATCACTTTATTCAGCTCTAAAAAAACATACCCTGATGAGGTTTAAAATTTTGCAGATAAAAATTGCATATTGATTATTAAGTCGCATACAGATAACCATAAGATGTGCGGCAAATAAACTAATTGTAAAAAATAACAGAAATCCTCTGATTTGGCTTGTCAGATCATCATGCACTGCTCAATAAAAGACCACCATTTATATGGAAATAGTACATCTCTGAGGAGTACAATGGCCATAGAAAGGCAGATGGCTGCAGAACAAGTGTCTGTATTTGGTCATTTACCATGAGGTGACTAACAATGCACTTTTGATGTATAGTCAGATTCTATTCTTTATAATGAACGCCTAGGTGCTTAATGGCCCTATGTTAAATGTGAAACTTATATTCAGTTCTGATCATTAGAGCACAGCATGGAGCCTACAAGGGTGAAGGTAGGAATTCAGGTCAGAGGATGGCACACAAACATTTATAAGTAGGACTCATGTGGGGTTTGACAGCACTCCAGGCAGCCAGCCTGAAATAAATAAACTTTATTGTTATTGCTTCTACCCTCCTGTGAGCATCACCATGTAAACATACAAGTTTTCCACCCTACTGCTGGTGTTTATTGGGCGATCGGTTGCCCAGGTTATTCCCGCACACTGTGCTGCCTTTGATGTGAAGGCAGGCCACATTTTGTTTTCCTTAGCTTATTTTTTGAGGAATATGTTCTCATGTCTTGCAATTTAGAAATGTGTTCTTGACTGGGTCATTGGTAAGGGTGGGCGGAATTTGCGAAATTGACTTTAGCAAATTATCGCGAAATTGCGCAAAATCTCCGCGAGCATGCAAATCTTTCGCGAAGATGCGGAGATTGCTTTTCCCGCCCGTTCGCGATGTGTTTTTGCCTGCTCGCGGGGAAATATATCTCCAACTTGCCCATGCGGTCGCTAATGGGCGCGGCCATCTTGCTCGCGATGCTTATTTCCTGTTTGCGATCGCAATGACGTGTTCGCGATCGCAAACTCTTGCAGGACAGCGTGACCGGCTACCAACAATCCAACATCTTGTGGCGTGCGCGAACTGATAGGAAAACTCATCGGCAAACGCGGGGACCCGGTAAGTCGCGATCGCGTGCGCGAGAATGCATTTTTAAAGTGCAAACTAGAAAAATACTTCAGTTTCGCGGCAGGTTGCGAAAGTTTTGACATTTTTGCGCTCTCCCCGGAACGCGAAAATATCAAAATATCGCAAATTCCGCAAGCGGAATGAAATTTACCGCCCAGGCCTAGTCATTGGCCCCAATCAGATTATCTGCATGGGTTTTCCTGGGGAAGCTGGGGAGTCCAGTACATCAAGAGATTCCCATTCATACCATGTGTGTCCCACGGTCGTGGAGAATACACATCTGTTGTTAAAATACCCCTCACACACCAAAAGGGCCCTTGGTGTCATGCTTCATCATAGGGGTCTTCCCGCCCCTCTACGGGACGGGGCGTGCTACGACCAGCGTGTACGTGGGAGCACTGTTCTTGGTAAGACTACTATGTGTAGTGCAGGGGTGTGCAAGGAAGGGTCAGGAGTGAGTGGAGAGTGATGTTAAAAAATACCTGGCTCACTGGACTTGGAAAAAAAATTTATTCTGCCATCTAAGCTGGTATTAGTAAAAATGTGGGGATGGAGGGTGTATGCCTCAATGAGCTTGACCTATAAGGAGTATGTAAGACCCAGTGGGGCGGTACCAACTTTTGGAGGCTATTTACCTCCTATGTTTATTTATTTTTTCACCCACCATTTCTCACCACATCACAGTGCATTGTTGGAAGGGATCTTCTTAGGTCCTGACGAAGAAGCTTGGGGTAAGCTTCGAAACATGTCGACACCAGGAGGTCAAGCTCATTGAGGCATACACCCTCCATCCCCACATTTTTACTAATACCAGCTTAGATGGCAGAATAAAAATTTTTTTTCCAAGTCCAGTGAGCCAGGTATTTTTTAACATCACTCTCCACTCACTCCTGACCCTTCCTTGCACACCCCTGCACTACACATAGTAGTCTTACCAAGAACAGTGCTCCCACGTACACGCTGGTCGTAGCACGCCCCGTCCCGTAGAGGGGCGGGAAGACCCCTATGATGAAGCATGACACCAAGGGCCCTTTTGGTGTGTGAGGGGTATTTTAACAACAGATGTGTATTCTCCACGACCGTGGGACACACATGGTATGAATGGGAATCTCTTGATATGTTATACATGCGGGTGGATCCCTTTGTTTAAGTACGCTTTGTTGGGAGGAAGTATCCACCTCCACCACTCGTTGAGTGGAACCTCTCTACTCCCCCCCTTGTTTCTCTTTCCGAGTCCAGTACATCCTCATGGGTCTTGCTGGATTCCACCCGCATGTACCACCTGGAAGACTGCTCCACTCGCTCTCCCATTCTGTCATAAACAGTTCAGGAGGGCAGGCAAGGGTAGAAAAGTTTCCCACTCTGCACTACTGCGTGGGATAGCACACCATGGGCCATATTTATGGGAATTGTCATGTAGTGCAGCGCAGCAAGTCACCTTGCTGCACTGCACTACATGACATGGAAATGGCAGAAATGCACCATATTTATAATAATACAGTGCATCCCTGTCCTTTCCCTTGCACTGGTGGCCTTTTTGGCAACCTAGCACCAATGTAGGCACCCTAACACCATGATGGAAGGGTGCCTGTGTTGCATGCAGGATTGTTTTTGTGCAGGAACTGGCACTTTCCTGCACAAAAATAATCCTGGGAGTCACATTACTCTGTCTATGTGTGCAGCAAAATGCAGCTCACATAGAAAGAGGAAGAAACAAGGAGAATAGAGATATTTCTCCGCGTTATGCCTCCCCTGGGAAGGTGTAAGATGTAGGCACATCCCCAGGTTTACAAGTTCTTGAAAATCTGAGGATTCATTAAAATCCATGGGAGTTGCTTGGGAACACCCACACAATGCCCATGGAACACCTTCCAATGGCAGAGTAACACACTGCAGCAATTTGCGCTGTGTTGAGTTACTCCAGATTTTTTAAACCACTCAGACCCATGCAAAGTGGCTTCACATGACTTAAAAATCTGACTTAGATGTTTGTGTCATGCATGTACCACGCTGTGTGGTGTAAACGTGATGCAGCACTCTCATAACTATGCCCCCAAGTTTCTGCTGGCCTAGGGAAACCTCCTGTTTCATGGGTCACTTCATGTGTGCTCTGGTCCTCAGCAAGTCTAGCTTGATGTGATGCTCCCTGGGTGATGGCTCCCTAGCAACAAAGAGTATTTATTTAAAGCCTTATTATGTATAAAAGTCATGAAGTCATAAGGAGTTGATTTTTAACTGCTCGCCATCTGGTCAGGGACAGCTCAGAGCTTGTCGTCTTGCCCCTTAACTCTTCACAACCTGCTGGTCATGGCATGTTAGCAGTATGCAGACCTACTACTGTGGGCTCCTGGAATTTTCCACGACCTGGGACAGTGCTTAATTTGAGCCAGTGGTTTCCGGTGCTCAGCCCCTTAATCATTAACACCGGTGTTTGGGCACCAGTTAAGGACACATTTATTTTTGGTAGGCACAGGGAGATTGAGTGAGTCACAGGATGCTGAGTCGATGCTAAGACTCAAACCTGGATTCCTAGATCCGAGCTCGGCAGCTCTGGGCATTACACCTCATCCTCTCCCCACTTGTAAGGTTTCATGGCCTCTGTTTTAGGCGGCGCTAACAAGAGAAATGGCCTGGTGGAAGCTGCCTCCTGAAGAGAGCCCCAGAACTTATTTTTTTTACAAATTTACCACTGACCTGGGGTCTTTCTCAGCAGCACCCTTTGGCCCTCAATGCAGGCTCCCCTCTCTGCATGTTCTCCTAAGCCTTTTGCCCTTGTGGCCACCTATACGGTGCATGTGTGCTAGAGGCAGGGAGTCACTCTTTAGGGCTTACCCCCCCCCACAGGACTAGCCCACAGAAGTTCCAGGGAACCCCTCTCCTCCACGGTCTCCAGCATTTCTACCATCTACTATCCCCAAAGGGCCTGGAGACTTCTTCAAGTCTCTGGGTGTTAGCTAGACTCAGAAGTTCTTGACTTCACTTTTCCATCAGTAGTCAGAAGTCCCTGAATCATCTTCTTTCAAAGGAGTCCGGAGTCTTATTTCTTTGAGCTTGACTTTTTCTGGTGTGGTTTCCCAGGTCCCAGAGCTTCTCAAAGTCTCTCCCTTGGGCAGGGATTTTTTAGGGGGTCTCTCCCTTGGGCAGGGTGTTTTAGGTGAAAATGGAATGTTCCAAAAAGATAGCTCCTCTACCCATTCCAAAGAAAACACATAATCACCTGGGGCCGTATGTATCACAATGTTCTTTTGCGAGTCTCAAATAGCGATTTTTTGCAAATAATATTGCGAATCCTACATATTTCTTAATTGTGAATTGCGAATTGCAATTCGCAATTAAGAAATACCTCCCCATTCATTCCTATGGGCCTAGAGGCCCATAGGACTGAATGGGATGACATTCATTTGTGATTCTCAATTAGAGAATCACAAATTGAGAATGCAATTTCAAGGGTGCCAGGGTGTCAAAAGGACACCCTGTTGCACCCCTGAAATGTGCATGTGTGCACATGTGGCACTCATAAATGCCCTAAGGGCATGTATGTGCGCCACATGGAACTTTGAAAAAGGCAAAAAAGTGCATTTCTCAGAGAAATCACAAATTACCACCAACTTGAAGTTGGTGGTAATTTGCGATTCCTTAAGGCCAAATTGCACTTTGTCTGGGCTTCTTACATTGCATTTAAGTAATAGCACTTTGCGATTCCTTAAATGCAATCGCAAAATAGGGAATCGCAAATTTTTCTTTAATACATACCACTGAGCTTAATTGCGATCGCAAACGCAGAAATTCTGTGAATTTCGGCGTTTGCAATCGCAATTTGGAATGATACATATGGCCCTTGATCACTTTCTCAATCCTACTACACAACATATTGGGACTTATCAAAATGGTAAATTCAAGTGGTAAATGGTCACAGCTCTCTAAGAGCCTTAAGGCGCACAACAACTAACACTTTCAAACTTGTTCCTGCCCACTAAAGGTCAAAGGGGCCTCCATAAGAGAATGGAGACAGAAGTCATGCTTCTCCCCAAATATTTCTCTGGTAAGGGGTTTGCTCAGGCTTGTCAGGCGGTGCAACTGTAATTAGCCAATGCAGATTATGTTGCACCCTCTTCCTCTCTCAGGAACATGATTACTCCCCTTCAAATAGGCCTTTGCAGGGGATGCTTTGATGTGCATTCTGCCCAGCATAATAATTAACTTAGCCAAGCAGTGTAGGTCAAGTTCCAAATCTAAAGAGGCCAACTCAGAAAAATATGAGCAAACTATGATAGGGAGTGCAAATGTTCCCAAATTAATTACATACATTTGCATTTGGGATCTTTGTAAGACTAGTGAAGCACACATTATGCCTGTTTCGAGGATAAGCCAATGTGAAACTGTTATTTTGGTGCAGCATTTTTCTGCAATGTAAATACATTTAAGGTCTGTGTTGAAATACTAAACACATACACAAAAGTAAAAAAGAAATGCGAGTAATCTTTTGAATGCCCAATTAAATTACAAGGCATGCACATGTCATAATTAATTTATTAAAGGTCCCATTTACAATAGTCTAACTGTTTGCAAGCTAAGTTATATGTTAGTCCCACTCGCTCATCCTGCACATGGATGCACATGCATGTCCACACATGATCCACTCTCAACAGCCAAGAGCCTTTTACCTAAGCTGGAACAGAGTGAACCTTGTTTTAAAAGGTGGACCCTGGCAGTTAGATCTCAAATTAAATTTTACCAGAGCATACAATGAGTGAGACTCAGTTAATGTGACTCACTCACAGCAGAGATCCAAAACTAGGTGTTTAAAAAGCAAACAATCAAGGGGGGAGGGGCATAAAAGGTGAGAACCCCATTATTTACTGGTGTGGAGGCTCCCACTTGTAATGTCCAAGCAAAAACTGCAAGTCACAGAGCAGAAGGAGGGGGAAATTAGGTGCCTTATTTGGTTTGAGCTGTCACACTTGCCATGATTATGAAACTTCTTACCCCAATCTATGTGGTGTATTATTGACATCTGTATGGACATTTAGCAGATCATCTGTACCAAGTGAAAATATCACTGCCAATACTGATAGGCACACCTATATGCATGCTGTTGGGAGAACAGGCCTCTAAGATCAGCAGAACTTAGGAATCTGATTGTACCTAAGACAAAGAAGATCAAGTGTGATTGAAAGAGTTTTGCATGTAACACTGTACAACTCTGAAACACTCTTCCAACTTCTCTCAAGAGAGAGACAATCTTACTAAAATTCAGCAAGAACCTAAAAACTTGGTTCTTTAGAACATAACTATTCATTTCTTCCCAATAAACAGGTGTTTCAGGTAGCGCTTAGACTCCGCAGGGTATTCTCGAGATTTATGAATTATTTCATTCATTCATTCATTCATTCAAAGATGTGAGTGGGTTGCATTTTGCACTATTTGCAGAATCCTCTGAGCCTATGATCTTGGTCACATGTCAGCCAAATGTAGCGTCATAGTCCTGTTTTTGCCATTGTGACTTGTTGTGACAATGAGAGAGATATGGTGAATTGTGCAATGCAGAGGTTTACTCTGCTTCATTTTCTGGAGTATCAAACCCACTCTGATATCTCAGCAGGTAAGGAAAGATAAGCAAGTAGTGGAGCCTGCCATCCTGGTAGAAACTGAAACTGAATTGTGGTCTAGAATTGTGAAGTCAGTACTACTGTATATTACAGTATAAATAGTAAATGGTTAGAAGTCTTCTATTAAAACGCGCTTTTTGGCATCGGAACATATCTATAAGAAGAACATAATTCAGGGATTTTCATGTGAAAATCAGTGTCTCCATAGCATAATGGTATTTCATCACTGTAACTCAGTAAACATATTAGCTTTGCGTTTTTAAGTAGGGATTTGTCATGCAGTATTGGACACTGGTGATGCTCCCTGTAGGCAGGTAGTGGCAGAAGATTTAAAAGGCCCAAGCGACTAGCTACTCGGATTGCCACTATTTTAACTTAGAAAATCATTTACACGTGGCAGGAACACACTTTTCTGAATTGGAGAGAAATAACACTCATCAGCCAGACTAGCTGAGGCTTCATGGGAAACTAAGCTCATATCTTAGCAGGATGTCAAATTTCTAATGAGACAGTATTGGCACTTTTGGTCAGTGCTGTAGTATTTTAAGTGATAAACACAAGGAGAGGAGAGACCCAGTTATTTGTGACAGTGTCTGTCTTGCCTGTATCCGAGACACGTGTGCATAATGTACCCAGGTAAATTGGGGCTTGCTTCACAATTTCTCAGATAGTAAACTTCCTCTGAGATGGTGTGAAAAATGAAACTATTATATATATATATATATATATATATATATATATATATATATATATATATATATATATATATATATATATATATATATATTCACTGAAAAAACCATAGGTTTCACACACGTTATAGTTAGGAATTAGCATTTAAAAAACCTTAGAAATTCAGTGAAAAAACCATAGGTTTCACACATGTTATAGTTAGCTGGACATTTTACTCGTAAAAAACCAATGAAATTGCCCCGTTATAGTTAGTTCAGCTAACTATAACTCGCGCGCCCGCAATGCACTGCTGATGACGTCACATATTACATCACTCATGACATGGTCAGTGACATCACTCATGACATCACTGATGACATCTCAAATGACATCACTGATGACATCACTGATGACATCATCCAGTGAATGTGTGTTTTTCTGAAAATTAAATATGTTTTATATATGTATATCTCAAGGTTGATAGAAGAATAAATGGGTATATTACTGTCTAAATGGATGATTTCTTTTTGAAAAATTGATTGTGTAACTGACTGATTAAGTGTATCATAGTGAATACATGGCTTAGTGAGTAATATTTAAATATGTAAATATCTGTATCATTTTTTCACTTTGTGTATAAGTGGCTGCATGGGTTGGTGAGTAGCTAAATGGGTGTCTATATAGGTTATTAGTTGGTTTTTTTGAGTATTAGTCTGAGTGTCTGCATGGTTTGGTGGGGGGTATGACGTAGTGCATAGGTGCATGAATGAGTGACTCACTGTTTGTATGTGTTGAACAGAGCATGTGTGCAGGACTGCATGGGTGGATGCGTGTGTGTATTGGTGTGTTAGTGAGTGAATGACTGTCTCAATAGTGTCTTTATGAGTAACTACATATGTTTTAAACTAGTATATGTGACTATTGGTGTATATATGTGAGTATATGTGAGAGGGAGAGATTGAAAGAGTTCCTGTATGAATAAGTATGTGTTTCTATAAGTGATTGTTTAAAAGACTAAGTATGTGTAAGTTTCCGTAGAAGTAAGTGTGGTGGTGTGTGTATAACTGTATATGCAGGTGAATGTATGTTTGATTCTTTATTAGCATGAGTGACTATGTGTGTGAGTAACTCTATGGATGAGTGGCATTATGTAACAGGATGTATAGGTGTATGAGTACATATGATGAGTGAGTACATGTATGAGTGACTGTATAGGACTGTTGGTGAATGAGTGGATGTGTATGTTGATCTTAGAATTACTGAAGAGGTTGTTGTAACTGGTATTGGTATGTCCATTGTTTTGAAAATTTTAGTCTCTATTTTTGAATGTGTGTATCAAAGCTTATATTAAGGTGAGAGGAGGTCTGCCACTCTATCACAAGGATGATGTCATCAGTGATGTCATCAGTGATGTCATTTGAGATGTCATCAGTGATGTCATGAGTGATGTCACTGACCATGTCATGAGTGATGTAATATGTGACGTCATCAGCAGTGCATTGCGGGCGCGCGAGTTATAGTTAGCTGAACTAACTATAACGGGGCAATTTCATTGGTTTTTTACGAGTAAAATGTCCAGCTAACTATAACATGTGTGAAACCTATGGTTTTTTCACTGAATTTCTAAGGTTTTTTAAATGCTAATTCCTAACTATAACGTGTGTGAAACCTATGGTTTTTTCAGTGAATTTCTAAGGTTTTTTAAATGCTAATTCCTAACTATAACGTGTGTGAAACCCATGGTTTTTTCAGTGAATTTGCAAGGTTTTTTAAATGCTATTTTTTTTTTTTATTCTTCATTTTTTTCAAACATATTTTTAATTTAATTTTCTTACCTTTTATAAAGACTATGCTTAAATTTTTAAAATCATTAAATATTTATTTTATATACATTTTTTAAAATAAACATGTAAAATTTATTTCCAGATATTTTTTTTTTTTTTTTTTTTTTTTTTTTTTTATAGTTCGCGTACCGTAAGCTCACGGTAAGCGTACGGTTTACGCAACGCCCGTAATCTATCTACGCTGCTTGCGTATAGTTACGTACTTTGCGTAGCCGCGCGTACTGCGCGTGGGTCGCGTGCGCGCTTACGCCACACGCGCACGTTACGCGGAAGTGCCGGGGAGTGACTGTTATGCGCATGCGCGCAAGCGCGTGTCTTTTTTACGTGCATGCGTACTTTTTGCCGTAAGCGCACCGTAAGCGTACCGTAAGCGTACGGTAGGTCATGTGATCATGAAACACAACTTTTGATTGGTTGAAAGTACTTTCAGTTCTAGAACTCTCCTACACCACACCCATTCCCCTCATTTCTGCTTGTGATCCCTTGGGAGAAGGAGCTGGTTTGTCTTTGGGATACGATGGCAGAACAGCAGAGCTCTTCTGAGAGTGAGGCTAGCACCAGCAGCACTGTCTTGAGGCAGAGAGCGAGGAAAGTAAAGCCTTCTTATGTTTGGGATTATTTTACTTTTCCAGAAGGCCAGCAAAAGGTGAATGCACCCTTAGTTACTTGCAAGCTGTGTAAGCGTGTACTTTCTAGAGGTAATCCTAACAGGAAGTATTCCTTTGGGAATCACACCATGAAGAGACACCTCCAGGATGTACACAGAAGGACACATGGTCATCTTTTTGGAGGTAACTCTTCAGAAAGACGAGCCAGTACATCCACAGCAGCTCAGCCTGGACCATCATCTGCAGGGCTGACTCCTTCTTCTGCAGGTCAGGTGAGCCCTTCATCTGTGGGGAGAGAATCTCCTTTTGCTGGCCCTCTGGAAATGAACCTTCGATTTCGGAAGGTTGATATTCATTGCACATTTTGTAAAGGTCTAATTTGTCATAGGGAGACCAGTGTTTCCCTAGTGAACAACAAAATAGATCAGCACATTTGTAGCTTTGAATGATTTTCCCATGCTTCCTTTCCTCTGTCCCTGCATGAACACAACGGTTCTTTTAAGAGCCAACCTTATCTTTCATCTTTTTTTTACATATGTTTTTTAAAACCTTTTTTTTTTTTTTTTTTACCGTACGCGTACGGTGCGCGTACCTTTTTTTTATTTTTTAAAAAAAACACTAAAAATCAATTATCACATTACAAGGTCCTTGAGAGACTACAATTATTATTATTGACTTACCATACTCACTCAAAAAAATATTTATTCATTTGTTTTTTTAAAAAATAGCTTTGCCAATTTGAAAGCACACTTACTGCTCTTTTTTTTTAGGGCCAAGTGAAAATCTCTTTTTACAATTTGAAATCACTTTTACAGACTGACACATTATGAAACCACTATTTTTGATTTATTTAATTGCACGTGTCCAAGCTGTTTTTTTTTCAGACCACCACCATGTGCATTCTCTGTGACTGCCTACACTCCACCAAGGGCAACCAGCCTTAGTGATGCTGAATGTATTTGCATTACAGACTTAAACCTGAAAACCCCACTGGCTTGTAAATACTGTGCATGACTATACACGGCAAGGACATGGGTGTGTGCTAAGCCTCTGCTTCTTCCCCCAAAAATTCGCTCCCCCTTTCCATCTAATGCAACTGTGAAATCACCAGAGCAAGACGCAATAAATCTCTGCCTATAATTCTTCTATGCACACAGAGTCATGTTTTCACATTAGTGCCAAAACGAAATTTCTTTGCCAATTTGAAAGCACACTTACTGCTCTTTTTTTTTCGGGCCAAGTGAAAATATCTTTTTACAATTTGAAATCACTTTTACAGACTGACAGATTATGAAACCACTATTTTTGATTTATTTAATTGCACGTGTCCAAGCTGTTTTTTTTTCAGACCACCACCATGTGCATTCTCTGTGACTGCCTACACTCCACCAAGGGCAACCAGCCTTAGTGATGCTGAATGTATTTGCATTACAGACTTAAACCTGAAAACCCCACTGGCTTGTAAATACTGTGCATGACTATACACGGCAAGGACATGGGTGTGTGCTAAGCCTCTGCTTCTTCCCCCAATAATTCGCTCCCCCTTTCCATCTAATGCAACTGTGAAATCACCAGAGCAAGACGCAATAAATCTCTGCCTATAATTCTTCTATGCACACAGAGTCATGTTTTCACATTAGTGCCAAAACGAAATTTCTTTGCCAATTTCAAAGCACACTTACTGCTCTTTTTTTTTCGGGCCAAGTGAAAATCTCTTTTTACAATTTGAAATCACTTTTACAGACTGACACATTATGAAACCACTATTTTTGATTTATTTAATTGCACGTGTCCAAGCTGTTTTTTTTTCAGACCACCACCATGTGCATTCTCTGTGACTGCCTACACTCCAGCAAGGGCAACCAGCCTTAGTGATGCTGAATGTATTTGCATTACAGACTTAAACCTGAAAACCCCACTGGCTTCTAAATACTGTGCATGACTATACACGGCAAGCACATGGGTGTGTGCTAAGACTCTGCTTCTTCCCCCAAAAATTCGCTCCCCCTTTCCATCTAATGCAACTGTGAAATCACCAGAGCAAGACGCAATAAATCTCTGCCTATAATTCTTCTATGCACACAGAGTCATGTTTTCACATTAGTGCCAAAACGAAATTTCTTTGCCAATTTGAAAGCACACTTACTGCTCTTTTTTTTTCGGGCCAAGTGAAAATCTCTTTTTACAATTTGAAATCACTTTTACAGACTGACACATTATGAAACCACTATTTTTGATTTATTTAATTGCACGTGTCCAAGCTGTTTTTTTTTCAGACCACCACCATGTGCATTCTCTGTGACTGCCTACACTCCACCAAGGGCAACCAGCCTTAGTGATGCTGAATGTATTTGCATTACAGACTTAAACCTGAAAACCCCACTGGCTTGTAAATACTGTGCATGACTATACACGGCAAGGACATGGGTGTGTGCTAAGCCTCTGCTTCTTCCCCCAAAAATTCGCTCCCCCTTTCCATCTAATGCAACTGTGAAATCACCAGAGCAAGACGCAATAAATCTCTGCCTATAATTCTTCTATGCACACAGAGTCATGTTTTCACATTAGTGCCAAAACGAAATTTCTTTGCCAATTTGAAAGCACACTTACTGCTCTTTTTTTTTCGGGCCAAGTGAAAATCTCTTTTTACAATTTGAAATCACTTTTACAGACTGACACATTATGAAACCACTATTTTTGATTTATTTAATTGCACGTGTCCAAGCTGCTTTTTTTTCAGACCACCACCATGTGCATTCTCTGTGACTGCCTACACTCCAGCAAGGGCAACCAGCCTTAGTGATGCTGAATGTATTTGCATTACAGACTTAAACCTGAAAACCCCACTGGCTTGTAAATACTGTGCATGACTATACACGGCAAGGACATGGGTGTGTGCTAAGCCTCTGCTTCTTCCCCCAAAAATTCGCTCCCCCTTTCCATCTAATGCAACTGTGAAATCACCAGAGCAAGACGCAATAAATCTCTGCCTATAATTCTTCTATGCACACAGAGTCATGTTTTCACATTAGTGCCAAAACGAAATTTCTTTGCCAATTTCAAAGCACACTTACTGCTCTTTTTTTTTCGGGCCAAGTGAAAATCTCTTTTTACAATTTGAAATCACTTTTACAGACTGACACATTATGCACTATTTTTGATTTATTTAATTGCACGTGTCCAAGCTGTTTTTTTTTCAGACCACCACCATGTGCATTCTCTGTGACTGCCTACACTCCACCAAGGGCAACCAGCCTTAGTGATGCTGAATGTATTTGCATTACAGACTGAAACCTGAAAACCCCACTCGCTTGTAAATACTGTGCATGACTATACACGGCAAGGACATGGGTGTGTGCTAAGCCTCTGCTTCTTCCCCCAAAAATTCGCTCCCCCTTTCCATCTAATGCAACTGTGAAATCACCAGAGCAAGACGCAATAAATCTCTGCCTATAATTCTTCTATGCACACAGAGTCATGTTTTCACATTAGTGCCAAAACGAAATTTCTTTGCCAATTTGAAAGCACACTTACTGCTCTTTTTTTTTTTCGGGGCAAGTGTAAATCACTTTTACACACTGACACATTAT
This sequence comes from Triturus cristatus, assembly GCF_964204655.1. Lineage (NCBI taxonomy): Eukaryota > Metazoa > Chordata > Amphibia > Caudata > Salamandridae > Triturus > Triturus cristatus. Next base: position 1,205,343,079 of record NC_140591.1, on the reverse strand, counting down.
GAAACCACCATGTGTAACTACAACAAAAACAATTCCCATTTCTATTATTCATTTCTTAAGTTACCACATACATCCCCTCTCAAACTGTAAACTCACCTTTAAAATTAGTTAGTTGTGAAAGAAATGTGACACTCAAACAGCAGATTATCAGAGCCAGGATCTCTGTTCTGTTCACCTCTCTCCTCTCAGCAGAACCAGATAATGGCAAACTTTCCCTCTATTTTTCCACACATATACATGTAAGTTTCAAATCTCAGTGCTTCCCCCTTTTTTTCACATGTATTCACACATTTCTATTGGTTGAAAACCAACCCTTTTCCAAAAGTACCCTGCCCCCAACTTGACTTCTGCCTAGTACCCTTCCCCCAACTTGACTTCTGCCTGCTACCATAGCAACAGCTCATGGAACACTGCTGTGTGCAGTTAGGTCAGAAGTTCGACACACAATGTTTCAATTCCACAGAGCAAGAGTGCTTGACTTTTCAAACCTTACAGCAAATCCATAGTACTGTTCTTTGGTTACACATTTTTTTGTACCAATACAAAACATGCTTCTATTAATTTTCACATACAGCCTAGTTTTTATTCTAGAATGGTATGAAACAGCCAATCAGTTCTTTTTGTTTTAAAAAAATATGTATGCCTCCATTTCCAAACTGTCTTTCTTTTCTTATTGCCATTCTACTGAAAGACACCTCCTGAGTGCATCCAGTTCTCCTTTGAAGATGTTCACAGTGTGGATTGTAGGGCACAGCTATGTCTTCTGGAGTGAAAAGTTTGCAGAGAAAACAGATATGGTGAGAGACCTTGCTTTGCCAAATGTAGACATTAAATGGATTGGTCAGAGAGGGTTAAAGTGGCACCAATTGATGCCATTGGTGAAATCCTTCATTCAAATCCAACACCCTGACCTCATAATAGTGCACTGTGGTGGCAATGACCTAGGCACTTTGACTGGGGTAGGTCTGGAAATGCTTATGAAGGACACCTTTGCACAACTGTTTACACTTTTCCCTAAAACTGCCTTTGTGTTTTCCAACAAATGCCAAAGGCAAAAATGGAACTGGTCCAATCATTTCTGTCCACAGATTGACAAAGCAAGAAAGCACGTCAACAAATCTGTTTCTGCTTTCCTCCGTGACTATGGTATGGGTGCCATTTACCACAACAACTTGCGTTATGACATGCAAGACATTTATAGAGGAGATGGTGTGCACTTCAATGATGAAGGGAACAGAGTCTTCCTCTTGAACCTTAGACTCTGCATCGGTACTTACTTGTAGGTACCACTAAAAAAATGACTTCATAAACACAACAGCTCTTTTTAGAGCTTCCTAATTTCTAAACTCTTAAATCTGCTTTTCATTTATCTTTTTTTTTTTTTTTTTACCGTACGCTTACCGTAAGCTTACCGTACGCGTACCCCGTGATTTTTTTTTAAATCAATAAATGTTTTTTTTGTACTTTTCTGTCCTTCTTTGACTCCCTTACAAATGTTAGGGGGTCTGTAACTCTCCTCATTGCCCCCTTTCCTTGTTTTCACTCTTTTTTTTCAGAGTGAAATACACAAAATGGCGGCCGCCGCTTCCTGGTTTCGACCGATTCGAATGTTTACTAAGATCTAACAGCCAATCAGAATCGCGCTCGCGCACGCCGCCGTACGCTTACCGTAAGCGTACGGTAAGCGTACCGTAAGCGGGCTCAGATATATATATTGATTTAAAGGCTATTTTCTCAGAATCTACTGAACAGATTTACACCAAACCTACAAAAGGCACTTCCTTGACCTGAGGACTACCTCTCTGCCAAATTTCAAGTAATTCTGTTCAGCCGTTCGGGCTGTAGCTCGTTCTAAAGGTCCTATGGAAAAATGCATGGGAAAAACGCGTTTTGGGACCCCCCTTTTATCTCAGCCCCCGCTTGACGAATCCCCCCGAGACTTTCAGGGTAGGAGCGGAGCGTAGCGCCCCACCTATTTTGAGAAATTCGCGAGGATTCGTCGACCGGCGCCAAAGTTATTCAAAATAGAATGTTGAGGTTTTCCTATGGAAACGTGGTCCTAACTATAACTACCTACTGGCGACCGCCAGTAGGTAATATATATATATATATATATATTACCTACTGGCGGTATCCAGAGTAGGTAGTTATAGTTAGGACCTAGTTACTATAGGAATATGGCAACATTCTATTCGCAATAACTTTGGCGCTGATTGATGAATCTCCTATGTTGAAAGTTTGGGGTGATTCGTTAAGGGGGGGCTGAGACAAAAGGGGGGTCCCAAAACGTGTTTTTTCAATGTTAATTTCCATAGGAAACTTTAGACAAGGCTACATGTCGAACGGGTGAACGGAATTACCCCAAATTTGGCAAGGAGAAGGGTCTTGGTCTAGAAAGCATGTTTATGTTTATTTGGTGTAAATTCGTTCAGTAGTTTTTGAGAAGTATCGAAATGTACAGATATCAATATTTGGGAATTCTGCCATTTGATTGGCTGAGGCGTTACGAGCACGAGCTTGCTGCTGATATGCTGCGTGCGCTGTGAGTGTTTGCAACTAGGAAGTGTTGGCCGCCATTTTGTGATTCTGTTGAAGTGAGTAAGGGGGAAAAAGGGGGAAAAATGTGGGAAAGAGGAGGGTAGGAGCACTGTAACCTCTGTGGGGTGTTTAGGGTGTGCTATAGAGGGGGTGCGAAGCAAACTACTCACACCTACTAGTCTGAAAGTGCTGGGTATGGAAATTAAGTCAGGTATTGCGTAGTCTGATGCTGCTAAGGTGAGCTGCTGCGGGAGTCGGGGATGAAAGCGTGAGCCTAAACTGTGTGTCTTATGGTGTGAAGTCATGCGCCCTGGCCGCTGCAGCACACCTGTGGAAGTAGTGTAAGCATGCTCCCACACTTTTCTACGGTGCGGTGTTGTATCTCGTGCACTCGTAAGGCACACCATTGTAATGCCTATTCGCGCATGTCCTGCTACATTCAAACTACACCATCACAGTGCCGTTTGGAGGTGGTGCATGGCACTTTACAACATCGAGTGCTGCGGCCTTTGTCGCAGGCTACACCACAACACATACACACTTACCGCACTTCCTGTACACAGACTTGTCCGAGACACCCTGTTCCCCTTGCCGGATAGGCACACCCCTGCAATGACCTGTGTACTCCGGACCAGCACATGCCGGTTGTGCATGCAGGAGGATACGTGCGTAGCTACATGTCCAGGCTCACTGCCACTGCTGAGGTGACAGCACTCTGTGATGTTGCAGGGCTCGTGCCTATCATGCTAAGACAATGACCACAGGCCCACACTTGCTCAGATGCGGGTTTGGGGAGCGTTGGCGGTCCTGGAGTTGTTGTGATGAGTCTTGTGGCCCTCATGGGTATCCCTGCATCATGCTCATTGATTCTATGGCACCTGTGGGTGTTCTGGTGTGGCTCTTGGCTGTTTTTCCGTTTCATGGTGCAGGTAGTCATCCTGCTTAACACCAGCAGAAAGCAGGTGTAAAATACCTGGTGCTAACGTGGCTTATCACTGGAATTTTTTTCGCATTGCAGTTGGTGTGAAAGTTGTGATGTGATTTTTTTCGTGTGCAGAACAATATACGAACTGAGCAGTGTATCTCGTCAAGATCCAGCACTTGACGCACTATTCCCAATCAATATAAATACAATGAGAGTTCTTAATTGATTTTGTGTGTACACTGTAAGTGCAGCCACTACCTCAGTGCAATTCAATACAGGATTTTAGTATTTAGAATAAATAGCAAAGGTGCATCTCGTGTCTTTTTGTACGGGAACGGCTAGACTGAATTTCATTATCAGCACTTTAATGGAAGTAAAGTTGAGATAAATCTAACACACTATCCATAAGTTGGTGTAAACTGCAGACATCACCAGTATTCCCACGATAAGTGCCCCAAAATTTAACACCATGGTGGACTCCATCAAATAACGGTAATAAGAACAAGAAAGAGTCACACAGCAGTGAAGAGAACAACCAAAAACATTCTTGTTGTTTTTTTTTAACTTTATTATTGTATAAATATATATGTAAATGATAAACAAAAAACTATTTGCAACATTTATTTTTTTATTAACAAATATTTAGAAATGATAAACTAATAAACAAAATGTAACAAAAATATTAGAACACAAGAAGGCGGAACAGTCCTATGGGGACCATGGATGTTGACGACAGAGCCTGGAAAATAATGCACAAAATAAGGACGTGTGTAATGGGCATATCAAAGGAGAGAGGCACATAGAAACAGAGAAGGAAAAAAAAGCCAGAGAGAAAAAGAGAGGGAAAGAAAGAAAGGGAGAAGGAAGAGAGAGAGTTAGAGAGATAGAAGGAAAAGAAGGAAGAGGGAGAGAGAGAGAGAGAGAGAGAGAGAGAGTAAATAATTACCTGGTGCCACCAGAGTGTGCAGCAGTGGGCACTCCACGTGCCCGTCAAAATATGTCTCTGAGTCCTGAGTAATGAATGGCGGAGACCACATCAGGTGCTTGGCGGATCGCACAGATGTCGCGGAGTCCTGAGTCATCAATGGCGGAGACCACACCAGCTTTTGGGGCTGCTAAGCCTGTGGAAGTTAAGTTTGTGCCACGTGGTGGTAGGCCCCTGATGGCCATATGAGCTTCTGGTGGCACTAACCCTGTGCATCTGAAGTCCGTGCCAAGGGGGTGGTAGGCCCCTGATGGCTATACAGATCAGTGTGCGGCTAACCGTCTGCGCAAATTTTCAAAGACTCTTTATGGTTGAGACACGTGGAGTGTCCGCCATCTAGTCAGCACCGGCAATAAAGGATGTGACGTTGTCGATCTATTATATTTGCGTGGTCATATGGCGTGTGATGCATGTGCCGGATGGGTGTGGTGTGTGTGCAAACCTGCCCTGAGGGAGTGGCCCTGAGATGTTGAGAACTAGACCACTGACCGGCACACCAACAGCGAGTACACCTGCGACAGGTAGCTATGTGGGGCCAATGTCAGAACGTAATCTCAGTGGCGTGGCATGACGTACGACGGAACAGGGCAGGGATAGCTACAATAACGTGGACGGTTTGTAGTACTGCGTCTGTGAGTCGAGCGGACAGGCCCCAGCTTGCCCTCTGCGAGCCTGGGTGTGAACTGTTTATAACTCACACTACATAAGCATTGAAACACCATTTTGTGATTCAGTCCATCAGCTGGCATTTGTCCGAGGCATTTGTGAAAACATATCGGAGTTTTTTCTGTGATAGATACCCCTTTGACGCTGCCTCTCCCCACATCAGCAGGTAATGCACCCTCTTCCCACATTACCATCATACCCCCAACAACCTTATTGGGCCTGGAAGTGTCCCTGTGCGGTTGGACAAAGAAGAATCTTAGTCATGTATAGATTTACATATAAATAAATATATTTAAAGAACAACAAATAAGACTGAAGGGAGTCTGGTGCTGTGGTCGCTGCCATGAAGTTGGGGTCACTGCCATTCAGGACTCAGGACACAGTTACACATGTGGGATCGGCTTGTGTTAAAGAGGGTTAGTGGGACTACGTGTCGCCGGCCTTGCATATCGAAATATGCATCACTGATTGAAGGAAATGTGTGGTGCTGTGGTTGGTGCCACGGACTTGGCGTCACTGCCATTCAGGACTCAGGACACAGTTACACATGTGGGATCGGCTTGTGTTAAAGAGGGTTAGTGGCAGCAGAAGTATTGAGACTGTATGAGCCTGTGATGATGCTTGGTGTGGACGGGCTGCACTGGGAGCAATGTGTCTTGGCTATAGGACTGCGTCATATGGAATCACGACTCCATCTGAATTGTGAGGCCTGCTGATCGTAGTGTAGACCAGAGGTAGCGGTGAGCAAGGGCCCACAGCCACATGCATACGTTGGTGGCCCCACCGCCCTGCATAATGGAGGTTCAGTGGCACCACGTGTCGCTGGCCTTCCATATGCAAATACCCCTCACTAATCGAAGGGAGTGTGGTGCTGTGGTCGCTGTTACGAAGTTCGGCTCACTGACGTTCAGGACTCAGGACACAGTTACACATGTGGGATTGGTTTGTGTTGAACAGGGTTAGTGGCACCACGTGCTGTTGTCCTTGCATATGGAATATGCCTCACTGATGAGAGGGAGTCTGGTGCTGTGGTCACTGCCACAGACTTGGGGTCACTGCCATTCAGGACTCAGGACACAGTTACACATGTGGGATCGGCTTGTGTTCAAGAGGGTTAGTGGGACTACGTGTCGCCAGCCTTGCATATGGAAATATGTCTAACTGATCAAAGAGTATGCTGCTGTGGTCGCTGCCACGGACTTGGGGTCACTGCCATTCAGGACTCAGGACACAGTTACACATGTGGGATCGGCTTGTGTTGGACAGTGTTAGTTGGCACCACGTGTCCAAAATTCAAATTGTGAGGTCTGCTGCCCGCAGTGTAGACTGCTGAGTGTTCATTTGTACTTGAAAATGAATTTGGTCATTGTACTAAAGCTATAACTGATAAAAAAAAAACGTTCAAGAAGAAAGGATACTAAAAGGATATTATGTAGATTTGAGGCCTGTAATAGTTACTTGCCTAGTGGACTCTGTAGTTAATGAATGAAGACATAATTTTCATTGTGAGCCTTTCTGAATGCATTGTAGGCGTATGATGAAAATATGAAATAAGTATAGAATACATTGACGAAGTGTTGTATTTTCTGAGTACAATCTTGTTAGAAATTAGCATTTAAAATTGGAATTGCGAGCTGTACTGCCTGTAGTGTAGACTGCTATTCCATGTTAGTTTGCATTTGAAGATTAATTTGGTCATTGTAGTAAAGCAATAACTGATATGAAAAAAATTCTTGAAGCGAGGATACTAAAAGGATAATATGTAGGGTGTAGGACTGTGATAGTTAGTTGCCTACTGGAGTCTGTAGTTGCATATGGAAATACCCTTCATTGATCAAAGGGAGTGTGGTGCTGTGGTCGCTGCCACAGACTTGAGGTGACTGCTATTCAGGACTCAGGACACAGTTACACATGTGTGATCGACTTGTGTTAAAGAGGGTTAGTGGGACTACGTGTTGCCGGCCTTGCATATCAAAATATGCCTCACTGATCGAAGGGAGTGTGGTGCTGTGGTCGCTGCCACGGACTTGGGGTGACTGACATTCAGGACTCAGAACACAGTTACACATGTGGGATTGGCTTGTGTTGAACAGAGTTGCACCACGTGTCGCCGCCGTTGCATATGGAAATATGCTTAACTAATCAGACGGAGTATGCTGCTGTGGTCGCTGCCATGGACTTGGGGTCACTGCCATTCAGGACTCAGGACACAGTTCCACATGTGGGTTTGTTCGGCTTGTGTTGAACAGAGTTATTGGCACCACGTGTCGCCGCCGTTGCATATGGAAAATGCCTCACTGATCGAAGGGAGTCTGGTGCTGTGGTTGTCTCACGGAGTTAGGGTCACTACCATTCAGGACTTAGGACACAGTTCCACATGTGGGAACGGCTTGTGTTGAAGACGGTTAGTGGCACCATTTGTCGCTGGTCTTCCACAGTGTAGGCCAGAGGTAGCGGTGAGCAAGAGCCCACAGCCACGTGCATGCGTTGGTGGCCCCACCGGCCTGCGTAGTGCAGTTTCAGTGGCACCACGTGTTACCGGTCTTCCATATGGAAATACCCCTCACTGATCGAAGGGAGTCTGGTGCTGTGGTCACTGCAATTCAGGACTCAGGACACACTTACACATGTGGGATCGGCTTGTGTTGAACAGGGTTAGTTGGCACCATATGTCGTCAGTCTTCCACAGTGTAGGCCGGAGGCAGCGGTCAGCAAAGGCCCACAGGCAGGTGACGTTGACTTGAGCTGCACAGATTGGGGGCATGTGGTCTTCTTAACCCATTATTGTGTCTTACACAATTTGCGTAGCTACTAATCTTGAATTGTGAACCATGTAACCCCAGTGTAGGGCGGAGGCAGGGGTCAGGATGGGCGCACAGCTACGTGGCGATGATTTATGGTACAGCAGTGAGTTAGTAGCACCTGAAGCACACAGCGCGTGCACACCGTGCGATGATGCGTGGTCTGGCCGGCCGCACTGGAAGCATAGTGTCTTGCGAACTGGACTGCGACATCTGCAATCACCACTGCATCTGAATTGTGAGCGCTGCTGTCCGCAGTGTAGATCGAAGGCAGTAGTCGGTACAGACATAAGTCTGCGGTGCTGTGCCCCTGGGTTCATAGGGGGCAAGTGTCGAGGAGGACTGCGGTTATGGCGGCAGCCACATGCCAGGGTGAGGGCTGCCGCTGTGACAGACTAGTTGGTCTTCCCTCAAGTGAACCACGCCTAGGGCCTGGCCTATTTATTCATACTGCTACGATGGAGTGGCGTACATTGGAACAGCCCACTCCGCTTCCACTTCCAGGGGGGACAACACAGCTACATGACCGAGATCTTCCCCACTGCCTAAGGTAACATGGTTGCGTCCACTGTGCACTACACTACAAGTATCAACAGTATATCTCCACATGGAGAGGTTTGTGCTTTGCATAGTGAGGTCTGACCAGCACATCAGCGTTACTCTTGGCATTGTGTGCTTTATTGTTGAAGGGTGACTTGTCTCCTTCATATATAGTTGGTTGCCACATCTCCCAACATTCAGCTATTGTGTGGCTGAGGGGCATGGTGTTTTGGGAAGGTCCGTTGTCCTGTTTTGCGCGGCCTTGGTGGTAGTAGGGGGGCTGATGCGGGGGGAGGTTCTAGTGGCGGTGGGTGTTGCAGTCTTGTTGCGTGTCAGACCTGCATGATCAGTAGCTCTATCATGTGTTGGTCTTTAGATGTGGCTGTGAGTTGGGTCCAATTCACGGAGTAGATAGTTGACCTCCTTACACCAGTTAAAGGTTGATGTTAATTTGTTACTGCTAACTCGGCTTATTGCCTGCTTTTTGGATCGCATTGCAGATTTGGCTGGTCGTTGAAAATATGGGGAAGTGGTGTTTTTGTGTTTTTCTTGCATGGGAACGCCTACTTTGCATTTCATTAGCGTGAGTTGTGGCTCTCGTTTGTGGCGATTTTGTTGGCGTAAGGTATCGATGGAAGAGTGGTGAGATTTGAAGTTTTCACCAAGTTGAGAATGGGTTGATAATTAAAAAACACAGAAAAAAAGATAGGTTTAATGAACATAGGTTTCAGGCACGTTAAAGTTAGAAATTAGCATTTAAAAAACCTTAGAAATTCACCGAAAAAAACAGATGTTTCAGGCACGTTATAGTTAGAAATTAGCATTCAAAAAACCTTAGAAATTCACTGAAAAAAACATAGGTTTCAGGCACGTTATAGTTAGAAATTAGCATTTAAAAAACCTTTGAAATTCACTGAAAAAACCATAGGTTTCAGGGATGTTATAGTTAGTTGGACATTTCACTCATAGAAAACCATAGAAATTCCCCTGTTATAGTTAGTTGAGCTAACTATAACTCGCGCCCCCGCAATGCACTGCTGATGACGTCACATATTACATCATTCATGACATGGTAAGTGACTTCACTGATGACATCACTAACCCTGGGCGTAGTTCGCGAAGTAGCACTTCGCGAAGCTACGCAAAGTGCTGTTCGCACTGCGCGAGCTACGCGTAGCACTTCGCGAAGTGCGCAGTACCTTGTTCGCACTGTGCCAGATGTCGTTTTCAATGATTGCACAGTGCGGACAAGCAACCGGCACTGTGCAATCATTGAAAATGGCATCTTGCACAGTGCGAGCTGTAGTTTTCTGCTGCTCGAGTAGATTTTTACTCGAGCGGCAGGTTTCTCAACGCGAACTGGTAGTTTCTCATCGCGAGCGGTCGCGAGCATACGCGACCACTCGCAATGAGAAACCTGACCTCCTCGCGTTGGGAATCTCGCCGGGAGGTTTATTTTCCATGGTCGCGATCGCCAACTTGATGTTGCTGATCGCGAACAAGGAAAAAGTCTCGCCGGGATGTCATTTTGCTTGCTCGCGGTCACCAACTTGACGTTGAGGACCGCGAGCAAGCAAAAAATGACCGCAGCACTACGCAACACTACGCTACACGTGTTCGCACTGTGCTACGTGCAGTTCGCGTAGTGCGAAGTTGCGCGAACTTCGCCAACTACGCGAGGGTAGCGCAGTGCTTTGCCCAGGCTTAGACATCACTGATGACATCTCAAATGACATCAATGATGACATAATCAAGTGAATGTGTGTTTCTATAAAATATAAATATGTTTTATATATATATGTGCCAAGGTGTATTAAAGAATGAATGGGTGTATAAGAGTCAGGATGGATGATTAAGTAGGTGTGTGACTATCTCACACTCGTAGCGTCTCCCTGTGTCTCTGCATGTTGGTGCTCCCTGTAGGAAGGTAGTGGCAGAAGATTTAAAAGGCCCAAGGACACTTGCTACTTAGATTGCCACTATTTTAAACTAGAAAATTATTCACAAGTGGAAGGACCACTTTTCTGAATTGGACAGAAATCAGCCAGACTAGTTGAGGCTTAATGGGAAACTAAGCTCACATCTTAGGAGGATGTTCAATTTTTAATGAGACAGTATTGGCACTTTTGGTCAGTGCTGTAGTATTTTAAGTGAGACTGTATGGACATTTCTAATCAGGAATACTATCGATGTTATCTTCAATGATGCAAAACTATTATTACAAAAGTAATGTGATGCTTTAATGAGAATGTTTCAGAATGCCTGATCAAGACAGCTAGACTTTAAGTGGGGCTTTACAAGCTCCTGTAGACAACACTGCTGTAATGCTGTTCTATCAAAAGTGATGCTATACATTTAAAAAGACTGTAACAGAACCACACTTTCAAACTGACTGTGCAAGAACCTCTCAGCAACAATAATATACTTATAAAGGAACACTACAAGAACATCTCAGCATGAGTACTCCCACCTTCAAACAAGAGATTTACTCATCAGAGGCTCCAACCCAGTCGTCCATGCCAGGCCTTCATTAGCTCAGGAGATCCACTAGTGACTACACGACCCTCTGGTCTAGTGGTGGGAGACGGTAAAGGACTTGTATGTATGTCACCTGTCAATTATTGTCACCTTCACAGTCTCAAAAACCTAATACAACATATCCTAGACAGGAGGATGAGAACTTTGCCTGATGAAAGCAAAATGGTAAAAGAATTGGAGACAGAAATGTGCACATAGAGACAAGCATTGGACTTCTCTTGTGATCCTTTTGGCATTTTAGGGGACACAGCAAGAGTGTGAAGAGCTAGCTTGTTTAAAATTAGATCTCCTTATGACTCTGAGTTGGACACATCAACTAATATACCTTACTGGGAACAAATAAAGGGGCACATTGCTGGCCTAATTAAATCAGAAGATGAGAAGCCATAGTCAATTACATTAAAACATTTCAATTCGCCATGTGTGAAAATGCTAAAGAACTCTTCTCATGAATTAAAGCCAGAAAATAGACTCAATCATCACTCACTGTTACGACAAATCACCTTGGGAAAAATCTATTTTGAGTCCTTCGACTATATTGACCAATGGTGGTTCGCCAAATATATTTGTTACCTAAAGCAACACAGGCAGAAGAGAGTTGGCCTTCGGAATGGCCTTGTTATAGTCTACCAAAACTTGCAAAGCTCTGCTATTGAAGTTTCAAGATCCCTTGCAGCCACTTGTTCTCTTTTCTTACATTGCCCTACACAAACGTTTGGACTATTCCAAAGAAGCGCCAAGTTGATTTCCACAAAGAGACTTCAAATGCCCAAAGGTATAAGGGATCCGAAGGCTGATTGTATCCCTATCCCTATAAGTGACCATGAATCGTCTTCATTGTGCAATGACATCTTAATTTCCTTGTATGTTTCCTGCTTCTAATTGTTGATATTGTCTCGGACAACCCAGTTACCATAAAGAAAGTTTGAGTGTAGTGAGATCAACGAATGAGCTGAAGTGATGTATTTCCAAACTCTTTGACTTTTTGGGCCCGATTCACAGAACTAACTTAAGACAAAATCCTAAACTTACTACCATTTTGGTATTCACAGAAGGCACTTACTCATTTCGGTATTCACAGAAGTTAGGAGTCCTAACTTTAGGACTCCTAAATGCCTTCTGTGAATACCGAAAGTCTTAAAATTAGGATTTTTCTCAGTTTAGTAGTAGTATAGTTAGGACTCCCAACTTTAGGACTCCTAAATGCCTTCTGTGAATACCGAAAGTCTTAAAATTAGGATTTTTCTCAATTTAGTAGTCCTACTAAATTGAGAAAAATCCTAATTTTAAGACTTTCGGTATTCACAGAAGGCATTTAGGAGTCCTAAAGTTAGGAGTCCTAACTATACTACTACCAAACTGAGAAAAATCCTAATTTTAAGACTTTCGGGATTCACAGAAGGCATTTAGGAGTCCTAAACGTAGGAGTCCTAAACTTAGGACTACTAAATTGAGAAAAATCCTAAGTTTAAGACTTTCGGTATTCACAGAAGGCATTTAGGAGTCCTAAAGTTAGGAGTCCTAACTATACTACTACTAAACTGAGAAAAATCCTAATTTTAAGACTTTCGGTATTCACAGAAGGCATTTAGGAGTCCTAAAGTTAGGACTCCTAACTTCTGTGAATACCGAAATGAGTAAGTGCCTTCTGTGAATACCAAAATGAGTAAGTGCCTTCTGTGAATACCAAAATGGTAGTAAGTTTAGGATTTTGTCTTAAATTAGTTCTGTGAATCGGGCCCTTTTTGTTTAGGATTGTCCTCACTTTTACTATTCTCCTTTCATTCCTTTCCACCTTTTTCTGGATTCCATTTGGTACACAAAGTCCAGAATAGAGGATTAGACCCTGACTATGGATTTCATTGTGCTTACTGGGTGGACACTCCACACAGGTATTTTAATAGTACCATTTAGTAACAGCCTTCCAGTCCCTTGTCAATACAAGTTGAACCCCATGGAATGAGGCATAGCTGCGGAGATCCAGGCTTGCCGGGTCATATTCATCATGGTATTCCGTTTTCTATAGCCTATTATTTACTTCTGAAAAATTGAGATGGAGGGAAGGAGGTGAGAATGTTGTGGAAGGGAATGAGAGAATATTGGCTTACAGGGAAAGCATTACATTCTACCCCGTGTCTTGTATGAGGGTCAAATGGGGGCCAGGGAATTGTTCTGGGTTACACGTATAATTGTATATTGTTATACAGTCTGGGAGGCGAAATGCTTTGTGGGATCTGTGGAATAAAACAATTGTTACCACCCATATCTCCTGACTGAGCATATTTTTTCTTCTTAACGTTGGAGAGATCTCCTTTGTTTTACTGACAGGGTCATAAAAACAATATTATTAGGAGGTTCTAAGAGCTTCAGGTGACTGAGCTACACTGCCGGAAGGGTCAGGCAGCCGATACAGCAGACGTTGGATTGCTGTACTGGTATACTATGACTACTCCCAGTGAATAAGGATACAGAAACCCCAGACTCCTTATAATGGTGTGGAGCAAAATTCCACATTGAAAAGCCACTCCACGCAGGTGTACCTTAGTGGTTTAGTTTTTGTTTTGTCTCTCCGGGGTCAGGCATCAGTTACCCAAGTAACAGAGGGGCGTAGAGGGTTTGGCTTGGATTTGCAGATTATTCACCTCCTAACGTTAAAGAGACAATTATAAACTAAAGCAACTGTTAAATTCAGACAAAATCATCAATTTCAGAACACTGCTTAGGTATGCCCTTCTCAAAACAAAGAAACCAAATAAACACATATGAAGAAATGCAAGCAGATTCAGCCTAGCACGGAATGCCCTATAAATACCCCCCCCCCCCCACGCTGGCAAAGAATCATCTGTCTCGAGTTTCTGGTTGAGGCTTGGCACACATGTTTACTCTGCTTTGTTAATCAGGAAACCACTTCTGGCCTGATGTTACCTGATGTTGCATGTAAGCCAAGATTTTACACATGTGCAAACTGCTGAAAGTTGTCACAGTAAGGAATGATTCCCTTGATGTAAATGACCCTAAAAGGCAGCATTACCTCTAGGTTGCAAAAAGAGCATTTCAAATTCTGTTTAATGTAATTATGGACACAGGGTACCAAATGTCTCCAAGTCACCAAATATTCAATTTTTAATGAATTATTGTAATCTAGAGGGTACTTTTGTCGCCTCCACTGATGGCAATACAGACTACAACTACCAAATATAACCTGCACTATTGCATTCTTGGTCACATTATGGTAACATTGCCTAAACGGTCAGAGATCTCAAGTGACTATCATAGGAGGTATTAGACCCTCAATTTTTTAGTATGCCCAGATGTGGGACCAGTGCTCTCCAAATCCCTGGAGTCAAGCTAGCCTGGCTGATGAAGGGTGATGCCCTGAAACCGGTCCCAGGTAAGACCTGGCCTGGCAGTTCTGTCTGGACTGCTCCCATGGGAAAGAGGGTTAAGACTGATTTGCAAATGTCTGGATCTGAACTGGAGTGGCATGGTGAGGAAAAGTGATGGATCTCTATACTGGGGTAAATGTTTGACATTGTGCTGCATTTTGTCCATCAATCGTTCTTTTTGCATGTGTACCTTCAAGCACTCTTCCACTTTGCATTTTTGACACTATCATACGGAGACATTAAGGTCAAAACCTAAAAAAGTAATTGTCTAAGGAGCCAGCCTATGTTTTTCACCTGCCTTAACCTTGTGGCAACAATGGCTATCACATCATACGGGATTAACGGTGGAGGGGTGTTAAGATAAAGCAAACATTGCCAATGCCTATAGCTCTTGCATTAATGAGATGGTCGTTCATTCCCACAGGCACACTTCTCATCTTGAACATACACAGGCACAACCCACAGACTGCACTTACACAGGCAGCCTCCCTACTCTCTACTCACACACCTCTCCCCCTGTACTTGCACAGACACACTCCTTTGCCTGCACGTATCCAGAGAGCCTCCTCTCTCTACAATCAAAAGGGCCACTGCTCACGTTGAACCCCTGAAATCACAATATTTACTTAAACTGACATGACCTTCACCCTTCGCTCATGCAAGAAAACCCCTCCACATGCACTCAAACAGTTATCACTGCCCCTGCTCTCTCATAGGCACACCTCTACCCCTGTATTCAAACAGGCACACCCCTCAATCTGCATCACAGAGGCAAACCCCTCACCCTGTAAATGTATAATCATAGTCCTCCTCAGAACTCTCACAGACACACTCCTACCCATGGACCCACACAAGAATGCTTTCCTCCCTTAACTCACAGAGGCATATCCTTCACCCTACACTCACAAAGGCACACTTCTCACTCTGCACTCAAAAGAAGTAATGATCACACTAGATTTATACTTGGTACTTGGCTCATTTAGGCACAACCCTCAGCCTGCACTCATAAAAACTCACTTCTACACCTGCACTCAGACAGACACACTGCTCACCCTGCACTCACACAGGCATACTGTTGACCCTGCATTAAATAACTGCAATGTTCAGCGTACACTCATACATTGTTTACTCTGCACTCATACAGACATCTTGCTCATTGTGCACTTATTTTAGCACAATGCTCACCATATTCACCACACTTAACCTGCACTCAAACAGTCACATGTTTGGCCCTGCACTAACACAGGCATAATGTTCACCTTGCCCTCACTCAGATACACCATTCCGCCTGCGTTCACACAGACACAATGCTCTCTCTCTGCATTCACACCAGCACACCTCTCACCATGCACTCCAACAGGCACACCATCCACTTACACAAGCACACCACTCACCAGAAACTCACACAAGCACACCTCTCACTGTACAATCATGCAAGCACATTGCTCATCATGCACTCGCACAAGCACGTCGCTCATGCTGTAGCACCACTGGGCCCATTTACTTTTCCTGTGTCTTTATCTCCTTACACTACACCTCAGATTTATTTACTTGGTCCTCCAATGGATCTTGACTTATGCCTAGAGTGGTCACATATAAGGAATCCAATCCAGTTATGCAATGAGGACCAGGAATTTGGTAACTAACATACAATCTTGTCATTAAATTCATATATATAACTCTCAAAACTATGCTATACAAATATAGGATTATTACAGCTAGACCAAATCTCCTGAAGAAATGTAGTCAGACTAGAATCATGCAAACCAATAATTCAGTTAGAGCGATGCAAAATAGTAACATTAGAATCTGTTAACCCGAGACCTCTCCATTAGAATTCCCATCCCTCATTAATACTATAATGGAATACACAGTCAATTACTAGAGACAAGCCATGGAAAGACAGAAACAGGATTAAGTTAAGATTAAATCTTATCAATAACTTTTAGAAGAGTAAATACACCAATCTCAGGCATTTAATTTGAGAAATACAGAATAATCAAATGTATGTCTTGTGGCCCATCAATTGCCATAACTATAGAAGAAATATTCAGGAAAGGAAGTGAATCATATCATCTCAAAGGTTCTCTCCCATTGAGGGAAAAGAGTCTGTGAGTAGCAACAGATGGTATCAGGGCTCCAAAAACATCTCCCATTGTCTCTCCTGCACTTGCACCTCTCTTATGTCTCCTGTGGGAGGCTCCGTTGGTTTCATCAGATTGATCCACATGATTCATTTTTGGAAAAACTATTTCCATGTAACAGGATCCATACCATTTCTTAGGCAGTCCATAATAGGCATTTTTCCCACAGATGTAATAAGCCCCAGGGAATACAGGGTCAACAACTCCCAGGAACAGTCCCCAATTTTTCAGAATGTCGAATTTTTTGTCACTTTCACTGGAACCAACAAAATTAGTATAAGCCTCAGTCCTACGCTTTAATATACATAGCTTCCCTCTATGTTGCCAACCTAAAGCAATAACTGCTAGGGTTCCCACCTTTTGGGATCTGGTTCCCTAACTGCCCAAAATGGTATGCCGCCACATTTCTTGTACAATCTAAGGACTGGTCACCTCAAATTGTTTGTAATATTATGTATTTTGTTTGTAATACTTTATGTTTTTTCATTTGGTATTTATGTTATATGGATCATTCTAAATTGCCGTTCTTCTTGGTCTTGATTTGAAATATTGAATGCTTTTGTTTAAAAATTGATCAACTTGCAAAAGTGTAATAAATACACGAAACCACTTTAATAGTCAAGGTGGGTTTTGTCTAAATGTTGTTTATTTAAAGCAAACACCCCCAAAACTTGCTGTTTATAATTATTGATGAGGCCCAGTGTGGGTGTGGTTTAGGGCCCAGCCCCCCTTTTTTGATACAAAATGGTATCATAGTATGATTTGCAGCTTTAGCCATGATCTCTATTCATCTACCTTCTATCGCTTTTTCAAATTCGCTTTCAAAATTATGCAAAAGGCATGTTAGATTGTGTCGTTGTGCATAATATGTGTCTAAACTTTGTGTAGGCTTAAATAATTCTCCCATCATTTCAGCTGTGTTAGTGTCAGACACATAATTTAAATAGGCACTTCAGAAAAGATTTGATCATAGTTAGGAATAATAGTATTGAAATTGTACCTTGCCATAAAATAAACTTGTTAGCACACTGCAAGTAATACCATATGTTATGGGTAGATGATGATAGGTCACTCCCTCAGAAACTGATGTAGGCAATTGCAAACACCGTAACAAGCACTAGCATTCATGGTGTCAACGTATTCATACAATAGCCTTGTAAATTCATTTGTTGATAAATCACCAATAGACTGACTTCATGTCATGCATCTGAAATGCTTAAGCCATAATGATTCACTAAATTATTTTTAGGCACAGAAGTAGGCTCAGGCTTGCTCGTGTAGATATGATTAGGCAAATTCAAAACGGTAAGAAATGCTACAAGCAAAACAGAAAATATAGCAAGTATACAGGCACATATACATTTGTGTTTTGATGATATCGGATCCATTACCTCTTTGGAATCAGACCCCATGACCTTTTAGAAATTTAGATTAGATGTTAATAGTGTTAGCAGCACAAGTAGGTTTCAGGAAGATTGTTCTTTTCAAGACTTCAGCTACGTTACTTACACAGCATAGTTTACACTTTCTTTTACTTTTATAATTGGAGGCTCTTTGCAATTTAACAGCTTCCGTATGTTTAAAATTTCTTCAGCACAAATTGATGCAGTTCTTTTATTGGCAAATCAATTTCAGGAAGTTTGACTGGAACACAGAATTTTCTCATGGTGGCTCATGCAAGGTCATAATGTCGTAGCAAAAGGTGTGATATGCTTTTTCCCAGTCGTTCAGTGTCGAATAAGTCCATACAAGTGCAATGTATTTTTGATTTGGTATTCTGGCTCTTTTGGACCTCCACAGTGATGGTTCCTCAGCCTCACTGTTGCTTTGCTCTGACTGACTAGAGGCTTCCCCTATGGTTTGTGGCACTCTTCTTTCTGTTAGAATGCGTCTCAATCTATCTTGTCTTCTGGTCCAACAATCTACGGGTTCTACTCATGTTTCAGGTGCACTGTTCCCTTTGTTGATCTTAAAATTAAGCCTAGTGAACTCTTCTTCTTGTGACTCTACGAAGTCTTAAAGAGCCGACTCTCTCAGACTTCCCTAGGAACCACTGCACAGAGCCCCAGTAGCTGGAGCACTCTCTACAGTGTTGCCGACCTGAGATGATTGTCTCTTTGTAACCACTGGCATACCCGAAACAGGCACTGTATCATCAAGAGGACATGGGACTCTGTGAGTATGGGTGGCGAGCACCCAGATTGGAATACAACCACACTTAACTGCAGTTGTGGTTATCAGGATCACCAGGAATGGCCCACACTTATTATGTTCTAAACTCGCCTTGAGCACTTGCTTTTTCACCAGGACTCCGTCACCTGAAATGATATTGTAGCACTGCTCCTGTTGAAGTGAAGAAGCAGCTTCCTCAACCTGCTGAGACACAGAACGTACCACAACAGCAAGTCATTTTCAATAATTGAGCACCAAATCATCTGCAATATTAACCAATCCATTAAATGGAACTATAGGCTGTCTCAGAGCTCTGCCCATATTGATTGTATGAGGAGGCAACGCATCAAGCCATCTAAGAGAAGTCGAAGAAAACATCATTGCCAATCTGGATTAAAGTTTTCCGTTTATTTGCTCCACAATTCCAGAGGCTTCTGGACGATAAGAACAATGGAGCTTCTGCTCAATTTGTAATGCTGCACGTACCATCTTTAAGACCACATTATTAAAGTGTGTCCCTCTGTCTAAATCCAAAGAAATATAAAATCCAAAGCATGGTCTTAACTCCCTCAGCAGTAACGTAGCTGCAGAGAGACTGTCATTTTGTCTTGTTTGATAGGATTCCACCAACCTCCAAAACACACAAACAATTACAAGAATGTATTTCAAGCTATTACAGGTAGACATTTCAACAAAGTCAAGCTGCATTCAGGTAAAAGGACCTCCTGATCTCCCTATGTGAGTCATAGTGACGGGTGGTCTTTTCCCTACATTTTGTTGTTGGCATACTATACAATGGTGACACAAAGCTCTTGCCACTGATCTGACCCTTGGGTTGAATAATGTCTAATGAAAGAGACTCATCATAGCATCCCTCCCGACATGTGCAGGACCATGCTAGTATTGCACCACAGGAGGCAGCAAACTATCTGGTCTCCCATCAGTGTACAACATCACCTCATATCTCTGCCTTTTAGTACATCCTGCTCTTCCCCATCTTTGTTTTTCAGTTTCTGGCACCTCAACCTGTAACACCTTCACTTCCCCCCAAGTCTCTACAGTGGATAACAACAGTTTGCAATCTGTGACATCAGTGTTCTTTCTCAGAGGATCTTCATTAAAGGTAAAAGAATTTAGAGTGCAATAGTGCGCAGTGTGATCTGCAATGCAGTTTCTGACTGTGACAATAATTGCACTACTGATGAACTGCACACTTGATCACAGCAAATTGAACAGGCAATTGTAATCGCAACAATTTGAAAGGTGCACTAAGGAAAGATTGTCTTTAATAGGAGTCCAAAATGTTTTTTCTAATTATAATTTCATTCCTTCTGTATATCCGTATATAGAAAATCCAGCCAAAGTGATTCCTTTAAATTCCTTATTGAACTTCATCATGGCTCATATAAATGTAATTCATAGACTTCTCTCCATATTATAGTGGAGTCTTTGGGTTTCCATTCCATAGACGTTTCAAATGTATGACTTAAGTACCTTTATTACGTAGAATATAGCAGCTCCACATGCATTTTGTAGAAGTGTCCACAGTAGGAAAACTGGGAGGGTTAGCTCGATACCTTGACACATATCTCCTTGTCCATAGCACATTCCAAAAGGTAATGGCAGCAAGAGGTTTCTCACACTCTCCATTTTGGATAGATGACCTTGACGAGGTTGAACCCTGATGTGACCACAATTGCCTGAAGTGAGGTGCGATGCCAAATCCATACTGACTCTCAGTGAAGATGGTGACTCACAGTTTGTCAGAGATGTTACAGGCTTGCATCAAGGCAACCAACCCAGCCATATGAGTGGCGAACACACCTTGCAACCACAAATCTTCAATCGCAACTGTACACACGCCGTAAGCAGCTCTCAAATTTCCTTATAAATCCCGTAAACAGGATTTGTCAACAAACAGCATATGAACTGACTCATGCAAAGGGGTATCAAGAATGTCAGAGTGTGGCTCAGTCACATCCAGGCAATCAAGATGAGCCTCATCAATCAAAACCTCATTTCCAGGAAGTGGCATCAAGGTTTCAGAATTTAAACTTGTGCATCACATCAAAGTTACATTCTCAGCTCCCAGGAAGATTTACTCATACTTGGTGAGGTGGCTGTTTGTGAGGTGTTGGATTAGAGTACGAGTAATCAAGACCTCAACTGAATGTGGCACATACAACTTCAGCGGATGTCCCATCACAATGCTTTCACTCTGCTCCAAACTCACACATGCTGCTGCACCAGAATTCAGTCAACCAGGCAATGCGGCAGCGACAGGATTAAGAGTTGCAGAAAAGTATGCTACAGGTCTGCGTGCATTACCATGCATCTGAGTTAGTTCTGACAATGCACATCCCTCGCACTCACTGGAAAACAGAGTAAAGCTTTTCTTTTAGACAGGCATTCCCAAAGCTGGGGTTTGACAAAGACTCTCTCGCAGTTCAGTAAATGAGCGCATACAATTATCATCCCAGGGTACTAGGTCTGGCACGTCTTGGTGTGTGTCGGCCTCGGAAGAACTTTGACTGTCAAAGTGAAACTGTGAATCCATTGTCGACAATATCCAATCACTCCCAGAAACATGTGGACTTCTTTGTGAGTACTTGACAGTCTCATATTCAGAATTGCAGTGATCCTGTCTTGAGACACTTTCCTTGCTCCTTTCGCGATATTATTTCTTTTAGGATTCCTTGCTCAAACATCGAATCAATTAAAGGAGTATTTCCTGTGATTCTTTCTGGACTCAAATTGTATTGTTTGATTTGTGGAAATTCAGCGTTGGAATTCACAGTAATGTTTACTGGAGCCACCCCTTTGATCAGACCAATTTGTTTTTTCTTTTACGGAGTTTTATATAGCGCAAACCTGACCCGGTTTCGGGTATCAGAGCACTGTACATAGCACAAGTTTCTTTACAGAAGGAGACATTCATTTTTGTTAGGCACGGGGATATTAAATGAATTGCCCAGAGTCACAGAATTTTCAGTGTCATTGCCGAGACTCGAACCAGGTTCCCCAGAGTCGAGGCTGACCGCCCTAGCCATTAGGCCATCTCCTCTCCCCAACAACTCATTTCCCCAACCAATGTCTTTGCCTGTAAAATCCCATACCACTGAAAATACAGTGTCTCTTAATTCTGGAGGCAGGTCATGTCTTGTTAACAAGGGAAACAATCCAGCATTTTCTGTCTTCTGCTTAGCCAAATTAAAGACAGCATCCTCATCATTTATGTGGAACTCAATTCCCTTTGGAGTACAATAGATTGAACAATTAGGTTTTCATAACAGGCCTCATCCCAGTAAGTTTACTGGACTAGAATCACACACAACAAATTTGTGCAAATTCTCAAAGGAACCAATTTTCACAGGTATCGGCTCCATTACTGGGTTTGACATCTGTTCGTTTTCAACTCCTAAAACCAGGATTCTTTCTCCCGTGAGGGGCAGATTTTGAATTTCCGCTGTTCATTCAGTGGAAAGGGTAGTACCAGTATCGACAAGAAATCAAATAGGAATCCCGTTCTACTTGCCATCCACATAGAGACCACTCTGGTCACCTCTAAGGATGCGCCAAGCACCGTCATTGTGACAGGTCTGAGTCTACGTCATCTAGTTGGAACAAATAATATTGTTGGGGCACATTTCGATTTGCATTAGACTCCGCATCGGTATGAAATCCTTTATTTTAATTGTATTTCTTGACCTGACCATTCATTTGAGGCATCGGGGCGTCAGGTACATTTTGAATTTGATTTATGTGTTGGTGATCCTCTTGAGTCTGTAGTATGCCATCTCCCTGCAATTGCACATTACCAACATTCTAAATCTGTCCCTTATTTCCTTGATTAATTAGATTAAATTGACATTTGTGCTTCCAATGCCTTAACTCACCACAAACATGGCACAGATTTGTCCTTTTCAACACATCACTTGAAACACCTCGACCCCTACTTTGAGGCTCCATACCCTGCTGTTGTCATCCACTTACCCCTTACATCGTTGAGGGTGGTTGATAACCTTGCTGCACAAAGAACAGGGGATCTACATCTGTTCCACCTTGGACATTCTGAACCACTTTCATCTGAGCAATTAGTAGCCTTTCGTTAAGCTTCTAGTTTTTCTTGTCAATTACATCTCCACAATATTTCATATAACAAAGTATTTCTTCGATGGGTTTACTTTGCCAGCAAAATAAATGCTGCTTAGTCATGTTGCTCAAGTCCCAGATTGTACACAAACCGATAAACAAAATATCTCATATCCTTTTCAGACACCTTCTCCATCCCCCTGTACTGCTTGAATGCCTGAAAAAGTATTTTATAGTAAGCATGAATTATTTCTTTCAGATCCTGTGTAGTCCTGTCAATTTTCACCCAATCAATCCTTTAGGAGAAATGTTCCCTTTTAAATAGGTGGAGGCTTGCTTATATTTCTTCATCACCTCAGGCAGTAGATGGTGCACCTTTACAAGCATTCCTTGCTGGTTCTGTTTTAGTCCAATCAACAGCAATTTTACATTCCGCCAACAAATCACTCGGGACTACCATGTCAAAGAAGGTATACAAATCCTTCAGCAAAACCTTTGAAACCTTCTCCAACCGTTCAACTTGTTTGTACCATTCAACAAGATATCTTTCAATTTCAGGAAATCATTTGTAAAGGACAATATGTCTGGTTTGGTCCAAGGGACATGCACATATCCTCCTCCAGGCACGTCTCTCATAGGAAGCATCCTTACTCTCATGTTCCCATCATACTCGATAACCGGGAATATTTGCAAAGTAATCTTCTCGTTTTCTTCTTTTTGGCCCATAGACCTTCCCTGTGACCTTATTCTTGAAGGTCTTAACTGCTCGATGCCCTTGTCACTAAAATCTATTCCATAGAAATGTTAGCAATGTTTTTGACCATTGTATATTTTTGTGCCAATTCAGATAACTTTTCATAAGTGTTTCAAGGGCATCTGGTAATATCTTTATAGATGAACATTAATTAATCATCCTGATATGAAAATATCCTAGCAGGGCTTATGGTTCCTATAGTAATTTTCCTTAATTCCACCTTAAGCCATGCAACATCTACAGACATATCTTGTCTCGCCACGTTCCATGGACACCTGTGCATTTGCAGGAGTAGCTATACCTTGAAGCCAATCATCGAATTACTTGAGAAGTAGGACCTCTTTGTCCTTCTGCTGCATTTCTTAACAATTCCTCATCCTGACCTTCCGTTCTTGCAATAGGTGTGGAATGGAGGAGGTACACATCTGAATCTTGTGCTTCCATTGGGAGAATGTTTCCTGTAATATTCTGTGTTATCCTTGATGGAGTTACCACACCATTCTCAGGTAATGAAAATGTTTGGGTCTGTCCCATCCTTCCAGTGGAAGAATTTAATCGAGTGGAACGTACACTCAAATCAGTGATGGCTCCATGAGGAATGTCAGCTGGAGTTGAAATTAAGGGCATCTGTGTCAGCTGTCTCCCTCTGCAAAAGTAAAGGTTAAACCATTTAACCCAGAAGGGGCAGCCAATGTGTGTAGATTTGTCCCTTTATTCCCAGACTGATATAAAGGAACCACAGGACCTCTGGTCATTGGAACAGTCAAAGCATCTGGTGCTTTAAAACAGTCTGGTTGCTCACATCAGGTATCTTTGTATTACCACCAACTGGTGTAAAAGGGGTGTGTGGAAATGGATCTATGGGCAGTTTGTTAAATGCTGGGATTGGTCTTCATTATAAGGTGGTGGACGATTCATTAACAACTCATTTAGAAATTCATCATTAAATTCATTATCACTATCTCCAGCCGGATCTAGTGTTTTTGATTCATCAAGATGCTTCTCTTCTTTATGCTTCCCTCCATCTTTCTTTTCTGACACTATTATGGGATCCATTCTAGTTCCCTCTGCTATATCTGCTTTCCAGGCCTTCTGTTGAGCATCCTGTCTTGCCTTAACATATTGATTTGAAGTATTTGTGTACATTCCCTGACATTTTTGTTTGTTTTTCTTGTGGGCTAAATGTTCCCATTCACTAAGCACCTCAAGTTGCATGGGTCTAGAAGACTGCTTAATCTCTCAAAGTTTCAAGAATTCTGACATTATATATTCCATATTGTGGGAAAGCTAATGGTCCATCATTTTCGTTGTACTTAATCCAATTTTTAAGTCATATACATGTGTCATATCATCTCTCTTGGGTCATAAACAATGCTAGTGCACCATCAGGAATTGTGGGTACCTCTCCCCAAGTGGGTATAGGTGCATCCCCCTGCATAAAACTAAATCAACCAACCAATACCAGCGTGGCACTCAGTGATGTCAAATCATTCCTGGCAGAAGCTACCTCTCCTTTAGAATCCTACATGTGCGTTCTCTCTTTAAGAAAAAACTTCCCACAATGCGAGCTTATTTCAACAAAAGCTGCCTGCTCCACTAACGAAACAGTACGATCCTTTCACACAAGAAGTATAACTAAATATAATGATCCAATCTACCTTTACATACACTTCAAAGGGAGACCTCAACCAGCGCAATCTCACTCAGGCTGATACAATATGTTCCCTGTGCACTGAAAACAAATTTAACAACTGCAACCCTTACTCACAGAAAGAAACTTCCCTTCTCTTGGTGGTTCTTCTGGTGACATCACATGAACAGCACCTTTGTAACACAGCAGACAATTTACTCAGCATATACCACACTCAGATCACACATAGTGTTCTAGGGATCTAAGGGTCACGATGGACTCATTAACAACTTCAACTCTTCTGCAGAAAGTGCATCACTCAAATATGAACTTTAACCACTTTGCATGACCTAAGCCTAAGCATAATCTAAGCTTTACGCATTTGCAACATGCAACCCTATTGATACTCACACCACTACTTTAAACCTTGTTTGTCACACTCCTCCGTTGATACCAGCACTTGGTCTCCTTCAACTGGATATGAGGTTTGAGCTTGGGCTAGGGTGGGCAATCACACAGCACAGCAGGATTGACCAAGGTGTCTGCAGTGCTTTAATCCTTAGTTACCTTCCATATTAAGAGTCACTCCTAGCCAGAAACTACTTCCAGAACTCTTTCATTCAAACAGTTGGTTGTTATGCTATCAGGACTGAAAGGAAGGGCAATTAAATCCCCAAATCTTCAAAAACTGACAATGGGCTTTGTGCTGACTGACTGTATGTACAGTCCTTGAAAGTAGTGAACATGTTGTGTAATGGCCATAATTGAGGCCTTGTGAAAAAAAGCCACTTTGTGAACCACATTATAACATACTAGCACATTGGCCTTCTTAGCTGAGTGGAAAATCCTCTTAACCAATTGCATTAGAACATAATGCAGTGTTTTCAATTGCATGTCACTGCATCATTAAGTAATAATGCTGTGACCAGTATAAGAGAGGAGAAACCCCTCAAAGCCAATAGAAGTGAAACAATCATCCTTTCTCAGTGGCACCACATAACATCTGCCAATCAAATCCTGTACTCAAGGTAATAAACGTATGAGCCCATTTGAAGTAATCCACTCTGAAGTGCTTCTTAAAGATTTTTTCTGTTGGTCATGTAATTTATGCCACAGCTACACTGTCAACCCAAACTGAAAAAAATCACAAAGAAGATTTGGAGAAAGCCAAACGTCATTAGGAAGTAAAAGACAAACGAAAGTATTTCTCTCAGGCTGCCGTTGTCTGAGAGAAGAGAATAAGCTCTTGCCATAGCATCACGTACTGGGTCTAAAATCATTTATTACTTGTATTTTTATATTAATTTTATCTAGCCTCTAGTTACCATCATACTCAATTGGTCCTCCGATAGATCTTGTTCTATGCTGAAAGGGACTGGATATCGGAGGATGAAAAAGACCAGAAATATGATAATTGCTATAGTCAACGTTATCTTGAACCTTAGGGAACACAATCCACAAACTTTAAAGTATACCAATCAAATGATTTACCTACAAACAAATAATGAGTCAGACTCAACAGAGTTTAGTTAAAATCTTAAACTTTAGTTATGCATTCAAGAGTAAAGAACATTAATATAAATGGCATACGACCCTAAAGTGAACTATATAGGTTTAATAAAGCAATATCAAACTCTACGGGATCCAACGTTGAGAGGAAAAATCTTACTCAGCCGAGGGAGATTTTGGATATCTATAGCATATGGATCAGTGGCAAAATTAGTGGAGCCTCATAAAAACCCTTAGTGAATTTTAGAATGTTCCAAGTGAGCAGTTCCAGTTCATTACAGACAGAAGTCCGTTCTAGTCTGTCACTGTGACACCAAAGTCACAGCAGTATGTCGCAAAACCTTCAGTCGAAAAAGTTCCACTGCACTAGCATACCAGCCAGCAACAGATCTCAGTATTACATCACAGTTCATGTTGCACTTGGATGTCCAAGCTGTCCATTTCAATGCTGCAAGATGAGTGAGCCCCTTAACCCCTTTTACTTTCAAAATCTGAGCAGTTATTCTCCATGGGTTTCAGGGTGACAATCCTTGATATCATCAGGAATGTCAGACTACTCTGTCTTATTAGCCATCTTCAATAGGATAAGGATGATGTAGTAGGTAAAAGTGTACATTCCGGAAGAATTAAGTAATTCAAGTTACGTAGCTTCCTTAAAACCATTGTAAGTTTAGTCATATGCACAACAAGATACCCAGAGTTACTCTATGGGTATCTTATTGTTCAATATCATGCTCTCGAAAATTCTGACAATTAGTTTACAAGCATCTGTTCTAGTATGTAACAGTTTGTTTTGCAAGTATAGTCAAGCTGTGCTGTGGATGTCAAAGGAAGCGATTAAGATTTATAACACAATTGGCAACTTTACTAACATTTTCCATAGACTCCAGACTATTCAGTTCATAATTTCACGTTTCAAAAAGGAAGCAAGATTTTGAGGCCTACATGAAATACAGCTCATTCACGATGTATTATGCTAAATATTGAATCTCACATTGAATAATGGTTAATAGAAATCTCATAAATAATGCTGTAATAAATACTTCAATCAAGTCATAATTAATTCATATATGTATAGGGTACTCATAAAATGTTAGGAAATGTCAGCATCACACATATGTAAAGAAAGTAAATATAAATCCTCTTGGCACAAATCTTACTGGGGCACTCATGATTATAAGTACATTTGACGAAAGATTCAAAATTTTTATTTTGATTAAAACCCATGTGGTGCCTGCTTTTCTTTGTCATTTCAGTGTACATGTTACTCATCAAATACTATTTGTTTCTCATATATGGAAATTTAATTTTCCATGTAAAATTTCTAAGCTATTTGTATTATTACATTATCAAATCACAGGATCAATGTCATTAAGGTGTTAAAAATTCACATCTATTTAGGAATGGTGAAACATAACATAAGCTCATTCTACCATTCTGCATGCTTTTATGATGCAGTATCCAAATCAGAATTACATTTTGTCATTTTCTAGATATGTGTAGCTTAACATACTTTTGTGATCATCTATATGGATTATTGTCATAATTATTTCTTTCTTAATTTGTCTCAAATTTTGTTAAGGGAATCTCTGCTCTATCCATTCCCCGTTGATGGTGAATCAATCTATAACACTCTTATCTTTTATCTTAGCTGATGTCACATTTGTAGTGCAGGTGTCTTCAAAAGTTTCAATCGAGATTGCTCTAAAGCTTTTAGTTTGTCATATTAACCACATTGTCTCTCATCTAGTTCAGTTTTTGATTTCTTTCATTTCAATCCTCTAGTTTCTTTCCTTGTTTTCAAGTGGCTATTAAATGTAATAAACATTATTATTATTAGTATGCATATAGCAATAGTAAGTATGGGTGTTAGTATGTCTCCCACAAAGCTACCCCCTAAAGTTGCAAACCATCTTCTCACAGAAGTAAACCCTTTTGCAATTGATTCCCAAGCTCCAGCAGTCTTAATCTTTTTTAAATGGGTAATGCTACATAAATATCCACAAAAATCTTTGGTTTTGTGAGGGATGTACTGGTGTACGTTCAGTATCTGGCAGACCCCATCCTCCTTTGCAAGAAGGACATCTAATGCAAGTTTGTTATGCAACACCATAGATCTGATATGAACCATTTCAGTATCTATGACAAGGAAACCTCCAGCTAAATCAGTTGATAAATGATCAACAACAGTAGAAAGTTTTTAAATTTTGTGAGAATTTAGAATCACCCCAACCAATTGGTATTATTTCACCCAAAAATATTCCCAATTACTTCAGCAGCACTTACTCCCCTTCTTATGCGTGTATGCTTAAATTTGTTGGTTTCCGCTGTGTGTCTCATATGATACATTTTTGGATATACTATTCATATATATCAGCATCCACACTAATGTTTTGGTAACATGTGATAGGCATTTTCCCCACAGACATAATTTATATATTCCAGGAAATTCAAGATCCACTCCTCGAAGGTACAACCCCCATCAACCTCCAATTTGAAACGTACGATCACATTTGCTGGAACTAAGAAATGTATTGTTAAATTCAGTTCTATGCTATAATAGGCATTGCTTTCCCTTATGTTGCCAATCCAGAGCCATTACAGATTGTGCATCACACTTTATGATTTCAGCCTGCCTCTGTGTCCAATGTGGCATCTTTGACTGCTTTTCGCCTTCTTCTTTATATTCCTGTTCTATCTTCAACTGAGTTGATAAAATAGTTTTCTACATTTTGTAAGAAGCAGGTTGAGTTATGTCAGTGTGCATTAACGGTATCTATAGTTTGTGTACGTTGAAAAAATGTACCCATTATTTTGGCAGTTTTCGCATCTGGTTCAATGTTCATATTTTTCTTAATTCGTACTCCTGACAAGACTAAGTCATAGTTTGAATACTAATATTGAAATCGCCCTTTTCAATTGAATAAACTCGTTATTAAACTACATAAAATTCCATAAGTAACAGGTAGGTGATGGTAGTTCACCCCCGCTGAAAAAGAAGAAGGCGATTTCATGCATATAGAACAATCTTGAGCATCCATAGTATCCACATCCTCATTCAATAACTTAGTAAATACATCTAGAGAGAAATCATTAATAGATTGATTTTGATGCAAAGTTGTGTCAGTTAATGTGTTAGCTACACCTCCATAATTCTTGTCTTCTAATGGTTTAGTAATGGAAGTAGGTTTAATATCATGCTTTATATAGACCTGATAAGGAAGATTTAAGTTGAGAAGTACCATAACAATAACATTAGAGAAAGCAGCTTGCAAGCAGGCACATATTCATTTACCTTTTAAGGACACCAGGTTTGGATCTCCTACTTTTCCAGAGATGGATCTCATGATCTCTGTAAATTTGGTATAGAATGCTTAATATTGAGTTATGTTTTTGAGCAAATGTTTATTTTTGAGCTCTTTTGATGAAGTTTTCTTTTTTTTCCCCACTCCCTGTTACAGTTCACAGGTTTAACTTCTCTGGCATTCACCAGTGTATTTTCGTCTCTTCAGATTTTTGCAGACCTTTCCATTTGTATCCTGCTTTGATAATGTCACTTAGTTATGACAGTTTCTCATGGTGGTTTTTGTGAGCTTGAATCTTTGACGCAAAAACCTTGATATGCTTTCTCCCAGTCGTTGGCTGCTGCCAAATAAGTTCACTCAGGTGCAGCGTATCTTTGATTTGATACCTTGGCTCTCTTTGACTTTCTTACTGTTGGTCCATCATCATCAGTGTTGCTTCTTTCTGATTGACTCGAGACTTCAATAACAGTTGGATATACTCTGCCCATGATCAGAATTTGCCTCAATTTGCCGGTTCTTTTGGGTCAACGGTCTCCACTTATCACTCGTGTTTCGGTTTCATTGTTTGCACCAACTGGGTCGATATCTCGCCTAGTCATGTCCATTTCTCCATGAACCTCTGAACCAACAGAGACTGAGTCTCTCGGACCCTCACTTAAACCAGTGCTTGGAGACCCAGTAGCTAGCACCCCATCTGCTATTTGACTTACCTGAGTCGGATGTCTCACTTTGACCACTGGTACATCCACTACAGGTACTGCATTTTAAAAGGGAAATGGGACTGGCTAATGTGTGCAGCGTGTGCCCATTTAGACAGACCACCACATTTAACATCAGTTGTGGTTAGGCCTGGGCGAAAATTCCGTTCCGCTCACGGAAATTGCGATAATTTGACATTTTCACGTTCCGCAGAGAGCGCGAAAATTTCAAAATTTCTGCAATCCGCATCTTACTGGTAATTTTTTTGTTGCTCGCGCTGTAAAAAAAAATATTCTCGCGTGCGCGCGATCGCCGTACCTGAATCCCCGCGTTAGCCGACAAGTTTTCCCGATCTGGTCGCGTTCTCCACGAGATGTTGGATTGTTGGTAGCCCTTTGCGCTGTCTTGCGACAGTTCGCGCCCACATTAACGTCATTTGTCGCGCGATCACGTTATTCGTCACGCGATCACGTCTTTCTTCTCGTGATCATGCACCACGAGAGTATGAGAAGATTGAGATTTCGAACACGTCATTCTTCACCGCGAGCGTGAGCGTGAGGACGCAGGCACGTCATATCGAACGTGAAAAAGAGCAAGAGACCCCAAACACGCCTTATCCAACGTGACAGGGAGCGAGAGAACCCGATCAAGTCATTTTGGACACGTCATCGACATCCGGCGGAAGTAATGTGAAGCTCGAGAACTCGAACATGTAAAATTTTCAATTTGGAGAAGAATATCAGCTCTAGCAGCATGAAACCTTCTGCAAATGATGATTTGGATGAAAACAACTCCTCATATTGACATTTGGATGTCCTTTTTTGTGCAAGGAGCCCTTTTTTAACCCCTTCAGTGCCCGCCCCTTTCCCCGCCCTGTGCCGGCCGTTGCATTAGCGGGCGGGGTCTATGACGAGCTGGACTCGTCATGGGCACAGCGCAACCGCGGCCCATGACGAGTCCAGCTCGTCATGGGCACTGAAGGGGTTAAAAAGGTGGGGAGAGGGAGGAAGTGCCAGAGAATCTCCAACTTCTTGTTCCTGTCCAGCAGGCTCCTCCCAGTGCTTTGTCCATCTCCTGCTCATTCTGCCTTTGGATTTTGATCTGGAAAGATCACTCTTTTTGTCTGCTGCATCATTGCAATTGGAATAGAGGATTTTTTAATTGGATATTTTACAAGTAAGTGGTTGTTGTGTCTGATTGGGGACATTGCAGTTGTTGTAAATACAATTTATTTTTGATAACTATCATTCCTTTTTAAAAAAATGTTGTGGGTAGTAGTAGTCAGTAGTAGGTCCAAGCTAGTCATGGCCTCATGGGTGTGTGCATGATGAAGCAACTGTTCCGTTAGTGTTTTTTGAATGTATTTCATTTTCAAGCATCATTTAGGGCCTGGATGGCATTGGATTGAGTTGGAAAATGTGTTTTTTTGGGGTGGGCTTTCTGTTGTTGGGCCTGGCCTTGTGGCTGGTGGCCATTTAGAAGCCTAGGCCTGCAAGCTTGTCTGGCCTTGTCTGCCAACAGGCATGCTTTCATCCAGTAGGATTAGAGCAGGTAGCCACAGCTTTATTAATCAAGTGTTTCTGTGTGGTCTGTTGAATTTAGACATAATTTAGGGCATTGATGGCATTGGATTGAGTTGGGAAGTGTGTTTTTTTGGGGTGGGCTTTCTGAGGTTTTTGTTTTGGTTTTGTTGCCACAGACGATAACAGTAATGTACTTAAGGCCATGGATCTTGGTTCCTATTTCAGGGTTCCGTGTTTGGCGCACTGCATAAACATTATAGTTCAAGACTTTCTGAAAAAAGAACCCATAGTCAGCAACTTACTGGCCATCTGCCAAAGAATATGCACTCATTTCAGCCATTCTTTTAAAGCTCAGAAGCAGTTGAGGATCATTCAACATGAATATAGCATGCCAGTTAAAGCACTCATCCAGGAGGTGGCAACACGTTGGAACTCAACGTATTACATGCTTGATCATCTGAGCAGTACAGGCCACTCAATGAATATGTCTGGCAAAGAGGGGATGCTGCTGTTGAAGGCATGACCCTTCAGATGGAGCAATGGGGCCTAGTTAAATGCCTGACTGAGATGCTTTGTCCTTTTGAGGTCTTCACACGTGAAGTCGGCAAGGAGGACTGTACAATGGGCCAAGCTATCCCATTATTGCAAATGCTAGAGCATCAGCTGAAGAAGGTGTCTGAATCATACAAAGGTGAAGAGGATAAAAAAGGAGCCTATGACTTGGTGGAGAGCTTAGCCTGTCACTTAGCTGAAAATACAAGGATAGAAAATAAAATTTTGTCACAAGAACATTACATTTGTGCCACAATTCTGGATCCACGAGCAAAATTTGGACTGAAGACATTCTTTCCTTTTTCAGAGATTGATGTTGCTAAAAAACTTGTGTAGCTGAGGCAGCGAGTAAGTTGGAAAATGAACGGCTGCTAATTAAAAGCCCGCAAGATCAACCCACAAGAACTACTGCAGCAGGGCATGCAGCATCAAGAGCAACTTTGGAGGCTGAGGGCAGTGCGTTTGGATCACAACACTCACCATCACTATTGACAACAGCAACAATAACTGGATCATTAGGCCCATTAGAATCATTACATGATTGGTATGTACAGTTAGGCATTAATAAGCACAGTGCTGATGCACAGAGAAAAGAGCCCGAAAGCTTACCAACAGCACCCCTGAACATTTAGCGGATGGTCCAGGCCTATCTGGACGACCCAACAGAGGTGTACATTGATCAAAACCCATTGCAGTAATAGTATAGGAAAAGGTCTGAATGGCCACTGCTCATCAGGCTGGTGATAAGCTATCTGGCTTGCCCTGTCACAAGTGTCTCTTCCGAACGTGTTTTCAGTGCTGCTGGTTCCATTGTAACAGTGAGAAGGACCAGTCTCTCGCCCAAAAACGTGGAGTGGTTAACAATGATCAAAATTAATCAGCACTTTATACCACCGAATTACACAATACATGAAGCAAGGGAGGAAGATGAGGACAGCGGCTCAGGTGATGGAAGTAGTGTGTCACATGATTACCTACTACTGGCTGAACCCCCAGAGTTTGAGGACGAGCTATACTTCCCTGACAATTAGGCTTGCACTTACTGTCTTCCTCCCTTTTTTTCCCCTTTATTTACGTGTCTGTTGTTACGGTTACAAACTTGTGAATCACAATAAATCCATTACCACCGTCTTCTACTCTTCTTATTTAATAGACAAGTTTCAGGTGTCTGCAGTTTGACACTACAGTCCTCCGAATCCAGCTCCACCGCTCCATCATACTGAATCTCCCGCCTAAATCCATTGCCCTCATGAATGATGATTGGATGATGGGAAATAGAAGAAAAAATAAAAACTTTCCTAGTCCCACCAAAAGAAGTGGAGCATGAATCAGATGACTACTATAGCTATCCTCCGTTCAGAGCCGAGAGAGACTGCCCATTAACTGAAAATGAGATGGAACAAGTAATGATTGAGGCCATGCATTGGACGCAGAGTCACAGACTGAGTGATTTTGTTCTTGTTTGTTGTGTATGAAGTTATGTCATTGTGCACTAATCATCTTTCTACAGTACAGACTAAACGTAACTCAAGGTGAATTTTCCGCTTCTTGCAAATAAGAAATTTGTACTTCTCCTGCAGCTTGATACATTGCTTTTAATTGAATACAGGAAGGGGACTCAATCTGCACACTGAGTATGATTGACAACAGCACCGCCCATGATGATGATGATGGCGAAAAAGACAGCCTGTTAACTTAAGATGAGAAGGAACAGGTAATGACAATTAATGGCATGCATTGGACACCTGACTCTGAGCGATTGGTGTTTGTGTTTTTGTTGTTTGTTTGTTGTGCACGAAGTGAAGTCAAAGTGTACTAGTAGTCTTACTGTACACACTAAAGAGTGACTCAAGTCAATAATATTTCTACTCTTGTTCTGTAATAACAAAATTTTACTTCTACTGCAGGCCGATCTTCACAGTCAGTCAGTACAAGTATCGGAGATGATTGATGGAATAATAATAAGTCAGGAGGAGGTTTCATGAGTGGCATAAAAGCCTAAAGGTAAACACTTCAACAACAACCACAGCAGACCCAAATGTCTGTGTAGAAGTGGAGTCGAGTGTAGCGGTGGGATGACTGCGGTGCATTGATTTACTAACTTAAATTGTAAAATGCTATGTTTCGAATGGATATGTGCTTTGCCTTTGTCCAACTCTTTAAAAAAAATAAAAGGACTCTAAACGGAGGATGTGCTAAGCAACGTGCTGTCAGGCCTGTCACTGTGGGCCTACTCTCTCCTGTTGTTGTTGAAGGTTAGTGCTGGAAACAGACTAGAGTAGAGATGATGCATACATTCAACCTCGGAAAGAGTTATTGTTGCACTACACCATAACTTGTGCATTTGTTTCAACTTTGTTTCTCGTTATCCCCTTTGTTTTTCCATCTACAATTACAGGCCGGGCCTTGCCCTATACTTGGGAAAACATTACAATGCACACTTACCTT
This sequence comes from Triturus cristatus, assembly GCF_964204655.1. Taxonomy (NCBI): domain Eukaryota; kingdom Metazoa; phylum Chordata; class Amphibia; order Caudata; family Salamandridae; genus Triturus; species Triturus cristatus. The sequence goes on along the minus strand of NC_140591.1, from coordinate 1,205,307,872 downwards.
ACCAATAAATCAAAAAAAAATTCCAGCCGGGCAGTGGCGAGTGGCGACACCCAAGATTGATGGACGAAAGGACGAAGAGGAATGCCGAGATGCAAATCCAGTCCACATTTTTTACCAGGATAACACAGTAACAGTATCAACTTTCATCTTCTTTTAAATAATTTGATTAATTTTTTTGTCAATCTTTACAACAGTGTGTTCTTCTTGTTATTGTTATTGTCATCATTAGGTTTGCTCTCTGTCTATGATTCATCCCTACCAATATTTAAAATTTCTATTTGCTATCTGTAAGGTATTAAGGCCGGAACAACAGAACAAGAAGTGTATGTAATCCGGGTCTCCTTATCAATCATCATCATGCATGCATTTCCTTTTTCTCCCTTAACATATTGATATTGATATGGTAGTCTTCAAAGATTGTTGTTTGTTTGTCCATGCGTACTGCTTTTCACTGTCAAACCTTTCCCCAAACCCCCTTCCCATCCATTCAACAAACCCTAACCCTCTTCCCCCGGGCTGTGTGACTTATTGTCGAGGTGTGACTAAATTAAATGTACACCAATACTTAATCACACGCTTGCTGGGGTGGATGTGGTGAAAGCAACAGTACTTCAATTTCAAGGCAGAGCGATGATCTTCTTCTGCTTGCCCACCCATGAGCAGTATATTTTAGAGGTGATTTTATTTAACAAAGGAACATATACCTCAGCATTAATTGCCGGCATTGATTGGATTTGTTGTCATTCCTCATACACAGCACTAACTGTTGCTCTGTAGGTCTAGTCAAGTGACTCGACACAACTATAGTTTGTAACTCTGTCTAGTAGGCTATCCCCACCACCATTATATATTGGTGTAAAATATTTTAGCATATTATTGTTGCTCGGTAAGTTCTGTACTGTACTTCATTCTACTACTCCTCGAACAGTTTCTCAAAAGCGACTGACTGTCTCATTTTCTTTTTTTGCAAATGCTGCTGCCCTGCCAGTGTCTACTAATACTACTACTATACTACCACCACCACCCCAATCATGGCATGTTAGAAAAAGGAAACCATCTTCACCATGCAGCCATTGCAGTGCCTAAGTTAAACATCAAGCAAAGGTAAGAGAAGTTTGGGGGAGGCATAATTAATAATGGACATGTTTTCAATGAATTCAATTTCACAGACCCCTTTGAGTCCAGATAAAGAATGCATAGACTAGAAGAGAGACTGAAAGTACTAGTAGGACAACTCAATCAGTGAGGGGTGTCGCATCTATCTGTTTGTGTCTTACACAGTCAGCCAATTATTTAAATCAAACACTGGCTATGGGCGGGCCTGCACCAGCAAGGAAACAGTGTGATGTAAAACAGTAACCCCACCTACAAAACATTAACAACATTGCATGTAATGTAGAAAAATAGATTTAATTGACCCTAACAAAAATAAACTAAAAACCCACAAAAGCTGACCCCCCCCTAACCCCAACCAATGTCCGTAAGAAAGTCCAGAAAATAGTCCAAAACCCCAACGCCCAATTCCCACCCACCCAAACAAGAATTAAAAAAGGGGCAGTAGACAGGGACTAAGGTGTGGGGTGGGATTGCAGGAAGACACGCATCTGCTCCTCTAGATGGGCGACGCGGCGTCTGAGGGCGTGGCAGTTGCAGCCACAGTGGGGGGGGCACCAGAGATGGTATTGCGGTGGCGGCGGGCAGGCACCAGACAGTGGCACCGTACCGCTGGAGGGCGGTGGCTGGGGCCCGGGGCACTGGAGGAGGCTTGAAGTGCTGCTGCAGTCTCCTCCTCCTCCTCTATCAAGACCACCAGCCACCGATATTCCTGCTGGATTGCCTCCTCCCGATTAACTTTGGAAGGAGTAGCTGTGTATCAAAAAGAAAAAAACAAGACAATTGTAAAATATACTCTTAGAAAAACAGTAAGACAAGTTAATTATACACATAGTGGCATGGTAGCACTATAAACACAGTACATAACATTTGTTAAATCTCACCCATCCTTCTTCCTTCCACCCGTCTTTCACTTTTTAGTTGAACAACAGGTGATCTGATCTGATTTTTAGTCTTCTCCATAAAACTTTCAAAGCGGAGTTGAAATCAGATAGATGAGGCCATTGGTTACTCAATACTCCCGCCCCTATGCCAATTAAAGGGTGTCTACTCTTTACTCTTCAAACGTTCACAACAACTCTTACTTACTTAGTACATCGGATGGCGGGCGGACTTTGTCCACCCGGCATCCTCACGCTAAAAACGGCAGGGGTCCCGTGGGGACAATTAGCATCCCGTTTTTTTTACATTGTGGTGGGCGGTGCCGAAAGCAATGCTAAAAATACATGTTGTGCTTTTCCAAGCACAACGTGACAGGCCCCGCGCAGAGCCTGCCACGTTGTGCTTTGAAAGGCAGGGGGGTACCATAGCATAGGTACCCCCATGGGGGCCCCCAAGCATACTCCGCATGCCTTTCCGTGGTGGCAATGTCGTCACAGAAAGGCATTCCAAAATGCAGATTATATGGTTGGTGGTGTAGACACTGCCACCATATTGAACCCTTTTCCGCCCGGTCGACATGTTGACTGTGCGGAAAATCGGCGGACGGTTTCTATCCGCCGTGGACCCCCAAGCCATTGTAATATCTATGGCGGGGGGTCTTTTCTACAGGGATGGTGAGAGGTTTGCCCCTGCGGGGTCGCCGGCCCGGCGGGGGCAATCTGCCCGCCATCCTAATGGGGCCCTAAGTCTCAACAGTACAGTATACACACAGTACACCGTTGCAGTGAGTGTAGTGTCAACAATAGTTAAGGATTATGAATCTAACTTACCACCGCCCGCAATTGGTGCTGGTGCTGGCACTCCCCCTACTGCTCCATCGTCGGTATCGGCAACTGCCGCATCCTCTCCCTCCGCGTCGCCTTCGCTGGCCCCGGCAATGGTGGTCGGTAGTGCGCCTAGAAAACATTACACATTTTTTAGGCGTCATATACACCTCCCCCTATTGGTCAGTAGCAAGATTGAAAAATGAGTTAATAGTATATAACAACATACATCACTAGTACAAATCAGGTAGTTGTAGACACTAATAGTTATATATGGTCCCTCCTAGGGTCATTCTAGCCTTTGCTTAGTTAGCCCGAGCCATGCAACCATTTTACCTCTGTGTCTTTTATTTTTGCACATGTGACGTTACCTTGCAGCTTGTTGTATAAGACGCCTTTGAGCCCACACTGCTACTGTCTACGCGCTGCGTACAAGCGGTCAACCAAAACATTAACAAGCCACTTTTTTATGAAGTCCTGGTGTACTGTTAGTCCATATTGCTTATCCATAAATGCTACACTTTTTGGCACGGCTGAGAAGTGCTTGCAAGTTGCAATATACTAACGGCACCATTTCATTTTTCGCATTACAGACAGAAGATTCCCTTCTACGAACCAGAGCTTTGCAGAGCTTATGATGCGATAACTACCAGGACTAGGTTCTTCTAAGGTGAGGGGTCCCTTCACTCAGAGATCTTCATTTATAAATTTATATAAACTAAATTCCTAGGGGATGGTGGTGCTTCCACCACTGTTCAGTTATCATGATTTAATTCCCAACTGTAAGTAAGTGTAACAATGTTTATTGTTTTAATGTTATTGATTTTCATGTTGGTGCTGCATTATATAACAGAACAATGAACAGAGCTTCTCAATTCAAAATAAACATTTTGAACTTACATAGAGTTGGTGGTATTTGGTGTGGACTTACACGAGTGAGCAAATTAAAGGAAGGGTGTGCATGTGCATTGCTTCCACGACTGACAGGTTGGGTGTGTTATGTTCTGGGTTGTCTACTTGTTGGGTATCTTGGGGGAGGGTTCGGAGACCTAATAGATATGACAAGACACTACTATAACTAGTCGGGCAGGGGATTGTGGTGGGTTCTGAATTTCTGATTGAGGTGTGTGAGGAAGGTCCAACCTACCATCACCAACATCCTATTTTCTTGTGCAAAGGTCTGTATGTGCAAAATCCCTACAACAGTAGTAGTATGTCCTATCATATCAAAATAGCAATATATCTGGTTGGGCATTTGTTGGTGTGAATTGTCAAAGCCTCAAGATTAACAAAGACTCAAGATCAATAAGACTAGAAGTAGTACAAGAGGACGACCAAAAGGACTGGACTCAATGGCTAGAGCTACTGGTGAATCTGAGTTTTATTTACAACCTTTCAAATAAAGTGTGGCCAACTGGCCAAGCTTAGCTACTATAGTACAGACAGACTGATAGTAGTAGTAGTAGTAGTAGTGCAGAGAGTCATCATAGCAGAGGCAGGGATAACAAGATTTTTGAAACCGTACAGATCGAAGGATAATTGCTGGTAAAAAATAGCATTGGGAAACTGAAACAATAGTTCGGGAAAAATATGGTGCAGTAAAAGTTATGGAATAAGAATTATTATTAAAAACAAGAAGACTTACTAGGGCCAGCAGAGGAGCCCTCGTTGGTGTCCTCCTGGTGGTGTTGTTCTCCCACCGACTGCCCACTCCCTGTCTGCTTGCCCCTGGGTGCTGAACAGGAAAGATATAAGAAAGAGAAACATTGATGGATGGTGTCAAACAAATAAAATATTTTTAAAGAACGGTCAAAAAACACTTATGTAAACAACAATTGCAATAACTAAATTTACCGATCTCATCTGGTCAACAAGTAGTATCGTGGGATTCGCGGATCGACTGCTTACTATTTATCAACAGTAATCCGGTCTTCCATTCTGATACCAGAATACTAACTAAGCCTAAGTACGACGTACCACCCAACCTAGCCCACCTATTCCAGGCGTGCCAATTGTACATTAAGTATGCATTTCCACTTCTTTTAGTCCTCAACAATGCATATGGTCAAATGGAGGACACATGACTACATTTTTTGTATACACCAAATTTTGGGTTGATTGATTGATGCTGATGTTCTGCTAGTGCTAAGCCAATTACCACCACTCATTGAGCAAACTAGAAAATGTTCTAATATAGACTGGTGTACTAGCAGCACGTGACGTAACTGAGGGGGCATCACGCATACCACTAAAAAATTACAAACTCATACAAAGTAACTAAACCTAAGTATCAATCCGCCCCTATCTCATAGTGACAGGACAAAGTAAGAACTAGAGTCACTATAGCATTACGTAACTTAATTTCTCTAAAATAAACTCTTACATAATCACGCTAAGCGAGCGCAAATGCAAAGTTGCAAACAAGTAAGATTAGTAGTAGTGCAGTGGAGCACCTGTAAATCACAGAAGACTTTTAAACGTAATTGACCTGGAATGTAAGCAGTAACATTCTAGCTGGTTGGAAGAAAAAAGATATTCGCAATATATAACACAGAGCAGAAGAACAGACACAAAGTAGTAATAATGAAATAGTTACTCACCAAGACCCGGGACATCCACTCCTAGCAGGTCCAGCAGGTCCTGCTCACGGTCCAGGATGTTGGACCACCGGTGCGTCAACTGCGCCTGGGTGCACCGGACCCCAGCGCAACACTGCCCGGCGCACCTTCCCCCACTGCTGTCGAAGCTACGGAAGCCCGTACCCGGACCCTGGCCTGCCACCTGCTGCCAGGGTTGAGGGTAGGTGGCGCTGCACAAAGAAAATGAGTGCAGCCAACTCCACCTCCCCAAATAAGGCCAGTGCCTGCACCCCTTGTGGGCGCCGCCTTCCACAAGGAAGGCGGTCGCGGCTCTGGCTGCGGCGAGCCCTACCCTCTGACATGGTTCTGGGGATGAGAGACGGGGCGGGAAAGAAAAGGTAATAAAATTAAAAAAGTAAGTAAAGGAAATAAATAGCAGGTAATAGAAAGAGTGAAAAAGTAGCTAAAAAACAAAAAAAAAGTAGACAAAAGCCAAAAGAAGCAGGAAAATAGTTATAGAAATAATAAATAAAAAAGATCCAAAAAAATTGGCTTCAAAGAAAGGATTGGAAAGATGCAGGGAGGATTGAAAATCAGGCCACAGAACCATGCAATAGAGTGAAAAACAAGATGGCCGCGCCCATTGCGACCACGTGCGCAAGTTCGCACGATATTTTCGCCCCGAGCGCACAAAAAGCAACGCGAACAAGTAAAAGCGTTCCCGAACAGGAAATACGTACCGCGAACGGGCGCGAGCATGCATTGTGCGACCCGGAACAGGAAGTAAGCATCGCGGGTGGGCGGGACAAGTGAAAACAAGATGGCCGCACCCATGAGCAACCGCATGGGTAAGTTGGCGAGCCGCGATCACGCAAAAAATACCGCAAACAGGCGGGAGAAAACATCCGCGTCTTCGCGATATTTCCGGCGTGTTTGCTGAGATTTTCAACATTTTCACGATAGTTTGCGAAAGTGAATTTCGCAAATTCCGCCCACCCCTAGTTATATTTCTGGCCAATCTATAGCAATTGTACATTCAGTCCATAAATCACTATGAATCCCGATGTCAAACAAGTTAAACAAATCCTTGAGCAAAATCCTTTAGCAAATCCTTTAAAACTTTCACAAACCTTTTAACTTATCTATACCATTCAACAGGCTTTTCCTTAGCTTTGGGAAATCATTTGTAAAGGGCAGTATATCAGGTCTAGTCCATGTAACATGAACATAACCTCCTCCTGGGACCTCCCTCAATGGAAATATTTTTGTTTCTGCGTTTACGGTTCCCCCTTCAAACATTGGATACATAGGCACAGCCGTTTTCTTCATTTCCTTATTTTTAGCCCATCTGCCTCCCCACCTCTCCAACTCACCCCATTTCCTAAGAGTTGTTAATAACTCCTTAATCTGTAATCTTTTACCTGAGGGTTTCAGACTCTCAAGATCCTTGTCACTGACATCTAATCGATAAGTCTATTGTAATGTTTTTGATTTTTGTATGACCACCCCATATTTCTGTGCAAGTGCTAATTTTCCATGAGTATTCCTAGCTCTCCTGGTAATATATCTGCACAAACAAATAACAATTCGTCATCTTGATAATGAATGATCCTGCAGGTCTGATTGTACCCAAAATAATTTCTTCCAACTCCACTTTAAGTTTTGCTACATCAAGTGATTTTTCATTTGGTTCTTTACCGCGGATATTCCTTGAACTCCCGTACCTTTGTTAAATGTGGAAGGTGCTATACCTTTAATCCAATCATCAAGTTCCTGTGGGGTAGGCCCTATCGGTCTAGCTAATGCATCCTCTTGCGATCCTTCACTTGCTCCCTCCATTCGTGGTGTAACATGCATTTCAGAACCTTGTGTTCCCATTTGCAAAGTCTTTCCTAATATGGCTTGCGGTCCTCTATTGAGAGTCTCCATATTTTTATCTATGGTACCTAATAATGGGGACGGTCTCACTCAGTTGTGTGATATGTTAGTTTGAATGGTTTCCCCACTAACTCCTGATTCATTTACATGATGAGAAGTATCACTTTTCGGATTTGTCAAGTTGGGATTTATTTGTTCCCTACCTGATGCCTGGTGAATAATGTTTTCTCTTGCCAAACCAGTAAGAACAGTCAAGGAATGTATATGCGGTCCTCCATGACCTAATTGATACAAAGAAACCACAGGTCTAATGTGTACTGGGACTGAAAGAGCATCAATAACATTCGGTATCATATGGTTATTAAATCCTGCCCCTCTGTGTTTTGTTCTTCGACCAGGAAAGGGTTGTTGGGATTTGAGCTATTAGGCAGTGAAGGTTCATCTGGTTGAATTTCCACAAAAAGGTTAGACCCTGTTTGTGATTGTTCTTTCTTATACGGTAGAGGTCGAGTCAATAATAATTCATTCAAAAACTCATCATCTGTTTCATTATCACTCTCATATTTTAATGCCAATGTCTGAGAGCTCTCAAGGTATATTTTCTTTTCTTTACTTTTCTTTACTTTTTTTCCTTCACCCTTTTCTGCAGCTAATACAGGATGCATTTGTGCTCCATCTGCAATAGCTTTTCTCCAAATCTTCTGTTGAGAATCGGATCTAGCCCCCACATACCAATTTAATGTGTTCTTTTATCTTCCCTGATATTTCTGCTTTACTATCTGACGGGCAACATGTTCCCATTCTCCGAGGGCTTCAAATTGCATAGGTCTCGGAGGTTATTTAATATCATTAATCTGCTTCGTTACATTTTCAAGAATTCATACATTGAATGTTCCATGTTGGGGAAAAGTTAAAAGTCCATTATTTTCAGTATATTTCATCTAATTCTCTAACCATGTATGATAGCCTTTCTCTTGAGTCATATACAAAGCAGGCGTGCCTTCAGGCGGTATTGGTACCCCTTCCTTAGTAGGTTCAGGTACATCTCCTTGTATTAATGTTTTTATGCTTTTCAAATGTTCATGGTTCTCAATAAATCTTTCTAATGTCCTTTACAAATTTTTTCACCAGATTCTCTAGGAAATACTTTCTTGTTATTGTTTGAGTCACAAATCCCTGTACCACTCTCTATTTATTCTGTCAACCAATCGCAGCGCAGTTTCACACCAACTGACCAATCGCAATGCAACACTCTATGATGCCAGACAACTCCATGCAGCAGCGACCTCTCCTTTACAATTCAACCTGTCTTCAACTCTATTCTCGATACAGCTTATTAAAAGTACTATAACCTCTTGTCAGCTACACTAAAAGAAAGTATAGATTTCCATTCAATCAGAAATGTATTCACACATTCTGAACGAAATATTGACCAGTGCTACTCCACCTAAAAATCCTTACAATTATTCTCCATGCACTTTGAAAAATACCTCAATGATTAAACTTCACACTCCCCACAAAGTTCCCTTCTCTGGTGGTACTTCCCATGATGTCTCACACGCAGCACCTTCAAAACACAGCAGACAAAACTTACTAAGCGTATGCCACTACAGACCTGATAACAACTTCAGCTCAACATATACCTATTCAAACATTAAGCACCAAACATTGCTCTACTAATTATCACCAGTTTAATTTCAAGCATTGCACATAACCCTATTAATACTTACAGCACTTGTCTCGTCATTTTCACTGCTTTCTTCAGAACTGGCACTTGATAAAATTTTGCTGAACTTAGGGTATGGGCAAATCTATTCTGACCTCAATATGCATCCCTTCATATCCCAGTTTTTTAAGACAGCAAAATCTTGTAGTCTCCAGGTTTAGGAGGGTTAGGTGGGGTGTAAGAGTATTTGCGGTGGCCGCCTCTAAGCTTTGGAACATTCCCCCCTATCGATATCCTGCCAAAAGTCGCATTTCTCTTCTGCAAGTCACTAAAGACCTGGCTTTTTACACCTTAATATCTGAAAGTCCCACTCCTTACTTCTTGACCGCTGTTTTTGATCCCTAGCACCTTGACGCCTTTGGGCAAAGTCTGCACTTTACAAATGACCATTTATTCATTCATTCACCATCCGACACACTACCAGAAGAACTGTTGTAGCATCATGCACTGGGCCCAAAATCATTTATTACTTGTATTTTAAAATTATTTTTATCTAATCTATAGCTACCGTCATATTTAATTGGTCCTCTGTTGGATTTTCTTCTGTGCTGAAAGGAACTGGATATTCGGGGGGGATGAGCAATTATCAAATGAGGACAAGGAATATGATAATTGCTATACTCAACGTTATCTTTAACTTTAGGGAACACAATCCACAAACCTTAAAGTATACCAATCAAATGATTTACCCACAAACAAATAATGAGCTAGAACCAGCAGAGTTTAAATAAAATTTTAAAGTTTGGTTATTCATTCAAGAGTAAAGAACATTAAAATGAATGGTCTACAATCCTAAAGTTAATTAAATAGGTTTAATAAAGAAATATCAAACTATACGGGATCTAATGATGAGCGGAAAACTTCCTCAGCTGAGGGAGATTTTGGGTATCTATAGCATAATGATCAGTAGGAAATCAGTGGAGCCTCATAAAAACCCTTAGGGAAGTTCAGAATGTTCAAAGTGACCAGTTCCAGTTAGTTACAGACAGAAGTCTGTTTTAGTCTGTCACTGCAACACCAAAGTCACAGCAGGATCATGCCAGCCCTCCAGCTGAAAAGGATCCACAGTGCAAGCATACCAGCCGGCAACAGATTGCAGCACTACATCGCAGTTTGCATTGCTCTTGGATGTCCCAGCTGTCAGTCTCAATGCTGCAAGATGGGTGAGCTCCTTTCAGTTTCAGAATCTGAGCAATTGTACTCCATGGGTTCTGAGGAGACATCCCTTGACATCACCAGGAATGCCAGACCAGTACATCCGAATGGTCATCTTCGATAGGATGAGGGTGATGGTAGGTAAAAGTATACAATCCAGGAGAATTAAGTAATTGAGGTTACATAGATGCCTTGTAGCCACTTTAAGTTTAGTCATATGAGCAATAAGATACTCAGAGAGTAAGAGAGATCATGCTCTCGAATTTCTGACAGTTCATTTCCAAGCATGTGCTCTGGTTGGTAAAAGGTTTTGTTGCAAGTGCAGTCAAGCTTTGCTGTGGATGTCAAAGGAAGCAACTGAGAATTTGAACACAAGTGGCAACTTTGTTCAAAGTTCCCATAGACTTTAGACTATTCAGTTCATAAGATCACGTTTGAAAAAGGAAGCAGGATTTTCAGGCCAACATGAAATACAGCTCATTTAATGTATTTTGAAATTGTTCTCATCTGCCAAGTGAGAATGGATACCATGACAGTTGTGATACAAAATGATCAAGTACATACGGTTCATGCAAAAAAGTGGGGTTTTTGGTATGTTGCAGAGGTGCTGAGACACACAATGGGTCATAATATGTAGTGGGACATGAACTACATAGAGACCCTCATTACAAATTGCAAGGCATTCCCGTTGGTGCAAACTCCACACACGAAATGAACATAAATGTGCGGTCATACCACGCCAGCACCGCGCAATTATAAGCTAATTCCCTGGCCTTGAGAATAACTGTGCAGATCCGTTTTACTGGATGGAATTCCAGGTTTTGCCCTTTTCAAGGACTTTTAATGCTCACATTTACCATCTGCTCTGTGCAGACAGTAAATGTTAGTGGGGCAGGTGCACAGCGGGGGTGGGAGCAAAAAAGTAGGCAAGGGAAAGGGAAGAAATATCTGTGACAGACAGGATTCAAATTAAAAAATCTTGGGCAGGAACAGGGTTACACGCTTTGGCTGCTGTTGCAGCCAAAGCCTCATGTGATATTACTGGTCGAAATTACCAGCTGGTAAAATTGAGTCCAATGATACTGAAAAACACCGTGCCAGTTATGACCAGGGCAAGGTATCGAGCTCCACCTGACTCCTCACGAGGGCCAGAGGGAGCTATTTCGTTTTTCTGTGTTATCTTAGATCTAGGTAGGCATCATCATTGTAAGCATACTACATAACTACTAATGCATTTGCTTGGAGTCAACATCTTTTCATGTTCATTTTACTAGAGTGTGAAGAAAGATGCTTCTGTGAATCCCTAATAATTCATAAAGTTCTGTAAAGCAAATTACATCACTATATTGTTTCTGGTAGAGCTGCATAAGTGAACATAGGCTTACGCATTCAGATGGCAGAGCAAGGATAGGGTGTCACTGAGCAAAATACTTAGGACCCGATTACAATGGCTGTCGGTCCACAACCGATGGCTTGTCGGTTGCGGTCCAACCGACATCTGCTGCTGCGGTCTGACTGACGCATTACAATGCATGCTGTCGGAGGCAACAGGCAGAGAGACCATTCGATGCTTTCCAACGGGCCTTTGGAAACACCTCATAATTCCGACATGGAAAGGCTGTTGGAAATTCACATTTGGGGGTCCTAGCATGGCCCCCTTCCCTGCTAGCTCTCCGCATTGTGGCCTGGGGACATCTATAGTGCCCCCCTACAAATCCAAGCACCATGTTGCAGGCACCCTGAGGTGCCTGCTACATGGTGCAGGGATGTTTGAAAACATTAATGTTTCAATGGCAGCTTGTGCTTCGGGCTTTTTTCGCCCACTGCAAAAGTTATGTTGACAAATGGATGTTTCCGACTGCCCTATGGGCAATGGCATCCAAATAATGCGGTTGGAACCGCTGACCTGAGGTCGGGCGGTTCCCAATCCGCAAAGATGTTGGGTGGTCGTAATTAGCCCTAAAGTAGTAATAGCAGTAGCAGTTATAAACATTGAATACCTATGATCATGTCAAACACGAATTTCAACATACACAACTGTAAGAGAAAAGTTAAATTTATTCATTCTGGCGAAAAATGAGATTTCGAGGCTGCCGATTAGGGCTTGGTCTTACTTTTCTTAATTATGCTTCCATGGAGAGCAAGTCCCCCTCATTTTCAGGTTTCACTCTTCCTCTTGTGCTGTGCTTATCGATTTGATCATAATTCAAGTACACAGCACAGAGCCTCAGAACACAAAGAAGTGTCAAGCAGAGGGCTAAGCCTCTCTATTACTGATCTCACCAGAGTGCCAAGTAAGACAGGATTTGATTTACATTCTGGTATTAGAATTAAATCACAGGTACTGAAGAAAAAATGAAATATGACAGGGAAAGCCACGCTTAAAGGAGCGGAATGTACTTTTGAATAATGATGAAAGTGCTTTTCTAAAGCTGACTTCGGAGCCTGGCTACTGTGACCATGGGGCACGGCTGCGATTGGAGGGGCAGGCGCAGTGGCACCAGGGCTAGAGCACTGAGAAGTGCATTGAACCCTAATAATTGCTATATTTTTCCACCCCAACAATAGTCAAAGGGGCCATTTTCCTAGTTGTACCAGGGCCCACGGCATCGTTGATTACGCTATTGAGCGTAACTTAACAGAGAGTAACATCCAAAACAAAGGCATCCATCATCAAAGGATGACTTTTTTGAATATAGGTTTATTTGAAAAAATCTAGATTTAATTGCGACAATTTTTTTGCTTCAATTGGTTTTATACTGTATTTATTGATTTTGCCTATCCCTGAAAATGCACATATCCGCACACTAGACACAGGGAAAAGGAACTTAAAAGGTTAAGTATAAAATGGCGTTTTTGATTTTGTAACACATTGGCACTGTTTGAAGAAACTGCAGAAAACGTTCCTAAAGTTTTGTCATCCACATCAGCTGGAGCAAAAGTTATAAGAGGGATGCTCCTTAAAGGTTGACCATGATGATTATTGGCCTAGGGAAATAAACTGTTGCATCTAAATAAATCAAGCATCTCTGAACAGAGTTTCATGAAACTTGATTAAGGTGAGATGGTTAGGTCAAGCTTGTGATCCATTCTTAATTTTATGAAAAATCCCTTCAGCAGTTTTAGCAAACAATCCAAAGCATTGTGGATTAAAGGAGGTTAACATGCATATAGCTCCATCAGGATGATAGGTCCACCATGTTGTGATTGCCACCCCTGTCAATCATGAAAAATCAAAGGAACCTAAATGAAAGAGGGGAATTTTTCCCATGGTCCAATGCAGATTTACAGATCTTCAAAGGATCCACGCATTCTGTTAGACCAGCTCCAAGCAAGATAACTATGTTTCAGTGGCCTTTACAGGATGCATTCAGCAAAGCCCTACTCCTGAGTACGTCCTGTCATCATATATTTCAGGTGCAAAACACAGTGTGGTGTGAGTTATCTTGAGTTATGGTTTGTGCAGCTTGCCATTACTGACGAATTTCGGTTGTACAGAGGATTTTGTATTGTGAGGTTATCATCAATTTCACTGCGTTTTAGGACCTGACCTTACTGCCACCTCCTGCAGTGGACAACCAAAGGCTATGTACCATGTTAGTTGCCCGCCCCAGTGCTTAATTTGTAAAGAAATAGGTGCTGGGGCTGTGGTCAGGACCACACATTGCCCCTGCCATGCTGTCAATGATAGTAACAACACAACTACTAACCATCACATGTCTTCAAGTGTGAGAATTCAGACTATCCCAGGACCCCGAAGCTTTAAGAATGGCTTGGGCGGCAGGTAACAATCATTTTTAATGAATATTGAATTAATAATTGACTGTTGCTGTGGTTATCTCTAAATTAGCCAGACAGCGCCACCTTGTGGTAGACCGCCACAAGCGCCCCTGTTGACAATTAACTGCTGGTGCCGAGTACCAGAAGCCACCAGCTCAAATTAAGCACTGGCCCGCCCCCTGGTGGGTTGGGTACAGGATTTAGCAGAAATAAACCTAGAGCTTTCTGGCTTGGCCTTTGGGAAAATGCAGAGTACAATTGTCTTACTAGATATTCATTTGAATGTCTTTCACTATCAGGCCACCGATGCAAAGTCCTTTACAGTTTCACTGACGATAATAATGACACGAATGATTATGCAAAATACAGTACAAAAGTAAAGTAATTTCTCATTTCAGATGCATTTAAAGTAAACAAATCCTGCTGTAATTTCCATTTCTAGCAATGTAGATTGTCATAGACCTTAGTTTCACCTGGAAGGTAATTGTGCTGGTGTCTTTGTATAAATGTCAATGTAATAAATAGTTATAAGTTCAGTGTTGTATTATTTACTGATAGCAAGCCAAGCGTTATAGAAAATAGCAGGCATTGGTAGCTTTCTCTTTAGGTCTCTTTTGGAATGGTCACAGATCCTGAAAAACTATTTCGAACAAGCTTGAGCCATCATTGCTTGTGGAAACTTTCATAGTCTTTCCTGTAGGATTGGGCAAACCCCTCCCAAAGAACATTTGTGTCTCTCTGGAGCAGCTGTTAGCCATCAACTGAGTGTTTGAGTGGGCAGAAGGAGAATGAAAAGTTGTGTAAGACTGGGAAGCTTCCACTGCACAGGCGTCTCGACACATGGGTCATGGCACTAAGACCCAGTTCCTGCCTGGACTAAGTCAGGGCCAGTCCAGGAAGCTTGTCAGGCCCCAAATCCTGCTCATGATATTTACAGGGATGTACATACATATTTGACATACACAAATAAAAACAAAACTAAAAGTAAGAAATCACACAACAAAGAAGGTACACACATACATCTACGGTGCCCTTTGGTTGACATAAAAGTTGAATTAGTCCTTTAGACACTTTGTCTAATCAACAGAAAATGGAGTCCCAGAGATTGGTGTTTACATGCATTGATTTGATTACCTGTGTGATGATTATGGCAAATTGGGATATTGCTGTATCAGCATTTTAATCCCTCCCCCATGAGCCTTATTGGATCAAACCCTGTTACTGTTTACGTCCTTTGGCTAGAGAGGCATTGATGATTGTGGTGAGTAGACTTGCCAGAACCATGACGTACAAATGTTAAAAGTCAGACATCTTTGGATAGAGTTACTGTTTGAAGATGCAAGCATATTCTGACTTTGTATGCAATTGCTGGAGTACACCCTTTCAGATTTTGTTGTGCTGTGATGGGTTGACGATACTGATCCCTCCTTAATTATGAGGGTGGCCCTTCACTAGGGGAGAGGAGGACATTTTCCCACTAACCTGCTGGGCCGGCAGTCTAACCACCACACTCTAAAGAAGCTTGTAAAACATTCACTTTAAAATCATCTTTGATGAAGCCAGGCCCTATACGTGTCAAATCTCCTAGCGAATTCTGCAGTCCACCGAAACTAAGCATGAATGTTATTTGCTCATGTAGCAGGTCATCATTTGCATATAGACCCTCACATTGTATCTTTGATGCTGCATGTGCAGGATCACACGTTGAGCCAACCATAGTTGAGCTTTTTAGCTATTTCAATTAGGGAGCGAAAAGTATATTTGGCAGTGAATGGTGATTTCTTATCTGATACTTGCATTCCACATCTCTACATCTGTAGGAAAGTCATTTGATTAACTTCCAATAAGACCTTGGGTCACTCTGCAATTATTAACCTGACCTAAGTATCTCATTCAATTTCTTGGATTACACGTAAATATTCTAAATAGTTTAAAATCCAATATAAAAATTATGATCTCAGATAATAACTTTTTCTGTGCTGTTGACCCTCGCAATGATTAATTTCACGTTAGGGAGAATTGTCATGCAACGTGAAATATAGACGATAGGCCAAGCAAATTGAATTCACTTCAGGAGATATCAGTATTTGACAAACAAGTCATTAAAATAGTTCAAAGACCTATAATTAGAATTGTAAATGTACTTTCAGGAGGCTGATGATATTGCGGGCACATTAATAAGGCTTTAAATCTACTTAATGAACTCTATTTTTTATAAACTGAACTTTATATAATTAAAAGCCATTGGTGTAAGAGCTTCTTCATGAGCTGCCTGGTGTGATGTCCAGCGAATTCTGTAAGAGATGTTACCGATTAGGCTAACAATGATATATAATGAAGTCTGTGCACTCTCAGTGTTATTTTATACTAATGATAACGAGCTAGAGTGACATTGATATGAATGATTCCCCGTATTAAGTGAAAGAGTGACTGAATAAATATACAATAAACGAATTAAAATCATTTTTCCTGTTATTATTGGATCAGCACAATGAAAGGTTACTTGGAATGGGTTCACGTGGGATAATATCTCATTGGTGAATTATGTTTTTTAAAAACAATTTTCTTTCTTTGAGTCACATTAAAGGACCCCCATCCCCCTCACCCCACAATCACTACCAGCACACATTTTACGTATATTGATGCTTGCTTTTATCTGCACTAATTTTAGATGCACTTATATGCACAAAAGTGCCCATATGTGTCCTGAAATATGCTATAGCTCTTTTCTCTGCAAATTCTTGTGGGTTTTCTTCAGCAAACAATTATGGCAGATGTGGGTTTGGGAGGAGAGCCAGAGCTCTTCCGGATTATTCTGGTCACTGCACCCTTTTAAACTCTTTTAATCTTAACCCCCTTACAAAATGGGTTTCTCGCCAGAAGTTCACAGGTGACAGCAGCGTTTATATCGTCCAGTGAAGCTAAATAAGCTAAATACTCATAACAACTATTAACTGCCACAAGAACAGACAAGTCTTTACTTTAACAAAACCCCATTGTGAAACAGAAACATGTCTACATCAAGCCACAGCATTTATGGGCATGCGCTCACATGGCACATTGGAAAGGGATCTCAACTATTATAATAGCTAGTTTGTCTGTGTGAGCACCTCGTTCAAAAACACATTGGCACATATTGTAAGTTTGTGTGATACAGTATTAGATACAGATCGAAACAAAACTGTATATCGCTTTGTAAATCTCATTCTCATTGCATAGTTCAATGTTTCAGCATCAAACCAAGCAAATGAATTCAATGCAGGCCTTGGCAGGGATGTAGGAGAAGGGTCTTCCACCTACTCTGGTTCTGCAGATGCGCGGGGTTTCTGCCAGGGTGACATCGGCTGAGCAGAGGTTTCTTTTGGGTATGTGGAAGGAGACTCCTTAATTGAGGTATATGGGTCTGATGTTGTGGAGTGATTTGTAGGCGTGGGTGAGTAGCTTGAAGGTCACTCTCTTCTCAACAGGGGGCCAGTGGAGGTCTAGCAGATGCTGGGTCATGTGCTCATGTCGTGGGGTGCCGAGGATGAGTCTAGCCGTGCTGTTCTGGATGGTCTGGAGTTTGTGTAGCAGGGATTTGTTGATTTCAGCGTAGAGGGCAGTTCTGTAGTCCAGTCTGCTGGTTATATGTGTGTGGGTGAAGGTCTTTCTGGCTTCGGGGAGATCCACTTAAAGGTCTTGCGGAGGATGCAGAGGGAGTTGAAGCAGGTGGAGATGATGGCATTGATCTGGCGACTCATGGTGAGGCAGGAGTCGAGGATGATGCCAAGGTTCCAGGTGTAGTTGGTAGAGGTGGGTGGGCTTCCGAGGGCGGGGGGCCAGCAGGTGTTGTCCCAAGCAGTGGGGGAGGGTCCAAGGACGAGGATCTCTGTCCTCTCTGAGTTGAGCTTCAGGCAGCTGCTGCTCATCCAGATTGCGATGTCTTTCATTCCTTCCTGGAAGCTGAGTCTGGTAGCTTCGGGGTTCTTCATGAGAGAGAGGATGAGCTGGGTGTTGTCGGCATAGAATTATATGCTGAGTCCATGCTGTCTGATGATGGCGGCGAGGCGGGCCATGTAGATGTTAAAGAGCATGGGGCTGAGCGATGATCCTTGGGGTACTCTGCAGTTGATTTCTGTGGGTTTGGAGAGGAAGGGTGAGGGTATGATCTTTTGGGTTTTGCCAGCGAGAAAGGAGTGGATCCAGTCAAGGGCGGTTCCCCACACGCCTGCACGTGAAGTCTAGCTGCGAGAGTGCGGTTGGAGATGGTGTTGAAGGCTGCAGAGATGTCTAACAGAATGAGGGCCATGGTGTGGCCCTGGTAGAGGAGCGTGCGTATGTCATCGGTGGCTGCAAGGAGGGCAGTATTTGTGTTGTGGTTGCTGCGGAATCCAGACTGGGAAGAGTTGAGGATGTCGTTCTTCAGTCACGTAGGTTCAGCAGTGGGTTTCTTGAGGAGGGACTTGACCTCTGCCTGTTTCCAGTCATCGGGGAAAATGCCGGAAGAGAAGCTGGTGTTGATGGTGTAGTGTTGCTCTGGTGCTATGGTGGCAGCAGCTCTGTAGAAAATATGCGGCAGGCAGGGGCCCATGGGGGCTCCTGAGTGGGTGCTCTTCATGGTCGTGGTGGTATTATCTGTGGTTACCGAGGTCCAACGGGTGATGGTGGGCTGGCTGTCCTCAGTGGAGGGGATGGTAGTTTCTGGAACGTGTTCGCTGAAGAAGTCATAGAGGGTGTTGATTTTCAGGTGGAAGTAGGAGCCGAGCTTGTTGCAAAGGTCCTGGGAGGGTGTGATGTGATGGCTTCGCTGGGGGGTTTTGTGAGTTGCTGTATGATGTTAAAGAGTTCCTTCGAATTGCTGGAGTTGGTGAGGATTTTGTTCCGGATGAAGGTCCTCTTGGTGGATCTTATGAGTTGGTTGTAGTCTGTTGTGGCGTTCTGGTAGGCGGTCTGGTCTTTGGTGGTCTTGCTGTTTCTCCAGTGTATTTCGAGGAGTCTGAAGGCGTGTCTGGCTTCTTGGAGGTCAGTAGTGAACCAAGTGCCCTTTAGGGTAGACTGTTTGTCAGGGTTGTGGAGGGGTGCAAGCTTGTCTGCACAGCCAGCGGTGTAGTTCCTTGGCTGCAGAGTTGGCGTTGGTTATGGCGGAGGGGAGGTCGTGGATGAGGGTAGAGTAGAGGTGCTCTTCTGTGACCTTGCTCCAATTCCTTTGTGGTGGGTGCAGCATGGGCTTGTGAGCGGTGGTGGTGTTGACAGCTAAGTGTACGCAGTGGTGGTCTGTCCAGAGGGGCTGCGAGTTGTGGCAGAAGTGGATGTTGTTCCCTCCTGCAAAGATGGGGTCGACGGTATGTGGGGTTGGTGACGAGCTGCTTCAGTCATAGGTTGGTGATGCTGTCTTAGAGGGCAGCGGAGTCGGGGTCGCTGCGGTTGTCGAGGTGGAAGTTCAGGTCTCCGATGAGTATGTAGTCCATGGAGGCAATTGCCTGGGGTGCGATGAGGTCCACAATGGTGGTAGTGAAAGAGGGGGGAGGCCCAGAGGGGTTGTAGGCGAGGGTGCCGCAAAGAGTGGTTCTAGGGCTGGTCTGGATCTGGAAGTGGAGATGTTTGGTGTTGGATAGGAGGTTGATCGTGCTGGAGGTGGAAAGTCGGAGGGAGCTCTTGTATGCGATTGATTGTCCTCCTCCAAGGCGGTGGGGGCAGTCCTTCCTCTGGATCTTGTATCCGTCGGGAATGGCGGTGGCGATGTCGGGGGTGGAGGAGGCATTGGTCCAGGTTTCCATGAAAAAGGCGACGTCTAACGAGAGGGCATCGAGGAGGTCCCAGATCTCTACAGTGTCTGTGCATAGAGCGCACATTGAGGAGGATGCACTTCACAGCTTCAGTGGTGTTGGCGTCCGGTGTGGGGGCGGCAGCCGTGGTGGTGTGGAGGTTGGGGAAGGTTTGGCTGCAGTGACAGCATGAGAACTGGCTGTGGGGAGTGTTCGGTGTCGGCAGCCAGCAGTTGTTACTCCTTCCGGGGTTGAGTCCGTGGAGGGCAGCTGGGTTGTAGCAGCAAGTGGTCGGAGAACCAGGGTCTCTGGCACTGGTCGCGGTTGGGTCGCGGATGGGCGCAGACGGGCTTGCCTCTGGTGCAACTTTGACGCGACCGCCATTAACTAGTGGAAGGGGGAGGGAAGTGCAGATAGTAGGCGGGAGCAGGGAAACCGGCGGGGGGTGGGGTCGTGGAGGCAGTAGATGGGGGGGACAAATGGAGAGAGGATCAGGGGGCAAAGAATATACACTAAGTCAACAGAATAAAGAATAAAATAAAATACCGAAGACACCAAAATAAAATACCAAAGGGCACAGGGGCAGCAGGCAGATTCAAACCCCTACCAGCAGAGAGGTAGGGGGCACAGGAGTCAGCGGAGCTGCACAGTGGAGAGCTTTGTCACTGACCTGGAGGTCAGAGGTCCTGCTATTAACCCTTTAAAAGACAAAAAATTGTACAGAAAAGATATACATTTGATTGGGCATTTCACACTGCTCCCACATAGTAAAATAGACATTGCAAGGCAAACTACTAGCAATAAACATTTCTTTCAAGCATATTCCAGTATTTACACTAAACTATCATAACAGAAACACAGCCACGGTCCTTGCTTTTAGCAAGATGACAACAAATGCCTTCCTTTATTGCTGGAGAATTTAATGCATGAGGAAGAGCAGGTTAGCGAGAATGTTCCATTGGTCCACAAAACACTTCAATAGGTGAGAAAGGCCTTGAGGTAATGATATTGCCTTTGGGATGGATGGAGGAACAGCCCTTTGTCAGACCTGAGGCATCTGGTGGTTTTCTAACGCAATAGTAGGGAAAGGATTCTGGGACTGGCGATGAGAACCTGTTTTTCTTCACAAATTTGTATGCAATTCCTTTAGAATCATCTAAGGGGGGAGAACAAAGACAAAGAGGTCGATCAACATCCAAATTAACAGACACAAGGTCTGTTCCTTTTGGAACTGAAGTCCTCACACATCCAAACAGGTGTCACGCTTCCTTATTGGTCACTGCTCCTTATCGGGCCGGTGCTGCATTGCCTGGTGGGAACCCGTAAAAGCTCTCATTAGCAGAAATCTGTTGGTCCCAATGCCATCTGAGAAGTGAGGTGTGGGGCCAGTGGGTGTAGATTAGCGTGATATAAGAGTGAATGAAAGGTTGTTGGTATAAAATAGACTAAGTAGATCCCAAACAATAGAATTTTTAATAGGTGGGTCTACTTGTCTGGTTAAAAAGTTGAGGCCATCAATAGGTGTAATGATCTATGTGTCAGGACCCCACAAGTCATCTTCTGCTTGTAGAGTGTCCTCGCAGGGATGACATGAACAACCTCCACCGTCTCCCACCTTCCCCCTGTTCTAGTACATAACCTGATCGGGGTGATGGTGGAGGCCGGGGGAAGGAATCCTAATATGTGGTGGTTTGTCCTCTCGAGTGCAGGCCCAATTGGATATGCCCAATGGAGCTGAAGGAACTCCTCTAGGTATTACTGCCTGTAAGGCTAAACCATATGGTAATCAATACCGCCCTCTATATCACAAACAAACATACATATACATCATTAGGAAATACAGTCGGGGCAAACATCTATAGTCACCTAGTATTTGGCACTCTAATGGGTTGTGGTGTATGACCTCACACACAAAAAGGAACAAGGAACAGAAATGTAGGCGCACCTGTACATGTGAAGGAAGTATCAAGATTGTGGATTCCACTTAAATAAAATATTGTAACAAGTGCTCCTGCACGGAAAGCAATTTTAAGACGAGAGACAAAGCACCCTTGTGCGTGTCCTCCTTTAGGAATAAATGAGCGGTTTTGCACTGTGAACAAAAGATGTGCCACCATGCAGCAAATGCTGAAAATGCTCCCGCACTTTCAATTGGACAAGATGCTGATATCAGCCAAAAGGCAATGTGCTCCTGCGCTTGCCTCTGCACAACAAGGTCTGAAAGCGCTTCTGGCTTCCTCAGAGACTAAGTTGCTGGTCTTGTGGCTATGCGCTCCTGCTCGAGCCATGCCAAAGAATACTGCACTAACGCTCCTACGTTGGTGCGGGTGATTACTTTAAAGGCCTGTGCCTTCCGTGAAGGCTGATGGATATATTGGTAATGTGCTTTTGTCCTAACCGTCGTATGATAATTCTTGAAGCTCAAAAAAGGAGATAAAAGGCAACACGCTCCTGCGCGAGTCATGCTAGAAAATCTGCACAAGCGCTTCTGTGCCGGTGCGACCACTGAAATACCTGTGTCTTTCGGCAGAATCCTGGTGGAAGTAGATTCTCCGTGCACTCCGACTCGCACTGTGGTCAGATTCAGGATCAGAAGCAGCCCGGGTTGAGCACCGCTGGTTCTTATACGGTCTCACCCAGAAGTGCCCTAGTGGTGACCTCTGGTTCTACTTCCTGTTTAGGGAAGCTAGACTGATAACCCCACAAGGAATTGGATCATGCACACGCAGACACACGGACCAGATCAATGACACTATGGTAGCTGAAGATTGAGGTCTACATGTTTCTCGCCATATTGTCTAAAAAGATCAGGTGGCGATTCATTAGGATCAGCCAAAATCTTATACTTGGCTGGGGATTATTGATTCTGAGATGATAGTGTTGTTGATTGTAGCAGTTATTCGGTTTTGCGATGTGTGGGCCCAGTGACTGCTTGGGTATTGTTTTGCTCTCCCCCTCCATCTAGTGCCCCCATTTGGGTCTGTAAACTGTATTTCATGCTGCAATTTTGCTTTTATTTCAGGTAAACAAATTTGAAAATAAAAACATTTGTACATCACATTTGAAAATGTCTGTCCTCTACCAATTCCAGTTCATTAAGCACAGGGTCTTAGTTCTGAACGTTTCTCCCACAAATCACTGATTTCAAGTGTATTAGTCCAATTAGTTCGATGGAAGCAAGCCAAGACTACAACACCCAGAAAGCAGTAGGCTATCACACAAATATGTGAAAATGTCCATAGTGGGCTGGAGTGAGATAGTCACCCTAAACCAGGGAAATGCAAATAAGCACTGCATGGACACATTCTTTTGTGTATTTATTTATGAGGTTTTGGATTGCCATTAACTAAAACCTTAGCCGTGGGTTTTTTATAAAGGAATCTAACTGTCCCTAGAAATGCCTCACCAATGTCAAACTGCTTAATTGCATTATATAAGAAGGGCCAACTGACCCTATCAAAGGCTTTGGCTGCATCAAAAGTCAACACTGTCAGGGGAATACACTCGTTACGGGCCAATTCTAATTCACCTAATAAATCGTGAATCAATTCATGTAGTTGCCTTCCCTTGAGGAAACACTTTTGGTCTTTATGGACTAGGGTATCATCCACCTTTTCTAACCGCTTTGTCAAAATCTGTGTAAGGATTTTATAACCACAGATTAGAATAGAGATGAGTCTACAGGATTCGCAGGCCCTGGGATCCTTATTATGTTTCAAAATTATATTTATGGTAGCCTCATCCAAGGAGCGCGGAGAGTCCTGTCTATTCAAAAAGACTAATTTAACTATTTCTGTCAGAATGGGTGTCAATTCTTCCTTTAGGAGAGTGCTGGTCCGGACGCATTTAATCTTTTTAAATTACCAATTATCTTAAAGACTTCTTTGGAGCTAATGTTGACATTTAGTTCATCTTTAGAGGCTGCTTGTATGGGCCAAATATCTAGCTCTAGAAGCAATTTGAAATTTGAGGCTAAAAAGTTGGCATGCTTAGCTTGTTTCGTGGGAGAAACACAGGTATAGCAAAGAGAATCCACTATGGACAGTTGGTGGCCTGAATGGAAGCACTTGTATGCATAGACAAACAGTGAGAATGCATTAGGAGCAAAATATATGAAGTAATATGCTAGACTCTAGCTTATCGCCATGTCCTTTAGAAATGAAACCAAATTTTGAAAAGCTCCAGCCGTCCCTTTAGAATACAATTTTCAGTTTTTGTATATTGTTTTGATTGTAAAGTAATTACAGCATTCCTGAAACAGCAGCACAGGAGGAGGTAGAGGGTGTTTGTTCTGAAATTGAATCAAATGTGTTAGCTGACCGACTTCTACGTGAACCACTGAGTTTGAGGACAAACTCTATTTCCCAGATGACATTGGGGACAATGCCTGTCCCCCTCACATGCCTATTGCCTAATACCTATTTGTTTTTTTATCACTTAGCACTAGTAAAGCTGACACATACAATTATTTATTATTCTACAAGACTGCCGGCCAAGACAAAAGTGTTGCCTGCAACAAAGATGATTGAATACCCATCTGAACTTCCGGTGCTTTGTATTGGATGAGGTACTTCAACTATTGCAATGGTGGGTGACTGATTGCGTGAGTGATGATTTAAGTTGATTGATTATTCATGTGGCGGCAGACACTGAGGGAGGGAGTGTGTTGAACTGTAATATAAGAAATTTCTTGAGATGATTATTGATTTGCATTGTTTGGGGCTTGATTTAGTTATCAGACAGAAACCTATGCAACAAAATGCTGCAATTCTGTTTCATTCACTACCTGTTCTTCAACAGCAGTGCACTACACTCCACATCTATCTTTCTAGGGTCATCGTGATTCTTGATGATGATAATGACTGGTCTGGGACTGCGTTACCCAGAGTTAGGACTGGAGGAGTATCATGGAAGAACACAGGGCTGGATTGGGAGCTGCAGGACTACCTCATCAATAGCTAAAAGCAAGAAGTTATCGAGTATACTATCGACTTGAGATCAAAGGTAAACCAAGAGTCTGAGGCCTAGTACTCAACTGTGTGTAATAGGGAGAGGTGCATTTTTTAAATGCTGCTCTGTGTGTGTGTTAGACTTGCTGCAAAAGTGATACTCTGAGCCCTGCTTTTGTTTTTTGGGTGCTGCCTCTGAGTCTTCTTGATCCACTCCTCATGAAGCTTACCTTCCTTCTGTCCTCCTTGACTCTAAATAGTTTCTCTTTAACAATCCACAGGCCTTCTTCTAGTCTCCTTCACGAATGATAGGTGAAAGCTAGCTGAGCGCAACAACACTCCTGATTACCTACAAGACCATTGCAGACAAGCCTCAAAGAGTGGACATTCCCAAGGAGAATGCAGAGTCACCACACAATTTTGCAATATAGTTTAATTTTTCTTTTACCATATTAAGTAAGAGAAGTGGGTGGGTTCACTACCTAACCTAGAAGAGAGAACATTTAGAGATAATGAAAATTAGATCTCAGGGTTAGAAGTACTGCTTGTATTACATGTATTTGTACTTTGTCATACTCATTCCTTTGTTTCCTTCTAACAACAAGTTGATGGCAAATGATGTACTGCTGCTTATTGCCCAGATGAATTTTGTCCCTGTGTTTTCTCTTAATCAAACCTTTCCCCAAATACCATTACTCATCCATTCATCGAACTCCTAACCCTCTTCCCAAACCAGTGTGATTTATTGAGGCCCCAGGGTCGCCTGCGATACTGCGACACTCAATATACACACAGTACTCACATAGGCACCAGGTTAGGAGGAAGTTCCAAATTGCCGGGCACATCGACCAATGCAATTCCAGTACTTCAGTGCAGTCAACGCCTCATCAGCTCGGTAGCGGGGAGCACTTGATCCTTGACAACCTGAATATCTGAGCTCAATGGTATGTGTCCATCTGTAGGGGTTACTACTAGCTTGGTCAAGACTCCACCTGGCCCATGTGGGGCCCTCCAAGGATAGCACTCCAGCAGTCCAGTGCAGGGGGACTCAGTCCTTCACCCATATGTCTTCCCCGTACCTGGCAGCAATGCAGGGGAATCTCTGGGCTGGGGGACCAATTACTCATTCAGCTTGCACAGTCCAATCCACAGCATGCAGTGTGTCTCCTCCACTTGTGCGAGGGGGGAGTGAAAGTCACCTTGCAGGCTGCTCCACTGGTGCCCCAGTCCAGCACCCCAAGTAGCCCCCCACAGGCACGCAAGGCAAACGAAACTCCAAGCCCCCGACCTCGGAGGGGGAGTTCCAAATAAATGATCCCGGATGAGTGGCCCTAATGCAGCAGTCCCTTCCCCCGGGGCCATAAAGATCTGTGGCCTCTAATACAAGGTGGGGAGAAAGGTTGCCCTCCCCGAGGCCATGTCTATCGTCACTTCCTGATCCCATGTCCTTTCTGTCACTGGAGCCCCAGTACCCCGCTCATCATTAATGCCACACAGGCCGAGCAGGCAACCTCTCCCAACTACAGCCTTGTGTGTGCCGCCTCCTGCCGGGCCTCCATAGGGTCAAGTCCTTTGTACATGGTGTGGGGCTCCAATGGGGCAATTCTGGTGCCAGAGGCTTTGGCGCACTTGTTGCATGTGTCCCCACTCTCTCCCATCATCGTCACTCCCAGGCCCAGGAGGAAGGGCCAAGCTTCTCTGATGTCTGCTGTTGCTGAGAGGGTAGTTCAGGCCACGGGTCCAGTGCCACGAATGATGGTGCCGCATTCATGAAGAGACTCTTCACCCTTTCATAATGATTGTGGCTCTGCCAGTCGAGAGGGAGGCAGGAAAGCAGAGACAAGGGCTCAGAGGGGATCTCTGATGTGGCAGGATATTGTCAGGTGGGCGAGGAGCAAGGAGCTCCTTCACTCCACATCCATCCCACCTGCCATCTTGACCACATGCCTGTGGCCTTGTCACTCCAATAAACAATTAAACAGGTGGCAGCAACATTTCACCAAGTCAATGTCCTCTTTTTGGAGTTGAAACATTTTTCCATACAAAGGTAGAAGGTGAAAGAAACATAGGTTAACTGACCTTACTGTCCAAAATGAAAACAATAGTACCAGGAATCCGTCTTGGATACATTCCTCATCCCTCTTTTTCAAACATATACACCCAGGTGAAATCAACCAATTCACCATTCTCAAAAACGTCCATGTCTAAACCTCTGAAGTGGTGGTAAGGACCATTGTGTTAATTTTTAAATGTAATTTGTTTCATTAGCCTGTTCCCCCCAGGTACAACACATTGATCATACTGAGCACTGAATGTGTGCACTTGCATCGTGATAGTTTGATTCATATTTTGTCTTTCTGAAGCATTCAGGGTTTCTAAAAAATGAAGCAAACAAAAATATTTTGAATACCAAATCCATACAATTTGTGTTGACAAATGTGACAAATAATCATGACAACTATCTTTGCGTTGCAGGAATATATTCCAACATGTTGTTGCATTTAACTTTAAAATATGCAGAAAGAAGTTGTTTGTGATCTCTCTGGATTTAAAATGATTTCCTTAATAAGAAATGAGTTTGAGGTTGCCGTTCAAGACTTGTCTCTTCTTTTCTGGAAACCATTCCCTTCACATTATTGTGGATCTCATTTCTAATGATGAACCAAAGAGCGAGCCCAACTGTTGCATCATTGTTAAATGTGATTTGTGTCCTCCTCTTGCTGTTTCAGCAATGGCCAGAGCAGGACTCTCCAGGCCCAAGACCATTGGTTCTTAACCTCTGGTCCTTGGCTCCTGGCAGCCAATGCCTCTTCCTCAGGGAGTCTGCAGCTGTTTAGTAAATTAGATAATATTAGTAGGTTGATAAAGTATATATTCAAGAAATCTAATTGTAAAATTGCTGAAAAAGTTAAAATACTCTATAAATGTGAAGCAATTTGTCATTTGAGGATAAAAAGTTGGCATGCTTAGCTTGTTTCACGGGAGCGGCGAAGGAGTAGCAAACGGAATCTACTATGGACAGTTGATGGCCTGAATGGAAGCCATGGTATGCTTTGACAAACAGAGAGCATGCATTAGGAGCAAAGAATATGAAGTAATATGCTAGAGTCTGACATATCACTTTGTCTTTTAGAAATCAAACCAAATTTGGAAAAGCTGCAGCCTTCCTATTAAAATTAAAATTTCATTTTTTATATTGTTTTGATTGTGAATTAAATATTTGATAATCTGGGTGTTTATTTGATGTATACATGTTTCTGCATGTTTGTGTATTGTTTTGAGGTACAAATAAAAATGTCTTACGTTGGGGTCCCGAGCTTCCAGTAGTTAGTCTTTGAGGATCCACAAAAGTCAGACGGTTAAGAACAACTGCCTTGGATGATAATGTATTGATAAAATGTCCCCGGATTTCTACAGATTAGTGGATATAGCACCAACCCCACCAACTGCCAATCATCTTGTGTTAGAATAATGCATTTCTGGTAACTTTCCTGCATTCCGCAGTGCCTGAGATTGTCAGAACCGTGTCCTGAAGTGCGATAGAACGATTTAGTTCCAGTTTCTTGCTTTGCCGCTGAGCTCCGAGTACTGTTTTCCAAAGGTCACACGATAACGCTAGTATACAATGGGAGATATAGGATCATCAATATATGATTATGTGGAAATATCCTGCTATCACAGAAACCGATATTTACAAGCCAAACGAACTTCAGAGATTTGAAGACCAAAACACAAAACCACACACCCACCTAACCAATGTAAAAAAGCACCCCCTGCTCAAACCATAGTATCAAACAGATGTTGACGTCCAGCCACAAAACTAAGCGATAAATATCGCAAAGCGCGTTTAGCGCTTGCATATTTATCGCCGGCTATCTCTGGAATTTATCGCCCGGTTAGCGTGTTATCAACAACGCGCATCGCCGAGGCGATGAAAATTCCAGAGATAGTTGGGATATCGCCGTTTTCCATGGTGGAAAACGGCGATATCCTAGATGTTAGGTGGCCTGTGGTCTTAGCCACACAATCCACCCCCCATGTTAAGTATGCCTTAATCAGGAATTTAACAGATGTTAAATTCCAGCATTAAGGCATACTTAACACGATTTAAAATATCGCCCACCTTCCTTGATAATATCACGAAGCTGCCTTCGCGATATTTCCCCTGGTTGGTTTCACAGCCACGCCTACTTTGCATCTCATTAGCGATGCAAAGTTAGGCGTGCTGGAAACGGGGGCTAAACCAGCAAAACTCGCGATAGCGTGTCTTTGCTGATAAGGCGATGGAATTATCACCGCTTTTCGGCCGAAAACGGCCCCAAAAGCGGCGGTAATTTCATTGCGCCACCTTGATGATATGCCCCTAAGCTTCTAAATACATGCCAAAAACTGGGTCAGTCTAAACTGCAGTTAAAGTGGGGCCTAATTGGAAAACTGTGCAGGGAGAAGATCCCTGTGGGGGCCTCTGTCACATCCTGTAGTCGGCCTAGGGTCCCACGTGGCAGAGAGACTGGACAGACTCTGTCAATTGATCTGATCATGCCATTATTTGATTGATTGCCAGCCAGGGAGGCGCAGGCTGGCTGAGGCAGGGAATCTAAGTTTAATTTATTGTTTCTCTTCCTCCCGGCTCGGCAACAAGTATCTGACCTAGGCTGTGGGCTGTGCCACGCTACTACTAAGTGTGGGTAACATAATACTGTTCACGAGGAAGTGTCAATCATAGTCGTTGAATGTCAAACATAATTACACTGAAATTATAGAAACGTCACACATAAGCAATCAAAAAACCTTGGTAACTATGAAAGAACATAGCAAAATGCAGTGCATGAGTAATTACATTTCACTGCAAGGTTCTCATCTGCTGTAGTGTGAACATTCAAATCTATTTTCTCAGCACCTTACTTTTGATATTGGCCAAGGCCTCTCTCTGCTTCACCTCCCTTGCGCACCTGTTAAGTGGATCCACCCATGACCGATGCACAAATTAAAATGGTAAAAGGGGTGAGGTCTAAAACATGTTGGGCCCGAAGTTAGGTACAAGAGGATTCGGGGTTATTTTTTTAACAAAAGAGAGCGTAGTTAATGTCTCTGTGGCACGTAGTCCACCTGTTCCACAGCCTCTAGCCTTTAAGCATGAAATAAAGTTTTTAAAAAACAGTTTTTATGAAGCTTGTGCCTATTGACATCGTTTGGAAAAATGTGTGTATTTTTGTCTGAAACACTTTCGCCAACAATTCGTATTCGGATCTATATTATGTTCAAATCCTACCTGTATGAAAGGCGGTTATACAATGTAAATTTAATTTAGGCCTTTGATTTTGCAATATTTCCCAAACATTAAGATAAATTATGTGAAATTTCAGGAAGTAAAAGGTTGCGGTTCTCATATGAAAATTGAAGCAGAGGGCAATCAAAAGGCATTAAAGATAATGAAGAGGGCATAGGTTTGAGGAGAAAATGTCTCAGTAACACAGCTCTGGACAGACATGTTCTGCTTAAGTGAATCTCCTGTAGAATAAAATAGTGGAACATTTTGAAGCTGCAAAATTCACGCATTTAAACAGGGTGATAAATAAATTCATCCATCTCCGTGCCGATCTATACACAATACCTTTTCTTGGACAGCAATAAAACTAGGATATGTATGCCGCGCTAACCCTGGGTGTAGTTCGCGTAGTAGCGCTACGCGTAGCTACGCAAAGTGCACTTTGCACTACGCAAGCTACGCATAGCTACGTGAACTGCGTAGAGCACTGTGCAAAATGCTGTTCGCACTGATTGCACAATGCCGGATGCTTGTCCGCACTGTGCAATCATTGCAGACGGCGTCTTGCACAGTGCAAACGATCGTTTTCTGCCGCTCGAGTAGATTTGTACTAGAGTGGCAGCTTTCTCAACGTCGACTGGTAGTTTCTCATCGCGAGCGGTTGCGAGCATACGCGACCTCTCGCAATGAGAAACCCCCTGCGTTGAGAATCTCGCCGGGAGGTTTATTTTCTACGCTCGCGATCGGCAACTTAATGTTGCTGATCGCGAACGAGGAAAAAGTCTCGCCGGGATGTTATTTTGCTCGCTCGCGGTCGCCAACTTGACGTTGAGGGCCACGAGCAAGCAAAAAATGCCCGCTATGCGTTTTTGCACTGTGCTACGTGCAATTTGCGTGGCACGTAGTTGCGCAAACTACGCAAGTGTAGCATAGTCCTACGCCCAGGGTTAATGCCGATGAGCTTGCCTGGGTGAAATGCTGCTCCTTGGCTTAAAACATCAGGTTGATGATTTTCTCAAGTGTTAAGAGTATTTTACAGGGCAGCTTGGGGGCTCCAAGGAAAATAGATGGGAACCACTCTCATGTTTTTCAAATCAGCGACCTCTATTTGGATTTTGGGGTGAAATTACATGGTGACTTGTATCGCACTCAATAAAAGAACTGTATCACAAAACATTTGTGAGCAGGTGAAGTAATAATGAATGTACTTTTTGGTGTGCTCTTTAATGCCTTTGTAAATCACCGAAAAATTCGAACTACCTATTTGTAAAAGTGCAAAGAGAGCAAAGTCCTTTCAATTTGCATTCATTATATGATTATTGCCATTGCATTCTTATTTTAGATGTTTGGGGCTGATTTAGTAGTACAGTATGTTACCTACCCCTTTGTGAAAATGCCCCCAAATCATTAAATATTTGGCTGTGTCAGAATTGTAGGCATAACTTGGGTTAGGGTAAAGTTAAGATTGATGCACTTAATATTTAAATGTTTATTTCTCTTTCTTCTTTTTTTCTGTTGTTTTTCTTCTTTCTTCTTTCTTCTCTTTTTGCTTTTTAATTATAAAATATTTTTAAAAAACTATTTAGGAGTACAGAACGAAGATATTACTTCAATAAGTTTACTGTACAACATATCTTCCTCTACAATTAATATTATTTGTTGTATGTACTCTCTTTTGTATCACTCTGCTCATGTACTAGTTTTATGATAAACAAAGGATTCTTCTGTACATTTATATTACATTCTAATAAAAGCTTTATTAAACAACCCCAAAAAAATATTTCAATGTTGCACCAACACAAATGAAGATGTTCCTGATATAGTGCCATGGTGCATTGAAACTACGTAGTGTCACTTTTGGATCCAGAATTCATTACTGTTTTATTTGATTGAGAAGAACAGGAGAGCTGGTCGCTTTTCTATCATAGTCTCCCCGGAGTCGAACTTACATTTCAGTGCCCTCAATTCTGCTCGTACCATGTACAATTGACATATTGGAGGCGGGTATGTACTTCTTGAAATTCCATTATACTTCCCAGATCGCACAATATGCATTCAATAGTTTTCTCACCAATGTGAAACATTCAGACTCCCTTATCTTTTAAAAGTAGAATAATTTGCCGTCACATTCCGTAAACATTTTTAAAGTTTTCGAAGTTCGTGGGTTCATGACACTGGAGGTTTCTTTAAAAACTCTTGGTATCTCAGTTAGTTTTGCACTTTTTGTAAGGTGAGGGGATATAATGTGCGTTTCGGGTCATGACCTCCTCTGAAAGAATCTTTGAATGGAATGAGTCATCCATGATAGAGTTTGACATTTCATTTTGCTTTAAAAAGTCAAAGAAATATCACATCCCAAAATATATTTTTTCATGACCCTGAATTTAGTATCAAGTATGAGAAGGAACATGGAAGATAAAAAATAAGCCAAATAAAAAAGAAAGAGAAATATTAAACGTAGAAGAAAACAGTTAAAAATGGGTTAATATTAAATAAAGATTAATGAAAATACAGAGTGCTTACGACGGATATAAACGTTCTATAATAAGATCATAAATTATTGGACCTCTCAATGCTATCGTAAAGTGCCCAGCAAATATATGACTTATTTAAGAAATGCAGTGTTGTTCACCAATTTTCATATTCTGCAAAGTGCTTCTGGGGTCACAATTTGTTCATGTTTTCATGCCATAGTGCGAGAGGAACGGGGCACTAACGAGTGCTGCACGCTAAACTTGATAAAGAGTAACAGGAACTAAGACGGAGTAAATATGGGTGTGCTTCAGGACATTGTCTGCTTAATGTTTAATATGCCGTTCCAACCCTGGAAGAGCACCCCGCAAGAAAAACTGATAAAAGTAAATGATCGCATCATTTTCATGACAAAGGAAGTTCATCGAAATCTCAGTCACGGAGGATTGACAGCAAAGGCATTATTTTTTCGTCATTACGTTTAATGTGTTGGAATAATTGTTTTAGAAGTCTCTACGTTATCAAATATGCACATGTATATGTATTAAGTTGATGTTGATTGTGGCGATAGCACTTTAAGGGATAGAGGGGATTAGGACTCAATTGAGAGGAGTCATGAGGACACGTGACATTTGGCGATTATGGGTATACAGGTAGGGTGGGTTACGTTGGTTTAAAATTTCAGGGGCATATAATCAAGGACGGTGTTAAAATTATGGCCGGTTTAGCGGCAGAAAACTGCCGCTAAAGCGGCGATAATGGGCTTGATAATATGCCCTGGAGAATTCCAATAGAAGCCCATGTTCACACCAGAACATGGACTTCTATTGGAATTCTCCAGGGCATATTATCAAGCCCGTTATCGCCGCTTTAGTGGCAGTTTTCTGCCACTAAACCGGCGATAGTTTTTAACGTCGTCCTTGATAATATGCCCCTAGGTTGGTTAGCACGGTTCGGTAAAATAGAGGTTACAGGCGCACGAGGAGATTGGAGTGCGGGATGGTGATATCAGGTATGCATGGGGGCTTTGAGATGTTTATACATAGAATTCAGGGAGGCACTAAGAATTGGGTGGGTTTGAATTACGTGGTAATCGGGAGCTCTAGGTTCACTGGAAGTTAACGTCTGGGGTTTGAATATTCGTTTTGTATTACAAGCATTTGCACGTTCTAGATTAACACAATATATATTTAGGTTTCTGAACAAAATGTTACTCAACAGGAAGTTTTAAAGCATCCTTTTTCATTATAATTTTGGGGCATATAAGACATGTGAACACAATGGTTGGTGGATTTTAAGATTATGGTGATTTATTGAAGAAACGTGAGGGGGGATATGTTTGATAATAATTTGATATTATGTTGGGTGTGAATAGAAGTGACTGACAACAATCTTTTCATAAATCACAGATATCCCTGATGAAGGTTAATGAGAACCGAAATGTATTGTGTGTGATACCATTGGAATTATTTGGAGGACTAAAAATTCTGAAATGCTCATGTATAGGCCTGGATGGGCAATCATAAAACAATTAAAACGCAAAAAAAAATGGAGAATTTTGCATCTTTTGACGTGATGTATAAACTTTGAAAAAAACAATGAAATAAAATGGGTGAAATTGGACATACTATGGTTGATGGGCATTAATTTGCATACCAATGCTTATACGGATTTGCAACTCGATGGTGACCCACAAACCGCGGGTCACAATTTTTTCAAGCTAAATTAACTAAGCATAGTAGAAAAGCCCGTTGACAAACAAGGTGGTTCAATAAGATCTACTCTGAAGCACATAAGGAGCTATGGGTGGCATTAAAAAAGATCCCAAGAAATAAGGATGAAATAATAAAAGCAAGGAAGGATTATAAAAAGGCAATTGGGGAAAGGAAACGGTTCCTGAAGGATAAGGCCTGGGAAGGCCGAGGTCATTCAATTTATTGTCGGCCTGTTAGAAATGGAACTTCTGGTTGGCTGAGGCTTGCACCAAAGCCAGGCAGAAACCACCACTCTAGTCAGGGCAAGGGAGTTACACGCTGAAGATAACCCCTGCTCACCCCCTTGGTAGCTTGGCACAAGCAGTCAGGCTTATCCCAGAGGCAATGTGTAAAGCATTTGCGCAACACACACACACAGCAGCAACACACTAGGCACACCACAAAGGAAATTCCACCCAAGGTTATATCAAAAATAGTGTAACATTTACACTGTGCCAACTGGCACTAGGCAATATTCACAGGGGATTATATACAGGACCAGGCCAATCAGGCCACGGTCAGAACCATCAGAACAGGTAAGTAAATGCAAAGCACAACCAGTAACCACTGGTATCATAATGACCTGAGCATTATCACTTTAGCATTAGACACCACCCTAAAATATCATAGCATAACATTAGGCAATAAATCACATTGGACCCACACCTCATTAGCATAAACACATCACACATTAGGCCTCCCCAGCATAAACACATTATGCCTAAACATCCTAAACATAAACACATTATGTCATAGGCATCACAAGCATAAATCACATTATGCAATCACATTAGGCAAAAATCATGAGCATAAACATAGCCTGCATCATCACTGTAGGCATAAAACACAGTATGCAATATAACAGCAGTGCACCACCTTACTCTAGGGCCTTGCCTTGCAGCCTCCTGGTACACACAGGTACCACCTGCACCCAGGCCAACTGGCCTTACACCGGGGTTCAAAAGCCCTATGTCCAGAAAGGCAGGGCTCCTACAGGAACGTGTAGTGGCCCTCTGGCTGACAATGCAGCAAACAAAAAGTGTGCAATGCATTGGGGCATGGGGTGTAACTCACCCCTTCCTCACTCCCAAAGAATTGGCCCCCAAACGTTGCAGCTGCCCACTGTCCAGTGGGGCAGCTGTGGCAAGATGAGCCCTTGCACTAACCGTGCCTCATGAGCCCCACTCTGGGACTCTGTAAAACAAATGGCCCCCCGTGGCAGCTGCCTGTGCTCTCGCCGGGCAGCTGGGAATGGCACTGGCACCACTGTGCCCTCTGGAGTCCCACACTGGGACCCTTAAAACAAAATGTGTCCTGTGTCCCCCACTGGGACGCATTAAAAAACAAATGTGCCCCAACGTTGGAGCGGCCTGCTCGCCTGCGGGTCCGCTCAGAACAAGCACCGACAACGTGCCTCGAAAGGCACCAACAAGGTGCACATGGAGCCCCCACTCACCGGGACTCTCTGGGCGTCTGCTCCTCTCTGCGCCTGTCCTCCCGATGCCGACCTTGGCACCGCCAATTGCCAAGGAAAACCCTACCCCTCGGGCTGGTGGGGAGGTGGCTGAAATGGAGCACGCACTGCTCTAACTTCTCAGGTGGCCGCGGGGCTCTCTCCAACTTCCGAGAGGCCTGCTCAGGCATGCGCCACTTCCGGGACTCTTCTCGTTTGGCTGCGCTGCCATTGCCGGCCTCGGTTGCTTCCTGCCATTGGCCCTGCCCAGAATCAGGCAGCAGGAGCCTGGCTTCCGGGTTGCTGCTCCTCTCGGCGGCGGCTCCTTCTTGGTGATGGCAGTTTGCGGGGTGGGCACCCGTTAAAAATAAAGAGTATAAAGCAGGGTGGGCACCCGCTCTAAAGGCACCACAATGCTGAGTGGGCACCTGCTGATCACAGGTGCATCAAGCGGGGTGGGCACCCGCTCCTATGCAACTCGGGGGAATTACGCAACTCGGGGGAATCCCTACGCTGGGGATTATCTCTCTCTATGCAGTGCAGCGCTGCAAAACCCACGCGCTCCTCTCTCCTGGAAGTTTAAATATTGCGCTCACAGGGCGCTAGGAAAATGAAAGGTGTAGCGCTCACAGGGCGCAAGGAGTCCTTCAAAGTCCATGGGGCATAACTGGGCCCAGGGAGCCCAGCACACAGGGCCCTCCAGCAAGGAGGCAAGCCCTTGTGATGGTTCCTCCTAGGCCCCAGCAGCACAGGAACAGCCCGAGAAAAGTACAGGAACAACACTTTAAACATGGGGTCACAACCCCTACATTTATACTCCATTTCCCTTTGTCTGCAGCGCACAGGTCTTGGGGAGACCAGCTAGAACTTGTTCTGGAGCACTCTGTTTACAGTTCTCACACCCTTCTTGGGGAGTTGGGGGCTCTGCCATCAGACACACCACAGGGGGGTGGAGCCAGCATTGACCTAGGCAGGCACAATCCAATTCAGGGCCAGGGGACTACTCCTCCCACCACTCCAAATGCAGATGTCCCATTCTGCTTAGCGCTGACTCACCCTGCCCCTCCTGGAACCACACACACTTCACCAGCCCCTGTCACTCAAAAGCCTGAAATGCAATTCACATCAGGCAGGAAGACACATAGCACACAGAAATACAACTTCTTAAAGTGGCATTTCTAAAATAGTTATAATAAATCTGCGCACACCATTGTGCAGCATTTATTATCACTATTCCAAATATACCAAACTTGACCACGCTGCGCCTCTCATACCAGGAATTACCACTGAATTACCACTGAAACACTTATCAGGGAATCCCCAATTCATTTCTATGGGAGGGCAGCCCCACAGTAGTGAGAAACCGAAATGGCTGTTTGTCACTACCAGGACATGTCACACACTTAAGGTACATGTCCTATCTTTTACCTATAATTCACCCTGCCCATAGGGCTAGCTAGGGCCTACCTTAGGGGTGACTGACATGCATTAAAAGGGTGGTCACAGACATGGCACACACTTTAGGTGCCACGTCACAGCGGCAGTAACACTGCACGCACAAGGCCTGCAATGGCAGAGGCCTGAGATAGGTTTGCAAGGCTACTTTGGTGGGTGGCACAAATAGCGCTGCAAGCCCACCAGTAGCATTTAATTTACCAGCCCTGGGTATATGAGATACCACTTTACAAGGCCCTAACAGGTAAATAAAATAGGCCAAACAGGTGTAGACCAATCTTACCATTTTTAACACAGAGAGCGCACACACTTTACAATGGACAGCAGTGCTAAAGTGCCCAGAGGCATAAAACCACCAACACCATGTAAGAAAAAAGGCTAGGAGAAAGGCAAAAAGTTTAGGGATGACTCTGCAAAAAGGGCCAAGTCCAACACGGCCATTGAAATTCCTTGTGATATAGGATTTGTCCGCGCCCTAAGCAACTCAATAGAGGTGAGTGAGGTACTTTCAGCTATAGAAAACAGTCGCCCAGAGAAAGCCCCGGCACCGGATAGAATCCCTGTGGACCTATATATGTGTTTTCCAGAATTCCGGGCCCCATTGATTACAAATGTTTTAAAAGCTGCAATAGTGCACCCCCTAGTCCAGACCTGGCAAAAAGGCATTATAGTACCGATTTTTAAAAAGGGGGATAAAACCAAACCCTAATGTTATCGCCCAATTTCCATGCTCGATAGTTCAGTTAAAATATTGGGCAGGGTAATTTTGGCTAAATTAGAAGTTTGGGCACTAGAACATCAGGCGCTTTCAATCTATCAATTTAGATTCCGTCCAGGACTTGGAACCCTGGAACAATCTTTAAATCTGGCTTTAATTGTTCAAAAGTACACCAAAGCCCAAAATGGTCATGTTCATTTAGCGTTTATGGACCTAACCTGTGCCTTTGACACAGTGAATCACAGAGAACTATGGTCCATAATGTTAAAAATGGGGATTGATGGAGCTATAATCACATTCCTTAGTAGACTTCACAAACACATCTCAGCCTCAGTACGCTATAGTAATCAGGAAGATTAGACTGAAGGATTCCCCTCTGAATAAGGTGTAAGACAGGGCTGCGTCGTGGCCCCATTCCTTGCTCCAGGAGAAAGGAATCCGCTACCGCAGGGGACACCCATTCTGGCTGGCATTTGTCTGGAATAAGGAAACGCAGGTGATACAGTTTCTGAAAGACGCACAAGAGATACTCGGGATCAACCTAGAGGAGGGGGGAACCAGTGCATCCCAGAAGAAGGAAGCAGTGACCCAGGAGACACCAGACCCAGGAAGGAGGCGTGGGAATCGGATGGAGAAGAAGAAGTGCCTACGACCCTTGAGTTTGAAAGCCAAAAAGAAGGAGATGCTCTACTTCGGCAATTGAAGAACCGAGACGACTCAGGGGGCCCTCTAAAAACTGATCTTTGGGCCTCAAACTCCTCCCCCAGACTGTGAGCATCCGACAACCGCTGGGAGTCCCGGTAGGAAATACGAAATCGGCCTTGGAGAATGGAGCTTATCCCTACCAACATGAATACCGGCTGCCGGCCATATGGACCCAAACACAATGGTGATACCAATGCCCGCTTGAGGGTTGTTCTCCTGTTAAACATGTTGCTTTTGTTCCAACTTTCATTCAATCTTTTCTCTCTCTTTCTTCCTCCAGGCCCTCTGGAGGCTCCTTCCCCACAGTTAAGGACTGGGCATGAGTTTGACACGCTGGTAAAGCAGGTGGAACTACCACTGAAAAGCTCCACAGCACCACAGGGATAATCTCCGAAAGCTAAAGGGGGCCTCTTTAGGAAGGGCGTACTTGGGGTATCTTGAGGGTAAATCTTTTGCAAAAGGCATTACCACAGAGCACCCCATACTGGGCTGATGCAGCTCTCCCCATTTGGAGGTCCCAGACTATGAGTTTAGAATTCAGAAGCGGGCGAGGGATTGAGAGCCGATCCCACGGGTCTTGTTCAGTCACCACCTTCCCCACTGGTAGTGGTCATGGTAAGGTTGCGTAGACTCCTCCATTAATCTTCTCCAGACACACACCACAGCCTGGCCCCAAAGTGACCCCATGGCTTCCCTCAAGGTCATGATACAAAGCTTTAACGTCCGGAGCCTAAACTCACCCACCAAACAACGCGCGCTCCTTACACTGCTTAGATATACACATTGCGACATTTGCCTACTGCAGGAAACTCACCTCATGCGAGCTGACTGGAAACATCGTCCTTCCACCATAAGTACTTCTCGTCTGTAGTGGGAAAGAGGGCAGGAGTAGCCATCCTCTTCGCAACACATTTCCCGGGGAAGGTGCTAAGTACACATGCAGAAACACCAGGTAGAATGATAGCCCTACGGTGGCAATAGGAGGTCACACTTACACTATTGCCTCCATATATTGTCCAAATGAGCAGCAGGTAACATTCCTCAGGGAAACATTGTCTACCATCCTCCACTCTCCGGATGAGGATTTAATACTGGGTGGGGACTTCAACATAGTACCGAACCCCCAATGGATAGATCTGTACAGAGGGCAGGGCACTCTGGGTCAATCTCTGACCTTATGAAACAAAGGCTGGAGGATGTTGGCTTGGTGTACGCTTGGAGGCACTGTTTTCCCACTGCTCGGGAGTACACTTTCTTTTTTGCAGCCCATCAGACTTATGGTCGCATAGACCTTTTCTTGACATCCCTGCGTGTCACACTGGACACACGTTAGGTCACGATTGGGACGGCTGCCATCTCAGACTACTCTCAAATCACCTTGTTTTACAGCTAGCCCCCATTTCTTTGCTCTGGGACACTATGAAAGCAGTTATAAAGGGTCAGTTCTTAGCCATAGCAGCAAGACTGAACAAGGATAGGAGAGATAAAAGGGCCCAACTGGAATCACAAATCAAGGAATTGGAAGGGGGCATCGCCGCACAGGATCGGTCCTAGCCAGGCTCCAACTCACCACCCCGCTAAAATGAGCCGAGTATGCCCTCTTACTCACTAAACAGAGCTACTACGAGGGTGGGAATAAAGCCAGGAAGCTTTAGGCACATCGGCTCTGCTCACACATAAATGCGCGCTGCATTACAGAAATCAAGTACTCCCGGGGAGAGATCCTTCGATCAAATAATGCCCGCCATTGCTGCAGAATTTGAGACAGTCTACTCCACCTTCTATTCAACAGATCCTTAGATCCAGCGGATGCAGAGGCATACGTGAGGATCGCACCAGTGACTTCTCTTCTGGCCTCAGAAGCAACTAAATTAGAAGTAGACATTCACACGGACGAAATGCTGTGAGCTGATCAGTATCTAACCTCAGGTAAAGCACTGGGAAACGAAGGCTTTCCTGCTGATTTTTACAAAGTCTTTGCCTCAGACCTCACCCCACTGCTCACTTGTCTTTTTAATTACTTTAGCGCTACTGGGTCCCTGGCCCCCACCATGCCTATGGCTGAGGTGGTTGGGATTCCTAAACCGGGTAAAGACCTGCAAAAATGTGCCTCATACCACCCCATATCATTACTAAATGTTGATTTGAAAATTTTCACCAGCATACTCGATACTCGTCTGGTCCCTTACATGAAAGTTCTGGTGGACCCGGACCAATCCAGCTTTATACCAGAGCGCAGCTGTAGTGATGGGACACAGCGAATGTGCCACCTCTTGGACAAGATCCAACACAACCTGCCCTGCTTCTGTCAGTGGACTCCGAGAAGGCCTATGATAGGGGCCATTGGCCATACCTGCAGTGGGTTCTGTCTGGATTTAGCTTGGGTGAGCGGTTCCAGCAGTGGGTGGACTGTACTTAACAGTAATCAAGAGGCACGTATCAGAGTGAATGGGGTCGTATTTTGACCCTTCTAAATTACAAGGGGTACCCGTCAGGGCTGCCCATTATCACCTCTACGATTCGCTCTTTACATCGAACTCTTTGCTGACAGAGTCTGTCAGAACCCCACATTCACAGGGATTCAAATGGGGACAGGGAACACAAAGTCTCGCTTTATGCGGCTGATGTGGTCCTCTTCCTTACACGGCCATTCGCCTCCCTGCCCCCCCTACTGCAAGAAATAGAAGAATTCAGGCATGTCTCTGGCTTCAAAATTAATATCCAGAAAACACAGGCCCTTAGTTTGACTATCCCTAAAGCTGACCAAAGTCAACTAGCGGTGCAATCCCCATTTATGTCATGGGCTGCAGATCTTTTCCACGATTGAAAGGACGGCCCGGTGAATTACTCAACGCTCTTATCTGAGACTCGGAAGGAGTTCCTGACTTGGAGGAGGTACACAATGTTATGGTTAGGCAGACTGGCTGCTGTCAAAATTACTCTACTACCACGCATCCCCTATGTCCTGCAGACCCTTCCCCTACATCCTGCACCACCGATCATATCCAAAATGCAACATTTCATGGGGGATTTTATCTGGGAAGGAAAGAGAGCAAAAATGGCATGACACCAAACATACTT
Source organism: Triturus cristatus (assembly GCF_964204655.1). Taxonomy (NCBI): domain Eukaryota; kingdom Metazoa; phylum Chordata; class Amphibia; order Caudata; family Salamandridae; genus Triturus; species Triturus cristatus. The sequence continues at coordinate 1,205,266,335 of NC_140591.1, read as the reverse complement.
GAGGCAGGAGGATGGGGGGCTGGATTTTCTGCATTTGGACCGCTACTTTCAAGCTGCACAACTGCGCTATATGATTGAGTGGTATAGGCCTACGTCAAAGAAGCACTGGTGTTTCCTTGACCGTTCCATAACAGGAATGTACATTTGGAAGGTACCCTTGCTCCCTAAACAACACCTTTCGCTCAGCGTGTATGTCTCCCTGGTCTTGAGGGCTACTATCAGAGCATGGGATCGGGTTCAGGAGCCCTGTGGCCTCTCAACCCCCACATCACCACTAACTCACTTCATAGGACACATAGAGTTCCCTCCGGCTATAGACGGGATCAGCGATCACAAGTGGCAGGCGGCTAACTGCAAAGGAATTGGTGATCTCTTCGATGAGAGGGGGGTCATGGAATTCCCCCAACTTGTCACAGACTTTGGAGTTCCCAGGTATGCGTACTGGCAATATCTTGCCCTGCGGCACTGGGTGACCCAACCGCAGGTGTGCCCCTGTGCCAGCCGCCCTCTAACCAAGTTTGAAAAGTGGTACATAAACCACAGCTCAGACAAGTGCCTGTTTTCAGACATCTATGCCTTCTTAATCACACCCAAACAATGCTCTAAATCTCCCGCATAGCATCGAGGGGAGTCCAAACTCAATAGTGAGTTCTCCCCCAAAGAATGGCACAACATTATTCATAGGGCCAAAGCCTCCCCCTGTAGCACCGCCGGGAAGGAAATGTTCCTCAAAGTAGCGCATTACTGGTAGTCCACCCCGGCTTGAACCGTACGGTCGAGGTCGGGAGGGGACAATGTCTGCTGGCCCCATTGCGGACAGATAGGTACTCTCACCCACGTGCTTTGGCAGTGCCCGAAGATACAAGTCTAATGGGTGGCAATAAAACAGGACATGGACGACATCTACCAACAGAAATATCCAGATTCTGAAGCTACATCTGATTGGCGCTTTCTAATGCACTGACCTACCCTCTTAATTTGTGTAGAGGGCGGGCAATGTCTCTAGCTGTGGACGCAGTTAAACAGGTGTTGCTTTCTAAATGGGGAACAGATGGGGTCTCAACTAGACTTGAGTGGCTAAATAAACTGTTGGAGGTAGTGGGCATGGAGAAGATCACGGCAAGTCTCACAGGCACCATCCCCCGCTTCGACAAAACCTGTGGCACCACCACAGAGTTCCTATGCTCAGAAGTTACAGAACTCACGGGTCCAAGATACCTTTGGGTCCTTCGACTCACTAAAACATGCTCTGCCGCAGAAAGATCACAAGCGTGCAAGATAACCTAGCCCCCTGGTCACACAAGCTCACCTCACTGGAATAAAGATAGTTCTCAGGTACCCGGTCTTTCCTTTTCCCTGTCCATTCTCTTTCACTTTTTTCAATTCTACCCCATCTATGAATAATTAGCATCTTATGTCTTTCCCGCTGGCCGGTGGATCTAGGTGGCGGCTATTGTTATTCTTGCATTCTAAAAAATAAAAAGATTTAAACCATAAATATTTACCTTTTATCTCTTTATGTTGAGTATTTTCTGACTGTTTTCAAGCATTGTGGTTATATTCAGTTTTTGCTGAGCCGTTATTTTTCTTCTATTTGAGTTCTCTTTAAAGTTATTTAGAAAGATGTTTTAACATAGTTGTTGAAATCCTGGCTAATTTTTACCCTTTTGAGATGTTATTACATAAAAAATACATAATAGTATTCACTATTTCTTACTATTTGTGTTACCACATTTAGTAAGTCTCACCTCTAGTATAATGAGAGATTACATAATTATTGTGCCTTGACTCCAGAATGTGCAGGGCAGCATCAGGATTGAGCGCTGTGAAATGCACATTTTCCTGTATTGGTTCTATGTAACAAAACTGTAGTTTGTGTAAAACTAATAATTGAAGTCCTGCTTTTTGTAAGCTAAGTAAAATCCTGACAGACATTTGTGGTATTTTTCTTACTTATTTTTTCAAAAAGAATCTCATTATTCTTTTTTCTGGTAGGAAAGCCACCATTTTTAATGAGTGCCCATGTTTTTTCTATCTTTATTAATATACAAATGTCTAAAAAAACAACATAGGAGTAAAAGTACTACAAATGGTGTTAGTACTTTTTCTTAAGATGAATATCAAATTTTAAAAACACACAATGTAAATTAGAGCTGCAATGTAGAGAATTCCAATGTAGTTGTCATTTATATAGAAATTACCTAACAAACTTGTAGTGGTAAAAGACATATAGAATGCGATGTAAACATGATGTAAGAACTTATGATGTAGCAACATTCATCCACCCACTGCCCACAGTTCTACACAAGCTCAATCAAAAAAAGTGGCACTCACAGTTACAGGCCATGCCTATTGGCTTTGCCAATGCTTGCTCTAGAACTACGTCCATGATCATCATACACATGGAACATATATTTAAAGTCCCCAGTGGATAAAACCATTCAGATCCTTAACTTTCACAATAAATCCTCTTGCAATATGCTGTAATTGTTGAATTAGTCACTCTGCAGTGGTATAGAAAGTAACCTAGGTATTAACTCCCTCAAATGCCAATGTTAATCAGCACCAGAGGAATAATTACAGCCCTGTAAAAATGCACAGTATGTGGAAAAATGCCCATGAAGACTGTGGCGGACACCTTTAGTCTGAGTCCTGGTCCATGGAATCTCCAAGAACATTTTACTTGTCATCAGTGATGTCATCAATGATGTAATTGAACATTTCATGAGTGATGTGATATGTGAGGTAAGAAGCAGTGCAGGGCAGGGATGCAAGCTATAGTTAGCTCGGTAAGCTATAACTCGTTAATATAAGAGTTTTTTTCAGTTTCAAATGGGAAATTGGCTGAGATTTCCACCTAACTATAACATCACTTTAACTTTTGTTTTTTTCAGTAAATTTCTAAAGTTTTGTTTGATATAAGCTAAGATATAATTACCAGACCTAACTTCAACATCATTGTAAGCTTTGGTTTTTCAGTGAATTGCTAAGTGTTTTTTCAACATAAAGTAAGATCTTATCACCCTATTTAACTATAATGTCACGTTAACTTATCTTTTTTCCATGGGAAAAATGTATGTATTTGATATATTATATAATATATCATATATGATAGAAAACAACTTTTTTGTTTTGGTAATGGCTTTAGCGTATTTTCATGAATCTTCATGAAACATTGAAAGAAAGTGCTCTTCTTTGCCTGGATTGTGCATGGAAAGGTTTGGGATGATCCGTGGAGCGAAGCCTGAGAAAGAAGAGGTACCCAAAATGTAAAATTCCAATGTATTTTTCGTAGACTTTTTAGAATGTCACTGCGAAAAAACTGCGGAATTACACCAATTTTGAAGGAAGCTTTGTCCAGAAAGCATGATTCGGTATGAATCCATTCAGTAGTTTTTTTAGATATTAAGTCTCACAATATTTGTGTATCTGGACGGTTGGGCTTGGGGGACTCTTGTGACAGTCTCTCAAACCCAGTTAAAAAAAAATAGTATGTTCTGATTGGCCCTGGGGTCTTTTCTCACCATTGGCCAATTCACTCCCACAGGAAACATGCACTTTCAGGAGAGAGCACTCCGATTGGCTGTCTGCAACATGAAGAAAAATGTTGCAGGCAGCCATAACAGACCCTATCCTGAATTTTATGAAAAAAGAGGGCAGGTCCAGAAAATAAATAAATAAAAAAGGCTGTGATCCTGTGGAAATTCCATAGGCCTCACGCAGGATCGCTTCTTTTAAAAAAACATAGCTAAAATGCACAACCATCCCCAGCGGCAAATTTAGAAATAATGGGGAGAGGCAAATGTGGCCCCCTCCCTGCACCACCATTTTGTCCAGGGACCCCATCCCACGTGTCCGATGTCTTTAAAGAAGGAGTTGCACTGCCTTCTCCCTGAGGGCCTTTTCAGACATGGGGGATTACTGAAAGAAGGGGAGGGGGCCAAGCACCCCCTTCCCATGCCGATATTGACCCCGGGGGCCCCATCCTCCAAAAAATGATAATCTACATTGTCACAGGGAGTTCACACCCCACACTGTGGCTCTCTGCCGAGGAAAGTATGGGCATACCTTGCACATACTCTCCTAGGCAAGAAACTCCACAGTGCTCCCTCATGGTAGGAGCAGTTCAAAAAAGCTGCTTTTGTCGGGCACAAGCAAAGAACAGGTTCCTGGCATGGTGCTGGTTGTGAAGCTAGCTGGTGCTGAAGGGGTATGTGGGTTGCCCCATTGCCACCAACATAATGTATGTGGGTGGGCACTGGGGTACCCACCATTGGCCCATGGAGATGACTCGGGCAAGGGGGGTGCACGACCTGCTCCCTTAATTTTAAAATAAAGTCCTCCGGTGGTGGGGTCCCCTGGACCTTTGCTAGCTTGGGGAGGGTGCCATGCACCCTCTCCCCTTATTTAAAAAAAAAGGCCCTGGGGAATGGGGTCCCTGGGGCATCTAGTGGCTCAAGGAGGGGAACCATGCACCACCTTTCCTTGTTAAAAAAAATACAGCACCAGGGGATGGGGATCCCGGGCCTGTAAAGGCTCATGGAATGGGACTGCATGCCTCCCTCTCCTTATAAAAATAATATATGGGTGTTCAGGGTGTGCACTGGGACAGCCACAGAAAATTATTTGAAATTATTTTTAAAAAATATTATTAGATGTGCTGCAGGAACCGCTTCTTTTAAGGAGTGCCCCATAATGACCTTCAAGGTCTTTATTTTTTATGCTTTTTATAAGCTTGGAGGTGCCCCTAGAATGAGGAAAGGATATCACCAAGATTTCTTTTATGTTGTTGGGGGTTAGAGTCCACATCAACATTAAAAAAAACAGTAGTTCTCCTGGGTCATTAATTCCATGACCCCCGGAGACCTTACCATATTTTCTTAAGCCACTTCTTGCTAGACCTCTATGCTCTCCAACTGGGGGTTGGCTGCCCCCAGGTAGACTGAACGCAGGGCCTTGCCACAGGTCAGGACCTGTGACCAACCCCCTGCCACAGACGGCCAAAGGCTTTGAGCAGCGGGTGTTTGCTACCCATGGGGGGGTTGGATGTTTTGTCATCAATTATGTCATTTCAAATGTTGCAGCGATGTGGGCAATGATGTCAAAGAGCATGTCATGAATGAAGTAATATATGACGTCATAAGCAGTGCATGGTGAGGGCGTGAGTTATAGTTACTTTAGGTCACAATTTATAATTTCTTGAGATAACTATAACTGGTAGAATTCAAAGGTTTTGCTCATTTAAAAACTGTAACTGACTCTTTCTTTTAACTAAATATAGCATACCTTTAACCTTTTTTTCAGTCAATATTTTTTAATGCAAAGCTAATCCTACCATATCTAACTATAACAGCATTTCAACCATTGGTTCTCTCAGTGAATTTCTAGGGTTTTTTAACATAAAGTAATATTTTATTACCATACTTAAAGCTGCAGGCTGTACTCAGCATGAGGTTGGCCACAGAGCCAACCCCAGTTGGGCCATTGCACACCATGATTTTTGTTTGGGACTGTGAAGGTCTTAGGCCCCTAGACCCGCTGGTTCCCTGCTACTGCAGGAGCTGACTTTGTTTTCATTTGTTGGCTCTGGCTCCAACATGGGGCAGCCAACAACACGTTCCACATTGGGGTCTACGGCAGAGACCCATGGCCCTCACAGCCCCACAAGCTCCCCTGCCTGCACCAATCCCGAGTGCAGCAGGAGCTGGATTTTCTCCCACCCAGTAGGAGCAGGTTTTCTTTTGCACCTGCATGAATGGAGCATTCTGTGTTGTTACCTGCCTGAAGATGCAGACAAGAAAGATATTTTATGCTGCTGGGTGGGAGCACATTACACTTCCCTGCACATGCTCTACGACAAGAAAAATACAGTGTCCTGGGGGTTGGTGTCCTTGGGAAACTATCCATTAGCTGGTCCCAAAGAATGGGTCACAGGGGTCATTACATGTCTTTGGGAGGAGGGCCACACTCCCTCTTCCCCATTTAGAAAATTCTGGCCCTGGAAGATGGGGTTCAGGGCTTCATTAAGGCTTAGGGAGGGGGCCCTCTTTCCAGTTTTAAATTTAGGACCAGAGGGTGAGGTTCCTGGAACCGGCTCAGGGAGGACGGGCAGTAACCCCCCTCCCCCTCTGACCCAGGGTTGGGGTCTTCCGGGTCTACTGAATGATTGGGTGGGAGGCAGGTTGGCCCTTCTCATAAACATATAATATGTCATCCCTCCTGGCCCTGGCCTACCACGGGTGGGGGCATATACTGAAAGACACATGACCACTGCATTTTTTTTTTAATTGCTCCAGGATCCACCCTGGTGTCTTGAAAAAATGCTTTCTTTGGCCATGGTCTTGGTTGCAGGGGGGGTTTGGCTTTACTTATGGAAACAAAATATTACTTTATGTTAAAGAAAAGCCTAGATATTCACTGAAACGTGCAAAGGTAAAAGTAATGTTATAGTTAAGTGAGAATATCAGTCACAAGATATCTTTTTAAACATACAAAACCACAATAATTCACCAAATAAAATTAGCTGTAGAAACTATAACTCGTGCCCAAGGTAACTATAACTCATGCCCTTGTCATGCACTGCTAATTACCCTATCCCACATATTACATCCCTCTTGACATCTTCAATGGCATCATTGATAATATCACTACAATATTTGCAATTAAATTATTGTAAAAAAAAAGAGTGCATGGTGGTGGTACGAGATATGGTTAGCACCAGTTATAGTTACCAGAGCTAACTACAACTCGTGAATTTCGTGCTTTTGTCCTTTTAAAACATTATGTTGTCAAATTCTTTCCTATGAGATTACTTTAGCCCGCTCCCACATTGCCAAAATTGCAATTGGACCCGTAAAATCACTGGATGATGTCATCAGTGATGACATTAGGGATGTCATTTGAGATGTCATCAGTGATGTCATAAGTGATGTCACAGACTGTGAGAAAGTGGGTTTCTGTTGCAGTAAAGTGGATTTCTGTTGCAGTAAACCCACCCACCACTTTTTCTTTTTGTTGCCAGACTACTGATGCTCTTTGACTTGATGTGCTCTGGGGCCCTGCCAATCAGGATCCCAGGGCCTGTGTTATTTCCCCAAAACAAAACCCAATTGGCATCTCTGGCCACATGTCAGCCCCTGGTAAATGGTACCATAGGTACCCAGGGCACTGTGACCAGAGAAGGCCCCTAAGGACTGCAGCACTTATTGTGCCACCCTTAGAGGCCCTGTACCCTGACACACACACACACACACACTGCCTTTGCAGGCTGGGTGTCTAGGTGCAGAACCAAACAAAGAGTCGACATGGCACACATCCCTGTGTGCCATGCCCACAAACCACTGACCTGGCATACATCAGTCACCCCTCTAGCTGGGTACCCTATGCCAGTGGTGAGAGTGCAGGTGCATGAGCCCTGTACCCCTACAGTACCCAGGTCCATTCCTGTGCCCTGTAAGTGCAGTGCTGCCATTAAGAGTATATGGTGCTGAGAGGTTGTCATTACAAACTCCACAGCACCATTATAGCTACACTGAAGACTAGGAAGTTTGGAATCAAACTTCTCAGCACATTAAACCCACACTGATGCCAGTGTGGGATTTAATGTAAAATGCACCACAGAGGGCATCTTAGAGATGCCCCAGGAAAAACGACCAACTACCAGTGACCTGACTGAGTGCTGCTCAGGCTGACACCACCAGACATGTTTCTGGACCCCTGGGTCAAGCGCCTGATGCTCTCTGGGGCCTGAAACAATGCACCTTGTGGGACGAGGTGCCAAGCCTCCTCCCCCAGGATGGGCAGGGTTCACGAAGGAGAAGCTTCAAAGGCATGACTCCTTTGTGAGCCGCTCCAGACCGTTTGCTGCTTTCAGCAACTGGCCCCCACTGCTTCTACCCCCCCACTTTGGGCGGGAGAACCGGCGGAAAAAACAAGCAAGGAAGAGAGGTGTGCCCACCTCTGCCAACTCCACCCCTAAGGTGGGGGAGGCGAGGTGAAGCAGAACCTTGAGTCCCCACCATCTTGAGGTTGGGGGGGCCCAGCCAACCAGGGACAGGCTCCTGCCCCCCTCCCACTGGAGAGTGGCAGAATAGGGGGTGTACCCACCCCCGGGAAGGGACCCATTGGTCCCTGCCCTTTACCTACCTGTAATGCCCCCAAAATGTAGTATTTAAGGGCACCCTTAACCTTCCTTCCTCAGATCCAGATTCCCACAACCTACAACTTGCCCTGAGCTTAACACTAGGAGCTTTGCTCCCACAACCCTGTGGCCTGCTTGCCAGCCGCCACCAACATAGGATAACATTGGGCCTCAACACTCTGCACCCGGCCACCCTAGTGCCACTGGGAGTGCAACAACAGTGCATCACTGGCCCTGGGAAACCCCTGAGTCTAACCCCAGAACCTTAACTCAAAAGACCGATTACTTACCTCGAGACCGATAACTCACTTTTTCTCATTGGATAACGTTGACACTTTTTCTCCCAAAAAGTTTGTGTCGACTTTTGAAAACTAAGAATATTCCTTAAAAATCGCACAAATAACCTAACCGAATTTTCTCAACTGTTTGCAGGAAAGGTCCCAGTGCTGAACCCAGGTGTCCAGCACTGAGTAAGAAAAGTAACTAAAAAGTAACTTACCTGTGAATTGAATTTCCTTCCATAGGATAACATTGGGGGTTCTTTGTGAAAAAGTTTCTAAGTGTCAACTTTTTAAATACAAGAATATTCTTTAAAAATCATACAAACTACAAAAACGTAATTGCTTACCTGTTTTAAGTAGATGTCCTAGTGCTGAATCTAGGAGTCCAGCACTGGATTACAAAAGTAACGCAAAAGTAACTTACCTGCTAAGTGAATTTCCTCCCCTAGGATAACATTGGTGATTTTATGTGAAAAAGTTTCGAAGTGTCAACTTTTGAAATGCAATAATATTCTTTAAAAATCGTACCTTTAACCAAAACGCATTTACTCACTTGTTTTCAGGAAATGTCCCTGGTCTGAATCTGGGATCCAGTCCTGTGGTTAGAAAAGTAATCTGAAAAGTAATTAACTGCATTTTACTTAAAAAGCCCATTCAATTGAATGTACTATACCTGCAATGTGTTGCAAACTGCTTTCTTAAACCTGTAACCAAAACCAGTACGAGTTATACTGCAATTCTGAACTGTGTTCATACAAGTCAATTACTACTGCAAAGTATTTATATGCTTACCTGTACCAGGATTGCTTGGTTCTGGAAATAAAACAACTGTATATTTTTTATACAAAACAATTGGCCTAGAGTTCAGTTCTTGAGTGTGTGAGACCATTTGTTGCTTGAGTGTGTACATCAAATGCTTTACACTGTCGTCTGATACTGCCTTACTGCTCGACCAAGCTACCACTTTAGAGAGTAAGGTTCTATCTAACTTTAACCTCTGCCAAACCTCTGGAGACTCTTGGACTCTATACACACTTTACCTCACTTTGGTGCAGTATATATAGAGCCAGTTTCTTACACTGACCATGCCATGAGTTATGTAATATGTGAGTTCATAAGCAGTGAATTGGGGGGGCGTAAGTTATAGGTAGCTCAGGTAACTACAACTTCCGAATTTCACCAGTTTTATACGAGTGAAAGATGAGCCTAACTATATCATCCCTGTAACCTTTTTTTTGTGAATTTCCAGTTTTAAAAAAAATTCTATTTCTAAACTATAACGTCCCTGTAATCTTTGGTTTTTTAACTGATTTTTTAAAGTTTACAATTGTCTTTCCTAACTGTCACCTGTAACCTTTGAGAGTGACTTTGTGAGTGAGTGCATGAGTGTTGCAGTGAGTGTGTGAGTTTCTCTATGGATGTGTGAGTGCCTGAGTGGGTTTGGGATGGGTGAATAAGTGTCTCACTGTGTATGTGTGAGTGGGTGCCTGAGTGAGTGGGTCTGTGAGTGGGTGCATGAGTATCTGAGTGGGTATCTGAGTAGGTGCATGTGTGTTTGAATAAGTGTCTGAGTAGGTATGTGAGTGGGTGTGGCAATGTTTGAGTGGTTTGTGAGTGCTTCCATTAGTATGTGATTCAGTCTGTGAGTGAGTGCATGAGTGCTTGAGTGGGTCTGTAAGTGGTGTGTGAGTGTCGGAGGGGGTGTCTGAGTGGGTGCATGAGTGTCTGAGTGATTGTTTGAGTGGGACTGTGAATGTGAGAGTGTCTAAATAGGCTTGCGAGTTCCTCCATGGGTGCGAGAGTCAGTCAGTGAGTGCAAGAGTGGGTTTGTGTGTTGGTGCATGAGTCTCTGAGTGGGTGTGTGAGTCTCTAAGTAGGTCTGTGAGTCAGTACATGAGTCTCTGAGTAGGTCTATGAGTGGGTGTGGGCAGGTATGAGCAGGACTGTAAGTGGGTACATGAGTTTCTGAGTGGGTCTGTGAGTGGGTGAACATGTCTGAGTGGGTCTGTGAGTGGGTGAATGAGTGTCTGAATGGGTCTGTGAATGACTGAGAGTGTCTGAGTGGATCTGGGAGTGCCTGAGTGGGTTTGTGAGTGGGTGTGAGTGTCTGAGTTCAACTATGAGTGAGGGCATGAGTGTCTGAGTAGGGCTATGAGTACATGTGAGAATGGCTGAGTAGGTCTCTGAGTGGGTATGTTAGTGGTGTGTGAGTATCTGAGTGGGTCTCCAAGTGGGTATATCAGTGTCTGAGTGGGTCTGACAGTGGGTGATTAAGTACCTGAGTGTGTGAGTAGCTGTCTAAGCATCTCTGTGTGTGTGTCAGTAGCTGTATCAATGAGTGGGCCACAACAGAACCACACCTACTCTTTTATCCAAAAAGAGTCCACAGTTTTGCACAAAACATTTACCCAAGTGGCGTACTTTCTACTGGTTAATTACTAAGTGCTACCTCCTTGGGTAAAAGTCCAGTACGTATTCTGCACTATAGCTGCCTATTGGAGCAAAGGAAATGTGAACATTGACATTGTGTGCATTTTGACAATGTGATTGTTCCTCGTGCCTCCATATCCAGAAATGTGTTTATCATACTGACAAAAGGCAAGAAGACCTTTGCTTACTACTAATGTGGGGGGGGGGGGGAAATGGGTGAAGCTTCCAAGTGATTAGCACATTTCTATAATTATAGTCAGTTAAAGGGAGAACCATGGACTCTGTTTTCAGCTGGACAGGTCAAGAAAGAATCCACTCTCCAAAGTCATATATAGATTGCGCTCCGATAGAGCAATGATGCATTCATCTCCACAAGATATTTAAGATTGTTTTTCAATATGAAAGTGCAGTGAAAACAAACTTTCTTTGCCTTCACGAGGCCCAGTAGTTAGGATTATTTGTCCTTTACAGAAGAGAAGCTTCAGTGGGGGAACCTGCTATGTTTATATGTGTAAGTGCCTCCTGTTGAGCTTTAATTGCTGTGAAAAAAAAACTAGGGATGATTGTGGCCTTAGGGACCCCATCCCCCGGTCAAAACTTATTGGAGTAGGCAGCCTGCGGGGCCTCTTTCCAAGGCCGGTTATGACGCTGAGGACCGCATCCCGGGGCCCAGTCATAATTCAGTGGGGCAGGGGGGCATGTGGCCCTCTTACCGGGCTGATTTTGGCCCCGGGGACACCAACCCCCAGGGCCCAGAGATAATTTAATGGGGGGGGCCTCTTTGGAATAAGGGGAGGCCTGCCTGTTTGCTGCTGACTATTTGCAGGGGTTATTTACCCTTGCACATTCCAGAACAGAGATATTGTTGATTGTGAAGAGGACATGTTAAGGAACAGTGGAAAATCTAATGTTTAACATCGAGCATGGACTGACAGAGGTGTCGTCTTTTATGATATGCAGGATTTTTCTTTGAGGCATTATTAGGATATAAAATACCGGCATAAACGCAATGCATGATGCATACTGTGGTCCGTGGACTGTTATAGGAAATATCAGTTGCATTTGTTGAGTGCTAAGGAATGGAAACATTTTCGATTATTAGCATAAAAAAACTTAGCATTTTAATTAGCTACTGATCACCATAGGAATTTTTCAAAATGTGCGAGTGGAGAGTATTTGCTATCACTTGTTTGGCCTACTAGGAGTCAAAGTCACTTTTTAGTGTTCATATATATTTGGTGGTGTTTAAAAGATGAGTAGCTGACTATACTACATCTATATGTGATTAATAACCAGTGAGGGTCGAAACGCATCATGTTTGTATGATTCTCTGCAATAAAGGATACTTATGTTCAAAACTTGTTGGTGGGCTTGTTTTATGCTTCTGAAATCAGGAGAGTATATTTCATATGCAATAGTTTGGTGGTTAACGCCTGCTTACGAGCCCCATCCCGGAGAGGCTGGGTGTCCCAAATAGCATCAAGGTGTCAATATATATATATATCTGACCGTCCCTGCTGTTTTGCACCTGGTTTTGAAGAAAATGAAATAAACACAAATTGAACTACCTTGCCGTGATGTGAAATCCCTCTGTGCTGTGGATTCTCTGGTGGGGGACACTGCCGAGTTGCTCTGAAGATATATATATATATATACATCTTCCTTGCAGATTAAGTCTGCTTCCTGGGACACAGCCTACTAAGGCAACAATTAACTTTAATAGTGCAATCAGTACATTTGAACTTACTTTAAGAATACTTTCCCTCGCAATGAGACTCCATGTCCCATCAGGCATTGTAATTTATGCACAGAGCGATGCCCACTGGGGGCAGTGATTTCACCAATAAAAGCCGGAAATGAAAATGCGAGGCTTTGAATGCTGTTTGTTTTAGCCCAGGAAGAAGGGGCAGTGGAACCCTGAAACGCGTTGGCAACCTAATACTACAGTGGAACAGGAATGCAGGCTGCACTTTCACGCCGTATGGCAGGAAAATGTCGAGTGCGCTTCTAAAGCTTTGGGGCATTTTGATGAAAAATATATATATATATATACAAAAAAGAAGCAGAGAACTCTGGGTAGTTCTCAAGTTTAGGTGAGTAAAAGCAACCCCACAGTGTTTCGCTCTAATTACTAATCACTCTATGCCTGAAAGGGTATTTTTTTGACTTATACTGGGTGCTCCCTTGTGTCTGGACAAAGCTATACCTCTCTGAAGAGCTCTAATTAGAGCAAAACACTGTGTCAGGGGTTGCTTTTACTCATTTCAGGTTGGCTTGGTTGGTATTTACCAATTCAAAGCTGTAATACTATGCCTGGAGTGGTAAATGGCTTTTGTCATTTTACAGCTCGGCAAGGACAGCACTGTGCTAGTCCTATGCTTAAAGACTTTGCTGTAGAAATGGCAAAATACTTTGTCCATTTCTATCTCAGCCTGGATAGCACTGTGCTAATCCTATGCTTAAAGACTTTGATAGAAAAGCAGACATTTGAGGTGAGCAGATCTAGAGTGTCGCTGGTGTTGAGAGTGCTCTATACAGGAGCTGCTTTCCACCTAAACTTGAGAACTACCCAGAGTTCTCTGCTTCTTTTTTGCATAATTTATTCGTCACTCAATGCCTAAAAGGGTATTTTTTTAATATATATATATAACCTACTAGCGGTCGCCAGTGGGTAGTTATAGTTAGGACCACGTTTCCATAGGAAGAGCATTTTTTGTTTTGCTTATAACTTTGGCGTCATTTGAGGAATCTTCATGAAATTTTCCAAGCTAATTCTTTGTGCATATCAGCTTCTATGTTGAAAGTTTGGGGGTGATTCGTCAAGGGGGGCCAAGAACAAAGGGGGGTCCCAAAACATGTTTTCTCCATGTTAATTTCCATAGGAAACTTTAGACCAGGCTACAGGTCGAATGGGTGAACGGAATTACCCCAAATTTGGCAGGGAGAAGAGTCTTGGTCTAGAAAGCATGCTTTTGTTTATTTGGTGTAAATCTGTTCAGTAGTTTTGGAGAAATATCGAAATTTGCAGATATCGATATTTGGGAATTCTGCCATCTGATTGGCTGAGGCGTTACGAGCACGAGCCTCATGCTTATTGGCTGCGAGCTGTTGCAACTAGGAAGTGTTGGCAGCCATTTTGTGATTCCATTGAAATGAGTAAGGGGGAAATAAGGGCGAAAAGAGTATGAAACAGGAGGATAGCACTGTAACCTCTGTGGGGGAATGCGAAGCGAAGTAGTCACTCCTACTGGACTGAAAGTGCGGTGTTGCTCAGCTGAGATGAGATGCTGCGACACTTGGGTATGAAACCGAGAGCCTAAACCGTGAGGTCGTTGCTGTAAAGTGATGTGCTCTGGTCTTTGTAGCATACCTGTGGAAGTAGTGTTAGTAGGCGTTTATACCATACAGGGAGTGGGAAGCGAACTACTGACCTCTACCGTGCATTTATACTATACCGGAAGTGGGAAGCGAAGTACTCTTGCCTACCGGTGTGAAGACTCGGGGATCAAACCGAGCTGATTGCTGTAAAGTGATGGGCTCTGGGCACTGTAGCATACTGGCCAATGTAGTATAACTGTGAAAGTAGTGTTAGTATATGTTTATACTATACAGGGAGTGGGAAGCGAACTACTCACCCCTACTGGTCTGAAGACTCAGGGATTAAACCGTGAGCTCATTGCTGTAAAGTGATGTGCTATGGGCGCTGTAGCATACCTGTGGAAGTAGTGTTAGTTTGCATTTATACAATACAGGGAGTGGGAAGCAAACTACTCACCCCTACCGGTCTCAAGACTCGTGGATGAAACCATGAGCTCATCGCTGTAAAGTCATGTGCTCTGTGTAGTATTCCAATGTAAGTCTTAGAAGAATGTTAGCATGTAATGCTACTATAATGTAAGAATGTAATGTTAGAATTTAGGGCTGTCATGAGGGGAATCTTGGGGAGTTTGTACACAGTGCTGGAGAAGATGGTTGCCTTGCTGTCTGGTCCTGTTGGTGGCAGTTTAAGCTGTCTTATTTTCCTGCAATAAATCTACTTATCAGATCCTCTGCTGTCTTCCTCTTCACTACATACATTAGGCGACAAGTGGGAGAAGGTAAAAAGAAGGCAGCACTCACCAAGATTTTGAGCTTGCTTGCGCTCTGCTCTAGACCCGTTTTCTTGGTGAAGCTGTTTCTAATCATCCCAGGGTCATCGGCTCATCGAACTATGTGATCCTACCTCTGGTAGGATTCATATTTTTTGATTTTGGGCTTCCTCTGCCTCTTCATTATACTCTGGTTGCTGTACTACACGTGTGCAAGTAGTGTTAGTATGCGTTTATACTAATTCTGTAGTTATGCAGTAACCAATGCATCATGGCCCTATGGAGCGCCACCTCCCAGGCGCAGCTCATACAATGTCCCGAGGTGTGCATCCGCGGGACATTTATATTTGCTATTACAGGGCGGGAGCATGGCTTCCACCCTGTTATAGTAAATTCTTGCTTGTCTCGTTGAAGCGAGAGGAGGAAAACCTTGTATCGCTTCAATAAAGCGGATTCGGATGGTAAAAATAGGGAAAAAATTACGCTGGGTCACACTCGTTCATTTAAATGAGCCCACTGGTGAATAATGTTCTGGGGCCAATCCTATTATTATATTGCGGGGTCTCTGCAGCACTGTGGACCTTAATTTAATCTCACATGTAAATTAGGCACTGGAGGGCACAGAGACGTTTCGCAGCCTAGGGGATCGACACCTCCCCGGGTATTGTTTACGAATTGTTCAGGGGGCTTCGAGGTCAACTCAAGACCGGGGATCGGCAACCTCCGGGGCTTTACTTAAATATGCAGGGTGGGCCTCGCCAGTCCTTGAAGCCTCGGTGGCCCTAGGCAGTGCCTTATTGGTTCTGTAATCACACAGGCAGTACTCATGGTTTTATAAAGTGATACACTCATAGAACCCTTGCCGTTGTACAATTACCCAGGCTTCATTTATGTAATAGTCTGTTGGTTTATATTTGGTAGGTGCACCGCAAAATTACAAATGTTTTCCCTCATAACCTCCTATCAACCGCTAATTTTCACAATAAACTACAGACAAGTGTTGTCAGAAAAAGAAAACTCATACACTCACTTATTTATTGGTAAAAAAAATTACTTTTATTAAAACAACACAAATAAATGGAAACGTAACTTTATTCGAACAAACAACAGTAAAACATAAAAGAAGTGGTTGGGACTCCTCCGGAAGCAGCGTACAAAATCTGCAAGAGAAAAAAGAAACATAGGTATGCGTGCCATGTCCAAGAGAAAAAAAAAAGGTCGTCAGAATGAAAGGAAGAAAGTGAGAATGGGACAGAGAGCGAGTGGTTGGAAGGGAGAAGGGGAGGGAGAGTCAAAAGAAGAGAGGGAGGAGGAGACAGAGCGTCGGCCTTCTGCACCCAGCCCTCACTGTTCACCTCCCGTCACCTGTGTGTCTGGGATGCTGGGGTCCGCGAGAAACAGTGCGGTCCAGCAAGTCTTTAAAATGAAACAGAGATATCAACGAGGCCAGAGATTATATTATTATCTACGGCAACATCGCTTGCCTGCACCGGCGCACCCAGGCTGCTGCACCCCTTCCCCCGCACTGTGCTCAAATGCAGCTCCTGCGCACCGAGGCTTCACTGCTCACCTGCCGCAACCGGTGTGTCCAACGACGTTCCGGTGCGAGCTCCGACTCTGGGGTGCCTCTCAAGGTGGCAGAGCAGGTCTTCGGTGTGGTACGGTGTCTTGATACCACAATGGAAGGCGTCAGAAAGGCCAGAGCATCATCACCGGTTGAGCACCTGCTGCGTGCTTTTTTGTGCAACTAACTCAGTGTATGAAAAGGGAGAAATAATATAATGGTGGAAACGTCTTAAGAGAGAACACCAGTTGAGTGCATCCTTCCTTCTTGAAGTACGATCTACCAACTGTTAGTGGTAATCGTGGTTCAAAGAGGAGTTGGAGTGCACGAGGATACACAAGGGTAAATAATAATATGCCAACGTTCACATACAAAGAACAGAGCACATGCTAGAAGCATAATGTGTGCGTGCAATGCAGTGGCGCAAGCCTGTGTGCATGTACACTTAGTCAGCTCACTACAGTGCCCCAAAAGCCAACGCCACCTGTCTGTAGGGTAGCGCTGCCCGCTGGCTCAGGCCTACAGTACGGTCCAGCAGGTCCTTAAAATGAGACAGAGATGTGACTGAATGAGGTCAGAGATCACATCATTACACACGGCAACATCGCTTGTTTGCACCTGTGCACCCAGGCTGATGCACCCCTTCCCTCCTGCTGCAACGTGCTCAATTGAAGCCCCTGGGCACCCAGACACCACTGCTCACCTGCTGTCATTGGTGTGTGTCCAAACACAATGGCCAGCAGGGTTCACAATTCAGATGTAGTTTTGATTGCCAGGATGATGAACACCTCATGGATCCCTTTTTTTTATTGCGCATTGTGATATGCGAGGTGGATGCGGCCATATCACCTGAAGCAGTGTGGAAGAACTGGGACATGTGGCTTCGTCGTTATTCTATTTATACGTATGCAAAGTGGGCTGGGCTTGTGTACGCCAGGCCAGCGTAGGGGTGTGAATAATTATTCCGGGGACCTGGGCGTAGTTCAGTTCCTGCCTGGGCAGGAAGTGTACCTATGTGTGTGTCCCTGTTGCAGTTTTGACGTCGTACAATCCACAATTTACATTAATGTAGCATGTACCGGGAGGGCGGCAACTATCGCTAATGAGATGCTGTCCAAAAACATTGAATGGACAACATCACATGTTGTTGTCAAGCTGGTGGAAATGCGCAGACATGCATGTCAGTGGTGAGCGGTATTATTGAAAGTGTTGCTATCCGGAAGTGCACACATGTGAATGTGCTCGGATGGAGGGAGGATCAGCAGGGAGGTTACGTCATACACAGTGATAATGCTCATTACAGTCAAGGAATGCATGTCAAACGTGAAGCTGTAAGTCTTACATATGACACACTACTATACTGATAAAGCCTGACAACAGAGCATACTGCAACACAAACCTACACATTACTCTTTACTGTTTGTCACATGTGATCTAGGATGTGCACTCTGCCCGTGGCTGATGATACCCCTTCGAGCCACCAATACCCAGGCCAAAAGGCAGCACAATAATGCGCGCACACACAAACACCAGGGGCATCGTGTAACACACATTTGTTTTTTGATATAACGTTTCAGATGCATGGCTATCACATGTGGAAGGCTACTGTACAGAGCATGATTATTGATCAAGATGATCATTGCATGTTGTGTGTACTATAAGATATGTGTACACAGCAAAAAACTTTTCAAAAATGGTCTGTAAGCAGAAGAGGTGTCTCTCATCAAACGGTGTAGAGAGAATTACTAAAATGGGTGGGGTCCTCAAACTGTTACAATGGGAAATGTATGAACCAATCAAAAACTTTTTTTTAAGGTCACATGGCAATCGCGCACCGAACGCGCAAGGAGGCCGCACCCAACGTGATTTTGAGAAAATATATTTATCATAATATAAGTTTATTACAGTCAGAAATATATAAATATGAAAAATATTTTAGATTATTGCTTGCTCTCATATACACTTTAAACTTATTTAGATATAGTTTTGAGACATAAAAAATTAAATGAGGGAATGGCGTACCCGGTGTGATACCATATGTCTATGACGTAACATAGGGCCTGGCAGCGTGCACTCGTCGCATACGGAACGCGCAGCCGGCGCAACCCTATAAGTATAGGATGCAACGCACGTATTGGTACCGCGCACCTGTCGCATACCAAACTAGGAGCTGGCTCGACCTTATACGTATATGATGTTAGGCGGGACATGGTGCTACAAAGCCGTCGGATACGAAATGCGCATCCTTGATGAGTTTCGCAATATGGCGGATAGGATTCACGTGGTGATGGAGCTTGGTACACTACCAGTACGGGAGTCTAGTTTTCTCCCCAAAAAAACATATACATACTTTTTTTTGAAGATATAAAAAACGACATGATTTTTCAACAAAAAAAAGGATAATAGAGTTCCAAAATATTACAGGTTTTACAGACATTATAGATGGTAATTAGCATTTAAAAAAACCTTTGAAATTCACTGAAAAAACCATAGGATTTACAGATGTTATAGTTAGGAATTAGCATTTAAAAAACCTTAGAAATTCACTGAAAAAAAACATAGGTTTCAGGGACGTTATAGTTAGTTGGACATTTGACTCATATAAAACCAGAGAAATTTGCCCGTTATAGTTAGTTGAGCTAACTATAACTTGCGTGCCCGCAATGCACAGGTGATGACATCACATATTACATCATTCATGACATGGTCAGTGACATCACTGATGCACAAAGTGGGCATCCAGGGAACCCACCTCGACTGGCTCCGCTCCTTCCTTGCTGGCAGAACCCAAAGAATCAGGCTGCCATGCTTCGCACCCACTGAAATAAACTGCAGAGTAACCCAAGGATCGTCGCTCAGCCCCACGCTCTTCAACGTCTACATGGCCCCCCTCGCCGCCATCGTCAGACAGAACAGACTTAGCATAGTATCCTATGCCGACGAAACCCAGCTCTTCCTCTCCTTCACCAAGGACCCCATCACCAGACTCAATTTCCAGGAAGGAATGAAAGGTGTTGCATCCTGGATGAACAACAGCTGCCTGAAGCTCAACTTGGAAAAGACAGAGGTCCTCGTACCCTCTCTCGCCACATGAGACAACTCCTAGTGGCCCACCACCCTTGGCAGCCCCCACTCCCTAATGGGCCATGCCCAAAACCTCAGCATCGTACTCGACTCCTCCCTCTCCATGACCCGACAAGTCAATGCCGTCGCCTCCACCTGCTTCAACACACTCCGCATCCTCTGATGTCATACCGATGTGATTCTATTAGCTTCACTGGGCTTTTCAACATCCATTTCTGTGTCTTCCTCTTCCTTCCCTCGTGTCACTTCAATCTGGAGTTATGGCATGTTTGTATTCTCATTGGGTAGTAAGTGTGATAGTATTTATTCACATGAAATTCTTTCAAACAAACACAGACCTGATTTTGAGAATCGTTAAATTCATGCATTGCTTAATCTTACCTTTCTTTGTTGAAGCTACTAATCCCAAAATGCATTCCTTCGAAAAGGTATAATCTTTAAGCATGGTATCAGAACCACATTTAGAGGGAAATGGGGCACGCAGGGGTTACTGGGTCCCACAGTGAATGTTGAGGCCTTTAACTCCTGATGTCCCAGGGCTCAGCCTACTATGGATTCTGAGCAACTGGGCCAAGTACACTTTTGCTCTTGACTGTCAGTGGTAAGCATGGTCAAGCAGTCTCCAAGGCTCCTTCGTGGGTGTGTGGAGTAGATACAGATGACTGAACAAGGGCTCACAAATCAAAATGCGCACAGCTGCAGCAATTAAACTTTTCAAGCGAAATACTTACTTTTCTGAAAAAAGAGGAGTATTTTATTTTACTGCAACGCACACAAAGGAGGAATATGACATTGCCAAAGAATTACACTGTTCTCCCCTAAGGTCAGGGCTTTAGTGTCTCTTTGGCGGTTCACTGTCCCACGCAATTATCATGTTAGCGAACTTGGTCATCCTCAATTCATTACTGGTAACATCCTTCGATTAACAGGCCACCACAACTCACTGTGCGAAATCACCGGCCACATGAGCACGGTGATGTTATTCGTTGCCGCCCCTCTTGGCATCTGAATTCATGACACGGATACCGCACAAGGCTTTGGCCCTTACTGCAGTGGCAGTCTTATCCTCTGTGGCTCCTCCTGGCAATCGGGGTCTACAGCACAAGGCTTCCACCCTTTACACCATGGCAATCTTTTCCTCTGCAACCCCTCCTGGCATATGTGGTTGGTGCACCACTATTACACAATGTCACTGCCCTTAGCACACGGCAGTTTTTACCTCGGTGGCCCCTCCTGGCATACAGAGTTGCTACACAACCACCATGCAAGGCTTCTTTCCTAACTACACAGCATCCTTTACCTTGGCTGCAACTCCTGCAATGCAGTGTCACCGCATCGCTACCGCACAGGGCTTCTACCCTTACTGCATGTCAGTCTTTCACATGGCTATCTTCACGATGGTCCCCTTATGACATACAGTGGCTGTCGACACGGGCAATGACTTGTTTATTGCAGCAACTGTTTCCTCACATCTCGCACTGGGAGTCCATTTGACAGGGCTCCTCTCTGCACCTCGTTACCTCCAACACTCTCCTCTTCCTCACAAGGGTCACTGGTCTTGGCAAGCAGGCAGGCAGGCACCAGTTCACGTGGTTATGGACTCCCTGGGTGATGTCCCCTCACTCAGAAGGGATTCTAGCAGGTCTTGGCCCTCAGTACTGGTCACAGGCAGATGTTTCAGGGGAGCTTCCCTTCCACATGCATCTGGTTGCTTGGCAGTTGGCAGTTTCTGAGGACTCAACCTGCCCTTCTTATAGTTCATGAGTATTATGGTGGGGTTCTGCTTCTTTTGAAGTAAATTCTCTGTTCCCTCTAGAAAGCACTCTGTCAGAACAGGAGTGTTTTCAAGGCAGCTAGTCCCACAACACAGGCCATGAGAGTTCAATAGTTCACACCTGAATGTCAGCTACATCCAGGTGTGAACAAATTCCTTTGCGCGCGCTGCATCCCAAAATGCGATGCAGCACACGCAACGAAATTCTTTTATTTATTTAAATGTGTTCTTACCTTTGTTCATCCATATTCCAGTGTTTACATTTCCCCACCCTGCCCCTCCCCCGCCCCGCCTCACTGCCCACCGAACTCCCTCCACGGGCCGCCACTGTCCAGGTCCTTCCCTGTGACCACCTTCAGAATCAAAGTGCACGCTTTGAAGTGTACAGAGGATGGCTGGTCCTCCCCTGTCCAGTGTGTCCCACCCAGCTTACAGAAATTCAGCAATCCGCAAATCTGTCTGGGGGATCTCCCTACCTTACCTGTATGTTTCACCAAGCTTTTCTGGGTCTCCCAAAATGGAACCTATGACTCCATGTATTGTACCATTCATACATGCACATACACTCAGTGCATGTATTCAGCGTACACTCACTGTGCAGTCATGTATCATCCATGTACTGTTCCCTTCGGAGGCACACATACATTTAGCACTTGCCTCTAACTGGCACACACTGCAAAACACTGTATCCTTTATGTAAATCATCACTCATAGGCACACATACTTTCAGCATATGCATTTATAAATGCACGCACTGTGGCCTTCATGAATTGTACCACACGCAGGTGCACATACACCCAGAACATGCATTTATCCTGCTTGCACTGTGCAGCAATACATCCTTCAGGTACTGTACAACTCATAGGCACATGAACATCCAGCACATGCATACACCATGCATGCGCTACTCAGTCCTACATTTTTCCTGTGTTGCACCCTTCCCAGGCACACATACTCGTATTACAGATGCACCCCTTCTGTGCTGTGCAGAACTTCACATCAACCTGATGTAGGCCAAGGGTGAGTAAAGCACACAACTGTGATACTTTGAGTGACTGAGCCTGTATTCCTTATTCTTGTGTCACAGTTTAAAAAGGACCTGCTCACTTCTACTGATCACTATATGGTATGCTGCCATTATCGCTCTGTTTAACTCCTGATGAAGGCGGTAGTCTTCCACCACTATGACAGTAGCTCTTTGGGCCCTCCTCCCGGTCCAACAAGTCTGCAATCCATGAAACAGGCTTGTGTCATGGTGCCCACGCATGATCCCTGTTTGCCTATGAGAACATAAATGAGCATTAGAGATCAAGACATCAGTACAGTTGGGCACTTAGGGCAGGGGTGCACATCCATCACATTGTAGAAGACTTTACTGTCCCAACACATAAGTTTTCTGCTAGACTAAATATCACTTTCACATGTAATATCAGTTTTTGAGACCTTATTAAAGGGATACATGTATTTTTGGAGGTGACCATTCACAAGTGGATGCCAGTAGCTCAGCAGAAGTATTTATTGTGCTCACTTCTGTCATTACCTCAGGTTGAAATGTAAACACAATAAATTCCTCAATAGGAGTAAGTGGTTGTTCAGCTGAAGGGCCTCCATCAGTCTTACTAGCTTCTCACTTTCTACTTGCAAGCATCTCCCTTTTTGGGGGGCTTGCAACACTATAGTTTCCTGACTTCACCAATGGTACAATGAAGTAACTCCTACTGCAATTTGCAGCTTACAATGTTTAGCATACAGGGGCATTTTCTCAAGGATCTATCGCCAAGTTATCGGCACTTTATCGCAACCACGATAAATGTATTGCCCCATTCACAAGCTGGTGCTAACAGCCCATATCACCAGTTTACCTACGATAGCAGTCGTAAAAAACATCACCACAGATGCCAATGATATTCAGAGTAGGCGTTACCGTGCAAAAAGCCACAACAACACCACTCTACAACATTCTCAACGACCAGCCAGATCAGCGCTAAGATCACAAAACATGCGATTAGGCACGTGAGCAGCAGGATTTTAACACCTGCTCTTACCTGGTGTAAAGTCGGACGACAACCTGCACCAGAGAAGGGAGCCCAAACCACAGACACACCTGAAGAACAACAGATGCCATGGAGCTACTCATCATGCAGCTCAGGGCCCCAACAGGGCCACAACACCCACCGCAACCACACCCAGGCCTGCCACCCCCCTCCCGGTACCCCCCCCCGGACCACCACAGAGGCAGCACAGACAAAGACAGCGGACCTTCAGGAAACGCACCAGCCTCACAGACTTAACACCAGAGAATGTCATTGCCCACTACAGACTCAAAAGGACAACCATCCTCCGCATCCTGAACATCATTGACCACATGCTGACGGTACCAACACAGCGGACAACCAACATCCCACCTCAGACAAAGCTGCTGGCTGTGCTGCACCTGTTGGCCTCTGGGACATTCCAACCAACAACTGCCAGAGTCGGATGAGTCTCACAGCCTGTCCTGGATGCCGTCATCAGCTTGGTACCCCAGTACCTATACTTCCCCCACACTGCGCAGGAACAGCTTGAAACCAAGCAAGGCTTCTACGCCATAGCTGGATTCCCGCACATGTTGGGGGCAATTGACTGCACACATGTCATACTTGTGCCCCCTGCCGGCACTGCACACAATTACCGCAACAGAAAGCACATGAATTCCAACAATGTGCAGGCAATAGTGGACCACCGGGGACTCTTTACCAATGTCGTCGCCAACTACCCAGTCAGTGTGCATGATTCATACATCTTTCGAGAGTCCATCATCAACCGGTGCTTCCAGGATGGCACCTTCGGACATTTAGTCCTCGTTGGTAAGTACCAAATGAACACACCACACACCTCAACTCCACAATCATGCAACTCACAACTCTGGGAATGCACGCGTTACAAACTCACATACTACATGCCAAACAATGACATGGCACCTCAGCCACACAATAACAGAATGTGGGGAGAGGTGGGAACCAGGCATGTTCGAAGGAGGCAAGTGACCCATGAATGAGAATGCACACAATGCCAAGTGTGGCATGGAAGTGCTGGACAGACTGTAGTATGCAGACCACAGACAGATCCATGTCGACATATACTGCTGGTGGTGGTAGTGTTGTGGACAGTGGATTCAACCATTTCACCCCAGCCAGTGGGGAAGATCTCGGAAATGTAGCTTGTGACGTCCCCCCTGTAAGCGTTGGCAGAGTGGGAAGGCCCGGCGTATGCCAGGCTAGCATTGGGGTGTGAATAAAAAGCACATAGCCTTGGGCGTTGTTCTCTTCCGGAATGACCAACGTGTCTGTCAGGGTGGCACCTCTCACCCCGTAATGAGGCCGACGCCCCATGCGGCGGTGCCTGCGATCCTGTGCGCCTGCCGCAGCCCGAGCTGCTGGTCCCTGAACCAGTCTTGTCTGCCTCTGCGCATCCAGGCCTCACTGCTCACCTGCTGACACCGGTGTGTCTCCAAGGGGGCCCACCACATGCCCATGCAAGCTCCAAGCCCGAGGCCCATGACCTTGGCAGCCTCCTCAGACCATCACGGACTCCGCGAGCAAGGCCCGCAGTATTCCTTCTTGTTGACATACTCCACCAGCATACACAGCGGACGAGTAGGTCACACATTTGGAAATGAGTCTTGATTACACAATGGCAGAGTACATATTTAAGACATAGTTTAAATCCCTATACTCCCTTCAATGTGGTGCCACCCACTCTGTGCATAGCATTCTGACCACACATGTCTGTGGGCCCTTGCTGACTTCTGCCTTCGGCCTACATTGGGTCCATGAGGCCTCACACCAATCCAATACAATCCATACCAGGCAGGACACGGCATCTTCGCAATGTGCACACCCACTCAGCTCTGGTGCCTCCACCTTCATCAACCAGGAATCTTCTCGACATGCCATTTCAATGCCGTGTGTTAGAGATCCAGGAGGAGCTGGCTGCACAGCGGTTGCCCCGCGCTGACCGCTGCCTCCGGCACACACTAATGTCGAGTAGGACACACAATAGGAACTAAGTCTTGATTTCTTCATGGCAGAGTTCATATCATTGTACAGGCCTTATCACAGACTGCATCCCCTTCCAGCTCTGTTGCCACTGACTCTGTGCCACGGGAGTCATGGACACTAGCTGGTTGAACTTTGGTGGTGTCTGAGTCTATGGCCTGGGGGTTGTCTTCATCATCATGTAGCTGATATTGACATGGTGGGGAAAAGGAGACTGTAGCATTCAACTCCTCCATATTGCCTGTTTCTGCTTGCTTCTGCCCTCTGCATCATGCCCTGGATGGACACCTTCCACTGTCCCCCGTAACACTCCGCAACATTATCCTTGGACATAGGACATCAACGAGGACCCACTCAGTTCTCGTGGCCCTACCTCAGTGCGTCGCAAATAACCGTCCCGTGGCAGTATGCCTGTGCCGGCTGCAGTGCATCCGGGGCCAGTAACTCTGTGCAGCTCAAGTCATGGACCCTTGCTGTTTGTACTTTGAACTTCCGATTGTCTGATCACTGTTGTAGTTGTTGCCAGCACCAACCAACCCCTGAGGAGTGGCTTACACTACCCAACACCCATCCAGCACAGGCGTCATTGAAAGTGTGACCATGACAATAAAAGGGGCCGGTTGCACATGCCCGTATCCAGTTCCACAAATTATCTCAGTGTGTCCGTGTGGTCATTATGTATGCATGAGGGCCCCGGGCCATACCACATTACATTGTGCTGTGTATTGCGGGTGCAACCTTGTCACCTCAGGCAGTGGGGTAGACCTGGGACATGTAGTTGTTTCGGACCCCCCAGTGAGTGTATGGGAGTGGACTGGCGTATAGCAGCACTGCATAGGGTTGTGGTCATTCAACACGTGGCTCTGGGCATGGTTAAGTTTAGGGCTTGCAAAGGAAGTAACTAATGTGTGTGTCTCTGGTGTAGTGTCGGCGCCACCCGTCACGCAATATACAATGTTGCTATGTAGCATGCCCCCAGAGTTCGGGCTCAGCCGAGGGGTAAATGAGGGTGCACAAGCCTGCCCGGTGTCAGGGATCAGATATGCCAACTGTTGTGTGTGTCGCTATTTCCGCAGCATAAGCCAAAGGTCTAACCCAAACCGCATGGCGAGTTCAGCCAGGCATGAACTCTACATCTGTGTCCGCACTGTCCTTACCATAGGCCTACACACATGTGGCCACCCACCTTCAGCGCACAACATCACTGTGTCGTTGTCAGGCTTGTGGACATGTGCAAGAGATGCAACCGCGCTGCGCACGCTAGTGAATAGGCTCGGGGGAGGGAGGAGCAGGAGTGAGGCTACGTAATACACATTGATGCCGCTCATTTGCAAAAAGCAGTACATGTCATACGGGAATCACAAAGTCACACATATCACACACCATTGAACCAGTGAGCCTGCCAACACATCATGCGGAACCAACTATTGACACATGTCTCTCTGCACTGTCACAGATGACCAAGGGTATGCACTCTGCGCTTGGATGATGACATCCCTCCGAGCCCCGAACACACAGGCCAAGAGGCAGTACAATGCGGCACACAAACGCACCAGGGGCATCGTGGAACACACATTTGGTGTGTTCAAGTCACGTTTCAGGTGCCTGGACATCACAGGTGGAAGGCTCCTGTACAGCCTCGACATCATGTGCAAGATGATCGTTGCATGTTGTGTGTTGCACAACATATGTGTACGCAGCAATGCCCCATGGATACAAGTGTCAGATGCACCGGACGATGATGATGAAGATGAGGCAGGTGGACCACACCCCACTGGAGCCGCAGCAGGAATAGCCTGTAGGAACACCATCATTACAAATTTCTTCACTTGAGCACGTCACATTGTGATAGTCCTTGGCAATCATGGGTTAGTACAAAATTACCACAGGCACAGCATGTACAAATAAATACTTTCCAAAAACACATTCCCTGAGTGCATGTCACTCATCTGTATAGGCATATCACTCAGACAAGTGTGAGTGTGACATGTATTGCAATCAATTTTTATGATTTGTTCACGGATGGTAGGGGTGTCATCTCTGTGCAGAGAGGCTGCTTAGGGTGTCACGTATTCGAACTGCCAGTTCTGTGTGTCACAGTTAGTAGGGTATCCCACTCTTCGGCGTTTCACATGTGTCCAAGATCATTCCATGTTGGCTGCCATTTGTGACCTACTGGTGACAACAGGGCTCCTTTTGGGGTCAGATATGTACCACCATGATGCAGGAATGGCCCCTGTGACTCAAGTCCCACAACATGGGCTACATGTACATAAGCGGGAGTCACTGCCCCTACATTCGTACACGCTTTCATCATTGATTGATCCTGGTCATGACACTGTGTGCAGGAGGGGTTGCTTGTCCCTCTGCAATGTGAAGGGGAGATGCGGTTTCACAGTGTGTTCCATGCATGTTTCAGCATGGGAGCAGTTTACATGCAAACTGAATGTCAATGTACATTGTGACTGTGAGGAGATGCCTATTTGATGCGGGACTATGGTAATTTGTTCTACGTCACGGATGTGGGGTTGTGCTCGTACATTGTCAACTCGCCGCATTTTTTACTCTGCTTTTATGGTGCATTTTCCTGCATGACGCATGGGAATTGCAGGCCTATCGCTGTTTATCGCTGATTTTTGTATCACGATTGGCCTCATCGCTACTATTTTCGCAATTTTGCGGTGTCACGTTGATTTTAACGCGTTCATTTGACGCGTTATCGTGAGACTATCGCATGGTACTGCCATGTTGGGAATACCACGTTAACACAGCGCTATTTTCCCGCGATAGACTGCGATGTGATGAGTTGCGTTAGGCTAATTTTGCTGTAGTTATCACACATTCTTAAGAATATGCCCCACATTGATTTGGAAATTTGCGAATGTGAATCTTTCTAATTTGCTTTCATGGTTTACATTGGTGCACAGGAATTGAATATAAGATATTCTGTATTTTTCACAAATCTCAAAATGATAGCTTTGTACAATGGGCCCTATGTTTTAAATTATTTATTTCTTAAATCTTTTCATTATGTATCATACATTATCTCAAACATCTTACTTTTAACATGCACTCTTCCTAAGATATTATGTTTGAGAGTAGTGCAGTTTAACCATATTTGAAAGAGAAAAGTGTTGTATAATTCCATCCTCGGGAAGCAAGTGCAGGTGCAGAGAGAGGGGAATGGAGGAGGGAGAGGCTTCAAGAGCGAGCAATCAGATAGGTAAGAAGGGATGAAAGGATTCAAACTTGGTTCCTGCCTTCCTGATCACATTTTAAAGGCTAAGCACTCAATAGAGCTAAAAAACAGTCTCCCTCATTACAAGTGTCCCGTAATAGGTGTATATCACACCATGTGAAATAAGACTCCTCAGAGTCTGACTTTATCGGGTGCAATAAATATCATCTGTTTACAAGTTGTTGCAAGATAACATGGGCATTATTTTGAAGCTTACTGCACCAAAATCCTCATATACTGAAAAATACTAGACACTTCTCCTCAAAACATTTCAGCAGGTTTGACCTCTCAGAATGTATTATGGGAAAACTATGAGGGTGTGATAACTATTACACAACTCGTTATTTCAATACCAGTGCAAACACATGTTTGCACAGAGATCTGAATTTAACACTGAGCTCGCAATGAGGGCCTTGGTGTCAACTTTGACTGTAAATAGCTTAGGCTGTATAGTGAGAGCTGCCGAAGTCCTTCAACCACCTGTTTTCTGTTTGTCCAGTGCTCCCTATGACAGCGGTTCTACTAATTTTATTACTGCAAAAATATATACGAAAAAGTTTCGATTGAATGCTTGAATTAATCTCTGCCACTGGTAGTCACTCGGGCTGCATCCCAGTCCATCATTATTTTGCACACCCTGCTTCCTCAGTTTGGACCCAGCCATGTGGAAATAAGTTTCGATTCTTCTCCAATAGGAATAGTCCAGACTGAACTTCCAGGCCAGCATTGGAGAGTACTTATGCAGTGAATGTGCACTGAGACCAAGTGTGCCTGCAATGGTATGTTACATGGATGTGGCCCTGACTAATTACCAGTTGCTAAGATTAATTTAAGAATTCCCTCCATCACAATATTGTATAATTTAGTGCGCCTCCATAAGAGTGACTGGTATGCCCACTTGTGGGCACCCTGCACACTGTGTCACTGGAACCAAGCTGTACCTGGCTGATGAGACCTAACCATGATTAAACAGTTCATAGGTTGCATGTGTTCTGGTTGAGGGAGGACCTGGTCTGGCAGTTCATGCCCTGTTCTATTTGAAGCAGGTTCAGGACTGATTTGTATGTGGATGGGACCAAACTGAGGAGGCATGGTGTGCAAAATAACAATTGATTGGGATGCTGGCCATGAGAAATTACTAGCGGCTGAGAGAAATTTAGGTATTTCATCCATCACTTTTTTGTATACTTTACTGGGTTCTCTAAGTGGGTCGGGTATACCCAGATGTGGGTCCCATTCACACTGTGTCATTGGAACCAAGCTGTAACTAGCTGATGAGCCCTAACTTGGGTAAATCCAGTTTTGGGTTGATTGTGTTAAGGTTCATGGAGGACCTGGTCTGGCAGTTTAGGCTGGACTGTACCCATATGACAGATTTGCATATGACTGGACGTAAACTAAGGTGGCATAGAGTACAAAATAATGATGGATTGGGATACAACCTGAGTAACTACCAGTGACTGAGATTAATTCAAGCATTGAATCTATCACTTTTTTATATACTTTAATGTGTTGCTCTAAGTGGGATGGGTATGCCCAGGATGTGGGTCCGGTGCACACTGCGCCACTGGACCCAAGTTATACCTGGCTGAGGAACCTTAACTAGGGTGAAACCAGTCCTGGATTTCTTGTGTTCCGATTCAGGGTGTACCTGGTCTGGCAACTTGGACTGGATTGTTCCTATTTGAGCAGGGTCTAGATTGATTTGCATATGGCTGGATCCAAACTGAAGTGGCATGGTGTGCAAAATTGGAATAGATTAGGATGTGACCCAGAGCAATAACCAGTGGCTGAAATTAATGTAAGCATTCTATCCAGCTCTTTTAAGTGTACTATTGCAAACATTTCATGTTTGAAAGCCCTTGTCTTTTAGCTAGGGGTGGGCGGAATTTGCGGAATCGCGTTACGCAAATCTCCGTGAAACGGTAAAAAATCTCCGCGAACACGCAGAAATTCCGCGAACACGCGGAATTGCTTGTTCGCGATGCTTTTTTCCTGTTCACAATTGCTGTTTGCGTGCTCGGGGAGAAATATCTCGCGAACACGCATTTTGAGATCGCAAACAAGCAAAAATTTCGCGAAATCGCGGAAAGCAGACTTTTTAGCAATTTCGTGTTCTCCGCGGAACGCGAAATTACGCAAATTCCGCAAATTCCGCAAGCGGAACGGAATTTACCGCCCAGGCCTACTTTTAGCTCAAATGCCCCTTTGGAAGTTGGCTTCTTTGTCTTTGGGTATCCTTTTATTACTCCGGCCCACAATCCTCTTTGATTTGAAATAATCTTTGAGAGAGAGCAGAAAACTTGCCTCTGTAGTTGTTGTGTTATAGAAACTATAAACAATACCATGAGCATAACAATTTCTTTGAAAGAGAGGGGCATATTTACAAGGAGCACCACTGAAGCATCATTTCTTATGAAGCAGTGGTGCTTTCTTGGCAATATATTTGCAAAGTGACGCAACAGGCCTTTAGTTTAATTTTTACCACTCCTGCACCAATTTCGAGCTGTGCCAGATCCGGATGCAACAGATAGCGAAAATGATATGCAAGGTAGATGTTCCCTCTTAAAAGGTCATGCAAAACTGATGCAGTGATATTTACAATGAAATGGGAAAATGGCGCTAATTTGGCAAAAGACGCTCAGAGTTCTAAAAGCAATACAAATTTACCACTATGGCAATCCAGGCATTAAAATGATGCATTGCCACTGGAAATAAAGCAGAACATGCACAAATTACTCTGGCAATCTGAACTGTACCAGGGACCTACTCCGACTGCAGCTCAGAGCACCAAGAAGACCACTGCCACCCCCACCATCACAACCACCACCTCCACCATCTTCACCATCACCACGGAGGCAGTGCAGGAGGAGGGAGTAGACATACCGCAAGAGCATTAGGTTTATTGTCGTCAGGGAGGAGGACATCATTGCCCATTACAGGCTCAGGAGGACATCCAGTGTCCAGATCCTGCACCAGATTGCACCAAGGCTGCAGCCAACATCACAGCAGTGCACCGGCATCCGTTTGCGTGCCAAGCTACTGGCTGTACTACATATGCTAATACCAAAACAGGGTTTGGGCTCCAATCAGTAAGGCTAAGCCTCAATTAAACAAAGAACGACAGGAATGCCAGAACTGATGCCTATTCAAACAAATTATTCTCAAAAATCACACATTGAAACCAAACAACACGGACCCAAGACCTCTTTTTCTGTCTGAATTAATCAAAATGTATTTATCTCAATCACATTTTTAAATAAATTTCACAATCGCTAAAGAGCTTTTTTTATAAAAACATTCAAAACCTTTTTTCTACACCACACATCTCCCAACCATCAGTTCAAATACACATCTTACTACCATTCATAATGTCACTTATATCCCATTTCTCTCCATTCATTCAACATCCACTAGTCATCAAACAACACATACAGTCACCATCCAATCCAACAGCACAACAACCATTGCAACTATACACAAAAAAAAATTCTTAAATAATCTCAAGTTCAAATTTGTTTGAAAAGAGGTCTTGGGTCCATGTTGTTTGGTTTCAATGTGTGATTTTTGATAATAATTTGTTTGAATAGGCATCAGTATTGGCATTCCTGTCATTCTTTGTACTACATATGCTGGCATCTGGAACTTTCTAACCTACCACAGCCAAAGTGGCAGGAGTATCCTAGCGATCCTTCTCAGCATTCCTCCACTCCGTCCTGTATGAAATCAGAAGCCTCACATTCTAGTACCTGTTCTTCCCCAACACAAAGCAGAAAAAATAGGAAAAACGGGAAAACAAGCAAGATTGTTATGCCATTACAGGATTTCCACATGTGTAGGGGGCAATGGACTGCACACATGTCAACTTGTGCCTCCAGTAGCTACATCACACCTGTACCACAATAGGAAGCACACGCATTCCATGAATGTGCAGGCAATAGTGGACCATCTGGGCAAAGTACCCGGGGAGCGCACATGATTCCTTCATCTTCCATCATTCCACCTTCAGTGAGTGCTTCCAGAATTGGACAAATGGGAATGGTCTACTGGTTGGTAAGTACTTCTGAAGCACATGACAGACCACATGACAGTCAATTATGTTGGATAACATTGCTATATTAGAGTTAGGCTGAATGAAACAGTACATCCGTATCAGGTGTGGGCCCACACACTTGTGCCATACTACATGGCACATGCGCAACACAACCCTACAAGTCATACATGTCGAAATTGCCTACGCCCCTGTGGGCCACATGTACAAGTGAACTGTGCTGTGGAAGGATTACTCTTCATGATGCTCTGGTGGAGCAGGTATCCAACTCATATCTATGAGGCAATGCAAAGGCAACCTACATTCCCTTGTATGACCTCATAGATATGCAGCAAGGCAAGCCAGAGCAAAGTGCAGCATTGCCCCACCCTACCATTGAAAATGTGTTCCACGGGTCTTGCAGTGGCTTTTTCCATGCAACGCCAATGAAAATTTCACACATTTCCACATATTCAAGGATCAGTGACCCTGGGACTGTTTTCTAATAGTGTGCCTCATAAGGGGAGGTGAAAAGAGGATAAATAATGACATGTCTCTTTGCCATTTCCAAGTTCTATATGTCCTGCATTCTGCAGGACACATAGAATGAGGACATTGCATAGATGTTGCAATGTTTTCACAGATGCATGAGTGGCTTTCACGATGTCACAAAATGATGACTGCATGAAACTGTGTACATATATATGAAAATACATATATGAGCACTACAAGTGTGTAAACATGTTGAATTAACAGTAACAGAAAACATCAAAACATGCGCATCACACCTATTAGTAATTGCCACAGAGAAAATGCATGTAGCTATGTGTAACAAACATTGTTGAATAACATCTATAAATCCAAAATAGTGTTTATGCCAACAACCTGTACCAAATAGTCCTCCATTGCCAACCACAATGAAATTGATGAGCTATTGTAGATAGTATGCTATGACTTTGTGTGTGTCTTTTACAGCTATCCATTTGTACGGCTGAATTCTTGTAGATGATAGTAGAGTCAACTCAAAGTATGATGACTGTGAAGTGATCCACCAAGTATGTACATGGGAACACAGTCCCAAGCCTACAGTCTACATATGCTACATCAACATCTGCATTCACATATCATATCCATTAGGAGATCTCATATCACACATACAAATGCAACATACTGTACTTTATTAGAGCAACAGTGTCTACCTAGTAACAATGTGGCCACACTTGCCCACTGGGCTTAGGTGCCAATGGGACAAGCAGTGATGTAGCCTACCATGTTGGTGTGTTGCACCGAGATACAAACAAGGGCTTCACTTCAATCAGAATAGTCTTACTGTGAATGTGAAGACACAACACCAGGACTCTGAATATTAAACAATTGACCATCAGAAATCACATATTGTAAGGTCAACCCAGCTAAGGTGCCATGCACTGATGCATCATAAGGTAAATTGTTTGAATGTGGCTAGAAAATCACAGGTGGAATTTTGTCTGAATGAATATCCATCACCAAACTTCAAGTGACCACCCAACCTAGAAACATATTGTGCCGGGTGCCAATGACAAACATATTTATGATCGGACTACACAAGACTACTTGTGGCTAGACAAGCTGGGTTTGCGATCCACAAGTCATAGGCTACGCTTAGTGGTAAAGATCCTGTGCATCTGCAATATGCCTGTGCCACACACATCCTTCCAGGCATAAGTCTATACAGCAGATGGTTGTGTACCACAATATGATATGATGGGTGTTTGTGAAGGGTCCATGGTAACCGTTGGTCTGCATATATCAACATGTTTTGTTAATGCCACCACACATTCATAGCAATTATAGGACACCAGTCTGTCCCCTTCATGCTACTTACACTATAGACTGGCGGTACCAGAGACTGTCTGCCACTCCCTGAGAAGTCACTGAAATCACAAGACATCATAGGATAGCAAGTTAGACAGATAAAGACCTAAGTACTACAGGCCGGTGTCACTGATTTCAAACTACTCTTGGACCATCTGGTGGCAGAGGCCTCTCTGCAACTTGTAGTGTCTGCTATCTCTGTAGTGCCCTAAATTCCTTTTGTGCATTATTGTAGTGTGTTGTAGTTTATTGCCTTGTGTTTAGTCGGGTGTTTGTCTTTTTGGGGTATTATTGTTTTAAGGATAGTTGCGTGTTTTTTGAGGGGTTCTGTATGTATTGAGTATTAATTCGGTTTGGGTCATGTCTGGGAAGGGTAAGGCATGCCATATGAAAGGCCCGGAGTTTTTGTTTGTGACTGGTCAACTTCTATCTACCAAACATGGTAGCCAGTAGTGGACAGGTGATCCTGGCTACCCCATGGTGGTGCAGAACCAACTCTGGGAGAGCGTGCGCTCCCAAATGAAGAGGATGTTTGGCATCGACCGGATGACCCATCTATTGAAACATCACTGGGCGGATGTGGTTGCCCAACAGGCTCCTCTCCTGGACTACATTGGTATCCAAGTTGGTGGCCATGTTGATAATTACACTTGATTTGTGAGTTTCTGCATGTGTCTCATTTACCCATTGATGATGTGTGTTAACAGTAACTATGGCCCACATAACGTTTTGCACAAAAGAGCCATGGTTCCATGCAAATGAAGCAAATGCTGTGGCAATAGCACTGACACTATCTGCCAACCAGTGCTATCTGAGTCACAGAGTGGGCCGCACAAGTGTTAGTGTCCCTTTAGGTGATACGATTGAGATACAGGGAAGCATAGAACTGAGGCATATGCCCATAAACCATCCAGGAAACTTGTCTGATGACATGCCAGGTAGTGCAGGTGAGTTCCAGAGGTGATTCTTGCACCACAAGCATTTGTCAGGTACTGTTGTGGCGGGCCAGTATAGCACATCCATTACACCTGAAAGGTGTATGCAAAACTCTGTATAAGTGCAATTCACAAGTAATGGTGTTGCACAGTTTAACAAGGATTTGCCCTGTGCTGGCCAGCAACACAGAGAAAATGCAGATTTGGTCAGAAGTCATTTATGAAGGGGCATTTTGTGGAGTTATACCGGACCACCGTACAAATTTGGAGGCTTGTTTACAAGTCCCTTGCAGTGCCTGTGCGTCCTGTTTGATATTTTCAAAAGTGTCGGCTTGGCGGCACAAGGGGCTTGCAAATAAGCCCCTTGGTGTCTTTAGCATACACAGGCATCCTTGACCTATGGTATACATGTGTGTGCATTGTTGACATCATTGGTATTGTACTAGGAGGGATAGCTCTCAGCACACAAAAATGCAATGGTGGAGTTTTAATCTTTTGTACGTGTGCAGTGGAATGCAGCTCTCATACAATACTGAATGGCACATAGTGATGTGCCGATGATCCTCCTTGGCATACCTCCCCTGGATAGTCATGCATTAATGAGGCCTGCCATGGTTTACACAGTTTAGCTAACCTGTGAATGTGTCAAAACACATTTCACTGGTTTTGAACATCATTTACAATGTAAAAGGTATGGCTCCTTGATGACCACTATGGCTAAGCTGTGCTTTGCACTGGTTTACCTGACTCCATAACTCTGAATGCATAGCAAGTCTCCCATGGTGGCTTTGCATGGCCTATGGAGGGGATTTTGAGACCAAGGCCAGTGGATCTGTTCTTAAATATGACACTCCCAATAGTCATGCCTCTTGTAAAAGAAGCCCAATGTTTGTCACAGGGGAGCCCACTCACATGGTAATTTAGCCAAAGATACACCAGGCTGAATCTGACATGTCTGAACATATGTCATACATGCTGGTGTTCAATTGTTTAATAACATCTTTGGGGATACAAGGTAACGTCTGAACTGTATCTTATACTCTGCAGCACTGACAGATACAGACCTCAATTAACTTAAGAAACAAGGATGCGTAATGTGTGATGTATGTTGCGTACTCATTTCCTGGTTAAAAAATGAGGAGGGCATGGGTATTGCTCTACCCTGCTGAGTATGGTATATGAGTTATGTAGGTGCAGAGCCTATAGTGCGCCAGCGCAGAGGATGTGTCATATTGCAAATACGCTGCATCCCAGCACTTTCTTAATGACTCAGCTTGCCACAACAAGACAGCTTGCAGCGCTGCACTGTGCTGCATCATTATCTTTTAAACATTCCCCTATGATTCA
This sequence comes from Triturus cristatus, assembly GCF_964204655.1. NCBI lineage: Eukaryota > Metazoa > Chordata > Amphibia > Caudata > Salamandridae > Triturus > Triturus cristatus. The sequence continues at coordinate 1,205,229,533 of NC_140591.1, read as the reverse complement.
TCCTGTGTATTCTGGAACTTATAGTTCTATTGACTGATGTTTAACATTCAACTGCAAGTGCTAGTATGCAGAGAAAAGTGAATGTAGACTGGTGCTGTACTTCACACATGCAAGGGATAAAGGTGACAGAGCTGGACTGAGCTGTGCATCATGTAACTGGGCAATGAGACTTGCATTTATGCTATGATTGATCATAGACGAGCCAGCAAACAAACCTTTGGCCTGCTGACAGTGCAGTGGAGCACTGGAACATAGCTTCCTGCACTGAACAACATGACCTAGTTATCCACATTGCCCCTTGTTGCAACTTACACTGTTGCTGTTGTGGTTCATCATAGCCAGCACTGTCCTGTCCTGCAACTCATGCCATGACTCCTCCGAGATGACAGCTGACACCCGCTATTTCAAGGGATCAAGCTGCCCCTGGGTCGCTGGACTTCCACCTCCAGTCTGCTTGGCTGTGTTGAGGTTGTTTGCCAATTTCTCCTGCGCTTGCAATAATGCCAGCGCTTTTTACAGTCACTCACTGTCCTTTTTACTTCTGCAATGCTGTTGACTTTGTCCACTATGGTCTGCCGTACGGCCTTTTTCCTCCCTAATGACATTTTGGAGTTGACGAAGAGCTGTTATTGGTGCTACGTCACCTCAATGATCAGGTACTCATTCTCTTCACTGAACTTGCACTTCCTCTTCTGCTGGGACTCTGTCATGACATCCTGGCTGGTACTGGGGTTGGTGGGGCTGTTCTCCTGGGCCCTGCTCTCTGCTGTCTCCTCCATGGCTGCTCTCAGGTAAGTGTGCAAATTTATTTTCAAGTAGCAGTGTTTTTTAAACTTTTCTTTTTTTACGCTAGAAGCACAGTGACACTAGGGGGCTTATCAACAACAACCGGCGATAATTATCGCTAAGCGCACTTAGCGCTAGGATAATTATCGCCGGCTAGCGTTGATTTTTATCGCTGAGATAGCGTGCTATTAGCAACGCTTATCTCAATAGCGATAAAAATCCTCACGCTAAGTGGCTAACGTGAGATTATCAGAGGAAACCCAGCGATAATCTCACGTTAGCTTGTTGATAGGGACAGACAAACTTAGCCATGATATACTCCTTCCATAGGATATCATGGCTAAGTCAGAAAAATACCAGACGTAAAAAAGCAGCGTTAACCGCGGTTAGCGCTGCTTTTTTTGTCTCTAACAGGGTTAGCGATATTCTTGATAATAGGAGAAAGGTTGCTTAGCGACCTTTCTCCTATTATTTTACTCTGGAACGCCCCCTTTGCATCTCATTAGAGATGCAAGGGGAAGCGTAGAGTAAATGGGTGATAACATGCAAATTTGCATGTTAGCACCCTGTTGTTGATAGGGCGCTAATTTTATCTCTGCTTTTTTGGCTTTTAAAGCCAAAAAAGCAGAGATAAAGCCCTTGTTGATATGCCCCTTGGATGGCTAGTGTCTATTTGCGAGACGCTATTCAGCCCAATGTCATTTTGCAGCACGAGCGTCAAATTTCTTTATGACACGGTGCACATAGCAGCATCAGTTCTAATGATGCCGGCTACCTCCTTATGCCATGGTGCGCCATATTTTCAATGTGACCTATCCATGGTGTAGGAATCTGTCGTAAAGCGGTGTTAATTTTTAAGGAGCATCACTGCGGCAACGCGGCAAAGCAGCAGATCTTGTAAATATGCCCCAGTGTCAGCGTCCACGAAAAACAAAACAATTATATCTTATTCACAGTTTTAAAGGACAACTCTTTATCCACAAAGGAGGGCTTGGTGTTGTTCAAGAAATGCAGTAGGGCATTTTAGTCATGTATAAGTGACTATTTGTATTTTTTTAAACTACACGGACCCGGTTTGATGTGTGATGTCTAATAAAATGTAATTGTGTTTTAAATTGCCGCATAATAATTATAGGACAAAGGTGCATTCAAATTCTGAAGCCATGTATTAATTATTTACATTTTACATATTTTAATACTTAGAGAAGGAACGTTTGTGCTATTTGAGGTATGGTTTATGCACCTATGCACTAACCAGAGGGTTGCGGGCTTTTCCCGTTGTATGGCTGAGTGCAATAGAAATCTTGCTTTTACAGTACGCTATTAATAGCTTTTTGAAATCGAACGCTGAAGGCATGAATTGTAGGTGAAATTGTCATGGGTGGATATACTTTGGAGGTGACAACTACATTCATATTGTAACAGAAACAATTTCTTCCAGAATGAGTTAATGGCTGCACTCCCTCAAGTGACTTCTGCACCAGTGGATTTATTGCCAGAAAATGCCACTGCATATGATGAAAATGACTTTATTGTGCACTTCTACTCTGATGCTTCCCAGGTGAGTGGGTGTTAAAAAGGGGTTTACATGGAAGTGTTCACCAGCATTTCCTTTTTTCTGGCAGCTGCGAAAGCATTTATAGCAGGAAAGCGACTTCAGAACTATAAAAAAGGTACTGGTAGTGCATGGTTTCAGAACTATGAATAAAGGCACTGGAGGTGCATGGCTTCAGAACTATGAATAAGGGCACTGGAGGTGCATGGCTTCAGAACTATGAATAAGGGCACTGGAGGTGCATGGCTTCAGAACTATGAATAGAGGTACAGGAGGTGATTGACTTCAGAAGTATGAATAAAGACACTGGAAATGCTTGACTTCGAACTACGAATAAATGGGACCTGGGGCGCAGGACTTCAGGACTATGAATAAAGACACTGGCAGTGCATGAGTTCAGAACTATGAAGAAAGGCACTGGAAGTGTATGGCTTCAAAATTATGAGCAAAGGCACTGCAGGTGTATTGCTTCAGAACTATGAATAAGGGCACTGGAGGTGCATGGCTTCAGAACTATGAATAAGGGCACTGGAGGTGCATGACTTCAGAACTATGAATAGAGGTACAGGAGGTGATTGACTTCAGAAGTATGAACAAAAAGAAACCGGAAATGCTTGACTTCGAACTACGAATAAAGGGAACATGGGGCATAGGACTACAGGACTATGAATAAAGGCACTGGAGGTGCAGGAGTTCAGAACTATGAATAAAGGTACTGGTAGTGCATGGCTTCAGAACTATGAATAAAGGCACTGGAGGTGCATGGCTTCAGAACTATGAATAAAGGCACTGGAGGTGCATGGCTTTAGAACTATGAATAAAGGCACTGGAGGTGCATGGCTTCAGAACTATGAATAAAGGCACTGGAGGTGCATGAGTTCAGAACTATGAATAAAGGCACTGGAGGTGCATGGCTTCAGAACTATGAATAAAGGCACTGGAGGTGCATGGCTTTAGAACTATGAATAAAGGCACTGGAGGTGCATGGCTTCAGAACTATGAATAAAGGCACTGGAGGTGCATGAGTTCAGAACTATGAATAAAGGCACTGGAGGTGCATGGCTTCAGAACTATGAATAAGGCACTGGAAGCGCATTAATTCAGAACTATGAATAAGGCCACTGGAGGTGATTGACTCAGAACTATGAATAAAGACACTGGAAATGCATGACTTCAGAAATACGAATAAAGGGGGCATGGGGCGCAGGACTTCAGGACTATGAATAAAGGCACTGGAGGTAGATGAGTTCAGAACTATGAAGAAAGGCATGCTAGTGTATGGCTTCAGAACTATGAATAGAGGTACAGGAGGTACATGCCTTCATAACTATGAATAAAGACGCTGGAAATGCATGACTTCAGAACTAGGAATAAAGGGGACATGGGGCGCAGGATGAGTTCAGAACTATGAAGAAATGCACTGGAAGTGTATGACTTCAATACTATGAGTAAAGGTACTGGAGGTGCATGCTTCAGAACTATGAATAAAGGCACTGGGGGTGCATGGCTTCAGAACTATGAATAAGGCACCGGAAGCACACTAATTCAGAACTATGAATAAGGGCACTGAAGGTGCATAACTTCAGAATTAGAATTGAAGGCACTGCAGGTGCATTTGTTTATGTCACAAATGCATAATCAAGCGCAGTATTTTACAAATGGCAGGGAATATAACTGTATGATTTGTTTGCATTTTCCATTGGTTGTTGGGGAGTTTCTCATTGGTGTATGATGCATGGGCACCTGGATGATGCTTGGTAGACTCTGTTTCTATCACAGGCTCAGAGCTGGTATATTTTTCATGATTGGGTCTTTCGTGGAGCCCACATATGTACAGCCAGTTGGGTCTTGTTTAGCGTTTTGTTTAAGCAGTTAACTATTTCTGTAAATGTTGGACATGATAATATGATAGTAAATTATTTAACTATTTCAAAGTGTCATACAAATATACACAGAGATAGCCCTGGAGAATGTTGGACGTGGTAAAAACCTGTTTCTTCTACAACTATCTAAACTTCTATCTCAACTTAAAGTTATTTTAAGTATGTGTTTTTTTAATCACTTGTTTCATTTAGTTCCTGACTTCAAAAGACGTGCCTCACTCTCACCCCTGTGGCATTTGGTCAGATCGACCGGTCTCTGTTTCATTGCACTGGGTCGTCAGTGGTCATCGGGGTTGTTCAGGCTGCATGTACGCATAGGTCTTTTGATGTGTTGGTGCCTCAGAGTTGGAGAAAGAGATAGGTTAATCTACTGTTTGACTTTCTACCCTCAGTCAGTGCAGCATCTGGTGGCTCAGTGGACTAATGAATCCACTGCAGTGGCATGTGTTTGACCTCATGGTCAAAGGTTCAAATCCCAGTGGGTGCAATCAGCCTTTCATCCATCTGAGGTCAATAAAATGAGTACCATTAAGTTGGGTAACAATACACATCTGTTATTCAGCGCCAAGATACCCAAGAGTGAATGTGCACTTTACAAATACACGTTATGTTATCAGTGTAATCATCTCATAGCCTTAATTGTTCTTGAATTGAGAGAGTAGCTCAAACTCTGTCTGGCTGGAGCTCAAGATCAATCTAGCATGGCCCGCTCAACTTTCGTCATTCTGAGGTTGATAAATTTGGTGCCATTACTACTTTCAGGATGTGCCACCTTATTTTCATTGGCACAATTGAGTAAGGTTGAATTACCACTCTAGTAAACAGTAAGGTTAAACTGGGGTGTTGCGGTACCTGCTATTTTCAGCACTTGTAGTAATTAACTGAATCATAAAAGAGGATACATTCAGTAGCTTCTAATAAACAAATCGATTTTACCACGATGGATCCTCAAGCACAGAAGTTAAAAAACAGCAGCCATCATAAATTGAGAGCTTTCATGCTAGACCTGCTCAGATAGGTCTGAAAGTACTTTGGTCACAAACCAATGTGCACATCCTCAAAGCGCCAGAGTTCAAATGAAGTCTTAACCCAGCTTCGTGCATCCCCATCCCCTGAACAACTCCGGAAACTACAGGAGAAAGCTTACCCTAAGAAGGTCATAGACCAGGCCCACAAAAGATCTTGCAACACCCCGAGATCTGCCCTACTAGAAACAAATACAAAAACTGAAACAAAATCACTCATATGTGTCACCCAGTAGTGGCCCCTGGAGGAAATGCTGCGGGGCGGTGGGGCGGGGTGGGGGGGTCAGGGTGGGGGGTAGTAAACTACAGCATACGGCCTAACTGAGGTAAGTACATAAATAAATAAATAACACTAATTACGTTGCGCACGCTGTAATGCCAGATGGCGATGTAGCGTGCGCAATGTAATTCATTTTATTTATTTATGTACTTACCTCCGTTCGACCGTATGCCGGAGTTTACTACCCCCTACCCTGCCCCTTCTCCTACCCCACCACGCCGCAGCACTTCCTCCAGGAGCCGCTACTGGTGTCACCACATAAACCACTTCCAATGCCATAAAGAAGATCATAAATAACAAATGGCCTATTTTGACCTCTAACCAACTCACATTTGCAAAACCAATGTTGTCTTTTAAATGTAATAGGAGCCTCAGAAACACGTTGGTTCACACAGACACTTACAAGCCCAGACATAACAAACATCTTACCCTGTGGAACCAACCCCCAGTCAAAGGCCATTACCCCTGTGGTTTGTGTGTAGTATGTCCATTCACCACACATACCAAACACATAGAACTGGGCCTGGAATACCGCTGGGAGCAGCGCGATCACACAAATTGCAATACAGACAATGTAGTATACATTATCACATGCCCATGCAGACTTAGGTACATGGGTATGACTACCAGAAAAGCTAAGGTGCGAATAAGTGAGCACTGGCGCACCATCAGACGCTCCATCACAGCCACGAAACTGACAGCTCATTACCTTGAAAAGGGACATACGGACCTAGATCTGGAGTGGACCATCATAGAACAGGTGAAGCAGGTGCAAATGTGGCAAGGAGACTGCTTGAAAGAGAGCACCGTTGGGTCTATAGATTGAAGAACCATGTGATTGGACTGAACGATTCCATACCTTGGAATCAACTTAACTATAGATGACGTGTACAGTGTCTCTAATCACATGGGTGCCATGAGCTCCAATTGTGCCCTACTACATGTATAAACAAACAGTAGAGAGGCCCGTATATATGCCTTTAGATCACATGAGACATAACGCAAGTTAGGGACCTCACGTTTAGAACACATTGCGGTTACCTCGAAGGAGTGGTTCAGTTTGGGACCCCATGAGTATGGTCTGGTCCCACCTTCTGACAAACAAATGAGGCTTCACGTTTAGAACATGCCACGGTTACCTCGAAGGACTAGTTCAGGTTGGGACCTCATGAATATGGTCTGGTCCCACCTTTTGACAAACAAATGAGGCAAGGTCCAATCTTGCCGTAGGGTTGATCACCACTATCCCCTCCAGCCCACTGTAGTTCCCTTCCCATATTCTGACATTTGGTAATGTTGATACTCACGGTCCACTTCATAAGGTCAGCACCTAATATCCCTGCTTGTTGGACCATGTCCTATCCAACACTGCCTAAATGGCTTAATTTAGCTTTATAGTCAGATCCACAATGAACATTCGTACATTTGAGTCCTCACGCTGCCGAACACTGCTTCACGGTTTAATTTAACTTCAGATACCCAGCAGTGTAATTCTAGCTCTCTGGACTCAGAATATGTGTAAACACTACAAATCCCATGATCCTTAAGGTGTTTTGTAGTCCACGTAATGTGGACAACGTTGTACGTCATCATGACGCGCTGCCAGAGTAACGCTCCCTGTCCCCCTGGTACTGCTTTTAGTGAACCTGGATAAATACCAGGCTCCGACGCTCTACCATGCGAAAGCCCGGAGACGCAGAGCATGTAGGTGTGACAGCGGGGCAGGACCCTTGATGTAGTAAATACATGTCCGAATCGATCGTGAAATTACTACTACTACGGTACGTCTGCGTACTACAACAGCAGCACCACTTCTAATGCTACGAGTGGTTTCTTTCTTTTTCCCTTTTTTCCTGTTCCCTTTCCGTCTGACCCATTTTTCAGAGTCTGACTACAAGGGTACCCCAAGCAGTGCTGCGATCTCTTGTGACGATCAAACTCCTCAAATTTGGGGTAAAGAGGTGATTACGACATGAGCGAAGACATAACGTTCATATGTGAGGTAGTATGTGTGTAGTGACTGGTATGGATGATTAAGTGTGTGGTGCTAAGACAAAGTGAGAGCAATCACACTACAATTTGTTGGGGGACGAGTGGCAGTATGTGAGTAACATCGGCACTTTATATGAAAAATGTTTTATTCAAGAAGGTTCCGTGAGTCATGGTTACCTATCCGATAGTTATGTAAAATGGCAGCTCCTACACACCCCTCCTGAATGGCAAGTATGGGTGTTAAGAGCATGTCACGGATGGGTTAATTGAGTGCAAATATCAATTTCCTCTAATGTTTTTCTTACAGATGGAGTGATACACTTATGCAACAGTAGAAGAGATAAGGTTCTCTGTTTTTTCACATAGGAGCAGCTATCTGCCCCTTGCAAACATAAATATAGGACTATTCCTGTAATGGTTTAACCAGGGAGGACAATACTTTTTGCCCTGAAGAAGGTCCAGGACCCTATTGGGCATGTTTTTTACGGACTGAAGCATGTTGGCACTAAGGTCATAGGACCATTAACCCCTAATGACACACATGTAATTGTTTTAATTTTAATATCCCCTACGGTTCCGCAAATAAAGGGATACCTGGACCTGTAGGAGGAGTTTGAATCGTTAAACCCCCTAGCCATGTTCTTTTAAGAGCTTCCTGAAATATGGTCGAACCCACCCTGATCTTTAGGAGTCAGGGTGAACCCGATGATGAAGCATGACACTACTAGACTGTGTGAGGGTTATATATCAAAAAGGGTTTGCTTCCTTCACCATTACTAAGTGGTTGATACCCGGTAGGCTTCTTTTCTCTTTTCCCAACTGTTTTGTTCATTTTATGTGGGGTACTTACAGTGAAACTGTGTATCTGACTTACCCTTACTAGGATTGTGGCTCCTGCTTGGACAGTGTGCAACCTCTGTCTACCAGAAACCCAATTTCTAACACCCCACATTTATAAATAAATCAAATTAAACCTCTTGCTGTCAGAGACAAGCAACTGCAACTGGTGAGACATAGCACTCGGTCTAGTTGTACCATACGTACCTGTCTTTCAGTCACATAAGAAACATATAACCAATAACATAAGCAGTATCATCAAGGATACACTTGTATACGATGTAGTCAATAACATCATACATAAAGTCCTCTGACACTTCAATATACATGACTTGATATGATAATTATTATTCTGCAATATCACTGAACGATATTAATTGTTCTCTTTGCAATTTAAAGGCCTAGGTAAAAGTGTTGTCTGTTCATGCAAACATGAAATTCACCTTGGTGAAGCAAATGTAGTATTGTGACTTTGCCATACTTCGCCCACCCCATAGGTAATCTCACCCAGCATACTGGAACAACAGATTTCCCAGCACAGTACTACCATGCTCAGGACATTATGTGCCAATATATGCTGAAGCAAGTCACTTCAATCACCCACTGTTCAATAATGAGTTTCATGGAGTAAAGATGGAAGCAGACAGTGTAGGTGGTGGGAGTGACAGGGGTGTGTAGCAATAAGGGACAGGGAGCAAAGTGGATTAGGAAATGTGCAGGTGCATTGCTCGAAATTTTGCCGGTGTGTAGTGAAATAATGAAGAATGACGTAGTAATTCATGTACTATTTCATTAGCAGAACATCGGTGACCCACAGAACATGTGGGTTACACAACGGATCTAACAGTCCCCATGGCAGTTAGACCCAACGTTCTCAAGGGTGAGAGGATAAGGAAAAGAGGGAGGGGGAAGGTGAGGGAAAAAGCAACATATGAATTCTGAGCATGACAATAAATAATTAAACCAATCAAGTATATATTGCTAAAATACAACATGTAGGTTCCTTGGAAAAGGGTATTTTTCACAGCCGGCAGGAGCAGCAGCTCTCTTGCTGCCCTGTGCTGCCCACTGCTGCAGCAGGAATGACTTCCCACTAGAGTAAAGGGTCATCAAAGTTACTGTTTCAACATTTTGGTCTCGATGTATCAAAAAAACTAATTTTCAATGTTGCAAGTTGCCCAATTTCACAACATCACACACCAGCCAATTTAAAAACAAACAAGAAGTGGCTACATACAATCTTTAATCACTAGGCATTTTCACTGCAGTTGTATATACACAAATAGATAATATACCATTGAAATGACAGTTAATAACTACTGTAATTGGTATGATATGTAAAGAGGTGGAAGACATTTTATTTATAATATTACACACATGAAATATAGTGATAGAATTGTATAGTTATCAGATTAAATTATGTCACTTGAAATGACACAATATATGTATATAATGAATTTGGAGTAGATCTACCACAATTCGAGAATCTTGTGCTAATTATAAAGAGTATGATAACTTGATGACAAAAAAAGGAGGGTCGTTATATTTACATTGCTGATCAATACTGGGGAAATTAAATGTGTTTTACATTTGCTATAATAACTTTAGTGATCCTTTAGCTGAAATTCAAGGGACATTTTTTATAATGTTTATAACATTTTTTACCTTTAGTATATGACAATACGTTTTAATTAAACATTATCTGTGAATATGAAAAAATAAAATTGTAAGCAATATAAAGCAATTGAGAATGTATTTTGTAAGTACGAGCAAATAATGAGGAAACAAGCAAATCAATATTATACTATACTAGGCATTTATAAAGCGCATGGCTACCTTTGGGCCTCCCAGGCCTGAATGTCATGTCTGTTGCATAGTACCTGTGGAGCCTGCTGGTTTAGTCAAATAGATAGGTCTTCAGTAGTGTTTTTAAATTGGGCTCATCCTTGATCATTCACAGTGAAAGAGGAAGAGTGTTCCAACGTTTTGATGTCAAGTAAGAAACAGAGCATCTCCCAATATTAAATGTGTTCCTCAAAATGAGAGATGTACCTTATTGAAAACATGTGCACTCACATCAGAACATCTATGATATAGAGAGAGTTATTGGTTTGAGGTTTATAGAATGTATGAAAGATTAAGGGAGGAACTCTCAAGTGTGGTGATGTGGATAAACTCGGTCACACTCAAAAGTAGGACATTTTTCATTACACATTATGATCATATCTTATCTGCCTACCAGATATTTTATGCCAATGATGTTTAATACTTTCACTGCGGACCTTGTCTGTTTGTACATTGTGAGTAGATACGCTATGGCAACAAGCACTTGACTCACTCATACGTTTTCTTCAGGTTTCTCTTGAAAACTCTTCACTTTGACTTTGCACAGCCTCTGGGGGCTCCCTTTATACTGGTTAGAACATCCTTATTGATTGTCAGATCTAATGTATAGCAATTGTTTTCCCTCTCCTTCAGTGACTGTCCCCTACTCTTATTTCACCACTTATTTTTCTGTCCTTTCCTCCCTGCTTTTCTCTCGCTTTTAAAATAATGACATGGGGGGGCTAGCTATAGGAACACCGATGTATAAATGGTAATTTTTCAACCTATGCAAACCCTGTAACAGCTGTTGCGACTGTTCTCTGTATAATAATAATATTAAAATATAAAAAAAAAAGTTTGGTTAGAAGGCTACAATTTTTAAATCTTGTTCCGTTAACAGGAATAACAAGTGTTCCCCTAGCATGTCCTAAATAATTTAGTTTTCAAAACTAAAAGTATTGATACTCAAATACAATGTTCAATAATCTTTCCCTGAAACACTCTTAAATATTTTGAATTCTATGTGGCATAACATATGCAGCTTGCTATACCATACCTAGACACTGCTCCTGTTTCCTCTTGATGCCCAAATTTAAGGAAACGACAGAAGCTCCAAGAAACCAGAGCCCCAAAGCCAACCTCCAGAATTAGCCAGAATTTTCCTCTCCAGGCAACTTCCTCAAATGACACTTTGAATAATTAGGGGATCATTTGGAAAGTCCCTCCCTTAAATAGTGTAGCTCCAAAATTGCCACCAGGAGTTCAGAGAGCAAGGGTTGGAGCAAGATCTTGCAAGGGCACATGGATGCATCTTTTTATGTGCAGAGTTCTCCGTCCTGACTGTGGAATCTCCACAGGCAGAAATGTACTATTAACTTATAGTTTGTGAATAGCAAAAAAATAATAAACTTACACAAAAGTGTAAGTTTACATTTGTGAATCAGTCCTCAATGTGGTAGAAGAAAGTGTTAAGAAGTGAAATAAATACTGACAGCACTTATTTTTATTTACAAATTAAGGGCTCCATGCTGCATGGCAGGGAGCCTTATCATGCCAGATGCTCCCCTATTAATATTTCTGTCCTGCTTTATGACAGGACTAAGGGACTCATTTATGACCTCTATGATGCAGTGCAGCGCAACAAGTCACCTCGCTGTGCTGTACGGCGTGACAGGAAAAAGGCAGGAATGCACCCTATTTAATGGAATAGGGTGCATTTCTGTCCTTTCCCACGTAATGGCACACAATGGGCTGCCTAGCTCCAATGCAGGCCCCCTTGCCCCATGGTTTAAGGGTACCAGCATTGCATGCAGCATTGTTTTTTTGTGGGGAAAGGACACCTTTTTGCACAAAAACAATCCAGGGAGTCATATCCCTCTTTCTTTGTGTGCTGCATAGAAAGAGGAAGAAAACGAGGAGAAACAGAGATATTTCTCCTCATTATACCTCCCCAAGGAAGGTGTAAGATTTTGACACATCACCAAGTTTACAAGTTCTGGTACATCTGGGGATGCGTGTTGCATGTGGACACCCATGCAATGTCCATGGAACACCTTCCCAGGGCAGAGTAACACACTGCAGTGATTTGCACTACGTAGTGTTACTCCAGATTTTTTAACCACTCAGAGCCACGCAAAGTGGCTTTGCATGGCTTCAAAAATCTTACTTAAGGTTTGTGTCGCTCTGGCACCACATTGCGTGGTCAAAGAGTGATGCAAACCGAGTCATAAATAGACCCTTAAGTATTTGAATGGATGCTTGCACAATGCAAAGCTGAGACAATCAACTTTTGTGCAACAAGCTATTTTGTGCTAAAAATTTACCCTTTAAGAGCTCCAAATCCAGCTGAGGATTGAACAGCAGAAAAATCGTAGATTCTGACACAAAGTCAGAACTATTAGAATAGCATGATCGGCTTTCAACCTAAACCCAATGTCAAGTAAAGTAGTTGCAGGCGCAAGCAAGGAGCCAAGAGGAATATTAACTCATATACCAATGCATAACGTCTGCGTTACAAGAAAACACATATCTTTCACGTCTGGCTCCTGTGCAGTTGTCTATGTTTCAATTACATAATCGGTCAACGAATCATGATACAGTGTAAGCTGTTGTGCTTTTTATCCTTAGTGCAACAAAGTTCTATTATTGTTGGCACAGTTCTCTATTGCCTGAAAGATAGTAAATCTGTTCCTCGGAGGTCTGAAAATTACTAAATTGGCAAAAACCTTTAGAATATTTTATACTGTGATGAACAATCATGGGAATATACCTGACACTTGAATGGGTATCAATTGTAACTTGTAATCCACCGTGTTACTTACACCAAAGGTGGAATGTGCCTCTAGAAATTTTACTTGATTTTTTGGTGTATCATTAATGCCTTAAACCTTTCATCAAAGTCGTGTTCTTTACTGATTGCTCCTTCAGTGATCTCTCGCTCCTGTTTTGAAGTGAACATAAATTATGAATTCATTGCATAAAATGAGGCCGGAAGACCTGAGCCTGCTTTTTCTACTACTGAATTGAAAGGGATGTTCAGTGCTTTTCAGTAGAGTCAGTTTCAATTTTTCATTTTATTCTAATGTTTATTTTATTCCCAAACGGGCAGGTTGGTTGCATCTGTCACTATTCATCAGCAATGCTCTATGCACCAGAACTCTTGATGCATTCCTGTGAGGCTGTACATTCTGGCAAGTGATTTTCTGTCCCTCACTACGCTTAACTCAAGCTTTAGAAATGTAGTATTTTTGGGATTCTGCATAAATGATTCACAATTAGAACACAAACATTGCATTGAACACTGTGTCTTTTTACAACCTTTAAATGCATTTTATTTTTCACTGTGAGTGCTTGTAGAACTTGACTATATTTTAGTGCCAGGTTTCTGTGATATTAGTTTCACACAACAAGAAAATGGGTCAATTTCTCCATTGACACCAACAACCTAGTGATTGCTTTACAATTAATGATACAGTTTTAAAAAGTTGTTTTCCCTTGAACAAAGAAGCAGACACTCAAAGAACTCTCAGAGTGGCCACATAGCGATAGACTGCCTCAGCTTCAAGCCCAACATAAGGAGATTCAACCTGATCTTCAAACGTAAATTCGGTGGCAGGTGTAGATTTCTTTTTTACTTTGCACCATTTGATAAGGCAAGAAATGTGGCTTGGGTCACAACAGCACGAAGTGGCCAGGGTCTCTCTGGACACCCATGAAAGCGGGCCAACACCAAATCCACACTCAAATGCACTTTGGGCCCAATTCACAAAGAAAGCCATAGATGAACTCCTGTGCATGGGTGTAAATGTATGACTTTGGGGAATTCAATGTATGACTTTTGGGGATTCACAAGTATTTCAGTAGTGCACTGCAGCACAAATTGCTGCTTGTCAGGCATATAAATGGGAGAATATCATGTGACATCTGCTAGTCCTTCATTGTGGAGTTTATTTTGCTTTTTATTTATTTATTGAGTTTTCAACAAGAGACATAGAACATATGCTGACACATGCCAGCCCCACAATGCAACATTTCTCAGTCAGTATAGAAGAAAGCATAGTGTCCACAGTAGCATACTGCTGCACTAATTCCACCTCAGCCTGCAATCAGCCTCGACCCTACAACATCACGGGTGCACCGGACCGGAAGAGTGCTTGCGGTGAGCCTTACGTACGACGTGCATTCTCCCCTAGAGTCGTCACGGCTGGATGCTGCCCTTGGCTCAGTGAGGCTAGTGGGAGACATCCTGGTCAGAGGGAGAAGGATTATGCCTCATCTGCCTGCTGCACAGCTGCACAGCTGAAGGATTCCTTTGACAACGGTGTGGCTGAGGAGAAGCTCCCCTCCTCCCGTCATTCTCAAGGAAGTGCCTGCGGGTGTTTTTTCTTGGAGACGGCAGGTGGTTGGAGGGACCGGGACAGCGGATTTGGCCCAGCTGGGTGACTACTGCGGCGAATCGACGGCTGTGGAGGGAGAGCCCCCGGGAAGGTCTTGAACCGGTGAGTGGCCTATAGAGACTGCTTGGTCAGGGCGGACTGCTTACTCCCTCCTCCCGTCATTCCCTGGGGTAGTGCCTGTTGGTGTGTTGTTTGGAGATCCTGCAGTCAAGATATGGAACAGGGACAACTGAGCTGGATCTTGGTGTGATGGCTTTTGCGGTGATTGATATGCGGTCCAGGCTGAGGGGCAGTGGAGAAATCAATGTGTTTACCAGCGTGTTTCTCTTTGGGGCTGTTGTGCATTCATTGAAGACTCGGAAGCTTGAGTTCTGGATGCCTCGCCCCCCCTCTGCGCTACTCGAGTCTTGACTCTGCAAGGCTCTGTGCTGTCTCTGGAAGTGACTTGGTGCTTTGTGGGTGTAATGTACTAACTTAAAGTGTAGGAAATTAATTCTAATTGCCTCCTTTTTAAGTGTCCCACATTCTGCACGATTAGCCTCCATTTTAATGGGGCCATCTGCATGCTCCACTTTTCCCTGAACCTCACCAGGAGTGGGATCAAGACGGGCTCTTGGGGCTACTGAAACAAACATCGGACTGAGGTTACTTGAACCTTGCTGGACACAATAATAGGACTATCTCTGTCTCCGAGGGCCCTCTAACTCTGTGGTCATTGATGGCAGCCATCTTGGAAAGGGACCAGCTTGCCATTTTTTTCCCTCCATGGTTCAGACTATTCATCTCTGGGGTTATTACTACTTCCTAACTCAACTGTCATCACACAGCCAACTCTTCGAGATCTCCTAGTCCGCCCCTCTATACACAACATAGTGCTCTCCTCTGCAATTGACAGTACACTCTACTAATAATCTCTCACCTTCAGACAACTTTAACCCCCCTCTACTTGAACCTTCTTGCCTCCATTATCTGTGCCCTACCCTCATCATGTCGCAACACTCCTCTAGCGCCTTGGACCTCCTTGCTTAGTTAGGTCAGAATGCTTGAGAAATCATCTACCCTGCCATACTGTCGCTGAAAGGGAATAAGACTTTCAAACACAATCTTCTCAAACGATGGCCGGAAACACTTATCTGGGACACATTTACTTCCACTAAGGGCTATGTGGTGACTGACCTCATCTTCTACACTAACAGTAGAGCCCAATGGAGAAAGATGCCTACTTCTATGCTGAGAACCAAGTTAATGAACAAAACTCTGCACGGTTTCCGCTTAACCACACAACCCTCCCCTGCCCTCAAGGCAGAGTTGACCATCTCTCTTTACAATAATGGGAACATCCTTATTCAAGCTTCTGAAAGGAATCTCAAACTCTTTGACAATAATTTTATGAGGATTAAAAGTACACTTAATAACTTGACATCGCCTTCTATCCATCTTAACAGTTTCCCCTCTATATCTTCCGCTGCTGCACCGTACACCTCTATTTACTTCAATTCTGTACCCCAAGCCCTACATATGAGCACACCCACTATATTGGCACCTTCTGTACCCTATGCCTCTTCTTCCCTCATTTCTGAGCCTGCTTATTTACCTGTTTTCTGCTCTGCTCTGCTCCCTCCAACAACACGAAGAACATACCGGTTATTTCTACCATTGGCTCTGGTAGTACTGATCTGATGGCCTCCCACCTAAGAGCTGCACCCAGGAACCCTGCTCCTCTCCCCGACATCTAATTTTCCATCACCTGCCTTACCCATAGGCGTATCTGTTCACTCCAACAATAAGAGAGTTGTGCATCACACCCCCTACACGGCTAACCATGACTACCCTGTTAACCTATCCCCAGTTTCAGCCCTCCCTCGATGCGGCACAGATCCCTCTTGCATCGTATTTTACTCCAATTCATACTGATATGCTATCCTTTGCTGACGACAAAACCAAGCTCAAGTGAAACTCTATCTCCCCTTGTAATGGTTGTAAGGAACCTACTGTACCTTCCAATTCCCTCCACACTTCGGGTCCTTCCCCCGTCTCTTACTGGGGTGGCTGAGGAGTGCTCTAACTGGCCTTACCTTGAGGAGAAGTTTGCTGAACTCAAGCAGGATCTCCGGGCTGTCAAAGAAATTATGCAGTCCCTACTACAATTCTCCATGAAGATGGGGAGGCTATGGAATATACTCCCTCCACTTGGGAATGCGCAACAAAATCCTCTTGGAGTCTGCAGGGATGGGGACGAACAATCCTCTGCCCGATTCCCACTTAGTTCCAGTTGGAATTCTAGACCTCTTTCTAACCATCAATCCAGACCTCAGAGGTTTCAGCCTCAGCTCCCAGCTGAGGACACCCTTACTCTTGTTCTCTCTTACAATGGCTCGGGGTCATTTGCCTCCTTTAACTCCGTTTCAACATCCCCGCTATTTCCTTGAACCCAGACAGGGAACCCAGGGTCAACCTCAGAGCGGTTAATAAGAAAAACCTACTAAAAATTACTACCGTTCATCAGGAAGAGAATGACACCTCCCCCGACATTAATTCAATGTTGATCAACTACAGATCAGCCATGAAACATACTGCGGACATCTCTTTACTCATTTTAGTGCAAGACTTGGACTTACTGATTCTCACCAAAACCTGGCTCAACGAGGCCTCCTCCCCTGTTCTTGACATCTTAGTCCCGCCTGATTATGCCATTATCCATTCTGATCGTTTGGGGAAAATGGGGGGGGATGGGGCACTGCTTGCATTCATCGCTCAAGCCTAACTATTAAACAATCTCAGAATGTTCTGCTATGTTTCTCTGAGCTACTAGTAACAGAAATTTTAGAACAAGGGCAAGGTTGTCTGTGTGCTTCATACCATTTACCATCCACCAGGTGACGATTTGCTCTTCATAGAGCAAATCATGGAGGTTATTAGCTCATGTTCGGATCAAATATATCATATCTTCCTCAGAGACTTCAACCTCCATTGGAATGACACCAATGATCCTTTAATCAACTACTTTAAGTCTTTCCTCTCGGATATCAAATTCTCGCGCAACCCTCGACCTCATTATTGCTAGAGACAATATCATTCAACTAGGTGACATACCTACCTTGTGACTGGTTGAATCATCATCAAATTGCCTTCCACATACTGGAAAGGACCACTTGCAGAAACGGACAACCTCTTAAAGCTAAACAACTATCTTGCAACATGAGAGACGTCAACATCAAAGATCTTACTGCCATCGCTATGAATAAACTTCAGCCTCCCCCTGACATGACCAACCTTGATGATCTTTATGATCACTACATTAGCACTGTGGCTAATAACTTTGACACCATTGCACCGAAACAACTTAAAAGGATCCCTCTCAAACAATCTAAACCTTGATTTAATGGTTCCCTAAATGACGAACGCCATAAACTTAGGCTCTCAGAGAGGCTCTGGAGAAATGAGCCTTCCACTACTAGCCTCTATCAGCTAAGGAAAATGAGAAGCGCATACAACAAAAAATCTGCATTGCTAAAAAGGACCGTTTCAGGGAGCAGCTGGACGTGGCTAAAAATAGACCCAAGATGCTATTTGAAATCATCAAACAGCAAACAAACCACACTTCCAACCACAACCTAGTTTCCTTGATTCCGCTTCCTAGCGGGGAGGACTTCACAGTGCACTTCTCTGAAAAAACTAGGAAAATTGAACATGGTGTCACCTCTAATCTACACCACATCATCAGTGGAGCCTGTGATTCCCTCAGCAGTCTCCTCATTTCTTGGTTGTTCTCCCAACAATGATGCCTCTTGGAATTCCTTTATTCTACCAGATTGCACAGAACTACTCCACGGTATTTTCCCAAATCGATTTTATCCACACTCAGTGTGGGAGGGTATGCTCAGACGTGAGTCCCTTGCTCATTGCACCATCAGGATTCAGGCAAGCCGGGCCGACGAAGGCTGTGATGCCAGAAACCGGTCCCCGGAAGCTTGTTTCCTTCCCAGTATAAGAATTGGCTTGGTAGTTTGGTTTGCTCTGTTCCCATCATGCACTGGGACAGGTACAGACTAATTTGCATGTAGCCAGGTTCTGAGCTGGGATGGTGCAGTGAGCTAAAAAACGGTGATGGATTAAAACCATGATCTCTTGACTTGGTAAGAGTATTCTGCATCATTCAGAAACTCTGTCCATCACCACCCCCTTTTTCCCAAATCGATTTACTCCACGCTATGGCAACTCTAAAACCAGCCAATCACTTTAATGATCCACTGCCTGCTAAATTTTTTAAAGAACTCAACTCCGCTATTCTACCTCTTTGATCGAGGATCATCCATAAATCTCTCCTGCAGGGGAACATCCCTGATTGCCTCAAAATTGGGCAAGTAACTCCCATCCCTAAGGATCCCAATTCGGATTTATCTGATCCTAGCAACTTCCGACCGATCACTAACATCATGGCGCTAGCCAAACTGCTTGAGAAATGTGTCCACAAGCAGCTATGCAACCACATAGAGAAATTTCAACTACTTGGCGTCTATCAATCTGGTTTCGGTGCAGGGTATAGTACTGAAAATGCCCTAATCACATTGTGGATGACGCCCTGAAATCCCTTGATCAAAATGTCCCTTGTCTTCTGATCCTTCTGGACCTGTCTTCTGCATTCAACACCATCAAACATGAAAACGTGATTAAGACGGGTCTCTCAGGACCAGTCCTACAGTGGTTTGCCTCTTTCTTACATAACCTCACACAAAAGATCGTACTCAACCAATCCCTTGCATCCAGTTCCCCGGTCAGGATTGGAGTTCCGCAGGGATCCACACTCTCACCCATGCTCTACACCCTTTTTATGGAACCTCTCATTGCCATTCTGAACCATTCTCACATTTAATACCACATGTACGTGGACGACACGCAACTTTACCTGAAGATCTCCTCTTTGGATGACATTAAAACTTTAAATGAGACCCTTTCGCAAACTCAACAATTGTTAGCCTAGAACAATCTTTTGTTGAATACCCTCAAAAGTGAATTCCTGCTGATTGCCCCACACAACCACTTTGCACCTACCCTGGAATGGCTAAACCAACTCACAGCCCTTAACTGTTCCCTTCACATGTTTGATTCCGCCAAATTGCTAGGCATTACCTTGGACAAATACCTTAATATGCAAGTTCACGTCAGTGCCACTATTAGGGGTGCCAACTTTCATCTTAACACCCTTAAGAAAATCAAGCCTTTCCTTCCGCCAGAAGACTTACAGCCTGCAGTACAATCTCTGGTGATCTCACGACTTGAATATGGTTTGGTTACTCTTGCAGGGCATCCTAAAGCGAGCTTGGCCCCTCTCAGAGACATTCTCTGCTCCAAACACGTGTCGCGACTTTGGATTAAAAATATAGACTTACATATGACTCATGCTTATCTGACGTATTTTTCCTGTGAGTATATATACACCAATATATGAAACACTGTGTTCTCCTATGTGGCCATATCTTTGCTAACAATTTTAGAAACTGTATATCTAACCATTAGAGTGCCGAGGTGCAATATTTTGATAAAAGATTAACTGCACACTGCTGGGAGTGCGGTCTCTAGGCCTTCAGTGTTTTCCCCTGTCTCTGCCGCTGCAGCAGACTGCTCCTGCAGATATGCTTGCAGATATGCTTGCAGAGGTTCCCAAATGTCTTGAGGGCGTGACGCAGGTGGCATCAGCTCTGCATTCACCGTCAGCTGCTCCTGGCAGAAGACAAGGTCCCGCAGCCAGTCCTTAAACTCAGGTGCTCTCCCTCTCGCCATTTACAAGTCACCCTGCGTTTAGCCAGGAGTAGACCTAATGATATGTACATTCTTAAGGGTGCCTCGAGCTGTTTGGTATACCCCAACAGTGTGACGTCTGGGGTGTTTGATATGTGTATCCCTGTTATCTGGCTGAGGGCCTTGGTTACTGTGGTCCAGTATGCCTGGATGGGGGCGCATTCCTTGCCAAGGGTTAAAAAACGGCTCCCTCCCTTCCACCTTTTTCGCAGTTATCGTTCACCCTGAGTCTAAAACGGCATAGTCAAGCTGGAGTGTAATAGAGGCGGTGGAGGTACTTGAAATGTATTATACGCAGTTTACTACTGGCCAAGATTCTCCCTGTTTGTTGGCAGCAAAATGCCCATTGGTCACCGGTAAGAGGGGAACCCAAGTCAGCCTCCCATCTTGATCGTGCAGTGTGGGTAGTGTGAGGACTATCTACTTGGGTGGCTCGGTAGAGCATGGATACATGTGTTGGGGAGGAATGTTGTAGTAAGGCGTGTAGCAGGGCCAAAGTGAGGGGTTCGGTTGGAAAGTTAGGAGTGGCAAACTTGACATCGTGCCGGCGCCTTACATACATAAATAGCTCCATAGTGGTGGGCTGGCAGTTTTTAAAGAAGTGTTCACGTGAGCGGAATGTCCCTTTGTCGTATAGTGCCCCTTGGTTTGAATGTCGAATTTGCAAAGCATTTGTCAACATCTTTCCTCCCTCATCACTGGGATGTCCAATCTGCCTGATAATGGTAATAGTGGAGAGTTAACGCGTCCACTTTCATGCAATTAGCTATTGCCCTCCATACTCTATTTGTGCATTCCACTGTGGTTGGATCTGCACTTATATATGCCGAGTACGTAGTCGGCACCATGGGCCAGTGCTCTACCGCAAGATGTGGCATGTACGGTGGTGGATGTATTCAGTAGACCGCAAAGTGCCCCTGGGCGCACCAGTAATATAGTTCCATGTCCGGAACTTCGAATCCTCCTTTATCGAAGGGTAGGGTTAGTGCCACCCATCTAAGCCTGGGCTGTTTGGCCCCCCAGGTCAGCAGGATGAGTTGCGATTTGAGGGCTTTAAAGAAGGATTTACTGGGCGCATAGGGGATATTAGTCAAAAGATAGAGCAGCTTTGGGAGGATGACCATTTTTATCAGCGCTATCCAGCCTATTGAAAGAGGCAATGCTATCCATCTCATGATAGACTCTGTTAGTGTGTCCAGAGCGTTGCCATAATTAGCCCTCATGAGGTTCTCCCTGTCTCTAGTGATGACTATTCTGAGGTATTTTACTTCATCCTCGCACCAAGTCAAGGGGAAGTCTGGGGTGTATCTCTTGACCGCATCTGTGAGGGGGAAGATTTGTGACTTGCCCCAGTTAATATTGACCCCCAAAAACCTACCAAACTGTAGAAACGCCCACAATATAGGGTTCAGACTCTCCTCGGGATCTTGTAAATATAATGTGAGGTCGTCAGCATATCAAGAGTTTAGGATTTGCCTTTCAGGGTATAGGAGAGCATGTTCGCGGTGGTGTTGCTGGAGAGCGGGCATCCCTGCCTCGTCCCTCTCGTGATGTGAAACCTTTGGGAGCATGTTCAGTTTATGAGTAGCATGGCCTGTGGTTTAGTGTACAATAGCTGAATCCACGCTAGAAAGTGGGGGAACCCATTCATATCAATACGTACGCCAGGTAGTCCCATTCGAGGGAGTCGAAGGCTTTGGTGGCATTCAGAAAGACAGCCACCACAGCCTGACCTGGGTCTATGTCTTGCATAAGGGTAAAGAGAGTGTGGAGATTATGCGACGTTGCTCTACCAGATATGAAACATGATAGGTCCGGTAGCACAAGCGTTGTCATCAAAGGACTTATTCGATTAGCGTGCAATTTTGCCAAAATTGTGGCGTCGCAGTTTATAAGTGAGAGTGTTCTGTAGGAGTCGCACCTGTCTTCTGGTTTCCCTGGCTTCAGTAGAGATATAGTGAGTGCTTCACACATTGTTTGCAGAAGCATGCATGTCTCACGCGCATCTTCGTACATGTGTCATAAAATGGGGATGAGGACCTCGCTATATGTTTTGTAGAATTCTACAGGTAGGCCGTCCGGGCCAGACTGTAGCTGCATAATTGCAGTGAGTATGTCAGTGTCTTCAAAATCCGCTAAATGAAATTCCCTCCGGGTGTCACCCAGCCTTCCCCAGTGCTATGTCGTCAAAATATGGCTCAAATTCTATTGGTTGCATCTGATGTGTTTTGTAAAGAGTAGTATAGAACTCATGGAATGTGTCCAATATGTCTGGGGTGTCCCTATGCACTTGGCCCTCATGGTCAATAACTTTCAATATGTTGCTGGAAAATCTTGGTTTTTGGGTTAGCTCTGTCAGAGCCTTCCCAGGGCGTTCCCCTTCGCCATATTGTCAGGCGCAATGGTCCTTGATCTGTCCCTGTAGGGCAGTACTGGGATCAGAGCTCATTTGGTCCTCCAGCTGTTCAAGTTCGGTTTCTAGTTTCCTAAGCGTGTTGCGGATGTCTTTCAATATGCCTCCCCCCTTTGCAATGCATATCCCCCTAATATTCACTTTAAATGCTTCCCAGACCGTGGAATTCTGAGGCACAGTGTCAATGTTGCGCAGGAAGAAATCTGCTATTTCTTGCTCCAATTCCGTTCGGAATGGGATACCGAGCAGAGCATTTATGGCAATCCCCAAAATTGATAAGGTGACCGTGTGCAGAGTGGAGTAAGGGACAGCAGCACGGGTGAGTGATCAGAGTATGTTCGCTGGAGATGTTTCGCTGTCATAAGCCACGATTTAAGCCCTCTGGTCAGTAACCAGCCATCTCTGCGTGACCATGTGGAGTGTGTTGAGGAGTGGCAAGTGCCTTCTCTGTCAGCTGGGTGTAAGCTTCTCCATGTATCTATCAGTCCATGTGCAGGAACTATCTCTAATAGTTGGCATTGGGCGCCCTTGTAATGGTAGGGTTGTGGACGTTGCCGATCTATTGTCGGGTCAAGATTGACATTGAAGTCCCCGCCCCATGCCACATGAGTGGAGCCTATGTCTAAGATTTTCCCCCAGAGGATGTTGAAGAACTCGGGATCATCTTTATTAGGGCTGTAGCAGCACCCAATTTTTATAGACTGAGATGCCATCCGCCTCCATTTAAGGCTATAACGCCCTTGGGGGTCAGTAAATTCCCCCATGGGTACATATGGGACATTTTTTTAAATTAGGATTACTGTTCCCCAAGCATAGGTGGAGTGTGTCGAGAAGCATCTATTCGAAGCCCACCGGGTCACCAAGGTGGTCGGGGCAGTGGGGCCAATATGAGTCTCCTGGAGCATGGCCTAATGTATGTTGTGTCTATCTAGGTAGGCCAGGACATGTCTGCATTTCCTTGGGTTCCCGAGGCCCCTCACATTCCAAGAATTTATAACTAAGTGGTCGAAGAGTCATTTAGTGAGCACGGGTTATGCGGTGCACAGCGTATTGTCGCTATGTGCTCTGTGTGGGCAGTGCAGTAGCATATGGTTATGCTTGTGTGTGACTTGTTTCTGAGTGTCGCCATCAATCCCTCCCCCCCTCCCTCCTCCCACAGCGGCAGACCAATCCTACCCCACTTCCACATCAGCAGCCCAAAGCTGATGTGATATACATTTCCTCCCTCCCCGTCCATCCAGAAAGAAAAGGAAAAACAAAAACTCCAAATAAGAAGAAAGTAGGAAGAGAATTAAGAAAGCAGTAAACATTAAACATTCTAGGGATGTCCCGTTGGGAAAAACGCATGAGGGCACAACAGTCTCCCCTCGTGGACTCGAGGGTGTCCAGGCTCTAATTCAACACCCCTTGCGTCCTGATAGTATGTCCAGGTCATCTGGAGGGAATACAACCATGGTGTCCATTGGCATCTTTGCAGACATGATCGTTGCCCAGTCGTGCTCGTAATGCCAGTGTCAACTGACTGGTTGAGTCTCGTGTGATTCTGCGACCCTCTCAACTTTTCAACCAACTTTGCCAGAGGCAGAGCTGAAAGAGCGTACTCGTGGAATATTTGTCGCATCTCCTGTAGTATTATTCTATGTCAGATAGGGCTGCATTTGAATGGGAGGGGATCAGGGACGGCTCGTTATGGGGAGATCTACGGAGAATGGTTTTCAGGAAGTCTGCAACCTGCAGGAGATTGGTGAAAAAATGCTGCTTGCCCTGATGCTTTACCCTAAGTCGCGCAGGGAATAGCATGGCGTAGGTGATGTTAGCCTGCTGTAGTTTCTTCTTGATTGGCAGGAACTTTTTCCCGGCTTCCTGGACTGCCATTGTGAAATCTGGAAAGATGACTAATTCAGAGCCCTCAAAGGAAAGTGATGTACGCTCTCTTGCTAGTCTCAGGGCAGTGTCCCAATCTCGATAGTTTAGCATTTGAGCGATGATCAGTCTCAAGGGAGCTCCAGGCGGTGGGCGAAAGGCCCGAGAGCGGTGTGCTCTTTCTACTATGAACATCGTGGAGAAGGCGCTTCTTTCAAATACCGTCATGAGTAGGCATTCCACGAATTCCTCCATACGGACTATGTTGGTGGATTCCGGTATGCCTAGAATTCGTATGGTATTGCGGGGCAATTTCAATTCCAAATCTTCATTTTTCGCCGCTATAACTTTTAGTAAGCGCTCCATATTGAGTAGTTGTTCTTTCCTCACCACGGATGTGTCTTCCAGATTAGAGATGAGCTGTTCCGCCTCTTTGATGCACTCGTCGTGTTGGTCAAGCTTGTGGGTGACATTGTCTATGCTTGTGTTCATTGCGTTCATTTTGACTTCTATTGAGGTAAGGCTGTGCCTCATTGTGAGGAGTAGTTCCTTGAGATCATCCGTAGAGGTCTGGGCACCAGAGTTAGGGCCGTCCGCCATTGCATGTTCTGAATCGCTAGAAGCCCGTGTGGATTTGCGTGCCTCAAATGGTACCTTAGATTGCCTGCCGTCTGTTTTGCCCATAGTTAACCCCTTGCACGTTGTGCTCCCTCCCGCTGCACTAAGTAGTGGAGCGGTTTCCGTTTTCTGTTGTGGTTACTTCACGTAGCGTCCAGTTTTGGGCCTTTCCAATGTCTCCTCCAGTTGAGGCTTCACAAAATTCAGCTTTCAGTGCTTCCACTAAGGTGCAAAACTCCTACTTTTGTGTCTATGTCACACGCTCAGGGAGAGCTTTCACAGGGCTTAAAGTGGGGTGGCGTACGGTGTACGTTTGCCTCCGTTAATGGTCTGGAGTTGGGCTCCTCTCGCTGCTGCAAACTATCAGTGACTGGGCCCTCACAAGCAGTCTCACACCACGTCTCATACAATGGGGCCTAGTCTCAGTTGCTTCTGCCCGCAGCCACATGTGCTTTCTGAGCTTGTGGGGTTTAGGCCCTTCCCAAGGTGCATATGTGAGCCCCAAACCTCTTACCCACCTTGGTCAGTGTTCCGGGCTCCTCTCTGGATCCCGTAGGGCAATGTATACCAGTTGCGCCCGGTTTGGGGGGTTACAGCGCGTTAAGCCTGCTGCCTGCGGCAGCTTACACCATCCTGGCGGGCGCTGTTCTCATTGTGTATGGCCGCAGCAAATCAGTTCGCGTGGGCACCAGCCACAGGGTCTCCCCACCACAGCCACAAAGCAGCAAATGTCGGAGAGTTAGGCCAGAGCTACCCCAGGGCAGTATCTCCGTCTCCTAGTGTGCTACTCAGGTGTTCTACTCACGGCTTTGGGTGGATTTGGGCCGCCGCGGTCCACCTATCGAACTCCACTGATATGTTCCACGTTTCTTGCAGCGGTAGCTTATTTGACCCAATTTTAATGTATTGCCTGCTTCCTGGGGTCATACGCTGTAGTCTTCCCACGAGGGGTCCCCAGGAAAAAAAGCAGTTAGTTTACGCTTGGCGCTGCCCCCGCCTCCTCCGCCAGTAGCAGCTCTGCTCGACTCACAGGTTGGCCGCCATTTTCCATACCATGTCAGGAGTCGGCAGTCAACTCTGTAATTCCTTCACTCGTGCAGCCCCTCGTTGCTTTAAGGAATACTCCAGAGCTTCAGATGTAGTTCCGCTCACAGTTCCCTCACAGATTCATTTGGTGAACAGGCGTTTGGTCAGGATTACGACGGATATTGGACCTGGCCTGCAAGGAGCCTCACGCAAGTGCAGCCATCTTGCATGCGTGCCCTCTAGTGCCCTCCTTCATTGTGGAGTTATACATATAGTATAACTACTCACAGAGGAAAGGCATACTGCAGTGCAAATGCACTTTTTTTTACTTTCTACTTCTCCACAAGAAAACATTTTTGCCTTTGCAGAAACCCATTTCCCAATAAACCCATGAAACTTGAAAGTATTCCATTCCCCTTGCCACCCTTGAATTAACGTTTCTCCAACCCTTTCCTAGAGAAATGTCATTCAACAAAGCCAGACTGGAAAAAATGAGTAACTGTATGAATTGCCTTCTCCTTTAGTGGGAGTGATAGGCGTAATAGTGGCCCTAAGCCAAGCCTCCTTCCTCTTTCAAGTAAAGATTTAAAAAATACCTAAAGAATCAGTGAAATGGGAAAAAATGATGTGCAAGAAAGTGCATGCCTTGTGTTCTGTAAATAGCATCAACTAAAAGTCTGCTGTGCAAAGATTACCATCTTCCCAGCATTCAGGTACTAGCAGAACTGTATCAGAAAAAACAGAATTGCCACATTTTTGCCTTTTTTCTAATAGGTATTCCACTTTTCCTAACGCTGTGGTTTCAATCTACTTGCAGTTTGTGGTGGAAATAGATGTAAAACCCATGGATGATCCCAGAAAGCTAAACATTTCTGAAAATGAGACAAACATTCTGAATTCAGTGAGGGTTCATTTGTGTACATCCCAGAACATTTTCCAAAAGAATCTAATTGTAAAAATAAAAAGATTATTAAAATTAGTAAAACAAAAACAGCAATTGGTGACAACGTGTTCATTAGTATTTTTTTGCCACAGTGGTTGATTTCCTAAAGAAATATACTGTTACGTCCATCAGACCATTCTGAGGATGTTTTTTTTTATATGAATATTTAGGGTTTATAAGTTTTCTAGAAACACACAGTACCCAGACCCACTAACTGAGCTGATGAATATAATGGTTTTTCTTCATGTACTGACAATGCAGCAATTCATATGGTAAAATCGAATGAATTAAAAATGTGTATGAAGGAAACCCATATATTTCTGAATTGTGCACAAGATGTTGAGTTTAGGAACTGTGGGTATCTGTACACCTCAGAAGCTAGGGTCATACCATCATTTGATTCAAAAGCATTTTACAAAACGTGTTCTTTCTTGAATACTCCTTACATTTGGAAGCTAAAAATGCAAATCAATCCAATAGATAACAAATGATCCACTATTCTGTGTTGCTTGTGTGGCTGGCTGGGCCTAGTACCCGGCGACACACATCTCCCCAAAACACAGCCTCACAATTTACCCAGCTAAATCAACACTTTTTTTTACAATGTGGGTAGATGCTGAATTTTGGCCCCTGTTCAGCCATCATCCAGAGAAACCTACCTAACCCAATTTTTTTCTGATACCTAGCCACTCAGGGGAATGCAAGGTGGTGTGACTTCTGTGGGTCCCATTACATTTTCTTACCCATAAGGTCTTTCAAACCTCAAACTTTGGCTAAAAGACACTTCTTCCTTATATGTCTGTGAGGGAAGTTCCAGAATATGTGGTAATCCTCACATATCTCTCAATACAAACTTTACAAATCTTTTGTGGGAAAGGCCCCAAAACACAACATGACTAGATCAATTTTCATACTAAAAAACAACCCTTTTTTTGCAATGTGGGCCGCTGTGGATTTTGGGCTTGAGTTTCGCCAGCACCCAGGTAAAGCTACAAAACCCAGACATTTCTGAAAAACTACACACTTGAAGGAGTCCATGGCAGTCTACCTTGCATGGGTCAGATGAGTTTTTTTTACCCACAATGCCCTGCAAACATGAAACGTTGCCTGAAATCACATACTTTCCTTGCATTTCTGTAATAGAAACTTCTGTAATATGCAGGAATCCCAAAAATCCTACTACCCTGCGCTCTCACACCAGATAAAAACGCTACACCACAGGTGTAGTAGGGCCTAGTGTCCATGACATAATTGGGTCAAACCATAGGCAATGCGAGTTTACGGGTAAGAGAACAACATTGGATACACCCAAAACACACCACTCTGGACTCCCCGTTATGTCTAGTTGAAAAAAATGTCTAGGTTTGATAGTTTTTCCTAATGCCGAGGTCTCCACATAGCGTTTATGAGACTTGTGTGAAGGGTAGCATTTTTTTAGGTGAAGTGTGGGAATGCTGGGAGGAAATAAATTATGGAACCCTAAAGATTTTTGAAGTTTGATCACCGAAATATGAGGAAATTGCATGGTTTTAGACAAAGATTGCATTTTGCTGGTGATCCATGCAAGGTACACCACCCTGCACATCTGTGGGTGTTCAATGTTAAATAGTGTAAGATAATGTTATTGTTTCTTCTTAATCCATCCACCACTGAAGTACAGACTTATACTGGTTGGTTTAGGCACTACCACTAGTAAAAAGGGTCAGGGAATAAATACTAATAACACTATCAGAATACTGAATCAATCGCTTAATGGCAGTTTGCTGTAAAACTCCATGAAGGCACTGCCCATTTTATGGTGCATTCACGCACCTTTCATCCATGCCACAAAAAGCTGCTCACACTGCCTGCCATGGGCCCAACACTGACAACACTAATATCAACAAATCACTGCCATTCTAGGCCAATCACATTCATACTCCCACAGGACTGAAGCACCAGTCACACCACCACTCAACCAGTCAACAGCTATCTTACATACAAATACACTTTTTTAAAACCAGTACATACAATCTGCCAGCCAACAGCCACTCAACACCAGCTAACAGCTAAACCTTCTACCAGACAACAGTCCCACTTACTGCCAGCCAATAGCCAAACTTACTGTCAGCCAACAGATGCACATTCAATAGCCACCAGCTACTTAGTTATAACCCCAACCAACAGCCACACATTTTATCAGCCACTGTTGGGGATTAGTGCCTTGACCAGAGTTTGACTCTGACCTTGAGCATCTACCTTCTATGTACATGGTGAGATTGCTTTGAAAACAAACCCAGGCTAAGCTTTGACTCCTGTTCATGTCTGTCTCACCCTGAGTCCTAATGATGTGAAGGTACAATGTGCACCTTTAGCAATACCTCGCTGTGGCAGCCTGGTTAAGCTCAAGAAGGCTTATCTTTCATGGGATTTCAACACACCCACTGAACTAAATGCACGTCCTTCCATTGTATAGAAGTAAGTTGGGGGTGCCTAAACGTGCACTTTGGGGCACATTCTGTGGATGGTGTGAGCAATCTACCTTTCAAAGCTGGGCTAAATATGTTGCTGCAGACTCTACTAAGTTCCCTCAAGAGCACTTCTTGAAAGACTAAGGACCTTGAAATTTGGTGGATAGGATACTCAGTCAAAACATGAAGCCTGTTCTGTCCACCGTTATGTGCAGTGCATTCACTGTAATGCTCTTAAAATACAATGCGATACCAAAGGGGACGATGGACGGAGCGTTTGAGCAAATCAAACACTCACCCCAGTCAACTGATCTGGGTTTAATACATCATCATTCTTTAGCTCACTCCACCACCCCAGTTCAGACATGGCCATATGCAAATCAGTCTGACCCTGTGCATCATGGGAACAGTCCAGCCCGAACTGCCAAGCCATGTCTTCCCTGGACCGGAAACAAGCATCCTGGGACCGGTTTCGGGTTCATAACCCTCATCAGCCAGGATATCTTGAATCCAGTGGCAAAGTGAGCAAGGGACCCACGTCTGGGCATACCCTGCCAACTTAGGGCGAACAAAGCGATACCAAAGGGGATGATGGACGGAG
Source organism: Triturus cristatus (assembly GCF_964204655.1). Taxonomy (NCBI): domain Eukaryota; kingdom Metazoa; phylum Chordata; class Amphibia; order Caudata; family Salamandridae; genus Triturus; species Triturus cristatus. The sequence goes on along the minus strand of NC_140591.1, from coordinate 1,205,199,241 downwards.
CGTTTGAGCAAATCAAACACTCACCCCCAGTCAATTGATCTGGGTTTAATCCATCATCATTCATTAGCTCACTCCACCCCCCCAGTTCAGACATGGCCATATGCAAATCAGTCTGACCCTGTGCCTCATGGGAACAGTCCAGCCCAAACTGCCAAGCCATGTCTTCCCTGGACCAGAAACACGCATCCTGGGACTGGTTTTGGGTTCATAACCCTCATCAGCCAGGCTATCTTGAAATCCAGTGGCAAAGTGAGCAATGGACCCACGTCTAGGCATACCCTGCCAACATAGGGTGAACAAAGCGATACAAAAGGGGATTATTGACGGAGCGTTTGAGCAAATCAAACACTCACCCCCAGTCAACTGATCTGGGTTTAATCCATCATCAATATTTAGCTGACTCCACCACCCCAGTTCAGACATGGCCATATGCAAATCAGTCTGACCCTGTGCCTCATGGTAACAGTCCAGCCCAAACTGCCAAGCCATGTCTTTCATGGACCGGAAACAAGCATCCTGGGACCGGTTTCGGGTTCATAACTCTCATCAGCCAGGCTATCTTGAATCCAGTGGCAAAGTGAGCAAGGGACCCACGTCTGGGCATACCCCGCCAACTTAGGGCGAACAAAGCGATACCAAAGGGGATGATGGACGGAGCGTTTGAGCAAATCAAACACTCACCCCCAGTCAACTGATCTGGGTTTAATCCATCATCATTCTTTAGCTCACTCCACTACCCCAGTTCAGACATGGCCATATGCAAATCAGTCTGACCCTGTGCCTCATGGAAACAGTCCAGCCCGAACTGCCAAGCCATGTCTTCCCTGGACCGGAATCAAGCATCCTGGTACCGGTTTCGGGTTCATAACCCTCATCAGCCAGACTATCTTGAATCCAGTGGCAAAGTGAGCAAGGGACCCACATCTGGGCATACCCTGCCAACTTAGGGCGAACAAAGCGATACCAAATGGGATGATGTACGGAGCGTTTGAGCAAATCAAACACTCACCCCCAGTCAACTGATCTGAACCCGAAACCGGTCCCAGGATGCTTGTTTCCGATTTTGGGGGAAGGGGGCTGGCAAAGCATGGCTCCTAGTAAAGTGCCACGAGCCTTATTTAGAAAAAGAAAATATTAAAATAAGGATAATAAATGTGTTAACAAAATATGAGAAAAACAGGAATAAAATTTAACAGGAAACCAATCTGAACCTGGAGCTTTATCTTTTGGCAGAACAGCATGGGCGTCTCATAATTCTGGGAGAGAGAGATCCTCCTCTAATGGGGAAATATCAGATGCCTGGTGTGGATGCTTCGGAAGGGAATCAAAGAAAGTGTTTAGAGCCTTGTCCAAAGGGGGCGATCTGCTGTTGTCATGGTCCCTAAAGTAGGCCTAAGTAGCAAAGTGACCTTTTACCTACATTTGTCCTACCTTGCTCTGCATAGCGGTTCTAGCACTGACCTTTTCCCCAGGTATATGCTGAATAAATGTTGATTACTTTCCTTGAAACTAGCCTCATTTATTAAGCATGAGGATGCTTAGTAAAATCCCGTGCACCTGACGTACATAGCAGGATTAACATACTCTATTCAAACGGCATCGCAAGCTTTCATCCTAGGGAGACCAGGCTACTTTGCATAATCACAATTATGGATTTAGGCTCGTCTACATAATCATACTCACAACATATTGATTGTGGTAGAGCCCCTGAGACTACCTTTGTGGTATAAAAGAACTGCACCTTCACTAGTGAAGGAGAGGAGATGCTTCCACGCTGACACAGACACTGAGATCCCGGCCTGCTGAAGCTTCAAAACACAGCAGTCTGACATCCCTTGAGGGGTATCCAACTCAAGACCAAGACGGGGTCCTTCATTCTCTCCCATCAGGTAATGGGGTTGGCTCTTTCCTAGGGAATTCTTGGCTTGACACCCACATACATGCCAGGTACACTTAGGTAGCTTCTACATCGTAGGAGTATGCTTGATTACTGTCATGTTTATATGCCTGCATATATTCACTGTTTTAGCACCATGGTAGAATTCTACCTTCTATTTACTCTTTTGATGCTTGTAATCTCTTACGTTATCTTCTGTCTAATAATTCTCACAGCAAACATGTTTATACTAGAATGACGCTGGTTCAATAAATGTTTATTGAAAACGTCCCCAACATTTATTCTGTGTATCTTTCTGAGACTATGTGAGCACGTTTGACTGAGTGAAAAGCACGGTACGATCCCTGAAGTTTCAACAGTTGTTATGTTCGATGGTTGCCAGAGACTATTCGCTACTTTGTAAGGGTAGGGGGCTTATGGTGGCACTGTGAGCTAGCTGGTCTATAGGCCGACGTATCCTGTGGGTGTTCCCGGAAACAGTCTTGGCACCAAGCCCTTAATTTATGTTGTCCAAGAAACGCGCAGATCCTATGTATTCTTTAGAACTACATGAAAGTGTACATAAGGTTTGGTAGAAGTCAGCAAAACTTTTTAAAATGTCAGAATCCTTACAGTGTTTAGTGCCGCCTTTATCTATAAATATGTACATTTTGGATTTTTGTGATCTGATCTTTAAATATTGAGTTTTTTATGGATTGCAATTTAGGCACTTAGGGGCATATGTATCAAACGATTTGGATTTGAAAACGCTGCGATTCGCAAAAATACAGCGTTTGCGAATACAAAATCGCAAAATGAGATGTATGAGCCCTTTTAGCGTCGCATTATTAAGGAATTGCTAATTTTGCGATTTCTTAATTTTGCGTAAGCATTTAAGGAATCGCAAATTGCGATTCCGTAAATGCTATGTAACATGCACCCAAGTTGTGCGATTTCTCTTTAAGAAATCGCAAATTACCACCAACTTCAAGTTGGTGGTAATTTGCGATTTCTTTGAAAAAAGCACTTTTTGGCATTTTTCAAAGTGCCATGTGGTGCACATACATGCCCTTAGGGCATGTATGTGCGCCATATGCGCACACATGCTAATTTAAGGGGTGCATCAGTTTGTCATCATGACACCCTTGCACCTTTGAAATTATTCTCAATTTGCGATTAGCAAATTGCGATTTGCAATTTGAGAATGACTTCCCATACATTGCTATGGGCTCCTGGCCCATAGGAATGAATGGGAAGGTATTCCTTAATTTCGATTTCGCAATTTGCTAATCGCAATTAAGGAATATTAAGAATTCGCAAAATCTGTGCGATGTTTTAAATACATCCCGTTTTGCAATTCTCAAATAGCGATTCTCAAAAAATCGCTATTTGAGATTTGCAAAGGGAGATTTTGATACATATGCCCCTTAGTGGATAATTAGAGAAGAAACCCTCAGACTTACCTGGTTGTTTTTAGCACAAGGATGTAGGGAAATTACTCCCCAAGCTCCAGGCAGGGATGGGTAAAAGTGTTTAGTGAGCAACATCACAGCTTTCTGGTCTTTAACCCCTTGGCTGATAAGTGTTTTCTCCCTAGAATGCTAAGTCCTTTTTGGCTATTTGGGGTAGTTTGCGCATAGGCCTTCATAACTTTATTTCCACATAAGCTATCCACACCAAATTTGCGTCCTTCTTTCCAACAACCTGGGGATGCCAAATGTAACCAGAGTTTGTGGATTCTCCTAGAAGGGACTGAGAAAACAGGCAAAAATATAGCTACATTTGAGTTTTTGGGGAAAAACTGCTGAAATAAAAAAATATTGAAAATGAATAGAAAAAATTTCCATTTGTGACAATGTGCTAATTTGCAACCTCTTGTCACGATGTCTGTTTTACAAAAGCAATACCCCATGATATTCACTAAACCCATCCGGCAGGGATATATAGGGTTTGTAGATTTCCCAGGGACCCGATGTTCCCAGAGCCAGCAACTGAACTGTACCTCACAATGGTTGTTTGTTGTGTTCCGGGTATAGAGCAATTCATATGGTAAAATATGTAGGCTGAAAAATGGTTTAACATATGCATTTCTGAAATAGACACTAGATACAGATCTTAGAAGCAGTGATTAGTTGTACATCCCAGAATTAATGGGTACCAATATTAGCATGTGACTCAGAAGCCATTTTTCAAAATGTCTTCTTTCATACACTTTGGTTTACATTTGGATGGAACAAAAATAGGAAAATACAACTGGTAATAGCAAATGTTCTAATATTCTGCTTTGCCACATGTCTGCCAATAAAAAGGGTGCCTCACTTGTGTGGATAGGGCTTTGTCCAGGACATGAAAGGGCCAAAAGCACATCATGGACACATCACATTGTTGCCAATGAATAGTGACCCCTTTTTTGTAATATGGTTAGCTGTCGATTTTGGGCCTTAGATCAGTCAGCAACTTGGGAAACCTAGCAAACCTGTAATTTTTTCAAAATTAGACATCTAAAGAAATACAGGGTGGGGTAACTTGTGTTACTCCCATCGGGATTTCCTATCTAGAAGCCCTTCCAGACCTCAAAATTTGAAGAAAAGCACACATTTTCCTCACATTTCTATGAGGAAAAGTTTTTAAATCTGTAGGGAGCCATAAATTTCTTACCGCCTACCATCCTCCAACCATCCCAATAAAAATGGCACCTCACTTGTGTGGGAATGGCTATTGTCTGAGACAGGAAAGATTCCAAAACGCAACCTGGACACATCACATGTTTTTCCACTGAAAACCGACCCATTTTTTGCAATGTGGCTAGCTGTGGATTTTAGGCTCTAGCTCAGCTGGCACCTAGGGAAACCTAGCACACCAGCACATTGTTGAAAGCTTGACACCTGGAGGAGTCCATGATGGAGTTACTTGCCTGGCTCGTACCAGGTTTTCCTACCCAGAAACCCTTTCAAACCTCAAACTTTGACTAAAGAAATTCATTATGCTCATATTTCTGAGATGGAGAGGTTATGGAATCTGCAGAGAGCCACACATGTCCTACCACCTACCATTTCACAAGTCTTAAAAAAGGGTACCTCACTTGTGTGGGTAGGCCTAGTGCCTGCTACACGAAAGGCCCCCAAAATATAGTGTGGAGACATCAATATTTCCTGTCACAAAATTGATCTGATTTAGCAATGGGGATAGCAGTGTTTCTTTGGCTGAAGATCAATTACCACCTAGGGAAATCTACCAAACCAAGGCTTTTCTAAATAGTAAACATCTGGGTGAGTCCAGGTGGTGTGTCTTGTGTGGGCCCTACAATGCTTTGCAACCTCAAACATTTTTCTTGCATTTCTGTGACGTTAACTTCCAGAATCAGCAGCAATCCACAATATCCCGATTATCCAGCATTCCCCTTCTTAACCCGATAAAAACACTACCCCACTTGTGTGGCTGGGCCTAGGGTCCACGACAGGAACAGATCAAACCAAGGTCAACGAGTGTCTCTCTGTGAGGATTATAATAAGAATCAAAAGGATTTATCAAAGAGAACTAGCTATGGAGAGGGTGCTCCTAGTGTATGTTTGTTTTGGAAAGGAAACACATTATGTTCATAGTAAGGCCCTCGCTCACCAACCTAGTTGGTGACATGCTTTATCATCGGGCCCCACCCAACGCACCAAGTGCACCTTGGGTGTGCTACGACGTCTGGATACAGTGGAGCTGGTATTGTGCTGTAAGAGTGCAGTGAAAGGAAGTGAGTGAATGTTTAAAAAGCTGTCCTAAGGGTCCCTGGGATAAAAAATGACTATTTTGATGAGTGGGCCCTTGGCAGTTAATAAAAACGAGAGTCGGATATTTAAGGAGATCATAAGGTAACTCCAATATCCTAGTCGATCAACATGTTTCAGCCATGCTCTCTTAGTGGTATGGCTTTCTTCAGGACCTATGTGTAGTGCAAAGTGAGTGGTCTAAAAACGTGTTATTAAAAGACGATATATGTGACACGCGCTAAGGTGTGATATGTGGTAGAGGAGAATTTCCTCTAGTGGCGCTTTTCTGTGGGGATGGAAAAGACAAACAAACATGCAGAAAAACATTTAACATACTGGTATAGTTGTTTCAGGAGCGGAGTGTCCGTGCTCTTATGCGGTCAAAGGCACAGTGAGGATGGGGTGTGGCATAATTAGTTATAATAGACGCCTGGTAATTCATACGGTACCGAGTGGTAATCAAGATGCGCATAACGTGGTGCATAGTGTAACTTAAAAAAGAAAAGCAAATTAAGCAAAGTATCTTACTCAGAGAATATCCGGAAAGTGCCCCATGAGTTCCATGTGGGGGCCCGACCTGTAGTCACACTCTATGTGACAAAAAATTAAAAAAGGAGAGACAAAAGCAATTTAAAATTTACTCGCATGCTTGGCTGTGAGAGAATGCCAGCAGCGGGGTGGAGAGGCAGTGTTAAAGCATTCCCCGGTTAAGATGTTCCCACTTACTTCATCAAAGTCTAGGACCCTTCTCGGTACCTGCTTCAGCCGCCATGGAGCTCCGTGGTAGAATGAGTGGAGCTGACGGTGGTTTAAATACTCTGCTGGGTCCAACAGGTGTCAGCAAGTTCGGTTAATTGGGAACCACTGTGACTGGTTCAAGGGATTTCAGGTGCTGGTTTAGGCTGTCTTCTGATGAGTCTGCAGAAGAGAATAGGCATAGAGAAAAGACACACCCCTGTGGGAGTGTAGACATAGAGAAAAGACACGCCCCTGTGATAGTGTCGATTGCTTGTGTGTGCAGACAAAAATAAATAAACCAAACTAAAGTTTAACTCATAAAAGACCCAGAGGCACTGCTAAATTCAGCAGGTGTTGTTATTCTCACTTCAAGTGTGCCTACTAAGGGTGGGCGCAGTGCTCCGCTCCATCCACGGAGTGTGCGTAGTACTGCCCACTTCACGCTGTGCAAAGTAGGCGTAGCAGGGGCAGACTACGCACACCCTACGGCGAAGCAGAGTTGCCCGCCACCCGCCTCCTTCCCGCCCTCATTTTACAATTATTAGAAACATTAGATAAAGAAAAATTATACTGGAAAGGACCACTTGCTGAAACGGACAACCTCTTAAAGCTAAACAACTATCTTGCAACATGAGAGACGTCAACATCAAAGATCTTACTGCCATCGCTATGAATAAACTTCAGCCTCCCCCTGACATGACCAACCTTGATGATCTTTATGATCACTACATTAGCACTGTGGCTAATAACTTTGACACCATTGCACCGAAACAACTTAAAAGGATCCCTCTCAAACAATCTAAACCTTGATTTAATGGTTCCCTAAATGACGAACGCCATAAACTTAGGCTCTCAGAGAGGCTCTGGAGAAATGAGCCTTCCACTACTAGCCTCTATCAGCTAAGGAAAATGAGAAGCGCATACAACAAAAAATCTGCATTGCTAAAAAGGACCGTTTCAGGGAGCAGCTGGACGTGGCTAAAAATAGACCCAAGATGCTATTTGAAATCATCAAACAGCAAACAAACCACACTTCCAACCACAACCTAGTTTCCTTGATTCCGCTTCCTAGCGGGGAGGACTTCACAGTGCACTTCTCTGAAAAAACTAGGAAAATTGAACATGGTGTCACCTCTAATCTACACCACATCATCATCAGTGGAGCCTGTGAGTCCCTCAGCAGTCTCCTCATTTCTTGGTTGTTCTCCCAACAATGATGCCTCTTGGAATTCCTTTATTCTACCAAATTGCACAGAACTACTCCACGCTATTTTCCCAAATCGATTTTATCCACACTGCTAATTGCACCATCAGGATTCAGGCAAGCCGGGCCGACGAAGGCTGTGATGCCAGAAACCGGTCCCCGGAAGCTTGTTTCCTTCCCAGTATAAGAATTGGCTTGGTAGTTTGGTTTGCTCTGTTCCCATCATGCACTGGGACAGGTACAGACTAATTTGCATGTAGCCAGGTTCTGAGCTGGGATGGTGCAGTGAGCTAAAAAACGGTGATGGATTAAAACCATGATCTCTTGACTTGGTAAGAGTATTCTGCATCATTCAGAAACTCTGTCCATCACCACCCCCTTTTTCCCAAATCGATTTACTCCACGCTATGGCAACTCTAAAACCAGCCAATCACTTTAATGATCCACTGCCTGCTAAATTTTTTAAAGAACTCAACTCCGCTATTCTACCTCTTTGATCGAGAATCATCCATAAATCTCTCCTGCAGGGGAACATCCCTGATTGCCTCAAAATTGGGCAAGTAACTCCCATCCCTAAGGATCCCAATTAGGATTTATCTGATCCTAGCAACTTCCGACCGATCACTAACATCATGGCGCTAGCCAAACTGCTTGAGAAATGTGTCCACAAGCAGCTATGCAACCACACAGAGAAATTTCAACTACTTGGCGTCTATCAATCTGGTTTCGATGCAGGGTATAGTACTGAAAATGCCCTAATTACATTGTGGATGACGCCCTGAAATCCCTTGATCAAAATGTCCCTTGTCTTCTGATCCTTCTGGACCTGTCTTCTGCATTCAACACCATCAAACATGAAAACTTGATTAAGACGGGTCTCTCAGGACCAGTCCTACAGTGGTTTGCCTCTTTCTTACATAACCTCACACAAAAGATCGTACTCAACCAATCCCTTGCATCCAGTTCCCCGGTCAGGATTGGAGTTCCGCAGGGATCCACACTCTCACCCATGCTCTACACCCTTTTTATGGAACCTCTCATTGCCATTCTGAACCATTCTCACATTTAATACCACATGTACGTGGACGACACGCAACTTTACCTGAAGATCTCCTCTTTGGATGACATTAAAACTTTAAATGAGACCCTTTCGCAAACTCAACAATTGTTAGCCTAGAACAATCTTTTGTTGAATACCCTCAAAAGTGAATTCCTGCTGATTGCCCCACACAACCACTTTGCACCTACCCTGGAATGGCTAAATCAAATCACAGCCCTTAACTGTTCCCTTCACATGTTTGATTCCGCCAAATTGCTAGGCATTACCTTGGACAAATACCTTAATATGCAAGTTCACGTCAGTGCCACTATTAGGGGTGCCAACTTTCATCTTAACACCCTTAAGAAAATCAAGCCTTTCCTTCCGCCAGAAGACTTACAGCCTGCAGTACAATCTCTGGTGATCTCACGACTTGAATATGGTTTGGTTACTCTTGCAGGGCATCCTAAAGCGAGCTTGGCCCCTCTCAGAGACATTCTCTGCTCCAAACACGTGTCGCGACTTTGGATTAAAAATATAGACTTACATATGACTCATGCTTATCTGACGTATTTTTCCTGTGAGTATATATACACCAATATATGAAACACTGTGTTCTCCTATGTGGCCTTATCTTTGCTAACAATTTTAGAAACTGTATATCTAACCATTAGAGTGCCGAGGTGCAATATTTTGATAAAAGATTAACTGCATCATCCTGTACTCTTTTTCTAGTCCCCTTGTTGACAGATTTGTCATTGATCCCAACATATCTTTCTATATTTATTTTTGTTTGGTTAGTAAATTGTTATTTTACACTAGGGCCCTTCTGTAACTATTTTAGAAGAATACTTCTTGGGCCAAATACTTATCTGTTATTTATTTTAGTATGTTATGACGAGCCACTCTATGATTGTTTTGCTGAATGTTACAAGAAATACATTGCACTATATGAGAAAGTGAACTAGCGGGGCCCACTACCCGATACCTGATTTTGATTGTCTACTCCTTGTTGTTTTATTACAGTGTTGACCGCCATTGGACTGTGTTTATTCATGATTTTGCCTCTGTGTACAGCGCTCTGATACCGGCAAGGGTCATGTTTGTGCTTTATAAAAACTTTTCGAGGAAAATAAATAAATAGCATACAGAGTTCGTGGCTATCTTGCATCAGTTTAGCTTCTGGCTGTGCCCGCAGGTGCCATGTGCAGAGTATCATCTGTTTTGTTATGCATTCCTCACAGTTTACCCCCGTCCCCTCCCTCTCCCATCACACTGCTGGGAGTGCGGTCTCTAGGCCTTCAGTGTTTTCCCCTGTCTCTGCCGCTGCAGCAGACTGCTCCTGCAGATATGCTTGCAGAGGTTCCCAAATGTCTTGAGGGCGTGACGCAGGTGGCATCAGCTCTGCATTCACCGTCAGCTGCTCCTGGCAGAAGACAAGGTCCCGCAGCCAGTCCTTAAACTCAGGTGCTCTCCCTCTCGCCATTTACAAGTCACCCTGCGTTTAGCCAGGAGTAGACCTAATGATATGTACATTCTTAAGGGTGCCTCGAGCTGTTTGGTATACCCCAACAGTGTGACGTGTGGGGTGTTTGATTTGTGTATCCCTGTTATCTGGCTGAGGGCCTTGGTTACTGTGGTCCAGTATGCCTGGATGGGGGCGCATTCCTTGCCAAGGGTTAAAAAACGGCTCCCTCCCTTCCACCTCTTTCGCAGTTATCGTTCACCCTGAGTCTAAAACGGCATAGTCAAGCTGGAGTGTAATAGAGGCGGTGGAGGTACTTGAAATGTATTATACGCAGTTTACTACTGGCCAAGATTCTCCCTGTTTGTTGGCAGCAAAATGCCCATTGGTCACCGGTAAGAGGGGAACCCAAGTCAGCCTCCCATCTTGATCGTGCAGTGTGGGTAGTGTGAGGACTATCTACTTGGGTGGCTCGGTAGAGCATGGATACATGTGTTGGGGAGGAATGTTGTAGTAAGGCGTGTAGCAGGGCCAAAGTGAGGGGTTCGGTTGGAAAGTTAGGAGTGGCAAACTTGACATCGTGCCGGCGCCTTACATACATAAATAGCTCCATAGTGGTGGGCTGGCAGTTTTTAAAGAAGTGTTCACGTGAGCGGAATGTCCCTTTGTCGTATAGTGCCCCTTGGTTTGAATGTCGAATTTGCAAAGCATTTGTCAACATCTTTCCTCCCTCATCACTGGGATGTCCAATCTGCCTGATAATGGTAATAGTGGAGAGTTAACGCGTCCACTTTCATGCAATTAGCTATTGCCCTCCATACTCTATTTGTGCATTCCACTGTGGTTGGATCTGCACTTATATATGCCGAGTACGTAGTCGGCACCATGGGCCAGTGCTCTACCGCAAGATGTGGCATGTACGGTGGTGGATGTATTCAGTAGACCGCAAAGTGCCCCTGGGCGCACCAGTAATATAGTTCCATGTCCGGAACTTCGAATCCTCCTTTATCGAAGGGTAGGGTTAGTGCCACCCATCTAAGCCTGGGCTGTTTGGCCCCCCAGGTCAGCAGGATGAGTTGCGATTTGAGGGCTTTAAAGAAGGATTTACTGGGCGCATAGGGGATATTAGTCAAAAGATAGAGCAGCTTTGGGAGGATGACCATTTTTATCAGCGCTATCCAGCCTATCGAAAGAGGCAATGCTATCCATCTCATGATAGACTCTGTTAGTGTGTCCAGAGCGTTGCCATAATTAGCCCTCATGAGGTTCTCCCTGTCTCTAGTGATGACTATTCTGAGGTATTTTACTTCATCCTCGCACCAAGTCAAGGGGAAGTCTGGGGTGTATCTCTTGACCGCATCTGTGAGGGGGAAGATTTGTGACTTGCCCCAGTTAATATTGACCCCCAAAAACCTACCAAACTGTAGAAACGCCCACAATATAGGGTTCAGACTCTCCTCGGGATCTTGTAAATATAATGTGAGGTCGTCAGCATATCAAGAGTTTAGGATTTGCCTTTCAGGGTATAGGAGAGCACGTTCGCGGTGGTGTTGCTGGAGAGCGGGCATCCCTGCCTCGTCCCTCTCGTGATGTGAAACCTTTGGGAGCATGTTCAGTTTATGAGTAGCATGGCCTGTGGTTTAGTGTACAATAGCTGAATCCACGCTAGAAAGTGGGGGAACCCATTCATATCAATACGTACGCCAGGTAGTCCCATTCGAGGGAGTCGAAGGCTTTGGTGGCATTCAGAAAGACAGCCACCACAGCCTGACCTGGGTCTATGTCTTGCATAAGGGTAAAGAGAGTGTGGAGATTATGCGACGTTGCTCTACCAGATATGAAACATGATAGGTCCGGTAGCACAAGCGTTGTCATCAAAGGACTTATTCGATTAGCGTGCAATTTTGCCAAAATTGTGGCGTCGCAGTTTATAAGTGAGAGTGTTCTGTAGGAGTCGCACCTGTCTTCTGGTTTCCCTGGCTTCAGTAGAGAAATAGTGAGTGCTTCACACATTGTTTGCAGAAGCATGCATGTCTCACGCGCATCTTCGTACATGTGTCATAAAATGGGGATGAGGACCTCGCTGTATGTTTTGTAGAATTCTACAGGTAGGCCGTCCGGGCCAGACTGTAGCTGCATAATTGCAGTGAGTATCTCAGTGTCTTCAAAATCCGCTAAATGAAATTCCCTCCGGGTGTCACCCAGCCTTCCCCAGTGCTATGTCGTCAAAATATGGCTCAAATTCTATTGGTTACATCTGATTTGTTTTGTAAAGAGTAGTATAGAACTCATGGAATGTGTCCAATATGTCTGGGGTGTCCCTATGCACTTGGCCCTCATGGTCAATAACTTTCAATATGTTGCTGGAAAATCTTGGTTTTTGGGTTAGCTCTGTCAGAGCCTTCCCAGGGCGTTCCCCTTCGCCATATTGTCAGGCGCAATGGTCCTTGATCTGTCCCTGTAGGGCAGTACTGGGATCAGAGCTCATTTGGTCCTCCAGCTGTTCAAGTTCGGTTTCTAGTTTCCTAAGCGTGTTGCGGATGTCTTTCAATATGCCTCCCCCCTTTGCAATGCATATCCCCCTAATATTCACTTTAAATGCTTCCCAGACCGTGGAATTCTGAGGCACAGTGTCAATGTTGCGCAGGAAGAAATCTGCTATTTCTTGCTCCAATTCCGTTCGGAATGGGATACCGAGCAGAGCATTTATGGCAATCCCCAAAATTGATAAGGTGACCATGTGCAGAGTGGAGTAAGGGACAGCAGCACGGGAGAGTGATCAGAGTATGTTCGCTGGAGATGTTTCGCTGTCATAAGCCACGATTTAAGCCCTCTGGTCAGTAACCAGCCATCTCTGCGTGACCATGTGGAGTGTGTTGAGGAGTGGCAAGTGCCTTCTCTGTCAGCTGGGTGTAAGCTTCTCCATGTATCTATCAGTCCATGTGCAGGAACTATCTCTAATAGTTGGCATTGGGCGCCCTTGTAATGGTAGGGTTGTGGACGTTGCCGATCTATTGTCGGGTCAAGATTGACATTGAAGTCCCCGCCCCATGCCACATGAGTGGAGCCTATGTCTAAGATTTTCCCCCAGAGGATGTTGAAGAACTCGGGATCATCTTTATTAGGGCTATAGCAGCACCCAATTTTTATAGACTGAGATGCCATCCGCCTCCATTTAAGGCTATAACGCCTTTGGGGGTCAGTAAATTCCCCCATGGGTACATATGGGACATTTTTTTAAATTAGGATTACTGTTCCCCAAGCATAGGTGGAGTGTGTCGAGAAGCATCTATTCGAAGCCCACCGGGTCACGAAGGTGGTCGGGGCAGTGGGGCCAATATGAGTCTCCTGGAGCATGGCCTAATGTATGTTGTGTCTATCTAGGTAGGCCAGGACATGTCTGCATTTCCTTGGGTTCCCGAGGCCCCTCACATTCCAAGAATTTATAACTAAACTGTCGAAGAGTCATTTAGTGAGCACGGGTTATGCGGTGCACAGCGTATTGTCGCTATGTGCTCTGTGTGGGCAGTGCAGTAGCATATGGTTATGCTTGTGTGTGACTTGTTTCTGAGTGTCGCCATCAATCCCTACCCCCTCCCTCCTCCCACAGCGGCAGCCCAATCCTACCCCACATCCACATCAGCAGCCCAAAGCTGATGTGATATACATTTCCTCCCTCCCCGTCCATCCAGAAAGAAAAGGAAAAACAAAAACTCCAAATAAAAAGAAAGTAGGAAGAGAATTAAGAAAGCAGTAAACATTAAACATTCTAGGGATGTCCCGTTGGGAAAAACGCATGAGGGCACAACAGTCTCCCCTCGTGGACTCGAGGGTGTCCAGGCTCTAATTCAACACCCCTTGCGTCCTGATAGTATGTCCAGGTCATCTGTAGGGAATACAACCATGGTGTCCATTGGCATCTTTGCAGACATGATCGTTGCCCAGTCGTGCTCGTGCTCGTAATGCCAGTGTCAACTGACTGGTTGAGTCTCGTGTGATTCTGCGACCCTCGCAACTTTTCAACCAACTTTGTCGCATCTCCTGTAGTATTATTCTATGTCAGATAGGGCTGCATTTGAATGGGAGGGGATCAGGGACGGCTCGTTATGGGGAGATCTACGGAGAATGGTTTTCAGGAAGTCTGCAACCTGCAGGAGATTGGTGAAAAAATGCTGCTTGCCCTGATGCTTTACCCTAAGTCGCGCAGGGAATAGCATGGCGTAGGTGATGTTAGCCTGCTGTAGTTTCTTCTTGATTGGCAGGAACTTTTTCCCGGCTTCCTGGACTGCCATTGTGAAATCTGGAAAGATGACTAATTCAGAGCCCTCAAAGGAAAGTGATGTACGCTCTCTTGCTAGTCTCAGGGCAGTGTCCCAATCTCGATAGTTTAGCATTTGAGCGATGATCGGTCTCAAGGGAGCTCCAGGCGGTGGGCGAAAGGCCCGAGAGCGGTGTGCTCTTTCTACTATGAACATCGTGGAGAAGGCGCTTCTTTCAAATACCGTCATGAGTAGGCATTCCACGAATTCCTCCATACGGACTGTGTTGGTGGATTCCGGTATGCCTAGAATTCGTATGGTATTGCGGGGCAATTTCAATTCCAAATCTTCATTTTTCGCCGCTATAACTTTTAGTAAGCGCTCCATATTGAGTAGTTGTTCTTTCCTCACCACGGATGTGTCTTCCAGATTAGAGATGAGCTGTTCCGCCTCTTTGATGCACTCGTCGTGTTGGTCAAGCTTGTGGGTGACATTGTCTATGCTTGTGTTCATTGCGTTCATTTTGACTTCTATTGAGGTAAGGCTGTGCCTCATTGTGAGGAGTAGTTCCTTGAGATCATCCGTAGAGGTCTGGGCACCAGAGTTAGGGCCGTCCGCCATTGCATGTTCTGAATCGCTAGAAGCCCGTGTGGATTTGCGTGCCTCAAATGGTACCTTAGATTGCCTGCCGTCTGTTTTGCCCATAGTTAACCCCTTGCACGTTGTGCTCCCTCCCGCTGCACTAAGTAGTGGAGCGGTTTCCGTTTTCTGTTGTGGTTACTTCACGTAGCGTCCAGTTTTGGGCCTTTCCAATGTCTCCTCCAGTTGAGGCTTCACAAAATTCAGCTTTCAGTGCTTCCACTAAGGTGCAAAACTCCTACTTTTGTGTCTATGTCACACGCTCAGGGAGAGCTTTCACAGGGCTTAAAGTGGGGTGGCGTACGGTGTACGTTTGCCTCCGTTAATGGTCTGGAGTTGGGCTCCTCTCGCTGCTGCAAACTATCAGTGACTGGGCCCTCACAAGCAGTCTCACACCACGTCTCATACAATGGGGCCTGGTCTCAGTTGCTTCTGCCCGCAGCCACATGTACTTTCTGAGCTTGTGGGGTTTAGGCCCTTCCCAAGGTGCAGATGTGAGCCCCAAAACTCTTACCCACCTTGGTCAGTGTTCCGGGCTCCTCTCTGGATCCCGTAGGGCAATGTTTACCAGTTGCGCCCGGTTTGGGGGGTTACAGCGCGTTAAGCCTGCTGCCTGCGGCAGCTTACACCATCCTGGCGGGCGCTGTTCTCATTGTGTATGGCCGCAGCAAATCAGTTCGCGTGGGCACCAGCCACAGGGTCTCCCCACCACAGCCACAAAGCAGCAGATGTCGGAGAGTTAGGCCAGAGCTACCCCAGGGCAGTATCTCCGTCTCCTAGTGTGCTACTCAGGTGTTCTACTCACGGCTTTGGGTGGATTCGGGCCGCCGCGGTCCACCTATCGAACTCCACTGATATGTTCCACGTTTCTTGCAGCGGTAGCTTATTTGACCCAATTTTAATGTATTGCCTGCTTCCTGGGGTCATACGCTGTAGTCTTCCCGTGAGGGGTCCCCAGGAAAAAAAGCAGTTAGTTTACGCTTGGCGCTGCCCCCGCCTCCTCCGCCAGTAGCAGCTCTGCTCGACTCACAGGTTGGCCGCCATTTTCCATACCATGTCAGGAGTCGGCAGTCAACTCTGTAATTCCTTCACTCGTGCAGCCCCTCGTTGCTTTAAGGAATACTCCAGAGCTTCAGATGTAGTTCCGCTCACAGTTCCCTCACAGATTCATTTGGTGAACAGGCGTTTGGTCAGGATTACGACGGATATTGGACCTGGCCTGCAAGGAGCCTCACGCAAGTGCAGCCATCTTGCATGCGTGCCCTCTAGTGCCCTCCTTCATTGTGGAGTTATACATATAGTATAACTCCTCACAGAGGAAAGGCATACTGCAGTGCAAATGCACTTTTTTTTACTTTCTTCTTCTCCACAAGAAAACATTTTTGCCTTTGCAGAAACCCATTTCCCAATAAACCCATGAAACTTGAAAGTATTCCATTCCCCTTGCCACCCTTGAATTAACGTTTCTCCAACCCTTTCCTAGAGAAATGTCATTCAACAAAGCCAGACTGGAAAAAATGAGTAACTGTATGAATTGCCTTCTCCTTTAGTGGGAGTGATAGGCGTAATAGTGGCCCTAAGCCAAGCCTCCTTCCTCTTTCAAGTAAAGATTTAAAAAATACCTAAAGAATCAGTGAAATGGGAAAAAAGGATGTGCAAGAAAGTGCATGCCTTGTGTTCTGTAAATAGCATCAACTAAAAGTCTGCTGTGCAAAGATTACCATCTTCCCAGCATTCAGGTACTAGCAGAACTGTATCAGAAAAAACAGAATTGCCACATTTTTGCCTTTTTTCTAATAGGTATTCCACTTTTCCTAACGCTGTGGTTTCAATCTACTTGCAGTTTGTGGTGGAAATAGATGTAAAACCCATGGATGATCCCAGAAAGCTAAACATTTCTGAAAATGAGACAAACATTCTGAATTCAGTGAGGGTTCATTTGTGTACATCCCAGAACATTTTCCAAAAGAATCTAATTGTAAAAATAAAAAAATTATTAAAATTAGTAAAACAAAAACAGCAATTGGTGACAACGTGTTCATTAGTATTTTTTTGCCACAGTGGTTGATTTCCTAAAGAAATATACTGTTACGTCCATCAGACCATTCTGAGGATGTTTTTTTTTATATGAATATTTAGGGTTTATAAGTTTTCTAGAAACACACAGTACCCAGACCCACTAACTGAGCTGATGAATATAATGGTTTTTCTTCATGTACTGACAATGCAGCAATTCATATGGTAAAATCGAATGAATTAAAAATGTGTATGAAGGAAACCCATATATTTCTGAATTGTGCACAAGATGTTGAGTTTAGGAACTGTGGGTATCTGTACACCTCAGAAGCTAGGGTCATACCATCATTTGATTCAAAAGCATTTTACAAAACGTGTTCTTTCTTGAATACTCCTTACATTTGGAAGCTAAAAATGCAAATCAATCCAATAGATAACAAATGATCCACTATTCTGTGTTGCTTGTGTGGCTGGCTGGGCCTAGTGCCCGGCGACACACATCTCCCCAAAACACAGCCTCACAATTTACCCAGCTAAATCAACACTTTTTTTTACAATGTGGGTAGATGCTGAATTTTGGCCCCTGTTCAGCCATCATCCAGAGAAACCTACCTAACCCAATTTTTTTCTGATACCTAGCCACTCAGGGGAATGCAAGGTGGTGTGACTTCTGTGGGTCCCATTACATTTTCTTACCCATAAGGTCTTTCAAACCTCAAACTTTGGCTAAAAGACACTTCTTCCTTATATGTCTGTGAGGGAAGTTCCAGAATATGTGGTAATCCTCACATATCTCTCAATACAAACTTTACAAATCTTTTGTGGGAAAGGCCCCAAAACACAACATGACTAGACCAATTTTCATACTAAAAAACAACACTTTTTTTGCAATGTGGGCCGCTGTGGATTTTGGGCTTGAGTTTCGCCAGCACCCAGGTAAAGCTACAAAACCCAGACATTTCTGAAAAACTACACACTTGAAGGAGTCCATGACAGTCTACCTTGCATGGGTCAGATGAGTTTTTTTTACCCACAATGCCCTGCAAACATGAAACGTTGCCTGAAATCACATACTTTCCTTGCATTTCTGTAATAGAAACTTCTGTAATATGCAGGAATCCCAAAAATCCTACTACCCTGCGCTCTCACACCAGATAAAAACGCTACACCACAGGTGTAGTAGGGCCTAGTGTCCATGACATAATTGGGTCAAACCATAGGCAATGCGAGTTTACGGGTAAGAGAACAACATTGGATACACCCAAAACACACCACTCTGGACTCCCCGTTATGTCTAGTTGAAAAAAATGTCTAGGTTTGATAGTTTTTCCTAATGCCGAGGTCTCCACATAGCGTTTATGAGACTTGTGTGAAGGGTAGCATTTTTTTAGGTGAAGTGTTGGAATGCTGGGAGGAAATAAATTATGGAACCCTAAAGATTTTTGAAGTTTGATCACCGAAATATGAGGAAATTGCATGGTTTTAGACAAAGATTGCATTTTGCTGGTGATCCATGCAAGGTACACCACCCTGCACATCTGTGGGTGTTCAATGTTAAATAGTGTAAGATAATGTTATTGTTTCTTCTTAATCCATCCACCACTGAAGTACAGACTTATACTGGTTGGTTTAGGCACTACCACTAGTAAAAAGGGTCAGGGAATAAATACTAATAACACTATCAGAATACTGAATCAATCGCTTAATGGCAGTTTGCTGTAAAACTCCATGAAGGCACTGCCCATTTTATGGTGCATTCACGCACCTTTCATCCATGCCACAAAAAGCTGCTCACACTGCCTGCCATGGGCCCAACACTGACAACACTAATATCAACAAATCACTGCCATTCTAGGCCAATCACATTCATACTCCCACAGGACTGAAGCACCAGTCACACCACCACTCAACCAGTCAACAGCTATCTTACATACAAATACACTTTTTTAAAACCAGTACATACAATCTGCCAGCCAACAGCCACTCAACACCAGCTAACAGATAAACCTTCTACCAGACAACAGTCCCACTTACTGCCAGCCAATAGCCAAACTTACTGTCAGCCAACAGATGCACATTCAATAGCCACCAGCTACTTAGTTATAACCCCAACCAACAGCCACACATTTTATCAGCCACTGTTGGGGATTAGTGCCTTGACCAGAGTTTGACTTTGACCTTGAGCATCTACCTTCTATGTACATGGTGAGATTGCTTTGAAAACAAACCCAGGCTAAGCTTTGACTCCTGTTCATGTCTGTCTCTCCCTGAGTCCTAATAATGTGAAGGTACAATGTGCACCTTTAGCAATACCTCGCTGTGGCAGCCTGGTTAAACTCAAGAAGGCTTATCTTTCATGGGATTTCAACACACCCACTGAACTAAATGCACGTCCTTCCATTGTATAGAAGTAAGTTGGGGGTGCCTAAACGTGCACTTTGGGGCACATTCTGTGGATTGTGTGAGCAATCTACCTTTCAAAGCTGGGCTAAATATGTTGCTGCAGACTCTACTAAGTTCCCTCAAGAGCACTTCTTGAAAGACTAAGGACCTTGAAATTTGGTGGATAGGATACTCAGTCAAAACATGAAGCCTGTTCTGTCCACCGTTATGTGCAGTGCATTCACTGTAATGCTCTTAAAATACAATGCGATACCAAAGGGGACGATGGACGGAGCGTTTGAGCAAATCAAACACTCACCCCAGTCAACTGATCTGGGTTTAATCCATCATCATTCTTTAGCTCACTCCACCACCCCAGTTCAGACATGGCCATATGCAAATCAGTCTGACCCTGTGCATCATGGGAACAGTCCAGCCCGAACTGCCAAGCCATGTCTTCCCTGGACCGGAAACAAGCATCCTGGGACCGGTTTCGGGTTCATAACCCTCATCAGCCAGGATATCTTGAATCCAGTGGCAAAGTGAGCAAGGGACCCACGTCTGGGCATACCCTGCCAACTTAGGGCGAACAAAGCGATACCAAAGGGGATGATGGACGGAGCGTTTGAGCAAATCAAACACTCACCCCCAGTCAATTGATCTGGGTTTAATCCATCATCATTCATTAGCTCACTCCACCACCCCAGTTCAGACATGGCCATATGCAAATCAGTCTGAACCTGTGCCTCATGGGAACAGTCCAGCCCGAACTGCCAAGCCATGTCTTCCCTGGACCAGAAACACGCATCCTGGGACTGGTTTTGGGTTCATAACCCTCATCAGCCAGGCTATCTTGAATCCAGTGGCAAAGTGAGCAATGGACCCACGTCTGGGCATACCCTGCCAACATAGGGTGAACAAAGCGATACAAAAGGGGATTATGGGCGGAGCGTTTGAGCAAATCAAACACTCACCCCCAGTCAACTGATCTGGGTTTAATCCATCATCAATATTTAGCTGACTCCACCACCCCAGTTCAGACATGGCCATATGCAAATCAGTCTGACCCTGTGCCTCATGGTAACAGTCCATCCCAAACTGCCAAGCCATGTCTTCCCTGGACCGGAAACAAGCATCCTGGGACCGGTTTCGGGTTCATAACTCTCATCAGCCAGGCTATCTTGAATCCAGTGGCAAAGTGAGCAAGGGACCCACGTCTGGGCATACCCTGCCAACTTAGGGCGAACAAAGCGATACCAAAGGGGATGATGGACGGAGCGTTTGAGCAAATCAAACACTCACCCCCAGTCAACTGATCTGGGTTTAATCCATCATCATTCTTTAGCTCACTCCACCACCCCAGTTCAGACATGGCCATATGCAAATCAGTCTGACCCTGTGCCTCATGGAAACAGTCCAGCCCGAACTGCCAAGCCATATCTTCCCTGGACCGGAAACAAGCATCCTGGTACCGGTTTCGGGTTCATAACCCTCATCAGCCAGACTATCTTGAATCCAGTGGCAAAGTGTGCAAGGGACCCACATCTGGGCATACCCTGCCAACTTAGGGCGAACAAAGCGATACCAAATGGGATGATGTACGGAGCATTTGAGCAAATCAAACACTCACCCCCAGTCAACTGATCTGAACCCGAAACCGGTCCCAGGATGCTTGTTTCCGATTTTGGGGGAAGGGGGCTGGCAAAGCATGGCTCCTAGTAAAGTGCCACGAGCCTTATTTAGAAAAAGAAAATATTAAAATAAGGATAATAAATGTGTTAACAAAATATGAGAAAAACAGGAATAAAATTTAACAGGAAACCAATCTGAACCTGGAGCTTTATCTTTTGGCAGAACAGCATGGGCGTCTCATAATTCTGGGAGAGAGAGATCCTCCTCTAATGGGGAAATATCAGATGCCTGGTGTGGATGCTTCGGAAGGGAATCAAAGAAAGTGTTTAGAGCCTTGTCCAAAGGGGGCGATCTGCTATTGTCATGGTCCCTAAAGTAGGCCTAAGTAGCAAAGTGACCTTTTACCTACATTTGTCCTACCTTGCTCTGCATAGCGGTTCTAGCACTGACCTTTTCCCCAGGTATATGCTGAATAAATGTTGATTACTTTCCTTGAAACTAGCCTCATTTATTAAGCATGAGGATGCTTAGTAAAATCCCGTGCACATGACGTACATAGCAGGATTAACATACTCTATTCAAACGGCATCGCTAGCTTTCATCCTAGGGAGACCAGGCTACTTTGCATAATCACAATTATGGATTTAGGCTCGTCTACATAATCATACTCACAACATATTGATTGTGGTAGAGCCCCTGAGACTACCTTTGTGGTATAAAAGAACTGCACCTTCACTAGTGAAGGAGAGGAGATGCTTCCACGCTGACACAGACACTGAGATCCCGGCCTGCTGAAGCTTCAAAACACAGCAGTCTGACATCCCTTGAGGGGTATCCAACTCAAGACCAAGACGGGGTCCTTCATTCTCTCCCATCAGGTAATGGGGTTGGCTCTTTCCTAGGGAATTCTTGGCTTGACACCCACATACATGCTAGGTACACTTAGGTAGCTTCTACATCGTAGGAGTATGCTTGATTACTGTCATGTTTATATGCCTGCATATATTCACTGTTTTAGCACCATGGTAGAATTCTACCTTCTATTTACTCTTTTGATGCTTGTAATCTCTTACCTTATCTTCTGTCTAATAATTCTCACAGCAAACATGTTTATACTAGAATGACGCTGGTTCAATAAATGTTTATTGAAAACGTCCCCAACATTTATTCTGTGTATCTTTCTGAGACTATGTGAGCACGTTTGACTGAGTGAAAAGTACGGTACGATCCCTGAAGTTTCAACAGTTGTTATGTTCGATGGTTGCCAGAGACTATTCGCTACTTTGTAAGGGTAGGGGGCTTATGGTGGCACTGTGAGCTAGCTGGTCTATAGGCCGACGTATCCTGTGGGTGTTCCCGGAAACAGTCTTGGCACCAAGCCCTTAGTTTATGTTGTCCAAGAAACGCGCAGATCCTATGTATTCTTTAGAACTACATGACAGTGTACATAAGGTTTGGTAGAAGTCAGCAAAACTTTTTAAAATGTCAGAATCCTTACAGTGTTTAGTGCCGTCTTTATCTATAAATATGTACATTTTGGATTTTTGTGATCTGATCTTTAAATATTGAGTTTTTTATGGATTGCAATTTAGGCACTTAGGGGCATATGTATCAAACGATTTGGATTTGCAAACGCTGCGATTCGCAAAAATACAGCGTTTGCGAATACAAAATCGCAAAATGAGATGTATGAGCCCTTTTAGCGTCGCATTATTAAGGAATTGCTAATTTTGCGATTTCTTAATTTTGCGTAAGCATTTAAGGAATCGCAAATTGCGATTCCGTAAATGCTATGTAACATGCACCCAAGTTGTGCGATTTCTCTTTAAGAAATCGCAAATTACCACCAACTTCAAGTTGGTGGTAATTTGCGATTTCTTTGAAAAAAGCACTTTTTGGCATTTTTCAAAGTGCCATGTGGTGCACATACATGTCCTTAGGGCATGTATGTGCGCCATATGCGCACACATGCTAATTTAAGGGGTGCATCAGTTTGTCATCATGACACCCTTGCACCTTTGAAATTATTCTCAATTTGCGATTAGCAAATTGCGATTTGCAATTTGAGAATGACTTCCCATACATTGCTATGGGCTCCTGGCCCATAGGAATGAATGGGAAGGTATTCCTTAATTTCGATTTCGCAATTTGCTAATCGCAATTAAGGAATATTAAGAATTCGCAAAATCTGTGCGATGTTTTAAATACATCCCGTTTTGCAATTCTCAAATAGCGATTCTCAAAAAATCGCTATTTGAGATTTGCAAAGGGAGATTTTGATACATATGCCCCTTAGTGGATAATTAGAGAAGAAACCCTCAGACTTACCTGGTTGTTTTTAGCACAAGGATGTAGGGAAATTACTCCCCAAGCTCCAGGCAGGGATGGGTAAAAGTGTTTAGTGAGCAACATCACAGCTTTCCGGTCTTTAACCCCTTGGCTGATAAGTGTTTTCTCCCTAGAATGCTAAGTCCTTTTTGGCTATTTGGGGTAGTTTGCGCATAGGCCTTCATAACTTTATTTCCACATAAGCTATCCACACCAAATTTGCGTCCTTCTTTCCAACAACCTGGGGATGCCAAAGGTAACCAGAGTTTGTGGATTCTCCTAGAAGGGACTGAGAAAACAGGCCAAAATATAGCTACATTTGAGTTTTTGGGGAAAAACTGCTGAAATCAAAAAATATTGAAAATGAATAGAAAAAATTTCCATTTGTGACAATGTGCTTATTTGCAACCTCTTATCACGATGTCTGTTTTACAAAAGCAATACCCCATGATATTCACTAAACCCATCCGGCAGGGATATATAGGGTTTGTAGATTTCCCAGGGACCCGATGTTCCCAGAGCCAGCAACTGAACTGTACCTCACAATGGTTGTTTGTTGTGTTCCCGGTATAGAGCAATTCATATGGTAAAATATGTAGGCTGAAAAATGGTTTAACATATGCATTTCTGAAATAGACACTAGATACAGATCTTAGAAGCAGTGATTAGTTGTACATCCCAGAATTAATGGGTACCAATATTAGCATGTGACTCAGAAGCCATTTTTCAAAATGTCTTCTTTCATACACTTTGGTTTACATTTGGATGGAACAAAAATAGGAAAATACAACTGGTAATAGCAAATGTTCTAATATTCTGCTTTGCCACATGTCTGCCAATAAAAAGGGTGCCTCACTTGTGTGGATAGGGCTTTGTCCAGGACATGAAAGGGCCAAAAACACATCATGGGCACATCACATTGTTGTCAATGAATAGTGACCCCTTTTTTTAATATGGTTAGCTGTCGATTTTGGGCCTTAGATCAGTCAGCAACTTGGGAAACCTAGCAAACCTGTAATTTTTTCAAAATTAGACATCTAAAGAAATACAGGGTGGGGTAACTTGTGTTACTCCCATCGGGATTTCCTATCCAGAAGCCCTTCCAGACCTCAAAATTTGAAGAAAAGCACACATTTTCCTCATATTTCTATGAGGAAAAGTTTTTAAATCTGTAGGGAGCCATAAATTTCTTACCGCCTACCATCCTCCAACCATCCCAATAAAAATGGCACCTCACTTGTGTGGGAATGGCTATTGTCTGAGACAGGAAAGATTCCAAAACGCAACCTGGACACATCACATGTTTTTCCACTGAAAACCGACCCATTTTTTGCAATGTGGCTAGCTGTGGATTTCAGGCTCTAGCTTAGCTGGCACCTAGGGA
The DNA here is from genome assembly GCF_964204655.1 of Triturus cristatus. Taxonomy (NCBI): domain Eukaryota; kingdom Metazoa; phylum Chordata; class Amphibia; order Caudata; family Salamandridae; genus Triturus; species Triturus cristatus. Next base: position 1,205,174,521 of record NC_140591.1, on the reverse strand, counting down.
AACCTAGCACACCAGCACATTGTTGAAAGCTTGACACCTGGAGGAGTCCATGATGGAGTTACTTGCCTGGCTCGTACCAGGTTTTCCTACCCAGAAACCCTTTCAAACCTCAAACTTTGACTAAAGAAATTCATTATGCTCATATTTCTGAGATGGAGAGGTTATGGAATCTGCAGAGAGCCACACATGTCCTACCACCTACCATTTCACAAGTCTTAAAAAAGGGTACCTCACTTGTGTGGGTAGGCCTAGTGCCTGCTACACGAAAGGCCCCCAAAATATAGTGTGGAGACATCAATATTTCCTGTCACAAAATTGATCTGATTTAGCAATGGGGATAGCAGTGTTTCTTTGGCTGAAGATCAATTACCACCTAGGGAAATCTACCAAACCAAGGCTTTTCTAAATAGTAAACATCTGGGTGAGTCCAGGTGGTGTGTCTTGTGTGGGCCCTACAATGCTTTGCAACTTCAAACATTTTTCTTGCATTTCTGTGACGTTAACTTCCAGAATCAGCAGCAATCCACAATATCCCGATTATCCAGCATTCCCCTTCTTAACCCGATAAAAACACTACCCCACTTGTGTGGCTGGGCCTAGGGTCCACGACAGGAACAGATCAAACCAAGGTCAACGAGTGTCTCTCTGTGAGGATTATAATAAGAATCAAAAGGATTTATCAAAGAGAACTAGCTATGGAGAGGGTGCTCCTAGTGTATGTTTGTTTTGGAAAGGAAACACATTATGTTCATAGTAAGGCCCTCGCTCACCAACCTAGTTGGTGACATGCTTTATCATCGGGCCCCACCCAACGCACCAAGTGCACCTTGGGTGTGCTACGACGTCTGGATACAGTGGAGCTGGTATTGTGCTGTAAGAGTGCAGTGAAAGGAAGTGAGTGAATGTTAAAAAAGCTGTCCTAAGGGTCCCTGGGATAAAAAATGACTATTTTGATGAGTGGGCCCTTGGCAGTTAATAAAAACGAGAGTCGGATATTTAAGGAGATCATAAGGTAACTCCAATATCCTAGTCGATCAACATGTTTCAGCCATGCTCTCTTAGTGGTATGGCTTTCTTCAGGACCTATGTGTAGTGCAAAGTGAGTGGTCTAAAAAAGTGTTATTAAAAGACGATATATGTGACACACGCTAAGGTGTGATATGTGGTAGAGGAGAATTTCCTCTAGTGGCGCTTTTCTGTGGGGATGGAAAAGACAAACAAACATGCAGAGAAACATTTAACATACTGGTATAGTTGTTTCAGGAGCGGAGTGTCCGTGCTCTTATGCGGTCAAAGGATGGGGTGTGGCATAATTAGTTATAATAGACGCCTGGTAATTCATACGGTACCGAGTGGTAATCAAGATGCGCATAACGTGGTGCATAGTGTAACTTAAAAATGAAAAGCAAATTAAGCAAACTATCTTACTCAGAGAATATCCGGAAAGTGCCCCATGAGTTCCATGTGGGGGCCCGACCTGTAGTCACACTCTATGTGACAAAAAATTAAAAAAGGAAAGACAAAAGCAATTTAAAATTTACTCGCATGCTTGGCTGTGAGAGAATGCCAGCAGCGGGGTGGAGAGGCAGTGTTAAAGCATTCCCCGGTTAAGATGTTCCCACTTACTTCATCAAAGTCTAGGACCCTTCTCGGTACCTGCTTCAGCCGCCATGGAGCTCCGTGGTAGAATGAGTGGAGCTGACGGTGGTTTAAATACTCTGCTGGGTCCAACAGGTGTCAGCAAGTTCGGTTAATTGGGAACCACTGTGACTGGTTCAATGGATTTCAGGTGCTGGTTTAGGCTGTCTTCTGATGAGTCTGCAGAAGAGAATAGGCATAGAGAAAAGACACACCCCTGTGGGAGTGTAGACATAGAGAAAAGACACGCCCCTGTGATAGTGTCGATTGCTTGTGTGTGCAGACAAAAATAAATAAACCAAACTAAAGTTTAACTCATAAAAGACCCAGAGGCACTGCTAAATTCAGCAGGTGTTGTTATTCTCACTTCAAGTGTGCCTACTAAGGGTGGGCGCAGTGCTCCGCTCCATCCACGGAGTGTGCGTAGTACTGCCCACTTCGCGCTGTGCAAAGTAGGCGTAGCAGGGGCAGACTACGCACACCCTACGGCGAAGCAGAGTTGCCCGCCACCCGCCTCCTTCCTGCCCTCATTTTACAATTATTAGAAACATTAGATAAAGAAAAATTACTTACCTGAGCTGCTGCGTCCCGGGGCTCCATCTTGCTGCTTCCTGGATAGCTTCTCCCTCACGAATGCGCATTTCTCCCGAGAAATGCGCATGCGTGGGCGACCGCGCATGGGCATTCGTGAGGAAGAAGATATTCAGGAAACAGCAAGATGGAGCCCCGGGACGCGGCAGCTCAGGTAAGTAATTTTTCTTTATCTAATGTTTCTAGTAATTGTAAAATGAGGGCGGGAGGGAGGCGGGTGGCGCGTAGTGGGGCTACGTGAAGTGTGCGGGTGGGCGTAGATTTGCCCCCACTCCGTATTGCTTCACGTAGCCTCACTATGCCCACTACGCCCAGGGCTGGTGCCTACTAAGAGTGGCTTGAAAAAAATCTGAGAATGTTTTGTATTAATTTGGAACATATCACAGAAGAGAAAAAAGGTTGAGTGTAGTGTAGACATACACTTGGATTCACACTGTTGTGTGAAAAAAGGATGTTTCTTTTATTAGGTTAAGTGGTGCTCTTGACACTAAGGTGGTTATGTAATTTCTCATTTTGGGGTGGCCTGTTTGGAAGTTAAAACTAGGCCTGGGTGGTAAATTCTGTTCCGCTCGCGGAATTTGCGGAATTTGGGTAATTTTGCATTACGCGGATAACGCGGAATTGCCCAAAATTCTGCGTTCCGCAGCTTCGCGGAATTTTTTGCTTATTCGCGTTCTCAAAATGCGTGTTTGCGAGATATTTCCCCCGAGCACTCAAACAGCAATCGCGAACCGGAAAAAAGCATCTCGAACAAGCAATTTCTGCGTGTTCGCGGAGATTTTTTCCTGTTCGCGGAGCTTTGGGTACCGTGACTACTCAAATTCCGCACACCCCTAGTTAAAACAGGGAGTGTTGCTCACACTGAGGTGATTATATGATGTCCAGGTTAGCCTTTTTGTAAGGCAGGAAGATTGTAAGCGTGGTGCTGTGGTTCAGGTTGGATTCAGGCTATTCCAGGGTATGTTGTCATTTAACCCTGTGCCGTTTGTGGAAAGGCGATAGATCCAATGTTGCTCCTTAAGTAGTAGGATCTTGTCATTTGAAAGGGTCTGGCTGTTGATATGTTCTATTACAGTCCAGTTTAGGTCATTTTGGGTGTGGTTTGCTTGGATGAAGTGGTCTGTCAGTTTACTTATGTTTCTTCTACACCGTATGGTGATGCAATGTTCCACAATTCAGGTTCTGACTTTGCGACTCGTCATACCTACATAAAGTAGGCCGTATGTGTAGGTGATCAAATAGATGGCATTATTGGAGTTGCAGTTAGTGTGATGGAGCTGTTGCCACGTTTTTCCTGCCTCCAGACTCAAGTTTTTAGTTGCTTTGGTAAGGTGGCAGACACTGCAATCACCGCAGGGGTAGTGACCTTTAATGCCGGGGAACCCCCACGCATTAAGTACAGTGTTAGGTGCTGGAGTTCTGGGTATAGGTGGTCTGGTGGAGACCAGGCGGTCTCGAAGGCTACCCACTATTGTGTATGCCAATAGTGGGCATTCCCATTTCATGGTGCCACTGTTTATTATGTGCCAGTTCTTGTTAAGTATCTTGACTACTTGATTAGAGGCCACATTGTAGGTTGTGACGCAGGTCAAACGTGTCATGGTGTTGTCCCGTGTGGTGTCCTCTAGGAGGGCGTCCCTCTGTTGGTTGCAGGTCATCTTCTTGGTGGTATTGATTATCTTCTCCGGGTACCCGCGGGCTCGTAGTTTATCCTCTAGTTCAGAGGATTGCTGTTTGTAGTCTCTAGTGAGACTGCAGTTACGGCGTATCTGTAGAAATTGGCCGTATGGCAGGTTTTCTTTCAGGGGCCTCGGGTGGAAGCTATCGAACTACAGTAAGGAATTACGTGATGTAGGTTTGTGATATGTGATAGTCTGTAGTTTGTCCTCTGTTGCCTCGATGTTTAGGCCCAGGAAGGCTATGCTCTATTCACTACTGGTGAACCGTAGGAAGGGATCCCGATGGTTAAACAATGTCGGGAAATTGTCGAGGGTGTCGAACGGCCTTGTCCGTATCATGAGGATATCGTCAATGTAGCATCGGCAAAATTGGATGTTGGTGCTGTATGGGTTGGTAGCTGCCAGGATGTGTTGTTCCTCAAACTGATACACGTAGAGGCCAGCTACGCTGGGGGTGAAAACACTGCCCATAGACATCCCATTCATCTGCAAGTAGAACTCTCCTTCAAATTCGAAATAATTTTGTTTAAGTGCTAGGGTGGCGCACTGCAGAATAAATTCCCTCGGTGTCGTATGCTCCCAGGTGGTTTCATAGAGCATATTCCTGAGCATTTGTAAGGTATCGTCCTGTGGAAGGCTCGTATATAAACTCTCGATATCCAAACCTACTAGGAGTTGGACAGTGGGGTCAAAATCAGTTTACTTGATGAGGTTCAGGAGATGTTTTGTGTCCTTTATGTAGATGGAGGACGCTTGGACCATTGGGTTTAAGAAAAAAATCACAAAACCTAGATAGTGGTTCTAGGAGGGAATTGATCTCTGATACTATCGGGCATCCAGGTGGTGGTCTTGTCTCTTTATGAATTTTAGGGACCGTATAAAAATACGGTACCTTCGCCTTCTTAGCACAGAGGTAATCAGCCTCTTATTTGGAAATTTGGTTGTTGGTCTCCGCAGTTTCTACCAGAGAGATGATAGTGTTCTTCAAGGTGGTGGTGGGGTCTTCTGTCAGGCGTTTGTAGCTCCGAGGGTCATTTAGTAGCCTCCTACACTCAGTGGTGTAGTCTGTCTTATTCTGAATGACTATCCCTCCACCCTTGTCAGCTGGTTTTATAACAATAAGGGGGTTTTCTTGGAGGTTACGTATGGCCTCTCTTTCTTTGGTAGTCAGGTTGTTGAAGGGCTTATGTGGATCAAGATTTTCAATTTGGTGATAAACTGCCTGCTTGAAGGTGGTTATTTCCACAGGGATGCAGGAAGGTGGTGGGCAAAATGAGGATTTAACTTTCAGTCCTGTCTCATTGGTTTGGACATTGGATTCCGTTAGTGGTCGTTTTAAAAAAAACGCCTTTAGTTTCAGCTTACGAAAGAATTCAGCTAATTCCACATGAGGTTGGAATTTGCCCAGGCGTGTGGTCGGTACAAAGGAATGGCCTTTGTTGAGGACATCTTCCTCTGTGGGGGACAAAGTGATGTTGGATAGGTTGAAGACCAGTGATTATGCATTTTGTTTGTTACTGGTTATATCATTCCGCTTGTTCCTGGTAAAGGTTCCTTGGTTTTGCTCCTCGTGTGGGTGCCTACTGGTTTTCTTTCAGGCAGAACCTGACCAATGCACCTGTTGATTGTTCCGTCTCCTTCCTCGTGCAGGGCGGCCTCGTCCTAAAAACGGCAGCCTCTGTTTGGGTTGGAAAAAGGCTTGTTGCCCAGGGGGGTACAAGGGTGGCATCCAAAGAAAGGATTTTGAGGGGGTGATTGAACACTGGTGGGCCATGGTTGAGGCCCGGGTGTTGGTAATTGCCCCAGGGTTGTTGATGCCATTTAGGTGCTCTATCCCTGCCTTTTTGTTTGTATGTGCTGCCAGATGTGGAGCCGTTTGAGTGTGAGCACTTGTGTCAGAAGAATTGTCCTGCTGGCTCGGAACGGTATAGTTGTCATCCCCTTATGGGTACACTTTGTTGTCTGCAAATCTTTTTAGGTCTTTTTGGAATTTGTTGATTTTGGCCTGGGTCAAATACTCCTTATATTCAGCTAGGTCTTTGTTTGATTCATCCAGTTTTTTCTTAAAGGGTGTGATTATTATCTTAAAGTGGCTCTCAGTGGTCTGGATGTCTATGATCATTGCATCGGAGAGGCACTTGCTGGTTTTGATGATGTGATAATGTGAGGATTCCCGTTGACCTCAGTTTGATCCATTGCTGTCATGGCCACTAGGCCCAGCCACACAATTGGGGTAGCATTTTTATCAGGACAAGTGGGGTAATGATTTCTGGCAGGAATTGTGTGGACTCCTTTTGATTCCAGCAGAATAGGTCACAGAAATGCAAGGAAAGTGTGCAATTTTTATCAGGAGATATGTGGGAACTCTGGGTGGCAGGAACATTGCAGCTCCTCACAGATTCCAGTACTTTGAGTCACAGAAATTTCAAGAAAAGTTGTGAGGCTTCTGGTTAAGAAAACCTTGTGGGATCCACGCAAGACACACAACCCTGAAGTCCCCCTGGTTTATAGTTTGTGAAAATATCTGGGGTTGGTAGATTTTCTCTTAAGACAATGTACACACTGGTAGAGAAAGACAACAAAGACAAATAGTACTGCACAACCATCTATTACTCAAGTACACACACATACTGGTTGGATTTGGCACAAGGGTGGGTGAAAAGTTAAAAATATAAATTTTCTTACCAAAAGATTTCATGAAAATGAAAACATAGAAATCACTGCTGATAAGACAGCTAAAATTTCAGGATAGTGAACCAGTGACTCACAACTCATGGACTGTAACACCACAACAAGGCACAGCCCACTTTACAGGCCATTCACACACCTTTCATGTGTCACACACACAAAACCATTCACACCACCAGTCACAGGCTCAGTATATTACAACAATCACATAAACAAATGGCACCATTCAAGGGCCCATCACTTTCATACTCCCCCCCCCAGAACTGAAGCAGCAGTCACATCTCCTGGCAGCTGGCAAAGTGTGTGGACTGGCATTTGGCTGGCGGTGTGTGTATGTAGTGATCAGCAGCAAGTCACTACACACACACACACACCACCAGCCAAATGCCAAGTCACATACAGCTCCAGCTGGAGGCCTGCCTTACACACCACCAGCCACACATACCACCAGCCAGATGCCAGTTAAGCCACAACAATCACAGAACCTGGATGCAGGTGGAATGCGTGGACTCACGTTTTGGTGGCAGTGTGTATATGTAATGACTTGCTGCTGGTCACTACACACACACAGGCAGCCAAATGCCAGTCCACACACATTGCTAGCCAGACTCCAGCCAGATACCACTAGCCAAATGCCACTCATATATAATCATGTAGCTCCACACCACTTTCATTTCTAAAACAATCCTACAATGAACAATTTACACACACACAACGATCAGACAGAAAAAGTATAAAACATTGAACCTAAAACCGCTATTTTTTTCAAAAAGAAAGAGCCAAACTATTGGTAGAAGATGAAATGGCAACTGACTACATACACAACAGGTGTAACTAAGCACAGCAAAGTACTGCTAACCAGCTATCTAAACAATATTTACATAACCAATACAGAACACAGTCAGTTCCCTTTTACCGCAATGCTTGCTCTCAATACTTGACTTATGTATGATACAATTTAAAACATGTGGGCACATATAGGTCAGGATTAGAAGGACACTCAGGGCAGTACATACACTCTCCTTTCGTACTCCTCTTTGGACACAGGCTCTACATATACAAGGAGGAAAATCTTTTTAGGTGTTAGAGCAATGTAGTCACAAAAGTGAAGATCTATTAATCTAGCCACTTCCTCCACCATTCTAATTCTAGGAACATTTGCCTGCCCAACTGCAACAAGGCTGCCTATTACAGGCTGCTGAAACTTTACAAAACTCATCTTGGAATCTGGAGAACAATTGTTGAAAACAACATAAGCATTGAAGGATTCCAAATGAAATAAATGAATATTCAACTTCTTGTACCAGATGTTTGACTTTTAAGCATCTTTGTCAGGTTCCAACCTTTGATCTACTCTATCTACACCTCCCATGTGTTTGTAATAGTCTAAAATGCACACAGTTTAAACACTTCCACTAACTGACCCCAAACATTCACCAATGAAGTGCTTTCATCACGAATAGTTGTGAGTATGTGGACAACTCTTCTGTCTGAAAATTTCAAAGCAAGAAGTTTATTACTACACAAGGCACTGCTCTGTCCCCTTTAAAGTTTTTTACATCATGGTCTTTTAGACAAACTTTATGGTCAGAATGGATTGTGTTAAATGCCAGAGTGTACACCTTGAAAAATTGCTTAAATAATTGAATACCTCTGTAGAAATTGTCCACGTATAAATGGTGACCTCTATGAAAAAGTCCTCAGACAAGTTCTCCCAGAATCATTTCACTGACTCCAGAATTGAAAGGGCAACCAGGGGCGTCAATTTATGAATCCCTACCAATGTACACCTTGAAATTATACACATATCCAGTGGCACTTTCACACTGCTTATACATCCTAATACCATAACGTGCTCTCTTGCTGGGAATGTATTGTCTGAAAACCATACAATGTTTGAAGAGAACAGAGACTCAACCACAGATATATCTTTCCCTGGAACATAGATCACTGAGAAACAATCTACTAAATGGTCAAGAACAGGACAAATCTTGAAGAGATGGTCCCAATCAGAGTGATCTTGTGGCAATGCTGTAGCATTGTCCATAAATTGCAGCATACTCTGCAGAAGCAAATACCGGTTTTGACTCATGGTTGCTGGAAATATAGCAGTTGCCATCAAGGGACTAGTACACCAATATAACGACAGTGATGGCTTTCTAAGCAGTCCCATCAACAAAGTTAAATCCCAGAATTGCTTAATCTAATGAAGATTTGTGGGAGTCCCCCAGGTAGCTCCAGAGTGGGTTTTAAGTGCAGCACTGATGTCCCTCAAAAACTGTTCTGCACACAAATTATTCTGCTCAACATTATCATCCAAAAACACATCAATAAACAGTTGAAAAAAAATAATAGACAAAATGTTCTCTGTATTGACTGTACACCCTGCAACACCACTAAAGGCAGGCAAAACAGGCTGCACCATAGTAGGGGCAACCTGGAGTTCAGCACTTCCAATAGGAAGCCTTCCCGTCCTTGCCTCCAATCCAGCTTGCTCTTGCTGCACTACTGGCATATCAGTATCCTCATCTAAAAGTGGCACTTCATCAGCACTAATAGTGGATACATCTTCAGATTCACTGCCAGAATCTTCAAATTGATCCTCTGTCTCAGATGCAGGGTCTGTCTCAGAGCCATGTACAGAGGCAGATTAAAAAACCAAACTAACAACTTGCTGGGCAGTCAGCCTATGGGCAGCCATAATGCCTACTGATAAAACAATAAAAAAACTATGAACAACACTGTGTCAAATTCCAACTCAACAAACTGTGGCTGTGTCAAACAGTAAATTCTTATTGACATATAATGATCTAGAAACAACTACCGATAAAAAAACACAATTAACTTTATAATCCCCAAAAAGCTCTCACTTTTCACAGACAGCTAGACCGAGAATCAACAGCACCTACTCTGCACACAAACAGTGAGCACCAATGAAATCCCACTAGAAAGTAAAAACAAAAAAGACACACAAGGCAACATAATACACATCTTGTACGAATCCAAAGTGAATTTGACACACAATAAAACAGAATCTTAAGTTGCTGCATTTATTACACCAGTTAAAACACGCATTCATGCTGGGAAAGGAAAGTCATTTGAAGTAAACATTACAAAAAAAGTTTTCTTACCAAACACATGCAACTTCACAAACCTTTGAAGTAAACATTACAAAAAAAGTTTTCTTACCAAACACATGCAACTACACAAACTGCAGATCTATCAATGCTGAAACTGCAATCAGAGTCACCACCAAGGAAATCAAAAGCTTTCAACTACAATAAAAAGAAGAAATAAAACATTGACAAATGATGACATGAACTAAAACAGTTAACATTGGAAAGCACAATGAAGTCTGCCCAGGAGGCAGGTCAGTATCACACCCATCTGATCTGCCCCCAAGGGGGACACAAAACAATAGCAACAAATTGGTACCTCGGAGGATAGTGACCCTTACTCCAGTTGTCAGCTAAATGTAAGCCAAACACCAGTTCACACACACCACCAGCCAAGTGGCCAGGCATACGCAAGTCCACACTTACCACCAGCCAAATGCCAGCTTGCACAAACCACCAGCCAAATGCAGTTCACCACACATCAATGTGTTCCCTGGTGTCTAGTGCTTTTCCGACAACCACCGTGGGCAGATAGGCCTACAAAAAACTCTGCTATGCTGGAAGCTGGGAGCTGAAAACAAAGAACATCTGTGGGCAATATTGGGAAGTGCCTCTTGACCAGGGGTGTCACTTCCTTAGCATCTATAAATACAAACACCCTGGTGTGTAGTGGTTTTCAGCTCCCCCACGGGGCAGATCAGCCCAGAAAATGCCTGCTAAGCTTGGGGGGGGGCAGAAACGGCCAAAAGATGTCCCAATATTTTCAGGAAGAGACCCTTACCTAAGGGGCAGCACCCACACATGTATAAGTATATACTACCTGGTGTCTAGTGGTTTTCTGGCCATGTACGGCTTAGATTGGCCTAAATAATTCCTCTCTGCCCCAAGGGGAGCAAAAACATCCAAAACATGTCTCAATATTTTTGAGAAGCTACCCTTGCACAAGGGGCCACTCCCAAAAATGTACACATAAAATACATCCCTGGTGTCTAGTGATTTTCCATGCCCCCTAGGAGGCAGATCAGCCACAAAATGGCTAATCTACCCCCGGGGGGGGAAGGGGGGTGGAAAACAGCCCAAAAATGTGTAACTGTTTTTGCGGGAGTGACCCTTGCCCAAGGGTCTGCACCCCGATTTCCTAAATAAAATCCCTGGTGTCTAGTGCTTTTCTACCCCCCTTAGGAGCAGATCGGCCCAAAGATAGCTAATCTGCCCCCTGGTGGGGATGTAGAAAGCAAATAGTCAAAACATATTTCCCCAAATTGAGGAGCAAGATGATTTCTTTCCCTAGTGTCTAGTGTGTTTCCACCCCTCCAGGTGCAGATCGGACTAAAAAATGGCCAACATACCTCCAAGGTGGGTGTGAAAACAAAGGAAAATGGTACCCTTGTAGGGGAGCAACCCTTCTCGAAGGAGTCACTCCTCTTACACACAAAATTGTGCCAAATCCCTCGTGTCTAGTGGCTTTCTATCCTCCCAGGGACAGATTGGCCTAACAAATGTCTAATTTGCCCCCAGGTGGGCCGAAAACAGCCAAAATGTGGTAATATTCAACAAGGAAGTGACCCTTGCCCAAGGGACTGCTCTCACCACTCAAAAAATGCAACACTGGTGTCTAGTGGTGCATTCCTGGTGCACAATCACAGCCCCACCTATGATCCTGCAACAGGAATGCACTTTAGAGAGACATGGGAGAAAGGAAACTGGAAAATCTCTTTCCACTGGTATCTCTCTGCTTTCCCGATCCTTTGTGGGAATAAGGACTTACCTGCTAACAGGCCCTTTTCCCTGGATGTGCTGGAAGCAAATGGCTGCCAGCACGTTCCCAATACTTGTTAATGACTTTGGCATACCAAAGGCATGCTGACATCATCAAAATGCCGGGTGAGGTGTTGGGGTAGCAGCGGAACCTCTTCCGCTGCCACCCACGGAGGAGGCAAATTGCAGGGACCCACATTGGGAGCGCAGCGCTTCCCCTGTGTGTGGGTACTAAGACGTGCTGGAGTCATCCTCAGCTTCAGAATGTCCTTAGCACCCAAGGGGTTAATTAAACTGTTCCAGTTTTGAATATGTTGAAGTTGGTATAGGTTTAAAGAATGGGACTTAATGGATCCCCTTTGCTATAGTTGAGGATTTCCTGCAGGGTCTGGGTAGAAATAGCAAGTACTTACTGTTCCCAAGGGTGCTGTGCTCTGTTTTCTTCTTGTGCAGGAAGGTAATGGGTGATGTTGCAGAAACCAGCCACGATTTTGTTTCCTGGCTGCCATTCAGATAACAGCCTGAAAAAACAATCCCTGCAGCCTCATGGTCCATCAGTGCTGTGTGGGACATCTGGCTGTAGAGATGAGCAAAGTTAAACAATGCTGGCCTTTGGCAAATTTGATAACAATTGTACTTTTTCTCAAGGTGTGACATTTCCAGAGTTCAGCTTACCTGGGTGGAATGTTGCCCACTGTTACCTGCAGGTCTTTTACTTTTTAAAAAGTGAATAGGGAATGAAGATTACAACATCTTAAAGTGCCAAAAGACACTGATGGATTGAAAAACACCGGCAGACATCTCCCCACCACCCAGTCCAGCACCCCATGACACCATCCTGCACCTAAATGATAAAAGAGTGAGAAAGATTGAGAGAGGGCGATTCATAAAGTTTGAGAAAGTTAGAGTTAGAGAGAGAGAGAGAGAGAGAGAGAGAGAGAGAGAGAGAGAGAGAGAATGAGAGCGATCAGCTAAGGGGCCATGTGAAGCAGATCATAGCTACATTAAGAGGAACGTTCGTTGGACACGACAGAGCAGAAAATAAGGAAATCGGATGTGATGTATGTTGAACAAAATGGCAGCATTTTCAGTGATAATGGTTTAATTTTATGATTTCTTTTGCAGAAAAAGAGCAGAAAATGTGTGCTGTTCAATTGACCATCAGCGACTGACTCCAAGGCCAGACTCAATCTCAAAAGAATTAAGACCACCGGACTTTTTCAGAGACCTGCTTTCCCAACATGAATCGTCTACAGTCTCTGCAAAATGTCAGTTACTGTCTTATCCTCAGCAACATTTAACTGGCTGCTGGTCCAGTCAATGAGAAAGTTCAACTGAACCCCAGTTTTGGAACTCCACCATAAAGCTATTTTTTCCTATTAAGGCAAAGTTACATTTATTCACATTACTTTCTGTTTCTCATATCAACCCACAGGGTGCGCTTGCTGGTTATTTTACTATTCACTGTGGAGAGAGGCAGAGGTGTTTTTGCCAGGCAGAAAATAAAGCGAGGCTACAATTAATTTAAGACATTCTGTTGAATTGGGCATAAGCTGAATTAGATGGAGGCAGACACTAATCCCTATGAAGCACACGAGGTCACAGCGGTAAGCAGCGGAGTGAAGAGCACGCACGCCCAGCAGGCAAACATTTAGCTCTTTCATCAGTTTCTTTTTATCTGCATCTCATGTCAGCACCACTCATCTCAGCATCCTTAGACAGCGAATGTGAGCTAATGCATGTGTGAAGCGTCCATTTAGCACAAAAGAAACTTGCCATCTATAGGGAACTGACCTGAATAAGCAAGTGACAGACCTAAGACTCCGCGTTAAAGACCTTTGGCCTTTGGGCCTGTGGTATTTGAATTTGTTGGCGAGAAAAGCTCATGGCAGAATCTAAAGTTTTTCTGCAAAATAATATTTGTTGAAATATGTCTGACATCAATAAAATTACTTTAAATGGGCCAATGTTATTTTAATCGCAAACAGTGGATAATTTGCTGCTGACAAACTTAATAATTGCCAACAGTTTGACCAGCAACAGAATTAATGTTTGCTGACACAGACATGTAAAAGTGATCTGCCTACTACAGGCGGCAAAATAAAATTCCAGCATGCAACATTTTTCATATCTCCCTTTTGCATTTTTATTGCCATCCTAAATAATAAGAGTTTAAATCGAACAGATCAGCGCTTTCGCAGTTAGTATAACTTAACTGCACTTAACTGCACTGGGCATCATTTAAAAAAAAAAGAAAAAAGTAAATCAACAAGTACAAATACTCCTGCCTCTGCTTCTTACTGTGCCTATTTTTTTATTTTTATTTTCTAGAAAATGGGGCAATCCGTTTTGATACCTTTGCGTGCATGCAAATGTGTTCCAGTGTCGTATCAATGTGTACACTTATAAACATGTCCTTTACATTTACTGTTAATGTCTCACAAAGGGAGCGGAAACAGTCTGTGAATGAAAGCTACGAAAAAAATATTTCAGATAATTATAGTTTAAGTTTTTATCAACTGTGCTCAGCTGATTATATGCTGTGGATCTAGCCCAATCAGTAGCAGAGCATTTATAGAAAATATACATTCTGCCTCCACCATAACATGTTTAAAACATCTGGTGGAGTGGCACCACTTTTCCAGTCCTGGGATTTAATGTAGCAAATCATTGCCATCCAGGTGGTGGAGGCTTGTCTTTATTTCATTGAGCCCAATGAACTAACCATATCGGAAAATATTTACCGGTAAACGGGAAGCCCAGTTTTCGAAAAGTGCCATCAGGGTGACATGCGGACTTCTGGTCACTTAAATGCCCTGGCAAGTATTGCCAAAGCAATAGCTAAATTCACAGAGATTTAGGGCCAGATTTACGAACATTTGATTTTGTGACTCTCTAATTGTGATTTTTTTCATCTGGCAAATAGAGACTCACAAAATCAAATGTACTAATGTGTATGGGACACATTTAGCAATTTCCAAGTGGGTCGCAAATGGACCTGCCTCATCAATATTCATGATGCATGTCGCAATTTGCGAGGCATTAGGAATGTCTTCAATCACAGGGATGGTGGACTGCTGGGTTCAGCAGACCAGCATGTCTGTGATTGCTTTTAGAATAACACAATATTTGTTGTTGTTGTAATTTAGCCCGTTTTCCTTAAAAGGGCTGCATTAAAAAAAATTAAATGAAAACTTTTCTTTTCATTTTTTTAGGAGTAGGCAATGATCTGGGGAACAAGTGCCTGCTCTTAAAAAATATTTTCACCCACATTCACAAAGGACAAGGGGCCCCTAGGGGACCTCTAGGGACCTCTATGGAGTTGGTAAATTATGAATGTTTTGCAACCTTATTCCACTCGCGAAACAATAATAAATTATTTGGTATTAGGAAGGGACGTCCTGAACACGGCCCTTCCTAATACCGAACTGCAAAAGCAAAATGCTATTCGGTAACAAGTTACTGAGTCACACTTTGCCTTTTGTACATGGCAAAATGCATTTTACCGGGTAACAGCCACTACAACGCGGGCATCACATCGCAATGCCCTTACAATGCAGTTGTTACAAACAACTGCGTTGGTACCACACACTGCCATTACTACGCAAGTCATTACATTGACTTGCAGTAGATGGCGTCCTAACATTAGAAATACAATAGTTTACTATTGCAACACCTTCCCTACTTTTATGTAGGCTGGAGTTGGAATAGTAAATTATACATTTTTAATGTCAGCACGCCATCTACTGCAAGTCGATGTAATGACTTGCGCAATAATGACTGCGTGGTAACAAAGCAGTCATTGTAACGAAGGCGTTGTTATGGCACGGGTTGTGATGACTCGCGTTGTAACAAGTCGTATTCCAATTTACCGGTTGCATGCGGGGCCGTCTGCGACTGGTAAAATGCTTTGTGCATGTAGCCCTTATAGAAGTACAACTTTACCTGAAGCTGTAAAATAGAATCAAAGAGACAGCAATCAATCATACACATTCAATTACACACACAGTAAATATTAGTAATTTCCAGTGAAGCAGTAGGGTGCGTCAAAGCAACTGGGAAAATAACTACACATTGATTATTTAGGAATGCAAACTGACTAATTATTTTAATTAAGAAACAATCAGAGGACTTTTTTTCTTTGAACAACTGTAAAAAAAGAGGCAAAATAGGCTTTGGTGGGTTGTATGCAGTATTAGAAGGGATTCACCCTACCACCCAGTAAACTCCTCATGTTCAGATACCTAACCACTCTAGCCAGACACCTGAGATATGAATAGGAGTTTAGGTAATAGAGTTAACTTCAAAGAGCTCAGGATGCTTCAAATTCAGTGATCACAGGGCATACCAAAAGCCACATCGTGAGTCATTCATTTACAAAACTGGGGTTGAGGGGCAGACTCTACGTGAATTTGTAATCTCAAAGAAAGTTACATACCTTTAAGCCCTTTCAAAGAGGATCATTATCAAGGTGCTTTGTAAGGTATGTGCAGATGCAAACAAAAGCCATTCCACAAGAAGTGAAGATTAAAAGCAAAGGGCTGCTACATGTATGAAATTGATGAATAATGATTCCTTAACTGAGCTTTCCTGCAAATAGCAATTATGTAATCGCTATCTCTAATGTATGAAAATCTTTGCGTTTCATTTGAGAATTCTAGTGGGTTGCAAATAGATATACCTGATGAATATTAATGAGCTTGGTCGCAATTTGTAACGCATAAGGAATCGCAGCATCACAGGGATGATGGACTACTGTGGTTATCAGACCGCCATGTCTCTGCTTGCTTTTAAGGAAAGCTATCTTTTTTTATTTTTTGTATTGCAGTCTCTTTTCCTTAAAAAAAAAAAACGGGATGCGTTTAAAAAGGAAAAAATGAAACTTACTTGGAAGTTTCATTTTTTAATACCAGACAGTGGTCTCTTGGGTCACTGTCTGCTCTTAAAAAGTATTGTTTCAACCATTCTCAAAGGGGAACGGGTCCCTTAGGATACCTTCCCATTTGCGAATGCGTTACCACCAACTGGCGGTAAATTGCGAATCTTTTGCAACCCCATTTTTTTCGGTCGCAAAACATTTGCACATACCATTCCAATTCCGTATTAGGGAGGGAAGCCCTCAACATGCCCCTTCCTAATACTGAATCGCAAACCACAAATTGCGATTCAGTAACATGTTACTGAATAGCAATTTTGGCTTTGTACATCCCAAAAAGCATTTTTGTGGTCATAAACGGCCTGATTATGTGAATCAGGCCATGTTGCCCCTCAAAAATGCTTTGTAGATGTAGCTCCAAATGTATTACGGCTTTGTGCATATGTAAAGGGTCCAGTTCACAAAATGGGTCTGTTTGTGACTGCAAAAAGGTCTTTTGGTGTGTGGCATACAAAAATTGTGATTCAGTAACATGGTACCGAATCACAATCTTTGCGACTACATGCCTACATACCTAAACGGTATTTAAAAGGGGAGTGTTTTGAGTTTCCCTGGCAAATGCAGAAGTTCCTACCAGAGGCCAGTAGTGTATAAAAAACCTCCCTGACGTGGCCTAGAACCTAAGTGGCTGGATTCAATCCCCAATTTCCAAAATTACCAAATCGTGTAATCCTGGGAAAGTCAATGCACATTCCCTATCCTTGATTTCCTTGTCAGTCAAAATTGCCAATGCTAAAAAGTGATTGAGTTTACTGTTAATGCACTAAGAGCATATATACCTTCTGCATTTTGCAAAGAGTGGGCAATATAGACTATTTTCAGGAAGAGCAGGGGAGGAGATGGGTCCTGTGTCAAAAGGTTTTGAAGAAAATAGATCCAAACTGAGTTTTGCTACAGGCTTTTCCTAAGAAATGGGCATTTAATCCAAAGGTTTTCCACACCCTTCTGAAACGGAACTCATCAAACCTTCCTGTACTAGTGGGTAAGCCACAGGATCCAAAAGCATTATTTCTCAGCATCAGCAAATCATGTATGTGCCTTTCAGAGAGTTGTGCACCCAAAAGAAGCAAATGTGGCCAAAAAGACACTAATTGTCCCACATCAAGTGCAGTGCCTGATATTGTGAGTATGTGTCAGTTGTTACTCCATCAAAATTTGAGCAGCAGCAAATAAAATATCTTTGGAAATTAAGATACTAAAGACAAAATTATATGTAAGTGTGCGTCCATAAGTGCCAGACAATTTACAATTGATGGGCTTGTTGCATTAAAACATTGCAGCTTGATGTCTAAATATCCCTAGGTGCTGATAGAAATATAATGTTCCATGTGCCAATGCATCTATCCGGAGTACAGCTTAATAAAGAAATGGGTGCTCAGTGCAGCAATGGCTGCTAAAATATGCTTGCGATGAGTATTGTTCCTGGAGCTGCTCATGGTGTCATTGCTATTAACTTTAATATTCTGTCCTGTGTCACAGATCTACGGATCAGGAAGCACTTTATGCTCACTGGATTACAAATATTGTCTAGCTAGCCTGCACAACCCCACACAGCACACACTGCCATGCAACATCCATGGTGCAAGCATCAGGCACAACACACTTGGCCTAGCTCAAAGCAATGATGGAGGAACGCAACTACAAAGTCTTGCAACTAACTAGTACACAAATACATAAAGATGTTATTGCTAATTTATCAATGCCACGTTGTGCCACATGGTTGAAAGGTTTCTAGATCCAGTTTATGTAAGAAATCTTTATCACACCCCAGAAAAATCGGGCTACTGGTTAAGGGGGTGAAACCCTACTCAAGCAGCAACCACAATACTTGTATGGGTGAGACATAAGCAAATCCCAAAATTAACATGTGTTCGACCCTCTGGTAGCTTGTCACAGAGCAGTCAGGCTTAACTTGGAGAAAATGTGTAAAGTATTTATGCAGCACTTCAAACAGTAATAAAATGAAAACACAATAAAATAAAAATCCCATGCCAATTTAGAACAACAGAGCTACATTTAATTAATATATCAAGACCAATCGGTAAAACTGGAGATATGAAATTTTAAAGATTTTAAGATACAATTGTGCCAAAAAGTCAAATGCTCCACGAACAGCTATACGGCCATGCGAGATCAAGGAAAGTCACAAGTTCAGGCCGGTGAAGCACGTGTCGGACACAGGGATCAGGTTAGTCCAGCTGGCAAGTTACCTTCTCAGTCCAGCACAAAGAGTCCTGTTTGCGGGGTAGGGAGCCGCGAGGAGCAGGGAAGTGTTGCAAATGGTTGTCAATATAGTGCCAAGACTAGGCCAGGCGTCGCAGATGGGTGTTGCTGTAGCGCAATATCCTGTTGTCATCGCAAAGGATGTATGTCGTTACAACGCACACTTTTACAACGCATGCACTTACAACGCATTTTTTACAACGCAAAATCCATTACAACGCATTCCATTACATAGCATGACACTACAACGCATTTTTAAAAACTACCTTTACAACGCATTCCATTACAACGCATACTACCTTTACAACACATACCATTACAACGCATAATATTAAATTGCATTTAAGGTAAGTATTAGATAGTATAGGGGTAAAAATTACTTTTCTAACTCCAGGGGGTGCAACAGTAGGGTAAGTGTTGGATAGTATAGGGGTAAAAATTACTATTCTAACTCCAGGGGGTGCAACAGTAGGGAAAGTGTTTGATAGTATAGGGGTAAAAATTACTATTCTAACTCCAGGGGGTGCAACAGTAGGGTAAGTGTTGGATAGTATAGGGGTAAACATTACTATTCTAACTCCAGGGGGTGCAACAGTAGGGTAAGTGTTGGATAGTATAGGGGTAAAAATTGCTATTCTAACTCCAGGGGGTGCAACAGTAGGGTAAGTGTTGGATAGTATAGGGGTAAAAATTACTATTCTAACTCCAGGGGGTGCAACAGTAGGGTAAGTGTTGGATAGTATAGGGGTAAAAATTGCTATTCTAACTCCAGGGGGTGCAACAGTAGGGCAAGTGTTGGATAGTATAGAGGTAAAAATTACTATTCTAACTCCAGGGGGTGCAACAGTAGGGAAAGTGTTGGATAGTATAGGGGTAAAAATTACTATTCTAACTCCAGGGGGTGCAACAGTAGGGTAAGTGTTGGATAGTATAGGGGTAAAAATTACTTTTCTAACTCCAGGGGGTGCAACAGTAGGGTAAGTGTTGGATAGTATAGGGGTAAAAATTACTATTCTAACTCCAGGGGGTGCAACAGTAGGGAAAGTGTTTGATAGTATAGGGGTAAAAATTACTATTCTAACTCCAGGGGGTGCAACAGTAGGGTAAGTGTTGGATAGTATAGGGGTAAACATTACTATTCTAACTCCAGGGGGTGCAACAGTAGGGTAAGTGTTGGATAGTATAGGGGTAAAAATTGCTATTCTAACTCCAGGGGGTGCAACAGTAGGGTAAGTGTTGGATAGTATAGGGGTAAAAATTACTATTCTAACTCCAGGGGGTGCAACAGTAGGGTAAGTGTTGGATAGTATAGGGGTAAAAATTGCTATTCTAACTCCAGGGGGTGCAACAGTAGGGCAAGTGTTGGATAGTATAGAGGTAAAAATTACTATTCTAACTCCAGGGGGTGCAACAGTAGGGAAAGTGTTGGATAGTATAGGGGTAAAAATTACTATTCTAACTCCAGGGGGTGCAACAGTAGGGAAAGTGTTAGATAGTATAGGGGTAAAAATTACTATTCTAACTCCAGGGGGTGCAACAGTAGGGAAAGTGTTGGATAGTATAGGGGTAAAAATTACTATTCTAACTCCAGGGGGTGCAACAGTAGGGTAAGTGTTGGATAGTATAGGGGTAAAAATTACTATTCTAACTCCAGGGGGTGCAACAGTAGGGTAAGTGTTGGATAGTATAGGGGTAAAAATTACTATTCTAACTCCAGCGGGTGCAACAGTAGGGTAAGTGTTGGATAGTATAGGGGTAAAAATTACTATTCTAACTCCAGGGGGTGCAACAGTAGGGTAAGTGTTGGATAGTATAGGGGTAAAAATTACTATTCTAACTCCAGGGGGTGCAACAGTAGGGTAAGTGTTGGATAGTGTAGTTTAATATTATGCGTTGTAATGGTATGCGTTGTAAAGGTAGTATGCGTTGTAATGGAATGCGTTGTAAAGGTAGTTTTTAAAAATGCGTTGTAGTGTCATGCTATGTAATGGAATGCGTTGTAATGGATTTTGCGTTGTAAAAAATGCGTTGTAAGTGTAGTGTGTTGTAAAAGTTGCGTTGTAAAGGTTGTTCCCCCATCGCAAATGGTCTGGCCGGAGTTTTGTGGTGGCGCTACTGGCAAGAATGACAAGGTTTTGGTGCCAACAGGCCCCTTCACAGTTGCGAAGAGCTAAAAAATTTCACTTCAGGCTCACTTAGGCCAAATCAGGGGTTCAGAACCTAAGATGCACTACCTGGGGATCAGGGGTTTGCTCCAGCTTGATCTGCATGCTGGTTTTGGTTGTTGCGAGTCTGTTATGTCCCTGTGGAAGAGAGAGGCCAACAGACTAGCCCTTCGAGTCCCTGCAAAAGTCCTTGGTTCAGGTGCAGGGCTAAATCCCTCTGACTCAGACAGGAGAGCAGCAGAACAGCAGGGAGGCAATTCAGCAAGGCAGCAGTCCAGCAGGACAACAGTCCAGCAGAGTGGCAGTTCTTTCAGAAGTACAGCAGTCCTTCTTCCTGACAGAGCCTTACCAGTCTCAGAAATGTACAGAAGAGTTGGTGCTTGAGGTCCAATATTTCTACCAGGTTTAAGCTAAACTCTTACTAACCCTGAAGAGGCATTGAAGCACTTTACAGCAAGCAGGGCCGGACTGGCCGTAGTGGGCACCGGGCAATCCCCCGGTGCACCGCACAGGTGGGGGGCCGGTTTTGGGCCCGTGGGGGGCGTTTTTGTTACAGAGCCGTTTTTGCAGTATAGCTGCATAATTGGCCCTGTAACAAAATCGACCGAAAAACCGGCCATGGCAAAGAGCTCGGCGGCACCCCCACGCCCCGGGGGGGGGGGGGGGGCAGCTGAGCACTTTGCCAGGGCCGGCTTTGGTTCCCAGTCCGGCTCTGACAGCACGTAGCATGCTACCGGGAGCCCAAAGTTAGTGGTCAGGCCATTAGTTATTGGGGTTAGTTTTGCAATCTAAAGGAAACCACTCCATACATTAGTTTCTTTGTGATAATTAGAGACTTAGGTGTGATCACTAGAAAAGGCTATGTGAAAGGCAAATGCCTGCTTGAATTAATAAATATTGTTATGTTTTCCAAAAAGAGCTTAAGGAAGACATGCTGAGATTTAGAATAGAAGAGGTAGGCAGAATGTAGAGGGGGAGGAAAGGTGCATTTAAAACACATAAAGGATGGAAGTACTTAAAAGATTAATTGACGGTCAATTTTTCATGGCGGATTAGGAAATATTGCTGGTAGAGATTGTTTGCATACAATTTGTGGATGTAAATCTATTGAAACCAACATTTTTGAATTCTGCTCTAAAAGAAAGTAGCTTTTACAATGTTTCTTAAAAGTACATTGGTGGTGGGACAGATACTTCCTGCCCTTAAAAAGGAAGCCCAGTGCTTGTCCCGACCCATTTCCAAATGACTGTCAAGCAGTACAACATTTAAGCACATCCAGTTATCCGTAATTACAATTTGAGACCACCATTGCACCACTGCATGCAGTGCATGCAATAATTTCAAATCCAGAAAGACCCCTATGTGTACCTAGTACAGCAGTATATTAAATAACATATTGTTCCTGATTATGTAAATCATTTCCACCACACATAAACTAAACATATAATATTAAATATATGTTAAGTAAACACCCATCAAATTAAAATATAACAGAGCCATTGATAAACACATTGCAACAAGCATTAATACATTTGGTGCATGTTTGTGACCATTTAATACCTGGTTCAGAAGGTGCACTACCCAGTGGCCACCTGAAAAGCACCCTCATAGAACACACCATGACCTGCAGATTAGATGTGTCTGAGCTTACCTTGACCCTCCAGCAATTATTGAGGTGTAAATCTCTTTTACGCTTGACATAATGTTAATATTGAAATGGAAATAACACTCTCTTTTAACTATACCAGGAACTTGATAACCACTATATTTATTATTATGTCATTGATTAGTCCCTTCAAATTAAATTAAGTTGGGAATAAATACCTGACATTTTTTGGGGTTAGGACAGTCAGGATGCAGTGTAGTTTTGAATATAACCACTCCTGTAATTCACAAGAAATGTTAAGTCGATACCAACGTGTATTCATTGATGCTGAAGATTCTTCACATAAGAGTTTGCTTCACCCCGTTAGCATTTCTTAGAAGTGTCCTCTTTAATCAAAATGAAAAATGGTCAGTTTCTATGTGGACGAAATGCTGAAGCAGAAATTCTCCATGTTTTATTGGATTGTGTTTTATATCTCTTTGCAACATTTATTTGTGCCCGTTTTTAGGCTGCGATATTTTTTAATGAAGCAGAGGAAATAAATGGTAAGCGTAATAGTTGTTATTGGAAAATGTTTAATAATGTTGAAGAAATTGTATCAATGATTGTAATATTTATTATGTATGTAATTGCAAAAACGGTGTGTTAAACCTTTTTAAACTGAAACTGATAGCCAATTTGTATCCACTGACACAGGATTTATCATCTGGAATGAACAAGTTTTAAGACAGAACGTCAATAAATTAAGAAAGCAGACTTTGTAGTACTTGCAGGTCCTCAATTTCTGACTCCCATCACCCCCTACTCATCACTCACAATATGATGCCATTGAGGAATACAACATATGAACACCACTCAAAAAGTTAATAAGACAGTCAGATGTACTGTCCAGTATGATTACATAGGATGTGAAAACTGCAGAAAGATGAATTAACCAACAGATGATGCTCCCAGTATTTAGGACAGGGAAGAGTAGGCAATGCATATTCTAAGGTAAGGTACACCTGGGGTCTCCTTTACCAAAAGATGTATAACCCACGTCAATCAGAGAACCCATGACAGCAAGATGATACTAGTCAAGACTGTCAAAGGGGCAGCTGTGACTGACAGTGATGCACTTAAAAAACAGTTATGTTATGTTAGCTAGGTGAAAAACTCCTATGCTGGAAAATAATCTAATACAATTTTTGGATGGTGGTGACAATGAATTTCAACAGCAGCCATTCCACGTTGAGTCCAGTTTCTGCCTTTTGCTGTTTTGTAATGTTTTTGTGCTTCTTATCTGGAGCAGTAGCTCCCAGAGTACATCATTGGCTGTGGGGAAGCCTAAATAGTGTGGCAGTTTGGCTGTTCAGTGACGGTGTGCAGCAGGGACCTGGGAATTATCATTGATAGCTATAAAGGCGGGGCTGTCGTTTATATGAGGCAACCTGCACGAGAGCACTTACATTCATGAACAGCGGGGCATAACCTTTTTAGGTACAACACTGTATGACAGCACTAAACTCCACAACATTTTCGGTTCTGCCTTTTCACAGACTCAGTTTTATTCTAAGCGTTCATGCTGAGCAGTTTGTTTTCAGTCTAACTACAGTCAGGGGCGGCTCCTCTATTATGGCAGAGGGCCGTCGCCCCTCCTGCTGCAAGCGTACATATTAATAAAATGGTAATAAATTCCATTTTATCAGGTGTGGCAGGCTCGTGCTGTTACAGCTCGAGGGCAATGGGAGGTGCTGATTAGTGAAATTGCACTATCACTTCAGCCGCCTGCCAGGGCGCATGTCAGATTGGCTGGCTGCCTACAGCCGCCCAATCTGATCTGCGCACTTCAGAGCCTGCAATTCCAGGGCTGAATACCAGCAGAGGGATTGCAGCCGCAGGCTCCCAGCCTTAAAATGAGCGCTGGGTTAGCCTGCTCCAACCAATCCTGAAGCTGTGCTGCATCTGTAGGATTGGTTGGGTTCGGGTTGTACAAGGGAGAAATTCGTTCTCTTTCCGCCTGAGTCTGCGCCGAGTAGAGAAGAGAGAGGCGGCAACCGGACCCTCCAGCAACATGTATATGATACGTTTTTCAGGCATTGCGCCCCACCATATTTAAATGTTGCAAGCCGCTACTGCAACTACTGTTCTTTCAGTATCCATTCTGTCTGTATGAGAGCAAGGACAATATTGTCTTGCCTTTTTCAGTGATATGACACATGCCGGTCCTAGAAAAGAGGGAACCTGGAAGTCTTTATCCAGTCATTAAATATATTGCATGGGTTTTATTTATCATGGATAAGAACCAAATAAGGGGTTATAGGGAGCCTAAGATGAAGGCAGTATTTGATATAGAGATGACAGAAAAATCAACATTATATATCAGGGTTTAAAAAAATTAGAATAGAAAAAGCTGTATTCATGTCCATTGTAATAATGTTTAAGTATTTCTTGATGATGTGGAACGATGGGTCCGTTTGGGCAGATCTTTCTATCTGAATTCCAAGGAGGGGTTATTTTAAAGGAGGGTTTTTCTTGAAGGATTGCACTTCGTACAAAGAGGACTGTTTTCATTCAGAGATGTTGCATACCACCAGAGACTGAGTTTATGTGCAAGATTCTTTGGTGTGTAGCATAGTACATAAATCCAGTCCCTGGTGGTCTGAAAGAAAACTCTCATCCTTTCTCGAAGTACAATGCTATAAGAAGAGGTCTACTTTAACATAACTTTTTTCTGGAATTCAGATGGAATGGGCTGCATGGTCATGTACAAATATGTGTACACCATATGTGAGGAGGAACAAATGCAACAAGGAAAGAATTAGAGTCATGTAGAACATTTTGGTATCTGATATAGGGCCAGCTGTCGAGGTGAACACAGACTTGAGGTATGCTAAACAACCGTTTGACAATCCTGTATACAGGGCATTTCCATGGTAAATGCAGGAGATGTGAAGTTTTTTTAGGTCAGACTTGCTGATGAAAGATCTAATATTAGCTGGCATCTAGTAAATGCTTACAATTTGTTTATATTGGAGTTTAAATGCAGTCTGGAGTCTAGAATGATCCCAAAGGATATGGAAGAGTTTACTGGAATTGGAAATACATCAATACATTTAGTTTATCAACATATTTATTTTGTAAATTAAGGGGATTGTTTAAGTGACATGCAGAAAAATTGTGTATTTTTTGGGTGTTGTTGAGTTTAGGTTAAATTGAGGCACCCAGGCTTTTTCCTCTATAAGACAAAGGCTGAGGTGTTAAGGTAACTTTTACTAATGATCTCCAGGCAAAGCTGCATGCTATCACCATAGTGGTGGGAGGAGATTTTAAGTTTATGTTGTTGATTGCTGAGTGATTCAGCATGTAGGATGCAGAAGAAGGGGGTAAGGATGACCCTTGAGGTACTCAGAATGGTGGTGCTGGCGTGGGTGATGAAAGTGTGACTGCAATTCCAAATCAGTGACATTTGTTTTCAAAGTATGATAAACGATTCAAGGACAGTGTCATCAGAACTCACTATTTCTCTTAGTATATGCAAAAACATGTCATGTCAAATACTGCTGATAAATCAAGTAATATAAGGAGGCCGAAGTCACCTTGGTCAATGAGCTGCAACCTATCATAAACAATCCTAAGAATCGTAGAATCCATATGATGGCTTGGACTGAATCCTGAATGAAAGACATATTAAGAATCATCAATTGTGGTAGTTTTGCAGCTGTCCATCAAGGCATTTCTCTAGTGACTTTGCCAAAAGAGGACACTTGTTATCTATCAGAAACTTTCTGGAAGCTCAGGATCAGCATCAGGGTTTTTAAAGGAAGGGTTGGCATGGCTTATCTTAAGAGCATCAGTTACTCAGTCGCGTAGTAAGAAGTTTATAATATGGACCCAGGGACAAACAACGGCTTCAGAACATTCTTGTGTGCGTCAAGCAGAAAAGTCTGAATCAAAACTGTAATGGTTTAGTATCTTTAGTCACCCTGTTGAGTCCATCTGGAGTGATGATAAAGCACCTTGCAATATGCTGATTAGTCCTCCCTAAACATTTTTGTTCTACTTCAGGCAACTTCTAGTGCCTAGAGACAATTTCGTGTTGTCTGCCATGTAACTTTCTTCATTCATTCCAGAAGACCTCACAACTTCTATTTGTTACAAATCCAGCAGCTAGAGACCTGTGAAAATTAAATCAACCCTCCCACATATCAAACATACTGCCTGTAATCTGTGTTAAAGATGTATGTCGCTCACAAGCTCACTTACTAAATCTGAAAAAATCTGTATCAGTTGTACACCCTTCCTTCCTCAAGGAAGCTCTTAATAATCCCTTTGCTCAGTATTCTTGCCTGTGTTGCCAGAACGATTCCTAAACACCTTTAATCTCTACTTGCTCCACGACTACACTTGCTAGCAAACCAAACACATGGGGTATCTGGATTTATACAAATAAAGTTAAATCAGGGACCATTCCAACAGGTAGAAAAGTGTTCTATAATTCCATGTCAAGTGAGGCACAGAGATTGTGCACCCAATGTGCACCCAATGTGTCATTGTACTGGTAGATGCAGGTGGTGAGCATTGACACATTAATCTGGGACGGAGGCTTGTTTTTCATCAGACTTTGACCAGAGCAAGATAATGTAAAGCATAAAATAAGAAAAACAGGAGAGGGGAAATAAAGGGGAATAAGTTAGAAAGGAGTGAAGAAAGAGAACCAACAAGAATAAGATACATAAAAGTGTAGGTTTTGGAAGAAAGGGAATGAAATTAGATTAAAACAAGCCACACTTTGTATCTGACATATTTACTATCCTGCAACAAAGAAGTTAATAAAGTTATTCTTGAAAGACAACTCGGCTACGTCTGGTAAGACACAACAATATGCGACTAGGATGAAAAATTCCAGAAAATGAAAAGGAACATGTTTTCTGCAAGATGTTAATTAATCCTTTCAAACACCTCTCAGAGAAAGATAAAAAGTAAAAACAGTGAAACTATTAAAAGGCCTTGAAGCTATAATGACAGTATTGTTTTACCTGGTAGGTGATGATACTACTGGGCATCCCAGCTAGTGGCTTAAATGAATAGACTTTTTCATCTTAATAGGAATCCTCTGTAAATAGTAACATATAAGCGCAAGGGGATGGCGGATATCTGAGGAGCATTTATGGAAATAAAGCAACTAACAATATACCATCGACCCATAGGGCGGTGTTATGGGAATAGAAAACCATGACAAATAAGGCAGAGTGAAAATTGGTCATCACTATGGAAACAGCACTACCACTGTGGGTTAGTGTCATTTTGAGAGACCTAGGTTACCTCAAAAGGTTTAGTAAAAAATGTGATTGGAATCTCTAAAGCGGCAAATGCTTGCAATTTGGTGGGCATGAATTTCTTTGAATTTGACCTCATTGATTATCAAGTGTTTCGTGTATACAACTTTGGCATGGTTTGAGAAATAATGAAAATAATGTAAAAGATGTCAATGAATGTTCCCTATTAGACAGTTGTCAAAAGCTCATCCAAAGGAAGGTAGCAAGCCTCAACCATATGACTATGATTGATAATGTCCCTGATGCATTAAAAAAATTGAAGAAAGAGGAGCACAATTTTAGTCAAGTCAAATCAATTCAGCTTCATTCGGTGTAAATAATACCACCATAAAAGCATTCTATTCAGAGGAAACAGTTACATTTACAGTTTTAAAGGCCTAAAAATATACAGTCAAAAGATAAAATCAACATTTCATAATCATACAGTATGTCGAGCTACAATACAATTTTAAATGAAATAAACAACAACAAAAAAAAAGTGCAAAAATGCAATCTGACCAATAGCAGGAAGATATAAAATAAAAGGGGTACGATCAACGATTTATAAGCATTCAGGTACGTAAAATGCAAGGTGTTCAAGTGTATACGAATAATTCTGTCTCCATATCTTCATACATAATGGAGAGCAAACACGATAGCCTTTGTCATACAAATATATAAAGTGCATAGTGCTATTGTGTGTACCACAACCACGTGCAGTCATCTGGTTTTGCTTACTGCAGTGCGCCAAGATGTGCATAGATCTTTCTTCTCCTTAATGCCAGTTGTATATACAAAACAACTGCATTCGTGATTTTCTGGTTTTCCAGGCTACATACAAAATTAAAAGCATGTTTATAATAAAAACGCTTCTTAGATAAAAACAGAGGTTTTAAAATGGATTTCCGGATATTTAGTCATTAGACAATTCAGATTCGGATAAAGCTCAGACTTATTCCATGGAGCCCGCCTCTCTTTAAAGGAGGCCCCCTCCTGGATCAGGGCCTCCTTTGAAGTGGTAGAAGCTTCTAGAGGTTTCCCTTTGAAGTAGACAGGTTTCCTGCCTCTCCAGCCCTGGCTCCAGACTAACTACGAGGGATATGCTGCCCTCCCATCCTGCCAGTGATGGCATATCCAGGGACACCTAAGCTTTGTATTGTGTGGGGCTATCTAGGAGAAATACACATAGCCCAGCTGTCAGACAGACCCAGACATGTGACCCAGATACATGCAAAACACACTAAATGGCTAACACGGGACAATGCCAGCTTTCTAAAAGTGGCATTTGCAGCATTGTAATTTAAAATCCGACGTAACCTTAAGAGAGGATTTTTCATTACAATTGCAAAGACACCAAACACAAACTTTTCCCCTGTTTCCATCTGGAAATTGCAGTTTATTAAATGTAATAAAGTAACACCAATGTTTTCCTATGAGCGAGATAGACCTTGCAGTAATGAAAAATCTTTTCACTACTAGGACATGCAAAACTTGAAAGTACATGTCCAACTTTTTAAATACACTGCACCCTGCCCTCTGGGCTGTTCAGGCCTTTCCATAGTGGTGACTTTTATGTATTAAAAAGGAAGGTTTAGGTCTGTGAAAAGGTTCAGTTTGAAATTGCACACACAGGCTGCAATTGCAGGTCTGACACATGTTTGAAAAGGCCACTCGAGTGGGTGGTACAATCAGTGCTGCAGGCCAACTAGTGGCACTTAATTTACAGGACCTAAGTACCGGTAGTAGCAATTTACTAAGGATTTACAGCCAAATTAAATGTGTCTTTTGGGAATAAGCTAATTCTACCAAGTGTTAAGGCAGCACATTCATCTAACTATGTTAGCAGTGGTAAATTGTGCAGAGTTCTAAAGCTAGCAGAAACAAAGTGAGCAAAACAGGAGGGTTGATGGCAAAACGTTGGGGGCAAACCACACCAAGGATGCCAGGGCTAGCAATACCCATATGCATCGGAAAGACCATTACCAAAGGTAAGTAATTTATTTACTTGGGAGCCTACACCCCAAGTGAAACCAGGGCAGGACCCTGTATGAGAGAATATCAATTAGAAATGGAATATTTGGCCATGGTGTTGCCCACCCAAATTGCGTTGTAAGGAAAGGCAGGAATGTATCAGAACCACAGTGGACAATGGGTTTAAAATTATCTGGAAGATGTGTGTTCTATAACGGGAGGAGTTGAACTGGAGTCGTGGTAAGAGGAATATGGGCATCTGTCAGCAGGTAATGATTAGAAAATATGGGGAAAACACCTATCCCTTGAAAATGTAATGAATAATACAATTTGCCTATTGACCCCCTTCCGCAGCCTATCAGTAGGGAAAGTGTATCACGCATAACATTTCAAGTGACAGGTGGCTTCGCCATATTCAATATTGTGTAGGCAAGTGTAATTGTAATGCTCTAGGGTGACTGGCTTTACAAGGCAAGGGACTTTTGGAAATTCTCTTGAAGCCCTGCACATCTCCAACTCCCAGTCAACTCCTATCCAATTGTGTCACTAATTGTCGCTCACTTTTTTCAGAGCTCCATCAAAAAAAGTCACAGATTTGCACTGCTCTACTCTCTTGCTGCTGAGTTTGCTATCTTTGTTCTTCCTGATCTTGGCTCAAATTATTCATTGGCGTTATCAAGGGATACAACGTCCATTGTTTATGAGGTTCTGTCTGGCACATTGTCAGACCCCAGAGACTGAAAGTTCAATCACTTAGGTCATAAGTAAAAAGAGAGATGTTTAGGTTTAAATGGCTGATTTCAAATTTATATTTCAGTTACAGAAATACATAATTATGGAAGGCAGTTTGAAAAATATTGAATGCACCAGAAGCAATACCAGAAAAAAAGAAATTTGCAGCATGAAAGCTTGCACCACTATGTATACAGTAAGGCAAGTACACCATGGCTCACCAAGCCCTATTACTAGTAACTTTCTGCATATGTCTTTGACCAGCCTGGACTATTTTTGAAACCTTAGATGGACTTATCCAACACCCACTAGGCCTGACCAGGTACGAGAAGACGATCTGACAGTGCTACAGATCAGTGCCCCAGGATCTTTCAGTGGGTGGGCAGAATCATGCAGACATTCAGTTGGATCTAATGAGGTTGGGTGGTGTAGTAGGCCAGGGCAGATCAGTAAAGACAAGCAGACGCCAGGGACAAGCAACATCCATGCTACAAACAATCACTGAAAGTGACACTGTGGCCTTTTCCAACACTGAGATGGTTTTCGTCATCCCTTCTTTACTTGTTTAGTGATACTTCTTTCATTCTATCACTACTCCTTCTTTGATTTGAATCACCTCCACCTCTCTCATTCTCACATAGATGTTTCAGCTTCTATTACCTGGCTTTATAAAATCTACACATTTTCCTCTTACTGGTCTAACTCCAGATTTAACTTTCATCTCACTAAACCTTGTTTAATCCCTCTGTCTTCTCTCTCTTTCATTTCTATGCATTACACCTACCCCACAGCAAATTGCCATCACTCCTTCCCATCTCATCTCTCCACTCATCCTGTCACCTCTCTGCCCCCTTTGTTAACTCGCTATCCAACTTGCACTAAATTGCTCCATCCCTTTCCCTCTGTTTGTCTCGTTCTAGCATTGTTCTCCTTCTTATGATCTCTCTCTCTCTCATGCGCTTTTTCCCATTCTTTGACGTTCCTCTTACCCTATCTATCCTTTAAGCCCATTGTTGATTCCATTCTCGTTCCATGTCCTTTGTTCTGTTCCTTTGTTGCCTCTAAGGTGCTGATTACGATGCTGTTAGGAAGGGCTCCGAATGGGATTCAGTATTGTCGAATCCGATTCGGAACCCTTGTTTCCTATTGAATTGGTAACCTTTCTGGACGACCGAGTATGATGCAAGGAAGCTGTCAGGGCTGTTCGAATCGGTTCTGAATAGGATTCAGGCAGCCTGAGTCATTCGGAGCCAAATCGTATAGCACAATGGAGACGGTTTCCGAACAAGTGAGTACGATGACCGATTTGGACAGCCGTTCCAAATAGGTTTGACCAAGACAAAACGGCTTTTAGAATTGGTATTTGGCGGCATGTTGCGGGCCCCCCTTCACCCAGAGGTGATCGAATGTGGCCTGTGGTTGTACTCAAGGGACCCCTTTTCCCAACCATGCACAATGTGGCAGGCACCATGGGGTGTCCTCCCCAGGGTGCAAGGTTTTCCCCACCCACCCCTTTTTCCAATTGGAGCCTGTGTTCTCATTCGGGACACAGGCTCCCATTGAAGTCAATCGGAGTCCAACCGAACCGAACATCAGAATCAGTCGGTAAGACTCCCCAAATATAAATCTTTCGGGAAGCATTCCGAACCCGATTTGGTGGGAATGCTCTTCTAACGACATTGTAATCGGCCCCTCAGTATGTATTTTCCTATCCCTGTGTTTTCCCTTTTTCTCTGCTTTCTCTACATCTTGCATTTCCTTTTTCTTATACTTTTTTTTATTCTTTTTATTTTTGCTTTCATCTTCTTTCTCCTTCTAATCTTTTTATCCCTGCTATCCTCTGCCTTATGGTTTTACTTCCCTTTTTCTTTCCCTCTCTATTTATCTCTCACATTTCCACCCTATTATTTTTCCATTCATCATTTCCATTCTCTCAGTTTCATCTCTTTCTATCTGTATTTACCTCACTCTCCCTCCTTACATTGTCCTGGATTCAGTGACTTTTTCCCTCACCATGTTGAGTCCTTTCCAGTCCAACGTCCCCAGACCCTCTGCACTGAAGGGTCAGTCTCTTCCCTAGATTATTTGTGGACTTTAGTGCTGAGATCAAAGCTAATATGGGGTACATAGATGTCAAATCCACACTTGCTGCAAGATGCAATAGCAAATGTTGCAATATTGTTAATAGCTATGGTAATGAGTTCTGCATAGACAGGGGAAGTACAGCAAGCAGCTCTCACAAACATAACAGGTGCTTTGTAAGTACTACAATTATTAGGCTCACACACCACAGGTGCTGGATAAGTACTTACACTACAAGTTTTACACAGCACAGGTACTGAATAAGTACTAGCATTACAAGCTTCACTCACAGCTTGTATTGCATAAGTACTAGCATTACAAGCTTCACACACCACAGATACTGTAATGACCTGAGTGCAAGGCTCCCTCAAACAAAGAGTGGTTATAGCACAGACATCAACAGACTCACACAGAGCAGATTTTCAATCCTCCATCACACAAAAAAGACAGCATGGAAAACAACCGTGTCTGATTCCTTCACAGAGTGAATAGGCACACCACAGACACCAGCAGAGTAAACTTCACTCACACTGAAAATGACACAGCATTGGCAGTAGCTGTAAAACTAATGTCGCACAACACATGCACAGCACAAAGCACTACTGGGCCAGCCTCCTTTACACAAAATAGATACAGCAGTGAAAAGCTCTTTCACAACACAGGTACCTCTTGGGCAGGAACTGTGTAGGACAACCTCACACTAGGCATGAAAACCATGGGCAACAGGTACAGATGCCTCCCACACCAAACAGGTAAAGCATCTCAACCAAGACTTCCTTGCAAAAAATATTAAACTGTGACACTGAGCACAGATAGTTCTGCATGCATCAGATGCTGTACGACCACAACTATAAGAAGGCATGTTTAAGGCCTTGTACTTGGAGCCAGTGTCAAAATCGGCCTAAAAGGCAATCAAGCAGGGCCCCATGGGCTGATCTTTTAGGTCGGTGTGTAGGCCGGTTTTTGGGATGTGTGTGGGCCTGCTGGGCTAATGTTTACTGTTAGTTTCCCTGATATTGAACAAGCATTGCCTGCAGCAAGCTCAACGCCAAGCAGTCTACCCTGATGTTGCAAAACATGTATACATGATGTCTTTATGAGTTCAATAATGACACAATTTACAAACATAGTCCAGTTTATTAAAACACTAATGGGGGCCACGTTCATTTTGGTGCCCGGCCTATTTCTGTCCTAGTCTGACAGTGGGTGGAGATGTGAGAACTTTCAAATATAGATTTTGTGCAATTTGACACATTGTTAGTGTTTGCAATGAACATTGTAAGGCGAACTAGAGCTGTCTTGGAGGAAAGTCGTTTGAGTGCCTCTCACCCGGCGATGACATTTAGCAGAGGAAATATAACTCACAGTTTGCAGGATCCATTCTGAGCTGAGAAAAAAGGTCAGCAAAGAACACCATGCTACAGGGCCTCCTGTCGCAGACACTAGGAGAACTTCTATCAGTGCAAAGGCATGCAGGAAGATCAAAGTGACACAGAGACTGAATGTCATTCTGCCAGAAACTCTCTAATCTGAGGGGAACTGTGCACCACCCCCACCTTGAAAGGGCCTCACAGATTCCCAGGCTACAGCCAGCTGTGAAGGGCAAATCCAAGCAGTCTTTCTACCTCCTCCAGCAGGCTCAGGGAAGCAGCTCAAGTCCTGTTTTTGTTTTAAATACCTTCGCTTTTACAACCTAAACTCAGGATCCTGGTGACCTGATCACGCCTATAACAGTTAATACCTAAAAGGCCACCTCACAGTGACAGTTCTTTTAATCTCTCTGAAAGATAGAATCCAGCAGCTCTACAAGGGGCACAGCCATCAGCTCAAAGGGTCTCCTCCCATGTTATGAAAAATGTTTTGTATTTCTAAACTTTCAAGCTCCTAGCAGTTCTGTGCCAGTGTGATATATACACAAAATAAAAAATAGAGAGGTTTAGATAGTGACACAGGAAATCAAGCTGAGTTTGAAGGACCTCACACCTCAGGATCAGGAGGTGAGGGCCCCCTTTGAATTGCCAGGCTTGTGAGGGTGTCTCTTACACCCCTGCTTCCACTCGCCTGTAAACGCATCAGTTGTCTGTAGAAATATATAAAATAAGAACTTGATTAGCTCTTACATTATAGTCATAATTATTTTGTGAGTATCTTTAAAGCATCCGAAATCCAGTTGTTTTATCTATCCATGGCAGCAAAATAGTGCACTATGGATAGTAAACAATGCATCTTAAATGTCCGAACATTGTGCTTGAATATTTGTTTCTGGGGGGTGAAGACAAATAGAAAGACCAAATGGCATTGCTTGCAGCAGTGCTAGGGCCTCAGGGATAGACAGATCCTTCTAATCAAATGCATTCTGTTTAACTGTAGGGAACTTAGTGTATATCTTAGCGGTAAGCATACACCATTGCAATGGTGACAGAGTATGCGTATAATGGTCTGTCTGCCCGATTTAGATCTGGGCAGACCAAAGGTTTAATCACTGTGGAAACCACTCCGTCTCCTCCATGTTTAAACCCCTCCGATAGGCCTATGGAGTAAGGTCTGTCAAAGGCAGACCTGTAATTCTTCCCACCTGATTTAGACGAATTAGAGGTCAGTTTCACCACCAGGAAAACCCTGGTGCTAAGAGGCAGTAAAAACTGCTAAATGCTCCTCTCCCCATGGAAAAGGACTTCAATGGTGAGGAGAGCATTGTCTTTTTTGGGGATTTTCTTTTTCAAAATAAAAAAATAATATTGTTTGGTACAGAACACCATCATGTTGATGGAGCCCTGTGCCAAACAGCACACAGCATTGACAGGAACCGCCATCACGGAAGTTCCTGGCAATGCTTTATAAGGGACAGTCAGCTTGGCTGTCATTTATAAATCTAGTGGGCAGTTCCTTCACCAGGGTGATAGAGTAATTTACTCGTCGCCCTGGTGGAACAACTGTCCATCTGCTAGGAAATAAACAAGGCCCTTAATTTCAAGTGCATGGAAAGCTAACCTTCAACAATGCATTTTTGAGTAGGCCCATGTTGATGAGAGTTTCAACTGGCCTGGAAGCAATGTGAATTAAAAAAAAAAGTTTCATCAACTTTCACTTTTACTTTGCTATTTCTGGGACAGCAAAGGTTTCTTTAATTCTTTATAAGCCCTGGCATTTGGAAATCCAGGGATTCAAACTGATTGCACTCAAGACTACCCTCTCACAAGCAAATGTCCATTGAGTTTGGGCAGTGAACCTTTCATTTTCCATGTGTAACTAATCAGAGCTTGCTTTCATATTTTGCCAAAGCCAAGTAAACATTGTTTGTCATTGAGAGGATTTTCATTCTGCTATTTAATCTGATGCATCTTTTGTTTCCAGATTTTTTTTCTCCAGTGTGTGCTAACTCTTTTGTTTGAACAGAGCTGTTTGAAATCCTTGCACCTTAGGTATCTGTGTCACCTATTATTACTTTGAAGATCTCCTCTAGGGAATCTAAAATATTCATTCACTGCTGGGGAAAATCACTTCTCACCTGAGCAAAGATTTTGGGCCTTATTTAGATCCCGGCGAATGGAATACTTTGTCACAAACATGACGGATATCCTGTCCATCATATTATGATGTCCTTAGGATATAATGGGAAATGTAATACAGCGGACGAGATCTCCGTCACATTTGTGACAGAGTAATCCTCTCTGCCAAAATCTAAATTAGGCCCTTTGTCTTTTTTGTTTGTTTTCTAATACACGCCTTCCCAGCCTGTATTTTGAGATTTGGTAATGCTCAGACAGCAGAGGTCTTGGAATTTTCTGAGCAAGATCTTTTCTTTCAAATAGAATTGATTATTGGTAATGGTCTATTTGCTACCTCTAAGGACTCCTATTATTACTATTTATTGTTTAATTATGATGCTTTATCATTTGCCACTTCTGATCACAACAGTGCAACATCACGTTGATTTGAGGTTGAAGGATGTTATCACTCATCATCAATACAACAGGAATATCAGGACAGTTTAGGAGTGGGTTCCTCTGTGTTCTTTGAATAAAAGTTGAGCATGTCAATGTGTACAAGTTAAACAAGACACAAACATGCAAGAAACAGGATACATACATGCAAGCCATCCTACGAACAGCTCACTCAGGAGTTAATGTTGCTGATGATTCTCTCTCAGGCCCTACTGAACTTGCTACAGCATGTATTGATGAAGGTTCATGATGGTGTGGAGAAAATTTATGTCATGAGTTCTGACCAAAGTATGGATAAACCGGAGTATAAGTTGAGAAGGGCATTATAGAGAGCAAATGTGCCTTTCTAGGAATGTTTATGCCAAGATATTGAAATGTGAAGACCAGATAATTAGATCTCACAAAGAAACTACTTGACTGAGTATACCTGGAGGGGATCATCACCATAGCTAGGAAACAGGCCCACAATATCCTGAGGGATTTATTGCTTGAAATGAGCAGAAAATGTGTGTGAGTACACACTACCACTCATCCAATGCGATCATGAAAATCGTTACTAGACATTGGCTTATCATGACCTCCAACCAATTGTCCTTTGACAACCCCCTCTTTTTGTTCAAAATAATAGAAGGATCAGGGATATTTTGGCCAGACCAGACCCAAAAGACATGAACCACCAAGACCCAATACACTGCGGAATCTCCCACCTATATCTGGCCACTGCACCATTTGTCCCCTGACTAAACACTGCAAGACTTTGAACCTGCATTTATCCAGCTCCTGGGAACAACGGACACACACCAACATTCATTCGGAGAAAGTGGTCTACCTTATCGAGTGTCTTTGCAGGTTATAATATATAGGTATGACGACCAGGAAAATAAAGTATAGGATTAGAGAACATAGCAGTACCATCTGTTGAAAGAAGGCATCCACAAGGCTAACAGCCCACAACCTTGAGAAAAGTCACAGTGAAAATGAGATGTACTGGACAATCATAGAGAAGATGCCACAGCACAAGCAGTCACAAATTCACTTCAGGAGAAAGAAAAAACATTGAGTGTACAAACTGAAGACACACAAGATCAGCCTCAATGAGGAGATTCCATGGAACCAATTGAATTCCTTCCACTATTAGGCACAGTAGATGGCGGAGTGGAATACCCTCTCACACATACTCCCCCCCACGGCTCTCCAGAAAGAAAGCAACCTATTCCTTTCATACCTCTAAAACATACAATACAGCCTGAAGTTTTCAGTTACCAACCTAGAGCTAGAGTACATATCCACCCCTCTACTCCTCCACTATATTATATCCACATAGTGATCCTTGTTCTGAGGTAATGTTCAGTATAACTTTTAGGACTACATAACTCAGAATTCCCCATATAAACCTTAGTTCTCTAAGAAATCTATTGATAACCTGTCCTCCTAGTTTTTCTGTCCAAACATGGTTTTCCAAATGTATTCAAGTATATACATTAACAAGACAAAACTATCTAAATAAATTGCCACCCTTCATGACATTCAGAGATAGCCTACATGACCTCCTGACTCATATTGTCTTTCTACATGACTGCAAATAGCAGACCTATATTAACACTAGCCCACCATAGGTGCACTAGTCTCACCATCTTCCTCCTTCCTTTTTGTTTAGTTTTTTTGTTATTCTTTATTTTCCACTTTTACCACTCTGAAAAGTGTTTTTAAAATATTTGTACCACAGCATCACATCATGCACATGCTCACTTGACCCTACATGCCCCCGTGGGAAACTCCATATTCCATTATTCCCCACATGCTTGTGACGTAGCAATGACGCTCAACGCCATCACATGAACAATGCGATCGTCCCCTTGAACCACCAGAGAGCATTTTTAAAGCCAGCAGGCACTAAGTTAGGTGATTTTGAGGCAAGTTACCCTTGATAACTTGAGTAGGGGACGTTGTCCCCTCGATTCTGGCTACTATACACCTTTCTTCATTTTTTCTCCATTACCACTTAGTTAAAGCTTGTTTGAACCTTTTTAATTCACTTTTCACCTCCCAGCGGTGTCTTAAAACAAAATCAGTGTGTGACTACAGGGGCATGCTCCCCCACCACTCTT
Source organism: Triturus cristatus (assembly GCF_964204655.1). Lineage (NCBI taxonomy): Eukaryota > Metazoa > Chordata > Amphibia > Caudata > Salamandridae > Triturus > Triturus cristatus. The sequence goes on along the minus strand of NC_140591.1, from coordinate 1,205,135,987 downwards.
CAAAATCCCGTAAACTGCAAGTGACAGTGTGGATGGAAGTGCTTGCACCTCGTATATGCTCTTCCGCATGTTATTTCACTAACAACGTATGGTTTGTGATTAAGGTGTGGCAAGTAAAGACCACAAATTGTGTGTAACCTACGATATGTGAAATTCAATGAGTGAAACACATGGTGTGTGACAGAGTAGGGTGGCTTACATGAGCTTGACACCAATTATAAAAATATACATGGTGTGTCACTAATCAGTTGATTGACACAATACCATCAAACATGTGCCCTGGGAAGCAGACAAGTACTACTTCCAGTTCCTCTTTACATAGTGGTTCCCACATAATGTGTACATTTATCGGTGATGTTAATGATGCATTGCTCTCTTTCTATTTTCAGTAACAGTGATCTTACAAAAAGGCAAGTAAAATTGCTCACCTTGCAAGCAATGTATCATTGCATGCTCTAAATACACATAGGAAAGTGTGAGTGTATGCAGTACCATGGCAATTAACACTGAAACGTCCTGATGAAAGTCGAGGACCAGAGAGGCCATAGAATGGGTGCTGAAACATGTTGATGGTCATGTTAGGGTCATAGGACCATTATATCCTAAACCCTCATCAATGTACGTTTTAATCTATACCCACCCACACCACCAATAAAAGGATACCTAGGTCTGGCTGTGGTATTTTTATTTTTTCTAGACACCCTGGTCACGAGAATATCAAAAGTTCTCCCTGGAACATGGTTAATCCCATCCTGGCTTTAAGGGCCAGGATGAGACCCAATGGTGAAGCATGCCACTACTAGAGTGGGTGAGGGTCTTATTAAAAGAGAAAAAGATGCATTTTTCTTCATTACCATTTGACTGGGCACCCATGTGGGATATAAATGACTCCAGATAGGCATGTTTGTTTTTGTGAGATAATTAGGTCTCCTATGAAAACTCTTCATATACTGTATAATTGGAAATGTGCTGTGAATGAAACAATAATTTACTTTACATCAGATGGTGTGTGTCAACATTTTCACAATAATATCACGTATCACTAATTCGGTTTTTAATCCTATTAAAGTTAAAAAGTGGAATAGCATGCAGAAACCACACTTTTCTCCCCTTTTACGCATTACAGGCATTGATGCTAGTACTGGATTTTTGTTGGTGCTAAAAGGCATGGATTTCCCTTGCCGTGAAATTCTATTTCCGCCTTCGAAATGCAGTAGTATCACTTTCCCTCAAATATCAACACCATGTTAAATCCGATTTACACACATTTAACACCATTTTGCGCCATTCTGATGGCCAGCCGGTAAAATAGCACAAACAGCTTTCCAGTGTGATAGAAAATCAATAGGCATTCAAAAAAATTATGTTTGTAAAAAGATAATACGCATACAATCCTGTAAGAGTTAGGATAGCAAATTCAAGCTGTTTGTGGACATATCTGTCTAAGAACTGTGCAAGCCTCTGATTCCCTTCCTTGTGTTGCGCCACATCTGCAGCTCCATGGATTAATGCGCTTCTGGAATGTAAAAAGGGAGGTACTCTTAGCGTGTCATTGTGATAGAAGAGATTTATGACATTTTGTGTGTCTTTGTTAGGGTACTCTATTTCTGACATCAGAGCCAACATGCGAAAATGCAATTACCAAGGCCCTCCGAAATATATTATCCATCACTTAGGATTATAATTATAGCAATAACAACATTACTCATAGTCATTTGTCCCAGGCAAGGCTAGACAAATGTGTTAACCTGCTGCAAGGTATACATTTCAAGGCTAATCAGTCTTAATAATGGCGACAAGAAAGAGCTAACTGGTAACAGGAACGCAACTTTTAATTTCCTGTGGTGAGCACAGCCGTACATTTAAGCAGACATTTAATTACAAAGTGGTGTTTTCTTAATGTTAAACGGCTCCTTTGCTTTTAAATGAAACTGGAAAATGTATATATGAATCACAGCAATGTACGGCTGAATTGTGGACTTGCACAAGCACCAAGTTCTGCATGTTTTTAGATTTATTTGATTTTGGAGCGCATCTTGACATGAAAAGAGAGCAGTTAGTTATTCCTAGCTACTGTTCGTCTGCCTAGGATCATGAATCTCTGAAAGCATTTCCTAGTATTTCTCACCTTGTTATGTATATAAATGTGCATATTGCATGTTAAGGTGCATTACATCAGCGGTGACAGGTGACTTAAGCAAGTGCTGAGGCTTAATTTGAGATGTTGCCATGTGTTAATATGTATCTTCTGCCAAAATCAAATTGATAAACAAAACTAAAAAAGGACAGTGGGTGGGGAGTACAAGTTGTTGTGACGTTCCTGTGACAAAAAGGATTACTTCAGAAGACAGAAATGAGTGAATGAACACCCATCTTACATTAGAAGTTATTTTCACATCATCAGAGGTCACCATATCTCAAAGATATCAGCAAAGTGTAGAAACTTTGCTAGATGATTTGGGTTGACTTGAAAACAAGTATCTGATTACATCACAACATTTGGTTATTCGCAATGATTTTGGGATGAATTAAAATGTGGCTCTGATTAATTCAACAAATATGACTGTTCCTGATGATCAGAGGATGACATTTGAGTATTTTACATGATTCTGGTGACTTGGAGATGATTTTAAAATGAGTTTTCACGAACGCTGCCATTTTATGTTTCACAAATGGTTTGCAGGTTACTTCAAGGGCATGTTCACCGTTTTGTTTTCATTTTAAGTTTGGGGATTGCCAAAACTTGTTGGTTTTTTACCATAATAATGTCTACAAAATACTTATTTATACGGTCTAAAATCCAACCCTCGTCATACATTTGTCTGTTGTTGTGTCTTTTACAGTTTGCTTCCATCCAGTACAGCACACAGCATTGGGCAATGGTTCAGTCCACTTCTGCTACAGGATAACTGCAGTGCGACTGATGACATTCTGCTCTTTCTCAATGACAAATCTGCACAAAAAAAAGTTTCCTTCATCACTGACAGGGACTACTATGGCAATGCAGCTCTCCCAAAAAATGTTTTACCAAAACCATGACAAAAAGCAAGCATTGGCCGAGACAAAATTCTTGTATCCAACACCAGAGATATTGGCTTTGCCAATGCTTGTTATTATAAAGGTTAAACCTCTTGGATGAATTAAAAACAATTTACATATCACTGCACAACAGATATCACTTAGTTATTGCAATAGTTTTTCATTGTGTGCAAATAAGCATATAATGTGCTTCAGGGAATTGTTTGTAAGATACCTCACATGTCAATGTTTTTACTGGCTTTTTAACTTTTAAGCCTTTTTCGTTGAAAATTAATGGCCTGTTTAAGATCTTGGTGGACAGGGTTACTCCGTCACAAATGTCACTGATATCCCATGCTCCAAATTACAATTCCATTATGTCTTATGGAGCTTGTCATACGGCGGACGCAATACCCGTCATGTTTGTGATGGAGATTCCCATCTGCCAAAATCGTAATCAGGCCCTAAGTGTTAAAGCTAGCAATACATTATATTAAATATGATGCAAACCAGACACATCAGGCATGGCCACTGAAATTAGGTTGTAATGAAGTTGTGCTGGAGGAATGGTAGAAGGTTTTTGGAGGACCTCATGTGAGAAATCAAGGCTCTGACCCGATATAGTCCACATTGCACTAAACACACTTCACAATTCACAATTTAACATACATGCAATTTTAAACATTTATATTCTTAACCAAGAAAAGTTTAAAAAAATAAACCATGGCCTAGTCTACATAAGTTAAGTGACTGTTAAGATCTTTAAGCGCCACATGAACAGTGTTTAATTTGAGCCTGTGGTTATTGGTGGAGGCCTCAGACACTCATCTGTGGGGACTAACACTTATTTTTCCTCTTCAGACATTTACCCAAAGCAAGAGAGGGAAATACACACAAAGGGTAAGGAAGGAAGAAGCAAAAGACTGAAAAAAAGTTACAGAAAGAGAAAGCAGGATACTGCAAGAATGAAATGAAGGGACAGGGAGTGTCTGTTTGTGGATTAACGAGGTTGGAGGTGGATTCAAGATTCAGCAGCCTAAGTATTGGGTGTGCTGACATTTAATAGCACTGAACAGGGGCTTCTGAGAAAAGCTTTGAGCACCAGCACCCATTCTTTTACAAATTAAGCACTGCAGAGGATAATGTAGAGCATAGAGCTGCACCGCAACAACAACAAAATGAACAAGGATGTAAATCTTGCCTTTCTTTTCTTTTCTTTAAAAAGCATTACATATACACAGTGAAGACAGCCAACGTGTTATCTTCATAGCAATGGACTTCTTCAGGGCAAATGTAATCACAGAAGATATTCAGCCAAGCGAAAGTGTCAAAATACAGATTCAAAAGAACCCCCCACGATAATGCTTCATCAAAATTCCCGGTTCGTGAATCGCAACCAATATCTGTCCTTGTCATCCAGGTCCAAAGCAAATATACACCGCAATGATAAATTCCCAAGTGGGATGATAAAGACAAGAGAAAGGCAGGGCCAATAAGCCCAAAATAAGCACTCCGATTGGTGCTGGGCGCAAAGAAAATGCAAGGACAGATATTGCTTGCGATTCACGAACCAGGAATATTGATGTAGATTATTATCATGGGGGATCTTTTGAATCAGTATTGTTATGCTATCTAGGCCTAGTGCCTGTAGGAGGGAATGGCCAAAAACATGTAAAGATTGTTGGGATTCTGATGCGAGTCTAAAAGGACAGTTTTTGTAAAATACCTTTTTTGGCTGATTCTGCTTTGTGCACCCACACAAATGACGTAGCATTTATATCGGGTGGCCTGGGGTAAGGCTGGGTAGTAGGAAATTTGTGCCAGCCCAACAATCCCACAAGTTTTCCACAAAGAAATGTGAGGAAGATGTGATTTCTTTTAGCCAAATTTGAGGGGGTTCTGTGTAACAAAATGTTGGGCTCTAGTTTTCAGAAATATCCTGATTTGGAAGGTTTCTCGTGATGGCTGCCGAGTCCGGGACCAAAAAAGCAGGTGACCCCCTAGCAGAACCAGGTCATTTTGTGATAGACAATTTTGATGTCCCCACAATCCATTTTGGGCCCTTCCCTGTAGTGGGCTCTTGGCCCAGCCACACTAGTGAGGTAGCATTTTTATCAGAAGACTATGTGGAATCCTGAGTGGTAGGAAATTGGTGCCGGCCTGGTGATCCCACAATTTTCCCACACAGAAATGTGAGGAAAACGTTATTTTTTTAACATCATTTGAGAGTTGCAGACGATTCTGTATAAGAAAACGTTGGGGATCCGTGCCAGTTACACCTACCTGGACTTTCCCCGTTGTCTAGTTTTCAGAAATGTCTGGGTTTGGTACGTATCCCAAGATGGTCACCAAACCTGGTACCAAAACGCAGGTGACCCCCTTGCAAAACCAGGTGGTTTTGTGATAGATCATTTTGATGTCCTCATAATTCGTTTTGGGCCCTTTCCTGTTGCAGGCACTTGGCTCACCCACACAAGTGAGCTGCCATTTTTATTGGGAGACCTGGCAGAATGCTGGGTGGTAGGAAATTTATGCCAGCTCAGTGATTGCACAACTTTCCCACACAGAAGTGTCAGGAAAGTGTGATTATTTAGCCTAATTTGAGGTGATTCTGGGTAGGAAAATGTTGGAGGATCCATTCACCTCAGTACCTACGTTTCAGAAACATCTGGGTTTGGAAGTTTCTTCTAGATGGCCGCCCGTGCCTGGGATGGAAAACACAGGGACTCCCTTGCAAAACCAGGATGTTTTGTGATATATAATTTTTGATGTCTCCACAATCTGTTTTGGGTCCTTCCCAGTCACAGGAACCTGGCCCACCCACATAAGTGAGACCTGGGGGAATGCTGGTTGGTAGAAAATGTGTGCTGGCCCAATGATCCTATAACTTTCCCACACAGAAATGTGAGGAGCATTTGATTTATTTTAGCAAAATTTGAGGTTTGCAGGGGATTTGGGGTAAGAAAACATTGGGGAATCCACACAAGCCACACCACCCTGGATTCTGCCAGGTGCATAGTTTTCAGAAATGTCTCAGTTTGGTACCTTTTCCTACATGGCCGCTGAGCCCAGGACCAAAAACACATGAGGGCCCCTTGCAAAACCAGGTCATTTTTTAAATAATTTTTATTATCTCCACAATACGTTTTGGGCCCTTTCCTGTCACGGGCACTTGGCACACCCACAAAAGTGATGTAGCATTTTTATCAGATACATGGGAGAACGCTGGGTGGTAGGACATTTGTGGTTTCTTTCTGAAGCTGGAAGAAAATGGCACAGTAATGCAAGGAAAATGTGTGATTTTAGTCACATTTTGAGGTTTGCAGGGCATTGCGTGTAAGAAAACGTATTGGTACCACAAGAGGCCCACTACCCTATTATCGCCTGGGTATCCAGTTTACAAAAAGATCTAGAGTTGGCAGGTTTTCCCTAGAGACAATGTACACCTTGGCAGAGAAAGACAGAAAAGACAAATATTACTGCACAACCATCTATTCCTCAAGTACACACACATACTGATTAGATTTGGCGCAAGTGTGACTCAAAGGTTCAAAATATACATTTTAATAACAAGAGATTTCACAAAAATGAAATACACTGTTATTAACTGAAAGGTCAAAAAACTGAACCAATGACTCAAAGCTTGTGAGCTCTAGCGCAGCAACAAGGCACCATCCGCTTTACAGGCCATTCACACACCTTTCATATGTGACACACAGAAGACCATTCACACCGCCAGCCACAGGCCCAGCATATTACAACACTCACATCAACTGACAACGTAGAGACAATGTGCACCATGGCACAGAAAGACAAATATTACTTCCCAACCATATATTCCTCAAGTACAAACACATACTGGTTGGATTTGGCATGAGGGTGAGTGGAGGTGCAGAAAGTACACACACATACTGATTAGATTTGGTGCAAGGGTGACTGAAAGGTTCAAAATGTATATTTTATTAACAAGAGATTTCACAAAAATTAAATACACTGTTAATAACTCAAAGGTAAAAAAACTGATCCAATGACTCACCGTTCATGAGCTGTACAGCCACGACAAGGCACCAACCCCTTTACAGGCCATTCACACACCCTTCATATATGACACACACAACACCATTCACACTGCCAGCCGTAGGCCCAACACATTACAGTACTCACATTAACAGACAGCACCATTCTAGGGCCCATCACTTTCATACGCCCACATGAGTGAAAAGGCAACTGGTGCTTGCTTAACAGTGTGTGAAGTAACCAGCAGCAAATCACTACACACACACTTCCAGCCAAATGCTAGCTCACACACACCACAAGCCAAACGTCTTCCATGCACACTGCCAGCCAAATGACAGTACACACACAACGCCAGCCAAGTGCCATTCCACGCACACCGCATCACATTTTTTTAAACAAAAAATAAAACACAAACTGACAAAAAAGGGGTCTCTAGTTGGCAGTGGTCTGAACCCTGTCCAAGTAGGGACCCTCCCTTCTAGTAAGGGTAAGGGAGTTATTCACCCAAGATAACCCTGCTCACCCCATTGATAGATTGGCACACGCAGTCAAGCCTATCTCAGATGCAATGTGTAAAGCATTTGTACATAATACATACAGTAACACAGCGAGGACACTAAAAAAGGACACCATACCAGTTTAGAGAAATAAAGTATCTTTATCTAAACCAAATAATCAAAAATCCAACATACACAAATCAAAAAATGACTTTCAAGCAATTCTGTCCATAGGGAACTTTGGATGCGTAATTTTTACACAAAGTACCTCAAATGCATAAAAATCCACAAGGCAAAACAGCCACATATGAGGGAAGCATCAGAAACAAAGTGATGCATCAGTTCCTGAGTCCTTGTTGAGGCAATGCAACAATTCTGCTGCACGCAGGAAAAGAGATGGACTGTAGGGAGAAGTGATGCGTCCATTCCAAGATGGTTCTGGTCGGCGGGTGTGCGCCAGAGGTGCGTGGCACACAGGTGTGATGCATGGAAATCTAGGAAGCACTGGAGATTGATGCGGTGGCGGCAAACAGGTGCTGCATCAGGTTCTTCAGCTGCAGTCCCACAATGTGTCGATCTTGGCAGTCACGCAGGAGGGCCTGCATCGAAGTTGGTGCCGCGGTCTCAGTCTTCAGAGATGGAGCACAGGATTAGGCATGCAGCGGTTTTTCTGGCCTCAGGCAGGTGCTGCGTCAATTTTCTCAGCCGAACAGTAAGGGTGCATGGAAATTCCTCCTATACAGAGGTGCTGTATTGGGAAAACAAATGCAAAAAGACTGGGGGTGCGTGTCTGAAAAGTTTCAGCGCTCCCTCCATCATCTCTTTGAATAAGCACACAATTTAAAAACCAACTTTACTAAAAGATCTCTTAGTAAACTCTGAGCTCAGAGAGTCCAAACTCCAAATATCTATCTTTTCTCAATTGAAAGATGCACTTGTATGATGTTACAAGGCAGCTCCAATGATAACCAAAGGAAGAGACATCCTTTCAATAGAGAAAAACGAAATGGGCAGTAAAACACACCAGCACATGTCCTACTTTTCACATAAACTGCACCCTGCCCATGGGGGCCCCTTGGGCTTACCTTAGGGGTGCCTTACATCTAGTAAAATGGAAGGTTAAGGCCTGGCAAGTGGGTGCAGTGGCAAGGTCGACTTGGCAGTTTAAAACTGTACTCTCAGACACTGCAATGGCAGGCATGAGACAAGTTTACAGGGATACTCATGTGGGTTGCACAATCAGTTTTGCAGGCCCACTAGTAGCATTTGATTTACAGCCCTAGGCCTACATAGTGCACTTTACCAGGGTCTTACCAGTAAATCAAATATGACAATCATGGAGAACCAATCAGAATCACAATTTGCGATGGGAGTGCTCAATCTCTTATGAAAACACAATGAATGCACTTTTTACTTTACGACCAGGTTACTGCTATTGCAAATTTTCATATGGATAACATTCTTAAGCAAGAGATATTTTGGGATTTTTATAAATCACCATCATTCCTCTGCAGAATATTTCAGAGATCAGTGTTGCACTGAAGTCTATTCACATGGCTATGACACAGATAACATTTTTATTATCCCCTGGAGTGTGTGGGCAGTGAGCCATCAGTGACTGACTTACTGTAACACACAACAGAATAATCCCAAAGACAAATACTTCGAAAGCGTCTAACTATCTTCCAATGATGAAAGAGGAGCTTCTGTCCTGCATCCCTAGTCCTGTGTGATGCATGCTGTCTTCTTTAAAGTTAGCTGTGCTGTCTGGCGTTGAAAGGTGACTGCCATGTTATTTCCTCCCCTGCTTCAGGATGCAGTAGTATTTAATTGAAGGAAGGCAAACTTGGCACAGCAAATTGATACATTATACCTGACTGGCAGATCCATTAGGTAGATATTATGGCTCAACTGCACGCTTCACTGCTTCCAGCGATGAAAATATTGGCCAACAAAAATGTATTAAAAATGTATTTTGAGGGAGCAAAAAAATGCGATTTGTTTAAATTTGACAAAAATGTTTTATGGAGGAAAGGACATTTCTATTTGATCTAACTGACAGGGCTATTCAGTAGCAGCATGCGCGCTTGCGGTAACATGTAAGGTAGAAAATGCAAGGAAATCCTTCCAAAACCCTGAAGGGGCCTGCGAGCAAAAGTGCTTTAAATGTCTGTAGAAGTAAGGATCACTGCTGCAGTAAATAAATAAAAACTTCAAATCCTGTAAATAGGATAAAAAAGGATATGTAGTAGTAGTATTGTATTACTTAAAATGCAAACAGGATTCAGAGGTATCTTGAGGTTAGGCTGTGCTGTAGAGATCTGTCTTTAACTCGGAAGGTTCAGGCCAGATTCAATGTGGTCATTTTAGGTTTTCATTCTACCAGGTACACTGGTGTTTAATATGTTTTTTTTGTTTTCTTTGTTGAGGTTAATAAAAACCAATTTACAAATTTAAATGTATGGAAAATATTTTTTAAAATACCATTTATTGTTAGTAATCTATTCCATATAAACATAAGAAGACGAATAGAATCTCAGGACCTACGTAAAAAAACACAACCTAAAAACCATATTAAACCATGTGCAGTGCATCAATTTAACAATTACAAATTAGTCTGGTAACAAAAGTACCTTTTGTGTAAGGTAAGGGTCACCAATCTTTTGTGAGCAAAGAGAGACATGACAGTGCCAATACAAATGTACAAGTGGTGAGCAACAAATGAACCACAACAAAAAAGTGTGGCTCAATGTGCTATAAAATGACTGAAACATGAATTAGTATGCTAACGAAAACTGTGCACCAAAGAATTCTTAGTACATGTGTATGTTCCGTGTTGCATAGACATTTGCACTGATGTGTTCACCAATTGACCAAAGCAAATGTTTTTTGCACCACTTATTTGATTAAAATACCATTTTGTGCCTATCAGGCGAAGTAGATGATGGTGCAAAATTGGATTGTCATCAGTGAAAACTATATGATACAGACATGCTAGTGCAGAACAGTAAGAATTCCAGTGCTAGCTAAATACTATGCCTCCAGCACTACTATTGTATCTGATAAGTTTACTCTGAATATTACATGTTAATTTTATAGTCAATCTTTCTCATATGCAGTTTGAGAAAACATGGCTATGAAGCTGACAAGGTATAACTAAAGTTTGCAAAACGTCAATAACACATTATAGGTGGACACGTTAAAATGAAGGATACTATATAACGGTGCATTATATGAATTATATGGTAAAGACTAGGAAAAAAATGTAAGCGAATAAATCGACATATATGACCTATTTTGAAAATGTTCTGTCATCATATTATTTATAAGTTGGGTGACTGGGTGACTGCACAAAAGAAATAAAAGCCTTGAAGTTCAGTTTATTAATCTAATGAAGCTAACATAGCACTCTTCATTAATTTCATAATCAGTATTTATGGAGTTTCTATTTCATCTTTGTTTTACGTAATGACCCTATTCGTTTAAGCTCTGATCTAGGCATGCCGGTTTCCACTGCCCATTAGTATTGTTTAGAAGAGTAGACATGTCACTGTTTGAAAAATGAGTGTTATTAGGAGAGTTCATGGACTGCTCTGAATAGGGGGCTATAAAATTAAATCATGTATGCAGGTTGGCCTGCCATTTATATTCCTCACGGGTCTCTGCGAAACAGCTCAGATTGCTTTGGTTTAAGCTGAAAAACTTTTCATTAACTGCAAAAGCATATCGCCCTGCCATGATATGATGATTTGAATGTGCAATGGACAAACAGAGATATAACAATGTTTGAGAAAACCACTCAGAGGCCTTAGGTCTATAGATGTAATTATAGCTTGCCCTAACCTAATTGAAGAACAGATTAAAAATATTCTACTCAGTAAGAAAGCACATTCTTGGGCAATGGGCTGTACTACTTCCAGATTTAATCCTCCTACCCTGGGAGTAGTATAGAACAACAAGAGAGCAGTGACCAGTATTGCCAGCATCCCAAAGTTAAGTTGCTACTCTGTACTGAAGAAGGACCAATATACTAATGCATGTCTAGACATACAGAGCACTGGCTGCACCGACAGAGGTAAATACTAAAGAATTTCAACTAAAGTGAGCGTTACCATGCAATGCATTCACCACAAGACATCTGGGCTATTTGTGTGCTGGTATACCAGGCAGTGTGCTGCCTCCCCCTTTATGAACATTTGGAACATCCTCCTATTTCATCAGAGATACAATGATATGGATTGCATGTTTATGTTTTCTGGACAGGTGGTATTGATTATTTTGCTACAGTGACCATACAAAGTGGAGCATAGGCAAACACTCACAGACACACACACACACATACATACATTTCACATGTGTCCTTGGACTCATTCCTGAAAAATATCCTAAAGAGTTAACAAGGTTAATCAATCAACCTGTTTATTACTATAGCAAGCACAGAATGTCTCTCACACTCCTGCCACATCACCCTTTCTCTTACACATACATAACACTGCCAAACACAGATTGCTCTTAGATGTATGAGAACATCATGGTGATGGTTGTGATGGTGGTAACAGTAGCAGTCATAGTGGTGGCATTATTAGTAGTGGTATTGGTGGTGACAGTAATATTGAGGTACCTGTGGCTGTAATGGTTATGGTAGTACCAGTGGTGCTGATGGTGGCGATAGTACTAATACCTGTAGTGGTGATGGTGGTGATAGTTATGATACTGGCAGTTGTGGTGATGGCTGTGTTTTTGTGAGGAAGGTGGAAATAGTGGTGGTAGTGATAGTGGCATTAGAGTGATTTATGATAGTTGTGGTAGTAGTGTGATGATATACTGGTTGTAGTTGTTTGGGTAATACTGATGGTGATCTTAGTTATATCTGTAGTGATAGTGGTGCTAGGGGCGGTGATGGTGGTAGAAGTAGTAGGGGTAATAGTGTGTGTCAGTCATAGTGGTTATAGTGGTCATTATGGTGATAGTAATGATAGTGGTGATGATTTTGTTGATAGTGGGGCGGTGGTGATGGTAATGGGTATGGTTGCGATAGTTGTGGTGCTAATAGTGGTTACAGTGGTGATAGTTGCAGTAAATTTGATAATGGCACTGATGGTGGAATGATAATAGTGGTAATGATAGTAGTAATGGTCATGGTTATGAGAATGGTTGTGGCAATGGAGATGGTAACTGTGGTGATGGTAATGTTGGCAGTAATGGTGGAGGGGTAGTGTTGGCATGAGTGGTGGTGAGGGAGGAGCCATCTCCCATCATGGCTGCTCGGAGCCGTTGCTCCGTTGCGAACCCTCTTCCCAGCCTTCTGAACGGCGTTTTCCCGCTTTGCCCAACCTTCCTTGACCAGTTTCTGCAACCGGAATATATAAGCGGATATAAGCGGTGTACGCGGAGTCAAATTGCACCCTTCTCCAATCGACCAGCATTGAATTATCTGCCGCGACGTCCCTCCCTTCGAGCAAGCAAAGATGGTGTCCGGGGAGTTGCAAATAAGTGACTGTTGCTGATTTAAATGCACTGTAAGGCCATTGACTACCGCTCCAACCCTGCATTCAACTCCTCCACCCCTCGACCCTATCTTCAAAGTGCCTGCTGCCCCCACTAGAGTGAGATAGCCGCCCTTGACCCTTCTCGTGTAACCGCTCTGCCATCTACGCATGACTGCTGCTTGAGAGGGAGGGACAAGTGAGCACAACAGGCAGTGTTCTCCGAAGTCCACCTCTGAGGTGGTGAGTGGGGGAGCGGAATCAAAACAGCCATATCCGATCCCAATACAGGCTTGTTGACCTGCCTGAGACTTTTTAAATCCCCTATAATTTTTCGACGAATACTCTCATATTTACTCATTGAGCCTGACCCTAAAATGGCGCCCGCCATAGTATTTTCGCTGGTGAGGGTAGATGTCCCTTCTGCCAAGAGGGTCCTGATGTTCATCCAGGATTAATGGCATAGCGAATTTAACTAACCCTAGAACTTGTGGCAACTAGAACTAGCAACGGAGTCATGGAGACTAATAGACTTGACGTGCCTGACTTTAAGATGGCTTCCAAACCACATTCCTTCTCCTATCCTGCCATCCTCGCCAGCTCCTACCACCCATCTTTGGATTCTAGACTTTTGATCACCTCCTGATCCTCACTCTATTCTGGCAGAGCCCGAAATGCATACATGGCCGATTGCCGGTGGAGCTGCTCCGACAGTAATAGGGGAGATTGGCTCTGGCACACCACTATGACCGTCACCTACCCAGCCGAACTTCGGACATTTGTCTTGTCTTCTTCCCTGCTGCTGCCTCCTTCCTGTGGATTTCCAGCTTTCCCTAGTCTTTCTGATCCTGGTATTCGTGTTAGTTAATTTACTCCTGTATTGTATATTTATTCACGTAGGGCCATATGTATCAATGTTAGGTTTTGCGATTCTCAAATAGCGAATTTTTGAAAATCGCTATTTGAGAATTGAAAAACGCTATGTATGTAAGATTTGCAATACATTTTGCGAATCCTACATATTCCTTAATTGCGAATTGCAAATTGCAATTTACAATTATGGAATACCTCCCCATTCATTCCTATGGGCCTAGAAGCCCATAGGAATGAATGGGAAGACATTCTCAATTTGCGATTCTCAATTAGTGAATCGCAAATTGAGAATGCAATTTCAAGTGTGCCAGGGTGTCAAAAGCAGGGCCGGACTGGGAACCAAAACCGGCCCTGGCCAGGGCTCGGCTGGCCCCCCCCAGGGCTTGGGGGTGCCGCCTAGATCTTTTCCAGGGCCGGTTTTCGGCCGATTTTGTTACAGGTCCGATTTTGAAGCTATGCTGCAAAAACGGCCCTGTAACAAAAACGGCCCCTAGGGGCACAAAACCGGCCCCCACCCGTGCGGTGCACCGGGGGATTGCCCGGTGCCCACTACGGCCAGTCCGGCCCTGGTCAAAAGGACACCCTGTTGCACCCCTGAAATGAGCATGGGTGCACATGTGGCTCACATACATGCCCTAAGGGCATGTGTGTGCCCCACATGCCACTTTGAAAAATGCAAAAATTTGCATTTTTAAAAGAAATCGCAAATTACCACCAACCTGTAGTTGTTGGTAATTTGCGATTCCTTATGCCATATTCGCACAACTTGGGTGCCTCATACATTCCATTTAAGGAATTGCAAATTGCGATTCCTTAATGCATTCGCAAAATAAGGAATCGCAAATTTTGCGATTCCTTATTTTGCAAGGCAGATTTTGTTTTTTGTTTTATAGATACCATTAAGCCTAATTGCGATCGCAAATGCCGAAATTCTGCGAATTTCGGCATTTGCGATCGCAATTTTGAATGATACATATGGCCCGTAATCCTAAATATATTTTCAACAGTGGCACAGCAGAATGCATCTATTTTACTCTCATCTTTCATTTACTCTTTCTTGTTCCTTGATTTCTTTACAATCCTTTATATTCTTAATGCCATCATCTCTCTTCTGGTTTTATCTGACTCTTGTGTATGCTCCCCTTCTTTTCCCATTATATTTCTAATGTTCAATCGGTTTTATTTTCCCTTCTTGATATTTCTAATTCCCTTTTCTTTCTTTGTTTCTTTTTTATTTTTCTTTCTTTATTTCTTTCTCCATCTGTATTCCATTCCTAATATATTTCAATCAGTTTTATTTTCCCTTCTTAATATTTCTAATTTCCTTTTCTTTCTTTGTTTTTTTCTTTCTTTCTTTCTTTCTTTCTTTCTTTCTTTCTTTCTTTCTTTCTTTCTTTCTTTCTTTCTTTCTTTCTCATTTGTTTTATTTTTCTTTCTTTCTTCATCCATCTGTGTAACCAACCTCTGTGATCTCATGCTATCATGTACATTTTTCAATAACTGCACTTTTCTTTAAATATCTGTACTGAAACAACCTAGAAAAAACATATTACTACCGTATGAACAACAAGCACACATCCATATGAGCACAATTGCTAGTGGATGTATGTTCAATATCAGAGGGGGTAACATTTATATCACACCTATCCACTTCATGAGATGAGTGAATCCTTATATTTTGAAATTGAAAAGTTGTAAAAAACTGTAGATTGTTGAATTGATTCTGGCGCTGCCTCAGGTACTCTCCTTTGTCATTAATAGAGTGAAAAGTCAATATACCTTGTAAGGGTTAAGGAACTTCATAGATTTTCTAAGTGCTGAACTACTTCACGTCAATATTGGCCTTTCACCAAAGGAAATTGCAGAACAGATGCTAAAGGTTTTCTGAAAATGTGTACTGCCTTAACCCTTTTAAAAAGGACTTTGGAAATGTTACAAAAGGCATGGGGCAGAGGTATCAATGTAATCATGTGCACAACTACGTTCTACACAAAGAAGTAAGTTCAAAATGGTGCATCATTTAGAAATAGAAAAAATCAAAATGCAAAATCCTTATCGTTGGAAAGAGGTGTTCTCTGTAAACGATTTCCTTCTTAATAACAATAAACTCCAATAGAGAATAGGTTTTACTATCTTGTCCTGTGCCATAAAAGCTGATTGACATGGTCAGCATAAATCACTGATAATACACCTGTCCTAATCAACACTTCTCGTGTATTGTTGGCATATAGTGTCAAGATTTATAAGGAACCGTTCTGATGAAAAGTTGAGCTGGGCCTTTACATGGGGGAGGATAATTATGTTTGCTCCAACTTGAAACAATTTAGCCACCCACAGAAAGATTTTCTCAGGAAAATGAGTAATATAGCTAAATCTACCCAGCCACACGTGTAATGACTCCAACAGATGTGGGTCATATTTTCTCGATTTAACCTGGTTTATTCTGATCTATGGTGTGGACAGGGAGTGAGGCATTTCCCTATCGGGCAATGGGAACTACTTTCATCTTGTAATCTATGGTCAGATGTGTGAAGCACGGGTCAAAACCAGTGTGGGTTTCTTTCCCACCAACTGGTTTGTGATGGAGCTTCACTTCACAATGCGACTGATGTGCTAATCAGATGCAATGCAAAATGTCCATTTACAGGAGATCTCAAAACCTCCTACCTTGCTAATACTTGTGTGGTAGGAGGCATTTTGTAAGCCTAAGCGAATGCCTGCAAATGCAAGAATGCAACCTGTAAGGGACAGTAGATCTTTTTTTTCAAAGTTGAATGGGACCATTAAAGGGACAGGGTATACTGTAAAACAAGCCACATGAAAGGAATGACATCAGAGGGAGCATGCTGTGGTCCTAGCAAGGCAGGTTCCACTTTGCAAATTAGTTGTCCCCTATGTCAACGATCAATAATCTTTCATTGTTTGTGTCTGCAGTTGTGTTCAGAAATCATTGATACATAGAAATTTGGCTAACAAGAGGGAAGGGTCCCTTACACGCCCCTAATTTTTGAAAATCTGAATAGACTGAGAATTTGAAAAAACATTTAGGTTCATAATTTGAGTTTTGTACATTGCAACGCCTGCTTTTGCTCTTTCAAAGCGTGTGAGTTTTGTGAATTACAGACTTTGCAAGGACAGCAACTACTTGTAAAACAGGACATGTTTTGAGTACCTTAGGTTTCTCCTATATTCAGATGCTGTTAGAATTAGTTCTTAATGTTGTGATGTCTGACCCTGATAGTAATACACTTCACCACCAGAGCTTTACTAGAACATGGACTATAGGAAATCATGTTTATGGCGAGCGAAATGCACTCCCCTCGTTAATGTCAAATTCACGCATCTTCAAAGAAATATTGGCTAATGCTTATTGGCCTTAAAAGTGACTTCTAGGAAGGAGGCATTTGGGCCACATTTAAAGTTTAGCAAACGGCCTGCTAATGAACTTGTTCTACAGAGTTTATGGTTTCCATTCTCTAATGGAGAACCACACACCAAATTGAGTGATCTCCCACCAACAGTCAATAGAGCCGCTGCTGTGTCTAAAATTGAAGGCACAGAGACTTTGAAGAGAGGACCCTATGTTTGATGTGATTGCTAGGCACAGTTTTTTTTTCTGAAAACAAACTTCTTAAGCCACATTTATTTTTTTCCAAAAACAAAAATAATTGAACTGATGAGCAGAGTGTAGTGTGTTCTATGAATCTGGGCCCACTGCCAGAACAATGTATCCCCCTGTAGGATTATAATTTCAGTGCAAGTTTCTGTTATGTCTTAGGGACCATTGTCTTTCTCCTGGTCAAACCATTCACATTAATAGATAAAGGCTTAATTGTCCTGTAATTAATTGCCTTTAAATGGGCTGTTAGAAATTCTGTGACTACATACACTGCTCCTAAAACCTCCACAATGTGCCAAGTCCCAATTACCACTATGTAAATAACTGTTCCTTGGCATCACCATGGCTGATGTCAAATGTTTTCCAAGGATGTGTTCATAGTGACATCACGGAAGACAGCAAACATTTATTGACTCTTGTCACTTGCAATATAAAGATATACACATTGTTGGTACATAATCAAGCACAGTGGTTTGCTGTACATGGCCCCTTGTAAAATTTCCTGGCTTTTCTCAGCTGTTCTCATGAACAAACAACGTAAAGGGTGATGAGATTTATCATCAGGCAGCCATAAAAATACAAAAGAACGTGGCGTGTACCATCAACCTTCTTCAAATGTCACACATTACCTCATTTACAGAAAATATTCAGCCTTCTTCCACCCAGTACACCACTATCAATGAACATCACTTCAACCAGGGAAACGTGAAAATACTCCCTAGTGTTAGGCAATCCTCTCCCATTTCTGTCAATGTCCTACTCATTCTAAAAATTATACCAGGCCTCCTGCCTGCTCCCTCCTCACATAGCATTATATTTCCTTTTGCAGGCACTGTTTTGTAACTCCACTGTATACTCAATTTTGTTGTTTAGTGGTATAACGTCACAACGGTTAACAATCACATACATCGCATGACTGAATGGGCAAACCGTAATGATAATTGCCATGTTTTCAATGGGCACACTAATAGGGCCTTATTCAAAAAGGTAATCTTACACTTTTGGTGTAGGTTCACTATTTTTTTTGCTATTCACAAACGGCGAGTTTTGTGGGTACTATTTTTAAGACTACAGAGACAAGATCTAAACTTTTAATGGGCGGAGTTCTCCACAGTCGTAAAGAGACTACATGTAAAACCACACTTGGAGGGCCTAATTCACAAAGGTACTTATGTGTAGTAAATTTACGAGTGCAGGGTGTCCACACTTGTGGCGGAGTCTCCTCACTCATGGTGGAATCACCGCACAGAGCACTGCAAAGAGTGCGCCATGCGGCGAGTCTGCACTGAATACAGAGTTTCCACCATGAGGTTGAAGACTCTACCAAGAGTGCAGAGACTTAGCACTTGTAACTTTCCTGCATGTAAGTACCTTTGCAAACATGGCCTGTAATTTGTGAATAACAAAAAAAATTGTAAACTTACACCAAAAGTGTAAGTCTTCCTTTGTGAAAAAAGGCCAGCAAATGTATATCATGCCTAGATAATACCATTCAGCCTGTATAAATACTAATATGTAACCCAGTGCTGGACTGGGCCCTTCCTGCAGGGTCATCCCCAGACTTTTTGCCTTCACTCCTCCTATTTTTTAGGTGTGGGCAAAAATTTCAGCTCTGGCGATGGAGCTGGCAGAGATGTGGACACTCTGTGTTACGCATGTAACCCGGAGTTCCGGCCAAAGTTCACCAACTGCCACGTGGCAGAGGTTTTTCTCACTCGCGGGTTACCAATGATAAGTTGGTGGGTGCGAGTGAGAATTGCCATTCCCCAGCATGATTTTCAGGTGCTAGAAGATTTTCCCAACTCGGGTGGTCGTGACCATTCGTGGTGAGAAAGCCACCACTCAAGTACAAAATCTACTTTTGTGGAAGCAAAACCAACTTAAGAAGCAGCGCCCTCTAGCACGCCACGTGGTGCCACTCATGCTGACTTTTCAGTGCAGAACAAGCTCCAGGTGCTAAAAACCAGTGCCAGCAGAACAACGTGCCGATTTCTCTTCATTCAGTGAACTCCGCGGAATTTCATGGAGTTTTCCTGTAACTCCCGAAAAGTGGAACTCTGTGAGTTCTGTCCACCCTTACTATTTTTGCTGAATTCGTTTCTGTTGGCCTCATGATTCTGTGCACTTCACCACTGGTAACCAGTGCTAAAATGCTTGTGCTCTCCCCTTAAAACATGTTAGATTGGCTTATCTCCAATTGGCATATTTAATCATCTTGTAAACCCCCTGTAAAGTGGAACTACCTGTGCTCAGGGCCTGCAAATTAAATGCTACAAGTGGGCCTGCAGTGCTGGTTGTGCCACCCACTTAAGAAGCACTTTAAGCATGTCTCGGGTCTGCCACTACAGCCTGTGGGTGCAGTTTGAGCTGGCACTTTGACCTGGCCCAATACACTTTTTGACAGGTTGAACCTTACTTTTTAATACATGTCCAGGTAGTGAAAAACTCTTAAATGTGTTTTTCACTATTGCAAGGCCCACCTCTCCAGCAGGATAAAATTGGAGTTACCTTATAGCATTTCATTTTATAAGTGTAATTTCCAAATGAGAACAGGGAACCAGTTCATGTTTAATGTCTCTGAAACTGGAATTTAAGATCCTAACTTATAGTGAAATCAAATATAAAATTACAATTTTGAAAATGATACTTTTTAGGAAGTTGGTATTTTCTTTCCTTAGCCATTTCGTGCCTGCAGCCTGTTTCTGGATCACACGACTGAGAGAGTGACAGTTGGGCTCTGTGTATTCCTCCAGACAGCCACACACATTGGGGAGATTAGTTGTGACAGGATAGGCCATCCCTGTCAGGATGGGATGAAGGAGCTGGGCCCAGCACCCATTTACACTTGAATAGGCTGTACCTGTCTCCTTACAAAGGGCTGCATAGCCCCTCTAGTTAGTCTAGATCAAGGGCCAATAAGGCAGGGCACATATGCTCTTCGAAGGCATGCCTCTAAAAGCTTCTCCTCACTTCAAAGGCACAACTGGGCATAAATACTGGACCTCCGACACAACCACTTCAGTACATTTCTGGACCTGTCAATACCCTATAAGGAAAAGGCTGCTGTGCTGCTGAATGCACACCCACTCTGCTGTCCTGCTGCTCTAAAAGAACTGCTGCCCTGCTGCCTCCTGCCTCTCACCTGTCTGAACAGAGAAGTGAACCTGCAACTTCATCCTTGAACCCAGGACACCAGAATGACTCCAAGGGCTAGTCTGCTGGCCTCCTATCTGAGACTCAGGGACACAGGGACATAAAAGTCTCCCCAACATCCTGTTCCAGCCCCTGAACCCAGCTACAGTGAGTTCCCTACCCTCAAGGGGTTCCCCTCAGGTCCTGGACTCTTGGTGTGGCTCAAGCAAGCTGAATTCAAGCTTTTGGGCTCTTCACGATCCATTAACGGGGCCGTTACCACCAAGACCTCGCTGCTCACACCACGATTCAGTGCAAAGCTCCAGCAGACACCCCTTTTCACGATGCAGCATTTTCTACTAGCAGGTGACTGCCAACGCAAATCTCCAGCATGCCCGCCAGTGATGCCTGGCCTGCTCTCGCACTACCCTGAAAGCCTCCTCCAACACTTTCCCTGCTCTTCGAGGCCCTCTCCAGCACGAACAGGACTCTTGGAAGGTAAACTTCAATGGCCTAACCTGGTGTCTGTAGCTGACCTGCACTCATTCGCAGTTGGCCAGAAAGTGTGACTTTGGCTTGGTCTATCGTTACTAGATATCCTGTGTTGGTGCTTTGTGGCACTATTTTCAGTGAAATCTTTTAAAAAATGTATTCATGTCATTTGTCTCTATTTTTCTAACTTGGAGTGGGATCCTTTTTGTATGGTGATTGTCACTTTATTAGTGTTTGAAGTGTTGCATGAGTACTTTACACACTGCCTTAAATTTAAGGCTGATTGCTTTGGCTGAACACAGGTTAATTTAGAGTTGGATTGTGCCTTACCCTGACAAGAATTGTGGTTGCTGCTTTATCAGGGCTCACATCCCAGTCAACCAACAACCCAATGTCTCACAATGGTGATCAGCGGTGAGGATTTGGACTTGTGTTTGTGCAGTGTTACACAGTGATGTTGAATACACTACCATCCAATAAATAACACCATTTTGAGTTATGTTTTAAGTCTCTTTTTTCTCTCCATTGGTCATTTTTTTAAATGTGATTCCTGCCTCACCTTCATACACTTGAGACTTTGTTTTGATACCGCACCAGTGATACCTTTGTGAGAAGGATACTGGGTCTCAACTGCCCAGCATACTACAATATAAGGGAGCTGAATGAATTCTGAAAGGTGAGGGAACTGGTCGTGAAGAGAAGGTCCACTAATCAAGACCTTTGGGCAGCCCTGTATGCTTTTGAGGAAGCAAGCTAGATTGGGGTTTCAACAAAGGACCAAGAGGTTGACGACCCTAAGAACGATGAGAAGGAGGCGAGAGATGACCTAACAGTGACTCCAGAGTAGAAAGGAGGGCCAAAAGAGATGGAGTCCCTTTCTAGATACAATGCACAAAGCAGTATATGCTCCCGCACCCAGTCTCCTGAGAATTTGAAGGACAGACAGACTGTGGGGGTGGCTAAACCTGCAGCTAGACAGTCTGGCTGTGGAGGAGAGAAGAGCTGAGGCTGAGAGGCCCTTAGTCAGGAAAAAACTAGCCATAGAGGCAGAACAAAAGAAGGATGAGGCTGAGAGAGCCTTGGAATAGAGAGAACAATCTTGTTCACTCATGAACTGAGAACTGAGTCTCAAGGAGCTAGACTTGAAGGCAAAGCAGTTGTTAGAATCCAGCACGATTTGTGGCAGCAACAATACAGTGACCAGTGGTGAAGGAAGGATCCACATACAAATGGTGCCTGACTTTTAGGTGGAGGATGACAAAGGCAGGTGGTTTCAGGCATATGAAGTAGCTCTAGAGATGCACAGGATTACTGAGGAGGACTGGGGAGCTGGCCTCTGGAGGCTTATACCTACTGACAGGAGGGACACCCTAATTGCCCTAGAGAAGGGGTACAGTATGAGGTATCCTCCCCATAAAGGAGACCTTTGCCAAGAATAATGGACTGTCTCATCAGTCCTTGGGGGATTTAGTGGATTGCTTGTGTAAGGCACGGGATGGTTGGGTGAAGGTTAGTAAGGTAAACACATATGAAGGGCGGAACAATTTGATTGCTAGAGAGCATATGTTCAGTCACTGTTTTCCACAGCTATGCCAAAACCTGGTTGACTGCAAGCTTACTGACCATAGGGAGCTTACAAAGGAGGCAGACCTCTTGGCTAGTACCGGAGTGTGTGGGAAGGCACTGAGGAGTGATCCATAGGAGGGTGGTCCAGGTTCCCCCCAACAGAGTGAGGGGTAGGTATACAGTGACCAAGACAGGTCCCAGTATAGTGTGGGGGAAAGGGTTCCCAGGTTCCTTCTAAAGTCAAGAGGGGAGGTTATGGTGGCTGACAGCCAGGCTCCACAACACCATCAACAGAGCTGGGACCTAGCTGCAGTGAGTTCCTGACCCCCAAGTAGTGCCCCTCAGGTCCTGAACCCTTGGTGCAGCTCAAGAGAGTTGAATTCAAGCTTTTGAGCCCTTTTCACTACTGTGAATGGGCCTGTTCGCATCGAGATCTCGCTGGTCGCACTGCCAACACAAAGCCCTGGCAGCCACCTTTTTACACTGCAACATCGACCTCTGGCGGAGTACTCCCAACACAAAGCTCCAGCATGCCCGCCGACGACGCCTGACCTGCTCTTCCTGCTGTGCTGACAGCATCCTGCAATGCTTTACCTGCTCTTTTCAGCCCTCTCCAATGTGAATGGGACTCTTGACACAAATTTGGGGAGGTAAACTTCAGCCTAATCTGGTGACTGTTGTCGAACTGCACTCCATCGCGGTCAGCCTGAATGTGTGACTTTGATCCGGTCCAGGGCAATCATATATCCTAAGTTGGCGCTTTGTGTTTATTGGTGCTATTTTTAATAGAATCTTTCAAAATTCATATATCTGATTTTTCTGATTGGATTTTTGTTGTTGTGGTCTTGTTATATTTATTAGATTTTGCTCTATTTGTCTAACTAGGTGTGAGATCCTCTTTTTTGTGGTGTATTTCACTTTATTAGTGTTTGAAGAAATGCACACATACTTCACTCATCTGCTTTAAGTTAAGCCTGACTGCTCTGTGCCAATCTACCAGAGAGTTTAGCACAGGTTAATTTAGTATTGTCTTGTGCCTTACTCTGACAAAGATTGTGGTTGCTGCTTGACCAGGGTGTCACTCCACAGTCAACCAATAACTAGACCTGGGAGGTAAATTCTGTAGCGCTCGTGGAATTTGCGGAATCTGGGTAATTTCTTGTTCTGCAGAGAACACGAAATTGCCAAAAATTCCACAATCTACAGTTTCGCGGAATTTTTTGCTTATTCGCGCTTTCAAAATGCGTGTTTGCGAGATATTTCCCCCCGAGCACGCAAACAGTGTTTGCAAACAGGAAAAAAGCATTGTGAACCGGCGGAACAAGCAATTCTGCGTTTACTTGTAACTCTGCGGGCTCGCGGAGATTTTTTACCATTTTGCGGAGCTTTGCGTAGCGCGACTACGCAAATTCCGCCCACCCCTACCAATAACCTAATTTCTCACACCCAGAAAAAACTGCAAGCTGGACCACACATGCACATTCATATTATTGTCTGGTAGAGGTTTTCATTTAGATTTAAAAAATTTTTAATTATATTTCGTTTGGTCCCATCTATTCTCTTTCCTAGAATAAATCTATGCTCCAACTGTGGTTTTCGCCTATTTCACTTTCTTGCTTAACCTAATTTTGAAACACTGCCACTTTCCCTTCATTTTAATGCTGAACTTCCAAGCTCCCCTTTCCGTTCTTTTGCCTGTCTCAACACCCTTCATTGATCTTTCTTTTTCTTTCCCGACCACTACAATTATCAGCTCTTTTCGGTTTAATTTTTCCAAGTTGTTATTGGTTTGTTGACTACTCTTTTAAATGTTATGCCAGCTCAGATTCTTGCCCTTGCTATATGCTTTCTCCTTCTTGGGTTTTATGAGCAAATTGATTACCAGTAATACTTATTTTTTACATCTCCCGGAGAGGATGCGCTGTGTTATAACAGCCATACAAAAAATAAGAAATTATTAGTAGGATTATATCATATTATTTCTGTTTCTCTTTCTACCGGCCATTTCAATGTTGTCATTTGTCGTTCTCTCTTTAACTTTCACCTCTAAACTATAATGTTTGGTGTCTATTTTGTGAATTTCTTCCATTTTGCTCACATATTTCTCTGCTTCTCATTGTTTTGATTACAATGTCCAATTTTTCTTTCAAACTATCTCTGACAGACTTCTATTTTAATTCCAGCCTGTCGATCTCTGCTTCCTAACCCTCTCAGGGGCTGTAGGGTGGCTAAATCTCAAGGACACATGTCCGAGCCTTGAAATATTATTATTAACAAAGTAATACGACTACATATACAATTCAATAACTCTTCTCCAGTCTCACAGCCAAACACAATCGGGCGAATTAACAAAACTGAATCTAATATATACACATTTCGCAATTATAAAAGTATTTGCCACCTTTACCTGTCCTTCATACAACTAGCATTAAGGTGGAATCCTTAATGTTCAACCTTACCCTATAACTCTCATCACGCTAACAGGTGAATCCTCATTTACACTGTTATAGTGTGCCGGGGAAATAAATCTAAATTAATGCATGCTTGTAAGTCTATTCGCATAGTTTTTTCTACAGCACGAAGCAGAGTAATTATTATTGAATTAATCAAATGAAAACACATGACTTGCTATCTCTCACTGAACACGTGACATATTATTCCAATACAAAAGAAAAATGCTAATTAAATTGAAATTGTAATAAATAGCCAAAGTCAGGATGTGAGGCTTTCCCCTCAGTGTATCTTATTTCCATTATTTTAGGATTTACAGCAACGTTTTCAGATGATTCGTGCTATGCATCTCAACTGAATTCCTCTGAAGCAGTTAGCAAAAACACCTTCAGTGCTTAGGAGTGCAACCAGAGATTGTTTGCTTAAGTTTGTACCTCCTATTCCTTTCCAGGAATATTGTAAAACTCATTGGGACAATTCTGCCTCATTCTGCATAATGACTAATGACAGTGAAAGGTAAAGAAGGAGTCACGGTACTACTCATGATCTAATGTAAATGACAGCTGAGACATCATATTGGCCTCATTCGCATATTCACTATTATACTTTATTACTCAAAATTGCATTATAATGCACATGGATGAATCACATTTAAGGGAACATGACAATGCATCGGAAATGTTATGACCACCCAGAAACTCAAGAGTGTTTGGAGATTATTATTATTAGTAGTAGTAGTAGTATTAGTATTAGTATTAGCATTGTTATTGTCATTGTTATTATTATTATTATTATTATTATTATTATTATTATTATTATTATTATTATTATTATTATCATTATTATTATGATTAACATTATTATTGTTATTATTTTTATTATTATTATTATCATTATTATTATAATTAGTAGCATTATTGTTATTGTTGTTATTATTATTATTATTATTATTATTTCTCTTGGACGTTGAACCGCTCCCATTCTGGAAATAGTCCTCCATTTACTCCTGTCAGGTGCAGGAGCAAATCGCTTTCGAGGGTGGAAGGGTGATGGGAACAATCACAAAATTCATGATGGTTTCTTCATGGAGAGATATATGATCACGGTAGAGAATGTACTTTTTATTTTTATAAACTCGCTCCATTGTACTGACATTTCACCATGCATACTTGTGCATTAATTATTGTGCATCCAAATACAAACTACAAATTGGGGAAATAAGTGCATACACTTATGCATTGGGGAGATAGCTTCGCCAAATTGTAAAAGGAATTTAAAACAAGCATTGCAAATGCAATAGGTCTCGCCTTTTATTAAGTTAAAGTCATTTGCTTTGCTATACAATACCATTAGCAAAAAACAAATGGTATTAACTTAATCAAAGGCGAGACCTATTGCATTTGCAATGCTTGTTCTGACATGCCATACACGTGCTGCATGCCAGTAAGGGATTCTCTTGAGCTGTAGCAGATGTGGTCTACTTCTATTTCTGAATTTGTGGTCCAACTACCATTATTCCACCTCTCCATGCCACGTGAAAATGTACGGCTAAATGAGCCAGTCGGGTATTACAATATAGGGATTTGGCAAGTACTTAAAGTGATGGAGGAATGAAACTCAAACATCTGACTGATGATATCCACACCTCCTTCTTGTAATTGGCAGCGGGGTCGTAGGTTGCAGCTGTTTTATGGAGGTACTCTGCGAATGTTAATAAGGGGCACATGTTTCAGTGTAGATGTTCTAATTCTCAAACTCTTTTCATACAAAACACAAATACCTCATTGCTTGGGATAGATTTGAAGGTCTTCAATAATGTTTTTTAATTTTCACAATTTTGGTTTACACCCCACTGATGACTGTAACAATTACCCTACCATCCCACACTGCCTCTTAAACTACCACCTTGCACCCCCTACTTTTATCTTTCTTTTTGGGTGGGCAGGGTATGTTGCGATTATTATAGTTAAATCTCAGAGTCACATTTCACTATCCCTATCTTACTGACCAGTAATACCCCTCCTGGTTTGCCTGCACAGTTAGGGGACTTGGCAGATCTGTGCCACGGATGCATTAATTTCTTGCAGCATTCACAGTAAGATTCCAGTAACCTGCACCTGTGCAGCAAGTACTCTCTGCTGAGGCATAATTGTGTGATGATTAAGAAGCAAACAATTGCTTGGAATCTCATTTTAGGAGGACTTTCACTGTGCCAAAATGTCTACTCTGCAGCCAAACTACACAATTTGTAAATCCCTAGACTTAGTGGGCTGACAGAGGGGAAAAAAAATCATGGGCCGAAAAGGTTGTTTCACAATTATGTTGGTGGGTGGGTTACAGTAGCAGTCAAAAGGAGTGAGGACAACTGCACATTTGAAGACAAATAATATAGTATTTGTTGCCTTATCCTACCAGGTTTATCATCGCTCTTTATCTTCCTCTGGAATATAACACTTAGGAAAGATTCCCTGTTATCGACATTTCCTTGAAATGTAAAACGAAGTCTAGTTCTCAATCTTTCATCCTTACTTCAGAAGGAAACTCCGTACCAGTTCTCACAATTCCTTTCAACCACAAGTGAGCTAATGGCTAATTGTGTTTTCTATCCATTTAATAGGGACACGCCTGTGTGTGTCCTTTCAATCATTCAAGAGAAGAGAAGGACAAATTATTAACATTTGCCCCCCCAATCTCCCCAGGGAGACAACAGGATGACCACCAGCCAGCCTTCTTGCTTTTACATGATAATCAAATTAAGACCATGAGGTGGAATTTAATCATTCTGTGTAATATGCAAAGAGGTGTTAGCGGAGTGGAAAGTGATCAATTGAAAACATACATAAAGATAAAAAACATACACTTGTGTGACATAAAACACAAATGGGTGGGTGTTTTTGAGATAACAAAGACATGCGTGCGACTATGGCAACAAAGCAACACGGGAACACGTACACAAAGACTTCAAGGATATGTCTTAAGAATCACACCCTACAGTGGCGTAGAGACATAGAAGATGCATGTCCTACATGACGCAGCATGCCTCAGGCACTACAATGCACAGACTTGGGTGACTCAGATACTACCATTACAGAAAAGTAGAAAAGTAGAAAATACACATGTTCACATACGACATGCTGACATATAATGACACAAAGAAGGCACATGCCTCAGATACTACCATTACACAAAGGCAGAGAATGCACGTCTCTCATTCTACAGTGAGACAGAGAAGACACATGCCTCAGATACTACCATTACACAAAGGCACAAAAGACACATACCGCCCACACTACAGTGAGACAGAAACATCCCGTCTGAGATACTAAAATTACAAAAAGGCAGAGTAGGCATATGTCTGACATACTACAGCGAGACAGAGAAGGCACATCCCACACACTAACATGACAAAAGATAGAGAAGACACATGTCCCCATACACACTACAGTGGCACAGAGAGAGGACAAGTCTAACACTGAGAACACATTAACACTGAGACAAGGATTAGACTGGCATTGAAACAGAGGAGGCACACGTTTCACACACTGGGACTAGCAACAACGTCGAGATCCACTGATCCACTGACAAAAGTCATACTTGGCCGGTATAGTGTCAGGAGGTAATGGACATGGTGAACACTATACTGTCCAACAATAACATATAAATACAAAACAACATAACAGTACAAATAAACAACATAACTTCACTCCCAATCCTTCCAAGTCAGTGTTTTACCCAATTTGCTTTTTATGGACTTCCTGTGATGGGGTACTGGGCCTTGCAGAATCTGCTCAGCAACATTGAGTCGAACCTTTTGTCTGAAGTCCCTTCATGCAATTCAGCTGTCTGCACCCCATTGGGCAGTTATTATAGACCCTTGTCTAACCTACACTCTGCCGGGACCATCAAAGGCATCTTCTGTATCCAATCAAGGGGATTATTCCCAGGTAAGCCCGGCTGCAGCTCCTTAAACAAAAGCACTTGAAAGATAAACAGTTTAAGTGCTCATGACACAACTACCCAGAAATGTCTGGGGACTAGTGCGAAGGGGGCCAGAGGGAGGCGAACAAGGCACTGAGAAAGAAAGAGGTAGATTGGGCCAGTGGCCAAGAACAAGGAGACGCTGGGAAAGAGGAACTACGAGATTGCTAGCAATAGAAATAGAGGTGAACGAGGGGCAAGAAAAATGAGAGAAGATAATACAGCCGAGGAAGGAAAGAGGATTGAGCGATTGAACAGGTGGTGAGAATGTTGGGATACGAAAGGGAGAGAAATGGGTAAGAATGAGAGGTAGATGGGGAACAATGATGGGTATGAAAAAAGTCAAGAGACTAGAAAAGGATAAAAAGAGATAAAAGTTAGAATAAAGTGTATGAAAAAGGTAGATGGTTATTGGTTGTATAAGAATTGAGCTAGGAAAACAAAGCGGAAATAACAGAGAAAAGAACGGAATGAGAATACTAAAACGGTACAGATAGGTAAGAAATATGGGATTATGGGTAGCAAATGGGAGAGGAAATAGGTTGCAAGTATTAGGGAAAAGAACTGGGGATCAAGTTAGAAAGTGAAAGTGGGGTAAACAAGAGTGAAGAGGACCAGCACAAGTGCACGCCTCGCGCGGCAGCAGCGAGAGGGGGCCTACGCGATTCCCTTGGGGGTGCAAGCAGCAAGGCGCAATGATTGCTACCATATGGCGCCACCATATGGCGCCGATCGCTCCCGCAAGGGAATCTCCAGACGTGCACGCGTTGCCATTGGAAGCAATGCAACGTGTGCACATTTTTGCCCTCAAAGCTCTGCCGACCGCTAAAGGTCTCGCCTATGCAGCGCATGCGTGCTGCGTAGGCGAGTCTTAAAAACCTGCATTAGGGGTATGCTTAAAAGCTGCTATTGGCAAAGGTTTCTAGGCATAACTTGGAAAACGCTTAGCAATTCTGGTAACTCATAAATCTGCAATGGTGAGAGGTTGTAGACCTGTGGTTGTAGAATGTAGGTTTAGGGCTTTGCAATGAATTGCGCCCTATGGGGAGTCAGAGGCATATATCTAGGCTGGGAGTGACTCATGAGTTAATGGTGGTGTTTGTAATTTCAATCAGTGAATTAACAGAAAGAGAATCCTCAGTCCTGAGTCCTTTCTTAGGTTTGGCTATAGAGACGTCAATCTGGCTGTGTATTCTCCCATTCTAACCACCTCATTATTGAATGACTTCCATGCCCTAATGTAGTCCCAGGTAATAACATTACACTGAAGTTTAGCAGAGTGATTAATCAAAAGGTATATGAATTCACCAAGAGAAGGCCAACAGACCACAAACACTGTGCAGTTATATGATTCACTGTGGTCACACACTGCTGTAATGGAGGCCTCTGCCAGGTCTCCTGATTAAGAACAATGGTTATTAGTATGCAGGTTTTATGGATCCACTCTGTGATTACAGTTCTGTCTGCCGGTGCACCCCGACTGAAATATAATGTCTGTTGTGTATTCAGGTCTGTAAGCATAGCTCAACAAGCTAACTGTTTGCTGTTGAAACTTAGGTTCATAGACAGGTCACGAGTTCAGGTTTCAAGGCAAACTCAGTCTTCCATTTTGCTGTAGGTTGATCACATTAAATTGGGTTGTGCGCTGTGACTTTGTTTATCTTATCCTTCAGGCCCAACAGCACTTACTTTCTTTTATTCAGAACTTTCTGCCTGTTCTTATGCCGCTAGACCAAACAACGATCATTCATTTTAAAATAAAAACAGAGTCCCTCAGTGGATTAATTCCATACCTGCCCATCAGTAATTTAGCTTGCCTTGCTGTAAATTGTTTCTTTTTCCATGGGTTTTCCCCTCTTGTGACGTCGAACCTCTGGACTAGGCAGCTTGAACTGCGGCATGTCAGAGGCTTGGCAGACACACTCTAATTCATCTGGATTTTATGCAGTGATGTGAACGTGCTGCAGTGTCCACACCTGCCCACCCCTCTTCCTGCATGGACAGGTCAACCTATGTCGTTAATGGCCTCTTTCCTGACTCTTGCAGACACTCAAGTGGGTAGTCAGTGTGTCTCACACTTTCAGTTTACTCATATTTTATGTTAGACATAGATTTCTAGCATATAGTGGTGAGGTGTGCTTTGGTTGCCTGAGGCATCTGCAGCACCTATGCAAGTGGCCTATCAGCAGGTCTGAACACTGGACCAACCACTGAGATTGACTTTATAGATGCGATTGAAGTAGAAAATCCCTTTATTCTAAAGTGCAATTCTTGTTTTACTACCCACTGGTTCAGACTGAAGACATGCCACTCATTTATTTCTATGCGGGGGATATCCTGTTGCCATCTGTCCTTTAGGTTACAGCATTTTCCACTGACACTCTGTGTGACCTTGACACTGGACTGCCTCACCTCTACCTAAACTGAGATAGCTCGCAACAGGTTGACAGTTTGTGTTAGGCTCTACCTAGAGTCACTGGGTGCTTCATCTTTGCTGATTCATTCTTTCTATTGTGTGATAATTAATCATACAGTTTAAGATTACATATCCTGTACCTGTTAATGTGAAACTGCATCCAAGGTTAAATACTTCTACAGAAATAGAAGTGACCTTTAAAATAGGCCAGTGGTTTGATGCAACTTTATAAATCCATGTTGAACGTACATGTGATATGTATGTATGTGCCAGTCAGCCTTTCTGTTTTTCCAAGTAGAATATATTGAGTACTACTGTAGTGGGAAGAGAAACACCAGATATAAAGCCAAAAGAAACGCCCATTTTCTTTCTTGTTTTGAGATGGTTTAGCAAAGTTTGCCTTTGTGTAGTTGAGCCCCGAACCCTTTTGAAAGAGTGTTTATCCTTGTTGTTGTAAAGACGAATGATACGTAGGCCAAGTGATGTAGAACAGGATCACAGCTTTATTCATAAGATCACTTCTTGGTTACAGCTTACAAGATGTTAGACAGATCCTTTAAAGTGCCCCACCAGGAGCAGCCTCCTCGCTGCTCAGCCCTTCCACACCAACTGATTCTCCCTTCCAATACAAACACACTCAACATTCTATATGACCTCATCATAGGCTGAGCAGCAAGGCAGAGAACTTCTGTAGGGAGAGTGCATTGAGTAATTAGTACATTACAACACTTGTCTTGCTGTAGCTTGGGTACAACATTTTTGGTTGACTCAGCACTCAGTTCGCCACCTGCCCTTGCCAAATCTTGTGTACGGTTACTAAGAAAGAGGCGGGATTACATTGTATAATGATTCACTAATGATTAAGGCAGCCTCTTATCAAATCTGCATTCATCTTATTTCTTTTTGCTGTATCAGTATGTATGAACGAGGTCCAGCTACGCAATAAAGGAGTCTGGTCACATATTATTATGATCTATTTAAAATCCATCACTGCCTTTATGAGTACTGTGTCCTGTTTCAATGAATTCTGGTCTCCACAACCACAGTGAATCATTTAAGTGCAGGTGTCTTGCAGTCTTCATCATCTGTAAATACAAAATCAAAGAATGGGATAACCAAATCACTAGTGAAAAGTTCAAATCAATTTTTGAATCCCTGCTGCACAATCTTTTTGTTACAGGTTGTTAGACCTGTCATCCTTAGGGTGTTCTTTCCCCATGCCTTTTTGCCATTTGCCTCCTGGTTTTGCTGATTCTTTTTGTTGGCCTTAGGACTATGAGCACTTTACTAACCAGTGCAAAAGTGTATGTGCTTCTCCCCTAAACATGATGACATTGGTGTATACCTGATTGGCATCGTCGATGTATTGATAAGTCCCTTGACAAGTGATATACCATATATCCAGGGCCTGTACTTCAAATGCTACTTGTGGGCCTGCAGCACTAATAGCCGTTCAAACATATCTCAAGCCTGCTACTGCAATGCCTGTGTGTGCAGTTTACTGCCACTTCAGCTTAGCATTTAAAACAACTTGCAAAGCCTTAAACTCCAATTTTAATACATATATGTCACTCCTAAGGTAAGCCCTAACTAACCCTAAGGGCAGGGTGCCATGTAAATAAAAGGTTGAGCATGTGTGTTTAATCTTTACCTGTCCTAGTAGTGACAAACAGCCTATTTTGCTTTATGCTACTGTGAGACCTACTCCTTTCAAAGGTAGCATTGGAAATTCCTTAATACACTTATCTGCTGTAATTCCTGATCAGAGAGGAGTAGATTTTTCATGTTTCATATGTTTGGAATGGTAATGGTAAATCCTCCTTACTGGTGAAGTTGGATTTAACATTACTGTTTTACAAAAGCCACTTTTAGTAAGTGGACATTTCTCTGCACTTACTGCTCTGTGTGCCTGACAGCCTGTCTACAATACACGTTTGTTGACAGCTACACTTTGTGCATTCCCTCTAGACAGCTCCAACACAGGAAGGATGGGTGCGTCTGGGTACCCATCTACATACATACATTTGCAATCTGATGGCCTTGCCTGGGCAGGGTGGAAGGGAGGGGCTGCTTTGAAGTCACCCCCCATACCAAAGGCACTTTTGGGTAGAAGTACTAGGTCTCTGACCTCCTAAAATCAGACACTACTGGACTTTGTAACCGAAGCTCTGCCAGAAGAACTGCTGTGCTGCTTAAATAACTCAACTGAACTGCTGATCTAGAAGGCCCGCTTTTCTGTTTGTTGCCCTGCTGCCTGCTACCCTCTGATTCTGCGGAGGAGAGCTGGACCTTGCCTTCACTTTAAGTGATCTCCGAGGGTTTGTTGGCTTGCCTCCTGTTGCTTGAGACTCAGGTATATCAAAGGCTCTACCCCTGCTCCTGTGCCTGGCTCACTGGAAGTGGCCCAGATATATGCAACGTAGATTTTGATGCATTTCCTGTCTAAGTGCAGCAGAATCAGCACATCAACCCAGTTGCGGGAGTAAAATCGGTGCATCGCATTGGAACCAGTGCTTTGCCTCCAGACATCGACGCATCAGATAGCGTATCGCCACAGCTCCAGCTTGGTGAGATCGATGCATCCCTTGACTGCTTGGCAGAATCCAGTGCATTGCTCTACACCTCTACACCCTGGCACCTGTCTTCAGAACTGACACATTGCCATAACTGTGTGAAGATCGACGCATCCCGTTGCTTGCGACCAGGAAAGGTATTTTGTACACAAGGGCCTGTGTGGGTTCTTTAGCCGGCCAGCGCTTCCATAAGGTTGGCTCATACTTTGACTTTGCCCCAGTCCAGCGTGACCTAAAGTAACCTTTTTTAGCGCTACTTGCTTCTAAGCGCTTTACTGCATTTATTCCTTTAAAATTCAATATCTCAACTTCTATACATTGGATTTTTTTGTTTTGGTCTTGTTTTGTTTTTAATATAAGAATCTATTTTTTTAAACCTATGTGGAGTCTTTTTGTGGTGTATTTACTGTGTGAGTATGTTACACAAATACTTTACACATTGCCTCTTTAGACAAGCCTGACTTCTCTGTGCCAAGCTACCACATGGTGAGCACAGCTTATCTTTTATTGTGTATCTAGCTTGGGAAACGTCCTTTAAGACGAAGTCAGAATCACGCTGTGCCTTCACAGCGCCAGCAATACAACAAACGTGTCTTTAGCATGTATTACTTCAGCACGCAAGTTGTTACAATGACTTGCTTTAGGGGGAGCATTGGTGGAATGGTGTTTGATTTAAAGTCCAACACCTTCCATACAGTTTCGTAGACTGGAGTTGGAATAGTAACTTAAACTCTTCCGAAATCCAGCGCCCCCCCCAAGGCAAATTGTTATAATGACTTGCATGCTGAATGATTGCATGCTAAAGACATTATAATGACGGCATTCCGAAGGCATGCATGCTAAAAGCATGAGGAACACCATCATACTTTCCTCTAGCTTATTCTGACTAGAGTGATGGTCCATGCTTGGCTTGGGAGCATAACTCAGCCAACCAGGAATCTAATTTTTAACTCAAGTCATAAGGCATGGAGAACGTGTGCTCTGAGAAGGTAAGATATCACCAACATAATGAGGCAAGCCTCACCATAGAGCATCTCATCTAGAACTGGGATCGCCATGGTCCTCAAAGTCAGCTTCGTCCCTAGGAATCCAGGCAGTCACTAAGTCCAAGTCACCTGATCCGTGCAATTCCCTAGTGCTTGCTTGGTAAAATGAGGTTTGCCTGAAAAAAAGGCAAAGGGTTTAAAAATGTGTGAGGATGTGCTAATAAATGTTTTAATGATATACCCCAACCACATGATTTAGAACTAGAGGATCTACATTTTGACACGTGTGCACTACATACTAATTTTCAGCACATGATATATGTCCTCAGGGCTAGTGCATTAATCGCGACCATGAACAACTCACCTGATAGTTAGAAGTTGTGGCAATGACTAGGCCGATCATCTGAGATGTACTTCCTGTAGAGGCACCTCAGCCAGGTCACATCACAGCTACTCCTTTGGTCACAAAACTTGCTCAAACATAGTTGCTCAGCTCCACACTCTCAAATATTAACGTAGAAGATATCAGAAATCCCCGCTTTCATAAAATCTGATTCTCTTTTGCATCCTGCCACCTAATGGTCTGAAGCTCCCTCGAATATTCGGTTTAATCTCCTGTAAACTACTTTTAATTGATTTGTTAAATCTTTGGCAGATACAGTGTTGAATACATTTTTATTCCCCATTTGATTAATACCAATTTATTTGAGATAACATTGTGATTTTAGAGAACTTTTTCCTCCACTCCTACAAAGTAAAGCAGCATTTTGTATTGTTTTCCGCCCACCTCTTCACTACTCAATTCCCCATTAATTATTCTGGTTTATGATTATTCTCAAGCACTTCGCTCCTTTCAGTTGTCATTTGCACAAATTGGATGACTTGTTTTTGTGGCGCGTTGGTGCAGCTTTAAATAATGTGCTATTGTATCATACATTGCATGTGATTTAAAATGCTTGTATAAGTATATTTAAAGCTAGGTATTTTTCACAAATCATTAGAAGTGCACTGACCACGACCTCAATTATCCAAGGTTACATCCAGCAATATAAAGCCAGGTGGAAGGCCCAAGCACACCATACTCAGCAGCTGCTGACATAAACCAATAAAATGAAAAGGGCATTTTATGGTGCTGTAAAAATCGAAAAGCGTGGGGAGGGCATGGATACGTAATGATGCGAGGCTTCTAAAAAAGTTAGTATTTCTCGGGTAGTTAAAAAAAGCAGTGAAAAACCAACAGAGTACTGCAGACGTGCTCTATGAGGGCTGGACCATCGAGCCAAAAGCAGCTCTGGCAAAATGCTCAAACCAGTCCTGCTCCTCACCTCACTTCAATCTCTCTCTCTTTCCATGTATCTATTCTTTCTCTCTCCTACTATCCTCTTTCTCTGTTCTAACTCTCTGACTATTTGCCATCTCCTCATCCCTCTTTCTCTGTCTCCCTTTCTTTCTCTCACTTGAAGCCGCCCTATGCCTACTGCAATTAATGTAGGGAGCCGTGGAAAGTGACAGAGGCACCAGAGTGGCCCTGGGCTTTCAAAACCTGGCTACAATGGCTCCAACCAGGGCTGGACTGGCAGTAGCAGGCACCGGGCATTTCCCCGGTGTGCCGCCAGGGTGGGTGCCGGTTTTGGACCCCTAGGAGGCTGTTTTTGTTACAGGGCCGTTTCTGCAGCATAGCGGCAATACCGGCCCTTGTAACAAGATCGGCTGAAACCGGCCCTGGCAAACAGCTCGGCTGCACCCCCAACCCCCGGGGGGCCAGCCGAGCACTTTTCCAGGGTTGGTTTTGGTTCCCAGTCCGGCCCTGGCTCCAACCCACTGGTGAAAGGCTGAGTTGAATCAAAAGCCTGTCCATTCCTGGCTCCTTGATAGTACCCCTGTCAGGCAAGAATTAGGGAAGTGAAGGGTGCCTCTGTCCTACTCATTATTTAGGTTGAATAAGAAAGAGAGTAGCCTGTCCGTTTGAAGTCGTGGTAATGTATCCATCCAGGAAGATGCTAGTCATAACAAGCATTGGCAAAACCAATAGGTCTCGCCTTTGGGACATATTGACTTTAGCAATGGTTTATAGCCTTTTAGGTTTAACTTTGTTTTTTATTGACATCTAGCATGTATACAGTTTTCATAGCCGCCTCACAAAGCGCATTGTGTACCAAAGACCAAGGCATGTTTTACATCGTTTGCTATTACCTGCGAAGGTGCCATCCAACAAGCTCCCCAATAAATTTGTGAGGTGTACAAAGTGCTGATATAGTTACAACATATTATGAAGAAATAACAATGCTCAACATAGTCAAAAGGTATTCAAACAAGCCTCCCCCTCCTTCCCCGCCCTCCCGCCGAACTGGTATGCGTGATAACTATTCTGGTTTTAAAAATAGTGTGCAGAGAGAACTCCATAGTAATTTTCAAGTGCTAGTGGTCGGCTCCTCGATTGCCATAAGCCAGAGAAGGCGGAGATATTTGGGGCATGTGATTTCGTTAAATTCTGTGGACAGAAGAGATAAAAGCGGCTGCCAAACCTCTTTGAATCCAGATGTTGTGTTTGTGCGGGAAGCCTGTATCCATTCCCTCCCCAGGGTATGCCATAACCTGTGTGCGACGGGATCATTTGTGTCCCCCTGTGCGATAAGATGTTCTGAAGTGCCACCCCCAGAGCTAGGCCCATCTGTTTCCCTTTGTGCGGCTTCAGAGGGAACTTAAGGGATTGGGTAACCCCAACACTACATAAACTGGGAACGTTGGGATCTGTGCCTCAAACAGCTGGTCTATTTTGTCCAATATCTTGGGCCAGTATGTGGCCAGGACTGGGCAGTCCCATGGCAAATGCAACAATGTCCCCTCCTCCCCGAATCCCCGCCAGCAAGTAGGGCTGCGGTCTGGGTTCCCTTTATTAAGGTGCACTGGTGTCAGATACCAATACGTGGCAATTTTAAAAGCTGTTTCTTTGCTGGCCGTGTTTCATACCATATGTTTAGCCCTGTAATAGACTTCCCCCACTACTTCCTCTTGAGCTCCCTTCCTATTTCTTTCGCTCAACGTTTCTGGCTAGCAGTGGGTTGCGTAGAGATTGGCGGATGTAGCATGTCATAGAGCTCGGAAATCAGTTTCCTATCGGTTAGCTTTGTTACCAGCCATTTTTCGTATCTCTAAGTTTTCTGTTGACTTTTGAGTGAACGGCTGGATAAAGAAGCCAATGTCTTATTTGTAAATAGTGGAACCTTTCTGTCTCTGGGAGTGCATAGTCCTGTCTTTGTTGTGAAAACGGTATGATATCTTCGATATAAAATAGATGGCCTGCACCCTTGCAATCCGAGGCTTGCCAGGTTGAGAACGCCTTGCCCTCGAGCACCGGGGTAAACTCCTTATTTTCAAATAGGGGAGTCATCAGGGAGGGGAAAGTCGTGAATTCCCTTCTACTGGCCACCCGTTCCAAACCTGTAGCACCGTTTTCGTGATAGGTGAGCCCTGAAGATTCTACGGCCGGTCCGCACTCTTCAGAAAGGGAACCTTCCAAAGAGAGAGTTTCGGTAATGCCCTGTCTTGAAATAGCCATCTCTTCTCCGATTCTGTCCTGCTCCATTCCACTAAATATCATAATTGGGCAGCCCTAAAATAATCGAGCAAATTTGGGATCCCAAGCCTCCCTCCTCTTGTCTCAGATGCCCCAGCTCCCTCCGCATGCGTGGATGCCCCCCTGCCCAAACAAAATGGAGTATCTCCATTTGAAGCATGTTAAGTGTCCCTTTTGGCGGCCAGACTGGACGTCTGGAACAAGTATAATGCCTTGGGGAGAATAGACATCTTGATGGCAGCTACTCGTCCCAATAATGACAATTGATGCTGTTTCCAGCTCTGCAGCTCCCTCGTAATCTGTCGGACTAGTTTAGTGTAATTTAGTGTGATCGTCTGCTGGTTTATAGCCTTTTGACATTTCCAATGCTGTGCAGCATGGTTAAAGAATAAAAAAAAAACAATAAGCTTTTCATGCTGCTAACCAATTTTTGTAGAGGTAATCTATGGTATCGAGGGAAAACATTCAGCAAAACTAAAATGCATTGAGAAAAGAGTTTGATACTGATGTGGTCCTAGTCTAAAGAGCGACAATTTACAGAATCTAAAAGAAAACTTGCAACAGTGGGTGCATCTGCAAGGCACACAGTCCTGGGGTTTCATATATTTGTGTTCTTCTGGAGTAATCAAACCCGATGAGAAAGGTATAGTTGTCTATAAAGTGTATATGCCAATGGAAAACCCTTTAGTAAAGGAAAGACTCCCTCCGATGAAGGCCAGTGGCAAAAGTGTGGTGTGCATTGAGTATCTATCATCAATGTTTGTGCATATGTATTGACGTCTCAGGTTTAAAGGACAAGGCACTATTATTAAAAAACACAAATGCATGCAGGTGCCTCCTCT
Source organism: Triturus cristatus (assembly GCF_964204655.1). Lineage (NCBI taxonomy): Eukaryota > Metazoa > Chordata > Amphibia > Caudata > Salamandridae > Triturus > Triturus cristatus. The sequence continues at coordinate 1,205,096,464 of NC_140591.1, read as the reverse complement.
TCTGACCTGGATGTCTCCCCATTAACACCCGTGATTGTTGTGATTCTATCTGGAGAGGACCTGATGATTCGAGAAACTGATCAGATGCTACTGCGAACTGGGTCTCCCTCCTTCTGCTGTGATCCTCGGGGAACCTCCGAACTCGCTCCTGGTACACCCCCCAGCGCGCCTCCTGGATTGAACTGCCCCTCTACTCGATTCCTGGACCGATGATTCCCGCCAACACTGCCTCTGTAATCAGGCTGCCCAGACCCGCAGCCGGTGATACCCCCGGCGTCTATCCGGACTGGGGGCCCGGGCTGTTCTGTGTTTGTCGGGACCGACGAGCACTGACGTGGGGCCGACACTACGGGTCCCAGGTGCCGATCGTTGTTACGCCCTTCTATAGTGGGAATCAGGCTGCCCAGACCCGTCCCACAGCCGGTGATGTCCCTGGCTTGGACTTGAGACATGGGCTGTTTTTCCCCGATGGTTGGGACTGAATAATACTGATGAAGTTCCAACCTTACGATTTCCCCGCTGCCGATCGCTGTTGCACCATTTTTAGTTTACTCAACAAACTATGGCCCATGTTGTTTGTTTTCCCTCTTGACTCGAGGAGCTTGACACCGTCCGAAAACCTTTTTCACAGCTCCGCTGACCCCAGTGTCTCACTTGACTCACGACTGCTTCTTTTCCTTTGTATGGTCCTACCGGAAGAATATTGCCCTGCCCCGATACCTGCTGACTCCTGCACAAATTGGAAGCCTCTCTGCCTCTGCTGAGGCCCAAAATGGCGGCCTTCCCTACACCAGCCGGACAGTGATCGTGCTCTCCAGGTCTCTGCTGGGCGGTCGGAGCTTGTAACCTTTCCTCCTCTGCCCTAACAGTATGTTGTGTCACAGCCGGAAATTTCGCCGGCTTTCCACCTTTGCTAATCGCCCTCGCCTCCTAGCCCTCTCTGTGGTTATTGGTGCCTCTGCCCTTGGTTGGACCAGGATGACACCCATCCCACCCCCACAATTTTAATCCATGCTTAGTCCTTCTCCTCGTTTGTTCCTGATCCCTATCAGCATTGCTTTAGCTCCTACTGCGTTTGCTCTCCCTGATGCGCTGCTATGGTTATACTTGACGTTCTCTCAGCCTTAACTCCCCCTACGGGATCTAACTGTGCGAACAACGCTGGGACCCGTCTCCTGGATTTGTGTATCACATCTACCGTTGTCGCCCTGGTGACTCAACTGAATCTCTGCATATTCCATCATAACTTATCCTATACAGTCTTTTTACCTCTAGCCCCCTTATAATCCTTATAGCAGCTATTTGGGCCGCAGCTGCACTTGCGCTTTCACAGGGTAATCTCTGTCCCTCTGTTGTTTCCTCAACATACGCTGTCGATGTTGTGTTACTTATCTGCAACTAGGAAATCTCTCCCTGTGGTAAACTTGTGAATTAATCTCTTTGCTCAATTGAAGCTCTTACTCCCTTCTATATGGTCACCTGTTGCAATTTTACACCTCCACTTCTCTCTAGCTTTGTACTAGTCTATTTGCTGCTTCAACTTCCCTGCTGGCGCCTATCCCCCCTCTTACACCTTTTTTTATTTTTTTATTCCTCGAGTGTCCCTTCTGAAATGCGCCTGACTTCAAAATGGCGCCTCCCGCCGATCGTCACTCGGGGTCTAAGTTACACCCCAAGGGTTGCCCCATGTTCTGCTTCCTCAGCTTAAAGGCCGCAAAATAGATTGAAACAGCAATCATTGGTTTCAGACCTCCAAACAACTGGTCATCGACCAGACCTTGATCTTAGCCCTCAACCGACCTGTATCCTGCTCACCCTTTCAGGACATTTACCCTGTGAACTTTCCCTCGACCGCGGAGACCTTGCTACCTGACCGATGCCCGGTGGAGCTACCCCGATAGCTCTAGGGGAGATGGACTGTGGATTCCCTCCTCGGCCGTCACCTACCCAGCCGGACATTGGGCAGACCTTCCTTCATCTCTCCTGCTGATATCTTCCCCCTTCCCCCTACACCCTAACCTCCTACACCTATCCTACCTGGATCCTGCACACCCTAAAGGACATTTACCCTGTGTACTTTCCCTCGACCGCTGAGACCTTGCTACCTGACCGTTGCCCGGTGGAGCTACCCTGATAGCTATAGGGGAGATGGGCTGTGAATTCCCTCCTCGGCCGTCACCTACCCAGCCGGACATTGGGCAGACCTTCCTTCGTCTCTCCTGCCGTTATCTCCCTCCTTCCACCTACACCCTTCCCCCTTACCCCTATCCGCCCTATTTATCCTTCCTCCATACTATTTAAATGTGTTTCGTATAACCAATGTAACCTGTAACTGTTTTTAACTGTGTAAAAATGTGATTCCTAATGTAAAGCGCTCTGATACCCACGGGTCTAGCCAGCGCTTCTAGTAACTTCTAGTAACTGATGTAACGTGTAACTGATGTAATTTTGTAATTTCTGTGGAACCTTATGTAAAGCGCTCTGATACCTCCGGGTCTAGCCAGCGCTATATAAAATTCTCAAAATAAAATAAAAAATAAAAATAAAAAATAAATAAATGCATTTTCATCACAGTTGCAACAGTAATGATGAAGAGCAAATGAAGAAATTGTTAGCTTTGCCCTATACATGAAAGAATTCAACGAGATAGGCGTTAATGTATATAAAATATTATGTGCATGCATGAATTGATCATATTGTTGCTTTCCTGCTATCCCTGGACCATAAAGATAGAAATATTTTGGGGGAGGCAGGTCACTAGTAGTATCTTTCAGCACAGCAGACATTTCATGCTGCATTCTTTGACAAGCATTTGCAATGCAATAGGACTCTCATTCACTCGAGTTTGAGCAATTGGAATTGTAAATGACAATACCTTTATTTATGTTTTGGGTTTTAAAACATAAATAAAAGGCATTGACATATACAATACTAATAGCTTAAACTTGCGTGAATGCGAGACCTATTGCATTGAAAATGCTTGTTATAGATGGGGATTTTTACTGACTTTTTCCAGGAAAATGGGGGCCCTACTTGGCTATGACATTCAGAACATTAGTCAATACTGGTGCCCACAGATCTTGATTATCTAGGAAACAATCTTTACGAATCCCATCCCGTCCCGGGGCCTATGTATTGCTACAGTGCTCCAGCATAATGTGCCCCTGCCCTCCCCTGGTACGGCCATGCATAGAGGACGAGTTGAGCCAAAAGGAGCGACAGGGGGCACTATTGTGACCATTACTAATCTATTATGTTAGCTGAAAGCTAAAAAGGAACCTGGGTTTAGAATACAGTGCTTTATAACAGCTGTACCATTGGTATACCTCCAGAGATTTCCTGAAAGGGGTACAGAAAGCCCTATACAAATAAGAATCCAATACCACTAAATTACAATCTCTTGAGAGGAAAAGCTTGTCAGTAACTATATATTGACCTTTAAATGTTATGGGAAAAGTCTTCCTTCAAACCATTTTTTGCATGAATTTTCACTCGCAGGTGAATTTTTGCGAAGTTAAAAAAACAATTCCAGTAGATAGAATTGCTCTGTAGGTTTACGCTTTGTATGATTTTACATTTCAAGTTGAAAGTGCTAATGTGCATGGGAGGAAAAAAAGAAACTGCCGAGGAGTGAGGCAGTGTATTCGATGCATTCAATAAAGTATGAATTTGGAAGTCCGCTGTAACTAGAATGACGCTAACTGGACTTTCTGAGCATGTCTGCAAAGGGTGGGTGACACGCGACGCATTGACAGCCATCCCCACAACACTGTCCATCGCAGAAGGCGCTGTCAATTTTTTGGCAGTAGGATCCACTCTATTCTTCAGATACACCACTAAAAATGTATCTGCAATATTTCCTGATATTTGTATTCAGATCCTCTGTTACAAACTTGCAGGATTTAAACTGAATATAATGTGTTATGCTCAAAAGTTATTTAGAATTATAAAAAGCAGCCATTGCAAATTTAACTCTGACACCCAGAAATAAAGAAAGAAAAAATAAAGAAAGAAAGGAATAAATTAACAGAGATCAACGTTTTGGAGCCAGAGTAAACTGGTTATTTCATTTTCCTATCAACACAGAGGATAAGCATGTGCACAAGGCAGGGTTGTGTACAGTCGCCCTGAGTACCTTGGAATTCTTGTCCCCTCTGAGCTTGATCTACACACAGCCTTAGCTACCCTACAATGTGGTGATATTGTATTCACTGCGGGCCACTGAGAGCCTTTCATTCTCCCAGGCTGTGGTGGCTCAGCGAGCTGATGTGTCCACTGCAGGGATCTGTGGCCCACTGGCCCTCGATATATTCATGGCGAGGCCACTCAGCCTTTCATTCTCCCAGGCTGCGGTGGCTCAGCGAGCTGATGTGTCCACTGCAGGGATCTGTGCTCGACCCCCTGATAACAGATACATTCATGGCGGGGTCACTCAGCCTTTCATTCTCCCTGGGTGTGGTGACTCAGGGGCTGATCTGTGGCCCCCTGGTAAAGGATACAGTCATGGCCCTTCATTCTCCCGAGGTCGCACAAATGAGCGCCATTAAGTTGAGGAACAATACATATCTGTTACCGCTGCGCCTCTGTCCCGCCCCTGCTCCCGCCCTGGTTTACCAGTTGGGCTGCACTTCTGAACATCATTGTGTTTTGTTCTGAGCTTGTCCCTTTTTGGAGTGCCCTGAAAAGCGCCCTTATAAGTTGGGGGCTAGACTGCTCTATATAAACACGCTAATAAACTAATAAACATCCTTAAAATGTGATTTATGGCGGCTTATTGTTTATTTGAATACAGAATATTATTCTCTCTTTTCATATGTGCTTGCATTGCATTGCCTCTGCGAGCCAAAATCACAAATCAATTCCGATTCTGAAGCAACCATTAGGTGCTTTCATGGCGGGGTTCACTCAGCCTTTCATTCTCCCAGGGAGTGGTGGCTCAGCAAGCTGATGTGTCCACTGCAGGGATCTGTGGCCCTCGATATATTCACGGCGAGGCCACTCAGCCTTTCATTCTCCCAGGCTGTCGTGACTCAGGGGCTGATGTATACACTGCAGGGATCTATGCTCCCCCCCTGATAACAGATGCATTCATGGCGGGGTCACTCAGCCTTTCATTCTCCCAAGGTGTGGTTGCTCAGCGACCTGATGTGTCCATTGCAGGGATTTGTGGCCCTCGATATATTCACAGCAAGGCCACTCAGCCTTTTATTCTCCCAGGGTTTGGTGTCTCAGGGTCTAATGTGTCCACTGCAGGGGTCTGTGTCCCCCGATATATTCACTGCGTGCCACTGAGAGCCTTTCATTCTCCCAGGCTGTCGTGGCTCAGGGACTGATGTGTCCACTGCAGGGATCTGTGGCCCTCGATATATTCACAGCGAGGCCCCTCAGCCTTTCATTCTCCCAGACTGTGGTGGCTCAGCAAGCTGATGTGCCCACTGCAGGGATCTGTGGCCCACTGGCCCTCGATATATTCACGGCGAGGCCACTCAGCCTTTCATTCTCCCAGGCTGCGGTGGCTCAGCGAGCTGATGTGCCCACTGCAGGGATCTGTAGCCCTCGATATATTCACAGCGATGGGTTTCATTCTCCCAGACTGTGGTGGCTCAGCAAGCTGATGTGTCCACTGCAGGGATCTGTGGCCCACTGGCCCTCGATATATTCATGGCGAGGCCACTCAGCCTTTCATTCTCCCAGGCTGCGGTGGCTCAGCGAGCTGATGTGCCCACTGCAGGGATCTGTGCTCGACCCCTGATCACAGATACATTCATGGCGGGGTCAATCAGCCTTTCATTCCCCAGGGTGTTGTGACTCGGGGGCTGATATGTCCACTGCGGGGATCTGTGGCCCCCTGGTAAAGGATACAGTCATGGTACTTCATTCTCCCGAGGTCGCACAAACGAGCGCCATTAAGTTGAGGAACAATACATATCTATTACCGCTGCGCCTCTGAGCCCCTGCCACCGCTCTGGGTTGCCAGTTGGGCTGCACTTCTAAACACCATTGTGTTTTATTTTGAGCTTGTCCCTTTTTGGAGTGCCCTGAAAAGCGCCCTTATAACTTGGGGACTAGACTGCTCTATATAAACATGCTAATAAATTAATAAACATCCTTAAAATGTGATTTATGGCAGCGCATTGTTTATTTGAATACAGAATATTGTTCTCTCTTTTCATATGTGCTTGCATTGCGCGGCCTCCGCGAGCCAAAATCACAAATTAATTCCATTCTGAAGCAACCAGTAGGTGCCTCAAAGCTAAATAAATGCTGCGGAAATGCATCTTTTATTGTCGTAAATTGCTTCTGTTTGCACGTTTACATGAACCAAGGGTATTTTCTTCTCGGAGTGGAGCACGGTTTGCATTTTTTTGTTTTTTAGACGAACAAAGAGAAGCTAGAGTTTGTAGTGCACTTCTGAAATCAGTGAAGCTCACGCAGACGTTGTAATGAGTCATTATAAAGTGTTCTGAGTATGTTGCAATCATAGCCAGTGCAACATTAAGGCCACTGCGGGATACTGTCTGTGGATACTAGCTAAAACAAGCTGTCGCCATTATGCACCCAGAGTCAACTGCCAGTAGGTAATATATATATTGGGCAGACCATACAGTGGCATCATCTAAAGGTATGGTACAAATTCTGATAACGTGTGCCAAGAGCGATAGAGTGAAATTATTGAGTGAGATTAAATACATTGAAGGACAAATCGCAACCTTCGAGGATCAAACGGAGATTGACAGCCTCAGAGCGAAAATGAAAACCAGACTCATTTCGTATGAAAATGGCATAAAACGACGCAAACAAAATAAGTTTGCAAGGGATCAGCAGGACTACAAGTCGGGTCGAGTACTAACCTTTGCCAAGAAATATGAGTCACCAAGGAAAGCATTGCTGAAGACAACATCAAAGGCAAAGCAACAAGACCCAAGAGATACATCAGAGTCAGAGATTGAAACTGATTTGTCTAAGGCGGAGAATCCCGGAGGGGAGGCAGGAGCCAGCACCAGTCAGGAACCAAATTTTCCAAAGGAATACAAATTGATGAAAGAATCGTGGAGAAGATATCCCAGAGGACAAGACCTCCAGAGAAAAACATCAAAGATCCAGAAGAGGGGGGAAAAACAGGGAGAGCTGGGTTTACCCCTCAGATGACAAGAAGCAAAAGGGGTGGCAGCAAAAAGTAAATCAGCTGGCTGTGATCAATCTGTTTTCCAGGAAGTTGTCTGATACTGAAGTTAAAGTCCTAGAAATGGGGCTCACATTCTGTCTAACAACCGAATGGGACTATGTGCAGACATTGTGATTATTGCTCCTCTGAGGCGGAAGCCGGAGGTCTGTTAGGCAGTAATTTTAACTTTATTATTTTTCGCGCACTGTTACTTTTTAAAAATTGTATGTTGAGCCTTTAAACACTGACTCGCACTCACCCTGTCCCGCCGCACTGATTGGCCGCTGCTCGCACAGTCCACCAGCATCGGATGCGTTGGAGGCAGGGTTTGCTGACGCTGGGGGCTCATTCGCTGACCGCACCTGTGTTGTGATGAGTACCGCCCATTCCTCTCCCTATGTAAAGCACACCATTTCCCGACCGCGCAGCGGGCGCGCCGAAGGCGCGCCAAAGGCAAGCCCGTCTGCGTCCTGAAGCGCCCTGCTGCCCGGCACCCTGCTCAACCAGATCAGTTACGCCTCAGCCTGATCACCTACACTTCTAAGGAGCTCCACCGCTGAAATATTACCCCCTCCTCTTGCACACCGCTTGATTGTTCGCTGAAACTGTCTCAAAGATGCTCAAATTGCAACTTTTCCTATTCTGAACACTCTGCTCCATCCGTGCCTTTAAGTCCTCCCTATCAGTTCTGGAATATTAATTGCAGATCCTTGCCTAAAAATCGTGACCACATATATCATCTACTATCCTCCACCAAGCCAGACGCCCTGTTCCTAACGGAAACTTGGCTGCACGCTGGCTCTGGCCCAGACGTAGCTAGTGCTCTACCATCGGGATATGTAACAGTCAGGCTTGATAGAAGCACGGGAAAAGGTGGCGGGATTGCGATTATTTTTAAAGATATACATTCCTGCTCTTTGGATGCTGTCCCTTTTCCTAATTGCGAAGCTGCCCTGTTTAAATTAGCAGTTTCTCCCCAACTGACGCTATCGGGCATCCTAATCTATCGTCCCCCCGATCAGCCTACACAGTGGCTTACCTCATTTGCTGAGCTGGTGGCTCCTCTTGCTATGAAGGCAGCGAATTTTACCATCGTGGGAGACCTCAATCTCCACCTAGAGGACTCACAGAACGGACCCAGCAGAATGTTTCTCTCTGATTGTGAGGCCATCAACCTCACACTACGTAACAGCGGCCCCACCCATCAGGCAGGACACTTACTCGATCCTGTCCTCTCAAACATTCCGCTCGACTGCTCTTCTCCAGCTCTTCCCCTAGACTGGTCCGATCATTTTGCCATACATTTCACTCTCCCCGCTGACACTAAAAGATGCACGCCCCTTCCTGGCTTCAGGAACAACTATAGACCCTGGTCCAAGCTGAATATTCCAGCTTTTAATGCCTCTCTCATGGATTCCTGCCCCGATATCAATCTTGGGTGCACCTCCCTAGCTCAGGAAGTGTCAAATTGGTTAACCTCTAATATTAACCTTCATCTACCGTTGCGCCCGAGTCCACAGACCCCTCATCATGCTCCTGCCCCATGGTTCACAGATGAACTGAAGGTATCCAAATCTAAATGGAAACATTTAGAGAGATCCTGGAGGAAAACTTATGCCTTGAACGACAGACTGATTTACCGTTCAGCACTTAAGCTTTACCATCAAGCCTGTCGAAAGGCTAGAGCCCGGTTCGTCTCTGAGTCAATTGAAAAGGCCATCAATCGCCCAAAAGCCCTTTTCTCCATGGTCAAAAAGTTAGCCGGTTCTAAGACCGTTCCCATCCCACCTGCGTTAGGGGACGCAGAATGCAATGAAATTGCCGACTTTTTTATATCGAAAGTCGAAACCATCTACACTGCCTTATCCTGCGCTTCCCCTATACCCCCTTTCAAACCCCCTTCTAACCTTTCTACCCCGGACTCATTAAGCCTGCAATCCCAAGCATCTCTGATTTCAGAATGGCCTCTGCTAAATCCCAACACGCTGTCTGCCTGCTTAATGAAGGTCAACTCAGGCTCCCCCCTTGACCCGATTCCTATGAACACTCTCCGCCTGCTTTCCCCTGATGCTCTCCTTATCATTCAAACACTTCTGAACTCCTCTTTGCGCGAATCCACTGTTCCGGAGGAATGGAAAAGGGCCCTCGTAGTGCCACTCTTAAAAAAATCTGGTGCAGACCCTAAGATGCTCTCCAACTTTCGACTTATCTCTTTGCTGCCCCTGTTTTCAAAAATCCTGGAAAGGCCTGTTAACATCCACCTTACATCTCACGTCGAGACTTCAGGTTTTCTTCATCCGTCCCAATCGGGTTTCCATTCTCATTTCTCCACCGAAACTACTCTTCTGGGGGTCACCGAGAATCTACGCTCCCGCCTTGACCATGGCGAGACCACGGCGCTTATTCTTTTAGATCTAAGCGCCGCATTCGACACGGTCTCACATCCCATTCTTCTGAAAGCCCTAAGATCGGCGGGAGTGTCGGGCTCCACTCTTGCCTGGTTGGCCTCCTTCTTAAATCAACGCACTTTCCAGGTGGTTTCCTCCGGCTCCTCCTCCTCCATTCGTTCATCTGCGTATGGTGTCCCGCAGGGGTCCTCACTGAGCCCTATGCTCTTTAATATCTACGTGAGACCCCTAGCTACCATCGTGGAAGACTCTGGTCTTTCCCTTTACTCATACGCCGATGATACTCAGATCCTTTTCTCCCTCTCCTCGGCTGCTGAAAACTCTCCATCTGCTCTCAAATTAGGCCTCAGCCGAGTAGCAGAGTGGATGCAGGCTAACCTTCTGAAACTAAACGGAGATAAGACGGAGGTGCTCATTTTGGGCAAGCAAAAGCATCTCTGGAGCTCTGCTCATTGGCCATCAGAAATGGGCCCTCTACCCATCCCAGTCTCCCAGGCTCGCAATCTTGGTTTTATCCTGGATGACTCACTTTCCATGCGACAACAAGTGGTTAAAGTGGTGGCCACTTGTTTTTCCATCCTAGGGTGGCTTCGTAAAATTCTATGGATGCTTCCACTCCCGACCAGACGCTCAGTGGTCTAGGCTTTAGTCACCTCTCGCCTGGACTACGGTAACGTGCTGTACCTCGGAGCCACCCTAGAGCTTCAGAGGAAACTTCAGCTCGTTCAGAATTCTGCTGCCCGTCTCCTCTGCAAGGTCCCGTGGCGATCTTCCATCTCCCCTTATCTGAAAGACCTTCACTGGCTCCGTATAGATAGCCGTGTTAAATTCAAGGCCTTCTGCTTTTTGCACAAAATCAAACATGGCTCGGCTCCCGGCTACCTGAGGGCCCTGGTCCAACAATACTCCCCTTCCCACCCCCTCAGGTCATCCACTCAAGGCAACTTCCGGATCCCACGTTTTAAACTGACGAGAATGGGCGGACGCTCCTTCTCCTGTGTTGCGCCTAAGTTGTGGAATTCTCTTCCGACCGTGATTAAACATGAACCATCTTTGTTAAAATTCCGCAAAGACCTCAAAACCTGGCTCTTCTCCCACTAACAACTCTATGCGTAATCATTAACTCTATTGGCGCCGGGAGACCCCCTGCGGGTAGCTGTGCACCTTATAAATGTAATTACAAATACAAATACATGAATTGATCTTTATCGTTTTGTACGGAAGTTGAAATTAAAAAAGACTTTTATCCTACATCCAAGAACTCCTGGACCCGGAATAACACAAGATGTGACAGATGACCTCACAGGGCATGATTTAGAAGCATTGGAAACTCTACATGCGCTACGAATGGGTACCACGCAAGATGAACACAATGAGGAGAAGAATGGGAACATTGTCTGTCTGGGCATTGAGCAAACCAGTGGTAAAAGCAGGTTCAAAGCCAAATCCAAGTTCATCCGCAAAATGCCCTTCGATGCTATTGATTGTTTCCATGAGACTATGATCAAGGAACTAAATAATTTGAGAGCTGTCAACTCGCAGTTAAGGAATAAACACAACTTTAATCTCTCAAAATCTCAATGGTTAGCAGTCAAGACATTGAACGAGGACACATCTATCACAATCAAACAGTCTGATAAAGGCGGCAATGTGGTGGTGATGTCAAAAGCACTATATAAGGAGGAAGCATTACACCTTTTGGGAGATAGGACGAGCTACACGAAAGTCAGAGGAGACAGATATAACAACAGTGTGTTATTCTATGATTTACTTGACAAATGGAGGACAAGTGGTATTCTGGAAGAGGACGAGTTTCAGTTCATGAAGGTGGACTGTCCTGTGTTACCCACATTTTACCACCTGCCTGAAGTGCACAAAGATGCCCTCAAACCACTGGGGCATCCCATAGTTTCAAGTAAAGAGAGCCTTCTAGAAAAAGTGTCTATTTATGTGGACCATTTTTTGTTCCCACTAGTAAAGGACCTTAGCTCTTTCATTCAGGATACAACCGATTTTATAAGACGTATACAAGATATACAATAGGAACCGGACTTTCTCCTCATCACCATGGACATAACCAGCTTGTACACTTGTATAGCACATGATGGAGGCCTTATGTCTCTTAAATACTTCCTGAAAACTAGGCCCTTGAAGTTTCAGATGCATAAAAAGGTGTTACTCGAGATTGCTGAATTCTGTTTACGTAATAATATTTTTCTTTTTGGGGGTCAGTTCTATTTACAAACACAGGGGACTGCTATGGGCACGTGCTACGACCCCAGCTATGCGAACTTGCTCGTAGGCTGGTGGGAGAAGCACGTGGCCTGGGCGGAAGACAATGAGAGGTGGGTCGAGAAGTTTGCCCTCTGGGCACGATATATAGATGGCCTTTTCATTGTCTGGATGGGCACCCCGGAAGAAGCAGAAGAATATATCAGAGTTCTAATTAACAACACACTCAACCTCAGGTTCATGAGCTACATGAGTAAAATTGAAGTGCCTTTTTTAGATCAACTTCATGCAGAAAACTTTACAGAAAGCCTACTGCCCTGAATACAGTTCTGCATTTCAAGAGTCAACACCTCCAGAATCTGATCCATAGCATTCCCTATGGAGAGCTGTTGAGTCTTCAAAGGAATTGCACACTCTACAGATTACACACAAGCTGCCAGTGAATCTCTGGGGAGATTTAGACAGAGGGGTTATCATAACCGTCTGTTGAATGAGACAGCCACGAGGGTACAAACAACAGAGAGACAGACCCTGCTGGGATATAAAGGGGGAGATGAGTCCCAAGAAAATGAGAATTCAGAAACAGTGAGACTAATCTTGGCCTTCTCCTCAGAGTCAGGAACAATTAGGAGATTGGTTGAAAAAAATTGGAAAATACTGCAGACAGATAGCATAATTGGGAATTTGGTACCAAGCAAGCCAGATATTACCTATCGGAAGAGTAAATCTTTAAAAGATCTGCTAGTACGCAGGCATTTTGTGGAGACGACACTAAAAACATCAGTGGCAGGATTTTTCCCATGCACCTCTTGTAAGGCCTGTAAAAATAGTGTTAAAGTGAAGGAGTATCCTATCCCAGGAAGAAAAACGAAATGTAGCATTGAGAAATTGATGAATTGCAACACAAGTTTTGTAGTCTATTGTTTGTTATGCTCGTGTGGTCTTCAGTATGTTGGAAGCACCATTTATCCAGCAAAGAAAAGAGTACTGGAGCACACACGGGCAATTACCAATTGCGATAGTACCTATCCAGTGGCTAGACACTTCGCTGAAGTGCATGAATCACATAGTGATAGGTTGCGATATTGTTGTCTGGACCATGTCCCAGTGACAGAGAGGGGAGGATACAGGATGAGGCTGTTGCGTCAGCTGGATGCAAGATACATAATTGAGCTGTAAACACGCACAACCGGGGGATTGAACAGTGAAGATGAACTGTGGTCCTTTATTGGTTAAATATCTTTATAGGATATATATACATAGATTTTTAAACTAGGATCAATCCTATATATGTAGGATCCTCTCTCCCCCTGCATGTACACTCTCTCTTATATTCGTAGGTTACTGTTTTCATTTTTTATTTTCATTTTCATTCACATACATTTTTCTACCTTCTCTCTCTTTTATTGTTTCTCCTTTTTCTAGTAATGATCACGGCATCCCAATATGATCCAATGACATAGGATGAGGGACATGAGCAAGCCCGATAGCTATCTCATAGAGCAATGACGATTAAGCATTCTTAAAACCACTGTTGAGATTCAAAGCCCATTCGAGGGATCAATTCTGAAATAGTGATCCCGAGTTTTCTGTTCAGGAAATATATGAATTTATCATAAACGGGTTAAGATTCACTTGTTACATGTATATAACGGACGACTAATGAATTTTTGCACTGAGATTAATTGTTATATAATAAATGAATAGTTACATCGATTTAATTGTGGCACAAGTGAAACTGTTTTTTGCAAAAAAATCGCAAAGCTTAATCATGTTAAGATGGCTGCCATGTAAGTGTGAGTCAAGAAAAAGCATTGGGAAGTCCTTTGTTTGTGATAATGTAAAATTACTTGCTGACAAATGAAGTAACTTGTTATTTAAAGGTTAAAATTCACAAAGTCAACTAACACTGACGAAGGCCAGCGTGCCGGAAAGCATGTGTTAGCCTTCCTCGCTCTCCTGGAACTGGAATAATAATTAATTTGCACAATCGAGCCTGAGTGCGCAGCCTTGTTTGTCATGTGGAGACTTTGTAATGCCATATATATATATCTATATATATATCTATATCTATATTCACTGAAAAAACCATAGGTTTCTGGGGTGTTATAGTTAGCTGGACTTTTCACTTGTACAAAACCATTGAAATTCCCCCGTTCTAGTTAGTTCAGCTAACTATAACTCATGCGCCCGCAATGCACTGCTGATGACGTCACATATTACATCACTCATGACATGGTCAGTGACATCACTCATGACATCACTGATGACATCTCAAATGACATCACTGATGACATCATCCAGTGAATGTCTGTTTTTCTGAAAATTAAATATGTTTTATATATGTATATCTCAAGGTCGATGGAAGAATAAATGGGTATATAAGTGTCTAAATGGATGATTTGTTTTTGAAAAATTGATTGTGTAACTGACTGATTAAGTGTATCATAGTGAATACATGGCTTAGTGAGTAATGTTTAAATATGTAAATATCTGTATCAGTCTCTCACTTTGTGTATAAGTGGCTGCATGGGTTGGCGAGTAGCTACATGGGTGTCTATATAGGTTATTAGTTGGTTTTTTGAGTATCAGTCTGAGTGTCTGCATGGTTCGGTCGGGGGTATTACGTAGTGCATAGGTGCATGAATGAGTGACTCACTGTTTGTATGTGTTGAAGACAGCATGTGTGCAGGACTGTATGGGTGGATGAGTGTGTGTATGGGTGTGTTAGTGAGTGAATGACTGTCTCAATAGTGTCTTTATGAGTAAGTACATATGTTTTAAACTAGTATATGTGACTATTGGTGTATATAAGTGAGTATATGTGAGAGTGAGAGATTGAAAGAGTTCCTGAATGAATAAGTATGTGTTTCTATAAGTGATTGTTTAAAAGACTAAGTATGTGTAAGTTTCCGTAGAAGTAAGTGTGGTGGTGTGTGTATAACTGTATATGCAAGTAAATGTATGTTTGATTCTTTATTAGCATGAGTGACTATGTGTGTGAGTAACTCTATGGATGAGTGGCATTGTGTAACAGGATGTATAGGTGTATGAGTACATTTGATGAGTGAGTACATGTATGAGTGACTGTATAGGACTGTTGGTGAATGAGTGGATGTGTATGTGGATCTTAGAATTACTGAAGAGGTTGTTGTAACTGGTATTGGTATGTCCATTGTTTTGAAATTTTTAGTCTCTATTTTTGAATGTGTGTATCAAAGGTTATATTAGGGTGAGAGGAGGTCTGCCACTCTATCACAAGGATGATTTCATCAGTGATGTCATCAGTGATGTCATTTGAGATGTCATTAGTGATGTCACTGACCATGTCATGAGTGATGTAATATGTGACGTCATCAGCAGTGCATTGCGGGCACATGAGTTATAGTTAGCTGAACTAACTAGAACGGGGGAATTTCAATGGTTTTGTACAAGTGAAAAGTCCAGCTAACTATAACACCCCTGAAACCTATGGTTTTTTCAGTGAATTTCAAAGGTTTTTTTAAATGCTAATTTCTAACTATGCCTACAGAGATAGGACATGTGAAGAAAGAAGAAAAAATGCACAGAAAGAAAAAAAAGAAGTGCAGAAAGAAGCAACCGAAGTCCTCAAAGACGAAGAAAAGTGCTGGAAGAAGGATAACGTGCAGAAAGAACAAAAAGAAGAGCAGAAAGAATCCTTGTTGCAAAATCATCCTGTACCCTCAACTTTTTCAGACGGATACTGGTGGTAACTGAGTCTGACTACTAACCAGTCCTAGAGCCAGTGCTATGTTAAAATACACTTAGAATACAGTGAAAACACCTACATACACTAGGGAACATTATGCGTTGGGGTCCCCCTGTGATTAGCATGACCTCCTCTGTAAGCCCCTAGTATATAATAGGGCAGGGGGATTAAAACTACCTCTTAAAACAGGCCACAGGGCGTTTTTGCACATGTTAACTCAGGCCCCGTCCCCTCCCTTCACCACTGTGTAAACACGCCCTATGTCCGTTTTTAGTTGGGAGATTAAGTTCATTTGAATCCTGAGGGTCCCTAGGGTCCAACTAGCCCACTAGGTAGCTCCAGTAAGTGCCACAGAGCTGCGTTGCAGAGAGGTGTAAAAAGTGGCACAGCCTGGACCACCTCTCTGCAATGCAGCTCAGTGGCGCTTACTGGAAGCACTTGGTGGGCTAGTTATCCCCCAGGGGCCCTCAGTATTGAAGGGAAATTATATCCCCAATTTAAAAAGTGCCATAGTGCGTGTTTGCACACGTCACCTCAGGCCCCGTCCCCTCCCTTCACCACTGTGTAAACGCGCCCTGTGGCTGTTCTAAGTTGAGAGATTAAGTCCCCTTGAATCCTAAGGGTCCCTAGGGTCAAACTAGACCACTAGGTACCTCCAGTAAGCGCCAAAGAGCTGCGTTGCAGAGAGGTGTAAAAAGGGGCTTGGCCTCAGAACACCTGTCTGCAGCGCAGCTCCCTGGCGCATACTGGAGATGCCTGTTGGGCTAGTTGGCCCTCAGGGACCCTCAGTATTGAAGAGGAATTAATTCCCCAACTTACAACTCGCCAGGGGGTGCGTTTGCAGAGTGCTGCAAGGAGGGGCATGGCCTCCGGCACGATGCCAGTCTTTTATTTATTTTAATTTTTTAAGAAGGGGGGCTGTGTGGTTCCCCTTCTTATTCTAATTTATTGGCCCTGATGTCCCCATCCCCCAGGGCCTGTCTCCTAATTATATTTTTTTGACCCCAATCTCCAGGGCCGGCCACTGTTTTTTATTATTTTAAAAAAATATATATTTATAGACACACCTAGGACATGCTGGACAAACCGTACGTAGCTATCACCATGACGATTTGAGTGATATTCATTAAAAGGCGACTATGCATACAATGAATCCACGTGGAATGTATTTACACCACTAGTGAAGCTCTGACATGTCTGATGCCCTACCGTGCCTAATCCCGGTAGACACCCTTGTCGTTTATTTATACAAACATGGGTAGCTATTGACGGGCACATTTAATACACATGCACACCAAGCCATTCAAAGGGGATTTGACAAAAATTCGACCAAAACTATGTAAGAAACCCCCCTCACGGTTAATAAAACACACATCCACTGCCGGATGTGTAATACTTTTTATTTTACTCTCTGGAAAGAGGACGAACCTCACTTGAGAATCACAGCGCGCTCCTGGCAGAGCCCAATGCTGTGTTACACCCACCATTGCCTGCCGAGTGCCACACACCTCTGTGTTGTATTCCACCAGCTAGTGCATATGCTATGACACTCTCTAGCCCATGTGCACTGTAACACCACCCCGTGAATTTGTCATGCCACACTTGTCTTCGCACGGGTTATATTGCCCCATCTAACGTGCCTTCCTCGATGCCTATGTTATAACGCACAGTGCTATGCCATACATATTACAATCTGGGATCCATATCTTTGTCACAGTGCATATGCAACGTTACACCCCCCAGCACATATTTTATATTACAACTTTAGAGACTAGTTAGGTTACACAACACTGCCCTGTGCATATAACACTCCAAGGCGCACATCGCATAGCACGCGCTAGTGCCTGTGCTATCTCGCGCTCTCCAATGAATCTGTCATTGCACACAATGTATTGCATATTATATTTCACGCCCGGTTCATCTTATATCACACTTTTTGGTGCATAGTTTATACCATACACTATATCTAGTTTTCATTTTCAATCGTGCTCTCAGGACTATGTTCTATATAACACTGTGTTCACCTACCCTTTTCACGGGCATTACATTTTGCGATAGGGGGTGGAGGGTCTAGGGGGTGTTTCTGCCAAGTGAGCCCGGAGTCAAAGTCACAAACGTCCTCTTCTTCCTGAATAAAAGTGAGATTATGCTGCATACTTGTTCATATTTTAAGTAGTTCGCACAGACACACATTTTAATAAAAACAATAAAGTTCCTAATACCCGCCTTCTCTGAACAGTTAGCTTGCTGCCCCATCCCCCTCCTCCCTATCCTCTGTTGTGTGAATCCATGGACTAGCCTCCTCCCTCCTGCCATGCATGGTCTGATGTGCTGCCACTGCCCTCAATTTAGTATGATGTACC
The DNA here is from genome assembly GCF_964204655.1 of Triturus cristatus. NCBI lineage: Eukaryota > Metazoa > Chordata > Amphibia > Caudata > Salamandridae > Triturus > Triturus cristatus. The sequence continues at coordinate 1,205,078,566 of NC_140591.1, read as the reverse complement.
AGTCCCCTCCTCATGTCCTCCATTGCCCAATTCTATGCCCCATCATTGACCTCCTGCTTAAACTCTGTGCTTAGCTTGCTGCCCCTATTCTCCTTCCCCCTGCCCTCCGATGTCTTTGTGCATGCCCCTGCTCCATCCTTTTTGCCCACCATGTTCCATGGACCTGCCACTTCTATCTACTCTGAGTGTTCTGTTGAACTGCCACTCCCCTCCCACCTGCCTAGCATTGTCAGAAGACTGTAACCTGTCCCTGCCACCTCCACCCTACCTGTCCACATGCCATGCCCCTATCCTCTTCCTCCTGTCCTACATGGTCCATTGTACTGCCACACCCTACTGCCGTCCCTGGTCTGTTGTGCTGCAACTGCTCCTCCTGCCTGCCCCATGCGGTCTGTTGTGAGGCCCCTTCCCCTGAACTTTCTTGTCTGTGCACAGGTCCTGACCCTACCTTCTAATCTCCATCGTCCTTTGTGCATGCCCCTGCACCCTCCTTCTTGCCCATCATAGCAATTGTGCTGCCACTAACCCTCCCACTTGCCTTGCATGGTCTTCTGTGCTGCCATGGCCCCTCCCACCATCCCTGTGTGGTCAGTTAGCTGCCCTTGACCCCCTCCCACCTTCCCTCCATGGTCTGTGTGTATGCCATCACAGTCTCACTGTTGCTCTTCATGGTGTGTCTTGCTTCTAGTGCCCATCCTGCCTGACCTCCATGGCTATCTTGCTGCTCCTGCCCTGCCCCCTTGCCCCCAGCCCTCTGTTTACATGTGCAGACCCCTACTCCCTCCCTCCTGGCTTGTCTGTTCCATTGTAATGCCCCTGATCCGTCCCTCCTGCCCTTTATGGTCTGTTATGCTGCAGCTTTCTCTCCTGTCTGTCCATTATGGTTAGCTAGCCATCATTGCCTCTTGCCCCTCTGTTCTCTGTTGTCCATGTGCATGGTCCTGTCCCCTCCCTCTTGCTTTCTATGGATTGTTGTGCTGCACTCCCGTCCCGCATGCCCTGTGTGGTGTATTGTGCTGCTGCAAACCCTGATGCCTGCCCTGCAGGGTCAGTTTGGTGCACCTCTCCATGTCCCTCCTGTCCTCTGTTATCCAAGTCCATGTCCCTACCCCATTTCCTTCCATGATCCAATGTACCATACTTGCGAACATTTTGAACTTGATAAGAGGGAGATTTTGAAAAAAAACTGGGGTATTGATTTTCCCCTTTGAGTTACATTGAAAAAGAGGAGATTGTAGACAGGAGACAGATGAAATAAAGCCCATTTGAGCTTAAAAACATTGGACGTTTCCTGGCTGAATCGGGTCTGTTGGCATGTATGTTTTCCTACCATTGCCTCTTCCTTCTGCCCACAATGGTCTATTACATTGCCACAGCCTCTCTTGCAAGTCCTGTATTGTTGGTTTGTTGCCCCTGCCCCCCTTTCCACTGCCCTCCATAGTCTGTTGTGCTGCCACGGCCCTTCCTGCCTGCTCAGTGTGGTTAAATTGTTGCCTTTGCACCCTCCTACCTGCCTTCAATTTTCAGAGTCCGTGCCCCTAGCCTCTGCCTCTCAACAGTATCCTAATGAACAACTAGATTGCTAACGTTCTATATTTATTACAAAAGTGTGGAACGCCTGACGTCATCTTGATGTAATCAAAACTGTAATACCTAGAGCATTTCCTTTAGAAATTACATATATGAGAGGGTCTTATTGGTATCAAAATTATGGTTAGTGCTCTAAAAGACTTAAATAAGGACATATTTTCTGAGTTTTCAAATAGCGACAAAGCACTTTTAAATTATTTGTTATCTTTATGTTTTTTTATCCAGTTGACCACTTGATTAAATGTTGCACTTAGGGAAGAGGATGTGGTGTTACTTCCAGAACTGCAGACTTTGCAACTGGGGAACCAGGTTGGAGTTTGTGCTCCAGCTCGACATTCTGTGTTTCTGGTCAAATCACTTAGTCTCCCCATGTCTACAACCAAAATGAATTTGTTCTTGTGTGATGTAACCAATGCTCATGTAAAGCACTCCAATACCTGACAAGTCTGCACTATATAACACTGCAAAAACACAAAATAATAAGTGTTTTGCACACTTCTGTCATTGGGCTATATTTGGGCTACATCTGGGTGATTTTGGGCTACATTTGGGCTCTTTTGTCTCCGGTGGCCATCTCGGGAGATTTATTTGTTATGAAGTTTCCTAATTTCCTCATGTACTGCAGTCTCCTCAGTAGGAAATGCTTTCAGTTTTTTACTTTGACTCCATCATGAAGGTATTCAGATATGTCACACATTTGCCATAAATTCTGAAAGTTAGCATTCTAGTTGCTCATTAGATCACTGTAGTAAAACTACTGTTCACCATGGAAGTCTGCTCCTGGTATTAAAAGTGCATGTTTCAGTCTGCATGTCAGAATTTTTTAATGAAATAGAAGAGGATTTGAGAAGTCACTCAAAATGTGCCCTCCTTTTCTTTCTTCAGCATTAATCATAATTTCTATGGCAAAATGAACCCCCTCATTGTGTTCCTTTTTAAATTAAATGTTTTAAGTGTTACCAGTTTATTCCAATCAAGATGGCTTCAGGTGTGCCATACTTTTGTCATAATGAAGACAGTAAGCGCTCTAGTTGTTTTTAAGAACACTCTGGGACATTCTGTCATTGGGCTATACTTGGGCTACATCTGGGTGATATTTGGGCTACATTTGGGCTCTTTTGTCTCTGGTGGCCATCTTGGGAGACTTATTTGTTATGAAGTTTCCTAATTTCCTCATTTACTGCAGTCTCCTCAGTAGGAAATACTTTCAGTTTTTTACTTTGATTCCATCAAGAAGGCATTCAGATGTGTCACACATTTGTCATAAATTCAGAATGTTAGCACTCTTTTTGCTCATTAGATCACTGTAGTAAAGCTACTGCTCACCAGGGAAAACTGCTGCTGGTATTGAAAGTGCATGTTTCAGTCTGCATGTCAGAATTTTTTAATGAAATAAAAGAGGATTTCAGAAGTCAAAATGTGCCCTAGTTTTTCTTTCTGCAGCACTAATCATACTTGTTATGGAAAAATGAACCCCCTCATTTTGTTCCTTTTAATATTAAATGTTTTAAGAGTTACCACTTTAATCCAAGCAAGATGGCATCAGGTGTGCCATACGTTTATCATAAGTAGGACTGTTAGCGCTCTAGTTGTTCTTTGGAACACTCTGGGAAGCTGCAGTAGAACACAAAGGAATCAACTGACAGTCTCTGCCCTTGTTGGATGTACATGTTTTACTGAGAATGTCAGACTTCATTCTCATATGACTGAGAAAGATAATGTGAAATTACAGAAAATAAGCTCTCAGTTTAGCTTATAGATCACCTTCCAAACCTCTGTGGGAAAAGCATGAGAAAATATGTTTCTCTCAATCATGATATCCCAGCAGAAGGCTTTTTCACATGGTGAAATCACCTTAGAACATACCACAATTCCTAAAATGAGTATGGTACCATCAACAAATGATTTATAATGTAACTAAAGTCTTAAAACCTTCTATTAACTGCAATGCTTTTTAATGAGGTGCTATCATGTATATTGGTCCCAAGATGGCTGCCAACACTTCTTGGATGAAGTGCTGACAGCCAATCAGATCTCAGGATGAGATGTGTGGTTAGGCTCCGCCCACATATATATATGATTTTACTTTTGATTTTCTCAGGAACTACTGAACAGATTGACACCAGACCTGCAAAAGGCACTTACCTGAGCTGAGGACTACCTCTCTGCCAAATTTCAAGTAATTCTGTTCAGCCGTTCGGGCTGTACCTTGGACTAAAGGTCCCTATGGAAAATTGCATGGGGAAAACGTGTTTTGGGACCCCTCTTTTTTCTCAGCCCCTGCTTGACGAATCCCCGCGAGACTTTCAGGGTAGGAGCGGAGCGGAGCGCCCCACCTATTTTGAAAATTTTGCGAGGATTCGTCAACCGGCGCCAAAGTTATTCCAAATAGAATGTTGCGGATTTCCTATGGAAACACGGTCCTAACTATAACTATCTACTGGCGACCGCCAGTAGATAATATATATATATATATATATATTCACTGAAAAAACCATAGGTTTTACACATGTTATAGTTAGCTGGACATTTCACTCGTAAAAAACCAATGAAATTCCCCCGTTATAGTTAGTGCAGGCAACTATAACTCACGCGACCGCAATCCTCTGCTGATGCTAATACTGTATTTAGACACTTATTTGCCCATGTCTTCTTCCATTAAATTTTAGCTATACATATATTACAAATATTTTTTTTCATAAAGACACATGTCATCAGCAGAGGATTGCGGTCGCGTGAGTTATAGTTGCCTGCACTAACTATAACGGGGGAATTTCATTGGTTTTTTACGAGTGAAATGTCCAGCTAACTATAACATGTGTGAAACCTATGGTTTTTTCACTGAATTTGTAAGGTTTTTTAAATGCTAATTCCTAACTATAACATGTGTGAAACCTATGGTTTTTTCAGTGAATTTGCAAGGTTTTTTAAATGCTAATTCCTAACTATAACGTGTGTGAAACCTATGGTTTTTTCAGTGAATTTGTACGTTTTTTTAAATGCTAAGTTACTTTACGCCATTCGTGGCGTGCGCGCCCACTTTACGCAGTTAGTGCCATGCACGCACGATGGGCACGCGGTGTGCTACGCGCACCGCGTGCCCACGTTACGCTAGATGGGCCATGAACGCACGATGCGCTTCGCGCGCCGTGCGCACATGGAGGACATATGATGAGCATCGTTGTGACAGGTAATATATTAGTTTTTCTTTGTAGTAATATGCCATGCACAAATGGTGCCCTTCGTGCACCATTGGTACATGGGATGGGGAGAGTGTGGATACTTCTTTTTTTTTTAATTATTTTTTACCGTACGCGTACAGTAAGCGTAATCGGCGAAATTTTCGAAAAAATTGAAAATTCCGTTTTGGCCATGGGGGATCTTTGGGGACTCCCTCAACATGGCTAGGTGCTTGGGAGCTGTCTAAACAGCCTCTTTACATGTTTTTGCCCTTTGTTTTTCAACCCCCTCTCAGAGTGCGAGAGAGAAAATGGCGGCCGCCGCTTCCTGGTTTCGACCGATTCGAATGTTTACTAAGATCTAACAGCCAATCAGAATCGCGCTCGCGCACGTCACCGTACGCGTACGGTAAGCGCACGGTAAGCGCACCGTAAGCTGGCTCAGATATATATATTGATTTAAAGGCTATTTTCTCAGAATCTTCTGAACAGATTTACACCAAACCTACAAAAGGCACTTCCTTGACCTGTAGACTACCTCTCTGCCAAATTTCAAGGAACTCTGTTCAGCCGTTCGGGCTGTAGCTGTGTCTAAAGGTCCTATGGAAAAATGCATGGGAAAAACGCGTTTTGGGACCCCCCTTTTATCTCAGCCCCCGCTTGACGAATCCCCCCGAGACTTTCAGGGTAGGAGCGGAGCGTAGCGCCCCATTAGTTTTGAAAATTTCGCGAGGATTCGTCGACCGGCGCCAAAGTTATTCAAAATAGAATGTTGCGGATTTCCTATGGAAACAGGGTCCTAACTATAACTACCTACTGGCAACCGCCAGTAGGTAATATATATATATATATATATATATATATATATATATATATATATATATATATATATATATTCACTGAAAAAACCATAGGTTTCACACATGTTATAGTTAGCGGAAATTTTACTGATAAAAAACCAATGAAATTCCCCCGTTATAGTTAGTGCAGGCAACTATAACTCACGCGACCGCAATCCTCTGCTGATGCTAATACTGTATTTAGACACTTATTTGCCCATGTCTTCTTCCATACATTTTTAGCTATACATATATTACAAATATTTTTTTTTCATAAAGACACATATGTCATCACCAGAAGATTGCAGTCGCGTGAGTTATAGTTGCCTGCACTAACTATAACGGGGGAATTTCATTGGTTTTTTATCAGTAAAATTTCCGCTAACTATAACATGTGTGAAACCTATGGTTTTTTCAGTGAATTTGCAAGGTTTTTTAAATGCTAATTCCTAACTATAACGTGTGTGAAACCTATGGTTTTTTCAGTGAATTTGTACGGTTTTTTAAATGCTAAGTTACTTTACGCCATTCGTGGCGTGCGCGCCCACTTAACGCAGTTCGTTCCGTGCGCGCACGGTGCGCTTTGCGCACCGTGCGCGCACAGTGAGCACGCGGTGCGCTTCGCGCACCGCGCGCCCACTTTACGCAGTTAGTGCCGTGCACGCACGGTGGGCACGCGGTGCGATGACAAAGCAAGAAAGCACGTCAACAAATCTGTTTCTGCTTTCCTCCGTGACTATGGTATGGGTGCCATTTACCACAACAACTTGCGTTATGACATGCAAGACATTTATAGAGGAGATGGTGTGCACTTCAATGATGAAGGGAACAGAGTCTTCCTCTTGAACCTTAGACTCTGCATCGGTACTTACTTGTAGGTACCACTAAAAAATCTTTTTAGAGCCCCCTAATATCTAAACACTTAAATCTGATTTTCTTTTTTTTTTTTTTTTTTTCCTACCGTACGCTTACCGTAAGCTTACCGTACGCGTACCCCGTGATTTTTTTTAAAATCAATAAATGTTTTCTTTGTACTTTTCTGTCCTTCTTTGACCCCCTTACAAATGTTAGGGGGTCTGTAACTCTCCTCATTGCCCCCTTTCCTTGTTTTCACTCTTTTTTTTCAGAGTGAAATACACAAAATGGCGGCCGCCGCTTCCTGGTTTCGGCCGATTCGAATGTTTACTAAGATCTAAGAGCCAATCAGAATCGCGTTCGCGCACGCCACCGTACGCTTACCGTAAGCGTACGGTAAGCGTACCGTAAGCGGGCTCAGATATATATATTGATTTAAAGGCTATTTTCTCAGAATCTACTGAACAGATTTACACCAAACCTACAAAAGGCACTTCCTTGACCTAGGGACTACCTCTCTGCCAAATTTTGAGTAATTCTGTTCAGCCGTTCGGGCTGTAGCTCGTTCTAAAGGTCCTATGGAAAAATGCATGGGAAAAACGCGTTTTGGGACCCCCCTTTTATCTCAGCCCCCGCTTGACGGATCCCCCCGAGACTTTCAGGGTAGGAGCGGAGCGTAGCGCCCCACCTATTTTGAGAAATTCGCGAGGATTCGTCGACCGGCGCCAAAGTTATTCAAAATAGAATGTTGAGGTTTTCCTATGGAAACGTGGTCCTAACTATAACTACCTACTGGCGACCGCCAGTAGGTAATATATATATTCGAATCGGCCGAAACCAGGAAGCGGCGGCCGCCATTTTGTGTATTTCACTCTGAAAAAAAAGAGTGAAAACAAGGAAGGGGGCAATGAGGAGAGTTACAGTTTATAGTTAGTGCAGGCAACTATAACTCACGCGACCGCAATCTTCTGGTGATGACATATGTGTCTTTATGAAAAAAAAATATTTGTAATATATGTATAGCTAAAAATGTATGGAAGAAGACATGGGCAAATAAGTGTCTAAATACAGTATTAGCATCAGCAGAGGATTGCGGTCGCGTGAGTTATAGTTGCCTGCACTAACTATAACGGGGGAATTTCATTGGTTTTTTATCAGTAAAATTTCCGCTAACTATAACATGTGTGAAACCTATGGTTTTTTCAGTGAATTTGCAAGGTTTTTTAAATGCTAATTCCTAACTATAACGTGTATGAAACCTATGGTTTTTTCAGTGAATATATATATATATATTTCCCCAAAAGTCCAATACTGCGCTCTCAGTCACCAGTAAAATCCAAGATCCAAAGTGATATCCAAAGAGGTGTTTATTCCTCACAACAACGCGTTTCAACTCTATGCAGAGTCTTGATCACGTAAGGACAAACAATAGGTGAGCAACAGATAAAGTCTTCCGGGAGCGGTAAACAGTGACAAAGGACAATCCTGTTGGCACAAGTCAGTACAGTGGCAGACATTTTGCAATGGGAATACAAACGTAAATCGTAACACTGTGGCTGACATATTAGCAGTGGAAATATAAACGTAATTCATAAAGAGTTATACATGAAATATGTAAATGATTGATAATTGCTAAATAAGCACGAATGACTCTGTGGGATCAACATGTGAAACAGGTAATCTGGATACAATCTATGAACCGCATACACCACATGGACCGCATAACTAGCAACTCCACCACAATTTTCGGTCTTGCCTAGTGACCAGCGGCACTTGCCGTACCTCCTAGTTAAGTTATGCGGTCCATGTGGTGTATGCGGTTCATAGATTGTATCCAGATTACCTGTTTCACATGTTGATCCCACAGAGTCATTCGTGCTTATTTAGCAATTATCAATCATTTACATATTTCATGTATAACTCTTTATGAATTACGTTTATATTTCCACTGCTAATATGTCAGCCACAGTGTTACGATTTACGTTTGTATTCCCATTGCAAAATGTCTGCCACTGTACTGACTTGTGCCAACAGGATTGTCCTTTGTCACTGTTTACCGCTCCCGGAAGACTTTATCTGTTGCTCACCTATTGTTTGTCCTTACGTGATCAAGACTCTGCATAGAGTTGAAACGCGTTGTTGTGAGGAATAAACACCTCTTTGGATATCACTTTGGATCTTGGATTTTACTGGTGACTGAGAGCGCAGTATTGGACTTTTGGGGAAATATTTACGAGCCGGCGTGCTCCGCCGGCGTGTGCGCCACCTCCCTTGGGTTGAGCAATCCAGCAGGAGCGTTTCTTGGAGCATATATATATATATATATATATATATATACATATATATATATATATATATATATATATATATTCCCAACAGAACTGCTTCAGCAATTAAGGCCGCACTCCATGGAAGGTAAGAAAACATTCTTTTATTTGAAAGCAGACAGCTTCCCTTCTCGTGTTTTCGTCCTGCTGGCCTGACGCGTTTCCATGAAATCCATTCATCTTCATCAGAGACCATAAGTGAGCACTTGGAAATGACGTGCATAACCACGAGACCCTGCATGCTTTGATTCAATTCAATTGGCCTCCGGTGTGCCCATTACTCCGATCTCACATTTCACATTGCATGCTGGTCTGCGTAGTTTAGTTTCAGCACACTTACTCCCTGTGAATATCGACTGCCCGGACTGACTGCACTAGGCGACGTGCCTTTAATAGATACAAGGACGATTTGTATATTTACTTATACTTTGACAGGACCCAGGAGTCCATACGGATTCACATACGCCCTGAGGAAGCCCCAGGCCATATGGCCAACTAAATGGGGCGAAACAAGTGTTTGCTGCACTTGTTGCTCACCCACAAGAAAGTCACAATACATCATGCAATCGCATTTAAGACATATTCACGTTAAAATCGCAACTGCTGTCTCTTTAATTTTCTCCACAACTATCAACAAACAATCAATATTTGTCCTAACACCATCTTGAAACGTTATTTCGATCAGTGGGGTGGGGGCTCGCCCACTGTTGAGGACAAATACCCAACTTATACTATACTCAATAATATAGTCACTAAGGAATTGGGACCCATTTTCCTCCTTCTTACTTTAAACAATCTTCATCATAAGCAAATGTTCATTGGGTGGGTTTGTTGGCTTTTAAAACAAAAACATAGCGTAAAACATTCAAGAAGGACCAATGCCTACATATTTCATTTAAATCAATCCCCCTTACCCGGAACTACCACCCCACCGCTGTTACCTTCATGGACCGCCGCTGTTTGAGGGGATCTATAACACCTATATACATAAGACATGCCTGCCTGTGCAACCGAATGACAGCACAGGACTGAGAAGATTTGACCACCTATAACTTTTTAAGCTACCACCTTCCTATGCATAACACATTTAAGAATACATGTACAAGTAGACATATACCTCAGTCACAGGAGCACACTGGCCGCTTGCACTTCCCATTTAACCCCTCCAGTGCCCATGACGAGCTGAACTCGTCATGTGGACAACCTAAACTGTGTGCAGCTATGGAATTTTTTTCTTAATGCACAATTTTGAGTGAAAATTAACTTCAAATATCAGTGATGTTATGATGAAGACTCATTCAATTAATTTTTACCTTTGCACTTAAAATGATTTTGATATGTTGTTTAGAAGCGTGTTTAATACAATGGTTTAGCTGTGCCACATTTTTACAGGGAACCCATTTTTAGGTTGAGCATTCAAGACCTCTGGTATATACTTTAGTATATACTTTAGTATATATACTTTAGTATATACTTCAGTATATACTTATATGTGTATGTACTTTGTGGGCTCTGGAGATCACCCCTAGGACTTGTCTGCTTCTGCTTAGGGACTTGTTTTCTATTCAACTGCCTCTATTAACTGTCTTGATAGAAAACGACCAGCAGAGGTCAGTAAAATAACAGAATTGCTTTCTGCTGAGGGACTTTCTTCTTTTTATTTTTCTGGCAAATGCCTCTATTTAACTTTCTTGATAGAAAACGACCAGCAGAGGTCAGTAAAATACCAGAATCACTTTAGCATTCTCTAGATTCCAGTCCATAGAAATTGCCTTCCACGAGCACCCGTAGACAATAATACTTTTTTCACATCTTGTGTTTTAAGTGAAATGACCACCATAGGCCCTGATTTTATATTAAAAACAGAGCTTTGGACTATTCTATTTTCCTCTGAAAGGTAATATTTCTCTCCATGTGTCCCCATGCCTGGTGTGTCATTCAGTTTGGTGCTTACTTTCCCTCCATGTTAAAGAACAGTAAATGTTTCAGCACTCAGGCTAATGTGCTGCATAGCTAAATACATATAGGTGCAGATCACGATCCGGTAAAAAAATGGCCCGTACGACTCGTATCCGGTCTTTTTACCGTACGAATCGTACAAGTGCCGTACAAACTGCCAATTACGATTCGCATGGGAAAAAGACCATACGAATCGCATTGGGAATAACACCCCACACGTCCTCGGGTCGGAAAACGTGTCCGACACGTCCCCGGACGATTTACCGTACAAATGTGAAAAGTGAAGTCCGACCGCGAAATCCCGATCCATCCCGTGCGTCCGATGTTACAACCGTATGGAAAAAACACCGTCCGCACCGATCTCCCATAGCAACCATGCCGACATGTGCCCGCATACGTGCCCAACACCCCCCCAGCCCCCGTACGTTCGAGTCCTACCCCCACCCGTGTATGTACACCCGTGTACGTGTCGAACCCCCCGTGTATGTACACCCGTGTACGTTCGAGTCGTACCCCCACCCGTGTATGTACACCTGTGTACGTGTCGTACCCCCGTGTATGTACACCCGTGTACGTTCGAGTCGTACCACACCCGTGTACGTTCGAGTCGTACCCCCCCGTGTATGTACACCCGTGTACGTTCGAGTCGCACCCCCACCCGTGTATGTACACCCGTGTACGTGTCGTACCCCCACCCGTGTATGTACACCCATGTACGTGTCATAACCCCACCCGTGTATGTACACCCGTGTACGTGTCGTAGCCCACCCGTGTATGTACACCCGTGTACGTGTCGAACCCCCGTGTATGTACACCCGTGTACGTGTCGTACCCCCACCCGTGTATGTAAACCCGTGTACGTGTCGTACCCCCACCCGTGTATGTACACCCGTGTACGTGTCGAACCCCCGTGTATGTACACCCGTGTACGTGTCGTACCCCCACCCGTGTATGTACACCCGTGTGAGTGTCGTACCCCCACCCGTGTATGTACACCCGTGTACGTGTCGAACCCCCGTGTATGTACACCCGTGTACGTGTCGTACCCCCACCCGTGTATGTACACCCGTGTACGTGTCGTACCCCCACCCGTGTATGTACATCCGTGTACGTGTCGAACCCCCGTGTATGTACACCCGTGTACATGTCGTACCCCCACCCGTGTATGTACACCCGTGTACGTGTCATACCCCCACCCGTGTATGTACACCCGTGTTCATGTCAAACCCCCCGTGTATGTACACCCGTCTACGTGTCGTACCCCCACCCGTGTATGTACACCCGTGTACGTGTCGAACCCCCCGTGTATGTACACCCGTGTACGTGTCGTACCCCCACCCGTGTATGTACACCTGTGTACGTGTCGTACTCCCACCCGTGTATGTAAACCAGTGTACGTGTCGAACCCCCCGTGTATGTACACCCGTGTACGTGTCGTACCCCCACCCGTGTATGTACACCCGTGTACGTGTCGAACCCCCCCGTGTATGTACACCCGTGTACGTGTCGTACCCCCACCTGTGTATGTACACCCATGTACGTGTCGTACCCCCACCCGTGTATGTACACCCGTGTATGTTCGAGTCGTACCCCCACCCGTGTATGTATACCCGTGTACGTGTCGAACCCCCCGTGTATGTACACCCGTGTACGTGTCGTACCCCCACCCGTGTATGTACACCCGTGTACGTGTCGTACCCCTGACCCGTGTATGTACATCCGTGTACGTTCGAGTCGTACCCCCACCCGTGTATGTACACCCGTGTTCATTCGAGTCGTACCCTCACCCGTGTACGTGTCGTACCCCCCGTGTATGTACGAACCGTACCCTCACCCGCGGACGTATGGAGCGTACCCCAGGCCCCAACACCAGCACCTTCACACAACATCGCGCATGTACGAGTCGTACCAAGCCAGACACAAGGACAGCACTGTACAACAAAATGCCCGAAGTACACACCGTACACACGTTAAAAACACACGTACACAACCAGGACAAAGCAAAACAACACAAGAATACACCATTCGAATGGCACAAAGCCACTAAACATGTCCAACAAGCTCAAAAACAACACAATCACTGACCTGCAACTGCCAAAATCCAAAACAGAGGCCCAAAACACAACCACTCCTTATAACACACCCACCCAAAGTTCAAACACAGCCACACCCACCAATGGACCAATAAAAAGGGCCCACACACACAAACCATGAGCCTTTGCAACAGACTCACTGCTGCCAGACCCCACAGACAACCTACAGCACCATACTAGAACCTTAACCACACCTTACACTTGCACACCTTCACACACACACCTGCACAACCACACCCACACACCCACAACCATCCACACACACCCCCCCACCATCCACACCCACACCCCTCACCATGCCCACTAACAAGAATCCAAAGTTCACTAGCCGAGAGTTGGAGGTACTTGTCGATGAAATCCTCAGAGTCGAGCCACACCTCTTTGGAACATTGGTCAGACAGACCAGCATTTCAGCAAAAACAGTCATGTGGCAGACCATCGTCGATGCTGTGAATGCTGTTGCGGACACCAGAAGGAACAAGCAGGAATGCCAAGCCAGGTGGTACGATCTGCGGAGGAGGGTCCGAGCCAAGATGACGGATGAACACAACCAGGCCAACGTCACTGGAGGAGGGCCGTCCCGCAGACCCGTACACTACCATCCCTGGGAGGAGAGGGTGATGGCCATACTGCCGGTGGAGGCAGTGGACGGATTAGACGGACTCCGAGACCCGGGTGAGTACACAAACAACTCACCTCACATGGGGGGAACGTCATCCACAACCAAACTCACAAACAGGCACACAACCACCCCAAGCTATTGCATGACTCAACCACACTCCATGAACACGCACATGCCACTGGCGCCACCATGCCCCATGCACCCAGCTGGACAATGTCAAGTCACAGGCCACAGAAAACCCCAACACAAGACACGGTAACCCGGATGGCGGTAGTGTGGGCCCCAAAAATCACATAGTGCAACTCAGAAGCAGACAACAATGCCCTCTGCCCATATGGCCTAGGTCACAGCCAGACAAACAGTGTGTCCCCACACAGGAAAGACTTGCCAGCAAATGGCGGACGCCTTGCATTAAGACATGGGGGTGAAGGCACTTTTTGCACATGACAGCAGCTAATGAACAGCCAACACTGTGAAAGAGTGGCAGCACACACCACCACAGCAGCAGCGCAGACACAGACACTACACCCAATGGGTGCCTGCTGATCAGAAACAAACTCACATCAACAAGCCAAGGGCCAGTCAAAGATCTGCAAAAAGTGTGTGCCTAGGAAGCTGGGCTGAGGTGACAGAGGGTGACACACAGAGGGAGGGAGAGGGGGACAGAGAGGGAGGGAGACACAGGAAGACGGACAGAGGGAGGAGGCCGACACACAGAGGGAGGGAGAGGGGGACAGAGAGGGAGGGAGACACAGGGAGGCGGACAGAGGGAGGAGGCCGACACACAGAGGGAGGGAGAGGGGGACAGAGAGGGAGCGAGAAAGGGACACACAGGGAGAGCAAATCAGCCTTGTGGTGTGTGGGAATGTCTGCTCGTCAGCAGGTGGACTGCGTGCATGTAGACAAGGGTGGCCAGTGCCAGCACCCCCCCTCTCCTCCATGGCAAAACACAGGGCCATGTCACAACCTGTGCACGACCACAACGACAGCTACCTGCATCATATAAGTGTGTGGAACAACTTCATGTGCCCACGTACAGTGCTACACGGAAGGCGCCAATGCACGGCTCGCCACACCTGCCCACTCCACTGCTGACTGCAGTCACACTTGACGCAGCAAGTAAGACTGTGCCACACATAGGTAAAGTCGCCAAAGCTGTGCCCCAGGGACATACCCATGCACAAGTGCACTGTGAGTGGAATGCAAGACAGATCCAAATTCCCAGAGGAAATGTTCCAACTTTGAAACTAATGAAACATGGATGTTGCATGGAACAAAATTAACATTGTCTCTCTCACACACAGGTCAACGTCGTGGATCACACCCCAACACTGGGGGGGAAGACTCACAGGACCCGGCTCGGCGGGATGCCGATACCACCGGCAGCGACGACTCTCACCACTCTGTGGACGACCCCGACCAACCTGGCCCCTCTGGTGTCCAACGACCTGCAGCACCTGCGTCAGGTACCACGGGGCCAACCACCACCCCCACTCCTGCCACATCCCAGGAGACACCCAGGATCCCTGCCCCACCACCACAAAGCAGCCAGGCTGGCCAGGAGGGACACGGTGTCCCGGGCACCCAGGAGGAGGCAGAAGACAACGCCAATGCCACCCCTCAGGGATCCCGGAGACCCGATGTGCCCACAAGGGCAGGCCAGGTGCAAGTGGGCAGGGGTGGTGGGAGTGGAGGACGGCGGAGGCGCCAGCCTGACCAGTTGGCTGGGGAACCGGTATATTCCCATGTCCGAAACATCCTGGACACATACCGGCAGGACACCACGGGCATGGCCCAGGTTGTGTCCATCCTCGAGGGGATCAAGAGCCAGCAGGCCCAGCAACATGCGGAGCAACATGCCTGTCTACTGCAACACCAACGGAGGATGGAGGACAGACAGGCTGAGCTCGTGACGGTGTTCACGGGAATTCACAGTACACTCCGTCGGATGGCCGACAACATGGGCAACCCTCCCTGTGCCAGAAGGCGTAGAACATCACCACCCACAGGGAGGGATCAGGAGGAGGAGGAGGAAACATCCGATGGAGCATCCCAAACATCGTCACGGCCTGCTTCTGAGGGTCCCCGCAGGAGGGCGGGTCGTCCACGGGAAAGACCGTGAGGGTCGGCGCAACAGCACCATCTCCCAGGACACCTGGCCTGGCACCTGGCCCACTGGAGCAACAGCAGCACAGCATCAAAAGACATTCTCTGCCACATGGCCTTGCTGGTCACTGTCTGACCAATGTTGACAAAGACTGTGGCATGGACTCTGAGGATTTCTAATGGCAAGGACACCAACACCCCTAGTGAACTTTGGATTCCACACACCCGGAAAGCCCCTCATGTCAAACCCACCCCCCCACTAAAATAAAAAGTCACACCATGAGGAGAAGATGCGTGCTGGTTGCATTATTACCTTACATGTGTCTTGTAAGGTCTAAACATGCCTGAGTTCTCTTTTGACTTCAACCATCCATACCCTGGGGCCTGAGTCTGGCACAGGACACATATGGGTCACAATGTATTAGGCAAGACAGACATGGAGCACCATACACACCCGTGATGGGCCCAAACAGCTGAGGGGGTGGCCGCACAACCGTGCCGACAGACATATTGAGTACAGCAACAGTCATGCGCAGATGTCAGGGATCATGTCGAGTGTCCTGGGGGGCACCCAGGTATGTGTAGACAGGTGGCAGAACCATGTCCTGCAAGCTTGAGTCAGGTGGATGCAGAGAATAGTGGCCTGGCCAACGTTGGATGCATGGGGATGGCACATGTCACAATACCCACACAGTCATGGACATCATGCACAATACACAGTCTAATCCCACACAAACAGCTTGCATCTTGCTACTCGACACATAGACACATAGCCACTATCACGGAAAACCATGCCAGACATGCCGGATGCACCGTGGCAACACACCAGCATTGACTGAGAAGAGGCACCTTGGAGGCATAGGGACACCTTTATTAGTCATGCATTCGGGATTGCAGAGGCAACTCGGAGTACACATGAACAGTTCATGTGGAGTAACATGTGGGTCCAACACTGGCACCCCCCTTCTGCAGCACAAATGCGTGATAGCCATGGAACTGGCACACAAGTGTCGGCTAACAGCTAAACACCCCCTGCTGCTCACGGAGAGCCTGCCATACACCATTGATCCGCTGATGTGGAAGTCCCACAGCATGTCAAGCCAATGCAAACCGTATGTGTCCGAGGGCAGTGTTACACACATTGATGCCATCATCACATTCCACAATCCCATCACTGATGACTGTCAACAAGTCTGACCATCTATTCAGGTGTACCCAGCTGCATGTAATGTGTACCATGGTGATGCAACATGTCTGCCGAGGAACCAAACATCGACAGGGGCAGTGTGCATACATCGTGAACAACTGCCACACCCAATACACCCCTGATGCATCCCTTACCCTAAGGAGACTTCCAAACGTGTCCGTGCCTGTAACGCTGAGTCAGCACACGATGACGTGTCCATGAGGAATAGCAGTGCCACAACAATGCAACCAGAAGACGGCATGCGCAAGTACCTGGGGAAGAGAGACACACAAGAAGTCAGCCACAAAAAGCACAGCCAGTTGCATGTGCATGTACTCGACACATGTATGGATGACAACATGCTAGGTCACAATTAGGACTGGGGAAATACACC
Source organism: Triturus cristatus (assembly GCF_964204655.1). Lineage (NCBI taxonomy): Eukaryota > Metazoa > Chordata > Amphibia > Caudata > Salamandridae > Triturus > Triturus cristatus. Next base: position 1,205,061,416 of record NC_140591.1, on the reverse strand, counting down.
CATCACTGGCACCATCACTCCAGTGACACATCCACACACACCTCTGACTCACGTGCCATACATGCAGGTGGAGACACACATCGCAACACATGCCACACGGGGACCAATGCGTGCACACTCAGACACTGGTACTCACCACTAAGCAAAGAAGTTGCGTATGAGCCGAGTCCGGATGTACTCTTGCGGCTCCACATCCTCCACATCACTAGCCCCATTGCCAAGCCCTTCGTCCTCCACGGGTGGATGGTCCTGGTCATCTTGATCCAGGATGAGTGGCACAGCTTTCTCAACTGCCATGTTGTGCAGCATGCAGCAGACCATGAAGATTTTGCAGACCTTCGCCGGGGCATATGGGAGGGCGCCGCCGGTCTTGTGGAGGCATCGGAATCGGCTCTTCAGGAGGCCAAACGTCCACTCTATCACTTGCCTTGTCCGGCCATGGGCGGTGTTGTAGCGGAGCTGGGCCGGTGTGATGGGGTTGCGGAGAGGTGTGATCAGCCATGGCATGTTGGGATAGCCAGCGTCCCCTACATGGAAAACACATGGACATAAGTAGGACAGGAGAAGCGGTCGTGCTGGAAGTCTACGCAAAATACAGGACAGACAGACTGTACCCACCAACAACACATGCTCGTTCGTTGCGCAGCTGCGTCATCATTTCAGGCATCCTGCTACGCCTCATGATGTAGGCATCGTGTGCTGATCCTGGAAAACGAGCACAGACATGTGAAATCACCATGTTGGACAGACACACCACAAGGGTATTGATGGAGTGGTAGTGTTTGCGATTCCTGTACGCTACCTCCTGTGCCTGTGGTGGTACCAAAGCCACATGTGTCCCATCTATGGACCCAATGACATGGGGCATCCCTCCCAGGGCATAGAATCCACGCTTGACCCCAGTCAACATTGCAGGGGTTGGGAAATGGATGAAGTCATCCAGGGGAATCAACATGGCCTCTAAGAAATCATGCAGCACACGGCAGAACATGCTCTGGGACATGCCACCAACATGAGCTATGGGATTTTGAAAGGTACCCGTGGCAAGAAAATGTAGGGCTGCCATTACCTTCAGCTTGGGTGTCAGTGCCGTAGGATACCTGTGCAGCGGTTGCAGGTGTGGTGCCAGTCTCGCCGTCAACTCCAGAATCAACCGTTGGGGGAAGCGGTAGCACCGGATACAGTCATTCTCCCGCATGGCAGCCAAGTCCGGAATAGGTCGGGCAAGAGGCGGCGCTCTGCAGTAATTTGGAAGTGACAAGGAAGAGTGAGTGCACCACAACAGCAATTTATTTGTACTGAGCACATGTTAATCTGTCAATACACATATGCTACATACCGAGTCAGGTATGTGCCACATGCCCTGGACACGTATGGCTGCCAGGTGACACCCCTACCAAGACCCAGATACACACGGAGATTGTGAACCTCCACATGCCATGGCATGGGATTAGCTGTGTCCCAGTGTAAGTGAACAGCCAGACGCCACACAGGAGTGACATACATCCACACATCAGCAGAAGTAGGATGTCGATTGCAGAGACTGGAAGCGGAACACTAGAGCCACAGGTCACATGACATTACACTAGGACAGCCCACACACCTTGCCATGAAGGTGTACATGTGATGACTCACCACACATTCATGGACAGGATGCAGATATGTCCTTGTTAGGCTACTCCGTGTCCCATGCATACATACGCACCTCACATCCAATACCACATGTGGCATGGTGTGCGGAACAGTGTGCCATGTCAATCTACACACAGACACATGTTGGTTGCTGCAACAGCTGCTGCTTTTGAGGGAGCTCCAACATCAACCTAATGGGAACCCCCCACACATACATGACATAGTCACATCGTGCACCGTGGGTAGTGACATGTCAGGTGTGGTAACCCCTGTACCGGGCCTCAGGGGACACTTGCGTGTGTTGTTGTCCGTGCCATGCCAGTGACGCTCAACCCAAGTGTGCAGTACGACATGCACACATGTCAAAGGAGTCAAGGGCATGCCTGGCACACATTGCACCATCACACATTACATGTGTACACATCTCATCATACATCTGGTGACTTCTCGACTCAGGAGTAATGTGCCACATCAGAGCCTTTCACACCTGTGCCCCACACATGTAGTACTGCCCAGACAATGCCTTGATGTCCATCCATGGACAAGTATGTCAGCCCTATTCCTTCCTGTGTGCTGCCTGTCACCACTGTGATGTGTGAAAAGCACCGTACTTTCGCAAAAAGGGCCTGTGTACGTTCCCGTATCACTATGGGAGTGCTGCCGTATGTGTACCCCTAGGGATAGTGAGCGTACGCACGCGTGTACGCTCCGTAACACTATGGTTGTTCTCGTGTATGCGTACTCATAGTGATAGTGAGCGTACAGGCGTGTGTACGGTCCGTACCACCATGAGTACGCATACGCGAGAACACCTATAGTGAGACGGGCCGTACACGCGTGTGTACGCTCCGTACCACTATGGGTGTTCTCGCATATGCGTACTCATAGTGATAGTGAGCGTACAGGCGTGTGTACGGTCCGTACCACCATGAGTACGAATACGCGAGAACACCCATAGTGAGACGGGCCGTACACGCGTGTGTACGCTCCGTACCACTATGGGTGTTCTCGCGTATGCGTACTAATAGTGATAGTGAGCGTACAGGCGTGTGTACTGTCCGTACCACCATGAGTACGCATACGCGAGAACACCCATAGTGAGACGGGCCGTACACGCGTGTGTATGCTCCGTACCACTATGGGTGTTCTCGCGTATGCGTACTCATAGTGATAGTGAGCGTACAGGCGTGTGTACGGTCCGTACCACCATGAGTACACATACGCGAGAACACCCATAGTGAGACGGGCCGTACACGCGTGTGTACGCTCCGTATCACTATGGGTGTTCTCGCGTATGCGTACTTATAGTGATAGTGAGCGTACAGGCGTGTGTACAGTCCGTACCACCATGAATACGCATACGCCAGGACACCCATAGTGAGACGGGCCGTACACGCGTGTGTAAGCTCCGTACCACTATGGGTGTTCTCGTATGCGTACTCATAGTGATAGTGAGCGTACAGGCGTGTGTACGGTCCGTACCACCATGAGTACGCATACGCGAGAACACCCATAGTGAGACGGGCCGTACACGCGTGTGTACGCTCCGTACCACTATGGGTGTTCTCGCGTATGCGTACTCATAGTGATAGTGAGCGTACAGGCATGTGTACGGTCCGTACCACCATGAGTACGCATACGCGAGAACACCCATAGTGAGACGGAGCGTACACACGCCGGTACGGGCCGTTGCTATGCATTTGGGGTGCGCTAGGGCCCCGGAACGCACCGTACCTGTGTGTGAAGCTCAAAATTACATAGGGGACACATGAGGGACAAGTATAAAGGCCTACATGCATGCTGGTTGTCATGGAGACCAAGTTTGAATTTTGAATTTTTTCTGGAACGTGCACAGCAGAAGTCAGTTGGAATGAATCTACTTTGTTGCAATGTGGTTCTGGAGTTGACATCATGCTCAAGAAAAAAACACATTAAGAACCCACTGACTGCTAGGTTTGAAGGGATTGGAGGAAACATAGGATGCAAATGTGAGTGACCAATCACTCTGTACTCCTGTGCATGAAATAGGCCAGCAAGGCAGATATAAGGCAGCCAGGTCCCATGAGGGAGCACTTGCCTGCACATCTCTGTATTCCACGACCCAGCTGCTGCTACTGATTCCCTGGAACCATGTCAAGGGCTGTGGAGAGGTCACAGCCATTCACCCTGGAGGAGAACCTGGCTTTGCTGGATGTGATCCTCCCACAGTACCCCCTGCTGTATGGCCGACCAGGGTATCAGGTGAGTGCAGAGTCTACTAGCACAGACTGTGTCCCTTTTTTGTGACTGTGACTTCTGCCATTGTGTCCAGGTGTAACACACATGCTATGTACTGTAGGGGGGATCCCAGGGGGGGGAATGCCTGATGTCTCCCAGCAGTGCCCAGAGACAAGAGGGGTGTGTGCAGAGTCCTCCCAGCAGTGCCCAGACATGAAAGGGGTGTGTGCAGAGTCCTCCCAGCAGTGCTCAGAGACAGGAGGGGTGGGTGTGATGCACAGTGTGAGCCTTGATCATTGATTGTGTCTTTGCCCTCATTCCACCTGTGTACTTTCACTGGCACGTACTGCTTTTGCCCTTCCCCAGAGGAGAATGTCCCTATGGCAAAGGTGTAATGCGTTGGCTGCATGACATGCCTTGTTGTAACCAGCTAATTTCTTCTCATATCTGTCTCTGTGACATGTTGCAGGTGTATTGATGTAGTGTCACTTGTTCATCCTCACAGGTAGGCGCCTCTGCCAAGGAGCAGATATGGCTGACCACCGTCAGCGCCGTGAGGAGTGCGGATGGTCAGAAACGCTGGCAGGATATCCGGTGCTGGACGCGGAGGATCGCACGGGTCCTGCTGGGGGACTCACCTGAGAGCCATAAGAACCGCGGGCGCCGCCGTCTCTCCCACATCCACAAGCGTGTACTGGCGGTGGTATTTCCAGACTTGGACAGGTGCTTACAGGAGATGCAGCAGCAGGAAGGGGGTAGGTACATGTGTGTTTGTTGTGTTTCACCAGCATTTGTAAGTGCACCGTTCCATGGATACACTACCAGGGTTTAAAGGTGCTGTGCAGATCCTGTTACCCACAGTATTGCAGTGCTCTCCTGCCTCCCTTCCCCTCCTTGCAATGTGTTCCCTGGTCTGTGTGTAGTCACTCCGTCACAAGGTTATGTAGCCTGGCACCTTCTCCACGTGTACAATGCCTGCAGCATCATGTGTGGGGGTGGTGTGTAACAGGTTTTGGGACCTTGCCTGTGCCCTGTCCAGTTCTGAACTTGTGGGTTCCATGTCAGTTGGCACTAATGCTGAGTCCAGACATGGGAGTTAGTCTCTCAAGTGTGAGGCCTTACAGCACGCATGTCCTATGTGGTGGCCTGTGACATGATGTGCATGAGTGTGCGGTACGCATAGTGCAGGGATAGTAGCGTGTGTTGCAGTCATTCCCATTCAGGAGCATGGAGTTGTGTGGCCACTACTGTCCCCAGGGGCATATTTTCCTAGGTATCATGTGTGTAATCCGAAAATGTCAACACTCTCAGTGTCTACAGCATAGGTTGTGCTCTGTGCCATTGTCCCCTGGCCCAATGTATATTGACGTGAAATGTAGTACAAGTGTCCACTGTACAGCCTGACCTGATTTTCCTTGTTCAAACTCACGGTGGCAATTGCCTGTGTGTCTTGTTACAATCATCTGATGATGCCCATTTGTACATGATTATTTGGCCAGGCGCACCTTGGGTATTTTGTGTGCATTATTGAATTTTTGCATCCCATGTGTATTTCACCCAGACTAAGAGATGTAAGAGCTTCCTGTGTCTCCAAAGAATTGTCTCATGTAGGGGGTGGGTGGTGGGGGCATGGCCTACATGTCAAAACCTGATATCTCCTTGCTAGGACTGGCCAGTGTGTGATGTTTGTCTGGACATACACTCAAGGTGCAGTGAGCCAGTCAGGGTGGGCATGTTTTCAGTATTACCTATGCTGCATGTGCCTCTAGTTCCTGGCTATGGTCCCTGCTCATCCCTATTTCCTGCCACGCTGTGTGGTGCAGATGCAGTGCTGGATTGTCCCCAGGGCCTTGCTCCTCAGTCAAAATTCCATTTCATCTCATTTGCTATTGTGTCATGCTCTCCATAGTTTTTCAGTGGCATGGTGGGTCACACAACTGTGTCTTGAATGCCCTACATATGTACCTTGTGTTGTAGATGTAACTCTTCTTTTGTTTCAGGCTATGCACTGTAACCTATGTAGATTGGACTCATGTGACATATGTATACAGGTGTATGATTAATTGCTGTCTCTTCACCCTGCCCACAGCATCGTCGGGGGACACGGAGGGAGACATGGGCACAGACGGAGCAGAGGGACCGAGCACCAGTGCCAGTGGTGACTTTGTGGCTGGCACATCGAGTGGGACTGAGGCGGAGGAGAGTGAAGCCGGGGACCTGTCGACTGGCACAACAGAGTATGAAGCTGACGGGTCCGAGGATGATCTCTCCGAATGGGCGGAGGCGGCACAACCATCTGACAGCGGCACAACATCTCGCCCCGCCCCCTCCATTGCCATCAGCCGCCTCCCACTTGCTCGTGTCCCTTCCCAGCGTGCCCAGTCACCGTATGTCTCCTTCCTGCCAGGCACCGCACCCCCTGCCCCTGTCTCCACTGCTGCCGCCAATGCCGAGTCTGTGGACATCCAGCGGCAGTTGCAGATTGGTCAGGCTGCGATCCTTAATGTCCTCCATGGCCACAGCCAGGTCCTCAACAACATGGAGGCATACTTGGAGGGCATTCACTCATCACAGGCTGACCAACGCAGCTTGCTGAGGTCGATAGACTCGACACTGACTGCAGCAGTGGGTCTCCTGCAGCGCTTCATCCAACCCCCTACCCCTGCCCCATCCACACTTCCCACTCCCATGCCTGTCCCACGTACACCCAGACGTCAGCATGCACACACCACGACGGACACAGGCACCACACCAGCAGGGAAGGTCACCCGCACACCTCCTGGCACGCACACACAGGGTGAAGTAGGCACACCCACTGGGTTGGGGGGCAAACGTAAGACACACAGCCAGAGTGGGAGTCCGCATTCCACCAAATCCACTCCCTCCAAATCCCCTCCCCTCAGCTCTCCTGGCCACATATCACACAAAGACTCCTTCATGGCCGCTCTGTCCCTGAGCCCCACAGTGACACCACCCCGCAAGCGGTCAAGGGTGTCCCCGGTCAGGGTGGTGGAGTCCCCCCTCCTGTCTACACCCTCCCCCAGTGGCGCTGCGACTCATCCCTCTGACCCCCCCCTCCTTGGGGCCTGTGGTTCCTTCGGGTGCAGGGGATTCCCTGGAGGACCTTGCCAAGGTGTGCAGCGAGATCCTGGCCTCCACCTTTGGCCCTGCCCCACCCCCTGTGGTGGAGTCCTCCATCCCTGCACCCATGACGCCTACCCTTCGCCCTCATGTCCCTGCGGTGTCTGGTCCTTCCCCCCCACATGATGCCCTCACCCCTGTGGAAGACGACGGTATGTAACTGTGCAGGCAAGCTAGGGGACACGCATCCCACTGTGTCCCCCATCCAGCTGTGACTTCTAGACTGCCCTATGGGCTTTGTAAATATTGAACTTCCTACAAACAAGATTTTTTGGATCATGCTGAATAAAGCAATTTATTTTTTTCCCTTGGAACACTACTGCTTTGCTGGTATTGCTGTTGGTGGGGCTGCTACATGGTTGTGGGTGGTGTTCATGTGATGGGTGTGTGGGAAATGTAGTAGTGTGCTGCTCAAAGGGGGGACCCTGGGATCTGTGTGCCATCACACGGTGTTAGCTAGGTTTCTCTGTTCATGTAAGCAGTTGCTGCATGGTGCAATTGTCCCAAGGTGTATTCCTTCCTCTGTGTACCCTGACATCTTCCCTGCAGGGTGTTCCCAAAATTTAGCGCTGAGCTGTGTGTACATTAGCTGGGTGTGTGACGGACTCCTTCAACTTTGCACATGCATGCTCAGCGATGTCTCCACCTGCATCATTCGTGCCATCCTTGGTAGTCATTGTACTTGTGTATGTGGACTATTGACATGACTTCATGTGGACATGTTTTCTTTTCGGCCCTATGCATGCGTATACTCCCAGCCTCGCACACATGTGGTACATGTACTGCAGGGTCTTTGTGCACCTGACTGACATTTGTGGGCATGGTATCTGTGGCTACTCCACCCTTTGCGTTCCATGGGCACTGCTGGGAGTGTTAGGCACACACCCCTCCTGTGTCTGGGCACTGCTGGGAGGACTCTGCACCCACCCCTCCTGTCTCTGGGCACTGCTGTGAGTGTTAGGCACCCACCCCTCCTGTCTCTGGGCACTGCTGGGAGGACTCTGCACACACCCCTCCTGTCTCTGGGCACTGCTGGGAGGACTCTGCACCCACCCCTCCTGTCTCTGGGCACTGCTGGGAGTGTTAGGCACCCACCCCTCCTGTCTCTGGGCACTGCTGGGAGTGATATGCACACACCCCTCCTGTCTCTGGGCACTGCTGGGAGGACTATGCACCCACCCCTCCTGTCTCTGGGCACTGTTGTGAGTGTTAGGCACCCACCCCTCCTGTCTCTGGGCACTGCTGGGAGGACTCTGCACACACCCCTCCTGTCTCTGGGCACTGCTGGGAGTGTTAGGCACCCACCCCTCCTGTCTCTGGGCACTGCTGGGAGTGTTAGGCACCCACCCCTCCTGTCTCTGGGCACTGCTGGGAGGACTCTGCACCCACCCCTCCTGTCTCTGGGCACTGCTGGGGGGACTCTGCACCCACCCCTCATGTCTCTGGGCACTGCTGTGAGTGTTAGGCACCCACCCCTCCTGTCTCTGGGCACTGCTGGGTGGACTCTGCACACACCCCTCCTGTCTCTGGGCAGTGCTGGGAGTGTTAGGCACCCACCCCTCCTGTCTCTGGGCAGTGCTGGGAGTGTTAGGCACCCACCCCTCCTGTGTCTGGGCACTGCTGGGAGGACTCTGCACCCACCCCTCCTGTCTCTGGGCACTGCTGGGAGTGTTAGGCACCCACCCCTCCTGTCTCTGGGCACTGCTGGGAGGACTCTGCACACACCCCTCCTATTTCACAATATGTACACTTAGAACATACATGGGTGTGGGTTCGCTCCATGCATACGCGGGTGAGGGTACGTGTCATACTTACACTGTTGGCATGGGGGGTACGCTCCATGCATACGCGGGTGAGGGTTCGGCTCATACTTACACTGTTGGGGGGGTACGCTCCATACATACGCGGGTGGGGGTACGTGTCATACTTACACTGTTGGGGTGGGGGGTACGCTCCATGCATACGCGGGTGGGGGTACATGTCGTACTTACACTGTTGGGGTGGGGGGTACGCTCCATGCATACGCGGGTGGGGGTACGTGTCGTACTTACACTGTTGGGGTGGGGGGTACGCTCCATGCATACGCGGGTGGGGGTACGTGTCGTACTTACACTGTTGGGGTGGGGGGTACGCTCCATGCATACACGGGTGGTGGTACGTGTCGTACTTACACTGTTGGGGTGGGGGGTACGCTCCATGCATACGCAGGTGGGGGTGTGTGCTGTGTGACTTTGGTGGGGGTTTTGTGGCCTGCCCTGGTCCTGCCACCCCCCCCCCTTCCCCCCTCCCTTTGTTGTTCTGACCTTCTGCGGCGTCTGCGTCCGAACCTGTAGAGGAGGTCGACTGCTATGAGGGCCGGGATGACACGTAGGTTCGGGTCCATGTCTGTCCGTCGCGTACAGGTACTCCTTGTTCGCGTCGTCCTGTCTGTCCATCGCGTACAGGTACTCCTTGTTCGCGTCGTCCTGATTTCCCGGCAGTTTTTGGCAGCCGGAAAATATTCACCGTGCGGGATGACGTCGGTGCGAATCGTAATTCCTGGTTCGTGAATGGCAGGCTGCGTGCGTCCCGACGTCACGTCGGCGCTTTCCCGGATCACATTTGTATGTTTATTTTCGTCGGTCGGGGTTTTGTACGATTCGTACGGAAATGGTATTTCCGTGCGAATCCTACTTCCATGTTTGTATATTTTTACGACCGGGTACGCGTTGGACGGAGAATGTGCTCCGTCCGACGGTTCGTACCCGGTTTTTACAGGATCGTGATCGGCACCATAAGGTCCCAACGACGAGACCGATTGCATTGCAAATGCTTGTTATTAATGTGGATGCTGCTTTGATGTCCTGTTCATCTTGCTTCTGCTCATTCCCCCCGCCCATCAAGTCCTACTGAATGTGCTCTTACCCCAATGTCTTCGCAGAGCACAAGATACTGTGTCGTAACTAGGTGTTTACTATTTACCTTAGAATGCATGTATTGTGAATGAAACTTTCTTTGTGTTTTATATGTTGCAAACCCCAAGGACATTTCTGCGGCAGTTCCTATGTGAGCCTTGGGGAATACATTTGTGTATGGCTCATTGTTTGAAAAAGGGATCTTATTGTATGGTGAATCATTGGACAGCAACATCACAGAAGCTGCTAGAGCCTTCCTTAAAAGTGGGCTAGTATTAATATCACCGGCCGATCATCAAACTGCTTCCAGGCCAACCCGATACTCACCCACTGACCCTTCACCTGCCGAAGCTGCAGCTTCAATAGCCGCTGAACACCACCCACACACCCTACCCCAACCCACCAGTCACACCAGAATGCAACCACCTCAGATGCATCCTACTCAACACCCGCTCCGTCCACAAGCACGCCATTGAACTCTGGGACCTACTTGACTCAGCCTCCCCGGATGTCACCTTCCTAACTGAGACCTGGTTGAACCCCTCCTCGGCATCCGACATTGCCATAGGCATCCCAGATGGCTACAAGATCACGAGAAGGGACCGCACCAACAGACCAGGAGGAGGAATCGCCATCGTCTACAGGAATACCCTCAGAGTCTCGACCTGCACAACAGATTTCTCCAGCACCACCGAACACCTGCACTTACAGATCCACACCGATCCCAACACCACTCTCAGAGGAGCACTTGTTTACAGACCCCCCGGACCCCAGCCACAGTTCATCGACGCCATCTCCGACATCGTCAGCACGCAAGCTCTTGCTTCCACAGACTACATCCTCCTCGGAGACCTGAATTTCCACCTAGAGATCGCCAACGACAGCAACTCCATTGCGCTGCTCGATAACCTTGCCAACCTCGGTCTCAAACAGCTCGTCACGACCCCCGACCACACTGCCGGACACAAGCTTGACCCCATCCTCTCCGCCAGCAACCACGTCACCTTCAGCCACACCACCGAACTCCACTGGACCGGCCACTGCTGCGTCCACTTCACCATCAAGAAACTCACCACGCACCACCACCCATAACGGATCCCCTACTGCAGCTGGAACAAGGTCACCTAAGACCAGCTCATCACCACCCTTGCCTGAGACCCACCAACAGACACCTCCGACACCGACACAGCTGCCAGCAACCTCAGGCAATGGATCAATGACTGCGCTAACACTCTCGCCCCGATCAAAAAACCCTCAAACAGATGCACCGACAGAAAGGCAAACTGGTTCACCACCGATCTCCAGGAATCCAAGCGGACTTGCCAAAGACTAGAGAAAAAGTGGCGCCACGAACAAACACCAGACAAACACGCAGCCCTAAAGAACGCCAGCCGCAAGCACCACCAACTCATCCGAGCCACCAAAAGGACTTCCTTCAAGGAACGCATTGACAACAATGCATACAACAGCAAAGAGCTCTTCAACATTGTGAAGGAACTCTCCAACCCCAGGTCCAGCTCCGACATCCTGCTGTATCAAAACCTATGAGACTCCCTAGCCACCTTCTTTCACCGCAAGATCGCAGACATCCACGACAGCTTGAACACCCAGACCCTCCCTACAGCCACCGGCAACGCAGACTCACCAACCCCCAGCCTCACCAACTGGCTGTTCTCGTGGACCCACGTCAACGATGACGACACCATCAAGACCATGAACACCATCCACTCTGGCTCACCATCCGACCCCTGCCCTCACCACGTCTTCAACAAAGCAAACCGCATCATCGCACCCCAACTCTGGAAGATCATCAACAGCTCCTTCGAGACCGCCACCTTCCCGGAAAGCTGGAAGCCCGCCGAGATCAACGCCTTACTCAAGAACCCACAGCGGACCCAAAGGACCTCAAGAACTTCCGGCCCATCTCCCTGCTTCCATTCCCAGCAAAAGTCCTCAAAAAGATCATCAACAGGCAGTTGACCCACTTCCTCGAGGAGAACAACATCCTGGACCCGTCCCAATCTGGATTCCACAGCAATCACAGCACCGAAACCATCCTCATCGCTGCCACAGACAACATCAGGACCCTGCTGTACAACGGCGAAACCACGGCCCTCATTCTCCTGGACGTCTCGGCCGCCTTCGAAACTGTCTGTCGCCACAACCTATGCACACGCCTACACGGTGCACAAATACGCAACAAAGCCCTGGAATGGACCACCTCCTTCCTCACCAACAGAACCCAGAGGGTCATCCTAACCCCATTACGTTCTGAAGCCACCAAGATCATCTGCAGCGTACCCCAAGAATCATCTCTCAGCCCTACCCTTTTCAGTGTCTACATGGCATCGCTCGCCAACATCGTCCTCTCGCACAACCTCAACATCGTCTCCTACGCTGACGACACTCAACTAATCCTCTCACTCACCAAGAACCCCGCCACCGCCAAAACCAATCTTCACAAAGGAATGAAGGCCGTCGCCAGCTGGATGCAGACTAGCCGCCTGAAACTTAACTCGGACAAGACAGAGGTCCTCATCCTCGGCTCCACCCCCTCTGCCTGGGACGACTCGTGGTGGCCAGCCACCCTGGGAGCAGCACCCACACCCCCCAACCACGCACGCAACCTGGGGTTCATCCTGGACTCATCGCTCTCAATGACCAGGCAAGTCAACGCCGTCTCCTCCTCCTGCTTCAACACCCTCCGCATGCTCCGCAAGATCTACAGATGGAACCCCACCGGAACCAGAAGGACAGTCACCCAGGCCCTCGTCAGCAGCAGACTGGACTACGGCAACGCCCTCTACACAGGAACCATGGCCAAACTCCAGAAAAGACTCCAACGCAGACAGAACGCCTCCGCATGCCTCATCCTCGACATACCCCGCCATACCCACTTCACTGCCCTCCTGAAAGACCTGCACTGGCTCTCAGTCAAAAAGAGGATCAACTTCAAGCTCATCACCCATGCCCACAAAGCACTTCAAAACGCCGGACCAGCATACCTCAACAAACGTCTCACATTCTACACCCCGAACTGCCAGCTTTGCTCCACCGACCTCACCCTCACCTCTGTCCCACGCATCCACAGGGCCTCCACCGGGCCTCCACCGGCAGTAGATCCTTCTCCTACCTCGCCGCCAAGACACGGAACACCCTCTCCACAAAGCTGCGACAGACCCAGGACCTGCTGACCTTCAGGAGACTTCTCAAGTCCTGGCTGTTTGAGCAGTAGCTGCACCACCCCCCCTCAGCGCCTTGAGACCCTCACGGGTGAATAGTGCGCTCTACAAATGTCTGATTGATTGATTGATTGATGTGCAATAGTGTGACATTTTAATTTCTGATATGTCCAATATGTATTATCACTAATCATGCCATGCTGCTGAATTTGCAGATTTTGCTAATTTCCTCTTCAAATAAATGTGTAGAAAAAAATCCTTGATTCTGGGCGTGAGACAGATTTTTGATGATGTCTGTTTCTTTTATGATATTGCTGCTCATTTGAGACATATAATTATCTTGATTTCTTGGCTATGTACTGTGCATCAGCGACTTCATTGCATTTATCTTATATTTCTCGGTATTGCTAAAATTTATATTTTGTAATAAAACCCTTTAACCCCTTCAGCGCTGCGGGAATTCCCCCGCGGTGCTGAAGGGTTCGAGCGCGGGCGGGGCCATGACGGAACGGTTCCGTCATGAGCACAGCGCAACCGATGCTCATGACGGAACCGTTCCGTCATGGGCATGGAAGGGGTTAACATTTGCCATGATCTAGTACTCAGTTATCCAGTGGTACCAATTACCTAATTATTACTCTGCAAAACTACTGTTGGGTCTGATGCTGACAATGGTGCTGTTTAACATTAGATCAATGGTATCAGAGCAGAATCTCTGAAAATATTATTTTGGGATGTCTAAGATTTTGGGGTTCAGGGTTCTGCTCCCACACAGCCAAAGGCCTATGTGCATTGAGCAATGGATTTTTACTGACGGTTGGGTGATGGGCCTCTGCGACCCAGACCAGGCCCATATGCCAGTCCATATCAAGTCGTGTATTCATATAAACAGACTGACAGTATAATTTTTATGATTTGCAGCAAATATACTAAAAAACATAGAATTGTACCATAGACGATTAGGTAGGAAAGTAACAGAAGAAACAAGACCACCACAACATTCAAAATAGGATGGAAACTGCTACAGAGCTTAATCCAAGATACATTTTTTTGCACTAGATTTCAATTTATAAAGCATCTCAATTACAGTACGAGCTAACTTGAGGCTTTCACTTTTGCCGTTTTATCATCTATAATAGATACGGCTGACATCGTTTTTTATCCACATATCTGCTTTATTTATATGAAATGGGCCTATGATGTTGGATTTACAATATGGGGTAATGTTCAGATTCATAAATTAATAATTTTGTAAAAATTACCTTTCCAATTAAACTGCTGTCAGGTTTCTGTCAGGCTTTTAAATTCGTCATGGGACCTTGCCACGCACAGGAAGCCCTACAAATGAACGTCAAATTCGATTTGTCAACCCCAGCTTTGCTTTTCTTTCTCTTTTTCAACTTTTTAAGTTGATCCACCTTTTAACGAGAAAACTAGATTCACATTAAAACTTTCCTATTCTTGAACCTTATGCTTTACTTGGCCTATAAGTAAGGTGGAAAGACATCGCTCTTACATTAAATTATACAATTAAAAAGCCTGGCTAAGCACGCAGATCATCACAAATACTGGTTATCAATTCACCAAATGATATTGGTATTTTTTTTTTAAAATAAAGTATTGATCAATTAGCATTGTAAAAATAGTTGAATGATGCTGTATATTGAGTACAGGTGCATTTCAAAAATTTTGTCAGCATTTACAACCCCCAGCAACTCCGATTGGAAAGGTGAATGGGATGGTGCTGGGACGTGAAAGTCTTCTGCATAGTAATCGCCGTGCACCCCTACCCTGAGTGCCCTTCTGTAGTGATGTCTGGATCCCCAATGCTGGTTTTTGTTGTCATAGGCAAACAGGGATCATGTGTGTGCACCAGGGAACAGGCCTGTCACATGGATTGGGGTCTTGATGGAATAGGAGGGGCGGGCTAAGGACTACCGTCTTAGTGCTGGAAGGCTACTGCCTTCACCAGGGTTTAAGCAGCACAAGCGCAGTGGTGGCAGCATACTGAACAGTGATCAGTAGGATTGAACAGGACCTTTTTCAACCTGTGTCAGTGGAGTAATGCCTACAGGCTCAGCTCACTTTTTAAAGTTCCGCTGCTGTGTGCTTAACTCATTCTTGGCAAAATTAGAGTGGTGCTAAGGGCTGAGCAGAACAGAAGTGGTGCATCTGCACTGGCTGTATGGGTGCTTGGGGAGGATGCTAAATAATGCCATACTGAGTAGTGTGTGCACCGGACCAGCAACTGACTGTTGGGCACTGGTTGCCTGAAGTGCCTAGTTGGATGAACAATGGGGAAAGTTGATGCAAAACAAGCCTAACTCTCCATTGAGAATCATAGGCATGGTAATCAGTCGCAATATCGAATTTTAAATATCGATATGGCACAATACGAGTTTGAAATATTGAGTGGACATAATATTGACTTACAAACATATAATTGTGCAGAATATCGAAATGCAGGTAAGAAATATCGTTTTTCATAATTTCGAAGTTAGAAATATCGACAGTCATAATATAGTTGTTAAAATATCGATTTGTTTTAGTGTTTTAAGTGTCAGTATATGTGTTAAAAGTATGTATTATTTTTGTAATGTATGTTTGAATTTTTAAAAAGTAATGAATTTTATGGTAATTAATTTTTGCGTGATTTAATTCTGTAGCGGGTTGTGGGTTTATGGGGAATAGGGTGGGAAGTAATTTAATTATAATATATTTTTATAGAATTAATTAATTATATGATAATTCGTTTTTGCGTGATTTAATTCTGTAGCAAGTTGTGGGTTTATAGGGGAATAGGGTGGGAAGTAATTTAATTGAAATAACAATTAATAATTAATTGGTAATTATGTTAAATGTGTTATTTTCTGATTAATGAGGTGATTAATTAGATATTAATTATTAATAATTAATTTGTAAATATGTGTACTTTTTTTAGGAGTAGGTTGAGTGTTGATAGGGAAGTAGGGTAGGAAGTACTTTAGTTTAAATGTAATTGTTATTATTTTTTATATTATATTTATTAAAAGTTATTTTTAGTGTTAATTTTGTGAATTCATTTACATTTGATGGATATAAATTTTATTGTTAATTGAAATTAGTTAATTATTTAATTGTTAATTAATTATGTTAATTTATTAATATTTTACAATATTGTAGGTGACGTTTATAGGGGGAAATGGTGGAAGGTAAGTTAATCTTGGAAAAATATTTACTTGTTAATTAATGTTAATTATGTTGCAGGAGTGGGTATACTAAATTATTCCCCTACAGTATCCAACACTTTCCCTACTGTTACACTTGGTTGAGCGGGAATATTAAATTATATTAAATTATTTACTTAATTAACAACATAAATTATTAAACACAGAATTATTCATTAATAATTAATTAATATCGTTGTCAATAATATAGTTTGCTAAAATATCAACTTTTATAAATGTCTTAAAAGTAATATAAAATTAATTAAATAATCAATGTAATTAAGTAAAAGATACTTAAAAATAATTAAAAAACGTTAAAATTAATAAATAATACATGTATTGTAAAAAACATGCATTTTTTATTATATATTAACTTAATATTATTAAAAAATATTTAATATTTTGAATTATAAAATGCAAAAAACATAATTCAAAATATAATTACATATATATATATATAAACAAATATAAAAATAAATTAAATATAATAAGTTAAAACATTAAAATGACTATTTTTTTAAATAATATTTTACACTACATTAAATATAACAATACTGAAGACGTTGCATAGCGTAAAGGATACAATTACTATTTCCACTCCAACGAGTGGTACAGTAGGGAAAGTGTTGGATAGCGGGTGGATAAAAATTACTATTCCCACTCCAGTGAATGCAACAGTAGAGAATATGTTGGATAGCGGGAGGGTAAAAATTACTATTCCCACTCCAGTGAGAGCAACAGTAGGGAAAGTGTTTGATAGCGGGAGGGTAAAAATTACTATTCCCACTCCATCAAGTGTAACAGTAGGGAAATTGTTGGATAGTGGGAGGGTAAAAATTACTATTTCCACTCCAATAAGTGCACCAGTAGGGAAAGTGTTAGATAGCAGGTGGGTAAAAATTACTATTCCCACTCCAGTGAGTGCAACAGTAGGGAAAGTGTTGGATAGCGGGAGGGTAAAAATGACTATTCCCTCTCCAGTGAATGCAACAATAGGGAAAGTGTTGGATAGCGGGTGGGTAAAAATTACTATTCCCACTCCAATGAGTGCAACAGTAGGGAAAGTGTTGGATAGCGGGTGGGAATAATTTAATATTTAGGATTAGATATTTTTGTACTAACCTGTTTGTAGATAGGAAGTCGATATTCTGTCACTCGATATTTTCTCATCAATATTCTGGCAGCTGGATATTCTGCTCCTCGATATTCTGTCAGTGATCCCATAGGCATGATGGCCCCCACTACAAAGGACCCCTTGCATGGCTGGAGCAGCGCGGATGACCCACCACCGAAAATGGATTATGGCTTTATGTTCCTAGACTTGAAACAGAGCCTAACTGCCATAGATGCTAAAATGGACCTCCTTGTGGACAGGTTTGACCACATTAAGGAAAAAAGTAGATAAACACGATGACTGCATAGAGCATATGGAATACCGTGCCTCGTCTGTAGAAGATGAGCCCTCCGCAGACAGAAAGAAGCTCCTGCCTATGGAGAGGATGATAGTGGTTATCCGCAATAGGAATGAGGACCTGAATACCCTCTTGAGGAGGAACAACCTTTGAATCCTCGAGGTACCTGAGTCGACAGAAATGAGCAGAATGGAGGACTTTGTAGAAGGGATGCTTCAAGCACTCTTGAGAGAGGTACTCTCTGCTCTGTTTTCTGTGGATTGGGCCACAGGTGCCTTGGGAAGCGGCGTCATCTGGGGTTGTCAGCCCTGCTCATAATAGCTTGCCTACTGAACTATATAGACTGAGACATACCCTGTGCCTGACGAGTGAGAGACAACTGCTTAATTTCCAGGGGAACGAGGTGGTCATCTTCCCGGACTTCACGATGGCAGTGCTGACTGTCAGGAGAGATTTTATGCTAGTTAAATTCACCCTCCAATGCACAAACGCCAAGTACATCATGCTCTACCTCGCTAATCTGTGGATTCTACAACTAACGAGGACTCCCTACTTCACTGACCCCAAGACTGCAGCCAAGTAAGCCACATTCATCCCAGCAAAGGCAGGTGGACTGTCACTGGCTGCCTGTAAAGCAGGCTTGATGCACCCCAGTGGCAACAATTAGCCATAAGACTCTTCTGTGTGCATCTGCTCACTGGTCATGTGAGGAGATTGCTTTGCTCCCAATATGGTATCTCCCCATAATGTTGAAACTGCTATTGATCACAGGCTGATCTGCTTGAGGAGGATGCCTTGATGAACCACATGCTCTGTCCTGCTGATTCTGGTGAGAGGGAGCAAACCGAACCGGGGGCACGTGATGATTTTGCCAACTATGTCTGAGACCGTGATGATGGGGATTTCAGCAACGATAGGCATTTGACAGTCCTGATGTAGCTGCCTGGTAAGCTGTGACTCTTTTCCCTTCGACTAATCTACTATGCACTGGTGGAGTGAGCTGAACCTCAAGATCTCTCTCACGGGATGAGTCCCTGGAGTGTTCTCCTAGTTTGTTGTTAGGTGTTGCATGGAGGGTAGCGTGGTGGAATTTGATCCTATTGGGGGGTCAAAGTGGGTGGTGGGGTAATGTATGTTTGTTGCTGATGTTTGCAGCCCCTTGGATGCCTAATGTTCTTCCTGTCCTTTCCCTTAGAGCTGCCCAATGGACAGATGCAATTTTACACTGCTGCCATTTGGTCATTCGGCAGTAGGGACCCCGCACCATTTCGTCACTATCCATTTGGCTATTTAAGGTCTTACCCTGGAACCACTGGAGTCTGAATGATCAGCACAAGGCGCAACATGTCCTCGCCTACCTGCAGAGACACTCTGTGGATAGCTGCTTCCTGAAGGAGCTATATCTTATGCATAGTACCCATGTTTGACTGCTGGAGGGATGTGTGGGAGGATGACTGTTGGTGTATTACTCAAACTACCCCAGTGTTGTAACTATAATTTTACACAAGGTTCTGCCGTAGCACATGCAACACAGAGTATTTGACCAACAAGGACGTTGTTTTACTCTCCTGAATATTGCAGGGCCACGCATTTAAGCTTATGTATGAACCCTATCTTGATGACCCCCAGTTCTTCGCTGAGGTGTAGTGAATGGCGGGCTCACTAGGCCTTGGTTTGATTCTGTGGGGAGGAGATTTTAATGTTGTTTTAGACCCGCAAGCAAACAGATAAAGTGACTCCAGAATCCAGATGCCCGCACCTAAGGGTGGCCAACCAGCTTCGCCTGCTCATGGACTACTTTGACTTAGCCAATCTATGACTACTGGCTGAAGTCACTTGATATCTTTGCAAGGCCCACGCAGGATTCCCACTTGCTTCGTATGTTGTTTGATTACGGTCCAGTTCTGCTTGTATTAGTTGTCCCAGATAGTACTTCGCGTGCATTCCCCTGGAGGCTTCTGGCCAGAGCCTTATGTGACCAAGAATTCAGAGAGAAAATTAGATCCACAGGCGCAGAATACTTTGACCATATTAATAAATCTGAGATGGCGCTTTTAAGATTGTAATAAGAGGCATATACATTGTGAAGCAAGCTGGGGCACCACAAGCACTGCACGGTGAGCTTACGAAGTTAGTGAAGGAGATCAGAGAGCTAGAACTCCGGTGTTTTACAGAACGTAGTGGTGCCACACTATCATTCATCTGGGTCAAACAGGCCGAATACAAAGAGGCTGCGCAGAGGGAGACTAATTATTTTGGCAGGGAGGTTTACTCTCGGTGATATGGGGAGGGGGACAAGGCAGGCATGGCATTGGCCCATATGCTCCCGGGCAAGCGACTACATTGCAGAATTGCAAGATCAGCATTCCAACAAGTACATTGGTGCTGGGGCTGATACTCAGCACCACCAACTAGAGCGTTTGGGACGCAGACCATACGCCTCCCCTCACTGATGATCAATGGTGGTATTGTACTCAGTTGTGTGTGCTCTCCTCGAACTCTAGACGGTACCCTGTACATTATACATATCTGAGAAGGTTATAACGGAGAGGACGCACAGAATAGGACTAATTGATGATGTCTGCTGTGAGAGCTGTGTGACGCCCTGTGCTGACTTCCTGCATCTTGCATGGGACTGCCCTGGCATGCAACGATTCTGGGGCGCTGTTGTTGAGGTGCTCCAGATGATCACTGAGCACAGCGGGTGGGGCGCTCACTGTGTGTCGCACTCCTGGGATATGTGAAGGATATACTGCTGGAGGGGCGCAAGGGTGGTGATGCGCTGGGGCCGGCACATGACGCCACACACGGCTGATTGTCTCAAAGATGCAGCATACTGCCAAGAGCAACTGAATGCCTATTGGGAGTTGATGCTGGTGCACACCTTCCCCAAAGGTACCATGTCCCCTTTGGAGGCATATCTTGATTCCCAGTTAGGACTGGGAGAGTCTGTGACTGCTGATGATGCAGCTGCTCCTCTTGAGCCCATCACTACAAAAGTGGAGGTCCCACAACGTTTCCCGTATACCCAGTGGGCCATGTTGACTGCTCTACAGTAAGAGCCAAATCTGTAATGGTACAGTGCTGCAGCTTTCTCCCTAATCTACTAGCTGAGTGGGCCCTACCCCTCTCCCTTCTGTTGTCCCTGTCCCCCTACAGTTGCACTGTAGGGAATGAAACAATAAATACTGATTGAGCTGTTGGAAATGAAGCAATGTAAACATTATGAACCGCATTTACTGTACACCATGCATTCTTGCCTGTTTGCCATTCAATAAAAGGATTTTTTTTTAAATAGCGACATTCTCTTCTCTCGCCCTCTAAACCACCCTATGTTCCTGCTGAATCTGCATGAGTCTGTGTATATATACAATACCGCCAACCGTATTGCTTGTGCATAATTGCTCCGTACTGTTTTTGCACATTTGCAGACCTGATTGAAGATAGGGAAAAGGGAAACACTGCTGTGGGGCTTTTCGCTGTTGACTCAGCAACGTTGTACATATGTTTTTTTTCTGCAAGGGTGGTGTGGAGGAACACAGCAAGTTTTTCCCTTTCCCATTCTGGTTCTTCTGGTTCTCACAATCGCAGAACATAAAGTTAAGAAATCTTTAGGAGAATAATGAAAACATGTTTAGATATAAAATTATAGATGCTCTGGTTTTCAGGATTTTCACTATTTCTGTACTTACTATTGTGATTAATGTGATCTTAGATTTTTCTTAGACATGGCCAGTGACATGTAGTCAAAGATAAATGTGGAGTAATTAATTAAAAAAAAGAATAGAAGAGCAAGAGAGAGAGAGAGAGAGAGAGAGCGAGAGAGAGACAGAGAGAGAGAGTAGAAATGTTTTTTGATATGTCAGTCATATTCTTTTGAAAAATATTATCAAATAGGCAGGCATTAATTAGTTTTGCCTACCTATAATAGTAAATTATAACTTTCGATGAATTCATAAAACCTCTTTGTAGTGGATCCGTTTTCATAGGAGACACATGACATGAGTATAGAGACAAATGCAAAAAGAGACACCAAGACTTGAACACTTAACCTTCACATGGCGAGCTTAAGACTTTAACTACTTGGCCTCTTGTTTTTCTTTACCAATTTGATTCAAACCACAACTATGACATTCATTCTACAATCTCCACACAATGTGGAATCATAGGACAGAGGGCACTGCCACTTGCTTCCTGTTCAGCGAGAGAGAGAGAGGTTTTTTCATCTTTGATTCATGACAAACATATTTAGAGACAGGTGTGCGAAAATATTATTTGCCCCCAATAAAAATGCTACTCAACATTTTAGTTACTCAATGCAACATCCTCAGTGTTGTGAGTACTGTTGTCATAGCGTACATCGATATTGTCTGTACTGATATTGACATTGTTATGCATGCATAGATGATGGCATACATTGACGTTGTTTCTAGTAGTATCAACATTGTTATGGAAGCACATTTTATGGCGTGCATCGACATTGCATTTATTGGTATTGCTGTATTCGGTCCTGTATCTATCATAGTGTGTAATGACATTGTATGCTCTGATATTAACAAACTCATGATCATAGAAATGCCAAGACTTGATTTATGAACCTTCACATTGAGAGTGGTGGTAACTTGAAAACTATAGCTGAGAGATATTTTTACATCTTTAATCATGATACTCATTTAAAACATGTTTTCAAGCAGGCAGGTAAACATTATTTTTGCCCAACAAAGAAATGCAACTCAAGTTTCAATTTACTGATTGCAACTATTTGTAATCAACCAGACAGTACAGTTGACACATGACCACAGAGATACGAATCTTAAAACTCTTAACTTTCACATTTGAGTGTAAGACCTTAAACACTAGACCATATATGGCTCTTTCTCAAGCTAGTTCAAAACATAACTATGAGATTCGGTCCAAAATATTCAGTGAATGTGGAACTGTAGGTGGATTTTCACTACCAGCTAAATCATCTACAGAATGATACAGAGAGAGAGAGAGAGAATGAGAGAGAAGTATTTTTACATCTTTGAGTAATAATATTCTTTTAAAAAATATATTCAAACAGGAAGGCAAAATTATAATTGCCAAACATTTAAAAAAGAAAGACAACATTTAATTTACTCATTGAACCTTTTTGTAATATTTAAGTCGTTGTCAGAGACACAAAAGCAGAGAAACACTAAACCTTGATCTGATAATCTCCGCATTGATAGGCTAAGACCTTAACTACCTGGCTATATGTCACTCTTTACCAAATTGTTTGAAAACATGACTATGACATTCAGTCCAAAATAGCAAGTTATTGTGGAGCGATTAATGAATGTACACTGCCAGCTAAATAGGTGGGGTGATGGGGGCATGGCCTGCAGTCAATGGAGCTGGAAATGCTCTGAGCAAGCTCCCATACAACTCGGCATACCAACATTGGTATCTAGTATTTACACAGGAGACTCTATCCAGTTCAGCCTACCCAACATTGCCAGTGGCAGAGGAGCAGTACCTGCTGACAGTGCTTCGTAAATCAGCCTCGGAGAGACAAGAATCGACATGGTAGCAGAGGGGTCCCTCTTGAGCAAGCTTGTGGCCTCCACTCCCATGGCCTCGGCCATGTGAGATCCCATAGGCATGATGGCCCCCACTACAAAGGACCCCTTGCATGGCTGGAGCAGCGCGGATGACCCACCACCGAAAATGGATTATGGCTTTATGTTCCTAGACTTGAAACAGAGCCTAACTGCCATAGATGCTAAAATGGACCTCCTTGTGGACAGGTTTGACCACATTAAGGAAAAAAGTAGATAAACACGATGACTGCATAGAGCATATGGAATACCGTGCCTCGTCTGTAGAAGATGAGCCCTCCGCAGACAGAAAGAAGCTCCTGCCTATGGAGAGGATGATAGTGGTTATCCGCAATAGGAATGAGGACCTGAATACCCTCTTGAGGAGGAACAACCTTTGAATCCTCGAGGTACCTGAGTCGACAGAAATGAGCAGAATGGAGGACTTTGTAGAAGGGATGCTTCAAGCACTCTTGAGAGAGGTACTCTCTGCTCTGTTTTCTGTGGATTGGGCCACAGGTGCCTTGGGAAGCGGCGTCATCTGGGGTTGTCAGCCCTGCTCATAATAGCTTGCCTACTGAACTATATAGACTGAGACATACCCTGTGCCTGACGAGTGAGAGACAACTGCTTAATTTCCAGGGGAACGAGGTGGTCATCTTCCCGGACTTCACGATGGCAGTGCTGACTGTCAGGAGAGATTTTATGCTAGTTAAATTCACCCTCCAATGCACAAACGCCAAGTACATCATGCTCTACCTCGCTAATCTGTGGATTCTACAACTAACGAGGACTCCCTACTTCACTGACCCCAAGACTGCAGCCAAGTAAGCCACATTCATCCCAGCAAAGGCAGGTGGACTGTCACTGGCTGCCTGTAAAGCAGGCTTGATGCACCCCAGTGGCAACAATTAGCCATAAGACTCTTCTGTGTGCATCTGCTCACTGGTCATGTGAGGAGATTGCTTTGCTCCCAATATGGTATCTCCCCATAATGTTGAAACTGCTATTGATCACAGGCTGATCTGCTTGAGGAGGATGCCTTGATGAACCACATGCTCTGTCCTGCTGATTCTGGTGAGAGGGAGCAAACCGAACCGGGGGCACGTGATGATTTTGCCAACTATGTCTGAGACCGTGATGATGGGGATTTCAGCAACGATAGGCATTTGACAGTCCTGATGTAGCTGCCTGGTAAGCTGTGACTCTTTTCCCTTCGACTAATCTACTATGCACTGGTGGAGTGAGCTGAACCTCAAGATCTCTCTCACGGGATGAGTCCCTGGAGTGTTCTCCTAGTTTGTTGTTAGGTGTTGCATGGAGGGTAGCGTGGTGGAATTTGATCCTATTGGGGGGTCAAAGTGGGTGGTGGGGTAATGTATGTTTGTTGCTGATGTTTGCAGCCCCTTGGATGCCTAATGTTCTTCCTGTCCTTTCCCTTAGAGCTGCCCAATGGACAGATGCAATTTTACACTGCTGCCATTTGGTCATTCGGCAGTAGGGACCCCGCACCATTTCGTCACTATCCATTTGGCTATTTAAGGTCTTACCCTGGAACCACTGGAGTCTGAATGATCAGCACAAGGCGCAACATGTCCTCGCCTACCTGCAGAGACACTCTGTGGATAGCTGCTTCCTGAAGGAGCTATATCTTATGCATAGTACCCATGTTTGACTGCTGGAGGGATGTGTGGGAGGATGACTGTTGGTGTATTACTCAAACTACCCCAGTGTTGTAACTATAATTTTACACAAGGTTCTGCCGTAGCACATGCAACACAGAGTATTTGACCAACAAGGACGTTGTTTTACTCTCCTGAATATTGCAGGGCCACCCATTTAAGCTTATGTATGAACCCTATCTTGATGACCCCCAGTTCTTCGCTGAGGTGTAGTGAATGGCGGGCTCACTAGGCCTTGGTTTGATTCTGTGGGGAGGAGATTTTAATGTTGTTTTAGACCCGCAAGCAAACAGATAAAGTGACTCCAGAATCCAGATGCCCGCACCTAAGGGTGGCCAACCAGCTTCGCCTGCTCATGGACTACTTTGACTTAGCCAATCTATGACTACTGGCTGAAGTCACTTGATATCTTTGCAAGGCCCACGCAGGATTCCCACTTGCTTCGTATGTTGTTTGATTACGGTCCAGTTCTGCTTGTATTAGTTGTCCCAGATAGTACTTCGCGTGCATTCCCCTGGAGGCTTCTGGCCAGAGCCTTATGTGACCAAGAATTCAGAGAGAAAATTAGATCCACAGGCGCAGAATACTTTGACCATATTAATAAATCTGAGATGGCGCTTTTAAGATTGTAATAAGAGGCATATACATTGTGAAGCAAGCTGGGGCACCACAAGCACTGCACGGTGAGCTTACGAAGTTAGTGAAGGAGATCAGAGAGCTAGAACTCCGGTGTTTTACAGAACGTAGTGGTGCCACACTATCATTCATCTGGGTCAAACAGGCCGAATACAAAGAGGCTGCGCAGAGGGAGACTAATTATTTTGGCAGGGAGGTTTACTCTCGGTGATATGGGGAGGGGGACAAGGCAGGCATGGCATTGGCCCATATGCTCCCGGGCAAGCGACTACATTGCAGAATTGCAAGATCAGCATTCCAACAAGTACATTGGTGCTGGGGCTGATACTCAGCCCCACCAACTAGAGCGTTTGGGACGCAGACCATACGCCTCCCCTCACTGATGATCAATGGTGGTATTGTACTCAGTTGTGTGTGCTCTCCTCGAACTCTAGACGGTACCCTGTACATTATACATATCTGAGAAGGTTATAACGGAGAGGACGCACAGAATAGGACTAATTGATGATGTCTGCTGTGAGAGCTGTGTGACGCCCTGTGCTGACTTCCTGCATCTTGCATGGGACTGCCCTGGCATGCAACGATTCTGGGGCGCTGTTGTTGAGGTGCTCCAGATGATCACTGAGCACAGCGGGTGGGGCGCTCACTGTGTGTCGCACTCCTGGGATATGTGAAGGATATACTGCTGGAGGGGCGCAAGGGTGGTGATGCGCTGGGGCCGGCACATGACGCCACACACGGCTGATTGTCTCAAAGATGCAGCATACTGCCAAGAGCAACTGAATGCCTATTGGGAGTTGATGCTGGTGCACACCTTCCCCAAAGATACCATGTCCCCTTTGGAGGCATATCTTGATTCCCAGTTAGGACTGGGAGAGTCTGTGACTGCTGATGATGCAGCTGCTCCTCTTGAGCCCATCACTACAAAAGTGGAGGTCCCACAACGTTTCCCGTATACCCAGTGGGACATGTTGACTGCTCTACAGTAAGAGCCAAATCTGTAATGGTACAGTGCTGCAGCTTTCTCCCTAATCTACTAGCTGAGTGGGCCCTACCCCTCTCCCTTCTGTTGTCCCTGTCCCCCTACAGTTGCACTGTAGGGAATGAAACAATAAATACTGATTGAGCTGTTGGAAATGAAGCAATGTAAACATTATGAACCGCATTTGCTGTACACCATGCATTCTTGCCTGTTTGCCATTCAATAAAAGGATTTTTTTTTAAATAGCGACATTCTCTTCTCTCGCCCTCTAAACCACCCTATGTTCCTGCTAAATCTGCATGAGTCTGTGTATATATACAATACCGCCAACCGTATTGCCTGTGCATAATTGCTCCGTACTGTTTTTGCACATTTGCAGACCTGATTGAAGATAGGGAAAAGGGAAACACTGCTGTGGGGCCTTTCGCTGTTGACTCAGCAACGTTGTACATATGTTTTTTTTCTGCAAGGGTGGTGTGGAGGAACACAGCAAGTTTTTCCCTTTCCCATTCTGGTTCTTCTGGTTCTCACAATCGCAGAACATAAAGTTAAGAAATCTTTAGGAGAATAATGAAAACATGTTTAGATATAAAATTATAGATGCTCTGGTTTTCAGGATTTTCACTATTTCTGTACTTACTATTGTGATTAATGTGATCTTAGATTTTTCTTAGACATGGCCAGTGACATGTAGTCAAAGATAAATGTGGAGTAATTAATTAAAAAAAAGAATAGAAGAGCAAGAGAGAGAGAGAGAGAGAGAGAGCGAGAGAGAGACAGAGAGAGAGAGTAGAAATGTTTTTTGATATGTCAGTCATATTCTTTTGAAAAATATTATCAAATAGGCAGGCATTAATTAGTTTTGCCTACCTATAATAGTAAATTATAACTTTCGATGAATTCATAAAACCTCTTTGTAGTGGATCCGTTTTCATAGGAGACACATGACATGAGTATAGAGACAAATGCAAAAAGAGACACCAAGACTTGAACACTTAACCTTCACATGGCGAGCTTAAGACTTTAACTACTTGGCCTCTTGTTTTTCTTTACCAATTTGATTCAAACCACAACTATGACATTCATTCTACAATCTCCACACAATGTGGAATCATAGGACAGAGGGCACTGCCACTTGCTTCCTGTTCAGCGAGAGAGAGAGAGAGAGAGGTTTTTTCATCTTTGATTCATGACAAACACATTTAGAGACAGGTGTGCGAAAATATTATTTGCCCCCAATAAAAATGCTACTCAACATTTTAGTTACTCAATGCACCTCTTTGTAATGGACCAGACCATGTAGAAGACATATGACCATGACTACAGCGGAACTCAAACTTTTAAACCTCACAGTTAGAGTCTAAAACCTAAGTAATAGCTCACATGTGGCTCTTTGCTAAAAACGTCCGAAAAATAACAATAGCTTTCGATCAAAAATCTCAAGTCATTGAAGAGCCATGTATGAACCATACACTGCCAGCTAAATCATTTACAAAATCAGAGAGAGTGATGTTTTTTGTACTGGTGAGTCACGATATTCTTTAAAAAAAAGGTAAGCAGATGGGCTAAATTAATATTTGCCCAGCAATTAAAATGCATGTCTGGTTTCTATGTACTCATTTGAGCTCTTTGTAATGGCTCAGACCTTATAGGAGACACATGACCACAGAAACACCAAGGGGCATATTGTCAAGCACGGCGTTAAAATTATCGCCACTTTAGCAGCAGAAAACTGCTGCTAAAGCGGCGATAATGTGCTTGATAATATGCCGCAGAGAATTCCCATAGAAGCCCATGTTGACACCAGAACATGGGCTTCTATGGGAATTCTGAAGGGTATATTATCAAGCCCATTATCGCCGCTTTAGCAGCATTTTTCTGCCGCTAAAGCGGCGATAATTTTAACGCCGTTTCTTGATAATATGCCCCCAAGATTTTAACATTTAACATTCACACTGCCACATATAAGCCTTTAGAATGCTGCTTCAAAACATGATGGTCTGTCCCAAATCCCAAGTCAATGGGAGCCAACAGAGAAAGCGAGAGAGAGCGAGAAAGAGAAGTTTTTTCATCTTTCAATCATGATATCAACGTTTAATTTACTCATTGCACTTCTTTGTAATGATCCAGTCTTTGTAGAAGACTTGCTGCTTGGATATGAATTTACCTTAAAAAGATGAGAAGACAAGAGACAGTTGGCAAAACCATGGCAAGCTGGTTTAATTAAACACAGCGGCTGGTAGAGTATCAACAGAGTAGATTCTGAAGAAAGTCCCTCATTGTACAAAAGTTTTGGCTGACCATTTATACCATTCGTGAGGTACAATAAACTGATCTGACATTCTTGGCCTAGTCATAAACAAAAAGTACAACCATCTGCTATCAGAGATACAGGTGCGTCTCGACCTCGGGATATGTAATGTAGGCCAGTGTGTATATATCCGGATGTCCGTTATGAGGGGAGTGTGATCACTACGTGTGGTGTGTATGCTGTGTCCTGATCGACTCAGTGTTCCGAACTGTATGTGTCATCTCTCTTTGTGGTATTTTGGCAATGTGCACCTTTGGACAATCATTTTTTATTGGGACGAATTTCCTCAGACCTGTTTGTGGTGTAAGTACCTATCTCCGGGGCCGATCAGGGTTTTCCCTGGGTGCGCGTTTGTCTTTGGGCTTAGTTTAACTCCACCTGTGACCTGTCAATCGGTCAGCTCGGTTTTGGGTCACGCGGCGTACCTGACCACATATCTCTGACATGGGGTTGATACGGAGGGCACCTTGGTGAATCCGACAGCAATGAAACAAGTTCATTAAAATGTGGACAATTAACATGGCAGTCATTTATATACTTTTACCAACATCCTCAGTGTTGTGAGTACTGTTGTCATAGCGTACATCGATATTGTCTTTACTGATATTGACATTGTTATGCATGCATAGATGATGGCATACATTGACGTTGTTTCTAGTAGCATCAGCATTGTTATGGAAGCACATTTTATGGCGTACATCGACATTGCATTTATTGGTATTGCTGTATTCGGTCCTGTATCTATCATGGTGTGTAATGACATTGTATGCTCTGATATTAACAAACTCATGATCATAGAAATGCCAAGACTTGATTTATTAACCTTCACATTGAGAGTCTCAAGCAGGCAGGTAAACATTATTTTTGCCCAACAAAGAAATGCAACTCAAGTTTCAATTTACTGATTGCAACTATTTGTAATCAACCAGACAGTACAGTTGACACATGACCACAGAGATACGAATCTTAAAACTCTTAACTTTCACATTTGAGTGTAAGACCTTAAACACTAGACCATATATGGCTCTTTCTCAAGCTAGTTCAAAACATAACTATGAGATTCGGTCCAAATTATTCAGTGAATGTGGAACTGTAGGTAGATTTTCACTGCCAGCTAAATCATCTACAGAATGATACAGAGAGAGAGAGAGAGAATGAGAGAGAAGTATTTTTACATCTTTGAGTAATATTATTCTTTTAAAAAATATATTCAAACAGGAAAGCCAAATTATAATTGCCAAACCTTTAAAAAAGAAAGACAACATTTAATTTACTCATTGAACCTTTTTGTAATATTTAAGTCGTTGTCAGAGACACAAAAGCAGAGAAACACTAAACCTTGATCTGTTAATCTCCGCATTGATAGGCTAAGACCTTAACCACCTGGCTATATGTCACTCTTTACCAAATTTTTTGAAAACATGACTATGACATTCAGTCCAAAATAGCAAGTTATTGTGGAGCGATTAATGAATGTACACTGCCAGCTAAATAGGTGGGGTGATGAGGGCATGGCCTGCAGTCAATGGAGCTGGAAATGCTCTGAGCAAGCTCCCATACAACTCGGCATACCAACATTGGTATCTAGTATTTACACAGGAGCCTCTATCCAGTTCAGCCTACCCAACATTGCCAGTGGCAGAGGAGCAGTACCTGCTGACAGTGCTTCGTAAATCAGCCTCGGAGAGACAAGAATCGACATGGTAGCAGAGGGGTCCCTCTTGAGCAAGCTTGTGGCCTCCACTCCCATGGCCTCGGCCATGTGAGATCTGGATTCTGAAGTGTGGTTTTAATCCGGTGCGCCCACTAGAACGAAAGCCAACTTTGGAACTGGTGCAAGCAGGCCCGATTGGATCTGTTGAGAGGGTGCAGGCTTGTAAGAGGTGATCTGGCCCACTCATACTAGTATAATTTAGACTGCAACCCGTGTGGATAAAGAGAGTAAATGGATGGCATGACACAGGACTGGGACCTTGCACCGTATTTGTTGAGCATAGACAGTCTTTAACTTGCACTGGCCACCTTTGAAGCTGGTCTCTCTAAACGGAGGGGGTTACGACTAATCTCATGCAGTCAACGTCAAGATGGGTATACTGCAAAGTGAAAACAGGATGGTGTTAATTTGTGCACATCAACAATGCCGGCACTGGGTTGTGGAAAAAATGGGAGGCTTGCTGCAGGCTTCTAAAACTGATGATGGACTGTACACATTCCTGTGAGTCGGCTGGTGCGTACCTATATTAACTGTGAAGTGCTAGTGGTGCTGTGTGTGAACTGCTGTGGGAATTGCCATTCTATAGACAACAACACAACCTAAGAGAGAATTGTGCTGTGGTGGCCATTTTAGAAGCTGTACTCAACTTTGCTAACATGGTCTACAGGTGGCACTAATGGGTAAGCTTAGATCAGAGGGATTTGAATGTAAGGGGACAACTTGAACGTTCTTCTTACAGCAGACAACAGGATGGAGCAAAATGAACTAAATTATACATTAAAGGTTATTAAGGAGACCCTGAAGGTGGTAGAGAGCAAAACTGATGCAGTTGCTGTGGATGTTGCACTCCTAATTACTGACCAAGAGAAAAGGGAGGAGAGGGACACTCATACAGAACAGGAGTTGAAGAGTTAA
The DNA here is from genome assembly GCF_964204655.1 of Triturus cristatus. Taxonomy (NCBI): domain Eukaryota; kingdom Metazoa; phylum Chordata; class Amphibia; order Caudata; family Salamandridae; genus Triturus; species Triturus cristatus. The sequence goes on along the minus strand of NC_140591.1, from coordinate 1,205,029,931 downwards.
GAACCTCAAACTGCAAATGTTGGAGGTGCAGTAAACATTATAGGTGTTGGAGACCTGAGCTGAAGATGCTGATGGAAGGTCATGCCACAAAATTAAAAATTGTTGGTGTCCCTGTACACGCAGAGGGTCATGATGTGACTGATATCCTGGAACATTAATTGCTTTAGTTAGCAATGACAGAATAATTCTGGAATTGTATTTGTAATAGACAGATTCTGAGGGTTACCGGGTCCATCCCATGTATATTGGACTGTTATTGACCACAAGGTGAGACCTTGCTTACTGCAGGTCAGTTTACACCATAGAGAACCAAATGACGGGTGTCACAGTTCAATCAATCAATCAATCAGCATTTGTAGAGCATGGCACTGTCACCCCAGGGGGAATCTGGGCACTGGGGTGCGAGGTCTCTGTCGGAAAGCCCGGTTTGAGTTGAGGAAATGGCGGGAAGAGGGAAAAAACAAGCAGAAACAGGAAAAACAGAGGGTAGAAGAATGAATGAACATAAAAACAAAACAGAGGGCAAAAAAAGGAACAGAAAGGTCAAAACAGAGCAGAAGAGAGCAAAACACGGGGCAGATACATGAGAAAAAAAGGCTAAGTGGATGGCAGAGAATTTAATGGAAAAGGCAAAACAGAGGGCAAAGAAACAAGCAGAAAAAGACAAAACAGAGGGAAGACAAAGTAGCAGAAAAGGCAAAACAGCAACAAACGAGCAGATGAGGCACAAACAGAAATCAACAGGTAGACAGGCAGCAGAGGTTAACGAACTGCAGTCAAGCTGCACATGAGAACTGTTGCATGGCGAGCTGGCACAAGGACCTGCAAAAAGTTAAAGTTAAAAGATACACCTAGCTAAATGACAAAGTAAAAGTGATAAGGCGGGGAAGCTTTTGGCCAAACTGATTAAGGGCCTGATTTAGATCTTGGCTGATCTGGCCCCGCAAGCGACGTTTTCTCCACCCGCCTACTAGGCTGTCCACCCGCTCAAGTTAGATGCTGGTGGGTCTATGGATGATAGTCTGTCTAAGTGCTGCAGTCTCTGCCAGAATTTTCCTTCCGCATCGACGGCGTCATAGGCAAAATTAGCTGTAGGAGGGAGGCCAGCCAATATTCCCTTTCATCCAATCACAATCTGCCTTTCCGTCAAGGAAACTGTGGCGGGTAACCTTCAAACCTAAGTTGGCAGAATAAAAGGGCTATGAGGTAGAAACTTAACTTTTTCTGTTTTCCTCTTCCGTTTCCATCATGAACCTGACTATCAAAGTCCTTCCTTTGCAGCTGCTACTTCGCAAAGAAGCAAATCAAATCCATTGTCACTGAAATCAAAGGTAAACAACTTTTTTACTTGCATTTGTAAATTGCTCTCACATCCAAATTTTTTCTAATGTGCAACGTATATGAGTTTAATTTTTCACTTAATAAGTTCAAATAAACACACCTGTATTAACATATGAAAAGAAATTTCAATTGTAAAATTATAAATATGTAAAAAATAATCAAGATAATTCTCTCATAAACTTTCTTACAATTACAAAAAAAGTAAGAAAAAAGGAGTATGAATAGTAGGGTTAGTAGAGGAGGGGCTTTTGTAAGGAGAGGGAGCTGGAGTGGAAGATGTGCTTGTTTCTTTATGTTTGGCAATTGCATGTGGATCTCGAGTTTGCTGTGCAGGTTTGGATGTGTGTTTTTGGCTGGTGTTTGATAATCTGGTGAGTGTGTGTTTTTTCTTTTAGTTGGTGTTGTATTGTGTGTAGGTGTGTGTAGTAATCTGCTTTGATTAAGTAATGCATCTTCCCTGCCACAGTATGATGTCATTTGGAATGTGAGGAATGTTTGTACTGATGGGAGAGCAGTTGGAGAAGATGGGCTGAGTAGCCAGGTGGCTGCTCCTGGTGGGGCTTATATTGAGACTTATGTTGGAACCTTCTAAGATGTAACTTGAAGAATAAACTACCATCTACAAGAGCTGTCTACGAGAATTCATTTATTTCTACATTGGCGACGAGGATGTAAGTGTTTAGTTTTGATGAGTGTGTTGTGGTGGTTGGTATGGTTGTGGGTGTTGTGTCTAGTGGTGCTCGTATATGTAATTTCAATAGTGTGTGTATTTTGTTTGTGTGTTTATTTGTGTTTCTTTGTGTGTTTCAGTTTATGAGTGAGTGTGTGTGAATGTGCTCCCTGTGTCTGTTGGAGTGGGTGCCTGCGAAGAAGTGAGTGTGCTTGGGATTGGGAGCTTTGAATTGAGTTGAGAATGGTAGGGCAATAAAGGTTGGACTGTTTGGGAGGCTGTGGTGAGTGAGGAGGATGCCGTGCTATATGTTAAAAAAGGGCAAAACGCAACAGCTAATTTAAATACAAAAACTACATGTATGTTTAGTGACATTTTAAAAAGGATTACTTACCAGTCTCGCTCCATGAGTGATTCCTGTCAGACCTTCAGGATGTGAGATCTTCAAGACCGTCTCTGGGAGTACCACCACCAGTCCTCTGGGCCTCCAGTTAACACTTAGAGGTATGCAGGTGACAACAATTAGCACAATCACATCAGGTCTGGGACGCTAGCCATCAGAATAGTACAATGTTGAACGCATCCCATGACTGGTTCACTCCATCGTGATTCCACTGCTAGGATAATGCTAGCACACCTGTGAAATCTAAATAGGCTTGTCGCAAATACTCTGCCCTGACGCTGATGGAGTACTGTTAGCCAGCAGAAGAGTCCACTGCGTCGAAGACAGTGAGCCGCTTATGTGATGGAAAAAAGTCTGTTAGCATGGATGGAGGATCAGCCAGCCTACAACTAAATACAGTGGGTGGGAACCCATCAGCTTGATGGAGTACTTATAACTGCTGCCAAGGAGAGATGATCAGAGTCCCCCCAAGATCTAAATTAGGCCCTAAATCAAAAAGAGGATATACTCTTACCATAGCCATGCACAGGGTGCTCGGTGGCACTGTGTGGAATGTTGGCTGGGTCCTATGTGATTGGATTCAGCGAGCACTCTTGACCATGTACTGTTAAAGTCCATCAAACTATTGAAACTAGGCTGTCAGCAGTTTTAACTGATTTATTTCATCCTGATCAATTAGGATTCATTCCAGCTAGGAACACTGAACCCAAAGTCCGTAGGCATATCCAACTCATGAGTAACCACCTGCTGATCCGGGGTGAACTTGCAGTAGCAGTAATAGTTATGGAAAGAATGTTTAGCACCTTGAACTGGTAATTGGTTCAGGTAGTGATAGAGGAGATTGGCTTTGGTGAAGTGTCATTTTGGACCCTGGTGTTGCTCCTAAAAGGGGCAGGGGAACCAATAATCTTTTCTTTGATATTTGGGAAGACTGCAGGGAGTGCTGTAGCCTCCCAGAAACAGTAAAAAACTAAACACAGTAAGTCTCCTGCATTATTGGATCCATGACCAGAGGATAACTTACCATATTATTTCAAAGAACTCCGAACTAGAGATGAATGATCTTCAGCTGAAATTCTGGGATCCCTTGTGGTTATTCCTTTGGCTGCACTTTGTGGCATGAAAAATGTTTTAAAAAATACATTTTGTAATGCTTTATTGAGAATATGCAAAAGACACACAATTGATGGATGGGATGCAGAACAAATCAAAACATACACCCCTAGTCAAAAGATCTGGGTCAAACCCATCATTCTTTTGCTCACTATGCCACCCCAATTTATTGAGAATATGCAACACTACAATTTAACATTGAATGTATAAAATATACATTTGATTATATTTATTGGTGACATTTTGACAAAGCCAATGGGTCTGCTTTTTATGTGTTAATGTGGTGACCCCTTGATAAAGCCAATAGGCCTGCATCTTTTTATATTTTAGTGTTCTGACCCTTTGACAAAGCCAGACAATCTGCCTTACTTAAAATGACACCTTTATAGTCTTACATGACATGGTCAACCGTTCAAGTTAGTGATAGGGTGCTGCGCAAGGCAACGTAGATCTTACTGTACATTTAAAAATGCTTCGAAATGTATAGCATCATTTGATATTACATTGTGTATTTTTTATAACTCAGGTAGCATAACTTCTCCAGCTTGAAAAAATACGTCTTATTTTAAGGATGACCCACATTACGTGATATATCATATTCAATATTGCCTAACTACATTAAGCTTCCTGCACAGTCCGTATCTGACATTCAATACATCGAGAATATTTTATAAAGGACAGGGAACAGATTCAAACTGGCATGGCTTACTTTCATAAACTGAATAAAAAGGCACATTTTTTTATCAGTAAATCGTTGTACATTAACATCAATTAGTTTCGTAGTTGAGGAATTTTGCAGTGGAAATATCTTTCGTTTTGCTTCACATTATTTTCTTTACACGTTTAGATTAGTTTATTGATTTAATTTTCATCAAATCAATATGTCAGGATAATAATTGCAATACGCAGTCATGTGTTACAAAACCAAAAGATCAAACTACAGTTAAACACAGCGGGCCATTAAAATCAGAAGCAAAGGAAGCGAGGGACTTCAAACGAGCTGCCACCTAAGCATAAAGTAGGTGTTATGTTCATACAAAAACAGCGTCAGACTAATAGCAGCGGCGTCGCCAGCCTGTCCATCATTCCAATGAGACGGTAACATTAACTTCAAGTGGATTTAGCCTGCGTGTTTGTTTATTTTATTCTGACTCACTAAATGCAATAGGATCTGCAGAACTAATTCAGCTATGTCACCACCATGGCATCCCTTCTGATTATTTGAGTGGATCTCCCATCCTTCTACTTAAAAGAATGTTCAGCTGATGCATATGGCACAATATAAAAACTTATCTATGAGTTTATTCCTTGCACACTTTATCGCAGTATTACACACTGATTAATAATGAATATTACACACTGATTAATAATGAATATTTCGTCATCTCCAACTATAAGTGTAAGCTGCATTATTAAAATATTCGTCACCGCAAACGTTACTTAACTCTACAGTGAACAATCTGTAATTATTCAGACTCGTTCACTCACTCACTCATTCACTCACTCATTCATACGTCTGCTTTAGATGACACTCCAAAGTAATTTTTCAGTCTCAAGTTCGAAACAAATCCTCAAGGAAAAATAAAGGAAGTAATATAAATGAAATGGAAAGTGACGAAGTGCATGCAGAAATCTGTGGTGTTTCGCTCATATGTGTTGCTTCTTTCTGCATGGGTGAAATCAGTTACAGGCCCCATCAGATTTAAGACAGAAAGTGTGCTCTTCCAAGCTGCACACTAGACTGGGTTAACCATCAGCTGCTCCTTGGGACTGCCAAAAAGGGGTACACCTTCACATACCAGTCTCATTATTCTCTGTTAACTCTCACCTTATTGTGTGAACACCTCCTCCATCGGTGGTTGCCAAGCTATCAATTCTGGGAGCGCAAGGATTATATATGGCTTTGTTGCATTGAAGGGGCGCCAAGAAGATGCTTGAGTGAAACACCAGTATCCGTAAACCCAAACAAGCTGAATTCAATCTGTCAACCTAATGTCAGGACAGTGGTGTTATAAAAAGAATGGCCCTGCCCCGGATCACAATAGAGCCATAAAACGCACTTGGATTGCATACACCCGTTCGTTCAAGGCACCTGACTCGCATTCATAGCATAGGGTTGTGATTTTAGGCTGGTTAGAATTGCAGAAGACAAAACAGCCTTTTTGCCACGAAGTTTTAAGTCAAGATGAGAAACTCTCCTTAAACTCCAAATCAGTATGTCTCACTGAGGTGCCACAATGGCAGTAAAGCGTGTATTAATCTTCCATTTGTGTCAATATCTTCAATGACCCTTGTCAAAATTCTTCAGTAAGACATAGGGCCAGATGAATTAAAGCATTTTGTATTCGCAAATGGTGTGAATCGGAAAATTCAGCCGTTTTGCGAATGTAAAAGGGCCTTTCAATATGTACGAAAGGCTTTTGGATTCGCAATTCAGGTAATCGCAATTTTTAGTTATTACCCAAATTGTGAATACAAAATGTGAATCACAATTTGCGATTCCCTAATGCAGAAGTAAAAAAACCTCTCTGAAATGCGAACTGTGCATTTAGAAAACGCTATTACCATTTACTTCAAGTTGATGGTAACCATGTGCAAACTTTGAAAAATGCACAAAAGGCATTTTTTCAAAGTGCCATGTAGCGCACACATGTGTGCCTTACATGTGCACCTTTTTTTGTTTGGGACACTTCAGGGAAACCGTGAGGCCCCCGGGCACCCTTGCTTTTGCATTACCTAATTTGCGAATACCAATTAGGTAATCGCAATTTAGGTAATGCAAGACCATTCTCACCTATGGGCCTTGAGACTCATAGGAACGAATGGAGCAACAATTACAAATAGCGATTTCCTAATTGCGTTTGCGAATTTAAAGCAATCCCAATTAGGGAATTGCTATTTTCTGTCTGTTTTCTTACCTCGCATTTTGCAATACCAAATTGCGATTTCTTAAAATTGCTATTTGGTATTCGCAAAATGATATTTTCATACATGTGGCCCAATTTTCTATCCCCAAAAACATGATGTATGAATGGCCTCGGCTCCTCTACCCATGCTATGGCCTAGATGTTCCTTCTGCATGGAGCAAAATGGTACACTTCTGCGTTAAGAGTAAGACTGGGGTTTTTGATTCCCGAAAGCCCTGGAACTTACTACTTTATTCATGGTGGATGATCCCCATCAGACAAGGAGTTATTTCACAGCTACCTCTCTTTTCATGGGTGACGCATGATCCTAGGAAATTGTTAAATTTCAAGGAAATTCTCAGTTACAACATGCATTTCTGGTGGAAATGTAAAGGCTAACGGAATATTGACCAGTGTGCATGAGGTGTCTGCCAGTCGCTTCAAATGGGATCCGTGATTACACTGAACTTGTCAGAGCCCAATCTGACTCAGTAGTTCACTTGTTCACTGCCTAGATATTGTGACCCTAAAGAACAGGCAGCACGTTATGAAGAACTTGGCCAAGGAGTGTGTATGAAAGCACATTTGAATAGACACAAGTTCAGTGGCCTGAAACAAAGCCACAAGGGCAAAATTAGCAAATAAACTAGTAAAGCAAATGTAAATTCAAACAATTTGTTCTTCAGCATATAGAATAATATAACTCAGCTTGACTTTCTTGTTCTATAATATAGCATTGACATTACAGATGCACTTGCATTTGTAAAAAGGGACATTTCTGCATGCAGTTAAGGATTTACAAAGATCTATGCATTTTTATATTCCACATTTGAAAGAAGAAAATTACATTTTTTTCATGGAAATCTTCTACAGACAGAGGTCCACAAAAATATAACACAGATGTGTCCAACAACATCAAAAGATCCATATCTACAGAAGGTACTGAAGCATGAAAAAATAAACAAACTCTACACCCAGCATCGAACCTGCACACACATTCCACAAATTGAAGGGTTTGATAGATCTTGATGTAATAGTAATTGAGAGATTTTAAAGGAGTGATACTGCACATGCTGGAAGACCCACCACACTCTTCCAAGTGCACAGGAAGAAAAAGAGCAGGGTCAATGAACTTGAATGATTTTCCACTATCCGGTGGGGGGGGGGGGGGGGGGGGAGGGGACTATGTTCATCAAGTAAATGTGAACTGTTACATGTTACTTGGAATCTCAGTAGGTAGCATCTTCATGCTACTAATGGACTCACTAACTATCTAGAAACCAAAGGGCTCTATTTTTATTTAAAGCTTAACCATGAAGGACATTGTTTGATTGTTAGCTTTGAATGGACAAGCAATAAGTTGATCTGTACATAGAGGAATATCAAGACTTTGAATTGTTCACTCTAAATCACATAACAAAATAACTTGGAAGGAATAGATTCCATTAATTTACATTTTAAATGTCAGTGCATTCATCTAAACAACATTTGATATGGTCAAAAAGCTTCATATTGTGACCAGAAGTAATGAAATCTACAAATGAAAAGACTCAGCACAAAAGCATTTAATTCATGCAGTATACCATATATCTAACTTTTACCCAGGACTCACAAATTAGTTTATACCGATAAGCTAATCATTGACTTTTAGAAATGGGGGTCTGTAGTTGGCGATGGTTTGCAGCTTTGTCCAAGTAGGGACCTTTCTTCCTAGTCAGGGTTAGGGAGTTACACTCTTAAAATAACCCCTGCTCACCCTCTTGGTAGCTTGGCACGAGCAGTCAGGCATATCTCAGAAGCCGTGTGTAAAGTATTTGCACATAACCAACAGTAATACAAAAGGACACCACACCAGTTCAGAAAAATATCTAACATTTTTATATATCCAAAACAAGACCAAAACCATGAGAATCCAACATAGAGTGCTAAAAAATATGCACTCTGTGCGAATACTTTAAAAACACAGTTCCTTGAAGTCGGTAGCTCTGTCTGGTGCTTCTTGGTGCTGTAAACAAAAGAATCTAAAAGTTCATTCTGACGACGTAGGTCAGGGGCATTGACAGACTCGTAAACAATACATTTTGTGTTGCGGCCAACATGTTGGTGCGAGTTGGTTGTGGCAACCGTCGTGGTTGCGATGCGAAGCATAGCGGCGCAGCATGTGGTGCCCTCAAGGGGTGGTGCAGGCAGCGGCTCAGTGATGGTCGTCCAGCGGCATCCGTGAGACAAAGGTTGCAGTGCAAAGGTGGTGCTCAATGGGGTGCTGGCAGATCAATGTGCAGGCGACAGAGCCGGTGACAGGGAGCTGGCATTGGTTGGTACGGACTGCAGTGTGGGATGGGCGGTGCATTGTGTGACTCACGAGCGGTGCCACCAGGCCACGATGCAGTCACAGAAGTCATGGTTAGTGTGTAGCGACAGCATCGGTGAGACCAGGACAGCGAAGTTGAAGTGAGGTGGTGTGGAGTGCAGTGCCCACAGGTCACAGTGCAAGCAGCAGCTCGATGTCGGCAGCATCAGTCATCGTTGGTGATACCAGGGTTGTGGTGCGAGAAGCGGACGGTGATCTCAGCGGTGCCCTCAGGACATGGAGACGGTGATGGAGTCGGTTGCTTTTCTCCCCTCTGTGGCAACTGAAACCGCAGTCCCAGAAGCAGTACACATAGGTTGGTGAAGTCTTTGCAGTCCCTGAGACTTTAGAACAGGAGGCAAGCTCTACTTCAAGCCCTTGGAGATACTCAGCACAAGTAAAAAAAACGTTCAGTCCAGTCCTTTCACTGCCCAAGGCAGAAGCAGCCACTGCAGGCCTACCCAACAAAGCAACAGCACAGCAAAGGGGAAGTACTCCTCCTGGCAGTTCTTCCAGCTCTACTTGGCAGGTTCCTTGATTCCAGTGAGATCACTGAAGTCCGTTATCTCCCTGAGACTTCCAAAAGAAGGTAAGCTCTACTTCAAGCCCTTGGAAAAAACTCTAACAGCAGGAGGATGAAAGTACAATCCAGTCCTTTCCCTGCCCAAGACAGAAGCAGCAGGCCAACACGGCAGAGCACTCAGCAAAGTGGCAGTTCCTCCTGACAGTTTTTCCAGCTTTTCTTCCTGGCAAGTTCCTTTGTTCAGCAGTAAACTAAAGTTCTGTGGTCTGGGCCCCACTTTTTATAGCACACATTCCTTTGTTCTCTGGTGGCAGAGAAGCTCTTTGCCCAGCCAAAACCAGTTCTGTCCTCTATGGTGCAGCTTCTTGGCAGGAGGTGGAGACAGCATTGTCCAAGGCAGACATGGTCTATTCAGGTGCAAGAGAAATCTTCTCCCACCACTCTAAATGCACACCAGGCCTATTTAGGTGCTAGTCAAAACTCCTCTCACTACTCTGAATGTAGCCCAGGTCTATTTAGTCCAGCCCTGACTCATTCAGGAAAGTCAGGACACACATCAACCCCCGAGAGGCCATATGAGAGAATGCACATCCCCAGCCTCTCTCACCCCAAAGCTAGACAGTCAATCCACAAACCAGCAGAGGCACAAAGGTTGGCTACACAAGAAAACAGCAAAACACACAATGTGATGGACGGAGTGTTGCACATTGGCAAAACATTCACCCCCAGTCACAGATCTGGGTTTAATCCATTGTTATGTTGCTCACCACGCCACCCCAGTTCAGACATGGCCATATGCAAATCAGTCCTGACCCTGTGCCTCATGGGAACAGTCCAGCCCGAACTTCCAAGCCAGGTCTCCCCTGGACCGGAATCAAGCATCCTCGGACCAGTTTCGGGGTGTCACCCCTCTTCAGCCAGGATAGCTTGACTCCAGTGGTGTAGTAAGCACGAGACCCAAGACTGGGCATACACTTCCCACATAGGGTGAACAGCAAAACACACATGATGATGAACGGAGTGTTGCACATTGGCAAAACATTCACCCCCAGTCACAGTTCTGGGTTTAATCCTTCATTATTTCATTAGTCCAGGGAGGACCTGGCTTGGCAGTTCGGGCTGGACTGTTCCCAGGAGGCACAGGGTCAAGACTGATTTGCATATGGCTGGTTTAAAACTGGAATGGCATGCTGAGCAAAAAAACAATGGATTTAGGCCCAGATCTCTGTACTGGGGTGAATGTATGACATTGTTCTGCATTCTGTCCATCAACTGTTGTTTTTGCGTTTGTCACACCGAGTGGGAAGGGTATGCACAGACGTGGGTCCCGTGCTCTCCATGCCACTGGAATCAAGCTATCCTGGCTGAAGAGGGGTGAAACCCCGAAACCGGTCCAAGGATGCTTGTTTCCAGTCCAGGGAGGACCTCGCTTGGCAGTTCGGGCTGGACTGTTCCCATGAGGCACAGGGTCAAGACTGATTTTCATATGGCTTGGCTCAAACTGGAACGGCATGGTGAGCAAAAAAGCGATGGATTTAGGCCCAGATCTCTGTACTGGGGTGAATGTATGACATTGTTCTGCATTCTGTCCATCAACTGTTGTTTTTGCATTTGTCACCCCGAGATGGAAGGGTATGCCCAGACGTGGTTCCCGTGCTCTCCATGCCACTGGAATCAAGCTATCCTGGCTGAAGAGGGGTGAAACCCCGAAACCGGTCCTAGGATGCTTGTTTCCAGTCCAGGGAGGACCTGGCTTGGCAGTTCGGGCTGGACTGTTCCCAAGAGGCACAGGGTCAAGACTGATTTGCATATGGCTGGGTTCAAACTGGAATGGCATGGTGAGCAAAAAAAACAATGGATTTAGGTCCAGATCTCTGTACTGGGGTGAATGTGTGACATTGTTCTGCATTCTGTCCATCAACTGTTGTTTTTACACAAGAAAACACACACTTTCTAAAACTGGTATTTTCAAACGCACAATATAAATATCATCTTTACTAAAAGATTCATTTTTCTATTCTGAGTTCAGGTATACTAAACTCCAGCTTTCTATCTTGTTCCAGTGGGAAGTTATATTTATAAGATGTTATAAATAAACTCCCATTCTCTCCTATGGGACAGATAGCCTTTCCATAGTGAAAAACGAAATACACTGTAATTCATTACCAGGACATGTCACTCACACAGTGCATGTCCTGCCTTAACATACACATCATCCTGCCCACAGGTGTACCTTGGGCCTACCTTAGGGGTAACTTATATGTAAGAAAAGGGAAGATTAGGGCCTGTAATGTGGGTGCACTTTCCAGGTCAACACGGCAGGTACAAACTGTGTGCAACACTGCAGTAGCAGGTAAGAGGACCCTTTACAGGGCTGCTTATGTGGGTGGCATACCCAGTGCTGCAGGTCAACCCGCAGCATTTGATTTACAGGGTCTGGCACTCTCAGTGCACTGTACTAGGGACTTACCAGTAAATCAAACATGACAGTCATGGAAACACCAATCTATAACATGTTTTACCTGGAGAGCATATGCACTTTAGCTTTGAACAGCAGTGGTAAAGTGCCCAGAGTCCTAAAACAAAGAAAAACAGGGTCAAAAAGAGGATGCCAAAAAGCAAAAAGTCTTGGGGTAAACCCGCTGAAGAAAAAAAGTCTAACGCAACCCCCTCCCATTCTAAAGCCAGGGTAGACTGATTAAACCCTTGATGGACTTCCCTAGTCTAACATTGACTTTATACGGATTATCAGTAGTAGCTAAAAGGCTCACTGTGCACATAAGAATCTAAGTTGCCTATTTTCATTTAAAATGTATCCGGGCTAGAAATGTATGTGAACCTTGAAGTGGGGTCCAAGTAAAATGTTCAAAAACATCTTCGTAGGGCTCAGACATATTGATATACCATCAACTAAAGCTACTAGTATTTAACACATACGATATATTATACATTTGGTACACTCAGAATTTAGCCATTTAACAGGATTTAAAGAACGCTCATACCAGTTAACTTTTCAATAGGTTGTGCATTTCATCTAAGCCACTGAGTCCACTTATGGGTGCCTGCAATGTATCTTACCTTCTTCTGTTGAGTCTGCATTCTATAAGGCCTCCTCTTGGAACATGCTTGACTGTGGCTAGCTATAGTCCAAGTAATGTAATTAGGAGTGTGTGTCATGTCAAACTAATAACATACCATTGGAACACCTGACGCTTGACACCTGACTTGACCTATTTTTAATAATTGTTTTCTTCACTTCTTGTGTAATCATACTGATATATGTAATTACACAGCCATATAACAGCATAAATTATAATTTCTGTGCTGCAGTTGGGCAGTGTTTGTTCTTTTATGGTTACAATATTGATGGAAGCTTCTTTAGTGTTATGTGTGAATTTCCACACAATGCATTGCCCACATCTGAAATATCCCTTTTGTCTAGGTAATCATAATATTTCAGAAATTGTCTTTTTTGAGGAAATTTGGTTGATTTAACCAAGGTGTGACATAAATTCTTTACCTTTTTAAAGGCAGTCAAAGATGTTGAAAGACTGAATCATTCAAGCATCTTCAAGTGTTTTTTCAACCAATGATTTGATCCTACTGGATATCAAACTGTATGTAACTACACAGGGAGTTCTTTGTCTCCCTAACTATTAGTTGCAAAAATAATTCACATGTGGTAAACCAGGCTCTCTTAATAAAATTCTTTACCAAGTGCCTTGGAAATCCACTTTCCATACATGTATTCCAGATTGTCCACTTTCAATAGATGTATTGCAGATTACCTTAACATTGTCAAAATATTATTCTTTCCTTACGCTGATTCCCCTGATATGAAGAAATTGACCATATAGTAAATTCTCTTTGAGTGTTCTGTGTTGAAAACTCATAAAAAGTAATAAGCTGTTCCTTTCTGCTAGTTTGGTATATAAACTGGTAATCAGGTACTACTTTTGATTGATGATCCTTAAATCCAGAAAATCACAGGGCCAAAGAACACCCCATCACTGTTCCCTTTGTTTGAAGGGGCATGTCATTCTTGAAAATAAAAATTAAAATCTTTAGACCTAAAGCTGCTAGTTTAACTAGAAATTATATTGGGATATCCCCTAGATTGTACCTTTTGTTAAGGGTGGCTTTTAAGACTTTCAAAGCTTCCTGCTGTGACATATTACTGTAAATAGCTTAATCACTGAAGCTTACCAAATGTTGTCATATTAATGAAATTGCATACCTTCAATCCTATATATGAAACACATTGAATCTCTGATGTGCACCTGAGTGTTGGTGACAAATCTTTTTACTCAAAAGCAGTCTATGTATTGAGAACCAGGTTCTACTAAAGATCCACACACTTGTCAACTTTGCTGGCTAGTCTGCTTTTTTGTGAGATTAGGTAGAATGTAAATCACAGACATTTGGGAGTCCTTTCTAATTAGGGAATTCTTGATTACTAATTCACCCTTTATTTAATGCTTGCTCAGTAATGGTCCAGATGTGATGTATAATTTCTGTGGCTGAACCTTGGTTAAACTTGTGATAGTGAAAACGATTACAGAGCTATCTCTCAATGTCTGCATTATATTTCCAAAGGCCATTATAACAATTCCATAGCACTTATGAGTTTGAATACAACAGCTTAGTTAGCAAATGTAAGGCCTGAGATTTTTTCTTGACCCAAATTTGGTCTTTGATATGTGAAGTGTCTAACTGTCTTAAATCTTAAAATAACTCATTCAAAAGTAATAATATATAGTCATTTAGTATCCTTTAGTTCTGTCTGATCTTGCCCAAGGAAATTAGTTTTGAGTCTGACTTTAAGCAGAAATTGTAAAACTGATATATTCGTATCACTGGATCTCTTTCAATGTAGGGATGACTGACAGCCCTTTGCTAAATACTACATTTTCTGTCACTGTAAGTAAATGCCATGAAGATTATAAATAGGTACTCTAGCTAACACTCCCACCTGCAAGTCTTTCTTCTTGTTCTCATCTTGCCTGGATTCTGGGATATTCTTCCTCTACCTCTGCTTCTCTTAAATTCAAAAAGGTTGTGGTTGACTTTGGAACTAAATCTGTCCAGTTGGAGAAGTGTGTTCCTGACTAGAATTTTGTGAGGTGTTAGAGAGAATGATAGATCTTCTCCAACCTTGACATTGTCTAATGGGACTTCTTAGAATATTTATTTTAGGTATAAGTAAGTCACTACGTTATGACAGTCATTTATGTATTTCTACAATGTATATGTTTTTGTTTGGTAGGAAAATTCTTAAATTCAGAAATGTGTTTATTTCATCAATTGATTTTTAGCATTTGCAATGTTAAAATCCTCCAGTTTATAGACTCAGTACACAGAAAAACAACAAACAAGACTTAATAATTCACTGTCCAGTAAGTGTTTTTTTTCTATGAAAAGGAAAAGTACTTAATTAAATACACTACAAAATTCCTCATACACATCTCCAAATGTATACAGAATAGCAAATGCCTATGGTGACACCCTCCAAAGGACATCACAGCCACCAGGGGTGCATACTAATTAATAGTCTCAAAGATCAGGTAACTCCATAAATGTAACCTGTATCCCCTGCACTGTGGCCCCTTTTAATGATGTATGCACCAGCACGCCCTTTCCCAAAAAACACAATACTTCCATCAGCCAACTGGACACCTCCGCTCCACATCCCTTTCTCTAACCCTCACCCCCTGCATCCAATGTAGCAGATGTGGAGGTAGCTCTTCTCCTACCTAGCAGCTAAGACATGGAAGGGGCTACCCTTTCATCTACGGACCTCCACATCTCTTTCAGAGTTCTGAAAGTTCCTGAAGACTAGGCTAGTTCTCTAATCAACTGGACACTGCCAGCAGCTGGATACCCTCATGGTTGACAAAAAGTGCTCTGCAAATCTGCTGATTGACTGATTGATTGAATGTGTATTACAGAACTTAGTTGGTGAAAATAATAAAAGTCAGGGCTACTGGTTTTTGAGACCCACAATGCAATCACAAGATGTCAAAATAGCATCATGTATCAGTGACATTCATCAATATGTACAATAGTATATTAGCAACACTGTGCCTCTAAAAAGAGGGTTACATAATCAAAATTATTCATAACTGTTGCAGGGATTCTGTGAAATCACAGAACTATGCTGGGGACTATAGAACCTTAGTAGGCAGAGACTGAGTTATCATATCACCTTGCCCTCCTACTCACTAACAGAACAACAAGCAATTACACACCCCAGAACACAACACTCCTGACCCGCTCAGGAATCGCGGTGACAAGACACACCCTTTCATCCTCACACCCGTACTTGTCCACAGTAAGATCTGATAGAGAAATTAGAAAAGTTTTAAATATTTGTTTTAACAATTGTGCTCTAGTATGTAGTATATGTGCCACAATCAGTAAGAAAATGCCTAACACGATTACGGATAGCATAGCAAGTAATCCATAAATCATAAAAGGAGCTGTCACAGTATTAGACAGGGCAAACTAATCCCCTCCCCTTCTACAGAAGCAAAGTGATTATATATCAGAAGAACTCTGGGTGTTTGCAGCGGACCCCTACTTTACCAGGCACAGATGAAATTTCTACATCTCAGGCCTAGTCGCGATCTCATCCCCAAAAATCTCTCTCCAATTGTCTTTTACATCTCTGTGCATACCTATATGACAAATAGTCAGTGTTCCCAAACAGCTGCGTTTGTTTCTTTTGTCTAGGTGCAGAAGCCTGACCAGAACCAAATAACAAGGGGCATTGTTATTTGACCTTGTCTATGGTGTTCAGACTAAATCCTAAGAAAGAACAAAACGCAAAAACAACAGCAGTTTTTGTGTGATAGTACAATGTGGCACAAAGCACATGGTATAGTAAAGTGTGCAAAGCAGACTGTAGCCTCCAACGTGCTTAGGCTAATATAGAGACAACAACAATGGGCCTGCATGGGACACATGACAAAACATGCACCTTTCTTCGACCATTTTCCTGCTAGCTGGAAACCAAACACAGGACCTAGAAACAAAGGTCCCTGCTCACCAGAACAATAAGACTAAAATCTCTGCTCCAACAATGCTTGCAAGTTAAGGAAAAGTCTCCCTGGGTCTGCCTGGGGCCAGCTTGCTTCTTTAACAACAAAGTGATAGGATCCTTTGTGAGGGAGATATTGCTCCACCTGGCAGCCCCCATGCACAGAAACTCTTCTGGTAGTGTCACTGTCCTCTGTTGGCGCCACCAGGCAAATATTAACTTTTTGAAGCCCATCACTTGGACTTAGAGGACTTAGAGGACAATGCTTCACTCCAGATGATTTTCCACCTGGAGCACACTCTTTGATGTGGCTGTGAGTGTCTTTTTTGTTTATAAAAAGAAGCAAGACTGCACCTGTCTGCAATTACATGGGATGAACGGAACCCAAATCTCTGCCACTGGGCTGGATGTTGCTGTCAAATGGCCCTCTCTGAAAGGTCATCACACACTGTTTGCCCTCCTACTTCATATTTTGCTGAACTCTTTAAGTTAGCCTTAGACCTCTGAACCAGTGCTAAAGTTCATGTGCTTCTCCCCTAAACATGATGACATTGGCTTATACCTGATCGTCATATTTAATAATATATGCATGTGAATATAAATAGAAACATCATCTATAGGGATGTTCATATGGGTGAAACTAACACAAGCCTCAGATAGGGGAATTATATAAATTATCCACTGAAGTAAGCTACTGACCAATCTTAGAAATTAAGTTTTGGTTTTGATAGAAATATTAATTTATGTTTTTTGTATGCACGGGCCCCTGAGAAAGGGATGTTTGTATCCCGAAATGCATGGGGCAACATAACTACGTAATATAATTCACAGATTCAAGAGAAACTTGGACAACAGTTCATGTTATAATGAATTTTGTTTATCACAATGTAATCCTTGTTGGTATGATTATGGAAAGTGCAATAAAGATACAACAAATAATAAGTGTGTTTGTGATAAACATTTATGAAAATAAAAGTGAATAATCGTTTTGTGAACTTAAGTCTAATATGTAAGTTAAATACATTTCACTTTGCGCACTAGGATTCAGGTACACATTTACTTGATACAAATGACATTAACACTGAATGGGAGACAGGTGGCTCCCTGACCTGGTACAGCATGCAGACAGTTTGAATTGTATAAACGCTGATATATGCAGTCAAAATAGGTGTGCGCCGGGGGAGGAGCCTAGCGCGCAACCAAGATGGCCGCGTAGGTGCGAGGCTCCCGAGGACCTCCGCGACCTCCTACGTTTATCCTGTCTTCATCCTGCATCGGTTGAGGGGACTGTGTCGGTGAGCCCGAGCCGAGGTGGTACCCGTTTCCCGTTTTCGAATCGGACCTCGGGTGCCGGAGTGAGCACCGATTGAAGTTTGCGGCCTCCTTCGCTCCTGACCCCGGACTCGCGTTTGGGGGCGACCCGGTGGCAAAGTGAACAACAACGGCGGGCTGGGCCTGGCGAGTCGCGTACCCCGCACTTTCACTTTCACTTTCGCGCCCCCTTGCCGTCTTTGCAAGTGGGATCGCGGCACTCTTTGTGTTGGGGTGGCCTCGCTGGGTGACCCAGCCTGCCTGCCTGCTGTGGCCCGCTCCGCCGTCCTGGGGTGACCCCCCGGAGCCCGTGGCCTTGATTGCTTGCCTTTTACTGCGTGGCTGGTGAGGGTGTGAGACCCGCGACAATGGCCACGAAACAAGATGGCGATCGGTTGAAGGCCAAGTCGACCCGGCGTGGCGCCGCACATCAGGCCAACATCATGGACCGCTACACCCTCCCGAAAGGATCTCCCGGTGGACCGCACAAGTCCTCTGAGTGCCCCCCGGATGCTCCGGATTTGCCCACAGAGTTGACTCTGCAAGACGTCATGGGCGCCATTGCTGAGATGAAGGCCTCGGTGGGCCAGCGGTTTGACACCTTAGCCCATAAAATCGACGCGGTCCTAGTTGATGTCAACCTGGTGAGGGCTGATCTCTCCAAGACCAACGACCGGGTCGATTCTTTGGCCCACACCGCGTCGGGCCTCACGACTGAGGTGGCGGCCCTCCAAACGGAGGTGCACCGACTTCGTCAGGCGAGTGCAGTTATGGATCGGCGCCTGGAAGATTCCGAGAGTCGGGCCCAGAGGAATAACATCCGCATCATCGGAGTACCCGAGGGACGGGAGGAAGCGGCGGCGGATCTTTTTGTAGAGGACCTGATTGCTACCCATCTCCAGCCTCGGGGACTGAGTAAATTCTTTGCCGTGGAGAGGGCCCACAGAGTTCCCGGGGGAAGGCCGAAGGTCGGAGCCCCTCCGCGGCCTCTCATTGCCCGGATTTTTAACTTTCGGGACAGGGACGCGATCTTGCAAGCCTCCAGATTGCAAGGGCCGATTAAGCTGGAAAATATGGAGGTGAACTTTTATCCCGATTTCACTCAAGCGGTCCAGAAACAGAGACTGAGTTTCCTGGGTGTTAAGCGCCGGCTCCGGGACATGAACTTAAAATACGCCATGCTCTTCGCGGCCAAGCTGCGGGTAGAGGTGGATGGTCGCACGCACTTTTTTGATCGTCCCGAAGCGGCCGGGGACTGTCTGGACACTCTGTCTGGGGGTAGTGCTCGAGATGGTGGGGGGGCGTCGGGAGGAGACGGCCCACTGGATCGGGACTGAGGGGTTGATATTGGGCCTCACTCTGGACGACTATGATGCCACTTTCGACCAAGCTTCTGTCTTTGTTCTTTCCCCTCCCTTGGAGGGTGTGTGGGGTCTAGAAGGGGTACTCTTTCCTCCTCTAGGGGGTCTAGCTAGTTTCACTATATAGGGGCGACAGGCACACTGCAAGTTGGGGGGCTGTCTGGGCTCATGCAGGGGTGCAGGGAGGGGGGAGTTTTGTTGGGGTGGGTGGGTTGGGGTGGGGTGTTGTTCGTTTCTACCACAAGGCAAAAGCATCGTTGTGTCATTTCTGAAGTGCTCTCTGGGGGAAGAGTGATGGCTTCTGTTTATGATGGGGGGTAGGGGACTGAGTCTGTTGTCCTGGAATGTTAATGGATTGGGGGACAGGATAAAACGAGGTGTGGTCCTGCAGTTCTTGAAGCGAATTTCGCCCGATATAGTTTTTCTGCAGGAGACACACCTCATTGGCAACTCCTTTTGTGCCATGAATCGACGGGGCTACCGCCTTGTGGCCCATTCGGGCTTCACGTCTGGTTCAAGGGGTGTGGGCATTATGGTTAAGAACTCGCTCCCGTTGGAGATTGATGAGGTGCACCATGACGACAGGGGACGTTACACGGTTTTGGTGGGTAGAATGGAGGGCAGAGTGGTCGTTTTCGTGTCTGTTTATGTCCCGCCGGGGCTGGAAACGACCACCTTTGCGGATCTGGGGCGCCTCCTCCTTGGCCTTCCGGAGGGGATTCTAGTGGTGGGGGGGGATTTTAATGCTGTGGTTTCCGGAACTGTGGATCGTCACCCCCCTAGGGATCTCCCCCGTGCCCAGGCATGGTTGTCTGGCCTCTTGGATACCTTGGGGCTGGTGGATTGTCGGCTTTTGAAACATCCCACGCAGCTACAGTAAACCTTCCATTCAGGGGCTCATGGTAGTCTCTCACGGCTAGATTATGTCCTGGTTCCGGCGGCTCACGTTGGGAGGATAGGGGAGGTGCGCCATTTGGCACGGGGTATTTCGGACCACTCCCCACTCTTGTTGCACTTTGATATTCTTTCGAGGGGAGAGGGTAGGGTGGTCCCGATTAATCCCTGGTACTTGCGTGACCCCACCATTCACGCAGAGCTGGTTAAATCCCTTAAGCACTATTTTGACGAGAATGTGGGGTATGTGTCATCGGCGAACTCATTGTGGGAGGCGTTCAAGACGGTACTCAGGGGAGAGGCCTTGTCCCTTATTTCCCATTCCCGGAGGCGCGAGCGGGAGGAGGTGACTCGTGTTGAAGCTGAGATAACCGAGTTGGAGGGTGATCTAGAATGTGGGGTGACGGATGACAAATTACATGTTCTCCGACTCAAGCAAGCGGCTTATAAGGCCCTCGTCACGGAGGCGGCCAGGGGCCTCAGTAGAGAGCAACAGGGGAGACTGTATGATGTGGGTGATAAGGCTGGTAAATTGATTGCATGGCTGGACAAAAAGGAGAGAGCGAGTCGAGTTGTCCCGTTGATTGAGAAACAGAATGGTGTGTGTGTCACTGAACCAGAAGAAATTGTCTCCTGCTTTGCAGACTATTTCCGTGGGGTGTATTCCCCGGTGTCCTCCCGCTCTGAAGAGGATTCCCACGCCCTGCTCAGGGATATCGCGCTGCCTTCCCTTTCGGAGGAGGACAGAGTGTCGTTGGACACTGCTCCAACTTCCGAGGAAATTGCCCTCGCCATACGTTCGGTCGCTTCCGGCAAGGCCATGGGTCCTAATGGTCTTCCCATCGAGTTGTATAAACTGCGACCGGATACGCTGGCACCGCATCTCCGTGCTATGTTCCTCGCGGCCTACTCGGCGGGTTCCCTCCCGCTAGACCAGCGTCTAGCTACTATCGTGGTTATCCATAAGGAGGGGAGGCCACGGGACCGGGTCACATCCTATCGGCCTATTTCGTTATTGAATGCAGAGCCCAAAATCCTCGCCAAGGTGTTGGCCAATCGGCTGGTCGGCGTAGTGTGTGACTTGATTCACCAGGATCAGTCCGGCTTCATCCCTCATCGCAATACAGCGCTTAACCTGCGGCGTTTGCATGGGGTGCTCGCACGTGTCCCGTTCATACGAGAGCCGGCCATTTTGGCGTCCTTGGACGCCACTATGGCGTTTGACACGCTTGAATGGCCTTATATTTGGGCGACGCTCGCGAAGTTTGGGTTTGGCCCAGGATTCATCAGTTGGGTAAAATTGTTGTACTCTGGCCCGCTGGCGCAGGTCGTGGTGAACGGTAGAGTGTCGGCTTCGTTCGAGCTGGGCAGGGGCACGCGGCAGGGCTGCCCGTTATCGCCGCTCCTTTTCGCGCTCGCCTTGGAGCCCCTGGCGGAGTGGCTGCGGTGGGAACCTTCTATTCGTGGTCTCCGCTGGACCCCCGAGTATGAGGACCGCGTATCTCTATACGCTGACGATATTCTCCTGTACCTGGCTTCCCCACGTAAATCACTGATAGTACTGGTTGATGTATTGCATTCATTTGGTCTTAACTCCGGCCTTGTCATCAACTGGGCTAAATCGTGCGTCTATGTTCTCTCTGGGGAGGACCCTATCCTTCCGCGGGGCTGTCCTATCCAGATCGCCCCGCGGGGATTCCGGTACCTGGGTGTCTTCATTACCCTGGACGCGGAGGCCCGATATAGTCAGAACTTGCTTCCCCCCCTCCAGCGCCTGAAGGAGGATGTTGCGCGTTGGAGGCGCTTGCCGCTCTCGCCGCTCGGCCGGGCGGCATTGTTTAAGATGATGTCGCTGCCGCGTTTCCTGTACGCTCTGCAGAACACAATGGACGTCGTCCCGGCGCGCTACTTTCGCGAGGTGGAGAGTTTGCAGCGCCGACTGTTCTGGGAAGGTAGACCGCGTATCGCCCTGGCGAAGCTGACGCTCCCGTGGTATGACGGGGGGATCGCCCTCCCAGATATCAAACGGTATTATTGGGCCTCCCAGCTGGCTGCGATTAATCACGGCCTGTACGGGCCCGCTCTAAACCCAGCCTTTGAAATGGATAAGATGTTACTGCCGGGTGGTGATTATAACCGAGCGCTTTACTCCAGCTCGCTTGACGCACGTCTGACGGGCCCCACGCGTGTCATGGTACGAGTGTGGCACGCGGCTAATGTGGCGATGGGGTGGAAAGGTCGTTTGACCAGGGCGTCGCCACTATACGCATCTGAGCAGTTGGGCTCCCTGTGGACCTCGAAGGGCTTTGAAAAGTGGGACATGATAGGCATCAGCAGGGTGGGTGATCTCTGGACGAGGGGGGGATTCAAAACGTTCGAGATGCTACGGACAGAATTCCAGTTGCAGGACAGGGAGTACTTTCGGTATATGCAGATCCGTCATGCGCTATGCTCCGTATTCCCGGACGTTGCCTCCATCCCGGAGTATTCCCCTCTGGAGGATAGAGTGCTAGATGGACATGTACCGGACAGCACGATTTCATTAATCTATAAAAAACTTATCAATGACCGCTCGGGACTGCTGACTAACCTTCGTGAGGCATGGGTGGCCGATGGATTGGAGCTGGATGACGAGGACTGGGTGTCGGCGGTGGCCTCCCCTAAAGAGGTGACCATACCGGCCCGCCTTCGCTTCGTCCAGCTCAAGATATTCCATAGGGTCTATGTTACGGGGCCAAGGCTACTGCGTATGGGATACGCTGTGGACGGGTTGTGTAAGCGTGGGTGTGGTTCTTTGGGGACCTTTCTCCATATTTTGTGGGAATGCCCGGAGGTGGAGCGATTCTGGCGTGGTGTGCATGAGGTCCTACGGGTGGTTACGCGTGTGTCGCTGCTGCCCGAAGCGAGGAGATGCCTGTTGAATGTGTGGGAGCCAACCGACTACTCGGTGCCGCAGACGCGGTGGGTGACTCTGGGATATATAGTGGCCAAACGCGACATTGCTCAACTGTGGGGTTCCCAGAGGTCGCCGACTGTCTCGGCATGGAAGGATAACATGGATTGGTGCATGTTTCGGGAAAAGGTGGTGTATGTTGCGAGAGGTAAGCCTGGGACATGGGTGAACGTATGGGGCCCCTGGAATGCCTACCGCGGGGGAATCTGTACCCCGCCGTTATTGCCCGATCCGTCACCGGCCCCGTCCCCTTAGCCAGTTTATCTCCCCGGTCCCGGGCACTGAGTCCACCTAATCCCAGTCTTGACCTTTTTCCCCCCCTTGCTACTCCTATGGATTGGTAGGGTCCCCCCCGCTAGGGGAGCACATGCTGCTGTTTCCGATTGTGGGTTGCCTTGTGGATTTGTTCTTTTGTTGTTATTTATATTAAAATGAAACCGTTATGTGGGCCCGGATGGTGTGGCTCCCACCGCTTCTAACTCCTGTGCATTTCCCTTTGCCGCGGCATGTGCGCTATTGTTTGTATCACATGCTCCTCTTGCTTGCTTGCTAGCGGCCGGCCTGAAGGTTGTAGGCCCATCTTTGTATATTTTTTGAATTTTGTACTAAACGGTTGTACCTTAGAACACCCCTTTTATCAGCCGCGGTCGGTAGTAGGAGTAACTGCAGGGCGGTGACGTGGGGAGGGAGAGGGGCAGGGTGGGGGGTAGTAAACTATGGATTAGGGAGGTTTACAGGTAAGTTACCATATTAATTAATAAAACGAATTTTGTTGCGTGCACTGCATCGCATTTGGGGATGCAGTGCATGCAACGAAATTCGTTTTATTAATTTATATGTTAACTTTCCTGTAAACCTCCGTAATCCATAGTTTACTACCCCCCACCCTGCCCCTCCCCCTCCCCACTTCACCTCCCTGCAGTTACTCCTACTACCGACCGCGGCTGCCTTTTATTACATGTAAGTCACCTCTAAGGTAGGTCCAAGTAACCCTAAAGACAGGGTGCCATGTAAGTAAAAGGTAGAACATGTACTTTTGTGCTTTACATGTCCTGGTAGTAACAAACCGCCTGTTTCGCTTTTCAGTACTGTGTGGCCTATCCATCTCATAGGGCAGAATTGTGAATTCTTTAATACACTTTTAAGCTGTAATTCCTAATTAGAGAGGAGTAACTTTTTTAGGTTTCATATCTTTGGAATGGTAATGATACATCCTCCTTACCAGTGAAGTTGTATTTGACGTTACTGTTTCAGAAATGCCACCTTTAGAAAGTGGACATTTCTCTGTACTTACTGCTTTTTGTGCCCTATAGCATCTGTGTTCAGTGACAGCTACTCTTTGTGCATTCACTCTAGACAGCCACAAACAAAGGAAGAGGAGGCTCACCTGCATTCTGAGCACACATCTACATTCATGTGCTTTCTGATAGGTCGTCCTGGGCAGGGAGAAATGGGAGGGTCTGACACTTATACTTTCATAGGTAGTGTCCTGTAGACACACAAAGCACTGATGTACCCCCACAGACAGCTTGGCAGACACGACTGGGTTGAAAGGGATCCTTGTTCACTTCAGAGAGGTGTTTTGAAGTCTCCCCATACATCAAATGCACTGGCTCTCTGACCCCCTAAAGTCAGACACCTCTGGATCTTGGACAGTACGTCTGTCAGAAGGACTGCTGTGCTGCTTAAAGGACTCAACTGGACTGCTTTTCTGGAAGGCCTGCGTTTCTGTTTGTTGCCCTGCTGCCTGCTGCTCCCTGACTCTGCTGAAGGAAAGCTGGACTCTGCCTTTCCTCCAGGTCATCTTCAGTAGCTTGCTGGCTTGCCTCCTGTCTCATGAAGTCTTAAGGACACAAAAGACTTCCTGCAATTATGCTAGTGCTGCTGGACTCTGCCTTCTGTGAGTCTTTCCTTGCCTGAGGCACCCTCTCTATGTTCTGAGCCTCAGAAGTGGGATCTGAAGCTTTTTTACATAACTGACACATTGTCACCACTGCGCTGGTTGGAACCGAGCACCGTCTTTCGATGCTGACGCAGAGGCTGTTCAATGACAGCGGTTCTACAGCCTGCGTAGCCCGCCGCACAGATTGACGATAACACTCTGCACAGCTTGACGACGAAGCATTGCCTTCACCTCAGCAAAGCTATGCAATGATGCCGCAAGTATACTGCCTGGAGAAGACCGACGCATCATGCCCTCAGTATTGATGCTTTTCTCCATCCAAGGTACTTCCTCAGGGGGCCCTGCGTGGTTCCTGTAGCCAGCCTGCCCTCTATCGCATTCAGCCTGAACTTTGTATTTGCATCAGTCCCTCATGACCTGAAGTAAACTTTAGACCGCTGGTGACCCATAAGCAGTATTTTTGCATTTAATCTTTAAAAAAATCATATCTCAGCTTCTTCTGATTGGATTTTTGGTCTCACTTTCCACAGATAAATTTTCTCTATTTTTCTAAACCTGTGTGAAGTCCTTTTGTGATGTATTAATTGTGTTAGTGTGTGTGTGTTGCATAAATACTTTACACATTGTCTCTCTAGATAAGCCTGACTGCCAAGCTACCAGAGGGTGAACACACGTTATCTTTTAGTATGTATCCAACTTACCCTGAAAGGGGTGGTCGTTCTTGCCTGGACTGTGTGCATACCTCAGCTAAACAGGAATCTCATCTCCTTCAGGTTTGAGGGCATGGAAACTGATTGCACTCTCCCTGTAGCAAGGGCAGCTCTTCTTCTCTCATTTGCCTGCCTGTGCAAGCACTGCAGTGGAAACTACCTGTTCTTTGGTGCTCCTCTACCTGTGCAAGAGAGAATCAAGGTGTGCTTTCCTGCCCAGGGGAGCCATCAACCTCATGAGCCAATTCTTGCAAGCTCTGTGCTGGTGATTTTGAGCTATGACATCTCACCGGGAAAGATATCTCAGTTCATTCAGTGTCCATGAGCTCTGCCCCTCCCATTTTGATAATCTGAGCAGCCTCAGTCTTTGTCAGGAGCAATCGGGTGGGAGGTCTCTTGCAAATGTTATTCTTCCCTTGACCTTCTCCCAGTGTTTACATCATCTGAATTTTGCCAGATACCTGGGGTCTTCTCTGTACTGCAGCCTGGACTGTCTAATTGATCCAGTGACTAGCTAGACTGTGCGAACTCCTATGCTGCACCCCCTTCAGTCTGTATCAGAGGTTACCCGATGTGATGTGTCTCGCTTAGGTTCCTATAACTATCCTTCTGGGGTGTGTGTTATCTGCATATTGCTTGACATGAGAAAGCTTTCTAAGGCTTTGCTCCAGGTTTCTGGTGGGTGAATGAATGAGTCTGGTCCATCAGCCATAATGAGTAAATTTCTCTGCCCCATTGCCTCCAATTACTGTGTGCCCCTGGTTGTGTTGTCATATTACAATGTGGTATTCCTTGCTCCATCTGCCAAGGGTCTGGCAAACATCTGCCATGTATGAATAAGGTGGTTCAATTCCCTGTCCAATTTTTACATGAGCTGGTCGTCAGCACTCCATGGAGGTAAAAATGGTTCCATTAATCCCAACAACTCAAGCCCCATAGGTAATCTCTAATATTACTATTGCTAGGATATGCAAATTCTTCATGACGAAAAGGAAATCCTAGGAATACAATTGCTGTAACTTCATCCATATGTATTCTTTTAAAGCTCACTAATGACTTACAACTCCTACTTTCATTTCATTCACACTCCAACACACCCTATTCATGCTGTTTACTGACAATTGATCAATGGAATTCATTAAATATACTTAACACAAATAAGTCAGAAACAGAGATAATATTAGCAGTTTCTGACTTTCAGCACAACCTAGGGTGATCCTGACCAACTGCCTCACTTGGGCATCAACTCCTCCCCTCCATTCCATCAGATAACAATCTTGGATTCCACATTAATACTGTTCTTGTCTAGATCTGCAATGTAGCATAGACAAGTCTCAACGGTATCAATGTCTTAAGGTTATTCAAGTTTCTCACCCTTTCCTCGAAGCTTCAAGCAGTGCTGACATAGGTCACTTTGCGTTTTGATCATGGCCATAGTATTGACGTAGTTCCACTACCTGAGGCATGACTGCAGCAAGTGAGAATATGTTCAGTGCTGTCGTGAGCAACTTTAAATCTCTTTGTATAGTCCATCTGGTACTCTGCAAGCTCAGACTACCATTTAGGAATCCAAAATTGCATTTCTCCATTTCTAGAGAAATATTATTTTTTGCCTCTTTAATTCTGTTCTGCCTTCATAAAGTATAGAAACAGAAAAGTGAGACAGACTGCTCACTGTTTTATCAGTGACCTGGAAAAAATTGTCACCTAATACCAAAGCTTTTTGAAGGCTTCCTAACTTTCTGTCCATGTTTGATTCTTTGAGAGTGTGGCGGAAGGAAGTGAAGCAGCAGCATATGAGAGTAGAGAAAGACCCGAAGGAAACAGACACAAACTATTACACAGAAAGCAGTAGCCTGTGACAGAGAAAAGACCGAGAAAGGCATAGAGTGTGCAGATAGGTAGGAAGTTTCGCCTGCAGACTGACAAAAGTTATGCTGATAGGGAGGAAGGCGATGAGCTTGTAGAAGAGCTCTTGGATTCTCGTCTCCACCACCCTACACCCCACAGCGGATATACCCTACGGTCCCTACATCCCCATCCTCAACCTCTGGAGTTGCTCCCTCTGATGCTTCTGGTATTGCTGCCTAAGCTCCAGCTCCACTTGCCTCCATTGCCTCCCTTGCACTCCTGCCGGCCAGAGAAGTGGTCACTGTCGCTTCTCCTGTCCTGTCTCTTCCCTCTCCTGCCCCGTCCCTTGGTTCTGCCTTGACCACTAGGCTCTCTTTTACATGTACAACCCTGTCCCCCTACATGATGGTGCCTGTCTCCTGATGAGCCCTCCCCCTGTGAGTGTGACACCCCAAACTCTGGGAAATACTGAGACACCTGCACGTGGAATTCCTGGAGCCAATTGGGCGGCAGCGCGAGACCGCATGGAGAAAGTGTTGGTGCGCTCTGCTGTGGGTAAGGAGGAGAAACAGATGGTGGCGAATCAGTCAGCTCAATGGGCCCAGCACCCGATCTATAGTGTGGAGGATGTGTGGAGTGTGATGAAAGATTATGAGCCCTTCATACAACAGCATGCCCTTAAGCAAATGTCGGCCACTCTGATAGAATAGTGGGAGCAGAGTTTCCAGGGTACCGCACCACAGATTATCTATAACATACGAGACAGATATATGTTACAGACATGGCCCCAAATGAGGTTTTCAGTAATGTGACTACATTGGTGGGTTATCGAGGCAGAAACTTCAGAAGGTTCCGTTGCTAGGGATGCAACACCCTATGAGGGAAGTCCATCCTATTTATCATCCTGAAATATCAGAATTACGCGACTCCAAGGATACTGTAATCAGACCGCGAGTCGGAGCTCGGTTTCAAGAACAATGGATCTCCCCTCCTTGGAAAAGGAGTGAGGTCATTTCCCTAAAGAGCAAGTTACCGGACCCAAGGAAAAACCCCACTGCATACTAAAAGGAATTGACAGAGGTGGCCTTCTCTACGGTGATGACGTTAGCTGACATAGAGTTATTTTTCGGATTGCTGGTACCGGTTGATATATGGAGACAGGTCCATACGCAGAACCATGCACTGGAGCTGGGTGGCACATGGGATGAGATAAGGAGTAAAATCCCGGTGAGACATCGAAGGCGGAATTATTGGCTTTACCAGGGCGTATTATTGCCTACATAAACTCCCTTATTCCATCGAAGAGAGTGGACTGGGATAAGTTGACTGCGTGTCGCCAGAAGAAGGATGAGAGTTTGTAGGATTTCTCCATCAGATTTGAAGGGGTGTTTCTAGATTTTAGTTGTCAGGATTTGTCACAGGAGGCTGAGTTTGTCACTAAGTTGCTCCCTGAGGTTGCAACTAGGTTGCAGGCCTCGGAAAGTACCTGGACGACCTCCTCTCCATCAGTCATATTGAGTTTGGAACAGCACTGTGAGCTTAGAGAGAACAAGGACAAAGAAAGGGTGGAAAAGAAGTCAAAAGATTTGAAGACGAGGGTGTTTATGCAGCAAGTTGCGAGGGGAGGTGGAAGAGGATGAGGTTCGGGCTCGGGTCCCTGGCCACCTCGAACAAATAGGGGTGGTGCATCAAGTGCACCTGTGGAGCCCAATCAATGTGTATACTGCAAGAAGGATGGACATTGGCGGAATGAGTGCCCGGAACTGTTACAGAAAGGTTGGGCTCTGAGAGGTTGGGGTTTTGAAATTCGCGGAGGTGGAGGCAGAGGGGGATGCAGTCAGAAACTCGGACTCATCATACAATAGGCAGAGTAGGAACTATTGTGATGACCTTAGAGGAAGACAGTACTATTATGCTGAATATGACATGGATGAGGTGACGGGGTTGTCCCACAGCAATGACAGCCAGGGGCAGGGCAAGGGACCAGTTTCAGTGCCTGTAGATTACTGTGGACTGTCCGTTACTGCAGATCTACAAGGTACCACAGAGAAATTTTTTGTTGATAAAAGGGCTATGAATAGCTCTGTTTCCCATTCACTGGTCCTGGGGGCAGCCCTGTCTGTCCAATACAATGTTTCGGTGAGTTTCACAGGCGTGCCGGTTGTTAGCCCCATTTCCAAGCATCTTGCTTTGACTGTTGGCCCTTTTACAGTTGACTCACCATTTCTACTGACATCAAATGGTGGGGAGAACTTACCAGGATGGGATCTGTTAAAAAGATTGCATGCAACAATGTTTTGTTCACCAGACGGCGTTTACATGACAGTTGGACCGTGTGTTGCCTATGCCAAACAATGCTTCGCAAAGGATGACCCCCTCCCTCCCGAGTTCCATGACGTGCCACGTGCATTATGGGCTACAGATGACACAGATGTGAGGTTGCTTCAGATCCCACCAGTCTCTATACAGATAAAGGACAATGCTAGATTGCCCCGCATTCCCCGATACAAGATATCCCAGGCAGGAGAAAAGGCCTTGTTGCAAATACTACAGGCATTGATTAAACCTGGTGTGGCTGAAGAGAAAGCAGCGAACGTGCGCAATAGCCCTATTCTCCCTATTTTTAAAAAGGCATCTTTGGACTGTTCTGACACGGATGTATGACGTTACAACACACACTTTTACAACGCATGCACTTACAACGCATTTTTTACAACGCATAATCCATTACAACGCATGACATTACAACGCATGACACTACAACGCATTTTAAAAAAATACCTTTACAACGCATTTCCATTACAACGCATACTACCTTTACAACGCATACCATTACAACGCATATTATTAAATTACATTTAAGGTAAGTATTAGATAGTATAGGGGTAAAAGTTACTTTTCTAACTCCAGGGGGTACAACAGTAGGGTAAGTGTTGGATAGTATAGGGGTAAAAATTACTATTCTAACTCCAGGGGGTGCAACAGTGGGGTAAGTGTTGGATAGTATAGGGGTAAAAATTACTATTCTAACTCCAGGGGGTGCAACAGTAGGGTAAGTGTTGGATAGTATAGGGGTAAAAATTACTATTCTAACTCCAGGGGGTGCAACAGTAGGGTAAGTGTTGGATAGTATAGGGGTAAAAATTACTATTCTAACTCCAGGGGGTGCAACAGTAGGGTAAGTGTTGGATAGTATAGGGGTAAAAATTACTATTCTAACTCCAGGGGGTGCAACAGTAGGGTAAGTGTTGGATAGTATAGGGGTAAAAATTACTATTCTAACTCCAGGGGGTGCAACAGTAAGGTAAGTGTTGGATAGTATAGGGGTAAAAATTACTATTCTAACTCCAGGGGGTGCAACAGTAGGGTAAGTGTTGGATAGTATAGGGGTAAAAATTACTATTCTAACTCCAGGGGGTGCATCAGTAGGGTAAGTGTTGGATAGTATAGGGGTAAAAATTACTATTCTAACTCCAGGGGGTGCAATAGTAGGGTAAGTGTTGGATAGTGTAGTGTAATATTATGCGTTGTAATGGTATGCGTTGTAATGGTAGTATGCGTTGTAATGGAATGCGTTGTAAAGGTAGTTTTTAAAAATCCGTTGTAGTGTCATGCATTGTAATGTCATGCGTTGTAATGGATTATGTGTTGTAAAAAATGCGTTGTAAAGGTAGTGCGTTGTAAAAGTTGCGTTGTAAAGGTTGTTCCCCTTCTGACACCCACCCTGATGTTTACCGTTTTGTTATTGATCTTAGAGAGGTCAATACAATTGTGGCTCTCCAATATCCTGTGGTCCCTGACATTAAACGATCCTGACAATGATTCTCCCAACACCTAAATTCTTCTCAGTGATTGATTTGAAAAACGCTTTTCTTTAGCATCTCATTTCACCCAGACAGCCATTATCTGGTTGGATTTGCAATAGCCAGTTGGAGCTTTAGATTCTGTTGTGCTCCACAAGGCTATACAGAAAGCCCCAATATTTATAGACAGGCTTTGAAAACGCAATTGGATTCTTTGGAACTCCGCTCTGGTAATGTGTTGCTGCAATATGTTGACGATCTTCTGTTGGCCTCAGACACTGAAACAGGCTGTAAAGAGGCCACGGTTAAATTACTGCTACATTTGGCACACCACGGAAACAAGGTGTCCATATCGAAATTTCAATATTGTCGAAAGGAGGTCACCTACTTCGCTCACCTACTGTCGAAGGAGGGCAGCAGACTGACACCTGAACGCGTAGCTTCTATTACTAATATGCCTGTTCCAAAGACCCAATGCTAGGTATGCCCGTTCCTGGGGATAACTTTGTATTGTCGACACTGGATATCAAACTTTTCCTTACTAACAAAACCCCTTCTTTACCTCACCACCAAAGACGTGCATGAGCCTTTGCCTTGGACACCTGCATGCCAGCAAGCTTTTGAACAATTAAAGACTGCGCTTTGCTTTGCTCCTGTGCTTGGTACTCCTGACTGCCAGAAGCCTTTTGTGCTTTATGTACATGAGGTGGACTGTTGCGCGCTTTCTGTCTTAACACAGGGTTTCGGTGGTAAGCAGAGGTCCTGCGCTTACTTCTCCGCTATTTTGGATAATGTCACCAGAGCGCTCCCGAGCTGACTGATGGCTGCTGCGGCGGTGGCAGTATCTATCAGACAATCGACAGGGCTCGCCCTTGATACTGACCTCACAGTTATGGTACCTCATGCTGTGGACACGCTTATGAACAAGACAAAGACACAGCACCTCACCAGTGCACGTCCCACTGGATACGAGCTGACCCTATTTTCTCCACACATTACCATCAAAAGATGTGCTACTTTGAACCCAGCCACAATACTACCCCTCCCTTTGGAAGAAATGGACAATTATGTCCATATTGCTTATTTTAGACTGAGAAGGAAACGAAGGGATGGGTAAACCTGACTGATGTTCCCTTATCTGTCCCCCTAGGGGAACTATATGTCGATGGCTCTTGTTTCAAGCTGCCGGATGGCACTACTACTGCAGCCTATGCAATCACCACATTACATACCGTAGTTGAGACATCCCGTATTCCATACCAGTCGGCCCAAGCTGCAGAGTTAGTCGCCCTCCTGAGGGCCTGTGAACTTAGTGAAGGACTGTCTGTTAATGTTTACACTGACAACCAGTACGCTTTTGGAGTGGCACATACTTTTGGGCACCTCTGGGCAGAGAGAGGGTTCCTGACATTCCATGGGCAAAGGATACAGCACGGTCCACTAATACTTTGATCGTTGTCAGCATTGACACTTCCGGACAAATTGGCTATATTCAAGTGCAGCACACACAAGGCTGTGTTGTAGATGATGTTGGAAGGAGTAATGCACTTGCAGACCAAACAGCTAAGGAGACAGCTAGATTAAAAATCAATAAAATGTTTGTGGCAGTTCCTGCTAGATGGGTTCCAGACAAGAAGATGTTTGAGGATACAGTGGAAAGCGTAAAGGAAATACAAAGAGAGGCAACCGTAGATGAACAGGAGATGTGGGAGGAGAGGACAGGACATTTGGACTAGGATGGGTGCTGGGTGCTGGACTGATTTGTCAGGGAAGCAGAGATGGTTGTTGCCAAATGCTTTCATCCTCCTTGTAGTCACCATGGCTCATGGCCCGGTGCACATTAGTGCAGCTCAACAACAGACCTGTTTTCATCTACACATAACTTTACGTGTCCATGCAGAGAATCAAAATTATACTTCTGCCATTCAATTGCCTAAATCACTATTTATAATTAATTGTGGTATGTGCTGTCTATTAATGCAGGGTTTCCCACCAAGGTGTCCGTGAATAGGAAAAAACTAAGGAAAAAAGGTGAGGAAAAGTAGACAGTGCCTCACAGGAGCAACACCAAGGGAGGTTACAGGCTGGTACTATCCTGCGTCCTCAGGTGCTCATCATCAGCAACTGTCCACTTGAAAAATATGAAAAATCGTGAGGAAAAAGTGAACCAAATGTGTAAAATAAATTTAACAAGTGACCCGTAAAAAGAAAGACCGGGGCCTGACATGGAAACCCGGAGCACATTAGTGCCAAAGGAATATGCAAACTACTAGACCCAGTATGGCAGAATGAGAATATCCCTGAGGTTGCCGCACACTTGGTAAAGCACTGTATTATTTGCCTAGGGCACCCCTACACCTGCTGGTAATTTTGCACCACCTTCCTTCCCTTTCGAGGTTCTCCAAATAGATTTCATCGAAATTGAATGAGTGAATAACTTGAAATATGTACTAGTGGCAGTTTGTGCATTCAGTAAATGGATCAAGGCCTACCCAACAAAAGAGAATACGGCCATGGCAACGGCAAAAGCACTTTGAAAAGAGTACTTCCCACGCTACGGATTGTCATGTGTGATCTGAAGTGACAATGGGAGCCACTTCAATGCCAAAGTTATTGATCTGGTGTGTAAGGGCTTACAAATTACGCAGGAATTTCATGCAGGAAACCACCTCCAGTCAGCAGGACTTGTTGAGAAGTACAATGGTACTCTCAAACTGGAGCTAGCGAAAATCCATGAAAGTACAGGACAGCAATGGGCAGATGCGTTGCCCTTATCATTATTATCCACGAGAGTGACTGCACACTCTAGAACAGGGCTATCATCCTTTGAAGTCATCTTTGGACACCCTGCCAATGTCTGGGGCATCCCAAGACCCGAGCGTTTACCCTCTTTTGATTGACTATTTGTATGCCTTGTCTAAAGATATCCATTTTCTACACCAACAGATATACATGTCTCTACAACCAGCACCAGAGGGACCCCGGGCACCAGATCCAGCCCGGGGATTTTGTTATGATCCGGCAGTTCCAGCGCAAAACCTGTTTGGAGCCGAGGTGGAAGGGACCTGCCCAGGTGCTTTTGGCCACCCGCACTGCAGTAAAGATAGACGGCCGAAAGCACTGGGTCCATGCCTCCCACATGAAAAGGGTGCCCCTTCCACTTTCATATGACACCTAGGTACGGGACGGGATCGCCGATCAGGAAGGGGAGCTGGTTCCCCGTTTCGGCCCTTTCTCTGATGCCCGGCTGAGAGCAGCGCGAACAGACAAGGAGAGTGACAAGACCTTATTCCAGGCGATACCCCCTGAGATAAGGGCCGCCCCGGATATTTCAGCTCCTGGCGTGCAAACATCTGAGTCCCGATCCCCAACTGAATCTGAATTTTTGCCCCTGTTTGTTAACAAGGAAGAGCCTGAGTGCACCAGGTACAATCTGCGGCCCCGACGGAAGGACAGTGCACCGGCAGGGCGATACAGGAGTTAGGGAAGGACTTGAGCTTAGGTTGTAGGTGCTGTGCCCCTGGTGCCTGCTTTAGATTAGAGTGCAGAACACTGGTGCACTGCCCTGGACACTGAACAGGATCATTGAGGGTATTTGCCCTAGCCTGATAAAAGAAGGATTTGTTTCTCATTAAAGGCTGCAATTGCTTTCCAGCAAGTCCTGCAATTGTGCAGCTCCACCGTGGGAGGTATTGATGAATGATAGGAGCCTGCCTGTGAGGCTCATAGCGGACACAGGAAAGGAGAATAACCCTCTGGCCGGTTGTATTATGGCTCCAATTCCTAAAAGTATTTTCTCAAAATGTATCCCTTTGGTCGTCCCATTTCTGAAGAGGAGCAGCCCTTTGCGGCCTAATGCCCCACTCCACATTGTTCTGTTTGGTCCTCCTGGTCCCCCAAGACTAAAATAGTGTTCATCTTAATAATTTTGCTTTCTCTGCTATTTGTATTTGGAGTGCTGTTCTTCCTAGAGGAGAAATATCCTATGCATGCTTGGATAAGTAAGTACTACACCTGAACATATTATTGGCACTTTAGCATCTCGCAAAGAAGAGCACCGGAAGTCCTATAAAGCGAATGTTTTTATTCAGAAGCTGCATCAAACACATGCTGTTTATAACACAACGAAATGTTGGGTGTGTAGGTTGTTACCTTCGGTCACACATCAAAGTGAGAACTTGCTGCCTATGCCTCTGTCATATGTTGATAGCTGTGAGGGTTGGTTCACCTTACTTAGTTTGATCTGCTCATTCTCCCAGCCTGACTCTCTGGAACACAGGAGCACCATTTCCCGTTCTCTGACAATGAATGTGTATCCTCAGCATAGATCCCCATATGGTGTTTCCCCTGGAGATGGGCGATTTGATTGAGTAGTGACAAATGGAGGTAGGAAGGCAAAAAGAACAGGAGTGGACAGAGATAGGTTCTCGCAGTTCAATATATCTGAATATTACCAATCTTTCCAAGCCCGCAACGTCACTAAAGATAAGCTCATACCCCTGGCAGTGATGGATGTACCGGTTCCCGTTTGTGTTCAAGGGATGGGAGACATAGAGGTAGGGAACAGTAGATGCAACACCACTTCCATATTGAGAATTCCCAAGAGCCCGCCATTGATCCCACCACCCAATGTTTATTTTGTTTCTGGTGATCAAGGTTAGGTGTGGCTGCCTAAGGGATGGTCCGGGCAATGCTACCTTTCTTACCTCCTTCCCTCAGTTTATATAGCTCCTTCCAACTATCACAGAACTCATCACCTGCAGCGTAGGGATGCCCCAGTTTTCTGAGTTGAAAGGCTTGTCGATCCAGATGATATTGACCAGACAGATACTTCCTTGCAGCAGTTTACTGACATAATGAAGGGTTTCATACCGTTCTGGGGTCCCATGTTCAATGCCCGAAATATTCGACATCTAGCCAGAGTAGTCGAGGTAGTCATTAATACCATTTCAGGTATACTGACCAATATTCCAGTTGGCTCCAAGCTACTAGACTTGTCTCACTTCAAAACCTTATGGTTTTAGACGTCATCTTAGCTGACAGGGGTGGAGCCTGCCGCGTCATCGGCAGCAGTTGCTGTGTTTACATACCTGACAGTGCCCTGACTGTATACTCTGCAATACAGAAATTGCACAGACTTGCTTCAGAAATTCATGAAGACAATGGCTCACGGTCCCTCTCAGGATGACTCTGGGGTCTATTGACGTCATGGGGTTGGAAGATACTTCTTGTCCAGATAGGCATTGCAGGGGTCATCTTCGCATGTTGTCTATGCATAAATTGTCTCCCAGCCTGCTGCACCTATTGCATAGGCAAACTCACTCCTACTGTTTTGTTGCCCAAAGGTGACAATAAGCACTCTCCCATAATGATGCAAGAAATTCAGTCAATAATGTTAATAGTCGAGGGAATATTTGAATACTGAATAGCATTTCTTTGATACTCGCATTTCC
Organism: Triturus cristatus; assembly: GCF_964204655.1. Classification (NCBI taxonomy): domain Eukaryota; kingdom Metazoa; phylum Chordata; class Amphibia; order Caudata; family Salamandridae; genus Triturus; species Triturus cristatus. Next base: position 1,204,993,347 of record NC_140591.1, on the reverse strand, counting down.
TTTGTTTTCACCTTGACCAATGAATGGCTAGGTAATATCTCTCTCCCCACAAAGAATTGTAAAGACCCTGCTGGATAGCAATAAAGCTTTTAGCCACTCATGCTAAAAGGAGGGTCTGTTAGGTTTGAAATTCCCTTTCCCACAATGCACCTGTTATGCTATATTAGGGCGAGCATTCTTCTAAAGGATTGACAACACTGCTGGAGGCTACACCTTACCTGGATCTCTCCCTGATTCTTGGCCCGCGCACGCTGTCTGTTTCCCTCCCGCCGCCGCAATACAAACGCGGCCGCTGTGCGGAGGGGAACTACGCTTCCCAGCATCCTCAGCGCTGGAACAGGAAGCGGAACAGGAACCCGCCCACCGCAGTTTCGCGCTTGGAGCCCTTTAAAATCAAACTGTGTCACTGGCAGAGCGGGCGAGCATTCTTCTAAAGGATTGACACCACTGCTGGAGGCTACACCTTACCTGGATCTCTCCCTGATTCTTGGCCCGCGCACGGTGTCTGTTTCCCTCCCGCCGCCGCAATACAAACGCGGCCGCTGTGCGGAGGGGAACTACGCTTCCCAGCATCCTCAGCGCTGGAACAGGAAGCGGAACAGGAACCCGCCCACTGCAGTTTCGCGCTTGGAGCCCTTTAAAATCAAACTGTGTCACTGGCAGAGCGGGCGAGCATTCTTCTAAAGGATTGACACCACTGCTGGAGGCTACACCTTACCTGGATCTCTCCCTGATTCTTGGCCCGCGCACGCTGTCTGTTTCCCTCCCGCCGCCGCAATACAAACGCGGCCGCTGTGCGGAGGGGAACTACGCTTCCCAGCATCCTCAGCGCTGGAACAGGAAGCGGAACAGGAACCCGCCCACCGCAGTTTCGCGCTTGGAGCCCTTTAAAATCAAACTGTGTCACTGGCAGAGCGGGCGAGCATTCTTCTAAAGGATTGACACCACTGCTGGAGGCTACACCTTACCTGGATCTCTCCCTGATTCTTGGCCCGCGCACGGTGTCTGTTTCCCTCCCGCCGCCGCAATACAAACGCGGCCGCTGTGCGGAGGGGAACTACGCTTCCCAGCATCCTCAGCGCTGGAACAGGAAGCGGAACAGGAACCCGCCCACTGCAGTTTCGCGCTTGGAGCCCTTTAAAATCAAACTGTGTCACTGGCAGAGCGGGCGAGCATTCTTCTAAAGGATTGACACCACTGCTGGAGGCTACACCTTACCTGGATCTCTCCCTGATTCTTGGCCCGCGCACGCTGTCTGTTTCCCTCCCGCCGCCGCAATACAAACGCGGCCGCTGTGCGGAGGGGAACTACGCTTCCCAGCATCCTCAGCGCTGGAACAGGAAGCGGAACAGGAACCCGCCCACCGCAGTTTCGCGCTTGGAGCCCTTTAAAATCAAACTGTGTCACTGGCAGAGCGGGCGAGCATTCTTCTAAAGGATTGACACCACTGCTAGAGGCTACACCTTACCTGGATCTCTCCCTGATTCTTGGCCCGCGCACGCTGTCTGTTTCCCTCCCGCTGCCGGAATACAAACGCGGCCGCTGTGCGGAGGGGAACTACGCTTCCCAGCATCCTCAGCGCTGGAACAGGAAGCGGAACAGGAACCCGCCCACCGCAGTTTCGCGCTTGGATCCCTTTAAAATCAAACTGTGTCACTGGCAGAGCGGGCGAGCATTCTTCTAAAGGATTGACACCACTGCTGGAGGCTACACCTTACCTGGATCTCTCCCTGATTCTTGGCCCGCGCACGCTGTCTGTTTCCCTCCCGCCGCCGCAATACAAACGCGGCCGCTGTGCGGAGGGGAACTACGCTTCCCAGCATCCTCAGCGCTGGAACAGGAAGCGGAACAGGAACCCGCCCACCGCAGTTTCGCGCTTGGAGCCCTTTAAAATCAAACTGTGTCACCCCCACGCGGGGCCCGCGCGCGGGACGCGCCGGGCTAAGCCCGGGATAAGGGCGGGACCGTCTGAGGCCGTCCGAGGTTGGACTAGGTTGGGTTGGGCCAGGGACCCTGCCTGAAAATCTATTTGTACTATTCTTGCACATACGAGCAGTTTGGTCTAATCAGGGTAATTATAACATCTATTTGAATCTTGTGCTCCAAGTGTATTGATTACCTTAGCCACCTTTTTGACCTTACTCATGCCTGGGAAAAAACAAACCCCTGCTAATAATACTATAGATAATTATCTTATCCAAGTTGTGGCTAAAATTAACAGCGACAGGAGATCCTCACTGGGATTAGATTCATCTAATCAATCCCATATGGCCGATAAAGAGTATGGGGATTCCTCGGCTTTACACAATATTAGTACATCTTGTGTGGCTCATGACCCTCTTTACGATACAAACCCCATTTTGCCTAGTGGCGTAGTTGTTCTTACTGAAGCCAACAGTGATAGCGAAGGGGTGTCAGTGACATCCACCAACATCGAGTCCCCTTTTTCTACTACCCCTGTTCCAGCTCCGAGGGTTACTAGGGGTAAAAGCAAGGTTATCCCAAAACGAGGGGGTCTAAGATCTGGCAGAAACAAAATTGGAACCCCTTCGAGGAAAATATCAGAGGACGAGGAGGAGGAGGTTGATCTGCTTAGTGAAGCTCACGTTACCCTTTCTAACGCTCAATTTACTAAACTATGGAGCATGATGGACACAAAAATTAAAGGTATAGTCAAACCCCTGGTTAGTAAAATTGATAAATTAACCGCCGAGGTCAATAGACTAGGTGGTTTACTAGAGAAAACTTTGGTGAAGACAGGAAATATTACTGAAGTTGTTGTATCTAGGGTAGAGCCAGTAATGAGTAAAACAACACTTGTTGAGAATAGTGGATCTGTCTCTAATCCTGTACCACTGCCTAATGTCCCTAGTGGTGCCCTTGTAGATACACCCCCTGTCTCTGCCACTAATAATTCTAACATGGGGAAAGGGTCTTTCGAGCTCGTAGTTGAAGCCTCTCCATTAGTTCTTGTCCTTGCAAATGTCCCCCCTTTGGCTTCTGGGGAGGTCGAATCTGCCCCCTCTTTATTAAATAAATCTTTATCGTGGCTTACTAACAACATGGTAATATCACCTTGGGGGAAGCAACAATTATCTGTAGAACTCGTTAATGCCAGAAGGGTTGAGTGGATTGGTAACAGCGTTAAGAGGTTCAGAGGGGATTGTGTTATTCTTACCTTCACTGACCCCGAGGTTTTAACAAACATCTTGCCTAACATCTTGCCTCCACAGCGAAGGTCAACTTCAATTGTACCACTGACCCTGGACTTTTTTTATCCTCGGAAAGGAAGAGGTCCGAATCCTAGCATTCTAAGAACTAAATGGAATGTTGCGACCAATAGGAGTAGTAATGATGCTGGATTTCGCGAATGGGGTCTATGTGTGGAAAATAGGTTTTCGGCCCTGTCAAACCTGGATGCTTGTGATTGACAACCATCCCACCATTCATCTGAGTCACACTGTATTGATGAGCTAGGTCAACGAGTAGGTACTCGTCCTGAGATTGTTAACATGGAGGCCATAGCTGGTTTAATTACTGAAAATGTAAAATACAATGGTTTAAACGATACCGTGATGAATGGGCTTGTCTCTAGCCCCAAACCTGTAATGGCACATGACATTGGGAACTTATTATCCTGGAATGTGGCTGGGCTATGCTCAAAGCTGGATTGTGGTGATTGGTTTAGGTTTGTTAGCAATTTTGATGTTTGTATTTTTCAGGAAACATGGGCTTGTGACCCCGCTTTTGCTTTGGGGTACCTACATTTTTATGTACCAGCTTCTAAGGGCCGTAAAGGGCGTCCGATGGGGGGCCTCACTATATGGGTCAAACAATCTTTAAAGGTTGTTGTAAAAAATGTGGAGACTGGTCAAAAAGATATTCAGCTCATTAGACTCACGAGTAATTTATCCTTATCCATCGATATTTATAACATTTATGCCAGAGGTGGAAATGTAGGAAAATCTGAGGTTCTTCTTACCCTGTATAATCTCCTTGAGACACATTCTGGTGGGAAAAACATAATAATTGCAGGGGATTTAAACCGTACGTTTGAACCTCTAGACACAGGCGAAGCCTTTTTAGGTGCAGAGGAAGACAAACAATGGGACATCCCCTTACTAGATACTATCCCAGTAACTCGTTGGACAGAGGATATTCTGGGTTTGAATGCAATGTGCCTTGAACAAGGGTTAAGAGCTTTGAATGGAAGGACAAAGTCAGATAGAGTACCAGCTATGACCTTTAACAATGGGAGAAGCAAAAGTCGTATCGACTATATTATCTGTAGCTTTTCCCTTTGGCCAACTGTTAGAGATATGGTTGTAACAGAAATGCCAGAGAGTGACCATAATCCGCTATGTGTTACTCATAAATGGTGGCTGTCTGAATCCAATGCTTCTATTCCTCTGGATGATTGCCTACCCCCGCTTATTGTACCAACAAATGATATGCGTAGGCTAAGATGGACAAGTGTTAGGACGGACCAGCAAGCTATAGAAAATATAGGAGTTGCGACCGATAAGGCCATTATGGCCCTAGACGGTGAAGCAGGGATCACTTCAGGTCAAGTCAACACTATTGAAGTACATGAGTCTCTTTTCCAAGAAATTAAAAGCTACTTTCTGAAACCAGTAAACTCTAAGGTGACCCGTGTTCATAGAGCAGCTAAATGGTATAACCATGCTTGTAAGGTGGCACGAATTTCTTTGGGAGTTGCAATTAAGAGCAAAAACCTGGGGGCCATCCGCTCTGCCAGAAAGTCATACAAAATTTGTATTGCCAAAGCAAAAAAAGATACGGACGAAGCCCATTGGGATAAGTTGAAGTGTGCTAGTGATCGAAAAGATTCTAGATTATTTTGGCATATTGTCAAATGGGGGCAAGAAAGGTCTGAAGAGGCTTGTAATAATTATGTCCCGCAGGATGCCTGCATAAACTTTTTTAGTGATCAGTATGCTACCAGGGATCAGATTGTAAATAACATCAGCCCTATCTATACAACTTCTGAGGACAATGTCTTTACGAAGGGTGAAATTCTGTTGGCCCTCAAAACTGTACATAGTGGACGTGCTCCTGGCATTGATGGAGTTCCAGCGGACGTTTTCTTAAACGACACTGGAAGGTGGTGTAAATATATTCACTTGTTAATAAACCACATAGCTAGGGGTGCAGCTATCCCGGTATCATGGCGGGGTGCTGTTATTATCCCTGTGTACAAAAAGGGTGATCGTTCCCAGCCTTGTAATTACCTCCCGATTAGCCTAATCGATACAGTGCAAAAAATCGTTGGGCGAGTGATTGTTAATCGATTGCTCGATTGGGCGGAAGAATTTAATATTCTATCTCCCTTTCAGGCTGGGTTTCGTAAGGCCACTAGTACTGTGGACCAAGTTTTTCGGTTCCAGCTGATCCAGTGGAGGACTGTGGTGCTAGGTGGGGGCAGTCTTTATGCGGCTTTTGTCGATTTGCGGGCTGCCTTCGACCTGGTACCAAGGGCGAAACTGTGGGAAGTACTTGTGGCCTTAGGGGTCCCAGGAGTCTTGTTGACTATGATCATGAGATTACATGAAGGCACCTATGCTAAAATCCAATGGGGTGGATACGGTAAAGACACAGCCGAATTTCCTGTTGAGCGTGGGGTTCGGCAAGGGTGCTCAATGGCACCAACTTTGTTCACCCTTTTTATTAATGGCATTGTCCCCCGCATTCAATCACAGGCAGTGGATGCTCCCTCTCTTGCAGGTGTAAAAGTTCCGATTTTAATGTTCGCCGATGACACGTTAATTTTATCTAAAACTCCAAGTGGACTGCAAAAAACATTGGACATTTTCGATAAGTTTTGTGGGGATCACGGACTGGAGGTGAACGCGTCTAAAACAAAACTCATGGTTTTTAATCCGTATCGAAATTTTAAACCTAACATTACCATGAGTGGACGCTCTCTTGAGGTTGTATCATCATTTACATACCTGGGGATCCTTATTTCTAATGATAATAGGTGGAACCAGCATTTAAATATTGCAATTTTAAGGCATAAGCAATTAGCTGGAACCATTATAAAGGAGCATAGGAAATCATTGACTAAACCGATCAAACCACCCCATATCATATATGAGGCAAAAGCAATTGGGTCAGCATTATACGGGGCTGAGTTATGGGGGCATGATAACCTACAGGAGTTACAAACCTCAGAGAACAAATTTTTTAGGAAACTAACGGGTACTCCACAGAGTAGTCCGCTATTGCCTCTGAGATACGAGCTTGGTAGGAAAGAAATCTCGGAAATGGGCAAACTACGACCAATTTTATATTGGCGTAGGTTATGGACCACACCTGAGCTCACTCACTATGCGGCCGGGTTCACTGACGTTATTAAAGCAGACTGCTTTAATAGAATTAGATGGTTCAAATTATTAAAATTAGCACTATCTGAACTAGGCCTGAATGCACTTTGGTCCGACCCAGCTGGGGCATCATTTCCTAATAAGACAACCCTAAAAAATATTTTTGGGGAAAATGTTGCTAATAAAAGTTTGCTCAGTATTAATTGTGGGTCCATGACTGCTAGTTTTCTTGAGGTTAAACTGTACCCCATGTATGAACTGTATTGGGATTATATATCCAAACCTTTGGATAGGAAACTGCTTTTTCAACTAAGGGCGGGCTCTCTTCCTCTTCGTTACCTAACATCTAAGTGGAGGGAAGGAGGCCCTGCTACATGCCCAGCTTGTGGGGAAGGTAATGAAACACTTGGACATTTTTTGTTCTCCTGCAAACCATACTCTACTCCAAGGCGTGTTTGGTTGGCACCTATGTGTAGGAACCTGGGTACTAAAAGTAGTATGGTGGCTTTGCGCATAGTTAGATCGACTACTTTAACTTGGATTATAATTGCCACCGCTAAGTATTTGGGGTGGGCATGGATAATCAGGCAGAGATTGCTAGTCCGGTGACTACTCTCTGCCTAGACGTCCAGAGACTGCTAGAGTACTGTCTATTCTCTGTTCAGTGTAATCTATCGTGTCATCTGGAAAAAAATTTTAAACGATTCTTTTTAGTACAAAGACTATATAAATTATACTTAATTGTATCATCAATATCAATGAACTTTACACCTGTGAAATGAAATTCTAAATGGTTCTTTTATTAGTACAAAGATTTTACTAACTGTACTTAATTGTATTATCAATACTAATGAATTTTATTCTTGTGATTATGTATATTTCTTTTCTGAAAATAATTTGTATTCTTTTTAGCAATCTGCGTATGTCAATATGACATCTCAGATTTAATTGTTTTTTATTATATGTTTGTATGTTTGCTTTTATGAGTAACACTCGAATAAAGCACTTTTTGACTTTGCTATATTAGGTTGCCAATGTGTGGCTAAAATAGACGCCATTTGTATTCATGTTATGTAACCCACTGAGTTATCATTGCCGCGTGTAGGCGTTAGTTAGCCGGTGTGACCCTATTTTGTATTTCGTAACCACTAAAAGACTGCTTAGGCTGTGCTCCCTTATTTCCCTAACTTGCTTGCCACAGCAGAAAACTGTACTTCGTCATTATTTTCTTTTGTCTAAGGCTGTAACCCAACTTGCTAATGAACTGTTATTCTGTTTGCACATTCCAATCTCTACATGTAGTTCTGCTCCCACGTTAGGAGATGCTGAGACTCAGCACAGTGGCCTTGAAATACTGATAGTGCACCGCTCTGGCAGGTGATAGCTCATCTCTGTGTACCATCTTTGTTCATGCCTGGCTCAAGCCAGTAACTTTCCATCAGAGGCGTGGCTGAAGAGTCCAGAATGGTTGATTATATATTAGCATACCCTGGGGAGTCAGTCCCCTCGGCAGACATCTTAGGGTGAAGGCCTGACTGGGCTCCTAGATACCTAAATACCTAAATAAACGTAAGTTTTCATTCTCTACTGTCTGACTGACTCTTCGTTTTGGGAAGGCATAGCAGGTGATCGTAAGAAACTGCGTTGCCCTAGAGGGCCCCATCCTTCAGTTGCACACCGACAGCCAAGTGCTGCTCCATGCACACCACCAGGCAAGTACACACACTGTTATCAAGCGTGAGTCCACTCACACCATCAGTCAAGAGCAAATACACACACACCACAAGCAAAATGCTAGGCAAAGGCCAGTACACACAGACTGTCAGTCAAAACTCCAGTTCGCACACACACAAACTTTCCCTGGTTTTTAGTGATTTTCTGCCCCCACTTGGAAGTACATGAGCCTAAAAATATCACTGAAACAGCCAAAATGTGTGCCTAAAAAAAAGAAGAGCCACCCTTGCCTATGGGGCTTCTCCCTGACATGCCCATAAACATATTCCTGGTGCGTATTGTTGTCGGCCATGCTTGACCGCAATTTATAAACAAAGAACATTGGTAGCGTAGATATCTCGAAAAATATATGAGAGAGCGAAACTAAAAAACAGGTGTTATTGTTGCAAGATGCCGTTGTGGGTTTCATTTGAGCAAGTCTAGTACGGCAATCTCTTTGCATATGGCCTACCTTGTGGCAATAGAAACCGGTGTAATTGGAATCTCTGTTGTCACATTCCATTCCCTCTTCCATGCAAACCTGTGTTCCCATTGGCATTCTTTCTGTTATTGTTGTAATAATGTCGTTGGTCATTGCTATAAGCATGTTGGACTGACCTGTATTGCACGGGGGCTGTGTGCTGCTTGCGAGTGCATTCATGGCAGCCTGGGGAAATGTGGTCACTGCCGACAGGTGCAGCTACTATGACTGGGTCTAGTATGTCCTTTGTAATCTTTTTAATGGAGGGTGTCGCTGTGAAACACCTCTGCCTTTTCTCTTCTCTCTCTTAGTGGTTGTAGTTGAGATCTGGTATCAGTTCTTCTCCTACACCCTCAAGGACACAGAGGTATATACCGTCCTGTTATTCGTGGTCCTGTGAAGAAGTGCAACCAGGAAAATGGAGCTGGCCGCCAAAGCAGGCATCAGCAATCTTAGACAGAAGTGGGTGTCTTGGCCAATAACTAGTTACTATGTTGGGGACTTCCCAACTTTCGAGTCGTGAGATAAAATATCTGTGGGAGCTGGTTATTGTTTTATGTACAGTAGAGCTCAATTCTGTTTGGAAATGATCCCTCTTTTTGGTCCCCGAGTTGGTGGCCAGAAGAGTTGAGCTGTTTTACCTACGCAGATTGATAAAATCTAAAAATTTGGGAGTGATCGTAGATAACAAGCTCTCCTTTTCTAGCCAGGTTAACGCATTAACATCATCCAATTTATTTTATTCTCAGGAAAATCAAAAAGAATCTTAGCTTTTATTACAACGAACAACCCACAAATTGTAATATTGGCCTTGGTAATGGCCAGGCTAGACTACCGCAACAGCCTACATCTGAATTTACAGCAACATCTAAATAATCTGCAGGTATTGCAAAATACTGCAGCAATCTTACCCTCACACACATCTAAATTTACCTCAGTTAGAAATGTTATCCAAAAACTGCATTGGCTGCCTCTGGAAAAGCAGGATAACATTTAAAATACTGCGCATCATTTACAAATCACTACATAACTTGGGAACTTCCTAATTCACTCATAGGTTTAGGTGGTATGTACCTAATAGGACATTTAGATCTGCCAATTATAAATCATTGGTAGGGCCCATGTACAAAAAAATGTCTTGGGGTGGCAGACGTTTCTTCACAGGAACTATTGAAGTATGGAATTAACTTCCTTGGGATATCCGTACCACCACAAACTTGTTGAACTTTAGAAAGGCCTTGAAAATCTGCCCTTCAGTAATTGGACAACAGCAAGCTTACTATGAACCTATTAAGTCTAGATCAGGGAGTTAGCATCAGGACACCTCAGAGGAACAGTGCGCTCTATAAATCCAGTTAATATTAACATTAATATTCTTGAATGGCATGGACTGCAAAGTCCATGCAGTGCAGGAACTTGCTTTGACACTCCTAGGCACGGTGGTTCAGAGACTCACATTTGAGCCTTTGAACTGCACCACCGTCGGACTGTTGCACCGCCTGCCCACCCAACAAAATGACTCATTATCTGGTGGGTGGGCAGTGGTCAACTTTGGCATGTGGAAGCAGGGCGCTGGTGTTGCACTTGGTCCCACATCGTCTCAGTTGTAATCAGGCGCTAAGACAAGATTACAGCAATAACTGTCTCTAGCTATAATATGGCATGAAAAGAGACAATTAGTCAACCTCCTTATGAAAGGTTTTAACACCTTCACACAGCCTCATGGTCACTGAACTGTGCAGGAGACAAGAGCACCCAACAGGATATGTCACAGGAACAGCTGCGGCTGCACAGAGGACCACGGCCCACTGAAGGCAGGGAAACTTTTGTGTATTCTCTTAATTTCCTCATCGCACTACCAGCTCATGCTTTCTCACCAATCACTGTAAACATTCCGAGACAATGGTGCAACAGTCATGGCAGTGGCTGCCAGCACGGATCTGGGGTGGTGGGGGGTCGAGTGGGTAAGGAGGTATAATTGTACAACTGCCATGCTGCCATTGTTCGGCACTCAGACGGGGACTGGGGCCCTGGGTATGTTCTCCAGGCAGGCGGTAATGCAGCCTGCATGGAGAACATGCTAAAGTGCACATGACTATTTGGCCCACCAGAGAGAAATGGTCAAAGCATCATGTGCACTTTAGTGTGCCCACCGCTACTCTCCTGCTCTGTCAGCAGAGCAGTCCACCCCGCCCTCATGCTGCCGCAGCAGGGAAGAATAATATGATAATAACATTGCGTTATTATCATTTTATTTTTCCTTTCTTTTACTGCTGCTCAGCAGCAGTGTGGTGACGCTCCTCCGCCTTAGCGGAGGAGCCACCACTGAATCATGGTGCTAGACCTGCATGCTGTTCTCGGCAGATGATTACTGACAAAATGTTGCCCCAGACATTCAAGTCCATTGGCAGCGGTGGTGGCCAGGAAAAAAATGATTTTACAAGGGGCTACAGCCTCTGCAATAAAGAATGTAAGGACACATGCATCAAGCTAAGCAATTGCGATTCCTTAATAGAGAATCGCAATTAAGGAATCGCAATTGCCTAGGCATGTAGGTTTCGCTAAAATATTAGTGATTCCTACAAATTCCTTAATTGTGACTCAAAATTGCGAATCGCAATTAAGGAATTGCTTCTCATTCATTCCTATGGGCTTAGAGGCTCATAGGAATGAATGGGAATTGCATGCGCAATTTGCGAGTACCAAATATGTACTCGCAAAAAGGACACCCTGATGCACCCTTGAAATAGACATGTGACCACATGTTGCATGCACACATGCCTCAAGGGCATGTATGTGTGCAATATGGAACTTTGAAAAATTCACTTTTGTGCATTTTGCGAACTTTTAGCAAATTACCATCAGCTTGAAATTGATGGTAATTTGCGATTCTTATTTGCGAAATCGCAAATTCTTTGGGGATAATGCATTGCATTTAAGGAATTGCAATTTGTGATTCCTTAAATGCAGGCGTAATTTAAGTAATTGCAAATTTTGTGATTACTTAAATTGCGATTTTTGTATTTGAGATGATGCATCTCAAATGCAAGAATACCGGTAGCACGATGATGGCGTAACCCACGTACGCCGCTGCTGTGCTTCCTGTTCCACTGTCCCCGCCCACATCGCTGTTTCGCCACCCGACGTCCCTCGCACTGTTTGGACCGTAATGCTACGGAGGTTTTTCCATTGAGCGAGCGTGTAGGAGACTGAAAAGTACATGAAAAGTGAAGCGTTTTCTGGGCTCAGCTTGGGAGTGTGCTCTCCCTCGACAGCAAAACGGGAACCTGAGGGAGACAGCCTGTCCGGGGCTCCCCCGTCCCCGTCGACCAGCGGAAAAATCGATCAACAGGCGGGAGCCTACCCCGCTGTGAAGAGTCCGGAATAGTGCCTGAAGAATCCGGTGAGTGGTGGGCTCTTGCCTGCCTGGTGAACGGGGGCCGCATTGTCTGTTTGGAGCTCTGATGCACTCCACCCCCGGGTGTTGTAAATTGAAACCATGATGTAATTAAGCATTTACTAAAGACATGAATTCTCCTGCCTTACACATGTCTCTTTCGTTATGTTGACTGAAGTTTGGACTCCACTTTGTATTGTTATGTCTCCACGTGCTCAACACGAGAAGAGTCCTATCTTCGTGTTAGTTGCTCTTGTAATCTGCCTAGTAACAGTCTATAAATAGTTCCTTTGTCCACCTGGCGCATGCCCAGGCTTGACCACATCTGTTATCAGTTAGTCCTTGCTTGACCATGTTTTCGCGGGCTCAAAGAGTATGTCAGCTCCGCCCACATATTGATCTTGTATCGAAAATGTCCATAAAAGGTAACATTCCTTGCCTCATGTTGTATCCTCCCACTTATGAGCCCCTCTGTTGTGTATAAAAGGGGACTGTGTACGCAAGTTCTTTGTGCTACTCTATGCAATACTGAAGGGTATTGTATGGATTGTAGGACCACCCTTAAGGGTTAATAAACCTTGTCTTTGTACTTTGCAGTTTCCGTGCCAAATTCCTTATAGATTCCATTGCAGGAGAGCGAACCCTTGTGTCCTGCGGGCCTAGCTGGGGCCTGTATTCATCAATTGGCGCCCGTCACGTGGGGCTCATCGGCGACTCGGATGCTCGAAGGATTGCTCGGGACGAAGGTGAGGAATTTGGCCGGGGATGTGATCACTGCCAGAGGCACTTTAGTCCTGGCATCCCGAGGTTTTTCTTCCTTCCCTTCCGACCTGACCATCTGGGTGGCGCCGGTCCTCGACTGAGACCTCTTCTGTCGGTCCTGCCGTGACAGCCGTCAACAGGTTGCATAAAATTGCAGCTGAAATCCATACAGAAAACGGCACTTGGTCCTTTTCTGGATGGTTTTGGGCATTGATCACTGCTTGGGGTTGGAAGGTTTTAACTGGTCTCTGTATAATTATAGCAGTTCTGTTTTCTTGCTGCATCTGTGTCCAATGTGGTCCTTTGCTCTGTTCCTTATGTGTATCATTCTGTATTCCCGATAAGAAAGCTATTGCCAATGTCACTTACCAGAAACGTTTAGCTAAAGAAGTAGAAGAAATGATGACAATTGACATATACGATGATTATCCTAACAAACCGGATGTCTTCAGTAAATGCTGAAAGGGTCGTCTGTTGTAAATTGAAACCATGATGTAATTAAGCATTTACTAAAGACATGAATTCTCCTGCCTTACACATGTCTCTTTCGTTATGTTGACTGAAGTTTGGACTCCATTTTGTATTGTTATGTCTCCACGTGCTCAACACGAGAAGAGTCCTATCTTCGTGTTAGTTGCTCTTGTAATCTGCCTAGTAACAGTCTATAAATAGTTCCTTTGTCCGCCTGGCGCATGCCCAGGCTTGACCACATCTGTTATCAGTTAGTCCTTGCTTGACCATGTTTTCGCGGGCTCAAGGAGTATGTCAGTTCCGCCCACATATTGATCTTGTATATCGAAAATGTCCATAAAAGGTAACATTCCTTGCCTCATGTTGTATCCTCCCACTTATGAGCCCCTCTGTTGTGTATAAAAGGGGACTGTGTACGCAAGTTCTTTGTGCTACTCTATGCAATACTGAAGGGTATTGTATGGATTGTAGGACCACCCTTAAGGGTTAATAAACCTTGTCTTTGTACTTTGCAGTTTCCGTGCCAACTTCCTTATAGATTCCATTGCAGGAGAGCGAACCCTTGTGTCCTGCGGGCCTAGCTGGGGCCTGTATTCATCACGGGGACACTGCGTATTTATAGAGCACCGGTGTGCTCCAACGATGGAGGGAAATATGCTGTATGCTGTAGAACCCAGAGGGGCCATATCTGTCTAGAGCCCTGACAGGCTCCTTCCTTTGCATTGTTCTCTTAGGCTTTCAACAGCGGCAATTTGGATGTTAACGAATACCCTGAGTGGGACTCCAATGAGGTGGGCAACTTTTGCATAAGATCCTAACCCCGTACCAAGGAGGGAATACTGGGAGACGTTTAGAGCAGGCAGTACGTGTCACGTTGTTCCTGAATGCTTAAATCTTTATTTGCACTGTGGTGCCGCATAGGAGCATAAGAGCAGCGGCGAGCTTTGTGGACAGCTGAGTCCGGGAAAGAGGGAGCCCAGAAGTGGTAACTGGTAACTGTCTCCGTTTTGGTCTTTCCAAAGTCCGAGGAAGGTGCATGTGGTGCTGCAGGACCTTGAAGGGAAGGTCAAGCCCAGTCGGCCACAGCATCTATAACAATTATGGCGACGCAAGTCAGAGGCAAGCAGAGTAAATTCGACACAGCAAGGGGATTGCTAAAATCACCACCAGTTACCATATCAACACCTAAGCCTAAAGGCGTTGAAAAGAGAGGTGTGGGGCAGGCACGTCATAAGAATAAGAATAAAGCAGCAGAGGCTGCAGAAAATTATAGACAGATTAAACGCAGCGCTCTTAAACAATGTGCAGGAGAGGAAGAAGAGGGGGGGAGGGCAATGACTTCGAAGTTGAGGAGATTGCTGAAGATGGCGATGAAACTCTATCGGAGCTTTCAGCTGAATTGAACCTCCGGGCAATTGGCGACTTGCAAGAATGCAACGTGGAAGACCTGGTGGAAAAAATGGACAGTATAACTAATGATACGAATCCTTCCCAGGTTCTAGCCAAGAAGGTCGTCATCCGCCCAGGTCCTAAGCAGTATCCCCTTTTTTCCAGACCTTTACACCATCAGGGGCAGCCCCATAGTACTCCTGGACAGGAAGAAAAGAACCAGATAGGCGCAATTGGCGCTCTTGAATCGGCGATTCCTAGTGGGGAAAAGGGGAATTTGTCCAATCCAGAAACATCTTCGGTGGGGCCACAGCTAAGCCCAGAAGGACTGTTCCTGGGAATGCTCAACGAAATTGAAAGTCTCCCCCCTTCTATAAACAATCCACAAATCTCCAATACCTCCAAAATTCTGGCTCTCCTATCACCCGCGCTGCCGTCGCTACCCCCACCGCAGTTCCCTCTATGTCCTGTATTTCAACCTCATGGCCTCGGCACGCCTGGAAAGACCGGAAAGATGCCCGTAAATATTGATCTGCTATCTCCACCACCACCTCCTCCATTGCTGAGTCCAGCAGCTTCGGGACTGGGCTTATGTCCACCTGAGGCTCTAGAATCTGTTCTCTCTGAGCCCCTTAATGCTCCAAAATCAAATTCTGTGGAAGATATGCTCCTTACGATACTCCGCGAATTAAGGGATTTTAAAATCTCTCAAGCTCAAGAAGTATCACTCCTACATACTAGACTTACTAAATTGGAGGAGTGTTTTGGGAATCTTCCCTCAAGGGTCTCCGAGGCTGAGACTCGCATTTCGACCTTAGAGGACACTTTACATCAATGAAGAAAGATCTCCAAGTAGCAAATAGAGGGAAATTACAGATGGCAGAAAAACTGCAGGATTTGGAAAATTTTAACAGGCTGTCCAATTTATGCTTGGTAGGCATTTCTGAGGGCCTGGAGGACAGAGATGTGGTAAAATGGTCCGAGTCTCTTTTAAAAAAGGCTATACCCGATCTTCAGGGCGATTTAACAATCACCAGGGCACACAGAGTCCCTGCATATAGACCCAATAATCCTAAATTCCCTCGCACAATATTGTTGAACTTTTCAGACTATAGGATTAAAGAGAAAATTCTCAACATCGCATTTGCAAAGAGGACATTTAACACAGACGGAATAAACAATTTTCGAATTTTCTCGGATATGTCAGCGGCGTCTGCTCACAGGTGCAAGGACTTTGTCAAGATGATTGATTCTTTTAAAGCCAAAGGAGCTCAGGCTATGATTGTGCAACGCGGTACAAAAGGGGGTGGTGATGGACGGAGCATCAGAACCAATCAAACACTCACACCCAGTCAACAGATCTGGGTTTGATCCATCACCGTTCTTTAGCCCACTCTGCCACCCCAGTTCAGACATGGCCATATGCAAATCAGTCTGACCCTGTGCCTCATGGGAACAGTCCAGCCCGAACTGCCAAGCCATGCCTTCCCTGGACCGGAAACAAGCTTCCTAGGACCGGTTTCTGGCATTTCAGCCGTCTTCAGCCAGGCTTGCTTGAATCCAGTGGCAAAGTGAGCAAGGGACTCACGTCTGAGCATACCCTGCCAACTTATGGCGAACAAAGCGGTACAAAAGGGGGTGGTGATGGACGGAGCATCAGAACCAATCAAACACTCACACCCAGTCAACAGATCTGGGTTTGATCCATCACCGTTCTTTAGCCCACTCTGCCACCCCAGTTCAGACATGGCCATATGCAAATCAGTCTGACCCTGTGCCTCATGGGAACAGTCCAGCCCGAACTGCCAAGCCATGCCTTCCCTGGACCGGAAACAAGCTTCCTAGGACCGGTTTCTGGCATTTCAGCCGTCTTCAGCCAGGCTTGCTTGAATCCAGTGGCAAAGTGAGCAAGGGACTCACGTCTGAGCATACCCTGCCAACTTATGGCGAACAAAGCGGTACAAAAGGGGGTGGTGATGGACGGAGCATCAGAACCAATCAAACACTCACACCCAGTCAACAGATCTGGGTTTGATCCATCACCGTTCTTTAGCCCACTCTGCCACCCCAGTTCAGACATGGCCATATGCAAATCAGTCTGACCCTGTGCCTCATGGGAACAGTCCAGCCCGAACTGCCAAGCCATGCCTTCCCTGGACCGGAAACAAGCTTCCTAGGACCGGTTTCTGGCATTTCAGCCGTCTTCAGCCAGGCTTGCTTGAATCCAGTGGCAAAGTGAGCAAGGGACTCACGTCTGAGCATACCCTGCCAACTTATGGCGAACAAAGCGGTACAAAAGGGGGTGGTGATGGACGGAGCATCAGAACCAATCAAACACTCACACCCAGTCAACAGATCTGGGTTTGATCCATCACCGTTCTTTAGCCCACTCTGCCACCCCAGTTCAGACATGGCCATATGCAAATCAGTCTGACCCTGTGCCTCATGGGAACAGTCCAGCCCGAACTGCCAAGCCATGCCTTCCCTGGACCGGAAACAAGCTTCCTAGGACCGGTTTCTGGCATTTCAGCCGTCTTCAGCCAGGCTTGCTTGAATCCAGTGGCAAAGTGAGCAAGGGACTCACGTCTGAGCATACCCTGCCAACTTATGGCGAACAAAGCGGTACAAAAGGGGGTGGTGATGGACGGAGCATCAGAACCAATCAAACACTCACACCCAGTCAACAGATCTGGGTTTGATCCATCACCGTTCTTTAGCCCACTCTGCCACCCCAGTTCAGACATGGCCATATGCAAATCAGTCTGACCCTGTGCCTCATGGGAACAGTCCAGCCCGAACTGCCAAGCCATGCCTTCCCTGGACCGGAAACAAGCTTCCTAGGACCGGTTTCTGGCATTTCAGCCGTCTTCAGCCAGGCTTGCTTGAATCCAGTGGCAAAGTGAGCAAGGGACTCACGTCTGAGCATACCCTGCCAACTTATGGCGAACAAAGCGGTACAAAAGGGGGTGGTGATGGACGGAGCATCAGAACCAATCAAACACTCACACCCAGTCAACAGATCTGGGTTTGATCCATCACCGTTCTTTAGCCCACTCTGCCACCCCAGTTCAGACATGGCCATATGCAAATCAGTCTGACCCTGTGCCTCATGGGAACAGTCCAGCCCGAACTGCCAAGCCATGCCTTCCCTGGACCGGAAACAAGCTTCCTAGGACCGGTTTCTGGCATTTCAGCCGTCTTCAGCCAGGCTTGCTTGAATCCAGTGGCAAAGTGAGCAAGGGACTCACGTCTGAGCATACCCTGCCAACTTATGGCGAACAAAGCGGTACAAAAGGGGGTGGTGATGGACGGAGCATCAGAACCAATCAAACACTCACACCCAGTCAACAGATCTGGGTTTGATCCATCACCGTTCTTTAGCCCACTCTGCCACCCCAGTTCAGACATGGCCATATGCAAATCAGTCTGACCCTGTGCCTCATGGGAACAGTCCAGCCCGAACTGCCAAGCCATGCCTTCCCTGGACCGGAAACAAGCTTCCTAGGACCGGTTTCTGGCATTTCAGCCGTCTTCAGCCAGGCTTGCTTGAATCCAGTGGCAAAGTGAGCAAGGGACTCACGTCTGAGCATACCCTGCCAACTTATGGCGAACAAAGCGGTACAAAAGGGGGTGGTGATGGACGGAGCATCAGAACCAATCAAACACTCACACCCAGTCAACAGATCTGGGTTTGATCCATCACCGTTCTTTAGCCCACTCTGCCACCCCAGTTCAGACATGGCCATATGCAAATCAGTCTGACCCTGTGCCTCATGGGAACAGTCCAGCCCGAACTGCCAAGCCATGCCTTCCCTGGACCGGAAACAAGCTTCCTAGGACCGGTTTCTGGCATTTCAGCCGTCTTCAGCCAGGCTTGCTTGAATCCAGTGGCAAAGTGAGCAAGGGACTCACGTCTGAGCATACCCTGCCAACTTATGGCGAACAAAGCGGTACAAAAGGGGGTGGTGATGGACGGAGCATCAGAACCAATCAAACACTCACACCCAGTCAACAGATCTGGGTTTGATCCATCACCGTTCTTTAGCCCACTCTGCCACCCCAGTTCAGACATGGCCATATGCAAATCAGTCTGACCCTGTGCCTCATGGGAACAGTCCAGCCCGAACTGCCAAGCCATGCCTTCCCTGGACCGGAAACAAGCTTCCTAGGACCGGTTTCTGGCATTTCAGCCGTCTTCAGCCAGGCTTGCTTGAATCCAGTGGCAAAGTGAGCAAGGGACTCACGTCTGAGCATACCCTGCCAACTTATGGCGAACAAAGCGGTACAAAAGGGGGTGGTGATGGACGGAGCATCAGAACCAATCAAACACTCACACCCAGTCAACAGATCTGGGTTTGATCCATCACCGTTCTTTAGCCCACTCTGCCACCCCAGTTCAGACATGGCCATATGCAAATCAGTCTGACCCTGTGCCTCATGGGAACAGTCCAGCCCGAACTGCCAAGCCATGCCTTCCCTGGACCGGAAACAAGCTTCCTAGGACCGGTTTCTGGCATTTCAGCCGTCTTCAGCCAGGCTTGCTTGAATCCAGTGGCAAAGTGAGCAAGGGACTCACGTCTGAGCATACCCTGCCAACTTATGGCGAACAAAGCGGTACAAAAGGGGGTGGTGATGGACGGAGCATCAGAACCAATCAAACACTCACACCCAGTCAACAGATCTGGGTTTGATCCATCACCGTTCTTTAGCCCACTCTGCCACCCCAGTTCAGACATGGCCATATGCAAATCAGTCTGACCCTGTGCCTCATGGGAACAGTCCAGCCCGAACTGCCAAGCCATGCCTTCCCTGGACCGGAAACAAGCTTCCTAGGACCGGTTTCTGGCATTTCAGCCGTCTTCAGCCAGGCTTGCTTGAATCCAGTGGCAAAGTGAGCAAGGGACTCACGTCTGAGCATACCCTGCCAACTTATGGCGAACAAAGCGGTACAAAAGGGGGTGGTGATGGACGGAGCATCAGAACCAATCAAACACTCACACCCAGTCAACAGATCTGGGTTTGATCCATCACCGTTCTTTAGCCCACTCTGCCACCCCAGTTCAGACATGGCCATATGCAAATCAGTCTGACCCTGTGCCTCATGGGAACAGTCCAGCCCGAACTGCCAAGCCATGCCTTCCCTGGACCGGAAACAAGCTTCCTAGGACCGGTTTCTGGCATTTCAGCCGTCTTCAGCCAGGCTTGCTTGAATCCAGTGGCAAAGTGAGCAAGGGACTCACGTCTGAGCATACCCTGCCAACTTATGGCGAACAAAGCGGTACAAAAGGGGGTGGTGATGGACGGAGCATCAGAACCAATCAAACACTCACACCCAGTCAACAGATCTGGGTTTGATCCATCACCGTTCTTTAGCCCACTCTGCCACCCCAGTTCAGACATGGCCATATGCAAATCAGTCTGACCCTGTGCCTCATGGGAACAGTCCAGCCCGAACTGCCAAGCCATGCCTTCCCTGGACCGGAAACAAGCTTCCTAGGACCGGTTTCTGGCATTTCAGCCGTCTTCAGCCAGGCTTGCTTGAATCCAGTGGCAAAGTGAGCAAGGGACTCACGTCTGAGCATACCCTGCCAACTTATGGCGAACAAAGCGGTACAAAAGGGGGTGGTGATGGACGGAGCATCAGAACCAATCAAACACTCACACCCAGTCAACAGATCTGGGTTTGATCCATCACCGTTCTTTAGCCCACTCTGCCACCCCAGTTCAGACATGGCCATATGCAAATCAGTCTGACCCTGTGCCTCATGGGAACAGTCCAGCCCGAACTGCCAAGCCATGCCTTCCCTGGACCGGAAACAAGCTTCCTAGGACCGGTTTCTGGCATTTCAGCCGTCTTCAGCCAGGCTTGCTTGAATCCAGTGGCAAAGTGAGCAAGGGACTCACGTCTGAGCATACCCTGCCAACTTATGGCGAACAAAGCGGTACAAAAGGGGGTGGTGATGGACGGAGCATCAGAACCAATCAAACACTCACACCCAGTCAACAGATCTGGGTTTGATCCATCACCGTTCTTTAGCCCACTCTGCCACCCCAGTTCAGACATGGCCATATGCAAATCAGTCTGACCCTGTGCCTCATGGGAACAGTCCAGCCCGAACTGCCAAGCCATGCCTTCCCTGGACCGGAAACAAGCTTCCTAGGACCGGTTTCTGGCATTTCAGCCGTCTTCAGCCAGGCTTGCTTGAATCCAGTGGCAAAGTGAGCAAGGGACTCACGTCTGAGCATACCCTGCCAACTTATGGCGAACAAAGCGGTACAAAAGGGGGTGGTGATGGACGGAGCATCAGAACCAATCAAACACTCACACCCAGTCAACAGATCTGGGTTTGATCCATCACCGTTCTTTAGCCCACTCTGCCACCCCAGTTCAGACATGGCCATATGCAAATCAGTCTGACCCTGTGCCTCATGGGAACAGTCCAGCCCGAACTGCCAAGCCATGCCTTCCCTGGACCGGAAACAAGCTTCCTAGGACCGGTTTCTGGCATTTCAGCCGTCTTCAGCCAGGCTTGCTTGAATCCAGTGGCAAAGTGAGCAAGGGACTCACGTCTGAGCATACCCTGCCAACTTATGGCGAACAAAGCGGTACAAAAGGGGGTGGTGATGGACGGAGCATCAGAACCAATCAAACACTCACACCCAGTCAACAGATCTGGGTTTGATCCATCACCGTTCTTTAGCCCACTCTGCCACCCCAGTTCAGACATGGCCATATGCAAATCAGTCTGACCCTGTGCCTCATGGGAACAGTCCAGCCCGAACTGCCAAGCCATGCCTTCCCTGGACCGGAAACAAGCTTCCTAGGACCGGTTTCTGGCATTTCAGCCGTCTTCAGCCAGGCTTGCTTGAATCCAGTGGCAAAGTGAGCAAGGGACTCACGTCTGAGCATACCCTGCCAACTTATGGCGAACAAAGCGGTACAAAAGGGGGTGGTGATGGACGGAGCATCAGAACCAATCAAACACTCACACCCAGTCAACAGATCTGGGTTTGATCCATCACCGTTCTTTAGCCCACTCTGCCACCCCAGTTCAGACATGGCCATATGCAAATCAGTCTGACCCTGTGCCTCATGGGAACAGTCCAGCCCGAACTGCCAAGCCATGCCTTCCCTGGACCGGAAACAAGCTTCCTAGGACCGGTTTCTGGCATTTCAGCCGTCTTCAGCCAGGCTTGCTTGAATCCAGTGGCAAAGTGAGCAAGGGACTCACGTCTGAGCATACCCTGCCAACTTATGGCGAACAAAGCGGTACAAAAGGGGGTGGTGATGGACGGACTGTTCCCATGGGGCACAGGGTCAAGACTGATTTGCATATGGCTGGGTTCAAACTGGAATGGCATGGTGAGCAAAAAAACGATGGATTTAGGCCCAGATCTCTGTACTGGGGTGAATGTATGACATTGTTCTGCATTCTGTCCATCAATTGTTATTTTTGCATTTGTCACCCCGAGTGGGAAGGGTATGCTCAGACGTGAGTCCCTTGCTCTCCATGCCACTGGAATCAGGCTATCCTGGCTGATGAGGGCTGAAAGCCCGAAACCGGTCCTAGGATGCTTGTTTCCAGTCCAGGGAGGACCTGGCTTGGCAGTTCGGGCTGGACTGTTCCCATGGGGCACAGGGTCAAGACTGATTTGCATATGGCTGGGTTCAAACTGGAATGGCATGGTGAGCAAAAAAACGATGGATTTAGGCCCAGATCTCTGTACTGGGGTGAATGTATGACATTGTTCTGCATTCTGTCCATCAATTGTTATTTTTGCATTTGTCACCCCGAGTGGGAAGGGTATGCTCAGACGTGAGTCCCTTGCTCTCCATGCCACTGGAATCAGGCTATCCTGGCTGATGAGGGCTGAAAGCCCGAAACCGGTCCTAGGATGCTTGTTTCCAGTCCAGGGAGGACCTGGCTTGGCAGTTCGGGCTGGACTGTTCCCATGGGGCACAGGGTCAAGACTGATTTGCATATGGCTGGGTTCAAACTGGAATGGCATGGTGAGCAAAAAAACGATGGATTTAGGCCCAGATCTCTGTACTGGGGTGAATGTATGACATTGTTCTGCATTCTGTCCATCAATTGTTATTTTTGCATTTGTCACCCCGAGTGGGAAGGGTATGCTCAGACGTGAGTCCCTTGCTCTCCATGCCACTGGAATCAGGCTATCCTGGCTGATGAGGGCTGAAAGCCCGAAACCGGTCCTAGGATGCTTGTTTCCAGTCCAGGGAGGACCTGGCTTGGCAGTTCGGGCTGGACTGTTCCCATGGGGCACAGGGTCAAGACTGATTTGCATATGGCTGGGTTCAAACTGGAATGGCATGGTGAGCAAAAAAACGATGGATTTAGGCCCAGATCTCTGTACTGGGGTGAATGTATGACATTGTTCTGCATTCTGTCCATCAATTGTTATTTTTGCATTTGTCACCCCGAGTGGGAAGGGTATGCTCAGACGTGAGTCCCTTGCTCTCCATGCCACTGGAATCAGGCTATCCTGGCTGATGAGGGCTGAAAGCCCGAAACCGGTCCTAGGATGCTTGTTTCCAGTCCAGGGAGGACCTGGCTTGGCAGTTCGGGCTGGACTGTTCCCATGGGGCACAGGGTCAAGACTGATTTGCATATGGCTGGGTTCAAACTGGAATGGCATGGTGAGCAAAAAAACGATGGATTTAGGCCCAGATCTCTGTACTGGGGTGAATGTATGACATTGTTCTGCATTCTGTCCATCAATTGTTATTTTTGCATTTGTCACCCCGAGTGGGAAGGGTATGCTCAGACGTGAGTCCCTTGCTCTCCATGCCACTGGAATCAGGCTATCCTGGCTGATGAGGGCTGAAAGCCCGAAACCGGTCCTAGGATGCTTGTTTCCAGTCCAGGGAGGACCTGGCTTGGCAGTTCGGGCTGGACTGTTCCCATGGGGCACAGGGTCAAGACTGATTTGCATATGGCTGGGTTCAAACTGGAATGGCATGGTGAGCAAAAAAACGATGGATTTAGGCCCAGATCTCTGTACTGGGGTGAATGTATGACATTGTTCTGCATTCTGTCCATCAATTGTTATTTTTGCATTTGTCACCCCGAGTGGGAAGGGTATGCTCAGACGTGAGTCCCTTGCTCTCCATGCCACTGGAATCAGGCTATCCTGGCTGATGAGGGCTGAAAGCCCGAAACCGGTCCTAGGATGCTTGTTTCCAGTCCAGGGAGGACCTGGCTTGGCAGTTCGGGCTGGACTGTTCCCATGGGGCACAGGGTCAAGACTGATTTGCATATGGCTGGGTTCAAACTGGAATGGCATGGTGAGCAAAAAAACGATGGATTTAGGCCCAGATCTCTGTACTGGGGTGAATGTATGACATTGTTCTGCATTCTGTCCATCAATTGTTATTTTTGCATTTGTCACCCCGAGTGGGAAGGGTATGCTCAGACGTGAGTCCCTTGCTCTCCATGCCACTGGAATCAGGCTATCCTGGCTGATGAGGGCTGAAAGCCCGAAACCGGTCCTAGGATGCTTGTTTCCAGTCCAGGGAGGACCTGGCTTGGCAGTTCGGGCTGGACTGTTCCCATGGGGCACAGGGTCAAGACTGATTTGCATATGGCTGGGTTCAAACTGGAATGGCATGGTGAGCAAAAAAACGATGGATTTAGGCCCAGATCTCTGTACTGGGGTGAATGTATGACATTGTTCTGCATTCTGTCCATCAATTGTTATTTTTGCATTTGTCACCCCGAGTGGGAAGGGTATGCTCAGACGTGAGTCCCTTGCTCTCCATGCCACTGGAATCAGGCTATCCTGGCTGATGAGGGCTGAAAGCCCGAAACCGGTCCTAGGATGCTTGTTTCCAGTCCAGGGAGGACCTGGCTTGGCAGTTCGGGCTGGACTGTTCCCATGGGGCACAGGGTCAAGACTGATTTGCATATGGCTGGGTTCAAACTGGAATGGCATGGTGAGCAAAAAAACGATGGATTTAGGCCCAGATCTCTGTACTGGGGTGAATGTATGACATTGTTCTGCATTCTGTCCATCAATTGTTATTTTTGCATTTGTCACCCCGAGTGGGAAGGGTATGCTCAGACGTGAGTCCCTTGCTCTCCATGCCACTGGAATCAGGCTATCCTGGCTGATGAGGGCTGAAAGCCCGAAACCGGTCCTAGGATGCTTGTTTCCAGTCCAGGGAGGACCTGGCTTGGCAGTTCGGGCTGGACTGTTCCCATGGGGCACAGGGTCAAGACTGATTTGCATATGGCTGGGTTCAAACTGGAATGGCATGGTGAGCAAAAAAACGATGGATTTAGGCCCAGATCTCTGTACTGGGGTGAATGTATGACATTGTTCTGCATTCTGTCCATCAATTGTTATTTTTGCATTTGTCACCCCGAGTGGGAAGGGTATGCTCAGACGTGAGTCCCTTGCTCTCCATGCCACTGGAATCAGGCTATCCTGGCTGATGAGGGCTGAAAGCCCGAAACCGGTCCTAGGATGCTTGTTTCCAGTCCAGGGAGGACCTGGCTTGGCAGTTCGGGCTGGACTGTTCCCATGGGGCACAGGGTCAAGACTGATTTGCATATGGCTGGGTTCAAACTGGAATGGCATGGTGAGCAAAAAAACGATGGATTTAGGCCCAGATCTCTGTACTGGGGTGAATGTATGACATTGTTCTGCATTCTGTCCATCAATTGTTATTTTTGCATATGATTGTGCAACAGTCTAAACTGAAGGTGTTAGCTAAGGGGAGGTTCTTTATGGACTTACAAGAAGCCCAGATGTTCCTTGAGGGTCTTGCTACATAGTCTCTAGGTAAACGAATGTGGGAGGGGGAGGGATGGGGAGGGATGGGGAGAGTGGGGGGGAGAGAAAGGAAAAAATGATTTTCTTTTTCTTTTTTTATTTATTTATTTTTTCTCCTTTTTTTCCCCTCTCTCTCGTTTCTCTTCTCTCTCCCTTTCGGGCTCTAGTTGGGACAGGAAAGCACATAAGGATGCAACAAGATGGCATTCATTCACAAGGGCAAGGCACAAAGAGGGACGGAAGTGGGCCAAGGGAGGTTACCGTCCTCTTTAGGGGGGGAGAGGAGGGTTGGGGGGTGGCACATGGTGGTGTCACAGGGGAGAAAAAGAGAGTTCATATATTATGGAATTGTTTGACCAATTAGCATTACAGAAGGGAATGGAACATTTAGGAATGGTTAGCGGTAGCAATCCGCCTAGTTGTGTTTTTTTTTTTTTTTGGGCTGTTGGCACTTTAAATATTATAGTGCTAAGTTTAACGAACTATGAAAATTGCGTATTTGCACATAAGGTGTTTATTCCTTCTTATTCTAACTGCTATGTTTGCACAATTGTTTGGATTAACTGTTTGGATTAACTGATTATTTGCTGCTATTTGGATTATCGAAGTACTGTTTTTTGCATATTTGCACTACTAATGGGAGATGAGTAATACACTTAAGTTTGTTTTTCCTCCCTATTTTAACTATTATGTTTGCATAAATGCTCAGATTCGCGTATTTGCACATCTATTGAGGGATAAGTAATACATTGAAGTTTGTCTCTTTTAATACAAATGGTCTGAATAACCCCCGTAAAAAAATTGCTATTGAGGGTCGGCTAAAGAACCTGAACCCAGATGTTATTTTCTTACAAGAAACCCATCATAAAACCCAGACTGAATCTGATAAAATTTTTAAGGGCTGGGCTGGCCATAAAATCTCCTCTATAGCTGGTCTCGCATAGAGAGGGGTTTGCATTCTAATAGGAAGGCATGCAAGCTTTATTTTGGAAGGTACACTCTCCGACCCTAGTGGCAGATGGGCACTTCTACATGGTAAATTTAACCATGTAGATATAATCTTAGCTACAATTTACGCTCCAGTTATAGACGACCCTCATCCACAGAGCTGAGTTGAAGCAAGCACTAACATGACTACCTGGGCAAATAATATGTGGTGGGGATTTCAACTTTTTACAGAACCCTTTAGTTGATTCTTCAAAAAAAGATAGGCGCCAGAATAAACCCCAAGTGGCTATCGCTTTACAGAGTTGCAAGTTAGATCTCAATGTTGTTGACTACTGGCGATCATCTAATACGCTGGGACGTGTTTATTCTTGCTACTCAGCAAAATACAATTCAGCATCTAGGTTAGACTTTTTTTAACATCACATGGGTTAGAGGTACACAAATATGTTCATTTAATAAAGGCATTTTCCGACCATGCAGCAATTTCTATGGAGTTAAATGTTGGAAGGCAAGAATTTAAACCACCCATGAGATGGTATTTTAATAAGCATAACCTATTGGATACACAATGGTGCGCAGATATTGAGGAAGAGATCTGTGAGTTCTTTGAAAGGAATAGAGGTACAGCTCCACTTAACGTGACCTGGGATGCCTTTAAGGCCACCTTGCGTGGAATAATTAAATCTAAAGAAATCCCAAAGCAGAAGGCAAGAAGGGAGGTTAAGTTAAACCTACAAGTAAATCTGACACAGGCAACTCAAGAACACTACAGGACAAGATCTCTTCACTCTGGGCAAAAACTTCTGGAGGCAAAGAATAAAATGAAAGATTATTATTACGACCTGGGTAATGTTAACAGCAATCTTCATGCCCAGAGGATATATGAGGAGAGCGAATATACAGGTAAACTTTTAGCCTGGCAAGCTAAAGAAAATCAAGTACGCAATAGGATTGAGAGATTAATGAACCCTGCCACTAATGTTCAGGTAAAAACTACAGCTTCCATTGGTGAGATTTTTTTAAATCACTATAAGGAAGTGTATCAAGCTACTGATCCCGGCTGCACGTGAAACTATTTCTGCATTTTTAGAGCCACCCACAATTCCTAAATTAGCCCACGAAGATAAAAATTTCTTGATCAAAGACTTTACAAGGTTAGAACTAGATGAGGTGATCTCTTCCCTACCAAATGGTAAGGCAAATGGGGATGATGGACTCCCCGCCAAATTCTTAAAAAAATTTGAGGAGACTTTGCGCAAAAAACTCCTCCTTTTGGCTAATTATTTATTACAAGGGTGGTCCCCCCCAGAAAGCTTTCATTCAGCAGTTGTGGTCAGTATTTTAAAAAAAGGAAAGGACAAGGAAAATTCAAACTCGTATAGGCCCATAAGCCTTTTAAATATAGATTATAAGATTTTTATGAAACTTTTAACGATCCGGCTGAATAAAATAATAGGGCCTCTTATAGGCCCGGATCAGTGTGGTTTCATAACAGGAAGACACCTCCATACAAATACAAGATTTTTACTTGAGGCACTGGATTATTTACATATTATTAAGGTGAAAGCACAAATTTGGCTCCTAGATGCTGAAAAAGCTGTCGATCTGGTGTCCTGGGACTGTCTTTTTGCTATTTTGCACAGTTTTGATTTTCGGCAGGCTTTTATCTCTCTTTTAAAACAACTTTATATTAACTCTAGGGCACACATCATTATCAATAATTGCAATGTCGGGACATGCCATGTTAGCAGAGGTACACGGCAAGGGTGTCCCTTGTCGCCAATTTTATTTGCCCTTTTTATTGAACCTCTAGCCATTGCAATTAGGGGCATAATGTCCGTTACAGCACCAGTAGTCGGAATGACAAATATTAAACTTTATGCAGATGACATTGCCCTTTTTTTAGATTCAAAGCCTGCAATTCAAGTAAAAATTTTAAAAATCTTTTCTGATTTTCAAAAATTGGGAGGCTACAAGATAAATGTTAATAAGACTGAAACAATTTTACTTAATTGCACTGTTGACACTTTATTGCCGGAATTTAGGCAGAACTATAACTTATGCCCAAAGAGATATCTGGGAATATTTATCTCGGATAACTTGGAAGATCTATATTCCTTAAATTATATACCTCTGTTAAAAAAGGTTGGGGCCTACCTCGATCGTTGGAATTCACTGCCACTTTCCATAATGGGCCGGGTTGCTTTAATACGTATGTCAATTCTACCTCTTTTTAATTTTCTTTTTAGCGCTGCCCCTTGTCCAATCCAGGTTTCCTTTTTTTAAAAAGTGGATGCTTTGTTTTCCTCTTTTCTTTGGACTAAAAAAATTCCAAGATTGTCACTTTATATCTTCCAACAACGCAAGGAGGACTGTCCCTCCCAAATATTAGAGATTATTATTTTGCCACTTTTGCACACCACAGCTTTAGATTTTTTTTCCTAAATGACTATATGGCAGATAATTTTTTTATGAAGAGGATGCTGCTGGAATCTAAAATAACAGACCCTGTCAGAATCACGAAATACCCAAAGAAAGTCCGCTATAAGTTTCTCCAATGGCTATTTAAAATTAAAACCCAGCTCCTGACATTTTATGGTATTTTCAATTTAAGCAGCTCAACTGTGTTAACTAATTTTAGTTTTGGCGAAGGGGGCCGCTTGGATATCAACACAGTGAGACTTTGGGGCGAGAATGGCTTTGAGATAATAGAGGACTTTCTTGTGGGAAATAGATGGAAAACATGGGAAGAAGTTTTTAGACAAATTCATCACTCGAGCACAATCCTGCAATGGTCTTTTCGTACGCTACATGCGGAGCTTAGACAATGCGATATAGCTAATTTCTTTTATAAAAGAGATGTATCAACAACATTAAACAACCCCTCATTAAAGAAAATTAGTATGTGGATTAAAGTATTAAAAGAGGATAATACAATCGAGGTATTTACTAAAGTCAGAGATAGGTGGAAAAAGAGGGAAGACTTTGAAATTAGCAAACCGACATGGGATAAAATTAATAAATTTAATAAAAAAATCTTCCGCGGTGCGAACTTTCAACGTATGCAATTTTATAGTAAATGACTTATTTATAGAACTCCCACATTTCTCCACAAAATCTACCCCCTGGTTGAAGATAAGTGCTTTCAATGCGTAGAGAAGGTTACCTGGAGTCACATTATTTGGGAATGCCCAAAAATAATGGAATTATGGGAAGAAATAGGAAACTATCTCTCTATTTCGATCAAAGCCAATATCCTGATCGATATATCAATAGCAGTTTTAGGCTGCTCTCCGAGCCCTACTCCACACGATGAGGCTTTGTTTATCGCATCATTAATAGCTAGATCCCTAATCCTACAATTATGGAAATCAGAGAAAGCTCCAACTTTTCAAGCATGGAAAGCTAAACTACTGCGGATCCAGGGTAGGGAAAGAAAATATGCATTAAGAGCAGGAGCACTTAGGAACTATCACAAGCACTGGAGCACGTTTGATAACTAAATGGATTGTCACTCTCTGTTATGAGAATGGCATTTTGCATTCAATATGTTCAGACAGGGTTTATATGTGGTGAAACACTCAGCAGAATCCTTTTTCTTCTACTCACTTATCTCACTATGCACTTTAGTCACTAAAATGGCTGCTAATGTCTAATGTACTGCCTATGTCGTATTTATATTGCTGCTATGCTACACTGAATCAATTACAATGCACGTATTTATATTTTTTGCATTCCTAATTCTTGATGTTAATCTTTACGCTTGTTGAGCCTTGTATTGTTTTTTTTGTACCTTTGAACTCTCAATAAAAATATAATAAAAAAAAAAAAAAAAAGAATACCGGTAGCAAAGGGGCAGATTTTGTGACTCTGCCCATTTGCGACCGTTTTTTTCGTTGATGCATGTGGCCCATAGTTAGCTAGTGTGGCTACAATTTACCATTTCTCTTCCCTCTTCTGAAAACTGCATCATTCCATATCGTTATTGCCTTGCTTCAGTATTTTATTCCAGACCGTTTTATGCACCACATTATTATTTGGTGCTCCATGTTAGAAATACCTCAGGGGTCTAACTCAATCAAAAAGGAGAAATAGGACGAAAGAGACAAGCTATAAAGGGTGGAAGAAGAAAATATTTAGTTCACTTTAGAATATTCCTGGAGTGATGGAAAAAAGCTGTTCCTTAGTTTAACAAGGTATTGTCGAATTCCTTGAAGCAGATTTTTTTTGTCTTTTGTGTGCAGCTGAGACAAAGCCATTGGCTCAGTACAAGGAGCCCTTTGGTGATTCATGCAGAGTTCAGTGGCTAGAGCAATGTTCTCTGCACGAAAGCATAGCTGACCTGAAAAATATATGCCTCTTTCTGTATAGCCTGCACTCAGTGGGGCATTTATAAAACGCAGTGCATCATTAATCATCTTTATTCTGTTCATTGTTTCCCATGCAAGTAATGCAAGTGGGAGAACTGCGAGTCCTGTTCTCATTCTTTTATGAAAGTCCAGAACATACAACAGAAAGACATTTTTTAATGAGACAAGCAAGAAAAGCTGCAGAGCACCAAAGTCTATTCAACAGTAAAAGTAGTACCACATTCACATTTATATGGACAAGGGGTATGGTTGATGGGCAACATGGGCTGTAACTAAAGTGTTCAACGTCTATTCATATGTGGCTGGCAGACTAATGACTATAAGCAACCACCTTGAAAAATATTGTTATTACTGGGCAGATGGTTATATATGAACTGCCTCAGTTACGATATAATGAGGTACAGCCGGGGGAAAGTGGCCTGCCCCAGGCACAAGAATTGGCATTTGTTATACCTCTGGTGGTAATTATCACTGAAGTAGTTGGTGCGCTGAGTTCTGAGAGCAAAAAGTATCTAAGTAAAATCTGGATCTGCATAAGACTTTCACCAAAGTGAGAAACTTAACACCAAAGTGAAGACGAGAAACCTGTATCTAGTGACTGAATTAATAGAAGCACAATCAAAAATAGGACTTGTAATTTTGCATGCAGCATTTTGAAGAAAAGCATGAATACTATAGTGTAGCATGTGTTTTGCTGCATTCAATAAAGGGGTGATGAGACATTCATATCACGAGTAAAAGGCATGATAAATGTATTTATTTTAAACTTCTTTAAAAATTATTTTTATATATCACATCCTTTACTACGAAGGTAAAGAGGTCATTGTACAATTTGCATACAATTTCATTTATAGATTTATGCAGTGGTTAACTTGTGTCAGTGGGTGCTGGTGATTCTCATTGATAAAGCTGAAAATGTTTACGCAAATTTCACCACTTAATAATATAGAATAACCACTTAATAATATAGAAACGCGCTAAATACTAAACCTGGAAATGTATAAGTTAAATATTAGAGAAAAGTAAATGTGAACAGTTTGCTGTTTAGTTCTGCTGAAAGCTTTCATTTCTATCATTCTCCACTTGCAAGACCACATTATTTAATTATTTTGCTCTATCTCTTTGAGAAAATAAATGCATTTCATAAAATAGTGATTTAACATTATAATCGTACTCTAGGACTTGACTTTTCGTGAAATCAGGCACATGCATTAACCATTTTTCGACTGCAAACGGTGTGATTCACAAAAATCAGCAGTTTGCGCCCGCAAAAGGGGCTTCTGCGATGCATCAACCTGTCAGCCTCTCGCAATTTAAGAATTCGCAAATTATTGAGATTTCTTAAATTGCAATTGCATTTAAGGAATTGCAAATTGCGATTCCTTAAATGCAATGCATGATGGAATTGCACATTGCGATTTCCCTAATAGGGGACTCAAATTACCATAAATTTGTACTTGATGGTAATTTGCAAAAACTTTGGGCATTTTTCTAAGTTGTAGGTTACACACACACATGTCATTGGGGCATGTGTGTGCGCAACATGTGTGCACAGATCAATTTCAGGGATGCAACAGGGTGTCCTTTTGACACTCTTGCACCCTTGAAATTGCATGCGCAATATGCGAGTACCTATTGGTACTTGCAAATTGTGCATGCAATATTCCATTCATTCCTATGGGCTCATAATTAAGGAATGTTTGGGAATTTTATAGCGATTCCTACATGCATAGGCTTTTGCAATTCCTTAATTGCAATTCCTTAATAATTGCAAATAAGGAATCGCAAAAGTCTACATTGATGCATGTGCCTGTATATGACACTTTAATGCACTTAGATTGTTTCCCTTGCCGCAGATGCATGGGGAACACGTGCATTAATGAAAAGAAAATGCTTACAGTAGCTTAAATTTCGTGATTTAACCAGGACATACCAGAATGCAAATGTTTCATTTCATAGAACAGCTGAGTGTTATAAGGTGAGAAACCAGACAACTAATAGAGTAGGCTTGCAAAAGGTTCTCGTTAGAACGTTCGTGGGTGTAACTTTTTGTAATGCGTTGTAGCCATTTCTAACTGACTTCATGCTGGTGTGAACGTTACTGTTGGAATCGAGGGCAAAGACGACGGACCATCGGAAAACCTCTCATCATTGGACGATGATGATGACATTGACTTGTTTTTGCAACATGTTTAGCTGCTTTCTATATTGTCCGTGTTCCTAGTTAGAGACACTGAGGACTTTTCCATGCATTCCTGCCCTGCCATGCCCCTTGGCACTTTGCTGTGCTAGCCCAACTCTCCATAAACTGTTGCTTATGGTGATTTCTTTGTTTTCCTTACGTTTTTTGAGGAGATTTTCTATATTATGCTAATTATAGCTACTGCACTTGCTTCCTTCTCTCTCTTTTAGACAGTTGCTACTGCAGTTGTCAGGAGAACTCAGCTGAGGCTCCAGAACAACCCTTTATGGGGAGTTCGCTCTACCTCTTATTAATCTGACTCTGCTTCGAAATCCGCTTGCTCCTTTCCAGAAAGAAGTCATTATGGGTTCTTGTTAGGATAGATTAGGTCCTTTAGTTTAGAATAGGGATGAAACTCTGAATGGAACACACTGTTTTTATTTCTCTAGACGATATCCTGGAAGGAGCATGCGGTTTTTATTTCTCTATGTTTGTTCTAACGAATCAATTGCTTATTATTTCTGTAATTTATGTGACACTAATTTGAATAAAAGAACAAAGATACTGACTAATCTACTAAATGGGAGAATACACTTTTAAAACTTCACCAACTCTCTTTTTAGACTAAATATCAAATGTGATTATTAATGTATTTGATGTGTAAAGTTCCAATCGAAAACAGTGGCAAAGATTTATTGTCCAAAAAAGGCATGGAATTTCTAGATTGCTTAAGTAAATTTTAAGGTGGCATCTTTTGTGGAAAGTTTTGCAAGATTTCCACACTAGCACTATCGACAATCATTTTTGGTCACAGGGGCTCTTTTTAACCTAAGGAAACATAAATCCAAATTAAAACAAAAATCTACCAGTAGCACACGATTAAAAAAAAGAACTACCAGTTGAAACATAAAAGCAAAGAAGCAACTGAAGCTGATTGATTGATAGGTGGTATAGCCTACTTAACCCACTTATGTGAGATGAAGTACACCTTTCTCATATCAATAAAATATTGGCATTAGTTTTGCAAAATAAATATTTAAGCTAAACACATGAAAATGCAGGGGATTACAGAATGCTACCATCCCACTAATTTATGTCAATGAGAGTGGTGCTTGGGCTTTTGAAATGATTTATCATCTTCCTAATGAATATAACTTTAAAATGACTGTAATATCCCTCCTACCCTCTATTGCATACATTTCCTGTGTGGTTCTGCAGGCTTAAATTCAGTCTCCAAATGTCTTGTGCACACATAATCTGATTCATAAGTATTCTCTGAAGCTAACATTTGGGCTACCATATGTATGCCCATATGTATGCCGTTGACATCCACCTATAATTAAAGCCACCCAACGATTATCAGAATGATGGAAAAACTTCCTTTCAAATGCACAAAAGAGAATGCAACTAAAAAGCTTTGTCTTTTAGGTTACAAAACAAGACCTTGCCCATTGGCTGCAGGAATCATACCAATTTCTAATGTAAACAGGGTCCTTCCTTCGGATCCTCTCAACCCCTTTCATTTTCAGAATGTCTTCTACCAGTGCATCATCTTCAAAGTCAAACTGATTCTGAATACACAGGTTGACAACATTATCTAAAAATACTTATTTCATAGCACTACCCTATGCATGATCCTGATATTACTACTCTTTGAATTAGGGAATATTGTTGGGGTTTTCTCCTGCTGTGACAACTGAAATATAATCTGTGTTGGCTTTTTGCCTAGAAAATTCTAATCACCAGTGTTCACAAACAAAGAATCCTTCTATATGTACTTGTGCAATCCATACCAGTCTGTCACTTTTGTTTTATTGAAACACATTTAACTGGGTGCTTTTTCTTGGTAGTAGTTGAATTTAAGAAAAAATCCATAAATGGTCTTAATGTAGACTGAAAAAAATGTGGTAATTCAGATGTGAATAAATCAATGCCAGGGGAGAGACCAGTGAACATCTGACTTGGAAAATAGACAGGTTTGCATTGTTATGGGTGGGAGGATAGACAAAAAGAAGTAAAGAGGCAGAATCTTTATCTCTTTTTAAGATTGACAGGCTGTGAAAGATGAAATGCAATGTCTGTGACTTCTCCATCATTCCCCGGTTCAAGTTTGCTCCCGTAAATGTCTGTGGCAAAAAAGGCAAAAAGAGTTTTCAGTTAAAGGGCACTGAAATGAATTGCTTCAAAATCATAAAGGGTGGTGATTTTGAAGGCTTGTCTCAAATACAGATGGCAGAGAGAAAATTATTTTATCATGCAGAAGGTTGCATATAGAGCTATTTTTAATATCTACTCTTCTCATTGAAGAACCAAGACCTTATGGGCCTGGCGGCGCAGGGTACACCTTAATCTCCTGAGTTCACCTGCTTTGTCGAACAGAGACACGGGACACTCCGTTAGGCGTAGAAGATAAGGTTTATTAGCTGCAGTTAAGTAAATTTGTCCCAGAAGTACACTCAGTATGTTCTTAGGAGACTGCCACTTTAATTTGTGGCGCACAATCGTTTATAACACACATATTCACAAAGAACACTCCCAATGCATCACATTCTTCTCATTGGTTAACCAATGAGAAGAATGTGAAAACAAGATATTAAGTAACTCAAATAAGTCTCTCTTCCAACTGTGTTTGTCATCCTTCCCCACAGGTTAATCAGTGGTAGTGTTTATAAGTCGACTTGCAGGAGGCAGGACACATTTGTATGCCCCGGAGGACAGTTGTGAAATAAGAGAATACAGGTAAAGAATAGCGAAGGCCAGAGGATAAGATAAAGTAAGGAAAGAATGGTGTGAACCAACAGATAGTTGAAACAGGGATCAGTCAACCAGATGAGGATTAGTGGAGTCGGCCGGACCCTGACACCAGCTTTAAACAGAGGCAGGAGGTTATTTGACACGTTGCAGTAGGAAGAGGGAAAACAACACCTCGTTCACCGTGCTGCCTGAGTGAGGGCAACACAAAATGGCGGAAAGACACAAAATGGTGGCTAAATAAGAACGGGATCGGAAAACTGAATTACCTCATCCTCCGGAAAGGATGTGACTCATTATAGAACTTGTTTCCATATTCATTATTCTCTTGGTGGAAAGTATTTGTGGCATGCGACTATCTAAGATATCTATGCATTGTGCATACTTTGGGTTATTCCTGGGAAAACATTGTCCTTCACTCCTACATTTCCCTTAAATAATTATTCATGTTGGCTTGAGGGATCAAGGGCATGATGGAGGAAGTACAAACCTTGCATGAGAAGTGGTAAATTGATGGGAAGTTTCAGTTGGGTGAGCCACGGCCAAGGAGACATTCTCTCATACAATCTAGACTAAACATTAACTCCTTGATGCAACATCTCCTCCTCACATACCTTTTTTATAAGTGATGGGATAGAGCCTGGGATACACAATAGTACTGCCTCTTAAAATGTCAGAAGTGTTAAAGGATACATTATAAATAACATTGTGAGAAACTTTACCAAAATCCCCTTGCTAACCCTTCTTAAATTCTTTGCCCTCCCCTATAGATAAAAATAGTGAGAAGCGCTACAAATCAAAGTGGGGTTAGCCTACAAAGGCTGGGATTAATTCCATGCAAGACCAGAAAGAATTGAAATGATAAAAAATGCAGCTCTCTGATGAGCCATTGATGTATTGACCTTAAGGTCTTTACCCTCTGTGTTATGCTTATGCATTGGTGCATTGAATATCACTACAGGTGGTGAGTGTAAACCTCATGACGCCGACATGTCCTTAAATGAGGATTGAAAGCGGCTTGTGATTCAACCAGAAACATGCATAGGATTCTCAATCTACCACATATGCTGTGTTTTGAAGAAGAAAATCTCAATTAACAAATTTTTCTTATTTTTGCTTTTTCCATTATAAAGCTGTATCATTTTTTATTGGCAAGTTCAGCATCACTGTTTCATCGCCAAAATGCATCCCTCTTAACTTAAATAATGCTTTTATGGTAATGTCTTTTGTAATAACTTTCATATTTTTTAACTTCACTCCACTCCTGTTTCCTGAACCTGTTTTTGTTGGCTTTAGAACTCTGTGCACGTTACCACTGCTAGCCAGTGCTAAAGTGCTTGCGAACATTACATTTTAAATATGGTAACTTTGGTTTAGATCCAATTGGCACATTTAATGTTCTTGTAATTCCCTAGCAAAATGGTAGTAGATGTACCCAGGGTTTGTAAATTAAATGCAATTAGTTGGCCTGCAGCACTTATTGTGCCACCCACTTAAGGAGCATTTTAAACAGGTCTCAGGCCTGCCTTTGCAGCCTGTGTGTGCAGTTTTAAACTGCCATTTCAAACTGGTAAAATAAACTGTTTGCCAGACTAAGACTTCCTTTTTAAAACCACCTTAGGTTAGGCCCTAAACAGCCCAAATTTCAGGGTGCATTTTATTAAAAATGTTGGACATGTTTTTTTAAGTTTTTCATTTTTGTTCGTTTGAGTACTTTATTGTGGTCATAAGCCAGAAAAGTCACAATTCAATAATACAGCACTTCAATAAATAACACATTAGTTATAAATAGATCATTAAAATATACTTGCAGGTACACAAGACCAAACATATGATTAAAAAAAACAGAAAAGTAAAATACCCGTTAAGGAGATTATTTACTAAAAGTAATCATATAAAGAATAAAAAGTGTTTGTGAATTCAATGTCACTTAAGAGACATACACAAGTTAAAGAAAGACATGCTTCTTAGGGCAAAAACATGAGAGATCCAAATCAATTGTAGTTAATGTACAGGAATTTTCAATAAGGATGCTTCAGATGAAAGTGCTAGTGACAAGCTACTTAAACTTGGGTTTAATTTGAGTGGCATCTGTCAATCGCCGCTGTTTTGGGTACAGCTGATTGGGAAAGATCCCAACCGTTTGGGGCACAGATGACCCCCGCGGGGGCCCTCAACGGTGCCCCCAAAGCCAGTCTCTGCCTGCCTTTTTGCGGTGGAGAATCCACTGCAAAAAGAAAGGCAGGGAGGCCCATCGTAATCACTACGGCGGTGCCTGCACAGCACTGCCGCAATGAATGCCTGGTTCTGGGTTGCACAATGTGGGCAGAAAAGGACTGCCTTGTGCAACCATGGCGGTTGGTCTTTCTGACCAACGCAGAACAATAGTGATGCGCACCGCCATCCTAATATGGCGGTGAGTAAATCACCTTTTGATGGCGGGCAGATCGCCACCGCCGAGCCGGCGGTGGTGATCCGCCCACCATCGTAATCAGCCCCTACGAGATAAAATGCCCCAGGTCTTGGTGATTGATCAATTTCATCTCCTCTTGTTCCCAATAAAGGGAATTCAACTTTTTGGCAGAGGAGGATGTGATGGTAGTTGGGTCTAGCCACAATTCTGACAGGCCTAGGGAATAGAGGGTCTGTTTCACATTTTCTAGCCACAAAAAAAGTAGTCCTCGTTTTTGTCTATCCAACCTGTATCTTAGGCCTGCCCCATAGTGTGACAGCTCAGGAGTGTACCAAATGTGTAGCCAATATAGCAGGGGTTTGAGGCACATGAGGATAGAAATTGAGTGAATACCTAGGGCTTGTGTTAAAATCAAAGGGGTGCTTTGGAGTAGTTAAAAGTGTCATTCTCGAGAGCTACCCCAATGCATCTGTGTTGACATGGCCCCAAAGGTTTGCGCCATATGATGCAGAAGCTACTGTTTTGCCTCTTCACACCTCTAGGAGGGGGGATATGGGATGAAAGGAGGTCTTGCTTGCAAATCGCGAGATAGTAGCTGCCCTTTAATTCAAGGTAAGCCTACTTTTTGTGATTTGGCTAACCCATGAATTGGAACTGGGTGACGGAATCTCAAGGTAGTCTAAATTGAGTACCCTTTGCAGCTCTGATCCATTGAGTTATAGCACCTCTCTGAATTCCATGTGTGGGTGTATTGCCATGAACTTCTATTTATTTATGTTAATATGCAGGCTGTAGTTAGAACAGAATGACTTAATCCTTAGGAGGAGAGTCTCTATACCTTTTGGAGCTTTTGAGATAAACTGTGTGTTGTCCGCAAACAGAACAGCTGCTATTTATGTGCCCCCGAGTACCAAGAAATCATTGTCGCAGTCCATGAGGTAATCAACACAGCTGTTGATAAAAAGAAGAAATAGTGTTGGGGCAAGAGTACAGCCTTGCCTCACTCATTATAAAGTGATCGGTTGATTCCCCATCAGCTCTTTGACAAATTTGTGCAAAGTTATTGCAATGAAGGTGAACAATGATGTCGTCAAGAGGACCAGAAAGCCCTAAATCTCGGAATGTGCACCAAAATGTATCTCTAGAGATCCTATCAAAAGCCGCTTTGAGGTCGAAAAAAGCGATGTATAAGTTTTACATGTCCTGGTAGAAAAAAGCTCCTACATTTGTTTTCCACTAATGAAGGCCTAGTTCTCCCAAAGGATAGCATTGGGCTACCTTATTACAATTATTGTGATAACTTTTGCATGGGAGCAGATAACAATTTCATGTTTGGTGTCTGACCAGAAATGCCATGTTTGGTGTCTGGTGGAATTGTAATTTAAAACCCTCTTTAATGATAACGTCAGATTTCAAGCCACAGTTCAGAAAATGTCACTTTTAGAAAAAAAATATATCTTGTTCTAACAATTGTGGTGCTTGCAGACTGTTCCTGGGTCACATGACTAGGTGTAGTTGGCAGCTGGCCTTTGTATATTCCTGCCAGACAACTTCACAATAGAGGGTCCGGGTGTTGCCAGGATGATCATCTTGGCTTAATCGGGGCAGAGCTGTCACCTACCACACTTGCACTTCAAAGGCACTGACCCAGCTCACACACAAAGATATTCACACTAGTCTCTTGTGCCCCAAGACAGACTGGGACCAGGGCAGGGAGGCAGGAAATTTCAGACACCTCCATAAGGGTAAACTCCAGAAGCTTCTCCCACTTCATAGTGGGCACCAGATATAACTAGCATTTGGAATGCAATAGGTCTCACATTTAAGGGAGTTTGAGCTATTGGCATTGTTAAATGACAATGCCTTTTATTTATGTTTTAAAAACCCAAAAATAAATAAAAGACATTGTCACTTACAATGCCAACAGCTCAAATTTGCATAAATGCGGCACGTATTGTTTGTTTGGGGTACGTAGCGAGGCTGCAGCACGCACGCTTCGAAATGTGCGGTAATGGACGTTTGAGCGGCTTCCCCACTC
Organism: Triturus cristatus; assembly: GCF_964204655.1. Classification (NCBI taxonomy): domain Eukaryota; kingdom Metazoa; phylum Chordata; class Amphibia; order Caudata; family Salamandridae; genus Triturus; species Triturus cristatus. The sequence goes on along the minus strand of NC_140591.1, from coordinate 1,204,953,288 downwards.
ACCTTGCCTTTGTTTCCATTCCCTCCTATCCATGTCTGTGCATAGACTGTGCTCCAGCCAATAATATCAGTGGCGAAAGACTTCAGCTGTGCCCTGCCCAAATGACGGGGTACTGCTGATGGTAGGCCGCTCAAGACAGGAAGGTAAGTGTCCGGTTGCCTTATGCAGCCTTAGCTTACAATCCTTTTACTTTGCTCGTCCACTGCTGAATTAAGGAGTTGTTCTTTCCTCAAATCATATAACTGCAAACAGGGCTTCTCGCTTCACACACCTCTTCACTTCCATTGGATGAGTGTTTGTTGCATGCAGGAAAATAAAATGCTACTTTATAAGGAGAACAGCCCCTGTGAAGCCTGCCGGGTGAGTCTCCTGCACTACGCAGTGCTGTCCTCCCACCCTGCCCTTTCAGCTGCATGGGGTCCTGCACTGCCCACTGTAAGAACACACACCCATACTTTCCAACCCTATAAAAATAAAATAAACGTTGGGTTTTTAAAAGAATGCTCACAGACACTCTGCTGAGGAAGGGGAGAAAAGAAGAGGAAGTGAAGTAACCACGGGTGGTGGTGGTGGGGGGAGTCATGACAGAGACGGGTGCTGAACCTAAAACAAGCGGCCGCCATTGTCCCAGCTGCTTTGCCTAATGTCGTAACTAAATAAAGAACAATTGAACACGCTCCGTGTAAGAACTGAAGTAAAGGAGCCAGAAGACATGGGCGGTGACAAATGACGACACTGCAGTACTAAGGAGGGACTAACAAGCCTATTAAGAAATCAGACGCCAGCAGTTACGAACAACAAAGACACAAATCAATGACATATGTGGGCGGGGCTTCTCCTCCATACAGTACCTACAACAGATCGCCAGAGCAGCGCTTGCATGCTGGTTCAGGCTCAACCTAAAAAGGGGACCCTCAGACCCACTCTTCTTTCCACTGCATAAACCTGAACCTCTGGATACTACATAAGATTGATACCCTAGTGCCCTGTTGTTTGAGGCATGCCCTGCTTGCTGAGAATGAAGACTGGACCTGCTCCCTTTATCTCAAGCTGAGTAACTCAAAGGGTCAACTGACTGACCTCTGATTCTAAGCTACAGGGACATAACAAGCTTCAGAGGCCTCCCTGCAACTGCCCAGCTGACCTGCTGCCTGGACCTATAACTGGACTTTCAGCTGGAACAGGCTGAGCCCTGTTATCCTCTACAAGAGTGAGTCCCTTATCCCCAAGAGTAGCCTTCCCAGGTCCTAGTGTGGAAATATGGATTTTTATGGTCGGTTATGTCCCCTATCTTGGACCCCAACGGTTTCATGTATAAGTCACAAGTACATGTATGTTCCCTCCAGTTCCAGTTATGAAGACGCAAACACATGTGCGTCCACCGTCAACATGTCCTCTTTCAGATCCGCCATGAATGGGCCGGATATTCTATTCTTAAGTATGAAAGGCCACCGGCTTTATATGGTTCATTTATCCCATTTTACAGTCCAGGCGAGTAGGCCCTGATTCTGCCACCAAGCCTTTTCTGCCTTCTGCCTCTGAAAGCTCCAGTCTGAGCCTGCATCTGTATCCATGAACTTTGTCTTACTCCCTGCGCGGCTAACGCCTGTCTGCCTGCCAAAAACTGTATTTCACCTTCGAGATTATCTCCTTCGCTCCTCATCCGATGCATTCCTTTCTAGCAGCTTAGGTAAACATTCCTCCAACTACCGTGCAAAGGGGCCAGGCCTCGCTGCCCTCATGCAAGTAATTAATAGCCCTGTTACCATGGAATATTCCTACCCCCTCGCATCTAGTGTAGACACTTAGACGCTTGTACACGCACTAACAGTCAGTATAGTCAGTATAGAATAAGATTCTATCCTAAGAGACCTCTCTTTGTGGATAACACAGTTCTTTAAACATAGGATATTAGATATGATTTGGGATTAGGTTGACATAACCCCAGACTTTTGTCTCCACATGTAGAGCTAAATGTCAAGTCCCATTCTCCCCCTAGTTGCACGTCAACTCACACGTCATGCTGCTGCGCGCGCATCTCTGCCAAGTATTTTTGCTGACATTGCGAAATTCTTTCATGGAACCACCCATTTGTGACATCATACCTAATGACGTTCTTTAGTTACGCCTAGTTACACCCATTTTGGTTACGCATGTATGCCTTTATCTCTGTTATCAACTGTTACGCCTCCTGCATCTGTTTCACTGTAATGCCTCTTCTATAAAATGATTACCTGTCAATAATGTATTGTTCCTTCCTTCCTGAACTTTCGTGGTGATGGAATAGAAGGCCCATAATTCGAATTATGTTCCTTTGTATAGGAATAAAGCCCGTTCTGAATCTCTAATACCACGGATTCTGCCTCTTATTTTATTGAGCTATTCTTATTAATTTTCCGCATCAAATTAAGTCCCGGTAATTAAATTATTTACCACATATATGGCGCCCGAACAGGGACACTTTCTCATCTCACGCGCCGGAGGTGCGTTGCAGACCCGGTCTCCTGTCACAGCTGGACGGACAACAATGCGTACCCACAGGATTTCCTGTATCTCCCTCCTGCCGAGCGGGGGTAACTGAGGCTGCGATCAACACCCAGACGAGGCGGTGAGAAGTGCGAAGTGTCCCGACCAGAGCCTAGCTGAGAGAGCAAGATCCGAGGTATACAGAGGCCCACCAGGTTCCGAAGTTCCGAAGTTTCGAGTCGAGTCCAGTCCGGTCCGAGTCCAGTTCAGTTCAGTTCCGAGGCCTTCCGTTCCGAGCTACCCGGTGAGTACCATTGCCGGGGAGGCGTTCTGACGTGCACATAGGTTGTGCCGGTCAAGACGGGTTTGGGTACACAAATCCGGTCTGCACTGTTTCAGCAGTGTATCTGTACTGTTTAGCAGTATATCTAGTATGTCTAGTATATAATTCAGAATTACCTAGTTAGTGCCGAGTATTATGCTTAGTGACGAGATCCCTAAATGGCCATCATTGTTGTTCATTAAATGTTAAATGTTAAATGTTTTAAATACGTTCTGCATATTGTGGTGTGAATGACTGTTCATTATTGTGTTTTGTTGTATTAAACGTGTTCAAAATTAGGTATCAGATCAGTTCTCAATATGCCGCTCTTTTCGAAATTAAGACAGATCAAAACTAGAAAAGGGGTACTCGAAGAAGCTGTTCCCATTCCTCCTAGGGACACTCCAGGGTACTTCATGTATCATAAACATGGCCTAGACACCATATTATTTCTTGATTTATGGGTAGACTACACCAAGGAATTGCCAGAAAGTCAGAGGTGGCCCGCAGCTGGGACCTGGGATGCAGATTGCATCATGAAAGTAGAGGAAGAATTATGGAAAAAGAAAGCTAGACAATCACAGAAAGATGCCATTGAATTATGGCGTAAAGAATCGTATAGACGTACAGAAAAAGCACGCAGACAGGAAGAGAAGAGTAAGGAGAATTCAAATAAAGTCCGAGAAAATCTATTAATTGAAGAAGGTACCCGAGCAAAAGCAGAACAAGTAGACAGACAAAGAAATGCCCTTATGAATGGTATGTATCCTCTTCTGGCCGAAGGGTTACCTAAGGCTACTCCGGAGATACCAAAAGACTTGCCACCTCCGTTGTTTCCGATAAAAGCACATCCCAAAGGGCATCCCAGAACCGCAGAAGATGTGTTCCTTTCCTCTTATTTAGACGACGCAGCTCCCGAGTATGCTAATACTGCACCACATAGACCGCCTGCCGAGGGGGTTCAACGCCAAGACCCTCCGTCTGTACCTCCACAACAACAAACTCCGATACAAGTTCCGGCAAGCACATCTGTTTCTACAGCTGTACCCACACCTATGGTTGCTATATCACATTCAACGAATCCTTTCACATCCAGCACCCCAGGCGGTGCTACAGGAGGTACAACAAACATTTTTTCCACGCCACCCAGAGTAAATAAACTTTCCTTTCAAGAATTAGCCCACCAACGTACGCCCAAACTAGTAACTCCCGACATGCTTAAGGAACTTCTAGTAGATTGTAGATATGACCCTGTGCCCGGCAAAAAGGATGAAATGCTGCTGGCCTCATTACGTATCCGACGAGCTGCAATATATTTAGGGAGGCTACCAGGAATGACTACACATTTAGAAAATATATATCATTTTATCCAGTCAGGGCGAGATTCTGAAAGTATTAATAGAGCCATGGAGTACCAGAAAGTGGAGATACAGGGAGAACTGTTACGTTTCCTCATAAATTGTGTGGTCAGAAATCAAGACCGACCAGGGGTAAATCCGGAAGAAATGCGAATTCTTACCACATGGAGTCGGAATATATCAGAGGGGAGACATGATAAACTACTAAGTATAGTAGCTATGTGCCGAAAGATCCGCAAAGAAGTAGAACGAATACACGAAGAAAGATTGGCGGTAGACCAGCCTGAACAAAACGAGGAGGAGGAAGAATTAGAACTGCCCACAGGACAGTTAGAAACTATGGCCTATGTAAGTAAAGAAAGACCCCATAATAATACCAGAGGCTTTACTGATCCGATACGTCCGATACGTCCAGAAAATAACAGAAATTTCCAAACCCCTATAATAAATATAAGGTCCCCCGAACATTCGTTCCAAGCCGCTGACAAATTACTCCGAGAACGAAGGGGTTATCATATACTCGATTCTATGGACGAACAAGAATTAGCCAGGTCAGCCGTTCACTGGGTTGACAGTCCCGGAAAATATAGTGATGATACACTAGCACACACGTTTTTGAACCTCACCCCAGATGAACAGCGGGTAGCTGGTATCTACATGATTCAACAACTCCTTATATTATATAAAAGCCAACACTCCGATCCTGGTCCCTTACCTGATATGTTAACTGAATTACTCACGAATAAATGGAGAGGTTCAGGTACTGAGTTAATTAGAGAAATACTAGAATCCAGAAAGCAGTACATTCTTTTTGTATGCCCCGAACATGTCTCACTGCCCATCAAGGAAAGAACGACGTATTATATGGATAGAAAGAATCCCTTACGCGAAGTGCACCCGATAAAAGGTGATGACAATCAGTTTAAACGTGTGTTTGTATACACACCCATATCTAAAATGGAACTATTAGAAATGAAGAAAGTGGTACCCAGTCATGACAAAGACCCAGCGGGTTTCCACCGTGAAATTAAAGACATGTTGCTCATGGGAGAGTATACCTATCCCGACATTATGAAAATATTAAAGGTATTAATGCCTGCGGGCATTTATGAAAAACTCAAAGAAAAGGATTGGGAGGTGGGAGACCAAAAAATAGATTGGACAGCATTAGAAAACGAAGAAACAGCTCGAGGTCCAGGTTTAGGGCTTGGGGAAAAGACCAAAATACTACCAGGTTTACTAGTACAGGTACTGCCACGTTTATTAACTACGAAAAAGGAAGACTGGGGTGCAATCTCAGCCTGTAAACAAAAGCAAGATGAAGACACTAGTGACTTTTATGCCCGATTCAAAAAATGTTTTGGTATAAATAGTGGAATAAAAGCAAGTAGCGAATCTTATCCACATCTGTTTGTGACAAAATTAGTTGAAAATGCCCTGCCCCAAGTTAAGAATAGAGTATTGAAATTCGAGAGTACCTGGCAAGGTAACACTCCGTCACAAATGTTACAAATGCTACAGTACCATCACAATAGAATTAGAGAGGAACAAGAACATGAACAAAGACGCATGAAAGACACGAAAATGAAAATGCTAGTTTCCCAGACAGTTCCAGCTGACGGTCATAAAAAGGGTATGACACAGTCCAGTGTTTCAGCAGGTTCTGTAAAAGGGACATGCAACTATTGTAAACAGCCAGGTCATTATGTACACGATTGTCCAGTTTTAAAACATAATATCGCCATAGGTAATACAAAAGAAAGACCACGGCCACTTAGACAGGATCAGAACCAACAAGGAGCTCCGCAGCATGCACAGGCCATGCCAGCTCCGCAACAGTCTATGCCAGCTCCACCACCGCAGCCTATTGCTGCCACACCAACAATGACACGACAGATGTACCAGACTGCACAGTATGACTACCCTGATTATCAACGATACTCATGAAACAGCCTAGAGAGGGAAGTTGGCTTACCCCTTATCGAGGTCCCTGTAGATCAAGAAGGACCTTATGTACACAGTGAACTATTAGGCCAAGATAGAAAATTTTTACTTGATACAGGGGCAAGCCGAACAACCATAAAACGTAGTGAAGTTCCAGGGGCATCCCTCTCAGGCTCACAGAATATTTCCCTTGGTTTTTCAGGAAAACCTATCATTAACGAGGTATCACAGCCTCTTCCACTTACGATTGGTCCCTTGACACGAACTACAGATTTATTGCTTACTAAATCATGTCCAGAAAACCTGTTAGGTATAAAAACATTGAAAGCTCTAGGAGCTATAATATGTTGTTCTCCGGAAGGAGTAAGATTGTTTTTACGTGATTTCAAAGGGCACTATGTGTCCCGAGACATGGATCACCGACTGCAGACTTTACCCACACATTTATGGGCACAAGGCCCTACAGATGTTGGTTGCATGAACATTACACCATATCGAGTCACACTAAAGACAGGAGTGGTACTACCACGAATGCGACAATACAAGTTACCACCAGATGCTGTAGTGGCTTTACTGCAAATCATTGACGAGCTTATTACCCAAGGAGTGGTTGTGGAAACCGACTCCAATGTATGTAATTCCCCGATAATTCCGATTCTTAAACGAACTGATCCAAAAGCCCCGCCAGTATATCGATTGGTTATTGATCTGCGCGAATTAAATAAATGTATTGTACCACAATACCCCGTAGTTCCAGACATTTCTTCATTACTGACAGCCATTGATTCCGAAGCAACATTCTTTACTGTAATTGATCTCAAGAATGCCTTTTTCAGCGTCCCAATAGATCCGGAAAGCCAATACTTGTTCGGATTTAGTTTAAATGGACGAAGCTTTAAATTCACACGCGCACCTCAAGGATTCACAGAAAGCCCCAGCATCTATAGCCAAGCACTGAAACGAGAACTTGACAGTATCCACATACCAGTCAACACTGCCCTGCTTCAATATGTCGATGATCTGCTGATCACCGCTAGAAGTGAACCTGAATGTGAAAAAGCTTCACTGACGGTTTTACAATTTTTGGCCGAAAAGGGGCACAAGGTGTCCCCTTCTAAGCTGCAATTCTGTGTCCAGCGAGTTGTTTACCTTGGGCACTCGCTGTCCAAGGAGGGAAGGCAGCTTACGTCAGATCGCATCCAGTTAATTGCTAACATGCCAATACCCAAGACACAAAAGGAGGTACGGGCTTTTATAGGCCTCACTTCATATTGTAGGCAGTGGATCCCTCAGTATGCATTTCTAGCAAAACCACTTATTCAGTTGACAACACAGGAGGCAGCCACATCGACTGTCCTCCCTTGGACTCAAGAACATACACACGCCTTTGAAAGTTTAAAGAAAGCTTTATGTCAAGCACCTGTCCTAGCAACACCATGTTACAGTAAACAGTTTACGCTCTTTGTTACAGAACGCGAAGGTACTGCTTTGTCAGTACTCACACAGGAACAAGCAGGATCACACAAACCATGTGCCTATTTTTCTAGTACATTAGATCCCGTAGCTCAGGCTCTGCCTGCGTGCCTGAAATCAGTGGCAGCGACAGCTTTAGCAATCAGACAAAGCGATGCCATAGTGTTAGGACATCAATTGACAGTACAAGTACCACACGCAGTAGAGGTTCTCTTGAACCGCACGCAAACACAACACTTGACTATAGCAAGACTCACCGGTTACGAATTGACATTGTTTCAGCCACACATAGAAATCAGACGTTGTAGTACATTGAATCCTGCCACACTTTTGCCAGTAAACGGAACAGACCCACTAGCACATGATTGTATTGAAGTTATTACTATCACGACGAAACCCAGACAAGACTTGACAGACGTCCCATTGTCAGATCCAGACCTGACGTTGTATGTAGATGGTTCATGTATGAGAACAAGTACAGGAGAGCTAGTGGCCGCGTATGCAGTCACAACAGACACTGAAGTCATTGAAACAAATCGTATTAATACCTTATCAGCTCAAGCAGCAGAGCTCATCGCTCTGACACAAGCCTGTATTCAAGCCACAAATAAGAAAGTCAACATATACACTGATTCACGTTATGCATTCGGAGTTGTACATGACTTCGGCGTGCTGTGGCGAGAGAGAGGTTATTTAACTTCTCACGGTGCCCACATTCAGCACGGACCCCTCATTCATGCCTTATTAGATGCAATACATCTACCCATTGCAATATCAATTATGAAATGTAAAGCTCATACGAAAGTTACTGATATCATTTCCCAAGGCAATGACCTAGCTGACAGAACAGCTAAACAGACTGCTCAGAATAAAACTCACACATCTGACATGACAAAGACAATAGTTCTGACACCAACACATTGCATGACGGTTAAGGATCCCGCTCTTGACGTAATTGACATACAGACACATGCTACACCAGAAGAAATAAAGAAATGGACTGAATTAGGAGGGATCCAAACCGATCAGGGATGGATGACGAAGGAAAAATCTATATGGTTTCTTCCCGACTCAATGGTCCAAGTTATCATTAATACAATACATAGTCCAGCGCACCTAGGAGAAAAAGCTATGCTAGACAGCATTCAACACATTTGGTTCAACAAACATTTACGAGCAGCAGCTAAACAAAAAGTTCGTACCTGTATGATCTGTTGTCAGTTTAACCCAGGTAAAAGCATTCCCGTAGAACAGGGTGGATTTCAGCCTCCTGATCACCCTTTTGAAGTCCTCCAGATGGATTATATCCAGATGGAACGATGTCGAGGATTCAAATATGTTCTTGTAGTTGTTTGTGCTCTTTCCCGTTGGACAGAAGCATACCCGGTCTCAGATTACACTGCCCCGACTACTGCCAAACAGTTAGTTCGAGAATTCTTCCCACGGTACGGTTTACCACGTGTTGTCTACTCAGATAACGGCCAGCCGTTCTCATCCGAACTAATGAAACACGTTTCACTTTTGTTAGGCTATCAATGGAGATTTCACTGTGTCCGACACCCCGAGGCAGCAGGTCTCGTGGAACGACATAATCAAACTCTGAAAATTAGATTGTCCAAAATATGTAGACAGAAAGGTGTCGATTGGGTAGTAGCCTTACCAGTTGCACTCTTTTACATGAGAATGGTAGCACATTCTCGAACAGGGCTATCCCCGTATGAGGTGATCTTCGGTAGACCACCAAATATGTGGGGGACGCCTATACCTCGTAAAATCACTGACGTTGACTGTAATATGCTGACAGATTACCTGGCTTCCTTGATGTCTGCACTACAATCTTGTCGTTCACAGGTAGCTGCAGCCTTTCCCGACAACACCGAGGTGAAACCCCATGACGTAGTTCCCGGGGACTTGGTGTTAGTGCGGAATTTTGACCGGAAGACTCAGCTGGATCCTAGGTGGAAATCGCCTCAACTTGTACTGCTCACCACGAGGACAGCCGTGAAGATCGAAGGTCGCAAAGGTTGGATACATTCAAGTCATATCAAGAAATTTCATGGACTACCGTCTGATGTAAACGTTACACCTCGCGTGTCTTCACCAATTGACTCAAAGCTTCCTTTGGTTGAACTAAGCGATAAAGAACTATATAAACTAAAATTGAGGTCCAGCCAGTCAGACAATTTGATTGTTTAAGTCCTCTCCAAGGTGAATCGGTTGAATTTGTCTCTGACATGTATCCTCTGGACCGGAATAGAGAAAGAAATAATCAAATGCAGTTGAAAAAACATGCGTACTGTAAATCACTGCGTAGTCATTGCACAGTGACGTTGTTAATTTTGTTTTTCTTATGTCTTTTAATAATCGCTGCAAGTATATTGTTGCACATATATTATCCTATTTCTAAACATGTTTACAATGTTACTGCTGAACATTCTTTTAGTGAATTACCCCCGCATGAGTTGTCCTATAGATTTGCGCTGCGCAACAACACTTTTATTAGTATGTTACATCATTCCCATCAGACTAGCAATGCTACAAATTGTTGGATATGTGGCCGACTCCCTCCCTCAGAACTATAAGGGAGTTTTGCCCCTCTTTCCATATCCATTCACACACAATGGCTCCTGTGGAGCATGGTTTAGTTTAATTAATTCCTTAGATTCAAACTCAGTAGCTTATCAAGACAACTGGGTATGGGGAAACCTGAACTTAGTTTTGCTCAAAGTCTGCTACCCTAACAAGGAGGGACTTCCCAAAAGAACAGGAACTGATCTAGAAAATGAAGTATATGGATTAGGTAATTTTACACTTAACCTCATGATCCTGAACGTTGAATCTGAAGCTACACCAATCTTGTCCACCATGTCCGTATTCCCAGTAAAAGGGGAACTATGCATAAGAAAGAATGGCTCCATACACATGGGCCACAGTAAATGCACCACTGTGATAAAATTCAGTGATCAAGGCAAGTCTACATTTAGAGCTTCTCGTCATTCCTACTTTATATGTGGCCAGACCGCATATATACGCCTACCTTTAGATTGGGATGGTACCTGTTACATAGCATTCCTTCTACCACCTGTTTTCCTAGCTCCTCCTGATTATCATAGAAATACTCATTTAGTACACAATAGACAGCAGAGAGATCTCCCAATAGTCGATTACACTGAAACAGCATGGGAAAAATACACAGATTTCAATAAAGGTTTCTTTCCCTATATAGGTACAGTCACTAATAGTAAGTTGATACGTAGATTAACCAGAACCCTTGAAGCAGTAGTGAACGAAACTATTTCCGCCTTAGGCAATTTAACAGAAGAGCAGTCTGCTATGCGGATTGTTGTGCTTCAAAATCGTCTTGTCCTTGACGTTATCCTGGCCGATAGGGGCGGAGCTTGTAGGGTCATCGGATCAAGTTGTTGCATTTTCATACCAGAAAATTCACCGTCAGTATATAAAGCCATAACCCGCCTTCATAAGATTGTAAGCCAGATACACCAGAGTCCAGGCACCTGGACTTGGTCCGGTTGGTTCTGGGGCGTGTTGTCAGCCTGGGGATGGAGAATCCTATCCTTCCTAGGTATTGGCTTTCTCATACTATTCAGTTGCTGCTTATGTCTACAATGTGGGCCAGCGATTTGTGGTCTGTGTGCCACCTCATGTATCCCACATCCAAGTTTTCGTTCAAGATCCCGGAAGAAGAAAGAAGAACAAATGATGTTATATGAACAGATCGATGGATTGATGAAGATTGATATCTCCTAAGGGCAAGTAGGGGACAAGGAGGGAATGTGGAAATATGGATTTTTATGGTCGGTTATGTCCCCTATCTTGGACCCCAACGGTTTCATGTATAAGTCACAAGTACATGTATGTTCCCTCCAGTTCCAGTTATGAAGACGCAAACACATGTGCGTCCACCGTCAACATGTCCTCTTTCAGATCCGCCATGAATGGGCCGGATATTCTATTCTTAAGTATGAAAGGCCACCGGCTTTATATGGTTCATTTATCCCATTTTACAGTCCAGGCGAGTAGGCCCTGATTCTGCCACCAAGCCTTTTCTGCCTTCTGCCTCTGAAAGCTCCAGTCTGAGCCTGCATCTGTATCCATGAACTTTGTCTTACTCCCTGCGCGGCTAACGCCTGTCTGCCTGCCAAAAACTGTATTTCACCTTCGAGATTATCTCCTTCGCTCCTCATCCGATGCATTCCTTTCTAGCAGCTTAGGTAAACATTCCTCCAACTACCGTGCAAAGGGGCCAGGCCTCGCTGCCCTCATGCAAGTAATTAATAGCCCTGTTACCATGGAATATTCCTACCCCCTCGCATCTAGTGTAGACACTTAGACGCTTGTACACGCACTAACAGTCAGTATAGTCAGTATAGAATAAGATTCTATCCTAAGAGACCTCTCTTTGTGGATAACACAGTTCTTTAAACATAGGATATTAGATATGATTTGGGATTAGGTTGACATAACCCCAGACTTTTGTCTCCACATGTAGAGCTAAATGTCAAGTCCCATTCTCCCCCTAGTTGCACGTCAACTCACACGTCATGCTGCTGCGCGCGCATCTCTGCCAAGTATTTTTGCTGACATTGCGAAATTCTTTCATGGAACCACCCATTTGTGACATCATACCTAATGACGTTCTTTAGTTACGCCTAGTTACACCCATTTTGGTTACGCATGTATGCCTTTATCTCTGTTATCAACTGTTACGCCTCCTGCATCTGTTTCACTGTAATGCCTCTTCTATAAAATGATTACCTGTCAATAATGTATTGTTCCTTCCTTCCTGAACTTTCGTGGTGATGGAATAGAAGGCCCATAATTCGAATTATGTTCCTTTGTATAGGAATAAAGCCCGTTCTGAATCTCTAATACCACGGATTCTGCCTCTTATTTTATTGAGCTATTCTTATTAATTTTCCGCATCAAATTAAGTCCCGGTAATTAAATTATTTACCACATATATGGCGCCCGAACAGGGACACTTTCTCATCTCACGCGCCGGAGGTGCGTTGCAGACCCGGTCTCCTGTCACAGCTGGACGGACAACAATGCGTACCCACAGGATTTCCTGTATCTCCCTCCTGCCGAGCGGGGGTAACTGAGGCTGCGATCAACACCCAGACGAGGCGGTGAGAAGTGCGAAGTGTCCCGACCAGAGCCTAGCTGAGAGAGCAAGATCCGAGGTATACAGAGGCCCACCAGGTTCCGAAGTTCCGAAGTTTCGAGTCGAGTCCAGTCCGGTCCGAGTCCAGTTCAGTTCAGTTCCGAGGCCTTCCGTTCCGAGCTACCCGGTGAGTACCATTGCCGGGGAGGCGTTCTGACGTGCACATAGGTTGTGCCGGTCAAGACGGGTTTGGGTACACAAATCCGGTCTGCACTGTTTCAGCAGTGTATCTGTACTGTTTAGCAGTATATCTAGTATGTCTAGTATATAATTCAGAATTACCTAGTTAGTGCCGAGTATTATGCTTAGTGACGAGATCCCTAAATGGCCATCATTGTTGTTCATTAAATGTTAAATGTTAAATGTTTTAAATACGTTCTGCATATTGTGGTGTGAATGACTGTTCATTATTGTGTTTTGTTGTATTAAACGTGTTCAAAATTAGGTATCAGATCAGTTCTCAATATGCCGCTCTTTTCGAAATTAAGACAGATCAAAACTAGAAAAGGGGTACTCGAAGAAGCTGTTCCCATTCCTCCTAGGGACACTCCAGGGTACTTCATGTATCATAAACATGGCCTAGACACCATATTATTTCTTGATTTATGGGTAGACTACACCAAGGAATTGCCAGAAAGTCAGAGGTGGCCCGCAGCTGGGACCTGGGATGCAGATTGCATCATGAAAGTAGAGGAAGAATTATGGAAAAAGAAAGCTAGACAATCACAGAAAGATGCCATTGAATTATGGCGTAAAGAATCGTATAGACGTACAGAAAAAGCACGCAGACAGGAAGAGAAGAGTAAGGAGAATTCAAATAAAGTCCGAGAAAATCTATTAATTGAAGAAGGTACCCGAGCAAAAGCAGAACAAGTAGACAGACAAAGAAATGCCCTTATGAATGGTATGTATCCTCTTCTGGCCGAAGGGTTACCTAAGGCTACTCCGGAGATACCAAAAGACTTGCCACCTCCGTTGTTTCCGATAAAAGCACATCCCAAAGGGCATCCCAGAACCGCAGAAGATGTGTTCCTTTCCTCTTATTTAGACGACGCAGCTCCCGAGTATGCTAATACTGCACCACATAGACCGCCTGCCGAGGGGGTTCAACGCCAAGACCCTCCGTCTGTACCTCCACAACAACAAACTCCGATACAAGTTCCGGCAAGCACATCTGTTTCTACAGCTGTACCCACACCTATGGTTGCTATATCACATTCAACGAATCCTTTCACATCCAGCACCCCAGGCGGTGCTACAGGAGGTACAACAAACATTTTTTCCACGCCACCCAGAGTAAATAAACTTTCCTTTCAAGAATTAGCCCACCAACGTACGCCCAAACTAGTAACTCCCGACATGCTTAAGGAACTTCTAGTAGATTGTAGATATGACCCTGTGCCCGGCAAAAAGGATGAAATGCTGCTGGCCTCATTACGTATCCGACGAGCTGCAATATATTTAGGGAGGCTACCAGGAATGACTACACATTTAGAAAATATATATCATTTTATCCAGTCAGGGCGAGATTCTGAAAGTATTAATAGAGCCATGGAGTACCAGAAAGTGGAGATACAGGGAGAACTGTTACGTTTCCTCATAAATTGTGTGGTCAGAAATCAAGACCGACCAGGGGTAAATCCGGAAGAAATGCGAATTCTTACCACATGGAGTCGGAATATATCAGAGGGGAGACATGATAAACTACTAAGTATAGTAGCTATGTGCCGAAAGATCCGCAAAGAAGTAGAACGAATACACGAAGAAAGATTGGCGGTAGACCAGCCTGAACAAAACGAGGAGGAGGAAGAATTAGAACTGCCCACAGGACAGTTAGAAACTATGGCCTATGTAAGTAAAGAAAGACCCCATAATAATACCAGAGGCTTTACTGATCCGATACGTCCGATACGTCCAGAAAATAACAGAAATTTCCAAACCCCTATAATAAATATAAGGTCCCCCGAACATTCGTTCCAAGCCGCTGACAAATTACTCCGAGAACGAAGGGGTTATCATATACTCGATTCTATGGACGAACAAGAATTAGCCAGGTCAGCCGTTCACTGGGTTGACAGTCCCGGAAAATATAGTGATGATACACTAGCACACACGTTTTTGAACCTCACCCCAGATGAACAGCGGGTAGCTGGTATCTACATGATTCAACAACTCCTTATATTATATAAAAGCCAACACTCCGATCCTGGTCCCTTACCTGATATGTTAACTGAATTACTCACGAATAAATGGAGAGGTTCAGGTACTGAGTTAATTAGAGAAATACTAGAATCCAGAAAGCAGTACATTCTTTTTGTATGCCCCGAACATGTCTCACTGCCCATCAAGGAAAGAACGACGTATTATATGGATAGAAAGAATCCCTTACGCGAAGTGCACCCGATAAAAGGTGATGACAATCAGTTTAAACGTGTGTTTGTATACACACCCATATCTAAAATGGAACTATTAGAAATGAAGAAAGTGGTACCCAGTCATGACAAAGACCCAGCGGGTTTCCACCGTGAAATTAAAGACATGTTGCTCATGGGAGAGTATACCTATCCCGACATTATGAAAATATTAAAGGTATTAATGCCTGCGGGCATTTATGAAAAACTCAAAGAAAAGGATTGGGAGGTGGGAGACCAAAAAATAGATTGGACAGCATTAGAAAACGAAGAAACAGCTCGAGGTCCAGGTTTAGGGCTTGGGGAAAAGACCAAAATACTACCAGGTTTACTAGTACAGGTACTGCCACGTTTATTAACTACGAAAAAGGAAGACTGGGGTGCAATCTCAGCCTGTAAACAAAAGCAAGATGAAGACACTAGTGACTTTTATGCCCGATTCAAAAAATGTTTTGGTATAAATAGTGGAATAAAAGCAAGTAGCGAATCTTATCCACATCTGTTTGTGACAAAATTAGTTGAAAATGCCCTGCCCCAAGTTAAGAATAGAGTATTGAAATTCGAGAGTACCTGGCAAGGTAACACTCCGTCACAAATGTTACAAATGCTACAGTACCATCACAATAGAATTAGAGAGGAACAAGAACATGAACAAAGACGCATGAAAGACACGAAAATGAAAATGCTAGTTTCCCAGACAGTTCCAGCTGACGGTCATAAAAAGGGTATGACACAGTCCAGTGTTTCAGCAGGTTCTGTAAAAGGGACATGCAACTATTGTAAACAGCCAGGTCATTATGTACACGATTGTCCAGTTTTAAAACATAATATCGCCATAGGTAATACAAAAGAAAGACCACGGCCACTTAGACAGGATCAGAACCAACAAGGAGCTCCGCAGCATGCACAGGCCATGCCAGCTCCGCAACAGTCTATGCCAGCTCCACCACCGCAGCCTATTGCTGCCACACCAACAATGACACGACAGATGTACCAGACTGCACAGTATGACTACCCTGATTATCAACGATACTCATGAAACAGCCTAGAGAGGGAAGTTGGCTTACCCCTTATCGAGGTCCCTGTAGATCAAGAAGGACCTTATGTACACAGTGAACTATTAGGCCAAGATAGAAAATTTTTACTTGATACAGGGGCAAGCCGAACAACCATAAAACGTAGTGAAGTTCCAGGGGCATCCCTCTCAGGCTCACAGAATATTTCCCTTGGTTTTTCAGGAAAACCTATCATTAACGAGGTATCACAGCCTCTTCCACTTACGATTGGTCCCTTGACACGAACTACAGATTTATTGCTTACTAAATCATGTCCAGAAAACCTGTTAGGTATAAAAACATTGAAAGCTCTAGGAGCTATAATATGTTGTTCTCCGGAAGGAGTAAGATTGTTTTTACGTGATTTCAAAGGGCACTATGTGTCCCGAGACATGGATCACCGACTGCAGACTTTACCCACACATTTATGGGCACAAGGCCCTACAGATGTTGGTTGCATGAACATTACACCATATCGAGTCACACTAAAGACAGGAGTGGTACTACCACGAATGCGACAATACAAGTTACCACCAGATGCTGTAGTGGCTTTACTGCAAATCATTGACGAGCTTATTACCCAAGGAGTGGTTGTGGAAACCGACTCCAATGTATGTAATTCCCCGATAATTCCGATTCTTAAACGAACTGATCCAAAAGCCCCGCCAGTATATCGATTGGTTATTGATCTGCGCGAATTAAATAAATGTATTGTACCACAATACCCCGTAGTTCCAGACATTTCTTCATTACTGACAGCCATTGATTCCGAAGCAACATTCTTTACTGTAATTGATCTCAAGAATGCCTTTTTCAGCGTCCCAATAGATCCGGAAAGCCAATACTTGTTCGGATTTAGTTTAAATGGACGAAGCTTTAAATTCACACGCGCACCTCAAGGATTCACAGAAAGCCCCAGCATCTATAGCCAAGCACTGAAACGAGAACTTGACAGTATCCACATACCAGTCAACACTGCCCTGCTTCAATATGTCGATGATCTGCTGATCACCGCTAGAAGTGAACCTGAATGTGAAAAAGCTTCACTGACGGTTTTACAATTTTTGGCCGAAAAGGGGCACAAGGTGTCCCCTTCTAAGCTGCAATTCTGTGTCCAGCGAGTTGTTTACCTTGGGCACTCGCTGTCCAAGGAGGGAAGGCAGCTTACGTCAGATCGCATCCAGTTAATTGCTAACATGCCAATACCCAAGACACAAAAGGAGGTACGGGCTTTTATAGGCCTCACTTCATATTGTAGGCAGTGGATCCCTCAGTATGCATTTCTAGCAAAACCACTTATTCAGTTGACAACACAGGAGGCAGCCACATCGACTGTCCTCCCTTGGACTCAAGAACATACACACGCCTTTGAAAGTTTAAAGAAAGCTTTATGTCAAGCACCTGTCCTAGCAACACCATGTTACAGTAAACAGTTTACGCTCTTTGTTACAGAACGCGAAGGTACTGCTTTGTCAGTACTCACACAGGAACAAGCAGGATCACACAAACCATGTGCCTATTTTTCTAGTACATTAGATCCCGTAGCTCAGGCTCTGCCTGCGTGCCTGAAATCAGTGGCAGCGACAGCTTTAGCAATCAGACAAAGCGATGCCATAGTGTTAGGACATCAATTGACAGTACAAGTACCACACGCAGTAGAGGTTCTCTTGAACCGCACGCAAACACAACACTTGACTATAGCAAGACTCACCGGTTACGAATTGACATTGTTTCAGCCACACATAGAAATCAGACGTTGTAGTACATTGAATCCTGCCACACTTTTGCCAGTAAACGGAACAGACCCACTAGCACATGATTGTATTGAAGTTATTACTATCACGACGAAACCCAGACAAGACTTGACAGACGTCCCATTGTCAGATCCAGACCTGACGTTGTATGTAGATGGTTCATGTATGAGAACAAGTACAGGAGAGCTAGTGGCCGCGTATGCAGTCACAACAGACACTGAAGTCATTGAAACAAATCGTATTAATACCTTATCAGCTCAAGCAGCAGAGCTCATCGCTCTGACACAAGCCTGTATTCAAGCCACAAATAAGAAAGTCAACATATACACTGATTCACGTTATGCATTCGGAGTTGTACATGACTTCGGCGTGCTGTGGCGAGAGAGAGGTTATTTAACTTCTCACGGTGCCCACATTCAGCACGGACCCCTCATTCATGCCTTATTAGATGCAATACATCTACCCATTGCAATATCAATTATGAAATGTAAAGCTCATACGAAAGTTACTGATATCATTTCCCAAGGCAATGACCTAGCTGACAGAACAGCTAAACAGACTGCTCAGAATAAAACTCACACATCTGACATGACAAAGACAATAGTTCTGACACCAACACATTGCATGACGGTTAAGGATCCCGCTCTTGACGTAATTGACATACAGACACATGCTACACCAGAAGAAATAAAGAAATGGACTGAATTAGGAGGGATCCAAACCGATCAGGGATGGATGACGAAGGAAAAATCTATATGGTTTCTTCCCGACTCAATGGTCCAAGTTATCATTAATACAATACATAGTCCAGCGCACCTAGGAGAAAAAGCTATGCTAGACAGCATTCAACACATTTGGTTCAACAAACATTTACGAGCAGCAGCTAAACAAAAAGTTCGTACCTGTATGATCTGTTGTCAGTTTAACCCAGGTAAAAGCATTCCCGTAGAACAGGGTGGATTTCAGCCTCCTGATCACCCTTTTGAAGTCCTCCAGATGGATTATATCCAGATGGAACGATGTCGAGGATTCAAATATGTTCTTGTAGTTGTTTGTGCTCTTTCCCGTTGGACAGAAGCATACCCGGTCTCAGATTACACTGCCCCGACTACTGCCAAACAGTTAGTTCGAGAATTCTTCCCACGGTACGGTTTACCACGTGTTGTCTACTCAGATAACGGCCAGCCGTTCTCATCCGAACTAATGAAACACGTTTCACTTTTGTTAGGCTATCAATGGAGATTTCACTGTGTCCGACACCCCGAGGCAGCAGGTCTCGTGGAACGACATAATCAAACTCTGAAAATTAGATTGTCCAAAATATGTAGACAGAAAGGTGTCGATTGGGTAGTAGCCTTACCAGTTGCACTCTTTTACATGAGAATGGTAGCACATTCTCGAACAGGGCTATCCCCGTATGAGGTGATCTTCGGTAGACCACCAAATATGTGGGGGACGCCTATACCTCGTAAAATCACTGACGTTGACTGTAATATGCTGACAGATTACCTGGCTTCCTTGATGTCTGCACTACAATCTTGTCGTTCACAGGTAGCTGCAGCCTTTCCCGACAACACCGAGGTGAAACCCCATGACGTAGTTCCCGGGGACTTGGTGTTAGTGCGGAATTTTGACCGGAAGACTCAGCTGGATCCTAGGTGGAAATCGCCTCAACTTGTACTGCTCACCACGAGGACAGCCGTGAAGATCGAAGGTCGCAAAGGTTGGATACATTCAAGTCATATCAAGAAATTTCATGGACTACCGTCTGATGTAAACGTTACACCTCGCGTGTCTTCACCAATTGACTCAAAGCTTCCTTTGGTTGAACTAAGCGATAAAGAACTATATAAACTAAAATTGAGGTCCAGCCAGTCAGACAATTTGATTGTTTAAGTCCTCTCCAAGGTGAATCGGTTGAATTTGTCTCTGACATGTATCCTCTGGACCGGAATAGAGAAAGAAATAATCAAATGCAGTTGAAAAAACATGCGTACTGTAAATCACTGCGTAGTCATTGCACAGTGACGTTGTTAATTTTGTTTTTCTTATGTCTTTTAATAATCGCTGCAAGTATATTGTTGCACATATATTATCCTATTTCTAAACATGTTTACAATGTTACTGCTGAACATTCTTTTAGTGAATTACCCCCGCATGAGTTGTCCTATAGATTTGCGCTGCGCAACAACACTTTTATTAGTATGTTACATCATTCCCATCAGACTAGCAATGCTACAAATTGTTGGATATGTGGCCGACTCCCTCCCTCAGAACTATAAGGGAGTTTTGCCCCTCTTTCCATATCCATTCACACACAATGGCTCCTGTGGAGCATGGTTTAGTTTAATTAATTCCTTAGATTCAAACTCAGTAGCTTATCAAGACAACTGGGTATGGGGAAACCTGAACTTAGTTTTGCTCAAAGTCTGCTACCCTAACAAGGAGGGACTTCCCAAAAGAACAGGAACTGATCTAGAAAATGAAGTATATGGATTAGGTAATTTTACACTTAACCTCATGATCCTGAACGTTGAATCTGAAGCTACACCAATCTTGTCCACCATGTCCGTATTCCCAGTAAAAGGGGAACTATGCATAAGAAAGAATGGCTCCATACACATGGGCCACAGTAAATGCACCACTGTGATAAAATTCAGTGATCAAGGCAAGTCTACATTTAGAGCTTCTCGTCATTCCTACTTTATATGTGGCCAGACCGCATATATACGCCTACCTTTAGATTGGGATGGTACCTGTTACATAGCATTCCTTCTACCACCTGTTTTCCTAGCTCCTCCTGATTATCATAGAAATACTCATTTAGTACACAATAGACAGCAGAGAGATCTCCCAATAGTCGATTACACTGAAACAGCATGGGAAAAATACACAGATTTCAATAAAGGTTTCTTTCCCTATATAGGTACAGTCACTAATAGTAAGTTGATACGTAGATTAACCAGAACCCTTGAAGCAGTAGTGAACGAAACTATTTCCGCCTTAGGCAATTTAACAGAAGAGCAGTCTGCTATGCGGATTGTTGTGCTTCAAAATCGTCTTGTCCTTGACGTTATCCTGGCCGATAGGGGCGGAGCTTGTAGGGTCATCGGATCAAGTTGTTGCATTTTCATACCAGAAAATTCACCGTCAGTATATAAAGCCATAACCCGCCTTCATAAGATTGTAAGCCAGATACACCAGAGTCCAGGCACCTGGACTTGGTCCGGTTGGTTCTGGGGCGTGTTGTCAGCCTGGGGATGGAGAATCCTATCCTTCCTAGGTATTGGCTTTCTCATACTATTCAGTTGCTGCTTATGTCTACAATGTGGGCCAGCGATTTGTGGTCTGTGTGCCACCTCATGTATCCCACATCCAAGTTTTCGTTCAAGATCCCGGAAGAAGAAAGAAGAACAAATGATGTTATATGAACAGATCGATGGATTGATGAAGATTGATATCTCCTAAGGGCAAGTAGGGGACAAGGAGGGAATGTGGAAATATGGATTTTTATGGTCGGTTATGTCCCCTATCTTGGACCCCAACGGTTTCATGTATAAGTCACAAGTACATGTATGTTCCCTCCAGTTCCAGTTATGAAGACGCAAACACATGTGCGTCCACCGTCAACATGTCCTCTTTCAGATCCGCCATGAATGGGCCGGATATTCTATTCTTAAGTATGAAAGGCCACCGGCTTTATATGGTTCATTTATCCCATTTTACAGTCCAGGCGAGTAGGCCCTGATTCTGCCACCAAGCCTTTTCTGCCTTCTGCCTCTGAAAGCTCCAGTCTGAGCCTGCATCTGTATCCATGAACTTTGTCTTACTCCCTGCGCGGCTAACGGTGCCTGACTCGGCCTGTCTGCCTGCCAAAAACTGTATTTCACCTTCGAGATTATCTCCTTCGCTCCTCATCCGATGCATTCCTTTCTAGCAGCTTAGGTAAACATTCCTCCAACTACCGTGCAAAGGGGCCAGGCCTCGCTGCCCTCATGCAAGTAATTAATAGCCCTGTTACCATGGAATATTCCTACCCCCTCGCATCTAGTGTAGACACTTAGACGCTTGTACACGCACTAACAGTCAGTATAGTCAGTATAGAATAAGATTCTATCCTAAGAGACCTCTCTTTGTGGATAACACAGTTCTTTAAACATAGGATATTAGATATGATTTGGGATTAGGTTGACATAACCCCAGACTTTTGTCTCCACATGTAGAGCTAAATGTCAAGTCCCATTCTCCCCCTAGTTGCACGTCAACTCACACGTCATGCTGCTGCGCGCGCATCTCTGCCAAGTATTTTTGCTGACATTGCGAAATTCTTTCATAGAACCACCCATTTGTGACATCATACCTAATGACGTTCTTTAGTTACGCCTAGTTACACCCATTTTGGTTACGCATGTATGCCTTTATCTCTGTTATCAACTGTTACGCCTCCTGCATCTGTTTCACTGTAATGCCTCTTCTATAAAATGATTACCTGTCAATAATGTATTGTTCCTTCCTTCCTGAACTTTCGTGGTGATGGAATAGAAGGCCCATAATTCGAATTATGTTCCTTTGTATAGGAATAAAGCCCGTTCTGAATCTCTAATACCACGGATTCTGCCTCTTATTTTATTGAGCTATTCTTATTAATTTTCCGCATCAAATTAAGTCCCGGTAATTAAATTATTTACCACACTAGGCTGGCATCAGAGTGCACTCCTCTGACTCAAAAAGGGGAAATACTGAAGTTTTGGGCTTTTCAAAACTGCAAATGGGCCTGTTCACGTCAAGATCTTGCTGCCTGCGCCAACCACCAGCATAAACTCTGGTGAACCGACTCTCTGCACTACAGTGACCGCCAACGACTGACAACACAAGATCAGCACTTCAGCGACAGCATCAACAGCCCATGGTGATGACCACTGTGAAGCTCAAGCAAAGACTGCTATTTGATGCACATCAGGAACTTTGCTCTGCAACTGCAACTGTTCAGGATGCCTAGCATGCTCTTCGTTCTACAGCAATGACCATCCACGATGCTCTCCCTGCTTCTCGCAGCCTCCTCCACCACGAATGGAACTCTTTGCACTGGACTTCAGAGGCTTTCTTTTCCAGAGGGACTAACATGATTCCTGAATCCAGGCCAGCGCAACATTCGCGATCTGCCTGAATTTGTGACTTTCACCCTGTCGTGAGCGACCAGATTACCACAAGTGGAGCTTTGTGCTTTTAGCTGCTATATTTATCTGAAATCCTTGACATTGCATATATCCGTTTCTATTGACTGGATTTTTGTCATTTTGGTGTCAAATAATTTATTAGATTTTGGTGTCGGTTTTCTCTTGTGTTGTGTTTTCACTTTTTTACTTTTTGTGTGCTGCATCACTACTTCACACATTGCCTCTGTTAATGTTGACTGTTTTTATGTCAAGCTACCAGAGGTGTAAGCACAGGCTAATTTTGTGACTTTTTGTGGTTACCCTTGACAAGGAATGGGGCTGTTGATTGAGTAGGGTTTCACCCCTCCAACCAACAACCCAATTTCTCACACATTGCTTTTGTGAGACATTCCAACGGTGATATGGGAAATTCTTATATTAGAAAAGAAACAGTATAAAAGATATGCCACTTGACCCCTCACTAGGAGAGGTCCTTCGTACCAGATTCTCGTGCAAGATACTGCCAGTGAAGTTCTTGATTACCGGAGATGCTGCTGCATTGCATTCTCTACAGGAAAATGTGATCAAGCCACATACGGAAGGAGAGAAGCTGATGCAACTTGTGTTTTCCTTTCCCAGGGACAACGGCCTCTCTGACATTTAACAACTACAGTGCTTTGCTATAGACAAGTATGCAGTGTGTTGATTCTCCCTAAAAAACACTAGACACAAGTTATATTACTCCATGCTTTCGCAGAGAAGTACGTTTTAGGGTGTTAGGTTATCAGATGGCATTTTACTTATGGGAGAAAGGATCATTTTAAGTCCTGTTTTTCTTAATATGCATTTGTTGTTGTGTTTTAATTATAGTCTTTGTGGCTGTTTTCGACAGCGACGGCCCGTATAGGGCGTGTTCCCGGGGCGGTGATGTGGGGCAGAGGAGGGGCAGGGTGGGGGGTTGCAAAATGCGGCATACGGCCGATTGCAGGTAAGTTACGAACAAAAAAAAAAGATTTTTTTTTTTTTTCGGAACTTACCTGCAGTCGGCCGTATGCCGCATTTTGCAACCCCCCACCCTGCCCCTCCTCTGCCCCACGTCACCACCCCGGTAACACGCCCTATACGGGCCGTCACTGCTTTTCGATGTGCTAAGCAACAGGGTGAGACAGTTGAAATAAGCGCTTTTCAGGTAAAGTGTCTTTTACTTAGTGCAGATGATGTGTGGTATTGAGAAAAACAAAATGAGTTTGTTTGCTATCACCATGACATCCCCGGACCCTGGATCTCTGGATCACTGTTTAGGAATCAAAAGCATTGGCTTCACTTCACCTATGTTTTGGGTGGGGTTGTCCGGAGCTACAAAAACCTGTTCACATTCGAGCATTGGGGCGTTCAACTAAGTTTACACATGTCACCCATCTGTGTGAAAACAAACCTTGTAGAGTTGACCCAAAGATACAGTTTACACAACACCATGTGAAGCATTTTCCATAGCCCTTGAGGTCAAAAGGAAAATCCAACACTCTACCTATGAGAATGTTAGTGTTGCCCATTAACAATGACTTTAACTGCTTGGTCTACAGCCCTTTTTATCCATTGATCTGTGTTTGTGTCATTCACATTTTCATTCCACACACTAAGGTACACAGAAAGGAGCAGTAGATTACCCAAGTGAGCCATTGGCTAAGTTCGTTGTGAGTGACCGCATTTTTCCCTTTCACAAATGGCACAGGTACACCCAAAGTAGTTCACTTTTGCCACAGGGACAACTATGGCAATAAGTGGTTTTTTTCTTTAATTTTTTTTCACTTTTGGCAACTTTAGATCGGCAGGGGCCCAGAAGCTTCTCTGATCATAAAGTTTTGTAAAAACCCATTTGAAGCAAAACAAACACTGACAAAGGCAACTGGTGTTGCTTCAGATTTGTTATCTCACATCGACGTATGTAAAAGGTGAGCTAATTCTATGGTACTAAATATATGAACCTCAGAAGGGTAACGTGCTAAACAAGCTACTACCCTTGAGAGACCCACAAAGGAGGGCAGCAGATGCTTAATTCGCTGTCTTAACACCTACTGAGTTGCAAAGCATACACTGACATTTGTCAAACGCTGCCTCCTACCTTGAAGTTATTCGAGTCAGTGAGTTTCTATTCATTAAATGCAAACCACATAGCAGCGACAATTATATCAACGCCTTTTGCACACTTTTAATTTTAATTTAAATAAATAGTAATATGCGGGATTGGTACATTTTTGGCAGAGAAACTACCGCTTTCACCATACGATGGGGCAGATTTACAAGTGCCTTGCGCCTCTTTTACGCCGCCAGTGCGTCACTTTTGTGACGCAGCGGTGGCGCAAAACCAGCGCCAGGCTGCGGGGTATTTACAACGTGACGCATCTGGGAGATGCGTCACGTTGTAAAGCCCTGCACCAGAAGTAGGCGTTCCGGCGCAGGGGGGGGGGGGGCGTTCCGTCGCAGGAACGCCTCCTAAAAGTGGCTGAGTGAAATATACAAGATTTCACTCAGTCACTTTTGAGCCCATGCTGCATCAAAACCCTGCGCCTGCTTGAAGCAGGCGTAAGGATTGACGCAGCATTGTAACGATAGGGCACCCCAGAGCCTTGCTGGAGCTGCGTCGCGCTTGCGACGCAACTCCAGCAATGCGCCGCCTTTACGGCACAGATGCATCACGCATCTGGCCGTTTTTGCCCCATGGTGCGCCGCATTGTAAATGCGGCGCATCCATGGTGGCGGAGCCGTGACGCACAATAACTGGCGCATCCCTGCTGATATGCAGGGATGCGCCAGTTATTGTAAATCTGCGCCGAAGTATTTATATTTTGGACTAAAATTTCAAGATGACTTCTTATTTATTTATTTATTTATGCGATTTTTAAAGCGCTACAATTACCCATAGGTGTCTCGGCGCTAGGAGCTATATCTGATACCAATAAAGTAGAACTCTGAGGCAGTTTTAGAGTGATTTATGAACAATCATGTCTTTGAGAAAACAGCCATGTTTTTAGCTGCTTTCTAAAGATAATCAGCGTAGGACTGGATTTTATGTTAAAAGGAAGGGAATTCCATAATTTTGCAGCTGCGATGGTAAAGCATCTGTCTCCCCAGTTAACTTTCCTTGTTCTGGGTATATGAAGCAGATGAGCAGTGTTGGAGCGAAGCATTCTGGAGGTTGATAAAGGCTTAAGTGAAATCCTAAGAAATTTTGGTCCCATGTTGTTTACTGCCTTGTAGACAATACAAAGGGCCTTGAATTTCGTCCGACTTCTGACCGGAAGCCAATGCAGTTGGTCCAAATGTCTAGAGACAGAGCTAAATTTTGGAATGCCTAATAGAACTCTGGCTGAGGCATTTTGTATCATTTGAAGTTTGGAAATGATTTTTTTTTTAGCATTGAGGAAGAGGGCATTACAGTAGTCAGTGCGTGAAAACACCAATGTCGAAATTAGTGTTTTTCCTGTAGTTGTAGGAAGATATGGGAGAAGTTTCTTTATTTTCCTTAAGATGTTGAATGATGATGATACTACAGCGTTCACATGATGATGGAAAGAAAGTTTGTCATCAAATATTACTCCCAAATTTCTGACTTTACTGACTGGTTGAGGTGGAGTCCCCATTTCCTCCGGCCACCATAAAGGAGACCACAGAGGCTGAATCTTACCAAAGAGCATGACTTCCGTCTTTGATGAATTAAGTTTTAGACAGTTGGAAGCCATCCAACTGCTAATAGCCCTCATACCATCTTTGAAGTTTGCTGCTATCTTAGAACCATTTTTATGTATGGATAATACCAACTGGGTATCGTCGGCATATGTTGTTAGGTTGATGTTATAAGCTTTTATTACCCTCGCTAAGTCCGAGACATAGATATTGAAAAGGGTCGGACTTAGCGAGGAACCCTGTGGAACTCCACAAGGATGGCTAAAAGTGGGGGAGGTAAAAGTACCTAACTTAACTGCCTGCTTGCGATCAGCCAGGAAAAAAGTAATGAGATCTCTGGCTTTGTGTTTAATACCGATGGCCTCGACACGGCCGATCAAAGTAGAGTGATCGACCGTGTCGAAAGCCGCCGATAAATCTAGCAAAATCAAGACAGCCTGTCCTCCATTATCCATGGTGGTTCTTATTTCATCTGCAGCCTTAATCAAGGCAGTTTCTGTTCCATGACCTTGTCGGAAACCGAACTGAGTATCGTCCAATAGGTTGTTACTTTGAATGTAATCAGACAGTTGTTTGTTCATGACCGATTCAAAGATTTTGGCTGGAAACGGCAGAGATGCAATAGGGCGATAGCTGGACGGTAATGAAGGATCAAGCGATGGTTTTTTAAGAAGTGGTTTAATTATAGTATTTTTCCAGATTGTTGGATATAAACCTGTTGAGAACATAATGTTACAAATGTATGTCAATGGTATTGTAATAATGTCTGGAATAGTGTTGAGTATAGAGGGGTGACAGGGGTCCAATGGGGAACCAGATTTGATTGACAGAATTAGTTTATAAATCTGGTGCGATTGTATCTTAGTGAATTCCGTTAAAACTGTAGGATTCACGTTTGATTGTGTATTGGATGATTCAATAGTGTTAGAATTTGGGGTAAAATCCTTAAATATAGAAATGATCTTTTCAGAGAAAAAGTCAGCCAAAGTGTTACAGAGAGTTTGAGATATTTCGGTGGGTGGATTGGATGGTTCAGCAAGATGATTTACGACTTCGAACAATTTCTTCATGCTGCATTTGGCTTGATCTATTTGGGTGGTATAGTAAATATTTTTCTCTGTGGCTATTCTCTGCTTATAATTATGGAGTGCAGCTTTATATGTTGTTTTGTCTGATGAGTTATAATGTTTGCGCCATTTTCTACATTTCATATACAAACGCTCCAGCCCCTAAGCCATTATTACTGGTTTCCTTTGTCAAACCACCTTTGCTTCCTCTTTTATTATTTTTAAAAGCTTTTACAATGAGCATGGGGAAAAACTCTCCCCTTCCCCTGCCAACTACATACATATTTGCACGATAGGACATGTCTGCTAACTTGCACAGGGCTTTTAATCCCATTTAAATATATTGCTGGAAATACATTTTTCCCCTGCCCTTCGGGCCGATGTGATTTCTAAAGAAACAAATTCAGCATTTAATTAACTCCGAAATCCCTCTGTAAATGGAGCTTATTTGTGTCTGTTTAAAGTTCAGGCCGGGTTGAATGCTGAGAGGGAAACTGCTTGGAGCTGGAGATGTCCTGGCGAGGCCAGGCCGCCCTATCTAAAGGAGGCACGCGCCGCACCACGTGACACAGTGTACTATAGTAAAGAGGGAAGTTCAACCAAAGTGCACAGATTGCAATTTTCAATAGGCCCAGAAATGTCTCCGAGGCATGAGCGAGCCTGTCACTTTTTCTCTGCCTCCTCAGCCAGTGATGGATTCACTGTGTACCCATAGCACAGCCCATGAGATATGGCTGGCTTAATTCGTTATTCTTCGCTTTCATTCATGCTGAAATGGAGGCAGTGGTTAAACAAATCTGCTTTTATGAGGCAAAGCGATGTGAAACAGAGCTGATTATGGCCTGACACATTGAATTAGATTGCGTTATAAAGCGACGCTGACGACTCCATTGTTTTAAACGGTTCTTCGTGGGCAGCGCCGGCTCGTGAGCTCTTATTACACAAATACGTCGCGTTTATCCTGAGCCGTTTCTGTATCAACACCACAGATCTCATTAAGTTACGTAGGTGTGTTAATTAAGCAGGGAATTAACTAACAAAGGCGGGATTTTGAGAATAGCGCATAAAGGCAAGAGAACAGGACTATTTCTGACAATATTTATTTAAGTCTAGAAGCCATAAACAATGGAGTTAATGTTTCTCGTATGGAATTGTATTAATGAGTTAACTTTTTTTGTTTTTTTATTATGATAATAAATGAACTAAAGAACTATCTGCCTGGTGCACAAAGTATTTTAACAGGTGCAAATCTGAGGGTTTGTGACCACTAAAACACTTTTTGAAATGTACTAAACCAGGTTAACCATTCAGAAAAGGATTTCCAAATCATTAAGTGGGTTTAAGAATCTATAAGGAATCGGTATTTGGAAGGATCGTATTCAGAGCTTTCCTTCTTAATACCGATTTCTTATTGTAAGAAATTAAAAGCCAGCTGTAGGACCATGACAATATGCGAGCTGAAATTTGCGCTCGATTGCGAGTCGCAATTTGCGCATGGCAAAATGCCATGTACAACAGTGTCTTAGACACTGTTTGCGATTCCCAATGGGGTCGAAAATTGCATGCCTAATGAATATTCATGAGGCACTTATAATTTGCGGCCCCTTTGGGAACGACTGGCCCTCCCAGGGATGGTGGCCTGCTGGGCTCAGCCGACCTCCATATCTGGGACTGCTTTTAAAAAAAGCAGTTTTTTTTATTTTTAAATGCAGCCCGTTTTCCTTAAAGTTAAAAGGGATGCATTAAAGAAAAGAAAATTAAATGTTTTCGCTTCATTATTTAAGGGCAGGTAGTGGTCCCTGGGGACACTACTAATAGGAAGGGACACACTTGAAACACCCCTTCCAAATAGCGAGTCGCAATTCCTATCTAGCGAGTTGCAAATAAATTGCGATTCGGTAATTAGGAATTGTAAATGGACCTATTCGTTTTTGCATGCGGAAACGGGTCGCTAACCCGTTTGCGCATGCAATTTAGGGTCGTACATCTGGCCCCAGGTTCTTTGGTGTGCAGGATGTGAGGCCTGCGTAAGTAATAGGCCCATAATGGTCTCCTTACAGGGAACCCCATTGCAGCATTTGACTCTCTCAGGGTAGTGAAGCAGAGCAGTCCAAGGCCTACTCAGGGGAGGTGGTGTCGTCTATTAGTCTCCATTCGCTAGCACACAACAACAACACTCAATACATTTTTGGCCAGTCAGTGCTTTTTCTTTGAAAAAAGGAAACATACATTTATTACACACACTACTAAATACTATGCATTAATTTACAAATATATATGCATAAGGTATATGGAAATACATTTGACCCCTAGTGGCTCATGACCCCCAAAGTCTCAATATCCCCCATCTATACCAGATGCAACATGAAAATTTAAGGCGGTTTCATTTTAAATAAAGCAAGTATGTTGGATTTGTCAAGGGGGTCACCTCATCTGTATGTCAGGCACGCCTATTGGCTTTGTCAAGGAGCTATTACATTTATAAATAAGGCAAGCCTGATGGCTTTGTCAAGGGCTCACCCCATTAATAACTATATGCTAACACCAACATTATTCCAGAGAAAATCAATATGCAAATTAAACTGCATTCATTAGCTTTACTAAAAACATTGCATTGTTTCTCAATAATCACAGCCAATAAAGTACTTTTAATAAAGCAATGCATGTAAAGATAAAGTTTGTCAGAGTCTATCCTTACACTCACCAGGCCACATGAATGCCATTATGTGATGATCTATTCACGATTGCTGCACTACTGATCCACCAAGCACCAAGCTCCAACTCTGGTAAGCCTTAAAATCAAGAAACACTTCTCCTAGTGTCATGAATTTCATACCCTAGGAGACGTAGGGTAACGTTCTGAAAACATTTCTAGCATTCCCTGCAGCCTCCCACAAAATTCCCCAAGATATGTTGGTGGGGCCACTGCCCATTTTAGGGCACCACAAAGCCAGGAAAATATTCAAATTAGTCCCGATGCCGAGCACTATGGGGAGCTCCCAGGCCAGAAGCGTGAGTATTTTATTTAGCGGATCTCCCGCTATGTACTGAGGCAACGATGTATTATTTTTCATTTTCTTTTTTTTTTTTGTTCCTGGGTGTTGGTGCCCACTTGACACCCAGGTGCAGCCAGATTTGATGGTAGTGCGGGGAACTCACTCCTGGGCTGACCCACCATCTTGCCACCTGGCTGGCATTGTCCTATGCCTACGCTGGGAGCCAGCATGCCTATTTCCCGGCCCACAGGTGGTCTGCCGCATTGCGTTGGCCTCACACCACCCCCATCACAGACACGGGGAGCAGGAGGCAGCACCTGCACACAGGGGAGCCAAATGGTACTTCACCATCTCCTCATGTCTGGGACCAGAGATGTTGTCCTGGACTCCCTGCCCATCACTGGCCCTGGAGAGAGCCATCTAGTCTAATGGGTAAGCTGGAAGTAAAGTCATTTGCAGGGCATAAGGTGGCATCTCCTTCTAGCTGTCCATAATTCTGCTGTCATCGCCGTACAGGTGCAGGGTCCTGCTCTCTGTCTTCCCCCTCTACAGGGGTTTATAAGTGCATTTGGAAAGTTCTAGATGTCAGGCACCCGTGGCCAATCTTAGCATACCACTTCAGCCCTCGACCCCTATCCTAAGCATCCTGAACATTGGGACAATCGAATATGGAAGAACCTTTCTTCCCCTGTGTAGTGCCACAATGCCTTCCTAGAGGTGTGACTATGAATATGAGCAAACCCTCCATTGTGGTCAATCCAAACCACTTCTGGTGCAGATCCCACTCCCATTAGTTTAGGAGCCAAGTTGGCTAGATGGCTGAAAGAAGGGGACCGGCCTGGTGTCAGGTTAATCTGCTTGTTACAAGGTAGGCCCTTTTGGAGTGTTGCTAGTCCTTGGGCACAGCCTTCAGACCATCCTTTCGAGGGAAGGCCAGCCCCTCCTGACAACCAAGCTCTTTTTCCTCTGCCTGAAAACAACCCACCTCTCACCACAGGGGAGCCATACAGCTGGCAGGTGACAGTCAAATGATTACAAGCTTTAGACAGAAAAATGGGATCTTTCTAAAAGTACCTGTTGCTCAGTAGTAACACAAAATTCAATTTCACCATTAGATTGGCTTCTGGATAACTATAAAAAATAAAAAATAAATGAGTAATTGAATTATCTCTCTAGTCTGAATGTAGCATGTATTAAATATAACAACATAGCCCAGTGTTTCCATATGGAAACAGCCAGTCTTAGAACAGTAAATTAAGCTTTTCTGGATATTTCACTGAAAGGACATGTACAACATTAATCTTTACATGTCCTACCTTTAAATGCCATGCACCCTACCTTTATTGGAAATAAGGCCTCCATAGTGTGACTTATTAATATTTAAAAGTAAGATTTATGCATGTTGAAAAGGGTAAATGGACAGGTAAAATTTGCAATTTAAAAATTCCACAGGCACTTTACCTGTGTGTGGCTACCAGGCTGCACAGAGCTGTAGTCTCTCATGTGCAGTCTGCACTCATACAGACATGCATGTGCCCACATGTTCTCGTGTAACCAGCTCAGTACCCCTTACCCTAGTCGCACTGCAACAGCCTTATTGTAAAAGACTGGCACTGGCAGTAAACATGCTCAGTCCAACTAACATTAAATTAAAGTGAATGAGACACAGGTAGTGAAACTCACCCACAGTAAAACTTTAAAAACTGGGTGATCAAAAGCAAAAACATCCTGGTGGTCCAAATGGCCGAAACCATTTGCAATATTTATGGTATATATTAATGTTTTGTGACTAAAATCCAGTCTCAAAATATTAATATTTTACCTTTAACTCAAAGGAAGGGGTAAACTATTCACATATTCACAAACAGAAAGGGATTCCCAAGGAATCCCTTCCCCATAGTAAAAGTTGACAATAACTTTTTTATGAGCAGGCTTTGGTCCATAGGACCGCTGCCTCCTTCTAAAAAGGGTTTGTGTAAATTCTCAGTTTTTTTAAAACACATCCCATTTTATTTTAATGGAAAACAAGCTGCTGTTGTTTTTATAGAAAAAGATTGCTTTATTTAAAATCAATGTTATTTAAAAGCTGTTGGAGCCATGGTGGTCTACTGACCCCAGCAGGCCACCATCCCTGTGATTGTGGCAAATCATACTAGGTTGCAATTTGAGACCCAACTTATGAGTATTGTATAGGAAGGCCGAAATGCAATCCACTATGAATCTATATTTTGTGAACCGAACTATTAGTATATAAATCAAAAACTATTTGTTAAAAGATTGTGCACAATTTGTATTCAGTTTTACAGAATCAATTCTTTGTGAATGAGGACCACAGTGGTGAAATGTACTATCCATTTTTAGGGTTGAGTGATGATTGTTAACAAAAAGGGCTTGGAGCCCAACCATTGCTTACAAATCCATTGGCTTGCATGGCACTCTTCCTTACAGCCTCGTAATTCATCAAGACAGGCCGAACATCATTTCCATTCCTCTCCGTGGAGCAGGGACCAAGCACTGATTGATTCAACTTAATCAGCGGCCATCCACTGCTCCTGATGTGTTTGAGGTAATATTTTGTTCTGCTTAACTTTTAGTGCCCTGCAAATTTAAGGCATGTGACTGGCAAAAACATGTAACTGCAACAAATGATGGATGGAATGCTGAATGATACAAACATTCTCCCACAGTCAAGAGATATGGGATAAATCCATCATTCTTTCGCACACTACTCCACCCCAGTTTGGACACAGCAATATGCAAATCAGTCTGATCTATTTCTCATGGGAATAGTCCAGCCCGAACTGCCAAGCCTGCTCCTTCCTGGACCAGAAGCAAGCAACCTGGGACCTTTTCGAGGTATGTCAACCCTCATCAGCCAGGCTAGTTTGAATCCGATGGCACAGTGAGCAAGGGGCCAACATCTGGGCATACCCATCCCACTTAGGGTGAAAAGTGAAACTGCAACAAATGATGGACGGAATGCTGAATTATTCAAACATTCTCTCCCAGTCAAGAGATCTGAGTTAAATCCATTGTTCTTTTGCCCACTACACCACCCCAGTTTGGACCCAGCCGTATGCAAATCAGTCTTGACCTATTCCTCATGGGAACAGTTCAGCCCACACTGCTAAGGCAGGTCTGACCAGAAACAAGCATCCTGGGACCGGTTTTGGGGTATATCACCCCTCATCGACGAGGCTAGCTTGAATCCAGTGAGCAAGGGACCCACATCTGGGCAAAAACATGCCCAGCAGGACAAAAAAAAAACTGCAAAGATGTATTTCCTATAGTCAACTTTCTTTTATTTTGCCAAGTCTTTTTTTCTCACTTTGCACTCATCTTTTCTTTTGTTTTTTCTCGTGGATACTGTCCTCAAAATATGAGAATTATCTTGTTACAAAGCCACATTTTTTCTTTCTTATGTTTAATTTCTAAAATATGCTTTAAAACATAATGGTGCAGGGCACTCCAATTCACCCCACTCCAATTCACACAAATCCACACCAATCCACCCCACCTCATCACACACCACACCAATCCGCACTACTCAAACCAATCCATCCAAGACAAATCCAAACCACCACACTTCATTCCAAACCACTCACCCCAATCCACTCCAATCCTCTCCGCCCACCTCACTCCTATCTGGCCCACTCCAATGTCCTCCATTCATATATAAAACAATCTGCCACACTCCAATCCAAAACAATCTGCCCCACTCCAAACTGCTGCACTCCAATCTGCCTCACTCAACTCCAAAACAATCTGTCCCACTACAATCTTCTGCATTGCAATCTTCCCCACTCCTATCTAAAACAATCTGTCCCATTTCAAAACAATATGTCCCTCTCCAATCCAAAACAATCTGCCCCACTCCAATCCACACCAGCCCGCCTCACTCCAATCTGCCTTACTTCAATCCAAATTAATCTGCCCCACTCCAATACAAAACAATCTGCCACACTCTAATCTACCACACTCCAATCCTCCCCACTCCAATCCAAAATAATATGCCCCACTCCAGCCCAAAACAGTCTGCCCAACTCCAATCTGCCCTCTCCAATCCCAAACAACCTACTCCACCCCAATCCAAATCAATCTCCACTCCAAACTGTTCCACTCTAATCCAAACAATCAGCCCCACTCAATCCAAAACTATCTGCCTCACTCCAATACAAAACAATCTTCACCACTCCAATCTGCCCCACTCCAGTCTGCCCCACTCCAATCCACCCCACCCCAATCTGCCCCACTCACATATAAATCAATCTCCCCACTCAAATCCAAAACAATCAGCCCCACTCCAACCTATACCACTCCAAAACGATCTGCCCCCCTCCAATCCAAAACAATCTGCCCCACTCCAATCCAAAGCAATCAGTCCCACTCCAGTCTGCCCCATTCCCATCTGCCCCACCCCAATCCACCTCACTCTAATTTGCCCCACTCCAGTCAAATACACCTCAACTCACCCCAATCCAACCACTCAATTTTGATTCACCCCACTCCAATCCACCCCACTCCAATCCACACAATCCCCACACCAATCCAATCCACCACACACTAATACAATCCACCCCAATCTAGCACAATCCAAACTTCCCCACTCTAATCCAATCCAATCCACCTCACCTCTCCCCAATCCAACGCACCCTACTCCCTCCCCAATCCACCCCACTCCAACACAAAACTCTCTGCCCCTCACAAATCTGCCTCACTCCAATCTAAAACAATCAGCTCCACTCCAATCCAAAACATTTCAACCCACTCCAATCCAATACAACCTGCCCCACTCCAATCCATAGCTCTCTGCCCCACTCCAATCTGCCTGACTCCAATCCAAAACAACCTGCCCCACTCCAACCTGCCCCGCTTCAATCCATAATAATGTGCCTCACTCCAATCAGCCCCACTCCAATCCAAACCAATCTGCCACACTCCAATCTGCTCCTTTCCTTTCATCCCCACTCCAAACCAAAACAATCTGCCCCACTCCAATCTGCCCCTCTTCAATTAGCTCCACACCAATCTAAAACAATCTGCCCCATTTCTTTCCAAAACAGTATTCCCCACTCCAATACAAACCCCCTCACACCAATCCAATCCAATCCACCCCACGCCAATCCAATTCACTCCAATCTAGCCAAATCCAATCTACCCCACTCTAATATACTCCACCCACCTCAATCCAATCCACCTCAATTCAATCCACCCCACCCAATTCCAGTTCACCCCACCCAATACAATCTACCCCACTCAATCCACTCCACCTCACTCCAGTCCACTCCACACTACTGCAATCCAATCTACTACTCCTTTTCAATCCACCCCACCACACCCCACGCCAATCCAATTCACCCACCCACCCCACTCCATTCCACCCCACCCCAATCCAATCCACCTCTTCCCATTTAAATCCACCCCACTCCAATCTAATCCACCCCATCCAGTCCTACCCACTCCACTGAAGTCCTATCCACCCCACTCTACCCCAATCCAATATCACCCATTCAATCCAATCCACCCAGCCCATTACACTCCAAACCACCCGACTGCAATCCACTTCACTCCAGTCCAATCCACCCCACTTCAATCCAATCCATCCATCCCACTCCAATCCACCCCTCCAATTCAATCCACCCCATATCAATATACCCTCCTTCAGTACAGTCTATTCCACCCCTCCACTCCATTCTAATTCACTGCACTCCAAACCACCCTACTCTAATCGAATCCAATCCACCCACCCTAATCCAACCCACCCCACCCCAAACCAATTTAATCCACCCCACTCCAATCCACCCCAATCAAATCCATCTCACCCCATTCCAATCCACCCCACTCAATGCAATCCAACCCACTCTATACCAATCCAGTCCAGCCCAATTTGCTCCAATCCAGTCCATCGAATTACTTCAATGCACTCCAACCCCCTACACCCTATTCCACCCCAATCCACTCTCTGGATTCTGTGACACTCTCTGCCACTGAACCACTGAACTCTATTCCCTTCTACTCAACTCTATGACACTCTACTCCCCCTACTCCACTCTACGACACCATACTCCAGCATATCCAGTGTACGACACTCTACTACCCCCCACTCCACTCTAGGACATTCCACACCACTAACTTTAAGCCATTCTGAATAGCAGCTGCACTGGTGTGTAGCACGGCAAAAACACATTGCCAAACTTAAAGGCTATTTTATAAGTGAGAACTATTGACTTTGCCAAAGCTTATTTCTGTTGAAAACACTCTGAATCAGAGTTCACAACTGCAAAAAATTGATTTATCAATGTACAAATCCCATTTTAGGATCTTGCAAAGTTTGAAAAAGCTCAAAAATTATTTTGACTGCGTAGGATTCGGTATTTGGAAAGGGCATGTTGTGGGCATCCCTTCCAAATATAGAATCTGTATGTAATGTATCAATGTTTTGCAATAGTATCTTTGGTCCAACACCATTGAAAAGTTACCTATTGGCCACCCCCAATTTGACGTTGTAACCTATTCACAAAAGGAAAGGGATCCCATCTGGACCTTTTATTCTTTTTGAATGTTTAGAAAAATTTGAGTGAGAAGAGGCAGTGGTCCATTTAAACACATTTACAGACATGGTGGCCTGCTGAGCTTTGCAGGCCACTCTCCCTAAGATTGTGTCAAATAGGAGTGAGCAGCATTTTGCAACCCACCTCCTGAATATTGATGGAGTAGGTCAAAATCCGCGCAAACACATAGAGATGATGGATGACGTGCTGAAACTTTTCAGACACTAAACCCCAGTCACAGATCTGGGTTGAATTCAGCATTCTTTAGCTCACTTTGCCACCCCAGTTGAGACCTAGTCATATGCAAATCAGTCTTGACCCTGTCCCTCATGGGAACAGTCCAGCCCAAACTGCCAAGCCAGGTCTTCCCTGGACCGGAAACAAGCATCCTGGGACTGGTTTCAGGGTAACATCCCTCATCAGCCTGGCTATCTTGAATCCAGGAGGCAAAGTGAGCAAAGGACCCACATCTGGGCATACCCTGCCAACTAAGGGCGAACAAAGAAAACACAAAGAGATGATGGACGTAGTGCTGAAACTTTTCAGACACTCACCCCCAATCACAGATCTGGGTTGGTCGAAATCTGACCACTTCAATTCAGAATTTCATAAAGAAACCTATTAGTACATAAGTTGGTACACAAAATTCCACAGTTTACACAAAAATACTGTTGTAAACTGTGACCAGTTTTTGTGACAAGTGTATCAGTACATCTTTGCCCATAATACTCATAAAGTAAAAGTAAATTGATGTACAGACATATCAAACTCCTATTGCTTTGCACAACTGCCCAGTGGCTCCAGTTCATGTGTACAACCTTCAGCCAGTTCTAACTCTTTTTTGTGCTCTGGAACTTGTTGTTTACATTTGAATGCTGTAAATATACTTTTACAGTTTTCAGCATGCAAAGTGTGGTTAGCTAAAAAGTAGGGCTGGGTGAATGGGTCACACATGATAGTTACTTGACAACTCTGTTTAATAAACATGTTATTATCGATATTTCAACTTCAAAGATGGTGGAGGATCTACTCTTTGACTTCTATTTCTTTATCCTTGAAATGGGTGAGTATTGACATCCATCTAATATTACCTGAAAATTAAGGTTGCGGCTTCAGCTAGTGCAAATGGCTCAGTCACTTTTCCCTAATAGCATGCTTATGGAGAACTCATATAATGCTTTTATCCCAATGGTGTTGTGGTACCTTTTGCATAGAATGGGCAAATGCCATCTTAAGGGCTTGGGTACCCTGGATAAGACCTATTTTGTGGACCTCTTTTGGAAAACAAATTGAATTTATTAACTATTTTAAGTTAACTCAAGCCTGGTGCAAAATAGTATTGAACTGTTAATTACCATTTCAGAAAAAGGTGTACGGGTAAGGGCCAAAAGCTCATATTGCCCAACCTCCAACAGCCAAGCAGTATCAACAAAAAGATTAAACAAGCATTGATAAACCCATTTATTTTTGCACGTGGATCTAGATTCTTTTTACCTTGGAATTATATTTTACAATTAATTCAGTGCCTCACCAGTCCATTCTACCAATCTTTGGGAAGACATAGTACGTATAAGTTAGTGGTTGTTTAATGGATAACATTAAAATAGGAGTTGCACATGACAGTCTCTTTAATTTTCAGATATTCTGATCACACATAAATCCCCCTTCACAACTTGTATTCTTGCTGCAGCAGTGAAAATAAAAGCACTGTTCGAAACAGTTTCATCATTTCATTGAGTGAAATCTGTTAACTTTCTCCTTAACTATCTTCACCCGCTACGTTCCTCTTACTTTTTCCCTACTTTTTTCTATCTCTAGATAATGACCTCAGTCTGTTGAATAAGAAATTTGCTAGGTGGAGGAAGTCAGAAGATTGACAGAGAGGCAAAGCGATCAGTGTAGTGAGAGAGATAAAGCAGAGGGAGAAGTGACGTAGATTCAGAAATGAGGCAGGGGGATGTAAGAGAGAAATTTGAAGTGGCAATAATGAAAGAGTTAAAAGGATGAAAAGGTAGGTACAAAGAAATAGATAATGTTTTAGAGTAAGTACGAGCAAGCCAAGGATAAGGTGAAGGAAATATACAAGTGTGGGATATACAGAAGTTGTGAGGTAGAAAGAGAAATGAGTTAGATTGATAGGTACGGAATGTGGTACAGGTTGACATGCAGAAAGATGAGGTCGTGAGAAATATATAGAGAGATGCAGGGTAGAGAGTTGTAAGGTAGAAGGAGAGGATAAACCAGTTATAGAAAAGAAGTGATAGGTGAAGGACAGAAAGGGAGATGTGATGTACAGAGAAAAGAGAAATAGAGAGCTGAATTACAGAAAGAGAGGTGAGGCCAAATACAAGCAGAAAGACAATTAGTGATTGGAGAGGTATCTTGTTTGTAGACTGTTAGTGCATTGTGATGTAGTGTTCATTAAAGAGGTGAGCAATAATCAATAAGAATTGGCAAAACCAAGGGATGTGGCCTTGTCGTATTACTGATAAAACACACACAGAGTCTCTAACACATATTCCCACATCATTCTTTCTCTTATACAACACAATGTGGTCTTGCACGTACATACACACATACACAAGAAAAATGTGGTGCTGGTCGTAGTGGCAGTAGTGGTAATAGTGATGGCAGTAGCTGTGGTTGTGATTTAGAGGTAATATTTCTACCAGTGATGGTAATGGTAGTAGTATTTGTACTGCTGATTGTTGTAGTGATGGTTGGGGTGGAAGAAACGGTGTTAATGGGTTTAAAGTGATGGTGATGAGAACATAGTGATGCAGATAGTGATGGTTATGATAGTGACTATGATAGTCGTAGTGGTGGTGGTGTTAGAAGTGGAGATAATGGTAGTTATGTGGTATCAGTGGTAGTATTGGTGATGGTGGTGACAGCAGTAGTATTGGTAATGATTAGTGGGGTGATGGTCGTAGCGGTGGTATTGGTGTTAGTATGAGTAGTATTGGTAATGATGGTGGTGTCCGTGTTGGTGGCAGCAGCAGAGTGTGTCCTTGTAGTGGTGATGATGGTTTTGATAATTTTGGTGATAGTGGTTGTGGTGTTGGTGTTGGCAATGGTAGCGATAACAAAAGTGAAGATGGGAATTATGGTGAATGTTGTGGCTGTAGTGCTGGCAAGGTTGTGATATTTATTGTGGTAGTAATGGTGATAATGGTGGTAACAGTATTGGTGGAGGTAATTATGTTGGTGGTTGCAATGATGGTATTGGGTTGGAGTATGTGGTTTTCTAAATGGGGAAAGAAGTGTTCTCCCCAGGTGGGAAAAATTGTTTGCAGTGCTTCCAGTCACTAAAGACTTGCATATGCGACAGGCTAAGAGGCCGATTCAAAAGTAACAGTATCTTTTTTACTCCACAGAGGCACCCACAGATAGTTTGGTTCTCAGAGCATCTACAATAAGATCCAATCAATGTTAGTAAGTAGAATATTCAACTTTGGTTGTTGTGTATGGAGTAGGGGTGGGCGGAATTTGCATAGCCACGGTACGCAAACCTCCATGAAACGGTAAAATATATCCGCGAGCACGCAAAAGTTCCACTAACATACAGAATTGCTTGTTGCGCCCGTTCGCGATGCTTTTTTCTTGTTCGCGAACGCTATTTGCATGCTCGGGGAGAAATATCTCACGAACATGCATTTTGAAAGCGCAAACAAGCAAAAAATT
This sequence comes from Triturus cristatus, assembly GCF_964204655.1. Classification (NCBI taxonomy): domain Eukaryota; kingdom Metazoa; phylum Chordata; class Amphibia; order Caudata; family Salamandridae; genus Triturus; species Triturus cristatus. The sequence continues at coordinate 1,204,912,182 of NC_140591.1, read as the reverse complement.
CCGCGAAGCCACAGATAGCAGAATTTTGGGCAATTCTGCATTCTCCACGGAACGTGAAGTTACCCAAATTCTGAATATTCCGCGAGCGAAATGGAATTTACTGCCCAGGCCTAGTATGGATGGTATCCCTACTTGAAACATCCTTAAAAATGTAGGACTAAACCATGCCATCTATGCAGAAGAATATGGCATGTAGGCTTAAATACCAAAATGCAGATAACCAGATAGACAGATGGAGAGACAATCATTCTTCAAGTGGGAAGCTAGACAATAGCTGCTGGTGGTGGCACTGTCTCTGCTTCACTGCCCTAGAAAAGGTAACCTATGTCCCAAGATCAAAAGAAAAACAAAGAATCAAGGAACCACGTGACAAATACATTTATTAAGGACCACAAAATTACATCTAAGTTTCAAATATTACTGCCACCAAAGGGCACAAATGAGTTATGCTTTTAAAAACACTTCTCTTTATTTTGACTTTCAAATATCAAGAACAAAGCAGTTGTACGCCAGATCCACCAGCACTTGACCAATGTGACTCATGCTCCATCTTTCCACAGTCACAGCAATCACTGTTATGGAACATATTTTATTGATATGCAAATCGCCACTGACCTGTCCCCTGCCGGGTATAGAGTTATTACTCGCCACTCGTAGAGTCACTCGCCATTGTCCAGTCAAAGTATTTCATATCACTCCCTCCACTACCCCCAGATTTTGCTCAATTTATGCGGGTAAGCTCTGGACCCATTTACTGCCTTTTCGACCAGTGAACAATAACCAGTCCCTCATTTCGAAATTGGGGAGGCCTTGCTGGATCTCCAGTAGCCTGCAATATCTCGATGAACCACAATACAACCTTTCTTGATCAATAACTTTTGGCCCGGTTCTCACCCCACCCTTGGAAAACGCCCATGATTGGAAGTTTTGGGTTGCAGTTTATCAGAATTCTGATGATCGCTTCCAAATGTGCGACATATCGAATTACACTATCCCTGTATCACCTGGCATTCCCACACAACATGCATCAAAGTCCTGCTATCAAATCCACAAAGGAGGCATTCAGGAATGCTGCCCCACCCCATCTTCCACAACCTCACTGGGTTATAATACATTCTATGGAGTATTTAAACTGGATCAGTGTCATATGGGCTGGTATTACCAGTTCTCGAGCTGCCATTTTGACCTCCAACCACTCCTCTTCCTCCAGGGGCTCCAGTTTAGCCTCCCATTACTCCCTTAATCTGATCAGTGGGTCTGTGATCTTGCACACCAAGGACTTGAATAGGCAGGAGATGACCTTGCCCTTGATTGGCAACATCATAAGTCTGGCCTCCAGAGAGCACTGATGGCACCAGGTCTATACTTATCCAACACATGCCAGAGCTGTCAGTAGAGAAAAGATTGTGATATATTCAGGTCATATTCGTCCATCAATAATCTGTAAGACATCATGTGGCCTGTCTATCTACATCTCCCGGTTTTGAGATTCCTAGCCTATCCCAGTTTTAGAAGCCATGAAGCCCTGTTGTTGTGAATAGCCATGTACTCCTCCACAGTGGCGTCTCTGTGGTAAGCGCATATTCCCAATCAAACTACTGAAGTGCCTCTCTCCAGGTAATAATAGGATGGCCTTGAATGCTGGAACGTTGGGTGGGAGGAGCTTTCCATGTAAAGATAGTTTGTTTGAGTCTCATGGCAGCGTCATCACAGTCCCTAAATATCAACTCATTAATCAGGAGCATCTGAGCTGCCCAGTAATACAATTTCATGCCCATTTCCCACAAGCCTCCATCCCATCTCCCTTAGTTTTCTGGTGCAAAAGGAACATATTGCATTTCCAACAGACCTCTGGGTCCCTAAAAATGTACATCTAAGAGGTATTTAAAAGTCTCCAATACAGATTACCTGCGACCTTGGAGGCTATTCCGGAAAGTCACCCACTAATAGGATCATAGCAAACCTTCCCAGTTTACTCTCAAGAAAGTCGCCTCGCCATATATCGCCATCATATGGGTCAGCAGTGGAATTGATTGGGTCGGATGCTGAATACATAGGAAGACATTGTCTGCATACATAGAAATTAGGTCCTCCAGGGACCTTTTTGTGGATAGGGCGCACTTTCCAGGTTTGCACCACGGGGCACCTTAAAACAGATACACCAGGGGCAAACAGGGAAGGTGTGCCCTATTACATTGAATGCACTGCCCCCGGGGCAGCAGCAAAGCGTGCCGCAGTGCATTCAATTGAAATACATAGCGGCTTTGAAGCAGCCACTCCATGTTTTACTGCGCAGGCGGCAACCCATCTGCACTTTTAAGAGGGGAGAGAGATCCCATTGCAGGCAGGTGCAGTGAGTTGCTGCACCTGCCTGCAAGGGGATATTTGGGGATGCTGATCACATCCTTTGTATAGGAAACACGCAAAACAAATTAATTCGTTTACCTATGGTCGAGAACAATGTCTCAAGAAAATGGATAATGGTCCCTAAGGGATGACAATGAAATCGAATGAAAATACAGAAAAAAGGTTCCAAGCTGCCTTTTTGATCAAAAATAAGTTCAAGCACCATGCTCTTTCCTGCTTTTCACCTCTGGGTGTTCTCATGCATTTAAGACTTTTAATATTTTCTCACCATTTATGATTTTTAACATTATTTTATCTTCTTGTTACACCAGGAATTTTAATTTCTGTTTTCCATTTTAATTTCTAATAGACTTGGATTTGGTGGAGGAACTGTTATCATAATACACTTCATTCATTTGGGCTATACACAAATTTTACGAGCACTAGACGAAATCACAGGTTGTTAAGCTGTGCACACAATCTTGGCTGTGTGTCAACCGGTTTTTAAGTAAATTGTCTCATAACCTCTTTTTTTATTTGTTCTTAATAAAGATTTATATATTAATGTTTATTCTATATATCACTTTAACCCCTTGTGTGCCCATGACGAGCTGGACTCGTCATGGAGCACAGTCGCGCTGTGCCCATGACGAGTCCAGCTCGTCATGAGGCATTCCCTGGGGAATCCCTCTGGTGCGGGCACCAGAGGGATTCCCTTTTAGTGAAAATAGCCTCGGGAGCTGGGGAAGAGCTTCCCCAGCTCCCGAGGCCCCCCCCCTGCTTTCAGTGTAATGACGATCAGCGCGCACGTCGCACCGACGTCATTACACTGTAAGTGAAACTGAAATGAGCCAAGAGGCTCATTTCTGTTTCTCTTTCTACGTGCTCAGGGGGCTATCTCAGCCCCCTGAGCACGTAGAAAGACGGGAGAGGTATCGTTGGAAAGGGAAGAACCTCCCCAGTGGATCCCTGCTTGGGGATCACCACAGGAGGGCGATCCCCAAGCAGGGATCCACCCACTAGACACCAGGGAGGGGGGAATGGCCCCTTGGGCAAGGGCCTTTGCTCCCCCAAATAATGTTGGCCATATTTAGTCTTTTTGCCCCCCTGGGGGGAAGATGGGGGCAGTAGCCCCCAATCTGCCCAACCCCGGGGGGGCAAAAAGCCCGATAGACAACAGGGAATCTTTTTACAAATAAAAATAGGGGTGGGGGCTGCCCAAAACGATGGCCCCTAATCTGCCCCTTTGGGGGGGCAGAAAGCCCCCTATACACCAGGGATTTGTTTTCAGTTTGTTTTAGGGTGGGGGCTGCCCGAAACGGGCACGCCAATGCCCCCACCCACCCGCCACCATTACAGCCTTTCTGCCCCCCCTGGGGGGCAGATGGGGCATTGGCCCACAATCTTCCCCCCCCGGGGGGGCAAAAAGCCAACTAGACACCAGGGAATTTTACAAAAAATAAAAATAGGGTTGGGGGCTGCCCAAAATGGGCAGGCCCATGCCCCCACACCACCCCCCAATTATTACAGTCTTTCTTCCCCCCCGGGAGGCAGATGGGGCACTGGCCCCTAATCTGCCCCTTCGGAGGGGGGGGGGCAGAAAGCCCACTAAACACCAGGGATGTTTTTTGCGCAATTGTTTTTAGGGTGTGGGCTGCCCGAAACGGGCACGCCAATGCCCCCACCCTCCCCCCCACAAAAATGACAGTCTTTCTGCCCCCCAGGAGGCAGATGGGAGCTGCAGCCCCCAATCTGGCCCCCCCTGGGGGCGCAGAATGCCCACTAGAAATCCTGGATTTTTTTGTTTTATTAGTGTAGGGGTAGGGGCTCCCCAAAATGGGCATGACAATACCCCACCCCACCCCCAGAGAAATTCCAGTCTTTCTTCCCCCCCCGGGAGGGCAGATGGTGGCAGTGGCCCCTGATCTGCCCCCTGGGGTGGCAGAAAGCCCACTAGGTGCCAGCGAGTACACAGGCTTTTTTTATGAGTGGGGGCTGCCCAAAATAGTCATCCCAATGCCCACACCCCCACAAAAAATAGCTACGGTCTTGCTGCCCCTTTAGGGGCATATCAGGATGAAACCGCCTTCCCCGATTCCCCCCCAGGGCGGCAGAAAGCCCACTGGGCTTAGAATTTTTTTTAGCAATGTGCATACCTGTGGATTTTGGGCCCTAGCGCAGTTGGCACGTAGGCAAACCTAGCAAACCTGTACATTTTTTTAAACTAGACACCGAGGGCAATCCTGGATGGGGTGACTTCACTGGCTCTCACCAGGTTCTGTTACCCAGAATGCATTGCAAACCTAAAAATGTGTCCAAAATAACACATTTTCCTCACATTTCTGTGGTGGAAAGTTATGGAATCTGTGTGGGTCCACAAAATTCCACCCACCCTGCATTCCCCAAAGTCTTCAGAGAAAAATGGTACCTCACTTACGTGGGTAGGCCTAGTGCCCGCGTCAGGCAAGGGCCCAAAACCTATTGAGGAGACATCAAAATTACCTATCACAAAACAACCTGGTTTTGCAAAGGGGGTCCCATGAGTTTTTGGCCCCGGGCTTGGCGGCCATCTAGGGAAACCAACCTAACCCACACATTTCTGAAAACTAGACACCCGGGGGATTCCAGGGAGGTATGGCTTGCGTGGATCCCTCAACGTTTCCTTACCCAGAATGCCCTGCAAACCTCAAATTTAGCTGAAAAAATCACCCTTTTCACACAATTTTGTGTGGGAAAGTTGTGGCATCACCGAGCTGACACAAATTTCCTACCACCCAGCGTTCCCCTGGGTCTCCAGATAAAAACGGTGCCTCACTCGTGTGGGAGGCCCAAGTACCCGCGACAGGCAAGGGCCCAAAACGTAGTGAGGCGACATGAAGATTGCCAACCTCAAAACGACCTGGTTTTGCAAGGGGGGTCACCTGGGTTTTTGGCCCGGTGCTCGGCGGCCACCTAGGGGATCCTACCAAACTCACACATTTCTGAAAACTAGACACCCGGGGGATTCCAGGGAGGTATGGCTTGCGTGGATCCCCCAATGTTTCCTTACCCAGAATGCCCTGCAAACCTCAAATTTAGCTGAAAAAATCACCTTTTTCACACATTTTTGTGTGGGAAAGTTGTGGCATCCCCAGGCTGACACAAATTTCCTATCACCCAGTGTTCCCCCGGGTCTCCCGATAAAAACGGTGCCTCACTCGTGTGGGAGGCCCAAGTACCCGCGACAGGCAAGGGCCCAAAACGTAGTGAGGCGACATGAAAATTGCCTACCTCAAAACGACCTGGTTTTGCAAGGGGGGTCACCTGGGTTTTTGGCCCGGTGCTCGGCGGCCACCTAGGGGATCCTACCAAACCCACACATTTCTGAAAACTAGACACCCGGGGGATTCCAGGGAGGTATGGCTTGCATGGATCCCCCAACGTTTCCTTACCCAGAATGCCCTGCAAACCTCAAATTTAGCTGAAAAAATCACCTTTTTCACACATGTTTGTGTGGGAAAGTTGTGGCATCACCAGGCTGACACAAATTTCCTACCACCCAGCGTTCCCCCGGGTCTCCCGATAAAAACGGTGCCTCACTCGTGTGGGAGGCCCAAGTACCCGCGACAGGCAAGGGCCCAAAACGTATTGAGGCGACATGAAAATTGTCTATCTCAAAACTACCTGGTTTTGCAAGGGGGGTCACCTGGGTTTTTGGCCCGGTGCTCGGCGGCCACCTAGGGGAACCTACCAAACCCACATATTTCTGAAAACTAGACACCCGGGGGATTCCAGGGAGGTATGGCTTGCGTGGATCCCCCAACGTTTCCTTACCAAGAATGCCCTGCAAACCTCAAATTTAGCTGAAAAAATCACCTTTTTAACACATTTTTGTGTGGGAAAGTTGTGGCATCACCGGGCTGACACAAATTTCCTACCACCCAACGTTCCTCCGGGTCTCCCGATAAAAACGGTGCCTCACTCGTGTGGGAGACCCAAGTACCCGCGACAGGCAAGGGCCCAAAACGTATTGAGGCGACATGAAAATTGCCCCATCCTGGATTCCCCTGGGTGTCTAGTTTTCAAAAATGTATAGGTTTGCTATGGTTCAAAAACTCCAGCTAGGCACTTTGCCAAAAAAGGGTCATTCTTCACAGCGAAATTGAGGTGTGTCCACCTTATGTTTTGCGCCGTTTTCTTTCGCGGGCACTAGGCTGACCCTTACAAGTGAGGTACCATTTTTCTCGGAAGACTTTGGGGAACGCGGGGTGGGTGGAAATTCGTGGATCCACGCAGATTTCAGAACTTTCCACCAGAGAAATGTGGGGAAAATATGTTTTTTTGGCAATTTTTTAGGTTTGCAGGGGATTCTGGGTAACAGAACCTGGTGGGAGGCAGTCAAGTCACCCCATCCTGGATTCCCCTGGGTGTCTAGTTTTCAAAAATGTATAGGTTTGCTAGATTTCCCTAGGTGCCGGCAGAGCTAGGGTTAAAAAACTACAGCTAGGCACTTTGCTAAAAAAGGGTAATTTTGCATTGTGAAAATGTGGTGTGTTCACGTTGGGTTTTGAGCCATTTCCTGTCGTGGGCACTAAGCCTACCCCTACAAGTGAGGTACCATTTTTATCGGGAGACTTAGGGTAATTCAGATTTGTAAAGGAACCGTTATTACCTATTGACTTTCGGTGCATTTCTGCCTTCCAAATGAAAGACATTGTGTAAAAAAGAAGTCATTCTAAAAAATGACTGATAATTCTCATGCTAGTATGAGTATCCCAATTTCGGAAATGTGCAAATATCTACTGTTTCTAAACTCTATATTTTGTTCCCATTTCAGAAATACCTAGGTGTCTTTCATACCGATTTTTCCATGTACACATTTTTACAGAATAATTACTATATACCCGGTACATAATAAAAAACCATTGCAAGTTGCTGCTCAGTTTTTGGCTCTGGGTTCGTCGGGTTCTTCGTGAACCTACAAGTCCTATATATCCCCACAACCAGTAATGTCCAGCGGATGTAACAGTATATTGCTTTCAAAGAGCTGTCAAAATTAAAAGAAGTTACAGGTGAAAACGTTGACACAAAAGGCGCTTTTTTTCAACAAATTTTCAATTTATCCTATATTTAACTGTTAGTTTCTATAAAGAAACCTTTATGGATCTACACAAATGACCCTTGCTGAATTCAGAATTTTATCTACATCTCTAAAATGTATAGCTTTCCAGGATCCATTATTGCTTTTGTACTCATTTCTACCATTAACTGGAAGGAGGTTGAAAGCACAAAAAATAGCAAAAATAGGCTATGCCAAAACTGTGTAAAACATTTTGGGTTTCTGACAAAAGTCTGGTATCCCCTAAAAGCTGGGAAATGGTGATTTCAGCCCCACAAACCCTTTTTTGATAACATTTGCAGGGAAAAACCCAGATGCTTTCATTTTCAGCCCGTTTTTCCCATTTTCCCCCCAAAAACTAATTTTTGCTGTATTTTGGCTCATTTCTGTGACCCCTCCAGGGGAATCCACAAACCATGAGTACCTTCAGAATCCCCATGATGTTGGAAGAAAAGGACGCAAATTTGGCGTGGATACCTTAGGTGGTCAAAAAGTTACAGGGGCCTCAGCGCGCACTACCCCAAATAGCCAAAATAGGGCGTGGCACAGGAGGGGGAAAAGGCCTGGCAGCGAAGGGGTTAATCAGAGTTGAGAAAGTCACAACAAAGGATGAAACACGTGTTGGCTGAAACCCGCCATGAAGGGATAACATCAACATATCTACAAATCATTGCTAAACAATTGTGCCTGTAATCAAGAAACTGGCAAACAGCTGTGTTTGGAACTAATATATAATGTGTTATTTCTGTGATACTCATTTCAAGTAAAAAGAAAATAAAACTCCACTGAATGCTTGAAGTTCTATATGATTTCAGGGGTGTCTTCTCCACATTGTATAAGTAAAATAGGTGTTGCATATATTGGGATGTGTCAATTGATACACAAATGGACCTAACCAGATACAGTTGAGGTTTTCATACATAACAAGTGTTCCGCTATTTCTCACTACATAACACTGGCCCAGCATTCCTTAACCATCACATCTGCTTTCACAAACCTTCTAGACACCTCCGTTCATCCGGACTCCTACTTGCACAAATCCTATGCATACGGAAAAACCAGATCTGACTGTTGAGTCTTCTCCTACATCCCTCCTTAAGAGTGGAATGACATGCTGCTACATATGAGAGTCTCCTCTTCAGTTCTTGAATTTCATAAGAAGCTGAAGACCTGGATTTCAAGTAGTCCCACTATGCCCTAGGTGCATGCACACACACCTGCTCAGCAGCAGGATATCCTCCAGGGTGATAGTGTACTCTACAGGAGTGACACATTTGCCACAATGGATCATCGTCCTTCTAATAAGGAGCTGGCTTTGAGGGATAAACCCCAGGCAAAGCAAATAATCCACCTCATAGAAGAGCTACCCAAGTTATTCAAGTCAACTGTAAGATCAAGGGAGAATGCCTCGACTTAGAAACCAAAGGGCAAAGTCCCATGAGTGTCTTCACTCAAACAACCTTACATTTTAACACAAATTTAAACAATGCCTGAGGAGACTATGAGGACACAATTGCAAAAAGATATCTTTAAGGCTCATCAATGTATGCCGGACTGGTTGTTCCCTTCTGGAAGGGGGCATCTCTGGCAGCTAGGAATGGACTGTTCCCTAAAGGAGCAGGGTCAGTACTGGTTTGCATGAGACAGGCCTCTTTCTAGAGTGGCACAGTGGCCAAAATACAATGGGTTTGAATGTTAAACGGAGTGAATGCTTGTGGTTTAGATGATTTACAAACATTCCTCTAATCATGTTTTGTGTGTTTGGTGCTCATCTAAGTTACCTGCAATAGAGGTCAGAACAAAGCACAACCAGATCTAATTATGCAATTTAACAAAACAGTATCAGGATACTGTAACAGACAAAAGGAGAAAGGCCCACATCAAGCACTGCTCTTTGTAATCAGCTGTTGAATGCAATAGCCCCTGAGTTTGAAATGCCCTCAAATATCAGCACATCAGAAACTTTGCCAAGTAATGCCTCCAATAAACAGTGAGTGACGTATTGCCCTTGTATAAATCCAGAGAAACATAATACTGGCAATTGATTTAAAAGTGATGAACAGAGGACCTTGGGAGGTGTTAATGAATTAATAAAGCCTTTGTCTGTGCAACTGTGCACTGGCATGTTCCTTTTTGCGAATGCTGAAAAGGGTGACAATAGAAACCTCCCTGACTGATTGCATCATAGTCGACTTAGACCTTGGAAACCTACCGTAATCTAAAGGGAGGAAAAGCAAGCTGCTTAGATCCCTATTAATAAATACATTGTTCTCAATTGTGATTGCTTTATTGCTTGTTTTGGTTACACATTTTGAGCTAAAATTTCAGAATAGTTACAATCTGTTATGAAAGGATCATAGAAAGACTGTTGTGAGGAAGTTGGATGTATTATATGATGTGGTTGAACCACCTCACTGTGTAAAAATGCATTTACCAGCCCCTTTATGGCCAGTAGGTTTCGTCTGTAAAACACTCACCCCTGTTAGCTGTGGCACTTAGTAGCAAGGCTTACACAGAGAAACAAAGGTAAAGCATTTAAACAACACCAAAACAATTGGATGAATAAATTGACACAATACTCAGGAAATCTAACACCAATTACGTTAAAAAGACTGCATGTTGATAAGAATTTGGACACCAGAACAAAATGGATCTACCGGAGGGTTTTGAAGATATGGATTTTAGAAGCAATATTAAATCAGCACAATTTTGCTCAACCTCGAACAAGCATTGGCACAGTCAATAAAAGAACCAAAGAAAACTTGGGTAAGTGTCAATGCGGTCAGTTACAAGTAAGTGGGACGACCAACTCCGGCACGGAGCTAGTCAGGGGGACCAGCCAGGTCCTCATTGGTGGTTACCCTCACAGAAGAAGCAGTCCTTCAGCAATCCCAAGTACTTAATCCACATGCAGGGATTCCTCAGTCCATGAAGATGGTTGGGGGTACTGGTTGCAGGGTCGACATCCCACAAAGTCCTCTCTGGTCTGTCCGAGGTCTAGTCGCCACTGAACTACCGGTCACCCTTTGTCGTTGGGTCGATATCTCACCTTCTCCTGTTAGCAGCAACCCTACAACAGCACTCCTGGCCTCAGGCAACTCAGATGCAACTCTGTGCAACAGGTCTTGGTCCTCGGTGCCACATGGTGGTGTTGTAGCGGCTTGAAAACTTCGGGCTGCCAACTTGCCCCAGCAGGCTTCTCCATCTGTTGTGTCCCTGTTCTGAGAACAGAAGGCCAGTCAGCTGGCCACTGGAGCTCTCTTGGCAGGACAGGGCTCTGGAGACAGCTTCTCCTTCAGCAGCACATGGCAGACACATTCCCTAACTTTGCAAGCCAACTAGTGCAGCAGGTGCAGTCCTTGTTGGTGCAGCCTCTCTTTGCTGGTTCCTCAGTGCAGCAAGGCAATCCTTCTTCAATCCTTCTTCTAAGTTGGTCAAGATCAGAGGTCTGGGTGCCAGGGATGCCCCCTTTTTGCTCGGAAAGTGCCCTCAGGGCAGGGTGCGGTTAGTAGTTAGGTTCCCTCCCACCTGGTGACCAGTTCCTGTGGAGTAAGGCATCTGGCTATCCCCGGATGCACCCTTCTGCCTACTGCCAAGATGGGGAGACCCCTGTCTTGGTGTACAGACCTCCTTATCCCAACCTCGGCGTGGGACTACCTCAGAGCTATGCACCCCTGGTGAAAACAGCTCGGCAACTGTTTTTCCCCCCTCTCTGCTTCCTGTGGCAGCCTGTATATATCAACAGTGGGACAGCCCCCACCCCCAATGTTGCACATCTGCCCTTCAAAGCGGCTTTACCTTTGAAGCCTGCCTTTTGGGGCAAATACCCAAGTGACACTGCAGGAGGAAGGTAACACCTCCTTGGCCTGTAATCCCTCATTGTTCTCCTTCCTGAGAGTTGTTGTCTCTCCGTAAGGGTAGACAGCTTTCTCATGAACATTAGTACGCGGGCACTGGAGACCTTGGGCAACTGAAGCGGCAACTTCTAAAGTTGCACTTTGCCCACCAGTGACATTACATTTGATTTCACCATTAATTAGGATTTACTGCACCGATTCTTTTGATACCAAACAGTACCAACCTTAGTAGTCCCATTCAGAAGTTAGCAGGGCTGGGGTCCCCTCCTGTAACTCTGGACTTGCCGATCGGGCAACCAGCCTTTCCACAGTAAAAATGACAATTTAGGGTTTTTACTGTTTGAACATGTAAAAGTACATGTTCGATTTTTTAACACAGCACCCTGCCTTAGGACACATTAGGCCTACCTTAGAAGTGACTTACATATATTACAAAGAAAGGTTTGGACTTTGCCATTAATGGTAAAGTCGGGTTAGCAGTTTTAAGCTGCCCTTCCAATTTGCAGTGGCAGACTGGGAGTCATGTTTTACCTTGTCATACTCGTGGGAGCACACTAGTGCTGCAGTCCACGAGATCACCTCATCCTACAGGCCCTAGGTACCCCTGGTATCATATACTAGGGACTTACAAGTAAGTCAGGTTATGCCAATTGGGGACAAGCCAATTAAACATACACCATTTTAAGGGTCAGAGCACATCCATTTATTCCTGTTTAGTAGGGCTCAGAGCATTTTGGAGCCATCACAACAGTACCTAGTAGTCAAAAGTGGAGGAAAAGGTGTGGGGGTAATCCCGCAAAAAGCCGGTCTCCTTACATATGTTAATTAAGTACAATCTTAATCAGACATGTCAAATGGCATCCAGATGTGACCTGACCAGCAAGTCTTGAGAAACCCACAAATAACTCAAGCCAATGGATTCAAAAGGCCGGGAAACGTTCTCGCATTTGGTTCTCCCTTCTCCATTCATCCACCCTTTGAGCCCTCCATTTTTAAAGGATTGTTACCATTCTTACTTGCGATAAGATCTCTTCTCTCTTTATCTCCTTCCCCATTGGTATTACCATATCCGTCCTCCAGTATAACATTTATTTTTCGGATGCTCAAAAGAGCAAGAGGCCTTAAAATGATTATAAAAACTTGATTTCAAAACCTTATTTAGAATTTGACTAACAAACCTTTGGTTTGGAGGATTCACAACAAACCTTTAATTTGGAGGATTTATTTCAGGAGGAGAGTCCTAAGAACAAGTAGAATCCACTGTATCCTTTTTCCTTTCTGTAGTTACAGATATTCAGTGGGATTTCAACAGCCCCTTCACTTATAGCCACGCCAGACCGACTTCAACAGCTAGAATTCTTTGCTGAATGGAGGACTAAAGTTGTCCTTGTCGAAATGGCACTCAGTGAAAACCAGCATTTGCACCTTCTTGCTGCATTTGATCTGCAGAATCGTGAAATTTTTTACGTGTTGCATTCCAGCAGAATTCTGTGAACGCGCCTCTAAAGAAAAAGCACATAACAAGCATAAGTGTTTTGACAAGTTCATTATATAAGCAGATATAAATATTTTTAACAAACCACTGTTGTCAGTTTTCGAACCTTTTTTTGGCAGTGCATATATTGACGCCCTCTCCACCCCCCAACACTTTGTGCATAATGATAACACACTCTCACCTAAGGTTCTGAGAACACCTATTTCCATAAATAAATATACTAATCGGATTAGTGTGATTGCTGCAGAGTTGAAGCACACACTGCCTGAACATTTGCAAAATCATCCAATTACTTGGCTCAGTCACTTGTACTGAAATGCCCTACTTTGTTCTACTTTTATATATTTCATGGGCTCCTGGTACATTTTGTTTATTTAAATAAACACAGTGTTATTGTTCTGCTCCTGGCTCAGAAGTAACATAGCAGACTGAAACATTAATGTATAATGGGAACTCCACTTGTGGTTACATTATGCGTGGATTATTATGAGCTGTAAAGCTCTGTGTATGCAATAAATGTTAAAGTAATTTAGAAACTCTTGGGCAGTTCTCAAAGAATTATCCATATTAGTATCCTCTGTAATAGAAAAATGCCTACTGTGTGCAAATATTATTGTCATGGATCATTTAGTTTCTATTAGGAGTATGCAAATCATGTGCAGTTTTAATGGAGAAAAAAGTAATTCAATTCTAAATGGGTTGTGCGTGGTATGATAATCCTCTCGCGGATAAAACTGAGAATGGATTTCGTTTTTTACATAAAATGAATGAAAACTCTGGGGCATATCATCAAAGAGGCGATATAAAATTATCGCCGCTTTTGCGTCTGTTTTCGGAGAAAAAGCAGCAATAATTTTATCGCCTAATCAGCAAGGTCACGCTATCGCGTGAATCCTTGCATTCTCGCCCTTTCCCCCAACGCCCATCTTTGCATCTCTAATGAGATGCAAAGTGGGCATTCCTGCCCTGACATAGCTGGAGAAATGTTCCTAAGTGACATTTTTCCAGCGATACTCTCACATTTGGCAGTTAGCGCTTGGAATTTTATCGCTTTTGAGATAAGCGTTGCTAATAGCACGCTATCTCAGCGATAAAATTCCACGTCACCCGGCGATAATTATCCTAGCGCTAAGTGCGCTTAGCGATAATTATCGCCGGTACTTGATGATATGCCCCTCTGTTCTTAAGGAAGAATAAGGTGCAATTTTAAAACATTTGGGCTGACAGACACGCTGAGTAGCAGGAGCGACAGGACTAGTCTGAGTAAATCTGATATTTACTGATACCTTGGGATGTTTTCTTCGTATCAACTGAGATTTTATTTCACCAAATGATGCGAATAGTATAACTGGCATCCCACGACTGCAAGCCCTCAGCATTGAAAGTTGTACTGAACTGCACCATGTAAGCAAGCAGTGAATGACAATAAGCATTGACTACAGATAGTTTGAAATAAAGGTAAACGCATGAACACTTTTGAAATATCTCTTTACCATCTGGGATCCCCATATGGTGCATTTCAGCATGGAAATATAGTGACTACTTAGGGCTGCACGTGCCTTAGCAAGTCACTTGTGGATACATCCCTTTATAGTGAGGAGTGAGCAGGTGCAGAGCTCTGGCCTAATACATACAAATACACCAAATGCTCAACAAATAAAGACTTGCTATTGATACTGGGGTATCTGCACCATTCTCAGGGCAACAGGAGTAATGTGATTAACACATACAGCATTTTCTGCAAATTTATATATTTAACTCAGTTGGCCCAAAATCAACCCTTTTCTGTGTAGGTTCAAAATTATTAAAAGCAATTGTTTCTATCTCAAGTAAATCAGAAGTTACCAAGCAAAGGGGCTTATTTACAAGCCCCTTGCCCAACCCGTATGTCACTTTTCCCAATGGTAAAAATGACCCAAAAGTGGCTCAAGGCGCTTGTAAATAAGCCCCAAGGTGACACATAGGTGACAGTCTGTGACAAACTCAAGAAAAAGATAATCTGGTCACTTTTTAATTGATGCATCCTGTGTTGTGGTGCGCTGAAGTAATTTCACTGAAAGTGAAAGTAAAATGAGTCAATTGGTTTACTTCACTTTCAGTGCTTGGGGGCATATCTCAGCTCCCCGGTCACTGATTTTCATGGTTGGGGTACTGGTTAAAAGGGAGAATATCTCCTTTCGAATGGTATTTTTCCCTAGTGGGGTTCCATTCACTAGAAACTAGAGAGTACATTTTAAGGAGGGAGTTGTCCCCTCTGCAAGGGAGCTAGTGCTTCTCCATTCCCTGGCCAAAAAAGTCATTCTGCCGCTATCAGCGGCAGATAGGAAAGTTTTGCCTCTAACTTGAACTGGGGGGGCAGAAAGCCCACTAGATGCCAGGGATGAATTTCTTTAGGTTGGAGCAGCTCTCCTCCCCAGACTGAAAATGTTTTTCTGGCCCTCTCTAGGGGCAGAGAGGGAGGAGGGTTTTGCCCCTAGGCACTAGACTACAGGGATTATACACAAGTGAGGAACTATTTTTATTGGGAGATGAAGGGTGACTTTGGGTAGTAGGAAATTTGTGGCTCCCCACAAATTCTGAATGTTTTCCTCTCCGAAATGTGAGGAAAATGTGTGTTTTTTAGCCAGTGTTGCAAGGACTTCTGGGTAAAAATACCTGGTGAGAGCCACACAAGTCACAACACCCTGAACTCCACTGCATGTTTAGTTTTCAGAAACGCGTATGTTTGGTGGGCTTCCCTAGGTGCCGGCTGAGCTAGGGCCCAACATTTACAGCTACCCAAATTGCAAATAAAGGGTTGGCTTTCAGTGGTAAAAGCTGATGTGTCTATGTTGTGTTTGAGCCCTTTCCTGTCATGGGCACTAGGTCCACCGACACAAGTAAGGTACATTTTTTCGGAGACTAGGAAGGTGGCTGGTTGGTAGGAAATGTGTGGCTCCCCACAGATTCTAAACCTTACCTTCATAGAAATATAATGAAAATGTGTTTTTATAGAAAGATTAAGGTTTGCAAGGGCTTCTGGATAAAAAAAAAACCCAGTGAGAGCTGCACTAGTAATGACACCCTGGACTCCCATGGATGTCCAGTTTTCAGAAATGTGCAGGTTTGGTAGGATTTCCCTGAGCGCCAGCTGAGCTAGGCCCACATTCTGCAGCCACCTACATTGCAGAAAAAGGGTTGGATTTTGAGTGAAAAAAATAAGATTTGCCCATGTAGTGTTTTGGGCCTTTTCCTATCACAGACAGGATGCTCACCCACACAAGTGATGTATCACTTTTATTGAGAGATTTAGGAGAACGTTGGATGATAGGGATTTTGTGGCTCCCTGGGGGTTTAGGCACAGTTTGAGATCTGCAAATACTTCTAAGTTAAAATGCCTTGAACCACACAGGTCACACCACCTTGGACACCCCCGGGTGTCTTGTTTTCAGACATATCTGGCTATGGTT
Source organism: Triturus cristatus (assembly GCF_964204655.1). NCBI lineage: Eukaryota > Metazoa > Chordata > Amphibia > Caudata > Salamandridae > Triturus > Triturus cristatus. The sequence goes on along the minus strand of NC_140591.1, from coordinate 1,204,895,937 downwards.
GGTTTTCCTAGAGGGCGTCTTAGATTCCTTCAAACCCATTTTTCAATCTTTATATTTTACTATATGAATTGGTCTATACACAGTGAAAAAACATTGGAAGGTGTAGCTCAGTTGCAGTTAATAGAGAACTTACAAACCCTATATATTCCCACAACCAGAAGTGTGTAGCGAAATAACAGTATATTGCTTTCAGTCATTGTGACAAGAATTTACAAATTAAAATGTTGGCATAAATGTCTTTTTTTCCTACTTGTTATCAATATTATTTATTTCAAGAGTTAGTATCTTTTGGAAAACCTTAAGGGATCTAAACAAATGACCCCTTGCTGAATTCAGAATTGTGTCTACTTTTCAGAAATATTTATGTTTCGAGATCACCCATGGGTTTTCCACCCGTTTCCACTACAAATTGGAAAAGGTTGAAAAATGTCAAAACTGTGGTAAAACACAGCTTTATTTGATTCAGCACTACTTGTTCCTGAAAGCTGGGACGAAGATGATTTTAGGGCAGCAAATCTTTTGTTGATGTAATTTTAAGGAAACAAAATCAATAATTTCTTACACAGCACATTTTCCCGTTCCCCGACAAATAAAATGTAGTTATATTTTGGCTATTTTCTCAGTCCCCTGCATCGGACTCCACAAACCTTGGGTACTCCACGAGTCCCCATACATTTTGAAAAAATGATGCAAATTTGGCATTGATACCCTATGTTGAAATTCTTTTATTGAGGTACAAGTGTGAAGTACCCCAAATAGCCACAAAGGGCTCAACACTGCGGTGGAAAAGCCTCAGCAGTTACAAGGATAAAAAGCCATTTCAATAAATTAATAGTTGTGTTTGCCAGCTGCAATGGAGCTAAGAAGACTTCCCTTACAATTTAAAATTACTTTTTTATTAGTGATTGGCAGAAAAGACATTTTACTTTGGACCCATTTGAATCTTCGATGCCCTTCAAAATGTTACTATTTCTAATAGAGAAACAGTGGATGAAAAATGAGTAATTGGTTCTAATGATAGGATCCAAATGTAATATAAGCATAAATATGTCATTTTAGGCAGACCTTTCTTTGCTCTTGCAAAGGAGTAAGTCACAAAAAATAGTAATTTTACAGAAAAAGCAATCACAACGTTACGTTTTCAGCAGTCCCACCGCCACCTACCTCGGCAGTCTGACCACCCGATTACAATCTGTACTGTGAGACCACCACAAGACTGCCGCCACGGCCAATATTTCTGCTACTGTGGCAGCAGAGGCGGGCCTTGGATGTGGTCCTGTCCAGCTCGCCGCCAGCCTAATTATGACCTGCCTTTCTGGCAATCTGTTCCTGTTGGGGACACCGCCATGCGAGAGTCGGCAGAATGGGCTGGTAATGAGCTGAATTAATGGCTTGAGGGCAAATGTGTTCTAGTGTAATGTAGCTGGTGCTCATGAGGTGCCCTCCAATGCCTCAAGGTCTGGTGTGAACAATGTTTCACTTGCACAACAAAATACAAAGAAACAGTGTGCCCAACTGGCTTGAGGCACCGCAGTATGGTTGACATTGGCTTTTGCTCTTTCCAAAGCCGAAGTGTACTTCTGCCTTGACTCCGCCACCCACACACCACCAGCCCCTCGGGAGACTCAGAATGCAGAGGTCAGAAGACCGTCTGTTCAGCGGTCTTCTTGAGACCACCAAACTTGTAATCAGTCCCTAAGTCTGGTGTATAACACAACCACTCACAGAAAATGCTTTTTTTGTAAAATCTGGATTTTCAGGTGTAATTTCCACCAGAGAAAAAACCAACTGCTCATAGGAATCAGGTCACCCAGGTTCCAACGGTCATCAGAACATAACTATCTTTTCTTTTTGCCCTTGCAGTCCATGGCATGTACATTTTACGTGGTAGCTTTAATCCCTCTCTGATAATGCCCTGTCAGTTCTAAGGCTATTATATCAATTATATCACATCAGTATGTGGTGCGCTGGTTGCATTTCTTATACTAGCAGGCCTCATATATTCAATCTCATTTGACATAGTTTATGCTATTTGTACACAACCAGGGCTCAATTCACAAAGCTATTTTCAGATTGCCAACAGTATGTTGATTGATACAGTTTATATCAGTAAAAAATATATTCATACATGTCCGTAAAACATTTTAGTAGAAGACTCTTCATAAGTATGCCACTGGCCTAATCTAATCATCTGAATTTCCATACAAATTATGGGACCGAATCACAAAATGGTTTCTGGCTCTAAACATTATCTTTAGGGCCACAGATATCTCCATTTATGCCTGCCGGGAAGTCCCAATAGAATTCCTGGCACGTATAAATGGTGTGCGGAGAAATCAGTGGTTCTAAATCTCAAGCAAAGAGTGGAAAATGTACTTTGCAAGTCGTGCTTAGCCTTGTATGCTTGTGAACACCCACAAACATGTATACTTGTTGGCATTCACAAACTGAACTCCAACACTTTTCCACCATGGAAATGGTCATCGATTTCCTCCAGCAAAGGCCAGGAGGAATTCACTTTCCTAGATGGGAAGGGGAACACATTCTCCATATATTTGGAGGGGAGTGTAGGGTAAGGCTTTCTTTATGACAAAAGGTTTTCTCTGCAGAGACAAAATAAATTTAAAAAAAATGCATTTTACATGCAGATGATCTTCCCACTGTGCAGAAGTGTATGCTATGCACAATTACGCAAGTAGCAGTATCAAGAGTTTAAAAAGTCACATGGCTGGTGCAACAGGAAGCCTGAAAAGCTTGCATCTGTCATGGCTTTCCAAGAGTACTCCAGTTTAGGCTGGACTGTTCCCATGGGGAGCAGGGTCAAGACTGATTTGCATATGGCTGGGTCGAAACTGGAATGGCATGGTGAGCAAAAAAACAATGGCTTTAGGCCCAGATCTCTGTACTGGGGGTGAATGTTTGACAACGTTCAGCAGTCCGTCCATCATCTTTTGTGCTGCTATTTCCAAGAGTACCATCACACCTATTTAGTGAATTGTGGAAAAGTGTAAAATTACATTCATCTGGAGCTGAAAAAGTCTGCCCATACTTTTACACTCATCTTTGTGAATCAGACCTCTAGTCTGGATGCTATTTGCCAGGTTTGCAAGTGAAGTGTATTGACATCTGAGAAGTCAACAGACATTCAGGTTGCCTTTGATGACCCCCCCCCCAAGTCCCGTTCCTATGGTACATTCTGTAACAGAACACCATCACTGCTTGCGGCCTCTACACTCTTGTAAGTATCTTCAAGTATGTTCATCACTGCTGTAAAGAGCTTATGTTTGACAAAAATGCTTTGTTGAAATCTATGGTAGCCTGGTCGGGTGCCTCTGTGAGACCTTTAACTGTGCTTGTCTACTACCTTTTTTAATCCTGGACAAAATGTTGTCACTTTGTGTTTGGTAACTTGTGAATTCGTTCATCTAGAGGTACTCTCTGGACAATATCTCCTGCATAAAACATTATTCATGTTGAACTTTGCAATGTAGCCATCAAGCTTCTTTCTTCAACACTCTAATTTCAGGCCAGGATGCTATTTTCATTTCCCATCGTTCCTTCATGCTCATGAGGCACAGTCATTTCAGTATCTGGCTTATAGAGGAGTCTAGTTGTCTTAAAATAATCTGCAGAATCATATGTTGTTCAGGTGCCTTGTAAATAAAATGCCTGCAGGAGTACAGTGCAGTCAGGGCAGCCTGAAAGGACTATTAGGCTGTTCAGGCATTAGAGGCAGCTGCAACTGGGGCTAACTTGTATGTAGCTGTATCAGAGCTGACAGCTCATGTCTTTGAAAGTGCCAAAGGTCACCGAAGGATGAGTATAGTAATGGCCAACTCTTCTAGTCATGGCCAACTCTGATACCATTCTTCTGTCTCTGTACACCAGACAAAAGTTAATAACAGGCATCCGGAAGTAGATAATAAATGCTTTCGATGTCTCTCCCAAGGCGAGGGAGACTGGCTTCACATATTTTATACATGCCCGAAGCTTGAGACCTTTTGGAAAGACATTTTTTTTGCAATGAGCCAGTCAATTAAAAAAAAGATCAACCCTGAGACAGAAGTGGCTCTCTTTGGACTCTCCAAAGCTAAGTCAGATTTGATAAAAGCTTAAGAGACTTATATATCAATCTGCTCTACAGTAGCACGCTCATTAATCCTGCAAAATTGGAGGTCGGAAGAGATTCCATCTTATCAAAAATGGGTAAACAAAATGGCAAGAATAAGGAGATTTGAAGAAGCATATGCTAAACGGGTTGGTGCAAAAAAAAGGTTTGCAGTGGTTTGGAAGTTCTTTGATAATTTGGCTGTATTTTAGGAATTTTAGCACTTTAGCACGTTTGCACTTTAGAAGTTATAATGCCAAGATTTTGAAAATGAAAGGAGGGGAAAAGAAAAGAAGGGAGAAGGAGAAGAAGAAGGAAAAAAAAAAAAGCTACTGATGAACCAACTGATCTACTTGTATTCTTGACGTTTACCTGGCACTAGTCTCTTTAGGGTAGTTTTAGATGTGGAGGGTGTAATTAATTGCTTTCTGGATGTTTATGATCATAGGGTATTCCGGACTTTTTTTTTTTGTGTATCTTTGTCTGAAGGATTCCAGGGTTTAATTGTATATATGATGTAGGTGTTGGACGTAGGTTTATTTGTATATATGATATATGTGCGTTAAATTTGGAAATATGAGTGCTGTTGCTCCTTGACGACCAATGCTTTGTTATTTTGTTTGGTTCTCTGCTCTGCTCAATAAAAAAAAAAAATTTAAAACAAAAAAAACGTTAATAACAGGCAAACACCGCTTCCTGATATGATTGTGCTACTGAATATTTACATCAAAAATATATCGTGGTGCAAGAATATTGAGGGTAGAATATCGAGAGACAAAATATTAAAAGGTAATTGAATGTAGGGAATTATAGATTTACTATTCCTAACTCCACATCTGCAAATCCTGAAAATATATGTACTATGTAGGCGCATATATATGGATTTAGGTATAGAAAATCTAGACTTACTTCCCTCTATATGTTCAGGTACATATATATGGAGTTAGAAATAGAAAATCTAGACTTACTTCCCTCTATATGTATAGGTACATATATGTGGAGTTAGGTATAGAAAATCTAGACTTGCTTCCCTATGGATATTGCTTTTCAATATTTTACCTTAGATATTCTGTCCTACGATATTGTGGCTTCGATTTTTAGGGTGCCCAAATCCGAAGGCAGAACTGTTCATGTGGGTGCTCATTATCTAACTGTGCATGTGGCATTATAGTTTACTGGACACAAGAAGATGCATCCTAAACAGGTCCCATTTTACCACTGGCATTTGATTAAACACCTTGGACCTTACGTTGTCATCAGCTCATATGAATTAGCACCGTAATTTAAATTCATCGGAAATGTAATGCCTTTATTGCCTTCAAATGTAAAATTTAAATAGTAAACCACACTTTGTTTTCCTTTACTATAATTTGCTTGTGTTTTTACCCTTCCAAAAGCACATGGCAGGAAACAATCAATGTATTAATAATTTTGTTAATCGGGTACTGATTTGCATTCTGCGTTATAAACTCATCATTTAATGTCATTTTCTTATTTGTTGAGCTCATGACCACTTAAAACTCTCCATGAAAATAAGACCAGAAAGTCAGCAATGTAGAGTTAAGAACATCCTGTCCAACATTAAAAGTTAGCAAAACAGAATTTTTTTCAGGATCTTACAAAACCTTCAAAAATTTAAATTCACTGACAGCAAACGGAGTTTCCTCTACGTTTCCAAAGAATGAATAAACTTGTGGGCCAATATTTCATAATTTTTCTCGCAATGCATCTCCTGCACTGATTCTCTAAAAGGCTACCTTGGGTAGTGTACAGCCTTGACCATGTGATTGTGAGCATTCTAGCATAGGATCTGCACTGGAAGCATACCCTGCTAGAACAAATTCCTATGTCCAGACAAACATAGAAGGATCTCACGCACTGGAAGAGCATGGCGGATGTCTGCACACCACAGTGCGTAGAATGTTTTTTGAGGAATTATAATATTTTTCCTTAATGCGGCCTGATTCACTGAGGCATTGTATTTCTCATTGCCCAATCTGGCTATCTTAGTAGATCAGGCTTTGCATCAAAACCTATGGGTTTGCATTGATCCTCATTTGCCTCTGCTTCGAAACCTATGGGTGCTCACAACGATCTTCACAATAAAACCCCAGTCATACCCCCTTGAGGTGAGGTAGCTCAAAGTACTCTTCACACATAGAAGAGGGACCCTTTCTCGTGAAAATGACTTTTGAATTGGAATGTAAATACCATGCGCTACTTTGCGGCACTTTGTACTGGCGCAGGACTTATTTATTTATTTATTTATTTTTGAGATTTATAAAGCGCGAACAAATGCCCGTAGGCGTCTCGGCGCTGAAGTAATTTGACTTTAGTAAATTTGAGCCATGGAGTCTCCACACGTTCCAATTGTCAAGTTGTGAGTGCGGTGTTCTTGTACTGAATCAACCTAAAAAGCCAGCCCTAGGAGTCCTGGAATTATTGCAAGGACTGATAGAGGTACTAAATAGGATAAATAAGCCAAGTTCAGCACATATAGAGCAGCATAATGCGACATGAAAAGAGCACTGATTTTCTTAATGGAAGGCAGTGCCTAATTTGTGCCGGTACTTTCCGATGCTCAGCACCAGCACTTAATTGCCAGCACCGGGGCTTATAACTGTCTGCCACATGGTAGTGGTGTCTCCCAATTTAGGTACAAGCACACAAAGTTCTGTATATTATTTACATTTAAATTTCCAATTAGTAGTATTTGCCTCCAAAGCCATTCTTATAGCGTTGGGAGCCTGTAATAGTATGAACAGTCACACTTTTTAAAGTGGGATGATTAGTAGAGTGTTGGTGCTGTCATTGGTAGTGCTGCAAAGGGCAACGGATGGTGCAAGCTCAGGTGTCCTCATGTCGAGGGCCCCGGCACTACGTTTTTTACAAATTAAGCACTGATGGAAGGTGGCTTTGGGTCAGAGCCCCTATCCTTTATCCCAATCACTATTGGTAAACTTTGCCCTCTGCTCCCCAGCTAGCAGGATTATTCCTGGAAAAATTGGTCAGAGAAAGTATGTACATCAAATGTGGAGTCTTAGCGCTGAAAAGTATCGAGGCCCCCGATTCAAATTCAAAGCTTCGCCTATTTCAGGTGTAAAACAATTAAAACACAATTGTCTCAAATATTTTTCGTACGGTCAATTATGCAGCTTACATTATCGTACATTAAGATGCTTGCTTTTTACATGAATGTTTACAAATCAGCCTAAATTAAAATATATGAAAAAATTAACTGAATTTGAGAAATTATTTTTCAAAGGTCAGATATTATATTTATCAAGACAATAAGTCAGTTTGTATCCATTTTCATCCAGCCACGTGTAAATGTCTAACAACGGAGGGATGCACGAAACGCAAACAAGCGAAGTGGCACATGTTTTCGTTTATCAAAACTTGAATATCTAAAATTGTACGAGTTTCAAATGAGTCTGAATTGGGAAAGAACGAACACAATATGATATACGAAGTTCACATAATGACACTCCAACATTGGGGTCAATTAAATGTGTTTTTGCCTGTAAAGCAGATGATGCGCTCTGCGTTGAATCCAAATATTATATTTTTACCGCACATTGAACGATTTTTGCTATTTAGGCACATTTAGTATTTGGACATTTTCCATGGAATAACAGGAGAAACAATAATTAAAACCTGGAAGGGAACACTTTCACATTGTTGATTTCTGTATGTATGTATGTAAGCTATACATTGGTATTCAGATGGAAAGCAATAATCAATATTAAACGTTAGCTTTTAAAACTCAGAATTGTACATATTTATGTGTCTTTCTCAATATAAGAATTACTTTTTTTTCATGTGCCAATATTTTAAAAGATACAATATCATCACCAATGGGCTCCATACAAGTTGATCCCCTTGATTGCAACTTTTCTCGTTTAATGCAGACTTTAACTCATTTCTGAAAACATTCAATAAAACCAGCCTTAGACCTTCGGTACCTATGTTCTTACCTTATTGATCTTACCTTATCTTGTAAGTGCACTAGGCTTGTCTTCCAATCCGTGTGTGGTTACAGCACTCACTGCACTACCGCCATGGTTTTATATTGTGTGCAATTGTGGGGTAATCACACCTATGCTGTGCACTTCGCCAAGGTCTTAAGGACACACATACCACTGCCAGACACATTTCTTTTTTTACATTTAATTTGAGTTAATTAATTTAACCGCGCTCCATAGGATCAGGAGTCATTTGATGTCCAAATATTTATTTAATCTTTTTGAATAACTTCTGATTTCACTGCTGTTAAGGAAGCATTAAGGGGACATGGATCGATTTTTTTTTCCAATAAGACATTCAAAGCTGAAATATGGAGTTTTTAGGGTTAATATATGTAAAAAAAATATTTCACAAATACAACGCGCTGTTACATAAGCGACATATTGTACGTAGGTTTAAGTCTGGGTCAAAGTGAGTTCATTCGTGTTCAGTGGATTATTCCGGTCGACAGGAAATGCTGAGATTAAAGTGTTCAGAAGGCTGTCTTTGGATATGCCAAGCAGCAGTGTTTAATATTAAAGTCAGGAGCTTCAGATGTCGTTCGCCTCTAGATGCTAACCCGGGGACCTCAGGGTGTTGAGCTGGAAAAGATGAAGTCAGATTTCACATTTTCAGCATAAACAAAATGTCACCCCCACGTCAACCCTCCACCGAGAGCCAACCTCCAAAGAGTCTAATGATTATAATTTTCGCATTTAATCATGAGAACAGAGGCTGGCAAACAAAGGTTCGCAAAACTGGCAGTTCAGACTCTTTCAGTGAAGTTCAAAAACATTTTATTTTTATCTCTATTCATCATTTCTTCATATTTTTTTACACAGGGTTGTCGCCTTGGTTAGTGCAAATTCTAACTGCTTGCAAAAAAGGGGCACTGTGGATAAAGACACTCTTATCTATTCAGCGGGCAATGGGGAAACTTTGAAATTGCTTTGAAAAATCATACTGGTATTATTGTTGCGAATTGTCCGAATTTTCACTTCTTCCAAAAGTTTGGGGCATTGGAGTGCTCGATGGATTCATTTTTCATATATTTTGTCTATGGCAAAAACCTTTGAAAAGAATTATGAATTAAAAACTGTATCTGTTACCCAATCAAAAATATACATTTTAAGAGATTTGCTAAAAAACTGTTAACACTCTTTTACCAACTGAAATTTTCTATCCATGCATTTCGCGCTCATAGGATGTTTCAATTGTTTTTGGAATTTGCCGATTGCTCGTTTACCAACTACCACCCTAGATAATGCCAGTTGGTCGATTTGTAAATGTTTAGGGTGGGCCACCACGTGAGAAACACAAAATACAGGCCCAGAATAACAAACATTTTGCACTGGGTTTGCATCATAAAAAAGAGGCAAAACTACGCAATTTTTTAATCGGCTTTCTAGTGCAAAACTTGTTTTGCGCTGGAAAGTGTCCTCAAAATAAATTAATGTAGGGGCATATCAGCAAGCAGACGATAAAAAATTATTGCCGCTTTTGCGTCTGTTTTCGGACGAAAAGCGGCAATAATTTTATCGCCTGATCAGCAAGGTCACGCTATTGCGTGAAACCTTGCCTGATCGCCATTTCCCTTAATGCCCATCTTTGCATCTCTAATGAGATGCAAAGTGGGCGTTCCTCCCCAGGATAATGGGAGAAATGTCTCTAAGCGACATTTCTCCTATTATCAAGCCTCACGCAAAGCAGCATAGTGACAAGAAAAGTAGCGATAACCTCTGTTATCGCTACTTTCCTTATGCCTGCTTTGAAACGGACTTAGCCATGATATCCTATGTAAGGTGGATATCATGGCTAAGTATGTGAGGCCCTATCAGCAAGCTATCGCCAAAAGTTGTGTGATAATCGCTGGATTTCCAGCGATAATCGCACATTTGGCAGCTTGCGCTCTGAATTTTATCGCTTTGGAGATAAGCATTGCTAATAGCACGCTATCTCCGCGATAAAATTCAGAGTTGACCTGCGATAATTATCCTCACGCTAAGAGCGTGGAGCGATAATTATCGCCGGCCCTTGCTGATATGCCCCCATGTGTCTAGCGGTGTTTTGTGTTACTCTGCCTCAAGTGGGTATTCTATAGATGGTATATGGACTTTCCCATGGAACCACCCAAGGTTTTTGAAGCAAAACTTTAGCTACTAACAATAGCAGACATGGTTTTGCTCCAAAAAATTTCACTTTGAAGCAGGCATTAAAAGAGAGAAAAACTCAGATTTTTTTACTAACTTTTCCCAATGTACAGCACAAATTCGAAGTTAGTCTCAGCATAGTATTTTGTAGTGAAAGGGTACCCTTCCTGTATAAAACATACTACATACTCACACAGACTCCTTTGCATTATGGTGCAAAGGTGTGTATGTGGTGCTTGGCTACCTGATTGTGTGCCGGTGCTAAGGAGAAAGCAGGATAGTGCCGCATCTCTGTATAGATGTGGCTTACTTGCTCTCTCCATGTGACACAACGCAGTGCAGCATCTTTGGTTGCTGGGCTGCGTTGAGTGACACTTTTGATAATCTGGGCCGTAATGGCGCTTTAGAAAAACAATTGAAGCATTGACCTAATGAAGAGTATCATAATAAGACTCTAAGTCAATGCCAAACATGGATGATGGATGGAACGTTCAAAATGTGCCCTAAACCCTTAACTCAGATTTACACCATACATGGGGAATGTCAAAACACTATTATACCCCTCATAAACGCTGTGCTGCCTAATAAACAAAGCAGCACTTACTATGAACTACCAAATCACATTAAAATAAAAACAAACTACTCCCCAAATAAAATTATAATCAGCTTTGAACAAGTCATGATACAAACAATAATTACACTGTCTCCCCACACACAGCCATGCAAAGCTGTTAATGCCATTTTAACCAAAGCATTTGGAGACATCACCAAAATGTTGCACTAAGTATAGAGTATGCGACAAACAGCCAATTTGTCTTTTTAAATAAAATTTAAAAAAATTGTTGAGGAAGCTACTTATGAAAGTCCATTCTACCAACAAAACAAACACAAACTTCGTCCGACCGCCATTCTTTTGTAAATGCAACCCCCCCGACAGGCTGTCGGCAGTCCCGCCATAGGCATTAGGATGAGACAGCAGTCACATTGCCTATATTTTGTATTGCAGTGGGTGCTGCTGGCTGCAGCACATGCTGCAGTGTAAAATGGGGACACTCCACATATCCCTGTACTACATGGTGCAGGGATAGCCATAGGTCCCCCCCAAAACCCACAGCTGACGGCCAAGGGGGAGGAGGGGCCAGCTACTTGCCCCCAAATTCCCTTTCTCCCTGCCTTTTCATGGCAGGTTGACCACCTTGAAACAGCAGGCGGAAAGGGATATAAGGTACATTGTAATCCCTACGGCGGTGCCTGGCAGGCACCTCCACTATTGTAGGGAATATAACTCCCTCCAATGGCCCGACGGGCTCAAGGAGCCTGTCGGATGTGTGGCAGTGGGTCTCTCTGACCGCCAGCCATCCGCATGCCACCCTAATGTGGCGGGTGGGAATCCTCATTGTGATGGTGGTGGGACGGCTACCGATGGGCTATCGGTGGCGGACCAACCTTTATCGTAATCAGGCCCTTAGTCCTCAAGTGAACTACTTTGAATGGATTTGGGTTAGCAGACCACACTGCTCTAGACACAGATGTCAAGTCAAATTCCAATATAATGGCGGAAAGTCTATGACAGCACCATGACTCAAAACGCCAAAACCAACAACGCAGTAAAAGGAGGGTACAATGTATTATTTTTTTACAGAATTTTATATAGCGTGAACGTGACCCGAATCAGGTATCAGGGCGCTTTACATAGCACTAGTTGCATTACACCAGGACACATTCATTTTTGTTAGGCATGGGGAGATTAAGTGATTTGCCCAGAATCACAGGATGTTCAGCGTCATTGCCAAGACTCGAAACCACTTCCCCAGATTTGAGGTTCACCACCCTAGCCGGTAGGCCAATTCCTCTCTCTGAGTCTTCTAAGCAACACTAGGGAGAACCTAACCAACTCTTTACAATTTCACAGTAGCTCTACAAAAAACCCAAAGATATCAACAACTAAGAATTGAGCAATCAGTAACCCAAATTAAACTTAAAATAAGCAAACAAACCAGCATGCTACAATGTAAAGTTAGAACCTTTATTAACAACCAAAGGGTACAGTACTTAGACTCAATGGCAAAATACCTAACATAAAATACCAAAATACCTAGACAGTAACTAACAAACCTAAACAAAGATACACACCACAATAATTACAATATTTTAAAATAAACAATAGACAATTATTTTTATACATGGGTAAAAACAACATGTAAATAAAGTAGAAAAAATACTGATACATAAAAATAATATGTTTATTCGTTAATTAAAAATCAACACAACACCAACCACAAAGCTGAAAAGTAGAAATAAACACAAATTGAATCAAGTAAATGCAACACATAGAGATGCAAAATAAGAAAATGCAAATACAGCAATTACACGTACATAACAAAATGCAACTTTTCCCACCCAGAAAAAATGAAAAACTAATGTAGGTCCAAATTAAATCCAACAAAGCAATCAAAAGGAACCATTAAAAAACATAACAATTGTAATAAAAGAAACACTCTACAAAACCAAAGCCTCAAAAATACAATTCTTGGTTTGCTAGAAACCAATAAAATTCTCTCATCAACAGCATAACTTCAAGTTCTTAAACCTCTAAAAACATACAAAACTCACCAACCAAAACACAACTTTCAAATACAACATAACCATTACATTACAAGTATGAAAAACACAAAATATAACAAAACGTTATATAAGGTAAGTTGATTATGATAAACTTAAATCTAGAGTTGAATCTGCTCAAAACAAAATGAAATGTCACCATGACAATGTTTTAAAGATTAAAGTGGGATTCCACTTTAACAGTCTGTTTCAAATTATTAAAAATGCTTGTTCTTTTGTCAGATTGGCTGATGATCATTTGTTGGAGATGGCCCTTTTTGCAGGGTTATCCCTAAACTTTTTGCTTCTTCCTCCTATTTTGTTCTGACCTATTTGTGTTGGTTTTAGGACTCTAGGCACTTTACCAATGCTGATCAAAGCTAAAGTGCATATGCTCATTGTATAAAATGTGTTATGGATTGGTGCTTCAATGATTGGCCTATTTGATTTATGTGTCTGTCCCTAGTAAAGTGCACTGCTGGGCCAGGGCCCATACATCAAATGCTGTTGGTGGGCTGCAGCACTGGATTTTGCCACCCATGCAAACAGCCCGTAAAATGTAATTCTGGCCTGCCATTGCAGAGCCGGTGTGCAGTCTGGGGCTGCCATGTCGACTTGGCAAGTGCACACACTTGCCAATCCCTAAACCTTCCTTTTTCTACATGTTAGTCACCCCTAAGGTAGGCCCAAGGTACCCCTGTTGTCAGGGTGCATAGTATGTGAAAGGTAGGACAAGCCCTGGTGTGTGTGACATGTCCTGATAGTGAATTACAGCCTATTTCGTTTTTCACTATTGCAAGGCTATCTGTTCCCCATAGGCCAGAATGGGCAATTTGATTATAACATCCTATAATCCTAACTAACCCAGGGAACATGGTAGAAATTTGAGTTTAGTATGCCTGAACTCAGAATGATAAAATACATCTTTTAGTGAAGATGGTTTTAGCATTCTGTGTTCGAAAATACCACTTTTAGAAAGTAGTTTTTTTCTTCCATAACCATCCAGCCTGCCTCTGCTAGCTTGTGTATTATCTGTCTGGTTTGTGAGTCACAGCGGCTGGGGGAGACTCCAGGAGACAGGGTGAATCAGCACAGGGCTGAATAGACCAATCTGCATGTAGATGGGAGGGAGGAGTAGCACCTGGGTGTGAATAGGGCCATGCCTGCCTTCCACAATGCTGGCTCCACCTGTGGTGGGCCTGGCCCACACTGACAAAGGAAGAAGGTGCACACTGGCAGAATGCACCCCAAACTGATTTGAACTAGGTACATGACCCTCTGCCTTCAGTGGACAAAGGATTTGCTAGTATAAATATTTGGACCCAGAACCCAAGATTTCCGAACTCTTTCGGATCAAGAAGACTGCCAAGAAGAAGAGCTGGAGAAGCTGTGAGGAGGAGCTTCCACTTTGCTGTGTGCTTTGCTGTGTTAGACTGCAGTGGCTGCTTCTGTCTTGGGCAGTGATAGGACTGGACAGAACTTTCTGCAATCTAATTTTGTGAGTTTCTCCAAGGGCTTGAGGTAGAGCTTGCCCCTGTTCAAGAAGTCTCAGGAACAGCAAATACTTCAAGCTCGCCGCTCGCCGCTGCCGACTCCGTGTCCTGATGGCACCGCAGAGGGCACCGCTGCAACGCCGCACCGTGACCCTAGTCTCACCGACGCCGCCTGCTGATGCCGCCACCTCGCACCGCGACCTGTGGGCATCACACTCCGCACCGCCTCACTTCATGATGATGCCTTGGTATCCCCGCCGCCGCCACTCCATGCCGGAATCGACGCCGGTGCTTGCACCATGGTTCAGGGGCACCGCTCGTGAAGTTACACGACACACCACCCTCATCCCGCATCGCAGCCTTGGCCTACCGACGCCGGTGCCATCGACTCTAGTTTGCCAGCCGACAACAGCGCTTCAGTGACGACAACACCGCTGCTTGCACCGTGACCTGCCAGCACCGTGACGAGCACCGCCTTCATCTCACACCGTGACCCTGGTCTCACCGACGATGCCATCTGATGCCACCACCGGGTCGCTGCTCGCACTGTGACCTGAGGGCACCGTACACCTCACCGCTGCACTTTGCACCACAGCATCCGACGCCAGCACTCCTGACTTCAACAAAGAGGAGTCTGATCTGCAACGCGTGTGACTTTGAGGGCCCGACGACTCCTGCACCGACCTCCGGAACCGACGCCTACCGACGCCGTGTGTTCAGAAGCTCAACGAGATGTCATCGACGCCCTGCATTTCTGAAATGTACTGTTTGCAGGTCTTCCCGACGCCGTAGCTGGTCCACGATGCCGGGGTCAGGCAGAAGTGTTTGGATTTGTTTGCTCACAATGCCATGATAGCCCCAGACGGAGCTATCAACATCAAGGAACTGTTTTACAAGGTTATTTTGATAACTGAAGATTTTTAAGTACTGTATTGTGGATGTTTATCGTTTTTGTCTTGTCTTGAGTATATAAAAATATTGGATATTTTTCTAAACTTGTGTGGTGTCCGTTTGTAGTGCTTACACTGTAATACTGTTGGTTATGTGCAAATGCTTTACACACTGCCTCTAAGATAAGCCTGACTGCTCCTGCCAAGCTACCAAGGGGGTGAGCAGGGGTTATTTTAGGAGTGTAACTCCCTAATCCTGACTAGGAAGAAGGGTTTCTATTTGGACAAAGGCGCAAGTCCTTGCCAACTAGAGACCCCCATTTCCAACATCATTGTTGGGCAATAAGAAACCTAATTACTGTTGATGAAATTCAAAAATCTCTTACAGTCAACAGATTATCTGCACCAGGGAAATCTCTATTGTTTTCTTCGAATGTTTTTGTTGAGGATGAGAAATTTTCACTCAATATGATGTCTAATCTGGATTCTTCTGCATCAGATATGTCATCTAACTTGAATTCTTCTGCATCTTGATCCAGTATTTAATTTGGACTAAACTACATTTGTTTTAAATAAAACTCAACGTTCATCTGGTGTTGAAGATGGTGATCATGTCATTATCGGATGTGTTTTTTTCACACTAAAAAAACCAGGATATTTTACATGAATATTGTAAGTAGTTTGTGTGTTTCCCCATTTGTTTTCCTCTTATTGTATTTATTAGGAGGGGAGATGTTACATTCTCTACTAATGTAATTTATGTAAATTTTGTGGTTCATTTCATTTTCTGTGTACGTTTGCAATATTGACATTGTAAAATTAAGCTCTGGAACCCTGGCTGATATGCAAGTCGGTATGCGGTTGGTGGCAGAGCTGGTGAGACTATGGCTATGGGCTGATCTTTTCACACTTTATCTTGCTGTGGTAGTAACAGACGGTCGATGTCTCAAGCCTATTGTGTTCTTCTTGATCACCACTGGGACTGGGGTTAATTTAACTATGTTGGCGGGACTGAATAGGACCACTGTATGGTAAAGAAAGTATAAGATAAATAAATACCTGAATTAATTGTGAAATTCCTGAAACACCTTTAGTTGTATGGCACAGGCAAGTGAAGCTTACCCAAACAAGGAAGTTGACCTTACGCAAAGTTAGGTGGTAAGGGATATATTCTTCATAAACATGAAAGACCTATAGGATAGGTTATTTTAGATGTATATAAAATATATTGGGCTTTCAAAAAACAGTTGGGGCAGATAAAAAAGGGTATCTGAGTACTAGCTAGCAGAGTTGAGTAGGACAGCATGCTAATCTTGGTGTTCTCTATCCAAACATTGAACGGTTCTCCTAAAATGCAAAGTCATGCAATTAGTGTCACAATGCTCAATGTCACATAGGAATTTTGAAACAGGTTACTGCCTGAACTGCTGAACGGAATTACACCAAATTTGGCAAAAATGTAGCCCTTGGTTCAGAAAGAGACCTTTTTTTAAAATGGTGTAAATCCATTCAGTAGTTCCTGAGAAATTAAAAAGAGAAAAATATCGATATCTGAGCACCGAGGAGGGTTCACGAACCCTCCCGGGCACGAGCTTTACTCTGATTGGCTGCCAACACTCCAAACCAGGAAGTGTTGGCAGCCATCTTTGGACTCACAAGAAAAGAGTGGAAAAAAGGTTGAAAAAGAAGAAAAGGGTGCAGGGTAGAAACACCCTTACCACCTAGGCCTGCTCAGGGCCCAAAAAGATTAATTGTTTTTTTTTAAGTCAGAATTCGCGTTGCGGTAGTGAATCCTGCCGTGAAAATAAAAAACAAATGAAGCGTGGTCTCCCTCGCTTCCAAAAAGCCCCTAGGTGGGCCAGGTCCCAGGGGCAATAAGTGATTAATTTGCGGGGGCCCGCGGGGGCTCCCGTAGCCCCTGTGACCACCACCTCATCATTGGCTATTTGTGGGCCAGTTTATGTTCTTGTAGACGGTTTTCACTGTTGATTTACCTGATGTTACACAAACATTTCCAGCAGCTTTCACAAATGGATGCAGTCCCCCATACTTTGCAAATCACTTACACAATGTGTTTTGAGTACCAAACTGCCCCAATGTTCGAATGCTGTCCCCTTTTATATCCACCCTTTCTGCCACTAGGGGCTATTTTTATTTTTGTGCTCAAGTCCATTTTCAATTTGGCCCTGCTCTCATTCCAGATGCAGGCACAGCCTCCTCTCCAACTGGATGCAATTGAATTTCTAGCTGGGTGGCACATGCAGTCTGTGCCCCCCGCTTCCATGGCTGACTTCCCTTTCTTTGGGGCCATGACAGCGATCTCATGTTAGAAGAGGGAAAACTCAATAGGGTCAGCCCTGCAGGGCTGCACCACAGCAATCGTCTTTGCTTTGGCAGAGGAGGCCTCCCTGAAGAGGGGCAGACAGGTGCTTAGGTAAAACAGTTGGGTCCTCTAGCCAAGTCCTCCATGATA
This sequence comes from Triturus cristatus, assembly GCF_964204655.1. Lineage (NCBI taxonomy): Eukaryota > Metazoa > Chordata > Amphibia > Caudata > Salamandridae > Triturus > Triturus cristatus. Next base: position 1,204,878,217 of record NC_140591.1, on the reverse strand, counting down.
GTGTGCCTTCTGCAGATTCAACCTCTGGGCCTATCAGGTTCTCCTCTTTGGTGGTAATGCAGGTCCTCCTCCTGATTTCAGCAGTGGCAGCACTAGTGTCTCAACCTCATGTCAGATTTGGGGGATACCAAAGTGATGCTTGTTCTTGCAAAATCCACATAGGAACTGCTTAGAGAGCCTAGAGAACCCTTTATAATAGTCTTTACAATGCACAAAGAGAATTTGCAAAAACTGAGAAAAAGAAAATGGTCACATTTAACATTGTGAACTCCTGGGTCACTTTTGGCTTCATTTTCAGTTCTAGCCAGCTTTCTTTGTGATGTTCCTCATGTAGGGAAATGTGCTGGCCATCTCAACCTTGACAGTGTCTTCTCCAGCAGAACATGCAGAGTTCAGGTGATGTCCCTTCACTTCTGGGAAACTTGTTTTCATACAAACACAATCCCTGATCACATAGAAGCTCTTGGGGTATTCTGTGGAGCACTTCCTTTCATGATCATGGAGAACCTGGTACTCCAACAAAGTGGGGTGGTTAGGATTCTGCTTATCAAACTTCCTTCTGGAGGAGAAACTCCCCAAACTTCATCGAGAATATTGGTGTCGCTCATTCACTTGCTTCATGCAATTTACAGTGGGTATTTACAGTGCTTCATTTGTAAAATTATAAGCGCTAGGGCCCAATATCTTTCTCAAAAGGACAATAGAGGTTGAACTTCCTATGGTTCCTGACAGCTCTGCCAAATACATTTTCGAATGACACCTTCTTATCAGTTCTGCAAATGTGACAATTCAAACTGTATTAGGTGATTCACGAAATAAGTGATGGTGCCAAGCACTAGCAAACACAGGCACAACTTAAGCACTGGGTATTTTCATCCCCTTCTAAAGGGACCGTCTGACTACTAGTGCACACAGCAACTCTTTTTGTCTCTTCAGTTTGAAAGCTCAATCAGTAACGTTGATCATGACACACTTAAGTAGATTCTCTCACCTTAAGTCAACTCTTTCCCTTCCCTTACAAAATCTACCTCCACATTCGAATCGATTCCTCCCTGATGTGTGTGCGGTTTGGATTTAGGGGACCAACACACTACATGACCTGTCCCTACCCTAAATGACGTAATGTAGCGCAATGTCAATTAACTACCTTACTATTAAATTGTGTCATACAAATACATCATTAATATGTACAACAGCACTTTAAACAAAAGGACGAACAGTGTCTTCACATAAGAGTTGCAGAAAGGAAGATAAACTGAAAGTGAAAAATATGATATTTTTAAAAGGTTATTTTGGGCGGATACAAATTTTGATTATGTCCATATGATTGTTCACATATGCTTCATCATCATGTATAAGTTAATAAGTTAATTTTTGAACTGAAGCATTGTGTAGACTCATAGGTGCCGATTACGATCCGGCAAAAAAATTCCCCGTACGACTCGTATCCGGTCTTTTTACCGTACGAATCGTACAAGTGCCGTACAAACTGCCAATTACGATTCGCATGGTAAAAAGTCCATACGAATCGCATTGGGAATTATTCCCCACACGTCCTCGGGTCGGAAAATGTGTCCGACACGTCCTCGGACGATTTACCGTACAAATGTGAAAAGTGAAGTCCGACCGCGGAATCACGATCCATCCCGTGCGTCCGATGTTACAACCGTATGGAAAAAACACCGTCCGCACCGAACTCCCATAGCAACCATGGAGACATGTGCCCGCATACGCGCCGACCCCCCCAGCCCCCGTATGTACGCGCCGACCCCCCCAGCCCCCGTATGTATGCGCCAACCCCCCCCAGCCCCCGTATGTACGCGCCGACACCCCCCAGCCCGCGTACGTTCGAGTCGTACCCCCCCAGCCCCTGTACGTTCGAGTCGTCCCCCCCAGCCCCCGTACGTTCGAGTCGTACCCCCCAGCCCCCGTACGTTCGAGTCGTACCCCCACCCGTGTATGTACACCCTTGTACGTGTCGAACCCCCATGTATGTACACCCTTGTACGTGTCGAACCCCCCCTTGTATGTACACCCTTGTACGTGTCGAACCCCCGTGTATGTACACCCGTGTATGTGTCGAACCCCCCGTGTATGTACACCCTTGTACGTGTCGAACCCCCGTGTATGTACACCCGTGTACGTGTCGAACCCCCCGTGTATGTACACCCTTGTATGTGTCGAACCTGGGGGTACGCACTGTACATACACGGGTGGGGGTACGACTCGAACGTACACGGGTGTACATACACGGGGGGGTTCGACACGTACAAGGGTGTACATACACGGGGGTTCGACACGTACACGGGTGTACATACACGGGGGGTTCGACACGTACAAGGGTGTACATACACGGGGGTTCGACACGTACACGGGTGTACATACACGGGGGGGTTCGACACGTACAAGGGTGTACATACACGGGTGGGGGTACGACTCAAACGTACGGGGGCTGGGGGGGTACGGCGTGTACGTACGGGGGCTGGGGGGGGGTCGGCGCGTACGTACGGGGGTTGGGGGGGTACGGTGCGTACCGGGCCACCTACTCTGGTCGTTTCGTGCCGTACTTCGCTTTTCCGGCACTTTTTGGGTGCCGTGAAAATATTGCCGTCCGGACTGCTGTCGGTTCGAATCGTAATTCCTGGGTCGTGAAACGCTGCCTGAAAGCGTCCCGACGTCACGTCGCAGCATTCCCGGATCACATTCGTATGTATATTTTCGTCGGTCGGTGTTTTTTACGATTCGTACGGAAATGGTGTTTCCGTGCGAATCGTAATTCCATGTTTGTAAAGTTTTACGACCGGGTACGAGTCGGACGGAGAAAACGCTCCGACCGACGGTTCGTACCCAGTTTTTACCGGATCGTAATCGGCACCTTGGTATGCATACTATGAGTCTACACAATGCTTCAGTTCAAAAATATCAAAATTTGTATCCTCCCAAAATAACCTTTTTGTGATTTCTCTATCTGTCATACTACAGTGTATCGTCTGTATTTACCACTACATGTCACTCCTTCTTCACAAATCTTTCAATTGTATAAACTGTAGCCTGGTTTATTCGTTATTTCCTTTTTTCTAAAAAAATAATACCGATTGAAAATTTTGCTTGGGTGTGTTTTATTTACTTATGGATATGCGTTACTGTGAACACCCTAAAGCAATTGAAACTTCCCAACAGAACCATTGTATTTATAGAATACGTATACCCAGGTTCTGAAGGACAGCGGGTCACTTGTGGCACATGTCTGGGTGTAACTGACAATTAGACTTTGTGAATTTTTCCCAGAGAGTCACACAATAGAGGGAGTGCCTGAATGGACCATCTTCTGGCAGGGTGGAGGGATGGAGTTGAGCCCAGCCCCACTTATAACTGAATAGCTTGAGCTCGGCCTTTACACAAAGGGCCTAACAACCACACATTGTCACTGCAGCCTGATTGGAGCCTGAGGAAACAGGAAATTCCATACAAAGCCACTATCTGTAAGCTTCTCCCACCTTCCTGAACCACGGTATGAAAATGAGACATAAACACACCAGTTATTCAGTAAACTTCTGGACCTGTGGCTACTCTGCCAATAAGAAGGATTGCTGTGCTGCTGGAAGGACTGCCACTCAGCTGGACTGCTACTCTGAAGGATTGCTGCCCTGCTGGATCGCTGCCATGTTGCCCTGATGTTCTGTTTCCTTTTGCTGGGGTGCAAGGACTGGATCTTCAAATATCCCAGGACCTCCAGAGTGGCACACTAGGGACAATTTACTGGCCTTCTAATCAGAGCCACAGGGACACTTAAGGCTTCCTCCATCTTGAACCTGCATCTGGACCCAACATAAGTGACTCCTAACCTCTGAGTGCTGCCTTCAGTCCTGGATCAATGGAAGTGGTCTATGGGTGCCCAGATAGCCAAATTCCAAAATTGAGGACTTAGGACATTTTCGGCTAAGAACTACTCTGAGAACTGGGAGGAGTCTAGGACCAACCTGGTCACCCATCCGCCCGAGGTGCTTTGCCGGTTGAATTGACTTAGCAGCTTCTCCCGCTGCGATCTTCTCTGCAGCTGCAAATCCTTTTCAGCAGTTAATCACCAAAGGGTATCCGCCCTCTTGGAACTGTGTTTAGCCACCACCCTCTGCCTCATACCGGTGGAGAGTTTTGACTTCCAATTCAACATACAAAATCTTCACAGTGGCTTCAACCAAAGCCATCCGACGATGAAGCTTCCTCTTAGCTGCTTAAGTTTACCTTCTCAGAGCTTTGTTGTTGTTTTGGTGAGAAATTATTTATTAAAATGTACTCTATTTTTACAAATTGGCTTGTAATTTTTCTTGTGCTGTTTTTTCACTTTATTATTGTTTGTGTACAGCATAAAGAATTTATACATTGCCTCTAAGTTAAGCCTAACTGCCATTTTGTGCCAACCTACCCAATGTTAAGCACAGGTTAATTTAGTGACTTTTTGTGGTCCACCCTGCAAGAGATTGTGGCTGTTGATTGACCAGAGCTCACACCCCAGTGAACCAACAACCGAATCTTTCACAGGTATTTTTCCAGAAGACTTTGAAAAGGCATAAATACACCCATTACTAAACTTAACCAACCTTGATCTTCAAGACCCCAACAATTGCAGACCTATAACAAACAGATCATTTCTAGGCAACCCTATAGAAAGAGCAGCCTTTGCCTAGATGTCACTATTTTGTGAGGAGCAAAACTCCCTATTTTCTGACTTACAAATGGAATTCTATCAAGGAAGATGCACTAAATCAGCCCTTTTCTCTATCTGGGATGACCTTAAAAACACGGTAGTATAGAATGGGCCTGCTGCATTACTTTTTTTGGACCCTTCTGTTGTCTTTGACACAGTCAATCATGACACACTAATGCTAAGACTCAATGAGGGTGTTGAAGATGGTACCCTCTCACTTGGATCTTATTACCTACATATTACAACACATAGGATCTATTTTCCCCCTTTGCAATTGAAACCTTACTCCACAAAAGTCGGAGTCCCTCAAATCTTTATCATCTCACCCCTCTTTTTCAACATCTACATGAAATCCTTACCAGAACTGATCAATAAATATTTTTTAGTTCACCTGCTATAACTATGCATAACTACGCCAGTGACAGATAAGTGCCCCTACCTGTAAATCAACAACAACCACGTCTCTCCTGCCTTTAAAGACCTCCACTGGTTAACAGTTGCCAGAAGATCCTCCTTCTTTCAAGTTGGTGTGCATAATCTACAAAGAAATAAATGACAATGGTCCACTTTAAATTCTGTAGACATTCACAAAATACATACAACACAAGAAACTACACTCTAGACAGGTATACCATTTTAAAACCTCATTATGCAAGAAAACAAAACAGTATAGGAACATCTTCATCTGTCCCAACAGCTAAACTAGGCACTTCATGAGTACTGAAAATGAGATCCACTGAGAACCATCTCAGTTTATAAGAATAGTCAAGAGCTGGCTCTTCCATATGGGATCATAATAATGCTCACAACACAACAATGTACAGTAACCATATGAACAAGACATTAAAGCAATACATACAAATATATTTTCCCTGCTTCTTATATTTCAATGCATGTATATTTAAATCTAACACATTTATATCTCTGTGCATAGAGACAATATAATGGGTATGTACATTGTTTAGCGGTTTTTGTAGTGCAAACTAAATTAGAAGGTATTGGGACACTTTACATGAACATCAGTTACATTACAGTAGGTAACAATATTTATAGGCCGGGGGAGATTACATGATTTGCCAAGAATTACAGGTTGAGCCAATGCTGACATTTGAAACTGGTTCCCCAGTTCCAAGTATATTATGGTTCTTCACCTTATATATGAATGGCACCGTTATGTGTATGTGTATGTCAAGGCATATCTACATACATTTCTGCATCTATGTATATATACATAAATACATGTACAACATTTTGTAACTGATGTTGTGTGTATATGCATTTGTACATCAATATAGTTTCACATCAATATAGTTACAGCAGTTTCAGTAGACTATAATATACAATTTCTAAGCATATTGGGTATAGTGTCTGGTTTCATGGGGGGTGACACTACTCTATTGAGCTTTTTTGCCGTTGACAGGATAATTCCAACAATAAGTGTGGTGACAGGGAGACAGCTCTAAGGAAATCTGACTCAAAGTGCATCCTGGAATTAAACACTAAAATACCAGTGGGCCTGAATACAGATTAGGTAGTGAATGTGCACTTAGGCTGATGTGACTATGTTATGCCATATTTGATTGAGTATGTCTAATGAGTGTTTTTTCTCTATGCTCAATAGTATGTTAAGATATTGTAAATTAGACTCTTCGGTAGCTGATTGATATATACTGATTTTAATGTTTACATTTTGTTGCTTTTCTTCTTTATTCTCTGTGTTCCCCCTCTTCTGTTCTTTTTACTTTTTCTTTACTTTGTGTTGCAATCTACTCTTATACAAAGCTATTGTGGCTTATGTGGCATATGAAGCAGATAAGAGAAGGTGCAACTCAAGTTGAGAATAGTCAATGAATGGTATACTATGGAGTAACATATTGAACCATGTTGTTGGGACTGGTGTTCTGTCTAGTCACATACTGAATCATGTCGATAAAACTGGTGAGAGAGTACTGACCACACATTAGCAGAATTAATAATATTAGTACATTATTTTCAAGGGTTTGCCCACTGGGGCTGGATTGAAGGGTACAAACGTTCCTGCTATAAACTTGATGATTTACATGAAGGAGGGATATAGACTACCTTCAAGAGACTCAGAAAAGTTACGCATATTTAGGATCTAACAAGGCAATATTGATATATATATTTTACATATAATATTATTATCAAATCATTGTATAGCATCCCACTCAGGCAGAATGTGGTATCCTCATATTATTTTGCTTATATCTCCTTATCTTTGTTTTACTTTGTTATTTCTGGCTCATTCTTGTTGCTGCTAATATGAGTTGACATGCACTTTTGCACAGTAGCATTTATGGGATGCTTTATGGTGAATCCAAATTTAGAATCAAATCATGAACATTTGGGCAGCTGATTGATATATCTTTTAGAAGCTTCTCATGTTCCTTTATTTATTCATTGCTTGTCAGCCCACTTGGACATTATTGAGAATGTGTTTGTGCGAGGTTACACATACACAAACAAAATGAAATACATTAGAACATACATATCCATTCTTTTCTGAGAACAAATTGAACTGCCATGTCCTGAATGTAAGAATGTATATGTACATAGTATCCACAACTATTCTTGTATTTGAAGCCACAAGCTTTACTTTACATTAATATGTAATTCCAGAAAATGCCGCATTTGAGTCACTTTTGGTGCAATATTCAATGCCTGTTAGCCCACTTGGCCATGATCGAGTGAACGTTGTATGTCAAAACAATGCAATTACCATTAGTATTACCATTATTAGAGCTAAACAGAGTAATTGCTATAATTATTTTCTGTTAACATACAAAACCTTTGAATTTGTTTAAAACTATGCAATGATGTGCTTGATTCAATGAAAGTATATGCATAAGATCTATGAAGATATTGCATGTTAAATGAGTTCCACCCTCGCGTTACCCGTGCAATGTAATAAATTAGCTTCTCACTCGTATTATTCATGTATTTTGTTATTACGAGCTCCACTTCAAAATGGCTGCCTTCTTATGATGCAAGTTTAGAGCCCTCTGTTTGTGTTTCACTGCAACTGGTTGTTGATGATGAACCTTTTAAAAGTTGTAAGGGGACGGCAGTCACCCACATGTAAACAAGGTGACATGCTCGCCGAAATGCATCAGTTGTTATTAGTGCCTTCCTAGCACTGCATACCATGGTGGTAATATGTTATTAAAATGTGGTGCAAAATGCGGTAGCCAGTAGGTAGTTATAGTTAGAACCTAGTTTCCATAGGAAAAGCGTTTTTTGATTTGCAATAACTTTGGAGCAGTTTTACGAATCTTTACGAATTTTTCAAAACTGATTGTTCACTCAGGTCAGCTCCTGCCTTGAAAGTTTGGGGGTGATTCATCAAGGGGGGCTGAGTAAAAAGGGGGGTCTCAAAACGTGTTTTCTCCATGTTAATTTTTATAGGAAACTTTAGACTTCAGCTGCAGCCTGAACTGCATAACGGAATTACAACACATTTCTCTTGGTCCAGAAAGCTTGCTTTTTTTTACATGGTGTAAATCCTTTCAGTCATTTTTTAGGTATTTAAAGATTTACAGATATAGATATTTGACAATTGTGAGATCAGATTGGCGGAGCCCTCCCGAGCATAATCTTGCCTCTGATTGGCTGCCAACACTTCAAACCAGGAAGTGTTTGCAGCCATCTTGTGACTCGGTACAGAGGGAGAAGGAAAAAGGTGAGATATGCATTCAAAACAAGAAAAGGGAGCAGAATAAAAACACCCTGACCCGCCAGGCCTGCTCGGGGGGTCCCAAAAAAAGCATTTAACCCCTTCGCTGCCAGGCCTTTTCCCCTCCTGTGCCAAGCCTTTTTGGCTATTTGGGGTAGTGCGCGCTGAGGCCCCTGTAACTTTTTGACCACATAAGGTATCCACGCCAAATTTGCGTCCTTTTCTTCCAACATCATGGGGATTCTGAAGGTACTCAGGGTTTGTGGATTCCCCTGGAGGGGTCACAGAAATGAGCCAAAATACAGCAACATTTAGTTTTTTGGGGGGAAAATGGGAAAACGGGCTGCAAATGAAAGCTTCTGAGTTTTCCCTGCAAGTGTTATCAAAAAAGGGTTTGTGGGGATGAAATCACCATTTTCCCAGCTTTTAGGGGATACCAGACTTTTGTCAGAAACCCAAAAAGTTTTACACAGTTTTGCATTTTTCTGGGACATAGCTTATTTTTGCTATTTTTTGTGCTTTCGACCTCCTTCCAGTTAATGGTAGAAATGGGTACAAAAGCAATAATGGATCCTGGAAAACTATACATTTTAGAGAAGTAGACAAAATTCTGAATTCAGCAAGGGGTCATTTGTGTAGATCCATCAAGTTTTTGTTATAGAAACTAACAGTTAAATATAGGATAAATTGAAAATTTGTTGAATAAAAAAGACTTTTGTGTCAACGTTTTCACCTGTAACTTCTTCTAATTATGACAGCTCTTTGAAAGCAATATACCGTTACATCCGCTGGACATTACTGGTTGTGGGGATATATAGGACTTGTAGGTTCACCAAGAACCCGACGAACCCAGAGCCAAAAACTGAGCAGCAACTTGCAATGGTTTTTTATTATGTACAGGGTATATAGTAATTATTCTGTAAAAATGTGTACATGGAAAAATCGGTATGAAAGACACCTATGTATTTCTGAAATGGGAACAAAATATAGAGTTTAGAAACAGTAGATATTTGCACATTTCCAAAATTGGGAATACTCATACTAGCATGATAATTATCAGTCATTTTTTAGAATGACTTCTTTTTTACACAATGTCTTTCATTTGGAAGGCAGAAATGCATCGAAAGTCAATAGGCAATAACAGTTCCTTTACATATCTGAATTACCCTAAGTCTCCCGATAAAAATGGTACCTCACTTGTAGGGGTAGGCATAGTGCCCACGACAGGAAATGGCTCAAAACCCAACGTGAACACACCACATTTTCACAATGCAAAATTACCCTTTTTTAGCAAAGTGCCTAGCTGTAGTTTTTTAACCCTAGCTCTGCCGGCACCTAGGGAAAACTAGCAAACCTATACATTTTTGAAAACTAGACACCCAGGGGAATCTAAGATGGGGTATGGGGTGACTTGACTGCCTCCCACTAGGTTTGGTTAACCAGAATCCCTTGCAAACCTAAAAAATTACCAAAAAAACACTTTTTCCCCACATTTATCTGGTGGAAAGTTCTGGAATCTGCGTGGATCCACAAATTTCCACCCACCCCGCGTTTCCCAAAAACTTCCGAGAAAAATGGTACCTCACTTATGTGGGTCAGCCTAGTGCCCGCGACAGGAAACGGCGCAAAACATAACATGGATACACCTCAATTTCGTAGCGAAAAAGGACCCTTTTTTGGCAAAGTGCCTAGCTGTAGTTTTTGAACCATAGCTCTGCCGGCACCTAGGGAAACCTAGCAAACCTATACATTTTTGAAAACTACACACCCTGGGGAATCCAGGATGGGGTGACTTGACTGCCTCCCACCAGGTTCTGTTACCCAGAATCCCTTGCAAACCTAAAAAATTGCCAAAAAACCCACATTTTCTCCACATTTCTCTGGTGGAAAGTTCTGGAATCTGCGTGGATCCACAAATCTCCACCCACCCCACGTTCCCCAAAGTCTTCCGAGAAAAATGGTACCTCACTTGTGTGGGTCGGCCTAGTGCACGCGACAGGTAATGGCGCAAAATGCATCGTGGACACACCTCAGTTTTTGAACCCTAGCTCTGCCGGCACCTAGGGAAACATACTAAACCCACATATTTCTGAAAACTAGACACCCTGGGGATTCGAGGGAGGTATGGCTTGTGTTGATCCCCCAACGTTTCTTTACCCAGAATGCCCTGCAAACCTCAAATTTAGCTGAAAAAGTCACTTTTTTCACACATTTTTGTGTGGGAAAGTTGTGAAAGTGATTTTTTCAGCTAAATTTGAGGTTTGCAGGGCATTCTGGGTAATGCAACGTTGGGGGATCCACGCAAGCAATTTTCATTTTGCCTCGTTGTGGGCCCTTGCCTGTCGCGGGTACTTGGGCCTCCCACACGATTGACTCACCATTTTTATCGGGAGACCCAGGGGAACGCTGAATGGTAGGAAATTTGTGTCAGCCCGGTGATGCCACAACTTTCCCACACAAAAATTTGTGAAAAATGTGATTTTTACAGCTAAATATGAGGTTTGTAGGGCATTCTGGGTAAGGAAACGTTGGAGGATCCACGGAAGCCATACCTCCCTGGAATCCCCCGGGTGTCTAGTTTTCAGAAATGTGTGGGTTTGGTAGGTTTCCCTAGGTAGCCGCAGAGCATCGGGCCAAAAACCCAAGTGACCCCCCTTGCAAAACCAGGTCATTTTGAGATAGGCAATTTTAATGTCGCCTCACTACGTTGTGGGCCCTTGCCTGTCGCGGGTACTTGGGCCTCCCACACGAGTGAGGCACCATTTTTATCGGGTGACCCAGGGGAACGCTGGGTGGTAGGAACTTTGTGTCAGCCCGGTGATGCCACAACTTTCCCACACAAAAATTTGTGAAAAATGTGATTTTTACAGCTAAATTTGAGGTTTGTAGGGCATTCTGGGTAAGGAAACATTGGAGGATCCACGGAAGCCATATCTCCCTAGAATCCCCCGGGTGTCTAGTTTTCAGAAATGTGTGGGTTTGGTAGGTTTCCCTAGATACCCACCAAGCCCGGTGCCAAAAACTCAAGGGACCCCCTTTGCAAAACCAGGTTGTTTTGTGATAGGTTATTTTGATGTCTCCTCAATTGGTTTTGGGCCCTTGCCTGAAGCGGGCACTAGGCCTACCCATGCAAGTGAGGTACCATTTTTCTCGGAAGACTTTGGGGAACGCGGAGTGGGTCGAATTTTGTGGACCCACGCAGATTCCAGAACTTTCCACCACAGAAATGTGAGGAAATTTTGTTATTTTGGACACATTTTTAGGTTTGCAATGGATTCTGGGTAACAGAACCTGGTGAGAGCCAGTCAAGTCACCCCATCCTGGATTCCCCTCGGTGTCTAGTTTTAAAAAATGTAGGGGTTTGCTAGGTTTGCCTGCGTGCCAACTGCGCTAGGGCCCAAAATCCACAGGTATGCACATTGCTAAAAAAAGCCGGAGCCCAGTGGGTTTTCTGCCGCCCTGGGGGGGGAATCGGGGAAGGGGGTTTCATCCCGATATGCCCCTAAAGGGGCAGAAAGACTGTGGCTATTTTTTGTGGGGGTGGGGGCATTGGTATGACCATTTTGGGCAGCCCCCACGCATAAAAAAAGCCTGCGTACTCGCTGGCACCTAGTGGGCTTTCTGCCCCCCAAGGGGGCAGATCAGGGGCCGCTGCCACCAACTACCCTCCCAGGGGGGCGGAAAGACTGGAGTTTCTCTGGGGGTGGGGTGGGGGTATTGTCATGCCCATTTTGGGGAGCCCCTACACTAATAAAACAACAAAATCCATGGTTTCTAGTGGGCTTTCTGCTCCCCCCAGGGGGGGGTCAGATTGGGGCTACAGCTCCCATCTGCCTCCTGGGGGGCAGAAAGACTGTCATTGTTGTGGGGGGAGGGTGGGGGCATTGGCGTGCCTATTTCGGGCAGCCCACACCCTAAAAACAATTGCGCAAAAAAAATACCTGGTGGATAGTGGGCTTTCTGCCCCTCTGGGGGGGCAGTTTGGGGGCTACTGCCCCATCTGCCCCCCAGGGGGGGCAGAAAGGCTGTAATGGTGGCGGGGGTGGGGGCATTGGCTTGCCCGTTTCGGGCAGCCTCCACCCTAAATAAAATCCATCACCCTAAAGAAAATTGCATGAAAAAAATCCCTGGCGTTAAGTGGGCTTTCCACCCCCCCGAAGGGGCAGATTAGGGGCCAATGCCCCATCTGCCCCCCAGGGGGGGTAGAAAGGCTGTAATGATGGTGGGTGGGTGGGGGCATTGGCGTGCCCATTTCGGGCAGCCCCCACCCTAAAAAAAATCTAAAAATAAATCCCTGCTGTTTAGTGGGCTTTCTGCCCCACCGAAGGGGCAGATTAGGGGCCAATGCCCCATCTGCCCCCGGGGGGGCAGAAAGACTGTAGTAATTGGGGGGTGGGGTGGGGGCATGGGCCTGCCCGTTTTGGGCAGCCCCACCTCTATTTTTTTTAATTTTTATTCCCTGGTGTCTAGTGGGCTTTTTGCCCCCCCGGTAGGGCAGATTGGGGGCCGATGCCCCATCTGCCCCCCAGGGGGGGCAGAAAGGCTGTAATGGTGGTGGGTGGGTGGGGGCATTGGCATGCCCGTTGCGGGCAGCCCCCATCCTAAAAAAACCTAAAAACTAATCTCTGGTATTTAGTGGGCTTTCTGCCCTCCGAAGGAGCAGATTAGGGGCCAATGCAGCAATGAAGCAAAGCAGGATTGCTTTTGAGCAAGGGGAGCTGAATGTCAGCATCTTCCCTTACTTAAAAGCAATGCCGGCTCCCTCAGGAGGTGGGGAGCCGGCGGGACTGTGGTGGCATTGGGTCTCCCTCCACGGTCCCCAATGGTAAGGGCCAACCCCGGGGGATGGGGTCCATGGGGCCAGAAGTGGCCAAGGAGGTGGGCCACGTGGTCCCCCTCCCATAGAAATACATTTTAAAAATGAGGCCATGCCCCAGGGGATAGGGTCCCTGGGACCAAAATTGACTCACGGAAGGGGGGCCACGTGGCTCCTCTTCCCTATAAATTAAAATAAAAATGGACAGCCCCAGAGGTTGGGGTCCCCGGGGCCAGAAGTGGCCCAGGAGTGGGGCCAAGCGGTTGATGTTGGGGGCTAACTACCCCTCCTGTTACCTCCAGTAAATCCCACACAGTGTGATTTCTAAGAGGTGTTCGGAGGCCACGCTCACCTTTCTTAAGCACTCTGCAAACGTGACTGCTATGTTATACTTAGAAATTAGCATTTACAAAACCTTAGAAATTTACTGAAATAAACCAGTTTCAGGGACGTTAAAGTTAGAAATTAGCATTTAGAAAACCTTTGAAATTCACCGAAATAAACCATACGTTTTAGGGATGTTTTAGTTAGGAATTAGCATTTAAAAAACCTTAGAAATTCACTGAAGAAATGCATAGGTTTCAGGGTTGTTATAGTTAGTTGGACATTTCACTTGTATAAAACCAGAGAAATTTGGCTGTTATAGTTAGTAGAGCTAACTATAACTCATGCCCCCGCAATGCACTGCTGATGAGACGTCACATATTACATCTCTCATGACATGCTCAGTAACATCACTGATGACATCACTAATGACATCTCAAATGACATCACTGATGACATCACTGATGGCATCATCCACATGATCATCTGATGCACCTCCTCACACCCTAATAAAATCTTTCATACACACACTCTTAAATACAGACTACCAATGTCAAAACCATAGACCGACCAATAGCAGTTTGTACATACCTGCTCAGTGATTCAAACGTCTACACACACATCCACCCACTAACCCATACAGTTACTCATACATGCAGTCATTCATCAATACAGCCACTGATATATCCACTCAAACACCCATATAGACACTCACACTCTGCCACTTATCCAAAGAGTTACTCAAAAACCTAGTCAGTCACCCAAAGAATTAATGACACTGCTATTTACTCACCCATACAGTTATACACACTACGTCACTGATTCGTAAAGATACGTACTATCTTCAACAATTACTGACATAAGCACACACTTATCCATGCAGCCACTATCACAGTCACTCACTGTCACATACACTCACTTAAATACTCCAAAACTTATAAATACTGCCTTTCACATATGTAGTTACTTACACATATACCACTAACACATCCTTTCACTCACCAACACAGCTATACGTACACTCACTCACCCATGCACTCCCTAACAAATGCACTCATAATCGTGTACACCCAGTGAACCACCCACTCACACATCCTTGCAGGGAGTCACACACACCCCCACCCACACAGGCACTCTGGCACTCATACAGGTTCTCAGACAACCAATCATTCTTCAATATACATTGGCATATATAGATATACATTTTTTAACTTTTTAGAAACACTCAGTCACTGGATGATGTCATCAGTGATGTCATTTGAGATGTCATGAGTGATGTCATGAGTTAAGTCACTGAGCATGTCATGAGTGATGTAATTTTTGATGTAATCCTCAGTGCATTGCAGGGGCATGAGTTATAGTTAGCTCTACTAACTATAACAGCTGAATTTCTCTGGTTTTATACGAGTGAAATGTCCAACTAACCATAACATCCCTGAAACCTATGATTTTTTCCTTGAATTTCTAAGGTGTTTTTTAAATGCTAATTTCTAACTGTAACGTCCCTAAGGGTTTTTTTCAGTGAATATATATATGTATATATGTAGATATATATATTTTTTTCATTGTTGTAACTGGCAATTTGGAATTTACACATTTATATATATATATATATGTATATATATATATATATATATATATATATATATATATATATATATGTATATATATATATATATATATATATATATATATATATATATATATATATAGTCAATCGGCGCCAACGTTAGTCCAAATAGAATGTTGCGGATTTCCTATGGAAAATAGGTCCTAACTATAACTACCTACTGCCGAATGCCAGTAGGTAATATATATATATATATATATTCACTGAAAAAACCATAGGTTTCAGGGCTGTTATAGTTAGCTGGACTTTTCACTTGTACACTTGTACAAAACCATTGAAATTCCCCCGTTATAGTTAGTTCAGCTAACTATAACTCGCGTGCCCGCAATGCACTGCTGATGACGTCACATATTACATCACTCATGACATGGATGATTTGTTTTTGAAAAATTGATTTTGTAACTGACTGATTAAGTGTATCATAGTGAATACATGGCTTAGTGAGTAATGTTTAAATATGTAAATATCTGTATCAGTCTCTCACTTTGTGTATAAGTGGCTTCATGGGTTGGTGAGTAGCTACATGAGTGTCTATATAGGTTATTAGTTGGTTTTTTGAGTATCAGTCTGAGTGTCTGCATGGTTCGATGGGGGGTATTACGTAGTGCATAGGTGCATGAATGAGTGACTCACTGTTTGCATGTGTTGAAGACAGCATGTGTGCAGGACTGTATGGGTGGATGAGTGTGTGTAAGGGTGTGTTAGTGAGTGAATGACTGTCTCAATAGTGTCTTTATGAGTAACTACATATGTTTTAAACTAGTATATGTGACTATTGGTGTATATAAGTGAGTATATGTGAGAGTGAGAGATTGAAAGAGTTCCTGTATGAATAAGTATGTGTTTCTATAAGTGATTGTTTAAAAGACTAAGTGTGTGTAAGTTTCCGTAGAAGTAAGTGTGGTGGTGTGTGTATAACTGTATATGCAAGTAAATGTATGTTTGATTCTTTATTAGCATGAGTGACTATGTGTGTGAGTAACTCTATGGATGAGTGGCATTGTGTAACAGGATGTATAGGTGTATGAGTACATATGATGAGTGAGTACATGTATGAGTGACTGTATAGGACTGTTGGTGAATGAGTGGATATGTATGTGGATCTTAGAATTACTGAAGAGGTTGTTGTAACTGGTATTGGTATGTCCATTGTTTTGAAAAGTTTAGTCTCTATTTTTGAATGTGTGTATCAAAGGTTATATTAGGGTGAGAGGAGGTCTGCCACTCTATCACAAGGATGATGTCATCAGTGATGTCATCAGTGATGTCATTTGAGATGTCATCAGTGATGTCATGAGTGATGTCACTGACCATGTCATGGGTGATGTAATATGTGACGTCATCAGCAGTGCATTGCGGGCGCGCGAGTTATAGTTAGCTGAGCTAACTATAACAGGGGAATTTCAATGGTTTTGTACAAGTGAAAAGTCCAGCTAACTATAACACCCCTGAAACCTATGGTTTTTTCAGTGAATTTCTGCGGTTTTTTAAATGCTAATTCCTAACTATAACGTGCCTGAAACCTATGGTTTTTTCTGTGAATTTCAAAGGTTTTTTAAATGCTAATTTCTAACTATGCCTACAGAGATAGGACATGTGAAGAAAGAAGAAAAAATGCACAGAAAGAAAAAAAAGAAGTGCAGAAAGAAGCAACAGAAGTCCTCAAAGACGAAGAAAAGTGCAGGAAGAAGGATAACGTGCAGAAAGAACAAAAAGAAGAGCAGAAAGAAGCCTTGTTGCAAAATCATCCTGTACCCTCAACTTTTTCAGACGGATACTGGTGGTAACTGAGTCTTACTAACCAGTCCTAGAGCCAGTGCTATGTTAAAAGACACTTAGAATACAGTGAAAACACCTACATACACTAGGGAACATTATGCGCTGGGGTCCCCCAGTGATTAGCATGACCTCCTCTGTAAGCCCCTAGTATATAATAGGGCAGGGGGATTAAAACTACCTCTTAAAACAGGCCACAGGGTGTTTTTGCACACGTTAACTCAGGCCCCGTCCCCTCCCTTCACCACTGTGTAAACACGCCCTGTGTCCGTTTTTAGGTGCCGATCACAATCCGGTAAAAACCGGGTACGAACCGTCGGACGGAGCATATTCTCCGTCCGACGCGTACCCGGTCGTCAAAATATACAAACATGGAATTACGATTCGCACGGGTACACCATTACCGTACGAATCGTAAAAAAGACCGACCGAACAAAAAACACCTACCAATGCGATCCGGGAAAGCGCCGACCTGACGTCGGGACGCACGCAGCCAGCCATTCACGACCCAGGAATCACGATTCGCACCGACGTCACCCCGCACGGTGAATATTTTGCGGCAGCCAAAAACTGCCGGGAAATCAGGACGACGCGAACAAGGACCACCAGTACGCGACGGACAGACGGCGACGCGAACAAGGAGGACCAGTACGTGACGGACACACAGGACGACGCCACCAAGGAGGACCCGTACGCGACAGGACGACGCGATCAAGGAGGACCCGTACGCGACAGGACGACGCGAGCAAGGAGTACCAGTACGCGACGGACAGACATGGACCCGAACCTACGAGTCATCCCTGCCCTCATAGCAGTACACCTCCTCTACAGGTTACGACGCAGACGCCGCAGAAGGTCAGAATAACTAAGGGAGGGGGGAAAGTGGGGTGGGGTGGGGGTGGCACGACCAGGGCAGGCCACAAAACAACCACATGAGTGACACACTACACATGGCCTGGACATACCTGACTCCCATGCCCTGGTCACCACGAGGGGGTGGGGGCGTGTCCTGATAATCCAGCGACCGCCACAACGGAAGTCCGTCACCACGCGAACCGGCAACACAACCAGACAGGTACGTCCCGTACCCACGCCTGAAGAGCGTGGGTACGAGTCGGACCACGCCCACACACGTCACCCCAACAATGGCGGGACGGATCGCACCCACGTGGCAAAGGCCTGGGTACGGGCCGCACAAACATCACATAGCGTGGGGACGGATATGTACGGACCCTACCCCCACCCCGTATGCAAGGAGCGTACCCCCCAGCCCAACAGTGCAAGTACGACCCGTACCCCCACCCGCGGACGTACGGAGCGTACCCCCAGCCCAACAGTGTAAGTACGACCCGTACCCCCACCCGCGAATGCAAGGAGCGTACCCCCCTGCCCAACAGTGTAAGTACGACCCGTACCCCCACCCGCGAATGCAAGGAGCGTACCCCCCTGCCCAACAGTGTAAGTACGACCCGTACCCCCACCCGCGTATGCATGGAGCGTACCCCCCATGCCAACAGTGTAAGTACGACTCGAACCCCCACCCACGAATGCAAGGAGCGTACCCCCCTGCCCAACAGTGTAAGTACGACCCGTACCCACACCCGCGGACGTACGGAGCGTACCCCCACCACACCAGTGTCAGTAGACTCGTACCCTCACCTCTAATGCAGTGTGCGTAACCCCACCGTGTATGTGCCAAGCGCACATATCCAGAAATCGGAGGTGTGTGTGCAGAGTCCACCCAGCAGTGCCCTGAGACAGGAGTGGTGGGTGTACATTGACGGTGGTACGACACGTACAGGGGTGGGGGGGTGTACATTGACGGTGGTACGACACGTACTGGGGTGGGGGTACGACTGGAACGTACTGGGGTGTACATACACGGTGGTACGACACGTACAGGGGTGGGGGGGTGTACATAGACGGTGGTACGACACGTACAGGGGTGGGGGGGTGTACATTGACGGTGGTACGACACGTACTGGGGTGGGGGTACGACTGGAACGTACTGGGGTGTACATGGACGGTGGTACGACACGTACAGGGGTGGGGGGGTGTACATAGACGGTGGTACGACACGTACAGGGGTGGGGGGGTGTACATTGACGGTGGTACGACACGTACTGGGGTGGGGGTACGACTGGAACGTACTGGGGTGTACATACACGGTGGTACGACACGTACAGGGGTGGGGGGGTGTACATAGACGGTGGTACGACACGTACAGGGGTGGGGGGTGTACATTGACGGTGGTACGACACGTACAGGGGTGGGGGGGTGTACATTGACGGTGGTACGACACGTACTGGGGTGGGGGTACGACTGGAACGTACTGGGGTGTACATAGACGGGTGGGGGTATACATATACGGGGGGTACGTGTCGGACGTACGGGGGCTGGGGGGAGTGTTGGGCGCGTATGCGGGCACATGTCTCCATGGTTGCTATTGGTGTTCGGTGCGGACGGTGTTTTTTCCATACGGTTGTAGGCTCGGACGCACGGGATGGATCGTGATTCCTCGGTCGGACTTGGATTTTTACGTTTGTAAGGTAAATCGTCCGAGGACGTGTCGGACACATTTTCCGACCCGAGGACGTGTGGGGAATGATTCCCGGTGCGGGTCGTATGGACTTTTTACCATGCGAATCGTGATTGCCAGTTCGTACGGCACTTGTACGATTCGTACGGTAAAAAGACCCGATACGAGTCGCACGGGGGAATTTTTTACCGGATCGTGATCGGCACCTAAGTAGGGAGATTAAGTTCATTTGAATCCTGAGGGTCCCTAGGGTCCAACTAGCCCACTAGGTACCTCCACTAAGTGCCACAGAGCTGCGTTGCAGAGAGGTGTAAAAAGGGGCTTGGCCTCAGACCACCTGTCTGCAGCGCAGCTCCCTAAGGGACTTGGCCCTCAGGGACCCTCAGTATTGAAGAGGAATTAATTCCCCAACTTACAACTCGCCAGGGGGCGCGTTTGCAGAGTGCTGCAAGGAGGGGGCGTGGCCTCCGGCGCGATGCCAGTCTTTTATTTATTTTAATTTTTTAAGAAGGGGGGCTGTGTGGTTCCCCTTCTTATTCTAATTTATTGGCCCTGATGACCCCATCCCCCAGGGCCTGTCTCCTAATTATATATTTTTGACCCCAATCCCCAGGGCCGGCCACTGTTTTTTATTATTTTTAAAAAATATATATTTATAGACACACCTAGGACATGCTGGACAAACCGTACGTACCTATCACCATGACGATTTGCGTGATATTCATTAAAAGGCGACTATGCATACAATGAATCCACGTGGAATGTATTTACACCACTTGTGAAGCTCTGACATGTCTGATGCCCTACCGTGCCTAATCCCGGTAGACACCCTTTATTTATGCAAACATGGGTAGCTATTGACGGGCACATTTAATACACATGCACACCAAGCCATTCAAAGGGGATTCGACAAAAATTCGACCAAAACTATGCAAGAAACCCCCCTCACGGTTAATAAAACACACATCCACTGCCGGATGTGTAATACTTTTTATTTTACTCTCTGGAAAGGGGACGAACATCACTTGAGAGTCACAGCGCGCTCCTGGCAGAGCCCGATGCGTTGTTACACCCACCATTGCCTGCTGAATGCCACACACCTCTGTGTTGTATTCCACTAGCTAGTGCATATGCTATGACACTCTCTAGCCCATGTGCACTGTAACACAACCCCGTGAATATGTTATGCCACACTTGTCTTTGCACGGGTTATATTGCCCCATCTAACGTGCCTTCCTCGATGCCTATGTTATAATGCACAGTGCTATGCCATACATATTACAATCTGGGATCCATATCTTTGTCACAGTGCATATGCAACGTTACACTCCCCAGCACATATTTTATATTACAACTTTAGAGACTAGTTAGGTTACACAACACTGCCCTGTGCATATTACACTCCAAGGCGCATATCGCATAGCACGCGCTAGTGCCTGTGCTATCTCGCGCTCTCCAATGAATCTGTCATTGCGCACAATGTATTGCATATTATATTTCTCGCCCGGTTCATCTTATATCACACTTTTTGGTGCATAGTTTATACCATACACTATATCTAGTTTTCATTTTCAATCGTGCTCTCAGGACTATGTTCTATATAACACTGTGTTCACCTACCCTTTTCACGGGCATTACACTTTGCGATAGGGGGTGGAGGGTCAGGGGGTGTTTCTGCCAAGTGAGCCCGGAGTCACAGTCACAAACGTCCTCTTCTTCCTGAATAAAAGTGAGATTATGCTGCATACTTGTTCATATTTTAAGTAGTTCGCACAGACACACGTTTTACATATATATATATATATATATTATCTACTGGCGGTCGCCAGTAGATAGTTATAGTTAGGACCGAGTTCCCATAGGAAATCTGAAAATTCTATTTTGAATTACTTTGGCGCCGGTTGACGAATCCTCGCGAAATTTTCAAAACTAATGGGGCGCTCCGCTCAGCTCCTACCCTGAAAGTCTCGGGGTGATTCGTCAAGCGGGGGCTGAGAAAAAAGGGTGGTCCCAAAACGCATTTTCCTCATGCATTTTCCCATAGGACCTTTAGTCGAAGGTACAGCCCGAACGGCTGAACAGAATTACTTGAAATTTTGCAAAGAGGTAGTCCTCAGGTCAGGCATGTGCCTTTTGCATATATGGTGTCAATCTGTTCAGTAGTTCCTGAGAAAATTGCAGTTAAAAGTACATAAATAGCTATAAGCGCGCGGTGCCGTGCGCGAGCGTAATTCTGATTGGTGGTTACATGTCAGTCAACATTCGAATCGGTCAACATCAGGAAGTGTCGGCTGCCATTTTGAGTGTGACAGTGAAAAAGAAAGGTGGAGAACGTGAAAAGGGGGCAGGGTAGAGAGTTCCTGACCCCCTAGCCTTTGTCAGGGGTTCCATGAAGAACCCCGAAGGGTGAAAAAAACTTTTTTTTTTTTTAAAATCACGGGGTGCGCGCACCGTGAAAAAAACTTAAAAAAAAAAACATTTTAAACTGTTTATAAGTTTACAGAAGATATTAACTATGCTGTTCAACTTTATCCAAATTTTTAAAAAAAGAGCTGAGCCATTCCATATTACAGGATACAGTCAATCTATAACTATATACATAGGTAGTTTATTGTAAAATAAATATATAAAAAATATAATACTACATACATAAATTAGCATTTAAAAAACCTTACAAATTCACTTAAAAAACCATAGGTTTCACACACGTTATAGTTAGGAATTAGCATTTAAAAAACCTTGCAAATTCACTTAAAAAAACATAGGTTTCACACATGTTATAGTTAGCTGGACATTTCAATCGTAAAAAACCATTGAAATTCCCGCGTTATAGTTAGTTCAGATTACTATAACTCGTGCGACCGCCACTCTATCACAAGGATGATGTCATGAGTGATGTCACTGACCATGTCATGAGTGATGTAATATGTGATGTCATCAGCAGTGGATTGCGGTCGCGCGAGTTATAGTTATCTGAACTAACTATAACGGGGGAATTTCAATGGTTTTTTACGAGTGAAATGTCCAGCTAACTATAACGTGTGTGAAACCTATGGTTTTTTAAGTGAATTTGCAAGGTTTTTTAAATGCTAATTCCTAACTATAACGTGTGTGAAACCTATGGTTTTTTAAGTGAATATAATATATATATATATATATATATATATATATATATATATATTCGTTGTTAAAACGGGTAATTTGGAGTATATATATATATTTATAAATGCATTTACAACTGCTTTCCCCTTACAGAATCGAACCAGCACTCCAAAGGGATTTCACTTGGTTTTTATTATTTTTCTTCATGACGGTATCTATGCATTTCAACTGCTACACACATCACCATTTACCTCAGCCTTAAATACATACAATCTGTGATCACATATTTTAACATAGACAAAGGAGAATTACCATTACAGCCCAAGTCAGTACATTCAGGTAAATATGGGTGCCACTTTGGAACATAATTTTTTTTACATAGTACTTTGTCATTTACTAATGCTAGTGCATAATTTCATCAATGAAACCAACAATTACAAATTAATGGATGAATTTAAAAAAAATTGACAGATATGTTTATACCTAACAGGAAAAGTTCCCCTTTAAAAATAAAGTGCAAATGCCTACTGCTCCTTAGCTGCCTTTTTACATATAGACAACCAAATGCTTAGTGCTTTCTGTTCTTATTTTTTTGTATTGTTTTTATAAAGGTTTTTTCTAAAGTGCCAGTGCTGATACTAGTGCATGAAAAGAGATATTTAAAGTGCTTGTAATAAAGTGCTAGTATCTATTGTCCTTCTCCTAAAATTCACATAAAAAATGGTTCTCCTGAATGTGCAAATTCTACAGCAGTTGTTATTACAGGCATGCAAATAGATCTTCATCAATATTCAATCCATTAGGCTCTTTGCTATCAAACTCAAGAATAAAATAAGTTTAAAGTTTTCTCAGTTCTTTTTCTCTTTTACCGCCCCTCCTTTTTCTTGGAATCAAAGCTATGCAGCTATAGCGCATCAAATTCGAATCACTCTGGTGATTTTTCTCAAAATGCCTAGCTACAGGGTAACTTCTGTCTATGTAGATTATTGCCCTCCTATGTTGCAGAATTTTCTTATGGGCTGGTAATGTTGTACTCTCTACATAGACTTCTCACAAGGGCATTTTAAAATATATACAACAAAGCTTGACTTACAGTTTAAACAACCTCTTATCTTTATAGTTTAATAAAACTGTTTTCAATTCAGTGAGGTTCTCCCCATGTTGGCATGCCTTGCATTTAAAACACTTTATAAAACCCTCTCTCTGGTGTAACAATGTTTAATTGCCCACATTCTCTTGATACTCACTTTTGACTATATGGCCTCAGTTTTTGAAGGTTCAAACAACACTTTCTCCCTACTCAATTTCTTAGCCTTATCTGAGGCTTTTTGTAGGGCTATGGGTAGTACCCTCTCTGGGTAAATCCATTGGTAATTTCCTTCTCCAATCCCTCCTACTCTTGCAGTGTACTGCATGTTGGTCTTGTCCTGTAGAACTCACCAAAAGGTATACTTCAAATCAGTGGTGCTGGGTGAGAACTATTAGCATGCAGAATTGTATATCCTGCTGTGGGTTTTTGGGAAATCGTTCTTTCTAGTCTGACCCCCTTACCAGTACTCTAACATCCAGAAATTCTATAGAAGTCTTACTATAGCTCCCCATAAACTTTAAATTAAGATGATTCTTGTTAAGGTCATTGATGAACAAATCTATGTTTGCTTCCATGCCCTGCCACAGCACGAAAACATCATCTATGAACCTGAACCAAACTAAGACACTTGTTGTCCAATGTTCCATCTCTGGCCCTCCAAGCACCTGGTCCTCCCACCAGCCAAGATGTAAATTAGAATAACCGGGGGTGAAGCAGGTGCCCATGGCCGACCCTTGCTCATGCTGGAACCTTAAATTCCCAAACATAAAAATTTTGTGAGGCACCACTCCTTCATTTCAATCAGCATCTTCTTAGGGTTAATAAATCTCATCGGTTTTGTTCTTAAAAAGTGTTCTGTTGCCCTCAGTCCATCATCATGTCATATACTGGTATACAATGTGGCAAAATAAAGAGTCAATAATATCATATTTTGGTGGACATCGTATATATGCTTTAAAAGGTCCTATGAATCTTTTATATGGGGCGGAAGTGTTCTCACAATTGGGTTTAAAAAATAATCAATATATTTAGAGACATTTTCGAATAAACTATTACAAGATGAAATTATGGGTCTCCCCGGTGGGTTATTAATCTTCTTATGGACTTTTGGTATCATATAAAAAACTGGGATGATCGGATTCTCCTGCTTCACAAATCTCTATTCGTCCCAGCTCAATAGTTCGTGATCCCTCCAATCATTCAATCTTTCAAAGAATTGGTCTTTTACTCTTTCATATTCTGATGTCTCTTTTCTTTTGTAGAACTCTCTGTTGTTTGGTTACATCAATGATTTATTTTTGTAAAGATCACTTCCCCATAAAACAATGTTTCCTCCCTTATCAGAGGTTTTTACTATTGTATCTCTTTCTTCTTTAACCATTGTTATCTCTCAATAAATTTGGACCTCTTTAGGGTCTGCTCTTCTTTTTTGGTTTCCAAACTTGTGATACAGTCTCCGCATGTCCATTGTCACGTTCTCAGAAAAAACATCAAGGTTTTCCCTCAACATCTGTGGTATAAAGCGGGATCTTGGGCAAAAAAGAGAATGATCCACTCTTTTCAATATCAGATTCATAGTATCAACTCTTGTATTCTCCACTGGGGGCTCATCTACTCCATATCTTTCATCACTGTTTTCGTTTTGCAGGGACCACATGTCTTCCAAAATTCAGACACAGTTAGGCTAGTTTGGTGTGGTTGGGTATTGGTTTGCTCTGGTTCAAGGATATTTCTACTCTTATGTAGTTTCAACAGTTTTAATTTTCAAATAAACTTCTATAAATCTGTCCCACTGTTTGCATAGTTGAATTCATTTTTGTGGCAATAAGATAGACCTAGTTCCAATATTTATGTATCCTCTTCAGCTAATTCCATGGAACTTAAATTGATGACTGTGTTATTTTCATTCACTGTTTTGATTTCTGTTGCCCATTGGAGCGCATTGATCTCCCTATTGCTCTTCCTTGTGTTCCTCCTCTGATATCCTTCTCCCCTTCTCCTTTGCTTCCTCTTCCCCTTCCTCTCAGTCTTCCCCGACCTCTTATTACTTGAAGGTCCGTTCTTTGATCCAAGTGTAAAAAACCAAGCTCATCCGTTACTGTGAGCTTCATACTGGTTCCACTTTTTCTTGTGAGGTCTTCCTGCTCTATGTCAGAGCTGGTATCCAAACTCATCTGACTCACTCACTTATATAAATAAATAAACATAATTATATGTATAGGGATGGGTGGAGCTTGCAAAGGTATGCTCTGCGGAACTTCGCAGAGCAACATTAAAACTTTGTGGAATTTTGCGGAGTTCCACAAGCCCAGACCTGGATTCTGCCATATGCCTTTGTGTAAGTAGCACGCAAAACATTTCTTGTCCATTACTGGTAGTGTATGCTCAGCACATGTAGCACGGTGATGTGCTGCTCCCTGTGCTGTTGTGCTAGACTGGGGCACCAGGGAAGGTGAATGGCTCAGAACCTCTCAACTCCTCCCATGTGCTATAAAACACTAATGTTCTAACTTCCACCAGGGCACTGCACATGGTGCTGAAAAGCTGCTTTAAGCAATGATGTTGGACTCTGTCACTAATGAGTAACGGCATCCACAGGCAGTGAAAAAGCCACACCCCTTTGGCTATGTTCCCGCCTCTGCTCATAATATTTATTAAGTAGAGTAGCAAGATGTCAGTGCGCAATTTCCTGTTACTTACTTGGTGTGTTTTTCTTTTGCAGTCATAAAGACAAGCCCAGAGCAAGGGTGGGGTAGGCTCATCGAAGGCTCACTCTCTTTCATCCACTGTTGAAGGCAAAGGAAAGGCGGCAGAAGAACTTTTTGCTGATTGGGTCATTCAGCTATAAAAAAAGGTGCATGCTCCCCTCCTACAGAGGCCACACAGCTTCTGCTGTGCCTATCACACAGTTTACACATCAAAGAACCAGAGCACACTGACCCCTTCAGGAGCCCTGAGGGTGGGATTGTAAGCACTTCAGCACCATCAGGCCTGCAGCTCCATTTATAGCTGTGCTTTGCCTAGGTCGCTGGGCTTCTCCTGGCAAGAATCCCTCTATTATAGGGCCCTATGTGAGGAATGTCATGTTAATGTTGACATTCACCAATGTACCAACCCCACCAAGCATCCCTAGCAGGACCTGGGGAATGTAGCGCCTGCAGCTGTTCAGGGGAGGCAGACAGTAGTCACCAAGACAGGCATAATCTTTCCCTGCGATGCTGCTCCCCACCCCAAACTGGCACTCCTGCTGACACTTTGCAGCAGCTCAGAGTATCAAATGTCACAAAAATCAAGAAAACATTCTTGGTAAACAAACTCGGTAATTCCAGGTCTGAGTAGTTATTCCCCATTTCATGGGGAAGTTACCGTGCTCGTCAGAGTATGATGCAGAGAAACTGGCCCATACCATAAATTCTACCTGCCCCCGCTTTCCAGGTGTCTCCTCACCGAAGCCCAGACAACTTAAACATGATATCAGTATAAGAGAATGATTTAGCTGCTTTCTGAGAAGTTTAAGTACAGAGGTAAGAGATGTTTTTATTGAACTAAAGTTGCAAACCTAAAAACCAACTTAATATTTGCAATAAAAGCACATTCATTTCTAGTTCAAAATATGAGAAGAAAACACATTAAAGAGCACCGAATAAGGTTCATATAAAACATTTTCAACAGTATAAGAACTGGGTATAAGAAATAATTATAGTACAAATTAACATCAATTAATAGCTCAAAGGACCTGTATAACATATATTGAGAATAAGTAATAAAAGAAAAGTAAAGAAAAATAATAAACATCCACATAATGAGTCTAAATAGAGCTACCAATTTAACCAAACTATCTATACATATAACAGTAATCCATAGCAATAAAATAATGGTTTCTAAATAATGGTAATTAGAGAAATATAATTGACACCAGATAACGTCAGATTAGCTCCTCTTCTGGTAAAAGTCCAAGACCACCATGCATGAGTAGATAGAGATGAGGCATTCTTCCAATTTATGGTAGTTAATTTTAAAGCTGCACAAATAAAAAACATCTAAAAGTTTGCAATGAAGAACAGACAAATTGGTGGAAAATGAGACAGACTTACAAATGATTATAGCCTATGAACAATCGTCAGTAATATTCAATATTTGAGTCACTACGGACCAAACCTCATTCCAAAACTTACCAACATGACATTCATAAACCATTTGCTTCAACTAACCTTTAGGTAAAGAACAATGCCAGCAACAAGATGAATTTAAAAGGTTTGACTTACATAACCTTAACGGAGTCCACAAGCAATTGAAAAGTATAAAGGAATTAGTTTAATATAATGAAGCGGGCAACCATACAGAGATATTATTCAGTCATATATTTTTCCATATATATGTTTGATGACGAAGTAATAGACTGGATATACAATTCTAAATGAGATATAGCTGTTATAGGAGAAAAATGCGAGAGTGAGTCCAGAATTGAATTACATAAAAGCTCATATTTATAACTATCTGACTGTAATAACTCAAATGCACTATTATGATAAATATCTTTTAAATAAAAAATATTTAAAATGGTGTGGTAATTTTAACAGAGGATTATACTATAACGAGAAATTCAAAGTATGTGACATCTGCAAATGAAAAATCAAGTCCAAATCTTACCTTTGCAAACTTCAAAATAACAGATCTTTTGAGTAAAGGAGTTGAGTTAGACATAGTGAGCAACGTAGATAAAGGATAAGGTGAAATCAAATTTTGTTCAACACCAAGCCATGAAAGGAAAATTATTAAACTTTGTATTATGAAACTGTAAGGATCTTTGGAGGATATGTACAAGGAAGTGGCAGAGAGAGGCTTTAGCCTTCCTGGCTAAACGCCTCTCTCCGCCACTTCTGAATTGCAAGGCTGCAACATATTTACAAGAATGTGGTGCAGCCTTGCATTTTCCCCTGCAATGGCGCTAAGTTTAGCAACTTAGCACCAATGCAGACACTCTTGCACCATAGTGCAAGGGTTTCTGAATGCAGGGGAGGGTTGTTTATGTGTAGGAAGGTGTCCCTTGCTGCACATAAACAACTCTAAAAGGCCATTCTGTGACTGTCATGTGTGCTGCTTCATGCAGCGTTCATGAAAGTCACAAAATGGCATTTTTTTAAAGGAAAGTTTACGTACAGGAAGGGGCACCTGCATTTTTGTCATTTTGGTGTCAAATAATTTCTAAATTGGTTTGGGATTATCTTGTGTTGTGTTTTCATTTTATTACTGTTTGTCTCTTGCATAAGTACTTTACACACTGCCTCTAAGGTAAGCCTGACTATTTTTGTGCCAAGCTACCCAGGGTTAAGCACAGGTTATTTTAGTGATATTTGTGGTTTACCTTGCAAAGGATTGTGGCTGTTGCTTGGCCACGGCCACACCCCAGTAAACCAACAACCTAAATTCTCACATTGGTGCTTAGCATGTGTGGATCAGGACTTGTGTATATGCAGTGTCATACAGTGAGTTGTGAAATACAAAATCCCAGATAAATAGTTTGATACCACAGTTGATCTCTTTTAAAATTGTCCTTAAGAGGCCATATATTATTTCCTTTTTCCAAATTTGATCTCTGCCTCACATTTTGTTTGTTTGTGACTCTTGCCTGACAAGATGGAGTTAGATATCAATGCCATTGAGAGTTACTGCATGGATGAGCTGAGGAAGTTGTGCCGGGAGAGGGGACTGAAACTCCCTAAGAGTTATCCAAAGTTTTAGTATCAGATAGCCCTTAGTGCCTTTAGCCTGATCTGGTTCACATGGCTGAGTGTAACTGACAGTTAGACTTTGTGAATTCTTCCCAGATACTGACACAATGAGGGATTAGGTGTGCCTGAATGGGCTATCTACTGGCAGCATGGAGGGCTGAGCTGAGTACAGCAAACTTGCAACTGAAACACCTGTGCTCTGCCTTCACATAAATAGCCCATCAGCCTAACATTTCAATGCAACCAGTTTGTAGCCAGGAAAGAGGAGGCAGAGCATTCTATGCACTTCAAAGCCACTGTCTAGAAGCTTCTCCCCTTCCAGAACCAGGGCACCAGTGTAATGAAATAGACCTCAGACACCACCTCCTCGGTACACTTCTGGACCTGTGGATACTCTGCCAGTTAGAATTACTGCTGTGCTTCTTAAAGGACTGCAACTCTGCTGGACTGCTTATCTGCTGCTGCTTGTTGAATTGCTGCATTTCTGCCCTGCTTTCCTCTTGCCTGGAAAGGAGAACTGTACCTGCAACTTCAACCTTGAGCCCATGGTAACAGAGTGACTCCAATCGGTAGTCGGCTGGCCCCTGGATCTGAGCTTCAGGGACATAAAAGGCTTCCCAACTTCTTGCACCAGCACCTAGACCCAGCTAAAGTGAATTCCTGACCACCCACTGGTGCCCTTTATGTCTGGCATCCTTGGTGTGGTGAAGAGAACTTTAATCAAACTTTTGGACTCTTGGCAACCTCGAACAAGTCCATTCGGTCCGAGGCTTTGCTCCTCACACCACTATTCAAAGCGGAGCTCCGCCAGCCCAACCTTCTGTGCTACAGCATCAATCGCTTCTGGGGTCCACCAATGTGGAGCTCCAGCAATGCTTGTCTGTGACGCCTGGCCTGCTCTTCATGCTACTCTGGAAGTCTCCAGTGATGCTCTTCCCTCTCCTCGGGGCCCCCTCCACCACAAATGGAACTCCTTGTATATATATATAGTAATGAATGAGTTAAAAAAATTGGGACAACAATCATATCAGAATTGCAATAAACCAAGTAACAGTAAACAGAGAACTTATCATGCATTGATCAAGAAACTGTCTGAATGTGATAATTGCATAGTGCGTAATGCGGACAAAGGGGGCAATATTGTCTTATGGGACAAGCAGAAATAGCTAACTGAGGCATACAAACAATTGAACAATAAGAACTGTTATGTAAGAGTTGAAGAGAAATTGATGTCGGTTAGTAATAGCCAATTCAATGATGAGTTGAAAAAGTGGTATGACCAAACCCTCTTGAATCATGATGAGTACTTGTTTTTAAAAATTGACCAACCGGTCACTCCAATATTTTATTTAATCCCAAAAGTGCATAAGGACTTAAAGAACCCTCCTGGCCGCACAATAATTTCAGCTATGGGCAGTGCACTGGAACATACATCTAAATTTGTAGACTCGTTTCTGAATCCCTTAGTTCAAACTCTTCCCTCCTATATACAAGACACTGGAGATTTCCTTAGGAGAATTTATGATCTTCCCTGGGAAGATCATTACTTATTAATAACCATCGATGTGTCAACACTCTATACTAGCATTAGGCATATAGATAGCCTGAGAGCAGTGGGGCACTTTCTGGGCACAAGATCCATTCAATTATGGGCCCATACCCAGATGATAATCAGAATGGTTGAGAAATGTCTGAATAGCAATTTCTTCCTGTTTGATGGACAACTATTCCACCAGACCTGTGGTACTGCGATGGGCACCTGCTTCGCCCCCAGCTATGCTAATTTGCATATGGGCTGGTGGGAGGAGCAGGTGATCCGAGTCCAGTACCACAGCGAATGGGACAACCACATTATTCATTGGAGTAGCTTTATGGACGACTTATTCTTAGAGTGGAAAGGCACGGAAGCAGAAGTAAAATCTTTTATTGCTAAAATACAGAAGAATGATTTAAATCTCAACTTTACGTGTGAAATCAGCAGTGTGAGTGTCAATTTCCTTGATTTGACAGTGTATATTGAGAATGGGAAAGTTGAAACTAAATTGTACAGAAAACCTACGTCTGGAAACACTCTGCTGCATGCTCAGAGCTTTCATCCAGTTAATTTGAAAAGAAGCATTCCGTATGGAGAGAGCTTGAGAGTCAGGCGTAATTGTAGTGTGCCAGAGGAAAGTAAGAAAGAACTAGATACTTTAACGAAGAGATTCAGAAGCAGAGGATATCCAGATGATTGGATTGACAATGGGATCAGCAAAGCATCAAGGAAGAAAAGAGAGGAGATTTTATTTAATGCTAGCAAAAAAATTGGCAAGGGAAATGAGAATCAGTGTGTCAGGTTGTGCAAGTACTCTCTTACCTTCAGGAGCACTTGATTATTTCGCAGAGACGCTATGAGCCAACTTCCTAGAACTCTACTGGATAACCTATAAATTTTACTTACTCTAGGCTACTAAATAGAGCACCGGGAGGAGGGCCGGATACTGGACGCACGTTGAAATCCTGTTGTCGACCTGTGAGGCAACAGAACATATGTATAAACTATGCGGTCCTAATTTTCCTATTTTGCACTACGTTAATTTTAACCTTTTTATTATAGTTTTTTAATACCAGAACTTATTCCTACCTGCGGTCTAGGGAATTCTTGATATTGCGTCCAGCAGGCTTGTGAAGGTGTAGGAATGCAGATAGATGGCATGTAGTAGCTGTTCGCGATGTAGCTAGAAGGTAAATTGCTTGTATCTAAATAAACAAACACAACCTGTACAATCTAATCTCTCAATTAACAATTCAAATTCAATTTACATTTCTTTCTTCTTTTTTTTTTATCTACTACTTCAATTACTCTTGCAGGTGTGCGTCAAATGTTCTTTATGCCTTCTTCAAATGTATAGATAATAGGATAAAACAAACTACACCAAAACATATAAATTGCTTTCTTTAACAGGCGTTTTCCTATTAACGGAATGTCCAAAGTCTTGCTTATGCAAATCATAAGCAGAAAGTTCCAAAAATTATTATTTTTACTCAACATTGGTCAAGTGACTTCAAGCTGTCTTGCGTTGGGCGCCAAAAACTAAACAATTATTCCTTAGCTCTTCATTCTGAATTTTCTCTGTCCTTAGATCCCTTGGATGGTGCCCTCCGGTGATCGAAGACAGAAGACGCGGCTTCAACGAGATCCAGGTGAGTTTCTCCGTCGAAGTCAGGAGGCTAAGCGAAGGAAATAGCTGGGTGTGGCTTTAAATACCCATGCCACACCCAGAATGCCCAGGACGTTCTTCACGTTACTTGCGCACGTAGCGCGAGACACGTCCTACCGATCCCGGTTAGAGACCGGGTCGATCTTGATTGTAGTGCGCTTCGCTGCGCGTTGGCTCTGCATCTTAAGACCTCAGTTTAAAAACAATGCTGAAAATAAATAGCCTATGGTGCAAACGGACTCACTAAGCATTAACAGTATAAATCACGAATATAAATATCACTAAGCATTGGCAAATAGTAATTTACATACATTGTGACTTATATACTTCGTTTTAAACAATACAGTATTAAATCATACCACATTATTAAATCATACCATGGATCATACATTAAGGAGTGCTGGTTGCACGGGACAGGGGCAGGTTTCAAAGGGGGATAAATCAAGGCGATTTATAAGAAAGTGTGTCCTTGATTTTGTTTTTACTTAGGATTCATGACACAGTGTAGATTTATTACTACATTTAGCAAACAACATGATGAATTAAGAAGAATTCTTAATAAACCTTGGCACATAATAAAAAATGACCTATTGCTAGGCAAACAGGTTACGAAAAGACCACAGATCACTGTTCTTAAGGTTAGGTCCTTTAAACAGGCATTAGTAAGCAGTACCCTTAAGAAGCGGCAAGCAAAAACAACATGGCTTAATAAAAAGCGAGGATTTGTCAAGTGCCTAAAATGCAAGGCATGCGTGCATGGAATTAACACGGATCAGTAGAGATTAGGCCTAACTAACATGATGAGGAAGATCAAGGGCAAATATACGTGCAAAACAGACTATGCAATCTACATACTGCAGTGCCCTTGTGGCCTACGCTACGTAGGAAGCACGATCCATAAGTGTGTCTTACAGCATTTAAGGGCGATAAAGAATGGGGATAGATCTTACCCGATGGCCTGGCATTTTGAGCAAGTCCACAACAAAGATATTAGAGGTCTGACTTACTATGTAATTGACTCTGTAACAATGAATGTTAGAGGAGGAAATAGGGTGAAGAAGTTGAGAAGACTAGGATCTCGCGACATTATAGAGCTCAATTAAAAAAAACCAGGAGGCCTGAATATAGAAGAGGACTTACACACACATTTATAAGTACATTACAGTAAAGCGTCGCCCATGACCAGATTTTTATTTTTATTGTTGTTGTTTATATAAAGGAATATAAACATGAACAGACTCGATATAATTGTCACACAGAAAACGGTCACATATTTTGGTAACAGTTACTTGTTGTGCAAATAGAGCCCACTTGGGCTTGATATGAGTATGAGTTTAATGCAGAAAATTTAGTCTAGTAAAGGTGCAGAATGCGCGTAAGTAAATAATTATAGGCTCACTTGAGCTAGAATACGATAATGATTGACGCTGAAAGGATGGTGTCAATAAAGCTCACTTGAGCTTGAATAACGAGCACAGAAGCAGCGATTGAATTACTAATGTGAAACGCGATGTAAATTGCCAAACATGATTACGCAAAATAACATGATTTTTTGAAATGCACCTTAGAAACTGATTTTAACTGTGGATATAAAAGTTAAAAAGAAATTTAATGTGATTGCCATGACAGAAACTACGAGTCTGTTTTCCATGTTAGTCACGTTTGTAGTTGTATCATTGCACGATATGCACTTTAAAAAATGGCCGCATTTCAAACTTGTTTACCAGTGAGCAAGACTGCTTGGCAGTCAAAAGCGTTTGGTAGCGGCAGAAAATAAAAGGTAAAAACCGCACAAGGCGTCGTCATCGTTTATTTGAAATATTTATGAGACTCATCTCGAGGAGTCTAATAGACGACGCAACTCTCGCTTTGGAGGGGCAAGGAATGCTCGAGGACAACGAGGAAATATATATATATATATATATATATATTAGTGTGAGCAAGACAGGAAGTGCTGTGTCGGTGTCCGTTTCTTCAACAAATGAAACGGAAATGCAGTAGATAGATAGATATATTTATATATACATATACATGCATACATATATATTACCTACTGGCAGTCACCAGTAGGTAGTTATAGGTAGGACCTAGTTTGTTTTTGCTATAATCTTTGGCAACAGTTTGATGAATCTTCGCAAAACTTTCAAAACTAATGGTTCGCTCAGGTCAGCTCCTGTCTTGAAAGTTTCAGGGTGATTCGTGGAGCAGGGGCCGAGAAAAAAGGGGGTCTCCATGTCAATTTCCATAGGAATGTTTAGACAAAGCTACAGCCCGTACTGCTGAACGGAATGATACCATATATGGCAGAAAGGTAGGTCTTGGTTCAAAAAGCCTTCTTTTTTCAAATGGTTTAAATCGTTCAGCAGTTCCTGAGAAGTTCAAAAATAAAAAAAATATTGATATCTGGTGACCGAGGAGGATTCGAAAACACTCCCAATCACGAGCTTCATTTTGATTGGATTCAACTTTCCAAACCAGGAAGTGTTGGCAGCCATCTTGTGTCTCAGTACCGAGTCAGAAGAAAAAAGGTGAAAAAAGGATACAAAAGAAGAAGAGGGGGCAGGATAGAAACACACTGCAAGAGAGTTGCAGAAAGAAACAAAAGACGTGAAGAAAGAACGAAGAGAGGTGCAGAAAGAGGCAACAGGGGTGCAGAAAGAGGGAAGAGTAGTGGAGAAAGAATCAAGGGTGTTCAGAAAGAAGCATGAGAGCTGCAGAAAGATAAGTGCAGAAAGAAGCAACAGAGATGCAGAAAGAGGGTAGGGGGTGGAGAAAGAGGGAAGAGAAGAGCAGAAAGAAGCAACAGACATGCAGAAAGGGGGAAGAGGGGTGGAGAAAGAGGCAAGAGGGGTGCAGAAAGAAGCAAGAGAGATGCATAAAGAAACAAAAGAAGTACAGAAAGAAGGAACAGTGGTGCAGAAAGAAGCAACAGGGGTGCAGAAAGAGGGAAGAGGGGTGGAGAAAGAATCAAGGGTGTGCAGAAAGAAGCATGAGAGCTGCAGAAAGACACACGATAAGTGCAGCAACAAGCAACAGAAATATAGAAAGAGGGAAGAGGGGTGGAGAAAGAGGGAAGAGAAGAGCAGAAAGAAGCAACAGATATGAAGAAAGGGGGACGAGGGGTAGAGAAAGAGGCAAGAGAGGTACGGAAAGAAGCCAGAGAGATGCAGAAAAGTAGAAGAGGGGTGGAGAAACAGACAAGAGGGGTACAGAAAGAAGCAAGAGAGATGCAGAAAGAAACAAAAGAAGTTGGGAAAGAATGAACAGGGGTGCAGAAAGAGGCAACATGGGTGCAGTAATAGGCAAAAGGGGTACAGAAAGAAGTAAGAGGTGCAGAAAGAAACAAAAGTGCAGAAAGAAGGAACAGAGGTGCAGAAAGGGGCAAGAGGGGTGCACCAAGAGGGAAGAGGGGTGTGAAAGTGGCACAAGGAGTGCAGAAAGCAATAAGAGGAAGTCAGAATGAAGCAACAGAGGTGCAGAGAGGCAAGAGGGGTGCAAAAAAAGGGAAGAGAAGTACAGAAAGAGGCACGTGGGGTGCAGAAAGGAGCAAAAAATATGCAGGAAGAAACAAAAGAAGTGCAGAAAGAAAGATTAGAGGTGCTGAAAGAGACAACAGGGGTGCAGAAAGAGGCAAGAGAGCTACAGAAAGAAACTGAAGAAGTGCAGAAAGAAGGAACAGAGGTGCAGAAAGAGGCAAGAGGGGTGCAGAAAGAGGGAAGAGGGGTGTAGAAAGAGGCGAAAGGGGTGCAGAAAGTGAGAGGTCCATATAGAAACAAAAGAAGTGCAGAAAGAAGGAACAGCGGTGCATTAAGATGCAAGAGTGTTGCGGGAAGAGGGGTGTCAAAGAGGCACGAGGGGTGCAGAAAGAAGCAAGAGAGATACAGAAAGAAATAGAAGTGCAGAAAGAAGGAACAGAGGTGCAGAAAGAGGCAAGAGGATTGCAGAAAGGGGGAAGAGGGGTATGAAAGAGGCACGAGGGGTTCAGAAAGAAGCAAGAGGTGTAAAGAAAGAAGCAAGAGGGGTGCAGAAAGATAGGAAGAGGGGTACAGAAAGAGGTAAAAGGGGTGCATAAAAAAGCAAGAGAAGTGAAGAAAGAAACCAAAGAAGTACAGAAAGAAGGAACAGAGGTGCAGGAAACAGCAATAGGGGTGCAGATAGAGGGAAGAGGGGTGCAGAAAGAGGCATGAGGGATGCAGAAAGAAGCAAGAGAGATGGAGAAAGAAGCAAGAGAAATACATAAAGCAGCAACAGAGATGCAGAAAGAATGAACAGAGGTGCAGAAAGAGGCAAGAGGGGTGCAGAAAGAGAGAAGAGGGGTGTGAAAGAGGCACAAAGGCAGAACGTAGCAAGAGTGGTGGAGAAAAAAGCAAGAGAGGTGCAGAAAGAAACAAAAGAAGTACAGAAAAAAGGAACAGAGGTGCAGAAGGAGGCAAGAGGGGTGCAAAAAGAGGAACGTGGGGTGCAGGAAGAAGCAATAGACGTGCAGAAAGAAACAAAAGAAGTGCAGCAAGAAGGAGCAGACATGCAGAAAGAGGCAAGAGGGGTGCAGTAAGAAGGAAAAGGTGTGCAGAAAGAAGCAAGAGGTGCAGAAAGAAACAAAAGCAGTGCAGCAAGAAGGAACAGAGGTGCAAAAAGAGGCAAGAGGGTTACACAAAGAGGGAAGAGGGGTGTGAAAGAGTTAGGGGTATGCAGAAAGAAGCAAGACAGCTGTAGAAAGACACAAGATAATTGCAGAAAGAAGCAACAGAGATGCAGAAAGAGGGATGAGGGGTGGAAAAGAGGGAAGAGAAGAGCAGAAAGAAGCAACAGAGATGCAGAAAGGGGGAAGAGGGTGGAGAAACAGAGGGGTACAGAAAGAAGCAAGAGAGATGCAGAAAGAAACAAAAGAAGTTCGGAAAGAAGGAACAGAGGTGCAAAAAGAGGCAACAGGGGTTCAGTAAGAAGCAAAAGGGGTGCAGAAAGAAGCAAGAGGTGCAGAAAGAAACACAAGAAGTGCAGAAAGAAGGAACAGAGGTGCAGAAAGGGGCAAGAGGGGTGCACCAAGAGGGAAGAGGGGTGTTAAAGAGGCACAAGGAGTGCAGAAAGCAGTAAGATGAATGCGGAATGAAGCAACAGAGGTGCAGAGAGGCAAGAGGGGCATAAAAAGAGGGAAGAGAAGTGCAGAAAGAGGCTTGTGGAGTGCAGAAAGATGCAAAAAATATGCAAGAAGAAACAAAAGAAGTGCAGAAAGATATATTATTGGTGCTGAAAGAGACAACAGGGGTGCAGAAAGAGGGAAGAGGGGTGTAGAAAGAGGTGAAAGGGATGCAGAAAGAAGTGAGAGGTGCAGATAGAAACAAAAGAAGTGCAGAAAGAAGGAACAGCGGTGCATTAAGATGCAAGAGTGTTGCGGGAAGAGGGGTGTCAAAGAGGCATGAGGGGTGCAGAAAGAAGCAATAGAGGTACAGAAAGAAACAAAAGAAGTGCAGAAAGAAGGAACAGAGGTGCAGAAAGAGGCAAGAGGATTGCAAAAAAAGGGAAGAGGGGTATGAAAGAGGCACGAGGGGTTCAGAAAGAAGCAAGAGGTGTACAGAAAGAAGCAAGAGGAGTGCAGAAAGATAGGAAGAGGGGTACAGAACGAGGTAAAAGGGGTGCAGAAAGAAGCAAGAGGTGCAGATAGAAACCAAAGAAGTACAGAAAGGAGGAACAGAGGTGCAGAAAACAGCTATAGGGGTGCAGAAAGAGGGAAGAGAGGTGCAGAATGAGGCATGAGGGGTGCAGAAAGAAGCAAGAGTGCAGAAAGAAGCAACTGAGGTGCAGAAAGAGGCAAGAGGGGTACAAAAAGAGGGCAAAGGGGTGCAGAAAGAGGCACGTGGGTTGCAGAAAGAAGCAAAAGATGTGCAGAAAGAAACAAAAGAAGTGCAAAAAGAAAGAACAGAGGTGCAGAAAGAGGCAACAGGGATGCAGAAAGAGGTTGGGTGGATGGAGAAAGAGGCAAGGGGGTGCGAAAAGAAGCAAGAGAGCTGCATAAAGAGGGAAGAGGGGTGCAGAAAGAGGTGAAAGGGTTACATAAAGAAGAGAGAGGTGCAGATAGAAACAAATAAGTGCACAAAGAAGGAACGGAGGTGCATTAAGAGGCAAGAGGGGTGCAAGAAGAGGGGTGTTAAAGAGGCACGATGGCTGCAAATAGAAGCAATAGAGGTACAGAAAGAAACAAAAGAAGGGCAGAAAGAAGGAACGGAGGTGCAGAAAGAGGCAAGAGGGTTGCTGAAAGAGGGAAGAGGGGTATGAAACAGGCACGAGGGGTGCAGAAAGAAGCAAGAGGCATGCAGAAAGAAGCAAGATAGTAGAAGAAAGAAACAAAAGAAGTGCAGAAAGAAGGAACAGAGGTGCAGAAAGAGGCAACATCAGTGCAGAGAAAGGGAAGAGGGGTGAAGAAAGAGGGAAGAGAAGAGCAACACAGCCCCCCTTCTAAAAAAAGAAGAAAAAAAAAACGCCCCCTCCTTGCACCACTCTGCAAACGCGCCCTCTGGTGCGTTTGTAGAGGGGGATCTAATTCGCTTGAATACTGGTGTCCCTGGGGGCCAACTAGCCCACCAGGAACCTCCAGTATGCGCAAGGGGGCTGCGTTGCAGAGAGGTGTAAAGAGGCCATGCCCCTTTTTACACCTCTCTGCAACGCAGCTCCGTGGCGCTTACTGGAGGTACCTGGTGGGCTAGTTGGCCACCAGGGGACCTCAGGATTCAAGGGGACTTAATCCCCCAACTTAAAACACGCCACGGGTGTGTTTGCACAGTGGTGAAGGTAGGGGGTGGGGCCTGAGGTGATATGTGTGCAAACACGCCCTGTGGCGCGTTTTAAGTTGGGGAATTCATTCCTATTCAATCCAGAGGTCCCCTAGGGGCCAACTAGCCCACCAGGTACCTCCACTAAGCGCCACAGAGCTGTTTTGCAGAGTGTTATTAAAAGGGGCGTGGCCTCTGAACACCTCTCTGCAACGCAGCTCCCTGGCGCATACTGGAGGTACCTTGTGGGCTAGTTGGACGCCAGGGGACCTCAGGATTCAAGTGGACTTAATCCCCCAAATTAAAACCCCCCACGGGGTGCATTTGCACAGTGGTGAAGGTAGGGGGCGGGGCCTGAGGTGATATGTGTGCAAACACGCCCTGTGGAGCGTTTTAAGTTGGGGAATTAATTTCTCTTAACTCCAGACGTCCCCTAGGGGCCAACTAGCCCTCCAGGTACCTCCAGTAAGCGCCATGGAGCTGCACTGCAGAGAGGTGTAATGAGGCCATGCCCCTTTTTACACCTCTCTGCAATGCAGCTCCGTGGCGCTTACTGGAAGTACCTGGTGGGCTAGTTGGCCACCAGGGGACCTCAGGATTCAAGGGGACTTAATCCCCCAACTTAAAACACACCACGGGTGTGTTTGCACAGTGGTGAAGGTAGGGGGCGGGGCCTGAGGTGATATGTGTGCAAACACGCCCTGTGGAGCATTTTAAGTTGGGGAATTAATTTCTCTTCAATCCAGACGTCCCCTAGGGGCCAACTAGCCCTCCAGGTACCTCCAGTAAGCGCCATGGAGCTGCATTGCAGAGAGGTGTAAAAAGGAGCGTGGCCTCTGAACACCTCTCTGCAACGCAGCTCCCTAGCGCATACTGAAGGGACCTGGTGGGCTAGTTGGCCCCCAGGGGACTGCCGGATTGAAGAGGAATTAATTCCCCAACTTAAAACGTGCCACAGGACGTTTTTGCACATGTCACCTCAGGCCCCGCCCCCTTCCTTCACCAATGTACAAATATTCCTCTAAAATCAGCCGAACTACGAATTCCGATTTACTTACCTCTTATCAGGAGAGAACCCAGGGCTGCATCTTTTCGCCCAACACTGACCCTGAAAAGTAATTCTAAGCGTACTTACCAGTAACTTGTATTTCCTTCCATAGGAATCTATTGTGTGGTTTTCACCAGAAAAGTTTCTGTGTGGCCATTTTTGAAATGTGCAAATATTCCTCTAAAATCAGTTGAACTACGAATTCCGATTTACTCACCTGTTATCAGGAGAGAACCCAGGGCTGCATCTTTTAGCCCAGCACTGACCCTGAAAAGTAATTCTAAGCGTACTTACCAGTAACTTGTATTTCCTTCCATAGGAATCCATTGTGTGGTTTTCACCAGAAAAGTTTCTAAGTGTCCATTTTTGAAATGTACAAATATTCCTCTAAAATCAGTCGAACTATGAATTCCGATTTACTCACCTGTTATCAGGAGAGAACCCAGTGCTGCATCTTTTAGCCCAGCACTGACCCTGGAAAGTAATTCTAAGCGTACTTACCAGTAACTTGTATTTCCTTCCATAGGAATCCATTGTGTAGTTTTCACCAGAAAAGTTTCTCTGTGTCCATTTTTGAAACGTACAAATATTCCTCTAAAATCAGTCGAACTACGAATTCCGATTTACTCACCTGTTATCAGGAAAGAACCCAGTGCGGCATCTTTTAGCCCAACACTGACCCTGGAAAGTAATTCTAAGCATACTTACCAGTAACTTGTATTTCCTTCCATAAAATATCCATTGTGTGGTTTTTGTCTATTGTCAAAAACTTAAAATATTCCTAAAAAATCGTCTGTATGACTTAAACACATTCTTTCAACTGTTTACAGGAGATTCACCAGTGCTGGATCCAGGATCCACCACTGAGTAAGAAAAAGTAACAATAACACTACTTGCCTGCTAAGGGAATTTTCTGCCATATGATAACATTGGTTATTCTATGTGAAAAAAAATTCTAAGTGTCTACTTTTAAAATACAATAGTATTCCTTAAAAATCACTACCGTAACCAAAACGCTTTTACTCAACTGTTTACAGTAGATGTCCAAGGACTGAATCTTGGATCCAGTCCTGTGGTTACAAAAGTAATCCATAAAGTAACTAATTGCATTTGACTAGAAATTCACATTGAGCTCAATGTTGCATTGTGTTTGAAATTGTGTTGCCCATTGCAACAACTGTAACTACTGTACTTAAAAGTCTATTACCTATTTGCAAAGTATTTAAACTAAAGTAATTCATTCTGAGAAACTATATTTTGTATTGTAATGTATAATGTAATTTAAAAAAATATCTAAAAATAAATAGTTTAAAAATGTAGTAAATCAGTATTTAAAAAATCAGTATAACAATTAATACATAAAATATTGTCATTCACAAAACCTTTGAAATTCACTGAAAAACCCATAGGTTTCAGGCCTGATATAGTTAGGAATTAGCATTTAAAAAAACTTTGCAATTCACTGAAAAAACCATAGGTTTCAGGCCTGATATAGTTTGGAATTAGCATTTAAAAAACCTTTGAAATTCACTGAAAAAACCATAGGTTTCAGGCCTGATATAGTTAGGAATTAGCATTTAAAAAACATTAGAAATTCACTGAAAAAACAATAGATTTTAGGGGTGTTATAGTTAGCTGAACATTTCACTCGAACAAAACCATTGAAATTCCTCCGATATAGTTAGTTGTACTAACTACATCTCGTGCGCCCGCAATCCACTGCTTATGATGTCACATATTACATCCCTGCAAGCTAAGGTATGTAGGGAGTACCACGTGTATGATTAAAAAGAAAGTTATGGAACATCTTAGAGCAATTACTAATGCTGACGTTCATTATCCTATTGCTAGACATTTCAAAAGATTCCATGATTCCAACAGTGCCTTATTGCGCTTCTATGCTATTGAACAAATTATTCTTGGCAATAGGGGGGGCAATAGGGAATTGGCTCTCCGTAAAAAAGAATCCAAATGGATACTTGAATTAGAGACTAAGTTCCCTGGAGGCCACAATATAGATGATGAACTAGCAACACACTTGTATGAGGAATGAGCGCTAGATATCGTAATTCTGTCGAATACATCATATATTGTGCGAAGAACTGCAACTGTTTGATGTTATGCCTTATTGTGAATTCTGTTGGATATCTTATTACGATAAAGTTAAGTCTTTATTGTATTTTAAGTTTTCTATTTTCTCTTTCTTGTTTTCACATCTACAGGGGGAAAGGAAGGGACCCACCGTATTAGATGGTCACTGCATGGGCACCCTACCCTTTTCTTCCACCGGGCTCGGAATTACATGTGAAACAAGATAAGAAAACAATTGTAACCTTTTCTTGAGTTTGAATAACTAGAAATTTTGACTATTTTGCACTTTAGTACTTTTCAGGTTTTTTGGTGATTGATTTATG
The DNA here is from genome assembly GCF_964204655.1 of Triturus cristatus. Lineage (NCBI taxonomy): Eukaryota > Metazoa > Chordata > Amphibia > Caudata > Salamandridae > Triturus > Triturus cristatus. The sequence goes on along the minus strand of NC_140591.1, from coordinate 1,204,835,383 downwards.
GAAAAAAAAATGTTTTTGGACTTACATCTAGTCAAGTGTACACTTGTTGTTTAGTAGTCCTGTCACTAATTAATAGATATAAACTAGGCCTTCTTTTGATTAAATACAAAAATGTATTTAGACATTATAATGAAATATAAAGTACAGCAGGATATTCTGTTATTAAATGTATCTTACTTATTAATTACAGTTAGAATAGTGAATGAATTAAATGCCACTAGTGCGATAGGAATTATTCTGACCATATACAATGGTACCTTAACGGAATATATCCTGTAAAAAAGAAAATATTTTTTTATTATTTTTCTATTTATTTTTCTCTTTTGCCACTAGTGCGAGATAAAAATAATCAGGATGTACTTTATAAGTTAAAATTGTTTTTTGAGAGAAATACTGTACTATCGTGATATATATCGAATTACAAATGCCACATAAGTATGTGTTTACCACTGTAAGATGGCCGACATTTGTCAATGACAGGACACAGTATGAATTCAATGTAGTCCTTTCTTAGTTTTGCATATTTATTTAAACACGTCTTTGTTTGCTTTTACTTTGTGTGAACAAGACATTAAGTTGGCGAAACGCGTAGCAAATAATAAATTAGCTTTCTTATGAGCATTGGACTTCGAGAGTGCGTGTAATTTTTGATTAAGGATTATATATATATATATATATATGTGTATATATATATATATATAGTTATCACTAAACGAAACGCGTCATGCATACGCCTAATTAAAGAAAGAAATCTGCAGTCTGCCTGAAGTCCCGTGTGTGCTCACTTCCTCGCAACGGTGGGGGAGAGTAGAGTTTGATGTTTGGGGATGCAGCCACGAGCATCCCAATGAGCGCCCGCACTAACTGAGTCCGGCAATTCTGGTGGCAACTTTTGGACTCACTACAAGCTCTGTGGTAGCGCATGGACACCCGCTTACCTGTAACCAGCTCAGTCACTACACAGTGAACCACGACTTCGTGTGAGCTTGCTGCCTACTTAGGGTACAAGCACGAGCTTCTTTTGGGACACAAAGCGGCAGGGTGAGGGAGAAGGCGAACTGCAAATCCGCCGACTTGAGAGGACTTGGTGTGCATTGGGGAGATGGGAGCGGACAACGCCCACTGGGGCCAGTACTGACGAACGATGCCTGCTCCGCGTGAATCCAGTCCTGGGTTTACGCCTTTCCCACTGCTCACACACCAGGGATGCCCAACCAATTGGAGCGAGGTATCCTGTTTAAAAGATGGCGGGAGAAGCACTGACTTTTTCTTTGGCGGCATCTGAGGAAGTTTATCACTAAACGAAACGCGTCATGCATACGCCTAATTAAAGAAAGAAACCTGCAGTCTGCCTGAAGTCCCGTGTGTGCTCACTTCCTCGCAACGGTGGGGGAGAGTGGAGTTTGATGTTTGGGGATGCAGCCACGAGCATCCCAATGAGCGCCCGCCCTAACTGAGTCCGGCGATTCTGGTGGCAACTTTTGGACTCACTACAAGCTCTGTGGTAGCGCCTGGACACCCGCTTACCTGTAACCAGCTCAGTCACTACACAGTGAACCACGACTTCGTGTGAGCTTGCTGCCTACTTAGGGGACAAGCACGAGCTTCTTTTGGGACACAAAGCGGCAGGGTGAGGGAGAAGGCGAACTGCAAATCCGCCGACTTGAGAGGACTCGGTGTGCATTGGGGAGATGGGAGCGGACAACGCCCACTGGGGCCAGTACTGACGAACGATGCCTGCTCCGCGTGAATCCAGTCCTGGGTTTACGCCTTTCCCACTGCTCACACACCAGGGATGCCCAACCAATTGGAGCGAGGTATCCTGTTTAAAAGATGGCGGGAGAAGCACTGACTTTTTCTTTGGCGGCATCTGAGGAAGTTTATCACTAAACGAAACGCGTCATGCATACGCCTAATTAAAGAAAAAAATCTGCAGTCTGCCTGAAGTCCCGTGTGTGCTCACTTCCTCGCAACGGTGGGGGAGAGTGGAGTTTGATGTTTGGGGATGCAGCCACGAGCATCCCAATGAGCGCCCGCCCTAACTGAGTCCGGCGATTCTGGTGGCAACTTTTGGACTCACTACAAGCTCTGTGGTAGCGCCTGGACACCCGCTTACCTGTAACCAGCTCAGTCACTACACAGTGAACCACAACTTCGTGTGAGCTTGCTGCCTACTTAGGGGACAAGCACGAGCTTCTTTTAGGACACAAAGCGGCAGGGTGAGGGAGAAGGCGAACTGCAAATCCGCCGACTTGAGAGGACTCGGTGTGCATTGGGGAGATGGGAGCGGACAACGCCCACTGGGGCCAGTACTGACGAACGATGCCTGCTCCGCGTGAATCCAGTCCTGGGTTTACGCCTTTCCCACTGCTCACACACCAGGGATGCCCAACCAATTGGAACGAGGTATCCTGTTTAAAAGATGGCGGGAGAAGCACTGACTTTTTCTTTGGCGGCATCTGAGGAAGTTTATCACTAAACGAAACGCGTCATGCATACGCCTAATTAAAGAAAGAAATCTGCAGTCTGCCTGAAGTCCCGTGTGTGCTCACTTCCTCGCAACGGTGGGGGAGAGTGGAGTTTGATATATATATATATATGTATATACATAAACAGATGGTCAACGATATGAACTTAATACTGGAACTGGGACAAATGGGCAATGAACAAGAGATCGACTATTCAGACGTTGCAGAAATACCAGCACACCTTGCAGAGGAAACCGCATTAGAACAGGGTGTTGTGATTGGGGAGAGTGTGTCTACAAGTTTTAGGCCTCGCTCAAGATTTATTCCCACAACTTCGAAGGATTCAGTGGACATATTAATGAACTGGTAATTAATGATCTAAAGAATCTGGAGAAATGCACAGGGTCTAAACATAAAAAGTGGTCACAGCAACAAAAAAGTTGTATGGATCTTATTAAGAAATTGTCCTTAAACAACGACTGTATTGTTCAGAATGCTGATAAGGGTGGGAACATAGTTTTATGGGGCAGACAGAAATATCTGGATGAAGCATATAAACAACTTAACAATAAGAATAACTATGCAAGAGTCCCCCCTGATCTGATGTTAAACAGTAATTGTATGTTTAATACCAAATTACGGCAGTGGTATGATCTAGGTTTGTTATCACATGATGAATTTCGATACTTAGAGATAAAAAATCCAGTAACTCCAGTCTTTTATCTTATACCAAAAGTCCACAAAGATCTGAATAACCCCCCAGGGAGGCCAATTATTTCGGCCATTGGGAGTGGTTTGGAAACCACTTCTAGGTTTGTTGACTCATTCCTATGTCCGATGGTGAAGTTGCTACCTTCATTTATTCAAGATACAGGCGATTTAAAAAAAAACATTTACGATATCCCATGGGAAGATGACATGTTGTTAATGACTATTGATGTTACTACGCTTTATACAAGCATAAAACATCAAGATGGCCTTAACGCCATCAAACATTTTTTGGGGACAAGACCAATTTCTTTATGGGCTCATACTCAAATGTTATGCTCCATGGTAGAATGTTGTCTAAAGAATAATTTTTTTCTCTTTAATGGGGAACTGTTTCAGCAACTCTGTGGCACTGCGATGGGCACCTGCTTCGCCCCCAGCTATGCGAATCTGCATATGGGCTGGTGGGAGGAGCAGGTGGTCCGACTGCAGTACCAGAAAGAATGGGAAAACAACATCCTCCACTGGAGTCGCTTCATTGACGACTTGTTTGTCATATGGAGAGGAACTGAAACATCAGCCATTAATTTTGTTAAAAAACTCCAAATTAATAATCTCAATCTGAAGTTTACAAGTACTGTGAACTTTTTAGATCTTACGGTATATAATCCTAGAATGGTCATTTGCACACTCAAATATTTCGCAAACCGACAGCAGGAAACACGTTGCTTCATGCAACAAGCTTCCACCCCAGCAACCTTATTAGAAGCATCCCCTATGGGGAATGTTTAAGTACAGTACGTAACTGTAGTGAAGCTGCCACTAGAGAAATAGAACTACAGACCTTACGTTCCCATTTTAAATCAAGAGGATATGGGGAAGAGTGCATTCAGAGTGCAATCCATAAGGTCAATCAAAAACCAAGAGAAGAAATTCTATTTCAACCATCAGAAGTGAGTAAACGCAGACAGAATCAACTACAGGACTCAAATGAGTGTAGAATGGTAACTTCATTCAATAAACAGCATGGGCAAGTCCGCAGTATTTTGATGAAACATTGGCATTTGATACGGAATGACCCTATTTTGGGTCAAATTGTATCAAAGAAACCTTTGATTACCTTCAGAAGAGCTAAATCATTTAAGCAAATGTTGGTTAGCAATATGACACCCAAATCTTTGAAGCAACCCCTTAAAACATCATGGTTGAAACGTCAAGATGGATTCATTAAATGTTCGAAGTGAAAAGCTTGCCAGCATGGCATAAATACAAAAAAGTTCACAACAGGCTGCTCTCGAATAGAGAAAAATATTAGAGGGCAGTTTGATTGCAAAACAGAGTTTGCCGTATACGTACTGAGCTGCCCGTTTAATCTTCAGTACGTGGGCAGTACAATCCTTCCTGTACATAAGAGAATACTTCAACATTTAAGGGCCATCAAACATGTTGATAGAGCATACCCGGTGGCACGGCATTTTGCAGCCTGCCATGGCAGTGATGTGGCTGGTTTAACGTACTTTGTTATTGATGCGATTGCACCCAATGTGAGAGGTGGAGACAGACAGAAAGATTTGAGAAAACTGGAATCACGTTACATTGTGGAATTAAATAGTAAAGCACCAATGGGCCTTAATATCGAAGAAGATTTGTATACACATTTATAAGGTCCTCATTGAGCTCAAACTACTCTTCCTGGAATTTCCGTTTTTAAATTTACATATTATAGCATAGTTTGTATTATTATTTTTTATGTATAGATTTTTCTGTTTTGTTAATAAGGTTACGATTTGCTGAATCAATTCACTTTACTTCTTCAATATGTGAGGTACTACGTTATATGGTGAACCAGATATATTAGGTATGCCCACTGGGGATGAATTAGTTTAAAATGGCAAATTTTGGAGCTATTTAAGCCCACATGGGCGTTATTGTAATCGCTATCAGATGTACGCTGTTTTCCTAAAAATAGGGGACCGTGCGTGATAAAGTTATGACGCAATATAATTGTAATCTGTAGATCGAGTAATATTGTCTACATTTTAGGTATTGCGCTTTATTTTTGTTACACTTATTCTGATGCCGTTTTACTGGTTGTTTGTATGTTATAGGCAAAAACTACTAGTCTTTTGTCTTCTACAACTATTTTGTAGTCCTCACATGACTGTATCACGTGCACACCATAAATGGTGGATTTGTTTGACAAAACTGTGTTGGTGAACAAGACTGCTGGTTTAGGCGAAACGCGTCCGACATAGCCACTGATTAAACCCTGGCTGTATTTGTCACAAGACATTGCGTCGTGTCCTTTTGTTTCGAGAGGAGTGTTTGTTCGTATTTTAGCGAACCAAGCTTGGAGGTTCGTCTGAACGACGCACCCGCTGTTCTGGAGTTTGGGGGGTCGCAAAACACATTTTCTCCATGTCAATTTCCATAGGAATGTTTATACAAGGAGTTCCATTTGTGGTGGATGTGGCCCCAAGGAGAGGGTAGAGCATCACTGGAGGCTGCCAGAGTAGCGTGAAGAGCAGGCCAGGCATCACAGACATGCGTTGCTGGAGCTTCACATTGGTGGGCCCCAGAAGCGGTTGATGCTGTAGCGCAGAAAGTTTGGCTGGAGAAGCTTTGCTTTGAATAGCGGTGTGAGGAGCGAAGCTTTGATCTGAATGGACTTGTTCGACGTTGCAAAGAGTCCAAAAGCTTGAATAAAGTTCTGTGCACCACACCAAGGGTGCCAGACATAAAGGGCACCAGTGGGGGGTCAGGAATTTACTTTAGCTGGGTCTAGGTGCTGATGCAGGAAGTTGAGAAGCCTTTAATGTCCCTGAGGCTCAGATCCAGAGGCCAGCCGACTACCAATTGGAGTCACTCTGTTACCATTGGCAGCAATTCAACAAGCAGCAGCAGATCAGCAGTCCAGCAGAGTTGCAGTCCTTTAAGAAGCACAGCAGTAATTCTTACTGGCAGAGTATCCACGGGTCCAGAAGTGTACCGAAGAGGTGGTGTCTGAGGTGTATTTTATTACACTGGTGCCCTGGTTCTGGAAGGGGAAAAGCTCCTAGAAATTGGTTTTGAAGTGCATGGAATGTTCTACCTCCTCTTTTGTGGCTACAAACTGGCTGCAGTGAAATGTTAGGCTGATTGGCTCTTTATGTGAAGGCAGAGCACAGGTGTTTCAGTTGCAAGTTTGCTGTGCTCAGCTCAGCCCTCCATGCTGCCAGCAGACAGCCCATTCAGGCACACCTAATCCCTCTATTGTGTCACTGTCTGGGAAGGGAAGAATTCACAAAGTCTAACTGTGTCAGTTACACCCTGTCATGTGATCCAGGACAGGCTAGAGGCACTAAGGGCTATCTGATACTCAAACTTTGGATAACTCTTAAGGAGTTTCAGCCCCCTCTCCCGGTACAACTGCCTCAGCTCTCCCATGCAGTAACTCTCAATGGCGTTGATATATAACTCTATCTTGACAGGCAAGAGTCATAGACACACAAAATGTGAGGCAGAGATCAAATTTGGATAAATGAAATAATATATGGACACTTAAGGACAATTTAAAAAGAAATCAACTCTGGTATCAAATTATTTTTCTGGGATTTTGTATTTCACTACTCTCTGTATGACACTGCATATACACAAGTCCTGATCCACACAGGCTGAACACCAATGTGAGAATTTGGATTGTTGGTTTACTGGGGTGTGGCCGTGGCCAAGCAACATCCACAATCCTTTGCAAGGTAAACCACAAATGTCACTAAATTAACCTCTGCTTAACCCTGGGTAGCTTGGCACAAAAAGTAGTCAGTCTTACTTTAGAGGCAATGTGTAGAGTACCTATGGAGCAGACAAACAGCAACAAAATGAAAACACAACACAAGAAAATCCCAAACCAATTTAGAAATTATTTGACACCAATATGATGAAAATGCATTCAGTAGCTCCGCAGTTATGAATTTTTAAAGAATTATGGGCCAGATGTATGACCATTTCATTTTGCAATGCTCTAAATGCAATTTTGTGCAACTCACAATTAGAGACTTGCAAAATGAAATGTATTAATGTGTCTCAGAAACACATTAACTATTCCCAATAGGGTTGCAATTGACCTGCCTCATCAATATTCATGAAGCAGGTCACAATTTACGACCCATGGGGAATGGGCAATAGCACAAGGATGGTGGCCTGCTGTGGAAAACAGACCACCCTGTCTTTGTTTGCTTTCAAATAAATCAATGTTTTTTCAAATGCAGTCCATTTTCGTTAAAGGAAAAAGGGATGCGTTCCAAAAAGAAAAAGGAAACATTTCTGTTGCATTTTTTTAAGGGTTGGCAGCGGGCCGTTGGACCACTCTCTGCTCTCAAAAAGTGCTTTTGCTACCATTCACAAAGGGGAATGGGTCCCCTCGGGTTACCATCTACTTGAAGTTGGTTATAAATTGTGAATGTTTTGTGACTGCATTCCGGTCACAAAATAAACGTACATACCCCTGCAACTCGCTAGTAGGGAGAGACGCCCCTTCCAAAGAGTGACTAGAAAACCTTCTTTTGGAGTCAGTAATAGTTTACTGACTCGCACAATTGGGTTAGTACATCTGAAAAGGCTGGGTGGAAAGTTGTAGGAAAATGGCGCACCAAAGATGTCCACAGAAAATATGCATGCAGTGCTAAAGAGGTAGGGAAAACCACCCCATTCCCTAATATGTGGCCATAGATCACACACAATTGTATATAATGATCCTCTGCACACGCTCAAAGTGTATAGTCAAATGACAAAACTATAAGTCAACAGTCTTCTTCTTTCTTTCTGTTCTTTATTGTTTTCTTTCTTCAGAAAATGGTGTCACTTTTCAGCCAATCGAACCTTTTGTAGCCTTAGCCAACACATGTTTCATCACTTTTCTGAAAAGTGATACCGCAACTTCTTTAGGGCTAATATAACTCCTTCTAGAGTCCTTTACTTCGGTGTAAGGTCCGAGCTGAAATTCATCCAAACATTACCTCCCAACTTCCAAAATTCGTAATATATATTCGAGTTTTCTTCTTAATGTTATGCTCCAATTACGGACACAGCTTTATCCTCATGCACGATCCGGCACATTTAGTGTTCCATGCTATCCCACAATCAGTGAGTATGATGAGTGTCTCACAGACTGTGGGAAAGCATGGAACACTAAACGTGCAGGATCCGGCACGAGGATAAAGCTGTCTCCATAATTATCCCCAAAGTATAGGACTCTAGGAGGAGTTATATTAGCCCTGAAAAAGTTGCGGCTAGGCTACAGGCACAAAAGGTCAAAGGGCAGTGACACCAAACATGAGAGAGCCACCAGCTCCCCATTGGAAATTACAGCTTATTAAAAGCAATATGGAATCCCCAATGTTATCCTATGTGAGTGGTAGGCCTTACAGTAGCAAAAAACGAACGTAGTCATTTTTCACTACTAGGACATTTAAAATTTAAAAGAACATCCCACACAAATTAATTCCACAGCACCCTGCCCATGACTGGGTATAGGTGACAGTTGAGCTTTGTGCTACCCTCCGAGACAGCCACACACAATCTGGGGCTTAAGTGTGCCTGGATGGGCCATCACTGGCAGGATGGGAAAGCGGAGCTGGAACCTTCTCTACTTTCACTTAAATAGGCTTTTTTACTGTCTCCACACAAAGGGCTGCATACCACCCTGTAGTTAGACTGGAACCAGGCCCAGGAAGACAGGGCATCTGTGCACTTCAAAGGCCTGCCTCTCGAGTTTTCCCCACTTCTAGGACACAATAGGGTATATGTACTGGACCTCAGACACCACCAATTCAGTACACTTCTAAATCTGTGGATGCTCTGCTAGGAAGAAGAATTGCTTTGATGCTGAAAGGACTGCCACACTGTTGGACTGCTCTAAAGGTACAACATTCAGTGGGCATAACCTGGTCCCTGTAACCGGCCTGCACCCCAATGCTTCCAGCCTGACTGTATGAATTTGTCTTCGTTCGACATGACCAGATGTACACAGATGGAGCTTTGTCCTTTTTGCCACTATTTTCACTAACATCTTAAACAATGATTATCTACAGTTCTACTGATTTGGATATTTGGCATTTTGGTCTTGTTTTATTTATTAAAGAAAGTTCTATTTTTCTAAATTGGTATGGAATTCCATTTGTGTGGTATTTTTGTCACATTATTACTGTTTGAAGTGTTACATAAATGCTTTACACACTTCCTTTAAGTTAAGCCTGACTGGTCCATGCTACGTTACCAAAGGGTTAATTTAGGGTTGGCTTGTGCCTAACCTGGCAGGGACTGTGGTTGTTGCTTGACCAGGGCTAACACCCCAGTCAACCAACAACCCAATTTCTTACAATGTGTGTGTTTGTGTGTGAATACATATATATTTAACACAAACATTTGTTCAAAAAACAATTTATGATTATGATTATGCATTCATGTTTATGGTTCATATTAGATTGACACACATGACTGAATAAATAAATATTGCTATGGGCATGCAGATGTATCTATGTACTTGACATTACCTATTGTATAAGGATTTAAGAATTGTATATACAGGATAAAAAATAAAACATCTGTTATGTATATGACACTCATTGCATGTTTAAGTATCACATATATATGTATGTTGTAATAAGTAGCTAACATGCAAATGCTGTGCACTGAGGAAGTTTGTTATTGAATGAGTCTATTTTTTAATTAGCTGTCCATTCTAAGAGAACTATGATTAGTTGAATGCATCTGAAACTGTATTTTGCGGGCAGTTCATTAAGAATATGGTTCACTAATTAATTTATTACGGGAATGTAACATGTTTTATCTGCTTTTTTGTGTACCTCCAGTATGCAAATAAATATTTTGATTCTTGATTTTATGTTGAAAACATATATAACATTGGTTTATGCTTCTTTGTATGATATTTTACATATGTCAGAGTATTTAAATATGATTCTAGGGTAGCTACCCGTAAGTATGCATATGGTGTTTATGCTTTCTTCCTTGATAATGATATATTAGGACATTTCAAAGATTTCTGAAGGTTCATGAATAGGGTGAATAATAGAACATTGCATGTAGCTCTTAGCGGTCAGGACATTTTGGATGGCAAGATCAGAGACATCTCAGTATTTTGTTGAGAACCAACGCAGACCCTGTGACCTTGCGAGAAGCCCATACGGCGAGCATACATTTACTTGATGTGATGGTTAGAGCAAATTTCCAGATGTGCTTGAATAGAGAGTTAATATAGTTGTTGATTTTGAACATCACATTAAACTTGAGAAAGAAGCAAAACCATTGATACAGAAAATTCGTCCTGTGCCTCTGCATATACGATCTGAACTTAAATATATTTTTGGATCATATGTGTGTTAAGGTATCATTCATCAGGTAGATTCTTCACAGTGGGTGCAGGCCATAGTTCTGGTGAGATATAAACCTGGAAAGATATGTTTGTGTGTAAGCCTTTGTAGTTTGAGTGGAAATATAGCAGTTGATTGCCACTCACTACTGAAGGATCAAGATATGTTGACAAATGTAGGGACATGAAATTATTTTTTTCTGTTATTGACTTAAGGTCTTCTTAGCATAAGATCCAAGATTGCTTACCTTGTTTGTGCCCTTTTTTGGCCATGTATGTATTCTGCAAGTATTTTCTAAAAAATGATGGATAAGTTATTTGAGGTGGTCATGGGGGCCCAGGTGTTCCAGAATAATATGCCTATTTTTGTAGAAGAATCTAAATGACATAATGAGATACTTGAGATGAGTTATTGTATTTTAAAAGAATGTGGAGTGACTGTAAGCAGAGAGAAGTGTACATTTAATGTTCAGAGTGACATTTCTTGGCTAATACCATTTCCACTGAGGCTAGTTTTCTAACATTTAGTATGGTCTAACCCATCAGAGATGCTTCAACACCTACTATCAAGGATTTGCTTGGTTCATTTTTGGGGTTAAGTGAATTCTACACATGTTTTGTGCAAGGTTATACTTTTATGTACTACCTCAGAGGTGTTTATGAAAGAAAGGAGTTAAATCTGTGGGGTCAGAACAGCTGGGTGTGGTTTTCAGGAAAGACAAGGAGTTGAATATAGATGTTCTTGCACTTAAACCTTGTTTTAATTTAAATGGACATACTTGTGTTACAATAGTAGATGCTTGTACTATTGGGCTGGATGCTGAACTCAATCAGTGTGTTGATGATCAGGAAGAAACAGTTGCCTTTGCCTTAAGAACACTGAAACCTTCTGTGTGGGATTATAGCACTAGAGAAAGAGAAGCTGTAACTTCTCTTTGCCAGTGGAAACATTTCAAACCAATATTTGGGGTTTAAGGTTTGAAATTTACACTGTTCACAAGCCACATATTTACACTTTAATTAGCAGTTGCACTAACACGGCATCATAATGTTTTGTGAGAATTTCATCTCTTTGCAGGAATACACCTTTAATTAACATATCTATGTGGATGTAAAAATTATAGTGCAGATTTCTTGTCAAGAATGTCTTTTAAATTATAATTCTATGAATGAGGATGAATGTACTGAGTAGGATTGTGTGGTAGCTGTGGTGGATGCTGTTGAGGATTCATATATGTTTGTGTTTGAGGAAGAATGTCTCAAGTATGGCATGGATGATACTAATTTTCAATCTTTGGTGAAGAAGTTTTTGAAATGTGGCTGGCCATGTGTTAGATGTTTACATTCAGTTATGCAGTTTTGCTCATATTGCACTTGAGTTGTCAGTGGATCAAGATATTTTATTGTGTCAGAATTTGTTTGTGCCACCATTTCAGCTTACATATGAACTAATACAAGCTGTTCTTGAAGGACTGAAGGATCCGTCAGCTGTGGTGAGAAGGATGAGACAATGGTATCAGTGGCCTGGTTTAGATGCACAGGTTAGAAGATATCTTGAGCAGTACCTGCAATGTTTGTAATTCAAAAAGCACTGAAAGACAGTTAAAAAACCTCTACTTTCCACTGAATGGCTGATAGTCAATGGGAGGAAATTGGTTTGGATTTTGCTGGACACTTTAATGTCAAATGCAGACAAATGTTATTTAATAGTGGTCACAGATCATCATTCAAAGTGGATACATTATTTGTTCCTTGGCTCTTCTAACACAGAGTGTGTCATAAGGTTTCTAAGTGATGTTTTTGCCATAGAGGGTTCACCTAAAACACTTGTAACAGACAATGGACCACATTTTACATCCAGAGAAATGCTATAATTTGTTCAAGTTCTTGACATTAAACAGCTTAAAATGACCTCGTACACCCATCTTCTAATGGTTTGATTGAAACGACAAATAGCTTGCTTAAAGCAGAAATTCAGACAGTGGTGTCAAATAAGATGGTATTTTGAGTTGTATCTTAAAATCAAGGTGTGGAGTTATGTGACTACTCACCAGCAGATATTTCTCCATTCACTTTGTCGGAGGTAGGGTACTGAAAATGTAATTGAGTCTTGACTGGATTAATGAACTTGTTGATTTTGGCACTAATTGTCTAAGCTTGTTTGATTCTGCAAAGAAGAGAGTAATTTGTAAACAAGCCCAGGCAAATGTTATTTTGTCAACAAGAAAAGGGCTAAGGAAATTGATTTGCAAAAAGATGATTGGGTCACCATTAGGAAAGGAAGTCGCATCCCTCTTTTTAAAGGTGTAAATACACCACACTCCTCAAAATGGCCAGGGTTTACAATATACATAAGTGTTATGGGGTTACAATTGAGTGGAAAGCATTAACATTTGAAGACTGAGGTCATCAGATCATACCAAAACTATAATCTCATAAGAATATTTTATAATATGGAACTACAATGCAACATACGCCTAAATAAACACCAACACTAGCTGATGGAAGTTCAAACTTTTTGCAAATGACAGCCTACCATGCAATAATTTGGCAAAACATTGGTTAACAGTCATAATTGTCAAAGTGACAGTCTTTAATGTGACTAATAATCTTGCTTAATTAAACTTCTCCAGTCGCTTCTGCTAAATTGAATGCATGTGAAGTGAAAAATGACAGTCACAGACATCCTAAATGTGAGTCAGACATTTTCTGTGTATTTTGTATTATTAAAAAAACTGTGCTTTAGTAACTAAAATATATCTGACCTCGAAGTTATACCTCTGAAACATAGAAACGTGGCTGGGTTAATCTTGCACAAAACCAATGATTGTATATGAAAAGCGGACAGAATTGCTCAAGGGAACAGAAAGGGATACGGCCACCTACGTCCCAATGATCCTCCGTTACTGCAGGTACACAGAGGATAAGAACTAGAACAAAGTATCGTTCCAGAGCACAAGCAAATAAATATTCAAACCCATAATATTCATGTCTCAGAGAAAAGTTCAGTCCATATAATCAGGAAACAGTCTTCTTTATTTTCTTATTTCTCAGGATCTCTCCTTGAGGTCATAACATAACAGATCATGGTAACAGGTAAGCACAGATGTTGCAGCCAACACGTGTTTCGTCTTGGGTAAATGGCCCAACGACTTCCTCAGGGCAAGGGTAATATTTAAACGGGCAGTACACCACACATTAGGTAAAACCTATATGTGGTTCCATATAGTCTATGTCTAAATATAGCTGGTATCCATCCAAGTTCAACAATAAAATATATATAAGTATCTCGATTGAGCTAACGATTAATTCAGTCAAAACCGTCTCATAAGTGGAAGAGTTGTGTGTCACAAAACGGAGAGCACTCCGATCATTGTTGCGTTCTGTTCGCTTGTGCTAGGGAACGATACTTTGTTCTAACTCGAGGTTATACCAACAAGCATCAAGCTCCAAAAGAGCAGTGATAAGTAATTTATAGTGGAAATGTAAATAGATGGTTACATTTCCCATTATGTCTTAAGGACAGAAATTAGCAACCAAATCCAGCAAACCAATGACATTCATCAAATTCAACTGTAAATAATAAGATATAAAATGTCAATTTGTGTACTATTTAAACGGGTTTTATGTTTTGCTTATCTTTGGGGGGTCCTCACATAATTACACTTTGAAAATCATCAGCGGTTAAATAATGAAAAATATCTTCATTCTGCTTTTCTCAATATAAAATCTGTCTGTGCCGATGATAGGGGAGCAATTGATGAAGCTATCCTCTAAGAACCCAGTAGTGCAAAGTCCACTGCTCAAATCTAGAAAGTGGTACCGTCCTGCTTGGAGGCGTGCCCAAAAACAGCGTTGGACTTGGCCCTGGCTCCAAATTAAAAGCGACCCTAACTATGGAATCAAATAGCTAAACAGATTTCACATATTTGCAAACTGGGCTAGTTTTGAACTTGTAAAGACATGCTCTATAGGTGTTTTGTTGGGCAGCAGTGACCTTATGCATTTGTATTTGCTTCAGGCAATCTTTGTGGCAGTAGCAGGAAAATCAATAGTGAAAACTAGCCCACTATATCATTAAAACAACCCCACAATCTGCCACAAACACGGCCCACACACTAACCATTGAGACCGGGTCGCCAGTCAATGTCTGATTGCCCCATAGGCCAGTATGTAAGAGTGAGAGTCATAAGAGTATCTATGACAAGCAGCAGCACTGTGGCAGGGCACACTTGTTTCAGTGGCCGTTCTGGGCCTTACAGGTGCTCCTGAGCCTGCACTAACATTATGACCTAGGACTGGTTTAGCCCTGTCGTGGTGATGGGCTGTCAGTGTCTGCTGCAGATGGCTGCAGTTTGTTGATTGTTGTAGTGAACAACAGGCCTGGTGGTCGTACAACAGCACAGTAACTCCACTCTGGTGCTGGTTTGTGTGACTGCCACTCTTCCAGTGATTGCAAGTTTGATCTCTCATGGACATAGGCATTCCAAATAGACTTTTCCTGACCCAAGGAAAATAAAGTCCCAGCCCCTTCAAACCATCCGAGTCTATAACACAAAGTATACAGTGATAGTATTACTTCTGACATGCTCTTCCATCAACACCTTTTTATGCGCGCTGTGCTACTCCAGGGACAAGGGCAGATGAAGGTTTGAATTTTGGTTCTTGGATAGTACCATCCCATTCTGGCAGGAGGAAGGAGGAGAAGGTAAGAACCACTGACAGAAATAGCAGTACCCCATGAAACAGGGTACTGTAGTGTAGTGTGAAAACTGTTTACAAATTTCAGCTTCTAAACACCTTACCATGACCTCACACCCCTTGGATGGCAAAAAAAGGAATTCATTATTCTGTTCCTTCGCAAATTCATTCTGCATTTCACAAGTCAAACAGTTCCACTTTTCATTCTCGTGGTATCCAACATTGGTCCAATCGACTTCAACTCTCCTCTTACTGTCCCCGCATCACAAGTCTCTTGGAAATGTTTGCACACCTCATACTACACCATAGACCATCAATCGCATCATCTTCAACGTGTTCGCTCTTTCAAAGTGCACTGAAATAAGACGCTTAAAATGGCGCTATATATAAAGCCAATATGTTCTAATCTTTCTTTTCTGGTCTTTTCTAGGATGATGTGTGCTACTCTCATAATTCAATGAACGAATACCAAAATTACACCATGTAGACTCACTTTGGAGCTGAATATGACAACCTCAGATAATTCAGTTCTGATCCCTGCACAAGGGATTATTTGCACATTGATGAGAATTATAATGTATGTGGAGTTGTTTTAGCTCATTTACGCCCTCATTACGAGTCAGGTTAAACAGCATCACCTCAGGGAATTCTGCTCTGCCTGATTCCAAGTGTGTTGGTTTTTCCACAGGAGTTGTTTAGGGGTATTGGAGATTGAGAGCTGATTTTACCATGTAGTATTTATGCACTGAAACATTGTATGAGGCTTTGGCTGCAGTAGCAGTCAAGCATCATTCCCATTTTTTTCTGATATGGGCAAGCATGCAGTTCTTCCCCTGTCCAAAATACCCTTTCTCTTTCCTCCCCTACTCCTCAACTTCATCCTCCACCCCACCCAGTGATTCTCACAGATATTTACCACCTACTCAGATAAGGTGGCAACTGCATGCATTAAACCCCATGGAATTGGAAATTGCATGTTGTATTACTGACCAGAAAAATCTGTTTCACCCAGTATTTTTAACCTGTAATTTCATGGTACTATGTTGGATTTGCCACACTGTAATGACAGATTTGAATGCAAATTTACCAGGTTTTAAATCAGCCTTAGTACCTTGCAGCTCATTAGGAGAACCTAAGTAATTATCAGTTGCAGAAAACCCTGCACCATGCACGAGAAATATACTGGGGAAAATACTGACTATATAATGAAAAATAGGTATTCAGACAAAATATCGAGTAAAAAATATTGAGATGCAGAAATATAAATTTTTTTAATATTGTGATGCTGGAATATCAATGACGAGAATATACATTTTGTAATAGCTATTATCGATGTCAAAAATATCTATGTTGTTATCATTATTTACAAAAGCACCTATGTGGTTAATATAGATGGTAAAAATATATATGTTGTTATTATCATTTACAAAAATATAATTGTTACTAATATTATTTTCCAATTATTTTTATGTATTGTAGTATATGGTTTAATTACATATGTTATAAATGGTTTGTATAATTATTGTTAATGCTTTTTAATATCATTTTTAAATTTGTAGTTGTTCCTAATTACATTTCTCATTATTATTTTTAGTGCCGTAGTGAATTGTGAGGTTTATATGGGTACAGGGTCGGAAGTAAATTAATTATAATTAGTGAACAATTAAGTAACATTATTTTTAATTATTTAATTGATAATTTTGTAAACTGTGCAATTAAGATCTTTTTTTAATTACTTGTCAGGTGGGGGTTGTTGAGTTTGTAGGGGTACAGGCTGGTAAGTAATTAATTATAGTTAATTAATAAATAATGTAAATTATTATTAATTATTTAATTGATAACCAATTATGTAAATTGTGTAATTAAGATTTTTTTTAATTATGTCAGGTGCAGATTTTTGTATTTTTAGGGTTACAGGTTGGGAAGTTAATTAGAAAATAGTTTATTGTCATATTTGGTAAATTATATTTGAGGTGTGTGTTATTTAGTTTGTAGAGAAATAGGGGACGTTGTTTAAGTAATCATGAATAAAAAAAAATTGATTTATTTTATTTTTTTATCATTTAATATGTTAATTGTGTTGAACTTTGTTCATTTCTATTACATTTTAATTGTTGGCGGTTATGTTTGTGGGAATATACTGTGGTGTTTTAATTATATTTACAATGTATGTGTTAAATTATAAGAAATTATAAGAAAAAATTGATACAAATTTTATACTTTTGGGTCTTTAATAGAGTTGTTAAAATATGTTATTTGTTTCAAGTGAAGTACTCTCTCTTTACTATACCAGTGAATGGAGTGGGAATAGTACATTTTACCTCTCTGGAGTTCAACATTTTCCCTACTGTCGGACTCACTGGTGTGGGAATAGCAAAAGTAACCGCTCCTGAGTCCAATGCTTTCCCTGCTGTTGCACCTACTGGAGTGTCAGTTCGAACTTTTGTGGTCAACAGCAGATTATCTATCACCTTCTCTCTCAAATTCTCTCAGCTCCCTAATTCAACAACCAAACACAATAATGACTTGTGTGTGCACAAATACAGCATCCAATCATGGCATTCTGCTGCTATGATAGACCTTTTAGATCTATGAATCTTACATAATGCTTATTAAAAGATGATCTGATTAATAAATATACTAGCCAAGTATTACAAAAATAACATTTGCCGCACCCAGTTCTCCATGCCTAGGACAATGTTCAAAAACAACAAATCTGCAGGAGTCTCCAAGTCATGGGTGGAACACTAGCAGAGGTGTTAATGTATTTAGTTTTGGAGATCATTGAGGATGTCATAATGCATGCATTTACATCCAGATCACTCCGAGACAGTGATATTAAAACAATGTCCACTTGTGGTAATGAAGAAATGCCCTGCTCATAAAAATCTTTGGCAAGAAGAACTGACACATCCTCAGCCATGTCATAACCATTAGAGCACCAAACACATTTTGGTAATGTAGTGCGGATTTTTGTTATAATAATGGAAGAATGAACCTCATTTCAAAGTCTGTTAAATATGTTAATGTGAGAAAACAATTTCTAGAGTCAAAACGTCCCTTTCACCCACCCAGCCCTTTGTGCTCCAATCGACACAAAGTCATATGATAAGCATACTCTTAATTCATTGTCCATTGAATCCATCATCATTTCTGTCCTTTGAATATTATGATGAGACTCAAAAACAGCAACTCCACCATTTTTCCACAACTGCCAGGTGTTGGTGAAGACGATTTACCATGCCAAGCAAAAATGTAGTTTTTGCACATTTTCCATGTTAATAGCGGGTTTAGATAATGTAGGCCTATATTTTAAAATGGCTCATTTTGTTTGTTAATTTGCTTTGTGAAATGTGAACATTTATTTTTTTATTCAAAAAGCTGAAGCAAAATTGAAAACATGTAATGCTTATTTTGCTAATTTATAATATAATGTACAAAATAATGTTTTGTTCTTTGAGATTGCAGTGGAATTTGCTAATTCAATGGATGCATTTTAGCTTCACCAGTGAATGTAAGCAGCCTGTATGTCTTATCTGCTAGTTTAAGGTCACAGTTAAAGTCTGTTTCTCATTAAAACATGTTTTATTTTTTAATGAGACTGAAACTATCTTTTCTGTTTTTACTTGATTGGTTAGGTTTTTTGGGAGAAATTGTCTTATGGATTAAGTTAGAATTCTCTCATTTTAAGAATATGTTTGCTGTGTTTTTGATGGAGATGCCTTTCCAGCTTCCTTTAGAGATGATGCATTTTTTTCTTGGGAAGACTATTTCTTGCTAGATTAATCTTTATTTCATACATAGATTCTCCCTTTAGGAGACTTTTCATGCTGACACCTTCTGCCTGATCTCTTCCCAACTTTCCATATATTTCTCTAGTCTGGCCGAGAAGGGGATTTCCCTCAAGGGAAATTGAGTCTGCTTTCTGTTATTTGAGACACCTTTATAAAGGTTTGTCCTTATATTTATAGTTTTGAATTGCTTTGAAATATTTTTACTAATGTGTTGTCTATTGATTTGCAACTAATTTGTCTATTGATTTGCAACTAATTTGATGAACTGAATTTGTAACTTTACTAATCATTTAATAAACCTTCATGCAAATCTAATATTCACTGTCATCTTTGTGCGCCCAAATGTGTTTCTCATTATTGAAATGTACTGCTGGTTATGTAGGCCTCAGTCAGAGCTAAAGTTCCATCCACTTGAGTGCAGCCTGTGCTTGAGTTTGCATCATAAATATACACAGTACTGAATCATGGGTCTTGCATCTAACTTAATCAATTCAGTTAAATCCATCTGCTTCAAACTTGACATACTACTCCTTCTGCTCCATATTATTCAAGATCACCAGAGACGCCGGATTAGTGTTAAAACCTTTTTGTAGTATCAAGCCCTTCTTTCCAAACTGAAACCTGACATTGAACGTCCAAGCCCCACTCATGTCACATTCAGACCACAGTAATGCTCTACTGAATGACCTGTTCAAATCTCACATAGCCCCCATTAAAAGTGATCCTCTACAAGGCAGCCCTTCTTGAGTATAACACAACAAATGTTCATTGTATCATAACATACTTACATCCCTAAATATGCTGCCCCTGGAACGTCACTCAGAGTGAACTGAATGCATTATCTTGAAAAAGAAATCCACTCTAACATAAAATCTTTAAAGTGCTAAAAATATTGAATGTTATCCTCCTATACATTAGTCAACCACCACCTTTAAGAGGTATCTCAAACATTATGGGCCATATGTAGGTAGCCTAACATTTACCACTTCATAAATACCGAATTTTACCGATTCGGTATTTATGAAGTGGTAAATGATATGTAGGTAATCCATCGGTAATATTTACCGATTCGGAATGGGTCGGTAATTTAGAATCGGTATTTACCGATTCGGTAATGGTAACTGGCTTCCCATTGATTCCTATGGGCCAGGAGGCCCATAGGAATCAATGGGAAGCCAGTTACCATTACCGAATCGGTAAATACCGATTCGGTAATGGGGGGGAGCACAATCAAGGGTGGCAGGGTGTCACAGTGACACCCTGTTGCACCCCTGATTCCTGCATGTGTGCACATGTGGCACACATACATGCCCTAAGGGCATGTATGTCTGCCACAATGCACACTTCAAAGTGCAAAAAAATGCTTTTTTCCAGCTATTCGTCATTTACCACCAACTTTTAGTTGGTGGTAAATAACGAATCCCCACAACAACCACACACTCCCCCTACATATCATTTCAGGATTCGGTATTTACAGAATCGGTAAAATTACCGAATCGGTAATTTTACCGATTCGGTAAATTACCGAATCCTGAAATGTGCCCCCTACATACCAGAAGCCTGAATACCGGTCGGTAACGGGATATTTACCGAAAATTGGCCGTTACCGACCGGTATTGGGCTTCCTACATATGGCCCTATATTCCTAAAGACCTTACATAGGCTGTATCCGTTGTCTGAACTTTACTATCTAAAAGTGCATGCTGAACAGATCTTATAACTGTCTTTTATTTTACTGTAAATCTGGCTAAAAATTAACATTGCTCTTTTCCCATTTGAACTTTGTGTCACTGCACCATGCTGTCATTTCTCACTCTGTGGCTAAGGTCTTGATACACTATGTTGGAGATCGGGTGACAGATGTACTGTATACTGTGCATTCCTGTACTCTCATTACTAATTTGCTCTGTTATTCCAAGCCGAATGTGTATATCCTAAAATGTATTCCCTTCCCTTAAAAAAGATGTTAAAAAATAGCACAGTAAATCAAATAAATAATGCTGTTTTTGACTGGTAAGACCAAAGCTTGCTAGAGTGATGTTTCCCTGAAAACACTCAGACAGTGAACAAATGAGAATGACAGTAATTATGGCCAGCCACCTTGATGGACATTGTGTGAAGAATACATTATCCATGCTGTCTAGTAGTGAGAGAGACATCTTGCGATAAGCAGAATTGTGGAATACTGAGGATTATGCTGCCACTTATGCCTCTTACCTATCTGTGCTTGATTTCAATTAACAGCAGGTTCAGGGCAAAGCAAACTGTTTTGGCCACCCATTCAGTTCATATGTCGGCCTGTTGGGTTTAACACACAAGAAGATGAACGGAATGTTGCACATTGGCAAAAACGTTCACCCCCAGTCACAGATCTGGGTTTAATCCATCGTTATTTTGCTCACCACACCACCCCAGTTCAGATATGGCCATATGCAAATCAGTCTTGACCCTGTGCCTCATGGGAACAGTCCAGCCCGAACTGCCAAGCCATGTTTTCCCTGGACCTGAATCAAGCATCCTAGGACCGGTTTCAGGGTTTCACCCCTCTCCAGCCAGGATAGCTTGACTCCAGTGGCGTAGTGAGCACGGGACCCACGTCTGGGCATACCCTACCCACATAGGGCGAACAGCAAAACACACAAGATGATGGACGGAATGTTGAACATTGGCAAAACATTCACCCCCAGTCACAGATCTGGGTTTAATTCATCGTTATTTTGCTCACAACACCACCCCAGTTCAGACATGGCCATATGCAAATCAGACTTGACCCTGTGCCTCATGGGAACAGTCCAGCCCGAACTGCCAAGCCATGTCTTCCCTGGACCAGTATTAAGCATCCTAGGACCGGTTTCGGGGTTTCACCCATCATCAGCCAGGATAGCTTGACTCCAGTGGCGTAGTGAGCACGGGACCCACATCTGGGCATACCCTACCCACATAGGGCGAACTGCAAAACACACAAGATGATTGACGGAATGTTGCACATTGGCAAAACATTCACCCCCAGTCACAGATCTGGGTTTAACCCATCGTTATTTTGTTCACAACACCACCCCAGTTCAGACATGGCCATATGCAAATCAGTCTTGACCCTGTGGCTTGTGGGAACAATCCAGCCCGAACTGCCAAGCCATACCGCCCAAACCTCGGGGCTTTTTTAAGTGTACAAATTGTAGCATTTGTCACTTTGCAGAAAACAAAATCACTGACTTTCAGTATAACACTACGGTCAGGTATCAGATAAAATTTTTTATCAACTGCAATACCAATTATGCAGTTTACTGCATCATATGCTGTTGTGGACTTATCTATATAGGCAGTACCATCCGTCCATTAAGGGAAAGAATACAAGAACACATGAGAGCAGTAAGGAATAACGATTGTAGTTACCCCCTTGCTGTTCATTTCAATCAGAGCCATTCCCTTGAAAACATCAGGAAAATAAGATTTCATGGCATTTCACATACAGCAGTTGGTCCTCGAGGGGGAGATAGAACTCTTACCCTAAGGAAAACTGAGGCACAATGGATTATCAAATTGAGGGCGGTGGAGCAGGGGCTCAATTTTGATAAGGAACTATTTGTATTTCTGAAATAATGTATTTTAAGACGCATTGAATGATTTGTTCAGTGGTGGGATGTAGTATGGACTTATATTGCTTGACTGTGAACACCTTTGTGCACCACTGCTTGAATTATATAAACAATGATACTGATATTACATATATGAATGTATGATAAGATTATGGAAAATGCATTGAATTAATCCTAGACTATACACCACTACTGTTTAGGATAAGAGAATTAATGATATACATATTTCAATCTGATGTGTTCTCATGGAAATGCTTCACAGTTAGTTTCTACGAAAAACATGTTTTTTCCTCACATTCTTATTTGACATTGTTTTATTTCTCTCTTGTGACCATTTTCACCCTCTACTCCGTTCTCTCTCTTTCTTTTCCTATTTTTCAGTAAATCGGGACTACAAACATTTCGAGTGTGTTTGATTAAACTTCTGGGGTCTTTATTTGCTGTCCCCACTTCGATTGGTTGTATTATGGACTAGAATTGTACTTTTAAGGTGTTGATTGCACACAAACTGAGAGTGGATGCCACCGTATTTTCTGTCCCGACTGTGATTGGCCGTATCACGGACTAGAACTGTACTCTCAAAGTGTATGATTGCACACGCATACTGAGAGTAGATGCCACTGTTTCTGTTACGTGTCACTCATGCACTTTCTTAAAAAACCATGAAATACATACTTTATTTGGAGGTCAACTAAATTGACACCAACACGCTCGTGAAACAATCATAATAGATGTTCTCACGGAGAAGTTACTATTCAAATATGGCCGCAACAGAGGACTATGCACTTCTTGTCCCTTCTCTATATTTGTTAGATAAACACCAAAAAACGGGAAACTTTCAGTCTCCGCCTTCTTACGCTTCTACGTATGGTCGGCATTACGCGGTGTATTTAAACAGACGGTGATAACACACAAACTGGTAGCTGGTTCGAGAGGACGCTGCTCTTTACTCTACAGCTTGGAGAAATCTCACTAGGTAAGACGAACATGCCCATTGTTGTAATGCACTAGCTAAGTACATTAAGTGCATAGAGTTCTCATTATAAGTTTGTTTTTTGACGAACTGTAATAATGTAGCGTAAAAACGGTGATATCGGACTTTTTATTGATTTCTATCTAAATGGGAGACAGCATGCCGTATAAAAGGGACCCTGGAGAAAAATCCACTTCTGTTTTTATTAAAACCCTTCCGCGTTCTGCCTAACAGCCGACCGAACATTACCGATGTTCTACCCAGACTATGCCGGCAGCGTTAAAAAATCTTGCTTAATAAATGTCTAGTAGTCACCTTTCTTTACGAATTAAGCTAACAACAATTCTGATGGGCGGCCATGAACTGTTACACGATTTCTCTAAGTACCACGTATCTCTGACTCGATTTTTTCTAATTTAATATTTTTCTAATATCTGTCATTGAACAACAAAGTTTGTTTATTCGTTTGTTGAGACTTGATTCATTGGCGATCACTTACTTTGTCATTTGTTTGTTTAGATCTTTTAGGGGCATATCACAGCCCAAAATTTGGGACCCATTTAGTTTTGGATATCCCCATCACAATCATTATAAGTAAGTCAAATGTAGGACTCATTACAATTGACCCATGAATCCAGTCTATATATACAAATACGTTTATTGGGCTTATGTTTCAGAATCACGACCTTTTGAGGAGTGGGCTCATTCAGACACGAGATTTCTTGGGGATGAAGTTTGTTTTCAAAATAACCTCGACATAGCCAGGAGAATGATGAATATAATTTTCCATGCATCTATCTAGTAAGTCATATGGGGATATATTTAAAGCATTTGGTAAAATACCCTGAACTTCTTAATAATCCCGGATGTTGTATTCTCTTCTTCCATGTTCATATATCAGGAGTGTGATAAAAACACGTTCCTAGGATCGCTTCAGAGAAGGCCGTGTCACTTCTAAGATTTCACTATCACTAAGGCCCGCTTTGATAAATTAGAAGTAAGCATTATTGGCCGTTCCTTTTTCGTCTCTTTTTTTCAGGAGTCTCTAAAGAAGATTGATCAAGTGACTCTGTATAGCTTCTCTGACTGAATTTCTCAAATTTCTAGGACCTTGGGTAATATTGTTATGGATCCGAATATCTAATCTTTGAGAATCTGGTGATGACCATATGACATTTAAGCTTTGCATCTCGTATTTGAAAAAAAAGGTTAGTAATTATAAGTCTGACCCTGTCCTTTCCTTAATTGGGCTATTTGTCCCCCTCTTTTGAGCTCACTTCTGTGTGAATAAATATCTATGGGTTAAGTGGACAGTGATGTTCCCACTGGGCTTTGAAGAAAAAAAAAAATTTTTGCTTGCACAAGTTTGTCTGTATTTTGCGTTTTTCCATAATGACACTATTTTGTAAATACTTGCACATTTGTGTGTCCTTATGTATCATTCTTTCCTCTTTTTCTGTTGGCACTCCTTGCTCGTTCTTCGTTCCTTTCTCCTTTCTTCCCGTACCTGGCACGTATATATTTTTTAAATTGGTGTACTTAGTGCATGACTCCAAACAATAATTGCATATGGTAGACAATCTGATTTTAACGTGTATAGAATTTGAGTTCATGTTATTACCCTTACAGCCTTGAGAAAGTCACTGTCGTGACGAAACACGTGTCAGCTGTAGCGCGCTTGAGATCAAGATTACGGACCCAATGTCACCAACTACAAATGAATTCCAACATACTAATGTATTAAATATGTAAAGGTGTTCCATTGGTTTCTGTCTTTGGAATAATATGTTATTAAAACGTCTTGTTCAGAATCACATACCAAAACTTTTTGATGAAATTAAAAACATTTATACTTTTGCATAAATACCTCTCTGTGTTGAATTAGTACGAGATGACAATGAAATCCTTTGCATAATACTGTATTTCTTACTATTTAAGAATATTACATATGAGTGCCGGGGTACGTGTATTGTTCAAAACCTTCACCCCCAGTCACAGATCTGGGTTTAATCCATCGTTATTTTGCTCACCACACCACCCCAGTTCAGACATGACCATATGCAAATCAGTCTTGCCCTTGTGCCTCATGGGAACAGTCCAGCCCGAACTGCCAAGCCATGTCTTCCCAGGACCGGAATCAAGCATCCTAGGACCGGTATCGGGGTTTCACCCCTCTTCAGCCAGGATAGCTAGACTCCAGTGGCGTAGTGAGCACGGGACCCACATCTGGGCATACCCTACCCACATAGGGCGAACAGCAAAACACACAAGATGATGGACGTAATGTTGCACATTGGCAAAACATTCACCCCCAGTCACAGATCTGGGTTTAACCCATCGTTATTTTGTTCACAACACCACCCCAGTTCAGACATGGCCATATGCAAATCAGTCTTGACCCTGTGGCTCGTGGGAACAATCCAGCCCGAACTGCCAAGCCATGTCTTCCCTGGACTGGAATCAAGCATCCTAGGACCGGTTTCGGGGTTTCACCCCTCGTCAGCCAGGATAGTTTGACTCCAGTGGCGTAGTGAGCACATGACCCACGTCTGGGCATACCCTACCCACATAGAGCGAACAGCAAAACACACAAGATGATGGACGGAATGTTGCACATTGGCAAAACATTCACCCCCAGTCACAGATCTGGGTTTAATCCATCGTTATTTTGCTCACCACACCACCCCAGTTCAGACATGGCCATATGCAAATCAGTCTTGACCCTGTGCCTCATGGGAACAGTCCAGCCCAAACTGCCAAGTCATGTCTTTCCTGGACCGGAATCAAGCATCCTAGGACCGGTTTCGGGGTTTCACCCCTCTTCAGCCAGGATAGCTTGACTCCAGTGGCGTAGTGATGGGCATCGTGTGAAGAATACATTATCCATGCTGTCTAGTAGTGAGAGAGACATCTTGCGATATGCAGAATTGTGGAATACTGAGGATTATGCTGCCACTTATGCCTCTTATCTATCTGTGCTTGATTTCAATTAACAGCAGGTTCAGGGCAAAGCAAACTGTTTTGGCCACCCATTCAGTTCATATGTCGGCCTGTAGGGTTTACCGAAGTACTAGACTCCCTAAATATCGAAATATGGTGATTGAGGGCAGAAAGGTCTGCCCAAGAGGTACATATGCCTGCCAAGGCAACACTATCACTAGGATCTGCCTTTTGGGGTGGATGAGCTGTTTCTCTCACTCTTGGCTGATTCGTCAATTTTAATATTCATTCCATCACTACAATATACTGAAATGTATTGTATTTTGTGTTCTAGAGATGTATATATTTAAGTTCATGGAACATTCAATGCAACGTGCAACCCAATATAAAACCTAAAAAATACATATATTTCAAATCAATACTAATACTACTATCTACAGGTTACGTTAGATGGCCGAATGGTCATGGGCTTCTCTTCTTTCCCTTTCCCTGCTCTATGAGCACACATTGCCACTTCTACTTTCTGAATCCTAAACATGTATCCAAGCATTCATCCATGCACTTGTTTATTCATCCATCTATGCACTCATTTGCACTCCCCGTTAATTGCCCATTCAACAATTCATTCACAATTTATGCTAATCATGCACTCACTATTTGATTCAACTGTTCACTCATTCTCATTCATCCCCTCGCCCATCCACGCATAAACTCGCCAGTCCTTATACTATCACTTTTATTTATAAAATAGCTAAACCTATTGTTCTGCCAATTCTATTGTTGTTTGTTTTGAATATCTGTTAAAGTCTTTGGATGGGACAGCTCTAAACTATTAATAAAAATATATAACGTAATTATAGCAACTTTAAGACTGCATAGTTATTTTAAAAAGTATATTATATGAGTAATTCATTTGTCAACTTACAATTATGGTCTATATCTGGCACAGGGTTCGAACACTATCATGACAGAACAATATTAAAATATGGTTACTGGTGAACTACTGCAGCTAACCAATGAGCTAATATTGCCAGTTAGGGCCAAGTGATACCAGCCTGAAATAAGTTCAGACTCTCAAAGTGTCTGAATAATTACAGATCGAAATCCACAAATGCGTGACTATTTTCTTTTAAATTACCCTTTAATTTTTAAATCAACTATTTGTAATGCATTTCAATGAGCTAATTTCCAGCCTTGCAAAGCCCTTAAGCCTACAGGCCATGCCAAGGCGAAATACATAGTTAGTGGTTGAAACTTGGCCTGGGTCGAATTTCAATTACGCTGGAGTAATTGGAGTAATTTTGTTAATTCTGAGTTACACTTTGATGCAAAATTACAGATAATTACGCATTTAGTCCTGCTCAAGTAATTAAGAGTAATTTGGGGGGAAAATCCAACTGGGAGAGCACATTTAGTGGACCCGAAATGCCAGTCGTACTCACTATTCATTTTCTGCCATATTTATGCTGTTTCTTAGTGGAAAATAAATCCTTGTGTCTATTCGGAGAAAAAAGTTCTTAATTCTGGTAGTAAATTAAGGGAAAATCCTACCCTAATAGCACATTTAGCAAGCGGGAGGGGCTGCTTGCGCTCGCTATTAGTGTTCTGTTACTTTTACTGCTATTTTTTAGCACAAAATGCATCCTCGCATCCGTTTATGACGTGAAGAGACATTTTACAATTACCACTAAATGCAGAATGAATCTTCTATCTTCTTCCGTAATTCAAGCGGAATTCTGAGGTAATTCCACGTGGATACACCACACAGAGTTACATGAGTAACGCCCACTTCCAATTATAATTATACAATTAAAGAATGTCACAATTTTTGAAAATCAATGAATACATTCAATACTTAATATAATCAATACTGTATAGTAGGCGCACACGTGACATTCACTCTTCCCATTTGCCCAATGACTCTCAGAAACTGAGCGTGTTGTTCATGGCGTAGCCTTTTATTCATGAAAACCGGTAATTCACCAATGACCAACACGAGAGTAACAGTATCCCTTTTGGATATAAAATTAGCAAAGCATCACTCTTTAGCGGTATTAACTTGGCGAAGGCTGCCAGGCAATTAGGCCCACACTTCACACTTGAACTTGAACTTGGCCGTACACTTTAGTGGCCTTGGCCTGTCAAAGGCAGTAAAGAAGATATGCACCACATTACATTTGAACTCTTGAACTTGGCCATACACTTGAACTTGGCCCAAGCCCCCAATCTGCTGTGCCCATTGTGCCAGCAGGCCCCAACGCGCTACAGCGAACAGTTGCACTACTTGTAAACCAGGGCCCCGCATGGCACTCTGGCATGCCCACCGGGTACCTGCACTCAGGCAGTCTCCCCAGGGTTCACCTCGGTCCATAGGTTGTGGGCTAGGGCAGAAGTGTCAGGGACCACCAGCAGGCCAATCCCCCCTTCCGCCTACCCTCTGCACACGTGGCTCGTACCCCTTTCTGGGGCCATCCAGTTGTTTAACCGCCCTTGTTGTGCTTGTTTGCTGTTAACTTTCGCTGTTCCGCCCTTGTTCTCTTGCCGGGTGGGTGGGTGGTTGACGATGTGCCCCTGCAGCCTGCCGTAGGTTCGAAGGGACAAAGAGGCGGATGATCGCTGGGCGCAGATTTAAATAGCCTTCGTCGCGCCCCGATGGCGTCACTTCATTCACCCCCCTTTTCCGGTCCTGGGGAAGGTCTCGTCCCGCGGCGCTACTAAGGGCGCCCCTCCTCTAGGCGCGGGGGGCGCCGGTCATAGTAGGCGCACACGTGACATTCACTCTTCCCATTTGCCCAATGACTCTCAGAAACTGAGCGTGTTGTTCATGGCGTAGCCTTTTATTCATGAAAACCGGTAATTCACGAATGACCAACACGAGAGTAACAGTATCCCTTTTGGATATAAAATTAGCAAAGCATCACTCTTTAGCGGTATTAACTTGGCGAAGGCTGCCAGGCAATTAGGCCCACACTTCACACTTGAACTTGAACTTGGCCGTACACTTTAGTGGCCTTGGCCTGTCAAAGGCAGTAAAGAAGATATGCACCACATTACATTTGAACTCTTGAACTTGGCCATACACTTGAACTTGGCCCAAGCCCCCAATCTGCTGTGCCCATTGTGCCAGCAGGCCCCAACAGGCTACAGCGAACAGTTGCACTACTTGTAAACCAGGGCCCCGCATGGCACTCTGGCATGCCCACCGGGTACCTGCACTCAGGCAGTCTCCCCAGGGTTCACCTCGGTCCATAGGTTGTGGGCTAGGGCAGAAGTGTCAGGGACCACCAGCAGGCCAATCCCCCCTTCCGCCTACCCTCTGCACACGTGGCTCGTACCCCTTTCTGGGGCCATCCAGTTGTTTAACCGCCACAGGGCGAGGAGCTCCCTGGCGCGCTCGCCCTCCCCCCGCGCTAACTGTGCTCCCCAAATGGCCCCTAGCATTGTTTGTATGAGCCACTGTCCGTCCACCAAAATTATGACCTCCATCCTGATTACACATCTCTCTTTTGTTATCTGGGCCGTCCTGTGATACCTTACCTTTCCCCTTTCAGTGACCTTCGAGTTGTGAAGAGCCTAGTTTACCCCATCTTCTGTTTCCCTTGAATTAATCCCTAACACCCTGCTAGGGACCTGTCACCCTCTGTATTCCCACTACCGTTATCCTAAAAGGAACAACTCCCCAGGCCCTCCATACATTTTCCGCCCGTACGGGTGCCCAGCTGCTAGCGCAACCTAATTAGACTCCCCTGGTCTCCTGGGACTGCGGAGGTAGTGTTGGACCCACTGCCCTCTTCTTACTAGTCACCCGTCACTTTCTTCCCCAGTTTGTCCTTGGCCTTAACCCGACCCCCTTTACTTATACTGCCTGCGTTATCCTACTGACCGCAATCAATATTTCCCTTCGGACCATCGGGCATTGAGCAGTGGCGCAATAATGCACCCACTTACCGCCTTGTGACAATTTACCAGGCCCAATAATGCATTAGATAAATATTTTGGCAACTAACCTTAGTAGCAGGCGCATTGTCCCGAAGCCTCTCTTATGCCCACTGAGATGGGGAGGCCCAACCTTATCGCCCATTTTTAATTTAAGACATCCACTTCCCTCCCCAAGGATACTAGTCCCCTTAGGGCTTCCAATAGCTAAACTGCCCCCGGGATGCCTGCAACCTTAGTGCAACCTTAAGTGTACTCTCCTGAGCCTCTCCGGTATACCACATCGATATGCCCATGAAGTCCAGGACCCCCAAGGGTCCGAACTCTGTCACCAGCCAGGTGACGTCCAGGACCACCGGCAGGTCAGTCCCGTTTGTCGCCAGCCCAACAAAGAAGCACTACTGCCCCATACCGTTACCTGCTGACATCAGTCATAGTTAACTTACCAACCAGGCACCTCCTTGTGTCTAGCAACCACTCCGCTATGCTACCTATTTTGTGTCCATCACAAGACCTTCTTAAGCCGGACTTGCATTGGGCTGGACTCCTGCACTGTCACCTTCTGAGCCATTGCTCTCCCCACTGACAAGGCTGCTCCCTTTGTGAGTGGTGTTAATTTGCCTTTTCCTGGTTAGGACCTGTGGTTATAGGCCGCCACATGGGTATAAAAGGCCGGTTTTGTTTCGCCCCGTACTGTTAAGACCTGTGGTTGCAGGCTGCCACAGGAGTATAATTGGCTGGGTTACCCTGATAATGTATCACCCGCCGGGCAATTACCCTGTGCCCGATGCGAAGTTTGTAAAATTGTACTCCATAACCACCTTTACCAAGGAGCCTCTGGGTACCGTATCCTCTGCTATATGCCTCTTTATTATAAATCCTCTCACCCCCGCATGGTCAACACTATGTGAAGATGGTGTTACCCTTGGTCGAGGGAAGCAGGGGCTGGATGATTTAATTTATAGCCTGGTAACTAGCCAGACCCGGTAGCCCACGCCACAATACTCCCCGTTCGGCTCGAAACTGCCTACTACCTTATCGTTTAATATGTCCCTCGCCAAAGACCCCCTACGTGCAAGGAATAAATACTGTTCCATATCGGCACTAAACACCTGGGTTTTGTAAGGGGTCCTCCTGCAACCAGGCCTTGAGAATGTTTTTTTTTTGTTTTTTTTTTGTTTTTTTTTGCACTGTCTCCTCTCACTTATTGGCATCACCGTGAAAAAACAAGAAACTACATCCCTGCCAGAATTGATTCCTCCACACTAGCGGCTAAAGGATAATTGTAGCAGAAAAAGTTTCATCTGTTTCCTGACTTCATAGTAGCACCATGAGCACCTGATGAGACGTTCTCCTACGGGCCAAGGCTGATTCCCCTTATACTATGTTGGCGAGACAGAGTTTATGTCCCTTGTGCTGAACTAACCATAGCTTTTCGGGATAACTGCAAGAAGGTAAAAGTTTTGAACTGGTGGTTGTAAACTTGGGTTTGGGTGGGGGGTCCTCCTGGAACAAAATGCCTTGAGAATGTTTTTTACACCGTCTCCTCATACTTATTAGCATCCCCGTGAGAACCTAATGAGAAACCACACTCCTGCCCGAATTGGTTCCTCAGCACTAATGGTTCAAGGGAAATTGTAAGAAGACAAAATCTCAACTGTTTTCTGACTTTTTAGCAGCTCCAAGAGCATGTAATGAGCAACTCCATCCAGGCCAAGTCTGTTTTCCTACCTATGCTAGCACACCAGTCATGTGATTATGTTGGCGGTACAGAGTTTATGTCCCTTATGCTGAACTGACCGGGACGTCACACGGATGAATGGGAGAAGGCACTAGTTTATAACTGTGTTAGGAGTGGAATTACGGGTTGAATGTCCAACCCTGTGCGGGACCATTATGGCTGATCAATTTAATCAGACCATGTTGCCCCCCGGAAAATTAGTTATGGCCACTGACGGGAGTATTGGGACCAAACGTACTGAAAGTGACGGACACTAATGGCCGATTTCCTTACTGCTAGTAACGTTAAATCGGAAGTGAGTATTTGCTGTCCTTACCATAGCAACATTGTCTGGTTTTAGATCTCCAGAATTCTGAGCACATGTTACATTGCAGAGGGTCAACCGGAAGTATGTACGTGCTGCCTTTCCCTTAACAGCATTGTCTGGATTTAGATCTACAGAGTTCTGAGCCTATGCTACATTGCCGAGGGTCAACCGGAAGTCTGTACGTGCTGCCTTTCCCTTAACCGCATTGTCTGGATTTAGATCCTCAGAGTTCTGAGCATATGTTACATTGCAGAGAGTCACTGCCACCTCGAACTACCCAGTGGAGTCGCTGGTGTCTACTCAGGGTCAGTGAGTAATTGATGGGTCGGATGAGACTTGCACCATTAACTGCCTGTGAGGGCGACTGCAGAGCTAGCAAGGGTTGAGAACCCATTCTTGCCTCCCATGACCTTACTGGAGTTGGTGAAATGCATTTAATGTATTCTTTTGTAGCGCCGCCCCATTTGGGAGCTCCCATTCCACCAGTAGTCTTCATGGTGCCCGAATTTGCCCATGGTAAAGCGCTAACTCAAGGCACTTCCTACATAATGAAACTCCTACCCTAGGCGCAGGGAGATGTACCCTGCGCCCGTCAGTTGCCATCCCCTGGGACCTCCTTATTTAATGCAGACCGGACACTCCTACATCCCATTCCGTTACATCATTACGTGTACAAATGTCTACTTTATTTACGTACTTGAGGTTCTCAGATCGTTCCTTTATGTTGCCGTCTAGACACTTCCAGGACCATGTGTTTACCCGGATCCAGAAGATCTAAAATTACTTCAAAAACTCTTATTAACTTACTTTATTCAAAAGCATTCCTCCATCCCGTGGCATTAACCCCAACCTGCCTTTTCTTTAAGGACAAATCGGACCCTCACAAAGCTTGCACGTGTTACATTAGCTTGATCTGAAATGCTAGCCAGTATTAACGTACAGTCGTCGCATTCTCTACCGAGCAATCTGAATGGAACCAACTAATTAAACGCACAGAAGCCTCCGCTACCAGCCCTTCCACACGGACAACATCCATCAGAGCTGGCTGGATGCTCACCTAATCACCTTATTTTAAGTTACATGGTCGTACCGAATCCTCTAATCCCCGTCCTTCTTCAAGGACGAACATAACTCGACGCTGACCCGAGTGCTCCCCCAGTCCCTGTAATAGTATAATATAATATAATAGTATTTGCGTGTATTTCCTTTCAAACGTGCCCATTCGACCTCAGTGTCATGATCAACCGGCCTGTTAACCTAATGAAATACGGAATATAAGCCATGCCATAATATGTTCCCCCGGACACAATGTCACGTTACCTAGTCGTACTGAAACCCCCACCTACCATTCTTTCATAGACAAACCTACATCAGCGCTGACCGGGTGTTCACTGAGTCCCCATATTTCACATTACAGAGCCCTGTAGCGCGCTCGAGTTTGAAGATTTCCATTGAATTTAAAACGGCCGTTAGTTCACTTGCCATCTGCGCGCTAATAATAGTATCGCGCGTAGTTCCTTTCAAAACGCGCCAATTCGACCTCATTGTCATGTTCGCCCTGCGAGTAACATACTGACATACCGAATATAATCCATGCCATAATCTATTCACCTGGTCACAAGACTTAATGAAAAAGGAATATAGAAAACCATGACCTGATATGTTCACTCGACCACGTAATTTCACGTAACATAATCGTATAAACCTGCCGCAGCATTCCTTCTTTGACCAACCAAAATTCAGCGCTGACTCGGTGCTCACGAGGCCCCAGTATCTCTATATACAGAGCACTGTGGCGCGCTCGAGTCCAAACATTCTTACCGTGTTTAAAAACCACCGTCCTAACAACTTGCCATCTACGCGCTAGGGATAAAATGCATATATTTCAATTCCAACGCGGGTCTTTTGACCTCATTGCTTCTACCATTCCTTCCTCTAAAACCAACATAACCCGGCGCTGATCGGGTGCTCGCTGTACTATGCTGAATGCGCGCTATATGTTACCGCGCCTTATTTTTTACCCGGTTTATTTAAATACAAGAGATGAAAGCCCTCACCCTAGAGTCACTATCGCCCCTACCTCATGCGACCCCGTGTCCGTGAAAACAGCTGCGAGCCGCCATTACCGCGCCCGTCCTACATAAGGCCGCCTTAATGAAAACTTTCAAACATCACTGCCGCTCTGCGAACCGAGTCGCGCGCGTCCACGCATACGCCGCAGGACCTAGCTAACTAACCATTGCTCTCCGCGCCCCCGCCTGCAGCGACCTCAAAATCTCTTAAAACATCTTATCTATTTAGCGATTACTACTCTATAAAGACCTACACGCTACGCCTAGGCCCCCTCAAACCTCCTGTGCCACAATGCACGTCGCCGACCGGAAACCTCCGGAAACCTCGCTCCACCTTGACGATGTGCCCCTGCAGCCTGCCGGAGGTTCGAAGGGACAAAGAGGCGGATGATCGCTGGGCGCAGATTTAAATAGCCTTCGTCGCGCCCCGATGACGTCACTTCATTCACCCCCCTTTTCCGGTCCTGGGGA
The DNA here is from genome assembly GCF_964204655.1 of Triturus cristatus. NCBI lineage: Eukaryota > Metazoa > Chordata > Amphibia > Caudata > Salamandridae > Triturus > Triturus cristatus. Next base: position 1,204,800,310 of record NC_140591.1, on the reverse strand, counting down.
AGGTCTCGTCCCGCGGCGCTACTAAGGGCGCCCCTCCTCTAGGCGCGGGGGGCGCCGGTCATTTTATTCATCACTACTATTGTATTTTGAAGAATACTGGAGTTTTACAAGTAGATGACCAGTTGATATCTCACACTTCTTTGAATGTTAAACAGCCTTTTCAGTAATGTGTGCTTGTCTATACCTTGTAGCGCTTTCTCCAACCAAAAACCTAAATGACCAGAAGCATTTGAGAGGACGGTCAGCGACAAAGACTATATATGAAAGGAGACTCCAATGTAGACCTAAAGAGACTTGGGGCTGAAAGAAGTACTCCGATGTGTACACTGTTGGGACTTAGAACTGCCACGTGTAGTAGGTAACACGTGTTGACATCTCACTATAAATTCTATAAAAGTTGTAAGTCTACACGTTCAGTTGAGTAAATGGTAGGATTGCTTACCCTATGACCATCCCTGGACAAGAGTGAAGTTACGGAAAGACAGACAGAGACAGAGTGAAGCGTTAAACTCGTCTGAAACACACTTTTCTTATCCCATTCCGATTTCCCCAATTGCTCAGGACACTAGTAGAATTACAGTGTGCTAAAGGAAGAAGGAACATTGGGGACATTTTTTCTGCTTCTCTGAAAGATAAGACTTAAAATAAGGAATTTTCTTTAAAAGTTGTAAATAATTTTGGAAGTGTTCAGCACCAGACAACTGGCAAAGAAGAAAATAAACAAGCAGATATTGAAAAAGTTACTGAGAAAAATGCAACAGAATTTCTATTCTTTTATCACCCTACCTAATAAATGTGTAACATATTTTGGCCTTGCAATAAAGTAACTAACATGAAGTGTTTTTTGCATACAAGTATAGATAAAAACTGAATGCCATTATATTTCCAGGAATGTGATTATCTGCCACACGCAGGCCTATATTTATGTTCTGAAGTTGAACAACGGATACACAAGACACATAGACATATTTTGAAATACAAGTGATTGCACACTTGAGTGAAGTTGCTTCTTGACATATTAAATAACGTAACTGATTACCTTTGAGTCTAGAATCTAGAGAGGCATAAGTGACAAACCCTTATTAAACAAGGGCAATTATCTACATCTGTTTCTAATTTTGACCTGCGCATTATCCAGATTTCAGACTCATGTGTCAACCCTGTGAATATTGGCCCTCGAAAAACGCCACATTTGATATCTTTGTCAACGCGTTTCTCGCTGAAAGCATTATGTCATGAAAATATTGTAAAACAAATTCAAAGACCTGCCCACAAAACCTGATTTAAATGATTTTATTTGCTCATATAGTTGGACTTTTGAAAGCGCAAGGGTAAATCGTAATCAGAACCTAATGAGTGGCTACTGAAAGTATGTGTTGGGGAATCTAAAACCTAAAGCCGCATTTTTGCATGTTTTTGAAATATGCTGTGATTCACAGTCCTGTCAAAATCGGGGGTACCATTATGGCAAGGGGTCTGGGTGAATGAATGTCATCAACACAAAGAAAGGATGCACCTTGAGCAAGAATAATCAAATAATATTGAAACGTGAAATATTTTGCGTGCCAACACAGTAAGTACCTGTAGGTAAACGTAGCAATAACGTGAATAGAGGAAGACTCTTGTATCCTCTAAATAGTATTAGAGAAGGGGCGTGATAATGTTCAGTAACGTCTGTTTTGAGATCAGACCTACTTCAGTATACATCATGAAAAGCACAAAAGACCCCACCTACATATAATGCACATATCGAAAACTGCTACTAACTAGAGGCCTCAGCTCCATCACAACGAGGAACGTTTTTCGTATATTTGAGAAGAAGAAAAAACTATCACTCACAGTGAGGACAGCCAATGGTTGAAGTGGGCTGCCCCAACGCCACATTCTGTGTAATGAAACTCTCTTACTTAAGGGCACTATTCCCGCTGATAGCATAAACAATTCTATGAATGGGATGACTTTCTGTGAATGCAAAATTAATTCAAAACACCTAAAAAATGGTAAAACCGTCATTGTTATAAGCAGGATTCGAATTGGAAATATGGTCAACAGTTAACATGTCTGTGACTAGAATTGCATTGTTACTGTATCGCCACAGGATTATGTTGATTATATATGAGGAACACAGTTTAGGCATAGGCAATAGCTATCTTTAAAAATCGAGGGGAAAACTGCTTACGGATAAAACATGTATGTTTGTGTACACGCACTCACAGACACACATCCACTCATGCCACCTTTTGATCAGCAGCTTTCATCTATTGTTCTGTCACGTTTCTTTGAAATTTTGATTACAGCAGCTTTAGATCAACTTGTTCCAATTATAAAAGTTCAATTACCACACTTATTTCCTTCTACCTCCTAGTTTACTCTGGAGTTGGCAGGGAAAAACTGAAGTGTAAAAATGTGGAATAAAATTGGAGAAGGGACAGTGGCGCCCGGTAAGTTTTGGAGTGGGGGGTGGACAGGACACATTCTCACGCACACATACACATAACACTTAAAGCAATGTATTCACACACACGCACTCACACAAACACATTCTTTCACAACACTCTTCACCAAACATTCATAAATAAACGCACGCACAGAAACACATCCATTCACAACACTCTTCACCGAACATTCATACATACACGCACGCACACAAACACATCCATTCACAGCACTCGTCACCAAACATTCATACAGTCATACACGCAAGCACGCACCAAACAGTTTAAAACAAAAACAAACACTTACCTGAAGCCAGCTCTGCCTCGGAGGTTCCCGAAGGCTTGGAACTGCTGCCTTTCCTCATTGGTTGAGCTAAGGTCAGCTAATAAAGGAAGGCAGCAGTCCCAATGTCATCACAGAGTGGGATGAAGTCAGTGAGACTGCTGACCCCACCTCACTCTGTGATGAAGTGTCACTGATTGACACTCGACCCTGGGCGCTTCTGGGCTTAAAACTGAACTGTCCAGGTGCGAGGCAATCAGTGATGCTACCCCTCGTCACTGAGGGGAGAGCCTCAGGGACCTTTGCTAAGCTGAGGACATCACTCCCACAAGAGCTGTGACTTCCTCAGTCCAGCAAAGTTCAGCTGAGGCAGCCCGGAGCCTTTGCTAAATGCACATGTCTGGCTCCTGGCTGCTTGAACTGAAAGTGAACAGTGTCTGTCATCAGGATGACCTTTGTGCAGCCTGACAGACACTGTTCAAGAGGGGCTCAAGGTGGAGGGACGTGGCCGTACAGTCCCAATGGACCAGCTGCTCCTGAGAAAGGATTACAATCATAGCAATAAAATAAGGTATAAAGAGGTGTCAAAATCGTACTGCAAATTGCCCAAGCTGATTCTTTTCCCTTTCAAACCAATGCAGCTAAGAATGCTTCTCAGAAATGTATATGGTTAAACTCTATCTTATTTCTCCGGCTTGTAATGCAGTTCTTATATTGTCGGGTAGTTGCCAATGTCCCTTGGGAAACGCCACTCCCCAAATCTCTCACCCACCTTAACACCACTTAGAGGAGACCACAAATACAAATTAAAGTTCTTTGGGTTAGGGGGTCTTAAAACCCCTGGCCGTATTTATACAAAAACATAAACAGGAAAACACATTTTATCATTTCTAAGCACAGTAACCCATTATTCGACATTTTGCTTACAGAGTTAAGCCCTAGCCTTAACAGAGTCGCTAATACATGGGAGTTACTTAACTAAGATTGTTCCTGTGCATCCATCACAAACATCTTCCCAGTAAGACCATGACTGGTTCCAGGACTCTTCTTCTTAGAACCCCTTGTCCAATACTAAATGGACATGGATGGGTCTCTCCTTTTGGGAGGACTCCATCGACCGTTCTTCCATACCAGGAGTTCCTGTGCTTGAGGCCAGTCTGCCTGCTAAGATACCTCCCTCGGGCACCCCCATACACCCATCTTCCTCCCCCCAAGGGCCTGTGCTAGTTAGCACCCACTGCACATGTGTGGGTGGGTGAGAGGGAAGGGTCCAATGTCACGACTGCCCTCAACCTTCCGTGCCACTGCAACCTTCCTTCGACTAGCTGCCAGCACCTCTTGGAGGTTCCAGTGATGCTGCTGTTATGTTGGTGTAAAATGTGGCCTTGCATGGACCCACCAATCATGACCCCACACGCCACAGACTAGCACAGTTCACCTACTGTCTGCGCCCCCCAAACATAGCCCTGGTGATTTATTTATTAACCATGCGCACTAGTTTGTCAGAATAGTTTTGTTGCCCCCTTTTGACAATTGGACAAGACTGTCCTTTAACACTGTGACACCATTGCCACCAGGATGCACCCTTATATCCCCTTGGAGCGTAACCCCCAGGGACCGGAGTCTGGCCAATGTTAGCCTCAATTAGGCCATGGGCTACCCTCCTTAGACATCGAACGTCAGCTGCCCTCCTGCATCCTCAGCCATGACTCTGTACCCACTGGTGTAATACAGAAAACTATAGCATGCCTCATGTATGAGTGGCCCAGCATCAGCGCCTCATTAAACCCTTCCACGCCTGCATCTATAGGGGGTGACGAGCTATCCAGCGGCTGTTCCAACTCCCACACCTTCCACCTGTGTTGACCAGGGAATGCAAAAGAAAGAAGGAAAGTTAGAGGTAGACCTACGACAGGTTTAATTTAAAGCAGTGCTTGTAGCAGTACGATTTCATCTTTCCAAACTTCTGCCCAACTGGGCCAGCTAACTCATCCTAGCCCCACAGTGGCAGCCCCTAATTACATATGAGCAAGGGCCATTCAGCAAGGTCCAAACCTGACACCCCAAAAGTACTGGTCAGCACCTAACTGGACCGGAAACCCAGGATGGCATCCCATTTTCATGCACCAAAACAAGAACCACCTGCCCCAAAGTTCAATGGGCCACATAACACCTTCATCTTCTCCAAAAGACATTGTTCACTTCCTGGGACCCTATGCCACATACATGCTGCTGCTACTCCCCATCTTGTGTGATTGACCGTAAAAATTGGGCAACCCTAAGGCATGACACACAGAGCAACATTCAGCTGCCCCTCGACCACCCACAACTGGTGACAAGGTACTTTCCTGGACACCAGGCAGTCCCCCAATGGCTACAACAAAGTCTTGCCCTTCTCTCGGGGGAGCCAAGAGACACCCAACAAGGAGTCCAATTCCAGTCGCTAGGCATAGCTGGGCCACAAGCCTGTTCAGCAACAGGGTATTCCCAACAAGGGCTGGAAAAACATTCCTGCGTATCAAAGGAAAAGCATGGCACCCGAACTACTACCCGGTTCAAATGTAGGCTACATTGAGCTATATAAAGGCATAGGATTCCTGTCCTTAATCCTCATAGTGTAGCATCACGTGTGACTCTAATTATCCCTACCATACGACTCAAGCTAAACTCATTGTGTTGACTATGATAAAATTCCTCCAACTGCACAAGAAGTTTGGGCTGAACCTCGAAGGTCAAAAGTGGGAGAGGCTTGACTCCCCAGGCTCAGTCTAAAACACCCACAGCTGCAACCCCAGCCTTTCCCTTGAAATTACCCACAGCTGGTCCCAGAGATGCGCTTTGAGGCAATGGCCCCAACAATCTTGGACAGGAACTCTGGTTTCGCTACATTCTGCTAACTACTTCCTTCATTTGCAAAGCAACCACATTTCAGTGGTCCGTAAACAAATCCCTTGTTCGTCCAACTGACCCCCATGCTGTTCAGCAACTGGTGGGAGAGACCAATTGCATAGGGATCTTAACACCATCATACATTCATTGGCCCGTTAAGTGATATCCCATTGACTCTTGCTAGCAGCATCCTATTTGCCCTGAAAATGGTCACCCTAAACAGACAGGCCTCCTGTCTAGACTTTCCCTCAGTGTTAGTCTGAGGAAAGCTAAGATTTGGCAAAGCCCTAGAATACCACCTGCAGGCACATCAAAATGCCTTTAATAGATGCAATATTGCCCCTATGCATGAATAATGGGAGGGAGTATAAAAAGATTTCTGTACTGGTCATACCGTCTATCTTTAGCCTTGTATGTGAATGGGGCACTGAAGTGACGGGACACAAATGGCGATTGCAGATGCAGGAGGATAGGATTTAATTCAGGTTACCACACTTAAGGCAAAAAGTCTTATCTTTGCCGCATGCAGTGAACTGCATGTTTCAAGTTAAAATCTTACCACACATTCAGTCTTTCAGAGTTCAGCACATTGAATACCAATTATTCAGGCCACACTTATTAAACACAGTTGTTTCCGTAGACAAAAGTTACACATGAAGTGCTATATAAATACATTATTACTTTTTGACTAAAATTCTTGTAATCCTGTAAAAAATACTCTTTGTCCCTCAACTGCCTCATCAAAACTGGAAAACCTAAAGAAGCAGACAAAAATGACCAACATTATTTCTTAGTTAAAATGAACTAGAACGCAATGCCTGCAACTTTCTTTAGCACTCAGCATGGACTTGGGTGGGCCTGAATATTGCACCAGCAACACGAAAGCTGATCAGCAACAGGCTGAACCGGAGTTGTGAGCGCTGAGGGTGCAGGGGTCCTCTCCTCCCAAGCAAAACCTCTTAACCGTCTGTCTTCTACTAAAAATACACAGTGCCCCTTCCGTCGAAGTGCATGCCTTGCCTCGCCATCCTGAGAGCCACAATACTCGCCAGCTGATGGCCCACACCAGAACACCGCAGACTGCTGCGGGTGTAATAAGCGCCATGACTGAAAGCCAGGCGGTGACAGCAATCACTGTGAGTTAAACAGGAAACGCATTTACTGCAGTGCCATCAACGAAAGGAATGAATGAAGCACTGCAGGTTCAAATGCGGCCAGAAACAGTAACTGTCATCTGCCCCACAGGCCCTGCCCTTGAAGGACACATTCTAGCTTACATGATAAATGTACTCAGTTGTAGTTTTGACCATATAATAGATTGCGAGGCAGCGGAAGCCCACTGTCAATCTTGCTAGTGCCTCTTACATTACCGTTGTCGATACAGCCCCAAAAGATGGTAAACTGTTTCTCATGGTCTGCACAAAAACCTAATCACTTACACTGATCCATATTCAGATTTGCAGTTTTTGAGGGGGACGGCCTATGCAAGAATATCCTGAAAAATACCTCAGGAAGGAACTTACTTTCGCCAGACGGGTGAAGACATTTGCGGGCACATGCATCAAAGTCCAAAATAGCGATTTCTTTATTGCAAAAATTAAGGAATCGCAATTAAAAAATCGCTATCCGGAATGCATGAAGCTACTCGCAAATAAATAGCCATTCGCAAATAATCGCAAAAATGATAGCGAGGACCGAAATACGATGCGCAAAATGAGAAAAACCCAAATTGCGAACTCACTATTTGCGAGATCGCTATTTGCGAATTCGCTAATAGCTAAAATCGCAAATAGCATGCCGCATTGGAAGCAGGCTGATGACATCACAACCAAGAAGTCATCCAGCCCATGCTTCATTCAGTGCCCCGAGGAGTTCAGAGGAGGAGGAAGAGTACTGAAGCTGACCTGTAAAACTTCAAAATCTGTATCCACCTACCTTGCTAGACACAGGATCGACAAGACAGTATCAGGGGAGAGTGCCACGCCCAGGAAGAGGAAGATGAAGTTCAGTGAGAGGGAACTTGGATATCTCATTGAGGAGGTCAGCACAAGCCATGGTAAGCTTTTTGGCAAATTGTCTCTGAAAGTGCCAGAGGCAGAAAAAAGAAAGATTTGGCTGCGCATCAAGGCTAAAGTGAATGCTGTGGGTATCACACATCGCAGCATTGATGACTTAAAAAAAAGGTGGTACGACCTGAGGATATGTGCCAAAGAGCGCATAGCCGAAAGGCTGAAGAAAGCAGGTGCCACAGGAGGGGGACCATTGACGGCACCCAACAACACAGCCCTGGAGGACTTTGTGGAGGCGACAATACAGCCTGAGGCAGTTGTTGGAGTCACACAGCTGGACACATCCGGCGCTGCTAGTACCTCACAAGGTAAGATGCATGCAAGCATAATCCTTTGCGTAATGTATTATCGTGAACATACACCCATGCAAATCACAGTGTACAGATCAAACTCCAGTCCACGTTTCTCCTCATACACAAAATGCATCATGGGAGTTGTAGTCCTGTCAGCCAAGTGGGCATTCAAAGCAACAATGGCAAGCAAAACACACCAACACTGCATGGCAGCCAGTGTTTTCAGTCAGTGATTTAATCTGAGCAAAGTATGCCAAATGTAAAACATTTGTAGGATTAACCAAATAATACATTGCACTGTTTCACATCACAAATGCAGCAGAGGCTCACTCCGAAGATAGTGACCGCCTTCAAATCTCGGAGACACCTGCTGAGACTGATGTTGAGACTCCAGTGGCCCCAGCATGCACACCACCCCCACCACCAAAAAACGCAGGGCACATGTCCCCCCACTGCAGCCAATGGAAGCCGAGCTGACTTCTGCACCACTACAGGGTCCAGCCAGCCACGTGTTGCAACCCCACCTCCATCACAAGTACAGGTCCAACCGGAAAGACAGCGCAGGTCCAGGGCCCGTATTGCTGCTCGTGAAGAGCAGGCTCCGAATGTGTATGGAGGCGTAGAGTCACAGATGTTTCGCATGTAGCGCCTGCAGGGAAGACACATGAGCTCTATTAATCTACAGATCGCAAAGCTGGCAAAGAACATCTGCACAATGGCAGACATGTGTGTGAGCTGACAACAGTGGTTGCCGAGGGCAACAGACAGAGAAACTCGAGCCTACAGGAGCACACCCGGGCGGTGCTTGCAGGACAAAGCACCAAGCGGAGAAGGCATCGCCAGGGCATGATCCGCATGTCAGCCAATACAAGGGCCATCAACAAGCTCAGCAACACCACTGCACGGGCTGGCACATCGCTCCGTGGCAATGCAAATAGATCTTGGACATTTCTGTGGGGATGTTGCCAGGGCCCTAGGACAAGTGACCATTACTGTGGAACATATCCAGGCCGGAACTGTGGGTGGCCTCAAATTGACAGGGGAGGAGGGGAGTGAGGAGGCATCGAGCCTTAGTAGCCTATCAGTGCCAGTGACCATTGCCACAAGGTGCAGTTCACGCAGCAACACATCTTCTGTCACACATCAGGGTAATGTAGCAGAGGCAGTCGAAAGGAGGCTAGGGGTTCGTGGCAGGAGGTGCTAGCCAGGCATGTTGTCCTATTTGGCCATGGTGGGGTAACCATGGTCAATTACAAAGTAGTGATTGCTATCCAGGGCGTGGAACAGTTAATTTGACTTTATACCTTAATGCAATCACAGTCATATTTTGCACTTATTTAATTTTGCCTAGACATGGGCTCATGTTAATAAATACTTTTACGTTCACCATTTAGTTGTTATGGCTCATCATTACCCACCTCAGAAATAATGTTGGGTGATGTGTGCACATCTCCTCTGCCCTTCTGCTGACTTCGCCACATGCGCCTGTCGGTGTTGTGCGGTTGGTTGGTCGTCCCCATCAGACTCACTGTCAGACATGTGGATGAGTATGCCTCTTCAAGTGGCAATGTTGTGCAACATGGCACATGCAGCCACGATCCTGCAGCAGGTCTCTAGGCTGTATTGCAACGCTCCACCAGACTTGTGCAGAATGCGAAAATGACTTCAGTATTCCAAAGGTGCGTTCTATCATATTCCATGTGCTGATGTGTGCCGCATTGTACCTCTGCTCATGTGGTGTGGCTGGGTTGAGGGATGGTGTCAAGATGTAGTCCCGCACCGCGTATGCACTGTCACCTACAGGGTGGAAATCAAAGGGTTACCCAAAGGGTTACCCACAGTTATGCAATTACATTTGTTTGTTGATGTAGCAAATAGGTATATGTGTGTATCAAGTAGATGTCCCTCACCAAATTCACCCCTGAGCAGACGTCTGTGGATGCCACTGTGCCGGAATATATAGGAGTCATGGGTGCTTCCTAGGAATTGTGCCACGAGGTCCGTTATGATATGCTTAGCATTGCACACAACTTGAACATTAATTGAGTGATAGGATTTCCTGTTCCTGAAGATGTATTCGTTGGCTGCTGGGGGACAGATAGGGACATGCGTACAGTCTATGCATCCTATCACATGAGGGAATTGTGCTACCTGGTAGAAGTTAAGTTTTGTCTTATTCAACTCCTGTGGGGTTGTGGGGAAAGTGATGTGGGTGTGGATCCTTGTCATCATGGCATCAAGGAAGTTTTTGAAGAAGCGTGAGAGTGAGCTTTGTGATACCCCTCCGGCTACGGCTACTACCCCCTGGAAACTGGTTGATGCTAGTAAGTGCAGGCAACATAGGACCTGTACATGTGCTGGGATAGCATGGGTCCTACGGGTCTGGTGCTGCAATAGGGGTTCCAAATCTGCAATTAGTTGCATGGTCATTGCACGGTTCAGCCTGTACTTATCGTAGATTTCATCCTCATTTTGGCCCAGCAATGTAATGCACACTCGGAAAATCCTCTCCTGTATCCTTCTGCTGCGATGGGCTGCTGCATTGAGCCTCATCCTCCTTGCCAGCACGTAGAGGGCTGCCATTGTGAAAGGCTTCAGGGATCTCCTGAGTCATTTTTAAAGGGTTTCAGATTAGTGGCACCTGTGCGATTTTTTTTTTTTTACTTTATAGGGATTCTCCTTATTCTGCACTTGCTAAATTGCGAATTTCATGTAATTCACTAATTGTGATTTTCCATGCATTGCATTGCGATTCTTTAATTGCTAATCGCTATTTGCGGGTGCTGTTGTATGTATCGCTGTTAATGATTCGCAATGTTGCTTCTCGCTAATTTTGCGGGTGTTTTTTTTCTCGAATTTCTTGCATTTTCAGTATTTTGGGTGCTGCATTGGGAACTGTTGTTTTGCGGTCGCTAACGTTCTATTTTACCGTTTCGCAATTTTTGCGAGTTGATTTAGGCTTGATGCAGGTGCCAGTTGGTCACAGTAATGTGACAGAAGTCTAACTTTACAATGTGTTTACTTGTTGGGCTGGCTTAACAGTGCAACTGTTACCTGACTTTTTAAAGGACCCCAATATTTTTCTACAGTTCTTTACCTCCACACTTATGCGTATATATTCCTATGGCCTTTACCTGTAATCCTTCAAATACAGCATTTATTTAAAGCCAGCACCGTTGGCATTGCTAATGCTTGTTTTTGTAGAAAAGGCCAAGACAGGATCATGGCTAGTATATTGTTTGGAGACACACTCCTCTTTTTAAATGTCTGAATTCACTTCACTGCCACAGTAACAGATGTGAAGTTTAGTCTGACGCTTGTTGGCAGGACCAGTAGTTCCTCTTGTGAGATGAGGTCAGAGACTGCAGATAGGAACCTATGCCATGAACATGACCTAGATTTATCAAGGGTCGTATGGGCCCTCATGTGAAGATGCACATCTTGTGGCATTCTGTCAGCCGCCTCTGATGCTGGCTTGAATGCAGGCAGGGCTTACTGAGCCATTGATCTCTTAGATGACAATAAAATGTGTGCCCCAGTACCACCTCTCGCTTTAAAAGAGCTAGATCACAGTAACATAGCGCTATTGAACCCTCCAGGTGGTAATCAATAGATTTGTCTTAACTATAACAATATCAAATATCATTATAAAAGTGGGGCTGGTTTATTCTGCGCTGATTGGATCAGACAATTACATTCATCCAGCGCATGCTTCTATGGAGAGCTACAAAAATGTTCAGAACCTCCATGGTGCAGTCACCTATTTTTGCAATTTTATATAGCTTGAACTCCACCCAAAGGTATTGGAGCACTTCATCACAGGATTTTGAGCTATAGCCGAGACTCAAACTGAATTCCCCAGTTCCAAAGTCAGAGGCTCATGCCATTAGACCACCTCCTCTCGCCATATTCCCTCCCTTGCTATACAAACTCAAGATTAAGTCTGGGATTCCATGCCAGACCAGAGTCACTTAAAGCTGCCTTAAGTGGTCCACTAAGATTGCTTTTGTTTTGCTTCATGCACAGCGAACTGTGACACGCCTTAGATGCCGTCCACATGCCTTTATAAGTAGCCTTTGGTGCTCGGACAGCCCAGACTGGTGTCTTTGGATGCAAGTTATTTGCTCCACTACTGCTTAAAACATTCTAGTACAGCTACTTGCATCAGATGAAAGCCAGCAGTATCTATGTGCCACTTTTGCTGCAGTCTAGCAGAGCTACCCACATCCAATGAAAGCCAGCAGTATATAGGTGCCACTTTCTTCATGACTCAACCACTGCATCACCCAATTCTATGAAGTCCCAACTTTCAGAGTGGTAGCCCCAATTCATTAGGTTACAAGCAAATCCCTTAAAGAAACCACTGACACCGCCCCTGTTCTGGTCCCCCTTACCTCCACAGCACCCCAAGTGCCCCCCGGAGTCGCCACCAAGTGGCCCAGCATACAACTCGTGTCGAGTGAGAAAACAAGCTAACCCCTGCTTTTCCCCAGAGGCATGTGGGCGTGGGCATCATGAGGTCCTATTGTTTCTGAGGTGGAACTGGCATGCCCCTCAGGGCAGGTGTTTACACGGTATACATTTCTTCATTCATCATCGTGGGTGGGGGGCAACACAGACAGCAGAGAAAGGGCAAGGGGCAGGGGCAAACTAGAGGGAGGGCGGATGTTAAGAGCAGCACAGACATAGGAGGGAGGGCAGATGTCAGGGCAGCATGTATATCAGGGGAGGGGCAGAGCAGATGTGAGGGGCAAAATGGACAACAGAAGGAGGGTGAGTGGTGAAGCCAACACGGACAATGAAGGGAGGACAGGTGGTGGGGCCAACACAGACAATGGAGGGAGGCCAGGTGCTGGGGTTAACATGGACAGTTGATGATAACTCTGAAAACAGAAGTAGGAACAGCTTAGGGGCAACACAGATAACGGAGGGACAGTGGGGGGTCAACAGAAACAATGAGGAACCAAGGTAGGGTAGCAGCACAACAGACATCGGAGGTTTTGCAGGTGGGAGAAATACACAAGTACACAAGGGAGACAGCCGAAAAATACACATTTGGGTAGAGTTCTTAAACACAAAGAAAAATGCAGCACTTAAAACAAGGATTGGCAGAGCCAATAGGTCTCATCTTTGGAACCTTGTAAGCATTTAGCCATGCAGCATATTATCCTCGCTGCTACAACATCTACTGCAAGGGTCACAAAATACAAAAGGGGTTGCAAACTCCCAAAAGTGGAATCACTAACACTGCCGGGGGAGAATGGACAACTCACCGTGTCCCAAAACATCCATAGCCCTGCAACTCCAACTCCCAGTGCACAAAGCATCTCAAGGTGTCCTGCAGCACCGTGATCTCCTGGGCCACTGAGGCAAGGAGCAACTATAGCCCGAGAGCCATGTTCAAATCAAAGATGAGGCACGGGGGGGCAGTGAAAATGCAGCGAGCAATTCTAAATACGCTGGATTGTACAAGTACACTGTCACTGCTCGAGAATCAATACCTTAGCTGAGATGCAGTGCATTGAGAACCCGTAGAGCAGCAACAAGGGAGGAAGGCCATCCTGTAATCCCCATGCACAACCAGCAAGCACTCAGACATACTACACAAATTATGCGAGTGATAGCGTATACTGGTTTTTGACTACAGCATACTTTCACATTGTCATACACATTAGACTGCAAGACACTGCATCATTTGTAAAAATTAAACAAATGGTGTAAAAACCAGCTGTGATGCAACCATAGCCAATACAACTCCCATGGACCTTACTCTGTGTACTGTGCTACACAGAGCTGATGAAGCATGGCTTTGCTATGTCCTTCTAGTTTTAGGTAGGACCAAGCAAGCCACACCACAACAATCCGAGTAACAGACAGTTCTGTGAAACTGAAATTGAAATGGAGGTGGGGGGCAACAATAAGAGCTTGGTTTATGTATCATGCCAGAACCACATGTACTACAATCCCAAATGAACACTGCCCTATTTTCAGAAGATGGGCCAGGCTACTAAGTGAAAGTACAGGGAGAGCAGAATGTTTTCATCGAGTGTGCATGAATAAACAGCTGAGCTGGTCTGTATCCATAAAACTAGAATGCTCGCCTAGAATGGGAAACAGGCTCTTGTCAGCCACTTTTCTCTCACATACTGGAACTTGTACACCGGCCACTGAAAAAGTATTAAGGTTCTTTGCCGCGCCTAATTTGTTAAAAAAATAAAATAATAAGTGACAGGGTTTTAGTCAGTAGGCCACGTCCACCTGCACTGCCCATTGCCACTGTCAGTTACAGTAACAGCATAACTAATATTCACACTCCTAAAACTGTTAAAATTCTGATAATATCAGGAACCCAAAGGTAAAAGAATTGCTTTGGCAGCAGGTATTACTCATTCTTAATGTATATTGAATTAATAAACTGTTGTGCTCATCGACCAATGAGGATCAGAGTTGCCTGTGGGCGCAGCAGTGCCTGACTTGAAATCCTGGCTGTGAGCAGCCGGTGAACGAAGAGCGGAGCTGGAGCTAGATCAGCATCGTATCACAGGAACATACATTGGGTGGGCATTGTACCTTTGTCCAGAGTCAGATTAGGAGCTTGTATTCACACCATTGTTGCGCATCTGCTTCCACAGAGGGGCGGCGCGTCAGTTTGAGGCTGGACAAACATAGCTTGCACTGGGAAGCGTCTTGCAGGGAGGGCATGGTAAAAACCCTGGGGCACCTGTGACTGGGCTCCAAAGACATATAAGTGCCTGTGGTTGTGGCGTGGAAAGCCTGAGACCACTACTGTGGTGGGGGATAAAGACCCTGTGATGCCTGGGAGTGAAGTACAGTAAGATGCCTGGAAAGATTCTCCGAGACTCGCATGACTAGATCATGGTAGTAAGCCCGGTAACTATATTATATTAACCACCATAGAATACCTGTAGCCTCAGCTTTAAATGGACAGGTACTCTCGGGTACTAAGAGCCTTCAGTTCTTTAAGTTTCAAGGAAGAGTAATGGCATTTCTCTGATTTGGAGCAATACTTTGTAAATGGGAGAGTACTGCCGATTCTCTGTTTCTGTCAGGCACTCTGGTATGGGAATATTTGTACTTCTTTAGTTCCATTTTAAGCACTTCCTGTAGCTGAGAGGCATGATCCTGTGGCAGGGAGTTCTTCTTTCAAGCTAGGAGCCGTGTACACTTCCTGTAGGTGGCCATTGGACAATCCATTGATACTCGTGATTTGCATTGTTATCCAGCTAAAGACCCATTAAATTGATTATGGTGGAACAGTCACCCTGAGTCCGATATACCATTGCTCCATCCCAGGTTTACAGAAATGTACCTCGTTCTATCTCCTTGAGCTACATCTCCTTCCCCCTAATCTTGTGCCACTCAGAGGCCACAGGCAGATGTGATGCACCATGATAACGATGTAGAGAGGCCCAGTGCTGCTCTAAAGCATGGTCACCTTGGCCGCGGGCACCCTTTCCCATCCCCAGGGTGTTGAATTTTGCAGCCTGTGCCTTCCTTCATATATATTTTTCTCACCTTTCTCTTTTTTTGACATGCTCTTCACCTAACTTCAACAAGGTTATGACTGCTAAAAATAATGGGTCTGGGGCCAGTTTTTATACGGACATTTATTAATTGCTATCAGGGGGCCTCAGCGGTGATTTTACTGAACGGTAGGCCGACATCAGGTTTTAGTATTACAAGGGGAACGAGGCAGGGTTGTCCCATCTCACCCTTACTTTTTGCTTTATATATAGAGCCTCTTGCCCAAGCAATCAGACTGGATGAACTAATTGTCCCGTTTAGTGTTCATAGGTATGGTAGCAAGCTATCCCTTTACGCGGATGACTTGTTGCTGTACACAGACAATCCTGCTGAGAGTAGAAGTCCTTCTTGAAGAATTTGGTTCGTATTCAGGATACCTTGCAAATTCCTCTAAGACTGAGGTAATGATCTGGAACGTTGACAATTGGTCGGGTAAAACAAGCACGGAATTCAGATATTTAGGAATAACAATTGTGTAAATAATTTAGATGACATCCCTAAGATTAATTTAAAGAGGGTCGCTTCGGAGATTGATCGTCTTTTTTTAAGATGGGCAAATTTGCCTCTTTCAATATATGGTAGGGTAAATTTGGTAAAAATGGTCATCCTGCCAAAATTGACCTACCTTTTTAGCACCATTCCCCTAGAGTTTCCGCATAGAGATATAAGCAAAATACAAAGTAAAATTGGAAGCTTTATCTGGTCTAATAAAAAGGCCCGGCTTTCCTGGAAGAAATTAAGGCGAAAGCTTCAGAAAGGGGGCCTGGCACTTCCTGATATACTTTGGTATTCTTTTGCTTTTCAGTTTAAAAATATCCGGGCATTACTCTGCACAGCGAAGGGGTTCCAATTGGGGGAAGATTTTAAATGAAATGGTTGCTCTTGAGGGAGGCGGAGAGGGCTTCCTTTATAAGTTTGGAGCACCCAGATTTTTCAAAAAGGTCCACCTGAAAGTTTTAAAAGCAGCTTTGAACTTGTGGTACAGTATAAGGAAAATATGGGGGATAGGCTACTACTCTGATTTTGCTCCTATTTGGGACTCACCTGGGTTACCTGTTTGTTTAGAGGATAGCCTAGCACTACCCATTAAGAAAGCCGGTATTCAGGTTTGGTCTGATCTTGTTTCCACAGATGGGATCCATCCTTGGGAGGTATTAAGGTTGAAAATTGGAGAATCCTTCTCTAGATTTAAATATCTACAACTTGCCTCTTGGTGTACTGCAGAGAAAGCTCTCATAGGTGGAAACTGGGAAATAGAGCTTCAATGTCAGAACATACATCTTATAAAAAAGGAAGTTGGGACCTGGTATAAGAAGCTGCAGGAAGCAGAAGACAGAGTCCCCCCCCCAAAAAATGTAGTCTGGAATATGTCAGCTTTAGAGAACAATGCTGCAGAATTGTTTGAACTCTCTTTCCAAATGTTATATAAGGTGGTTAAACCCGCCTCGCTAAAAAAGAATCATTTCTACGTAATTAATTGGTTATATCATACCCCCAAGAAAATAGCAAAGTTTGCCCCCCTCTCCTTTCCAAAATGCCCTAGATGTGATTCGGCTTTGGCTGATGACCTACATATTTTTTTTGAATGTGGTGTCTTGAAAGGGTTTTGGCAAAATGTGGAATGCGCTCTTGGTGCTATTTTTAAGGTCTATTTTAATCTGAATTTATCATTGGTAATATTCAGTGTTGATAACAATCTGACGACCCTATGGTCAACATCTCAAAAAGGTTTGCTAATGTATTTGATCCTTATCGCCCGGAGAAAGATCTGTAGGTTATGGAAGGATCCATTGCCTCCGCTTTATGAGAACTGGCTGAGGGCTGCTCTGGGTATGGCCTGTATGGACTTGGGACATTGGAATGATGATGGGCGTAACATCTGGTCACAGCTCTTAGTATGGGGCAAAGAAATGAGATTGATCTACTGCCCCTAAGTCCAATGATTACACCAAGTTTCATACAAAGAAGCTGGCCTGAGTAAGCCTACAGCCAACGCAATAGCGGAAACCGGGGGCACATAAGATCGAAGGTCGGTTTCTTGCTTTTATTTGCAGAAGCTATATGGTGAGATGAGGACGAAAAGAAAAAAAACAAGGTTATGACAGTATTTAAAAAAAAAGTTATTTCAAGTTGAAGCTAAAGATTTTTGTCGGTGCAATCTAAAAGTGTTTTGAGAAACACTAAACACTCCTGGCAACAGAGATGCTGGCTTCACCAATTATTATACCTTGCTATCGTTGACAGTACAGTTGTATTTATTTTTCGGCTTAGCAGAACACACAGCAGTAGCGACAATCACATATGTGAAAATCTGTTCTGAACTTGGGGAGAGAAGTTGGCCTAACGACTAGGGCGGTTGACCTTGAATCTGGGGAGCTTGGTTCGAGCCTCGGCAATGACCCTGAACATCCTGTGATTCTGTGCAAATCACTCAATCTCCCCGTGCCTAACAAAAATGAATGTGTCCTAATGTAATGCAACTGGTGCTATGTAAAGTGCTCTGATACCCGATTCGGGTCAAGTTTGCGCTATATAAAACTCTCTAAAAAAAAAAACATGAACTAAATGTAAAATAGAAAACATGAAGGAATGAGGGAGACGGGGCCATTGCATGCTGTATGGTGTGATGAGCAAACAAAACCTTCTCTTAGTGAAATCGCCAGCGAGGGTGCTAAGCCCATAAGTGAGGGACATTAAAACAAATGCACCAATAACAAGCCAGCATTTGCAAATGACCCAGATACCAGCCAATGGCAATTGATGGGTGTGCCAGAGCCCCTAGAAGAGGATACAACATAAAATTGTGTCCGTGCTCCGGGGGGATGTCGGGGGGGGGTCATGTGCCTATGCTCCAAGGGAGGGACGAACACGCATAAAAAGAAAGCAAATGAGAGTGATGATTGAGCCAGTCAAAGGTGCTCAATGGCTGGCCTCTACGCCAACCTTTAGATAACAATAAGTCACATACGATGACACCTAAAAAGGGGATTGTGTGCCGCACATGCTAGCTCTATTTTACTATCCCTTAGAGATCACAAACTCACAGAATGATGATCAGAGTATATGCATTCCTTTACTAGCCAAAGGATTGAGCCTGTAATTTGTCATCCCATCTGACATTCGAGAACCTAAACGGTTGTTTAAAAACAAGCCTTATGGAAAAACACAACAAATGTGTACTTTTAACCCCTTCGACGCGCATGACGGAACGGTTCCGTCATGCACGTCGGTTGGGCTGTGCTTATGACGGAACCGTTCCGTCATGGCCCCGCCCGCGCTCAGAACCTTCAGCGTGGCGCGGAAATCCGCGCCGCGCTGAAGGGGTTAAAAAAAAAAAAGCTTCAGCTGTCCAATGAACAATTCGTGAATTTTCAATTAATTTCAATAAGTGTAGTAACAAATTCTCATGATATGCTCCTTGAAGCCCGATGGGGAAATGGCAAGCACTCGACTGGGGACTAGAGGTCTGTGAAATTGGAGATGTTACTTTGCAAGAAACTTCACAGATTTATGTTTAAACTCTTCCTAATCACAGTGGTGCCTTTCTAGGCAGCAGCAACAATTCCTAGTGCTGCAAGGGCCACTCAGGACTCTGGGGAAGGGCTGGGCATTAACGTCAGTTGATGGCCATCCCATACTGTGCAATAAGTCCCTTCCCCTGTAGGACAGCAGCCACCCTATAACTTGCCCCATCAATGAAAGGCAGCAGATTGTAAAGGCCTGCCTGGCCAACAAGTGCACTGTTTTTGAAACCTAGGCAAATCACTATGGGCAAAACCAAATTACAGGAGTCTTTGGATGATTCAGTAACCACTGATTCTCCCAACTTTCTTGGTAATAGAATAAAAATGTGTTAGGATATAGACAGTTTCAACTACAGCTGCTTCTCTGCACGGTAACAATCTGTTCAGAGGTAGCAGAGGGGCTATGCCTTTCATCTGGGTTTTTGGGGGGACAAAATGAAAGCAACATGGTGTTAGGCAGAAAAGTAAATTGTTTGTGTACATTTCGTAGACTGTTAAAACAGTAAGCAAATATTAGAAAACAAATTAACAGAGATATTATGAGAACATCTATTCAAATCTACTGACTTTATGAGCAAAATCGACATATTGTGCTACATGGGGAGAAAAGGGTTATGCAAAGGAGCACATCAGGAGAGGCGATCATTTTTCACCTGAGAAATGAATTGCTGGGAGACAAAAGATATTTTCCTGATAGCTCACCGTTATGCATACAAAAAGGGCTCTTTAAAAAATATTTTTGACAAGAGTTGTTGAGTTCAATTTGTGAGGAAGCAAATATATTCCACTGGAAGGCATGTGCAATTTGTTCCTGAGAACATGAAGTACAAATACAATTGAAGAGGGAGATATTTTTGGGAACATACAAGAAATAGTTTTGCAAGAGAATAAAACATTTTTGTCAGGTTGACAGAAGAGTGCTGGATGTGAAGAAATTACTTGAAAGAAAGACATGTTTGAAAGAGACATTGAACCGAATTTGTGAGAGAAAATGGCATTGTCTGCAAGAGAGACAGACAGGTTTGCAGAAGATTGAATCTCTCAGGAGAAATACTACTCAATGAAATCGATGTGCACAGAGTTTGCACGAAAAAGATATATACATTGGGGCAGATTTATGAGCCCCTTGCGCCACTTTTGCGTCACTTTTAACATGGGAAAAGTGACGCAAAAGTGGCGCAAGGGGCTCATAAATCTGCCCCATTATATTTTTCTTCTATCTGTGCAGGGATGTTCTACTGCTCATGAAGCAAGAGCAAGAAAAGCATTTTAAAACAACAACTGTTTTTAAATCATGCGAGAATTTTTTTCCGAGAGAGTGTCTAGGGTTATGTGAAAGAGCACGGGCAGAGAAAGAAAACGTCTTTACAATATTCGTTGAATTCACTTTGCAAAACAAGGAGAAGCCTTACATCACTGTCACAGCGTTGGGTCTGGGTTCGGAAAATAGAATGTTGGGCAAAGTGGAGGGCTCTTCTGGTTCTGGGAGTGGCAGTTGCTACCTGAACTAGGAGACCAACAGTACGTACAAATGAACTCCTGCACCACCATGTCTGATGGAGTCATCTTTTCAGTTGGGATGAAACTGTTGATAGAGCGCCACGTTATTCAGAAAATTGTAGGGGTGCATAATATTCACTGTTAGTCCGCACCCACATATTAATCGAAGTAGTATTAAGGTGTGACTTAGAAATTTATCACTAAAATCTGCTTAACATAAGTGTGATTAGAAATGTAACCATGCTTTTCATGAAGAGCAAGTCGTAGTTCACTGCAAATGTATTTTAGTCAATGCAAATTGATTGGTTTTCATGTAGTGCGATTCATTAGGTTTAATGTGCATCATATTAAAGTCTGCACATGTAGTTTGCTTACTCACGTATAAAGTGTAATGAAGTTAATGCTTATAGTGTGATTCTAGGAGTGTGTAAAGGCCTGATCGCATATACGTTTAAAGAGAAAGGCCTGTTCATTTCTTATGATTTGCTAAATGCTGTAGGCCGAAAATGATTTCCCTTGGTAAAGGCTTTGGGTTTCAGGGTGTTAGAAAATATTATAGGAGTGAAAAGCTCTCGTTCTCATGTTTCTGTTGCAGGTGCAAGGACACTTAGCTCGTTAGAGAGACTAGGCCTTTGTTTTAGGAGTTAGGATAGTGCGAGAAGCCAATATGGGAGTACACCGGAATTTAGGGATGATACTTTCGGCAGAGATGGTGTCTGGGACCCAAGGTCAAGCCAACCGTCGTCGGATGAAATACAAGTTTCACTGGAAAATTACTGGAAGAAGACTTGGCGGAAGAGGTGTGCCGAAGGGCATGTTCTATGTTTTTGGGATTTTGTATTAGGGACAGTGCCCGAGGGTTGAGCAGTGGAGGCTTAGATGGGAAGCTAGAAGGAGCATCTTAAAGCGAGCTCTGACTAAGTGAGTGCCCTTCTAAGGAAGTCTTCACTTCTGACACCTTTTACTCTCTTGCCTGGGAGGGAAAATGCTAAGTAGGGATGTCACCTTAGAGATAGAGTAGGGATAGACTAACTGCTTTTCCTTTTAGGCTAATGACTTCTAATGTAGAGACTGGATTAATTATCGCATTTATGATGTTATTGGAATTGATTATTCTTCTTATTCTGAGTCGAATGAGACTCCTGCGTAGGATCTCTCTTGTATTAGTGCCCATTTTTTTTTCTTCACTTTGTATTGAGGTGTTTGTATGTGCAGTTATTCTTGATTGTAATAAATTCCTAAAATTTGAGATTCAGAGTCAGTGGTCCTTTGGAACTAAGATTTGATTCTGTTGATTATGTACTAAGAATTTAATTTCCTCCCCTCTACACAATTTAGCAGATAAAAAGATCCTGGCGACCTGAGAGGATTCTTGGTGATGGTAAGGTAGATAAGAATCCAGCATCATCGCTGTCTATCCAACCATGCTGGGCCATCCTTGCCACACGAGGTGGTGCTATGAAGATCCTGGCTGGACTGGAAACCCAAACCAGCCCAGGCAATTTTGACGGACCAACCCACCTCCTGCTTTTGTTACTGTGGCATACTACAAAACCAGCCGCCAGTACCAAAATAGGCCCCCACCCTACAGTCTCCCGGGTAAATGCACGATGCCCGCTATGGCCAGTCACCCTGTCCGTGGTTCTGTCAACTGTCTCGGCGTGTGGCAGAGATCCCTACTAACTCTGTACGAGACACAGCATTGTAATTTTCATTATACTTTCAGGGGTCAGTAACATGAGATAAAAGTGTGCATCGTGCATGGGTAACATTGGTGGCTAAATTATGAGGAGGAATAAGTGAGAATGTGCACTACCTCCTTTAGAAAGCAGTTTGGCTATGTGTGCAACAGCATTTTAACTAGTTGGGCAGGTAGGTATTGATCGACAAAGGAAACCTATATTGGGAGGCGAGGGAGCATCTAGGGATTGTGCTCCAAAGCCCTTAGAAACTAAAGTTGAGCATGCTTTGAAGGCCATACTTTTTGGAAACTTTCAATCTAAAAGTAGACAGTAATTCTTGTCTGTCAGTCGATTAGCAACCCTGGTGACAGGTACTCCTAGTACCAATGGAACATTTTTGCTATTTCTAGCTAATTTACCTGTATTCTGTGATTACCTGTTTCCTTAAAAACGACTCAGAGGATATTACTTGTGAGTGAATTAGTAGTGAGCATTGGGAGGCTACCAACCACGCAAGTATTTTTTTTAGCAACCATGGAGAAAATAGCAGAAAAATCTAAGTTTTCTCAAAGTGCAGGCCCTCCTCCCCTCAATTGGGTGCAGTGGCATGAAGCTTTTAAATCATATGTCAAAGCCATTGATGGTGAGACGTTCACCTACAAAAAAAAAGCCCTTTTAGTGTACAACTTTGGACCAGCAGGAAGAATCATACTAAAAAACTCGATCTAGGAAGTTCTGAGTATACTTACAGGAGTTGAGGATAATGGTGATGGAGCTAAGTTGCCGGATGAGAATGTGTCTATTATTAAAACAAACGCTAGGCAAAACGTTTAACACAAAGAAGAATACTATGTTAGAATGGCATAATGCAGTGTGCATAATTAACAGGAGAATCTATTGATGATTTTGTGGCTCCAATATCCAGGCTCTGACCACCAAGGTCTACCTTTTTGAGTCTCTACTCGCCCCTTAACATTTGCGCACATTGTTCTCAGCCTTCGTTCCCTGTATTAGACTAACCTTTATTTTTCATGTAGTTGTTCTTATTGCTGTTACACGTTTTTGAAGCATCAGCCAGTCAGTCTGTCTATTTCTGTATCAAGTTAGCCCCTGATGCCTTACTGCCATTTTCCTCAGCAACCTCAATGACCCCACCTCCTGCCGCCCAGCACCCTTCCTGCCCTCAAGACCTACTTAATGGAGGACACAGCACAACCCCATTGAGTAGGTCCTCGCATCAGATCTCACAGCTTTGTTCTGGCCTCGCTGACTCCACTGTCTGAGCATGCTGCCTGAGCCTGCTGACCCCACCCACTGCCTTCCCCTCGCTCCACTCCATTGTGGACCACTCCTCAGCCCATTCTCGCCACCAGGATTCAGCCTCCGACATGCAATGTGCAGCTCTGCCCGCCCCTTAACCTTTTCCCAGCATTGTAGTCAGAGTTAATTCTCTGTTGTAGACTAGCCTATATTCTTCATGTAATTGCTGTTACTGCGATTGTACGTTTTTGTGCCGTCAGCCTGTAGATTTCTGTACAAGTCAGCCCCTTGCGATTTCCTGCCATTTTCCACAGTGCCCTCAATGAACCTGACTCCCATGGCCCAGAGCCCCTCCCTCTCCAGACCTACTTAATGGAGGTTGCAGCACAGCCGTGTAGTTCACGCACACAGGGGGTGTGCCAAAGGCAAGCCCATCTGTGCCCATCCACGCCTGTACTACGCCCAGCACCAGGAGCACTGGCTCCTCTACCATTCACTGCTACACCACTGCGAGCTCTTAGTCTGACCCCCCTGTGACCAGAACAACAACTGGTGCATCTCCTCCCCGAGATCCATGGAAGCACCCCTCACCTGCCACCACTGCTGGTTCAACTGCAACACTGAAAACCTCCCTGCGCCCACACAACCAACCTTCAACCCCCACATAACAGCTTTAGTGCATGCTGCTCAACGTCTGATCCCTCTGCAAGCACGCCACAGAAATCTGGGACTCCATCACCACTTCCACCCCTGAGGTGATAAACATCACCGAGACCTTGCTCATTCTGTCCTCAATTAACAACATCATGACCGCAATGCCCAGGGCCAACTGCCTACCGGGCGTTTTGGCATGCTGCCGAGCTGGGGGTTGATGTCACTGTGGTGGGGGCTAATTTCGTTGATGGAGACCTGCGTGTGCTTCGAAATAAACAAAGCAAAACGAAATTTGTTGAGCACGCGCCGGTCCCCATCAACGAAATCAGCCCCCAGCTCGGCAGCATGCCAAAACGCCCAGTAAACAGTTCGGCCCTGGCAATGCCTCGCAGCTAAAAGATGATAGACAGAGACCAGATCAACAAACAGAGAGGACCCTCCGATGTACCACCACCAAAGACGAAATCTCAGCAATCATGAAACAACTCAACTTCCAAATCCGAATCGACACAAGCACAACCATCAGAGGAACCCTCGCCTACAGATTCCTTGGACCCCGCCGCTGCTTCTGGGACTCAATCTCCAAACTTATCTCCCCCTTGCAATCGACTCCAATCACAACATCATCTTTCGCAACCTCAACTTACACCTTGACAATCACAGTGACACCACCTTTGCCAATCTCCTGGAAATCAAGGGCAACATTGAACTCATGCAACTGGTCACCAGCCCCACTCACTGCTCAGGACACATCCTGGACCCAGTCCTCACAGCCAGTGCCAGAATCGAATTCAGCTATGCCACTGAACTCACCTGGACAGACCACAGCATCATCCACTTCACCATCACAGGATCACCATGACCGACCACCCAGCACCCCACACCTACACATCACCGATGGAACACATCGCAGAGACCCAATGGACTGCCGCCCTCAACACCACCAGACCTAACACCACCTGCAACCTTGAGCTAACGTTCCAAAACTTCTCAGACTGGTTTCCGACTGCACCGACTCAGTCACCCCCATCAAAATGGCTAGTACCACTAGATCCAACAAACATGCCAGCTGGTTCACCCCAGAACTCTGGACCTGCAAACGCAAATCTAAACAACTGGAAAGGCAATGGCGCTCCAGAAGGAACCCGTCAGACTTTAACACCTTCAAATCAGCCCTCAACAAATACCACCACTGCCTCAAAGAAGCCAAAAAGGATGTCCCAACCATCAGCATCAAGGCAAGTGCCAATCACACAAAAGAACTCTTCAGCATTGTTAAAGAATTCTCTCACCTGTCAGCCACCAAGACCATGATCCACCCTTCCCAAGACCTCTGCGACTCCCTGGCAGACTACTTCCACAACAAGATAGCAGAAATCTACAGCAACTTCGACCCACAGCCAACCAACTTCGACCACCTCCTGAGGGTCAGACCCAAACAAAGAGAAAGTTAAACAGACAAACACTGACCTATCAGGAGCCAGCAAAAAAGAGTGGAAATGACTCCAATGAATGGCAAGCAAAGGTGGGTTTGAATGCTCCTTAATGTTAACAAAAGTCTTGCAAGTGACAGCTCATTGCTGTCTTAGGTGAGACCTAAAATTGACTGACCACACTAACCACAGTACTTGAGGAAAATTAGATGTCAAAGCTGTATGTATCAACCCTGTTTCATATTCAAAGACCAAAATGTGTGACTGCTGGAAGGCAGAATGTGTCGTTATCACCACGAGCACCAACAAATGTTGTGCATATTATTAAGTGTTCAGTAAGCACATATGCATTGAAGTTTCATGCTTCTACAGAGAAGGATACAGCATGGAGTAAGTTCAAAGAGATGCTGAATACAGTTGTCAAATAGCCAGTTGTTTAATATTTTCCTGAATATAAAGAGGTTTGATTCTCTCTAAAGAGATGCTAGAAAATGTCATTATTTTTCTGCTTGGGCTTGAAAAACTATTTCTTCATCTGTAGTCAACCTGAATGTAAGTAAAGCACACTGTAGAGGGTTGCGGATTTTAAAAAGTGTCCTTGCTCATGGTGCTGCACCCAGAGGTTCCATGCCATGAAATTAGAATACCAAGCATGTATGATTTTGTCATCCTATGAAATGTCAATCTCTAGCATTTTCTTTACCTTTTAGTCACACAGTACTTTTAGGGGGAGCCTTACTGAATCCTGTTTCTATAGACAAGGTACGATTGTCCAAGATAATTTATTTTTCCTTGAAGTACTATATGAAAGTGGTAAAACGTTGAGGAATTTCGTATGCTAGAAAACACTGTCACACAATTCACTGATCTGGCTATCCAATTCCAGTCATACATGGGTTTTTTCCTTCTTATATTTCCTCTATTTAAAACGTATAAAGAGTGAAGTTGTATTCATTCCTGGATCTACATTTATTTTCTCTCCCTCCTTGATCACATTTCCTCTCTGCTTCTCTTGCCCTTATCTTGAATATTGTCCCACACTTACTTACGCAAAAATAAATCTCTGGTTTCTTGTTTATGATTGGTGTTTATAAATATAAAGGGGCAGATTTATGTGGGACTTGCGCCCCTTTTACGCCGCAGTTGCATCACTTTTGTGACGGAGCGGCGGCGTGAACCCTGCGCCATGTTGCGCCCCATTTACATCGTGACGCATCAATGGAGATGCGTCACGGTGTAAAGCCCTGCGCCACGTGAAACCTGCGTCAGGTTTCACGTGGGCGTTTCAACACAGGGGGGGGCGTTCGGTCGCAGGAACGCCCCTGAAAAGTGACTCAGTGAAATCTATAAGATTTCACTGAGTCACTTTCCCAACGCTGATGCGTCAAAACCCTGCGCCTGCTTGAAGCAGGCGTAAGGCTTGACGCACCATGTTAGGGATAGGGCAGGTTGGAACAGTGCTGGAGTTGTATCGCGCTTGCGACACAACTTCAGCACTGCGCCAACCTTACGCCGTCAGATGCGTCACGTATCTGCTTGTCCTTGCGCCGCGATGTACCGCATTGTAAATGCGGCGCATCTGCGGTGGCGCAAGGGCAAACTTGCGTGACGCATCTTCCCTGGCGCATCCATGCTGATTTGCAGGGATGCGCCAGGGAACATAAATCTGCCCCATAGTATCAAGAATATTTCTACTGCTAAGCCTAGTATTCAATCTCTAGTTCAGTCAGTGCTGGACTATTGTGTGTTTTATATGGTGGTCTCCCAAAATGCACTTTGATTGTGCTTAATTCTTGTCTAAATTAATCTGTCCATCGTGTTTTTGATCTAACTTTTTCTAATCATACCTTACTTATCTTGTTTATAATTACTGTGTATTCAACGATTTCAGTTTCACTATATGTGTATTATTATCCAAATGAATTTAGACTCTGTTCCTAACTACTTGGTTGTTTTACTTACCTTCTATCAACCTACTCAAATGTTACTTTCAATAGAATGCAATATCTCGCATGCACTCATTCCCTCTTCGCTTTCTACGGGTTTGGGTCCCTCTCTGTGTTAGGCCCCTAACTATGGAATTAATTACTTGGTGATAACCATCTCTATCAACGATTCTTTTCAAATACATTCTTTAAAGTCCTCTGCTTGGGCTAGATTACGCAAGTGAGAAACTGAGATGAAGGGAATACGTTTCTTTACTCACATTTATTCTATTCATTTTTATCTCCTAAATGTTCGTAGTGCTTAGTTATCCATAGCAGCACTTTACAGAAAATCCCTTTATCACTTTATAAAGTCAGATTGATAAAAAAAAAATATATATATATATATATATATATATAATGCACGTCCCACACTGCTGCTGTTTTCCAAGCATGGAGGTTACACCCTGCATTTTAGTAGTCATTGTAATGCAGTGTACCAGCCCCACAACATCCCATCCATGCATTTTGCTAGGCCCCTGGTTGCCCTTACCCGTTAAGTGTGAGACATCCTGATATGTTGGGGAGCTGCGCTACACAAAGAGCTGAGTCTTAAATAACACAAGGATCAGCGATCTACTGCACCACTGGTGATGCCCCGGTGAGGCACTCGCACATTACTCTTCACTGGTCACCTTCTTGGAGGGGGGCAACAATCCCCAAAACAGCCTGCTTCTGCCAAGGCACCACTCAAAGTTCCTACAAATGTCAGATGCTCATCTTGTATCTGGTAGACTGTCTGGCTATAGGGCAATGCCCAATTTCCCCGTGGAAGAGAGAGATGACTTCCCCAACAAAGTGCTTGCACCTTGCACTTCAGGGGCCACCTGCTTCAGGTCCAAGCACATTTTACGCCCACATACTCCCTGACATACTAGCTCTTTCCTCATTTCACAGCCCGGCTTCCTGGAATATCTGAGCACTTGCCTGTGCATAGCATGGATGTGCAAAAGCCTTTTAGACCATGAGATGGAATGTTTGCACACATCGGAGCCTGGAGGAGTCTGTGCAGGGCAGACCCTTGTTGTATATATGTGCTTACTTCGTTATGGCTACTTGGGGTCAGTAGTCTATTCTTTGTGTTTATATCTTCTCATTCTCCCTTACTACCTATGAGTGTTCTATTTGGTATGTGAATGTTCGAGTCTTGGCAGTTGATGGTCTGGTCAGCTAGCGAAGTGCTTTATCTCTGCTGTGCTATCTTAATAAATCTATCTTGTAACCTGAAGACGTGTCCTGATGCCTACCTAATCTACTTACAACATTTTGGCGACGAGAGTGGGATACGAACCCACGCGTGCAAGACCTCCTACATGTTTTATGTTTCCTTGCTTTTCCTTTTCATGCTTTAAGCTTTTGTTATGTGTTTGAAGCGTTTATTGTGTTTTCTGTAAAGCAAGAAGATATGTTGTATATATGTGCTTACTTCGTTATGGCTACTTGGGGTCAGTAGTCTATTCTTTGTGTTTATATCTTCTCATTCTCCCTTACTACCTATGAGTGTTCTATTTGGTATGTGAATGTTCGAGTCTTGGCAGTTGATGGTCTGGTCAGCTAGCGAAGTGCTTTATCTCTGCTGTGCTATCTTAATAAATCTATCTTGTAACCTGAAGACGTGTCCTGATGCCTACCTAATCTACTTACAACATTTTGGCGACGAGAGTGGGATACGAACCCACGCGTGCAAGACCTCCTACATGTTTTATGTTTCCTTGCTTTTCCTTTTCATGCTTTAAGCTTTTGTTATGTGTTTGAAGCGTTTATTGTGTTTTCTGTAAAGCAAGAAGATATGTTGTATATATGTGCTTACTTCGTTATGGCTACTTGGGGTCAGTAGTCCATTCTTTGTGTTTATATCTTCTCATTCTCCCTTACTACCTATGAGTGTTCTATTTGGTATGTGAATGTTCCAGTCTTGGCAGTTGATGGTCTGGTCAGCTAGCGAAGTGCTTTATCTCTGCTGTGCTATCCTAATAAATCTATCTTGTAACCTGAAGACGTGTCCTGATGCCTACCTAATCTACTTACAACAACCCTCTTAGCTTTTGACTATTGTGTCCTAACCGCTTCTTTTTTGTGTTTACCACTGTCCGACTCTCTTGAAACATCTTGTCCCGATGTTTCTGAATAAAATCCGAAAGTTACACATTTTGTGGGAGTACATTTTTCTTACACTAGGTACATTATTTACGAAAGGCAAAGGGGCACATCTCCAAAATCCAAAACATTCTCTTGAAATCAATCAATGCATTTCGTTAAAAGTTCCCTTTGTCAGGAGGATAACTAATCCATGCAATGGAAATATACACCTGCAAAGAACAACTGCAAAACATTCATGTTCAGTGCAGTTCAATGTAGTTTCTACAGAAAGTCAGTGCTTAATTTGTAAAAAGAATGAGTGCTGGTGTCAGCAGCTCTGCTCCGAAATCTGTGGCCGGTGCAAATAAATGTTGGAGAGCCATATACCAAGGCTGGTGGTCTTTAATCCACTATCAAACGCTCCCTGAACCTTTTTCATGGTTCTTGCAGGTTCCCGCTTTTTGTTTGTGATTGTTTTGCAGTATATTTCTTTTTCCATCTTTCTGATGTGCATGGTTATCCCTCAATTGCACTCTGTAAATATCTGGGGACATAATTATTATAGAGTTGTGTTGCTTTTGCACCACGGTATAAGATGCAAAAGTCACGCAACCCTTAAGTTTGATTTATCAATCCATGTAAGGCTACCTTGAGTGGCCCTGGATTGGTTGATAAATCCAGAGTAACACAACCCAGCGCAAATCGCTGCACTGAATTACTCTGCCCTTGGAAGGCATTCCCATGCATCCACGCACGGATTCTGAAGCATTCACAGGCTTACCAATACTGATGGACATGGGAATGCGTCAGAATGCTACTCCTTTCCAGGGGAGGCGTAACAAGGAGAAATATCTATCTATGTTACTTCCTCTTTCAAGGTGTGCTGCATTTTGAACCACAAATAGAAAACAAAATGCCTCAGGTGATTGTTTTTGTGCTGGAATGTGTCCCTTCCTGCACAAATACAATCCTGTTTGCGACGCACGCACCCTTGTACTATGTTGCAAGGGTGCCTGCATTGGAGCTAGGCAGCATATTGTGCGCAAACACTGAGGAAAAGACAGGAATTGGATTGGATTGGATTGGATGTCGATTTGTAAAGCGCGAATTGTTGCCCGAGGGCGTCCAAGCATGCGTGACTTTTTGGTAAATATGCTCCCTGATGTGGAAAAATAAGTGCCGGTACCCAAACATAAGCACCAGTGTCCCCCACTAGAAACCACCGGCTCAAATTAAGCATTGTAAAAAGTATATGAATACAAATATATTAGGCTAATCAAGCTCAATAATTTGATGTTAGGAATGTGCAACTTACATTTTGAGTCTCTCTGATCAACATTATTTATTTTAATGTGGATGCTTGAAAAACATGAACCGAGCCCCAAAAGGGCAGTGGTGTGCTGTGCATAGCATAATGATACACACCTAAAATGTGACACCACGAAGGCATGCAGGTAGTAAATAATGATGCCTGGGGACAATTGGTGCGTAAAAATACAGAGATCCATTTAAATTCATACAATCCTCTTCCCCAGCAGCTGCATTAACATCGAAAGCAAGATTGTATTCATCTAAAAGTTAGCCCCGTCGCTCTATGCATCCATTTGCAAAACCACTATTTGTGAGACCTTCGCCACTGAAAATTGGCTTCTGTCAACCTGGTCAGCACAGCGGCATAGCAACTATAAGTGAAGACGGTGCAGTGACGCCATGGCCCACGCTGCGCACCTCAGGCCACCGCGCTGTGGGGGGAGATGGGGGGCAAACTCCGAGGGGCGCCCTCAGCACAGTACTCTGGCCAGAGATCTCCTGATTAAGTCCGGAGAGGCCCCCTCCATGTGCCTTGCAGGGGGGGCCCCCTCAAGTTTCATTACGCCAGTGCCCCACGCGTTAGAGAGGCCCACTACATGCCGAATATAAATAACTGTCTTTTAACACCCACCAGAAGCCTGAGGAGACCATTTATCTTGCTTCAGTTTCAGTCCCCTGCACCCTTGATATACAACTGCAGCAGCAGCGGTCTCCATTCAAAACGTAACATCTGTTTTTTGACAAGAAAACAGTGTTCCTTATGACTAGCTTTGGTTGAGGGAGATGCAAACGGAAAATTGAAGATGCAATATGGCAGATTTACACAAAGCGGTCGCTGCTCATCTTGTTGAGTCAAAATGAATTCCTTCATTTCAGTCTCTGGTTGAGCAAAAATTCAAACTATGTTCTTCTCTTTTTTGCAGAATGGTGGTCATAATTGGTTACAATCTTACACGAGGGACAAGTACGAAATTCTGCATATGTCGCTTTTTCTAAAAAAAAGAAAATCCCCTTCAGCATCAAATATAACTGTATCCTTTCCATTACATCTGACACGCAGCAGTTGATAAATTGCCCTCTTTTCTGCACTTACTCTCAGGAAATCATAGATCATTAGGGCTATAATATTTTCATACTCCTCACGGATTTGACGGAAACAGTGAAATAGCCCATTTAACACGACAAAATTAAATCTCCATGAAAAACATGAAATTAATCAGGCCTGTCCGAGACTGACAACTTGCACAGCTCAAAGAATCCCCCTGAGCGATTTGAGTGTGACTGTGCAATTGATTTGCTGGCATATAGCAGCATTTCTGAACAAAAGTATACCATGGTAAAATTGTATAACATAGTAAGAGGAAGCAACAAACGTGCTAATATGTTTGCTGTGTATTTGTCTCTCTCTCTCTCTCTCTCTCTCTCTCTCTCTCTCTCTCTCTCTCTATATATATATATATATATATATATATTATCTACTGGCGGTCGCCAGTAGATAGTTATAGTTAGGACCGAGTTCCCATAGGAAATCTGAAAATTCTATTTTGAATAACTTTGGCGCCGGTTGACGAATCCTCGCGAAATTTTCAAAACTAATGGGGCGCTCCGCTCAGCTCCTACCCTGAAAGTCTCGGGGTGATTCGTCAAGCGGGGGCTGAGAAAAAAGGGGGGACCCAAAACGTGTTTTCCCCATGCATTTTTCCATAGGACCTTTAGTCGAAGGTACAGCCCGAACGGCTGAAAAGAATTACTTGAAATTTGGCAAAGAGGTAGTCCTCAGGTGAGGCATGTGCCTTTTGCATATATGGTGTCAATCTGTTCAGTAGTTCCTGAGAAAATTGCAGTTAAAAGTACATAAATATCTATATGCGCGCACCAAATGTCCGCGAGTGTAATTCTGATTGGTGGTTAGATGTCAGTCAACATTCAAATCGGTCGAAATCAGGACGTGTCAGACGCCATTTTGTGTGTGACAGTGAAAATGAGAGGTGGAGAACGTGAAAAGGGGGCAGGGTAGAGAGTTCCTGACCCCCTAGCCTTTGTCAGGGTGTCCCTGAAGGACCCCGAAGGGTGAAAAACACATTTTATTTTTTTTCTAAAAAAATCGCGGGGTGTGCGCTCGGTGCGCACACGGTGAGAGCACCGTGCATGCACGGTGAAAAACCCTTAAAAAAAAAAACCATTTTAAACTGTTTAAACGTTTATAGAAGATATTAACTATGCTGTTCAGCTTTATCCAAATTCAAAATAAAAGAGCTGAGGCATTCCATATTAAAGGATACAGTCAATCTATAACTATATACATAGGTAGTTTATTGTAAAATAAATATATAAAAAATATAATAATACATACATAAATTAGCATTTAAAAAACCTTACAAATTCACTAAAAAAAACATAGGTTTCACACACGTTATAGTTAGGAATTAGCATTTAAAAAACCTTGCAAATTCACTGAAAAAACATAGGTTTCACACATGTTATAGTTAGCTGGACATTTCACTCGTAAAAAACCATTGAAATTCCCCCGTTATAGTTAGTTCAGCTAACTATAACTCGCGCGACCGCAATCCACTGCTGATGGTTATAGTTAGGACCGTGTTTCCATAGGAAATCTGCAACATTCTATTTGGAATAACTTTGGAGCCGGTTGACGAATCCTCGCAAAATTTTCAAAATAGGTGGGGCGCTCCACTCCGCTCCTACCCTGAAAGTCTCGGGGGGATTCGTCAAGTGGGGGCTGAGAAAAAAGGGGGGTCCCAAAACGCGTTTTCCCCATGCAATTTTCCGTAGGGACCTTTAGTCCAAGGTACAGCCCGAACGGCTGAACAGAATTACTTAAAATTTGGCAAAGAGGTAGTCCTCAGGTCAATTTCAGGGTCTATGGGACCCAACCTCCACGCACTGTTGCTCTCTGGTATCAAATACCTTGGTTTTTTTCAACATATGTACATGTGAATCTTGTATGGATCTGGACTTCGTATTTACTGAAAAAAAGTTCGACAGTACTTTGTTGCAGGTTCATCTCAATTTTATTCATTGGATGTCCAAAATATTCATAGTGTTGATTCTGATTCGAGAAATTATAATTCGATACATTTATCTGATTACCCAATGCATTTCGAGCCAGGACGGCTCTTCTTCAGGGGCTCAATCTCTATGACATAAACAACAACAAAACAATATTTTAACTTTACACTGATGCGAAAGCGTCATATTGCCTGTATAGTAGTAATGAACATTCATGGTTTAGTTTGTGCTTCAATATCGTGTGTGATCACAATGGAAGTAATGAAATCTGGTGCAACCACCAACAGAAAAGTGACTTAGTTAAGAGTAAGGAGGTGTGATGTGGAAATGAATCTGTCGAATATAGTGAAAACCAGACGGATAAAGTGAAAGATGTAAACCGGGGTGAAATAAAACGTGTACCTTGATCTTGTGGACTAGATTCAAGAATGAATGGGTTACGCTTTCTGAAAAACAGAAACTGCAGTCAGAGAAAAATAAATCTTAGCTCAATCTCAGAGAAGTTCAAATAGAGAATGGCTAGCGCAACATGTTCACGGTCTTACCGATAGCGAATCAACACTTTTCCCGGTCGCTGTTCGAA
Source organism: Triturus cristatus (assembly GCF_964204655.1). Taxonomy (NCBI): domain Eukaryota; kingdom Metazoa; phylum Chordata; class Amphibia; order Caudata; family Salamandridae; genus Triturus; species Triturus cristatus. The sequence goes on along the minus strand of NC_140591.1, from coordinate 1,204,765,755 downwards.
ATAATGGCGAAACGAAAAGACGGGAGGTCCATTCGAAGGTTTTCGTCGTGCTCAAACCCCAAGGTGGATGAGTATAAATGAGCATCAGGGTTAACAAACGTGAATACGAATACCTCGCGATGAGTTAGAGGGTAAAAACTGACATAGGGTTACGGTTGGAAACAGAGTCGCCATCTTGGGATGGGATACTACAGGATAAAATAATTATTGTCTTCTAAAGAAATAAAGAAAGAAATGGATCGACAGATTCTGAAAAATATTTCTAGGAAAAAAAACTGGTGTGGTGTTACTAATGGGAAATGTGTAAATATGTGGGTAGGTAGGGTGATGGTTGCCAATAGTGAAAGGAACCGCGTTCACTGGTCATGCAGTGCCATCATAATAACAAAAGATACGAAAGACTTCTTACAAAAACTAGAGATGGTAACACCCACAGAAGACATGATGTTCTGCACTATTGATGTTAAATCATTATACACCTCTATACCACATATAGCTGGCATGGAGTCAGTAGAGTGGGCTCTACTGCGCCAATCCTCACTTAGAGCGGATAAAGTTTTCATTCTTGAACTTTTACATTTTTGCCTATATCACAGCTATTTTTTCTGGAACAACAGCTTTTTTTTGCAACAACAAGGAACCTCTATGGGCTTTGCCGGGGCACCGGCGTATGCCAATACCTTTATGGCTAAAGTTGAATCAGACTACATATACAATGACACTGAATGGACCAGCAACTCGTTGCTATACTGCAGGTTTATTGATGACATATTAATTCTCTGGATAAATACCCAGGAATCTATTTGAACTTCTCCGAGATTGAGCTAAGAGTTATTTTTCTCTGACTGCAGTTTCTGTTTTTCAGAAAGCGTAACCCATTCATTCTTGAATCTAGTCCACAATATCAAGGTACACGTTTTATTTCACCCCGGTTTACATCTTTCACTTTATCCGTCTGGTTTTCACTATATTCGACAGATTCATTTCCACATCAAACCTCCTTACTCTTAACTAAGTCACTTTTCTGGTGGTGGTTGCACCAGATTTCACTACTTCCATTGTGATCACACAAGATATTGAAGCACAAACTAAACCATGAATGTTCATTACTACTATACAGGCAATATGACGCTCTCGCATCAGTGTAAAGTTAAAATATTGTTTTGTTGTTGTTTATGTCATAGAGATTGAGCCCCTGAAGAAGAGCCGTCCTGGCTCGAAATGCATTGGGTAATCAGATAAATGTATTGAATTATAATTTCTCGAATCAGAATCAACACTATGAATATTTTGGACATCCAATGAATAAAATTGAGATGAACCTGCAACAAAGTACTGTCTAACTTTTTTTCAGTAAATACGAAGTCCAGATCCATACAAGATTCACATGTACATATGTTGAAAAGAACCAAGGTATTTGATACCAGAGAGCAACAGTTCGTGGAGGTTGGGTCCCATAGACCCTGAAATTGATGTGTAAAATTGGCATTCCTGACTGCTGCATGCCTCCTCCACAGCACACTTAACTCAAACAAGATTGAAGATAAAGAAAGAATAACGTTGATTGTTCTTAAATTCAAATAAAAAAGCGAGTGCCTCTCCCACCAATATTGTAGTCCTCAGGTCAGGCATGTGCCTTTTGCATATATGGTGTCAATCTGTTCAGTAGTTCCTGAGAAAATCAAAAGTAAAATCACATACATATCTGGGCGGAGCCTAGCCACACATCTCATCGTGAGATCTGATTGGCTGTCAGTACTTCATCCAAGAAGTGTTGGCAGCCGTCTTGGGACCAATATACATGATAGCACCTCATTAAAAAGCATTGCAGTTAATAGAAGGTTTTAAGACTTTAGTTACATTATAAATCATTTGTTGATGGTATCATACTCATTTTAAGAATTGTGGTGTGTTCTAAAGTGATTTTACCATGTGAAAAAGCCTTCTGCTGTGATATCACGAACCATGTTTGAGAGAAAACTATTTTCTCATACTTTTCCCACAGAGGTTTGGAAGGTGATCTATAAGCTAAACTGAGAGCATATTTTCTGTAAATTCACATTATCTTTCTCAGTCATGTAAGAATGAAGTCTGACATTCTCAGTAAAACATGTACATCCAACAAGGACAGAGACTGTCAGTTGATTCCTTTGTGTTCTACTGCAGCTTCCCAGAGTGCTCTAAAGAACAACTAGAGCGCTAACAGTCTTACTTATGACAAAAGTATGGCACACCTGAAGCCATCTTGATTGGAATAAAGTGGTAACACTTAAAACATTTAATTTACAAAGGAACAAAATGAGGGGGTTCATTTTGCCATATAAATTATGATTAGTGCTGCAGAAAGAAAAACTAGGGCACATTTTGACTTCTGAAATCCTCTTTTATTTCATAAAAACATTCTGACATGCAGACTGAAACATGCACTTTCAATACCAGCAGCAGACTTCCCTGGTGAGCAGTAGCTTTACTACGGTGATCTAATGAGCAACTAGAGTGCTAACATTCAGAATTTATGGAAAATGTGTGACACATCTGAATGCCTTCTTGATGGAATCAAAGTAAAAAACTGAAAGTATTTCCTACTGAGGAGACTGCAGTAAATGAGGAAATTAGGAAACTTCATAACAAATAAATCTCCCAAGATGGCCACCAGAGACAAAAGAGCCCAAATGTAGCCCAAATATCACCCAGATGTAGCCCAAGTATAGCCCAATGACAGAATGGCCCAGAGTGTTCTTAAGAACAACTAGAGCGCTTACTGTCTTACTTATGACAAAAGTATGGCACACCTGAAGCCATCTTGATTGGAATAAACTGGTAACACTTAAAACATTTAATTTAAAAAGGAACACAATGAGGGGGTTCATTTTGCCATAGAAATTATGATTAGTGCTGAAGAAAGAAAAATTAGGGCACATTTTGAGTGACTTCTCAAATCCTCTTCTATTTCATTAAAAACTTCTGATATGCAGACTGAAACATGCACTTCTAATACTAGCAGCAGACTTCCGTGGTGAGCAGTAGCTTTACTACAGTGATCTAATGAGCAACTAGAGTGCTAACATTCAGAATTTATGGCAAATGTGTGACATATCTGAATACCTTCTTGATGGAATCAAAGTAAAAAACTGAAAGCATTTCCTACTGAGGAGACTGCAGTAAATGAGGAAATTAGGAAACTTCATAACAAATAAATCTCCTAAAATGGCCACCAGAGACAAAAGAGCCCAAATGTAGCCCAAATATCACCCAGATGTAGCCCAAATTTAGCCCAGTGACAGAAGTGTGCAAAACACTTATTTTTTGTGTATTTGCAGTTTTATATAGTGCAGACTTGTCAGGTATTGGAGTGCTTTACATAAACCTTGGTTATATCACACAAGATCAAATTCATTTTGGTTGTAGACATGGGGAGATTAAGTGATTTGACCAGAATCACAGAATGTTGAGCTGAAGCAGAAACTCCAACCTGGTTCCACAGTTGCAAAGTGTGCAGCTCTGGAAGTAACACCCCACCCTCTCCCCTTGGATGCAACATTTAATCAAGTGGTCAACTGGATAAAAAAACTAAGATTACAAATAATTTAAAAGTTCTTTGTCGCTATTTGAAAACTCAGAAAATATGTCCTCATTTTAGTTTTTTAGAGCACTAACCATAATTTTGATGCAAATAAGACCCTCTCATATATGTAATTTCTAAAGGAAATGCTCTAGGCATTACAGTTTTGATTAGATCAAGATGACGTCAGGCATTCCACACTTTTGTAATAAATATAGAATGTTAGCAATCTAGTTGTTCATTGGGATACTGTTGAGAGGCAGAGGCCAGGGGCACGGACTCTGAAAATTGAAGGCAGGTAGGAGAGTGCAGAGGCAACAATTTGTCCACACTAGGCAGGCAGGAAGGGCAGTGGCAGCACAACAGACTATGGAGGGCAGTGGAAAGGGGGGCAGGGGCAACAAACCAACAATACAGGACTGGCAAGAGAGGCTGTGGCAATATAATAGACCATTGTGGGCAGAAGGAAGAGGCAGTGGTCATACAACCATACATGCCAACAGACCCGTGTCAGCCAGGAAACGTCCAATGTTTTTAAGCTCAAATGGGCTTTACTTGATCTGTTTCCTGTCTACAATCTTCTCTTTTTCAATGTAACTCAAAGGGGAAAATCAATACCCCAGTTTTATTTCAAAATCTCCCTCTTACCAAGTTAAAAATGTTCGCAAGTATGGTACATTGGATCATGGTAGGCAGGAGGAATTGGGGTAGGGACATGGACTCGGATAACAGAGGACAGGAGGTACATTGAGAGGTGCACCAAACTGGCCCTACAGGGCAGGCATCAGGGTTTGCAGCAGCACAATACACCACACAGGGCATGCGGGACGGGAGTGCAGCACAACAATCCATAGAAAGCAATAGGGAGGGGACAGGACCATGCACATGGACAACAGACAACAGAGGGGAAAGAGGCAATGGTAGCTAGCTGACCATAATGGACAGACAGGAGAGAGATCTGCAGCATAACAGACCATAAAGGGCAGGAGGGACGGATCAGGGGCATTACAATGGAACCGACAAGCCAGGAGGGAGGGAATAGGGGTCTGCACATGGAAACAGAGGGCTGGGGGCAAGGGGGCAGGGCAGGAGGAGCAGGATGCCCATGGAGGTCAGGCAGGATGGGCACTAGAAACAAGACACACCATGGAGAGCAACAGTGAGACTATGATGGCATACACACAGACCATGGAGGGAAGGTGGGAGGGGCCATGGCAGCACAGAAGACTATGCATGGCAAGCGGGAGGGTTAGTGGCAGCACAATGGCTATGATGGGCAAGAAGGAGGGTGCAGGGGCATGCACAAAGGACCATGGAGGATAGAAGGGAGGGTCAGGACCTGGGCACAGACAAGAGAGTTCAGGGGAAGGGGCCTCACACCAGACCGCGCGGGGCAGCCAGGAGGAGCAGTTGCAGCACAACAGACCAGGGAGGGCAGAAAGGTGTGGCAGTAAAATGGACCATGGAGGACAGGAGGAAGGGGATAGGGGCATGGCATGTGGACAGGCAGGGTGGAGGTGGCAGGGACAGGTTACAGTCATCTGACAATGCTAGGCAGGTGGTAGGGGAGTGGCAGCTCAACAGAACACTCAGAGTAGATAGGAGTGGCAGGTCCATGGAACATGGTGGTCAAAAAGGATGGAGCAGGGGCATGCACAAAGACATCGGAGGACAGGGGGAAGGAGAATAGGGGCAGCAAGCTAAGCACAGAGGCTAAGCAGGAGGTCAATGATGGGCCATAGAATTGGGCAATGGAGGGCAGGATGAGTGGACTGGTACATCATGCTAAATGCAGGGCAGTGACAGCACATCAGACCATGCATGGCAGGAGGGAGGAGGCTAGTCCATGGATTCAGACAACAGAGGTTAGGGAGGAGGTGGATGGGGCAGCAAGCTAACTGTTCATAGAAGGTGGGCATTAGGAACTTTATTGTTTTTAAAATGTGTGTCTGTGCAAACTACTTAAAATATGAACAAGTATGCAGCATAATCTCACTTTTATTCAGGAAGAAGAGGACGTTTGGGACTGTGACTCCGGGCTCACTTGGCAGAAACATCCCCTGACCCTCCACCCCCCATCGCAAAATGTAATGCCCGTGAAAAGGGTAGGTGGACGCAGTGTTATATAGAACATAGTCCTGAGAGCATGATTGAAAATGAAAACTAGATATAGTATATGGTATAAACTATGCACCAAAAAGTGTGATATAACATGAACCGGGGCGTGAAATATAATATGCAATACATTGTGCGCAATGACAGATTCATTGGAGAGCGCGAGATAGCACAGGCACTAGCGCTTGCTATGTGATATGCGCCTTGGAGTGTAATATGCACAGGGCAGTGTTGTGTAACCTAAGTAGTCTCTAAAGTTGTAATATAAAATATGTGCTGGGTAGTGTAACATTGCATATGCACTGTGACAAAGATATGGATCCCAGATTGTAATATGTATGGCATAGCGCTGTGCTTTATACCATACGCATCGAGGAAGGCACGTTAGATGGGGCAATATAACCCGTGCGAAGGCAAGTGTGGCATGACATATTCACGGGGTGGTGTTACAGTGCACATGGGCTAGAGAGTGTCATAGCATACGCACTAGCTGGTGGAATACAACACAGAGGTGTGTGGCACTCGGCGGGCACTGGTGGGTGTAACACAGCATTGGGCTCAGCCAGGAGCACGCTGTGACTCTCAAGTGAGGTTTGTCTCCTTTCCAGAGAGTAAAATAAAAAGTATTAGACATCCGGCAGTGGATGTGTGTTTTATTAACCGTGAGGGGGTTTCTTGCATAGTTTGGTCGAATTTTTGACGAATCCCCTTTGAATGGCTTGGTGTGCATGTGTATTAAATGTGCCCGTCAATAGCTACCCATGTTTGTATAAATAAACGACAAGGGTGTCTACTTGGAGAGTACCCACCAGCGGGGGCGCTGGGATTAGGCACGGTAGGGTGTCAGACATGTCAGAGCTTCACTAGCGGTGTGAATACATTCTACGTGGATTCATTGTATGCATAGTCGCCTTTTAATGAATATCACGCGAATCGTCATGGTGATAGGTACATACGGTTTTTACAGCATGTCCTAGGTGTTTCTATAAATATATATATATTTTTTAAAATAAAAAACAAAGGCCGGCCCCGGGTGATGGGGTCCCCGGGGCCATAAGTGGCCTGAGGAGGGGACAACACAGCCCCCCTCCTAAAGAATAAAACAATAAAAAAAGGCCATGACCTGGGGGTTGGGGTCCCCGGGGCCGATTAAGGCCTTGGGAGGGCCAAATTAATTTTTTTCAAAAAAAAAAATTAGGGTGCAGGCCCTGGGGTATGGGGTCCCCAGGGCTAATAAATTAGAAAAAGAAAGGGGGCCAAACAGCCCTCCTTCTTAAAAATAAATAAACAAAAGACCGGCATAGCGCCGGAGGCCACGCCCCCTCCTTGCAGCACTCTGCAAACGCACCCCCTGGCCAGTTGTAAGTTGAGGAATTAATTCCCCTTCAATACTGAGGGTCCCTGACGGCCAACTAGCCCAACAGGTATCTCCAGTATGCGCCAGGGAGCTGCGTTGCAGACAGGTGTTCTGAGGCCACGCCCCTTTTTACACCTCCATGCAACGCAGCTCTGTGGCTCTTACTGGAGGTACCTAGTTGGCTAGTTTGAACCCAGGGACCCTTAGGATTCAAGGGGACTTAATCTCTCAACTCAGAACACTCACAGGCCCTGTGGCGCGTTTTTAAGTTGGGGAAATAATTCCCTTTCAATCCTGAGGGACCCTGGGGTCCAACTAGCCCACCAGGTGCTTCCAGTAAGCACCACTGCTCTGCGTTGCAGAGAGGTGGTGCAGGCCGTGCCACTTTTTACACCTCTCTGCAACGCAGCTCTGTGGCGCTTACTGGAGGTACCTAGTGGCCTAGTTCAAGGGGACTTAATCTCCCAACTTAAAACGGCTACAGGGCGTGTTTACACAGTGGGGAAGGGAGGGGACGGGGCATGAGGTGACGTGTTCAAACACGCCCTGTGGTGCGTTTTAAGAGGTAGTTTTAATCCCCTGCCCTATTATATACTAGGGGCTTACAGAGGAGGTCATGCTAATCACAGGGGGACCCCAACACATAGTGTGCCCTAGTGTATGTAGGTGTTTTCACTGTATTCTGAGTGTCTTTTAACATAGCACTGGCTCTAGGACTGGTTAGTCAGACTCAGTTACCACCAGTATCCGTCTGAAAAAGTTGAGGGTACAGGATGATTTTGCAACAAGGCTTGTTTCTGCTCTTCTGTTTGTTCTTTCTGCACGTTACACTTCTTCCTGCACTTTTCTTCATCTTTGAGGACTTCTGTTGCTTCTTTCTGCATTTCTTTTTTTTCTTTCTGTGCGTTTTTCCTTCTTTCTTCACATGTCCTATCTCTGTAGGCATAGCTAGAAATTAGCATTTAAAAAAACATTTGAAATTCACTGAAAAAAACATAGGTTTCAGGCACGTTATAGCTAGGAATTAGCATTTAAAAAACCTTAGAAATTCACGGAAAAAACCATAGGTTTCAGGGGCGTTATAGTTAGCTGGACTTTTCACTCGTACAAAACCATAGAAATTCCCCCGTTATAGTTAGTTCAGCTAACTATAACTCGCGCGCCCGCAATGCACTGCTGATGATGTCACATATTACATCACTCATGACATGGTCAGTGACATCACTCATGACATCACTGATGACATCACTGATGACATCATCCTTGTGATAGAGCGGCAGACCTCCTCTCCCCCTAATATAACCTTTGATACACACATTCAAAAATAGAAATTAAAATTTTCAAAACAATGGACATACCAATACCAGTTACAACAACATATTCAGTAATTGTAAGATCCACATCCACATCCACTCATTCACCACAGTCCTATACAGTCACTCATACATGTACTCACTCATCATATGTACTCATACACCTATTCATCCTGTTACACAACACCACTCATCCATAAAGTTACTCACACACATAGTCACTCATGCTAATAAAGAATCAAACATCTGTTTACCTGCATTTAGTTATACACACACCACCACACTTACTTCTACAGAAACTTACACATACTTAGTGTTTTTAACAATCACTTATAGAAACACATACTTATTCATACAGGAACTCTTTCAATCTCTCACTCTCACATATTCTCACTTATATACACCAATAGTCACATATACTAGTTTAAAACATGTGTAGTTACTCATAGAGACACTATTGAGACAGTCATTCACTCACTAACACACCCATGCACACACTCATCCACCAATACAGTCCTGCATACATGCTGTCTTCAACACATACAAACAGTGAGTCACTCATTCATGCACCTATGCACTAGGTAATACCCCCCACCGAACCATACTCAAAAAACCAACTAATAACCTATATAGACACTCATGTAGCTACTCACCAACCCATGCAGCCACTTATACACAAAGTGAGAGACTGATACAGATATTTACATATTTAAACATTACTCACTAAGCCATGTATTCACTAAGATACACTTAATCAGTCAGTTATACAATCAATTTTTCAAAAACAAATCATCCATTTATTCTTCCATCGACCTTGAGATATACATATAAAAAACATATGTAATTTTCAGAAAAACACACATTCACTGGATGATGTCATCAGTGATGTCATGAGTGATGTCATTTGAGATGTCATCAGTGATGTCATGAGTGATGTCACCGAATATGTCATGAGTGATGTAATATGTGACGTCATCAGCAGTGCATTGCGGGCGCACGAGTTATAGTTAGCTGAACTAACTATAACGGGGGAATTTCTATGGTTTTGTACGAGTGAAAAGTCCAGCTAACTATAACGCCCCTGAAACCTATGGTTTTTTCAGTGAATATATATATATATATATATATATATAACCTACTGGCGGTCGCCAGTAGGTAGTTATAGTTAGGACCACGTTTCCATAGGAAATCCGCAACATTCTATTTTGAATAACTTTGGTGCCGGTCGACGAATCCTCGCGAATATTTCAAAATAGGTGGGGCGCTACGCTCCGCTCCTACCCTGAAAGTCTCGGGGGGATTCGTCAAGCGGGGGCTGAGATAAAAGGGGGGTCCCAAAACGCGTTTTTCCCATGCATTTTTCCATAGGACCTTTAGACACAGCTACAGCCCGAACGGCTGAACAGAATTACTAGAAATTTGGCAGAGAGGTAGTCCTCAGGTCAAGGAAGTGCCTTTTGTAGGTTTGGTGTAAATCTGTTCAGTAGATTCTGAGAAAATAGCCTTTAAATCAATATATATATCTGAGCCAGCTTACGGTACGCTTACCGTACGCGTACGGTGGCGTGCGCGAGCGCGATTCTGATTGGCTCTTAGATCTTAGTAAACATTCGAATCGGCCGAAACCAGGAAGCGGCGGCCGCCATTTTCTCTCTCGCACTGAGAGTGTGGATTAAAATACAAAGCACAAAAACATGTAAAGGGGCTGTTTGGACAGCTCCAAAACACCTAGCCATGTTGAGGGAGTCCCCAAAGATCCCCCAAGGCCAAAAACGGAATTTTAATTTTTTCGCTAATTTCGCCGATTACGCTTACCGTACGCGTACGGTAAAAAAATATTAAAAAAAAAAATTATCCACACTCTCCCCACCCCGTGTGCAAATGGTGTCCGAAGGGCACCATTTGTGCATGGCTTATAAGAGGTGTGAAAAATTTAAATATTAACTTTCAAAACGAAGTGCATCATATGTCCTCCATGTGCGCACGGTGCGCGAAGCGCATCGTGCGTACATGGCCCATCTAGCGTAACGTGGGCACGCGGTGCGCGTAGCGCACCGCGTGCCCACCGTGCGTGCACGGCACTAACTGCGTAAAGTGGGCGCGCGGTGCGCAAAGCGCACCGCGTGCTCACTGTGCGCGCACGGTGCGTGAAGCGCATCGTGCGCGCACGGAACGAACTGCGTTAAGTGGGCGCGCACGCCACGAATGGCGTAAAGTAACTTAGCATTTAAAAAAACGTACAAATTCACTGAAAAAACCATAGGTTTCACACACGTTATAGTTAGGAATTAGCATTTAAAAAACCTTGCAAATTCACTGAAAAAACCATAGGTTTCACACATGTTAAAGTTAGCGGAAATTTTACTGATAAAAAACCAATGAAATTCCCCCGTTATAGTTAGTGCAGGCCACTATAACTCACGCGACCGCAATCTTCTGCTGATGACATATGTGTCTTTATGAAAAAAAAATATTTGTAATATATGTATAGCTAAAAATGTATGGAAGAAGACATGGGCAAATAAGTGTCTAAATACAGTATTAGCATCAGCAGAGGATTGCGGTCGCGTGAGTTATAGTTGCCTGCACTAACTATAACGGGGGAATTTCATTCGTTTTTTTATCAGTAAAATTTCCGCTAACTATAACATGTGTGAAACCTATAGTTTTTTCAGTGAATATATATATATATATATGTATGTATACAGGTAGTGATTAAAAAAATATCTTAAAAGACATAAAAGTAGAAAAAGTAAGTATTGCCCATACCTATTTTGGACAATGTGCAATTTTGGGTGTACGTTACTACTCTTACTACCAGTATATAGAGGTACAACTGCAACAAGGTAATTACATGACTCCCTCTACACTGTGAAGGCAATTATTAAATGTATTTTTACTATATCGACACATGCACCAATACATAGAATTATAATTTTGAATTAAATCATTATTTTAATTATTGGTTAATTTAAAGAAAACTTTAAAACCTATCTTATTCAAACTTTTTAGCTTTTTTTTTTATTATTAACTCTAATTACAACCATAATTGAATTGTGCACTAAATTAAATAAAATGCAATTCAGTAAATATCCATTGCTGGAATAAGTAAATACTGTATGTTCAATTAATTTAAAGCCTTGATACTTATGTAATTTTAATTACATTGTTATTTTAAATCAAATTAAATGAATAACTATGATCTAAGGCTCTCTTATCTTAAACTAATCCAAAAGCCACATGTACCTAATTCCTTTATTCTATAATAAGTGTTACATTAAATAATTATCATTAACCCCTAATTTAAATTAAACTCATTTAAACCTAGTTAAATACAAGAAGTAAAAATATGCTGCTTCTTAATTAACCATAACCATTAAATACGTTTAATGTAATTAATTGTGTATTATTAATACCATTAGTTGCATTATATTAAGGGGATATATTAGCTTTACATATTTTAACATTGCTTCTAAGTATTTTTTTCTGTGAAGTAAGTTAAATGAATAAGTAACATTAATTTTATTTAAATTAGTTTACCTCGATTTTATTTAATTAATGTTACACTTTAATTGCATTTAGTAGAAATTAAAGTAATTCTCAACCTTTTATTCAACTTACAATTAAAGTAAATTAACTTTTCTTGATTATCCTTATTACACTTACCAAGATCAATGTATTGGCAGTCGTTATTGTGACCAATGGAGCTAGTGTGCTTGACATAGTGGGTCATGCTTTTTAAAAGTTGACTTTCTTCCACAAATATATCGCTTTCAGTATGTGGACTTTAGACTTGTGGCAAGAAAAGTGACCAGGATTGGACCTCAATTAGGAGTAATAGTAGTAGTAGAAAATATTCATTTCAAAGACATACTTCTTATAGACATATATATATACACAGCTTCATCTTTAGAAAAAGCAAAAATACAATAATACATTCCATTTCTACATAATTAGTAGGCTTCCCTTAACTCAAGGATCAAGAAAGTAGGACATAGTGGAAAAGTTAATAGGGGTAAAGGAACATGTTTGTTCTCTACATTTGCTACCCTCAGTCCCTTAGCAGCTACAAGTAGGTGATAAATGTGATAAATGTGTTACAACAGGTCAAACCTGAAGTGCCATAGCGAAGTCAAAGGGCTTGTGATACTACAATACTCTTATCATTTTGGCAAACAGACAGCAATGGGACAAGGTCCATGCATGCTATAGAGAGACAGCAAGTACTTGCAAGATTTATATCGCCATGCTTTGCAAGTGCCTTAATGTTTGGTAGTTAGAACACTAAAGTAAAATATGTTTGCAATTCTATAGGTTGTTCTGAGACTGTAAACTAACACACCAGCAAATAAGATTTCTCCACAACCAGAATTTTATATACATAAAATATATGTAAAAAGGAAAAACTATGACATCAAGTTTTACCCCCACTCCTAAACTGGCATTTAACTGCCTTATTACTAAAAGACCTACAGCCTCAACCCCTAATTTGTGAACAGGGAAAGTGTCCTTCCCACAGTGTCATTGTCCATGTCACTTTTTTTTAAATTGTTTTAGCTAATAAAGCCGATAACAGTTTTGTCCATACAAAAATAAAATATGTAACCGTTTATAATATTTCTCAAATTTAAAAACTGTGTTACTTATTACATTAAAATTATTGTTGGCACAACAGGGTCTGCTACTGGGGAAGTAAGAAGGATACAAATAGTGTTTATGGACCTCTTTGACTCTAGTGCCTGAGCAGAAAAATGAGCATAGACAAAGTGCTTTTATGCAGGCAAATGTTTAGTCTACAGGATTAAAGTTATTGCAAGAAGCCGTAAGACTTCTAGATCTAATGAACGCAAATTAATTGCTATGTTGATCCAATTATCCCAGAATAGACCCTTCCCCTCACGACACCCCCAGTGTGCAAAGGACCCCTTGACCTAAAGTGCGTAACTGGAAAAAGCAATGTATTGCTTCCTATTGTGTAGACAGGACTTTTGCACGAAAGCTAGCACCCCGGTGTACAAGGGATCCCTTGGTCTAAAGTGCATAAATAGCGGTTGTGGCAGAGACAAAAGTGTTTCATAAAGTGCAGGAAGAAAGCTCTCACCAAGGCTAGCACTCTGGCATGTGGGGTCTGAGAAAACATGTGCTAAATCTCTCTGCCAATAAGGTGCATTAGTGAACGTAAGGGGATTAGGAGGAAAGAAGTATTTTAAAACCCATCCCAAGCCAGCGTGATTTGGGGAAACAAGAGCAGTAAAGGGCACAGATAGCATGGCAGAAGCATAAAGCATTCTATTACATGGCTGCCTGCTCAAATACAAATCTGGGTGACAAATTCCCCCTCTCCCACTGACATTGTCTTAATTAGTCCAGGTGTATCTTAGCCACAGTGTTGTCACGATCCATGTTTTATTTGTATCAGCTTTTGGATAGGATTAAAGTGACAAGGCTCATAGGTTCGTGGTTGGAGCTGGTCTCTGAGTTGCATAACAAATTTCCCGCATCTCAATAAGGATTTTGCTCCAGATTGAGAAAAACATAACGATGATGCCTCCAGGCAGGTGCAAACCCCCTGGGTCAGGTAGAGTGGCTTCAGCAGAAACGTCTTGGAGGCATCCAGTATGGACAAGAGCACAGAACCTGCAGCCAAGTTTCATGCCTAGAGTTACATAGCCTACACATGCCTCTCTTACCTTGATGGGCAGGGCCAGACTGGGAACCAAACCAGCCTTGGCAAAGTGCTTGTCTGCCCCCCCGGGGTGTTGGGGGTGCGGACGGGCTGTGTGCCAAGGCCAGTTTTGGATGCTTTTGTTACAGGGGTCGAAATTGCAGTAATCTTACAAAAACGGCCCTGTAACAAAAACAGCACCTCAGGGGCCCAAAACAAGCCCCCACCAAGGCGGCCCACCAGGGAAAAGCCTGGTACCCGCTACGGCCAGTCCGGCCTTGTTGATGGGCCCATACTGGATTCAATTTAGTCACTGGTAGGGCTAGTAGACCCATATACAGGATATCTCTGGGCGTATGTCCATTGATGGCTTCTGATAAGTATGGCTGTGGCTTATGGCTGTGGCTTCCCTACCAGGTACAAGTTGTTCAAGGAAAGTAGGATAGCTGAGGTCTTTAGGAGGGATATATTTGTTTATTATTTATTTATAATTTTTATATAGAACTAGCTAGACCAGAAGGTATCAGAGCGCTTTACATATAATAAGAAGTCATATGAATGAAGTACATGCAGAAATGCATACAAAGAAAGTCATTTGGCAGCCAGTGTAGTTACAGTATGCAGACATGGGAAACAGCATGAGCTAAAAAAGACATAGTGGACCACTGAAACAATAAATTTACCTCTGGACCTGGTCAAGTCAGAATCTGCATGAGGTTAGGGCAGCAACTCAATTAGGGTGTGAGTTATAGTATTTGTTGTGTAGTAGGTGTTTAAGGTCTCGTTTGAAGCAGGAAAAGGAGGGGTTGCAGCGCAGGTCTCTCAGGGGAGAGTTCCAGATCATGGGGGCATTTCCAGAAAAAGAGCGTGTCTGGATGGATTTCTTTTTTAGTTTGGGAGGTATCAGAAGAAGTGTGTTGGAGGTTCTTAGAGATCTGTCTCTTCCAGCTTTCGAAAGTTTGTTTTCCAGATAATTAGGGTTATGTGTGTGAAGGGCTTTATGGGTGATACAACCAGTCTTGTAGAAACATCTTCCTTAGATTGGGAGCCAGTTGAGGCTCTTGAGGGCCGGTGTGATGTGCTCAAATCGTTTGCAACCTTTTAGTAGGTGGGCTGCCATGTTGAGAACTGAACTTAAGGGGGCAAAGTGAGTTTTCGGAGTTCCTGTGAGGATAGCGTTACCATAATCCAGTTTTGATAGGACTAGTGATTGCATTACCGTCTTAAAATCTCCAGGGGGAATGAAAGGTTGGACAATCTTGAGATGTTTTACCGTACAGAGTGCTCCTTTGGCTGAGTTGTTGATGTGGTCCTTGAATTACATGTTTTGGTCCAGGGTGATGACCAAAGCGTCCAAATTCTTGAGCCAGACTTGGATTGGTAGAGGGTTGTTTTTTGGGGAGAAAAGAAGTACTTCAGTTTTGTTGGGTGCTCAAGTTTAGAGGGTTGTTTTTGGGGGAGTAAAGAAGTAGTTCGGTTTTGTTGGGTGCTCAACTTTAAGTGGTTGATATTAAGCCAAGCTTGTATCTTGATTAGTGTGGCATTCAGTTTTAGGATGTCACTGGGTGACTTAGTTTTGTAATAGAGTTGGGTGTCATCGGTGTATAGATGATATTTGACCCCTGCTTCTTTCAGGATAACAGTAAGGGGTTCCATGAAGAGATTAAACATTGGTGTGGATAGAGTTGAGCCTTGGGGTACACCCAGATGAAGTAGTGTAGGATTCGAGAGGCACTTGTCGATTTTTAATTGTTGCGAGTGATGTTACATGTACGGAGTGAACCATCTTAAGACTTTGCCATTGATACCAGTGCGGTTCTTTAGTGTCTCCAGTAATGCTGGATGATGGCCGGTATCGAAAGCTGCAGACAAGTCAAGAAGTATTAGAAGGCAAGCATCACCTTCGTCAACATCGGAGCAGAGTGCGAGGTCCGGATCCATCAAGCATCACTGTCCTGCTTCGGTACAGACCTAGGGACCCAGAGGCATTGATAGTGGGGATTCTACACACGGTCATCAGCCACGGTGAGCACACAACCACAGGACCACGCTTGATGAGGGTGGGCAGGGCGACCGACAAACGGTGAGCCATCCGCCATGCTGAACTCAACGAATCGCACTGAAGACCTGATCGCCCCCAGCACGGTGTAAGAACACGATGACTTCACTACCCTTGCGGCAGGCCCCGGACCTGGGGCTCAGGCGAAACTCAGCACTGTATCCGGGCTAGTTCCTGGCCATAAACACCCCCCCAGCAAGACTGTGACCAGGGGCTAGGGTGAGGAGGAGAAACAAGGAGGAGGTTTCCCGGAGGTCTTGGAAATCTCCCCGATCGTTGGGTAGACCTGATGTATTGGTCACCCCCAGCTGGTGGGGAGGGTACGACTGTGGGATGTCTGTGGCAGCATTCGGCCCTGTCTCCCTGGCGTCTCCTTGCCAGCTCCATGCCGCGACCCCCCTTCCTTCAAGTCTGTGACCTGGATCAAGACGGCCTCCTAAACCTCCCCTCGTCAACAGATGGCTCCCAGCTAATGTGAGCACGCACACAGATTCTCCGGGAGGCTATACAGCGAGAAGCCGCCCAATACGCGGACGTGCTCGGGACCGGAGCGTCATATGTTCTGGGCAGTGCACAGGTTTGGTGCCTCTCTCACCCCTCTAGCGATCGACCCAGAGCAACGATAGAAGCGGACTGGGGTGGAGGCAGAGGCTAACCCATGATCTGGAGTGATAACGTGGACAACCCATCTCCAAAGGATACGGCGGGACCCAATACTCAGGTGGGTTAATACGCCCGATATAAATGCAGACAGGACTGCAGTCACTGCACATGCTACGTGGAACATTTGTACGCTGGGATTGATCATGGGGCCCCTGCAGGACTCCTAACCCTCATTCCTATGATTGAGGACTGCAGTATATGTCTATCACCGATCTTACTTTGCACACGCAAGTCACATTGCAGTCCACTTTGCACAATAGGAGGAGCACATCGAGATGTTCATGACTTTGGGGGGGTGTTGGTTTGCCACAGACTGTTGGGCAAAAGCGGGGAAACCCATTTCAGAATCACATTCCCATAGGTCGGGCTATGATCACCAGCTGCCTCTACACACTACTCAAAATGGCAGCAATAGCTATAAACAGGGATAAAGGACTATTGACTCATAGATTTATTTAGAAAGAAACATAGGACTTCACCATATTATTCACTACTTGGAAAATAAAGAAAGGACCAATTACCACTGTGTAAAAAACACAGAAACAGGACTACACCCCAAGAGGACCACTTAATAGAAAGCAAAAGAGGACTACATCGCAGGAATAGGTCTAGTTAGTAAACAGGGCGGCCATCTTGGACCAACGCTATCTAAATGGGTTGGCCCCCGAAGAACACAGACAACATCCTCAGCTCCTAACCCAACAATCGCAAAGGTGAGAGTTCCACCTGTCAGACCTAGCGCCACCTCTTCCCCTTACGGCAAATCACTGCATGTACTCCAACGACCCTTCTCTTCCCCCTCTTACAAGCGTCAACCCCACTATGAAGTGCACTGGTCTCCACACCTATTCCATTAATTATCCCCCCAACCTTACAAAAAAAGCAGCTAAAGGATTTGAACACAATATTCTAAAATCTCACCCTGAAACCCCAATTTCTTATCCCTACTTCTCAATTAACAAAGGCCATATTACTAATGACATCATCTTCTACATTAAAAGAAAAGCTCAATGGAGAAAAGCCTTTCTCTCCCTATTCACAGTCGCCTCCACGAGGAAAACAGCACACAGACTTATGCTATCTATCATCCCCTCCCCAATCTATAATGCAGCAGCTACAATCACTATCTATCATAATGGGATCATCCTCATGCAATCATCGGACTGCAACCTAAATCTTCTGGATAACATCTTTCCTCTCATCAAGGAAAAAGTTATAAGACCCCATCCCGCCTCCCCAGCTAATCACATTCACAATCACAGCTCACTCACTAACTCCTGGTCAGATTCCCCATTAAGTCATTGTCCACAGTTGTCCCGTCCTACACATACACCCTCCCCAGACCTAACCGTCACCCGGGGAAACAACACATATCTCCCCAAGCCCTACTCGCACCCCAACACCACCATTACCCCCACGGTTACACTTACACTCACACCCCTACCTCCTCTCACCCTGCCTTACCACCCCCCGTCGCCCCACACCACTTCTCTCTCTGTCCCACTCACACCCCTTATCCAATCCCCCTTGCATCCTCAGGGTGCCACACATCTCCCGTACTCTTACTTCTCCCCTAATAACACTAATATTCACACTGTCCCAATCAAACCTGACACCCCTACCGCCCCTCATCCCTCCGTCCCAACCATCCCTTCTGCCCTCACATCTACCACCACAGTCCACAAGGATCCTGATGGTTACTCCCCCTCAAACTACATATGGTTCAACCACACCTCCCTCACCCATCATTCCATCCATTAAATATGGCAATTCTCACTCCAGACCCCAGACTAAATGAGATATGACTATCACTGCAACAAGTCAAAGCGGACATCCAAGCTCTACACGATCTTATTCTTCAGCAACCTAAGTTTGCACGCCCTGAACCAGACTCTAGAACATACCCACACATAAAAAATGTGAAACTCATACAACAACTACACGTAAGCTCCCAGAATCATGAGCCCCCAAGATGGAGTACAGTGCCTTACCCCAATACCCGTCCAGTCAGGATGAAAAACCCTCTATCACCTAAAGACGTAAGCTCCCTACTCCGTTCTTATGAGCTTCCGTATCTCCCACCTAATTCTGAGCACCCAGATAACGTATGTATACAGTCCCTAATCCAGTCTATCCCTATCAACACCTACAGAGCTACTAGACACAATTCCAGAGGCATAGTTGAAAACAACCTCACGCGAAACCCCCTCACACTTGAACCCATCAAAGATCCCAACAAGACGCGTCTAAAATGTATACTCCTAAACTGTAGGTCAGCATCTAGACATGCAACCGATATAGCTGACCTTATACTCGCTAATGAACCTGACATAATAATCCTGACAGAAACATGGCTAAATGAATCATCTACACCCATCCTGGACATACGAGTACCCCCAAATTATGACATCACTAGACTAGACAGAATTGATAGGCCAGGTGGTGAGATCGCTTGCATACATCAGAGCAATGTAACAGTGACCAGCTCCAACGCCCCTGCACCATCCTCCTGTGAATATCTTTGTTTAAACATCGCTAGTAATAACAAATCAATATGCTCACTACACACTTTCAACCACACTCCAGGTGATAACCTCACCTTCATAGAACACCTCATGGATATTCTAGCTACAAATGATGGTCAATAAAATATTCAAATATTCCTGGATGACTTCAACCTACATTGGGATGACCAGAACGACCCAAGGGTCAACAGACTCAAAGCTTTCCTCTCAGACCTTAACCGTAGCCAAATCTGTAATAGCCCCACACACGACAAAGGCTCAACCCTCGACCTAGTAGTCTCCAAAGTTGACTCCACTCAGCTTGAATCGATCCTTCCTTGTGACTGGTATGACATTTACATCATTACATTCTACGTCATGGAATCAGGTAAACTACTCTCTGCGCAACCCCCGAGAACGAAAATCTGGAAGAGGAATCTAAAAAAACATTGGTTCAGACCTACTCTCAACCTCTAATCCTAATATCCTGCTGCCCCCTGAAAACATAGCTGATGTACAAGGTCTGACCATTACTTCCACTCCATGAACAGGTTATTAGACAAAATAGCTCCTTTACAATTGAAATTAGTCACCACAAAAGACTCAAAACCCTGGTATGATGGCAGGCTAAACGAAGACAGACGATCATTAAGATTATTAGAACAGCGATGGAGGTTTGCGCAATCCTCTGACCACCTCAAGCTATTAAGAACCATGAGAAACTCCTACTTTAGAAAAATCAGACGATCTAAAGCCGACTTCTTCAGTAATCAACTAGACCAAGCCAAGAACCATCCCAAAAAGCTATTTGAACCAATCAATGCCCAAACCAAGGGTGTACCCACCCACTCCAAGGCTTTCCCCGACACCCTACCCAATTGCGAGGAATTTGCCTCCTTTTTCACTATGAAGTCAGAAACCATAAAAAACGACTTTCTCAATGACCTTTTGTCACTTATTGACAGGCAGAAGAACACCTCACTGCCCCCGACAGGTGTCCCACTCAAATGCTCGGAAAAATTCAGCTTTAAAAACAATGCATCCTGGTCCTCCTTCTCCACTTACAGTGAAGATGCTATACTAAAAACACTAACTGCGTTGAATCCCTCCAGTCACTTCACAGACCCTCTTCCCGGTAACTACTTAAAAGACTTCATTCCACTGTTACTACCTCTCTGGACCAAGATTATAAATACCTCCCTGAGGTCCCTGAAATCATGTAAACAGGTCAGGTATCCCCTATCCTAAAGAAACCAACGGCCGACCCATCGGATTTAAATAACTATCGCCCAATATCCAACATCCCCACTCTAGCCAAGCTCTTGAAAAAATGTGTTCACACGCAGCTTAGCAACCACATTGAACAATTAATCAGGCTTCCTTGCAGGTCACAGTACGGAATCATCCATGACCCACGTAATGGACGACGCACTAAAAATCCTTGACCAAAACAAATCCTGTTTATTAATCTTACTTGACCTGTCATCAGCATTTGACACCATCAAATACAACAACCTGCTAGAGCTCCTGAAATACAGAATGGGATTATGTGGGTCTGTGCTTACTTGGTTTACCTCTTTCCTCCAAAATAGATCTCAAAGATTCAAGGCCAATCAATCCTTATCCAACCCTGTCCCAGACACGTTAGGAGTACCACAGGGTTCTTCCCTTCCACCCACACTTTTCAACCTTTTCATGGAACCAGTCACCAAACTGCTCTGTCTCTCCAATGTTCACTTTCACATGTACGCAGATGACACCCAACTCTACATAAAGATCCGCTCACTTGAGGACATCAAATCTCTCAACTCGACGCTACAAAAAATTCAAACATGGCTGGCCGAAAACCATTTGAAACTAAACTCCCTCAAAACTGAATTCCTCCTAATCGCCCCCCCAATCAATCGTCCATCATCCTAGACTGGATGAAACACCTAAAATCACTCAAAGGGCAACCTCTCATTGTCGACTCAGCCAAACCGCTGGGAGTGACGCTGGACAGAAACCTGAAGATGCAGAAACATATCAGCACCTCTACAAAAGGAGCACATTTCCACATGAACACCCTGAGAAGACTGAAACCCTTCCTGCCAGCAAATGACTTCAAACAGGCAGCTCAAGCCTTAGTAATCCCAAGAGTGGAATTTGGGGTTGTAGCCCTATGGGGCCTCCCCAGATCGACGATGGCCCCGCTAAGCCTCAATCAGCTCAGCTGCTAGACTAATCACAGGCTCAAAACGAAACTGTCACATCTCTCCAGACCTTAGAGCCCTCAACTGGCTACCATTCGAGGATAGAATTAATCTGAAAATCGCTTGTATGACGCACAAGGCCTTACATCACAATACTCCGAGTTATGTAGCTCAGAAACTGGTACTCTCTTGTGGTAATAGAGCCTCCAGGAGCTCCAGGAATCTTCTACTAAAAAACAACGATTTGTCAAGAAGAAAAATGACTGGATCTGGAATGCTTTGCCCAGAGAAACAAGACTGAACCCTTCAACTGCCTCATTCAAAAAAGAAATAAAATCGATTCTCATTCTAATTACTAGTTTGTATTAGTAATCACTTTGTATCTGAATCAACTATATTTTTATTTCTCTCTACTTGTTCCCATATCCAACATCTGCCCTGTAAAGCACTCTGATACCCGCAAGGGTCTTGCTCACACTATATAAAAGCTACAAATAAATAAATTAATTAATAAATAAGGATCTGCGGATGTTATCAGAGATATTGAACATCAAAGTTTCAGTGCTACAGCCTTTCCTGAACCCAAATTGGATAGTCTCATGGAGGTTGAATACTTCTATATGTTGATTAACTTGTTTTAGGATGCACTTCTCTAATGTTTTAGCTAGAAAGGGAAGGTTGGTGATAGGTCTGAGGTAATTGAGGTCATTAGGGTTGGACCCTGGTTTTTGAGTATGGGTGTGATTTGGCCAAGTAGTAGTGAGTCAGGAACACTGCCTGAGGAGAGAGATCAGTTGATTTTATCCCAGAATGGGGTAATGATATATTTGGGGTGTTTACTATTGTGGATGGGAGAGCATCTGTAGTGTGGGATGTAGGCTTCAAGTTCACAATGATTTTGAAGACTTCAATTTCTGTCATGAGTTTAAATTCTCACCAATTCGCTTTGTTTTTCAGATGAAGGAGATCCAAGTTGAAATTAGTTTTTTTCGAGGCCAAACAGACCTTGGTTACGTCTAGAAGAGGGGCTGCCATAAAGGGGAGAGAGGCAGCGTGGAAGGTTGGTAGGGATGTCGGATTAGTGACATGGATGAGGGATTGGTCAATTTTTGAAATTTTATCAGTGAGGAAGTTGGCAATTTCTTCACAGTGGTCCTTGGTGGCTTTCGTTTCGTGGAGGAGAAAATTGGTAGTTTGCCATTTAATAATGTTGGAAAGCTCCCTGGGTCTATTCTTCGTGCAGTCAAGTTGGTTGTAAAAAAAGGTGCTTTTTCTCCATAGATGTGTTTCTTATAGGAGAGATGTGCCATTCTTAGGAGTGAGAGGTGCCCTGTGGAGGGGTTTTGTCTCCATAACCTTTCTAATTGCCTGAGTAATCTCCTCTTGTTGTTAAGATCTGAGTTGAACCAGGATTTAGATTGGATAGTTCTAGATTGTTTAACCCTTTAACCGCAGCGTAAAATCCGCCGCGGTGCAGGCGTTTCCGTGCGCGGGTGGGCCCGCGTCGGCCAACAGACGTGCACAGCACTACGGAGGTAGTGCTCGCGATGGCCGTTGGCCGATGCACGCAGAGAACGGGTTAAGTTTGAGTGGTGCCACTTGGTCAAGAACAGCAGATACCACAGTGTTATAGTGGGAGGTGAAGTCATCCACTATGTGAGTGGCAGGATATTACTGTAGTTTGGAATCGATCCTGTTCTCCTGTTCGATTATAGGGATTTGCTTGAGGTTCCTAGCCCAATGCTTAGGATGATGGGGTTAGATGGGATCTGAAGTGGATCTCTAAATTAAACAGTATAAGATGGTGGTCAGACCAGTCAATAGGAGTGATGGATTGAAGTGAGGCAAGATCATTTTGGTTGATAATCACATCAAGACAGTGGTGTCTACAGAGTTGTTCCAGTTAATGTTGAAGTCGCCCAAGAACACGTCATTTGAGTCGGTTAAGGAGAACCGTTAATAGGTCAGTTATTTCATCTAAGAAGAGGGTGCTATCACCAGGAGGGTTGTAGATGGTGTGGAGTTTGGTATGGGAGGTGCCTTAGGCAGTGAGTTATACTCTGAGGTATTTAAAAGTAGAATATTTTGAGGTCTTTAAGGAGGAAAGATGGATTCCATCTTTGTGAATGATTGCTATTCCGCCTCCTTTTCTCTTATGTCTCTCCTGTCTAATGATGGAGTATCCAGGAGGAGCTAACATGTTAAGTATGGGTGCTGAGTGAAGAAATCAAAACCTTCTCAGGGGTTTCACTGATACACCTGGTCCTGTTAAACCAACAGCAAAGAAGAGATTGGCACACAAGCTGTAATATAAAAGACATCTTTTTTATTAACCTCAGAAGAGGGAGATTGTGTCACAACAGTAATCTCAAGTCACTTATATACCCACACAGGGGCTCAAAAGAAGGTGGTACAAGTACACATGAGAAGAGTTACACACATAGATGGTCATACGGTAAATGCACAGTCAACAAGCAGGAGGAGTAATAAGTTGCTGACATCTGTTAGAACAGCCTGACAGTTCTATACTAGGAGCAGGTGCATTCTAGTAGCTAGGCCCTTCTGAGCATGTGCAAGGCTCTGGAAGAGGGAGACAGCAAATGGCCAGCACATAGCTAACTAAAACGGCTACCAAGTACAAATTGGCTTTCAGCTCATGCTAACAGATCCCCGTAATCTTTAACAGATGGTCCTTTTAGCATAAGCTAAAGGCATTCCTATGATCCAGTAGGAACACAGAAAATATTTGCACATTCATTTTCATAAATTTATCAATATCCTAATTCATTGCTAGGTGGGCATTTCTCATTCTAAATATTGTTAAGCAGGTATATATAAGGTATTTATTTATTTATAGCATTTGAAGAGCGCTCTGCAACCCTACGGGCATCCTGGCGCTAGGTACATACAGCTGAGGACCTGTTGAGCAGAAGGAAGCAGTGGACAGATACTGATCAGTTAGGTTTTTGAGCTTTTTGAGCAGAAATTTTGGGAACATTTTTATGGGAAGATTTTTTTGGGAAGAGCCATGTCTTCACCTTTTTTCGAAAGGCCAACAGTTCATTTGTTTTTCTGATGTCAGTGGGGAGATTATTCCACAGGTGCGCTGCGGCAATACTGAAGGCTCTTCCCCCACACGTCACTTTCTTGATTCTGGGAATACTGATGAGATTTAGGGAAGAGGATCGGAGAGGCCGGGTCGGCTCATCCCAATTGAACTTGTTTTGAAGTGGTCGAGGGCCTAGCCCATGGACTGCCTTAAAGACAGTACATAAGGATTTAAAACAGATCCTCTGATGTATGGGCAACCAATGAAGGTCGGCCAGGGCGGAAGTAGTGGAAGATCATCGCTCCCAGGAGAGTGCCAGTTTGGCTGCAGCCGCTTGGATACTTTGAAGTCTGGAAATAAGATAGGCAGGGGATTCCAGCAGAAGAGCATTGCAGTAATCCAAACGGCTGAGGATGGTACTCCTAACTATGTTGGCTCTAGTCTGTGGGGGCAAGAGAGGTAGCAGTTTTCGCAGTCCACGCAGCAGGGCAAGACAGCAGCTAACCTGCTTGTTGACGTTAGTCTCAAGGCTCAGAGTATTACTAATAATGACTCCGAGATTCCTTGCTGAGTTCACGGGGATAGGCGAATCTCCTAGCAGCTGAGGCCAGAAATCTGTAGGTAGGTTTGTAGGGATTCTTCCTACTGCACAATGCAGTATTTCAGTTTTATCACTGTTAAATTGTAGTGAATTCTGGTTCAGCCAGAGTGACATTTGCAGCATGCAGGTATGGAAAGTCTCCAGTGAATTTGCCTGGGCTCCATCAAGAGAGATCGTCAACTGGGTATCATCAGCGTAATTTATTACGCTGATGCCGTGACTTTTTATGATCCTCAACAGGGGTTGCATATAAATGTTAAACAGTATGGGGCTGATAGCATGCGGAACTTTAGTGAATTCTGATTGATATGGCGGGATAGCTACTGCCTGCCATCTATCCGTCAGGTAGGATCGGAACCAGTCAAGCACGATTCCTCCAACTCCGATGTTCTTCAGTCTTTTTAACAGGCTGACATGGTTCACCATATCGAAAGCGGCGGACAGGTCCAGCAGAATGAGAATTGCTGATTCGCCCCTGTCCGCCCTCATGCATAGGTCATCCATGACTGTCAGCAAGGCTGACTCAGTTCGATGAGCTGGTCTGAAACCAAATTGCTCCTCTTCCAAGATGACATTAGTTTCCAGGAAGAGGGCCAGAGATCTGCTGACCCAGCGCTCTATGATCTTTATCGGGTATGGTAAGAGTGGTATGGGTCGGTAGTTCTTTTGGCTGTTAGGGTCCAGATTTGGCTTCTTTAGTAACGGAGTCACAACCGCCAATTTCCAGTTTTTTGGTACGGAGCCTGTGAGGAGGGATTGATTACAGAGCTGATGCAAAACTGGGAAAATATCAGCCTCAAAATTCTTAGCCATTTTATGGGGAAGAGGGTCTAGAGGGGATCCTGATGACGTGTTGAGGGCTGTTCTGAGAAATTCCTGTTTAGAAGGGATCACAAAATTTTCCAAGCTAGCGTTTGGAGAGAAGCTCCTGGTAGATTCCACCAATTCACCTCTATTTGCTTGGTTGCTGTTGTACTGCGATGTAAAGGTGGGCTTATTGTCCTGCGATGTGAAGGTGGGCTTACTATTCATTCCTTCGATTATTTTATTGATTTTTTCTTGAAAGAATACTGCAAGGCCGTCACAAAGTTCTTGTGAGGGCTTGATTTGGCTGTCAGCACAAGCAGGATGAGAGAGCTCTCTAATAATCTTGAAGGTGTCGC
Source organism: Triturus cristatus (assembly GCF_964204655.1). Classification (NCBI taxonomy): domain Eukaryota; kingdom Metazoa; phylum Chordata; class Amphibia; order Caudata; family Salamandridae; genus Triturus; species Triturus cristatus. Next base: position 1,204,739,512 of record NC_140591.1, on the reverse strand, counting down.
GGGATTTATTAGGACTTTTGATAATAAGATCTGCGAAATAGTTAGTTTTAGCTATAGTAATTTCCTTCTTGTATTGTAGAATAGTGAGCCTCCATCGTTCTTTCTCCTGATCTGAATAGTTTTTCCTCCAGAGCTTCTCTGCCTTTTTGCAGATGTTTTTCAAATCCTTCAGTTTGTCCGTATACCAGGGAGCGGAGGGTTTACCCCTTCTCTTGATTATTTTCAGCGGTATGATATCGTCCAATTTCTTAGTTATCTCATTGCAAAATATAAGCAGGAGTACAAAGGGAACAAAGCATTGGGTCATCATTAACATACAGATAGCAGGAGAGAGTAATGACTATTATCACAAACAGAATTATTAACTTTCTAGTCCTAAGTAAATCCTAGAACCATCCAGTAAAAACATTTTCCAGGCTCCTATGCAGTTCAGTGACCATCCATTTCAATTTCAGAACAGCCAACAGCACATATCTAATAAAAACATTTTTACTAGACTTTTCCAGTGCTTCTTTTATGAGGGCTAGAGTATCAATCATTATCACTGCTCAGATGAACGTTTCTCTCGCAGAATAAAAATTATTCCTAATGCAAATATTAAAGCAGTCAGACATATTATTACAAAAATTATCCTGGATCCAGGGGACCAGGATGACCACACAGGGCCATGAGAATTAGGATGAAGAGCTGCAAAGGGCTGCTCCTCCTCAAAAATGGGACGACCAATGGGGTACATTTTTAACAAATAAGAAGAAGTCCTTGGGAAATTAAAGCCGCTGTACAACCAGCCAGAGGGGAGTCTTCTCCATGTGTCCGTTTGAGCCTCACAGGCAGGCTCTTGTTGTTCCCACTGTGGAGCTGCACAACTCGCAACTCAGGAATCACGGCCCAGTTTCAAGGGAAAAGTTTCTTCTTTCAGGATAGGGCAATCACCCACCAGGGCAAATGCTCTCAGCGATCCTGTCCAGTGTCTCAGGCAGTGCACCAGTTTTCTTCACTTCAATCTAACAGGCACCAGAGACACAGCGCCTGTACCCTGAACTCAAGTCCTTCCCTAACTCCTGAATTGCTCGGCTGGCACACTGCTCTTTCATTGGGGCCACACATTGCATCCAGTGTGCCCAGGTATCTCTTGACCAACAAAGGTGAAGACATTACAGCCAGCATTCAGGAGCGTAATGCTGAAGTACCTGAAGCAACCCTTGTTTCAAAGGGGGTCACCTCAAGCAATAACTTCCTTGCCGTTCTGGTCGGACTGTGACTCTCAGCTGGGCATCAAAAACTTGATCCTCCTTTCTGATTTGTGACCCCGTCTTTCGCCCAAGACAGTGGCAGGGGTACACACTTCACATCCCAGTGCTTCCAGCCTTCTACCTTCACTGAGGTCCTAGTTGCCAGCAATGCCTGTGCTGGTTACCTTCACCTTGACTTCAAGCTGGACTGGTGCTGACTCCCCAAGCTGGATCTGATGTCCGCGCCCCTCTGGCAATGGTTGTAAGGTAGCAAATATCTATTGGTGGACAGAACAAAAAGGTCTTTAGACAAGGCATGGAAATAATCTATCAACAGTGAGGATAGTCTCAGAATACTTCCTAGTCTTGAGACGCCCCATATATTAGCAAGGCCCCCAAGAACCACTTTCATCTATGTGAGAGTAAAAAAAACAACAGCCTGGACCTATTGGCAAGTACAAAAGGAACTCTTTGGTGAACTGACAAGAGTAATACGTCACCCAATCCCAAGCAGCCAAGGAAGTCTGTGTTCATTTACTAAATTCTGAGGAAAAGAGAAAAAACAATACAGACATACTCCAAATCCTTACATCTGTGTATTCCTATATTATTCATCTGAAGATCCTCAAGAAAAAAGGAAATGTTCTACACTTTTACTCATAGACTTTGCATTACTTGTACAAGACTGCAGACACTTCTAAAATGATTTCTCTTAATAAAAGCACCTACATTGTACGCTTAAGACCATACTCTCATGTTATAGGAGCAACAGGAAAATCTAAAATTGCTAATTTAAAAGGGATTCCTATTACATAAAGAACTAAAAACTTCAACATAATGGGTACATTTTCTCCAGCAGAACATATTGTGACAAACAAACTCCTATAAAACAATATTTTCCTCAAAAATGTTTACTAAGGATCACATGGGAATCTTCCCTGCATTCTACTTTTCACAATCGAAACTATGCAACATCAGCTCTAGTAAGGACTGTCAGTTTATTTACACAGACTAGTTAATAAAAACTAGCAATACCCTTGCAAAACTGTATGTAGCATGAGAATAACATAAACAATAATGCTGTTATCACCTGAGAATTTTAGAACAAAAACTACCCACATCTAGTTGCCCTTAAAGATCAAATAAGGGGACAGCAATCTAGACTACTCATCCTTTCATAATTTCATCAGACAGGATGGGCAGTAACATAGCAAATGTATTTATTCATTTTCTTAAAAGCTAACAATGTTTAAAACAGTATTACTGAATAGCCAATTAAATGTCTCATGGCTATTTCACAGACAGTTTAGACAGGGTAAAAAACAAGTGAGAAAAAGAGAGAGAAAACATACATTTGCCTACCCTTAATTTGTAGAGGAGCTAGGTTTCACTTCTGTCAACACTAACAACCCCTATTTGTAGCAACTGGGCATAAACAAAGTTATAGGAGGTAAATAGCACATTGGGCTAGCTAAAGAACATGAATAACCAACCACCAATTCCTTTAGCAAATGAACAAGTGTAACATGAGAGCGCATGAATTCAAACTAAATCCCATTGCTTCCTTAGCTCAGCCCTAAAAGCATTAGTGCTATATATATGGCAGAGCCATTTTCTTAATCAGAGCTCACATATACCATTATATTGGTTTTTGCTCATATCAGTGCACAAAAGCTTGCTTTTGCCCCAAAAAAAGTAAGCAAAACCTCTTTTTCTCTCCCAGCCCTGACATCTCGTCTTTCAAATGTCAAAATGTCAAAGCAAACCTTGCGCTGAGCCCTGCTAGGCTTCTAAATGTAGACCTTGACCTTTAACCCTTACAGCAGCTGTTGTCCATTTTGTGTGCAAGGCTTCCATGCTGTTCTCCCAATTCAAATTCACCCTGGAGACTGAGAGCTCCACAGCAAACCCACTCCATTCCTGTCTACCAGCAATTCAGAGGTAAGCTTAATAACTTCTACCAGTTTTTTGTACATATTTATATTTGTAAGCAGTGTGCTGAGTGCTTGTCTAGCAGTATAGATGTCAGCTATTCATTCTATACTTACATATGTGCATTTACTGGACCCTAAGGCAGTTTAAAAGCTGCTCTGATTGGAAGAACCTCATGTAAATAGTGAATTTTACCCAATTTCGACTTTGATGTTTGGGGCACTTAAGAATGAATATCCTACAATGTGTTTGCATAATAGTCATCCCCAGAATGTTCTCTACATATCCCAGAGATGTGCAATCATAAATGTATAATGTATACCCTTATAAAAATTAGCTTTGTACGCCTGGGTAAAGTGACATTTCACATGTGAGTTTCCTTATATTGCTGTATAGCACTACTTAAAATCAATTTTGATGCTAGGAGTTCACAGTATCATTAATAGGCATTATAAATATAAAAAAACGAATTTAATGCACCTATCTTTAATAACAATTTTTTTATTTAATCAATTTTTTTTTAATAAATCCAATCATTTTGATGAGTTTACATATGAAAGACAATCTGCATCCCTTGCCTATCATATTTAAACACATTCATTCATAACCCTAAGCACAGAAGCCTAACTTGAAACATGAAAGTCTGCGCCACTTTTAAAGGACAGTTATTATTTAACATCAAAACCACAGATGTCCTTATTTAAAAAGGCATTAAGAAAAGAAATCCCTACTGTCAATCTGTTCTCTGTTATCCAAAATAATGAAACTATCTTTCTAACTTTTAAAACAGCAGTCTGAAATGCAGGGTTTTACACCGTGTTTGCACTGACTTAAGATGTAGTGGACTTCAGCATTCTTTCTTTCTGTGGCCTGGAGTCAGAAATAGCCATGTGCTGACACAGCTGCTTCTGATGAACAGGCGTCGAATTCACACGCCTTTCAAGCCAGCCTTTCAAGCCAGCACAAATCTATGATTCTGTAATGTGTGTTTAGTTCAGCAACAACCAACTCACTCAGATAATGTGAATGCCTTTTAATTAGGGGTGGGCGCAATTTGCGAAAGCGACTTTTGCAAATTATCGCGAAAATGTTAAAAATCTCCGCAAACATGCGGAAATATCGTGAAGATGCGGAAGTTTTTTCCCGCCCGTTCGTGGTATTTTCTGCGTGGTCGCGGCTCGCCAACTTACCCATGCAGTTGCTCGCGGGCGCGGCCATCTTGTTTTCACTCTTCTCGCGGTGCATGATCGCGAGAAGAAAGACGTGATCGCGCGATGCATGACGTTACTGCGGGCGCGAACTGTCGCGAGACAGCGCAAATGGCTACCAACAATCCAACATCTCGTGGAGAACGCGACCGGATCGGGAAAACTTGATGGCGAACGCGGGGATTTAGGTAAGGCGATCGCGCGCGCGCGAGAATGTATTATTTTACAGTGCGAGCAAGAAACAAATTATCGCTAAGCTGCGGAATGCGGAAATTTTTACATTTTCGCGCTCTCCGCGGAACGCGAAAATGTCAAATTATCGCAATTTCCGCGAGCGGAACGGAAATTTAGCCCAGGCCTACTATTAATACCTAATACATAAGGATAAATGCTGTGACGTTTTGTATCATAATTTATTTATTGCAAAACACACAATTTCGTTTTTGAAGTTTTTTTTTTATTCCTATTCAATGTGAATTCTAATTTTATCTTTAGCATCGTGGCAATTTGCACACATGTATAATGTCTTACTCTGTCAATTTTAATGATAGCGTGCAGCTATTTAGCATATATTATATAATTCATTGCTGGATTATTTTAAAATGTATTTTATTTTAATGATATTTTGCATAACAGAATGATGACAAAAAAAACATATTGAGCTCATTCCAGACATTTTCAAAAGGGTGTCATGCACTCAGAACACACAATCGAGCACGCTTAAGGCTAGCCATTCTTGCACCAAGAGCGCAATCGCTACTTACTCACACAAGTACCACTAATGACAAACCACAGACATTTAAACACACACTTAACCCACAGATCAATACTTGGGACAGAAACAAAAGACAGCCCACAGACTGTACTTAAACCAAACCATTTGTAAATACTAGTTGTAAGTCATATTCACTAGATTTGGCTGGCAGAACACCAAAAATCGCTCTGCATATCACCACTAATGAATGTTACTAAGTGCACAGACAGGATCCTTTTTATGTACATACTTAGTTCCTCGGGGTACTAGTCACCGAGGAAGAAATACGTTTTTATACCTAAACCTAGTTAGATATCCCCTCTAGGGGAGCCGGCTAATTCTATACAAGTTCCAAAATGGTACCTCCAAGAAAGCAACACATTCTACGATGTGTGCTAAGAACAGGCATGCCAAGAAAATTGCAGCATATACAATATTATACACAAAGTAGCACTTAACTCAAAGCGTGCTGTTCAATTTTACAAAAGTTTCTCATTATCTGCCTACATAAATTGCATTTTATGTATTTCTCACATTCCCATCACATATTGGCCAATTTCCATTTCACTATATATCACTTTATCTCTTTGTATCACGTTATCACTTTGTATCACTGTATCACGTTATATTGCTCTATATCACTTTTTATGTCTCACTTTATATCTCATGTTATATCACTTTATATCTCATGTTATATCACTTTATATCTCACGTTATATCACTTTATATCTCACTGTTATATCACGTTATATCTCACGTTTATCTGTGCAAATGGCGCACTTCTCTCACTATCTCACAAATGACCTTACCTAGTATAGGTCTCCAGATTCTAACTACCAAGTTCTGAGTTACCAAACGGTCATTTTTAGAATACTCATGCCAAAAATGTTCTCAGTCAGCAGTGGTAAGCAGCTGGAGGAGTCAAATCAGGAAGACCAGAAATATACTGGGCTGCAGAGACAGAATCTCAGTTTATGGTACCTTTTTACTAGAGTCCTGTTCTGTCCTCCTCAGTAGATTCCTGGCTCCCATCAAGACCACTCCCTTGGATAGACACTTCTCTGATGAGCCTCACAGAGGGCCCCAATTGAAGAAATCAAAACCTACTCAGGGGTTTCACTGATACACCTGCTCCTTTTAAACCAACAGCAAAGAAGAGATTGGCACAGAAGCTGTAATATAAAATACATATTTTTTATTAACCTCAGAAGAGGGAGATTGCGTCACAACAGTAATCTCAAGTCACTGTAGGGGGCATTCTAAGGAGTACAGAGAACATGGGCCTTATATTCCCACACAGGGGCTCAAAAGAAGGCGGTACAAGTACACATGAGAAGAGTTACACACATAGATGGTAATACAGTAAAAGCACAGTCAACAAGTAGGAGGAGTAATAAGTTGCTGACATCAGTTAGAACAGCCTGACAGTTCTATACTAGGAGCAGGTGCATTCTACTAGCTAGGCCCTTCCGAGCATGTGCAAGGCTCTGGAAGAGGGAGACAGCAAATGGCCAGCACATAGCTAACTAAAATGGCTGCCAAGTACAAAATGGCTTTCAGCTCATGCTAACAGATCCCCGTAATCTTTAACAAATGTTCATTAAGACATGACTTGGTGAAGAATGCGATGACTATTTCTTTGTCATGAATAGATTCGTCAAAATCTGTGGCATGTTTAACTGCTGGTCTGCAGTTAAGGAGCATGCACGATAGAGATCTGGGACTATTGTTAGATGTATCAAGTGTCAGGATGGTGGTGTATTGAGCAGGCGGTCAAGGCGATGTGATCATTTGAGGGATTCTATTTGATCCCACAATAACTGGAATTGTGGAAGGAGGTCTGTAGACCAATTTTTTGGTTCAGTGTAATGTTAGGTTCACAGAGTTCCACAGCCTCATGAGCTGACATGGGGCTTAAGGCTCAGTGGGGTCTGTGAAATGTTCGACTCAGGGGAGTGGAGGACCAGAAGGTATGTTGGCTGACAATTGGAGGGCCTGAAACGGGAGACATCTTCTCCCTGATGTGATAGTGGAAAACGGGAAACAAATGAGAAGCAGGAAAAGGTACATTAATTAATAATTCTAATGATTACATCAATTAATCATACACACAACTTGAACATTTTGAGATCTTTCTTTTATTGGATCTCTCCAGTATTTATATTTTATCCAGACTGAAATAGAGTAACTGCAACTTGTAGTACATAAAACATAGTTTCACTATATACAAAAATTCAACAAAGTGCAACAAAACATTACGAAACTCAAAACAGCACCAAATCTGGTCCCTATAAAAAAGACTCCTCTCTTCTAAACATGTACTTGTGGGAGGCTGTGCATCAAATTCCTGTACAATCACTCTAAGCAATAGTCTCTGGGGTCCGTGTGTATTTGCAGAGAAAAAATCTTAGATCTTAACGAGACACACAGTGTATTTAATACATTCAATGGTCCAGGCCTTTCAGAGACTTCAGATAATGTGATAGTGAGCATACTTAGCCTGGATCACAAGGTCATTCATTACATGCGAGATGTCTTTAGCTAAGAGATCGAGTTTTTGTTCTGTTTGTTTCAGGAGCTGGGTGATTCTGCCAGTGAAGGTTTCAGTTATGAGAGTCACCAGCTAAGTGTCGGGTCTTGCGTTTAAGAAAGTTGAGTGAGCTTTGTTAAAGGGAAGGCTGGTATCATTTGGATTGGAAAGGCTAACAGTTAGTACAGGCTGAGGCATGTCTGCATTTGGAGCGAGGGTTGAGTCCAAGGGGGAGTCCGTTGTAGACGATCTTGAATTGGGGCTGTCGCAATGTGGCTCTAGGTGTGAAGTAAACAAGTTGAGTTACTGTGGTTTTTTTGGTAAAGGTGGGTTCGTTTGAGATAATTTTAGTTAAGTCTTGACATAGGCACACTTCCAGGGGGGCTACCAGGTTGCACATCTTGTCAGAGGGTGGCACCGCAGTGCATCATGAGTAATCAGAGGCAAAGAGGTGAGAAGGATTGGGGTTGCTGGTCAGGGGGTAATGATGGGTGGCTGCTTTGGTGCATAGGCAATGTTTTGTTAAAGAAGCGAGAAGTGAAGGAAAGTGACAATCAAAGATGGTGAGGTGATGGTCTGTAGCTGTTATAAGTGTGTTCCCTGTCCCGAAAATAGAAATGGAGATTTCCCCTCTAAAGGTTAGTGAGGGGGCAGTTGTGAGTGTAGTTCCATAAGGGATTTAAATTGAATTAGTAATTTGTAGGTAGAGAAGGAAGGTGTTTCTCCACTTTGCTCTGCATTTTGAGTAGAAGACGAAATCGGTCTTCTAGTTGCCGCTGCTCATGCTTTGGTAGGTATCAGCTATTAGTGTTTCAGGAAGTTGTTTAAGTAGTTTGTGTTTGAAATTCTTTTTAGCATTATTTGAGAGATTTCTTGGATAGATGATGCTCCATGAGTTGAGGCCAAATCTCATGAGTGCTGTATAAATGGATTTGTGGTGGAGCATTGCAAGAGCTGTTCACAGTTGAACAATTTTTAGGTAGGCAAGGCGCTGCGAAGGGGTATTGCTTCACAGTGAACAATCAGTTAGCTCTTTGGAGAACAGGGGGACTTCACAAGCTAGAGATTGTCTCAGCATTCCAAATTCCATTTGGAGTCTTGTCCTACGACTGTACCCTGTCAATTGAAATATTTTCTTGTAGCCTGTACACTATGCTTGTTCTAGGCTGGGCCCCAGGGAGAACCTGATAGTCATATTGCTATGCAGGAAGAAGAGTTGCCTTCATAACCCTAAGTATGGGGGCTGCAGAGGCACTTTTTAAATATGTGTTCGGTTGGTTGACGCTGTATGTAATGGCTACACCTGTGTTTTTCAGGCCGACTTTGTGGGCGGTGGGTTTGGAAGTTTCTGTAAACCAGATCCCCATATAGTTATAGTTCCTGGCTATTCTGGTGATATTGCTGCCTAGGTGTCACGTAAGGTTTTCTTGTTTCTGTCGCACCCAAAAATCATGACCTTAGTCTTGCCCTGATTTATCATTAGATGGTTTTTCCCATTATATACATGGAGGCTGCTTAAGGCTCTCTGTAGACTGACTTTGGAATGGTCCATTGACACTATATCTTGCATATTGCAAGATATGTGATTTAGACCGGGCTAATTTTGGGGGAATCAGGCAACTATCCTCCTGAGCTTTGCCCAGATCTGCTGTATATATTTTAAAAAAGGAGAGGTGAGAGGACATACCTCTGGTTTAGGCCACAGTGGGTGGTAATTTTGGAGGTGGCAGTGTAAGGCACTTTTCTCACTTGTACCCATGTACTGGTGTACCGGGAACAATTGCCTTTAGTAGTTTCGAGGGGGCGCCCCACACATTAGGTTTTCATCATAGTGTACGGCAATCTACTCTGTCACAAGTCCCACTGTAGTCAATAAAACAGCAGAAGAGCAGTGGCTTATCTTTCTGTACTGCCAGATGGCTCAGGGCTGCAAGTGCCATGAAACATCACCATTGTGATGCAGCAGCTCGGAACCCAGTCCACAACCCAGGCCTCCAAGTGTTTAAGCAGGGATCTGGCAAAGGCTTTGACCTCTAGGTCTAAAAGTGCTACCAGGTGGTAATTTGAAGTAATTGTCGGATCATCTTTCCTGAGTATTGGATACAGAATGGCCCCCCCTCCATGCATCTGGTTCTTGAGCAGTTGAGAATGCATGATTGAAAAGGGGGATTAGCACCTTCACCAATTCCTCTGAGGTGTATTTGAATATACTTTCCAGCAAACCATTAGAACCATGAGCACCATCGTTTTTCACTTCCTTGATGAGTTTGCCGACCTGACCCAAGGAGGTCAGTACCTGGTTGTTATCTATAGTCTGTTCTGAGACCTCTGACTTGTCTGCATTATCAGGTGCAGAGGACTGATCTGTCTATAGCTCTGCAACGTGTCTCCTCTAAGATTCTTATGACACCCCGTTTTCCCTTCTGTTATTGGATTTTAAGTTATTAATGTACTTCCAAAAATGTGCCTGATTTGATTCCTTCAGCATTTGATAGATTTTTACCCATTCCCTTCTTTTGTTATCCAAGTTGATTGTTTGTGCTGCTTATGCAGATTAGTAATGACCACTGCAGTTTTTGAGGTTGGATTGTACTTATTGGCAAGCACAACCCTCCTTAGCATTCTTTGCATTGAGACAATGACTTTATTGTGTCACAGTGAAAAGCCCTTCTACAGATCAGCTCTTGAATGCTGTTGCCAGTCTCCAACTGGTAGCAGGGAATGCCTAACTCACTTATTGATCTATCCCAGTCTTGGGCTTTATCCCATCGGGGTTGGATGTTAGCTTCAGAGGACTGCTTTCCTAGCCACGTGCTCATTGTTGAGGTATCTGTCTCCCTCCATCTGATGCTCCTTGCGAGTTTTGTTGTTTAAGCACCTATAGAAGAGCCCACTGTGATGCATTTGGCTGCAGCAGGAGCTGTTGCTTCTAGGGTGAAAGTCAGCGGATTCTGATCATGTTCTAGCCTGTTGAAAATCTCAAAACTAGTGAGGCGATTCACTAAGGACTCTGTTAGACTTGACATTTATCAGGGTTTACCCTGACTTTTTGTTTTCTGGCCTTTTTCTTAGGACTTTGGGTACTTTACCACTGCTAATCAGTGCTGAAGTGCATTTGCTCTCACTGCAAATTCTGTTTATGGCTTAGTGTTTCAATGTTTGGCTTTTCTGATTTACTACCAAGTCCCTAGTACAGTTCACTATGTGTGCCCAGGGCCCGTAAATTAAATGCTGCTAGTGGCCCTGCGGTACTGATTGTGCCACCCACCCATGTAGCCCTTCAAAGGATTTGCAGACCTGCCACTACAGTATCTGCACAGAGTTTTTTAACTGCCATGTCGAACTGGCAAGTGCACCCACTTCCCAAACCCTAACCATCTCTTTTCTCACATCTAGGACACCCCTAAGGTAGGCCCAAGCTACCCCTGTGGCCAGGGTGCAGTGAGTGTGAAATGTAGGAGATTTACTGGTGTTTATTACATGTCCTGATGGTGAAATTATTTGCATTTAGTTTTTCACTGCTGCAAGGCTATCTGTCTCATAGGTCAACATGGTAGCTGCTTTGTGACATCTCATAAGCATAACTTTCTATTGGGACAAGATAGAGAAATGGTGTTTAGTCTGCCTGAACTCAAAATTAAAAAATACACCTATAAGTAAGGATGATTTTTACATTGTCTGTTTGAAAATGCCACTTTTAGAAAGTGAGAAAGTGGGCATTTTGTTGCTTAACCATCCTGTGCACTTCGCCCATTTGTGTATTCCCCATCTGGGTTTCGACTGACAGAAGCTGGGAGTGTTCATTCACACTAGTCAGGGGTTGAGGTGTGTCCTGCCTATCCTGAGATGCTCATAGCCAGACTGTTTAGAGAAGTGGGAGGAGTTGTTGCTTGCACCAGAATGGGCTGTGGCTGGCACTCAAAAAGCTGTCTCCACCTCCTGTTGTAAACCTGGCCCGAGCCAGACTGAACTTGTTTATATGTGCCAGAGGAAATTTGTTTGCACAAACTTCAAAGGAAAATGTGGTATTAATATTGGGGCCCTGACCCCCGAACTTTAGATTACTGCTGGACTAAGGAACCTGCCAGGAAAACGAGCTGAAAGAGCTGCCAGGAGTACTGCCCCCTTGCTGTGGTTGCTTTCTTCGGTTGGCCTGCAGTTGTTGCTTCTGTCCTAGGCAGGGAAAGGAGTGGACTGCTGTTTCTGAATACTAAGTTTCTCGAAGGGCTTGCCTCCTGTTGGATGTCTCAGGGAAATCAAATACTTCAACATCTTCTGGGTACCGGCTTCTCTGATGTTTCAGCTGCCACAGAGGAAAAAAGTAAACCAACACCATCAAAGATGCCGCTGCTGACACCGAGACCTGTGGATACTGCTCATGGATAGCACGGAGCACCGTCCCACTTTAGACCGCAGCCCTGGTCTCACCGGCGCTCCAAGCTGACATTGATGCTGTGGCCTTGCACTGTGGCTTGAGGGCACAGCTTGTAGGTTACACGACGCACTGCTCCATTCCACACCGCACCTTTGGCCCACCGACGCCAGTGCCTTCGGCTCCAGATCACCAACTGATGCCGCTGCCTGCACGTGACCTGTGGGTCCCACACACTGGAATGGAATGGAATGGAAAAGCATTTATAGAGCGCATGGCTACCCGGAGGCATCCCAGCGCTAATAACCAACAGTAGGGGGAACCAAAAGCTAAGGAAAGAGATAGGTTTCTATTTGCTTCCGAAAGGTCATGTGATCAGGGGTGGTACACAAGTGAAGAAGTAGAGCGTTCCAGAGTTTAGAGGCGTTGTAAGAGAAGAGCCTGCCACCACTTCTGGACCTCTTAATCCTAGGGATCTCAGTCAGATGCAGATCATCTGACCTGAGTTTACGCTTGGCTTTGTATGGATGAATCATGGTGGAAATCGACGGCGGACCGAGTCCCTGCCTTATTTTATGCACTAAACATAGGGACTTGAATTTAATTAGTTCCTGAACCGGGAGCCAGTGGAGGGAGCGAAGGGCCGGTTCCGCTGACAGTCTATTAGGGACTCCCATTAGGAGTCTCGCTGCACTATTCTGTATGGATTGTAGTTTCTTGATTGCTGAAATGGGAGCGCCCAAATACAGGGCGTTCCCGTAATCCAATCTAGAAAGGATTAATGACTGAATCATTACTTTCTTAGCTGTGGATGGGAGAAGAGGTAAGACCTTTCGGGCCATTCTAAGTAGGCCATAGCAGAGGGCTGCTGTTTTCCTGGCTTGCGTTCTAAGGCTGAGGTCCTGGTCCAGCCATACCCCCAGACTCTTGATTTCTGATTTTGGGATAGGGGTTGGACCCATACATGATGGCCACAGCTGGCTGGGATTGTAGTGGAGGGAATTACCCAAAATCATAATCTCGGTTTTTTCTCCGTTGAGCCTAAGTTGGGAGTCATCCATCCAGCTTGAGATGACTTTCAAGCAGGAGTGGAGGGTGTGGATTTCCTGTTCAGTTTGGGTAAGTCCGACCACTAGCTGGGTATCATCAGCATAAGTGATAATTCGGATTCCGTAAGGTTCTATTTTGGCTGCCAAGGGAGACATATACACGTTGAATAACGTCAAGCTAAGCAAAGAGCCCTGAGACACCCCGTTCAGCAGGTGTATGGGTTTGGAAACCACGCTTTCATTGAAAACCTGGAAGGTTCTATCCTCCAAAAAGGAAGATAGCCACTGAAGTGCCGTGCCCCTGATACCAATATTCCTGAGACGCCGGATCAGAGTCAGGTGGTTCACCGTGTCAAAGGCGGCGCTCAGGTCAAGGACTATAATGGCCGCCGATCCTCCAGAGTCCAGGATCTTCCTGCTTTCTTCCACCACTGCCAGAAGCGCGGTCTCAGTGCCTTGGCGTGGACGGAAGCCGATTTGGGAGGGGTGGAGCAGGCCATGATTCTCAAGAAACCCTGATAGAGTTACATTTACGTGTTTCTCAGTGATCTTACTGATGGCTGAAAGAAGGGATATGGGGCGATAGTTGCCTGAGTCGGTCGGGTCCAAATTAGGTTTCTTTAGGAGAGCTCTTACCCTTGCCTCTTTCCACCTAGGAGGAACTATTCCCATGGTGAGTGAGGCGTTGATCAGGCTTATTATATGCAGGGCTATAATGGGGGTGACTTGCTTCAATATGTTCAGTGGCGCTGGATCGGCCGGGGAGCCGCTCTTTACCGTGGTCCACAGGGAGTTAAAAGTTTCCTGTGTCACAAGTGGGAGATCTTTCAGGATAAACTCTGTTTGAAGATCCATGTGGAGTTGGGGGGGAAGTCTTCCTCGGTCTTAGTTGGGAGAGATTCCAGGATAAGCTGAACTTTATTACTAAAATACTTGGCGAGTTTGTTACACTGTTCGCCTGAAATATCGGGGTCTGCTCTGGGGGGAGGGGCTTTAAGGAGATTTTTAATAATTTTAAAAGTTTCTCTGGAGGAGTTGGGTGCTGCCAAGATTCTGTTTTCATACTACAAAGCTTGGGATTTCCTTAATTCTGTTTTATAGGCAAGAATAGATGATCTGTATTCCTGTTTTTTTTTATGGTAGGAAGTCTTTTCTCCAGTGTCTTTCCCTTACTTTACATTGCTGTTTTAGGACACGTAACTCTGGTGTGAACCATGGTGCGTCTCGCGTCCCTGCTGACTTCTTCATCCTAGTTTTTGGAAGGACCGTATTAAGTGACTCCTCAATCCAACAGATGAAGTCCTCATTGTAGGCCTGGGCCAAAATTCCGTTCCGTTCGCGGAAATTGCGATATTTTGGCATTTTCGCGTTCCGCGGAAAGCGCGAAAATGTCAAAATTTCCGCATTCCGCAGCTTAGCGATAATTTTTTTCTTGCTCGCTCTGTAAAACAATACATTCTCGCGCGCGCGCGATCGCCTTACCTGAATCCCTGCGTTCTCCGACAAGTTTTCTTGACCCGGTCGCGTTCTCCACGAGATGTTGGATTTTGGTAGCCATTTTGCGCTGTCTCGCGAGAGTTCGCGGCCGCATTAAAGTCATTTTTCACGCGATCACGTCATTTGTCGCGCGATCACGTCTTTCTTCTCGCGATCATGCACCGCGCGAGTATGAGAAGATTGAGATCTCGAACATGTCATTCTACATCGCGAGCCAGAGGATGAGGACGCGGGCATGTGAAATCGAACGCGAACAGGAGAAAGAGACAGCGAACACGTCATATCCAACGCGACAGGGACAAAGAAGAGAATGCGATCATATCGTTTTCGACACGCCGGCGGAAGTAATGTGAAGCTCGAGAACTCAACAACGTAAAATTTACAATTTGGAGAGGAATATCAGCTCTAGCATCATGAAACCATCTGCAAATACTGATTTTGGATGAAAAGAACTCCTTACATTCACATTTGGCTTTCCTTTTTTGTGCAAGGAGTCATTTTTTTACAAGGTGGAGAGAGGGAGGAAGTGACACAGAATCTCCAACTTCCTGTTCCTGTCCAGCAGGCTCCTCCCAGTGCTTTGTCCATCTCCTGCTCATTCTGCCTTTGGATTTGGAGCTGGAAAGATCACTCTTTTTGTCTGCTGCATCATTGCAATTGGATTTCAGGATTTTTGGAATAGGATATTTTACAAGTAAGTGGTTGTTGTGTTTGATTGTGGGCATTACAGTTGTTGTGTAACTACAATTTATTTTTGATAATTAATTAATTATCATCATTCCTTTTTTTAATTTTTTTTTTAAATTTTGTGGGTTGTAGTAGTAGGCCCGAGCTAGCCATGGGCATGGCCTCATGGGTGTGTGTGTGCATGATGAAGCAACTGTTCCTTTTGTTTTTTGAATATATTTCATTTTCAAGCACATTTAGGGCATGGATGGCATTGGATTGAGTTGGGGAAGTGTGTTTTTTGGGGTGGCCTTGCTGATGTTGTTGGGCCTGGCCATGTGGCTGGTGGCCATTTTGAGGCCTAGGCCTGCAAGCTTGCCTGGCCTTGTCTGCCAACAGGCCTGCTTTCATCCACTGCTACCAGAGCAGGTAGCCACAGCTTTAGTAATCTACTGTTTTCTGTGTGCTCTGTTGAATTTAGACATCATTTAGGGCATGGATGGCATTGGATTGAGTTGGGGAAGTGTGTTTTTTGGGGTGGCCTTGCTGATGTTGTTGGGCCTGGCCATGTGGCTGGTGGCCATTTTGAGGCCTAGGCCTGCAAGCTTGCCTGGCCTTGTCTGCCAACAGGCCTGCTTTCATCCACTGCTACCAGAGCAGGTAGCCACAGCTTTAGTAATCTACTGTTTTCTGTGTGCTCTGTTGAATTTAGACATCATTTAGGGCATGGATGGCATTGGATTGAGTTGGGAAAGTGTGTTTTTGGGGTGGCCTTGCTGATGTTGTTGGGCCTGGCCATGTGGCTGGTGGCCATTTTGAGGCCTAGGCCTGCAAGCTTGCCTGCCCTTGTCTGCCAACAGGCCTGCTTTCATCCACTGCTACCAGAGCAGGTAGCCACAGCTTTAGTAATCTACTGTTTTCTGTGTGCTCTGTTGAATTTAGACATCATTTAGGGCATGGATGGCATTGGATTGAGTTGGGGAAGGGTGTTTTTTGGGGTGGCCTTGCTGATGGTGTTGGGCCTGGCCATGTGGCTGGTGGCCATTTTGAGGCCTAGGCCTGCAAGCTTGCCTGGCCTTGTCTGCCAACAGGCCTGCTTTCATCCACTGCTACCAGAGCAGGTAGCCACAGCTTTAGTAATCTACTGTTTTCTGTTTGCTCTGTTGAATTTAGACATCATTTAGGGCATGGATGGCATTGGATTGAGTTGGGGAAGTGTGTTTTTTAGGGTGGCCTTGCTGATGTTGTTGGGCCTGGCCATGTGGCTGGTGGCCATTTTGAGGCCTAGGCCTGCAAGCTTGCCTGGCCTTGTCTGCCAACAGGCCTGCTTTCATCCACTGCTACCAGAGCAGGTAGCCACGGCTTTAGTAATCTACTGTTTTCTGTGTGCTCTGTTGAATTTAGACATCATTTAGGGCATGGATGGCATTGGATTGAGTTGGGGAAGTGTGTTTTTTGGGGTGGCCTTGCTGATGTTGTTGGGCCTGGCCATGTGGCTGGTGGCCATTTTGAGGCCTAGGCCTGCAAGCTTGCCTGGCCTTGTCTGCCAACAGGCCTGCTTTCATCCACTACTACCAGAGCAGGTAGCCACAGCTTTAGTAATCTACTGTTTTCTGTTTGCTCTGGTGAATTTAGACATCATTTAGGGCATGGATGGCATTGGATTGAGTTGGGGAAGTGTGTTTTTTGGGGTGGCCTTGCTGATGTTGTTGGGCCTGGCCATGTGGCTGGTGGCCATTTTGAGGCCTAGGCCTACAAGCTTGCCTGGCCTTGTCTACCAACAGGCCTGCTTTTTCATCCACTAGGATCAGAGCAGGTAGCCACAGCTTTATTGATCAAGTGTTTTCTATGTGATCTGTTGAATTTTTAGACATCACCTTCCTGAGAGTGTAGTGTGTGGCTGTACACAGTACTAGTAGTATAACAAGTCATAAATGGCTAGACTATCTTTTGTTTGCACTAGTACAGTACTAAGTAACTGAACCACAAAAACAAATGCAACATTTCACTGATGTTCTTCTCCTGTCTTCTTTGCTTTTAGGTGCACAAAAGACAGAGTAGGAGGTGTCATCGGCATCACCTGGCTACCCGTTGTACTGCCAGCCAGACAGAAGTCCTGCTGCGCATCACGCCCACGTGTGACCAGAACTTGTTGTGCATCTGCCTCCTGCCTGACATCGGAAGAAGATGGCCCCAAAGAAAGGTACCAGGTCCAGTACCAAGAAAGTTGCTGGTGAGAAGAAGGAACAGAAAAAGGAAGTGCCATTAACCACGACTGGTGGTGTGCCGGCCAAGGTTTTTTTTGGCACCAAAGCGTTGTCCGGGAACCAAGCTGGGACCAGCACAGCGGTCCAGCAACCCCACAAACCTAGGCCCAAGGGCTTTACTGTCGCAGAGGTAGCCAGTCTACTAACGGGCAGCGATGTTGAAGAAATGTCATTACCGCAAAGTAGTACACAATCAAGTTCAACGCAGGCGCAAACTCAGCATATCAGTGTCAAGCCGCCGCAACCAGAACAGCAGCAGCCGTCGCAACCAGAACAGCAGCAGCCGCCGCAACCAGAACAGCAGCAGCCGCCGCAACCAGAACAGCAGCAGCTGCCGCAACAGCCCACCATAGTAGTTGTTGCTCCTGACGTAGGGGCATTTCAGGAAATCGAGCTTCCTGCAGACAAAGTGGAGCGAAGTCAAACCACTGTTTCAGAAGATCAATTGTCTTCCAGACCACCAGCAAGGAAAAGGAGGCTTAGTCCATCTTCTTCTTCAAGCCCCGCTTCTGATGATCGTGATGACACTTGGGTCCCACCAGCTCGGTCTGAGAGTGAAGTACGCCACAAGACATTGCTTCTGAAAAGGAAGGTCCCAGAAAAACTTAGAGTTATGGAGGTAGATGTAGAAGAGGGGGGTGATGATGTTGATGAAGACGAGCCAGTCATCACGCACATTACTCCCGCCCCAAAGGGATTGGAGACCGACATTCTCACCCTATCCAGAAAGGCTGCTACTGAGCGGGATGTAGCACGGATCTCACCAACACAGGTTACACCACCACTACCTCCAGCTGCCATATTTTACAAGGCCCGGCAGGGACCTACATCCAGCTCAACCATCTCAGTAGGAAGTGGTAGTAAAAGTCACAGTGTAGGTTGACAGGGTCACATATTTTCAAGCACCCCCTCAAGTTCATCTGGTGTTGAAAGTGGCACATCCAGCAGTGCCAGAAAGTTCTCCTCCCCAGTTTGGGACTTCTTTTCTGTTAGCGCCAAGGAGGAGAACGTTGCTATATGCGCAATTTGTCGGCAAGGTGTTCGGCGTGGTAAGCTTGGTACAAACTATGGTACCGGAGGACAAGCAAGTCATCTCAGAATACACCACAATATCGTGTGGGAGGATCACCTACGTAAGTTAAAAGAAAGTAGGAAAACTAAACCCTTTGAAGTTGGTCAGGAATCAGGGAGCGATATTATTGTGGTGGCAGGTGAAGAACAGGGAGGCATTTCTAGCCCTGTCTCCAGTAGTGCAGTCACTGCAGTGGTAACGCCCACATCCTCCTCAGTAACATCAGAGTGGCACCGCAGTAAGAGCCATACTCAGAGTGTGGGTGAGACACCAAGGCGACCGGCGAGTACCTCAATGAGACAATCTGTGTCGTTGAGCCTTAGTGGGTTAATGAAAACAGCACCACTAAGGAAAGTAAGCCAGCCTACCATTGACAGCATGTTTAGGTTGGAGGGGCAGTTCCAACGCAACCACCCAACAGCACGATTGTACAATGCGAAGCTGGCTAAAATGTTAGCGCTGGACCTTCTTCCTTTTTCATTTGTGAAAGGGGTGGGTTTCCTTGAATTTGTGTCTGCCATCTGCCCGAAATGGAAAGTTCCCAGCCGGTCCTATTTCGCAAGAATTGCTGTTCTGGCACTACATCATGATGTGCTGGAATTGGTTGGTCACGGTTTGCAGCAGAGTGCTGTGCACAATATCCACCTGACAACAGACATGTGGACCAGTTGCCAAGCCACAGATTACATGTGCATCACTGCACACTGGATCTCTTTTGTGGGGGTTAGAGATCAACTATCTGCACAAGGTGTTGTTGACACAGCTGCGATTTTTGAAGGTACTCGGAAACATGCAACTGTAGCCATGTTCGCCATGGAGAAATCTCATACGGCTGAAAACATTTTAGAAGAGTTTCGCACCAAGGTTTTGGAATGGCTGCGGCCCAGAGGGCTTGGTATTGGTTTTGTTGCCACAGACAATGGCAGTAATGTACTTAAGGCCATGGAACTTGGTTCCTATTTCAGGGTTCCGTGTTTGGCACACTGCATAAACATTATAGTGCAAGACTTTCTGAAAAAAGAACCCATAGTAAGCAATTTACTGGCCATCTGCCGAAGAATATGCACTCATTTCAGCCATTCTTTTAAAGCTCGGAAGCAGCTGAGGATCCTCCAACGTGACCGTAGGATGCCAGTCAAGGCACTCATCCAGGAGGTGGCAACACGTTGGAACTCAACGTATTACATGCTTGATCGTCTGTACGAACAGCAGAGGTCACTCAATGAATATGTCTGGTACAGAAGCAGTGATGCTAGTGTTAAAGGCATGACCCTTCAGAGGGAGCAATGGACCCTAATTCAATGCCTGACTGAGATGGTGTCTCCTTTTGAGGTCTTCACACGTGAAGTCAGCAAGGAGGACTGTACAATGGGCCAAGCTATCCCATTGTTGCAAATGCTAGAACATGAGCTGAATAATGTGTCTGAATCCTACAAAGGTGTAGAGGACAGAAGGCAAGCCCATGACTTGGTGGAGAGCTTATCCAGGCGCTTATCAGAAAATGTAAGGATACAAAATAAAATTTTGTCACAAGAACATTACATTTGTGCCACAATTCTGGATCCACGTGCAAATTAGGACTATTCCTTTCTTTTTCCGACAATGATGTTGCCCGCTACAAAAGTTGTATAGCTGAAGCAGCCATCATGTTTGAAAACGAAGGGCTGCTAATTAAAAGCCCGCCACATCAACCCACAACAAGTACTGATACTGAAGCAGGCCATGCAGAATCAAGTGCAACTTCGTCGGCTGAGGGCAGTGCGGTTGGCTCACAATCGCAACACTCACCATCACCATCGACTACAAAAACAATAACTGGATCATTCGGCCGAGTACAATCATTATCAGATTGGTATGTAAAGATGGGCCTTAAGCACAGTGCTGATGCACAGAAAAAACAGCACAAAAGCTTACCAGCAGCAACCCTGAACATTGAGCGGATGGTCCAGGCCTATCTGGACGACCCAACAGAGGTGTACGTTGATCAAAACCCAGTGCAGTATTGGTATAGGAAAAGGTCTGAATAGCCACAGCTCAGCAGGCTGGCGATAAGCTATCTGGCTTGCCCTGTCGCAAGTGTCTCTTCCGAACGTGTTTTCAGTGCTGCTGGTTCCATTGTAACCTTGAGAAGGACCAGTCTATCTCCCAAAAACGTGGAGAGGTTAACAATGATCAAAATGAATCAGCACTTCATACCACCGAATTACACAATGCATGAATCAACAGAGGAAGATGAGGACAGCGGCTCAGGTGACGGAAGTATTGTGTCAGATGATTACCTACTACTGGAAGATCCCCCAGAGTTTGAGGACGAGCTATACTTCCCTGACAATTAGGCTCGCACTTACTGTCTTCCTCCCTTTTTTCCCCCTTTGTTTATGTGTCTGTCGTTCCGGTTATAAACTTGTGAATCGCAACAAATGCATTATCACCGTCTTCTACTCTTCTAATTTAAGATACAAGTTTCAGGTGTCTGCCAATTGACACTACAGTCCTCAGAATCCAGCTCCTCCGCTCGATCATACTGCATCTCCTGCTCAATTCCATTTCCCTCATGAATGATGATTGGATGATGGTAACAACAAATTCAAACTTTCCTCGTCCTTCCAAAACAAGTGGACCATGAATCAGATGACTACTATAGCTATCCTCCTTCAGAGCCGAGAGAGACTGGCCATTAACTGAAAATAAGATGCAACAGGTAATGATTGATGCCATGCATTGGCCGCAGAATAGCAGACTGAATGATGTAGATTTTGTTGTGTGTGTTGCGCATGAATTGATGTAATTGTGCACTGCCACTAATCAACTTTCTACAGAACACACTCATTTTCCCCTTCTTGCAAACAAGAAATGTGTACTTCTCCTGCATCTTGGTGATACATTGCTTTTAATTCAATACAGGAAGGGGACTCACTCAATCTGCGCAATGCAAATGACTGTGACTTAACAGCACCGTCCATCATGATGATGGCGAAAGAGACGGCCTGCAACGTTAACAAGATGAGATGGAACAGGTAATGATTGATGCCATGCATTGGCCGCAGAATGGCAGACTGAATGATGTAGATTTTGTGGTGTGTGTTGCGCATGAATTGATGTAATTGAGGAAATATGAATTTTATGATCAGTTATGTCCCCTATCTTAGACCCCAACGGCTCCATGTACATGCTACAAGTACATGTATGTTCCCTCCAGTTCCTGTTATGAAGACGCAAATACATGTGCGTCCACCGTCAACATGTCCTCTTTCAGATCCGCCATGAATGAGTCGGATATTCCGTTCCTAAGTATGAAAGGCCACCGACTTTATGTGGTTCACTCTCCACGTTTTACAGTTCGGGCGAGTAGGCCCTGAATTTTGCCATCAAGCCTTTTCCTGCCTTCTGCCTCTGAAAGCTCCAGTCCGAGCCCGCATCTGTATCCATGAACTTTGTCCTACTCCCTGCGCGGCTAACGGTGCCTGATCCGGCCTGTTGCCTGCCAAAAACTGTATTTCACCTTCAAGATTATCTGCTCCGCTCCTCATCCGATGCATTCCTGTCTAGTAGTTTAGGTAAACATTCTTCCAGCCACCGAGCAAAGGGCCAGGCCTCACTGTCCTCATGCAAGTAATTCATAGCCCCTGTTACTATGGAGGATTCCTGCCCCCTCGCATCTCATGTAGACACTTAGACGCTTGTACACGCACTAACAGTCAGTATAGAATAGATTCTGTCCGAGAGACCTTTCCTTTTGGATAATACAGTTCTTTAAACATAAGATATTAGATATGATTTGGGATTAGGTTGACATGACCCCTCAGACTTCTGTCTCCACATGTAGAGCTAAATGTCAAGTCCCCTTCACCCTCTAGTTGCACGTCAATCACACGTCATGCGGCTGCGCACGCATCTCTGCCAAGTATTTCTGCTGACATTGCAGGATTCGCTTATGGATCCACCCACTTGTGACATCATGTTTAATGACGTTTCTAGTTACGCCTATACGTACGCCTTTTTTCATTACGTATGTGTATTATTATCTGTATTATCAGCTGTTACGCCTCCTGCATCTGTCTTAATGTAATGCTTTTCATATAAATATCTTTACTTGTCAATAATGTATTGCCTTCCCTTCCTGAACCCTCGTGGTGATGGAATTTGATGCCTATGGTTCGAACCATAATTCCTTGTAAGGAATAAAGCCTTTCAGAACCTCTAATACCACGGATTCTGCCTCTTATTTTTACTGAGTTATTCTTACTAGACTTTACCGCATAAAAAATAGTACCGGTAATTAAATATTTACCACATAAATTGGCGCCCGAATAGGGACACTTTCTCATCTCACGCGCCGGAGGTGCGTTGCAGGCCCGGTCTCCTGCCACAGCTGGACGGACAACAACGCGTACCCGCATGATTTCCTGTATCTCCCTCCGGCCAAGCGGAGGTGACTTAGGCTGCGATCAACACCCAGACGAGGCGGTGAGAAGTGCGAAGTATCCCGACCAGAGCCTAGCTGAGAGAGCAAGATCCGAGGTATACAGAGGCCCACCAGGTTCCGAAGTTCCGAGTCGAGTCGAGTCCAGTCCGGTCCAGTCCAGTTCAGTTCCGAGGCCTTCCGTTCTGTGCTACCCGGTGAGTACCGTTGCCGGGGAGGCATTTAGACGTGCACATTAGGTTGTGCCGGTCAAGACGGGTTTGGGTACACAGATCCGGTCTGCACTGTTTCAGCAGTGTATCTGTACTGTTTAGCAGTATATCTAGTATGTCTTGCATATAATTCAGTATTATTTAGTGTTAGTATTATGTCAGTAACTAGTTTCCTATTAGTTATCATCGTTCGTTAACTGTTAAATGTTAAATATTTTAATACGTTCTACATATTGTGGTGTGAATGATTGTTCATTATTGTGTTTATTGTATTAAGTGTGTTCAAGATCGAGTAATAAGGTCTAAAAATGCCGCTCTTTTCAAAATTAAGACAGATCAAAACCAGAAAAGGGGTACTCGAAGAAGCTGTTCCCATTCCACCTAGGGACACTCCAGGGTACTTTATGTATCATAAGCATGGCCTAGATGCCGTATTATTTCTTGATTTATGGGTGGACTACACCAAAGATTTACCAGAAAGTCAGAGGTGGCCCGCAGCTGGGACCTGGGATGCAGATTGCATCATGAGAGTAGAAGAAGAATTATGGAAAAAGAAAGCCAGACAGTCACAGAAAGATGCCATTGAATTATGGCGTAAAGAATCATATAGACGTACAGAAAAAACGCTCAGACAGGAAGAGAAAAGTAGGGAGAATTCGAATAAAGCCCGAGAAAATATATTAATTGAGGAAGGTACCCGAGTAAAAGCAGAACAAGTAGACAGACAAAGAAACACCCTTATGAATGGTATGTATCCTCTTCTGGCCGAAGGGTTACCTCAGGCCACCCCGGAAATACCGAAAGACTTGACACCTCCATTACTCCCGATAAAAGCACATCCCAAAACAGCAAAAGATGTTTTCCTTTCTTCCTATTTAGATGATGTAGCTCCTGAATATGCTAATGTTCCGCCACACACACCGCCCACCGATGGTGCTCAACGCCAAGATCATCCGTCTGTATCCCCGCAACAACAAACTCCTACGCACATTCCCACAGGTCCATCTGGTTCTACCGCTTTTCCTACATCTACAGTTTCTATCTTACATCCAACAAATCCTTTTGTGCCTAGCACCTCAGACGGTGCGACAGGAGGAACGACAGAAATTTTTGCCACGCCACCCCGAGGAAATAAATTATCCCTTAGAGATTTAGCGTACGAACGTACACCCCAACTAGCAACTTCCGACATGTTTAAAGAGCATCTAGTGGATTGTAGATATGATCCTGTGCCCGGTAGACGGGACGGTATGCTGCTGTCATCACTACGTATACGACGAGCTTCAAGGTATTTAGCGACGCTACCAGGAATGGTGGCACATTTAGACAATATATATCACTTTGTCCAATCAGGGCGAGGCCCTGAAAGTATTGACGAAGCCATGGAATACCAGAAAGTGGATGTACAGAGACAACTGTTACGCTTCTTCATAAACTGTGTGATCAGAAACCAAGACAGGCCTGAGGTAGAGCAGAAGGAAATGCAAGTACTTACCAAATGGGGTCAGAATATATCAGAAGGGAAACATGATAGACAGACATGTATAGTAGTTATGTGCCGAAAGATCCGCAAAGAAGTAGAACGAATACATAAAGAAAGATTAGAGACAGACCAACATGAATCAGAGGGAGAGGAGGACGAAGAATCAGAAATGCCCACAGGACACTTAGAGACAATGGCTTATGTAGGTAAAGGAAGATCTTTTAATAATACCAGATGCTTTAATGATCCAATACGTCCGATACGTCCAGAATGTAACAGAAATTTTTAAGCCCCTATGTTAAATATAAGGTCTCCTGAACACCTATTCCAAGCTGCTGATAAATTACTCCGAGACCGAAGAGGGTACCATATGCTCGATTCCATGGATGAACAAGAATTAGCCAGGTCAGCAGTACAATGGGCTGACAGTCCCGGCAAATACAGTGATGATGCACTAGCACACACGTTTCTGAACCTTGCCCCAGACGAACAACGATTAGCTGGTATATACATGATTCAACACCTCCTTATATTATATAAAAGCCAACACTCCGATCCTGGACCCTTACCTGACATATTGACCGAATTACTCACGAATAAATGGAGAGGGTCAGGTACTGATTTAATTAAAGAAATTCTAGAATTTCGAAATCAGTATATAGTTTTCGTATGCCCGGAACATGTTCCAGTTCCCACTATGGGAAGAAAAATGTATCACATAGATAGACAGAATCCCTTACGCGAAGTACACCCAATCAGAGGTGAAGATAATACCTTTCAACGCGTGTTTGTGTACACGCCTATAACTAAAATTGAATTATTAGAAATGAAGAAAGTAGTACCCAGCCATGACAAGGATCCAGCAGGTTTCCACCGTGAGATAAAAGACATGTTACTCATGGGAGAGTATACCTACCCCGACATTATGAAAATATTAAAAGTATTAATGCCTGCCGGTATTTACGAGAAACTCAAAGAAAAGGAATGGGAGGTGGGAGACCAAAAGATAGATTGGACAGCATTAGAAAACGAAGAAAAGGCCCGAGCTGCAGGATCAGGGCTTGGGGAAAAGACTACAGCACTACCAGGATTACTAGTGCAGGTACTGCCACGTTTATTAACTACGAAAAAGGAGGACTGGGGTGCAATCTCAGCCTGTAAACAAAAGCAAGATGAAGACACTAGTGATTTCTATTCCCGATTTGAAAAATGTTTTGGTATAAATAGTGGCATAAAAGCAAGTAGCGAGTCATATCCACATCTGTTTGTGACAAAATTAGTTGAAAATTCACTACCGCAAGTTAAAAATAGAGTATTGAAATTCGAGAGTACCTGGCAAGGTAACACCCCGTCACAGATGTTACAGATGTTACAATATCACCACAATAGAATTAGAGAAGAACAAGAACATGAACAAAGACGTATGAAAGACACGAAAATGAAAATGCTTGTGGCTCAGTCAGTTCCAGCTGATGGTCATAAAAAGGGTGATTCCGCAGGTCCGGCGAAAGGGACATGCAACTATTGTAAACAACAAGGTCATTATATACACGATTGTGCAGTTCTGAAACATAATATCGCCACGGGTAAAACCCAGGAAAGACCACGTCCACCTAGACAGGATCAGAACCAACAACAACTCACTCAGCATGCACAATCTAGGCCAGCTCCGCAACAGGCAGCTCCACAACAGACCGTAGCAACATCACAGCAGCAGCCTATCGCTGCAACACAAGCAACGACACAACAGATGTACCAGTATGCACAAACTGATTATCCCGATTATCAGCGATACACATGAAATAGCCTAGAGAGGGAAGTTGGCTTACCCCTTATCGAGGTTCCTGTAGATCAAGAGGGACCTTATGTACATAGTGAACTATTAGGGGAAGACAGAAAGTTTTTACTTGATACAGGGGCAAGCAGAACAACTATACGACGCAGTGAAGTTCCAGGGGCACCCCTCTCAGGCTCACAGAATATTTCCCTTGGATTCTCAGGAAAGCCTATCATTAATGAAGTATCGCAACCCCTACCACTTACGGTTGGTCCATTGACACGAACTACAGATTTATTGCTTACTAAATCATGTCCAGAAAACTTGTTAGGTATAAAAACATTGAAAGCTCTAGGAGCTATAATATGTTGTTCTCCGGAAGGAGTACGATTATTTTTACGTGACTTCAAAGGTCACTACGTGTCCAGAGACATGGATCACCGGCTGCAGAATTTACCTACACATTTATGGGCACAAGGCCCTACTGATGTTGGTTGCATGAACATTACACCATATCGAGTCACACTAAAAACAGGAGTGGTACTACCACGAATGCGACAATACAAGTTACCACCAGATGCTGTTGTGGCTTTACTGCAAATCATTGACGAGCTCATTGCACAAGGAGTGATTGTGGAAACCGACTCCAATGTATGCAATTCCCCGATAATTCCGATTCTTAAAAGAACGGATCCAAAAGCATCACCAGTATATCGATTAGTTATTGATCTGCGCGAATTAAATAAATGTATTGTACCACAATACCCTGTGGTCCCAGATATCTCTTCATTGTTAACAGCTATTGATTCAGAAGCAACGTTCTTTACTGTAATTGATCTCAAGAATGCCTTCTTTAGCGTCCCAATAGATCCGGAAAGTCAATATTTGTTCGGATTCAGTTTAAATGGACGAAGTTTTAAATTCACACGCGCTCCTCAAGGATTCACAGAAAGCCCCAGCATCTATAGCCAAGCACTGAAACGAGAACTTGACAGTATCCACATGCCAGTTAACACTGCCCTGCTTCAATATGTCGATGATCTGCTGATCACCGCCCGAAGCGAACCTGAATGTGAAAAAGCGTCACTGACGGTTTTACAATTTCTGGCCGACAAGGGGCACAAGGTGTCCCCTTCTAAGCTGCAATTCTGTGTCCAGCAAGTTGTTTACCTTGGGCACTTGCTGTCCAAGGAGGGAAGACAGCTTACACCCGACCGCATCCAGTTAATTGCTAACATGCCACCACCTAAGACATAAAAGGAGGTGCGGGCTTTTATAGGTCTCACTTCATACTGTAGGCAGTGGATCCCTCAATATGCATTTCTAGCAAAACCACTCATTCAGTTGACAACACAGGAGGCAGCCACATCGACTGTCCTCCCTTGGACTCAAGAACATACGCAAACCTTTGAAAGCTTAAAGAAAGCTTTATGCCAAGCACCTGTTTTAGCAACACCATGTTACAGTAAGCCTTTTACACTATTTGTTACCGAACGCGAAGGTACTGCCTTGTCAGTACTCACTCAGGAATAAGCAGGATCACACAAACCATGTGCTTATTTTTCCAGTACATTAGATCCCGTAGCTCAGGCTCTTCCTGCGTGCCTGAAATCAGTGGCAGCAACAGCTTTAGCAATCAGACAAAGCGATGCCATAGTGTTAGGACATCAATTGACAGTACAAGTACCGCACGCAGTAGAGGTTCTCTTGAACCGCACACAAACACAACACTTGACTATAGCAAGACTCACCGGTTATGAATTAACATTGTTTCAGCCACACATAGAAATCAGACGTTGTAATACATTAAATCCTGCCACACTTTTGCCAGTAAACGGAACAGATCCATTAGCACATGATTGTATTGAAGTCATTACTATCACGACGAAACCCAGACAAGATTTGACAGATATCCCTTTATCAGATCCGGACCTGACATTGTATGTAGATGGTTCATGTATGAGAACAAGTACAGGAGAGTTAGTGGCCGCTTACGCAGTCACAACAGACACTGAAGTCATTGAAACAAATTGTATTAACACTCTGTCAGCTCAAGCAGCCGAGCTCATCGCTCTGACACAAGCCTGTATTCAAGCCAAAAATAAGAAAGTCAACATATACACAGATTCACGTTATGCATTCGGAGTCGTCCATGACTTCGGCGTACTGTGGCGAGAGAGAGGTTATTTAACTTCTCATGGTACCCACATCCAACACGGACCCCTCATTCAAGCTCTATTAGACGCAATTCATCTACCTACTGCAATATCGATTATGAAATGCAAAGCCCATACAAAAGTTACCGATATCATTTCCCAGGGTAACGACCTAGCTGACAGAACAGCTAAACAGACTGCTCAGAACCAGACTCATACAACTGACACGACAAAGACAATAGTTCCGACACCAACACATTGCATGACAGTTAAGGATCCCGCCCTTGATGTAATTGACATACAGACACATGCTACACCAGAAGAAATAAAGAAATGGACTGAATTAGGAGGGATCCAAACGGATCAAGGATGGATGACGAAGGGAAAATCTATATGGTTTCTTCCCGATTCCATGGTTCAAGTCATCATTAACACAATACATAGTCCAGCGCACCTAGGAGAAAAAGCTATGCTAGACAGCATTCAACACATTTGGTTCAACAAACACTTGCGAGCAGCAGCCAAACAGAAAGTACGTACCTGTATGATATGTTGTCAGTTCAACCCAGGTAAAAGCATTCCCGTAGAGCAGGGTGGATTTCAACCTCCCGATCACCCTTTTGAAGTCCTCCAGATGGATTATATCCAGATGGAACGATGTCGAGGATTCAAATATGTTCTCGTAGTTGTCTGTGCTCTTTCCCGTTGGACAGAAGCCTACCCGGTTTCAGATTACACCGCCCCGACTACTGCCAAACAGCTAGTCCGAGAATTCTTCCCACGGTACGGTTTGCCTCGTATCGTGTACTCAGATAACGGCCAGCCATTCTCATCCGAACTAATGAAACACGTTTCACTTCTGTTAGGTTATCAATGGAAATTCCACTGTGTCCGACATCCCGAGGCAGCAGGTCTCGTGGAACGTCATAATCAAACTCTGAAAATTAGATTGTCTAAAATATGTAGAGAAAAAGGTGTCGATTGGATAGTAGCCTTACCAGTTGCGCTCTTTTACATGAGAATGGTAGCACATTCTCGAACAGGGCTATCCCCGTATGAGGTGATCTTCGGTAGACCACCAAATATGTGGGGGACGCCTATACCTCGTAAAATCACTGATGTTGACTGTAATATGCTGACAGATTACCTGGCTTCCTTGATGTCTGCACTACAATCTTGTCGTTCACAGGTAGCTGCAGCTTTTCCCGATAACACTGAGGTGAAGCCCCATGACGTGGTTCCAGGTGACCTGGTTCTTGTGAGGAATTTCGACCGGAAGACCCAGCTGGAGCCTAGGTGGCAGTCGCCCAAGCTCGTCTTGCTGACAACAAGGACAGCCGTGAAGATTGAGGGACGTAAAGGGTGGTTGCACTCGAGCCATATCAAGAAATTTTATGGACTACCGTCCGATGTGAACACTCAGCCCTGCATTCCCTCACAGACAGACTCAAAGCTCCCCTTGGTTGAAAGGACGGAGAACGAACTCTATAAACTGAAACTAAGGTCTAGCAAGTCAGACAATTTGATTGTTTAAGTCCTCTCCAAGGTGAATCGGTTGAATTTGTCTCTGACATGTATCCTCTAGACCGAAATAGAGAGAGAAATAGACAGATACAGCTTAAAAAACATGCGTACTGTAAATCGCTTCGTAGTCACTGCATAATGACATTATTAATTTTGTTTTTTCTAAGTCTTCTGATCATCATTTCTAGTGTATTGCTACATATATATTACCCTATTTCTAAGCGTGCTTACAATGCTACTGCTGAACATTCTTTTAGCGAACTACCTCCGCATGAGTTGTCTTATAGATTTGCGCTGCGCAACAACACTTTTATTAGTATGTTACATCATTCCCATCAGACCAACAATGCTACCAATTGTTGGATATGTGGCCGACTCCCTCCCTATCAGAACTATAAGGGAGTTTTGCCTCTCTTTCCGTATCCGTTCACACACAATGGCTCCTGTGGAGCATGGTTTAGTTTAATTAATTCCCTAGATTCAAATTCCGTAGTTCATCAAGACAACTGGGTATGGGGAAACCTGAACCTAGTTTTGCTTAAAGTCTGCTACCCTAACAAGGAGGGACTTCCCAAAAGAACAGGAACTGATCTAGAAAATGAAGTATATGGATTAGGTAACTTTACACTTAACCTCATGATTCTGAATGTTGAATCCGAAGCTACACCAATCTTGCCCGCTATGTCAGTATTTCCAGTTAAAGGTGAATTATGTGTAAGAAAGAATGGTTCCATACACCTGGGCCATAGTAAATGTACCACTGTGATAAAATTCAGTGATCAAGGCAAGTCTACATTCAGAGCTTCTCGTCATTCCTACTTCATATGTGGCCAGACTGCATATATACGTTTACCTCTAGATTGGGATGGTACCTGTTACATAGCATTCCTTCTGCCACCTGTTTTCCTAGCCCCTCCTGATTATCACAGAAATACCCATTTAGTACACAATAGACAGCAGAGAGATCTCCCGATTGTCGATTACACTGAAACGGCATGGGAGCAATACACAGATTTCAATAAAGGTTTCTTTCCCTATATAGGTACGGTCACTAATAGTAAGCTGATACGTAGATTAACTAGAACCCTTGAAGCAGTAGTGAATGAGACTACTTCCGCCCTAGGCAACTTAACAGAGGAGCAGTCTGCGATGCGGATTGTTGTGCTTCAAAATCGTCTTGTCCTTGACGTCATCCTGGCCGATAGGGGCGGAGCTTGTAGGGTCATCGGATCAAGTTGCTGTGTTTTCATACCAGAAAACTCGCCGTCAGTATATAAAGCCATAACTCGCCTTCATAAGATTATAAGCCAGATACACCAGAGTCCAGGCACCTGGACTTGGTCCGGTTGGTTCTGGAGCGTGTTGTCAGCCTGGGGATGGAGGATTCTATCCTTCCTAGGTATTGGCTTTCTCATACTATTCAGTTGCTGCTTATGTCTACAATGTGGGCCAGCGATTTGTGGTCTGTGTGCCACATCGTGTATCCCGCCTTCAAGTTTTCGTTCAAGATCCCGGAAGAAGAAAGAAGAACAAATGATGCTATATGAACAGATTGATGGATTGATGAAGATCGATATCTCCTGAGGGTCCGTAGGGGACAAGGAGGGAATGAGGAAATATGAATTTTATGATCAGTTATGTCCCCTATCTTAGACCCCAACGGCTCCATGTACATGCTACAAGTACATGTATGTTCCCTCCAGTTCCTGTTATGAAGACGCAAATACATGTGCGTCCACCGTCAACATGTCCTCTTTCAGATCCGCCATGAATGAGTCGGATATTCCGTTCCTAAGTATGAAAGGCCACCGACTTTATGTGGTTCACTCTCCACGTTTTACAGTTCGGGCGAGTAGGCCCTGAATTTTGCCATCAAGCCTTTTCCTGCCTTCTGCCTCTGAAAGCTCCAGTCCGAGCCCGCATCTGTATCCATGAACTTTGTCCTACTCCCTGCGCGGCTAACGGTGCCTGATCCGGCCTGTTGCCTGCCAAAAACTGTATTTCACCTTCAAGATTATCTGCTCCGCTCCTCATCCGATGCATTCCTGTCTAGTAGTTTAGGTAAACATTCTTCCAGCCACCGAGCAAAGGGCCAGGCCTCACTGTCCTCATGCAAGTAATTCATAGCCCCTGTTACTATGGAGGATTCCTGCCCCCTCGCATCTCATGTAGACACTTAGACGCTTGTACACGCACTAACAGTCAGTATAGAATAGATTCTGTCCGAGAGACCTTTCCTTTTGGATAATACAGTTCTTTAAACATAAGATATTAGATATGATTTGGGATTAGGTTGACATGACCCCTCAGACTTCTGTCTCCACATGTAGAGCTAAATGTCAAGTCCCCTTCACCCTCTAGTTGCACGTCAATCACACGTCATGCGGCTGCGCACGCATCTCTGCCAAGTATTTCTGCTGACATTGCAGGATTCGCTTATGGATCCACCCACTTGTGACATCATGTTTAATGACGTTTCTAGTTACGCCTATACGTACGCCTTTTTTCATTACGTATGTGTATTATTATCTGTATTATCAGCTGTTACGCCTCCTGCATCTGTCTTAATGTAATGCTTTTCATATAAATATCTTTACTTGTCAATAATGTATTGCCTTCCCTTCCTGAACCCTCGTGGTGATGGAATTTGATGCCTATGGTTCGAACCATAATTCCTTGTAAGGAATAAAGCCTTTCAGAACCTCTAATACCACGGATTCTGCCTCTTATTTTTACTGAGTTATTCTTACTAGACTTTACCGCATAAAAAATAGTACCGGTAATTAAATATTTACCACATAATGGTGCACTGCTACTAATCAACTTTCTACAGAACACACTAGTAATTACTAATTTTCCCCTTCTTGCAAACAAGAAATGTGTACTTCTCCTGCATCTTGGTGATACATTGCTTTTAATTCAATACAGGAAGGGGACTCACTCAATCTGCGCAATGCAAATGACTGTGACTTAACAGCACCGTCCATCATGATGATGGCGAAAGAGAAGGCCTGCAACGTTAACAAGATGAGATGGAACAGGTAATGATTGATGCCATGCATTGGCCGCAGAATGGCAGACTGAATGATGTAGATTTTGTGGTGTGTGTTGCGCATGAATTGATGTAATTGTGCACTGCCACTAATCAACTTTCTACAGAACACACTAGTAATTACTAATTTTCCCCTTCTTGCAAACAAGAAATGTGTACTTCTCCTGCATCTTGGTGATACATTGTTTTTAATTCAATACAGGAAGGGGACTCACTCAATCTGCGCAATGCAAATGACTGTGACTTAACAGCACCGTCCATCATGATGATGGCGAAAGAGACGGCCTGCAACGTTAACAAGATGAGATGGAACAGGTAATGATTGATGCCATGCATTGGCCGCAGAATAGCAGACTGAATGATGTAGATTTTGTTGTGTGTGTTGCGCATGAATGAATTGATGTAATTGTGCACTGCCACTAATCAACATTCTACAGAACACACTAATTCTCCCCTTCTTGCAAACAAGAAATGTGTACTTCTCCTGCATCTTGGGGATACATTGCTTTTAATTCAATACAGAAAGGGGACTCACTCAATCTGCGCAATGCAAATGACTGTGACTTAACAGCACCGTCCATCATGATGATGGCGAAAGAGACGGCCTGCAGCGTTAACGAGATGAGATGCAACAGGTAATGATTGATGCCATGCATTGGCCGCAGAATGGCAGACTGAATGATGTAGATTTTGTGGTGTGTGTTGCGCATGAATTGATTTAATTGTGCACTGCCACTAATCAACTTTCTACAGAACACACTAGTAATTACTAATTTTCCCCTTTTTGCAAACAAGAAATGTGTACTTCTCCTGCATCTTGGTGATACATTGCTTTTAATTCAATACAGGAAGGGGACTCACTCAATCTGCGCAATGCAAATGACTGTGACTTAACAGCACCATCCATCATGATGATGGCGAAAGAGACGGCCCGTTAACTTAAGATGAGAAGGAACAGGTAATGAATGATGACAATTAATGGCATGCATTGGACACCTGACTCTGAGCTATTGGTCGTTGTGTTTGCGTTGTTTGTTGTGCACAAAGTGATGTCAAAGTGTACTAGTGGTAATCTATCTTTCTGTACACAATAAAGAATGACTCAAGTCAGTAATATTTATATTTCTACTCTTGTTGTGTCATAAAAATTACACTTGTACTGCAGGCCGATCTCCAGTCAGTCAGTAGAAGTATCAGAGCTGATGATGAAGTCAGGAGGATGTTTCATGAGTGGCATAAAACGGAAAAGCCTAAAGGTAAACACGTCAACAACAACCACAGCACACCCAAATGTCTGTGTAGAAGTTGAATAGAGTGTAGCGGTGGGATGACGGCAGTGCATTGATTTTACTAACTTTAACTGTAAAATGCTATGTTTGGAATGGATAATGTGCTTTGCGTTTGTCCAACTCTTTGAGAGAAAAAAAAAGGACTCTAAAGTGTTAACATAGGATGTGCTAATGGTAAGCACTGTGGGCCTGATCTCTCCTGTTACTGTTGAAGGTCTATGCTGGAAACAGACTACAGTAGAGATGATGCATATGCATACATGCCACCTCGGAAAGTGTTCTTGTTGCACTACACCATCACTTGTGCATTTGTTTTCACTTTCTTTCTGAATATCCCCTTTGGTTTTCAATCTAAAATTACAGGCCGGGCCTTGTCCAAAACTTTGTAAAACATTATAATGCATATTAATTACCTTACCAATAAATCACCTTTTTATTCCAGCTGGGCAGTGGCGAGTGGCGAGGCGACACACCCAAGATTGATTGACGAGAGAAGCAAGAGGAATGCCGAGATGCAAAAAACCAGTCCACATTTTTGACCAGGATAAGACAGTAACAGTATCCACTTTTCACTTCTTTTAAATAATTTGATTAATATCTTGTATACATTCTTTACAACAGTGTGTTCTTGGAGTTGTTATTATCAATCATCATTACGTTTGCTCTGTGTTTACGATTCTTCACTACCAATATTTAAAATTTCTATTTGCTATCTGTTAAAGTATTAAGGCCGGAACAGAACAAGAAATAGAAGTGTATGTAATCCGGGTCTCATCATCATGCATGCATTGCCTTTTTCTCCCTTAACATATGGAATGGATATGGTATGGTAGTCTTCAATGATTGTCGTTTGTTTGTCTATGTATGCATACTGTTTTTCTATGTCAAACCTTTCCCAAAATCCCCCTTCCCATCCAATCAACGGACCCTAACCCTCTTCCCCCGGGCTGTGTGACTTATTGTCGAGGTGTAACTAAATTAAATGTACACCAATACTTAATCACACACTTGCTGGGGCGGATGTGGTGAAAGCAACACTACTTCAATTTCAATGCAGAGCGATGATCTTCTTCTGCTTGCCCACCCATGAGTAGGATATTTCAGAGGTTATTTTATTTAACAAAGGAACATATACCTCAGCATGAATTGCCGGCATTGATTGGATTTGTTTGTTGTCATTCCTCATATACAGCACTAACTGTTAGACTGTAGGCATAGTCAAGTGACTCGAGTCGACAAAACTATAGTTTGTAACTCTGTCTAGTAGGCTATCCTCATAATAACCAGCATTCAGTTTTTTTGTCAAATATTTGAGCATATAATTGTTGCTCGGTAAATTCTGTGATGTACGTCATTCAACTACTCCTCTAACAGTCTCTCAAAGGCGATTGACTATCTCCTTTTCTTTTTTTGGAAATGCTGCCACCCTGCCAGTGTATACTACTACTACTATACTACCACCACCACCACCCCAATCATGGCATGTATGAAAAAGGAAACCATCTTCACCATGCAGCCAGTGCTGTGCCACAGTTGGACATAAACATCAAGCACCGGTAAGAGAGAAGTTTGGGGGAGTCAGAATTAATAATGGACATGTTGTCAATGATTTCAGTTTCAAACACCACTCCAAAGAATGCATAGTAGGACCAGTCAATGAGTGAGGTGTGTCGCATCTATCTGTTTGTGTCTTATACAGTCAGCAAATTATTGAAATCAAACACACGCTATGGGCGGCCATGCACCAGCAAGGAAACAGTGTGATGTAAAACAGTTACCCCACCTACAAAACATTAACAACATTGCATGTAACATAGAAAAATATATTTAATTGACCCTAACAAATAAACTAAACCCACAAAAGCTGACCCACCCACCTCCCTAACCCCAACGACTGTCCATAGAAGTAGAGAACACCCAAACGAGTGAAGAACGAACCGGAATTAAAAAAGGGGCAGTGACAGGGACTAACTGGTGGGGCGGGACTGGAGGAGGACACACATCTGGTCCTCTAAATGGGCGACGCGGCGTCTAAGGCCGCGGCAGTTGCAGCCACAGTGGGGGGGGGCACCGGAGATGACACGGTGGCGGCGGGCAGCCGTCCGGCGGTGGCGCCGTACCGCTGGAGGGCGGTGGCTGGGGCCCGGGGGACTGGAGGAGGCTTCAATAGCTGCAGCAGCCTCCTCCTCCTCCTCGGCTAGGACCACCAGCCGCCGGTATTCCTGCTGGATTGCCTCCAGCTTCCGGCGCCGAGCCTTGGCGGCCAACTCCTTACGGTTGAGTTTCGGAGTTGCTGTGTATCAAAAAGAAAAAAACAAGACAATTGTAAAATATAGTCTTAATAAAACAGTAGGACAAGGTAATTATTTATACAGATAGTGGCATGGTAGAGTAGCACTATAAAATAAAGCACAGTAGTACATAACATTTTAAATGTCGCCCGTCCTTCTTCCTTCCACCTGTCTTACACTTTTTAGTTGAACAGTGCACCAGGTGCTCTTCTCCATAAAACTTTCACAGCGGAGTTGAAATCAGATAGATGAGGACATTGGTTACTCAACACTCCGGCTCCTAGTCCTATACCAATTAAAGGGAATTCTAGTCTTCTAGTTCACTCTTCAAACGTCCCCAAGAACTCATACTTACTTACGACATCGGATAGCGGGCGGACTTTGTCCGCCCGCCATCCGACTGCTAAAAAGGGTGGGGGTCCCGTGGGGACAATTAATTAGGATGATGCGCCCGGCACAGTGGCGGGCGCACCCTGTTTTTTTAAATTTAAATTCTGGTTGGCTTTGCTGAAAGCAGTGCTAAAATGTTGTGCTGCTTTTCCAAGCACAACATGACGGGCCTCGCACGGAGCCTGTCACGTTTTGCTTTGAAAGTCGGGGGGGTACCATAGCATCGGTAGGTACCCTCCATAGGTGCCCCCAAGCATACTCTGCAATGTGTGCATGCCTTTCCGTGGCGGACGGCAATGCCGCCACGCAAAGGCATTCCAAAATGCAGATTATATGGCTGCCGGTGTGGTGAGAGAGACACCACCGCCATATTGAACCCTTTTCCGCCTGGACATGTCTGAATATTTTCTACAGGGATGGCGGGAGGTTTGCCCCTGCGGTGACGGCAGTGAATTCCAGCCGGCCCGGCGGGGGCAATATGCCCACCATCCTAATGGGGCCCTAATTCACAACTGTACAGTATACATATACATACAGTACACCTTTGCAGTGAGTGTGCTGTCACGTTCAACAATAGTTAAAGATTATGAATCTAACTTACCACCGCCTGCCACTGGTGCTGCCACTCCCCCTCCGTTGCTATCTGCAACTGCCGCATCCTCGCCCTCGGCGTCGCCTTCGCTGGCCCCAGCAATGGTGGTCGGTACTGCGCCTAGAAAACATTACACATTTATTAGGCGACATATACACCTCCCCCCTATTGATCAGTAGCAAGGTTGACAAATGAGTTAATACTAACATACATCACTAGTACAAATCAGGTAGTAGTAGAGTAGACACTAAGTTATATGATCATTGTAGCATTTGCTTGATTAGCCCTATCCATGCACATGTGACGTTACCTTTACCTTGCAGCTTCTTAAGACACCTTTGAGCCCACATGACCTGCCTCACACTGCTACTGTCTAGTCTACGCGCTGCGTACAACTGGTCAACAAACATTAACAAGCCACTTTTTTAGGAAGAACTGGTGTACTACTGTTACTGTTAGTCCATATTGCTTATCCATAGATGCTACACTTTTTGGCACGGCTGAGAAATGCTTGCAAGTTGCAATATACTAACGCACACCATTTCTTTTTTCGCATTACAGACGCAAGATTCCCTTCTACGAACCAGAGCTTCTGAACGATGCACCAACTACCAGTACTAGGTTCTTCTGAGGTGAGGGGTCCCTTCACTCACATCTTCATTTATAAATGTATATAAACTAAATTGCTATGGGATGGTGGTGCTGCCTTCCACCACTGTTCAGTTATCATGATTTAATTCCCAACTGTATAAGTGTAACAATGTATATTGTTTTAATGTTATTGATTTGCCGGTTGGTGCTGCTAAGAAAACAGTGTACAGACCTTCTCAAATTGAAATAAACATTTTAAACTTACATAGACTTCGTGGTATTTGGTGTGGAGTGGACTAACTTACACGAGTGAGCAAATTAAAGTAAGGGTGTGCATGTGAATTGCTTCCACGACAGAGGTTTGGTGTGTTATGTTCTGGGTTGTCTACTTGTTGGTTATCTTGGGGGGAGGGTTCCGAGACCTAATAGGTATGACAAGACAGTACTATAGTCAAGCAGTGGAATTGTGGTGGGTGCGGAATTTCTGATTGAGGTGTGCAAGGAAGGTCCAACCTACCATCACCAACATCCTATTTTCTGGTGCAAATGTATGTGCAAGATCCCTACAACAGTGGTATGTCCCATAGGGTATCATATCAAAATATTAAGAAATCTGGTAGGGCTGTTGTTGCTGTGAATTTTCAAAGCCTCAACATCAATAAGAGTAAAAAGTAGTACAAGACAACGACCCAACGGATTGTACGAGCTACTGGTGAATATGAGTTTTATATTACAACCTTTCACAAAGAGTGGCACTGGCCAACTGGGCAAGACTAGCTACTACAGTACAGACAGACAGACTGATAGTATGTAGTAGTACTCAGTCATCATAGCGGAGGCAGGGATAAGCTTTTTGAAACCGTACAGATCGAAGGATAATTGGTGGTAAAAAAATAGCATTTGGAAACACACTATAGTTCGGGAGAAATGGGGCAGTAAAAGTTATGGAATAAGAATTATTATTAAAAACGAGAAGACTTACTGGGGCCAGCAGAGGAGCCCTCAGCGGTGTCCTCCTGGTGGTGTTCCTGTCCCGCCGACTGTCCAGTCCCTGTCGGTCTGTCCCTGGGTGCTGATGGACAGGAGAGATATAAGAATTAAGAAAGAGACAAACATTGATGGATGGTGTCAAACAAATACAATATTTTTCAACAACGGTCAAAAAACACTTATGTAAACAACAATTGCAATAACTACATTGACCGATCTCATCTGGTCAACATGTAATATCGTGGGATTCGCAGTTCGACTACTTAAGTTACTATTTATCAACAGTAATCCATTCTTCCATTCTGATTCCAGAAAACTAAGTTACAAGTAAGCCTAAGTATTAGTACAACGTACCACCCAACCTAGCCCACCTATTCCAGGCATGCCAATTGTACATTAAGTATGCATTTTCACTGTATTCCTCAACAATGTGTATGATCCAATCATGGAGGACACATGAACATGACTACATTTTTTGTATACACCAAATTTTGGTTTGATTGATGCTGATCTGCTACTGCTAAGTAACTGCAAAGCCTACCTCCACTCATTGAACAAACTAGAAAAGGTTCTAAAGACTGCCGTACTAGCAGCACGTCACGTAACTGAGTGAGGGGGGGCATCACGCATACCACTAACCAATTAGAAGCTCATACAAAGTACCTAAACCTAAGTATCAATCCGGCCCTATCTATTAGTGACAGGACAAAGTAAGGAGTGGACGTGAGTCACTGTAGCATTACGTAACTTAATTTCTCTAAAATAAACTCGTAAAGAATCACGCTAAGCAAGCGCAAACGCAAAGCTGCAAACAAGTAAGATTAGTAGCAGCGCAGAAGAGCACCTGTGTCATAATCACAGAAGACTTTTAAACGTTATTAACCTGGAATGTATTGTAAGCAGCAACATTCTAGCTGGTTGGAAGGAAAAAAAGATATTCGTAATATATAACATAGAGCAGAAGAACAGACACAAAGTTGTAATAATTAAATAGGTACTCACCAAGCCCCAGGACCTCCACTCCTAGCAGGTCCAGCAGGTCCTGCTCACGGTCCAGGATGTCGGACCACCGGTGCGTCAGCTGTGCCTGGGTGCGCCGGACCCCAGAGATGCGCGACACTGCCCGGCGCACCTTCCCCCACCGCTGCCGACGCTCCCGGAGGCCGTACCCGGACCCAGGCCTGCCACCTGCTGCCAGGGTTGAGGGGAGGTGGCGCTGCACAAAGAAAATTAGTGCAGCCAATTCCGCCTCCCCAAATAAGGCCCGTGCATGCACCTCTTGTGGGCGCCGCCATCCGCAAGGAAGGCGGTCGCGGCTCTGGCTGCGCCGGCGAACAGCCCTGCCCTTGGACATGGTTCTGGGGACGGGGCGGGAAAGAAAAGGTAAAATAAATAAAGGAGTAAAGGAATAAATAGCGGGCAATACAAAGAGAAAAAGTAGCTAAAAAACAAAAAAAAGTAGACAAAAACCAAAAATATAGAGGCAGGAAAATAGTTAGAGAAATAATAAGTAATAAAGATCCAAAAAAAGTGGCTATAAACAAAGGATTGAAAAGATTTAGGGAGGATTGAAAATCAGGCCCCAGAACCATGCAATAGAGTGGAAAACAAGATGGCCGCGCCCATTGCGACCACGTGCGCAAGTTCGTGCGATATTTTCTCCCTGAGCAAGCAAAAAGCAACGCGATCAAGTAAAAGCGGTCGCGAACAGGAAATATCGACCGCGAACATGCATTGCGCGACCCGGAACAGGAAGTAAACATCGCCAGAGGGCGGGACAAGTGAAAACAAGATGGCCGCGACCGTGAGCAACCGCATGGGTAAGTTGGTGACCTGCGATCACGCGAAAAATACCGCGAACAGGCGGCAAAAAAACTTCCGCGTCTTCGCGATATTTCCGGCGTGTTTGCGGAGATTTTCTGCATTTTTGCGATAATTTGCGGAAGTTAATTCCGCAAATTCCACCCACCCCTACTCATTAGCCTGTCCAGGGCATTGGGATGTGCTAGGTTTTTCCTTTTCTAGTTCCTGAGACCATTTGTCCAAGGGAAGCTTGTTCCAACGGCGACCGAATGTCCAGGACGGTTGCACCTTGGGCCTAATTGTCTGAGGAGACCAGAGAAGTTTTATAAGAAAATGGTCTGTCCAGGGTAAAGGAGTGGGTTCAGTTGCCTTCAGGTCGATTAGAAAAGACTTGGTCGAGCAAGTGTCCTCTTATGTGTGTCGGTTTATAAATTTTTGGGGATAATTTGAGAGTAAAAGATCTTTTGTAAGCTCGAAGGCATTAGGGGCCTGTGGCTCGTCAAAGTGAAGGTTGAGGTCTCCTAGAATCGTAAAATTGCCTGAGGCACTTGCTAATTTGATTGTAGCCTCAAGCAAGGAGCTATTAAAGGATCCTATTGGTCCTGGGGGCCGGTAAATTAGAATGCCTGTAAAGGCAAGAAGTGGGGAGAGTTCTATAGAGAAGAGAACATTCTCACAGTCCTTAAGCGGGTTGCCCAGAAGGCGGCAGGTAAGCTGCTCCCTATAGGCGATGGCTATTCCACCTCCTCGGCCTATAAGCCGGTCGACTCTTTGTAGCGTGTAGCCCCGGGGAAGAGTTTGCGCGATGTCGGGCTCTGAGCTAGGGGAGAGCCAGGTTTCAGTAAG
This sequence comes from Triturus cristatus, assembly GCF_964204655.1. NCBI lineage: Eukaryota > Metazoa > Chordata > Amphibia > Caudata > Salamandridae > Triturus > Triturus cristatus. The sequence goes on along the minus strand of NC_140591.1, from coordinate 1,204,697,514 downwards.
GAAAAACACGTTGGGGTCTTGATCTCTAAGGAGCATCCCTATCTCAGCTGTGTGTTTGGGAAGGGATCTACAATTAAGGAGAAGTATCCTGAATTTGGTTCTTTCCTGAGGGCGGTCGAGCCTGTGTAGTGTGAGGTTCTGGCTACATATAGGGCATTTATTAGGGATATTCTCAGGTGGGCAGACAAACTCACAGTTGGTTCCAGAAGAAGGATTTAGTTTACGGAGATCGGTGCTATTATACATGAGACGGGCTGATATGAGCGTTGCAGGGGTTCTGGCCCCTGGACCCGGCCGGGCGTGGACGGGCGCAGACTGGCTTGCCTTAGACGTGCCAGTGTGTGCTTTTAAATGATTGCCACAGCCCGGGTTCAGCCACTAGACCGCTGACCCGGTGCTTGTGACGTGGAAGTGAGTATTACGCTACTAGAGCACTGCACTGGCCCGTCTCGCACCACAGCCTTGGGTCTACCACCAACAGTGCTTCAGCAACGATGATACCACTACTTGCACGTGACCTGTCAACACCACAACGAGAATCGCTCCACTTCGCACCGCAGCCCTGGTCTCACCGATGCAGTTAAACGACTGTCACTGAGCTGCTGCCTGCACCGCTGCTTGAGGGCACCGCACATCGCACTGCTTTGCTTCACTCCGCAGCTCAGATGTCTGCCGGAGCCCCTTACTTAAAATTCACGAAGTGCGACCTGCAACATGTGTAACTTCAAGGGCCCGACGACTCCTGCACCGACAACCGGAATCGACGCCTGCGGAGCTCACCACAAGGTCCCACACCCTGTACCTCTCAAAGTACTGGTTTATGGGTCTCCTTGACACCGTAGCTCGCCTGCGATGCCGTGACCATCCAGAACTGTTAGATTTGTATTTTCACTATGCCGTGATAGCCACAGGCGCAGCTACTGACTTTAAGGAACTGTATATAAAGCCTATTTTTGCATTAATTGTATTTCTGGTCTTGTTTTACAGAGATACATTTTAGAACTTTTTCTAAAACTGGTGTGGTGTCCTATTGTTATGTTTTCACTGGATTACTGCTTTTTATGTGCATATGCTTTACACACTGCCTCTGAGATAAGCCTGACTGCTCATGCCAAGCTACCAAGGGGGTGAGCAGGGGTTATTTTAGATGTGTCATCACCTTATCCTGGCTAGAGTGGTGGATTCTGCATGGCTTAGGTGCATTTTCCAGCCAGACAGAAAACCCATTTCTAACTGACTCTGACAGGAAGATGTAGTCAATAGTTGAGATTTCACTGAAAGTTGGAGGAAAGTGCCTGTGGGGTGATTGAGCCTCATAAAAATGTTGGTATGAAGTAAATTTATGAGTTGTCAGAAGATCATTCATTTTTCCCCATTCTTTAGAATTTTGGGTGCAGTTGTTTAATCTCCCTAGGCCTCTGATAATAAATCCCCCCTGCAAGATTTGGGTATAGCAAACTCCATGAAAAGTTCCTAAAGGCAGTCGCAAAGATATTCAATCTACTGGGATTTCAGAGTTTTTGGCACATTATGATAACAATTTATCAGCACAGAGGTGTTCTTTTGTTCAGAATTGTTGTGTGTTGGATTGGTACTGCTTGCAAGGCTGGAGAATTGGGTTTGTGTGGGACAACATCAATCTTGCACGTATGTCTGATGGATATAGACATTCCCCCCAAAGGTTGCCCAAAGAGGCTGGAGCGGGTTGCTGGCTTGAATATTTCATAGAATCTGTGTAAGACTGAGGGAGTTAGGAAGCACATCTCTTGTAGGCAAAGGATATCCCTTATGTCCAGGTAGGCCAGTGCTGATTTACTTACCTTGGTGGACTTGAGGCCCGCCACATTCCAAGATGTTATTGTGAGATTGGGTGCTGTCTTTGTCTTTTGTGATATCTGCGGGTACCAAGAGAGCTGGCTCGGAATGGGACACTAGGCTCCCTCTGGGGTGGTAGGCCATTTGCCCCCAGTCGTCTTGTTCATTGCTTCTTCTGACACAACTTACCCTTCTTTGATTGTGAGCTTGTGGTTGACCTTAGATGTTCAGGTTGTAGCAGCAGATGAGTATCTTTCAGGAGGGATGCAACTTTAGAAACTCTATTCTTCAGTTTTCAAAAATCCTTTACTCACCCAAGAATGATATCTCTATGGGCCTCCCTCTTCCATGTGGTTATGACAGCTTCCGAAGATCCACTTTCTGATATCCAGGCAAATGTTACCATTTTTATGTCTTCAGAGGTCAGCTCTTTCAAAGAATAGATGTGTTGAAATAAGCATAAGAGGTTGCCTCTATTAAGTGTGTCATGTGAGCCCTTAAAAGTGCAGTGTGGAATAAAGGCCAGCTCAAACAGATCTGGGGTGCTCAGTTTGGCAGCTCGCCCTGAGCTGGCAGGAGAGTGCTCCAAAGCACGTAAAGGTTGAGGAGCTGGAGGACTAGAATCAGCTGAAAGCCGTGAAAGAGCCTTAAAGAAGGTGTCATTCTGATTAAAACTGCTGAGCAGTTTGTAATGGTAGTATCTGCTACTGTTGGTTGAGGGCACAGCTATTAGCACCTCTGGTACTTGACTCAATCACAGGTTGTGAGTTGAAACATACTGGGTGGCCCCTTGGACAGCACTGTTGGACAGCAAACTATTTTGGCAGCTGCTGACAGTGAAAAAGGGACCTTTTGTGACTAGATCAAATGTTGTTGTGCTTGACTAAATAGCGGCTTGTTGGTTAAATCAGTGAGTTAAGAGTCTGGATTGGTACCTGGGGCTGCCATCAGTTTATCAGAGGTGGTTTTAGCCGATGGGCAATGCCCGGGTCCCTCTAAGTTAGTATTTTGATGGCGGAGGGCTATAAACCCCTTGCATGGCTGTCACGGATTTGTTATAGGTGCTAGTTGGGGGTCCCATAATCACAGCTCCTAGGCTATAGACCCTTGTGTGGCCATATAGATTTGTTTTGGGTGCTAATTGGAGAGCCTATAATCACAGCTGCTGGGGGCAGTCTGGCTGGGGATGATTCTGGGGTGTTATTTTGTGTTAATTCTAGCAGACAACCTTTTCCAAGTATGCCTTCTGAAGTCTCCATGTTAAAGTTAGGTAGCGGGCCAAATATAGGAAAGATCTTCATGTGCCCAATCCCCAGGTGAGCCACAGGAATATTGGTTCCTCCTAAGTTCAACAATCTCCTTTTTAAACTGTGTTGTTTCTTGGACTGTTTTTTTAGTTTCTTTTTTTGGACTTCTTGTAAGAGTGGTGTTTGTTAAGGGGAAAGGTAATATTGAATTATTTGCTGGAACTCATGCTCTTAGTCAGGCTCGAGAGGGACTTATTCCCAAAGACATGAGGGGGGTTGGTGGGCAGTATAATTCAAGAATACCTCTTCCTTACTATGCCCTGGGGGCCATTGCTTCCTTGATCAATGAGGTACAATTGCTACAGCCATAGACTATGGTTGGGTGGTTCTGTTTGAAAATATATCATTTATATTTTTTTCAGAGCACAGTGCATTATTCTTGACACTTTACAAAAGAGACCCTAGAACTGCAAGCAAAGTACTTAGTTTATCAATTACAGGGGAGAATGGACAGGCTTTTTTTGCCCCCAAACACCATTTACAATTTTCCAGTGAGCTTAGTCTCAGCCCAGGTCAATCAAAATTGTGGCTATAGATTGAATTAAGTCTACATGCAACTCCATCTTTTGAGATTGTCCTAAAGGCGTCCTGGCAGTTATGTCCTTGGTGATGCTGATGGTAGCCAATGAGGGGCTGGAGAGGCCAGCGAGTGGGGACATGTGAGTCTGTATGGGACCGAGAACCCTGCACGGGTGTTGTCTCACAAACATAGGTGTTCAAGCAAGTGATTCCTTAATTTGGGCTTCAATTACAGAGAGAAAGGGATCCAATAAATTACAATGGGGCATATCAGCAACAACCGGCGATAATTATCGCTAAGCGCAATTAGCGCTAGGATAATTATCGCCAGCTAGCGTGGATTTTGATCGCTAACATAGTGTGCTATTAGCAACGCTTATCTCAAAAGCGATAAAAATCCTAGCGCTAACTGACAAACATGAGATTATCGCTGGAAACCCAGCGATAATCCCACGAAGTTTGGCGATAGCTTGCTGATAGGGCCTCACATACTTAGCCATGATATCCACCTTCCATAGGATTTCATGGCTAAGTCAGTTTCAAAGCAGGCGTAAGGAAAGTAGTGATTACAGAGGTTATCGCTACTTTTCTTGTCGCTATGCTGCTTTGCGTGAGGCTTGATAATAGGAGAAATGTCGCTTAGCGACATTTCTCCCATTATCCTGTAGAGAAACGCCCACTTTGCATCTCATTAGAAATGCAAAGATGGGCGTTAGGAATTCAGGCGCTAAGGCAAGGTTTTACGCGATAGCGTGACCTTGTTGATATAGCGATACAATTATCGCCGCGGCAATAATTTTATATCGCCGCCTTTTAAATATGCCCCCCAGTTCCTTGTCACGGAGACTTTCCCCCCTATTCTTCTTCAGGGCAAGTGGAATCAATGGCCGCACAAATGCATTTATTGCAGTCTCCTCTTCCTGTACTTGTAGCTGAACTGGAGAGGTGGTCGTCCATGCGTGCACTTGCACAATCACAGTCTGAGTACTTTGATTTGTGTGCGAGCTTTCACCTTTGAGGGCACATCTGGAAGCCGGAATAATGATAGGGGAAGCAGCCGCCAATGCTGGATACTCAGGGTCCGTTCTCTGTGGAGTGATCTCCTTGTACCCAGAAGGGAAGTTAGATTGAGATGACGGATCAATGCACTGATCCTCCCAGTTTAGCCCTGGACAAGAATATGACCTGTGGGACCTTTGTCCAATGACAGGGGGTGCCACTTGGACTTCACTGTTTGAGTTTGTAAAAAAAGTTGTCTGAAGACCATAAACCCAGTGATATGGGTGATTGAGGAGCTTGGGGAGGGATTTTATATAAAAATTTGCTAATCAACCCTTGAGACTCATTGAAAGCGGAAGCTTTATCTGTGGATATGACTCTTCCCTGCCTCGGTGCCCAGCAAATTGAGGGGAGAAAGACAATGGACCCCCTGGTGGGGAGCGGTAGTAGAAGTGAGTGAAAGGTCAGCAAGCATATTAGGGTTTTTCCTAGACATAGCTTTTCTTCTAGGCATTTTTACCTCTCTGGGTCTCGTGAGATTGATCACTTGCAAGAATTGAGTACTGACCATTCTTTTCTTGTTGGCTTCAGGGCTCCCTTCAGGTGCTCTAAGTTGTTTCCCCTGACTGGTATGCTGCCTAGGGCTAAATATTGCTATCCCTTCTCACTTGATTGGGACTATATCCTCAGTAGGTTTGGGAGGTCCCCCAGCGCCACCTCACCCCCTCTGTGTAATGAGATCTAAAGAAATATGGGGGGCATGAGTGCACTGGCAATTGGCACCACTCTTAGTATTGGGCACTCTCTCCTGATGGTTGCCTTGGCTTATCACCACTGTTTGCCACAATGCTTTGAAGGTGATGGCAATATCAGTCCAGTTGTTTTCTAGCTGGGTATTGGCTGGGGTATTAGCTGGGGTGCATAGCAGATCAACGGTGACGCATGCACAGTGCACCATGTTAAATCTGCGCAGCAAAGGTTGGGAGATCACCAAATCGCAAGCCACACCCAGACCTGGATGGGTCACTTTCTCGTACCCGGGACTTTACTAAGGGAAATGGGACTTAATCCCACTGCATGCCCCCTGGCGTGCCTGCTACTGTTATGTCCCCTGCTTCCTTTCTGCTTGCCATCCCCATCACCACCATGTTTAACTTTTTCTCTCTTTTGTCTCCTCTTTAGGTGAGGTGAGGTGAGGTAGGGCAAGGCAGGGCAGAGCATTGTAGGGTGAGGAAGTCAAGCTGGGCGTTCTGCGTCTAAGAAGGGGGTCAACCAAAATCAGGCGGAACATCTACCTCTGCCTGCAGCTTTCCAGCCCAACACTGCCCAATTCTGCCAAACTTCACCTTCACCAGTCATTTCTAGATGAAGTAGACAGGAGTGCGTTAGCAAGTGAGGTGATGTGCAGCCAGTATTCAGCCCCCCCAGTTAGTACAAGGTGCACCAGCCTAGATGACCGCCTCCGTGCTTTACTGAGAGGAGCTATTGCCTAGTGCTCGCTGCTGGTGCACTTGCCTGCTGCCCCCACCTCCCCACATCCATCTTCCACAGTTCCCATCAGCCTTCTTGCACCCAGTGAATCTGGTATTAAGATTGTGTCTTGTTCCTCATGTAGACAGGTCGCATAGTCTGAAAATCACAAGCAAAAACAGCGGGTGGGTCTGTTTCAACTATCTCACCTGCATGCCCAGCTGCCTGGGTGTCCAAATGGGTGGTGAACAGCACACCCTTGGCCCCGACACACAGGCCTATGCAACACAAAGAGGCTCCAATGCCGTGGCGTCTCCCTGCTCAGCACAGCACTGTGATCCTCCTTGTGTGCATGCATGCATCACTCTCCATGTTCCTCTTCCGGTGCTACCAGAATGATGCTGACCTTGAAAGGAACCATTGCATCCCAGGGACTTGGTGAGGTGGACCGCAGGTGACGTACATCTTCTCAGAAAGGTGATAAAGTGAGTGATTCTAATCTTCCTTTAAGGCTCAGGACGGAAGACCTGAACTTGACAGTGTCTCATCAGGTGGAGCTATAATCTATGTATAAAAAAAGGTCACCAATGGTAAAATGCTGGTTATGGTATACTAGAGGTAATTCAAGGCATATAGGGCTCCACCGGAAAATACATGGCATATAAACAACAGTGGCAGAATGCTGATATTAGCACAATGGAGGTAATTCTTGACCTAAAGGTTTACAATCTGGCACATGGGAGATTGGCAATTGAGACAAAATGTTGTCCCCAACATGCTGAGGTAATTTTTGACATAAGGGTTGCCAATGTTATATGGACGACAAAAACTGCTAAACTCTGGCATTAGCATATTTTGTGTAATTTTTTATATAAAGGGCACCCATGATACATGGGGTAGCCATGACAAAATTCTGGCCCTGGTACAATGGAGGAAAGTTTTGACATATGGAGGCACCTATTTCACACTTTGAAAAAACTCCTGGGGAATGTTAAAATCCATTCACTTGGCAGACCATAAGAGAATTTGAAAACTTAACGAGTGCCTTCTAGCTCCGTTGGAAGTTTAGCTAATTTATATGAAAATTGAGCTTTAGAATGAACTTTTTAGCCCCATTTTCTTTTTTAATTGTCTCAAGGAGAACACCCTCTGAGAAGTGTCCTTGTTATTAGGGGTGGGAGGAACTCCTGTAGTTTCACGCAGCGAAATTCCGCAGAGTTACACAAAAACTCCACAAGATTCCTTGGAGTTCCGCAAGCCGGATGAATTCGGCACATCGTACTACTTGCACTGATTTTTAGTGCCAGAAGCTTGTTCTGTGCTGTAAAATCAGTGCATATGTCACCACAAGGCGCTCCCGAGGGTGCTGCCTCTTTCTGCTGCTCAAATAGATTTTCAGATCGAGCGGCAACTTTCTCAACACGAATGGTTGTGACCTGCTACGATCACCCGCATTAAGAAATCTCAGCAACAGGTGTTCTAGCACCTGAATATCAGGCTAAGGGTAGCAAATTCTCATTCACGCTCGCCAACTTACCATTGGCGGGACGCGCCCCGCAAAAAACTCTGGTACGTGGCAGTTGGTGGAGTTTAGCCAGAATTCTGTGTTCACAGTGGAACGCGGAGTGGGCAAAACTCCATTTAGTGAGCAGAATTTTTCACCCACCCCTAGTTGTTATGCAAATCATGCAGGTATTATGGATCTTTAGATATGTAAATTGTTGTGATGTTAGGGTTCTGTGACAGGCCTTCTTGGAAAAAATCAAGGTCAAGTGTCATATGATGCCACTTCCTGTGATGTCATTAAGATCAAAGGGTATGTGATGCCACTTCTGCTACCACTCAAAACCAAAGGGGATGATGGACGGAGTGTTGAACAATGCAAGCACACACCACCAGTCAACTGATCTGGGTTTAATCCATCATCATTCTTTAGCTCACTCCGCCACCCCAGTTCAGACATGGCCATATCCAAATCAGTCTGACCCTGTGCCTCATGGGAACAGTCCTGCCTGAACTGCCAAGCCATATCTTCCCTGGACCGGAAAAAGCATCCTGGGACCAGTTTCTGGCTAATCCGCAGTCATCAGCCAGGCTAGCTTGAATCCAGTGGCAAAGTGAGCAAGGGACTCACTTCTGGGCATACCCTGCCAACTTAGGGCGAACAAAGCAAAACCAAAGGGGATGATGGGTGGAGTGTTCAACAGTGCAAGCACTCACCCAAGTCAACTGATCTGGGTTTAATCCATCATCATTCTTTAGCTCACTCCGCCACCCCAGTTCAGATATGGCCATATGCAAATCAGTCTGACCCTGTGCCTCATGGGAACAGTCCAGCCCGAACTGCCAAGCCATGTCTTCCCTGGACCGGAAACAAGCATCCTGGGACCGGTTTCTGGCTAATCAGCCGTCATCAGCCAGGCTAGCTTGAATCCAGTGGTAAAGTGAGCAAGGGACCCACGTCTGGGCATACCCTGCAAACTTAGGGCGAACAAATCAAAACCAAAGGGGATGATGGACGGAGTGTTGAACAATGCAAGCACTCACCCCCAGTCAACTGATCTGGGTTTAATCCATCATCATTCTTTAGCTCACTCAGCCACCCCAGTTCAGATATGGCCATATGCAAATCAGTCTGACCCTGTGCCTCATGGGAACAGTCCAGCCTGAACTGCCAAGCCATGTTTTCCCTGGACCGGAAACAAGCATCCTTGCCAGAGGTTTCCCCACCCACAGGCTAACCCTCAGAATAAATGTGGCATCCACGTGACCCACTTGAGAACACTCCTGGACCTGTGAAGTATCAGAAGAAGGATTGCATTGCTGTCTGAAGAACCTGAGGAAGACAGACTGGATCTGCTTGCCGTGAACACAGGACCCCAAAAGTGATTTCAAAGGTCAGTTGACTGACCTCCTGTTTGAGGTACAAGAACATAGTAACCTTCCAGCAGCCTCTCTCCCTGCAACTGCTCTGCTGACCACTCCCAACTGGATCTGCCTTGGACACTGTTGCTGGCTTCTGTTGGACTGAGTCTTAACACCCAAGTAGTGATTCCCAGGTCCTGGACCCCTGGCTGGTGTTAAAGTGTATTGTAAGTAGGACTTAGAACCTTTTTGACAAGTTTCTGCCTGGAGGACCGACAAAGACTGGGATCGCCATTGAAGCTGCTCCTGTCAACATCAAATCGCCAGTCGGCCTCAGCTTGCTGGGTTGCCCAGTTGAAGGATGGTAGAAACTGAGTTGCTGGTTGACTGGGGTGTGAGCCCTGGCCAAGCTGCAACCACAATTCTTGTCAGGGTAAGGCAGAAGCAAACTCTAAATTAATCTGTGCTAAACCCCCTGGTAACTTGACACAAAGCAGTCAGGCTTAACTTAGAGGCAATGTGTACATTGTTTGTGCAACTCTTCAAACAGAAGCATAGTGAAAACACACCACAAAATGAAAGAACGTTGAAAAAATAGAGTAAAATGAAATAAATAAAATAAGACCAAAAGGACAAAAATCCAGTCAGTAGAACAGGAGTTAGAAATTTTTAATTAATAAAGTGTCCAATGTACAAAGCACCAACCGTGGCTACCTGGTTACAAACGGTCAAAAGTTCAGGCTGACAACAATGGGGCCCAGGTCAGATACAATCCCAGATTAGTCCCACATTGGAGAGAGTCGCGAAGTGTAGGAGAGTAAGCCATGCATTGTGACGGGTTGGAGATATGCGTTGGTGGTCCCCTGAGAGCGGTCGATGCTGCATTGCGAAGGGAAATGCTGGCCGCAGCTCACGATGGTTTTTCAGTGCGAGCGGTGCAGTCAGGGTGTGAACAGGCTCATTTGCGGTCATGAAATGCCCAAAACCATGATTTAATCTTGCTGAGCCAGCCCAAGGGTCCAGGACCTGAGGCCACCACTTGGGGATGAGTGACTCACTGCACCTGGAAATAGGGCTGGTGTAGGATGTTGGGGAGCCTTTTAGGTCCCTGAGGCTTAGATCAGGAGGCCAGCAGACTAGGCCTTGGCAGTGAACTTCGTCTGTTCGCGGAGTTTGCAGAGGTTTCGCAAACGGTAAGTACAAGAGCGCGAGCTGCTGCCCGGGTAGAATTTTTACCAGAGCGGCAGGAATACCAGTACAAACTGCAGTTTGCACTGCACTCGCCACTCGTTGAACTTCGCGGAGTTCCGCGTAGCAAAACACCGTGGACTACGCCCAGGCCTACAGGTGAGCAGACAAGCCCTAAGAGACGCAATGGGGTCTTTGGTTCAAGATGAAGTTGCAAGTCTAGTTCACCTTCCCCAGACAAGAGGGCAGGAGGTAGCAAGTCAGCAGGTCAGCAGGTCAGCACAGCAGGGCAGTAGTTCCTTCAGAGCAATAATCCAGGAGAGTTGCAGTCTTGTAGCAGAAGCAGTACTTCTTCCTATCAGAATATTCACAGGTCCAGAAGTGTACTAAGAGTTGGTTTCTCAGGTCCTACTTTTAAACCCTTGTGCCCTGGTTCTGGCAGGCGGAAGAAGCTTTTGGACCGTGGCTTTAAAGTGCATTGACTTTACTGCCTCCCCGGCCCTAGCTCAAAGTTGGCTGAAGTGACAATACAGGGTCACTAGGCCCTTCGTCTGAAGTCAGTAAGTGGGGCTGTGCTCAGCTCCACCTCCCTATCCTGCCAGTAAAAGACCCATTCAGGCACACCTAATCCCTCTATTGTGTGACTATCTGGGCAGAATTCATAAAGTCTGTCACCTACACCCAGTCATGTGACCCAAGACAGGCTACAGGCACAAAAGAGCTAAGGAAAGGGGAGCCGCGGTCCGTGGAGGGAGTTCCGTGGGGCGGAAAGGCAGGGTGGGGGAGGTGCAGGGTGAGGGGTACTAAATTTCGTAGGGCGCGCTGCATCGCATTTTGTGATGCAGCGCGCGCTACGAAATTCGTTTTATTTATTTAATTGTTTACTTACCTCCAATTATCCATATTCCGGTGTTTAGTACCCCCCACCCTGCCCCTCCCCGCCCCGCCTATCCGCCCAACGGAACTCCCTCCACGGACCGCGGCTGGGAAAGAGAAATGCCAACTTTCTAAAAAATTGCATTTTCAGCATTGTAATAGACAATCTGACTTTACCATTAAAGACGGTTTATCATTACAATTTCATAGACACCAAATATGACATAGCCAACAGCTCCCAATTGGAAATTACAACTTATTAATGTAATGAGGATTCCCCAGTGTTATACTATGGAAGGGGTTGGCCTAACAGTAGCGAAAAACAAATTTAGGAGTTTTTCACTACCAGGACATGTACAACTTAAAAGTAAATGTCCAACCTTTTAATTACACAACACCCTGCCCTATGGGCTAACAAGGTCCTACCTTATGGGTGACATATGTAATAAAACTGGACTTTAAGGCTTGGCATGGGGGTTTAAATGCCATGTCGACATGGCACTTTAAAACGGCATTCAGGCTGCAATGGCAGGCTTGGCCTTGCTTTACAGCACTACTTATGTCGGTGGCACAATACGTGCTGCAGGCCTACTGGTAGCATTTAATTTACAGGCCCTGGGTATATGATATACCACTATAAAAGGGACTTACAAGTAAATTAAATGTGCCAATGGGAAACTATGTTTTAAGCAGAGAGAACAAGCACTTTACCACAGGTTACCAGCGGTAAAGTAAGCAGAGTCCTGAGGTCAACAAAAACAAATTCTGCAATAAGCAGAGGGCAAAGGCAAAATGTTTGGGGATGACCCTGCACAAAGGACTAAGTTCAACAATGGATATCGTTTTTAAGTCCAAACATAGAGGGCTTCATCAGGACCAATGCTGAGCAGCATCCAATCAACGTCAAGGCCTTCTTGGGCATGGGCTTCAGACCTGCCCACTTTAGCTTTCCCACCTTCATTAATGATGCACTACCTGCTCTTCAGCAACCCACCGTCATCGAGCCCTACTTTAGATACAGCTTGCAGCTTGCCCTGCTGATGACTCGACAATCACTTGCACTCCATAAAAGTTTCTACATCAGAATGATAAACCCGGTCCTTGTAACCGACCCCACTTCAACTAATACTCTAATTTTTTACAGCCAGAATTTCAAGCACAAAAGAATTGTCTTGTCAAAATATATTGACTAAAATATCGAGTTCCTCACTAGTGTAGAGGTAAAGACATGTAAGTGAGTATAGATTTACTATTCTTCACTCCATATTTAAATATGAAAAGGTATGGTGTTTCATTCAAAACAGTATGAAGTTAACCCAGGATTTGATACTACTTTATTTTCCTTCTAATGTGGGTACCAATCATTATGACAATCATTTTACAATTTATTCTTAAAGCATTCAGACGACAACAGTGGATAGGAGGGCAAAATGAATTTATCTTCTATAATTGAGCAGTTTTGTTTATTTAAATAAAAATAATTGCAAGCACCCATGTGTGCATATCTACCACAAAGAAGATTGGAGGTCTGTGTGAGAGAGAACGATAAAAAGTGCGTGCATTTGAGGGTGTGTGTGTTTTATTAAAACCAGTTGGATCCACCACAAGCATGCTACCACATTTCCAGAACATATTTATGTGCACATTTTTCCCATGCCCTTTTCGTATTACCTCACTGCCTCGCCACCATTTAACATCTTGGGAATGCAGCAGTCCCCGAGTTTCAGAATCCGTTCAGAAAGCAAGCCGAGCTGCGATTAAGATATTAATCATCATCCGACCAGTAAGTATAACTAATGCACCGAGAGAAGATTGTATCCAATTCAGACCAGCTCTGAACTCCTGCAGTCCTTGACATTTCATTCACCCTTTGCCAGCTAAAGGTGACTCAGCAAGTATTAGATCTTCATCTGTCACCACATTTTTTTTAAATTGCCAAGATAATTGTATGCCCTCTTGAAGCTCTGCGGAAAGTAGTCACTATCTCCCTCCAGTAATCTTTCAGCCGCGAAAACCTGAACGCATTTTTGCACATCTTGAGCAGTTTGTACCTTTTAGGGTCACCTGACGCAAGTCACGTGCATGCAAAAACTTTACGCATAATCTCACAGCAAGAGCATCATTCAATTTTGCTGAGTGTCGGATTTTGTAGCTACAGTACTCTCCAGCCAGAAATAAATCACAGGCAATGACAGCGCTTAACATTAATGGGAGAATTTCTGTACAACTAATTCAGCTGATTAGCACTAAATGACTTCTGTTCCATCTGCTGGAGCGGTAATATTTCAGTTCACACTGTTGGAGTCCAGCGCTTCATTTCACAAAAAGCGTATGCTCGTTGATGCTAATGGGGACAGTGAATTTTGATTGACATAAAGGGACAGTAACACCTAAAGGTAACGAAGTAAAACTGAAAACTGCGACTAAATTGGTACAATTCAATTATCAATAGAGTCTATTTAACATGTATATTGACTATTCGAATTTAATTGTAAAACTTCAGTGTGCTGGCTGTTACATTCAATACATGTAATGTGTACACAGAGACCAAGGAGGTCTAATTGGAACATCACAAATATTTTCTTAGATGCCTTTACTGGTCCTCTGTGACCAGTAATCACAAAAATCCCCAAGGACAGAGTGTAAAAATTCTATAAACACACCTTGACAACGAAAAACTATCATACCCCCCAAAATCACTGCCAAAGCATTTTAACATGAACTAAATTCATAAACCATTGATTAAATGACTGCTCTCTTTAATGAAACCTTTGTGCATATTATCCTAATTCTATGAATGTGAAAATGACAACATTGATGAAAAAGATAAATTCAACATTTTCTTTATTTATTATTCAATATAAATAATATATAAGTAATCAACTTTTTATTTCTGTGGACAGTTGGGAACCCAATTTTTTGAAACAGTTTTTTTAAGTTTATTGATTTGCATTATGTGTTATTGTTTGTATCTTAACAAAACCACTTGTGTTATAGCTACCCTATTCTGTATTTTTAATGCCCATAAAATTTCATATTCTTCTGATGCATCTTTCTGATAATTAGTGGTGACTTACCAAAATCAAATAGAATAACACAACAAAACATAGCATAGGGAAGCATATTCATATTACAATATAACACACCATATCACTCTCCAAAAGAGTACAACATATCATAGCAAAACTTGCTTCGCTTTCAGTTTCTTTCCCCCACCCCTGTTTTGCATATGCCACTACCATTCCATCCAGACTTCCTGTCATGTTGTATGGTTGCATTTTTCAGGTTAAATGCTTTTGTTGCAAGCTACTTCAGAATTACAGATCATGTTTTCAAGTTGACTGTTTTCTCCTCCTTTCCCACCCCATGTTTCTCAATGAGATCTTCTGTCCGGCCATGTGTTATTCTTCCTCTACTCTCCCTTACATGTTACCCTTCATGCATTTGTGTTTTAGCAACCAGCTTTCATTCTGTCTTTCTTTTGTTCAGTGTATTACCTGTTACTCCTATCTCATGTTTATTGTAGCTTGTAGAAAACCCTTACAGTGCTTGGGATAGAGGTAGTGCTATGTAAAAATCCCAAAAATAAAAATAATATATTGTGGAAGAAGTGTTCAATATGTTGATTACTTTTAGTGTAAGTGAAACATTCAAATTGTTCTTTGGAATTCATCTAGTTGGATCAAATCACAATTTTGTATTCATTGAGATTGAGAGCACACACAGAGGGGAAATAATAGGTGGATCTGCCCTCATTTAGAAACAATTACATGAGGTAGGAGGACAGTTCATTGCAGAACTTCTCAGCATTAACATGTCCAAGAAACCTACAGATCAATTTTACCACAGATATAGGGCAACATGATTACCTTGTCATTCATTGCTTTATATAGTATGGGTTTTCTTTTGGGTTTGTATCAGTCTCCAAAGACATCCCTCTAAATAAACACACTTCCCCCATCCAATGGTGTTGATGTTACAAGGACGTTTGCTAGCTACAATATACCTTTTCTATCATAATCACCTAATTCTTCTTATTCTTCATTATTCTAATTATGTTGCCTTCTCATTTAATACAATATTTGACTTGTTCTATCAGTTTTTTATTTACAGTGTCAACTCCTGCTTGTCGATTACCCAAGCCATAAGCTTATTCCTGAGAGGCATGGCTCACTTCGCCATTTCTTATAAATGATTAATGTACTGTCTGTTAATATTTGTTTTAGTCTCAGAAACTATTACAAATACAATCAAATGAATAAATGTGCGTATGAGTATTTACTGATTTTAATATACATAATTGGTGGAGTATAATCTGAGGCTAGTGTTTTGTGAATGGTAAAATTCTGCCAGAATTTATGAATTTGCAAATGTAGGGTTATTGGGTTTGATGAAGTCCAGCAGCTAAAACATTAAAAACACACACTTATATAAGAGGTGTGTTTGCATATATATCACAGGTAGTTGCTCTCTATTGAAAAGCACACAAATATTGTCCTGTTAAGGGCAGGTGAGGTTGCACTTTCTTTCTAGGAGTAGGGAGGTAATCCCAAATCTGAAATGCAGTTGTTGTAAAAGGGATGTCTTTAGAGGCAAAATATTTTCGTTATGTAGCAACCTAATAAAATAAATTAATTTAAAGTGTAATTGTCCCATTCTTTACAAGGTGGAAATGTGCATGTGTAAACTGCATGCACTGAAGTGCTCTAGGAAATCTATGGCTGCTGTAAATTTCTTTGAGTACTTCCAGTATCCTTCGCAAATAAAATAAAAGTAAGACATTTGACCCAAGCCTAGGTATTATATGTGTACATTTTGTATTGTTGAAGCCAGGGAGTGTGTATCTTAACTCCCAACTTAGTTCCAATGAGGACCCCATGATGGATCTTGTATTGCTATATAAATATCTTGGCATCATTTGCTTGCATTAAGTTACTGATAGTACCAGAGCAAGGTCCACATTTATGAATCACTGTGCAAATACTTCAGTATAGTTTTGTGAATTGTAAATGTTTTTCCTTGTCGAAAAGTTACTTATCAATAGCTGTGATTTTGATATATTGCCATAGAATTGTGAACTCTGTCAAACTGAGTGTGAGGCTTATGTTCATGCCAGAGAAGGAAAAGTAAGTAGATAAATACGAAGAAACTACATTTGCAAAAGTAGTATTTGTGTTTCTGATGAATGACGAACATTGTGTGGATTTTTGAGGTCCAAAACAATGGATATTATGGGCTTATTCTAAGTAAAGATATTGAAGTGAGCACTGAGTTTATTTTCTAGAGTACCTGTTTCGTGACTGTGCCATAGCCTCCAAGTGTGTGAGGAATGACCTACCAATAAGGCATTTTAGAGTCTGGAATTATGCAGATTTAGGACGATGAAAAATAACCCATCATCTATGTTATGTTAGGTTGTTTTCAGATTAGGGCCAACATTAGGCATTTGAGGGTTCAGTATTACATATAGATGCATGAGAGGAAGGGATACCTGATGTCTGGAAGGATGTTGTTCTATACTGTGGGTGCATATCTGCTATTATTTTCTTTAAATCACAAATCTGAAAATTCTTCTTCTTTTCATGTGTACTGTTGACAAGTGGATGGGTGTGCAGGCCACTGTATCTTTGTTTTTAGTCCATGTAGATGTTATTTATTTAGGCCAACAAAGCTAGCTGAGCTTCAGTCTTAAGCTTATCCAAAATGCTTCTGCTCACTAGGTTGTAAGTCATGACCCACTCTCTGGGCACTCTCAACTAGCTTTCAAGCTGGCACATGCATTGGCAATGACCAGAGGTTTGATGTCTGTACTGCTTGATTTAGCTTTGTAAGTGCTTGTTTATGTACTGGGAAGAGAGTCCAGAAAAAAATATCTGAAAATGGATTCTACAGAAAAAAGGGTTACTAAGTTATCTGTAGCATTCATTTTCCACTTGCTTTTGTCACAACTTCCTCCTCAGTGCTACCGGTCCGCTTGCAGACTAAAATAATCTCTTATGCCTTCCAATGAAAGTAGAAGGACACACTTAAGTAGCTAATTGAAAAACGGTGACACAAAAATACCCCAACAGGTGGATTCAAGATGTGGTTGACAAGGTCATAAGCCAATGGATAAAGGTTTGAATGCAAAAGAAGGAATTGGCTAAATAAGGCTGACCCAGTATGCCTGGGAAAGTAAGTGTAAAATACAATATATTCAAGATGAATTTTGCAAATGCCATACACGCCAAACCTTACAAGGTTTTTTTTTTAACTCCTCTGTTAATACCTTACCCAATTACTGCTTAAGGTCCTTTAACGCTTTGATGTCATTACCAAGCTCATGTTCCTTACCACTTTCTGTGTTTCCCTTTGCTAGTGTGACTTTGATTCCCATTCTAATGCAGTCTGTGACTCATGTGTTCTGGTTTGTCTCTGGGTGTGAGGAAGTGTCATTTGCAACCAGCAATCTGTGTGTGATTGTGGTGTCAGTGAGGTCTCCCAAATGACATGCACTAGTCTCATAGACAGGTGACATACACCTTGCCAGGCAAAAAGTCTAGGCCTGGGTTTATTGGCTTTGAGCCTTTATAAACCACGTTAGTGAGAACTTAAGTTGTTTTGCTGTTTTATTTTTGCATGGTGTATCTTGGTGTCAAGTGCTACTGGAAGAAGGATGATCATCTGCTATGGGGCTGATCAATGCTGTGTTAAATGAAAATGCAACAATGTTTTATGTGTGTTTATGCATGCTTTTAGTTTCATGATGGCAAGTGTATGGATTTCTTGTACTGTGTTATATCTATGTAGGACAAGCCATCCCTGAAAGCCAATGTTGCCTTGTGCGTATTTATGCTAAAATAAAATACTCACAGCAGTGCATGGCCAGGCCAGGAAATCAGATGTGACATTTCCAGAAACCTATGCTATCTTTTCAAAGAAGGGATTCAAACAACTGATGTACATTTATCAACATGAGTGCAATAGGAAATGGTATTACAATCATAGTGGGTGACAGGAGCAGAGCACATGCAACCTTTTGAAGATGAAGATTTTTCCTTCTTTCACTGGATTAGGAGTGGCCAATTTCAAATTCTAACGGGCTTCTAAATTCGGATAATCGCCATTCAGGGCAGCCCTACTTAGGTCATTCTTTAAAATCCTGCCATGCGTGCTCCCATCACATGTCAACGTGATGCACAAAATGGTTGAAAGGCTAATGCTCTGCTTGAACAACAATTGATCAGGCCCTCATTATCACTTTAGTGTCTATGCTCACTCTTCAACACAAGTCTTTAATTGTAATTCCTAAGTGCAATATGTGCATAGTTTCTAAATGCGGCAATCCTTCTGTGCTCCTTAATCTTCCACTTGGACAATTTCAATTACATTTTTAAAAGACAATGACATTTCAAGATGAGTGACCACAAACACATTAGCAAAGGGAAAGCAATATTTTGGAGAAGGAGATTTACCCTGCTTCCGTTGGTTCGTACAGGGTGCCAGCTTGCCAGTTTGCCAAGGATTTGGTGGGGCTCTTTAGATCAACATTCCCACAGCTAGTCTCTGAAATATTTAAACTTAGTGCCTTGGGAAAAACTGATTTTCTGGGCAGAACAACAAAACATATGAGATTGATGCTATGTCATGTGTCATGTCCTTGGTGGGAAGTTAAAATAGTCCTTGTTCGTTACACCATTTCCCACCACGTGACAAAAATGTTTGCTTTACCTTGTTATAACTTATGTGGCATTTTGCTGTGGTGGTGATTGGTTTAGTTGTTTTCTGTGTTGTCGTGTTTTTGTACTGCAGTGTTTAATGTGATTTTGTTGAGTTATACTGAGGTTGTTGTGTTGTGTTTTGACTGTTTTGCTGTGATGTACACTATTATGTTTTAATTGTGTTGTTATGATGTATCTTTGCATATTTTATTCGGTGATGTTCTGTCGCGTACATTAAATATGTCAACTACTCCGGGCCAAAGTAGCAAATGACTTGAAATTACCTGTGAGAAGCAACAATTGACCACTGTCTAAGGTGGTAACATAAATGTACTTCAGCTCATCAGCTACTTAAGACATCAGTCAGCTCAAAACTGTGGGAGAGACTGTGCCTTTAGTTCACGTTCCCTGTACTCACTTTATGTGCCCTCCTTGTTCAGAGTACAAATCTGCCTCTCCAGCACCCAACATCTACTGAAAGACAAAGGGGGATATTCTCAAGAACGTGTGTTAATCATCGCAAAATTAGCTTAACGCAACTTTGCACATCGCAGTCTATCATGGGAAAATAACACTGTGTTTACGTTGTATTCTCAACCCGGCGGCACCGTGCGATAGTCACATGATAACGCACCAAATGACCGCGTTAAAACTAACGTGACGCAGGAAAAATATGAAACAAGAATGCAAAAAAAGGTGTGATGTGGCCAACCGCCATACAAAAATCAGTGATAAGCAGCAACAGACCTGCAATTCCCACGCGTCATGCGGGAAAATGCACTAGAAAAGCAACCCAAAAAATACCCCAAAGCAAAAATCAACTGCGTTGCACCATGGATGCACCCAGACCGAGTGCAGAGGACAACCCAAACCCCACAAGCCCCCAGCATGACCAGCCAGGAACACTGGGGTCGGGGAAGGGCAAGAAGAAGTGGAAGAGGAAGACGCGGTTCAGTCCGCAGGAAACCCGGATCATCGTCACAGAGGTGATAGAACACTACCAACAACTGTTCGTCACCTCCACTGTGTCATTGGCAACACAAATGGAAATGTGGCAGTCCATCGTGAACAACGTCAATGAAGTCGTAGTGTTGAGGAGGTCAATGGAGGTGGTCAAGAGGCACTGGCATGATGTGACAAGCCAAACCAAGCAGAAACTCGCAGCTAACCGGAAGGCAGCAACGGCGACTGGAGGTGGGAGTCCTGCACCACAGGAGGAGCTGGATGAAATGGAGGAAATGGTGGCCACAGTCATCAGTGCGGAGATGGTGCAAGGAGTCGGGGGCATGGACACTGCACGATGTGACCTGAGCCAACAGCAACAGGGTGAGTAATGACCAGGGCCTGGGCGGACGGGGGAGATGGGCACAATGATACACATGCCCAATCATGGGTAGCACACTGCACACCCACAATGACTGTGGAACATGTCCCTGATATCCTTGGCACATCGAAGCACACATAGAAACACCAAGTAGGATCCCGTCCACTATGTGCTCAAAGGCCCCCCATCACCAATCACACAACCTACCCATGCACATGTGCAGAACCTAGCAAAGCAGCGGCTCAGTGAGCCACACTGACAATGCAAGCGACACTGCATGACCAATATTATGGCTGCAGTCCAAAAACATGACAAGGTGCACACCACGACACTGAGGTGGCCCAGTGTGGATCACATACTAAAAGGAGCAGGTCACACTCTGACACATCCACGTGCGCATACTACCCCTGACGTCAACAACACATCTGCAGACAAACAATGCACAAGACTCCAAAATCAGTACAGGGGCACAAATGACCCAAGTCGCCAACATCTCAGCACCGTAAAAGCACACAAGACAATGGAACAGCACCTCAAAGGGATAAGGGGCCGCCAAATTAGAGCTGCAGGGGCAACTCTCCCACAATGCAGCACACACACACAGCAAACACAGCACCTCAACATTGACAAAAATGTGGTACAAAGTTCTACACTCAAACTACAGAACAGAGGACACAACTTGTGCTGCTTGTGAGTAGAAACTGGTCAGTCACATCTGGCATAGCATGAAACTGTGAAATGATAATGTACGAGTACAACCTCACATCTGTCCTGTAGTCGAAATGTCCACTGTCTCCCATCAAATACCCTGCTCCTCCAGAACATTGTCATGCAGTCTGTATATAAACATGTACAATGCGTGCACATACATGGAACACACTGTTGAACTGCATCTCCCCTTCACATTTCAGAGGGACAAGCAACACCTCGTGCAGAGCAGACCATACATCTCTCTAGTGACGATGAAGTGGACCCCCTGGCTATCTGCACCGACACCCTCCAACAGCTCGTGGACAGCATTCGCACCCCACCTCCAGGAACAGGACAGCCCAGCTGCATCAAGGTGATCCCAAACCAGGCACAGACACAGACACAGCAGGAAGCACCCACCACCACAGCTGGCTCCCAGCACCTCACTGAAGAACACATGGCATTCCAACACCATGTGTTAGACTGTCAGAAGGATTTGGCTGAACAGGTCCGGATGAGTTTTGACCTCCTGGCAGCCAAACTCAATGCCATACGTGGGTTTATAAGTCCCATCAGGGACCACTTACAGTCCTTAACGGACACCCACAGTCCGTCCCATGCCCTCCAACAATCCTTGGCTGACCTCGCTGTAGCCATTACTCGGATACAAGAACTGTCTAGTCAGATAGTCTCCAGCGATGACAGCACAGAGTTGGCACAGATGCGGAGGACAATGGAGAACATACAGTGGATGCAGGCAGGAAGGATGGCTGCCACGACTGAGCACCAGCGAGATGTAGCTGGGATCTACCATGCTCTGCAGATTCTCATCTTGCCATTGCTGCTACAGAGCCTGTCCCAGATGTGGATGGTAATGACTGTGTGTCAAAAAGGAAGTTGTAGCATTCTTCCCCGCCATATTACCTGTCCCAGCTTGGTCCAGCCCTCTGCATCATGCCCTGGAATAACACCTTCCACTGTCCCCCCAAACACTCACACGACATTCACCTGGACCCCGACATGGACTGCCATATCTGCACTGGTTACCAATGACACAGCAATCAGGCTGCGGACTGGACTCTTCCTTTTCCAACTAACTTGTCATACCGCAAAGGACTCTGGTTGGCACTCCACTGTGCAACCATGTAATGTGGGGTGTGCATGGCTATGTACTGCTCCAGCTCCGACACTACACAGAATGTGAATAAAACATTCTAAATCACACAGATGTGTCATGTCAATGTTCAGTCAAGAGAAAAAGTATGGATGAATGTAGGGACATCGAATGCACAAAGAGATACACCCTGGAAAATGACATCAATGCGCATGTTTGACCGTGACACACATGGCCAATCATATGTCTGTGAAGGTGTGAACTAGATGTGGCCTCATTGCTCATTAACCACAATCTCGCGATCCCCCAACATAGCCCCACGTCCATGTATGAAATGTGGCTGTGTGTGAAAATGTCAAAGTCTGTAGCAGGTCCAAAGTAGTGTCCCCCATCACATGTGACAACAGTACATCTCTTTGTATAGCTACACACACTCAACTGTGTCTGTGAAGGTGTGAACTAGATGTGGCCTCATTGCTCATTAACCACAATCTCGCGATCCCCCAACATAGCCCCACGTCCATGTATGAAATGTGGCTGTGTGTGAAAATGTCAAAGTCTGTAGCAGGTCCAAAGTAGTGTCCCCCATCACATGTGACAACAGTACATCTCTTTGTATAGCTACACACACTCAACTGTGTGGACACTGGACACAGCCTGTTTTGATGGATAACATTGATCCACATGGCAAGAAGTTGGACACCATACTCACATTGCTGAAGACCCGTAAGAGCACAGGTCTACCTGCAACTATTCCAACCACAATGTCTAGCTCACAGAGGTGGAGCTGGCAATAGGGACCACCCCTAAGTGAAATGCGTCATCAGTCCCTCCCTGTGTACGGACAATGCTCATTGAGGCACACGATTTGGCATTCTAATCAACACTCATCACAGTTGAACACTAGTGAAGTTGCGTACACTTTATTAGCATGTGTGTGTCAGTTCAGGCAAGACAAGGGCCACAACATGCAACATATACTAACAGGCAGCATAGGAACATGTAGAGGTGCAAGACATGGTGATGCAAACATGGACAGAAATCATCAAGGATGGCAACGGTCTCAGCCCACCTTGCCTTGCTGGACGAGTCTTCTGTTTCACCTATGGCTATCCTTTTAGCTTAGACAAAAGGCATTTGGTTCATGCAAGAGTAATCTTATTTATGCTTCAAAAAAGTGCAATATTCTGTCCAGAGCAGCACCTAGGTTGGATTCTCTAAAAGCAGGTTTCAGTCAGCAATTACAAATTTTCTAGGTTAAGAATCTTTTTCCTGAAAGGTAATTACAAATCAGATACTAGTTCTGGTAGGAGCGCTCTTCTATCAAAACTATTCCGCAAGAGGTCTGTATCGTCAAATCATGCAGAGAATGTATTATCAGATATTTTAAACCTCTCTACAACACAATAACTGCCTCATTTTGTCCTGGACAGTGGCACTGCCTTTGCCGAGATCTAAAGGCCATCACCATCCCAGAAACCCCATCGATGCAGTCTTTTAGGAGGCCATCATGTATCTGGTGATATCAAAACTCCAGCAGACATCATCAAACAAACCCACCTTTATAGAATGCATATTGTTGCTGATTGTTAGAGATGCAGGACTGGACAAAGAGAAATGTGCTGTTTCTCTACATTAGATGGCCCATTGAATATACAGTCAGAACACAGAGTACACTTATATGCACTTTGAAATTACAGAATAGGATTGCTAGATTGCTGTAGAACCGTATTTAAATAACATAGGACCTGAACTACAAAAGCTAAAACTTTCATTTAACCGTCAAACTATATTTATCAAACAACCTGCTATGTATAACAACATGTGTGGCTTAGTTTCAAGAGCACTCTTTAGTAACTCAATGCCCCCTTCTCTAGTATTCCTCAAAAATTGGTGCCCTCAGCAATGCTTTTCAGTAACTCAGTAAGTAACATTTTTAATATTAATTACCAAGTACGCATGAAATGAAACATGGTCACCAAGATAGAGCTATTCACAAACTCAAACACAAAATTCTGACATTTCAAAGTAAAGGTCAACTTTAAAGGTCTAAGTTTAGAAAAAAAGATATACTTTTATTATTCATAACTGGTTGTTATTAGGGATGGGTGGAATGTTCAGCTCCGCCCAAGGATTTGGCGGAATTTTGGCCACTCTACATTTTATGCAAAGCTCTGGCCAACTTCCATCAATTGCTGCTTGGTGTAATTTTTCTTTTGTGAGGCTCCAGGAAATGTGAGTGAGAGTAAGATTTTGCACCCCTTTGTGCAATTTTCTAATGCACGCAATTGCCCGTATTCGTGAGCAGTCACGTTCAGAGGGCCACCATGCCATGTGAGTATATTTGATGCTCCAGTAGATTTAAGTAGTTATATGCTACAAATGTTAACACAAAGCACAAATGTAAACAAAAATAATAAGCTTAAATTCTGAATATTGCTCCTAAATTATCAAATAATTTTGCTCAATTGTCTATACTGGTATATGTGATGAACATTCCCATTGCTGAATAAAGTGGAGAAAATAAAACAATAAAGAAAGAGTAAGAGGCACAATGGATGACTGGAAAGAAGAGCAACAAAAGAAAATGCACAGCAAAAAATGCAAAATATTGACATTATATATTTATGTACATACATCACACTGTGGTGGTCACTGTGTAATTGTAGTTTGGTCATACTTTTCATAGGAAGATTGTTTTTTGTTTCGCTAATACCTTTGTACCATTTGACGAATCTGCACAAAACTTTCCAAAAAAGAGTTAATCCAACTCAGCTTCTTCCTGTAAAGTTTCGGCATGATCTTTCAAGTGGGGTGTGAGCAAACTGGGGTCCCAAAATGTTTTTATACTCTGACCTTCCCTTCCGGGGGCCAAACACATGTATTTATTTAGCAGTACTGCATATCCATGGAGGATCCGCATTACCGTGAAGAAAAAAAATGCCATTTAAAGTGATGTTATAGTTAGGTTTGGTGAAGTGATCTTGACATATGTTAAACAAAAAATAAATTAACTAAAAAAAAGTTTCAATGCACAATGGCTACAGAACAAAATTTTAAAAAACACTGACATTCTCCAGTTATAATTCAAGGAACTAACCGCGCCTGTTGCCGCTTTTGAACTCACTTACTTCATCACTCATGACATAACTGATGAAATAACTGATGTCATCATCCAACAATTGTAGCAGTGTGCTATTTGACTCTGTAGATTGGGAGTAATTCAAAAAGTTACATGTATAAGCAATTAACTGTTAATAAACATAACATTTGCCAAAGTGCCAGACATGTTGCATATTTGTCAACTCAAGAAAATATATTGACTTATTTGTTTTACTGTGGGTCCAGCATCTATATCAGATCCTTTTGAATGCATTGATCCTTCTTAGGACCCAGATATCCGAAATGGTTAGCAGGAGTAAAAGCCTCCTTGGCCAATAGAGTATCTTTATTTTTTAAATGTTTGGATATGCAGATCTTCCAAGGATCCCACGGTTCAGATATCTCTTATCTATTTTTTACCTTCATGCCTATATTGAGCACTTTTTTACATTCAAATTTCTTGACATCTACTGAATGTATTTACACAAGTTTGGTGTAATTCCCTTCCACCATATTTTCTGTATCAGATATCAAAACATGGGAAATTTCACTTTTGGGACCCTTTTTTCTTTGCCACTGCCTTATTCAAAGCTTTCCAAGACAAAGCAACATCACATTGACCTTTGTTTTTCAGTTAAATTTTGTTATTTTTTTTACCACATTCTAATTGTTTCGGACCTAGCCTCTGTTTGTGGCTAATGACAGGCCAAGTCATGCACCCAATCCTCCACAGACAGCCACCCCTCACAGTACATGGTGAAAAGACCTGGCTTCTGGTCCGGCACTGTACCCAACCCTCTAAGGGTGGCCACTCCCCTCTGCCCACAGGCCAACCAGAGACTTTGGCCTTGTGTAGCAGCGATTAGTCACAGGCCTTGGGCTCTGGCAAGCCCCGGCATCCAACCCACAGCAGGGGTTGGCAATGAAACCTGGCCAGTGACCAAGCCCTGCCCTCAAACCCCTGTGGGAAGCTGACTCATTCTTCACATGACATTTAGCCATGCACAGTGGGTGTTGTCTACAGAGTGCATCCTCTGACCAGGTCCAGCAGCCAACTCTCTGCAGGTCGTCAACAGTCTGCAGGCAGCCAACCCCACTGCACACTGGCAGTTGACCAGAGAGAATGGTTTATGACCAGACCCTTGTATTTTTGTATCTTTCCAGGATCCTTAATTCTAAGAGCATCCATTGATTCTCTGACGATTGGGGATTCACAGATGTGGGAGGCCTTCCCTGGGATTCATGGATACAGACACTGAATCTGTCTATCCAGCACCAATATCAGCTCCTTTTTGGATCCAAGGGTCCTTCTTAGGATCCACAATTCAGAAATGCTCACAGGAGTAAAAGCTCCCTTAGCTGATTGGATTTCTTTATTTTTGTAATTTTTCAATATGTGGATCCTCCAAGGATCCAATGGTCGAGATTTTTTTTATCTAACACCTTAATGTCCATCCTGGGCACCTTTTTAAATGCAAATTTCTTGAAAACTACAACATGGATTTACACAAATTTGGTGTAATTCATTTCCGCATTTTTTTTGTATCAGGAAGTGGCATGGGAAATTGAAATTTTGTAAGTTCCCCTTTTTTATTTGCCACTGCCTGATGCACATTTTTCCATGAAGAAACGAATTGGGTGAGCTTTATTAGAAAGCTTTGTGCAGCTTCACCAGGCAGCGGCAAAGTTATTAACAGGACAAAACAAAAGTGTTTCCTGTGGAATATCAGACCTAGCTATCACTACACCAGTGCTATACCTGCCATTGTTTTATATCCTCTCTGTTCTGTATTAGCCAACAAATCATAAATATCTCACATCCGTGGAAAGCAACAAATCAATATCTTACATGGCCAACAGAATAACATATTTGCAAGGTTTCATGAACAACTAATTACTTTGCCAGGCTTTTAATAATCTAATTTTCATTTCCTTAACCCCTTCCCCGCTCATGACGGAACCGTTCCGTCATGAGCCACGGTTGCCGTGTGCTCATGACGGAACGGTTCCGTCATGACAATCCTGTTGGCGGCCGCTCCGCCTGCGCAGCGCTGTTTCCCCGCCTGTGCGGGGCGACAACGCAAATGGGCGGAGTCATGACGGAACCGTTCCGTCATGAGCACAGCTCAACTGTGGCTCATGACGGAGCGGCTCCGTCATGAGCACAGGCCCACCGCGCTGCCCCCCTGCCCCCCCCAGCGCTGCAGCGGAATGTCCGCAGCAGCGAAGGGGTTAAAAGCCATCTAAACAGGTACATTATTTTTTCTACAGATACTGTTTGCTGTTGATTGATTTGCAGGGGGTAACATACCTTTCACTAGTATGTGCTTAAAGTTACACTTCAGAGTTGATAGTCACTTCTCCCCTAATTGGCTTTGAATGAAGAAAGGTTCAAAAACAAGTTTATTTAGTCGATTGTCCATAAAACATTCTAAAAGCACACTTAACAATTAAAACCTTTAAATGAGCCCCCCTCCTTGCTACCCCACCCCCATTACATTTCATTTTTAAAATTCTGTTTAACAGATCGTAAAAACCGAGCAATCCCACTGCCACATCTAAATATCGCATCTCAGACAATAACTCCACCGCTTTGTTCCTATGAAGAGCGTAATATTTAAAAAACGAAGGTCTTAAAAACTTGATCCGATTTGCAAGATAAAAAACGCAATCAATAACAATATGTGTAAGAGTACATTTGCCTTTCAAAGGGCAGGGACAAAGACTACTATTATTTTGCACCCAAGTCTTATGTGAGTGGGATAAATTGGATTACATCCCACCTGAACCCTTAAAATTTTCTCAAACTTGGGTCTGGTAACCGTGATAGATAAGGGAAGACACTATCCTGGCCAAATGAAGCAAATGAGAAACTAATTGATGATTTCTTCTTTAAATACAATAATTCAATTTGTTCTGATGCCATAGCAGCGGATTCTCTCAGTACTCGTTTGCCTGGAAAGATGAGCCAGGATGTAACTGTGCCACTATTTAAATGGAGGTTCTTAATTGCAGTTATTCTGGTTCTAACGGCCTTTGCCCACATCCCTTCACTACTTTGGGTCTCTTCCCAACACAGTTTGGAGACTTTGACCACCTCATCATCCTCCAACAGAGTGTTAAAGTATCTTAGAGCCCGAGTAGCGGCCACTAGTTCCAGAAAACCAGACTGCCCTCTCTCCTTATAACCTGGACCATGGTACTTTGGGGGAGTGATAGAAGTCTTTTAAGCACTACCCCTTCCAGTCTGCCCCATTCATAGGTTGGATCCAGAGAAAAGACCTCTCCCCCATACAGGCCTAACAGTGGGATTTTCCCTTCATAGGTCTTTAATAATGGGATATGAGATAGCCCCCCCGAATCTACCATTAAATCCCAATAGACAGTTTGCCTGCAATTAGGCTTTCTGTTTAATGGCATCCCAATGCGCGCCCCAATTCAAATTTCTCTTAAAAGTTAAACCCAGGTATTTATATTGATCCACTTGTTCCACCACCTGTGAATCTAAATACCAGGAAAAACTCTGCACTTTTTTCCCGAAAATCATAATTTTAGTCTTTTCCAGATTAATACAGAGCTGGTTCTGCTTACTATAAGATGCCAGGGCATTAAGTTTCCTCTGCAGTCCAATAGGAGTATAGTCCAATAACAACAAATCATCTGCATAGAGCAGACAAGTGATATGTTGGTCCCCAATTTTAGGCAAGAAAGACTTTGATTGGGAAATAACTGTAGGGGGGTCCGCCAAAATTAGACCAAAAAGTAAGGGTGCTAAAATGCACCCCTGGCATAGGCCTTTATCGATAGAGATTCTTTGGGACAACCGTCCCGACTTGTCTAGCTCTACCTGAGCCTAATTGCCGGAGTGCAAGGATTGAAGAGCCCCAAGAAGGTATGGTGGTAGGTTCCAAGCAGCAAGTTTTCCCCACAAAATATCCCTGTCAACAGAATCGAAGGCTGTCCTGAAATCTACAAAACAACTGCACAATCTATGATTTTCCTCCAGAGCCTTTCGAGTAATAGCCCACAATGCAAAACAATGGTCTACGGTGGAATGACCCTCCCGAAAGACCCATTGTTCTAGTGGGATTCTCTTAGTTTTGGTGGCCCATTCTTCAAGTTTGGCTAGGATAATCTTGGAGAATATCTTTAATGAAATATCCAAGAGGCTTATAAGCCTATAGTGCATTGGTTCTGTACCGCTCCCTTTTTTAAAAATCGGTTTCACTATGGACCCCTTTCAGGTAAAGGGATAAAGGCCCGACCCTGCGACCCAGTTAAACAAGGTAGAGTAAATTGTAGCCCACCAGACACTATTAGTTTTAATTATTACCGCTGGAACATTGTCATGACCGGTGGCACAAGAGAGTTTTAGTCTCTCAATAACTGCCTTAACTTCCTTTACTGAAAACCAAATGAGAAAGAACAAAGGATGGTATAGCTGATTTCTTTTCAGATAGATGTTAACATGTATTTTCTACAGGATCACTTGGGTCTACATGCACAATCTGGGGGTCCCCATTTTGAATATTAAGCTTTCCACTTGATAGTTGCATATGCTGCACATGATGAGAGATGGTGAACGAAAGATAGGGCGACAAACTTAGTTGGTGTTAGACTCATTCCAGGAGTCCTGCAGGTTTGGGGTATTGCCATAGATTAGGGTCTCTGAAAATAGGTAGGGGGTTATTTACAAGCCCCTTCCTCTGCCGGTGCGTCACTTTTTTTTTAGCGCACTGGTGGGGTAGTATGCTAGCCCATATTTACTGGGCCATGCAAAGCCACTCTGCGTGATTTTTCATAGTCTTGTAAATACGTCCCCTTTTCACGCATCACTTAGCGTGAAAGGGGCATGCCATTGTGTTGCTGTGGGTGTTCCCACTGAACACCTATGGATTAAGCAGTGTTCACAGAATTACAACATTTCATAAACTTGGGAATGTGTCAGAATCCTACGCCTCCCAGGGGCGATTTTAGGAGGTGCACCGAGGAGAAATGCTTTTATTTTTCCTTGTTTTTCCCTCTTTCTATGTGTGCTGCATTCTGCAGCAGACATAGAAAGATAAAAACACCATCAATGATTGTTTTTGTGCAGGAAGGTGTCCTTTCCTGCACAAAAACAATTATCCCCGCACCGCAGGCACCTTTGCACCATCGTGCAAGGGTGCCTGCATTTGCCCATGGCAACCAATTGTGCACCAGTGCAGTAGAAAGCACAAGGATGCATCATATTGTTGTAAATATGATGCATCCCTGTGCTTTTAAAATGACTTAACTTGGCCAAGCTGTGTCATTTTGTTGATAATGAGAACAATAGTTCTTAGACAAAGTGGTACAATTTGATTTACATCTCTGGAATTCTGAAATTGCAAATATATTTTGGGAAGGGTTCCACTGCATTTGCTTAGGCAATAGGCACTTTGGGCATGATGCACTAAAATACTTGTAGCAAAAACTGTTCTCAAATTGTGCATTTACATTTTGTGGCCAGTCTTTCATTTTACACCATAATGTATTTGCTATTAGGTCGTACCACAAGTTTTCCAGTTGCAGGGAGTAGCAGAATGACCTGCCTAATAAATATTAAATTGGCAGGTTGCTATTTGCTACCCGTTGCGATTGTCTGAAAAACATTGATGTTTGTCTGCAAGGAACAGCAGACTAGCAGCCCTGTGTTTTCATTCCCAATGATATTTTTAAAACAGCTGTGTTCTTTAGAGGAATTTATTCTGAATTAAAAAAATCATGTTCGGGATGACATCAGGAAGAGCAAACAGTGGTCCCATGGACCACCCCCACTTCACCCACATCCCTTACATCAAGTGTCAATATCTAGTCAATGGACTGGATTACATTTGTGGTTGCCAGCCTTTGATACATACTATACTGAATAGCAATTTGGAAGGAAAACCCCTTTTACGCCCTTTCCTAATTGTGATTCAGTAAGGGTTGAGAAACCGTTTTAAGCAGTGGTGTAGCAAAGGGGGAAGGCACGAGTTTTGGCGGGCGGTGGCCTCCCCCCTCTTACCTGCGGCTTTGCGGGATGGCAAATGCCGGAATCACCAGCACCCTCCCCCCCCACACACACACACACACCCTTGCTCCTACATGCAGCCGCCGCGGGTCAGCAAAACGCAGGACTGCCAGGGGGGAAAGGTCTAGCCACTCCACTGGTTTTCAGATTCAGAAATGCTTTTCTTACTTGCAAAATGGGTAAATACATAACAGAACTTCCTTCCCCGCAGTCACACAGCCTGTGGTTGGTAAAATCTCCTTGGGGAGAGGAGTTGGCCCAGCACGTAATGTAATTGGTGCTATGTAAAGCGCTCTGATACCTGATTGATTCGGGTCAAGTTCGCGCTATATATAACTCTGCAAAAAAAATAAAAAAATAAGGCTTCTTGCTTTCCCATAGTCGACGTGTTCATGTGGTAAAATATGTGAACGCAGCACTGAATTGTGAGTCCTTGAGAAATGAAAAAATTTAACCTGTTCTGAAAAATGGCCTTATTTCTCTGATTGCTTTCCAGAGCAATTCAATGATAGGACGTAGGACTACTACTTACCCAACAGTTCCGGACTTTACTTTGAACCCGTGTAATGTACATTTTGATGCTCATTGTGGTGTGGAGATGTCTGCCTTGCTTTGAGTGCGTGGACGATGGAAACATGTACTAGCACATATTTTTAGTCCATAGACAGTCACCTCATTTGCTGGCATGTACATCTGCCAATATGTTTGCCTACATTTTCGTATTGTGCATTGTCTTAGGGTGTTCCTCAGCAGACACTATGGGCCTCATTTATGAGGCCGTGCGTCACTTTTACGCTGTCGGTGCATCACTTTTTGTGACGCACCAGCGGCGTAAAAAATGTGCCTTGTTGCACCATATTTACAAAGTGACGCATCTAGGTAGATGCGTAACTTTGTAAAACCCCTGCGACACATTATACCTGCGCCAGGTATAAAGGGGCAGATTTACAAGCCCCTTGCGAGACATTTACACCGCCGTTGCGTCACTTCTGTGATGCAGCGGCGGCGTAAACCATGCGCCATGTTGCGCCTTATTTACAACGTGACGCATCAGTCACGTTGTAAAGCCCTGCGCTACATTAAATCTGCATCAGGTTTAATGTATGCAGGGTGGGCGTTCCGTCAGAAAAAGCCTTGGAAAAGGGACGCAGTGAAATCTACAAGATTTCACTGAGCCACTTTTCCGACGCTGCTGCGTCAAAACCCTGCGCCTGCTTGAAGCAGGCGTAAGGCATGACGCAGCATGTTCGGTATGGGCAGCCCCTGAGCATTGCTGGAGTTGCGTCGTGCTTGCGACACAACTCCAGCAAAGCGCCACCCTTATGTCATCAGATGCGTCACGCATCTGTTTATCCTTGCGCCATGATGCGCTGCATTGTGAATGCGGCGCATCTGTGGTGGCGCAAGGGTAAACTTGCGTGACACATCTTTCCTGCCGCATCCCTGCTGATTTGCAGGGTTGCGCCAGGAAACATAATTCTGCCCCAATGTATGCAGGGGGGGCGTTCTGGCGCAAGAAAGTGTCATAGAAGTGACGCAGTGAAATCTATAACATTTCCCTGCGCCACTTCTAGGTTACAAATGCGTCAATATCTTACGCCTGCCTCACAGCAGGCGTAAGACTGACGCAGGCCCTTTCAGATGGGGCTTGCCCCATGTGAAAGGACACATTGCTGGAGTTGCGTCACTTTCGTGACACACTCCAGCAATGCGTCACTTTTCCGCCATACAGATACGTCAGAAATACTGACGCATCTGTAACTCCTTGCGACATCATGCGTCATACAGTAAATATGATGCATCACTCATGTCGCAAGGAGGGCGCACTGAGAAGTGACGCATCGCTGCTGTCACGCAGCGATGCGTCACTTCTCATAAATGAGACCCATAGTTTCCTTTCCCACAAAAATCAGGGATAATGTCCTATTTGAAACACCTTTTTTTATGAAGAAAAACAATACAGTGACACATAATTTGAACAGCAAAAGAGACACTAATTAAAATTACAGAACCCTACCAGCTTGGGTTTCTCATTTTTGAAGTGTTTGCATTTGATACTTTTCTATGGACAACTGCTTATTACACCAAGGTGAAATGTTTTTTTCTAAAATATTTTCATAGCTTCTATTCGGTGATTCAGCCTTTGAAAGACGCCAGAGTAAATAAAGCAGCGTTTTGAGTTCCCAATGAAATGTAAAACCTTACATGTTGTTTTAGCATAGAGGGCTCTAGGTGAACGTTTTCAAAGTGTCAGAAGCCCAGACTCATTTGCAGCCCATCTGAAGTAAATGGGGCAGTTAAACAATTACACATAGTTTTCCATTTGACTTCAATAGTAATCGCCTCATTTCCCTCCAGCGGCTTTTTGACATCTAAAGTCATTTGATTCTCGATGAAGAAGAAATTAGTGAACCAGGACGTCAAGGGCTTTAAAAAATTCACAAGTGTCTGGTGACTTGAAGGGAAACCCGTGTTTTGCTTTTACTGACACATTAAATATCAAACAATATCTGGTACCCTATCGCGGTCCTATTCCCGATCCTTTCGATTAGTCAGTGAGCTGCAGACAGAACAGCTAGGAAACCCAGAGCAACAGGGGGCATTCCATGTTTTCGAGCAGTGCTGTGTGCATGCATCTCATGCAATAACTCATAGAGTTACCAAGCACAGGTATGTCCTGTAGGCAACGCAAGCATTGGCAAAACCAATAGGTCTGGCTTTGGTAATCTGGTGCATTTTTATTGTAACCATATACCACAAAAAGAAAAAGAAAAAATAAACCATGTATCTACTTAAAATGTTACCTGTATGTTTGCAATAAAAAATGTAAAATAACAATTGCATATATTTTTAATAGTATCTTATGGGTGCTTCTTCTCATGCATAGAAAACCTTTTTTTTTAATTTAAAGAGCGGAAAATATGATTTTTAGTTGGTACTATCCTTTTTGAATTACTGAGGGTTATCCATGAACATTTTGAGTTCCACCTGTATTTTTTCTGACCTGTTTTTGTTGGTTTTCTGACTCTGGACCCTGTACCACTGCTGATCAGTGGTAAAGAACATGTGTTCTCTCTTGTGAACTTGGTAAGATTGGTCTACACCTCTTTGGTATATTTAATTTACCTGTAAGTCCCTTGTACAGTGGTATCCCATATATCCAGGTCCTGTAAATTAAATGCTACTAGTGGGCCTGCAAGAAAACACCTATGGGTAATGGCTCTAATCAGTAAGGCCGAGCCTACGTAATCGAAAAAACAATGATAGTTGCCAATACCGATGTAACTTTCAACAAGAAACTAGACATAGGGCATCCAAAAACAAATCAAGATTGTAGGACTCTATTATAATGATCCGCAGTAGAGTTTCTTGCAAGCTGCTCAGGCGTTTAGTGGATGGCAGTCAAAAACATGCAGGCTGTGTATGACCTGCCATAGTTGCTGGTGACAACTGTAAGTGTTCTCAAAGAAGTGTTGTCACCAGCAACTATGGCAGGTCATACACAACCTGCATGTTTTTGACTGTCATCCACTAAACGCCTGAGCAGCTTGCAAGAAACTCTACTACAGATCATTATAATAGAGTCCTACATTCAATTCCATGAACCAGGAAGAAGGAAATCAAAAGCGTTTTTTGCAGTGGCGGTGCGTCCACTTGGGCGGTGGGGCGATGCCCCACTAACCCAGCCAGCCAGCACAATGATGAGCACAGAGTCAACTCAATCAAAAAAGAGAAAGCCTCGAGAGTCCGCGCGCTGCGCATTATGCATTCGCGGTCGCGGATTCAATCGCGGCGCTGATGGGTGGGGGCGGGGCCGGGCTAAGTGACAGCAGAGGTAGCTGGCAGGTGCTGCAATACTAATACTAGTGCGGGTAAGTGCGCATGCTCGATTTTGAGAGCTGACCATCCTGAACATGCGCACTACCCATAGTTATGATGCAGTGGCCAATAAGGTAGCCACTCAACCAGGGAAGCGAGTGGGGGGGAGTCGGAGCCGAGGGTTGCTTCATGCAGCAGCCCCCGGTCTCCAAATGGGCGAGCCGTCATCAGTGCTCTAGCCAATCCAATCCGGGCGCTGCTAATGCAGCGTCTGGATTGGCAGAGACACCGCGCAGCCTGAGCCTGAGGGCAGGCATTTGCCGCATTGGGTGCCGCGCGTGGGTGGGGTGGCCCTGCCGCTGTGCCGCACTGTGATTGGCCGGCATACATTCGTGACGTGACCTGAGCTTGCGCAGGCTCCGTCACGGTAACCGCGTCGTCGTTACTCAGTGCCACGAGGAGACTGACTGCTGCTGTGACCACGAGACCTCGTGCAGTGCAGGCGCAGCCACAGGCCTACTACTTTTCTGGCAAATGGCGATTCATGTCGAATCGAAGTGTGATTGTGAACTTAACTTAACTACTTAGTCCGAGTCGACAGCACTCTGCAAAATTGTGTGCGGTAAGGGCCTCCAGTTGCCGCCGCGGCTGCAGTGCACTCCTATTATTTAAATAATAGAATAGTCAAGCTCCCTGACAGTATGAGATTGCGGCACTTGGAAAATATCTTTTTTTGTTGCATGACTTGTTGTGCCCTTCGAATGAATGTATGATATGTATCCTTGTGTAACGTAACCGGTGCTCTGACTTCGAGTCGAGTTTGCGCTGTATAAATCTGCAGCAAAAAAAAAAAATAATAACTAAATCCAGCCAACCAAAACACAGAAAAAGGCCGCAAAACTATTAAACTGTCAAATGACATTCACGGACGTTCCTATTATATGACGGCTGTTTCAAAATTATGCGCAACGTTGTACCAAGTCCATTATCAGGCAAAAAATCATAATATTGATGGCATATATTTTGGATTCCTAAATGGTGGAATTATTTAATGATTGCGAGAGAGGGTGTGTTCATGCGCTGCTTATAAACCTGTGGCGGTATACCATGGTTTCGGTTCGTAGTGCAAGTTGCAGTGGCCTCCGGACGAGGGCCCTGGCAATTATGTATTTTTTTTGTTTTTACAAATTAAGCACTGAACAGCACTCAGCAGCCAATGAATGACCCAGAATGCAGGGGTATGCCCTCACAGAATGTGAGTAGCATATTTTGAGGATGTCAAATGACTAATCAATGAGACTAAGGCCAATGAAGTAGATCGTTTTTTAACGATTTCTTAATTAATTACATTTTGAGAACCACAATAAAGCAATGTACTGTATTTTTCTTTTACTATAGGGTTTATACAGTAGTAATCATTTCTAGGAAGCGTATTTTGTTTCCATGTTTCGAAACCACAAGAACCACATTTTTTAATGCAATCAGAGTTTTTGGTGGGTTTTTGTTAACAAAGGGATTGTGCTTAAGGACCTGCACAGTGACGTAAGGAGCGCAGGGTCACTCTCTGGCGCACGTGCAAAACCTCACCACGTGCCTTTATAAGTAGGCCTCTCGGGGGTGTACCCTCTACCCCTCGGGCTGTGGAACCGTGGGGCTGCGCCTGTTTAGATACTAGTGAGCATCCTGTGTTTACCCTACTTTTTAAACAAGAATCTGGGTTCAGCCTTAATGTCAACCTAGGGAGTGGGACGAATTGCGGAGGGCCAACCCAAAACAGGCAAGCAAACATTACGTGCCAAAAACAATAAGGCGCACTGGACAATAAAAACACCCTGCGAAGGTCTTAACATCAAACACAAAGCAACATATCTCAACAGTTTGGGAGCCTCGTGCAGAAGTGTTCCTGATGATTAATTTCACTTAAAAGGGGAGCCGAGTCGTCTCACCTTTGTGACAGGCCTACTACTTTTTTGGCGATTCATGTCGAATCGAAGTGTGAACTTTACTTAACTTAGTCTACTACTCTGCACAGCACTCTGCTGTGTGCGGTAAGGGCCTCCAGTTGCCGCGGCGGCTGCAGTGCACTCCTATTATTTAAATAATAGAATAGTCAAGCTCCCTGAGAGTATGAGATTGCGGCACTTGGAAAATATCTTTTTTTGTTGCATGACTTCATTTTCTTTTTATTTTGCCAAAGTTACCATGTTTTTCAAATATGGTCTTTACTTATTGGAAAGCAAAGCCATCCTATGAAAAGTAAGTTTTTTTCATGTCGGTGGGCATTTTGAGACAGCTAAGAGCAGCCCCTGCTCCTGGGGTTCCTCAGCATCCTTCCACAGTACAGCAGACACCTGCAGGTTCAAAACCCTTCTCGCTTGGAGTTAGAAAAGGCCACCAGACAAAAACTAAACTGGCCCTGTGCAGATTATATAACATCAGCAGTTGAATATCTCCCTTAATCCTTCAGGAACTGATTAATTTTCCAGCTAGAAGAACGTTTCTCACTGCCAGCATATGGAGGTTGTACATTGGAACGCACATGAAAAAGCTTTTGTTTGCCCCCACAGGGAGTGAGACATTTAGATGATAGTTCTTCAGCTTTTATCATTTGAAAATACACTCACTAAAACATGTGCAGACGTGGTTGGGAATAGATTGGAAGTGCTGCAGTACTTTGCAAATGGCAAAGTAATTGTTTTGCACCTCTCCCCCTCACATGTGCTTCAAAGAATATGTACCTGATGCAGATCACAAAATGCACATGATGTAATAGGTTAGTGAATCACTGCTTTTGTCAGAGAGATCCTTTTGTCACTTGCAATTTTTGGTAAGTTAAAATCCTAACATAGAACAGTGAGCTATTAACTGTCATCTAAGAGCTGCATACAAACTACAAGGTAAAAATTGGAGCGTTGTGTTTTTTCCCCCAGTCTTTGTTTGATTTCCCTAATGTTTCAATAATAAATTGTTATATTTTTATTTTCAGCACCTCCTAAAGGCTGACAACAACCTGAACCATTACCAAATTTTTGGGCAATTTTTCTGCAAAGAACAAGAGGCCCCAGCCGCCCCAACCTCCTTTGCTGCAGCAAACACCAGTATTAAAGGTAAGGAAACTGATGCTATATTTTGTACATTGAAGTTAGGGATATGTATCTTGGTGGCCACTCTACATGGTGGTTGGGTGCACATTCTGAACATTGTACCCTCAGTGGATGGAATTTACTAATAGCCTTAGCCCTGTGCTTTCACAATAACGGTTGTTAAAGGCACTCTCTATCCCTTGCCTTGTAAAAGACCCTCAAGCAGAGTCTGTTTCAGTACCTTCAGCAACCTCTATGGCTCACAGAGGCAGCAGCCACTAAGGATGTATTTTTAGCAGTCACGTTGTGCAAAGGGGAGCTGTTGGAGATTTATTGCGGTACTGCACAAGATATATGTATTTATACTGAAATTTGATATTATTGCACCGCACCTTATACGTTGTACTTTGATTATTGACAGGTTTCTTTAATATATATTGGTAAGGCCAGCATCGGCATCATGAATACAGTACAAGAGCTGATTACAAAGTCATTCCAGGCACGGCCACTTGAACAGAAACTACATTTAAAGCAATTAGGACTTCATCAGCCTGAAATAAAGCTACAGCAAACTTCCCAGGACAGAGGAAAAATGTCCACACGTACATTCTCAAACGCCTGGTACACAAAAGCTGATTGGCTTACAGGGCGCCCTTTAAGAAATTCTCTTTTCTGCTTCCCCTGCTTGCTGTTTGGTGGTGAGTTTTCTTGGACAAATCAAGGAGTAACAGACTTGAAGCATTTGTCTGAAAAAATAAAGAAGCATGCACACACAAAAAAGCATATGGAAAACCTGACGAGACTGGGAATGTTGGGGGAAGATGCACCGATTGAGCAGCAGATAAGTGATGCATACCGCAAAGCAATACAAAAACACAATGAAGCAGTTGATAGGAACAGACAGATTCTATCCAAAATAATTGATTGCATTCGTTTCTGTGGTGCTTTTGAACTGGCATTGCGAGGCCATGATGAATCAGAAGGTTCCCCAAACCCTGGAATATTCAAAGGCCTTTGTGGATTTAATAGCAAGCATAGGCAAGGAAATGGAAGCACATTTAGCAAGTGCTACAGTCTTTAAGGGCACCTCTAAAACAATACAAAATGAACTCCTTGAGTGTATGCTCGAAATTATGAGAAGCCATATTGTGCAAGAATTGCAAAACACAGACTTTGTGGCTAATCAGGCTGATGACACCACTGATGTGGCCACTAAAACACAGTCCGTATTAGTGTTTCGGTACATTGACAATGACAGACAAGTTGTGGAGAGGTTCTATGGTTCACACATTTAAGAGACTCTAGTGCAGAAACCATTACTGCAGCTATACTGCGTCAACTGAGCTTAATTTTTCCAGAGCTGCCTAAAAATAATAAACTTATTGCGCAAAGCTATGATGGTGCGTCCGTAATGAGTGGAAGCCTTAGTGGAGTTCAGAAGAGAATTCGAGATGTGTACCCTAATGCTCATTATGGGCACTGCTACGCCCACCAACTTAATCTTATTATGCAACAGGCAGTATCAAGGATCACCGAGACACAAATTTTCTTTCAGGATATAGGAGGCATGGCAGCATTCTTCTCACGTTCCCCCAAAACAACAGAAGCACTTCATGAGATTGTGGACAAAAGCGTTCCAAGGGGATGCTCAACTCGTTGGAACTTTAACATCCGTACAGTCAACCTAATCTATGAACATAGAGAGGACCTTGAGAAATGTTTTGAAGCCATAAAAGACAATGATGAGTTTGATTACAAAAGTCAGATTGAAGCCCGTGGCTTTGCTAGAACACTACAAGACAGAGAGTTTCAGTTCTTACTGTTTTTATTTCATGAGATAATGGTAGCTGTCGACCTGTTATACAATCAGTTACAAGCACGAGAGATAAATACTGTCAAAGTGCAAGTATATACTACTATGTTTGTACAAAGCATAAGCAAAGTGAGAGATGGGGTTGACAATTTAGACAGCAAACTGCCAGAGCAATCTACTTTCTCAAACCGCAGGAAAAACATCACCACTCTGGTCCGAATTGCAAAGGAGATCTGTGACATTGTAATTGTGCAGGCAAAAGAACGTTTTTCTTTCACAAAACATTTGGTGAGTGCCACATTATTGCAAAGTCAACAGTTTGCCAAATATGATGAATGCTTCCCGGAGCGTGCTCTGAATGAGGCTGTGGAAGCTTATCCTATGCTCAAAAAAGAACAGCTGAGAACTGAGTTGACTGTACTGTACGCAATGCTCGTGTACCGGAAGGCCACAAGTGCCTTGTCTTTGCTGGCTTTAATACATAAACTTAATATGGAAAAGTCACTTACAGAGACAGTGGCTTTACTTAAAATTGTCATAACCACTCCTATGACAACAGTCGAGTCAGAACAATTTTTTTCAGCCTTAAAGAGGATTAAGACATTCCTGAGAAACACCATGCTTGAGGAAAGACTCAATGCTTTGGCAATGCTCTCTGTAGAGAGCAAGCTAGTTCAGAAAATCCTGGACTTTAACATTAAAGTTATTGAAAAGTTTGCTGCTCCTAAAGAGAGACGTGCTGATTTCATTTACAAAAAGTAAACAATGTTGAATGCTGCTACTTTGCAACTAGTTTAGTTGTTTGTTAAATAAAAAAAATCTGTGAGTGAGGGACTCAGAAATGCATTGTATCTCGAAGTCTGTTATGAAGCTCTGTGGTTATACTGAATAAACAGCTACCTATGCTATATGACATCTCTTTATTAATGTTATAACTGAACTTTCACAATTGCTTTATTAACCATCCTGCTTTCTCAAATTTACTTGAAAATGCACCATTTTTCTTCTCTTTTTTCAAAATTTTCTCGGGGGAGAACCCCCCCGAACCACCCTTATGGTGGTTCGCGCTCGCAAGCTACGCTCGCTCGCAACGGTGCAGTATACCAATCATTTTACGCCCACCACTTTCAAATGTCACCAGCCGCCGCTGGTTGTTTGTCCACTCCCACCCATACCGATTATGAACTTGAAGAGAATGCGTGATTTCACCCTCTAGAAAGGATTAGATCTCTTTATGAAAGTTTTTCGGTCTTGAAGAGAACCCCTTAAGAGTGGGTTTGAAACGCGTCCCTAATTCGTTTTTGGGGGTATTGTCGTGGGCAAGCTTTAGTACTAATTATTTGTATATGTTTGTCTTTGTCTTAGCCTCACATTGAATGCATGTTTTGCAGTTTGGGGAAGTATGTGTGGTAGTATGGCAATGGAAGTTTTCACTGGTGTCCAGTCATCCTTTTTTGTAGGAATCTTGGTGACATTTTGATTTACTATTTGTCTGTAAATATTGAGTCATTTGTTATTAAATAAAAAAAATTGATAAAATAAATGCCTAATTAAAATCATTCAGGGGTCATATTGATTTGTTTTTGCATGCCCTGTGTCTAGTTTCTTGTTGAAAATTACATCAGTATTGGCAATAGTCGTAGTTTTTTCGACTAGTGGGCCTGCAGCGCTGCTTGCGCAACCCAGAGAAGTAGCCTTTCAAACCTGTCTCAGGCCTCTGCCACTACACAGCACCACGCCTATTGGCAGGGTGCTGTATAGGTAAAAGGTAGGACATGTGCCTTAGCTGTGTGGCATGTCCTGGTAGTGACAAACAGCCTATTTGGTCTCTCACTGCTGTGAGGCTTGCTCCTCGCATAGGTTTGCATTGGATCATCCCTGATGTTTTTTAGTGGTAATTTCTCATCTGAAAGGCATAGCGCTGCATGTTTGGTATAGTAGTGAAAAATCGCGCTTACTGGTGTCAGAGGATTTTTTATTACTATTTTAAAAATGTCACTTTTAGAAAGTGAGCATTTCTTAGTACTTATTTCTATACTCCTTAACAGCCTGACTCCAATCCATGTCTGGGGCAGAGTGACAGCTCAGCTTGTGCATACTGTTAAACCTTGATTTTCTTTCCCTGCTGCTCAGCCAGTATGAATGTGATGTGCATGTGGAATGTTAGAATGCTGATTAGAGAGTGGAATGTTGGAGTGCCTGGTTGTGTGGATAGAGAGACAGTTGGAGAGTGTGAGCTGAGCAGCAAGGTTGCTGTTCCTGGTGGGGCTTGAACTACTTATCTCTACATCTTCTACTTACCATCTATTATGACCTGTAACTAAGCTAATAAACCTCTTATCTACAATATACCTCATGACTACGTCTGGAGTTTCTTTGGATTCATCTTTGCAACATTGGCGACGAACTGGAGAAAAAACCCACATATTCCTAAGGATTAAGCTTACCTGAGGTGAAAATACTTGAACTGTTTTTCTGGAAACTACTAAGAAAATTTGAGGTAAAGATGCTGAAATCTGAAGGAAAAGAATGCTCCAGCTAGCCCCACCAGTGTCCTTTACCACCTGGACAGCCTGCCTGGGGCGTTTGAACTTCCTCACATCAATGGATTTGATAAACATTTTGAAACATGATGCCTGATTTCCCTGTTATTGCACTACTCATTTAAATGTGTAATTTTCAAGTGCACATTTAATGAACTGGCAAAGCTGTTTGTGAACATGATGTTGAGAGAAAACCTAAGCTGCAAGCTGATTTTCGATGATGTGACCTGTATTTGGGATGCAGCAGCCAAGTTGCCATTAACACGTCTGGAATCTTTACTGTCACCAAGCCGCTTATTTTTGACCGTGACTAATGAGCTGTGAGTATTCCGGAGTTTATCTGTTGATATTGTGCACCTTTGAAATTTAAAGGACGTGCTTGTGGGCCTTTCAATGGCAACTATCTTGCTGTGACGTGTGTGCGCCTGCAGTCAGAACACCCCTCTGTGTGAACTGCAACGGACTCGTAAACATGGACTGACAGGGAGGAATCTTCCTCATACAAATTAGTCCTGAATCAGTGATTAATGAGCACTGTGAGAGTTATCAACGGTGAGTGTTTCTTTTTAATCCTGTTACCGCTTGTGTCTGTTTGAATGTAAACATCGCAAGCTTTCGCTCGAGCAGCCTACCTCGAGTCTCATGGAGCCGCTGGATTCTTTTCCTCTGCACGGCGTTCCATCTAGATTCATGCCTGCAGTTTTCTGGTGTCAGTGACGTCTCACCTGACTTATGCAAGCCGTGGAAGC
This sequence comes from Triturus cristatus, assembly GCF_964204655.1. NCBI lineage: Eukaryota > Metazoa > Chordata > Amphibia > Caudata > Salamandridae > Triturus > Triturus cristatus. The sequence continues at coordinate 1,204,654,504 of NC_140591.1, read as the reverse complement.
GTCATATGATTGCGGCGTTTTATCCCTGATGACGTGCTTCACTACATGGGAAGAGCGGGAGACTAGAATAACTCTTCTATATCTGATGCAGACTGAGATATTTCATCAGAATTTCTGCAGCGTGCCTTTTAACTTTGAAGCAAGTCAGTTACCTTTTGGCGTATAGTGTCTATTGCCGTGAGAAAGGATTTCAGCTGCGTGACTGTTGTACTGTTCCGGACTCTTGCATCTCCAGTGTTGATTCCAATGTTAAGAACTTACCAGTACCGTCTTTCAGACCCTATTCACATTGTGGTGTCCAGCGGTAATTTGGATGAGTGCTTACTCACCAGCGGAGGATATTTCCTGTTGTAATTTTTTTTTTACAGCGCATGACCATATATTCTTTTGTGTTTCAGTTCTCTGTTCTGTCTGTAAAATTCAAACACGCTGTGCGCAGAGCAGCAGGAACCCTAGCTTCATTGAGTTTAATTTTCACCTGTTCTTCTTGATAGTGCACTTACTATGTATTTCTTCATCAGTGACATCGTTGTGTGCCATTTATTCATAGTTAATTTTTTTTCTGCCATTTGTCATTGTGCGCTATTCTTAATTTACCATCTTGTATGCCATGTTCTTATTGGGTGTGGTTCTCCCTACTGTGTGCTGATCTATTTTGGCCAATATTTTTCTTAAGTTACAATTCCATGCTGCTGCTGGGTATTTTGCAAGCTTATCTTTTTATTTTTGGATGCTGCGTGTCATACAAACTTAGTATGTACTGCCATGTTGTGATATGCCTTTCCAGTTTTTATTGTTATGTTATTACTTGTCATTCATATTTTTCTGTTGTGTGCTGATTTTGGCTATGTTTGCTGTAATGTTATCAAGCTATGTTTTCTGTGATGTCATCAGTAATTTCTAGCTCATTTGCATTGTGCGATGCTTGGTGAATGAGTCTAGTGTTTTTTTATTTACCCTCATCTTGTAGGGTGTGTGGTTTTGCTATACTTAGGTGTGTGTTGAAGGGTCTTGTACCCTATACATTTGTGCCTTTATGGAATTTTGTGCGATGGGTCGTGCACCCTATACATTTGTGTACCTGGATTGTGCGAAGGGTCGTGTACCCTATACATGGGTTTTACCCAGGAGTGCATTGAGGGGTCGTGCACCTCACACTTTTGTTCTACCTATGAGTGAGCGTACCCCTGCTGTGTTTTTACCTGATATTGTTTTTTCTCAAGTATGTGTGGTGTGTAGAAGGGGGTGAGTGGTGAGGGATTTACATCTCTTTGGTGTCCTCCTTTCTCCCAGCCCTGCACAATGTTACCACGGCCAAATTTCTATTTTCAGTCAATATTGTTGGGAAGTGAATAATCCTCCCATTCTCTGTTCTTTTAAATTTGCAGTTATCATTTGTTTATTGCATATTTCTCTTTCATCCTCCTATCCTTAGTTCTCTTAAATTTGCAGTTACCATTTACACTTTGTTTGTTTCTCCTTCATGCTGTACTTCTATCTTTATTTTCTTTAAATAGTTATCACCATTTGTACATTGCATAATTCTCTCGTATTGTTACCTTTATTGTGCAATGTTGTAATCATCTTTATTTATTGTGTTCCCAAGGGAAGGAGATGTGTTATACCTTGATTTCCTTTCCCTGCTTCTCAGCCAGTATGAATGTGATGTGTATGTGGAATGTTAGAATGCTGATGACAGAGTGGAATGTTGGAGTGCCTGGTTGTGTGGATAGAGAGACAGTTGGAGAGTGTGGGCCGAGTAGCAAGGATGCTGCTCCTGGTGGGGCCTGAAGTACTTATCTCTTCATCTTCTACTTACCATCTATTATGACCTGTAACTAAGCTAATAAACCTCTTATCTACAATATACCTCATGACTACGTCTGGAGTATCTTTGGATTCATCATTGCAACATTTTTAAAATAAGTAGATGAAAGCATAGCCCCACCAGGAGCAGCCTCCCTGCTCCTCAGCCTGCATCCACCACCTGACACTTTCAAACATAACCAAGCACCCAAGCATTCCATGACATCATCACACATTCCAGCACTCATCCTGGCTGAGCAGTAGGGAAGATATAGCTAGGGAATAGGACTGGCAACAAGTAAGTTATAACACATCCCCCTTCCTTAGGGAAACTAAATGCAGAAATGATGCACATAAACGGAAACATCATTAAATACATCACATCAGGAAAGATGGGAGGAACATGCCAAATTATACATGCATAAAAAGGTACACTCCAAACTATACATGCAAAACTATACATGCATGAGATGTACATATATCATTAAGTACATTACATCAGGCAAAATATACATGAATAAAAACGCCCCATCCCCCTCCCTTAGGGAAAATAAAGAAAAAAGAGCATTGCGAGGGCATGGCTCAAAACACCAACAAACCTATGCCTCTGAGTATTGGGCACTCACCACCCACCAGACTGCACCAGGGCGCTCAAGTGCCTACAACCTCAACATAACAGAGCACACACCTCGCTATAAAACAGAACTGGGGCACTCACCGCCCCACAACCTCACTGTAGTAGGGTACACGCCACCCTAGAAAACAGAACTGGGGTACTCACCGCCCCACAAACTTAATGCAACAGGGTACACACCACCCTTGAAAACAGAACTGGGGCACTCACCACCCCACAACCTCACCGATAAAAGGGTAGCCATCATCCTAGAAAACAGAACCGGGGAACTCCTGCTGGAGCGGGTAGTACAAAATTTTGTATACCCCCCCATTTTGCATGTTTATATTAATCCGAATAATCAATTAATTGGAATATTATTAATTTGTTTGAAGTGATAACTCACCATCGATATTAACAAGAGAATTACACGTGGGAATTGCACTTTGTATGTCTATATTAATTGTGAATTAACTTGTGTACGCATATTAATAGTAGAAAATTAGAATATTATATGTTATATGTTGCTTTAAGTGATGTATTTGTTATTTGGGCATTATTCAGTGAGTATAAACCGCTCTGAGTGTTGCTTCTGCTAGATAAATACACACACATATGGGTATTAGTAAGGGGAAAACATTTCATTATTTTTTCCATCTTTTAATTACGTTTTTGTGTTTCTTTTGCTTAAGTTGACCATTTCGGCCTATACAAGATGGCTGAACGAGACGTTAAACTTGACTGCCCTGACAACACGAGGTTCTGGGTGAAGTGCGCATGCGTCACCGCCAGCAACAGTGGCCTGGACCTGACCCCAGGAGAACATGTACCCTCCAAGGTCATTCCGGGAACCCATCCAAGACTAAAAGACAATGCTCAATTTAAAAGCCGGAACAAGCAAGTTTGATGACTTCATCATTCAACACCCTGAGAACTGTTTATCGCAAGTCGAAATTGACCAATAAGAACTCTCTAAACCCAATCTTGATACATTTTTGTTATTATTTTCATAAAGTAGGTAGGGAATTAGGGTAGTATTCCGCTGGACGCGCTCTTCTTTGACGACCTCGATTTCCTGACGTTATGCTGACGGAGAGGACGGAGACACTGCTGGACAGCTGTTATCCTGAATCTATGAGAGACTGAATTGCGGCCTAAACTTTGCTGAATAAATTCTCTTTGACTGACTGACTTAGAGGACGACTTTAGCCAGAATAGGTAAATATGATGCTCTGAAATGCTAATGATGATTTCTATCATTCTTTCAATATTTCTTAGATAAAGATTAATTGATTAATTGACAAATGTTTTGTGTCGATTATTTGAAGAAGACGATTAAGAGAAAAGTAATAGAGCAAAGGCAGACGAGTTAATCATCAATTACCAATTCAACTAAATGATCTATCTCCGTATGGGAGGGATATCTTAGGTTTAAATGTCAATGTGTCTAGGGCAAAGTAAAGGTATTTCTCTCATGTCAGCGTCGAGAAGTGTATTTTCCCCCAGAAAACAGGTCAACCGAGAGTAAGTATATTGGTGTAATGGGCCCCACCAATGAATGTATGTGAGTAAATTGGATGCCGAGGTAGTTGGTCTGTGCCGAAAGGGAAATTTGACGTTCTGCCCTGCACCACTTCCACCCCACAACCTCACCGTAATAGGGGACTCCCCAGCCTATAAAACCGAACTGGGGCACTCACCACCACAACCTTACTGTAATAAAGTACTCATCACCCAAAAAAATAAAAACAGAACTGGGGCACTTACCACCCCATAACCTCAACATAATGCACTTACCACCCCAATGGTAAAGAATCTTACGCCCCAGAAGAAATACATGACCGCAAGCACACTCACACCATTTCAGGACAAGTCAAGCATTACAATCAAAAGAGAAAGTCTTAAACTCCAGTGACCGATCTCTTACCCGAAATCCTCATCCAGAATGCATCTCTGTATATTCCGAAATGTCAGCATATAACATCCAGCTTTTAAACAGTAAACTTCAGGAGCGCAGCTATTGGACCTTTGCACGTGGTGATAAAGCGGGACAGAAGGATTACCAAGAAGAAAGCTGTACATACAGTGAAGCAAGAGAATTGACGATCGCTCAAACGAAGTTTCCACACGCCCAATGCCAGGGCTCCTGACTGAAGGAGGATGTTGCTTTGAGGAACACACAAACCAAGGAGGAACACCGCAGAGGCTGAAACTGATGAGAGTACCTGTGGTTTCATGGTGCTGTGGCAAAAAAACGAATCCCACGATGTAGCAAGTCAATATTATGCAGCTTAACATGCTCGCCAATGCTCAGAGTAGACAGTTGCAGCAAAAAGGACGCGTGAAGACCACACGTGGTTGGCAAATCAAACAGGAATAAGCAGAGTGAATTGAAGTAGCCGCCATTAACTAAATGGCGGCACGCTCAGTGACGCCGCGTCGGATGGCTCGCGGTATGTCCATGCTGCAGAATGACCCTTTGCAGCCCTGAGATGCGTAGAGTCAATAGTGTCACAGAATATAGCATGGAGGAGTCACAGGAGAGGTAAGGCTGCGCGTGCTGTCTACCGCTCGTGAGATGTGCGAATGACTGGCAGCAGCTCAACTTCCATGGCGCAGCAGCAACTACACTAGGCATCCAAATCTGGAAAAAAAGTTGTCACACTCACTGATTAACACATGGCCAGCAGTCTCCGCTTTTCCAAACAAGTGTATAGGCTCACCAACTGTGCCATTTTACTCACAACAAGCGGCTCATTGCAATACCTCTGGCATGGCGAAAATTCAGTATCCACAGCATCTAACTGATTAAATTCTCTCAAGACGTCAGGTTGCTGAAGAACCAAGACCTTAGGGGCCTGTGGCGCAGGGTACGCCTTAATCTCCTGAGTTCACCTGCTTTGTCGAACAGAGACACAGGACACTCCGTTAGGCGTAGAAGATAGGGTTTATTAGCTGCAGCTAAGTACAGTTGTCCCAGAAGTACACTCGGTATGTTCTTAGGAGACTGCCACTTTACTTTGTGGCGCACAATCTTTTATAACACACATATTCACAAAGAACACTCCCAATGCATACAGGGTTAACCAATGAGAAGAATGTGAAAACAAGATATTAAGTAACTCAAATAAGCCTCTCTTCCAACTGTGTTTGTCCCCCTTCCCCACAAGTTAATCAGTGGTAGTGTTTATAAGTCGACTTGCAGGTGGCAGGACACATTTGTATGCCCCAGAGGACAGTTGTGAAATGAGAGAATACGAGTAAAGAATAGCGAAGGCCAGAGGATAAGATAAAGTCAGGAAAGAATGGTGCGAACCAACAGATAGTTGAAACAGGGATCAGTCAGACCAGACGAGGATTAGTGGAGTCGGCCGGACCCTGACACCAGCTTTAAACAGAGGCAGGAGGTTATTTGACACGTTGCAGTAGGATGAGGGAAAACAACACTTCGTTCACCGTGCCGCCTGAGTGAGGGCAACACAAAATGTCAGAAAGACACAAAATGGTGGCTAAATACGAACGGGATCGGAAACTGAATTACCTCAGACCCTCCTTTTGCCATTACTCAGGCAAGACACACAGACTCATTTTAATCTGAGTCGACGTCAATGGCCATGAGGTCATCAAGATGTTGCTGCAACATCATTTTAATGCTCTCCGTCTTCCGTGGCACAGGCTTTGGGACACACATAGTGGCACAAAGACCACAGATGGCGGGGCCACACTGCATACAGAGACAACAGGAAAAAATGATGGCCAAAACCACTCCAAGGAGTGTTAATACCTTCCATCCCCATTTGGACAGTAATCCCCAAAACCATTCCACTAAAGACCAATCTCCTTCGTCCTGATGAATCGACTCGGAGATCACATGTAATTTGGAGATGGCTTGGGATACCGTAGGGGCGTCGTCAGGTATATAAATGCAACAGCTAGATCCGATCAATTTACAAACTCCACCACGATCCGCAAGAATAACATCCAAAGCAATCCGGTTCTGCAATGTCATGAGACGATCCGCCTGAAGTTCAGCCGTGAGATTGCTCAAGGCTCCCACAGTGACATCTATGGTAGTCTCAACAACACAAACCAATTGTCTCATGTTTCTACTGTTGACCATTGGGCCCCAAAAAGGAAGAAATCCTTTAAGGAAATCACCTCCCTCTTGTCCTGCCGTGTCTTTAGAATCTATAATCCCTCTGCCATATCTGTTTCTGTGATGTCCCGAAGGAGCAGTGTATGTAGGGGGGAGAAGAAAGGCTATATAGCATGTTCCTGAAAAATCCGTCTGTAGCCACGTGTACGCTCTATCGTGGCAGACAAAATACATGCCCTGGGATGGCACTAACGGTGGTGAATTCTGAGATGTGTGAATGTATGTATGGGAACAAACACTCTTTCCTTGTCCAGTGTCAGTAGTCTGGCCATTTATTTGTAAACAAAAGTTACCTCGAGGAGGCACAGTCCAAATTGGTGGAGATTTTCCCTGTTTAATTCTATCTGTAAGGCTAGTGGCGTAACGAGTCACGTTCCAAGTATCATAAGCCCGTTTCTCATCAACAGGAACCTTACTATTCTCCACAATTCTAGCCATAGCCACTATTCCTTTTATCAGAGAACTATGACTAAAATCTTGTCCACTACCATATGAACCAGCTGGACGTCTAAATCGGTTCTGATATGCATTTGAAAACATCACAAAATAGGCCCAAGCAGAACCTTCATAAGAAAATGGAAGGGCTAAATATGGCATCCCTTTTTCTGTGGTATGAGGCATAAGTCCACACACCCAAAAGTCAGTTGTGTTGACTACCAATTGGTGTTGATGCAATAACTGGACAAATGAATTGTTAAAATATTCTGTTCTCGTGATTAGTTCATGTGGGGGAAGCGTATATAATTGATGTGGGGAAATAGTAGAATAAAAAGGCAAAGAAATAGAAGTAGGAACAGATTTGTGCTGCATAACATGAACAATCCAACCTATACAAGCCAATAAGATACTAGAAAACATAAGAACACAAAATGTTATGCCACATTGACTGTACACTAATTTACAATATTTCTTTTTCATCTCTTACTTCTTAATATTCTTTCCCAATTTGACATCCATCCTCTAAAATTGTTGCTCACGGCAATCTTCCTTGCTCACTTGGCTGTGATTATTAGCCATCCTATGACACTGCAAGTCCTGGGGGCCTAGCCACTATACAGGTCATGAACCAAGACTCCTACTGTGACCCTGCAACCTGGACAGATGATACATGTCACAAAAGAGATGAAAATCTCAGGTGTCCTTGACCAGTCTAGGCCTTAAATTATATCGAGTTCTGTTCAGTACAGTTTGGTCCTGAAATAGTGTCTGTGGATCTGTAGTGTTCAATCGGAGATGTGGCGGTACAGCTTCTTGTAAAAGGTCGTCATCTTCTTTTTCAGACCGAGCTCCATCTAGGTGTGCACTACTGAAAGGTACAAACCGAGGGACCCTTTCGCCTTCAAAATCACCTACACCCTTATGGACCCACTGGTCAAAAGGCAAGGGCAAGGGCACCTTTTTGCAGTGCACGCCATGGATCCAATTCTTTTTCCCTTCGACTTTCACTGCTGTACGTGTTACCAGAAGAACCTGTCGAGACGCCCTCCAACGAGGTTCCAAATTCCTTGTCCTCTGAAATTTTTTCACACAGACCCAGTCTCCCGATTGGATAGAATGACCTGTGTCCGTGGACTCCTCTGGTCAAGCGTATTGAACCTGTTGGTGGAGAACACGTAATTTAGTAGTGAGGTCATGCAAGTAGTCAATCAGCATTGGATACTGTATGTCAGAATACTTTTTAGGGCGAAGGACTCCCCAAACATTAGCCGGGCACCCAAAAACAACCTCGTATGGGCTGAGTCCCAAACGAGAATGTACAGCTGTTCTAGTGGATAAGAGAGCCAAAGGTAAAGCATCGGGCCAGGCAAGTCCCGTGCTAGCCTGTACCTTTGCAAGCTTAAGTTTGAGAGTGCTGTTATAGCACTCTACCAAACCCGCTGATTGGGGATGGTTCGCCGCATGGAATTTCTGGACGATACCAAGACCGGCACACACCTTTTTCATAATTTGGCCCACAAATTCACTTCCATTGTCACTCCAGACAATGCGCGGCAAACCAAACCTAGGGAAGAACTCTTTTAAAAGAACTTTGGCAGTGGACAAAGCAGTGTTGTCTTTCAGGGGGTAGGCCTCTATCCATCTGGAGAAGGCACACACCACCACCAAAACATATTTGAGATTGTTGCATCGTTCCATGTGAATATAATCAATTTGTAACACCTCAAAAGGATATGTTGGGGGAGCAAAATGACCTGCTGGAGTTGGTGTTCCCTTGCTTCACTAAATTATCTGCACATTTTGGAATCCCTTCGTTCAGCCACACTGGAGCCAAAAGCTTACATATTCCTTTCGCACTGATGTGGGCTGGACCATGTGCCATAGTAACCACAGGCAGTACATATTCATCTGGTAACAGCCAACACTGATGTTCTGACAATTCTATCCAACATCCCATCGCGTCTAACATTCCTGTACTCTCTTTCCACTTACTCAACTCTTTCTCTGTAGCCTCTCCTTGAATCGATCTCACACTTTCTATTGTATCCTCACACATTCCTTTTTCCTTGACCCTATTTGCAGGGCCCGCAACATACATGCGACTCATAGCATCTCTGGCTGTTTCTTTCCCTACCTCATCCGCAAAAGCATTCCTGCGACCAACATCATCAGTAATCCTCGTATGTGCACTAAACTTTATGATTGCTATCTGGGTAGGCAAAGCAAGTGACTCAAGAAGATCAGCTACCAACTGACCATGCTGTATTTTAGTACCGTGGGAGGTAAAGAATCCCCTTTCCTTCCACAAACGACCAAAGCTATGTGCCACACCAAACGCATACTGGCTGTCGGTATATACATTCACTCTCTTCCCCTTAGATAACACACATGCTCTGGTCAAAGCTATCAGTTTAGCCACCTGAGCTGAATTATGTCTAATGCGTGCTGTCTCCACGATTGGATGCAAGGTGGTAACAGCGTAAGCTGAAGTTGTTTCACCATTAGGGAGTTTAAAACAAGAACCATCCACCCATAGGATCCCATCCGGGTCCATTAGTGGTGTATCCTTCAAATCAATCCTACCTTTTGTCTCCTCCTCAGTACGGAGAAAACAATCATGTTGTTCCTGAATACCTTTCTCTTCTGGAAGAGGTAACAATGTGGCTGGATTTAAAGGGTTACATCGTTTGATGTGTACATGACTAGCCAAGAGCATCAGTTCATACCCAGACAAGCGAGCGCTTGTAAGATGCTGCGTTTTTGTCCTATTTAGCAAGGTATCCATTGCATGTGGTACCATGACAATAAGAGTGTTATCAAGCACCAATCCAGCAGATTGACGAATAGAAATTGCTGCTGCTGCTGTAGCTTTAAGACAACTAGGCAATGCCTTGGCTACTGGATCTAATGTGGCCGAAAAGTAGGCACATGGCCTCTGTTTGTCTCCAAATCGTTGTGTTAAGACTGACAACGCACAACCCTCTTTTTCATGGGCATAGAGCGTGAAGGGCTTACTGTAATCCGGAGTACCCAACACAGGAGCAGAGCACAGGGCAGCACGTAAGTCAGATAAACTCTTCTGACATTCATCAGTCCAAGGAAGGGGTTGGGGGTGTGTCTTTTAAAGTGAGTGCCAACAAAGGTTTAGCCAACAAAGAAAAATTTGGAATCCACTGTCTACAATAAGAGGTAATGCCCAGAAAGGCACGCACTTCTCTTTGTGTGGATGCACAGACATTTGTGCAATTGCTTGAATACGTTCTGGGGTGAGTCGCCTTCCCTCCTTCGACAAGAGAGGACCTAGATAGGTAACCTCTTGGCGGGCATATTGTAGTTTAGAAGGTGAAACCTTATGGTGAAGGTCAGACAAGTGACGCAATAGTGCAATAGTCACGTTTTTGCAAATATCCTCTGAATCAGCAGCAATCAATAAATCATCCACATACTGACTAAGGGTAGCACCTGGCAGCAAAGGAAAAGCATCAAGCTGGCATTTCAGAGCTTGGCTATAGATGGAGGGACTTTCACAATAGCCTTGGGGTGCGCGCTTGAACCGGAAACTTCGGCCTCTTAAAGAGAAGCCAAAAATATCCCTACTCTCTTCAGCAATGGGGATGCTGAAGAAAGCATTTTTCAGATCGATAACAGAAAACCAAGCTGCCGAGGCAGGTATCATAGTTAACAGGGCAGTGATATCTAGAACAACAGGAAACTTTGGTACAACAATTTTATTAACCTCCCAGAGATCAATAACAAAGCGATAAACAGGAGGCTGAGAAGGATCAGTGTGTTTAAGAACCGTGAGAACAGGACTATTGCATACATTTCCCCTCGTCTCCTCGATCACACCCTTCTGAACCAAATCATAAATAATAGCAAAAAGTGCTCTTTCACCATCATTGGGAATTTTGTATTGAGGGATGCGTGGCAATTTAGCCTTGGGTTTGAGGGTAACAACATAGGGTGAGATCTCAAGACAACCAACATCATTTGGACCCGTAGCCCAAAGTGTTGCAGGGAGAGAGAGCAATTCAGGTGGAAATTGCTCTTTAGACAAATACATTGGAGAAGTCAGTTTCTGCCCCAAAACGAGATGTACACCAGAAGGAGAACAATATATTGTTGCATGCAGTCTTTTCAATAAATCCAAACCCAACAGATTTTCGCCGCAACCAGTCGTTAAAAGAAGCGGAGCTTCCAAATCATAAGAACCAATTGAAATAGGCAGAGGACAAGAGACCAGGCTATGAACTGGGGCACCAGAAAATCCTATGGATACGTTTGTTAAGCCAGACATAGGTGCCCCAGGGAGTTTGGAGTGAATTATAGAACTTCTGATCGCACCAGTATCTAAAAAAAATGGCTCTGAAACACCCATTATAGTGACATTAACATAAGGTCCATTCTGATCTACTGGAATCAATACAACTCCCTCACTTTGTCTATGGCTGTCCTAGTTAGCGTGAAGACCGCCATTCTCACCTTCCACGATTGTAATCATCATTGTAATACTGTGTAGACTGAGTATTTTGCTGATCAAAGTTGTTCAGAGAATGTGGAGGTGGAAGGGAACGCTGTGTCTGGGGCGACATACCTCGACCTCTACCCCTGGGCGCTAACTGGGAACCACCACGACCTCGTGGGGTAGATAGTCCTCCATTACGCTGTAATAAAACCGGGCAGCTATTCTTAAAATGACCTTCCTCCCTACAATAGGCGCACTGGTTAGGACCTAACAAAGGCCGCGGAATATAGGGCTCAGGCTTTTGAAACACCCTCTGAAATTGGGGAGGCTGTTGAAACTGGCGCTGAGCAGAGCGAGGAGGATAAGCTTGTTGCAGAAGAACCTTTGTTTTTAATTATTTAGTCTTCTTCTCTTGCTTGTCTTTTTCCTCTGTGTCCCTGTTTTCGTAATATTGGGCAGTAGCCAATATCTGAGCCGAAGAAGAAACAGCCCATGAACTTTCAGAGTCTTTTAACTTATGTGACAACTCGGGTTGCAAATTGAATACGAATTTATCTACAAATAATCGCTGTCCACCCTCCGTAGTCATATCCTGACGACTGTGATCAATAAACGTCTCCTCAAAACGAGTGAAGAAATCGGAGACACTCTCATCTTTCTTCTGTTTACACGCGGCTAATTTATCCCAATTAACTCGTAAGGCGGGCATCATTGTTTTCATTAAAGTAATAATCCTACCAGGGAGTTCTGTGATCAAAACATCAGGCTTAGCACCACCCACTTGTGCTCTGTCCGAGGCAGTTATAGCATCCCATGTACCACCCATTTCTTGAACGTGATCCTCTCTACGAATCCGAGCCCATAACGCTTGTGGGACTACATTTCCATCAGCATGTCAATATCCGCTAAGTTCATAATACAGGCATCAACAGTCTGAGACAATTCTTTATAGTAACCAGCAGGGTTTTTACGGGGATCCGGTAAAGATTGTTTGAGAGACAAAACATCAGATCTCTTCCAGGGCACATGTACCCATATACGCTGGAAGTGAGCGGACATAGCTGGATTATTACCTGCTTGCACAACCTCTTCCCTCCATATCGGAGGAACCTCTCTCATTGGGTAATGTTTCAATGTCTGCCGAACAGCAGGATCAGAATCAAGAAAAGTTTGTGAAGAAAATAAGGACCTAAAAGTAACAAGTGTCCTTACGGCGTCCTCAACCTTAGAACCCACAATGAGTCCTTTATCGAAATTAGCCTGAACATCCAACAAACCCTGGGGAAGTAAACCCAAATCCATATCCTCCCATTCTTTAGCGAGAGTGTCACACATAACATTAAATACATATCTCTGCTTGGGCGCCTCCCACTGATGAAAGGTGATCATGATATCTTTCACACTATACTGGGGACCCTTCTTGATCCATTTGCGAGCAAGAGAGTCCAATACCACCTGTTCGTCGGAACCTGGAAGTTGACTACGAGACGGTCTTCGAGAAAAAGCCGGAGACATGTTCAGAGTCTCAAAGAAAGGGGACAAGAAACCAGATATTCGTTTGTGCACAGTAGGAGAATTAGACATAAGGACAGGGGACAAGGTATTAGGCGATAAAGGAGAGGGACTGGCAGTAATAAGAGGAGCCGAAGGCAAAGAAGACTGAGGTTCAGGAGATGGAGACAAAGGAATCAGTGGCACGAGAGGTGGGAGTGGCAATACCGGAAGAGGCAAATGTGGAAGAACAGGAAAAGGTGGGGGGACAACAGGTAACTGAATAGGTTGTAACAACGGGGGTGCATTAGCACCTTGTACATAGGGTGGAGGCAATCTCAATAGGTGAGACATCAAAGGGTCTTCCTCCAGAACCTTACTTTTATCAGAAGGGGAATTAGGCAACACCGGATAACATCTATCTATTGCCATACGATGCTGTCTCTCCGAAATTTCCATTGCATTATCAAACTCAATATCTTTAAACTGCTGGGCAGCCTGTATAATCGTCATATTTGTGCTTTCTTATCTCATTTTGCCTGCTTAATTTCTTTCTGTTTGGCTTCCTTACGCCAGAGGCGGAAAGAGTCAAACATTGCCGGCCGGGCTTGTCTTTTGAACCATATCGCTTCCAAATTGTCTAATATGTCAGGCTCAAAACTACCATTCTGTGGCCACTGTAGAACACCATCGTTCTTCGTGTATCGGATCCATGCCTTATTAAAGGCGATGGGGCCGACACCATGTTTTGAATAAAGCTCATAGGTGGGAGTTCCAACCTTAGGAATCGGACAAGAGTCCTCGAGACGGGAATCCCTATTACAACCAAAGCAACAGAACTTCCTAAATTTATTCAGACCAGGCATCGTTATTTCACTGGACTGTTCACAAACATCAAGGGGTTAAATCAAATAATATAGCACAAACGTACTCACCCCTCGGCTTCGGCATTTGCAATAGTCGAATCAAAGACCCAAATCAAAACAAAATAGTGGGAGCTACCCACCAATACTTAACTAAGTGTCTTCTTACGCCAACAGAGGCCCGTCTAATGTCTCGCGATACCAAACATCATCAAAGGGACCAAAGCAGGGCGGCAGTCAGGGCAGCAGTCGTCAGCAGCCGTCAGAAAGGAGAAACCGCGCTGCAAAAGACCTTCGGACCACTTCGACATACAGGGGTCGCTTGACGTGGTTCGCGATTCCCCCAGAATTTTCCTGCGGGGCCCTTCACGATCCTCGGGCAAGAACTGCTACCTCTGAAGCTGGCCCATGTTCGGGCGCCGATTGAAGAACCAAGACCTTAGGGGCCTGGCGGCGCAGGGTACGCCTTAATCTCCTGAGTTCACCTGCTTTGTCGAACAGAGACACGGGACACTCCGTTAGGCGTAGAAGATAGGGTTTATTAGCTGCAGCTAAGTACAGTTGTCCCAGAAGTACACTCGGTATGTTCTTAGGAGACTGCCACTTTACTTCGTGGTGCACAATCTTTTATAACACACATATTCACAAAGAACACTCCCAATGCATACAGGATTAACCAATGAGAAGAATGTGAAAACAAGATATTAAGTAACTCAAATAAGCCTCTCTTCCAACTGTGTTTTTCCCCCTTCCCCATAAGTTAATCAGTGGTAGTGTTTATAAGTCGACTTTCAGGTGGCAGGACACATTTGTATGCCCCAGAGGACAGTTGTGAAATGAGAGAATACGAGTAAAGAATAGCGAAGGCCAGAGGATAAGATAAAGTCAGGAAAGAATGGTGCGAACCAACAGATAGTTGAAACAGGGATCAGTCAGACCAGACGAGGATTAGTGGAGTCGGCCGGACCCTGACACCAGCTATAAACAGAGGCAGGAGGTTATTTGACACATTGCAGTAGGATGAGGGAAAACAACACTTCGTTCACCGTGCCGCCTGAGTGAGGGAAACACAAAATGGCAGAAAGACACAAAATGGTGGCTAAATACGAACGGGATCGGAAACTGAATTACCTCAATGCCCACACTGTAGAAAGCACACACCTTGTCCGCAAAGGATGTGGGCAGACGTCGTTGTCACACTTTGACACTCCCAACGGGTTGAGGACCGAAATTAAACAGGAAAACTCGGCAAGATGTGCCAAACCTATTGCGCCTCAGGGAAACTCTTGTAACTGAAGAGACTGTCCCAAGGCATAAGTCTTCAAAGTCAGCAGGATGAGAACAAGCTCCTCAGTAGTGGAAGGTCAAACGCCCAGGCTGCAGGCTGTCCAGTTGATGAGGGACACCGGTGGGGCAGAGCAGGGCGTTTCAGTAACGTTTCCTCTTCCTTAAGGTTTCAGTAGTTCCAATCTCTTTAGTAGGTTCCTTAGTTCCAGAGTAAACAGCACAGCCTTCCTTCCTCAGTGCATAGGTTCTTTAAAATTGTTGCCAAGATAAGTAGATGAAAGCATAGCCCCACCAGGAGCAGCCTCCCTGCGGCTCAGCCTGATTCCACCAACTGACACTTCCACACATAACCAAGCACCCAAGCATTCCATGACATCATCACACATTCCATCACTCATCCTGGCTGAGCAGTAGGAAAGACATAGCTAGGGAACAGGAATGGCAACAAGTAAGTTATAACACATACATTCCAGACAGCCATCACCCAGGGAGGGCTGGGTGTAATAGGGTTGTATCTGCATGTTGAATGGTCTCCTGGGCTGGGAGAGTTTGGAGCCAGTGCAAGGTTGGAGGTAAACTCCTGGGACTGACCAGATCTTGCTGGAACCTTCTCCCATCTTCTAGAAATGAGGCACCAGAGTATAAGTGCAGGGTCTCTGGCCCCACATTTTTGGTACACTACTGGACCTGGAAGAAGCTCTGCTGGAGAAAAGGCTGCTGCGTGGAAAGGATTTCCCAATTGCTACTACTGACTGTTGCTAGGAACTGCTGCCCTGCTTTGTTGTGCTGCCCTGATGCCTGATGTTTTGTTATGTTATGTTAAAAGTACTTATTGAGCGAACGTACACCAAGCGGTTTCATGGCGATAAGAACAAGGGGGATGCTGCATCGACAAGACATTTGGCTTACTGATATGCCTGGGAAAACAGGCAGGTCTTACGCATTTTCCAGAACCGTGCATAAAGAGTTACCGACCTCACTTCTGCAGGAAGCGAGTTCCAAAATTGCTGGGCCAAGACCGCAAATCTGAGCCCCCCGTGTTTTTTGCGTTTGAATGAGGGAGTGGTCAACAGATTTAGATTGGAGGAGCGCAGGGATATAGCGCTGGATCCTTGAGGAAATAAAAGCTGGGCCATTCCCAGCAAGGGTTTTAAAGATGGTACATCCCTGCTTAAAGGCACGGCATTTAGCTACCGGAAGCCAATGTAGACTCTTCATCAAAGGTTTAACATGATGTCGTCTAGGCTGGCAGGTGATTAACCTGGCCGCATGGTTTTGCACCAACTGCAAACAGTGTATTGATATGCAGGAATGCCAACATATAATGAGGTGGAGTAATCAATAAACACGATTACCAAGGCTAGGACGACCAAAGTCAGGGCGTCAGTGGTCGAGAATCTGCTGATCTTTCGGATTCTTTGCAGGTGGAAAAAGCAGGAGGAGACCACTGAGCCAATCTGGGCCTTCATGGATAGATCATTACTAATCACAATCCCCAAGCTCTTAACAGAGCTTGCTAAAAGTTGGAGGCTACCCAGCATAGGAGGCCAAAAATTAGAGTTCCACAGGTTTGCTGGTCCACCTTTAGGATTATGCTCAGTTTTATCAGGATTTAATTTCAATTGATTGTCATTCATCCAATCACTGATAAACCTCAAGGTAGACTGGAAATTGGACACTGAGGAAGTGGAAGAATTGATGTCGAACACCAGCTGTAGGTTGTTAGCATAATTAAAGGTTTCGACCATTCTTTCGCGCAGAGACCAGATCAAGGGTAATAGGTACAGGTTAAACAGGAGGGGTGAAAGGGAAGACCCCTGGGGTACCCCACAGGCTAGTTTAATTTTTTGGGAAGAGAAATTGACAAGGCAAACTACTTGGAATCGGTTGCTGAGAAAGGAGGAAATCCACTTCAACGCCAGACCCTGGCTCCCGGCATTGCTGACACGGTCGATCAGGAGACCATGATCGACCGTGTCAAAAGCAGCTGACAAATCCAAGAGTACCAAGGCCTGGGTAAGGCCCTTGTCAGCCCTCTTTCTGAGCTCATCCATGACTGCAAGGATAACTGACTCTGTTGAGTGTGCAGGTCTAAATCCTGCCTGATGAGAGTCAAGGAAATGAGATTGTTCGATGAAGGAGCTAAGGCAGTTTGCTACATGAGCTTCTAGAATTTTACCTAAGTAAGAAAACAGGGAGATGGGGCGATAATTGCTGAGAACCAGGTGATCAGAGTTGGGTTTCTTCAAAATCGGGATAATTTCAGCACGTTTGAAGGTGTTGGGGACAATACCAAGTTTAAGGGAATTATTAAGGAATGAAAGGGGAGGGTCTGGACAGGTAAGGAAAGCTTCACATAAAATGTGAGGCAGGCAACAATCGGTGGGGGTGCCAGAACTAACTTTTGTAAGTAGAACAAAGAAGTTTTCCTTTGAAATTGGGGGAATTTAATCACATAAAAGTGAGTTTTTACATAAGATTGAGGAAGCCATAGTGGAGATGGGAGTAGGGATGCTGGCCTTGATCGTAGCAATTTTCTCAATGAAATAGGAATTAGGAGAGTAGCATAAGGATTGTGAGGGAACAGGTTTCGCCATGACCCTATCCGGTTTCACGAGTTCATCAACTATGGAAAAGATATCCTTGGACTTATTAGCCGAATATACGATTTCTGAGGAGAAATATTCTGCCTTTGTCTGGTGGATAGCATTTTTATATTCTTTGAGCAGTGTTACATAGGAGGCTTTTTTGTCCAGGGAATAATCATATCTCCACCTACATTCAACTTGCCTTAATGATAGTTTCTTTAATTTTAAGTCGTTAGTGAACCAACCTTGGGCGTTGTGTGGTCGCAGAATCTTGATTTTCTTAAAGGGTGCAATGCCATCACTGGCGGATTCAAGCCACATCTTGATGCTTTTTGCCTGAATGTGGAGGGACTCCTGTGCAGTAGGGGCTGTGGCAGTTAATAATGAGAAAAAATCGCCAATGTTAGCGCGGTTCCAGTTTCTGGCCAGATGATTTCTTGACTGTGAATTTTTAGTAGGGGAGATTCTAGATATCATAAATGTGATAAGATGGTGATCCGACCAGGTACATGGGGAACTTACAAACTTAGAAATTTCCAGATTAGATGACCAAACTTGGTCTAAAATATTCCCCTTTATGTGAGTAGCTGACTTCACATGCTGAGTACAATTCATTCCAGAAAAGAGATCGGTAAAGTCAACACTTTCCCGTTCATCATTAGGCCAATAATTAAAGTCTCCAATTATTAGAATTCTGGCATGGTTAAAAGATAAATGGGAAATCATTTCACCTAGCAGTTGAGGGAATGTGGGCATGTGATGAGGGGGTCTATAAAATAAAGCATAAATAAAAGAAAACTGGGGAGATTCAAATTTCAATATTAGGCTGTCAACTGAGGGAATGCCTGTAATCCCCAATGAAGTGAACTGAAGTTTCTCGTGGATCATGGCTGCGACCCCTCCCCTGGCTTTACTCGTGGGCCTGTTAGCCTGAAGATTATAGAGTTATCAGGTACTTCTGCCAGAATATCGGGGACAGATCCCAGTAGTAAACCACGTTTCAGAAAGGAGGAGGATATCCGGTTTATCAGAGTCGACAAGCTGGAAAGTTTCGAGCTGATGTTTTAACATTGAGCGGGTATTCAGATAGCTAATTGTGATTCCCTTCACCTCCTGTTGCTCGGAGATAGCTATAACTGGCGGGGCCTTATCGTTGACGGGAGACACCTGAATGGATGTCCCTATGTGTCAGTATCCCTACCTCGTTGAGAATGGCCCGGGTATCAGAATCTATAGTCCAATTTCCCTGCCACCACCTCAAGTCTGCTGGCGAGTAGGTGGGAAAACTGGCATGGTGTCTGGCCCCTGGCCCCGGTTGGCCGCGAACGGGAGCAGACGGGCTTGTCTTTGGCACGCCAGCAGCTCCCCGCTGCGCGTGTCTGCTGAACGACAAGAAAGGCATGCGGTTTATGTAGGCTGCAAGCGCTGGAACGCTGACTGCCCTGTTCCACCCCCAACAGCCCCCAGCAACCGGAGACCGGGATTCCTAAACACTGGCACCCTCCGCAACAATCGGGGAAACCCCGTGGTGGACCTGGGTGTGGGTGATGACCTTTGCCCTGCCCAGAACGGCTCCAGATTTCAACCAGAGTGACTCATTCACTGTGTGGACCTGGAACCAGACACTGCCAGTTTTGTATTTTGCCAAAGTGGATTGGTGTGCTACTAGGGAACAGCTATCTGGACTTTGCCTTTGTGTGCTGGCCTGAGCCTGCTTCCTGCCCGGGTTGCCCCAGTGCTTTCCAAACTCTAGCACCTGGTGAGCGCTTTATTCCTCCTGCAAACAGCACGAGGTGAGCACTATGGACTTCTCCTAGCTGTGTTTTCCTCCCCTTGAAGGTGGAAGCGTGGAAGAAGTACTTATTTTTTTTCTCCCTTTGCAAAGCGCGTGGGGAATCACTGCTACTTGTTGCCTCTGTGGTTGAAAGAAGGAGCTCTGCTCATCAGAGCCGTGAGGCAACAGCACCAGGGGATTCCACTTGCGGCGTGACGGAACAATGCAGGAGCGGCAATAGAGCATTTCTGCCGGCCCAACCCCCAAGAGTCCCATGTAGGGGGGGCGAGAGCTCCCAGCCCGAAGCAACCTGCATCCAGCTGTCAGAGGCTACGAGGGTGAGTCGGGCTTGAGTGGAATTGGCCGATGGTTCCGCCTGCCATCAGGCAAAGTGGGGGGCTCATCCCACAACCGCACTGTCAAAATGCTGGCTGCTGCCTGGAGTCCTTGCCACATTTCGGGCTGGGACTGCACCAGTGAGTGTGGACCTAGCCTTGCAGCCACGACAGTGATTTTTCTGGGCGATTAGTGATTTGGACTCGATTGGTCCCAAAGTGTACACATACTCAGGGGCACTTGTTCACTTCTGTGATTCCTCCGGGGAAGACCTCGACGGAGGCCTCCCAAATTGCTACATTTACCGTATTATGGCTAATGGGCATGCCAGCACCTAAATTACGGTATAAAGTGCAATGGAAGCAATGGGGTGCTGGACCCTGTGTTTTTAATGGAATATGTGCTGATTCACGTATTTTTTCCCTGACCACACCTGTTGCATACTCACGTCCTGCTGCGGTGTATGAATCCCCTAACCTGCTTCATATTTATGCCCTGATGCTATTGTTAATGGTTATGCTTGGTGTTGGACTTGGCCCTTTTTGCAGGGTCATCCCTGAACGTTTTGCCTTCCTCCTATATTTTTTCTGACCTGTTGTTGGCTGTTTTATGACTCTGGGCACTTTACCACTGCTGATCAGTGCTAAAGTGCATATGCTCTCCCTATTTTAAAATGATGTTTGAATTAGTGATTCCATGATTGGCTGGTTTGGTTTACCTGTCAGACCCTAGTACAGTGCACCAGGAGTGCCCAGGGCTGGTATTCCAAATGCTGCTGGTGGGCTTGCAGCACTGGTTGTGCCACCCACAGGAGCAGCCTGTAAAAGTGTGTCTAAGGCCTGCCATTGCAGAGCCTGTGTGCAGTCTGGTACTCTACAATGGTGGTATGCAGTTCCTAAGTACTAAAACAAAAGGTTGTGTATGCTCATCGGCTCCACATGGTAGTGTAGAGTCAAAAAGAAGTGGAGAAGAGTCTTCTCCTTTTCGGAAAAAGACCCTCACACACCCAGCCAGCTAGGTGTCTTGCTTCATCATCGGGTCTGCTCCTTATCGGGTCGGCGCTGCAATACCCGATCGGCACCCGATGTGGGGCCTTCCTGGCAGAGATCTTTATTCCTTATGCCGGTGGGTGAAGTGCATGTGAGGGCCCTAGGTCAGTGTAGGTGATAGTGGTGTGTAAGATGGTGGGTTAAAATAGGGGAGGTGGTCCACTCAAGATAATTTTAATGAAACGTGGCCCCTACCCTAATTAAAAGTGGAAGGGCGCGTGTTTTCACTCTAAGGATGTGAAATTAATGCGCCAGTCAAAAAAAGGTCAACATGTTTCTTGCCCCTTAATCTATTAGATGGCAATTCATCAGGACCAGTAGGATCTACCTACACTTATTGGTAGTGGTCAACAGTGGTGTGAAGTGAGAAATTGACCACCATTACAGCACCCAAATAAGTGGTACCTGTAGATCTAAAAACACAACCTGTAATTAAAACAAATTAACAACATTAATGATCCATGTCACGATATTCAGATAACAAGGTAGAAGTATACGCCGCAAGGTATTTATGGTGCAGTAAAGGCATGCTACACATAAGTGAATAGTGGCATGCGTGGTGTGGGCACTTGGTGGTAGCTATCAATAACAGGAACTATTCAAAGAACTCTGCGTAGCAAGTAAGAGAACTATACGAAATAACTCACCCCATTAGGGTAAAAAATGTGCGGCATCAGTACCGGCTCGTGTCGACACTAATATGTAGTGTCCTGGATGGTAAAATAAGAAAGGAGATAAAATAAAATAAAGGGAGAGGGCATGAGACAAGGGATCCACGGTGAAGAGGTCAACAGGATCGGAGCACAACCCGGGTAGAAAGGCTACCAACTACGCTGACCAGTGCGTCACACTCCAAACAGTCAGGCCAGAACTCCGAATGAAATCAAGACCTTTTACTGGTATGCATTTGCGGGAGGCCGTGCACTGCGACGGAACCCAAACAGGGAGCCGGGTAACTTTCCCGACACTCAATGTTGTGAATGCAGGGTAGTATCCTGTACCCCCGATGAGACTCAAAGCCAGTAACAACAAGCGTCTCAACAACCCACAAGGACACAGGCCCAGTAGCAAAGGGGTGTAAACACGGGACAGCAACCAGCGGTCACGGGTGCCAGTTACACCATGACCGAGTAATAGTCGGGTCCAGCCTATCGTTGATAGGTATCATGGGGCCCGTGTCCAACCCGCCGCGCAGCCGGGCTACACTTAACCAAGCGGGAGGATGGTGGCATCTAGTGGGGCCCAAGCCCGAGAATCCGGGGGGCGGCGGCAATCAAGGCACAGACATCAGGTTACTTACAGTTCCACTGGAACGAGTTGGCGGTTGTCCTACCCTCACAGAGCCGGTCCGGGCAGTGGCAAACACAGTGGAAAAACCAGCTAAAAAACCCCGCGCGCTGTCCTGCGTGGGTAGAGCCTCCAAGGAGTCATTGGGACGCTACGTAAAAGTAACTAGACCGTCAACCTGATTATAGACGCCATATTGGAACGCCTAGATACACCGTGACTACCTAGCCCGGCTCGTTGCAGCTCGGGGATATCCTAACAGTGGTAGGCTGTTTGTGATTGGTTAAACATGGAAAATCCATCTCGCTAAGTATAGTAGTGTAGGCAATGTGACATATATTTCGTAATTGGATGTTGGCATGTTTGCGGAATTACTTTAATGGTGGTAATGCCAAGGTGATCTATAGCTGTGTCACAGGGGGAACAAAACAAAGTATTTGGTGTACATGGGATGCCAAGCGTATTCTCCTGCAATAGTTTGTGTGGTCACGTTTATATTTGGATGCACAAAGTTGTTGTGGAGGGGGGAGAGAGAGAGAAAGGGTATCAAACAATACGATAATGCTGTGTCAGAATCTTACTGGTGGCAACGTTAACCAATCAGTCACACTAGAAAATCTCCCTGGTCGTTAAGGTAAGGTGTGGAAGTAGCTTGATCCCAAGGGAGAGGTCATGTTAATAGACTCCAAGGGATATTCTCATTGAGCCCTGAGTTGCCAGTCGGAGGGCCCATCGTTGTTCAATGCGGAAGAGTGCATTCTTTGACATACCAGGGTGTGACTCAAGAATGCTCCATTTAATGAGTCAAACGAGTGTTGTGCGTCTTTAAAATGAGTAGTCATTTTGGTGTTGGTCTGTTTGCACCTGAAATTAATTCTGTGTTCCATTATCCGGATTTTAACCGGTCTGGAGGTCATACCGATGTAAAGAAGATTGCAGCTGCACTTCAGTATGTAAATGCAATTAGAAGTATTGCAATTCGTATGTGTGGTCATTTTACAACTAACCCCATTTGGAAATCTCAGTTCTTTGGTGACTTGTGTGAGGGGACAGGCGGAGCAAGAGCCGCAGGGGTAATGTCCCACAACTGGGGGAAGGTCCCATAGTGTCCTTTGCAAATGGTTTTGATGTTTTTTGGGTCTCGTGTGGATAAGCATATCCTTGAGGTTGTGGGTTTGTTTGAACGCAAACCTGGGTATGGGAAGGTTGAGTGTTCCTGTGTTGAGGATGTTCCAATGTGTGCGGATTATTTTCCTCATCCGATTTGAGTCAGATGTGTATGTGGTGACGCAGGTGATGGTCTTGTCGGGTTCCCTGACCCTGTCTGTCAACAGGTTCTCACGGTTATTGTTCATATCCCTTTTACACGCTGTGTCAACAACCTGTTGGGGATACTCCCTCCGGAGGAGGTCTTTTTTCAGTGTGCGTGACTCTTTTTTGTAGTCAGTTAAAGTGCTACAGTTACTTCTGATGCGTAGGAACTGTCCAAAGGGTAAGTTCTGTCTCAAGGCCCTTTGATGGTGACTGCTGAATAGTAAGAGGCTGTTCCTATCAGTTGGCTTGCGATAGAGGGTGGTAGAGATATTGTCTCCTTCTTTTCTGATCAGTAAATCGAGAAAAGGAGTCTCAATGGCTGAGATGGTACTGGTAAACTTCAGGAAAGGGTTCAGGGTATTTATCCATGCGCAAAATTCATTGCATTTCGTGCGTTCGCCTTTCCAAAGGATCAATATATCGTCGATAAATCTTTTCCACATGAGCACATTAGTCATGTACTGGTTGCCAGGGTTATAGATCTCTCTTTCCTCGAACGCTGCCATGTACATGCATGCCAGGCTCGGCGCAAATGTGCTGCCCATCGAGGTGCCCTACGTTTGATGGTAGAGTTCAGTGTTGTATTGAAAAAAAAGAATTCTGTTAGCGCTAAGGTCGCACATTCCAATATGAAGTCCACTGGTGTAGGCGAATTCCACTCACTATTGGTCAGTGCATCTTCAATCACTTCAAGGGTGGCTCTAAGCGGGATGTTGGTGTAAAGGGCTTCTACATCCAACGTGACCAAAAGGTCTACGGATGCTGGTTGCGGGATGTCCTCAAGAAGATGTAGGACATCTGTGGTGTCCCTGATAAAAGAGGGAGTGACCCTAACCAATGGTTAAATGAAGTGATCAACAAACTTGGAGAGAGGTTCTAAAATGGATCCAATCCCTGACACAATGGGGCATCCAGGGACTGGGGTGACCATTTTGTGTATCTTTGGGAGACAATAGAAATAAGGGGTGACGGGTTCTTTGGCAATCAGAAATTCGGCTTCCTTCTTGGTGATCCACCCTTGTGTTTCAGCAGAGAAAACCATAGCAGAAATAGTTCTATTCAAACTCGAAGTGGGGTCTTCTCTTATAGGAGTGTAGTATCTCCTATCACTCAACTGCCTCCGACACTCAATGTCATAGTCCACTGTGGACATGATTACTGTTGCCCCGCCTTTGTCTGCCTGCTTGATGGTTATGCTTTCATCGTTCGCTAAGCCCGTGATGGCAGTAGCCTCATCACAGGACAGGTTATGGAATGGAGCAGAGGTCGTTGAACTGTTAAGATCCTTTAGCACTGCTTTTTCGAAGGTCAGTTCTTCATTAGGAACCATGCTGCTATTTGGTGTGAAGGTAGAAGGTCTGTGTAAACCGGAGTCATTAATGGTAGGTGGTGTTTGCTCTTGGAAAAAGTCTTGGAGGCGGATTTTGCGAAAGAAGCCCTGTACTTCACATATGTCTCTAAATTTGTCATTTTTGGGTATTGGAACCTAAACCTTTCTGGAGGACCTTCTCTTCTATGGGTGTCTGGTACTGTCATGCTGACTTGGCAAGTGCACCCACTTGCCAGTCCCTAAACCTTCCCTTTTCTTCATATCAGACACCCCTATGGTAGGCCCAAGGGCAGGGTGCGTTGTAAGTATAAGGTAGGACATGCCCTGGTGTGTGTGGCATGTTCTAATAGTGAATTACAGCCATTTTTATTTTTCACTATTGCAAGGCTATCTGTTCTCCATAGGCCAGAATGGGCAGTTTGATTATTACATCTTATAATCCTAACTGACTCAGGGAACATGGTAGAAATTCGAATTTAGTATGCCTGAACTCAGAATGATAAAATACATCGTTTAGTGAAGTTGGTTTTAACATTCTGTGTTTGAAAATACCACTTTTAGAAAGTAGGTATTTTCCTGTCTAACCATTCAAACCTGCCTCTGCTAGGCTGTGTATTCCTTGTCTGGAGTTTGAGTGACAGGGCTGGGGAATTCCAGGAGACAGGTGGAGGTAGCCCAGTGGTGAATGGAGAGATCTGCATCTAGATAGGAGGGAGGAGTCGCACCTGGGACCTGAATAGGGCTGTGCCTTCCCTCCACAATGCTGGCTCCACCTCCTGTGGTGCGTCTGATGCCTCTGCCCTGCACTCTGAAAGGAAAGAAGGAGTCATGTAAACAAAGTTCTCCAGGACTGACCAGAACTGGTTTGGACTAGGCAAAGGCCGCTCTGCCCTCAGAGGACAAAGGATCTTGGGGTAAAAGTATTGGGACCCTGAACCCAAGAATTTAGATCACTTTCGAAAACAGGAAGAAACCTTTTCTGAGGAGAGGAACCAAGAAGAAACTGAGGAGAGACTATCCCTGAAACTGGGGGATTGGCCTGCAGGGGTTGCCTACTGCCAAAGAGAGGAGAAAGGAACTTTGTGTGTACTTTTGCTCAACTTGTGAAGGATCTCCAAGGGATTGGGAAAGAGCTTGCCTCCTGCTGAAGTCTCAGGGACAACAGACTTCAACCACCAGCTCCCCAGAGTTCTTTGGAAGTGCCTACTGCTGTTTTGGGCCTTCTGAGGGACTGCGTGTCGCAAGGAGCTGGAAGCGCGACTCACGGAGAAGAAGCTTGTCGCCGTCGCAGCTGCTGCCGTCGCATCACTGAACAAGGGTGTCACCACTGTAGCTGACACATTGCACCGCATCACGAGAAGCGCCCCGCAACACCGAAGAAGCGTGTCACCATTGCAGCCATCGTAGCTGACACATTGCACCGCATCACGAGAAGAGTCTTGCATCGAGGAAGAAGCGTGTCACCATCGCATCTGCTGTCGTCGCATTTTGGATGACGCCGCTGTAGCTGTCGCATTGCATCGCATCAAGAAAAGTGCCTCACATCCACGGAGAAGCGTGCCGCCGTCGGAGCTGCTGCCGTCGCATCTCTGAACAAGGGTGTCGCCGCTGTAACTGTCGCATCGAGCGGAAGCGTCTCGCATCGCTGGAGAAGAGTGTTGCCACCAAAGCCGCTGTTGTCGCATCACTGGACAAGGGTGCCACTGCTGTAGCTAAAGCATCGAACCGAGATCTCTCGCAACATCGGAGAAGCGAGCCGCATCAGGAAGATCTTCACGTCTTTATTTCTTTGCACCAAACTTTCATCGCATCAACATCGTTGCAACACTTTTGTTGCCCTGCGTGCCACACCTAAAGGTACATTGACTTAAAGTGTCGCATTTAAGAACTAAAGAGAACTAAGCGAAAACTACCATTTAAAGTAACAGTATTTGTGTGGTGTCCATCTGTAGTGTTGTTACTTGATTACTGTATGTGTTCACAAATGCTTTACACACTGCCTCTGAGATAAGCCTGTCTGCTCGTGCCAAGCTACCAAGGGGGTGAGCAGGGGTTATTTTAGGAGTGTACCCCCTTACCCTGACTAGAGGCGAGGGTCCCTATTTGTCACAAGTGCATACCTGTGCCAACTAGAGACCCCCAAGTCTAACACTTGGTAAGGGGAATATGCCAGGAGAAGTGATGCTGCGTATGTATGCCATAACTGGCTTCACATTTAGGCTATGATGTTATGATTTATGGCATTTGAAGCCCAGTGATAATCAGTTAGCAAATATCATTTTCAGGAAGTGCATATTATGCTCGGGAATAATATTTCTATGACGTGTGCAGCTTACAAATAATTACTTCATGCCCTATCTATACTGTAATAACAATTGCCTGCTGGCAAAGTGATAATTGTTTTATGTGATGTGAGGTCTCAATGTGCTGTACACATTACCCCGTGATTTATGGCCTAAGTGAAGTTATGACAAGTGCCTAGTGGCACAGTGACATATGTGATTATGGTCTAAAGCATTTTATGTATAAGACAAAGAATATTTTTATATAACCTTGTGTGGAGGCTCTTTTGTGGTGTATTCACTGTGTCACTGGTGTGAGTGTGCTGCGCAAATGCTTTTCACATTGCCTCTGAGATGGGCCTGACCTCTCTGTGCCAAACTACCGGGGGTGAGCGCAGGTTCTCTTTGGTGTGTAACTTACTTGCCGTGACTAGAGTGGTGGGTTCTTCTTGGCTTAGGTGCATACCCTAGCCAATCAGTAACCCCATTTCTAACAGGAAGGATAGGAAAAACACTTGGTAAAGTATTGAACTACCAGATCTAGCACATCCTTTTAGGCAGATTTTACACATGCAATCATAAAAAATGGTATCACAGGGCAGTAGAGCCAATGGCTGAAGGGGGCTGACTCAGTGCCCCATGCTGTATGGGGGTGAACTGAAGAAAATGTGAGAGTTGAACAGATCAATGAATGAAGAGCGCTCCTCCTGTATTTTTTCAATTAATAAAGGCTTTTGATTACTTGAGGAAGGATAGACAGGTAAAGCTCTGTATACGTCAGATCTAATAACTGGATTTAGGGAGTTCCTCATGACAGATAAAATCCACGGACAGTAATTTATAAGCATTAGGGTGTTGGGAAGACAGGGAAGCCAAAATCAAAGGCTGTCAGTGGTGGTTAAACCGCAACACTGGTGACTGTTATGGAACCTAATATCATCTCCACGCAGAAATGAAGTAGATGACCAACAGAGGCAATTGATACACCTTGAAAAATAACTAACAGTGACAACCAATGACATACATAGAAAAGATCGGATTTTGGAGCTCTTAGCCCATCTCCCATTTTCTTAAACAAGATGATAGTAATAGAGTTGTATTGCCGTATGCAATGTGTGTAGAGTGAATGCTTTTGTTGGGTGAGTGTTACAGTGACTGTTTATCATCAGTATTGGTATCATTGACCTTTGGATGTGTTCATTGAACAAAGTGTGTGTAATATGCTCCTGTATCTGTTATGTTTAATAGTGACCCATTTGCTATAGCTATGTTCTACTGCTGCTCTGTTGTCTCAATGAGCAGTGACAACAGGTGTACTGTGCTACACCAACAGTGTTGAAGCAACACTTGTAGCCATTACTATACTCTCTCTCACAATATTTGTTATGTTAGCGTATGTGTAGGTTTTGCAACATTGTTCATAGAAGTACTTCTATGCTGATGATATAGATTTTTTTTTTAAATGGAACAAAAATAGTTAAAAATTAACTGTGCAGTATTAATGTGCAATTTATGATGAACTGAGTAATGCTTTTAAAAATATGCAATTTTGGTAGGCTGAGATTCTAGTTCGCACTAGGCCTCAAAATGCTCAAAGCAGCAACGCTTCCTAAGTAGTCTGGTTAGATACGCTGAAACACGCATAAAACGTTTAGATTATTACCTTTCAATGACCGTGTCTTTAAAAAATGCTTCACATAACTCTGCATCATGCTTCTGATTTACTCCAATAACGTTTAGAAATGTTTGTTGAAACTTTATTTTTTAATGGAATTATAACAAAGTAAACACAGGAAATGCAATGCCTGAACTGAAACGTTGACCACAATAACAAATTTGTCTTATTTTTAGGCCTGGGTGGAGTTTGAAAACAATGCACGGAGTTCTGCAAGCGGCAGAGTGCATTAGGTCATGGCGTTCGTGCTGATTTTTAGCACCGAGTGCTTGTTACACGCTGAAAAAGCAAGTGCGAACTGCACCATGTGCAGCGCAAGAGGGCGCTGCTTCTTTCTGCCGCTCAAGTAGGTTTTCTGCTTGATCTGCAGTTTCCTCAACGCATATGGATGGTTTCTCAACAAGAGTGGTCGCGACCATCCTCAACCGCTCGCATTGAGAAATCTTGCTGGGATTTGGTCTAGTGTTGGATTTTCCTCGCTCGTGCACGCCAACTTAATGTTAGCGAATGAGGAAAAAACTATACTCTGCTTTGCAGACCAGAGTTTTTAGAACTCCATGCGCTCCACATAGCGTGGAGTGCGAAAAGCTCTTCAAACTCCACGAACAGAGCTGAGTTCACCGCTCAAGCCTGCTTATTTTCTAATGGAAGATTGTGTGCTAATAATTTGTTTTGTTACAACAGATGTTTTGCTTTCTACATAGCTCATTGTTATGCTAACATACAATCTGCCTTCATAGAAGGTTAGAGATTAAGGGCCTTATTACGAGTTTGGCGGACCTCCTGTCAATCCACCACCACCATACAAACAGGAGGACCACCAAGCCTGTTGTGCGCCTGCCCACTGGTTTATGAGTGTAATCCAGGGTGAGCAGACAGTGCCGCTGCAGTCTAACGGCAGAGGCTGTGTATGACTCATAGGAGAGCCTTAACAGCAGACTGCCAACATGACAGTGCCTGTAGCACATTCCTGCCCAGTGTGGCATGCATGCCACACCGTGCCGGAATGGGGAAGCAAATTTAGGGAGGCACAACATGTGCCCCCTGCATGCCCACCAGACCTGTTAGGGCTGCCTTTCCTGCATGTCTGCCACCTTTTTTATGGTGGGCTCACCTCAATGACAAGGGCAGTGGAGTATATGAGATGTACCATTTGTCTTTATGAAATTTCCTAATACCTTTTCCAGACCTTATTTCTGATTGTGGTTGCTACTGCACAAATATTTTGCCTTATTCCTTAGTGCTTTGAGACTCTACTGAGTTTTATGAACCTCTCTTTATGGGAAGTTCTGCTGTAGTCGATTATTGATTTTGAATTGAAATTTGAGCTTTATGCTTTAACTCACTCTTTTCTCTGAAACTTGAACTCTTCATGGGTACTTCCTGACACCTTTTCACCCCATTCTTAGAATAGAGATTCTTTCCTTTATGGCATCACGCTTAATGCATTTTTGTTAATATTTGATCTAACCATATCTTTATTCTTAATTCTGTTAAAAGAGTGAAATATTGAATAAAGCGTCCTGCTCCAACAAATTCTGGTAGAAGAGGGAAGGTTCCTGAGAAGTGGAGCTTGTCCAAGTCAGAGTGATGCCCAAGCCCAAAAGCCCAATGCCCAGGACTTAAATACTGACGAGGTGTGATTTGTGATTTTTGATGGAGGTTGCTGTATTGAAGGTGTGATTATAAATAGTGTTATGCGCTGTAAATTGTGATTATTGTTGTGTTTATTGATTAAATTTGGAGTACATGTGTTAAATGACTTGGTAATGTTAATAAGTGTTTATTGTGAAGAAGTTAAAGAGGTTATCGGGCTTGGTGTAGCCTAAGATCCTGAGATATTGAGATAAGTGTAGTAGACACTTATATGGTTTTTCTTGTCTGCTGAGGATTTGTAGTGTAGATCGGGAGCTACCATTGCCTACACAATTGAGATAGGGATTGTAATGATCTGTTGTGATTATACTAATATTAATTGGTGTTGGAAGAACATAATTCCGCAAAGGGTGAAGCTACATTGATTATAGTGATTATCCATTGGTCGTGATTTCATTTGGTTGTGTCAAAATTCTTTTTGTGAAAAGTCGGAAGGCGAAGAAACCTTAATATTCCAATTGTTGAGGTCCCTGTGTTTTCTTTAGCGGAGCAGATAAAGATTGTTTATTTATGTTTTTTTGTAGAATTTTAAGTATGAAAGAAATTGTAAAGGAGAGTGAACTGCTGCAAGGAGTGAGATCATCCGTTATAGTGTGCCGTGCTGGGATTAGTTGGTTGGTGTATTGTTGTGCTGTGATTGGTTGATGACGCCACCCATTGGGGCGCTGTGATAGGTCAGTTGTTGTATAGGTATTGTATTGTGATTGTGATTGGTTAACAGTTCTTTCGAGGACCATGACAGAATTGGAGAAGGAGATTTGATGTGTATGGAATAGAATCAAAATATTGAATTTGGATCACATTATTTAACTGTTTGTTGTTAAACTTAGCGAAAATCATGAAATGTCTTAAAGGAATTAAGACTTTGGTGAGAGGTGATATTATAATCCAGATACCGGAAGGTGAAGAGGTGCCTCCAGAGGGTAAACCTGCACTTTATATGATGACAAAATTAGGATTACATACATGTTTGTGCCTTTGTCAATGGTGCAAAATTACTAAAAAAGAGAGTCAATTGAGTTTTCTGAGATATGGTACATTCAAACTTAGAATTATTGAAAGATTGAAGGAGAAGCTGTATGGAATAAAGTCTCCACCTAGACTCATATATTATGAAGCACTAAGTATGTGTGAAAAGACAGTACAAGACTGGGAAAGAGAGAAATACCAGTATAAGATTAGAAGAGCAGTGAATAATTATATAGATGCTTGTTAGGCTGAGGAACAACAAGGATGGAGGAAAGCTATAGTCAAGAGAACAAGACAGTACCCAGCCATTACTACTGAAACACCTGGTACACTGACAAAGAATAAAGCACAGGAATAAGAAGATAAAAAGATAAAAAGTGATACAAATAATGATTTAGGGTATGCAATTTTAGCCACATGTCCACCACCTTATGGGGTCCCTACCACTAGTGATGACAATACTCCTATTACAAGTACTACAGTGACTACTGCCCCTGTTGAACAGAGCATAATTCAGATCAAGAGACCATTTCAAAGATTCCAGATTGCTCCACAACCTGTTGGTACAACACAAACTATGGTTACTCCAGGCGTTACTGTTTCGTTTATGACTGTTCCGGTACAATTTCCACAACTTTCAACTGTACAGACAATGCAAAGGCCATTTGTGACTGCCCCCAAAAATATTACCCCAATTTCAGGAGCTCAAGGAGCTGTGGAAAAAGTGACTGCAACAGGGTTCATCCCGGCATTGCAGAAGACACAGACTGTTGACCGCAAACCACCACAAACAATCCAATCATTGAGAGAAGGGTGAAAGATTATGTTTAAAACCCCAATAGTCCAGGGAAAGGCCAGTTTATTTGAAGATGGGATTTTTCCACCATGGTTTGAGGAAGCTGCAGGATTTATATAGACAGAAAGTACAGAACGATAAGTCACTCCAGAACCTGAAGAGGAGAGACCCTTAATGTTTCAAAACTAAAAGTGGAATTAGAGGAGATTATCAGGGGGTATTGAGATCTTGACGAAGTCCAAGGTCCAACGCATTATTGACCAGAGATGGAAAAATATTGTGAGTGGGGATTGGCCCAGTGTGAGATGGTGAACCGCTTTAATTTCAACTGGTTCCTGCTCCAGCACAGATGGCCCACTCTCACAAAAAGAACTCTAAGTAATAGACAATATAGTGTCAAATCATTATAAAATATGCTTTCATCAAATGCTAAAACATTTTGTTAGATTTCATTCCAGGCAAACTATGAAAGGGGAAAAAGCTGTGAAAATACTGTAACTAATAGAGGCATACCCCTCTGTCCATAAAGACAGAAATAGTAATGGATGTTGTACAGAGAAGGAGATTAAAAGGAGGGTAGATAGAGTCAAAACAGGGACATACTAATGTAGAGAGAGCATACTGTTCACTAACATCCTCTCCAACTAGCAAACATTAGAAGAGACAGAAACCACAAAGTTATCATCATGATAGAAAACGAAATGGAGACAAGCATTTTAGAAGCAGGTGAATCTACGTTAGAGCGAATGTAGCCGACATCTTAGACTGGTTTTGTTACTTATATCCATATTATAAATATCAGCAAAGATTACTTAAACAAAATGTTAGTCAGGTAACATGCACTAGTTTTAAGTAGATTTACAAGTTTGTTAAATGCACAAATATTAATACTGTAAACATGTGTATACAATAACGATTCTCTAGATTCAATATGATGAGAGAGTAGAAAAAATGATTACATTTTCTTCTACCGCGGGAGTGCAGGATACATAGCAACAACAATGCTCATTGGACTGTGCAGCACACCTCAGCTGTGAATACATTACCCACACAGAGGCACGTCTAAAAGTACATAGCCCCTGGGTTGAAGCTGTTCACTGATATCACACTACTGCAGGATGCTCCTAAGATCCGTTCAAGGGTTGGAAGAACAGACTGACAGATAGGAAAATGACAATGTGTAAGAAATAGGAGAGAAACAGTGAGAACTTATGTGCAGAGAGACATAATAATGCTGAAGCACACTACCTCTTAAGCAGCTGTGCACAACTGAGCTAGCAAAATACTGTCCCTCACAGAGCAAGACAGCCTAAGGATGGAGTGGGCGGACCAGCTGGCTTGAAGCAGGCTGTGGTCGGCAGAAGCAAATTGAGAATGACACTTAAACAGGCCAATGGATGAGAAAGACTGAGTGAAAGCCCTTCTTAATATGTAAGTATATATGTTTTTTTAGACTTATTTTTGTTAAAAACAAAAGGTTGTGGCTTACACGAGAACTAGAAAATAGGCTGTCATCCTCTTTGCCACCTAGGCATTGGTGAAGAACTAGAATATGATAAGGCTGGATTCGAACCATTAACAGACCTGGCTAAAATGTACAAACCAGTCCCAGCCCCACCCCCTTCATACTCTCCAAAAACGTTCCTTCATGACTCCAGGCCCAGAGGAAATACCCACCAGAGTATATGGATAGTCCATCCCTGAAAATGGCCGATTGCGCTTTTATCATTCAAAAGGTGCACCTTTTACATAGCCCAAAAATCATAAATGACCATTGTGCTCAGCAAGTATTTTATCTTATTTTCTGCCAGTAAAGACAACATTTAATGCAAAGCAGACCTATTCTTGTTTGCTTTAATTAACGCCACGTGCTGCACTGTATTCTTTAACAATGAGCATAAGATAAAAGATGTTGCATTTGTATGAAGTAATAGAAAACAGTGCCAGTAGGTCTCGGCTATACAAGGCTGAGCTACTGGCTTTGCCATTGCCATTTGCTGTTAGTATGAGAAAATACCCACACAGTTGCATGCACATGCATGGCCAGCACTGTCGAAATGGCCTTTTAAAATGCACTGCAAGATAGCCACTAATGAACATGTGCATCTTGACGCATGCACACAGTTGAGTCATGAGGCAATGTGCTCATCATGACACATTTTGTAATGCACAGTTGCCATTTTTATTTTACCGTTCTAACATAGTGGACAGCTATGTTGAAACGGTAGATAAATTAAAAATAAAAAAAGGAGAAAATTGAGCACCAGCACCTACAGAAGAAGGGAGCTAGAAATCTGGCAGCATTTTGTAACTTCTGTACCTCAGTAAATAAAAATAAATAAAATAATGGATGTGAGCAGGCCAGGACGTGGGTCAGAGAATAGCATGCAGTGTTGGAGGGGGTTGAAAGGGGAATAAAAGGTTCACACAGGAGTAAATTAAAAAAAATAACGGAGTGAAGGTTATGAGTGGACAGCATGGCTTAGCAGGGGAAGGGTAACGAAACTCGTGTGTGGAAAAGAAAAAGCAGGTGAAAAGAGCATGTAAAATGCAATCCCTTGGAGGGATGAATTTAAATTAAAGAAGCATTTGCAATGCAATCGGTCTTGCATTTACAAGAGTTAGAACTATTGTTATTGTAAATAACAATGCCTTTTATTTGTGTTTTGAAAACCTGCAAGTGGTGCGTAAACATGCATTTTGTACTTATAGTCATTGTTTACGAGAAGCAAGGCTGGCAGTAAAACAGTGCAGGTGCAGTTACTGCCAGCCTTGCTTCTCATAAGCAATGACTAAAAGTACAAAGTGTATGCTTGCAGGTTTTTAAGCCACATTAATAAAAGGCATTGTCATTTATAATGCCAATAGCTAAAACTTTTGCAAATGCAAGACCTATTGCAATGCAATAGGTCTCACATTTACGCAAGTTTGAGCTACTGGTATTGTAAATGACAATTGGTTTTATTTAAGTGTTTTGTAAACTTGGAAGCAGTGTGTAAATAATATTCAATTTGTACTTATAGCCTTTTCTTTAAAAAAAGTAAAGTTGTCAGTAACTGCTCTTAATTGTGTTTATTTTAGTGGGATTAGAGAAGTAGATAGTAGTGTGCCTGCCAAATCCTAATAACTGTGAAAGTCAAAAAAGTAAACAGCATTGACGTTTAAATAAAAACTTTAACCATGCACGAGCAACCATGCACAAGCACATTTCTATGTTGACAGTTTTCTGATCACTACTAAAGTCGGAAAACTAAACAGCCTTCACGTTGAAATAAAGCATCAAAATTTCAACAATGTACGAGCAAATTGCTATGTTAGCAGTTTTCTAATCACTACTACAGTCGGAAAACTATACAGCATTCACGTTGAAATAAAGCATCAAAATTTCAACAATGTACAAGCAAATTACTACGTTGGCAGTTATATAATCACAGCTAAGTCGGAAAACGAAACAGCTTTCATGTTTAAATAAAGCAACAAAACTTCAACCATGCACAAGCAAATAAATATATTAGAAGTTCTAATCTTTACACAATATCACCTCTCCATTTGTACAGTTTGTGTGCTTTCTGTTAATCAAGCTAACGCAAAGAAAAAAAAATGCTGTGTAAAGCTGCCTCATGATTAGAGCCTCGGCACCACTTTTGTTACAAATTAAGCAGTAGGATGGCAGCTGTAACAACGCCACTATTCAGTTTGTGTTTAGCCCAAAATTGTAAAATTATGTTAGCTGAGCCAGAGCTATGTATTTTATAATTATTATAGCCGCAAGTGGTGATTGTCTGTAGCTTTTGTAGGGTGTACGTGGAATTATGAATAAATATTCAATAGCTAACTCACGAATCAAAAACAGGAAGTGCATGCTGCCTGAAATACAGAAAGCAGGATTCAATGCAGGTTATTGTGCTTCACATTTTGTAATAGTGTTTAACATATAGGGAGAGTGCAGTGCTAAATATAAGCCTATGGTTTCCGGTACTCACTAGCAGCACTTGATAATAAAAACCATTGCTTAAGCTCCAGTTCAGGGCATATATATATCTTTTTATCAGATATAGGTAGATTAAGTAATTCGCCAAGAATCACAAATTATTAAGCAGAAGCCGAGACTAGAAGCTTGTTTCCCAGCGATTAAGTTGTCAGTTTTGTTTTTTAAACCACATCTTGTACTGTTCATGTGCTCTCTGTAACGCAAACTAACTAAAGAATATACTGTGTAAAGTTGCCGCCTGATGGGAACCCAGGCACTTTTTTTGTTACAAATTAACCACTGAGAAGGCAACTGTAGCTACATGTTTAAAGCTAGACACAAATAAAATTAGTAGTGTTAAATAAAAAAACAATGTATTTCTTGCAATACTGCTTCCACATTGGGTTTGTAACTGTGCTAATATATTGTAATGTATTGACATTTGTTTAGAAAAAAAAGGAGCCTGAAAGTCTGCTATAGTGTGAAACATTAGCATGTTTTCGCCACTTGCGAAAGGAAACCGGGACAAGCTAATTAAGTGCAAATAAGCCTTGTAGTAAAGATTGTAATCTTTTCATCTGAGCAGCATCTGTGAGATGCAAATCAGCAAACAGCAGGATGCTGAAGTAATGAAACAAACTGTAGGTCACTGCTAAAGTTAGGGGGAAAAAACAGAAATAAAGAAATATTTAAGGGAAACGAACAAAAAAGTAAACAATTACGTGCATGTCTGTATTTCCAAAAAATAAAACAACAAGGAAGCAGTAGAAATAAAAAATAAGTATAAAATCCGAGATTAAAAACTAGTTAACAAGCTTATACGTTGAAAGTTTGGCTTTTAAACCACATACTCTTCACATTTGCATAGATTTGTGTGCACACTAAATGCAAATAACTGTTAAAGTCAGAAAACTAAACAGCATTCTCATTTAAATAAAGCAACTAAACTTCAACCATGCAAGAGCAAATTACTATGGGGCAGATTTATGTTGCACTTGCGCCACTTTTGCGCCGCCGTTGCGTCACTTTTGTGACGCAGCAGCGGCGCAAATCCTGCGCCATGGTGCGGGGTATTTACAACGTGACGCATCTGGGAGATGCGTCACGTTGTAAAGCCCTGCGCCACATGTAGGCGTTCCAGGGCAGGTGGGGGCGTTCCGGTGCAGGAACGCCTCCTAAAAGTGGCTGAGTGAAATCTACAAGATTTCACTCAGTCACTTTTAGGCCCATGCTGCGTCAAAACCCTGCGTCTGCTTGAAGCAGGCGTAAGGATTGACGCAGCATTGTACAGACAGGGCCCCCCAGAACATTGCTGGAGCTGCGTCGCGCTTGCGACGCAACTCCAGCAATGCGCCACTTTTACAGCACAGATGCGTCACGCATCTGTGCCGATTTTGCCCCATGGTGCGCCGCATTATAAATGCGGCGCATCCATGGTGGCGCAGCTGTGGCGCATAATAATTGGCGCATCCCTGCTGATATGCAGGGATGCACCAGTTAACATAAATCTGCTCCTATGTTGGCAGTTTTCTAATCACTGCTAAAGTCGGAAAAGTAAACAGCATTAACGTCTACATTTAGCAACAAAACATCAACAATGCATGAGCAAATTACTTAATTCGTAGTTTTGGCCTTTAAACAACATCACTTCCCTATTCATACAGTTTGTGTGTTCTTTGTTAAACTAGCTAACACAAGAAATATACTGTGTAAAGCTGCATTTCATAACAGACCCAGCACCACTTTTGATACAAATTAAGCACTAGAAAAGTGGCTTTAACAAAACCACCTGCTGTTCATAGGATGAGCTGAAGAGTGCAGCTAGTCAAGCAAACGTGCATTGTATACAAAGTTGTCTTTATAATAATTATAGCCGCAAATGGTCATTGTCTATAGCTTTTGTGCAAGTGAACGTGAAATTGTTAATAAATATTCAATAGCTAACTAACAGGCAAAAATCAGGAACTACATGCTTCCTAAAATACGGAAACCGGTATTCAATGCAGGTCACCAACCATACACAAGCAAAGTACTACATTGGCAGTTTTCGAAGCACTGCTAAAGTCAAAAAACTAAACAGCATTCACGTTTAACTAAAGCAACAAAACTTCAACCGTGCACGAGCACATAACTACTTTGCCAGCTTTCTAATCACTGCTAAAGTCGGA
Organism: Triturus cristatus; assembly: GCF_964204655.1. NCBI lineage: Eukaryota > Metazoa > Chordata > Amphibia > Caudata > Salamandridae > Triturus > Triturus cristatus. Next base: position 1,204,616,191 of record NC_140591.1, on the reverse strand, counting down.
AAACTAAACAGCATTCACCCCAAAAATATACTATATTAAGCTGCCTCCTAATAAGAGCCCCGGCACTACTTTTGTTACAAATTAAGCACTAAAAAAGCAGATGTAACCAAGCCACCTGCTGCTAATAAAATGAGCCAAAAAGTCCAGGTAGCTGGGCAAATGTGCATTATATAGTAAGTATTCTTTAGAATAATCTTGGCCGCAAGTGGTGATTGTCTATAGCTTTTGTACACGTAGACGTGAAATTGTGAATACATTTTCAATAGCTAACTTATGGACCAAAAACAGGAACTACATGCTGCCTAAAATAAGGAAATAGGGATTCAATAGAGGTGACCAACCATGCACGAACAAATTACAATGTTAGCAGTTTTCTAATTACTGCTAAATTCGGAAAACTAAAAAGCATTCATGTTTTAATAAAGCAAAACAAATTCAACAATGCACAAGCAAATTACTACGTTACCAATTTTCCAATCACTGCTAGAGCCAGAAAAATAAACAGCATTCACGTTTAAATGAACCATCCACAACAAAATTAAGCAAGCGACCAAAAAAAATAAAAGGAAACTTCAACAAGGCACAACAAAATTAAGCACACAAACAAAATAAACAGAAAGAAAATTCAAACACGCACGACGAAATTAAGCAAGCAACCAAAAACAAAAAAAAATTCCAACACAAATACTTCATCCCACTAAAAGCATGTTACTGTACTTAGGCGGTGCTGTATAGGCATTCCCCCCCAAAAAGGAGGAACTAACACACATATGACCCTATCAAAACAAAGAGATTTTAGCAGACCAGCAAGCAACCAATAAAATGCCAATAGGCTTAGTTTTACCACATATACTAATCATTACTGCATGTCTCGCAGAGACAGTGCATGCGCTGCCTAGGCTCGACCTAAAAATTACTCAGGTATGCAGTGGAAGGATTAAACTCATTCTGTCAGAATGCTGTGAGTTCAAAAATGCTCCTGGGTGATACAAACATAACAATATGGAGGAAAGCTATCAAATCAAGAGCGGACACATGAGTTAGACACAAACGCATTAGCTAGCTGCTGACCCAAAGCTCCAACTTTGGTTATGTCATGTACTAGACACAGTAGATCTGGTCAACAGACAGATTAAGTTGACTTAGCCAAAACTGAAAATTTAACTATGTTTATTTTTGTTTAGAAATTCAAAGAATATTTTATGAGATACCACCTTCCATAGCTGTGGTTGTGGCAAGGTCTAATGTAGACTCTACTGCTTGTTGAAACATTTGATAGTTAAGAAAATCTGCAGTACAATACTGCAGTCTACCATGGCTACTGTACCTCCAGCATTTGTGAACAACTGTAAATTACTTTACCAATTTCACATACCTCAAGGGATGTGCGCTAGTCTGCATGAATGTATTAATTTCTTTTATTTGCTTTGATATTAATCATCATCATAATCTTTATTTCGGTCACTTGGACCATAAAAGATGCAAATAAATACAGTTACTTATTTGTACAGAAATGAAATAGACAAAAAGATTACATATAGAAGAATTTAAAAATAAAGCTAAAAGAAGCCTAAAACATTCGATTAAAAACATTCAAGGTGTACATGTAGTCATATTAGACTTGATAAAATGATTACGAATAGACCACATTACTGTGAGAAATCTAGCGACTACAAATACAGTTAGGGCAGATAGATCTGTTTTTAAGATTCTATACGCAGAGGGATAGTTCCTGAAACCAGAATTTTTAAGAAAAGGGATGAGCCAATATTTGATATTAATAAAATGCAAGCCTAACCACAAGGGTAGCAGAGAGTTCTACCTAGAACAGTATACCTTATAAAAGAGCAACGTAAGCATAAGTTAACTGAGCCACAGCAAGAGCTGAACATTGGTGGATATTGGCGGCCACTATGAATAAGTTACATATAGATATAAATATATCTGAAGATCAGCCATAGCCTGAAATAGGGTGGGAGTACCTGGAAAAAGCTAGTTAGGCAGGTAGATAAATCAGAGAATTTCCTACTATTGGAGAGTCCCCAAATTGAGGATTTACCAGTCATCCACAAATGTAACAATATAATACTAACTTCTCGGTCAAATGCACTTCATTCTATTCCTTATTCTCTTTGAATAACAAATTAACATATTTGGGAATTGGCTTTCGTTAGAGCTGATGCTGCCAAGATCTGGCCCCCATGAGGCAAGAGGAGACCAGAGAAAACTCAAGCTATGGAACCCATCAAGTATAATTCAGTGACGGGGGTAAAAAAAAGTCCAAAGGGGCCATAAGACAGCAACTGTAACAAGGGGCTGAAGCTACCCCTGTAGTGCAGGTCCATCCCTGGCTAAATATAAATGGGAACATAGTTTAAAGACCACCACAAACCCTCACCAAAGGGATCGGTGGGATTAGGTACAGTTACACAAAATGAGAACATTTGTAGACAGCCTGTAATATGAGATAAAGGCTCTTAAAACAAACCCAAACTCCATTACCCTAGGCACAACCAAAAAGCTGCAATTCCCCAACCAGCACACAGCAACCTTTAACTACAAGCACTAAGCTTCAGCAGAAAGAAGAATAGGAAAAACTCAACCCCCTATCATAAGCAAAAAAAGGAAAAAGACTAGGAAACTCAGAACACAGACTGGCCCAAGGTAGTCCTAGGCAGACAATGAAAATATGGGAATGTCCACCACAAATCTCTACATCAAACAAAGAAGGGTGAGCACATGGGCCAGAGGGCGAGATATGGAGCCATCCCCTTCATCCGTGCACTAGGTCAAATAACTGTTCACACAGAGCATGCAGATCTGAGCCTGGCAGGGCACAGGCATTTGCTTTATGTCAAGCCCTGAACCTCATGAGAGTAGAAGCTTAGGCAACCTGGCCATTCAGAGATGGAGCCGGAACACACATTCCACAAGCTCAAAGCATTACAAGAAGCACAAGTTGAAGCTCATATTCAATCTTCACCCCTCAGTGAAGAAGGGGAACACATAATGCAGATCCTGCAATACAGGACCCGGCACTTCACAAGACAACAGACTTAATCTCAGACTCAAGCCCAGAAGAGAGCTAGGGAAGTGCAGGTCAAATTTTGGAAACAGGCACCACATAGCTCCACCACATAGCTCCAACAAACTTACAATGGAATTAGGGGCATATACAGAGGCAATGAAAAAGGGAGACAGGACACACATACTATGAGGTCATATCCCAGCTGGGAGCACTAAGGGCAGTTTCAGTTTAGCCCTCGTTCTTGGAGAAAGGGTAAAGGCCATGCAAATATCCTCCTGGAAATCATGCTTCAGGCTCACAGAGAGACCAGACAATCCCCAACCCTAAGCCCAACAAAGAATGAGGCATGGGCAGGCAAAATCTAAGAACCAGTTGCATAAAGCCTCTCACAAGACCAGCCAGGACATAGTGGTAGGCAAAGGCAAACAAGAGGCCATGCGACAGTGAGACAGGGGTACACATTCAACAAGGGGAGAGGAGTTGGCCTAACGGCTAGGGCGGTCCACCTCGAATCTGGGGAACTGGGTTCGAGTCTCGGCAATGACGCTGAACATCCTGTGATTCTGGGCAAATCACTTAATCTCCCTGTGCCTAACAAAAATTAATGTGTGTCCTCATGTAACGTAACTGGTGCTATGTAAAGCGCTCTGATACCTGATTCGGGTCAAGTTCGCGCTATATAAAACTCAGCAAAAAAAAAGCAAGCCCAGCAGAGGGCAGGAGGGAAAGACCACGTTCATTCAGCACCTCAGGAAATCAAACAAGGACAGAACACCGACCTGTGCTGCAATGAATGGGAATCCAGTGACACATGCAGGGCTGGCTTCAGTAGCCCCAAATGGAAAACACAAATGGAGGTCAACCTATACCCAGCCTCCATAGTCTAGGAAAGGGTGGGGCAATCAACATCTATCAGTGGAGGCACAGTGCATTATCTATGAAATCAACCTCAGCTCCAGCCTAGTCAAACAGGGAACAAGGGAACTACAGAACTAATTCCAGAACCAGCACCACAGAGCTACAAAAAGCTTAGGATTGAGGCACAACTGCACACATTTTCACAGAAAACGAAACTAGGCAATATGCACAGCTGTGGCCCAGGAGCCATCATAAAACACAAGTAGATCACGCAGCAGACACAAAAGGCCAGCAGAAAGGAACAAATGCTCAAACAAGGTCAGAAAGGTAAGCAGGAATTCCCACCCAGAAGCGGGAGGCACAGAGTCACTGCTTCCAAAAAGAGACAGATTCAACAGGGGCGGCTCATCCGTTAAGGCGGAGGAGCGTCCGCTCATTACCTTTCATGAAAAATGAAATGAAAATAACAAGATGTTATTATCATTTTATTTTTCATTGCTGGCGCGTGCTAGGCTGTGCAGGGGGGAGGAGTAGTCGCACCCTCCTAAGTGCGCATGAATGTTTGGGCCATCTGGGACAGACCAAACATTCATGCGCACTGTGCATGTTCTCCACCCAGGCTAAATTACAGCCTGGGTGGAGAACATGCCAAGGGTTCCATTCCCTATCTGAGTGCCGAACCAATGCGCTCAGACCAATCACAATGCTGCATTGCAGCATTGTGGTTAACTCAGGGGAGCCTGGGTGCTTACCAATCACAACTGGCATTGCAGCGTTGTGATTGGCTTAGGGGAGCCTATCCTGCTTCCTGTTCCAACAGAAGCCAGGAAGAGGACGGAAGAGAGGTGGCGGCCAGCCAGCCGGTAGGTAAGTGATTTAATTTTTTTTCTCTTCCCTTCCCTTCCCCCACCCCGCCCCACAACTGATTCATGGGAGCAGCCACGACTGGGATTCAACAGGGAGGATTTAGGGGTGATACTTTATAGATACACTTGGAGGCGACGGGGAACATAGGGGCATATTTACAAGGACATTGCATCATATTTAAAAAGTAGCATTAAGCACTTTTCGTGGCTTAACTCCTCTTTGTAAATATGGTAACTTTTTACGCAGGTATCTGCGTGAAAGGGGCATGCATTGGGTGTTGCTGTGGGTGTTCCACTGCAACAACCAATGCTTTTTGATGTTGCCTAGGTTTACAAAGATCTGTAAATCAGAGGCAGCGCCAAAAATAAACATCATGCAATAGCAGGTGTTAGAATGGTGCATTCTGTTGTGGTTTTGTTGTAATCATCTTTACAGGGAATATCAGAGAGAGGGTTGGGAGCTGGCTCTAATTACAGGTGTTTCTACAAGCAAATATAAAGTTTTTCATTGTACTGAACCACAAGGATGAAAAATGGAGCCAGGGGGCATATGTATCAAAATCTCCATTTGCGAATCTCAAATAGCGATTTTTTGAGAATCGCTATTTGAGAATTGCAAAACGGGATGTATTTAAAAATTCGCACATATTTTGCGAATTCTTCATATTCCTTAATTGCGATTAGCAAATTGCGAAATCGCAATTAAGGAATACCTTCCCATTCATTCCTATGGGCCAGGAGGCCCTTAGCAATGAATGGGAAGTCATTCTCAAATTGCGAATCGCAATTTGCTAATCGCAAATTGAGAATAATTTCAAAGGTGCAAGGGTGTCATGATGACACCCTGATGCACCCCTGAAATTAGCATGTGTGTGCATATGGCACACATACATGCCCTAAGGGCATGTATGTGCACCACATGGCACTTTGAAAAATGCCAAAAAGTGCATTTTTCAAAGAGATCGCAAATTACCACCAACTTGAAGTTGGTGGTAATTTGCGATTTCTTAAGGAGAAATCGCCCAACTTGGGTGCGTGTTACATAGCATTTAAGGAATCGCAATTTGCGATTTCTTAAATGCTTACGCAAAATTAGGAAATCGCAAAATTAGTGATTCCTTAATAATGCGATGCTAAAATGGCTCATACATCTCATTTTGCGATTTTGTATTCGCAAACGCTGTTTTTTTGCGATTCGCAGCGTTTGTGAATACAAAATCGTTTGATACATATGCCCCTAGGTCACTTGGAAAACAACCTAATTTCAGGTGAATTAAACCAAGGAGGACTTCTACGAAAAAGCAGGATACAGCTCTCAGCGCACAAAGGCCCGATTGAGCCTGAATTGTATATAGGATATTTTATTTGGCATTTTTAGTTTGGGTCAGGCTTCACCAGAATCCCTGCATGAACGTGTACTTGAAAGTGTGGTAGGAAGTCATGGACATAGACAACTTTAAAAAAAGTGGCTGTCACGCCACATTGAGGATGCACTAAAATAGACTGGGTGCCACAAGTGATGGGATAACCCCAGACTAATAAACAAATCAACCAGGGATATTACGCAATGATACTCTAGGAATTAAAACAAGAGGCACTCCTGCGTCGTCCAGGGGCGGATTCCTTGTTTTTTAGATATCTTGCAAATAAGTCTTGCAAAGAAGCACCAATGAAGTTTTGTATCTTATTTCAGTGAGATTTAGCCTGAGATCTGCAGGGCTTGGGATGTAAAGTTTTGGTGTGGGGTGCTTTACATGCTAGTCTATACTGCAAAATGGCTCCCTAAAAGAGGATATCCATGATCTGTGTAATTGTATATTTGGTAGAATCGAAAACATATCGCATTTCATGCTATTTTGCACAAAAAGCCATGACATTATTTTACAGGACAAATTGACCGATCATTTATTGTTTTTTACCCAGATATATCCTGCTGCATAGGCTGATTAATAGTTGTTGTTGAGTTCAATCATTGATTTGACATTATAATACTGTGTTTTTCATGTAATATTGTTGTCATTTTATAACCCGTACCAGTGGTATGTTTTTTGGCCCAAAACATTAAAGAATATTTCACTTCAACCACTTCAGCTGCTTCCGTAGCGCCTGGGGTTCAGGTTAAAAAAAAATGGCGTGTGCATGTCATACAAAGGAGACATAAGTGCAGAGTAGGATATAGTTATCTTTGGCGCCATGACTTCTCCTGACGCTTATTGGAAAAATACTGTTAACATCACCCCTTCTTTGGCGACCAGAGTAGCCCTATTTTTCTTGCCTATCTTCAGCATCACTGGTCATAGAGATGAGCACATCCTGGTCACCTGTCTGCAAGGAAAAAAGTATGCTCCCTCGCTGCTCTCCCCTCCTCCCCCCGCGTAACACAAGTGGGTCATCTTCTTTCTGCTCCAGTGCTGAACGATTATGCCAAATAAACCCCTTCACAGACGCGGACCATTTCCTCTATTTTTCGCAATCTTTTTTGGAGCCTAGGGCACTTAGAAAATGTTCTTCAATAATGTATTAATATACACTGCTGACCCTGAAGCCTTAAATTCCCCAAATTTACTATATTTGCATATATTGTAAGTTTTTCAATCGCACTATTGCTTTAATTTCAGATATTTACGTAACCATGTACTTTGACTTTCAAATTATACTCTCGTTAGCAAAGGTAGCCTGAAGCAACCTTTCATAGTATACTGGTTAACACAATGTAGACCTAAACTCCGTGTCATTTCTGATTTCGCTTGTCTCATGTTTTTTTAAAGAGGGTTCAGTGGCATTTTGTCATTATGTAAATTTCTATCATTCAATTACTAAACTGTGTATTAGTGATGCCTGATTCAATAACACTTAGGGCCTGAATACAATCTTTGCGGATGAGATACTCTGCCCAAAACTTGAAGAATATTGCGTCCGCCGTATTACAAATTACATAGGATATAATGGAACTTGTAATTCGGCGGTCGGGATATCCGTCATGTTTGGGACATAGTATACCATCAGCCAAGATCTCAATCAGGGCCTGAATCATTATAGACTGCTGTAATAGGTTAATGCCCGTTCTCAATATATGATTTCCTCTTGTCTTGCGTAAGAAAACTATGGACTGCTAAGTACCTTACACGTGAAGGACATCTTACAACATCTATAACTGTGATTTTTCACTGATGGCGTGCAGGCAGTTCAGAACCTGGTGGCCCGAATCACTCTCAACCTCCCAGGCCACACTCACATCACACCACATCTGAAGGAGCTCCACTGCTTCCCAATGCACAAACAAGCACAATTCAGACTCTTCACCCACACATGCAAGGCACTACATAACACTGGCCCAGCATACCTCAACAATCGCATCTGCTTTGACAAACCATCCAGACACCTCCACTCGTCTGGACTTTTAACCCCTTCCATGCTCATGACGGAACGGTTCCGTCATGAGCCACGGTTGAGCTGTGCTCATGACGGAACCGTTCCGTCATGGTCCCGCCCGCGCTCGAACCCTTCAGCACCGCGGCGGAATTCGCCCAGCGCTGAAGGGGTTAATGGCACACATCCCATGCATGGAATAACTTGCCACTACAAAAACAACAGTTGATGGACAGAATGCAGAACAATGTCATATATTCACCCCAGTACAGAGATCTTAAATCCATAGTTTTTTTGCTTACCATGCCGTTCCAGTTTGAACCCAGCCATATGCAAATCAGTCTTGACCCTGTGCCTCATGGGAACAGTCCAGCCCGAACTGCCAAGCCAGGCCCTCTCTGGACTGGAAACAAGCATCCTAGGACCGGTTTCGGGGTTTCACCCCTCTTCAGCCATGATAGCTTGATTCCAGTGGCATGGAGAGCAAGTGACCCACGTCTGGGCATACCCTTCCCACTCGGGGTGACCAATGTAAAAACAACAGTTAATTGACAGAATGCAGAACAATGTCATACGTTCACCCCAGTACAGAGATCTGGGCCTACATCTTGCCACTTAACATAGGAGCCTCCTCACTTCTTCAATCCCGCAAGAAGCTGAAGACCTGGCTTTTCGAGTAGTGCCACAAAGTACTAGGTTTGGCTAGGCTCACACCTGCTCAGCGCCAGGGTACCCACCGAGGTGAAAGTATACTCTACAGATTATATACATTAGATGCAATACATATCCTGACCAGGCACAACCTAGAAATCAATGCCCAGAAATACAGAGGTGTGAGACAACAGTCTCAATGTTAATTATTATTATTCACCACAGAGGACAGAGGAGTGATCACAGAGAAGCAGCTACATGACAAAGTGTTCTTATGAATCAGGAAATACATCTTTAAGCAAAACATACAGGCTACATGTTTTAATAGACTTTGGTTTATTACAAAGAAACATACTAATAAGTATTGTGTCTTCTGTTGTGTAATTATGATTTTTCTAGTTTTGTCTGACCACTGTTTGGACACTGATATGCCAGTTTAGTAGAGAAACATATATATCGTGGTCTGTGGTGCTGTTATCACTGTGGCATTGCAAATTGTCTGGTAATTCATCAGGTTATTCTCCACCTCCTGCAGACAAGTTGTGTGAACTGCAACATACGACAGTCACTTAGCGCACTATTTTAGGTAGCTAAAGTCGTATAAGCACAATGTAATCTGGGTTTGAGATGCTAAAACTCCTAAAGATGCTGTGTATCTTCCTGTTTGCAGTGCTCGATGATTTAGTTACTGAAGCAGGCCTTTAATGGTTATATTGTGTCATCATCCATGGACTTTGGACTGAATTGACACTGCTGACCTATGGTAGTGAATTAAGAAGTATGCTACACATCTTATTGGTGAAATAAGCTGTATGATATACATTTGGCACATCAATAGGCATATGCCATTGGTTCTCCAGGCCATGTGATTCATAACACCTACAAGCAGGCTTTGGCAATAGACATCACTTTAAAAAAAAAAAAAAAGATTGAGGGTACAGTGCCTTAAAATGTAGGACTAATGTGTTCTGCCATGGAAATTAGTTAGTGCACATCAAACATTGCCTACACATATGTGGTGTGGGTATGCTTTCTGTTGCTGTAAATGTGGGTCACATCAGCAGGTTGTACAAATGTGTGCAATCAAACGCACATATGATGTGTGGTAAATTGGCTTTGGCCAATAAGCCATTTATGACATGTTGCAGATTGACATCGGTTTAGAAAACCTGAGGTGCTGTGGTGTAATGGACAAGATTGTGTACAATAGAAATGGTAAGAACGTGGATAATACACTAATGCACATGTTCTGGGTGGAGCCTGATGCCAGCAGAACCAGTACATGTTGGTATTGTAAATTACCTGGCTGTTGTTAGCTCTAGGACCAATGCAATTTGGGCAGGAGGTGTTTGGACAAATTATCAGAAAAAAATGTATTGATACAAAAATATTGTGTCAAGAATATTGGGATTTTAGAAATATCGTCAATGGGAATATCGATGGTAAAAATAAAGTTTTTAGTCTTGTTTTTAATGTTTGTAAACTATATCAACTTAGAAAATATTGTTGTATGTAATATCGATTGTAAGCATATATTACTATGCAATTTATTGTAGTGCGTGTGTATATTTTTATTATTTTTTTAGTAGTATTTTTTGTAAGATAATTAGAAAATTGCTTGAATTAAAAATTTAACATTTCAAATTTCTTCTGGGAAATATATGTTTATTAATAAACAGTATTTTAAATATATTTTGTTATGTTAATACTTTTAATACATTTTTAATTTATATAAAATAAAATATATATGCCTCGACCAGGGGGACCCCTCAAAGGTTGAGAACCTCGACCACAGTCCAAATTTGCACATGCCTAAAAAAAAAACTCTATGCGCACAGAACATGTAACTTGAAATATATCAAGGACAACCAATAGCATAGCCAAGTGCAATGCATATGTAGGAAATGTGTAAGTGCAAGTCATGAAAGCAAACACAGCAGTAACAGCATTTGTCTCACATTAATATAAAGTAGGTGTAAAGCACACACACAAAATGGACACATGTACCCGGAGCAAAGTTTTTTGGAACTCACATGCTCCGTGGAGTGCGTAAAACTCAACAAACTCCGTGAATGAAGCAGAGTTCACCTCCCAGGCCCAGTGAGCATGTGAGTGTGGTGTTGAAAGTGGTGGGTGTGGTCTCTGTGTGTTTTGATGCATGAAATTTCTATTTGTGGGGGGTGCTTGTGTTTGCTGCTTGAGTCGGTATGGATGGATGCATGGCAATGTATGCATGTGCTTTGGGTATGTTTGGTAATAGGGTATTTGGATGGGTATGGACCAGGGGGAGGAACACAAGGGTGGGGTAGATGGGAGGCTGCCGTAAGTGAGGAGGCCAGAGCCTGAAAAGATCTCTGTAAGATAGACATGGCACTGTGAATGCCATCCAGGAAGGCCACCATCTGCTACAGATGGGTGCCTTGCCCTTGGATTGCATTTAGGAGTGCAGGCTGACCCACAGAGATGTGCCTAGGGAAGTCAACAGCCTCCTCACTCAGCGCAGCAGGGGGCACATGGGCAGGGGCTAAGGAGCCTTGAGCAAAGGAGCCAGCTCCCGTCTTAGGGGAGTGGGCCCAGCCTACTGGGTGGGGAGCAACAGGGAGGGTGGCAATGGAAGTGGGGGTGGCATACAAGGATGAAGGTGGAACTAATCCTGTGGAGTCTGCAACCACTTGGGAGTATCCATGATGCTCTGTATCTGAAGAACCCGAGCTTGTGTAGCAGAAATAATGTCCCATGTAAATGCTCATTGCACTCTAATGACACTTTCAACTTGAAACTTCATCATATAACCACTTCCGAAAAAAGTCTAATGAAAGCTGTACTGAAGTAGTTTAGCTACGTATCACATGTAGCATAGAAAAGTAGCCTGGAGACATTGAGGACTAACGTTTTGGAGATAGAAACTCCAAATGCTCACAGCATAAGACTTCTTATAGCCACATGAGCATCCACAATTCTGCTTGGCACAGGTAATACGCCATTCATAGATTGCATTACTACAGGCCAATACACCTTTGAATGGAGTTGCGTTTCAGTGAATATCTATGACATGGAGATATGGCATCACTATAGTCCTAATGGGATGGCGCATCACAGCACTATGTTGTATAGCAAATACAAATTGCCTTGTAACGATGAGTGTAATCACTCTCATATTATGTCTCCAATAATACATCTCACTCCCTGATGCATGTCACCAGTAAGTGAATGAATATAGAAATACTTTTGCAGATGAACTAACAAGAGGGGAATGTACACTAGGCAACATGTAGGCCCTAATACTGATGACACCAGTGATATTTGCACACGCATGTCACTGTTGAATCCCAAATTACCATGGGAAGTTTTGTCCAGTCACTGCAGAAAGAGTGTGCTGTAAGCCATGTCACATTTAATAGGACCACCATCACATGGGGACAGTAGTGAGGGAATATCACTCCCTACACAAGGAAGACAAGTGGCCTGTTTGGTAAAATTGTCACCCATCATGAGATGGTTTATCAGTTCACTCAGCCATGTGCCTGCTCAAGACAATAAATGGGCAATGAACTGGACTCTGCTGGTTTCCTGGTCATAAAGACAATAGGCACAGCACATCAGCATGCACCTACTACCAGGCCTACACAAACAGTAACTCTTCTTGTGCGTTACACATGGGCCACCCCCAATATTGATGAGGAAATGCCTGCCTGTAACCCAAAAATTTGGCAATGTATCTAGTGCAACTCCGGCCAGGACTCACACCTTTGTAGCTGCTGTTGGGCCCTCAAGTGCCCATCAAGATCCGTCTAAGCCACTGCCAGTATGCGAGCCATTGGGGGGGTTGGGGTCCAGCGTGCACCACGTCCAAGCTAGGAGGGCATCCCCAACTCTAACTCCATGATCTTTCGGGTCCAGTGCCTCGGGTCCTGCCACCTCTTCCTGCAATGGACGCAAAGTCAGCTATAGACCCTCTGGGTCTGCACCTTCCAGGCGATGGCTTTCCAAATGGATTGTTTTTTATGGGTGATAACCTGTATGGATAAAATAGATGAATACACAGATTATAACTGCAGGTTTGTGGATATCTATTTGGTTGACACACATTTTATTTATATCTAGAACAACCCTAAATCAATACTCAACACACTGCATGTGTAGTTCTCACATGCTGAGCAGAACAAATACATGAATGCACACTTTTGTAGTCATCTGCTGACTATCCTCAAACCTGGTCATGTCCAACACTGGCTAAGCTAGCCCACTAACATACTAAAGCCCAGGGCCATCCTACATGTACTGTGATGTGAGCTACTATGAAACACAACACACTATTGTGACCTTCTGAAGGGTAAACTACTTTTGCATGATTGCGCAGACATCTTCACAGCCAAGTCCATTGATCTGATGTATACGGTCCATACAGGCTGGTACCATAGTATAGGCTACCTCCTAACAGTTAGATCCCTTAGGCCGGCATGTGTGTCACTGAGACCTTCCTCTCTGGGGATGTGTGGACAAGTGGAGTACTTAATGGATATCATAATATATACGATTGAGTTTGTGTGGTATGCACAGCCATCACACCTTTTGCCATATGTGGCATTGTTACAGGTATGACATCAACATACAGTTGTATTTATTATTTGATCGGTTTAATGTAACAAAGTTGGTGATTCACATATCAAATTCTCTTCAGAAGTAACCAACTATCTGCATTGTTATTGTGTCATATGTGCAATAGTCCTCCACAGTGTAAGCATGATTTATGGAAATGTGACAGCAGACCTGTGGGAGTAAGGGGCCGGTCATAAGTAAATGACACACATAGACAACGTGGGTCAAAGGAAAGAAGTATCAGGTCAGGGGTTACCTCAGTCACCATTCCAAATGTAGTCCATGTAAAAGCAATCAGGCCTACTATCGGTTCAGAAAACTCATTTTGCAAACATCCAATGATCTGCAAGTCTACAGGGAGAATATCCTGTGCATCAGTTGTATTGCCACAGTAGCTCTGCCCCAGCCTTAGACAACTCATTGTCAGGCCTTGCTTTCTGCAGGCCCAGCATACTGATCCCACATGAACATCACATTTCCCCCACTTCAATAAATAAAAGTACATCTTCTGGCCATCCAATAAGTGATGCCAAGGTTGTGTGGCACTCTGAAGGAGTCTCTGAGGAAAAGCTAGCTCCCAAACAACAATTCGGCGAGCTCTGATATTGGCGGCATGATATGTGGGACTGTATACATAGCTAGCCTCATCCTCAAATGCTTCTTACAGTATATATACTCAGCTCATGCTGTAAAGCCTATACATTTCTTTTCACATTTACCATGAACTGATTAGTAAAAATATCACAGGTACCATGAAATGTATAAATGCATAGATATGTGCATGCACCACACGTGGAATCAGGGCTTACCACACATCACAATGGTGATGGAAGGTACACAATGTACAGTGGTGTACAATCCATTATAGGATTGTCCTATGTAGTGAACACAAAATGTTACAGCAGCAATCAAGATTCACTCTGGGACTCAGAGGTACATTGTAGACTGTGGGAATGGAAAGGATGGAGTTAAACAGAGTAAACAATCTATGTAAGAGAGGTACCCGTTCCTCTGGGGAGCCATAGAGCTGACCATACAGGGGAATCATGTCTACCAGTAGCTCCAGCTCCTTTGGAGAGAAGGCAGGGGAACTCTCACCTGCTTGGCCTGGCATGATTGCTTTCTAAGGTGGCAAACAGCAGCTAAAGTGGAGGGGGATTGATAGCAGCAGTGTCAGGAGGCAAGTGAGCTATTTTACAAACCACTGTGTACATGAAAGCCACGTATACGGTCATTAGCGTAGATGGACATAGCCACTGGGCTGTGACTGTCACTATTACCAACGTTAGCCTATGGCTGTGTCCACTGTGGATAAAACTGCCCACCACACATTCGACTTCCACCGGTTGGGCTAGGTTCTGAATGTCCTCTATGTGAGGTCTGGCATCTGCCATTTTAGTGGTTGGAACCACAGTGTTGGTGACTGTTAAGTGTGTCACCACCACTACAAATGTGTTGTAACATGTTTACATATATATTTCTCCATTTCTCTTTAATTTCCTTTACACAAGCATCAGTGTACTGCGTTACAGTGCATAAACAATGTATTACCGCAGTGCACTGTACACCGCCATTGGTGGTATTTTGTGCGAACAATTCAAACTTGACAATTATAAGGTTCTCCGGATACGTTTTTGAATGTATAATGTGCACATTTCTGTTGCAGACACATGTAAGACCACAATGGGGATTATAGGTGAATGTAGGACAGTAGACAATTAGTATGTGTATTATGTGTAGCGCTTTCTGAGGCAGTTATGTTTTGTCACATAACCTTTGGCTTACTCTTCACATATGTTACTCTGGACACTGTGGCCAATGTTCAATATTGTTTTCACACCACAAATATGTACCCTGGTAGAGGGAGGAGATAAGAGCCTCCAGGGTACTTCCCATTTCCAGACCTTCAAACCATGGAAGAAAGGGATGTCATTAAGAAGTTTCATTTGAATAGGCAAAAAAACCAGGATTTATGTCATCAGTTGTAGCCCAATCTCCTTCCTCAAAACACTAATCCCACATGTACCCCACCTTTTTTGAGACTTATGGCAGTATCGCATTTTCTGACCACAGATTTCTTTTAGTACACTGTGGCTACATCTAATGGTATTTCACAACCAATGTTTAGTGGTGTACTGTAAGACATGCTTTCAGCAATGATGAGACACATTAACAACTACATCCAGTTCCCCAGAAGTGAAGATTTAGCCAATGTCAAGGTTGACTTCTATAGATTTAGTTGCATCCCACATGTTGTTGAAGCCATTGATGGCACCCATATTGCCTTAGTACCAAGGCAAGCCAGGGAACAAGTCTACTGTAACAGGAAGCACTTCCATTCGATCAACGTGCAAGTTGTCTACTTACCAGATTTGTACATATCAAATGTCTGAGCCCATGATTCCTTCATACTGTAGAACTGCACGACACCCCAGCTGATGTTACAACTACTACCAGAGAGGGCCTGACTTGTTGGTAAGTTTGATCTGTCCTAACTTTGTATGGGTGATGTGTGTAACTTACTATTGCACCTATGTTTGTCTTCCATCTAGGAGACTCAGCGTATCCCAACCATCTGTGGTTGTTGGCACCACTGGGGAAGTCCACTTCAAGGAGGGCCCATGGAAGAACACAGCGGCCAGTAGAGTGGGCTTTTGGGCTCCTGAAGGCCAGATTCAGATGTCTGGACGAGACTGGGGAACCCTCCTCTACTCACCTGGGAAGGTGTGTCAAATCACCATGGCCTGCTGCATGCTCCACAACATCGCCCTGCGACAGAACATCCTTATAACACCGAGGATGAAGACCATGAAGTGCCACCAGGTGAGGAACCTGAAATGCCAAATGAAGAAAATAGTTGTGGAGAGGAAGGAGCTGACTTGCATCAAGATTAGGGGTGGGCAGTAAACTTCACTCTGCCGGCAGAGTTGCAGAGTTTTTGCCACTCCACATTCCACTTGGAACTCGAAGTTCGGCAAAAAACTCAGCATCCCGCCACTGCGTTGCAGAGTTTACCACCCACCACCACGCTGCCTCCAAAGGATGTTGCATGACCCCATCTTGAGCTCAACAAAGAGAACCCAGCTTTGTAAAATCATGACAAACCTTGAAGAAAAAGAAAGCGGGAGACAACAACATACCTGTAAGACATCAAAGTCAAACAGATTGACAGCAGGTAGGAAATCACACTGTGAAGTCTTGCTGAAGTGCCCCATCATCTGCCTCCCTCCGGCATCAGCTCGAGCCTGACAACTTCTGTTGAACCACTGATTATCCTCATCTCCTTTTCATGGCGCGCTCTTCCGTTAAGAAGATCTGCAGAATTGACCAAATGTGTGTTTTATCCCCTACGAAGCGTGCAGCAAGCCTACTCCTCTGTTATACCATTTATTTAGCTCCGCCTTATAATAACTTGTTATTATTTCCTTTGTTCTAGCGGCATAGTAGCTGAGGAGCCGGGTGGCAGGGTGCATGCGCAGAGCTGCAATGGGAGCTCGCAGGCACTGCAGGTTTCAGCTGGGGTAGCAGAATTTCACACTGTTTTTAGTCAACTCCGCAGCATTCCGTATTGAAGCCCACCTCAGGCCAAGATCTAATCGACAACTTCTTCTTATGTGTGTAAGTATGTTGTGAGATGCCATGACTTTGACTATTAAGGCATCTCTTGGTGTGATAATGTGATGAGTATGTTTAGGGAAAATATGAGGAAGTTAAAGCTCTGGCAAATTATGATGAAAGGCATTTTTTAGAGGGAGGTTTTGACACATGCTCATTTTGTTATGGACTGTGTTCTCCAGGAGGTGACTATGTGAATTGTGCCATTTTGTGGTTTGATAGCTAATGCCTTTGTTTTGGTCAGTTGTAGTTACCTTCACCATGGCATCTTCATTTAGACATTTCAGAATTGTGACATTAGAAAGTATATGATGGTGTTTGGATGTTCGAAGTAGGCATGGATTGTTCCTGGGAATGTCTGTCACAAACCTTAGGTGTAAAAATCTGTACCAAGACAGCTTGCACAGCGATAGGATGAAAGTTAAGAGGAATTCATTAATCTTGTTATGTGGTGGTCCTAATGCAATATGTGTACCATCATGTGCTCCAACAAAATGTTGTTGCAGGTCCAAATGATGCTAGTCTCCCCTCACATTGGCTAAATCCTCACTGTGTATAAACTGTATGTAGCTGTTGATGTGTCTACTCATTGTAGGCCAAAGTGCTTGTGGCAAATCACTGACATTTGTTTGCGACATTCCACCAGATGCGGCAACACTGTGATCTGAAACTGTTGTACTGCCATGTGTCTGTTTATTGGTTTAAATGATTTCAGATTTCTTTTGTGAGGTAGGCTAATAGACTAATTATTTTTTGCCTATTCTGTAAGAAATTGTCTGATATATCCCATTCCACCACGTTGTTAAAGTCTGCACCTGAAAAGTGATCACGGACACAGAATATTTGAGTAATGTATGATTTGCTATGTTTCTGTCATTCTGCCAGCTTATGATTGGAACAATGGAATAAAGGTGTTACAAGACAAGACGCTTGTATGTATGTGTTAGTGTGACATGGTTGTGATCTTGAGCTAAACATTGTGTACATGCAATATATCCATGCTTACACAAGTAGCTTGCTGTGTCATTGTAAAGTTCACATGAGAGTATATATATATACATTGGTAGATGTGAGATTTACTAGAGCAGACAAAGAGTTTGTGACTTGTGCATTTATTAAAGTGGTAAAGGTGAAAAGATGCATTGTGCAAAAACAGACATAACAACAAATAGTGAAGTATCACTAATGTCACAAGGAATAAGTATTTTCAGATCCCCCGGGATGTCTCCTTTAGGATTCTTTCCAATATATCTGCCATGTCATCCTGCTTTAGAAAAGAATTCAAGACCTTAATTAGCAACTGTCAGCAGGCAGGGGGAACCCGCAAGTATTATATAGCAATAAAAGCTCAAAGGAAGATATTAGCCCAGACCCCCAAAAGCTCAAAAGTTGGCTTAGTACGCTTGGTCTCCCTGTTCTGAATGGTGAAGGGGAAAAAATGATGGAATCTCCAATCACTCAGGAGGAAATTAGGGGGGCAATAAAAAGAGCTAAGAATGGGAAGGCCACTGGTTTAGATGTCGCCCCCTCAGAAGTATATAACATTTTAACAGAGGAAGTATTGCCTGTTTGGGAAAGCCTGTTTAATATGGTATATATGAGGGAGACACAGGCCCCAGAATCACGGAGAGAGGCCTCTATTGTCCTGATATTAAAACCAGCCAAGGACCTGGCAAAAGCAGAGTCATATCAACTGATATCCTTGCTAAAAGCAGACTATAAAATCTTTGTTAGCATTTTAGCAGGGAGGTTGGCTAGAATTGCCCCTCAGCTCACACATGAAGATCAGAAGGGTTTTATCCCTGGGAGGCAGATGCACGAACTGACCCAGCAGCTGATTGGTTGTATCGACATGGCTACATCAAGGACGGTACCCTTGGCAGCGGTCACACTGGACGCCGCCAAGGTTTTTGATCGGGTTTGCTGGGAGTATTTATGGGCAGTATTGGAGATCATGGGGTTTGGGCCACATTTTATAACAATACTAAAGGCTCTATATCATCGTCTACAGCCAGGGTCCTCCTAAATGGCTCTCTCACTAGGAGTTTTTTGATTCAAAGAGGGATGAGACAGGGGTGCCCCATTTCCCCATTTCCCCATTATTGTTCGATATATATCGAACCATTTGCCCAGATGCTTCGCCAAGATGATCAGATTATTGATTTCCGTGCAGGTATATATGAAAAAAAAATCGCGTTATACGCGGATGACCTAATAATATACACAAAAGACACACAATTGATGGACGGAATGCAGAACAAATCAAAACATTCACCCCCAGTCAAGAGATCTGGGTTAAATCCATCATTCTTTTGCTCACCATGCCACCCCAGTTTAGACCTGGCCATATGCAAATCAGTCTTGACCCTGTGCCTCATGGGAACAGTCCAGCCCGAACTGCCAAGCCAGGTCCTTCCTCGACCGGAAACAAGCATCCTAGGACCGGTTTCGGGGTTTCACCCCTCTTCAGCCAGGATAGCTTGATTCCAGTGGCACTGTGAGCCCAGGACTCACGTCTGAGCATACCTGGCGCACTTAGGGCGAGAAAGCAAAAGACACACAATTGATGGACGGAATGCAGAACAAATCAAAACATTCACCCCCAGTCAAGAGATCTGGGTTAAATCCATCATTCTTTTGCTCACCATGCCACCCCAGTTTAGACCTGGCCATATGCAAGTCAGTCTTGACCCTGTGCCTCATGGGAACAGTCCAGCCCGAACTGCCAAGCCAGGTCCTCCCTGGACCGGAAACAAGCATCCAAGGACCGGTTTCAGAGTTTCACCCCTCTTCAGCCAGATAGCTTGATTCCAGTGGCACAGTGAGCCCAGGACTCACGTCTGAGCATACCTGGCGCACTTAGGGCGGGAAAGCAAAAGACACACAATTGATGGACGGAATGCAGAACAAATCAAAACATTCACCCCCAGTCAAGAGATCTGGGTTAAATCCATCATTCTTTTGCTCACCATGCCACCCCAGTTTAGACCTGGCCATATGCAAATCAGTCTTGACCCTGTGCCTCATGGGAACAGTCCAGCCCGAACTGCCAAGCCAGGTCCTCCCTGGACCGGAAACAAGCATCCTAGGACCGGTTTCGGGGTTTCACCCCTCTTCAGCCAGGATAGCTTGTTTCCAGTGGCACAGTGAGCCCAGGACTCAAGTCTGAGCATACCTGGCGCACTTAGAGCGAGAAAGCAATAGACACACAATTGATGGACGGAATGCAGAACAAATCAAAACATTCACCCCCAGTCAAGAGATCTGGGTTAAATCCATCATTCTTTTGCTCACCATGCCACCCCAGTTTAGACCTGGCCATATGCAAATCAGTCTTGACCCTGTGCCTCATGGCAACAGTCCAGCCCGAACTGCCAAGCCAGGTCCTCCCTGGACCGGAAACAAGCATCCTGGGACCGGTTTCGGGGTTTCACCCCTCTTCAGCCTGGATAGCTTTATTCCAGTGGCACAGTGAGCCCAGGACTCACGTCGGAGCATACCTGGCGCACTTAGGGCGAGAAAGCAAAAGACACACAATTGATGGACGGAATGCAGAACAAATCAAAATATTCACCCCCAGTCAAGAGATCTGGGTTGAATCCATCATTCTTTTGCTCACCATGCCACACCAGTTTAGACCTGGACATATGCAAATCAGTCTTGACCCTGTGCCTCATGGGAACAGTCCAGCCCGAACTACCAAGCCAGGTCCTCCCTGGACCGGAAACAAGCATCCAAGGACCAGTTTCGGGGTTTCGCCCCTCTTCAGCCAGGATAGCTTGATTCCAGTGGCACAGTGAGCCCAGGACTCACGTCTGAGCATACCTGGCGCACTTAGGGCGAGAAAGCAAAAGACACACAATTGATGGACGGAATGCAGAACAAATCAAAATATTCACCCCCAGTCATGAGATCTGGGTTGAATCCATCATCCTTTTGCTCACCATGCCACACCAGTTTAGACCTGGCCATATGCAAATAGGTCTTGACCCTGTGCCTCATGGGAGCAGTCCAGCCCGAACTGCCAAGCCAGGTCCTCCCTGGACCGGAAATAAGCATCTTAGGACTGGTTTCGGGGTTTCACCCCTCTTCAACCAGGATAGCTTGATTCCAGTGGCACAGTGAGCCCAGGACTCATGTCTGAGCATCCCTGGCACACTTAGGGCGAGAAAGCAAAAGACACACAATTGATGGACGGAATGCAGAACAAATCAAAACATTCACCCCCAGTCAGACCCATGAGGCACAGGGTCCAGACTGATTTGCATATGGCTGGGTTCAAACTGGAATGGCATGGTGAGCAAAAAAACGATGAATTTAGGCCCAGATCTCTGTACTGGGGTGAATGTATGACATTGTTCTGCATTCTGTCCATCAACTGTTGTTTTTGCATTTGTCAACCCGAGTGGGAGGGGTATGCTCAGACGTGAGTCCCGTGCTCTCCATGCCACTGGCATCAAGCTATCCTGTCTGAAAAGAGGAGAAACCCTGAAACCGGTCCTAGGATGCTTGGTTCCAGTCCAGGGAGGACCTGGCTTGGCAGTTCAGGCTGGACTGTTCCCATGAGGCACAGGGTCAAAATCTGATTTGCATATGGCTGGGTTCAAACTGGAATGGCATGGTGAGCAAAAAAACTATGGATTTGGGCCCAGATCTCTGTACAAGGGTGAATATATGACATTGTTCTGCATTCTGTCCATCAACTGTTGTTTTTGCTAATAATATACACAGCAGATCCAGCTGTTACAATCCCCAGGGTGGAGCTATTAGCAAAAGAATTTGGAGCTTTTTCAGGCTATACGATAAATAATGAGAAAACAAGGATAATGTACTGGAATGTCTCAGACTGGAGGGGAAGTGTCCAGAGAGATCAGGTATCTCAGAATAGGTATTAATAATTCATTATAGGTTATCCCTCAGCACAATCTAGAGAGGGTAGCAAAGGAAATTGAGAAAACACTCACAAGATGGAAGAAATTGCCTTTGTCATTTTACGGAAGAGTAAACTTATTCAAAATGGTGTTAATTCCCAAGTTGACATTCCTCTTCAATTGTGTCCCTCTTACTTTTCCCAAAGGCTTTGGTCGATAAAATACAGGGCAAATTGGGCAGTTTCGTCTGGGCAGCCAGGGGAGCATGGTTGTCTTGGAAAAAATTGAGGCGTAAATTCGGAGAAGGCGGGTTGGCACTTCCCAATTTAAGATTATATTGCATGGCCTTTCAGTTCAAGAATTGCAGATCTCTCGTAGGTACACCGGGCCCTTGGAGTGGGGTGGACTATTGGATGAGATGGTAAAGGAGTGGGGCTCAAAAGGGTGTCTTTACAAATTTCGGGCAAAACAATTCTTTAAAAAAGTTAGACTGAAGACACTTAAGGCGGCACTCACCTCATGGGTAGGAATTAGGAACATACTTGGGGGCAGATTTACAAGAAAGTGACGCATCTGTAGAGATGCGTCACTTTCCCTGCGCCACCATGCAAAACCCTTACTTCACCATGGATGCGCCGTATTTACAATACGGCACACCATGGCGCAAGGATTGACAGATGCGTCAGAAATTCTGACGCATCTGCCGACGGAAAAGTCACGCATTTCTGGAGTCATGTTGCAAGCACGACGCAACTCCAGCAATGCGTGTTGCGGCCTATTCCCAATACACTGCGTCACTTCTTACGCCTGCTTCAAGCAGGCGTAAGGTTTTGACGCAGTGGCAACCTAAAAGTCACGCAGGGAAATCTTGTAGATTTTACTGCGTCACTTTTATGAGGCTTTCCTGCGTGGGAACGCCTACCCTGCATACATTATACCTGACGCAGGTATAATGTCACGCAGGGCTTTACAACGTGACGCATCTCCCTAGATGCGTCACGTTGTAAATGGGCCGCAAGTTTTACGCCGCCACTGCGTCACAAAAGTGACGCAACAATGGCGCAAAAGTGGCACAAGAGGCTTGTAAATCTGCCCCTTGGAATGGGGTACTTTTTGTATGGTGCACCAATATGGGACTCACCAGGTACACTAGAATGTCTGCAAAACCAGTTAAGTATCCCTCTAAAGAGGGCGGGAATTGAGCTAAGGGGGTATCTAATAGTGATGAAAGAGGTGGTGCCATGGGAAATCTTGACGGTAAAAACAGGGGGTTCCCTCTCAAGGTTTAAATACCTGCAGTTGCTATCCTGGGAGGAGGCAAACAGGAGAGAGACTGGTGGAATCTGGGAGTTCGAAAAGAAGATACAGAATGAGGCCCAGAGATGGAAGGAAGTTACCGACTGGTATCGGACTCTGGTGTTCTCTGAAGACAAGAAGTTGAAAGCACCATATGAGATCTAGGATGGCGCTATTCAGATGGCAGACCCACTGAGAATGTGGCAACTTTCTTTTAAACTACTCTATAGGGTGTTCAAGCCAGCAAATCTGAAAAGGAATAATTTTTTACAGTCAATAGGCTGTATTGGACACCCCAAAAACTGGCAAAATTCTTAACAGCCGTAGCCCCAAGATGTCATAGATGTAGTATGTTAAGTGTGGATGATCGGCACATGTTTTTCGAATGCCCCCTGTTACAGGCCTATCAGTCTTCGGTCGAGAAAGCAATAAACGAAATTCTCCGTACTAATATTAAAATGAGCTTAACGCTGATCATGATAGGGCTGGAGGATCAGCTGACTTTGCCCCTATCGGCGAACCTGAGGGCCCTACTCTTCTATCTGATCCTTCTCGCTAGGAGAGAGATTTGTAAAAAATTGATAGACTCTGCACCACCTCATGGTTCAGACTGGCTCCAGGCGGTTAAAACTTTTTGCAAAATGGACATAGGAACCGAGGCTGGTACACATACTATGTTCTGGGATGATTTTTTGAACTGGAATGGTATAATAAGAACTTGATCTCTCTCGCCTTACACAGGAATGGAATCAGTAACCAGTAAACTGGTCAGGCTGGAACGCAGGACTATATGTGTTATTGCAAGTAGCCTGGGGTGGTACAGGACAGATGTCAGGCTTGACCTTGCAAACAATGGTGGTATGAGGACACAAAAAAAATCAAAGCTCAAAGTTCTTTTTAAGGGCCGGGCTTACCTTTTTCATTCCATTCGGCAGGCCCTAGACTTTTTGTAGCTAATTCACCAGTCAGGGCAGAAAGCGGAGGACAGTAAGTTTAGCTCTAATTAGTAGGCTGTTAGAAATGATTGTTGGTGTAAGAATGTTTTAATGTAGCTTCGCATCTGGACCTTTAGAGAAATCATATGCAAAATCCTTCTTGTTTTTTTTAAATTAATATTTTTTTTTTTATTGGATGCCTTGGGTAGGGGGTGTGGGTGGTGGGTCTTAGTTAAAATACAAATCAATAGGGAAATATATAATTTGATAAGCTATTATGGTTCTATTGAAGACTCACCTGTGACTTTACAAGAGCTGCACTCTCCTTTGCAAGATGAAACGAGCTACATTATAATAGGTGAGCATTTTATTTTAATTCAACATTTAGCAGTAGATACTTCACGTTCTAATAAGCAACAAAACAAACCCAAATCCATAAGTGCCCTGCAAGTTTTAGCCCACGATTTTGCTCTCATAGACCCCTGGTGCACGAGGAATGAGGTATTGCAACAAAATATGTGCTACTCTAACTGGTATGGTACGGCATCTAGTATACATTTTTTTTAAACATCATATGTATTGGCATGCGGGTATGTAGATATTTTAAATAACGTGCTCTCGGATCACTCTCTGATCAGTCTTACTATTCCATCGGGGGCACCCTCCCTGTTGCGAGCAAGATGGAGTTTTAATAAGGCATTACTAGCAGAGGATGCCTGGGTAGAACGGATTAAATGTAACCTGGAGGAATTTTTACATTTTAATATCGATTTGGCAACAGATTTTGCACTTTGGAGAAGTGTGGCTCAATGGTTAGAGCGGCAGACCCTGATCCAGAGGTCTGGCCCGGGACCAGGGTTCAATTCCCGCCTCGGCGGCTCTTGGATTCAATTTCCCCTGACCTGATCCTTCTCGCCTCGGTGCCTATTCTAATCATGGGTCCCACTGTGCAACTCTGGGCAATAGCTTGCTTAATCTCCACAACGGCCCCCACAGCGCTAGGATGCCTGGCTTCACCTTGGGGGGGTGCCCAGGAGTGGACATCTCACAGGAAAACCAGGAAGGGTTCCACAGCGGTATGAATACAGCGCTACGAGACCGCTGGGTAGAAGTGCGCTATATAAGTACAAATACATTTACAAATACATTTACTTTAAAACATTTTTTAGGGAACAAGTCAGTGCTTTTTCTGCTGCCTGTAAACAGGAAGAGAAAATACAACGTGTTAACTTGAGCAGGGCGGTTGATAATGCCATGGTGGCATATACCCTGGCTCCCAGCAGGCAGACGTGGAAATTATTGGCAGAAGATAAGCAGAGGTTTAGTGAATTTTTTTTATGCAAAAGAAACCTTGAGTCACTCCTCATATCCTCAGCGAAGATCTGAGGATAGCGAATTCATAGGTAGGTTTTTGGATTAGTTAGCAAAATGTAGAATTATTTCCAACCGTATTAAAGCAATAAAAGACTCTTTGAATAATATTAGAATGCATCCATCGGAAGTGGTTCAGACGTTTTACCAACATCATGCCAAAATTTATACAGGTGCTTTTGGTAGTTCTCACGAGGCAATTGAGGGATGGTTAGGGGGTATTCAAGCCCCGACTCTGACGGTTGTTCAGGCTGACACAATCATAGAATCATTAACTTTAGCAGAGGTACAACAAACAGGGATTACCCACTGGAATTTACAAAGATTTTTCTCAGAAATTAGCACTTTTTTTGGTCTGCTTATTCAATCAGATCTTGCAAGGGTGCAGTATTTCTAGTTAATTTTCATTTTCGGAGTCTCTGGTGATAAGATTTTTTAAAAAGGGCAAATCGGACCTTGAACTGAACTAATATCGCCCCATTAGTCTTCTTAATAGCGACTATGGGTTGTTTACCAAAATCATCGCTAAGAGGGTTGCAGCAGTTGCTTCTCATATCAATTGATAGAGATCAAAATAGTTTTCTCCCTGGAAGATTTATATCTCCCAATACAAATTTTCTGATGTAAACTAATGATTAATTTTCGATTCAGAATTTTAATGCCACTGCCATTATGCCTGATGCTGAAAAAGCATTTCACTTAGTTGAGTGGGAAGTCCTTGTTTCAATCCTTCGCACATTTGCATTTCCAGTAAGCTTTTTACATATGCTACAAATGTTATATCCAGGGTCAAATATAGTCATCAATGATTCACCAACAGGAGACATAAATATTAATTGTGGCACTCGTCAGGGGTGTCCTATGTCACCTATCTTGTTCGCGCTATTCATAGAGCCATTGGCCTGCACTGTTTGTAAAGATCCAGCTATCAAACCACACCTCAGTGGCGCACCAAAACTTTAAGCTGTTTGCCGGTGAAATTGTTCTATATTTAGAGGCAGACAAGGATAATATTCAACGAGCCTTCAACAATATCTCTAAATTTACGGCGATCGGGGGCTACAAAATTAATCAAGCAAAATCTGGACACTTAATTTTTAAAAGCTCCTCTCAGAAACTACCAATATATATGAAGGCGTCCTTTTGGGCTACACGCCTGATTAAATATCAGGGGGTTCCCTCTCAAGGTTCAAATACCTGCAGTTGCTATCCTGGGGGGAGGCAAACAGGAGAGAGACTGGTGGAATCTGGGAGTTCAAAAAGAAGATACAGAATGAGGCCCCGAGAAGGAAGGAAGAGACCGACTGGTATCGGACTCTGCTGGTCTCTGAAGACAAGAAGTTGAAAGCACCATATGAGATCTGGGATGGCGCTATTCAGATGGCAGACCCACAGAGAATGTGGCAACTTTCTTTTAAACTACTCTATAGGGTGGTCAAGCCGGCAAATCTGCAAAGGGAATCATTGATTTACAGTCAATAGGCTGTATTGGACACCCCAAAAACTGGCAAAATCCATAACAGCCGTAGCCCCAAGATGTCATAGATGTAGTATGTTAAGTGCGGATGATCGGCACATGTTTTTCGAATGCCCCCTGTTACAGGCCTATCAGTCTTCAGTCGAGAAAGTAATAAACCAAATTCTCCGTACTAATATTAAAATGAGCTTAACGCTGATCATGATAGGGCTGGAGGATCAGCTGACTTTGGCCCTATCTGCGAACCTGAGGGCCCTACTCTTCTATCTGATCCTTCTCGCTAGGAGAGAGATTTGTAAAAAATGGATAGACTCTGCACCACCTCATGGTTCAGACTGGCTCCAGGCGTTTAAAACTATTTGCAAAATGGACATAGGAACCGAGTTGACCACAAACTATATTGACTTATATACTTTAAACTATGACCATTTATTAGCAAAAGCTCGCGCATTACTAAAACACTGGGATAAACTCCCTTTCGTTGGGCGTATATCTCTAATAAAAATGAATTTACTACTTTTCTTTTTGTTCCTCTTTTCAAATGTGCTGGTCTAGCTTCCTAAGGCTTTTTTGGAGGCCTTAGAAGGCAAGATTCGATCTTTTATTTGGAATTCAAAATGACTCAGGGCCAAGCTTTCTGTACTTTCTTTGACTCAAGAAGAGGGAGGCTTAGCCCTTCCTTGTTTTAGAACCTACTATCATGCTGCACTTTTAAATTGGTTTGAGTTTTGAGTCAAAAAATATATCAGTACGAGAGAATTATTATCTACATAATATGTTAAAAATGACTAAAATAGATCTGGTACCTTTTTTGACAATCCCCAGACTACTGAAGTGCATGTGGTATAAAATGCAAGAATAGAATATTTCATCCTTCCACCTTCAAATGAAACTAGATTGTTATGCCAGTTTGGGACGCTCCACACTAGTACCCTGGGTGAATATAGGATTCCGCACATTAGGGGACCTTTTCCGAAATAACTGTTTTATAACATGGCAAATACTTAATTGTGAGATTTAATCAGTTAGTCTAGCCCTTTTGTTAGCTATACTCAAATTAAGCATTTATGCTCAAGCAGTCCAGTGGAGGTGAATGAGGTAGTTGCAAAAAATAAGTCAAGCCTTTTTCATTTCGTGGCTCTATGGATCCGGCAACAGGTATAGTCAAGTCAAGTTTTTATTTAATTTAGTGTTCTACTGAGAACAATAATTGTTAAACGTACATTTGTTAAAAAAACATTAATAGGAGATTTATTTCAGTACAGTTTTAAAAAGCTCTTTAAAAATTTAAACAAATTATGACATACAAATTCATCAGGCGGCGATTCAAGAATCAAAATAAGACCTTGAACTGAAGTAATTTTATATCTGGTTCCAATGGGTTTTAAATACTGGTGTCTGGCCTCGACTAGTGTCAGATTTGGGCTTTCAAACAGAACATACTGTAAATCGTGCACTCCTCTGTTGCATAAATCACAAATACTGGTGGCATTTTCAATGGGATTGCATCTGGAAGTAAAGGCTTTTACAGGGGGAATCTCAAGCTGTAATAGAAATAATACAACACCGGACTCCATGCCCCAAGGTAAAGCGGATGTACTGTTGCGGATATTTGTATTCTGTTGACTCTGCATATTGTTCATAATGATTTAATTGAGAGCAATGTTTGATGTTGAGGTCGTAACTTATTCTCGGCGTCAAGTGTTTTAAAAAAAGCCTCACGTGCGCAGGAGTCCAAGATTT
This sequence comes from Triturus cristatus, assembly GCF_964204655.1. Taxonomy (NCBI): domain Eukaryota; kingdom Metazoa; phylum Chordata; class Amphibia; order Caudata; family Salamandridae; genus Triturus; species Triturus cristatus. The sequence goes on along the minus strand of NC_140591.1, from coordinate 1,204,587,512 downwards.
CAAAAGTGTAGTTGTACAGTTCGATAATGTAAAAGCGGTAATTAGATTTAGTGTAAAAGTGTGATGCGATGATTCAATCCCAAAAGTCTCCGTTTTTAATACAAATCTTAGGGCTCCTTGTTCAGCGTGTATAAGATTGTAAGCCCATCTTATGATGTTAGTGATAGCTCTGGCATATGAGCTGACTGAGGAGAGCTCGAGGCGCAGAGCTTGTGCAGAAACTGCTTGATGGACTTTAATCAGTTTATGAAGTATTTTACCTTCTTTAGTTTGTGTTTGCTGCCACTTTTTTATTGGAATGTATTGCAATGCATACGATAAAATGGGTGGAATTTTAGAACTAAAAGCCTCTAAAAGGGAATGGAAGTGCCTGTGACCAGAAGAGGAATATAAACGTTGGAGTGCCCCAACTTGAATGTCTGCTTTGCGGCCTAAATGCTGAAGATGAGGGGAATTTTGTAATGCTTGTGTAAAAATTCACTCTAAATAAGTATGTTCATTAACCACCTCTAAAGATTTTACCCCTAATGACCAGTTGAATTTTGTTTATTGCTTTCTTCCTCTAAACGGAACAATTTCGTTTTGGATATGTTTGGGACTAAGAAATTTTCTTCTGTGTATCTGGTTAAGGCCTGTAAATTCCTTTGTAAGCCGAATGGGGTAAGATTTAAAATGACCACTTCATCAGGTATAGAATTCTGCTTCAACATTCCGGACCTAAGCTAATATCAAATCACATCAGCAGAATAAGCAATGCCAAAGGCTGTAATATTACTAAGGTCCATTGGGAATATTATAATCGGTTTAGTGTGAAAGCCATTTGAGCGGCTAACTTCAAGAGTATAGACTTTTTCTGTACATGGATGCTCTACTATACACAAGTAAAAATGTTAAAAATGTACCATGCTGCCTCTTGTTTTAGATGTAGATCTCAGCCAGGAAACCGGCTGCATATGGTATTCACCTGTGCTAAACTGAGCGATTCTGGACCAGTATCTTCATGGAATTTAGTAAGTGGGCTCGCCGAGTGATTTCACCTGAGCTGCTGGGGGCTCTTTCTGGCGCCCCTTTAGGTATACATAATCTCTCTACAGAATTGAATCAGTTTTTTTTTATAGCTTCATTGGTTGCTACGTCTTTAATATTAGCAAACTGTAAGCGGATAAAAGTACCTACCATGACTCAATGGCGTATTACGATGTGCAAGGTTTATAACCATGAGCACCTCTATGCAAAAAGAGTAAGCCTTTTTTCAAAATCTGGTAGAGTTGGGAAACGGGGTAAGAATAATTAGGTCATGAATTATTTTTGAATACTCAGTTTGGACGGAGATAATTTCAGACAAACAATATTGGCAAAGTATTAGGAGTTTTTTTATAGAATGTTGTAATAATTATGTATGTACATTTTATGAGTAATTTTTATGAAATATTAATATGAAGTATGAGATAGTGTGATCCTGCTTAATAATTATGTATTCAATTATCATGAAAACTTTTTATGAAATATCAAGACGAATTTATGAAGTATGAGCTACTTTGATGCTGCCTAATAATTATCTATTTAGGTAACATTAATACGTTATATGAAATATTAATATGAATTATGAATTATGAGAAATGACAATGCTTGTTATACCCAATAAAAAAAAAAAAGTGAAGTAGTCAGTCATGGTGAATGAAACCATAGTTGTAGATGCCAAATTGTCTAAAGTCAATAGTTCAAAATACTACTCCCATAAGAAAGGGAAAAGTGTCCAGAAATAGTCCACAGAGTGAATGTGTTACACACACTGGAGGAAATTAGGGCCGCGGTTTCTTGCTGGCGGTGGTGGGTGTCATGTCATCTGCACAACCTGGATTTTTGAATGGATGCTCCCGATTGCAACTGCGGTGCATCCACTGCTGCAGAGACAGTGGCGTCTGCAGGCATGTCTTTCTCTGACAGCGCCTACCTTCCTTTGGCTGCTGCAGAGTTAAATGGTCCAGATGTAGTTGGACCACAGGAAGAGGTAGGCGGTGGTAGAAAATACTGCACAGGGTTGTGTTGATGTCCTAATGCAGCCCAATGAGCTGTCCTGTGTTGGTGTTGCGAGTGGCCAGCTCCCGGTGTATGTCCCTCTGTACCCACTTCATCTCCCGGATTTCTGTCAATAACTGGCCCATCATGTCTTGGGAGTCCTGATAGGCTCCCAAGACTTGGTCAAGGGTGGCCTAGGTGTAAGTGCCCCAGTGGCCTCACTCAGCGTTCCCACACTACTCCTCCCATGACCCCTATCACCAAGGGCCTGTGCCCTTCGCCCATGGTGACCTCTCCCAATAGGTCCTGATTCCTCTGTGACTGGATTGCTGATTCTCAATTAGGAATCCAGGACTGGGGGGCACAAGTTGGTAGTGAATGTACTAGGTACACAAGTTGGGGGAACAGGGGTTGGATGAGGTGTTGCAGCTAGGGTGGGAGGTGTTGGTGTGTTCACAGTAAGACTCACTGTTGCCATCTGCCCAGGCTGACCAGATGTGCCAGTACCATCATCCATGTCCACATAGTGGAGTTGTCATCACTCAGGGATTCATCTAGGGGTGGAGTGAGAGTCTGTTCGTTAGCCATGCTCTACCCAGGTGCTGTGCCAGGTCGGCCTGTTGTGAAATAGAGAACATTGTTATTGGTGAAAGTGTGCTATCTACAGCCAAATGTTTTGTGTCACAGTAAGTGGAGACCTAGGAAAAACAAAATAGGTAAAGATTAATATTGTGATATATTTCCATGGTATTGAACTTGTTAACAAGGCATTTGGAGACATTCAAAACATATACTAGAATTGAGCAGCTCATTAGATATATTTACATGTTCCATTTTGGATTAAGGAATGAACATGACATTTTCCAAATATTTAAGGCAACACAGTGGAGAGGTAATAAGTGTATTTGACCATTACAAGGCCTAGGTGTGTACAAGAGAGGCAGTCACACCACTTGGTGGTGGTATATTTGGTATTAGTCATTGTGAGAGAAGCTGAGTCAACAGGTCCCCTGCTACTTCTAGCCAACTGAGTTACCTTCATGCCTTACAAATATTCGAGCTACACACTTGATATGGCGTAACTCAAGACATCAATAGTTTCAGATAAGGAGACCAGGACAACATAAAGCTAAGTAGGCAGACATGTCTCTGAATACAGCATTGTATGCAGATTGTTCAGTTCATGAGAATTGGACATCAGTTGTAATATGTCAGACAAGCAAAAATGGGCAAAATCACAATTGCATCTTGTTTTGTGTTACAGAAACAGGGTTTCATAATAGATGTAGTCATTTCAATGACTGCTTGCCAACACTTGCAAAATAAGTAACTCCATAAGAAATTAACACCAGTTGTAAACATTTTAGACAAGTGAGAATGGGCAAAATCACAATATCATCTTGTTTCGAGTCACAGAAACAGGGCCTCATAGGAATTGTAGTCATTTAAATCTCTACTTGACAACACTTACAAATAGGTTAGTGTAACATGCCTTTTGCCAAAATGCAGTTGGGATGGATCATACATTTACATGTTAACACATATCATGGGTCCTGGAATGATATTTTATAGTAATACACTTACAGACAGCATTCCAACATGTAACGTAATGGAGATTGATACATGTGATCTTATATGCAACAATACACATTAGATAGACAAACCTACATCTCTGATATTTTCACGATTGCATGTTAGGAAACTAGATACACAACACAATGACAAAATCTAAGTTGCCAACAAACATGACATTGAGGTATTGTGACAGTTAGTGAGGTGTAACTTACCAGACTCCATTCCATCAAGTATTCCTGTCAAGCCCTCAGAATATAGGATGGCCAAAACCTTCTCGTACCAGAAAAAGAGTTGTAATTGGGCACTAGGAGGACCACCACAAGTCTTCTGAGCCTCCAGGTGTTGCTTGGAGTCCAGGGAGCGCACCTTCTCCTTCTTTCCACCTCTTCTTATTTCTTCCTGTGTGTGCAGGGTGGTACCAACAGCATTCATGCACTCTGTCAACTATTCTGGACCACAGTTCCCTTTTCTTACTGAGAGCAGTATATTGGACTTGGGCACCAAAAAGTTGTGACTCTACTCTTATGATTTCATCTACCATGACTGACAACTCAGCCTCTGAAAAATTTATTTTTTGGGAGTGACGTAACTACAAATTAAAGTAAGTGAAAAAAGAGAAAATGCACCAAGGGATGCGGGAAAAATGTGCAACAGAAGTGTGTGGAGAGTGGTAGTGATAAAAGGGATTGGGTAAAAAAGGGCTACCTTTTTTCACTAGAAATTGGGGTCTGGCTTGCTGCGCTCCAGTGGGGTGACAAAGGATCTTGGTCTGAAATGGGGTGTGTTTTATAGTGTGATTTGCAGTTGTATCCACTTGACCAATGGATATCAGCTGTGTTACAATGTCCCATAACGAAGCATAATTTACATATACATGTACTGAAAGTAAACAGTTTATAAATGTCACGATTCATACATACATATGCCAAACATTGTTCAGTATATAGTTGTCATGATTCAAAACACTCTGCTCACTGGGTAGAGGGCTACGTTACGTATTTAGGAACACAAGCATGCTGTTGCTCATGCACTCATGACAGTAAGTTGGCAAACATAGGCCAGGCTGAAATGGGAACTGAGACAATAATATCTACTCTCCTGCCTCTTTCTTGCTGAGCACAAACTGCATCAGCGATATCAGCAACTCATTTGCTCTGTTGCAGGAATGCGGTTGGCAAAGTGCCAATCCTGCAGCATTGCAGCATCTTCCACAAAGGCGAAGTAGAGGCGACTGAATCTACAGCTGTAAAACTTTCTATGACAGACAAGTGAAAGTCAAGCAAGGACATCAGTCTTCCTGTGGTGGTCCTGCTGATAGACAACATATACATTGTGTGTTGCAAACTGAATCAGGTGAGTAGTCAACTTCTTACACCATGTGTGAGTTTTACTACTGACAATATATGGTTGAAGAACTTGGTCATTTTTATTTACTACACCCATGTACTTCTTGTAATCAAGTGTGCATGTTGGCTTATGGAATTCTGTCAGCTGTCTCCAAACCATGATGGTATAAGTGCTGTCATCGTAAAGTGTAGTGAGCACATATACTTCCCGCCTGTCTAGGAAGTTGACAGTGAGCAGTTTGTTGCCATGCAATGCACTGCCCTGCCCTTTTTGGTGCTTCTTGCAAACAGGCTCCTGAGAGAATCCTTTGCAGTGTCTTCCAAAGGTACCGCAAGTCACAGTGCCAGGTTTTTACAGTTCACTAAATAGCAGGACTCCTGTATAGAAGTTGTCTACGTAAAGGTAAAGACCTTTATAAAGGAAAAAGTAGGCAAGCTGCCATAAGATCTTCTTATTAACTCCGAACGTGGAAGGACAAACTGCAGGATTTATTGCAGAGTACTTCACTGTGTATACGTTCAGGCTGCACACATAGTCAGTAGACCTCTCACTCAACATGTACATCTCAATGCCATAGCAAGCTCTTTTACCAGGTATTTGCTGCCTGAGCAGCAGTCACCCTTTGTACAGTATCAAGGACTCATCAACTGCTATATTCTTTCCAGGAGTATAAATATCTTGAAACTTAGCAAATGTTCAATGACAGTCTGATTTTTCTTAACCTGGCATGGTTTGGGTGGTCCTGGGACAATGTAGCAGAATTGTCATTGAAATGCAGCTTAATCTACAAAATCAAAAAACGGCCTCTGCTCATCACCAGTGCGAAACAGGGTGTGGCCCAAACCGCATGAGTAGACCAGTAGGACTATACAATCGGTTTGAGGACGATTGGCATCTTCAGTGCTAGACTCAAAAGATTTAGCATTTCTGCAGTTAAAGTGAGAGTCTATAGCTGTGCCATAGAGTGAAGCGTTAGAGGGCCTCCATTTTCCCTCGGAAACTGTTTTGCATTCAAATTTGTTTGCGACACAGTTTCCTCAAGGAAGTCTGCTTAATTATTTAATTTTAATGCAGAGATACTTGCCTGTGTATTGAAGTTGAAGGGGTATGCTATGAAACGAAGGGATGCAATGCTGTGAGAGTGTAATAAAGTGTGATCACAAAAACAAGTCTCAAATTAGCACTTGTCTGACACAATGAGTTTCTCCAAAGATTCAACGCTGCCAAAAATGCCTCCTAAGGTCAAACACTGCCAAAACCGTCTTCAACATAGAAAGATAAGAGAAAAAGATAAGAACAAAATTAGTTCATGTTGCAAAACACACAATAAGGCAAAATCACATAATGCTACATTTGTCCCTAGTGCTTGGAGACATTTCTTTGTAAGATATGCTCCTTGTGAAAAAGCAGAATGCGGCTGACTAACATTGAACTTAGCCATTTGCACCATGTGCCCCTCTGCTTCCACCCACCACAGCCCACATCAGGCATTGATCGGTTCTTGTGTTATTCACGTTTTAACTTCACACAGGACAGCATATATCATTGCGGAAATAGGTGAGCGCACTTCAGCTATTTATCAGTTATTGTACCATCCACATGGTAAGTCTACCCAGCATGGTTGAATCCACTTCAGCCACTTCTCGGTTATTCAGCCACACATATTTGTCTTCCACCTACCACAGCATAGGGCAATGCATAAAACCACCCTCCTTGGTCTGTTAAATACTGTGGCCATACTAAATTGAATGGCTGAATAACTGATCACTGGCTAAATTGGGCTCACTACTGCCCCGTGACCTAGGCTCTGCTGGGTGGAAATAAAATGTGACTGTCACACTAATCAGTGGCTAAACTGATGCCTGGGAAAGGGGCACCTAAAAATCTCATGGCAACAGTACAAAATAAATGGCTATCAAAATCACCGGGCACATATACACATAAAATGAAGCCATATTTTCACTTCCTTGGCAGGTTGATTGCACCCCCCTGAGGGGGCAATTAGCCACTCGTGGAGGGGAAAACAACAAACTGTAAAATATTGACCCCTATGGGGTCATCCCATGCAGAGGTGACAACCCAACAATTTTGTTTACCTGGAATGAGCTACTTGGGCCCTACCTCTGGGGCATATATACACTTCCCCGGGAAGGTAAAACATAAATATACATGGAGGGGTTCAAATACTCATGGGGGGACTGACTCTCTACACAAAGTAAGACATCGCTGGAGTCCACTGGAAGCCCTACTCATAGATCGCAGTCCAGACTAGACACCAGAGATGATTATTTTGAAAGTGGGCAGGGGTTGCCCCTCCGGGAAGGGAAAAACATAAATATTTTATTTTGTGCCCCTTGGGGGGTGGGAGTTGACCATTTCCACAAGCAGGGATCTGATTCAAAAAGGCATTGCTCGAAAAGGAAATCTCTCCCCTTCCCTTACTGTCACATGGTCAGGATAGATCAAGCTAGAAATTATGCTATTTTCCATACTAACATTTCTTATGTTGCCTTCTCTTTTATACAGTGACTTTTGACATACATTTGCGTGCGTGATGATGCAGGATAACATCCACTGAATCTGAATTGCTTATATGCCAACTTCGTAGGCACACGATCACGATACCTTCAACATTCAGTGTGATGGATGAAGTTCAGTGCACAAATGTTATTTATGTTATTGTTTGGTAGGAGATGCCGCTATCCAACTAGAATATGCAGTTGTGACATGACAGTGATTGTGACATCGCCACATGGGTTCTTTTGTTATATATGCAGAGCCTACTTTCTTGTTTAGGCGGAGGAGCACTCAGCTGACTCTGCAAGGCCCTCAAATGTCAGAATTCCAGCTCAGCTGAATGAGGGATGTCCAGCTGTACACCAAGACGGGCAGCCTGATGAAACTTACCCACAGGTAACAGGGAGTTAGCGCACCCTGGCAGGGATTTGGCAGATCACCCTACCTAGGCAAAACTAAGGTAGGAAGCGCTAGGGAGGAGTACACCTTTACACAGTACTTGTATGCCTGCATAGATTCACTGTCTTAGCACAATGGTGGAAATGCTTATCTTGTTCACTGTTCTTCTGAAGCTAATCACGCTAATCTGTTTCATTCTACTTATTATTGCAGCACACTAATTTTATACAGGAATCACAATGCAATTGAAAAGCCTTGCTGAGTACTTCTTTGGGAATGCAGAGAGTCCAACCAAATGTTCTAGATCTGTAACCACGATGGTTATGTTATCTTATGTTAAAAGAATTTGTATAGAGCATGTACACCATATGGTTTTATGGCGCTTATAGAGGAGGTGAACTACTGCTCATAAGATCCATCATTCATAGGCCTGAGAAAACAGCCAGGTTTTCAATTGTCTCCTAAAGTGAGAGTAACATGGAGATGATCTAATGTTGAGAGGGAGTGCGTTCCAAAAAGAGGGGGCTAATACCGCAAAGGGGGATCCACCAGTTTTCTTCCGCTTAAAGGAGGAAATGGCTAATGGAGACAGGTGGGAGGACCGAAGGGCCCGGGCAAGGACACATCTCTGGATAAGATTGGAAATAAGTAGGGGTGGGCGGAATTTGCGTAATAGCGTTACACAAATCTCCGCGAAACGGTAAAAAATCTCCGCGAACATGCAGAAATTCCGCGAACACGCGGAATTGCTTGTTCACGATGCTTTTTTCCTGTTCACAGTTGCTGTTTGCGTGCTCGGGGAGAAATATCTCGCGAACACGCATTTTGAGAACGCGAACAAGAAAAAATTTCGCGAACTGGCGGAAAGCAGAATTTTGGGCAATTTCGCGTTCTACGCGGAACGCGAAATTACCGAAATTCCGCAAATTCCGCGAGCGGAACGGAATTTACCGCCCAGGCCTAGAAATAAGTTCCGGGCATGTGCCATGGAGTGATTTAAATATCAGGCATCCGAACTTGAATGCACAGTATTGGGTTACTGGGAGGCACTGCAGTTACTTCATGAGAGGAGTGACGTGGTGTCATCTTGGTTGGTGATAAATAAGTCTCCAAAGTAAGTGGAGTTGGCTAATCGAGATGTGAGATTTCCAGGGACATGATGACTTGGATGGCTGCTTCTGGTGTAAGGAATCTACTGATTTTCCTGAAAAAACAGATGGAAAGCACTGTTCCAGTCTGGGTTTTCATCAAAAAGTCTGTATCGATTGTAACGCCAAGGCTCTTGGCTGAGGGAGAGGGAAGTGAGGGCGCTCCCAACTTTACTGGCCAGAAATCCGAAGTCCAAGGGCCAGATTATCAAGAACGGCACAAAAATTATCGCCGCTTTAGCAGCAGAAAATGCAGCTAAAGCGGCGATAAGGGGCTTGATAATATGCCCTAGATAATTCCAATAGAAGCCCAGGTTCTGGTGTCAAGGACATCAAACCTGGGCTTCTATTGGAATTCTCTAGGGCATATTATCAAGCCCCTTATCGCCGATTTAGCCACAGTTTCCTGCCGCTAAAGCGGCGATAATGTTTGCGTCATGGTTTCGAGAGTCTCCGTTTAGAATCAGCTCAGTTTTGTCAGGATTTAGTTTTAGGAGGTTGTTATTCATCCAATTCACGATTTCCTTGGAGGATCAGAGTTGTCGTATTCTAAGGTTGCACACACATTTTTTTCCCTGTAAGGTTAGAGGCACAGATTGTGCACTATGGCTGGCAGGGACACAGGCCAACATATTCTGTGGGTGTGCACAGAATCCGTCTGGCACAATCATGACATTTATGTTGTCTGACAAACACACATATTTACAGAGGGAGGGACAAGTCGTACAACATTACCAATGATACCTTTATACCGGGGGTCTCCAACCTTTTCTGTAACAAGAGATACTTATATTCAATGAAAATTACCCTGAATTACTAATAATATTAATAATGCAATAGCAATTAAATCAGACAACAATTACATTAGTGGCCACCCGATGCAAAATTAACAGCATTTATCCCCTCACTACATTAGACAGGGTTGACAGAAGTACTGTAAAAAAGTGTTGGTAAATTTGGAATGCCATTCCATAGTTAATACATAACAACGCTAGCTGCAAAGTACATGGCACTAAGGTAATAATATTAGTAATAAGTCTCCCCAATGACACATGATTACCACTCAAATATAAGCTTTAAAAATATTTTGGAAATTCGCCCATTATTCTCCAAACATCATCTTTGATCTGAAAATATATACATTTTTGTCTGAATTACACAATTCTCAACTTTGGTATAAATATATTTATTCAGTCAAGCAAAAGTTTCTAATTTAGTACGCTGTACTGCACACAGAGAGCTACTCACAGATAGCTGGAGAGCTACTAGCAGCTCACTCAATGGAGAATCTTGCCTGATACCTTTTGTGCCTCCTGGGAAAGCTGGAAAGGCCCTGGGCAGCTCAAAACTACAGACCAATTTTTCCTCTCTCGTGGGGGGGGGGGCGTTTGTCTCGCAAGGGAAAGGAAAACATCAATATTTAATTGCATGCCCCCTGGGGTGGTCAAACATGGTCGGGTTCTGCCCCCCACTTCTAAGATAATGATCCCTGGTGTCTAGTGGTCGTTTCTCATCGATCATGGTGCATCCACGAGCAGGCAGCAATCTGACAAAGTAATCACTGGAAAGGGGAGCCTCTCCCCTTTCTAGCAATGTCCCTCTCAAATTTTCAGAGGTAGGCTAGAGGGGCAAAAACCTACCAGATGTGTAGGGAGCTTACTTACCTGCTCCTCCTCATGCCATCTGGTGCGCTGATGTCACTGATGAGCTCGGTGTGGGGCAAGGCATGATGTGGAAGCAATTCTGCATCATCCCCCACAGAAGCCAACATGCAGAAAGGCCTCTGGTAAAAGCACCAGAGGTTCTCCTGCAACCCCCAGGAGGACGACATGTTGGCATCCTCTGTATAGTGAAGGCAGTGCTGAGGATGTCAAAGGGTCGTCCTCCCCACCAAAGGGGTTAATGAAAAAAGAAAAATACTACAAAATGCTAACACTAGATATCACATTTACCATTTCCACTAAAGATATAGCCCCATTGGAGAAAGTGTTGTACTTTGAGGAAGGCCTAATTTACTATTCCCACGCCAAACATAACTACAATGGGGAAAGTGTTGGACTTTAGGAGTGCAGATTTACTATTACAACGCAAAACTTAAATAAATTGGGGAGAGTGGAACATTTTGGATTTTGAGGGGGGGTAAGGATTACTATTCCTACTCCAAAGTTAACCATATTGGGGAAGATGCTGGGCTTTAAGGGGGTCAAAATTAGTATTCCCACTCAAAACTTGATAACATTTGGGAAAATTCTGGAGTTTCAGGGTTTGTAAGTAACTACTCCCTCAAAATTCCATTATCTTACTTATCCAGAAAAAACACAGTCATTCAATATGCTAAATTGGAAACATTAATAAAATACCAACACTCATATTTACAAAAAAGGAAATAAATTATAAATTAAATTAAATAAAATACCTTAAGGGGCCGAGTACGATCTCCCTAGAAGGCCTCAGACGGGGTCCGGGGCGAGCAAATCCGAATCGGAGCCTATGTTTCCGACTGAATCTTCCCCCGTTCTGAACAACCAAGTACGATGCGAAGATCTCGTTCGCTTTGACAGAATCGTTTCAGAACCCGATCCTTTCAGTCTGACTCGTTCGCATCCGAATCGTGCCGCACAATGGAGCTGGTTTCTGAATGAGCGAGTACGATGCACGATTCGGACAGCAATATCGACTCGGTCTCAGCGAGCTGAAACGGCTTTTAGAATTTGACTTCGAGGGGCTGTAGCGCACCCCCCTTCACTTGGTGGCCCTTCGAATCGGTCCAGTGGGGGTACCCATGGGTCCCCGCATTCCATGCATGCACTGTGTGGTGGGCACCATGGGGTGCCTGCCACATGGTGAACGCTTCTCCCCACCCACCCCTTTTTGCTATGGGAGCCTGTGTACGCGTTCAGTATACAGGCTGCCATAGAGTTCAATGGGAGTCCGAGTGAACCAAGTCTGTCACCATATGGGTGCATCTGAATCGGTCGCTCGGACTTGCGGAGCACAATTCGCTAGGAAAGCGCTCCGTTGATCCAAATAGTACGGAGGGCTTTCCTAGCGAGATCGTACTCGGCCCCTAAATAGTAATTACATTTAAAATAAAACAAAAAAGTACATTCCATTGAAAATTAATAATACCAGCCTCTCATGACATTATTGTAGCGTTGTGTGACCCAAAATAAATTGTCACATTTGTAGGAGTGAGATGGTTCCGTGTTATGTTGGTAATGTAATTGACAGGGAATTAAGCACTGACTCTATTTACTGTATCAATCGGATTTTGGTACATAAGCAGCAAAAACCACAAGTTACTTTCCAGGAACTCGTGATAGGTGTCGTTTATTGCACCCCTTAGATAATGTACCCTGTGGTATTGTTATTCATCAGGGGTGATAAATAATGCCTTAGCTCGTAATCAGGCTCCTTATACATTGAATGGAGAGCCTAGAGCGTGCCAGAAGGCAGAGAACTGAATGCTCAGCACGTACTTGACTCACAGTTGTCATAATGAAGGCTTGGAGCCCAGAGTTAAGTGCCCAGCTAAGCACTTGCAAACATCAAATCCAAAATAAGCACTACACATGCATTGTTGGGAATGCCGACATTTTCCAACTTTCGATGCTTGCCAACATAATCAGAGCAGCTAGTGCTGTGAAAAGAAAAATGTATGTACCTACAAAACATTCACACCATGTATAAGTCCACTATTGACGAAACGTGAATTCAGTCAGCCAACGCCCTTACTGTACTAACATTTCAACACAATATTACGTCATCTGTCAGTTGCAGACTAGTCTTCATTATCTTCCAATCATCAACACTGGGGCAGGAAAGGCGGATCAGAAAAGGAAAACAAACAATTCGCTTCAAAATCTTTAACCTGAACTTTGAACCATCCACTTTATTGCTAAGCAGTGTTGCAAATACGATACCACAGCGCCCCCTACCGACGCAATGGTCCGTGTATAACGTGCAAACGTTTCTTGATGACAATACTTTAGATAGATGGTTATTGCCGTTTTTACGAAGCAGAAAATTATTATTTTAGATTTCTTCACAATTTGCTAAAAGACCCTCTTTGTAGGACAAATTTGTATATTTTGTATTTTTTATCTATTAAGTGCATACGTCCACCCGTAGGCACTACAATGTCAAAGACTACCGTCGCGATACCAAGCATTAATAGAATCACGGAGCTGGAAAGAGACTTGAGTTCAGCTGTTTTCTAAACCTTCCTACAGCCACTTCACCTCGGAGGTTTCGAGGCACACTGTTCCACAATCAATTTCGCCTCCGTCATTGAAAACACTTTTCTTCCATTGTCCAGCAGCGAAATCTGGGAATTTTCATAAGTTTGGCATTACCAGCGTAAGCGACCAACCCGGTCTAAATAGTGAACATATAGGGGCAGATTTATAACTTCTGGCGCATCTCTGCTAATCAGCAGGGATGCGCCAGAACAGTTGCGGGACGCCAAACCACCCGTGCGCCACCACTGATGCGCCGCATTTACAATGCGGCGCACCGTGGCGCACGGATGGGCAGATGCGTGTCGCATCCCCTGGCAGAAAGGCGGCACATTGCTGGAGTTGCGTCGCAAGCACGACGCAGCTCCAGCAAGGCTCGAGGTGCCCCTATGCCTAACATGCTGCATCAATCCTTACGCCTGCTTCAAGCAGGCGCAGGGTTTTGACGCAGCATGTCCATAAAAGTGACTGAGTGAAATCTTGTAGATTTCCCTCAGCCACTTTGCCGAGGCGTTCCTGCGCCATGAACTCCCCCCCCCCCCGTGCCGGAACGCCCACATGTGGCGCAGGGTTTTACAACGTGACGCATCTCCCAGATGCGTCACGTTGTAAATACCCCGCAGCATGGCGCTGGATTTGCACCGCCGCTGCGTCACATAAGTGACACAACGGCGGCGCAAATGTGGTGTACGGGGCTTGTAAATCTGCCCCTTAGGGGCTTATTTACAAGCCCCTTGTGCCACTTTTGCGTCAATTTTAACATGGGAAAAGTGACGCAAAAGTGGCGCAAGGGGCTTGTAAAACTGCCCCAATGCTTTGACCTTTATCCTGTGGCTGATAGGGAGACAATGGAGTTTTTTTCAGGACTCATCCGTGCTGCTGCATTTTGAGCACACTGCAATTTCACCATTCATGTTTTTTGGTAGCTCCAAATATAGTGCATGGCAAATAGTTTAATTAGCGAAGGAATTCATAATCTGTATCCTCTGTTCATTTGTGAAAAATGACAGAATTAAGATTTTACACTTCATTAATCTAATTGTAATCAATATTTTACGTTTGACACTGGGGTCCCGATTCACAAAGGAACTTCGGGGCATAATATCAAGAAACGGCGTTAAAATTATTGTGTCAACATGGGCTTCTATGGGAATTCTCTACGGTATATTATCAAGCCCATTATCGCCGCTTTTTCTGCCGCTAAAGCGGCGATAATTTTAACGCCGTGCTTGATAATATGCCCCTTAGGTGTCGTAAAGTTGCGAGTGGGGAGTCTCCTCGCTTATGGCTGAATCTCCGCGCTCTGGGCAGAATCTCCACAGGTTGCCCTTTATGCAGAGTGCCGTGTGGAGATTCCGCCCGCAGGGCGGAAAATCCACCACAGGTGTGGAGACTCCGCACTTGCAATGTTTCTGTATATAAGTCTCTTTGTGAGTCGTGCCCTGGAGGCTTTAGACCTAGGGAGGATGGTCGGTTCCAAACTTCTGATTGCTTGACTGGAGATAATAATTGTCTTCTTCCGTTCAGTTGCAAGTGGATGTGTTCATCCAATTTAGTACCTCACCCTACAATTGCGACTTGTCATGCTTTCGGCCTCATGCTTTATGATGTCACTAGAATATCTTGATGGCAATTTAGGAGCACTTTACATGGTTTCTGGTTATGTATTTTTTTATTACATGGTTATTTTGATGTAGCTTCAAAACCTGTTTTCCTCAAAGTGCAGTTATCAAGGTACACTGATTAGAATTAGAATGGTAGTTTTATTTTCTTCTGAATAAAACAATGAATAATAGTGAGGACCAAAGGATGTGTGCGATTCTGTGGCTGCAGCACCTACCACATAATGGCTAATTCCATTTGGCACACACTTTGTTGAGTAAATTGCAAAGTTTATAGATCTCACCAAAATGTTGTTTCTAGATAAAATGGATGACAATATATTGCTAGAGAATGTGCCACAGAAAGTTTACGTAAATATTAAAATAAAAAAAATCTAAGTAAATAAATATTAAAATGTATATATATTGTCAGTGCATGTATATTCAAACATGACATATGTTTGTGAGTGTTATGTAGAGGAGGTTGTCCATATACATGTCTCTATGTACATGGGATTATGTTTCTTTATATAAAGAGTTTCATAGATATATAGGGAAAAAGCCATTGTTGAAAATTCTATATATATTTGGGCTGAACTCACATGTGAACGTCTGACCAAGTAAATATAACTA
The DNA here is from genome assembly GCF_964204655.1 of Triturus cristatus. NCBI lineage: Eukaryota > Metazoa > Chordata > Amphibia > Caudata > Salamandridae > Triturus > Triturus cristatus. Next base: position 1,204,572,035 of record NC_140591.1, on the reverse strand, counting down.
TATGTGTGTACATATGGGTGTGTATATATAGTGGGGTTTGTGCCTAGTACATACATTTTATGTCTATGTGTATGTATGTAAGATGCGTGGGTGTGCCTCAATATATGTATATATTAATTGATAGTTATTGGAAAATTATATCCCTTCGACCTCTGCTGTTCCTTTGCTCTCTCTCACTTCTACGGATTCATAAAGATTATTTCCAAACTCATCCCTATTTTATCCAATTCATCCTACTAACAGGCGCACATGTCCAACACTCCAAATAATATATCACATATTCCCCTTACTAATCAACTTCAATTAATCTATCTCTTTCAAAACACTACAATAAATGCATGAGATCTCAAGAGTACAAATTTAACAAACAGACCGCAGTTAATCCACAAGAAATACAAGCATTTGCAATGCAATAGATCTCGTATTTGCGAGAGTTTAAGCTATTGGCATTGTAAATTACAATGCCTTTTATTTATCTGTTTAGATAACTAATACATAAATAAAAGGCATTGTCATTTACAATGTCAATAGCAAAACTGAATGCTGTAATCCCCAGCTCAAGGGTCTCAAACGGGTAATGCTGGCTTCCTGTCCATCCCAGAAATACCTTCAAGACCCTCTGGCTCGCATGAAAAAAATGTGTTCATGGATAAGCCTCAAACTTCGAAACAAAATATGGCACCACACTTCTTGAGCCGCCATGCACCTGTGCTTACAGAACAAAAACATTCCACAGAGGCACTGAATAAGTTGCAACTTGAAAGAAGGCAGACCCTTTGCTGCCCATAGACCCACTTCCTTTCACACCAAGGCCATCTGCCTTTCTTTCAGGACAAAAAACTCACCTTTTATGAAGCGTCAACGTACTCACTCATATAAGAAAGCACCTTGAGGGGATTCAATTTCCTTACCTATGCTGTGCCAGGGATCTCCAACCTGTTCTGTATTAAGAGCTATTTATCATCTATAAAAATCATCACGATCTACTAATATCATTATTGTTGTAAAAGTGACCACATCAGGCAAGATTATGTTAGTGACCACTCTATGTAAAATTACCTGCAGTGATTAGATCAATACATCAGGAAGAATTGCCAGAAGTAATGAAAAAAAGGCTTTGTCAATTTGGAATGGCTATAAGTGGGTAATAATACACAATAGCCATATCTTAAATGCCCCTGGCACCAAGGTAATCATTTTAGTAAGAAACCCCCCAAACGGCACTTGATTCCTCACTTAAATAACAGCTTTAAATAGATTTTGGAAATTCAAACACCAGCTTATCAGTTCTGAAGAGACTCACTTTTCCGTCCCTCAAACACTTTTTAATTTTAGTATACATATATTCAGCCAAGCAAAAGCTTCTTGTTTAGTAGGCTGGACTGGACACAGAAGAGCTACCAGTAGCTCCTGAGCTACTCGTTGGAGAAGACTATGCTATACAAATATATTGACTGACTGTGCACTGGCAAGGTACTTGTGCTCTCTCTGTGTTGTAGCGCAACAAACAAGCTTTCATATGTTTTGCCGCCACAAACATGTGTTGACTGTACCATAGGGGTATAAATACACTCACTGGGGCCATTGGCATAAAGACACTATCAAGCTTCGCTTTTGGAGGTACACTACTTTTAAGACGCTGCGTACAGAAATCTATATATTGAGGTGCCTGAAGAAGCATGTAAACTCCAAATGAGCCTGAAACTACGCAGGACTCTGGCAATCTGAAGGTTCCACTCCCGAAGTCTCTCACGCTACAGGAACACAATGTATCCCGGGAATGTACTGATGTCACTCAATACATTCATATAAAGTACCACGGGACACAAAGAACGCATTGTGTCTCAACATGAGCACAAACTGTGCTCCGGTGTCACACAAACGTTGTGTCCTGTTTGGGGACGTAGGGACACACACGACAGGCACCATCCATACAGCCCAGGATTGTTCACACTCCCTGTGCTTCAGGTATGTACGTGAATGTTCTCAGTGTCTTACCGACCCACAGACACACAATTCAACTGCACCCTGAATGCACACGTCCTTTGTCCTTCCAAGCATTCACTTCTCTGGCACTAACTTAAAGGAACAAACACAGCAATACGTCTTACGACACCCCACATTTACCCCTCATTGAGTTCTGGGAAGAACAACATATTTCTTTTTTCTCTCAAACACCCTCGGATGACGCAATCAACTTCTTGAGCCTCTGCCAGGAACATAACATGTAATTCAATTCTGGAGGCACACGGCTTGAAAATGGTGTATCTGCTCAGAAACACACGCTGCACTTGCTCGCTTCTTGTGCTGCTCAGGGGACAGGCGGCAGACTCTCTCTTTGAGCCTAGGGCTGCGCAAGAAAGCTTCAGAGGGCTGCTCGTCTTACACATGATTCAATGCTCAGAGGAACAAAGAGAGGCAGGACTAGTAATAGTGGTGTGGTGCTGGCGCCAAGAGAGAGAGCGGACAGCCTACCATATTCCCCAGTCCTGCGATGGTTTTTGTATGCACTCCTGCCACCCACGATTTACACGGAACTGGGGGGTTAAGTTCTGGCATAATTCTAAAACGGATAACTTTTGTACGTTATAGCTCTTGATTGCGCTACAAATGTGCTCATATACCGCCATAATCTTATTTATAGCCCCAACTTCAATGGGAACAAGTATGTTAAGTTGGCGCATGAGTATAATTTAAGGTAGCGCGTGCATGGTAATGCGCACTATTTTAAAAAATAACAATTACGCAGTGTAAGCGTAACAAGACTGTAGTTAGGCGGTGCTGCTTCTGGAATAAATGGAAGTTACGTATCGGACCAAGACCTAATAATAAGGACGCTAATGAAAAAAATGGAAAAGTTAACTAATGGCAAGCGGCGAAAAATTACCCGGCAATAGGCGGAGTTTCACCACGCATATGGATTACTAGATGTCTTGGAGAGACAGCGCATGCACGCTGCCTAGGCGAGACCTATAAAGGAAGCACATATTACCAACCGACTATCAATTTAACTCTAACCTCAGGTTCAGCAGTAGCGTGCTACTCGCCCCAAAGCACTTCAATGCCTTGTCAGGTGTTGTAAGCACTACATAAATACAATTTACAATTACAATTGCATAATTCAGAAAACCTTGCTGCATAATTTGGTCCTCCACGCCACGTAATTTTAGTAGCCCCTGCAGTGGCAAACATCTGCAGAGTCTTTGTGCAATCTATGCTGCAATAATCTAAATTAAACTTGAACTGTGTCACTTCCTTTTATTTGTGACTGGCTTAACAGGAGTACCATTTCAGACACATGCAATCACAAAAGTCAGCTTGGCCTCTATTTCTTCTGAAATGCCAGTAGCAATGTCAGTATAAGGTCATTAATTGATTGAATCATTTTTATTAGAACATTAACATAGTACATAAGCAATTTGAATATAAATCACAAAATATATGAAAATACATTATATTGCATATTTCTTTCCATATTGATTATCCCCAAACTCCCTATATCAACACACTTATACACACATAGCTATTTATACTACAATTTTAACCCCTTCGATGCTCATGACGGAGCGGCTCCGTAATGAGCATCGGTTGGGCTGTCCTTATGACATAACCGCTCCATCATGAGCACAGCCCCTGGGGGAAGCGCTGGCGCTCCCCCCGGGGCATCGATTTTGGCACCACTTGGGTGGGTGGCAGCGGAAGAGATTCCGCTGCCACCCCCGAGCCCCCCCACGCTTCCCCATGACATCAGCGCGCACAGCACGCGCCAACGTCATCAGGAAGCGCTGGACACGCTGGAAATCATTTCTTTCCAGCGCGTCCAGCAAGGAGGTACGTGTTTTCCCTTCGGTGGGGCCAATTTAGGATGCCTTGAGGCATCGGGGGAGAGGAAAGAGTATTTCCTCTCCCCTGATGTCTCAATGCAGGGCATTCCTGCTTCACGATCGCGCACAGCGTCGCGATCGTGGAGCAGGCATGCCCCACTAGACACCAGGGATATTGTTTTTTTTAAAAGGAAGCGACCCCTTGGGCAAGGGTCGCTTCCTAGGGGGGACAAATTTAACTCAGACTTTTCTGCCCCCCATGGGGACAGATCGGTCATTTTTTCGGCCATTTCTGGACCCAGGGGGGGCAGAAAAGCCCACTAGACCCTGGGATTAATTGTGCAATTGTAAGGGAAGCGACCCCTTGGGCAAGGGTCGCTTCCCGGGGGCAATTTTGTTTGTTTGGATATTCTGCCTCCCCTGGGGGCAGATCGCCTCGTTTTTTTGGCCTGAAATCCCCACTAGACACCAGGGCATTTTGTAAAATATGATGGAAGTGACCCCTTGGGCAAGGGTCACTTCCAGGGGCCATTTTATTTTGTAATGGGAATTCTGCCCCCCCCCCCTGGGGGCAGATCGGCCTGTTTTTTGAAACCCCCACTAGACACCAGGGAATTATTTTAAATAAAAATGGAAGCGGCCCCTTGGGCAAGGGTCGCTTCCAGGGGGCAATTTTTTTTTAATGTCTATTCTGCCCCCCCTCAGCAACTCCTCCACCCTGATAGACAACCTCGCCAACCTCGGACTGAAACAGCTCGTCACGACGCCAACCCACATCGCCGGCCACATGCTCGACGCCATCTTCTCCTCAAGCCCCCACGACTCCTTCAGCCACATCTCCGAACCCACCTGGACCAACCACCACAGCATCCACTTCACCTTCCGAAACCCGTCACACATCACCGCACCCTACAGATCCCCCATCGCTGCTGGGGCAAAAACAACTACAGACAAACCTCGCACTCAACCCACCGACCAACCCCTCCAACCCCGACGATGGTGCGCACACCCTCAGACGATGGATGAACGACTGCGCCAACACCTTAGCACTGCTGAAAAAACAAACCCTCAAAGACACCAGCAAAAGAGCCAACTGGTTCACCCCGGAACTCCTAGTGTCAAAGTGCACCTTCCGGAAGTTGGAGAACATATGGCACAGCGAGAAGTCGCCGGGCAGTCGCGCAGCCCACAAAGACGCCATCCACAACCACCACCACCTCATCAGGACCGCCAAGAGGACCTCCTTCAAAGACCGCCTCGACAACAACGCACACAACAGCAAGGAGCTCTTCAACGTCGTAAAGGAACTCTCCAACCCCAGCTCCAACGACATCCCACTGTCTCAAGCCCTGTGCGACTCCCTTGCCACCTTCTTCCACCGCAAGATCGCCGACATCCACGACAGCTTCAACCCCCGGACGACCCTAACAGGCCCCAACACGCCGGACCCACCACACCCCACCGACCACGACCCCCTGACAAACTGGGCCAACGTGAGCATCGAAGACACAATAAAGACCATGGGCACAATCCACTCCGGCTCATCGTCTGACCCTTTTCCTCACCACATCTTCAACAAAGCCGGCAGCTCCATTGCCCCCCACCTGCACAACATCATCAACCTCTCCTTCGAGACCGCGACCTTCCCTGAGAGCTGGAAACACGCCGAGATCAACGCCTTGCTGGAGAAACCCAAGGCAGACCCGAGCGAACTCAGAAACTTTCGGCCCATCTCCCTGCTTCCGTTCCCAGCTAAGGTCATCGAGAAGATAGTCAACATCCAGCTCACCTACTACCTCGAAGACAACAGCATCCTGGACCCCTCCCAGTTAGGATTCCGCAGCAACCACAGCACCGAGACTGCCCTCATCGCTGCCACAGACGACATCAGGATCCTACTTTACAACGGCAAGACGGTGGCCCTCATTCTTCTGGACCTCTCCGCCGCCTTCGACACCATCTGCCACTGCACACTACGCACACAACTCCACGACGCAGGGATCCTAGACAAGGCCCTGGACTGGACCTCCTCCTTCCTCTCCGGCAGAACCCAGAGAGTCTGCCTCCCCCCGTTCCGATCCGAAGCCTCCAAGATCATCTTCGGCGTCCCGCAGGGATCCTCCCTCAGCCCGACGCTGTTCAACTTCTACATGGTGCCTCTCGCACGCATCGCCCGACATCACAACCTCAACATAATCTCCTACGCCGACGACACACGACTGATACTCTCCCTCACCAAGGACCCCCTCACCGCCAAATCCAACCTCCACCAGGGAATGAAGGCCGTCACCGACTGGATGGAGGATAGCCGCCTTAAGCTGAACACAGACAAGACGGAGATCCTCATCCTCGGGCCCAACCCCTCAGTATGGGACGACTCCTGGTGGCCCGCATCGTTGGGGACACCCCCCGCACCTATCAACCACGTACGCAACCTGGGAGTCATCCTTGACGCGAAACTCACCATGACCAAACAAATCAACGCTGTCTCCTCCACCTGCTTCAACACCCTCCGCATGCTCCGCAAGATCTACAGATGGATCCCGACAGACACAAGGAAAACAGTCACCCAGGCCCTAGTCAGCAGCGGACTCGACTACGGAAATGCCCTCTACACCGGAGCCCCGACCAAGCTCATCAACAGACTGCAAAGAATCCAGAATGCACCTGCACGCCTGATCCTCGACGTCCCGCATGCGACCACATCACCCCCCACCTGAGGAACCTGCATTGGCTCCCCGTCGACAAAAGAATCTCCTTCAAGCTCCTGATCCACACACACAAGGCACTCCACAAGACCGGCCCAGCCTATCAACTGTCGACTCTCCTTCTATGTACCCAACAGGAAACTCTGCTCCGCAGACCTCTCCCTGGCTACCGTCCCACGCATCCGTAGAACCACAGCCGGAGGCAGATCCTTCAACCACCGTGCCGCCAAGACCTGGAACACCCTCCCCCTAAACCTACGACAAACCGAAGACCTTCTAACCTTCAGGAGATGACTCAAGACCTGGTTGTTCGACCAGTAGCAACAGCACCACCCCACTCCCCACCCTCAGCGCCTTGAAACTCTTGCGGGTAAGTAGTGCGCTTTACAAATTATTTGATTGATTGATTGATCAGCATTTTTATTGGGCCTTCAGCCCCTACGGGGGGCAGAAAACCCCACTAGACACCAGGGACTCATTCATAAAAATGAAATGGGAGTGACCCCTTGGGCAACGGTCGCTGCTAGGGGGCATATTGTTTTTGTATGCGTATTCTGCCCCCCGGGGACAGATTAGCCTTTTTTTTGCCTTTCGGCCCGGGGGGGGGGGGGGGCTGAAAACCCCACTAGACACCAGGGACTTCTTTTAAATTAAAATGGAAGCAACCCCTTGGCCAAGGGTCACTTCCAGGGGGGAGATAGGTGGCAGATCAGCCTATTTTTGTGCCCTTTCTGTCCCCAGGAGGGGAAGAAAACCCCACTAGGCACCAGGGATTTTCTTTTGTGAGTAATGGAAGTGACGTGGTTGCTTCCTGGGGAAAGATCTGCCCCTTTTTTGGCCTTTCTGCACTAGGCGGGAGGGGGGAGGCAGAAAACCCTACTAGGCACTAGGGATTTATGACTTTTGCAAGGGGGCAAATTTCTGTCTGCTGTTTTCTGCCCCACCTGAGAGGCAGATTGGCCTGGCAGACAACCTGAGTGACCATTTGGGTAGTAACATAGTGTGTTATAATGTAAATTGTTTTATTTTTTGTGAATTGCAATTGTAATGCTTTATTTTTTCTTTTATGTTCTAGGTGAAGGCTTTTGCTCTTTAGACTGTTCCAGGTTGCGGTTTCGTTACTGGTGGTTCTGCTGTTTGTGTAGTTGCATGTGTTTGGCAAGAGACATTTTTTTTGTACAATGTAAATGAGTTTCATTTCTCTGCATGAATTTGTTTTTTGCAAATGGTGTAATAATAGCAGCATGTTTGTCTTGTGGTTTTTGAGTGTCAAAAACTTTTTGCACTTGTGCTCGATGTGTATTTTGTTGTCTTGTGAGTAGTTTGTTTTGTTTTTTTCTTTCTAGTGGGACATCATTGGTTTTTGCTGTGTCTCTGCAGAGTAGGTGCTGGTGAGTGTAGCTGTCTCTTGTAAGTGAATTGTATAGTTTTTGAGTATATAGATCTTTGTGATATAGGCGCACATTTTTTTACTTACTTGTTTTGCACAGTGTTGGTTGTTGTTGACTTGTTTGTGCAGTCTCCTTTCTTAGTAAGGATAATGGCTAGCCGCAGGATTACTGCTCAGCAGGTTGTTGGTCTGCTTTTTGTGTCTTCCTCTGACCATGGTTCAGAGACTGACTCTGCATCTGAGGCAGAGGAGGCAGGGGACGATTCTGGCAGTGAGTTTTCTCTCATATGGAATCATCGGATGATGAAGATACTCTTAGTGCGGATGAAGTGCCTGTGTTAGAGGAGGAGATTGATGTGCCGATAGTGCGGCAAGAGGCATCTGGGCTGCAGCCTGGGGCTGCAAGGCTTCCCATTGGTGTAGTGCGGCAAAAGGCATCTGGGCTGCAGCCTGCGGCTGCAAGGCTTCCCATTGGTGTAGTGCGGCAAGAGGCATCTGGGGCTGCAAGGCTTCCTATTGGTGTAGTGCGACAAGAGGCATCTGGGCTGCAGGCTGAGGCTGCAAGGCTTCCCTTTGAAAGTGATGACCTCTGGGTTGCCCCTGGCATGGTGCACCCAGCATTGCCACACTTTACTTGTGTTCCAGGGTGTAGAGTGAATACTGAAAACATTTTGCCGATAAATCTTTTTCAGTTGTTTATAGACGATGTGTTTTTGGCAGAGATTGTTGAGCAGACTAATTTGTATGCCAAACAGTTTTTGAGGGACAACCGTGCCAGTCTTAAGCCCCACTCTAGAGCTACCCGGTGGACTCCCACAAATCTGGAAGAGATGAAGAAGTTCTTGGGTTTAACTTTTTTGATGGGCTTGTTAAGGAAGCCATCAATGTCTTCATATTGGTCTACTAGTCCCTTGATGGCAACTGCTATTTTTCTGGCAGTCATGAGTCGTGATAGTTATTTGCTTCTGCTTCGGATGATGCATTTTGTCGATAATGGTTTAGCGTTGCCACGAGATCACCCTGAGTGTGACCGTCTTTTTAAGATTCGGCCTGTCATTGATCACTTTGTTGATGGATTTTCTGAGATCTATGCTCCTGGGAAAGAAATTGCAGTGTATGAGTCTTTGGTGTTGTTCAAGGGCCGCTTGGTTTTTAGGCAATACATTCCTAGTAAGAGGGCATGCTATGGAATTAAGCTGTATATGCTGTGTGACAGTAGGACTGGATATGTTTCTAATTTCAGGGTGTACACCAGTAGGGAATCCAGGATTAACCCCCCTAGTTGTCCGTCCACTTTTGGAGTGACTGAGAAAATTGTTTGGGAACTTGGTAGAGGATTTTTTAACAAAGGCCACCATTTATATGTAGATAACTTCTACACTGGTGTGCAGTTGTTTAGGGAATTGGCCAAAGTGGACACTGTTGCTTGTGGCACAATCCGCTCTAACCGTAAAGGTTTCCCAAAAGAACTTGCTTGTCAAAAGCTTGTGCGGGGACAGTGCAGTGCGTTGCGTTTCGAGGAGCTTCTAGCTGTGAAGTTTTCAGACAGGAGAGATGTCTACATGCTGACTACCATCCATGATGAAAGCACTGCACCTGTGACTGTTTGGGGTCAGGTTGCTGAAGCGCGCAAACCTGTGTGCATTTTAGACTATAATAGGCACATGGGTGGTGTTGACAGAGTAGATCAGAGGTTGGAACCTTACGCTGCTCTTCGTAAGGCTTACATTTGGTACAAGAAGTTGGCTATCCATCTTTTCCACTTGGCAACATTTAATGCTTTTGTTGTGATCCAGGATTCTTGTCCTGAGTCAAAGATGACTTTTGCTAAGTTTCAGAAGTCTGTAATAGCCAGCCTTGTTTTAGTGGAACAGGCAAGTGTTCCTAGAGTTGGAGTGGTGGAGGATGTTGCTAGATTGAAAGATCGTCACTTTCCTGATCACATTCCTCCCACACCCTCAAAAGACTTTCCCAGTAGGAGATGTAGAGTCTGTTGGCGAAGAGGTACGTGGAAGGAGACTCATATCTACTGCCCCGAGTGTCCTTCTAACCCTGGGCTGTGTGTGCCTGCTTGTTTTAGAATGTACCACACGCAAAATAATTTTTGGGAGCATCCATGAGTGGTAAAGTGAACTGCCTGGCCTCTATTGCTTAATATTTTTGGTTCAGTTTCAAGGTTGGCATTTGTGTAGTGTATTTAGTTTCAGTTTTTGTGTTAGTAGATTTGTATCTATTTGCAATTTGTTTGTGTTTACTTATTTATATAAAAAAAAATCCTAAATGTGATGGCGGTGTGCGTGGAGTGGCGCTTGTCTGGCGGTGTGCGTGGTCTGGTGCTTGGCTGGCGGTCTGTTTGGATTGGCGCTTGGCTGGCAGTGTGTTTGTACTGGCGCTTGGCTGGCGGTGTGTTTGTACTGGTGCTTGGCTGATGGTGTGCGTGGACTGGCGCATGGCTGACGGTGTGGTGTGCATGGACTGGCCCTTGGCTGGCGGTGTGAATAGACTGGTGCTTAGCTGGTGGTGTGCATGGACTGGCGCTTGGCTGGTGGTGTGTTTGTACTGGCGCTTGGCTGGCGGTGTGGTGTGCATGGACTGTCGCTAGCTGGCGGTGTGCGTGGGCTGGCGCATGGCTGACGGTGTGGTGTGCGTGGACTGGCACTTAGCTGGCGTTGTGCATGGACTGGCGCTTGGCTGACGGTGTGGTGTGTGTGGACTGGCGCTTGGCTGGCGGTGTGTGAGTAGTGACTAGCTGCTGGTCACTACACACACTGCTAGCCAAACACCACTCAACGTAATCCGTGAGCTGGTGTGGTTCCTGTGTCAGGAATGTGGGCGTGTGAAAGTGATGGGCCCTTGAATGGTGCTGTCTGCTGGTGTGAGTGTTGTAATGTGCTGGGCCCGCGGCTGGCGTTGTGAATGGTTTTGTATGTGTCACACGTGTGAAAGGTGTATGAATTGCCTGTAAAGAGGTTGGTGCCTTTTCGTGGCTTTACAGCTCACGAGCTGTGAGTCAATGGTTCAGTTTCTCGTCCTTTCAATTATCAGTGCATTTAATTTTTGTGAAATCTCTGGTTAATACAACTGTATATACTGAACCATCACTCACCCTCGTGCCAAATCCAACCAGTATGTATATGTGCTTGAGGAATTGGTGGTTGTGCATAAAAATGTGTCTTTTCTGTTTTTGTCAAGCAGGGTATACCTTGTCCTTTTTTGTGAATGTTGTAATGTGTTGGGTTTGTGCCAGGTGGTGTAAATGGTCTTGTGTGTATTATGTATGAAAGGTGTGTGAATGGCCTGTAAAGCGGTTGGTGCCTTGAAGTGGCTTTACAGCTCACAGCTACGAGTCACTGGTTCAGTTTTTTGTCCATTCAATGATTTACAGTGCATTTCATTTTTGTGAAATCTCTTGTTAACACATTTTTATATACTGAACCATCACTCGCCCTCGTGCCAAATCCAACCGGTATGTGTGTGTGCATGAGGAATAGATGGCTGTGCAGTAATCTTTGTCTGTTTTTGTCTATCTGCCAAGCTGTACATTTCAATAAGAATAAACTAACTACTGTAGTTTTTGTCGTAAACTAAACAGCCTTGGGAGTGCATGGTGCTGTCTCTCTTGTAGATCCCAAAAAGTTACATTTTCCTTGCATTATTGTGCCCAAATTATCACACAGCGAAAAGAAATAACAAATTTCTAACCCCCCCAGCATTTCTACAAGTATCACAATAGAAATGGTACTTCACTTGTATGGGTGGGCCAAGTACCTGCGGCAGGGAAGGGCCACAAATCTATTGATGCAACATCAAAATTACCTATCACAAACCAACCTGGTTTTGCATGGGGGTCCCATGGGTTTTTGGCCCGGGGCTCGGCAGCCATCTAGGGAAAACTACCAAACCCACACATTTTTGAAAACTAGACACCCGGGGGCTTCCAGGGACGTATGGCTTGTGTGGATCCCCCAATGTTTCCTTACCCAGAATCCCATGCAAACCTCAATTTTAGCTGAAAAAATCACTTTTTTCACACATTTTTATGTGGGAAAGTTGTGGCATCACCGGGCTCACACAAATTTCCCACCACCCAGCATTCCCCCACATCTCCCGATAAACATGGTGCCTCACTTGTGTGGGAGGCCAAAGTACCCGCGACAGGCAAGGGCTCGCAGCAGTGTGGGCAGGGACAGAGAAATCTTCTCCCACTCAGTGGGAGCATTTTTAAAGCTTTCGCAGAGTAAGAGCAGACATGCCTTCCCTGATTGTGTTCCTACAGGCAGGGAGGGCATGTTCGCTCCCACCCAGTGGGAAATTTAAAATGCTTCTACCTTGTGGGAGCAAATATATGTTTCCCTACTTGCACCAATGCAGGCAGGGAAACTACTGTGTGGGGAAGAGGCTCGGAGAGCAGGAAATATGGCCTCCCTCCTCTATTTTGCAGAAATCAGTCCGGGGATGTGGTCCCTGGAGCTGTGTGCCGCCTCCCTTTTTTTAAGTGTTGTCTCGGAGGATGGGGTCCTCGGGGTCCTATTTGGCTCCGGAAGGGGACCCCACTCACACACCCATCCCAAGTGGTGGACCAGGACTCCTGCAGGATCACGGCAACTGATTTACAACACATTACAAAAAGCACACATTCGAGACCATGATCTAGCTTCCTGTCAATATTGGTGTAATTCCGTTGAGCAGTTTTTGATGTAGTAGTAAGGGTCTATGGAAAATGCATGAGGATTTCCCATTTTGGGACTCCTCCTCTTGTCTCACCTTCGCTTGATGGATCACCCCGAACCTTTCAATGCACAAACAAGGCAAGAAAGGGAAACTTTTTGGAAAGTTTTGTGGGGTTTTGTTAAATATCGCCAAATAAATTAGTAAAACAAAAAAGGCATTTCCTATGGAAATGCTGTCTTAGCTAGAACTACCCAAAGCAACTGCCACTGGGTAATAAATATATATATATATTCAGTTGAGTACCACAAACAAAGCGGAAAAAAAGAAAAGGGGCATGGAATGAAACCCGGACCCCGAATCCTTGGTTTTGGATTTCCCCTGGACCCCCGCCACTGCATAAAAGCATTGTTTTTTTTAATTCACAGCGATTTTTGTGAAATATTTGTGGATATCATGTGAATTAAAAAAAGAAGAATCAAGCAATGACTCTTGTTTTATTTGTAGCCCCGGAAGTTGCCTGGTCTGGGGGCATGCGAGGATTATTAAAAAAACAGAGGGGGCGGACGATCCCCCTCCAAGGGCTTAATAATGCCCAGCAGACCACCACCTCCCCAGAACTAATTATATTCGGAAGCAGAGGGCCTGGGCCAACCACCCCAGGCCTGTCAAATCACAATTCTGGGGCTACATGTCAAATGCTTGGGGTAACTTGCAGGCGTGGGTACCATCACCTTACAGGGGCTAACTTAAAAATGGAGTGGGCTGCATGGACTCCCCATGCCCAGAGACCACCACCTTCCCAGGGCTTTCTTCTTTCCTAAAAAAGGAGGGGGGCCAAATAGCCCCCTCCAAGGGTGGTCTTGGCCCCCGGGACCACCACCTCCCTGGGGTAGGCCTGTAAAAGTGAAAGGAGGAGGGCCCCTCCTGGAGCCAATATGGCCTTGTGGACTGCCAAAGCCTCAGGGCCGGCTCCTGCTATGTCCCGGGGTGCCCACCCCAGGGACATAGCTCTTTGCTATGACTAGGCTGGAGCTGTGACAGCTCAAGCCAATTCAGAGCACACACTCCACTTCCAGAGAGCGGGATCTGACAAGATGTTCTCGCTTGCTGGAAGCGGAAGTTTCATTTGTTTCCCTGCCCTCTGTGAAGTGGGCAGGGAAACAGATGAAACTATTGCTCTCAAAGCTGCATATTTAGCAGCTACCTGTCTTTTAGAGCAATGCCGCAGGAGGTGGGGAGCCGGCATGGAGCACGGGGGCTCCCCCGTGGTCGCAGGGGAAAAGTGCAGAAAGAGGCAAATTAAAGGAAAGAAACAAGCAGAAAGAGGCAGAACAAAGGTCAGCAATGAACAGAAAGAGGCAAGATAAAGGTGAGAAATGAGCAGTAAGAGGCAGAAAAAAGGTCGGAAACAAGCAGAAAGAGGCAAAATAAAGGTGAGTAACGAGCAGAAAGAGGCAAAAAAGGTGAGAAATGAGCAGTAAGAGGCTGGATTTAGGTCAGAAACTAGCAGAAAGAGGTAAAATAAAGGTAAGAAATGACCAGGAAGAGGCTAAACAAAAGGAGAGAAACAACCAGAGAGAGGATGAATAAATTTAAGAAACGGCCAGAAAGAGGGAAAATAGATATCAGAAGCGAGCAGAAAGAGGCAGAATAAAGGCCAGCAATGCGCAGAAAGAGGCAAGATAAAGGTGAGAAACAAGCAGAAAGAGGCTGATTAAAGGTCAGGAAGAGGCAAAATAAAGGTGAGAAGCGAGCAGAAAAAGGCTGAATAAAGGTGAGAAAGAAGCAGCAAGAGGCAGAATAATGTTCAGAAACGAGCAGAAAGAGGCAAAATAAATGTGAGAAACTAGCAGAAAGAAGCAGACTAAAGGTTCAAAATGAGCAGAAAGAGGCAGAATAGATGTCAGAAAAAAGCGGCAAGAGGCAAAATAGAGATCATCAATGAGCAAAAAGAGGCAAAATAAAGGTAAGAAACCAGCTGAAAGAGGCAAAATAAAGGTCAGTAAAGAGCAGAAAGAGGTAAGATAAAGGTCAGAAATGAGCAGAAAGAGGCAAAATAGAGGTTAGAAATTAGCAGAAAGAGACAGAGTAAAGTTCAGAACCGAGTAGAAAGAGGCAAAATAAGGGTCAGAAATGAGCAGGCAGAGGCAGAATAAAGGTAAAAAACGATCATAAAGAGGCAAAATAGAGGTCAAATGAGCAGAAAGAGGCAAATTCAAGGTCTGAAGTGAGGAGATTCACATGCCCACTCACAGACCCACTTAGAGATGCATGCACCCACTCACAGACCCACTCAGACACTCATGCGCCCACTCATACATCCAATGAGACAATTATTTAGCCACTCCTTGACCCATACAGACACTCACACCCCCATTGAGACACTCATACACTCACTCACAGACTCACTTTCAAAGGTTACAGTTTACAGTTAGGAAACAAAATGTAAAAATCCTTATAAATCCACTTAAAAAAACTAAGGTTACAGGGACGTTCTACTTAGGAAACAACATTAAATACTTACCAATTCACTCAAAAAAACAAAGCTTAAAAGGACATTGCAATTAGGAAAGAGAAGAAAATAATCCTTAGAAACTTATTGAAAAAGTAAAAGTTACTTGGATGTTATAATTAGGCTCAGATTTCACTTGTACAAAACCATAGAAATTCAGCAGTTATAGTTACCTGAGCTAACTATAATTTATACCCTGCAATGTGTTGCTTATTACCTTACATAATACATCACTCATGACATGGTCAGTGACATCATTGATGATGTCTTAAATGACATCACTGATTAAATCATCCACAGAACCACTCAAACACCCACTTAAACTCCTATGCAACCGTTCATACACCCGCTCCCACTCTCAAACAACCAATCACATACCCATTCACAGATCCATACAAGTAATCACACACCCACTCACTGATTCATAGAGCCACTCACATATCCACTCACTCATACAGCCACGCACATAATGACTAACTCACATAGACAGCCACTCATGTACCCACTCACTCACCAATACAGCAACTCACACACTGAGTCAGTCAACCATACTGCTGCTCACACACCTACTCACTCGTCCATTCAGTCACTCATACAGCCACTCACTCACTCACCCACTCACTCACACACCCACTCACTCATATAGATACTATCAAATGTACTCACTCATCTGTACAGTCACTGACACAAGCACACACTCACCCCTACAGTTGAATTGAATTGAAACAGCATTTATAAAGCGCGTGGTTACCCGGAGGCATTCCAGCGCTACGGGCAGAACTGGCTGAGGCTGCAACAAGATCATTTGGGGACGTTTTTAGCAACCTGCGGAAAGTCATGTAATCAGGTTCCTTGTGTATCTGGAGCGGGAGGGAGTTCCAAAGTTTTGCGGCAGTGTAGGAAAAAAGTCATCCGCCACTTCTGGCCCTCTTAATTCTGGGAACGAATGCCAGGTGAAGGTCATTCAAGCGTAGTCACCTGTTGGCTTGGTAGGGCTGGACCAAAGAAGAAATTATGGCTGGTCCTTTCCCTCCAATCAGCCTGTGGGTGATGCACAGGGCTTTAAAATGGACTCTTTCCAGAACTGGGAGCCAAGGCCGGCTTTGCTCATTGGCGGCTCCGAATCCCTGTGAGGGTCCTAGCAGCACAGTTTTGCATAGTTTGAAGTTTGGCCAGGACAGAACAAGGGGCACCGAGATACGATGCGTTTCCATAATCCTGGAGGGATAAGATGAGCGCTTGGACCACGAGCTTTCTTGCTAAAGCTGGTAGCAAGGGGATGACTTTCCACAGCATTCTTAGTATACCAAAGCAGGAGGCCACCACCCTTCTGGCTTGGGATTTAAAACAGAGTTCAGAATCCAGCCAGAAGCCGAGGCTCTTTATCTCTAATTTAGGAGCGGGGCAGGACCCATGCATGCTGGCCAGGTGAGGACAGCCTCGGAAAGAGATGGATTACCAAGAATCATGAGCTCGGTCTTGTCCCCGTTCAGTTTTAGGTGGGACAGTCACTCTCATATTCTCTCACTCCCCTATACTGTCACACAAAAAGCCACTCAATCACCTATACACCACACACATGCACTCACTCACCCACACAGCCACACAGGCACACACACACTCACTCACTTACCAATGCAGACTCTCGTTGACCCATACAACAACTCACTAATCCATATAACAACTCCGACATCTCCTCACACACAGTCGCTCTGCCACTCACATAATATGTGTTACAAATAGTATCACTCAACAGTATTACACATACTATGCTTATTTAACTTTTATTGTATCTTAGTATATATCTTCAACACAGAAACTTTTAGAAAACACTCACAATCACTGTATGATATACTCAGTGATGTAATTTTAGATGTCATCAGTCATGTCACTGACCATGTCATTAGTGATGTAATATGTGAATTGTGAATAGTGGGGGCGTAAGTTATAGTTAGGTCAGGTAACTAAATGCTGAAATTCAATGGTTTTGTATGAGTGAAATCTGAGCCTAACTATAACGTCCCTGTAACCATTGTTTTTTTCCCATCACAGTCAGCACAGTGGGCGTATCAGCTTGCGAGAACGGTCTAGCGTAAACACTACCTTGTCATAAAAGAGACTCTGAGCACTCTAGGTTTGACTATTTCAAATAATTATTTTATTCCGTGTGCAACCATCGACAAGAAACTGACAAATGCGTTTTGGCCTCCTGCCTTTGTCAATGTCAGTGAACCTACTTGAACTCTCACCTTATAAATAAAAACACAATTCATTGGGCAATTAGATCAGCAAATAACAACAAAAGGGACTTCATTCTTAAGAGCCCTTAATGTGATTGCAAATGCGATGGCCATTTTATAATGTGCCAAATTGTTATTTACATATATGATGCACACACTTCTAAGCTTTCTATCTAACAATCCATGTCCTTTCCCTTATTATTCCAATAATTATATTCTTAAAGATGATTAACAAATGATCAATTCATATAACGAATCACAGCAGCTTGATATCAATAAAACCATAAATACTCTATTTGTCTCAATCAATAGCTGTTCTCTTAGCTGTGAGTGTTATGAAATGAATCATACCCTGAATGGGCCTACTCTTATTCGCACCTCTAGTCGCCACCATTGCAAAAAAATATATAAGATTCTATTAAATTAAGAAAGGTATGCATATATATATATTCACTGAAAAAAACATAGGTTTCAGGGGCGTTATAGTTAGCTGGACATTTCCCTCGTACAAAACCCTAGAAATTCCCCTGTTATAGTTAGTTCAGCTAACTATAACTCGCGCCCCCGCAATGCACTGCTGATGACGTCACATATTACATCACTCATGACATGGTCAGTGACATCACTGATGACATCACTGATGACATCTCAAATGACATCACTGATGACATCACTGATGACGTCATCCATGTGATAAATTAATGCATCTTCTCACACCCTAATATAACCTTTGATACACCGACTCAAAATTTCAAACGGCCATTTTGACAACCATAGATACTCCAATACCAATAACTACACACCCACTCATTGACTTTTAGGTCTACATACATGTCCACTCACTCACCTGTACAGTCACTCATACTTACAGTCACTCTGTGCATTTATACACCTATATAGACACTCACACACCACCAATCATCCATTGAGGTACTGACACATCTAGTCAGTCATGCAAATAAATAATCATAGTCCAATTTACTCACCTATACAGTTAAACACACTCAAGTTCACGTACTCATAAAAATACTAACAAATTCTGTGTCTTCCTGCAGAAAAACAAACAGCACATGATACAGATATCCTTGCACTATGGCACATACAGCCACTCCCAAAATCACACACTCTCACATATAGATAGTTATATACTCTTACACACATATACACTGCGTTTCACATATGTAGTTACTGACACATGTACAACTGAGATATACATTCAATCACTAACACACCCATACATACACTCACCCAACCATACAGTCCATCACAGATGCACTCTTAAAACCATGCACCCACTGAATCACCCACTCACACATCTAGTCACAGAGTCACACACACCCTACCCACACAAACACTCAGGCACCCATACAGATACTCAGACAACCAATCAATAACCCATATAGACACTCATATAGCTATTCACAAAACCATGCAGCCACTTATACACCAACACACAGACACATACAGACATTCACACAGTTTAGTCACTAGTCTGCAGTAAGATACATTTAATGACTCACTTATAGAGTCAGTTACACACCTAGAAAATCATCCATTCACACACTTGTACACCCACTTATTTTTCAACAGGCCTTTCCCTATATATATTAAACATATTAAAACTGTTCAGAAACACATACTCAATGGATGATGTCATCTGTGATGTCATCAGTGATGTCATTTGAGATGTCATCAGTGATGTCATCAGTGATGTCACTGACCATGTCATGAGTGATGTAATATGTGAATTCATCAGCAGTGCATTGCGGGGGCGCGAGTTATAGTTAGCTGAACTAACTATAACAGGTGAATTTCTAGGGTTTTGTACGAGGGAAATGTCCAGCTAACTATAACGCCCCTGAAACCTATGGTTTTTTCAATGATTTTCTAAAGTTTTTTAAATGCTAATTCCTAACTATAACGTGCCTGAAACCTATGGTTTTTCCAGTGAATTTCAAAGGTTTTTAAATGCCAATTCCTAACAATAACGTGCATGAAACCTATGGTTTTTTCAGTGAATTTCAAAGGTTTTTTAAATGCTAATTCCTATCTATAACTTATCTCTAAAGATATCATGAAAAGCATTCTTTTTTAAAAGTATGGTGCACATTAATTTTGTGGAAAAGCATCTTTGTGATTGGTTAAGAAAAAGCAGTTTCAACGTGGAGTACATATCATAGGATAAAATTTGCTCAGCTCAACCACACCTGCTACTTGCATTTGGAAGGCACTGTTGGAACTTAAAACAATCTTGAACTTTTAACCTGCACGTGTCGTTAAATGTTCAAGAAAATGGTGCAAAAAAATATTGTTACGTTTTAAAAAATTGATGAACTTTTAACCTGCACGTGTTGTAGAATGTTCTAGAAAGTGTGTTGATAGAATACGTTGCACTTCTGACTTCTCTGTGTTGTTGAATATTAAAAAATTGGTTCATATGGAAAATTAAAAAGAAACCAATAGAGAAGTTTTGAAACCTAAAAGAATCAAGGAACTATTGTAATTTATTCTTTACATGTATTTATGTGTGCAGCAACAAAATTATAGACACAACCGCACTAGGAAGAGGAAGAAGCAGGGAGTGGGGGGAGGCGGAGATGGGCAGAATGACACACATGCACAATTAAGTACAACACACATATAGACTAACAATGGCCAAAATGAAACACACCAACAAGGAGCACAAGTCACACAAACCACCAACATCACACCACTAAACGAGCATAGAAGTGAAAACCACGCTGCATTCATACAGGATGTGTACAAAGACCAGTCGTTGGTGTTGTGGGATGTCTGCGACCTTGGTCATCATGGATGAGATGCCCAGCATGTGGCACATGGTCGAGTTCACTGTGTGTTATGTTGCCACGCAGCTGCTCCTCCCTCCCATGAACCCCCACACTTTTGTACGGTGCGCTGTTGTATCTCGTGCACTCGTACAGCACACCATTGTAATGCCTATTTGCGCATGTCCTGCTACATTCCAACTACACCATCACAGTGCCGTTTGGAGGTAGAGCATGCCACTTTGCAACATCGACTGCTACGGCTCTTGTAGCAGGCCACACCAGAACACAGAGACACACTTACCGCACTTCCTGCACACAGACATGTCTGAGACACTCCGTTCCCCTTGCCGGATAGGCACACCCCTGCACTCACCTGTGAACCCCAGACCAGCACACGCCAGTTGTCCATGCAGGAGGATGTGTGTGTAGCTACACGTCCAGGCTCACTGCCAACGCTGAGGTGACAGCACACTGTGATGTTGCAGGGCTCGTGCCTATCATGCTAAGACAATGACCACAGGGACACACTTACTAAGATGTGGGTTTGGGGGCCATTGGCGGTCCTGGAGTTGTTGAGATTAGTCTTCTGGCCCTCATGGGTATCCCTGTATCATGCTCATTGACTCTATGGCACCTCTGGGTGTTCTGGTGTGGCTCTTGGTTGTGTTCCCTTTCATGGTGCAGGTAGTTGTCCTGCTTAACACCAGCAGAAAGCAGGTGTAAAATCCCTAGTGCTAACGTGTCTTATCGCCGGAATTTGTTTCGCATTGCAATTGGTGTGAACGTTGTGATGTGATTTTTTTCGTGTGCAGAACAATATACGAACTGAGCAGTGTATCTTGTCAAGATCCAGCACCTGACGCACTATTCCCAATCAATATAAATAGAATGAGATTTCTTAATAGATTTTGTGTGTACACTGTAAGTGCAGCCAATACCTCAGTGCAATTTAATACAGGATTTTTGTATTTAGAATAAATTGGAAAGGTGCACCTCGTGTCTTTTTGCACGAGAACGGCTAGTCTCCATTTCATTATCAGCACTTTAATGGAAGTAAAGTTGAGATAAATCTAACACACTATTCAGAAGTTGGTGCAAAGTGCAGATATCACCAGTATTCCAGTGATAAGTGCCCCAAAATGTAACACCATGGTGGACTCGATCAAATAACAGTAATAAGAACAAGAAAGAGTCACACAGCAGGTAAGAGAACAACCAAAAACATTATTAATTTTTTTTCAAACTTTATTTTTTATAATCATAAATATGTAAACGATAAACTATTTGCAAACTTAATTTTTTTATTAACATATATATGAACGATAACTAATAAACAAAATTTAACAACAATAATACAAAACAACAAGGTGGAACACTCCTGTGGAGACTATGGATGTCGACGACAGACCTGGAAAATCAGAAACATTGCTAAAAAAATCCAACATGGTATTCTCAACAAAATACCACAAGAAACAAATCACAGATATATAAAATGCATACAGCTAACAAAATTTTATAAGTTTAACTTACAAAAACTGTAAATGTTGCCGCTTTAAAATATTTACAGAATCTGAGGAGTTTTTTTTGCAGAAGGCACCACACCCACAACGTTTTTCTTCAGTGGTGAGGACATTTTTTACTTTTCCCAAGGGGCAAACAAAGACCAATGCCACCTTGATCATGCACAAGATTTTCAAAAGAGTTCTGTTACGAGGGGATCCTAAAAAAAAATACTCATGCGGCACGGCAAGTATGATGAAACACCTAAGGACCCTTCATCCGAACAATCTTGCACGAGAAGAGTGCAAACAGATGAGAATCACTCCTATTCTGTATCTGTAAAAAAGAATCACAAATAAATGTATGTTAATAACTTTCAAAATTATACTATTCCATTACTGTACAAGCACATTTTATATAAATACTGACTAAGAAACTATGTCCCTGAACCACAAGTGTGACGATGGTTAAAACACTACATGCATAGTGCATACTACTTTGAAGCAGTTCATGCCCTAAAGCCTACCTCACTAAAACTCTACATGCAAACTGACTAAATGATTACAGTACTATAAGGAGACACACTGGGTGAGTGACAGGGTGTTTGCTAGAAGAGTATGAATACTAACTAGAGAATTGAAGGTGTGAAACACAACTGTGTAGGTGATTAGAGGACTGCATCCATCCTGCATAGGCATTTAAAGCAGTCCATGTGCTAAGGCCTGGCTCACTGCATGACTACTTGGGTACTGACTGAATGATTAGAGTACAGCAAGGAGAGTGCCTAGGTGAATTTATAAGTATTAGGCTTTTTGCACAGGGAATGGATTAGTACTTGGTACTGAATAGGTCACTAGAGGAGTGCAAAGGCAGTGACAAGTGCTGGACTGTATGGATACTGACTAGGAAATTGAAAGTGTGAAAGACAAGTGTCTAGGTGGTTAGAAGACTGCATGCATAGTGCATAGGGGTTTGAAGCAGTCCATGTGCTAAGGCCTGGCTCAATGCATGAATACTTAGGCACTGAGTGAATGATTAGAGTACTGCAAAGATAGTATCTTGGTGAATTTATAAGTGTTTGGGTTTTAGCACAGTGAATGGATTAGTACATGGTGCTGAATGGGTCACTAGAGGACTGCAAAGGGAGTGACAGGCTGTTTCCTGGAAGTGTATGGATACTGACTAGGGAATTGAAGGTGTGAAAGACAATTGTGTAGGTGGTTAGAGGACTGCATGCATAGTGGATAGGGGTTTGAAGCAGTCCATATACTAAGGCCTGGGTCACTGGATCAGTACTTGGGTACTGACTGAATGATTAGAGTACTGCAAGGCGTGTGCCTGGGTGAATTCATAAGTGGTTGGGTTTTGGCGCAGTGAATGGATTAGTACATGATGCTGAATGGGTCACTAGAGGAGTGCAACGGGAGTGACAGGGTGTTTGCTGGAAGTGAATGGATACTGACTGGGGAATTGAAGGTGTGAAAGACAAGTGTGTAGGTGGTTAGAGGACTGCATGCATAGTGGATAGGGGTTTGAAGAAGTCCATGTGCTAAGACCTGGCTCAGTGCATGAATACTTAGGCAGTGACTGAATTATTAGAGTACTGGAAAGAGAGTGTCTTTGTGAATGTATTAGTGTTTGGGTTTTGGCACAGTGAATGGATTAGTACATGCTGTTGAATGGGTCTCTAGAGGACTGCAAAGGAAGTGACAGGGTGTTTCCTGGAAGTGTATGGATACTGACTAGGGAATTGAAGGTGTAAAAGACAAGTATATAGTATGTTAGAACACTACATGCATACTGCATAGACATTTGAAGCAATCTATTTGGTACTTAGAAACTGACTAAATAATCAGACTCCTTCTAGGACAGTGCTTAGGTAAAATTTTAACATTTTCAGTTCTGCCACAGTGAACAGAATAGTACATGGTACTGCACCTTAGTGTCAAACCCTGACTCATTTTATCGATGCATAAGCAAAGACTACCTTCTAATGCTACTAAAACTTGACAACGTGACAGGTTTTAAAAGAATTATCTGCTAAAAAATACACGATGTTACCAAATGCGTCTACATATTTCACGACTGCAATTTACTGTTAATGCCTGACTCATTTAATGAAAGCATAAGCCATAACTGTCTTCTAATGCTACTAAAACTTGACAACATGACATGTTTTAAAATAGTTATCTGTCAGCAAATACACGATGTTACCAAATGCTTCTCTCACAGTGGTTCCCATATGCACACAGACTCACAGTGAGATTCTAGACAACAACCACTATACCTAGGAGTTTACCAAAAATCATTCACTACTGTGAAAGTGGTAAGGGAACTGCACACAATCTACATATTTCAGGACTGCACTTTTGTGTCAAAGCCTGACTCATTTAATCAAAGCATAAGCAAAGACTGGCTTCTAATGCTACTAAAACTTGACAAAATGACCGGTTTTAAAACAGTTATCTGTCAGCAAATACACGATGTTACCAAATGCTTCTCTCACAATCCTTACCCAAATGCACACAGGCTCACAGTGTGATTTTAGACAAGCAACACTATCCTAGGAGTTTACCAAAACTCATTCACTAGTCTGGAAGAGTTAATGGTACTGCACACAATCTACATATTTAAGTACAGCACATCAGTGTCAAAGCATGACTCATTAAATCGATGCATAAGCAAAGACTGGATTCTAATGCTACTAAAACTTCACAACATGACAGGTTTTAAAACAGTTATCTGTCAGCAAATACATGATGTTACCAAATGCTTCTCTCACAGTGATCCCAAATACACACTAACTCACAGTGTGATTGTAGACAAGCACCACTATCCCTAGGAGTTTACCAAAACTCATTCACTACAGTGCAAGTGGTAAGGGAACTGCACACAGTCTACATATTTCACGACTGCAATTTACTGTTAATGCCTGACTCATTTAATGAAAGCATAAGCCATAACTGTCTTCTAATGCTACTAAAACTTGACAACATGACATGTTTTAAAATAGTTATCTGTCAGCAAATACACGATGTTACCAAATGCTTCTCTCACAGTGGTTCCCATATGCACACAGACTCACAGTGAGATTCTAGACAACAACCACTATACCTAGGAGTTTACCAAAAATCATTCACTACTGTGAAAGTGGTAAGGGAACTGCACACAATCTACATATTTCAGGACTGCACTTTTGTGTCAAAGCCTGACTCATTTAATCAAAGCATAAGCAAAGACTGGCTTCTAATGCTACTAACACTTGACAACATGACCAGTTTTAAAACAGTTATCTGTCAGCAAATACACAATGTTATCAAATGCTTCTCTCACAATCCTTACCCAAATGCACACAGACTCACAGTGTGATTTTAGACAATCAACACTATCCTAGGAGTTTACCAAAACTCATTCACTAGTCTAGAAGAGTTAATGGTACTGAACAGAATCTACATATTTAAGTACAGCACATCAGTGTCAAAGCATGACTCATTTAATCAACGCATAAGCAAAGACTGGATTCTAATGCTACTAAAACTTCACAACATGACAGGTTTTTAAAAAGTTATCTGTCAGTAAATACATGCTGTCACCAAATGCTTCTCTCACACTGATCCCAAATACACACTAACTCACACTGTGATTCTAGACAAGCACCACTATCCCTAGGAGTTTACCAAAACTAATTCACTACAGTGCAACTGGTAACGGAACTGCACACAATCTACATATTTCAGGACTGCATTTTTCTGTCAAAGCCTGACTCATTTAATCAAATCATAAGCCATAACTCTCTTCTAATGCTACTAAAACTTCACAACATTACAAGTTAAAACAGTTTTCTTTCAGCAAATACACGATGTTACCAAATGCAACTCTCACAGTGGTTCCCAAATGCACACAGACTCACTGTGTGATTCTAGACAAACAACACTATCCCTTGCACTATACCAAAACACATTTCTTAATCTAGATGTAGTACTACATTTTAGTATAGAAACATAAAATAACTCATTTCACAAATTCATAAACAATGACTGGTTTCTAATTCTACCAAAATATAAAAACAACACAGTTATCTGTCTGCAAACACATGAAAAACACAAATGCTTATCACAAAATGGTTTCTACATGCACACACACTGTCAATAAGATTGCAGAGAAAAAAAGTACTCCCTACACTTTAGCAGGAGAAATACATTAGTCTGATTAAAATCAAAATAGTCTACATACATCCCCTCACAATTTAATAACTCATCTTTCAAGTTCTTTTGTAGATTAAGAAATATATCAGTCACTCACCATATTTTCTTTTACAGAATCTCTGCATTCTGCACCTCTCAGCAAAAACAAAGAATGGAAAAGTTTCCCTTTCATTTTCCACACATATACATGTAAACATCAAATTACAATCCTTCACACATAAACTCAAAAGCAAACACACATTTCTATTGGTTCAACATTTCAACCCTTTCCAACTGAAATACATTTCAACCCTTCCCCCAATCTGCCTTCTGCCTGTTACCATAGAAACAGCTCATGGAACACTGCACTGAGCCCACAGGTCACAAGTTCAGCACACAATCTTACTAAACAAGACAGGAAGTGTGCTTGACTTTTCAACACAAGAGCTTATCATATATAATGTTCCTTACAATCTGTTTTTGTTAACCAATAAGAATCATACCTTTAAAAAACAGAAATATACACCCTACCTTTCAATATAGAAAGTAGTCTTACAACCAATGATTTCTTGTCTTTTTTCAAAAAACATTGCCGTGGATCTACGCACCCAACGCCTGATAATCCGTGCACCCAACGCGGTAGGATGCGCGCCCCCGTACGCGCATTTTGCCATTTTTTGTTTTTAAAAGGGGGCCCCAGGCAGCCCCTCTAGAGGGTCAGAGTATATCCACTCTGCCCCCTTTACATGTTTTACACACTTATTCCCCTTGCTTCTTCAGCCTCGCTTCTACCGAGGCAGAAAATGGCCGCCAACAGTTCCTGGTTTCGAATGTAGAGAGACACTCGACAGCCAATTAGCATTCAGCGTGCGATCGGGAGGGTGCGCGCTCGGTTCGGGGAGGGTGCACGTACAGTGCGTGTACGGTCGGCGGATCCTCCGCGGCCATAGATATTTATGTACTTTTAACTCTAATTTTCTCAGGAACTACTGAACGAATTCACACCATATATGCAAAAGGCACGAGTCTGAACTGAGGACTACCTCTTTGCCAAATTTGGTGTCATTCCGTTCAGCGGTTCGGGCTGTAGCTGCGACAACAGATCCTATGGGAAATTGCATGGGGAAAACACGTTTTGGGACCCCCCTTTTTTCTTGGCCCCGCTTGACGAATCACCGCGAAACTGACCATGTCATGAATTATGTAATATGTGACATCATCAGCAGTGCATGTTGGGGGCGCGAGTTATAGTTAGTTCAACTAACTATAACAGGGGAATTTCTATGGTTTTGTACGAGTGAAATGTCCAACTAACTATAACGTCCCTGAAACCTATGGTTTTTTCAGTGAATTTCTAAGGTTTTTTAAATGCTAATTTCTAACTATAACGGGCATGAAACCTATGTTTTTTTCAGTGAATTTCAATGGTTTTTTAAATGCTAATTTCTAACTATAATGTCCCTGAAACCTATGGTTTTTCAGTGATTTTCAAAAGTTTTTTAAATGCTAATTTTTAGGTATAATGGTCCTTTTACCTATGTTTTTTTACTGAATTTTTTAATTGTTAATTTGTCAATTTAATATGTATTATACAATATTATATGCTTTTCTGAAAATTGTAATTAAAAAAAAAAATTGACTGTAATATTGCATAATTATTTTGTTTTATTTTTTTATTTTAATCTAATTATGTAATATCCTTTGTCTTTTAAAATATATATATTTTTTAAACAAATATTGGAGTCACGCACCCATTGCGTTCACACCAGGGGGCCGTGCTGGGAACCACTCACCCCTCGCGTTCACACCAGGGGTCCATGCTGGGAACCGCACACCTCTCGCATTCACACCAGGGGGCCTCGCTGGGAGCTGCACACCTTTCATGTTCACACCAGGGGGCTGCACTGAGCACTGCGCTAGGGTCGCGAATCCAAATTTGACCAAAAAAAAACCTGGCCCCTACCATTAATTTACATGCGCACCGGGCACCTCATCCCCCGGGGCCTAGCCACTTCGTTGGGGACCGTGGGGGGAGCCCCAATGCCCCCACGGTTCTGCAGGCTCCCCGTGTCCTGTGGGAGATGGCATTGCTTTCCCACATGGGGAACTGCTGATATGCAGCTCCCCATGTGGAAAAGCAATCTGATTTGGATTTTGGAAGAGAGAGCAGGTTTCCCTGCTCTCTCTTCCAAAATCCAAATCGGAGTTTGCTATGGTAAAGCGGGAGACGTGCTCCCGCCCTACCATAGCAAACAGCAGTGTCTCGGGGGTGGGCACCCCGGGACAATGCAGGAGCCAGCCCAGGGGGGTGGTGGTCCCCAGGGCCATCGAAGGCTCGAGGAGGGGTGCTGTATGGCCCCCCTCCCAACTTTTGCAAAGCTCCGGGAGGTGGTAGTCCCCGGGACTTCGGGGTCCATAATGGACCCCCCCATTTACATAGTTCGTGCCGCGGGGAGGTGGTGGTCCCTGGGGCATGTGGGGGAGGCTCGAGCCCCCCCACACAGGTAATTTTATTTTAAAAAAGAGAGCCCTGGGGTGATGGTGGTCCCCAGGGCTGTGGGGGCCCCCACAGGCCCCCGCTATACATTTTTTAAATACCCCCGGGACCTGGCCCAACGAGGGCTTAAAAATTAACGAAGCGCGGAAACCCTCACTTTGTTTTTTAAATTTTTCATCCGGATTCGTGCACCTTGTGCGCATGCGGCAGTTTAAAAAAATAAATAAATAAATTTGGCCCAGGGGGTCCTTGTGGGACCCCCTGATCAGGCCTGGGGGTCAGGATGTTTCTACCCTGCCCACTTTTCTTCTTTCTCACATTTGTTTCCCTGTTCTCTTCTGACTCGGTTTTACCGAGTCACTAGATGGCTGCCAACACTTCCTGGTTTGGAGTGTTGACAGCCAATTAGAATAAAGCTCGTGGTCTGGAGGGTCCGCGGATCCACCACGCCTCTAATTATCAAAACATTTATTTTTTTATTTGCTCAGCAACTACTGAACGGTTTTTCACCATTTAAAAAAAAAAGGGCGCTTTCTGAACCAAGCACTACCTTTTTGCCAAATTTGTTGTAATTCCATTCAGCAGTTCGAGCTGTAGCCATGCCTAATATTTCCTATTGGAAATTCATTTTCTGACCTCTTTTCTTTCAATTTCTCAGGAACTACTGAACGGATTTACACCATTTTACAAAAAGGGCTCTTTCTGAATCAAGGGCTACCTTTTTGCCAAATTTGGATAGGAGCTGACCGGAGCAGGCCACAAGTTTTGAAAATTTCTTGAAGATTCGTCAACCGGCGCCAAAGTTATTGGGAAAAGAGAAAACGCTTTTCCTATGGAAACTAGGTCCTAACTATAACTATCTACTGGCGACCGCCAGTAGATTATATATATATACATGTGATCAAGGCCCGTGGGAAGGGCTGAAACGCGTCATGGCGACCTCTTGCACCAAATAAATCTTTGCACTTATCTGTGGTCCGTATCCGTTGTTTGACAGAAGAATAGTGCAATGCAAGCGGAGTGCTTCATCCAGCACGAGGAACGAAGAAATTACAGGCAGATTTACGAACCTGGGGCCCACTGGAAGGCAGAGGAAATACTATAATTGAAAATTGGGAGAACAATTATTGTTGGAATGACGGACCCCACCGAAGGGGAGTAATTGGTACTGCTGCTACAAGCATGCCATTCACTGGAGAAGGCATCCTGGGTAAAAATAAGTAGTAGTCCGTTTCTGGATTTCCAAGTCACCCACCCTATGACTAAGATGACGGAGGCATCGAAACGCATCAGGGACAATCACTTTCCAGTCTGCAAATGCTGTCTCTTGTGAAATAAAAGTTCGGATGAACTGTTCCTTGTGGAGTGCGTCTCTAAAGCTCGGGGGTCTTTGGAAAGGATGTTCTACACTGCAGCTCCGGCTGTGGGAGGTCGCACCGCCGCCTACATCAGTTGAAGGTCTGTGTGGCTGCAAAACGGCGTTGCAGCCTTCAACCAGCACGAGGAACGAAGAAATTACAGGCAGATTTACGAACCTGGGGCCCACTGGAGGGCAGAGGAAATACTATAATTGAAAATTGGGAGAATAATTATTGTTGGAATGACGGACCCCACCGAAGGGGAGTAATTGGGACTGCTGCTACCAGTATGCCATTCACTGGAGAAGGCATCCTGGGTAAAAATAAGTAGTAGTCCGTTTCTGGATTTTCAAGTCACCCACCCTATGACTAAGATGCCGGAGGCATCGAAACGCGTCAGGGACAATCACTTACCAGGCTGCAAATGCTGTCTCTTGTGAAATAAAAGTTCGGATGAACTGTTCCTTGTGGAGTGCGTCTCTAAAGCTCGGGGGTCTTTGGAAAGGATATATATATATGTATGTATATATATATATATGTATATTTTTTTTTTCCCCCACAAGAATAAAATCTGGGCACACGCAGGTTCTTAGAGCTTCAATTTATTTCAGACGGCATGACGCATTTCGGCTTCCAATGCCTTTCTCGAATGTCACTGAAACCTGTGCTTCTAATACCACTGTTTTTAAATCCAAAAACAACAGTTGATGGACAGAATGCAGAACAATGTCATACATTCACCCCAGTACAGAGATCTGGGCCTAAATCCATCGTTTTTTTGCTCACCATGCAGTTCCAGTTTGAACCCAGCCATATGCAAATCAGTCTTGACCCTGTGCCTCATGGGAACAGTCCAGCCCGAACTGCCAAGCCAGGTCCTCCCTTGACTGGAAACAAGCATCCTAGGACCGGTTTGGGGGTTTCACCCCTCTTCAGCCAGGATAGCTTGATTCCAGTGGCATGGAGAGCACGGGACCCACGTCTGGGCATACCCTTCCCACTCGGTGTGACAAATGCAAAAAGAACAGTTGATGGACAGAATGCAGAACAATGTCATACATTCACCCCAGTACAGAGATCTGGGCCTAAATCCATCGTTTTTTTGCTCACCATGCTGTTCCAGTTTGAACCCAGCCATATGCATATCAGCCTTCACCCTGTGCCTCATGGGAACAGTCCAGCCCGAACTGCCAAGCCAGGTCCTCCCTGGACTGGAAACAAGCACCCTAGGACTGGTTTCGAGGTTTCACCCTCTTCAGCCAGGATCACTGGATTCCAGTGGCATGGAGAGCACAGGACCCATGTCTGGGCATACCCTTCCCACTCGGGGTGACAAATGCAAAAACAACATTTGATGGACAGAATGCAGAACAATGTCAAACATTCACCCCAGCACAGAGATCTGGGTCTAAATCCATAGTTTTTTTTCTCACCATGCCGTTCCAGTTTGAACTAGGCCTGGGCGAAAATTTCGTTCCGTTCGCGGAAATTGCGATAATTTGACATTTTCGCGTTCCGCGGAGAGCGCGAAAATGTCAACATTTCCGGTTTCCGCAGCTTGGCGATAATTTGTTTCTTGCTAGCGCGCGATCGCCTTACCTGAATCCCTGCATTCGCCGACAAGTTTTCTTGATCCGGTCGCGTTCTCCATGAGATGTTGTATTGTTTTTAGCCATTTGCGCTGTCTCGCGACAGTTCGCGCCCGCAGTGACGTCATGCGTCGCGCGATCACGTCTTTCTTCTCGCGATCATGCACCGCGAGACAACTCAAAACAAGATGGCCGCGCCCGCAAGCAACCACATGGGTAAGTTGGCGACCCGCAACCATGCAGAAAATCTCGCGAACATGCCGGAAAAAAACTTCCGCATCTTCGCGATATTTCCGCTTGTTTGCGATAATTTTAAACATTTTCGCGATAATTTGCGAAAGTTAATTTCGCAAATTCCGCCCACCCCTAGTTTGAACCCAGCCATATGCAAATCAGTCCTGACCCTGTGCCTCCTGGGAACAGTCCAGCCCGAATTGCCAAGCCAGGTCCTCCCTGGACTGGAAACAAGCATCCTAGGACTGGTTTCAGGGTTTCACCCCTCTTCAGCCAGGATAGCTTGATTCCAGTAGCATGGAGAGCACGGGACCCACGTCTGGGCATTCCTTTCCCACTCGGGGTGACAACTGCAAAAACAACAGTTGATGGACAGAATGTAGAACAATGTCATACATTCACCCCAGTACAGAGATCTGGGACTAAATCCATCGATTTTTTGCTCACCATGCCGTTCCAGTTTGAACCCAGCCATATGCAAATCAGTCTTGACTCTATGCCTTATGGGAACAGTCCAGCCCAAACTTGATGAATGTTTTGATTTGTTCTGCATTCCGTCCAACAATTCTGTGTCTTTTGCTTTCTCGCCCTATGTGTGCCAGGTATGCCCAGACGTGGGTCGTGGGCTCACTGTGCCACTGGAATCAAGCTATCCTGGCTGAAGAGGGGTGAAACCCCGAAACCAGTCCTAGGATAATTGTTTCCGGTCCAGGGAGGATCTGGCTTGGCAGTTCGGGCTGGACTGTTCCCATGAGGCACAGGGTCAAGACTGATTTGCCTATGGCCAGGTCTAACCTGGGGTGGCATGGTGAGCAAAAGAATGATGGATTTAACCCAGATCTCTTGACTGGAGTTGAATGTTTTGATTTGTTCTGCATTCCGTCCATCAATTCTGTGTCTTTTGCTTTCTCGCCCTAAGTGCGCCAGGTATTGCCAGACATGGGCCCTGGTCTCACTGTGCCACTGGAATCAAGCTATCCTGGCTGAAGAGGGGTGAAACCCCGAACCCGGTCCTAGGATGCTTGTGTCCGGTCCAGGAAGGACCTGGCTTGGCAGTTCGGGCTGGACTGTTCCCACGAGGCACAGGGTCAAGACTGATTTGCCTTTGGCCAGGCCTAAACTGGGATGGCATGGTGAGCAAAAGAATGATGGATTTACCCAGATCTCTTGACTGGGGGTGAATGTTTTGATTTGTTCTCCATTCCGTCCATCTATTCTGTGTCTTTTGCTTTTTTGCCCTAAGTACGCCAGGTATGGCCAGACGTTGGTCCTGGGCTCACTGTGCCACTGGAATCAAGCTATCCTGGCTGAAGAGGGGTGAAACCCCGAAACCGGTCCTAGGATGCTTGTTTCTGGTCCACGGAGTACCTGGCTTGGCAGTTCGAGCTGGACTGTTCCCATGAGGCATAGGGTCAAGACTGATTTGCCTTTGGCCAGGCCTAAACTGGGGTGGCATGCTGAGCAAAAGAATTATGGATTTACCCAGATCTCTTGACTGGTGGTGAATGTTTTGATTTGTTCTGCATTCCGTCCATCAATTATGTGTCTTTTAGTGTTTTTAAATCAACATAGCCTCTTTGCTATTGGGTGAGAGTGCATTGTAGTCATGGAAAACCTTTACGAATTCAGCAATCCAAATCCATTCATGAAGCGCTTTGCAGTAAGTACCTTTTCCAACAGTGGTCAGAGCTTTGTTCTTCCCATCAAACACGTGTCATTTCTAAAAAAACATTTGCAAGTCTGTGGAACCCTCACCCACCCACTGCACCCCCACATTACATGCATGAGGGCACAATTTCAGTAATTTGTGCCTTGCTGTGAAGTCACAGTCTAAACAAGTGTTATCGGGCTCACATTTCCCAGGATGCGGCCGTTTGGCGACTTCCAAAACCTGGAGAACAATGAAGTGCCTCTACTTCAGCTGGCCTGCTTGTGGGTGAGTGCCCTCTGTGCTCATGGCCGCACAAATATCCAAAACAAGGTCGTGCCCCACAAGGATAAGACCTGAGCACATGCGGGGACTTAGAACACCAATTTATTTCAGGGGGCATGACGCGTCTCAGCTTTGAATGCCTTTTTCAAATGCCAATGACACCGGTGCTTCTAATACAACAGTTTTTAAACTGACATAGCCTCTTTGCTATTGGTGGAGAGTCCATTGCAGGCGTGGAAAGACCTTAACAAATGAAGCAATCTGAATCCATTCATATATATTTTTATTTATTTATACATCCAACTGTGATAGCCAGTAGATACTTGTAGTTAGGACCAACTTTTCCAACAGACGTGGTTTTTTTTTGCAATTAACTTTGGCATCTTTTGAAGAAGCTCTGGGAAATTTTCAAAACTAGTTTTGAAGTTAGTTCAGTTGATGGCTAGAAAGCTTTGGAGTGATTCATCAAGCAGTGGACAAGCAAAATCGGGGTCCCTAAAGCTTTTTCCCCATGCAATATCTTTGGGGATTTGACAGTTTTTAGACACAACTGCAGCCAGAACCGCTAAACAGAATTACACCATGTTTGTCAGAAAGCTAGATCTTGATCCAAAAAGAGTGCTTTTTGCAATTTGGTGTAAATCTGTTCAGTAATTTTGGATTTATAAAAGAAATACAAATGTGCATTTCTAGGGAAGCAGCTCCGAAACCCAATGGAAAATAAGAAAAGCTCACCCACTCACACATTATACCCCGCCCCCCCCCCCCAGCCAAGGCTGTGTGCAGAATGGGGTTGGGTGTTTGTGGATGTTTTGCCACAGGGCCTAGAGAAACTTTAACTCATGGCATTAAGTATCTTTAATGCAAAAAGAACAATTGATGGATGGAATGCTAAACAATGTCAAACATTCATCCCAGTACAGAGATCTGGTCCTAAATTCATAGGTTTTTTTTGCTGACCATGCCTTTCCAGTTTGGACCCAGCCATATATATGCAAATAAGTTTTGATCCTGCTCCCCATGGGAACAGTCCAGCCTGATCAGCCAGATGAGGTAGCTTTAGGGAATGAGTTTTAGTTTCTGAACAAAAGTATAACTATAAATATAACTATAACTTCCGAATTTCCATACTTTTGTGTGGGTAAACCATGAACACAATTAAAACATCCCTAGAACCTCTGGTTCTTTCAGTCAATATACATATATATATAACAAACACCATGTTTAGTTTACCATATATTCCGACCCAGTGATAACTTTCACAGTCAAAATATATTGTGACAAGTCACTGTTTTCAATGAAAATTAAAGAGTGTTAATTCCCTATTGTCAATATGACATTCCCACATTAAATAGCTCCCCAGGATTAACTCAAACACATTTAGAATTCAAACAACCATTTTAAATACATTATAATTTCATATTTCAGAAATATCTATAATTTGTCATTTCAAATTAAGCTCATGTGAACTCATTAGTCCATCTGTTCATAAGGGTTCTTCAAGTTTAATTATCATACTGTTACATATACAATTACTAAAGTGCTTATCTGATCGAAAAATAAAGTCCCTTCAAACATATTTTCATAGCAAAATGTACTGTCCAACAATTCTGTGGAACTCTTGTCCATGTAAGGATAAAAATGAAGATTTCACTTAAAATTAAAACTTGCAGTCTGACAGTTAAACAACATATTAAAAAGTAGCATCTCAATTTCATTTCATATATGTACATTCATTTAAAAAAAAATCTTTTTATGGGGTTTTGGAAAAAAATACAAGTACATGGTGTAGGTTGACATTACTGCGTTAATACTTGCCATACATATATCAACAGTACATGAGAAAGAGTATTGTCATAGTAATCCCATATAGACGTGTTTGTGTTGTCCATTTGGTTCGGGGTCATAGGGCACTGGAGTCCTTTTTTTTAAAATAAACTCAGATTGATACAAATTAATTTTCATGCATAAACAATCTCCTTTAAGTTTTACAGTACTCATAGTTGTACTTCATACAGCAATTTTAATTTATCAAGAACAGTTTAATTAACACAATTCATATTTTTTTTTTACAGTACAATACATTGTATCTCTTTGTCTTAATAATTGCTACTCTTTAGCATATAGCTTTACATCTCTCCCTGCTTCTTAATAACGGATCTAATTTCCCAGCAATTAGCCTAGTTGGTCTGCTGTATGAGTCATCTTAGCTTTCAAATCTATCATCGGGGTACCAAATCTTTTTCCTTAATTTTCTAGCGCGTCTACCCCAGCATCCATAAAGAGGCATCTCCTGTTTGTATACTGCCAGCAGTCGAGCTAGCCAGGCCTGAAACAGGGGGGAACCTTGTCCTTCCACCTAGCAAATAATATTCTTGCCACAGCCACCAAGACAAATAAAAAATAAGTCTGCATTAAGTGAAGGCCGAGGCTACTGTCGTACCCCAAGACCATAAGTGTCTGGCTAATTCGGATCCTGATCCCAAATATTCCTTCCCAAAACGCATCCATCCCATTTTTCAAGGGCATTAGGTCGGCACATTCATAAAACATAGGAATAAAGGTAGCTGGGCCTTCTGAACACCTGGGACACTTGTCATCTATTCTCTTCCCTCACTCAAAAAGTTTCGCCGGTGTAAAATATAGACTAAATACTGTTTTAAAACGTTGTACTTTCAAGCTTGCTGACAGAAGTACTTTTGAGGCTAATCCCAGTATGTTACCTATATCTACATCCAGATCATTGAGCTTCCTAGCCCAGCTTACCTCTGTTTTTTCGAGGTTGTCCGGGAGCTTTTCAGAAATGGAGCTATATATATTTTTAATTTTGCAACCGTTCCCAATGATTGCCACCATTAAAGGTATCCTATCCATACTTATAGCTTTCCTGGTGTTACTCAGAAATGCCCTAATTTGTATATACTTAAAATGTGGAGTTCCCGGGATACCGAACCTTTGTTGTAAACTACTAAAGGGAAGTAGTTGACCTTCGTGTAGTATATCCCCAACTACTGTCAGCCTTTGCTGTTCCCACTGTCTGCCCATTACATCATAACACGGTAAAGGAAAAATAGAGGATCGCCACAGAGGAGTATATCTGCTGTATTTAGGGAATTTAACATTTTTACTTATTTTACACCAGATGCACAATATTTGACCTTGAAGCAATTTTTTTTATAGTAGCTTTGCTCTAGTTGTCGTAAAAGTAATCCATCAGCCCCTTTGCCGAATGCGAGTTCATATATTGTTGGTGCGTTATTGCCTCCTCATTATCTACTGAGAATAAGATGCGCATCAGTTGCAAGATGTCAGCCCAGTAATACAGCCTCATGTTGGGTACAGGTAAAGACTTAAATAAGTACAGAACCTTAGGCAACATGGTCATTTTTAGTACATTAGTCCTACCAATGATTGATAGATGCAGCCCATTTATACACTTAAGATCAGTTGACCTTTTTTTCATTATAGGGTCAAAATTAATTTTGGCTATCGTTGTTATTTTTGGACAGATACGGACCCCTAAATACACAGTTAAGTTAACACATCTTGTATCCTGAAACCTGAGGTTATCTGTACAGATAATCTGTGTTTTATTTTTATTCAAGAAGTACACTGTGATTTTACCGAAGTCCTCAGCCATGTTTTCTATTTCCTTCATTGCTGTCTCCGGATCCGTAGTGAGCACCACAGTTTCATCGACGTATGCAAGAACCTCAGTCTCATATCCCTTACTGTATATAGGTTTTATCCCCTGGTTGCGTATAAGTTTTTCAACTGATTTATATATACTGAAAATAGGATGGGGGAGCACGGGCACCCCTGCCTCATCCCCCTTGTAATTCTTATAGCTTCTGATTCTTCTCCCATTAGTTGAATCCCTAAAAACAAATCTAAGAGAACATAAGCTAATTGCGGTAAAAACATTTTATAGAATTCAACAGGTATTTTATCAGGCCCTGCTGCTTTCCCCAAAGCTAAGTGTTGTATAGCTACTATAACCTCCTCTAGTGTTATCTCTGCCTCCAGCTTAGCTCTCATAGTTTGACCTAAAGTCACCTCAAGAATAAGATCCCCATCAAGAATAGTGTACGAGTTATCTACAGGTAGCCTCTCCTCCCCTTTATACAAATCTTGATAGTATTCCTGTAGAATCCTGATAATATCACCTGTTTCTGTGAATACACTTCCATCCTTTTTCATCAAAGTTATCCTGCTTCTAACTTCTCTCTGCCTTGTATGTAGTGCCAATACTCTGCCAACTGATTCTCCACATTCGTATGCCTCTGAATTCTGCATTTGATAATCCTCAGCTGCCCTCTGATTTATCCAACTGCAGATTTCTGCCTTCAAAGTAATAATTTTAAGCTGGGTCCGGGCTACAGCCTGTCCTTGTGCTATAAGCGCACCGTGTTCCTGCTCTGTCTCTGCTAATTCCTTAAGTAGTCTTTCCCTTTCGGTCTGAAATAGTTTTCTTTCCGTAGCAATATAGCTAATAATTTCCCCCCTCAAGGTGGCCTTGAAAGTATCCCACACTATTATCCGTGAAGCACTGTATCTATTAGCATCATAGAACCCATGTAGCCAGCTCTTAATATGTTTAACAAATGCATTTTTAGTTAGCAGTTTCCTGTCAAAAGTCCATATCCTACGTTGTTTGCCTTTTGAGTGGGTTTCTACCTCCAGAATCAATGGATTATGGTCCGAAACTAGCTTAGGTTGTTTTCTAATCTTACTTTTGTTTGCCAGGCTTGATGAGCTCAGGAAGTAATCAAGTCGTACATGTTTCTTATGAGTAATAAGTATATAATGGATCAGAAGGTTGATGATGGTACCATAAATCTACCAAACCATGGCTATCCATAAGAGATGACATTGACCTATACACACGCAGTTTCCTCCCTAGGCTTCGGCTCCCTTGCCGGGGGTCAGTTGTGTAATGTATATTAAAATCCCCGCAGATAGCCAACGGCTGAGGCCAAGATGCTAATTCCACCTAATTCCACCTCAAGGTCCTCGAATAGCTTTTGATCATCTAAGTTAGATCCATAGACTACACAGATCACCAGCCCTAGCTCCAACTCCACTACCGCCCATTTACCCTGAGTGTCCATAATCTTACGCTTGGCCAATCCTATCTGGGGTTTGACCAGAATTGCCACTCCTCGGCTGTTAGTTCTCGGTGAAGAGCATACCAATAGATTATAGCCCCTCATTGACATCAATTCCCTCTTCTCCCAGGATATATGTGTCTCCTGCATACACACAAGATCCGGGGATATTATGTGCATAAATTCTGCTACTTTCTTTCGTTTGGCCCCATCATTAAGCCCTTCTATATTTATTGAGCATATAGTAATTCTAGCCATATAAGCTGTAATCCGAAAACACATTACTGTTCTTCATTACATCACCATTCAATGTATTATTAATAATACAAAAACAGTCGCATATAATCATCTAAGTTTTTGTTCTGAGTTTTCTTTTTGA
This sequence comes from Triturus cristatus, assembly GCF_964204655.1. NCBI lineage: Eukaryota > Metazoa > Chordata > Amphibia > Caudata > Salamandridae > Triturus > Triturus cristatus. The sequence goes on along the minus strand of NC_140591.1, from coordinate 1,204,533,119 downwards.
GTATGCACCCCCCTGCACTTTCCCCTCCCGACCGCCCTTGCCCAATCCCCCCTCCTCCCTCTGCCCCTCCCCCAACCCTGAGAAGCAATCAGACCGCGACGTGGTCTGTAGAGAGATGCGAGTGATACCTATGACCCGTGCATTTTGTGCCTAGTGAGTATATATCTTAATTACAGTGCAATGAGGAAGAAAAGAAGGTGTAAAGACAAGAGAAATGAACATACATAGTATACTAAAGAAAGTACAAGGGCCCAATATCCTGTCCCATATTCGGCCATCGACTCACAAGCGGAGCAGGTATCCACCTTCTATCAGTCCACCTATCCCTCCCCCATTTACCAGACATAAAAGTGAGGATTATCCAGTGAGTAACCTCCGATTAAGTGCAGCCTATATACTGATATCTCAGCCTTACATTTCCACTTCTCTTTTTTTTCCTCCTTTTAAATTTTATTGAAGGGTATTTAATACTATCATGAAATTCCTTTGCCTTGATTTCAGAAACAAAGAAACGTGTCTGTCCCCCCAGATCGCTTTCAAGTGTGCATGATTAGTTAAATATACTTGTACATTGTGATCCTGAAACTGTCTAATCATTTTCCGAAGCCGCCAGCATCTCTCACCAGTGGAATGACAAAAGTCCAGGCGGACAAAAAACGGAGAAGTCGCCACCTGATCTCTTCGCCTCAGGTCTTGCTTTTTCAAAAATTGCCTGTCTCAGCAAAAAAGTTCCCAAAATAAATTAGTTTGTCCCGTGGTTTAGAGCTTTCCATAGGTGGTTGTTTCAGGATGAAGGGGACTCTATGGACCCGCTGTACTTCTTGCTGCCAATTCCATCCTGTTAGTTCTGGAAGGGCGGTCTGCAACAGCTCTAGCACATAAGATCGTATATCTGAGCCTTCAGTCCCTTCCGGGACCCCTAGTAAGCGTAGATTATTGCATCGCTGACGGTTCTCATAGTCTTCTAGCTTCCATTGAATGTCTATAAGCTGTGCTTAATGTGCCTCCGTCTGAGTTTGTGTGTTTGCGTGATCCGCTTCTGCCGCTGAGGTTCTTGTTTCCAGATCTGACAAGCGCTCCCCGATAGTGTTGCACACTTTCGCTAATCTCCTAACCACTCCTTGAACCAAATGCTGTTTGGGCCTTACTGCTATCCTGACACGTCTCTTCTCAGTGTGCTAGAATGGCATGACAGATTGCACCCAATGTAGGAGAATCCTGCCCACTGATATCTTGCGCTGCCCCAGAGGAGGAACCAGTCAGCCGCTCCATGGCAGTGTAGTCCCAGATCAAGCCCTTGCCCTCATCTACTGGTGGTCCCATCTTCTTGGCTATTTTACTAGCGGTCAGCACATGCCCCCCTTTTCCCGCTTTTAAATCACTGCCATCGTCACAGAGGTCCTCAGATGATCCTGATCCGTCCTGTGACCACTCAGCATCATCTTATAGTGAGTAGAAGCAGTCACTGGCTTCTTTCTCAGGGTCAGAATTCCCAGCTCCTGCCCCCCTTGTAGATTCAGCAGCAGTTGGTTGTTATTGTTTGGGCCCCGGTCTTTACATATAGGGGTTTGATCATATAACCGAGAGGGGGTGGTCTTATATACTTTTAGCATAGAGTTGTTCCCTATGGTGTTCTGAGCTGCCTTGAACCCCCTGCCAGTTCAGATTATGTCCATTTTATCCACCTCCCAGAGATTGGCTCCCGGTGTCAATTGTACCCTGCCCCCCCTGATTGTTGCTCGAGATCCCTAAGTTTGTCCAATTGTTCACTTCTGGTACCTCTGACATGCTCTTAAGGCTCCCTCCCCTTCAGTGGTGTCTTCTGGGGTGGGCGCAGCCTGATCCCCAGCCTTATCATCAGTGGTTGTAGTGGTGGTTGCAGCAGTCGTGACTGGAATATCCTCTTGCTCCACTTCCAGTTCAGGTGCCCAACCGCTCTCTGTAACTGCAGACCGCCTTGTTTTCCTGTTGACCCCTTCAGCAGCTCCACTACTGTGTGGCCGGCCAGACGCTGATTGCCGGCAGCCCCACCTCTCCCTTTCCTTTCTGGGGCAGGATCTAGACGCTGAGTCGGATTTGCACATCTGCTGTGTTGCCGCGGCGTTGGCTCAGTTACGGGCTCCTGCTACGCCGCTCATGAAGTTGCCGCTATCACTGCTGCCGCCGCCGCTGTGCCTTTCTGGGCCCCACCAGTCACCTTAGGGCCCATTCCTGCCGACCGAGTCAAGGAGTGGCAGAAGGCACAGTCTGTGTGCTTAACAGTCATGCTAACGAGACGCCTCAAGGCAAACAGACCTCCCAGGATCAGCGCAACACGAGAGCAGCCTCCGGAGATCTGGTAAGTTTCTGTAGTGACACAAGGACCCATAGAGCCGTTTCTCTTCCTTTTGATTCTTCTGCAGTTTTCAATACCCTCAGTGCATTCTTTGCCTTTAATTTGCTTTTGATTCTGCTTATATCATTGCTTCTGTATTAATGACCTAGTGCACCAGTCATAGCATCACCACCGGCCACATCAAACAACCACCATCTTGCTTCTCCCCTAGTTGCAAAAGGTGGCTAAGTTAATAATAAAAACAATTCTATTAGGGCACTGGAGTCCATAGTAGGACTCATGGTGGTGGCACTGTAGTGTCTAAATCATGCTTTTCTGATGGAAATGGATTCTGGAAATGGGGTTATTGGCAATGGTGATCGACAGTAGGGGAGTGTGGTGATGGGGAGGGTGGTGTGAACTAGGGGTTTAACTCTGCCCAACACTTCATTGATGTACATTTATATATGTACATATAAGTCCTCATCATTGTTCAGGCCATTTGGTTCCTTAGTGACTACTTCCCATGTATATTGAATCTCAAGAATTTATAAAGCTCTCTATTACCTACTCTCATATTTTCTGAAGAATACCATCAGTAACACTACATTTAAACTGGGTAGAATTGCTAACTTGCACCGCCATAGATTCTAGACGTCATCTGTGATGTAATATGTGCAGTCTTAAGCAGTGCATCATAGCAGTGCATGTAATACTTATGTTGTTTCGGCGCTGAACAGCTTGAGTTTGCTGCATGGCCTGGGGTCAACACCCATGAGCAGCCAACCCCTCTGCTGTGCACAGCCAATGGAGGACTGTCAGCAGGGCCAGGCCTGTGACCAGGCCATGCATGTAACTCCCAGCAGGTAGCCAACCCCTTGTTGTGCACACAGAAGGCTATGTGCAGCAGAAGACTGGCTGCAAATGCATCATAATAAGATATTACTTTATTCACCCAATAAAGGCCTTCAGTTTGTGCAGTGGGGGTTGGTCGCAGGCTGTAGGCTCAACCCTCTGTTGATGGTCAAACTCCCATTAGCGGGCAACCATCCCCAAACTCCCTCCACATTATTCCTTTTATAGATTTTTTTACTCAGTTCCAATGGAGTGGTTCCGGTGACCCCTGAGGGACTACCAATGCAGTACACAGGACACACTTAGTCCCACAAGACTCCTGCTAGTTTACAGCACCACAAACAATAGTTTTTTTAATAATTTGACCCCAGTGGTCCCTCAGGAGTGCCCCAACAAGGTTTAGGGGTTAGGGTTCTCCTACATTGCCACCTTAAATCTTATTTTTCTATGTGCAGGACACAGAGTCACCACTTTCTGATTAACAATCTAGCTTTTAGCCAAACTTGGTTTTATTAGTTTCAGCAATATTTTTCGTATTGTTGCCTAATTTTACCTATGGAATTTGCATGGGGAAAAAAAGTATTTTGGGATCTCACCCTTTTTTCTCAGTCCCACTTGGTAAATCACCTCAAAACGTTTCAGGAAGTACCTGAGGTGGAGTAGCTTCTTTAGGAAAACTTCATGAAGATTCATCAAAGAGAACCAAAGTTATTAGCAATCCAAAAAACACTATTCCCATGGAAACTCTAACTTACATATAACTGCGCAGTGGATACTTCCACTATGTCAAATGTATATTTGGTGCAGGCAGGGAAAGTTTTGTTTGGTCTTGCTTGGAGGGATCAATTTAAATCTCTCACTAAACGAGAGCAAACACAAATTCCACTCCCAGCAGGTGGGAGCTTAGAAAATGCTCATACCCGTTGGGAGCGGACTTTCCATCTGTTTCCCTGCCTGCAATAAAGCAGATAGGGAAACTAATGAACAGATTGCTCCCGCTCAGCAGGGAGCAGCTTTTTTGACACTCCCTGTGATCTGGAGCAAGGCTGGATCCCGCTGGATGCAGTGCTGACTGGGGCCGCAGGGCTTTGGAGCTTCCTCCTGTGGCTCCCAAAGAAAGTGTGGTGGGGCCCTGGCTGGGCAGCAGCGTACTCATGCTTTGTTGGCTGGGCCCCCGGAGATGGTGTCCCCATAGCCAAAATCAGCCACCCCCAGGGAGGGGGGCTGTGAGGCCTCCTCCCCTGTAAATATAGTGCAGGTGGATTGGGTCCCTGGGGCCAAAATCGCCCTGGGGTGGGAGGACACAAACCCTCCCTCCCCCTAAAATAAGATGGGCCATGGTGGATGGGGTCCCCAAGGGCCTATCAAGGCTTGGGGAGGGGGGCCACGCCACCCCCTCCCCTTTAATTTTTAATTGTGGTCCTTGGGGATGGGGGTTCCCAGGGCCATAATAGGTTTGGGGAGGGGGGTCATGTGGCTCCCCTTCTCTTTAAAAATAAAGGCCTGGGGTCCCTAGGAACAGGTCTTGCGGCCTACTCCCCACTACACACAGCAAAAAGCTGGCTGTGCTCAGTTCGGGGTTTGCTGTATGTGGGAGATTGGCCGCAGGACTAGGCCAGAGGCCAGGCTTTGTGCCCAATGCACTGCCATGCAACACCGAATGCCTTGCAAGGCGTGGGGTGAACTGCTTTTGGGGAGGTTTGCGGTCCACGGCAGGGAATTGGATTAATCTATGGTAATTAAATATTACTTTACATTGAAAAAACACTGAAAAAAAGAAAGGTTAAAATAACATTATAGTTAGGTGAAATGTTCAGTTTAAAACTCGAAAAACCACTGGAATTCACCAGTGATAGTTATAGTTATCTCAAGTAACTATAACTCATGACCTGAGGTAACTATAACTCGCACCCTCACCATGCGCTGCTGATTACCCTGCATATTGCATCACTCACAGCATCTTTATTGATAGTTTCACTGTGCATTGTGGTGGAGTGAGATATAGTTACCTTTGGTAATGCACGGTGGGGATTGGCCAAGAGCCTGGCCTGAAACCAGGCCCTGTAGCCTACCCCCCAAAGGCAGCCATCCTGGGTTGGTGGCTGCACTGTGCCTCTCCCAGGTTGATTTCGGTCCCGGGGTCCTCATTCCCCAGGGCCCACCACATTTTTATGGAGGTGTAGATGGCCTGCCTCCCCATGCCATATCTCGGCCCCAGGGACACCATCTTCTGGGGCTCGGTCTTACTTTAAATGGGGAGAACAGCACACAGCCACATCTCCCGGAACCCAGCCATATTTAGTTAGAAGCACTGCCATTATTTGAAGGGATGGAGACAAGCAGCCCCCCTCTCCTAGCCCATATTGGCCCCAGGGACCATATCCCCTTGGGCCTGGTCAATAAATGGTGGGTGCCCTGAAGCCCAGGGCACCCACTGTGTCTTTGTTGGGGGCCACGGGGGGAGCCCCAATGCCCCCATGTCCTCACATGGCTCACCGCCTCCAGCGGGAGCAGGCATTGTTCCTGCCCATAGGAAGCAGTTAAAAATGCTGCTTCCGGCAGGCGGAGCAATTTTTTCATTTGTTTCACTACCTGCCTCAGTACAGGCAGGGAAACAGATGAAAAGTCCACTCCCAGCAGGCGGGAGCATTTTTCATGCTCTCACCTGCTGGGAGTGGACTTAGTGTTTGATCTCACATGGAGGAAGCTTTGAAATTGCCCCCGCCATGTGAGAGCAAGTACAGGTTTCCCTGCCCGCATCAGTACAGGTAGGGAAACTGCTATGTCCCGGGGGTGGTCACCCCCAGACATAGTTGAACCGGCCCTGGGGAATGAAGTCTCCAGGGCCTTTAATTGCTTTAGGAAGGGGGGCCCACTGCCCCCTCCCATATTTTTTAACAGCCTGGCCCCGGGGGTTGGGGTCCCCAGGGCTGAAAATGGCCCAGGAAGGTGGTCCACGTGCTCCCCTCCCAGTATTTTATAAGGCTGAGCCATGGATGAAGGGGTCCCAGAGGCGGAAAACAGCCCGGAGGGACACAGCCACCCTTCCCCTTAATTAAAACAGGTGCGCTTTGTTGTGTGGTGGTCCAAGGGGCCCAAATTGGCTCGGGAGGGGGGCAGCGTGTCCTCCTCCCAATATCAGGGTATTCTTACCTTGCTCCTTTCTTTTTTTGCCTTTTTTTCTTGAGACTCGGTTGGGTCCAAATCCCAAGATAGTTGCTGACACTTCCTGGTTGAAATATTGGCTGCCAATTAGATCTCATTTTGCGATCTACCGGATCTGTGGAGGATTTGCTTCCATAGATATACACATTAGTTTTTTCTTTAATAACTCCAAAACTCCTGAATGGATTTACACCAAAAAACAAAAAAACACTCTTTCTGGACCAAGATCTAGCTTTCTGCCAAAGTTGGTGTAATTCTATTCAGTGGTTCGGGCTGTAGTTGTGTTCGAAATCCCTATGGGAAATTACATGGGGAAAATGTGTTTTGGGACTCACCCTTTTTCTCAGCCCCCGCTTGACAAATATTCCAAAACTTTACAAAGAGCAGCTGAAGGGATGGGCATACTAGTTTTGAAAATTTTGTGAAGATTTGTCAAACAGTTATTTACAAAACAAAAAATGCTCCATCTATGGAAACTAAGAGCCAGGTGAATATAGCTTTTTTGAGGTCACAAATGACCCAATTCGCAGAATCAGGTTGTTTGTGGCCCCAAAAAAGCCTTCATGAATGTACAAAACCCTATTTTGTGATTTGGTAGGCTATTACAAAATCGCAAAATGGGTTAGAGATTCAGTATGTGTTTATATACTTTATTCGATAACAAGGTATCATAAAAGTAATTACATTTCAAATCAACATAGGTACGACCACAGGAATGATAACATATAAAAATATACATTTAAAAATTTCATCCAGAAAAACAAAAAAAGAAGAAAGGGAGATTAAGTAAAACAGAGGAGTAAGAGAATGAAGGCAAGAGATACATATCCAGTTATAAAAATTGTTTGATGTAGATGGTAAAGAGAGACAAGATGGCAATCTAAGCAGAGCTTGCTTCAACCAGCTTAGATCGTAATATCCAAGCTTTTCCAAGGTATTTGGCTACCCCACAAACTACCAGCAAGGATGTTGTGTCCGTCGTTAAAATACGGAGGGCCACTGATGACTGCCTAGTACCCAGATTACTACAAACTGGAGTTAACCAGCGCTTTCTAGGTGCCCTGTACGCCTTGCAGGCAAACAGGAAGTGCCCCAGTGACTCAGTAGGATTAGAACATCCCGGGCAAGCTGTGTGATTGGATTTAGAATTTTTCCAATTATTTGTAAAATCATTAAGAGGTAGTGTGCCAAACCTCATTTTGAGGAACAAAGCTCTGTCCCTTGGTGAGGAGATGAAATCTAAAAAAGCTTCCAGCTTCGGAGCTGGCTTGCAGGTCATGAATGCATCAGTTAGAGCACCCAACTTTGCGTCTGTCAAAGCCATTCCCTCGACGCTTGACCAATATAGTTTCTTAATAATATCTTTTTGCGGGGGCTGCTGCAAGAGCCATTCTTCTTTTAGCCCTAGCTTAATTACCATGTCCCTCAGATTTTTCAACCATGGGATTAATCTGAAACCATTTAAAGCAATAAGTTCGTCAAGGGCGGCTGCATAATTGCTCAGTTCCGGGGTTCTCCTGAGCCGGGCCCAAAATAAAATGGGCCGAAGGCCAACAATGTCTTTAATGGAACGGCGTCCCAAATCATAAAGTAACGGCTTAATAGGAGTGGAAACTGGGAGACCCACTAATTCTCTCATAAATTTATGTTCTGCAGAGACTAAATCAGCAACTCTTTCGAATCCCCACAGTTCAGATCCGTAAGTAGCAGCAGACAATGCCTTGCCCTCGTATACTAATAAGGCAGGGCTAATAGGCTTAGTTGATGATAAACGGTGGTCTCTAAGGATTGCTCCTGTCACTCTCTTTAGATTTAAAGTCATTTTGGCAATGTGCGAATCCCATTTCATTCTAGAGTTTATCCTGACCCCCAAATAATCAAAGGCATCCACTTCTTCTAAGGGGGTGCCATTTAATGCGACGGTGGTTTTTTTAAGTTTTTTGTTTCTAGATAATACCATCAATTTGGTCTTAGTAGTATTGATGGTAAGTCCACGATTGTCGCAAAAGATGCAGAACTTGTCAAGCAGTTTCTGAAGACCCATAGAGGTCTTAGACATGAGGAGTGTATCGTCTGCAAAGAGGAGGGTGGGTGTTTTTTCCCCCGCCAGGGCGGGGGCGTTCGCTGGGTCCTCCCTCAAATGGTCTACCACCCCATTGATAAAGAGGGAGAACAGTGTCGGAGCCATCACACATCCCTGGCGAACCCCCCTCTGAACAGGGATACGGTCAGTCAGTTGGCCTTCACTCCCCCATCTAATTCTTGCATATGTGTCCTCGTGCAGTCTTTTGATAAACTCCAAAAGGTATCGTGGCAACCCCATTCCATGTAGAACCTGCCAGAGTTTGGCCCGGGGAACGAGATCAAATGCAGTTTTAAGATCACTAAAGGCCAGGTATAAAGAACCCCCGCCAATCAGGACAGTCTTCCAATATGTGGCGAGGAATCTGAACACCTGGTCCATAGTGCCCACTTTCTTCCTAAACCCTGCTTGTAAGTGTGATAAGAGGTTTCCCTCTTCAAGCCAGGTCCACATTCGCGAGTTGAGAACCCTGCCAACCACCTTTTGGATGACATCGATTAAACTTATTGGCCTGTAGTTGGCAGGGTCCTCTCTCGCCCCCTTCTTATAGATTGTGACTACCTCGGCACCCTTCCATGAATCAGGGATAGCATGGCCTCTTAGCAGTAAGTTCATCACATTAGTGATAAGTTCTGCCCATATTAGGGGGTCATGGAGAATCAAATCGCCTGGAAGGCCATCAGGGCCTGCCGCCTTCCCGGAAGCTATGCTTTTGATGGCGATCTGGACCTCCCCAGAGGTAAAAAGGTCCATTGGATCAGGCTGTAAAAAGGTTGGGTTAAGGTCTGTACTATCAGACGTGAGGTGGTCGGGCTCTACCTCGTTACAATATAATTTTGAAAAATGCACAGACCACTGCTGTTTGGTTATATTGTTGGGGATTGGTTCAGAGTCTCTTCTGGATAATTGAGTTATTAAGGTCCAGAAGATTTTGGAGTCTTTTGAAAAGGCTGCATACTTAAGTGCTTGCCAATGTTCCTCCTCCCAAGCCCGTTTAGCAGCTGCTATGGATTTTTTATAAGCTTGCCTAGCCAACCTGACAGCTATCGGATCTTTATTCCGAAGTGCAAGAATGATCTCCTGTCTCAGGGTTCTACATTCGTTGGTAAACCATGGGTTGCCTCTCTTGGGTTGATGATTTATGCCAGCTTTTGGACCTTTTATTATAAAATGAGAGCCTATGTCCTCAATGAGGGTTTTATAAGTGTTAATAAAGTTAGCATGGTTTGTCACAAGCGACCCTGCATTGAGGTGAGCAAATTCAGCAGCCTTAGAGGCCACTAGGAGGTTTATGGAGGTTAGGGTGTCCTCGTGACCTGATACTTTGTGCCATTTCAACCTTCTATTGCAGTTTGTAGGATTTACTGCTTTGGAGGCCAAATTCAAATTTAAGGAGCTTGGCCTTGAATTTCATTTAAAAACTGCACAGAGGGGATTATGGTCACTATCTGGCATCTGTTCTACCTTCATATCAACCACTTGGTCCCAAGAATTTGCATCTATGATAATGTAATCGATACGCGATGGCCCATGTAATCTATTAAAGGTCATAGCCCCATGTGGATCAGAGAGAGTTCTTCCATTTAGGGCACGGAGGTTAAATTCCAGAGTGAGACCGGTCATCTGAAGTGCCCTTGCTGACCATCTCATAGTAGAACTCAAATTTAAAGGGGGGATACAAGTTTTACTGTCTTCCTCAGTGAGCCCTAAAAGGTCAGCATCTCTTAGTGGTTCGTACGTACAATTCAGATCACCACCTATAATGATATTAGAGAGTGGTGGGATACCTGACAAAACGTTTTCCAGAGTGGAGATGGTGGCAGAGTTTTGAGTGGGAGGGCCTCCTCTAGCGTATACATTGAGGAGGTCAACTCTAGAGCCATTTCGGGGCCGTTTGAAAGATATATGGAGAAGATCTACTGACTTGGCATTATGGATTTTAATGTCCAAATTCAGAGCGACCTTAATCCAAATATGTAGGCCTCCCGAAGGTCGGCCCACACCCTGGTGGACTGCCGGGATATGAAAGGTAGAATAACCAGGCTTATAAAGAGGGTCTAAACTCCAGGTCTCCTGGAACATGCAAATATCGTATTGGTTGACAAAGTCAAGCCAATCCGGGTTGGCCAGGTGTTTTTTAAGGCCTGCAATATTCCACGAAAGTATTTGGATTGTTCCCGAATTGGCCTTCCCACTATCTGGTATAGCATTAGTCAGGGGTACGGGGGAATAATTTTTAGGTAAGTGTCCCTTCGTTGAGCCATATGGGGGATGCTGGGTATAATGTACTAGGGGGCGTCAATCGATATCCTCTAATCCTCTAAGTGGGGAGAAACGATTAAAAGTAGGTACATTAAAAAGAGATGGTCCTGCCTGTGGCCGAATTGGGATGATGGGGTAAGTAGGATTCCTAATTAGTGACTGCGGATAAAAATAGGTTAGATCGAGGGTTCTAATGGGGCTCTGGTATGGAGCTTGGGACCAGTTCACAATGTGTCTAGTAGCTCTAACATCTCTAAAGTTGACAACGATTACGTCGCCCTCAATGTCCTTGGGCCGTGGGCCCACCCAACCAAGCCTACGGACATTCAAAAGTACGCCATTTATATTAAGAGGTAACGGCCTGTTCTTTCCCAACCAGTGTAAAACTTTGTTTTTTAGGTCATAATAACCTTCCTTCTTGCCTGCCTCTAGTGCAGGAACTCCTGTCATAAGTACAACGTAGGGGGTTGCCTCTGGTGGGAGGTCTATATGGTCAGGACTACCGTCGTGTTTTTTATTTGAAACAGTGGAGGGAAGGGCATTGATTGTGGAAGGGAGGATGCCTCTGAAGGAAGGGGAAATAACAGTTGTCTTACGAGAGGATGATAGGTTAAGTACATTTGGTGGGGGTGGGACGATTTTGATATTAGTTATTTCTGATCTGCTTAGCCTATCATCTGGCGTTGGAGATAGGTTAACAGCAGGAGTGTTATTTGATGGTACCAAGGCCTTTGGGAATTGCTCATTTAATTTGTCAGTGTTTTTCTGAATCATTTGCTCTAATAGCCCTAGTTGGTTGGACACGTTCTTTATCCTTTCTGTTAGTGGAAGAAGGAGTGATTTGAGAACTTTCTCGATTTGGGACATCATATTGTTTGATAGAAGATCAAATTTACAGTGATCTGACTCCGTAGCTTGCACTGCTGGCTGCTTAGCTACTGGGATAGAAGTTTTTGCGATGTTTCCCAACGCAGTGTGTTTAGCAATACCCAAATGGTTCGTTTTGTTAAGATTTTTCCCTCCTTTTTTTCTTTTTTTGGAAGGGGGGGGGCTATGATGTTGCTTCTCCCTCTCAACTTTTGCGGGCTGACAGCATTAGAATTGGATATGGCTCCAGGAACAGATGTGGTCGGAGGTGTAAAGCCCCTAGGATGACTAGTAGGGAGGGTAGGATCAGACAAAGTTGGGTGTGAGTGGGAAGGTGACGTTGGAATGTCAACATGAATGGTCAGAGAAGATGTAGAAGCAAGGGGGCTGACCGGTAAACAAGAGATCGGTGGGGCCGGCGACGGTGAAACAACCAGCTGGATAGGGCCAAGAGAAGATCTTTTAGATTGTAAGATTTCGGCCGATAGACGTCGCTCTGCCATAGCTATCTCCTTTTCCAGGACAGAGGTAGCTCTTGTAATAAAATTGTCTAGCGTGCCTCTGACTGAGCCTCCCAACATGGATAATTTACGTGATGGGGTACAGGTAGCCATAGTGGGAGACGCACAAATGGCCCAAACCAGTGATTACACACGGCAAAATTATACCACCAATATAAATGACATACGTGACTTTTATATCAGGTGGCATGCAGACAACAACTACGTTAGATGATATGTGTGTGCCCCTTTAACATGCGCTTGTAAACAGGTAGTACCTCAAGGAATGGCGTAATGGCAAACAGATCTTAGAGAGTGGGCCCAGCCCAGCCTCCTTCTGCCTCTGATGGCCTCAGACGGCCCGCCCTTTGCCCGGGCTTAGCCCGGGCTTAGCCCCGGGCACTCCCGCGCGCTCCCGCGCTGCGGGATAACGAGAACTAAAATAGGATGCGTGGGGGGCGTGTCTTCCAGGGAGAGCTGCCCAGGTGTAAGCAATTGGGCGCGCAGGGGCTCCTGGGCAATGGAGTCCCCTGCTGCTCGCAGCCCTGTCAGCTGACGCACACCCGGCTCTATTCAGTCCTGCTCCAAACCGTTTCCGCAAATCCTAATGGACGCTGCGGGACCCGCGCAGCGGGTCCGGCGAGGTGCTCGCGTCGGTGGGGCAAGGAGAGTCCTGGTGCAGTTCCGCGTTGGTTCAAGATCAAAAGGTGAGTCCCAAAGGCTCCAAGTGGAAGGGCAGATTTAGCTTGCAGATCAGCTGGGGGCGTGTCTTCCAGGGAGAGCTGCCCAGGTGTAAGCAATTGGGCGCGCAGGGGTTCCTGGGCAATGGAGTCCCCTGCTGCTCGCAGCCCTGTCAGCTGACGCACACCCGGCTCTATTCAGTCCTGCTCCAAACCGTTTCCGCAAATCCTGATGGACTCGCGTCGGTGGGGCAAGGAGAGTCCTGGTGCAGTTCCGCGTTGGTTCAAGATCAAAAGGTGAGATTCAGTATTATTAAGGGGCATATTAAAGGTGACTCGCAGTGGTAAATGTGAATGTTTTGCAACCGAAATGTGGTCGCAAAACATTCATATTTTACCGCCTACCTCAAGTAGATGGCAACCCTTTCTCAAACGGGCAGGGAGCCCTTCCCCTTTGTGAAAGGTTGAAAAACTTTTTTAAGAGCAGGCAGTGGTCCCACGTACCATTGCCTACTCTTAAAAAATGGAGAAAAAAAAAACATTAATTATTCTTTTTGAAACACATCCCATTTTTCCTTTATGGAAAACGGGCTGCATTTGCAAAAAAACAAAAACATTGCTTTATTTAAAAGCAATCAAAGGCATACTGGCACATGCATCAACAATGCCATTTGCGATTCCTTATTAGCGAAAAATAAGGATTCGCTAATAAGGAATAGCAAAAGGCTATGCATGTAGAAATCGCTTACAAAATAGCGATTCCTAAACATTCCTTAATTGCTACTTGCAAATTGCGAGTTGCAATTAAGGAATTACCTCCCCATTCATTCCTATGGGCCTAGAGGCCCATAGGACTGAATGGGAAGACTTTCTTAATTTGCCATTCTCAATTAGAGAATCGCGAATTGCTCATGCAATTTCAAGGGTGCCAGGGTGTCAAAAGGACACCCTGTTGCACCCCTGAAATCTGAATATGAGTACATCTTGCACACACACATGCCCCAAGGGCATGTGTGTGTGTAAAATGGAACTTTGAAAAAAGCACTTAAGTGCATTTTTCAATGTTTTTGCAAATTACCATGAAGTTCAACTTCATGGTAATTTGCTCCCCCTATTAGCGAAATCGCTAATATTTTTACTTTCATGCATTGCATTTAAGGAATCTCAATTTGAGATTCCTTAAATGCAATCGCAATTTAATCGCAATTTAGAGATTCCTTATTTTGCTATTTTTGCATTTGGGATGATGCATCCCAAATGCAAAAATACCGGGAGCAAAGGGTCAGATTCTGAGAATCTGCCCGTTTGTGACCGGTTTTTGTTTTGATGCATGTGGGCCATAGTGGTCTGCTGACCCCAGGAGGCCACCATCGCTGACATTTTAGCAATTCCCAATGGGTGGCAAATTGTGATCTACCTCATGAATGTTAATGAGGTAGGTCTATTTGCAACCCACTGGGATTCACAAACAGTATAAAACACACTGTAGTACATAATAGTGAATCGCAAAAACGTGCTATTTGGAAATCACATATGACACTGAGGAAGGCTTGAATGCCGAAATGCATTTGCTGAATTAAATCTATGGAATGGGTCCCGTGAGTGCTTCGCGTCTTTGGGAGCTTGAATTTTAAACATGTTTTTGCCCACACGCTTGCGGTTATTGCACCCGCCGAGAGTTCAACAGCTTTGTGTGAAATTTGGAGCGAACATATATATATATATATGGAGTTAACAGTCTATTGCCTTGATATTTATCATAGGGTGATGGTAGCCGATTCACGGCTTTATATTGGTCAACACTGGGGTACTTTGCAAGCCGATACACGGCTAAATGATAAACAACTTGAAACTCACATTTATGTGTTTTAAAACTACATTCCAATGTGGCGTCTTGTACCGTAAGAGGATCGTACTCTTTTGTTGTCCATGCATAATGTTGTCATGTGATTCACGTAACACCTCTTTAAAATATGCTGCTTTCTAGCGCGAACATTGAGAAACATTCGATTAAGGCATAGCCGAAACGCGTCATGTTTTCCATTTAACAACTGCAGGAGTTTTCCGCTGAGTGCTTTTCCAAGTTCTTTAAAGTGACTGGGAGTGAGCGCGTATATATATACCCACCCCCGGGACACTGCTGTTTGCAATGACAGGGTGGGAGCCGTGCGGCTCCCGCCCTGTCATTGCAAACACTGCTTTGCTTCATTGAAGCGAGAGCAGGGAAACTTGCTCTCTCTTGCTCATTTAGGGTCTTGTAGGTTAAGTAGCCTTTGTGAATCAGACCCGTAGATGTAAATTGTGTACATGGATTTAGTCAAGATCTGGGAGAGTGACTTTCCCTATTACAAAGTGTCAACAGGAGCCCACATTGTAGGCAGGCTGTGGTAATCGGTGACTTTAGAGTCCCTAGAACTATACCTTTTACAGCGTAGGAAAACCCAATCCCACTGTGTGTGGGGACATTAATGATGCATGTTTCCAGTTGGAAGTAAGATATATAATCCCTGCAGAGATAAGGAGATTAAGAAAAGAACTCTTGCCTTTACTGAGTGGCGATGAAAGACCACTTTAAATCGTTAAAAATAGACTTCATGGCCATTTTGAGAAAAATAAAGGCGACCAGAACTGGATAAATGGAGTAGGATTTGAAAAGAATGAAAGCTTGAGCACTGCTTTGCTTTACGTTCGCTGGTTGGTTTAATTTCCAGACTGCTGAATTCTGACGGTGGATGGTGGTGAAATGGTTTTAATTATCCAGCACAGAACAGTGTACATGGACCTGAAGTACAGTGACTGGAAGCCCTGCTTGTTTCAAAGGAAGAATTGTGCCAAAATGATGTTTGGGTATTTTTATGTGAATTATGCTTTCAGGGTTTCTGTAATGGTTGATATTGACTATTCGAAAAGCCCATACATGGAATGAAAAGAAAATGTTCGTTTTAGAAATGCCACTTGAATGGTGACCTGTTTCACATACTAATGTAGATGAAAGAAGCTTACATAAATCATTTAGGAATGGGGGCACCTTCATTTGTGTGAAAAAACGACCTCTCGTCCTCTCCAAAGCATGACTGCCCTGCTGCTATTTGTGCATATTTTGCAAAAGTCCTGCTGGAAATATCATGGAAATATTTTCTGATTGAAGTTATTTTATCATTATATTTTATTGGTATGGGCGCTTCAAAAGAAGGAATAATGTCCAGTGAATGTAACACAGAAAGGGAACAATAAACCGGCTTCTTTCTGAGCTGGGGTTATTAAAATACCTCACCCTAAAATCGGAGCTTTTATCACCAAGAGCTCAAAGGTGGTCCACATGGCGCCTGTGTTCCACAAAAGGTTGGATGAAAAAACACATATAACAAAGAATACCTTTTGTGTAAAAAAGCAAAATTTGAAGTTATTGCCAATCATTTAGAGAAAAGATGAAACATAACATTTGAAAGCATGCACCATTAGTCAAAATAGAATCATGAAGGTCGTATTATTCAAAACACGCCTATTGAAATCGCAGAGTGGCTTTCCTCATTAAATGCTCCCAAAGAATGTACCAGTCGACACGAACTTTCCACACAGCTATGACTGAAGCCATTTAAATTACGATAGAAACTGTTCAGACACTTTATAGTTTCCTGGTGTGAATAAATCTTTTTTTCTAATTATATCATGTCAATGTCTAGTAATTAAAGCGAGTGGGACGTCACGCGATTCAATTGCAATCCGTCATTGTCGACCGGCTTCACAATTGTAAGGTTTGAAAACATATCAGAGATTGTCTCACACAGGAACTGTCAGCACATAAAACCCTTTCTGTTTACAACGCAGGAGCACCGGGAAAGAGTAGCTTATTGTGGCAAGTGTGATTTATTTTGAAAGAACACCTGTAGCTGAGAAGTTCTCTTGTCAGCCATGCGTGCCACATCTTTTTGCTGGCATGCGGAGACAGAAGGTGCAAGCAAGTTCAAACAGTTTGGTTTCTTGCACAAACACATTCAGACCAGACCGATGGAGGCGGATCTTGCACGCGGCAGCAGCTTGGTTGCACATAATTCAATCCGCGCATTCACAAAATGAACATTCCTCTCTGGGAAATGATAAAATGATCAGCCATCTGAAATGTATCACTCTATTAAAACACTGTAAACTGTGTGTGATTTAAATTTAGTTAAATATAATGTTGTGTTCTGTGACTTGCTGATCTAAAACACATCCTGCTAGTTCCTAATGTTCAGTGTGCCCAGGTTTCCAGATGTGCATACCGTCTGCTTAACCAAAGTTGCAATACAGTTCCAAGTTTAAACCCCGAGTATGTTTTACCTCCTCGGGGGGGAAATTAAAATAAAACATTTTTTCAACACATCATGATAGGATTTGCTGGTAGTGTCACGCGCTGTCTTTTCACTTCAATACTTTGAACAAATAATTCCAGGAACACAAACATTAGAAGGTGTTTGGAATTGTATCCCTATATTAAACAGATGTGTAAAGTAATTGAGACAAAAGTGTAATTCGGTCACACCTGGGAAGAGTTTGAACAGGCATGCCTTGACTGCTTACCAACTATCTCCATATGGTCAAATCCTACTATTCCTCGCAGTTATATCTTCCTGTGTGTGTCTGCACCATGCAGATCTTTATTGACTACCATTATATATGTAATATAAAACATGAAAACAATAGCCTCCATTTCAAGGTGCTCTGTGAAGAACAATCTCCACTTAGAAACCTCTTTTGTTTTCAACCTGTGATTGAAGATAATTAGACAGAGGTCTAGAAGGAGGACTATAAGGTCTGCGGTGAGAAGTATTACAGCTCTGAGTAATGAGTATTATTGGTAAGTAATTGATAAGATATGATAGCTAATTTTATAATGCACGCAGCTACTCCCAAGAGTGTCTCGGCGCAGACATAGAAAGGTTGGGCGAGTGGAAATTAGCATCACACAAAGCGCCAAGATTTTAGTCTCTGCCTGAACAGCAATGAGGTATCAACCGAGCGGAGCCCCATCGGGCGCTGGTTCCATGCAGAGGCGCCCAGGAAAGCTATGATCTGCCTTCAGACCTTTGGCGCGGGTACTTTGGGACCACTGCTCGCCATTTATTAGTGGAGCATAAAAGTCTGGCTGGGTTGTAGAAGCTGAACCTGGCTCTGAGGTAATCTTGGCCCATTTAACGGTCTGCACAAGGTTAGCATCCCACCAGGCACGGTCACGAGATTGAGGGTAATTGATAGCCTATGTCAATTCCACAGTACCTTTCAAATCTTAAAAAGAAACATTAAATGTGTCCACTTCTTTAGTATTCGAGGGTAATAAGTTGCTAGATATAGTCCAGGCAGACCTGCAACTGGCTAAGATCATGGAGTAAGAGGCTACTTGCTGTCTCCTTGGACAGACCGACTTTTAATGAGCAGTAACAGCATTGCAGCCCCATGTCCATTAGATATACCAGGGCTCATTGGCACCCTTCACCTTGACATTCTGATGAAGGTAGGGTTGGAGGGTGTACGCCGGGACAGGATTAGTTCATTCCTGTTTGCAAAGACCATGCTATTATATGTTCCTTCAAACCGATGCCACCCTCTAATATTAATTGTGATGTGCCTTAGACATATACTATTGAATTCGTAAATGATGAGACCAGTTGTCTTTTAGAAAAATCGTGAAAACGTCCCTGTTTCCTAACTCACATGTGTATGAAAACAGAGGGAGTAGATGCTTATTCGATGTGGGTTGTATGCTCTAGAGCCAAGAAGCCAACAAGTTTGTAAAATTCAATCCTAGGATGCAGACAGAGATTGTCATACTTGCTTAGAATCATGCATCAGCATGTATGTAAATTCACTTACACCACAGGTTCTTTCGTAGGCTGGCGTGACTTGTCAGCTCACTCTGTGTTTACCTCCTAACTGTGGAATGATGCTAGAGCCAAGGGCAAGAGGACCTTAGCGTTCACTGTATCGGCTCTCAGCCTACATGCCTAATTCTCAGTGTTTTTGGTGGCTGCTAGGCAGACACCTGAGTAGCACAACACTAATTTACTCTGAACCTGAGTCCCAGCTAATGCCTGTAGTTAGGGGGTTGCACTTCATTGAAAACAGGGATAAGGGATGGCTTTAAGCCTGTTCACTGTGCTATGAGAAATTCACAGTTCTCAAATTATATCTCTCTTTCCACCATTAAAAAGTTTTCTTTCCTTATATAATCTCTATGAAAATCCATATATGTACTCGGTGCTCAAACATATTAAAGGAAAAATTGATAAACCAGTGGCCTTAAGACAAATAGAAGACAAAAACATTGCAATAATTGCATTAACCTCAGCTCTAAACGCTAGTATACATAGAGATGGTGTTTATAAAATAACAGGTATTGTAGTAGGTCAGAACTCCCATTTGGGTGTGGAAATAAAATGTCGGGGACAAAAAAGAGATTTGTTTTGGTCTCAGTGACTGACACTACCATCAAAATCCTGAACATCCCAGAATATTCATTGGCAATTTGAAAGAGCTGTGGAACACTTCAAAGTAATTGGCATACTGAGTAGAAACTAATAGATGAGAAGAAAGATACTGAAGTAAGATCTTGAATTTTATCAAAAACATCTTTGAGAGAAATGAGACAAGATTGAAGCGCATTATGGGCAGTAGTTTGAGGGAATGTGTCAAAAGAGGAGTGAGATAATGTGTACCACAGATCCTGTTTATGAGAACTTAGTAGCTATAACCAATGCTCAATATTAGGAAGTAGTTTGACTTCATGGTCATCTTGCTAAGGTAGCTATGCCCATGCCTGTACATAACCTTTTGTGTAAATAAGTAATATTTTTGCAAGACACTTAACACAGATTATTTTTACATATACCAAAAAGCCATCATTCAATTTTGGGAGGGCACAATCTTACTACCACTCCCTGGTGTACAATCAGTTCCTACAATGCTGCTAAAATAAAACTGAATCCAGGAGTAAACATATGTCCCATTCCTTGTGAACCTGGTTGAAATAAAGATAGAAATGAACATGAGAACCAATGCCCACACTGAACTCACTCTGACTAAATCATCAGGTACTCAGACAAAAAGGTCCCAGATGTATCACAAGCCATACAATGCAATTGCTCCACAGATGCCTGCCCAGAGCTTTTATCAGGAAGAAAACACAGAACTCCTTTAGCAATGGCTCAAATAAACATCAGTGTGATATAACAGTCACAAGGGTCTCTGAAAAAATAATGCTTCACCTGTGAAAAGCTCATCTCTGGCATGGTTAAGAGGGAATCTTGGCTCTGGAATGGTTGGGCTACGAGACCTCTGAATTCTGAAAGGGGTCTGCATAGAGAAGAGGAATCCAAGAAACACATCTTCATCATTTGAGGGAGGTGGAAACTTCCAAATTCTAAGAAGGATTCATGCTCAAGCCTTCACATTGTTAAGTATCTTATTTGTACCTATTGAAAAGAAAAACGATTTGTTTCTCTACAGTACATTCTATATGTTTATTCAAGGAAATTGGATGAAATAGGTGTACATCAGTTTATATTTTGTTAAATTATATGTCTCTTTTTACTTGAATGGAGATATCATTCAACCCTTTCACTGGGGGACTGAGATAAAATGGGCACACATATTACTCTTTACTACTTTTGTTGACACCTACCAACTTTTCTGTTTTTTATTACCTCAAAGTAGGTCAGAATAACTCACCATTTCCTTCACAATCATAGCAACCTCAAAGAAAACAAGGGATCTGGGCACAGGCATGCCGTTATTCACATCCCCAACTGATCTGAGCTAGAGCACAGCATCATATTCACAATAGAGAGTGAGAGAAGCAGATCAGTTGCAATCTCACAGTTACATTAAAATCACAAAAAAACAACTGCTGTTGTCTGTATTTCCCTAGGGATGTCTAGACTGTTAGAACAAAGGAAAAAAAGTGAGTGAAAGGGGTGCCACATAATTTGCTTCCCCTCCACACAATCTTTTGGGTGCTGGGATATCCAAAGATTTTGGAGAAGACGCCTCACTCACTTATCATGACATCCTTCATCATAGGCGTCTTTCCACACCCAGGTAAGATGGTACTCCCTGGGCAGACTCAACCAAAGTTGTTATGGGAGTTCTTATATAAAGCAAAAACTGGCCATTCAGGGAAAGAGATGAGTGATGTTATAAATACCTGCAGGTATACCCAAACAGTAAGTTTATTCGGTGGGTACCTGGGGTATAGGATAAAAAGGTGAACTAAGCGGGTTATGTCTGAATTTAGTGATTCAGTTATACCCTCTTCAGAGTGCCAACATGTTTCGACCCCCAACGTGAGCCCGCATGGATCTGGGGCCTTCTTCAGGGCTAGATTATCTACTCTTAAGTATCCCTGCTATAGAGTAAGCACACATTCCATGCATAAAAATGAGGCCTAATGCGCTCACCTGTGTTTTCTGTTATCCAGTAGTATTTCTTCTGGGTTTTTCTAGTTAGCACCATACGGGCCAGGCGGTTGGTGCTGTCTTTTAGTCACACATTCGTCAAAGTACAGTCACTGCTTGGGTACCTGCATGTCTCGCCCTGCGTGGATGTATGGACGGGATATACTTTGCCAACTGACTAGAAATATATTGAGAAACAATTTATGTATTCGGACTCAGATCGTAGATATTGGCATGAACAAGAGTCTGAGCAGAATAATATATGGTGGCTACCAGATATCACCTGCATTTAGGAACGAACGATACACACTATTATATGTTTGAAGACTTACCTAGATTTATTTCTGGGTCCTGATGAAGTCAATTGTTGAGTTACCGTAGGATGAAACATGCTTTGGCTACAACTTTGTGTTGTATTTCAATGGACACATATGAAGTTCAGAAATAAAGACAGAACTACAACAACTACATTGTATGGACTATCACATTTTGAATCAAATTAGTGCTCAGGACTATTTTGAAATGTATGTTTTGGAGATTTCCGTCCTCAATTTTGGAAGGGTATAAGGGGCACCATCTTGCTCTTGGAGCACCGCCACGAATATAACATTTGGGACACTATAAACACAAAGTTTTGCACAGTTGTTACACTGCCACTTTATCTGGTCATACAGTGCTTTATATATCGCATTTGTAAAAAACAATATTTGGACATAATTGTTAGACCTGGGATCCCTGGTTGGCTGAGGTAGGTACCTTAGGCCAAGTAGGGACCCGCGTTCCAACGTCAGGACAAGGAATGTCACCTTCTGAGATTGCCCTGCTCACCCCCTCGGTAGCTTGGCACGAGCAGCCAGGCTTATCGCCAAGGCATTTTGTGTAAAGTATTTGCAACCACTCTCACAATAACCCAATGATGACACCACAATAGACTCCACACAAGTTTGATCAAAACAAGTATAAACTTTATGTAAAAAGATATACGATAAGACCACACAATATAAAACCAACATATAAGGTTGTGTAATATTTCTCCTGGCCGGTTGTTATGCCAGCCAGCCCTTGTAAGTTCTGGCAATGTTAATGAGCACTTTTAAACATTCTCCTGTACTCTCAATATCATGTCATGCAGTTCGTAATGCTAGAATCAGACACTTTTGCAATGTAAAGTACGGTAATGCGTAACGTAGCAATCCAACACTCTGCAATGAAAAGAATGCAATTCGTAACGCAACAATCAGGCACTTTACAAGGTAAAATAATGCAATGCGTAATACAACCACCATATATGTCGTTATGTAAAAATAAAGCAATGTGTGATACACTAATCAGGTAATTCGTTATGCAGGAATATTGCAATACGCTAAACAGGTCGTTCGTTATGCCGAAACAAGGCAATGCGTCATACGACAATCAGGTAGCTCGTTATGCAGGTAAAATACCACAGGTCATACACTAATCAGGCAGTTTGTTTTGAAGAAACAATTCAATGCTTAATACTCTAATCAGGTACTCTGTTATGCAGAAATGATGCAATGTGTAATACGACAGTCAGGTACTGCGTTCCATAGAAATGGAATAGTACGTAAGACACTAAGGGCCCGATCACCGGGCCTCGGGCGGTCTCTCCGCCTCTCCGTCTGACTTGCAGTCAGCTGCTCACAGTTGCCCCCTAACACGGTACAATGTAACCACAAAGTGCAGCTTCGCACTCCGGGCCCTGTACCACCACTCCTTTAGCGATATGGGCCGCGATACGAGCCGAAGCAGAGGCTCGTGCTGCCACCACGAGAGAGAGGCCGAGAGTGTCTCCCACCAAGCCCGTGCCCTGCCCCAGGAGTCGACACACGTTACCTGGGGGCGCAAACCGACTCTCCTCTCCTCGTCTAGTGGCTGGGCCTCCAATGCAGCTTGGTGAAATGGCAACGGCGGCTCGGGGTAGCAACTCAGCTCCTCCGGGACTGCCGGTCCGGGCCGCTTCAGCTACGAAGATCTCAGGCTG
This sequence comes from Triturus cristatus, assembly GCF_964204655.1. Lineage (NCBI taxonomy): Eukaryota > Metazoa > Chordata > Amphibia > Caudata > Salamandridae > Triturus > Triturus cristatus. The sequence goes on along the minus strand of NC_140591.1, from coordinate 1,204,509,962 downwards.
CCACAAAGCACACGCACACGCACACAGCGTCGCTGAGTCTTCCTTACTCTTCGAGTGCACGATCACTGGGCACTCCACCCACAGGTCTCAGTCTGCATGAAGATCACACGCACAACGCCGCTGAGACTCACTTTACTCCGGTGCACACGATAACACGGCAAATCCTCACAAAGGTCTCACGGTGCACCACGCACCCGCACACAGCGTTGATGAGTCTCACTTGGATTCCGGTGCACACGACGACAAGGCAAATCCTCACAAAGGTCTCACGGTGCACCACGCACCCGCACACAGCGTCGATGAGACTCACTTGGATCCCGGCGCAGACGATGACAAGGCAACTCCTTCGGGGGTCTCAGGCTAGACAGAGCACATGCACACAGCGTCTCAGAGACTCCCTAGGGTTCAGTGTTCACAATAACAAGACGTATCCTTCGAGGGTCTCAGGCTAGACAGAGCACATGCACACTCCCTAGGATTCCGGTGCCACAATCACAAGGCGCGCCTTATAAAGATCTCTAGACAGAGCACATGCACACGGCGGGCCCGATTCACAGAACAAACTTAAGACTAAATCCTAAACTTACTACCATTTTGGTATTCACAGAATGCACCTAGTACTTCTGGTATTCACAGAATGAACTTACTACTTTTGCTATTCACAGAATGAACTTAGTACTTTTGCTATTCACAGAATGGATTTACGACTACTAAACTTACGTCCGCACTCGGGCCGGAAATTCCGGCCCGGAGGCGGAGCTTCCGGCCCGGAGGCGGAGCTTCCGGGCCGGAGGCAGAGCTTCCGGCCCGGAGGTGGAGATTTCGGCCATAGCTAAATCTCCGCCACCGGCCGGAATCCCCACCTCCGGGCCGGAAGCTCCGCCTCCGGCCCGGAAGCCCGGTCTCCGGGCTGGAAGCTCCGCCTCCGGGCCGGAATTTCCGGCCCGAGTGCGGACGTAAGTTTAGGAGTCGTAAATCCATTCTGTGAATAGCAAAAGTACTAAGTTCATTCTGTGAATAGCAAAAGTAGTAAGTTCATTCTGTGAATACCAGAAGTACTAGGTGCATTCTGTAAATACCAGAATGGTACTAAGTTTAGGATTTAGTCTTAAGTTTGTTCTGTGAATCGGGACCGGCGTCTCTGAGAGGTTTCTCTGGAAACCTTTGTGTTCCTGTGTTTCCATTTATCAAGATGCGGTCGAGCCTGGGACGAATAGGTCACACAGACGGAGGGCAGCCGAGCACAGGCTCTACAGGCCCCTCACCCAGACAGACCATGGGGCATATTACTGCTACTAAATAAATGCTACGTGTTCAGCTTTAACCGTATGTATGGTATCATTGCACACACAATAGGTGTGCAATTTAAATAATATTTTTGTTTCCCCTTAATTTAGGTCTTGCACAAAGTGGTACACATGGGGCTGATCCCCATGCTGTCCTCAAGAAGAGGTTTGGGGACACCTCGAAACATGTTGACACAATACTAGGGACTATAATTACATAACTGTTATTTTTTCCCTTTTATTACACCCTCTTTAATCTTACCAACTAGGAGCAGAAATAAAGCATTAGCTCACTTGTTAGGTATATTTTTAATTAGCACAAACATCACTCCCCCTACACTGCACCACACATATATTCACAAAAACAAGTGCTCCTACGCAACTTCGCAAGTTGCAGCACGCCCCAAGTAGTAGATGCTTGGGATGGCCCCAATGATGAAGCATGTCACCTAGGGGCAACCCTGGGTGAGTGAGGGGACTCAAGAAAATAAACTTTTCTTTTCGATTGACAGTTGAGGTTCACACCAAATTGTTGAACCCACACTTTTGCCTTTCTAGGTTGTCATGATCCATTAATTATGGATTAATTTTGCTGTTCCTGTGTTTCCAAACAGGGAGCCAGCTCACCTCGGGCCCTTGGGGATAAAATACTTCAGGACACAGCACACAGCAAAGTCCTTCAAGCAGGGGAACACAGCACACAGCAAAGTCCCTTTATCCATTCCTTGGTTAAAACAGCAAACTGCAGGCCAGCCCCAGATCACACAGCAAGGGTCAGTCCTATCCTTCAGACTATTCATTTCCAAAGTGTAGGGGCTTCAGCTCGCATAGATATACCCCTCAATGGCTTTGAAGATTTTGTGTTTCAGGGGGCATTGACCCCTGTTCAAACTAGTTCTGGGTGCATACCTGCCAGTGACACCTCTCTTCCTTTGATTAGTGGGGGTCTGGATCCTCAGTCACTCAGCAGGAGTTGAGCCAATTGTTTTAAAGCAGCAACCCAGGCCTCTTCACCTCTAGGGGCTCCTCCTCCTACACTCCAGATGCAGGTCAGCCTGGTGCTGTCTCACCTCCTCCCCTTGGTCAAGACATTCCCCAGATCCTATCGCTTTCAAATCCAGACAGTCAATCCACAGCCAGGCAGAGACACACAGAAAAGTCAGAGCACAAAAACTCAGCCACTTCTAAATGCGTGGCTTCTGGACACACAATGCAAAAAACACCTTCATAAAAAGATGTGTTATTACATTGTGAGTTCAGGCATACTAAATTTCACCTTTCCATCTTAAGCCTTTGGGAAGATAGGCTGGAAAACATAACACACAGCCTTCCTATTCTATCCTATGGCCAAGATGGCCTTTCAACAGTGAAAAACGAAAAGGAGATTATTTCACTGTCAGGACATGACACACACCTTAGTACATGTCCTACCTTTCACATGCACCTCACCCTGTACAGGGGGTACCCTAGACCTACCATAGGGGTGTCTGATGTACACAGAAAGGGAAGGGTAAGTCTGGCAAGTGAGTGCACTTGTCAGAACACATGGCAGTTTACCAAACTGTGCGCAGGCACTGCAATGGCAGGCCTGAGTTCCCTTTTCAATGCTACTTGAGTGGGTGGCACAATTCGTGCTGCAGGCCCACTAGAAGCATTTGCATTACCAGCCCTGGCACACATAGTGCACTTCACTAGGGACTTTACTAGTAAAGCAAACATACCAATAATGGACAACCAATCACCATTACACTTTACAGAGGGAGCACTTGCACTTTGACACTGTTTAGCAGTGGCAAAGTGTCCAAAGCATCTAAGTTGGCAACACCATGTCAGAAAAAAGGTCTGAGGGGAAAGCAAAAAAGTTTAGGGACTTTAGCTAAAAAGGGCCAAGTCCCACAATAATCCATACAGTGGTGGAAAATACATTTTCAGCAGTTTAGCAGAATGGGAAAGCAATGGTAGGTAACCTGCAGGGACAGAGGGTACAAGCGGAGCATTGTAATGCATCTTAGAGATGCAGCGAAGCAGGCTAGAGTAAGGAGTGAAGGTGACGGATGCCCTAGGGTGACAAGCCATGACATGGCATAGGTAAAAGAGGTAGTGAGCAGGACAAGAAGGGAAACACAAGCAAAGAAGAGAGGAATTAAGAGGACACACTGCAGAGAATCATGAGATTATACAAAATATATATTTTATGGTATAGTTGCAGGGAATTGGGTGCTAGTCTGGTAATATGTTAACAGGTATTTTCAAATGATAAAGGTGCAGGAAGAATGTTGCTTTCATAATATTTATGGTGTGCAGGTGTAGTGACTCCATGCAAAGGGTAAGTGCTTAAGAGAAGCACTTTGTAGGGTTCTCTGGATGCATATATAAAAGTCAAACATGTTTATGGTGCATAAGTGTTTCAATAGTAGGTTAGCTTTATGGATTCTCTCGAATGTAGGCAACAGGATCACTTATGTGATGTCACTAGGGATATGGTTCCAGGTATTCAGGGCATTTGCATGTCAGGGTATTTTTGTTAAAGTATGGATCTCCAAGTAGAAAGTGGATTTTGCTGCTGAGCATTCTTTTCCATAGGAAATTTACTAATTTTACAGACATGATAATACATTTGAGCATGCCTCATAAACACCTGGCCGAACAATCTATTTAAATGGATGAGGGCTTCCTATGCGCGAATTAGGTCAAGACTGAGAACATGGTCTCCCTACTTAGCTGCACCTCCTTCCAACATACAGAAAGTGAGGAATCTTGGATTTCCAGAGGATCCAGAGCTCTCTCTCCACCCTCATGTTATTGTGGGGGTCATGAGTATCTGCTTTCAGCTTTCCTAGCTTCGTTAAAATCTCCCATTCCTCCAATCTGATCTCTAAATTGGGTTGAAGTACAATTTGACTAATGAAACATCTACTACTGAAGCTAACAAAGACTTTCTTGCTAGGCAGTGAGTACTTCAAAACCAGGCTGGCATGCTGTGCCTGAAACTAAAGATGGGGAACAACATAATTCCTACCAATGAAATACTTCACTGGCCCTGGTGGATACTTGGAAACGTCAAGGGTCCTCACAGTGTGCACAGAGCCTCCTGGGGAAACTTACTGGGACACCCAGAGAAACAAACAGCCCTTATGAACCAAACTTGATTTTATGCTTAATGACTCCTCATCTGATGAAAAAATAATCTTCAAATGGGTACAAGTCTTAGGATTCCTGTTTTCCAAAATGTCTTTTCCTGGTAAATTTTAGGTATAAGTATGTGATCTTTGTTATTTCATGCTTTTCTTTAGAGTGCTTGGGGAATGATTTAGGCAGGATATAATTTGGGGCTGCCATATTGAAGGTGATACCCTTGCCATGTGACCAGTCACCCTCTTCAGCTGAGATGTCAGAAATATGATTGTGTAGATTGCTGACATACAAGAGGGAATGCCCTTTGAGGGTAGCCGGTACATTTATGTGATGATAGAGAGTGCCATTGTTGATTGGAGGGAAAAGGTTATTGGAGCCTTGTCGTGCTTTGAAGCTTGTTATGATGTAGATCAGGCAGAAAGCCGAGGTGTGTAGCCGAGGTGTGTAAATGCTATGAAGGACTCAGGCCTTTTCCTCCCAAAGATCAGTAAACTGATGTTGATAAGTTTGGAAATAGTCACGCTCTGTGATTTACAGCATGAAGTGCTGATTACAAAACAGTTCACAACTGATTGCAGATTGTTGAGAATCAGTGCTGTTTGATCGTTGACACTGCAGCACAGAGCCTGCTGCAGAATGACTGGTGAAAAAGAAAGGCTGGGGCTGTTCAGGTGTAGGCCTTATTAAAGGCAGGTAAATTGAGAGGTGTGGGTTCAGAATCAAGGGTGGGCAAAACTTTTATTGTGCAGGTAAAACTTGGTGAAGTTCTCAATTATTGGCTTTAGAATATTTTGCAGACTGTTCCAATTTCCTTGCCCGAATGTAATTTTTTCCAAATAACATTTTCACTAATCTGTTAGTATTGCGCTGCAGCTGGGGTGTGCTGTTTTCTTGTGAGCCTACTGTGAGGCTGGATGAGTGATGAACTTGCTACTTTTTTCCCTGTGACTTTGCAACTGTACTCCTGAGTAAATGAAGAACATGCTTCAATTGTCGCCATAAGAGGTTTCATGCACCAGTTTTCAGAAATGTGAAAACATTTGGGTAAAAATGGGGATAATGTAATAATAAAATTGTTGCAAAAATCACCAATTGTCAGGCAAAATCCCAAATCCCGAACGTTTAGAGCTTCATGCCCATTGCATACTTTTCATACTTTCTGTTAGAACTATGCAAATGTCTTGAAAATAATTCTTCTCACAGCCGTACTTGCAAGTCAAAGTAGCAAAAGTTCGACATTTATCACCTGTTTTCGCAATTTCAGCACAGGACATGCAGAGTGGAGTAAGCAGGAGGGAAGTTAACTAGTCGAAGTTTATAAAACAACATTTATGCCTCTATTACACTTGCCAGGAAAATTAACAATCCCTGCGTTTCAACAGGCATCACAATTACAAATGGTGCATTGTTGATCACACCAGGTAAAAACTGGGTGCGGTAAAGTACATGCACCTTTATTTTTGGCCCCTTATAAAAGTTACAGAAGGGGGATGGGAGCACACTGCTACCTCCCAGCACAGTTCGCCCCTGGGAGGTAGCAGTGTGCTCCCATCCTCCTTCTGTTCCTTATAAAAGTTAGCAGTTGAAACCTGCCAAACCTTAATGAAGGAAAAGGTCCAGGAAATACCAGGGCATGTAGATTTTGGTGAAGAAAGTACCAAAACCCATCTTAAGTTCTATTTTTGAGTTATCAATTTATAGTAGGTGCCTTTTACTACACCTGTCAAGTTCGGCCTCAATATATCGTATTCGGAAAGGAGCAAAACATTTTGCCTATTCCTCAGTGGATATACATTTATTTTCACAGTTTTAAATAGTGCAACAATAAATCCCAAAATGAAAAGTTCCTCTACCAAAAATAATATTTAGAAGGCCTGTTTGGATTGTACATATGTACACGTATAATTGTGTAACATTTAGTGCCCCGCTTTATGCGGCTGTGCCCATCTGTGTTTACCTTGTGTGTTTGGTTTCAAACTCTTCTTATGTTAGTGATGAGCTGTGTGCATGTTATTAACAGCATCTTCCCTTTGGTACTGCTTTAGTTATTCTTTATCCTTTCTTCGATGCCTATATGGCTGGTATTTGACTTTTTGAAGTTAGTATAGTCAGTTAATTACTCGACTTGATGCCCAAAGAGGCTTACAACCGTGGCAAACCTACCTATCTATTTGACATAAATTATGTTTTCCAATAGAATTCAAACACCCTGTACGCTTCTAAAATAAGGGTTTTAGCACTTTCAATTTTATGCAATGGCTGCTGTCTTGGACTTGTACAGTAGAAGACTATAGAATCTAGAAAGATACTACAAATTTCTATTTTCAGATAATTACCACCTTTCACTAATAAAGACTCCCACTGACTGCTCTCTGCCACTGAGTTATTCACACAACCTATGTGGATACCTACTAAAGAGCATGATCTTAGAGCAAAAAACAGACTCAATAAATGCAAGGGCTCCAGTCTTTGAGAGATAAGAACTATCAGAAAATACCGTCTAAATCAGTTAACATAAAGTTTTCCCAAACTTAGATGTGAACACTGATGATACCTGCAAATGAGGGGCTCATTACAATGCCGGTCGGACATCGTGTCAGAAACGGAACCACCCGACAAGGAGTCAGTGGTCCCGCTTCCCAAATTACAATGCGACCGCCTTCACAGTGGTTAGAAATGATATGTTTTCTATTGCTGCTTGTGCTGTGGGCCGCAGCACAAGCTGCAATAGGAAAAATACACTTTTTAAACATCCATGCACCAAGTGGCGGTCCCCATTCAGTGCCTGCCACACGATGTATGGATGTTTAGAGCCCCCCAGGGCCCATAGCTGGTGGCCACGTGGGACAGGTGCCCTGCAAAGGGCCCCAAAAGACCCTTCCCACCAACCTTTTCATGGGGGAAGAAACAACATAAAAAGGCTGTGGAAATGTGCATTATAATCCCCACGGTGGTGCCTGAGAAGGCACTGCCTCCATTTTGGGGATTAGGATCAACCCTCCGCCCCGCTGGCTCCTTGAGCCTGTCGGAGGTGGAGTGGATTCCCACCGCAGGTATCGGTCGGTCCGCCTGTATCATAATGCAGCAGTCGGACTGCTGCCTCAGATGTCGGGAGGACCGCCACCGACGAGTTGTCAAATGGCCTTCCGCCCAACAATGTAATAAGGCCCTTTAAAAGTCAGTTGACACTCGCTTCAAGAAAAACAGAAAGAGAAACTTTAAGCAGACTTCGGTAGGAAACCAAGGGGTGGTATCCGGATCAGGAAATGGAGTGAGGCTGAGAAAATTTCAATTTAATCACCTCATCACCCCACCAACCACATTGCAATAGGCGTGTTAGAGGCGTAAAATAATTCTAAACTAGTTAGTCAAACCTGCTTTTAAGAAGGGACTCGACTAAAATATGAAATTTTTTATGTAAGTCTATTCTCGTATTGTTATACATGTTTTTTAACGTGGAGCAAACATCATTTTATTACATCATTCATTCTTACTGAATCCCATAAGTTTTCATGTATGTATAATTTCCAGCTTAGCACAGTAAACTCTGAGGCGCCAGCTGCTGTTAATATTTCTAATTCATGGACAGTTAATATAAACTCCAAGGTTTGTTATATAGTTTGATAGTCATTGATTTTTATGCGTGTTACAGTTTTGCTGATGATGCAATGCGAGGCTGACATCTATATGCTCTTTGCCTTCTAGGCTTACTGAGTGGCATTTATAAATTGCCATGAGAGGTGCTGCTTCAAGGACGACAAGAAATGACAGGAGCAATTTGGAGGAGAAATGTTCCTAGCTTGCAAGTGGGTTTACCAAGAACCTGCAGAGTCATGTTTTGTAAAAGAGTCATGTCAAGTTCAAACTTACTGGGCATATTTCACTGCAACAAAGACAGGTAGATATATTTGTGTTAGATTTCTCTGAAAAGCATAGTTGCGGACTCGATAAATAGGGTGCACAGAAAGGCTGTCAACATAGTCACGAAATATTTTGCCATATTGGGCATGAAACATGTTTCATTTTGGAACAAATGTGCTGCACTATTTCATACTGAAATGAAAACGCGTGTTCACCCGAAATGATACAGAACAGTGTGTTGAAACGTGTAAAATACTGTCAATTGGTGTGTATTTAGGGGAAGCATTAAAGCACGGTACTCCCATGTAGTATCCTTTTTATTCCTGAGCAAAGCAGTGTTAGAATCCGGCTTGCTCTATTTAGTAGCCCAAAAACTGTTCTCCTTCAGGAACCGCAGGAAAGTGAGAAGGATGGTATATTGGATAAAGTACCCTTCCCATACATCAATAGGATAGTACATGTCACCAAGGAGTTTCATGACCATGTACAGGAAGAAGGCCTAAGGCTTAGTTTTATTGTAAAGTCATGGAACTCCGAGGTAACTTGCAATATGCTTTTAATGTATGCCAAAGGATATGTTATTCTTTGTATTACATAGTCACAGCATAACCATTTCATTAAACCACGTAAATCCTTGGGGGCATATTATCAAGAACGGCGTTAAAATTATTGCCGTTTTAGCGGTAGGAAACTGCCACTAAAGCGGCGATAATGGGCTTGGTAATATGCCCTTGAGAATTCCAATAGAAGTCCACGTTTACACCAGAACATGGGATTCTATTGGAATTTTCAAGGGCATATTATCAAGCCCATTATCGTCGCTTTAGCTGCAGTTTCCTGCCGCTAAAGCGGCGATAATTTTAACGCCGTTCTTGATAATATGCCCCAAAGTGTCTTGTTCTTTCGTTTTCATTGCCAACAAGGAGACAAGGAGACTAAAAACTGAATCCATTGTGAGAAATTAAGCACACCAAAAAGCAGTCAGCAGGTTTTGTCAAAATATATTAGAATCAGTTTAATGTTAGTGAAATTAAAGAATGTTGTGCCTCAAAATGTGTGGAAACATATAGAGATTCTATCTTAACTGTAAAGACCTATCGCGTGTTGACAAAATAATCTTCTGTCTATTCTGTCTACTGATCACTTTTTCTTTTTAGAAACAGCTATGAGAAGGAGAAGTAAGTTCCTGCTTTACTTGTTAAAACTGCAGCCGTAATTATGCTGTACTGTGATGTCAGAACTTAATTGCAATAACTTATTACAATTGGGCAGCTACGGCATTTCATTAATATAGGTAACTTGAGATGTCACAAGTCACCCGTAATAAGGAAATCAGAGACAATCTTATATAAAACGATTGCAGTCTCTCATGTATTCTAGTTCAATAATTTTAAACCTTTAAGCCTCAATTGCAGCGTCCCATATTTTAACAATAAAGAGGAAGCAATTAATAGTTGTATGACAATATCATGTTTTGGAAATAGAGGTTTCTATAGAGTCAGCAACCCCTGGAAATACTGTGGAAAGTCAAAGCTCCCAAAATGTTTATGGACAAAAAGTTCCGTTAAAATAAGAAAATGCTGATCTTGATGTGCTAAGAGGAAAAAAATCCCCATGTTATGCCCAATTTCTAGGTAATTTACCGCACCCGATGAATTTCAAATCCAGTAGTGTTGGATATCATATGGTGTGATAGATATCATATCTCACAACATGTCACTTACAGTCAAGGCGTTTGACATCAGTATTCAGTATGTTGTAATATATTGGCCCACTCTTATCATAAGAAAAGTTGTAAGGGCAATGCTCCTCTGGCCACATATAGGATTTGGAAAAAAAATTTGAAGTATTTTTAATGTATGTAATTATATAGAATGACCAAGATGGCTAATAAGTATCCTACGACAAGTTGCAGCTAAATATCACAGTTCCGCATTGGTGAGTATTACATATAGACCTTGTTAGACCATCCGATATACCTATGTCCACTTCTTTGACCCTTGCCCTCAGTGTTATTGAGCTTGTCTGGTCTCGTTAAGCTGTACATTGGGTCCCGATGCTGCATGGCTAGAGACCAGTAATTGAAGCCTGAATCTTTGCTTGAGGAAAGGAGGTTCAGGTGGATGGTGACCAGAGATCATATGAACCTGGTAAATTGCTTACAGCGTGCTACTTGATCAGGGACTAGCAATTGCAGGGTGAGCTACAAATTAGGCTCCTTGAGCTGTTTTTCCTATGGGGTGCTAGGGATAGGAGGACCACAGTCAATGTCAATCAGGTACTTTTAAATCTCAAAGCTGCATGGACAGAAAAACATAATAGCTGAAAGTAATATCTTGTAACTATATAGCTTGTGGGGAGCAGTAGAAGTGATGTGAGAACCCTCGATCAGGACAATTTGTCCATGGTATATTGTGAAGTGGTTCCCAAGTATGCAGTGCCAGAATTATAAAGGCAGACAAAATTGTAAGCAGGAGTTCTGGGCCTGTGCTGCTTGGGGAGTATGTGGGAGAGATGGGACGACTCCTAGCTAGGGCCAATATTTACTTGCCTTTCTTGCAACGCAACACAGCAAGGCAACATCTACTAACGTATGGCACACTTCTGCTCTCTCCTCATTATGCCTCTCTCGGAAAAGCGCCTCATTTTGGCAAATACTCATGTTTGCTGCTTTTAGTAAATCTGGAATTGCATAAAAAATCATAGGTGGATACATGGGGATGACCATTCTCCACCAATGTATCTCCAATGTGACAGCAAGGGTGATGGAAGGCAGTGCAAGGCCCTGGTTTGCTATACTCTGCAGCCTAAAAGTGATGCAAAGCAATAAAAATCAAAAGTGATCCCAGCACCAACCACAGCAAGGAACTCTTCAACATCGTTAGAGAGTAATTCTGCCCATCAGCCTCTGGGAACATGATCTTCCCATCCCAGGAACACCCTAGCAGACTACTTCCACAACAAGATAGCCACCATCTACAGAAAATTTTGACCCAACCTACGACCTCAACAGCCTTCCCTGCCGCAGTTCTCAAGAAGGCCATCAACTCACGGAACACTTGGAGAGCAACAACCTGCTGGACACCTCCCAAACTGACTTCCATGCAAACAAGAGCACCGAGACTGCCCTTATCACTGCCACCGATGACATTAGGACCCTCTTTGACTGAGGAGGGACAGCTGCTCTTTTCCTCCTCGACTTCACAGCAGCGGTCGATACCATATTCCACCACACCCTGATCAAGAGAGTCTGCCACATAGGGTTCCAGGGAGACAACCTAAAACAGATTGCATTCTTCCTCACAGGATGAACCCAGAGAATTTGCCTACCACCCTTCACTTCAGAATCCAAGAGCACCATCTGCGGCCTCCCTCAAGGTTCATCCTCAGCTCCACCCTGTTCAACACATACATGACACCCCAGCCAACAACGTCGGAACCCATAGTCTCGATATCATATCCTATAGAGACCATACCCTGCTTATCCTTTCGCTCTCAGAAGACCCCTCGACCTCTAGGATCAACCTTCATGACTGTATGACAAGTGTCGCTGATTGGATAAAGATCAACTGCCTATAGCTCAACACCAACAAGACAGAGGTGCTGATATTTGGGAACAACACCTCCCCATGGAACAACACCTGGTGGCCCTCCAAATGCCCACAACTTTGGCATCATCCTGAACAGAAATCTCACCATGAATCCCCCAGATCAATGCAGTCACCACTGCCTGCTTCTACTCCCTTAGCATACTCCGAAAGATATTCAGATGGCTCCCTGTCAACACCAGGAAAGCCGTCACTCAAGCCCTAGCCACCAGCCGACTGAACTACGGCAATGGACTCTCTAGAGGGCTCCTGCTCCTAAAGAGATTCCATACGGTACAAAACTCAGCTGCCAGACTCATCCTTGACCTCCTTAAATGGAACCCACATCACCTCTCACCTCGGGAACCTCCAATGGCTCCCCATCAACAAAAGGTGAAAATTCAAGATGCTGATACACACCTACAATGCCCTCCATGACCAAGGACCAGAATACATTAACCACCGCTTGAACTTCCACCAACCCTCCAGACACCGGCTCTCTGGCTCCCTCACCCTCGCTCACACTCCCCCCAACCGCCGAAGCAACAATGTAGGACATTCCTTCTCCTACCTCACTTCAAAGTCCTGAAATAACCTTCCCCTTCCCCTCTGAACATCATCCACCCCTCCCTAGTCTCAGAAAGGGACTCAAGACTTGGACTTTTGAATGATCCCTGCAACATCGTAGTGCCTAGATACCCTCATGGATGATTAGCAGTGCTTTACAAATCCGAGTTGATTGATTGATTGACATCTTGATTTGCGTGACTTTGTTAATGTCACATAAGCACTTGCATTGACTTGCATGATGCAAGGACAGCACATGTGTATGGTAAATCTAGGCCTAGGTACTTGTAGTCTGCTTGTAGATTGCTTGGCCAATGAAAGAAGGCCGGAGACCAAAAACTAAATGCGAGCTGGGAGCAAGGGGCCTGAACCTGTGAAACTTGGGCAAGGTGTTGGATTGGGGAGACTGCTGTGGTTCTAATCACCTCACTGCTGTGACCATGATGAACGGGCTCCTGGGTTCCCTGCCTTAGGATGAATGAATGGCACTGCTAGCCCAGGTTTTTGGAAAGCACAGCTGGGCCCTTAGGCTTCCCATAGCTTCTAGACTATGGGGTCAGAATGCCACTGCAGTTGCAAGTTGTGGTTTCAGTGGGTAGGAATCTTATGACTCAATTACTTTGCTCTTTGGGAGGTAGTGTTTGTTGTGGGTTCAGGAGCATGGTTTGAAGTACTGCTCAATGTACTGGGTTGATTTAGGTAGGCAATCGAATAGACTGTAACAGTGTGTTGAGGAGAGGATGTTGTGAGTTTTGGTGTTGGGCTGTGCAGCCTGTGGTCATCACGTATGCCTTGACACTTAATTGATCTGGTTCCATGAGTTGGAAGGTTGTACAAAGGTTGTACCCTGGATTTAGATGTGAAGGGGTGTGTCGTGTGCTCAAAGGTAATGTTACTTCTGTTGCTGAATTTGTTTTTTGGCACAGCTTTGAGGTTCAGACCTTTCTGCAAGTGTTGGTCACTTGTAATACCTGAATATTCTCATTCAAGACTTCTGAAAACTGGAAAGGCGAGATGAGGTGCATTTAGATGTCTGTACACAGGATGGAAATGGGGAATACAGGTGGGGAGAAGATGGTAGTGAGTGGTGATGGAGAAAAAAACATTTCAGGAGGAATTGGTCCATGCTATATCAAGGGTAGAGAGCTGTTTTCTGAATCATTTCTGCTTAAGTCGGACGCTATGCATTGCTTGTTTTTCTCAAGTACCAACCACAGTCCTTGTACGCGAGAGTCACTAAAATCATTAAATTAACCCGAGTTCAACTCCCTGATAAGTATGGTACAGTTCAGACAGTCTTAACTAATAGACGATGTGTAATGTTTATTTGCAGTACTAAAGCAGTAATAAAGTCAAAACACAACAGAAGAAAAATCTCAAAGTAATTTATAAAAATATAATATATTTTAATATATGAAATGAGAGTGTGTGTGGCTAAGATGCCAAGAATGGCAGTCACTCCTTTCTGAGCTCCGCTGACTCTCTGTATATATCTGGCACTTCCGTTAATTTAGTAGCCTCCCCCAGACACACAGTTGCTTGCCCATGAGTGGATCTGCTGGAGAAATTCACTCTGTATCTATCTCCGGTTGCCGCACACCTATAGGTCAAAAGTGTTTCCTGCAGCGGGAAATAAACAATCTGAGTTTGTTCTCTCCCCCACCACGGATCTGTACTTTTGGCTTTTGGCTGGAGCATCCACAATAGGCCAGGCACCTGCAAAGCCCTCACCTGTGCCTCAAGGCAGCATGATGGGGCCCAAATCCAGAGCACCTGAAGATACAGCGGGTGGCCACCCTCGGTAAGTGGTCTGCAAAGCAGTTAGTGCCTCTCCCCCCACTTGCTCTCTCTTCACAAGCACAAGATGGGGTCATACGGAGCCAACTCCCAGTGCTTGGGGCATGGCGAGTGATCAGATTTTGCGGCACTGAGTCACAGCAGGTATGGGGAGATGCAATCGGCCTGCCTAGAGAATAAAATGAAATCTGGAGGCATCTGTGCAACACCTTAATGTTATAGGTGGCAAGAGCTCGTCAGCAGTTTCATGAAAATTGTATTCATGTCATACAAAAAACGGTCTTTCATAATGCAGTACAATTGTCATTCATCATTGATTAATATTGTATTAAAGGGAATTCATTATGTAACTCCTCATTACTTGCCACTGTGATTGGTATACTGTTATTTCCCATTTTTTGTTGTCAGACTGATAATTAAGAAATGTGCTTTCTGGTCATGAGCGCTCTGCAAACGCTCAAATTATGTAAATGGTTACAATTATCCAGCTGCTGCTCAAACATGTACCTTTGAATCACAAGCATTCTGCAACAGCCCAAATTATGTAAATTATCTAGTCCAACGTGCTCACGTGTTAACAGTCGCACCTTGCACATGTGTGTTCAGAATCGGGAACAGAGCGCATGGGTATTTAAAGCGAGCTTTCCTCTTCACGCGTGTGTAGTACTGGCATTCAAGTATTGGGCGCAAGGACCTCCTCGACTGAGGAGGCTGGTTGAGGGCGGGATAAGGGAGGAGGTGGAGTCATGCCCTGGGAAGGGCAGTTGGGAATGGGAATGGCTGAAGGAAGGTCGCAAATAAAGTGAAGTACTAGAATCCTGGCCCTGCGTCTGTGTCCTCTGTGTCCAGGACACTACAGCTGGCGACGAGGGTGGTCACAGGCCATGAGGTGTGGGTGCGTGCCCTGTGAGTGCGGGGGCTGTGCGAGCGTGTGGAGTGCTGCTTAAGATTCCTGTGGCGTGGTTCGGGAGCCTACCCCGACCGCGCTCGTTCTGGCGCTCTACGTTCCGGGTGCCCACCCCGGTCGTGTCTGGTTCGCCGAAGAACTGATGGGTAGTGGAGAGCCCCCCCCGACGTGGGAAGTGGCGCAGACGGAGTGAAGGACACCTGTGAGCCCCCCCGACGTTGGAGCAGCGTGGAGGTCCCACGCGTGCTGCATGCAGAAGCGATCTGGGTGCCCACCCCAGTCGCGTGTTGCCGAGCCCCGGTACCTGTGGGTGAGTGCCTTCCTTCGTGTTCGGCTGCCGAGTGAGGTCCGGTTGCTTGAGGAGCTGCTGCCGGTGTGTGAAAAGCCAAATCCTGTGGGGCGCGAGAGTTCGTGGCGGCCATTTTGAAGTCAGGCGCCTGCGCCAATCCCCTGCGAGGATGTCCCGGCAGCCATTTTGAAGTCAGGCGAAGTTCATAAAAAGCATCAAGCACTGGTAAATGCAACTGAAAAGTGCCTAAAAGACATCAAGCATTGGTAAATGTCACTAAATAATCTGAAATTCATCAAGCACTGGTAAATTCAACTGCAAAGAGCCTAAAAGACATCATGCATTGGTAAATGTAACTGAATAACTTGAAAGTCATCAAGCACTGATAAATGCAACTGAAAAGTCTGGAAAACTCAACAAGCATTGGTAAAGTCAATCGAAAGGCCGCTTCATCACCATGTCTACTTCACCAACTCGTCAAGCAGGTCTGGCGCAAGCCAATGGTGGACGTATGGGGGTGTTTGGAGTGTTGTTTCTGCGTCCACCTGAACCTTTGGTCCTCGAAACGGGAGAAGGTATGGGTCTTCGGTGGAAGGAGTGGCTTGAGGATTTTGAAGACTTCATGAAGGGTTCGCACGTGACAGACGCCGGTCAACAGCTGATAGCACTATGTAATTTAATAGGAAAAGACGTCAGCCAAATTATAAAGGAACTAACTGCACCCGATGTGGCATCCTACGCTGATGTGTGTGCAGCTTTGAACCGGAAATACTTGCACAAGAAGAACATTGATTATGATAGATACACGTTTAACTTGGCGGCTCAAGAAAAAGAAGAGCCCATGTGCGCTTTCATCACACGCCTTAGACGTCTGGCACGCTATTGCGAGTTTGACTCTTTCTCAACCGAAGATGCCCTTCGTCTGAGGGTTATTGAAGGCTGTCAGTCTGAATCGCTAAGACGGAAACTGTTAAAGAAAAGCTATTCGCTGGACGAAATTGAGGAGATGACAAGGGTGCATGATCAGGCTGAAGAGCATGCCAAAAAGATGGAAGCAGGGAGAAATGAAAAGCGTGACCAAGCCTTCAGGCTTCAATCTCGCAACACACGCAGATATTCTCCAGCGAAGCAGAGGTCATCCCGGTCCAAGATACAGCAGCAACCTGTGAACCGACGACGTCGTAGCTCCAGTCGAAATAACAGACGGCGGGAGCGTCATCTCAAATGTTATCGATGTGGCTATGATTTTCCTCACACGGATGGGTGCCCCGCTATGGGTCAGAAATGCAGGAAGTGTGGAGGGGAGAACCATTTCGAGAACCTACAGAAAAGACAAACAGAGAGGTCAGGAAAGGTCATCTCGACCTTCTAGCACGCTTCACCAGGCCAAAGCAGTACGTGATCACAGAGACTCATCAACAGGATTGTCCCGCTCCAGCTGTCAGTCTCACCGAAGTTATCAATCCAGATGCACGTCGTCTCCAGAATCAAGGTGACTGTCTCCCATCTCGCAGGACAGTGATAAATACGTGTGTATGGTCGCTGACCCTGACCGATTGAAGAAATATCCTCGGCTCAGCATCCAAATCGGCACGCACTGGACCAAATTTATGATGGACAGTGGAGCTTCCCTCAATTATATACCAGAGGTGGAATATCAGAGGATGAAGTCACCCCCGCAACTAAGCCCGGCTCATGTGAGAGTTTACACTTGGATGTCCAAAAAGCCACTCCCTTGCTTGGGAAAGCTCTCAACGCACCTCACGTATCAAGATCGCACAATTCCTGCCTACATCCATGTCATTAAAGGGCCAGAGGCTGACTGCCTTTTGAGTCTTCCGACCGCTGAGCGGCTAAGACTAGTGGACATCTTGTACAAGGTGGATGACGAACTTGATGTGTCTCAAAAATTTCCAAAGCTGTTTGCTGGCCTGGGAAAGATGGCTCATTGCAAAATTCGACTACACATTAATGAACAAATAACTCCGGTAGCTCAACACCATCGACGGATCCCCTTTCATCTCCAACAAGCAGTCGAACAGGAGCTACAGGATCTTCTCAAAGCCGACATCATTGAAAGGACAGATGGACCTACACCCTGGGTTTCTCCAGTAGTCATCATGCCGAAAAAAGGTGAACCTGACAAAGTCCGTCTGTGTGTTGATATGAGGGCGCCCAACACCGCCATTGAAAGAGAAAGATACCCCGGGCCACACATCAGTGACATGATTGCTTCACTCAACGGAGCAAAGATATTCTCCAAACTGGATCTCAATAAAGGTTACCACCAACTGGAGTTACATGAGCAGTCGCGCTATATCACAACTTTTTCAACCCACATTGGTCTCTTCCGGTACAAGAGACTCAGTTTTGGAGTGTCTTCTGCTGCTGAAATCTTTCAAGAAGCCATTAGAAAGACGATTCATCACATCCCCAATGCACTAAACTACAGTGATGACATCTTGGCTTATGGGTCCACAACGCAAGAACACGACACCGCCCTAGAACGAGTCTGTCATGCACTAATGGAAGCCAACCTCACGTTAAATAAAGCCAAGTGTGAGTTCCATAAATCCACGCTGAAGTTCTTTGGCCATAACTTCTCCCAGGCGGGAATGAGACCAGATCCAGACAAAGTGGCTGCGTTGAATGACACCCCCAGCCCTCGGGATGCAGGAGATGTTCGGTCATTCTTAGGGATGGCCAGCTACTGTGCCCGGTATATCCAAGACTATGCCACCATCAGCTATCCCCTGAGGCAACTTACAAAATAAGGTTGTCCGTTTCAGTGGTCGGCAGGATGTGAACAAGCCTTCAACGAAATTAAAGCGGCTGTGGAGTCCGCCGACAACATGGCCTATTTTGATCCGAAGAAAAAGACAGAGATCACCGTAGACGCCAGTCCCGTGGGGCTGGGAGCCATTCTAGCTCAATATGACTCTGAAAGTGACCAGCGATAAATAATTGCCTATGCCAGTGCTGGAGCAGAGTTTTCTGTTTGAAAATTCGTTGGTTTTTGAAGCTCTGGCATGTCTATTTGTCATATTAATTTATTAATTACTAATAATTAATTATTTGTCTTGTGCAAGTGTGTTTATATTAATCAATCCGTTTGTCCTAATAAGAGAGAGTTACACGTGGGTACGCATAAATGTGCTGTTTAACAATAACATGCGTGTTTTCATGTTTAAATGTTGCTATGTGCTGTTTATTTTTGAGCACAAAACGCTTTCCGAATTAATGCTTTTCTATGTTGCAAGTGCTAGATAGATACATACACATAAGGGTATTAGTGGGATTAGCACTGTTTAATCACGATGCTGTGGTAACGTTGTTTTTGTTTCTTTTAATTAAGATGGTCTATTGTGGCCTATGGTGGCCTAGACAAAGATGGCCAATTTTGTAAGCCTGGCCTCGATTTGAAAGTAGAAAAACCGTGATGGGAGAGAGCCCTGCTGAATATGGTCCTGAAGTCAGCTGACCACAGTCCTTGCTTGCCTTGCTAAAATTTCCGTGAGGACAGCAGCAGCCTGGGTAATCTCCAAGTGAAATGGAACGTCCTTGGCAGCCTTGGGAAACAAAGGAGCCTTAGAGAAAGACTCTGAATTATGGTTTCATTGCCGAGGAGAATTAGAACTAACAAGATACATTTATGTTTCTTGGTTCCTGTTCCGTAGTCTTTTTTTTGTGATTTTTCCTGAGCGGAGATTTTCAAATGTAGCAATTTTACATCCTTTCCTTCTCGCTCTGCTCAGCGGTCCAGCGGACATTACAACTTTTCTATGTATCTTTCCTTTGTTCGATTCATTATAAGAATTGTTAGCCTAGAGCGGCCACTTGCCACTTGCCATTTGCCTTTGCCGCGTACCGAATCTGCGTTGCTGAGGATTGATGCTGAAGGGACTTCGTCTTGAGAGACTTTACCGAGAGACTTGTCCTGACCCGTTCTGACATTTAGCTAGAATAGGTAACTATGAGAAAAATGATTTATTCTGATTGATTTCCATTTTGACTAATTTAAGATAAAGCAATATAATTTGAACATGGTGTTGGATATTATTTCTTGTCAATTATTGTGTATTATATTTTGATTATTGCCGTATAGGTTGTATAGATTATGTTTATGGACAGTCATAATAACCAGGTCTTATCGACCTCGATATAGATGCAGGGTGACTAGGAGTTTTCTTTCCACAGGTTTATTGCTGGTAGAGTATTTGAGCGTATGTTAGTGAAATGGGCCCTAGCGTATGATGAATGTATGTGCGTGTAACTGTGAGATTACTCTATCTGTGGTAGTGGGAATATTATACACACCCTGATCTCTATCAATTTCCTGGTAGCAGAGGATGGTTATTGATGATTGTCTTGATCTGATAAGATTGCTTGTACATTAGCTTATTGACTATTGATTATTGGTTGATGTTGGTATATGTACTAATACTATATGTTGGAGTCGTAATGTTGAGTTATATGTAGTGCTTCTGGAACTTGGGAGCTGGTAGCAGTTCCGTAGTAGGGCAGAGGGAAGTATATGCTGCTCTCGGGAAAGACGGGATTGTTGGTCCTGTATGTATGCAGGAAAAGTCACATTGTCTGGGTTCGGAATCAGTGACATTGTCGTATGTTACTATTAGACATTTCTGGTATATAAGGAGTGTGTATGATAGTGAAGGTTATCTGTGAAACTCTGGTCTTAAGTCCCAGGGATCCGTAAGGATTACCGTTAAAGCTTATCGCGGGAGAAGTAATAGGTATTCTCTGAGCTTGTTTGAGAAACTGGACAGAGGAAAGCTGTTTAGTTGATGTATGTTATAATTCTGTAGTGGGACAGATTGTTCGCTGTTCTCGGGAAGCAGGATTCTGTGTGTATGTACTATATTTTCTTGTATGAATGTGCGTAAATGTATATACATATTTAATTGATTGTAAGACTCTTTGGACAAGTCCTGGAGGAAACAGTTAAGAGATGTATGAAAGTTTGTTGACTCTTGAGGAATAGACTCTCTTTTACTATTCTGTGGTTAGCGAAGCAGACAATGGAGATGTTTTTATGTTGTAACTAATAGATTTTGTAGAAATTTTGGCACGAAGTCTACTGAGAAGATTTTGTAAAGGAGGGGTAGACGAGTGACAGAAGACAGGAGACAAGCGACTGCAGCGACTGTTGACGTCAGAAAGACCGCGCTCTGATTGGATAGTGGATCAGAATAGTGTTCGCGCTAGGATTGGTGCGTTGGTGTGAGCCACGCAAGGATTGGAAGAGCTATTTAGTGACGTAGACGCTCCAGAATTGGTGCGTTGGTGTGAGTCGCGCTGCTATTGGTTGAAAATTCGTATTGTATATTTATAATACGGAAAGAGTAGAGAGTTTTTGGTAAACGTTAAAATGTATTACCAAGAAGAGAAAAAGAAGAAAACATTTTTTGGTAAAATTAAAAAGTGGTTTAACAAGGATAAAGATGTTAAAACGAGAGAGGGTGAGTTGTTACCTCCAACGAAAACACCTGCATCCTTCATGGCTGCGAAATATGGGTTTCATACCTGTATATGGTTGGAGAATTGGGTTAGGTATACTAAAGAAGATGGTTTTCTAGCATTTCCAGAACATGGTTCATTTAATCTGGCCGTGTTGAGAAATTTACGGGAAAAGATGTTATGTCTAGACCCGAAACCAAGACCTACACAGTTCGAGGCTTTAGTGGAATGGGAAGAGGAAGTACATGAGCGAGAAAAACAGAGATCTGGAGGATACTACAGGTATATGTTTGGGAGGAGACATGATCGTGAGACTCATCATGATCGAATGAAAAGGTGGCAAGATGTTAGTATGTCAGAGGGATTATATCCGATGAGAACAGTTGAAGGAGGAGCAGAAAGGGTTCCTGAGTCAGAAATGAGAAAATATGGAGTTAATGAGTATGAGGATGAGGTCTTGAATGACATGATTTACAAGAGACCACCTCCATATAGACCAGAACCGGATAAGAGTACACCAGTTGTTTCTCCGATAAGAGATACAGTTTGTGTCAATGAGACAGAAAATGAGACACCTGAGTTAAGAAGTGATCACTACCTTGATGAGAATGCCAGACAATTAGCCAGAACTACAACAGAGTTGACTGAGAAGATTAGTCAGTTAACGAAGAATCTGGAAGCTGTTACGGTGCCTGTAACAATAGGTCCGGTTATGCCTGTGTTTGACAAACAGAGGACAGGTGAAAATGGACTGGTGATTCCATATGTTGGGAATAATTTGACAAATTCAGTTGGTCCTTCAGGATATTCAGGCAAAAGAGCAGAAAGAAGTGACCTGAGACAATCAAGACATGACATATGTAGTGAAATATTGGATACTAGTGAAGCTAGTTGTTCAGGGATGCCAATTTTAGAACCGCAGAAGAGAGTGGTTCCAGTGAGAAAAACTGCTGAAATAACAGTTGAAGATTTGAATGATTGGATGAAAGTTCTACAGAAAAAGGATAAAGATTCACAAATAATTGACATGGCTAGGTTACGTGTAGAACTAGAAGAGCTTGTTACAGGAACAGTTCCAACAGAAATTCTGAAGAGTCATCATGATGGTGAGCTAATGTTTATGTGCAAGAACATTACCTGGAGAGCAAGAAATACACATGACAGGCTAAGAGCAATAGCGAATGAGCAGGGAGTTGACATTGATAAAGTGAAAGCTTTACAAAAAACCTACAGGATGGATTTTACAGAGAAGGATATTGAAAATTTGAATGCTACTGGTAGAACAGGACAGATTAAGGAAATGGTAGCATTATTGCGAAGATGGGGTGTTGTAGAAAAGTGGAAGGATAGGTGGTATAAGAAAAGAGAGGAAGCTGAAGATAGAACAACTTATTCAGCATTTCCAGTGAGAGAAAAAGAGAAACCAGTGGATAATTATCCTATGAGAGAAATACCTGGAGGAGGATATGTACATGTTCCATGGACCAGACAGGATATTTTATCATTCACGAATGATTTCCCTCGATTGAGAGAAAAGCCCGTCGAGTGGTATAGGCAGGTAGATAGGTTTGTGAAATTGTCAAAAGTGCTGTGGGTTGACCTGAATAGTCTGTTTGATATAATTGTTCCAGCAGACTTGTGGACTGAGTGTAAAATAGTTGTGAGTTGGCCTACTGAGGAATATCCAAGAGACCCAAGAACAGGGGCACCAGATCCAGAGGTAATGAGAAAGTATGATCAGGTGATGGTATACCTGAAGAGTAAAGTTCCTGCAAAAGAGACAGACTGGGTAAAGATAGATCGAACACAACAGGAAGCGAAAGAATCAGTTCATGCTTTTTACGAGAGGCTGATACTAGCATTTAAACAATTCAGTGGAGATGAACACCTGGGTGACAAAGATTTGAGTCATTTTGTATTCAGATTTGTATATGGCCTTAGACCTGAAATTGGTGAGAGAATTCGTGAGCATACAGTGGATTGGCAGAGTAAGAAAGTAGATGAGATTCTGAGACATGCGAAATACTTCAGTGATGAAATTGAAGCGAAACAAAGAAAGCTGAAAGAGAAAGCAATGTGGGCACAAGTGAAAGTTGCGGCAAGACAGGAAGCACAGTTAGTAGAACAGGCGAATAATCCAGGAAACAATGCAGGGAATAGACCTAGATATGCAGGGAAAGGAAAAGGAAGTCTTGAGGAAGCGAAAAAAAAGTTTCCTTGTCACAACTGTGGCCAATTGGGGCATTGGAGATCGGAGTGTCCTAATCCACCATTAGTGAGTAATGAGAATAAATCCTTAAATCAACAGGTGCAGAATGAAGGAAATAATCAACAGCAGCAACAACAGAAAGTTGTGAGACAGCAGAGTCAAGAGCCAAAACCGCCCTTGCCGCAGAATAAAGGGTTACAAAAGTATAATCAGGATTCAGGATTCTACAATGATGAACAGGTAAACAAACCAAGACGTTCAAACAAGGTACAACAGTACTTGTTAAAGAGTGAAGGGAGTGAATCTGAGGGTGATTATTGACGGTGCCGAGGAGAGGAGGAAGAGTGCATACTTGGTGCAACTCTAGAAATAGACCAGGCAGGACCATTTGTGGATGGGAAAATAAATGAGGAGAGTGTTACTTTTTTGGTAGACACAGGTGCGACAAGATCAACTGTCAGGTCAACAGATGTTAGAAATCTTCCTCTCTTGGATGAAGCAATCCAAGTAGTTGGTGTAGCCAATACGCAAATCAGAACACGTCTTACTGAACCAGTAAAAGTACAGATAGGGAAATTTTCAGACATGCACAGATTCATTGTCTGTGACACGAGTCCAGTGAACCTGTTAGGTAGGGACTTGTTGTGCAAAATGAACTGCACAATTTTTTGTACACCGGATGGAATAGCCTTTGAGACACCAGATGAGGATGTTTTGTACCGAGTGACTCTAGAGAATAGAGAAAGTGAGTTAATTGGTGCATTTGCTGTGTTTAATCCGGAGGATTTGCCTCGAGAGCTAAGAGACACAGTGAAAAGGACAGTTTGGGATTTTACTGGAGAGGATGTGGGATTGATGAATAATGTAGATCCAGTGAAAATTGCAGTAAAAGAGGGAATTACATATCCTAACATTCCTCAATACAAAATGACACCAGAAATAATTGAAGGAATAACTCCTATAATTGAGAAAATGATTCAGCAGGGAGTCCTGAGAGAACTACTGAGTAGTCCGTGTAATTCACCGATAATGGGACTAAAAAAGCCTAATGGGAAATTTAGGATCGTACAGGATTTGAGAAAAGTTAATCAAATTGTGGTGGCATGTTGTCCTATCGTGCCAAATCCATCAGTGATCCTGTATCCAATTCCACATGATGCCGAGTGGTATACAGTAATTGATTTGTGTCATGCGTTCTTTTCAATTCCATTACATCATGATAGCCAGCCGATTTTTGCATTTAGGTTTGGCCAGCGTATCTTAGCATGGTGTCGTATCCCACAGGGGTATACGGAGAGTCCTTCGATATTCAATCAGTTATTGAAGAAATCGTTGGAGAGTTTGATCATGCCTGAGAGCTCAGTACTAGTGCAGTATATTGATGACCTACTTGTGGCATCAAAGACACGTGAAGCTTGTGAAGTAGATACCATAGCTTTACTGAATCATCTGGCCGATGGAGGGTTAAAGGTATCTCCAGCTAAATTGCAATTTTGTAAGAAAGAGGTGCATTATCTTGGACACAATATTGAAAAGGGTCTGAGAAAAGTGACGGATGACAGGATCAGAATAATCAGAGAAATGAAAGCCCCAAAAACTCAGAGGGAAGTGAGAATGTTCCTGGGTATGGTGGGTTATTGTCGTCAGTGGATAATTAATTTTTCTTTGATAGCAAAGCCACTGATTAAACTGACAAAAAGTGAGATGACAGACCCATTGGATCTAGATGCAGAACAAATGGCAGCATTTGAAGAGCTCAAAAGTAAAATGTGTGAGGCTCCAGCTTTGGGTATGCCTGACTATGAAAAGGAGTTTGAGTTGTACTGCAGTGAGAGAAATGGATGTGCACTTTCAGTGTTAATTCAGAAGCATGGATTACTGAGAAGGCCTATTGCGTACTTCTCATCGACACTTGACCCTGTAGCTGTGGGTTTACCAGGTTGTCTGAAATCTGTGGCTGCAACATGCAGAAGTCTGGAACAAAGTGAGGGAATCATAATGGGATATCCTGTAAGGGTATTCGTACCTCACAATGTGGCAATTCTTTTGACAAGAAGCAGAACCCAGTACATGTCACATAGTCGGTTGACTAAATATGAGAAAGTGATTCTGGGAGCATCAAATGTGACTCTTGAAAGATGTGTGAATGTGAATCCAGCGACACTCTTGCCGGATATTGAAAACGTGGGTGTAAAGATGGAAGATGATCATGATTGTTTGGATGTGCTTGAATACTGTACAAAACCGAGACCAGACATAAGGGATCTTCCCTTGCATGAGAGTGATCATGTGTTGTTTGTGGATGGATCATGCCTGAGAAATGATGATGGTGTGTTATGTGCAGCATATGCGGTGTGCAAAGTTTCAGAGGTCATGGAAGCATCACCATTAAAAGGAGTGAAATCTGCGCAAGTTGCTGAATTGATAGCATTGACAAAAGCTTGCGAAATTGGGAAAGATTTGAGGACAACTGTGATGACTGATAGTCAGTATGGATTTGGAGTTGTGCATGATTTTGGCCAGCTTTGGCTACAAAGAGGTTTCTTGACATCGAGTGGAACTCCGATAAAGAATGCTGAAATGATTGGTAAATTGCTTGAGACGATACAGCTGCCTAAGGAGTTAGCAGTTGTAAAATGTGCTGCCCATGGACAGGGAGAGGATTTTATAACGGTCGGAAACCGTTACGCAAATGATGTTGCGCAATACTGCGCCAAAACAAATCAGTCCATTAATCGGGACCGAGAGGGGGAAATGTCTTTTCTCTCTGTGATGTTTACTAATGTCTTAGAAACATGGGATGAAGTGAAACAGTTACAAGATGAGGCAGGAGAGGAAGAGAAAAAAGATTGGATTAAGGCAGGATGTGCTCCAAGAGAAACAGACCATGTTTGGGTCTACAGAGATGGCAGACCAGTAATGCCTAACTCCATTTTGTCGTCAATGGCAAGAATGTATCATGGCCAGGGACATTTGGGGAGGGATGCGATGGTTAGGTCATTTAAACAAACCTGGTACAATGCAAAGTTCAGGACAATTGCAGAAAGCATCTGTCAAAGGTGTTTGGTTTGTCAGCAATTTAACACTGGGAAAAAGACAGTGGTGAGTCTGGGAACAATAGGCAGAGAAGGAGGTCCTTTTACAAGAATGCAGATTGATTTCATTGAAATGCCCCAAGTAAACAGACTGAGGTATGTTCTAGTGGTAGTCTGTTTGTTTTCAAGGTGGGTGGAAGCTTACCCGACTAGAAGAAATGATGGAATTACAGTGGCAAAGTTACTGTTAAGGGAGTTGATTCCTAGGTACGGGTTTCCAGTAACAGTTGAGTCTGATAGAGGTGGACACTTTCAAAATGAACTCATGGGTTTGATTTGTGAAGCATTGAAAATACAGCAGAAGCTACATTGTGCATACCGACCAGAGGCTTCTGGTGTGGTTGAGCAGATTAATGGCACAATCAAGAACAGGATTGGAAAAATGTGCTTAGCCACTGGCATGAAATGGCCAGATGTTTTACCTCTAGTGCTGATGACTATTAGATCTACTCCAGATAGAACTACTGGCTTGAGTCCGCACGAAATAATCATGGGACGTGCAATGCGCAATGCATTTTTGCCTGTCAATAAGTTGGTGACAATAACTGATGACATGATTTTGGATTACTGTAAAAGGCCTGGCTGACGCAGTTCATTCTGTGTTTCACCAGGTTGGAGAAGAAGCTACCACACTTGAGAAGAAGCAAGCCCATGATCTGAGTCCAGGAGACTGGGTGAGGATTAAGGTACACAGAAGAAGAAATTGCTTGGTTCCAAGGTGGGGAAGGCCGAGACAAGCTATTCTGACTACGACAACTGCAGTAAAGTGTGCTGGAGTGAAACACTGGGTACATGCAAGTCATACTCTGAGAGTTCCAAACCCAAAAGAAGGGACTGGTAAAGAGTATTTTGAAGAGTCAGATTCCAGTGATGATGAAGATACAGAATCAGTGGGGAAAGAAGTAGGAAAAGCTTCGAATGAACCACTGCGAGTATCAGAGAAAAGATCAGATTCTGTAAGAGAGCCTGAAGTTTCAAAAAGCAGTGAAGGAAAAAGAAAAGAAAAGAGAAATTTCACAGAGACTACTCCTGAATCAGAAGAGGAGGAGATTGAGGAACCACTTGAGATTATACTTGAAGAAGTAGGGTCAGAAGAAGATAGAGAGGGACAGATTGCGGAAGACCCCCGAGGAGGTGTAGGGAACATTCTTGATGAGCTAGGTGAAGGGACAAGTAGACAGCAAGAAGATTGCGTGTCGGAGACTCGAGGAGGGATAGAAGTAGGGAAATCTCAAACAGTGGTGAAAGAATCTGTGGAAAAGAAGAAAACTGCTAGAAAACGAAAACAGAAGGCACTTGAAGCAGAATTGGATGATGAGAATGAACAAACAGAGGGTCGAGTTCTGAGAAAGAGAACTTGGATTGGAGAAAGAAGTAATAAAGAAATAAAGCCGAAAAAGGTGATAAAAGGAGATCGTTGGCCTAACAACAGAGTTAAGAGGCTGAGATACAGAATAATAAGAGCAAATACATCAAAAGCTGAACAAGTGAATGAAGTATCGAGTCAAAGTTCAAAAGCTGAAGGAGAAGAATCAAAGGAATCAAAAGAACCAGTAGAAATAAAAAGAGTAAGAAGACCCAACCAAAAGTACAGATCACCGGAATGGTCTTATGTGGCACTGTCTGAAGAAGGAAAAGAAGAAACAGTGACTCGAGATAATCCGGAAGAGATCTTGAGAGAAGTGGTTGAGGAAGATACTGGTGAAATTCTGAAAGTACTCTTGACTGACATTGGAGAAGAGTCAAATACTGAGG
Source organism: Triturus cristatus (assembly GCF_964204655.1). Taxonomy (NCBI): domain Eukaryota; kingdom Metazoa; phylum Chordata; class Amphibia; order Caudata; family Salamandridae; genus Triturus; species Triturus cristatus. The sequence goes on along the minus strand of NC_140591.1, from coordinate 1,204,481,996 downwards.
ATTTTGATGTTGGAGATCTAATATAATTTGATGTTGAAGAAATTGAAGTGAAGAATGACAAGTATCCAAACTGAATAAAGGAAGGATTCACTTGGATTAAGTGAACGAAAGGATCATTTGGAAAACTGAAGAAAAAAAAAATTTGAAAAGAATTGTTGAAGAATTTAAGAGTTCCAATTTCAGTAGTGGAGTAGTAGAGGCTAAATTAAAGTAGTAAAATGGCTAACATAGAGGATAATCGAAATAGATGTGCCTTCCTTAAAAGGTGGTGTAGAATGTGCTGCTGCTGTACTGGATTATTAATGCTTCTATGGGGTGTTTTAGTTTTATTAGTTACTTTTAAAGTTGAGTTTGAGATGCATACAGAGAATGTGACAAATGTAAAGAAGAATTTGCAAAAAGTAGTTCCGATTAGAATTAGTAATACTTACATACACAAAGATAGGTCAATTAATAACTTTTCTAGTAATGTTTTTTCAAAATTGTTATATGAATATGTGAAAACAATGGAAGTGAGGGATTGCTACGTTTGTATGCAATTACCTGTATCCGTTTCAGAGGGTGTTACTTATCATCATTTACCAGCTACATATGGTATTTCTTGTAGTATTTTAAGTAGTGTTTTTTATTTGTTAGGGAAAGTAGATTATAAGATGTCTAACAGAGATAGTATTTTTGGGCATTTGCCAATGAACAAGGAGCTGAATCCAGCTAAAGAAGCTAACACTTTTGGTGAAATTTTTATTGAAGAAAAAGGATTAACATTAGATTACATTTTTAATAATAATTTAACTTGCAGTCTGAAAGGAGAGGAGAAAGCTTTCCTGGATATGGTAGAGGAAAGGAGATTGAACATGCAGGAGAAAGCAGGAAAATATAAAGTGAGTGAGACAATTTGGGACATTGAGATGGGAAAAGAGTTGAAGAATGGGGCTAGTCCAACTTTAGCTTTAGATGCACCACAGAAGGGTAAACTTTGCATTACAAGAAGGAAATCCCAATATGATACATATTTTGTTGGGACTAGTGAGTGCCATGATACATACTTCATTGCAACAGGTTGGGGTTTTAGAGGTGGAGAAGATACAATTTTTCCAGGAGTATACTATGTTTGTGGGAACAAGGCTTATTACAAGTTGCCTGACCATTGGTATGGCACGTGTTATGTGGGCCTGGTTTTTCCAAAGATTTTTCATATAGATAAGATAAGAGATGTGGAACATATTAATTTACTAATGCGTTTTAAGAGAGAAACTTGGTCTGAAATAGTGGGTGATATTTTTGGAGTTTTGATTCCAGCAGTGGGAATTTTTTTGAATGCTTATGGAATTCGGAAACTGTCCACAGTGGTTGATCGCTTATCGACAAATACCGCTGGAGGGTTTCTTTTGGTGAATACGGAATTAAGTGCCGTACGTGCCATGTCTATGCAAAATCGACTTGCCCTTGATATTCTATTGGCCAAGGAGGGTGGAGTCTGTGGAATGCTGAAAGTTCAACATTGTTGCACTTACATTCCAGACGAAAGCAAAGACCTGAAGGTCTATATCAAAAATATTACTGATTTGCATGAAGAATTAGTACCACTTGAAGCTGAGAATTTATGGACTAAAATAGCTAATAAAATGATAGCTGTTAAGGATTTTATTGCAAAAATAGGTAGTACTATTATAGGTGGAATATTGTTTCCTTTAACTTGTATAATTGTTGCTTTATTGATACTGAGATTAGTGTGTGTGTGTTGTAAAAACAGGGGAGGGAAGAAGAAATTGAATAAAGAGAAGAAAAACAAGAGGTTGAAAAGAGAACCGCAAGAAATTGAATTGGAAGAATTGAGGGAGAGTGTTTACTTAGAGACAAAAAGGGATGATGAAAGAGTGACTGGTGTGTAATGTTGTGTAAGGGAAAAAGACATTTCCGATTTCTCCTAAAATGGGACTAAATTTTCACAATTTTTTTTTTTGGGTTTATTTGGTGATAAAATCACCAAAGGGGGGATTGCTGGAGCAGAGTTTTCTGTTTGAAAATTCGTTGGTTTTTGAAGCTCTGGCATGTCTATTTGTCATATTAATTTATTAATTACTAATAATTAATTATTTGTCTTGTGCAAGTGTGTTTATATTAATCAATCCGTTTGTCCTAATAAGAGAGAATTACACGTGGGTACGCATAAATGTGCTGTTTAACAATAACGTGCGTGTTTTCATGTTTAAATGTTGCTATGTGCTGTTTATTTTTGAGCACAAAACGCTTTCCGAATTAATGCTTTTCTATGTTGCAAGTGCTAGATAGATACATACACATAAGGGTATTAGTGGGATTAGCACTGTTTAATCACTATGCTGTGGTAACGTTGTTTTTGTTTCTTTAAATTAAGATGGTCTATTGTGGCCTATGGTGGCCTAGACAAAGATGGCCGATTTTGTAAGCCTGGCCTCGATTTGAAAGTAGAAAAACCGTGATGGGAGAGAGCCCTGCTGAATATGGTCCTGAAGTCAGCTGACCACAGTCCTTGCTTGCCTTGCTAAAATTTCCGTGAGGACAGCAGCAGCCTGGGTAATCTCCAAGTGAAATGGAACGTCCTTGGCAGCCTTGGGAAACAAAGGAGCCTTAGAGAAAGACTCTGAATTATGGTTTCATTGCCGAGGAGAAGTAGAACTAACAAGATACATTTATGTTTCTTGGTTCCTGTTCCGTAGTCTTTATTTTGTGATTTTTCCTGAGCGGAGATTTTCAAATGTAGCAATGTTACATCCTTTCCTTCTCGCTCTGCTCAGCGGTCCAGCGGACATTACAACTTTTCTATGTATCTTACCTTTGTTCGATTCATTATAAGAATTGTTAGCCTAGAGAGGCCACTTGCCACTTGCCATTTGCCTTTGCCGCGTACCGAATCTGCGTTGCTGAGGATTGATGCTGAAGGGACTTCGTCTTGAGAGACTTTACCGAGAGACTTGTCCTGACCCGTTCTGACATTTAGCTAGAATAGGTAACTATGAGAAAAATGATTTATTCTGATTGATTTCCATTTTGACTAATTTAAGATAAAGCAATATAATTTGAACATGGTGTTGGATATTATTTCTTGTCAATTATTGTGTATTATATTTTGATTATTGCCGTATAGGTTGTATAGATTATGTTTATGGACAGTCATAATAACCAGGTCTTATCGACCTCGATATAGATGCAGGGTGACTAGGAGTTTTCTTTCCACAGGTTTATTGCTGGTAGAGTATTTGAGCGTATGTTAGTGAAATGGGCCCTAGCGTATGATGAATGTATGTGCGTGTAACTGTGAGATTACTCTATCTGTGGTAGTGGGAATATTATACACACCCTGATCTCTATCACCAGCAGAAGCCTGACTGAGACGGAGAAAGCATATTCACAGACCGAGAAAGAAAGCTTGGCTGTCGTTTGGGCCTGTGAACATTTTCACATCTTCATATACGGAAAACATGTCATACTAATCACCGATCATCAGGCCCTCATCACCATCTTTGGTAATCCTCGAGCTAAGATGCCACCGAGAATAGAACGCTGGGGCCTTCGCCTCCAAGAATATACTTACACAATTGTGCACAAGCCCGGAAAAGCAGAAAACCCTGCTGACTACATGTCAAGGCACCCCAAAGAGACAACCAAGTGCAGATCGTCTGTAGCCGAGGAATACATATGTTTTGTGGTGGATCAGGCTCGACCGCCAGCAGTCCCGCTGGAAGCCAGCTTAGATGCCACTCGTGAAGATGTCACTCTGCAAGACGTAAAGTGTCGTATACAAAACAATGACTGGAGACACTTAGATGTCAACACTCCAAACAGCGTAGTTGACAGACATGAACTTGCCGCTTTCAAGCACGTGAAGGAGGAACTGTCAGTAGCCACGAATGGCCTGCTCTTACAAGACAATCGAATAGTCATGCCGAAGCATTTACGGCAAGGCATTATTAATCTGGCCCATGAAGGCCACAGAGGCATTGTGGCCACCAAGAGAGCCCTGAGGGAGTGAGTGTGGTTTCCAGCGCTGGATCAAATGGTAGAGCTCACACTGAAGGACTGTCCCCAATGTCAACTGGTCAGTCGACCTGATCCTCCCGCACCACTGCAAATGTCACGATTGCCGGAGGGTGTGTGGCAGCATATTGCTGTAGACTTCTTTGGGCCATTTAAATCTGGACAATATATCCTGGTTATCATGGATGAGTACTCACGTTTTCCGATCGCACAACTCATTGCGTCAACCAAAGCGTCCAGCACAATACCTGTCTTGAATGAAGTGTTCGCCACCTGGGGCATTCCCAAAATAGTGAAAACGGATAATGGACCTCCGTTCAACAGTCAAGATTTTGCAGACTTTGTCAAGCATCTCAATTTCAAGCATCGCAAAATTACACCTCTGTGGCCACAGGCCAACGGAATGGTTGAGAGATTTATGTCTACCTTAAAGAAAGCCGTTCAACAGGCTGAAGTGTCGCGGCAAGACACTCAAATGGTCCTAAATGAAGTCCTGCAAGCGTACAGAAACACGCCTCATTCCACTACTGGTAAGTGCCCCGCGACTCTAATGCTGGGCCGGCCAGTGCGCACCAGAATACCCATGGTTGACTGGAATGAGAGAACAGTATCCCATAACTCTGAGTCAGATGACATAGCTGCCACTGACCGACTCAAGAAGGAGAAAATGAAGACGTATGCAGATCGTCATAGAAGAGCTGCACCGTCCTCGATTCACGAAGGTGACTGGGTACTAGTGAAACAAGAACAGCAAAAGAAAACTGATTGTCGTTATCATAAAGCTCCACTAGTAGTCACCCAACAAAAGGGAACCATGATTACTGCTGAATCTGATGAGAAGAGAATCACCCGAAATGTGACGCACTTCCAGAAGTGCAGTCCTAAAGTTAAAGAATTGCTCAATGGTCCTGTCACTGGAGAGACGAGACCTAGTGTAACTGAAACCAGTGACCAGCCGTCGAGAGTGACCCCTAATGGAGGAGAACCCGACTGTCCAGACGTCTATATCCGTCCCCGCCGAACCATTAAGAGACCGAGTCGTCTGATTGAAGAACTGTAACTATGTGACATTTTTCTTTTTGGTTATCTATTAGAGAGATTGAACTAACTCATTTGTTAAGAAAGGGGGAGATGTAGTACTGGCATTCAAGTATTGGGTGCTAGGACCTCCTCGACTGAGGAGGCTGGTTGAGGGCGGGATAAGGGAGGAGGCGGAGTCATGCCCTGGGAAGGGCAGTTGGGAATGGGAACGGCTGAAGGAAGGTCGCAAATAAAGTGAAGTACTAGAATCCTGGCCCTGCGTCTGTGTCCTCTGTGTCCAGGACACTACAGCGTGCTTCGCTTTTTAGACATCCCCGGTACTCACCTGACTTTGTCCAGATTCAGCATTGCTCTCGTTGTCCTGTCGGCTCTCCAGGAAGTTCTGGTTCTTGTTGTTGCCTGGATTCCTGTTCCCCTGCTCCTAGAAGAAAGAAAACAAAAAATGAAGACCGGTTGCCTAGCAACCATAGAAACTCGATCGGTAAAGTGTATTTTGAAGCAACTGACATCGTGGTAAGACATTTATTATCTTTTTGGCTCTGTCAGGACATTTGAAAATACATTAGAACTGAAGAACTTTGAAATAAAGACATTTGATAGACTCAAAATAATATTTCGTTTCAAAGCACAGATAACAAGTGTTCTTAAGGAAGAAAGTGTGGAGTATTAAAAATCCCTTATTTGTTGAAAGGATAATTCATGTAGCTAGCATTGGAAGAACACTGATGAAAGTGTTAAAACATTTGTATCAGTAATTGTGCCTATTATCTCTTGTGTATATTTTTTTGTTATTTAGGTTACCGTTCAAGGCACAAACAGGTATGTTAACAATTCATATGAATTAATCTTATTAATGTAAATGCGCTTCAATATTGGCTGGTGACAATCTCCTGATTACTCTTGTGTTCTAGATTATAATTTTATGAAGAGTTGCATTTGGAAATAGTGTAGCAACGCTTCTTTCAGAAGTAGCCTATTTGGAAATCCTCTCACCAATAGAATTCGGTAGGCACCTTTTATTTAGTAAATGTTTTAGAATTTAGCAATCAAGAATAACCAAAGTGTTTGAGTTATAAAGGTGATTATTTTTCTTGATACAGAATCATCAACATAGTCCTGAAGTTCTCCATAAGCATACAATATCTTTGCCCCTTCCACCGGAGAGACATTCATGAGAGACATCCCTACAGTGCCAACGAAGATTTCTTGTTTCTCTCGTCTCTCACTCCCATCCCCTTTCCCCAAGGGAGTTATTGGAGTGACAAGCGTGTACCTTCCTTGTCATTGTGGTAATTGTCGGGGGGATCTTCGAACAGTCAGCATCACGGAAGGAACAATTGAAGTGCAGGTGGGTGACCCTTCCCTTCCCTGACACTGGTGATTATGGAGGAGTATGATCAGTACAAACTGGATTCTTCACAAATGGCCGTGCTACTTCAGAAATTAATGGGAGAAATACAACAGCTCAGGCAGGAAAATCACACACTTAGACAAGAAACAGCCCGAGTTAAATCTGAGTTCACTAGTTTGAGAGATTCTCATATGTCAGACAACAGGCCCATTATTGCTCCATCTAAATTTGGCCGAATACCTTCAATCCCAAACACTGATCAGAATCTTCAGGTAACAGTTGTTTCACCTAGTCCTGTCCCTCTGGGTAATCCTGAATGCCTCACTGGTGATAGTAATCACTTTGCATCATTTATGAGTCAATCCCAGTTAAATTTTTTGTGGAAACCGTAGATTTTTGTTTCTGATACCACTAAAGTTGCTTTCATTATTTCATACTTCGGTGGAGTAGCAGCTAATTGGGCTATGCCCTTAGTTGACACCAATGATCTATTACTTAATCTAGTTGCCTTCAAAACTGCCATGTCACGCTTATTTGCCAAACACATTTTCATTCAAGCATCCGATAACGAGTTATTGAATTTATACCAGGGGTCAAAAGATTTAGGGGCATATCAGCAACAACCGGCGATAATTATCGCTAAGCGCACTTAGCGCTAGGATAATTATCGCCGGCTAGCGTGGATTTTTATCGCTGAGATAGCGTGATAATCTCACGCAATGTGGCGTTAGCTCGATGATAGGGACTCACAAACTTAGCCATGATATCCACCATCCATAGGATACATGGCTAAGTCAGTCCTGAAGCAGGCGTAAGGAAAGTAGCGATAGCAGGGGTTATCGCTACTTTTCTTGCCGCTATGCTTCATAGCGTGGGGCTTGATGATAGGAGAAATGTCGCTTAGCGACATTTCTCCTGTCATGTGAGGTCAGGAACGCCCACTTTGCATCTCTTTAGAGATGCAAAGCTGGGCGTTAGGAATTCCTATGCTAACGCAAGTTTTCACGCGTTAGCGTGAACTTGCTAATTAGGCGATAAAATTATCGCCGCTTTTCGGCCGAAAACGGCCTCAAAAGCGGCGATAATTCTATCGCCTCGCCTTGCTGATACGCCCCTTAATCAGTTATATAACTAGTTTTAACAGATTATTTTCTGAGACACACTGGCCAGAGGAGAAAAGAATCTCATTATTTTATCGTGGTCTTAAAGACGACTTAAAAGATTCCTTAGCACACATTGTTGATCCACCTGATGATTACACAAAATTCCTGGATTTACTGGTCAAACTTGATCACAGACTAGGAGAAAGAAAGAATGAGAGACCCAGAGGTAACACAAGAGTTTTACATTTCAAGGGAGAAAAGAAAGAAGTAGAGGAAAAAAATAGTGTGGAACCAATGCAAATTGGTGGTATAAAAGGTCCATTGTCCTCTGAGGAAAAAGATAGGAGACGTAAGGGAAACCTATGTTTATATTGTGGTAAGGCTGGTCATTATGCCAAGGACTGCCCTTTTATACCTAAAAAGAAGAAATCTATAGCTATTACAGATAAACTTAGTTCAGAGTCAGAAAACTAGATTTCTCGAGGAGTAGTGAGGTTGTCTCTTCGAGAAAAGACACTCTTCAGATCTCATAATATGCTACTGATGTTATCAATCGAATTCCAAAGCACATGACAATCAGACTAACTTTCATTATAACTGCACAACAAAGAAAGAGCCTTGCAATTCTAATAGATTCCGGGGCTACTGGCAACTTTTTTGACCAAGAGCTTGCTAAAAGGCTTGGAATTGTTCAGATCCCGAAAGCAGGGCCAGAACCAGTGAGAGCTGTTGACGGTTAGGCATTTTCCTCTGGGTTGATCAAGTTTCATACCACGCTACTAACTTTAGTTGGCGAATACGGCCAAACAGAGGAAACTGTGTTTGACTTAATAGACACACCTACCTTTGGCATAATACTCGGAGTTCCTTGGTTAGAACTACACAACCCTAAATTTGACAGGGTCAAAAGAACAGTCACCCCAGACTCCTCGTATTGTAGAACCCAATGTTGCAAGGAAACTCAGGATCCAATATTTCCATTGTTTTGTTCTGTCTTTCAAAATTACCTCCGTCTCTACCATCTGAACATAAAGACTTTTCAGAAGTCTTTGACCCCATCCAAGCCACCCAGTTACCCCCACACAGGGTGTATGATTCCAGTATAGACCTAATTCTTGGGGCAGTTTTACCCTATTGCAGAATGTATGCGCTAACCAAGCCAGAAACCCAGTATTTAAAGACTTATATAAACGAATTGTTGGAAATCGGTTTCATCAGACATTTTTACATCACCTGTTTCTTCGCCACTTTTTTTTGTGTTTATAAAGTCCAGCGATCTCAGGGCTTGCACCGATTATCGTGTAATCAACAAGGCTACAATTAAGAATCGCTACCCACTGCCACTCATTCCAGTCCTGCTAAACCAAGTCAAGAGGTGCTTACCACCTCATTCGTATAAAAGAAGGAGACGAATGGAAGACCGTATTTCGCACGAAATTCAGTGAATACACGGTCATGCAACGGTCTCTGTAACGCCCCAGCCATGTTTCAATATTTCATCAATGAAGTACTCAATGATCTACTTGATATTTGCGTAATTGTGTACATCGATGACATTCTAATTATTTCCAAAACTGAGTAGGAGCACACACAGCATGTTCGCTCTGTTTTACAACGATTACAAGAGCACTCTTTGTATGCAAAACTAGAAAAATGCGTCTTTAATACAAAAAGTGTAGAATTTTTAGGATATTGGCTCTTTCCTGAGGGTATTACCATGGACACCAAGAAAGTGGAAGATGTTTTAAATTGGCCTGCTCCATCTTCTGTAAAAGAAACACAGCGGATGCTAGGATTCGCTAATTTCTATAGGCGATTCATAGCTAACTTTTCAGAAATCGTCACACCTATAACACAGCTTCTACGCAAGGGTCCACAGTTCCAATGGAATTCGGATGCAGAAATTGCATTTAACAAATTAAAACAGGCCTTCACCTCAGCACCCATCTTGATTCACCCAGATGCTGCAAAACCATTTTTTATAGAGGCAGGTGCCTCTCAAAATGCATTAGCAGGGGTATTAATGCAGAAAGACGCAAACACAGAACATTTTCATCCAATAACCTTTTACTCACTGAGACTGTTACCAGCAAAGCAAAATTATACAGTGGCAGAACGAGAATTACTGGCGATCAAGGCAGTGTTTCAAGAATGGAGGCATCATCTGGTAGGTGCAAAACACACCGTAACCATATTCACAGACCATAAGAACCTTCAGTTCTTTTCTTCAGTTAAAGCACTCACTCCCAGGCAAATGCGTTTGTTACACTTTTTTAGTGAATTTGATTTCCTAATTACGTATCGCCCTGAGCAGAAACAACTCATATCTGACACCTTATCAAGAATATCTAGTGAGAACCATTCAGACGAACATAATCATTACCAACACATAATTCCACCCGAAAAGATAGTAGCTGTGACTCAAGAGGATAGTTTTTTGAGTACTGTAAAACAAAGTGTTCAGAATCTGAATCAACAACGTTGGTTAGCAAATAAACAAAATTCCATTCATGACAGGTATTTCTTTCACAATGATAAACTCTATGTTCCACTGAAAACACCACAACAACAGATTCTCCACTGGAATCATGACTCTAGTATTGCTGGACATCCTGGAAAAAATAAAACTTTAGAATTATGTTTAAGAAATGTCTGGTGGGATAATATCAGACATGACGTTCAACTATACATGAGAGCCTGTCCAGTCTGTGCTAGAAACAAATCAATTCATTTAGCGCCAACAGGTCTTTTACAACCTTTGCCAATACCACCATTTCCCTGGCATACCATCAGTTTAGATTTTATTACCCATCTGCCTAATCTAACAATCACACTACAATTTTGGTAGTAGTGGATTTATTGTCTAAAATGGGACATTTCATTCCTTTAAAAAAACTCCCAACTGCTATTGAATTCAGTGAAATACTTATTAGTAATATTGTGAAACTCCATGGACTCCAAAGTAAAATTATTTCCGTACGTGACCCTCAATTTCTCTAAATTTTGGAAACAGCTTTGCAGCCATTTAGGAATAGAAATTGCCCTGTCCTCTGCCTGTTATCCTCGGACTGACGCCCAAACAGAAAAAATAAACCAATACCTAGAACAGAGTTTACAATGTCTTACTTCTACTGTATCATCACAATGAGATTTGGTACGACCATTGGCTGAGTTTTCTTATAACAACAGCCTTCACTCAGCATTGGGTTGTTCACCCTTTTATTTTTCCACTGGAATTCACCCAAGGTCTCTTCCTACCACTCATCCAAACCTAAGTGATACTGTGCCAGATGTCACTGAGATGCTAACACAATTACAAAAAATACAAGAAATGGCCAAAAGTAGTTTAGCAAAAAACAAAATTAAAACAAAGATAACCATGGACAAACACGAAACACCTGACCCACCGTATAAAGTTGGAGACTTGGTCTGGCTATCCTCCAGAAATATCCAACTGAGGGCCCTAAGAAATTAAAACCAAGGTATATTGGTTCTTACCTTATTTGCAAAATTCTAAACCAGTCTCAGTAAAGCTGGAGTTACCTGAAGATCATGCTATCCATCCCGTTTTCATGTCTCCCTTTTGCAATCCTACAATCCTTTAACAAGAAAAGATAACACGCCCCCACCTTTCGTTGTAGGAGACCATGTTGAATATGAGGTGCACTGCATACTTGATGCCAAAAGTATACGCGGTCGATTACATTATCTCATTGACTGGAAAGGCTATGATGTCTCAGAAAGATCATGGGAACCCGAAGCTCATGTACATGCCCCAAGACTGATTAGAGCATTTCATGCTGTGTACCCTGAGAAACCTCGCACCCTTAAAAAACCTTTGGTGGGGGAACTGTTATAGGTGTCAAGAACTCGTCAGCCGTTTCATGAAAATTGTATTCATGTCATACAAAAAACGGTCTTTCATAATGTAGTACAATTGTCATTCATCATTGCTTAATATTGTATTAAAGGGAATTCATTATGTTACTCCTCATTTCTTGCCACAGTGATTGGTATACTGATATTCCCCATTATATGTTGTCAGACTGATAATTAAAACATGTGCTTTCTGGTCGCGAGCACTCTGCAAACGCTCGAATTATGTAAATAGTTAAAATTATCCAGCTGCTGCTCATACATGTGCCTTTGAATCACGAGCGCTCTGCCACCGCCCGAATTATGTAAATGATCTAGTCCAACGTGGGCACGTGTGAACAGTTGCACATTGCACACGTGTTCAGAATCGGGAACAGAGCGCATGGGTATTTAAAGCACGCTCTACCCTTTACGCGTGCTTCGCTTTTTGGACATACCCGGTACTCACCTGACTTCATCCAGATCCAGCATTGCTCTCATCGTCCTGTCGGCTCTTGAGGAAGTTCCGGTTCCTGTTGTTCCATGGATTCCTGTTCCCTGGCTCTTCTTCCAGCTCCTAGAAGAAAGAAATCAAAAAGTGAAGACCGGTTGCCTAGCAACCATAGAAACTCGATTGGTAAAGTGTATTTTGACTCTACTGACAGCGCGATAAGACTTTTATTACCCTTTTGGCTTTGTCAGGACAGTTGAAAATCCATTCAAACTGAAGAACTTCGAAATAAAGACACTTGATAGACTCAAAATAATATTTCGTTTGAAAGTACGGAAAACAAGTGTTCTTAAGGAAGAAAGTGTGGAGTATTAAAAATCCCTTATTGGTTGAAAGGATAATTCATGCAGCTAGCATTGGAATAACACTGATGAAAGTGTTAAAACATTTGTATCAGTAATTGTGCCTATTATCTCTTGTGTATATTTTTTTGTTATTTACATTTTAGTTTGCAAATCATTTGGGGCACAGTTCAAGGCACAAACAGGTATGTTAACAATTCATATGAATCAATCTGATTAATGTAAATGCGCTTCAATATTGGCTGGTTACAATCTCCTGATTACACTTGTTTTCTAGATTATAATTTTGTGAAGAGTTTCATTTGGAAATAGTTTAGCAACGTACGCTTCTTTCAGAAGTAGCCTATTAGGAAATCCTCTCACCAATAGAATTCGGTAGGCACCTTTTATTTAGTAAATGTTTTAGAATTTAGCAGAAAAAAATAACCAAAGTGTTTGAGTGATAAAGGTGCTTATTTTTCTTGATACAGAATAATCAACATAGTCCTGAAGTTCTCCACAAACATACAATATCTTCTCCCCTTCCACCAGATAGACATTCCTGAGAAACATCCCTACAGAACCAACGAAGATTTCTTGTTTCTCTTGTCTCTTACTCCCATCCCCCTTCCCCCAGGGAGTTATTGGAGTGACAAGCGTGTACCTTCCTTGTCGTTCTCGTAATTGACGGGGGATCTGGGAACAGTCAGCATCACGGAAGGAACATTTGGAGTGCAGGTGGGTGACCCCGTAACACTTAACCCCAGTGAATGCTCCCTGTGCTGTGGGCCAGGGACTGTACAAAATCTTTGACTTTACGCGGAAAATCCCTAAACATGAATGCCCTGACATTGAATCTAGTGATACAATGATGAGTCCCCCCTGAGCACTCAAGGTAAGTCATGTTCTGTCCAACAGTAATGCAAAAACAGTATTTTGTTATCTCTTTTGTTACAATTGTTTATTCGGGTACTCAGCGTCCGACACTCTGCAGTATAATGATTCCAAAACACAGCTTCCAAGAGATGTTGAAGTACAGTCGAACAATTTACAGCCAACACGTGTTTCGTCATGTTGTATAGCACACAATGACTTCTTGAGGGATGTCAACCCAAAGTAAAAACAATTACCATCACTGTTCCTTAATAGAGGCAGGGTGTGTGCAATCGTCCTTGTATCATGCCTTCAAGACTCCATTAACCAAATGTTAGCGTGCAAAGTGAATCAACATAGTTTCTACAGAACCATCATTATTGTCCCATAAAAAAGAAAAGTTGATGAATTATCAGAAGCAATTATCCCTCTATATTAGTCCGAAGGTTGTGAAGAATAAAAGTAGAAGTACGAAACTTTAATCCCAACATCTGTGTACAAAAAAGCGCCAGTAGTGTAAGGAAATTATAGAGATTGAAATCTACAGGCTAGAAAACCACTAGTATTCTAAAGTTCATCACCTGATTCCATACCCAGCTAAATCCCCGATCCTTTTGGGATAATACGTCAATTCAATAAAATAATATCCTGTAATTACAAACACAACCAGTTATCTATTCCTTAGATTTCTGGCATTCCCACTAGCAAATAGTATGTCATATAATGATGTAATCACCTTATGGCCCACAATTCCGAGCGAATCAAGTAAGTATAGATGTCTCAGTCAGTACAGTATTTTCCATGAATGCATAATCGTCCATAAACTGTAAATCAGAGGAAGAAAGACAACCAACCAATGGAACTATTTATAAATGGGAGCATGTCCTAGAACGTTAGTTATCACATGTAATAGCGTATAACTTCCCAGTTCACATCACCACAGTACTTACCTAGATTTTATCATAAAGCGGCGTAAGATATGAGTCCAGATAAACTATGTAGGTGAAATATGATCACGAGTCCATGACTTAAAATGCAAAGAATAACAGTCTAATATTAAGTACATAGTCAACAAGTATATGAGCCACAACACATTCCAGCCAAACCTTCACTACAGGTCTATCCTGTCATTATGTTTGCCAAAGTATCACATGCCTCTGATAGGCATATACCGGACTCCAAATATAATAAAATCCGACTCCAAAGTCTTATATCAATAGTTACCGATCTATGACAGATAATGTTCTATAGATGCACGGCTGCAATGTAAAGGTCTGAACCGGTGTTGTAACATACTATAACACCGTAATATATTTGCATTTAAAAATTTAAAATATTTTCTCATTGCAATGTAAACTTGTTTCTATCGTGCAGAGTGCAAGTAAAAGCATAGTGAAACCTGCACAGTCCTAGCTTGGTATAATAATATAATGTGGTCCTTATATGACCTAAAAGAAAACCGCAAGACATAATGTTATCACTCTTTGCAGCGCATCGAGGAATTGAGCCCAAAGGATAAATAAAGCAACTATTGTAAAATGGCACACTTACATCTTGAAAGCCAATACGCATGAGGTAGTTGCATTTATCGTTAACAACACCCCAAATAACTATGCCAAAAAAATAGGTGAGCATCTCGTGTATACCATCAGCATGAGCAGCTTATCAAGTAATTAAGTCCAAAGGATATGTGAAGCAGCTAATGTAAACGACACTCTCACATCTTAGGAATCAGTAACATTTATCGTTATCAGCACATCAGGTAACTGTGGCTAAAGAATAGGCGTGCAACTCATGTATGCCATCAAATATAGTATACAGCATAATTCTAATAAATCGCAAGCATCGAAGAGTTCATACATATAAAAAAATCTCCCGAGCCAGAAAAGTCCTCCGTATGGTGTGCACTGTAGGCGCCATATTGGATAGCAAGCTATAAGCACACAACTCCCGTATCGAGCACGTTATTGTACACGTCATGTGCTCTAGCAAAAAACGGGTCTGCCATCTTAAAGTGTATATTGCGCATCGTATAGTTGTTCTGAATACGTTTTAAAAGTAATCAATATTCACTCATATAGAGTAAACATCTATGTATAGTTCAAAGTCGGATAACGGATGAACTATCATAAC
This sequence comes from Triturus cristatus, assembly GCF_964204655.1. Lineage (NCBI taxonomy): Eukaryota > Metazoa > Chordata > Amphibia > Caudata > Salamandridae > Triturus > Triturus cristatus. The sequence goes on along the minus strand of NC_140591.1, from coordinate 1,204,466,831 downwards.
GGTTATACCATATACGGTGGGTCCGCCTTTACACAGTGTAAACATATTGGGTAGCAAGCTTTAGGCACACATCTCCAGTATCGAGCACGTGATGGTACATGTCACTCACTCTAGCATAAAACGTGTCCACCTTCTCAAATTGGATAATGCTCATCGAATGATAGTTCAGGGTACTTTTTCAAGTGATCAATAGTCACACATATAAAGTATAAATCTATGTATAATTCAAAGTCGGATAACGGACCGACTATCAAAGCGATTATACTATATACGGTGAGTCCACCTTCATAACGTGTAAACAGTGCAATATGTCAATAATGATTGGTACATTACCTGCATCTAGCCATAACAGCTGGTAGCTACGATAGTCTGAGCGTTATCCGACTTTGAATTATACATAGATTTATACTTTAAATGTGTGACTATTGATCACTTGAAAACATACCCTCAACTATCATTCGATGTGCATTTATGGATGATTATGCATTAATGGAAAATACTGTAAAGACTGAGACATATATAATTCTAACTTTTAAAACTTTGTACTTAGTTGTTGTGTTGCTGCTAACGTGCTGCTCAAACTGCCATTTTGCACAGGTTAAAGGGAAGGAGGCGGAAGGAACCGACGGGCCAACATTTTGACTAGTAGCGGTCTAGTGGTTGACACTAGGCTACTTAAACAGCGCGCTGAAGCGGATGTGCTGCGCTTTCTTGCCTGGGCGAAGTTGTGTTCAATACTCGCCAGGAGGAGACTACCTCTGCCACAAGTGCGTTTTTATAACTTTTAAAACTTTTTACTTACTTGTTGCTGCTAACGTGCTGCTCAAACTTCCATTTTGCACAGGTTGAAGGGAGGGAGGCGGAAGGAACCGACGGGCCACCATTTTAACTAGTAGCGGTCTAGAGGTTGACGCTCGGCTATTTAAACAGCGCGCTGACACGGACGCCCTGCGCTGTCTTGCCTGGGCGAAGTTGTGTTCAATACTCGCCAAGAGGAGACTCCCACTGCCACAAGTGCATTTTTAGAACTTTTTACTTACTTTTTGCTGCTAACGTGGTGCTCAACCTGCCATTTTGCACAGGTTGAAGGGTGGGAGGCGGAAAGAACCGACAGGCTGCCATTTTAACTAGTAGCGTTCTAGTGGTTGACGCTAGGCTATTTAAACATCGCACTGAAGCGGACACGCTGCGCTGTCTTGCCTGGGCAAAGTTGTGTTCAATACTCGCCAGGAGGAGACTATCACTGCCACGAGTGCGTTTTTATAACTTTTAAAACTTTTTACTTACTTGTTGCTGCTAACGTGCTGCTCAAACTTCAATTTTGCATAGGTTGAAGGGAGGGAGGCGGAAGGATCCGACGGGCCGCCATTTTAACTAGTAGCGGTCTAGTGGTTGACGCTAGGCTATTTATACAGCATGCTGATGTGGACGCGCTGCGCTGTTTTGCCTGGGCGAAGTTGTGTTCAATACTCACCAGGAAGAGACTACCACTGCCGAGAGTGCGCTTTTATAACTTTTAAAACTTTTTACTTACTTGTTGCTGTTAACATGCTGCTCAAACTGCCATTTTGCAGAGGTTGAAGGGAGGGAGGCGGAAGGAACCGACGGGCCGCCATTTTAACTAGTAGGGGTCTAGTGGTTGACGCTAGACTATTTAAACAACTCGCTGACGCGGACGAGCCTCTGGCATGCCAAAGGTGCGCCTAAGGCAAGCCCGTCTGCGCCCGTCCGCGCTCGGACCGGGCTCAGGGCCAGTCCCCTGGTCATTTATCTTCAGATGTCATTAGTTACACCAATGGAGAGTTATTTAGGCTGAATCATGGAAAGGGAACACGTAGGTGCCCTCTTATTCCTCTAAAGGCCGCAGATAATGGCATGGAAAGCACATGCCCTTGCTGCCGGATATACCTCCTCCATGTCCTTGACCTCCCAGCTACAGGTCCAGGTGTTAGACCAGATAAGAAGACAAACATAGCTGATGCAGGTCCTTTAAAATGCATCTTATTAAATGCCAGATCATTAATTAAACATTGTACAGAATATGCGCTATTACTGGATGATTATGAGATTCAGTTGGCTTTCATTACTGAGTCATGGGCAGATAGTGCCTCTGGAGTAGATGTAGTGATGGCCACTCCCCCAGGTTTTCTTTGTTATACACTGGATAGACCACATAAAAGGGGGGGGCTGGCGGTTATCTACCATGATTCAGTGGAACCTACTTTCCATATTGCCTCCAATACTTCCTGTGAGGCTTTAGCTTTTAGTATTCACACAGCACATTATAATATCTGCAAAGGTATACTGCTTTACCGTCCATCTGGCCCTAAAAGCGGATTTCTGGACAATCTAGGCACCCTGCTTGAGGAAGGGCTCTGCCTAGTCTCTTACACGGTGCTGTGAGATTTTAATTTCCATCTGGAAGTCCCCTTCTCGACTGGAGCAAATTATGGGGGCTGGAGATCTTAAACAGTTGGTGAAGGTCCCGACTCATGAAAAAGGGCATTCCCTGGATGGGATATATTCCAATAAACAAGATCTAGTTTGCACTTCAGTTCTCCCTCTTCAGTGGTCTGATCACTGTGCTATTCAATTTGAATTGAAGAGTGGTGGGAGCCATTTAGCCAGTGTAAAGCCAACCCAGGAGGTCAAAACTAGGGCCTGGGGAAGAGTGGACATTAAAAATTTAGGAGAAACCTTAAGAAGCTCTATGCGCACTCTCCCCCTAGGAGTGGAAAAGGCCACATCAGCCTATGCACAATGGCTAGATGCAACCTGTAACTATTTAGCCCCTGTAAAAAAGTAGACCCCCAAACGGGCTCAATCCTCAGTGCCCTGGTACTCTGAGGAACTTAGAGCCAAAAAACTGGCCTGTAAGCAATTAGAACGGGCTTGGCAGAAAAGGTATACAAGTGCTGACAAGGAAATCTACAGACTCAGCATCACCACCTATAAACAGCTACTACTAGAAGCCAAAAGAAAGTTCTTCACAATGCAAATAGCATTAGCCAAATCTAATTCGAAAGAACTTTTTAAAACTATTAAAAAACTTGCCACTTCTAATGTCCCCAAGAGCCAGAGCAACCCTGAACTCTGTGATAAACTGGCCGAAATCATTTTCTCCTCGTTCACCCAAGCCGACAAAAGGGCACAAGTGTGCCCGCACATGGACGAACTTGATAGTTCTTGCCCTCAACCAGTTTTAGAACAATTTACACCCCTGGAGATACCAGAAACTTCTGAATTCAATTCGCTCTGGAGCCCCCAATGATCCCTGCCAAGGGCTGGTTATTAAACAAATTCCAGAAGTTATAGGAACAGCACCGACACCCTTGCTGAATGCTATATTTAGCTCAGGCACATTTCCACAAAGTGGAAGAAGGCCTCTGTTCTTCCTTTTTTGAATAAACAGACCTTGGACCCAAAAGACCCCAACAACTATATGCCAATTTCACGGCTTCCATTCCCTGCCAAAGTTCTGGAAAAAGCCATGAACACCCAACTCAGTGCATTTCTTTAATCTGATAATTGCCTTGACCCATCCCAATATGGGTTTAGAGCAGACCACAGCACTGAATTGGCTCTAATTAAATCCACGGAGGAAATTATAGAGGCCTTGGATAGGGGAGGCAATGCCATACTGATCCTGTTGGATCTGTCCACGGCTTTCGATACGGTCCATCACGAAGTGTTGATGGATCGGCTGTCTGACGTAGGAATAAAAGGTATATCACACAAAAAGAGGGGGGATCTAGGAGCCAGAAAGGTCCAGTGTCCATGCTCCCTAAATTCAATATCTAAACCAAGAGGACACAGTTCCTATGGGCGGGTGCAAAAAGTCACCAAGCCTTAAAAAAGAAAAAAAGGAAAGCAGAGTGTGAAAATTTCCTAGATTGGAAACCCACTCATGAAACTGGAAGACCACTCTTTGTCCTCTATTGCCCTCACACACCCTGAAGGGTGTCATGCTTCATCATCGGGCGGTTGCTCCTCGTAGGGCCGGCGCTGCAATTCCCTACGGGCCCCGCGAAGGGTCTCTTTGTCGGAGATCTTTTGAGGACCGCCGGATGGTGCATGTGGGTGTGTGGGGAGTGGGTTGTTGATGGAGGGTAAATGAAGTGCGTGTTAGTTGGTGTGAAAAATATGTAAAAAAGGGTCATCATGCAGCAAATTTTATTAGATGTACCCTTAGCAGGCTTTGGACTGCTGAAAAGTTATGACCCTAGAGGCACGCTATGCCCAGGGGTCATAGGTCATAGGTCAACATGTTTCGCGCTTCTTCCGCCTATAAGAGGTCGATGGCGCTTCGTCAGGACCAAATTGTTAAAATTAAGTGCACGTGAAGGTTGGTGAGACATAATAAAATACCCTCAATACCGCTCTGGGCCACAAACTGTGTTCCTCAGTGTGGTCACAGGTTGATGATGAAAAGTGGGCTCCAGGTCAGTATACAAATGCATTTTCGCATGCTCAGTTGTACTTGATGTACCACGGTGAACACTGCAAGCCCACAGATAAACATTGAGGATGGGGGGGTGAAGCCACATAGGAAAAGGCAGCATATCAAGACGGACAACTCCAGGACTGACAAGGGCACGAGGAACAACAACCTCCAGGGATAATGAGTACGTAAGGAAGAAGGGATTGCATAATATATCAAAACGGGTGCGTTCCTCCCGCAGCGGTAACGTTATTCGCGTTATTTCTGGATGCTTCACAACTTTGGATGTGGAATCTAATCCCTCCTTGCGTCTCGATCGCACGAATCCAACCCCGACTTGGATTCGTGCGATCGAGACGCAAGGAGGGATTAGATTCCACATCCAAAGTTGTGAAGCATCCAGAAATAACGCGTATAACGTTACCGCTGCGGGAGGAACGCACCCGTTTTGATATATTATGCAATCCCTTCTTCCTTATGTACTCATTATCCCTGGAGGTTGGTGTTCCTCGTGCAGTTGTCAGTCCTGGAGTTGTCCGTCTTGATATGCTGCCTTTTCCTATGTGGCTTCACCCCCCCATCCTCAATGTTTATCTGTGGGCTTGCAGTGTTCACCGTGGTACATCAAGTACAACTGAGCATGCGAAAATGCATTTGTATACTGACCTGGAGCCCACTTTTCATCATCAACCTGTGACCACACTGAGGAACACAGTTTGTGGCCCAGAGCGGTATTGAGGGTATTTTATTATGTCTCACCAACCTTCACGTGCACTTAATTTTAACAATTTGGTCCTGACGATGCGCCATCGACCTCTTATAGGCGGAAGAAGCGCGAAACATGTTGACCTATGACCTATGACCCCTGGGCATAGCGTGCCTCTAGGGTCATAACTTTTCAGCAGTCCAAAGCCTGCTAAGGGTACATCTAATAAAATTTGCTGCATGATGACCCTTTTTTACATATTTTTCACACCAACTAACACGCACTTCATTTACCCTCCATCAACAACCCACTCCCCACACACCCACATGCACCATCCGGCGGTCCTCAAAAGATCTCCGACAAAGAGACCCTTCGCGGGGCCCGTAGGGAATTGCAGCGCCGGGCCTACGAGGAGCAACCGCCCGATGATGAAGCATGACACCCTTCAGGGTGTGTGAGGGCAATAGAGGACAAAGAGTGGTCTTCCAGTTTCATGAGTGGGTTTCCAATCTAGGAAATTTTCACACTCTGCTTTCCTTTTTTTCTTTTTTAAGGCTTGGTGACTTTTTGCACCCGCCCATAGGAACTGTGTCCTCTTGGTTTAGGTAGGAATAAAAGGACCAGCATGGAAACTCCTGCAATCATTTCTATCCGATAGGTTGCAAATAGTGGACTTGGATGGTAATATGTCAAAACCATTTTCCCTCCCATGTGGGGTGCCACAGGGCTCGTCACTCAGCCCGACGCTTTTCAATATCTATGTGGCACCCCTGGCTAGAGTCATTAGATCTTTTGGCTTCCAACTCACTTCATACACTGATGACACTCAAATAGTGTTCTCAGTGACTGAGGGGGTTGAAAATGAAACAGGGGCATGTCCCACGACTGTATGGGTGCCATCTCTGTTTGGATGTCCTCCAACTGTCTAAAACTAAACTCAAGAAAGACCGAGGTCATGAAGTTTGGAAACAATCCACTTGTGAGGACACCCGATGGTGGCTGGAAGACCTTGGACCCTGCCCCTTACCTACTAGGAAAGCAAAACATCTTGGTGTACTGGTGGACAATGAACTCACCATGGCTGACCAAATAAGTATGGGGATTTCGGCGTGCTTTTTTGCACTAAGAATCATAAGAAAAATTAAGTTTTTTCTTACTGAAAATAGCCTTAAGACAGTGGTAACGGCCCTTATAATGTCACGTCTTGACTACTGTAATGGCTTATATCTGAATGCTCAGAAACAACATATCAATCGACTTCAACTTGCCCAAAAAGCGGCTGCCAGATTGCTGTCAGGGACTTGGAAATTTGTCTCTGTAAAGGAGGAACTAAGGCAACTTCATTGGCTCCCGGTCAAACAAAAAGTATGTTTTAAGGCACTTTGTACCGTTTTCAAGGCCATCAATGGAACAGGACCGGATTTCTTGAGGCATAAATTTCAATGGTACGTCCCTGGAAGAACGTTACGCTCAACAGGAGCTAAACAAGTTCTAGTCCCCTCATTCAAAAAAGTCAATTGGGGAGGCAGTAGCTTCATCACCTGTGCCTCTAGGGCATGGAATTATCTTCTTTTTCATCTCAGGAATGACCGGACCTCCTTCCCTTTAGAAAAGGGCTGAAGACATGGCTCTTTTCCCAGTAGCATACATCTTCATGTTCCCCAGCAGGCAGTGCCTAGAGCCAGTACACCCCAGGGTAACCGTGCGCTCTATAAGTGCAATTAACATAACATAACATAACTTACTTGGTTGGCTCGGGATTACGGGCCATAAGGTGATTACACCATTATATGACTTATACTATCTGAGGAATAGATAACTGGTTGTGTTTGTAATTACCGTATATTATTTTATTGAATTGGGGTATTATCCCAAACGGATTGGGGATTTAGATGGCTACGGAATCAGGTGATGAACTTTAGAATATTAGTAGTTTTCTAGCCTGTAGATTTCAATCTCTATACTTTCCTTACACTACTGGCTCCTTTTTGTACACAGATGTTGGGATTAAATTTTTGTACTTCTACTTTTATTCTTCACAACCCTCGGTCTAATATACAAAAATAATTGCTTCTGATATTTCACAAACTTTTCTTTTTTATGGGACAATAATGATGGTTTTGCGAAAACTATGTTGATTCACTCTGCATGCTAACATTTGGTTAATGGAGTCTTGAAGGCATGATACACGGGTGATTGCGCAGACCCAGCCTCTATATAGGTACAGTGATGGTTATTGTTTTTACTTTGGGTTTACAGCCCTGAAGAAGTCATTGTGTGCTATACCACACGACAAAACACGTGTTGACTGTAGATTGTTCGACTGTACGTCAACATCTCTTGGAAGCTGTGTTTTGGAATCATTTTACTGCAGAGTGGCGTACGCTGAGTACCCGAATAACCAATTGGAAAAAAGAGATAACAAAAGACTTTTTTGCATTTCTGTTGGACAGAACATTACTTACCTTGAGTGCTCAGGGGGAGTCATAATATCATTTTACTCCTCCTGCTGAGAGGATCATTTGTGGTTGAATTGGCAGCCGACCAAACTTCCCTTGGAGCACCAACATATATTTGTGTTTCTTTTGTTACATTTGCCCTATATGTTTGTAGAGCCCCCGGTCTCTCTGTTCTTTGGCCTGTTGCCAATTAGTTTTCTTTTTCATTGAATCTAGGACCCTGGCCAACCTGGGAGACGACTGGCCATAGAGCCAAACAAAATGCATAGATACCAGTGGTTTGGAACTGTGTAGCCTAGGAGCAGGAAGAACTACTAGCAAGCATGAACAGGAAAATAGCAGACTACCCCCACAATCCATCCGGTGTCACTGGCCATCAGATGCGGAACTGTGCCTCTACAGCAGCACCCCCTGTCCTCTTTTGGGGGGCTGGCTCCTGCAACTGAGTGACATTTTGTTTATGCTACGGGGAAGTATAAGCACCCAGGTGCCCTGGCCTCTCAGGGGCAAATCAATAAATGCACAAGGCCTACCACAACCCATGACAGTGGAACAACCCGTCTGAGATCCTATCACCCCTGGCCATGTTGAATTCTATCTTGTAGGCAATACAGGAATCCATAGCTTCACTGGAGGGGAGAATAGATTAAATGAAAGTGAACATCTCCCTATTGCACCAGGATCTGCACAATACAGCAACCCTGATGACGGAGGCCGATAGCCATATCTCCTAGGCTGAAGACACACCTTGAACCCTACAGACTACGATTTCTAGCCTCCAAAAATCAGTCCACCACCTCAAAATGCGGATGGGGGAATTGAAGGGGATAGTTCTGCAGAAATAGCATTAGAATTGTGGGGGGCCTGGAGGGTGTGATAACCCACTAGCAGTCCTGGCTCCTGAAAGAGGAATTATCTGCTTGCTTCGATGTGGAGTGAGCCACAGATCCAATTTGTCTAAACTACCCCCAGAGGCTCCTCCATGACCCATCATCACTCCCATCTTCAATTTTTCTGTCTGCAATGTTATCTTTAATGCTCCAGGAAACAAGAAGTCCTACTCTGTAGTGCAACTAAAGTGATGGTCTTCGCAGACTATATGCTGAAAGTTCAACATCTGAGACTAACATTTTCGGAACTCAAATGAGGACTTTAAATTCAATATATGGCACTCTTCCGATCATGATTATATCTACCAAAACAAGATGTGGATGTTCTTTTTTGATAAGCCAGAGGCTGCCTAGGTATGGCTAGGGAGATACATGTTCCTTTCTGAGCAACAAAACTCTCGCCCATGCGTGGAGAGGACCTTGTGAAGCACCAAGGATGGACACAACTACCCCAACTATCCCTCCACACACGGTGGCGGTATCAGTCTGTGGTGGAGCCTCTTATCAGTACCAAGCCTCAACGTTCACAATCCCTGAATCGTGAACCCCCACAAAGACATTCTCCCTCTCAACCAGGAGTGGAGGGGACACAATATCCCTCCTGATCTCACGGCCCCACCTCTGGGTATATTGATTTCTACAATGGAGAGTACTTAGTCTCTTCTGGTTTTTGTGAGGTTATGTTTTGGGTTCTGGTATTAGTTGTGGTACATAGGAATGAAGCTAGGGTTGGGTCACCCAGCTGATGAAAGTTCCTAGTATATTCCACAACATATACTTTATGTTCTCGATGTAGGGCGAAAGGGAGATTTCTTGATCTCTGTCTGTAGATACCGTTTTCTTTTCATGATATCTGTATGCACAGGCAAAATGCCATTTCACACCACCACGGCTACACACAGACACTATGCATTTCCCTCTCTGATGCCCCACACAGCTATGCAGCTGCTACATGACTGATCGAAACAATATTAACAATGGGGGCACAGTTCACCTCCTGACATGGGACAATAATGGGAATCCGTCAAAAGGCGAGCAGTGCTGAAGGCAGTCAAACTGTATAAAGCAGACATACTCCTTCTTGAAGAAACACCCTTGGCAGGCACATGCAGGCTTTGTTAGGAGCTCCCGGGGGTGGCCATTTCAATTCGTAACTGATTACCAGTAACAGTCATGAAACTATGGCATGAAAATCAGGGTTGATATGTGGCACTATCTGGCCTACTCTATGGCCATCCTATTGCAGTGGCTAGTGTACATACCCCCCACTTACACCCAACTTCCTTCATATACTAGGTGCGTTATCGACACAGTCCCTGTTTGCGCCCTGGGTGCTTCAATGGAATAATGGTCTGGGGACTATATAGGTCTACTCAAACCAAAAGGGAGCACTGAGGACCTTCACCATTGGTAAGATTCACAGAAGCGATGGGGCTGGAGGATGGATGGAGGACACTCCACCCTCAAGAAAAGGGATACACATAATATTCCGGGGTATATGTATTTGTTTGTTGTCTGTTGCAGTGTACTCGCCATTCACGGCACGGCGCTCAGCCCCGAGATGCTGCCCGTACCTGCCTGACCCTAAAATGGCGGATTCACCAGACCGATTGCAGCTCCCCCAGCCCAGTGATGCATTTGTTCCCTTTGCTGAGCGGCTGCCCCCTGTGAGGAAATCCAACTTTATTCCTCTGCTCAATATACTATTTGTCTGCTGACTAGTGCACTGTTCTCGCCACTCACGACACACAATTGATGGACGGAATGCAGAACAAATCAAAACATTCACCCCTAGTCAAGAGATCTGGGTTAAATCCATCATTCTTTTGCTCACCATGCCACCCCAGTTTAGACCTGGCTATATGCAAATCAGTCTTGACCCTGTGCCTCATGGGAACAGTCCAGCCCGAACTGCCAAGCCAGGTCCTCCCTGGACTGGAAACAAGCATCCTAGGACCGGTTTCAGGGTTTCACCCCTCTTCAGCCAGGATAGCTTGATTCCAGCATACCTGATGCACTTAGGGCGAGAAAGCAAAAGACACACAATTGATGGACGGAATGCAGAACAAATCAAACATATCATCATATGTTGGCATCAATTTCCCCATCCGTACCTCGTCTACACTCACCTCGCTACAATTATTTGACCTGTGTGCAATATGGAGCACAAACAGACAGCTCCTTCATTAATGGCCTCTTGATCTGCTGCAATTTTGATGCGTGCCGTAGTGGCGGGCCCCCTGGTGACTGCCCATGTGTTGATACAGGGCCTTCGGCTGACAGCACGCTCCGGAGGGGAGAGAGGCAACAAAATCTCAATGCCTGACCCTAAGTTGGCGGCTGTGGTCGAAGGCAGCGCCATCAAAGTATAACGCTGGTATCACCCAAGGAACTAACCTTAATCCAACTGGACGCACACCCGATGAGGTATATACCGCATTTTTTTTTACTTTATTAGGGGCTCTGCAGCTGTTCGTTTAAAACGTGTTGCCTGTCCTTAAAATGGCGACTTTACGAGCAACACAGAGCTCCTCCTTCCGGCCTGGCGATTTGGTGCTTTGTCAACGTGGCGCTAGCCAAGTGAGAAGAGGCAATGCCATTAGATCCTTTTACAGAGAGTGCCTTTCTCTACCAGCTTGACTCCCTCAAATGGCCCCCATAACTATGCCCTTGTCCAAAGCACTCCTACTCCCCTTCTTGGGGATGGATCCAGCATCTTTGCCCTGGAGTCTCAGAGACCCCTCTGAGAGAGTCCACAGTGACAAGGGTGTGACACAAGGTAGAGGACTGGGACTGATCCCCTTACCACTGGGAGCCATCTCCTACCCTGCCAGACGTCAGACACTGTGTTCCTGCTGGGTTTCCTCCCCCCTCCCCCACCTCTTCCCTCCTTCATTCCTCAGAGTGTGCCCGTGACCAAAGCACTCCTCACCCCTTGTTGGGGAGGGATCCAGCATCTTATGCCCTGGAGTATCAGCTACCCTGCTGAGAGAGTCCACCGTGAAAATGGGAATCACACATAATTGAGGACTGAGAATGATCCCTGTCCCACCCAGCCGGACGTCAGACACAGTTACTTCTCTGTCTCCGCGCAGTGTCCCCTACCCCGGCCACCTCCGCTTCCCCCCTTCATGCTTTGGCTACCTCCCCTTTTCCCTTCCTCTCTCCCCTGAATTCCTCTCCACCTGCCTGCTTTGTCTATCCTTATGCCTATGCTCCGCTTAATTCTCCCTCCCCTCTCCCTTTTACATCACCCCTTACCCCTCTACACTTCATTAACCTAAAAATGTAACTTGTAACTGTTGTACCTTCTGTAACAATGTATAATTTGTAACCTATGTCATTCTCCTCATGTAAAGAGCTCTGATACCTCCGGGTCTAGCCAGCGATATATAAGACTCAAGTAAATAAATAAATGAAATAAATACATAGAACATTCTCTTGGCTCGGCTACTTGCTCTTGCCTAAATCAGAATCCCATAGACTTATCAGCACCCACTTCCGCGCCAGAGGATTTTCAGACCATTCCCTGGTAGAGCTACAAATACAATTTGGCCCCGGATGACTCAGATTGGGGTGGCGCCTAGCAGCTTAGTGGCTCCAAGAAGTCACAACTATGATACACATTCAGAAGGCCATAGAGAGCTACCTCAAGGTCAACAAAGACTCTGTTGAATCCCCAGAGACTCTCTGGGAGGCACTCAAGGCCAGAGTACACATTATAAGTTACATATTGGGGACACACAAACTGTGAAATCACCTACCTCAAGTCCTGCACTCTTGAACTTGAGGTAGATTATCACAAATCTTGGACCCTCTCCTACACAATCAGACAGTCCTCAAGACGTTGCTCCTTGCTGGAGCAAAGACAGCATGGTTCACCACACAAAGCTGCATCTACCAATGGAGGACAAAACAATCAGGAAGTTATACAAACTTTGCCCTAACATAACCCGGCAGACAACACAGGTGTCAGGCCCACTGGGAAAGCTGCCATTGCCCAACAGTTTGCCTCTACTGCACAGGGCAATAAGCTCCACCACTTGTGATACATCCAACGCCCTCTAAGATTTCATAAACATCCTCTGACCAATATCTACAGAGACCTGCTTGAAAACGCCCTTACTCTAGAAGAATTGGGGGTATCCCTCTCCCAGCTCCTACACTGTAACAACCCCAGTCCCATTGGATTCCCGGCAGAATTCTTTAAAATATACAGAATCCTACTACTTGAACCACTATATGGGTCTTCTCGAAATCCCAAGAGACGTGTGCAATCCTCCCGACCTGTGACTAGCAGAGTTTGAGGTCATACCCAAGCCAGGACTTCTGCCTGACCACTGTTCCTCCTATCATGCCATTTCTCTCTTAAACAAAGAAGTCAAAATGCAGGCTAAAGCCCTGGCAAATAGCCTGCGGCTAAACCCGACCTAATCGTGTTTTATGTCCCTTCAAACAACACAACACAATAGTTTCTGTGTTTACAATGATGTGGTAACGGTAAACCACATACTGGGTGCACACACGCTCCTATGAGTAGATTTCCACAAGGCCTTTCACTCAGTCATATGGGACTACCTGTTCTATTTACTGTAAGCACTGTACTTCAAACCTCAATTCATTTTGTTTCATGGATCAGACTGATCTGTATACAGACTTGAGGGCTAGAGTGAGGGTAGGGAGCTCATTGACAGACCCATACCCAATATGTAGTGGAACAAGACATGGTCACCCTTTCTCTTCACCATTTCGATCGAACCCTAGCAGGGTGGATGAGGATGGACCCCCTAGTCAAGGCCCTGGAATGGGCATCTGATGTATCCAACAGAAAAACACTTTATGCCAATGATGTCTTAATAGTCCTGGATGACCCCCAACAGTCTGGACCTTGAGTTATCCAGATTCTTAGAATTTTGGAAAATGCTCACGACTCACTATCAATAAGGCCAAACCCTACCTCTACCCCATGACCTATCCCGCCTCCACTGCTTTTCACTGGACTACAGTGCAACAGGTCCTGAAAGATGGTTTGCAATATGTAGGAGTGTATGTTTCAATGGACGTTCACCTTGCCCTGACACACAATATCAAATCCCAAATAGATTGTTTTCGCGGAGACCTGGGATTTTGGCCAACTTTAGCATTGTGTATTAGTGGGCTGCTCTACTACCTACAAAATTAGTAATTTCCCAACTTCAAACCTCGATCAAAAGGTTTAACTCACTCCTGCATTACTTCCTATAGAGCAAGAGTCGCCAACCTTTTCTGTTTCCAGTGCTGCTCAAAGAAAGACTTGCAGAGCTGCTAGCATATTTCATCACTGTAAAATAGTGACAAAACATGTACACATTACACTGTGACAGCCATAAACTGGAATACCAAGAGTGACCACAAAAGTTTTCCAGGCAAGGTGACCAACAGAAATGTCAGGACAATGTTTATTCATATTAAAAGCCTGAATCCGAGTATTGAATTAACGTTTGAATCTTCACATTCCTTGTGGCACCAAGACATAACCATAGCAATAAGTCTCCTCAACTCACCTGTACTATCAATAGAAGCCATCAAATGTTATGTGTTTTAGAATTGCAATATTTTGTCTTTGTCAGCATATTATGTAATAAAAATGCACATATTGTCCCATCAAATACCACCTTTCACTTTTTGGCAAGCAAACGTAATTTTCCAGAGCAAAACTTATTTCTGAAAAAAATATATTTTTGTCTTTAAGAAACAATTTTTATTTAAAACAAATACAGAGTGCCCAAACATTTATACATCATTTTCATCGAGCACTACCATGTAAAAATTCCTCACATGGGCAGATTCAGCTTCGAATCCTCCGGTATTACAATCATAGACCATAGGCTCACCATAACACAAAGAATGCCTGTGTTATGCTAATATTAAAACCACAATTAAACATAAGCTACCACTATGCTAAGGCTGGATGCCAGAACATCCTGGTTCCCCATCCTAAACCAGTCATGGTCATTATTATGCAAGAAGCGGTCCCCATTCCGCCAGAGATGGCTAAAAGTAGGCCTGTTGTGCTCTTAATATGTAAATTGTTAGGCCAGTCAGTATGGCACAGCTTGACCAAAAGTGCCCAAGGATGGTCATTATTATGCTATTTGCACTATTATGCTATGAATGGACACAATCACACCAAAGACAAACCCCTTGACTCCAGACGTGGCTTCCGAGAAACAACACTGTTTATTCGGGAGGGACACACACATAAAAAAAGGCAGATAAGGCTCTTAATTTCCTCTCCCCTAGATCCATTCCATGTTCTCATCAGCTCTTGGGCTAATCATGCTCCCAACTAACACATTTTCACTCTGGCTCCTGCAGTCACACACTTTGATTGGTCAGCACTGGAAACTGCTTGCACTCTTCTTTGATGGTTTATTTTTTCACATGTGGTGCAACTGATAGACCAGGACATATAACAATGGCCAATCTCGTTGTGACTTAGTTAGATTTAAAGTGGATACAGATGGTCATTTGGCAGACCCTATAAGACAACACAGTGCATGTTTGAGTGTTATCATAAGGCCCTGTCATTGATTTGGCTGGTTGTCGCCCTAAGGGTCATGAAATGAGCATTGCTGCTTTGTTTAATATGCACAGACTCAGATTGACTTAGCTTCATCTCTGAGAGCTACTTAGAGGGTGCTGGCGAGCTACCAGTAGCTCCTGAGCTACTCCTTGGACACCACTGCTATAGAGCAACCATACCCAAAGGGTTGCTCTTTTCAAATGCTATGAATCTACATATGATTGCGGCATCACAACGGTAATTATTTCAATTAAAGAGAGGAACCCTTGGTCACCCAAAGGACTAGGATTAAACTGAATTTAAAAAAACGCGTCCTTTGGGATTTCTTTATAAACTTTATTGTACACACCTCATTCATATCAACACACTACATACAAACCACAAGCATCCAAAAAGGTCATCGCAAACCTGGTGGATACAGTATGTTAGCACAAAAATTCACTAAAGATCAATAGTGTTTGCGATTTCCTGAGACAATTTATTATAATTATTTTAAAACTGCAGAGAAAGATTTAAAAACAAACATTAACATTCAGAAATAATCACAAGCATCATATTTCATAATGAACACAATTGGTCACATCAGTAAAAAATGTCTTTAGAAAAACAAATTATAAATAAAAACACGAGAGATAAAAACAGACAGTTATCTTTGTCATTAACGGCCACAGCCCAGATTAACATTCATGTATACATGCCCTGATCGTTTGTAGACCATCAACATCTAGGGCGATGTCCGTGTGGCTGGGTTCATGGCAACAATAACCAAAGCGTTGACACGTTTCGAAGGCTTTATCTTATTCCACCTTCTTTATCAAGACTCAAATAATAAAACCTTCCGTTCTTTGTGGATTTCTCAGCGGGTATACGATCTCTCACTCTCTAGCACGGAATGTCATGATCAAAAGGGCGTCGTTGTCATTTACAACATTCAAGTATATTTTGCAGCACACTACTTGATGAGGACGGAGTTTATGGTTATGAGATAACTCCCCTTCCAGTCTTTAGGGCTTCATTCCTCAATCCTGTATTTTCAGATTTCTTATTAAAAACAAATTTGTCTCCTAGCCTTTTTTATTAATTTAATGTCGGGGACTATTTTTCTTTTCGGAAGTCTTGTTTCTTAACTCGACTACTCGTCAAAGCATGTTCAATTTGAGCTCTTTTCGTTGGTATATAAGGACCGCCGGTTATATACAAAAAATTGACATTACACATATCCCTGCACTACATGGCAGGCATCATGCGGGCATGCCCTCCTAAACCCAAAACAGAGGGCCAGAGGGGAAGGGGGCACGCTATGGGCCCCTAATGTCCCTTTCCAGCAGCCTTTTCATGGTGGGTAAACTGACATGAAACGGCCGGCTGGGAGGGACATCATAATCCTTACGGCGGTACCTGGCAGGCACTGCCACCCTTTTAGGGATCGATGTTCACTCCAACGGTCCGATGGGCTCCTTGAGCCCATTGGACCGTGGCAGTCGGCCTCTCCGTCTGCCACCAATCTGCCACCCATCTGCCACCCATCTGCCTGCCGTCCTAATATGGCAGGCTGAAAACAATATTGCGATGGCGGTGAGACCGCCACCGACGGGCTGTCAGTGGTGGTCCCACTGTAATCCTAATCAGGCCCTTAGTCTCTGAAATGGAATTCAAAAATCCTCAGCTGAGTAAGACAACAGGTTGTGCAGAAGAAAGTGTCATGTCATTGAATAGCTGCTGGGCGAGGTCTCGGTGAATCCGTCGACTTTCGGTGGAAAAGCTCCAAGCGGGAGAAATTAGAATTTTGCTTCTAGGGAAGGTCCATTGCGATACTTTTGTCACATTCGTCAAGTGAAGGTTTCTACCTTCGGAGTGGGTCACTTTTTTGGGGCTCAGATTCTTGCAGGGCAAAGCTTCAGTATGTAGCTGAACAGGCTCCACGAGGACTGATACCTACTGAGTGAGATCCCACTGAATCCAATTTGCTGCTGCCGAAAAGCTTCAATAAGGAACAACATGGATCTTTGGCCCATTGGCAATGCACCTTCATCATATCCTGTCTTCCTGAGATTCTTGAAACTGAAAAATGTCTTAGTCCAAAAGTTGGACCTGGCACTCTATGCAGGGTCACCATGAGACATTTTGTCTTCTCTCCTTCTGTTTTCTGAATTTCGTTTTTGTTGGCATTAGGACTTTAGGCACTTAACAACTTCTAACCAGTGTTAAAGTGCGTGTGCTCTCTTGGTTATTATAATAGAATTGGCTTACAACACATAGGCACATTGTTGTTACATATAAGTCTCTAGTGAAGTGGTACTATATATGCCCATGGCCAGTAAATTAAATACTACGAGTGAGTCTTCAGCACTAATTGTGGGATCGACTTAAGGAGCCCTTTGAAACCTGTCTAAGGCCTGCAATTACAGCCTGTGCAGTTTTAAACTGCCATTTCGACCTGCCTAAACCTACCTTTTTAACACATATAGGTCACCCCAATGTAGACCTTAAACAGCCCATAGGTCAGTGTGCATTGTATTTAAAAGGTAGGACATTGGTTTTTGATTTTTATATGTCCTGGTGGTGAAGAAACTCCTAGATTCATTTCCCACTACTGTGAGGCCTACTTCTCTCATAGGATAACATTTGGTTACTTTATTACTTTTAATTAAGTGCTAACTTTTGATTGGGAGCAGGTATAAATGCCATTATTGGTCTCAAATGAATTGTAATTTAAAATCCCCCTAAATGGCAAAGTTGGATTTTAAGTCACAATTCTAAAACAGACACATTTAGAAATTAGCAAAAACAGCAAGGTGATGAATGGAATGCTTGGATTAATCTCAGCCACTTGCACTCACTCGGGCTGCATCCCAAGCCATTGTTTTTTACCCACCATGCCACCTCAGTGTGGTCTCAGACATATGCAAATCAGCCTTGACCCTTTTCATTATGGGAACAATCCAGCTCGAACTGCCAGGTCAGGTCCTCCCTGAACCAGAACACAAGCAACCCAGGACAGGTTTTGCCCTTATAATAAGCTCTTCATCCGGGTAATGCTTGCTTCCAGTGGCACAGTGAGCCTGAGACCCATGTCATGGAATACCCGGCGCACTTAGAGCATCAGATACAAAAACAAAAAGGCAATGGATAGAATGCTTGAATGAATCTCAGCTACTGGCAATCACTTGGAACCACACCGCAATCCATCGGTTTTCACCCACCATGCCACCTCAGTTTGGACCCATCCATATGCAAATCAGTCTTGACCCTGTTCTTCATGGAAACAGTCCAACCCAAACTGCCAGGCCAGGTCCTCCCTGAACTGTAATGCAGCAACCCAGGACCAGTTTCACCCTTTTTATTGGCTCTTCAGCGGGGTATAGCTTGGTTCCAGTGGCACAGTGAGCCTGGGACACTCCAAGCAATTGACTGTGGCTGAGATTAATTCAAGTATTCCATCCATTACCTTGTTGTTTTACATTTGCTGCCCTGATTGTGCCAGGCATGCCCATACGTGGTTCCTGGGCTCACTGTGCCTCTGGAACCAAGCTATACCTGCGGAAAAGCCCTAACTAGGTCATAAACGGTCCCAGGTTGCTTGTGTTCCGGGTCAGGGAGGACCTGGCCTGGCAGTTTGGACAGGATTGTTCCCATGAGGAGCAGGGTCATTACCACCAATGTGCCCCCAAGGGGTGCATAAAGGGCTCTAGATGCCAGGGAATGTTAACATAGGGGTCGAGGCTGCCCACCATGGGCATGGCCATGTTCCACCCCAAAAAGACAAAAATTCTTACTGCCCCCTGGGAGGGGGATGAGGGCAATTGTCCTTGATCTGCCAGACAGCCCGCTAGAACAAAGAGAATATTTTTTTAATTAATTATCGGGGGTGGAAGCTGCCTTTATGGACACTGCCAATTCGCTCACCACCAGAAATTATAGTGGAAGTCTTTTTGCCCCTCCTAGAGGGCAGATGGGGCGATTATCTCCAATCTACAGCTCGGGTGGGGGAAATAACACCCACTAGACACCAGGGAATGCTTTTTTTTCTTTCTTTCAAATATAGGGGTGGGGGCTGCCTACCGTGGACATGGCCATGCCCCCACCTCAACTAAATGGGGCAACAGTCTTTATGCTAGCCTGGGGCAGATGAGGTAATTACCCACTATTTTACCCCCCAGAAGCAGCCAAAAGCCAGGGAGTGTTTGTTTTAAATATAAGAGTGTGTGCTGCACATCGTTCACATTGCTATGCCCCCAGTCCAAGTAACTGTGGCAACAGTTTTTCTGCCCCCCCCTTGGTGCAGTAGGGGTAATTACCCCTGGTCTGCCCCGGGGAAGGGCAGAAAGCCCACAAGACTACAGGGAAAGTTTTCTTTTTTTTAAATATAGGAGTGGGGTACTCCCACCATGAGCATGATGATTCCCTCACTCCCAACTAATAGGGGCAACAGTGTTAATGCCCTCCCTGGGGGACAGATTGGAGTTATTGCCCTCAATCTGCCCCTCTGGGGGGACAGAAAGACCACTAGACACCAGAGATTTTTAATATGGGGTGGGGGCTGCTCAGCATGGGCACGGCCATGCTCCCACCCCATGTATTATGGTGCAACAGTTTTTGCACTGGTGGGGGGCAGATGGGGGTAATAATCTCCGATCTACCTCAGGCGGGCAGAAAGCCCACTGTAATATATAGTCAATCTTATATAATGTGATGGGTCTTTCCCATCCTAACATCAGGATAAGCAAGAGGACATTTGATTCTTTTGGGTGTTATTTTTACATATGGGCAAGGAGATTGTGGCTAGCTCCCAATGTCATCCCACTAGCAAAGCTGAACAGCTGAACATTTTGGGCTTGGGTAGGCTGCTATTTGGAAAAACCTCCCAGATCGAGACGGTTCCGAAAACTAGACTTCTGAGGCAGTCCATGGTGGTGTGCTTTGCATACAATTCTCTTACACATAATGCCCTGCAAACCTCAAATATTGACTTAAAAACACACATTTTCCTCACACTTCTGTAGGGAAAACTTCTGATATCTGTGGAAGATACACATTTCAAACCACACAGTATTCCCACAAGTCTCCTGATAAAAAAGGTACCTTACTTGTGTGGATGGAAAAAGAGACCTTGACACAAAAGGCCCTAAAGTGCTGTGTGGAGAGATCAGGATTAGGGGAGCTGCAGGATTTGGGGCTGTGCTTGGCCGCCTCCCATGGAAATCTACCAACGACAGAAATGTTTGAAAACTAGACAAATAGGGGATTACAGAGTGGTGTGCCTTGTGTGAAATCCACAAGGCTTTCTTACCCATAATGTCCTGAAAACCTCACACCTTGCCTGATAGTATGCATTTTCCGTACATTTCTATGATGGAAACTTCCAAAATCATCCGGAAACCACAAAATCACCTAACAGCTGCCATTTCTTTACTCATGCTGATAAAAACGCTGTGCCACTTGTGTGGCTGTGCCTAGTGCCCATGACAGGAATTAATCAAACCGAGGGAAAGAGGACTCCCAACACTAGGGCTCCCATTGACCTTAGTTTGATCCGTTCCTGTTGCGGGCTCTAGGTCCAGCAACACAAGTGGGGCAGTGTTTTTATTGACACAAGTGGGGTCATGCTGGATAGTATGAATTTTGTGTATTCCTGTTGATTCCAGAAATTTCCACCACAGTAATGTAAGGAAAATGAGTGATTTCAGAAAAAGTTTGAGGTTTGCATGGCATTGTTGGTAATAAAACCTCATAGGATCCACTCAAGGCGAAATACTCTGGACCCCTCTAGTTATTTAGTTTATTTAAATGTGCATGTTTGCTAGGTTTCAATAGGTGCCGGCTGAGCTCGGGCCATTAAATCTACAGTTACCCACATTTCAAAAACCAGGTCAATTTTCAGTGGAAAAATTTGATGTATCCATGTTGCGTTTTGGAACGTTTTCTTTCGCGGGCACCAAACCTACCCACACTAGTGAGGTACAATTTTTATCAAAAGACTTAAGGGAATGCTGGGTGGAAGGAAGTTTGTAATTCTCCACAGATTCCAGAACTTTCCTTCACAGTAATGCTAGGAAAATTAGTTTTTTGCCAAAGTTTGAGATTTGCAAGGGATTCTGGGTAAAACAACCTGGTGAGAGCCGCACAAGTCATGCCATCCTAGAATTTCCTAGGTGTCTAGTTATATACAATATACAGGTTCGCTAGGTTTCGCCAGGTGTCAGCTGAGCCTAGGGCCAAAAACCCCAAATAGACACTTGGCAAAAAATAGGTCAGTTTTGAATGGAAAAATGTGATATATCCATGTTGCGTTTTGGGCTGTTTCCTGTCGTGGGTACTAGGCCTACCCACACAAATGAGGTGCAATTTTTATCTGTAGACTTAGGGAAATGCTTGTTGGATGCAAGTGTGAGGCTCCTCGCGGATTCGATAACTTCCCATCACAGAATTGTGAGGAAAATGTGTTTTTTAGGTAAAGTTTGTGGTATGCCAGGGATTCTGGGTGAAACAACCTGGTGAGAATACTGCAAGTCACTTCCTCCAGGATTCCTCTAAGTGTCCAGTTTTTAAAAATGTACAGGTTTGTCGGGTTTCCCTGTGTGCTGGCAGAGCTAGGGCCCGAAATCCACAGCTACCCACTTTCCATAAATCAGGTTAGTTTTGAGTGGAAAAATGTGATGTATCCATGATGTGTCTTGGGCCGTTTCCTTTTGTGGCCACTAGGCTTACCCACATAGGTGAGGTACCCCTTTTTTCAAAGGTCTGAGGGGAATGCTGGCTGGAAAGAATGTTGTGGCTCCCCGCAGAGTCCCGAACTTTCCATCACAGTAATGTGAGGAAAATTAGTTTTTTTAGTCAAAGGTAGAGGTTTACAAGGGATGCTGGGTAACACTACCTGGTGCGAACCATGCAAAACACTCCATCCTGAATTCCCCTTGTTTTCTTGGTTTCGTAAATTCACAGGTTTGCTAGGTTTCCGTACGTGCCATCTCAGCTAGGGCCCAAAATCTACAGCTACCCACTTTGCAAAAAAATGGGTCAGTTTTGCGTGGAAAGATAAGATGCATCCATGTTGTGTTTTGGGCCATTTTCTGCTGCGGGCACTAGGCCTACCCACACGTGACATACCATTTTTTTCAGAAGGCTGAGGGAAATGCTGGGTGAAATGAAGTTTTTGGCTCCCTGCAGACTCCAGACCTTTACATCACTGAAATATAAGGAAAAGTTGTTTATTAACTCAAAGTTTGAGGATTGCAAGAGATGCTGGGTAAAACAAACTGGAGAGAGCCATGCAAGTCACTCCATCCCTAGGTGTCTTGTTTCCAAAAATGTACAGGTTTGCTAGGTTTTCCTAGGTGCTGGCTGAGCTAGGGCCCAAAATCCACATCTACCCACTTTCCATAAATCAGATCAGTTTTCAGTGGAAATATGTGATGTATCCTTGATGCATTTTGGGCTATTTCCTCTTGTGGGCACTAGGCATACACACACAGATGAGATACCATTTTTTCTCAAAAGACTAAGGGGAACCCTGGATGGAAGGAAGTTTGTGGCTCCCCACGGAGTTCCGAACTTTCCATCATAGTAATGTGAGGATAATTTGTTTTTTTAGTCAAAGTTTGAGGTTTGCAAGGGATGTTGGGTAAAACAACCTGGTGAGAGCCATGTAAGTCACTCCATCCTTAATTCCCCTAGGTGTCTTGTTTTAAAAAATTTACAGTTTTGATTGCAAAAATGTGATATATCTATGTTGCGTTTTAGGCAGTGTCCTGTCACAGTTACTAGGCCTACCCACAGAAGTGAGGTACCATTTTTATCAAAAGACATGTGTGAGCATAGAATAGTGTGATAGTTGGTATTACTGATTTAATTTTGTGGCATTTGTGACTTCCGAATGTAAACCAATATGTAAGAGAGAAGACATTTAAAAAAATACTCTCTAAATCATATGCTAATACAAGTGGCCACAAATTCAGAGATGTACCTATAACCACTGCTCTTAAATTCTGTACCTTGGGCCCATTTCAAGAAATACATAGGTTTCCTTGATAAACATTTTTCACTCTACATATTTCACCATATGAATTGTTCTGTACTCAGTACACAAGGAACTACCATTGTACAGTGCAGCTCAGTTGTTGGCTCTGGGTACCTTGGTGTCTTGGAAAACCTACAAATCCTACATTTCCCCACAACCAGAAGGACCAAGCGGTTGTAATAGTATATTACTTTTGTCAATCGACCACTATGAAATAAAGTTATATATATGAAAACATTGTCACAAATGACTGTTTTTTCGACTCATTTTCAGTCCTTCTTTATTTCAACAGTTAGGGCCTGATCACAAAGGTAAAGTTAGATGGAAGGTCTAACTTAGACCAAAAGTCTACTTTTCGGCATTCACAAAAGGCAAGTTACTACAAGTAAAGTTAGACTTATGATAGAAGTCAGACTTCTGGTCTAACTTTACCTTTGTGAATACCTGAAAAGTAGTAAAGTTTGACTTTTGGTCTAAATTTGACTTTTGGTCTAGCTTTACCTTTGTGAATCAGGCTCTGAGGGCCCAATTCTCAAAGGTAAAGTTAGATCAAATGCATAACTTTACTACTTTTTAGTATTCACAAAGGTAAGTTACTACGAGTAAAGTTAGACTTTTGGTCTAACTTAGAGTTTTTGTCTAAGGTAGACTTTTAATCTAACATTAACTTTGTGAATACCAAAAAGTAGTAATGTTAAAATTTTGGTCTAAGTTAGACTTTTTATCTAACGTTACCTTGGTGAATACCTGAAAAGTAGTAGAGTTGGACTTTTTGTCTAAGTTGGACTTTTGGTCTTACTTTACCTTTGTGAATCCGGACCTCTGTTTCTTTGGAAAACCTTAAAGGATCTACACGTATGACCCCTTGCTGAATTTGAAATGTTGTCTCACTTTCAGAAATCCATAGCTTTTCTGGATCATCCATGGGTTTCACACTGGTTTCCAGCACAAACTGGAAGTAGGAGGAGAAAACATGTTCAGCTCTGAATGTTCCTGAAATCTGGAAAGATGGTGAGTTTTACACAGCAAACCGTTCATTGATGCCACACACACAAAAAACAGACACTTTTATCCAGAGCACTTTTTTCCTATTTTTCCCCAAAAATCAAAATGTGCCTATTTTCTCCATTACTTTCAAGTAATTCCACAAACCCAGGTTACTATTAGAATTCCCAGGGAGTTGGAAAAAATGACACAAATTTGGCAAGGATACCTTATGTGGAAAAAAGTTATAAAGCCCTAAGCGCAAATTACCCAAAATAGCCAAAAAGGAATCAGCAAGGGTGAGAAGGGGGGCCCAAGAGCTAATGGGTTAATATGGGGGAGACTTTAACCACTACTACAGGTACGGTAGATGTGCTTGAATTCTTGGTCAAAGTGTCTCTATCCTGCTGCATAGTATGTAATTATTCTGATAATTTTTAGAATGTCACTAACCTTCCTGAATTAACAAAATGAAAGTAACACCTTCAGCCCTAGCAGTTACAGGTGGCTATGTGCACAAGGGTTAAAACACTGCTGCTTTCTCTAAAATTGGAAGGTTATTGTCACTGGAGTAATTTTCCTCACCTTGCATCATTCTAATAGGATCAGCAACCTTACACATTGTATCCCTTTGAATTTGTGTTCTTGTGTTAGTGACTTCAATTGAAGCACAGTGTTGAGCAACATTTATTTCAAAATTTGAACAGGTGGCCTAAGTTAATAAATTGACCATAGTAACTTTGGTTGTAGTTGATCTTTCTACAGGGCAACTTGTTTGGGAACAAAGGGCCTGATTCACAAAGGTAAGCTGACACTTTTGTGTAATTCTACAATTGTTTGCTATGTACTTTACTATTAGTATCCTTACGACTGCAAGGTCTCCATACATAAGAAGTTAGAACTGTCTGAACATATTATGTGTGTAGACTCTGTGTGCTGTTGTAAAGACAGTACTAGTAATATACCTTTGTGAATAACAAATCATTGTAAGCTTACACAGGTTGAAAGTTTACCTTTATGACTCAGGCCATACATGCAAGGGTTGAAATATTGCAAATGCTGATTGTATTTTTCTGTTGGCCCTTTTTGCAGGGTTATCCCTACACTTTTTGCTTCTTCCTGCTTATTTTTCCTGACTTGTTTTTGCCTAACATATTTAAAAGATTGGTTGAAATGGTGATTGTTATAGTCATTGGTGTTTTTCTCTTTGATCTGGACTATACTTGGGGTTGGATTGATTTGCATATCTGGATCATGCTGTGCAGTATCTCCTGCAAGTTAGAGACAGAAATGTGTCTCAATACTCAATCTTGAGCATATACATTACATACTATTATTGTCAAGGTATATATCTTTTATTTTTCTAATGTATCCACTCATAATATTTTGGGGATATTTTTGCCAATGTATCAAATATTATGCTTCTCCAGATATAACTTTACAGCTTGTTGTACAGACTCTGCACAACATAGCATAGATGGTTATGAATTATTTTTCTTTTGAAACATCAATATGAAAGTATTCTTTATCATTTTTCAAAATCATAACTAATATGAGCTACAATTCTAATGAATTACTCTTGTAATAGAAGTGTCCTCTACATTGTAATGGGCATGCACCCCTGTCCTGAGTGCCCAACTGTATTGATGTCTGTATTCTTATATGAATTTATGCTGTCATATGGGAGCACCGATCATACATGTTGCTATGACCTAGGCCTGTCTCATGGATTGAGATCTTGTTGGACCGGGATGGGCACCCAAATCACTATCCTCATAGTGATGGAAGGCTACTGTCTTCGCCAGGAGTTAAGCAGCATGAGCATGGTTGTGGAAGCATTATGTGCACTGATCAGTAGGAGTGAACCGGTCATTTTTAACCTGTGTCACTAGAGTGAGGCCAATAGGCTCTCACTTTTTCAAGTTCCATTGCTATATGCTTAACTCACCCTAGGATACATCAGAATGGTGTGAAGTGCTGCGCAGCGTAGAAGATGTATCTGCACTGGGTGTAGGTGTGCCTTGAGAGGGTGCCATACAGAGATAATGCAGTAATGAGTATGTTGTTCGTAGTGTATGTTGAAGGTGCATGTGTCTGAGAGTGATACAGCACCTGAAGGATGTAGTGAATTTCAGTGCATGTGCTGGACATATGTGTGGCATATGAAGGATGCACACATGATAAGTGCAAGTGCTGGATGTATGCATGCCTATGAGTGGTGCAGTACAGAAAGGATTCAGTGCTGGGCAGTGTGTTTATGTTGAAGTGCTGGATGTATGTGTGCCTCTAAATGGTGCAGTGCATGGAGGATACAATACTGTCTGGTGTGTGTATTCTTTATACATGCAATGGGTGCGCATGTGCCTGCGGATGGCACAATTCATGGAGGTCCATGGGTTCCATTTTGTGAGACAAAGGCCTGCATAGTGAAACATGGACTGGAGGTGGATTGCTGCATTCTTGTAAGCTGGGTGAGACACACAATGGGTACCCCGTGTCTCAGATGAAGGGACAGTGGGGTGTTTGCAGAAGCAGTCTGTGTAGCACAGATGCGGCTTGCTGCTGCCCTGTGATAACTCCTGCATCCCATCAGTGGACTTCAGGTATTCACCTGCATACAGTGTATTTCATCTACCGCTTTAGTGAAACACATTTCAAGAGATCCTTCAATGAAAACTCTTACAGCCAAGAAAAACCTCAAAGAGGATAGGGGGCTTTGCCAACAGCTGAAAAACACACCAGCCAAAATTGCTGTCTGGCATCAAGTCAGCAAACTCTTTCCCCCGATAGATTTTGGTGCGATTTTTCACAGGAAGTGGGTGACAGGATGGAGTCCACCCCAAACCCTGAAGTCATTTATCTTCCAGCCTCAGCTATAATAGACCTCCCAATTGCCTGGGCGAATACTCCACTTGAGGAGCCAACTAAAGAGAAAGAAAAGCAGGCATATCCACTGTTTATGCTGGGGTTTCCAAAGGGAGGTCAAAGAGAAAGCAGATCAGAGCTGAGCAGTGCAAGGGCGGATTTAAAAACTAGAAATAAACTAGAGCTTAAGTATCGGCAGCTCTGGATAAAGATTCCCCGGTGACTACCTCCTTCTTTAGAAACAATGTTAAATCAGATTTTAATTGAGTTTCACAAAGTGAAGCTTTCACAA
The DNA here is from genome assembly GCF_964204655.1 of Triturus cristatus. NCBI lineage: Eukaryota > Metazoa > Chordata > Amphibia > Caudata > Salamandridae > Triturus > Triturus cristatus. The sequence continues at coordinate 1,204,439,612 of NC_140591.1, read as the reverse complement.
GAATAGCTCATCACAATACTAATGAACAGCTCGCACAGATTGATTAAATTATTCAACAACTGACTTCCCACATGAGTCAGGTGGAATTGAAGGTATCCACTTGGGAGGATACCTGCAATAAACAACAAGGAATCTGCGTAAAAATGCAAACAGAGCTGGAAGATCTTCAATTAGAAAAAGACGATAATGAAAGCTGAGGTTGGCGCACCAATTTAAGACTTTATTGGTATACCTGAGGACTGGGAGGCAGGCAAATCGGTCATAAAACTGATATTAAATCTGATCCACAAATATGTGCTTCCAGAAAAAGCAGCTGAAATGGGAGATCTAATCATTGCTCAAACACATCAATTTCCAGCGGCCCGGCCTGCAACCGCTAAGTATCCTCAAACAATTCTGGGAAACTTCGGTGATGTCCGGATTAAAGAACAGGTTTTGTCACAGGCAATTAAAAAGAAATTCTTTTCCACCTAGAACAATTTCGCATTCCGAAGATATACGCACATGTCAATTTTAGCAGTGCAAAGATGCCACACATTTATTGTATTGATTGATTAATTGAAACATTTTGGTGACCCAGCTGGCATTATACAGCAATTCAAACTAAACGTTTTTTTAAAGGGCCGGTCCCATATATTTTTGTCAGTTGACCGGGCTAATGAGTTTCTGCTTGCAGTCAAGGGGGGGGGGGGGCAAAGAGGCAGCAAACTTCTGAGATAAGCCCTTCAGGCATATGATGATATGATGATTTGTTTTTCCTTGTTGTATAACGCAAACCTGACTAATGCAACTCAGTAGATTTCAAAGGGTATAGTTAAGTATACTAGGTTGATCAGGTTTTGTAAGGTTTAAGACTGTCTTGCTACACCACCCAGGAAAGAGTTCAAAGAGTACCATACCAAGGTACTCTCCTGGGGAGAAGGGGTGTGGCACGGGCAGAGGGATGGAGTGTGGGTGGTGTGTGAGTCCGTGTTGGGTAGGACTCCAGGTGTGTGGAGGAGGGAGGATTGGGGGCATGGGGTACAGATGGGGAAAAGGGGGAAAACATCACAGGTAGAAGGGATGGGAGGAAATATGGATTTTTGGAGATACAAGTTTGCATATGCTAATTGACTTATCCTGAAATCATGTGCGTTAAGGGGGACTGGCCATCAAAGTCTCCAATAATCAAACTAAGCTGAAATCCACACTCCAGTGGCTCATTTCTGCACAAGCATAAATAATCCTGCTTTAGGAAACACACCTTAAAACACATTCCACTCCCCCTAGACTGCCAAATGTTATTTCCCAAGCCTTCTTCACATCTGTGGGAGCAGCAGTCAGGGGGGTTGCAGTTCTACTTATGCACTATTGCCAGGGGTACGTTTTGCAGACCACTAGGTATCCTAGAGCTAGATGGACAGTAGTAAGTCTGAAAATTGATAATCAGATCCTTCAGATAGTTAGTTTGTATGGCCCAATTGATGATGATATAATTGCCCTTGGTGAGCTTGGAAATGCACTGCATCTACTGACCGGCCACATAGTCATAGAAGGGGATTTCAATATTTTACAGAATCTAAGAGTAGATTCCTCTCGTAAGAGCAAAACTCAAAATAAGCCCAAAGCATCCAGGTGCCTGGCCAGAATGAGTAGAGACCTGGCATTAATTGATCCCTGGAGAGGTCAACACCCATTATCTTGGGAGGATACATGTTTTACCAAGAGATTTAATTCATCCTCAAGAATAGGCTTTCTAAAATCTTTTATCAATGCGACAAAGGGAAGTCCTCCATTCATTCAAATCCTTTCTCGGACCATTCCATCCCAGTGATGGAAATTAGGATTAAGATTAATCCAACTGATTGTCCTTGGTGTACATTAGACAGGACTCTCCTAACAGAGGATGGATGGGTCATGCCTATGTAAGCCAGTCTCACTAAGGGTCCCGCTTCGTGAGCGCTTTTACCTGGTCATTCCCTGCAGGCTGCTGAGTTGTTGCCCCAGGAGGGGTTCTGCCTGTGGTGTGTTGTTGCTGCGAGTGGCATCGTTGCTCTGGGGACAAGGCACCGCACGGGACTCCGGATTCCAGGAGCCCGTGCGTCCTACCACCTGTGCTCCTCCCCGCCCACCAGCCACAGATTTCTGACGCACTATAAAGTCGTGTCGGCATCCGCTACGCGGGACGCGAGCGGGACGCACCGGACGAAGCCCGGGCAAAGGGCGGGCCGTCTGTGGCCCTCAGAGGCCGAAGGAGGCCTGGCTGGGCCACGTCCCTTTTCTCTCCAGCAACTGTGAGTACATACGCCCGATGTGTGTCCCCGCTCTGTTTCCGGAAAATTATGTCTACTCGTTCTGGAAAGCTGTTAAGGAACGAAGGCGAAAAGGGGCCAAATGTGGCGAGCCCTATCATAGGAACTATGGACCGCTTCATCACCAGGGTGGCGGCGGTGATTGAAAAGGAGATTGCTATGTCTGAGCGGCGTTTATCTGAGGTTTACCTCCCCTCAAGACGCTCATCCTTGGGGGTCGACGCTCAATCGTTTATACCGGCCAGTGCCCAGGTTCAACCTGTTTCTCCATCTAGTGTGCCTGGTGTTTACACAGACCCCCCCCAGTTGGCTGGTATAGAGCAAAATATAGGTAGGCTGGAAAATTTGGCTGCTCTTTTCCCTATAGTTACAGCGGAAGACGATGGCCTTGGTAAGCTGTCCACATCATTATTAACTAATCTCCCAAGCGAAGCTATCAGTGAGCTGGAGCCCTCAATACCGCTCACTGCGCCCTTAGCTTTATCAGAAGGGGAGCTAGTTAGGTCTTCCCTGAACTCCCAATCTCCAATCACTAGACAGGAGAATAGGCCCCAAAGCAAAAAGCTGCGAAAACGTAAAAAGGGTTGCCTAGTGAGACAGGCCGCTCTTTACCAAAGATTAAGAAAGCCTTCTGGATCTGGTACGAGACCCACAAGGGGTACGCCTTTATTGAATGAAATTGATATAGATAGGGATGTTCTGATCTCTTCCAAGGGGCTACACCCAGACGCAAACACTGTCAAGTTTTCAAAGCTCCCTGACTCAGCAACGGTTGAAAATATTTTTGAGAAGGTATACAGCCTCTTGAAACCGTTACTAATACAAGTCAAGGGTCTAGGGGAAAGGATAGACAAACTTGAGCAATCAACCCTTGACGGGTTTCATTCACTTAAAACAACATTTAAACAAATAATTAGAGTGACTGAAAACAAGGACTTGGGTGCAAAGGGGAACGAGCCTTTACCTCAGAGAGACCCTAAGCACCCAATATGTCTTAACAAGGTTGTTCCCAATAGTCCATTAATTCCAGCTCTCATATCTCCCCCCCGTCCCAAAGCAGGGCCAAAACATAAGGGTTCAACAACTCACATAGAGCCTGACAAAAATAAGCCTAAGCCTCTTCAACAAAAGCAGCCACAGACTGTTAGTGACAAAATGGAAGTCTCCAAAAAACCAGGGGCTCGTAGCAATTTTAATGGGTTAGCGCTAGAGAAAGCCCCTAGGTCTGCATCCCAACCTACCGCCACATCTACCCTCTCACCGGCCCCCATTAAGTCAGCTCGACGAATCCCCCCAGTAAACCTCCCACCAGACTGTCAACCTTTTGTTGCAGTCATGGTTAATGTGCCCCCTCTAAAGGAAGGCCAGTTGGAAAACCATCAATCACTCAAGAACAAGTGTATCCACTGGCTGAAGGCAAACAAACCAATCCCGCTGGGTGGGGATGGTATTATCTTAAGTGTCCGCAGAGTGGATTGGGTAGGGCAGGGGAAAAAAATGCAGGAGGGGATTGTATAATCATAAATTTCCAAGACCCAAGAGTAGTACCATCGATCTGCACTCCTATTAAAAGTATGGGGGCTCCGGGGGTTAAAGTGGTAGATCTTTCTTATTTTTACCCCAGGCAAATTGTTGGCTCAACTGGAGGAAGTTTAAGTCCCCCTGTTTTTGGTCAGAACTGGGCTGGGGTCTCAAGGGTTATCAGGGAGAACCAATTGTGGGCACCAGGGCCTTACTGACTGGAAACTGGGAGTAGAGCAGACCCAGCTGGAGTATTACCTACCAAAATAAATCTTACAAGTGGGATAGGCGACTTTATATCCACCCCACATGATCCCTGTTCCCCTCATATTCCTCCGAGGGGGTCCATAGACAGGGGCATTCTCGCGCCCAGCGACACTTCAGCTGTGACGGACCTAGTCTTTAAGGTTTTCAGCTGGAATGTCGCAGGGATTGCAAGAAAACTGGCACTACCGGATTTTACTGCTTCGGTTGATGAGCACTCCCTGTGCCTTTTCCAAGAGACATGGAGCTGTGTACCGGTCCATAGGGTGGGTTTTTCTTCCTATTCCTCCCCTGCGCAGGTTTCGGAAACAGGGAGAGGGCGACCAGCGGGCGGCCTTCTCATCTGGGTCGCGGCTTCTCTAGACTGCAGAGTCGTGGAGTTTCCCACAGGTTCCCCTGACATACAAAACATCACCCTAATAGATCAAAGGGGAAGAATTGTCCTAAATGTTTATAATGTTTATGCCCGGGGAACCGTGGGCGGGAGAAAGTCTCCTGTAATATCTCTCCTCGAGACCTTGCTAAATAATACCCCATATAAGTCTCGTACATTGGTTGCTGGTGATATGAATTGTACGTTCGAGCCCTTGGGCTCGGACGTCTCCCTCGACCAAGACGAGGAGGATACCAGGTTGGGGATTCCGGTACTGGAAATCCCACCGATTAGAAGGTGGTCAGAAGTGGCGCTCCAGTTATACTCCCTGAGCCTTGAATTCAACTTAAGGGCAGCAAATGGGAGGACATCCTCGGATAGGTTGGGTGCCCACACGTACAATAGGCCAGGACATACCTCTAGGTTAGATTATTTTCTAATAGACGTATACCTATGGCCTTATGTAAGGGACATGCAGGTGGTCCCCTCGACTGAAAGTGACCACAACTTGCTCTCTTTAAGTATGGTCCAGTGGTGGCGCCCCTCAAGTAAGGATAACATTAACCGGGTAGCCGCACCCCCGGATGAGTCTGAAGTCTCCCCTTGTGGTAGACGAATAAAATGGGCCAAACTGGTTTTATCAGAGGCAAAGGTAGGGGAAATTCAATTCCACTTAAACCAGGCGGTAACAACCCTTGGAACCTCCTTGGAAGGGGTGGGTAGTGTGAGTGGGCTTTTCGTCTCCCTGGTAGAAGCCTTAACTAACGTCTTTACATTATACCATAACAAGTTGGGTAACAAAGACTTTAAAAAACCAGTTGATGGTTGGTATACCCAAACATGCAGGGTTCATAAGGCTAAGTTAGTTGAGGCGCTCAAAGTTAAGTCCCGTAGTGTGATACAGGAAGCAAGGAAGGCCTACAATAAGTCCCTTAAACTTGCCAGGAGGGAGTGGGAAGATAAACACTGGGAAGACCTGCTCCAGGCTAGTAAAAGTAGGGACTCAAGGGCCTTTTGCATCTCATAATCACGCGGAAAAACCCCGATGCATTTGTGAGACCCTGCAACATCCCGCCTCAAAGCTGGGTAAAACATTTTGGGACCCTATACCTCCCCCTAGAAGGGGAACGCAACGTGGGGATGGACTTCACACGAGCATTCGAACCTCATGCCTATGATCTCTTCACTCCCTTAGAGATTGAGGGGGTTATAGGGTGGGTAGCCCCTCGCAAGGCAGTGGGCCCAGACGGCCTTCCGGGGGACCTTATGAGGGCATATCCAGCGGAATGGGCACGGGTCATAGCAGCTCTTCTAAATGATATCATGATGGGAGGGGCAATGCCAGAATCCTGGAAAGGGGCGGTGGTGGTCCCGATTTATAAAAAAGGGTGCAGGGAAACACCGGGGAACTACCGCCCTATAAGTCTGATTGACTCCACCCAAAAGATAGCTGGTAAAGCTATCCTTGGAAGGATCCTCCATTGGGTGGAGGAGAATAAAATCCTATCAGACTTTCAGGCAGGTTTTCGGGCTGGTATGGGGACAATAGAACAGGTGTTCAGGCTGGCACTACTGGGGTGGAAGGTGGTGGAACTGGGCAAGGGCAGTCTTTATTTGGCCTTTATAGACCTGAAGACTGCCTTTGACCTAGTCCCCCGGGAAGATCTTTGGAGGGTACTTTATGAGTTGGGATTACCCCCTTACATCTTGTCCCTTCTCATTAGCCTTCATGCCCATACCTTTGCTCAGGTCCGCTGGGGTAAAAACGGAGAACTCACTGAGAAGATTCCAGTGTCCAGGGGCGTAAGACAGGGCTGTGTCTTGGCACCCACCCTATTTTCACTATATGTAAATGGGGTGGTTAAACATCTACAACAAGAACCAGCCGACGCCCCCTGTCTCGGAGGAGTCCGTATCCCCACCCTGCTTTTTGCGAATGATACGCTCCTGATCTCGAAGACCCCTCAAGGCCTCCAGAAATTACTAACGCGTTTTCAGGAGTTCTGTGCTGCAAAAGGACTAATAATAAATGTGGACAAAACAAAATATCTAGTCCTAAATCCTCCTAAGAAATTGGGCCGTCCACCCACACTTAACTCGATCCCCTTAGAGAAAGTAGCCGAATTCGATTACCTCGGTATTCGGATTACGGATAGGTTGTCTTGGGCTAATCATATTGATAAAATGGTCCTCAACCATAGGAGAGTAGGAGGTGCTCTCATGAGGGAGTTCAGGGCCTCTCCTAGGAGATCACTTACCCCAGTAATTGATATCTACAAGGCCAAAGTAGTGTCATCAGCCTTGTATGGGGCAGAACTGTGGGGCCACTGCCGATTGGACGCCCTAGAGACAGCGGAGAGCAAGCTTCTGAAATCCTTTATCTCTGTTCCACTGAGCACACCATCTGTACCAGTGCGGCTGGACACGGGCTGTAAAAACATTAAAGACCAGGCCCAGCTTCGCCCGCTCCTGCTATGGACATGAATCTGGAGGGGTGAAGAACTAAAATCCTATGCTGATGCCCTGGGGGAAATAATGAGTCTGGGGGGCTGGGCGAAGATAAAGTGGTTAAGAGAAACTAAAAAGCTTCTGGAGAAGATCGGATTAGGAGGCTGTTGGTCATCACGTTCAGCCCCTCCAAAAGAAGTTGTTAAGGCGCTTTACTGGAAATGGACTGTGGAGCGTCTAATTACAAACTCTAACCACTGCAAGTCCACTGTCGCCTTTTTACAAATTAAAGACACTGTGGCTTTTGAACCCTACCTGGACTTGATCACTCTCCCCTTTGACCGAGCCCTTTATTTTAAATTTAGAGTTGGATCCCTCCCCCTGGGTGCAGTGGTATCGAGTTGGTCATCAGCGGCCCGTACTTTTCCCAACTGTGCATGTTGCCCGAGTAGGGTTGAGTCCATTGCGCATGTCTTATTTGAATGCCCGGATTATGCAAGGCCTAGGAGTTCCTGGTTGAAACCCCTCTGTCGTAATATGGGCACACGTAGCCACCTAGTAGCCTTGCGTATCCTAACCACGGACACTTCCCCCCCTATAGTATGTGGTATAGCAAAATTTTTAAAGTTGTTTTGGCTTATTCGCTGTAAGAGATTGTCAGTAGCTGTTTAATTCTTTTTTAACTAATTTAATAACGGGCATTTTATGTCCTTTTAACTTTTTATGAATTTTTACTGGCTTCTTGTAGCATTGTTTTTTTGTACATTGTAATGATTGTATTTTTATTGTGCTTACAAGATATCTTGCGTATCGAATAAAAGCTTATGACTGACTGACAGTCTCACTAAAATACTTAAGAGGAAGATTGGATCAGCTTCTTTTTTTCTGTTTGGGAATCATGTAAAGCTTTTATCAGAGGGGTGGCACTATTTTACAAAGCAAATGTGTGTAATATTAGGAAGGAGACTACAATGATACTCCATGGGAATTAGATCAAGCAACCTAGATGTATTTAACACATTACTCGCAAGTGACCGAAACCAGATTGAGGGAAGCTAGACAGGATTTAAAGATACATTACGATTCTCAGACAGTAGTTAATCAGAATACATGCTTCCAACAACTCTACAAGGAAAGTGAGCATGCTGGGAGATTTATTGCCTGGTCAGTTAAAAACAACCCAATAATGTTGCTATTAAATTTATTTATGATGAGGACAAGGCCAGACAGTAGATCAGATGGCGGAAATTGATAGGGTATTCCTTAGACATTATAAAAAGCTATATACTTCTCCATCTTCAGCCTCTCCAGAAGCAATTAATGAATATCTTAGAACTATGCATCCACCTACACTTAGTAGCAAAAAACAGGCTCAGGTAGTGGCTTCTATTATGATTAGTGAAGTTCAGGAAGTCATTAAAAGCGCCCCAATGGGAAGGTTTGTGGTTGCGATGGATTACCAATAGAGCAGTATAAAACATTTATGCCTCAATTAGCAAGATTGTTAGTGCTACTATTTAATGAAATTCTGGAAGGTTGTTAGTTCCCCAAATCCTTTTTGGAGGCAGCGATTGTAATTTTCTTGAAAAATGATAAGCCATCTGATACGCTGGGCTCATATCATCCAATTAGCCTACTCAATAATGAATATAAATTATTTACAAAAATTATGGCTTCAAGAATAACCCCCCCAGCACAAGAAATGGTGGCTGGAGATCAATTCACCTTCCTGCCAGGGAGAACTATAGCAAATAATACCAATTTTGTTATCTAGGCTATCGATTATTTCACGATGAACGATATATAAGCAGCAATTATCATGATCAACACTGAAAAAGCATTTGATTTAGTTATTGTTATTGTTATCAAAATGTATAAAGCGCACAGTGGCCCTGCGGGTATCCTGGCGCTAAGATACGTGTGCCCTACCAATCCCAGGTGCTGTAAGAGGGACACAATTCCAGTAAGAATGGAAGAACTAGCATTATACTCTGGGAAAGCCTTCAGTGGGACATTCTGTTTGCCACTGTACTGAGGTTTAATTTTACCCTGAAATTTGTGAATCTCCTACAGAATGTATATAGCAGAGCAGAAGCAAAAATTATAATGAACTCCCACATGGCAGGGTCATTAGAAATGAGATGTTTGCACTGTTTATACAGCCATTAGCTTTGGTGCTATGTCAAGACTCTCAAATTAGGGTACCGTTGTTGGGGGTTCCCAAGCTCAAATAATTTGCAGATGATTTAATGCTGTACTTGGCGGCAGAAGTACAAAGTATTAACAGAAATTTTAACAAGATCAAATTCTTTCTAACTTTAGGGGGGTACAGGGTCAATCACACAAAGTCAGAAATGTAATTAGAAATGTAGACTCAGGTTTGTAAGACAGGTTCAATTAGATACCTGGGTATTTTCGTATTGCATGAATTTTCTGAGCTTTTCCAACTGTACTAGGTGTCAGTACTTTCTAAGGCTAAGGAACTTTTAAGCGAGTAACAGTCTTTGGGTAAATCGTGTTAATAAAAATGATGATACTCCCTCTTTTACTTTTTATTTTTTCAAATGTAATAATCAGTTTTTCCCAAATCTTGTTTAACAATATAGACCATGATGCTGCACAAATTTGTATGGTCAGGAAATAAACCCCATACCAAATTAGAATCCATGCAGTTGTGTACAGAAGATGGCAGCCTTGCGTTACCCCATGTCAAAAAAGATTATGAAGCTGTTTTCATGGATTGGTGTGGATGGGAAGTCGTTCCTCAGGACCTGGAAGGAAACTTTTATCTCACACAAATGATCCTAGAAATCCATATCAAGCATGTCCCTTTCGTTAAAATCCCTAAGCTTCCAAAACGCAGCAGATATAAGGTTCCGCAAATAATTCTTCACAGATTTTCTCAAATGAAGGAAGAATATTAGTTTACTTAATTTCACCCCAAAATCTGGATAGGGCATTGCAATGTACTAGGTCTTTGTTGGAGGGATGGGTGGAAACAGAAGCGAGGAGGCTGTACGTGCGCAATATTGAAGGGTGTTTATTCCAAAAATACGAAATCAAAAGATACACTGGTGTCCGTCTCCAAATATATATCAATGTATAACAGTGGGATCCCTTTCCTTGGTAATGTCTCTAAATGCATAGAAGTTCCTTCACTAATTTCTTCTCCTTTTTCCTTTTGGTTCTCTCTAGGCATTTCTGTATTTTGGAGGGGTGCCCCAGGTGGCTTCTCAAGGGAGCAGAACAACAAAGAGACAGAAAGGGTAAGTATGGTTGTTGTTTCATGGCCTCTTGATATAACATCCCCTCACCACACCACAGTGGAAGTAATTGTGCCAAGAAAGATAAAATTAACAAAAACAACGTATATATGTTGTAATCGGTCATTGTTTCTGGAGGGCAGACTCTCTTCATGCATTCTTTGCTTTCCTTCAGTTATTTTCCCTGTGTGCATTCATTAAAAAAGGGTGTATATATAGACTGTGCTAGTGCAAAGAAGTGAGAAGAGTGAGAAAAAAAATGATAACCCTGAAGAGGTTTCTAGCAGGGACAATGTACATGACTTGGGTCCTTGACACACTTGCCAACCTCCCCACCTCATGTACCCTCTTTGGTTTCACATACCACCTCTTGCCCCAACTCTCCAGAGTTGTGGAAGCTCTAATGCATTCTCTGTGGACCACCACTCCTCGCTCCACACGTTCGGAGTCTCCTCAGCTTCAGCTTCTCCTGCGTGGGCATCCTCCTTGATGGCGTCTTCCCCAACGGCGTCTCCTCCGATGGTGTCTTCCTCGGCGGCATTCTCCCTGACCGCATCACCCCTCATCAGTTTCCTCTTCTCCTTTTCTCCTCCTCCTGGGGTTAGGGATTGGTTAGGCCATGGCAAACCCCCACTTTTTGATTGGTCCATTTGGCGAGTTGTTTCTTGTCTACCCTGAGTAAACAAATGGTAGTCCTTTTTCACTGTTAGGTTTATCTTCCAGCCCTCATCGTCAGTGTCAGGATTCGAGCGGAATGGAAACCACTGCATCAACTCAGATGGCAAGTCAGGGTTTATGTGGGGGATAGGGCTGTTTTCTTACAGTGTTCACGTAGATGACAGGAGTATTAGAAACTGGGAAAAAGTTGGGGTCTATCAGTTTAGAGATCTTTTGATAGAGGGGGTTGTGAAGACATGGGATCAACTATGATTGGGTAATCCAAGCAACCCCTCATATTTTTTCCTTTATTCAGCTGCACAACTCTATGCAGAATATACTTTCAAGTGGTACCCTTGCAATTTGGATTAGTCAAGCTTTTTATGTGAGTTAGACAAATATGCCAGCAATAATTCTATGGAAAGATAATCCCAATAGCCCCTCAAAAGATTCTGATCTCCACATGATGTATAATAGAAGCACCTTTATGAAAGGCATACAATGAGTGGGCATATAAAGCCATTAGAGATGCTAACTTTAAACGAATGGCTTTTATTTGTAAGTGGCAACTCTACTACACCCCATTTTGTCTACAATTTTTTTTCCATATGCCTCTGGGTTGTACTTCAGGTGTACTCTTTTGGTGGCTTTGTAGAACATTGCTGATGCCTTTACATCCTGATGCGCTGGCCACTTTGTTTGGAGTTGTTCCATTTAACTTAACAATTCATCAAAAACAATTTGCGTTCATTGCATCCTTAGTGGCTAAATTGTTGATTCTTCAAAAATGGAAAACGGTCGAGGATCCCGCCTTCAGCCATTGTGAACACAAGATGACTCAAATTGAGTGCAAGGAAAAACTGTACTCACAAATAGTAGGGCCATGGTGAAATTTGATAAAATTTGGGATGAAGATTAGGGATTATTCTTCTAAGGGGAAAGTAGTATGTACAGTTCCAAATTTGGCATGAGGACTGTCTCTAGGAATATGATCGAGAATTTGATGCTTTTGGGGATGGGATTTTAATTATTAATTTTAATCTATATTAATGAAATTGTGTGGATGGAATGTTTCATGTATTTCTCCTCTCTACCTTTGATTATAAATAAAGGATAACAATAAGATAAAAATCATTCATTTTCAGGATGTTAATCACCAGGAGAATGGGAATGAGGAGAAGTCATCAAAAATCATGCAAAACATGAGAATAAATGTACATCACAAAAAGTTTATACAAATGATGTAATTCCATCAACAACCATAGACAAATTGTACATACAATTGTTACACTTTCAATTATTGTATATTTTTAAAGCTTAAAACTTGAATTTGTGAGTGCAAACCTAATTTCTAATTTTGCCACATATAGTTTTTATGTACTATGATTTCAATACTGAGTTAGGTGGTAGAAACTCGTAAGATCAGAACTAACCTTCAATTTTACTGCATGGTAATGGCAAATCCACTTGTGATTATACCACACAGAGATACTTCAAAGCTCAGATTGAGGGCATACATTTTGATACCTCAACAGGACATTCATATAAAGGTGCAGTCCTGTCTTGTCTTACACAAACAGTGAATATTAGACATTAGACATATGGTGTAAATGGCTTTTTTTTTGTGGTGAAATCCCAGATTTCTTGACTGTTTTAGTTTTGGGTGCAACACTCTGTGCTTGGTCCCTGCTAACCAGTAATAAAGTACATATGCTTCCCTTCCAACATGAATGTATTTGCATACCACTAATTGGCATACTTAACATACCTATACGTTTTAGTATATAGCACTGGATGTATCCAAGGCCTGCAAGTTAAATGCCACTAGTGGGCTGCAGTATTCATTGTGCCACTCAGTACAGTGCCAATGCAAAAAAATGACTGTACTCCTGCCATCTGTGACCTGACTGTTGCAGTTTTAAACTGCACATTTGACTTGTCAAAATAACCATTTTGACGGGTAAAACCTTTCTTTTAAATATATTTATCAGTCACTCCCATGTAGTACTTAGTGCCCATTAAGCAGGGTGCCATCTAAAAGTAGGACATATGAAAGTATAAAGTTACCATGTGCTTACTGTTAAAACAGTGGAAAAGCTATTTTCAATGTAGCGGGGTGGCTGTTCCATAGGAAAGCATTAGGATGCAATAATAAATGTAAGAATGTTATTTTAGACCGGGAAACACCTATAGATTTCATTATTAGACTTTTTGAAATATATATTAGAGCCCAACTTAATAAAGAAGTTGGATTTGTAATAAATACTTTAGAAAATGTACTAGTAGAAATTACCTTTTCCCTGAATAACCCCTTAAATGGGGTATATAATCTACTTCCTGAGCAGCAAAAAGGCCTTGGGTTTGGGGAGATGTTCTGTTCCCCTGGCAGATGACCACTACCTCTAGTGTTAAGAGTGTGCTACTCCCACTGATGGCATTTACCTCAACAGGCTACTCACCCAGGACTCCTAAGGAACCTTGTGCACCCTAAGAGCAACGTCATAGGCTGAGAACCATTTGTCAATGTTGTCTCTTACCACATAACTGGACACCAAAGGGCTTATTTACAAGCCCCTTGCATCGCCGGTGCATCACTTTTAATATGAGAAAAGTGACTTACCAGTGGCGCAAGGGGCTTGTAAATAAGCCTTCAAATCTTTTGGGATGCGGATCCTTCCTTCTTGAGTGGACACTGCAGGTATGCTGCCACAACTACTGCTGGAATCCATATGTTTAGATCTGAGATCCAGCTCTCTGAGACTGAGCTCTTGTGCCATGACACACTTCTCCATGGCCAGTCTCTTCTCCTCTAGAGCTGTATCCTTTTTGATTTTACCAAGCTTTTGCTCCTTCTTTATCTTGGCAAGCTCTAGCTTATGTTTTCTCTCCTCCCTCCGGTCCTCCAGCTCTTCTGGGGACAGGGTCTTTAGAGACACACTGCTCCCTGCACATGGATGAACTTCAAGTCCAAGGAAGATTTTTTCCCCCTCCTCAACATGTCACATGTCAAGAAACTCAGGTAGGTCTTGTTCCAATTCCTCTCCAGATTCTGACCATTCCTCCTCATTGTCTGTGTGGGTCTGGTGAGCCTCTGCCCATGCTCGCAAAGCTGTTTGAAGCAACCAAATTCTTCTACAGGCAAAATCCTTTGAGCTAGGCCAGAGTGTTTCTTTCTAGGTTGACCAGCTCAAACTCCATCTTGGCAGGTTAGGTGAAAGACACAACAGGAAAAATGGGAATGGGGAAAATTTGGAAAAATCATAACATATAAATCAGGGAGAATTTACTTGAAATGGTCTAGATATGGGGTAGCCTTGTACACCAAGTCACTGTATGGCACTGCACATACACACGTCCTATCCCACTGCTGCCATCAATGTTAGAAATAGGATTTCTGGCTGGCAGAGGTATGCACTCTGTCCAAGTAGGAACCACAATCTTAGTCAGGGTAAGTCACAACCCCTAAGTTAACTTGTGCTCAGCCCCTGTACGCTTGGCACAGAGTAGTCAGGCTTAACATAAGAGGCAATGTGTAAAGTATTTGTGCAACACTTCAAACAGTATAACAGTGAGAACACCACACAAAAAGATACCACACCTAGTTAAATAATAGAGTTTAATTTAATGAACACAACAAGACCAAAACTACAAAAATCCAATAGGTAACACTGGAGTTAAAGAATAAAATGATATGTAGTGCTTAAAAGCATAAAGTGCCAACCCGGGGCTCACTGGTCACGCTAAACTGCGTCAAATACAAAAGTTCAGGCTGACCGCAATGGAGAATAGGTCAGATACAGGGACCAGCCTTGGCCCGCTGAAAAGTAACCTTAGTTGGCGATGGCGAAGTTGCTGTGAAAATGGAGTCAATGTAACACTCAGTTAGCGATGCATCACAGTTGATCCTTGCAATGGCGGTGATGTATCTGCAGTGGAGAAGATGTGCCAGTTCTAAATCCTCTGTGTCACAACAATGATGGGATTCTGCTGAAGCAGCACTTTAAACCCACTTCCAAGAGTCCAGGACTGGGTGGACACCACTTGGCAATGCAGACTCACAGATGGCAGAGTCTTTGTGCTGAGGCAGGTGAGTTGTAAGTCTTTTATGGCCCTGAAAAGTCAATGAGAATGAATGCCAGCAAGCCCTTGGAGTCACAATCCGGGTCCTGAGTTCAAGTGATGTGGGTCCAGTCCTTTTCACCCCGTTAAGGCGGGTATCAGGCGGCAGGTCAGCTTAGCAGAGAAGAAGTCCAGCAGAGTAGCAGTACTTTAAGCAACACAGCAGTCCTTCTTCCTGGCAGAATATCCACAGGTTCAGAAGTGTACTGAGTTGGTGGTGTCAGAGGTCCAGTGCTTATGCCCAGTTGTTCCTGTCCTTTTTGCCCTGCTTCCAGACTCGCTATAGGGGGCTATTAAGCTCTTTATGTTGGGACAAGGCACAGCCTATTCAGGTGTGAGGCTGTGTCTAGCTCCTCCCCAGGATGGCCCATCAGGATATGGACGGCCCATCAAGTCACACCTAAGCTATCTTTGTCTGGCTGTTTAGAGGGAATGTGCAAATCTCAGCTGTCACCCTATCCCCAGACCTGTTTTCAAAGACAGGCAGCAGGTACCAAATGGCTAAAGTAAGAAAATGCCAAGTTCCTAAAAGTAAAAACAACAGTTGATGGACAGAATGCAGACCAATGTCATACATTCACCCCAGTACAGAGATCTGGGCCTAAATCCATCATTTTTGTGCTCACCATGCCACCCCAGTTTAGACCTGGCCATATGCAAATCAGTCTTGACCCTGTGCCTCATGAGAACAGTCCAGCCCGAAATGCCACGCCAGATCCTCCCTGGACCGTACACAAGCATCCTAGGACCGGTTTCGGGGTTTCACCCCTCTTCAGCCAGGATAGCTTGATTCCAGTGGCATGGAGAGCACGGGACTCTCGTCTGAGCATACCCGTCCCACTCGGGGTGACAAATGCAAAAACAAAAGTTGATGGACAGAATGCAGAACAATGTCACTCATTCACGCCAGTACAGAGATCTGGGCCTAAATCCATCATTTTTTTGCTCACCATGCCACCCCAGTTTAGACCTGGCCATATGCAAATCAGTCTTGACCCTGTGCCTCATGGGAACAGTCCAGCCCGAATTGCCAAGCCAGATCCTCCCTGGACTGGAAACAAGCATCCTAAGACCGGTTTCGGGGTTTCACCCCTCTTCAGCCAGGATAGCTTGATTCCAGTGGCGTGGAGAGCATGGGACTCACGTCTGAGCATACCCGTCCCACTCGGGGTGACAAAAGCAAAAACAACAGTTGATGGACAGAATGCAGAACAATGTCATACATTCACCCCAGTACAGAGATCTGGGCCTAAATCCATCGTGTTTTTGCTCACCATGCCACCCCAGTTTAGACCTGCCTAAACCAAATGTGCTTTTGTACCAGTGTCCAGGGTCACACGACTGCTAATAGCTCTCCTGCCGCATGATGGGGAATGTACTTCTTTGTTTACCTGGGTGACCTTTTCATATTTCCACCTTGGAACTTCTTCTGCAGTGTCACTTCAAAGAATTTCTCTGCATCCGTAAAAGTCGGCATCTTCCTGTGCTGTCTTCAGAGGCCTCAGGATAGTGATTACCTAGAAAGATATAGATTTGTTTGGATTGTGAAACTACTGTTGGACTTGTAACTTTCACATAGATCTATGTACGGGAACTCTGCCTTGCCTTTTACGTTGTGCTGTATCAATTGTCTCTTGTGTCATTGTAATTTACAAATCATGACTGAACTTTTGTTTCTGTTCTGTTCCTCAACTTGTGGAGGTTAAACAACTGTGAACAGGACATTGGAACAAGACCAGTCTTGCAACAATTCACTAGGCTCTAGCAAGACCAAAATTTAATTAATCAGTTGAATAATTACTATAAAACACCTGCTACTACAGTGATCCTTGTTTTTTCCAGTTTCTATAGAATGTTGCCATTCAGGAGAAATCCCTGTAAAAAAAAAATACATGCAATTGAAAACAATATTGCAGCAGAAAGTAACAGTTAGCTTGTTCATATTTATTATAAAAGAGCTATCACCCATGACAGACTGCAGAACACCCACACAAGCCTCCATTTGATTAGACAAGCTGTGTGACTACTACCCAATGATAGGGCTTTTTTACAAGCTCTTTGCATCACCTGTACGTCACTTTTTCCCATGTTAAAAGTGACGCACTGGTGGAACAAGGGGCTTGTTAATCAGCTCAATGTCTTTTGTGTTCTTTCTTTCATATTCCTATCCCCCCCCCCACCCACTCTTTGCTGACAGTATCAAGCGCGATCTTGTACATGTTTGGCACTGTGGATGAGGAAGGAGATTTTCGAGTTCCACATAGTTTCTTCATAGTTCCTTATTTTAGGTCACTGTTTGCCAAGACCTTTACACTCTTCTAAAATTGAGTGTATTCCATAGTTAGTTAGTGGGGTTTTCAGCTACATGTCATCCATATTTTTATGGTTGCATCATTCACACTTTTTTTCAACCCACTCAAGCACGCATCAAGGGGCAATGCATCACCCCACTTCAGCTACTGGATTACTTCACTGTGAGTTCTTTTTTTGCCTGTTTGCCTTTAATCAATGTTTTTTTAGATTGTTGAACACACAGCATCTTTACAAACCGTAAAGTTTTGAAAAACCTTCACAAAACAAAACAAGAAAGGCTGTCAGACAATGCCAGACCTATCGCCTTTGTCAATGCTTATGTAGGTTGCTGTTAGCCGAGAACTTTGGATTTTAGTAAAATTATTTATGATATGCTTAATTATAGGGTATTTCAGTCATTCCTCTTCATCCACTGTTGTCTCATTCACACTTTTCTTCCACCCACTACAACAAACAGCATGGGGTAGTGCGTCAGCCCACTTCAACCATTAGCTAGCTTCACTGTGAGTTGCATCATTCTACCCTTTCACAGGGAGCACATCTACACACAATGCAGCTCCCTTCAGCATCAAGGACTACTATGGCAATGGTAATTTCTGAGACCAAAATAGAATTGTTGCTTTTATCATTTTTTTTCAATATTGGTGAGGGCCTGCCAGCTCCCACAACAACAATTTATAAAAACTATGCAAAACAGAATAAGAGCTGACAAAGCCAAAAGATTGACAGCCAATGCCAAATTGATTGATTTAGGCAACATTTGCTTATTTTTCTTCATAATTTAAGCTATGACATCTGTTAGTATCTATCTTGTGCATTTTTTCTGTTCTTTTATTTCACTGGTGATGATTTGCAGTAGATTGAATGAGTGTTCGCAATTTTGATATTTATAGATTATTTGTTTCCCTATCATGCCTATCCAATTTTTAAGTATTTGTAATAACTGGTATGTTGACTTAATTAACAGTCTTGACGCTGAAAGCAGTTTAGATGAACAATGTAAAAATGTCTGTATACGTTTTTATTTAAATAATTTGAATAAAAATCAAAGTAAGCTCAATATTGTAACGAAATTTGCTGAAATTGTCACGTTTCACATAAGGTCATTCGGCAGTGTACATCAAAGCTAAATAGTGGGAAAGGTGTCAAATAATAAGCGCTACATACTCAGTTCTAGTCAGTAGATGTCTCCTTTGCCAGCTCATCCTCTGATCTTTTCTTTATGTTGCTTTGATGTCAAGAGATATATGTGGGATTTTTTTTTTGTGAACAAAAGATTTCCAGGAACACATGAATTTTTGCCAAAATGTTGCGTTGTAGGATGTTAACTAATTAACTAATTTAGGAACTGGCCAATGTAAACTCTGTCTTTAAGAGCCATAATGTTGACTATTAGAAGATCTCCTTTGATATAAAAATATTAATTTATCAAGGCGGTTTGTTTAGATTGCACAGAAGTACTATGAATGGGCAGATTGTAAATTCACATTGACGCACTGCAATCAATATTGCTGATTGCTTTTGCCCAGACCATGCTAAAAAGGATTACAAGTTGCATGAAAACCGCGAAAAGGTACTCATTTACATCACTCTGACAGACGAACATGCTTTAAACGCAACATGGCATGGCTAATTACTGATAGAGTTGCAGAAAAGGGACTCTGGCAGTCTTGATATATGAGCAAATATCTCTTGGACGCGGCAGGTCAAACAGAGGTGATGGAGAGCCCTGGGGCACTTGGTCTGCATGGGTGGCCTGGAGAAAAATCTTGCACACTTTTTGCTGTAGGAAGAATATTCCAGCAGCATGTCTGACACGTAACACGTGTGTTTAATGCTCCCAGGGCATTTGTCTTCTAAAAAGAGGCAACAGTTTTAGCTCCAATCACAGTTACAACTCCCCAGAATTTCCTGCGACCTGTCACAAAACATGTACTTAAAACTTTAAGTGCGCTCGCTGTTGAACGTATTTAGCACTAATTCTGTAGCATATTGAAATCACCGACAGTTTAATACTGCCAAAAGCACACCAATAAAAAAAATCATTTTTAAATATCAATGCGTCATATACTTTATAAACATGCGACACTATATTCCACAGTAATTTTTAATCTGCGTCATACAAATCTTTTCTGCGCCATATAAATATTTTCCGTTTCACAAGCACTGTGCATTCAAGAATTGGAAGAGGACGGCCACTAAAATAATATCACGTCGGGCTGGTCAGCATTTTGTCAAGATCTGTGTTAATTGTGTATATGCAATGTGACATTTTCTAAAGCAAGTGCCCTTGCGGAAAATTGCCTTGATCCAGGCCCTTCACCAGTTCACAAAGGGATAGGTACAATTATTCTGTCTTATCAAGATGAAACAAACACCTATCTCTCCTGGTGATGAATGAGTATAGCTATTAAAAAGTGAAATTAAAATCCCCACTGCTTCATTGAAGGCAGGAGGCCTGGAATTGCAATGTGAAAGGGTCGCCTACACACAGCATCAGATGGTTAAAAGGGAATTTATTTTAAGGCATAGTTAATTATTACATCCTTTAATCTTTGTCTGTTCGGTTACAATACATGAATGTGGTCAAAGGCTGGGCTTGGTATAATGAATTCATATTTAAGTAAATGTTTCGCTCAGTATATGAAAAGAAGATAATATGAATTAAGAACCACAAATGGAGACAGCTCACCAAAACATTTAACAGTGTACACTTTCTCCATATACAAAGGGACTACTATGATTTTTTGGAAAATTAACAATATGAAAGAAACTAACTAAAACTGGCTTGTAAGAGAAAAATAAAGAGAATCGCAATAAACAACCATAAGGTTCTGCCGCCAAAAGCGTGGTTAAAAATATTGAACTAAAGAAAAGGTTGCATGCAAGATAGAAAAATGTCATCGTTTTCAGAGGGTAATTAGCTCATTGTATTGAAAAGTAGAACATATACTTTACCTGCAAGCAGCGTATTCAGCATTCATACAAATTATTGAGTAAACAATATCCAGATGCAGACATACTGAGGGGTATATTCACAAGAACGTGTGCTAAACATCACCCAAAAATGTGAACGCAACTTTACACATCACAGCCTATCGTGGGAAAATAACCCCATGTCAACGTGGAATTCACAACAAGGCAATACCATGCGATATTCTGCCCAAACCGTGGACAATGTCCGCGATACAACCACCTCGATGGAGATAAAAACACAAACCACAACACCAAAATACCTGCAATGGGCCAAAGCACAATGAGGAAATCAGCGATAAGCAGCGCCTGGCCTGCAACACACACCTGGCCTGTGGGAAATAGGAATGAAGTTAGCACAAACGGACACGGTATAAATGAGATAAAACCTGTGGCAACAACAAAAAATACACAATGGTGTCTTAAATACTCAGAGCTTATTATGCAAACAGACGATAGTGCAACCTCCGTTATTCTCATGAATGAACCAACATAGGTTGATTATAGACTGAGTTGATATAGTGTGGCCGAAATAATTATAGTATATAACCTTAAATTTATGAATGTAGCAGTTTTATGAAATCTATGACCATGGAAAAGTATAAACAATAATCGATATTCGTACGTTTTCAATTGGACTACAAAAAATAAACACCACACTTTAGCGATTACACCGAATAAATGTAGTACCAATAATGAGAGTCTAAACCATGTAAGGGGATAGTTGTTAAATGGTAGCGGCAGTTTCAGTCGATAACCTTTCAAGTATTTGCCCGGCGGTAATCGCCTCTTATACCACTCGATAATTTACCAATGAAAGAGGCAGGCGCCGGAGACTGGAAGGCAGGAAACAAAGTTTTATTCCGTCGGAGCAGAACGGCAAGGTATCGTCACGAGGTGCTCTAACCGCATCTCTGAGACCTGGTCTCTTATACACCGGTTTATTGCTTTATTACATATAGTACATTCTTGAGATTCTCTTGATGCCTGAAAGAACATCCCCTGAAGCCCCGGCTCAGATCCGATCCCACACATAGTTACAGTAGAGGTTCCCACCCTACCCGCAGTGGGAGATGGCTATCGCGCAGCAGGGAATTCCGCTAATTCCCGGGGGTGTGTGCAACCGGCCGGGTCTCAGGGGGTAGGGGCTTTGATCTACTGTAATCCCTTTGATGCGGGGTGTTTCCCTTACAGTAGGGGCAATAAACTGCATCCGCAGGGCTAGGTGATGGCCTGGGACCAGTTCGGACAATGGGGCGCAGAGGAAGGGGGTTATCAAAGGAGAGGCATGACCATGTATGGGATGTCGGTCGGATGTGGTTCCGTAGCAGGGTCGCGCAGAAGGAGAGGGTTTATGGCCTGTATGAGAGAGCGGGGGTGGCCGGCGCGCGGGGAATGCTCGCAGCGCCAGGGGAAAGCGCTGGCGGTCGAGAGTGAGCGGGGAGAGAGTGGGGTGCCTAAAATGGCGGCCGTGCATTTGCTGTGCGTGGCGCTGGGGAGAGGCAAGATGGCGCAGATAATGTTCAGTTTGCAGGCTAAATTTCCACAGTCCTCCCTTTTAACATATCTCGCCAGCTTGTCTAGTTCGGATTTATCCCCATAATACTGCGGACTTCCATCTCATAGAGGGCTTTCATCCGCTCTGTTTCAAAGTTCAAAGTCTTAGGGCAGATGCAGTTCATAAAAAGCGAACATAAAGGTGGCAGACACTGAATCCCCAAACAACATCCACATAGTACCACAATCGGTATTAGGATAAATGAAAACAGCCTCCATCCCCAACTTTTAATAGTGTCCCAAAACCAACTCCCCAGCGACCATTCTTCTTGCTCTTGATGGACCTCTGTGGACAGTCTGTGGAGGTGTTCAATTGCTTTGTAGACTGAGGGTGAGTTATCTGGTACGTAGGTACAACAGCTGGACCCAATGATGCGGCATGCTCCTCCACGATCAGCCAGAACCACATCTAGAACAAGGCGGTTCTGAAGAGCCACCAGGCGGACGGCCTGAAGCTCAGCGGTGTTGTTGGCGAGGGCGCCAGCTGTAATGTTCATTGCTGTTTCGACTGCCTGGGTTAAGTGGCGGATGGCACGGCTGTTTGCCATCGGACCCCAGAGCGGAACAAGACCCTTTACTGCGTCCATGAACTGTGCTCCGGTGGAGTCGGCTTGTACAATGTCTTTGGCACGTTTCTGTCGGTGATGGTTTGCTGGAGCCACATATGTCGGGGGAAGGACGAAGGCGATGTAGCAGGTGCCTCCCCAACCTTTCGGGAGCCAGGTGTAGGCCTTAGTACCACAGACGAAGTACATATTCGGGGAGGCAACAAAGGAGGGTGGGTCAACTGAGTCCAATGTTCGGGTGATGAGGCAGGAGCTGTGGCCCACCAGCTGTGCCCCCAGGCCTTCGAGGCATACAGATCCAGTGATGTTGATGACGGACAGGGCCACTGTTAGGGTGGCGGCTGTCCGTTTTCGGAGGTAAGAGAAGGTGGGTCTGGCTGGATTGTTGAACACTTGCATTTCAATTCGTTCTTTGGCGGGGATGTCCATGTGAAAGGAAGTGTTCGATCTCAGAGGGCAGAAGAGGGCGGAGGTTCTACCAGTTTTGTTCAGCCAGAACCCATGGTAGAAGTGTGACATGGTTCTGCCGGAAGTGGCATTGTCCTTGTAGCTCTCCTGCAGGAGGATCAGCCAGGCGAGGCAGGAACCATGGACAGAAAAAGGTGAAGGGATGAAAGGGATTGAGTGCCCAGTGGCATGGGGCAGCAATCCACAGATCCAGCAGTTAGTGGCGTTGGTGGCAAGATTGTGTTGGTGGAGCAGCTGCACAAAAGAGTTATTCCAGAACTCCTTACGTCTTTCTCGGAGTTGGGGTGAAAGTGAGATCAGATGGTGTTCTTTCGTGGTGGTAGGTTGAACGGTGGTCAGCAATGTCTTATGAGCGGGTGTGCTCTCCTCCATGATCCAGAAGGTGACCACGAGGAGAAGGCAAAAGAGAAGGGAAATGAAAAGTGCTATTGTCTTAAAGCTGTGCATTCGGTCAGTCTTTGGGTTTTTGTAGTGGATCTTCGGACGTCCGGTTGCTTCCATCATCTTCATGTCGGGCGTTTCCATCACCTTCAAGAGACTCGGTAGCGGGCAGAACCACAGACTTTGTTTTAGTTTCTCTCCTGGTGGCCTTTGAGGTGACTAGGCTACCGTTCTGAGATTTCCACTTAGCCTGTGGTCTGCTTAGCCGAAGTTCTCTCCTTTCGTCGCAAGTTATACCCTTCTTTGGATGGCACAGTGGGATCTGGATATTCAATCAATTCAAGTGTCTCTGTATCCGGACAGCGGCTCAGGGATGGTCGGTCTTTGTCCAGAAGTTTCTCTTGGGCGGTGATGTTGTCCGTGGTTGTCAGGGTCGGTGATACCTTCTTGCAGTGGTGTGCATGCAGCCAATTGCGTTTCCCCTCCACTCGAAGAGCTGTTCGGGTGGTGATCAGGACTTGCAGGGGGCCCGTCCACCGGGGCTCCAGACTCTTGGTGCGCTGGAAGTTACGCACTAAGACGAAGTCACCGGGTTGGATGTCGTGCCCGGGGCCCCTGGAAACATCGGGAATGGCGTGCAGCACCTGCTGATGGATAACAGACAACGTCTTAGTTAGGTTATACAAATAGTCAGACATGAGGACGTCCGGGACGTCGTGGATAGATGTTGGTTTTGGTGCAGTCCAAAGGTTCATGGGCCGCCCAAAGACGACCTCGTAGGGGGTTAAGTGGTGTTTGGTGGGGGTGGAACGCATTGATAGCAATGCTAGTGGGAGAGCGTCTGGCCATCTTAGTCCTGTGGTGGCGACTATTTTTGCTATCTTAAGCTTCAATGTGGCATTGTGTCGCTCAACCAGGCCTGCAGATTGGGGGTGGAAGACCGCATGGAATTTCTGTTTTATACCCAACCCTTTTAAGATGAGTTGGATAACTTCGGCTACGAAGTGGGGGCCGTTGTCGCTCCACAAAATTCGACAAAGGCCGTATCGGGGGAAGAATTCCTTCAGTAGTACTTTTGCGGTAGTCATAGCGGTGTTGTCATGGGTTGGGTAGGCTTCCACCCACTTGCTGAAGGCACACACAACGACAAGTACATACTTTAAACCTTGGCACCTTTCTAGCTGGACATAGTCCATTTGTAGGACTTCAAAGGGGTGATTGGGGACCCCAAGCCCTCCCCGGGGTACAGCAGTTCCTTTCCCAGGGTTGTGTTGGAGGCATACTAGGCAATGTTGGACCAGACGTTTGGCTGAGTCTGGTATTCTGTCGTTGTGCCAGACTTTGGAGATGAGTTCGATCATGGGGGCAGACCCTATGTGTGCGGGGGAGTGTGCCATGGTCAGCATGGGGATCAAGTATGAGTCGGGTAGCAACCACTTGTTCGAGTCTTTAGTTCGCCAACAACCGTCATCGTCCTTCAACCCCACCCGGGCCCATTCAGTTAATTCGTGTGGTGTGCTGGCTAGTTGGATATCCCTAATCGTTTCCCTAGCATCCTTCCATTTCTCAGTTTGTGACCTGGTCACGTACATGCGGGTCGTGGACCTGTTCTCGGCTGTGGTTCGGGCAGTAATGTCAGCTAGTGCATTTCCCTGTCCTATAATGTCTGTCACCTTCTTGTGTGCCTGGCATTTGATCACAGCTAACCGTGTGGGGAGGAGGACTGCTTCAGTCAGGGCAGAGACTAGATCTCCATGCAGGATGGGTGTGCCATGAGAAGTCAAGAATCCCCTCTCTTTCCATAAGAGCCCAAAGTGGTGAACTACCCCAAAGGCATACTGACTGTCTGTGTAAATGTTTGCGGTTGTCCCTGCTGCCAGGATGCAGGCTCGTGTGAGGGCAATTAGTTCCGCCGCCTGTGCGGATCGCTGTGTGATGCGGGCTGTCTCAACAACTGTTCGAGCTGTGGTGACTGCATAGGCAGCTGAGGTGGTGCCATCAGGGAGCTTGATGCATGAGCCATCCACCCACAGTTCTCCGTCAGGGTCCGGGAAGGCAGTATCCCGGAGGTCAACCCTACTCTTGGTTTGTTCGTCGGTGAGGGTCACGCAATCATGTATAGGGGATGCATTGGGGTCAGCGTCAGGGAGAGGTAGTAGAGTAGCTGGATTCAGAGTGGTGCATCGTTTCAATGTGATGTGGGGTGCAAGCAGAGTCAGTTCATAACCAGTCAGTCGTGCGCTAGTCAGGTGTTGAGTCTTGGTTTGGTTCAGGAGGGTATCAACAGCATGGGGTACCAATACTGTGAGGGGGTTCGAGAGCACGATCCCCTCACTTTGCCGGATAGAGACAGCAGCGGCGGCTACTGCTCGAAGGCAGGCGGGCAAAGCTCTGGATACGGGGTCAAGAGTGGCAGAGAAGTAGGCACAAGGGCGTTGCTTAGGGCCTATGGACTGGGTTAGGACAGACAACGCACATCCCTCCCTTTCGTGGGTGTAGAGGGAGAAAGGTTTAGTGTAGTCTGGGGTTCCTAGGACTGGGGCCGAGCAGAGGGCGTCTTGTAATTCTTTGAAGGAGGATTGGCATTCGGGTGTCCAGGGGAGGGGGAAGGGGGTATCTTTAGCCAGCAGGGAAAGCAGAGGTTTTACGATAAGACTGAAATTTGGCAACCACTGTCGACAAAAGGAGGTGAGGCCCACTAGGGACCGCACTTGCTTCTGAGTTTTGGGAACAGGGGTTTCTAGAATGGTTTGAATTCGGTCAGGGGTAAGTTTCCTCCCGTCTTTGGATAGTAGGTGGCCTAGATACGTTACTTGGGGCTGGCAGAATTGCAATTTCTTTCTGGAGACCTTGTGACCGTTCTCCGCAAGGAAACGGAGGAGGTGAATGGTGGCTGTGAGGGCAAGTGGAGCGGTGTCGGCCGCCAAAAGAATGTCATCGACGTACTGTATCAACACCACTCCATCGGGTAGTTGGACTGCATCCAGTTGCCTCTTGAGGGCTTGGCTGTAAATACTGGGACTCTCAGTGTAGCCTTGGGGTGCCCTGCAGAATCTGTATGAACGGGCTTTTAAAGTGAATCCGAACAGGTAGCGGCTGTCTGGGTGGATGGGGATGGAAAAGAATGCGTTCTTGAGATCAATAACAGTAAAGATGGTGGCAGTGGATGGAATCAGGGTGAGGATGGTGGTGATGTCTGAGACCACGGGGTACTGGGGTATGACTACTTTGTTAACCTCTCGCAAGTCAACAATGAAACGGTAGGCTTTCTCATCCCCCTCGCCTTGCTTCTTTACAATGGGTAGGATAGGGCTGTTGCAAACATTACTCACTACTTCTTCTACCACTCCTGCCTCGACTAGGGACTCGATGATTTCCACCAATGCCTTCTCGCCTTCGGGTGATATCCGATACTGTGGAAGCTTTGGGAGCACTGCGTCCGGTCGGACGGTTATGTGTACCGGGTCGATCACCATGCGCCCTACATCTGAGTCGGTTTTAGCCCATAGATGTGAAGGTAATGTGTCGAGTAGGGACATGTCAGCATCGGTTATAGAGAGCATACGCCGTGTGTGACAGGGTCTGGACAGATCTGGGTTATCGTGTAGGATGACTCGAACTCCGTCTGGGGAGCATCTGATGGTAGCTCGAAAATGTTTTAGCAAATCAAGTCCCATAATAGCATCGGGGGTTTTGGAGGAGAGCAGAAAGGTCGTGTCAGTGGTGTTATCTTCTAAGTCAAAGGAGATTGGTGCTGATAAGGGGTTAGTGGAGGGCGTTCCATCGAAGCCTATTGAGGTTACATGTGAGCCAGACAAGGGTGCCCTAGGGATCAGTCGTTTGGATAACGCACTACGTGTCGCCCCAGTGTCTACCAGGAATGGGGATTTTGTGCCCAAGACCTTAGCAGTGACGTAAGGGCCTTGCTGGTCAACACGGAGTTCGACTGGATCCCTCCCTTGCCCCTGGCGGTCCTATGCGAAGTCATGGGTGCTTTCATAGTCGGACTGCTGACACTGGTTTTGTCGGGGGCGGTCAAAGGTGTTTGGTTTGCCTGGCCTGACGTTGGTTGCGTCGTTCGTGTGCCCTCGTCCCTGTCCTCTGTTTCTGGGGTCATATGCTGTGTCTCTGGGATCCCTATTTTTGTTTAGTTCCAGAAGGACCGGGCACTGGGATTTCCAGTGTCCGAACCCTCTACAGAACGCACATTGGTTCCCATCTAAGTCTCTCCGTCCGTTGTAGGGTGCAGGTGTATGGTCTCTAGGGGGTAGCTTTCTAGGGGCGGTTGGGTGGTAATTCTCTTTCGGGGGTTCCCTTCCTATGGTCACCCCTTGCAACTGTGCTATCATTACCCTCTCCTTCAGTTCCTTTTTCTTCTTCTCTGATGCCCTATCGTTCTCGTTTTTCTGATTTTCGTAGTATTGGGCCATCTGGAGAATCGCTGCGGGTTTGGAGGCTGCCCAGCTACTCTCGCTGGTCTGTAGTTTCTGGGAAATTTCTTGTGTCAGGCCCTTCACATAATTCTGGACAAAGAGGTGATGTCCGGTTGCGGTGGTCATGTCTTGGCCACTGTAATCGGAAAACACAGTCTCGAATCGGGAGAAGTATTCAGACACATCCTCCTGGGGTTTCTGGCGGCAAGCCGTTACTATCGACCAGTCTACCTTTCTTTCTGGGATTAGAGTCTTCAGTTTTAGTACAATCTTGTCTGGGAGCTCTAATATGGCTTTTGGGGGTTTCTGTCCTGGTTCTCGCTGCTTATCTATGGTATCGAGTTGTACCCAGGTATATCCGAACGGCTCAGTGTGGTCAACTTTCCGGATTTGTTTCCACACATCAGCCGGCAGACATAGCCCAAAGAACAAGTCGATATCTGCTAAAGTCATAATCGTAGAACCTAAGGCTGTACCCAGTTCAGTGTAGAAGGCAGTCGGGTAGAGTTTTTCTAAAGGTCAAAATGTCTTGCCGGTCCCACGGCTGGTAGACCCAGTTATATACAACCCTTCCCTTCGCATCTTGGTGGTTGATGTCGTCATGTGTTCCCAGACCTCGTGGGGGGACCCAGTAGGGGGCAGCTTCTTTAATGGGCATCATGGCATCAGCCCTCCCTTCCTGGGGCTTAGTCGCTATGGGGGTTTCTGCTTTGGTGGTCTGTCCATGTTCTTCAAGGTGTCGGTAGACCTCGAGTGTACGAGTGAAGAGGTTCGTAACGTCGCCCTCTCTTTCCTCTCCGATGTCTACCTTCCTATATAGGGCTGCTAAGCCTTCGGGACCTTTATCGTGGTATCTTTTCTCATACGCATTCAGGGCGTGATAACAGAGCCGTACGACGAAGTGTCGTCTGCGGCTGTCGGCATACGAGTTATACACGTCTGTTATATACTCCTCACTTTCTTTTCGCTCCACCAGTGTCCCTACTATCTTATCAATTCCTGCTCGTTCATCCTTTGTTAATCGATTCATTCTGGTGGACTCTTTCTTTCCCATTTCATGGTCATCTAGCGTTGTAACCGACATTGGGTTCAGTACAAGAGGCTCAGCCGGCGCGGAGGCCGTGAGGACCGAGGCCCCTGTACTGCTTTCGCTCGTGTTCGGGGGTTGTAGGTGTTGCACTACTGACTGGGAGGGTGCATATGGAGGGGGCATGTAAATGATCGGGGGACCTAACAGTAATTCATCATTCGTTCGCTGCTTGGAGGACAACTCAGGGTAGAGCAAAGAAGGGGTCCTAACAGCGTACTGGCCTGAGGTTTCGGGCTCCTGTCTTAGTTTAGTTTCCCTTCTCTCCTTTATGTCTTCTTCTAACTTTCTAGCGGCAAGGTGAGCTGCCTTTCGTAATTCCTTTTCTGCTTTTACTTCTTCCCTCTTTTTCCGTTGCGTTGCTTCTTTGCGCCACATGCCGATACTGTCAAGCATAGTAGGCGTCGTCTTATTGCTACGCAGAGCTATTTCTAGCGCTTCTATCTTATGGTCGTCGAAGGATCCCATCAGTGGCCACTGACTCTCGGGGTCCTTCTTTGTATATTTATGCCATAGCTTGGTATAAGCTACGGCGACTAGTCCATATTTAGTGAACATGTCCTTATTAGGGGTGCCCTCCAGTGGAGCCGGATGGTTCACCTCTAATAAGCGGTCCGGGCAGAACCAACTACCAATCAGTGGGGAGAAGATAGGCATGACGGGTTTCAACGGAGACAAAAGTCAGCACTACCTATCTTTTCACTGCTTGCAAAGACTAGACAGAATATCTCTATTCTTCGTTATTTGCAAGCAGAGAATACCTCCAAAGAACCAATATCGAACAACTAGTGTTCGGACAATCAATCAATCAATCAATCAATGGGAGATAAAGATAGGCATGACGGGTTTCAACGGGGACAAAAGTCAGCATTACCTACCCTTCACTATTTGCAAAGACTAGACAGAATATTCCTATTCTACGTTATTTGCAAACAGAGAATATCTCAAAAAGCACTATTCTCCAAAACAATCAATGTTCGGACAATCAATCAATGGGGAGATAAAGATAGGCACGACGGGTTTCAACGGGGACAAAAGTCTGCGTTACCTACCCTTCACTATCTGCAAAGGGAGAGAGAGAGAGTATTTCTACTCCTCCCCGTTTGTAGACAGCGAATATCTCAAAGAGAACAATCAATGAGCACAATCAATGAGCAATACTAGTATTTCCAAAGCTTTAAACAATCAATCAATTATTTCGCATTTTGTCGTGTATCACGACCTTACCCGGACCGCGTGGACAGTTTCTCGTCTTCCGCCTCCAGCGCCCGATCGTCCTCTACTCTCCGTATTTGCCGCGGCACTCCTGATGGTTCCCAGTCAGGACCGTAGATCACTCGAGAGAGGTCTGCTCGGAACCAGTGAAGTTCGGATGATCGGCTGCCAGACGAGGGTCTATTGGGCAGGAGCTCTCCCGATCGTTGCAGTCGTTCACTCTGTCGTCGGGACCTCTCCCACTGGATCCACGTGTCGCTGATGGGCCCCACGTTTGGGACGCCAATTGTTAAATGGTAGCGGCAGTTTCAGTCGATAACCTTTCAAGTATTTGCCCGGCGGTAATCGCCTCTTATACCACTCGATAATTTACCAATGAAAGAGGCAGGCGCCGGAGACTGGAAGGCAGGAAACAAAGTTTTATTCCGTCGGAGCAGAACACATCAGATCAGACAGCAAGGTATCGTCACGAGGTGCTCTAACCGCATCTCTGAGACCTGGTCTCTTATACACCGGTTTATTGCTTTATTACATATAGTACATTCTTGAGATTCTCTTGATGCCTGAAAGAACATCCCCTTAAGCCCCGGCTCAGATCCGATCCCACACATAGTTACAGTAGAGGTTCCCACCCTACCCGCAGTGGGAGATGGCTATCGCGCAGCAGGGAATTCCGCTAATTCCCGGGGGTGTGTGCAACCGGCCGGGTCTCAGGGGGTAGGGGCTTTGATCTACTGTAATCCCTTTGATGCGGGGTGTTTCCCTTACAGTAGGGGCAATAAACTGCATCCGCAGGGCTAGGTGATGGCCTGGGACCAGTTCGGACAATGGGGCGCAGAGGAAGGGGGTTATCAAAGGAGAGGCATGACCATGTATGGGATGTCGGTCGTATGTGGTTCCGTAGCAGGGTCGCGCAGAAGGAGAGGGTTTATGGCCTGTATGAGAGAGCGGGGGTGGCCGGCGCGCGGGGGATGCTCGCAGCGCCAGGGGAAAGCGCTGGCGGTCGAGAGTGAGCGGGGAGAGAGTGGGGTGCCTAAAATGGCGGCCGTGCATTCGCTGTGCGTGGCGCTGGGGAGAGGCAAGATGGCGCAGATAATGTTCAGTTTGCAGGCTAAATTTCCACATAGTGAAGGGCAAAAATTGCTTTATACAAAAAACAACGAGGGTAAATACTTAAAGTATAACATTATCCCATGTTTTTGATGTGCTTATTCAAAATTCAACGAGTAACGTAAAAAACTACCAAAATGGCCGCACGTAGGTAACGCACGTAATTAATCAACGTGGTGTATAAATAGGAAGGATGTGACGTTGCTCTTTATGCAAATAACATCTGGAAACCCCGTGAGACGTGAAGCTACGCGGTACAACAAGGTAAGAAATGGCGGACTGCCTGTGTTTTGTAACGGTAGCGTGCCTATATCCGATGGCGCTGTATTACGTAGTTCAGTGATTATAAACTTGTCTTTGAAACAATCCGTCATAGTGCCAATTTTTTAAAGCATAGTACCCGAGAACCCCGTAAGACGTAATGCCAGTCGTGATACTTAGATATGCCGTTTTGATTAAAAGTGGTAGTATGTCCATAGCCAATGGCGTCTCAATACGTAGTCCCCTGACTAAAATTTGTTTCGGAGGAGCACGCGCCAATACCATCTCTCAACATTAATACTGCACACCAATAAGGTGAAAGATAGAGAATTGTGTGTGCTAAGTGTTTGACTTGATGTGTTTGATTTAGGATTTAGGATAGCATGCATATTCTAGTTAGCGAAGCTTAAGGAACTACCAAAATGGCTACAGTTAGTCTACACACGTAATCGAGTACAACGGAGTGCAGAAACAGCAAGGATGTGATCTAGCTGTCCTTGCAACAAACATCTTAGAACCCTGAATGGTCTAGATGCTATGCGTTCCTAAAAGGAGGTATGGTTTTGTAAATAAGTAGACATAACGCCCCGTAGGCGCCGCAATATGCACTTTAGATATTTAGAACATTTCCTCGAACAAGTATGCCTTAGCGCAATCTCTTAAAGACTAAGTCTTATACCTTAAGGTAGAAGGTGTACGCGAGAGAGGAATTTTCCTCATTAAGTTATGCAGCCATTTGATAATTACAACATTTCGTTTGCCAAATTTTAATGTTTATTCGCTACATAAATTGAAAATCGCTTGTGCGATCTAAAAACCTAGTGATGGAGTCGAGATAGTGATGATTAAACTCTGTATATATAACAGTTGTTTTGAACACTAGAAATCTCGAGGGCGCTTAACCAAAGAGAACGTAAGGGTTAAGGAATTTTCGTTTTAAATCCTAGGTACTGGCCTCTGCTTGAATTTAATTGAAAGCAAGAGAACCATAGTGACTGCGAGAAGTAATCTGAAATTAACGCATCATATGGAACATGACTAAAGAGCCAAGAATTAAGTAAAACTTTACTAATGTCTAAATGGTGAGTTTATTTACAATCTTTGTTTCAAAAATATTTCTCAATTAAATTGCAATCCAGTGAGATAAACAATGGATACTAATATCTATTTATTTACATTGTATCCTAATACAGCTCTTTGAATCAATAATCAAAAGTACCAGTACAAATACGAACTTAATATTGAGGATTCGTCAGTATTAGACATTAGAGCAACAACCTGGGTAAGCGGTGTCCTTTTTTTAAAAAAAGAGATAAAATATAATTTTCCAATAACAATCAGATAGGAATTATTGATATAGAATGGAGAAATTTAACTATGATAAAAATGTTCAGACTACATATATTTGTCTTGATAATTAGGATGCAGTGAATTGAGACACTCTCCTATGGCTATCTATGATATTGAAGTTGAAGCCCCAGTTTAGTGTAAGTATAATCACTGAATATGATATAAACACGGGCCTTTTGACTGATACCCTTCTCACATAAGTAGAAATGCGTTCATCAGCATAATGCGTAGGATTTATATGATTGAGTACATCCAATCCATGAGACCCTCTTATATTTACCCTGAGGTTTCACTACGACCCCTAATAAAAATTTGTGGGCGGGAAAATATTCATAGTCTTCTACCTAACATTTACAATTAAGATGCAGCACAGGTTCCCGTATCTTCATTTTAAGCATATTATGTAACATAATGTTTTGCACTGGTGGATTGCGATATCCATGAATCCAATATTGTGAACCAAAGATAAGGAAACAGTACTATAAGCACTAATTGTATGTATCCTCCCTTTTTTTATAGATTGTTTTTAATCGATATTGAGAGCTGTTTTAATGTGTTGGTCCTGAAGAAGGTGTCACATACTAGATATTACACCGAAACGCGTCGACAAGAGGACAAAAATTATATTTGTTGTTTTTATATTTATATTTCTGTTTTGTTTATTTTATTCAAATGATTTATTGTATGTTAAATCCAATTATGTGCAATCACTGATTAGAAATGTTGAATATGTGTGTTTTTATGGCTTAGGATTATATGAATTTCATTCATTGATGGAGACTGCAAAACTCCAAGCAGTCCTGGATGTAATATTGTTAAATACATTTGTGAAATAAGTTTTTAATAAAAAACATCATACCCTATACTTGTAGTGCAATAGTCTGTAGATTTTCTATCTCGGGTTCACAATACAGAATATATGAGTCCATAATTGGATATATTAAATAAATACAAAAGGGAAGCTCCTTTTTTTGTAAACTGTGGGAAAAATCACCATAAAAGTAAAAAAAAACACCCAAACACAAACTGACCAACACCCAAGCACCATGGAGGCAGCTGGAGAAGGCGCAGAGGACGAGCGCAACCCCACAAGCACCCCGGATGACCAACCTGGGACCTCGGGGACTGGGAAGGGCAAGGACAAGAAGAAGAGGAAGACGAAGTTCAGTCCTCAGGCGAACAGGATCATAGTCACGGAGGTGATGGCACACCATCAACAACTGTTTGTCACCTCCAACGTGTCATTGGGCACCAAAACTGGAATATGGCGGGACATGGTGGACAAGGTGAATGCCGTCGGAGAGCACAAGAGGACAATGGATGAGGTCAAGAGGCGATGGAATGACATCAAGCGAAAGACCAAGGAGAAACTTGCAGCCAACCAGAAGGCAGCAATGCAGACTGGAGGTGGGGGCCCAGCACCACAGCTCAAGCTGGATGACATGGAGGAGCTGGTGTTGACAGTCATCAGTGTGGATACTGTGGCAGGAGTTGGGAGACCGGACACTGCTCGACAGGACACAACACAACCGCAACAGGGTGAGTGACCATCAGGTACTGGGGGGACGGGTGGAGATGGCCACGATGGCACACATGCACAATCAAGCATAGCACAGTGCACACCCTCAATGCCTCTGGGTCATCGCCCAGATCCATAGACTCTCACAATGTACAATGCCATGCTGTCTGAATGTCAACATGTCCCATGTGGCTACATACATGTGGACACATTGCAATACACCATCTCCCCTTCACATTGCAGGGCCAGCATCAACACCCCCCGCAGAGCAGTCCCAGACACTCTTCACTGATGATGAGGACGACAATCCCAGCATCGACACACAAGCCCTCCTAGACATTATTGACATCATCAGCGACTCACCTCGAGGATCAGGGCTCACCAGCTGCATCGAGGAGACCCCACCCACTACCCAAACCACCCAGCAGGAGGTACCCAAGGCCCGCCAGTCTGCCAAGACCCCCAGGAACAACACATGGCCTTCCAACGCTGTGTGCTGGAGGCCCAGAGGGAGACGGCTGAGCAGGTGCAGGTGGGGTTCGACCTAATGGCTACAAAACTGGACGCCATCCATGGGTGGCTCCATTGCCTCCAACAAGCCCTGACTGACATCGCTGGAGTCCTGACGCGAAGAGAAGAAAACCTGTCCACTCAGACTGGCTCCAGCGATAGCAGCCGTGAGCTGGCACATATGCCGAGGCTCATGGAGGACATGGTGCATATGGAGGCAGCAAGGATGGCAGCCACCACTGCTCACCAGCGAAATGTAGCTGGGATCTACCATGCCCTGCAGATCATTATGATGGCATTGCTGCCCCAAGGCGTGGCGCAGATGAATGCTGCTTACCCCACACCATCCACATCTCCGCCTCCCTGGTGTGTCACTGCCCCACAGTGTGGCAGGCATATCCACTCCAGCACCTGATGTGTCACTGCCACACAGTGTGGCCAACCAGCGTCCTCCGGCCCCTGATGTGTGAGTGGCACACAGTGCGTCAGCCGGTACTGCAACATCCACAGGTGGGGCAGAGCACACATCCGGGAATGAGGACGTGGATGGGTTTGTGATCAGGAGGCACTAGCTTTCATTTCCGCTACCTGGCCTGTTCCTGCTTGGTGCCGCACATGGCCCCATGACCTTCCACTGACCCCCGATACACTCCGATGCACTCACCTTGGACAGCGACATGGACTGCCATATCCTGTTTGATGACCAATGACATGGTGACCAGACTGCGGACTGTACCCTTCCTCTTCCGCAGTACTTGTCATCCCCGGATAGACTCTGGCTGGCCCTCCACGGGCACATATTGTGTAGTGTGCTCGGGATTGCCCTGTACCGCTCCAGCTGCAGAACTGCACTAGATGTGCAATAAACATCCAGTGACGCACTGCTGTGTTATGTCTTTCATCATTCATGTATGAATGTATGGGTGAATGTAGGGACAGGGATGTCCCTTATGTCAATGATGCTCATCCTGTGGGATGCCAGTCAGAGGGTGTTACATTGCATATATGTGTACCGGGACCCGTGAACACTACAACAGGGACACACGCATCAGTCACTTCCATGTCCGGACATGGACTGAACCATGCCCAGATCCCACGAGTCATTGTTGCAAGCCCTGCGCTGGCCCGGCGTATGGCAGGGCAGACCACTCCTCTTACGCTACGAGGGGGGCCCTCATTTTTAACCGTCGCAGGTGTACTCGCTGGTGGTGTGCAGGTCACTGGTCTAGTTGTCAACATGTCACAGCCCCTCCCTGAGGGCAGGTTTGCATACACACCACACCCATCCGGCACAGGCTTCACAAGCCATGTGACTCCGCCAACAAAAGGGGCTGATGACGTCACATACCCCTCTGCCGGTGGTGACTGGATGACGGACGCTCCATGGTTCTCAATCATAAAGGGCCCATGAGTTGTTGTGCACAGGGTTAGTGGCACCCGAGGCCTTGCGGCCGTCACGGGCCTACCACCATGTGGCGCTGACTGGGGTTGCACAGGGTTAGTGGCACCCGAGGCGTTGCAGCCATCACGGGCCTACCACCACGTCGCGCTGACTGGGGTTGCACAGGGTTAGTGGCACCTGGAGCATTGTGGCCGGCACAAACACCCCGCCACGAGACGGTGACTTTCGGTGCATTGAGTTAGGGGCACCTTGAGCTGCTGAGCGGGTGTGCAGCCTGCGTTGATGCACCGTCCCTGCGGTCCAGACAGCTCAGGTTTTGTGTGCCCTGCTGGACCGCAGTGTAGGCCAAAGCCAGCAGGCAGCGCAGGCCTACCGCCACGTGGTGTCGCTTCCGGGATCACAGAGTTGGTGGCACCTTTTGGGCTGAGCGGGTGTGCAGCCTGCGATGAGGCTGGGTGCACTGGTTTGTCCTCTGCCATGGAGTAATCAAGACCCAGCACCAAACATGGGACCTGGTGACCTGCGGAGCGGGGCAGCATGGTGTGGAGTGTGCCATGTCTGCGGACTCTGGGCTTGTGGCTTGCAGCAGCAAGTGGTGGGACCTCCTGTCTGCACGCCAGTGGCGGAAGGTGAGCATATTTAACATTTTTGCAGTTTGTTACATTTATTATTTATTTTTATGTGTTTATAAATACATATAAGACTTTTTCCCCTTTTATCTCAGCATGGATGGCACTGTGCTAATCATATGCTTAAGGACTTTGATAAGAAAGGAGACTTTGAGGTGAGAAAATGTAGAGTGTCGCTGGTGTTGTAGGGCCCTCTATACATGAGCTGGTCCCCGCCTAATCTTGGGAACAACCCAAAATTCTCTGCTTCTTTTTTGCATATATATATATATATATATATATATATATATATCAGAAAGACTACTTCCAACAGCCTTGAGGATCCTTCAACTGCCAAAGGAAAGAGTACACGAGCCTGATTTGGTGCTGGTTTCTTTATTTGCCCAGAGCGACGGCCATAACGTTTCGGCTCCGTGGAGCCTTGATCACATGACCATATATATATATATATATATATATATATATATGTATATATATATATATATACATATATATTACCTACTGGCGGTCGCCAGTAGGTAGTTATAGTTAGGAAGGAGTTTCCATAGGAAATCTCAAAATTCTCAGGGTGATTCGTCAAGCGGGGGCTGAGAAAAAGGGGGGGTCCCAAAACACGTTTTCCCCATGGATTTTTCCATAGGGACTTTAGTCGCAGCTACAGCCCGAACGGCTGAACAGAATTATGTGAAATTTGGCAGAGAGGTAGCCATAAGGTCCATGAAGTGTCTTTTGCAGGTTTGGTGTAAATCTGTAAAGTATTTCCAGAGAAAATAGCATTTAAAACAATATATATATCTATACGCGCGCAGGGTACGCGCACCGTGCGCACACCGTGCGAGCACCCTAACGTGCGCGAGCATAATTCTGATTGGTGGTTACATGTTAGTCAACGTTCGAATCGGTCGAAATCAGGAAGTGTCAGCCGCCATTTTGTTTGTTTTCAGTGCGAGAGTGAAAAAGGAAGGTGGCGAACGTGAAAAGGGGGCAGGGTAGAGAGTTCCTGACCCCCTAGCCTTTGTCAGGGGGTCCCTGAAGGACCCCGAAGGCAAAAACATTTTTTGTTTTTTTTAAATCACGGGGGTGCGCGCACAGTGCGCGCACCCTGAAAAACCCAAAGAAAATAATTTTTTATTTTTTTTAAATCGCAGGGTGAAAACCAAAAAAAAAAAAAATAATTTTTAATACGTAGTTTATTGTAAAATAAGTATATAAAAAAAATAATAATACATAAATAAATTAGCATTTAAAAAACCGTACAAATTCACTGAAAAAACCATAGGTTTCACACACGTTATAGTTAGGAATTAGCATTTAAAAAACCTTGCAAATTCACTTAAAAAACCATAGGTTTCACACATGTTATAGTTAGGTGGATATTTCACTCCTAAAAAACCAATGAAATTCCCCCGTTATAGTTAGTTCAGATAACTATAACTCGCGCGACCGCCACTCTATCACAAGGATGATGTCATCAGTGATGTCATGAGTGATGCCACTGACCATGTCATGAGTGATGTAATATGTGACGTCATGTGCAGTGGATTGCGGGCGCGCGAGTTATAGTGATCAGTGATGTCATTTGAGATGTCATCAGTGATGTCATGAGTGATGTCAGTGACCATGTCATGAGTGATGTTATATGTGACGTCATCAGCAGTGGATTGCGGGTGCGCGAGTTATAGTTAGCTTAACTAACTATAACGGGGGAATTTCATTGGTTTTTTATGAGTGAAATGTCCAGCTAACTATAACGTCTGTGAAACCTATGGTTTTTTCACTGAATTTGCAAGGTTTTTTAAATGCTAATTCCTAACTATAACGTGTGTGAAACCCATGGTTTTTTCAGTGAATTTGTATGGTTTTTTAAATGCTAATTCTTATATTTAAAGTTTGTGAAACATTTCTTTTTTTTTTATCTTTGCAAGGTTTTTTACATCTTTTTTTAAAACTTTTTTTCCCCTTTAAACACTATGGTAAAATTTAATGCATTCTGCAATATATAAATTTACACCTTTTTAAAAAAAAAACAGGTAAGATATAGTAGTATAACATAGTGAATCTTTTTTCCATTAAAAAAAAAAAAAAAAAAATGTTTACCGTGCGCGTACGGTAAGCTTACCGTAAGCGCACGTTTTGCTTTATGTACGTAATATTTCTACTCTGTTTGCGTATGGTTACGCATACTTTACACGCGTACGCGCGCGCGCACGTTACGCGGAAGTGTTCGAGCGTGCCTGTTATGCGCATGCGCGCGTGCACGTGTCTTTTATACGCGCATGCGTACTTTTACCGTAAGTGCTCCGTAAGCATAACGTACGCGCACGGTTGGTCATGTGATCAAGAAACAACACTTTTGATTGGTTTAAACTACTTTCAGTTCTAGAACCTTCTTACACCACACCCATTCCCCTCATTACTGCTTGTGACCCCTTAGGAGAAGGAGCTGAGTTGTCTTTGTGATACGATGGCAGAACAGCAGTCCTCTTCTGAGAGTGAGCCTGGTAGCAGCATCATCAGAGAGAGAGGGAGGAAACAAAAGACTTCTTTTGTATGGGAATATTTTACCTATCCAGAGGGGCAGAAAAAGGTAAATGCTCCTTTAGTCACCTGCTCACTTTGTGAGCTTGTCTTATCTAGAGGGAATCCAAGGAAGAAGTATTCCTTTGGAAATCACTCTATGGTTAGACACATTAAGGATAAACATCCCAGGACTTATGCTCGACATACTGGAGAAACATCTCCAGTAAGTCACCTGAGCACACCTGCAGAAGCTCAGCCGAGTACATCTTCGGCAGCTCAGCTGAGCCCTTCCTCTGCGGTGGGAGCATCACCCTTTTCTGCTCCTCTGGATATTAACCCTCGTTTTGGGAGGGTTGCAATGAGGTGCACAAGATGTCATGGCCTTATTGTTCATGCGGAGACCAGTGTTTCCCTCATAAACAATAGGATAGACCAGCACATCTGTGGTCCTTGTTAGTATTCCCATTCTTTCTTTCCTCTTTCCCTTTATGAACACAATGGTTCTTTTAAGAGCCAACCTTACCTCTTAATTTTTTAAAAAAAAATTTAAATGACTTTTTTTTACCGTACGCGTACGGTACGTGCATTTTTTTTTTTTTAAACAAACATTTTTTAAACACCCTACAAGGTCCTTGAGGGACTACTACAGAAATGAGAAAAGCATAGAGAAGAGTAGTGAAAAAAAGTGAGCATTACAGTAAATGTGTGATAATTCCAGAAATTTCACACTTACCTGACAATGAAAATAACTTAATTAAAAATAAGTGATTTATTTAACTTTATATAAAGAAGTTTATTTTTCATATTTTTCCTTTCTCAATCTGTAAAAAAAGAAAAAGGTATTAATATTTAACAATACATTTTAGAATACAGTGCACATATTTTCATATTTCAACAAACATTTTTTTGCCCGTTTTTTGCTGTTTTCAGAATACACTGCATTTCACTGTAAATCATAAAAGCAATTGCATTCATCACTTAACAGCGGGCAAAAAAAAAAAACAATCTGAAAGATTGTTTAAAAAAAGCCCAGAATCTCTTCTCACTAAAACATACCGTAATAGAAATGTTACATTTGCAATAAAAATCTCACCTAAGAACAATAACTAGTTCCAGTAAATATCGTCTGAAAATTGTGTTGCATAAGCATAATCACCAAAATATTTTGTGTCAAAGAAGTCCACAATGCAAATTATTACCTTTCCTTTAGGCCAAATGGTAATTTTTAAAATATTTTTTGATGACATTTCCAATGGTAATCCAATTAAATTGTAATAATGTTTTGTACAGATGTTGCAATTTCTGTCTAAAATGTTGGTTTCAGAAAAATTAAATAGGAATTTGCTAAATCAAAAGGCAAACGTTGCTTGAAAACCAATTGAGAATCATTACACAGTTTCCAGCCTTTTTCACATTTAAGAAAAACTGTGTAATGACCAGAAGTTACAATAGGTCTATCATGGAAAATTATTGCAACTGTGACAAACGTTTTTCCAGAAATTGATAATTGCTGTCCTGTAAATTTCTTTATTAAAGTGTCCAATTTTGTTCCATCAGCTTTACAACGTTGCATCATTAAAATTACATACTGTCCATATTTCTTTAAAAATAACGTTGAAAACATGTCTGATTTACATTTAGAACATTCCATGTTGTGATTGGCATCTTTAACTAATTTACTAAAAGTCACTGATTTAGTCTCTGGCAATGTTAAATAGATAAACCTTTCTGAATCAACATTAGAGCTGCATGTGTAGAAACAGTTTTCACAACTATGTTCCCATTTATAACAGAGACCAAATAAATTTTCAATTTCTATCCCTTCATCTTCAAGTACCAAAAGGATATACATGAAGAATTCCTGTGCATCTTGCTGGACATTTTGAGAAAACTGTGTTCGTCCTGAACAAACATCTAATAGATTTCTAATTTCAGTGGCACTTTCTATTTTAGCTTTATCAACACTCAGCTTCTCATAAAGAAGACTTAGCACAGAACAGAATCTTTTTTCATGATTTTCTATTATCTGCTCTTGCAAACTTTCAAGATAAAATACAACATTCAGCACTACATTTGCGTAGCAGATGACACCAGAGCTATTTTCAAAATGGCAACCAACAACCTCTTCAACATTGTCCTTTTTCTTTTTGCTTTCAATCACATGACTCTCTTTTTGTTTTCTCTTCTGTACATCCTCATTACAGATATTCTCAATTCTCCTTTTCCGACAAACAACACGTTTCTCCAACACAGGATACTGACCTAAATGAGGAGCATAGGTTCTTCTTAATCTATTATACTCCTTAACACAATTTGCATCAGCACTAACTTTTGAGTCATCAAAGTCTATCATGAATAAACCAGATAATGTTTTCACTCGTGACAAAGCAACATATGCCATACCTTCTTTGAACACAGTAGATCCAATGTTTACAAATGCACTATCAACAGTTAATCCTTGACACTTGTGAATAGTTACAGCATATGCTAGAGAAAATGGAAACTGCTTCCTACGTACATATAAGTCTTTCACAAGCAAAAAACGGACTGAACAACGACTAATGTCTTTTACCTCTTCAATCTGATAAAATTGTATTTTTAAAAACTCAATTCCTTCTTTTTTCTGGTAGTTAACAAAACCCACAACTTTACCCATAGCTCCATTTACTAAACCTTTTTCAACATCCAAATTTCTCCTTAAAAATACTCGACAGTTCATGCAAAGATATAGATTTTTTTCTAATCCAGCTGTTTTCGAAATGTTCTTCTCTAGAGAATCCAATGTATTTTTCAGTTCGCCTGTTAATGTAATAGTAATTCTTTCATGTTGGATTTTGTCCACTGCTTCCATTTTCTTAATCTCTTCCTTTTCCAATTTCAAAAGTTCCTCATTAAATATTGAACATTCACGTAGTGTTGGCATTAAGCAGATTACAGTATTTTTTTCTGCAATGTTCTTGTATATTTTCTCTGCAACTATTTCTTCACTTGGAAATAAATTATGTAGCAACCGACTCTGTAATGCTTTTCTGCCAACTTCTGTGAGTAGTTCAATTCTGATATCTTTCAGAATACTTCCATATTCTTCATCATTTGCTTGCCTCATATTGGTAGTGAGTTCTTTGTACTCAAAGAATGACCAAATATTCGCATTACCAATGCTTCCTAATGACTTCTTCGTGTCCTCATGTGTCACAGTATTAAACACTGGTTGTCCTTTAACTGGAGTGAGCTGCAGTAGATCCCCAAAAACTATTACATGTTTTCCACCAAATAACACGTCATAGTCTCTTTTTAGAATTTGCTGCATTCTTAAATGCACAAAGGCAAGCATTAAGTTTGATACCATGCTTACCTCATCAATAATGAGAACTTGCATCTTTTTCAACACTCTTGAAACATCGAAACATGCTTCGCCAGTTAGCTTGTGATATTCTATTTTGTTCTCATGCTCCACTGGTAACATTAGCAAGCGATGGAGAGTAATTCCTTTAATATTATATGCTGCTAACCCAGTTGGAGCAGTAACAACACAAGATAAAGTTGAATCAGTTTTTCGCTGTAGGTAGCTTCTGATGACTTTAATTAAGAAACTTTTCCCAGTTCCAGCTTGTCCACTCACATACAACCTAATTGGTTCAAATGATGTGCATGTGCACTCTTTATTTTCATGTAGTAATCCGTGATCAATTTTTTTTCTGACTTCTTCATAAATTTGTCGTTGTTCTTCATTCAGTTGTTGTTCCAAATCTGGTAAGTCTATTAAATCTTCCTAAGCTTGATTCATAGCCGTTTCCACTTCAGTCATGGCTATTGCAGCTTCATTTTCTAAGATTGGCTGTCCAAGTGGATCTTGACTGAGCGTTCCAGAACTTTGGCTGTCTTGAGAACTTCAGCTGCTTCCTGTTCAATTTCTTCGTTTAACATTTGGACATAATTCCTGAAAATACTGCATTCAATGGTATCTTTACATACATTGAATGAATCCTCATAGCTTTGAAATTCTCCAAGTAGTTCGTCCTCTGTACGCCATGGTTTAAACAGCTGTAAAAGTGCCAAGTAGTAAAATTCCTTTTTGTCAGGAGTGTCACAACTCAGCTTCCTGTGATTAATCAAACTTCCTTTTGTTTGCTTCACTAAACATCCTTCCTCACCAATGACTTTATATTTTCCATTGTTGATGTCTTCTGTGGCTTTCCGTGAAAAAATGTAGTTCTGCAGCACTTCATAAAGACACATGTTCTCAAGATGATGACTTCTTTTTGGGTAATATGTGTCCAACATGTTTGTTTTCAAAATATCTGTACTTTCTGGGTCATTCTCAGCCAAATATTCAAGTTCTCCAACAGATTTCAGTACCCGATTTCGCATTCCTGCAAGGCCTAAACTGACCCAAATTATTCTTCTTGATTTCGAGTACAGACTTGCAGATGAATCTGTACTCCTGAGGCACAGCCGGGAGCTCTGCTTGAAATTGTATCTTTTAAAACTTGTGTAAATTGTTGTTTTTTAAGAATTTGCGCACCTCTCCCTCACCTGCTAGGCTGGTTGGGGCATTCATCCTGTACCTAATTACCCGTGCAGCCGATCTGAACGCTGCCACGGGGTAGGGAATCGCAAGCACCGCCATCAGGGAGCGAGCCTGTTCACAGGCCACGCCCACTTCTCCAGGCCACGCCCCCCCTGATTATATAAAGCGCCGATGCCCAGCCCTTCCCAGAATCTGTACTCCTGAGGCACAGCCGGGAGCTCTGCTTGAAATTGTATCTTTTAAAACTTGTGTAAATTGTTGTTTTTTTAAGAATTTGCGCACCTCTCCCTCACCTGCTAGGCTGGTTGGGGCATTCATCCTGTACCTAATTACCCGTGCAGCCGATCTGAACGCTGCCACGGGGTAGGGAATCGCAAGCACCGCCATCAGGGAGCGAGCCTGTTCTCAGGCCACGCCCACTTCTCCAGGCCACGCCCCCCCCTGATTATATAAAGCGCCGATGCCCAGCACTTCCCAGAATCTGTACTCCTGAGGCACAGCCGGGAGCTCTGCTTGAAATTGTATCTTTTAAAACTTGTGTAAATTGTTGTTTTTCAAGAATTTGCGCACCTCTCCCTCACCTGCTAGGCTGGTTGGGGCATTCATCCTGTACCTAATTACCCGTGCAGCCGATCGGAACGCTGCCACGGGGTAGGGAATCGCAAGCACCGCCATCAGCGAGCAAGCCTGTTCACAGGCCACGCCCACTTATCCAGGCCACGCCCCCCACTTCCTCATTTTGCATAAAACTATGCTCAGCACCCGGACGCGCAGCGGACGGGCGCAGCGGGCGCACCATCAGCGCGCCGAAGGCGCGCCTAAGGCAAGCCCGTCTGGGCCCGCCCGGGCCCAGCCGGACCCAGGCCCAGGAACTTTGCCGGATTTGCTGCAGGATCGCCTGGTGTACACAAGTGACATGCTCCGGGCCCTTCACCAGGAAAAAACTCAGGACTGCCACTATGTCCATGCCGAAGGTAAACCCTTTGTCAATTGCGCACGATGTAACCCAGCCGAATACGGCTCGGGAAAGCCGGGACTACAGATGGGCCTCCTTAACTGCCGCTCCCTCCCTAAGCATGCACACGAAATCAACTTGCTGATACAGGATCATGGCCTGGTCGCTTTGTTTCTCACAGAAACCTGGCTCTCTGCCAGT
This sequence comes from Triturus cristatus, assembly GCF_964204655.1. Lineage (NCBI taxonomy): Eukaryota > Metazoa > Chordata > Amphibia > Caudata > Salamandridae > Triturus > Triturus cristatus. The sequence continues at coordinate 1,204,394,695 of NC_140591.1, read as the reverse complement.
GCGGACTCGGATATTGTTAATGCCCTACCCCCAGGCTATCTCATTCAAACCTTACATAGATCTAAAGGGAGAGGAGGAGGGCTGGCAATTATCCACAGAGAACATCTTGCCTGTAGGATTAGCAATGCCAACATTGAAGATTGCAAAAGCTGCCACTTTGCCCTTCAAATTTCCCCGGCACACTCCCTCTTAGGACTGTTGCTCTACCGCCCTCCGGGGACACTAGGGAATTTCCTTAACGCCCTCACTGACACGGCGTCACAATCAGCTTTCTCCGCCTCGAACTTTCTCGTCGTGGGTGATCTCAACCTTCACCTTAATGACCCCACAGACTCCTCAGCTTCGGATCTCCTTCAGGACCTTAGGTCTCTTAACATCCGACTGATCAACAACGAACCCACCCATGATAAGGGGCACCTTCTGGACCCCGTCCTGACCAACATCAGGGATATCACTTCGGGTCCCCCCATTCCTCTCCCTTGGTCAGATCACTTCCTCGTTCCCTTTTCCTGGCTCCTTACCATTGCACTCCCCCTACCCCCCAAAATCCGAGTGACAGACCGACGTTGGCACAAGCTTGAACCGGTGGAATGGGCTAGCTTGCTCTCAGATTCCACACCTGTCCTCTCCACGGACCCAGTCACGGCCGACGAACAGTTTAACCTCTGGCTCACATCCTCACTGGATAAACTCCTCCCCAATACCACCACCTTTAAACATATGAAAAGAGTGACTCCTGCCCCCTGGTACACTCCGGCACTCAAATCCCTTCGACAGGAATGTAAGAGAACAGAACGCTCCTGGAGAAAGGATAAATCTAACGAAAAGAAGGAAGCCTATCATACCGCATTACAAAACTATAAAACCGCCATCCGTAACACCAAAAGTCTATTCTTCCAAGAAAGAATAGAACACTCCGTTAGTTCCAGTAAGGAATCTTTCACCATCTTAAACGAACTCCTCAAAATCCCGGACCCGAGACCGAGAGACCCCCCAGACCCCAAAGCTGATGAGGAAAAGTGCTACAAGTTAGCGAATTTCTTCAAGGAGAAAATCCCAAAAATCCTCGACTCCATTCCATCCACAAGCTCAAGCGAGGAAAAAGAAGCCAACAACTGTCCTACCCTCCCATGTCTTACTTCCTGGGGACAAGTGACGGCAGAAGAGGTTGAAGATACGCTGAATATCATCAAAAGCGGGTCTCCCAGGGATCCTGCCCCCTTACGTATTCTCAAAAAGGTAGTATCCACGATCGCTCCCCCCCTCACCCACCTTATTAACGCCTCCCTCCAACAAGGAGTCGTCCCCCCCAGCTGGAAGGTGGCAGTCGTCAAGGCACTTTTAAAAAAAACCTCCCTTGACTCTGCCGACCTAGCAAACTATAGACCAATCTCCCTCCTCCCGGGAACTAGCAAGATCGCGGAAAAGCTCGTGAACAGAAAACTCTCACAGTTTCTGGAGAACAACAACCGCCTAAAAAGTTCGCAGACGGGATTCCGCCCCGGGCAGGGCACCGACATCGCCCTCCTCATGGCAGTGGAGGAAGCCAGAGCACTCTTAGACGAAGGAGTATCAGTGGCAGTGATCCTCCTCGACCTGAGTGCGGCCTTCAACACCGTCAATCACCAGCTCCTTATCCAACGACTCAGGAGTGTCGGTGTTGAAGGAACTGCTCTGTCCTGGCTATCGTCCTTCCTGAGTCAACGCTCCTTTCAAATCTGGGAGAATAACACCCGCTCCTCCGACACTCCCCTCCAATGTGGCGTGCCTCAGGGCTCTTCCCTGAGCCCCACATTATTTAACATCTACATGTCCCCATTGGAGGAGGTTGTCACTCCGTTCGGAGTGAGCATCATCAGCTATGCTGACGATACACAGTTAGTGGTGTCCCTATCACACCCCAGACAACAACCTGCGGACCTTTACAACTGTCTGACACAGATACAAGGATGGATGAACCGATCATCTCTGAAACTTAACGGTTCAAAGACTGACATTCTCCTCCTTGGTCAGAAGGGACCCTCTCCACTACAAAACATCTGGCCACCCTGTCTAGGCCCGCTCCCAGACTCCAAACCAGAGGTAAAAAGCCTGGGTGTTTGGCTTGATAAGGACCTCTCATTCGCAACACAAGCAAAAAAGGTAGCCGGGACGTGCTTTGGGCTGCTCAGGTCAATTCGAAAGATTCTGCCCCTGCTCCCCCACAAATCCCAGAAACTGTTGATTCAAGGCCTGATACTCTCCAGGCTTGACTTTAGTAATTCCATCTACTTAGGGGCCCCAGAGGTAACCCTGAACAAACTACAAAGGGTCCAAAATGCAGCCGCCCGGATCCTCACTAACACCCCTGCCAGAGCCTCGGCCAAACCAGCTCTGAAGCGTCTCCATTGGCTTCCGGTGTGAGAACGTGTGATGTTCAAGGCCCTCTGCCTGGCACATAGACTGCTTCAAAACAATGGCCCCCCAAGCCTGGAAAAAATCATCAAACCTTACAAAGCTCCTAGAGCCCTCCGCTCCGACCAGGAACATCTTATCGTCACTCCCAGAGTGAAGAAGGCCCGAACAGGAGGAAGACGCTTCTCGGTCCATACCGCACGCCTCTGGAATGCCCTACCTCACCACCTGAGAACTGAACCCAACTTCCTACGGTTCAGGAAGCAATTGAAAACCCACCTCTTCCCTTAACCTGTCTCCCTCCCTGCCCCCGCTGACCCCCCAGTTGTACTGATCTTAGCGCTGGGATACTTACGGGTGACTACGCGCTCTATAAAAATAAATAATAATAATAAGATGATAACCTATCTGAACATTCGTAGGATACAATTTCTCGATGTGATAACATCTTTAAACTGAAACTGTACAGCTTCTTACTGACAGTCTTCTCGTGAGAAATCTCTTCCCACATTTCCTTCAGTTCTGTTTTCTCAGATTTAGTAATGTAAGATGTGACATACCGAGCAACAGCAATAGAATTGTCTGCCACATACTGAATATCCATGCTAGCATTCCACATGGATAAAATGACTGGGTTGTAGTCATTTATATATTTTGACTCTTCTTTTCTTCTTAGGTTGTACGTATTTTTGGGAGATTTTCTTGTAATAGTATGTCGCACAGCTGACATAAAACTGTTGACTCTTCCTTTTGAAAGAACAGGTCTAGGAAATCCAAATCTACATTTTGTGTAGAATTTATCTTTGGTCTTGTACTTCCGTCGACAGTATTTTCCACACCGATGACTTTGGAAAGGTAAAACTTGCTCTTTTAACTTTTTCTCTTCTGTGCTTTTAGGTATAGCACATGTTGCATATTCTTCAATGAAAGATAACACTGCTTCATCAGCATCTGTTCCAAATTTTGGTGCATCCTTGATCCACAACAGCATATGAATGTGAGGAGCAGCTCTTGCTTGGTACTCTTTTCTCCAAAAGAAATCCACAACTTCTCCAAGAGGTGGATTTTTTTTATTGCAGATGAAGGACATCATAGCCTCAAATCTATGATTGAAATATCTGCAAACATTAACCGGATCCAATGAGCACAGTTCTCCTGCTGTCTTGTATTCGATGGTTTTAATGTTTGAATTTGCCTCTCGTAGAAAATCCAGTAAATCATCCCAAGCGTACTCGGCACAGCTTAGGGTTAGGAACCATGTTGGAGGTTCTAAATTCCGTAACATACATTTCAATTCTCCATGGCGTCGGTACCAATATTCATTCATCCCACGCTGACAAGCCATTAGATTGATCAATTGTGATTCCAAATGATCATCTCGCTGCTGCACTTTGTTCATAAAATCCTTAGCAGACACATTATGTAGATGTGTTCCACTTTTTAAAATGTGGTTTACTGCATAAGATAGTGCAGACAAGTCACTTTCAAATAACAGATGGAACAAATAAGGAATACTTTGACGAAATCTGGGATCTTCTGCATATAATCTTGTAGTCTGATACTCAGAAGCAGGAATCTGGACTGGACGTTCATCGTATCGTCCACCTTCTCCTGTAGGAAACAGCTGGGGAAAACAACGAGCTTCCAAGCTCTCCTCCCATACACTCACAGGAGTTCCTTGTGCTTTTTTCATTTGAAACAGATCAATGGTGTTTGCCATTACTTCTTTTGAATGAAGAGGATGTATGCTGAAATGTTCATAAATTTGTTCTTCTTTTGACTTGTCAACTTTTTCAATTTGCCCAGTTGGTGTTTGTGTGTCTCCTAGTCCATCTTCTTCATCTTCATCTATATAAATTGATTCATACCATTTATTATTTTTTTTCAAATACAAATTTGCTCTTTGTACTTTTCGTACATCTACCAGCTCCTGCCAAATTTTCTTACTCTTTGTAGGTACACCACTAACCAGAATAACTAATGGTTCAGTTTCCAAAGTATCTGTATCAATAGTTTCCATATTTTTTTTCAAATCCAACGGAAAATAGACAACTCTTCCTTTTAAACCTCTCTGTAAATCTGAAGGAGGTAATTTGCCTGTTTTTGGCTCCATACGTACTATGGTCTGGAACGGATGAACACATTGAATGAGTATAGACTCATACGTATTTAAATCAGAAAGTTCTGCAGGAACTTCAACCAATTCTAAATTATTATGTACAGCTCTAGCTGGCATTTTATTTTCTTCTAACTTGTTGTAACAGTATTTACAAATACGATGATCTTCACCCAATTCAAAACAATTTTCAAGAAATATATATGTTGCAAAATCCTTCCACTTATAATTATCTTCTTCTTCACTTTTTTTGTAGAGATCAACATTCCTTGTTTGGATTTTATAATGGCTTCTACGGCAACAAATACAAGTAATATTTGGTCTTTCATTAGAGATGATAGCAAATTTTGTTATTTGATCTTCAAATTTCTTATTTACGGAGGGTTCTACATTCTCTTCCACATTTTCCTCAATAACTGTGTCATTCCCTGCACTTTCTTGTTCCGGACCAAAGTAACTTAACTGAATTTCACCAGTAACCTTCTCAACATCTGATACAGATCCACAGAACAGAGCCTTATTCAACTCATTTAACTTTAGTGCTGGACTTTTAGCAAAATACAATCTTCTCACAAATTTTCTAATTTCAGTATGATGAACTGCCAGCATCCTAAAATGGTGAAAAACACTTTGACACACTTTCCTAGATAAACAAGCCAGAGAATGTCCTTGCAAACCAGTATTCTCTCTCACTCTGCATGGATCTAGTCCTTGAAGCACCTTAATCTTCTGTTTAACACTCTTTGTACTATATTCTCTTAAAAACTCACGTAATTTATCAATAGGTTCCTGTCGCACAGTACAAATACTACTACAATTCCAAGTATATATTGGGGCTTTAGGACGTCTCCCCATAACCTCATCCGCAATCACTTCTTCCTCATTTCTTGGAACCATTTTCTCCTTTTCCATTATACAACCATCTTTTACTTCATATGCTCGTCCACTGGTGTCAACTGCATGCAGCAAACTATTACTTTGAAGATAACTCTCTTCATTAAAAAATGGTTCAGTACTTGAACTATGCATCCATTCTCCTAAAAACACTTTACAAAAGTTATTTCTTTTTACTACTCTTTTCGTTTTGCTTTGTGACTTCATTACATTAACTATTTTTTCTAATGTACGCATCCTGTTCAAAATTAAAATGAATAGTTTTCTCTTTAAATCTAAAGCCTTAGCTACAATGGCCTCAATATCTTTTTTTCTCTTGTAAAATTTAGCTCTTTTCTTATATTTTTTCACATCCTTTAGCAAATTGGACATCACTCTTCTCTGAAACATTTTCCTACGGATCTCTTTAAATGCTGATTTTCTTTTCAAGTTAATTTTTATAGCTTCTGCTTGTACATTAGCAGTTAGTAAATTCTCACTATTCTCTTGTTGTTTTCTACTTGAAACCGTTTTTCCAATGGGGGCATTTTTTAAATTTTTCCTTTTTTTGAATATATTTTTAAAGAATTCCTTTGTCTGCTTACCAGAAGACTTTTTCTTTTTCCCAACATGTGCATCTTCAACTAACTTGGATCCTCCAGTTGTCTTCAAATATACATTTTTTTCTGTATTTTTCGCTGTCTTGATTTTATAGGCATCTTATATTTCCTTCACTGCTCTGCAGCAATACCTGAAAGAAACTAAAAAAAAATACCTTTTTGTAATTTTAATATATTACTATATTTGTTATGATCTTTTATTTTCTTATAACACTATCTACCCCTTTCCTACAAGTGAAAAACACAAGAAAACCAACACAAATTTAATCTCTAAGAACAATTCCTGTGTGCACACAGACTCTTGGTGTGATTCTAGGCAGAACACGATATTTCATTTGCAAATCAAAAGCACACTTATTTTTTTTTTTTTACAACTGTTAATTACTCTAACAGTCTGACACATTTTCTTTACAGTTTAGAGAAGCAGAAAAGAGCATACGTCCAATCAGCTTTTTTAGAGCATGTACATGTGTAACCTGGCTGACTGACTACACTCCATCAAAGATAATGATCCTTGGTGATGTTCAATGCATTAGCGTACCTCACTCCTACCTAAAACACCACACAGTGCTGATTAGTAAGCATGAGTGTACAGGAAAAACAGCTACCTCTCGGCTAAGAGTGTGGTTCTGAAGACTATCTACTGTCAGGTGCAAGAGAGACTTGAATGGACCCTTACATAACTGCATAAACACTGTAAGCATGTATGTAACACTACATGTATGGTAAGGGTTAATATGAGTTTTTAGCATGTAGCAACTACATGACCCTTTGCAAGAGTGGGAGAAAAATCTACCATGTTGATTTCAAATATGTTAGCATTTGCCTCTTATTTGAGATACTGTTTTGGGCTGAATGCTAACCACCACATTTCCAGAAAACAAGCTTCCCCTTTCACACGAAATACATCTCTGACAGCTATTCCTCTGTGCTCCCAGACTCATGCTGTGATTTTACACAGAAAATGAAATTTGCTTGCCAATTTCAAAGCACACTTACTACTGTTTTTTCCTGCAAGTGTTAAGTACTCTAACAGTCGCATACATTTTCATTACAGTTTTCAGATACAGAAAAGAGCACATGTGCAAACAGCTTTTTGAGACCATGAACATGTGTGACCTTGGTGACTGACTACACTCCAGCAAAAGAAATCAGCCTTAGTGATGTTGAATGTATTAGCGTTACTCACTGCTACCTGAAACACCACTCACTTGTGAATACTAAGCATGATTCTACAGGATAAACTGCTGGGTGTGTGCTAAGAGTCTGCTTATGCAGACTGTGTATTTTCAGTTGCAAGAGACATATGCATGGTTACTTCCAAAAAGAACCAGAGAGACACGAAATACATCTCTGACAGCAATTTCTCTGTGCTCCCAGACTCATGCTGTGATTTTACGCAGAAAATGAAATTTGCTTGCCAATTTCAAAGCACACTTACTACTGTTTTCTGTGATTTTAGGCAGAAAATGAAATTTGCTTGCCAATTTCAAAGCACACTTACTACTGTTTTTTCCTCCAAGTGTTAAGTACTCTAACAGTCGCATACATTTTCATTACAGTTTTCAGATACAGAAAAGAGCACATGTGCAAACAGCTTTTTGAGACCATGAACATGTGTGACCTTGGTGACTGACTACACTCCAGCAAAATAAATCAGCCTTAGTGATGTTGAATGTATTAGCGTTACTCACTGCTACCTGAAACACCACTCACTTGTGAATACTAAGCATGATTCTACTGGATAAACTGCTGGGTGTGTGCTAACAGTCTGCTTATGCAGACTGTGTATTTTCAGTTGCAAGAGACATATGCATGGTTACTTCCAAAAAGAACCAGAGAGACACAAAATACATCTCTGACAGCAATTCCTCTGTGCTCACAGACTCATGCTGTGATTTTAGGCAGAAAATGAAATTTACTTGCCAATTTCAAAGCACACTTACTACTGTTTTTTCCTGCAAGTGTTAAGTACTCTAACAGTCGCATACATTTTCATTACAGTTTTCAGATACAGAAAAGAGCACATGTGCAAACAGCTTTTTGAGACCATGAACATGTGTGACCTTGGTGACTGACTACACTCCAGCAAAAGAAATCAGCCTTAGTGATGTTGAATGTATTAGCGTTACTCACTGCTACCTGAAACACCACTCACTTGTGAATACTAAGCATGATTCTACAGGATAAACTGCTGGGTGTGTGCTAACAGTCTGCTTATGCAGACTGTGTATTTTCAGTTGCAAGAGACATATGCATGGTTACTTCCAAAAAGAACCAGAGAGACACAAAATACATCTCTGACAGAAATTCCTCTGTGCTCACAGACTCATGCAAAAATCACCACATACATCCCCTCTCAAACTCATAACTCACCTTTAAAATTAGTTAGTTGAGAAAGAAATGTGGCACTCAAACAGCAGACTATCAGACTCAGAATACCAGAGCTGTACACCTCTCTCCTCGGAGCAGAACCAATTAATGGCAATGTTTCCCTCTCTGTTTTCACACATATACATGTTAATTACAAATCTCAGTGCTTCCCACTTTTTTTCAAATGAAATCATACATTTCTATTGGTTGAAAACTTCAACCCTTTCCAAATGTACCCTTCCCCCAACTTGACTTCTGCCTGCTACCATAGCAACAGCTCATGGAACACTGCTGTGAGGAGAGAGGTCAGAAGTTCACCACACAATGTTTCAAATGGAAAGACCAAGAGTGCTTCACCTGTCCAACCTAACAGCAAATCCAAACTATTCTTCTGTGGGAACACAATTTTCTGAACCAATACAAAACATGCTTCTAAAAATGTACACATACAGCCTACTTTTTACTGTAAAAAGATTTGAATCAGCCAATGAGTTCTTTTTATTTAAAAAAAATATGTAGGCCTCCATTTTCAAACTGTCTTTCATTTCATATTGCCATTCTACTGAAAGACACCTTCTGAGTGCATCCAGATCTCCTTGAAAGATGTTCACAGTGTGGATTGTAGGTCACAGCTATGTCTTCTGGAGTGAAAAGTATGCAGAAAACAGAGGTATGGCGAGAGACCTTGCTTTGCCAAATGTAGACATTAAATGGATTGGTCAGAGAGGGTTTACATGGCACCAGTTATTGCCTTCGGTGAAAACCTTTCAACATCTCCCACAACCTAACCTTATTATTGTGCACTGTGGTGGAAATGACCTAGGCACTTTAACTGGTGTAGGTCTGGAAATGCTTATTAAGGACACCTTTGTGCAATTGATGTTGATTTTTCCTCAATCTGCCTTTGTATATTCTAACATATGCCAAAGGCAAAAGTGGAACTGGTCCAACCAATTTTGTCCGCAGATTGAAAAAGCAAGAAAGCACGTCAACAAATCTGTTTCTGCTTTCCTCAGAGACCATGGTATGGGTTCTATATACCACAACAACTTGCATTACAACATGCAAGACATTTATAGAGGAGACGGTGTACATTTCAATGATGAAGGGAACAGAGTCTTCCTCTTGAACTTTAGACTCTGCATCGGTACTTACTTGTAGGTACCACAAAAAACACTCAATGAACACAACGGCTCTTTTTAGAGCCCCCTAATATCTTAACACTTAAATTTGTTTTTTTCCTCTTTGTTTTTTATTTTCTACCGGGCGCGTACGGTAAGCTTACTGTACGCGCACCCCGCGATTTTTTAAAAAAAATGTTAAATGTATTTTTCATACTTTTATGGCCTTCTTGGACCCCCTGACAAACGCTAGGGGGTCTGCATCTCTCTTCGTTGCCCCCTTTCCACGTTCTCCTCCTTTGTTTATCAGTGTGAGACACACAAAATGGAGGCCGACACTTCCTGATTTCGACCGATTCGAATGTTTACAGTCATATAACCATCAATCAGAATTAAGCTTGCGCATGGCAGCGTGCGCGTACGGTAAGCTTACCGTACGCGCTCGGAGCGCGCCTATAGATATATATATATTGATTTAAATGCTATTTTCTCAGCAAATACTGAACACATTTACACCAGACCTACAAAAGGCACATCCCTGACCTGAGGACTACCTCTCTGCCAAATTTCAAGAAATTCTGTTCAGCCGTTCGGGCTGTAGCTTGGACTAAAGATCCTATGGAAAAATGCATGGGGAAAACACGTTTTGGGACCCCCCCTTTTTCTCAGCCCCCGCTTGACGAATCCCCCCGAGACTTTCAGGGTAGGAGCGGAGCGCCCCACCTATTTTGAAAATTTCGCCAGGATTTGTCAATCTGCGCCAAAGTTATTCAAAATAGAATGTTGCGGATTTCCTATGGAAACACGGTCCTAACTATAACTACCTACTGGCGACCGCCAGTAGGTAATATATATATATATATACTACATGTATATATAGTTGTTCTATTTAAAAAACATTAGAAAATGTAAATATAGATTATAATATTATATATGTGTATATAAATATATACACATTTATATGTGTGTTTATTTAAAAAAGTATTTATATATATCTTACAATATTACATAAACATATTTATTGTCCATTATTATAATGTAATATGTTTCAGTTTTTAATATTTACTGTTTTTAACTATATATATATATATATATATATATATATATATAAGACACCTATAGGCCTCAATTCTAGCGAAGATTTTTTCACCTGTCTCTAAACCATGTTTTTTCACCAGTCTTCCAGAGGTTTTCTTCTGTTTTTGTAAAAATGGCCAGCCTCCATAACTATTTTTTATTCAGGAATTGTATAACACAGTATTTTTACATACAATTTTTTATTGTATCATTATGTTAGCACTTTGCACATTGCACTATACCATGATTGGCACACTAATGTAGACATGGTAGTATCCATTAAGGATGGTTCTTTCTTTTGTATGCCTACTGACTATCAAACATCATGTGGACTCTACCCACTTGGGTATTATTTGCACAAATTGCTCAATTTGCACAAGTTTGTCCAATGTTGCACATACAGGTGTTCATTATTACAACATAAATTACTCTTGACCTGTTTTCGCCTTTTGGTTTAACCTTAAAATTAGATTGCACTTATTATATGTGTTTTCTTTGTTTTTAAGGATTTTTTAACCAATTGTAAATATGTGCTCGCTGTACTGATGTTGAATTTTCATTCATTCATGAATTTCCTCGTCTGTAGACTCAAATTGTAAATATGTATATATTTTTTCCATGTCTACTGTGCTATTTACGCGCTAGCCAATCGTGTGACATTTCTTATCTGCACTAGCACTTTAAAACCAAACCTGCTTAGCCTCGGCGTCATGTGATCAAGGCCTCCCGTAGGCTCAAACGCGTCATGCTGGCATTGCTGTGAGACAAAATAAAAAACTACTCACTCGCTTCCTGGGTCAGTGTTCGTCTGTTCCTGCTCTCCTCGTGACTGTTGACTGGCAGGAGTGTTTATGGCGAAGTTCTTCGTTATATATATATTTATATATATATATATTTATTTGAGGTGATCAAGGCCGCTGTGACGGCCGAAACGCGTCCTGATATCCTTCGTGGGGATTGCAAATAAATAAACAATTTGTTTGGCACTACAAGAGGTCTGCGCTCGTGATTCCCTCCCAGGGAGCTTCTTTTAGAGAGTGGTTAAGAAATATATATATATATATATATATATATATATATATATATATATATATATATATATATATATTAAAAAAACAGTTAGCTTTTCTCCCTGCCGCTTTCACGGTGGCGGGCTCAAGCGAGGTAGCGATCCTCCTACAAAATTTCCAAAAAGCCTTTTCGTATCCAAAAAGCAGTCATGAGCCCAGCTCCATAAGCATGATGTCTTTATTTATAAAATGGCAAACAAACGCCCGGCGTGAAAAATATAGTGTTTAAACAATAACATAGAAGTAGGACTACCTGCCCCAACTCTGTATCAAAGACATTCAAACTTGGCATCCATGTTAAAACAGCACATTGTATAACTACAAACAATTTTCATTTATTTATTCAAGTTGAACCCACACAGTAGTTTTACAATGTGCTGTTTTAACATTGGCATGTATACACAAAAAACTGAAAATTGTGGCAACAGCAATGTATATATAACAATAACATTTGTAATTTGACCACTTCAAAATGGATGCCAAGTTTGAATGTCTTTGATACAGAGTTGGGGCAGGTAGTCCTACTTCTATGTTATTGTTTAAACACTATATTTTTAACTGTGTACAAACTGTCAATTACCCGTGACCAAGGTGCGGCTGCACCAAAACGCGTCGGGCATTTGTTTGCCAATTTATAAATAAAGACATCACGCTTATGGAGCTGGGCTCATGACTGCTTTTTGGATACGAAAAGGCTTTTTGGAAATATATAAATATATATATAAAAACAATATTTTTATGTATTGTTTTACATTAGTGTAAAACAATATATATTTTTTTGATACTTTTGTTCTTACCGTTACATGTATAAAAAACTATATTTTTGGATTCAATATTTTTGACATGATATTTCTGTGTCACAATATTTTTGGTTTCAATATTGTGTCAGAGAACGTCACATTCACTATGCAGCATAAGTAAAGTTGCATGTGATGCCTCGATACATGTACACATTATTAGCAATATACATCGTGAACATTAATAGGGAATATGACTCATTACACCGCATGCTAATACCACGCCTGCCATTACACTGCAGGTATTACTACGCATTATCAATTAAAACGACCTAACATTACATTGCATTTTTTACCACGAATATGCCTTTACCACGCATGCCATTACAATGCAAAGGCATGCGTGGTAAAGGTGTACTCATGGTAAAAGTATGCAAGGTAAGTTACAATTCCCTGCCATACCCTAAACACTAAATTAGTACCCCTGCACGATCCTCCCGTGACCCCCAGTCCTTTGACTACACTTAATAACAACCCTGCACCACCCATGACACTACCCTGATCCCTAAAACACTAACCTGCACTACACAGACACCACAACACTACACTAAACCCTAAAACCCTACCCCCAGCATGACCCTCCCCGACACCCAGTCCTTTCCCTACACTTAAACACTACCCTGCACGACCCCAACACTACCCTAAACCCTAAAACGCTACCCTGCACTATACAGACACCACAATACTGCCAAAATCCATAAAACACTACCCCCAGCACGCCCCTTCCCTGACCCCCCGTCCTCTCCCTACACTTAAACTCTACCCTGCACGACCCCCCAACACTACCCTAAACCCTAAAACACTACCCTGCACTACACACACACCTGACCCAACCCCCTTTTACCCTAAAAAGTTAATCTCCACACCATGCCTAATCCCCCTTTACCTCTCTCTCCTCTTGGTTCCTCTCTCATCCTGGTTCATGCTTCACGTCAGCTCTGAGGGGCGGTGTACATCGTACTGAGGAAACAGAAGACCCTCTGTTTCCTCACAATGAGGTAGATTGCCATTTTTTTTTACATTGCATGCCTTGTAAAAGCGCATGCGATGTAAAAAATGCATAGTAATGGCATTGCGTTGTTACATCGCATGCATTGTAACACATGCAATGTAATGGCATGCGGGGAAACAGCTACATTATAATGGCTGTTTCACATTATTAGGCTGCCTTCCTTCAGTAACAAAGATCCATAGGTCTACAAATATGATACAGCTCACTTCAATTGTACAATCAAAAGAAACAAGAGCATAACATTATCTCAAGATAGACATGAAGGTTGCCTTTACAAAGGGATGTGAAAAAGCATGTAGCACTGCAGATGTAAGTGCACTGATGAGGTGTCAGCAGCTCCATACAGTACCCCACATTGAAAAGATGTTGGGGAGGCCTGAAATCTCCAAAACATGGGAAAATATACAATATGTGTCATGGCATTGAGTTCTTGGCATATACAGTTGGGGTTATTAAAGTCAAGGAACATTTTATCCTCAACAAGAAAACATGTGTTCACCAACCTCTCCTTCACCATTTTAGTTGAATGGCTGGATACTCACACTATCCATCCAATGCACACAGCACAAATGCATAAGAGTATGGCGCTCGTTAGTGCAAACACCAGGAGTGGCTACAATAGATAACAGATTCAGAAGGTGTGTTCGCCAGCAGCCAAATTAAGCAGCAACACAAACACAACAAAGCCAATAACAGTCATCCAGTTACAGGAATGCAGGTCTGGCTTTGGTGCTGGTGGCTCCTGGTGCAACAATCTTTCTTGGCGCCCCAAGTGATTAATCCTTTTTCCACAGATTTCCTCACTGCCACACTCCAACAGTGCCCCTCATCTCTCCTTAGCCCCTCTCTCACATGCATTTCATTTGTTTTATAGTGCTACTCTTACCAGTGTAGGGTGTCAAAGCACATTACATCACACACACATTACACAGAGACAATCAATCATACTTGTGAAACTCAGTCTATCAGAAATGTTGCATCAGGCAATGAGGATTACAAGGTGTAGTTATCACCTGCCCTCCATACTGGTAGGCAGTATCATTCAAGAATATTTGGTCTGGAGAAGCACCCACTCATGATTTAAAATGTACTGGAGGGGTTGGGGATAGCTTTACTAATAAGAATGTATTTCTACTCAAACAAACCCTTCTAACCAACAATCAGATAATGAAAGAGTAGGGAAAAAACATAACGTTCTACTCTATACCAAGCAGTTTGCATGCACCTCTTTAATGAGAGTTCACAGATCACTGTGCTATATTGGGATTGTAACATATGAACTTCAAGAAACAAATTCAGTAACCCAAACGAGGTATCCACATAAAAATACAGTTCTGTGACCAGCATGGTACACATTTTTTGCAGCATGCATATTATCCCTCTGCACTACTTTATGATAAGTCAAAACTTCCACTAGACAAAACTCCATATCTTTCTAGCAGAGTCAAAGTGAAAAAGTAGCTTTATTCAAATTAAAAATAAACCATAAAAACACATATGTGATACACAGTTACATAAAAGCATTACAAATCAATTGAACATGACCTTAAAATAAATACAGCAGATCATAAAAGTGGAAACCAGCATATTAGTTACACATAGATTTCTTGAACTTTATACCATTTTTCAAAAAAGTTACAACAGGCTTTATAAACGTTGCATTATCCAGGATTTGTAGAATCCGAAAAGCTGCGCGACATTGTCTTAGACCCAGAGTTTGTAAAATGGGTAGTATAAACCTTTTTCTGGGGTTAGAATAACATTTACAAAATAAAAGTATATGCAATGTAGACTGGTTTGATACATTATCACAGGGGCATGATTCGAGATTCCTACACCAATCATTCAGAACTGGGAAGCTAGAGAGTCTGAAATATCCCCAAACAAAAGCCTGTCAATAGCATTCGATCATAACTTCCCATCAATTGAACTAAGTATGGTTGAATGCCATAACATGACTGTGTCAACTGATTAGCCATACCAGTTGGCTTGACATTCTGCATGTCCCATCTCTTAGATTGTAAAAATGCAAGACAGTCTATTTTCTGTAACTTTCTCGAAATGGCTCCCAAACTATCTGGTCTCTCATAGTATTCCGGGTGACCCATTTTACTCGATAATTGCTATATATCCCTAAACCAGGGAATGAGAGAGGCCTTCTCAAGCCTTAAGCAATCCTCGATAATATCACGGTTGAAAGTAGTCTCGTGTGTTACCCAAACCTTATGCCATAACAGTATGGGTTCAATTTTAATCAGGTCCGAAATAAAAGACATACCCAGTTCCGAATGGCAAATAAAATTAGCAGTAGAATTTGGAACAGCTAACAAATATCGAAAGACGGCATTTTCAATCACTTGTAATTGCTGTACATCTGTAAACCCCAGATTCCTGAGCCATACAAGGCTGTCGAAAGACACTATGATTGGTAAATTTGTAACAATTCTGGGACTGGTCTGCAACCTAGTTTTCTTGCAAAATTAATCACAGCACCTATGGCCCTTGAAAAGATCAATTTCCTAGCCTGTACTGCAGGATACCGAGTCCCTTTATCATCAAAATTAATCCCTAGGTATGAAAACGTATTAGTACTTTCAATTTTATTCTTATTGATACAAATGTCACGACATTTGGCACACTTATTGCCATGTCTCATAATATAGGTTTTAGTGATATTCACACTCAAACCCCTGGAATTCATAAAAGTGACAAAACTAGTAACAAGTCTTTAAGCCCCAATGGAGTTTGTGCCATTAAAACCGCATCATCTGCAGAAAGTAAAACAGGAACTGGACAATTATTAATATTCAGAAGATCCTGACAATTATCTGTTCAAAATTGACCCAGGCCATTTATATATAAAGTAAAAAGGAAAGGGGTGAGCACACAGCCCTGTCTCACTCCCTTTTTGATTGAGAACTTGGGTGTACATGAACCCTGCTTCCCAAACCGAACTCTTGCCCCAGCATCCTTATATAGTTCTCTAATAAAAAGTATAAGGGGGGAATCGACACCCATCTCCTCCAAAATGCACCACAGCCTTTCATGCTTCACACAGTCAAACGAGGAACTAAGGTCCACGAATGCCCAAAAAAGTCTTTCATCCTTGGCCTGTGTATATTTACAATTATAAGACTTAAATTTAGTCCCTGTTCTCTGGTCCCAAGACCCGATCGAAACCCATATGGTAATTTTGATAAAACTACAGAATCCTCTGCCAAATTTTGTAACTTGTTTAACACCACCCGTCCTACCACCTTAAGGAAGGAATCTAAAAGGGAAATTGGGCGGTAACATGAAGGGTCATTTCTGTCCCCATTTTTAAAAATCGGGATCACTACTGAGTCTGACCACGAGGGAATCAGGCCTCGCTGATAACAAATTGCTAGGACATTAGTTAGAAGTGGTGCCCATAAAAGAAGGTTAGATTTATACATATCTATGGGAACTCCGTCCGGCCCTGGGGCTTTTCTACCCGTGTTGGCATTAATAGCGCATAATACCTCCTCTAGGGAGAAGCTCATATCTAGAGGAAACGTTTCTGCATGAGCATTTGCAATGGTGATAGATGGAACTATCTCCAAATCCCCTTCTGACTGGACCTGGTTATTTTCATTATATAAGGCAGAGTAGTGTTCTACCCATCTGTCCTCACTTATTGCAATTTCAACCGATGGAGTGTTGTTGGCGCTTAAGAAGGGAGCATTAACAGCTTTCCAAAAGCCATTATTATCCCTCCATTGGCATGCATCATTTAAAGCCAGCCAGGCATCTGCCCGTAGCTTCTCCTTACGTAATTTTAAGGCTCGCCTTTACATGGATCTAGCCTGCTGTATATCAACACGACTACTGTCCCTCTTATGTAGGGTTTTCTTCAGGATCAAATGAGCCTTACTAAATGCCTTATCAAACCAACCCCTAGACTTGTGGTCAGTCAGCATAGATTCGACCATCAGGAGATTCCTAGTCGCTGCCGTGATATTGCTGAAAGCATTTAAAACAGCTTCACCCCTAGCATCCTCGCTAAGGCACGTAGCAAAGTCCGCTTTACATGAGGATACCAGTCGCTCAGTGAATATAGATGGATCTACCTTATTCCAGGTCATAGAATACCAATTGATTCTAGTAAGATTAATGTTGAAATCATATTGTGCTGCCCTATCCCTCTTGCCACTGACAGGGCATTGCAAGTCAAAATCAATACTTAAGGGATAATGATCACTAATGGCAATAGAATGAGTTGCAAAGTTGTGGACCTTAGTAGAATGTCTATTCGATATTAAAGTAAAATCTATACTAGAATTGCTGGGAACTGATGGAATACACAGGTCATTAGCATAGCCCTAATCAAAATGGAAGGCAATGGAATTCAACAGGTCCCCTGTCGCAGAATGTACAAAATGTACATGTTCTTCTTCTCCAGCATAGCTTATACCGCAGATACCCTTTCCATAATTTTGACACAGAACATGATTAAAGATCCCGCCCCACAAAAAGCACATATCATGAGACACTTCTTCTTGCAAATTGCAGAGGTCCTTCTGCAGATTCAACAAAGCACTAACTATCTACTCTTTGGGTATCTTATTATAAAAATTTAGCAAAGCTACACAAAACTTTTTCCCCACAAACATTAATAGAATCTGATAGTAGGCTGTCACCGTTTTGAAGGTTAACTTATTAACATCAGTACAGTTGGATACATAAATGCGTAAGCCACCCTTATTTCTCCCATAGTCCGTGGCTTCAGCTGGAGTGTGAATGTTCGCAACCCATTTATGTGTTCTTCCTCCACCAGCCATAAGCATTGCAGCCGTTCCTTCTGGGTGGTCAGTTTGGGAAAATCAACTTTACTCTTGTGTTTTTAAGACTGCAGTAGAGCCAGACTTGGGGTTTAATTTTTCATTATTATTACTAGAAGTAACTTGCTTTTTCGCGTTTAAAATACCCTCTACAGCCACCACTCTGTCCGTTAGTCTACTTAATGCATCAACAACAAAGGTATGCAAGTCGTCAATTTTCTTCAGAATTTTAATGACCTCGATGACTGACCCAAGAGCAACGTATTAGTTGTTTATAGCACAGAGGATAAAGTCCTCTTTCCATCATCAGCTTTGTCTTTCTTACCATTACACTTCCTTTTCTTTGTTAGTGCTCTTTTACTTGTTCGAGGAGTTGGATTTTCAGCCCCCACCCGGACCTCAGGGTTTCTAGCTCGTTTGGGTGGTGGCCGTGGGTCACATTCTAGATCACTAACATAGATGTGCGCCGATGACTACTGCACACACCCATTTAAGTGAGCTTGAACTGTTATTCCCTCCCATGCTCCATTAAAAGAAGCAATAGGTGAACTAGCTGTATTATTTTCACTTACCATCGCACCAGCCCTTCCTTGTGTCAAGGTCTCCTCCAGTGAAGTGATTTGTTCCTCAATTTCCCCCATTGCTCCGGTCAGACAATTCATTAAGGATAGTTGTCTGCCCTCTCCTATGTTAGCCATGGTTGTAATGCCCACCTTCCTCTTGCCCATTTAAGCCTCCCCACATAGGTTTGTGAACAGATAATCCTTACAGCACTTGTCAGGGGGGTGGGCCAGCCAAGCCTCCTTCAGTCTCTGATGGGCTTAGACAGGCCCGCCCTTGGCCCGGGCTTTGTCCGTGCACGTCCCGCGCCACGGGGTCGAGGCAGCGCTTTATAGTGTGATGGTCACACCTCCCTCCTCAGCAGCTGCAGGAGATTACCAGCGTTGCATTCTGGGACACCGAGTCCCACCAGGATGATGTTGTTTTCAGCGAGTCCGTTCACCAGCAGGCATAGGGGCAAAAGTACTTCACAACCCAGCAGGATTCCCCAGACAGAGTTCTAGGCAAGTGTTCAAGCGCGTCATTAATCACCAGTGTTATCTTGACATTTTCATTGTTGCCTAAAGACTGAACACACAAGGAATTTTGAAGCAGGTGCTATTAAACCTGTAAGTTATTTCTAAACAAAGCAAACCCCTCCATACCCCCAGCTCAGTGTCAGGTACTGCTGCACCATGCGCACTGCCCTAAAGACGGCCCTATTAGGAATGCACACCAACCACTGTTGTATACACTTGTGACAAAACTCTCATGCAGGTATGGTCAACGTGTAGCCCATAAAGATAAGCACGTTATATATAAGGGTAAACCCAGTGGTACTGGGACCTGGGTAACAGCCAGTAAAATATACAATGGTCCCAGTAAATAGTATTTTGCCACAGGACACATAAAACATACAGTAACAAATTATAAACAATTAATGCAAATATTTAGTGATTGACCAGTGTTATTTAATCACACCCTCAGGTTCCCATTTGCAAGGTACAGTTTGTACACAAAAGTGCCCGGAGAGACGAGGAAAGGACGGATTAATATAGGGGTTGTGGGTTGGTTACGTGAGGATGAAGTGAAGTGAAGGGTAAAGGAATTGTACAAGCAGTTAATTCCTAGTTTAACAACAAATAAACATGGCTTTATAGTTCCGCCATTAATACACATTAGTTTGCATGATTTAGCATAACCAAGCCACGCAGAAAAAACACAGTTGAACAATCTCTGTTGTATTGTGGCTGGCATAGAAAGATGTGTTGACGTTTCGACCCCGATTATGTTGTACGTTTGTTGGTACCTTATGTGGGGGTCTTCATCAGCACTGAAATAAGGGAGTGGGCACCTAGCTTCACCCTCACGTAACCAACCCACAACCCCTATATTAATCCGTCCTTTCCTCGTCTCTCCGGGCACTTTTGTGTACAAACTGTACCTTGTAAATGTATGCAAAATACTATTTACTGGGACCATTGTATATTGTACATACTGATAAGCACCACAAAAAATATTATAAGAGAACTGTTTCTCAATGTGATTGGCTGTTCTATTTATGAAAAGGAGTTCAGTTCATAGCTGTGTGGAAACCTTTATGTCACAGAATGGTACTCACAAATCCCATTTCCTGATATCATATAGTTTATTTTGTTTCCATTGTGTGACAACCAGGTTCCTGACAACAAGGCCAATCAAGGGTTACTGGGTTCGGGGCATGGCTACGACCCGCTGCAATATGGCCACCTGTTGAAGGGGCTCTGCAGGTCGGGCACGGACATTTGGCAAATACCACCGTTAGAACACTGCTATTCTTACTGGGCCACGGAGCAGAGCTGCATCTGTGCCCATCATACCTGGGGGTGTGGATTTCGTCGACATCGGAGAGGGAGCAGTCAAAGGTTGTTAGTGGCGAAGCGGGGCAGACGAGGCAGTGGGTAAAATGGCCGCTGAGCGTACTTGGAATATGAAAACATAGCCCGGTTGCCTGATCGCCTGGTCTACGGTGAGACGAGTAGTCCAATGCAGCAGTTGTGGAGTACCTGTATCGGCGATATTGAAATCCGCTGCTTACTGTTGAGCCGCATCACCCTTGGGACACGTAGACGGCTGTGGAGTGCCGCTGCGATCCGGGGACGCTGATCAGCTCCCGGTGAAGACAGGGAATCTCGGCCCGAGACTTTGGGGGCTGTGAGATCTGCCATCTACACACATTTATCGGTGTGCCACAGTTGGACGAGGTAGGGGACTGCTTGTGTGGCCTGTCTCGTGTTGCTGCGTAACTGCATCACGGGGCCTGGGCCTAGGCGAGCTTCATCAGCCCACAGGGGAATCAGCGCCTAAGCGCGGTCGGGAAAGCGCACATTAGTCTACCCCCAACGAGAGGCAGAACCTGGGAGCGTGGCGGGTTGGGAGCGGGTGGCGGGCCGTGCCCAGCTAACGTGGATCTGGACTTAGTCGCCCACAAGAGTGTTTGGGGACTGAGCGGGGTGTTGCGTGGCTCGGGCGGGGGCCTTACCTGCCTCCATCTAGTCATACCTAGGCCTGTTATCCTGGTCTACCTACGGAGATAGGACACTGCGGCATGCGCCGTAATGCTCTCAACTGAGGGAGTTGAGCCCCCACTGCTGACTGGTCCCCTCCCGGTTCAGAAAACTGTGGTCATACACCTGGAGGACGGCTGCGGGCAAGGTGTTGCGAGTACTTTGGCCACTTTTTGAGATCGGCTCCTTGACCCCTGAGGCAACAAAAAGCCTATACAAAACGGAGGGAACGTCCAGTTGGTTCACAAACCGTCATTGTTGGCACTCCTGAGACCCGATACTTGTGCTCGCAGCTTTATCCTAAAGTGGTTGGGGCTACTAACTCCACGGCCAAGCATCAACAGGTGTGGACTGTACGCTACTATGGGCAAATCAGATCCCAGGCAGTCCAAGATCTCGTTTCAGAGTAAGCGCCAGACGCGCAATATGGATCCGGCTGTTGACCAGGGTACCACTGGCACTGGGGCAGATGCATCTGACACCCCAGAGGCCTATTTAGAGCTCTCCCTAGCGAGAGATACTAGGGCTGCGAGCGTTTTTTATTTGGAACCTACTTGTTGGCATATTTACTGTTGAAACTGTGTCCAAAAACTGCATTTGAGATCGTTTTTAGGAATTTTACCTGGGGGCTTTTAAATTGAATTTTTAATTGGGGAATTTATTGAGGCACACTGACACCTCTTCAACACGCTTATTCTACTTTTCTGTGCCTCGCCCAGCCGTCTTGTGTGTTTTGCTGTTGGCTGCGGTGGGCGCCATTTTAGGTAGGGCTGGGGGTGCGCTCTAGTCGCGCCGCCCTCCCGCCCTCCCAGGCTATTTAGAGCTGTTCTTCGAAGCCCTCGCTGCCTATTTAGAGCTCTCCCTAGCGAGAGATACTAGGGCTGCGAGCGTTTTTTATTTGGAACCTACTTGTTGGCATATTTACTGTTGAAACTGTGTCCAAAAACTGCATTTGAGATCGTTTTTAGGAATTTTACCTGGGGGCTTTTAAATTGAATTTTTAATTGGGGAATTTATTGAGGCACACTGACACCTCTGCAACACGCTTATTCTACTTTCTCTGCCTCGCTCAGCCGTCTTGTGTGTTTTGCTGTTGGCTGCGGTGGGCGCCATTTTAGGTAGGGCTGGGGGTGCGCTCTAGTCGCGCCGCCCTCCCGCCTTCCCAGGCTATTTAGAGCTGTTCTTCGAAGCCCTCGCTGCCTATTTAGAGCTCTCCCTAGCGAGAGATACTAGGGCTGCGAGTGTTTTTTATTTGGAACCTACTTGTTGGCATATTTACTGTTGAAACTGTGTCCAAAAACTGCATTTGAGATCGTTTTTAGGAATTTTACCTGGGGGCTTTTAAATTGAATTTTTAATTGGGGGATTTATTGAGGCACACTGACACCTCTTCAACACGCTTATTCTACTTTTCTCTGCCTCGCCCAGCCGTCTTGTGTGTTTTGCTGTTGGCTGCGGTGGGCGCCATTTTAGGTAGGGCTGGGGGTGCGCTCTAGTCGCGCCGCCCTCCCGCCCTCCCAGGCTATTTAGAGCTGTTCTTCGAAGCCCTCGCTGCCTATTTAGAGCTCTCCCTAGCGAGAGATACTAGGGCTGCGAGCGTTTTTTATTTGGAACCTACTTGTTGGCATATTTACTGTTGAAACTGTGTCCAAAAACTGCATTTGAGATCGTTTTTAGGAATTTTACCTGGGGGCTTTTAAATTGAATTTTTAATTGGGGAATTTATTGAGGCACACTGACACCTCTTCAACACGCTTATTCTACTTTTCTCTGCCTCGCCCAGCCGTCTTGTGTGTTTTGCTGTTGGCTGCGGTGGGCGCCATTTTAGGTAGGGCTGGGGGTGCGCTCTAGTCGCGCCGCCCTCCCGCCCTCCCAGGCTATTTAGAGCTGTTCTTCGAAGCCCTCGCTGCCTATTTAGAGCTCTCCCTAGCGAGAGATACTAGGGCTGCGAGCGTTTTTTATTTGGAACCTACTTGTTGGCATATTTACTGTTGAAACTGTGTCCAAAAACTGCATTTGAGATCGTTTTTAGGAATTTTACCTGGGGGCTTTTAAATTGAATTTTTAATTGGGGAATTTATTGAGGCACACTGACACCTCTTCAACACGCTTATTCTACTTTTCTCTGCCTCGCCCAGCCGTCTTGTGTGTTTTGCTGTTGGCTGCGGTGGGCGCCATTTTAGGTAGGGCTGGGGGTGCGCTCTAGTCGCGATGCCCTCCCACCCTCCTCATACCCTATATTATGTGTATTCCAACCAGAGGGCGCAGCGGGCTGGCGCAGCGGGCGCGCCGGATGCGCGCCGAAGCCGCGCCTAAGCCAAGCCCGTCTGCGCCCGTCCGCGACCGGACACGGCCCAGGGCCCCAACCCCTGGCCCGGATTGTAGAGTTACCTGGTGCAGGAGTGAACTAGTAAGTTTTTCCTCAAATGCGTGCTCTCCCGGTCGCCACAGCGTAAGGGTAGGGGAGAATGGAGGATGTAGTCATTGTCAATTCCGCTTTAGCACAGCGCTAACTGACACCAGGGCCAACAATTCCTTGCTGTCATGCGGCCTCATTAATGTGAGGTCGCTTAGCTGTCATAAACACGATGTATATGACCTCCTCATTGACAAACAGCTTGATCTGTTGTTCATTACTGAAACGTGGCTCGATGCCAACTCTGACCCCGATATCATTCAGGCCTTACCAGATGACTATCAGATGGTGCGCCTGGACAGACCGATAGGCAGAGGAGGCGGAATTGCGATCGCTTTTAAACAACAATGGGCTTGTAAACTAGAATTAGTTAATTTGGCAGGATGCGAGGCGGGTGTTTTCACCATAATAATCGATGGGAGCACGACTGTAAAGGGCCTGTTAGTTTATCGCCCACCAGGACCCATGGCCAGATTTAAAGGCAATCTTTTAGAGTGGGTCACAGAAACAGTGATAAGAAGGGACAAGTTTCTGTTGCTGGGAGATTTAAATATACACCTGCAAGACTCACTAGATAAAGGAGTGGTGGAGTTCCGGGAAGAACTTCACACCCTACAGCTAGTGCTAAAGGGGCAGCATCCAACACATAATCGTGGGCAATTGCTAGACCCTATATTTGCCAATTGGGAGGACGTCTCAGTCGCTCCCCCAGTGCCTCTGCCCTGGACTGATCACTTTTTTGTTCCATTTTGTATTCATTTGCCCAAACAGAAAGCTAGTGCTCCCACCCCTCTCAACTACCCTCGTCGCAGGTGGGCAAGATTCTCCTTGCGAGAGTTTAATAAGGCCCTTACCGCAGAAGGTCCTCCAGGAGGCAATGACGTGGTAATGGCAAATAAATTGCTCAATGACCGCATCACGGCTGCCCTGGACAGCACAGCCCTATTGGGCCGGTCAACTAAAGGTGCCCACAGACAAAGAACTGCTCCCTGGTTCAGTGAGGTGTTGCGCTGCGCTAAAAAGGACTGCAAACGAGCAGAAAGACAATGGAGAGTGGCATATGAGGACCGGATGAAAGAGGCCTATCTCATAAAGAGACGAATCTATCATAATAAAATCCGGATAGAGAAAGCTACATACTATGCAGACAGAATACACAGGGCAGAAAACTCCGCTAGGGAATTGTTCAGCATATATAAGTCCCTGTCTACTCCAAAAACCCTTATTCAAGATGAAGACTACTCAGTAGCGGCATGCAATCGCATTGCCAACTACTTTGGAGATAAAGTGTCTAAGATCTACTCTGCTTTTCCCGACATACCACCTGTAGTGGAAGAGCCTGCAGACTCAGCAGGAGAGGAAGCAGATCAAAATCTGCTACTCCTTTTTATTACTCCCTTACCGGAGGACTTAGTTAAAATTTGCAGCTCTGTCAAATCTGGCTCCCCTCGAGATCCTGCATCCCCAAAAAGGCTGAGTGACAGTCTGGAGACACTTGAACCCTACATCAGGCATTTGCTAGATGTCTCCTTTCGATCCAGTTCTATACCTGAGGATTGGAAACAGGCTGTGGTGCTCCCCCTCCGCAAGAAGCCCAACATTGGCTCCGAGAAGCTAGACAATCTACGCCCCATTTCTCTGCTGCCTTATTTTTCTAAGGTAGCGGAGAAGGTGGTAAATAAGCAGCTAATGAAATATGTGGAGGAAAGCAACCTTCTTCACCCTACCCAATTTGGGTTCCGGCCCCGTCATTCTACGGAGTCTGCCCTTCTTAGGGCTACCGAAACCCTCAGGCAAGGTGCTGACGAGGGACAAACCATGGCTCTGATCCTCTTAGACCTCAGCGCGGCGTTCGACACTGTAGCACATTCCATCTTGCTGCAGTGTCTGAACAAAGGTGGAGTGAGAGGGGCAGCGCTGAAATGGATTTATTCATTTCTTACAGGCCGAGGCTTCCAAGTGAGGCAAGGAGATCACTACTCTGAGCGAATTGCTTTGGACCAGGGGGTGCCACAGGGCTCGTCCCTGAGTCCAACACTTTTTTACCTCTATGTTGCCCCGATTGCCACCCTAGTAGAGAGTCACGGCCTTCAAATGGTGTCTTATGCCGACGACACGCAGTTGGTGATCTCCCTGTCGCGCGCACCCGATCTTTCGGCGGACATCTTCAGAGCTTGCATGCAAGATCTAGCTGCCTGGATGTCCGCCAATTGCCTCAAGCTTAATGGAGGCAAGACCGAGGTGCTGGTTGTGGGGGGAGACCGATCTGCGTGGACGTCGGCATGGTGGCCAACATGCCTAGGTCCAACACCTATCCCGTGCCAGAAAGCAAAGAACCTGGGCATCTGGTTCGATATTGACCTGACCTTTGGCCCCCAGATTTATCGGGTGGTCAGTTCATGCTTCGGGACCCTTAAAAGTCTTAGGAAGACACTGAAGTTTTTACCTGTAAGCGCTCGTCAAACCCTGGTGCATGCACTAGTCACATCAAAGATGGACTATGGCAATCTTTTCTATTTAGGGACTCTGGAGAAGAACTTGAGCCGCCTACAGGTCTTACAGAACGCCGCTGCCCGACTAAGTGCTTAGATTACCTAGGAGAGCCGCATCCTCAGTGGCCCTCCGGTCTTTGCATTGGCTCCCGATTAGAAGCAGGGTAGAATTTAAAGCACTATGCACATGCCATCGGATCATCAACGGGAGGTCTCCTCTTCCTTTGAAAGGACTGCTGACGCCTTATGAGCCGGTCCGTTCCCTGAGATCGTCCGGCTCAGGACTCCTGGTTATCCCCAAGGTATCTAGAGCACGGATGGGCGGAAGATCCTTCAGGTATCTTGCAGCCTCTAGATGGAACACTCTACCCACAGCATAGCGACTAGAACCATCAGAACCAATCTTTAGAGCCAAGCTTAAAACTGCACTATTTGAACAGTAGGGTTTTCCACTCTGGTAGGTTCCAGTAAGTATCTGCTCTTCAACGCGGGGACACGCCGCTGGGCGTCACCAAGCGCTTTATAAAACCCCCTAAATAGAAATAGAAAATAGAAGACATGCGCTCCATTCTACTGGATGTACGCTCAAGTTTAAAAATGATAGATGGGAAAATAGACGCTCTAACCTCTGGACTGAATGCGGTTAAGAAAAAATTCTAAATACACGAAACTCGACTTGATGAGCTAGAAATTCGACTATCTGACACACAAGATTCCCAATCTGAAACAAGGGCGCAAGTATCAAGCATGGAAAAGGTCCTTGAACTTATAAAAGCTAAAAATGAGGACTTGAAGGCGTGTTCCCGCCGGAACAACCTCCGCATAGCGGGCCTGCCGGAATCAACCACCATCCAGAAAATGGACACCTTCATCACGGACTTCCTGCAGGAACTCTTTGGCGCTGCATTATCTAAAGTCATGATTGTGGAGAGAGCCCACCGCTTGCTGGGCCCCAGACCTATCCGGGGGGCACCACCACGCCCAGTCATAGCCTGATTGCTAAACTACGCTGACCGGGATGCCATATTGAAAGAGGCGCGGGCCAGAAGTCCAATTGTCTACAAGAGTAATACACTGTCGTTCTTCCCTGACTATACTCCAAGGTGCCGATTACGATCCTGGAAAAACCGGGTACGAACCGTCGGTCAGAGCGTTTTCTCCGTCCGACTCGTACCCGGTTGTAAAACTTTACAAACATGCAAGTACGATTCGCACGGAAACACCATTTCCGTACGAATCGTAAAAAACACCGTCCGACGAAAATATACATACGAATGTGATCCGGGAATGCCCCGACGTGACATCGGGACGCTGTCAGGCAGTGTTTCACGACCCAGGAAGTACGATTCGAACCGACAGCAGTCCGGACGGCAATATTTTTACGGCACCCAAAAAGTGCCGGAAAAGCGAAGTACGCCGCAAAACGACCAGAATAGGGGGCCCGGTACGTGCTGTACCCCCACCAGCCCCCGTGAGTACGTGCCGTACCCCCCCCAGCCCCCGTGAGTACACGCCGTACCCCCCCAGCCCCCGTGAGTACGCGCTGTACCCCCCCAGGCCCCGTGAGTATGCGCTGTACCCCCATGTATGTACACCCCTGTACGTGTCGAACCCCCATGTATGTACACCCCTGTACATGTTGAACCCCCGTGTATGTACACCCCTGTACGTGTCGAACCCCCGTGTATGTACACCCCTGTACGTTCGAGTCGTACCCCCACCCGTGTATGTACACCCCTGTACGTTCGAGTCGTACCCCTACCCGTGTATGTACGGTGCGTACCCCCAGCGCTGGGGGTACGCACCGTACATACACGGGTGGGTGTACATACACGGGGGTTCGACACGTACAGGGGTGTACATACACGGGGGTTCAAAACGTACAGGGGTGTACATACACGGGGGGTTCGACACGTACAGGGTGTACATACACGGGTGGGAGTACGACTCGAACATACAGGGGTGTACATACACGGGGGTTCGACACGTACAGGGGTGTACATACACGGGGGGTTCGACACGTGCAGGGGTGTACATACACTGGGGTTCGACACGTACAGGGGTGTACATACACGGGTGGGGGTACGACTTGAACGTACAGGGGTGTACATACACGGGGGTTCGACACGTACAGGGGTGTACATACACGGGGGTTCGACACGTACAGGGGTGTACATTCACGGGGGGTTCGGCGCGTACTCACGAGGGCTGGGGGGGTACGGCGCGTACTCACGGGGGCTGGGGGGGTGGGTCGGCGCGTATGTGGGCACATGTCTCCATGGTTGCAATGGGAGTTCGGTGCGGACGGTGTTTTTACCATACGGTTGTGACATCGGACGCACGGGATGGATCGTACTTGCGCGGTCGGACTTCACTTTTCACGTTTGTACGGTAAATCGTCCGGGGAGGTGTCGGACACATTTTCCGACCCGAGGACGTGTGGGGAATTATTCCCAATGCGACTCGTATGGAGTTTTTCCCATGCGCATCATAATTGGCAGTTTGTACGGCACTTGTACGATTCGTACGGTAAAAAGACCGGATACGAGTCGTACGGGGAATTTTTTTACAGGATCGTAATCGGCACCCAATTGTGCAGGCCGCGCGAAGAGAGTTCCAATCGACGCAACGCATGCTGCAGAGTTCTTCCATTCCATATGCTATATTTTACCCTGCTAAACTGAAAATCACCCACGACGGTCAAGCTCATTTCTTTACTGACGCAAAGTCGGCATTTAAATTTGCCAAGCACATCTGTCCTAAAACCTCCTCTAAAGGTACACGGAGCGTCGACAAAAACAAGAATACACTTGACGAGAATGACTGATCAGATATGCCTTACAAGTTATATTCCTTTGCTTTCTACCATGTTGCTTCTTTTATTTGACACAATATCTGTCTCTTTACATCCCACCCTTAGGTGGACTAGATGCATAGTCATGCTAGAACAAAAATGTTGGTTACTCTTTTGAGCAGCGGCCCTCATGTTTACTCTGCTTATTGGACGGTGATCTAGAGTTCATCTCCAGGCTTGCTCGACCAGCCTGCCACTGGCAGGTCTTAGCCGTTGTTCTTCACCACGCAGGGAGATCTCCCATGACTTTACTTTGGTTCTTATTATGGGGGCACATATGTTTATTCCCCCGTCTGTGTTTTGGGGGCATTTTAGGGAGGGTTCTAATCCTCGACCTGTTTGGGAGGTTGGAGTGTTGCAGGGATTCTGCTCATGCACAGAACTATGCGCAGGAAACCAGGATCTCAGTGAATAGTGGTGTACCAAAAACTCACCTCAGTACCCAGAACCCTAATCCGACTAGCATCAGTGTCCCATTCATTATCCCTATTCTCTCGGAGGTCCCAATGTATAGACAACCCAGAACAAGTGACTTAGAGTTCTCTCAGGAATGGTGGGAATCAGAAATACCTGTTCGTTATTATTCTCATATCAGTCCACAACAAGAGTAATCAGAGGCACGGTAAAGTTTAAAATGTTTATTTTATAAACTACGTGTCCTAAGATGCAGTACTTTGGCTAACATAAGCAGACAAATGATGAAAATTAAAACCATCAGCATTGTTACAATACCATAGAAAATGAAGGGAGAAATCATATTACAAATGACCGTGGAATACAACCACCCTCCCTTCACTAGTGAGCTAGTATTATTATACTAATAGAAGGTCTCTAGGCTTGAATGGGGAACCCCATACCGTAAAGATCAGCTTAGGTGAATCACATAACAGTATCAGCTTTGCTCTGCGCCTGGAAAAGTTATTCTCCAGAATGTGTGACTAATGCATGCAAACTGCAATATTAAAGGCTCTCGACTTTCAGATATTTGCAGCTGTGTGCGTGTTATGGCTAGAGCGTGGGCCGATCAACCTGAACTCAAAAACATACATTGTTTGGTGGCTCAGACTGTTTCTGCACACAATGTTCAGACCAAGGTCGCAGTGCACGTCTAGGGATGTGAACAGAAGACAGTTCTCATGTGAAGAAAAGGCAAGCAAGCAATTTTCAAATAATAACATGTACCTGCAGTGTCGTGTGCAAAAGCAGCAGAAGTGGCAAGATGGCGTTTCTAACGTCTAAGGCGCTTATGCTAACATAGCAATGTATGTATCTAAAACGCTGCCTTCAATACAGGAGTGGGGGGGTTGAGTACAGGGAAAATTGTTTGGGTGGTTATGCAGAACCGGGGTGGTTTTTTTTTGGGATATGAGAGACAAACACACTACAGGTTGGAGACAGCCACTTCAAATTCGACAAACGGGGAGTGTGGGTGTGCACTGGGCATGGATGCCCCGTTGGTTGGGGAGGGCCCTGGGAGACACTGGAAACATGATACGACGCGACTGGGTGTGCAAATTACAAGCCGCAACTCCAAATGACAGACGCACGATTAACATGGAACATACGGGGTTTAAATGATCAGAAGAAGGCTAGACTAGTCAACTCTTACCTACGAAGACACCATATTGACATATGCTTTTTGCAAGAAACTCACTTACGCAACCCGGCTGACTATAAATTATTCCCTCGCTCTTGGGGCGAGGTCCACTCCGCCACTTTCTTACAATATGCCAGGGGCGTTACCATCTTGATCATACGGGGTCTTGGGTGGCGGACGCATCATACCATGATAGACCCAGATGGACGATTTGTTATAGTGAGAGGCCAGCTGACATCTACTCCAATTACGCTAGCTGCTATATATGGTCCAAATACAGATGAGCCCTTGTTCTTTCAGTCAGTGTGGGCTAAGATTGTCTCGGCAGGATATGATACTGTCATATGGGTGGGTGACTATAACGTTATCCTCAATAATGCACTTGACAGGGAGGGCACAGCTCTTAATGCCCATCGCAACGCTGCACTGTCCCTCAACTCTACTATATCTGAACATAACCTGTATGACACCTGGCGACACCTCCATCCACTCGCACGGGAAGGCACTTGTGTAACCTCATTCAGACAATCATGGTCGTGGCTCGACTATTGGTGGGTGTCCGCCAACCTGATGACTTGGACTACTGACACGCAATAACTCCCACGTACCCACTCCGATCATGCCCCGGTACTATTAAAGTGGCAGATTCCAGATACGAAACCATGCGCCTTTGTGTGGCGACTCCCGGCTCATGCCCTTTTAGATCCGGTCTTTAAGGTCGAAATAGCAACAGAAATTCAAAACTATTTTTCTTTCAATGAGAGTTCAGTTGACTCCCCGTCCATATTATGAAAAGCTTTTAAGGTAGTTATTAGGGGTGCCTGTATCTCCAAACAATCAGGTGTTCTTAAATCCATTTGGTCGACCCTGGCTCGACTGGAGCAAGACATTAAGGGTTTGGAAACACAGTTTTATGCCACCAAAGATGCTGCCTATCTAGGATCTATTCGTACCCTCATCACAGAGTTTGAGCAAGAGTCTGAGAGGGAGACGCGATTCTTGGGAAAGGAAGCCAGAGCCTGTGGCTATGGGAAGGGGACAGAGCTGGCAAAACTCTTGCCAACCTCTTGCATCAGAAAACTGCCCCCACGTATGTAGTGGAGCTCCTAGATGCTGAATCCATTACTACCCGTGGACAAACAGGCACACATAAACTTCTCACCCAATTCTACACGTCCTTATATGAGGCCAAACAAAATTCCATACACCCCGATCTGATTGAATATCTAGATTCCCTACAACTGTTATGGCTGAGCCCTAGACACGGACAGTACCTAGACCTCCCCTTCATGATGAGGACATTACCCAAGTTGTCAGCGCTCTCCCAACTGGCAAGGCACCGGGACTAGACGGACTAACC
Source organism: Triturus cristatus (assembly GCF_964204655.1). NCBI lineage: Eukaryota > Metazoa > Chordata > Amphibia > Caudata > Salamandridae > Triturus > Triturus cristatus. The sequence continues at coordinate 1,204,362,635 of NC_140591.1, read as the reverse complement.
ACCCTTTTCTATAAAACGTATGTTGATACACTAGCTCCCAGACTAATGGATGTCTACCAGAAATCACTAGAGGGCGGGGTTTTTTCCCCAGTCAATGCGTGAAGTGCTAATCATCGCACTGCTCAAACCAGATAAATCCTCAACACTCTGTGATTCTTACAGACCCTTGTCACTCATAAACATAGACACCAAAATCCTAGCTAAGTTAATTGCGAACCGACTACAACCCCGTCTACCTATTATTGCTCACCCTGACCAATCCAGTTTCATTCCCGGGAGATCGACAGCTCAAAATCTACGAACCTTTTTTTCGGTCCTACATCAAATTGATCCCAAACTTCCGGCGGCAGCTGTTTTTTTAGACGCTACCAAAGTGTTTGACTCCCTGTAGTGGCCCTATCTATTTACTATTCTGCCATGTCTGGGATTTAGCCCAAACTTCCTCGAATTGATCAAACTGCGATATACTAAGCTGACAGCAAGACCCTTAGCCAATGGTCTCCTATCAGACGCCTTCCCGATATCCAGAGGCACGCTTCAGGGGTGTCCCCACTCCTATTTGCAATTGCGATGGAGCCTCTATCAGCCCGGATCCGCCAACATCACCCCTCCCGAGGTTTAATATTTACTGACCGCAATCTCACCATATCTACGTACACGGATGACATAACATGATATGTAAGATACCCAGACGAGAACCTAAACCCGCTACTTAGGGAGCTATTAAGATTTGGGGGGTTGTCTGGGATTAATATTAATTGGGGAAAATCCTCAATTTTGACCTTAACAGATGCACCACTGTGCAGAACTCTTGAGTTCCCATTACAGTGGGCAGAGGGAGAGATCAGGTACTTAGGAGTGTGGCTCAACAGAGATCTGCAACTCCTGTGGAACTTAAATTTCAGCAGACTGTACTCCTGGCTGGAGGAAAAAATTTAAATCTGGTCACTGCTTCCCTTATCATTGGCAGGCAGAATTGCCATTCTTAAAATGATTGTCCTCCCCAAGTTTTTATACTATTTTGTAAACATCCCAATTCCTCAGACCCAGGCCTTTTTTAAAACATCATGATCCGCAGCCATATTGCTGATTTGGGCTGGCAAACAACCATGGATTAGTTGGGATGTCCTAACTCACCCATTGAGCGCGGGGGGCCTTGGTGCCCCGGATTTTTAACTATATGCCCTAAGCGCTCAGGGTCAGTTTCTTCATTACTGGACCTACCCTGTCCCGTTTCAGCCCTATGTTGCCACAGAGAGAGACATAGCAGACCCCATTCCACTTAGCACAGCCATATACTACCCCTTTCGATGTACCCAGAATTAAATTAATACCGTAGAGGTGGTGCGCTGGGCTTGGGATAGGCTGAGGAGGCGAGTCCAGGCCCCACTGTAATATGCTCCATCGGTGCCGCTAGCGCAACATCCCCACTTCCCCTTCCTCCATGATAGGGGCGCCATAGACAGAGCCACACGTATGGGTATAACCACCATGGGAAATCTCTACCCCAATGACGTCTTTTTACCAAATCCAACTGGGCGGGAGGGGGATGAAACCCCAGTACTGGATAAGCTCCTCTTCCACCAATTAAAGACAACCTGCAAGGCACTACATCCTACGTTTCCGACATCCCCGGCAACATTACACTCCTTTCATAATTTATTGAGTACACCACCGCCGCGCAAACTTGTAACCAGGTTGTAAACTACCACACAAACTCACATACCATATTCAGTTCCTGCAGCGCTTACGCAATGGCGTCTAGACCTGGCTGACATCCCAACAGACGAGCAGTGGGCCCATTGTGGCTCTGTGACTAAATATTTATCTCCGAACTATAAGTTAAGATTAATACATTTCAAATGTATCCACAGATTTTATAGAACACCCCTACAACTCCTCAAAATAAACTTTCGAGATACCTCGAATTGTTGGCAGTGTAGACAGGAGGGAGCCGCTTTCCTCCATGTGGCCTGGGAATGCCCCGTGGTCTCTGACTACTGGAGAAAAGTAACTGAAAATATACATGCATTTACAGGTCAGCCCATTGACCATACTCCCTTGGTGTTGCTTTTGGGCTACGTAGCACAGACACGTCCTGAATACTGGCGCTTAACGGCAATGTTGATTGTACTGGCCAGACGCAGGCTCGCAATACATTGGGAAGCCACCGGGGTCCCAAAATCAAAGACTGGTTACATGACGTTGCCTACTGTCAAGAGCAGCTGACCCTTTACTGGGACCACATGCCGACAGCATCCAGACCAAAAGATATCTGGGAACCTTTCAGGATATGGCTTTGTGCCCATGATGCGCCTTCACACCCCGCTGTATCACCACCCATCACAACTACACAGAACGAGAGCAGACTTCCGACTGACCAGACATTATTTTGCATATTGAGCTCTTGCATAGGTGTGAGAATGTAGATTTGTCGACGAGGCTGGTGTAATCAGTTGTAAGTTATCCATAATGCTAAAGTAAATTTGTCTCTTCATGTATTCAGTCATGACCACTCGCTACATACAATGCTGCTTCTCCCTAAAGTGGGAGTCCCTGGCTGACTATGGGGCAATGAAGATACTCACTTATGTACACTATATGTAGTCTGTTGCCATCTATACTCCTGCTATATCTGTGTACACCGTGTATGATCTCTCAAATAAAATAATAAATAAAAAGTTTTTAAAAAAAGGGTTACTGGGTTCTAGTTGCATCAATTGGAGCTGGTCACCACTGGTGTCCTAGGGCCACAGTACTGCTAGAGCCCAAACTGGATAACAAAGTACTCCTCTGTAGTGCTTGACCCTCTCAGGGAAGCAAGACAGAGCAGTCCAAAGCTTGCTCAAGAAGGTGAGGTGGGTTACACATTCAGAATGGAGTTTACACCCTAATTCCAGCTAATAAGATCATGTCCAGTCACTGTTTTACTTTATACAAGAAAAGTACCTTAATACAAACAAGAAAAATATACTTTTTTTTTTTTTTTTTAAGTTTTCAACAAGTCTTTATTAATACAAAGAGGCAATACAGGTACAGTCGCCCTCCGGGCATATCACAACACAGGGGGGGGAACCCCTCATGCAGGCAGTTGGAATCACTCTTAAACAGCCATTTAGCCAACATCCCGGAGGACCGGCGGCGTTGCCACTTTCAATACGTTAGTAGCACCCAAGCAGTGCCCCAACCGCAGACAGGACCACGGTGGACCTCCCGCCCTAGGATGGCTTGGTAGTAGAACTTGTGGCCACATACGCACCCACCAGGGCATGGACCGCCGGCCTAGCCCCTGCAAGCCCCAACCGTACCCCTAACCCCCCCCCTCCCACCCCACCCAGCACACACGCACCGCCTTACCCCCATGTCTCTGTGATGTTACCCGCATCTGCCATCCCGCCATCCTGACCAACCCAGGCAAAGTGCCCTCCCGCTGTCAGTCTACATTTCCTCTAGCAGCACACTCACTCCTAATGTGATACCAACGGGAGCCCGACCCTAGTCAAATCATGAGTTCGTCCATCCACACTCTCCGCATGCACCGTTCTCCACCATTCTGTGCTACTGAGTGCCTCCTGGGCGCTCCTCCCCGGCTTCCCGGCCATGCTCGGCATCCCCAGCCGCCGTAAGAAAAATATACTTAACATAAAAACTAAGTTACACGAAAAAAACCAGAAGTTTCTACAGTCCTCTGAGCCAGGGTTCGGAACCCAAACAGTATTATTTAACCTGGATGCTAAGCCCTATGAAAACCCAGTTAACATTGCATTGTACAGATTACGTTACACAGGGTAACTCTTAATAGGTAGGTCAATGGTACCAATACCTGTATTGCAGTGGTAGGGTTTCAGCAATTGATATGAAATCTGGGTCCACCCACTCTCCCACCACCCAAACCAACAGAAGTGTCCACCATTCCTTGGCGAGGACACAGCTCTGGTGTTGTCAGTGTCTGGATAGGGATGTCTTGTGTCTGGTGTCTTGTCACTGTAACTGGAGTCCCTGAGTAACAGGCTAATCCAATCAAAGGGTTTGCTACTTCTGCATCCTGGGTGACCCTCCAATCCTATATATAGGATAGCATATATTCTGCATGTCCATTATGCGATCAGTCCTTGGGAGGGCTCTCCCAGTCTCTTGGTACCTGGCGGTCCTATCCCTCGGAGAGGTATTTTATTTAACTCTAGTACTGGATGCCCTGACCATCACCTAGCAAAATTGTAGAGGGTTGTCCCAGTATAGGGAGTCTTAGCTAAATACAGATTACAGCTAGTGCCTACCCCAAGCTACCCAGCTTTTACTAAGAATAAGGAGGTGCACGGGGAGGTGAAATGTCCAGCAGAACAGATAACAGCTCGGCTCACATTAAACACAATGGCTCACCAGTAGCGGCCCATGGAGGGAGTTCCGCGGGGCAGTGGGGCGGGGGATGGGCAGGGTGGGGGGTAGTAAACTCCGGCACACGGCTGACCGGAGTAATGTAAAGAAATAAATAAATAAAAGAAATTTCATTGCGCGCGCTGAAACGCCAAATGCATTTCAGCCCGCGCAATGAACTTCGTTTTATTTATTTATTTATTCACATTACTCCAGTTGGCCGTGAGCCAGAGTTTACTATGCCCCACCCTGCCCCTCCCTGCCCCGCCTCACCGCCCCATAGAACTCTCTCCACGGGCCGCTACTGTGGCTCACCATCCTCACCCAGGGAACCCACTGGCTCTCAATACACACAGGAGACTGCACAAACATTTCCAGGAGGGAGCTGGCAGGCAGCCCCTCCTATAGAGTGTAGGAGTGCTGGCACCCCTGAGTACAGATTAATGCTACCAACCCATTGGTCTACCACAGCCTGGGTAGAGAGAACAGTAGGCCCTCTCTCTAAAAGAGGGGTACACTGTACATGCCCCCTCGACCTTAGAGACAAGCTCTAGGGTCTCAATCCATGTACACAAGAAGACCGTCGGTGGGCATGCATGATTGTCATGTTCACTAAGTTAGAGATCAAGAACACCTACAGTACTTTCAAGTGACTTGCCAGGAGATTAACATAGGGCAGGGAAGCACGCTCTCCAAAGCCATGCAGAACACATGGACTCTGCTTTTTTGTATAGTAAACTTGTTTTTCAGCATTTTCACTGTGTGCTGTGTGCATTTTCCTTTTATCCTTCGTGATATTGCCAACTCACCGGTGCCTGTGCTTCTTGCTCATTGTCGGTCTCTCAGCTAAATTATGCACATCAGGCTCTAGAGGAGATTCCTCTGTGTGTTGCTGTGCAACTTTCTAGATATCTCACTCCCTGAAGTAGATTACTAGCTCTTGAGAAATCAGTTTGCTCACTTTCAGCCATCTCCTTTCCCTAATGAGACATTATTATTGCTTTGCTGACATCAACATTTTGTGCATTGATGCAGTCAAATGGAGTTCTGCTGTTGTGTGACTATGCCATTTCCTTCTGTAATACGAGTACTTCTTGTAATTGGCAGTATGAAATATGGTACCTGTCTATTTTCACTATTGCCTTGCTGTTTTTTCCGTCTATATCGAGCAATCAAGTATTTCTATAAATTTGGGATTTTCTTCTTTAGTGATAATTGTATACCCTGCATGTGGCTTCAGGCTATTTTTCTGCAGTTTTGAATTAAAGGAAGATGTTTCATTGACTTAAGCAAGTTTGTGGGCAGGGTTAAGTTTTGCACGAATAAGCACACAGGGGTGGGTGCTTGTTTGCATTTCAACAGAATGAAAGGAAACCAGACTTGTTCTTAGCGCTTAACCCAAATTGACCCCCCTCGAATCATATCAAATATAGTCTGATTGGAATCACTCCCGGCACATTCATTTGTCATGGACACTCAGAGCTCTGCTCTTAGAGAGTGAGGGGGTTGGACACATGGGGAGACATGTCCGCACAATTGCAAACGTTCGAAGAGCTGGTGGACACTTATGAGATACCACGGGGTTCATTTCTCTTGCATGCTCTACTTACGTGCCACTTTCCACGAATGATCGTGTAGAACCGCCACATCACATCTCGTGCAGACACTATTGACATATGGGGGGGCGGACAAGCAGTAATGGCCATATACACTTCTTTTAGACTAGACGATGGGCCAGCGTTGACGGCCTTGTGTGAATACTGGGAAACTGAGTTGACAACCACTATATCAGACAAACACTTGGCGCAATGTATCGGTCACCCAAAAAGGGTCTCAACCAACGCTAGGCTGAAATACACTCAATTTAACTACCTACACCATACATATCTCACACCCTACCTACTAGCACACATGCACCTAACATCTACTGACAGGTGTCCCAGATGCCAAGACCCGGGGGCCACATTCATACACATGGTATGGACATGCATAAGCATACAAAGGTACTGGAGCACAATAGGTGCTGTACTTACTGACGCAGCTGAAACCCAGGTGTCAGTACAACCCACTCATTTCTTACTGGACGCTACAAAGTGCTCATCATCGTGTAAAGCCCTGAATACGTTTCTAGACCTAGCTTTAGGCCTGGCCAAACGCAAAATGGCAATGACATGGAAAGCCCAGATGGGCCCCAGCGTGCATTTGTGGCTGCTAGATCTCCAGAGGGCACTGGTATCAGAACACAGGAACCAGTTGGCACAGATTTCATGGGCACTGGTGCCCCCGCGAAAGCCTACCCCCCTTTTGCTTCCCTCTTCTCTTCTCTGCTGCCCCCTCCAATGGCACACCCATGATGCACACCCATGATGGGTGGTACACCGCGCGTGACTATTCACATATTCACATATGCGATACCCACAGAAACGTTATACTGACAGGTACACTCTGTTCTGTACCCATATGTAGAGATCGTCTTATAGTTTGCCACCAGTTCTCCAGCCCTTTGCAGCCCATGATCTTCTGGGCACAACAAAGATTAGCGGTACTTGCAGCAGGAGCCGCCCGCAGGGGCCGCCGGTGTCACTCACAAGCACCCAGAGGCGCTTTAAAATCCACCCCAGGCTCCCGCAGCGTGGGATTCATGTGGGCATGCCCAGGCCGTTCCAGGGCGAAGCCTGGGCCAAGGGCAGGCCCGTCTGACCCTGTCAACAGCCGGACAAAGACGGGCCTGGCCACCAATCTTGGACTTCACAAAGGATCCTCTTATGGATACTGGTAAGGAGCATCAACGTCTTGACTGTGACTACCCGTGATTGTCTCACCTCATCCTTCCCTCTGTTCTTTGTTGGAAAATGGGTAAGAGGAAGGTACCACCCTCTGGGGGGAAGTCACACATAAATACGCCCATTACAAAGTATTTGAAATCAGCTGTGGGTATGATCGATAGTGAGATTGTCCTTGTGGGGAAACAGCTGGCAGCTACTAAAACTGCATTAGACGCCGCACTGAAGGAATCCGTATCAGAGGGCGGGCACGACTCCATGATATACATGTGTGAAGGGAATGAGAAGGCTCCAGAGGCTCTAGAGGTAGAGACAGAGGCAGAGCTGTCTAATAGTAATGTAACTAATAAGGATATAGTTCCAAAATTAGTTAATCGATGTATTTTAACATCTACATTGGAGATTTCAGCATTATGCAATAATACAGACCTAGTCTCTCCACCGCAAAGAAGGCGAAACAATTGCCCAAAATGAAAAATGGTCTTGGTTGTGAAGCCTAAAGTAAAGCAAACTGCAAAAAAAAGAGTGAAAAATGATGGAGTGGTAAAGGGTAGAGTAATTCAAGAGTTAATGTACAAGGGACACAAAACTTTGAAACATCAATTAAAAAATTACATTCTAAATTGGACAGCATCGGACGAAGAGTAATGTCAGAGATAAAAGTGATCTTGTGATTTGAAATCTTTAAGAAATATAGAGGGTATTTTTATATTCTCTGCTAAACTGGGAAATAAACCTGTAAGGGAAATCCTCGCCTTGTATAGAAGCAAGTGTGTGACGGGTGCTTGTTATGAGGCAGCCATATGGGGAGGGCAAACACCGCATCCTTACAAATTCAAGAAAATACATTTCTAAAAAGAGTGTTGGCAGTCCCAAATTCTACAGCCAATTATGTAGCACATAAAGGACTGCCTATATTGCATATAAATGACCTTATCAATATTGCTGGACTTATTTTTTGGCGAGGGATATCGGTGAAAGAAGAGACCAAACTCACTAAGGATTTAATAAAAGATTGCTTGGCCCTCGACCACAGTAGGAAAATCCCCTGGCTAGAACATATCCATAACTTATCGACTTATTTTAAGGTAACTTTTGATAAAGTGAGCCCTGTGCTTATTAAGGATATTAGTAAAAGTGATTTGAAGTTCAGATATACTACTGCCAGGGAATGTGACTGAGCGGATGATGCAAGACAAAAACAAAGTGTTATTACCTATCATGAAATCCTTTCTGTGGTGGGAATGCAAACCTATTTAACATTGGTAAGAAATACCCAGCACAGATTCTATCTAATAAGGTTAAGATTTGGTACACTACATTATATAACGACATTCTCAAATATGGAAAAATAGTCCTACCATTTACCTAAATGTCCGTGTAATGGAAAGACCCCCCCAGTCCACATTGTATTTTATCTTGTTCTGTTCTTTTTATAAAGATATCCGGAAAATTGTTTTAAAACCACTCTTTTTAACTAGTAGACTTTTCCATTATAAACACGCTTTTAACTATTTATGGCTTGGTAGTTCGGTCTGGACGGTTCCCATGAGGCACAGGGTCAACACTGATTTGCATATGGCTGGGTCTAAACTGGGGTGGCATGGTGAGCAAAAGAATGATTGATTTAACCCATTTCTCTTGGCTGTGGGTGAATGTATGATTTATTCAGCATTCAGTCCATTATTTGTTTTCGTAGCACTATTCACCCTAAGTGGGATGGGTATGCCCAGACGTGGGTCCCTTGCTCACTGTGCCACTGGATTCAAGCTAGCCTGGCTGATGAAGGGTAATACCCAGAAACTGGTCCCAGGATGCTTGTTTCCGGTCCAGGGAGGACCTGGCTTGGCAGTTCGGTCTGGACTGTTCCCATGAGGCTCAGGCTCAAGACTGATTTGCATATGGCTGGGTCTAAACTGGGGTGGCATGGTGAGCAAAAGAACAATGGATTTAACCCAGATCTCTTGATTGGGGGTGAATGTATCATTTATTCAGCATTCCGTCCATCATTTGTTTGCGTAGCACCTTTAACTATTTATGCAGCCTGGGTAATATAAAAACTGTGGATTTGGTTATTTATTTTATAGAAAGGGCGATCAAGGAAAGAAAGGATTTGTCACATCTTGATGCACTAATATATGAAAAACCTGATGACTGCATTTAGCAGTGCCATTAATATGATATGTAGATATAAATTAGTATTCTGTTCTTAGTATGTTTATAAAATAGTTTTAATACACAAGGATTTTGCACGAAATGCTTGCACATAGGTTAATTTGCACTGAGAACTATTGTAATATTGTATATTTACCAATGATATATTGTTTGCTATGAAATTGTGGTATTTTTCAATTTTTAAACAACTGGTAATTGTTTTTTATTGTGTATATTGTACTCCATGTTTAGTATGCTTTTATGGTTGTACTCTTTACACCGAATAAAGCTGACTTGACTTGACTAGTTTTGTTCCTTTATATATTATTTTACATTCATGCCCGCATGTGAATTTGTGTTGGAATTGCTTTGTGTTATGAAGAAGGACCTTTCTATGTCCTGACAATTTGTATATATGTTGTATGTAGAGGCACTTTAATATGAACATGTGTGGTGTCACAGAGTACATGATGGACCTTCCTTATCGGTGGCTGGAATTTTCCAGCCCAAGACATTCAAACTACCGTTATTGTATTCTCAATATTGAAATATGTTGTAATGCAGAAGCTAACAATAGTATGTTGCGGAAAATCTATAAAAATATATATTTTTTTAAATGTAGACTGATGAGCAACTGCTCCAAAGTGGAACATATCCAGAAGTTTCTCGTTGCGATACATTCCCCTACTTATCCCTCACTCAAAAGTTAGGGCTCATCATAAAAAGGTGCCCTTTGTTTAAAACAGCTTACTCTAGAAGATTCAGACTACCAGACATCAAAGCTCACTTCTACAAACAAACAATCATACCCTTCTGAAGTTGTTGTCAACCCCACTGTCAGGCTCGGGTCTCCTACCTCCGAATGGGCCTGATTACAACTTTGGAGGTGCAGCGCCGGGTCCGCAATGCCGTCACACTACCAAAGCCTTGGTAGGTCCACCTGCCAGATTAGGAGTTTCCTTCAGTCTGGCGGGCTTTTTATTTACATTTCCACAGTGGTGTCTCTAAAAATGGACACCACAATGGGAACTCCAAAAACTGTTTGTGAAGGGCATGGACTGTAAAGTCCATGTCGTAAAGGACCTGGGGTGCTTGCACAAAGGAGGACACATTTTGTGCCCCCCCTGCATGCATCACAGGGCGCATAGACACAAGGGGGTCCACTTTGTTTCCCCTCCACCAGGGTTTTCACGGAGAAGGAACTGCTATGAAAACCCTGGCAAAGAGGAAACTCCTAATTCCCTTGGAGGGACCGCAGCAGTCCCCCCAAGCATATTGATGCACCCTGACCGCCACAACACTGCCAGGGAACAGCGGTTCCATGGCAGCTGTGGTGGGGCAATGGCGGTCCAACTGCCCTAATTGTAATAGGGTGGTTAGAGACCCCTGTGTCCCCACGTGGCTGGCAGTCCGTGGTCCGCCAGACTCATAACTGGCCCCTTTGTAGCAGCAATTAACTACTCACCAGTGTCCTGCGGCCCATCTGACACTTTCGAAGTATGCCCTGCTTTCTTTTGACCACTGATATCATTAAAGAAAAGAAAGGAATCACACTGGAGTCATCTTCAAGCCAGCATCACCTAATGATACTGTGTGTGGTCTGCAAGGCCATAACTACCAATATGCACCGCTTACCATATCTTGTTTCTCTCATATTTACTCATTATAACTAGCTCAGAGAGTCCCATTCTAACATATGTAGGATGGTCAGGCTGTGAGGAAATCTTTCATTGCAGTAAAATTATAGTCAATAATTGCAGTATTAATTTTCCATACAGAATGATACCACTTGGCACACACCGACCGGGAATAGATAAAAATAAAAGCTTTCAAGTGAAAATGCATGCAGGATATGTAAAGTGCTATTATTTAAAAATGTTTAGCAGCACACTAGTATCATGTAATTTTAAAATTCACTTTTCTGCCTCAAAAAATCATCATCAACTAAAAAATATCATAACAATCCTTACAAACTTTACTGGCATAGTAATTTCTCCACTGACATTGAAGCTATATTTTTTATACACAAACACACCTTGACACCAGTAATTGCAATTGTACGTTTTCATCCAGTCATTGTTGCAAACAAAATAAATATATTTAGTGAATTCCTTCAGTTTTAAAATAAGATTACTGCATGCTTCAACATATATTTAATTTAATGATATAGACGTTTAGAACATACACTCTTCATACTGAAATCATACATCCTTGCTACAAAATCCATCTGTCTGCAAGGAAAGTATTTGTCCATAATACAAAATGAGGTAAAGCATCTCAATAAGGCATTTATCTACAATACTGCAACATGTAAAGCACATTAGTCTGAGTAATGTTTATAATGCCCCATTATGTGAGGAACTAGAGCCAGACGAATGTACCTACAATAGCTCTAAACCCAGACCCATTTACACAGTGCCCTATTAGTCAAGGAATTGTCTGCAGGCCAGGAGGTGTTTAGACAAAATACAACTTTTTTAATATCAGGATATACAAATATCATAAAAGAATATCATGATACAATAATATTGTGATGCAGAAATATTGTTGTCAAGAATATATAGTTTTTTTAGATAAGTAGTATCATTAAGAATATCATTGTTTTTAATATTGTTTTCAATAATATAGTTGTAAAGATATTGTTTTTGATTATTTTAATGTGCTTTAGTGCAATACTAATTGTATGTGTTATTGTTGGTATAATTGTTATAAATTATTTTCAATATAGTTTGTACTTTTAAATGATTTAGGGCTGGATTGCGATGATGGTGGGATGTGGACGCCATCACGTTTCCCGTATACCGACTACCACCACCTATGCGGTTCGACGGGCCGATTATGATCTGTGCGGTGACACCGCCACAACACTGCCTTCACTGTGGATACTTGTGCTCTGGCAGCGGCAGTGGGAGAAACAGAAACAGCACATGGAGGGGTTTCCGCCAAGCTTCTCGCCGGGCTAATCATGACCTGCATTTCCACCGACCTTTTTCTGTCGGGGACACTGCTATGTGTGATCGGCAAAAAGGCAGTAAATGAGGCCAAATATGGTGCCGAGGGTGATTGTGCCTTTGTGTACTGTCACTATTGAACTTGTATTATGCTGCAATGCCTTCGGGTCAGGTTCGCGCTATCCCACATTGGAAAAAAATACACCTCTGTGACTGCATTCACATTCTGGGGTGTGCATGTCCATTCAGTGAACCCACACAGCGGTGAAATGTACCGCTGTCATGTCACCGCCACCGTGAAACTGGCAGCCCCGCAGGAAAGTCCTAATATGGTGAGGGGCGAGGCCGGCTGCTTGACGGACTACTCAGTCCTGCCACTGCGGCAGTCTGTCGGTCTCACCGCCAAAATGATAATGGGGCCTTTAGATTTTTTTATGTAATTGCTATTTATAGTGTTGTAGCGAGTTGTAGAGTTTGTAGGGGATAGGGTGGGAAGATAATTAAGTCATATTTAATTATTAATTAATTAATAATTTCTAAGTAAGTATGAGATCAATATTAATTGTTATATTTATTTATTTTAGTTTCAATTAAGGTGTGGGTTGCTAGGTTTGTATTTGTATAGGCAGGGAAGGTAATCAAGTACTAAATAAATATAATTAGTTAATGATTTTTATTACTATTTTAATTGATGAATAATTATATTTGTTTTTGAATAATTAAATATTTTGGTAATATTTTAGCTGTGGGCTGCTGGGTTTCTAGGGGTATAAGGTGGGACGTTTATTAAGTAATAGTTAATTACCAATTAATTGACTGTTAACAAATTATCTAATTGATTATTAGTTACATAAATTATTTTATACTTATTTATTTTATTTATATTTCAGGTGTGGACTGCTATGTTTGTAGGGGTATAAGGTGGGAAGGTAAATAAGTAATAATTGAATAATAATTATTTTTTAATTAATAATTATTACATTGTTTATCAATTATGTGATTTTTAAATAAATCTATTTTGCATGTAAATTAATTCTGTTTATATTACGTTTTTTAAAATACATTATTAGGGTTATTCAAATATGTATTGTGTACTTTCCCAACTATTGTACAGACTGAAGTGGGAATAGTAAATGTAAGTCTTTCAAAGTCCCTGCTGAAGTACAGATTGGAGTGGGAATAGTAAGACTTACCTCTCTGAAGTCCAACACTTTCCCATCTCTTGTACAGACTGGGGTTGGAATAGTATAATTTAACATCTGTGAAGTCTAACGCTTTCCCTACTGTTGCACATACTGTAGAGGGAAGAGTAAATTTCACTTCTCTGCAGTCCAACGCTTTCTCTACTGTAGAACAAACTGTAGTGGGAATAGTGAATCTTACCTGTCCGAAGTCCAACGCTTTCCCTACTATACTATAGTAAATTTAATCCCTCTGAAGTCCAAATCTTTCCAGACTCTTATAGCATTCTTAGTAAATGGGCTTTTTGGTAGTGTAATATTGAAATTATTGTCTTGTATTTTAGATATTGTATATACATTTGTATAATGTATAAGTAATTGCATTAAATATCTTACACTATATATATAAACACAAAAACATATATGTGTTTTTGTGTGTTTATATAACTATATATTTATGTATAGTATTAAATATTAGCCAAATTTAGTTAATTTACATTATATTAAATGTATGTATAAAAATATTTACCATTCACTGCTTTAAACTTTATATTAAAACTCAATATGTTTGCATATTTTTTGACGATATTAGTGTAAATTATATATATTTTTATATATTTTTGTACATACCATTACAAGTATAGGGACGCAATATTTTGGTAAATTCAATTTTTTACATGATATTCGCGTAAAACTATATTGTTTACCTCGATATTCTGTCAGTGCTCTGGCTAGAATCCATATTGCCTCCCCATCAACACACCATCCCCAGGCCCGGAGGTCCATTGCCTTAGCATGTAAATCATCATAGGTAGGTCAGTAATTATAATGTCTCAATATGTAAAGCACAATAGTTACCAGAATACATCCTGACCCAATATTTGAGGTAATATCTCCTGGCATGGTCTGTATTTCCCCGCTTTTACCAAGATAGTGTATATTTCCTACTTTCTGCTCCTGGTAATGTTCTAAAGCTAATCATGAACCATCCAACTCCAAGCTGCTGCCTCATGGGCATCGATTCACCAAAAGTCAGCAGAAGTGACATCACATAATCTTTGACCTTAATGACATCACTGGTAGTGACTTCATGTGAACCCTGGCCCTGATTTTCTTCCTTGAAGACATGTCCCTAACATCACAACAATTGAGGATTTGCATTGGATAGCATCCCAAAGTGAGCAAAGTTATGCTATGCATATTAAGGGAGTGTTTCATGCAACCACCCAAGGTGTTGATGTAAATCCCTATTTGCAAACATTTGAAGACTGAAATTTTGTACCAAATTCTTACACGTTCTAGAGGCAAGTGTAATGAAAAGACTTTTTTTTATTTCTCTTTGTTTTTCCAACTTTGCATGTGTGCTGCATTTTACAGTGCACATACAAATAGTGACAAGCCTAAAGCATAGTTTTTGTACTGGAAAGCAACCCTTTCAGTATAAAACCTATGCTTCAGAGAGGATGGCCACCAAAACTGAGCCAGAAAAAATGCACTATATTTGATTAGATACAGTGCATTTTTTCTATCGCCCTTTGACGTAAGGCAGTACAGCAATGATGCCTTGCATCCAAGAATAGAAAGTCTGGTTCACAATCTCCCACAATAACGCTCATTGCTGTAGGAAAGTACCCTTTTTGGATGGTCACCCCCCTACACTATAATTGATAGACAGTCCATAGGATAACATTGGCTGACACCCGGGCAAACCCATGGTTGGCAACTTCATTGTGATACTACCTAAATATGTCATGTTTGGTTTTAAATAGCGTGCCTTCTCACCCCTGACATGAATCTCCTATCGAGGGTGATGAGGCAAGCACCCAGGTGTCTACCTAGAGGTTGCCACCTGGTTGCCCCAGCTTCTCTGTGCTCTGGCTGGCAAGCCTGCTTCCCCTCATTTGCTGCCACCAAGACAGGATTATGACCTCCTGCCAGACTGTATGACCACTCCCAGGAGTCAGGAACAAAGTCCTAGGCAAGAAGGTGGTCACACCTCCTTCCTACCAAGCAGGCTAGTGAAGTGGCATGTCAAGTTTTGAGCTTCAAAGGCTGCACAACCTCTGATGTGCATCAGTCCCAGAGGAGGAAAGAGCCCTACCTCTGCCCCAGACACATTTGTACCCAGACAGGAGATACATTAGTTAGTCAAGGGGATGTGCACCCCCAGAAGGCTAGCCACACCTCCAGTGTGAGCAGTCTGCGCTGTACGTTAAAATTAGATTTCTGCCATCTTTATGAGTGGCAGTATAGGGGTTCTAGATAGAATAGGTGACCTACTCCCTCCAGGTGTGGTCCCCTCAGAGGTGGATTAGCTGCAGGGACTAGCAGCCCATTGGCTATTTGCTCCCACACCTCTACCTCCTCTAAATCTAGGATTTAAGGGACACCTCTGACACTAGAACCTCAGTTCTGAAAAACCTGCATCAGAGGACAGAAGAAGTAACCTGTGTCAGTCACAACAGGAATTGCAAGAGAGGGATACCCTGCCCCTGCTGCAACACTCCTGAAACTACCTTATCGAGACTCGCCGGTCCGTGGGGAGGGGGACATAGAGGAATACCTAGCTTACCTCCCGATACCAGCCCTGACAGACGAAGACGCAGATTTCCTGGGAGCCAAAATCTCAGAACGTGAAATTCGGGTAGCTGCTAAGGCACTGGCGAGAGGGAAAACACCTGGCACAGATGGGCTCCCCAAGGAGTTCTATGCTGCAAATGCGGACAAATTGACCCCCCAGGCTGGTAGAGATGTACGCGGAGGCAAAGGAGAAGGGCCACTTGCCAGGCACGACCAGGAAAGCGGTGGTAATACCGATGTTGAAGCCGGACAAGTCTCCCTTGGAGTGTGAAGCATACAGGCCATTGTCGATCGTCAATCTCAATTTTAAGCTCCTTAGTAAAATACTGGCAACATGCCTGCTCCCCCACATTGCACCTTTGGTGCACCGAGACCAGGCAGGCTTTATCCCTCGCTGGAATACAACCCTAAACATCCGCAGATTATTGTCCATCATCGAACTAGGGATGACGGCGGAGCAGGGAGGGGCGGTGTTCGCCATTGACATGGAAAAGGCGTTTGATAGTCTTGAATGGGGGTTCTTGTATGCAGTACTAAACAAAATGGGCCTAGGGCTGGGATTCATACGTTGGGTGCAGCTATTGTATACTGACCCGGTGGCGAGGGCTCGCACTGGACACACAATATCGGCACAGTACCGGGTGGAGAAGGGAACACGCCAGGGGTGTCCACTCTCACCGCTGCTGTTCGCCTTGGTCGTCGAGCCATTAGCCTGCATAGCGAGATCTGGTGGAGCGTATTGGGGGATCCAGGTGTTGGCGATAGGGCACCAGATAGCGCTGTACGTGGATGACTTCCTTCTATTCCTCAATGATGCAGAGGATGATCTGCCGGGAGCAGAGGCTATGATGGAGCGTTTCGGCTCTTTGTCAGGGCTGAACTGGCAGAAGCCCAAACTATTCTCCTTAGTGAGAGATGCGAGGCCCCCCCTGCACTTGGGAAACCTGCGGTGGGAACCCCGCTGCTCCCACTATTTGGGAGTCCACATCTTTCACTCTATGGAGGATGTGAAGGAAGGTAATGTAGGGAGGGCGCTCCGCTCGCTTAAAGACACTATGGCTTTCTGGGGGAGACTTCCCCTCTCGGTGACGGGTCACATCTCACTACTTAAAATGGTGGCCCTTCCTCGGCTGCTTTACTTCTTTGTAACACTCCCGATTTGGATATCAGCGGTCTGGTTCCGAGAACTGGAGCCCTGCTTGTTGGCCTTCATATGGGGGGGCAGGGCGCAGAAGGGTGGCCCTTAATACGTTAAAGCGGCCCAGATTGGGAGAGGCATGGCGATGCCTGACATGGAAGCCTATTACGTAGCAGGACAACTGCAGAGTTTCACACAGTGGGTGGCGGGAAGCAGGGAACCGGAAAGGTAGGTGCCCCCTTTCGCTCCGGACAGGACCGCCGTGTTCCGAACCCTGCTAAGGACGGTCAAGCCCCAACAGATCTACAGCAATGAACACAGAGTGATAAATCGTTACAGGGGTAGATGCCTGCAGAAAACCAGAACAAGGCGCCCATATTCCCCAGAGATGGCTCTACCGCTGCTGGAAGCCCTTTCCCATGGAGGGCAGTGGTGGGGCCTGGACGATTGGGTTGATGCAGGAGTGACGAAGGCTGGGGATCTTTTCCAGGACAGGGAGCTTCTCTCCTTTGAGGACTTTAGTGCTGACTGGGACATACCACGGGGGCATTTCCTACTATAGGGAGCGATCCCGGGGTGATGAGACGACATTGGGGAGTGGGGACGAAGGAACCGCCGTGACACAACACATGCGAATACAAAAGCTTGGCGGGTGGAACCGTCAAGGCTGTGGCTTGCCTCAATAGAGCCATAGGGCGGAACTCCATACAACCGCTGGACAGCCTAAAACACAAATGGGGAGACGACATTGGCAGGCCCCTGACAAGGACTGGGACAATATTTTAGAACGAACTGCCAAAGTATCTTGAAACGCTCGGTTTAGCCTGATCAGCTTCTATATACTCCATCAAGCTTATCTAACTTCAGAACGTATTAACCGCTATTTTGGTGGCGTGGACGCTTGATGCCCGAGGTGCCATGCACAGGGGGCGACTTTTATGCATTTGGTGTGGAGCTGTGCCTCCTTTACGCACTACTGGCAGGAAGTGACACAGGTGACGGGGAGGGTAACGGAGACGGTGGTTCCCTGCACACCTGAGCATGTACTGCTCCATCTATTTCCACAGTCTGCCAAAACTAAAACCACAGCTAGGTTTCTGGACCTGGCATTTATTCTGGCGAAACGAGAACTAACCAGTAGCTGGAAGAAACCAAGGGGCCCTAACGTGCACAGGTGGAAACGCGAGCTGGTGAAATAGGCGGGTTGCGAGTAGGGGTGGGCGGAATTTGCAAAATTCACTTTCGCAAATTATCGCGAAAATGTTAAAAATCTCCGCAAACACGCGGAAATATCGCGAAGATGCGGAAGTTTTTTTCCCGCCCGTTCGCGGTATTTTCTGCATGGTCGCGGCTCGCCAACTTACCCATGTGGTAGCTCGCGGGCGCGGCCATCTTGTTTTCACTTGTCTCGCGGTGCATGATCGCGAGAAGAAAGACGTGATCGCGCGACCCATGACGTTACTGCGGGCGCGAACTGTCGCGAGACAGCGCAAATGGCTACCAACAATCCAACATCTCGTGGAGAACACGACCGGATCGGGAAAACATGTCGGCGAACGCGAGGATTCAGGTAAGGCGATCGCGCGCACGCGAGAATGTATTATTTTACAGCGCGAGCAAGAAACAAATTATCGCTAAGCTGCAGAATGCGGAAATTTTGACATTTTCGCGCTTTCCGCGGAATTCAAAAATGCCAAATTATCGCAATTTCCGCGAACGGAATGCACTTAGGAATGCACAGCGGGGAGTAGGCAAGCCAGAACGAGCCCAGGAATGGGAGGGTTTGATGGCGGACTTAACAAGATATGGCGGAGAATCGGAGGTCTCCATCCCAGAGAGACCCCCACAAGTAGAGAACCCCCAGGGTCAAGAGTAGGGCAGAACAACTCAGCAGAGTCAGAAGATTGGGAGCGTCTCACGGCATCGACACACACGGGAGAGAAAGGGGGTCGCGACGGAAGTTCCTGGCGCAACACCATCACTCACACCTTGAGCGCAAAAGAGTCTACTAACGGAGCTAAATAGTAGCCGAGGGGAGACAGCAGTGTAGGGAGGGAGGGGGTAGGGGGAATGTTTAGTTTATTGTTGGGGGAGAGGGGTGGGGGGAATTGCCTGTATATGTACTGTACTGATATTAGATGGCAACGAGACCATTATAGCCAACATTTACGACTGGGACCAATAAGGGGATCGACAAATATAATAGCTCGGTTATGTTTCTTTCTTCCTTTTTATGGCACATGGACACCCTGGAAGGGTAATGTTACATGACATGTAAAAGGCAATAACGTTTGTTTACAGAAAAATTAAATCGAGACTCCCAGGGCCCTAGGCTATTTCTCAGTTCGCCCAGACAGAGGGACCCTGTGGAAGCCTGAATCACCCTCAGACTCACCAGACTAGTGGTACTAGTCCCCTGCAAACTGTAGGTAAAACAATGCTCTGGATCAGAAGCATTGCTGGGCACAGGGCCCTCCTAGGGATATCCCAAATTCTCATGGTCTAATGAATTGCAGGAACTGTAGTGCTCCCTTCCATGAAGTTACAGCCATCTATGACGTTCCCCGGGATATCGAAGTTACTTCATGCACCACTTACTGATGCCAAGGTTTGTTAGTTATCAGTCCAGCAACCGACCCCTGCATTTGACACTGCACCTAGAGACCTAGAGGGGACTCCATCTGACGCCCACCTGACATCAGCAGTGACCTGGTTGTTTGCATATTTTTACCCCGCAGGACTGTTTCAGTGATAAAGCAGCTCTCCCACGACTCTCTGTCAGCACCGGGGCCAGCCAGAACAATTCTGCCCCCAGGCTCCACGGGCCAGGTAAAATTAAACTGACTGTTGTGGCATGGCCATGGTGCCCGCATCACCTTTAACCCCAAAGGGTACAATACAACTCGACCTGCAATTGACCAAATTTGCACTAGTGGTTTCCCGCAATATTAAATTTTCACTGTATTATTTTGCACTGATTTTTATTGCTTCAGAAATCTATAACTTGGTGTTGACGATCGCGAACGAGGAAAAAGTCTTGCCGGGATGTTGATTTTGCTCGCTCGTGGTCGCCAACTTGACGTTGAGGACCATGAGCGTGCAAAAAATGCCCGCTACGCTATGCTACACGTTTTTGCACTGTGCTATGTGCGATTCGCGTAGCGTGTAGTTGCACTCGCTACGCACACTCCGCGAGCGTAGCGTAGTTTTCCGCCCAGGGTTAAACACATGTTCCTCTAGTAAAGCCTGACTGCTCTTTGCCACACTACCAGGACTGAGTTAAGGATTTATTTGTGTGAATCCAAGGATCATACTTGGGTAATCATGCTACTATTATATGGTGAGGTTTAATCCCCACACCACATAATGCTCCATCTTTCCTCAAATGCCAGGCACTTTAATAAAACAAGGGTATAGTATTCTGGCAGACCATTAATGGTAAATGTGCAGAAGATAAAATTGAGGCAGAATACAATTTGACGTGTACTTAAAATATATATTCTCCAGATGCCTGAGAAGTTTGTTCATTCATGGTCACTGCCCCTGTTTAGTCCCTGTGATCTTTTAAAATAAGAGGATGTTACCTCTGTCTTAAGCAGTCTGTTGGTATCCAAGAGAATCTGTGCAAAGATTTTTCCATCATCTTGACTCAACTGATTCTTTACACCCCTATTTGAAATTACGCAATGCAATTTCCTTGGGGCCCAACCACCTCAAGCTCAGGGACCAGAGCGGGTGAACTACCTTCGAATCTCTACAGGTTCAAACACCTAATCATGATATGTTTTGCCAAAACAGTTACACTCTTTGCATTTATAACAATTACACTGAAATGGCACAACCCAGGAGCAAAGGATACAAGGATACATGACTGAATAAAGATTCCACATTAAGCTCCTGATTTAATATCAAAATAAAGCATGCAGTGTATTCTTTAATTCAGCAGTTATCAACAAGAAATCTATCAGTGCACATCACACATACGATGAATCAATTGTAGACATTGAAATGCGTGTCTTTCGATTTACAGTCCTACATTTTCTGTTGAAGTAACTTCCCTAAACTTTGATTTATCAGGTTCAACAAGCACTATTTTTTTCAAAACAAATACTCCCCATTTCAGATATTGAGTAAGAGAAAATGTCATCATTTCTTGCCTGAGCCCATAGAGTGGTTTATGTGTTCAGTTGTTCACCCAAAATGTATACATAGAAGAACAGTTTGAGATATTAAGGCATGCATGTTTGTTTTGGTGTTTATTTTCTTTTACTATGTGAGACTCCCTGATAAAGGAATAGTGAGTTAGTTCTACCAGAGATGCTGAAATCTAACCCTTTATTGTGGCAAGGAAAAGATTACATTTTAAGTGTTACAAATCACTGAACTCAAGAATAGCTATGAAACATCCGTCTCCACACAGACGCACGGTTGAGCCCAATGTCCTTCGCCAAAGGAAAAAAAACAGTCTCACTATCATGGCCACCAATTTGCATTCTCCCTAGAATTTATTTCTCGCATAATTTCCCAGAACTGAACAGAACACCATGGAAATGCATGAAGCCTTACCCTTTAGAGGGAGAGTCAGGAACCTTAGGGGCTAATTATGAGTCTGGCGGTCCACGGACCGCCAGAATCACAGGGTCGGGGCTGCAGATGTCTTCCGAATGCCCAATTACAACTAAGGCAGTCGAGCCGCCCTGGGCCAGCTGCTACTGCCAGGGATCAGAGTTTCCTGGTGGTGGCGCTGCGGTCTTGAGTCCGCAATATGCTTGGCAGGACTGTGACAGTCCCGCTGAGCATATTACGAGTTTCCTCTCCGACGCAGTTTTCATGGCTGTTCCACGGAACGGAAACAAAGGGCCCCCTGTTGCCTCTGGGCCTGGGGACATAGGCAAGAGGGAACATGTTATGCCACCTGTGTGCATGCACCCCAGTACCTGCACGGCATGGACTGCAGCAGTCCATGCTATGCAGGTACAGATTTTGACATTCCCATTGTGGGGCCTATTTAACAGGTGTTTCGTAGGTATTTTATAGGCACCGCCATTGCAACTCCAAAGAACTGCCCGCCAGACCAGGAGAAAACTCCTAATCTGATGGGTGGTTCAACCACGGGTTTGGCAGAGCAGGAACAGAACAGTCCCACTCTCGCAGCGTCAAACGTGTAATCAGGCCCCAAATGAGTAGGACACATAATTCATACCCATGTTTGGAAGATGCCGGAGATTTCAACTCTTTTCAGTGTTATCACAGAGCAAATTTAAAATATGGGATCAGGGCGTATTTACTGATGGTGTTTCTCACCTCTTATGAGAAAACACTCACTGCTTTGTTTTCTTGAGCATTAGCACTATCCAACAAATCACTGTTTTAAAATCCTATTCTTTGACTAACTCACTCTAATATTTCCTTATCTACTTATTTGTATAAGTAATATTGGAATCTGTGCACTGGGTACAGGCTAACAGTGAAATTCGTCTCTCTGGGCAGCAGACTCCAGCTCCTCACTCTAGTAGTTCAAAGACCCAAAACTCTTTATGCACCCTCTCTCCCAAATATAGGTAAGTGTTCTGTAGCAAAACAACTATCTCCCTGAGCAGTAAGGGTGCGTTTGTCTCATAAGTCCCCTTGGCACATCTTCCTCCGAGTTCTAGTCCAGTGGACCATTCTGTCTGCTAACTCGTCAGTCACCCAGGCTTGCCCTTATGAGAAAACCTTGCAAATGATAATAAAACTTTAACTTACATGTTTGAGCGAAGGCCTCTATAGCATGGATTGAACAGAAGGGAATGCTTTTTCTACAACACAAACAATAGCTCCATTTTACTGCACCCTGGGATTCACTTTACATACTGCAGACTGTCTGACTCCCAATTCGAAAATGAGACTGAGTAACACATGCACTGTTGTAGTATAGCCTTTTCGTTGCAATTTCACAGTGATTGTTTAACACATGAGGACTTTATATTTATGAAACCTCGACATATTTGTACCTCAATGAATATGCACTTCTAGTTGCCATGCATACTACTTAGCTTGTGATAGAATAAATACGATTATAAACTAGGTGAGAAGACAAAATCTTTCACTGTGTTTTGTTTTGCACATTTATACATGTAAGACTTTGTCCAGACCCCAAGTGAAAAACACAAGACCTCCATCTAGGCTGTCACTAATAGCGATAAACATATTAAACTAGCGTCCACATGCACATATTCTGGCCTACAGGAGCAGCAGAGCAGCAAACCCCCCAGACTGATACAGGTGCATCCTCAGCATAACCCAGCGAGGCAACCAGCGGGTCTGTTTCAATATTTACTTCTGTGATTTTACTGAGGTCAACAAAGGTCAGACCCCTAGCACTCTTGTACACCTGGGCATTTCTAGGAGACATTAGTTAAGTCAGCTATTCTTTCAAGACATCTAGGACACTCGGGGTTTTCCCTGAGACTCTACTGAAATAGCCTGGCTGGGGTGTAATGGAACCTTTGAATATATGTTTGAATTGTATCAGCCTGTCCCTGCTGTTTAAGTTAATGTTCTGAACGGCAGAGCAGCAAAACTGCAATTGGGCATCAGTGATATTCTATTGTACATCTGATTGCCATCCTTGGGGACATTTAATATCCAGTGAAATCTCCAAATTTCGATCCAGGGCATACAATATGGAGATGACATGTTTGAGACTTGCATTTTTTTTTAACAGTTCTTTTTATTTGTATATGTTGTGCAATACAATTACGCATAGTACACAACGCAACCTAAAAATGTTTTCCCACACACATAAGCTCTGGTACTTGGAGGCAAACCTTGTTTTTTTCCCACTTGTTCCGTTTCCAAGTCTATTAATAATTTGTACTTCAATTACTCGCCAATACGACCACAACCTCACCCATTTTGTAATTAAACATATTCCCAGCTACTACAGTCCTCTGTATTTAACCCATACTCCCCATACTTTATCCCATTTTCGGGGACAGCCTCGGCTCTGGTAGATTACCTTCTCCTCGAAACAGCACCAATCAGGATCCTGCTTCCACTCTCTCACTGTTGGCGGCTGCGGCTTCCCCCATGCTCTGGCTATATTTCGTTTTGCAACCATATCTCACAGCATTAACCATATTTTGTCATACATAGGCCAGTGATCTTCCTTGTGACACTTAATATGTGCCAACAGGCTTCCGTTGGGACATTTTGTCCTATAACCTTAGTCATTGTTGCTACAATTGTGGTCCAGTATCGATGTACCTCAGGGCAGCCCCATATTGTGTGAAAAAAGGTGCCTGCTTCCCCACAGCCTCTCGCACATATATTTGAATCACATTGCCTATTGTGTAGAGTTTGGATCTTGTTGTATAGGATCTGTGCATGATTCTAATTTGAACCAATCTGAAGCGTGCCCTTACAGCTACTTCTCTAGGACTTTGTGTGACTTTCAGCCACTCTTCCTCTTCCAACATCTCCATGTTAGACTCCAACCATTCCCTAAGGGTCAGTAATGGATCCGGGGCATTGTTTATAATGTTTTTTTAAATAAGTTACATTGCCTTATCTGGTATTGGATCAGCTAGTATTCTATCTTCTAGTGGGGCTATCTCTGGTATTTGGTCTCCTATGTGTACGTGTGATCTTAGGGCGTGTGCCAGTTGTATGTAGTTACATTTTTCAGAATTCGACATCTGATACTCTGCTTGTAATTCCTCAAAGTCAATTATTTTGCCCCTTTTCCAGATGTCACCCAGGTATTCAATGCGCATTAGGGCCCAGGTGCAAAACCCCTGTAGATCCCTTACTTCTGTCAACAAGTCGCTCTCCCATAGGGGAGTGTGCTCTGTCAATTTCCCCTCCCAGCTCCCTGCATAGTCTTACTGTTGTTTGCGTGTGGATCTGGAGCTTGTTGATCTCTTTTTTGGTGTATAAGGCATTCAGGTATCCACCTCTACCCATCGCCCAGTGGTCTACCCGGTAGGACGGTTCTTCTCTCCCTGCGAATACCCAGTAATTAACTGTCACCAGCTGCGCAGCCCAGTAATATTTACTGATATCCTGGACCACCAGTCCACCATCGTATGGTCCTCTCTGGAACATGTTTAGTGCTACCTTTAGATTACCGCCATCCCATCGTAGTAGCCGTATCTCAGAATCAATATTGCGAAAATAATCCATTGATACAGTGTCAGGGGTGTTCTGTAAGACATATAGAAGGCATGGCAGCACAATCATTTTAGAAATCGTGGCCCTTCCCATCAGTGACAGTGGTAATTTGCGCCAGTGCGCCACATTATTTCGAAGTCGTTCCAGCTGGGGAGCTAGGTTCAGATCTCTGAACTCCTGCTCCATTTGTGTGATCATTATTCCCAGATATTTAAAGTTAGATTTAATTCATAACTGTTTTGCTAAGGTTGTCAACACAGGCACTTCGACAGTTAGTGCAAATACGAGCGACTTGCCCCAATTTATTAGATATCCTGAGTAGCTGCCAAATAACTGAAATATGTGGAGTGCTTGGTGGAAAGTGGAGCGTGGCAGGGTGAGGTACATGTGGACGTCATCCCTATAAAGCGAGATTCTTGCCTCCCATTCTCCCCCGATTGGGATTCCTTTTATCAATGGGTCAGCCCTAACCCATGCTGCCAAGGGCTCCAGTGCAAGAGCAAACAACATGGGCGAGAGCAGGCACCCCTGTCTCATGCCCTTGTAGAGTCCTACCTTCCTAGACACAGCTCTGTTAACCCATACCCAGGCTAGGGAATATGTGTATAGTAGTTGTATCCATGCATGAAACTTAGGGCCGGACTCCAAGTTGTTCAAGCACCACAAATAGGTTGTGCCATTCTATGGTGCCAAACGCCATGCGGGCGTCGAGTGACAACAACACGGTATCCTCCACGCGTTGGTTTTTGACCGCCTGTTGTACGCTATATAGGTGCCGAAGGTTTAATCTTGTGCTCCTCTTGGGCATAAAAGCCCAATTGGTCTGGGTGTACCAATCCAGATATTACTTTGGTAAGCCTAGTTGCAATGATCTTGTCCAGGACCTTCACTTCTACATTAAGTAGAGAGATTGGCCTATAAGAGGCACAATTCTCCAGAGGCTTGCCTTGTTTGGGAATAACCACGATTGTCGCAGTCTTCTGGTCTTCTGGTAGACTACCTATTTCTAACGACTCCTTGAACATGCATAGCCTATGTGGCACCACCAAACTGGCCACCCCATTATATAGTTCTATCAGTATACCATTCGGTCCTGCTGCCTTGCCTGATTGCAGCGCACCTATGGCCCAACAAACCTCCTACTCCGCGATGTCCATTTCTAGGTCTTCCCGGTCTCCCTGCATGAGGGCAGGGAGGCGCATATCGGCTAAAAGCTCCACACAATCCGCCTTAGTACGATTCATCGTGGGCATATATAGTTGCTTATAGTAGGCTGCTCCACACAATCCGCCTTAGTACGATTCATTGTGGGCATATATAGTTGCTTATAGTAGGCTGCAAAGGCCTCCAGTGGTATTGTGTTATTAACCCTCAATACCCAGCTCCTCTCTCTATCCCTCTTTTCAAGCCATGATAATAGTTTGGTAGCCTTATCTCCTACTTCGTATATTCTCTGCTTGGTTGTCCTCGCATAGTCCCTTTCTTTCTCTTTCACAATATCCCGTAGTTCTTTAGCTTCAGTGTGTGAGCCAGTCTTGGGTCTGGTTCTGTCATGATTGCTAGTTGCTTTTCTAATTGCGCTGGTTCCCCCTCAAGGGCTTCATGCTGCAATTTCTTTTTTTTCCATTCTCCTTCTGCCAATGCCTGTGTTTGTCCCTGTATTACTGTTTTATAAGCCTCCTAGATCACTACCGTTGAATCTACTGAGCCCTGGTTGTCTTGGAAGTAATGGACCATCTCTTCATCTATCTTTTTGTTTATCTGCTTGTTTTTAAGGAGCCAGGGGTCAATGCGGGGAGGCAGGACGCTTGTTTTTCTAGGGCCCATTAATCTCACTTTTGCTAGTGAGTGATCAGATAGTCCCCTTGCCTTATTTAAAGCTCCACGAAAATACCCCCAACATTACTGATTTTGTCAGGAAATAACCAACCGCGAGCATCCCCAGTGCGAGGCTGAGTAAAACGTGTATCGCCTGGTCTGTGGGTGTTTTCGCGCCAGGGATCCGTCAGTCCCATTACCTCCACAAATGTCTTTAGGGTGTCAGTCCCTGCTACCCCCTTCAAGTGTGATATTTTGTCCAATTCGGGGTCCATTACGGCGTTTAAATCACCGCCCAACACTAGCACCCCATCGGGCAGCTGCAGTAGCAATGAGCTAAGCTCAGGCAGTGTTGTCCAGTGCATTTTTTGAGGTATGTATACTGAGCTGAAATTAATGACTCAGCCCTCCCATACGCCGGAGAGTGCAACATATCTGCCTACTTTGTCCTGCCATGTTCGCTGAAGCACTAATGGCAAATTCTTTTTGATCAGAAACCCCACACCCCAAGACCCTGACATGAACCCAGCATGGGCCTGAAGCTTATAGCCTAATCTTTCCATTGCTTTGCATGTGTTGCCCATCAAATGTGTCTTTTGTAACATGACTATATCTAGTGCATTTCTGTGAATATATTGCAGCACCATGGTACCATGGTACCCTTAATTTTGTTACCTAGGCCATTGACATTCCAGGTCATAATCAAAAGCTCCCGCCTAACTGGTTTGTGTGCCATCATTGGTGCTTGGCCTTGCCTGTCAAGTGAGGTCATTGTCGTCTTTGTCATTATTCAGTTTCCTGCCCTGTGTAGAATCAGACCTCTCAGGTGGAAGTATACATGGTCTGTGCACTACTTCGGTATCCTCACCCCTTTCCCTGTTGCGTTTTGTGAATATGCATTGAGTACAGTGTAATATCAACATAGAATTTAAAAACCCAACCAGAAAAACTCCCCCTTCCTGCTACCCTGCACTGTGGGCTATAAACTACCCACCCCCCAATTTGCAGAGCGCCTGTCGCTCCATACCTGAACTGTTGAACAGGTGCTAGCCTATGCTACCCTGCCATAGGTGACCCACCTCCCCTACATTCAAGGTACTTTGCATCTTATTCTGGGATGCTTGGTGCATATGTCCCATTCGAATGTTCTGCATGATGCATGTTGCAGTAGGAGTCTGTGCTGAGCGCTGTTTTGATACTTCTGCACTTTCATTCATTTTTCCTGCGCACCCACGGGGTATTGGAGCTGAGCTTGCGCTGTTACTGAGTCCTTCTTGGCTATTCTCGCTTAGCATATCCCACGGAATTATCTTAGTTGTTAAGTTGATCTTGTATCCCTGTGTGCTGGGTGGACCCCTCCGAGTTCAATCTTCCGACACATTCGCACCCTCTATTGCCATATCTGCCATTCTTATGTCGCGGTCCACCTGCTACTCGCCATCCGTCCACCCCCCCCCTCGCCTCTTTCGGTGTGACAAACCTCCAGACTGTACCTTTTGCCACCACTCTGATGGTGGACCGGAATAGCATTGAGTAAATGATATCGTTTGCTCTAAGTGCTTTTACGTCCTCAATGAATGTTCTCCTCACCTGTTGCACTTTCATGGTGAAATCTGGATAGAATGAATTGTGGCATTGTCTATCTTAATTGACAGTGACTTTTGGGCAGCTTGAAGGATTGCAGCCCGTCCCGGTAGTTGAAAATACGGGCAGTAATTGGGTCTGGCAGTGCTCCTGACTTTGGTTGTGTGCTGGGATTCTGTCTGCCCTTTCCACTGAAAAATATCTGGACAGCCCATGAGGCTGGTGCAATTTCAGTACCAAGTCCTGTACATAAAGGTCTACCGCAGGTCCCTCCGTTCTTTCTGGTACCTCTATGATGCGGACATTGTTGCGACAAGATCGACCTTCCTGGACTTCCAACTTTGTCTCTATGACTTTTGTTGCCTGTGTGAGTTTCTTCACTCATTGTTGCAGCGTTTTTGTGTCCATCGTGAGGGTGCTCGTCACATTTTCAATTTCTTTGACCCTTGAGCCCATGTTTCTCAGGTCTGCCCTTATGAGTGACACTTCGGTCGTCACTGTGCCCGCTAGGTCTGTCTTCACCCCATGTCTTGTTGTCATGATGTCTTGTAGGGTCAGCCCCGTTGTTTCCGCACAGGCATCGTCTGAGTTGCTTGGTGCCACCTGTTCAGCATTTGCGTGGTCTTTAGGTAGGGCATATATATCCAGCTTAGTTTGCTGTGTTGAACGGGGGCCCCTTCCACCCGTTATGGGTCTAGAGTCTTGCTGTCTGTTGTCAGATTAAATGCCGCCATTATGTGATTGTAAAAGGGGGGATGGAAGAGAGGGAAGGAGACAGGAGGCTCTGGGCCGAAGACCGCGAAGGGGTTCCCAGCAGTACTCACCGCCACCTTCACCAAGGCACTTCCAGCACTGGTCGGCCTGTCGGTTTTCCCACTGACTGCCCCTCTCAAGCCCCCCTGTGTTCCTGTTGCACTGTTTATATAGGATTAGTCTGGGCTGATCATGCCCCTTACCAGCTAATGAATCTGAGCATCAATTACCCTCTTATCTGGAAGTGATGCCCCAATGGGTCTTATCAAAGTTTTGATGTGAATTCGGTCCACCTTTGTCCCACCGTCTGTTGGGTCCTTTGGTAGTCTGATCCCAGCCACTGGTTTCAGGTGTGCTTTGAGGCTTAATAATTTAGAAGTGAGTTATCCATGATGCGGTGTCCCTCCTGCTGCTTTCCTCCTGGCCACTGCGGACTTCCTCATGGCCCCTTAATCCCTGAGGTCTCGGTAGCCGCGATTCCTCCGTGGGGTAACGGGGAAGTGGGTTGTCCTGCCCTGCTCTCTTCTCTGCCACGCTTTCTGCATATTGATCTGCCCTTCAATGCGGTGCCAGTGCGCTGAGACAACACAGCCACCCCGGTCAGCACCTGCAGCCAGTCAGGTCTCGCTCGCCCAAAATTTAGCCCGCTGCTTCAGGGCCAAATGGCGCGGCACCGGGTGGTCTAAAAGTCGGGCCTTCTTTGCTCAGTCACCTCCGGCTCTCAGGTGGTACCCCTTTGTGGCACCCCTGGACGGCCCAGCATACCTGGTGGGGCAAGCTTCGAAATTGTGGCTCTTCTGGCCTGCCTATGCACTGTTCACCATTTCCGTAGACATCGCTCTCAAATTTCGGCGGGGCCATGATCAAGTCCACCGCCAATTGTTTTCTCCTGGCATCTGCACTCGTCAACTGATATCTGATCTCCCCGGATTTCCAAGGCACCACTCCAGTCGCGATTCAGCTGATGCTGACCCACTGGGCCCCCCCTCCTTGTAGGCCATGGCCAAATCCCGCAAGGCCTATGCCGTCGACACTGGTTTGCTGTTTTGCACATTTGTTTTTCCAGCCTTCGGTGCAGGTGGCGTTCCGACCTCTTTGTCGTGCTTTTCAGCCTGAATGTACCGGATTTATGCAGGATAGATGGGGGTTGGTGTGGTTGGCTCGGCGGAGCTCTGCTAGCTTGTGGCCATTTTCGATCGTGGCAAGCCACGCCCCCGAGAGATTTGCATTTTGAATCAGATTAGTCAGCAATGTAAAAGGGTGAGGCTCTCAAAGGGGGCTGCTAATGTTCTCTTAAAGGGTGCTGCACATTTGATAGTAAAGAAATGTCTTGAGTGCAGTTAGATCTAAATACTACTCTCATAGCTGGTCTGGTGTCCTTAATTTGTTGTCACAAAATAAGTCACCCATGACTACTATCTGTATTCTTTCCTGCTGCTCACCAACTCCTCTCTCGAGACACACCAGGAACCAGGCACACCAGTTCACTCACATGCCTGAAGTATACATTCCCCTTGCCCTTGTCTAATCAACCATTTCCATGCATGCACTGTGGAACCAATTAGACCTACAGACACATTTTCTAGCTGGGGAATTAAATTGTGCAGCTTCAATAGACAAAGGTGTGTTAGCACCTCTTTCAATACACTGACGTTGCAGTGCTGTGTATCCAGTAATATGTAGGGTGGTCTTCCCCCAAACATTTGCTTTCACCCTGTTATATTTATTAATTTGTTTCTGTTGGCCTTAGGACTTGCACTTTGCCTCTGGTAATCAGTGCAAAAGTGCTTTTGCTCACTCCCTAAGACATGGAAAAAAAGGATCACACCTGATTGTCATATTTAATTTACTTAAAAGTCCCTAGTAAAGTGGTATACCTCATATATTTCCAGGGCCTGTATGTTAAATGCTACTAGTGGGCATGCAGCACCTATGGTGCCCCCTACTTAAGTAGCCCTTTAAAACATGTCTCAGGCCTGCCATTGCAGTCTGACAGCAGTTTTAAACTGCCAATTCGACTTGGCAAAATAACACCTTTTTCAAGCCTTAAACTCCCCTTTTAATTTGTATAATTCACCCTTAATATATGCCCATAAGGCAGGGTACATTGTTATAAAAACGTTGAACATGTACGTTTAAGTTTTACATGTCCTGGTAAAAATGCACAAATTTTTTTTTTTGCTACTGTGAGGTAGACTTCTTCCATGGGATAACATTAGATTACTTCATTACTTTTAATATGTGATAACGTTTGATTGGGAGCAGGTAGGAAAGTCATGTTTAGTATCTGAGGAAATGTAATTGTAAATGTTCTTCAATGGTAAAGTCGTATTTTCGGTCATAATTCTGAAAGTGGCACTTCTAGAAAGTTGGCATTTTCCTGTCCTATCCATCTATGCACAGCCCCACTTACACATCAGTAGGCAAGACCCTGCTCACACACCAAAAACTTCACACTAGCCTTTTGTGCCATCAGCCAGGCTGGAACCAGGTCAGGAAAGTGGGAAATAGAAGCCTCCAGAACATTATCCCACTTCAATGAAGGCACTAGGTATAAACAGACCCACTCTTCAGTTCAGTTTATAGACCTACTAAAGGCTTTTAAAGGACTTCCTGCTGCTGTGGCCTGCTGTGTACTTCAGAAGACTGCTTTCCTGCACCAGGAGGGACTGCTCTGCTGCCTGAAACCTGCATTGCACCCCCAAAGGTTTGCCCTGCTGTCTGAGTCCTGCACTTCATCTTGAATCCAGGACTTCCAGAGTGACTCGAAGGGCTACTTGGCTGGCCTCCTGATCAGAGCCTCAGTGACAGAAAAGGCGCCAACTATCTTGAACCCATACCTGGACCCACCTGAGTAACTCCTGGCCCTCCAATTGGTGCCTCTCCAGTCCTGAAACCTTGGAAGTGGGAATAATAGCGCTCTACCAACCCAGCAGTGGTCCCCATCAGAACTGATGCAGCACGATGCAACCCGATGCAACCCCCCTCGCAGCTCTTCATCGGAATTGACAAAGCACAAAGCAACTCATGACAGACCTCTCATCGCAGTCTTTGCAGCTCCTCATCAGTACTGATGCAGTGCGAAGCAAATCTCTGTGTGACACAACACCCTGCATCAAGGGCTTCAGGTATCCAGCCCCCTCTTCATCACGGTCAGCCTGAACTTGTGACTTTGTCTCGGTCCGGTGTGACCAGATAACCACAGTTGGTGCTTTGTGCTTTAAAGTACTATTTTTACATAATCCTTTCAAACAACCACAAACCCTGTATGGGTGAAGCACAAAAATCACTAAATTAAGCTGTGCTTATCCCTCCGGCAGCTTAGCACAAAAGCATTTGGAGTTAACTTAGAGGCAATGTGTAAAGAATGTATGAAGCACTCAAACAGTAGCAAAGTGAAAAAAACAGTAAATTAGAAAAATAGAGTAAATTTTATTAATTAAAATTATATTAGACTGACAAAAATCTAATTGTTTGACCAGAAGATATTCAATTTCAAAGCATTAGGTAAAAGTAGCACCAAAACATTTAAAGAGCCAACTGGGGTCATCTGGTCATGCAGGACCAGACACAAGATCAGGCTCAGTGCAATAGAGCATGGGCTAGGTACAGGTCTGAGTTTGGCCTGCTGGGCAATGTACCTGGTTGTACTTGAATTGAGATGAAAAGTTCTGCATCATTAAGTTTCATCGGTTCAGATGGGGTCCCCGATCAGGAGCTGTGAGGCGCTGTATCAACTTCCATTAGGTAGCAAAGCAGCAGGGTAGTCCTTCTTTCAGCGGGGCAAGAGGGCTGTCCTGTCAGCACAAGGGCAGCAGAGCAGTCTTTATTCTGAGTATTTCACAGATACAGAAGTGATCTGAAAAGTTGATCTGAGTGTCCAATATTTATACCTGGTGCCAGATTTAAAGTGGGAGAAACTTTTAGACTTCACCCCATAGCTGGCCCTGAAATTTCCTTCCTTCCTTCCCCATCCCTGGCTCTGAAGGGTCTGGGGTGGCAAAAGACTTAGGGGCTCATTACAATGGCAGAGGGACCGCCACTGCCAGCCGTGGGGTGGTGAGCCATCCGCCATCTGACAGCAATTTCCCCCGCTAGATTATGATGGCAGGGGGGAATCCTCAGGGAAGCATGGCGGACGTGAAGACCGCCCACCACGGTTCCACAAGGCGGTCCTTTTCCGCCCGCCTTTGCAGGACCAAAACATAGGGCGACATTGCAGCGGTACCCTGCCGTAGGGATTACGATATCCCTTTCCGCCTGCCTTTTTTGCGACGGTCATCCCACCATGAAAAGACAGGAGGAAACAGATTTGTTGGGGGGAGGTAGCTGTGCACTGGGGGAGTACCCATTTTACCCCACTATATTTTATGCACCAAGCAGCAGGCACCGTGTGGTGCCAGTCACGTAGTGCAGTGAAATACAAAACATGCATTTTTAACATTGCGGCAGGTGCTGCAGTTAGCAGCACCCGCCGCAATGTTAAAATGTAAAATGCGACCGCCATGGGGGCAGTCGCATCCTAATTTGGTACTGGGGTCACCGAATGTATTGATGATGGTCCGGATTAACCACAGGATAACGGACGGACTCCAGTCCGTCCGCCATTCTAATGAGCCCCTTAGTGTGAAGCCCTTTGTGTGTGTGCAGAGGCAGCCCCTTTGAAGTGCAGGTGTAGCATGTGACAGTTCCTTGCCTCCCATGTTGACAAAATGGCCCATAGTTACAATGCCTAGTACCCTTTTGTATCACTGTTGGGGAAGAATTCACAAGGCAAACTGCCATCTATACCTAGTTATGTGACACAGGATACAGACTGCAGGCACTAAATGGTTAGGACAAGAAAATATCAACTTTCTGAAAGTGCATTTTCAGAATTGTGATTTTAAATCTGACTTTACCATTAAAGATGGTTTTAAATTATAATTCATTTGAGACCAAACTTGGCATTCTTACCTGTTCCCAATGAAATGTATTAATTATTAAATGCATTAAGGTGACCCAATGTTATCCTGTGGAAGAGGCGGGCATTGTAGTAGCAAAAAAATGTATTTAAGTGTTTTTAACTACCAGGGCATGTAACACTTAAAGGTGCGTGTCCAACTTGTTAAATACACTGCACCCTGCCATAAGGGCTGTTTAGGGCCTACCTTAGGGGTGAGATGTATATTTAAAAGGAAGATTGAGACCTGGCAAAAGAGATATTTAGCCAGGTCGAAATGACAGTTTAAAGCTGCCCACTGGATGCAATGGCAGGCCTAAGAAGTTTAAAAAGGAAACTTAAGTAGGTGGCACAATGAATGCTGCAGACTCACTAGTAGCATTTAATTTACAAGCCCTGGGTACATTTAGTACCACTTTAGTACAAGTTAATATTAGATGCTCCAACATTCTGTGATATTAGGCAGCAAAGCACAAGGCCATGGAGCAATGACCCCTTACAATGCTTCATAGGAAAATATGAGTAACAACTGAATGGTGGCAGCTGACCTTTGTTGTATGGCACATATATTTTTACTGGTAGCATTTACATGAATGAGGGCTACAATTTCCACTTTGGAGTAGCTTCAGGGGGTGTTTGGAGTGGTATACCCCCATAATAAATGTATTTAGTAAATAGTTGGGTACAGGAGCTTTCAGACGGGTATGGTATGGTGTCACCTGGTATCTTTAAATGCTCACTCTGACAAAAACACACACACACGCACACACACACACTCTCTTCTCTATTTTGAAGGTATTAAAACATGGTTATTTTACAAAGCACTGTGTTTAATTACCCCTCACAATTTGCACCTCTTCCCTTTCCACTGGCCCTTAAGCCCCGCTCATGCACTACTTCTCATATAATGATTTACATGATATGCCAGTGTGATTGACAGAAAATCGGAAACTGACCGCCCCCCAAGTCTGACCAAGCTACTCCCTTGGGTGTAACTGATTTGAACTTGCACATGAGGCCATAAGGGGAAAGCTTGGAAAGTTTCATTTCTGTCTTTGAGTGGAACTTGCATCATACTCCACATCTCCAATCACACATTACTTTTCTAAAGCATTGATATGCGCAGAGTGACGACATTAAAAAAGAAAAGAGGAAACCAAGGCGGGAAGTTAAAAAGCATATAAAACCTATCGGCACTGGTGTGCTTGACAGCCCCAAAAGAAACACATCAGCAGCTATGGGTGGGGACATCTACAGTTGGCGAGAAGAGGATTTTGAATGTGATAGTTTAATTTTTAAGTGAGATTAACAGCTTCCCTGCCACTAACACACATTGCCCTAGTCACTTTTGGGTTCAGTGGAATTGAGCTGCTGCTGTAAGATTTGCGAAGAGATATATCTGAAATCATTTTGCAGTTTGTGCAAATAATGGCGACCCACTCAAGGAAAACAACATTAATTTCCTATGATCGCACAGCTGTTTGTCATGCAACAGAGAAAATGCTGAATGTATGACCTTTTGTTTACAATAACGAGATGTGAAGGAAGCCTTACTGGGTAGAAAAGATACTAAAATATGAGGTGTCGATTAGGAGAAGACAGAGGTTGTGAGATGGCTAATCGATGATTTGAAGGATGCACGGCTGTTCTTTGTACTCAGTGAAGTGCTGATAAAAAGGTTGGTAGTCAACAACGTTTTCAGGAAAACTTTAATTGAAGATATGTCTGGGCAGTTAATCTTGGCTGCAGCTTTTTTGAAGTGTCATTTGGTTTACAAGTGTCCAGGCATTTTGCTTGGCTGTATTTGTAATTAAGTGGTGATAAATGCATCAACCAATATTCTTTTGTTGACCTTTCAGTCTTTCTCTTCGTGCTGCATTTCTTTTTTTTAGTTAAATAATTTTTATTGGTATAATAAGAAAGTACCAGAATGACATTTAGCATAAGGTGGAGACATAGCATAATAAAGACATATTGTTAAAATATGTTACAATAATAGAGATGATACTATCATGGTGGAGAAAAGACATTAAAAAGAAACAACTGTATGCAATAAAATGAGTAAAAAGAAATAAAAGTACACATCAAATCAAATAATAGTATATTTATAATTTTTTTAAAAGAGAGGAAAGAGGGGAAAAGAAAGGGATAGAAGAGGAGGAGGGGGGGGGGGAAGAGATAGTAGGAGAGTGATTAGTGTAGAGACAGGTGTGAAGACAAGAAAGAAGTAAAGGAAAGCCAAAATAAATCAGATTTGATTTTCTGAGATAATGTTGACACTGAAACAGTAGAAATTCTATGTTAAACACAGATAAGATTCCACAATGTTAACGTACATACTTTAGAATTATGTTTCCACCAAGTTAAAATACCTTTGAATACAAGAACAATAAAAAGATCAAACAATTTCAACTTTGAAGAGGTGTCATAAAAATCATCAGACTTGGATCCAAGAAAAACATTTTGAATTGATAATAGAATGCAACATTGAAATATCTTAGAGGATTTAGACCAAATGGATTTCCAGAATTTTAAAAACATTAGGACAATAATATATTAAATTGAGTAGTGTGCCATCAGAGGAAAGACAAGCCCAGCAAAGGGGAGAAAAAGAGGGAGTAATCTTATGGATGAAGATGGGTGTACAAACCACTCAATTATATAAGAAAAATAGGCATTGAGTGGTGTTGGATGCTCTGGAGGTGGTAAAAGTTTTGTGCCATAATTCATTCTATCTTTGAGTTGAGAGGGATATCTAGAGGTCTTGTTCCCAGGCTATTTCGAATAAGGATTTTGGTCTGTCAGATATAGGAGTAGATTAAAGTTTATATATAAAAGAAGCTCTGGGGTTAGAGTCAGAGGAGATATTGTACAAAGGAGTCAGGGGAGTAAATGGAGTAAAGTCATCACGAAAATCTTCGGATAGGAAGAATTATTGAAGTTCCTGTGATAATTGTGAGTACTGGGATAGGCAGGATGAGGGTAGGTTATAATGTTCTTATAATGTAGTAAAGGGTATGACAGAGTTATGGGATACTAGTTGGTGAACATATGAAATATCCTTCTCTTTCCAATATTTGAAATAGAATGATTCATGTCGAAATTTAATGAATTTATGGTACCAGATGGACGAGGTAAGAAAAGCTTGAAGAAAATTAGAGCCATATGTGAACAGTGAATGTATCAAGTGTTGGGAATATTTTAAGATGGAATACTTGTAAATAAAGGTGCAGTTGGACATAGAACAAATGTCATAAAAAGAGAATTCATGTAATAAAGAGTGTTCAAAAGTAATCCAGCTATGTATCGGTGAGTCTTGATATTTCCTATTTACTGCATAGAATTGTCTAATTAGAAAAGCAGTATGATATAATTGAAAATGAGGAAATCGCACACCCCCTTCGGTTTTTGGTTTACATAATTTAGATAAAGCACTACAGGCAGGTTTGTTGTTCCAGAGAAATTTAGTACAAAGAGAATTAATTTGGTCAAAATAGTAATTAGAAATTCTAAAAGCCAGCATAGAAAGCAAGAAAAGAATAAGAGGAACAATCATGGGGGCATATCATCAAGCACGGCGTTAAAATTATCACTGCTTTAGCGGCAGAAAACTACCGCTAAAGCGGCGATAATGGGCTTGATAATATGCCGCAGAGAATTCCAATAGAAGCCCATGTTGACACCAGAACATGGGCTTCTATGGGAATTCTCACGGGCATATTATCAAGCCCATTATCGCCGCTTTAGCGGCAGTTTTCTGCCGCTAAAGTGGCAATAATTTTAACGCCATTTTTTGATATTATGCCCCATCATTTTGATAGTATCCCCTAGGATAAATAGAGAGGAGACCAATAAGTGAGTAATTTTTTAATCTTACGTTTTAGCGCACTAAAATTATGGGAAAGAGTTTGGGGATGGTAGGTCAAAACCAGACACCTAGGTTTTTTCATTTTAGATGGGCACCACTTAAAGTTGGTGTCAGAGAACATGAATTGGTAACACAAGGAGTTTAAAGGTAAGACCTCAGTTTTAGAGACTTTTAATTTACAGCCGGGTATTTTAGAATACAAATCAATATCCTGTAAAAAGGGAGGTAGGGAAGTAGAAGGTTTTGAAAGGTAGATCAAAATATTGTCTGCGTATGTGGATAATTGAATTTCATGGGAGTTGTGTTGAAAACCCGTTATTAGGGCGTTGTGGCGAATGCGTTCAAGAAAAGGTTCAAGACACAGAAGAAATAAAAGAGGGGAAAGGGGGCTACCTTGTATGGTACCTCTGTGTAGACTAAAATACGGGGATAAAAACCATTAACAGAAACACAGGCACGTGGTTCTGAATATAGTACCTTGATGAACGAAATGAATTTGGGGCCGAAACCAAACCAATGAAGAGTTTTGGACATGAATTGCCAATTTATACGGTCAAAAGCTTTTTTAGGATCAAGGGACAGTCCACATAGAGGATCAGGATATCTTTTCCCTGATGTAAGAATGTTAGAGAGCATCCGAGCGTTATCAGAAGGGAGTCTACCTCTAATGAAGCCAGAGAGATCAGGTTTAATAAGCAGGGGTATAACATAATCTAATCTAGAGGC
This sequence comes from Triturus cristatus, assembly GCF_964204655.1. Classification (NCBI taxonomy): domain Eukaryota; kingdom Metazoa; phylum Chordata; class Amphibia; order Caudata; family Salamandridae; genus Triturus; species Triturus cristatus. Next base: position 1,204,323,629 of record NC_140591.1, on the reverse strand, counting down.
AAGAATCTGTGCGAACATTTTACAATCATGATTAATTAATGAGATTGGGTGATAATTTTGACACAGGGTGTCGTCTTATCAGGGTTGGGAATCATTACAATAAGAGCATCTAATAAGGAGCCTTCAGGTTTAGATTTCAATAGAAAAGAGCTAAAACGCTCAAGTAAATTAGGAGCAAAAATAGATGAAAAAGAGGAGATAAGTTCAATAGAGAAACCGTCAGGACCAGGTGCTTTGCTCTCTTTAGAGATTTAATGGCAACCAAAATCTCCTGAAGAGATATATCCTTTTCAAGGAGAGCCATAACATCCAGTATGGAAGGAGGGGAGATCATCAAAGAATGACTGTGTACCGCTTTTAGAAGGATGGGTATCATCCATATAGAATTAGTTATAGTAGGACTGGAAAACATTAACAATGTCTGAGTCAGAGTGTAGTAAGTTGTTGGTTAGGGTATTACAAATAGGACCAATGATTTTCCTTTCCCTTTTGACTTTTAAATAATTGGCCAGCATTCTACCCGCTTTGTTTTGACCCCCATGTTATTTGGATTTTATTTTGAGTAAGATATTGAAAGCATCATTCATAGCTAATTTTTTTAAATCGGATTTCGCTTTGATAAGACCCCGAGGTGAGTAGCACATTTGGACGTAAAGTAAGAGTGTTCAAGAGTATTAATATGTTTGAGGGTAGGGAGGTACCAGGAATTCAATAATGTTTTCCTTCTGGCATTATAGGCAGTGGTGAAGGCTCTGAAAGAGGCTTTAAAGGCATCCCAGTTGTTGTGGACAGAAGTGTCACTGAACTTATTAAACTGAAAAAATTCTCTTATAAAGGAGGTAGCCTCTGAAGTGTAAGTTTGATCAGATAATAGGGAGTTGTTGAATTTCCATTGTTTGGAGGTAGCAAGGGACAAATCAAATGATGCCGAAACAGGGGCATGGTCAGAAATAAAAATGGAGAAAATCTCAGAAGATTGGATAGAGGGAGTAGAGGTTTGAGACCAAAATATAACCAATACGATACATGGTGTGGTAAACATTTAAAAAAAATGTAAACTCATATTGATCAAGATTACTAGTCTTCCATACATCATAGAGTGGACGAGAGTCAATAGCAGACTGAAATGCTTTATGTGACTTATCTTTTTTGAATTTACAATTTGATTTTCTGTCAGAAAAAAGGTCTAGAAAATTATTAAGATCTCCAGCAACAATGATATTGGGATTAGCAACAGAAGACAATTTAGTTTGATATTATACCAAAAATCTGAATTTGACTTAACCGGTCCATAAATATTAAAAAAGGTGATCTGTTTATTACAGACTGTGGCGTTAAGTATTACCCCTTATCCACATGTGTCACATTCAGTTGATAAAATTTGAATCTTTAGAGATTTGTGACACAGGATGGCAACACCACCCTTACGGTTGACAACAGGAGAGAAAACAACTTGGCCAACCCATCGGCATTTGAGCTTGAGTGATTTAGTGTTGTTACAATGAGTTTCTTGTAGAAAAGCAATTTGACAATTGAGTTTTATTAAATGAGAAAGTACCTTTTGAGGCTTAACAGGATGACCCAGACCACGGACGTTCTACGACTCAACATTAAACATGTTGCAATGTAAAAACAAGGATACAAGAACAATGAAGACACACTGCAAAGACAAACATTGAAACAAAAAGACACAATTCGTCAAAAATAGGGTAACATAAAAGGATTACAAAAAACATGGAGAGGTGAAACAAAAAGACCCTCTTGCAATTATAAAGAATAGAAGAGGAAGAAGGGAATAGAGAGTAGAAGATAGAGAATGAGAGAGGAATAAGGAAAATAGAAAAAAGAAGAGACAGAACAAGGACATAACGCATGATCTTAAGCAAGAAGAGGATGAGAGGAAGACCAGGCATGTCAGCACCCAGAAACAAGAACAACAAAGGAAAGAAAAAAGACATTGATAAAATAGAAAGATTCAGGCCATGTAACCCGTACTTGAAGAGCAAACTAGGGAACAAAATTAGAAACCCGAAGTCATGTGCTAATAACAACAATTTAACAATTTAAGGACATTGTGCATTTGTGTCCATAGGTATTTTGGTGATGGTTTGCAAGAACAGTTTTAATTTGGTCGGATCCTCAAATGAGTGGGAAACACCTTTGTAAGTAATTTTGTAGAGACAGGGGTGTAATATGCCATATCGGATGTTCAGAGATCTTAGTTGAGGACGAAGCGCCAGAAATTCCTTATGTCTGGCATTGCTTGCATTAGAAAGATCCTGAGAGATAAAGATGTTATGACCAGACCAAACAAGATGATGCTTCCCTCGGGCACTTTTTAATGCACGCATCAGGTCCATGAATTCTTTAAAAAAGCATTATATTACCACGTGGTTTGGTAGAACAAGGCTGAGGACGACCCAGATGATGTGCTCGCTGGATGTTTAGAGGAGCGCAAGATTGAAGACTTACGAGGTCAGGCAAAATTTTCATTAAGAAGGAGAGAAGATCAGGGCCTTCAATATTCTCAGGTAAACCATAAAGTCACAGATTGTTCTTTCTGTTGCGATTTTTCGAGGTCCTCAGTGTGGAGCTTAAGCTTTTGAATTTCTTTTTCCAGCAGAGGTATGAATGAATGAATGAATGAATATCATTTTATTCGATATAAAATATCATAAAAGAATGAACAATATCAAATCAACCTAAAAAAGTTCGTCATAATACAACGTATGATATTAAAAAGTAGGGTAAAAGGATAAAATGTATACAAATTAGAACAGTAAAAAACACATCATGAACAAAGCAAAGTGCTCATATATCTCAGGTATCCAAATTCTTGTGAGGTCTTAGCATTTTAGTACGTATCAACCAGGCGCAACCCAAAAATTTAGCTAGCCCGCAGACTACCACCAGGGAGGAAACATCAGTTAGAAAACAACGTAACGCCACCCTATAGTTCACAAAGCCCAAATTTCCTCAGATAGGGTTGAGCCACTTCCTCCTTGCCGCCCTATATACAGGGCATGCAAAGAGGAAGTGGGGAATCGATTCGATAGGGGTGGAGCAGCCAGGACAGTTTGCAGATAATGAGTTCTGGTTTTTCCACCTCACTACCAGAGTGTTAAGCGGGAGGGTTCCGAACCTGAACTTCATAAAGAGGGTTCTTTCACGCGGACATTGTATATAATCCAAATACTGCTCAGATTTGGCCACCAGCTTATGTTCGAAAAAAACTGATTAGTGAGGGTACCTCAGTTGGAATTACGAGCTACCTCTCCCTTCACCCAATCCCAGTAGGCTTTTTTGATAAATTGCTTAGTTGGTGGGGTCTGATTGGACCATGCCTCCCCATATCCAATATTTGTAACCAGCTGCTTTAATTTGCAGATCCATTTGATCTTATTGCCAGAGTTTAAGTTAATGATCTCGTTCAGTGCATCTGCATAACTGGCCAATTCAGGGGTGCGTCTCAGGCGGACCCAATAAAGCAATGGGAGTAATCTTGCTAAGTCCCTAATGGAACATTTGCCCAAGTCCATGCGAAGTGGTATCAAGGGGGTAGAAGAAGGGAGGGAAACCAATCCTCTTAGAAAGTGATTCTCGGATTTCTCCAGATCGCAGGTATTCTCAAACCCCCAAATCTCCGCCCGATATAATGCTGAGGGTAGAGCTTTCCCATCGTAGACCTTTAGGGCCGAGACGACTGGCTTACTAAAATAGAGCCGTTGTTTCCTTAAAATCGCCCTGCCACCCTTTTATGATTGAGAAGCATTTTAGCTAAATGGCCAGTCCATTTCATCGTGTTAGTGATCCTGATACCCAAATAATCAAAAGAGTCCACGGTGTCTAGTGGCATGCCGTTAAGTGAGATATCATTCCCAAAACGTTTGGATGGAGATAGAAACATTAGTTTTGTTTTAGAAGTGTTGATTACTAAGCCCCGTGCTTCACAAAAATGGCTGAACCTATCAAGCAGCCTTTGAAGACCACTTGGGCTTTTTGACATCAGAAGGGTGTCGTTGGCGAAGAGGAGGGTAGGAGTTTTCTCCCCTGTCAGGGTTGGGGCATCCGATGGAACCTCTCTCAAGTAATCAACCTCCCCGTTTATATAGAGAGAGAACAAAGTTGGGGCCAGCACACAACCCTGGCGAACTCCCCTATCCACCTCCACCTTCTCTGTCAACTGGCCCTGATTGCCCCATCTAATTTTTGCATAGTTCCCCTCATGGAGGCGTTTGATGATATCGAGGATCAGGGGTGGGAAACCCAGATCAGACAGCACCATCCAGAGTTTGGTTCGAGGGACTAGGTCAAATGCGGTTTTAAGGTCAATAAAGGCCAGATATAAGCTGCCTTTCCCAATGACCACTACTTTCTAGTAGATCATAAAAAACCGAAAGACCTGGTCCATCGTACCCATCCCGTGTCTAAAGCCTCCCTGACAATGTGAAAGTACATTAACATCCTCCATCCACCTCGTGACCCTCATAAGGAGGACCCTACCAACCGCCTTCTGTATTACATCGATTAAACTAATCGGCCTATAGTTGGCAGGATCCTCCCTGTTCCCCCTTTTAAATATGGCTACCACTTCGGCGCCTTTCCAAGAGTCCGGGACAGGGTGGCCTCTGTCAATTAAATTCAATGTGAGCAGGATGAAATTAGCCCATAATTTTGGATCGTGGAGAAGAAGATCTCCAGGGATACCGTCGGGGCCCGCCGCCTTCCCTGATGTTAGCCCTGTGATAGCAAGGGAGACTTCATTAAGCTTGAAGAGATCAGGCGGGCTAATAGTTTCGGAGATCGCATCTAATGGGGGATCTTCCGAGAATAAAGGGGGCTTATCGCTGTTGAGGAGTGGATGACTATTATCCACACTGTATAAGCCGGTGAAGTGTGTATGCCACTGCTGTGCCGTAATATGATTGTGGATCAAATCATCACCCGTGCGGCTACCTTTATCAATAAGTCCCCAAAACAATGTGGCGTCTTTCAAAAGAGCGGCAGACTTCAGATCCTGCCAATACGCTTCTTCCCTTTGTGCGCTTGGCTTTCTCAATAGTCCTAGCGTGCTCATTCCTAGCGTGTCTAACAGAAGGAATATTGCTACTTTGGAGAGCTACAGTTAACATGCGTCTCTTCTCCCTACAAGCCCTTGAGTACCACATATTAGAGGGCCCAGGGGTTTTTCTATACGAGCGAGGCTCCGGTATAGTGAAAAACAGTCCAATTTTTTCAATAAAATCTTGGTAATGATTTGTAAGAAGAGAATTCTGAGCTCCCATAAGGGGCCCACGGAGCAGGTCAAGCTCCTGGGACTTCTGCTCTACGAGGACTCTAATTTTGCACAATGTGTCCTCTTCATGTGAGACCCTGTGCCACTTAAGGCGTCGGTTACAATGAGAGGGGGCGACCTCTTTGGTTGACAATTTTGTTGCAGTGTGGGGTTTAGAAGCAGACCAATTATTGCTTAAAAGCATACAAAGTGGATTGTGGTCACTGTCCTGGGATGGGAGGATTTCCATATCTGCTAAGTCATGCCAAAGCCGTATGTCCAGCAAAATGTAGTCAATCCTTGACGGACAACTGAGTCTGTTGTAAGTATTGGCCCCGCTCAAATCAGAGCGTGTCCTTCCGTTAACGGCTCTTAAGTTATACTCCAATGTAAGGGCACTCAGTTGTATAGCCCTTTGAGTCCACTTCTTGATTGGGGTTAGGCTAAGGGGGGGAATTGCAAATTTAGTATCCTGCTCTCCAATACCAGAACGTCCTCAGTGGAGAGAGGTTCAAAGGTGCAGTTGAAATCCCCTGGCACAATAACAACTGAGTTGGGGTTAATATTGGATAACTCTCTCTCCAATGTTGCTATAGTAGGGGAGGATTGTGCCCCAGGAGACCCTCTAGCATAGACATTAAATATGTCCAAGTTGAACCCATTTTTTGGGCCTTTCACAGTCAAATGTAGGATGTCATTTGAGGGGGTTATATGCGTGAGCGTTGACCAGTTTAAGGAAATATTTAGCCAGATATGGAGCCCCCCTGCTGGACGGCCTTTCCCCAATCTCGTAGCTGGAATAAAAAAGGTAGCAAACCCGGACTTATGGAGGGGTACCAGACTCCAAGTCTCTTGAAACAAACAAATATCATGGCCATCTATGAATGTGTTCCACTCAGGAAGCAACAATTTTTTTTTCAGCCCAGCTCTATTCCAGGAAAGAAAGCGTAATTTCCCTGAACTATTGTCCCCAGTTCCGGTGCCTCCCACACTTGTGTGCCTGTTGTAATCAACCACTAAACTCCCTGGCTCCTCTAGCCCATTCCCCCTGTAGTATGGACTAGAGGCTGTATCATCTTTTCTCCCCCCCTTGATTTTGAAACCGGGGCCTGGTGATAAAGTAATATCCAGTCCATCTACTGTATTTAAGCCGGACTCAGTTCCTTTGCCCTCCGATGACCATAATGGAGATTTGCGAAATTGAATTGCCGAGTGCCCTGGGGGGGAAGGGCGAAATTCAAGTGCCACCAAGTTTTCAGCAATTACAGCATTGAATACCTTAATCTCAATGCAGTCTGTCAACGAACCATCTTTTTTGATCCTCGTGACTTTTGCCACATCCTCCCGTATTACCGACCTGCATCCCCTCACATATCTTGTCCAGTGGATTACTTTGTTAAGAAGGGATTCTTGGCTTTCATAATGGTAGGAGCTGGTATATTTTGGGACCTTAGTCATATAAATTGTAGAAACGGGGCCCCTTATATGTATGCTACCCCTGTTGGACCCTAGACATGGCCAGACAGACTGCTCTGCCCTGATCACAGTAGTACTATCTAAGTTAGCTCCTAAGGGGGGCCTATCAAGTGCGCTACCTCTATTATCCTTACCAAAACCCCTTTCAAAATGTGGGTTAGTTTGTCTGTGGGGGATAGAAGTAACGGTAGATGTCCGGGCTTGGGACACTTGGCCATTCGCTGGGCCACGCCCAGCCTGCTCAGAGCACTTACCCACCAATTCCCGACCTGAGCTGGCACTAGTCGGTTTAGTGGGAGGGGATGGCTGGGCCAGAAGGCCTGTTTCCAAGCAGGTCCACCTTCTCCCTCAGCAGAGCCAGTTCCCTTTCAAGAATTTCCACTCTCTGAGGGCATCATTCTGGGGGCCACAACGACTGCATGTTAGTGGACTGACAGGGGGCTTGGCCGTTCTTGCTTTACTAGGGGTGGTGATTAAGCTGTTACCTTCGCAGGGGTCTAAGATAGCGTACCTATTTAAACAGGGTAGTTGGACAGATAAACAATCGCTAGAAGGTTCTATAGAGACACTTAAATCTGAATTGTTTTTTAGAGAAGAAGACCCAGGAGTACCCTCTGCTGATGTAAATACCGCACAAGTAGAAGGTTTTATAAGTTGTTTCATATTGAACATTGCGGGAACAACTCTTTTGTGGGGATGATCTTGTGCTGACATGTCCACAGACCGATCCCCCTCGACAGCTGGAGTATAGTCAATACTGGCACCCAAAATATCCTCGCAGTCATTCACAATGCCCTCAATCCTGGTTAGGACGCAATTGCTGGCGGGATGGGAAACTGTTTTAGCTTTCCTCCCTCTTTTACTTACTAGTGGGCCCCCTCCCTCCATTGACTTCCTTTTTCCCATTATAATTGTTCCGCTTGCCCCAGATTAATGATAAAGTCACTGTGGATAGCAGGAAAATATTGCTTGTGTGCTTGTCCTGGATGGAGCAGCAGTACTTACAGACATATGTTCGCGGGTCAGATATCAGAGGGAGTGCCCTGCCCGGCCTCCTTCGGCCACTGACGGGCATGGACGGGCCGCCCTTGGCCCGGGCTTTGCCCGGGCGCCGCCCGCGCGCGTCCCGCATTGCGGTGTATGGCGGTGCTTCTTAAGCGCTGAGGCGGCTATGGCACCTCCCTCCTGGGAGCAAGGGATTGTGGGGCTGGTAGTCCCCTGCAGGCAACAAACAAAGTTCAGCGCGTCCCGTGCTGCGGTGTATGGCGACGCTTCTTAAGCGCTGAGGCAGCAATGGCACCTCCCTCCTGGGAGCAAGGGATTCTGGGGCTAGTAGTCCCCCTGCAGGCAACAAACAAAGTTCAGCGCGTCCCGCGCTGCGGTGTATGGCGGCGCTTCTTAAGCGCTGAGGCAGCGATGGCACCTCCCTCCTGGGAGCAAGGGATTCTGGGGCTGGTAGTCCCCCTGCAGGAAACAAACAAAGTTCAGCGCGTCCCGCGCTGAGGTGTATGGCGGCGCTTCTTAAGCGCTGAGGCAGTGATGGCACCTCCCTCCTGGGAGCAAGGGATTCTGGGGCTGGTAGTCCCCCGTAAAACTGCTGCCATCCGCCGCCGGCTCAGGGTATTTTAATCACCATGTGAAGATGGCCCACATGTTGTTCCATTTCATTTATTTTGTCTTCCATATTGATCCATCGGTCCCCAATCAACTGCAGTTTTTTTGTTGGTGGTGTTCATGAATGGTTTGAGTGAATGTAGTTTGTCCAAAATTGTATCCAGGACCGCGTTTGAAGATGACTGGATCGGAGATAGAGGGTCATTTTGGGCTCTTTTAGATTTAGTGCCAGAGGAGGATGTGCGGGCAAGGCTAAGAGAGTCGCTAGACATTTTGATGGTGCATGTCTGACGTTGAGGAAGCTTTATAATAGTAGAGAGTCTGCCCATAAAATGAGTGACAGTTCAATGTACGTGCGCAATGATTCATGCACCACATAAGAGGCTATGCAGTGAGGAGGTGTGAAAAATCCCACTGACTGTATTACATGCAAGGAAACAAGTATAAAATAAAGTATTCTTGAAGTCACATGTCACAGCATGTGTAATCACATTCACTTCCCCTCAGGTGCCGGCACGAGAAGGGGCAAGTATAATTAATCCAATGACGATTTATGCCACTTAAGCACAGTAGGGATATGTAGAGATATATAGAAATACCAAAAACCAGTCCCAGATTACGTGCTCTATATGCACCATAAGGACACAGACTCCAGCGATATGTGCTTAATCCAACAAATGTATTCCTTTCGACATGGCGGTATATAGAAATATATATAGGACCATTAGGTTAAAAGGCTTGAAGAAACCAAATAAATAAAGCACTGTTTGCACTGGTTTAAAGTTGAACCATGACAGTTGTACCAAAGATGCATGGAGAATGGTGAGAAATGAGAGGAAGCTCACCCAGGTATTTCCGGCCACATGAGGAATCTGAAGACAAATACTACGAGTGATGCGCTGTCAAAATGGCGGCCGCTCGCAAGTGAGAAAAAATGTTGTCACAGCAAAATTTGATGTAGAACGAGTTTAAAGAGTCACTCGTTAGCTCATTAGTGTGCCACAACAATGCGCTGCAGTAGACCAGCCTTGAGAGCGCGAGGCATGGTCTCAGTGTGGCTGAAACATTTTCAAAGCTCCGTGAATAGACAGAGCTTAGTGGACCCCCGCCATCTTGTACCGGCACATAAGCTATGCCCCCTTCATGGTGCGTTTCTGCTCATGAGAAAACTGAGTCCTACGGCTGTGCACAAGGATTCCCACCTCAGTGCATGTGCTAATGTCGAGCTTTGTGGTGTGTCAAGGTTACAAGCTCATGAGAATGTATTACATTACAATTCATTCCTTAACCAAGCAAGCCTTTACAACACAAGCCTTCACCATGCATATTTCTTTACCACGCCTACTTTTACAATGCATTACCATCCATTTATATCAAATCTACTTTTACCAGCAAACCCTTATGATGCATACTAGTGACACACATACCTTTACAACGCTTTTTAAAAAAATGATAATAATTTCAAAACTATTTTACAGCTTTAATGACCTTTTTAAATGTTACATATTACATTTTACACTTATTAGTCGTATACAGATTAAGCTGTTACCTTCGCAGGGGTCTAAGATAGCGTACCTATTTAAACAGGGTAGTTGGACAGATAAACAATCGCTAGAAGGTTCTATAGAGACACTTAAATCTGAATTGTTTTTTAGAGAAGAAGACCCAGGAGTACCCTCTGCTGATGTAAATACCGCACAAGTAGAAGGTTTTATAAGTTGTTTCATATTGAACATTGCGGGAACAACTCTTTTGTGGGGATGATCTTGTGCTGACATGTCCACAGACCGATCCCCCTCGACAGCTGGAGTATAGTCAATACTGGCACCCAAAATGTCCTCGCAGTCATTCACAATGCCCTCAATCCTGGTTAGGACGCAATTGCTGGCGGGATGGGAAACTGTTTTAGCTTTCCTCCCTCTTTTACTTACTAGTGGGCCCCCTCCCTCCATTGACTTCCTTTTTCCCATTATAATTGTTCCGCTTGCCCCAGATTAATGATAAAGTCACTGTGGATAGCAGGAAAATATTGCTTGTGTGCTTGTCCTGGATGGAGCAGCAGTACTTACAGACATATGTTCGCGGGTCAGATATCAGAGGGAGTGCCCTGCCCGGCCTCCTTCGGCCACTGACGGGCATGGACGGGCCGCCCTTGGCCCGGGCTTTGCCCGGGCGCCGCCCGCGCGCGTCCCGCGTTGCGGTGTATGGCGGTGCTTCTTAAGCGCTGAGGCGGCTATGGCACCTCCCTCCTGGGAGCAAGGGATTGTGGGGCTGGTAGTCCCCTGCAGGCAACAAACAAAGTTCAGCGCGTCCCGTGCTGCGGTGTATGGCGACGCTTCTTAAGCGCTGAGGCAGCAATGGCACCTCCCTCCTGGGAGCAAGGGATTCTGGGGCTAGTAGTCCCCCTGCAGGCAACAAACAAAGTTCAGCGCGTCCCGCGCTGCGGTGTATGGCGGCGCTTCTTAAGCGCTGAGGCAGCGATGGCACCTCCCTCCTGGGAGCAAGGGATTCTGGGGCTGGTAGTCCCCCTGCAGGAAACAAACAAAGTTCAGCGCGTCCCGCGCTGAGGTGTATGGCGGCGCTTCTTAAGCGCTGAGGCAGTGATGGCACCTCCCTCCTGGGAGCAAGGGATTCTGGGGCTGGTAGTCCCCCGTAAAACTGCTGCCATCCGCCGCCGGCTCAGGGTATTTTAATCACCATGTGAAGATGGCCCACATGTTGTTCCATTTCATTTATTTTGTCTTCCATATTGATCCATCGGTCCCCAATCAACTGCAGTTTTTTTGTTGGTGGTGTTCATGAATGGTTTGAGTGAATGTAGTTTGTCCAAAATTGTATCCAGGACCGCGTTTGAAGATGACTGGATCGGAGATAGAGGGTCATTTTGGGCTCTTTTAGATTTAGTGCCAGAGGAGGATGTGCGGGCAAGGCTAAGAGAGTCGCTAGACATTTTGATGGTGCATGTCTGACGTTGAGGAAGCTTTATAATAGTAGAGAGTCTGCCCATAAAATGAGTGACAGTTCAATGTACGTGCGCAATGATTCATGCACCACATAAGAGGCTATGCAGTGAGGAGGTGTGAAAAATCCCACTGACTGTATTACATGCAAGGAAACAAGTATAAAATAAAGTATTCTTGAAGTCACATGTCACAGCATGTGTAATCACATTCACTTCCCCTCAGGTGCCGGCACGAGAAGGGGCAAGTATAATTAATCCAATGACGATTTATGCCACTTAAGCACAGTAGGGATATGTAGAGATATATAGAAATACCAAAAACCAGTCCCAGATTACGTGCTCTGCATGCACCATAAGGACACAGACTCCAGCGATATGTGCTTAATCCAACAAATGTATTCCTTTCGACATGGCGGTATATAGAAATATATATAGGACCATTAGGTTAAAAGGCTTGAAGAAACCAAATAAATAAAGCACTGTTTGCACTGGTTTAAAGTTGAACCATGACAGTTGTACCAAAGATGCATGGAGAATGGTGAGAAATGAGAGGAAGCTCACCCAGGTATTTCCGGCCACATGAGGAATCTGAAGACAAATACTACGAGTGATGCGCTGTCAAAATGGCGGCCGCTCGCAAGTGAGAAAAAATGTTGTCACAGCAAAATTTGATGTAGAACGAGTTTAAAGAGTCACTCGTTAGCTCATTAGTGTGCCACAACAATGCGCTGCAGTAGACCAGCCTTGAGAGCGCGAGGCATGGTCTCAGTGTGGCTGAAACATTTTCAAAGCTCTGTGAATAGACAGAGCTTAGTGGACCCCCGCCATCTTGTACCGGCACATAAGCTATGCCCCCTTCATGGTGCGTTTCTGCTCATGAGAAAACTGAGTCCTACGGCTGTGCACAAGGATTCCCACCTCAGTGCATGTGCTAATGTCGAGCTTTGTGGTGTGTCAAGGTTACAAGCTCATGAGAATGTATTACATTACAATTCATTCCTTAACCAAGCAAGCCTTTACAACACAAGCCTTCACCATGCATATTTCTTTACCACGCCTACTTTTACAATGCATTACCATCCATTTATATCAAATCTACTTTTACCAGCAAACCCTTATGATGCATACTAGTGACACACATACCTTTACAACGCTTTTTAAAAAAATGATAATAATTTCAAAACTATTTTACAGCTTTAATGACCTTTTTAAATGTTACATATTACATTTTACACTTATTAGTCGTATACAGATTTTTTTTTAAGTAAGGTATAAATGCCCCTACCAAGATGGCGTACTACTAGACATGAGAAGGTCATAGTTAAAAGCTTAAAATTCATGCACCACTTAAATTATACTTTTAATCATGTTTTTAAAGCGAAATATTCAATATTTTGAACACATATTTTGCTAATAATAATTTGGGTTCCACCACAAAAACATTATATTAACGGGTGACCGCTATTTTATTAATAGGTGTGTCATTTATCGCTGAGGTGGCTACACACACTATAGCAAACAGCAGCAACTGCCTTACTGTCTTCGCTTTCAAAGTGCCACCTATTGTCAAATGTAAGTATTATTTCTCACAATAAAGAACAGTGAATTAAAACTCAACAAATCGTTTGCAATAAGTTTTAAATATTATTTTCTCAAGTCTTCCAGCACTTTTTCAAATAATAAATGTATCAGAATGCAAACATGAAAATACATTCTAAATAATAATGTAATTTATTTTGTAAAATGTTGTTAAACTATTTGGAATAGTCAGGTGTTTCTTTTTAGAAACAAAGTGATATAATTTTTTCAGGTAAGGCACATGTTATTGGCTGGAGAGCAGATTTACTAATCCTACTCCTACCAGTGCCAATTCAGGGAAGGTGCTGGACAATGGCCGGGGGCTATATTTACTATTTCCACTCTGCACTGTGCCAAATCGGAGAAGGTGGTGGACACTGGTTAGCAGGGGCAGATTGACTATTCCTACTTCACCTTGTGCCAACTCCATGAATGTGGTAAACAGTTTCTGGGGGCAGATTTACTAATTCTACTCCACCCTGTGACAACTTGTGAAGGTGGTAGATATTGCCTGGGGGCAAGATTTACTATTCCTTTACTGCCCTGTGTCAAGTTGGGGAAGCTGGTGGACAGTAGCTGGGGGGGTGGTAATATTCATTCTCCACCCTCTGCCAACTCTGAGAAGGTGCTGGATACTGGCAAAGGTGCAGATTTTGTATTCAAACACTGATGTGTGCCATCTCGCGGAAGGTACTGGAAAATGGCTGGGGGCATATTTACTATTTCTATTCCAATCTGAGCCAACTCATGGAGGGAGCCTTAAACAAAAATAAAACAAAATAATAAGCAATTTAATTCTATAAACATTTTCCTTTTTCTTTATTTGAAAATCTTTATCAAACCTTTCCCCATATAAAAGAATATCAGATTTTGAAATAAACCAGCATCAACAACAATTTGCCAGTTCATCAGGTAAATAAGTTCTCTAACCATTGCACTAACACTAATAGCCAATTTTTCCCAAAATGTTACAGGACAAAAAAAGACAACAATCAAATACAGTAAGCAAAATTGAAATCCAAGCATGTAAAGTAAATATTTGAAATGTGTACTTTAAATGCATAACTTCTGGTTTTCTCTGACAGCATGAACCAACATTTTGAAAACATATCAAAAATGTAAACATTCTTTTTCACAGTATTTAAAAATAACACCCTGAAAAAATAGAAACATCTAACACCAACATTCTTTGAGGTCCTCAAAAACTATTTACCAACTAAAGGCCAAACTCCATAAAGAAGGTAACCTTAAAACACATTTCTTTAAAAAACTAAATTAAAAATTCTCCTTTAACCAAAAAAATCCCTTTTTTTAAATCTCTCTACCCAAACATTTCACTTAACTAACCTGTTTATGTTCAGCAGAACACCATAAATAAAAGTACAATCTTTCCCTTTTCACAGAATAAAGAAAAACCTTTCAACCAATTTAAAAACATGAAATCCCTCCACAAATAGACTAACAGCAAATTTAAAACAATTCTTTCAGAAAAAGAGCATAAAATACATTATTGTTCCCTTCAGAGCTGCATCCATTGGAGTTGGAGTTGTGTGCAGTACTTCTCAACCTGTGGCACACTCATAGCTGTTACACTTGGTGGAACAGTTAAAAGCACAACTGAGCATAACCACTCTGCCCCTGCTACGGAGTTGAAAGTGTAAAAAGCTGTACAATATATTAAAGTATTGGTGGTGCCACCTCCAATGAACCCTGTGGCTCATTATTGAGGGAAGAAGCCCAGAACATCACTATTCATGCTGTTTGTAGTATGCTAACATTTCCCAACCTTAGAAGAATGGTACAACGTCAAAAACAAGAAAGTAATACCCAACTAACAGCTTCTGATTCCTTTTTTTTTTTTTAAGTTCTTTATTGAATTTTTTTGCCAAAACACAGCAGCATAATAATATGAATGAAAAAAACAGTCATCTGAAAAATTACCCCCCTCCCCCACCCCAGAGAACCTACCCCCCCACACCCAGGCTGGTCCTTGCCTTTAACAAGAGGAAAAAAAACAGAAGGAGCTAAAGGTTGAAAAAAGAAAAAAAATTGTTCTTTCGCTAGCATAAAAAGAAGAAAAAAGAACAAAGAAAGAGTGTCCAAAAAGTAACAACAAACTAGATCATTGCAAAAGTTACCCTTAACAGTGAAGCAAAATAACATATCACACGGGCTCATATATTTGTCACCCATTACTTCAATCTAGGCCGTCTTCAGACCATCTGGTCAGAGGGGCCCACATTTCCATCCCCCTTGCCCTTGTTCTCTGCCCCTTTCTAGCATATACTGCAGTTTCTAGCCTACATACTGCCAGAAATCTCCCTAACCATTGTTGACCCATAGGGGATCAAGCCAATGCGTGGCTAAACAGAGTCTGAATACTATCATAGCAATAAAGAGAAAGGTCTGGACCCTAACCGGCAGCTGAGGGCTACTCACTCCAAGAACAATCAACTGTGGTGTTAAATCTATTTGCTGTCCCAAGTGAGACTCCAAAATAGTACCAACATCCCTTTTAATTATGCCCAAGTCTGGGCAGGAAGCGAACATATGTACAATGTCTTAGGATCTTAGTACTCCCCCCATTACTATGTATTGCTAAGATCTGATTATTGTCACCAATTGTCCTAATCAAAGGATCAATGTACAAAGCAAATAATAGGGGAGAGCACGGACACCCCTGATGGGTCCCCCTACTAATTGACACAGGGCCTGACAATTCCCCCATAATAGTGACTCTGGCCACCGGGTTGCTGTACATTATAGAAATAGCCTTAATAAAGCCTGCGCCTAACCCTCTACTCTCAAGTGTTGCCCACAGGCACGGCCAGGAGACCCTATCAAAGACTTTCTCCTCATCAAGCAGAATTTGCCCGACAGGATCTCCTGTAATCCCTACCTCATCAAAGAGAGCAATCACCCTCTGAACATGATCAATAGTGCTCCGACCGGGGACAAACCCATGTTGGGTCGGTGACACCAGTTTTGTAAACACAGCCACTAGGTGGTTTGCCGAGATCCTGGCATATACCTTTGCATCGCTATTAATTTATGTTATAGGTCGATAAGATCCCAGCTCCTTAACCGATTTCCCTTTTTTGAGAAAGACCACAATGTTGGCTGATCCCCAAGAGTCGGGTGTCCCCCGACCAGATTGGGCCTCTAGGAAGACATCGACCATTAGTTCCAGTAGGCCAGGAGCCAGCTTTTTATAGAATTCCCCCGGAAGAGAGTCAGTGCCAGACGCTTTCCCATTAGCCAAGGATCTGATAACACCCGCAACTTCTTCAGCCGTGATGGGTACATCTAGTGCCTCTCTTTCTTCCCTAGTTAGCTTTTCCCCTGGGAGCCCTGCAAGATAATCGTGTATTTCTTTCTCGCTTTCAGTGCTTTCTTCAGTGTAAAGCTGTTCATAAAATCGCTGGAAGGCAGCCCGGATATCAGAGGCCTCTGAGACTATCCAATTTGAGGATCATCTATTGCCAGAATTACCCCCTGAGTCACCCGTTGTCTAGTGCGTAATGCAACCACATGTCCCACTCTCTCACTACATTCATACATTTTAGATCTCCAGGCTGCATATTTCTGTGCCACTTTGCTAGTCAAGATTTCTAAAATGTCAGACTTAGCTAAAGCCACCCATGTTTGTGCCTGCCCCACATCCCCCCCCCGCTCATAATAACATCAGCTAATTGTGTCTCTGCCTCAACCAGCTTGCTATAGCGTTCCTGCATGTACAATTTACCCTGCTTCTGGGACCACCAGCCATACCTAGAGGTTTCCCCTCTTATCCCAGCTTTCAAAGCATCCCATACTATATCCGCCCATGTACTATCCCTGTTCTCTGATGTAAATCGGAATCCATACTCTCATATGTGTGATATAATCTTCATCGTGCAGGAGTGCTCTATCAAAAGTCCAGCGTGGTACCTCTCTCTTTGAGGCTTGAAGTGGAATCTCCAGAACTAATGGATTGGGATCCAACATGACCCGTGGAATTTTAGAAATCCGACATTTTGTCGAGAGACTCTGAGACACAAAAAAATAGTCAAGCCTGGCATGTGACTGATGTGGGGCTGAAAAAAAGGTAAAGCCAGGGTCTTGCGGTTCTTGCGAGGCCCAAACATTAGTAAGTCTGTGTGTCATACATAAATTCACCAAAGATTTAAAGACTTTAGGTTTGCGGCCATTGTATAAGCTAGGCCCAAGTTTAATAGCATTAGTACTCAAATTTAAATTCAAATCCCCACAAATAATTAAAGGCAGTGGCCATCCGACAAGTTCGATATTTAACCAATTGAAGAGGGCAGGGTCATCCAGCACTGAGTCATAGACCAAACAGAACCTGAAAGAGTAATTATCCACATTGCATAGCGTAATGACCCATCTGCCCAGATGATCAGCTTTAGAGCGTGAAAAGCTGAAAGTTTTTCTACGGCCATAATAGCAACCCCTTTTGTACGTGTGCCTTGGGTTGTGAAGGAAACAAGCTGATACCCTGCTAATTCTGCCACCTTCTGTCTCCCAACTTCGATATGTGTCTCTTGTAGACATATTATGTCGCCATTCAGATGCTGGATGTCTTCGTTAACCCTGCACTTTTTATGAGGACTATTTAGACCACAAATATTGAGAGATGCAATTCTAATCTTGCCCCTGGCCATTTGTCATGGTCGAATTCCCAATTATCTTAATCCGGAACTTACAAAAAAATCTGAAAAAAAAATCTAGTTACAATCTATGAAATTACATATAATTCTACCCATTGGACCAGCCTACCCGCCAGACGCCATCCTTCCCCACCCTCCCAACCTCACTCAAAATGGCAAAAAAGGTCCGTAGACCCTTGTGATACCTCCTGCATTTCGCTGTGCCCCAAGTCACTCCCCGCCTAAGTTTTCACCAGAAAAAAAGAGAAGAATAAGAAAACCCAAATAAAAAAAGTTACATAATCCTATTGAACCTATTGATCCTATTGAAACATAAGTCCCCAAACCTCCTAGATACCGAAAAGCATAATGAAAGAGTTCAGTCCTTAAATTGTTCCCTTAACCAGGTGGCAGTTCCTGCATGTACTCATGGGCTTTTATCTCTCAGGTAAATACTCTTGTTATTCCTTTATGGATGACCTTAAGTCGGGAAGGATTCATTAAAAAAAACTCACAGCCCATCTTCTAATGGCATGATGGCGGCTGCGTGTTCGCTGTTGGAAGCTGCTCTCCTCGCAGTGGAGAAACCCAGTAAACAAGTGAAACCAGATGAAAGGATAAAGAAAAAAAAACAGCTTTTCATTCCTACTCTGATATTAATATTGGGCCTGGGCGGTAAATTCCGTTCCACACGTGGAATTTGCGAAATTTGAGTAATTTTGCGTTCCGCGTAGAATGTGGAATTGCCCAAAATTCCGCCATCTGCAGCTTCGCAGAATTTTTTGCTTGTTCGCGCTTTCAAAATGCATGTTCGCGAGATATTTCCCCCGAGCATGCAAACAGCATTTGCGAACAGGAAAAAAGCATCTCAAACGACGGAACAAGCAATTCTGCGTGTTCGCGGAACTCTGCGTGCTCGCGGATATTTTTTACCGTTTAGCAGAGTTTTGCGTAGCGCGACTACGCAAATTCCGCCCACCTCTAATTAATATCCCCCCTGAATAAACAGAGTTTTTCAACCAAAAGCCTTCCCTTCTTTGTGACAACCCTTCAAAACATGAATCCCATTACTGATCTAATAATGTATGGCAAGCAGTCTTGAACTTATAGAATTTTTTTGTCAGTTATCAAATCTAAAAAAATGAGCAAATATAATTCACTTTTAATTGCAGATGAATAATACTAAAATTTAACTATACTCAAGTACCCACATTTTAGATTTTTCCCACTTTTCCCAGGCATTTTGAAATTTGTTTTTGAAAATGTGATTAGCTGAGGATTACATGTCAAATAGTAAATTGCAATTTGAATTTAGAATGCTGACAGCCTTGTGTTTTGTGTTTCCTTAATGTGTGCATGACTTCTACACAGTAATTATTAAAACAGGTGTTTTATTTACCAAAAAATGATAATAAATTGGCACCTCTTATAAATTATTTTAAAGATATATGGATTGGCCATCTCAGGAGGTCGGGTAACAGGATGAATCACACTTTCCAATGTAATAGTGAAACTGCTACTCGACCTGCATAGACGGAGATACAAAAACAAACAATGCCATCGAGGGTCACCATAACTCCTTTCACAATTCAATTTGCAAATAACACCCCAACCTGTATCATTTCCTGGAAATTTTAAAAGAAGAACACTTTTTTCAGGACATTAGAAAGATGTAATCTTTAGCAGTTAGACTGAATCCTCAAGTTTCTAAAACAAAAAGTAAGGAAATGTCTGAACAACTATTGGCCAAAATACAACAATATTCTATGTTGAGAGGTTCAGACTACTTGGAAAATATTGCTTACATCATACACTATTAAACGTACTACATTTTAAAGTGTGTTACTCTTCTGTTTATACATAATCTTTTGATATAATTAGCGTTAATGAAATTGTAATTTAATTTTTTTTCAAAGTGTCCTACCTGCATAAGACTTCATGTTTCAACTGTTAGTTAACGATCCACTCACCAACTTTTGGTAATCACGAAATCCAATTCAGCTGAACAGTGGCCATGCTCCAGAATCCATCCTTACTGCAGCAAAAAAGTAACATCCATCCAAAAGCATGGAAAACAGAAAACGTATACAATCTTTTTCTAGAAAATGCCTTTTAATAATTACATTTTTTTTAAATTCTTTTCTGTTTTCATCTGTTGGTAATATATTTAATGATCCACTCACCAATAGTCTTTGGTAATCTGAAAATCTATTAGAATTAACAGTTGATAAGAGACTCTGGTAAATACACACGGGACTCGGGTAATCCAGGTGTGATCGAGACTGTATGGTATTGAGTGTGACTGACAATGGGGGTGAGGAAAGGAAATTACTGCTGAGCCTCTCATATTGCATTTCTGAAGACAGTATGCTATGGTAATGGGGTATGATGTATCGCTGTCAGACTTGATATGGCGGTGCCGACCAACCCTAGATAGTTTTGACGATTCTGATTGGGTGACAGACGTTCAACAAATTGGAAAAGTGGGCAGTTTCAAGCCTACAGTGTAGGGTAGTAGGGTGGGGGAGTTCCTTAGGGGTAGACAGTTTTGCTGTTATACAATGTTTAGACTACAAGTCCTACTTGACCTTGTTTCAGCGACACTAGGTTACAGGGAACAGGGAAGAAGGCCAATATGGGTCACATCTCAATAAGACATCAAATGGAGTCCCGGGCAAGCTAAGCCTTTAGGGTTGTGACATGGAACATCAATCCAACTTAGTCCTCCTAGAGGAGACTCACTTGAAAGGTAATCACTATAAGGTGCTTGATAGGTTTGAGTATACTCTCCTTGCCCATGCAGGTTTCACATTGGGCTCCAGAGGTGGGGCATACTTATAAAAACATCCATGCCCTTCATTCCAGGTCACATCTGGCATGACCCTCATAGTAAATATGTTGAGCTGACTGGCACTTGAGAGTGCCGCCCACTTAACATATGCTTGACGTACATACCGTCGAGGCTCCACTTTGACCACCCAGGGACATCATTCTGCCTTCCAGAATAGATCTTTGGCATCTGAAAGACAAAACATTTGTGGACAAGATAAGGAAATCAACATATTGATATTTTCAGGAGAATGAGGGGACGGTTGACTCTGGCTTGATCCTGTGGGACACCTTTAGGGTGGTCATACAGTAGCATACCCACGCTCTGATAGGTGGGAAGAAGAAGTAAGAGAGATTAAGGAGCGAAGAACTCAAAAGGGAGATTGCTTTCCTGGAGGCCTGGGTGTCACAGGAAGGGATGTCCAGCTCTCCCCTGGGTCACCAACTCCACCTTAAACAACAAGAACTGAGGGATCTAGCTGAAACCAAAGCCTGAGCACATGTGTTAGCGGCACATAATAGACTCTACAATGGTGAGGACAAAGCAAACAAACTAATAGCCTGGCTAGAAAAAAAGAACAAGGCGAAAAACTAGGTTATAGAAATCCATGATCCTGGTGTGCCTACACACACAACAGGGACGGATATAGCAGAGGATTGTGCAGCTTATTTCGAGGCAGTATACACATCTACTTTCAATATGTCTGGAGAACACTGTGCTGATCTTCTCAGGGATCTCTCCCTCCCTACTATGTCTTCTGAAGATAAAGGGTGAGTTGGAACAAGACTTGATGGTTGATGAAATTGAGGGGGCCATCCGAGACTTGCAATCTGGATAGGCTGCGGGCCCTTACGGCCTGCCTCTACATCTTTATACGGGTATAGTGAACACAGTAGAAAATATGGAAAATATGTTTCAGACAGCTAGGAAGGAGGGTTGCCTGTCAGCTGACCAGAGGCTGGCAACTATTATCGAAATCCCCAAAACAGGCAGACCGCCTCAGGAGTGTAGTTCATACAGGCCCATATCGCTTCTGAATCTAGAGGCCAAGGTGCTGGTGAAAGCCTTGTCGAACAGGCTAAGGACAGTGAGACCCTCTGTGGTTTACCCTGATCAATCAAGATACATGCCCCACAGAAGCACCTGATTAAACCATTCTTTATATCTTTATATCTTGTGGGAGGAGAGCTGCGCTGGAGTTACATACTTATATAGTTGAAAAGGGTGGAAGCATTTGGTATCCTGTGTGCCCCATTCTTCTGTGCAGCTGTGTTATATGAATGAGGTTATATCAGGTTTTTTTTGCCAAAAAAGGAGGGAATGAGGGGCACACTTTCCAAGGAAGTATGAGCTAGAGAATGGGGTCATGTGTGGAATCTACTTCTAACATTGCCCAGTGACTTCGGCATACCAGGAGAGCATACAGGGAGATCAAATAAGAAAGGCTCCTGGTGAGGTATTTCCCTTGTAGTTTATTCCTGAAGTAAATACTGAAACCCTATTCCTGAAGTAAATACTGAAACCCTATTACTGTCTGTGCATGGGTCCTGTGATTATATTGTTATGTTAACACAATTTGTAAAGTACTTGCTCACCAAAGGCACTAAGGACCAAAATATAGCCAAGATGTTAATAAATCCATCTATAGTATCTTGTCAAGATGCTAAAGATGGATTTATTAACAGACTCTGGGAAGAGCTAAGTTTTCAAATATCACCTAAATGAACTATGACTGATTATAAACTGATGATTTTCCAGTGGAGAGTTCCATAATTTTGCTGAGCAGACTATAAAGCTCTTAACACCTATTGTGGATTTACAGAATTTGGGAAGTAAAGAGCAGAGAAAATGTATCTTTTCTTTTGTTCGTTGTGAAAAGAGGAGATAGTTCATATTGTTCTTTGAAGATGTTCTTGCATTGTTCTTGCATTGGGGCCAGTGCAGCTGAGACCATTTTTGCAGGACATGGGAGAATTTAGATGATTTAGTAACCAGGTGGGAGCTCCATTTTGGATCACCCGCAGTCTTTGTAATAGATGACTTGGAAGACCTAAAATTCAGAATTGGTGTAACATAGAAATCCTAACAGCACTGAGATGGCCCTAATGAAATAAGAATTTGATGTCAAAGAAGATGTTTGGTCACCCACAGAGAGCTGCTCATCCAAACTGAAGCCCATGCTAATGACCGGTATTGTTGGCAAGGGTAGGGCCCCATCTCACAATACCAAAGATAATTGATTGTCTTCCATGGACAGTTAGAAAGCTAGTTTGTCACTTCTTAATTTAAGGCATTTACTACCCATCAAGCACCAAATGTTCCTATACAAAGTCTCTGCCATCCAAAATGATTGGGAAGATGCTCTCTGCCATGGTTGGGATAGAGTTCAAATTGTGAATGCAGATTGTGAATTATTTGACTGTGATACATAACCACTATCTTCACCCACTGAGTACTTTTCTGGAATTTAAGGTTACCTTATGCCCCAGAAAAGAGAGACTAGTGCAGAATGTTTTTCCCCCAAGTCTGTAACCAGTGCAAAAGCTTTCAAAAGCTCTGCTGTTGTAAGCTACCTCTGGAGAAAAGGAATCTGCATTGCCCATTGTGAGGAAAGAAGCAGGCCCTTGCCCAGGACGACAAAAAACAAGTATCAGCTGAAAAAATATTGCATGGAGGTTATCTGGAAGAACTGAGCCATCCTTGAGCATAGTGTCTGATCAAAGTTACTTCTGTTTGAGGAACAGCAAGACTGCATATGTGGTGAGTCAGCATCATCACTGATGTGCCCTTTACCGTTCCTGATCAGACAGGCTTCCTCTTTTAATACTAGAGGTGCATAGAGGTTTGTCCTCTATTACGGAGGCCTTGTGTAAATGCTCCATTGACTTCAGCCAGTCACCCCGACTGCAGAACAGTTTTAATCTCTAATCATGCTGTTCTTGGGATTCCATTGTGTAATGTTGTGGTTTGACAATAGTACTCTATCTTAGTTCTCCAATCCCAAGAGGTAATTGGGTGGGTCTAGTTGATGCCACTGAGTCCGTATGCACAAACTGAGTATCTTGAGAATGGCTGGCTAGTTTTGTGCCACATGCTTTTGAACATTGGTTTTTCTGGGAGGCAGTCTTTCTTCTAACCACTTCCAATTCAAGCAGCCACTCAGCATTGACTTGAGAACAGTTGACTCAACAACTGTTCCTTAGTAACCTACTGTTGGACCCGGCCTCATAACATGGCTCTACTGGTCCCCACACCACCTAACCTGGTGCCGGCAGCCCCAATCCCCCGGCCGCACCAAGCCTTTCCACCAGAACACACGCACTCGACCCGGACATCCTCGTCCATGGCCTCTCTCCTTTCGGCCACCCCGGGCCCGCGTGCCCACTTCATGCACCAAGATGGCCGCCCGGCCCCAGCGCGACCCGGGCCTAGAGGCGCCACTCCGGCTGGAGGACATCACGCTTCCAGGGGTTGAGAGAGGGAGGAGCAGTTTCTATCGCACCTCTGAACTCCCCTGGGACGATGGGTTTCGATCGGCCCTCCGGCCTCCCTGGAGGCTGGCTCCACGCCTGCTGGGTGTCTGGGACTCCTCCCGACCCGGCCCTGAAAGGATCAAAAGACAATGGCAGGAAACCCACGACAAGCGACCCCCAGGTGACAAGACCCCTGCCTGGACAGACTCCGGACATCAAAGAAGGGTCGACCTATAACAAGGGGTGCTCTGGGACTGTCTGGCAGATTCGACGCTGGAACAACGAGAGCCTGCTGACGCGGTCGCGGCTCCTGGAACTTAGAACCACCTGAGCCCTGCTGAGTGACTCGCGGCTCCCTGAAGATCGTAAGACCTCTGAACTGTACCTGAGCCCTGCTGAGTGACTCGCGGCTCCCTGAAGATCGTAAGACCTCCGAACTGTACCTGAGCCCTGCTGAGTGACTCGCGGCTCCCTGAAGATCGTAAGACCTCCGAACTTGTACCTGAGCCCTGCTGAGTGACTCGCGGCTCCCTGAAGATCGTAAGACCTCCGAACGTGTACCTGAGCCCGCTGAGTGACTCGCGGCTTCCACAGACTCCACTGGTCCCGCCGGACCCCACGACAACCAGCCTACCCCCCAGCTCGAGGATTGTGAGCTGTGCGCCGGGTACATCCTTACCTTGAACTTTTGTGCCAAAGACTGTCCCGCTACCCCCTATCCCTTCCGAGACTCATTGAGCCCGCGCTCTCCTTGTACATATTTGCAGTGCTAACCTATTTGATAAAGATTGGTTCCTGAGAACTCACGGTGTGTTGTTTCTGTGTCGTGTGGTGCCCGAAGTACGATCCTCGATACGAGACCTCTCCTCCTGAGGAGTCTCCCGCCAGTGCCCGGCTACGATACTTGAGGGGGGGCCTCAGGGTAGTCAGGACCCCCTTTCCGGGCTCCTCTGAGGTCGCCGTCTAACACCTACCATCAGTTATTTATAGCACTTAGAAATGGAAAATGTGTGCTATGAGGCTCTATATAAAAAGAAAATCATTTGTGCTTACTATTCTTATCCTACTGTTGAACAAATATCACTTTTGGTAGGTATATTTCACCTAGCCTCAATTTATTTAATGCATGTCATTTTGTGCAATACGGCCATAAATTAGTAACATTAATCACCTTAGACAACCATCTATTAACCAGTAAATTCACTGTTATTCAGTTAGGAAATTCAGAAAATTGCAAAAACCTTCAAAGTGTTGATGTATGTGCTAGTACTTTCCTGATAAACACCTACATGTTGCATACCAATCAGTCCTTCGTTATTTTGCACACAGCACCTCTTCAGTTTGGACCCAGCCTTATGCAAATCAGTCTTGACCCTGCTCCAGTGGGAACAGTCCAGCTAGAACTGCCAGACCGGGTCCTTCCTGAATCAGATCATAAGCAACCCAGGACCGATTTCGCCTTAGTTGGGGCTCATCAGCCATGTGTGTGGCTTGTTTCCAGTGGCACAGTGTGCATGGGTCCCATGTCTGGGCATACCCGTCCCTCTCAGGACAACACACTAAAGTACACAACAAATTATGGCTGGAATGCTTGAAGTAATCTCATCCACTAATACTTATTTGCACCACATCCCAATCCATCTTTATTTTGCACACTGTGCCACTACCGTTTGGACCCAGCCATGCACAAATCAGTTAGTCTCATAACACTTGGGATCTAGATGAGTGTAACTCATCATAGAGAGGAGTGAGAGATGCCTGTCCATTTTCCTTTTCTCTGGATGGGATGTGATAAGTAATATCTCCATGGAGCAAAGAAAATCAATCCGAGTGTGCCTGAAATTGGAAGGATCATGACAAAAAAGCATCTCTGTTGTTGACTGTATCCAGGGACCTTTTGTGTCTGATTTACATCTGCACCGTTTTACATTTGAATGTAGAAACTGTTGTGGATGTGTTTCAGTAGTAAAGTTCCAAATTTGTATCTATATAAGTCTCCCATTGTTGAATATATTGGTAGAAAGGTCCTACTGCAATATAGAATTTCTTGCCATAGATGGTCAAATTTTGGTATTTCAAAGATTAATATGTTATTATAATGAGCCCTGTTTAGGTCTGTAGATGTTATTTTGTAGCACTGTTCATATAATCAGGACTGGGTCATCGGACCCCAGAGTATATTTCCATCTGCTGGAGTCTTCACACAACAGCAGTTATTTATTTATTTATAAAGTTTTATACAGCGCGAACTTGACCCAAGAGGGTATCAGAGCACTTTACATTTAGGATTGTTGCGTTAAAAGTTACATCAGTTACAAGAGCATAGTAAGGTACAGTACACAAAAACAATGTTGCTAGAATTCATAGGAGGGAGGGGAGGAAGGAGTCATAGCAGGGAGACAAGGGGGAACTGTGCCCAATGTCTGGCTGAGTAGGTGACAATCGAGGGTGGAAACCAGATCCAATCTCCTCAATAGCTGTCTAGCAGCTCCACCGGGCATCAGCCATGTTGCTCAGATCTCAGCGTTCAGGAAAACCAGATTTGAGTTGATTTGATTTGAGAAGTTTATATAGCGCTGGCTAGACCCGGAGGTATCAGAGCACTTTACCAGAGGATCGTTGCTTTACAAGGTACATCTAAAAAGTTTTATATAGCACTGGCTAGACCCGGAGGTATCAGAGCGCTTTACCAGAGGATCATTGTGTTACAAGTTACATCAGTTACAATCACGTAGTAAGGTACAATAAAGAAAAACAAAGTTGAGAGAATTTGTAGGAAAGGAGGGGAGGAAAGAGCCATAGCAGGGAGATGCAGAAGAACTGTGCCCAATGTCCGGCTGGGCAGGTGACGGTCGAGGGGGAAACCAGGGCCAATCTCCTCAATAGCTGTCTAGCAGCTCCACCGGGCATCAGCCATGTTGCTCAGGTCTCAGCTCCAGGGGGAATAAAGTCTAAAAGTCAGTCCCTGGCAGGGGGGCTCCTGGCCGGAGCTCATCATCTGTCGGCCATCTTAAAGAAATCCTTAGTGAGATACATTGAGGAATAAACTGGTTACCAATTGACAGAATTGGCAGATTGCACCCCAGCTTGATGCCGTAAGGAAGAGATTAATATGAGCTCAGCGTCCGCCCACTGTCCCCCCCACCCATTTTGTCTTCCTCGTGTCTATGTTTGCTGGACTTCAAGACCATACTGGCCCTTAGGGTTGTGTACAAGCTCTACTCCACCAAGCTGTAGTGTGTCCTTGGGCACGACTACGCTGTCCCTACGGGGCCCGCTCCTATGCATGCGTACAGATTAACGGCATGGCTGATAGGAAAGCTGCTGTCCATCTCGTAGCAGTTGTAGAGGGCTCGCCGGAGAGGGAGGTCCGTGCCAGTCCCAGGACACCAGGAGGAGCGTGATGACCCTTCCCTCCCCGCGGCTTCCCCCATACCTCACTCCAGTGCCAACGTTATCCTGGCAGGCAGCTCCGCCACAGCTCACCTCACGATCAGGCATTCAGCACCGCAGTCGGATCGGCCGAACGTCCAGCTCCAGCTCCGCAAGATGGCGGGTGCAGCCAGCCCAATGGCCGGAGTCCCAATGACCTGATCAGCTCACAACCAACCACGATCTCGAGCTGCACCGCACACAGGACATCCACGGCCCTCACAACGAGCCACAGCTCCAGACAATTCACCACAGATGTTGGCATGCATTCGCGGCAGCGCAGGACATCCACATCATAACAGCTGCGGCGCACTGAGCATAGACTGGATGAGTGCGGCTTGTAGTCGCAGTGGTCACGCAGAACTCGTTAACCCCAGGAGCGCCACTGATCCGTTCCACACCACGTCAAGCAAACAAATCTCTGCAGTTTAGTCACCCCCGTTGCGGTCACAGGATACACTAAATTCGGATCTCGCCTCAGCCGACAGGAGCTCGCACAAGGAGCGGTCAATCCGCCCAGGTAGCTTGTCAGTGGCCTCTACACTGTTAGTTACTGTTCAGTGCTATGTTTCAACTAGTGCTATGGAATTCTCCACCAGAGGCACTAACATTTTGTGTCTTTGGCAACTTTTGCAAAAACCAGCCACAGGATGGAAGATAACTATCCAATTACAATACTTGCACTTGCGTTTTTCCCAATAGTGTGCATCTTCCTTTCTTATAGGACTTACTATACGATCCAGCCACTGGAATGATGTTTCACATGAGCAAACAGGCTTACTGGTATCGTCTGGAATCCTTTCGCCAAGTAAGCCAACAGGAAGCTGCCTGTATCAGCCCTGGAGGAGATGCATTTGCAAAAGTTCAAGAGAGAGAGCAGAAGTTAGTTTGCTACAATTTCCAGACAGGCAAGCTGCAGCAACACACAGTGAGGTTTACTCTTCTTTTTAAATGAGATTCTCTTCTTGGAGTCTGTCACCGAGTGCATATTGATTATAAAACTAGCCATTCATTAGTGATTGTATCCTGTCAATCCTTGCAAAATGCCCATTCTACCCACTTCCAGTATTTAAAACGTGTGATGCATGTCCTTTACTGGGAAAAGACATTGGTGGAATAAAAATATTCTGAGTTCCCTGCACCCAATAATGATCCTGGCATAGTGTGTGATATTCTATTCTCTCCCTAAACTCTATCTTAGCCCTCCCAGGTCTGCTTCTTGCTTTCACCTTTGAGACCCAACTTGGCACAGGTGTGCTCAAGTGTCTGGTGCCAAGCAGGCTTGGAGAGCTCTTGCTCTGAATAAGATAGGCAAGACCATAGCACAATAAAACTGAAATGCTTCCTGGCAGCAATCTGAGGTTTCAGCTCTCTAATTTATCCATCCAGGCGAATGTCTCACAGGTCCTTTGAAAAAAGTTTGTTTTGCAGAAGGTGTATAAGAGATATGATCTCACACATATCTATAAAGGCCTTTGGAATGTGTTTAGAAGATTTCAAGAACAAACTGTTTTATATTCACAAACAAGGCGGACGGTTATAGGTAACACAAATCTAACTTTACATTGGCTTTCTTATTTGCTGCCTCCTAATTGGCCAGTGCATACCAGCTTCAGTTCCTCGTCTTTCATGTGGAAAGGGCACCAAGTACTGATTGCTTCATCTTGATTACTGACCTTCCGCTGCTCTCCTGCTCTGATTTATATACTATTTACTTCTTCCCGTCATCCTTGTCTGTGGTTGCTTCTTAATGTCCACATTGCTTCTTATGTCCCACCATCCAGCCTCCACTCTCCCGTTTTGTGTTGCTTCTTGCCTCCCACGACCCATCCTCCGTTTTTTGGGTCTCGCATAGGCAGTGCATGCACTGCCTCTACGAGGCATCAAGTAATCTGTATTACTTGTGAAACTCCACCCATTGAGTTTCTCTTTGGTTTGTCACTTGCCATTGATTAAATGTGGCATTGCTGTTCTAATCTCGCTCATTGATTGGCTGGTGGTCCGATACCTCATTTCCGTTTTGCTTCCATTTTGCAGGAGCAGCACCGACCAACTACAATGTAGTTCCGCTGCTGGCTGTTATCGTTTCATTTAGGGACTACTTGTTTTATCATAGGCATCACTCCCGCACAAACGCCTGGGCAAGAATAATATTGTTGTAATACTTACGGCGCAGAACGCTGCCCCATGACTTTCTTTTCATGGGTATTTGTTTAATGCAATGGCGGCACCAGGGTCCAGGCAAACACAGCCTCTCGCCAGCTGTGTCAACACTCTTCGCCGATCACCACAACAAAAGCAAAGGTCTTCTTGGCGGCTGTCGCTCTGCCTGTAGGTTCCACGGCGCTGCTCAGCGGTGGAACAACAAAGCTGTGGAATGCGCTATCTTGCAACCGGAGGCAGGGTCGTGACTTTTAGAAACATTAGAAGCTCTTGCACTTGTAGTATTATTAAGGTGAGCATTATAAAATGAAGCCTTAGATTGCACTCTATCAAGTGCGTGAGGACGGAGTTTTGCCCCAGGGGTCAGTGCAAACATCGACCAGTATTTATGATCGGAACATGCATTCGCGAGAATCCCTGCCTAGGCCGGGTATAGGTACTTTTTAAGAGGGTTGCACAGATTTACAAGACCAATAATGTCATAATATTTATGACATACTTAAAATGTGTTTATTTCGGGGTTGGGTGCTCCCAAAAAAGGTCTCTTACATTTTTCTGCACGTCAGGGAGCCTGTTGGAAATAATTACACGTACTGTCCTTGTGGTTTCTGAAACAAAACCACATATGTTTCTTTTTCACTTAAAACAGGAACAGACTTCGAAAGTTTATAAAATACCCTGCCTCCGTGCCCCTCTCTCAGTTGGCCAATAATTGTTCCAGGGAGGGAGTCGAATGAGAATTGGGATGCTCTAAATAAGTTGGATGTAGGGGCTTCAAAATTAAGAGGCGCACTTCTTATTTCTGATCTGGGACGCAATTCCTGCACGTTACTTGCAAGCAAAACTCGAATCATTTTGAAGCTGGGTCACAACAGGATTGGGAGTTATAAGCGAATGAGCTGGGCATGAGCTTTATTCTTGGGGCACCTGGAGGTGGAGATTAAGGCAGTGTGATAAAGAATTCTCATGATGCTCGTAGGGGCGAGCAGTGGCCTTATCCGGTCTGCCCTGACTGAATGCCTTTCTGATCTCTGACCCCGCCCCGGCACAACTCCATCTGACACCGAGGACACCGCTCCTCGAACCTGAGAGCCCCACCATGCGCTTCAGCGCAGGTAGGACCAGAGCGGCAACTCGTACTCCTTCCCTCACCCCCTTTCCACATTCAAGATTCCCAACTGTTCTTACTCCTTCTGCTAACCCTCGCTCCTCATTTCCTTTGTTTTATGCCTCATTTCTTTCCCTCTATCTCTTACTCCCTTCCTCCATCACAACCCTAGTCTCCCTCTCTTGCACCATCCCCCTATCCATCACTCGTCTCCTTCATATCTCACTCCTTCCCTCCGTCTCTTATACCCTTCCATCATGTCGCACTGTTTCCTTCTATCCATTACTCCCACTCCATGTCTCTCATCTCTTCCTTCAACCCCCACACCTCCCTCTTATCTCCTTTCTTACTCCTTCCCCTATTGCTCACGAATTCCCTCTATTACACCTTTCCGAATTCTTTCACAAAATCCCTCTGCATTTCAAACCCACACTTTTCTCTTTCCTTCTTTCTACGTCTCACTCCTCTCTATACCTCACTTTGCCCTTCGTGGTTCATCCCCCATTCCATGCTAATTGTTTTGATATACATAGTTGTATCTATCTCTCACTCCGGACTCTCCATATATCACTCTTTTCCGCATCCCTTCTGCCACCTTCGCACTTTAAAATGTTATTATCCTACAGAAGCAAATCACTGTAGTACATCCATATTATATCTGCATTGAGAAGCATTTTTCAAGTGATAAATTGAGAAGCATTTTTTAAGTGATAAATTGAGAAGCATTTTTTAACTGATAAGAGTACAAACAGAAATCTAGAAACATTCTTGCCCCTCTACCCCCACCCCATCTACAACAATACCAATAATGAACTAAAAGGCGAGTCAATTATATGCACATTTTGTATGGCCCGGGCTGCTATTATGCATGAGCAACATTACAGGTTAGCAAATCAAACACAATAGAAGGTTGGTAATGCGTATTTCTTGAAGTCATGTATTTTGAGGTCATCTTATATCTGATAATTTAAAAAAAGAAGCAGAGCGAAATTAAACAATTGCCTAGTATCACACTGTTCAGCAACTACATGTACATGCTTAGCTCCTCCTACGCCCAGCTTACACATCCACCCCTCCTCAATAAGCCCCCTCTACCACCCAACCCAACACCCCCTCTCCCCCAGACCATCACCCTGTGGCCATCAGACAATACCCAGACCAAACGTTTTGGCCCCGGAGGAAATGTTTACTAGCACCCATGCTCTTTCCTCGCCGCTTACTCTTTCTTTTCTCCTGTTGGCTATTTCTGTTACCTTTTCTGTCCTTTACTTCCCTGTTTCATGTTTCTTTGTCTGTCAGTTGCACAGTCAATCACTCTTTCCTGTCTTTTTATATATATTCGCTCAGTTCTTTGTACTGTCTAATGTTCGCTGCAAAGAGACTCTCCTATGTATTTTCTGTATCATGTGCCCCCCCCTTTCTCTTCGCTGTACAATATGGCTCCCGAGATTTTCCACTAATCACCTACATACTGCAGGGACTATTTAATTTCTATTCGGTTACAGATAATTGTATTTGCAGAAGAGGTCTTGAGCACTCCGAATTTAGTGCTGGTTGTGCTGTGCACTCTCAGTTCCTTGAGCACGGTGGTGGCAGCTTTCACAGCCTTATTTAGCTCCTGTGTACTCACCACACTGGCCTCATACCATCCCACCTTCCCCCTATTGACCACATGTGCAGTCTGCTGCCCCTTCACACAAAACAAAAACACATCCACTTCTATCTCTCTGCATCAGCAAGGCTTCTGCAATTTATGGGACATTTTAACATCGGGCAAACATCATACTGTCTATGCCCATCCTGGGTCCTCTTTCTCCTAATCTCCATCTGGTGCTCACCTGCATCGACAGATAGGTGATCAGTTATTTTGGCCTGTTGGCGTCTTCCTCTGTTCGGTGCTCTATTGCTTCTGTCTCTTGTCGCAAACTCAGGATAAGCTTGTTATTGCATTCCCACATCGTACAAGGTGTCCTGCCAGAGGAGTGCATTTTTGTTCATATTTTGTCCGTGTGCAGGCACTTACACACCACACAATTCAACATACACATTTACATTCGACACCACATAATTCGACAGCAAACCACAAAATTCAATTCATCAACACAATTATACAAGACACCACATATATCCAATACACACCACAGATTTCATCATCATGCCACAAAATTCAACAGCACAACACATAAACTCTACTGCATACCACTCCACAACACAAAATACCATGCCACATAATTACACTCCATAACACACAGTCCCACTCCACATAATTTCAGTACACTCAGTACCCCATAATTACTATCCATATAATCCCATTGCACACCATGCTACATAATTCCACTACACAAATCCACACCACACACAATTACACAACTAACAATTCCAAACCAAACCTCAAAATTCCACTCCAAACAACATACATCCGCTCCAAAACACAAGGATAAAAGACATTGTAATTTACAACACCAATGGATCCAACTTTCACGAATGCGACACATATTGCATTGTAAATGCTTGTTCTGTGTTGCTTTTTTCCTCCTGCAGTCTTTTTGCCCATTATGCTTGTTCCCTCCCAAACCCACATTTCAGTTTTCTGCCGTGAACCCCTACACCAGACATAAGATAAAAAGCGCTGTGACAAAACCAGCACTGGCCGCGTCATACCACTTTTTGTGCCTTCCTGTTGTCCGTGTTGCTTGGTCTCTCCCTCCGTGTTACCTATTTCCTCCCACCCTCCATCCCGTTGTTCATGCTGCCCACCCCGTCCACCATAACATAAAAAAACGTCGGTCATGATGCGCGTCCAACAGCTGGCCCTGTCATAGCGCTTTTTTTCCCTAACTTTTAGCCATGCTGCTCAGCAGTCGCGCTGCTCTGCAACATAAATCAATGAATCAATTAATCAATCAATCAATCAATCAATCAGGATTTGTAAGCGCAGCTACTCGCCCAAAAGGGTCTCAAGGCTAAAATACATTGCAAAGCCTGTAGCTTTTGCATAGGCAAGACAAATGGGTTTTGTCAATGTTTTTTTTAGTAAACATGCTCCTGCTCTGCTTCCTCCCCCCTTACACAGCGCAGCAACTTTGGTGCGCTACATGGCGCGAAAAATGAATAAATCTGCCCGAAAAAGTCATAGAACGCATTTGATATGAGACTTGAAACAACCTAATAAAGTCATGATATGTTTGAAAACGTGGGATGTGATTTATCGAACAGTGGGTTCATTCACCATTGTATAACGTTTAATTAATCATGCCGTTGTGTCCTCCTTTGCATCACATTATTGCATAGGCACACCCCCAGCTCAGTTGCTAATACAGACATATTGTGGACACTACTGTCTATGCTGAAAATAATGCACCTCTGAGCAAAGCCTGGCGAAGACAGGCCTAAGGAGAAATGATTTCTGAATCCAAACGCCCTCAAACAAAACAGCTGCGTGCCCTTACACACAAGAGGTAGGCAGGCTCTGCGGCTCCCTACAAAAAGACCATTGTCTGCCTTCAAACCTGGGATAGCCTCACGCTCCGTCATTGTACGCAGCGGGGTGTGCCTGGAAGGCTGCCGAACCCCAGTTTTACAGAGAGCTCGCCCACTGTGCTGCGAGCTGAGGGAGCATTCTTCAGAATACATGATTCATAAGGCAAGCCTGCTCCCTGGTGCACTGTGCTACAAAGGCCCTAATAATGACAGGAGGGCTTCTCCGCCGAGGCTCCCAGTGGGATGCGGTTGTGTTAAAGTTGCGTGTATTTTGTTCTCTCCTCACATCTGCTGTGGGTATTTAAAAAAAAAAGAAAACAGATGTGAACGTGTTGCCTGAAGTCCAAGTGACAGATCAGGCGATCCTCGAGCATTCAATTGTTTGGTAGGATAATGTTTTAAGCGCCAAATGGAACTGTTTTTAGGTACATTAAAGGGGTTTTGAGAATTATATAAAGAGGTCTTTAACTTTCAAAGTCTATAAACTTCGACATGTGTCACGCTCCTAAGTTTGACAGAAGAACATGAAAGGCGCTATAATTAAATACAGATATCACTATATTCTGTGACGGTAGCGCTTTGACTTTCCCACCGAAGCAGTATGGGAAAATCGGGAAACTGCAGACTTTTGCTGGCTCCAGTTGTTCAAAATGTACCTTTGAGTTTGTCTTTTTGGCACGTCTTTTTTTTTCTACAGAGCCTATTCTTTGTTGCAACTTTATAGTGCTCTTAAAAATCGATGTCATTACCACCAAGCTATAATGCCATAATTTACCTTTTTCTGTTTTCAAAAGTTTAAGTTGTAGGTTGCACAATTATCTTTCTGCAGATACACTAGCCCACTGATCTAACTTGCTGAAAATTGTGATTATCCTCTGGGTGTATTTTGATGGAGTCTCTTGAATTTCATTAAGCCAGAAAGGTAGGGGCCATCTTTACTGTGCTTTACTCAGAAATGGAAACACGTATTTAGAATAACAATATTGATCAGTCTATCCAGTTACTCAGGGATGATATAATGTGCCATGTAAGACAGAATCACCGGGCCAGATTCACAGAACTAACTTAAGACAAAATCCTAAACTTACTACCATTTTCGTGTTCACAGAAGGCACTTACTCATTTTGGTATTCACAGAAGACACTTACTCACTTCGGTATTCACAGAAGTTAGGAGTCCTAACTTTAGGACTCCTAAATGCCTTCTGTGAATACCGAAAGTCTTAAATTTAGGATTTTTCTCAGTTTAGGAGTCCTAAAGTTAGGACTCCTAACTTTACTACTACTAAACAGAGACAAATCCTAATTTTAAGGCTTTCGGTATTCACAGAAGGCATTTTGGAGTCCTAAAGTTAGGAGTCCCAACTTTACTACTACTAAATTGAGAAAAATCCTTATTTTAAGGCTTTCGGTATTCACAGAAGGCATTTAGGAGTCCTAAAGTTAGGCGTCCTAACTTTACTACTACTAAACTGAGAAAAATCCTAATTTTAAGGCTTTCGGTATTCACAGAAGGCATTTAGGAGTCCTAAAGTTAGGACTCCTAACTTCTGTGAATATAGAAATGAGTAGGTGCCTTCTGTGAATACCAAAATGAGTAAGTGCCTTCTGTGAATACCAAAATGGTAGTAAGATTAGGATGTTGTCTTAAGTTAGTTCTGTGAATCAGGCCCACCTTGAGAAAATTTTAATAAATTAACTTTCAGGCAAGTCTATTGCATAGTAAACATTCACAATTGAAAGAGATTACGAGTCAGATAATATAGTACTATATCTGACAATTTTGCGAATAATAGACCAGGGGCCGTAGTACTCACAGGGCTCACTTTCCTCGTCTCCACCTGCCACACCTCTTAAAAGGGGCACCATGTGCATATGGTGCAAACAGGGAAAGTGTGCGTTAATATGCTGAATGCATGGCCCCTAGGTCAGCTGCACACTTCTGCTTCCCTGAGGGGAGCGCATTCAAGTGAAATATGTAGTGGCTTTTTAAAAACTGCTCCGTGTTTCACGTGTTCCACGTGCACTTTCAAGAAAGGAGAGTGGTTGCACCTTTCTGCAGGGAGTTGTCTGAGGTGTCCATGGGACCCCCTTTCTTTCCCCAGAGGGAAGCAAAGACTACCTTTTTGTGCCCCACTTTGAGTGTGCCTCCTAAGGGCACTTATGCCTCTGCGCCCACGTCCAGATTTACCCAATTAATCAGCTGTTCTGCTTTTTCGGCAACAGTCTTTAAATCTGGTGAACTATTTGTTTGAGGGGGTTTTTCACCCGATTTAACACAAATGTTCAAATGAGCACCATAATATTGCATCTACTCGTTCTGAGTATACTTTTAGTTTATTTCGATTTCACTTTTTGTCATTCAACAATGCAGTATTCTACTGTTGTTTTCTTTCTTAATATATTCTGTCACAGTTTGCAAAAACATAAATTTGCCTTAGAATATTTTATTTCTAGTTTCATGTCAATACAATATTTTAAAAAAATATATGATTAGAGTTAGTTAATACACTACAGTTGTTAGACCCTTAGGGCCAGATTACGAGTCTTGCGGTTTGAGGACCGCCAGACTCCTGGTGGCGTGGCAGATCCAGCCACAACTGCACTGGCGGTCCGACCGCCCGATTATGACTCGGGCAGTCGGACTGCACTATGACTGCCGGCTCTGCCAGGGAACTGCCATGGTCCCACCACGTTCCCGTCAAGCATATTAAGAGTTTCCTCTCTGCCAGGATTTTCATGGCGGGTTCCACAGCCATGAAAAGTCAGACGAAGAGGAAACAAAGGGGGCCCTACAGGGCCACCCTTTGCCTCAGATATATGTGAATGCACACTGGGGGTTATAACATGCCGCCCCTGTGTGCATGCACATAGGTTCCTGCACAGCATGGACTTCTGAGTCTGGAACCTTATGAGGCAATTCCTATTGTGGTGCCTTTTTAAAAGGCACCGCCTTTTAAAGGGCACAGCAGGGGGAACTGCCATGCCGCCTGCCCACCAGACCACTGTAATGTAGTAATCAGGCTGGCAGGTGGCAGCAACTTTGGCGGAGCGGTGGGTGCGGCCACGCCACCGCTCTGCTGTAAGGTCGCAATCTGGCCCATATTGGTCTACTTCCACATGTCATAAATGATTCAAAGGATCAAATATACTCCATTGATGTAGCAAGGGGGAGCAACTTAATGCAAGCAAATAGAAAGTGGCCTCTGACCTCCGTTAGGTAGTGGAAGGCAGCAATAGCGGGAGTTCAGTGACGCTTCAGACCACTGGGGCCCAAAACCAGTGCAGTAATGAGAACAACGTCCGTGCATGTTCTTGCATTGATATGCATCTGGAAGGCTTTCCATGGAAATTAAGTTGATAGCATTGATGAATTGCATATAAACAGTGCAGTAGAAGTGATTTTATTTAGAAAATTTTAAAATATGCCTATATATTTTTCTACAAACCATAGCTTCAAAGTAAGGCACATTCACATAAGGCGATGGCAGTTGCTAGTAAATTGCTCCGTTATTGATTACATGTCGGAAGACCAACGCGTTTCAACTCAACATTCTAGTCTTTCTCACAACAGGCTCCACCTTGACAGTGACATATGTAAAAAATTGGGTTACTGGTCGAGGGTGGGGAGAAACCCTACTCAAGCAACAACCACACTACTTGACAGGGTGTAGGCGGAAGTGCAACCCAAATGAGCCTGTGCTCAATCCTCTGGTAGCTTGGCACATAGCAGTCAGACTTAAATTAGAGGTATTGTGTAAAGCTTTTATGCAGCACTTCAACCAATAATAAAGTGAAAACACAACACAAATCCCAAATCAGATTGGACAAATAGAGTAAGTTTTCATAAATTAAACAGCACCAAAATTACAAAAATCTAAACAGTAGATCCAGAGATATGCAATTTTAAAGATTTCAGGAACATAGTGCCAAAAAGCACAGAGCGTCCAACTGAGATTATCTGGTTGCACCATACCGGGACAAAGCTGCAAGTTAAGACTGACTGCGATGGATCACTGGCTGGCTACAAGGATCCAGTTAGACCCTGTGAACATGAGAAGCTTCAATACGGGTTGCAGAGCGCTGGGAGGTCCTGTGTTGAAGATGTGTCGTGAATCCAAGGCGCTGCGAGGTCCTGGTTGGAGAGATCCTTGTCAAGGAGGCCGTCGACAAGTGGGCTTTTGATGCGTAGTTCTTCATTGAGGACGTGTTGCACACCGACTTCTTTTGAAGAAACTGCAGGGTTTGTGATGCAGATACCTGCATGATTATTGAGGCTGCAGTCAACAAGGGGAGTGCGATACGAGGGCCTGTGTTGAAGATGCATCACACAGTGGTGGTTTTGATGAGGCTGAGGACTGCGAGGGCGATAAGAAGTCCTGGCACTGGGAAAGTCCACACAGTAGGGGCGATATGTCAGTTCTGCTCGAAATTAGGCCAAGCAGAAGAGCACATGCATCAGCTCTGCTAAGTTCACAGATGGGCTGGCAGAGCACCTTCAGGCCCACTTCCAAGGATCCTGGCATGGAGTAGCACCAATGAGCAGGGTAGGGCTCACAGTTACAGAGTCCAGATGCTGGTTACAAGAAACTAGCCCTTGGAGTCACTCTGGAGGTCCTGGGTACAAGTTGCAGGTTTCAGTCCTTCTCACCCAGGCAAGAGGGCAGCAGGTCTTCACAGCAGGGCAGCTGTCATTCAGGGAAGCATTGTAGCAGAGTGGCCATCCTTTCAGCAGTACAGCA
Source organism: Triturus cristatus (assembly GCF_964204655.1). Classification (NCBI taxonomy): domain Eukaryota; kingdom Metazoa; phylum Chordata; class Amphibia; order Caudata; family Salamandridae; genus Triturus; species Triturus cristatus. The sequence goes on along the minus strand of NC_140591.1, from coordinate 1,204,284,848 downwards.
GTCCTTCCTCTTGGCAGAGTCTTCCCCTGGTCCAGAAGTGTGTTCAAGAGTTGGGGTCTGAGGGCCAATATTTATTCCTGGTGCCCACTTTGAAGTAGGAGAAACTTTCAGAGGTTTCCACAGAGGTGCTTTGAATTGACCATCTCCGTGCCCTGGTCCTACATTGTCTACTCTGGAGTCACAATAGACTGGTGCCAAACCCCTTTGTGAGTGTGCTCAGGCATGGCCTTTGTGATGTGCAAGTGTGGCAGGTGACAGCTTCTCCACCTCTTCAAATCAGAGAGGGCCATTCTGCCAACACCTATCTTCCCTTTGTCTCACTGTCTGGGGGCAGGACACAAAGATTAACTGGCAGCTACACCTAATCATGTGACCCAGGAACAGGCTGCAGTCACCAAATGATTGGGGCAGGAAAATGCCAATTTTCTAAAAGTGGCATTTTCAGAATTGTGAATAAAAATGCGACTTTAAGATTAAAGATGCCTTTTAATTGCAATTCTTTAGACACCCAACTTGATCAATCGACCTGCTCCCAATTGAAACTTATCACTTATTAAATGTAATAAAGTAACCCAATGTTATACACTGCACCCTTTCCTCTGGGCGGTTCAGGGCCTATCTTAGAAGTCATGCATATGCATTAAAATGTAAAATGTATAGGCCTCGCAAAATGTTTTTTTTTTCAGGTCGAAATGGCAGTTTAAAATGGCACACATAGGCTTTATCAGCAGGCCTGATACATGTTTAATGGGTTACTTAAGTGGATAGCACAATATGTCCTACAGGCACATTAGTACCATTTAATTTACAGGCACTGGGCACATGTAGAGACTTGCAGGTAAAGTAGATATACCAATTGGGTGTAAACTATTTATACCATGTTCAAAGAAGAGAGCACAAGCACTTTAGCACTGGTTAGCAGTGGTAAAGTGTGCAGCGTCCTAAAATCAAACACAAACAGGTTCAACAAACAGGAGGGTGAAGGCAAAATGTTATGGCATGACCCTGCAGAAAGGGCTAAGTTCAACACAACCCCTCTCCAGCCAAGAGCCAGGGCAGGCTAATCAATACCTTGATGGGCTTCTCTGCTTAGGCGTTAGAACATGGACGAAGGCCCTGCTATGCAGGGGCATTTGTCAGTTTTCTGCCTGTCTGAACTCAGTTGATCCCTCAGTCTACACTCTCCTTAGCTACTGGACTGACCATGGGGAACTCTTCTCCTCACTTGTGGACCCCATCTGTGAAGCGCCAAACTGTAACTTGCTCACAGACACATCCTAGTATGTAGAAAATACCATCATGGCCAGCAAAAAGATGTGGCTCATTCCAATGCTTGGATCAGACATCTGTCCGCATCCCAAGGAAACCTCTGCCCATAAAGACAGCAGCCTACAGAGGACAATGACAGCTGTCAGTGTCAAAAGCCAGACCGCGTCATCCACTGCCAAGTGAAGGCTACTGGCAGGGACATTGGGCAGGCCTCTCTCCCAGACTTGGAGCTGGCAATGATTTCTCTATGAGCTCCTGAAGGTTCTCTGGTCTCGTAGGTTTCTCAGAGTGGGGGACAACATCCCCGGGTGATCAGGGGTGGTATCCTGAGACCGGTCTTTCAGCCCAGTGTCTGTACCTTGATGAGGATCAGGTGACAGGGAGGGCCCTTCCTTCCCTTGTCCCTTCATCTGGGCTCCCTTCCCCTCTACTTGGGAGTGGTACCCCCTTGACAACTGAACTGTCAGGGTGCCCTGGGAGGCCACCACTCGGGCTCCAGGGGCAACTTATTCCTAAGCACACAGTCAATGGGCATCTGGGGACTAACTATGACCCTCCTGTGGGTCACCTCTGTAACCCACTCCAGGGATCCATGGCCACAGGGTGGAAACAGCCTTGCTCTAGGCCTGAGTTACCCTAAAAACATGTCCGGTGTACTGCTCTGATGAAACCAGCCTTTCCACTACCATGGTTTGGATGGCCCTATTGTCCCTCAGAGCATTGACCTGGACCCCCTTTACTTTCCCCTTTACTTTCACTTGATGGAAGTGACACCTCCCACCCTTAAGGATCACACGTCTACTCTCTGAGTCCTCCTCCCAACTAATGAAGATCTATCACCTGCCCATAGACCTACTTACTCCTAAGGTCATATTCGCCATCTCCTTGAGGTCCCACCAGTGGGTGGTTTCTTAAGAAAAACAAAGTCCCCTGCTTGTCTCCTAACTGGGTGCACTGAAAGCAGGGGGCTGGAAATTGGGCACCCTGGGCCATTTCACACCAGAACCACCCCCTGTTTATGAGAGGGGGCTTGGTGACCCATCCCCCCACCTTATTCTAGGACTTGTCTGGGTCATCTTTAACCTCCCTCTAACTCTGATGTGGGGAACCTGAACCACCCTTCTTGGGGTTACACCCAAGTACATCCATAGACAGGCTGGTGCTTTTCCAGAGGTCTTCCTCCTCAGAAAGCTTCCTGTGGTTAGTCAGATTGCTGTCCAATAGATGCTGGCACACCTCTGCAAACATGTGCTGAGCATGTGCTCTCTTAATATCAGATTAAACAACCCAGTAAAATCTTTGACTTTGGTACCTAGCACATAATCAGTCAGTTCCTTTCTGGCATATTCAAGAAAATCCATCCAAGACTAGTTCTGCTTCTCTGACTATCCTTAATACTGTTGAGCATTCCAGGACTGTCAGTTGCATCCTTACTGTCTAGGAAGGTTCACACTGGGGATGTGTGCTGCATTAAACTGCCTTACTAGCTTTAATTCTGTGGTGGTTGTTATTCCCCTTTACAACATATTTTGGCAATGAGTATGGGATTCAAATAAAATAAGCAGTGCAGGTCTAGATGGCACACAACCCATGGGGTGTTCAACGGGGAAGAAGAGGTGCGTTCATCTGAGAAGTGCAGTCGGCACTCACAGAAATCAGGGAGAAGTGCACAGCACATAGGCAAAGAGGCACGAGAGTTTCAACATTATTCAGGCACTGTGTGGTGGCACTTTTAACTTCAGCACAGTTTTGACAGTTGAAGTGCTCGAGCTCCAACTAATGAACTCATGTAGAACCTTGGGCATGCACCATTCCTTTAAGCTGTGTGGAACTGAGGAAGCAGAGGTTGGCGCATCAGTGACATTTTGGATAGGGCTTTATTTTCAAAAACTTGTGGGAGCAAAAGGCAGCGCACAACGTACAGTGTGGCCACGTCATCGTGTTTTGGTGCCATATTGAATTGGCCATTTTCCTGGAGATTAGACTGGAGCATATGCAGTGATGTTGTGAATGGAATAGCAATTTTTACAACAGGAAGCCTCTACGAGTATTGAGCGGATACGGTGATATGCCCACCTGCGAAAATGAAGACATGTTTCAGTTCAGCATTGTTTTACAGCCAGGGAATTAATCAGTGTTGAGATGCTGAGAATGTACATGATGATACACTCACCTTTCTTTGACAAATCAGCTGAGAGTATACACAGTGCTATGCTTACCTTTTAGAGACCTCCAGCAAGGTATTCTGTGAATCATTTCACTCTTAACATATAGCGTTGTGACAATATTACACTCATTTTATAGAGATAATTTTGCTGAGCATGTACACAGTGATATGCTCACCTTTTAGTGACTCTGACAGGGTATTCTGTAAAACTCATTCCTCACAACATACAGCATTGTGATGAGATTGAGACACACAGTAACATAATTAATCCGTCTTTCTTTCTCTGATAACTGGTTTCTCCATCCATTATTTTGGAGGACTGGGTAGGAATCTTTGAAAATTACATTCCAATGTTGGATGGCAAAAATATTTTGTTGTTGAGCCATTGGAGAATGAGGGTCAGCGTATATTCAAATACTTTCCTCTAGCACTAGGACTGAATGGCCAACTGATTGACGATGGGTTGAAAGAAGCACTTTAAAGACTTGAGATTAAGTTTGCAAAAGAACTTAATTTGGGCATGGCACAGTACAAATTTTATACCCAGTCACAAGGTGATCAGGAGTCTATTGATGAATTTGTAGCAAGACTTCGTAAACATCCTGTGAAATGTCATTTTGGGGATGATGACAGATGAGCTTATTAGAGACCAACTCATAGTTCAGTGCAAGAGTAAAAAGATACAGGAATGGCTGTGGGCAGCTAAGTACCTACGGTGGTTTGTACTCAACAAAGACTGCAGAAATGTGGTCATAAGGGCCACTTTGCGCAAATTCGCAAGGAAGGTAGAAACAATAGGTGTAGTTGAAGAGGGTGTCAAGGCGGACATTGGTGACAGGATATTAAGTGTGGATGAGACACGTGCTGAGAACAATGTTAAGGGTGACAAGAAGCGGATGTGTAGACCAAAGGCATGTTGCAGAAAGGTGGAATTAACCATGTGCTCTGGTTCAATGTACACCATTATTCTTAAAGAGTTGTTTGAAATTCATTGGCCAAATATCGCATTGTTACCAAAAGACATATGCCCTTGTGTGTACCAAGGTGAAACCACAGACATTTTGCCGTATATGTTGGCCGCAATAGGTTTTGAGAAGTGCAAGGTAGAAGGGAAAGTATATGTGTCTACCTATGGTTTTCCTATATTAGGATGGATGCATCAATTTGGCTTAAACATCATGATAAATCCTAGGGCGCCAAATCAAGTTATGTTTGTGGAGGAATTGGAGGTCAAAGATATCTTAAGTGGTGCAAGGAGGGTGTGTGAAGGGAAACTGGGGTATCTAAAGGTTCTGTACACAAAATTGTATTGAATAATGACACAATCCCATTACAATATAAGGCGAGAAGAGTTCCATGAGCTGTGCAAGAGTATGGAAAAAAATGATAGATGAGATGTTGGAGGGTGGAATCATTGAACAGGTTGAGGCTTCAGAATGGCTCTCATCCATTGTTATCACACATAAATCAGATGGACAATTGAGATTTTGAGTAGATCTCAGATCTTTAAACCAGAATATTGTTATTGACACATTTCCTCTTCCAAATATTAATGAACTGGTGTCTGCCTTAAAGGGTGGTAGGGAGTTATGTATCAATGGGGTAACCCGGTAGACCACTGGACTCGGGTATAGATAGGTACACAAAAATATAGTCACAGTGGAGACATATTTAAAGGAGTAAAGGAGAATACATTTGTTAGTGATTCGAACAAATTTAACGACACCACCTATTTTCTGCATGTATGACCATAATTTAATCGATTATCCAGAATTTCAGTCAAAAAGAAGATCAGCAATTTAAATCAAGGCCAAATGCATCACAATGTCAACATATTCAAATACATATAGGTGTAAGGTACGTGATAAGTGCAAGATTTGGGGATGAGTGCAGGACGTTGTGAGGGAGGAAGGTTGCGTAAAAATAGGAACATCCACAGTTTGTTGCAGAGCCTAACCTGCCAATTGAATGGCCACAAAACTTAAATCAGACAACACAAAATTAGAAAGCAGTTGTACATTCACTGACAATCTCCTGTGTTGATTGTAGACAGAAGTAAGTCGACGTTTCGACCCCTGTTAGAACCAGCAAATTGGTTTGCTTGGAGTCGGGGGTCTTCATCAGGACCAAGGGAATGGGCTTACACCAGCATCAGCAGCATGAATCAAGCTGGAAAATTGGGAAGGGGCCAATCAGTGCTCCCAAGGTGTAGTATTCACCACTCGGTAAGTGAGTCCGGGAAAGGCTGAATTAATCAGCATAAGCAAGGATCCGTTAATGTCCCAAGCTCGGGGGCCGCGTCGAACAGTCTGACACCCTAAAGGGTGGTAAGTACTTCTCAAAGCTGGATCTGAACAGGGGTTACCAACAAATCAGTTTACATGAGGAGTCCAAATAACTAACAGCATTCATTCATAACAATGGAAGGTACATTTCATTTTACCTGCATGCCCATCAGCTTAGCCTCAGCCACTGGCGTGTTTCAACAAATTATGCCTGAAATTTTTAAAGGGATGGGGAATGTTGTCTTTTTTTCAGGATGAGATATTGGTTTTGGTCAAACTGTGGAACAACACAACTTTGTTGCACAAGTCAGGAGGATCTGGTTTAACCCCAAGGCAGGAAAAATGCACATTTATGGTGGAACAAATAGAATACTTGGGGTACACCATTTCAGCAGAAGGGAGACAACCCAAACTCAGTCTGTTGGATGATGAGATAGTTGAGAATTGATGATAGATACAGCCTTGTACGAGCACCAGATTAGATGAGACTCTTGCATGAGATGGCTGATCACTAGGGAAAACTTTCTTTCATCAATCATGGGACCTTTTAAGCCTGACACTTCTTGGGTGTAGTGTAACCCTATTTCAAAGATTGCAGACTGGTCTAAGCATTTCTTGCTTTGGTGGGTGCAATTATCAATGATAACATGGATAGTGTCCCTATTGATAGTTCACATTCAACGTTCAAGCACATGTGGTGCAATGGGTCATGTTGACCTAGGTGACGGCTCTCTGATCCCCTGATGTGTGGGAATTATTTTGAAAACATTTGTCAGTTGATTATTTGTAGCCCTGATCAATTCTGCTGCTTCATTTGCAGCTAAGACAAAACACGTGTTGGCACAGGCAGAGAAATGTTTAAACATCCATTTGAAAAGAAAAAAGGCTGCTTGTGATAACACACAACATAACTCTATGGGGACATACTTTGGAGTGCTCGAAGCTCTTAATCTGATGACATTGACTTGTACCACCAGAACGGGAATTATTGGCTTCTCTCCATTCTTGAGCACCGAGCACTTGCTGCTTTTGTGTTGATCAAGAAATTCCGAACTGTGTTGATATCCAAAGTGTGTGCGCTTTTCTTCGCAGCCACCTCTGTTGACTTTGAATGCAGTTTATTGGCTGCAATTAACGATGCACCATCGCCAACAGGCAAAGACAAGTTGAAATCATTTTTAGAGTACTTCGTCAAACTTGTTGAACACATTTCTGAAAAAACAGTGGAGTTAAGAAAACTGTTAAGAAAAGGGGGTACATTTTTGTGAAAGAAGGAACAACATAGATTTTTGTTGTGATAAAAGATGAGGTTTGTGGTGCTGGCATTTTGGTCCCATTTGTTACAATACTTAAGTCTGCTCTCACTGTGGAAGCAAGTGCAATGGACGTTGGGGCTTTCACAAATTAACCAAAAGAGAGAAAGAACTGTAGCTTTGGCTTTGTGCTCACTCACTGAACCTGAGAGAAATTTTACCTTTATTGAACGGAAAGCATCAGCTGCAGCATGAGGGTTCCGAGTACTTTCATGCATATTTGTGGGGCTCATCATTCATATTGTGAACAGACCAGAAGCTATTGATTCAAATCCTAGTGCCTGGTAGTGCTGGAAAATGGTCTTTTCAAGGCTGGAGGAATACACAAGCTGATTGCTTATCAAGGTTGCCCTTGGATTGAAAGTTGGTTGAAGGACTGTTGTGAGAGCATGAGAAAATGAAGGAGCTGTAGCAACTGTACTTGATGTGGTTGATTGTGGTTTGGGAGCTTTCTCAAGTCAGAAGTGGGAATATGAAGTAAATTCTGATATTGTCTTAGAGAAGTTGTGAAAATGATTCACACTGGAGCTCCATGAGAAAGTGCAACTACATTATCAGCGTGGCTGTTTGTTAAGATTTTGGACGAGTTGTTGGTGTGTGGTAAGAATTTGATTTTGAGGGGAAATGTCTTTATACCCCTTGTTGCGGTGGCACCTAAATGGTTTAATTTAGTCCATGAGGGTCATCTGGGGCAATCCCTAACTAAAAGGAGGCTAAAAAGGGAGTTTTGGTGGCTCAAATTAGATGATATAGTCAATGCATGGGTGGAATGGTGCACCGCTTTCAAAGAAAGTGAAAAAAGGTTGAAAGTGGGTTGCAAACCTGAAGAGGGACATATTGAGGATTCATGGTTATCATGGCATACTGTCTGTTTTGATTTCATTGGCCCCTTGTCTAGGTTGAAACATTATATGTGGTTTGCATTAGTGATGGTTGATGTCCATTCTAAACAGTTTACTGTGAAGTTCTTGAATGAAATAACAACTAGTACTACCGTTTGTGCTTTGGAAGCACTTTTTGCTGAAGAGGGAGTGCCTACCATTCTCATTATGGATAACGCACTCAACCCACTTCAAGTGAAATGTCAAATTTTCTAAAATGGTGTCCAATCAAGCATATTTGTACATCTCTTTACAATCCCCAGGAGAATACAATAGACAAATGAGTGAATAGTTTGGTTAAAGGGACTATCCAAATTAGCTAATCATTGTGATGTTAAAAAGATGGTGTGTGACATGGTGTGGGTTTATCCGAACACTGTTCATAGTGTCACACTGAAATGTCCTTTCTAAGAGATGCAATGACGTTTACTAGGCACTAAATTGGTCCCTAAGTGGTTGAAAGACAGGGTTTCTTCTGATGGCAAGGTTAAAGATTCAGTGGAAGAAAGAAGGGGAAGTAAATTCAGTGAAGGTGACAGGGTGAAGATAAAATCAGATCGTACACATTGTGGTCTGTCCAGCACGTTTAGAATCAAACATGTTAATAGATTCTTTGTGGTCTTAGAAAATGGAGAAAGGTGGAACTTACAGAATATGGCTTTGTATCAGAAAGGCAGTGTCTGAGAGAGAATGAAGGATGCTTTGGAATGTTGTTAATGGAAGATGATGAGTTATGCAGAGCATAGTTAATTTGAAAGGGGTGAATTTGGATTCCCTGGCGCTCACTCATATGTGAGCACTTAATGATTATATATTAACAAGTAAAGTGGGGCACAAAAAAAGAGGGATGCCCACCCACCATCCATAATTACAAGTAAGATTGTAAGTATTGCCACATCGGGAGCAGCGTCCTGCTGCTCAGCCCCACTCATTCCAACTGACCACTCATATAAACCAAGCATTCATGAACATTCTATTCCATTGCATTCACACAGGCAGAGCAGCATGGAGCTAAGAGATAATAGAATACAACGAATTCAAGAAACAGAAAATAAATAGTACAATGCTACTAGTCTCATCACAAGAAATATAAAGAGAAACTAGAGAGCATAGTTAATTCGGGCCATCAAACTGAACACATAAAACCAAAAACAGAAAATGGAACAAATTTTAAAGGAGTAGGGTCAGAGAAGCTGAGTAAATTTTAATAAGGGAATACATGTGTGTGTTAATGGAGAAAAAAGCATAAGAAGATGAGCTGTAGTTTTCCTGGATGGAGATATATTTAGGATGCCCAACTTATGTAGAAGTAAATAATGCAGTCTTTGAGATATTCAAAAGGATCACTGACACAATATTGTGGTAAACAATATAGTTGACAAAAATATTGTGTTAAAAATATTGTTTACCACAACATTGTGTGCCTATACTTACTAATGGTAAGCACAAAAAAGTCTGAACATAAATTGTTGACACTAATATCATCTCCAAATAAACACAAATATCGTTTTTTTAAATATAAATAGTGAATAGTAGTAAATGCTAAATATTTATATATATATATTTAATATTATGTAAATTAAATATATTTCACCAATATTGAATAATATATATATATATATATATATATATTCACTGAAAAAACCAATGAAATTCCCCCGTTATAGTTAGTGCAGGCAACTATAACTCACGCGACCGCAATCCTCTGCTGATGCTAATACTGTATTTAGACACTTATTTGCCCATGTCTTCTTCCATACATTTTTAGCTATACATATATTACAAATATTTTTTTTTCATAAAGACACATATGTCATCAGCAGAAGATTGCGGTCGCGTGAGTTATAGTTGCCTGCACTAACTATAACGGGGGAATTTCATTGGTTTTTTATCAGTAAAATTTCCGCTAACTATAACATGTGTGAAACCTATGGTTTTTTCAGTGAATTTGCAAGGTTTTTTAAATGCTAATTCCTAACTATAACGTGTGTGAAACCTATGGTTTTTTCAGTGAATTTTTACGTTTTTTTAAATGCTAAGTTACTTTACGCCATTCGTGGCATGCGCGCCCACTTAACGCAGTTCGTTCCGTGCGCGCCGTGCGCGCACAGTGAGCACGCGGTGCGCTTCGCGCACCGCGCGCCCACGTTACGCAGTTAGTGCCGTGCAGGCACGGTGGGCACGCGGTGCGATGACAAAGCAAGAAAGCACGTCAACAAATCTGTTTCTGCTTTCCTCCGTGACTATGGTATGGGTGCCATTTACCACAACAACTTGCGTTATGACATGCAAGACATTTATAGAGGAGATGGTGTGCACTTCAATGATGAAGGGAACAGAGTCTTCCTCTTGAACCTTAGACTCTGCATCGGTACTTACTTGTAGGTACCACTAAAAAATCATTTCATAAACACAACGGCTCTTTTTAGAGCCCCCTAATATCTAAACACTTAAATCTGAATTTCATTTATTTTTTTATTTTTTTTTTCTACCGTACGCTTACCGTAAGCTTACCGTACGCGTACCCCGTGATTTTTTTTAAAATCAATAAATGTTTTCTTTGTACTTTACAGTCCTTCTTTGACCCCCTCACAAATGTAAGGGGGTCTGTAACTCTCCTCATTGCCCCCTTTTCTTGTTTTCACTCTTTTTTTTCTGAGTGAAACACACAAAATGGCGGCCGCCGCTTCCTGGTTTCGGCCGATTCGAATGTTTACTAAGATCTAACAGCCAATCAGAATCGCGCTCGCGCACGCCACCGTACGCGTACCGTAAGCTTACCGTAAGCGTACGGTAAGCGTACCGTAAGCGGGCTCAGATATATATATTGATTTAAAGGCTATTTTCTCAGAATCTACTGAACAGATTTACACCAAACCTACAAAAGGCACTTCCTTGACATAGGGACTACCTCTCTGCCAAATTTCTAGTAATTCTGTTCAGCCGTTCGGGCTGTAGCTCGTTCTAAAGGTCCTATGGAAAAATGCATGGGAAAAACATGTTTTGGGACCCCCCTTTTATCTCAGCCCCCGCTTGACGTATCCCCCCGAGACTTTCAGGGTAGGAGCGGAGCGTAGCGCCCCACCTATTTTGAGAAATTCGCGAGGATTCATCGACCGGCGCCAAAGTTATTCAAAATAGAATGTTGCGGATTTCCTATGGAAAAGGGGTCCTAACTATAACTACCTACTGGCGACCGCCAGTAGGTAATATATAGATATATATATATATATATATATATATATATACATATATCAAATTAGGAAATGAGTGCTTATCAGAATATGCAATCCAAAAATAAAGTGCTATAAAAATATCATAATATTGTGAACCTAAGCACCTAAGCATATATGGGTAAGTATACATTACTAATATCTCTCTCTCTCTCTCTCTCTCTATATATATATATATATATATATATATATATATATATATATTCACTGAAAAAACCATGGGTTTCACACACGTTATAGTTAGGAATTAGCATTTAAAAAACCTTAGAAATTCAATGAAAAAACCAAAGGTTTTACACATGTTATAGTTAGCTGGACATTTCACTCGTAAAAAACCAATGAAATTCCCCCGTTATAGTTAGTTCAGCTAACTATAACTCGCGCGCCCGCAATGCACTGCTGATGACGTCACATATTACATCACTCATGACATGGTCAGTGACATCACTCATGACATCACTGATGACATCTCAAATGACATCACTGATGACATCATCCAGTGAATGTGTGTTTTTCTGAAAATTAAATATGTTTTATATATGTATATCTCAAGGACGATGGAAGAATAAATGGGTATATAAGTGTCTAAATGGATGATTTGTTTTTGAAAAATTGATTGTATAACTGACTGATTAAGTGTATCTTAGTGAATACATGGCTTAGTGAGTAATGTTTAAATATGTAAATATCTGTATCAGTCTCTCACTTTGTGTATAAGTGGCTGCATGGGTTGGTGAGTAGCTACATGGGTGTCTATATAGGTTATTAGTTGGTTTTTTGAGTGTCAGTCTGAGTGTCTGCATGGTTCGGTGGGGGGTATTACGTAGTGCATAGGTGCATGAATGAGTGACTCACTGTTTGTATGTGTTGAACAGAGCATGTGTGCAGGACTGCATGGGTGGATGAGTGTGTGTATGGGTGTGTTAGTGAGTGAATGACTGTCTCAATAGTGTCTTTATGAGTAACTACATATGTTTAAAACTAGTATATGTGACTATTGGTGTATATATGTGAGTATATGTGAGAGATTGAAAGAGTTCCTGTATGAATAAGTATGTGTTTCTATAAGTGATTGTTTAAAAGACTAAGTATGTGTAAGTTTCCGTAGAAGTAAGTGTGGTGGTGTGTGTATAACTGTATATGCAAGTAAATGTATGTTTGATTCTTTATTAGCATGAGTGACTATGTGTGTGAGTTGCTCTATGGATGAGTGGCATTGTGTAACAGGATGTATAGGTGTATGAGTACATATGATGAGTGAGTACATGTATGAGTGACTGTATTGGACTGTTGGTGAATGAGTGGATGTGTATGTGGATCTTAGAATTACTGAAGAGGTTGTTGTAACTGTTATTGGTATGTCCATTGTTTTGTAAATTTTAGTCTCTATTTTTGAATGTGTGTGTCAAAGGTTATATTAGGGGAAGAGGAGGTCTGCCACTCTATCACAAGGATGATGTCATCAGTGATGTCATCAGTGATGTCATTTGAGATGTCATCAGTGATGTCATGAGTGATGTCACTGACCATGTCATGAGTGATGTAATATGTGACGTCATCAGCAGTGCATTGCGGGCGGGCGCGCGAGTTATAGTTAGCTGAACTAACTATAACGGGGCAATTTCATTGGTTTTTTACGAGTAAAATGTCCAGCTAACTATAACATGTGTGAAACCTATGGTTTTTTCACTGAATTTCTAAGGTTTTTTAAATGCTAATTCCTAACTATAACGTGTGTGAAACCTATGGTTTTTTCACTGAATTTCTAAGGTTTTTTAAATGCTAATTCCTAACTATAACGTGTGTGAAACCCATGGTTTTTTCAGTGAATTTGCAAGGTTTTTTAAATGCTAATTCCTAACTATAACGTGTGGGAAACCTATGGTTTTTTCAGTTTATTTTTTTCGTTTTTTTAAATGCTAAGTTACTTTACGCCATTCGTGGCGTGCGCGCCCACTTAACGCCACCAAAAGCACAGGGGGTGGGGTCAATGTGGATAGTGGTTTTTTATTTCGATTTTATATTTTTATTATAATTTAATGCAATTTTTTTTTATTTCATTTTTTGTAAGCCTTTTTTTAATAATTTATGTACTATATCCTGCATTATCGAAAGGTTTTTTTTTATGCATTTTTTTCCGTGCGCGTACGGTAAGCTGACGCTACGCGCTTGTAAGATACGCGTACGGTAAGCTGACGCTACGCGCTCTGGACGTAATTAGTGCAGCGCGCCTACGTGATACGTGCGTGCCGTACGCGTATACCCGGAAGCAACGTCGCGGTTACGCAGGGGCGTGTAATGCGCATGCGCGATACGTGATACGTGCGTGCCGTACAAGTACACCCGGAAGCAACGTCGCGGTTACGCAGGGGCGTGTAATGCGCATGCGCGAAAGTGACGTAAGCGCTGCGTAAGCGCACCGTAAGCGTCACGTGCGCGCACGGTAGGTCATGTGACTTACAAAGAACACTTTTTATTGGTTGAAATTACTTTCACTTCCAGAAACTTCCCACACCACACCCATTCCCCTCTTTACTGCTTGAAAGAACACTTTTCATTGGTTGATACTACTTTCAGTTCCAGATTCTTCCCACACCACACCCATTCCCCTCATTTCTGCTTGTGATTCTCTAGGAGCAGGAGCTGGATTGACATTGGGATACAATGGCAGAACAGCAGGGCTCTTCTGAGAGTGAGGCCAGCAGCACCACCATGATCCAGAGAAGGAGGAAACAAAAGACTTCTTTTGTATGGGAGTATTTCACTTTTCCAGAGGGGGAGAAAAAGGTCAATGCTCCAAAGGTCACTTGCATACTTTGTGATCGTGTTTTATCAAGAGGAAATCCAAGTAGGAAATATTCCTTTGGAAATCACTCTATGATGAGACACCTTCAGGACAAACACCCAAGGACCTTTGCTCGACATACTGGAGAAAACTCTTCAGTAAGTCACCAGAGCCCAGCCTCAGATGCTCAGCCGAGTACATCATCGGCAGCTCAGCTGAGCCCTTCCTCTGTTGTTGGAGCATCACCTTCTTCTTTTCCTTTGGACATCAACCCTCGATTTGCGAGTGTTGAAATGAGGTGTACAAAATGTGGTGGTCTTATTGTTTTTGGGGAGGTCAGTCTTCCCCTTATTAACAATAAGATAGACCAGCATGTTTGTAGACGCTCATAATACTCCCATTCTTTCTTTCCTCCATCCCTGTATGAACCCAACGGCTCTTATAAGAGCCAACCTTACCTCACAATTTTTTTTATTTTTTTTTAAGCTTCCCTTTTCGCAAAAAAATTTTTTCCGTGCGCGCACGGTACGCGTAATTCCGCAGGTCGCCGTGCGCGTACGCTACGCGCATACGGCGATTTTTCGAAAAATAATTTTTTTTTATTTTTGCCCTTGAGGGTCCTTCTGGGACCCCCTGACCAAGGCTAGGGGGTCAGGAACTGTCGAGCCTGCCCCCTTTTCACATTATCCACCTTTTTTATTCACCCCCCTGACAGTTCGAGAGAGAAAATGGCGGCCGCCGCTTCCTGGTTTCGACCGATTCGAATGTTTACTAAGATCTAACAGCCAATCAGAATCGCGCTCGCGCACGCCACCGTACGCGTACCGTAAGCGCACCGTAAGCGCACCGTAAGCGCACCGTAAGCTTCCACAGATATATATATTGATTTAAAGGCTATTTTCTCAGGATCTACTGAACAGATTTACACCAAACCTACAAAAGGCACTTCCTTGACCTGAGGACTACCTCTCTGCCAAATTTCTAGTAATTCTGTTCAGCCGTTCGGGCTGTAGCTCGTTCTAAAGGTCCTATGGAAAAATGCATGGGAAAAACGCGTTTTGGGACCCCCCTTTTATCTCAGCCCCCGCTTGACGAATCCCCCCGAGACTGTCAGGGTAGGAGCGGAGCGTAGCGCCCCACCTATTTTGAGAAATTCGCGAGGATTCGTCGACCGGCGCCAAAGTTATTCAAAATAGAATGTTGAGGTTTTCCTATGGAAAAGGGGTCCTAACTATAACTACCTACTGGCGACCGCCAGTAGGTAATATATATATATATATATATATATATATATATATATATTATCTACTGGCGGTCGCCAGTAGATAGTTATAGTTAGGATCGTGTTTCCATAGGAAATCCGCAACATTCTATTTGGAATAACTTTGGCGCCGATTGACGAATCCTCGCGAAATTTCAAAATAGGTGGGGCGCTCCGCTCCGCTCCTTCCCTGAAAGTCTCGGGGGGATTCGTCAAGCGGGGGCTGAGAAAAAGGGGGGGTCCCAAAACGCGTTTTCCCCCTGCATTTTTCCATAGGACCTTTAGTCCAAGCTACAGCCCGAACGGCTGAACAGAATTACTTGAAATTTGGCAGAGAGGTAGTCCTCAGGTCAGGGATGGGCCTTTTGCAGGTCTGGTGTAAATCTGTTCAGTATTTCATGAGAAAATAGCATTTAAAAGCATATATATATCTATAAGCGCGCACCGTGCGCGTACGGTAAAACTTACCGTACGCGCACGCTGCTGTGCGCGAGCGCGATTCTGATTGGTTGTTAGATCTTAGTAAACATTCGAATCGGTCGAAACCAGGAAGTGTCGGCCGCCATTTTGTCTCTCGCAGTCTGAGGGGGTGAAAAACAAAGGTGGAGAACGTGAAAAGGGGGCAGGGTGGACAGTTCCTGACCCCCTAGCCTTAGTCAGGGGGTCCCAGAAGGACCCCCAAGGGCCAAAATTTCCTTTAATTTTTTTGCGTAAAAATCGCGGAGTACGCGTAGCGTGCGCGTACGGTGGAAACGGCAAAATTCCGCGATCTGCGTAACGTGGGCGCGGTGCGCGCACGGTGTGCGAAGCGCACCGTGCGCGTACGGTACGCACACGGTGAAAAACCTTAAAATAAATAAATAAATAAATACATAACTTAGCATTTAAAAAACCGTACAAATTCACTGAAAAAACCATAGGTTTCACACACGTTATAGTTAGGAATTAGCATTTAAAAAACCTTGCAAATTCACTTAAAAAACCATAGGTTTCACACATGTTATAGTTAGCTGGACATTTCACTCGTGAAAAACCATTGAAATTCCCCCGTTTTAGTTAGTGCAGGCAACTATAACTCACGCGACCGCAATCCTCTGCTGATGACGTCAGATATTACATCACTGAGGACATATGTGTCTTTCTGAAAAAAAAATATTTGTAATATATGTATAGCTAAAAATTAATGGAAGAAGACATGGGTAAATAAGTGTCTAAATACAGTGATGTAATATCTGACGTCATCAGCAGAGGATTGCGGTCGCGAGAGTTTTAGTTGCCTAGTTGCCTGCACTAACTATAACGGGGGAATTTCAATGGTTTTTCATGAGTGAAATGTCCAGATAACTATAACATGTGTGAAACCTATGGTTTTTTAAGTGAAAATATATATATATATATATATATATTACCTACTGGCGGTCGCCAGTAGGTAGTTATAGTTAGGACCACGTTTCCATAGGAAAACCTCAACATTCTATTTTGAATAACTTTGGCGCCGGTCGACGAATCCTCGCAAATTTCTCAAAATAGGTGGGGCGCTACGCTCCGCTCCTACCCTGAAAGTCTCGGGGGGATTCGTCAAGCGGGGGCTGAGATAAAAGGGGGGTCCCAAAACGCGTTTTTCCCATGCATTTTTCCATAGGACCTTTAGAACGAGCTACAGCCCGAACGGCTGAACAGAATTACTAGAAATTTGGCAGAGAGGTAGTCCCTAGGTCAAGGAAGTGCCTTTTGTAGGTTTGGTGTAAATCTGTTCAGTAGATTCTGAGAAAATAGCCTTTAAATCAATATATATATCTGAGCCCGCTTACGGTACGCTTACCGTACGCTTACCGTACGCTTACCGTAAGCTTACGGTGGCGTGCGCGAGCGCGATTCTGATTGGCTCTTAGATCTTAGTAAACATTCGAATCGGCCGAAACCAGGAAGCGGCGTCCGCCATTTTGTCTCTCGCACTGAGTGTTGTTTATCAAACATGATGGCCAAAAACATGTTACGGGGCTGTTTTGACAACTCCCTCCCACATAGTCATGTTGAGGGAGTCCCCAAACATCCCCCAAGAGCAAAAACGGTTTTATTTTTTTTTCGGCAATTTCGCGGGGTACGCTTACCGTACGCTTACCGTACGCTTACCGTAAGCTTACCGTACGCTTACGGTAAAAAAATAAAAATAAAAAAAACACTATCCACACTTACCCCACCCCCTGTGCTTTTGGTGGCCGCAGGCCACAAAATGTGCAGGGCTTATTAATAGAGAAAAAAAACGTAATTTTGGCAACATGAAATTATAAAATCGAAATAAAAAAAACACTATCCACATTGACCTCACCCCCTGTGCTTGGCCACCAAATGTACAGGGATTATTAAAGTTGATAAAAACCGTGCACGGAACGAACTGCGTTAAGTGGGCGCGCACGCCACAAATGGCGTAAAGTAACTTAGCATTTAAAAAACCGTACAAATTCACTGAAAAAACCATAGGTTTCACACACGTTATAGTTAGGAAATAGCATTTAAAAAACCTTGCTAATTCACTGAAAAAACCATAGGTTTCACACATGTTATAGTTAGCTGGACATTTTACTGATAAAAAACCAATGAAATTCCCCCGTTATAGTTACTGTAGGCAACTATAACTCACGCGACCGTAATCCTCTGCTGATGACATATGTGTCTTTATGAAAAAAAAATATTTGTAATATATGTATAGCTAAAATTTAATGGAAGAAGATATGGGCAAATAAGTGTCTAAATACAGTATTAGCATCAGCAGAGGATTGCGGTCGCGTGAGTTATAGTTGCCTACAGTAACTATAACGGGGGAATTTCATTGGTTTTTTATCAGTAAAATGTCCAGCTAACTATAACATGTGTGAAACCTATGGTTTTTTCAGTGAATATATATATATATATATATATATATATATATATATATACAAGCAAACACATATCTAAGCATGTGTATTTATGTATGTATAATGTAACCTAAAACTATTTTCTCACATTATATTCATTCTTTTATATTTTAAATTTAGTATTTTGACAATGCATATATGTGTGTGTGTGTGTCTGTTTGTGTGTGTGTGTGTGTGTGTATATATATATATATATATATATATATATTTATATTCACTTTTCCTGTATAAAGGATGACAAAGCCATGTGTGGTTCCACAGATGTTATTGTTGGCCGCTACCAGACGCGTTTCGACTGCATAGCAGTCTTGGTCACTGATAACGAGACCATAGAACACTGCCATTTATTTAAAGTCTACTTCCGTGTAAACACGTGACATTCACAAACTACAAAACCAGTGTTAGAGAAGACAGACTAGCAGTTCCAAATTACAGGAGTCACATGCCACACTATGATGTACATAAAATATCTTGTACTATCTAAATACTTGTTTAAATTCATAATCATTTTATACCACATATATTACGATTAGTTTAAAAGCACAGTTTTTTCGTTAACGCATTTTCTAAGCATATCAACATCTCATTGTTCCAACACAATGTTCTTGAATTCTGCCCATGTGGGCCATGATGTCTTTTGCTTAATATTACTTATGTGGTATTCACAAAATGATTAATTTGTGTACAAATGATTAACATTTCAGAGTTATGTCGCTCTTAAGATGTTTTTACAATTAAGCTCAAGTGGGCACACATTTGTACGTCATGACACAGTCTATGGAACACTCCTATTATTTAACCTCTTTACCAATTCTGCCTTTAGAAATATATATACAAAATTTCTAAAAAAATAAATATTTTTTATTGTTCTTTAATAATCTAATGCTTTTCTCTTCACTGAATTCATAAATGTGTGTGCAAGTCTTCTTCAATGTTCAAACCCCCTGGCTACTTTGAATCAAGTTCTATAATATATCGGGACTCCAACCCCCTCAATTTTTTCTCCCTGTTTCCCCCTCTCGCATCATTGTCCACCGCATCAATCACAAAATAAGTTAATCATTTGGAGTCTTTATTGTGAAACCTTTCGAAATGGCGAGCTACCGGATAGGTCCGGTCCCCATATCTAATAGCCCTCAAATGTTGCAGGACTCTCTTATGGACTTCTAAGATGGTGCTGCCTATGTACCGCAAGCCACACAGGCATTGTAGCACGTAGACAGCGAAACTCGTCTTACAGGTATATTTACCTTTGACCTTCATCATATTCCTAGTTAGCCCTGGTTTATATTTCTCCATGTTGACTCCATGAGTACAGGCCTTGCATTTACTGCATTTTACAAAACCTTGGCGTCGCGTCAGCCAAGTGCTTTTTTGTTGGGGTTTCTTCAAGATGTTTCTAACAAATGCCTGTTTAAATGACTTTGCTCTCCTAAAAGTTATCTGTGGTCTACGGGGGACTGCTTTACCAAGATTTTGAAGTGGATGATGTTATCATTGATGTCATTTGAGATGTCATCAGTGATGTCATCAGTGATGTCACTGACCATGTCATGAGTGATGTAATATGTGACGTCATCAGCAGTTCATTGCGGGGGCGCGATTTATAGTTAGTTCAACTAACTATAACAGGGGAATTGCTATAATCTTCTATGAGTGAAATGTCCAACTAACTATAACATCCCTGAAACCTAAGTTTTTTTTTGTGAATTTTAAAGGTTTTTTCAATGCTAATTTCTAACTATAACGTGCCTGAAACCTATGGTTTTTTCAGTGAATTTCAAAGGTATTTTGAATGCTAATTTCTAACTATAACGTGCCTGAATCCTATGGTTTTTTCAGTGAATTTCAAAGGTTTTTTAAATGCTAATTTCTAACTATAACGTGCCTGAAACCTATAGTTTTTTCAGTGAATTTCTAAGGTTTTTTAAACGCTACTTTCTAACCATAACGTGCCTGAAACCTATGGTTTTTTCAATGCTAATTTCTAACTATAATGTTCATTAAACCTATCTTTTTTTCTGTGTTTTTCAATTATCATCCCATTCTCAACTTGGTGAAAACTGCAAACCTCACCACTCTTCCATCGATACCTTATGCCAACAAAATCGCCACAAACGAGAGCCACAACTAAAGCTAATGAAATGTAAAGTAGGCGTTCCCGTGCAAATAAAAACACAAAAACAGTGCTTCAGGTGCTACTAACTCACTGCACCATAAGTCATGGCCACGTGGCCTCAAGCCAGAATTCATTAGACAAAACACATTGCTCCCAGTGCGGCCTACCGGAACCACGTATCATCGCAGGGTACGCACACGCTGAGTACTCCAGGTGCCACTAACTGTGCAGCTCAACTCAATGCCACGTGGCTGTGCGCCCATACTGAACTCTGCCTCCGCCCTACACTGGGGTTACTCAGTTCACAATTCAAGATTAGTAGCGACGCAAAATGTGTAAGAGACTATAATGGGTTAAGAAGACCAAATGCTCCCAATCTGTGCAGCTCAAGTCAACATCACCTGCCTGTGGGCCTTTGCTGACCGCTACATCTGGCCTACACTGTGGAAGACCAGCGACAAATGATGCCACTAACCGTCTTCAACACAAGCCAATCCCACATGTGGAACTGTGTCCGGAGTCCTGAATGGCAGTCACCCCAACTCCGTGAGACAACCACAGCACCAGACACCCTTCGATCACTGAGGCATATTTCCATATGCAACGGCGGCGATATGTGGTACCACTAACCCAGTTCAACACAAGCCGAACAATCCAACATGTGGAACTGTGTCCTCAGTCCAGAATGGCAGTGACCCCAACTCCGTGAGACAACCACGGCACCAGACTCCCTTCGATCAGTGAGGCATATTTACATATGCAACGGCGGCGACACATGGTGCCAATAACTCTGTTCAACAAAAGCCGAACAATCCTACATGTGGAACTGTGTCCTGTGTCCTGAATGTCTGTGACCCCAAGTCCATGGAAGCGAGCACAGCAGCATACTCCCTCTGATTAGTTAGGCATATTTCCATATGCAAGGCCGGAAACACGTGGTGCCACTAACCCTGTTCAACACAAGCCGATCCCACATGTGTAACTGTGTCCTGCGTCCTGAATGGCAGTGACCCCAAGTCTGTGGCACCGACTACAGCACCACAATCCCTTCGATCAGTAAGGCATATTTCGATCTGCAAGGCCAGCTACACGTAGTCCCACTAACTCTCTTTAACACAAGCCGATCCCACATGTGTAACTGTGTCCTGAGTCCTGAATAGCAGTCACCCCAAGGCCGTGGCAGCGACCACAGCACCACACTCCCTTTGATCAGTGAGGGGTATTTCCATATGCAACTATAGACTCCAGTAGGCAAGTAACTATCACAGTCCTACACCCTACATATTATCCTTTTAGTATTCTCGCATCAAGAACTTTTTTTTATATCAGTTATAGCTTTACTACAATGACCAAATTAATCTTCAAATGCAAACTAACATGGAATAGCAGTCTACACTGCAGGCAGTACAGCTCACTATTCCAATTTTAAATACTAATTTCTAACAACAAGATTGTACTCAGAAAATCCAACACTTCGTCAGTGAATTCTATACTTATTTCATCTTTTCATCATACGCCTACACTGCACTCAGTTGGGCTCACAATGAACATTATTTCTTCATTCATTAACTACAGAGTCCAGTAGGCAAGAAACTATCACAGGCCTCAAATCTATATAATATCCTTTTAGTATCCTTTCTGCTTGAACATTTTTTATATCAGTTATAGCTTTAGTAAAATCACCAAATTCATTTTCAAGTACAAACGAACACTCAGCAGTCTACACTGCGGGCAGCAGACCTCACAATTTGAATTTTGGACACGTGGTGCCAACTAACACTGTCCAACACAAGCCGATCCCACATGTGTAACTGTATCCTGAGTCCTGAATGGCAGTGACCCCAAGTCCATGGCAGCGACCACAGCCCCAGACTCCCTTCGATCAGTGAGGCATATTTTGATATGCAAGGCCGGTGACACGTAGTCCCACTAACCCTCTTTAACACAAGCCGATCCCACATGTGTAACTGTGTCCTGAGTCCTGAATGGCAGTGACCCCAAGTCTGTGGCAGCGACCACAGCAGCATACTCTATTTGATCACTTAGACATATTTCCATATGCAAGGTCGGCAACACGTAGTCTCACTAGCCCTCCTTAACACAAGCCGACCCCACATGTGTAACTGTGTCCTGAGTCCTGAATAGCAGTCACCCCAAGTCCGTGGCACCGACCACAGCACCAGACTCCCTCTGATCAGTGAGGCATATTTCCATATGCAAGGCCGGCGACACGTGGTGCCACTAACCCTCTTTAACACAAGCCGATCTCACATGTGTAACTTTGTCCTGAGTCCTGAATGGCAGTCACCCCAAATCCGTGGCAGCGACCACAGCACCAGACTCCCTTTGATCAGTGAGGCATATTTCCATATGCAAGGCCAACAACACGTGGTGCCACTAACTCTGTTCACCACAAGCCAATCCCACATGTGTAACTTTGTCCTGAGCCCTGAACGCCAGTGACCCGAACTTCGTGACACCGACCATAGCACCTCACTCCCTTTGATTAGTAGGGGGTATTTGCATATGGAAGGCCGGCGACACGTGGTGCCACTGAACCTGCACTACGCAGGCCGGTGGGGCCACCAACGTATGCACGTGGCTGTGGGCCCTTGCTCACCGCTACCTCCTGCCTACACTACGGTCAGCAGGCCTCACAATTCAGATAGAGTCCTGATTCCACATAACGCAGTCCAGTAGCCAAGACACATTGCTCCCAGTGCGGACAGTCCACACCAAGCATCATCACAGGTTCATACAGTCTCAATGCTTCTGGTGCCACAAACCCTCCTTAACACAAGCTGATCCCACATGTGTAACTGTGTCCTGAGTCCTAAATGGCAGTGACCCCAAGTCCGTGGCACAGACCACAGCACCACACTCCCTTCGATCTGTAAGGCATATGTCGATATGCTAGGCCGGCGACACGCAGTCCCACTAACCCTCTTTAACACAAGCCAATCCCACATGTGTAACTGTGTCCTGAGTCCTGAATGTCAGTGACCCCAACTTCATGGCAGCGACCACAGCACCAGACTCCCTTCAGTCTTATTTGTTGTTATTTTCTTTAAATAATTTATTTATATGTAAATCTATACATGACTAAGATTCTTCTTTGTCCAAACGCACAGGGACACTTCCAGGCCCAAGAAGGTTGTTGGGGGTATGATGGTAATGTGGGAAGAGGGTGCATTACCTGCTGATGTGGGGAGAGGCAGCATCAAAGGGGTATCTATCACAGAAAGAACTCTGATATGTTTTCACAAATGCCAGCTGACGGACTGAATCACAAAATGGTTTTTCAATGCTTATGTAGTGTGAGTTATGAACAGTTTGCATCCAGGCTAACAGAGGGACAGCTGCGGCCTGACCGCTCGACTCACAGACGCAGTACTACGAGCCGTCCGCGTCATTATAGCTATCCCTGCCCTGTTCCGTCGTATGCCACGCCACTCCGATTACGTTCCGATGTTGGCCCCACACAGCTACCTGATGCAGGCGTACTCGCTGTTGGTGTGCAGGTCAGTGGTCTAGTTCTCAACATCTCACGGCCTCTCCCTGAGGGCAGGTTTGCACACGCATCACACCCATCCGGCACATGCGTCACAGGCCATGTGACCACGCAAATATAATAGATCGACAACGTCACATCCTTCATTGCCGGTGCTGACTAGATGGCGGACGCTCCACGTGTCTCAAATATAAAGAGTCTTTGAAAAGTTGCGCAGAAGGTTAGTCGCACCCTGATCTGTATAGCCATCTGGGGCCTACCACCCCCTTGGCCCGCACTTCAGATGAACAGGGTTAGTGCCACCCGAAGCTCATATGGCCATCAGGGGCCTACCACCACGTGGCACGGACTTGAGTTCCACAGGCTTAGCAGCCGCAAAAGCTGATGTGGTCTCCGCCATTGATGACTCAGGACTCAGCGACATGTGTGAGATCTGCCGGGCCGCGGAGAAGCTGATGTGGTCTCCGCCATTGATGACTCAGGACTTAGTGACATCTGTGAGATCCGCGGAGAAGCTGATGTGGTCTCCGCCATTCATGACTCAGGACTCAGCAACATATCTGGGATGCACGGAGTTTTGACGGGCACGTGGGGTGCCCACTACTGCACACTCCGGTGGCACCAGGTAATTATTTGCTCATGGATGCGCAGGGGCGGCAGTGTCTGTCTGACTGTCTGTCTGTCTCTCTCTCTCTCTCTCTCTCTGTTCCTTCTTGTCCTTCTATCTCTCTAACTCTCTCTCTTCCTTCTCCCTTTCTTACTCCCTTTCCTTCCTTCCCTCTCTTTTTCTCTCTGGCTTTTTGTTCCTTCTCTATTTCTCTGTGTCTCTCTCCTTTGATGTGCCCATTACACACGTCCATATTTTGTGCTTTATTTTTCAGGCTCTGTCGTTGACATCCATGGTCCCCACAGGAGTGATCCGCCTTGTTGTTTTGTATTATTTTTTAAATTAGTTTATCGTTCATATATATGTTAATAAAAAAATAAAGTTTGAAAAAAGAAATTAATAACGTTTTTGGTTGTTCTCTTAACTGCTGTGTGACTCTTTCTTGTTCTTATTACTGTTGTTTGATGGAGTCCACCATGGTGGTACATTTTGGGGCACTTATCGCGGGAATACTGGTGATGTCTGCAGTTTGCACCAACTTCTGAATAGTGTGTTAGATTTATCTCAACTTTGCTTCCATTAAAGTGCTGATAATGAAATGCAGACTAGCCGTTCCCGTGCAAAAAGACACGAGGTGCACATTTCCGATTTATTCTAAATACTAAAATCCTGTATTGAATTGCACTGAGGTAGTGGCTGTACTGACAGTGTACACACAAAATCAATTAAGAAATCTCATTGTATTTATATTGATTGGGAATAGTGCGTCAGGTGCTGGATCTTGACGAGATACACTGCTCAGTTCATATATTGTTCTGCACACAAAATAAATCACATCACAACTTATACACCAACTGCAATGCGAAACAAATTCCTGCGATAAGCCACGTTAGCACCAGGAATTTTACACCTGCTTTCTGCTGGTGTTAAGCAGGACGACTACCTGCACCATGAAAGGGAACACAGCCAAGAGCCACACCAGAACACCCACAGGTGTCATAGAGTCAATGAGCATGATACAGGGATACCTATGAGGGCCACAAGACTCATCGCAACAACTCCAGGACCGCCAATGCCCCCAAACCCGCATCTGAGCAAGTGTGTCCCTGTGGTCATTGTCATAGCATGATAGGCACGAGCCCTTCAATATCACAGTGTGCTATCACCTCAGCGTTGGCAGTGAGCCTGGACATGTAGCTACACACGCATTCTCCTGCATGCACAACCGGCGTGTGCTGGTCCGGGGTACACAGGTCAGCGCAGGGGTGTGCCTATCCGGCAAGAGGAACGGGGTGTCTCGGGCATGTCTGTGTACAGGAAGTACGGTAAGTGTGTCTCTGTGTTCTGGTGTGGCCTGCCACGAGGGCCGCAGCAGTAAAGTGGCATGCACCACCTCCAAACGGCACCATGATGGTGTAGTTGGAATGTAGCAGGACATGCACGAATAGGCATTACAATGGTGTGCCGTACGAGTGCACGAGATACAACATTGCACCGTACAAAAGTGTGGGAGGGAGGAGCAGCTGTTTGGCAACGTAACACACAGTGAACTCACCCATCTGCCACGTGCTGGGCATCTCATCCATGATGACCTCGTTCGCAGACATCCCACAACACCAAAGACCGGCCTTTGTACACATCCTGTATGAATGCAGCGTGGTTTTCACTTCTATGCTCGTTCAGTGGTGTGATGTTGGCGGGTTGTGTGATTTGTGCTCCTTGTTTGTGTGTTTCATTTTGGCCATTGTTTGTTTATACTTGTGCTGTACTTAATTGTGCATGTGTGCCATTCTGCCCATCTTCCCCCGTCCTCCCACTCCCTGCTTCCTCCTCTTCCTGGTGCTGTTGTGTCTATAATTTTGTTGCTCCACACATAAATACATGTAAACAACAAATTAGAATAGTTCCTTGATTTTTGTAGGTTTCAAAACTTCTCTCGTTTGGTTTCTTTTTAATTTTCCATATAAACCGTTTTTTTAATATTCAACAACACATAGAAGTCAGAAGTGCAACATATTCTATCAACACACTTTCTAGAACATTCTACAACACGTGCAGGTTAAAAGTTCATAATTTTTTTTAAACATAACGATATTTTTTTGCAACATTTTCTCAAACATTTAACGGCACGTGCAGGTTAAAAGTTCATGATTGTTTTAAGTTCGAACAGTGCCTTCCAAATGGATGTATGATGTTACAACGCATGCTTTTACAACGCATGCTGTTACAACGAAATTTTTACAACGCAAATGCAGTGACAACGCAAGTCTTTACAACGCAAGTCTTTACATCGACTTGCACTAGATGGCGTGCTAACATTAAAAAAGTGTAATTTACTATTCTAACTCCAGTCCACGTAACAGTAGGGAAGGTGTTTGGATAGTAAACTACACTATTTTTAAGGTTAGCACGCCATCTAGTGCAAGTCGATGTAAAGACTTGCGTTGTAATGGCATGCGTTGTCAATGCATTTGCGTTGTAACAGTTTCGTTGTAATGGCAGTGCGTTGTAAAAGGTGCATTGTAAAGGTTGTTCCCCCTTCCAAATGCAAGTAGCAGGTGTGGTTGAGTTGAGCAAATTTTATCCTATGATATGTACTCCACGTTGAAACTGCTTTTTCTTAACCAATCACAAAGATGCTTTTCCACAAAACTAATGTGCACTCTACTTTAAAAAAAGAATGCTTTTCATCTCCCAATCACATATCGTTTTCTATCGCAAAAAAAGTAGTTCCCCATCTTTAAACATATCTCTTATTCTACCAAGGAACTGCATGAGCTACAGACATCTTTCCATACCTTAGAGCCATACCTTCAAAATGCTAGTATGGATCATTGGACATAGCTATATTTTCTGGTGCAAGAGGTATGCAGAACACAGACGTATTGACTTAGACCTAGGTTTACAAAATGTGGACATTAAATGGTTTGCACAGAGAAAATTGAAGTGGCACCAATTGCTACCTTTGGTTAAAAGCTCTTTGCATCTTCCCCACCCTGACCTCATGATTGTGCATTGTGGTGGAAATAACCTAGGCACATTGACTGGGGTAGGTGTGGAAATGCTTATGAAGGACACCTTTGGACACCTCAGCTCAGCACCATGTGACTCTGGGCAATAGCTCACTTAATAGCTCACATAATTTCCACGCCGGCCTCGAGGGCCTTCAGACCCATAGGGGTGAGTAGTTTGCGCTTTACAAATACCATATTGATTTGATATGCGCAAATTTATCTTCACAGTCCCTGTATAACACCCCCTAAGCACCATACACAAGTTACAATGTTCGAAACAAAAGTTCCTCCGAGTAGGTATAACTACACGCTGACACTACTTGACAGATGTGGCACAGCGGCCAGAGCATATGACTTCACAGCATATGACACACAGTTTGGACTCACGCTTTCATCCCCGACTCCGGCAGCACCTCAGCTTAGCACCATGAGACTCTAGACAATACCTCACATATTTTCCATACCCCAGGACTTTCAAACCAGTAGCAGCCAGTAGTTCGTCCTAGTATGTATAAACACATGCTGACATTACTTCCACAGTTGTGGTGCAACGGAGAGAGCACCTGACTTCACACCATAAGACACACAGTTTAGGCTCACGCTTTCATCCCCTACTCCCGCAGCAGCTCACCTTAGCAGCATCAGACTCTACGCAATGCTTCACTTAATTTCTGTACCCAGCACTTTCAGATCGGTAGGTATGAGTAGTTCTCTTCGCTCCCCCTCTATAGCACACCCTAAACACCCCACAGAGGTTACAGTGCTTCTACCCTCCTCTTTCCTACTTTTTTCGCCCATTTTTCCCCTTACTCGCTTTGACAGAATCACAAAATGGCGGCTAACACTTCCTAGTTGCAACCGCTCGCAGCACTCCCAACCAATAAGCAGCAAGCTCGTGCTCATAACGTCTCAGCCAATCAGGTGGCAGAATTCCCAAATATCGATATCTGTAAATTTTGATATTTCTCAAAAACTACTGAACGGATTTACACCACATAAACAAAGGCATGCTTTCTAGATCAAGACCCTTCTCCCTGCCAAATTTGGGGTAATTCCGTTCACCCGTTCGACCTGTAGCCTTGTCTAAAGTTTCCTATGGAAATTAACATGAAGAAAACATGTTTTGGGACCCCCCTTTTTTCTCGGCCCCCCTTGACAATTCACCCCCAAACTTTCAACATTGGAGCTGGTATGAACAAAGAATGAGTTTGGAAAATGTAATGAAGATTCATCAAACGACGCCAAAGTTATAAGCAAAACAAAAAATTATCTTCCTATGGAAACTTGGTCCTAACTATAACTACCTACTGACGACTGCCAGTAGGTAATATATATATATATGAATCCAGTCCTGGGTTTTCGCCTTTCTCAGTGCTCACACACCAGGGATGCCCAACCAATCGGAGCGAGGTATCCTGTTTAAAGAGAGGGCGGGATAAGCACTTGCCATTTCCTTTGCGGCATCTGAAGAAGTTTTTTTTAAAACGAAACGCGTCATGCTAACGCAA
Source organism: Triturus cristatus (assembly GCF_964204655.1). Classification (NCBI taxonomy): domain Eukaryota; kingdom Metazoa; phylum Chordata; class Amphibia; order Caudata; family Salamandridae; genus Triturus; species Triturus cristatus. The sequence continues at coordinate 1,204,255,980 of NC_140591.1, read as the reverse complement.
AAATAAAGAAGGAACTTTGCAATTTGCCTGGAGTCCCACGTGTGTTTAATTCCTCTACATGCTGGGGGAGAGTGGAGTTTATATATATATATATATATTATATATACATATATTACCTGCTGGCAGTCGCCAGTAGGTAGATATAGTTAGGACCTATTTTCCATAGGAAATCCGCAACATTCTATTTGAAATAACATTGGCGCCGATTGACGAATCCTCGCGAAATTTTCCAAACTTTTGGCCAGCTCCGTTCCGCTCCTATCCTGAAAGTTTCGTGGTGATTCGTCAAGCGGGGGCCGAGAAAAAAGGGGGGTCCTAAAACGCATTTTCCCCATGCAATTTCCCATAGGACCTGTTGACACAGCTACAGCCGGAACTGCTGAACGGAATTACACAAAATTTGGCAAAGAGGTAGTCCTCAGTTCAGACTCGTGCCTTTTGCTTAAATGGTGTAAATCCATTCAGTAGTTGCTGAGAAAATCAAAAGTAAAATCATAGATATATCTATGGCCTCGGAGGATCCGCGCACCTTGCGCGCACCCTGCCGTGCATGAGCTGTATTCTAATTGGCTGTCAACACTCCAGATCAGGAAGTGTTGGCAGCCATCTTGTGCCTCGGTAGAACCGAGGCACAAGAAACCTATAAAACAAACACGAACAAACGCGACAAGGGGGCAGGGTAGAAACACCCTGACCCCCTAGGCCTGCTCAGGGGGTCCCACAAGGACCCCCAGGGCCAAAAACAAGCATTTTAAAAATAAAATGGTGAGATTCGCGCACCAAGCGCGAATTTTGGCAGAAAATTTAAAAAAAAGAAGCGCGGGGCTCCCGTGCTTCTTTGGTAATTGGCCGCCGGGGTGCCAAATCCCAGGGGCAGAAGTAAAAAAAGTGTTGGGGGATCCCAATTCCCCCACACTGCCCCGGGGACCACCACCCCCAGGGTTCAAAGATACTATATGCGGGGGGCTCATGGCCCCCCTGCAGCCCGGGGACCGCCACCCCCCGGGACTTATTGAAAATCGGAGGAGGGGCTCGCAGCCCCCCCAGCCTCGGGGACCGCCACCCCCTGGGGCTTGAAATTATTTGGGATGGGGGGCTCTCAGGCCCCCCCAGCCCTGGGGACCACCACCTCCGGGGCAACTTGTCAGTGTGGGAGGGGGGCCACGCAGCCCCCCTCCTGGAGCCTTGAATAGGCCCTAGGGACCGCCAACCCCAGGGTCCGCTCCTGCAGTGTCCCAGGGTGCCCACCCCCGGGACACTGTAGTTAGCAATGACAGGGTGGGAGCCGCGCGGCTCCCAACCTGTCATTGCAAACTGCTTTGCTTCATTGAAGCGAGAGCAGGTAAACCTGCTCTCGCTTCAATTAAGCAAAGCTGATTGCTTTTCCACATGGGGAGCAGCATGTTAGCTGCTCCCCATGTGGAAAAGCAATGCCGGCTCCCGCAGGATGCGGGGGTCGGCTGGGACCGTGGGGGGATTGGGGACCCCCCCACAGCCCCCAACAGAGGCCAGGCCCCGGGGGATGGGGTCCCCGGGGCCACAAGTGGCCTGGGAGGGGGGCCCCGTGGCCCCCCTCCCCAATTAAAAAAAAAACAATGGCCGGCCCCGGGGGATGGGGTCCTCGGGGCCTTAAAGTGGCCCCCCTCCATAAAAAAAAAAGGGCCATGACCCGGGGGATGGGGTCCCCGGGGCAAATTATGGCCTCTGGAGGGGGGCCACACGGCCCCCTTGCCGATTTTTTTTATAAACAAAAATTGGGGGCAGACCCTGTGGGATGGGGTCCCCAGGGCCAAAACATTTGCAAAAAGAAGTGGGGCTACACAGCCCCCTTCTAAAAAAAAAGAAGAAAAAAAAAGTCCAGAATCGGCCCGGAGGCCACGCCCCCTCCTTACACCACTCTGCAAACGCGCCCCCTGGTGCGTTTGCAGAGGGAGAACTAATTCCCCTTGAATACTGGGGGTCCCTGGGGGCCAACTAGCCCACCAGGAACCTCCAGTATGCGCCAGGGGGCTGTGTTGCAGAGAGGTGTAATGAGGCCACACCCCTTTTTACACCTCTCTGCAATGCAGCTCTGTGGTGCTCACTCACTGGAGGTACCTGGTGGCCTAGTTGGCCGCTAGGGGACCTCAGGATTCAAGGGGACTTAATCCCCTAACTTAAAATGCGCCACGGGGTGCGTTTGCACAGATGGGTGAAGGTAGGGGGCAGGGCCTGAGGTGATACTGTGCAAACACACCCTGTGGCGCGTTTTAAGTTGGGGAATTAATTCCTCTTCAATCGAGAGGTCCAATAGGGTCCAACTAGCCCACCAGGTACCTCCAGTAAGCACCACAGAGCTGTGCTGCAGAGTGTTGTAAAAAGGGGCATGGCCTCTTAACACCTCTCTGCAATGCAGCTCCCTGGCATATACTGGAGGTACCTGGTGGGCAAGTTGGCCGCCAGGGGACCTCAGGATTCAAGGGGACTTAATCCCCCAACTTAAAACACGCCACGGGGCGCGTTTGCGCAGTGGTGAAGGTAGGGGGCAGGGCCTGAGGTGATATGTGTGCAAACACGCCCTGTGGCACGTTTTAAGTTGGGGTATTAATTCTTCTTCAATTCAGAGGTCTCCTGGGGGCCAACTAGCCCACCAGGTACCTCCAGGAAGCGCCACGGAGCTGCGTTGCAGAGTGTTTCAGCAGAAAGGTTTCTAAGTGTCCATTTTTTAAACGTACAAATATTCCTCTAAAATCAGCCGAACTACAAATTACGATTTACTCACCTGTTATCAGGAGAGAACCCAGGGCTGCATCTTTTAGACCAGCACTGACCCTGAAAAGAAATTCTAAGCATATTTAACAGTAACTTGTATTTCTTTCCATAGGAATCCATTGTGTGCTTTTAAGTAGAAAGGTTTCTGTCTATTTTCACAAACTTAAAATATTCCTAAAAAATCATCTGTATGACTTAAACACATTCTTTCAACTGTTTACAGGATGATTCACCTGTGCTGGATCCAGGATCCACCACTGAGTAAGAAAAAGTAATGATAACACTACTTACCTGCTAAGTGAATTTTCTGCCGTAGGATAACATACATTTTCTTAGTGTCAACTTTTAAAATACAATAATAATCCTTAAAAATCACTACTGTAACCAAATCGCTTTTACTCAACTGTTTACAGGAGATGTCCAAGGAATGAATCTAGCATCCAGTCCCATGGTTAGAAAAGTAATAAAGTAACTAATGGCATTTGACTAGAAATTCACATTGAGCTCAATGTTGCTTTGTGTTTGAAATTGTGTTGCCCATTGCAACAACTGTAACTACTGTACTTAAAAGTCTATTGACTATTTGCAAAGTATTTAAACTAAAGTAATTCATTCTGAGAAAGTATATTTTGTATTGTAATGTATAATGTGAATAAAAAAATAAAATATCTAAAAATAAACAGTTTCAACAATGTAGTAAATCAGTATCAAAAAAATCAGTACAACAATTAATACATTAAAAATTGTCATTTACAAAACCTTTGAAATTCACTGAAAAAACATAGGTAGGTTTCAGGCCTGATATAGTTAGGAATTAGCATTTAAAAAATGTTTGAAATTCACTGAAAAAAACATAGGTTTCAGGCCTGATATAGTTAGGAATTCGCATTTAAAAAACCTTTGAAATTCACTGGAAAAAACCATAGGTTTCAGGCCTGATATAGTTAGGAATTAGCATTTAAAAAACCTTAGAAATTCACTGAAAAAACAATAGGTTTTAGGGGTTTTATAGTTAGCTGGACATTTCACTCGGGCAAAACCATTGAAATTCTTCCGATATAGCTAGTTGTACTAACTACATCTCACGCGCCCACAATCCACTGCTGATGATGTCAAATATTACATCATTCATGACATGGTCAGTGACATCACTGATGACATCTCAAATGACATCACTGATGACATCATCCAGAGAATGTGGTTTGGTTCGTTATTTAAATATTTATTATAAATATAGCAATTTGCATTGAAGAATGAGTGGATATATAAATATAAATATCTGGATGGAGGATTTAGTAGCAGTGTGATTGACTGTTTACTTGACTAATTTATAGTGTCTCACTAAATATATTGGATAGTGACTAAACTGTGTGAATATCTGTATCACTTTGTCAGTTGATGTGTAAACTGCTGCACTAGTTGGTTACTAGCTACGTGAAAGTCTATATTATTTACATCTAAACATCGTTTTTAGCCGCCATCTTTCAAAGGCTATGACTGCTTATCCACTGACTTATAATTGATAAATCAAAGCTGTGATTATTCACATAACCATGATCTAATATGTCAGTGTCAAATACGTAATGAATTTCATTTCAGTTTCAAAGTATCCATTTAGTTACGCATGTGAAAACAGCAACATGAATTATTCAACAATGGGTTGTTACATTTTTCGCATACCTGCATATGTGTCCAAGACATAAATACACTGTCTAATACAGACATTTAATCTCAGTCAAGCCCAAGTGGGCATTTCATATTAACAGTTCCTGATATCATTACTCCACTGCAATACTGCACCAGTGGGCCACTATACTTGTTGTGGTAGTTAATATAAGTAGCGACAAGGTTCATCATGCCTAGCGATGTATCGTAGTTGCATAGACCATTAAGGGGTGTGTAGATTTACTCAATACTTCAGAGTGCTCAGTCCTATTCACACAAGACAAACACAAAAAGGTGAAATAAATTCAAAAACTCGAAAATAATGATTGTCTAAAAAATTATATGTACAATTAAAATAATGTCATTTGCATATACAATTCGGAAGTCAAATTGATACACTTCCATTATTTGTAGGGGTGGGTGGAAAATTCCGTTCCGCTCACGGAATTTACGAAAATATTGCATTTTCGCGTTCCACGCGCAATGCGGAAATGCCGAGACTTCCGCGATCCGCGGTGGAACGGAATTCGGGGGCATGAGGTAATAAATTAAACCTCACCAGGAAGCACTTACAGGTATAAATAAAGCAGGTGCCCGAGTTGAAGCTCAAATTTGTTAAAGCATTAATCAGCCCTGAAAACTCCTGAGCACGATCGAGGCTAGGCAGGTGTGCTTTCTCTCCATATCTACCGGCGAAAATTAGCTGTGATTCCTTGATGGAGGTCTTTGCATCCATGACTCTCTTGAGCGCAATCCCAGTGTAGTTCTTGTGACCAGGAGGTTCTTTCTCCTCATCTGCTGCTCTGATCGGTCTCTGGCCTTTTATAAACAAGAGGCATGTGAACTTGTTGCATAGAAGCCCCGCACGTTTGGCCCCGCCACACACACACTACTAGCGGTATGCTACTTCTTCCCACCCTTTTCCCACTATGATGGACAGCTCACTCAAGGGACCCCGGCGCCTTTCGGCGTGGTCGCAAAGTTACAGACACACATGGTCACTGGAGACAACTCTTCTGGCCCTGTACGCAGCTGTAGTGTAGGGAAAGCACTATACATTTACCCAACGAGGTAGCACTTACTGATTAGCCAGTAGAAAATACTCCAGTTGAGTAGAGGTATTGCGCAAAATGGCGGCATCTTCTTGGTATACATATACAGGGCAGGATTCATTCTGGCCCAATGCTCCTGTAACAAAAATTAAACCTCAACAGGAAGCACTTACAGATATAAATAAAGCATGTGCCCTAGTTGAAGCTCAAATTCGGTAACGCATTAATCAGCCCAAAAAACTAAGTCGTGAGCATGGGCGAGGCTGGGCATGTGCGCTTTGTCCCCATATCTACCTGCCAACAATTAGCTGTGATCCTCGATGGAGGTCTTTGCATCCATGACTTTCTCGAGCACAATCCCCGTGTACTTCATGTGACCAGGAGGTTCTTTCTCCTCATCTGCTGCTCTGCTCGGTGTCTGGCCTTTTATAAACAAGGGGCATGTGAACTCGCATAGAAGCCTTGCCCGTTTGTCCCTGCCCCACACACACTACTAGCTACTTCTTCCCCCCTTTTCCCACTATGATGGACATCTCACTCAAGGGACCACGGCGCCTTTAGGCACGGTGGCAAAGTTACAGACACACATGGTCACTGGAGACAACTCTTCTGGCCCTGTACGCATCTGTAGTGTAGGAAAAGCACTATACATTTACCCAACGAGGTAGCACTTACTGATTAGCCAGTAGTAAGTACTCCAGTTGAGTAGAGGTATTGCGCAAAACGGCGGCATCTTCTTGAGATACATATATGCAGGGCAGGATTCATTCTCGCGCGGAATCCCCGTGTAGTTCCTGTAACCAGGAGGTTCTTTCTCCTCATCTGCTGCTCTGATCAGTGTCTGGCCTTTTATAAACAAGAGGCATGTGAACTCGCATAGAAGCCCCGCCAGTTTGGCCCCACCCCACAAACACTACTAGCTGTATGCAACTTCTTCCAGCCCTTTTCCCACTATGATGGACAGCTCACGAAAGGGCCCCCGGTGCCTTTCAGCGCGGTGGCAAAGTTACAGACACACATGGTCACTGAAGACAACTCTTCTGGCCCTGTACGCAGCTGTAGTGTAGGGAAAAACCACTATACATCTACCCAACGAGGTAGCCCTTACTGATTATATGAAAGGTGATATAGGAGGTACCCTTATTTTGGAAAGGGAATGGGTATTCACATGTAAACAAAACAAACTTCCCTTTTCCTTTAACTCTAGAGGGAAACGATCAGTATCTTCAACCCCAATTATCTGTCCAGTTATATCTGGATCACACTGGAACTTTTAAGAAAAAGATTTTACAAGGTCTAATCTTACCAAGTTACCAAATTTAAATTTTTATTTATACACAATGCCCCTTAGTTAAAACAAAACAAGTTCAAAAGAAATGTTCTATTTATCTATTTTATTAATCAGCATAATATTTCATCAAAATATTTGAGCACAAGTTATTAAAAACATTATTCATCGCTTTTTATTAAAAACATACATTGTACATAATAAAATTAAGAAAATTAAGAAAAAACTGATTAGCCAGTAGATTAGCCTGCATAGATTACAACAATGGGCGAAGCAAAATCTCTGCGAGCACGCGAAATTCCACGTGTTCGTGGAGATTTCGTGCCGTTTCGCGGAAATTTGCGAAAGGCACTTCCGCAAATTCCACCCATACTTAATTATTTGGTCTATATCCTAAATTCCAATTATGCTATACTTGACTACAGCTCCCAATAATCATTTTTTCAATAATCAGTTTGTTCCACACATCTTCACCCTAAATGTATTGCCAATTCCTCACTTGAATTTAAACCAGTGGGCATTTGTGTTTCAAAGTCTATGATATATTTTGACTCTAAAATGCTCAATTGGCGCTCTCTATCACCACCTCTTCTTTGAGGATTTACACCGTCCAAAATGACATATGAAAGTAGTTTGTCATTCTGGCCATGCATCAACTTAAAGTGGCGAGCTACAGGGTACTGTTCATTATGGTTTTGAATTGCCCTATTATGCTCTAGGACTCGTTTACATGCCCTGTGATTGGTGCATCCTATAAATAGTTTTTTACATGGACAAATTAAATAGTAAACACAAAATTCGGTGTTGCAGTCACAACTGCCCCTAATTAGGAAGTCCCTGTTACTGTTGGGCACTTTGATCGCAGTGCAGTTCTTACTGTTAATGCAGCATCAAAAGTCTGTGTTGTTCACCTGACGGTCAGTCCTAGACTGCGATGTTATTTGGTTCCGACTAAGTTCTGACTCTGACTAACCAGGCCTAGAGCCAGTGCTATGCTAAAAGACACTTAGAATACAGTGAAAACACCTACATGCACTAGGGAACACTATGCGTTGGGGTACCCCTGTGATTAGCATGACCTCCTCTGTAAGACCCTAGTACATAATAGGGCAGGGAGATTAAAACTACCTCTTAAAACGCGCTACAGGGCGCCTTTGCACACTGGTGAAGGGAGGGGGGTGCCTGAGGTGACATGTGTGCAAACCCGCCCTGTGGCCATTTTAATTTGGGGGATAAAGTCCACTTGAATACTGAAATGTCCCTTGGGTCCAACTAGCCCACCAGGTATCTCCAGTAAGCGCCACAGAGCTGCATTGCAGAGAGGTGTAAAAAGGGACACGGCCTGGACCACCTCTCTGCAATGCAGCACAGTGGTGCTTACTGGAAGCACCTGGTGGTCTAGTTGGCCCCCAGGAGCCCTCAGGATTGAAGGGCAATTATTTCCACAACTTAAAACTCAAAATCACATATATATCTGGGCGGAGCCTAACCACACATCTCATTGTGAGATCTGATTGGCTGTCAGTACTTCATCCAAGAAGTGTTGGCAGCCATCTTGGGACCAATATACATGATTGCACCTCATTAAAAAGCATTGCAGTTAATAGAAGGTTTTAAGACTTTAGTTACATTATAAATCATTTGTTGATGGTACCATACTAATTTTAGGAATTGTGGTGGGTTCTAAGGTGATTTTACCATGTGAAAAAGCCTCCTGCTGTGATATCATGAATCATGTTTGAGAGAAAACTATTTTCTCATGCTTTTCCCACAGAGGTTTGCAAGGTGATCTATAAGCTAAACTGAGAGCATATTTTCTGTAAATTCACATTATCTTTCTCAGTCATGTGAGAATGAAGTCTGACATTCTCAGTAAAACATGTACATCCAACAAGGGCAGAGACTGTCAGTTGATTCCTTTGTGTTCTACTGCAGCTTCCCAGAGTGTTCCAAAGAACAACTAGAGCGCTAACAGTCCTACTTATGACAAACATATGGCACACCTGAAGCCAATTTGATTGGAATAAAGTGGTAACTCTTAAAACATTTAATTTAAAAAGGAACAAAATGAGGGGGTTCATTTTGCCATAGAAAGTATAGTTAATGCTGCAGAAAGAAAAATTAGGGCACATTTTGAGTGGCTTCTCAAATCCTCTTCTATTTCATTAAAAAATTCTGACATGCAGACTGAAACATGCACTTTCAATACCAGCAGCAGACTTCCCTTGTGAGCAGTAGCTTTACTACAGTGATCTAATAAGCAACTAGAGTGCTAACATTCTGAATTTATGGCAAATGCGTGACACATCTGAATGCCTTCTTGATGGAATCAAAGTGAAAAACTGAAAGTATTTCCTACTGAGGAGACTGTAGTAAATGAGGAAATTAGGAAACTTCATAACAGATAAGTCTCCCAAAATGGTCACCAGAAACAAAAGAGCCCAAATCTAGCCCAAATATCACCCAGATGTAGCCCAAGTATGGCCCAATGACAGAATGTCCTAGAGTGTTCTAACGAACAACTAGAGCGCTAACAGTCTTACTTATGACAAAAGTACGGCACACCTGAAGCTATCTTGATTGGAATAAAGTGGTAACACTTAAAACATTTAATTTACAAAGGAACAATAGAAATTATGATTAGTGCTGCAGAAAGAAAAATTAAGGCACATTTCGACTTCTTAAATCCTCTTCTATTTCATGAATAAATTCTGACATGCAGACTGAAACATGCACTTTGAATACCAGCAGCAGACTTCCCTGGTGAGCAGTAGCTTTACTACAGTGATCTAATGACCAACTAGAGTGCTAACATTCAGATTTTATGGCAAATGTGTGACACATCTGAATGCCTTCTTGATGGAACCAAAGTAAAAAACTGAAAGTATTTCCTACTGAGGAGACCTTAATTTCACATATAAACTAGGTGCGGGGGCTACAGAGACGTTTTGCAGCCTAGGGTATCGCCGCCTCCCCGAGTATTGTTTAGAAATTGTTCGGGGGACTTCGAAGCCAACTCAAGTCTGGGGATCGCCACCCTCCGAGACTTTACTTAAAAATGCAGTGTGGGCGTCGCCAGTCCCTGAAGCCTCGGTGGCCCTAGGCAGTGCCTTATTGGTTCTGTAATCACACGGGCAGTACTCATGGTGTTATAAAGTGATACACTCATAGAACCCTTGCAGTTGTAGAATTACCTAGGCTTCATTTATGTAATAGTCTGTTGGTTTATATTTGGTAGGTGCACCACAAAATAACAAATGTTTTCCGTCATAACCTCCTATCAACCGCCGATTTTCACAATAAACTACAGACATGTGTTGTCAGAAAAAGAAGACCCATACACTCACTTATTTATTGGTAAAAAAAATAACTTTTATTAAAACAACACAAATAAATGGAAACACAACTTTATTTGAACAAACAACAGTAAAACATGAAATAAGTGGGTGTGACTCCTCCGGACAGACAGCGAGTGGGTGGAAGGGAGAAGGGGAGGGAGAGTCAAAAGAACAGAGGGAGGAGGAGACAGAGCGTCGGCCTACTGCACCCAGCCCTCACTGTTCAACGCCTGTCACCCATGTGTCTGGGACGCAGGGGTCAGCGAGAAAGAGTGCGGTCCAGCAAGTCTTTAAAATAAAACAGAGATATGAATGAGGCCAGAGATTACATTATTATCTACGGCAACATCGCTTGCCTACACCTGTGCACCCAGGCTGCTGCACCCCAGCCCCTTCCCCCGCACTGTGCTCAATTGCAGCTCCTGCGCACCGAGGCTTCACTGCTCACCTGCCACAACCGGTGTGTCCAACAACGTCCCGGTGCGAGCTCCAACTCCGGGGTACCTGTCTCAGGGTGGCACAGCAGGTTTCCGGTCGGGACGGTGTCTTGATACCACAATGGAAGGCGTCAGAATGCCCAGGGCCTCATCACAGGCTGAGCATCCGCTCCGCCGATTTTGGTGCCACTAACCCAGTGTCTGAAAAGGGAGAAATAATATAATGCTGGAAACGTCTTGAGGTAAATGAAGGTTTATTTCAAGCTTAATAGAGAACACCAGTTGAGTGAATTCTTCCTTCTTGAAGTATGATCTACCAACTGTTAGTGGTAATCGTGGTTCAAAGAGGAGTTGGAGTGCACAAGAATACACAAGGTTAAATAATAATATGTTATGCCAACGTTCACATACAAAGGAACAGAGCGCATGCTCGAAGCATAATGTGCGCTTGCAATGCAGTAGCGCAAGGCTGTGTGTATGTACACTTAGTAATCAGCTCACTACAGTGCCCCAAAAGCCAACGCCACGTGTCTGTAGGGCAGCGCTGCCCGCTGGCTCAGGCCTACAGTACGATCCAGCAGGTCCTTTAAATGAGACAGGGATGTGACTGAATGAGGTCAGAGATCACATCATTACGCACAGCAACATCTCTTGTTCGCACCTGCTCACCCAGGCTGATGCACCCCACCCCTCCCTCCGCACCACGCTCAATTGCAGCCCCTGTGCACCCAGTCCCCACTGCTCACCTGCTGTCATTGGTGTGTGTCCAAACACGACGGCCAGCAGGGTTCACAATTCAGATCTAGATTTGATTGCCAGGATGGTGTACACCTCATGGATCCCTTTTTTTTTTTGCGCATTGTGATATGCGAGGTGGATGCGGCCATATCACCTGAGGCAGTGTGGAAGAACTGGGACGTGTGGCGTCGTCGTTATCCTATTTATATGTATGCAAAGTGGGCTGGGCTTGCGTATGCCAGGCCAGCATATGGGTGTGAATAATTTTTCCAGGGACCTGGGCGTTGTTCAGTTCCTTATAACAAAACGAGACCTACCCCGGGAAAGAAGTAAATATTTTTATATTTGTTTTTGCTCTAGGCACCCAATAATTGATGCCCCTGTCACACTCAAAACCTCTTGTGTTTCTGCCACGTAGGTGGAAATCTAATATTATACACAGACCGTATCTATTATTACAGTCTGTGAGAAGGGAAGCTCCTATATGTCTCTGTGTTTCCCTCAACTAGTGTGCTGTGAAGTGCTGCTAATAGTAAAACCAAGAATGAAAAATAAAAAGGTGTGAAAGGCCGGCAGTGCCTCACGGAAGCAGCCCCAACGAGGTTGTGTAGACAGGTACTCGCCTACTACCTCCTGTTATCATCATAGGCTACTGCCGCCCAAACAGAAAAAAAAAAGAAAGGAAAGAAGGAGGAGTGCTGGAAACCTCATACTAATCCTAATATCTAGTGTCTAGAAAACAATTCATATGGTGACATGTGTCTAATTGTATAGAAAGAAAGAGGAAATGTCGACCCAACAGCGGGGAGACTGAGTCTGATCAGGACCCAAGTCACTCCAATTAAAACCGAGCAGCACTACACTAGCTATGTGAAGCTTTATTCTGTGCTGTGTAGCTGCTCATTAAAACCAACATGTTTCGTTGCCCAATTAAATTTAGCGGCAACTTCTTCAGGGCTAGGGTCGACTGGTCTCTCTGCGTCGCTACTTCAGACCAGCGATTAGTTTGTCAGCACCTGGGGGAAACACAATTAAAAACACACACTCAGTATATCACCCATACGGTCAATACGGGTCCTTCACAAGTACATGGGAGCAACTGCTCATCCACTATGGTGCCTGCACCACAACTGACGTTCATATTTACCATCATAGATGATGTCTGTCAGCATACCTGAACCTTTGGTATGTATGGATGTATGTGATGTCATAAAAACCTGGACTGCTTGCTCAGAAGCTGCGGAACCACTTTTCTGGAAGGGCACAAAGAAACAATCCGTTATTAAAGTGCCCCACTGTGGGCTATCAAGTCCCCTCTGTTCATGTGTCATTGGTCCACTCGTTATTGATAAGCCATGATTTCATGTTTACAGGGCACACCGATGGTAGCAGCATTATAGTATTCCCCCGATTGTGTTATTGCTTCAATACAAATTCCGTGTCATTGCATGTCCTTACGTTTGAGTTTCGATAGCTGCGCTGTTCTAGGTATGTTCATAGCGCTGCGACTGCCTACTTCTTAAGGAAACCAAGCCAAGGAGGTTGAAGCCCCTTCGTTTTTTTCCACCAACCTACGACGTCCTTCACTATTCTGCCCTCCTACTCATTCCGTCGGCCCTGAGGTCCTAGTCTTCGAATAGAAGGTGATGCAGGACATCACCACTCTGGAAGAACAACAGCACAGTCACAGCCGTAGCAACATGACACATGCTGATTGGCTAGCAGTACAATCCCTCCAGCAGAACAATACGATCACTATCAAGCCTGCCGATAAGGGCGGAGCAGTGGTAGTACTTAACACTGCTGACTACGAAACCGAGGTGGCTAGGCTTCTAGGCGTTCGCCAAAATTATCAACCCTTGATGAGGGACCCCACCAGGAACCTACAGATGACCATCCACAAAATGGTCGCTGAAGCTAAAGAAAAGAAATGGTTGACTGCAAAGGAAGCAGATTTTTTGATTAATGAGAAGCCCAGGATCCCGGCTTTTTATATTGTCCCGAAGAACCATAAAGCACAGAGGCCTCCCCCGGGACGCCCTATTGTCTCCGGTTTCAAATCGATTCTGGAACCACTGTCCCAGTATGCCGACTTTTTCCTTAGGGAATGTGTGATCACTCAATCATCATACGTTCAGGACACCACCGATGTTTTAAGGATCTTAAATGACATCGAGTATGACCCTCAATACCAATTCCTGGTGACAATCGATATAGAATCGTTATACACGAGTATTCCCCAGGAAGCCACGCTGGTGGCAGCAGCACGCGCCCTGGGGTCTTATGAATGGTTCTACGATGTTCCACAATCCTTTGTGCTCCAATGTGTTGAACTGGCCCTTACAACAAATTTTTTTGCCTACAAAGATCAGCTATACCTGCAACTGTCCGGGACATCTATGGGGGCTACATTTGCCCCCAGTCTGGCTTGTATTTACGTGGGCCAATTTGAGACCGGCTACGTCCTACATCGCAACAATCCCTTCCAGAGGAATATTGCCCTCTGGAGGCGATATATTGACGATGTCTTGTGTATATGGACGGGATCAAGGACTGATCTGGATGATTTCCTCGTATGGCTCAATAGCCTGGACGAATGCCTGAAATTCACATGGACCATCAGTGACACGGCAGCCACATACTTGGATTTGGACATCAGGGCGGAAAATCATAAACTTGTCACTAACGTCCATCAAAAACCTACTGACAAGAATTCCCTGCTGCATTACAGATCCTACCACCCTAGGGCCTTGAGAGACAATCTGCCCGTGGGACAGTTTTTGCGGTACCGCAGGAACTGTTCATCCACAGAGGAATTTGTCACACAAGCTGAAGCCCTATCTTGTAAACTGGAGGAACGATCATACCCCACGAAGATAATCAAACAAGCCCGGAAACGAGCCCTCAATACCCCCAGAGCTGCTCTTTTAGAAAGAGCACCTAAAATCAAAGGGGACTGTATCCCGGTGGTTACAACCTTCGGTCCCTTGTCCACCAAAGTTAGACAGGTAATTAGGAAACACTGGCCCCTGCTCAATACTTCGACTATGACGATGCCACATCCACGATTTGACTTCAAGCGGTCCACCAATCTGCGCGACCGCTTAGTGCATTCACGACCCCAGTTGAAGACCAAGGACACTGGCATCCCGCCAGGGCACTACCAATGTGGCGGATGTACAGTGTGTGAACTCACTACCCCTACCAAAAGTGTTATCTTGGTAGGTGGCAAGACCTGGCATTTGAACACATTCAGTAACTGCAACACAAATAATGTCATCTATAGACTGACGTGTCCATGTGGTTTGCAGTATATTGCTCTCACCACACGCAAAGTAAAGGTCAGAGTACAGGAACACCTGAGTACTATCAGGGTGGGAAAACTGACCACGAAATTGGTCCAGCATTTCCTGGCAGCCGGACATAACCCAAGAGATATACGTTGGGTGGTACTGGAGCGAGTGTTTGGTGACACCTACAACATGGAAGCCAGGCTATCGACCAAGGAGGCTCGTTGGATTTACCAAGAGAAAGCAGACCAACAGGGCCTCAACGATTTCATTGAGTGGGGTAAGGTAGCATAGTAAGGCAGTACACCTAGTACCTGTGGTGGGTAGCATCATACAAGGCTGCTGATTACGCATAGATAGCCCCACTTATCAGTTGTACCACACATGCCAGAAGTCTACATATGAGCAGTTGGGTATATACATGAGGTTAGTGACTCTAGCGCATTTGTAACCCATTCTTAACAGCCCTCATAATTTAGATACATATAACTGCAGTTGAAGTACATCTATACCTGATTAATTTTTTGAAACATTCTTTGCAGTGGTGCTCGAAGTCCATACTAACATCAGTCTGAGAGGTTAAGCTTACACCACATCATACCCTAAATATAACAAGGGAGATATTAGGTGTAGTGGAATAAGTACGGGCGGTTTACACAATATGGCCGCCAGCACCTTCAGTAAACAACTGCACATGCGCGCATTACAGCGCGCGAGACGCATTTAAGCAGGAAGTAGCCTTCCCGTCCGTGATGGAGGATGAGCTACGTCCGGACGATCAGGCTGACGAGGTAAGATCACAATGGGTGATTACAGGAACAGGCCCTACCCGTACACACTAATAAGGGTTGCATTCCTATTCTGGAGTTAGCATGTGGCAAGCGCTTACCGAAGGACTGTTTAGCATTGGGGTAGGCTTGGTTTCCTTAAGAAGTAGGCAGTCGCAGCGCTATGAACATACCTAGAACAGCGCAGCTATCGAAACTCAAACGTAAGGACATGCAATGACACGGAATTTGTATTGAAGCAATAACACAATCGGGGGAATACTATAATGCTGCTACCATCGGTGTGCCCTGTAAACATGAAATCATGGCTTATCAATAACGAGTGGACCAATGACACATGAACAGAGGGGACTTGATAGCCCACAGTGGGGCACTTTAATAACGGATTGTTTCTTTGTGCCCTTCCAGAAACGTGGTTCCGCAGCTTCTGAGCAAGCAGTCCAGGTTTTTATGACATCACATGCATCCATACATACCAAAGGTTCAGGTATGCTGACAGACATCATCTATGATGGTAAATATGAACGTCAGTTGTGGTGCAGGCACCATAGTGGATGAGCAGTTGCTCCCATGTACTTGTGAAGGACCCGTATTGACCGTATGGGTGATATACTGAGTGTGTGTTTTTAATTGTGTTTCCCCCAGGTGCTGACAAACTAATCGCTGGTCTGAACTAGCGACGCAGAGAGACCAGTCGACCCTAGCCCTGAAGAAGTTGCCGCTAAATTTAATTGGGCAACGAAACATGTTGGTTTTAATGAGCAGCTACACAGCACAGAATAAAGCTTCACATAGCTAGTGTAGTGCTGCTCGGTTTTAATTGGAGTGACTTGGGTCCTGATCAGACTCAGTCTCCCCGCTGTTGGGTTGACATTTCCTCTTTCTTTCTATACAATTAGACACATGTCACCATATGAATTGTTTTCTAGACACTAGATATTAGGATTAGTATGAGGTTTCTAGCACTCCTCCTTCTTTACTTTCTTTTTTTTTCTGTTTGGGCGGCAGTAGCCTATGATGATAACAGGAGGTAGTAGGCGAGTACCTGTCTACACAACCTCGTTGGGGCTGCTTCCGTGAGGCACTGCCGGCCTTTCACACCTTTTTATTTTTCATTCTTGGTTTTACTATTAGCAGCACTTCACAGCACACTAGTTGAGGGAAACACAGAGACATATAGGAGCTTCCCTTCTCACAGACTGTAATAATAGATACGGTCTGTGTATAATATTAGATTTCCACCTACGTGGCAGAAACACAAGAGGTTTTGAGTGTGACAGGGACATCAATTATTGGGTGCCTAGAGCAAAAACAAATATAAAAATATTTACTTCTTTCCCGGGGTAGGTCTCGTTTTGTTATATGGTCCTGAGAGGGGGGCTACCTACCCTTTGACCCCCTTGGCTCCCTTTTTGTTGAGCGTTGTTCAGTTCCTGCCTGGGCAGGATGTGTACTTATGTGTGTGTCCCTGTTGCAGTTTTTATGTCGCACAATCCGCAATTTACATTAATGTAGCATGTGCCGGGAGGGCGGCAAATATCACTAATGAGATGCTGTCCGAAAAGATTGAATGGACAACATCACATGTCGTTGTCAAGCTTGTGGATATGCGCAGACACGCATGTCAATGGTGTGCGGTATTATTGAAAGTGTTGCTATCGCGAAGCGCACACATGTGAGGCTACGTCATACACAGTGATAATGCTCATTACAGTCAAGCAATGCATGTCAAACATGAATCTGAAAGTCTCACATATGACACACTACTATAATGTTAAAGCCTGACAACAGAGCATACTGCAACACAAATTTACACATTACTCTTTACTGTTTGTCACATGTGATCTAAGATGCGCACTCTGCCCATGGCTGATGATACCCCTTCGAGCCACTAATACCCAGGCCGAAAGGCAGCACAATAATGCGCACACACACACACACCAGGGGCATCGTGTAACACACATTTGTTTTTTATGTAACGTTTCAGATGCATGGCCATCACACGTGGAAGGCTACTGTACAGAGCATGAATTTTGATCAAGATGATCGTTGCATGTTGTGTGTACTATAAGATATGTGTACACAGCAAATAACTTTTCAAAAAAGCTCTCTAAGCAGAAGAGGTGTCTCTCATCAAACACTGTAGAGAGAATGACTAAAATGGGTGGGGTCCGCCAACTGTTACAATGGGAAATGTTATGAAACAATAAAATGCTTTTTTTTAAGGTCACATGGCAATCACGCACCAAGAGCACAAGGAGACCGCACCCGACGTGATTTTGAGAAAATATATTTACCATAATATAAGTTTATTACAGTTAGAAATATATAAATGTTTAAAATATTTTAGATTATTGCTTCCTCTCATATACACTTTAAACTTATTTAGATATAGTTTTGAGACATAAAAAAACAAGCATTTGCAATGCAATAGGTCTCGCATTTACGCAAGTTTGAGCTTTTGGCATTGTAGATTACAATGCCTTTTATTAATGTGTTGGTTTTTTAATCAAATAAATAAAAGGCATTGTCATTTACAATGCCAATAGCATAAACTCTCGCAAAAGCGAGACCTATTGCATTGCAAATGCTTGTTATAAATGTGATCAATAATCTCAGATTGAGGCAGCTAAAAAAGCCTATTGTTCCAATTAGATTGTGATAGTGCCCAACATATCCAAAGTAATCTGTAGAATTATAAATAAGAGTCAATCTCCTGTAGCTGCGAAAAGTTAAATCATTCCCTCAGTATCCATATGCAACAATCTGGCCATCCTTTTTGAAGATACGATTTAAAGGACTTGGGCTAAAATCCTACCTGATCATTATCTAAACCTGACCTCTTTGCGGGAGACATTGACAATGGTCCCTCCATTTCTGTATCTGCCAACTGCATATGGTGTCAGCTCAATCTCTAATTTACACCAGTAACTCGCATCCTTTTAGGTCTCCGAGCAACATCTACCCTGCGAATTGGCTGCAAGTTTTAATCAGCTCATTTCTTAAACATTTTGACTAATATTTTCAGTAGTTCTATTTAGGCAGAGTTATGTCACTTCTGTGGAAAACAGCAATGTTTAAACCTCTCCTGAAAAGGCCATTTTTTAAATCCAGGAGAGCGGAGTATTTATACATTTATATCACTTGTACCATTTTTGGGCAAAATAATGGAGAAACTTGTCTTCTTCGTGGTAGGGGTAACAATCATCCTGGATAGTTATCAAGTGAGTTTCCATGCATACAGATGCACAAAACTAGTTGTCTTGACTACCCTTGATGTTCTGCACAGAATACCAGATAAAGATGGAGTCAGGATACTGATTTTGCTCTACCTGTTGGCAGCGTTCAGCACCAAAGATCACTCTACACATATCTCCATATGTTTGTATGTGGGTGTATCAGGAGTAGACTTGAAATGGATCGAGTCTTTCTTACAAGATTATAAACAAAATGTGACTCTTCCACCTTTTCAAGCAAATGCAAAGATTCCCAGTGGTGATTTGGGCAATACACACATGCTCCCTCTAACCAAATTACTCCATCAGCCATGGGCTCAATCCTAAATGTATGCCAATAGCAGCTAACTAGATTTTCTGTCCTGCCAGCCCTGCTTAAAAGGTAGTAAACCTAATCACAGCAGTGAGTGCAATGTGAAACACAAAAAAAAGAAAAGAAAAGACAAAGCAAAGAAAAAGACGCTTAATGCGTACGCAGAAGAAGAACCGGGGAAGAGGGGAAGGCAGTAGACATGTGTAGCTTGGACGGCAGTCCAATGACAAATGCACAATAAAGACTACGGAATTCTCCAAGTAATCAGACTGTACTGAATAGCGGGACCTTTAGGGGAGTTCGAACTTCTGCAGCTAAACATCAAAAGAATCCCATAAGCAACGAGCTGCATGTTGTGTTATGTTATATAATGTTTTATACATCGCATTATAAGCCCTTCTGGTGACACAAAATATTCCACCATTTATTGAATGGGGATTCGGATGTGGATTTCTACTCTGACAGAATAGTTTTTGCTCTGAGTGAAATCACCAAGTCTACTAATAGCTTATCATCTGCAGACAGAGTTAAAGGGTGTGGGTGGGCTATTAGTCCTAAGGTTATCGTAAGATAATGGAACGTAAAACGAATCTTGAAAATGTGGTCTATCATGCTTTGCACTCACATTACAACAAGGAGTTCAATGGGTTCTTGCAGTAAACGGGTAGCATAGCTCAGTGGGTTATGTTACTGACAGTTTCAAATACATCATAGGAGGAAACAGGGGATACCATAATGTGATGGTCCACAGACACTGTAACTTCATTGGACTAATTTGTGTTTCAGCCAATACATATCATTGTGATTTTAGTAACTTTTGATCTGTTTGAGATAAAAAAAACAATTTTTGGGTTCAATTCTGCAGAGTATCCAGCAGATAAAGTATTATGTGGCAAATGCAGAAAATCTATAATTATGAAGCATAAGCCTCAGCCGCAAAAACCGCATGATCCTAGCAACCCTGCCGGTAGGCTACTGATTCAGAACTCAGCAGGACTAACTTAACTTGGCATCTTTATAAGGTGGATAAAATGACAATCAACTCTGCGGGGGCTGGTTTTGTTACAGGGGACTGGCTGGCCACATTTACTGCCTGCTACTCTTTAAGACTAAACAATGCAAAAAAATGTTTTTTAAGAGGTCTTCAAAACAATTTGGGTGGTTCCTGGCTCCTACAGGGTCGCCACCAGCAGCATTAGCCTTCGTCGATTTAAGGTGAGAGGAAGAGTCTGTTGTTGCTGGACTCAGGGTGCCCTGTCCATATATGATAAGGACTCCTCTAAATTCAAAACAGTTTATTTCTTTATAATGTGATCTTTGCAACTAATTTCAGCTAAGTATATTTAATTATACCATTGTATTGAATGGCATTTGTTAGAAGTGACAGATTCTAACCATGATCTCACAAACATTTATGCCCCAACCGCCACTGCCCTAAGGACAAAGCTATTAGTCAACTAAGAGGAAAGACAGCTGTGTTCTGCCCCTTTATATGGACTAGGGTTTTAGTATAGATGGAGAAACATTATCGTCTTTTGCTTTTGTGCAGCACACACCCAGAACTGATGTAGTTGAAGTTACTCTCGTGATGACAAACGAAAAGGAGGCACTCTGAAAAAAGTAATTGCATGAAATCACACAATGTAGTTCAAGTGGAAGACAGGATTGGTGCAAGATTTCCTGATTTCACACTGTAAAATTGAGCCAGTTATTTCACTCTCTCTCCCATTTTAGAGCAAAGTTGAATGCACTTCGGTTAATTCTTTAAGGTGATAAATCAATGCACTCTGTTAATTACAGCCCAGCCAGGCTATGTATGGTTCAAAAGGATATGTGGGTAGTAGTGTTTTGGGAAAGGGTGTTGTAATGCGAAAGTTAAAATGAAAATCAGACCATCCACCATTGATCAGTGCATGGAGCTGAAAGTCTTAATTCATTACCATCCATTCATCCACCCACTGCTAACAATCAAGCTATTCATTCATGGAGCCACATAGCCCCCCGTCTCTATTCTTGATCTATCCACACATTTAACGATTGGACAATGTTTGATAATGAAAAATATATTTTAAAACGCACCGTATCTTCAACCCTGTGGGTGCAGCGGAGTAACACAAAATAACCTCTCTAACTGCAAAACATTTGGGGGGCGTCAAACTTTTCTGCCTCAGTGATAAGAAGTCTTGGGATGGTGGGTGGGCATCTGAGGGGTGCACCCTACTCCACACATGCTACAGGGCCCTAAATTAGCTCTTATCCAGTAGCACTGCCACACAGGGCACAGCACGAGAAAAAAATGGCAATGCATTTTATTTATGTGTTTTGAAAGGCTACAATTAGTGCTTAAACACGCACTTTGTACTTATAGTCATTGCTTACAAGAAGCCAGGCTGCCAGTAACTGCGCCTCTTTTACTGCCAGCATTGCTTCTCGTTAGAAAGGACTATAAGTACAAAGCATTTATAAAGTGCTTGCGACTCCTGATGACGTGTCTAAGCTCTTTTAGGCGAGCAGCATGCTACTTCAAAACCAACAAGCCAAACAGGTAACACTTCCGTAAATACTTCTCATTACAAGCAGAACTACTCACCAACACCTCAAATGACCACCTGTCACACACTTCCCACATTAATGCATTCCCAATACATCTGAGCACCGCCCAAAAACGTCTCCAAAACAGTGACACCCTTCACCGGGCACCTCTCAGGATACCAGATCTCCAATACTCTACAGTGCCACCTGCCCAAGAAACTCTTCCAACAGTAGTAACACCACCCAAACAGAAGCACCCAGCACCCCACTCACCGTGATGGTCACCTCGTGCTTCTTCAGTCTGGATTTGAGGCTCTGCATGGCTTTTCGAGATCGATTTACTTCCGCTTAGCTCTCCCAGCCCCGGGAAAGCCTCCGGTTTCATGCGCCCTTGATCTCCTATTTCCTCTGTGAACCCGGAAGTTCCCTGGTCTCCTCTTTTAAACTCCTAGGTCTCCCCTCTCCCGTACCTGGCACAGCCTTTTCTGACACTCAGTTTTCCAAGGTACCCTCAGTGTCGGACAGCACCCTTGGTCTTTGAGAGTACCCCGCCACCCTCCTCCCCTGATTTCACCCCCCAGCCCTCCGAGCACGTCTGACAGACCCTCCTACTCTGGGGCTGCTGAACTCCTCCACTCCGCTGCCTACCCGCCTAGAAGCAACAAGAGGCCACCTTCCAATCACGCGTCGCAGTCCTGGTGACGAACACTGTGTGAACCGCAGTCCTGGTGACGAACACAGTGTGAACCAATCGTAAGCCTGGAAAAGGTACAGACTACTCCATAAAAGTTTTTCAATTCGCTTTCATCGGGAGCTCTGCACCTTGGCTACAGAGGCGGGACCATGACGTTTCTAAAGGCAGGTGAACGGCATGGGGCGGTCCAACGACACCAGATGTGGGATCAGAGCCGTGGCGTCATCGGAGACAGAGGGAGCGGGGTGTATGACGTCGCTACTAACGGGGCGTTGCAGGTAAAATGGGAGGCCGACGATGCCAGTGAGACGTGCTTTCAACTATTGCGCCCGTGTCTGGGCACGATAATTAAAACCACATAGCCTATTGATGTCTATTACGTGCACCAAGCGCGTAATAGACACCAATAGGCCGTGGGCGGAGCAACGCGCCCGCCTTTGGCCAATTGCGTGCAGTCTTTTATAAAAAGACGCACGCAAAGGCCAATAGAGTAGCACAAAAGGAATCACAAACGCACATGTGCGATTCCAGGGTCAATTTCTGAACCCCGGACAAAAGGACTCTCGCCTGCGCGAGCACTGCTGCGCAGTGCAATGCAGGTCGTGAGACCTAAAAATGAGAGAATGGCGTACACGGGGCGACACTTTACGTTTATGACGTAACACAGGGCCTAGCAGCGTGCACTCGTCGCATTAGGAACGCGCAGCCAGCACAACCCCATACGTGTATGATGTAACACGCAGCTTGGTACCGCGCATCCATCGCATACCAAACTAGCAGCTGGCCCGACCTTATACGTATATGATGTTAGGCGGAACACGGTGCCATGAAGCCGTTGGATATGTAATGCGCATCCTTTACGAGTTTAGCAATATGGCGGATAGGATTCGCATGCTGATGGAGCTTGGTACACTACCGGTACAGCAGTCCAGTATTCTCAACAAAAAAAAAAGATATACATACTTTTTTTTGAAGATATAAAAAATTACATAATTTTTAAAATAAAAAAAAGGATAATAGAGTTCCAAAATATTACCAAAAAAATAGAAAATATATAGGTTTTATAAATATATAGATTTAAAAAACCTTTGAAATTCACTGAAAAAAACATAGGTTTTACAGACGTTATAGTTAGGAAGTAGCATTTAAAAAACCTTAGAAATTCACTGAAACAACCATAGGTTTCAGGGATGTTATAGTTAGTTGGACATTTGACTCATATAAAACCAGAGAAATTCACCCGTTATAGTTAGTTGAGCTAATTATAACTTGCGCGCCCGCAATGCACTGGTGATGACGTCACATATTACATCACATATGACATGGTCAGTGACATCACTGATGACATCATCCACGTGATAATCTGATGCACATACTGATGCCCTAATATAAACTTTGATACACACACTCTAAAATGCAGACTACTATTTTTGAAACCATACACACAACAATGCCAGATACTACATACCACCCACTATTTCTTAGGCCTACACACACATCCAGTCACTTATACATGCAGTTACTCATCAATACAGTACTATAATATGCACTCATATACCTATACATACAGTCACACTCTGTCACTCATCCATAGAATTACTCAAAATCCTAGTCAGTCATGCAAAGAATCAATCACATACCCATTTACTCATGTATACAGTTATACACACCAACTCCGTTATTTATACACACACCACATCACTTATTTATGCAGATACTAATACATGCTTACTGTCTTATAAAATCACTGATACAAGCAGACACTCATTTATACACCAACTCTTCAAATAACTTACTCTCATGTATAGATAGTCATTTATATACTCCAACACTCACATATACTGCCTTAAAACATATGTAGTTACTCACACATATACCACTGAGACATTCATTCACTCACCAACACACCCATACACACTCTAACTCACCCATACAGCCCTTCCCAGATGCACTTTTGAATCCATACAATCAGTGAATCACCCACTCAGACATCTATGCACATAGTCACACACACCCCCACCCACCCACACAGACACTCAGGCACCCATACAGATACTCAGACAACAAATCAATAACCCATATAGACACTCATGTAGCTACTCACCAACCCATGCAGCTGCTTATACACCAACTGAGTCACTAATACAGATTTCACACAGTTTAGTCACTAACCCATGCATTCAGTGATACATGTTCAATCACTCACTTATACAGTCAGTCACGCACCTACTAAATAATCCATTCAGTCACTTGTAAATCTACTCATTCTTCAATACACCTTGGCATAGATATATATGAAAAATATTTAAACTTTACAGAAACACACATTCACTGGATGATGTCATTTGAGATGTCATGAGTGATGTCAATGACCATGTCATGAGTGATGTAATATGTGATGTCATCACCAGTGCATTGCGGGCCCGCGAGTTATATTTAGCTCAACTAATTATAACGGGCGAATTTCTCTGGTTTTATGAGTCAGATGTCCAACTAACTATAACGTCCCTAAAACCTATGGTTTTTTCAGTGAATTTCTAAGGCTTTTTAAGCGCTAATTCCTAACTATAACATCTGTAAAACCTATGTTTTTTTCAGTGAATATATATATATATATATATGTGTGTGTGTGTGTGTGTGTGTATTAGAAAACTAAAAACAATTAAACAATTCAGATAATTACTATTCAGTCAAAAAATGTAATATTAACTAATAAATAATTGTTATTCAATTATTCATTAATTAGCTCCCCACCAAGTACCCCTCCAAACCTAAATTTCTGCAATTAAATAATTAATTAGGAATTAATAATTAATTGCTAATTACTTATTACTTAATTAACTTCCCACTCTAGACCGCTACAAACTTAGCATTCTGCAACTAAAATAAAATGAAATTAAATAAGTATTACACAATGTGCATATTTCAAATTAAATTAAATAGTTAATTTAGAAATAATAATTCATAGTTAAATACTTATAAATTAATTAGCTTCCCACCCTATACCCCTAAAAAGCTAGCTTACCACAACTAAAATATAAGTAAAATAAATCAGTATTCCATATTTTACATAATTAAAAATCAATGAAAAAAGCAATTAACAATTAATAATAAATTATCAATTGAATATTAATTAATTAACTTCAAACCCCACACCCTTACAGACCGGGCAGCCTGCAACTAATATATAGGTAAAATGAATAAGTATTTCATAAATTGCAGAGTTAAACATTTATTAAATAGTTATTTAAAAGTTAAAAATGTATTGTTAACTAATTATCAAACTTAACAGCCCACAAATATCATACAATGGAAATAAATCACTATTACAAAAATTGCATAACAAATATCAATCATATAATTAAATAAAATGTATTAAATAAGTCTAAATGTTCTTATTTCCTAATTTACTTCCCACCCTATCCCCCTACAAATGCAACAACACACTACAACTCTATAAATCACTATTAATAATTAATAAAACATGAGAAATCACTTAAAATTACAAGCTATATTTCATTAACAATGAATACTACTTTTATAAACAATAGTAACACAAAAAGATATATATCTACTAAAACACAATAAAATAATAAAGAAATGATATTTTAAACCACTATATTAGTGAAAACAATATTAAAAACATTGTTATTATTCACAACAATATTACTTACCTCGAAAAAACACTATTCTTATCAATTGTATTTGTGCATCATGATATAAGTATGTCACGATATTGCATTTCTGATATTTCTGTCTCTCGTTATTTTATTAAAATTATATTTTGTCCAAACATCATTCAAGATAGAAAGTATGGAGGAATAGTTTCAGAGAAACGAAAGGGAGAGACATTGTTAGAATCCGGGTTCTCTGGTTGGCACAGGTAGGTACTTGTGACAAGCAGGGAACCTTTCCTCTAGTCAGGGTAAGGGGTTACACTCCAAAAATAACCCCTGCTCACCCTCTAGGTAGTGTGGCGCGAGCAGACAAGGCTTATCTCAGGGCGTTATAGGTTAAGCATCTGTGAACACATACAGTAATCAAGTGACAACACTACAGATGGACACCACACAGGTTTTTATATTAAAAATAAGGATTATTTATATAGAGTTACCAAAAGACCCTTAAATGACAAAAATACACAATACTGTTACTTTAGATGGTAGAAGTTTGCTTAGTTCTCTTAAGTTCTTAAATGCGACACTTTAAGTCAATGTACCTTAGATGCGACACGCAGGGCAACGAAAGTGTTGCAATGATGCTGATGCGATGAAGTTTTTGGCGCAAAGAAATAAAGACGTGAAGATCTTCCAGATGCGTTACGCTTCTCCGATGTTGCGAGAAGACTCGACTCGATGCGTCAGCTACAGCGGCGTCACCCCTTTACGCGATGCGATGACAGCGGCCTTGGCAGCGGCAGTCTTCTCCGACGTTGCGAGACGCTTCTGCTCAATGCGATGCTGCAGCGGTGTCACCCCTTTATGCGATGCGACGACAGCAGCTCCGACGGCGGCACACTTCTCCGTGGATGCGAGGCGCTTTTCATGATGTGGTGCAATGCGACAACTTCGATGGCTGCGATAGTGACACGCCTCTTCCTCGATGCGAGACTCTTCTCTTGATGCGGTGCAATGCGTCAGCTACGATGGCTGCGATGGCGACACGCTTCTTCGGCGTTGCGAGACACTTCCGGAATGATGCGAGACGCTTCCGCTCGATGCGATGCTGCAGCGGCGACACCCTTTGCGAGATGCAACGACAACAGCTCCGACGGCGGCACGCTTCTCCTTCTCGAGTCGCACTTCCAGCTCCTTGCTACACGCAGTCACTCAGAAGGCCCAACAACAGCAGCAGGCACTTTCAAAAGACTCTGGGGAGCTGGTGGTGAAGTCCACTGGTCCTGGGACTTCGTTCAGGGGGCAAGCTCAGCACAAGCCCTTGGAGATCTTTTAAGCACAAGTTGAATTAAAGTCTTTGTAGTCTTTTCTCCTCTCCTTTCAGCAGCAAGGCAACCACTGCAGGCCAATCCCCCAGGTCAGGGACAGTACTCCTCCTTACAGCTTTCCCAGTTCCTTCTTCTCAGGCAGAGGTTCTTCTTGTCAAGCAGGATCTAATTTCTTGGGAGCAGGGTCCCAATACGTATACCCCTAATTCCTTTGTTCCTCTGGGGTAGAGGGGCCTTTGCCCAGTCCAAACCAGTTCTTGAGCACTTTGTTGACATGACTCTGCCTTTCTATTCAGGGGGCAGGGCAGAGACATCAGCCGCTCCACAGGAGGTGGAGCCAGCATTGTGGTGGCAGAGCACAGCCCTATTCAGAGTCCAGGTGCACTCCTCCCACCCATCTGGATGTCAATCTCTCTATTCACCACCAGGCTACCTAGCCCTGCCCCTCTGGGTTTTCCCAGTCACTCACACAAACCATACAGGCAGATACACATCATAGCAGAGGCGGGCTGAAATGGTTAGGCAAGCAAATACCAACTTACTGAAAGTGGTATTTGCAAACACAGAATATTAAAATAAACTTTACTAAAAGATGTATTTTATTATTCTGAGTTCAGGCATACTAAACTCGATGTTCTACCATGTTTCTTGGGTCTGTTAGGATCATAGGATGTAACAATTCTAACAGCCCATTCTGGCCTATGGAGAACAGGTAGCCTTACAATAGTGAAAAATGAAAATGGCTGTAATTCACTATTAGGACATGCCACACACATCAGGGCTTGTCCTACCTTATGCTTACAATGCACCCTGCCCTTGGGCCTACCATAGGGGTGACTAATATGAAGTTAAGGGAAGGTTTAGGGACTGAGAAGTGGGTGCACTTGCCCAGTCAGCATGACAGTACCAGACTGCACGCAGGTTCTGCAATGGCAGGCCTTAGACACATTTTACTAGGCTGCTTCTGTGGGTGGCACAACCAGTGCTGCAAGCCCACTAGCAGCATTTGTATTTACAAGACCTGGGCACTCCTGGTGCACTTTACTGGGGTCTGACAGTAAACCAAATAAGCCAATCATGGAATCCAACCAACAAATACATTTTAAATAGGGAGCACTTGCACTGTGGCACTGGTTGGCAGTGGCACAGTGCCCTGAGCAGCCAACACCATAAAAACACATGAGGCACAGCGACAAAAAGTGGAAGGGAGACTCACGCCAAGGTGCCAGGTCTAACACGTGTCCCCTCCAGCTGAAAAGTGGGGGGAACTACCCTACCCCAGGGAGTTCCTCATCACTAAGGCGGAAACATCTGGACAGACCGTCAGCATTGGCGTAATCTGTACCAGGGCGATGTTCCACCGTGAAATCCGTACCCTGTAGGGAAGTGGACCACCTCAACAGCTTTGGATTCTCACCCCTCATATGCATCAACCATCTGAGGGGCCTGTGGTCTGTCTGAACCCGGAAGTGAGACCCAAACAGGTAGGGATTTAGCTTCTTCAGCGCCCAGACCACAGCAAATGCCTCACGCTCAATAGCACTCCATCTTTGTTCCTGTGGTAGTAACCTCCTGCTAATAAATGCTACAGGTTGATCTTGGCCCTCTTCATTAATCTGTGAAAAATCAGCCCCCACACCATGCTCTGATGCGTCTGTCTGAATGATAAACTCTTTGGAGAAGTTGGGAGCCAAAAGCACGGGCGCCGTGCACATAGCAGCTTTCAGGGCCTCAAAAGATTTCTGACAGGTGTCAGTCCAAATCACCTTCCTGGGCTGCTTCCTTGAAGTCAGCGCTGTCAAGGGGGCAACAATGTTGCCATACCCCACTGTCAAGGGGGCAACAATGTTGCCATACCCCTTGACAAACCTCCTGTAGTACCCGGTGAGACCTAGGAAGGCTCTCACCTCTGTCTGGGTTTTGGGCGACTCCCAATTCAGGATGGTTTCTATCTTGGGTTGAACGGGTGCCACCTGGCCACTCCTAACTTGGTGCCCCAAGTACACCACTGAACCCTGCCTGATCTGGCACTTACTCGCTTTGATCGTGAGGCCTTCCCTCCGCAGCGCCATCAACACTTCCCAGAGGTGGCGCAGGTGTGCCTCCCACGTGGAGCTGAACACTGTGATGTCATCCAGGTAGGCTGCACTGAACGAATCCAGCCCAACTAACACCTGGTTGACCAACCTCTGGAAGGTGGCACGGGCATTCTTCATCCCAAAGGGCATAACCCGGAACTGGTAATGCCCATCAGGGGTGAAAAATGCTGACCTCTCTTTGGCCCCATCGGTCAAGGCGATCTGCCAATACCCAGACGTTAAATCAAACGTGCTGAGGTAGTTGACAGCCCCTAGCTGATCTATGAGCTCATCAGCTCTGGGGATGGGGTGTGCGTCAGTCCTGGTGACCGAATTGAGTCCTCTGTAGTCAACACAGAACCGGAGTTCGGGTGTGGCTCCCGGCGCTGCAGCCTTTGGGACCAAGACCACTGGGCTGGCCCAAGGACTGCTTGAGGACTCAATTACCCCAAGGGCAAACATCTTGAAGACCTCCTCCTTGATGCAGGCCCTTACCCTGTTAGTTACCCTGTAGGCCTTGTGCCGCACAGGTGTACTATCCCCAGTGTCCACATCATGGACACACCAATCAGTGACACCGGGAATCAGGGAAAACAGGTCAGAGAATTGTCCCAGTAACTGGCGACAATCGTTCTGTTGCTCAGGGGTCAGGGTGGAAGAAAGGATGACACCATCCACTGACCCATCTTGCTCCTTGGCTGACAGGAGGTCAGGAAGAGGCTCGGTCTCCTCCTCCATCCCAGCATCTGTCGCTAAGAGCATGCCCACTTGGGACCTCTCCAAGTGGGGCTTGAGGCGGTTGACATGAAGGACCCTCAAGGGGTTCCTTGGAGACCGCAAGTTCACCAAATAGGTGACAGGGCTCTTGCGCTCCACAACCTCAAAGGGACCGGTCCACTTATCCTGGAGCACACAGGGCTCCACTGGGGCCAAGACCCATACCTTCTGTCCAGGCTGAAGCTCTACCAGAGTGGCATTCTGGTCGTACCACCGCTTCATCTCCTCCTGGCAGGCTTCCAGGTTTGCCTCAGCAAGTTCCCTGAAACGCCTAGTCTGGTTCCTGGAGGCCAGCATGTAGCTATATACATTCTGGGGAGGTTTCCTGGGAGATTGCTCCCCGCCTTCCTTAACCAGACTTAGAGGTCCTCTCACTGGGTGTCCGTACAGAAGCTCAAAGGGGCTGAACCCTAGAGACTTCTGTGGCACCTCTCTGTAAGGAAAGAGAAGGCATGGTAAGAGGACGTCCCACTTACGCCTCATGGGTTCCTCAAGACCCATTATCATGCCCTTTAGGGTTCGGTTGAATCTTTCAACGAACCCGTTTCCTTGGGGGTGGTAAGGGGTGGTGAACTTGTAGGTTACACCACACTCTTGCCAAAGGGATTTCATATATTTAGATATGAAATTGGTACCTCGGTCAGACCCCACCTCTAGAGGGAATCCCACTCGGGAGAAAGTTCCCATCAGCGCACTTCCCACCACGGGGGCCGTCTCTGTCCTCAGAGGGATGGCTTCCGGGTAACGGGTGGCATGGTCCACCAGGACCAGGATGAACCTATTGCCCATCGCTGTCCTGGGGTCCAGTGGCCCTACAATGTCAATCCCCACTCGCTGGAATGGGGTACCGACCACAGGGAATGGCTGGAGGGGAGCCTTCTGCTTCCTTCCACTCTTCCCACTTGCCTGGCAAGTCTGGCAGGTCCTGCAGTGAGTGTCTGAACTACTGCGCATTTGGGGCCAAAAGAAGTGGGTGACAAGCCTTTCAAAGGTCTTGTCCTGCCCCAAATGTCCTGCTAATGGCACATTGTGAGCCAGCCCCAGTAGGAAGGCTCTGAAGCGCTGGGGTACCACCAGCACACGGACTGACCCAGGCTCAGCAACCTTAGGCTCAGAATACAGGAGGTCGTTCTCCCAGTAAATGAAATGTGTTCCAGACTGATCACAGTTGGCCTGGTCTGCAGCACTCTTTCTGCTCCCTGCAGAATTCCTCCCTGGAGGGTCCTCCTTCTTGCTGCCAATGGGTCAGCTCAGGCAGGTCCCCCAGTTCAGCTATCTGTTCCCCTGTAGGTTCCAGGCCATCCCCCTCAAGGTCTGCTTCCTCCTGGACCGCGGGAACTTTGGGGGCCGGTTTCCCGCTCCCCCTGCCTCTTCTCCCTAAGGCTGGTTCCTGGGCCTCCCTCTCAGGCTCCACGTCCTCTTGAGCACCTCTACTTGCTGTCATGGACCGTGTGGTGACACACGCCCAATCTGGCATACCCAACATCTCCAGGTGAGCACTCCACTCCACCTTAGCCCAAGGTGAGCTCTCCAGATCGTTCCCTAACAGACAGTGTACAGGCATGGCGGGCCTCACAGCTACCTGAAGAGTACCAGAGACCCCCCCCACTCAAAGGGAACCTGAGCCACCGGGCAGTGACTCTCAGTGTTGTCGGTGGCAACAACCGGATAGAATGCTCCTGGGACAACCTGCTCCTGAGACACCAGGTGGCGCTTGACAGCCGTCACACTGGCTCCTGTGTCTCTGAGAGCTTCAACCCTATGGCCATTTATGGTCACCCACTGCCTGTATTTTTTAGTGTTCTCAGGCAGCTGGGTTTTGGGGACCACTTCACGGTCTCCTAATGAGACCAGAGACATTTCTACGGAACCCCACCCACCTTGGACACCCATCTCTCCACCCAGGGCTACACTAGCCGTCTGCCGGGCGGTTGCACCAGGGGGTGCTGGTTTACCAAACTGGCGACACTTGGGATCATTGGCAAAATGACCCAGCTCACCACATCTGTAACAGGTTGGGGGCCCTCTTTGAACAGGGGTACCTGTCGGGGCCCCAGTCGGTTTCTGGGGTGGGGGAGGCTGAGAACCTTTCCCTTGGTTCCCTTGGGGATTACTTTGGGGCCTCCGCTGGCACTCCCTCTGTTTACCCTTGTCCCCCCTGCTCTTCTGCTGGGGACCCTGCCCACCTTTGGCAGAGTCTCCCACGGGACCCTTGTGGACCCTGGTACTGACCCAGCGGTCCGCCTCCTCAGCAAGCTTCCTAGGGTTAGTCAGCCTACTATCAATCAGGTGCTGGCATAGCTCAGGAAAACAATTACTGGACAAGTGCTCCCGTGCCATTAAATCAAGAAGCCCTTGAAAATTATCAACTTTGCTACCCTTCACCCAACCATCCAGTGCTCTGCAAAAAAAAGTCACATACTCCACATACACACTATTGGGAATCTTAGTGCAACCCCTGAACCTCTGTCTATACATTTCAGGGGTTAACCCATACCTAGCCATTAAAGCTTCCTTCATATGGGGGTAAGAGTTATACACTTCTGAGGGCAAATCTAGCAGTGTGTCCCGCCCTTCACTCAAGAACCGCCCCCACAAACCCGCTCCCCAATCCTTCTCAGGGACCCGTTGGGAGGACATGGCTACTTCGTAGGCTTTGAACCACTGCCCTATGTCATCAATTGTAAAGAATTCTTTCACTACATCTTTGGGTATGTACACTCTGGACTCTACCTGCACTGGGGGTGTGCTGCCACCAGAGGGAGTGCTTCCCAAGCCCTGGGTTTTCAACTCCAGCTCCCTCATTTTCATTTCATGCTCCATTTGGATTTTTTTCTCTTCCATTTCCAGCCTTTTTTGTTCCATTGCCAGTTGGCCATTTAGTTTGGCCATCTCTATTTCATGAGCTCTGGTTTCCTTCCTGTCTGCCAACTCCTCTGGAGATAAACTTTTACTAGAAACACTGCTACCTGCAGGGGAAGGGGTTCTCCTTCCTCTTGAACCTACTTGCCCATCCAGCTGCTCATCTGCATTATCATCATCAGTGGCATTGTCTCATTTCTGTATTCCTTGCTTCTACCCAGGCCCTTAGCACCTTGTAGAACTCTGCCTTGTTTTTACATCCAGTTGTAGAAACATTAAACTTCTTGCAAAAGAATTTCAGCTGTGATAACTTGTAGCTATCCAATTTCTCTTCTTCCCATTCAAATTCAGTATTCACAGAGACTATGGATGCTGCTTTCTCCACCATGGTTAAGCTTGGCAGTGCTCAAAAATAGATAGTCCCAAAAGAAATCTACCAACAAGTATTGGTTGCGTTTAAGGTCTGCACTCACTAAGTAGTGTTCACCAATTACTGTACATGAGTCACAAATGCAAGTCCAGAATCCCATCGCTGCCATCAATGTTAGAATCCGGGTTCTCTGGTTGGCACAGGTAGGTACTTGTGACAAGCAGGGAACCTTTCCTCTAGTCAGGGTAAGGGGTTACACTCCTAAAATAACCCCTGCTCACCTTCTAGGTAGCTTGGCGCGAGCAGATAAGGCTTATCTCAGAGCGTTATAGGTTAAGCATTTGTGAACACATACAGTAACCAAGTGACAACACTACATATGGACACCACACAGGTTTTTATATTAAAAATAAGGATTCTTTATATAGAGTTACCAAAAGACCCTTAAACGACAAAAATACACAATACTGTTACTTTAGATGGTCGAAGTTTGCTTAGTTCTCTTAAGTTCTCAAATGCGACACTTTAAGTCAATGTACCTTAGATGCGACATGCAGGGCAACAAAAGTGTTGCAACGATGCTGATGCAATGAAGTTTTTGGTGCAAAGAAATAAAGACGTGAAGATCTTCCAGATGCGTTACGCTTCTCCGAGAAGACTCGACTCGATGCGTCAGCTACAGCGGCGTCACCCCTTTCCATGATGCGACGACAGCGGCCTTGGCAGCAGCACTCTTCTCCGACGTTGCGAGACGCTTCCGCTCGATGCGATGCTGCAGCGGCGTCACCCCTTTACGCGATGCGACGACAGCAGCTCCGACGGCGGCACGCTTCTCCGTGGATGTGAGGCGCTTTTCTTGATGCGGTGCAATGCGACAACTACGATGGCTGCGATGGCGACACGCCTCTTCCTCCATGCAAGACTCTTCTCTTGATGCGGTGCAAAGCGTCAGCTATGATGGTTGCGATGGCGACACGCTTCTTCGGCGTTGCGAGACACTTCCGGAATGATGCGAGACGCTTCCGCTCGATGCGATGCTGCAATGGCGACACCCTTTGCGAGATGCGACGACAACAGCTCCGACGGCAGCACGCTTCTCCTTCTCGAGTCGCGCTTCCAGCTCCTTGCGACACGCAGTCCCTCAGAAGGCCCAACAACAGCAGCAGGCACTTCCAAAAGACTCTGGGGAGCTGGGGGTGAAGTCCACTGGTCCTGGGACTTCGTTCAGGGAGCAAGCTCAGCACAAGCCCTTGGAGATCTTTTAAGCACAAGTTGAATTAAAGTCTTTGTTGTCTTTTCTCCTCTCCTTTCAGCAGAAAGGCAACCACTGCAGGCCAATCCCCCAGGTCAGGGACAGTACTCCTCCTTACAGCTTTCCCAGTTCCTTCTCCTCAGGCAAAGGTTCTTCTAGTCAAGCAGGATCTAATTTCTTGGGAGCAGGGTTCCAATACTTATACCCCTAATTCCTTTGTTCCTCTGGGGTAGAGGGGCCTTTGCCCAGTCCAAACCAGTTCTTGAGCACTTTGTTGACATGACTCTGCCTTTCTATTCAGGGTACAGGGCAGAGACATCAGCCGCTCCACAGGAGGTGGAGCCAGCATTGTGGTGGCAGAGCACAGCCCTATTCAGAGTCCAGGTGCACTTCTCCCACCCACCTGGATGTCAATCTCTCTATTCACCACCAGGCTACCTAGCCCTGCCCCTCTGGGTTTCCCCAGCCCTGTCACTCACACAAACCAGACAGGCAGATACACATCATAGCAGAGGCGGGCTGAAATGGTTAGGCAAGCAAATACCAACTTTCTAAAAGTGGTATTTGCAAACACAGAATATTAAAATAAACTTTACTAAAAGATGTATTTTATTATTCTGAGTTCAGGCATACTAAACTCGATTTTCTACCACGTTCCCTGGGTCTGTTAGGATCATAGGATGTAACAATTCTAACAGCCCATTCTGGCCTATGGAGAACAGGTAGCCTTACAATAGTGAAAAACGAAAATGGCTGTAATTCACTATTAGGACATGCCGCACACATCAGGGCTTGTCCTACCTTATGCTTACAATGCACCCTGCCCTTGGGCCTACCATAGGGGTGACTAATATGAAGTTAACGGAAGGTTTAGGGACTGGGAAGTGGGTGCACTTGCGCAGTCAGCATGACAGTACCAGACTGCATTTTACTAGGCTGCTTCTGTGGGTGGCACAACCAGTGCTGCAAGCCCACTAGCAGCATTTGTATTTACAAGCCATGGGCACTCCTGGGGCACTTTACTGGGGTCTGACAGTAAACCAAATAAGCCAATCATGGAATCCAACCAACATATACATTTTAAATAGGGAGCACTTGCACTGTGGCACTGGTTGGCAGTGGCACAGTGCCCTGAGCAGCCAACACCATAAAAACACATGAGGCACAGCGACAAAAAGTGGAAGGGAGACTCACGCCAAGGTGCCAGGTCTAACAGACATGATCTTATAAATGTTTTATAAGTACTACAGTCTCTTGCTGTCAGCTGTCATACAATTATCTACACTAATTCCAAGTTACTAATACAAGAGGATGACCTACTAATCCAATTTGTTTGTACTGGCTAAGGCTTGTTGCTGCAAAGAGTCAGAAGGCAATAACAAATTAATTTAGTCTCTAAAAATGCAGCCCTTGCTTACAGCTTTCTTTCACTGCCTCACATTAAGATATGTTAATGGCAAAAATAGGCTAGTTCAACAAGGTATAGTAGTGGTTCAAGAAATTAGAATCATTGATAAGAGTGGCTGGCATCTATACATGTTATTTTACCCATGTGTGCCCCATAACACCTTTCAACTAGGACTGGTAAAACACAAATCCGTGTCCGTGATTTTGAGCTATTAAAAAAAGTGTGAAGTTTCCTAATTACTCCCAATTCACTTAATTTTACTTTTATCCTACCATATTCCCTGTAGTTAGATGTTCCACGCATGAAAGAAGTGACATCATGCTGCAAGGAGTGTGTTTTACTCCAATCCTACCTCTTTACAGTACATCATCTCCTTATCCTGCTGCTGTGAATCTGACCCTTAGACGCCTGACAGCAGGGAATGGATAGGTAATGGTAGCTAGCTGGAGATTAGCTCACTTGCAGCAATAAGCAGTAATGGCAACATTCTTGCAGAAGTGCAGTGTTACATTTTATTGCTCCTATTTTTGCAAATTTTGCCAGCTTAACGATTCTTGAAACTGGCTTATTTTAAATAGAAGTGCCACTCCCTACTCTAGACCCTCATGATTTGCTTGTAGAAGAGGACACATCACAGGGTACTAAAAGGACAAAAGTATGTGTGTCATACACAACATAGGAGTGCAGATTGTTCAGTAGCAAGTAATAGATGTATTCTACCTTGGGTTTCAAATGGCATAAACAAATCTAATTTCAACCTCAATATCACTTGGAATACATTCCTGTCTTTAAAAAGTTAACTTATGCATGTACCGTTTCTCCTATTTTCTTATATCAGCGGAAAAACAAACATTGCCAAAGTCAATCAGGTTTGTTTTGCCAATGCTGGTTGTTTGCTTCAATTGGCTTTGCTGAGAAAACCAGTTGCAGCAGCTGACTATTTTTCGAGTCCCTTTTTCAGATTTCCAAGATGGCTGCTGTGCTGTGTGATACAATGCGGCATGATACAAGCAGCAGTAATCTTCAAAGTGTATTTTATCCTTCCAAGATGGCCACCATGTTGCATTACAAAACATAGAAGCCAGTGATGCAGCTGGGGGGGTGGGGTCGCAATTGCATGAAGCGCCAGCACCCCTGCGCTCTTCAATGAGGCAGCTGCGGGTGTCAGACGCAGTGCCTGCAACTAGTGGTTTAAGGCCTAGCTACGCCACCGATAGCAGCCTTCTTGTAAGTTATAAAAACGCACTACCAAGATGGCTGCTGCATTGTGTCACACACTGTGAAGGCCATCATATAAGTAAAAGAATAAACCTTAAAGATAGCTGCCACCTGGGATTAGGGAACGTTTTGTCATGTTTCATGATGTTGAGCTACTCAATGGACTGATCATCGTGTAAATAGAAAAAATACTTTTCCAAGATGGTGGCTGATGCTATTGGCTTTGACAATGTCAGCACCATTTGAAAGGCATTCGAAATTGGCAAAGCAAATAGTAAGACGAGCAGCAGGAGGGTGTCAGGAAGTGACAGAGGGGCAGCGAAGGAGTGACAGAATGATGTCAAAACCACACAACAGCACAAAAGAAAAAAAGCGCCTTGGAGAAACATAGAAATAAAAGACATAAAAGAACAAATTAGAAAGCTGCAACGTACCTGGCTCAAAACAAACGCCAAACAAGACAAACATCACCTACAAAAAATTAACAGATTATACAAGTCAGCTATCGAAAAAGCCAAGAAAAGGTACTATTCAGACAGAATTCAAAAGCTAAGTGCAAATAAAGAATTCTATAAAATACTCAATGAATTTTGCAAACCAAATTGCCTAGAAGGAATTCATCCTGTTACTCGAGATTTCACAGACAAACTGGCAAATCATTAGACAGACAAAGCAGACACATTGGACTCGTACTTAAAACAGAAACAAAGCACCATCACTAACCCCTTTATAAAACAACAATGCAAGAATACTCTAACCCAGCCTCTCCGTTCCTTCCAACACATGTCACGCAATTAATTTATGGACCTGGTCAAATCAAGAAGGCCTGCCGGCAGCCCTTCTGACCCCTGTCTACCATAAACTTTCAACTCTAGTAAGAAGCATCATCAACGATTCCTTAACTACCGGAATATTTCCAGAAGAACTCAAAAAAATCACACATATGCCCTTTACTGAAGAAAACGAACTTGGACCTGCTGAACCCTGACAACTACAGACCCATTACAAATGGACCTTTCCTGGGCAAACTGATAGAAAGAGCAGCGTTCACCCAGATGTCACAATTCATTGAAGAGAATTACATACTCTCAGACTTCCTAACAGGATTCCGTCTGGGAAGAGGCACTGAATCTGCCCTCCTTGCCATTTGGGATGAGCTGAAGAATACAGTTGACCACAGCGGGGTTGCTGCACTACTCCTCTCGGCTGCCTTTGACACAGTTGACCATGACACTCTGAAACAAAGACTCTATGAAGCCGGCATAGAGGGAACTGCTCTAGACTGGATCGTGTCCTACCTTCAAAACAGAACTAATGTCATCCATAACCCACCTTTTTCGTCCAAACCATACTCCACAAAAGCAGGGGTCCCGCAAGGTTCTATCATCTCGCCCATGCTTTTCAACATTTACATGAAGGCATTACCGGTACTGATCAATCAATTTCACCTCATGTGCTATAACTATGCAGATGACACGCAAATACTCCTTCAACTGGAATGCCCCAAAGACATTGAAAAATCCCCAATTTTCAGTTGTCTGAGAGCCGTGGATCAGTGGATGACTTGGAGCCATCTCAAATTCAATGCTTCAAAAACAGAAATACTCACGTGTGGCGATTGGAAACATTACGACCTGCTTGCCGCCTGACCTGTTGAACTGGGATTACCGCCTAAAGTATCGAAGGAAGTAAGAAACCTCAGAATGACCATGGACTCCAAGCTGTCGATGAATGCCCAAGTGGACAAACTAGCAAGATCAAGCTTTGTCACTATAAAAACGCTGCAACAAATTTTCCCTCATTTGGGATTTCCACACAAGGTCCAAGCTACCATCTCCCTTGTTCTGTCTAAACTCGATTACGCTAATAGCCTCTACCACAGATCGTCTTTAACGACCATAAAAAGACTACAACGGATTCAGAACTCGGCTGCCAGACTACTCTTGCATATCAAACCACGAGACCACATCTCACCTGCCTTGAAAGCCCTGCATTGGTTACCGGTTGCCAGAAGATCCACGTTCAAACTACTTTGTATCACCCACAAAGCAATACATGGAATGGGACCGCTCTCATCATCAGGAATAAAATCACCAAACACATTCAACAAAGGAAACTAGGTTATAAATGGGCATCTGGCCTCAAAATCCCAAAATACAAGAAAAAAAACAACGGTGGCACATCCTTCTCTCTTCAAGCAGCCAAACTATGGAACTCTTTGCCCCCCAACATAAGATCCACCGACAACCACCTTATCTTCAGAAAACGACTCAAGAATTGGCTCTTCCCCACATAAGCACCATACGCAAACAGAAATTTACAGAATATTTCTATGTATATAAGCATTTATTTTCACTATAGATATGTACCTATCTTTGTGTATTGCTTTGTATAAACATGTAGAATAATTATGTTGTTGAAAATAAATAAATAAATAAATAAATAAAAATCATCTTTAGTCTACATGTACTTACTTCCTTTGTGCATCTATGTACCTTCCATGTACTTGGATCTGTGTGTCTGTTACTTTTCTCCTGAAAAAGCATATCCAATGCACTACCCTATTTCTCATCCTGTAGCTCTATCAATATCGTTAATCTATATATACTTACTTCCTTTATGCATCTATATTCTTTCAATGTACTTATGGATCTATATATTTATCACTGTCTTCTAATTTAGCATTTCAAATGAACTACCCAATTTCTCAGCCTATACTTCTCTCAATTTATCCTCTAGCCCAACATTCTGACTTTATTTCAAACTTCTTTCTACTACTCTTCTACATCCACTCTCTCATTTATCCCTAACCCCATACCACTACTATGATCCCCAAAATACCCTTTCTAGACTCTCTCCTACTCTACCCCTCCTTGCATCATCTGACACCTCTTTTACTATACCAATCCCCCAAAACAAACCTTTCTAAATGCTTCCCTCTGACTCTTCCTCTCAAAAACACCTTTTACTCATCCAAAAGCCTCCTCCTACTGCTATGATCTCAAAAGAAAATCTCACTCTTCTGTCCCTCCACTATCCTTTCACTCAAAAGAACAGACTAACTGTTCACTTCTCAAATTCCATATTCTACTCTACTAATTCACCACTAATCCTTTATGGGTTCCAGAGTAGCGAGCTACTCGCCAATAAAGCGTTTGAACACCCCATTGGGGTTACCAGCTCTATATAAATGCAAACCTTTTTCCTTTTTCTACCCCCCAACCCTTCTCAATCCAAATAACTGACTAACATATCCACCACTCAAATTACTTTCATGTTTCACCATACTAATTCAACAGTAATCCTTATAGGTTGCAGAGTAGCGTGCTACTCGACAATAAAGCGCTTCAAAACCCCATCAAGGGGTAGCAAGCACTATATAAATACAAACCTCTTTCCCTCTTCTATCCCGCAACCTACCCTTCTCTATCCAAATAACTGAATAACATATCCACCACTCAAATCACTTCATACTTCACTATACTAATTTTCAACACTAATCCTTTATGTGTTCCAGGGTAGGGTCCTACTCGCCAGAAAAGTGATTCAACACCCATCAGGGGTAACAGGTGCTACATGAATGCAAACCTTTCCTCCCTTTTATCCCTCCGCTATCCTTCTGACTCCAAATAACTGACTAATATCCACCACTCAAATTACTTTCATATTTCACCACACTAATTCAGCACTAATCCTTTATGGGTTTCCGGAGTAGCGTGCTTCAACACTCCATCAGGGGTAACAAGCGCTATATAAATACAAACCTTTTTTGTTCCTCTTCTATCCTTCTGCTATCCTTCCGAATCCAAATAACTGACTAACCTATCCACCACTTAAAATTTACTTGCATGTTTCACTATACTAATTCAACACTAATCCTCTATGGGTCCCGGAGTAGCGTGCTACTCGCCGAAAAAGCGCGTTGACGCCTCGTCAGGGGTAGTAAGCGCTATATAAATGCAATTACAATTACAATGTGGTGGGGTTGAGTGTGGAAGGATAAAGGTGAAAAGAGAGAGAAAGCGCAAAATTGTGCCACAGAAAATGCAGTGTCAAAGGACGTAAACAACATGACTTCAGAGAAGGGACAGAGATGGGGTGGGGCAGAGAGTAAAGAGCATGACCCTCTGCTCAATTAGGGTGAAGTGGGGAGAGAAAGGAGCAGAACTCACACTCTCATGGAGTGCTAAAACACAAATGAGAAAAAACGGGCAAAATTGTTATTTGATGCCAGCCCTGGAACTATGCACTCAAACAGTGAAAAAAGGACAAAACCTAAAAGTTCCAGATCGTGAACGAACACAAGAATCTAGAGCGAAATCATTGAATCGGAAGCAGCAAAGTGAAGTAGAGAAATTAGTCATCCAGTCACAAGCAAACATGACCCCACTCTAAGAAGCATAGAAATATTGATTA
Source organism: Triturus cristatus (assembly GCF_964204655.1). Taxonomy (NCBI): domain Eukaryota; kingdom Metazoa; phylum Chordata; class Amphibia; order Caudata; family Salamandridae; genus Triturus; species Triturus cristatus. The sequence goes on along the minus strand of NC_140591.1, from coordinate 1,204,214,532 downwards.
CAGTGCTCTCTACCACAGCTGTCTGCATAAAGACCACAAAACGGCTGCTGCGCCTAAAACCTACATTAGACAGTAAATTGAGAATATTATTTTAACTAATATGGCATACTTTTTCAGAAATGTGTGATGGAAATCTGAGCTTTTAAAAAAGTAGAATACAATTGACTGCCGTGAACTACTCTTAAATTTCATCGAATAGAATAAACTGACTTCACTCTGATCTTTTCCTCTCCTGACATCCAAGAGTAAAGAGTACCATTCACCATTTTGGTCGTGCGTGTAATACATTAATATGATGATATAGAAAGTAGATATGCAAGTTACAAATGGGGAACTCATTATTTTAAAATGCAGGGACCTAGCAAATTGGAAAAGTGCTACTTTGATCTTTGATGCAGCAGGGGCACATGTTTTGCTCCTGTTACAAAATCCTAACAAGCAACACAGATTATCCGATTTAAGAGCTCTGTGCCATTGATCCTCCCACTGTATCTTTTAAAACTGCATTTTTATCACATGCACCTTTGTGAATTCGAAATCGACTGCCCACATGAGCACAAAGGTTGATTATGAGTTAAAAGGGAGAAAACATGCAATAAAGGGTAACTGGAAACGGCACCATTTAAAATGGAAATCAGAATTAACCTTTCTCACTGCAGGCAGAGGCAGCTCACAGCGATGGAGGGGAGAAAGTCCTGCAAGGGGAAATTTCAAATAGCTAATGAGATTTGTGTGACATTTACTTTGTTAAGAAGATTCTCATCAAAATGCAGGTTTAGAAGTATGGCATTAAAAGTAATCACTTTATTAAATTATTAATAGGTTACAAAATCAATATGTGTGTAGATAACAGCAAGTGCCTTTTTCTAAATTCACTGGTGTCTGCAGCTTTTTTTGCCACTGGCTAGTTCATTCCATTCTTATGTGATATTGTACAGCGTGCAGAAACAGAGAGGTTAATGTTTATGGCTTGTCAATAATCACAGATCCTTGATGGAAGAGCACAGGAATAAGTTTCATTTCTGGCGTTAATCATATCCTTCTCAATCACTGGTAACTCAGATAATGATTATCAAATTCATTAACTTTAGATAGACACATGTATTATGTCATCCTGGTCTCACATTCAGTTTCGATACTTCTAATGTCTTTAATAGCATCCAATATGTCTCTCATGGTAGCATAAGTACAGAGCAATTCGCCTTGCTTTTCATAACAAAATAAGAAACAATTTCAGCAACGTAATGGAATATTTTCTAGTATTTTCTTTGACTATAAGATTCAGCGTTATATACCTCTTAAAATTAGATACATCTTCAAATAGTATGTGTAAAAATGTATCTTGTGTTCTTCAAAGACTGTTAGAGTGAGAAAGAATTGCCACATTCTAAACAAATCAACCAAAAGTACTTAAAATATATTTTTTTCATATGATAAAAATACGAACCCACTGTTACAACACAATTTGTTGAACTATATATGACCGGTGTCGAAGATCTAGCAAATGGAAGTTTTTAGGGGGCTCGCCCTTTATGCCAGCGCATCATTAACATATATCCTCTTGAAAACAGGAAGATGAGCACACCATATATATGCACAATGGGAGAGCTATGCTTCCTAATTTGTTTATATGTAATTTGAATCATTGAATGGAATGTTCTGAATCCTAATATGTGAGATAACAGCACAATTAAGACATGTATTTTATTGTATTTAATTATTTATTTATTTAGTTATGCAGATTTATACAGAGTGAAAATGACTCAAGGTTATTAGAGCACATGTCAAAAACGTAAATTCCAGTTTATAGATCTGAACAGAATCAAGTGCGTAACAAAGACCCCCACAGCCCTGCGGTGTAGGAGGCCACCTTATCTCCAAGGGCCCCCTTAGCACACATGATACTCACACTGACAGGGTCCGTCTCCAGGACCTAGTTTTAAAGTTACGCTTGTCACTCATAAATTACATGGTGCATGCTGTGGGCCACGCAACCGCATGGTTGCACTGTTTTCAGCCTCAGGGTGGGGCATGGGGGTGGGGGACCCTCCAAGTTCTTTGCACGGTGACCCCCCTCAAGTTTGGTTACGCCACTGAACAGAATAAATATTGGGTACTATATACACACACAATGACACAAAAATAAAATGAGAAAGCGGAAGCAATAATATGCAAGGAGTATACGCATAGCACTGATATCACATAGCTAAACACCCAACCCAGTTTCATTAATACAAGTGCATCAAATATATGCAATAACCATGGCAGCATTATGTTATTCATTTTTATTAAAGAGGCGTTAACTTACAGGTGACCCAAAAGCATGCAGCAATGATAGGACCTAAGCTGGCAGTCAGCCTGATTAACCAACAAGCATCGGGATCACAGAACTGTTGATGCCGTACCTTCAGTAGATTCAAGCGAAGATCATAGCAAAGACCATAGTCCAGTAGAACATATCTCCTGCCCAAGATGGAGTGATCATAAGCCAATCCCCCTGCTCAGGCTTGCAACTGTCCAAGACAATAAAAGAGAGATGTTGCTATCGCAGAGGCTCATGCCTGATGATTGCAGACATACTGTCACAAAGCCCCCTCGTCTTGACACGTTCCCTTGGTTGATTTCATAGACTACAGCCTTTGGATCACCCTGTAATTTCATCTGCAACACATAAAAACTGCACAGACAATATAAATCCCAGCGCATCAGAGTATCAGAATAACATGCACAATATATAAGTCCTAATTAATGGTGAGTGATAGGGTGGGTTTTAATTCAACCTCAAAAGAGGAAGGACAGAAGACATAGGTTGAAAATTAACTCACTGCCCCGCACCCAGGAGACCTAAAAGGAAGGTAGGTTCAGTGGAACACAACATGCACTAGTCTGTGTTGTATAATTGACATAACATCTGCAAGTTATTGTCCAGGAGAGCATAGATTTCAACTAAGGTGGGGCAAGCATGAGCCTGCCCCAAGTTGCTCAGGCTTGCAACAATCCAAGGGAATGCAGGGACTCCTTTGCTTTCATTGAAGCCTCCATTGCATGCTTGCAGAGGCATAGTCATGCAGCCCCTCTTTGGGCAATTTTCCTTTGTTGTCTTTGCGTACCAAAGCTGTTGGATTGCACTTTAACTTCGTGGAGCCAGAGGGAATACTGGCCGCTGGCACTGGTGCACCCATTACCGATCACCAATAAAAAACTTGTTATTGACAAGCACCTCCAAAGCCTTCTGCAATTTCTAGAGAAAATGATAAGTCTAATGTAGAACAATTGGACGTCATCTTTTGCAACATATCCCTCATCCGTGTATTGCTGAGGTTGCAGCTTGTAAAACCAAACTTGTCTTACTAATTAATTTATACATAGAGGAACTGCATGAAAGAAATGTTAGCTGGTGGCATAGTGATCTGCCTGTGAAAGCAGCACAGACCGTCGCCATAGCAACATATGTATCTTATTGCTTCAAACCAAATATAATCTTGGAGAGACTATGAATGTTAAAAACTAATTTTGTGTTGAAAAATTATGGCAGCTAAGCCACTGCCCCGTATCAATCATGAGTTTGATACAAGCTTGAAGAAGTTATTATTGTTGAAGCAACATTATTTTTAGACAATTATAACTGTTAGGTTGCTGCTTCCTGTGTGTCTTTAATTGGACAAAATATAAGGATCAAATTCACCTTGGTGTTGCCCCTGCATTGCTGATGCCTAAGTAATAGGTGTTTAATTAGCTGAGGTAGCCACACAAAATGACTGTTTTGTATTAGTAACTCATATACCCAGGAGGCTGTTCTGGCTCAAGCTGCAAAGTGAAAGGGTGTACTCTTATAAATAACATCAATGTTCACATCTGCCACAGCTGGCATGGATTATTCCTCTTTGAATGACCTCACTTTTGTGAAATCTTACCTCTGCAGTTAAGCCAAATGCCCTAGTTGAGGTAAATAAACTGCACTGCTCTCTGTTTACTTGCCATGCTATTGGGGTAGAAACATTTGAAAGGCTTGAGGTTACTGCAAGGTCCCTGCATGACCTTTGATCTGTGTCAATACAACCTAAAAGTGTATTTAGTTCATCTGCATCATTCTCAGATCCTAGTGCTGAAGCATCAATTTGGTTTTACCATTGACTATTATGCAGCCCTTGAACACAGGGCACTGTACACAAAAACATGGACTTCCCAGTTCCGTAAAATGCTGGATTACTACAGACTGTATGGCTCCTCTCTTTTACCTCTGCAGCCTTGTGACTTCAGCCATATATATGTATGTATGTATTTTCATTTATAGAGCGTACTGTAACCCTACGGGCATCCTGGCGCTTAAGACACCCCGAAGAAGCTAAACACCAGCCACCAATGGACAAAACCCACGAATTATGCTCTGGGAAAGAGCTAGGTCTTAATAAGCTTACGGAACTGTGGCAGATCCTGGATCTGTCTTAGCTCTAAAGGGAGACTTTTCCACAGACGGGCACCTGCAACGCTGAACGCTCATCCCCCCAAAGTAGATCTCTTTGTCTTTGGGATCCTGGCTAACCTGGCTGCCGCGGAGCGCAGGCTGCGCGTGGGGACATACCAGCTGAATCGACGTTGCAGCGGTCCAGGTCCAAGCCCATGAAGAGCTTTAAAGTCTGTGCACAAAGATTTAAACAAGATTCTTTGTTGCACGGGGAGCCAATGTAGCTCCGCTAATGCCTTAGTAGTTGATGCATTGCGCGATCTCATTAAAGCATGCTTTGCTGCTGCTGCCTGGATACGTTGGAGTCGCAGAATCAAGTAGCCAGGAGACTCAAGCAACAAGGCATTACAGTAGTCCAGACGAGTAAGAATAGTGCATCTGACCACTGTACCTCTAACTTTAGAGGGAAGAAGAGGTAAAACCTTGCGTGGGCTTCTGATGATCATATGGCAGTTCGAGGCCACTTTATTCACATGTGACTCCAGACTAAGCTTCTCATTGAAGCTAACCCCCAGGTTACGCACTGTCTTCACAGGGACCAGAGGTGTATCCAGGGGAAGAGGCCAAAGATTAGGTGGCAAAGCCTTCGGCACTTTACCCACTGCACAGTGCAGAATCTCGGTTTTGGCGTTATTAAATTGCAAAGCATTATTTTTCAACCAAGACACCATTTCGGTCACACATTTGTGGAACATTGTTAAGGAGTCCGCATGGTCCCCCTCCAGGGATACAATCAGTTGAGTGTCATCACCATAATTGACCGCCCTGATGATGTTAGTTTTAATAATCTCCACCAGCGGTTGCATATATACATTGAACAAGACAGGGCTGATTGAGGATCCCTGAGGAACACCGTGTTCGTTAGGCAGAAAAACTGATTGATACGGAGGCAGAAATACTGCCTGCCGTCTACCTGACAGATAGGAGCGAAGCCACTTCAAAGCCAGATTTCTGACTCCCACCTCCTCTAGCCTTTGCAATAGAATATCATGGTTAACCGTATCGAATGTGACGGATAGGTCTAACAGTATCAATGTTACAGATTGACCCTTGTCCGCACGCATCCGAAGATCGTCTAATACGGTAACCAGTGCGGTCTCCGTTCCGTGCCTGGGGCAGAAGCCAAATTGATTTTCCTCCAACTTATTATTGCCCTCCAGGAATCCAGAGAGCTCCTGGCTAACCAGGCGCTCCACTATCTTTACCGGAAAAGGCAGCAGGGAAATAGGTCTATAGTTCCCAAAGCAAGAGGGATCCAGAGAAGGTTTCTTCAGAAGGGGTGAGACCATCGCATCCTTCCAACAAGACGGAACCACTCCGCTACTGAGTGATTGAATACATATCTGGTAGAGATGCGGAAAAGTCTCAAAGCCCAGTTCCTTCCAAAATTTCTGAGGGATAGGATCCAGCGGCGAACCAGAGCACACATCCTTGGCCAATCTAACAAACTCCTCCTCTGTGGGGCAGGCCCAGTGATCAAGATAAGGCCCTGCCATAGACAGTTTTTTCCAATGTACATACAACCGGATGGGTTAACTATCAATGGCTCTACCCCGACCCTAGTACTTGACGAAAGGGTCTGGTTGCAGACCCTCAATGATTCCTTTAATTTTATCATGAAAGAAGGCTGCTAGCCCATCACATAACTCCTGTGAGGGAGTAATCTTGCTGCAAATACACTCCGGGTTGGTAATGTCTCTCAGAATGTTAAAAACACATTTCACACTGTTAGGTTCCTTTAGTATAAGGTCCGCAAAATACGTCGCCTTAGTGGCCACTATAGCTTTTTTGTACATGGCTAAAAGATCCTTCCAGATAATTTTATCATTATCCGAGTACTGACTACGCCCTGTCTCTCTGCGTGTTTACACTGGATCTTAAAACTCCTTAATTCCTCCGAAAACCATGGGGCAGAGGGATTCCCCCATTTCCTGATCCGCTTCAGGGGAGCAAGCAGATTAATGGTGTCCAACAAATGCCTGCAAAGCACCCCATAGTTCTCATCGACCGACTTCCCCAAGTCAAAGGGGGAGACCAAGCCAAAAAGTGGCGCTGATTGGGCTTTCCTCAATAATATATATATACATTTTGGTCAATGCTGCTATGTTGAACCTTGTGACTAGTGCAAGTTATTAACCAAGCTCAGTTAGCATCACATGAAGAAACAATGCACATAAGAATATAGTCACACAAGCAGGACATAAACATGCCCTCAACTCAGAAGAATATCCTTCAAATTTGTAGATATGGCGGGGGATGTCTCAGATTATATCTCACCATGCTTTGCTGACAAGGACCAGGATCAGCCTCTCCAGACACATCTGGATGTGTGGGAAAACCCACTACGAGACCATTCCTCACATCAGTTCTTAGGACTGTCTCTCGAGCTTTCACTGGTTCAGCAGGTTTTTGATGACCATCAGCTGCCCTGGGGCTGGGCTACCGATGATGCACAGTCATCACCTTGCGATTCTCTCAAACTCACCTCCCAGGTCAGCCACCAGACGTACACAGCAAGTGTTACTTGATTCAGTGTCCAGTTTTTGGTACAGCTCCGGGGGTCTACCTCAAAAGATAACAGTAATTTGCTCCCAGGATGTCAGTGCTTAACAAGCACCCTGTAACTGATCCGAAGATGTCTCAGCTTAGCTCGCCTCTTTCTGGATGCCTTGTCATTTTGCACTTGTCACTGAAGTAAAGCTTCAGTAAGTTGATCCCTGAGTATGGAGGGTTCCCCAACATGAGGAATGGTGTTGCCAACCACTCTGTGCATACATAGGGCACTGGGAGACTCCTTAGTTGTGGCAGGCAGAGTGAGCTGATATTCTTGTGGGAAGGCATTCAGAGCACACTCCATGTTCTATCTATTGGCCAGTGCAGTACTCAGGACTTTATTGAGGGTTCGCATGAAGCGTTCTGCTTTCCCATTTGGTTGTGGCCAACGGGGAGTAATCTGCCGATGATGAACCACTCTAGAGGTCATGTAGTCAGCTCACTCCTTACTTGCAAAAAGGAGGGCTACTGTCAGTTCTTAGTTCACTCAGAAAGTCATTACTCGCCATGCCTTTTTCCAGATGAAGGATAGTTTGACTTACAGTCACAGACTCCAGAATGTCTACCTCTGGGTACCTTGAGAAATCATCTATGGTCACCAACATGTGCCGACCATCAGGTAGGCTTCAAAAATCCACACTAGCTCTGTGCCAGGGAACAGGGGGAATGAACTCAGTGATGAGAGGAGCAGGTGTTTCTACTGGCTTAGCACACTGAACATTGTTTTATGGTGAGCTCCACCAGGTCATCGGATCTAGGGAAACATACCTTGCACCTGAGTTGTGACTTCATTTTGACTATGCCTTGATGGGCAGTAAGAGTGAGGTGCACCAATTGCTGCAGTGTTCCCCGAATAACCAGGTGGGGGCCTCTCAGTAAATACTCTTCGGGAGATACAGCCAGTTCATGACACACTATGCAGGGATGCTAGAGTTGCACGCACCTCCTCTGTGTGATAGGAAGCATTCAGAATAAGGGTGTGCCAGTTCCCTGATGTGTGTGACACCTTTGGGTTCTTGCACGCTATAAAACCAAATTATATTACATTACATGTCACTGCCGAGATCCCCAGTTGTAGACATTCATCAGAACATGAAGCCATGACAATCTCTTCCAGAATGAACAGCAGAGGCCTCGAATGCTCAATCACCATCCTCACTTACTCCTCCAATTCTTCGGCTTCTGATGTCTCACCAGTCTTGGCTGGTCTTGCATGTCTGGAGAGATAGTTCACAGGGTTTTCAGTTCCTGGTCAGTGCACCATGGAGGATACACTTCTCGATCCTTGGTGGTGGTTTGGACAAGGAGCCAGTGAACAGCAGTATCAAGGGTTTGTGGTCAGTATAAACTACAAATAGCTGTCCATAGAGATATCTATGAAAGTGGCGACATCCCGAATAAATGGCAGTGACCTCCCTCTGGATGCAAAAGTAACGCTGCTCTGTCTCTGTCAGAGCCCAGCTGGCATACGCCACAGGAGCCTACCCACAATCATCCTGTTTTTGGGACCAGAAAGATCCCAGGCCGGTGGGGCTAGCTTCAACTGACAACTCCAAACTGTGGGTAGGATCAAAGAACGCCACTGTGGTGTGTGCAGACAAAGCTTGTCTGCCACAATTACTTCTTCTTGCTTGGGTAGTCCTGCATCCACAAACTACACTGGCTTTAGTTAGATCTCGAACGGGGGCAGTGAGAGCAGTGAGCAGCCACAGTAATTAACCATTAACAAGAAATTGAGAACACCTGCGAAGGTGGTAGGGGCTGGGGCTGATTGAATATCCAGGACCTACGTGGGATTGGGCATAACCCTGTGTTCTGAGAACGGGTACCTAAAGAATTTCACTTCCGACTGGCCGAATGCACACTTCTCACAGTGAAGGGTGAGCCCACTGCTCTGCAGCTATCAAAACATTGCTCTCAACCTGTCAAGATGTTCCTCAATGCAGGTGGAATGCACCAGGATGTCATTGCTGACATTAATGATCCTTTCTATGTCAGCCAACACTCCGCTGATCATGTCAGGAGAAAAACTCTGCGACACTGAATATACCGAAACGGAGGCATTTGTATCTCCTCAGACCAACGTGGGTGAAGAAGGTAGTGATGGTTCGTGACTCCAGAGCCAGCAATAACCGATGGTAACCTGCATAAAGATTAATTTTGGATTAACCACGGTGAGCCATTGACTTTTGCTACAATGTCAACAGTGGGCATCATGTGGCCATATTGAGTAAGTCATATCAATGCAGATTCTGACTCCTCCGGGTTGTTCAGGATTGCGTGCCACCACAATTGACAACACCTATGGTGTTAGGCCATCTACCTTCTCAACGATGTATGCCAGCAACAATTTTCTAAGTTCATCCTCCACCATCGGGTGCAGATGGCCCTGTGATTCCCTGTGATTTCTCAGCGCAACAGGCTGGATGGATTCCTTGATGTGGTGTCATATGAGATGGTCCTTGAGACACCCATTAACAACAAACAGCTGTGAGAACTTAGCCACAAAATCGTAAACTCTCCCTAGATGTATACTGAAAGTGAATGAGATTAGCTGGAAACGCTCGGCTGTTCGGCACCTTAGCAGAATTCCAGAGCCATTCTTGGTGACATACGCTTTGGCCCTTGTGGAGTGGGACTCATAAGATATATTTGTTGTGAAAACTCCCGCTATTGGGAGTGGTGTTGTAGACTCATTAGCGAATACTTCAGTGGAGGTGGGGTACAAACTGGCCACAGCAGGAGAGTTTGCAACACCAACTGGGCAGGAATATTAATTGATGTTCCCATGTTGATCAATGCTGGAACTTGATGGCCCGAGAGGAGGATGGTACACCTCAGAATGCGCCATCGGGGTTACTCTCCTGGCTGCATGGCATGGTTGACATGAACGTTTCCTACACATCATCATCATCCATATCCTCTTCATCATCTGGGGCTCCTGGTGTGTGCATGACATTCACTGACTTTGGTGTGTGTCCCTTGGGAGCAGCAGAAGAACAGCATATGGACGGACCTTCTTCTTTTCTGTCCCTGTTGTTACCACCACCTTGAATCGCTCCCTCTTCACTTAATGTTGCAGAGCCGCCTCCATATCCGGAGCAAACACCTTAGAGAGTTCTCTCAAGCACCCTATCGTGAGCATGTCAGTCATTAAAATCCCTGGGACCTGCAGAATGTTCTTCATCAGCTTGACAGAGGCTCAACTCTGTATGAATTGTGCCCGAATCATATCATCAGCATCCAGCAGCGTGCCTGTGCTGGAAGGTTCTTTTAATCGAGCATAAGAGTTGCCCAATGGTATTTTTTGGGTAACTGTCTAGCTTAGCGTAGGAGGAACCACTCATAATCAGGATTGGCAAGTGGCTCAAAATGCGCAGTGAGGGCCCACTTAAGGGTGACATGTGTGTAGGGCTGGGACAGTTTCCACCGCGGATTTATCCAGCTTGTGAACAATGGCATCCCCTAGATGCAGGAGCATGGGGCATTGTTAGTGCTGCTCTAATGCCACAGCAATAAAGTAAGTCCCCAGGCGTTCAATCCAGTCTTTCTAGCACACCGCCTGTGCCGACGGAGGGCCATCAATCACAAAGGGCTTGTGTGTAGGAACCAAAGCCATGATAGTCACAGCAGGGGCAGCCAGTAGTTAAAGAGACCCAGAGGAATGGTTCAAGCAGCACTACCAGGCAGTAACCTGGAGTGCATAATAAGAGGCAGGATGATGCAGGACTCACCAGCAGGCAGCAACCAGGAGTGGAGGATAATAGGCAGAATAGTGCCGGCCTCGCCAGCAGGGTAGACAGGTGCGATGGCAGCAGGAAAGCTGTGTTAGCCACATATTGTCGAATCTTTATTTTGGGGTTGCAGCATTGTGAAGCGTGAAATTCCAAGTAAGAATTACACAAATGGCATTCTGGAAATGTAGTAGCTATTGTGAAGTCATACCTCGAGGGCCAACGCGGGACTGATTTAACCCGTTCCGTGCTCATGACGGAACCACTACGTCATGAGCCACGGGCGCCGTGTGCTCATGACGGAGTGGTTCTGTCATGCTGCGGCCGTTGGCGGCCGCTCCGCCCACGCAGCGCTAATTCCCCGCCTGTGCGGGCGATTAGCGCAGTGGGCGGAGTCGTGACGGAACCACTCCGTCATGAGCACAGCTCGCCTGTGACTCATGACGGAGTGGTTCCGTCACGAGCACGGCGGCGCCACACTGGCCCCAAACCCCCCCAGCGCCGCGGCAGAATTCGTGCCGCGGCGAAGGGGTTAATCCGGTGTTGAGTTTATTGTTTACTACCGGACATGTGATTGCTCACCTGAGGGGAGTGGAAGGGGTCATAAATGATTGAGCAAGTTTAAATGTGCTATAGCCACTACACGCAAAGATGTGCCGGGACGCTTGACGAAAAATGAATGAGCTGATAAGCGGGAATTGAGAGAGTTAAGATTTGCACTACCTATTGAGAGCACCAAGTCACGGTAAGCGTGCTGTTAATCATTGTGAGTAAGAATAGTTTAAGAAAGGGCTAAGAGTGACACAGGGGTTAAGGCACTTCTGAAGTAGTGAAGGCTGCATTTAGAGACACGTGTTGTTTCTCAGAAAGTGGGGTAGTTTGACAGAAATTAATGTTTTAATGTATACAAGACTGATGGAAGATCAAGGCAGTTGTTAGAGATATCCCATTGCTCTGCAAATGAATAACAGTTCTCATGTTTTTGAATTGCAATTAGTAGTATAATATCCAGGCTGATGGGGTGTTTATGGATTTTTTTATAGATACCCCTGACGTGACATGTGGAAACATCTCCTTTTCATGAACATTTTTTAATTTAATATGGGAATGAGTAGAATAAATCAATCAAAAATGGAAAAGGTGAATGGAGAAAAATGATTGAGTAAAAATAAGTGGATGAAATGAAGAATAGAGACATAAATTGATTTATTGGATTCATTGGCAACGGACATGGCTGTGCAGCTGGAGAGGGATCGTAAAAGGTCCCCGGGTGGAGCGCGAATCCAGCGTGCACGCCTGTATATGTTTGAAGCAGTCAAGCTTGGTTATATTATGGAGTACACTGGTGTGCATCCCACCACTATTAATGTACATAGCAGGAACGCTCTGCCAGACCAGGTAGAGGAAGATGAGGTGGGCACCTCAGCATGCCCATCAAGCGCCTTCTGGAATGCACGAGCCCCTCCTCACAAGCAGTCACTGATGGGGCTTTGTAGTACTGCAGTCAGTCTGTCAGGCCTCACACACCCACATGGGCTAATGAAAGAGGTCAGTTGCCCTTCCAAACACACGACCAGGAAAGGTGATGCTAGCGCCGCAGGCGGGACCACCTGACCAAAGCACCCAGGCACACATGCGGGAGCGGCACGTCCACAGCTAAGCAGCCCACCATATTGGCATGAGCAGATTCACGTCCAAAATGTCAGTGAATGAGACAGGGACACCAGAAGCCACTCCCCAGCCAAACGAGCAGGCAGGACCTACCAGAAGGCTCGGATACGCAGGACACCAGAGAGCGAGGCAGAATGAGAAGGTGCACAGGCAGGAGAGCCAAATACCACCCTTGTTACTAATTGTTGGGGGCCCCACCATGTGACCTGCTTAAGAACTGCAACGCAGAGGGAAAACATAAATCAGACCACAAATTGCTTTATCGTTTCTGCCACGAGGTATGGGGCCCAGGCCATTTATTACCTCCCCTTGTTGCATCATGGCCATTACCATCATGGTCCTACGTAACATGGTTGCACCCTAGAAACCCCCTCACTCGGAAGTCGTACATGGCAAAATCCAACCCAGAAACATAACAACAGCAAGGATTAGAGCAATTTTTGGAGGACAGTGGAGCCGGTCAAAATCCATTTTACCAAACTTAGATTGTGGAATGTTGTTTTTGTGCCTTCATTATTCTGTACATAAATAAAAGATTGCTTTAAAGGAGCTCACCTAAGTTACATGCTTTGTCCAGAAAGTGGTTGAAAATTGTTACACAATAAATAGCTCAATCCAGTGACGCAATTTGAGTCTGTTTATGAAATTAAGGAGACAAAGTAATCATGTTTGATTACAGATGAAAAAAGTTCTTTCAGTGGCAAGATAATTTTTTATGGAAACCAGAAATCACTAAATATGTCTGAATTGATAACTGAGATGCAGAAATGATTCCGCAGGCAATGATGGAAAGGGTAGCAGTCAAGATATGTTAAGGGGAGAAAGTCTCATTCTTTGAGAGAAAAACATTTTACTGGTCGACAGGCCAAGAAGACACTTACGAAAAAGTTAGATGCAACAAAATGCATATGAGAATGTGCCATTTTTGAAAGATGTTTGCGAGCCCTATGTACTAATTACTGGTTGCAATTTGCGACCAGTATTTCTTCAACTAGTAAAGAATTTAACAAACCAACCTATGCAGTATTAGGTTAGTTCTTTAAAGTAAGATTCATAGTGGATCACAATCTGACTTACCTCATTAGTGATAATGAGGTACGTTGCAAATTCCAAATCAGTTTGATTGTTGGCCATCAGAGTAATCATGTCCTGCGAAGGTTAGCATTAACTTTTCAGAACAGTAAACCTTTTGATACAGCATGTTTTCTTAAGGAAAATTGGATCTGCATAAAAAATGCGAAGTTTTCCTTTTATGAAAAGTTTATTTGAGAGTTGGAAGTGGTTCCCTGGAACACTGCCTTCTCCCTGTCAAACTCTTTACATTCACAAAGGTTTGTTACATCTCTTACCATATCGGTATTTGGAAGAGACACCCCTGTGAAATAGAAATTTGGTATGGAGTACCAAAGCAAGTTTAGCAGTTGTTAAAAATGTACAAATTCCGAAATTACTTTAGTACCCCGTACAAAATGATTTGGCAGTTGCAAACAGCAACTAGGACTGTTTGTATCCATAAAAACATTTAGTATATGTGGCTCATAGAAATTTTGCATAATGTAACAAACAAAATAAAGCACTTGTTCTGTTCAAATACCTTTCAATTAACTAAATATCTTCTTTTATTTAATATTTAGATGCATCCATCGGTGAGCAAATTAACAAGTGTGCATAAAACCAAAGTCACAAATATGCCCAATGTGTGTAAGAAAATAACTAATTTTGCATGATCACGCCCCAGAGTTTTGTACTGAATCTGCAGTGTTTTTTTACTCTGAAGTGCACTGGGCCAGGCCCCAGTTCATGTGCTCTGACTCCTCAAAATGTATTTACAATTGGCTAGTCCCTGATTGGCTCATTTAACTCATCTATAAGTCCCTTATATATGGTACAAAGTGTACGCAGGGATGGTAACTTAAATGTCACTAGTGGACTTCAGCATTTATCTGTTTGCCACCACTGCAGTGACAAGGTGAAAACATGTCTCTAGGTCTTCAACTGCAGCCTAACCAAGCCGCATTTAAAGTGTCAAACAGACATGGCAAAATTTGCCCTTTTGTCAAGTCCAAACCATCCTACTTAGGAGTTGAATACGATGTCGGTCCGAAAGCATTCCAACCGATCAGTCTCGGAAAAGTTTCCCGACCGAATCGGATTTAGGGAATCCGACTGACCAATTACAAGGTTGCCGAACATCGTTCAGTCAGACTACCATTGACTTCAATGGGAGCCTGTGTTCCGACCGACTACACAGGCTCCCATTGAAAAAAGGGGTGGGTGGGGAAAATTGTGGTCCCTGTGGCAGGCACCCCATGGTGCCGTTAATGCTGCGCATGGTTGGAAATAGGGGTCCCATGGATACCCCCAAGTGGCCCCAATCGGAGGGCCCCGGGGGAAGGGGGCCTGCTACGAGCCCCCAAAGTTAGATTCCGACAGCCAATCCGTATCGGAACAACCAACTCTGAAAGGCTGTCCAAATCCGGCATCGTAATACGTCGGTCGGAATTGCGCTCCGTAGACCCGTACGAGTTGGCTCAGAACGACTCGGTTACACCAAATTCCATTCGGAACCGAGTCGGAAAGTCCAAATGGTTTCTAACTATCGTAATACGTTGGTCGGAAGGCTTTCCGAATCGGTTGGAAAAATAGGTTCGAAATCGGATTAGGATGAATCAAATGCCAATCGGAGCCTTTCCGACCGACATCGTAATCAACCCCGAAATGTTTACAATTCACATCTAGAGAAAGCCTTAGTAGCATTATATGCAGGTTGCTAAATATGAAAAGAAGGACACGTTTATTTTACGTTTTACCTGTCCTGACAGTGAAAACTCACCATTGTAATTTTCACTGTGCACGACTGGCACCCCCAATGGCTTACGCTTACATGGGGTTACACTAGCCCAACCGTTAAGTGCTAACTTACATTTGGGATCACCAAGTATAGAACTTCAAGCTATTAAATTAATTGTTACATTAGAGCAGACTTATTTGGTTTAAAGTAACCTCTAATATAAAGGTGACTTTTGAAATTTACCATTTTCCTTCCCCAAAATTCTGGTAGATATTTCAGATACACTGAAGCAGTTGTCACGTAAGACAGGAGCTGTAAATGGCTCCCAAGAAAGCGAAATTAAAGGCCTATTGGTGGGAGGGATTGCCCATATGTGGCCAGAGGACTGTGGCCACATATGGGCAAGCTTCAAAGGGCTAGTATCTGGAAGTCACACCATAGTTTGCTCTCTCCTTTGTGTAGCTAGACAGGCTGACATCTCTTCCAATGGGAGGAAATGCACTGCAGAATCATTTTTCACAGATGATTTGCTCATTATATTGAACTCACCTTATGATTTTGCCCATAGCTCTGACCAAGGGGGGAAAGGTTCTGATATCTGAGATTTACTGTGGGATTGTTTAGTGTCAATCTCACATGAAGAGATGTAAGAATGGGTAGGATTGCCTGCTGGAATTGTTACCCCATTGGTTATGGAGTCCTCCCTATGCACAAATTTGAAAGTGGCTTGAAAGTGGCACCTTTTGTTCCCTGACTGAGAACATTACTGGACTCGTAAAGAACAGAAGAAGCACTGCACCTGTTGAACCTGTGGACTTCAGAACGAAAGGCTGCACCAACAAAGACTTCACCTGCTGAACCAAGACATGACTTCAGCAAGAAAAGGGTTACTCCTGCTCTTGACTTTGTGGAGAGACAGACCCTAAGAGGTGGATCTGCTCCCACTTGCGCCACGGACCCGTTAGTGGACTCCAAGGGCTAGTTGGTTAGCCTCCTGTTAAACTCCAAGGACACATAAGCTAAAGAAGCCCTGTGCCTGCAAAGTACCAAGTTGACCAGTTACTAATGGACTTCCCTTGGGCTGTGCTGATGTTAGGAGATGAAGTCTTAGCCCCCAGTATTTGCCCCCCCCCCGGTCCTGGACCCTTGGCTGGTGCTAGAGTGTACTATTTCTTCCCATAGAATGGTAATTTTTCAGCCTAAAGCTAAAAGATAACAGTTTTGACACCGAATCAGTGGCTGATACACTAGGTAGCATCTAACTCACATCGAGGGCAAAGGCTCCCACCAGACCATTGGATTTTGCCTGTCCACCGGACTCAAGCTGTAGAGGACCGATATTCCCCTCGATAAAAAAAGAACTAGAAGGTTCCCAAGTGCAAAGTTAAACGTTTGTCCAGTACAACCCAGCCCCTGCATATCACTAGCGCTCCACCGCATTCAGGCGGAATGTTTGACTTTGGCCCGAAACCTTGCATTCAAGGCTCATAAACTACCACTATTAGTGAAAATTTGAGATTTACAAAACTTTTGATGCTATTTGCAATGATTTCTGAAACCTTGCAAAACTCATAACTCCTGTTTCGTTTGTTGTTTTTGTATTCATTTAAAGATAAAAATATATTCTATATTTTTAGTATTGCGTATCTCTTACTTAGTATTATTTTCTTGGTACTGATAAATGCTTTACACTTATTTTTCTTTGTGTTAAGCCTGACTGCTCTGGGGCATAGCTACCCGGGAGTGAGCTAAGGTTTAATTTAAAGAAACCTAACTGGACCTGATACAGAATAGTGACAATTATTAATTGGTGAGGTCTCACAACTATCCCAACTAACAATCAACTTTCTCACAATTTGCAATATGAACACATTTATATATAAAGCTATACACAAATGATTCACATCTCCAGGACTGCACAGCCTGAGGAAGTGACTCAGGGTTATCTGCTAGTGAGTGAGTCCCACCAGAAACTATGAAATTTGCACTTGATAGATTTATTACAAATATTTAGTGCCTTAGTAACAGAAAAACATGTGGTTGCTCTTAGATATCAGTTTGCAATTGGATTCAGATTTCTTGGAACATGGCGGACAGTAAACTTTGGCGTATTGATTTAAAAAATACTTTTCTGAGAGGAGAAATGTCCCAGTGGAAAACATAGGTGCAGCAAATTAGTCTTTTTTGCATGGCCAGCCCTAAATGTTTTACTGTACCTTTTTCTGGACCATGTGTTTGCTGGCTTTGGGGCTCTGTGAACTTTACAACTGCTAAAAAGAAGTAAAATACCTGTTCTTCCCCTCTGAAGTATGGCTGTACAGTGGAGCTTATGATTATGGCCTATTTAACTTCTATGGCACAGAACGTTAAATGGCATATGTGAACTGTAGTTTATATTTACAGTACCCACATTTGTAACAAAAACTTACTTTTTCCAGGAGTTCTGCTGCGCTCCGGTTAGGCTGTATTTTAAATGCACTGCAGTGATACATAGCACGGCAACATATTTATAAGTAACCTCTAAAAATGCCCTGACAGCCCACAGGCCAGGGTGCTAATTTACAAAAATAGGGCACACTCCATACTGAAGTCAGTGTGCCCTACCATTAAAATAAAACCCAAACGCAATTTCAATATGTAGTCCAAGCTAGACAGTTTAGGCCCAGGAGGATTAAAATATTAATTTTCCCACCTCTGCTTAGTTAAGGGTTAGGAAAATGTTTCAAAGTTTTTCACTGATTGGAATTTAAAGCCTAACCTAATTGCCAAATAAGATTTTTGATAACTTAAGCAGAAATTTTACTTTGAAAAAATTACTTTATGCTG
The DNA here is from genome assembly GCF_964204655.1 of Triturus cristatus. Classification (NCBI taxonomy): domain Eukaryota; kingdom Metazoa; phylum Chordata; class Amphibia; order Caudata; family Salamandridae; genus Triturus; species Triturus cristatus. The sequence goes on along the minus strand of NC_140591.1, from coordinate 1,204,196,492 downwards.
CATGCACCAGAACAGACTTTAAACTAGTTCTGCCAGTCATCATACCTCTAGCGCTGGAATGTACACCCTTGTCTGCATAGCTTAACAACCCTATCGCAGAGGACAATAGCTTACCTCTGGGCCCAGGAAAGAGCAATAGGTGTTAAGTTCTAGCCCCTTAGCATGAATTAGCTATCTCCGAGTGGACAGGAATATCTGTCCGAACATAGGTAAGTTAGCACAAAGTATTTTGCAATGCCAGGGAGGACTACTTCTATTCTTACCCAGGACCCTCCCACACAAACTCCTGGCACAGTAAGAGGGAAACTCAGTTTTGATCCTTTTAGGTGAGGGATTTGCTAACAAAGCTGGAGGCAGGCCATCCTTATGGCAGCTGGGTACCACTGTCTTGAAAGAGGAGGTCCTGGATAATGTTCAAGTAAGGCCAAGGGGAGTCATTGCAAAATGATGTGGGGGGCTGCAAGGAAATTGTTATTGCTGGACAGTATAATCCAGCAATTAGTGGCTAGTGCATACAATAAATCTGGCACCTCCAATATCACCTTCTCAAAACATTGTTAGACTTGGAAAGACTCCATCTGAAGAACAAGACCTGGCTAGAAGAAGAATCCTGTATTCTCACACTTAACTCCTGGCACCTATTGTAAGAAGAAGACTCACACACAGACTCAAGGATCCCTGAATCCTACTGGCACACAGGAACTGGAACTGCTCTCTAAGGGACAAGCAGTTGGCCTTGTGTTTACTTGTTTCAGAAACCCAAAAAGCATGACTCCTGACTCCAATAGAGCCCAGCTGACTAAAGAGGACTAGACCCTGAAGGAGACCTGGATGGAGGGATACCTGGTGCAAATAAGCCTTGACTGAGGAGTAGAGGCTTCAGGACTGATCAAACTAGCTATCCCAGCAGACTAAATCTGAAAGTAGAACCTTGGACAGGGACAACCTGCTTGGTGTATCAGACCTTCGCTCCATTGTGGTTATACTGAAATTGTGTGTCATTACCGGTCTAAGTGCTTTTTGTCAGAACATATCTCCAGTTCGCCTTTATATATCCAAATTGTTTTGGGGAATTTTATTTTGTTGTGTTTGCATTTAAAATAGTTGTTACTGATTGAACTTAGCATGCACTTTTCTAGGGATTTCCTACTGCTTGTGCCAAGTCTATCAGGGGTTGGCCAAAATTCTCCCAGAACCGTGTTTTGACCTAACCAGAGTGGGCTTATTGAATTGGTAGGAGAACCTCCCCATCCGAACTAAAGACCCATTTCTGACAAACAGTTTTGATAGAGAGTACAACTTTTGCGTCTCTGCGTTGAACAGCTGAGTGATGAACTTTTAGAAAATTATGCAAGTAACTGTCAGTCAGTGTAATGGTGTCTTGGTAAACGTGAAATGGGATATATGTAACAATAATGGTATTTTAACATTAACCTGAAAAAATATTGTATACATGATATCAACTACCAACATGTCGCTGAGGCAAGTGTACATTGGGACATAGGGATTTATTATTCTTATCTCCACAAATACCTTACATGACAGTATATTGATAGGCTACATGGTAGATATAATATTTTGCCTCCAAGAAATGAATTAGAAGATATATATGATTGGGGTCTTGATATCTGGTTGGCATTGTACTTCAGTTTGCCAATTTCGGTAATGCCTGAATATAAATATATTTTTGATGGTATGTGTAATGGATTTGAGATGTATGTTGGAGAGTATCCCATGTATCACATGGAAGTACAGTGGTATATTTGGGAGCAGTCAAGTATATTGTTAACTGCTAATAAATAATTAAAATAAGTGACTAAAGAGTAGTGGATATAACACACAATTGAGCTTCTGATTAGACTCTTTCTGGACCTTATCATCTTGAAACCTTCTTTTATAAAAAGGACATACATATTTGTTCTGTAAATATCACTATGGCTCCTGTTGCCAACACAACAAGTCAGGTAAAAGGATGTTGATGAATGCCGTTGAAAGCCTTTGGAAGCTCAAAGAGAAGGAGAATATTAGACATGTATTCATCTATAGCTTGTACCCTTTCAATGTCAGAAAGTTAATATTTGTAAATATTGTATTAAGGGCAAAGGTTGTATCATCTTACACAAATTGTTAAGCTGGAACTTGCATGCAGTTTATCTATCATTTTCTCTTCAATTATTTGTTCTTTTTGGGTATATATCCAGAATGCATTGTCACACTGTTTTCCAATCCTTAGCCCTTATAAGAATAGCTCTGCTTAATTTGATATAACAGATCCACTGCTCTCTTTTCATCTTGTGGTAAATTTCATGTCATCCTGAATCATGCTAATGATGAGAAGACCACAAAGACAGATAAAAGATATCAGTCAGTCAGTCAGTCAACAATAGCTTTATTCGGTTAATAATTAAAACCATCACAGCATACACAAAATTTCATTTGCAAATAGTTACATTTGAAAATAATTAACAAAGGAGTTTCAAACAATACGCAGTACACAAATATACATAAAAACATGTTTGAACAAATAATTGGCGAATGTTGACATTAAAAAGTAAGGCAGGCCGAAATTTATAAAACTATTTCATAATTTCAAGAGAAAAAGGTAAAAAGGCCCGGTCTCGGACTATCAAACATGCTGAAAAATAGAGCTAAAATATATTAAACTACATTCGATTTCTACTTCTAATAGCCCCCGAAAGATAGCTGGCAACTCCGAAACAGACAAAAGGAGAACCCAGCATTTGCAGAAATACCAAGGCGGGCCTTACTTGGTCAAAGTGACAGTTCTTAAAAATGGGGCAAATAAATTTCTTACGTAACAGAGTGTAAAATTTACAGTAAAAAATCATATGCAGCGTATTTTGTTCGGAGGCGTTATCACAGGGACAGGGGCCCAAAGTGCCCTCTTTAAAAAAAAACCTTCGGGTGTGCTAGGAGCCAAGGTAACATGCCATGTTTAAACCTAATCAATAAGAACAAATGGAAAGGGTTATTTATATAGGTCAAGTATGGCTGAATCTCATTGCCCATACTTAACATGACAAATCTCCTAACAGACGGTTTGCACACTTCCTCGCCTTCTCTCAGCAACTTTGCCCTGCACATGAACTGAGACTTTAAGTCTTTTATTTCCAATTTAGACAGCTCACATGGTCTCTCAAATAATTCTAAGCAGCCAAGAATCTCCATCTTAGATTTAATATATCGTAGCCAAGGAATACACATGGCTTTGTCAAGGGCCAGACAATCTTGTATAATGAGCTGGTTTAGGGTTGGTGGGTGCTGCACCCAAACCCTTAACCAACCCATTAATGGAGCAACGGAAATCTGATCCACTAGGTACTCAGCCCCCAAATCTTCATGGATATTAAAAATTGAAGTAGAAACAGGCAATGACAAAAGTTTCCGAAAAAAGGCATTCTCAGTTAATTGAATCTCCACTGCCGACGTATAGCCCCAGACCTCACTGCCATACAGGGCCATAGGCACGCACTTAGCGTTATATATCTTCAAAATCGCGGGCAAGGGCTTGCATCCCAGCCGTTTTGCAAAACCCAACAATGCTCCTGTTGCCCTAGCGAGAATATTCTGTTTCTGTGCGCGTTGCGCAACCCATGATCCTCGGTCATCAAAGGTGACCCCCAAATATGGAAAGGTCTGGACTTTTGTAAGCTCCTGCTTATTGCAGAAGAATTTAACCTTTTTCGCAGCTCCATCTCCTATTGTCATTGAATGTGATTTTTTAAAATTTATTACTAAGTCCAAGGAGACCATAAAATCGTTAAAACCATTTAAAAGGGCTTGAAGGCCTCTTGCAGTTCTTGCCAATAAGACCGTGTCATCCGCATACAACAAAGCGGGAATCAACTTAGTACCTGCTCTTGGTATGTCTTTACAAGATAAGGACAAAACTTCCCCCAGGTTATTAATATAAAGTGAGAAAAGCAGGGGGGCAAGAATGCACCCCTGTCTTACCCCACGCTTCACCTGCCAGGCATCAGTTAGATTCCCGTCCTTATTATAACGGACCGCCGCAGTAGTGTCTTCATGTATAAGTGCTAAAAAGGAAATCAGCACAGGGTCGAGACCCATAGCTGCCAGGGATGCCCATAATTTTTGACGATTAACCAAATCAAAAGCAGTAGATAGGTCCATGAATGCTAAGTGTAAGACCCCCTGCTTCGCAATCGTGTACTTCCCAATAATGAGATGCAGATTAAGGCATTGACCTACCGTGCTCCTTCCCTTTCTGAAACCATACTGAAGGTCCGAAATAATGGAGTTGTCCTCCAGCCATGATGTTAACCTTGCTAGGACGACTTTACCCATTATTTTCATCGCAGAATCCAGAAGAGAAATAGGCCGATAACATGCCGGATCCTCTCTAGCACCTTTTTTAAATATTGGTACTATCACGGCCTTACCCCAAGAACGGGGAACACCCTCCTTTGCTGCCGCGTTAAAAACTAAGGTTAGAAGTTTCGCCCAGTAATTTGAATCTGCCTTGTACAGATCCGCGGGGACACCATCGGGGCCGGGTGCTTTGCCCTTTGCCATCGATTCAATGGCGTCCCGAACTTCAGCCTCGGTAAAATTAATTTTCGATGTCAGATTAATATCCCCAAAATTTACTGGATTCTGGTCAGGAATCTCAGAATAGAGCCCACTAAAATGAGACACCCATTTGTCTGGGGTAATAAGACAATCATTAATAGTATTTTCCATTTCATTAAAAAGTGGGCTGTTAATTACTTTCCAAAATTGGGAGCTACTTTTTAAAACACTAGCGTCTGACAATTCTTCCCACGCCAAATTTTTCAGACAAGTTTTCCTTGCCTTTAGTGTTTTTTTGAAGGATCTTCTTGCCTCCACAATCCTGCTGATATCTTTAGCACCATCTTTTAGGGCCAGTAAGAGAGTAGAGTGCGCGCTACTACATGCCTGATCAAACCAGTTTTTATGCTTCTTAGGTCTTGGTTTCCCAACGAGGGTTAGATTATCCATAATCTGGCTGGTTATTCGCTCAAAGGCACCAAGAATATCCCCTGGTTTAGATTCTATCGCTACGCAAATATTAAAATCCTCCAAATTGCTGTGATACAGTTTCTCAAGAAAATCACTAGGAGTAATAACCTCCCATCTCAAACGTGTTCCCTGTTTAATAGGGACTATGTTTGAATTAGAGATTGTAGACATATGGTTAGGCCTAAAGACATCATTAATATTTAATTCCAAAGATAGTGGATTGTGGTCACTAAGGACATTTGCAGTGACACAAAAAGGTCCTATCAGTCCCTTCAGAGTACAGGAAATTAGTATATGATCGATAATACTGTTGTGACCCTGGCCAGTGAATGTGGGAACAGGAGATACTAAATTCTGCATTGGCACAAATAAATTAAAAGCAGATACAATACTGTCTAGAAACATCCCACCTTTTGAAAGTTCAAAGTGGGCTTCCTCCTGCGGGCAATAAGCCTGCTTAAAATTTCCAAAACAATTGGATTGTCTTAAATGAATGTTAAAATCGCCAAACAATAACAAATAATAAGGGGTAACATTATTTGCATCAAAATCCTCTAAAAAGGTGAATAAGGCCTTTAAATGCTCCAATTCGTCCATCCTCGTAAATGAATTATAAAAGTTCACAACTAACATTGATGGAAGGTTGACACCTACAACTTTAACCGCCAATATATTGGGTGAACTAGTCTTAACAAGTTCTGTGCTATACAATAGCTTAAGACTAAATAATAACAAGAGACCACCACTGGATCTCCCAGAGGATGAAGACACAGCATATTTAATGAAAGACTGGAACCCATCCAAATAAAAGGAATCTCTGGCCTCCCACGTCTCTTGTAAAGCAATTATGTGAAAGGAAGAGAGAAATGACTTCCAACATGTATCCTCTCTTTTTGCTCTCAACCCAGCTATATTCCATGACAAGGCAGTAACCCTATTTGCTAATAAGTTTGCCACACTATTTCCCATAAACGATGGTTGGGAGGAGGAGTCCACTACCTCCTCCCTAACAAAAGCCCTTACAGGCACATGATTAAGCGTGCCAACGGGAGCATTAACCTGGTCATCTTGAGTGAACTTAATTTTTGGCCGAGTGATACCGTTATCCCGATAAATCATTCGGGTAGCGGGACTAACACCCGAACCATAAGAAACGGTATTATCATTGACAGGCATCACACTTCCCTCTTCTTCCATACACACCCCACTGGCTTCAATATCCAAAGACTGGCTGTGCGCTACATGAAGTCAGTCATTTGTGTCCAGAGAACTAAGGACCTCATATCTGTTACTCAGGGCCAGTGTTCTAATCGCAGGGACAGGTTGAGCATTGAAACCACTATTCCCACCCCGTCTCTGTAAGTGAGGTGGATAGAAAAACCCCAATGGGAGGATATTCACATATTCCTCATGTAATCTAGACGTCCCTGCCTGTCTAAAAATGTTAGCTACCAAATCCGGGGAGCTAAAACTCACGACTACACAGTCGCCCTTAAGTGTCTTATTCAACTTCCCCACCCAGGGAACCCTTCTTACCATTTTAAAACACTCAAAAAGGTGGCTCCCCAGAACTGTCTTTCCAGCTAAAAAATGTAAGGCTTTGTTCCTCAAAGAGGACCAATTCTCTTCCTTTCCATCAGTAGATGGAGGGACATTTGCCAGAATGACAGTATAAGGACAAGCCTCCGGTGGCAAATGCAAAGGGTATTCTTTAATTACCTGTGTGGGGGGCAAGCTTACTCTCCTTGGCACATCCCGAGAACTCAAGATAACACCCCCAGGTGGTTCGACGGCCACTGCGGATTGGTTAGTAGCACCTACAGTAGTAAGTATCATGGAATCAGCTAGGTCGGATACTCTGGAAATAGCTCCAGCTAAGGTGGGTCTCTCCAGTAGATTACGATTTGCTAAGATTGTTTCCTGACCAGCTATGTGGCGCTCAATCGAAGTAAGTCTTTTCTCAATTTTATCGAGTCTATTCAAAACCGGGGACAGAGAAACCTTCAATTGCTCATCCATAAGCTTTAAAATTTCAATCAAGTTAAAACCAGCAGAAACAACGGAAACCTGAGCAGCATTCGCACCTGACCCAAGCGTCTTATTCCCCTGAGCCAGAGGGGCCAATGTAGAATCCTGTGGAACTAACTCAATAACAGACTTTACAGACCTAGATTGTTTTACTTTTTGACGCGTTCCATTTGGACCCTTGGTCGCTTTTCTTTTACCATTATTTAAATTAGTAGTGGCGGACATTGATACTCGAGATTGTCCAGAGCGAGTAGTTCGGGGTGAGAGAGGAGGACCATCAGTACAATCTAATACAAAAGGAGCAACAACATCTCTCACTTCTGGTGCAGGCTCTACAAGAGATGGACAACTAGGCAAGCTCACATCAATGTCAGCAATAAGTGCATTCAATTGCGATCCAGGGTTAGACAATAGTACTGGTTCCAGGGAAAGTCTCCTCTCTACACTTGCGATTTCTCTGGCAACAACAGTTTCAGCTTTCTTTAGAAAGGCATCCAGGGTCCCCACGCCCCCCTTGGCCACAACTTTGATATTATTTTTAGCCATAGAGGCAAGCGTGCCGGACCGAGGAACAAAATAACCAGTTTAAGCAGTAGTGCACACAGATACTGCAGCAGTTATCATCACAATCCTTAGCAGCAGTACGAGCGTGGCAGTGCTCCCATTTACCTTCAGAGTAGAAGAAAAGTTGGTCAATAACTCCACGAGAGGTCCGATCAGTGGTAATATCAGACCCAGAATTAGGGGGGTGGCCCAGCCCGGCCTCTTCCGGCCCCCGACGGCCACAGACGGCCCGCCCTCTGCCCGGGCTCAGCCCGGCGACGCCCGCGCACGTCCCGCGACGCGGAGGGAGCTCCTTGCGTTTAAGCGCCTCCGGGCGCGAACTGGCGGCAAGTGGGCATGCCAAACCCCTGGAGCACGCTGGGAGCTGTAGTCTCCCCTGCGGCGGCCGTGCGAAGCTGGAAGCTACGGCGGCGGGGGAGGACTAACAGCGTCCGGGACCCAGCTCCAACAGTGACCGTGGCAGAGATTCGCAGCAGATGAGAAGAGCCTCCCGCTCCACCGAGGGAGCTCCTTGCGTTTAAGCGCCTCCGGGCGCGAACTGGCGGCAAGTGGGCGTGCCAAACCCCTGGAGCACGCTGGGAGCTGTAGTCTCCCCTGCGGCGGCCGTGCGAAGCTGGAAGCTACGGCGGCGGGGGAGGACTAACAGCGTCCGGGACCCAGCTCCAACAGTGACCGTGGCAGAGATTCGCAGCAGATGAGAAGAGCCTCCCGCTCCACCGAGGGAGCTCCTTGCGTTTAAGCGCCTCCGGGCGCGAACTGGCGGCAAGTGGGCGTGCCAAACTCCTGGAGCACGCTGGGAGCTGTAGTCTCCCCTGCGGCGGCCGTGCGAAGCTGGAAGCTACGGCGGCGGGGGAGGACTAACAGCGTCCGGGACCCAGCTCCAACAGTGACCGTGGCAGAGATTCGCAGCAGATGAGAAGAGCCTCCCGCACCACCGAGGGAGCTCCTTGCGTTTAAGCGCCTCCGGGCGCGAACTGGCGGCAAGTGGGCGTGCCAAACCCCTGGAGCACGCTGGGAGCTGTAGTCTCCCCTGCGGCGGCCGTGCGAAGCTGGAAGCTACGGCGGCGGGGGAGGACTAACAGCGTCCGGGACCCAGCTCCAACAGTGACCGTGGCAGAGATTCGCAGCAGATGAGAAGAGCCTCCCGAGTAGTTGATTTAGTATAATTCACCAACTGGAGAAAACATTTGAAGCAATATTGATGCATCAACTATTCTTCAGTCTACAGCTTTCATATATACGAACAAACAAACTGATCAGGAAGCAACAAAGAAGAAAAAAGAAGGAAGGGGGGGGGGTCTTTGAGTGTTTAACAAAGACAGTGCAGCTCATTAGGCAATGAGAGTATCCAACCCCAGGCTAGCTAGGGTTTTGTGATCTGTGAAGTAATGGGACTAAGAGTCCCACTAACTTTTAAAAATGAAGCCTCACTTTGTTTCACGCCATTGGCTAACACATACACCTGGGCTACTCTATTTCATTCTGCCAGATTCTGGAATATGCCTCAGAAGTCATTACAAATATACACAGGACCAACATTTTTAATACTGGCTGGAGTCTCCAGCACTTTTCAATGGGGGATCTTCCTATTAAACCATCCTTATTGGTTTCATAGTTTTTAGAATGGCAAATTAGATGTTTACGCTGCATGTCATTAATTCATTCCAAATATTATGTTAATGAGTTACAGCGCCTTACTACCTTAGGATCAAAACAACCTATTAAGTAAAACATTTTCTCTTAAGATCCACTGCTAAAAAAACCGATTATCTGTAACATCCAATTAAGAGGGTGACTTTTTTACTTTTCAAAGAACTGCGGCCTATTTTTCCAAATAGGTGTTTGAAAAATGTGATAATAAAAGAAATCTTTCATGGACACTGAAATGCTTCAATTTTGTGGGATTTGCATGTCATGCATATATGTGGAGTTGTTGTACTTTCCACGTATCCATTTAGCTGCTACATAATTTGTAGAATTGTATAAAATTATTTCTAGCTCAATGCATCAACGTTTAGCAAAAGAAAAACAGCATGCATGGTGCAACTCAGTGGTAGACACGTTGTAAACACTAGCTTTTAACTTTTCAGTTGTTGATTGCCGTAGCTAGATAATAAACTGGTACTAAGGAGGTGAAAAGTTTACTTAGACAATAGTGAAGCCAAAAATTGTTGGACTGAGATAGGGCTTCTGTTTACAACATGAAAATAATTCTGACACATTTACATGTAACCCATTAATATCACACAAAAATGCTTTTTTAAAGGAAAATATTTATTTTGTCTAAGACTCAGAGGAGTGGGACTAGTGATCAATGCGTCAATCCTCAAAATAAGAGATAATATTGCTGAAACACTAGGAGATAACATTGATCAATGCAGCACAGGGCCTACCGGTCTTGACTTTGGCTTAGGACTTAAAGGGCAAAGATACGGGGACAGGCTCTATAATAACCACTCATTTGTTTCTTTAGTGTTAATAATATTTATATGTAACCGAAACAGGGTGTGGAAAATGGTTTCTTTCATTATTAATGTAAATTTATGTTACACCAGAGGCACTCTTTCAATGCAGCAGCTATTTCAAGAGGGCAGAAAAATCCTAATAGTTTTAATTTTATTACCAGTTGAGAGGGCACATCACATAAACTAAGCACAGAATGAGCTAATTCAAGTGATTGCCTCTGTCACTGATTTGGGCTGACTGGTGTCTTAAGTGATTGAAGAGCTGGAGCAGCAGCAGCAACAGCAATTGGGAAATGGTTGTTTGTTACAGGAACTTTGAAGTGATGTATTGTTCTAAGCCAGAAAGGCTGCATCATTTGTGGACAACTCTAAAGTAACTCCATGATAGAGCAGAAATTTCCCTTAACACATTTGTGATAATAAGAAAAAAACGATTATGCCAATACTTCAAATAAATGATGACAAACTTGATAAAATTCAACTTTGATTCAGATACTACATCGTAAAAGTATGCAAAATGTTGGTGTGAGTTTATGTTATATTCTATATTTACTTTAATACATGTGAATTATTGACAATATAATAACATTGATTTTATGATTTGATAATGTGATATTAATAATAACTTCGTGTTAGAAATAAATAATTATTTCATGCTGTAACATGTACGCTGAAAATGATAAAAGAAAAGTAGGTGCCACACGGGTTTTAGTTAAAGTTGTTTTTTTTACACTTTCCTGTAACGCACCTTTTATATATGTGTGCTTTAATAACAAGCATGCAAAGATGATTTATATGTACACATATTTATGTGTAACAGCAATATTTTCAAAATGTTTATGAGTACCCTATACATCCATGAAACAATTATGACTTGATTGTCGTGTTTATTAACACATTTATTTGTGAAATTAATATTTTTCCTGTTCAATGTGAGATTCATATTTTAGTATCATTTATAGTGAAATGAGCTATATTTCATGCGGGTCTCAAATCCTGCTTGCAGTGTCAAACGTGAACTCATGAACTGAATAGTTTGAAGTCTGTGGGAACCTTTAGCAAAGTTGCCATGTATTCTAACTCTCAATTGTTTCATTTGAAATCCCCAGCTCAGTTTAACTGCAATTGCAATAAAATCTGTTACATACTAGAACAGATGCTTGAGAAAGGACTCTTGACAAATTCATAAGCATTTTTTTGCTTACTCTCTGAAATATCTCATTGTTCATACGACTAAGCTTACAATGATTTAAGGAAACTACGTAATTCATCCAGACTCTATTCTTTTGACCTACTACATCATCCTCATCCTATTGAAGATGACCAATGGGACAGAGCGGCCTTATATTACAGATAATGTTAAGGGATGTCACCCTCGTAACCCCTTTGAGTATAATTGTTCAGTTTTTGGAACTGGTGTGTGTGTGTGGCCAGCTTAGCAGCGGTGACACTGATGGCTTAGACATCCGAGGACAAGCATGAACTGTGATGTAATACTGCGATCATCCTGCTGGCTGGTATGCTAGCGCAGTGGATCCTTTTCAGTGGAAGGGTTCGCGTCATGTTGCTGTGACTTTGGTGTTGCAACAACGGACTGAGATAGATTACTGTCTTTAATGAACTTTGAACTAGTCCCTTAGAACTTACTGAACTTTCCTAAGGGTTTGTATGAGGCTCAACTGATTTCCTGTTGATCCATATGCTATAGACATCCATAAACTCCTTCCGATGAGGAAGATCCTTTTCCCTGTCATCCTCGGATCTTGCAGGGTTTGATATCACTTTATTAAATCTAGTATTAGTTTAATTCTAGGGTTATGTGCTGTTTCATTTAATATTCTTTACCTCTCTATGAGTAACCAAACTTTAAACTGAAACAAATTTCTGCTGATTCTGACTCCTTATTTCCTTGTGGGTAGATTATTTGAAGGATTTTCTTTCCAGTTGGTACATTGAGTTTCTAGATGTTGTGTAATAACCTTTGAATGTAGCAATTATCTTATTCCTGGTCCTCATCTGATAATTGCTCATCCCCTGAATATCCAGCCCCTTTCAGCACAGAACAAGGTCCATCGGAGGACCAATCAAGTTTTATGAGTAGCCAGAGGTTAGATGAAAAAAAAAATGCAAAATAACTTTGGGTCAAGTACAAATGCTACAACAGTTTTATAACAATGCACAATAACATAACAGAACTCAAAATGACAACGCACCTAACAAGCGTTGGAAATGCAATAGGTCTTGCATTTGTTGGAGTTGGAGATATTGCCATGCAAATGCCAACTTTTTTTACATATGCAATAGATATGCCCTCCCTGCCTTAACAATATAAAATACTCCATTGTGTGTCTTTTTCTGTTGATTTGAGCATTGCCTTCCAAATAGCAGCACAGTGACGGGAGGGAGGGGATGCGAGTGAGGAGGCGACAGACGACCAGAGATGACCAACAAAAAGGATCAATCTGTCCTGTCCCCTGGGAGGTAACCAAGCACCCAAAGCCGGGATAAATGGACACTATGAACCAACCATAGTAAGGGAATCTCAGAAGGCAACCCCACAAACCACCCAAAAACTCTAGGCATGCTGAATGCCCATAGGTTGAATACAGCATGCTACACAGAGTAGCACCTTCGCTGCCCAGGCTCAACCTCATAAGTTTAATAAAAAGGACATATTGTCTTCCCACAAATGGAAAGAGAAATGATGTTAAATTTGGGCAAGGTCCCAGCAGTCACCCAAGATGAGTATCAGTGGCAAGACGTGTTGAGGCAAGCAATTAAAAAGATAAACATGTCTATTTGTAAAGCTCATGTTCACCCGTAGGGCTCTTGGTGCTAAATAACAGATTTTTATTGTTACCCATCTCAATGGTATTCATTTTATTGACCTCAGAAGGATTAAAGCCTGAGTGGAATAGCTAGGATTTGAACCTGTGACCAGGAGATCAAACACCGTCCCCTATAGTGGATGCATTAGTCCACTAAGCCACCAGATCTAGAAGAGAAGGCTGAAATCTATTTGAAGGCTTTGCAGAACAGGCTGGATTGACTACTACTCATCCATTGCTTTCTACAGAGTATCCACAGACTTCACATACAGCTTCAGCAAAGAAATATCATGTTCCCTAATTGGTGCACTAGATCCTTCCAATATCCAACAAGTTTTCTGAAGAAACCTTATATATTATATTGCAATATGTTTATGAAACAGAATTCTTTATTTCCGACCACTTCATCAACAATTCTTTTTCTCACAGTTTTCTGTGTTTAAGTGTATTTGCCATGAAGACAACTTCAGAAAGGTTATCTTTGGTTCTTACAGGACTTTACTGATTGACAAGTGATATTTTTATTTAATAGCTCTTATTTGCCTGATAGCGCATCTTATGTTATGGTTTCAAATTGCTAAAAAAGCTAACACAAAAGTAGCAAGCAGATTATTTGCATAATGTCCACTATACCTCACCTTCTTTCATCTATGTATACATTCAGTTTCCTAATTGAACAGTGCTTAATTTTGCAAAATATTTACGCTAGCAGCTGATTAAGTGAATACCTTGTCAATCAAAAAAGTAGCAAAGAGAAAAACAAAAATGTAAATATCACTAGTGAGAAATACACTAACGACCTTGGATATTAAAGGACATAAGGCAGGAAAGCTCAGTCTGCGGTCAGGTGCCTGGCTCATCTCACTCCAGAGAGTCCGTGTGGAAAACTGCCATGCATGATCTACAATTCCAGACAAGGACATTTCTTGTTCTTGAAAACTCTGGCACACATGCATACAAAGCGATGCTACTACACTAACAGATCAACTGGCACATGCATCAAGCCAAAAGCAGGTCGCAAAAATAGCGAATCGGGAATTGCGAGCTCATACAAGCGAATCCCCATGCATCAATGAAAAACAGGAAATTCGCAAAATTACCGACTCGCAAATACCGGGATCCCAGATATAGCGAATCGGAATCAGCGGCTCCCAGATTAGCAGGAGCAAATAAGGAATCGCAGAATCTACCCGCAAATGGATGCATCAAAGATGGCTAATAGCGATTTTCACAAAAATCGCTATTTAGCAAGAGCAGAATAAGGAGAAACATAAGCAGGTGGTAAATAATTTTTTCTAAAAATAAGTCTAATACAATACATGAAGCTGGTGAGGGTCATTGCAACCAACAAATTAGTCCATAGAGGACGGCCACAAAGGCGCCACGCTACTTGTGTGATAGGAGGATGAGGACCCATGCAGCAGGCCAGGGCAGGAGGAGAGTCCAGGAGATGGGCTTCTGCCTGCGCATCAGTCAGATGTGACATACCCAAGAGGACATATATGAGTAGTACATGAGCAACGCTGCGATACAACTCAACCACATAGCCTAATTGGAAACAACAATGCTGCGCCAAACACAGAGGACCCATGTACACCCTCCCTGTGTCCAGGTGTAATGTTGCTTGCACCTACTTGCATCCAAAGATGTCCAGGGGGTAGTGGCAGTAGTGGGAGGGGTATCACTAGGCTCCCACTCACGTGTGCAGATGACCTCCTTGGCTGCCATAATGACTCAGACCCACGACCACAGCAGCCTCCCCAAAACCAAAATGGGTTGGAATCCACCCAGACTCCATTCATATAGGACTGCACAGTTCCCTATTGCGATATGAATGGCTGGATAGCACACACGACCCATATGTCCACCATCAGGCAATGAGTAGAGCTTCCGTAACCGGACGTGTTATCACTCCATCAACGTCCAAACAATGTACAATGTGGATGACATCATGTCGGACATCGCAGCGCAACCTCCTTGGAGCATCACTGATCCACACATATTCCGATACATTGGCATTCACACACGCCTGCTCAGGGGGGGACTTGGTGAGGGACACCTGCTAGGTCAGACAATATACTCATGCACACTAAAGCATACTGTAAAGGCAATGCAAACCTGACACATACACATTCCACACTACCCTGTAGGTGACTGTGCATGCGCGGTGAGGTACAATTTCATGACTCCATTGTTGAACCCAGGCGCCCAACTGTAGCTGCGGTACAACGCACCACCCACCAGGACAAGTAATGTGATTGAAAGGACATTTGGATAGGTCAAGAGTAGGCTCCACATCCTGCACAAACCTGGTGATGCTATGCTGGACCAGCCGGTGACCTGCTGTCGGATAGTGGCAGCATGTGCACTGTAGCCCATCGTAGCTCCCAGGATACGCATACCATTAGATGACCACGGCACTGCGGACAATCAGCCCCCTGTACACCCACCACACACGCATCCTGCAAGCTATGCGGAGGGGCAGTTGATACGTGCCCACATCACCCAACATATCCTCAAATGTACGTAATCATGAGACAGGAATGATCATCAATCACATGGCAAGTTTTATTGACACTTGCACATGGACTCTTGTGAGTCTAAACATACATTTAGCCGACTGATACATTCACGTCATATACCGGGGCACTATGCAGATTGAGGTATTGTACTCCATTGGCAGTCCCTCTGTATGTCCTGTCCATGGTTACGCCACCATGGGCAATTGTCCGGAGGTATGTGACTGCTCAGCGCTTCCTCCCACGCACACCGAGGCGCCTATCTCCTGCCGCGCCATCCTCACCCATTGGTGGAATCGGAGGTGTTGAACGGCGTGCACTACACCTTCTGCCGGTGCTGACTGGCGCAGACATGCTGCTCACACTGGATGCCCCCTCACTCCCCTCTTCTCCAGTGGCATTGCTGAGCCTACCTACACCAGCCTGGATCTGCTCTACAGCAGTTGTGACTTGGCCAAGGGCCTTGGCCACGTCCCCACAACAATGCCCCATGTCGATCTGCATTGCCACCGACCGACGTGACAGCAGTGCAGTGGCGTTGCACAGCTTGTGGTTGGAGCGTGTCAATCCAGCCAGGCGCCCCATGAATTGGCGATGCCTCCTTCGGTCGGTATTCTGCCCCTCCTGCATCACACGCACGAGCTCGAGCAATGTGGCATTGGTGTCCCTGTTGCCCTCCACAACTGCTTGAGTGAGGTCACTCATGCGCTCTGCCATGGTTGCAAGGTTCCGGTTCAATTTGCCCATTTGCATACTGATGGATCCCATGCAGCGTGCCTGCAGGCGCTGCACCCTTGTCATCTGCAGCTCCACGGGTCCCCAGACATTTGGAGTGGATGGCTCCTGCGCTGTTGTGTGGCCCCTTGCCCTGCGTCTTTGCATCGTCGGGATGGGTGTCTGCAGGGTGGTGGTGGTGGACCTCACTCGAGGCGGCCCTTCTGCAGTTGCCCTTCCAGGTTCAGGTGTGCTCTCCATTGGCTGCATGGGAGGGACTGTAGCCCTGCATTGTGTGGGTGCATGGGATGTGCTGGGAGGTGTGACTGGTCTTGCTACGGCAGGCTCTGCGGTGGACTGGGCGCTCTCCCTGCATTCACTCCCTTCACTGTCTCCTTCCTCAGCACCTGTGGTGTGAAACAGTGCATGTTTTAAATTTCATTGGATAATATTTTGCTACATGGTGCTTATGTCTGCTCTTACGTTCTCACTCTCTGTATTCCCTGTCTGTAATGCATGTTGGGCACAATGGTCACACTAACTGATATGTGACTCACTAATTGGTTCATGGGACTACAACTCCCAGGATGCATCAGTAACTGTATGTGGACTGTGGACTGGGGTTGTTTACAGCTTCCTGCCTTCCTATTTCTGTGTGGGCGCTATTATAATGTACATTGCTGGGTATATCATAGTGCCTCTTACCTTCAGTACTGCAGGCTGCGCCGAATGTATCCATCGGTGTGACCCCCACAGCAGCTTCCGGAAGGATTGTGCCCTCCACCAGGTCCTCCAGGGCTGTGTTGTCCGGGACTGTCGATGGACCTCCTCCGGTGCTCTTAGCCTCCCTCATCCTCTGGGCAATTCGCTCCTTGGCACGGCTGCGCAAATCGTACCAGCGTTTTTTCAAATCGTCTATACTGCAGTGTGTCACTCCCACAGCATTGACCCTTGACTTAATCTTGTTCCAGAGGCGTCTTTTCTCTGCCTCTGGGACTTTATGGGAGAGCTTCCCGAAGAGCTTGTCATGGCTCTTTACCACATCCTCAATAAGGTACTCAAGTTCCCTCTCACTGAACTTGAGTTTTCGTTTTCTGGCACCTGCACCCTCCTCAGCTGCTGTATTTGCCATTTCCCTGGTTTGCAGTGGTCTGGATGCTCAAGAGTCCTCTTCACAGCTCCTTCCAGGTACTCAGCTTCCTGCTCTGGCTTCCTCTGGACACAGAATGCACCATGGGAAGAGTTACTTCCTGGTTCTGATGTCATCAGGCTGTTCCCAATGCGACTCTCGCAAATAGCGATCTCGCAAATAGCGATCACGCAAATAGCGAGCTCGCTATTAGCGATATTTACCGAATCGGTAATTTTCCACTATCTGCATCATGCATAGGGAATAGCGAGTCTTTATTTGCTATTCCTTATTTTTCGCAAATACCGACTCGCTATTTCTTTGCTTGATGCATGTGTACCCAAATTACTAAACAAAGTGGCACCATATCAATTGCTTTTATTATGTGTAGTTTTCTGGAAGGAAAGCAAAGCCCTGCATCACATATAAACCACTCACCAATGTAGCGGTCCTCAGAAGCCCCAAAGCCACGAAGAGTGACACTTCTATTCTAAAGTTACATCCAGTGCACTGGCCCCTGGGAGGCATTTCATCATGACCTACCAACACTTAAAGTAAGGACCCTCAAGTATAATATTCTTATGATAGAGGCCGCCTCCTGTCTAAACGCATTTCCGTACACATGCCTTGGTTTTGTTGTGCTGTTACCTCTGTGTTAGGCAGTAGCTGAACGGTTGACCTTTGAAACTGAAAGCCAGTGTAAAGCTTGGACGAACTTGTAGTACAACTGCAGGGCATTCGCGCAGCCTGCTGGCAGAACATAGTCTTTTCATGAATTATTACGATCGGCCAGATAAAAGGAACTGGTGTCCACAGAAGTCGTTGTCTCTGGAAAAAAATAGACGAGAGGAGGGGTCATCGTGTTGTGTGCGAGGAGGAAGTGTGCGATGGCCAACAAAAAGAATCACTTAGTGAAAACCAGCGTAAAGGCTGGACGACCTTGTGATACAACTGCAGGTCATTTGCGCAGCCTGTTGGCAGAACATAGTCTCTCCCTGAATGAATAGGCTTGGCCGGATAAAAGGAACCGGTGTCCACTGAGGGGATTGTCGCTGGAAAAACCAGCCAGGAGGAGAGACCATTGTGCACTGTGTGAGGAGAAAGCGTGCGATGGCCACCAAAAACAATCACTTAGTGAATATGCCTCAACTGAAACAAGCACCTAAAGGAGGGACATTTGGTAGCAATGGACCAATAGAAAGTCAGCATTTCAGAATGGCACAAGAAAGAACCCAAAGCCCACAAAAGAGATACAAAAGGTCTTGCAGACAGAGCAAGAGCTGTCGAGGTTCAACCTAAAAATGAAAGAGAAAAACACAACAAAACAGTCAGAACGAATGCAACACATTAACCGTAACACAACATAATGAAAAATAGTTGCACAAAAACAACACTTCAACAGTTCAACAAAATGCAACACGACAAATGCAACAAAATATTCATGGCACACAATACCACCATCAGAAGTCTGCTTTCCTAAGGTGGTAGCAAAAGATGTTGGCAACAGGCCCTGCCCTTTCCCCAAAGATATATAATAGTGCCAGGAAAAATGTTTTGTGGGCTATCTTTCATCCCAAAGTGCCTTCTGACAGAACGTTCATAATACACATATGAAATGTCCAAATCTGCTCTACCTGCCTGTTTGTTAATGAAAAGAGGTGTCTATACAATTTAAACAAATTGTTCCATTGGAAACCATTGCAACACTAATATACTTCAAAAACTGATTAATATTGTTTTCTTCTTGTACAGATGGTACTCTAAACATAATATATTTTTCTAGTTACTCTCCAAATATTGTCGTGTACGTTGCTTAAGTACATCAGTTTCGGATTTTCTAAGACGTTGCAATATTGATAGAAGTTATGTATGAGTACATACCTAATTCTGATGAGAAATTCCCACCTGTGAGTTCTTGTCTCTAGGCTACAGACTGCAAATGCGCCCAACAAAGAACACCTTTTGAATGTCTAGACAATTGTTTAGATTAGTTGTCTCATTTCCCAATTCACACCAGTCCAAGGTACACTTCTGTTGCAATTTTTCACAGAAAACACCAATAGTGTGTTAAAAAAAAGACACGGAAAACAAAGCCAGACAGATAGCCTCATTCAGGAGTCCTAGAAGTGCTTATGTTTATTTTATTTTGAAAAATAAAAGCCTTTCAATTCAGACTATGACAAATAATAATAGGAATGTGCCTGAGGGAGAAACGGATGATGTCATCTTGCCCAACTCTACACTGATCCTGTCATGTCTTGCTGGGGTGTTGTGCGGTTCTGTAATTGGAACAACGTCCTTATTGGATGTTCTTGCTTAACAGGTTTACTGATTTATTTTTATGGCTCATTACGGATGCTTGAGCATTTTAGTAGTGTGACAATACAACAGGAATAAATACAAGGAACAAAAAGATTCAATGAGGTAAATAATTGTGTGATTAGTTACATAGCACATAAACAATGCCAACACCCGCTTCAAGACGTGTCAGACAACTTCGACACGATTTTTAGATAGAAAATGCTCTAATTCCAAGTTTGTTGAACTCTAGATGCTTTTTATCCCACTGGAGAAAAATAACTAAACCCAGGGGTTCTTCACCTGGTAAGATAAAAAGCACCTGTTACGTGTTCCCAGGAAATAAGTTGCCAATTTTGGTTCTTACCACAACAAAAAACATGGTGTAATAATTACTTACAAACTTTCCTCCTGTTAATTTCAAGCAGCCCTGGCCATCTGAAAATTTGCAAAATGGTGAGATATTTATAGCACTTGCAAATTACCAGCTGCAGTAAAAGGCACCCTGATTCTGACCCCTGTGCAATTAGGGGTCTACCACGGGTTAGAAAACACTGGACCACTCTTAATCAGGGTCATGGAGCGAATTCTTTCATATATATAAATATAAGCAATCAGACACAATTACTATGTACAATACAGTTCAGAAAAATCATGAACCACAAAAAAACAATATAAAACCAGTTCAGAGGGCATCCCTGTCTGGTTCCTTGTTACAATGTAAAGGGGTCAGAGAGTGAGCCTTTGACTATGATACGCACTGAAGGAGCACGATATAGGGCCATAACCATCCGAATGAATCCCTCCCCCAAGGTGAAGGATTGCATGCAGCGTTCCAGGAAGGCCCAGGAAACTTTATCAAAGGCCTTCTCGGCATCTAATGCGATAGCTACTGCCGGTTCTGGTTTAGTGGACACATGTTCCAATATGTGGCAGAGAAGTCGGGTGTTGTTGTTAGACAGTCGGTTGCGCAGGAATCTGACCTGGGAGTTACTTATTATTTTGGGGAGAGCCGTATTGAGTCTAACTGTTAAAATCTTAGCATGGATTTTACAATCCACATTGATGGGGGATATGGGTCTGTAGTTTTTTGGTGAGTGGTGGTCTTTACCCTCCTTTGGGATGACTATTATGTTAGCTTCTGACATGGATTGTGGAACTTCCCCCTTAGCTGCAGAGTGGTTAAACACCTTTTTCATGGTTGGTTTGAGCTGGTTTAAAAAGGTCTTGTAAAAATTGTCTGTATATCCATCTGGTCCCGGGCTTTATTTTTTTCAGTGATTTGACCGCCATTTCAATTTCAGTGTAGCTAATTTCTTGACCTAACCTGATTGTGTCCTCGGTGCTTAACTTCGGAAGCCTGATTCTGTTAAGGTATTTTGTACAGTTCTCTTGGTTGAGGTTCTGGTTGTTTTTGTAGAGCTCTGAGTAGAACTCTTAGAATGTCTTGAGGATGTCTTGGTGTCTGGTGTGGTTTTTTTTGTTTGGGTCTGTGATAGATGAAACGGCAAACTGGTTGCGTTTAGTTTTTAGAAGTTTCCCTGCTTTGTTGGCTTCGCATAGATTTAGGGCTTTGTACTTATTAGAGTACAATCCTGCCCTCTCGCTCAGGATTTTGTTATATTCATATTTATTTTGTGTTAGTTTTGCTAGGAGCTTGTTATCTTGTGTAGCATTTGCATGGGCTGATTCTAAGCCCTTGATCTCCTGCTCGAGTTGATTTAATCTCAGGTTTGTATTCTTGTTTATTTTTTGCATAATTTCAATTATTGTGCCTCTGACAGTCGCTTTTAGGGTATCCCAGAGTGTGTTGATGCTAGCCTCTGGGGAATCATTATGACTTAGGTAGTCAGTTATGGACCCCTCAATCTTTTTTTTGTTCTCGGGTCTGATAAAACTTCGCTGTTAAATCGCCACCTCCGGGGGACGGCTTCGTTATGGCACCCGCTCAGTTTTAGACTGATACATGAGTGGTCTGATACTAATCTTGGCGCTATTTCGGAGTGTTCAATTAGATGTTTGTGCATTCCCGAGATAAGTATGTATTCTATCCTACTGTAGGCGCCATGCGTCTTTAAGGTTGAAATTGGAGCAGATGTTTTGGAATGCAGCATGCGAGTTAGTGGGGTGGTATTGACGGGTGGATTGTCTGTCCGTTATGTGGTCCAGTGGGATGTTAAAATCCCCCACCACCACCATGAGTTCATTTTGGGGGAAGCTATCTAGCGTGTGTGACACCTCTGCCCAGAAGAATGGGTCATCTGCATTGGGGCCGTATATGTTCACTATGTGGATCCGCTCCTTCCCCCTCCTCAGATGTGTTACTAGAAGTCTACCCTCTTTTTTGTGGGAATGTGAGTCTATAGTTATGTTTGATCTTTTGGATATTAAGGTCAAGACTCCTCGCTTCTTTTTGTCGGCTGGTGAGCAAGCCATCTGTGAAATCCAATTACCTCTATCTAGTTTGGCATCCTCCATGGATAGTTTGCTTTCCTTTTGGAGGACTATATCGTCTTTAGTTTTAGATAGGTAGTCTATTATCTTCCGGCACTTAATAGGGTGGTTATGACCTTTGACATTGAGGGACACTATGTTGAGGTCCATTTTCAGGGTGAGTGCGTTGTTAAAGGCCATCAGCTATAGTGTGGTGTGGCGGTTCTGTATGTCAAATACTCAGGTGTATTTTGCCTCTCAGGTGCATTATCACGGGGTGTGTGTCTAAGCTCCCCAGGCATTTCGCAAGCCAAAAATGATTTTCCACCAGTTGTGTACATCTGGGTGGTCTCCCACATGCGTTGGCTAGCAGGATCTGCCAGATACATTTGTAGTGAAAAAAAGGTGTGAAAGAGAAAAAAGGATCGAGAATATAGAAGACAGAGAGCTGAGAAACCCTAGTGCAGATTTCTCCCCACCCCCCCACTCCCTCCTCTCAACCCCCCTCCCCTCCCCCCATTGAAAATACTCGTATGTCGGAGGTGCGATGGCAGGATCGCCGTTCCTCCTCACAGAGAATTGCTGTCGGGTAATTGTCATGTGGTACTCCCTAAGATTTGGGGCCCATGCATGCATTGTTATATTACGATCCATACAGGACGTTGTGGGTTTAAACCCTCTACAGTATAATTGTCTAAAAAGGATACGATGCTCTGCTTCCAGTGGCTTCCATTCTTGAAGTTGGGCTGTCAATGTGGCGAGTCTGTTGGGGACTGTTAGCGAGGCTTTTATGCTAGTGTTTGACATTATATCCTTATCCAGGATAGAAAGTCAAACACTAGCATAAAAGGGGTCGATATCAATGGTGTTGAAATAAAATTAGCCACTTACGCTGATGATATACTCATAGTAACGGAACAGCCGAAGCTCTCAATCGGGGCCTTGATGACAATGATAGCAGAATATTCCAGGATCGCAGGGTATAAGCTAAACAAGGATAAATCTGAATGAAAACCATTAAACATTCACTGCATGAAAGAGATCCTGGGGGATTCGGGTTGGCCTGGCAGACGGGGCATATTAAATACCTAGGCATATACTTCGGGAGCGAACTAATAGATACGTCACACTACAATCAGAAGATACTACTAGAAAAATTAAGAAACTTCTGGACTCTTGGTCCCCAAAATTCATAACGTGGTGGGGTAGAATCGAAACTATCAAAATGATGATCACCCCAATGATTAACTATTTGATCAGTATGCTCCCACTGCTCCTCACAGATGATTTCCACCGGAAAGTTGATATCATGATCACTAAATTTCTCTGGCGCGGAAAGAAGGCACGGATAAGCATCAAGAAACTAAGACTAGATAAAACCCAAGGAGGGGTAATTCTAGCAGACTTCAAGCTATTTCAGCTAGCGTTTCTAGCAAAACAAGGCTCATACTGGATTTCCTCGCTGGCCGACTACATACCAGTATGGCTTCAGGTAGAGAGGGCCATTTTGAACAACCTGAGCCCACTGGGCCTTCTAACAGCAAATAGATATCCCCACATATCCAAACCTATTTTTCAAAAACACAAAAATCGCACTACTAAGAGTAGACAAGAAGCTGGAGTTTAGTATCAAAGGTTCTAAGATGGAATCACTTTGGGCCAACAGCAGGGTTCAGTATAAGGGGAAAAGTCTTACCTTCGATACCTGGATTGAGAAAGGGACTTACTACCCTTACCAACTGAAGAACGGAAAGTACCCCATTACATTCACAGACCTCAAATCAAGACACCACTTAAATGACATCGAATTCTATAACTTTCTGAAAATCAGATCGGCCCTATTTAAAACTAAACTGTCTAGCCCACAGCCCTCAATCCTCCAATATGTGTCAAACATTAACATATTAGGACACCAAGTCTCGCAGCTCTACAAACTCCTTTGCCCAAAAACCTCCAAACTTAACAAAAAGACAGTCACCTACTGGGCTAATTAATCTAAAACTCCACTCAACGAACAGGAATGGGCAACAATATAGTCCTCGGTCTCATGCAATAAGATTTCCCCAGTGCTAGCACAAACAAAATTTTGGCTGCTTCACAAGGCCTTTTGGACCCCTGCGCGACTATTCTCATTAGGCCTCAGGGAGGACGAACTATGCTGGAACTGTAACAAGGGGAAGGGGGACCTAGCACACCTTATCTTCCCATGTCCAACACTCAAGGTATTCTGGGGGAAAATCTTTGGATTCATAAATGATCTGTTTGACTGCACACTAGCAATGGAATTTTCCACCCTTACCTCGGCATATATAAGCATGAATTTGAGAACGGAACACGATAGGGACCAACTAGACCTTTTACTGACAACAGCAGTGAAAATGGTCCTAGCCAACTGGAAGGACACAAGCAAGGCTACCTACAAAGGCTGGATCAACTGGATTACGCATCTCAGAGGAGCGGACAATATTGCTCTACAGTACTCACCCTGGAAACCGTCCTCCAGAGGAATGTGGAGAGCTCTGGACACCTACCTAGACTCTTTTGAACCCCCATGAACTGCTAGGATACCAAGACAAACGTATCGACCTTGACCCAAAGGGACTTCCGAAAATAGCCCGGGTGGGTCTGCATGCAAGCTCAAACTTCCTCAATGAATGTCAGATGTAATGTATAGCGAATGTCAAATGTAATGTATAGCGACTGTTTCTCACTCAGTGCCTGTCCCCTACCTCTTTTTTCTTTTCACCACTTATTTTTCTGTCCTTTCCTTCTTGTCTTTCTCTCGCTTTCATATTAATGACAGGTAGGGCTAGCTATATAAACACCGAAGTATAAACGGAACCTACTCAACATATGCTAACCCTGCAACAGCTGTTGCGATTGTTTTCTGTATAAAAAAATATCTTTAAAAAACAACAAAAAAACAGTTCAGAGAATCCAGTCTTAAAGTTCAATGATTATAGTGCATAATTTAAAATCAAGGGAATAGTACACTCCCTTGCTAAGGGTTTACAGTGGTTAAGTAGAAAGAGTGAGTAGGTACATTAAACAAAACAAAATTTTAAAAAACAAGCAAGCAACACCCTAGAAATGCTCACTGATAACCTGTGCATTGCACACAAGACAAAACATAAAGGTACTTATCCATAGGCAACCCTACAGCCACACATTGACAGTGTTAACAAACATACATGCACATTCCTACACTGATAAACCATAAAGCTGCATGTGCACATATGGGCAAGCTCAGAGGCGCATATGCACATTATGAATATTTGTTCATGTGCACACTCTGACAACATTCTCGGTGTGGTGCCTGATTTCAAGGAGTTCCACAAAAAGCTAAGAAGTATGTTGTGTCAGGAATGGTACAAACTTTAATCACCTTGGGAGAGAGATTAGTTTTTTTATCAATTCAGCAGTCATTACTCATCATTTGCGGATGAATGGGAGAGAGGGAGCGGAGGAATGAAAACTGTAAATGCTTGTTGCCAGTATCACAGTAATTACATAAGACCAGGAAATATTAGACTTTCTTCTTTTTGTGTTTGTTGTAAGTAACTAAAATTGCTAAATTTGCACCTATCTGGCCTGGTGTTAGTCTGAAAATCCCCTAGCTGTGTTATTCTCACAATGTGCTATATTAGGTTAGCATTATAGGTTTAAGTTAGTAGCAGCTGCCACATTTGTAGGTAACCCACTGAGCTGTCCTAATAGAATGCAGGCTTAAGTTAGATCCTGTGGTTACATTTTGTATTTCTCAATCCATATTAGACTGTGACTGGACTAAGTTTCATTATATGTACTGCTTGCTTCAGCAGAAAGCTGCTGGGGTGCGTTTTCTCCTACGGGTGGGCCTCGCTGTACTAATGAATATATTGTTTTTACTTCTGCATACCTTTCCCATGAGATGAAGCCTGCTTCCTCTGGCTCAGCCACAGGCACAAACAGAATGACCTTGCCAGAAAGAGATAGTGTGTGCCCGGTCTCAGACTCTTAGCTCAACCTTGGGTGCCCCCTTTTTCTCTTGATGCCTTCTGTGGAAAGTTACTGGGTGGGTGTGTCTTGTGCTCCTGCTGAAATTTATAATTGTTACTTCTCTGCCTGGGGAAGCCAGTCCCGTGGCAGACACCTTAGGGTGCAGGTCATGATGGACTCCTCTGCAGAGTATTGCTAATAAAACTAACTGCTTATATTCTCTACTATCTGACCGACTCTTCATTCTTGGAAAGCATAGCAGGTGGTTGTAAGGGCCATGTCCTTCACTGTGAGCCAAGTTCTAATCAAGCAGTGATATGTTTTGTTCACCAACCATTTGTAAGAATCCTTGTCTATGACATAACCTTTGTGACTGACTACACAGACGTCTTCCATAATTCTCACCAGGTCAATGAGACAACGACCAATGCTTCATTCATGGAGGCTTGCATTCCTCAGAGAGCATAACTCACATTTCATAAAAACTACATTTCACGCCCTTATATCAGCATTGCTCCTTCAGTATTTTTGTTACAAGGGCTATCGAATAGAGCTAAAGCTCTCTGTATCAAAACTAAAAATTACCACAATTATTAAGATGGTGAGTATCTTTTTTTCCATTTATGAGCATAATGAGCCATTGGAGGAATTCTGATGTCAAAGTGTCAAATACCCGAACCAAAGTTATACCCGAGATTCAAAATCACCCATGCGGACGATGCTAACTTTTTGGAGAGATTGTGTTACATTCAAAAGGAAATTTAAAACTTTGGCTACATTTTTCTGATTGAAAATGTGAAAATACACATTAGACATGACTGAAATTAATGGTTCATTGTGTCATGATGATATTCATCAACTGGAAAAAAAGGTTAAACCCGAGATCACAACGAATTTGCAAAATGTGTAAAATATTATTATGTGCAATGCAATACATTGATTCCACCAAATTACACAAAATGATGCTTTTTAAGTGAAATGTCATTGGGTGGAGTGTGAAAATTGCATGTGGGGGCCCATCTGATTAAGTGCAGAAGCCTGGTTTGAGCTGAAGATGCGCGGGTCGACAACAAAATGTCTCTCAGCGAGACATTTTCTACTCAACCCTTGGGCAAAAATCATACATAATTTCACAAGTATGCGAAATGGCGAAACTGCCGCACGCTTAATGTAATGCAAAACCCCTAAATTACATCAAATAGCACACATGTAATTTATGCTTTGTAAGGACCATGAGATAGACTGAGCTGTACATGAACATTCATGCAAAGCCCATACATGAGGCAACTGACACAAGGATACAGTTTTTACACACAAAGCAGGAAAGGCACTGTCCCAAAATGGGATTTTGTGGTATTTCATATATAACTCAACAAAGCAGGGCAGCTACTTTCCATAAAAGGCTTGTATTGCAAGGGCACTGGCACCACAACAGGGAAGCATAGCAAATGTGGTAGCATGAAAAGTAAGGAAGTCCCCACTTAAGTGGATTTCGTCAATGTTTTAGGCAGCCAGAGGAGACATTGTGTGAATATAGAATTTTAGGTCCTATAAATAGATGCACCAGCAAGAATTAACCATATTTTTCAATTGTCATGGTACATGGCATGCCTATAACTGTGCACTTGTGCCCTTCAAGTGCCACAGGAAATTGAGAGAACAATCACATTTTAACATGGGAAGCAAATCTCTACTATAACACACGTGTGCAAACAGTCCTCAAGAGGATGCACTATACAACATTAGGCACTTCACCAACTTCACACCCTCAACGACACATGACATCTTAAGCAATAGATAATAACTGTATGTTGAAGACATGGCGAAGAACACAGTTCCTAACTATATTTCTTCAAAACGAATCACCTTCAGTGTGTTTGAGTGGAACATGTTGGGTGGACTTGAGATGACAGAGGTGCCCAACTCGCTGGGGCAGGTACCTTTGCTGAGCTTATAGCAAGAGGCCAGGGTGGTATATTTGAAAGTCACACGCATATCAGTGGCATAATACCCCAGACCAATTTTAAAAATGCTCAAAAAGTGGAGCTATGCTCTAGTTAAATCAAAGTTTCACATTTAATGATCACACTATGCTCTTAAACAGAGCACTATTGATTATGATTAACACAAAAGATGAATGCGTTCATACAAGAGTGCAAACCACAAATCAGACTGTCCCTTCCTTCAGAAGGTCAAAAGACAAGTTTCTCCAACAAGGTTTAACATAAACTTTGACTCCACTGAGATGCTTCCTCATCAGTTGATGATGACTCATGGGCTCTCATCAAGATCCTGCATCATAACATTTCTAGAAATCTAGGTGTGGTGGCTCATCTCACCTGAAAATTACAGGACCAACTAAGGAAGCAGAATGCATGTGGTTCATCTCAGGGTTTACAGACATGAAAAGCTTAGCATTAGGTAGAAATGCCATTGGAGGAGTACCCCAGACACCCAACTGAGCTCGGTAATGCTCACATAAAGGAATACCGCAGAACAATCCAAAAAGGAATGACAGAATAATTTTTTGTCATATTCGACCAGGAAGCTAACAAAACAAGAGAAATATTTAAGGTTGAATAGGATCAGGATATTGCATAACTGGATATGATAAGCAGGTGCCCTGTTACTACTGATCAGCACTCCTGAAAATTGGTGTTTTTCTTCAAAATAAAGTGATGACGATCATGACATAGAAGAAATGTCCAGGTCATCATATTGCATATCAATTGATTCACCAAAAGTCAACCTCTTTTCTCGCTATTTACACTCTTAAAGCTAGATCAAGTGTGTGAAGCTACTACCTAACTGGATGCCTTAAAAATCCCGGTTGAAGCATCTAGTGCTGACACAGTAAAAGAAAACGTCTCTTCGCTTGCTCCAGAGATAAAAAAAAAATATTACAAATGTCTTGCTTCAAACGAATAGTTACCAGCACTTTAAAAGAAGACATAATCCATTTTAGCCAAAACACACCACTAGGAAACTCAATGGGACTGACACAAAATAGACCCATCTCTAACCTCCCATTTGTCATCGAGATAAGCTTAATTAAATACCTTTGGAAACTAGCCTTTAGTGTGCAGAAAAAAAAAATGAAAATAAGACGGTCAACACTAACATGCAGTTATATCGAAATAAAGTAAAAATTCAATGATATCTAAATTATTTATGTTAAAGTGTGAAGCTTTTCAAGGAAAGAAAGAAAATGGACAGACAAGAGAGGACACCTACTGTGTATATTTTCAAGTGCAGCAACAAAGAGAAAACATAACCACACGTGTCAGCTCGGTGATGCCACAACTTTCTCATACAAAAAACTTCAAAAAATGATTTGTTCAGTTAAATTTGAGGTTTGCAGGGGATTCTGGGTAAGAAAATGCTGGAGGATCAACGCTAGCCATACCTCCCTTGAATCCCCTGGGTGTCTAGGTTTCAGAAATGTGTGAGTTTGATAGGTTTCCCTAGCTGGCCACCGAGCACAGTGCCAAAACCCCAGGTGACTCCCCTTGCAAAACCAGGTCGTTTTGTGAGAGGCAATTTTGATGTTGCCTCAATACGTTTTGGGCCCTTGCCTTTCGCGGGTACTTGGGCCTCCCACACGAGTGAGGCACCATTTTTATCGGGAGACCTGGGGGAATGCTGGGTGATAGGAAATTTGTGTCAGTCCGATGATGCCACAACTTTCCCATACAAAAAACTGTGGAAAAAGTGATGTTTTCAGCTAAATTTGAGGTTTGCAGGGGATTCTGGGTAACAAAATGTTGGGGGATCCATGCAAGCCATACCTCCCTGGAATCCCCTATGTTTCTAGTTTTCAGAAATGTGTGGGTTTGGTAGGTTTCCGTAGCTGGCCGCCAAGCACGGGGCCAAAAACCCAGGTGACTCCCCTTGCAAAACCAGGTTGTTTTGTGATAGGCAATTTTGTTGTCGCCTCAATACGTTTTGGGCCCTTGCCTGTCGCTGGTACTTGGACCTCCCACACGAGTGAGGCACCATTTTTATTGGGAGCCCTGGGGAAATGCTGAGTGGTAGGAAATTTGTGTCAGCTCGGTGATGCCACAACTTGCTCACACAAAAAACTGTGGGAAAGGATTTGTTCAGCTAATTTTGAGGTTTGCCGGGGATTCTGGGTAAGAAAATGTTGGAGGATCCACGCTAGCCATACCTCCCTGGAATCCCCCGGGTGTCTAGTTTTCAGAAATCTGTGGGTTTGGTAATCTTGATGTCGCCTCAATTTGGGCGCTTGTACTTGATTTACCCACACAAGTGAGGTACCATTTTCCTCAGAAGACCTTGGGGAATGCGGGGTGAGTGGAATTTTGTGGATCCATACAGATTCCAGAACATTCCACCACAGAGGGGCTTCCCTAGGTGCTGGCAGAGCTAGGGTTCAAAATCTACAGCGAGGCACTCTGCAAAAAAAGGGTCAGTTTTCACTGAGAAAATGTAGTGTGTCCACATTGCATTTTGGACCATTTCCTGTCACGGGCACTAGGCCTACCCACACAAGTGAGGTACCATTTTTCTCTGAAGACTTTGGTGAACGCGGAGTGTGTGGAATTTTGTGGATCCACGCAGATTTCAGAACTTTCCACCAAAAAATGTGAGGAAAATGTGGGTTTTTTGACAAAGATTGAGGTTTTCAATGGATTCTGGGTAACAGAACCTGGCGAGAGGCACACAAGTCACCCCATCCTGGTTTCCCTTTGGTGTCTTGTTTAAAAAATGTACAGGTTTGCTAGGTTTCCCTAAGTGCCGGACCTCGCTAGGGCCCTAAATATACAGGTAGGCACATCCTGAAGAAAATTCAGTGCCTAGTGGGCTTTCTGCCGCCCTGGGGAGGGGGGAAATTGAGGGCTATTGCCCCGATATGCCCCCAAGGGGGACAAAAAGACTGTGCTTATTCTTTTGGGGGAGGTGGGGGCATTGGGATGCCCATTCTGGGAAGACCCCACCCCTACTAATAGAAAAGCCAGCATGATGGCTGGCTCCTAATGCACTTTTTTCCCCTCAAGGGAGCAGATCAGGGGCTACTGCCCCCATCTGCCTCCTGGGGCGGGAAGAAAGGCTGTGGCATGCTTTTTTGGGGGGGGCATTGGCATGCCCATTGTGGGCAACCCCTACCCTGAACTTTGGAAAAAATAAATCCCTGGTGGCTAGTGGGCTTTCTGTCCCACCCGGGGGGTGGGCAGATAAGGGGCTATTGCCCCATATGCCACCCGGGCGGGCAGAAAGACTGTATCATTTTGTGGGGTGTGAGGGCCTTGACATGCCCATTCAGGGCAACCTCCACCCCTACCTATATGAAAAGAAATCCCTGGCGCTTAGTGGGTTTTCTGCCCCCCCTGGGGGCAGATCAAGGACTATTGCCCCCATCTTCCACCTGGAGGGGCAGCAAGTCTTTAGTTTTCTTTGGGGGGTAGGGTGGAGGCATTTGCATGCCCATTCTGGGCTGCCCCTGCGCCGGGCCTATAAAAAAAATAATCCCTGGTGTCTAGGGTGCTTTCTGCCCCCGCGTGGGGCAGAAAACCTGGAATTTTGTGGGGGTGAGGAGTAGGGGCATTGGCATGGCCATCTTTGGCAGCCCCCACCCCTACTAAATTAATCATTAAAAAAAAAAAACTGTCGTCTAGTGGGCTGCCTGCCTCCCCGGGGGGCATATTGGGGGCTACCTCCCCCATCTGTACCCGGGGGTAAAAAGACTGTTATTGTGCAGGGAGGGATTGGGGGCTTTGGTGTGCCCATATTGGGTAGCCCCCACCCCTAGTTTACATAATAAAATAAATCCCTGAGGGGTTTAGTGCCCCTGTTCTCATGACGGAATGGTTCCGTCATGAGCACAGGAGCACCAGCGCTCATGTCGGAACCATTCCGTCATGAGCACCGATGGGGTAAATGCTGGTTGGGATACATGTTACACCTCACCTACAGGGATCTCATACTCCAGTATGGATATAGTCAAGCATACCATATCCAGACAAGCTCAGCCTATCTCATTCTACTTTTCTTTAAAGAAATTTGAACAATAGTTTGTTACGTTTGTGCCATGAAATGGGTGCAAGACAATAGAACTATTGACCAGCTGTAGATATTGTGGCTGGTGATGGTACATGTGCCATAAGCATCCAAACAGTATGTTGCCAAACATCACCAAAGCAGGTAAAGAGCCATAAATCATTTGGGCCTTGATACATTGTCCCTACATGAACACTCATGTTCGTCCTTGTTGATTTAACATTTTTGTGTGCTACTTCATTGGTGAATTAACATGTACTGTAAATTGGTTACAGGTGAATCATGCTACCCCATCCACATCACAATGTTACAAATATAATAGATCACACACAATCCATACAAAGCTACAAACACATACTAATTACACTCACTGGTAGCATTGGGAGCCCTGAAGGACTCCACCTCATGGGTGTATGGTGCAGGACCACCGAGAAGAAAAAAAACATGATACATTGCTTGTAAATATTGCAAATATTCACTGTGTACATATCATACACAGTACTATGACATCACCATAATCTGGTATGTTCAGCACGTTGGACATGTAGCACACAGCATAGGTGATATGGAATAATAAAGGGCAAATATACACCGAATGGAACTGTTTAAGGACAATATCTTACTAATCATGTCACTGGTTCACAGAGTGCAGAGAAGTCGCCCAGCACGCTACCTTGCAACATGGTGCAATGGTGCATGCCTTTGTGGGCTATATCAAAATCCAACCATGAAATTGCTACCAACTGACAGTAATTAGATTGGTGGGGACGTGACCAACTCTCTACGTGTGCTGAACAATGCAGCAGACAATAAAAGGTCAACATGATTGGTTATTGATCATTACTTAGCTCTTACATGTTGCCTGGGCAGGGCATTTTAACATCAAACATTCATGCTCTGTACAGGCATATATGTGAATTGAGGTCATGTATAAAAATACTTGCATGTGAAATGACTTAGTGTGACCTCAACACCTTGTCCAGCCAGTGGCATTGCAAAATGTGAGGGGGACCCTCTGCAATGTACATGGAGGGTATCGCCCACGCTCTGGGCCTAGTCCTGAGCTCTCAGGCCAAAGGGCTCACCCTCTCTGCACAGTGCTGGAAGGGGCCTCCTGGAACTCTGGGCCTCCCTGCACTGCGGGGTCTACAGGGGCTATTGTGACATCTCTATGAACAGTTGCCTGGGGCATGGTGTTACCATTTGACAGATTTAACCTGTATTATGGCATCCTACACCTCAAAATATCTACCCCTCACTGTTAAGACATTTTAGATACGCACAACTACATACAGACTGTAAATATTTACTTATTAATGGAGCCACCAACTTCCATGCCAAGGTGGGCTAGGAGATTGTCCTTGTGGGTGACCACATCCGCCCGTCAGTGTTTGAGCCAGTGTACGGTGCGGTCTACAACAAACACTTTGGTCATGTGCTACTGCACTCTCTCCCACTGTTACTTGCACTCCTTGGTGGGGTTTCCCTAGCTGACCCTACCCCCGTTGCAATCATGTTCGGCACATAATGTGCCAGGAGCCAAAGCTGCCCCAAAACTCTCCCTCAGACAGGTTCTTGGCTCTCCCCTTCCCCGACATTGCCCATTACTCCTACCCCTAAAATATGATTAACCTCTAATTGGACTAACACTCAACAATACAGTGCCAATAACAAATTAAGTAACAAATACAACACACAATTAACACAATTGGCACAAGACAGACACAGCACAGACACCGACAAGACGAAAATACTCTAAAATCACCAAGACAATCCACAAAACACCTCCTACAGCCAGCACAGACAAAACGACTGTAAGTGAATTGAAAGTAACACCACACTTCCTAGTCTGCAGCCTGCCACAGCTATTGTGTCACTTCCTGGGTGTATCTCAAAGAATCTAAAATAGGGACCCAGTGCACACCTTTTTCCTTGCCACTTGTTTCGACGTTTAACCATTGCTCATCTATTATTGTGCCGCCCGCTAACGTGGTCTGCCCATTCAGCTGCGTACAATTAAACACTTAAAAAACTGGCGCGCGTTTCCACTCCAACTGGACGCACAGCATACTCTGTGATTGCTATCACAAAATACTCCTCAATTTATCCTTATTTCATCAAATTTTATTTCAAACTTTTAATCCTGTCACATGTAGGGCACTTCCTGCTACAAATCTGCCAATCCAGGCCTTTCCTTGAAGCATGATATATACATGAAACATCCTTAGTAGTGGTTCTCTCTAACCCAATGCATTTCAGGCATTTAATCGCCCTTCCTCAGTGGTTCACTAAAAGTTTAAAAAAACATTTTTTTGACATTAGTTTACATTTTCAAACTTTGTTACATCATATCCATAATCCAATAAACACTCCATGCCATCTTTTACCAATAACTGACGTTCTTCCCTCTAACAGCGCAACTAAACACCAACAAAACTGTGCTTTGCGAAGCCTCTCACAACCTCCCTAAACACCCCACACTTTGCCTTAATACTCATGTATAACCCCACATAGCATTCCTAAAACAACCCGGTGATCCCCATACCAAACCTCCGTAATCTTTCATCCATACCTGTATCCAAATGCCATTGAAAACTCCTAACCAGCGTCTTCCCTCCTTATGCCGCACAATGTATCCCTCATTCCTGCTGTTTCCCTTTTCAAATACAGACCCATAACTCCATCCTCCAATTCAACCAATCCCATGATGCCAACCACTAGTTATTCCTCCTACATGAATATAAATCCCAAAAGGCACTCCTCGAAACAACACACTCCCACCATTCCCTGTTATCAGAATCTTCTAAACCACACTATCTTATACCCCGCCCACCCTCAGTTGTTGCTTAAACGTCAGTTATAAAAGAATATTACAATGTGAAATATAGCACCGTATGATTTTAAAACGTGTATTTAACACTGATAGTATGCTTATTTCTTTATTAGTCTGCATACATAGTTCAGCTCGAAACCATCTGTCATTATTTTCAAACTTCCATTCTTAGGATGTGTAGATGTCTCTGGCATTATACATGTGACGTCTCTGTTTGTCTCATTTTTAAGTTGCTCCTTTGTTGGGTGCAGCATGGATAAAAGGCAGTCATATTTCAAAGAATCCAAAATGGGGACCCAGTGCACACCTTTTTTCTTGCCACTTGTTTTGCTTTTTGATGTTTAACCATTGCTCATCTATTAGCGTGCCGCCTGGTAACATGGTCTGCCTATTCAATAGCGTACAATTAAACACTTAGAAAACTGGAGCGCGTTTCCACTCCAACCGGACGCACAGCATACTCTGTGATTGCTATCACAAAATACTCCTCAATTTATCCTTATTTCATCAAATTTTATTTCATGTACTCCTTTTTCTTTTTTTCATGTTTTCAAAACTTTTAATCCTGTCACATGTAGGGCACTTCATGTATACAAAAGTTTCTCCTGCTACAAATCTGCCAATCCAGGCCTTTCCTTGAAGCATGATATATACATGAAACATCCTTAGTAGTGGTTCTCTCTAACCCAATGCATTTCAGGCATTTAATCGCCCTTCCTCAGGGGTTCACTAAAAGTAAAAAAAAAGAATGTTTTGTCATTAGTTTACATTTTCAACCTTTTGTACATCATATCCATAATTCAATAAACACTCCATGCCATATTTTTCTAACAACTAACGTTATTCCCACTAACGGCACAACTAAACGCCAACAAAACTGCGTTTGCGAAGCCTCTCACAACCTCCCTAACCACCCTATACTTTGCCTTAATACTCATGTATAACCCCACATAGCATTGCTATATCTGATGTTACACCTAACAACACGGTAATCCCCATACCAAACCTCTGTGATCTTTCCTCTATACCTGTATTCAAATGACATTGAAAACTCCTAACCAGCGTCTTCCCTCCTTACACCGCACAATGTATCCCTCATTCATGCAATTTCCCTTTTCAAATACAGACCCTTAACTCCACCCTCCGATTCAGCCAATCCCATGATGCCAACCACTAGTTTTTCATCCTACATGACTACAAATCCCACAATGCACTTCTCAAAACAACACACTCCCACCACTCCCTGTTATCAGAATCTTCCAAACCACACTATCTTATACCCCACCCACCCTCAGTTGTTGCTTAAACGTCAGTTATAAAAGAATATTGCAATGTGAAATATAGCACCGTATGATTTTAAAATGTGTATTTAACACTGATATTATGCTTATTTCATTATTAGTTTGAATACATAGTTCAGCTTGAAACCATCTGTCGTTATTTTCATAATTCCATTCTTAGGATTTGTAGATGTCTCTGCCATTATACATGGGACGTCTCCTTTTGACTCATTTTTAAGTTGCTCCTTTGTTGGGTGCAAAATGGGGACCCAGTGCACATCTTTTTTCTTGCCACTTGTTTCGCTTTTCGACGTTTAACCATTGCTCATCTATTAGCGTGCCGCCCGGTAACGTGGTCTGCCCATTCTTCCGCGTACAATTAAACACTTAGAAAACTGGAGCGCTTTTCCACTCCTGAGTGTATACAACGCATTTTTGACAACTGTATCATTTTTTATGACGCATCGGTACATAAAAAGCCAATGCATGAGTGACTCACAGCACATAGTAATGCACAATTCATTGCTTTAAATGCAATGGCGTCAATGCATGGCTTCAAACCAATGGTCTGGGTGCAATGTGTTGCTCAAATGGATCAACGTGTGGGTTCTGGCCCCCACAACCGGTCTCTTGTCCCTGATACACTCTAGTTCATTATGAAATGCACGTAATCACACCTAGGGCTCACTTTCCTTGCTCCTCTTTTCTTACCTGACAGTCTTGATATCTTTGGATGTGTTTAATTTCATTGGTAAAAGTGTACCTATGTGTGAGTTTTTGCCTTCATCATGCTGATATATTGAGTGACAATATATTTATGTGAAAAACAGATATATATATATTGTGATGTGTAAAGACATTCTAAACCTTTTTTGGTGGTACAATTTGTATTAGGCTTGGGTGAAAGGTAGCTGCGGAGTAGGCATCTTTTTGTCAAATGTATTGCATTGATTAACTGGATAGATATGGTAGGCATGATGTTAGATTAATATGACACCTGTGATTGTTGGGCAGACATCATTAGCGCACTAAAATAGCCACCTTCCACCATGAAAGGCCTTGGGTTGTACATACACATCTGCTATCTGGATTTTGAGTCCAGAAAAATATGTGTGACACATGCACAATGCACCTTGGTAAATGTGTTTGCAAAATCCGTTTGCCTATAGTTTGAGTATCACGAGTTCAACTTGAGTAGGCCAGACAAGTGTGATGAATCCCAAGTGCCACTATATATAGAAATTCACTGCATTGCATTTTTCTGCTACAGAAAGTGGTTCCTTGAGCTTTGCATGTGTGTTGCCATCCTCACCATATGATGATATGTGCATTTACTGACAGATAACACTAGGCAAACCTGAAATGTGTCAGTGAGTTCTACTTTCACGGGAATTATATTACATGTAGTTAGTACTTGACATCTTATATTTACTTCGATTTTATTTGTGTCCTGTGTACAGCAGCACACATTGATGAGCACTAGGGCTCACAGCTTTTTTTTGGTTATTAGTAAAATGCACCATCAGGGTGATATCCATTCCTGCATGTAACAGTTGCACCCTTTCCTCATGGGGCAAGTGTGCCTGCATTGGGCCTAGGTAGCCAATCCAGCACCAGCACAGGGCAAGAGGCAATATTTTAAAGTGTTAGATAGTATACTAATCTTGCTATGTGTTTGAAAACATTCCTGTGACATAGGGTGACTATCTGTACTGCACTGTGTGCCCATGCCCATTATGTGCCCCACAGTTTCCACACACAGAACATCATATAAACTGTACTGGGATCCACATATATAAGACTGCAACAAACATCATGAAGTGCTTTACATAAACTCAGTCATTGCACAGTGTTTAGTGCTACACTCACTTTGCACTGTGGCAGAGGATCTATAGCTGAACACACCGTAGCAGCACACACAATCTCTGCATGTGTAGACAGTTACACATTGCAGGCTTTCTGTTGTGTATGTCTGGCACAAGCACACGTGTTCTGCACATGGTGTTATCATGCACATACAAATATCAGAAAACATGATGTAGTTCTAGAGAGAGTATGTCACACATCAACAGACTTTATGAATTGGTGAGTGAGCCATCGGTCACCACTGCAGGGAAACATGGCTAAATAGTCCATTGTACTTGTGATGTTCAATTATCAAGAGGCTGCCATTCCCACATGATCTGTGTCTTACTCCTGTAAACATTAGTAACTCTACAATGATTCTGAGAGTAGGCCTTTGTGTCTGCCTCCTGTTCCAAGGATACTGCATTCCCTGACTCAGGCATACAGTTCACCTTTGAGTGGATAGTATATTTGTGATCCATTCAACTATGCCCTTGTACACTCAAGTCAGAGGCACACAACTGTTGCCATGCTAAGGTAAGTTCATATCAAAATCACTCCATCTGACCATGTACAATGAGTTGTGTGTATGCACATGCGTTTTTGACTGGCTATTGATACAAGTGAAATCACACTGTTGACATCTCTGTATCCTTAAGTTGTTCAGATGTTTGCATATAACCTACCCAATTTCATACTGCTCTGGCGATTTACATACCGTACAATGTCATCATATTATGCTGTATTTTTACAGGCCTTTGATCCTCATTGCATTGCTGAGCAATTCATGGCAAATGTGTCTTTTATGTACTGTTTCATGATGTAGTATATGACATTGTAGCCAATAAATAATTCACATGTGCTTTGTTTTGTAGTAAGCTACACATGCTGTATGCATTCTTTCCAATGACTGCTTTTACATGTTTGCATGGCAGTAGACCTTTGCCCATGACAACTGTCACTCATGATCTCTGATGGTTCTGCTATGACATGAGTACCAGCAAAACACCTTAATTCTGCATGGGAACACATTGGTGAGAGACACTGTAATGTGAGGCTATTTTCAGGTATGGTAGTTTGCGGTTTGTGTTGCTAACTTCACTAAGTACCATCTTTTGTTCCCTTTGCCGTTGCATGACACAGCAATACTGCTAGCTGTGCAGTTTTTCTCTGCCCTAGTGCAAGGTAGAGTAGTGCTCAATTTGTATCTCGAAATGTGGCTTGACTGGCCTGTCCCCTTCCTGCAGTACACAGCTTCACATTTTGAGGCTGCTCTAGTTGACAAGATGTGGGTGAGTGATGTTTACTGAGACTGTGACATACAAGCCAACACAAATTATGGATGCAAGCTTTTATTTCCATATTGAACCTTCGTATTATATTTTGGCATTCTGTCTATCAAAGTATATGTAAATCAAGAGAAGACATTTTGCACAATGTGGGTGTTTCACCTATTCCATGCCACTGTACTTTGGATCTCTCCTCCATCCTCATACTCAATTGGGTCCTGCTCATCGTTGTCCATATCCCATGGGATATTTTTCCAGACACAGATGTTATGGAGAATGGCACATACTAGTATGATCTTGCAAACCATAGAAGGTGAGTATAGCAATCTCCCAACTGACATGTCCAAGCAGCTGTATTGGGACTGCAGCACACCAAAGGTTCCCTCCACAATGTTGCTGGTCTTGGTCAGTGCCTGATTGTAGTGTTGGTATGCCTCAGGCAGGGAATCACTCGTACACATTTCTGACAGTATTTCACATTATGTGCTGCTTATACAGTTGGGCATAGATTTACACATATCTCTTTCATTTCTCTGTTTAATGAGAAATGATGAGCATGGCCTGATACATTGTACAGTTCAACATCCTAATTTTCATGTTTATACAGTAGCTTACTGTGATGGCTATTTTGAGATATTCCTGTTCACACTGTTATGTGCACTGTTGATTTGTCAAATTCCAAAGTTTACTTTGTGTGGGCTACATGGCATGCCTCATAAAACATGGGAATTGCAGGGTGACACCCCCACATCGCCCATGGAACACTTCCCATGCACAAAGTGATGCTACACTGCATTTTGGCCAGCGTTGCATTTCTCGGTGGCTTTACATTATTCAGGCGCACATAAAGTGGCTTTTTATGTCATAACTTGTGTAACTTTGGGGTTTGCATCACACGTGTACCATGATGCATAGTGCATGTATGAGGCACACCCTTCATACATACATATGGCGTACTCTGTTAGTTGTGGACATCTCACTCTACCTGTGCCCGGGTTGTGTTTCTGGTCGTGCTCCTGGACCCACGCTCA
This sequence comes from Triturus cristatus, assembly GCF_964204655.1. Classification (NCBI taxonomy): domain Eukaryota; kingdom Metazoa; phylum Chordata; class Amphibia; order Caudata; family Salamandridae; genus Triturus; species Triturus cristatus. The sequence continues at coordinate 1,204,156,215 of NC_140591.1, read as the reverse complement.
TACCTGCAACCTCCTGCGTCTCCCTGCCGCCGCCGCAGTCTCATCCCTTGCGGTCGCAGTGTGCAGCGGGACCACAGTCCCCAAGAACCCTTGCGGGGGTAGCCCGCCAACGTCATCGGCATTGCGCACAGAGGCGCATAAATTAACTGCTAACCCCGGCAGAGCGGCGTACTCTGTTAAGTGTGGACATCTCACTCTACCTGTGCCCTGGTTGTGTTTCTGGTCGTGCTCCTGGACCCACGCTCATACCTGCAACCTCCAGCGTCTCCCTGCCGCCGCCGCAGTCTCATCCCTTGCGGTCGCAGTGTGCAGCGGGACCACAGTCCCCAAGAACCCTTGCGGGGGAAGCCCGCCAACGTCATCGGCATTGCGCACAGAGGCGCATAAATTAACTGCTAGCCCCGGCAGAGCGGGCGTACTCTGTTAGTTGTGGACATCTCACTCTACCTGTGTCCTGGTTGTGTTTCTGGTCGTGCTCCTGGACCCACGCTCATACCTGCAACCTCCAGCGTCTCCCTGCCGCCGCCGCAGTCTCATCCCTTGCGGTCACAGTGTGCAGCGGGACCACATTCCCCAAGAACCCTTGCGGGGGAAGCCCGCCAACGTCATCGGCATTGCGCACAGAGGCGCATAAATTAACTGCTAGCCCCGGCAGAGCGGGCGTACTCTGTTAGTTGTGGACATCTCACTCTACCTGTGCCCTGGTTGTGTTTCTGGTCGTGCTCCTGGACCCACGCTCATACCTGCAACCTCCAGCATCTCCCTGCCGCCGCCGCAGTCTCATCCCTTGCGGTCGCAGTGTGCAGCGGGACCACAGTCCCCAAGAACCCTTGCGGGGGAAGCCCGCCAACGTCATCGGCATTGCGCACAGAGGCGCATAAATTAACTGCTAGCCCCTGCGACGCGGGATCGCGCGCGGGTCGGCGCCGGGCGAAGCCCGGGCAAAGGGCGGGCCGTCTGAGGCCGTCCGAGGTCGCACAAGGTCGGGTTGGGCCACTCTCCTTGCATCCAGCTACGCCCCATTAGATAAGTAGACATTATCATTACCATTAATCCCTTGTGTTTGGGGGACTGTGCTGAGTGTGTTGGAATTCGATCTGGACTGAGCTCCCATTTGTAATGTCAACTCGCTCCGGTAAAAGTTTGAGGGGGGGAGGTGGGGGAGGGGAGGGAGACGGGGGGAGTATGATTGGCACCATGGATCATTTTATTACCCGCGTGGCCAATGTAATCGATAAGGAAATTGGCATGGCTGAGCGCCGATTGTCGCGAGGGCCCCTTGGTACTCGACGTTCATCGTTGGGACCGATAGCTTTGGTGCCTTCACCTGAACGTAGCCAGGAGCCCCCTTCCCTTGTCCCCTTTCCCCTGGACCATCCCCGGGTGGAAGCCCTGAGAGCCAATATAGATGATCTTGAAGTGCTGACAGAATCTGTACTTCAAGCGGAATATAATATGGCCACAGATTTAGTGATTAATGAGGCGGACACCATGCTTTCGCCCTTGGCCAGTTCCCCTAACCATGCAAAAACAACTGTTGTTCCAGCCCTAGTGGTACAAGCGGAAATTAACCCTGTCCCTATTAAAAGGAAAAGGTTGCTCACCCCGCAGAAAGGTAATCTGCCTAAAGATTACAAGAGGCCCAGGCAGGCTGGTGCCAGGTTGGCTGGCCCTCACAAGAAAGTGGGGCGAGATTCTTGCCCGCCGCAGGGAGACATTGAGGAGGGCATATCAGGAGGGACAGCGAATACTGGTTGTGGAGTACCGCTTGGAGGCCTTTTAACACAACCACTCCTGGACCCCCTACTCGTAACACATTTAGAGAAAATGATGAAATCTTTACTTCTCCCGGTGTTAGACAAAATTGGGGGGCTCTTACAGCGGGTGGACAAAATGGAGCAGGTAACCCTGGATAATTTTTTCTCGCTAAAATCATTAATTAAATTACAGTTGAGAAATAGGGAGGATGGCCAAGGGAGAGGGGATGACAGTAGGGAGTCATATATAGTGCCTCAAAGTCCAGCCTTTACAACAGGCACCCCAACAGTTGTACTGGAGGTGCCTGTTTGTGCCCCACAGCCTACCCCTACAACTGCAGGGTCGGGAAGGAAGCCTGGTCCGTTAGCAACTAAATCTGCAGATAAAACCAAGCCCACTAAAATAACCAACATTAAGTTAAGTAAAAAGAAGATCTGTCCCATAACTTCTGGTATTGCTTCCAAAGATAATCCCATTACCCCTGCCTTTAAGCCTGCGGCTTCAAGCCTATCCATGATTCCAAACCCTGAAGCATCCAAGCCTGTAAAGGCCCACACTCATCCGACAGGCGAGGGATTAAGAGAGGGAAGGGTGAATAATGTCAATCTCTCCCCTGCCTGCCAGCCTTACGTAGCTGTCTTGACCGGGGTGCCTGTGCTTAGCCCGGGCAAGCGGGAGACCTTCGAGGATTTGTACAATAAGACTCTTTTTTGGCTCAAAGAAAATAGGCCTTTGCCTAAACCTTTGGAGGGATCATACACGTTAGGAGAGTTGGTTGGATTGGTTCTAAACAAAAAACCATAAATGGGGATTGTATTATTGTAAATTTTGACGACCCAAGGGTGGCTAGTTATGTATGCAGTGGACCCCAGAGGATGTATAGCCCACTCGCCTGTGGGGGTCAAATTGATATACATGACCTTAGTTATTTCAATTCCCCTAACTTGCCTGGGAAGACAGTTGGTTTTTATGGGTGGGAGGAGAGGGGCGGCAGTCAGTTCTGTGGACCCCTCCTCCACCCTAGCTTTTCTGATAAGCCTCCATACCAGCCACGAGATTGGCTTTTGCAACATTATTGACATCCTACTTGCCCAATATGGGAAACACACATTGAGGTAATAGAGGAGCTATCAAGCATTAGCCAAGCAACTGGTGTGGAATTGGTGAGGTCTCCCACTTGTACTCCATCTAATATAAATCCCCCTAGGGAGCAATTGCAATCGCCTTTGCCATGTTCTAAACCACTTGCCCCGTCCTTCCAAATTAAGGCTGCTTTGAAGGAGGTCATTACATCTAAAGAGACCATGTCGTTGCCGACTATTGAGGCAATTGCAACTACTGCTAGCGCCCCCCTCGTTAGTAATTTGGAGCTGGGGCGGGAGGAGGGAGGCAGTGTCCCATTGAAGGTTGTTAGATGGAATATAGCAGGACTCGGACGGAATTTAGGTATGCCAGATTGGAATGCCATGATTGAATCATATGGGATTTGTCTGTTCCAGGAGACTTGGTCCCTGGAACCTCAACACAAGATGGGCTATACCACCTATTCTGTCCCCGCCATATGCCCAAAGGGAGGGAAAGGCCGTCCTTCGGGAGGGCTGACAATCTGGGTGAATATTTCCCTGCGATATTCTATTAAATTTATTACTACGAAGTCTCCTGATCTCCAAAGGCTAACAGTCAGAGGCCCATGTGGAGGGAAAGTACTCGAAATTTTGAACATTTACGTCAGAGGAGCACGGGGGGGTTCATCTACGTTATCCTCAACTGGCCTTGATGAGGAACTCAGAAATATCAAATCTGATGCCTTTATCTTGTTAGCGGGGGATTTTAATTGTACGTATAAACCCCTTGCCCTGGACGACGTGTTGGGTAATAGAGAAGATCATAATAGGAGAGGCATCCCAACATTGCAAATTCCACCAATCAGGAGATGGAATCAAGGTGTTATTGATTTCAATGCACTCTGTATGGAGTATGATCTTAGAGCCACTAATGGTAGATCCAATTCAGACCAAATGGGGGCCCACACGTTCAACAGAGTAGGGCATTCCTCATGGATTGACTACATTCTGCTGAACTACTGTTTATGGCCCTACTTGTTGGATATGGTGGTCTTGCCGTCTACTGATAGCGATCACAATCCATTGTCTCTATCCCTTTGCCCCCCTTGGTTGGGCCACTCCCCACCTCGATTCCCTCACATGTGGAGAGCTACATATGAAGTATGCCCTTCAAATTGTGGTAGGCGCCTAAAATGGAACAACTTTGCTGCCAGGGAGTGCAAGATTCAGGAGGTAAACTTAATAATGTCAAATGTTCCTCAACGTCTAGATTCTCCCCTTCCTAGTGCACAGGAGATCTCAATATTGTTTGACCAAACTACGCATGCACTAGGTGATTTATTTTTAGTCCACACTGTGGGAAAGAGACCTAATACAAGAGGCGCCACAAAGGGCAACGTCGGGTGGTTCACTCCTGTCTGCCGAGAGGCTAAAAGGGAACTAATCAAGGCGGTTAAACCTAAGAACAGATCCTTGATTAGTGCTGCGAGGGGCAACCAAAGGAGAATTATAAAGGAGGCTAAAATAGCATGGGAGGATCAGTTTTGGCACGATTTAAAGGCCGCTAGCATAAGGAAGGACTCCAAGGGTTTCTGAGATCTACTAAGAGCAAGGGATAAGCCCGCGGACTCATTAATAACATGCAATATATGAGGAGGAGCCTAGCGCGCAACCAAGATGGCCACGTAGGTGCGAGGCTCCCGAGGACCTCCGCAACCTCCTACGACTATCCTGAATTTATCCTGTCTCGGATGAGGGGACTGTGTTGGTGAGCCTGAGCTGAGGTGGCACCCGTTTCCCGTTGTCAAATCGGACCTCGGACACCGGAGTGAGCACCGATTGAAGTCTGCGGCCTTCTCCTCGCCAGACCCCGGATTTGCGCTGAGGGGTGACCCAGTGACAAAGTGAACAACAGCGGCGGGCCGGGCCTGGCGAGTCGCGTACCCCGCACTTTCGCTTTCGCACCCCCTTGCCGTCTCTGCAGGGTTGGGTCGCGGGGCTCTTTGTGTTGGTGTGGCCTCGCTGGGAGACTCGGCCTGCCCGCCGGCTGTTACCCACCCCGCCGATCTGGGGTGGCCCCCCCCGGAGCTTGTGGCCCTGATTGCCTGCCCTTCACGACGTGGCTGGTGCAACCGGGGGACTGGTGGCCATGGCCACGAAACAAGATGGAGACCGGGCAAAGACCAAGTCGACCCGGCGTGGTACCACCCATCAGGCCAACAGTATGGACCGCTATACCCTCCAGAAGGGATCTCCCGGCGGACCGCACAAGTCCCCTGAGGGCCCTCCTGATGCCCCGGACCAGCCCACGGATCTGACTCTGCGGGATGTCATGGGCGCCATTGCCGAGATGAAGGCCTCGGTGGGCCAGCGGTTCGACACACTGGCACAGAAGATCGACTCGGTCCTCGTGGATGTTGGCCTGGTGAGGGCCGATCTTTCCAAGACCAACGACCGAGTTGATTCTTTGGCCCACACCGCATCGGGCCTTACTACTGAGGTGGCGGCACTACAAACAGAGGTGCGCCGGCTCAGTCAGGCGAGCGGGCTTATGGATCGGCGCCTGGAGGACTCCGAGAGTCGGGCCCGGAGGAACAACATCCGCATCATCGGGGTGCCCGAGGGACGGGAGGAAGCGGCGGCGGACCTATTTGTGGAAGACCTGATCGCTACCCATCTCCAGCCACGGGGGCTGAGTAAATTCTTCACGGTGGAGCGGGTCCACAGGGTTCCCGGGGGAAGGCCGAAGGTCGGAGCCCCTCCGCAACCTCTCATTGCCCGGATTTTCAACTTTCGGGACAGAGACGCTATCCTGCAAGCCTCCAGACTGCATGGGCCGGTTAAGCTTGACAATATGGAGGTGAACTTTTACCCTGATTTCACCCCAGCGGTCCAGAAGCAGAGACTGAGCTTCCTAGGCGTCAAGCGCCGTCTTCGGGACCTGAACCTTAAATACGCTATGCTCTTCCCAGCCAAGCTGCGAGTGGAGGTACAGGGTCGCACGCACTTTTTTGATCGTCCCGAAGCGGCCGGAGACTGGCTGGACACTCTGTCTAGGGATCGTGATCGAGGGGGCGGGGGGGGGCAGCGGGGGGAGACGGCACACTGGATCGGGACTGAGGGGGTAATATTGGGCTTCACTCTGGACAAAAATGATGCCACTTTCGATTAAGCGTCTGTCTGTATAATTTCCCCTCCTATGGAGGTTGTGTGGGGTCTACTGGGGGTTCTCCTTCCTCCTCTAGTGGGTTTAGCTAGTTTTATTATATATATGGGGCGACAGGCACACTGCACGTTGGGGGGGCTGTTCGGGCTCATGCAGGGGTGCAGGGAGGGGGGAGTTTTGTTGGGGCGGGTGGGCAGGGATGGGGGGGTGTTGTTCGTTTTTACCACAAGGCAAAAGTATCATTGTGTTAGCGCTATAGTGCTCTCGGGGGGACAAATGGTGGCTTCTGTCTATGATGGGGGGTAGGGAACTAACTCTGTTGTCCTGGAACATGAATGGACTGGGGGACAGGATTAAACGTGGTGTGGTCCTGCAGTTCTTGAAGCGAATCTCGCCCGATGTAGTTTTTCTGCAGGAGACACACCTCATTGGCAACTCCTTCTGCGCCATGAATCGGCGTGGCTATCGCCTAGTGGCCCATTCGGGCTTCACGTCTGGCTCAAGGGGTGTGGGCATCATGGTTAAGAACTCGCTCCCGTTGGAGATTGATGAGGTGCTCCATGACGACAGGGGACGTTACACGGTCTTGGTGGGAAGGATGGAGGGCAAAGTGGTCGTTTTTGTGTCAGTATACGTCCCGCCGGGGCTGCAGTCGACTACCTTTGCGGACCTGGGGCGCCTCCTCCTTGGCCTTCCGGGGGAGATTCTGGTGGTGGGGGGGATTTCAATGCGGTGGTTTCCGGGACTGTGGATCGTCACCCCCCTAGGGACCTCCCCCGGGCCCAAGCGTGGCTATCTGGCCTATTGGACACTTTGGGATTGGTGGATTGCTGGCGTTTAAAACATCCCACGCAGCTACAGTATACCTTCCATTCGGGGGCCCATGGTAGTCTCTCACGACTAGATTATGTCCTGGTCCCGGCGGCCTATGTTGGGAGGGTGGGAGAGGTGCGCCATTTGGCACGGGGTATCTCGGACCATTCCCTGCTCCTGTTACACCTGGATCTTTTTCCGAGGGGTGAGGGTAGGGTGGTCCCGATCAATCCCTGGTACCTGCGTGACCCCACCATTCGCGCTGAATTGATTAAATCCCTCCAGCGCTATTTTGACGAGAATGTGGGGTCCGTGCCTTCGGCTGTCTCACTGTGGGAGGCATTCAAGACAGTACTACGAGGAGAGGCCCTGTCCCTTATTTCCCACACCCGGAGGCGCGAGCGGGAGGAGGTGACCCGGGTGGAAGCTGAGATAGCCGAGTTGGAGGGTAATCTAGAATGTGGGGTGACGGATGCCGTATTACATGTTCTCCAACTCAAGCAAGCGGCCTATAGGGCCCTCGTCATGGAGGCGGCCAGGGGCCTCAGTAGAGAGCAACAGGGGAGACTGTATGATGTGGGTGATAAGGCTGGTAAATTGATTGCGTGGCTGGACAAAAAGGAGAGAGCGAGTCGTGTAGTCCCGCTGATTGAGAAAACGGACGGTGTGTGTGTTACTGAGCCGGAAGAAATTGTCTCCTGCTTCGCGGATTATTTCCGTGGGGTGTATTCCCCGGTGTCTTCCCGCTCTGAAGAGGATTCCCGTGCCCTGCTCAGGGATATCGCGCTGCCCTCCCTTTCGGAGGAGGACAGAGTGTCGTTGGACGCCGCTCCAACCTCCGACGAAATCGTCCTCGCCATACGTTCGGTCGCTTCCGGCAAGGCCATGGGTCCCAATGGTCTCCCCATCGAGTTGTACAAGTTGCGACCGGATACGCTGGCACCACATCTCCGATCGATGTTCCTGGAGGCTCACTCGGTGGGCTCCCTCCCGCTGGACCAGCGTCTGGCTACAATCGTGGTTATCCACAAGGAGGGGAGAACTCGGGACCGGGTAACATCCTATCGGCCCATTTTGCTACTGAACGCGGAGCCCAAAATTCTCGCCAAGGTCCTGGCCAATCGGCTGGTCGGCGTGGTGGGCGACCTGGTTCACCAGGATCAGTCCGGCTTTATTCCCCATCGTAACACGGCCCTTAACTTGCGGCGTTTGCATGGGGTGCTCGCACGTGTTCAGTACATACGGGAGCCGGCCATTTTGGTGTCCTTGGACGCCACCATGGCGTTTGACACGCTTGAATGGCCATACATCTGGGCGATGCTTGCGAAGTTTGGCTTTGGCGCAGGGTTCATCAGTTGGGTCAAATTGCTGTATTCGGGCCCATTGGCGCAGGTGGTGGTGAACGGTAGAGTATCGGCTCCGTTCGAGCTGGGCCGGGGCACACGGCAGGGCTGCCCCTTATCACCGCTCCTTTTTGCGCTTGCCTTGGAGCCCCTGGCGGAGTGGCTGCGGTGGCATCCTTCCATCCGTGGTCTCCGTTGGACCCCCGAGTATGAGGACCACGTATCCCTATACGCTGATGACATCCTCTTGTACCTAGCTTCCCCAGGTAAATCACTGATAGTACTGGTTGATGTTTTGCATTCATTTGGTCGTAACTCCGGCCTTGTCATCAACTGGGCTAAATCGTGTGTGTATGTTCTCTCTGGGGAGGCTCCTATTCTCCCGCGGGGCTGTCCGATCCAGATCGCCCCGCAGGGATTTCGGTACCTGGGTGTCTTCATTACTCTGGACCCGGAGGCACGGTATGATCGGAACTTGCTTCCCCCCCTCCAGCGCCTGAAGGAAGATGTCACGCGCTGGCGGCGCTTGCCGCTTTCGCCGCTCGGCCGGGCGGCATTGTTTAAGATGATGTCTCTGCCGCATTTCCTGTACGCTTTGCAGAATACTATGGACCTCGTCCCAGCGCGCTACTTCCGCGAGGTGGAGAGTTTGCAGCGCCGCCTGTTCTGGGACGGGAGGCCGCGTATCGCCCTGGCGAAGCTGACGCTCCCATGGTATGACGGAGGGATTGCCCTCCCGGATATCAAACGGTACTATTGGGCCTCCCAGCTGGCTGCGATTAATCACGGCCTGTACGGGCCCGCCTTAAACCCGGCATTCGAAATGGATAAGATGCTACTCCCGGGTGGGGACTATAATCGAGCGCTCTACTCCAGCGCGCCCGACGCTCGGCTGACCGGCCCCACGCGTGTCATGGTGCGAGTGTGGCACGCGGCTAATGTGGCGATGGGGTGGAAGGACCGTCTGACCCGGGCATCACCACTATACGCGTCCGAGCAGTTGGGCTCCCTGTGGACCTCGAAGGGCTTCGAGAAGTGGGACATGATAGGCATCAGCAAAGTGGGGGTTCTCTGGACGAGGGGAGGATTTAAAACGTTCGGGATGCTGCAGACGGAATTCCAGTTGCATGACAGGGAGTACTTTCGGTATTTGCAGATCCGTCATGCACTGGGCTCCGTCTTCCCGGACGTTGCATCCATCCCGGAGTATTCCCCCCTGGAGGGTAGAGTGCTGGATGGACACGTTCCGGACAGCACGATCTCACTGATCTACAAAAAACTGATCAATGACCGCTCTGGATTGCTGACTGCCCTTCGTGAGGCTTGGGTTGCCGATGGACTGGAGCTGGACGACGAGGACTGGACCTCTGCGGTGGCCTCCCCGAAAGAGGTGGCCATACCGGCCCGCCTTCGCTTCGTCCAGCTCAAGATACTCCACAGAGTCTACATGACGGGGCCAAGGCTCCTGCGTATGGGCTATGCTGTGGACGGGTTGTGTAAGCGTGGGTGTGGCGCTTTGGGGACCTTTCTGCATATATTGTGGGAATGCCCGGAGGTGGAGCGATTCTGGCGTGGTGTGCATGAGGTCCTGCGTGTGGTTACGCATGTGGTGCTGCTACCCGAAGCGAGGAGATGCCTGTTGAATGTGTGGGAACCTACCGACTACTCGGCGCCACAGACGTGGTGGGTGACTCTGGGATATATGGTGGCCAAGCGCGATATTGCTCAACTGTGGGGATCCCAGAGGTCCCCGACTGTCTCGGCCTGGAAGGAAAATATGGACTGGTGTATGTTTCGGGAAAAGGTGGTGTATGTGGCGAGAGGTAAGCCTGGGACATGGGTGAAAGTGTGGGGCCCCTGGAACGCCTACCGCGGGGGAATCTGTGCTCCGCCGTTATTGCCCGATCCGTCGCCTGCCCCATCCCCTTAGCCGACCCATCTTCCTTGTTCCGGGCATTGAGTTTACCCAGCCCTAGTCCTGATCTCTTCCCCTTCTTGATACTCCTATGGACTGGTAGGGTCCCCCTCTCAGGGGAGCACATGCTGCTATTTCTGATTGTGGATTGCCTTGTGGGTTTGTTTTTCTGGTTGTTCTTTCAGTTTAAAATGAAACCGTACAGTGGGGTCCGGATGGTGTGGCTATCAACGCTGCTAACTCCTGTGCATCTTCCTCAGCCGCAACACACGCTCTACAATGTGTATCATATGCTCCTTTTGTCTGCTAGCGGCCGGCCGGAAGGTTGTAGGCCCATCTTTGTATATTTTTTGAGTTTTGTAATAAACGGTTTAAAAAAAAATAAATAAATAACATGCAATATACCAGAGGACGCGTGGTTTGACCATTTCTCCCAGCTCTATACTGTGGTTCTGAGTGCGGAGACATGTTTGACTGAATGTTATTCTGTAGTACCCTGTGAACTCACTGAGGAGCATTTGTTCACTGTCAAGGAAGTGGTGGGGGCTATTACATGTCTTGTCCCCAATAAAGCTGCAGGCCCGGACGGCTTGCCAGGGGACTTGTTACGTATCAACCCAGTAGAGTGGGCGAAACTTATCGCTGCTCTACTGAATGCTAGCTTCAGTGGGGCAACTCTCCCAGGCTCATGGAAGGGCGCCGAAGTTGTTCCCATCTTTAAAAAAGGGAGTCGGTCCGACCCCGCCAATTATCGCCCCATAAGCCTTTTAGACTCCTCCCAGAAAGTGGCAGGCAAAGTGGTCTTAGGCAGGTTACTACAATGGATTGAGGAAAAAAGTATTCTTTCTGATTTTCAGGCCTGTTTTAGATCAGGTATGGGGACGATAGAGCAATCCTTTCGGCTTATGATGCTCTATTGGAAAGTGGTTGTACTGGGCAAGGGCAGTCTGTATCTCGCCTTTATAGATTTGCGGACTGCCTTTGACCTGGTCCCGCGCAACCAGCTTTGGGGTGTGCTGAATGACCTGGCCATTCCTCCATACCTTCTAAGTTTATTGGTAAAGTTGCATGCCGACAACTTTGCGCAGATCAGGTGGGGTAACCAGGGTCAAAAAACAAACCGAATACCTGTAAATAGAGGAGTACGCCAGGGGTGTGTTTTAGCCCCCACTCTGTTCTCTTTGTATGTAAATGGAGTGGTGGACTATCTATCGGAAGTTCCATCAGATGCACCATCCCTGGCCAGTAGAAGAATACCTACTCTCCTATTTGCAGATGATACCCTCCTGATCTCCAAAACCCCGGTAGGCCTGCAGAGCCTGCTATCTAGCTTCAAATCCTTTTGTGATGTAAGGGGCTAGTTATTAATACTGGGAAAACTAAGTATCTAGTTCTCAACCCTCCGAAAAAGACAATTAAACCGCCAACTTTAGATGCTGTTTCCCTAGAGAGGGTTACTGAGTTCGACTATCTTGGCATCCGCCTCTGTGATTCGATGAGTTGGGAATGTCATCTACACAAGATGTTGCTGACTCATAAAAGGGTATTGGGTGTCCTTCTTAAGGAACAATGTGCCTCAACCCTAAAACCCATTGCAACAATTCTTGACATTTACAGGGCAAGGGGTGTCAATGCAGTTTTATATGGGGCCGAACTCTGGGGGACACACAAGGTGGATCAGTTATCTCGCTCGGAAAGCAAGTTTCTGAAAGATTTAATGGGGCTTCCTTATAGCACCCCAACCCTCCCACTGCTATTAGACATGGGGTTAAGATCAATTAGTGACCAGGCTAGGCTCCGCCCTCTTCTTTTATGGGCAAGAATCTGGAGAGTCCCAGAGTTGTCTTGCTTTGCGGATGGCCTAACTGATGTGCTGGAGTCGCCGGGCTGGTCCAAGATTCATTGGTTGAGAGAAGTCAAGCGTCTTCTCCTCAACATGGGTCTTGGCAATGCCTGGGTTAATAGAACTGCCCCCCCAATATCTGTGCTAAAGAAATTATATTGGAATTGGGTAGCTGATAGCAGATCCAGTAATTCTAAATTGTGTAGGACCTCCTTGGACTTCCTATTAATAAAAGATATGCCCCTTTGTGAACCATATCTGGACATCGTCACAAAGCGCTGTGATAGGGCATTGTATTTTCAGTTTAGGATAGGCCTACTTCCTGTCGGGGAACTTACTTCTAGGTGGAAGCACTGGACTCAAACCACCCCTATGTGCCCATTTTGTGAGCACAGGATAGAGTCAATCCCGCACCTGTTTTTTGAATGTTCGGCCTATGCCCTTCCCCGCAGTAGATGGCTAAAACCACTATGCAGAGAACTTGGGACAAGGCATTTTAAGGAGGCCTTACGTGTTTTAAAAAATTATCCATGCCCACTTTATGCCTGTGGCATAGCCAAGTTCCTGGGTTGGGCCTGGCGCATTAGATCATCTAGGTGTCCCTATCTTATTTAATTTGTTCTTAAATGATTTTATCTAATTTATTGGGGTCATTTGTATAATGAATTGTATGTTAATGTACTGGCTCCTTTTATTGTCTTATTGTTCTGTGCCAAATGTACTGCTTTTTAAGATATTTTCTATATCGAAATAAAGCCTATGATGATGACATATGGTCCTGTCTCCGTCACCAGACACATAGATGGCAAGTATGTCATACATTTCTTACTGTTAGTAGGTATGTTATGAACTTTAGTGGTGCTTACCAACAAGTAGTTCATTCCCATATCGGCCATTCTGGAAGAGGCCCATGATGATAGAGTGCCTGAAGATGTAGGCATCATGAACACTCCCCCAAAATTTTGCCAGCAAATTTGTAAACATCCCTTAGTGGTCCACGATGGCCTTGAAGTTAATGGAACATGTGTGCTTCCAGTTTTTCTACAGATGTGATGTTGCTGCATGGGGAACCAGTTGCACCGGTGTACAATCAAATGCACCCAGCACATGTGGAAATCCAGCAATAGCATTGAAACCTTGCTTGGTGTCCAGCTGCTGCTGTTGTGTCTTGGGGAAGAGGAGATACTGGGGTGTGAGGTGGATGATGGCATCCAGGAAGGAGGGTAGAAAGGCAGAAAAAAATGGCCACAATATTCCTGCCACCCTGGCTGTTGTGATCTGGAATTAATCAGATGTAAGCTTGTGGAGGACAGCCACCAGCTTAACCTGCAGAGGGATGTTGGCGGCCCTGGCAGTTGGTGGCTGCAGCCTTGCTTCTATCTGGTTCAGCAGTTCTATTATGGCTTCTCTCCTGAGGCAGTCGTATGTGATGACCTCATCATTCCTCAGGTCAATGAGGGAAGTCTGCTGGTCAACAATGCACTCCCTTCTCCTGAGCTGCCTACTTGTTGGGGTGGTCTCTTCACAACTCCCAGCTGTAAAATTAGCATCCTTGAGTTTGCTAAACTGTTTTATGTGTCTTGTCTTCATGCACCGCAGCCACTTAATTATTTCCTAAGCCTGGGTTGCCGATGCGCCGGACGTTTGGCGCATTCGAGGCTCTGCACATCGCTTGCCGATGATGTGTCACACATTGTCAAAACCAAAAATATCACTCCGCAGATTTTAAGATGGATTGTACAGAGGAACACATACCATGAATATATTTGTCTCTGCGAGGCACAGCCGGTCGTAGCACATGTATTTTACACAGGGATACCAAAACTGACAAATTTGACCACATGTGTCTAATTTTATATATGGAGTGCTGCTTGCTCCACTGTTTCATAAAAATGAGTGACGCAATGGTGGCACAGGCTTCTCATAAATAAGCCCCTTGCTTCCTACTCATTGGAGAATATTTATTCACGCAAAACATTTGGGTCAGATTTTATGGGGAGTGTAAAATCAAAGTGGCATTAGGAATGCAAAAAAGCTATTTGTGTTTATAAAGCCAGAACTACAAGCATGAATAGATTTGTGACTTGGGCTCAACTGCAACCTTTTATATATTTAAGGGGCAGCAGTTCCTCCCTCTCATTTTGAATTGGCTACCACAAAAAGAAATGTATGTTACGATGTATGAACTTTGCATACTTTTCTTAGCAGTAAGAAAGGAAATCATTTGCTATTATTTAAAATCCTTCTCAATGGAAATGAATCCTTACATTAGCATTGAAGTGAACTAACAATGTGTATGGTTTTTACCAACCGGCTTGCTTTCTGAAGAGGAAGTAGTCCTCTCTAGTGGAAAAAAACATATGTATTGATGCAAAAGAAAACTCTATATCTGCCTTTGCTATCCTTTCCCAGTAGGTCAGCAAACAGGTGCCTCTTTCAGCTGACAGCAGTTTTTTGTTACTAAGGCAGCCGTTGCTATGAGGTTTTTAATGTTATAAAAATGATGGTAATTTGTTTCACTGTCTTATCTACAGTAACTTTGTTAGATTGCAAGATGTGACTATTTTCTTAATGTCTGCTCACTCCAATGCTTTCAGTTCACTGCAGATTCAACAGCCAAATATCATCTTCTCTTAATAGTGTCACCCTAAAATAAATTACTTATTCATAATTATCAAATGTTAAATGCTCTTTGTATGCATTGCAACTCACAATACTATGTCAGATTATATTTTACATACTATTTGTTCTATTTTCTTCTTTTGAGGGCTAATAGATTCATATCAAGGAACATATGGTATCCTTCAAGCAGTCTGCACTGGCAACAGATTTAAACCACTAAAGAATACTCTGGCTATTTTAAGCTTCACTTTGGTGTTATTGAATTTGCTCTTCATCCAAATGCTTATAATGTTGACCTTGTTGACCTCTATTCCCACTCTATTTTAAATTAGCCTGTCAAGAACACAAAGAGAGCTGTCTAAATATAAATATTCATTGTTAAGTTTTTGTAATTGGCGTTTACTTTCTAGAAAACTGAGCTACTGATAGGTAGTATCTATTTATTTATACAATGTGAATATGGTCTGCGCATGTTAGAGATATTATTGGGCCATGTGTCGCCCAATAACACATCCTATTTCCATTGTACTAATCTACACCTATTCACACATTTATACTGAAGTGCACAGGCCAGATTTCAGTTTATTACCGCAGTTCAGTTTAAGTAATATGAATAAAATTATTTTTACTGTTTCAGGGATTACAAGTAACAGCAAACTTTACACGTGGAAATAATTGCAATTGTTGCACTATTTCTTTGAATGTGATTTAGCCTTCATACACAGCTTCAACTCTTGCATTCTGCTTTTGGCTAAGTACATCTGCACATATACTTTTCATAGCATGTATATAAATACTATTTCCTAAAAAAACAAAGTTTAAATTAAAGGGATGTTATAGTTAGGTGAAAATATCAGTTAACACATACAGTTATATATAATTGTCAATAGGTTATATCTATTCTCCCTAAATATGTCTGAATTTGTTATAAAATGCAACTGGAAAAATGGAAAACAAGAACATTTTGGCTATGCAAGTTTTTAAATCTGTAAGTACATAAATACAATAAACTGAATTGAAGGGGCAAAACAGTCAGGCTCTTCAAGACAGTACACTCCACGATAAAGAACAAGAATACATTTATGTCCACTGGTGCATACTCAGTGAAATGAATATTGCTACTATCACATCAATTTGTGTAATCTCAAGGAACTTTTGTGCTTTAATGATTGGTATAAATTAGTGCTTGTATTTAATTTGGGCAAGGTTATCATCTTTAACAGATTACATTGAGAGACTTCTGCTAGTTTCACTTCAGAGTTGTAATAATGAGATTTGAAAAACATTGAAAATAAAGGTTTTCCAAATAAAATGTTTTTTAGATTTGGATCACATGAAAAAACATAGCCAAAGACACCAGGCCTGTCTTACAATTGGAAGTGTCAAGATGCTTCTATTCTTTGTGTCACTCATCCATCAACACAAGCGCTCAACATCCCTGCACTTATAATTGCACTGATACATCTACCTATTCACCTACTGACTCATTCTTGCATTAACCTAACCGCCCATCTACCACACCAAACAGAACCTCACTTATCAAAGAAGAGACACTTTCAGTTATCAGACAGACCTCTTGCTTTGCTTCTGGGTAGTTAAGCATGTGAGAGTGTCTTTGGTAGTGTGTGACTGCCAATCAATGAAGGGCATGAGGGTGCTGTTAGTTGTATGAGACTGCTAACCTTTGAGGGGTGTGGGAGTGATATCAATAGCTTATGCCTGCTATTCTGTGCGGTGTACGCAGTAGTGTGTGAATATTGATGAGTTCCACTCTGATGTATGTGAGAGTGCTGTTGATATTCGTAAGAAATTGGATTGTTGGTTGACTGGGGTGTTAGCCCTGGTCAGGCAGCAACCACAATCTTTGTCAGAGTGAGGCAATAGTCAACACTAAATTAACCAGTGCTCAACCCTCTGGTAGCTTGGCACAGAGCAGTCGGCTTTAATTCAGAGGCAATGTGTTAAGTATTTGTGCAACACTTCAAACCAAAATAAAGTGAAAACACCACACAAAAAGGATCCCACACGAAATTAGAAAGATAGAGACATTTTCAATAAATAACACAATACCAAAACAACAAAAGTTTGATCAGTAGAACAGGAGATGTGGAATTTTAAAGATATTAGTGAAAATGGCACTAAAAAGTATAAAGCGCCAACTGTGGATACCCTGTCGCACCAGACAAGGACAAAGTCACAAGTTCAGGCTGACCACGGTGGAGTGCATTTTGGCTACAGAAATCCAGTTAGGCCCACTCAACAAAGTACCTTAAATCCTGTTTCGTGGAGCATTGGGAGGATCCGTATCCCTCAGCTGAAGCGATCGGTTGGTTCTGAGATGCGTTGAGGCTGCTATACTAGGTACTTGAATGTTGCCAAGGATCCCACTGATGAGGGCTTGCGCCGCGAAGTCCATCTGTGAGCATGTGTCACGCAGTGAAGGAAAGGGTCGGATCTGAGAGCTACTAGGCTGAGATGCGAAGTCTCTGATCTTCATCAATACTGCCAACAATGAGGGATGCGTCAAACCGCAGCGGTTCCGAAGAACCCGCAGAGCTGACTCGGGTCTTTATGAAGATTCCAATACACGTAGCAGTAGCAATGCATCAGTTCTGCGCAAGGATGAGCCATGAAGCAGAGGAGATGCATTGTTTCCGCTGGATCAAGAGATGCTGGCAGAGCACCCTAAGCCCTCTTCCAAGGGTCCAGGACTGAGGTATAACCACTTTGGGGTCCTATATTCAAGAGATCCAAGTCCAGTCCTTCTCACCCAGGCAATATTGCAGCAGACAGCAGGTCAGGACAGCAGGGCAGAAGTCATTCAGTGCAGCAGGCCAGCAGAGGGGCAGTCTTTTCGACTGCACAGCAGTCCCTCTTCTTAGCAGACTATCCTCAGGTCCAGAAATATAGTGAAGAGTTGGTGACTGAGGTCCAATAGTTATACTCAGTTGTGCCTTTAAAGTGGGTAGAAGCTTCTAGATGCATGCATTTGAAGTGCACAGGTGCCCTGTCTTCCTGGCCCTGGCACCTGACTAACAACAGGGTGTATGTAGTCCTTTGAGTACACATCCTACCATTTGAATAAACTGCACCCTGCCCTCTGTGCGGTCAAGGGCCTAGCCTAGGGGTGACATATATATTAAAAAGTAAGGTTCTGGCCTGGCTAAAGGTCTATTTTGACAGGTTTGCAAAGGCAGTTCAAAACTGCACACACATAAGCTGTAATGGCAGGCCTAAGATATGTTCAAAGCACTACTTAAGTAGGTGGCTCAATCAGTGCTGCAGTCCCACTTCTAGCATATCATTTACAGGTCCTGAACACAGGTAGTGCCACTATACTAGGGACTTCCATGTAAATTAAATATGCCAATTAGGTCTAACAAATCTTGCCATATTTTAAGGAGAGAGAACAAGCACTTTAACACTGGTTAGGAATGGTAAAGTGCATAGAGACCTGAGCTAGCAAAAATGAGGTCAACAAAACAGGAGGTCTGAAGGCAAAAGGTTAGGGGGAAACCATGCAAAGGATGGTAAGTCTAATAATAGTGTAACACTGCCAGAAAGTCAGGAGTGTAAGGCTGATTCTGGTAGTACCATGCACAGGTGCTTCTTGTAGTGTGTAACTGGTGGTGAGGGTTATGAGAATGCTGTTGACATTCAATGTGTTTAGTTTGGATCACTGACAGAATATCGAGGAGAAGAATATCGAGCTGCCACAATATCGAGCTAAAAATATCGAGTGACAGAATATCGACTTCCTATCTACAAACAGGTAAGTACAAAAATATCAAATCCTAACTATCATTGTCAACAATATCATTTGCTAAAATAGCGACTTTTTAAAATGTCTTAAAAGTAATATAAAATTAATTGCATAATAAATATAATTAAGTAAAACATACTTGAAAATAATAACAAAACGTTAAAATTAATAAATAATAAATGTAATGTAAAAAATAAATAAACATGCATTTTTTATATTAACTTAATATTAAAAAATAAAATATATGTTTAATTATAAAATGTTAAAAACATAATTTAAAATATAATTATATATATATATATAAATAAACCTATAATACAAATATAAAAAGAAATTATATATAATAACTGAAAACATTAAAATAAATATTTTTTTAAAATAATATTTTACACTACATTGCATAGCGTAGGGGATAAAATAACTATTCCCACTCCAGCGAGTGGTACAGTAGAGAAAGTGTTGGATAGCGGGTGGGTAAAAATTACTATTCCCACTCCAGTGAGTAATTTTTAGATGGATGTAAATAGATGGTTTTATCTGACTGACCTCTTTTATAACATTTTTAATGATTGAGTTGTTTTAATGAAATAATGTTTCTTTATGAATTTGTATTGTATTGTTCCTATGTCTTTTTATGATATTTATTTATCGAAATAAAAGTACTTTGACTGACTGACACTCCAGTGAGTGCAACAGTAGGGAAAGTGTTGGATAGCGGGAGGGTAAGAATTACTATTCCCACTCCAGTGAGTGCAACAATAGGGAAAGTGTTGGATAGCGGGTGGGTGGGTAAAAATTATTATTCCCACTCCAGTGAGTGCAACAGTAAGGAAAGTGTTGGATAGCGGTGGGAATAATTTAATATTCCCACTCCACCAAGTGTAACAGTAGGGAAAGTGTTGGCTATCGTAGGGGAATAATTTAGTATACCCACTCCTGTAATATAATTAACATTAATTAACAAGTAATTATTTTTTCAAAATTAATTTACCTCCCACTATTTTCCCCTATAAATTTCACCTACAATATTGTAAAATATTAATAAATTAACAAAATGTATTAATTAACTAATAACAATTAACCATAAAATTAATAACCATCAAATCTAAATTAATTCACACAATTAACACTTTAAAATAACTTTTAATAAATATATAATACAAGTTAATGAAAATTACATTAAAATTAAATCACTTCCTACCCTACTCGACTATCAACCCACTCCTAAAAAAAGTAGACAATTCACATATTTACAAATCAATAATTAATAATTAATATCTAATTAAATACTAATTAATAAAAAAATACACAATTAACATACTTACCAATTAATTATTAGTTATTAATTGTTATTAATCGGTGTATAATTAATTAATAATAAATTAATTAACGTAATTAGCAATATAAATTATTAAATACTAACTAATTAATTTCAATTAGATTACTTCCCACCCTATTCCCCTGTAAACCCACAACCCGCTACAGAATTAAATTACGCAAAAACGAATTAACATATAACTAATTAATTCTAAATAATTCTTAAAAAATATTTTATAATTAAATTACTTCCCACCCTATTCCCCTATAAACCCACAACCCGCTACGGAATTAAATTACGCACAAATAAATTAACATAACATTCATCACTTAAAAAAAATTCAAACATACATTACAAAAATAATACATACTTTTAACACATAAACTAACACTTAAAACACTAAAAATAAACAGATATTTTTAACAACTATATTATGACTGTAGATATTACTAACTGCGATGTTATGAAAAACTATATTTCTTACCCGCATTTCGATATTCTGCACCACTATATTTTTGAAAGTCGATATTATGTCCACTCAATATTTAAAACTCTATATTTTGCCATGTCGATATTTAAAATTCGATATTTTGACTGTTCACCGTTTAGTTTTTCCACCATAAGGGTTTTAACCATGTCCCTCATGTTTTCATTCAGTTCATGCCTGAAGTGGCACTATGTAAATGTTAACTGTGGATTAGGCATATTTTTGAAACAGTGCTGTAGCAATCATTCCTAAACTGAGTCATATTTGTCTGCTTGTGAGCTTTGATCGTCTGCTTTCCAAATGAGATTGTCCAAATATTAATTGCATTTTAAAGTACCATACCGTCCACCTATTTACCTTCAGAGTTCATTGCAATGACTGATGGAGGCTGCACCCATTCACCAACCCTTCTACATGGATCTGTTACATTTACTGTGACCACCAAGCACCAGTTACACCAGTGAAGGAAGTCTTGGTCCCTTCCTCCCAAACCCTGTAGTGTTTAAGACATTGACCCTCTACTTCAGGACTCTGCTTCTGGCCTCACTTGAAGAGCTCTGCAACAGGACCTAGCAACTGATTTCCCTGACTGATTCTGGTCCCACCTACACCAGTGAAAATGACACTCCAGCGCCATATGAGCATGCACAAATAATGGGGAAGAGTGAAAACGTATCATTGCTCCCCCCATTCCTAACAGAGGAACAGAGATCCACCGGAGTAAATGCAAACAATGGTTGCAAAGGATTCATTTAGTTAATGCAATGTGATATTTCATGATACATGTTACTTGTTTTCCACATATGTATTGTGGAGAATGATGGATGACAGATCAAAAATGAAATCAGTTCAAATGTCTGGTATACATATCAGCAAGTGGAACAAACCAAGCGACCACAAATGTACTGGTTGAATAATTTAGTTAATATGTACATGACAGTCATGTTTACTGATTTGTGTTCAAGTGTTCATAGAGCTGATTGTGCAGCATGAAAGAGTGCTCCACTGAGAACTAAGGGGATGTACCAAAATATGCTGCAGGTTGATTCCAAGTCTGGGATGGGAGTAGAGAAGGTTGGGTCTTTAAGACTCCTTCATTGTTTCAACTGAAGGATTCAGTCCTGTCAGTTGCTGTCGACTGCTAGTCATGGAGGTATAAAAATATCTGGATGGAGAGTGTACATCTAATACTCAGATCATATGTATTATGGATAGGGTAGCAGAATGAATCCATGATATGACAGGTTCTGTTTCACTGTTTGCAATATTCTCCTTGATAAGAAAATAAACACTGATACTGAACCTACCTTCATGGTTGAGTCCTCCTTCCTACATGGGGGGAGGTCTTCGATGAGAATACCGTTTGCAGCTTGTCTCGTCCATTTGAATTTGGGCGTCGGCGACCTGGTCTGTTCCTAGTGAAGGACTACAGTGATTTCCATCTTGCTCCCCCATCACTTCTCAGCTGTGTCTTTTCAGTGGAATTGGTGGGTGTGATGCGGCCATGTTTACCCCATCGCTGGCCTTCTTGATGATCTGCTAGTCTCGGCTCTGCGATCGAAGCTGTCCGGCTGCGCTACGGTGCCATGACCTCTATCCCATCTGCGGCTTTTACACCGGACTTGAGTAAGATCTGCCTTTGTTACTGGACTGGTCCCGGATGCCTCCTCTAGTTAGTGCCGGTATACTGAACTTGAAAGGAATTTAATCTAACAACCATTTCTGCCCGATTCCCTAACCCCCGCCAATCTCTTCGGTTACTTGTACCAGTGTTTATCCCTTGCTCCGCTGCATATCTAATGTTTTTGTTGTTCATTGCAATTGGCATCTACGTATATGTAACCTGTGCAACTATCTATGGAAAGTGCTCTGATACCTCCGGGTTTAGCCAGCACTATATAAAACTCCAAATAAATAAATAAATGCCATTTCAGTGTTGATATATTTGCTAGGCCTGGGCGGTAAATTCCGTTCCGTTCGCGGAATTTGCGGAATTTGGGTAATTTCGCGTTCCGCGGAGAACGTGAAATTGCCCAAAAATCTGCGTTCCGCGACTTCGCGAAATTTTTTGCTTGTTCGCGTTCTCAATATGCGTGTTCGCGAGATATTTCACCCCGAGCACGCAAACAGCGATCGCGAACAGTAAAAAAGTATCGCGAACAAGCAATTCCGCGTGTTCGCGGAATTTCTGCGTGTTCGCGGAGATTTTTACCGTTTCGCGGAGATTTGCGTAACGCGATTACGCAAATTCCGCCCACCCCTAATATTTGCTAAACATGAATTGATTTCTTTATTGAATGCTTATTCAGCTTTCACCAAGGTGCAGAACAAGTATTGATTGTAGAATAATCGTGTTTAAGATTTCCTTCTTAAATATTTTCTGAATATATCCTATGAAACCAATGTTTTGTATTGCATGTGTTCTATAGTGAGTTTGATGGAAGGAGCTGTTTGCTTTCAGGTAGGATCACTGTCCTGCACATGTACTGAAAAGCAAACCAACTAAAAAGCAAACCAACATGACAGCACATAGACCCACCCACTGCTGTCATCACCCAGTGGGATTTAAGGGCAGCAGTTCAAACAAGCCAAGTCATATATATGAGGATGTGGATTACTATCTGGGATTGTAGCCCATCACAAGTAATCATGGCACTCTTCTTGTTAGCTTCAGTAAAGGTTTCAGTAATTTAAACCTGAGCTCAAACCCTGGTAGCTAAGGCACAGAGCAGACAAGCTAACTTAAGAAATTGTGTAAAGCTTTTTGAAGTACGAGAACAGTTAAAAAGTCAAAAACACAACACTATAAAAATGTTACTGCACTTTATAAAAATAAAGAATACTTAATGAAAAAATGGCACCAAAATGACAAACATCTAATAAATGGAACCACTAATATGATTTTTCTAAGTTTTAAATAAAACAGTGCCAAACTCTAACTGTGGGTTACTGGCCACACTGGACTGAGATGTGGGTAAAGTTGAAAGCCAAACATGGTGGAACGAGCGTTTGATACAGAGGCCAGGTTGTCCAAATTTTCACAAGGCCAGATATCCTTCAGTCAAACTTGCGGTAAAGGCATTGATTTCTGGCTGGAAAGCTCTGAATAAGAGAAATGAAAAATGTGAATCCAAGGAATGTCCTTCGCTGTCCAGATACTTTTGGTGCAATTGCTCGGTGAAGATTTCTACCTTCAGACTTAGTCACTTTGATAGATCTCAGATTCCTACAGTGCGGTAAGGCTGCAATCTATAGTTGAAGAGGGCTCCACAAGGCCGAATACCTTCCCTGCAAGGCTCCACATATTGTGTGCTGTGGAAAAGCTCCGAGAGGGAGCAACTGAATCTTTGGCCAAGAGGGAACTTACAGTTGAAAAGTTGGTCCTGGTCTTTTGCCAATTTTTCAGGTAAAAATGATTGAACAAGTTTTTAGGTTCCAGCTTTTAGTATTGAGCAGGAAGAGATCACTCTGACATTAGGAACCACAGGACCTTAGGGACACCACCTGCAGGTAAGGACTCACTCCAGTAGAAGTCGCCGGCAGAGTCCAGGGCATGTCCAGTTGGAACTGGTCAGCTGAGTTCTTCAGGAAAGTGGGCTCCTTGCCCTCTTTAGCTCCCCTGTTGCTTAACAGGAGGTCCGCCAACTGAGCCCTGCAATCCACCAAAAGTGTCTCAATCCTGGGTATAAATGGGAACAGGTACAGCACTTGGGGGTTCTCCTCGCAGGTGACTATAGCAAGTTCAGGGCTTTTTCTGTCTTCCACAGGTCCAGAGATGTTCTGAAGAGGGTACTGGAGGTTCCACATTTATTTCCAGTGCCGGCCTGTGAGGAGCGAAAAAGTCCTGACCACTGCCTAACCAATGGAGCCAAAGTTCCAAGAGGTGGCCCAACCACTTTTGTAACACTTTCTGTGTGTTCTACTGTAAACTGTCGCAGAGTGTTCCTCTCTCCCTAAAATCAATATTACAGAACCTTTCTTCCACTGTGTGGTCTCTTTGTGCCCACCCAGAGGTATGGCCATAATAATGGGTTACTGATCCCTTATGGTCACTTCTAGCCAGTTCTGATCACAGATCCCCTTCCTACTGAGTTTGGAGACAGACTATCTATGAGGACATAAGGAGGCAGGTTTAGGCATAAGCCACATTTGCCAGTAATGTGATAGGCTTCCTATGAAGCTCAGAAAGGTGCTACACACAGCACCCAGTCCATCCTGCCGAAGGAAAAATCAATCTCCCCGCACCCATGCCCTTTGTCCACTTTCCCCGAACAATACACATCTCGATACAGGAAAGCCATTAGGAGTCTGGTGACACGGAACACTGGC
The DNA here is from genome assembly GCF_964204655.1 of Triturus cristatus. Classification (NCBI taxonomy): domain Eukaryota; kingdom Metazoa; phylum Chordata; class Amphibia; order Caudata; family Salamandridae; genus Triturus; species Triturus cristatus. The sequence continues at coordinate 1,204,131,794 of NC_140591.1, read as the reverse complement.
AGAAAGGCATATTTGGCTTAAGTAGGAAAATTACAACTTTTAAAAGTGCCATTTTCAAAATAGTAATATCAAATTTGTCTTGGCCATTGACTTAGAATTAAAGTTACTATTAAAATGTGCCCTTGAATAATTTTTCTAGTTATTTCCAAACTGGCATGTAAACATAAGTACATGTGCTCTACATTTTAAATACCATGCACCCTGCCCTAAGGGCATGTAGGAGCTACTTTAGGGGTGACTTATAAATATAAAATATGGAAGACAGGCCTGGAATATGTTTATTTTGCCAAGTCAAGTTGGCAGTTTTAAAACTGCCGACCCAGGGTGCAGGAGCAGGCCGAGAAACAATTTTTATGTGGTTTCTTTAGTGGTGGCACAATATGTGCTGTAATCTACTGCTCCTCGGTGCACTTTTGTATCATATACTAGGGACCTATAAATAAGTTAAATATGCAAATCAGGCATATAGCCAACTCTGACTTGTTTTAAAGGTCAGTGTCTGTGCACTGGGACCTGGTTAGCAGGGCCTCAGTGCATGGAGTAAAAACAACAGCAGTGTCAGTCGACAAAATATGGGGGCGACCATATGAAAACAGACATTTTCCTACAGTGTCAAAACCATTAGGCTGTAGAAGGAAGGAACAAGCCACATCAGCTCAGCCGTTCTTTTACTGCTAGACACACGTCCACCAACTCACTCCATATGCCATCGCCTAATGAGGCTTGAAATCAGTGGCCTTCCTAAGAGTACGAAATCCACAGTGTTTCTTTGCATGGTGTGTCCATCCTGCTATCCCTCAATTGTTTCTTTTGCATATGTCGCCCTAAGTGGGAAGGGTATACCCAGACGTGGGTCCCGTGCTCACTACACATCTGGATTCAAGCTAGCCTGGCTGATGACGGGTGATGCCCTGAAATCTGTCCCAGGATGCTTGTTTCCCGTCAGGGAGGACCTGGCTTGGCAGTTCGGGCTGGACTGTTCCCACAAGGAACTGGGTCAAGACTGATTTGCATATGGCTGGGTCTAAATTGGGGAGGTGTGGTGAGCAAAAGAATGAAGGATTTAACCCAGATTCTTGTGACTGGGGCTTAATGATCGCATTGTCCAACATTCCATTCATCAATTGTTTCTTTTGCATATGTTGCTGTAAGTGGGAAGGGTGTACCCAGATGTGGGTCCCCTGCTCACTACACCACTGGATTCAAGATAGCCTGGCTGATGACGGGTGATGCCCTGAAACCGGTCCCAGGATCCTTGTTTACCGTCCAGGGAGGACCTGGCATGGCAGTTTGGGCTGGAATGTTCCCAAAAGGAAAGGATCAAGACTGATTTTCATATGGCTGGGTCTAAACTGGGGTGGGGTGGTGAGCAAAAGAATGATGGATTTAACCCAGATCCTTGTGATTGGGGGTGAATGCTTGCATTGTCCAGCATTCCGTCCATCAATTGTTTCTTTTGCCTATGTTGCCCTAAGTGGGAAGGGTATACCCAGAAGTGGGTCCCATGCTCTCCACATAACTGGATTCAAGCTAGCCTGGCTGATGACGGGTGATGCCCTGAAACCGGTCCCAGGATGCTTGTTTCCCATCCAGGGAGGACCTGGCTTGGCAGTTCGGGCTGGACTGTTCCCACAATGAACAGTGTCAAGACTTATTTGCGTATGGCTGGGTCTAAACTGGGGTGGTGTGGTGAGCAAAAGAATGATGGATTTAACCTAGATCCTTGTGACTGGGGGTGAATGCTTGCATTGTCCAGCATTCCGTTCATCAATTGTTTCTTTTGCATATGTCACCCAAATTGGGAAAGGTATACCCAGACGTGGGTCCCGTGCTCACTATACCACTGGATTCAAGCTAGCCTGGCTGATGACGGGTGATGCCCTGAAACCGGTCCCAGGATGCTTGTTTCCCCTCCGGGTAGGACCTGGCTTAGCAGTTCGAGCTGGACTGTTTCCACAAGGAACAGGGTCAAGACTGATTTGCATATGGCTGGGTCTAAACTGGGGTGGTGTGGTGAGCAAAAGAATGATGGATTTAACCCAGATCCTTGTGACTGGGGGTGAATGCTTGTATTGTCCAGCATTCCGTCCATCAATTGTTTCTTTTGCATATGTCGCCCCAAGTGGGAAGGGTATATCCAGACGTGGGTACCGTGCTCACTACACCACTGGATTCAAGCTAGCCTGGCTGATGACGGGTGCTGCCCTGAAACCGGTCCCAGGATGCTTGTTTCCCATCCAGGGAGGACCTGGCTTGGCAGTTCGGGCTGGACTGTTTTCACAAGGAACAGGGTCAAGACTGATTTGCATATGGCTGGGTCTAAACTGGTGTGGTGTGGTGAGCAAAAGAATGATGGATTTAACCTAGATCATTGTGACTGGGGGTGAATGCTTGCATTGTCCAGCATTCTGTTCATCAATCGTTTCTTTTGCATATGTTGCCCCAACTGGGAAGGGTATACCTAGAAGTGGGTTCGGTGCTCACTGCATCACTGGATTCAATGTAGCCTGGCTGATGACGGGTGATGGGCTGAAACCGGTCCCAAGATGCTTGTTTCCCGTCCGGGGAGGACCTGGCTTGGCAGTTCGGGCTGGACTGTTCCCACAAGGGACAGGGTCAAGACTGATGACTATATGGATGGGTCTAAACTGGGGTGGTGTGGTGACCAAAGGAATGATGGATTTAACCCAGATCCTTGTGACTGGGGGTGAATGCATGCATTATCCAGCATTCCGTCCATCAATTGTTTCTTTTTCATATGCCATCCTGCTGTTGCTAGCAAATTCTTTAGTGGTGACTGGCACTGCAGCTTCTGCAATAAAGGATGATGTAAGGCTACCTGTACTCTTGGTTGCTATATCCATGGCTGCAGCCTCCCTATATAGAGTTTTAATCTTTGCTCTAGACAGCTGGCACAGTTGCTTAGGGGAAGACAAATATATATCTAGGCTCAAACTCTTGAATAGTGTAGAACCATGGAATGTTTGCTACACCCGGGTGACCCATAAGATCTCTAACACATTCTCGATAGGATTTTAATTCAATGGTCGACCGCAGATGATACCAAAATAATAACATTCTGCATTCAATTTTGTGCAGAATCTTCCTTTGTGCAAGATCAAGGTATAGAGGAACAACAGGCGTGCTCATTAGGAGAGAGAACAGGGAACTCATGAACCTATGCTCAGCCTTGGCAATGCTATTAGTGTTTACAAGCCCCATAATTGAACAGCATACAACACAGAGGCAATAACGTTAACATTATAAATCTCCAGAACAGGAGCCACCGTCCTAGAGGAAGTTTTGCGGTGAACCTTCACCCTGTTTGAGGACCGCTGGATAAAGATCAAGATTACCTTTTTGATCTGGGGGTCAAACACATATTGGGTGTGATACGTATACATAAGTAGTCAAAAGTGGACACCCAATCAATACACGTATTTCCCACCCGTATCTGTCTCCTACAACAGAAATCCCTTGTCCTGGAGAAAAACATAAATTTTGTTTTAGTGCCATTTAGCTCAAGGCCACTCTCTGCACAAAATAGGGGGAAATAGTCCAGGAGCAATTGAAGTCCCTGTGGTGTGCTAGAAACCAATAAGGTGTCATCGGTGAAGAGGAGGACTGGAACCCTCCTCCCCTTTAGACTCAGCACATCACACTCCTCTTTGCTAAGATGGTCGATCACCGCATTGATACACAGTTAGAACAGGGTAGGGGATTAAACACAGCCCTGTCTGACGCCTTGTACCACCCTAAAGGGGTCTGTTAACTGCCTGTCTATTCCCCATCTGACCTGTGCCTTATTTGCCACATGGATTCTCACCAAAATATTCAAAACGGAGGGGGGAATACCCAGGTTTTCCAATACTTTCCACATTTTCTCCCGAGGGACATGATCGAAAAAAGTGCGCAGGTCCACATACTTGGACCTGATACAAAGTACTGATACTTATTCTAAAACCCGCCTGGAAGTCAGATGAAATACCCTCCTCAAGAATCCAATTCTGCAGGTGGGTCAGTACTTGTTTACAAAACATTTTGTGTATTGAATCAATCAAACTGATAGGGCGACAATTTGCAAGGTTTGCCAGGTCCCGCTTCTTTTATATTGGAAGAATCTCAGTGGCCTTCCATGAGGATGGAATCTCAAGATCCGACAGGATGGCATTCGTTAAAATATTTACATACAGGCCCCACACCTCTATGTTGGCTTTATGTAGATCATTTGGGATCCAATCCAGACCCGGGCACAGGCAGGGATGCACAAGTCGATGGTATTTAGGGTCTCAGTTAAAAGCAAGGCTATTAGTTTCAAACTGGGCAGAGATACGTTTACTCAGTTTATCATCCTCCGTTATTGCTCCTCTATTTGAGTATAACTTACTAAAATGGTTAACCCAGTCATTTGGTTGGACACAAAAATCCAAGGCAGTTTCGATACCATTTGTGTATGTAGATGCCAAACGCCACAAGGTATGGCTCTCCTTTGAAATCATGGCATCATGAAGGGTTAGCAACAAATTGCCCTCACACTCCTTCTTTGCCCTGAGCAAGGCCTGCCTATACCTATCCCTGTAGCTAATCATATTATAGCGTTTATTGGATTTCACAGCCACTAAAAGCTCAATTTTTGCTAGCCTACAGGTACTATTATACAATTGGGCTTGTCTTGGGCATTCTCTCTCCCCCGTTTAGATGTTCTTCCTAGTACATCCCTGATCTGTTCAAAGAGTTTAGTATGACTCAACCCCAGCACCACAGTCCTCATAGAGTCTATAAGAGATTAAAGAATCTCCACTTCGGTTCTTACCTTAGTAACCACAGCCTCCAAGTATAGGGGATTTTTTTCCACCCATTTCCACACAATATTTTTCTCATTACTAGATACCGAGAGATACTCCAAATCTCAAGTCCCCTTCAAGACAGTTTATTCACTGGCTTTTTCAGACATGGTTAGGGTGGGCACGTGATGGTCACTATCAAGTCTGTCCACCACTGCCATAACTATTACAGCTGGACATAACTTCAAATCTACTAAAAAGTAGTCAATCCTTCTCTCATACCAAGGTCTAATATATGTCATTTTAGCTGATCTATCAGATGGTGTCCTACCAGTTGCAGCTCTTAAATTAAAATTAAGTGTTAAGGCCAGTACCTGGCCAGCTTTGGTAGACCATCACACATGTGGCAAATCCATCTGGGAAATATCCCACTGGCTATTCCTATCTGCTGTCAGTTCAGAATAATGATCAATCTGGGGTTTGAATGTTGAATTAAAATCTCCTGCTACGAAAAGAAAGCCGCACCCCATGCATTCTGAGATTGCTGCCGCAAGAGCTTCAAGATCCACTAACTCTGCTGATCTGGGGCTCACTCTATTATATGCATTATGGTAATCAATAAATTTGCCCCATTCCTCTCAGGGAGCAGTTTTGAGATTCCAGCTACATTCCAAGACAAGAATTTCAATGGAGGATCATTTGGCAGGAGAACAAAAGGAGAGATCACGGACCACTGACTAAACCTCCCCTATATGTAGAGTGCTTTTCAATTCATGTGTAATGATTACCTGTGCTCATGGAAACTGTTAATGCTGTTTTCCGCCCAAACCTAATGTACCATAATGAACTTCTTGAGGTAGAAGAACATAGGTTAATATTTAGTTAAATTCATATGTGTGCATAATTTTCATTTGTTTTTTTTATATAGTTATGAACAATTTCATTCATAGATCAGTACATTTAGGTGATGTAACACTTGGGCTGGCAACTGGGAATATTGTCTAGATGCAGAGGAGCCTGCATCCTGGAGAGGTTTTGAACTGTGCACCATGCAGCAATTTCATGGAAGAATAGGAGTTACAGATCACATGGTTGATTAAGGCACCATTGGAGAGACAATGCCAGTTACCAATGTTTTAACACTGTGGGACCCATTAGGCTGTCGGGCGGTGGCACCACCGCGGTGCTGACGGTGCGGAAAAAATCAATTTTTCGTCCGCGAGCAGTGGCCCTCACATCCGCCATTTTAGTATGGCCAAACATAGCCCATTTCCCGACCGCCGCGGTGCGCCGCGCACCGCCATAAAAGTGCGCCCACCACCGCGGCAGTGGGAGCCAATGGAGACTCACCGCCGTGTGGAATGACGTCCGCCCCGCTCCACAAATTAGGATGATTCAAACAAGCAGACGCACCGCAGCAGAGATACCACCCAACCAGAGACGGCGGAAGCTCGACAAAGGAGCGCGAAACCAGAGTCCCGGTCACAACCGCCATGGACCCCGCTCTACACGTCTTTCTGGTGCTGTACCTGCTACATCACCAGGAACTCATGAACCGCCGTGGACGCCACCACAGGTACGCAACAACACAACACACAACACATGGACTGACACAGGGTCCAAATCCACATCAGGGGAGACAGGGACACATCCACAAGGGCACCCACACATCACCCACCTGCCACAAAGTCACCCCTCTGCATCCTGGACACACAGCTACCGCCACCATGCAGCAATGTCCCGGTCACGTCACCACAGCAGCGAACACAAGGGAATACATGCGCACAATGCAGAAGGCAGCGCCAAGCATGGACAGGGCACAAAGACCACAGGGCCACACCTCCACCCACCACACACTAGCACACCCCCTGAAGGCACATGCCATGTGCCCCTGCTATGCACCCCATGCACAACAACAAGCCAGGTCAATACACACCCTGCACCACACAACAAACAATCATGGAGACAGACACTGCAGGAGTGGCTGCACAGGAACACACAACACGCAGCACAGTAGCACAGGCCAGGGAAACACACACACCACCCCAACACCACATTCAGGGAAATTTAAATGAGGACAAGCACCAAATGAACACATACAAGGACTTAGCATCCAAATGGACACACAGCCTGCACAGTCACACATGCATACCACAGACTAATAGGAAAGCCAAAGTGGGCTGCACACAAATGGAAGGCCATGGACACAACAAGCATGTGTACATCACATCAACACAAGGAACAGAGAACAACACCCTCACACCATCAGAGCACACATGGCTGGCACAGTGAGTGAACTCAAACCACAGACAGCTCAGTGCAACAACACAGGGAGACAGCAAGGTAAACCATGTAGAGGCACAATGATGAAAGGAAGGCCCTGAAGTCAAACTGTGAACAACCACACATCCATACGACTACTGCACAGGAGTACACCAGCTGCACTACACTCAGGGCCCATCTACACACCTCAGGACTGACAAACACCAGTGCCAAACACACTGAAGGCTGGCAATACTTGCCAGTCAATACACACACAAACAACCACACACCCTGGGGTCAGCCACAAACATCACACACACACACAGGGATGCCATCACAAAATATCAAAACAAATACAACAGACAAACACATAACCCAACAGAAACACACACAGAGACACAACAGCAACAGACAAGCCCTGTGCAGCTAAACTGGGGAAAGGCAATGGGAGCACAGACACAACAGGAGTGCACAACCTCATCACTCAGGAGCAATGCACAGACAACATAATACAGCACACACAAGAAGTGCACCATCACAGAACAACACAGCCACAGCAAACAAACAACAGATGCACAGACAGAACAATCACATAGCAAACACAGCAGGACATCAGGGGATGCACACCAGGCAATCACAAAGCAACATACACACACAGCACTGCATGCACAACAAGCTGTGTGTGCACAGCAAGCATACCAGCCACACAACGACATCAGTGACAGAACAGCAACCCACACAACACCATACAGCACAGCACAAAGACAACAGCACACCCAGGAAGTGAAGCAATAACACAGTCAACACACATACATCCAACACAACATCCAACACATGCACAAGTCTGGGACACAAAGATGGAAACAACTTGACCAGAGGACTGGGCAGCACACACAGTTGAACTGCATAGGATCAACCATGACTTACAAACAGCACTAGAACATCACACATGACCCATTGGGGAAATGCCCTGAGTAACACATTGACCCTGGCCAAAGAATTGCACCACAAAGCACAGTGTCACAAATGAAGTCATGGGGAGGCACACACACATATAAACCAAGGGGACAGCTGACACCAAAGTGAAGTGTACTGCATGTCAGTAGGGGACATGGCAGGAGTGTACCATACACAAAGAGAGGGAGTGCAGACCCACAATGGGTAGACAGCTGAAGCACAGATAGGGGATGGAATGACAACACACACAACATGCCACACTGGAGGCAAGAAGGAACCATGTGACAGCAATGCATGAGAAAACACAACCACAATGGCAGTGTGGAGCAGCAGGTCTGCACAGTCTCCACAAACAGTATCAAGACACATGGATGAACAACAAAACACAACACTGACTTGCCAGTAACACTCTCTGTATACTTACAAGTGACAAAAACAGCAAGTAGGAGTCAGACAGAATTGCAAGGACACACCAACACACTGCACAGTGCACAACATACAACTCACACATGGGCATACAACCACATCCACAGGGATAAACAATCAAAACAACAGGCACACAACTCCTGGGTGACACATGTGTGCATTTGACAGTGCAGAGGCATGTACACCTCAACACTCCCCACAAACTCACCCCCTTCACACTGCATAATACCTGGCCATCCAAGAGCACAAGTGGAAAGTAAGCCATGGGACTAGGATGACATTCCATCACAAGATGACCACACACATACACCACTGGGCACACATAAAGGAAGAACACACATACAGGATGACCCTGGCCAGCCTGCCTGCAATACTGTGTGCAGAAACCCACTCAATATAGCCAACATGAACTAATTAAGTAAATGACTACTGCTATCTATTGTAAATTGACCCCATTGCCCACACAAGTGTCTGGGTCAAAAAGAACTGAAGACCCTTTCACCCCTGAAAAAAAGAGAGTAAGTGAGCTCAAAAATTGACTATGTTGAAGTGGCATACAGACCATGTGGCACAGTAAACCATTTACACACAGCAAACAAACTTTATTCAGTAAGGACACTGACAAAATAGAAAACAGGAGCAACTGCCTTTATTCACATATTATACAGATAGGTACCATGAGAAGAGAAGAGCAAGGCACAAGATGCAGAGCATATCCATGAGAAGCTGCACAGGCAGTGGGCACACAGCAGTGAACGACAAGGCCAGTGGGCAGGACAAAGTGCAGAGTGAGTCCATGAGAAGGTGCACAGGCAGGGGCAAAACAGCAAGGCCAGTGGCCAGTCCGAGGTGCACAGTGAGTCCATGAGAAGCTGCACAGGGAGGGGGCACACAGCAGTAAACAACAAGGCCAGTGGGCAGGACAAAGTGCAGAGTGAGTCCATGAGAAGCTGCACAGGCAGGGGCAAAACAGCAAGGCCAGTGGCCAGTCCGAGGTGCACAGTGAGTCCATGAGAAGCTGCACAGGCAGGGGGCACAGAGCAGTGAACAACAAGGCCAGTGGGCAGGACAAAGTGCAGAGTGAGTCCATGAGAATCTGCACAGGCAGGGGCAAAACAGCAAGGCCAGTGGCCAGTCCGAGGTGCACAGTGAGTCCATGAGAAGCTGCACAGGCAGGGGGCACACAGCAGTGAACGACAAGGCCAGTGGGCAGGACAAAGTGGAGAGTGAGTCCATGAGAAGCTGCACAGGCAGGGGCAAAACAGCAAGGCCAGTGGCAAGTCCAAGGTGCACAGTGAGTCCATGAGAAGCTGCACAGGCAGGGGGCACAGAGCAGTGAACGACAAGGCCAGTGGGCAGGACAAAGTGCAGAGTGAGTCCATGAGAATCTGCACAGGCAGGGGCAAAACAGCAAGGCCAGTGGCCAGTCCGAGGTGCACAGTGAGTCCATGAGAAGCTGCACAGGCAGGGGGCACACAGCAGTGAACGACAAGGCCAGTGGGCAGGACAAAGTGGAGAGTGAGTCCATGAGAAGCTGCACAGGCAGGGGCAAAACAGCAAGGCCAGTGGCAACACAAAGTGCAGAGTGAGTCCATGAGAAGCTGCACAGGGAATGTGTGCAACTGTACCATTCCATGGTCAGCAACAAAGTCAGGGGGCAAAAATGTGCAGTACAGGCCCACCTGTGTGAGAGACAGGTGTGTGAGGGTGACTACCACTCAGACTTGGCTGTCAGGCGGACTGGGAGCTGGCTGTGTCTCGGGGACTGTCGGGGCACTTGACTGGGGAGAGAGCGGAATAGCTGAGGTAGAGCTATCAGTGGCTGGGCAAGCCGGGCGGCTGCTTGGACCAGGTGGTATAGTGGCACGTGGAGGTGGAGTCATGCAGAAGGGAGACACGGTGTGGCTGGGAGATTGTGGAGGGGTGCCCTTCCACTTCTTGGGTTCCTAAATGGCTTGACTGACTCTGGATCAATGGGAAGTGGTGTGGGCACAACAGGCACACTCCTCACCACAGCTGCAGCAGGTGCAGGTGCTGGCAGTCCCTCTGGTGATGTGCTGGACCCAGCGGAACGCTTTGCCTGGCTTCGCCTCTGCCCCCCCTCCCCTGTTTACTAGGTGTTTCCCATACAGTGCCCTCCAGCCCCTGCTTCACTGGGCTTGGAATGGGAATCCAGGTGGTTGGTGATTCTGCCTTGGAGCCCTTCCTAGGTGTACCCTTGGCATGCAGCACCTCCTTGGTGGGCACAGACACTGTATGCTTCTCTTTGCATGATGCTTTAGGGGCAGAGTCCTTGGATGGGGATGCCACTGAGGCATGTGTGCCTGAGTTCTTCTGCTTTGCTTTGTGTCCACTGGTGTTGCCTGACGGGACTTTCTCCCTGCGCTCTGGGGTGGCTTTAGTCTTCTGTGGGGATGGTGTCTCCACCTGGGACCGCTTGGGTGGCTGCTGCTGTGTGCTTCGTGGGCTGTATCGTGACTTTGCCATATGTGGACCATGGTCACTATCGTCAGACGTGGCCACTGCCAGGGGGGGGACAAAGAGACCAGAGCTGGACTGTGAGTATGTGCCTGTTGCAGGGCAAACGTCACTGTTAATGACAAGGCCTGGACTGTCCGGTGCAGCCCACCCACATCTGAATGTATGCCCTCCATGAAAGCAACCACCTGGGTTAATTTCTTGTCGTGGTCAATGACGGCATTGAGGAGAGCTGTCTGGCCTACACACAGCTGGCGCAAAAGGTCCACAGACTCAGCACTGATGACAGCAAGGGGGACAGGGTCAGGGGCAGCGGTGCCAGGGGTGAAGGACACTCTTCCCCTCTTACTGAGGCAGACACGGGCAGCACCAGAGGAAGTGGCTGGGAGGGTGGGCACTAGCCGCTGTGTGGTGGAAGTCGATCCAGAGTCCCTGTTCCCTGTGCCCTCCAACATGGATGCATCCCCGCTGGCATCGGATGATGTGGTGCTTTGGGTCTCAGGCTGGGATTCCTCCAGCAGACTCCTGTCCCCCTCTGAGGCACTAGTGACATCTTTGTCACTGGGCTCCTGTGCAGTTGTTGTGCTAGTTTCACCCCCACTGGTGTCCGTCTCCTGTCCCTCCATGACCACAGGTGATGCTGCATGAGAGAGAGAGATGTAGGGTCAGGTCAGTGACAGCAACAGAACAAACATATGCAAGCAATGCATCACAAAAGATGACCAAATCTACAAGTTGCACACCACCCTGTGCAATCACATCGTGCCAACTCACTATATTGACTCAAGCAGTGCATGGAAACTGGAAACTCAGGCGATGACCACACAGCACAACACCCTGCTTGTGGCTCTGTTCAAACAGACACACAACTAGCTCTGAGCACACCTAGGGACATGATGGAGGCACACTACTTGCTGCCAATGACAGTTCTGGATGGAACAGGAGGGGACAACACAGACCCAGACTACAACATGACAGTCCACAATGGACATTAGCCCGTGCCACCCACCATGTCGTACCTTGGGGACAATAGAATGGTGCACATTGTTGTCAGATGTGTAGGCCTCTCCAATCTGGGTGCATGCAATGGACACACTGATGAACGCACAGTCAGATCGGGCACACTGCCGTTCCCTCCCATGGGATTCCCAAGACTACCCCAATGCAGAAGAAACCTGAAGAGCACAACGCAGAATGTATTGTGAAGGCACAGCATTCAATTCACCTGTAAGTACAGGTAGGGCAAATGCATGCCACCAGCACCCAGGCCAACAGCCACTTACATGCCACAGCATCACACTACCAACATCACTTAGGCCAGCGCTGGCACAGGATCTGTACACATGCAGCCACTCCCAGCCAAAGTCAGACCCCCCAAATGCTCACCCCTGGCTTGCTGCTGATGCTCCTTCAAAACGTGCATCCAGCTCAGGCTTTGTCACCGCCAAGATGCGCCCCATTAGTGGTGTCATGTTGCGCCGTGCCAAACGCCCAGTGCGAGGAAGCAGCTCAAAGGTCATCTCCGCCACATTCTTTGCCAGCTGGCTGATGTCGTCCCATCTCTTGTGGCAGTGGGTGCACCGTCAGTTTGAGACCCCCAGAGATCGCACCTTCGCTGAAATGGCCCTCCACACGGCCTTACGCTGGTGTACCTTGAGCAGCAGGCATGGGAGACAATATGGGGAAATGATCAGTGACACAGTGTCATGTACCGACATCTATCAGTATAGCAGCAAGATACAAAATCATCACATATCCAACGATATGTCAATCAGAGACTATAGTACAGCTCACGTGGGACACCTGCATGCGAAAAGCTGATGTTAAAGCATGTAGGTGTGAGGGCGAACACCGTCCCTGCACATCTCACGCACATGCAGGATGCCAGCACTGAAACACCTATGTAGCCTGCCCACATCTCCAGTCCATTGTTGGCTTGAGCAACACATACATCACATGTCAACCAGTGTTTGGGGGTGGACTCACTGTGTCCAAGACTGCGCAGCCATCAATGTCCCTGTCCTGTGAATAGATGAATGTGTCATGGTGGTCACATTGAGGGACATGATCTCACAAATACAAATTGCCATTCACAAGGGCAGTTGTGTGCAAAATACAGTGCTGAGATGGCCCATAGCTGCACTGCAATGTGAAAAGACTGATGTAATACTCTGTAAGTTAAGTGAGGTGTCCTTGTCTTTGTAGGCGGGGCTTGTGCAGGCCAGCTGGGCTCACACTGAGATGGACTACAGGGGCACACACAGCCATCCAGCCAAGCAATCACTGTCCTGACTACAGCAGGAACAACCTCCTGTGTCACTGTATGGCTGACAACACAACACAGGTCACTCATACATACATGTGCAGGGAGGGAAAGCTGTGGCATTGGGTACACACACCCTCCCATTGGAGACAGCATGTCAGGCAGTGCATGACACTACCCCACACTCCCAGGCACATACTGCATCAGTCCAACTACATGTGCGGCCCCCCTGCCCTACCCCACCACTGTCAAAGACTTACCATGACATTTGGGGCACCATATAGCCTTGGGTACTGTGTGAGCACCTCGTCCACCAGGACCTCCAGCTCCTTGCTCGTGAAGGGACTGGCACGGATCTTTTCTGTCCTTGCCATCACTGTGGACATGAGACAACAGTGGTGGAATTGGGTGTTGAGGGGTCTCAGGCAGCAGTCCCTGGAGGCAGCAGCAGGTGAGGTGTCTTAGGCAGCAGTCCCTGGAGGCAGCAGCAGGTGAGGGGTCACAGGCAGTAGTCCCTGGAGGCAGCAGCAGGTGAGGGTCACAGGCAGCAGTCCCTGGAGGCAGCAGCAGGTGAGGGGTCTCAGGCAGCAGTCCCTGGAGGCAGCAGCAGGTGAGGGGTCTCAGGCAGCAGTCCCTGGGAGAAGCAGCAGGTGAGGGGTCTCAGGCAGCAGTCCCTGGAGGCAGCAGCAGGTGAGGGGTCTCTGGCAGCAGGCTTTGGGAGCAGTGGAAATGGGAGGCTCACTCCCACACATATATAGCCCCCTGGGGTCATTTCAAAGATGCCAAGCTGCAGCAATTGGTGGTCCAAGTCTGCCTCTTCCAAATGCATCCAATGACTGCCTCCGCGGTGGCGGAGCACGCCTACCGTGACCTTCAAAATTGCATCATGCCACCACAATCATGGCTCCCATTGGCTGTAAGGGCATGCTCCATGGCGGTGACAACGCTGGGGCCTGGGGTGCACTACCGCAATGGTACATCTTTCAAATGCAGCCAATATCCGCCTCCGCGGTGGTGGAGCACGCCTGCCGTGATCTTCAGAATTGCATCATGCCACCGCAATCATGGCTCTCATTGGCTGTAAGGGCATGATCCATGGCGGTGACACAATGCTGGGGCCCAGGGTGCTCTACTGCGATGGTGCATCTTTCAAATGCAGCCAATGTCCGCTTCCGCGGTGGCAGAGAACGCCTACCGCGATCTTCAAAATTGTATCATGCCACCGCAATCATGGCTCCCATTGGCTCTAGGGCAAGCTCCATGGCGGTGACACACCGCAGGGGCCCTGTGTGCACTACGGCGATTTTAGCGGCGGAGCATGCCATCCCCCATTTCCACATGTCTCCATGCATATCTGTACCGCACTTGTGTGAATGGGGGTGCTGGTGACACACCGCCAGGGCCAGGCGGTAGCTACCATGATTTGGGTGCCATACATTGACACGAGGCTCCGCCATTCATGCGGCGGAGCATGCCAACCGCCATTTCCACATGTCTCCATGCCTATCAGTACCGCACTTGTGTGAATGGGGGTGCTGGTGACACACCGCCGGGGCCAGGCGGTAGCTACCGCGATTTGGGTGCCATACAATCACAATGGCCATCTGTCAAACATCAACAGTGCACAGTGCCAACATGGTCAATGGAACATCATTGTGCACATGATGCCTTTGTTCCATTTATTCCACTGATGGCTACACATGCCATGTGTGTGTGTGAGTTTCGTAGATTGGCCTGTACCCACTCACATGTCACTTATGGATTTGATGTTGGTGTAGGCAGGACAGCGTTGTTCTGGACTCTACAATGTGTACACATGTCAATGTTTTGAGGTGCAGTGACAATCACAGCGATGCTCGTCTCAATGAATGATGAACTATGTTGCATTGCCTCTCATGTCTGCTCATGCACACATTCATCACTCCAGTGCCGACTGTGGTCATTGTGTGCTGGATGTGTGCCAGGTTGTAATGACGCTTTGAGGTGTGACAGGTACAGCAGCTAGGTATGAGACAGTGGGTTTGATTAGTTACACATATGCTGGATGCTATACTCCCAGGCGTGCCCATTTGAAATGTGGCTGTATCCCTATGTGCATTCACATTGACCAAGGTGGTGTTTGATGTACTTGTCTTGTGTAAGTTGACAGGTGTGGCCTTTGTGTACATGAAGGTGTCCCTACATGTGAGCCGGTCTGTTAGTCAAGATTGATGTCAGTCATTGTTGTCGTTGTGTCATCCAGAACGTGATGTGCTGTGCACATCTCATGATGTATTGCATTGACATGTGTTCACAATCATCTCCAATAGGAGGAGCCCAAATTTGATTCGTCACTTGACGGTGCTGGAGGACATGGAGGATGTTGCGGAAATGCCGCCTGGACAGAGCCACCCTGAAAACCCTTTGTGATCTGTTGGTGCCCCACCTACAGCCTCGCAGGACATATCCAACAGCTTTCACCCCTACTTATAAGGTGATGGCGGCCCTGCATTTTTTTGCCACTGGATCATTCCAAGAGACAGTGGCCAGCGCTGGTGGGATGGCACAACCGATGTTCAGCACGGTGCTGCGTGATGTACTGTCCGCCATGATGTTTTACAAGGACAGATACATCCATTTCCCCAGGGGTGCAGAATTGCCAGCTGTGAAGGGAGACTTCTATCTCCTTGGACACACCCCCAATGTTGTTGGTGCCATTGATTGCACCCATGTCGGGCTTGTGCCACCACAGGCAAGTGAGCACCTTCAACGCAATCACAAGCATTACCACTCCATCAATGTGCAGGTGGTGTTCCTGGCAGATATGACCATCTCCCACGTGTGTGCCAAATTCCCAGGCTCGGCCCACGACTCCTACATCCTGTGGAACAGCATTGTGCCCCAGCTGATGGCTAATCTGCTTCCAGAGCGTGCATGGATTGTGGGTGAGTATGCCTAGTCGTGTGGTGTGCTGGGGTGTGACCTGCTGCCCTCAGCCTCTGCGACATTGCAATGTCAATTTGTGTTTGTCATACCTAGGTGACTCTGCATAACCCAACCGTCCCTGGTTGCTGAGCCCACTGCGGAATACCAGGAGCCCGACTGAAGTCCGCTACAATGAGGCCCATGGGAGGACACATCGTGTGGTGGAGCGTACTTTTGGTCTGCTCAAGTCACGTTTCCGCTGCCTGGACAAGACCGGAGGTGCACTGGCATACTCGCCCGGGAAGGTGTGTCAGATTGTAGTGGCATGCTGCATGCTCCACAACCTAGCCATTCGCAAGGCGATTCCCCTGCTCCTGGTTGATGGTGAGGACCCAGGGCCCCAGCCTGCAAACCAAGCCATGTCCAGTGATGAGGACAGTGGAGAGGAGGAAGGTGTTGACCGGCGTGAACAGCTCATCAGCCGCTACTTCACTTGATGGTGGGTGTCAATGTGCAACATGCCCATTGTCTGCTGATATTGCTGTTGTCGTGAAAGGGCATGTGAGAATTGTAGCAGCAGCCAGTTGTCGACTCAGCGGTGTTTGGCAATGTTTCTGGGACAGGTCATTTGGGAACATCTACAGGACGTGTATGTTGACACTTGTTGCCCATTGTGACGTGTGCATGTTGGGTTATCCTGATGGTAGGGGTTTCAGGAGGGGGTGTACATTTCCATTGGGGGGTGTGGTGGAGCAGTGAGTTGACAGTTGTGGTAGATGACATTGATGTGGGGACCCAGTCCAACAGACAGATGTCATTCACAAGGCAGTGTGGGGAAGGACAGTCCAAAAAGTGAATGCAGTGGTAGAGAGGGTTGCCATCATGGCTGGTTCCGTGACTGGCGTCTGGCAGGTGCTTTGCCTCCAGATACTCCCAGGGTCTTCTTTGGACGGCCCCTTCATCGTTTGGCAGGGGGGGCCCTGCTGCAGGGCCAGTGGGGTCTGAGGACTCACCTCTCTCTGTCGGTGCAGGGGAGGATGATGAACTGTCATCCTGCGGCCCACCAGGGGGAGGTAGAGGTGTTGTCAGTGGGGCATGCCTGTCCCTCAGTACTGCCACTTGCTGGCCCAAGAGGTCCTCAATTTGACCCATGTGGGTGTCAATAGCCCCCATCAGCAGGATGAGCTTGTGCAACAGTTGGTCCGACCGGCCTGTTCGTCCCTGGGTCTATTCGTATGCACCCAGGACTCTGGTGATATGTTCCAGGGATTTGGTCCCAGCCTCCTGGTGTCCGTGGGTGACCCTGCCCCTCCCACCTGCCCTGCTGCCACGGACATTTTGCCTAACCACTGTGGGCTCCCGCATCCGCTCCCTGCCCTCCTCCGTCGGTGGTGTGTGCTGGTCATCCTCTGGGACAGGGAGGGTGTTGCAGGCAGGACTGGTGATGGCGGTGGCCACACAGGCCGTGACAGCAGGGGTCTGCTGTGAAGTTGTTGTTGGTGCAGATGTGGTGGGGGGACGATGGGGTCCTGGGACCTGTTGCTCCCTGGCACACCAGATGGGTCGGCTTCGAGCTCATCGTCCATGGAATCCTGGGAGTCAACATCCGAGAGTCCATGTACCGGGGGGCGACTGGCTCTGCAGGTTGCTGTTGTTGTCCTCTGCAATGAGTTCTTGGTCACCTGTGGGTCAGATGGGAAATGGTCATTGTAGTGCACCCGGCAAGCTTTGTGTTAGCTGTGTGTCATTCACTTTTTGTACACTGCACAATTGACAGATCATCACATTGTTTACTATGTGCACTACTGGGCTTCCTGACATGATGCAGTGATACAGGCATTACTTGTCCATGATGTGAGGTGTCAAGGCATACCATTCGACCAAGGCACAATTAGGGATTACAGGGACTTGTAGCCATCTAGGGCTTGGCACAACATGTGTTTAGTTGAGAACTCATTGTTTATTTGTCTGACTTGGCAGACGTCACATCTGGCCATAGACTGGCCATTGTCATCTCCTGCATACCTTTGTCCTGTCATGTGCATATCTTGATTTGTACTACCACACATGCTTTCATATTTTTCAAATGGTCCTTGTTGCACTTGCCCCATGGCGATGCACATGTAAATAGGTTCTGTGCATGATTGTGCCCAGACTTTCTTCTACTTGTGCATTGGTGTGTCACACTTTGGTAGCTGTGACAGTTTCCTTAGCTTACCTGTGTGCACACTGTGCTTGGCAATGGGGTAGGTATGCCTCTTTGTACAATGAGAGGGCTGATGTTATCATATGGCACCATTTAATTTGTGATGAATGGATGGGTGCACGTCCTGGCTACTTACCTGTAATGTGCCCACATTTGGGTTTGTTATGTCACACATGTGTGTGTGCATGGTGGCGGCTTACATCCTGCTCAGTGGGATCCACGGTCCAGAATCATATGTCTACCTACCTGTAAGTTTGTTTGGTGTACTGCAATGGCTTCCAACTGCTTCTGGGTGGGGTAGAGCTCCATCCTGGTCAGGTGTGGGGCAGAGGGTATGTTTGGAATAGTAGTGCAGGCCTCCCACACCCAGACACCCTCACTGTGAAGATGGCTACCTACCTGTTAGTTTGATGAGGGTAATGTAATGGCTGACACATGCTTCTGGGTGGGGTGGGGGGAGGGATCCATCTAGCTAGGCTGTGGGACAGGGGGCATGGTGGAAGTAGTAGTGCATGCCTCCCACCCCCAGACACCCTCACTGTGAAGATGGCTACCTACCTGTAAGTTTGTTTGGTGTACTCTGCTGGCGTCCAACTGCTTCTACGGGGGAGGGCTCCATCCTGCTGATGGGGGGCAGGGTGCATGGTGGGAGTAGTGGTACAGGCCTCCCACCCACAAACACCCTCACTGTGAAAATGGCTACCTACCTGTTAGTTTGATGAGGGTAATGTAATGGCTGACACATGCTTCTGGGTGGAGGGAAGGATCCATCTTGCTAGGCTGTGGGACAGGGGGCATGGTGGGAGTAGTAGTGCAGGCCTCTCATCCCCAGACACCCTCACTGTGGAGATGGTTACCTACCTGTTAGTTTGAAGAGGGTGATGTAGTGGCTTTCAACTGCTTCTGGGGGGGAGGGCTCCATCCTGCTGAGGGGGGGCAGGGTGCATGGTGGGAAGTGGTACAGACCTCCCACCCACCAACACCCTCACTGTGAAGATGGCTACCTACCTGTTAGTTTGATGAGGGTAATTTAATGACTGACACATGCTTCTGGGTGGGGTGGGGGAGGGATCCATCTTGCAAGGCTATGGGACAGGGGGCATGGTGGGAGTAGTAGTGCAGGCCTCCCACCCCCAGACACCCTCACTGTGAAGATGGCTACCTACCTGTAAGTTTGTTTGGTGTATTGTGCTGGCTTCCAACTGCTTCTGGGTGGGAGAGTGATCCATCCTACTCAGGTGTGGGACAGAGGGAATGTTGGGAGTAGTAGTGCAGGCCTCCCACACCCAGACACCCTCACTGTGAAGATGGCTACCTACCTGTAAGTTTGATGAGGGTAATGTAATGGCTGACACATGCTTCTGGGTGGGGTGGGTGGAGGGCTCCATCTTGCTGATGCTGTGGGACAAGGGGGCCTGGTGGGAGGTGTAGTGCTGTCTGCCTGTACATATGCCCCCACGGTAATTTTGCTAGCTACGTTTGGGGTGAATGGGAGTGGGTGAATGTTGGATCGGTGAGTCATGTTTTTGTGAGTGTGTGGCGCAGATGGATGGGATTTGTACTAGGTGGTATAGCTTTGTAGACGTGCAAGACAGTACATAGCAGAGTGGTGGTAGTCATTTGTTTGTACTTACCAGCCTCCACTCCCCGGCTACTCCTGTGAGACTCTTTGGATGAAGTATGGCAAGCACCTTCTCCTCCCATGGTGTAAATGTTTTTTGTGGAATGGGAGGGCCACCGCCAGTCCTCTGAGCCAGCTCACGGTTCTTGCTCCTCCTCTCCTTGACCACCCTCTTCAGATCATGCCACCGCTGCATGATCTCCTTTTTTGATCTTGGGGTGGTCCCTACTGCATTGACCCTTTGGACTATCCTTGCCCACATTTGTGTCCTTGTGGCTAATGGTGTCTGATGGACCAGGCTACCAAAAAGCTGTGGTTCCACTCTGACTATCTCATCTACCATGACTGTCAACTCACTCTCTGTGTATTTGGGCATTTTCTGTGTGGCCATGGTGTGTGGTGTGCAAAGTGGTTGTGGGTGCAGGAGTGTGAGTGGTGGTTGTGGTTGTGATGTGTATTGTGTGTGTTGTGCATGGGGTTAGTTGTGCAGGTCTGGAAGTGGTGGTAGTGCTTTGTGTGATGTGGCTAGTGATGTTGTGTCCTTTGCCTCTCCTGTCAGCTGGGGTATGTGTCCCTTCTCTCATGGAGTATTGCAAAGGATTGTGGTCAGGGAAGGGGCTGGTTTTATACTCCATATATGTCCAATTGGGGTGTTGCTGTCAGGTGTGTTGTCCTGGGATTTGTGTGTTTCTTTTTGCAATGTGGTTGTTTCATTGGGGTGTGTTTTGTGTATTTGGGGGCCATGGCTGGTTTTCTGTGTACACTTTTTGGCCTTCTTGTGGGTTTTTTGCTTTGTCCATCATATTTTTTACGGATTGTCTGCAGTGGTGACTGTGCTTCAGCTCTTCTGCTGGCTCTCCCATTCATCCCATTGTGTGACCGCGGCGGTCGGAGACAGCGGTACAGACCGCGGGACCGTTGGGGATATCCTAATTTTCAATGCGGTGTCTCCGCTATACTTGCGGCGGGTTGGTGTTTTTCCGCCACGAATCTGACCACCGCGGGTGGATTTTGGCCATCTCCGCCCACTACGGGCGGTTGTTCTTGGCCCCGTTCCACCGTGGTCGGTGTTTTTTGGCGGTTGATCCTAATTTGGCCGCCGGTTTTCCCATGGTGCCGGCGGGCGGTTGTTTTCTGCTTCCATGGCTGTCGGGGTGCTTTTCCGACCCCAATACTAATAGACCCCTGTGTCCTTGCACTAAGAAAATATTGAGGCAACATATCTATTATAGGCTATGTTATTATTCTGAAGGGAAGACATTAAAGTATAAATAGGGGGGGTACAATGCAAGTCAACCAAACATAAGTATGGGCCCTTTCCATCATGCCATGCAGGCAGACATAGAATCCTCTTTTAAGCTAAGTGAAGTATGTGTTTAGTAATGGCAAGCAGGCGCATTGCTATCAATAGTGCAACAGGTGCAATAGTACCTGGACTCAGAGATGTGAATGGCTGACTGGACCCCAAATACAGCTATCTTATAATACTGACCTACTCTTCCAGTGGGCCCTTCTCCGTGCTTGCATTAGGGCCCATCACACATTTGCTCTGCCCCTGATGACAAGCCTACATCAAAAATCATCTAATTAATTATACATTTTTAATAAAAAATACCACCTAAAAAAAGCACACACATGCAAATGCCCTAATTACGAGTTCACGGTACCAGGGCATTTTTATTGAGTACTGGGTGAGGGAGGGAGTGGAGGGAATAGAGGAGTTATGGGAAGGTTTTTTGTTGTTGTTTCTTTTAGTAGGGAGAAGCATGGGGAAGCATTGTATGTTTCCCCCTGATAGAACATAAATTGACCAGCTTCACATCTGCTATAGCTATGGTCCCTGACAGGTTTTCCAGACAATTTTTCCGTCTGGAAAAATCCTGTCAAGTTTTTCCACACCGAATACATTCGGGTGTGGGAAAACCAAGCCACTAATAATTAGGCAGAGCTAAATTAACACATGCAAATATGGGTTCATTCAATTCCATTTGACTTGTATTAAGGCCCTAAGTTGCATACCACAATAACATATTAAACCATATGAGTGAACTCAAGCTTAAACAGGCATTGAAAATCATGTTATACTTTGTAGATTTTATGAACTCAGTGTAACAGAGACATGAATAAGCTTTTTAGCAGTAAATATTTGAAAGAAATTATTGTCTCATTTATCTATAGCATTTCGATTAATGGTGAATTCCGCAAATAAGGAATTAATTAGATAGGTCAGTAAATCATAGGACTTAGGGGCATATTATCAAGAAACGGCGTTAAAATTATCGCCGCTTTGGCGGCAGAAAACTGCTGCTAAAGCGGTGATAATGGGCTTGATAATATGCCCTTGAGAATTCCCATAGAAGCCCATGTTCTGGTGTCAACATGGGCTTCTATGGGAATTCTCTGCGGCATATTATCAAGCCCATTATAGCCGCTTTAGCGGCAGTTTTCTGCCGCTAAAGTGGCGATAATTTTAACACAGTGCTTGATAATATGCCCCTTTGTTTTTTGACAATCAACTTTTGTTGATTTTGGCATACACTGACACACCAGCACAACCAAGACCACAGCCCACCAAAGCATGATACAGTACCTTACAAATCATAATCAATTCTCAGTCATTCCCCCATCTAGGGCCACATTGACTAACGTTTTGTGTCATGGTTCCACCACTTTTGTGGCACATTCATGCCGCAAAATACTAGTAGAAATTTACAAAGCCATTCAAGGGATGCTTAGCAGTGCCTTATGTGACTTTGTAAAAACAAATGTTCAGGATGCAGCGCTTGTGCTGTATTGCATTACAGTTCATTGTGGGAGGTTTCCATGGGTGGAACATGGACATTCCTATGCATCCACCTGTGGATCTCACCTTACCCCAGATTTACAAAGGTTTGTAAACCTGGGATTGCGTGAAATTACTATGCCTCCCAGAGGATGGCGTAACAAGGAGAAAAATATTTGTTTCTCCTCATTTCCCCATTCTATATGCACTGCAATCTGTGGCACACATGGAAAGGGAAAATGCCTTGAGAGATTGTTTTTGTGCAGGAAGGTATCCCTTGTATGCATAAAAGATTCATTAATTCCACTGCCTACCCAAATCCCCCAGCAACCGCAGCAAAGGAACCCTGGGAGCAAGGACTAAAGGCCAGCCCAAGAGTGTTGAGAGCTCCTTCCCTATCTCATTCCAGTAGGGCACAAATCTTCGGCAGGACCATACCACATGGAAGGAATCTGCATTCGTTTAAGAGAACTGGAAGTGATTGGCCTACAGGATCCTACCAGCTCTGTGATGCCACATACGGGTTATATAAGCAATATGTAAGTAATTAAGTTGGACCTGCTGAAGGCGTGTGAAAATAGCCAATTCCTGGGGGACCACCATTGCCTCGCTCCACTTTATATCCTTAGACTCCCCCACCCATGTCTCACACCTCCATCTTAGTCTATGGAAATAGTCCAGGGCATTGATGACTAAGGAGCAATAGAGCAGTGAAATGGCTCGCATGTGTAGCTTTTCCATCAACAATTTAACCTTAAGGGGGCTGTACTTCGGGACCTGAGTGTCGTGGGGAATATTGGCTGAAGCGCATATCGCAACTGCAGGTATTTGTGGAACTTGGTATGAGAAAGTTGATACTGCTCTGTTAGGTCCCCAAACACCTTTACCTGAGTATCCACCCAAACGACTCCAAGGTGAGTAATGCCTATCCTATCTCATTTCACAAAGCCCTCCAACCCTGCAGTGTGATTCAACCATGTCCCCTAACAGAGGGGAATCATCACTGTAAATCTAAGGTCCCAGCCCACAAAGTGCAATGCAGCCTTCTAACATAACAGCATTGCCCAGGCGTTCTCCAGAAGAGAGCAATGAATCTGGGCTTCATAAAGCAGGCTAAGTAGCCCCTTAAAGCCAAGTGAAGTAAATTCCTCACAGTAGGTTGGGTCATCCCACCCTCCAATAAACCAATTGTTAATCATCCCCATTTGTGAGGCTAGGTTGTAATACGAATCAGCCATACCCATCCCACTGTCATAGGGGGATTGCTAGCAGTTAATAAATGCCACGCAGGGGCAACCATCTCAACAAAGGAAAGTACGGTTCGTAGAAGTGAGGGATTGGAACCAACTCCTGTGAATTGGGTAGGGAAAGTTTGAAACAAACAAAGAAATCGGGGCAAAGTCATTATTTTAAACAAAGCCACCCTCCCCAAGACTTGAACTGGGAGACTCTTCCATTTCTGAAGGTCCCTTCTCATACTCGTGACCGGGGCTCTGGCTAATTAAGGCTCCACGCTAGATCCAGTAGGCACGAGATATAGACTTTGTTCACTGGACTGTGACTGGATATTTAGGTCAGATGTATAAACTAAAAGGTCATTTGAAGGCTTGCATTATATATTTTGTTTGTTATAATTTTATTTTGTTTATATGGTTTATTGTTACCATTAATTAACTACTACATAAATAAAATAAAAAATGCAGACACAAAGCAAAGGCCATGCAGGGATAGAAAACGCCAAACAGAGAGCTGGAGATAAGTTTCATTAGCTGGATGAGACTTTTGATTTACAACTGAAAGAGGCTTTACTTTTACAACTCACACATATTCAGAGAAACTTTACATTTGCAGCGGGAGTATACTAGATGAGAATTTGTATGTACATCTAGAATATTCTAGAAGAGTCATTCCATATATAAGCATCCTATTCTTGAAGAGCTTTTTAATTCTTAGCTCTCCTGTGTACTGGTGAGATGTTATTTCATTTACAAATATGAGGAGCATGTTCTGGATGAGACTTTTAGGGCCAGAAGTAAGACCCACCAATTTGCGAGCTCCAAATTGCATCGCATTTGCGACTCGCAAATTGGGGTGCACAACAGTGTCTGAGACACTGTTTGTGATTCCCAATTGAGTCGCAAATTGCATGCCTCATGCATATTAATGAGGCTGTCGCAATTCGCGACCCCATTGGGAATGGCTGGCACTCCCAGGGATCGTGGCCTGCTAGGGTCAGCAGACCACCATGTTTGAGACTGCTTTTAAATAAAGCAGCTATTTTTTTTTAATGCAGCTCGTTTTCCTTAGAGGAAAACGGGATGCAATTAAAAGATAAAAATGAAACTTTTCGGTTTCACTTTCTAAAGGGCAGGCAGTGGTCCCTGGGACCACTGCCTGCCCATAAAAAAATATTTTGAGAGCCACTCACAAAGGTGAAGGGGTCCCCTTTGTAACCCTTCCCATTTGTGAGTGGTTTACCACCCTTCTGGGAAGGGTGGTAAACTACAACTGTTTTGTTACTGCAATTGCGGTTGCAAAACAGTCATACATAGCTTCAGGAGTTGCTATTAGGAAGGGACGTCCTTGGAACGCCCCTTCCTAACAGTGAGTCGCTAATCCTATTTTGCGAGTCGCCAATTGATTGGCCACTCGCAAAATAGGATTAGTACATGGGCCACAGAGATTATACAATGTGATGCAGTAATGCATTGTGTAATGTTGTTATGTCTGATGTATATACTGTTAGGAAATGTGTACTACAAACTATCTTCTAATAAATAGCTCATACTGGAAGCTAGTCTTACATGAGGTTGCCAAGATGGAGAAATGGAGGGAAGTGGCACTGCGCTGAAGACTGGCAAAAAGAGCTTTCATTTCTGCAAAGGGTGGCCTCTGATCATGTGAGAGTGATAAAGAAAGAATACTGTTGGATTTGGATAGGCTCATCCTAAGGACCATATCTATAATAAATTCATGATGCACAGCAAACCACCTTGTTGTGCTGTGAATTGTGATTGGGGTAGGGCAGGAATACACCATATTTAACATTATATGGCACATTCCTGATATTTCCCAATGCTGGCGCACAATCTGCTGCCTAGCACCAATGCAGGCACCCTTGCACCATGATGCAAGGGTGCCTGCATTGTAAGCAGGATTGTTTTCTGTGCTGGAATGGACACCTTCCTGCACAAAAACATTCCCCTGAGGCATTTTCCTCTTTCTATGTGTGCTGAAGAATGCGTAGCAGCGACACGGAGGATCCTCCGTGTGGACTGACGTTAGCTTTCTTCACTCTCGACGAAAAATTGTCGCTGCATAGTTTCGAAAAAAGAAAAACAAACGAGGAAGGATTGTTTCCTCCTTTTCGACATATAAGAGTGCCATATTCACGGTGTTGCCTCGCAGTGTCGCTACGTTGTTCCGAAAATAAGAGGACGGATTATCCCCTCTACATTAATTTGCAGCCAGTAACTTGACCAGGATCTGAAACAGCGTGAACCATTAGGTTACGAGAAATATTTTCGCATTAAGTACAAACCTCAAAGGGTCCTCCTATTTTACGCAATGCCTACTGTCCTGAAGATGGTCTGACGGATTGATGCCATCTAAGACCGAAACGTCGACTCCATCATCTATTTCCATAACATTAATTATGTACAGTTGATTATTATTCATGAGATACATCTCTGTGTTTTCTATTGGAATAGATGATCTTTCATGAAATGTGGATAAGATTTTTCTTTTTCATGATTCATTGCTCATTCAATTGTTTACCTGTACTCCTTTTTAATTGAATTGACATATAAAAAGATTTGTGATTATTTCACAAAAAGATTTCCCGTGTGTGTATTCTATATATTTTTGATGATTGGTCCAGTCAATTGACATATGGGTCGGTATTTTTCTTGAACTTACCCGCCAAATTAGTTTTTCAAAATCAATAACTATAGAATTTGTTTGAAATAAAATCCCTTGTTGGCATATCACCTCTTCACTCTCACCATCATGCATTCTCACTAAATCCAAAGTCAAAAACAGTAAACCCTCTAATGTCCAGCATAGTACAGTTACACAAACCATAAGTTGTGTCACTGCTATGAGAACTATAATTCATCCACCAAATGACTGTGCAATTTTCAAACTGTTTACATTCCAATATAGGGAAGTCAAGTCCCAGGAAAGGCAACATACTCAGATAAATGACCAACCAAGACTATTAAAGAGAAAAATGCACAAATAGGCTTCTTCAGTTCTCAAGTTTGTAGATATATTCAAATATCAAAGCTATCATTATAGAAAGCAAATTGCTAGTTAGGATCAGAAGCCAATTCATTAATAAAATGCAATGTGTCTCTATGTAAATAATGTAGACACAGCACATTTGTCAAATAAACAGAAAGGATCAGACAGATCCTTCATTGGCTAGACTTTTTGAACCATTTTTTCTTTTATCATGAGCATTATTCAAAACATCCTTCACAGAATTGCCCAGACTTACCTCAAAAGAACCTCAGAAGTCACAAGAACCTGTAGAAACACTGACATTGTAGCTTTAAATGCTCTGTGATGAAAGGGTGCAGTTCTGCATTCTTTGGTTCCAAACATGTAGGACTCCCTCACTGAAACATTGGGGACAATGTCAACCTTTCCCATGTGTAGCAAGGAGTGTAAACCCTATCTTCTCAAGTCATTGGTTCAGTTATTCTCACCCTTGGTGGGAGGTTGGCATTGCAGGACAAATGGTGTTAAATTGAGGAGATATTGAAATTTGATAATTTCTTATTTAACTAAAATGGAATCCAAGTGTTTGTATAAATCATGTTTACCTGACCTATCATTTTAAAATATCATGCCTAAGGGATATGTTTTACAGTTCTACTACAGAAGATGGGGACAACAAACAATTATACCCAAAAGAGAGAACGAATGTAGCATTTTGGCGATGTACAACAAATTTGATAGGTACGTCTTATGAAAAGCAAAGCTAAAATGACTGTTTTTTTCAATAAAATACACAATTCCTGCTTGAGCTACAGAAATATGCGATTGATGCTCGCTATATGGTCAATTGATTTTAAATGAAACATAAACAAACTGATTAGTGCAATGATGGAGATTACACAGTTTGAAAAGACGGTTTCAAAGGTAATAAAATACATTCTGCTTCTGTGCCAATCAGAAACTCTGCCAACAAACACATTAACAAAAGCATATACACGCACAAATCACTTAAAGTGGGAACACATATTGTGAATTAGTATTCCACGTCCAATATATTGAAAGCTCCAGATACATTTAATCAATCAAAAAGCCCCAGGACCTTGCTTAATGGTTGCAAAGAAGCACACAGAGTACAAACATTTGTGACTATTTGTTTTTCAAACACATACACAGAGTGGTATATGAGAAAGAACAACATTTGAAACTCATGTCTGGTTAATATCTATTTTCTGCATCACTTAAATCACCAGGCTCTTAAAGACTACTAATGATTGTTAAAAACTGAGGCCTTGATTGCAATCAGAATTCGGAGAGATACGATAATTACTGCAACAACAGTTTTTTTTATCCCCGCACGATTAGGGTAAATCCTGATAGATTTTGTGCAGGCAAAACCCACATCATTCTGATTTCTGATCCTAAGAATTGGAGGAAACATATGCTATCATAAAATTATTCCCATTCCGTGATGCAAAACTTTGAATGATATTGTAATATCGCATCCAGAAAATGGTGCATTGTTCTGTAACAGTCTACTGCATTAAATTACCATTCTGCAGGTGCTGCCTGTACAGGTAAGAAACGTGGGGTGGGGTGTGGGTGGGGTGGTGGGTGGGGTGTGGGTGAGACGGTGGGTCGGGGTGTGGGCAGGGCAGCACGAGGGAGCTGACAGATGATGGAATAGGGAAAATGAAATAAAACAATTAATGAACCACTTATCTTGGGCTTGCCGCATCGCCGAGTTGGCGATGCGGCGAGGGCAAGGTAAGTGGTATTATTTTTTATTTTTTTATTTTCCCTATTCAGTTTTCTGTCGACTCCCCTGCCCCAGCCCCGCCCCACTGCCCTTACCAGCACCGGCTGCGCCTGCCAGTCTGGAAAGTCTAAGAGCCTGAATAGTAAAGCATAGTTTAATAGCATAATTCTAGGCTGTGTCTAGGAAGATTAATGGTCACAGTAACAAAGAACAGAAGAGGACCTGCACGTGCTGTCAGACCGATGTGGAGACCTCAGAGGCTAGATTTGTTCCTACTTTACCTAGGACTGAGAAGTGGACTACACGGGTCAGTTGGCTGACCTCCTGTGTGGCTGCAAACGGTCCCAGTGGCCAGTAGCAACTGGATCTGAACTAGATCTGCTGGTGGCCTCTGCTGGAGTGTGTCATGGCTGTTGTCTCTGAGGTCCTTAGAAGAGACTAAAATAAACTACTCCAGAATTTCTGAAAAGTTTGAACTTCCAGGACCTCCAGAGTGTAAGCAGGACCTCACAGCAAAGGTGTCTTATTTCAACAGGACTTTCTTGATACAGCTTTAGGCTTATCCCACGGATTTTATACTCATAAAAAAGACTAAGCCTGGGCAAAGGCTCGAAAAGTATCCCACTGATGAGAAGAATTCAGTGGACACAAAATAAAAAACATTCTCGCTCAGAGCTTTTCCTGCCAAAACCAACAGCATGAATAGTTTGAACTTCCATCTTGGAAGGTAACTCTTTGGCTGAGGCAACCCTATTGGGGTATCTGACCTCTGCTTCATTGTAGTCAGCCTGAAATTGTGACTACGTCCTGGTTAACTCCGAACAGTGACTTCTTGTAGGCTCTTTATTTTTTCTTGACACTTTTTGCTCTAAAACACTAAACAATTTGGATTTATGTTCCTACTAATTTAATTTTAGTCATTTTATGTTTTGTTTCTAAATAAAGTGTTAACTATGTTCACAATTTTTAGACATTAGTTGTCTGATTTTAAGCCCAGGTTAATTTATGGAACGTATGTGCTGAACATCACAAGATTTTTGACTTACTACTTGAAATACTCAAATCCTACACAAGTAATTGTCAATTTTCTTACAGTTTTCTTTCGTCTCCATAAAAACCTTAAGCTTTGCACAAATGGTATTCAAATTCTTAGGGGCCGATTCTGATCCGGGTCGGAAGGGCACCAAACGAGATCCGGCTGGAAAAACTACGCGCCGTACGCGTGTTTTCCGCTCGACTCGTACAGCTGTATGAGCGAGCAAGTACGATGCGAGCTGCATGAACTTCACCGACCGACTCGTTTCCGGGTCCGAACCTCTCTGTACGTCTCAGTTGTAAGCTAACTGTGGCGTGCAATGGATGCGATTCACGACCAAGCCAGTACGAAGCACGCGTCGTACAGCCTGTGCGAGCCGGAGCGCCCGGCTCGCAAATCGTCCGGGTGGTTGCCTTTACGGGTCCACGTTGGACCCCCTGTCACCCGCAGCCCTATGACTCGGACACAGGTGGAGACCCATGGGTCTCCCCAACACAGGCATGTACGGTGCGGATGGCACCGACGCGTACTCACTGTAGGGGGCGCACTTGTCCGCGACGTACCCATTCAGTCAATGGGAGCCCATGTACGCGTCGTACGACCGGCTCCCATTGACTTCTATGGGAGCCCGACCGAACTGAGTCCGACAGCATACGGCCGCATTGTACTCACTCATTCGGACTGCAGGACTCCGGCTCAGTCGGAAAACACTCCGGATCCGGCTCGGTTGGAGTGCTTGCCGACCCGAATCAGAATTAGCCCCATAGTTGTGTCTTCACAGCATCCATCTTCCCTTTTTTACTCACTTTAACCTAGTGTTTTAATTCTGCCAACAATATAAATCTCCCCGGGAAAACGAACCAGTCTTATCTTACACTTCTGATTATTTATGGTATGTAACAGGGAGATGGAGGTCTCACTTTCTCAGCAATATGGATGAAGCTATCTTGAACTGACCCTTTCGGAAAGTCTTTGTTTATTATGTGTTTCTAGAATAGTGAACTAATATAATGATGACACTTGATAACAAATATAAACTTCATTTTAACTAATGCTTAATACATTAGACTGAACATGCTCATTTAAAAATAAGAAAATACAGAAACACAATACGTAGTATTTTGCTTCTGAATATAAAACAAATGATCAAATATAAATATATTACGAAGAAATGTCTTTTAGAAGGGTAAATACATTGAATCCCCAACTGTTATCAATAAATAAATGTATACCATCAGGCAAGGCAACAAGTGACATACTTTTTGGTTCATTTTTTACAAAACTACAAGAAAATATGGCTCAATTCTGCCAGTCAGCCAGTAAAAAACTAAACTCAGTTTGATTAAAAACCATAAAAGTACACATATTAGTTAAATACATGTTCCACAGTTCATTATAATTGGCAATAAGTTACGCAATAAATCACCAACCAATATCAAAGCATATCTAAAAAATAAAATGATATACTGCCAAACTAAAAGTACATTAAGACATCACTTATTCATTTACATATACAGATTACCTGCCATATAAAAGTTGCCACTGCTAAATAGAACTCTGGAGTGTGTAATTGGTGCAGAAAAATCGAGAGGATTCAACACAAGCAGACAACATTCTGTAGTTGAGTGGAAAAAGGGCAACAAAATCAAATCTCTAACAAATTTATAGTATTGATATTAATGTTCCTGGGCAGGAGACACAACTTTTCCCCCACCTGGTGGGAGCAGAGGAAAAAGCTGCTTCTACCCGGGTGGGAGCAAAGTTAAAGATCTGGTTGTCACCAGCACCACAATGGGTGCTAGATCCAGAGCGTTTTTTCCAACAATTTAGGAACTTATGGTGCACCGTAAGGCACCTGGGCACCTACTTTAAAAAAAATGTGGTTTCCTTCACCACCGTGTATGGGTGTTGGCTGGGGAGCTGGCTAGGGCTGTGGGAGCTTTAGGGTTTCTCCCACAACCCCCAACTCATGTTGTGGGTGCCCTAGATGGAATGACCGAGACCCAGGAGCAACTGAGGGCATCTTAGGCAAATAGCTGGGGCCAGCCTTGATGAGTGTGTGACTAACGGAAGCCCCACCCCCGCTCCTGAGGCATGTAACACCCGTAAAGTATGGGTGAATTGCCACGAAGACCATTGAAGGGTAAGTATTAGCACTGCCCCTGTATGAGTGCATGGCACTACTCTGCAAGCTATATTTTTGACATAATTATCAGGGAGGTATTGATCTAATACCCTGATGAAAGCCCCGGACCTTGTTAGGCCTTAGAGTAGGGTTGAAACATGTTGGTCTAAAAACATAAGGGTCATAGGACCTTAATGGTTCACATTACCCACAATTCTTATTTTAGTTTCCCCACCATCCCTACAAATAAAGGGATACCTAGGAAAAGGTGAGTTAAGCCCCCTGGTAAACCCTTTTTCTAAGTGCTTTCTGAAATATGGTTAAGCCCACCCAGGCCTTTAGGAGTCAGGGTGAACCCAATGATGAAGCATGACACAACTAGAGTGTGTGAGGGTTATATATAAAAAGGAAATTTTTCCCTTCCCCGCACAAGTCATGCGGAGCTCGCATGCCCACACGGGGTGACCTACCCTTCTAGTTCGTATTCCGTGCATTATATATCACAACTCCCATGACCCCTTGCAGGATACCTTTTTGTTGTATTGAGTTATATTGGGAGGACGTATCCCTCCAACCCCTTCATATTCAAAAGGCCTACTTGAGCCTCCAGATCCAGCAGGTTTCCCCTGTCTGGATCCTGTTTTGTTTATCATGCCCTAGATGGGCAACAGGTCACCCACTTAAAAAGAAACGTTGTCTTCTGCCAGCAACAGGTATGGGTGATGGCCCGACTTCTAAAAAATACATTAAAAGGTGTGGGTTCACTGGATTGGCACTGGGCTCCAAAAAAGTACAAAAAAACAGGAAAAAAAAAATCAGCGTGGGAAACCACTCATTTATGATTCACTCCTCCTGCAAGGAGTGCCACATTCTGAGGGCATTTTAGTCATCTGTTTTAGTTCCTGGTGGTACCCATAAAAAGGACTGGAAATCCGCTAAGCATTTTGTTGTTGCTGAGGAGGGCTACTGGGAGTGCAGCGGCCGCCCAGCAACATTACAAAAGCACAGCAAATAAATCCAGGACCCCAGGAGAGCTCACCATATTTTTTAATGAGCTCTAAGCTGTGGCTTTACGCTCTTCAGCTGGAGTGCTGGAATCTCTTGTGGTTGGTTCAATGGCTATGAAAATTGTTTAAAAAAAGATTCAAAGACATTTTAATGTTTTTTTCAAATAAGGCTTTATTGAAAACATTTTGTGACAGTCACTGTTATTAAACATCAGGAGAAATTGCAAGTGTAAGCATGACTATTGTGGGAAAGCTGACATTTTGAGTGAAAGACTCCATAGATCAAGGCTACCGATTGAACCTCATCAAACACTATTTAAAAAGAGCCTAGTTTTGCTCCAAGATTACCTACTTACTCTTCAAGAAAAAAGAAAAACACTGAATGACTGGTGTGCGTGACACCCTTCTGTAACAAAAATAATTCTATCATCAAAATATTCAAAAGACATTGGCCCCTCATAAAATCTATATGCATCATAAATTTGCTGCCTACGTTTTCCTTTAAGAGGGGAAAGAATTTTAAAGGATCATTTGGTCCATGTAGCCGTAAGGAATACCTAATCTAAGGACCTTACCTCCATGCTGGGACAGTCAAGAATTCTGTGCTATTTCTAATGTGTCAACTTCATAATGTGTAACTCAACCAACAACTCCCATACATTCAAACATGGAGCTATCACATATAATCTTAGATCATCACCCAAACTGTAACACCAATAATGTGATCTACACATTCTGCAGTCCCTGAAATCTCATTTATGTGGGCCAGACAATACACAAAATCAAGGTACGACCCTGTCAACATCGTAGTACAATGAAGTGTAAAGTCATGTTAGCTCCTCTGGTAGCACACTTTGTTGAAAAGGACCACACTGAGAACAATATTTGGAGGCACGTTATTAAACTCATTAGCAAGCCCTCACATGGAGAGGATCTTCAAGCTCTTTTGAATAAGGCAGAATGCCAATGGATTCTACGCTACAACAGCATGTTATTCTGAGGAAGAGTGTATTGTAATGTAGGGCTGATCCTTTCAATATCCTTATTTTCCCCTTTGTGAAATTGATAGTACCTCATATCCTCTTAAACTAATCAGCATGTGATGGTCTGTGATTGTTTGCTACTGTATTTCCAAATAAAACTTGATATATCAGCATGCATATGCCAGTTATTTAGCAATTCATGTCCAGCTACAATGAATATACACTGTATTCGCGTTATCTACTTTTTTATTGTCCTTTGTCTGCAATATGTACAGACAATACTATGGCCCTTATGAAATACTGTTTTAATTATTGTAAAAGTTGCACACTGCTAAATGGTTCCTATGTAATAATTTGCATCATTTCAGGCAATTTGTTTTGTGTTAGATAACGTGTCTATCTGTATGTCGTATTTTGAGAAATCGTTTCCATTTCAGCTGCAGTGCATGTCATACCCAGTGTGTTCTGCAGAAAATGCCTGACTGGTATTTTTGTTGCCCTTTTTAAACTTTTTTCTTACTTCTACAAACCGTCTTCATGTGACATTTTTATAGAGACTCAGTATTTGATGAGCTGCCCCTAGTTTTAGATTCTTAGTCAATTGTTTTTAGGAACAACATTTTCCCCCTTGTTTTCCTTAACAAAAAGTAGGGAAAATTGATCTTAGAATGTTTTTTCTTTTTCTTTTCCTATCCTTTTTCCAACAGTTTGATTGGCAACTCAGTCTTTTATCTATAATCATGGCTATGTACTGAAAGGTGACCATTTTTGACAGTGTGATGCCCCTCATGCACATCGTTCTTTGTTTGAACAGGATGCCGACTAGTGTGAACTCACACTTTTTGAGATTAATTCCCTTCAGCTCTCAAGCTATGGATACCTATTCAAACCGGTGGTTGCTTTTAATTGGTTAAGAGTATTCCCCTCTGAATGTCCTTTTGCTTCTAGGGATTCCTGATTTCTCCTTGGAACCATGTATGAGAGTGGGATGATATCGAAGGATTAAAGTGAGGATGCCATTTACAGTTTTTTCAATGCCCCCATCTATTCAAGTAGGAAGCATCTGTTTTTTTGCACTCTTTTCCGGTGATGGTTCACTTTGACACTTATTTCACCTCAGCTACACGGATCCACTAGTTGGACCGCTTTTTAATTTTTCTTTTGATCTCATCTGTGAAAAAATGCTTTTATGTTATCAATGATGTCATAGAGCATGTCATGAGTGATGTAATATGGAAGGTAATTAGCACTGCATGACGAGGGCATGAGTATGGTTAGCCTTGTTTTGACCATGTAAGTAAACCGACTCTTGTTAGGATATTAACGGACCTCTTTATAATGTTCCTAAAATTTCGAATACTTTGACTTTATATCTTCTTACTTGCAGTCATCTTTTTGATTTTGCAGCTAATAAATTCCCCTTATCCTGATGATGACCCTCTAGTTACCACAAGTCAAAACACGAATAACGGCAAGGGCAATGGAAATTAAAAATTGTGGATGGACTGTTAATGTTCCTGAAATAAAAAGACCAAAAACTTGTACAGAAAAAGTGCTAAAACATTTTTAATGTTTAATTGTCTTCTGTATTTTATTACACACACTAATGCACTGCTTTCACCACCCAATATGTGTTGACACCTTATTTTTTGTTAAAATTAAAAAACAGGCATAAGTCTGAATCATGTCTGCAAGTTAATCCTGTTTTTATAGTAGCTAGTTGTAGAATATTGGATTATTAGTTGTGCATGATGTGAGGGCTGTATAAGTAATAGGTCCACAGTTTCCCTTTACGGAAAACCAAGCTCCCCATTGTAGTGCTTGACTCTCTCATGGTAGTCCAAGGCCTACTCAGGGGAGATGGTGTAGGCTAGTAATCTTAACAAATGAGGTTGAGAGAGAAGGGGACAAAGGGGCTCGTTCGTCTGCCCCATCAATGAATCAACAAACAAAGAGAATAAACTCAAAATGTAGCTTTTAACAATAAAAGTCATCAGAAAAAAATTCTGTCTTGCAGGAAACCCTTCTCGTTTATAAAAGAACCCTCACTCACCAACACAGTTGGTGGCATGCTTCATCGTAGGGTTCCCACCCAGGGGGCTGAATGCCTCCTGGGTGTGCTTTGACGGCTTATTACAGGGAGCTGATTTTTATTGTGTTTTTGGGTAAGAAGTGGATACTTTGAGAAATGTAAAACTACCTCCAGGGTATCAAATTCTTTATTATGTGGCGCCTGGGGTAGGGTTAAAAGCAAGTTGTTTGGACGTGAATGGGAAAATATGGTATCGCACAGCTCCAAAAGACTATAAAACTAATCCAAGTGATGTGGTCTACATGTTTCAGCCAATATATTCACAATTGATTGGCTTTCTTCAGAACCTGTGGTTCAGAGTTGAATAGCCCTGAAATCGCATGAACTATGCACACACGCTAAGGTTACGACTTTCCGTATTCACAAAAGGCATTTAGTAGTAGTAAAGTTAGGAGTCCTAACTAAAGCAGGTCAAGGCACATCAAAAGAGAAAAAAAGTCATGGTGCAGTACTTAAGTCTGGATGTAGGAGGAATACAAGTAAGAACCAGCATTTTAAGTGTTCTTATGATCAATGGTTTTGATTTCAAATCTTTAGTTGTGTTTTTTTGCATATATACTCATGTGTTTATTGGGTGTTTGATTCATTGAGTAAAAGGCACGTTGGCAAAACCCCAAAAAATTGTCAGTTTGTCAATGTCTATTTTTCATCTAGCAGCTAATTTATTGAGGAGGTCAGGGTGATTCGCTGAAACCTGCGTATGGCCTCTGGAACATAGTTCCTCTGTCAGGATAATCTAAGAGAGATCTAGGTAACGCTAAAAAATAAGGTATTTATAGTTGTTGGACTTGGCCCTTTTTGTAGAGTCATCCCAGAACTTTTTGCCTTCCTTCTGTATTTTGTCTGACTTGTTGTTGGTAGTTTTATGACTCTGGGCACTTTATCACTGCTGATCAGTGCTAAAGTGCATGTGCTCTCTATGGTAAACTTGATAAGATTGGTCTACACCTGTCTGGAATATTTAATTTACATATCAGTCCCTTGTACATTGGTATCCCATATACCCAAGGCCAGTCAATTAAATGCTGCTGGTGGGCTTGCATCGCTGGTTGCGACACCTACCAAAGTAGCCTTTCAAACCTGTCTCAGGCCTCTGCCACTGCAGGGTCTGCACGCACAGTTTACTGCTGCTGTGATGTGGCACATAAAGTGGTTGCCTCATCTGTGACTCCCCTTTTACTACATATCAGTTACCCCTAAGGTAGGCCCTAGCTTGTCCTAAGGGCAGGGTGCAGTATAGGTAAAAGGTAGGACATGCGCCTTAACTGTGTGGCACGCTTGGTAGTGACAAACAGCCTATTTGGTTTCTCACTGCTGTGAGGCTGCCCTCTCGTAGAAATGCATTGGGGATTCCCTGAAATGTGCTTCAGTGGTGATTCCTGATCTGAAAGGGTTAGCGTGATCAAGTTTGGTATGTTTGAAATAGTGGTGATAAATGCTGCTTACTGGTGAAAGGGGATTTATTATTACTATTTTAGAAATGCCATTTTTAGAAGTGGGCATTTCTGTGTGCTATATGTCTTAGTGCCTGCCTGTTGTGTATTGACCGTCTGGTTCTGACTGACAGGGGAGAGGGGATGTGTAGTGGCTCCAGAGAGTCTGGATGAGTCAGCACTAGGCTGAATAGGCCTGGTCTGCATTTGGAGTGGTGGGAAGCATAGCACGTGCACCCGAATAGGGCTGTGCCTGCCTTCCACAATTATGGCTCAGCCCCCCTGAGGTGTGTCTGGGGCAAAGGCTCACACTAACAATGAAGGTTGTTGTGCACTTGCAAAGTGCCCCCCAGAACTGGTTTGGGCTGGGCTCAGAGCCCTGTGCCAGGAGGCAGAACAAAGAATGTTAATAGTGTAAGTAGTACCGGGTCTGGAACCCATGAAAGGTTGAGCTTGCTAGGAACTGGATATGAGGAACACCATGCCAGGAGGAACCACATTGGGAGTCAGCTACTGACTGCTGGGAGACCCTGCGAGCTGGCCTGCCTGTGCCCAGCTCTGCCCTGTGAGACTTTGGGGGCTTAGCTCCGCGCTGAGCACTCTATCTTTATTGCCCTCTGAAGAGCGCCCCGCTTACCTGCATACTGTGGTCAAGGACAGGTGGGGGGTGCTTTGCTTCTCGTAGTACCAAGGCGCTTTTTGGTGCATGGTGGGCGCTGCTTACTTTGTTGTTCCCGAGCCCCAGGTGTGACCTTGCAACTTCTGACAGCGTGTGGGGTGCTTCTAATCTAATCCCAGGAGACCGGGAAGTGGGCTACCACCTGTCGCACCATGAGAAAGGAGCCACAGCAACCGTAAGCCAGGCAGAGGCCGAGCCTGGTTGTGGGCGGGGCTCCCTAGAGGAAGAGGAGAGCCCAGTGTGTATCCTTTGCAAGATGGAGGTAGTGGTGAAGAAATCCCAGTTCGGGAAGTCCTCGATCATGCATCGTTCTTACTGAGCACTTCTCTATAATCTTTATATGTAGGAGGCATATGTAGATATTCCCATTGTTCCTAAAGAGAGAAACACATCAAAGCCTGCTTGAAATCTTTGGTATGCCTTAGCCAGCACCAGTGCCTGCCACATTCTGAACACATGATTATATACTCTTTTTATACAATGGATTACATGGAAGATGAAATGACATCCAAAGCTGAGCTTTCTATGGGCCCATTCTCCTTGGCCATCAGTAGCACTTCAGCTTCCCATTGTACATGTCCAGAGACAAGAGGTGTTCTATTTATTATGAGTACTGGTTCAGATAGACTCCTTTTAAGTAGTGGAATTATGTTTTTGCACTGCTCTTTACTAAATAAACCATATGACATTCCATAGTAATCAATGACACAGTTTCCATGGGGCCTTGGCGAATTGTGATACTAAGCTGGAGGTTAATATGAGTTAAGCTGATAGCAAACATTTTTGGTGGTAAAATGATTGTTTGAGGTTTTCTTCTATTTCAGAGACCAGCCTGTCAGTATCCATGCAGCAAAGGATAGTTCTGTCTACACAACTACAATTATCATGCGTTGTCTTTCTTTCACTTACACAGTCCTGCATTGGTTCATCACTGATATTTTTTCCATCAATTCTTGCACATTAATGTGATTCTTTCTATTACATTGAACCAATTAATGTCTCACATTCCCTAAGTCAATTTGTTACCTGATTCAAAGCGTTTTTCAGCTCATCTCATAAGCCACTGTGGAAAGCTGCAGCCTCATTCATCAACATAGTTTCAACCTTTAATTTCTGGAAGTAGATGGTACAAGGAACTATTAGCCTTATTTAGATGTTGATAAATGGGATTCTCAGTCAAACTATAACAGATATTATGTCCTCGGTACCAAAAGTGCCAAAGGCTAAAATGTACTTGTGATTCTGCGCCCAAGCATCTGCCACGTTTGTGACAGAATATCCCATACACCAAACTCTAAACAAGACTCAAAGTCTCTTTTCCTTTGCCCTTTATAGCTGCAACCATATACAAGCATTCTGGGAAGTTTTATGTTGCACCACAAAGGTCTGAAAATAGACAAAAGGAGATTTTTTATGGTGATTAGAACTGGGGTCCGGAGAAGTGTACCTTTAACTTAATATTAAAGTATGAAGGACACTTGTCATTTAAAGAGTAAAGGCGTGTGTTGCCTATTCAAAACATTAGGATAACATTGAGCTATGAATGCTTTAAATTCCAATCCATAAATAGTGATCTCAAGCTCAATTCTGAAATAAAAAATACAATACCACAAAAATGCAGTTTCAATTGGTAAGGTTTGGCAGTGTTCACAAACAATAAACAATATCAACCAGTGACTACAATCAACACAGAAAACCAGAGGATTTTAATCCTCCAGGCAAAATGGAATTACTTTATAAGCGATATTAATGTTTACTGTTTAAGACTTTGATGTTCATTCAACACCATACATGATACAGAAACAAAGCAAAAACAATGTCAAACCATAAATAGGGCACATTATAACCCTGCCTTCAAGGATTAGGATTAGTGGTAATAATCAACCAAATTGCGGATATCACATTGCTTTTGGGTTCTAAACACTCTGGATCAGCAGCTCAGAACTAAGGGCCTGATTTAAAAAGGGCCTCCACACTCGTGGCAGAGGCCCTGCAGTCGTGGGGGAGTATCTGCCCCTGGGTGGAATTTCTGCATTGAGAATTCGCATTGCGGAGATTCTGCCCTGAGTGCAGAGACTCCCCCTCGACTGCAGGGACTGCAGCATGAGTGTGAAGTTCCTTTGGGAATCAAGCCCTAAGTGATGGGAATCTGGATGATAAGCAGGGCAGGTTTCTATCTCCCCCTCTGAAATTATTGTACACCGCAGAAGCAGAAATGGGATTCTCTCAGACCTTCCAGTGGTGTTATGACTTGCTACGAGTCAGGATGTAGCACAAAACGTAAGACTTGACAAGAATAAGGACAAAATAGATACACAAGAAAAGATCAAGATCAAACTTTCGAAGACCAGACAGTAGGAGCTGAGGCTGAAATACAGGGGCTGGGTTTTCCTGGTCAGTGAGAGAAGAAAAACAAACCAGAGGAAATCAAAGAAAGGACTGAATCCAGGAGTATTTAATAAGTAGAACAGGGGGAACAAGTTGCCTTGTGACCGATTGATTGTAAGGTTTCCGTATACTGAGTGAGCTTACTGTATTTTCATTTCCTGCACCTTGATTTAGTTTTCGCTTCCTGTCCTTAGTGTTTATTCTGCTACCTGCATCATCTATAAGGAAGGAGGATTATCTGTACATTTTGAGCCTTCGACACCTGAATTTATCAGAAGTCATTCTCACAAGCAGCCGCTCCTGTTTCTCCCACACTTGAGGAATGGCTTTGCTCAGCAGTATTGAATATGTGCATTTATTGTCATGTTATGTTATGTTACCAAGCTTTTATAGAGCGCACAGCTAACCGGAAGTGTCCCAGCGCGATAGGCCAATGCGGGGGTGAACAGATGTGAAAATAACAGCTAAACCACCTAATTCAAAAGTAAGGTTTTCAATTGCTTCTTAAACGTCCTAAGATCATGATTATTCCTGAGCTCAAAGGGCAGGCTATTCCAGGCCCTGGCTGCCCTTACGGAGAGGGAACTCCCTCCCGTTCTGGCGAGGCGGTAGCGTGGAATGGCAACACGGCATTGACCCGTTGATTGGAGATGCGTGGATGGCGTATACAAATTGAAATGCCTCCTAAGGTAACAGGGTCCCGTGGGTAATGGTTAGTGCCTTAAACAAGATGCGCTGGTCAACAGGTAGCCAATGCAAGTCGCGAAGAAACTGCTTGATTCTGAGGCTTCGTGGAATGCCTAATAGCATTCGAGTGGCCGCATTCTGAATAGTCTGCAGTTTTTTTATCCGGTAGCAGGGGAGGCCAATGTAAAGGGAATTGGCATAATCAAGCCGCGACAAAATGAGAGCGCGGGTCTCCATTTATTTGGCCACTTTTGGCAGGAGCGGCAAACACTTCTTAAGAAGTTTCAATGTGCCAAAGCACACTCCTGCCAATTTATTAATCTGAGTCATAGTCAAACTGTGCTCTGTATTATGGAATGGTCCTAATTATTTTTACACTGTAAATATACTGTCAATATATTTATATATTACTGAGTTATTATTAACTCTGGCTGTATATTCAGAATCGTATTGCAACTGTGACAATTATGTTGGTATACAGACAAAAATATCGAGTTGGAAATGTCGACTTACACAAATATCGAGTTGGAAATATCGTGACACAGAAATATCGACATCAAGAATATCGTGGTTAAGAATATTGACTTTAAGGTAAAAAATATTGTTTTTAAAAATACCGAAGTCATTAATATCGTCTGCAAAAATATAGTTGTTTAAAATATCGATTTTTTAATTAAGTGTTATGCATTTTAGTATGTATTTTAAATGTATGTAATGTATTTTTGTATACGTATTGTTTTTGTTTTTAATCATATGTATTAGATTTTTTGTAGTTATTCATTTTATTTTAATTCAATTTTGCATTTTTCAGTTCCATAGCGGGATGTTATTGTAAATTTGCTCTTGTACAGCGCATATATACCGACAGGTCTCATAGCGCTCAGACAGAGGCAGAAACAGACAACGTAGCAGGCTGGGTCCTCAGACAATGGAAGGTTATACAACCATATCAAATGCTTCTCTGAAAAGGAAGGTTTTTAATTTTTTTCGGAAGGGTAAAAGTCTAGGTTCCTTCCGTAGCTCTCCGGGCAACTGATTCCAAAGTTGTGGCAGGAGAACCGAGAAAGCTCTCCCTCCTTTAGGAGTAGAGTTGAAACGAGGGCAAATTTGTCTACTAGCTTCTGCTGATCGCAACACACGTCCTGGCACGTATTTGAGTATCCGTTCTTTTATGTACTCTGGGGCTTGACCATGAAGGGCTTTGTGGGTAGTACACAAACCCTTAAACTTGGCTCTTTGCCTAATCGAAGCCAATGCAGTTCACTCGGCAAAGGAGTTGCATGAGTTCTTCTGGGCAAACTGAAAATCAGCCTAGCTGCATCATTCAAAACTATCTGCAATTTATTAATAAGTTTTTGGGGCAGCCCGACATATAGCGCATTACCATAATCAAGTCTGGAGACTATAGTAGCTGTTACGATTGTCTTCATGGTCGAGACCGAGAGGAGGGGAACCAATTTCCTCAGCTGTCTCAACAGACCGGCACACGTTCCGACCACCGCATTAACCTGATTGGTCATAGAAAGTTCAGAGTCGATCTTTATGCCCAGACTCTTAACCACAGGTACTGGAATGGGAGGAACTCCTAACTCCTGGGGCCAAAAAAGATCACTCCAGGGGTTGCCTTTGGTTGAAATGGCAAGGACCTCCGTCTTGTCAGGGTTGATCTTTAAGGAATTAGCCGTCATCCAGTTGACTGTGAACCTGAGAATGCTCTGAGCAGACTGTTGGGCGTGGGCCAAATTCTCAATCCTTAGGATGAGTTGAGTGTCGTCTGCATAGTTGAATACTCTGCAATCGATTTTGGCTAACGCAGCCACTAAAGGCTGTAGGTATATATTAAAGAGAAGGGGGGGACAGAGCGGAACCTTGAGGTTCCGCAGGAGATGTTGCCCTTGTCCGATACTTGCTCAGCCAATTGGATCCTCTGTGTACGTCCTGATAGGAAGAATTCTAGCCATTTGTGGACCTGTCCTTGAAAGCCCAAGGGTTTATAGGGGAAAAGGGTGGTAAGAAATTTAATTATAAGTTAATTATTATTTTTGTGTTTAGTAATATTTATTTGATTTAGATTTTATGGTGTTAATTGTGGGAAGTAGTTTATTATTAATTAATTATTAATTCGTTGTTAATTATTATTAATTGATTGGTAATTAATTATGTCAATTGTGCCATTTTTTCGGAGTGGGTAATTAATTAATAATTATTTGTTAATTAATGATAATTAATTAAATAATATTCAAATATGGCAATTGTGTAATTAGTTTTAGATGTGACTTGTGGGGTTTATAGTGGTAAAGGGTGGGAAGTAATATATTTTGAATTAGTTAATAAGTAGTTGTTTATTGATATTCATTTACTAATTTAAAATCAATTATGGAAATTGTGCAATGATTTTTATGTGTGGGTTGTGGGGTTTATTGGGGTAGAGGGTAGAAAGTAATTTATGTTTAATTAATTAGTAATTAGTTGAGCATTAATAATAATTTGTCAATTGATAATTAATTAGGGTAATAATTAATTTTTTGTGTGTGTGGTTTGTGATTTTCATCTGTTTCAATTTGTTTTTTAAATTAATAATACTTTTTTAATATCCAACACTTTTCCTATTGTTGCACTAACTGGAGTGGGAATAGTATTTTTCACCTCTCCGTTATCCAACACTTTCCCTACTGTTGCACTAACTGGAGTGGAAATAGTATTTTTAAAGTAATTTTTCTGTTTTTTAAAAAGGCAAAGCATATGGACACACCTTTTCTCTCGACACCAGTAAATGATCAAATCACAGGAACACAGAGTGCACCTTATGGTATAAGCAACAACCAGAATGTTCTGTTACTACAGGGGATGCAAGAACTGACAAGCAATGTCCTGACTATAGAACTCAGAGCGCACCAGCTGGCACAAGCATAAACTAGGGTGTTCCTCTATCCCATGAGAGTCAATATGATGTGTGCGCTAGACCACTGACATGCCTCAATGCACCACTCGGAAACACAGTGGGAAGGGCTCCTAAAAAAAGGTCACAATTATGAAATAGCAGTCTGGGTTTATCAGGAAAGATTTGTAAAGAAGGAGACAGTAGCTTCGATTCCTGCCAGAAATGATAGCCTCAACTTGCCAGGACCTAGCTCTCTGAATGAGAATTCTGTGCCCCAAATCAGCCATGTATCTGGGGAACACAGCTTTAACCCCTTCGGTGCTCATGACGGAATGGTTCCGTCATGACCCACG
The DNA here is from genome assembly GCF_964204655.1 of Triturus cristatus. Lineage (NCBI taxonomy): Eukaryota > Metazoa > Chordata > Amphibia > Caudata > Salamandridae > Triturus > Triturus cristatus. The sequence continues at coordinate 1,204,087,467 of NC_140591.1, read as the reverse complement.
GTTGAGCTGTGCTCATGACGGAACCATTCCGTCATGACCCCGCCCGCGCAAGATTCCGCCAGCACAGCGGCGGAATCTGCGCAGCATCGAAGGGGTTAAGGGCCCTGGAGATATGTGGTTTACTATGATAAACAATCAACCAATACAAACGGCATTAAATCCAATGGTTCATACTGCCCCACTATAGGGGGATCACACCCCTTGTTACTCTAGAGACAGCAGGCAGCATGTGCAAAGGGTCCAAAGTTTGAACACCCGACCGCTGGTAGCTAAGGCAAATTGTGATTCTAACCAAGGTGTTTCCCCTGTTCAAAACATTGGTGACAATACATCACAAGGCAACAAGCTATTATTTTACCCCAATAACGTTTGAAGAGGGCCACACGATTACTGTACTGAACAGGGGCAATATGGTGAAGCACTTAAAGAGCCATGCATCTTTATCGCATTTAAGTATTGCTGACATTAAAGCTATTAAGTTCCTCAAGGCTCAGAGCTAAACCAGCTTGCGTTAATCACATGGTCGATGGCAGACCAGGGACACCAAGTGTGGTAGGAAAATAATCCTTTGGTACTAGACCAGGAAAATCACAAGACTTTTACTTGATGCATTGCCAGAGCAGTTATGTGATGGACTCAATATCATCTTCATAGAAGCTGCCCAAAGATGAGGCTTTCTAACCTGTGAAACACATGTGGCAGTGGCAATCAGAGTATGTCCGATATGAATAAGTTCTCTGTTTCAAGACACCAAGATCTACCAGGGAATCAAATACAACTGACCATTTCAACAACAAAGAGTTGGATTGGTCATGAGTGTCTACCGCAAGAAGCTACTGATCTGGAAATTGACTACCAGTCAAATCATCTCCAAATCCTGTTACTGGTCCTAAGGTGTGCTCTTTAAATGTGAGAGACCTGATTACCATGGCAAGTGAACCTGAGGTGATTCCATATTGGCAACAATTTAATACAATAACCCTACAGGAAACGTGGAGTTTGATCACCACACCATCCTTTGGGTACCTAGAGTGCTATACTGCTGCAACATAAAAAATGAAGACAAAGGGAAGACCAACAGGAGGTCTGGTGATCTACATATCATTAAATCTAGATGTAAAAACAGAGGAAATTGACCGAATAGAACCATGGAACTTGGCAGTCCTTTTAGACATTTGGTTGTATGATTGGAAGGAAACCCTTATAATTATTAACATCTATATACACCACCACCAACACCTGATATGAGTGATCATAGCAAAACGTGAAATTACATTAGCAGTCTTGAGCCAAAAGTATGGAGGCGCACACATGATAGAAACAGGCAATTTTAATTTGAACCTCTTTGATAACAGACTCGAAGATGACATGGTGCTTTTACAGGATGAATATTAGAACATACCCCATTATATCACACCAGCCCCTAAAAGACGTGATCTGCCTGGAGAGAAACTAGTGAGTGTATGCCCACATGCCGGTTTTTGATCAGTGAACAAAAGGGTAAAAGAGAAACAGCTTCCGGTGCCCATGCACACTTCCGTAAAAACCCAGACCACTCTAGATTATACCTTCTAGAGCCTCGCACTGGTCAGATCCTTAGAATCATTTAAGATCAACTATCGCTCAGAAAACAATCATTATCCACAGGTTTTGCAATTACACAACAAAGTCTCCTGCATGTTGAAGGTGTGGACACAGGGGCAGCATCTGTGACAGCAAGCATGAAGAGGCGAGCTGTTGCTTGCTAATGGAAATCATGGCGAAAACTGAGCTGAGTCCCTCAAAAATGAGAGAAATGGGAACCGTGACATTAATAGTAGAGTTTAAAATAAAAAAATAAGGGCCCACTGCCTGCCGGAAAATAGAAGAACCCCACTCCGGCTCCCCTCATCCTTAAGGGCCATTAATAAAGAACTCCTCCAACAGCTTTGAATTTAAAAAAAAAACAGCTGAGGCCAGTCTCAGAGGATAAATTGCAGTCCTACGCAACTCTAAAAAAGAATTTTGGCAGTACAACGTGAAGCAAATGATAACTTCTGGGTACGTCTTCTATATGCCAGAAAGTAAAGCAATATGAAACAATTCTGGACGATGGTAAACACAAGCGACCAGAGATGCCCTGTAGCTATAAATGCAAACATTGCACCACAACAATGGGGTGACTACGTTATTGAGCCCTAAAGGGCCATTAAAATAGCACCAATGACTCCCAACATAGTGAGTAAGAGGGAATAAGCCTCTTCTATTGAGGCAAGAAAGCATGTTTAAGAGCAAGCATCACCATGGATAGTGGAACTCTACTGTACAGTGAGTATGGTGATCTTAAGCTTCACTAATAAGGAGGTCTTCGAGGTTAATACACAGGGGTAGACAAGATGGGGCTCTGGGCCCAAGCAGTCTACCCCAGCAACTATTCAAAGTGAACCCCAAGTTCTGGGCTGAAATCCTAACTTCGGCATACAACAATTGCGTCACCACAAATCAGATTCCAGTTCATGGAGAGGAGCAATAATCCATCCTGTCTATAAAGGAGTTAAAACTGTGGATCCGGGCAATTATCTTCACATTTCTCAGTTAGATAATGAGGCAAATACTATCCTAGCCTACTTTTAGGAGAGCTGGAGTCATGGCAAACAAGCATCAGGTCCTCCCTCCGTATCAAATGGGGTTTAGACAGAGGATTGGACCCACTGAAAATCTCCTGGCCCTGGCCATATTGATCAACAGAGCAATTAAAACAAAAACTTTGGTGTACTTTTGCTTTGTGGGTTTCAAAGCTTCATTCAATTCTGTTCCCAGAAACATCTTATGGTGGGAACTAGATGCAAGAAACAGCCCACCTTCCCTCTTGAAGTGCATTGTTGCACTGTACTCAGATACTTGGCTCCAAGTTAAAACCAGAGATGGCAGTGCACTTACCTGAAAAATAAAAACACGTAAAGATCTAAAACAAGGCTGAGTTTTACCTAGGGGTGGGCAAAATATTTCGTTCTGCCAGTGTAATTGGCAGAATTTTGACAACTCTGGGTTACTCTTCCAACAGTGAGTTAGGGCCGAATTCCACCAATCAGCGAGTAGCTGAACTTTTTCTCACACCGTGCGCCAGGACGGTAAGTTGATGAGCACAAGCAAGTTGTGGCAGCCTTTAGTGCGATTTCCGGTCACTAGGAGGACATTCGGTGAGATTTTTCCCTGGGTTGCTACCATTGGCGGTCACAAGGCAGCCGCTAGAGGAGAAAATCTACTTGAGCAGCAACAAAATTAACTTGAGTACTGCACCAATTGGCACGCCGTGTGGTGCCGTTCATGGTGTCTTTCAGCATGGAACATTCTCCAGCTGCTAAATCACAGTGCAAGCAGTGCGACATGTCTATTTCTGTCTTATGCCATAATTCCATGGATACTTGCGGATTTTTTATGTATCTCTGTGGAATTCCATTGAGCCAAATTCTGAGAGTTCTACCCACCCCTAGTTTTAGCACCATATTTTTTAAACATCTTTTTGGCCGACATGCTGATGGACCTGGTTGAAGTGAACGCACATGCCCCGAATCTCGGAGGAAAATAGATCAGCTGCCTCCTCTACACACATTATGCTCTTTTAATAAAAAAAAAACAGTGTAGGGCTACAATACTTCTTGGAAAAACTGCATGTCTATGCCAGATCTATTGAATTAACCATCAATTTGGAGAAAACCAGAATAATGATTATGGGCAGGAAGATGAATAAGATAGGTAAATGGCATTTGAACAGGCATCAAATTAAAATAGCATCCAAGTACAAGTACTTGGATGTGGTGGTGAACAATCATTAAACTTGTATTCCTCACAAGTTGCTCACAAAAATTAAGGCTGAAGCCTTAAAAAAAAAATCTTTTTTTAAACTCTTTGGGCCGACCTTCGATCTTCTGATGAAAGTCAGACAGGTCAAATAAATTGCAACTTTAGCTTATGGATCAGAGACCATTTTTGGAAGTGTTTCTAACCTCCTGGACAAGCATTTAGTTAGTATTCATAGATGAGTGTTCAGTCTACCAAAACACAGCTCACTGGCTCAAAATTGCTTAGAGTTTGCCATACTTAACCAAACACTGTAACGACAAAGGGGATATGTACAAGGAAGTGGCGGAGCGTGTCGTTAGCCTCCTTTGCTTAACGACACGTTCCGTCACTTCTGAAACGGAAGGCTGCACTATATTCACAAGAATGTGGTGCAGCCTTGCAGTTCCCCCTGTGATGGCGCTAAGTTTAACATCTTAGCGCAATCGCAGGCACCCTTGCACCAGAGTGCAAGGGTGTCTATATGCAGGGGAGAATTGGTTATGTGTAGGAAGGTATCTCTTCCTGCACATAAACAATCCTAAAATGACATTTGTAACTTTCATGTGTGCTGCTTCATGTAGCACATATGAAAGTTACAAAATGGCATTTTTTTAAAAAGGTTTGTTTATGTACAGGAAGGGACACCTTCCTGTACATAAACAATCCATGGCACTTTGCTTTTTCCATGTGTGCTGCACACGGCAGCACACATGGAAAAAGCAAATACGAGGCGAAATAATGCATTTATTTCTCCTCGTTTCGCCAACTTAAGACAAGGATTTTTCTGGTCTTAATTTTGACGCTGCCTCCCATGTCAGTCAGTCAGTCAGTCATGAAAGCTTTATTCGATTTTCAGAGTGGAATCATAAAAGCATACATACATATAAAAAAAGGTACATTTACATGTTAAAAACAGATAAAAACTGTTAAAAAGAGTAAAAAGACATAACATGATTTTTAGGATGGTTGCATTGAGTTCCGAAATTTGATAATCAATTTTAAAAAACTAGTTACTGCAGAGGTAACACATTCATCTTCTAATTGTAAAAGCCTGGTCATAGCAGATCTACAGGTACGAATTCCCCAGGCTTTTAAAATCGGTTTTAGGAAGGCTCCTCTGGGCAGCTGATAAAATTTACAAAATAGAATACAATGTATGTTTGATTGGACAGAGATATTGTCACAGGGGCACAGTAAAATTTCATTAGACCAGAGGTTACAAACCGGAAATGTAATCATGCGGAAAAAATTGCCAAATCTAAGACGGGTCAATAACATTCGTACATAGCAATTTGGCTGCGTTATGAGGTACCTTTGAAGGCCTTCAATGATAGTTACTTTTTGGAAATCAGTGACTGTAGTTTTAGATTTTTCTAAATTCCATCTCTTGGAGATTAAATGATCAAGAGCCAACTTTCTTAAAGTTTTTCTGGGTACCATTTCCATGCTTGATGGCCTCACGAAAAACTCCAAATGGCCAAGATCGATCAACATATTTTTTACATATGCTAGCCATTTAATGTTTGTCAGACCATCGAGGCTAAAACAGTCAGTAATTAGATCTCTATTTAATGAGGTCTCTGGAGTAACCCAGATTTTATGCCACAGGAGTATGGGCGCAATTTTAATAACATCCGAGATGTATAACATGCCCAGCTCAATGTGTATAAAATAAGTTGATGTTGATTTGGGGACTCCAAGTAAATAGCGTAAAAACTGATTTTCTGTTTGTTGTATCAGGAATGGATTTTCAATCCCCCAAAGGCCTGCTCCATAGGTGGCAGTGGAAACGCATTTAGCTTTGTAAATTTCAATTAGCTCTTTCACTGGCCTGCCACCTATTTTTGTGGAGAACTTTTTTAGGGCGCCTAATTCTCGGGTGAAGGCTAAATTTCTGGCATTAATTGCTGCTAGCCAGTTTCCTTTCCTGTCAAAATTTATACCTAGATAGGAAAATTGGTCTATGGTCTCTATCCTCTTATTATCTAAGAAGATTGGGCAGGACATTTTCTTTGTGCCCGGTCCACAGGCCATCGTGAAGGTTTTTGAGATATTAATTTTTAGCCCTCGTTCTTTCATATACTTCGAGAATTTCTGGACAGCCCTCTGGAGGCCGATGTTAGTTCGAGACATGATGGCAGCGTCATCGGCGTAAAGAAATATTGGGGCAGGAGTGCCCAGAATTGTTGGATAGTCATACTGAGATTCCATTAAGTGTTTGCCGACGGAGTTTATGTATAGGGTGAAAAGGAGGGGGGCTAAGATGCACCCCTGTCTCACCCCTCTCTTAATACAAAATTTGCCAGAGCACTCCCCTTTGATTCCAAAGCGTACCCTGGCTCCTGCATCGCTATAAAGTGCTTTTATAAAGTGTAAGATATTTAAGTCTATACCCATCTCTGATAAAATGGACCATAATATCTCGTGGTTCACGCAGTCAAAAGCGGAACTTAGGTCCACAAACGTAACAAAAAGTTTTCCCTTTTTTGCATGATTATATTTTGATAGAACTAAGGCCAAATTTAGGCTCTGTTCTATAGTACCTTTACCAGGGCTAAATCCGTACTGTAAGTGTGACACTATCTTGTTCTCTTCCGCCCAAGATTGTATTCTGTCTAAAATTGCCCGGGCTGCAACCTTCATTAGTGCATCTAAAAGCGATATTGGCCGGTAACAGATGGGGTCGTGTCTGTCTCCTTTCTTAAAGATCGGAACGACTATGGCTTCAGACCAAGACGGGGGGAACCCATGACGGTTAGAGTGGTTTAAAACATTTGTTATCAGGGGGCCCCACAGGTCTGGTTCGGCTTTGTACACATCTGTCGGAACGCCATCCGGAACTGGAGCTTTGCCAGAAGGGCTATCTTTGATTGCCTTTGTGATCTCCAGGCAAGAAAAAGTTATGTCTATAGGGAATGAGGTAGGTAAAATTGTAGTTTTTTGGATAGATAACCCATCCGCCAGTAAGTTATCATAGTTAAGATCTTCATGATTATCATATAGAGATTTAAAATGGTTCACCCAAGTTTCCCCATTAATGGCTATGTCTATGGTATCAGTCTGGTTATCTCGTAAATAGGGAGCGTTAACAGCTTTCCAAAAAGCTGTATTGTCCTTAGCTTTGGAGGCTTCAGTTATGGCCAACCAGGCCTCTTTACGTAGCGTTTGTTTCCTCGATTTTAAAGCCAAATTATATGCTTTTCTACAGCTACGAATCTCGGCTGGAGATTTATTTGTTTCATGCAATGCCCTTTTGAGAGCTTGAAGAGCTCTAGTGCAATTTTTGTCAAACCAGCCGTGGCTGTTTTTAGGGTTAGAGCGATATTCTCTGGTTAGCAATTTTTTAAGCTCAAATTGAATTTTTGAAAAGGAGGTCATAATAACTAGTGGCTCCTCATTTTCTGTTAAGCAGACGGATATATCATTTCGGGAGGTTTCCATTAATTTATGGTGGAAATCTACGGGATTTACCCTATCCCATTTTATCGAATAGCCATTTTTTGTGGCTAAATTAATGTTAGGATGATAGGTAAACTGCTCTATGATGGTCTGATGTTTATTTTTAATTTTTAGATTGAAGGAGATCGGGTAATGGTCGCCAAAAATGTCATCATGTGTTACCCAATCTACAATCAACCCTGCGTTGGGTACGGAAATAAGAGTAAAATCAATAATTGAACTGCAGCCCCGCCCGTGAAAAGTGGGTTGAAAGGGGATATTTGGGGTACATAGTTCATTTATAAAAGACAAGTTAAAATGAAAAAGCGCGTTATTGAGGAGATTTCCCAATTTAGAATGGGCAAAGTGGGTTGGGATATCGTCCTTATGGGATCCAAGGCCGCAAATTCCTTTAGATCCATAAGGGCAGATTGTGCAATTAAAATCGCCCACCCAGATCAATAACGACTCGTCTTCTTTCTGGGTCTTAGGTATATTTATACTCTGAATAAAATTATCGATCTGGCTTTCTAGACTATCGATTGGGATGTTATTATAAAAATTAATGAGGGTCATGGATTTTACGTGGCCCCAACTAATAACTAGAATCTGAAAGAAGTCAGTATATAGGTAATTTACAACTTTTATATCCTGTATCGTAGAGACATATATAGCCAGGCCTCCTTTGTTTCTCCCCTGCGTGGTGAGTTGTGCAGGTGCGTGAAAGGTCTGATATCCCAATATGTGGAGTTCATCAACTGCCCACGTTTCCTGGAGACAGATGATACTAAAAGTAGATACAATGTCTAACCAGGGTTGATGGGATATTTTGTTAATGAGACCTGCAATGTTCCATGAAATAATGTTATGTGCCAACAATGGCTTGTTTGTGGCGGAATCATTGATAGTTTCAGCTCTAAGTATAGGGTTTAAAGTTGTAAGGGAACTAGACTCGGTGATAAGATCCAATTGGGGAATAGCTTCGAAAGGAAGTTTATCAAAATCAGTATGAATCTGATCGTTGGGTGCCTCTTTAATTAAAATTCCCTGGGCACAATGAATGTAAGTGTCCAAATCAGGGGTACCAGTGTTTGGGTTCATACTGGAATTCGCAAAAGGCTGTTCATAGAGATGGATTTCCGGTAGTGCATCCGTCTGTCAGTCCGGATCATCTAGGTCTGTCAGTGCTTCAAAGCGGTTAGTAATAGGGACAGGCCATGAGGGGTATTGAGGTATGTTGCGAGTGTTTCGATATTGATAAGGATAGGGCCTGTGTGGGAAAAGTGGGGGTGGAGAGTGATCCATCCACTGTCTTGTTGTATTAAAGTGGTGAGATAATGACGAATGCCTCATATTTCTACGTGGTTTTGAGGTGAGTTCATTGTTACAAGGGGTAAGAAGAGGTTGGGGATAGAAATAGCTCAAAGCGCGAGTTGATATTCCTTCCCTTCCTCTCTCTAAGAACCAGTCCACTATATGGGTTACAGCTCTTGGGTCTTTAAAGTTGGTAATTATGATATCGCCCTCAATGTCCTTGGGCCTGCATCCCAACCAGGACAGCCTTCTAACATGTAATATCTCACCGTTGATGTTAAGAGGCAGAGGCCTATGCTTGCTTAACCAATCAATTACTTTATTTTTGAGTTCTGTGAACCCCTCTTTCTTACCCGATGCTAATTTTGGGACTCCTGTTAATATAACGGCATAAGATGCTGCCTCGGGAGGCAGGTCTATGCGCACATACGTTCTTATTAGAGACTCAGGTGGTGGAGCTACTTTGGTGTTGTTAATGGGCTTACAGCCTAAGGTATTGGGTGGGGGTAATTGTTTCCCTTCTCCTGTAGTGCCCAATGAGGTTCTAGGTGTAGGCAAGGGGTCTGTATTAACTTTAAGTATTGGTGGAGGGTCCCTTGAGGTCATAATAGCAGGGGATTTATAGGTGTCAGTTGTTTTAGACATTACAAGATCTTTCAGGAGGATGGTATTTGAGGAGGATGCTTCTGTTAAAGTGTCTAATTGTTCGGTTAGCCTTTTTAGTCTCTCAGATAGTGGAAGTATTAGGGATTTAACTAAATGTTCAATCCTTTTAATTAAATCGTCATTTAAATCAAGGGCAGCAGATGATTGATCTTTAATTACTTGTGCAGGATGTAGTCTCGGTGTTTTGGAGCGGTTGCCTTTCATGCCCTCGCCCCCCCGCTTTCTCTTTGCTATTACCCCAGGTCTTAATTTACTTTGAAGATTATTAGACCTTGATTTTTCTTTCAATGGTGTTTTGGGTGGGGGCTCTGACGGGGTGGAATGTGCAGAGAGCCCCGAATTAGTATTAATGATCACAGGTTCTATTAGAGTATCCACTATCAGTGGCTGAGTTTGTAACAGCAAGGGGATGCCTGGATCGGTTATCTGGATAGAAATATCATTCATAGGAAATGGTGTAGGGGAGGGAGTTATTTGAGTAGGACCTAGTGAAGAGCGTTTGTTAGGGAATGGGCCGAGCGACAGACGACGCTCTGTATCCGCTATTTGATGGTCTAGTTTCGAAACAGCCTTTGCCAGAAAATGGTCAAGGGTACCTTTCCGTGGGGGTCCTAATAGGGGAGATATCACTTTAGTTCCGTTTTCAGCCAGTTTAAGGGCCATTTTAGGGCGTGACAGGGTGAAGTTGGTAGATGACAACTGCTAGCAAGATCTATCGGCAATGTAGGTAATAGTCACAAATGGCGATGTAGATATTATGACAATGATGGAAAAGTCTTACTGTCAGTGTTGCTTTCAGTCCAGTAGTCCAAAGCGAAGGGGGGGGGCCCGCCCGACCACTGTTGACCTCTGAGGGCCTCAGAGGGCCCGCCCTTTGCCCGGGCTTAGCCCGGCGCCAACCCGCGCGCGATCCCGCGTCGCGGGGGCTCTCACTGGCTTTATGCGCCTTCAGCGCGTTCAATTTCCGTGGGCAGGTTCCACCCGCAAAGGTTGCTGGGAGCGGTAGTCTCCCTGCGCACAGCGGCCGTGTTGATGGAAGCTACGGCGGCGGCAGGGAGACGCTGTAGTGAGCAGGTGTGGGCGACCTCACAAGGAACAGGTAGGCAGCGTGGCGAATGGCAGCAGGCTGGAACAGAGACCCCCGCTCTGCCGGGGCTCTCGCTGGCTTTATGCGCCTTCAGCGCGTTCAATTTCCGTGGGCGGGTTCCACCCGCAAAGGTTGCTGGGAGCGGTAGTCTCCCTGCGCACAGCGGCCGTGTTGATGGAAGCTACGGCGGCGGCAGGGAGACGCTGTAGTGAGCAGGTGTGGGCGACCTCACAAGGAACAGATAGGCAGCGTGGCGAATGGCAGCAGGCTGGAACAGAGACCCCCGCTCTGCCGGGGCTCTCGCTGGCTTTATGCGCCTTCAGCGCGTTCAATTTCCGTGGGCGGGTTCCACCCGCAAAGGTTGCTGGGAGCGGTAGTCTCCCTGCGCACAGCGGCCGTGTTGATGGAAGCTACGGCGGCGGCAGGGAGACGCTGTAGTGAGCAGGTGTGGGCGACCTCACAAGGAACAGGTAGGCAGCGTGGCGAATGGCAGCAGGCTGGAACAGAGACCCCCGCTCTGCCGGGGCTCTCGCTGGCTTTATGCGCCTTCAGCGCGTTCAATTTCCGTGGGCGGGTTCCACCCGCAAAGGTTGCTGGGAGCGGTAGTCTCCCTGCGCACAGCGGCCGTGTTGATGGAAGCTACGGCGGCGGCAGGGAGACGCTGTAGTGAGCAGGTGTGGGCGACCTCACAAGGAACAGGTAGGCAGCGTGGCGAATGGCAGCAGGCTGGAACAGAGACCCCCATGTCTTCCACCATTGTACATAGGGGGCTGCGTCAAATACAATGGGTGTTGCGGTGGAACGCCAACCACTACACTCACTGCATGCCCCTTTCATGCTAAACATAGCGTGAAAGGGTGCCTTACATACAAGGCAGCGTTAAGCGACGTTAAGTGGCTTAACGCTGCCTTGTACATAAGGCAAGGCCCCTATCATGACGGGAACGTCACAAAAAGTGATAGGGGTTTGTAAACATGCCCCAAAGTTTTTTTTCTAAATGTGCTATCAGCTACGAGCTGCAAGGGAAGAGTCACTGGAAGGCCACATTTGATTAGAGATTGCAAAGTCAACAGTTCTTGCCTACTTGGACCACTCAGTGTAGAACCTGCAGTTGGTGGGCCTTTGGCCTGCTATAGGTTTTTTGGGAACCTTCAAAAGCTTAGTCACCAAAAAACCTGCAGCAGAAATTGCAGCTTACAGACATGCATCAAATAGCAAATCATGCACATGCCTGGCTGATTTTAAACAGTAATGAGAAGGATGGTCTGAAACTAAACTTGGGCAATTGTATCTCGAAATAGGTCAAACCGACCTAATTCAATACAGGCTAGGCGACCTGCCCACTCTGGATTGTATATCAAAAGGTCTAAGGAAAACCACAATTCCCTTTGCAGGCTGTGTCCCTCCTATAGAGAATCAATCATTCACACAGTCTGCATCTGCCTAGCCCTTCTGACTGAGAGGCATGCACTGTTAAATACTCAGTTCAAACTTTTAGTCATTCGCTCCTGTAGACCTGCTGAAATAGTCTGCTGCATAGCGGAACAGACCGTCCTGGCTGCGAGATTTTCGAAACGTATGCAGTCTGTTGACAAACTATTGAGTGCCGATAACTCCAGGAAAAATCATAACCCCATATGTTGCTTTTAGCCTACTGCTTTCATGCAAAAACCAATGTTTTGTCATCTTGGGGGAAAAAAACATGCACTATGCACTTTATGATGTCCTTTAAGCACTTCACAATTTGTTGACCAATTCAGTGACTTTAGTTAGTAATATTTTAGGAGGAATATTGATGGATTTATACAAGTGATTGTTTATTTCCGAATGTGCTGTTTTAAAGTATGAGGACTTGAATAAGCTGCTGGTAAGGTTATTATGAGATATACTTTTTTATGCACCTTTTATGTTTTCTTTACATGTATGGTTTCAATTAACTAACTCACGAATAAATAAATAAATACTTCCTATTAAAAAATACTAGATGTAATTACTAGGTATATTAAATGTTCGAAGACTTGAAAAATATTTAATAACGGAGACAATAGAATTAATGCTGCTTGAAATAAAATGTTGCAAGGAAATAACTGAATCACATTGGTAAATGTTATTTATGTCGTTTAGAATAAGCCAGCGTTATGCTTCGTTGCACGTCAGTTGATGATGAAAGAGATGATGGCGGATGTTTTAGTGAGAAGGGTGAAACTATTTGGGATCGTTCATCACAATCACCGCAGCCAATAGTGGGACAGTAAATGGTTAAAAGTATGTTTCTTTTCTGCACATCATCCAACTGTACAATGTCACTAGCTCCTGGAAACAATTTTTCAAATCCTGTACCCTCCCTGATCTATTTTGTATCCACTTTATAACAAGCAATAGTAAAGCCAAAAGACCTGGCTTTGCAAATGATTGTCACCAGTGACCCAGTGGCAGGGTGACAAGTAGCAGCCAGGAGTGCTGGAAATTAGATGTACACCCGAGTCCTAGTGAGGCTATCTTGAATTAAAGCAATCCAGCAGTTGCCTCGGAGGATAATCACAGGATCCACTGGGCTCACCAAAAAGTTCCCTGTGGCAAGATAAAAGGACCCTCTGAGTACACAGAAAAGATAACGAATCATCAGAGCTTGTTTAAGGTATTAGGTCTGAAGAATGTAAACAGATACCGGGTACCATTTATCTTCAAAAAGGGGTGGACAGTGCAGACATAGCTTTCTTTTCTATAAATGTACAATCCAATCACAGATTTTAAACTAGCATTAAGCAGAGTGTAAAAAAAATACATTTAGGCCCATATTTATCAAGGTTTTGCGTCGCCTTGCTAAATATCTTTATTTTTCCTTGTTTTTATCCTCTTTCTATATGTGCTGCATCGAAAGAGAAAAAGCCTCTGGGGATTGTCTCTGTGCAGGAAGGTCACCTTTTTCTGTACAAAAACAATCCTGACTGAAATGCAGGCACACATGCACCATGGTGCAAGGGTGCCTGCATTGGCAATACGCAGCAGTTGTGTGCCAGCACAGGCAGAGAACAGTAATGCTCTGTATTATGGTAAATCTGGAGCATACCTGCCCTTGACCTTTCACACCGCGCAGAAAGGTAGCTTGCTGCGTTGAGTTGTGTGAAACTTTTATCAATATGGCCTTTACTTTATAATTTAGATAATTACTTGTATAAGAATCCGAAATATGTCATTTGATACATGTAACAATTGCTAACCACTACTCTGTTTTACTCACCTCTAAATAGGCTTACTGCACACAATTATTTGAAGTTCTGGTTCTTGTTACTTACTATAGCTGAAGTCACTGGAGAGAGAAGACTCTGAAATGCAGCAAACAGCGTTTACATCGCATGCAGTCGTTACAGCGATTACATCGCAAGTCGCTTCTACGACTCGCTGTAGGGGGCGCGTTAAACTAAGGAATAGTGTAATTTACGATTCCAACACCTTCCCTACTGTTGCACACACTGGAGTTGGAATAGTAAATTATACTATTCCTAAATCCAGGGCGCACCCTTCAGCAATTAGTAGAAACGACTTGCGATGTAATGGTTTGCGTTGTAACAACGCGGTCGTTGCAACGACTGCATTGTAATCGTATGTGTTGTAGCGCATGCGATGTAACATCGCATATACCTGAAATGCCTGTGCGGTAGGGTAAGCTAATACAGAAATCTCACAGGGCGTGCGCATTTAAAAGGTATCGAGGAGGAAGCACTCAGATTAGGGATAAAAACAGAATACTCAAGTTGGGAATCAAGTGAATGAAAGATGCAATGAATAATTGTTTCAGGTGAGAAAATTTACAATTTGCAGCAAGATTCGTTACATTGTTGAAATAAATGTTTTGACCTGCGGAAAACAAGCTGAAAATCAACCTGATAACTGTCAAACGTATGTGAAAAAGCAGTATCTAGAACTTGAATGTCATATCTCTTTAGCTCCTGTTTTTATGACGGTCCTCTGATGATACATATTACAATGAGTTTAAGCCACTCAGACGTCAGCTGTGCTAAGGTTAGCTGCTGGAATTTGGATGATTCTAAATTAAGTTTCAATTATTTCCTAAAATGTTACCAAGCGAAGAACACCTATTAAAGTCTGATTTTCCAAAAAGATGATGAAAGGAACAAATCTAGGACACCCTGAATGCTAAAATGACAGTAATGTCCTCAGCCGCGTGCACCTTGACCTGCTGAACTAGAAATGACTGCCAGCCAATTACAAACATCAAATTGTGCTGCATTCCACACAGCTAAAGTCTGACAAGCAGTGCCTTCTCGGTTGTCATTGGGCCCATTTTCTGTTCAAGGCGATCAACTTAATGCCACCTGAAGGGCCTTAATAGAGTGCTTAATGCATCTATTCCTTCCACTGCAGTGCAGAATTCAGGACAAATTATTTTACATTTGTAATCCGAACAGTGATCTAATAAGTTGCAGCTGTGGCGCCCAAGTCCCAAGGCTATTTCTTGTCTCTTGGAATTATTGCAACTGAGAATGCTTACATTCTGCACGTGACTGGCTCTTAGAGATCAGTCGACTTTGAAAACTAGAGTACAAGGACAGTACATACAGATGATGCCCACTGACCCGAATCAATGGTAAAGAAAGTAATGATAAAGTGCGCTGAAATGTTGGAATTAAGAGCAAAAATAAAATACTTTATGGTATTCCGGGAATATTGTGTTTCTCTGTCTATCTAGATGTGTTTTTCTTTCCTATTGTATATTTTTCTTTCATATTTGTACGAGTTTTGACACACCATTATATTAGATGTAGTTATTTCAAGCGACAAGAAATACGTAATGATAAAGTCGAAATTTGGAATGGGTTGAGGAATATGCACTAGTACCATACTGAACTGCACACAATTATGCTCTGTCTCCAGTACCAAATTGCATTGATACATTTTGATATTTATACAGGTGTCGAAAACGCATTTTTGAAATAGGTCCACTTAAGTTTTATTTTGAATTGCTATGTGCAAATGCATCAAGGGGGATATTCTAGTGAGCTGGTGGAGGGGCAAAGCTAGATTTATGTGTATTGTAAATTAAGTTTGAATTTAGAGAGTGGGCAAATGACCTTAAGATGGCTGGCTAAAGGAAGTGCCCAATGAGTACAGGGATTATGGATCTGGGATCAAGTCGCACGGCTCAGGACAACCTCCTGTGGCTAGTACCCACTGGACATCTGTTAACGTTACACTCAATGTGTTTTAGGGTGCAGAACCCTAACCATGCATCCACAGCCTGCTGTGTTCATGCAACTATTGTGCCCTCTGTGCTTTAAGGAATGGGGTACTGGCAGTGTTTAATTTGAGCCTGTGCTTTCTGGGGCTCAGCACCAGCACTTAATTGGTTTCCGGTGCTCAGCACCAGCACCTAATTGTCAACACCATACTTAGAACAGTCCACCACATGGTGGCGCTGCTCATCTAATTTAAAGATGATCAGAACAACGGCAGTTTAGGACTACAATAAACATTAAAATTGCTAGTACCTGCCTCCTCAGCAATTCCTTTAGCTTTGGAGACCTGAAATATTCTGAACTGTCGCATTTACATGCAAGAGAGATGGTTAGTGGTTGTTTTGACAGCAATGACAAGAGCAATCAGTGGTGTAAGCTGCAGTGGCCTCCTGGTCAGAGCCCTGGCACTTTATATTTGACAAATTAAGCACTGGGTACTGGTCAGACAGCATAGTCAAAGACAAGGAACTGTGCTGAAAGTCTGCTGGGAAAAAGAAGCCCATGCATGGTGGGCTCTGGGGGAAAGGTGAATGGTAAAAGGCATGGCAAGGCCAAGCCCTGTGCAAGAGCTCACCTAGGGGTATATTTACAACAGAATGGAGAAGCGTAGTGTTAAACCACGCTTCTCCATTCTGAAAACACAGGGATGTGCCGTATTTACAAGAATGCAGCACACCCCTGCATTTCCCCTAGAGCTGGCACTGATTTCAGCTGCCTAGCACCAATGCAGTCACCCTTACACCATAGTGCAAGGGTGTCTGCGTTGGGGCAAATGATTGTTTATGTGCAGGAAGATTTCCCTTCCTGCACATAAACAATTATTCATGGAGTTTTGAAACTTCTATGTGTGCTGCTTAATACAGCACACATAGAAGTTTCAAATGTCATTGCCAGGGTGCCTGACTCTGGACCGCGGGGTTCATGGTTTGATCCCTGGCACCGGCGGCAGGTTAGCCCAGCACCATGTGACTATGGGCAATAGCTCGCTTAATCTTCCTGAGGTCCCCCTACACCGGGACACCTCTCCGGAGGTAGTTGTGCGCATTACAAATACTGGTATTTCATATATATTATTTATTTATAAATTGTTTATGTGGATGACGGGTCACCTTCCGGCACAAAAACAATCATAGGCAATTTGCTGTTTCATAAGGCAAAGCCCATATCGCCAACACAACGTCACTAAACGTGACATTGTGGTTGCGATGGAGGCTTGTAAATATGGCCCTAAGTATACACAAAAGAAATGTTCTGTTGGTCAGGGAAATTAGGTGCCGGCCAGTCCATACCAACTTTCTGCACCCAGAGGATGCTGGCTAGTAGCCAGCAGCATGTAGGTTAAGAGTGACTAAACAAATGTCCTCCCAGTTCACACTGATCATGTCTACAGGCCATAAACAGTGCATACTTGAGGCACGGGGACAAACTATTAACACACAGAAATGCAAACAATGTACTGGAAATGCTTTTATAAAGTCATGTTACTATGGTTTACTTATAAAAAAAAACGTAAGTGTGTGAATCATGGAAGTTCTCCCGAAAAACGTCAGCTAGAGTGACTGTACAGTGATGACCAAAAAAACCTGCATTTACCAGTCATGGTGAGCTAAAAAATGTTAACTCTCCCCAGTGAACTGCTCATGACCTCACACATGACATCACAAAAGGCACCACAAAATACATCCATACCATCAATAAATCAGTAGTATAAAGAATCAATCATTTTTGAAGCCAGTGCAAAGATATGTAGACTATGAATGGCCTTAGCTAAGGGCTGTGCCCAGTGGTCATTAGTTGCAGGGTTGGAGAGCACAGCTGTGCTTGGCTCAGTCCCTGGTTGGAAGCCAGGCCCTTTATCCAGAGACCACTCATCATGACTACAAGCAGTGTAAAACTGGCTCTTGGGGAATTGGGACAGAGTGCAGAGCCTGGTTATACCTTATCCTTGTCTTCAAAGTACTAGTTGGCTCTTGTAGAGTAGTGCTGAGTGTAGGGACTGGATGGGCATAGAATGTTCTAAAATCGTATGCATAATTGGTCAGTGACATGGGATGCTGAATGCAGATCTTGGTCAAAGGGAAGGCCCTGTAGTCACCGCATATATTGCAAAGCTTAAGGTCTAATCCAGCAGGGTATTGGGTGTTCTCTAAGCTCAGAGACTGGGCAATGATTACACCTTACACTATGACATTGCACAGATCAAGTAAATTCCCTGTCCCCAAAGTACAGTAGGCTGTAGTGATCTGACGTCAGTGATATCATTGATGGCATGATTTATCGTGTGATATATGAAATCATGTTTTAGTGCATGCGCAGTACATTGGAAGGAGTTATAGTTGTGTGGCTTACCTTATTAAGCGCTTTTCAGTGATTTATAGATCATAACTGCATCCTCTGTGTAACCGTAAATTGTGTTTATACATACATTTACAGAGTAAGCAACTGTGTCTCTATTTGGTTATCATGGCTGATTCTCAGTTTCCATTGAAAAGTCCATTTTTGGTTTGTCCATAACTTGGAGGTGCTTTGAAATAACTAGATAGTAGAAGTAGCTATATTTTGGCATGTGGCGTTTTATACAGATCCCTCAAGGTGTGGAGACAGATTTACACCAAACATGGCATGAAAATAAAAATTTACTCATTCAAGTAATTTTTTTTTCCGGTTAAAAGTAAATCCATGTAGTACTTTTTAAACAGTTGTTTAGGTGTCTGAGATATGCTCTACAAGATTGTGTTCAGCGCACTTGGGACGGTTAATCAGACAGAAACCCTTGTAAATCTTGACAGCTAATCCTTGGATTATTCATGAATCTGGGTCTTCTAGCCCTCTGAGGATATCAAATATGAAAAAATCAATTTACATTTGAAAAAATAATATTTCCTTCATTTGTCCAATTTAGGATATCCAGGCAATCTTATTGGTTTGAACCCACTGAAAATTGCTGTTGTTTGAGCCATTAAGGAATACCAGGTAGCAAAGAAAAAAGAGATATAGGGCTTGTAAAGGATATGAGGGAGTAGCCCTCAACTCCAGACAAGTAGTGGGGGTTCCATAAGGGCAGATACTGACTGCAAAGAATAATAATGCTACAAAAATAAATATAGGCCTCAGATTTTCTTGCAGAATCCACGGATCAAAATGCAGTGAATAGATCTGTAATTTTTTGTAAAAGATTCTCTTTCTTAAAAATGTATCTTTTCATCACAGAGCTGACGGAGGTATTTCAGCAAGAGCACCACCTGCCCAATTACGACATTCCTTTCCTTTGGCGTCTCCGCGGCAGCTAAACCTCCACACTTGACCAGGCAGTCTTCAACAAATAAAGGGGCATATCAACAACAACCGGCGATAATTATCTCTAAGCGCACTTAGCGCTAGGATAATTATCGCCGGCTAGCGTGAATTTTTATCGCTGAGATAGCGTGATATTAGCAACGCTTATCTCAATAGCGATAAAAATCCTCACGCTAACAGGCTAACGTGAGATTATCGCTGGAAACCCAGCGATAATCTCACGTTACCTTGTTGATAGGGACAGGCAAACTTAGCCATGATATTCTCCTTCCATAGGATATCATGGCTAAGTCTGAAAAATCCCAGACGTAAAAAAGCAGCGTTAACCGCGGTTAGCGCTGCTTTTTTGTCTCTAACAGGGTTAGCGACATTCTTGATAATAGGAGAAATGTCGCTTAGCGACATTTCTCCTATTATTTTACTCTGGAACGCCCCCTTTGCATCTCATTAGAGATGCAAGGGGAAGCGTAGAGTAAAAGGGTGCTAACATGCAAACTTACATGTTATCACCCTGTTGTTGATAGGGCGCTAGTTTTATCTCTCCTTTTTTGGCTTTTAAAGCCAAAAAAGCAAAGATAAAGCCCTTGTTGATATGCCCCATTGTGGGATAACACAGCGCTATACCTTACCGAATTGATCGTTCACGTGAATCTGATCTTGCAAGGCTGCGTTTAGCTGTTACCTGATAAGGCTGATGAGCCACGATGTTGGCAACAGATTTGCATGTATGTTTGATGTCCCATACTTCCCCATTCCCTAAGGCCATGGAGTGTTTGACTCAGAACAAAATGGTAGTGCAACTCCTATTGCCTTATGGTTACTTCTCATTAAAGTGCACTTGTTATTGTGTTTAAAAAAATATATATATATATTTCACAGACTTTTTGTAGGTTATGTTCGCTTAAAAAAGATTACCAATTGCCTTTAAACAAAGTTTTGTTTTAAACATGACTCATTGTTTTGTTTTCACCCTTTAAAATCTATTGTCACTTTGATATTCGACTCTGTCAATATGTTGGAAGCTCATACCAAACAAGCAATGTTTAGTATAATGGTTTTAGGTGCTATAATTAATCTATTTACCCAACTTGTGTAAAAACATGTAGGACACGTTGACGTACCTGTGTAGCTGATGGCACTAAATATTTGAATACAACTTTCACGTCATATTGGTTTCCAGATCTTACGACATCATACATTAAAGTATATAGAAATTATTTATGTAAAACTACTTTTCCCTTCAGGATTCCTCCTTAGCTTACCTTTAAAACATTCCATTCTTTTTCTCTCTTCATCTTTGTTATTTAGCATTCTATGGTATTAATTTTGTCAAGGGATAAACACAAACTTAAAATGTTGATTACTGTGCTAAAATGTGCATTTTGGGCGTAGTACTCAAACATAATTAGCACCTCAATTCAATTCAGTTTGACTTCATTCGGTCAAGCGGCAATTAAAGTGCCCAGTTATAGCCTGAGCGGGCCATATCCCTGACGTACAGGAAACTAATTAACAACATGCGTGATCCCCTGACTCTACTGCGGGAGAAATGGACGGAGGACGGTATTGAATTAGACGACGAAGGGTGGCAGACAGCGATCTCATCCCCTAAAACAGTCGCAATATCAGCGCGGCTCCGCCTGGTGCAACTTAAAATCTTGCACAGAATATATATAACCGGGCCTCAACTAGTGCACATGGGGGGACACACAGATGGGTCTTGCAGACGGGGGTGCTCCCAGCCAGGTATTTTCATACACATTATATGGCACTGTGGATTAATTCAGGAGTACTGGCATAAGATACATTCAATCATGAGTGAAACCCTAGAGGTTGAACTCCGTCCAGAAGCTCCCAGATGCCTCCTTAATATCTGGGAACCCACAGACCTTAACACCTACGCCATACAATGGTTTCACACTCGCTTGCATGATAGCCAAACGGAACATTGCACAGCACTGGGGGGCCTCACACGCACCCAAAATCGCGGACTGGAAAAATCTGTTTACATCGCGAGGGGTTGCCCCCGGAAATGGCCCAAGATCTGGACCCCCTGGACCCTATACCGAGGTGAAATATGTACCCCCCCTGGATGAATGATTTAGATGTCTCCCCTTCCCCGTAATTCCAACTGCAAAAACATATTGTGTATTGATGAATCCTTGTGTTTGCCTTTACCTATGTTGTGATACTGTGAAACTATGCCTTGTTGTTGAAGTCTTTATAATAAAAATAATTTAAAAAACAAAAAAAAGGGGCCATTAATAAATACATTAAAAAACAATATATTTTTGATAATCACATTAAAATGTCATTGATATATACAG
Source organism: Triturus cristatus (assembly GCF_964204655.1). NCBI lineage: Eukaryota > Metazoa > Chordata > Amphibia > Caudata > Salamandridae > Triturus > Triturus cristatus. The sequence continues at coordinate 1,204,066,258 of NC_140591.1, read as the reverse complement.
TAATAGAATAGATTTATCTAAAACTATTTCTGCTTAACAACCAAAGTGCACAAGGTAACTTTCATCTTCACATTTCAGACATACGTAATCAGGGTACATCAAAAATTGACTGGTACAATCTTTTGTGTGATTTCTTTCAGTCAATGTATATAGCATATTTATCTGCTATACAATGACGTCAGCAATGTTCCATTTTACACAATCCTTAATATAAAACATCCATAGGTCACAGCGTATCAATATTGCATCGTCCAGTCCCATAAAATACTAAATATCTCAATAAACATCACTCCATGCTATCAGGTGTTGAGATAATAATCAATTATCTTCATACAATTGCAGTTCATAATCAGAAGGTGCTGTAAGTCTCAGAGCATCAACATTCCTCTATAGAAATTCCTAGGTTGGTAACACTTGCAATTCAGCTAAGGCTGGGAACTCACTAACAACCTGAGACATAAACTTCTGGCACCTGAGCCAGACACTCAACAGAAATCTGCTTACGGTAAATACAATGTGTGATGTGGTATCAGATTTTAACATCCTCAGTGCCACCCTATATTGTCTAATTCCCAATCTACAAAAAATGGGGCAAATCCATTTTTTTTGCCATGAGAATGATATTCATTATAGAACAAAAAGATGTGTTCCAGTGTCTCCAGTGCGTAACCACAAGCTCGACATGCAGTGGTATCTGTGTTTGTTTCCCATACATTAAATGACCTCAAGGGTAAACAGCCATATCTGAATCTCACATAGAGACTTTTTGCCATAGGTGGTGAGATCTGGTCATAAAACAGCTCAAACTCAAGAAAGGGTTTGACATTTAGAAACTTAGTAGTCAGATGCCCCGCTGATCTATTAGTTGCATACTGTTCTTCTATGAATGCACAGTGCTTAGCTTTCGCAGTGGCAGTATCATTATTGCTAATACGTTCCGGACATTCCCACCGATGAGTCAACCCCAGCGAGCTACGCCAGAATTTTACATAGCGAAGCCAAGGGATTCGTTTGGCACCATTCTGATTTAAGACTTCATTCAAAGATTCACGGTATTTGCCTATATCTGGAGGGAACCAAATACGTAACCAGTAGATCAGTGGTTTAATTGCAGCCACGTTCCCAATTCTCTTCAGCTCTATGTCAAAGAACAGTGGAATCAATGGAGTGCTAGCTGGGACAGGTATCAGAGATCTAGCAAAAGTATTTTCAGTCACCACTAACTTTTGCAAGACGCCGTGACCCCATAGCTCTGCACCATATAGTGCAGCATTTTGGGCTTTCATTTGGTATCTCTGCAGAGCAGGAGTAATTGACTGAGACCAAGATTGCTTGTGAAAACATAATATGGATTTAGACATATAATGTAGAGTTAGTTGGCTTTTGTCTATTTGGGGATCCCAGCTCAGAGTTTCAGTTAACCTTACTCCAAAATAATCAAATTTAAACACCCTCTCAAGTGGTTTCCCCATTATCTTAACTTATCTACATTTTCCCTTCTTCTTATCAAATACCATATATTTTGGCTTCGCCGCATTTAGTTCTAGGCCCCTGGTCTCACAGAATCCCAAAAATGTATCGATTAGCCTCTGGAGCCCCATTGGGGTCCTAGATAGGAGTAATGAGTTGTCAGTGAACAACAGGATGGGTACTTTTACTCCATTTAACATTGGAGAATCATTTTCACAATCGTGCAGTTCATTGACCAACCCATTTACATAGAGGGAAAACAGTGTGGGTGCAAGGACACAGACTTGGCATACCCCTTGCCGGATAGGGATCTTGGTAGTTAATTCACCAGATTTCCCCCATCGGACCTGCGTGGAGTTGTCCTTGTGCATCCCTAAAAGCAGATTCACCAGTTGTCCTGGGGCTCCCATTCCTTTAAAAACTACCCAAAGCATTTTCCATGCTACAAGGTCAAAGGCGGAACAGAGGACAACGAAAGCTACGTACAAATTGTGCTTTTTTAATTGCACGTATTTCCAGATAAGTAAGAAGCATAATCACCTGATCACATGTACTAGTTTTGGTGTGAAAACCTGCTTGGTAGGGTGATCTCATTGTCATCCATCAAAATTAATAGTTTATCCAAAACCTGTTTGGCAAAAATATTTTGCATATTGCCTAATAGGCTGATTGGCCTATAATTCGATGGGGTAGCGGCGTCACCTTATTTATATATAGTTAATATTTCCGCCCCTTCCCAGGTTACAGGTAATTGTTCCCCATCAGTGACTGCATTAGACACAAAATTTAGGTAAGGGGACCAGAGCAAGCGGTTCAGACTTATACAAATCACCTGGTATTCTATCGGGCCCGGTGGCTTTCACTGAATTTATCCTCTCGATAGCCCTAAGAGTGTCATCCAGGTTAAAAAGAGATCCTTCATTATCAGCCCTCCTACTTGTTTCATTGGGTACACATTCGGGCAGGTTATCACTACCACCCGCATGGTGGATTACTTCCCTCTTATAAAATAGTAGGGTGAAGTGATCGACCCGCTTCTCAGGTTGAATAAAGTAATCTGATGTGGTTACTCCTTCTGAACTCCCATGTGATATAATGTGCCAGAATGTTCGAATATCATTATACCCTGCAGTGGTCAACAAATCCTGCCAGTTCTTATCAGCCTAATTCTGTTTGGCTTTTTCCAGTGCTGTTTTATACCAGTTACATGTTTGGATGATAACTGATTGTTTTCCCTCAACAATGGCTGATTTAAAATCAAGTTTCACCTGTTTACAATCATGATTGTACTATACACACTTCTTTCTCTCCCTTGATTTCTTCCCAGCAGGTCGTGATAGGAGCACACCTTTTAGCTCCTTGAAAAATCCAAAATGAGTGGTTATTATTTTGTCAGGCAGTAGTGTGGCTGCGTCAAGGCTAGAGAGATGTTGTGTAAACAGATCTTATATTTTTGCTTGGCATCTGCTATCATTCTGTATTCTGGGCCATGAACACTTCTAAAATTGTTAGAAACTAAGGGTTCTCGCTGCATTATGCAGCTGCCAGATACACCCCTAATGAGGGGAGTACCAACCATGGAAAAAAAAATTGGATTGTGGTCACTGTAAGTCCTAGTTGCGATCATCATGCCATTTACCAAGGGCCACAATCTAACGTCCACTAAAATGTAGTTGATGACACTTGAACTAAGGCCTCTCTTGAACGTAATCTGTCTTTCCATATCTGAGTGAGTCCTGCCATTACACGCCCTTAGACTCCTTCCCAATACTAGCGAAATAAGCTGAAAGGCTACCTTGGTATTGCGTGAGTCTCCTGCTTGGTTCGTTAAATTAGGGATTCCCCAAAATTCGTCCTCATCCTTGGTTAAGGGATCAAGCGACGTAGAAGGCTCAAACGTGGTATTAAAATCTCCAGCTGCCAGCACCCTAGTTTGTGGCTGGTAGGTACCTACCAATTCATCTAGCATGTGAAAAAAGGTTCATTGTTCCCTGAAGAGACAGACCTGACACAAACATTAAAAATGGATACTACTAACCCGGTCGGAAAAGTAGCCTGAATCCCCATTAGGTCCGGTGAATAAATTTGCATCTGTTTGCGATAGAGTTTTTTTACGAAAATTGCTAAACCGCCGCTTGCCCTCTCTGTGTTCCTTGGAGCTAGCGCCTCAATGATATATGTGGTGTATCTACTAATAGATACCCTCTCGGTAGCTCAGGTCTCCTGAAAAATGCAAATATTGTTGCATTCATAAACGTAAGCAACCCATAGTCAGATCCCTGCAACATTCCATGATATAACTGACAAGCTAGACTATAGAGGTAAATTCTCCTCCTCAGTACTAATATGAACCACACATTCAAAATTCTCTAGAGGAACACAGTTAGAAGCAGTGGTACATATTCCCAAGTTAGCATTGATTAGCGCCCCCCCGGAATACAAATACTCATTGTCGAGATAAGTGTCTTGATTGTTATCATTCACTGTAAACAGGGGAGTAACAGCTGCCTCACCTTTATCATCATAAAGAGGAACCCCCTCGCAACTACCAGGGCCAGATGCAACAGCTAAATCTATTTTCATATTGCATACTGGTAAAGTATACGGGGACCCTGGCCTAAACCTAGACCAGTCAGTTACATCCTCGGGTGAATCAAAAAACTTTGATGAAATAGTTCTTGTACATGCCTCAAGTCAGTCCACATCCTTCAGAGGAGATATCTGTCTTTCACCCCAGTGAACCCCAATTGGCAAGTCACAACCTTGACTTCCTTATTTGAACTGTATACTTGAGTTGTTAGGTGGGCAGCTTCTGGCATCTAATGCAACCAAATTGTCCCCAATCCTTCCATCCCTCAGGGACAGTTCAATAGCATCTTAAAGTGGGTTTGCTGCAGGGCATCTCCATTCTCCAAGGATATCATCTCGTATCACAGAGCAACATCCCCTGATGTGACTGATCCAGTGCGTTACCTGGTGAATTTTCCGACTCATACTTTCATAAGAGGAGTGGGGTTTCAGGAACATTTAGCATAAAACATTTTTTATTCACAGCAGAGTCTTGTGTCTGTATATTCTTTCTATTTTAATGTGAACTAAACCCACTGCTCCACCCTCCTGCTTCCCCAACAGATGCAATAATGACCTGGTACAACCTTGATGATCTGAAGTGTGTGTAGACAAACACCCAACAACAGTTGAGGGGCTAGGACCACTCTTGCAGGGTATATGACCTGAATACTCAGTATTCAGGACGTTGGGGGTTGTGAACCGCTGATATGCTAGCCAGGGGTAATGATAAGGATGGTGGTGGTACTAGCATCTGCCCGGTGACCTGCGTAAGAGTTACACCTGAATTAAAAATTTTGGGCGACTGAAGTTCTTTAACTGCTGTTATCAACTGGCTAATAATAGCTTTTAGCTCACCCACCTCCGCTTTAAGTTTCATTATCAGTGGAATACAATCAATAGCAGAAATGACAGAGGGGATAAGAGCAGGTGCTGAACTAGTAACAGGAGGGATAAAAGCAACTGTTGGACTAAAAGACAACAGCTAGTGGTAAAAGTCTGCAAAGATATATTATCAGTTAATTCAATTAGAGGTAGAAACTGATTTTTACATGGAAAAACAACATCACTAGAAGGTAGATTTAGCAAGGAGTTAGGACCTCAGTCAAGATTCCTACTCTCATCCACAGTCTGTTGTGCTCGAGGTTGGCACCGGTCCGTACCCACCAATGTGGGAAATTGCCACGTGGGTTCCACTACAGGCTCGATAGTAACAGGATTCAACAACTATTTGCAATCCCCCCGGAGGTCATCAATGTGATCTATGACACATTTACCTCCCGACTTTTTTAACTCATTTATTTTGCCCTTCTTGGTTTTCCCTGGGCCATTTGCATCCACCCAGCCTTCCTTTTGCCCATGAGGCTTATCGAATTTAGCAGCCTTTATAGGCTATCCTATTACCTCACAAAGCAATCATTGTCAAAAAACTAAACAAACAATAGACAAAACTGGAAGGCCGTCATAAGCTATTTCTCAGGACTGGAAGGGCCTCAGAAAGTACATGTCTTATAAAGAATCACAGGACTAGTCGCCACAGTTGCACAATAGTCCAGCTGGCTACAGCTGCATATAAATATGAGAAGGAAGGAACACCGGGCCGCAATCAATACCTTAAGAGTAAGATGTTAGGGAGGGGGCCCAGCCCAGCCTCCTCCGGACTCTGACAGGCACGGACAGGCTTTGCCTGGGCGCGGCCCGAGCGTGAACCGTGCCGCGGAAGGCAAATAGCACTTATCAGTGCAAGCGACGCAGGCTTTTTCCCAGGCTCCTCCTCTCCTTCAGGGTTCTCTGGGACACCGAGTCCCTTGGAAGCAGAAAAATGGTCCAAAGCATCCTGCACCGTGGGAGGCAAACAGCACTTATCAGCGCAAGTGGCCCAGACGTGTTTCCAGGCTTCTCCTCTCCATCAGGTTTTTCTGGGACACCGAGTCACTTGGCAGTGGGAAAATGGCCCAAACTGTCCTGCGTCGCGGGAGTCAAACAACGCTTATCAGTGCGAGTGGCATGGGCGTGTTCCCAGGCTCCTCCTCACCTTCTGGGTTTTCTGGGACACCTTGTTCCTTGGCAGCGGGAAAATGGCCCAAAGCAGCTCTTTTCATTGTGTATGTGAAAAAAGATATAACGAACCATCTGGTTAACCAGCAATTAAATTTGTTTTTTCAAAAAACATTCAATGAAGCCGTTATATAAACATTATTCCTATCTGGATTCTTAGAAAAAAAATTCATTCATTTCTTTAGAAATAAAGTACATATGTAAAGAGTTTCGAACCTCTTTTTGCTCCAATGAACTTTTGTGTTCAAGGTCCTCTTACTGAACGGGCTTGTCTCATTACTCGAGCTGTTATAGCTCAGGCACCTAAAAGAATTATAGGTAAAGGTTTTTTTTGAGGCATTTATTGGGAGGAGTGAATGTGTGTGGGGGAGATGTAAGAACAGATTGTGTGGGTGAAGTGGTTGTTTGGGAGGTACTGGGTGCTGGGATTGGCATGGTGCCTTTTTATTTTATGTGTGTTGGGCTAAGGGTTAGTGTGTGTCTGTGATGCTGGGTTCAGAGATGGCGGTGGTTATTTGTGTGGGTGTTTGGGTGTGGGTGTGGGTGTGGGTGAGGTTGTGGGTTTGGGTAGATGTTTGGGTGTGTGTGAGGTGGTGGTTTTGGGTATGTGTGTGGGTATGGGTGAGGGTGGTTTTAGGTGTGTACTTGGCTGAGGGTATAGGTTTGGGTGAGAAAATAAAGTGCAAAATTGAGCATTGAATTCAAATTGCACCACTTGGATTGGCCAACATATGATATATAAATGCACACCTCCAATTACCTTTTCTCCATGTGTATCTAGCTCTCAATTTGTCTCTTTTATATCTTTATTACTTTCTCTATTTTCTCCCAATCTACTAATCTCTGTCCCCCCTCTGCCAGCTCTCCTAGAACTGAAGAAGTCCCCTATGATTATGGAACAATGAAGTTAGTGCAATGTGGCTATCATATCCCTGCAGCTTGATGTCAATTCTTGTTGGACAGAACAACAAGTTGCATGGATTTGGTGGATTTTAACTACTTTAGGATAGACGATGATCGCACTACCTTCACAGTGCAGCGTAATTCAATGGTTCTTCCATAGTACTGGAAAAGAAACTTTGCTGGCAAAATCAAAGTCTGGATGCAAGGGAAATGCTGTGAGCACTATCATTACATTGCAAAACAAAACTTAAGGCATAGCGCACTAATGGAATCTGAAGAGATCCTCAAATGTTCTACCCATCAGCATTCCTACACTTGTCCCGATAACAAAAGTACCTCACTGGAATGACTGGGCTATTGCCAGTGAAAGAAAGATTACATAAGACGACTAAGACACAATGAAACATCAAAATTGAATCTTGATATTTAACCCATTCTGGTGATCTGGATAGCTGCAGTATTTAGGCCAGGGCTTCAACGGAACCCAGGAAAACCTGCCAGGCCCAGACATTTCTGAAAACAATACACCTAGGTTTGTCTGGCTTGCATGGATCCCAATATCTTAGCAAGAATTTTCTGCAAACACCAATTTTCGCTAAATCACAGATTGTGCTCATATTTCTGTGAAAGCAAATTCCTGAAACTTTGAAGATACATAAAAATCCTACCACCCAGCCTTCCCAAACTTCTCGTAATAAAAACGCTACCCCAAATTTTCACCAACTACTATGCATTTAGGATATTAATTACATAGGGCCTCATAACATCAATTTATTTGTATGTCCAGAAATAATATAAAGATAAAGCAAAATTTCCAAGGAGTCATAATATATAAAAAATCAGATTCATATTACACAGATCATTCATTAAAATATATAACATTTGAAATTGTTAGTCAACGGTCTGCAAAGATGTCTAGAGAGAATTATACTACAAATGTTTCCAGCCTCAGATGCACTGATTATGGTTTCCACAAAATGTGGTTTGAGGAGATGAATCCTAGCGTGCTGTCCCTGGAAAGGTTACCCAGGTAGTAAATCATTTCTAGAAGATAACTATTCTGTTATAGAAGTCTTTTGTGACAGGGCAGACTGCATTGGGTCATTTCAGATTCACACTACTGCTAGGTAGGGTATTTGCAGGTCTCTGCAGCAGTCACATTAATCTTTCAACAAATGAATCCTGCTTTTGCAAACAAAATAAAGATCTCTAAAGCAGATACATTATCTCACCAGGCTGTATTTCACAACAGGTTAGTATAGGCTGGAGCAATGTCATTAACATGTAAATCATACCTGAACTGTGATAATGTTGTCCTAGCACAATAGACGAATCAAAGCACTGTGCCTTTTTGGAATCCTCAGATTCCAGATTGTACATTGCTTCCAAATGGCTGGTGGGTTTAGGTAGTGAAAACCACTTATGTATCAGGAAAAGAAAAGGTCATGATAGCTGCTGGCTTAAGAACACAACACACTGTCCAGTACAGTTGTGAAGTCTTTTCTCACAGAAAATTCTTGTTTGACCTACAGTATGTGAAAAATGAGATGGGAGTTCAGCTAATTGCCATTGAATTCTTGGACTTTGACTATGAAGTAGTGTTAGTGCCACCTTTCACATCAGCTGCTCATACACAACATTGTGGCATCACGTAGGTGTCCATCAATCCCCTCTATTTTTAAACATCTGCCTAAACTCCTTAATAAACATGATTAAATCATTCATCATTACCTGTTACAACTATAAAGTTGACGTGCAAATCATTTTGTAAATGGATGGTCTGGAAGACTTCTACAATTTATAAATTGATGACAGTCTTCTTGTCATAAACACATGAACAATGCATAACCATCTGCAGCTAAATATCAAAAAGAAAGCGATTATGATCTGCCAATAATGACAACAATACAAGACTACCTCCATATGGTCTAAAGAACATGAAACCCCTCCACAAATATCAAAAGGGGTTACAAACCTAGTGGTAACAATGCATTGAAACCTTCATTTGATCCCATATATTAATAACATCAAACAGAGTGCGTGCTACACAATGAAAACACTACATTGCATTCTCTCTCATCTTGGATACTAACAGAAACTGCAAGCCATACTTACACTTGTAATCTCAGATCTTACCTATGGCAAATCCATATACCTTGATGCACCTGAATTCAACATATGCAAAATACCACTGATCCAAATTGTTGGAACAAGACTTCTTCTCCACCTTCACCCAAGAGAACGCATGACTCCAGTATTGTAATCACTACATTGGCTATCTATGGCTAGTGGAGCAATTTTCAACGCACTTTATATAGCCCACAGAGCATCGAAGGAAAAAGACAGCTACACCTACAAGTTCAAATCAAGTACTTCAAACAAAACAGGACACAAAGCTCCAGGCTTGCACCACTTGTCATCATTCTACCTTAAAATAAGAAATCTCTCTACTAGCCTGCATGGGAAGCATCCAGGAGTATATAAAAACTAAAGACGACAGGTGGCAACATGGCTATTTCCAAGACAACTACACCATCCCACATCCCAATAACAGAAACCAGAAAGACAGTCACATCATCAAGCTCAATCTTCAGCTTACAATCCAGATAGGAAACAACCCAACCAGCAAACTACTTTTGATAGGCAGGTACGTTAAGGAGAGCTGACCTATGGTTTGCCCCGGTATTATATTGTTATGTAATTTCATATATAACATTTCTGGCCCACACCAATACTAGTACCATAACACTCAGTGGTTGGCACTAACTGTAACTTACACTTCTTACATTCATATAAAACATCTGCTACAATCAATCAATCAATCAATCAATCAATCAATCAGGTGACTTGTGAAGTGCGTCTACTCACCGATAAGGGTTTCAAGGCGTTCAAGGGTTGTCCATCACCAGCACAGTGCAGCCATTTAACCAACCATCACCAAATGAATAGGCATGGAATAACTGAAGAATTCTGTTACCCACAGCTGTTCAAAGCTGCCAACGTAATGAAACCAAAAGCTATGCATCCGTGTTCCTCACAACTCATCATCAACCACAATTCGACCTGCTGCATCCCATACCAAGATAACCACACTTTGGTGGTTATCACACACAGCATGTTAACCCTTCCCATGTAGGATCATAAAACAAAGACAACACCCTTCCAACTACACACCATCCTATATGGTGTAGCTTGCTGCCCATGTATGTAAGTGATTCAGTGCCACACATAGGGGTAGTAAGCACAATAGAAATGTTGCAATAAAATGCAATATTTATCATTTGTGCATCACCAATGGTGTGTTTTGGTACTATTTCCATCACGCTCCAGAGTAACAAAATAAAATGTCCTTCATTTGTGCTTTCATAACTAGTAATATATGTGGAAATATTTGTACAGTACATTTAATGGTAATTACATTTTTTGTGTATTAGAAACAAATCGAAATCCTGCATTCTTTCTTTTTGCACACCCTATATGTTGGGCCACTGGTCTTATGTTGTTCTACAGCCATGGCATTTTCCACATAGTTATGAATTTGCCTCATTTGTTACATAATTCACAATTTACCTCACAATCTGCAGATTTTAACAAACATGTGATGACTTATATGGATCAAAAGTGACTAAAAATGCTTCAACATGTGCTGGAGCACAGTGGAAGGTTCTTCACCAAGGTTCACTGGTTACTTTTTAGTTACATATAGCAGTATTGAGGTGTAGAACTGCTACTAAGGAAATGAAACAGTTGCCGAGACAGTGCTTACGTGTCAAAATGACAAAATAGTGAAGTAATAATGTTACAAAATGTGCCACATTAAGCTGATTAATTTGAGGTTTCTTGCTGCTTAATTTGGTCAACCTTGCCACATAATGTAGGCCTCCCCTGCCACATAATTCCAGTTGCCCTGCCTGCACCACAGTGAAATTATCACATTACTCACTTCATAAAATCCTCTCACTGTGCATTCAGGGAAAGAAAAATGTGTTTTACAAAGAGTGCATTTGAACTCAGATTGACAGAGACACATGACATCGCTTAGAGTTTGGCAGATGGCAAACTCCTACACAAACATGATAGCTATCCCATTCACCATGACAAGTGCCATTTTATTAGAATGCACTTCTAATACAATGGATGGGATATCTGTCACTTTTGTGATGAAATATCTCATCCACAATACTTTAAATCAGTTCCAAAGTCATAGATATATTGTTTTATTGAAGAGGTGTATTGTTGGCCACACCTTGATGTTGGTTCGTTAACGAATAGCTTTTGGCAAGATCACCATATTTTTGGGGAAACTTATTTGTGAAGAGGCAGCATCAAGGTAAATTATTCTAACACAGTGACAGTGGTGTACTATGCCAACTGGATGTGCTCTAATCCTAAAAGACCAAACAATTGCCTAATACCTGATCAGCTCAAGGAGTATTACTTACATATAAGTCCAAAGTCTGCCACTGGAGTGGCTAGAGAGAAAGAGTTACAAACGCAGTCCTGGTAAAATATATTATAAATGCCTAATTTGATAACCACTGATTGGCATGGCTAACTTGTTGATAAGCGTCTACTCTTGGTCTTGGGGTAACCAGGACAAGGAAATCGTATGGACACTTGTCTCTTTCAGTACTAATTGCGGCACCCCAAAGTGACTAGTGAACAAATGATCACCACAACGGCATTGCAGCCTGGCAGAGCTTATTTTAAGCTGCAAACTGCGTTGCCATGTCACCCCTTTGATAGTCAAAAGTATAAAAATCATATATGTAAGACATATGAAAGGCAGTTTTAAGGTGTTCATAAGTCAGGGTGAAGTAAAGTGGAAAACATGCACCACCACGGTGCATTGTGCGAGATGTAGTCCTTATCCCCCAACCATGATTTCAAAGATGTGGGCCATAAGCAAAAGCCATTTAGGATCACTAAATAATAGTGCAATACTTTGCCATTTTTATAGGAGTATAGTCATTTTACTCTTGCATATTGTGCTGCAAGACCACACAAAGAAAGCAAAAAATGAGCAAGGGCAAAAAGCGAGGCCCTTAGGCAGCTGATCATAAGATCAGCTGACTGTCCCTCAGATATGCTAGGTCCATATGACTTTATCCATGGTTCATCTCATCACCTCTCATCATGATTGTAGTGGCTAAACCCAATATGATACTCACAGTACATTCACAAAACGGTATAGTTTTGAAATGACCACCAAACTACACAATGAGCATGGATTGATCTCGTCTCCACTGCCCCCCAGTCTTTTAAGAAAACGAAGACATAATTTCAAAGATGCCACTAAAGCCTAATCTAAACACATGTATGTTTCAAATGATGACCACAAACATACAATATAGAAATAGTTACTATGAGCTAAACTTTGGTTGATGGAAAATATGTATTTCACTGAGTCTCCAATCCACCAGGAATTCCTGCAAAGCCTTCTGAATACAGAATTCCACGGACTTTCTCCTCCAAGGAAAAGCGATTGGGTGGCCTGTGAGAGCCACCACCAGTTTGCTGGGCATCTAAATGTGCGTTGGAAGCCAGGCAGCAAGCTCTTCCCTGCGGATCATTCCATCTCTTAAGCATTTCCACCTGTGAACGCCTGGTGTTAGATGCAGCATTCATTTTTGTGACAAGTCTATGCCACATTTGCCTTTTTTGCCACATTTGTTAGTAGTCTTAGCAGAGGTATCAAACAACTGTGGTTCTGCACTAATATTCTCAACTACCATTACTGTTAATTGTGTCTCTGAAAATCTAGGGTTCTTTCTCCCTGCTATGTTAAGGACAAAAATAACAAATAATTTTAGCAATTGTGATTATGAATTTGTAAAGATAAGGACCAAAAAGTATGTATCCCGTGCTGCTTTGGAAATGTTAAGGCAAAGGAAGGGGTGTGTTTTATATTGTGCATTCCTCAGGTGTGTTTGACGTATGCGACTGTCAGTAAGACAGACGGATACGTCAACGGTAAACCCGTCCTCTAGAAATTTACTCCGTGGCAAGACTCCTGCAAAACTGCTGTGATGGGCACAGGTTCATCTGGTGGACACAGGTAACCGCCACTCCAACCCTGACGAAGAACTGCCTGGCTATTTTGAAAAACAAAAGGTCCATTCAAAAACAAATAAGTATAGGAGAATAAATATAGACCAGAATCGGCTCTATATTGATATGAAATGTCCAGCCGGACACCTAATTTTAATAATAACCGTAAGGAATGATTATACACACAGAACATTTTTAGAGTGGGACACAGTCCTGCGTCCTTCAACAAAAAACACAATTAAGGACAATCACAGTTTAAAAGACATTTTTCAGGCTAAACAAACAAGCTTATCGCCGATAGAGAGTGAAGGGGCAAGCTTTTGAGACGGTAAACAATCATGCACAATTTTTAACACATGTGTTTAACATGCATGTTGTACAGCAAGTCGACGACGTTTCGATCTATTCAAAGAAATACATAGAACTAAATTAAATGACAAGCCTGAGAGCGCACTGCCTGTAAAAAATGGAGAGGGCAAGAAATGAGGCAGAAAGGAAAAACATTAAAAATCCAGACATGGATAGGGAACAGTAGAGCACACAATCTACTTAATAATGTCAATAGTAGTAATGCAAGTAATATCAGAAGGGAATTCCCATACAGGACTAGCCAATGCAAACGAAGGCGAGTCATGAATTCACATGATATGGTAATGAAAGTGAATTTTTTTCCTTTCCTTCCTCTAAAGCCCCAGCGCACCAATACCCCTTGGAATTCCTTTTCGTCGCTGGATACCACCTTAACTAATCAGTGAGTTCTCACCCCCACTGTGGCTCTCAATTTCCCATCCCAATTCCCTTCCCTTCTAATCACTTTCCTCTCTCCTTCAGAAGCCACCTAACCCGCTAACCTCCTGGTTCCCGGTTGGAAGTCACACGTACAGCCCCCCTAAAACGCGGGGTCAGTATCATGCCAGTTAATCCTTCTGCACGCCTTCCACGTACCACCTTTCACCATCCAATTAGTCGTCACCCATCGGGCTCCTGGCTTGTAGTTACGCATACAGCCCCTTAAACGCGGGTTCATTATTATGAGAGCTAATCCTTCTTCACGCCGCCTACCGCGCACCATCAATTCACCATCAAATAGTCATCGCCCACCATCCACTCCGGTTTTTTCCGCTCTTCACTATAGGCCTTAGAATTACATCCATGTGATATTACACCTTATGCTGCCCTTTAACCTTTCTCACTTTCATCACTCGGCATATTGCTTCTTGTTAATTTCACCTTGGTTGGCCTTCACTTTCATTACCATATCATGTGAATTCATGACTCGCCTTCGCTTGCATTGGCTAGTCCTGTATGGGAATTCCCTTCTGATATTACTTGCATTACTACTATTGACATTATTAAGTAGATTGTGTGCTCTACTGTTCTCTATCCCTGTCTGGATTTTTAATGTTTTTCCTTTCTGCCTCATTTCTTGCCTTCTCCATTTTTTACAGGCAGTGCGCTCTCAGGCTTGTCATTTAATTTAGTCCTGATGATGATCTATGTATTCCTTGAATAGATCGAAACGTCGTCGACTTGTTGTACAACATGCATGTTAAACACATGTGTTAAAAATTGTGCATGATTGTTTACCGTCTCAAAAGCTTGCCCCTTCACTCTCTATCGGCGATAAGCTTGTTTGTTTAGCCTGAAAAATTTCTTTTAAACTGTGATTGTCCTTAATTGTGTTGTTTGTTGAAGGACGCAGGACTGTGTCCCACTCTAAAAACAAATTCTGTGTGTATAATCATTCATTACGGTTATTATTAAAATTAGGTGTCCGGCTGGACATTTCATATCAATATAGAGCCGATTCTGGTCTATATTTATTCTCCTATACTTATTTGTTTTTGAAAGGACCTTTTGTTTTTCAAAATAGTAAGTACCCTAGGTCCTTCTTACCTTACGGGTTCCCCTTGTGCATAATTAATATATGAAGTAGTGCCTGGCGGCAGATGCGTGTACACCACTGACAGAGTACACCTCCGCCAAGTTAAGTATAAATGAGGCGGGAGAACCTCCGTCAGCATGACGGGTGGATTTTGAAACCTCTGTCTTGGCGGGCACACAGCGCTTCCGCCAAGATCTACACCAGATGCTAAATATGAACTGATGTGGAATTCCTCCATGAAGCGTCTCTACCTGGAATTCAAAGACAATAGAACCACTCCATCCATCCTTCTTTAAATGTCGAGGTGAGTTTAATCTTGTGAAACGCTTCACAGACAATGCCAAGCTGGGGAAGTAGAAGGGCAAAAATATGTTCTTTGTTTCTGAAAAACCTGGCGCTTTAGGGTACCTATTTTCATTTTTGCTAACAGTTTTATTTTTGGACATTTTATTCAAAGATACTCTGAAAGAGTGCGATGACAGTCTGTGAAATTCTGATGTTAAATTAGTGGAAGTGATTGTGATTTCTGTCTGTTCACCCCCGATGCTGACGTATCATTGTTATTTCGAAATCCCGTAAAATAAGAAAGATACAGTTGCTTCATTTTAGCAGATTTTGTTGCCCAACTTTTATTTCACAGAACTAAAACCACATACCGTTTCCTATACCTTCAAGTGCAGCTGAAATATAAAAAAATAAATGGGGTAAAACATTACAATATTCACTTTTCCCTGAAGTATTATATAACATTTTTGAACTTAGAATAAACAAACATCATCGAAAAAAATGGAAAAGCTAATATCATTAATGTGCAATTGATTTACACATAGATTTCCACTGATGCCTAAAATGACTTGAAATATGTAGTGACTGCTCAGTGCTTTTATGCTTTTATCTCTATCGGTGCATCCTTATATATGTTTTAAGTAAAAATCTCTCTCTCTATACTACTACTGAAATTTCTGGTGAAAGTGACATGAAAAATAAACTTAGGGCTACATTTGAAAGTTCTAGTCATGTTCCATTTTCAGTCTGTGTCATTGCAAGAGGACAGTCGCTGATGAGAGCCATTGAACCTATTACTCCTTATCACTCACTTGGGAATTATTGTTATTATATCTGGAGTGCTGTAATCTTCTTATAAAACCCTGGCTACAATTTTATGATTACGACTGATTGCATCGATACTAGCCCATAATCAGTCACTGACATCAAAATGAGTGTGAAATGTGCAACATAAAGCTGATGTGAGGCTTTGGTTCGTAAATGCACCTTGAGCCCCGTACTAAGCGAGAATGTTTAAAATAAAAAAAATATATATATATTTATTTATATATATGTAATGTTATAGTTAGGCGACAATGTCAATGACAAAGTAAACATTTATATGCACAAAACCGCTTAAATACACCTGCTATAATTATCTTAAGCAAATGCTACAACTCGTGCCAAATGTTACAGTGATATTATCAATGATGTCACAGAAGTTGTTATGAGTGATGTAATGGGGGTAATTAGCATTGCATGAATAGGGCATGAGTTATAGTTATTTGAGATAACTATAACGGGTGAATTTCAGTGGTTTTATATGTTTAAAATGTTACGTTGTCACTGAAATTCTCACCTAACTCTAACTTTATGTTAACCTCGGTTTTTCCCATTAATTTCTAGTTTTTTTTTAATGGATAGTAATTTTTTGTTATCATACATAAAGCCAACCCACCACCGCCAGGGCTCGGCCGCAAGCCCCCCTCTCCAAGCCTTGATAGAGCCCACTGGGGCTGAATTTCTGAGAAAAGTAGAGGGGCTGCACAGCACTCTCTGCAAGTCTTAATAGGCCCAAGGGACCCCATTCCCCGGTCTAATTACCACAATAAAAGGGAGGCTAGGCCATGCGGCCACCCTCCCGAAACCTTAATAGGCCCCATGGACTACAAACCCACCTACCGTGGCCCCGGTTGGCTTCCCGCATGCTGCAGGAGTCAACAGTGGGAACAGCTGTTTTTGTTTGCTCCTACCCGACTGTAGCAATATGTGTTACCCTGCCGCAGGAGTGTAGGGAAACAGAAGTCTGCTCCCACCTGGTGGGAGCATTTTTCAAGCTCCTGATGAGTGAAAGCAGATATGCCTCCCCTGTCTGTGCTCCTGCAGCATGGGAACACACATATGTTTTCCTACCCTCACTGATGTGGGAAGAGAAACTACTGTATCTCGGGGGTGGGTTCACCAGAGCACAGTCTGTGAACCAGACCTGGTGGATGTGGTCCTCGGGACCTTAATAGGCTCAGGGAGGTGGACACATGGGCCCCTTCCCTTTTAAGTTCTGTTCAGCCCCAGAGGATGGAGTTCCTAGGGCCTTTCAAGGCTCAGGAGGAGGCAGCACAGTCCACTCCCATTTTATTACGATTTTGGCAATGGGGATGTGGTCCTATGGGCCTAATAAGGTTTGGGGGACCTGGTGCCCTACCCCCTCATTTTCACATCGGCCCTGGGGGATGGGTACTAGGACCCTCACAGATGGGGACCAAGTGCCCCTCTCCCCTACAGAAATAATTTGCACCACCTCAAGCCCTTGTTGACCCCAGGGGGTGGTTTAAAGAGTAGCCCAGTATTCTCTGCAAATTCACTGCAAAATTCTAAAAAACACATTTTGGAGAGTGGAAGCAGATGGTCCCTCTACGACCCATCACGGTGCCCAGGAGGTCAGAGTATCCATACCAGGTGACTCATTTCTTTTTTTAACCTTTTTGTAAGCACTTGGGACTGAGCCCCGAGATCCTAATATGGCTGCCACCATATCATGGTTAATGTGGTTGTAGTCAATAGAATTTAAGCTTGAGATCTGTATGGCATGTGGATTCTCCGCAGCATTATATATACAGCGTTTTTTAGCATTAGTAACTCAAAAACTACTCAACCGATTTACACCAAATCACAAAAACCCCTCCTTCTGAACCAAGATCTAGCTTTTTGCCGAATTTGGTGTAAATCCTTACAGCGGTTTGGCCTGTAGCTGTGTCTAGATTTCCTAAGGAAAATTTAATGGGGAAATCCCTGACTCTCCTGGACCGGTGGTGGGGTCCCAGAGGGACACAGCCTAGGGCTAAAAAAAAATTGACAAATGTGTTTTGCTGTAAATTCATGGAGGAGCCACAAATTTGTCGCAAACTTTTGAAAAAGCCGGAGCTCCCGCATGTCTTTTCAAAAAGCCCCTGGGGTGGTCCAGGGCCCAGAGGGGCTGTGCAAATAATTTTTTGGGAGGAAGGGGCATGTGGACCAACTCCTGAAGCCTTATTTGGCCCTGAGGACCTCATGCCCCAGTGCCAAAAAGTATAGAGAAATGTTGAGGGGGACTGTGCAGCCCCCCTCCCTGAGGATAAAAAGACACTGGGGACCCCATCCTCTGGGGCCGTATTCATAAAAAAGGGGGGAATGGGTCGATGTAGCCCCCCCTACCCTGAGCCTTAAACACCCCTGGGGACCCCACCTGCTGGGGCTTTTTAAATAACTTAAAATGGGAGAACCACCCACCTTTCCTGTGCCTTAAAAGGCCCAGGGACCCAATCCCCTGGGGTCAGCTCAACTACTCGGTCTGGGGAGCCCAACCCCAGGACAGGGTAGTTTCCCTAACTGCACTGATGACCGAGACAGGAGCATTTTTAAATCTCCCACTAGGCAGGACCAAACATGCCTTCCCTGCCTGCAGTGGTGTGGCTAGCAAGAAAACAATGAATTTAACCCAGATCTGTGACTGGGATAAATGTTTGATTTGTTCAGCATGCTGTTTGCTGGAATTTTTCCCGGCCTGCAGTAGCGCAGGCACAGAAGATAAGTCTACTCCTGGCCATCAGGAGATTCCCACTGGGTTGGAGAAGACATCTGTTTCCCTGCTTTCTGTTTTGGCCCCGGGAATTGGGGTTTCCAAAGCCACTATTGGCTTGGGGAGGGCAGGCCGTCTGACACCTTCCTCTAACATAAATGGTTTAGCCCTGGGAGATGGGATCCCGTGGGCCAAAATTGACTCGATGATGGGGGCTGTGAGCCCATCTCTCCATAAAGGCGCGGATCTCTTCTGGCTCAGGCAAGGGCACCATGTGCCTCCACCCCTTTAAGAAAAGTGGCCCTGGGGCAGGGTCAATGCTGCCCGAAGGCCAACTCTATGCCATGCATACCAAAGGCCGTGCACAGCATGTGGTTGGCTGCCTGAGGGGGTTGAACGCAGGACCTGGCCTGCCAACATAGCGGTGAAGGTTTGCCTTTAATTATAGTTACAAAATATTACTTTACGTGAAATTCACTGGAAAAACCCAAGGTTAAAGCAATGGTATAGTTAGGGGAGCATTTCAGTGACAACATAACATTCTAAACGTACAAATCCATGGAAATTCGCCAGCTATAGTTAGCTCTGGTAACTATAACTTGTGCCCTAAGTTAACTATAACTCACCCTTTCACCATGGACTGCTAATTATCACATATATCATCACTCATCAGATCTTCTAGGTCATCTGTAATAATATCACTGCATCATTTGCAATGAATTTTTTATGAAAAAACTGGGCATGGTGGGGACACGAATTATAGTCACCATGAGCCATGAGATATCTTTACCAGAGCTAACTATATCTGGTGAATTTCAGTGGCTTTGTTCATTACATTGTCACTGTAATTCTCACCTGATTATTGCATTACTTTGACCATTGTTTTTTAGGCCTGGGAGGAGCTCCTACAGTTCTCCTATGTGGAATTTCACAGATCGGGTCAAAAACTCAGCAAGATTCATCAGAATTCCTCAGACACGCAGAGTAGCTCAACAGGTTTTTTTACTTTCAGTAGCTCAAATGCGTGTTTTCGTGCTGGAAATTGCATGCGAACTGCACCACGTGGTTCACATGCGCATGTCCATTTTGTTTTCTGGTCTGTGCATGGTGCTGTTGAATACACTTTTAATCTGTTCAATCCTTCATTTATTGTATTAGTTTTTGTTTTTGTGTTTGTGTATTTTAAGTTTTTGTGACTTTTTTTGTGGTATTTTTTGTGACTTATTTGCATTTTATTACAATAAACATACATATTATGTGATCCCACCAGGTGTTTGGAGCTAGCTAATTGTACTCATTGGTGCTCGCTTTGGCTGATTATTTAAGAAATCATGCAGACACCTCTGTCCTGTCACCAAGATAGTGGTAGTAGTAGTAATATCAGTTAGCATTCTCTATGTTTTTCTTTATGTAGCTTGTACAGTCCCAGGCAATCTCCCAGTGATGTGGGGAGAGGAGTTGGCCTAATGGATAGAGTGGGCAACCTCGAATCTGGGGAACTGGGTTCGAGTCTCGGCAATGACGCTGAACATCCTGTGATTTTGGGCAAATCACTTCATCTCCCCGTGCCTAACAAAAAAATTAATGTATCCTCATGTAATGCAACTGGTGCTATGCAAAGCGCTCTGATACCCGATTCGGGTCAAGTTCATGCTATATAAAACTCTGTCAAATAAAAAATAAATAAAAATGTGTAGTATGCATCTATGCATTGAAAAAAGAGGGTGACTGAGTTGGTCCGACAAAGGGGTTTGAGATTGAGAATGGGATAAGAAGCAAAGATCATTCGTTGCAATGCATTAGTGGTTTCAAAATGCACTTTAGGTTCAGGAAATTTGGAATAGGGCTCAGGTTTAGGAAATTAGGAGTTGGTCAACTTGATACTAGTACTAGTATTAAAAGCGATATGATTTAAAAAAGTACAATGTTACTGTGTTTGAGTTTGCCTGTGAAAATATTTTTAGGGAGATTATTAACAGTACCGCTAATCTTTTTATCTTTTTTATTTCTTCCATCAGCATCCAGGGGCAAAAAGAGAGCTAGGTGCACAGAGTTGGGTCGGGGAACTTGTGATGCATCTACCAGTGCTGCAGCGAGTGGAAGTTCCACCATCACAACTGCCACCAGTGCCACGGCCAACGGATCAGCTGGCCCTAGTAAGTCCACCTGTTAATATTATTATTTTTTCCCTAAGTTTTACCACTCCACTTTTTCTTTTTTTTTACTGTCTCTGAATTTTTTCTGAATTCGCTTTGTTCTATCTAATGTTTGATAAATTATTGTTATCCCTAGATTTGTCTGTCTGTAGGTTTCTTTCTTCTGCTTTATCAATAAGCTTTCCTTCAATTATTATATATCTTGTGGACTGGAACTGTAAGACTAAGAGAACCGATTTTAGGACAGGTACTCTACTGTGAAGATTGCATGCCTAAGTAAGCTATTCTATTCATGTTTGTTGAGAAAGTTTTATTTTTCTTGCTCATTCTTAAATAGTAAACCTAGAGTGTGGCCATCATCATTAGTCCTGGGTGAAGTTCACAGAGTTCTTCTACGCAGAACTACGCAGTGAGCAAAAACTCTGCTGCCCTACCTAGAGTTCCGCAAGAGGGAGAGAGCATTAGGTTGCATTGTTCACGCAGATTTTTAGTGCCGGGTGTTTGTCCTGCAAAAACGGCACCATGCGCAAAGCAAGAGGGCGTTGCTTCCTTCTGCCACTCGAGCAGCAGATTGCGCAAAGCAAATGTATGGTTTCTCAACATGAGCAGTCACAACCATCCACGATGGCCCGCGTTGAGAAATCTCACTGGGAGGTGAGCTAGCATTGAATTTTCCCTGCTCGCCCTCCTCAACTTAACGTTGGTGTGCGTGAGCGGGGAAAAAGCTCAGCTTTGCGAAGCAGAGTTTTTTGGAACTCTGCGTCCTCTGCAGAGTGTGGAAAAATCAGCAAACTTCACAAACGGAGTAGAGCTCATTGGCCAGTCATAAAGGTCATGGGTGGACCCACCCAAAGTTGTGCATGTGTTATCATTCATTTAGACAGTAGTATATCAGCATTTTCAATGACGGTGCAGCATGGCTGACAACTAGTATGAGGACGGTTCTATTGCATATTCCCACGAAGGCCATATGTCCTTTATTGACCCATTATTACACCCCTTCATTGTGGTTCATTGACTCAGAGTCATCATAGCTCTGCCCATCCATTACGAAAAGTCACTAATCATAGGGCACTCATCCCGGAGAGGACATACTTATGATTTATACTTGAACTAAATCAGATGACATTTACATAAGGCCATACGTTCATTTTGTCTTGTCCTGATGAAGACCCGTGTTGATGCTAGATATGAGCACACAACTTAATTGGGTCAAAACATTGAAGATTACTACAGGTGTTCAGTAACGTGATCAAGCATACCTCACATCCTAGCAATAAGGACATCAGGTTGAATCTATTAGACCAGTGGTTCCCAAACATTTGACTCCTGAGGACCCCCATTGAGTCACTACTGGAAGCCGGGAACCCCCAAGCAATTTGTACTATTTAAATTTCACACATTTACACAGTCATTCGCAAACAAATACACAAAGAAGTGCACACCAAACAAATACTTGAATTACTAAAGAAGTTAATATTATATTTTGAAAATGTTTGCAAAAATCAAACATTTTTAATGGGAAGGTTGGCGCTACATCTTGGCGACTAACTTTTCAATGTTTGGTGTGAGGCTCCTACTCCTGCCATAGCCGGACTGGAAACCCAAAGCAGGACTGGTAAATGTTGTCAGACCAGTCCCGGTACGGTGCAGTGAGTGAGCCTGACCATTACAAAGGGGGCTTTGGAGTCCTCTCCCCGCAAGAACATTAGGGAAAAAAGGTGCATTCTACAAAACATTTGTCATTATATATGGAATTGTATTACTTACTGTGCACCATGATATCACAATCTTTGTTGGGGCTCTTCAGTGATTCCCTCACTATCACCCTCCAACGGTGCCTCTTATCTCCTCATAGCCCCTCTGTCAAATGTATTTCATTTGTTTCATAGCACCTCTCACACCAGTGTAGGGTGTCATAGCCCTTTTCACCACATACATAAAGAAACAATGAATCATACGTGTGTAAATCAGTGTATAGAGAATGTTACATAAGATAAAGAGGATTTCAAGGTGTAGGATTCACATGTCATCCATACTGGCAGGCTTTCCTTAAGAGCGCTTGGTCTGGAGAAGCACAAACTCAGGATTCAGAACATAACACAGTGTTTAGCATTGACTTTAATAATAAGAATGTATTTATACCCAAACAAACCTTTTTTAGCAGCATCAGAATAATGAAAGACTAGGAAAAAAAACATAACTTGCTGGCTAGTATCATACAGTTTGCATGCAGCTCTTTGATGCCAGTTCACAGCACGATTGTAACTTATTAACTTCACAGTGCCAACAGACTCTCAATGACAAAAGCAGTTAACCACTGAGCTATGCACATAAAATAATGTTTTTGAAATGCATGGTACACGTTCATTGCAGCAGGCATATTCACCCTCTGAGCTACCTTAGATGACTCAAAGCTGCCACTGGACAAAACTCCCATCTCTTTCTAGAAAGTACATTAATCACACTTTTATTGTTGCCATAAAACTGCTGATTGAACTTTGCAGTGCTTTCACAGCTGCTGCCTGCGGACCCCCTGGGAATGTGTCACGGACCCCTGGGGGTCCGCGGACCACAGCTTGGTAACCATTGTATTAGACCTATTCCTGGACACCTTCATTGAGTTCTTTTTTATATTGTTGTGTAAATATGTAATGTCTTGTGGATTTAAATGTTTCTATTTGTGACACTCTGCTCCTATTGTGTATCTTGTACTCATTTTGCCTGTGCACTCTTTGTATATGTGAAATCAATGACCCTGTGGGCTAGTGTAAGCACTCATGATATATGAATATTAATATACGTAATTATTCATAAACGGTCTCTGGTTTGTGAACTTAGCAACACATAGGCGTGTATATTTTTGGATAATACCTTTTTTATATCCACGATGTTTAAATCTCTTTGCTGTGTTTTTACTGTGCTCCTTCCATTCTTGTTGTTCTGAGCAGATCCGCCGTAGTCTCAAAAATTCTCCATATGGGATGTCCTTCACCGATGATTTGTGAAAGTTGTTCGCATGCAATGTTGCATTGCTAGAGGTCTCCTTTCTATGCAGTGTGGTTTCCGATTTGTTGTTCGCAATGTAGATCTCTGTGTCTAGGAATATTATTCTTTTTTTACTGATGTTGTATGTAAATCTTATTTTGGCATCTGTAGAGTTTAAAATCTTGATATATTCCTCAAATTCCTGTGCCGTGCCATCCCACACTGTCAGAAGATCGTCGATGTATCTTAACCACTTCATAACTTTGTTTACATATTTATCATTGTTAGGATGCCATGCCACTTGCTGTTCCCACCATCCCATGGTAAGACAAGCGTATCCTGGGCTGAAGGAAAAACCCATTGCACATCCCTTTATCTGTATGTAAATCTCCTCACCAAACAGAAACACATTTTGAGTGTGGCACATTTGGATCAAATCCATTAACATTTGATTATGTTGTTTGAGTTTGATGTCTCGCTCCTTAAGGAAATAACTACATGCTAATAGACCGATGTCATTTTCAATATTTGTGTAAAGCGATATTACGTCCATCGTAATCAGCATATAAGATGCTTGCCATGGTAGTTCTTGCAAATGTCTCAAGAGATCAGTTGTGTCTTTCAAATATGAGCTTAAGTTGAGCACAAAAGACATTAAAAAATAGTCAATATAATTTGCTACAGGTTCCATAAGTGATCCTTTTGCAGACACTATCGGTCGACCCGGTGGTTTTAGTGGAATTTTATGTACTTTGGGTAGGAAATATATTGTCGCTGTGATGGGGTGCTCAGTACTAAGAAATTTCCTTTCGTCATCATCAATTAGATTTGATTGTTGCCACTTGTGGATTTCTTTCTCCAAGTTCTCTTTGAATATTCATGTTGGATTCTTATCCAATTTGTTGTAATATTCTTTATTCTTAAGTTGTAGATGAGCTTCTGATACATAGTCTGAGGTATTTAAGATATCGATGTTCCCACCCTTATCTGCCATTTTTATGGTTATTGATTTATCCTCCATTAGTTCTTTAAGAGCTATTCTTTCTTCTTTTTTCAAATTGTCTTGGTATTTCGTTCCTCTTATTTTATATACTTCTTGTACCACGGCTTCTTGAAAAATGTCAATTTTATTGCCAGGGGGCAATTGAGGATAAAACGTGAGGGAGGTTTTTTCCCACTCAGACCTGCTCCCATCAAATATCATTCATCAATGATATTTGTTTTTTCCAATACGTCCACATTCACCAGAGTCAAAAGGGCTGGCATGTCTGTGGTTTTCAGAACTGGTTCTTCCACACTGAAATCCATTTTCTTCTTTTGTGTTTTGGTAAAATTTGCCATTTCTTGATTTTCTTTGAAGATTTTTGCAAGTTTGATCTTTCTTATGTATTTATAGATGTCAATTCGTGTCTGTGCTAAGTCCATAGATTGTATTGGACAAAAATTGATCCCGTGTTTTAACAAGGATATTTCATTGTTTGACAAGGAGCGCTTTGATAAATTCATTACTACTAGTTCCTCTTTGTCATCTGGGACATCTGTCCAATTTATTTTGAGGTTTTCTGGCGCATGCTTCTTGTTTTTGTACCTGTCTCCTCGGATCCACTTTTTCCTTTTTCTTCTTCTTGTTGACTTCTTGATGATAATGTGGGTGTCCGAGGTGTCCATCTGCGACCTCTTCCCCTTCCTCTTGGAGCTTAAAATTGATTTTGGTTTTGTTCCCAGAGTCTTTGTTGGAGAACTAGTCTCATGTCCCCTAAAAAAATCCTTGTGGATTGTTCTTCACTTGATTCCCCATCAATATCACTTGCTCCTGTTGATGTTAATGATGTTAAACTCGTGGAACTCTGTGCTCCTCTTACCACCTGTCCTTGCTCCTTGAAAATATCGAATTGTTTTTGCATATGTAAATTAGCGACCCTGCGCATAATCTTCTTTGTCTCTTTGAAATTTGGACTGCTTTCTCATTTTTACCACTTCTTCATGTTTTTCTACATATTTTTCCAAATTCTATTTTAGTTTGATCATTTCACACCCACACAAACACATATGAATTAAGAAATTTAAAACAATCAATTTACATAACTACTATTTAATAACAAATCGATTATCAATCAATAAATTATTGTTATTCAATTACAAACATAGCACCTAAAAAAATAACGAGCTAAATAATTATTTCGTAACTTACACATTTCAAATAAATTAGCAAGTTATTGTTAATTAATTTTTACCTAATTGGTGTCCCACCTTAGATCCCTGCAAACCTAGCATCCTGCAACTAAAATATAAGTTAAAAAAATGTTTTCCATATTTTTAATAATTACAATTCATATAAATTAACAACTAGCAATGAATTGCTAATTGATTATTCCTTAATTACCTTCCCGCCTTAGACGTCTCTAAACCTAGCAGCCCAAAATTAAAATATAAGTACAATTGAAAAGCATTTCATATATTACATAATTGAAAATCAATTGATACTTAATTAACAAGTAATAATTATTATATATTAATTATTAATTAATTACCTTCCCACCCTAAGCCTCTACAAAACTAATAGCCAGCATATAACAAAATGAATCTGTATTACATATATTACAAATAAATATTGATAATATAATTACATATAATTAATTTTAATTAATATTTAACAAATTATTACCTAATCAACTTCCCACCCTATTCCCCTACAAACCCAACAGCCCACTCAGAGACTATAAATTATTATTCAAAATTAATAATATACATAACTTAAAATTACAAGCAATATTTTAAAAACAATAAATAATATATGTATAAACAATAGTAACACATAAAATTATTGTTTCAACTAAAACACATGATATTTTTAACTGCTATATTAGTGGAAACGATATTAACTATAATGGTATTACTAACCTCAAAAAGCAATATTCTTGTCATCGATATTTGTGTATCATGATATTGGTGTGTCAGGATGTTTAATTTCTGATATTTCTGTCTCCTGATATTTTTAAATCGATAATTTGTTTGAGCACTTCTTAAATGAGCTCTGTGACAATCTCCTTGCTTTTAAGAGAGAGCAACATTAAAATGAATTATCTCCCCCAGCTGCCACCCTTACCCTGCCATGGTGGATACCCACCAAAACAATGGTTGTGACCCAGAAACTGTTGATTCGATTTGTTAGGCAAGATTCCATTCTGAAGGTCCCAAAGCGGACTCTATACAGGCATGGGGGATTGGTATTTCCCAATATAGTACATTATGTTCAAGCTGCCCAGCTCCAGCCAGCTTCAGATTGGGACTGCCTCCCTTACACAAAAGCCTTAAATCGATTCATGTGGATGACACCACGAGATCGGTTTCCAGCCCCGTATCAGCCTCTCTATGATATAGCCACCCTTCCAAGTCATTGGAACAAAATCAATCAGCATCAGGCTGCCACAACATACCCTTGCCCACTTTTCCCCCTCATGCGGAACCCAGAATCTTTGCCAGGTATGCTGGATACCCTCTTTGAGAATTGGAGATGAGGGGGTGCCCCCAATTACTGGGTGACTTATACCATTATGGGGCTACACTAGACAGGCATACATGTAGACAACTCTTCTACCAATATGAAGAGGGTGAGTTCTGCTTTACTCAACTCCTAGATTGGGGAACACAGATACCGTTAAAAAAGTAGTGAAGCAGAGCCAAAATATCTCTTGAGCAGCTGTTCACCCAGGGCTATCCAAAGAAGGGGATTATCGCTTGAACATTGCTCTTAGTGGCCTATCACAGTCACATACCCACACCTATTAGTCAGCCTGGGAGCATGACCTTGGGATAACCATATCGGATGATACCTGGCAGCAACAGTGGGTGCAGGCAGAATGGACATCGGTTTGCCTTCAGCACAAGTCAATGCCTATAAGGTACTTACTAGGTGGTACTTAACACGAGTATGCATACATGCTAAGACAGGGCCCTCTGACCTTTGCTGGAGGGGCTGCGGGGAGTAGGGCACTTACAGTCATATGTGGTGGCAGTGTGTGCAGGTGAAATGTTTCAGGAGTGAGGTGCTCCAGCAGATTTGTCTACAATGCTCAGTGATCCGGCCATTATGCCTTCTAGTGCTCCTTTTCGGCAGGGAAAATTCAGTCTATCCACGCAGGTCCCCCGAGGGGCCGACTACTTATCTTCTTCCTTCTGACAGCATGCCTCATAATAGCACATGTTTGGAGAAGCCCCCTCCCTTTGGGCCTTACACTGTGGTGGACAAAGGTATGGCACATTTATGCTGTGGAATGCCTGACTGCACTACTTAATGATAAGATGTTTAAGTTCAAAAGGATTTGACTTCTGTTTAATGGTTATTTAAATAGAGATAGGGCTTTTTTAACTTCCATTACAGCTATGTCCCATACCTTTCAACGTGCTCACCTGGGAAGCCTTTGGTCCTGAGATGATTCACCCGACGACGGAACAGATGAACTTTGTTGATTTCTGCTTGATATCATATATATGTATTTTGCTGTTGACTATGAATTTTTTTGAATTGTGCTTTTTTTTCGAGCTGTTATGTAATGAACCTATTGATGTTGTACCACACTCCTCTTATTTCATTGTTGTTGTTGCTCTGAATCCCTTTTATTTGTTTTTGTGGTTTTCTTTTTTGTTTCTCCTTTATATAAATTTAAAAACCTCACAATTAAGTTAAAATAAAATTTAAAAAAAGAAACCTATTCTTCCACCACTCTGAGGCTTGGCTGGAAAACCCACTCCCAAAAGAGAGGGTGCTCTATCCCTCTTCATGAATTCTAGACAATCACTGATGATGATTAGGGGAGAGCGGAGTGTTTCATTCCTCCCGTGGAATTGATGTAATTTGGTGACTTTGTGTTACTTTTGCAACGTGAAGTTCCTGCCAAATTACGCCAAATGCCACGTGGGGGAATTTGCTCCTGCAAGGCCCGAGAAATGTGAGTGGGAGAGAGATTTGGCATTCCCCAGTGCAATTTTATAATGCAGTCAGTCATGGTCAGAGGGCTCTTTCTCAAGTAGCTTTGCTGCTGTTGTAGTTGATTTTCTACTTGAGCGACAGCAAAATCAACTCGAATGACCGTGCATTCTGTCGCAGTGCATGGTGCTGTTCAAGCTGATTTTTCAGCGCTGTTTGCACTACTGACTCTACATTGCAGGGCAATGTGAATATTTTCGACCCATTGGCGGAAATCCGCAGAATCTTGTGGAGTTCTTATCTAACTCCGTGGAATTCCGAGGAGTAAAACTCTGCTAGTTCCGCCTACCCCTAATGATAATATCAGAAAAGTCTTCAAGTAGTTCTTTTGAAAAAAAACTTTCAGTCATGAGGTCTTTCTAATGCAAAAGTGATTTTTTAGTGCCTAACTTCATCATTACCTTTTTTATTTGAAATTGTTTCTTTTCCTTTAGAGAGCAGGTGTGATGTGTTCATTTTGATTCTGGCAAAACAGGAAACTGGTAGGATACTTTTTGACTACTTGGACTTTGGCTATTACTTATTATGAAGGCCAGTGTGGATGTCATTGCATTGTAAACATGAGAAATTGGTTGAGAAAGAGGGGCAGAGGGTTGGTGCTCCACTAAACACGAGAGTGAACTTTTTCAAAACATTTAGAAAATTTGAAAGGATGAAAATGCACATCAAACAACATCTTGTTTTTCCGGCTGTCTCAGCACCTCCTCTTTCATTGTGTCAGGCATCCCATACAGTACTGCATCGCAGAACCTACCAGGCAGTCAGGGCCTCTCCCATTCCATCTCGGCAGAGTTTGTGCTGCACAGGCACAGTCCATTTGCCCACTGGCCCCTCTATTAGTTGCTTCTGGGCCTTTAGTGGGACTGGGCAAGGGACATTCATTGTCATGTTCTGCACCTTCAAGATGAAGGGCATGATATAGTTGGAGGGCGGAGACCCTGTGCAAGTTATTGTTGCAGCAGCCAAGGAGGGTTGCATGGCACGTGATATTTTCATATTAGAACTGCACCAACCGCCGCAAAACAGGCAACATGACATCATGCAGCCCCTTCCATACCATGTAAGAAGTGCAGTCAATACTGCTAAGTGTTCTTAATGCAACCCATCTTCGCATAAACATGGTTGTCTGCTGCTGTAAAAGATATTTATAATAGTGGCCCACGATTCGCCACAAAACTGTCCAAGCCCACCACAGAAGTGGCCCACACAAAGCAACATAATAGGCCTACGCGATGACACAGTGACCTCTCCGACTGGTCCTTTTGGCACTGCCAGATTACCCTACAAGGCAGTCCGGCTGGCAGTGACTGGCACTCAACAAATTCCACCCGAACATTGATCAAACTCCAACGAGGAAAAGTGTCTTCATTATTAAAGCTTGTGACTTCAGTTTTCTTATAAATTCCCTAACATTAGACATTTCTTTGTGTCATAATTTTTATTGGAGATCAAAGATAGGCAATTTCATAGGACACAAAACAATATAGTAAATCATAAATCAGTATGTGACAAATAATATACATCTGTAATATATTACAGAAAAGGAAAAAAGGAGGAAAAAGAAAAGGAAAAAGGAGAAGGCTATATATAGGGAGGGCAAGAAAAGAGAATCAGAATTTCAGGAATCGCGAAGAAAGGGGGTCCACACCTGCTGGAATATTTGTTCTTGGTCTTGCATCCAACATTAGACAATTTTGTGATGTGTGTTACATTTGTAGCCACTGTGTATTTTTCGGAACAGTTTCACTCCTCTGTGATTATTGTCTCGTTTTACTCATACTGCTACAAATCCCCTAACGAGAACTAATTCATTTGAGCTACTGATAATTGGAAGATGGAATGTGAGAATGATTAGGAATAGCCTTCAAGAATAAACACTTTCAAAAATTAAGATTTGGGCAGAATCGATCGACTTCATGCTAATTTACTGTATCTGGGATTTACAGACTAACGTGTATCATTTCAAGGATTTTGTCTTAGTGAGTGTAGCCTTTCTTTTTTACATTTTTAAAAGCTACCCGTGTTTTGATTTTAATATTTGTTTAGACCATTTGTATCTTTAAGTGTCACTTTCCAAAAGTAAAATGAGCACTAAATTAAATAAGGCAATTGAATGGCCTTTAAAGGAGCATAGGCAATTTTATTTCCAGCTGTGTGTAAATTGAAGAAACCATCATTGTTTTCATATTTTGAGTATGCTTTGCATGACTGATTGGCCATTTTTATACCTTATCATTATTTACTCGTTATTCCTCTTATGAGCGTAACCACAATGTATGTGTACTTTCACCTTAAAGTGTAATACATATATATTTTCTGCGTTGTATTTATCTTATTTATGAACTCATTCTCTAGTTAACAAAAACTTGGCATTGCTTTTTTTCCAAAGACCCATTACCATTCTAAACATAGCTCCAAGAAATGCCCATTATTCATGACTTCTATACCCCATCTCCCCTTGTTCATTGTGTTATCATGTATATTCTTGATTTTGCTTACATGTTATTTCTAATGTTATTCCTAAATTATGTATTTATATTTCAGAGACCCGATCCCTTTACTTGTGTTTGTAGATAGCACTGACCCTCCCAAGTTAATGGAACAAATAAATACAATAGAGAGCAGCCATTTCCCTTCCTGAATCCAAGACAACAAACTTGTAAAAACTCGGGCTTTAAAAGCATACACGAAGAGGAGAGGGAGGGCATCTAGCCATGTATATGTGAAAGGCCTAGCCATGTTTATGTTTCTATTTTACATCCTTCTGATGTCTTCAGGTTTTCTTGAATTGGGACGATGCTTTCTCTGCATCTCCGATCCTCAAGGTTTGTGTTCCACAAGGGCAGCAGCACATGATAGGGGTGTCCTTTCAGCGGATATAGAGTTCAAACTTTTTGCTTCTATTCAAAGAACCTCTAAATGGCTGACATTTTTGGCTCCTGCTGCAGTGGGGTTATGCCTGTTGTTGATGTTTGGGGGCTTTGGATGAGAGGCAGGCGACCTAGAACTTCGGGGCAGATTTATGACGTCTGGCGCATCTCTGCTAATCAGCAGAGATGCGCCAGAAGAGTTGCGACGCATCTGCACACCCGTGCGCCACCATTGATGCGCCGCATTTACAATGCGGCGCACCATG
Source organism: Triturus cristatus (assembly GCF_964204655.1). NCBI lineage: Eukaryota > Metazoa > Chordata > Amphibia > Caudata > Salamandridae > Triturus > Triturus cristatus. The sequence goes on along the minus strand of NC_140591.1, from coordinate 1,204,034,236 downwards.
GCGCTCGGATGGGCAGATGCGTGACGCATCTCCTGTCGGAAAGGCGGCACATTGCTGGAGTTGCATCGCAAGCGCGACGCAGCTCCAGCAAGGCTCGGGGGTGCCCTATCCCTTACATGCTACGTCAATCCTTACGCCTGCTTCAAGCAGGCGCAGGGTTTTGATGCAGCATGGCCTTAAACGTGACTGAGTGAAATCTTGTAGATTTCACTCAGCCACTTTTAGGAGGCGTTCCTGCGCCGAAACGCCCCCCTTGCTCCAGAACGCCTACATGTGGCGCAGGGCTTTACAACGTGACGCATCTGCCAGATGCGTCAAGTTGTAAATTCCCCGCAGCATGGCGCAGGATTTGCGCCGCCCCTGCGTCACAAAAGTGACGCAACGGCGCCATAAATGAGGCTTGAAGTGTCATTATTGAAGGAATCTTTTAAAAATGGAGATTTGTTGTTAAAATGTGTGGCGCCAGAAAGTGTGTGAGTGTAGTAGAGCTTTCAGGGAGCGGTGTAGAGCTCATCTTGAACTGTGTGTGGGCAGCCTAACCGCTTTGGTGGACCTACTTTCTACGATAAACAGTGTGTTCCCATTGTAAGTAAAAGAGAGAATTTTGCTTTAGATGTGCTGTGGCATTTGGATGACAAATGAGCCCTGCCTTGTCCGCCCGTCTCTTGGTAATGGCTCATTTGGGCTAACCCCTAGAGCCTTGTATTTGGATTTGGAGCATAAAATGTCTTGTGAGGAAGATTTTTATTTTGGGCTGGAAAGACTCCTACAGAAAGATATAATTTATTACTTTAACGTTCCCAATTCAACTATGCTAGAAAACTGTATTTATGAATTCCACCCTGTTTTAAAAGCTACCTGATTTATGACTATTTCTTAGATTTTCACATTTTTTATTTGTAATAAACTCTCCTACTGTTGTTATTGTAGTTGCGATTGCAGTCGACTGTTGTTAAAGCATGCTATGTTTTACATGTCTTATTCCTTTTTAGTATTGCCTTTAAGGTACCAAGAAGTGGAACTAACAGTTTTTATTGCCTGAGTTTATAAGGATTCTTTTTGTATCAATAAACTACGATTGAGTGATAATACCCGGTCAACAAGTCTCGTCCGCGCACAGACTTAAAAGAACTCATTAGTCCATCGGAGCAATGTTTATTTCAAAAAGGGCGTGGGTTCGGGGCTACATCACTGTGGCGCTGGATTATTTTCTTGCGTTGCACGGTAAGAAAACATTTTGTCATTTGTACCGAATCACCAGGTTTAAAAGATGTGCATTTTTCTAAAACCAATTTGCAGTGATGTGATCAGTAATACTTCGGTTAAAATTTTGGTTAAAAAAACAAAAAGTATTTGATTTTCTTACACAGAGGCAAATCTTTTGTCTTGAAACTCAGACATGATAGAAAAGCTGTCCTGTGGCAAGGTGCCAATAGGAGCAGGCATGCAACGAGCTTCTAAGTTAATTGTTTGTAGTGCCTTCATTCATTTTAAATTTTGTTACCTAAACTTCCCAGGAACTGAACTCACTATGGGGCATATCAGCAAGGGCCAGCGCTAATTATCGCTAAGCGCACTTAGCGCTAGGATAATTATCGCCGACTATCGTGGAATTTTATCGCTGAGATAGCGTGCTATCAGCAACGCTTATCTCAAAAGCGATACAATTCCTCGCGCTAACAGCCAAAAGTGAGATTATCGCTGGAAATCCAGCGATAATCTGACGCATTTTGGCGTTAGCTTGCTGATAAGACAGGTCATACTTAGTCATTATATCCACCTTACATTGGATATAATGGCTAAGTCAGGGTGAAAGCAGGCGTAAGGAAAGTAGCGTTAACTGAGGTTAGCGCTATTTTTCTTATCGCCATGCATGTTAGCGATTCCCTTGATAATTGGAGAAATGTCGGTTAGCGACATTTCTCCAGTTATTTTGGGACGGAACGCCCACTTTGCATCTGATTAGAGATGCAAAGGTGGTCGTTATGGGAAAGGGAGCTAAAGCAAGGAATCACGCGTTAGCATGACCTTGCTGATTAAGCGATAAAATTATCGCCGCTTTTCGTCCGAAAACGGACGCTAAAGCGGCGATAATTTTTCAGCGCCAGCTTGCTGACATGCCCCTAGTATTTCTTCATAGCCCCTGAACTCTAGTACACAACTAGTCCTGGATCCTGACACACTGACACATTACATGACACTTCGGGCCATATTATCAAGGAACGGCGATAACATTATCGCCGCTTTAGTGGCAGGAAGCTGCCGCTAAAACGGCGATAATGGGCTTGATAATATGCCCTTGTGAATTCCCATAGAAGCCCATGTTCTGATGTTAACATGGGCTTCTAAGGGAATTCACAAAGGCATATTATCAAGCCCATTATCGCCGCTTTAGCGGCAGTTTCCTGCCGCTAAAGCGGCGATAATGTTATCACCGTTCCTTGATAATATGGCCCTAAGTGAGTCTGTCCGATAGATGCATACACTTGTATATCTATCATTGGTGGCTGTCGGTACAGGCAAATAACTCATCCTCGTGATCCCGAAAAATAAAAGTAATGCTAAATATATTTTTAGGACTAAGAGATGCCTGGAAACTTTTTGTAACCTTTATAAGGGCAGTTTTGACTATTTGCAGAGTATTGATCCGTCAAGAGAATATTGTTACAGTAGAATGTATTCCTTTAGGTAGCATTATTATCATAAAGAGGGAAAGATTAATGCCAATGCTTCTAAAGACGCCAAACATTCCAGGAAGCCAGTCAGGAAGCAGAGTAAGAAACCACTTATTGGGTGTTAAGCCACTTTGCATGGCTTAACTCTGCTTGGTAAATATGGTAACCTTTCACGCAGGTACCTGTTGAAAGGGGCATGCAATGGGCGTTGCCGCGAGCATTTCGCGGAAACAACCATTGCTTTTTTACGCTGCCCCAGATTTACAATTATCTGCAAATCTGAGGTAGCACCAACAACTAACGCCATGAAAAAGCAGCTCTTAGATTGGTGAAACTCGGACAAATCCTTTTATTTGTTTTATAGTGCAAGGGTGTCTGTATTCCTTATATTTTTTTATATTTTTTTTATAGCTCAATGGTGTCTGTGTTGGCGCTAGGCAGCTATTTCTTTAGCGCCAGCCCTGGGGAAAACACAGGGGTGTGCCGTATTCTTTTAAATACGGTGCATCCCTGAGTTTTAGAAATGACGCAGCATGGTGCTGTAAATACTGCTGCAGCGGCGCGCTGCACCATTACCTTGTACATATGGCCCTCAGTTTGAATCTCTCTCCCTAAGTTGAACAAAGAGCTTTAAGGGGAGATCGAAAGGAATAGACATGTTCTAGCAATCATACCCCTTGCCAAAATTAGTTTTAAAAAACAAGGTTAAATCAAGGTCGTCTGTAGCTGATAATGTATAAACCCTTAATGGCCATGTTTTCCATGAAAATAAAAAGAGCATTCACTGCACTCTATTGAATCCTGCTGCAGCCTATTTTCGTCCTTGTTAAAGACACAATAAAATGAGCAGCAGTGGGGTACTGGCGACAGGAATCCATTATTCATTAATCTTAATATATACTCCAGGTACTGTCCACTCACGAAAAGTGATTTTCACCAAAAGTAATAGAAGGGACTTTCTTCCCATTCACAGCTGTAAAGGAAACTGACAAGCTTATAATCTTAAAATAATATAAAAGAATAAAAGCTGCCACCACTAAAAAACAGTTAGTTAAGTCAATAGACACAGGGGAGCTTATAATGAAAAAAGGTACTTCACCATGTACCAAAGAACAGTGTGCCCCCATGCAAGTAAAATATCCTTGTGAACCAAATGGAGAGCAAGAAAAAGTGGAATCGTAGGTGATTAAATCTCTATGGGGCATATTAGCAAGGAAGTGCGATATTTATCGCAAAACGCGCTTAGCGCTTTTATTGTTATCGCTGCCTATCACTGGATATGTTAGCGGGGAAGACATGCTGTTTATCTCCATTGTGCTAATATATCCAGCGATAGCGGCGAAATGCCTGAATATTTCTGGAAATCCAGCGATATTCACGCACTAACGCCAATGGGGACTTAACCTGACAATCCACCTCCATTGATGACGCAGGTAAGTAATGTTTTGAGCAGGTGTTAGATTCTGGCGATAATCGCGTTTAGCGCGACTTTTTTATCGCACAGCCTGCGTTGTTAACAGGCGATAGCTGTGTTAGCGACTGCTTTCAGTCACTAACAGTTTGGCTACTCCCACTTTGCATTTCATTAGCGATAAATATCGCTGACATGCAAAGCGGGCCCCAAACCTATCGCGTGAAAGCTGTCGCTAACTGCTGTTAGCGACAGCTTGCTAATAGGGCGATAAAAAAATGGCCGCTTTAGCGGCAAAAAGTGCCGCTAAAGCGCCGATGAAGCCCTTGCTAAAATGCCCCCAAGCTATTATGCAACGGCACTTTAAAATATTGTTTGGATATTACGAAGTCAGGATCCTCGAAGCACGTGATGTGTCTTATATTCACAAATAGTCTATAATTTTCGTTCACCCCCAGTTTATCAGCTAATGAGTTCTTCCCAGTCGTACTGATAAATACATTTATTTATATATTTCTTGGGTACTTGCGGGGTAATAATACAGATAATTGTGCACTTCAAAATGTAAGAAGAACAGAATATCCAGCGTAAAGTGTCGTTTCCCTGGCCAGGTGAGGGCAGAAGAGGGGATAGAAGAGGGTTTACAAAACAGAAAAACATACAGAAACAAGAGTTCTAAAGAAGTCGTGAAATAATTACATTTTAAAATTTCTGTGGAAACAGGAGAGGTTTTTCAGTAGATGTCGCAGGAGTTAAAAAGACTGAACTGCTCCTTACAAACATTGCTTCAAGAATCTATCCTCTATTACTTCCTGTATCGCAAATTTAAATATTGATTCTGATTTTTTTTTATTTTGACTTTCTGTGCCTCCCTGTTATCATTTGATACTGTGGGTATTTTGTTTCACTAGGGCAAAATAATTTGCATGTGGTGAAGAAAGAGACTGATGGACTTTGGTCATTGGAGGCATCACATTTTGCATCATTCCACTTTCCCCATTGAGTGAAACAGGGCACACTGCTACTCCTCTTTGCAGATCTATGCGGTCTCTCTTCATTTGTCTGAATTGCTTCTTTCAATTGAATAACCATTTCGAAAATGTGTTTTCACTTAAGGACAGCAAAAGCACCCATTCACATTTATGAAAAGTGGAAGACTCTTGTACTCTTGCAACCTAAGTGATCACCAATCTAGGTTCTCCCTAGTTGCATCAAAAACAATAATTGTCAAGGTGATACTTATAATGTTGTTATTTGTCCTGACTTTAGTCATTTGAACTCTATGGGTTTTCTTCTCATGGCCCATCAGGTAGCCACCTGTCAGGGCTACCTTCTGATAGGCTTAGTGAAATAATCCTTGGTCTTGTTTAAATTGTTAACAAGCTCCTAAGTCTGAAAGTACTGAAATATACCTTACACTCCAATGACTACACAAATCTAGCTCTTCTCAGCCCATTCGCCGTCCTTATTTGGCCCTGCTCATTGACCTTTCACCAGCACCCTAGATGTTGTGCAGTGTCACTTGAGTTTCCCTACCCTATTCCTACCTCATCCAGTCTCACGACTGATTTGCAATGTGGCCCTATGTCACTTTCACAGCCCTGGGGCAGGTGTTGCCCATAGGCCCAACTGCACCTTGAGTAACAGTGACTTATCGCTATACATGCCCCTCAGACCAAAAAAGGGATCACCTGGTACTCTTTGTATACATTAGGCCCTTCAATAGCAAGCTGTAAAACAATAAAAAAAAGTTTGAAAAGTGAAACCATGAGTTGCTTTGAAAATGTGGTCACCACGGCTGAACGAAGTAACCATGTCCATATAAAAAAGCTCAAACATCCAAGAGATCCATTTAATGGACATTCCATTCACCTCCAGCTCTTAAAGAAATCTTGCAGTGAATATGTATAGTGATTGAACAATAGTGAACCAGGCTAAAGGAAGCAAACTTTGCAGGAAGTGTAAATCTAGGGTGAATTGCAGCAATTTGTGTCTTCTGCATAATTAGCTCCAAATCAGTATCGGCTAAACTGCAGACTGTCGAGATAACCCCACTCTCTACTTCCTCCACACCAGAAAGCATTATACATAACATAAAGTAACCCTCTAAAAGTCCTGCACATTGTCTCAATAACCTCTAGGCATCTGCCCCTGTTCTTTCCCACTCTTTGAGTCCCTTCATGTTTATTTTAGCAGCGATGCGCCACCTCTACAGGTTTGGACTCGTCAATCATAAATAAAGTCCAAAAACATAGCATGCATATGCAGACCTTGGCCATGAAGATCCAGACTATGGACAATTCAAATTGTGATTCGATATGCCAAAATCAAACAAGTATGAAACCTCCTTTAGGAGAAGCCGTCCCCAAAGTTTCAGTCAAAGAGTGCATGACACAATCCACATAGTGGCTCATTCATTGAACTTCGTGTTCATTCAAACTTAGAAAATCTTAAAGCAGGTGTGTGACCCCAATGATGGTCAGGCCACTTCCATCTTTCTTCACCTCTTTAATCTGCTTTATTCTCCTGTTTTATGCAGTGACCCATCCCTACAACCTGTGGGTATCCTTCTAGAATTTATTTGCCATAATATTTGCCTTTCATAGGTAAGCCTACCATACTTAGAGCCAGAAAACCTAAGTTAGTAATGAAAGCCAAAAGCAAGTGATTGAAAGAAGAAAGGGATGAACTATAACAAAAATAAAGACGATGGCGTCCTTTTCGATGCACAGCTCTCCTTAATAACCCAAGTCAACGTGGTATTAAAGGACATGAACTTTTAGATTTCCTTCCGCCTTTCACCAGCAAATCCTCCAGAGATTTCTCTTGCTCCATATATATTAAAACTGCTTGAAGTAAACAAAAGTCGTCAAAGTGGCACAGTTAGATTACCACAATGTTCTCTGTATCAGGTTCATAAAAATGATTTTTGAAAGATTTCAAAAGTACATATGTGTTCCTTGATTGTACCTAGTTATCAAAGTGCAATGGGCATTTTTGTTTCATCATTAGGAACTGCTTCTTTCGAGTAGAAGGAATGGCATGGGTATTTTTAGGGAGCATATAAAGCTTATTCTGGCTTTTAATTAAATCATATTGGTTCCTCCTTCTTCCAGACCTTAATAGCAATCCTTTTCAACTATGCTTTTTACTCATTGCATTGACATTTGAGCTTCATATTTCTGATCATTGGTTCAGCTCACAGACAAAGTGGTCAATAAACACCCATACACTATCCCGCCAAATTTAGATTAACAAAGAGGGAAGTATTATTTGGTCACTGCGATTAGAACCTGGATCACAGGAGACAGCTTCACTTTGGTAAGAAAGAATGTTAGTTACTCCCCTTATCTGTTGTACAAACAATACACAAAGATCATAACTGATGAAAATAGAGAACCTGGAACACAAAAGAAGTTTAGAAAATCTGCACAACTAAGTTCTGGTGCATTGTATAAGAAGCAGACAGTTTTTGCATCTATGTCCAATAACTAGTTAGCAAGACAAAGGGTCTAGACTAATGTTTGAGAAAGTCGAAAGCTATGGCAGACAGCGATGGAGCGTTGCTCAGATACAAGAAGTGGGTTGAGCCAGGACTCCGTTTATTTCGTATTTAGAAGACCTTTAAAAAAAAATGTCTAAACAGGGAAACTTTAGTAGGTCAAGGTAGTTGGTGGTGTCTGAGGAGGTGGCTTCATAATCAGGGAGCTGCTGGATGAAGTTGCGGTGAAGATTTCTTTGTCCAGACTTAGTCTCTTTTTTAGAAGTTGAAGATGTCCAGTGTGACAAGGCTTTAGGTGGTCAGTCTCCTTTTGTGCATTTCTAAGTGTCCAGGACTGGGTAGTCCCAATTGGATGGTCAGGACTCACTATAAGTTGGTTCAAGGTGCACTTTAAAAGATGTTGGAGCTTTGCATGTCCCTGTAGCTCTGAACAGGAGACCAAACAACTATGAATGAATGAATGAATGAATGGTGTCATTTATAGAGCTTTCACTCTGAGGAGCATCTTGGCGCTAAAAGAGGAGGGCAGGGGTATGAAGGTAGTTGAAAACAGTCGACAAATGATCAGATAAGTGAGAACACTAGAATATCTGGGGCAATAATAACTAGCACTTTGAATCTCTTTGGTGGTCCTCGGTCCAACCAGGAAAGCAGGTCTGAAGCAGCAGGGCAGTGCTCTGAGGGCACTTAGCAGGCTTCAGTCAGCAGAGCAATCCTCTTGGAGCAGCAGGGCAGTCCTCTGCAGTACACATCAGGCCTCAGGCAGGAAGGCAGTGGGTCTAAGGGCCTATTTGTAGTACTGGTGCCAGCTTTGAAGTGGAAGAAACTTCAGAGTTGTCCCTCCACAGATTGTTCTGGAATTTCCTTCCTCCTTGCCCTGGTCCCAGGATGCTGGGATGACAAAAAGCTAGTGTGAAGTACTTTGTGTGTTTGCTTAGGCAGCTCCTTTTAAAATGTAAGTGGGGCTGTGAACAGCACCATCCCTCCCATCCTGTCAGGATGGCCCATTCTCTCAACATCTCATCCCCCTCTGTGTTACTGTCTGGGAGGAATACACAAACACCAACTGCCAAGTACACCTGGCCATGTGACTCAGGATACAGGCTGCAGGCATAAAACAGTTAGAACAAGAAAGTACCTACTTTCTAAAAGTAAAACAATGCAAAAAGAACAATTGATGGACAGAATGCAGAACATTGTCACACATTCACCCTGGTACAGAGATCTGGGCCTTAATCGATCGTTTTTTTGCTCACTATGCCATTCCAGTTTGGACCCAGCCATATGCAAATCAGTCTTGACCCTGCGCCCAATGGGAACAGTCCAGCCCAAACTGCCAGGCAAGGTCCTCCCTGGATTGGAAACAAGCATCCAAGGACCGGTTTCGGGCTTTCAGCCCTCATCAGCCAGGATAGCTTGACTCCAGTGGCATGGAGAGCATGGGCCCACGTCTGGGCATACCCGTCCCACTCGGGGTGACAAATGCAAAGAGAACAATTGATGGACAGAATGCAGAACAATGTCATACATTCACCCCAGAACAGAGATCTGGGATTTTTGCTTTGTTCGCTCTAAGTTGGCAGGGTATGTCCAGGCATGGGTCCCTTGCTCACTTTGCCACTGGATTCATGGGTGTTACCCAGAAACCGGTCCCAGGATGCTTGTTTCCGGTTCAGGGAAGACCTGACTTGGCAGTTCAGGCTGGACTGTTCCCATGAGGCACAGGTTCAAGACTGATTTGCATATAGCTAGGTCTGAACTGAGGTGGCAAAGTGAGCTAAAGAATGATGATGGATTCAACCCAGATCTGTGACTGGGGGTGAGTGTCTGAAAAGATTCAGCACTCCGTCCATCATCTCCTTGTGTTTGCTTTGTTTGCCCTCAGTTGGCAGGGTATGCCCATACGTGGGTCCCTTGCTCACTTTGCCACTGTATTTAAGCTAGCCTGGCTGATGAAGGGTGTTACCCAGAAACCGGTCCCATGATGCTTGTTTCCAGTTCAGGGAAGACCTGACTTGGCAGTTCAGGCTGGACTGTTCCCATGAGGCACAGGTTCAAGACTGATTTGCATATAGCTAGGTCTGAACTGAGGTGGCAAAGTGAGCTAAAAAATGATGATGGATTCAACCCAGATCTGTGACGGGGGGTGAGTGTCTGAAAAGATTCAGCACTCCGTCCATCATCTCCTTGTGTTTGCTTTGTTTGCTCTCAGTTGGCAGGGTATGCCCAGACGGGGGTTCCTTGCTCACTTTGCCACTGGATTCAAGCTAGCCTGGCTGATGAAGGGTGTTACCCAGAAACTGGCTCCAGGATGCTTGTTTCCAGTTCAGGGAAGACCTGGCTTGGCAGTTCGGGCTGGACTGTTCCCATGAGGCACAGGTTCAAGACTGATTTGCATATAGCTGGGTCTGAACTGAGGTGGCAAAGTGAGCTAAAGAATGATGACGGATTCAACCCAGATCTGTGACTAGGGGTGAGTGAGTATCTGAAAAGTTTCAGCACTCCTTCCATCATCTCCTTGTGGCTACTTTCTAAAAGTCAATCAAAGGTTAGTGATCATGGAGCCAGACTGTGTTCCCCTGACATCCCCGTTGTTCAGTAAGGTAAGATGTGAGCGATGGACTCTTGCACTCCGTGACAGATGCGCTCCTTCATTTTGCAGTCCTGGCAATCGTTGAGTCAGGAACAGCAGGGGATGGGCATCACTTACCTACGGCAATTGAGTACCAACTTCATGGTGCCATTACCAATGCGGGCGGTCTTAATGACCTGGCATACCCCTCCCGCCTTTGACAACAATACCCCCCGGTGAGCCTATGCAGCATGGGATGTGTATCTTGATAATGAGTTGCCAGCTCTCCTATTATGTTCCACAGACACAAGATCGACACCCGGGATACTAGGGACGCTTAATCACCGCCCATCTTTGATTCCACCCTGTTGCCTCACAGCTTTGTCCACCGCATTAATATTTTGCAGGGCTTGACAATGTATCAGTCGAGATATCCTGCCGGCAACCGATAGATGCGATACTTTGGTTATCACTAGGTGAGTGACTCCTGACTGCCACTCACACATAGTTTGTTTGTAAAGAAGTTACTAGTCTTGTGTATAGCTCAGTCTGATTTTAAGTAATCTTCAAAATGTAAGAAGAACAGAATATCCAGCGTAAAGTCAAGTGTCGTTTCCCTGGCCAGGTGAGGGCAGAAGAGGGGATAGAAGAGGGTTTACAAAACAGAAAAAATACAGAAACAAGAGTTCTAAAGAAGTCGTGAAATAATTACATTTTAAAATTTCTGTGGAAACAGGAGAGGTTTTTCAGTAGATGTCGCAGGAGTTAAAAAGACTGAACTGCTCCTTACAAACATTACTTCAAGAATCTATCCTCTATTACTTCCTGTATCGCAAATTTAAATATTGATTCTGATGTTTTTTTATTTTGACTTTCTGTGCCTCCCTGTTATCATTTGATACTGTGGGTATTTTGTTTCACTAAACACGTCACACTTTTGGTGGGTTATGAACTTACACACCTGCTGGCTGTCACTATTCACTTACCTTGTGACTCTGCCACACCTTGATACCGCGGGATGATCACCTGTGCACTTTTGGATGGTTACCCGTGTGTCTGAAGATTGAGTAAGAGAGATGTTGTGACCATGATCACGATTGACTGATACAGTTGCGGTTTCTACTTCTGTATCCTGCTCTTAGGTTGCTCTAAGATACTCGACTCACAGTGATGAGACGTGGTAGGTAGTTTGCACACCAACCACTGAGCGTCGATAATACAACCACTAGGTCCTGATGAATTGCCACGGATCCTCCTAGCCCAATGGCATGAAACATGTTGACAGATACAGTAGAGCATAGTTGAACTGAATCATTAAGTTCAGATAACTGCCATTCTTTTCACGTTTTTAATCAGGTGGATAGCCAGTCTGAATAAAAGTATCTTTGGACTATCCAACTTGATTTAATCACTTCTTACCCACCTACACTTCAATAGGCCCCTTGCCCCCACTGCACCATACAGCAAGGAACAAAAGATCTCCGCTAAAGAGCCCCTTTATGGGTGCCCGTCAGGTATTGCAGCGCCGACCCGACGAGGAGCAGGCCCATATGATGAAGCGTGACACCTAGCTGGCTGGGTGTGTGAGGGCCCTAGTTCCGACAAGAGAAACTCCTTTCCTCCTAATAATTTCCAGAATAGCACACACTGGGGTGCTGACCAACACATATCTCTCCTTTATCTCAATAGAGAAACTGCATACCCTTCTTTCCTATGATACTTTCTAAAAGTGGCATTTTTAGAATGGTGATTTAAAATCTGTCTTTACCATTAAAGATAATTTAAAATTACAATTCACGAGGCACCAAACATGACATTTCTACCTGTTCCCAAACAAATCTTAGCACTTATAAAATGTAACAAGTTAACCGAATTTTATCCTATATGAGAGTAAGGCCTCACAGCAGTGAAAAAAACATATTTGTGAGTTTTTGTCTACTAGGGCAGGTCAAATTTTAAAGTGCATGTCCAACTTTTTCACTACAGTACACCCTGCCCGATGGACTCGTTAGGGCCTATCCTAGTGGTGACGTATTTGTATTAAAAATTGAATTTTAGTCCTGACAAAATATTTATTTTGCCAAGTCAAACTGGCAGTTTAAAACTGCACACAGACTGCAGGGGTAGGCGTGATACATGTTTTAAGGGACTACCTACGTGGGTGGCACAATAAATGCTGCAGGCCCACTAGCAGCATTTATTTTACCAGCCCTGGGTACATGGCATGCCACTTTACTGGGACTTATAAGCAATTTCAATATTCCAATCAGGTGGGAGCCAATTTTACCATGTTTTAGTGAGAGAGCACAAGCACTTTAGCACTGGTTAGCAGTGGCAAAGTGCACAGAGTCCTAAAGACAACAAGAAACATATAAGTATGGGGGAAGACCACCAGAAGGCCGACAGGTCTAACAATGACTTTAGTTAAACCCCCTGTTTATTGAGTTTACTGAGGTCTGTAGGGCATTGGATGAAAGTAAGAAGGAGAAAGCCCCTGGATGTGATCTCATTTGATATCTCTTCGGATAGGTCAGATCTGTGGGCCCCCATGCTGACCAACATGTGCAATACAATAGTTAAAATAGGCTCTCCGAGACATGGAATAGCTCAGTAATTATTCCCATCTAAAAAAGGGGAACAAAGCTCAGCCAAAGGAATAAAGGCCCATATCTTTACTAGATTCTCCTGTAAAATACCATATTTTAGTACATAGGGTTGAGGATTGGGCAGCTGAGAATGACATATTAACCAACACACAATACTGTTTTAAGAAAGGCCTGGGTACCATAGGTCAATGCCTAACATACAGTAGTCAAGAAGGGTACTATTTATTTGCCCTTCAAGGACCTTACAACAGCTTTTGACTGAAATTAAATTATGGACCATTATGACTGAGCCAAGTGTAGAGCAAGGCATAATCAGTTTTATCAATTATTTAAGGATGTCTGTGTCTGCTATGGTAAGGGGGGTATATGCACTGACTCTTTTAGTTTTAGGTAGGAAGTAAGACAAGGTTGTGCTCTTGCCCCATTTGTATTCTTGCTGTACAGTAATAGAGTTGAGAATGTATTTAAGCTGAGAGCAAAGGTCACGCCTTACATTGGGGATCACCCTCTCCATATTCTTTTAGAAGCTGATGATGTGGTGTTAGTGGCCAGAACAGGGAGAGGGCTTCAAAGTTTAATCAATGATTTTATAGTTTTTATGAATATCTCGATCTGAAAGTTAAAGAAAGTAAGATGTTTACCATGATTTGTGGTGTAAGTTCTGCCCAAAATGTTGCTCATTTTATTGATAACTCCAACGTTTTAGTGGCGGCTACCTTTCCCTACTTTCTGTATTCTGTTCGATGAAAAATATATTTGGAAGGCAATACTATCTAACAGGAAAACCTCTCTGAAAAGTCCATCTCTGGACTGCATGGCTTTTGTAAACGGTGGGGCTGGAACCCAATGAAAGAGATTTCTTCGATCTATGCGGGTCTGGTGGCTTAGTGGACTAATGCATCCATTGCAGGGGCCTGATGTTTGACCCCGCGGGTCCAATTTCGTTTTTCACTATTGAAAGACTGTCTTGCCCCATAGGAGAGAATGGTAAATGCTTTGTAGCATCTTACAAGTATAACTTCCCATTGGGACAAGATAGAGAAATACGTTTAGGCTCTCTGAACTCAGAATTTAATAACACATCTTTTAGTAAAGATGATTTTTAAATTGTGTGTTTGAAAATGCCACTTTTAGAAAGTAGGCATTTTCTTGTTTAACCATTCTGTGTGCCTGTGCCTGTTTGTGTACTGACTGTCTGGTTTTGTAGTGACTGTGGCTGGGGATATGCCTTTACTGTAGACAGCCACTGGGGGGTTGAGCTGTGCCTGGCCCTTCCTGGATGACTCAGATCTGAGCTGAATGGGGCTTGGCTGCATTTAGAGTAGTAGGAAACCATTTCCTTGCACCTGAATTAGGCCTGTCTCCCTTGCACAATGCTGTCTCCACCCCCTGTGGTCATACTGCACCAGTGACGACAGAACTGGTTTGGACTGGGCTCAGAGACCCTTGCACAAAGTATTAGACCTAAAACCCCAGAACTTTAGGTCACTTCTGGACTCAAGAGGAACCTTTGCCAAGGAGAAGAGCTGAAGAGCTGTGAGGAGGAGTACTGCCCCTTTGCTGTGTGCTGTGTGTGGCCTGCAGTTGCTGTTTCTGCCAAATAAAGGAAAAAGACTGTAACTTTGCTTTGAACCTTCTTGGAGAAGATCTCCAAGGGCCTGTGTGTGTTGGCCTCCTGTTCGGAAGTCTCAGGGATACAAAGACGTCACTCCCAGCATCCCTGAACTCTCCTGATGAGAGTTCCGACCTGCCAGGAGGTGCCTGTTCCAGTTCTGGCCCTCTGGAGGTTGTGCTTGCTGCTGGGAGCTGGATGAAACCCAAAGAACTGAAGAAATCAACACATCGCTCTTCTTACTGCTGTTTTCCTGACCCAGCACCGCTGTGCGAGAAGATTCTCGACGCATTGCTGTGCTGATGCTGAAACCGGCGTGGCACCTGTCGCCCTTGCAAGAACTGATGCATTGTGAGATCGCGGCTAAAGAAACTGACGCCGCTGCATCGATCACTGACGCAGCCCAGATTTTCATCCATTGTACCTGTGCGGCAAGTTTTCCTGACTCATGACCCACAGAACAGAACCGTCTTGGAGTTGATGCATCACTGCCCCTACAGACCGTATTCGACGCATCATTTCTTCTACGTGCAGCAGAACTGTTGCATCGCCTCCCCAGGGTCTTAGGAACTGACACATCTCTTTGTTTCTTGATGCTTACCATCTCTGCGACTGTTTGTCCTTCTGAATTTTGTCGCATCTACAGGTACATTGTGAGAAATCAGGCATCAATAGTTTTCTATGGACCCAGTTATTTGAAACCTTTTAAAGTCATATTCTTAGTACATGTATGTTGGACTTTTGTTGTTTTGGTCTTGTTGAGTTTAGATAAAGATACTTTATTTTTCTAAACTGGTGTGGTGTCCATTTGTTGTGTTATCACTGTATTGCTGTGTGTTTTGAGTACAAATACTTTACACATTGCCTTTGGGATATGTCTGTCTACTTGTGCCAAGCTACTTAGGGGGTGAGCAGGGGTTATCAAGAGTGTGTATCTCCTTACCCTGACTAGAAGCAAGGGTCCCTATTTGGAAGAAGGTACCTTCCTCTGCCAACAATCCACAATTCCTTGACAGGAAAAAGCCCCCCCCCCTGATCCGTGCCTGGAATCAGCGATATGCCCCTAATCGCAGTTTGAGGTCAGGGAGTAAAGGCCTAATTGTTATACCAAAGATCAAATGTGTTCGCACTGGTGCCCGAAGGTTCTCATATAATGGGGCCAAATTATGGAACAGTATTCCTGTGCATCTACGTTCTGAACCAGACCATCTTACGTTCAGAAAACTGGTGAAAACTTTTCTCTTTCAGTGATCTTGTTACTTTTCTGCCGAGTGTCTGTTAGCGCGGGGATGCCTCCGGGTAACCAGGCGCTCTATAAATACTCTTTCATTTCATTTCATTTCAACTAGAGACCCCCATTTCTAACAAGGACAGAATTCGATTTGTCCCTTCTTACTGTGGCATTCTATATTGGTAAGGGAGGAGACTGTCCTCAGCAAGCTTGTCATAAAGTATTGTTTGCAACTGAACTCTGCCCGATATATTCCGAGCCTCGCATATATGAAGTGCATTTGCGAGTTGATTGGTCAACCGGGCCTTTTTACCATCCCAGAATCTTTCCACCTCCTTGAAAAGGGCACTTTAAAGCACATGTTTTATGAGAAGGCAGCATCAAAGATATTCTTTAGATAATCTTAAATCCACGGAGCGTGCATACAATCGGGTGCACGCCTACTAGGGCCTCCAAAAGTATCTCTTTTAATCATGATAGACAACACCTCTCCAGGTGTCATTTTAATGTACTACCGCTCCTGGTGGTGTTTCTTGCCAATAGTTGAACATTATTGGAATTATGTGTATGGTCCTGTGATGGAAAGTCTGTTCAGTCGACAGGGCATATTGTGATCTTTTGTTTTTTTATCTAATGCCTAAAAAGATGTTAATATTGCCAATTTTTAAAGATTTTAATTTTGTCAACGTACACCAGCTAGTTATTTTTAAAAGTAGTTACATACCCCTCTGATATGCTGTTCGGAGGCCTCTTTTATTTGGCAGACTTTATAAAATTAGAAAATGTGCAGTATTGTAATTTTTCCACTCTGAATGCAACTGTAGTACTTCATTGTGACGGATTATTTTTATTTTATATGATGTTACTGTGCTTTATTCTTTTATGCCACAGAAATATGGCGAATAAAGATGCATTTGATTTGATTTGACTTTAGTTAAACATGTTCCAATATGAGATATTATCAATACATCACACACACACACACATACAGAAATGTACATATGACGCACATGCATGTTCAAACACACACACACATGTACACACGGACGCACATGCATGCAAAACCACTCACATACAAACTCTGAAGTAGGAATTTTGTATATTTTGTTTAGTCTGTGCTTCGTGAAATGGCTTAGGAATGGTAAGTAAATAAATGTATCTTCAATATCTTTGTCATGCATCTATAGTAAAATAACCGCAGTGAGGGAAATGTCACATAAAGCATGCATAAAAGTGTTTACAATCAAAGGCATATCTCTTGTTATGTATCTTTGGATAATTGTTGCTAATTACCCCAAGGCACGTAGATCTGAAAAAGATGGGAAATGATGCCAGTAATGGATACTTATAGTTCCCACTTACAGCATAAGTTCATGTGAAGTACTTTAACTAATGTCCTCAGCTCAATCACAATTTGTCAATAAAACCTTTTAGAGTTTTAAGATTTTAGAGCACTAAAGCAGTTTACATTTCAGGGAAACACAACCATTCATTTATCAATGCTCGGGTGTGACACAGAGACATGTCTCCTGTACAAGTGCTTGTTTCAGGTCTTGGGAAAAGGAAAGGTCAAGCCATTAAGCACATAGCAGTGGGTAAGGTGCACCCTGAATACTATTCCGTCCTCCCTCCCTGTCTCCAGTTCAAAATGTTGTCCTCTGAAATGATAGCATTGCCATTACCAAGGGTTGAATAGGCGTGTCCTGGGGAATTCCAAATGTGAAAAGCAGCAGCAGGCAGTGAATTCCATCACTAAATATCATGTTAGAATAGGTTCAAGAAAGACAGATGAGGGCAACTTCTTAGCCTCCAGTCTCGCTTCCCAAGGCAGCAGTGGCATTTAAATTCTGTTTGTCAAAATGGTTCTCCCTGGGAAGATCAGAAATATTTTTTCAAAGTGCAGCTGTCTCCTAATGTAGTCTGAGATGTTTACTTACCTGCACCACATTGTGTTCCTCAACTGAGGATCGGATGGGTGTATTCCTTCATTAAGTATTAGGGGTTTTAGGGGTTTTATGTATGAAAATAATATGCCTGGTATGCACTTGCATACTAAAGATGTGTGAGATATCAGCTCACTGATTTCTCCTTAACATCAAGCAGTGAAATTAGCTACAGCGGCATATCCAACATACTGAGCCTGGCTCTTTTTGCATGCTCATCCCAGAACTGTGTCTTCTGTTGCTGAACCCGTTTTTGTTGGCATTAGGTCTCTGTGCACTTTTCTCCTGCTAACCAGTAGTAAAGTGCTTGTGCTCTCTTCCTCAAGCATGGTAAAATTGGCCTACACCTTATTGGCACATTTAATTTACATATGGTTCCCTTGTAAATGGTACTACACGTACCAAGGGCCTATAAATTAAATGATACTAGTGCGCCTGCAGCGCTCATTGTGCCATCTGCTAAGGTGTCTTTTAATACATGTCTCAAGCCTGCCACTGCAGCCTGCAGTGCACTTTTAAACTGCCATTTTGACATGGCAGAATAAACCTTTTACTTATAAGTCACCCCTAAGGTAGGCCCTAAAGGTTCATAGGACAGGGTGCATTGTATTTGAAAAGAGCATGTGTACTTACTTTTTACAGTATGCAGACATAATATCGATGTCTAAATATCGATATACCATTATATCGATGTTTAAATATCGATATGACAGAATATCGACCATCAAGAATATCGTCGACCAGAATATCGACATGCAGGTAAGAAATATCATTTTAATTAATATTGATGTTAGTAATGTCGTTAGTAAAAATATTGTTGTTGATAATATCGGAGAAAAAAATTGTGTTTTGTATGTTGATATATGTGTTAAAAGTATAGCTTATTTTTGTAATGTATGCTTGAATTCTTTACAAGTAATTCATTTTATGTTAATTAATTTTTGCGTATTTTAGTTCCGTAGCTGGTTGTAGGTTTATAGGGGAATAGGGTGGGAAGTAATTTAATTATAATATATTTAAAAATAACATTTTAGAAGTTAAGTTAAAAAAAACCATAAATATTGTGTTTTAGTCACGTAGTGGGTTGTGGGTTTATAGGGGAATAGGGTGGGAAATAAGTTGATTTAAATGAATTAATTCATAATTTTATTAATTAATTATTAATATGTTTGTATTTAATAATTTATATTGTTAATTATGTTAGTTAATTAGTTATTAATTATTAATTGGTTATTATTAATTAATAATTAATTGGTAAATTTGTTAATTGTGTCATTTGTTGAGGAGCGGATTGTGGTTTTATAGGCGAGTAGGGTGGGGAGTAATGTAATCATAATTAATTAATGAATAATATTATTATTTACTATTTATATAATTAATATTGTATATGGTCAATCGCGTTGACAATGTTATTAATTAGTTATTAACTGGATATTAATTTTTAATAAGTAATTAGGAAATATGTTAATTGTGTAATTTTTTTATGAGTTGGTTGTGGGTTGATAAGAGAGTAGGGTGGGAAGTAATTTAATTTTAATACATTTTTTATAAGTTATTTTACAGTGTTAATTGTGTGAACTAATTTATTTTTGATTGTTTTTAATTTGCTTGTTAATTGTTATTAGTTAATTAATTAATTGTTAAATAATTATGTACATTGTGTAATATTTTACAATATTGGTGGAGACATTTATAGGGGAATATAGTGAGAGGTAAATTATTTTTGAAAAATGTATTATTTGTTAATTAATATTAATTATTTTGCAGGAGTGGGAATACTAAATTATTCCCCTCTACTTTCCAACACTTTCCCTACTGTTACACTTGGTGGAGTGGGAATAGCAAATTATTTCCACCCGCTATCTAACACTTTCCCTACTGTTGCACTCACTGGAGTGAGAATAGTAATATTTACATACCCGCTATCCAACACTTTCACTACTGTTGCTCTCCCTGGAGTGGGAATAGTAATTTTTACCCACCCGCTATCCAACACTTTCCCTATTGTTGCACTCACTGGAGTGGGAATAGTAATTTTTACCCACCCGCTATTCAACACTTTCCCTACTGTTGCACTCACTGGAGTGGGAATAGTAATTTTTACCCACCCGCTATCCAACACTTTCCCTACTGTTGCACTCACTGGAGTGGGAATAGAAATTTTAACATACCCACTATCCAACACTTACCCTACTGTTGCACTCACTGGAGTGGGAATAGTAATTTTTACCCACCCAACATCCAACACTTTCCCTACTGTTGCACTCACTGGAGTGGGAATAGTAATTTTTACCCACTTGCTATTCAACACTTTCCCTACTGTTGCACTCACTGGAGTGGGAATAGTAATTTTTATATACCCGCTATCCAACACTTTCCCTACTGTTGCACTTGCTGGAGTGGGAATAGTAATTTTTACATACCCAACATTCAACACTTTCCCTACTGTTGCACTCACTGGAGTGGGAATAGTAATATTTACCCACCCGTTATTCAGCACTTTCCCTACTGTTGCACTCGCTGGAGTGGGAATAGTCATTTTTACATACCCACTATCCAACACTTCCCCTACTGTTGCACTCGCTGGAGCAGGAATAGTAATTTTTACATACCTGCTATCCAACACTTTCCCAACTGTTGCGCTCAATGGAGTGGGAATAGTAATTTTTATCTACCCGCTATCCAACACTTTCCCTACTCTTGCACTTGCTGGAGTTGGTATAGTAATTTTTACCCACCCGCTATCTAAAACTTTCTCTACTGTTACATTTGTTGGAGTGGGAATAGTAATTTTTACCCACTCGCTATCCAATGCTTTCCCTACTGTTGCACTCACTGGAGTGGGAATAGTAAATTTGACCCCCCGCTATCCAACACTTTCCCTACTGTTACACTCGTTGGAGTGGGAGTAGTAATTTTTACCCACCCTCTATCCAACACTTTCCCTACTGTTGCACTCACTGGAGTGGGAATAGTAAATTATTACCCTACGCTATCCAACATTTTCCCTACTGTTGCATTTGCTGTAGTGGGAATAGTAAATTATTCCCCTCCGCTATCCAACACTCTCCCTGCTGTTGCACTTTCTGTAGTGGGAATAGTAATGTTATCCCCTACGCTATCCAAAATTTCCCTACTTATATAGTTAATGTAGTGTAAAATTTGTTTTTTAAAATACATCTTAATTGTATTATTTTAATTTATTATATATATATATATATATGTATATTATTTTTAGATTTATATTACAGGTGTATGTATTTATAACTTTTCTTATGTTTCTAACATTTTATAATTAAATAAAGTAATTATTTATTCATATTATTAAGTTAATATATAATTTTAAAAAAATGTATGTACATTTTTTATACTACATTTATCATTTATCAGTTATTAACATTTTTAAATAATTCTAACTATGTTTTTATTAATTATATTTATTATTTAATTATTTGAATATTATGTTTAAGACATTTAAAAAACGATATTTTAAACAACAATATTTTAAACAATGATATTTTGGTTTCGATATTTTTGTACTTACCATTGTAGAGTTCGGCTATCGATATACTGTCCATTGATATTGTAGACTCGATATTCCTGTAGCTCGATTTTCTGTCTGTCGATATTCTTTCAGTGATCCACTTTTTACATGTCCTGGCAGTGAAAAAATCCTTTTTTAATGTTGTAAAGCTTCTCACTCCCATTGGCTAAAACTGGGTCACATTATTATCAGATATGCTGTTTACACTCAAATTAGTTGTAATTTAAATCCTCTTCAATGGTAAAGTTAGATTCTAAGACACAATTCACAATTCTGAAAATGCCACTGAAGGTTAGCACTTTCTTGTCCCAAACATGAGCCTTCTGTCAGTGCCCTTGGGTTTTGTGTATTTCTTCCAGACAGTAACACAAAGGGGGCTCAGGTGTGGACAGAATGGTTCTTCCTGGCAGGATGACTGAGGAGGGGGTGTACCCAGCCCCACTTACACTTCAAAAGGCTTTGCCTCCTGTATACACACAAAGGAACCTAGCACCATGCCAGTCCTGCCTTTTGTCACCCGCAATTTGGAGCCTTGACACAGGAAGGCGAAGAACGTCCCAGAAGGAGTGGTGGAGGTAGGTCAGGGAGTCCCCCCACACAAAGGTTGGCACAAGGTATAAATATTGTCCCCACAGAGCCATTCTCCAAAATACTCTTGTACCTGTGGTAGTAAATGAAGAAGGACTGCCCTGCTGCTTGAAGAACTGCCTTGCTGTCTGAGAAGGAAGATTGGACCTTCTTACTTTCATCTCATGCTAACCAGAGTGACTCCAAAGGTAGTTGGTTGACCTCCTGTGTGAGCTATAGGGACACAGCAGGCTTCAGAGTCCCCCCCAACAACTGCCCAGCTGCCCTGCTGCAAGTGGACTTGCCTAAGCCCCGCAGATCTCTGCCAGAGTAAGTCTGTGATCCCCAAGAGGTGCCTCCCCATTTCTGATACTACTTCCTCAAAGGAAAACGGGATGCATCTAAAAAAGAAAAATGAACCTTTTCAGTTTCATTTTTTAAGGGCAGGCAGTGATCCAACCGCTATTGCGGTCGCACAACAATCATACAGAGGAGATGTACTCGCTAATAGGAAGGGATTCCCTTGGCCCGCCCCTTCCTAATAGCGAGTCGCAAACCGTATTTTGCAAGTCGCTAATAGGTTAGCTAGTTGTAAAATATGGTTTGTACATGGGGATGAGCTATTTTGCCATTGCAAATGGGCCCAATTCCCGTTTAAGACCACAAAAACTGGTCGTGCATCTGCCCCTAAGTATGCATAGGTTGGAGCTGCAAACCCGATTTTCCCTTCCTCATTACGCCCTTAAGCATTTTAGACATCTTTAGCTGTTTAGAGTGCATTGTAACAAAAAATTTAACATATTTAGAGTGGCCTTCACATTTTTCTCTGCCATTTCAAAAATATCCATCAATGGTTCCGCATGTCCTGAATCCTCCTTTCTGTCTCTCTTTCTCTTCCCCTCTTTGCTCTCCTAACCATTGAAACTCATTAAGTTATTGCTTTCACCACTGTCACAATATTACTCTTTCCCTCCAAATCTGACACTGAGCTTCTAGATTCAAAGTGGTGGCCATTTTGGAACTACATAGAATAATGTTTGCCAATTCCAAGACAGTTACCTACCATCTATTGTCATTGCCAATGCTTGTAGTGCCCTTCTACAAGCATTGACAAAGCCAATACTGGCTTCAAACAAGCTTTGGAAAAGCAGGATCAACTGCCTTTTCTAATGCAAGGAAAAACATGAGATTCAAACTTTCATTATCTGCAGATTAAATTCAACAGAAGAAGAACTGACGTGCTTGCTGCACTGTCATAAAGTGTTGTACTTTCTTCTTTCTGTGGTCTGGCTACGCTCACCAACAGCAATTGTTTGTCACAGATAGCACTGTGACATATACTTTAACATGTGCTTAGAGTGAGGTATAGGTATGTGATTGCATCTGGTTTCTCCCTCCCACTTCCCTGTGTCTGTGTTGCTCATTCTCTTACCCGCTGGCCTTGCTCTTACCCCTCTACCTTTCCCCCATTTCCTCCATCACTGCATCCTGCTACCACCAGCAGTGTTTCTCTTTCACTCTCTTTTGCCAAATTCCCTTGGCCCTTTCTCACGCTTGGCCTATTTCTTACCGCCCAT
The DNA here is from genome assembly GCF_964204655.1 of Triturus cristatus. Taxonomy (NCBI): domain Eukaryota; kingdom Metazoa; phylum Chordata; class Amphibia; order Caudata; family Salamandridae; genus Triturus; species Triturus cristatus. Next base: position 1,204,010,996 of record NC_140591.1, on the reverse strand, counting down.
CTAGCTTGCCCCTCTTGTTTTCTCTTTCTCCCTGTGTCTCTGCTTGGTTCCTATATGCACCTCCCCTCAACTGGAGCTGTGAGCAGTGTGAAGAACCTGCTTTAAAAAGATGAAGTTTTGACTTTATAGCTGATCATGACCACCAGCCAGCCATGGTGCCTGTTTTTCACACCACCAACAATATATGTAAGTACGTGCAAGTTTTTATTAAATCTGTGTTCCTCAATTTATATGATTAGGAACACAGTAATCCCTATGTTATGTGAAAACAATGTATTTGTGTGTAGAGGAAACAACTCTTTTAACCCTCCTGAAATGTGTTGGTCTTCAAACAACTTAAGAGATTTTTTGATACAAATATGATCTGCAGTAAAGAATGCCATGCCCACTAAATATCTATTGGATCTCTCATACTTCAATTTGCTGACACTAACAGAGATGTGGTTTATTGATGCATCACCGGGTGCGTTTACTAACATTACTGCTCCAGGCTATTCGCTCTGTGAGATCCATCACTGCATTAAATGTGGTGGTGGGGTAGCTCTCTTAGCTCAGGATGGGCTAGCATTGAGGTAGACACTGGTACTAAATCATGTTGGGTATCTAACCGTAAACATTTCAGACTCAAAGGGTTCAGGTACTAACACAGAAATGGTTTGTCAATGCATCTGTGGGTGCTTCTTCTAACATAATTCCCATGAGTTATACTTTCTATGAGATCCATAGCTCCACTGAAACTAGTGGTGGTGTAGCTCTCTTAGTTTGAAATGGTCTTACAAGTATTAAGTGGACATTGTGAGCAAATCTTATTTGGAGGCTCTAACTTTAAGATTTTCAGTCTCAAACTGTTCTCCATGAACAGCTTTAGTTGTTTATAGACATTGAACAGCAGAAGCTGAGGCCTTATAAACATTGACATTGGGTCTTACTCATGTGAACACCTTCCCTAAGCAGGTCATTTTACTTGGGGATCTAAATGGTAATTTTAATTTCCATTCTTTCCAAACTGCCTATCAAATACCAAGAATTATTGTCCTTATTAATCTAGGAATGAGTGTGTTCCGCCCTGAGCATAGAAGGGTCATACATTGGGTATAGTGTGTTTCAACATTGGGAGCTAGCTGTCTTTCTGACATATTCCTTTACTATTGATATACCATTTTGTTATACCATTTACATGCAGGCTAGGCCATCTATCCAACAAACAAAACCATGCTCTTCATGGTCTAATAATGAGGAAATGAAATAAAGTAACTCATGAACTTTTACATAGTTATCTAGAACCACAAGTTCCATCTGACAAATCTTTGAAACCAGTTTCTCTTCAAGAGTACTTACTATAATATTTTAATGGATGAAGCTGCTGAGGCTGCCTTTTTAGTTGTGAAGCCCAAGAAGGAATGCCAAGAAGAGGGGAAATTGTTCTCATGAGAACTGACCATATTAAAAGGGAAACTCTGTAGGGCAGAATTGAAATGAAGAAACTGTTATGAACCAGTAGATAAAAAGGCCTGGCATGCACTGATTAAGAATTATAATGATAATAATAAATTATAAAAATGAACCTAGGAGACCAAAATGTCATTTCTACTCAGACAATATTTAAAGTCTCAAACAATTTGTCAAGAATCTCTTTGTCACAAAAGAAATTCATGACCCACCAGCACAAGCTGCCATTGAACCAACAGAGGCACTATGCAACATAAAACCAAAGCCTCTTTATGTACGGCAAGACATCCCTCTCTTCAGAAATAATTAGATACTACTCAGTTGACTCATCTATCTCCTTTTAACAGAGTCAGATCTTTTAGTTCTGGAAGATACAAGTAAATCATTTAGGTCCCCTTTTGATCTATTCTCTGCCTTTCATTAAAATACATTTTCTATATTGTCTGTTGGACTCTTTCCGGTAATGTTGAAACAAGCCTACATCAACCACTGTTGAAGAAACCTAACCATGACCCTCTGAATTTTTTTAACTGCCATCCCATCTCACAGCTCCCTTGTTATCCAGAGCGCTTGAGAAAGCTCTTTTTAAACAACTATTCAGATATGTGGAGCCAAGTAGGTGTGTAGCCGAATCCCGCAGCTGTTACTGCGTGTGACCTTTACTCCACAATTTTTACCTTTTACCTTGCAGGTAAGTACCACACAGGTAAGTATATTTTACCACACTGTACTTTAATCTGCAGGTAAGCGAATATATATATATATATATATATATATATATATATATATATATATATATATATATATATCATGCTCTCACTCCGTCTTGGCCCCTGCACTCGCGATCGGGTGCTTTCATGCACGGTGACAGAAACCGTGCGGATTCCGAATCCTCAGCTCGTGGCAAAAATACCAGCACTCGCAAGAACGTACCTTTCAGTTATTTATTCGAAAGGTTAACACACACACTAGACGCGTTTCGGCTTACCGCCTTTGTCAATAGAGGCCGGCGCCAGTTTCTCACAGGTTTAAATATCAGTGCATTATGAGACATCAACAAGGGACACCTACACTTGCTTCAGTGAAGGTGTCATCCATCTTGGAATGGGTTAATAGTATGCATAATGTCCTAAATAAACATAGATATTTTGCCCTGGATGGGCTAAATCAAATTACAAAATTGCAAAGAACATAATATAGTCATTAGTTGCATGAAAAACAGAAAACATTACAATCATGCCCTGGATGGGCTTGCATCCTGTTATGTGTTTTCATAATGATTAACCCAATGATCTCTCATTTTTGAAACAAAAAAACCACAAGACCTCTCCAAGTAGAAAATATTATAAATGTACAGCCATTTCTTCCCCACTATTGAGGCCACCTGGTCTTTTGGTCTGATTATCAATAATGTGTCGTGATTCCAGTCTGCGTAATTGCAGCAGTCTGTTACCACCTCTCACATTGTTGGGCACTTGGTCCATACAAAAGAAGCTTAAAAGGTCTCTGTTACTTTGGTGGAACGTCTCAAAGTGCCGTGCCACCGGATAGGTGGGATCTTTATTTTGTATGGCCCTGAGATGCTCTAAAATTCTGATCTTTGTCGGGTGAATTGTGCTGCCAATATATCTCAACCCACACGGACATATCAGGCAATATACCGTGTGGGTAGTGTTGCAATTCATTAGAGTTTTGATTTTCTTAGGTTCCCTCATTCCTGGTACCCTATACTCCAGTGTTTTTTTGCTATTCTTACATGCCCTACATCTAAGACATGGGTAGAATCCTGCAAGTTTGCCAAAATGTTGGATTTTACTGTCACTCTCGCAATGATATATATATATATATATATACAAACAGCGTCTCCGATTAGAAACAGGTTCGCGCGCACTCAGAAATGATCACAGCCGAATCTCTATTACTCTTGGCAAGGTTGCAATTTAATTTAGCATTCCAGTAAGCTTTCCTCTACGCGTTTCAATCTTAACAAAGATCTTGTTCACGAGGATCAGTTGTTACAATTCTGACATACTTTTTTCGTTATTTAAACTCATTTCCTCCTATGTCATTACGTCACTTCCTGCTTTTTGCATTCTGGTTATTGTAGTGCCATCATTTTTACTACTCGTTTACTATATGCTTAATCACCCCGGTGTGTATTATTAACCAATCATTTTTATTCCTTCTAATGTAGGCATTTCTTTCTATTCAATTATTTACAAGGGAAGTTTGTTTTCATTAGGCCACAGTGTCTATTATTACCATTCAAAAGATGTTCAAACAAAAGTTTGAAAAAAGGCGCACTATCCACCTGCCCTATGAGGTGCAACTGGTAGATCTATAAAAGTAAACAAGTGTATTTGGTACATCACTATACTAAACAAAAGTAAACGAAAAGCACCTATGGTGCCTATTTTAATTCAAGTAGTAAACAGCATCATAATTGAAGAATAAAGTGAACTGAACCATAGGTATGTTGTGAAACAATTTGACAATTGAAATTGAAAAAATGACAGTGATAATGATAACTTAGAGACAAAACAGTAGTTTGTGAATCTTCATAAATTTCTGAGATTCTTCTTTATTTTCTTAACGTAATCAAAAAGAACGTCAGGTGTCCCAATGCATTTCGGTGTGACACACACCTTCTTCAGGGGGATACTGTAACAATATATACATATAAGTATATAAGTCAATTCAAAATGAAAACAATGCAAGTATCAAAACAAACTTATATATATGTCCGACTGTAACATTATTTGACATTTTATAACCCTTGGTATCCAGTTCTAACCAGCCATTGTTCAGCATGCAACTGCCGTGAAAACCGTTTTTTAAAAAGAAGCGAGAAAGGGATGTAAGGAGTGAAAAAAGTGAAAAAAAGAGGAAAAGAAGAAGATTTTTAAATAAAGTTTATTGAAGATTGACAACCAAAAAAGTAAAGATAAAAGTAAGAATAATGAATGCCAGAATGACACCAGTGGGTGTTGAATCGTGATACCTATTACGAAACGACTAACTGTCTCAAAAAGTGCCCGTCCAGGTGAAAAATGAATTCTGGTGCATTAGGTGCTCGAGTGAACCGAAGGAACCACCGTGACCAAACCATAATAGCCTGCGGAGGACTCACCTCCCAGCGTTCAAGTGAAAAACGACACACGAGAAAGGGTCCAGGTCATCACTCACACGACCTGTGTTTCAGAAATTGAAAAGAGCGTTCTAGTGTTACCAAAAAATTAGACTCATAAATTAAACGAAAAGGGAACAGTGTGCCCAACTTAAAGTGCAGCTTACTTCGCCTCATCCATAATGCGTATGCATCCAACTTCAAAAGACTTAAGCGCAGTGATGAACCGTGTCCGGAAACGTCTAGGATTGAAAAAATGGTGCAAAAATGGTGCCGTTAGCTTAATGCATACCACGACCAAGATTCAAAGCGATTAAGGTTATCTATGGAAGACCAGTAAGTTGTCACCACTACACATACCTTTTAGTACAACGTGCTGTGCGATCTAAAAAGGTTATCCAGCACCCGTTTTGGACTCGGCGAAGCTTAAGGCGTACAGTATGGACAGAATGCAATTATTGAAAAAAACTGAAAAACCTGAGTCTAAACGTGAAGTTTGTGTTCTAAAATTTTCCACATCAGCTATGGCGATTAAACGGAGCATCCTCAGGAGATGGGAGATTATAGAGCAAGAAAATGATTTCACGAATGTTTTTCATGCCAAACCCATTTTCGCCTTTTCTAGATCTAAGAACATCAGAGAGATTTTGGCCAAAAGAACTCCCAATTCACACATGCTCAAACACTCAGGGATGCGTAAATGTTACAATTGCGGTCACTGTGGGAATGTCATGGTGGGTGACACCTTTACACATCCACACACGGGCAAATCCATTAAGCTAAAACATTCTTCAGATTGCAACACAGCTATGGTAGTATATGCTATCAAATGTCCCTGTGGCCAAGTTTATGTGGGGAGAACAACCCGAAAAGTAAAAATACGGGTAACTGAACACAAAAGTGCTATTCGCACTTTTAATCAGAAATCTTGTTTAGCATTACATTGGAATACCCACAAGCATACCATACCTCAACTTCGATTCACTGTCCTTGAGCAGATATCCGATCTCTCACATGCTGACCCCAATAGGCACTTGGCTCAAAGAGAAACATTCTGGATACGTTTTTTACAGACCATGAGCCCTGGGGGTTTGAATGACAAAATAGAACTGATACATTTTCTGTGATCAAGTATGGTTGCATGACAACAACATTTCACAGCCGTTTCACTGTTAAGTATTGAAGATTGCATTTTGTTTCATATTTGTTTCATATTTGTTTCATGCTTGTTAATGTGATTTCACCTATGCATTTGGTGTGCTCATTTCAGTAAACTTTTCTTACATGGCATTCTTGCCATCTACTTTCCAAACACCTTTGAAACGGTTTTTTCTTTCATGTCCCCTTTACTCTTCATTGTTTACTTTTATCTTTCATTGGGACCGCGGTTATGATCAGGCACCCGTTCCGACATGGCGCCCGAAATAGTCCTCTTTCGATGTTCACAAGTTTCCTTTTGGTCACATGATCTCTACGGTTTTTAAATATGCACCCGTACGCTTCTAGCCACATCGAATCTTTGCCATTCGAAGATAGGATCCTTTTTAGATCGCACAGCACGTTGTACTAAAAGGTATGTGTAGTGGTGACAACTTACTGGTCTTCCATAGATAACCTTAATCGCTTTGAATCTTGGTCGTGGTATGCATTAAGCTAACGGCACCATTTTTGCACCATTTTTTCAATCCTAGACGTTTCCGGACACGGTTCATCACTGCGCTTAAGTCTTTTGAAGTTGGATGCATACGCATTATGGATGAGGCGAAGTAAGCTGCACTTTAAGTTGGGCACACTGTTCCCTTTTCGTTTAATTTATGAGTCTAATTTTTTGGTAACACTAGAACGCTCTTTTCAATTTCTGAAACACAGGTCGTGTGAGTGATGACCTGGACCCTTTCTCGTGTGTCGTTTTTCACTTGAACGCTGGGAGGTGAGTCCTCCGCAGGCTATTATGGTTTGGTCACGGTGGTTCCTTCGGTTCACTCGAGCACCTAATGCACCAGAATTCATTTTTCACCTGGACGGGCACTTTTTGAGACAGTTAGTCGTTTCGTAATAGGTATCACGATTCAACACCCACTGGTGTCATTCTGGCATTCCTTATTCTTACTTTTATCTTTACTTTTTTGGTTGTCAATCTTCAATAAACTTTATTTAAAAATCTTCTTCTTTTCCTCTTTTTTTCACTTTTTTCACTCCTTACATCCCTTTCTCGCTTCTTTTTAAAAAACGGTTTTCACGGCAGTTGCATGCTGAACAATGGCTGGTTAGAACTGGATACCAAGGGTTATAAAATGTCAAATAATGTTACAGTCGGACATATATATAAGTTTGTTTTGATACTTGCATTGTTTTCATTTTGAATTGACTTATATACTTATATGTATATATTGTTACAGTATCCCCCTGAAGAAGGTGTGTGTCACACCGAAATGCATTGGGACACCTGACGTTCTTTTTGATTACGTTAAGAAAATAAAGAAGAATCTCAGAAATTTATGAAGATTCACAAACTACTGTTTTGTCTCTAAGTTATCATTATCACTGTCATTTTTTCAATTTCAATTGTCAAATTGTTTCACAACATACCTATGGTTCAGTTCACTTTATTCTTCACTTATGATGCTGTTTACTACTTGAATTAAAATAGGCACCATAGGTGCTTTTCGTTTACTTTTGTTTAGTATAGTGATGTACCAAATACACTTGTTTACTTTTATAGATCTACCAGTTGCACCTCATAGGGCAGGTGGATAGTGCGCCTTTTTTCAAACTTTTGTTTGAACATCTTTTGTCATTCTCTAGGGCCTGTGTAGGGGTTGCACTGGCTACAAAAAGGCAGCACCTTTGATTAACTTATGACTACTGTCAGTACTTTTTGATTAATCTGTATTTAAAACATAGGTGTGCAGTTTGTCTAATCTGTTATTATTATTATTACCATTCACCATAATTTTAAATTAAGGTCTCATCGCATGTTATCAGAGAATTACATTTTCATCAGGATAAATCCTTGAAGTTTAAACCTTTACTACCCTCCAGTGGGTTTGCGATTGCGACCTGCTTTTTCTAAATTAACAAATCAAATTTAGCCCATTAAATCTTCTCTTTCCCATTATTTGCTTTGTGGAATGCCTTAGAAGTTCTCCTTCATTTTCCTTTTTCATATTTTACAGATGTGCTAATTACGACCCACTGACACACTACTAATCATACCCTTTCTATCTACTTGCATTAAAATCATCAAACAATTATTTACAAATTTACAACGGAGGCACAGAAAAGGTCTAACAGATCATTGACTTTACAGGTGCAAGTGCATCTCTTCATCTTGATTCAATCCGTTCGGAGTCAGAGTTCGAAAGTTAAGGATGTGTCTTGATTCCTTCTGACGAAGGATCTTTTCTCTATTGCCACCTCTTATATGTTTTGCTACTGATTCCACTGCATAAAAAGATAGCTTCTTCCAGTCTCCCCCATGTTTTTGTTTCATGTGCTTTGCTACTGCATTGCTTCTGTCATTATTGACTGTCGCACGTACATGCTCTAAAATTCGTTTTTTTAGTTCGCATATTCGAATAGCAGAAATTGGAACTTTCTTTGAACAAGAAAATGTTGTAAATAAAGAACCGGCCGCAGTCAGTGGTTCAAAAAATTCAGATATAAAAAATAAACTAAGAACGTGGGAGAAACTTTCAAAAAAAGAAATTAATAAATGGTGGAAGGTTGCCACACTCAGAAAATGTCTTGAAGTGAAACGCGTACCACGTGGCCTGCGCATACATCTCCTGCCGAACCATCAAGAAACAAGTAATGAATTATTAAATGAATGGGGAGAATTCATACTTAAGTCATCCCTTGGGCTAATGGAAATACTGATCAAACACATTGAAAAAGCCCTAGAAAAAACTACAACACAGCTAAAAGAGCTGGAGAATTAATTAACCGAAGTAGAGCTGAATTTGGAACAAACCAAATTTAAGGAAGAACTAGAACATTATATTGGAAAACATGAAGAAGTCGTGAAAACAAGAAAAAACTGAAATTCCAAAGGGATAAAGATGATTATTTAAACAGGCGCATCTTTACGTATGCTAGAAAATACGACCAATTCAAACAGCAAGACCAATTAAATTTAACAACAGGCGATACAGGGAGCGCTTCATCACTCACTTCAACGGATGCAAGTGAAGGAGAGAGTGAACAAACTGAGGGACGTCCAAAATGCTCTTTTTTAGGCGAAATGCGATTGGCCCTACAACAAAAAAACTGGGAGAAGAATATGGAAACCCCATTAAATGCCAATCGCGGAAGAGGAAGAGGACGAGGACAAACAAGATTAAACCCACGAGAAGAGGGAAACGCAACAACCAGTCAAAAAAGAGTTGGAGCAACAACCAGAAGCATGAGACAGAAATGGACCTAGGAATGAGCTTTGAGGAACCATCAGAAGAGCTTGTAGTTATTAACCTGTCGAAAAAAACACTTACAGAAATGGAGAATTTTTTTTTGAAAAGAGGTCTGAACTTCTGCCCAACTAACAACTTGGACCTAGCTCAAATGCGAATAGACCTTTACAAACATACTCGCAAAATAAAACTGGCAAAAGTGTTTGCTGAAAATCCTAAAATGTCGGAATACACTATTAAAAAAACTGATATACCAACAATGGATCTGACAGTAAAGGAATCAGAAAGTTTTGTGACACTGATGGAATTAGACAAGGAACCAAACTTTGCAACAAAACAAATAAGTGTTTATTGTCCACAATTAGGAGCAGGGACCAGTGGCAAGAAGGTAAAATCAACATTTTACCCCCAACTACCACAGGGAAATAAAGTGGATCTGTTTCATGAAGCAGTCATAAAGGATCTGTATAAATTGAGTTATGTCAAAAGTAAAAACAACCTCACAGAAAAAGAAAGAATCGCATTGTTGAACTTGAAAAAAGACAATACAATCGAAATCAAAAGAGCTGACAAAGGGGGCAACGTCATCATTATGGAGAAAGATGCCTACATGCGGGAAGCATATTCCCAACTAAGAAACAGGGAATATTATGAAAAATTGAAAGAAAATCCCACAAAGAAATGGAAAGAAGAGTTTGATGCAAAACTAATAAGCTGGAAGAATGAAAACCTGCTAGATGAAGACGAAGTAAAGTATTTGAAAAAAGACCACCCAAGGATGGCAACAATATACATCCTCCCGAAAATCCATAAACATCCTACTAGACCACCGGGAAGACCGATAATTTCGGCAAAGGGAGCTTTATTGGAAAACATGGCAAACTATATAGATGTATACTTACTACCATATGTCAAAAATTTAACATCATACCTGCAAGATACAGGAGACTTATTAAGACACATACAAGAAACTCCATGGGCTGACACATATCAACTCATAACCATGGACGTAGTATCATTGTATACGAACATAAAAAATGACATCGGACTCAAAGCCTGTGAATACTTCCTACAAGATAGGAATATTCAATATGGAGATCACAACAGGATGCTGCTTGAAATGATTACTATGTGTCTTGAACAAAATGTGTTTTTATTTGGAGAAGAAATATATCGTCAAGTCAAAGGAACAGCGATGGGCTTTTCCTTTAGTCCAAGTTTTGCCTGCCTCACCATGGGATGGTGGGAAAATATCATTGCCTGGTCAATAGATAATGAACCACATGTAAACAAGACCGTAATGTGGTTACGGTATATAGACGATCTGCTGTTAATTTGGGATGGGACAAACGAAGAATTCCAAGAATACTTTAACATACTGAACAATACAGAAACAGGTCTCAAATTCACATACAACATAAATAAAAAAAAGAGTTGTGTTTCTGGATACTGAAATCTACATTGACAATGAAACAGTTCAAACTACGTTACATCGTAAAAGCACAGCAACTAACGCTGTTCTTCATGCTGAAAGCTTTCACCAAACAAGCCTGATCAATAACATTCCATACGGAGAATTTCTTAGAATTAAGAGAATCTGCTCACAGGAGGAAGAATGGAAAGTGAACTGCCAAAAAGCAGGGGAAAGATTCAAAAAAAGAAAATACAACCCCAAAATTGTGGCATCTGCACTTGAGAAAACAACAAAAATATCAAGAATCGAACTTTTGAAAGAAAAAACCCCACCAATGTCAGAAAAGGACAAAAAAGATCAAGAGATTCGCCTAACAACTACGCATTCCACTGAAAATAAACAAATCACAAAAATAATGAGGAAAAACTGGCACATTTTACATCTTGACCCAACAGTGGCTAGTATAATAGGAGACCATCCCAACATTACATATCGAAGGACGACAAATCTTAAAGACCAGCTGACTCACAGTCATTTCTTACCTATGAAAAAGCAAGATTCATGGCTGAAACCACAAGGGTTCTTCAGATGTACAAATTATAAAGTATGCACCATAGCAAAAAATATGAAAGAAATCAAAACAGCCGACAAGAAAAAATGGAAAATACAACAACTCATCAACTGCAAGAGCCAATATGTAATTTACATTATTGAATGTCCCTGCCCATTCAAATATGTTGGAAGTACTAAATGCGAACTAAAAAAACAAATTTTAGAGCATGTACGTGCGACAGTCAATAATGACAGAAGCAATGCAGTAGCAAAGCACATGGAACAAAAACATGGGGGAGACTGGAAGAAGCTATCTTTTTATGCAGTGGAATCAGTAGCAAAACATATAAGAGGTGGCAATAGAGAAAAGATCCTTCATCAGAAGAAATCAAGACACATCCTTAACTTTCGAACTCTGACTCCGAACGGATTGAATCAAGATGAAGAGATGCACTCGCACCTGTAAAGTCAATGATCTGTTAGACCTTTTCTGTGCCTCCGTTGTAAATTTGTAAATAATTGTTTGATGATTTTAATGCAAGTAGATAGAAAGGGTATGATTAGTAGTGTGTCAGTGGGTCGTAATTAGCACATCTGTAAAATATGAAAAAGGAAAATGAAGGAGAACTTCTAAGGCATTCCACAAAGCAAATAATGGGAAAGAGAAGATTTAATGGGCTAAATTTGATTTGTTTATTTAGAAAAAGCAGGTCGCAATCGCAAACCCACTGGAGGGTAGTAAAGGTTTAAACTTCAAGGATTTATCCTGATGAAAATGTAATTCTCTGATAACATGCGATGAGACCTTAATTTAAAATTATGGTGAATGGTAATACTATACACTGTGTGGCCTAATGAAAACAAACTTCCCTTGTAAATAATTGAATAGAAAGAAATGCCTACATTAGAAGGAATAAAAATGATTGGTTAATAATACACAACCAGAATGCAAAAAGCAGGAAGTGACGTAATGACATAGGAGGAAATGAGTTTAAATAACTAAAAAAGTATGTCAGAATTGTAACAACTGATCCTCGTGAACAAGATCTTTGTTAAGATTGAAACGTGTAGAGGAAAGCTTACTGGAATGCTGAATTAAATTGCAACCTTGCCAAGAGTAATAGAGATTCGGCTGTGATCATTTCTGAGTGCGAGCGAACCTGTTTCTAATCGGAGACGCTGTTTGTGGCTTTGTAAACGACTTGGCTCCTTCGTATCGCACACGCACCATCGAGAGCGCCCAGGTGTCAAAAAAACGGGCCGTAGGTGAAAGGATATATATATATATATATATATATATATATTACCTACTGGCGGTCGCCAGTAGGTAGTTATAGTTAGGACCACGTTTCCATAGGATATCCGCAACATTCTATTTTGAATAACTTTGGCGCCGGTCGACGAATCCTCGCGAATTTTTCAAAATAGGTGGGGCGCTACGCTCCGCTCCTACCCTGAAAGTCTCGGGGGGATTCGTCAAGCGGGGGCTGAGATAAAAGGGGGTCCCAAAACGCGTTTTTCCCATGCATTTTTCCATAGGACCTTTAGACACAGCTACAGCCCGAACGGCTGAACAGAATTACTAGAAATTTGGCAGAGAGGTAGTCCTCAGGTCAAGGAAGTGCCTTTTGTAGGTTTGGTGTAAATCTGTTCAGTAGATTCTGAGAAAATAGCCTTTAAATCAATATATATATCTGAGCCAGCTTACGGTGCGCTTACGGTACGCTTACCGTACGCGTACGGTGGCGTGCGCGAGCCCGATTCTGATTGGCTCTTAGATCTTAGTAAACATTCGAATCGGCCGAAACCAGGAAGCGGCGGCCGCCATTTTCTCTCTCGCACTGAGAGTGTGGATTAAAATACAAAGCACAAAAACATGTAAAGGGGCTGTTTGGACAGCTCCAAAACACCTAGCCATGTTGACGGAGTCCCCAAAGATCCCCCAATGCCAAAAACGGAATTTTAATTTTTTCGCTAATTTCGCCGATTACGCTTACCGTACGCGTACGGTAAAAAAATGTATAAAAAAAAAAATTATCCACACTCTCCCCACCCCGTGTGCAAATGGTGCCCGAAGGGCACCATTTGTGAATGGCTTATATCCGGTGTGAAAAATTAAAATATTACATTTCAAAACGAAGTGCATCATATGTCCTCCATGTGCGCACGGTGCGCGAAGCGCATCGTGCGTACATGGCCCATCTAGCGTAACGTTGGCACGCGGTGCGCGTAGCGCACCGCGTGCGCACCGTGCGTGCACGGCACTAACTGCGTAAAGTGGGCGCGCGGTGCGCGAAGCGCACCGCATGCTCACTGTGCGCGCACGGTGCGCGAAGCGCACCGTGCGCGCACGGAACGAACTGCGTTAAGTGGGCGCGCACGCCACGAATGGCGTAAAGTAACTTAGCATTTAAAAAAACATACAAATTCACTGAAAAAACCATAGGTTTCACACACGTTATAGTTAGGAATTAGCATTTAAAAAAACTTGCAAATTCACTGAAAAAACCATAGGTTTCCACATGTTATAGTTAGCGGAAATTTTACTGATAAAAAACCAATGAAATTCCCCCGTTATAGTTAGTGCAGGCAACTATAACTCACGCGACCGCAATCTTCTGCTAATGACATATGTGTCTTTATGAAAAAAAAATATTTGTAATATATGTATAGCTAAAAATTTATGGAAGAAGACATGGGCAAATAAGTGTCTAAATACAGTATTAGCATCAGCAGAGGATTGCGGTCGCGTGAGTTATAGTTGCCTGCACTAACTATAACGGGGGAATTTCATTGGTTTTTTATCAGTAAAATTTCCGCTAACTATAACATGTGTGAAACCTATGGTTTTATCAGTGAATATATATATATATATTACCTACTGGCGGTCGCCAGTAGGTAGTTATAGTTAGGACCCTGATTCCATAGGAAATCCGCAACATTCTATTTTGAATAACTTTGGCGCCGGTCGACGAATCCTCGCGAATTTTTCAAAATAGGTGGGGCGCTACGCTCCGCTCCTACCCTGAAAGTCTCGGGGGGATTCGTCAAGCGGGGGCTGAGATAAAAGGGGGGTCCCAAAACGCGTTTTTCCCATGCATTTTTCCATAGGACCTTTAGACACAGCTACAGCCCGAACGGCTGAACAGAATTACTTGAAATTTGGCAGAGAGCTAGTCCTCAGGTCAAGGGAGTGCCTTTTGTAGGTTTGGTGTAAATCTGTTCAGTAGATTCTGAGAAAATAGCCTTTAAATCAATATATATATCTGAGCCAGCTTACGGTGCGCTTACGGTGCGCTTACCGTACGCGTACGGTGGCGTGCGCGAGCGCGATTCTGATTGGCCCTTAGATCTTAGTAAACATTCGAATCGGTCGAAACCAGGAAGCGGCGGCCGCCATTTTCTCTCTCGCACTCTGACAGGGGGTTGAAAAACAAAGTGCAAAAACATGTAAAGGGGCTGTTTACACAGCTCCCAAGCACCTAGCCATGTCGAGGGAGTCCCCAACGATCCCCCAAGTGAAAAAAGGCAATTTTAATTTTTTCGAAAATTTTGCCGATTACGCTTACCGTACGCGTACGGTAAGAAATAATAATAAAAAAAAAAAAAATATCCACATTCTCCCCACCCCGTGTGCAAAAGGCGCCTGAAGGGCAGCTTTTGTGCATGGCTTATCAGAGCTAAACAAAACATATATTTTACCTGTCACAACGATGCTCATCATATGTCCTCCATGTGCGCACGGTGCGAGAAGCGCATCGTGCGTTCATGGCCCATCTAGCGTAACGTGGGCACGCGGTGCGCAAAGCGCACCGCGTGCTCACTGTGCGCGCACGGTGCGCGAAGCGCACCGTGCGCGCACGGAACGAACTGCGTTAAGTGGGCGCGCACGCCACAAATGGCGTAAAGTAACTTAGCATTTAAAAAACCGTACAAATTCACAGAAAAAACCATAGGTTTCACACACGTTATAGTTAGGAATTAGCATTTAAAAAACCTTGCAAATTCACTGAAAAAACCATAGGTTTCACACATGTTATAGTTAGCTGGACATTTTACTGATAAAAAACCAATGAAATTCCCCCGTTATAGTTACTGTAGGCAACTATAACTCACGCGACCGTAATCCTCTGCTGATGACATATGTGTCTTTATGAAAAAAAAATATTTGTAATATATGTATAGCTAAAATTTAATGGAAGAAGACATGGGCAAATAAGTGTCTAAATACAGTATTAGCATCAGCAGAGGATTACGGTCGCATGAGTTATAGTTGCCTACAGTAACTATAACGTGGGAATTTCATTGGTTTTTTATCAGTAAAATGTCCAGCTAACTATAACATGTGTGAAACCTATGGTTTTTTCAGTGAATTTGCAAGGTTTTTTAAATGCTAATTCCTAACTATAACGTGTGTGAAACCTATGGTTTTTTCAGTGAATATATATATATATATATATATATATTCACATTGCTTCTGCAGCTAGGTAGCGCACTCGAGAGGCAATCATCTTCCTTTTGGGCGCAGTGTTCACCTTCATAATCTGTTTGCCTGATGCGTTTCAGAAAAAAGTAATTCCTTAATCATAGGCATACTTCCATTTGTCGCACAACTGTAGCACTTTATTTAAATTGTCTGCCTTCCAATAGGCGCTCAAATGATATGTAAGAATTTTTGCTCATCTCTAATATGTTATTTATTTGCATCTGCACTTTATTCATAGTGTTAGATAGAGAGAAACCTTTAAGAGTAGTCTTGTTTGCACTTCAAAAATCTTTATTTAAAAATCTTTGCTTTGCTTACAAATCTCTGTGTTGATCACTAACAAAAATTGGCAAAATTATTATGATGAAGGAGAGACATATATATATATATAAATATATATATAAATATATATATATATATACAATTAAGTGCCCCACAATAAGGTTGTGTTGCATACACAGAAGCAATTTATAGATATGGTTTTACAATGGGTACCAGACATTTGTGCTGTAAAACCTTTGTCTATAAAGCTGAAATTGTGTTGCATATAAAGAAGTCAGGTGACATTAGGTACTGTTCCTTTAACAATCAAAAATACGTTTTTTTCTGTGGTGGAGGGAGGGGTCATCCTACCTCTTTAAATGCACTTTACACTTAACACTCTATGACCCGGACTAACGCCTCTGGCCAAAACGCATCAGTCGTCTTTTTTCTGATGCAGTGATTGAACTTTATACTGGAGAAATGAATGCAAAATAAGTAAATAAAGATTTACAAGGAGCTACAACCTGATATCCTTTAGGCGATTCCTGGAGCTCCAAGAATAAATACAGTGGCACACTTCCAGACAGCATAAAAGTATTTATTTATGGGGTGTGGCCTGGCGGTCCAGAATAGTGGATGCGCCGTAGAAGAGCTCCCGTAGCCACACAGTAATCCTGTATTTATCCTGCTGCATAGGCCTTCGAAAATGCACAACAATCCCGTGCAGTGATTGCGTATGCCCCACGGGTTCTGAAAATGGTTCCGAAATTGCTCCTAATGCGAGTGGAGGACTGTGGCACAGCAGGATCATTGCAGCCTTGAAATCCTCAGCCTCGGTTGAGGTGCGGCGTCTGGACCAGGGCGAGTGACCAGCATGCATTGGAACAGCGATGTAGATGTGCTCCACCTGCGAGATGCAGTGATCGTGGGCTAAGCCACCTTGAACAGTTTGGTTCTATTGCGAGATTCCAAGGTTTGGTGATTGGCGGTTAAATCGAGCCGCAGAGTGAGCGCCCCAGACTGAGACTATGGGCTGCGGCAGAGGGTGAGGCCCCCATCTGTGCGTGCAGCTGGAACCCCGAGGTGTGCCTGAGGTGGCTGACTCTGGGTGCTGTGTGCAATCGTGAGGCTTCCTGGGTGGGATCCAGTGTGGTGTATCATACTGGGGTAATTTTGGCTGCAGCGATTCCCTGCGCAACCAATATAATGAACGTGGTTGGGGAGCCACGGACAGAATTGAGTGTTACAAGACACGGATGAATGACCCCCATAGGTGGAGATCACCCGGCGATTTGATGAATCTTGCGAAGGGATACACCTTTTCAGGCCAGCTGAGGGATACCTATACATTGTGGGACTGTTGGAAGGGGGGTGGGTCCCAAGTACACAATGCTCAGTTATTCTGGTAATGCACTCCTCTGAGGTGCGACAGTGGCAGCCAGACGGCCACTGCATTCGTAGGTCGTCTTTGGCACTATACCCAGATCCCACTTATTGTTGAGTACCAGAGTGGGCCCACGACTGAAGATTCGCCACTAAACCCATAATATATACATGACTCTGGCTGACCTCCCTGGAGTGTGAGGGGGTGGCGACTGCATCCGGGGCAATTCACATAATCGGACCCCTGTCCCATCTAGATCTGAACCCATTGCTAAACCCTGGTGATGAATTCATCGAGTGTGCTACCCCAGCTGATACGTGCAATGTGACTAAAGCTGAGCTCCCCAGTGAGACGGCCAAGCAAAGTACCATAGACATATATGCTGGTGCCGTGGTCCAGGCTTCTCCTCCCGGGGACTGGACATTGCCCACACCTGATACTGCGGCTATCCTGGCAGCCATAACGCAGTCCAGAGAAGCACTCGAGGCTAAAATCAGAGCGGTTGGCTCTGACATTATGCTACTTCGGCAGGACCTTCGCAACGCAGTACAATGAATAACTGACACCAATGCCAGAAAATCGTTGACAGAAGATGCAGTGGCTACCCTTCAAAACAAGGTGTCCACACTGGAGACGCTTACGAGGAGATTGGCTGCGCGCATGGAGGCTGCAGAGGGACACACTCGCAGAAACAACCTCCGGTTCATGGGGTTTCCCGAGGGCTGTGAAGGGGGTAATATGGAGGACTTTCTCACTAAATGGCTAACTGACTGGATTCCTGGGGGAGAGCTATCATCCTGTTTCATCATAGAATGAGCGCACGGGGCCCTGCTGCAGAAAACCACCACCGGGTGCCTGCCCTCAGCCTATAATTGCGAGGTTTTTAAATTACAAAGACAGAGATTTCATTATGCAACAAGCCAGGTTCAAGGGAACCCTTACACACACCTTGCAAACAATCATGATATTCCCCGATTACATAAAGATGGTCCAGCAGCACCGGCAGTCGTTTGCGGAGGCCAAGGCTAAGCTACGCAAGGTCAAAATTCAATACTTCCTACTGTTCCCTGCCAGGCTGCGGGTGTCCTATAAATCGTAGACACACTTCTTTGAGTCACCAGAAGAGGTGTTCAACTAGTCAGATGAAATCATCCGATTGAAGCTGCACACTCCACCTAGAATGGACTCGGACTCATCATCTGGGGGTCCGAGCAGTAAGATCTCCCTGGCCAACCGAAAGCAACACCGCAGGTCACGCTCAGAGAGATGCTCTAAAACCCAAAGCAAATTCCACATTCGATCGGCAGAAGATAAAGAATGAAAAACAATACCATAACCATTCTCGACCTAAAAACACTGTATACAACTCCAACGGCATTGTAATTTGGGCTACTTTTATCACTGTTTTCCCTTGATACAGCAGATATTTGAATGTGCAAGGGAACCTCGTTTGGGATACATTGGCGATTCTTGACCCCCTTTGGAGTTGGGTTGTTCACCACGCCCGAACAGATACTTCAATGTTCCTGAGGTATTGGGGTGGGGGGGAGTGGGGGGGGAAGTTGGGGAAGTTATTGTTTATTCTCAGTGTCATACTCTTGCTCACGTAGCATGTTGTGCCTGTATCATTTCCTACCCATACATAGCTATGTCTGGACTGTATGACAGGTAGGGGTGTGTGGAATTTGCGAAATTCACTTTTGCAAATTATCGCGAAAATGTTAAAAATCTCTGCAAACACGCGGAAATATCACGAAGATGCAGAAGTTTTTTTCCCGCCCGTTCGCGGTATTTTCTGCGTGGTCGCGGCTCGCCAACTTACCCATGCAGTTGCTCGTGGGCCCGGCCATCTTGTTTTCACTTGTCTCGCGGTGCATGATCGCGAGAAGAAAGACGTGATCGCGCGAGGAATGATGTTACTGCGGGCGCGAACTGTCGTGAGACAGCGCAAATGGCTACCAACAATCCAACATCTCGTGGAGAACGCGACCGGATCGGGAAAACTTGTCGGCGAACGCGGGGATTCAGGTAAGGCGATCGCACGCACGCGAGAATGTATTATTTTACAGCGCGAGCAAGCAAAACATTTCCGGTAAAATGCGGATTGCGGAAATGTTGACATTTTCGCACTCTCCGCGGAACACGAAAATGTCAAATTATCGCAATTTCCACGAGCGGAATGGAATTTTAGCCCAGGCCTAATGACAGGCGATTACGCATTGTTAGCTGGAATGTCCGTGGCTTGTTGGATAAGGTTAAGAGAGGGGCGGTATTGCGCCAAGCAACACGAAACGGGGCTGATGTGTTACTCTTACAGGAGACACACTTAATGGGCAATAGGATGCCATGCCTGGCGCGCTTTCGATTTCTCCAAACTTTTCACTCCGGATATACCAGGAGATCTCGGGGCGTAGCGATTATGATCCATCATAGGGTCCCCTTTGTTCATGATAAAACATGGCTAGACCCCCAGGGTAGATATATCGTGGTCATGGGCACTTTATATCGCGAGCTATTTGTGCTGGGCAGCATATACGCCCCTCCACCTCTGGCATGGAACCTGGTGGAACGCCTGTTGACACTATGGATGGAGATCCCTTAGGGCCTAACGGTAGTGGATGGGGACTGGAACGATATCCTCTGTCCCCATACAGATAGGTGGTGCTCTACAGCAAAACCATTAGAGATGACAGAATCGAGGCTACGATCCTTAGTGCAGGGGATGGACTGGGTGGATACATGGCGACGACTACATCGAACAGACCATGGGTATACATACTTCTCAAGTAAACATTGGTCTTTTTCCTGTATTGACTACACCTTTATATCCACCGCCCACGTACATAGACTAGTAGTGACAGAAATCCCACCTAGGGATCTATCTGACCATTCCCCAGTACAGTTAGATCTACGACTGGCCTCAAAAACGGCCCCCTTTTAGATGGAGAATGTCACCGTGGCATTTACATGATGACACTTACAGATTACACATGCATACTGCCATCACAGACTATCTTACCTTTAATGTCGGAACAGTTCAGTCTCCGGAGACCTTATGGGAGGCTCTGAAACCAACACTTTGGGGGGTAGATATTGCTCACTGCTTGGAACAACGCAGACAACATCGTGAGAAACTAGTAAAGACGGAGGCCCAGATGCTAGACCTAGAGCATAGAAGTAGGGCGAGGGATGGTGATGAGGCAGGCCGACAGCTACTTCACACACAATAAATATATGCCAGCAACCTTGTTGATAAGGCTAAAATGGCGTGGCTAGCTACATGTACTAGGATATACCAGTGGGGGGATAACTCCAGTTCATTATTACACCGTCTGTGCCAAGGCACACACTGTCCCTAACTATACCAACTATCCGTGGCCCTGCTGGGGACATACTGATCCACTCCAAATTGCTGGAAGCTTCACGAGATACCATGCCTACCTATATGCTCCCAAAGAGACAATTCCATCTTCCCTCATATATAAATCTATATATGATATGCCGCCACGGGCCCTTCAGGAATCGGTGAGAGAGGAGCTAGATGGCCCAATAACGAAAGAAGAACTCCAACAGGCACTCTCTGCGATGCGTCCGGGCAAGGCACCAGGCCCAAATCGCTTTCCATGTGAATTCTATAAAAAATATCCATCCCTATTGGTGGGGCCCTATCTTATGGCACTTGGCGCGGCGATGACTGGTGGGCGATGTGATGTGAAAAAGCATTATGACATTTTTTATTTAAATCGAAACGCTGCAGATATACACGACAGTATCCTTTCTCTGTCTATGGGTTTCTAAGATATTTCTATAGGCAATTGGCCACGATAATGTTACTCGAACAAGGCTTCTGACGAAACGTGTTGTCTTAGTGCACAAATAAATACTTTTATGCTGTATCGAGGTGTGCCACTGTATTTATTCTTGGAGTTCCAGAAATCACCTAAAGGATATCATTTTAGATAGAGACTGCTGCCGTTGCGGGCACCGGTATCATTGGAAGGTGAACGACTAGGAGCAGTATACTGCAACAAAGAAAAAAAAGAAAAAAAAAATATATATATATATATATATATATATATATATATATATATATATTATTTTTAAACAAAATTATTTGATTTTTTTTTTTAAAGGTAAAGGTGCTGGCTAAGGTAAAGGGAGGTTAGAGGCAATTTTAAGGTTAAGGGGTGGATAAAGTTAAAGGGAATAAAGCTGATTTAAAAGTTAAGGGGTGGGTAGAGGGGTAGAGGTAGAGGGAGATAAGGGTGTTTTTAGGGTTTAGAGTTGGATAGAGAAAGAGGGATAAGGGTGATTTCAGGGTTTGGGAGTGTGTAGAGGTAAAGGGAGGAAAGAGTGATTTAAAGAGATTTAGAGAGTTTGGGGTGTTACTCCTCAAAACAAAATAAAAATGGGAGGTGAGCCATTCTTTCTCGCCGTAACTGGAGGTCAAGGAATGCTTGGAATTTATATATATATATATATATATTACCTACTGGCGGTCGCCAGTAGGTAGTTATAGTTAGGACCCTGTTTCCATAGGAAAACCGCAACATTCTATTTGGAATAACTTTGGCGCCGGTCGACGAATCCTCGCGAAATTTTCAAAACTAATGGGGCGCTACGCTCCGCTCCTACCCTGAAAGTCTCGGGGGGATTCGTCAAGCGGGGGCTGAGATAAAAGGGGGGTCCCAAAACGCGTTTTTCCCATGCATTTTTCCATAGGACCTTTAGACACAGCTACAGCCCGAACGGCTGAACAGAGTTCCTTGAAATTTGGCAGAGAGGTAGTCTACAGGTCAAGGAAGTGCCTTTTGTAGGTTTGGTGTAAATCTGTTCAGTAGATTCTGAGAAAATAGCCTTTAAATCAATATATATATCTGAGCCAGCTTACGGTGCGCTTACGGTGCGCTTACCGTACGCGTACGGTGACGTGCGCGAGCGCGATTCTGATTGGCTGTTAGATCTTAGTAAACATTCGAATCGGTCGAAACCAGGAAGCGGTGGCCGCCATTTTGTGTGTTTCACTCAGAAAAAAAAGGGTGATAACTTGAAAAGGGGGCAAGGAAGAGAGTTACAGACCCCCTAACATTTGAAAGGGGGTCAAAGAAGGACAGAAAAGTACAAAAAAAACATTTATTAATTTTAAAAAAAATCGCGGGGTATGCGTACGGTAAGCTCACCGTATGCGTACGGTAAAAAAAAATAAAAAATGAAATGAAATGCAGATTTAAGTGTTTAGATATTAGGGGGCTCTAAAAAGAGCTGTTGTGTTTATTAAGTGATTTTTTAGTGGTACCTACAAGTAAGTACCGATGCAGAGTCTAAGGTTCAAGAGGAAGACTCTGTTCCCTTCATCAGTGAAGTGTACACCATCTCCTCTATAAATGTCTTGCATGTCGTAACGCAAGTTGTTGTGGTAAATGGAACCCATACCATAGTCACGGAGGAAAGCAGAAACAGATTTGTTGACGTGCTTTCTTGCTTTGTCAATCTGTGGACAAAAATGATTGGACCAGTTCCATTTTTGCCTTTGGCATATGTTAGAAAACACAAAGGCAGTTTTAGGGAAAAGTGAAAACAGTTGTGCAAAGGTCTCCTTCATAAGCATTTCCAGACCTACCCCAGTCAAAGTGCCTAGGTCATTGCCACCACAGTGCACTATTATGAGGTCAGGGTGTTGGATTTGCATGAAGGATTTCACCAATGGCATTAATTGGTGCCACTTTAACCCTCTCTGACCAATCCATTTAATGTCTACATTTGGCAAAGCAAGGTCTCTCACCATACCTGTTTTCTCTGCAATCTTTTCACTCCAGAAGACATAGCTGTGCCCTACAATCCACACTGTGAACATCTTCCAAGGAGATCTGGATGCACTCAGGAGGTGTATTTCAGTAGAATGGGAAAATGAAATGAAAGACAGTTTGGAAATGGAGGCATACATATTTTTTTTAAATAAAATGAACTCATTGGCTGTTTCATACCATTCTACACTAAAAACTAGGCTGTGTGTGTCAATTTATAGAAGCATGATTTGTATTGGTACAGAAAAATGTGTTACCAAAGAACATTAGTATGTATTTGCTGTTAGGTTAGAAAAGTCAAGCACTCTTGCTCATTGAAAATGAAACATTGTGTGGTGAACTTCTGACCTGACTGTAGACAGCAGTGTTCCATGAGCTGTTGCTATGGTAGCAGGCAGAAGTCAAGTTGGGGGAAGGGTACTAGGCTGAAGTCAAGTTGGGGGAAGGGTACTTTTTGAAAAGGGTTGGTTTTCAACCAATAGAAATGTGTGATTACATTTGAAAAAAAGGGGGAAGCACTGAGATTTGACCCTAACATGTATATGTGTGGAAAAAGAGAGGGAAACTTTGCCATTATCTGGTTCTGCTGAGAGGAGAGAGGTGTACAGAACAGAGATCCTGGCTCTGATAATCTGCTGTTTGAGTGCCACATTTCTTTCACAACTAACTAATTTTAAAGGTGAGTTAAGAGTTTGAGAGGGGATGTATATGGTAAATTAAGAAATTAATAATAGCATTGGAATTCCTTTTGTTGAAGTTGTGTTTATTATTTTGTGTTTTGGGAGAAATTTAAATGTGAGGAACATGTAAAATAATATGGACTATGTTTTCACCATAAATTAAGGTGTACTGGTATAAATAAGGAATACTTTTAGGGTTTGAGGTTCCAGTCAGTAATGCAAATACATTCAGCATCACTAAGGCTGGTTGCCCTTGCTGGAGTGTAGTCAGTCACCCAGGTTACACATGTTGCTGGTCTCAGAAAGCTGTTTGGTATTGCTCTGGTGATTTTACATTTGCATTAGATGGAAAGGGGGAGCTATTTATTTATGCAGAAGCAGACTCTTAGCACACAGCCAGCTGCTTATCCTGTGGAATCATGCACAGTATTCACAACCGAGTGGGGTTTGAGGTTGCAGTCAGTAATGCAAATACATTCAGCATCACTAAGGCTGGTTGCCCTTGCTAGAGTGTAGTCAGTCACCCAGGTTACACATGTTTCTGGTCTGAAAAAGCTGTTTGGACATGTGCTTTTTTAAGAATATGAAAAGTGGATTGAAAAAGTGTCAGACTGTAAAAGTACTTATCACTTGCCAAAAAAAAAGAGTAGTGAGTGTGCTTTCAAATTGGCAAAGAAATTTCGTTTTCTGACTAATATGAAAACATGACTCTGTGTGCAAAGAGGAATTACAGGCAGAGATTTATTGCGTATTGCTCTGGTAATTTTACAGTTGCATTAGATAGAAAGGGGGAGCTATTTTTTTTATGCAGAAGCAGACTCTTAGCACACAGCCAGCTGCTTATCCTGTGGAATCATGCACAGTATTCACAACCGAGTGGGGTTTGAGGTTGCAGTCAGTAATGCAAATACATTCAGCATCACTAAGGCTGGTTGCCCTTGCTGAAGTGTAATCAGTCACCCAGGCTACACATGTTGCTGGTCTCAAAAAAGTGTTTGGACATGTGCTTTTTTGAGAATCTGAAAAGTGGATTAGAAATGTGTCAGATTGTAAAAGTACTTATCACTTGCCAAAAAAAAGAGTAGTAAGTGTGCTTTCAAATTGGCAAAGAAATTTCGTTTTCTGACTAATATGAAAACATGACTCTGTGTGCAAAGAGGAATTACAGGCAGAGATTTATTGCGTATTGCTCTGGTAATTTTACAGTTGCATTAGTAGGAAAGGGGGAGCTATTTTTTTGTGCAGAAGCAGACTCTTAGCACACAGCCAGCTGCTTATCCTGTGGAATCATGCACAGTATTCACAACCGAGTGGGGTTTGAGGTTGCAGTCAGTAATACAAATACATTCTGGTTCACTAAGGCTGGTTGCCCTTGCTGGAGTGTAGTCAGTCACCCAGGTTACACATGTTGGTGGTCTCAAAAAGCTGTTTGGACATGTGCTTTTTTAAGAATCTGAAAAGTGGATTCAAAATGTGTCAGACTTTAAAAGTACTTATCAATTGGCAAAAAAAGAGTAGTAAGTGTGCTTTCAAATTGGCAAAGAAATTTCGTTTTCCTACTAATATGAAAACATGACTCTGTGTGCAAAGAGGAATTACAGGCAGAGATTTATTGCGTATTGCTCTGGTAATTTTACAGTTGCATAAGTAGGAAAGGGGGAACTATTTTTTTTATGCAGAAGCAGACTATTAGCACACAGCCAGCTGCTTATCCTGTGGAATCATGCACAGTATTCACAACCGAGTGGGGTTTGAGGTTGCAGTCAGTAATGCAAATACATTCAGCATCACTAAGGCTGGTTGCCCTTGCTGGAGTGTAGTCAGTCACCCAGGTTACACATGTTGCTGGTCTCAAAAAGCTGTTTGGACATGTGCTTTTTTGAGAATCTGAAAAGTGAATTAGAAATGTGTCAGACTGTAAAAGTACTTATCACTTGCCAAAAAAAAGAGTAGTAAGTGTGCTTTCAAATTGGCAAAGAAATTTCGTTTTCTGACTAATATAAAAACATGACTCTGTGTGCAAAGAGGAATTACAGGCAGAGATTTATTGCGTATTGCTCTGGTAATTTTACAGTTGCATTAGTAGGAAAGGGGGAACTATTTTTTTTGTGCAGAAGCAGACTCTTAGCACACAGCCAGCTGCTTATCCTGTGGAATCATGCACAGTATTCACAACAGAGTGGGGTTTAAGGTTGCAGTCAGTAATGCAAATACATTCAGCATCACTAAGGCTGATTGCCCTTGCTGGAGTGCAGTCAGTCACCCAGGTTACACATGTTGCTGGTCTCAAAAAGCTGTTTGGACATGTGCTTTTTTGAGAATCTGAAAAGTGGATTAGAAATGTGTCAGATTGTAAAAGTACTTATCACTTGCCAAAAAAATGAGTAGTAAGTGTGCTTTCAAATTGGCAAAGAAATTTCGTTTTCTGACTAATATGAAAACATGACTCTGTGTGCAAAGAGGAATTACAGGCAGAGATTTATTGCATATTGCTCTGGTAATTTTACAGTTGCATTAGAAGGAAAGGGGGAACTATTTTTTTTGTGCAGAAGCAGACTCTTAGCACACAGCCAGCTGCTTATCCTGTGGAATCATGCACAGTATTCACAACCGAGTGGGGTTTGAGATTGCAGTCAGTAATGCAAATACATTCAGCATCACTAAGGCTGGTTGCCCTTGCTGGAGTGTAGTCAGTCACCCAGGTTACAGATTTTTCTGGTCTGAAAAAGCTGTTTGGACATGTGCTTTTTTAAGAATATGAAAAGTGGATTCAAAATGTGTCAGACTGTAAAAGTACTTATCACTTGCCAAAAAAAAGAGTAGTAAGTGTGCTTTCAAATTGGCAAAGAAATTTCGTTTTCTGACTAATATGAAAACATGACTCTGTGTGCAAAGAGGAATTACAGGCAGAGATTTATTGCGTATTGCTCTGGTAATTTTACAGTTGCATTAGTAGGAAAGGGGGAACTATTTTTTTTGTGCAGAAGCAGACTCTTAGCACACACCCAGCTGCTTACCCTGTGGAATCATGCACAGTATTCACAACTGAGTGGGGTTTGAGGTTGCAGTCAGTAATGCAAATACATTCAGCATCACTAAGGCTGGTTGCCCTTGCTGGAGTGTAGTCAGTCACCCAGGTTACACATGTTGCTGGTCTCAAAAAGCTGTTTGGACATGTGCTTTTTTGAGAATCTGAAAAGTGGATTAGAAATGTGTCAGAATGTAAAAGTACTTATCACTTGCCAAAAAAAAGAGTAGTAAGTGTGCTTTCAAATTGGCAAAGAAATTTCGTTTTCTGACTAATATGAAAACATGACTCTGTGTGCAAAGAGGAATTACAGCCAGAGATTTATTGCGTATTGCTCTGGTAATTTTACAGTTGCATTAGTAGGAAAGGGGGAACTATTTTTTTTATGCAGAAGCAGACTCTTAGCACACAGCCAGCTGCTTATCCTGTGGAATCATGCACAGTATTCACAACCGAGTGGGGTTTGAGGTTGCAGTCAGTAATGCAAATACATTCAGCATCACTAAGGCTGGTTGCCCTTGCTGGAGTGTAGTCAGTCACCCAGGTTATAGATGTTTCTGGTCTGAAAAAGCTGTTTGGACATGTGCTTTTTTGAGAATCTGAAAAGTGGATTAGAAATGTGTCAGATTGTAAAAGTACTTATCACTTGCCAAAAAAGCAGTAGGAAGTGTGCTTTCCAATTGGCAAAGAAATTTCGTTTTTTGCCTAATTTCAAACCATGACTCTGTGTGCACACAGGAATTGTTTTTAGATATTTAATTTGTGAAGGCGTTATTGTGATTTTCACTTGTAGGAAAGGGGTACTTAGTATTTTAAGATTTGAAAAGATCATAAAAAATGTAGTAATATATTTAAATAAAATAAAGACATTTTTTTTTAGTTTTTTTCAGGTATTGCTGAAGAGCAGTGAACAAAATTTAAGATGCCTACAAAATCCAGACTAAGGAAAAACCACAAAAAAAACTATATTTGAAGACAACTGGAGGACCTAAGTTAGCTGGAGATGCTCATGTTGGGAAAAAGAGAAAGTCTTCTGGTAAGCAGACAAAAGATTTTTTAAAGAACATCTTCAAAAAAAGGAAAAATGTACAAAATGTCTGTACTGGAAAGAATGTTTTAAATAGAAAAGAACAGGAAAGAATTGAGCATTTAGTTAATGCAAATATACCTTCAGAAACAATAAAGATTAATTTAAACAGAAAAACAGCGTTTAAAGAGATACGTAGAAAAATGTTTCAGAGAAGAGTTATGTCCAATTTGATAAAGGATGTGAAGAAATATAAGCAAAAGGCTAAATTTTATAAGAGAAAAAAAAGAAATTGAAGCTATTGCAGCTAAGGCATTAGAATTAAAAAGGAAACTATTCATTTTAATTTTGAATAGGATGCGTACATTAGATAAAATGGTTAATGTACTGAAATCACAAACCAAAAGGAAAAGAGAAGTGAAAAGAACAAACTTTTGTAAAGTGTTTTTAGGAGAATGGATGCATAGTTCAAGTAGTGAACCTTTTTTTAATGAAGAGAGTTATTTTCAAAGTAATAGTTTGCTGCATGCAGTTGACACCAGAGGTCGTGCTTACGAAGTGAAAAATGGTTGTATAATGGAGAAGGAGAAAATGGTTCCAAGAGATGAGGTACAAGTGATGGCGGATGAGGCTATGGGGAGACGTCCTAAAGCCCCAGTGTACACTTGGAATTGTAGTAGTATTTGCACTGTGCGTCAGGAATCTATTGATAAATTTCGCGAGTTTCTAAGAGAATATAGTAAAAAAAAAAGTGTAAAACAGAAGATTAAGGTGCTTCAAAGTCTAGATCCATGCAGAGTGAGAGAGAATACTGGTTTGCAGGGTCATTCTCTGGCTTGTCTATCTAGAAAAGTGTGTAAAAGTGTTTTTCATCATTTTAGGATGCTGGCTGTTCATCATACTGAAATGAGAAAGTTTGTGAGACGGTTGTATTTTGCTAAAAGTCCAGCAATAAAGTTAGATGAATTGAATAGGGCTCTGTTCCGTGGATCGGTATCAGATGTAGAGAAGGTTATTGATAAAATTCAGTTTTGTTACTTTGGTCCTGAACAAGACAGTGCAGAAAAGGACACAGTAAATGAGGAAGAAGTGGAAGAGAATGTAGAACCCACTGTAAGTAAGACATTTAATGATCACATAACAAAATTTGCAATAATCTCTAATGAAAGACCAAATATTACTTGTATTTGTTGCCGCAGAACTCATTATAGAAAACAAACCAGGTATGTTGATCTCTACAGAAAAAGTGAAAATGAAGATAATTATAAGTGGAAGGATTTTGCCACATATATATTTCTTGAAAATTGTTTTGAATTGGGTGAAGATCAGCGTATTTGTAAATACTGTTACAACAAATTAGAAGAAAATAGAATGCCGACCAGAGCTGTACATAATAATTTAGAATTGGATGCTATTCCAGCTGAACTTTCTGAATTAAATACATATGAGTCTATACTTATTCAATGTGTTCATCCGTTCCAGACCATAGTGCGTATGGAGCCAAAAACTGGTAAATTACCTCCTTCAGATTTAGTAAGAGGTTTAAAAGGAAGAGTGGTGTATTTGCCCTTGGATTTGAAAAAAAATATGGAAACTATTAATGCAGATACTTTGGAAACTGAACCATTAGTTATTCTGGTTAATGGTGTACCTACAAAGAATAAGAAGATTTGGCAGGAGCTGGTAGACGTACGGAAAGTACAAAGAGCAAATTTGTATTTGAAAAGGAATAACAAATGGTATGAATCAATTTATATAGAAGAAGAAGAAGAAGATTTACAAGAAGACACAGAAACACCAACTGGACAAATTGAAAAAGTGGACAAGTCAAAGGAAGAAGAAGTTTATGAACATTTTAGCATACATCCTCTTCATTCAAAAGAAGTTATGGGAGACAATATTGATCTGTTTCAGATGAAGAAAGCAAAAGGAACTCCTGTGAGTGTATGGGAGGAGAGCTTGGAAGCTCGATGTTTTCCCCAGCTGTTTCCTACAGGAAAAGGAGGACAATACGATGAACGTCCAGAACAGATTCCAGCTTCTGAGTATCGGACTACAAGACTATATGCAGAAGATCCAAGATTTCGACAAAGTATTCCTTATTTATTCCATCTTTTATTTGAAAGCGACTTGTCTGCATTATCATATGCAGTAAATCACATTTTAAAAAGTGGAGTACATTTACAAAATGTGTCTGCTAAGGATTTTATGGAGAAAGTGCAGCACCGAGATGATCATTTGGAAACACAACTGATCAATCTGATGGCTTGTCAGCGTGGGACAAATGAATATTGGTACCGACGCCATGGTGAATTAAAATGCATGTTATGAAATTTAGGAACACCAACATGGTTCCTTACTCTAAGCTGTGCTGAGTACGCTTGGGATGATTTACTGGATTTTCTACGAGAGGCAAATTCAAACATTAAAAACATCGAATACAAGACAGCTGGAGAACTGTGCTCATTGGATCCGGTTAATGTTTGCAGATATTTCAATCATAGATTTGAGGCTATGATGTCCTTCATCTGCAATAACAAAAATCCACCTCTTGGAGAAGTAGAAGATTTCTTTTGGAGAAAAGAGTACCAGGCAAGAGGTGCTCCTCATATTCATATGCTGTTGTGGATCAAGGATGCCCCAAAGTTTGGAACAGATACTGATGAAGCAGTGTTATCTTTCATTGAAGAATATGCAACATGTGCTATACCAAAAAGCACAGAAGAGAAAAAGTTAAAGGAGCAAGTTTTACGTTTCCAAAGTCATCGGTGTGGAAAATACTGTCGACGGAAATACAAGAGCAAAGATAAATACTACACTAAATGTCGATTTGGATTTCCTAGACCTGTTCTTTCAAATGGAAGAGTAAACAGTTTTATGTCATCTGTGAGACATACTATTACAAGAAAATCACCTAAGAATACCTACAACCTTAAAAGAAAAGAAGAATCAAAAAATATAAATGACTACAACCCAGTCATTTTATCCATGTGGAATGCTAACATGGATATACAGTATGTAGCTGACAATTCCATTGCTGTTGCTCGATATGTAACGTCTTACATTACTAAATCAGAAAAAAGTGAATTGAAGGAAATGTGGGAAGAGATTTCTCACGAGAAGACTGTCAGTAAGAAGCTGTACAGTTTCAGTTTAAAGATGTTATCGCATCGAGAAATTGGATCCTACGAATGTTCAGATAGGTTATCTTCTGCAAGTCTCTACTCGAAATCAAGAAGAATAATTTGGGCAAGTTTAGGCCTTGCAGCAATGAGAAATCGGGTACTGAAATCTGTTGGAGAAATTGAATATTTGGCCGAGAATGACCCAGAAAGTACAGATATTTTGAAATCAAACATGTTGGACACATATTATCCCAAGAGAAGTCATCATCTGGAGAACATGTGTCTCTATGAAGTTCTGCAGAACTACATTTGTTCACGGAAAGCCGCAGAAGACATCAACAATGGAAAATATAAAGTCATTGGTGAGGAAGGGTGTTTGGTGAAGCAAACAAAAGGAAGTTTGATAAATCACAGGAAGCTGAGTTGCGACACTACTGACAAAAATGAATTTTACTACTTGGCTCTTTTACAGCTGTTTAAACCATGGCATACAGAGGACGAACTACTGGGAGAATTTCAAAGCTATGAAGATTCATTTAATGCTTGCAAAGACAGCATACAATGCAGTACATTCACAACTTATGTGGAAATGTTAAATGAAGAAATTGAACAGGAAACTACAATTGCAGCTGAAGTAGCTAGAGACAGTTCTCAAGACAGCCAAAATTCAGGAACACTCAGTCAAGATCCCCTAGGACAACCAATCGTTGAAAATGAAGCTGCAATAGCCATGAATGAAGTGGAAACGGCTATGAATCAAGCTCAAGAAGAATTTATAGACTTACCAAATTCGGAAAGACAATTGAATGAAGAGCAGCAACAAATTTATGAAGAAATCAGAAACAAAATTGATCACGGATTACTACATGAAAAAAAAGAGTGCTCATGCACATCATTTCATCCAATCAGGAGGTATGTAAGCGGACAAGCTGGAACTAGAAAAAGTTTCCTAATAAAAGTCATCTGAAGCTACCTAAAGCAAAAAACGGATTCTACTTTGTCTTGTGTGGTTACTGCTCCAACTGGGTTAGCAGCATATAACATAAAAGGAATCACCTTACATCGTTTGCTAATGTTACCAGTGGAGCATGAGAACAAAATACAATACCACAAGCTAACTGGAGAAGCATGCTTGGAAGTTTCAAGAGTATTGAAGAAGATGCAAGTTCTCATTATTGATGAGGTGAGCATGGTATCAAACGTAATGCTTGCCTTTGTGCATTTAAGAATGCAGCAAACTCTAAGGACAGACTATGACGTGTTATTTGGTGGAAAACATGTCATAGTTTTTGGGGATCTTCTACAGCTTACTCCAGTTAAAGGACAACCAGTGTTTAATACTGTGACACATGAAGACACAAAGAAGTCATTGGGAAGCATTGGTAATGCAAATATTTGGTCCTTCTTTGAGTACAAGGAACTTACTACTAATATGAGATAAGCAAACGATGAAGAATATGGAAGTATTCTGAAAGATATCAGAATTGGACTACTCACTGAAGCTGGCACAAAAGCATTACAGAGTCGGTTGCTACATAATTTATTTCCAAAGGAAGAAATAGTTGCAGAGAAGATATACAAGAACATTGCAGAAAAGAAAAGTGTCATCTGCTTAATGCCAACTCTACGTGAATGCTCAATATTCAATGAGGAGCTTTTGAAATTGGAAAAGGAAGATATCAGGAAATTGGAAGCAGTGGACAAAATTCAGGATGGAAGAATTACTGTCACATTAACAGGCAAACTGAAAAATAAATTGGATTCACTAGAGAAGAACATTTCCAAAACTGCTGGATTAGAAAAAAATCTATATGTTTGCATGAACTGTAGAGTATTTTTAAGGAGAAATTTGGATGTTGAAAAAGGTTTAGTTAATGGAGCTATGGGAAGAGTTGTGGGTTTTATTAATTATCAGAAAAAAGATGGAATTGAATGTTTAAAAATAAAATTTGATCAGATAGAAGAAGTTATAGACATTTGTCGTTGTTCAGTTCGTTTCATGCTTGTAAAAGACTTATATGTACAAAGGAAACAGTTTCCGTTTTCTCTAGCATATGCTGTAACTATTCACAAGTCTTAAGGATTGACTGTAGATTGTGCATTTGTAAACATTGGTTCAACTGTGTTCAAAGAAGGTATGGCTTATGTAGCTTTGTCACGAGTGAAAACATTACCTGGTTTATTCATGATAGACTTTGATGATTCAAAAGTTAGTGCTGATGCAAATTGTGTAAAGGAGTACAATAGATTAAGAAGAACCTATGCTCCTCATTTAGGTCAGTATCCTCTGTTAGAGAAACGTGTAGTTTCTCGTAAAAGGAGAAATGAGAATATCTGTAATGAGGATGTAGAGAGGAGGAAAAAAAAGAGGAGTGATATAATTGCAAGCAAAAAGAAAAAGGAAAATGAAGAAGAGGTTGTAGGATGTCATTTTGAAAATAGCTCTGGTGTCAACTGCTACGCTAATGTAGTGCTGAATGTTGCATTTTATCTGGAAAGTTTGCAAGAGCAGATAATAGTAAATAAGAGAAAAAGATTCTGTTCTGAGTTGAGTCTCCTTTTTCAAAAGCTGAGTAATGATAACACTCAAATAAAAAGTGCTACTGAAATTAGAAAACTTTTAGATGTATGTTCAGGATGTACACAGTTTTCTCAAAATGTACAGCAAGACGCACAGGAATTCTTGTTGTATTTTCTTCAGGTACTGGAAGAAGAAGGTGTACACATTGAAAATTTGTTTGGTCTCTCTTATAAATGGGAACATAGTTGTGAAAACTGTTTCAATACATGTGGCTCTAATGTTGATTCTGAAAGGTTTATTTATTTAACATTGCCAGAGAGTAAAACAGTCACTTTTGCTAAATTAGTTAAAGATGCTAATCATAGCATGGAATGCGGTGAGTGTAAATCTGACATGTTTTCAACGTTAATTTTAAAGGAATACGGACAGTATGTAATTTTAATGATGCAACGATGTAGAGCTGATGGTTCAAAATTGGATACTTTAATAAAGAAGTTTACAGGACAGCAATTATCAATTTCAGGAAAAACTTTTGTAACAGTTGCAATAATTTTCCATGATGGACCTACTGTAACTTCTGGTCATTACACAGTTTATCTTAAATGTGAAAAAGGCTGGACACTGTGTAATGATTCCCAATTGATTTTCAAGCAACGTTTGCCTTTTGATTTAGCAAATTCCTATCTAATATTCCTGAAACCAAAATTTTAGAGAGACTTGGCAAGATCTGTACAAAACAATTTTACCATTTTATTGGATTAGCATTGGAATTTTCAAAAAAAAAGATTTTTCAAATTACCATTTGGCCTAATGGAAAGGTAACCAATTGTAATGTGGACTTATATAATTCTTAATTAATGTTTCGGAAAACAACATTTTAGAGAGAATCGGTAACATCTGTACAATTTAAATTTTTGTATTTTATTGGATTACCGTTGGAAATTTAATCAAAAAAGATTTTTAAAATTACTATTTGGCCATAAGGAAAGGTAACCAATTGTATTGTGGACTTAATTAAATCCTAATTAATCTTTCGGAAACCAAAATTTTAGAGAGAATCGGTAACATCTGTACAATTTAAATTTTGGAATTTTATTGGATTATCGTTGGAAATTTAATCAAAAAATAATTTCAAAAATTAACATTTGGCCTAAAAGAAAGGAAACTAGATGTATTGTGGATTTATTTGAGATATATTATTTTTGAGATTATGCTTCTGTAAGAAAATTGTCAGACGGTATTTTTTAGAAATAGTTTTTGTTATTAGATGATATTTTTAATGAATAATATTTTGCATTTCGATAATGTTATGTTTAACTGAGAAGAGATTCTGGGCTTTTTTTAAACAATCTTTGAGATTGTTATTTTTTTTTTGCCCGCTGTTAAGTGATGAATGCAATTGCTTTCACGATTTATAGTGAAATGCAATATATTCTGAAAACAGCAAAAAAAAGGCAAAAAATTGTTTTGGGAAAATATGTAAATATGTGTACTGTATTATAAAATGTTTTATTAAATATTAATACTTTTTTCTTTTTTTTCAGATTGAGAAAGAACATTTTCGAAAACTTGAACCATTTTTATAGCAATTAAAATGATATTTTAATTAATAAATAATTTTTTGAGTGGTTATGGTAAGTCAGAAATTTCATGGTCCCTTTTTTCCACTTCTCCACAATCACATTTTCAGTTTTTCATTGTAGTCTGTTTTTAGTGTTTTTTTAAAAAAAATAATAATAATTACGCGTACCGTACGCGTACGGTAAAAAAAAAAAATTAAAAAAAAGTTAAAAAAAATATATTAAAAAAAGTTGAAAGGTAAGGTTGGCTCTTAAAAGAGCCGTTGTGTTCGTACAGGGACAGAGGAAAGAAAGAATGGGAATATTAGTCGGTAGGACAAATGTGCTGGTCTATTTTATTGTTAACTAGGGCAACACTGGTCTCCCTATGACAAATTAGACCATAACAAGTGGCGCACCGCATTGTAACCCTCGCAAACCGATGGTTAGTTTCCAGAGGACCAGAAAAAGGAGATGCTCCCCCCACAGATGAAGGGCTCAGCTGACCTGCCGAAGATGGACTCGGCCCTGCAGATGATGGACCAGGCTGAGCTGCTGTGGATGTGCTTGGTTGACTTACTGAAGGGTTTCCTCCAGTATGTCGCGCATATGTCCTACCGTGTACATCATGAAGGTGTCTCAACATAGTTTGATTCCCGAAGGAATACTTCTTGTTAGGATTCCCTCTTGAAAGTACACGGTCACAAAGCTTACAAGTCACTAAAGGTGCATTTACCTTTTTCTGGCCCTCTGGAAAAGAAAAATACTCCCATATGAAAGAGCTCTTTTGTTTCCTCCTTCTCTGCCTCATGGTAGTGCTGCTAGCCTCACTCTCAGAAGAGGTCTGCTGTTCTGCCATCGTATCACAAAGACAACTCAGCTCCTTCTCCTAAGGGATCACAAGCAGAAATGAGGGGAATGGGTGTGGTGTAGGAGAGTTCTAGAACTGAAAGTAGTAAAAACCAATCAAAAGTGTTGTTTCTTCATCACATGACCCAACGTGCGCGTACGTTACGCTTACGGTGCGCTTACGGAGCGCTTACGGTAAAAGTACGCATGCGCGTAAAAAAGACACGCGCACGCGCACATGCGCAAAACAGGCACGCCCCTTCACTTCTGCGTGCAGCCTACGCGTTACGCGCCGCGTGTGCGTGACGCACGTCTGCGCAAATTGCGTAACTGAACGCAAACAGCGTAGAAATCTAACGTACTAAAAGCATGACGTGCGCTTACCGTACGCGCACGTTAAAAAAATACTAAAAAAAAAAAAAAGAAAAGGGAAAAAAAGATTCACTATGTTATACTACTAAATCTTACCTGTTTAGTTTAAAAAAAAGGTAAAAATAAAAAAAATATTGTAGAATTTTTAAAATTTAACCATAGTCTTTAAAAAAGGATATAAAATTAAAATAAAAATATGTAAAAAACATTGCAAAAAAAAAAAAAAAAAAAAGGTAAATATAAGAATTAGCATTTAAAAAACCTTGCAAATTCACTGAAAAAACCATGGGTTTCACACACGTTATAGTTAGGAATTAGCATTTAAAAAACCTTAGAAATTCAATGAAAAAACCAAAGGTTTCACACATGTTATAGTTAGCTGGACATTTCACTCGTAAAAAAACAATGAAATTCCCCCGTTATAGTTAGTTCAGCTAACTATAACTCGCGCGCCCGCAATGCACTGCTGATGACGTCACATATTACATCACTCATGACATGGTCAGTGACATCACTCATGACATCACTGATGACATCTCAAATGACATCACTGATGACATCACTGATGACATCATCCTTGTGATAGAGTGGCAGACCTCCTCTCACCCTAATATAACCTTTGATACACACATTCAAAAATAGAGACTACAATTTTCAAAACAATGGACATACCAATACCAGTTACAACAACCTCTTCAGTAATTCTAAGATCCACATACACATCCACTCATTCACCAACAGTCCTATACAGTCACTCATACATGTACTCACTCATCATATGCACTCATACACCTATACATCCTGTTACACAATGCCACTCATCCATAGAGTTACTCACACACATAGTCACTCATGCTAATAAAGAATCAAACATACATTTACTTGCATATACAGTTATACACACACCACCACACTTACTTCTACGGAAACGTACACATACTTAGTCTTTTAAACAATCACTTATAGAAACACATATTTATTCATATAGGAACTCTTTCAATCTTTCACTCTCACATATACTCACTTATATACACCAATAGTCACATATACTAGTTTAAAACATATGTAGTTACTCATAAAGACACTATTGAGACAGTCATTCACTCACTAACACACCCATACACACACTCATCCACCCATACAGTCCTGCACGCATGCTGTCTTCAAAACATACAAACAGTGAGTCACTCATTCATGCAACTATGCACTACGTAATACCCCCCACCGAACCATGCAGACACTCAGAGTGATACTCAAAAAACCAACTAATAACCTTTATGGACACCCATGTAGGTACTCACCAACCCATGCAGCCACTTATACACAAAGTGAGAGACTGATACAGATATTTACATATTTAACATTACTTACTAAGCCATGTATTCACTATGATACACTTAATCAGTCAGTTACACAATCAATTTTTCAAAAACAAACCATCCATTTAGATACTTATATACCCATTTATTCTTCCATCGACCTTTAGATATACATATATAAAACATATTTAATTTTCAGAAAAACACACATTCACTGGATGATGTCATCAGTGATGTCATCAGTGATGTCATTTGAGATGTCATCAGTGATGTCATGAGTGATGTCACTGACCATGTCATGAGTGATGTAATATGTGACGTCATCAGCAGTGCATTGCGGGCGCGCGAG
The DNA here is from genome assembly GCF_964204655.1 of Triturus cristatus. NCBI lineage: Eukaryota > Metazoa > Chordata > Amphibia > Caudata > Salamandridae > Triturus > Triturus cristatus. The sequence continues at coordinate 1,203,973,278 of NC_140591.1, read as the reverse complement.
TTATAGTTAGCTGAACTAACTATAACGGGGGAATTTCATTGGTTTTTTACGAGTGAAATGTCCAGCTAACTATAACATGTGTGAAACCTTTGGTTTTTTCATTGAATATATATATATATATATATATATATATTACCTACTGGCGGTCGCCAGTAGGTAGTTATAGTTAGGACCCTGTTTCCATAGGAAATCCGCAACATTCTATTTGGAATAACTTTGGCGCCGGTCGACGAATCCTCGCGAAATTTTCAAAATAGGTGGGGCGCTACGCTCCGCTCCTACCCTGAAAGTCTCGGGGGGATTCGTCAAGCAGGGGCCGAGAAAAAAGGGGGGTCCCAAAACACGTTTTCCCCATGCATTTTTCCATAGGACCTTTAGACACAGCTACAGCCCGAACGGCTGAACAGAATTACTTGAAATTTGGCAGAGAGGTAGCCATAAGGTCAAGGAAGTGCCTTTTGCAGGTCTGGTGTAAATCTGTTCAGTATTTCCTGAGAAAATAGCATTTAAAAGCATATATATATGTGGGCGGAGCCTAACCACACATCTCATCCTGAGATCTGATTGGCTGTCAGCACTTCATCCAAGAAGTGTTGGCAGCCATCTTGGGACCAATATACATGATAGCACCTCATTAAAAAGCATTGCAGTTAATTGAAGGTTTTAAGACTTTAGTTACATTATAAATCATTTGTTGATGGTACCATACTCATTTTAGGAATTGTGGTATGTTCTAAGGTGATTTCACCATGTGAAAAAGCCTTCTGCTGGGATATTATGATTGAGAGAAAAATATTTTCTCATGCTTTTACCATAGAGGTTTGGAAGGTGATCTATAGGCTAAACTGAGAGCTTATTTTCTGTAAATTCACATTATCTTTCTCAGTCATGTGAGAATGAAGTCTGACATTCTCAGTAAAACATGTACATCCAACAAGGGCAGAGACTGTCAGTTGATTCCTTTGTGTTCTACTGCAGCTTCCCAGAGTGTTCCAAAGAACTACTAGAGCGCTAACAGTCCTACTTATGATAAACGTATGGCACACCTGAAGCCATCTTGCTTGGATTAAAGTGGTAACTCTTAAAACATTTAATTTAAAAAGGAACAAAATGAGGGGGTTCATTTTTCCATAAAAAGTATGATTAGTGCTGCAGAAAGAAAAATTAGGGCACATTTTGAGTGACTTCTCAAATCCTCTTCTATTTCATTAAAAAATTCTGACATGCAGACTGAAACATGCACTTTCAATACCAGCAGCAGTTTTCCCTGGTGAGCAGTAGCTTTACTACAGTGATCTAATGAGCAAAAAGAGTGTTAACATTCTGAATTTATGGCAAATGTGTGACACATCTGAATGCCTTCTTGATGGAATCAAAGTAAAAAACTGAAAGTATTTCCTACTGAGGAGACTGCAGTAAATGAGGAAATTAGGAAACTTCATAACAAATAAGTCTCCCAAGATGGCCACCAGAGACAAAAGAGCCCAAATGTAGCCCAAATATCACCCAGATGTAGCCCAAGTATAGCCCAATGACAGAATGTCCCAGAATGTTCTTAAAAACAACTAGAGCGCTTACTGTCTTCATTATGACAAAAGTAAGGCACACCTGAAGCCATCTTGATTGGAATAAACTGGTAACACTTAAAACATTTAATTTAAAAAGGAACACAATGAGGAGGTTCATTTTGCCATAGAAATTATGATTAATGCTGAAGAAAGAAAATGAGGGCACATTTTGAGTGACTTCTCAAATCCTCTTCTATTTCATTAAAAAATTCTGACATGCAGACTGAAACATGCACTTTTAATACCAGGAGCAGACTTCCATGGTGCAGTAGTTTTACTACAGTGATCTAATGAGCAACTAGAGTGCTAACATTCAGAATTTATGGCAAATGTGTGACATATCTGAATACCTTCATGATGGAATCAAAGTAAAAAACTGAAAGCATTTCCTACTGAGGAGACTGCAGTACATGAGGAAATTAGGAAACTTCATAACAAATAAATCTCCCAAGATGGCCACCGGAGACAAAAGAGCCCAAATGTAGCCCAAAATCACCCAGATGTAGCCCAAATATAGCCCAATGACAGAAGTGTGCAAAACACTTATTATTTTGTGTTTTTGCAGTGTTATATAGTGCAGACTTGTCAGGTATTGGAGTGCTTTACATGAGCATTGGTTACATCACACAAGAACAAATTCATTTTGGTTGTAGACATGGGGAGACTAAGTGATTTGACCAGAATCACAGAATGTCGAGCTGAAGCAGAAACTTCAACCTGGTTCCCCAGTTGCAAAGTCTGCAGTTCTGGAAGTAACACCACATCCTCTCCCCTAAGTGCAACATTTAATCAAGTGGTCAACTGGATAAAAAAACATAAAGATAACAAATAATTTAAAAGTGCTTTGTCGCTATTTGAAAACTCAGAAAATATGTCCTTATTTTAGTCTTTTAGAGCACTAACCATAATTTTGATGCCAATAAGACCCTCTCATACATGTAATTTCTAAAGGAAATGCTCTAGGTATTACAGTTTTGATTACATCAAGATGATGTCAGGCGTTCCACACTTTTGTAATAAATATAGAATGTTAGCAATCTAGTTGTTCATTAGGATACTGTTGAGAGGCAGAGGCCAGGGGCAGGGACTCTGAAAATTGAAGGCAGGTAGGAGGGTGCAAAGGCAACAATTTAACCACACTGAGCAGGCAGGAAGGGCCGTGGAAGCACAACAGACTATGGAGGGCAGTGGAAAGGGGGGCAGGGGCAACAAACCAACAATACAGGACTTGCAAGAGAGGCTGTTGGAGGGAAGATCTATTACGGGTCAAGGAAGCTAGGGGCGGTCCCCAGATCCCCGGGAGCCACCACAGAACTGAGCAGGAGAGTGAGTCAGGGACAAAAGGGGCACCTTAATTTGAGCCGGGGTGCCTAGGAACGCTTGCTCCAAAAATGAAGAAAACAGACATATGAGACATGGAATTGGAGGCAGAATACAATGGCAGTTTAATGAGAAGATGCAACTTCAAAGAAACCGCAGAATAGAGACATAAAGTACAAAATACAGAATCCAGATAATCATACAGCTGTCATAATATTCTCTGTATCTCAATTAATGTACTGACAGGGAGAGAGAGAAAACACATCTATAAATGCATCATGAGAAACAAGTTACACCAAGGAAAATGTTACCTAGGAACACTCACGTTTACTCTTAGAGCAAGCATTCCTGCAATTACAATACAAAATCTTTTAAATGCAAAAGTAAAGAGAACAATGGTTAAACATAACATGACATTTCATATAGGTAAAATAGAATAAGATACTTCAAGCAAAGCAGAGCAAGACATTTTAAGCAAAGGAAGACAAGAGCTCCCAGCTCTTGGGGAAAACCTGCACTGCCTGTTAACCTACATACAGACGGCGAGGTAGTCCGTCGATATCTGTGGGTGCTCCCTTTTTATATCATTTTGTGGGCTCCTTTGCACGCTACATCTACCTACGTATGCTACCCAAAAGCTTCGTCTGTAGATTTTACCAGACATTTCGTCATTTACCCACTTAATGCTGACAATGGACTGGGTGAAAAGGTCAGTCTCTCAGGCCAATCGCTTATCGTAAGTTCCATAGAGCAAGCAGAAAATAATGGGTATTGTACGGGAATTCAATATATTCATGTATAAAATCTCCTCAGTTCTCCTAACTTGACGCTCTGCGGTTGCCACTTCCTTAAAAGCGGGAAACCTGCCCAGGAAGCAAGTACCAGTCCAGGATGCAGCCTACTGTATGTCGACAGCTTCAGGGGGATGTTGAACTTTGATACCGAGCACGGAGCACTCGGGTAGGGTGGGGGCTACTAGTTTGGATCAGAAGGCCTCGCAGACCTGCCTTCAGACTGCTATACACTAAAATTGCAGAGCTATGGTCAATTTAACAAAGAGGCCTACATATTGAACAGAAGGGCCTACACAGGGGTTTTATGCTGGCTGAGTGGTAAGGATGTCTCAGGATAATTATATAGCAACACAGGACCCGCTGGTCAATTTAATACGGCCTACAAATGCAGCTGGCAGGGCAAGGACAAGGGTCTCATACTTCAGGTGTGGACAGAACGGGCCAGGGGCCCCCTGTGATACAAAATCTACCCTCCTTCAAGGCTGTGGCAATGTAATAGACCATTGTGGGCAGAAGGAAGAGGCAATGGTAGTACAACCATACATGCCAACAGACCCGATTCAGCCAGGAAACGTCCAATGTTTTTAAGCTCAAATGGGCTTTATTTGATCTGTCTCCTGTCTACAATATCCTCTTTTTCAATGTAACTCAAAGGGGAAAATCAATACCCCAGTTTTTTTTCAAAATCTCCCTCTTACCAAGTTCAAAATGTTCGCAAGTATGGTACATTGGATCATGGAAGGAAATGGGATAGGGACATGGACTTGGATAACAGAGGACAGGAGGGACATGGAGAGGTGCACCAAACTGACCCTGCAGGGCAGGCATCAGGGTTTGCAGCAGCACAATACACCACACAGGGCATGCAGGACGGGAGTGCAGCACAACAATCCATAGAAAGCAAGAGGGAGGGGACAGGACCATGCACATGGACAACAGAGAACAGAGGGGCAAGAGGCAATGGTAGCTAGCTGACCATAATGGACAGACAGGAGAGAAAGCTGCAGTATAACAGACCATAAAGGGCAGGAGGGACGGATCAGGGGCATTACAATGGAACAGACAAGCCAGGAGGGAGGGAGTAGGGCTGGGGGCAAGGGGGCAGGGCAGGAGCAGCAAGATAGCCATGGAGGTCAGGCAGGATGGGCACTAGAAGCAAGACACACCATGAAGAGCAACAGTGAGACTGTGATGGCATACACACAGAACATGGAGGGAAGGTGGGAGGGGGTCAGGGGCAGCTAACTGACCACACAGGGAAGGTGGGAGGGGCCATGGCAGCACAGAAGACCATGCATGGCAAGTGGGAGGGTTAGTGGCAGCACAATGGCTATGATGGGCAAGAAGGAGGGTGGAGGGGCATGCACAAAGGACGATGGAGGATAGAAGGAAGGGTCAGGACCTGTGCACAGACAAGAAAGTTCAGGGGAAGGGACCTCACAACAGACCACACGGGGCAGGCAGGAGGAGCAGTTGCAGCACAACAGACCAGGGAGGGCAGAAGGGTGTGGCAGTACAATGGACCATGTAGGACAGGAGGAAGAGGATAGGGGCATGGCATGTGGACAGGCAGGGTGGAGGTGGCAGGGACAGGTTACAGTCATCTGACAATGCTAGGCAGGTGGGAGGGGAGTGGCAGCTCAACAGAACACTCAGAGTATATAGGAGTGGCAGGTCCATGGGACATGGTGGGCAAAAAGGATGGAGCAGGGGCATGCACAAAGACATCGGAGGGCAGGGGGAAGGAGAATAGGGGCAGCAAGCTAAGCACAGAGTTTAAGCAGGAGGTCAATGATGGGGCATAGAATTGGGCAATGGAGGGCAGGAGGAGTGGACTGGTACATCTCTACTAAATTGAGGGCAGTGGCAGCACATCAGACCATGCATGGCAGGAGGGAGGAGGCTAGTCCATGGATTCACAAACAGAGGATAGGGAGGAAGGGGATGGGGCAGCAAGCTAACTGTTCAGAGAAGGCGGGTATTAGGAACTTTATTGTTTTTAAAACATTGTGTCTGTGCGAACTACTTAAAATATGAACAAGTATGCAGCATAATCTCACTTTTATTCAGGAAGAAGAGGACGTTTGTGACTGTGACTCCGGGCTCACTTGGCAGAAACACCCCCTGACCCTTCACCCCCTATCGCAAAATGTAATGCCCGTGAAAAGGGTAGGTGAACACAGTGTTATATAGAACATAGTCCTGAGAGCACGATTGAAAATGAAAACTAGATATAGTGTATGGTATAAACTATGCACCAAAAAGTGTGTTATAAGATGAACCGGGCGTGAAATATAATATGCAATACATTGTGCGCAATGACAGATTCATTGGAGAGCGCGAGATAGCACAGGCACTAGCCCGTGCTATGCGATATGCGCCTTGGAGTGTAATATGCACAGGGCAGTGTTGTGTAACCTAACTAGTCTCTAAAGTTGTAATATAAAATATGTGCTGGGGAGTGTAACGTTGCATATGCACTGTGACAAAGATATGGATCCCAGATTGTAATATGTATGGCATAGCACTGTGCGTTATAACATAGGCATCGAGAAAGGCACGTTAGATGGGGCAATATAACCCGTGCGAAGACAAGTGTGGCATGACATATTCACGGGGTGGTGTTACAGTGCACATGGGCTAGAGAGTGTCATAGCATATGCACTAGCTAGTGGAATACAACACAGAGGTGTGTGGCACTCGGCAGGCAATGGTGGGTGTAACACAGCATTGGGCTCTGTCAGGAGCACGCTGTGACTCTCAAGTGATGTTCGTCCCCTTTCCAGAGAGTAAAATAAAAAGTATTACACATCCGGCAGTGGATGTGTGTTTTATTAACGGTGAGGGGGGTTTCTTGCATAGTTTTGGTCGAATTTTTGTCGAATCCCCTTTGAATGGCTTGGTGTGCATGTGTATTAAATGTGCCCGTCAATAGCTACCCATGTTTGTATAAATAAACGACAAGGGTGTCTACCAGGATTAGGCACGGTAGGGCATCAGACATGTCAGAGCTTCACTAGTGGTGTAAATACATTCCACGTGGATTCATTGCATGCATAGTCGCCTTTTAATGAATATCACGCAAATCGTCATGGTGATAGGTACGTACGGTTTGTCCAGCATGTCCTAGGTGTGTCTATAAATATATATTTTTTAAAAATAATAAAAAAACAGTGGCCGGCCCTGGGGATTGGGGTCAAAAAAATATAATTAGGAGACTGGCCCTGGGGGATGGGGTCATCAGGGCCAATAAATTAGAATAAGAAGGGGAACAAAAAACAGCCCCCCTTCTTAAAAAACTAAAATAAATAAAAGACTGGCATCGTGCCGGAGGCCATGCCCCCTCCGTGCAGCACTCTGCAAACGCGCCCCCAACAGGCATCTCCAGTATGCGCCAGGGAGCTGTGCTGCAGCCAGGTGTTCTGAGGCCAAGCCCCTTTTTACACCTCTCTGCAACGCAGCTCTGTGGCGCTTACTGGAGGTACCTAGTGGTCTAGTTTGACCCTAGGGACCCTTAGGATTCAGGGGGACTTAATCTCTCAACTTAGAACAGCCACAGGGCGCGTTTACACAGTGGTGAAGGGAGGGGACGGGGCCTGAGGTGACGTGTGCAAACACGCACTATGGCACGTTTTAAATTGGGGATATAATTTCCCTTCAATACTGAGGGCCCCTGGGGGCTAACTAGCCCACCAAGTGCCTCCAGTAAGCGCCACTGAGCTGCATTGCAGAGAGGTGGTCCAGGCCGTGCCACTTTTTACACCTCTTTGCAACGCAGCTCTGTGGCACTTACTGGAGGTACCTAGTGGGCTAGTTGGACCCTAGGGACCCTCAGGATTCAAATGAACTTAATCTCCCAACTAAAAATGGACACAGGGCGTGTTTACACAGTGGTGAAGGGAGGGGACGGGGCCTGAGTTAACGTGTGCAAAAACGCCCTGTGGCCTGTTTTAAGAGGTAGTTTTAATCCCCATGCCCTATTATACACTAGGGGCTTACAGAGGAGGTCATGCTAATCACAGGGGGACCCCAACGCATAATGTTCCCTAGTGTATGTAGGTGTTTTCACTGTATTCTAAGTGTCTTTTAACATAGCACTGGCTCTAGGACTGGTTAGTCAGACTCAGTTACCACCAGTATCCGTCTGAAAAAGTTGAGGGTACAGGATGATTTTGCAACAAGGCTTCTTTCTGCTCTTCTTTTTGTTCTTTCTGCACGTTATCCTTCTTCCTGCACTTATCTTCGTATTTGAGGACTTCTGTTGCTTCTTTCTGCACTTCTTTTGTTTCTTTCTGTGCATTTTTTCTTCTTTCTTCACATGTCCTATCTCTGTAGGCATAGTTAGAAATTAGCATTTAAAAAACCTTTGAAATTCACAGAAAAAACCATAGGTTTCAGGCACGTTATAGTTAGGAATTAGCATTTAAAAAACCTCAGAAATTCACTGAAAAAACCATAGGTTTCAGGGGTGTTATAGTTAGCTGGACTTTTCACTTGTACAAAACCATTGAAATTCCCCCGTTATAGTTAGTTCAGCTAACTATAACTCGCGCGCCCGCAATGCACTGCTGATGACGTCACATATTACATCACTCATGACATGGTCAGTGACATCACTCATGACATCACTGATGACATCTCAAATGACATCACTGATGACATCACTGATGACATCATCCTTGTGATAGAGTGGCAGACCTCCTCTCACCCTAATATAACCTTTGATACACACATTCAAAAATAGAGACTAAAATTTTCAAAACAATGGACATACCAATACCAGTTACAACAACCTCTTCAGTAATTCTAAGATCCACATACACATCCACTCATTCACCAACAGTCCTATACAGTCACTCATACATGTACTCACTCATCATATGTACTCATACACCTATACATCCTGTTACACAATGCCACTCATCCATAGAGTTACTCACACACATAGTCACTCATGCTAATAAAGAATCAAACATACATTTACTTGCATATACAGTTATACACACACCACCATACTTACTTCTACGGAAACTTACACATACTTAGTCTTTTAAACAATCACTTATAGAAACACATACTTATTCATACAGGAACTCTTTCAATCTCTCACTCTCACATATACTCACATATATACACCAATAGTCACATATACTAGTTTAAAACATATGTAGTTACTCATAAATACACTATTGAGACAGTCATTCACTCACTAACACACCCATACACACACTCATCCACCCATACAGTCCTGCACACATGCTGTGTTCAACACATACAAACAGTGAGTCACTCATTCATGCACCTATGCACTACGTAATACCCCCCACCGAACCATGCAGACACTCAGACTGATACTCAAAAAACCAACTAATAACCTATATAGACACCCATGTAGCTACTCACCAACCCATGCAGCCACTTATACACAAAGTGAGAGACTGATACAGATATTTACATATTTAAACATTACTCACTAAGCCATGTATTCACTATGATACACTTAATCAGTCAGTTACACAATCAATTTTTCAAAAACAAATCATCCATTTAGACACTTATGTACCCATTTATTCTTCCATCGACCTTGAGATATACATATATAAAACATATTTAATTTTCAGAAAAACACACATTCACTGGATGATGTCATCAGTGATGTCATCAGTGATGTCATTTGAGATGTCATCAGTGATGTCATGAGTGATGTCACTGACCATGTCATGAGTGATGTAATATGTGACGTCATCAGCAGTGCATTGCGGGCGCGCGAGTTATAGTTAGCTGAACTAACTATAACGGGGGAATTTCAATGGTTTTGTACAAGTGAAAAGTCCAGCTAACTATAACACCCCTGAAACCTATGGTTTTTTCAGTGAATATATATATATATCAGGAAACAGGTGTGCCCATGCGCACTGCATTTCCCAGAATTCATCTGGGTGAGTCGACTTACCTGATTGGCCCATTGGAGGGGTATTTGACTCAAGTATGCAGAGGCACATAGCTGCAACATGGCCCTCCACCAAGAAGAAGGGAAGAGCCCAAAACGCGTCGTGGAGCTAAGCGCCACACCCTTACATTGACTCCTGGTTGCATTAGCAGTCTGTCCTGAATAAAGGTTTTCCTCGAACCGACGCTGGTCTGAGTGCGCTTCTGTGCATGGGCACACCTGTTTCCTGATGTTTATACGCGGCCGCCCAGCCGCGAGAAGCCGCACCACCCCATGATTGAAGGGGGCCGGGGGCTTGGGATTGTCGGAGTCCTTGGAGGCAGCGTGATGGATGGATCACGGACTGCGGTGCGCTGGTGAGGCCCATCCAGGGCTGAATGGGGATAATTTTAGCAGCGATATTACGGAGGCATTAAATCAATGCGCACTGCATTTCCCAGAATTCATCTGGGTGAGTCGACTTACCTGATTGGCCCAATGGAGGGCGTATTTGACTCAAGTATGCAGAGGCACATAGCTGCAACATGGCGCTCCACCAAGAAGAAGGGAAGAGCCCGAAACGCGTCGTGGAGCTAAGCGCCACACCCTTACATTGACTCCTGGTTGCATTAGCAGTCTGTCCTGAATAAAGGTTTTCCTCGAACCGACGCTGGTCGGAGTGCGCTTCTGTGCATGGGCACACCTGTTTCCTGATGTTTATACGCGGCCGCCCAGCCGCGAGAAGCCGCACCACCCCATGATTGAAGGAGGCCGGGGGCTCGGGATTGTCGGAGTCCTTGGAGGCAGCGTGATGGATGGATCGCGGACTGCGGTGCGCTGGTGAGGCCCATTCAGGGCTGAATGGGGATAATTTTAGCAGCGATATTACGGAGGCATTAAATCAATGCGCACTGCATTTCCCAGAATTCAGCTGGGTGAGTCGACTTACCTGATTGGCCCATTGGAGGGCGTATTTGACTCAAGTATACAGAGGCACATAGCTGCAACATGGCGCTCCACCAAGAAGAAGGGAAAGCCCGAAACGCGTCGTGGAGCTAAGCGCCACACCCTTACATTGACTCCTGGTTGCATTAGCAGTCTGTCCTGAATAAAGGTTTTCCTCGAACCGACGCTGGTCTGAGTGCGCTTCTGTGCATGGGCACACCTGTTTCCTGATGATTATATGCAGCCGCCCAGCCGCGAGAAGCCGCACCACCCCATGATTGAAGGGGGCCGGGGGCTCGGGATTGTCGGAGTCCTTGGAGGCAGCGTGATGGATGGATCGCGGACTGCGGTGCGCTGGTGAGGCCCATCCAGGGCTGAATGGGGATAATTTTAGCAGCGATATTACGGAGGCATTAAATCAATGCTTACTGCATTTCCCAGAATTCATCTGGGTGAGTCGACTTACCTGATTGGCCCAATGGAGGGCGTATTTGACTCAAGTATGCAGAGGCACATAGCTGCAACATGGCGCTCCACCAAGAAGAAGGGAAGAGCCCGAAACGCGTCGTGGAGCTAAGCGCCACACCCTTACATTGACTCCTGGTTGCATTAGCAGTCTGTCCTGAATAAAGGTTTTCCTTGAACCGACGCTGGTCTGAGTGCGCTTCTGTGCATGGGCACACCTGTTTCCTGATGTTTATACGCGGCCGCCCAGCCGTGAGAAGCCGCACCACCCCATGATTGAAGGGGGCCGGGGGCTCGGGATTGTCGGAGTCCTTGGAGGCAGCGTGATGGATGGATCGCGGACTGCGGTGCGCTGGTGAGGCCCATCCAGGGCTGAATAGGGATAATTTTAGCAGCGATATTACGGAGGCATTAAATCAATGCGCACTGCATTTCCCAGAATTCATCTGGGTGAGTCGACTTACCTGATTGGCCCATTGGAGGGCGTATTTGACTCAAGTATGCAGAGGCACATAGCTGCAACATGGCGCTCCACCAAGAAGAAGGGAAGAGCCCGAAACGCGTCGTGGAGCTAAGCGCCACACCCTTACATTGACTCCTGGTTGCATTAGCAGTCTGTCCTGAATAAAGGTTTTCCTCGAACCGACGCTGGTCTGAGTGCGCTTCTGTGCATGGGCACACCTGTTTCCTGATATGTATATATATATATATATATATATATATATATACATACATATATATATATATATATATATATATATATATATATATATATAACAACGACATGCGGAAGTGGGGGAGGTGTTGGATTTAAAATCCAACACTGTCTCTAGTGTCCGCACAGACTGGAGTTGGAATAGTAAATTATACTATTCCAACATCCAGCGCCCCCCCTCCGCAAGTCGTTGTTCCGACTTGCGGAGTAATGGTATGTGGAATCACAACGCGGTTGTTGTAACGACCGCGTTGTGATTCCAAAGAGGGAAAAGGCTGCGGAATAAAGTTGTAGATTCAGTTTCCATAGGAAAAGCGTTTTTTGTATTCCGAATAACTTTGGCGTCGTTTGACGAATCTTCGCGAACTTTTCAAAACTTGTGGGGCACTCTGGTCAGCTCCTGTATTAAAAGTTTCGGGGTGATTCGGCAAGCGGGGGCCGAGAAAAAAGGGGGTCCCAAAACGTATTTTCTCCATGTTAATTCCCATAGGAAACTTTAGGCACGGCTACAGCCCGAACTGCTGAACGGAATTACACCAAATTTGGCGAAAAGGTAGCCCTTGGTTCAGAAAGATCCCTTTTAGTTAAATGATGCAAATCCGTTCAGTAGTTCATGAGAAATTAGAAAAAGAAAACATTTCAATATCTGGGTGGAGCCTAACGACACATCTCATCGTGAGATCTGATTGGCTGTCAGAACTTCATCCTGGAATTGCTGCCAGCCATCTTGGGACCAATATACATGATAGTACCCCATTGAAATGCATTGTAGTGAATCGAAGATTTTGAGGGTTATCAAAAGGAGAACTATAAAGGGTGATAACAGACTTTAGTTACATTAGAATTCATTTGTTGATGGTACCATACTAATTTCAGGAATTGTGGTGTGTTCTAAGGTGATTTTACCCTGTGAAAAACCTTCTGCTGGGATATCATGTATCATGTTTGAGAGAAAACTGAAGCTAAAATGAGAGCATATTTTCTGTAAATTCACAGTATCTTTCTCAGTCATGTGAGAATGAAGTCTGTTATTCTCAGTAAATCATGTACATCCAACAAGGGCAGAGACTGTCAGTTGATTCCTTTTATGTTCTACTGCAGCTTCCCAGAGTGTTCTAAAGAACAACTAGAGCGCTAACAGCCATACTTATGACAAAAGTATGGCACACCTGAAGCCGTCTTGATTGGAATAAACTGGTAACACTTAAAACATTTAATTTAAACAGGAACAAAATTATAGGGTTCATTTTGTCATAGAAATTATGGTTAGTGCTGTAGAAAGAAAAATTAGGACATGTTTTAAGTGAGATCTCAAATATCTTCCTGTTATATTTAAACAGGAGCAGCCTGTCAGTTAATGCATTTGTGTTCTCCTGCAGCTTCCCAGAGTGTTCTAAAGAACAACTAGAGCGCTAACAATCTTACTTGTGACAAAATGATGGCACACCTGAAGCCATCTTGATTGGAATAAACTGGTAACTCTTAGAACATTTAATTTAAAAAGGAACAAAATGAGTGTGTTCATTTTGTCATAGAAATTATGGTTAGTGCTATTGAAAGAAAAATTAGGTCATGTTTTAAGTGACATCTCAAATATCTTCCTGTTATATTTAAACAGGAGCAGCCTGTCAGTTAATGCCTTTGTGTTCTACTGCAGCTTCTCAGAGTGTTCTAAAGAACAACTAGAGAGCTAACAGTCTTATTTATGACAAAATTATGGCACACCTGAAGCCATCTTGATTGGAATAAACTGGTAACACTTAAAACATTTAATTTAAAAAGGAACAAAATGAGGTGGTTCCTTTTGCCACAGAAATTATGGTTAGTGCTGTAGAAAGAAACATTAGGACATATTTTAAGTGAGATCTCAAATATCTTCCTGTTATACTTCTACAGGAGCAGCCTGTCAGTTGATGCCTTTGTGTTCTACTGCAGCTTCCCAGAGCGTTCTGAAGAACAACTAAAGAGCTAACAATCTTACTTATGACAACATTATGGCACACCTGAAGCCATCTTGATTGGAATAGACTGGTAACACTTAAAACATTTAATTAAAAAAGGAACACAATGAGGGGGTTCATTTTGCTGTAGAAATTATGGTTAGTGCTGCAGAAAGAAAATTTAGGGCATCTTTTAAGTGAGATCTCAAATCCTCTTCTATTTCATTAGAAAATTCTGACATGTAGACTGAAACAATCACTTTCAATACCAGCAGTAGACTTCCAGTTAACTCCCTGGTGGGCAGTAGCTTTAGTACAGTGATCTAATGAACAACTAGAGTGCTATCATTCTGAATTTATGGCAAATGTGTGACACATCTGAATGCCTTCTTGATGGAATCAAAGTAACAAACTGAAAGCATTTCCTACTCAGGAAATGAGGAAATTAGGAAACTTCATAACAAATAAGTCTCCCAAGATGGCCACCAGAGAAAAAGAGCTCAAATGTCGCACAAATATCACCCAGGTGTAGCCCACATATAGCTCAATGACAGAAGTGTGCAAAACACTTTTTTTTTTTAGTTTTTCTGCAGTTTTATATAGTGCAGACTGGTCAGGTATTGGAGTTTTACTTCTCAACACTTGGACCCCTTATTGTGTATTTTGCACGAAGTACATGAGATTGATCTTGCGAAACATTGAACTTTACGATTCTGTTCACCTGAAGTTGCTCTGAACCAGGCTTTGTAACACCCGTTTTTACCTACTGGTTTTAATGAATTCTCACTGTATTATATTAGGAAAGAGGATTTACTGTTTTTATGTACACTTTTATGATCTATGTTTCTAAATCAGATGGACTAAAGTTTAATGAATTCTATGGCAGGACGGAGGCGAGGATTATGCATATCTTTCCTCACTTTATTTGCACAGCAGTTCAAAGAAAACGTAACATGAGTGTCTATATGGGTTATTAGTTGTTTTTTTGAGTATCAGCATGAGTGTCTGAGTGTCTGTATGGTTCCGTGGGGGGTATTACTTAGTGCATAGATGCATGAATGAGTGACTCACTGTTTGTATGTGTTGAAGACACCATGTGTGCAGGACTGTATAGGTGGATGAGTGTGTGTATGGTGTGTTAGTGAGTGAATGACTGTCTCAATAGTCTCTTTATGAGTAACTACATAAGTTTTAAAGTATATGTGGGAGTGAGAGATTGGAAGAGTTCCTGTACAAATAAGTAGGTGTTTCTATAAGTGATTGTTTAAGAGAGTAAGTATGTGTAAGTTTCTGTAGAAGTAAGTGTGGTAGTGTGTGTATATAACTGTATATGCAAGTAAATGGATGTTTGATAC
Source organism: Triturus cristatus (assembly GCF_964204655.1). Lineage (NCBI taxonomy): Eukaryota > Metazoa > Chordata > Amphibia > Caudata > Salamandridae > Triturus > Triturus cristatus. The sequence continues at coordinate 1,203,958,247 of NC_140591.1, read as the reverse complement.
TTTGTTTGCATGTGTGACTATGTGTGTAAGTAACTCTATGGATGAGTGGCGGTGTGTAACAGGATGTATATGTGTATGAGTACATATGATGAGTGAGTACATGTATGAGTGACTGTATAGGTACTGTTGGTGAATGAGTGGATGTGTGTGTACATCTTGGAATTACTGAATAGGTGTGTTGTAAGTGGTATTGGTATGTCCATTGTTCTGAAAATGTTAGTTTGTATTTTTAAGTGTGTGTATCAAAGGTTATAATAGGGTGAGAGGAGGTCTGCCACTCTATCACAAGGATGATGTCTTCAGTGATGTCATTTGAGATGTCATCAGTGATGTCATCAGTGATGTTACTGACCATGTCATGAGTGATGTAATATGTGACGTCATCAGCAGTGCATTGCAGGCACGCGAGTTATAGTTAGCTGAACTAACTATAACTGGGGAATTTCTATGGTTTTGTACGAGTGAAATGTCCAACTAAGTCCAACGCCCCTGAAACCTATGGTTTTTTCAGTGAATATATATGTATATATATATATATTCACTGAAAAAACCATAGGTTTCACACACGTTATAGTTAGGAATTAGCATTTAAAAAACCTTAGAAATTCAGTGAAAAAACCATAGGTTTCACACATGTTATAGTTAGCTGGACATTTTACTCGTAACAAACCAATGAAATTGCCCCGTTATAGTTAGTTCAGCTAACTATAACTCGCGCGCCCGCAATGCACTGCTGATGACGTCACATATTACATCACTCATGACATGGTCAGTGACATCACTCATGACATCACTGATGACATCTCAAATGACATCACTGATGACATCACTGATGACATCATCCAGTGAATGTGTGTTTTTCTGAAAATTAAATATGTTTTATATATGTGTATCTCAAGGTCGATGGAAGAATAAATGGGTATATAAGTGTCTAAATGGATGATTTGTTTTTGAAAAATTGATTGTGTTACTGACTGATTAAGTGTATCTCTCACTTTGTGTATAAGTGGCTGCATGGGTTGGTGAGTAGCTACATGGGTGTCTATATAGGTTATTAGTTGTTTTTTTGAGTATCAGTCTGAGTGTCTGTATGGTACGGTGGGGGGTATTACGTAGTGCATAGATGCATGAATGAGTGACTCACTGTTTGTATGTGTTGAAGACAGCATGTGTGCAGGACTGTATGTGTGGATGAGTGTGTGTATGGGTGTGTTATTGAGTGAATAACTGTCTCAATAGTGTCTTCAGGAGTAACTACATATGTTTTTAACTAGTATATGTGACTATTGGTGTATATATGTGAGTATATGTGAGAGGGAGAGATTGAAAGAGTTCCTGTATGAATAAGTATGTGTTTCTATAAGTGATTGTTTAAAAGACTAAGTATGTGTAAGTTTCCGTAGAAGTAAGTATGGTGGTGTGTGTATTACTGTATATGCAAGTAAATGTATGTTTTATTCTTTATTAGCATGAGTGACTATGTGTGTGAGTAACTCTATGGATGAGTGCCATTGTGTAACAGGATGTATAGATGTATGAGTACATATGATGAGTGAGTACATGTATGAGTGACTGTATAGGACTGTTGGTGAATGAGTGGATGTGTATGTGGATCTTAGAATTACTGAAGAGGTTGTTGTAACTGGTATTGGTATGTCCATTGTTTTGAAATTTTTAGTCTCTATTTTTGAATGTGTGTATCAAAGCTTATATTAAGGTGAGAGGAGGTCTGCCACTCTATCACAAGGATGATGTCATCAGTGATGTCATCAGTGATGTCATTTGAGATGTCATCAGTGATGTCATGAGTGATGTCACTGACCATGTCATGAGTGATGTAATATGTGACGTCATCAGCAGTGCATTGCGGGCGCGCGAGTTATAGTTAGCTGAACTAACTATAACGGGGCAATTTCATTGGTTTGTTACGAGTAAAATGTCCAGCTAACTATAACATGTGTGAAACCTATGGTTTTTTCACTGAATTTCTAAGGTTTTTTAAATGCTAATTCCTAACTATAACGTGTGTGAAACCTATGGTTTTTTCAGTGAATTTCTAAGGTTTTTTAAATGCTAATTCCTAACTATAACATGTGTGAAACCCATGGTTTTTTCAGTGAATTTGAAAGGTTTTTTAAATGCTAATTCCTAAATATAACGTGTGTGAAACCCATGGTTTTTTCAGTGAATTTGCAAGGTTTTTTAAATGCTATTTTTTTTTTTATTCTTCATTTTTTTCAAACATATTTTTAATTTAATTTTCTTATCTTTTATAAAGACTATGCTTAAATTTTTAAAATCCTTAAATAATTTTTTTATATATATTTTTTAAAATAAACATGTAAAATTTATTTCCAGTTTTTTTTTTTTTTTTTTTATTTTTTTTTATAGTACGCGTACCGTAAGCTCACGGTAAGCGTACGGTTTACGCAACGCCCGTAATCTATCTACGCTGCTTGCGTATAGTTCCGTACTTTGCGTAGCCGCGCGTACTGCGCGTGGGACGCGTGCGCGCTTACGCAACAAGCGCACGTTACGCGGAAGTGCCGGGGAGTGACTGTTATGCGCATGCGCGCAAGCGCGTGTCTTTTTTACGCGCACGCGTACTTTTTGCCGTAAGCGTACCGTAAGCGTACCGTAAGCGTACGGTAGGTCATGTGATCTTGAAACACAACTTTTGATTGGTTGAAACTACTTTCAGTTCTAGAACTCTCCTACACCACACCCATTCCCCTCATTTCTGCTTGTGATCCCTTGGGAGAAGGAGCTGGTTTGTCTTTGGGATACGATGGCAGAACAGCAGAGCTCTTCTGAGAGTGAGGCTAGCACCAGCAGCACTGTCTTGAGGCAGAGAGCGAGGAAAGTAAAGCCTTCTTACGTTTGGGAGTATTTTACTTTTCCAGAAGGCCAGCAAAAGGTGAATGCACCCTTAGTTACTTGCAAGCTGTGTAAGCGTGTACTTTCTAGAGGTAATCCTAACAGGAAGTATTCCTTTGGGAATCACACCATGAAGAGACACCTCCAGGAAGTACACAGAAGGACACATGGTCATCTTTTTGGAGGTAACTCTTCAGAAAGACGAGCCAGTACATCCACAGCAGCTCAGCCTGGACCATCATCTGCAGGGCAGACTCCTTCTTCTGCAGGTCAGGTGAGCCCTTCATCTGTGGGGGGAGAATCTCCTTTTGCTGGCCCTCTGGAAATTAACCCTCGGTTTGCGAGGGTTGAAGTACGGTGCGCCACTTGTCACGATCTAATTACTTATAGGGAGACCAGTGTTTCCCTGGTGAACAGTAAAATAGATCAGCACACTTGTCGTACCGTCTAATATTCCCAATCTTTCTTTCCTCTGTCCCTGCATGAACACAACGGTTCTTTTAAGAGCCAACCTTATCTTTCATCTTTTTTTTTCTTTTTTTTTAAAAACTTTTTTTTTTTTTTTTACCGTACGCGTACGGTAAGCGTACCTTTTTTTATTTTTAAAAAAAAAACACTAAAAATCATTTATCTCATTACAAAGTCCTTGAGAGACTACAATTTTTATTTTTAACTTACCATACTCACTCAAAAAAATATTTATTCATTTGTTTTTTTAAAAAATAGTTTTTAAAATGGTTGTAGTTTCCGAAAATTTTCTATATCGATCTGAAAATAAAGAAAAAAGTATTAATATTTTTTATCCATTTTATAATACAATACACATATTTACATTTTTTACAAAAAAATATTTTTGCCTTATTTTTGCTGTTTTCAGAATATATTGCATTTCACTATTAATTGTGAAAGCAATTGCATTCATCATTTTACAGCGGGCAAAAAAAATTAACAATCACAAAGATTGTATTAAAAAAGCCCAGAATGTCTTCTCACTTAAACTTATCATTACAGAAATGCATATTATTCTAAAAAAATATCATCTAAAAACAATACTTTTTTCTTTAAAATACCGTCTGATATGTTTGTTTCAGAAGTATAATCACAATATTATATCTCAAATAACTCCAAAATACATCTGATTTTATTTCCTTTAGGCCAAATAGTATTTTTTTTTTTTTCCTGGAATAAATTTCCAAGGGAAAACCATTAAAATTCTAAAGTTTAATCTGTCCAGATCTCACCAATTCTCTGTAACATTTTGGTTCACGAAAATTTTTTGAATAATTTATTTAGTCCACAATAGAATTGCTTACTTTTCCACATGGCCAAATAGTAATTTTTTAAATCATTTTTGAAAAAATTTCCAATGGCAGTCCAATAGCATTCCATAATTTAAAATGTGCAGAAGTTACCGATTATCTCTAAATTATTGGTTTTTGAAAATTGCATTAAAATTTAAAAAAGTCCACATTACAATTGGTTATCTTTCCTTTAGGCCAAATGATAATTTTAAAAATCTTTTTTCTACAAAATTGCAATGGTAATCCAGTAAAATGGTAAAATTATTTTGTCCAGATCTTGCCAAATCTCTCTAAAATTTAGGTTTCAGGAAGATTAGATAGGAATTTGCTAAATCAAAAGGCAAACGTTGTTTGAAAATCAATTGGGAATCATTACACAGTGTCCAGCCTTTTTCACATTTTAGATAAACTGTGTAATGTCCAGAAGTAACAGTAGGTCCATCATGGAAAATTATTGCAACAGTTACAAAAGTTTTTCCTGAAATTGATAATTGCTGTCCTGTAAACTTCTTTATTAAAGTATCCAATTTTGATCCATCAGCTCTACATCGTTGCATCATTAAAATTACATACTGTCCGTATTCCCTTAAAATTAATGTTGAAAACATGTCAGAATTACACTCACCACATTTCATGCTATGATTAGCATCTTTAACTAATTTTGCAAAAGTGACTGTTTTACTCTCTGGCAATGTCAAATAAATAAACCTTTCATTATCAACAATAGAGCCACATATATTATAACAATTATCACAACTATGTTCCCATTTATAAGAGAGACCAAAAAAAATGTCAATGGGAACTCCTTCTTCTTCCACTACCTGAAGAAAATACATCAAAAATTCGTGTGCATCTTGCTGTTCATTTTGAGAAAACTGTGTTCGTCCTGAACATACATCTAAAAGTTTTCTAATTTCAGTAGCACTTTCTATTTGAGTTTTATCTTTACTCAGCTTTTGAAAAAGGAGACTGAGCTCTGAACAGAATCTTTTTCCCTGATTTACTATTATCTGCTCTTGCAAACTTTCCAGATAAAATGCAACATTCAGCACTACATTAGCGTAGCAGTTGACACCAGAGCTATTTTCAAAATGACATCCTACAACCTGTTCTTCATTTTCCTTATTCTTTTTGCTTGCAATTACATCACTCCTCTTTTTTTTCCTCTTCTCTACATCTTCATTACAGATATTCTCATTTCTCCTTTTACGAGAAACTACACGTTTCTCCAACACAGGATACTGACCTAAATGAGGAGCATAGCTTCTTCTTAATCTATTATACTCCTTTACACAGTTTGTATCAGCACTAACTTTTGAGTCATCAAAGTCTATCATGAATAAACCTGATAATGTTTTGACTCGTGACAAAGCTACATATGCCATACCTTCTTTGAACACAGTTGAACCAATGTTCACAAATGCACAATCTACAGTCAATCCTTGAGACTTGTGGATAGTTACAGCATATGCTAGTGAAAACGGAAACTGCTTCCTACGTACATATAAGTCTTTCACAAGCATGAAACGAACTGAACAACGACAAATGTCTTTAACTTCCTCTATCTGATCAAATTTTATCTGTAAACATTCAATTCCTTCTTTTTTCTGATAATTAATAAAACCCACAACTCTTCCCATCGCTCCATTCACTAAGCCTTTCTCAACATCCAAATTTCTCCTTAAAAACACTCTACAGTTCATGCAAACATAAAGATTTTTTTCTAATCCTGCTGTTTTGGAGATGTTCTTCTCTAGTGAGTCCAATTTATTTTTCAGTTTGCCTGTTACTGTGACTGTAATTCTTCCATCCTCAATTTTGTCCACTGCTTCCAATTTCCTGATGTCTTCCTTTTCCAATTTCAAAAGCTCCTCATTAAATATTGAGCATTCACGTAGAGTTGGCATTAAGCAGATGACACTTTTGTTTTCTGCAATATTCTTGTATATTTTCTCTGCAACTATTTCTTCCTTTGGAAATAAATTATGTAGCAGCCGACTCTGTAATGCTTTTTTCCCAACATCTGTGAGTAGTCCAATCCTGATATCTTTCAGAATACTTCCATATTCTTCATCGTTTGCTTGCCTCATATTAGTTGTAAGTTCCTTGTACTCAAAGAAGGACCAAATATTTGTATTTCCAATGCTTCCCAATGACTTCTTTGTGTCTTCATGTGTCACAGTATTAAACACTGGTTGTCCTTTAACTGGAGTAAGTTGCAAAAGATCCCCAAAAACTATGACGTGTTTTCCACCAAATAACACGTCATAGTCTGTCTTCAAAATTTGCTGCATTCTTAAATGCACAAAGGCAAGCATTAAGTTTGATACCATGCTCACCTCATCAATAATGAGAACTTGCATCTTCTTCAATACTCGTGAAACTTCCAAGGATGCTTCTCCAGTTAGCTTGTTGAATTGTATTTTGTTCTCATGCTCCACTGGTAACATTAGCAAACGATGTAAGGTGATTCCTTTTATGTTATATGCTGCTAACCCAGTTGGAGCAGTAACCACACAAGACAAAGTAGAATCCGTTTTTTGCTTTAGGTAGCTTCTGATGACTTTAATTAGGAAACTTTTTCCAGTGCCAGCTTGTCCGCTTACATACATCCTGATTGGATGAAATGATGTGCATGAGCACTCTTTTTTGATATGTAGAAATCCGTGATCAATTTTGTTTTTGATCTCTTCATAAATTTGTTGCTGCTCTTGATTCAGTTGTCTTTCCAAATTTTCTAAGTCTATAAATTCTTCTTGAGCTTGATTCATAGCCGTTTCCACTTCATTCATGGCTATTGATGCTTCATTTTCAACGATTGGTTGTCCTAGGGGATCTTGACTGTGTGTTCCTGAACTTTGGCTGTCCTGAGAACTGTCTCTAGCTATTTCTGCTGCAATTGTAGTTTCCTGTTCAATTTCTTCATTTAACATTTGCAGATAAGTTGAGAATGTACTGCATTGTATGCTGTCTTTGCAAGCATTAAAAGAATCTTCATAGCTCTGGAATTCTCCCAGTAGTTCATCCTCTGTACGCCATGGTTTAAACAACTGTAAAAGAGCCAAGTAGTAAAATTCTTTCTTGTCGGTAGTGTCGCAACTCAGCTTCCGGTGATTTATCAAACTTCCTTTGGTTTGCTTCACCAAACATCCTTCTTCACCAACAACTTTATATTTTCCACTGTTGATGTCTTCTGCAGCTTTCCGTGAATAAATGTAGTTCTGTAACACTTCATAGAGACACATGTTCTCCAGATGATGACTTCTCTTTGGATAATATGTGTCCAACATGTTTGTTTTCAATATGTCTGTACTTTCTGGGTCATTCTCAGCCAAATATTCAATTTCTCCAACAGATTTCAGTACCCGATTTCTCATTGCTGCAAGGCCTAAACTTGCCCAAATTATTCTTCTTGACTTCGAGTAGAGACTTGCAGAAGATAACCTATCTGAACATTCGTAGGATCCAATTTCTCGATGCGATAACATCTTCAAACTGAAACTGTACAGCTTCTTACTGACAGTCTTCTCGTGAGAAATCTCTTCCCACATTTCCTTCAATTCTGTTTTTTCTGATTTTGTAATGTAAGACGTTACATATCGAGCAACAGCAATGGAATTGTCAGCAACATACTGTATATCCATGTTAGCGTTCCACATGGATAAAATGACTGGGTTGTAGTCATTTATATTTTTTGATTCTTCTTTTCTTTTAAGGTTGTAGGTATTCTTAGGTGATTTTCTTGTGATAGTATGTCTCACAGCTGACATAAAACTGTTGACTCTTCCATTTGTAAGAACAGGTCTAGGAAATCCAAATCGACATTTAGTGTAGTATTTTTCTTTGCTCTTGTATTTCCGTCGACAGTATTTTCCACACCGATGACTTTGGAAACGTAGAACTTGCTCCTTTAACTTGTTCTCTTCTGTGCTTTTAGGTATAGCACATGTTGCATATTCTTCAATGTAAGATAACACTGCTTCATCAGTATCTGTTCCAAACTTTGGGGCATCCTTGATCCACAGCAGCATATGAATATGAGGAGCACCTCTTGCCTGGTACTCTTTTCTCCAAAAGAAATCCACTACTTCTCCAAGGGGTGGATTTTTTTTATTGCAGATGAAGGACATCATAGCCTCAAATGTATGATTGAAATATCTGCAAACATTAACCGGATCCAATGAGCACAGTTCTCCTGCTGTCTTGTATTCGATGTTTTTAATGTTTGAATTGGCCTCTCGTAGAAAATCCAGTAAATCATCCCAAGCGTACTCGGCACAGCTTAGGGTAAGGAACCATGTTGGTGTTCCTAAATTGCGTAACATGCATTTTAGTTCACCATGGCGTCGGTACCAATATTCATTTGTCCCACGCTGACAAGCCATCAGATTGATCAGTTGTGTTTCCAAATGATCATCTCGGTGCTGCACTTTCTCCATAAAATCCTTAGCAGACACATTTTGTAAATGTACTCCACTTTTTAAAATGTGATTTACTGCATAAGACAGTGCAGACAAGTCGCTTTCAAATAAAAGATGGAACAAATAAGGAATACTTTGTCGAAATCTGGGATCTTCAGCATATAGTCTTGTAGTTCGATACTCTGAAGCTGGAATCTGTTCTGGACGTTCATCGTATCGTCCTCCTTTTCCTTTAGGAAACAGCTGGGGAAAACATCGAGCTTCCAAGCTCTCCTCCCATACACTCACGGGATTTCCTTTTGCTTTCTTCATCTGAAAGAGATCAATATTGTCTCCCATAACTTCTTTCGAATGGAGAGGATGTATGCTAAAATGTTCATAAATTTCTTCTTCCTTTGACTTGTCCACTTTTTCAATTTGTCCAGTTGGTGTTTCTGTGTCTCCTTGTAAATCTTCTTCTTCTTCTTCTTCTTCTTCTATATAAATTGATTCATACCATTTGTTATTTTTTTTCAAATACAAATTTGCTCTTTGTACTTTCCGCACATCTACCAGCTCCTGCCAAATCTTCTTATTCTTTGTAGGTACACCATTAACCAGAATAATTAATGGTTCAGTTTCCAAAGTATCCGCATCAATAGTTTCCATATTTTTTTTCAAATCCAAGGGCAAATACACCACTCTACCTTTTAAACCTCTCAGTAAATCTGAAGGAGGTAATTTACCAGTTTTGGGCTCCATACGTACTATGGTCTGGAACGGATGAACACATTGAATGAGTATAGACTCATATGTATTTAATTCAGAAAGTTCAGCAGGAATAGCATCCAATTCTAAATTATTATGTACAGCTCTGGTCGGCATTCTATTTTCCTCTAACTTGTTGTAGCAGTATTTACAAATACGCTGATCTTCACCCAATTCAAAACAATTTTCAAGAAATATATATGTGGCAAAATCCATCCACTTATAATTATCTTCATTTTCACTCTTTCTGTAGAGATCAACATTCCTAGTTTGTTTTCTATAATGAGTTCTGCGGCAACAAATACAAGTAACATTTGGTCTTTCATTAGAGATTATTGCAAATTTTGTTATGTGATCATTAAATGTCTTACTTACACAAGGTTCTACATTCTCTTCCACTTCTGCCTCATTTACTGTGTCCTTCTCTGCACTGTTTTGTTCAGGACCAAAGTAACAAAACTGAATTTCATCAACAACCTTCTCTACATCTGATACCGTTCCTCGGAACAGAGCCCTATTCAATTCATTTAACTTTATTGCTGGACTTTTGGCAAAATACAACCGTCTCACAAACTTTCTCATTTCAGTATGATGAACAGCCAGCATCCTAAAATGATGGAAAACACTATTGCACACTTTTCTAGATAGACAAGCAAGAGAATGACCCTGCAAACCAGTATTCTCTCTCACTCTGCATGGATCCAGACTTTGAAGCACCTTAATCTTTTGTTTTACACTTTTTTTACTATATTCTCTTAGAAACTCTCGAAATCTGTCAATAGATTCCTGACGCACAGTGCAAATACTACTACAATTCCAAGTGTACACTGGGGCTTTAGGACGTCTCCCCATTGCCTCATCTGCCATCACTTGTACCTCATCTCTTGGAACCATTATCTCCTTCTCCATTATGCAACCATTTTTTACTTCGTATGAACGACCTCTGGTGTCAACTGCATGCAGCAAACTATTACTTTGAAAATAGCTCTCTTCATTAAAAAAAGGTTCACTACTTGAACTATGCATCCACTTTCCTAAAAAAACTTTACAAAAGTTTGTTCTGTTCACTACTCTTTTGCTTTTGCTTTGTGATTTCAGTACATTAACCATTTTATCTAATGTACGCATCCTATTCAAAATTCAAATGAATAGTTTCCTTTTTAATTCTAATGCCTTTGCTGCAATGGCTTCAATTTCTTTTTTTCTCTTGTAATATTTTGCCTTTTGCTTATATTTCTTTATATCCTTTATCAAATTGGACATAACTCTTCTCTGAAACATTTTTCTACGTATCTCTTTAAATGCTGTTTTTCTGTTTATGTTAAACTTTTCAATTGCAGAAGGTATATTTGCATTAACTAAATTCTCAATTTTTTGCTGTTCTCTATTTTTTGTTACATTTTTCCGAGAACAGACATTTTGTACATTTTTCTTTGTTTTGAATATTTTGTTTAGAAATTGTTTTTTTTGCTTACCAGAAGATTTTTTCTTTTTCCCAACATCAGCATCTTCTACTAACTTTGGTCCTCCAGTTGTCTTCAAATATAGTTTTTTTTTTAGCGTTTTTTGAACTCGAGATTTTGTAGGCATCTTAAATTTTGTTCACTGTTCTTCAGCAATACCTGAAAAAAACTAAAAAAAAAATCCGTTATTGTATTTAAATATATTACTAAATTTCTTTTCACAATAGTCACAAAACGAAATTTCTTTGCCAATTTGAATTCACACAAACTGCTCTTTTTTTTGGGCAAGTGAAAATCTCTTTTACAAACTGTCACATTATGAAACCACTTTTCAGATTTTTTAAAAAGCCCATGTCCACAGTGCTACACTCCACCAAGGGCAACCAGCCTTAGTGATGCTGAATGTATTTGCATTACAGACTTAAACCTGAAAACCCCACTGGCTTGTACATACTGTGCATGACTATACACGGCAAGGACATGGGTGTGTGCTAAGCCTCTGCTTCTTCCCCCAAAAATTCGCTCCCCCTTTCCATCTAATGCAACTGTGAAATCACCAGAGCAAGACGCAATAAATCTCTGTCTATAATTCTTCTATGCACACAGAGTCATGTTTTCACATTAGTGCCAAAACGAAATTTCTTTGCCAATTTCAAAGCACACTTACTGCTCTTTTATTTTTTCAGGGGCAAGTGAAAATCTCTTTTTACAATTTGAAATCACTTTTACAGACTGACACATTATGAATCCACTATTTTTGCTTTATTTAATTGCACGTGTCCAAGCTGTTTTTTTTTCAGACCACCACCATGTGCATTCTCTGTGACTGCCTACACTCCACCAAGGGCAACCAGCCTTAGTGATGCTGAATGTATTTGCATTACAGACTTAAACCTGAAAACCCCACTGGCTTGTACATACTGTGCATGACTATACACGGCAAGGACATGGGTGTGTGCTAAGCCTCTGCTTCTTCCCCCAAAAATTCGCTCCCCCTTTCCATCTAATGCAACTGTGAAATCACCAGAGCAAGACGCAATAAATCTCTGTCTATAATTCTTCTATGCACACAGAGTCATGTTTTCACATTAGTGCCAAAACGAAATTTCTTTGCCAATTTCAAAGCACACTTACTGCTCTTTTATTTTTTCAGGGGCAAGTGAAAATCTCTTTTTACAATTTGAAATCACTTTTACAGACTGACACATTATGAATCCACTATTTTTGCTTTATTTAATTGCACGTGTCCAAGCTGTTTTTTTTTCAGACCACCACCATGTGCATTCTCTGTGACTGCCTACACTCCACCAAGGGCAACCAGCCTTAGTGATGCTGAATGTATTTGCATTACAGACTTAAACCTGAAAACCCCACTGGCTTGTACATACTGTGCATGACTATACACGGCAAGGACATGGGTGTGTGCTAAGCCTCTGCTTCTTCCCCCAAAAATTCGCTCCCCCTTTCCATCTAATGCAACTGTGAAATCACCAGAGCAAGACGCAATAAATCTCTGTCTATAATTCTTCTATGCACACAGAGTCATGTTTTCACATTAGTGCCAAAACGAAATTTCTTTGCCAATTTCAAAGCACACTTACTGCTCTTTTATTTTTTCAGGGGCAAGTGAAAATCTCTTTTTACAATTTGAAATCACTTTTACAGACTGACACATTATGAAACCACTATTTTTGCTTTATTTAATTGCACGTGTCCAAGCTGTTTTTTTTTTCAGACCACCACCATGTGCATTCTCTGTGACTGCCTACACTCCACCAAGGGCAACCAGCCTTAGTGATGCTGAATGTATTTGCATTACAGACTTAAACCTGAAAACCCCACTGGCTTGTACATACTGTGCATGACTATACACGGCAAGGACATGGGTGTGTGCTAAGCCTCTGCTTCTTCCCCCAAAAATTCGCTCCCCCTTTCCATCTAATGCAACTGTGAAATCACCAGAGCAAGACGCAATAAATCTCTGTCTATAATTCTTCTATGCACACAGAGTCATGTTTTCACATTAGTGCCAAAACGAAATTTCTTTGCCAATTTCAAAGCACACTTACTGCTCTTTTATTTTTTCAGGGGCAAGTGAAAATCTCTTTTTACAATTTGAAATCACTTTTACAGACTGACACATTATGAAACCACTATTTTTGCTTTATTTAATTGCACGTGTCCAAGCTGTTTTTTTTTCAGACCACCACCATGTGCATTCTCTGTGACTGCCTACACTCCACCAAGGGCAACCAGCCTTAGTGATGCTGAATGTATTTGCATTACAGACTTAAACCTGAAAACCCCACTGGCTTGTACATACTGTGCATGACTATACACGGCAAGGACATGGGTGTGTGCTAAGCCTCTGCTTCTTCCCCCAAAAATTCGCTCCCCCTTTCCATCTAATGCAACTGTGAAATCACCAGAGCAAGACGCAATAAATCTCTGTCTATAATTCTTCTATGCACACAGAGTCATGTTTTCACATTAGTGCCAAAACGAAATTTCTTTGCCAATTTCAAAGCACACTTACTGCTCTTTTATTTTTTCAGGGGCAAGTGAAAATCTCTTTTTACAATTTGAAATCACTTTTACAGACTGACACATTATGAAACCACTATTTTTGCTTTATTTAATTGCACGTGTCCAAGCTGTTTTTTTTTCAGACCACCACCATGTGCATTCTCTGTGACTGCCTACACTCCACCAAGGGCAACCAGCCTTAGTGATGCTGAATGTATTTGCATTACAGACTTAAACCTGAAAACCCCACTGGCTTGTACATACTGTGCATGACTATACACGGCAAGGACATGGGTGTGTGCTAAGCCTCTGCTTCTTCCCCCAAAAATTCGCTCCCCCTTTCCATCTAATGCAACTGTGAAATCACCAGAGCAAGACGCAATAAATCTCTGTCTATAATTCTTCTATGCACACAGAGTCATGTTTTCACATTAGTGCCAAAACGAAATTTCTTTGCCAATTTCAAAGCACACTTACTGCTCTTTTATTTTTTCAGGGGCAAGTGAAAATCTCTTTTTACAATTTGAAATCACTTTTACAGACTGACACATTATGAAACCACTATTTTTGCTTTATTTAATTGCACGTGTCCAAGCTGTTTTTTTTTCAGACCACCACCATGTGCATTCTCTGTGACTGCCTACACTCCACCAAGGGCAACCAGCCTTAGTGATGCTGAATGTATTTGCATTACAGACTTAAACCTGAAAACCCCACTGGCTTGTACATACTGTGCATGACTATACACGGCAAGGACATGGGTGTGTGCTAAGCCTCTGCTTCTTCCCCCAAAAATTCGCTCCCCCTTTCCATCTAATGCAACTGTGAAATCACCAGAGCAAGACGCAATAAATCTCTGTCTATAATTCTTCTATGCACACAGAGTCATGTTTTCACATTAGTGCCAAAACGAAATTTCTTTGCCAATTTCAAAGCACACTTACTGCTCTTTTATTTTTTCAGGGGCAAGTGAAAATCTCTTTTTACAATTTGAAATCACTTTTACAGACTGACACATTATGAAACCACTATTTTTGCTTTATTTAATTGCACGTGTCCAAGCTGGTTTTTTTTCAGACCACCACCATGTGCATTCTCTGTGACTGCCTACACTCCACCAAGGGCAACCAGCCTTAGTGATGCTGAATGTATTTGCATTACAGACTTAAACCTGAAAACCCCACTGGCTTGTACATACTGTGCATGACTATACACGGCAAGGACATGGGTGTGTGCTAAGCCTCTGCTTCTTCCCCCAAAAATTCGCTCCCCCTTTCCATCTAATGCAACTGTGAAATCACCAGAGCAAGACGCAATAAATCTCTGTCTATAATTCTTCTATGCACACAGAGTCATGTTTTCACATTAGTGCCAAAACGAAATTTCTTTGCCAATTTCAAAGCACACTTACTGCTCTTTTATTTTTTCAGGGGCAAGTGAAAATCTCTTTTAACAATTTGAAATCACTTTTACAGACTGACACATTATGAAACCACTATTTTTGCTTTATTTAATTGCACGTGTCCAAGCTGTTTTTTTTTCAGACCACCACCATGTGCATTCTCTGTGACTGCCTACACTCCACCAAGGGCAACCAGCCTTAGTGATGCTGAATGTATTTGCATTACAGACTTAAACCTGAAAACCCCACTGGCTTGTACATACTGTGCATGACTATACACGGCAAGGACATGGGTGTGTGCTAAGCCTCTGCTTCTTCCCCCAAAAATTCGCTCCCCCTTTCCATCTAATGCAACTGTGAAATCACCAGAGCAAGACGCAATAAATCTCTGTCTATAATTCTTCTATGCACACAGAGTCATGTTTTCACATTAGTGCCAAAACGAAATTTCTTTGCCAATTTCAAAGCACACTTACTGCTCTTTTATTTTTTCAGGGGCAAGTGAAAATCTCTTTTTACAATTTGAAATCACTTTTACAGACTGACACATTATGAAACCACTATTTTTGCTTTATTTAATTGCACGTGTCCAAGCTGTTTTTTTTTCAGACCACCACCATGTGCATTCTCTGTGACTGCCTACACTCCACCAAGGGCAACCAGCCTTAGTGATGCTGAATGTATTTGCATTACAGACTTAAACCTGAAAACCCCACTGGCTTGTACATACTGTGCATGACTATACACGGCAAGGACATGGGTGTGTGCTAAGCCTCTGCTTCTTCCCCCAAAAATTCGCTCCCCCTTTCCATCTAATGCAACTGTGAAATCACCAGAGCAAGACGCAATAAATCTCTGTCTATAATTCTTCTATGCACACAGAGTCATGTTTTCACATTAGTGCCAAAACGAAATTTCTTTGCCAATTTCAAAGCACACTTACTGCTCTTTTATTTTTTCAGGGGCAAGTGAAAATCTCTTTTTACAATTTGAAATCACTTTTACAGACTGACACATTATGAAACCACTATTTTTGCTTTATTTAATTGCACGTGTCCAAGCTGTTTTTTTTTCAGACCACCACCATGTGCATTCTCTGTGACTGCCTACACTCCACCAAGGGCAACCAGCCTTAGTGATGCTGAATGTATTTGCATTACAGACTTAAACCTGAAAACCCCACTGGCTTGTACATACTGTGCATGACTATACACGGCAAGGACATGGGTGTGTGCTAAGCCTCTGCTTCTTCCCCCAAAAATTCGCTCCCCCTTTCCATCTAATGCAACTGTGAAATCACCAGAGCAAGACGCAATAAATCTCTGTCTATAATTCTTCTATGCACACAGAGTCATGTTTTCACATTAGTGCCAAAACGAAATTTCTTTGCCAATTTCAAAGCACACTTACTGCTCTTTTATTTTTTCAGGGGCAAGTGAAAATCTCTTTTTACAATTTGAAATCACTTTTACAGACTGACACATTATGAAACCACTATTTTTGCTTTATTTAATTGCACGTGTCCAAGCTGTTTTTTTTTCAGACCACCACCATGTGCATTCTCTGTGACTGCCTACACTCCACCAAGGGCAACCAGCCTTAGTGATGCTGAATGTATTTGCATTACAGACTTAAACCTGAAAACCCCACTGGCTTGTACATACTGTGCATGACTATACACGGCAAGGACATGGGTGTGTGCTAAGCCTCTGCTTCTTCCCCCAAAAATTCGCTCCCCCTTTCCATCTAATGCAACTGTGAAATCACCAGAGCAAGACGCAATAAATCTCTGTCTATAATTCTTCTATGCACACAGAGTCATGTTTTCACATTAGTGCCAAAACGAAATTTCTTTGCCAATTTCAAAGCACACTTACTGCTCTTTTATTTTTTCAGGGGCAAGTGAAAATCTCTTTTTACAATTTGAAATCACTTTTACAGACTGACACATTATGAAACCACTATTTTTGCTTTATTTAATTGCACGTGTCCAAGCTGTTTTTTTTTCAGACCACCACCATGTGCATTCTCTGTGACTGCCTACACTCCACCAAGGGCAACCAGCCTTAGTGATGCTGAATGTATTTGCATTACAGACTTAAACCTGAAAACCCCACTGGCTTGTACATACTGTGCATGACTATACACGGCAAGGACATGGGTGTGTGCTAAGCCTCTGCTTCTTCCCCCAAAAATTCGCTCCCCCTTTCCATCTAATGCAACTGTGAAATCACCAGAGCAAGACGCAATAAATCTCTGTCTATAATTCTTCTATGCACACAGAGTCATGTTTTCACATTAGTGCCAAAACGAAATTTCTTTGCCAATTTCAAAGCACACTTACTGCTCTTTTATTTTTTCAGGGGCAAGTGAAAATCTCTTTTTACAATTTGAAATCACTTTTACAGACTGACACATTATGAAACCACTATTTTTGCTTTATTTAATTGCACGTGTCCAAGCTGTTTTTTTTTCAGACCACCACCATGTGCATTCTCTGTGACTGCCTACACTCCACCAAGGGCAACCAGCCTTAGTGATGCTGAATGTATTTGCATTACAGACTTAAACCTGAAAACCCCACTGGCTTGTACATACTGTGCATGACTATACACGGCAAGGACATGGGTGTGTGCTAAGCCTCTGCTTCTTCCCCCAAAAATTCGCTCCCCCTTTCCATCTAATGCAACTGTGAAATCACCAGAGCAAGACGCAATAAATCTCTGTCTATAATTCTTCTATGCACACAGAGTCATGTTTTCACATTAGTGCCAAAACGAAATTTCTTTGCCAATTTCAAAGCACACTTACTGCTCTTTTATTTTTTCAGGGGCAAGTGAAAATCTCTTTTTACAATTTGAAATCACTTTTACAGACTGACACATTATGAAACCACTATTTTTGCTTTATTTAATTGCACGTGTCCAAGCTGTTTTTTTTTCAGACCACCACCATGTGCATTCTCTGTGACTGCCTACACTCCACCAAGGGCAACCAGCCTTAGTGATGCTGAATGTATTTGCATTACAGACTTAAACCTGAAAACCCCACTGGCTTGTACATACTGTGCATGACTATACACGGCAAGGACATGGGTGTGTGCTAAGCCTCTGCTTCTTCCCCCAAAAATTCGCTCCCCCTTTCCATCTAATGCAACTGTGAAATCACCAGAGCAAGACGCAATAAATCTCTGTCTATAATTCTTCTATGCACACAGAGTCATGTTTTCACATTAGTGCCAAAACGAAATTTCTTTGCCAATTTCAAAGCACACTTACTGCTCTTTTATTTTTTCAGGGGCAAGTGAAAATCTCTTTTTACAATTTGAAATCACTTTTACAGACTGACACATTATGAAACCACTATTTTTGCTTTATTTAATTGCACGTGTCCAAGCTGTTTTTTTTTCAGACCACCACCATGTGCATTCTCTGTGACTGCCTACACTCCACCAAGGGCAACCAGCCTTAGTGATGCTGAATGTATTTGCATTACAGACTTAAACCTGAAAACCCCACTGGCTTGTACATACTGTGCATGACTATACACGGCAAGGACATGGGTGTGTGCTAAGCCTCTGCTTCTTCCCCAAAAAATTCGCTCCCCCTTTCCATCTAATGCAACTGTGAAATCACCAGAGCAAGACGCAATAAATCTCTGTCTATAATTCTTCTATGCACACAGAGTCATGTTTTCACATTAGTGCCAAAACGAAATTTCTTTGCCAATTTCAAAGCACACTTACTGCTCTTTTATTTTTTCAGGGGCAAATGTAAATCACTTTTACACACTGACACATTATGAAACCACCATGTGTAACTACAACAAAAACAATTCCCATTTCTATTATTCATTTCTTAAGTTACCACATACATACCCTCTCAAACTGTAAACTCACCTTTAAAATTAGTTAGTTCTGAAAGAAATGTGACACTCAAACAGCAGATTATCAGAGCCAGGATCTCTGTTGTGTTCACCTGTCTCCTCTCAGCAGAACCAGATAATGGCAAACTTTCCCTCTATTTTTCCACACATATACATGTAAGTTTCAAATCTCAGTGCTTCCCCCTTTTTTTTAAATGTAATCACACATTTCTATTGGTTGAAAACCAACCCTTTTCCAAAAGTACCCTGCCCCCAACTTGACTTCTGCCTAGTACCCTTCCCCCAACTTGACTTCTGCCTGCTACCATAGCAACAGCTCATGGAACACTGCTGTGTGCAGTTAGGTCAGAAGTTCGACACACAATGTTTCAATTCCACAGAGCAAGAGTGCTTGACTTTTCAAACCTAACAGCAAATCCATAGTACTGTTCTTTGGTTACACATTTTTTTGTACCAATACAAAACATGCTTCTATTAATTTTCACATACAGCCTAGTTTTTATTTTGGAATGGTTTGAAACAGCCAATCAGTTCTTTTTAATTTGTAAAAAATATGTATGCCTCCATTTCCAAACTGTCTTTCTTTTCTTATTGCCATTCTACTGAAAGACACCTCCTGAGTGCATCCAGTTCTCCTTTGAAGATGTTCACAGTGTGGATTGTAGGGCACAGCTATGTCTTCTGGAGTGAAAAGTATGCAGAGAAAACAGATATGGTGAGAGACCTTGCTTTGCCAAATGTAGACATTAAATGGATTGGTCAGAGAGGGTTAAAGTGGCACCAATTGATGCCATTGGTAAAATCCTTCATTCAAATCCAACACCCTGACCTCATAATAGTGCACTGTGGTGGCAATGACCTAGGCACTTTGACTGGGGTAGGTCTGGAAATGCTTATGAAGGACACCTTTGCACAACTGTTTACACTTTTCCCTAAAACTGCCTTTGTGTTTTCCAACATATGCCAAAGGCAAAAATGGAACTGGTCCAATCATTTCTGTCCGCAGATTGACAAAGCAAGAAAGCACGTCAACAAATCTGTTTCTGCTTTCCTCCGTGACTATGGTATGGGTGCCATTTACCACAACAACTTGCGTTATGACATGCAAGACATTTATAGAGGAGATGGTGTGCACTTCAATGATGAAGGGAACAGAGTCTTCCTCTTGAACCTTAGACTCTGCATCGGTACTTACTTGTAGGTACCACTAAAAAAATGACTTCATAAACACAACAGCTCTTTTTAGAGCTCCCTAATTTCTAAACTCTTAAATCTGCTTTTCATTTATTTATTTTTATTTTTTTTACCGTACGCTTACCGTAAGCTTACCGTACGCGTACCCCGTGATTTTTTTTAAAATCAATAAATGTTTTTTTTGTACTTTTCTGTCCTTCTTTGACCCCCTTACAAATGTTAGGGGGTCTGTAACTCTCCTCATTGCCCCCTTTCCTTGTTTTCACTCTTTTTTTTCAGAGTGAAATACACAAAATGGCGGCCGCCGCTTCCTGGTTTCGGCCGATTCGAATGTTTACTAAGATCTAAGAGCCAATCAGAATCGCGCTCGCGCACGCCACCGTACGCTTACCGTAAGCGTACGGTAAGCGTACCGTAAGCGGGCTCAGATATATATATTGATTTAAAGTCTATTTTCTCAGAATCTACTGAACAGATTTACACCAAACCTACAAAAGGCACTTCCTTGACCTAGGGACTACCTCTCTGCCAAATTTTGAGTAATTCTGTTCAGCCATTCGGGCTGTAGCTCGTTCTAAAGGTCCTATGGAAAAATGCATGGGAAAAACGCGTTTTGGGACCCCCCTTTTATCTCAGCCCCCGCTTGATGAATCCCCCCGAGACTTTCAGGGTAGGAGCGGAGCATAGCGCCCCACCTATTTTGAGAAATTCGCGAGGATTCGTCGACCGGTGCCAAAGTTATTCAAAATAGAATGTTGAGGTTTTCCTATGGAAACGTGGTCCTAACTATAACTACCTACTGGCGACCGCCAGTAGGTAATATATATATATATATATATATATATATATATATATATATATATATATATATATATATATATATCACGCTCAGTCTCCACTTCCATGTGAAGCACTCTCGGGCGGGTGCATGAATGCGGCCGCGGACTCCGTAATTTATTATCGCTCTATTTCTTCAGTGTTAAAGAAAATCAGCACTCACGGGGGCGCTTGAAGAACTTTATTCAGTGGCATGCAACAAACGTGTTTCGGCGATCTGCCTTCCTCGGTGTTATTGACACACCGGTGGAGACCATGTTTAAAAACCATTTTGTTTGTGCATAGCAATCAAAAAGGGACAAGCCCATCCACGCAAACATGAGCGCCATTTTGTAATGTCATGTATATATACAATTTGTACAATGATGCTCAATTCATTTTAGAATACATTCTTTTGCACCATGGTCTTCTTACTTTTTGTAACCATTATACTAAATTAATGCATTTCAGACAGATTTCTCAGTATTCAAGCGTGGAAACATCACACTATTATTCGCAGCCGTATATCAGCCTAAGTAGAAGTGTACACCATGGTATATTATGATCTTGCCATGGATCGGCTAAGGTCCCTAATTTACAACCTCTTGTTAATGCACTATTATGGTAGATACCATTAATATTTATACAGAATTAAGAAACACGTTACAGGAGCTTCTTCCCCCATGCAGTGTGTTCACGTACCTGAGCTGCAGTGCGGCCTCATCTCTGTGGAACATTGTTGAAGACATAAATCATGGCCCTTCCAGGCCATGGAGGTGGGCCACCGCCCATGGAATAAGCTGGGTCTGTGTGGGGGAAATTTTGTCCCTCGCGATCGGCGGATTAGGTAAAAGTCATTAAACAGGCTGAGTCTCGTCTGGTGGCTCAATGGAGGGCTAAAGAATGATCCCTGTAAAACAGCATGAGCCCCGGACCCACTGGAGGGATAGAATATGCAAAATGGAACTACAGGTCCCAGCAGGCTTTGCGCAACTAAATTAATTGAAGTGGTACACCGGAAACCACAGTTATTCAAATAGCATACAGGGGACAGTGTAGAGGCACATAATCATCGGCAGCTCATGTTTGGCCTCTAAAGACGGAGAAAAGACTCCCGGAAACGCGTCAGGCCAGGGGAATATTAATTGGGACGAGAAGCAGCCTGTTTTTCAAATAAAGTGTGTTCACGTACCTGAGCTGGAGTGCGGCCTCATCTCTAGGGAACATTGTTGATGATATATATATATATATATATATATATATATATATATATATATATATATATATATATATATATATATATATATATATATATATATTACCTACTGGCGGTCGCCAGTAGGTAGTTATAGTTAGGACCCTGTTTCCATAGGAAATCCGCAACATTCTATTTGGAATAACTTTGGCGCCGGTCGACGAATCCTCGCGAAATTTTCAAAACTAATGGGGCGCTACGCTCCGCTCCTACCCTGAAAGTCTCGGGGGGATTCGTCAAGCGGGGGCTGAGAAAAAAGGGGGGTCCCAAAACGCGTTTTCCCCATGCATTTTTCCATAGGACCTTTAGACACAGCTACAGCCCAGGCAGAGAGGTAGTCCTCAGGTCAAGGAAGTGCCTTTTGTAGGTCTGGTGTAAATCTGTTCAGTAGTTCCTGAGAAAATAGCATTTAAATCAATATATATATCTGTAAGCGCGCTCCGAGCGCGCACCGTAAGCTTACCGTACGCGTACGGTGCCGTGCGCGAGCGCGATTCTGATTGGCTGTTAGATCTTAGTAAACATTCGAATCGGTCGAAACCAGGAAGTGTCGGCCGCCATTTTCTCTCTCGCACTCGGAGGGGTAGAGGAAAAACAAAGGTGGATATCATAAAAAGGGGGCAGGCTAGACAGCTCCTAACCACCTAGCCTTGGTTATGGTTTGCCAGAAGGCCATCCAAGGCCAAAAAATAAAAAAAAATTTTTTGGGAAAAAACGCTGATTACGCTTACCGTACACGTACGGTAAAAAAATAAATAAAAAAAACAAAATCTACATTTCCCCCCCCCCCCGTGTACAAAAGCTGCCCGCAGGGCACCTTTTGTGCATGGCATATCTATAATACAGCATTGAGCATTTAATAGAAAACCTTTCTGACCGAAGCGCATAATATGTCATCCGTGTGCGGACGGTGCGCGAAGGGCATCGTGCGTACATGGCCCATCCAGCCTAACGTGGGCACGCGGTGCACGTAGCGCACCGCGTGCCTACCGTGCGTGCAAGGCACTAACTGCGTTAAGTGGGCGCGCACGGCACGAACGGCGTAAAGTAACTTAGCATTTAAAAAACCTTGCAAATTCACTAAAAAAACCATAGGTTTCACACAAGTTATAGTTAGCTGTACATTTCACTCGTAAAAAAACAATGAAATTCCACGTTATAGTTAGTGCAGGCAACTATAACTCACGCGACCGCAATCCTCTGCTAATGACATATGTGTCTTTATGAAAAAAAAATATTTGTAATATATGTATAGCTAAAATTTAATGGAAGAAGACATGGGCAAATAAGTGTCTAAATACAGTATTAGCATCAGCAGAGGATTGCGGTCGCGTGAGTTATAGTTGCCTGCACTAACTATAACGTGGAATTTCATTGTTTTTTTACGAGTGAAATGTACAGCTAACTATAACTTGTGTGAAACCTATGGTTTTTTCAGTGAATATATATATATACATGTTCACACACACTTTAAATTTTGGGGTAAAGTCATGCATTGTAAAGCTCAATATGGTATTACAACACACTGTATACGTCAACATATTGTAATGTCATCGAGGAAAAGGCATGAGGAGTAAACACCTGCGTTAAAACGTCTGATATTCCTCAAATTATCTCCTGCACCCTCTACAAATGGGTTTCCGACAAAATTCCCTTACAGAGCTTACACTTCTGCCCATGCTTGATGCATTGGTTTTAGGACTTTCTTACTTATTGCATCTATTTTATATTATTGCTACCATTAGCATCTAGAGAACCTCTAGGTGCGGGATCCCACAGGGATTAATTTTTTCACTACATTTGTTCCATATTTGTATGGTATTTTTGGCATTTCTAATTAATTATTTTGGCTTTGGAACATATCTCTATGCTAATGACACTCACATTATAATCCACATACAAGGGTGTGATCATGGATCTGCTGCTAATTTGAAAAATTGTTCAGCCGCTGTCTATGACTGTTTTGAATTATAACCATCTGAAATCTAGTGGGAGTAAAACAGAGATACTGCTCAGATCAATTTCCTCCTCCTTTTGGAGCCTGAGTTTCTTTCCAGAGGGACTGGGCTAAAGTCTTGCTCTGGTTTTGTGTGTGAAAAATCTTAGTGTGAAACTTTACAGTGCTTTTTCTCTGTCTCAAGAAATAGAGACAGTAGTAAAATCCTCCCTTTTTCTGCTACATTGTTTAATGCGTATAATCTTCCTATTCACTGTCAGGCAGAGAATTTTAATGTTGAATGCATATGTTTCATGTCATCACATCTATTGCAATTCAATTTATATGGATCCTCCACACTATCAAATTTGGAAATTGCAGATTATCTGGAATGGCTAGCTTTGTGTTTGCAGGCCAGAAATGGTGGATGTGTCAGCTGCCTTTATTTCCTTACACTGGTTCCTGTCTGGCACGAGTCCTCATTCAATCAATATACCTAATCAATAAGGACCTAAATAACTTAACATATGCATTTGTAAAGCACACATTCACCCATAAGGGCCTGTTGTGCTTAATAATAGAAGTTTATTGTTATCCAACTCAGTGGTACTCGTTTTAAAATCAAATAACACCCTCTCTATCACACTGCATGCTCAGGTTTGTCAATATAAGCCATCAAAAGCCCTAAGATCTGGTAATCAAATGTTCTTGGTAGGAGCTATACCAAGGTATAAGACCATAGGCGGCAGAGTATTCTCTGTCATAGCTTCGAAAAATTGGAAACCACTATGACTAAAGTTACATTCTGAAACCAATCTTCCTGTTTTCTGCAAAACGATGATGCCCTGGTTATTTGGAAATGCTTCGCAGTTTTTCACCATTAATCCATCTTTCTGTGAAGCTCATATATCTGGTAATACTACCAGTGCCAAGAGACCCGTTTTGTAATGTGTGTTTATGATTTACAAAACCCTAAAAAATAAAAACAATGTATAGAAAAAATTAATTTGTGTGTGATTACTGCTTCTTGTAACGTAACTGCTGCTGCTGTTAGAAGAATGAAGTTTTCAGGATGCTGTGGTAGAGTGCTGGAAACAGAAGACACACCAAGAGCCACGGTCAGGGGCAGCATCTACTCCCACACATTGAAGCTGTTCACACTGGCTAAGAGGAGGCACAACATCTCTACCAAGAGGAGTGAGAGGTCACTAATGGCTTCAGCTCCTTCTCATCCAGACTGACCTACTACCCAAGACAGGCCACTCCTCAGTCATTCAAATCCTATGCATGCCATAATCGGAGTTGAGAGGGCCAGGTGCATGCTGGGTGAGCATGGGTTTCCTCATGGGAGGGCTATCTCTAACATCCTGCCCCTCTCAGAGGGCCCATGGCACCCCCTGCCCCAGTCCCTCATATGTCACTTGGGTCATCCCAGGTAGCGTAGCAAGCCCCATGCCCAATCCTCACCCAAGGGCCAGCAACCACAGATGGCTCTCCCTGCCATGCTGCACAAATGTAAGATCAGGACATGTGCCTTGGGTTCCATCTGGGAGACGCCCAAGAGTTCAGGCTATCACTGTCAGTTACTCAGGCCGCTCCACCATTAATGTAATGATCCTTGCACAGGTTCACTTACAGAAACCTTGTTATTACTTGTACTTCCTCTAGATAGAAGGATCATCTTCTTGGCACTCCACCAGAGCAGTTGCCAACCCCAGAGAGGCCAATACAAAGATCTCACTAAAGAATCAAAACATTAGTAGCAACAGCTTATGACCTATACTCATGCTGGATTGTTAGTAGGCATTTTTTATGGTTGGATATATGATGGTATCAAATTTTCTGTGAACCTCTGGTTGGATATATGATGGTATCAAATTGTCTGTGAACCTCTGACTTTCATTCTTGATTAATGAAAACATTTTTGGAAAATGCTTTCCCTTTGGTTCATCTTGCACCAGTCAAGAATTTAACCACTAGTGGCATAATGCAAATGCTCCCAGATGTCCTTCTTAATCATGGCCCCAGTACGTAAAAACCAACAAAATATAACCAGAGTCCTATTCCATTATTCCTAGCTGAATTATTCAGGCAACCAGCCTGCCTCGAACGCTCTAATTTGTGTTAAGTAAACGCTTCGGACCCCCAGGACACTCAGTCATTAGCATCAAGGGACACTAATAGGCAGGGGCTGAAAGAGGAGGTAGATTACCTCACAGCGGACTACCAACTCAATCCCAAGATCCAACTATAAGCTTTATAAAAGTAGCAACTTTAATATATGCTGTTGGAGCTGGAATTACTGCCCGCCCTTGTGGAGGGCAGGGACACTGAGGAATGGGTTCTCAGAGCCTAAGCTGGATATCAGGAAAAGGACTATGGGGGACCTCATGGGGCACTGACCTAGGACCTGGTCAGACATTCTGAACCCAGGCAAGCCAGGGAGACCTCCCTGGCACTTCAGGACCAGGTACCGGGCACTTTAAAACACAACAGGCCAGAAAAGTGAGCCCGGGGCCATGGGTTTCTACCCCTGAGTCAGCTGGGTCTTTGCCCGATAGCCCATTCAGAGCTTCTGAACCGAACCAATCAGATTACCGTGCTGGCTAAACCACCCCCACCCAGAGCAGGCCAAACTGCATGAGGATATTAGCTGCCCATCTCTGCTCTCCAGAAAGCAGGACTTGATGGAAAGGCCCATCAGCCAAAGCTGGAAGGCAGCCACAGACTCAGGTCCCTGGGATACGAGCCCTCGTAGCACCTGTAGAGAATGACCGGAGGGCAATGGGATACCTTGTACCTTGTCCCTAATAATCCAGAGGGAGGTTACTTTCCTTTCATGTAATCAATAAACACCCAATGAAAGGAGGCCATCGGAGCAACACATCCGACCTCCTGGAGTTCTGGCCAAGCTGGGAGAGTCAAATGAGCCGTCATTGGGAATTCCAGATCTGCTCAGTCATCATGATCACAGTACAGTGCTGGCTTAAACGCCCCAAGCATTCACATCCCTCCCTGCTCTCCTGAAAGCAAGGCTTGAAGGAAAAGGTTACCCCACTTTTCTGTAATCTGTGCATGCTGAGGGACAGAGGGGTCCGTTAGCGAAAATACACTGACCTCTTGGAGTCCTAACTGGGCTCGCAGAGTTATATAAGCCTTCATTGGCACTTTCAGGGCATGACATAGCAACACATTGCACTTGGCCAGATGTCTGGGGTTTGGAGTGAAAGAGTGGTCCCCTTACAGGGTGTCCAAACAGAAGCTCAAATGGGGAAAACCCTACTCCATTCTGTGGCACCTCTCTTTAAGCAAAAAGTAGGCATGGTAGTAAGACATCCCATCTCCTTGTGAGTTTTTCAGGGAAGTCACCAATCATACCTTTTAGGGTCTTGTTAAACCTTTCATCAAGCCCATTTGTCTGTGGATGGTATGGGGTATTGAACCTATAGGTCACTCCACACTCAGTCCACATGTGTTTTAAGTATGCAGACATAAAATGTGTGCCTCTGTCTGTTACTAACTCCTTAGGAAACTGAACCCTGGTGAAGAGACCAAGGAGGGCCTTTGCCATGATCCACTGCCACCACAATAAATCAGTTTCCTGATGCTGTTTGAGGGTCAAGGGGAACGACAATATCAATCCCAACCTTCTCAAAGGGTACCCTAACCACAGAAAGTGGAATTAAGGGGGAATTTACGTGGCTACCTGTCTTGCCACTGGCTTGACAGGTGGCACAGGAGTTACAAAACTCCTTCATCTTCTGAAACATTCCTGTCCAGTAGAAGTGGTTCACCAACCTACACCGCATTTTGATCTGGCAAAGATACCTAGCAAGGGAAATGTCATGGGCAAATGTTAAAAGAAACTCTCTAAATTGCTGAGGCCCTACCAATCTCCTAGTGGCACTAGGTTTGGATCTCTGGCCTCAGTGTATAGGAGCCCCTCCTCTCAATAGGTCATGTGGTAAACATGGACACTTCCCTTTTTTTATGATCAGCAGCTTGCTGCCTCAGGCTTTCAAGAGTGGGACAGGTTATCTGCTGCTGGCCCAGCTCTTCCCTAGATGGTCCCCCTGAGCCCAAACTCTCTGCCCTTGTCAAGAGGTCATTAACCTGTCATGCAATAGTCTAAAAAAAGAGGAAGAGAAAGGCCAAGTACCTCTGGAGTAGGCAGTATGCAATGCGGAGAAATGCACCCTCACAGAAGATTGTTATTACAAGTACTGTTGAAAGCCTTGCAAAATCGAAATTGGGTGAATTCCAAGATGGCCGCCGTCACCCCTAGCGAAGCAGTCATGCAGTCTAGTTGTTGAAAATCAAACAAAGCCAAAGCGCGTGTGTGAATAACGCACGTCACATTTCAACTGAACTCTTGAGGAGACAGATAGTGTCTGTTGAACATGTCTGAATTCTGAGGAAAAAAGAAGAAACTCGCTATTTTTAGGAAGCATTTTTGTTCGCGCTAGTGGTTCGAGGTCTTGGGAGCAGAATCCAGTGAGCAGTGTCCTGATTCTGAGAGCAGAAATCAGTGGTAAAATGATGTAAAGATTTTGAGCGTTGAGTTTTAATGCGTCGTGCTGGAAGGCATAAATATAAACAGCGCATAAGAGGACTTTATGAGCAATTGAACTGAATATAAAAAAGACTTCACTGGAACTCAGAAATTCCAGTAAGCTATAAAACGAGAGCGATTAGTGTCTCTAAGTGAAGAACAGAATCCTAATATTAGATATCATTCAAAGCGAACTTTTAGTTTGAAAATTCCATATCCTTGGAACACCATTTGAAAATAAAGACTTTACTGACCAGAACTGCAGGTCAACAATAAATATAATATATATATATATATATATATATATATATATATATATATATATATATATATTTATATATATTTATATATCAAAACCAAACCCTTGCAGGCATAGAGTGACGCATAAATTATGCAAAAAAGAAGGAGAGAACTCCGGGTAGTTCCCAAGTTTAGGTGGATGGCAGCTCGTGTACAGAGCACCCTCAACACCAGCGACACTCTAAAGTTGCTCACCTCAAATGTCAGCTTTTCTATCAAAGTTTTTAAGCATAGGATTAGCACAATGCTATCCACGCCGAGATAAAAATGGACAAAGTCTTTTGCCATTTGTACAGCAAAGTCTTTAAGCATAGGATTAGCACAGTGCTATCCACGCCGAGCTGTAAAATGACAAAAGCCATTTATCACTCCAGGCACAGTATTATAGCTTTGGATTGGTAAAATACCATCCAAGCCAACCTGAAATGAATAAAAGCAACCCCTGACACGTGTTTCGCTGTCATTACAGCTCTTCAGAGAGGTTTAGCTTTGTCCAGACACAAGGGAGCACCCAGTATAAGTCAAAACAAAACCCTTGCAGGCATAGAGTGACGCATAAATTATGCAAAAAAGAAGGAGAGAACTCTGGGTAGTTCCCAAGTTTAGGTGGATGGCAGCTCGTGTACAGAGCACCCTCAACACCAGCGACACTCTAAAGTTGCTCACCTCAAATGTCAGCTTTTCTATCAAAGTTTTTAAGCATAGGATTAGCACAATGCTCTCCACGCCGAGATAGAAATGGACAAAGTCTTTTGCCATTTGTACAGCAAAGTCTTTAAGCATAGGATTAGCACAGTGCTATCCACGCCGAGCTGTAAATTGACAAAAGCCATTTATCACTCTAGGCACAGTATTATAGCTTTGGATTGGTAAAATACCATCCAAGCCAACCTGAAATGAATAAAAGCAACCCCTGACACGTGTTTCGCTGTCATTACAGCTCTTCAGAGAGCTTTAGCTTTGTCCAGACACAAGGGAGCAACTTTAAAGTGTCGCTGGTGTTGAGGGTGCTCTGTACACGAGCTGCCATCCACCTAAACTTGGGAACTACCCAGAGTTCTCTCCTTCTTTTTTGCATAATTTATGCGTCACTCTATGCCTGCAAGGGTTTTGTTTTGACTTATACTGGGTGCTCCCTTGTGTCTGGACAAAGCTAAACCTCTCTGAAGAGCTGTAATGACAGCGAAACACGTGTCAGGGGTTGCTTTTATTCATTTCAGGTTGGCTTGGATGGTATTTTACCAATCCAAAGCTATAATACTGTGCCTGGAGTGATAAATGGCTTTTGTCATTTTACAGCTCGGCGTGGATAGCACTGTGCTAATCCTATGCTTAAAGACTTTGCTGTACAAATGGCAAAAGACTTTGTCCATTTCTATCTCGGCGTGGATAGCATTGTCCTAATCCTATGCTTAAAAACTTTGATAGAAAAGCTGACATTTGAGGTTTATTTATTTATTTATTTATTTTATTTATTTATTTATTTATAGCATTTGTAGAGCGCTACTGTAACCCTACGGGCATCCTGGCGCTGTGTACATATTGCTGAAAATACTGTGCAACAGAGGAGGGGGGGAGTATAAAGTTCTGGTGAAATTAGACTTTGGGGAAAAGCCATGTTTTCACCTTTTTACGGAAAGCCATCAGTTCGTCTGTTTTCCTGATGTCGATAGGCAATTTGTTCCACAGATGGGCTGCGGCTAAGCTGAAAGCTCTGCCACCATAAGTGGCTTTCCTGATTCTGGGTATGCTTATCAGATTGGAAGATGAGGAACGGAGGGACCGTGTGGGTATATACCATTTGAATTTCTTTTGAAGTGGTCGGGGGCCCATTCCGTGTACTGCCCTAAAGACAATGCAGAGGGATTTAAAGCAGATCCTTTGATGTACAGGTAGCCAGTGAAGATCGGCTAGAGCGAGGGTGGTAGAGGATCTTCGCTCTCGGGAGAGTGCCAGCTTCGCTGCTGCCGCCTGGATGCTTTGCAATCTGGAGATCAAATAGGCCGGGGATTCCAGAAGCAGAGCATTACAGTAGTCCAGGCGGCTGAGAATGGTGCTCCTAACTATGGTGGTTCTGACCTGCGCTGGTAAGAGGGGTAGCAGCTTTCGCAGTCCTCTCATCAAGGCGAAGCAGCTACTCATCTGCTTGTTGACATTGGTCTCTAAGCTCAGACGGTCGTTAAAGCTGACTCCGAGATTCTTCACTGATTTCACTGGGGCTAATGACTCCCCCAAGTCCATGGGCCAAAAATCGGTGGGTAGACTTCTGGTAATTCTGCCAACTGCGCAGTGCATTATTTCTGTTTTATCACTATTAAATTGTAGTGAGTTCTGGTTTAGCCAGATTGTCATTTCTGCCATACAGGTATGGAAAGCCGTGAGTGGGTTGGCCTGGGCACCATCAAGGGAAATCATCAGCTGCGTGTCATCCGCATAGTTGATCACGCTGATACCGTGGGCCTTGATAATGCCCAACAGGGGTTGCATATATATATTAAAAAGTATCGGGCTGATTGCGGACCCTTGTGGGACGCCATGTGGGACTTTGATAAATTCCGACTGATATGGGGGGATGGCTACTGCCTGCCATCTGTCTTTTAAATAGGAGTGAAACCAATCAAGCGCCACTCCGCCGATTCCAATGTTTTTTAGTCTTGTCAGCAGGATGTCGTGGCTCACCGTATCGAAAGCGGCGGACAGGTCCAGCAGAATCAGGATTGCTGATTCCCCCCTGTCCGCCCTCATTCGCAGGTCATCCAGAACTGTCAGCAGAGCTGACTCGGTTCCGTGAGCTGGTCTGAAACCGAATTGCTCCTCTTCCAGGATGTTGTTGGTTTCTAGGAAGAGTGTAAGGGATCTGCTGACCCACCGCTCTATGATCTTTATAGGGTAAGGCAGGAGCGATATAGGACGGTAGTTTTTTTTGCAGTTCGGGTCTAGGTTAGGTTTCTTTAATAGGGGGTTAACGACCGCCAATTTCCATTCTTTTGGCACTGTGCCAGAAATGAGGGATTGATTGCAAAGCTGTTGCAATACTGGGAAAAGGTCATCCCTGAACTCCTTTACTATTTTGCGGGGCAAAGGGTCCAGAGGGGACCCTGAAGTTGTATTAAGAGCAGTTTTAGTGAAGTCTTGTTCTGTAAGGACTTTAAAATGTTCTAAGGTAGCCTTTGGGTTGGGTCGTCCTGCGTTGTCTTCGCTCTTTTCCCTATTCTTGGGGTTACTGATATCCTGCTCAGAGGAGATAGAAGCACCCTTCATTCCCTCAATGATTTTAGTGATTTTTTCCTGAAAGAAGGAAGCTAAATCATCGCATAATTCTTGTGAGGGCTTAATTTGACTGTTCGCACAATCCGGATTGGATAACTCTCTGATTATCCTGAAAGTGTCACGGGACTTATTAGAGCTGTGGAGTAGTAAGTCGGCGAAATAGTTTGCTTTGGCTGCGATGATATCTTTTTTGTATCTTACAATGGTTTGTCTCCATATCAGTTTCTCCGGCTCCGAGTAATTTTTTCTCCACATCCTTTCGGCATTTTTACAGGCTCTTTTCAGTGCCTTCAGATTATCCGTGTACCAGGGCGCGGAGGGTCTTCCTCTTTTCCTGATTACTTTTAGGGGTACAGTATCGTCGAGCTTTTTGGTTACTTCTTTACACAGCGTGAGATAGTTAGTGGTGATGTCGTTCTCTGGGTTGAATGAATTCCCAATGTGATGGAGATTGAACTTTCCTTTCTCTTTCCTTTTTAGCAGGCCTTTCCAATCGCGTCCGATAAAGGATCTGCTCTGTGTATTAGTAGGTCCTGTATTAGTCAAGGTGTGAATGTTGAAAAGTAGGAGGTGATGGTCTGACCAATCCACTGGGAGCGTAGTTCTAATTGTAATAAGATCCTCTGCCGCAAATATTAAATCCAGTGTATTTCCCTGTTTATGTGTGGGGGTAGTTATCCACTGTTTCAGCCCTAAGTTTTCCCAAGAGTGGGTGATATTGTGGAAGGCCGTGTGTAGTTGATCATTATCCCAAAGATTGAAATCTCCTAGTACCAGTAGTTTGCTGTGTGAGATTGATATGTTGTTGATGACGGCAATCAATTCCTGCTGTTGTTTTGCGTTGATATGTCCCGGGGTCCTGTTGCAGATTAGGCTCGTGAGGCAGTGGCCTGAGTCATGTCTGATCGATATCCCAAGTATTTCAGTACATGAAACCGTGTCGACATCTAAGGTAGCAATATTTAGCTCCTCTTTGAAGATGATCCCTATTCCTCCTCCTCGTCCTATGGTCCTAGGTTTATGAATGATCTTGTATCCTGGCGGGCAGGCCGGCCCTAGCTCTAATTCCATTCCCGCAGCCGTCCATGTCTCAGTCAGAAATAAAATGTCCAGATAGTTGGACTCGACCAAAAGCTGTATTTCAGTGGCGTGTTTCGGCAGAGACCTGACGTTTAAAAGTCCACTGACTAGTTCTCCCTTAATGGTCTGTTTGGGGACGGCGTGTGTTGGCAGAAAGTGCCTATATCCTGTGTTCTGCTCGGGGTTCGAATGTAAAACTAGTGGGAGGGGATTGATATGAGGAAGGCGCCCTAGGCAGTTGGGACATAGACTATTGGCCTCGGACTCAAAGTGGGGACTTAGACGAGGGCAGTTAGCTCTGCCTGCCAAAGGGTTTAGTAGCATGAGTGTTTCTCTACTGTATCTGTTTGCCTTGTGGAGCGGGAGAGCTCGGGCAGAGGGGGATGCCCTAGGCCCGGTCTCGGCGCGGACGAGCGCAGACGAGCTTGCCTTAAGCGCGCCTTCGGCGCGCAATCGTCGCGCCCGCTGCGCTCGTCCGCTGCGCTTCCTGTAAGGACACATCTTACATAGGGAGGTGAGCAACTTTAGAGTGTCGCTGGTGTTGAGGGTGCTCTGTACACGAGCTGCCATCCACCTAAACTTGGGAACTACCCAGAGTTCTCTCCTTCTTTTTTGCATAATTTATGCGTCACTCTATGCCTGCAAGGGTTTTGTTTTGACTTATACTGGGTGCTCCCTTGTGTCTGGACAAAGCTAAACCTCTCTGAAGAGCTGTAATGACAGCGAAACATGTGTCAGGGGTTGCTTTTATTCATTTCAGGTTGGCTTGGATGGTATTTTACCAATCCAAAGCTATAATACTGTGCCTGGAGTGATAAATGGCTTTTGTCATTTTACAGCTCGGCATGGATAGCACTGTGCTAATCCTATGCTTAAAGACTTTGCTGTACAAATGGCAAAAGACTTTGTCCATTTCTATCTCGGCGTGGATAGCATTGTGCTAATCCTATGCTGAAAAACTTTGATAGAAAAGCTGACATTTGAGGTGAGCAACTTTAGAGTGTCGCTGGTGTTGAGGGTGCTCTGTACAGGAGCTGCCATCCACCTAAACTTGGGAACTACCCAGAGTTCTCTCCTTCTTTTTTGCATATATTTATATATATACATATATATTCACTGAAAAAACCATAGGTTTCAGGGGCGTTATACTTAGTTGGACATTTCACGCGTACAAAACCATAGAAATTCCCCAGCTATAGTTAGCCACAAATGCTCCGATGAATGAGCCCCAGACTCTGCAGGGCGGGTCAGTGAAGCGGGACCGGAGCTCCCCGTTGAAAACATCCAAACGACACCTCACTCATTCATAGCAGTGAGGTACACCGACGCCTGCTGGAGGTTGTAGAAAAATGTTTTATTCATTGTGGAAAGCTGCACAGGTAAAGAAATAAAAGGACACACCTGTGGGCAAGTGCACTCTGGGAAATTACTCAACTGCAGTGTGAAAGCACGAGAACAGTTAAAAGACACAGAACATCTGCCTGTGATCAAGCGTCTTGTGAGGAGAAACTCGTTGGGTTTTATTTTTACCTGTGCAGCTTTCCACAATGAATAAAACATTTTTCTACAACCTCCAGCAGGCGTCGGTGTACCTCACTGCTATGAATGAGTGAGGTGTCGTTTGGATATATATATATATATATATGAGATAAAGTCGTCCAACAGGCACACTGGTACACCGGAAAAAAGGACGAAGCGAACCCGTTGACTGGTGCTCAATATTTTATTTTTCAATGCCCGACACCATCACCACCATGACGCGTTTCAGCCCACGTGGGGCCTTGATCACATGACACGTAGAGGAAATACAATTGAATTTAAAGTGCACAGTGCATGACGTCTTTCCTGAGATGCAATAGACATAGAAAGAGTGTTTAAATCTGGTTCAATGTTGAAACAGAGACAAGTTAGGAATACCATTACTATATGTAAAATACATCAAATAGAATGGATGGACACCTTAAAATTTATCAAGTGCAGCATCGTTACTACTTGACAAATATTGCATGGGTTAACAATCAATTAATTCATTAATTAACACAAAGTCAGATAATACTTATAAATACACTTAAATAATTTAAATAATTTATATAAATATATAAATACATTGTAATACATATATAAATATATAAATAATTAAATAGATAAATACTAAGAGTAAAAAAGTCATTTGTCTAAGTTATAATAAAGTGTTAAAGTATACCCATTGTCTGCAAGGTGCCTGGTAAATGACCAAACCTAATCTTTACAGGGGGAGAAGGGGACAATTAAGCCCAAGTGGGCCCTCTCCTATTTTAACCCTGGAATGAATCAAAAAGTTCTATGTGCAAATATACGCAGAAAGATTTAAGAAAGAGATAAAAATAGTGCAAACCCAATGTGAATGGAATTGTGAATTAAAATGTCATTATGTATAAAAAAGAATTTATTTTTTAAGAGAGGTAGATGCAGTAAGTACGGAAGACTATGACATTGCCTAGTGTAGATAGGTATAAAAATCCTCACTAGCGTTGAGTCCATTTGGGGTTTTACAGTCCAAACGAACAATGTGCCTAGTTTCAAGTTTACGTAAAATTGACTCACGATCCCCACCCCTTCTTTGTGGTGGGACTGAGTCAATGACAAAATATTTGAGGCCTACGGGTTTTTTTTCATGTAATGCCTCAAAATGTCTCGCCACGGGATATGCGATATCCCCATTGGAAATGGCACGTATGTGCTGAAGTATTCTCTTGTGGACCTGAAGTTTAGTACTTCCCACGTACCGTAGGCCACAAGGACACTCCAGCACATACACCGCGTATTCAGTTTTGCAGTTTAATTTGTTGCGAATACGGGTAGGTGTGTTGCTGAGGGGTGTCATATACTCAGTTTTGTTCACACCATACCTGCAAGCTTTACAAACTGAACATTTGAGGAGCCCTTTGCTGCTACCAAGCCAAGAGGTGTTAACTCTAACCTCAGGACTACTTGAGACTAGGAAATTACTCATAGATTTAGCCTTCCTGTATGTAATACAAGGGGAGTGAGTCATAAGTTGGCCTATCACAGGATCATTGGCGATTAGGGCCCAGTTTTTTTGGACAATTTTACGTATACTCTGATGCTGAGTATTGTATGTGAGGATCAGGCGGGTTGCCTGCAAATCATTAGACTCATTGTTCTTAATGTCTTTTATATACGGTGTAACCAAAAGACTGCTGGACTTATTTGCTTTACAGATTGCTTTATCAAGCAAATCGGGGAGGTACCCTCTTTTCAAAAATCTTTCTTTACAATTTTTCTGAGCCTCAAAACAATCCTGATCAATGCTACAAATTCTTCTGATATGGAGCATTTCGCCGTATGGGATGCTTTTGATCAGGTGTGCAGGATGGTGACTCGAGGCATGTAGCAAGGCATTACCAGCTGTGGGTTTACGATACATCCTAGTTTGTAATGTGTTCTGTTGGATGTATATTTCCACATCAAGAAAGTAGATAGTACTACTGCTAATCTGACTTGTGAAATGTAGATTGAAGTCATTTTCATTAAGGTCAGAAATAAATTGTACAGCATCAGTCATGGTTCCATCCCAAATGATTAAAAGGTCATCAATATACCTGAACCAATTTACCACATTATTGGACATGACATCAGGAAATGTAGGTAAGAGGACCTGTTCCTCCCAGTAGCCCATATGAAGGCAGGCATAGCTTGGCGAGAAACAGGCCCCCATAGCCACGCCCCTCACCTGATGGAACACTTGACTAGAGAACAAAAAGAAATTGTTTTCCAAACATGATTCGATCATAGATAATAGCATTTTGTTATGATCACAAAAGTTCATCGATCGCGTGTTCAGGTAATATTCAATTGCTCTCAGACCATCTCTGTGGTAAATGCTGGTGTATAGGGATGATACATCCAAAGATATTAACAAATATCCATTTTGCCAATGTACTCCCTGCAGTTTTTGCAACAGGTCACCAGTGTCAAGGATGAACGACGGGAGTTTTTTGACATGTTCCTGCAGAAAGAAGTCAACATATTTACTCATGTTCTCCATGATGCTGCCACACGCAGAGATAATGGGACGCCCAGGTGGTTTCACACTGTCTTTGTGAATCTTAGGGATAAAATAGATTGCAGGCATCACCGGGTGTTCAGTTTTCAAAAATTTGTATTCATCCATTGTGATGAGTCCCATACTCCTCCATGCCATCAACTTGGTATAGTGCGTACTCCATGAAAGTTTAACCTCTGCCATGGTGGTTCTTTTATAGCACTCTCTATCATTAAGTTGTCCGAGGGCCTCCTCCATGTACATCTTCCTCGGCCACAGCACCACATTACCACCTTTGTCCGATTGGCGGATGACCAAATTTACGTTCATTTGTAATTTTTTAACCAATTGGTAATATGCATGGTCGCGGTACAGGTATCTTTTGTTGGCATTAACCACATTGATATGTAATTGTCTTAAATCATATGCGATCTTATCATGGAACATGTCAATATTGTCTTTAATCATCAAAGGGCAGAAAGTAGACTTGGGTTTAAACGGGGTAGGAATAATCCTGGTAGTTTGGCCCAAAGCAAGGATAGATGTTGACTGTGTATCCTCAGACTGCAACTGGAGCAACGCATTAAGCATATCATCGTCTCCTGCTGTTAAAGATGGAGAACTGAGATTAGGAAGCAATGGCTGTGGGACACGATCGGGTTTCTGCAGACAATGAAACTTGCGCAATTTTAATTTTCGAATATATTTGTAAAAATCTACCCTGGTCCCTGCATAGTCAAAGTTACTCCTAGCACTGTAGGATAGACCCAAAGCCAAGGTATTCATCTCTTTTTCAGACAGTACAAGTTTTGTGAGATTGACGACTGATTGCGAATCATATCCAACATTCAAGCCACTTACTTGTTCTTCCATTGTTTTCGCGCTTTTCTGTATGGTTGCTTGGTGCTTGCGTTTTCGCTCTTTGTTGCATCGCCGCCTCTCGCTCCGTTTGTTGCTTGCCCTTTGTTTGAATTGGCATTTTGTGCACCAGACCGTAGGGTTTGCCGGCGGTCCTGTCGCATACAATCCAACTCTTGCGCAAGAGTAAATTTTCGAAACCCCAAACGCTGTTCTCTATGTAGCTCGTTGTCTGATTCGCTGTCTATGTTTGAACTCAGCTCAGATACTGATGAACAATCTGGGGGATCACTGGCAGTTTTTTGTGCAGTGTCAGGTACAATCGCTGTTGCATTGCTTTTTACCCTGGCAATGTCATATTTCTTCGCAAATGTAAAAATCTGCCCATTTTCATAATCCAAGCGGTCTCTTTGGAATTTATATGTCTTTCTTTTTTTGATGATTTCTTCCTCCCTTTTGAGCCGCACTACCATTTTCTCACGATACTTGCTAGTGAGAGGAGTTTCGGGTAGTTTCTCAATTTCTCGGTTCAGCGCCTCTATTTGGTTTTGCAGTTTCTCGCGGTCACTCTCGGCGTACTTGACCAAAATTTCCACCAGACGCCGAGAGGACTCTAAATTACATTCGGCCCATTCAAGGAGCATACGAGGATCCAGATTTTCATATGAAGGCGCCACCATTATACGTAATCCCCGCGGGATCCTTCCCACCTCCAAGTATCTTGTTAATGAGCGATGCTCCCACCACTTTGCTTGTTCCGACTTACTTGCTCTCTCTAGGGTTTTAAATAGTTCTCTCAGGTTAGGTTGTGAATCCGTCGTACCAACGGAAGTCCGATTAAGTACACTTTCCCCAGCCGGGGAATCCACAAACATATCGGAGGCTGCCGCCTCCCGACTCCTCAACGTGTCAGCAGACATGGTGTCAAACAATGGGCTTGCAGAAATAAAGACTGTGGCTCAGACCGCAGTGAATACCACAGGTGCAAACCAGGCACACTCCTTCACGGGGCTCTCCGTGGGGCTCCTGCCGCAAGAGGAAGGTAACGGCTAGCAGCACAGGCCTTCCGGTCAACTGACCATCAAACCCGCTTCGCCAAACCACTCCCCTGCAGTCCGTCGCACTTCCGCTGTCCCGGGGCAATCACGGCTGTTCCTTACTTGGAAAAGAGACGGACTCCAAACACCGGTTCAAAGTCACTGCTTCATGCCGTACAGCCCGAAAGATGGAGGGGTTTCGCTGGTTTCCGAGGAAGCAATCTCAGAAAATATTTGAGATAAAGTCGTCCAACAGGCACACTGGTACACCGGAAAAAAGGACGAAGCGAACCCGTTGACTGGTGCTCAATATTTTATTTTTCAATGCCCGACACCATCACCACCATGACGCGTTTCAGCCCACGTGGGGCCTTGATCACATGACACGTAGAGGAAATACAATTGAATTTAAAGTGCACAGTGCATGACGTCTTTCCTGAGATGCAATAGACATAGAAAGAGTGTTTAAATCTGGTTCAATGTTGAAACAGAGACAAGTTAGGAATACCATTACTATATGTAAAATACATGAAATAGAATGGATGGACACCTTAAAATTTATCAAGTGCAGCATCGTTACTACTTGACAAATATTGCATGGGTTAACAATCAATTAATTCATTAATTAACACAAAGTCAGATAATACTTATAAATACACTTAAATAATTTAAATAATTTATATAAATATATAAATACATTGTAATACATATATAAATATATAAATAATTAAATAGATAAATACTAAGAGTAAAAAAGTCATTTGTCTAAGTTATAATAAAGTGTTAAAGTAGACCCATTGTCTGCAAGGTGCCTGGTAAATGACCAAACCTAATCTTTACAGGGGGAGAAGGGGACAATTAAGCCCAAGTGGGCCCTCTCCTATTTTAACCCTGGAATGAATCAAAAAGTTCTATGTGCAAATATACGCAGAAAGATTTAAGAAAGAGATAAAAATAGTGCAAACCCAATGTGAATGGAATTGTGAATTAAAATGTCATTATGTATAAAAAAGAATTTATTTTTTAAGAGAGGTAGATGCAGTAAGTACGGAAGACTATGACATTGCCTAGTGTAGATAGGTATAAAAATCCACACTAGCGTTGAGTCCATTTGAGGTTTTACAGTCCAAAAGAACAATGTGCCTAGTTTCAAGTTTACGTAAAATTGATCACGATCCCCACCCCTTCTTTGTGGTGGGACTGAGTCAATGACAAAATATTTGAGGCCTACGGGGTTTTTTTCATGTAATGCCTCAAAATGTCTCGCCACGGGATATGCGATATCCCCATTGGAAATGGCACGTATGTGCTGAAGTATTCTCTTGTGGACCTGAAGTTTAGTACTTCCCACGTACCGTAGGCCACAAGGACACTCCAGCACATACACCGCGTATTCAGTTTTGCAGTTTAATTTGTTGCGAATACGGGTAGGTGTGTTGCTGAGGGGTGTCATATACTCAGTTTTGTTCACACCATACCTGCAAGCTTTACAAACTGAACATTTGAGGAACCCTTTGCTGCTACCAAGCCAAGAGGTGTTAACTCTAACCTCAGGACTACTTGAGACTAGGAAATTACTCATAGATTTAGCCTTCCTGTATGTAATACAAGGGGGGTGAGTCATGAGTTGGCCTATCACAGGATCATTGGCGATTAGGGCCCAGTTTTTTTGGACAATTTTACGTATACTCTGATGCTGAGTATTGTATGTGAGGATCAGGCGGGTTGCCTGCAAATCATTAGACTCATTGTTCTTAATGTCTTTTATATATGGTGTAACCAAAAGACTGCTGGACTTATTTGCTTTACAGATTGCTTTATCAAGCAAATCGGGGAGGTACCCTCTTTTCAAAAATCTTTCTTTACAATTTTTCTGAGCCTCAAAACAATCCTGATCAATGCTACAAATTCTTCTGATACGGAGCATTTCGCCGTATGGGATGCTTTTGATCAGGTGTGCAGGATGGTGACTCGAGGCATGTAGCAAGGCATTACCAGCTATATAATATATATTCACAAACAAAATGCCCTCAAGCATTGAAGGGGCACTCGACAGCGCTCTCAACCAACCGGTCTTTTTGCCTCGTTGTAGCACACCTCTCTCTTGCCATTTTTTTCGCTCTCATGCCGACACGTTTCGAGGCTGACACGCCTCTTCTTCATGGGCTGCAAAAACAAACAGGCATTGACGGTTTACTCCTGATCATTTCCAGCATGCTTTTATTGACAGCTTCCCCCATTGGGTTTTGCTTAGTTCAATGTTTTTAGTGCATGATGGGTTTCGTAGTCCCTCGAAGTGAATACAAATAAATACCTTGGTAGGTTCGATGTCAGGTTCGTATTTATAAAAGCATATTTACATCCTTAGTAGGATAGGCAAAGTCAAGGTGGGCTCTATTTACAAACAGGAACACTGTGCCAGCATGCGCAAGTTTACAGCAAGGCAGTCCTGTCATGGGGAGGAGCACCATACACATAAAGGCATGAGAGGCAGCTGCAGGAAACGATTTCCAGCTGGATGCAGCACAGAGTTTCAGAGTTAAAAAGAGACCTGCCTGAAGTGCCACAAGTCCTACCAAGGTAAATAAGTGTGCTTTTAAAACGGACAAAAGGAACCGAACCCACTTAGGGAATAGTGAGGGACTCCATGTGCCAACATGCCGCTCTACTGAAGGCGGGCCAACTGATGGTTGTAATTAATGAAAAAATGCTGATTCCATGAAAATGAAAGAAGGACTGGCCATTCTTTTTGTTTTAATAAGCAAGCCCCTGACGAAGAGGAGCACTTCCTTGAAACGCGTTGGGCAAAGAGTGAATGCAGCATGATCTGAAGACAAGTCTATTTGAAAACCGGCAGGTGGGAATTCTGTTGAGTGCCCTCCCGAAATGCTTTGGG
This sequence comes from Triturus cristatus, assembly GCF_964204655.1. NCBI lineage: Eukaryota > Metazoa > Chordata > Amphibia > Caudata > Salamandridae > Triturus > Triturus cristatus. The sequence goes on along the minus strand of NC_140591.1, from coordinate 1,203,916,386 downwards.
CGTTTGGTGGAACATATATATATATATACGATTCCCTTAGGAATAGAGCAGCCATGGATAGATGCATCAGTTTTGACACTCACGGCACATATGACAGCTCTGACTTGAGCTCTGCAGATGAGGAAACCGAAGTATCCAAATTGGATTTTTCTGGGGAAATGAGGCTGGCACAAATGGAGACGCGACAGCGAGGTCAAGCAAGAGGAACAACTTGGGGAAGGTGGAGGGGATTAAACCCACCCCAACCAGACGCAGTAAAAGAAGGAGCAAGGTCCAAAAGAAACGAAGACAAGAAAAAGCAAAAATAAAAAAGATGTCATCTCGCAAAGATCTGGTAATCAACATCTCCAGTATGATTTTAAATGAAGATCATATTAGTCTTCTTAACAAGGGACTTACCTTCTGTCCTACATCCACCATGGACATACCTAACTTCCGTATCGACCTGTACAAATTCTGTCGCAAAGCTAAATTGAAAAAATATTTTGAAGAAAAATCTGCCACAATAGGTGGAATGTGTTCCAGACCCACGGAGATCTCCCCCCTAAACCAAAATGACTTACCAACCTTAAGGACTCTATCTAATCTAGGGACTAACACTGAAGAAAATGGCTTTGACTCCATTACAAGATGAGATGATGACATCGCAGTATGCCAGAGAGAGGGCATCAACACACATGTAGGTGGAGATAGTGGACTGAAATCCCAATCGAAGTTTTGCCCACAGTTACCCCCAGGGAATAAAGTTGACTTGTTCCATGAGATTGTGGTAGAAGAGATCAATAAACTACCCATAAAAAAGAAAAATAACAAACAATCATGGAACCTTACACTTAAAGAGCAGAAGGCATTAAAGGACCTAAGGGATAATCCGGAAATTGTCATAAAAGCGGCCGATAAAGGCGGGAATATTGCTTTACAAAATCGAGAACAATATATCTCTGAGGCATACCGGCAACTGAGGAATCAAGAGCATTATCAAATTTTGGAGAAAAACCCAATAGAACAATGGACCGTGGAATACCACTCACGATTGTTAGCCTGGAAAGAAAGGGGATTGATTACTTTCGAGGAATATATGTACCTTAAGGTAGATTATCCAGTGACAGCGACCATATACTTTTTACCTAAAGTACATAAATCACTCACTAATCCCCCCGGAAGACCAATTGTCAGCTCCATGGGCTCTTTATTTGAAAAAACTTCTCATTTTATTGATGTGTTCTTGATGGAATATGTGATCTCCTTACCTTCATACCTAAAGGATACAACTGCCTTCCTTAACAAACTGCGAAACACCAATTGGAGCAGCAATTTAACCATGGTCACGATAGACGTGACCTCGCTTTATACATCAATTCTCCATAAAGATGGCCTAGCAGCAGTAAGGAGGTTCCTGAAGACAAGATCTCTAAGCTTTTTAGAACACTCCGAGATGATCATTGATATGTTGGATCAATGCCTAACGCATAATGTTTTCCTCTTTAATAGAGAGATATTTCTCCAAAAACAAGGCACAGCAATGGGGACGTCATTTGTTCCAACATACGCAAATCTTTTTATGGCAGTATGGGAGGAAGGGATTCTACAGAGTAGGTACAAGTCAAATATCAAATCATGGATGAGGTATATCGATGACTTATTCATAATCTGGGAAGGAGACCAGGCAAGCCTTGAAGAATTTATTCGAAGCCTGGACCAGAACGAATACAATTTATCTTTTACATCCAATTGTAGTAGAACACAAGTTGCTTATCTTGATGTAGAGGTATTCGCACAAAAAGACCAACTCTGTACTAGAATCCATAGAATCCATAGGAAACCAACTGCCACAAACAGTATACTCCATGCAAACAGAGGACATCCACAACATCTGAAATGGATCATTCCATATGGAGAAATGCTCCGCATCAAGAGGAACTGTTCAGAAACCACACACATTGAACAAAATCTGAATGAAACAGGCATGAGATTTCTGGTAGGAGGCTATCCACTGGACGTCATTGAAACATCTAATGCGAAAGTAATGCGAAAGACAAGATTAGAATTATTGGAAGATCATGAGCAACTGGAAAGTGATGACACAACTCGCATCATTTTAGACTTTAATGTGGAACACAAGTGCCTTAGAAATATCATCAAAAAACACTGGGGCATCTTGATGTTGGATGAATCATTAAAACACAAGTTACCATCAACTCCAAGAATTACATACAGGAAGACAGCCTCATTGGGTGACCTCTTAACACATAGCCATCTGGAAACAATAAAAAAAGATAAAGGAACATGGCTCTCAATCCCTGGCTTCTGGAAATGTTCCAAATGCAAGGCCTGTGATCATGGATACAATACACTAACTTATCCATTGCAGAATGGAATGAGAGAAAGAATCAATGAACATATCACGTGTGAATCCACACACGTGGTATATGTTTTGGAATGTCCATGCAAAAAAGTATACGTTGGAAGCACCATCAATAGATTGAAACTGCGTATATTACAGCATCTAAGAGCAATCAAAAACAAAGACTTATCTTACCCAATGGCAAAACATTTCGCAGAGAAACATTCAGGTAACATCAATGAACTGAAATATTTTGGAGCAAAAATGGTCAAATTGAACGAAAGAGGAGGGGACAAAACCCTGGACCTCAGAAGAGCTGAAAAATTGGGTACAGAACAACCATTTGGACATAATCTGGATGCTGAATTGCACGTTCATTTATAAAAATCTATCATAACAAGTAAGATCTATGTATAGTGCAAATTGATTATGATGAACTAATCGACGCAGAACAAACAGTTTGATGAGGAGTTTTTAAGAAATTCTTGGACAATCTATTAGATAGAGGTTAAAGATCTATTGGCAGAGGGATAATTTCACTAGACTAACATCGAGGGTAAGGGACAAGAGTGAAAAGAACTCTAAAAATAAATATGTGATAAGACAGAAGATTTAAAAAGACATAAAGGATTAAGATTGATTGATGCACAGTTTGGGAGGTTTAAAATTATGTATTGAACAGGAACATTTTTTACCGTCATTGAAATTCTTTAATGGAATATGGATTGTTAATATATGAACCCTAATTTAAAAAGCTCTAGACATTATGTAGAGAGACATTTTTAGGATAGCGACTTTGCACAACATATTTGCAATGTGCCTTCTTGACATTTTCTGTTGATTTTAAATGAAAAAAATCTTTTGAAAAAGGATCTTTGGAACGTTAAATTTGCACAAATGCATCTTTGCACTAGGCACTGTCACTTTAATTCCTATATGTTTGAATGTACTTTACATCACTCTACTATCTAAATCAGATCTACAATCTAGGAATTCCTAGTGTAGTCTATAGAGGAATTTTGGATTGTATAGGGTTTAGTTGATCCTAGCTTGAATTTTTGGTTGCCTAACAACGGTCAGAACTAAAATTATCTAAACCATACATAAATGTATTGAATTGAAATAATCCTGTCCATCTGCACAAGACGCTGTCTCTCTAATTCCTTTTTTAACCTTTTTTTATCCTGTCTCTCATCTCCTTGCCTTAAAATTGCCCTCCCCCTTTTTTACCAACTTAGATCTTGTTATCCTCCTCATTACTTTTTCTTACCATCAGCCAAAACAGAGTATTCAACATGGTTATCCTGGAATAGGCCACCTACTGCATTTTTTATGTGTCCTTATTATCTTTTTTATCTTTTTTATCTTTATTACACTTGTTCTTACACTGTATCGATGATTTGATTTGGGTACTTTACCAACAAATGAATAATGTGAACAATTCAGGAAATCTACGACAGTGTGATGATACATGTGTATTTATAATTGATAACAAATGTATAAAAATGCAAAACGTGCTAAAGGAACAATGGCGACTGCCATAAGCCAAATGTAACCAGCCGTTTATATGGGTTAGCAGTCTAGTCTATTTTTTTATCAAAAAACACTAACAAGGGACTTATGCACTTAACCACTTTAATTAGACAGTCTAAACGCTGGGACTCTATGGTCCAGTCAAAGGCATCAGCCGAAACGCATCGACCGTCCTTTTCACTTTTGCACTTGGTGTGGAGAAAAAATAAATAATAAATAATACCTTGAAGAAATCACTGTGGACTCTCTGTGCTGTGGATACGTTGGTGGTAACTACGCCTAAATTGCTTTGAAGATATATATATATTATTGGTGTTTTGCTCTAGACGAACTTGGAGTGCTGAGTTCGGGCCACTCCCCGGGAAAATGTGTCAGAGATGCTTCAACCAATTGCAGAGGGGCATTTCTCTTTAAAAGTGAGCTGGAAAACCACTTATGAACTTAGCGGCATCTGAGGAAGTTTGGATAAACGAAACGCGTCATGCCGAAGGTTTTATTAAAGGGCAGCTTACCTGGAAACCCGTGTGTGCTCTGCTTTCTTTAATAAGGGAGCGTGGTTTGGATATATTGGGTGCGGCCACATGCACCTTAAGGAGTACCCGCCCCCCCAGTGTTTCAGCGGTCAGTGTGGCAACCTGTGGACACTCTAAAAACTTTTTAGAAACGCTGAAACCACCGCCTACCTGAAATTCTGCCTGGCTGTCATCTGATGGAACGCAACTTCACTGCAAGATTACTGCTTACTGAAGCGGTGCTAACAGGCAGATATCGGACTCGTAGCGGTGGGGTGAGGGACCAGGAGAGCTGCTCACTGCCCACAAAACAGGATCAAGGCACGCACTGGGGAAAGAGCAGACACCGCCCACTGGGGCTAGTACTTACGTTATTGGTGTTTTGCTCTAGACGAACTTGGAGTGCTGAGTTCGGGCCACTCCCCGGGAAACTGTGTCAGAGATGCTTCAACCAATTGCAGAGGGGCATTCATCTTTAAAAGTGAGCTGGAAAACCACTTATGAACTTAGCGGCATCTGAGGAAGTTTGGATAAATGAAACGCGTCATGCTGAAGGTTTTATTAAAGGGCAGCTTACCTGGAAACCCGTGTGTGCTCTGCTTTCTTTACTAAGGGAGCATGGTTTGGATATATTGGGTGCGGCCACATGCACCTTAAGGAGTACCCGCCCCCCCAGTGTTTCAGCGGTCAGTGTGGCAACCTGTGGACACTCTAAAAACTTTTTAGAAATGCTGAAACCACCACCTACCTGAAATTCTGCCTGGCTGTCATCTGATGGAACGCGACTTCGCTGCAAGATTACTGCTTACTGAAGCGGTGCTAACAGGCAGATATCGGACTCATAGCGGTGGGGTGAGGGACCAGGAGAGCTGCTCACCGCCCACAAAACAGGATCAAGGCACGCACTGGGGCAAGAGCAGACACCGCCCACTGGGGCTAGTACTTACGTTATTGGTGTTTTGCTCTAGACGAACTTGGAGTGCTGAGTTCGGGCCACTCCCCGGGAAACTGTGTCAGAGATGCTTCAACCAATTGCAGAGGGGCATTTCTCTTTAAAAGTGAGCTGGAAAACCACTTATGAACTTAGCGGCATCTGAGGAAGTTTGGATAAATGAAACGCGTCATGCCGAAGGTTTTATTAAAGGGCAGCTTACCTGGAAACCTGTGTGTGCTCTGCTTTCTTTACTAAGGGAGCGTGGTTTGGATATATATATGTATATATATCTATATATATATATATATATATATATATATATATATATATATACCAAACAAGATGCCCCCACCAAGGAGACAATGAAGCTCTCACGGTTCTGTTAAAAATATCTTTATTATCGGCAAACGCGTTTCGGCGATTTCCGCCTTTCTCAATGCCTGTATTTCTGAAATTGCAATGGCCTCACATTTAAACATTACTGTCCTTTTCCATTGGACAGTCAGAATGCCGTGGTGGAAAGCAGACTATGGGATACATTCCTCACTGTCCGTGCCCGTATCCGCCATCTTTAAACTGTCCCATTGAGTTCTGGGTGCATTTTCTGCCGTCTTTGTGCATGTTAAAGTAAATGTTGCTTCTTGGTAGAAACATTAAATGCGGGCAAAAAATAAAGTATTCAGTTGAGTTCCATCACGCAATGTGGGCTCGAACCCTCGCCCTGCCGTAATCCGACCTCCAGCCATATTGCGCTTGCTGGAGTAGGAGCATTGTCCACATTTCCATCACTTGAGTAGTGCCGACCTCGTGTCAACAAGCGCTCAGCTGGAACGGTCAGCGGCGGTTCGGCAGCCAAAAAGTACTTGTCCAACAAATCCCACGAACACTGCAAACTACTTAATGGGCGGGTGCCTCTTCCGTGATCGTGGATGTCACGTAATATTCATACCAAACAAGATGCCCCCACCAAGGAGACAATGGAGCACTCACGGTTCCATTAAAAATATCTTTCTTATCGGCAAACGCGTTTCGGCGATTTCCGCCTTTCTCAATGCCTGTATTTCTGAAATTGCAATGGCCTCACATTTAAACATTACTGTCCTTTTCCATTGGACAGTCAGAATGCCGTGGTGGAAAGCGGACTACGGGATACATTCCTCACTGTCCGTGCCCATATCCGCCATCTTTAAACTGTCCCATTGAGTTCTGGGTGCATTTTCTGCCGTCTTTGTGCATGTTAAAGTAAATGTTGCTTCTTGGTAGAAACATTAAATGCGGGCAAAAAATAAAGTATTCAGTTGAGTTCCATCACGCAATGTGGGCTCGAACCCTCGCCCTGCCGTAATCCGACCTCCAGCCATATTGCGCTTGCTGGAGTAGGAGCATTGTCCACATTTCCATCACTTGAGTAGTGCCGACCTCGTGTCAACAAGCGCTCAGCTGGAACGGTCAGCGGCGGTTCGGCAGCCAAAAAGTACTTGTCCAACAAATCCCACGAACACTGCAAACTACTTAATGGGCGGGTGCCTCTTCCGTGATCGTGGATGTCACGTAATATTCATACCAAACAAGATGCCCCCACCAAGGAGACAATGGAGCACTCACGGTTCCATTAAAAATATCTTTCTTATCGGCAAACGCGTTTCGGCGATTTCCGCCTTTCTCAATGCCTGTATTTCTGAAATTGCAATGGCCTCACATTTAAACATTACTGTCCTTTTCCATTGGACAGTCAGAATGCCGTGGTGGAAAGCGGACTACGGGATACATTCCTCACTGTCCGTGCCCATATCCGCCATCTTTAAACTGTCCCATTGAGTTCTGGGTGCATTTTCTGCCGTCTTTGTGCATGTTAAAGTAAATGTTGCTTCTTGGTAGAAACATTAAATGCGGGCAAAAAATAAAGTATTCAGTTGAGTTCCATCACGCAATGTGGGCTCGAACCCTCGCCCTGCCGTAATCCGACCTCCAGCCATATTGCGTTTGCTAGAGTAGGAGCATTGTCCACATTTCCATCACTTGAGTAGTGCCGACCTCGTGTCAACAAGCGCTCAGCTGGAATGGTCAGCGGCGGTTCGGCAGCCAAAAAGTACTTGTCCAACAAATGCCACGAACACTGCGAACTACTTAATGGGCGGGTGCCTCTTCCGTGATTGTGGATGTCACGTAAGACATGGGGGCATCTTGTTTGGTATGAATATTACATGACATCCACGATCACGGAAGAGGCACCCGCCCATTAAGTAGTTCGCAGTGTTCGTGGCATTTGTTGGACAAGTACTTTTTGGCTGCCGAACCGCAGCTAACCGTTCCAGCTGAGCGCTTGTTGACACGAGGTCGGCACTACTCAAGTGATGGAAATGGGGACAATGCTCCTACTCCAGCAAACGCAATATGGCTGGAGGTCGGATTACGGCAGGGCGAGGGTTCGAGCCCACATTGCGTGATGGAACTCAACTGAATACTTTATTTTTTGCCCGCACTTAATGTTTCTACCAAGAAGCAACATTTACTTTAACATGCACAAAGACGGCAGAAAATGCACCCAGAACTCAATGGGACAGTTTAAAGATGGTGGATACTGGCACGGACAGTGAGGAATGCATCCCATAGTCCGCTTTCCACCACGGCATTCTGACTGTCCAATGGAAAAGGACAGTAATGTTTAAATGTGAGGCCATTGCAATTTCAGAAATACAGGCATTGAGAAAGGCGGAAATCGCTGAAACGCGTTTGCCGATAATAAAGATATTTTTAACGGAACCGTGAGTGCTCCATTGTCTCCTTCGTGGGGGCATCTTGTTTGGTATGAATATTACGTGACATTCACGATCACGGAAGAGGCACCCGCCCATTAAGTATTTCGCAGTGTTCGTGGCATTTGTTGGACATATATATATATATATATATATATATATATATATATATATATATTTTGTCAAAACGGAATCCCACTCGCGCTCTCGGATGGCAATTAGCACAAAGACAACGAACTTCAATCCAAACAAAAGGGAGTTTATTTACTTCATAAACTCGCCGTGACGCGTTTCGCCACTGTCGTGGCTTGTTCACACAGCGATACACCGTAAGAAACACCATTACATACATTTGCCTTTCATAACCAAAGAAAGAGGACTGTAACCTCGCAAAACTCGCTGAGAAACTCCTGAACAAAAACGGTCGCCATTTTAGCAAGTGCAAAAAACAATGTTACAAATACAGAATAAACGTTATATGGCACCGTTGTTAACGTAGCTAGACGCATTTCATAGATTTATAGTCATAAATTCTATGGTTATTCTAGAATACAAAATTGTTTAGTACATAGAAATTTTATGTTACAAAGTTGGTAATGATTCGTTCGTAAATACGAACAAACATCGCTTGATGAGATTTGCCTAGAATTCTAGTCAGGAATGTTCCTATATTATAATTCTAAAGATTCATCATTAGACCTCATTGGCATAGCCCCTTGTGCTACATGAAATTACATAATTTTTGCTCACATGGTTTCTTAGTCAAATTGCAATTCAACCCTTGTTAGTGGGTGTTTTGATGTATTCAGGCTTTCTATGCATGGTGTCGTCTTCCCTTATATCACCCATATATTAAAATTTAGAACCAAATGGTTTTATCTCACACACAGAGAGAACCGTCGGATGATCTGAGGAGAATAAGCAGAGATCTCATACTGGATCAGCCATATCACCCTTTCTTCCTTCCTGTCAAGAAGATACAGATATGATTAAGTCATAGGAAAAATTATACTCTCACATTAAAACAATAAGCTCACTCATTCATTTTGAAGATGTATTGCCATTTCCTCATCGAGATTATGGCCATTCGGAAAAAGGGTACACATCCCTATTATATGTTTCGACTCCCGCTGTCTGAGTCTTAGAACCCTATTGCCCCCTCTGACTTTGGGTGTGACCTGCTCAATAGCATAGTATGTTAGTTTAGTAGGGTCTGAGAAATGGTGGATTGCGAAATGTCGGGCAATGGGATATTGTCTATCATGGTTGGTAATCGCACGCATATGTTCAAGCACTCGTTTTTTTGCCATATGCGTGGTACTACCCACATATCGTAGCTTACAGGGGCACTCCAACACATAGATAACAAAAGTGCTGGTGCATGTCAAGAATTGTGAGATATTCATCATTGTTCCCGTGCTAGTGTAAAAATATGTTTTAACCATTTTACTATTGCCACAGGCCTTACAATGGCCACACGGGTAAAAACCTGGTAGGTCAATGCCTCTGTTCTCACAATTAGATTTAAGATCACTGTGGACTAGTGCATCCCTGAAGCTACGTCCTCTTCTGTACGTGATCATTGGATATGTTGGTAAGGTTTTACCTATGATGGAATCACTTTTTAAAATTTCCCAATGTCGTTGTACAATCTTGCGGACTTGGGTAGAATGTCCATTAAATGTCATAATCAGCCTAGCTGTTCCCTCCTCTTCCTTTTCTGTTGGAATTTCTGGAGGTGCTAAGGTACTGGATCTTTCAACAGATTCTACTCTTTCTGTTGCTTTTTTCAAAACCCATGATGGATACCCTCTTGCTTTGAATCTTTCGATCATTATTTTTTCTTCATTTTGGTAGTCTGATGTTAAGCTGCAGTTCCTTTTGGCTCTGAGTAGTTCCCCATACGGGATACTCCACTTCAAGCTGTCAGGATGACTACTCAAAGCATGGAGCAGGGTATTCCCAGCTGTGCATTTACGATATAAAACCGTATGTACACTGTTGTTCTTCACTTGGACACATGTATCCAGATATTCCACTTTTTCTCTGCTAATCGTGCTGGTAAGGACAATGTTCTTGTTATTGTGGTTTAGTTTATTGACAAAAAGTACAGCTTCTTTCTCCTCTCCTTGCCATACAAAAAATATATCGTCGATATATCTAAGCCACAATACGACCCTGGTGAACTCCTGTTGAAGGTCTACCCTGGCCTTGGTCTCTTCCTCCCATGCCCCCATGAATAAATTCGCGTAACTAGGCGCGAAACACGTACCCATCGCGGTCCCGTGTTCTTGTTTATAGATCCTGCCATTGAACATAAAAAAATTATTCATAAGACAGAATCTAATCATATCTAGGATCATGCCCGTATGTTCCAATAGATCCAGACTCCTACGTTTCAGGAATTCTGCACATGATTGAATCCCTTGTTCATGGTCAATTATCGTGTACAGTGAGTTTACATCCAAAGTTATAAGGATGTAATCTTCCTGCCATACAAGATTTGAGATTTTATTTAAAAAATCTTTTGTGTCTTTGATGTAGGAGGGGAGAGTGAAAACAAATTCTCGTAGGAAATGGTCTACATAGCGTGAGATATTTTCAAGGGCACTCCCTCTTGATGAAATGATTGGTCTGCCTGGTGGATTGTTTCTATTCTTGTGAACCTTTGGGAGTAGGTACATAACCGGTAAAATCGGACAATCTTTTTTCAAGAAACAAAATTCCTCCCACTCTATCAGGCCTTTATCTTTCCAATCATTTAACAGTTCCCACCCTTTGTTAACACTCTCATTATATTCAGCCCGTGTTACATTTGTATAGGTTTTGTCATCATTCAATTGTCTTAAGGCCTCATTGATATACATGTCTTTAGGTAAAATCACAATGTTTCCGCCTTTATCGGCAGGTCTGATTATAATATTATCATCAGAGGCTAGGTCTTCAATTGCTTTCTTTTGGGTTGCCGTGAGGTTGTGTTTAAAAGTTTTCATTTTTTTCGTCCAGTTATTCATTCTGAATTTCAGCATGTCTGCACTCACTAGCTCTTGAAAAGTGTCAATATTATCATGGCCCATTCTTGGGACAAAGGTTGATTGGGGTTTGAAGTTGCTACAGGCTAATTTATCATGTTGTACTTCCAATTCATTAAGGATAGTAAGAGAATCTGAGCTCATCCCTGTCCCATCTGGATTGTTCTGGAGCTCATGTAAGGTTATCATGGTGTCTATGTCACCAATGGTTAACACCTCTTCCTGTGTACTACACAGTGTTGGAACTATCTCTTTACTCTTTGAGGGTTTCAGTTTGTGCCACTTTTTTAATTTCATTTTCCTACAGAATTTAAACACATCAATTTTACTTTCAGTGTAATTCATAGGAACTGAAGGACAGAAGGATAATCCTAAACACAAGGTTCGTTTAACTTTGTCACTGATGGTTCTAGCACTGAGGTTAACTATAGTCTGATTTACCATTAGATCATCCATCATTAGTTCTTCTTGGAGCGAGTTTGTCTTTTTCCCATGTACTCCGTAGTTCTCTCTTCTCTCCCTTCTTTGCCTTGTCCTCTTCCTCCTTTTCCTCTGGTACCCCTTCCTCTTCCTCTGCCCCTTCCTCTCGGTTTCGGTGAATTCTCCATTTGGTTCGTTGCTGATCTTGTTGTTTGCCGGTTCTCCTTCATCAACCGGTACTCGTCTAAAAAAGTGGGTTTTGGGTAGGTTGTTCTTTCTGTGTCTGAGGTCGAGCTTTCTGATGTTCTTACAAGTGATTCTTCTGTATTGGTATCGCTGACTTCAGCAGTATCATCTACTTGTACGCTCTGTTGTTGATTGATGTTATCATTGGTTTCAACTGTATTCCTCTTCTCATACAAATAGTCATACTTGCGACTGTATGTAAGGAGTCTACCAGATTCATAGTCCCCACAGTCTCTGTGCAACTTCCGTTGCTTCCGCATCTTGATATCTTCCTCCATTATTTTTAGACGTTTTTTCATTTCTTCCAGGAATTTGCTAATCATCTCTTGGTCATCATGGCTGTCTAACTTTTTCTTGATTTCTTCCATTTCTTGTTTAATCTTATCCCTGTCTGACCAGGCATATTTGACCAATATTATTAGCATATTCCTCGAGCTGCAGGCTGAGTTTGCTGACCACTCTTCCAGCATTTTAGAATCAGGAGAGTCATACGAGGGGGTTATATATATTCGTAATCCCCTGGGTATCATGGATTTGTCAATGTAGTCCTGGAGCGATGTCGCCTCCCACCACTTAGAGATTTCCTGTTTACTAAGTTTTTCAAATCTTTTTAGTAAGCTGCTGATCGTGTCATCATTTGTTGCCTTAATCTGAACAGTTCTCGCAACACCAGGTGCCCTCGCGAAGAGTGCTTGGGCGGCATCTCTGCGTTCTTTTTCCTCATCCATCCGACCTCTCCAAGGTGAGAATAATGTTCATGAATTAGCGATTTTGGAAAGAAACCGTTCGCTGCCTATGCCAATGCCGTTCCCTTTGTGATACAAAGTTCCCCAGGTCTAAGGGAATATGTGCGTCTTCAAAAGGATAATACACACTGCCAGAGGATGTCACAGTTCAGATAGATTCCATAATGAAACAGCCAGTATATACCAGAATATTCGTAAATGGCTTTCGCATACAATCACTACACTTTTTCACGCATCAATGACATGAACGTATACAACTCTTACCTGCACGGTGTATCCCGGTCCTCGTGGGATAGCGTGCGTTCTCTCTCGTTCACAGTAGCGTGATATCACACTATCAAAACACCCACTAACAAGGGTTGAATTGCAATTTGACTAAGAAACCATGTGAGCAAAAATTATGTAATTTCATGTAGCACAAGGGGCTATGCCAATGAGGTCTAATGATGAATCTTTAGAATTATAATATAGGAACATTCCTGACTAGAATTCTAGGCAAATCTCATCAAGCGATGTTTGTTCGTATTTACGAACGAATCATTACCAACTTTGTAACATAAAATTTCTATGTACTAAACAATTTTGTATTCTAGAATAACCATAGAATTTATGACTATAAATCTATGAAATGCGTCTAGCTACGTTAACAACGGTGCCATATAACGTTTATTCTGTATTTGTAACATTGTTTTTTGCACTTGCTAAAATGGCGACCGTTTTTGTTCAGGAGTTTCTCAGCGAGTTTTGCGAGGTTACAGTCCTCTTTCTTTGGTTATGAAAGGCAAATGTATGTAATGGTGTTTCTTACGGTGTATCGCTGTGTGAACAAGCCACGACAGTGGCGAAACGCGTCACGGCGAGTTTATGAAGTAAATAAACTCCCTTTTGTTTGGATTGAAGTTCGTTGTCTTTGTGCTAATTGCCATCCGAGAGCGCGAGTGGGATTCCGTTTTGACAAAATATTGAAGTTCCGGTTTTGCTCCGCCGGTCTCGCGCCACCCCACAATAGATTGAGGATACGAAAGGAGGATCTCGTTGGACATATATATATATATATATATATATATTGCAACACCCCAAGGAAATTGAGAAAGAAACATCAAACAGCTGTAGTTCTCTACTAAGATGAACTTTGAGAACAGTCAACTTTAAAACAGAAATCTCAGAATTAAGTTTTTTAGGCAGTTTAGAACAAGTTGCCACTTAATTCCTATAATACCAGAGAGAAACATTCCTCAGTATTTAAACAAGTAAAATAGAGCTGGGGGTTAAATATAATTCAATGGGTGCTTGGTTTTGGGGTAGTTGGAGTCTGGAACTGACTCTTCATCTTGCTATTTGCTGAAGGAGTTGTGGTACCCTGGGTATTGGTACAGTGCAGTTATGGTAGGTCCTTGTGTCTCCAAACTTAGTGGGGTGACACTTCTGACCCCCCTGAAGCTGATGTGCCTCTCCTGGTTTGGGTGCTGCACTAGGGTCACCGGGAGCAGCAAGTTGACAAACCCGACTTGGCAGGATCAGTCCCTGCGGTGTGCAGGGGAGTGATACTTTCACTCCAAGGGAAGTGCTCTGTGATTTCTCAAAGGATGAAGTAGCTCCAGGGTTCTTGGAGTCTTCACAGGTTCAGGACAAGTCTGCATAACCACAATTATCAAGTCCTTGAGGCAGCAGGCAGGGTTTGGCACCAATTGTCTCTACCGCAGGGATTTAGTTATCAGGCAGCAGCTCTTTTTTGTCCATGTCTTCTTCTTGTCTGACCGATCTGAAGATCAAGGTCCAGGGATGCCTCCTAAATACTAAATTCAGGGGTGTTAAAGGGGGAGACAGGTAGTAGCTGATGGGGTACCTACACCCTCTAATTGACCACTTCCTGTGTGAAGTGGCACTACCTTAGCCCTGATAGGTTGTTTTCCTACCATCTCAAGATATCGCCTGACACACCTTAGAGGTGGTGTTGGCTAAATGTGGACACTCTTCCTCATCTAACTAATTTTCAAGTTTGTCCTCCCACCAAATGAGGAGCATAATAGGGGGGTTGGTATCTGGGGATGCCTGGCCTGCACTTCAAAGGTGGCATCACCTTTGAAGCTTCCTTCTCTGGAAGACCATTCCGGCTGGCAGGATGTGGTACTGTAAATTTCGGAAGCATGTTGGTAGCATGGTCCTACCATGCCGATTTTGGTATCAGCGAACCGCAAATGACTAATGCGGTATGTATGAGTGTTTTTGTCATGTTTCACCGATGAATTCACCGTGTTTACGATACTACATATTGAACCCTCGGGTTCCATTTTAGAACGGTAACCATTTTGTGGTTGCCCTTACATAGGCTGCGCACTAAGGCCATGCCTAGGCCTGGAGGACACACAATCTTTCTGTGACTTCTTTGTGACCTGTGCAAACTGACTCCGCTGCCCGAGGTCAGTCCTGTCCGGCCGGTTCCTTTTACTGCGGCCAAATGGGATTAGCATCAGGGCCCGACACATCATAAAGTCATGCATCCCACACAAACCCTGACTAATCTCTTTCACATCTGACTCTGTTTCCTACTTTATGGCTTGTTTTACGAGGAGGAGGTGCCCGTTTTATTGGGGTCTGCTGATATCTGATGAGGGTTCTGAGCCTCGCCGGGTAAATAATTATGGGCTGACCGAGCTGAAATGTGGGATTATCATCATGACTTTGCTCTTTCTTTGAAGCGAAAATATGTGAATGATCACTTGTAAAATAGGGGCGGTGTTGCCCAGAGCGTAATATTCTGTATATAAGAAAAGACTGGTTTTTGGTTCAGGGGCAGTCTCCTGAGAACATACACCGTGCTGTACTTCTCGGATACCTGTGATTGGTCTGCAGCCAATAAATACGATCTTTGACTTCCCCTAGAAGACTCTGTGTTTCTGTAGTCTGAAACAGGAAGAACTCGAAGTCTTCGGGTGTGTTCCCTGGCACCGCTGGGTTGGTTCCGAAAAACCCAGTACTTCAGTTGGCGCCCAACATGGGGCGATTTCAGCGGTACCGGTCCAAGCCAGAGGTTCGTGAGGAGCTTCGTGTGAAAATTCTGGAGGAAGGCCGCCACTTCATCGACCCCTGCATGTCGACGTGGTCCGAAAGTCTTTACTGCGAGGTTCTCCGCGTCCCGACGGCTACGAAGGACTGCTGCCCTGACTATCGCCCTGTTTTGGACCCTTGATGATTTGGTAGAGCGAAACGATTTAACGAGTCTTCTGGTGACGTCATCGATACCTCAGTTAAGTATAAGTGGAGCGTCTCCCAGTCCTTAGTTTGGTTCTTAGTTTGGTATCCCTTTGGGATCGCTTTGATTTGGAACTTGCAAGTGCCAAAGCCGAAGGACTCGTGTATTCACGAGACTATCGTATTCGATAATCCTTTGAAGTTTGAAACTAGACTAGTGAGCGAAGATGCCTGGTTCTAGTATATTTGGAAATTTGTTTTGTCTGGGTTGTAATAAGGACTCCCGATTAGAGGATTCGTGTCCGTTTCCTCCAATTGGAACTCCAACTTATGAGCTTTATGTGAAACATGGCGTGGGCCCCATTACGTACAATGAAGTATGGAACCGATACACCAGGAAAGATGGTGATTTAAAATGGCCCCAATATGGTAGTTTCGACACAGAGATTCTGGATAATCTAGAGGTTAAATTATTTAAAAAGAGAAGCCCGGCCGGCGATGTTTGATTCTTTCTGCCTATGGCGAAAGGAAGCCAAACAGAAAGAAATCAAATTAGCGAAGAAAAATAAAAGAGAGAGAGGTATGTTGATAATGCAAGCAGCTTTGCAGTTTAAAGATAATGAAGAAGAACAAATGAATGAGCAGTTGCGAAGGCAACGTAAACTAGTGATTGATAAATGTTACCCAGTTTTGCCGCCCCTTCAGCAAGATGCGTCAAAAGAAAAGGAGAAAGATCCCCTAATGTCACATTTGCTGAGTTCGCCACCCCCGTATGCGCAGAGTGCTACAGCGCCTCCGCAACCTTTAAATGTACAGCCTCCAGTTAATTTGCCGCAAGCCTTCCCGCAGCCGCCAGCTCCTCCTCAGCCGGCTCCTATCCCTACAGCGCAGCCCTCTCACGGGCCACCGATTTCGCGACCTATCTCTTCTGCGCTTCCTGCGACTTTACCTAGTACATCAGCTGCCTCTCTCAGCGCTCTTCCTGATACGACCCCTGTACCTGTATCTGCACCCGTTTTTCTCCCCTCTGTCTTTCCCCCTGTTCTTGTCTCAACTTCACCTTCTACACGACAACGAATGGCTAGTGCGGTCACTAGTTTTATATCGCCTCTCTTCGGGTTATCTAGTATGACCCCTGGTTCACAACGTAAGCAGATGCGTAGTCAGCTGCCTGGTTCTGAAGAGAAAGAAGTAATAGACCGCATGGCACATAAATGGATTGTTTATTCTTCAAGATATGATGTAAGGTCTGTTGTAAATCTTTTTCATCAATGGGAAGCACCAAAACAGAGATACGTTTTCGAGAAAATGTGTGAATTCCTCTGTGAGGAATTGGAAGAACATGGTTTAGACTCAAGCCCGCAGGAGTTGTGTCATGTACGGTTTGATTTTGAAAAAGGTATAATTGTGGGTCCCGATGTTGACAAAGCAGTTGCGACATTGTTGTCTTTTAGGATTGAGGATCCTTCGCAGTCATTGTTTGAACGTGGCTCCCCTGATAAAAAGGTTAAACAATACCCGATGAGAGAAGTCCCTCTGGTATGGAAGGACGCCGTTGCGGCTGATGCCGCTCACGGTATTGCTGCTATGCCAGCTCATTTTCAGCGTGTTTGGGTACATGTGCCTTGGAAGCGATCTGAAGTTTTAGCCCTTAAGCAGACCTTGCCTGACCCCCGTAAAAACCCTGCAGGATATTATAAGGAGTTATCACAGACCGCAGAATCGTGTGTCATGAATCTAGCTGACATAGATATGTTGTTCGGGAATGTTGTTCCGCAGCCTTTATGGGGATCGATTCGTAATGTAGATCATGCTGCAGAACTAGGTGACACATGGGCTAATATCATTGCTGCAGACACTAGACAAGTTGGTGGTGCGAAACCTGAGCCCTTAGTAGCACAACTCCCTGCTAGAATTATTACCTACATGAAAACTTTAATGCCCGCGATGCGTGTGAATTGGGATAAATTATCCGCATGCAAGCAGAAGAAAGATGAGTCAGTGTCTGATTTCTTCACCAGGTTTGAAGAAACATTTATCGACCACAGTGGTCAAGACATGAGTACGGAAGGTGGTCAACGGTTATTTGTTGATAAATTTGTGCATAATTTGCTTCCCGAGTTGTGTAAGAAATTAAAAGATTCAGAGAGTTCTTGGGCTGTTTCCTCTTCAACGCAAATACTGGCTACTGCACAGTATTACGAAAATAGGGATAAAGATGAGAAGGACAGAGCAGACAAGAAAACAAAAGAATTAAAGACGAAGGTTCTGTTTCAGTAGGCCTACCCACCATGTGGAAGTCAGAGTAACTATCAGCAACCTCAACAGTTTCAGAGAAACATGCAAAGGTTCGAATATTCCCAACCGCGTGTTCCTGTAGGTCCCAATCAATGTTCGTATTGTAAAGAAGAAGGTCATTTTAAGTATAGTTGTCGTATATTGTTGCAGCGTAAGAATAATGCTTATGGCACAAGAGGTAGAGGTGGTCAGCAAGCTCCTAGAGGTAGAGGGCGTGGAAATGTTCCCCAGAACGCGCGTCCTCTTCCGCCTCAAAATACGATGAAGAGTTTTGATCAGCAAGCCAATGCAACTGGTAGGACGGCTCAGTACTATAATAACAACTATTATGCAGAAGATGAAAATGTGGAAGGTAATGATTACTAGGACAGCCATAGACAAAGAGAGGGAGTTGTTTCAGTGCCAGTGGATCAGAGTGGACCGTATGTCAAGGTGACTACAGCGGGTGTGTCAGAGCCTTTTCTATTGGATACTGGTGCTGCAAAGAGTTCTATTATGCACTCAAAACTCCCTGGCGCGCCTTTGTCTGGCGAAATGAATGTTTCAGTAGGTTTTTCTGGTGCCCCGGTTAGGAACCCGATCTCTAGTCCTATGTCTCTTTCTGTTGGACCTTGTGAGCTGAAAGCACCCCTTATCCTAATGACAGGTTGTGGTGAAAACCTGTTAGAATTGGATTTGTTAAAGAGGTTACATGCGACATTATATTGTTCTCCCTCAGGAGTACAACTTACACTGGGTAGGGAAGTGATTTCTCCAATGTATTTGTCAAAGAATAAACTGCCAGCTGAATTGTCGTCTCTTCCAGATGTCCTTTGGGCTACTGGTCCTAATGATGTGGGCCTCTTGGAAATACCGCCATATGTTGTCACCTTGAAAACCAATGTTAAATTGCCACGCATTCCCCAGTACAAGATCTCTAATGAAGGTGAGAAAGCGTTGTTAGCGATCATCTATGATTTGATTGAAACGGATGTAATTGAAGAGACAAGAGGCAACGTTTGCAATAGTCTTGTTTTGCCTGTTTTAAAACGTACTGACCCTTCTCAGCCACCTGTTTACAGGTTTGTGATCGATCTTAGAGAGGTCAATAAGATAGTTGTGCCACAGTTTCCAGTTGTCCCTGATATAACTGCCTCGTTAACTATGATTCCAGCTTCCGCTGCTTGGTTCTCAGTGATGGATTTAAAGAATGCTTTCTTTAGCATCCCGATTGCTGAGGAGAGCAGGGATATTTTTGGTTTTAGTCTAGGAGGTCGAAGCTTCCGCTTTAAACGCGCTCCACAGGGCTACTGTGAAAGTCCATCAATATACAGTCAGGCTTTAAAAGCGCATGTTGATGCAATTGTTTTACCTAGTGGTGTTACCCTTATTCAGTATGTTGACGATTTACTAATCGCCGCGGATACTGAGGAGATTTGTAAAGAAGCTACATTGTCATTGTTGCATCATTTGTGTACCTTTCATCACAAAGTGTCTCTCTCAAAACTGCAATATTGTCGACAAGAAGTGACCTACTTAGGTCATCTCTTATCAAAGGAGGGAAGAAAACTGACCCCAGAAAGAATTCAGGCCATTGCATAATTGAGCATGCCAAGAACACAGAGAGAAGTGCGTGCTTTCTTGGGTATTACTTCCTACTGTAGGCAGTGGATCCTGAGTTTTTCTTTGCTGGCAAAACCTTTGATAGCATTAACATGTAAAGACACACCGAATCCCGTCCTGTGGTCTGAAGAGTGTCAGAAAAGTTTTTCAGAATTGCGTGATGCATTATGTTCAGCTCCTGTGTTGGGTACTCCTGACTACAGTAAACCCTTTACATTGTATGTTTATGAGAAGGAAGTTTACGCATTGTCAGTGTTGACACAGTCTTTTGGAGACAGACAGCCTCCATGCGCGTATTTTTCGTCGACTTTGGATCCGGTAGCTAAGGCATTGCCAAGTTGCTTGAGAGCCACAGCGGCAGCAGCTGTGTCTATTCGACAGTCTGCTGGGTTAGTGATGAATAACACGTTGATTGTAATGGTTCCGCATGCAGTGGACACATTGTTAAACAGGACCAAAACACAGCACTTAACTAGTGCTCGATTGTCAGGTTATGAGTTAACACTGTTAGCGAGTCATGTGCACATAAAGAGGTGCAACACGTTGAATCCAGCTACATTATTGCCGATTTCAGCAGACACAGATGAGATTGAACAACATGATTGTCTGTTCAGAACAGAAGAAGAAACAAAAGGGAGAGTGGATCTTAAAGATACTCCCCTGGTTGAGAGTGATGGTACCTTATGGGTGGATGGTTCATGCTTCAAGCTTCCGAATGGTGATACGACTGCTGCATATGCTATCACGACTTTGCACACGATTGTTGAAACTGCACGTATACCACATAATTCGGCTCAAGCAGCAGAATTAATTGCACTCACAAGAGCATACGTGTTGTCAAAAGGAATGAAAGTGAACATATATACTGACAGTCAGTACGCTTTTGGTGTGGCCCATAGTTTTGGGCGCTTGTGGAAAGAACGTGGGTTCCTGACTTCGCATGGAACTAAGATTCAGAATGGTCAATTGGTGAATGATCTCCTTGAGTTGTTGACCTTGTCGTTACAAGTTGCGATTGTAAAATGCAGTGCACACAAGAAGGTTACCGATGATGTTGGTCGTGGTAATGCTTTTGCTGACGAAATAGCGATAGAAACAGCAAAAGATGTTACAACTCGAATGTATGTTGCAGGCCCTGCAAGATGGGTTGGTGATGTTGGAATGTGTGAAGACACGATAGAGAGTGTGAAGTCCCTTTAAGCTGAAGCCACAGAGAAAGAATCGAGTATGTGGAAAGAAAGTAAGGGTAAATTGGATGAAAATGGTTGTTGGGTTGATTTGTCAGAACACCGGCGATGGTTGTTACCTGATGCATATGTGCTTCCAGTGATTACGATGGCACATGGAAGGGCGCATATCAGTGTGAAAGGGATTTGTAAGTTGTTGGCTCCAGTATGGCAGAATGCTGGAATTCCCAAGTGTGCGGAGAATGTGGTCAAAAATTGCATGGTATGTTTGAAATACAATCCTGGTAGGGGAACCCCAACACCGGCTGGTCATTTTGTGCCCCCAACGTATCCGTTTGAGGTTTTGCAGCTAGATTTCATCCACATGGAAAGGTGCAACAATTTGAAATATGTACTTGGTGTTGTTTGCGCTTTTTCAAGGTGGATAGAAGCATATCCCCTAAAAGACAATACTGCCTTATCCACAGCTAAAGCCCTTGTCAAAGAATTTTTCCCTAGGTTTGGAATGACAAGAATGGTATGGAGTGATAATGGGAGTGAATTTGTAGGTCGAGTGATGAAGAATGTATATGAGGGACTAGGTATTAAGCAGAAATTCCACGCTGCAAATCACCCCCAATCAGCTGGACTAGTAGAGTGCTACAATGGCACTTTGAAACTTAAGTTGGCTAAGATTCAGGCAAGTTCTGGTCTTAAATGGCCTGACGCACTGCCCTTAGCACTCCTATCAACAAGAATGACTGTGCATTCACGAGTGGGACTTAGTCCGTACGAGATTGTGTTTGGCCGTCCGGCCAATATATGGGGTGTGCCAAGACCGACAAAATTCTGCGAAATTGAACATCCAGTACTGCTTGATTACCTGTATGAATTGACGGCTAAATTGCGTGTTTTACACCAACAGGTGCATGATACTCTGCCTCAGGTCTCTGAAGCTCCAGGACACCCTATCAATCCTGGATCATGGGTGCTGGTCAAAAACTTTCAGCGGACGAAAAATGATGAACCCCGTTGGACCGGCCCCCATCTCGTCCTTCTCTCGACGAGATCAGCTGTTTGAGTGAAAGGGAAAAAGAACTGGATCCACGGCGTTCATTGCAAGAGGGTCCCTTTGCCTTTGCCTTACGACCAGTGGGTCCAGGAAGGGATCGCTGACTCAGAGACTGAGACTGTGCCTCGTTTTCTGCCGTTTAGCGATGCACGAGTAAAAGGAACGCTTTCTGAGAAGGAAAGCGATGACATTTTGCAAGAAGCTGTGCCACCGTCAATTCGATTGGACACTACAGAACCTGAACTTTTGTTTCAAGACCAAACAGTACCGGGGAAAAGCCATTACAATTTGAGGTCAAAGACTATGGACAAATTAAAAAAAAATTCCCTTCCCTTGCTATTTTTTTAATATTACACCTCTCCCATCTGAAGGACTTTTTGATTTTTGTTTTTCGAACCACCATCCGGGTTCAGCTGTAGGGTCGCGGTGCCAAGACTTTAAGGTACAAGCCGGAGACATTAGGTCAACGGTCTGGTTGGTCTAGGGCGTTCCCTAGACTGACAGGTGTACTCCTTAGCAGAAGACACTCATCCGCCGCGAACAGCACGATTAGAGGATGGAGTTTTTCGAGATGGAGAGACCCGCTGAGGAAATAAATTTTAAGAACAGAATATGTAAAGTAATGAATAGCAAACGTTTTGTAATATTATGTTTGTTTGTACTATTTAGCATGATGATGTTTTCTGTAGGTTATGTATTATTGTCTTTTCAAGTGCCGTTTGCACCCACTATACAGCCCATACCTCCTCCTACTGTTCCCTCACACTCTTTCCACCCTCTGCCTGAACACGAACAAGCTAGACGTTCTGAGTTCGTACACAATTCGTTTATTCAACTCCTGCACCAGCACCAACTAGTTATGAACACAACAAATTGCTGGGTGTGTGGTTTGATGCCGCATACCATTGATAAGGGTATCCCGTATCTAGTGCTGCCGTTTAGCTATAATGGGTCTTCATGGGCATTCCAGACTATGTTTCTTTTTGCACTTGAGACCTATTCCCCGCGACCACCGCGTTCCAATAGACCTAGCACGAACAATAAAGCCTTGATGAGAGGAGTTGCTGATATGAGTAGAGATATCGATGCATATTCATCTATTCCCAAGGATGAGTTGCGAGCTTATGTGGGTTGGAACACGACGGGGTATAGCATTAGTCTGGGCGAGAATCAGCGTAAAAGTTCATCTCCGATTTGGGTTGTACCCCACGTAGGTCGCTTCTGTTTACAAGGCAATGGTCAGAATCCGAGAGCTTAATTAGGGAAGAGTGACTGTGCTGAAACGTACATTTATCCATCACAGTTTTCCCCTGCGTTTTGGCTGCCAAGGGTACATACTTTGTTCGTAATGACCGAGCATATACATGGTTGCCCCCTGATTTCTTGGGCACGTGTTATGTTGCAAATTTGCTACCGCCGACATTTACTGCCGCCTCTGATTATCACAAGACCAGAGTTGTGAGAGGCGTTGCTAGTAAGGAGGATACTGCTGGTCAGGAAGCGGGAGACTTCTTCTTGGGTTTCCTGCCGTTTTGGGGACCAATGGTCAATAGCAGGAACCTGAGACAGCTGACTTGTGTCGTTGAATCCACTATTAATGTAACGGCTGGTGCCCTTGGTAAATTGACAGCTGAGCTCCAAGCGGATCGCCTCATTACTTTGCAGAACCGTATGGTTCTAGATGTCATACTTGCAGACCGTGGTGGGGTATGTAAGGTTATCAAATCAAGCTGCTGTATTTTCATACCAGATAACGCTCTGACAGTCTATCAGGCCATTTCCAAACTGCATAAGATTTCCGAATCCATTCATGTGGATAAAGGAGACTGGTCGACGATGGGGTGGTTCTGGGGACTGATATCAGCTTGGGGATGGAAGATTCTAATAGTCATTGGGACGATCTTAGCCATTCTTTTCCTGTTCTGTCTATGTATACAGTGTGCTCCTGTAATGTGTAGCCTCTGTGTTACATCATGTGTAAGGAAACCTGTATCAAGGGACGAGTTAAGCAATAGGATGATGCTACAGCAACATCTTCATGACTTTATGAATATAGACCTGGACTCAGATTAGTATGAGTATAGTTATTGCCTATGTAAGGGCAAAAGGAGGGTCTGTGGTACTGTAAATTTTGGAACCATGTTGGTAGTATGGTCCTACCATGCCGATTTTGGTATCAGCGAACCGCAAATGACTAATGCGGTATGTATGAGTGTTTTCGTCATGTTTCACCGATGAATTCACCGTGTATACGATACTACATATTGAACCCTCGGGTTCCATTTTAGAACGGTAACCATTTTGTGGTTGCCCTCACATAGGCTGCGCACTAAGGCCATGCCTAGGCCTGGAGGACACGCAATCTTTCTGTGACTTCTTTGTGACCTGTGCAAACTGACTCCGCTGCCAGAGGTCAGTCCTGTCCGGCCGGTTCCTTTTACTGCCGCCAAATGGGATTAGCATCAGGGCCCGACACATCATAAAGTCATGCATCCCACACGAACCCTGACTAATCTCTTTCACATCTGACTCTGTTTCCTACTTTATGGCTTGTTTTACGAGGAGGGGGTGCCCGTTTTATTGGGGTCTGCTGATATCTGATGAGGGTTCTGAGCCTCGCCGGGTAAATAATTATGGGCTGACCGAGCTGAAATGTGGGATTATCATCATGACTTTGCTTTTTCTTTGAAGCGAAAATATGTGAATGACCACTTGTAAAATAGGGGCGGTGTTGCCCAGAGCGTAATATTCTGTATATAAGAAAAGACTGGTTTTTGGTTCAGGGGCAGTCTCCTGAGAACATACACCGTGCTGTACTTCTCGGATACCTGTGATTGGTCTGCAGCCAATAAATACGGTCTTTGACTTCACCTAGAAGACTCTGTGTTTCTCTAGTCTGAAACAGGAAGAACTCGAAGTCTTCGGGTGTGTTCCCTGGCACCGCTGGGTTGGTTCCGAAAAACCCAGTACTTCAAGGAGGTGTGTGGCACCTCTGCCCGGAGCATGCTTTGTTTCTGGCCTCTGAGCGAACAGGCTATCATCTCATGAGGTCATAAACATGTCTGGTGGTGGCAGGCTGACTATGACTAGTCAGAGACTACACCAGTGCTTGGTAAGTTTTCAAGGGACTCTCTAAAAGGTCTCCTGTGTGCATTTATTAATAAATCCAACACTGACATCAATGAGGATTTATTAAGACAAGATGTTTGGTACCAAACATCTTAGGGTTCAGTGTAGCCATCATGGAGATAGGAAACTCAGAATGACAAGTATACAGCCCTTGTACTTTCCATGGCTTTCCTGGACACTTACAATATCTAAGAATGGTTCAGATATTGCAGGGTCATATCTCTTCATGCAGATGTGACCACAATAGTGCACCCTGTCTTAGGGCTGTAAGGCATGCGGTAGGGGTGGCTTATCCATATCTCATGCAGTGTATGAGGGCATGGCACACAGGGCTGTATGCCATGTCAAATCTTCAGTTTTCTCTGCACCAAGACACACAGACTGCAGTGGCAGTATGCACTGTCTTGAAGAGGGGTCTCTGGGGTGGGACCATTTGTGCTGCAACCCCGTGGGCCTTTTCCAGTACTGATGCTCTAGGTACCAGGGGGTACCATTTACTAGGGTTTTACAGGGGTTGCTGAAGTTGTGCTAATCGTGGTACAGGTTTGTGAAAGATATATTGCACTGGAAACCTGGTTAGCAGGGACCTAGTGCACTTATAGTTCAAAATCACATCAGGCAACAAGCAAAAAGTGGGAGCTAACTATATCAAAAGGGGCACTTTCCTACAATAATTGGATGGGAGAGGAGAGGGTGGATGAATTAATTCAAGAATGACTAACAATGGATAAAGACTTTTGCCTACATGGAGCAAACAGTGTCAATGCACTGACCAAGTTTGGGTGCTCTGGTTTCAATTTTAGTTTCTGCATTAAAACATCATCCTCCACAAATGTTACCACCACCAGGTCTTGTGAAACATGTCTAGCCAAGATGCATTTAACACAGTGCACAGTTGTAGCACCTCAAATAATTAAACACAAAGGGCCTGATTACAATGTGAGTTGGAAAGCCTCCGACCGCAGGTCGCGGGCTTTCTGACTCACATCGTCGGTTTCACTTTTGACCGCCGCATTACAAAGCCAGCGGTTGAAAGTGAAACCGGCCAGCCATTCTGACGGGCTCAAGGAGCCCATCCGCTAGTCGGAGGCCCCACCGTAATCTCTGAGGTCGGTTTCCGACAGGCTTTCATTGTCAGGCTTTCCAAAATGGACAACTGTCGTAAATCGCCTTTGGTGGCCCCTGGCAGGGCCCCCATTCCTCCAAGACCTCTGGTTGGGGGCCCTGTTAATCCCTGCTCCATGTAGCAGGCACCTTGAGTTGCATGCCACACAGTGCAGGGATTAACAGAATCAACCATTTCTCTATGGGAGCTTGTTCTGCGGCCAGTTTATGGCTCCAGCACAAGGTTCATTAGAGAAATAGAAGTATGCGACTGCACCATGTGCGGTCGCATTGTAATACTGCGGTCTGGACTGCCAACCAGAGGTCGGTCATTCCAGAATCCATGATGATGTCGGTCGGAGGCAACATCATAATCAGGGTCTAAGTATTAAGCTATGATCAAAAATGGTGGAGAGAAAGAAATAGCCTTGTAGGGGCTGAATTACACAAAGTGAAACTAGGAAACCTTGTATCAGTCCCGGCTTCCACTTGACCGCACTGTGTGATCCTAGGCAATTACTTTTTTCATAATGCCTCCTTTTCATTCACCGTAACATGAGTGCACCTAGAAATACATCAGAGCTTCTGAACCCTGTACGAAAGCAGAAAATGATAATGTTACTTCATATATAGTAACAGCCTAGGCCATAAACAGGGAGAAAAGACAAATGACTTTCCTGTTGATTCACTAATAGCATCGTCGTCAGGGCAGTGATGGTGAGGCATGACTATTTCTAAGTTCAATTGCCACTGAATGCAATGGTATAATTTAATATACTAAATATACCAAATAGATATGTGTTGCAACAGATACATTATGAAGAAATACACTGCTTGAAATGTTGAAAAGGATTTATTATATATATTCTGGTTTCTCCCAGACAAACAACAGCAGACTTGCCACCCCTCTCCCCATAATGCCTTTAATGTCAGCACTGCTCACTTCGACCCTACAGGCAACAGGAGCCGACCAAATGTAAAAACAAATGCTTTTGAAACGGGCATGGTGTCACTGGACACGGTTTAAAACTTTTAGTTTTGCATAGATTGTTCTTATAGTACCGAAGTGCTGCAGGCAAGAAATGCATCTGGCCCAGTCCCTGGCAACAAGACATGACCCAACCAGTAGTAAAGCCATTTTCCATCTTCCCAGACTACCAGGGCAATGCCCAGTGCCCAACAGGGCCGTATGTGGCTGCAACCCTTGTGCATTTTCTTCCACTGCTATTGCTTACCCTTCTCTTTGACTTAGCTGTTGAATACTTCATGTATGGACTTCTGCACGCTCACCGCAGCCGTATCTGGTTCAACAAATATCTCCAACTATACAGCACTTTCTACTCTTGATTCGACTGGGAACTGTTTTCTCAAAAGATCAGGTTCCTACATGGAAACGAACATGGCCGACCAGTCTGTGCTGACTCTGCGAACAGGTGGAAGAGTCCCTCTTACACCTCCTGAGTATCTGCCCAGCTGTTAATAACTGGAGACAGCATTTTTTACTTCCAGCTTTCCGTTCTCTCCGGATTCGATCATGCCGACCTGCTGTCATGGCATTACTAAACAGACAGTCACTACAGATCTCATGCAGGGCAGCCAAGTTCTTGCAACAAGTCAGAAAACTGTTACAAATATTAAACAAATAGTGTTTAAGATGGCGCTATTTATTACATGTGTGCTACATCGATTTGCATTTTTGCACACAAACTCCAATCACGTGGCAGCTACAAAGAGCACAGTGCAGATATACATAAAATCGTAATGGAGGACAACTGTTATCTGGTATCAATTCGCACATAGCACATATTTTCCTGTTTTAGATGTACTCTATGCCAACTGTTTCAGATTGTGCCATTTACCAAATGCTTGCTACATTGATTCGCATTTTTGCACACCATCTCCAACCACATGGCAGCTAAAAAGGGGACTGTGAAGATGTACATAAAATCGTCATGGAGGACAACTGTCATCTGGTATTAACTTGCACATTACTCACTTTTTTTCCGGTTTTAGATGTATATTGCCAACTTTTTTAGACTGGTGCTAAGAATTGAAATTACTCATTAGCAGGGACTTTTTTTACCAATGGTAAGCAAACATCTGTACTAGCTTAGCGGTAGACAAAAAAAACGCTTAGAGCTTCCTTACAATCTCTATGAAGCAGTCAGAGACATTTCTACATTTTGGACATAAATGTGCTAACTTGATTTTAGATGCTCTATGTTCAACGTCTCATTTTAAGAAGATCGAACGAACTCTCAACGTTGCAAAATTCAACATGTGAATAGGAACGTTGTTACACTTGATGAATTTATGCTAAAATTGTAATGGTTTTAACTAACTACACAATAAATTATTTATTTAACCAAGACTTCTGCAAGGCTCATCTCCACTTTCTGCAGGAAGCGGGCCCCACATATCTCTCTATTGGCGTTCAAGGAACCAGTTGAGAGCCCAATTAGAATTTACACTTGTGCAGGAGACTGACCATTACCTTCACCCCTCCTCTGTTGGCGTTCAGGGTACCCTGTTGTGTCACCATCTCTGCACCCTCCTGTCTGCAAGTATGCTGCACTGCACACAGCATATACAGCTAATCTACTGATTGTGGATATTTAAGGGGAGCACCAATAAAAAGCGCCCTTCAGAGGTGCAAGGCTGTAGATTTTTTGCTGTCAGCAGCACATGCCTCCTCTATGTAAACACCTGAACAATATTTTTTTTAGTTTAGAATGCTTTATTAACCCCTTCGCTGCGGCGGGAATTCCACCGCAGCGCTGGGGGGTGTGGGGGGGCAGCGCGGTGGCGCTGTGCTCATGACGGAGCCACTCCGTCATGAGCCACGGTTGAGCTGTGCTCATGACGGAGTGGTTCCGTCATGACTCCGCCCAGTTGCGTTGTCCCTCCACACAGGCGGGGAAACAGCGCCGCGTGGGCAGTGCGGCCGCCAACAGTCGTGGCATGACGGAACCGCTTCGTCATGAGCACAGGGCAACCGTGGCTCATGACGGAGCGGTTCCGTCATGAGCGGGGAAGGGGTTAAGATGAAATACGCAGTAGAACATCAGTATACATTGTACAAGCAGAGGTCAAAAAGTAACATTACTAGAAAAAGGAATAACAAAATTGGGACTATAATAGGAAATGTGCAATTAAAACTAATTAACCTCTGAACAATCATAACTGTAATATTATCTGTTTACATTTAGTGCTACTCGAAACTGAGCGGTTTCTCTTTCTGTGTTATGCTGCTGCTGGAGAGACGGTACTCTAGTGCTCCTTATGCAACCGCCACCACTGGACGGGAACGGCACTCATATTTTGGACTACAGAAGACACAGTATAAATGTGCACAACTCGAATGTGTCAAGCGAATATGAAATGGCTGCAGGTTAATAACTCACTCAGCAAATGAAGAACTTGGCCAGTCACGGCTTTTTCACCCCAGAAAAAAAGGAAAGCACTTTTGATTGGTAATGCGTTTTGACAAGTTTATACATTGCTATTTATATCATGAAGGCATGAGCGACATTTCTGGATGAAAGTTGCCTCTCACTTCAAGGTCAAGAATGGTAATGCCCTCACTTTTTTATCCACATTCACTCGACAAAGCAATCTCACACGTTCCTCTAACTTTCTGCCTGAGAAGTATGTCTCCGAAATTGCACTTTTGTGGTTTTTGCGCGCCTCAGTAGTTTAAACGTCCACCTATCATCTGTTACCATTTCACACGGTCAGTTCACAATATCAGATTATTTTACTCTCCATTACCTTCAATCTGAACTATGGCTGCAGCATTTGCTGTTATGAGGCCCGAGTCCCATCTACCCCTTTAGCTATCGTTGTAAAGAGCCGACTCTCTCCCTCTCCGGCCTGGGCTTGCGTGCATGGTCTCTAGACTCACCCACACCTTAAACGCTAGAGCAGTCAAAATGGAAAAGTATTTTTCTTCAAATTGATTCATTTGAACTGCTGTGAGGAAGGTTAATGGCGCGATACTACGATTTCTGAAACAATTTCAAGCTCCTGGAAAGTAAAGTTCCTTGATTTGAGCTGTTTAAGGTTAGGTACATTTGAACCGTCCTACAGTAATATGACAATTTAATATATCATGATACAAGTAGCCTTGTTTATACCTTTTTAGAGCTATGTATGATATATGTATATATATATATATATATATTCACTGAAAAAACCATAGGTTTCACACACGTTATAGTTAGGAATTAGCATTTAAAAAACCTTAGAAATTCAGTGAAAAAACCATAGGTTTCACACATGTTATAGTTAGCTGGACATTTTACTCGTAACAAACCAATGAAATTGCCCCGTTATAGTTAGTTCAGCTAACTATAACTCGCGCGCCCGCAATGCACTGCTGATGACGTCACATATTACATCACTCATGACATGGTCAGTGACATCACTCATGACATCACTGATGACATCTCAAATGACATCACTGATGACATCACTGATGACATCATCCAGTGAATGTGTGTTTTTCTGAAAATTAAATATGTTTTATATATGTGTATCTCAAGGTCGATGGAAGAATAAATGGGTATATAAGTGTCTAAATGGATGATTTGTTTTTGAAAAATTGATTGTGTTACTGACTGATTAAGTGTATCTCTCACTTTGTGTATAAGTGGCTGCATGGGTTGGTGAGTAGCTACATGGGTGTCTATATAGGTTATTAGTTGTTTTTTTGAGTATCAGTCTGAGTGTCTGTATGGTACGGTGGGGGGTATTACGTAGTGCATAGATGCATGAATGAGTGACTCACTGTTTGTATGTGTTGAAGACAGCATGTGTGCAGGACTGTATGTGTGGATGAGTGTGTGTATGGGTGTGTTATTGAGTGAATGACTGTCTCAATAGTGTCTTCAGGAGTAACTACATATGTTTTTAACTAGTATATGTGACTATTGGTGTATATATGTGAGTATATGTGAGAGGGAGAGATTGAAAGAGTTCCTGTATGAATAAGTATGTGTTTCTATAAGTGATTGTTTAAAAGACTAAGTATGTGTAAGTTTCCGTAGAAGTAAGTATGGTGGTGTGTGTATTACTGTATATGCAAGTAAATGTATGTTTTATTCTTTATTAGCATGAGTGACTATGTGTGTGAGTAACTCTATGGATGAGTGCCATTGTGTAACAGGATGTATAGATGTATGAGTACATATGATGAGTGAGTACATGTATGAGTGACTGTATAGGACTGTTGGTGAATGAGTGGATGTGTATGTGGATCTTAGAATTACTGAAGAGGTTGTTGTAACTGGTATTGGTATGTCCATTGTTTTGAAATTTTTAGTCTCTATTTTTGAATGTGTGTATCAAAGCTTATATTAAGGTGAGAGGAGGTCTGCCACTCTATCACAAGGATGATGTCATCAGTGATGTCATCAGTGATGTCATTTGAGATGTCATCAGTGATGTCATGAGTGATGTCACTGACCATGTCATGAGTGATGTAATATGTGACGTCATCAGCAGTGCATTGCGGGCGCGCGAGTTATAGTTAGCTGAACTAACTATAACGGGGCAATTTCATTGGTTTGTTACGAGTAAAATGTCCAGCTAACTATAACATGTGTGAAACCTATGGTTTTTTCACTGAATTTCTAAGGTTTTTTAAATGCTAATTCCTAACTATAACGTGTGGGAAACCTATGGTTTTTTCAGTGAATTTCTAAGGTTTTTTAAATGCTAATTCCTAACTATAACGTGTGTGAAACCCATGGTTTTTTCAGTGAATTTGAAAGGTTTTTTAAATGCTAATTCCTAAATATAACGTGTGTGAAACCCATGGTTTTTTCAGTGAATTTGCAAGGTTTTTTAAATGCTATTTTTTTTTTATTCTTCATTTTTTTCAAACATATTTTTAATTTAATTTTCTTATCTTTTATAAAGACTATGCTTAAATTTTTAAAATCCTTAAATATTTTTTTTATATATATTTTTTAAAATAAACATGTAAAATTTATTTCCAGTTTTTTTTTTTTTTTTTTTATTTTTTTTTATAGTACGCGTACCGTAAGCTCACGGTAAGCGTACGGTTTACGCAACGCCCGTAATCTATCTACGCTGCTTGCGTATAGTTCCGTACTTTGCGTAGCCGCGCGTACTGCGCGTGGGACGCGTGCGCGCTTACGCAACACGCGCACGTTACGCGGAAGTGCCGGGGAGTGACTGTTATGCGCATGCGCGCAAGCGCGTGTCTTTTTTACGCGCACGCGTACTTTTTGCCGTAAGCGTACCGTAAGCGTACCGTAAGCGTACGGTAGGTCATGTGATCTTGAAACACAACTTTTGATTGGTTGAAACTACTTTCAGTTCTAGAACTCTCCTACACCACACCCATTCCCCTCATTTCTGCTTGTGATCCCTTGGGAGAAGGAGCTGGTTTGTCTTTGGGATACGATGGCAGAACAGCAGAGCTCTTCTGAGAGTGAGGCTAGCACCAGCAGCACTGTCTTGAGGCAGAGAGCGAGGAAAGTAAAGCCTTCTTACGTTTGGGAGTATTTTACTTTTCCAGAAGGCCAGCAAAAGGTGAATGCACCCTTAGTTACTTGCAAGCTGTGTAAGCGTGTACTTTCTAGAGGTAATCCTAACAGGAAGTATTCCTTTGGGAATCACACCATGAAGAGACACCTCCAGGAAGTACACAGAAGGACACATGGTCATCTTTTTGGAGGTAACTCTTCAGAAAGACGAGCCAGTACATCCACAGCAGCTCAGCCTGGACCATCATCTGCAGGGCAGACTCCTTCTTCTGCAGGTCAGGTGAGCCCTTCATCTGTGGGGGGAGAATCTCCTTTTGCTGGCCCTCTGGAAATTAACCCTCGGTTTGCGAGGGTTGAAGTACGGTGCGCCACTTGTCACGATCTAATTACTTATAGGGAGACCAGTGTTTCCCTGGTGAACAGTAAAATAGATCAGCACACTTGTCGTACCGTCTAATATTCCCAATCTTTCTTTCCTCTGTCCCTGCATGAACACAACGGTTCTTTTAAGAGCCAACCTTATCTTTCATCTTTTTTTTTCTTTTTTTTTAAAAACTTTTTTTTTTTTTTTTACCGTACGCGTACGGTAAGCGTACCTTTTTTTTATTTTTTAAAAAAAAACACTAAAAATCATTTATCTCATTACAAAGTCCTTGAGAGACTACAATTTTTATTTTTAACTTACCATACTCACTCAAAAAAATATTTATTCATTTGTTTTTTTTAAAAATAGTTTTTAAAATGGTTGTAGTTTCCGAAAATTTTCTATATCGATCTGAAAATAAAGAAAAAAGTATTAATATTTTTTATCCATTTTATAATACAATACACATATTTACATTTTTTACAAAAAAATATTTTTGCCTTATTTTTGCTGTTTTCAGAATATATTGCATTTCACTATTAATTGTGAAAGCAATTGCATTCATCATTTTACAGCGGGCAAAAAAAATTAACAATCACAAAGATTGTATTAAAAAAGCCCAGAATGTCTTCTCACTTAAACTTATCATTACAGAAATGCATATTATTCTAAAAAAATATCATCTAAAAACAATACTTTTTTCTTTAAAATACCGTCTGATATGTTTGTTTCAGAAGTATAATCACAATATTATATCTCAAATAACTCCAAAATACATCTGATTTTATTTCCTTTAGGCCAAATAGTATTTTTTTTTTTTTCCTGGAATAAATTTCCAAGGGAAAACCATTAAAATTCTAAAGTTTAATCTGTCCAGATCTCACCAATTCTCTGTAACATTTTGGTTCACGAAAATTTTTTGAATAATTTATTTAGTCCACAATAGAATTGCTTACTTTTCCACATGGCCAAATAGTAATTTTTTAAATCATTTTTGAAAAAATTTCCAATGGCAGTCCAATAGCATTCCATAATTTAAAATGTGCAGAAGTTACCGATTATCTCTAAATTATTGGTTTTTGAAAATTGCATTAAAATTTAAAAAAGTCCACATTACAATTGGTTATCTTTCCTTTAGGCCAAATGATAATTTTAAAAATCTTTTTTCTACAAAATTGCAATGGTAATCCAGTAAAATGGTAAAATTATTTTGTCCAGATCTTGCCAAATCTCTCTAAAATTTAGGTTTCAGGAAGATTAGATAGGAATTTGCTAAATCAAAAGGCAAACGTTGTTTGAAAATCAATTGGGAATCATTACACAGTGTCCAGCCTTTTTCACATTTTAGATAAACTGTGTAATGTCCAGAAGTAACAGTAGGTCCATCATGGAAAATTATTGCAACAGTTACAAAAGTTTTTCCTGAAATTGATAATTGCTGTCCTGTAAACTTCTTTATTAAAGTATCCAATTTTGATCCATCAGCTCTACATCGTTGCATCATTAAAATTACATACTGTCCGTATTCCCTTAAAATTAATGTTGAAAACATGTCAGAATTACACTCACCACATTTCATGCTATGATTAGCATCTTTAACTAATTTTGCAAAAGTGACTGTTTTACTCTCTGGCAATGTCAAATAAATAAACCTTTCATTATCAACAATAGAGCCACATATATTATAACAATTATCACAACTATGTTCCCATTTATAAGAGAGACCAAAAAAAATGTCAATGGGAACTCCTTCTTCTTCCACTACCTGAAGAAAATACATCAAAAATTCGTGTGCATCTTGCTGTTCATTTTGAGAAAACTGTGTTCGTCCTGAACATACATCTAAAAGTTTTCTAATTTCAGTAGCACTTTCTATTTGAGTTTTATCTTTACTCAGCTTTTGAAAAAGGAGACTGAGCTCTGAACAGAATCTTTTTCCCTGATTTACTATTATCTGCTCTTGCAAACTTTCCAGATAAAATGCAACATTCAGCACTACATTAGCGTAGCAGTTGACACCAGAGCTATTTTCAAAATGACATCCTACAACCTGTTCTTCATTTTCCTTATTCTTTTTGCTTGCAATTACATCACTCCTCTTTTTTTTCCTCTTCTCTACATCTTCATTACAGATATTCTCATTTCTCCTTTTACGAGAAACTACACGTTTCTCCAACACAGGATACTGACCTAAATGAGGAGCATAGCTTCTTCTTAATCTATTATACTCCTTTACACAGTTTGTATCAGCACTAACTTTTGAGTCATCAAAGTCTATCATGAATAAACCTGATAATGTTTTGACTCGTGACAAAGCTACATATGCCATACCTTCTTTGAACACAGTTGAACCAATGTTCACAAATGCACAATCTACAGTCAATCCTTGAGACTTGTGGATAGTTACAGCATATGCTAGTGAAAACGGAAACTGCTTCCTACGTACATATAAGTCTTTCACAAGCATGAAACGAACTGAACAACGACAAATGTCTTTAACTTCCTCTATCTGATCAAATTTTATCTGTAAACATTCAATTCCTTCTTTTTTCTGATAATTAATAAAAACCCACAACTCTTCCCATCGCTCCATTCACTAAGCCTTTCTCAACATCCAAATTTCTCCTTAAAAACACTCTACAGTTCATGCAAACATAAAGATTTTTTTCTAATCCTGCTGTTTTGGAGATGTTCTTCTCTAGTGAGTCCAATTTATTTTTCAGTTTGCCTGTTACTGTGACTGTAATTCTTCCATCCTCAATTTTGTCCACTGCTTCCAATTTCCTGATGTCTTCCTTTTCCAATTTCAAAAGCTCCTCATTAAATATTGAGCATTCACGTAGAGTTGGCATTAAGCAGATGACACTTTTGTTTTCTGCAATATTCTTGTATATTTTCTCTGCAACTATTTCTTCCTTTGGAAATAAATTATGTAGCAGCCGACTCTGTAATGCTTTTTTCCCAACATCTGTGAGTAGTCCAATCCTGATATCTTTCAGAATACTTCCATATTCTTCATCGTTTGCTTGCCTCATATTAGTTGTAAGTTCCTTGTACTCAAAGAAGGACCAAATATTTGTATTTCCAATGCTTCCCAATGACTTCTTTGTGTCTTCATGTGTCACAGTATTAAACACTGGTTGTCCTTTAACTGGAGTAAGTTGCAAAAGATCCCCAAAAACTATGACGTGTTTTCCACCAAATAACACGTCATAGTCTGTCTTCAAAATTTGCTGCATTCTTAAATGCACAAAGGCAAGCATTAAGTTTGATACCATGCTCACCTCATCAATAATGAGAACTTGCATCTTCTTCAATACTCGTGAAACTTCCAAGGATGCTTCTCCAGTTAGCTTGTTGAATTGTATTTTGTTCTCATGCTCCACTGGTAACATTAGCAAACGATGTAAGGTGATTCCTTTTATGTTATATGCTGCTAACCCAGTTGGAGCAGTAACCACACAAGACAAAGTAGAATCCGTTTTTTGCTTTAGGTAGCTTCTGATGACTTTAATTAGGAAACTTTTTCCAGTGCCAGCTTGTCCGCTTACATACATCCTGATTGGATGAAATGATGTGCATGAGCACTCTTTTTTGATATGTAGAAATCCGTGATCAATTTTGTTTTTGATCTCTTCATAAATTTGTTGCTGCTCTTGATTCAGTTGTCTTTCCAAATTTTCTAAGTCTATAAATTCTTCTTGAGCTTGATTCATAGCCGTTTCCACTTCATTCATGGCTATTGATGCTTCATTTTCAACGATTGGTTGTCCTAGGGGATCTTGACTGTGTGTTCCTGAACTTTGGCTGTCCTGAGAACTGTCTCTAGCTATTTCTGCTGCAATTGTAGTTTCCTGTTCAATTTCTTCATTTAACATTTGCAGATAAGTTGAGAATGTACTGCATTGTATGCTGTCTTTGCAAGCATTAAAAGAATCTTCATAGCTCTGGAATTCTCCCAGTAGTTCATCCTCTGTACGCCATGGTTTAAACAACTGTAAAAGAGCCAAGTAGTAAAATTCTTTCTTGTCGGTAGTGTCGCAACTCAGCTTCCGGTGATTTATCAAACTTCCTTTGGTTTGCTTCACCAAACATCCTTCTTCACCAACAACTTTATATTTTCCACTGTTGATGTCTTCTGCAGCTTTCCGTGAATAAATGTAGTTCTGTAACACTTCATAGAGACACATGTTCTCCAGATGATGACTTCTCTTTGGATAATATGTGTCCAACATGTTTGTTTTCAATATGTCTGTACTTTCTGGGTCATTCTCAGCCAAATATTCAATTTCTCCAACAGATTTCAGTACCCGATTTCTCATTGCTGCAAGGCCTAAACTTGCCCAAATTATTCTTCTTGACTTCGAGTAGAGACTTGCAGAAGATAACCTATCTGAACATTCGTAGGATCCAATTTCTCGATGCGATAACATCTTCAAACTGAAACTGTACAGCTTCTTACTGACAGTCTTCTCGTGAGAAATCTCTTCCCACATTTCCTTCAATTCTGTTTTTTCTGATTTTGTAATGTAAGACGTTACATATCGAGCAACAGCAATGGAATTGTCAGCAACATACTGTATATCCATGTTAGCGTTCCACATGGATAAAATGACTGGGTTGTAGTCATTTATATTTTTTGATTCTTCTTTTCTTTTAAGGTTGTAGGTATTCTTAGGTGATTTTCTTGTGATAGTATGTCTCACAGCTGACATAAAACTGTTGACTCTTCCATTTGTAAGAACAGGTCTAGGAAATCCAAATCGACATTTAGTGTAGTATTTTTCTTTGCTCTTGTATTTCCGTCGACAGTATTTTCCACACCGATGACTTTGGAAACGTAGAACTTGCTCCTTTAACTTGTTCTCTTCTGTGCTTTTAGGTATAGCACATGTTGCATATTCTTCAATGTAAGATAACACTGCTTCATCAGTATCTGTTCCAAACTTTGGGGCATCCTTGATCCACAGCAGCATATGAATATGAGGAGCACCTCTTGCCTGGTACTCTTTTCTCCAAAAGAAATCCACTACTTCTCCAAGGGGTGGATTTTTTTTATTGCAGATGAAGGACATCATAGCCTCAAATGTATGATTGAAATATCTGCAAACATTAACCGGATCCAATGAGCACAGTTCTCCTGCTGTCTTGTATTCGATGTTTTTAATGTTTGAATTGGCCTCTCGTAGAAAATCCAGTAAATCATCCCAAGCGTACTCGGCACAGCTTAGGGTAAGGAACCATGTTGGTGTTCCTAAATTGCGTAACATGCATTTTAGTTCACCATGGCGTCGGTACCAATATTCATTTGTCCCACGCTGACAAGCCATCAGATTGATCAGTTGTGTTTCCAAATGATCATCTCGGTGCTGCACTTTCTCCATAAAATCCTTAGCAGACACATTTTGTAAATGTACTCCACTTTTTAAAATGTGATTTACTGCATAAGACAGTGCAGACAAGTCGCTTTCAAATAAAAGATGGAACAAATAAGGAATACTTTGTCGAAATCTGGGATCTTCAGCATATAGTCTTGTAGTTCGATACTCTGAAGCTGGAATCTGTTCTGGACGTTCATCGTATCGTCCTCCTTTTCCTTTAGGAAACAGCTGGGGAAAACATCGAGCTTCCAAGCTCTCCTCCCATACACTCACGGGATTTCCTTTTGCTTTCTTCATCTGAAAGAGATCAATATTGTCTCCCATAACTTCTTTCGAATGGAGAGGATGTATGCTAAAATGTTCATAAATTTCTTCTTCCTTTGACTTGTCCACTTTTTCAATTTGTCCAGTTGGTGTTTCTGTGTCTCCTTGTAAATCTTCTTCTTCTTCTTCTTCTTCTTCTATATAAATTGATTCATACCATTTGTTATTTTTTTTCAAATACAAATTTGCTCTTTGTACTTTCCGCACATCTACCAGCTCCTGCCAAATCTTCTTATTCTTTGTAGGTACACCATTAACCAGAATAATTAATGGTTCAGTTTCCAAAGTATCCGCATCAATAGTTTCCATATTTTTTTTCAAATCCAAGGGCAAATACACCACTCTACCTTTTAAACCTCTCAGTAAATCTGAAGGAGGTAATTTACCAGTTTTGGGCTCCATACGTACTATGGTCTGGAACGGATGAACACATTGAATGAGTATAGACTCATATGTATTTAATTCAGAAAGTTCAGCAGGAATAGCATCCAATTCTAAATTATTATGTACAGCTCTGGTCGGCATTCTATTTTCCTCTAACTTGTTGTAGCAGTATTTACAAATACGCTGATCTTCACCCAATTCAAAACAATTTTCAAGAAATATATATGTGGCAAAATCCATCCACTTATAATTATCTTCATTTTCACTCTTTCTGTAGAGATCAACATTCCTAGTTTGTTTTCTATAATGAGTTCTGCGGCAACAAATACAAGTAACATTTGGTCTTTCATTAGAGATTATTGCAAATTTTGTTATGTGATCATTAAATGTCTTACTTACACAAGGTTCTACATTCTCTTCCACTTCTGCCTCATTTACTGTGTCCTTCTCTGCACTGTTTTGTTCAGGACCAAAGTAACAAAACTGAATTTCATCAACAACCTTCTCTACATCTGATACCGTTCCTCGGAACAGAGCCCTATTCAATTCATTTAACTTTATTGCTGGACTTTTGGCAAAATACAACCGTCTCACAAACTTTCTCATTTCAGTATGATGAACAGCCAGCATCCTAAAATGATGGAAAACACTATTGCACACTTTTCTAGATAGACAAGCAAGAGAATGACCCTGCAAACCAGTATTCTCTCTCACTCTGCATGGATCCAGACTTTGAAGCACCTTAATCTTTTGTTTTACACTTTTTTTACTATATTCTCTTAGAAACTCTCGAAATCTGTCAATAGATTCCTGACGCACAGTGCAAATACTACTACAATTCCAAGTGTACACTGGGGCTTTAGGACGTCTCCCCATTGCCTCATCTGCCATCACTTGTACCTCATCTCTTGGAACCATTATCTCCTTCTCCATTATGCAACCATTTTTTACTTCGTATGAACGACCTCTGGTGTCAACTGCATGCAGCAAACTATTACTTTGAAAATAGCTCTCTTCATTAAAAAAAGGTTCACTACTTGAACTATGCATCCACTTTCCTAAAAAAACTTTACAAAAGTTTGTTCTGTTCACTACTCTTTTGCTTTTGCTTTGTGATTTCAGTACATTAACCATTTTATCTAATGTACGCATCCTATTCAAAATTAAAATGAATAGTTTCCTTTTTAATTCTAATGCCTTTGCTGCAATGGCTTCAATTTCTTTTTTTCTCTTGTAATATTTTGCCTTTTGCTTATATTTCTTTATATCCTTTATCAAATTGGACATAACTCTTCTCTGAAACATTTTTCTACGTATCTCTTTAAATGCTGTTTTTCTGTTTATGTTAAACTTTTCAATTGCAGAAGGTATATTTGCATTAACTAAATTCTCAATTTTTTGCTGTTCTCTATTTTTTGTTACATTTTTCCGAGAACAGACATTTTGTACATTTTTCTTTGTTTTGAATATTTTGTTTAGAAATTGTTTTTTTTGCTTACCAGAAGATTTTTTCTTTTTCCCAACATCAGCATCTTCTACTAACTTTGGTCCTCCAGTTGTCTTCAAATATAGTTTTTTTTTTAGCGTTTTTTGAACTCGAGATTTTGTAGGCATCTTAAATTTTGTTCACTGTTCTTCAGCAATACCTGAAAAAAACTAAAAAAAAAATCCGTTATTGTATTTAAATATATTACTAAATTTCTTTTCACAATAGTCACAAAACGAAATTTCTTTGCCAATTTGAATTCACACAAACTGCTCTTTTTTTTGGGCAAGTGAAAATCTCTTTTACAAACTGTCACATTATGAAACCACTTTTCAGATTTTTTAAAAAGCCCATGTCCACAGTGCTACACTCCACCAAGGGCAACCAGCCTTAGTGATGCTGAATGTATTTGCATTACAGACTTAAACCTGAAAACCCCACTGGCTTGTACATACTGTGCATGACTATACACGGCAAGGACATGGGTGTGTGCTAAGCCTCTGCTTCTTCCCCCAAAAATTCGCTCCCCCTTTCCATCTAATGCAACTGTGAAATCACCAGAGCAAGACGCAATAAATCTCTGTCTATAATTCTTCTATGCACACAGAGTCATGTTTTCACATTAGTGCCAAAACGAAATTTCTTTGCCAATTTCAAAGCACACTTACTGCTCTTTTATTTTTTCAGGGGCAAGTGAAAATCTCTTTTTACAATTTGAAATCACTTTTACAGACTGACACATTATGAAACCACTATTTTTGCTTTATTTAATTGCACGTGTCCAAGCTGTTTTTTTTTTCAGACCACCACCATGTGCATTCTCTGTGACTGCCTACACTCCACCAAGGGCAACCAGCCTTAGTGATGCTGAATGTATTTGCATTACAGACTTAAACCTGAAAACCCCACTGGCTTGTACATACTGTGCATGACTATACACGGCAAGGACATGGGTGTGTGCTAAGCCTCTGCTTCTTCCCCAAAAAATTCGCTCCCCCTTTCCATCTAATGCAACTGTGAAATCACCAGAGCAAGACGCAATAAATCTCTGTCTATAATTCTTCTATGCACACAGAGTCATGTTTTCACATTAGTGCCAAAACGAAATTTCTTTGCCAATTTCAAAGCACACTTACTGCTCTTTTATTTTTTCAGGGGCAAGTGAAAATCTCTTTTTACAATTTGAAATCACTTTTACAGACTGACACATTATGAATCCACTATTTTTGCTTTATTTAATTGCACGTGTCCAAGCTGTTTTTTTTTCAGACCACCACCATGTGCATTCTCTGTGACTGCCTACACTCCACCAAGGGCAACCAGCCTTAGTGATGCTGAATGTATTTGCATTACAGACTTAAACCTGAAAACCCCACTGGCTTGTACATACTGTGCATGACTATACACGGCAAGGACATGGGTGTGTGCTAAGCCTCTGCTTCTTCCCCCAAAAATTCGCTCCCCCTTTCCATCTAATGCAACTGTGAAATCACCAGAGCAAGACGCAATAAATCTCTGTCTATAATTCTTCTATGCACACAGAGTCATGTTTTCACATTAGTGCCAAAACGAAATTTCTTTGCCAATTTCAAAGCACACTTACTGCTCTTTTATTTTTTCAGGGGCAAGTGAAAATCTCTTTTTACAATTTGAAATCACTTTTACAGACTGACACATTATGAAACCACTATTTTTGCTTTATTTAATTGCACGTGTCCAAGCTGTTTTTTTTTCAGACCACCACCATGTGCATTCTCTGTGACTGCCTACACTCCACCAAGGGCAACCAGCCTTAGTGATGCTGAATGTATTTGCATTACAGACTTAAACCTGAAAACCCCACTGGCTTGTACATACTGTGCATGACTATACACGGCAAGGACATGGGTGTGTGCTAAGCCTCTGCTTCTTCCCCCAAAAATTCGCTCCCCCTTTCCATCTAATGCAACTGTGAAATCACCAGAGCAAGACGCAATAAATCTCTGTCTATAATTCTTCTATGCACACAGAGTCATGTTTTCACATTAGTGCCAAAACGAAATTTCTTTGCCAATTTCAAAGCACACTTACTGCTCTTCTATTTTTTCAGGGGCAAGTGAAAATCTCTTTTTACAATTTGAAATCACTTTTACAGACTGACACATTATGAAACCACTATTTTTGCTTTATTTAATTGCACGTGTCCAAGCTGTTTTTTTTTCAGACCACCACCATGTGCATTCTCTGTGACTGCCTACACTCCACCAAGGGCAACCAGCCTTAGTGATGCTGAATGTATTTGCATTACAGACTTAAACCTGAAAACCCCACTGGCTTGTACATACTGTGCATGACTATACACGGCAAGGACATGGGTGTGTGCTAAGCCTCTGCTTCTTCCCCCAAAAATTCGCTCCCCCTTTCCATCTAATGCAACTGTGAAATCACCAGAGCAAGACGCAATAAATCTCTGTCTATAATTCTTCTATGCACACAGAGTCATGTTTTCACATTAGTGCCAAAACGAAATTTCTTTGCCAATTTCAAAGCACACTTACTGCTCTTTTATTTTTTCAGGGGCAAGTGAAAATCTCTTTTTACAATTTGAAATCACTTTTACAGACTGACACATTATGAATCCACTATTTTTGCTTTATTTAATTGCACGTGTCCAAGCTGTTTTTTTTTCAGACCACCACCATGTGCATTCTCTGTGACTGCCTACACTCCACCAAGGGCAACCAGCCTTAGTGATGCTGAATGTATTTGCATTACAGACTTAAACCTGAAAACCCCACTGGCTTGTACATACTGTGCATGACTATACACGGCAAGGACATGGGTGTGTGCTAAGCCTCTGCTTCTTCCCCCAAAAATTCGCTCCCCCTTTCCATCTAATGCAACTGTGAAATCACCAGAGCAAGACGCAATAAATCTCTGTCTATAATTCTTCTATGCACACAGAGTCATGTTTTCACATTAGTGCCAAAACGAAATTTCTTTGCCAATTTCAAAGCACACTTACTGCTCTTTTATTTTTTCAGGGGCAAGTGAAAATCTCTTTTTACAATTTGAAATCACTTTTACAGACTGACACATTATGAAACCACTATTTTTGCTTTATTTAATTGCACGTGTCCAAGCTGTTTTTTTTTCAGACCACCACCATGTGCATTCTCTGTGACTGCCTACACTCCACCAAGGGCAACCAGCCTTAGTGATTCTGAATGTATTTGCATTACAGACTTAAACCTGAAAACCCCACTGGCT
The DNA here is from genome assembly GCF_964204655.1 of Triturus cristatus. Classification (NCBI taxonomy): domain Eukaryota; kingdom Metazoa; phylum Chordata; class Amphibia; order Caudata; family Salamandridae; genus Triturus; species Triturus cristatus. Next base: position 1,203,872,597 of record NC_140591.1, on the reverse strand, counting down.
TGTACATACTGTGCATGACTATACACGGCAAGGACATGGGTGTGTGCTAAGCCTCTGCTTCTTCCCCCAAAAATTCGCTCCCCCTTTCCATCTAATGCAACTGTGAAATCACCAGAGCAAGACGCAATAAATCTCTGTCTATAATTCTTCTATGCACACAGAGTCATGTTTTCACATTAGTGCCAAAACGAAATTTCTTTGCCAATTTCAAAGCACACTTACTACTCTTTTATTTTTTCAGGGGCAAGTGAAAATCTCTTTTTACAATTTGAAATCACTTTTACAGACTGACACATTATGAAACCACTATTTTTGCTTTATTTAATTGCACGTGTCCAAGCTGTTTTTTTTTCAGACCACCACCATGTGCATTCTCTGTGACTGCCTACACTCCACCAAGGGCAACCAGCCTTAGTGATGCTGAATGTATTTGCATTACAGACTTAAACCTGAAAACCCCACTGGCTTGTACATACTGTGCATGACTATACACGGCAAGGACATGGGTGTGTGCTAAGCCTCTGCTTCTTCCCCCAAAAATTCGCTCCCCCTTTCCATCTAATGCAACTGTGAAATCACCAGAGCAAGACGCAATAAATCTCTGTCTATAATTCTTCTATGCACACAGAGTCATGTTTTCACATTAGTGCCAAAACGAAATTTCTTTGCCAATTTCAAAGCACACTTACTGCTCTTTTATTTTTTCAGGGGCAAATGTAAATCACTTTTACACACTGACACATTATGAAACCACCATGTGTAACTACAACAAAAACAATTCCCATTTCTATTATTCATTTCTTAAGTTACCACATACATACCCTCTCAAACTGTAAACTCACCTTTAAAATTAGTTAGTTCTGAAAGAAATGTGACACTCAAACAGCAGATTATCAGAGCCAGGATCTCTGTTGTGTTCACCTGTCTCCTCTCAGCAGAACCAGATAATGGCAAACTTTCCCTCTATTTTTCCACACATATACATGTAAGTTTCAAATCTCAGTGCTTCCCCCTTTTTTTTAAATGTAATCACACATTTCTATTGGTTGAAAACCAACCCTTTTCCAAAAGTACCCTGCCCCCAACTTGACTTCTGCCTAGTACCCTTCCCCCAACTTGACTTCTGCCTGCTACCATAGCAACAGCTCATGGAACACTGCTGTGTGCAGTTAGGTCAGAAGTTCGACACACAATGTTTCAATTCCACAGAGCAAGAGTGCTTGACTTTTCAAACCTAACAGCAAATCCATAGTACTGTTCTTTGGTTACACATTTTTTTGTACCAATACAAAACATGCTTCTATTAATTTTCACATACAGCCTAGTTTTTATTCTGGAATGGTTTGAAACAGCCAATCAGTTCTTTTTAATTTGTAAAAAATATGTATGCCTCCATTTCCAAACTGTCTTTCTTTTCTTATTGCCATTCTACTGAAAGACACCTCCTGAGTGCATCCAGTTCTCCTTTGAAGATGTTCACAGTGTGGATTGTAGGGCACAGCTATGTCTTCTGGAGTGAAAAGTATGCAGAGAAAACAGATATGGTGAGAGACCTTGCTTTGCCAAATGTAGACATTAAATGGATTGGTCAGAGAGGGTTAAAGTGGCACCAATTGATGCCATTGGTAAAATCCTTCATTCAAATCCAACACCCTGACCTCATAATAGTGCACTGTGGTGGCAATGACCTAGGCACTTTGACTGGGGTAGGTCTGGAAATGCTTATGAAGGACACCTTTGCACAACTGTTTACACTTTTCCCTAAAACTGCCTTTGTGTTTTCCAACATATGCCAAAGGCAAAAATGGAACTGGTCCAATCATTTCTGTCCGCAGATTGACAAAGCAAGAAAGCACGTCAACAAATCTGTTTCTGCTTTCCTCCGTGACTATGGTATGGGTGCCATTTACCACAACAACTTGCGTTATGACATGCAAGACATTTATAGAGGAGATGGTGTGCACTTCAATGATGAAGGGAACAGAGTCTTCCTCTTGAACCTTAGACTCTGCATCGGTACTTACTTGTAGGTACCACTAAAAAAATGACTTCATAAACACAACAGCTCTTTTTAGAGCTCCCTAATTTCTAAACTCTTAAATCTGCTTTTCATTTATTTTTTTTTATTTTTTTTACCGTACGCTTACCGTAAGCTTACCGTACGCGTACCCCGTGATTTTTTTTAAAATCAATAAATGTTTTTTTTGTACTTTTCTGTCCTTCTTTGACCCCCTTACAAATGTTAGGGGGTCTGTAACTCTCCTCATTGCCCCCTTTCCTTGTTTTCACTCTTTTTTTTCAGAGTGAAATACACAAAATGGCGGCCGCCGCTTCCTGGTTTCGGCCGATTCGAATGTTTACTAAGATCTAAGAGCCAATCAGAATCGCGCTCGCGCACGCCACCGTACGCTTACCGTAAGCGTACGGTAAGCGTACCGTAAGCGGGCTCAGATATATATATTGATTTAAAGGCTATTTTCTCAGAATCTACTGAACAGATTTACACCAAACCTACAAAAGGCACTTCCTTGACCTAGGGACTACCTCTCTGCCAAATTTTGAGTAATTCTGTTCAGCCATTCGGGCTGTAGCTCGTTCTAAAGGTCCTATGGAAAAATGCATGGGAAAAACGCGTTTTGGGACCCCCCTTTTATCTCAGCCCCCGCTTGATGAATCCCCCCGAGACTTTCAGGGTAGGAGCGGAGCATAGCGCCCCACCTATTTTGAGAAATTCGCGAGGATTCGTCGACCGGCGCCAAAGTTATTCAAAATAGAATGTTGAGGTTTTCCTATGGAAACGTGGTCCTAACTATAACTACCTACTGGCGACCGCCAGTAGGTAATATATATATATATATATATTATCTACTGGCGGTCGCCAGTAGATAGTTATAGTTAGGACCGAGTTCCCATAGGAAATCTGAAAATTCTATTTTGAATAACTTTGGCGCCGGTTGACTTATCTTCGTGAAATTTTCAAAACTAATGGGGCGCTCCGCTCAGCTCCTACCCTGAAAGTCTCGGGGTGATTCATCAAGCGGGGGCCAAGAAAAAAGGGGGGTCCTAAAACGCGTTTTCCCAATGCATTTTTCCATAGGACCTTTAGTCGAAGGTACAGCCCGAACGGCTGAACAGAATTACTTGAAATTTGGCAGAGAGGTAGTCCTCACGTCAGGGAAGTGCCTTTTGCAGGTCTGGTGTCAATCTGTTCAGTATTCCGTGAGAAAATAGCATTTAAAAGCATATAAATATCTATACGCGCGCACCGTGCCGTGCGCGAGCGAAATTCTGATTGGTTGTTAGATGTCAGTCAACATTCGAATCGGTCGAAATCAGGAAGTCTCGGCTGCCATTTTGTCTCTCGCACTGAAAAGGAAAGGGGGAAAAAAGGTGGAAAACGTGAAAAGGGGGCAGGGAAGAGAGTTCCTGACCCCCTAGCCTTTGTCAGGGGGTCACAGAAGGACCCCCAGGGGGAAAAAAACATTTCATTTTTTTTTTTAACAAATCGCGGGGTGCGCGCACGGTAAAAAAATTAAAAAAAAAAATATATATTAAGAAATACATAACTTAGCATTTAAAAAACTGTACAAATTCACTTAAAAAACCATAGGTTTCACACACGTTATAGTTAGGAATTAGCATTTAAAAAACCTTGCAAATTCACTTAAAAAACCATAGGTTTCACACAGGTTATAGTTAGGTGGATATTTCTCTCGTAAAAAACCAATGAAATTCCCCCATTATAGTTAGTTCAGATAACTATAACTCGCGCGACCGCCACTCTATCACAAGGATGATGTCATCAGTGATGTCATTTGAGATGTCATCAGTGATGTCATGAGTGATGCCACTGACCATGTCTTGAGTGATGTAATATGTGACGTCATCAGCAGTGGATTGCGGGCGCGTGAGTTATAGTTATCTGAACTAACTATAACGGGGGAATTTCATTGGTTTTTTACGAGAGAAATAATCACCTAACTATAACCTGTGTGCAACCTATGGTTTCTTAAGTGAATATATATATATATATATATATATTATCTACTGGCGGTCGCCAGTAGATAGTTATAGTTAGGACCGTGTTTCCATAGGAAATCCGCAACATTCTATTTGGAATAACTTTGGCGCCGGTTGACGAATCCTCGCAAAATTTTCAAAATAGGTGGGGCGTTCCGCTCCGCTCCCACCCTGAACGTCTCGGGGTGATTCGTCAAGCGGGGCCGAGAAAAAAGGGGGGTCCCAAAACACGTTTTCCCCATGCATTTTTCCATAGGGACCTTTAGTCCAAGGAACGGCTGAACAGAATTACTTGAAATTTGGTAGAGAGGTAGTCCTCAGGTCAGGGAAGTTGCAGGTCTGGTGTCAATCTGTTCAGTAGTTCCTGAGATAATCAAAAGTAAAATCATATATATATGTGGGCGGAGCCTAACCACACATCTCATCCTGAGATCTGATTGGCTGTCAGCACTTCATCCAAGAAGTGTTGGCAGCCATCTTGGGACCAATATACATGATAGCACCTCATTAAAAAGCATTGCAGTTAATAGAAGGTTTTAAGACTTTAGTTACGTTATAAATCATTTGTTGATGGTACCATACTCATTTTAGGAATTGCGGTATGTTCTAAGGTGATTTCACCATGTGAAAAAGCCTTCTGCTGGGATTTCATGATTGAGAGAAAAATATTTTCTCATGTTTTTCCCACAGAGGTTTGGAAGGTGATCTATAAGCTAAACTGAGAGCATATTTTCTGTAAATTCACATTATCTTTCTCAGTCATGTGAGAATGAAGTCTGACATTCTCAGTAAAACATGTACATCCAACAAGGGCAGAGACTGTCAGTTGATTCCTTTGTGTTCTACTGCAGCTTCCCAGAGTGTTCCAAATAACAACTAGAGCGCTAACAGTCCTACTTATGATAAACGTATGGCACACCTGAAGCCATCTTGCTTGGATTAAAGTGGTAACTCTTAAAACATTTAATTTAAAAAGGAACAAAATGAGGGGGTTCATTTTTCCATAAAAAGTATGATTAGTGCTGCAGAAAGAAAAATTAGGGCACATTTTGAGTGACTTCTCAAATCCTCTTCTATTTCATCAAACAATTCTGACATGCAGACTGAAACATGCACTTTCAATACCAGCAGCAGTTTTCCCTGGTGAGCAGTAGCTTTACTACAGTGATCTAATGAGCAAAAAGAGTGCTAACATTCTGAATTTATGGCAAATGTGTGACACATCTGAATGCCTTCTTGATGGAATCAAAGTAAAAAACTGAAAGTATTTCCTACTGAGGAGACTGCAGTAAATGAGGAAATTAGGAAACTTCATAACAAATAAGTCTCCCAAGATGGCCACCAGAGACAAAAGAGCCCAAATGTAGCCCAAATATCACCCAGATGTAGCCCAAGTATAGCCCAATGACAGAATGTCCCAGAGTGTTCTTAAAAACAACTAGAGCGCTTACTGTCTTCATTATGACAAAAGTATGGCACACCTGAAGCCATCTTGATTGGAATAAACTGGTAACACTTAAAACATTTAATTTAAAAAGGAACACAATGAGGGGGTTCATTTTGCCATAGAAATTATGATTAATGCTGAAGAAAGAAAATGAGGGCACATTTTGAGTGACTTCTCAAATCCTCGTCTATTTCATTAAAAAATTCTGACATGCAGACTGAAACATGCACTTTTAATACCAGGAGCAGACTTCCATGGTGAACAGTAGTTTTACTACAGTGATCTAATGAGCAACTAGAGTGCTAACATTCAGAATTTATGGCAAATGTGTGACATATCTGAATACCTTCTCGATGGAATCAAAGTAAAAAACTCAAAGCATTTCCTACTGAGGAGACTGCAGTACATGAGGAAATTAGGAAACTTCATAACAAATAAATCTCCCAAAATGGCCACCGGAGACAAAAGAGCCCAAATGTAGCCTAAAATCACCCAGATGTAGCCCAAATATAGCCCAATGACAGAAGTGTGCAAAACACTTATTATTTTGTGTTTTTGCAGTGTTATATAGTGCAGACTTGTCAGGTATTGGAGTGCTTTACATGAGCATTGGTTACATCACACAAGAACAAATTCATTTTGGTTGTAGACATGGGGAGACTAAGTGATTTTACCAGAATCACAGAATGTCGAGCTAAAGCAGAACTCCAACCTGGTCCCCAGTTGCAAAGTCTGCAGTTCTGGAAGTAACACCACATCCTCTCCCCTAATTGCAACATTTAATCAAGTGGTCAACTGGATAAAAAAACATAAAGATAACAAATAATTTAAAAGTGCTTTGTCGCTATTTGAAAACTCAAAAAATATGTCCTTATTTTAGTCTTTTAGAGCACTAACCATAATTTTGATGCCAATAAGACCCTCTCATATATGTAATTTCTAAAGGAAATGCTCTAGGTATTACAGTTTTGATTACATCAAGATGACGTCAGGCGTTCCACACTTTTGTAATAAATATAGAATGTTAGCAATCTAGTTGTTCATTAGGATACTGTTGAGAGGCAGAGGCCAGGGGCACGGACTCTGAAAATTGAAGGCAGGTAGGAGGGTGCAAAGGCAACAATTTAACCACACTGAGCAGGCAGGAAGGGCCGTGGCAGCACAACAGACTATGGAGGGCAGTGGAAAGGGGGGCAGGGGCAACAAACCAACAATACAGGACTTGCAAGAGAGGCTTTGGCAATGTAATAGACCATTGTGGGCAGAAGGAAGAGGCAATGGTAGTACAACCATACATGCCAACAGACCTGATTCAGCCAGGAAACGTCTAATGTTTTAAAGCTCAAATGGGCTTTATTTGATCTGTCTCCTGTCTACAATCTCCTCTTTTTCAATGTAACTCAAAGGGGAAAATCAATACCCCAGCTTTTTTTCAAAATCTCCCTCTTACCAAGTTCAAAATGTTCGCAAGTATGGTACATTGGATCATGGAAGGAAATGGGGTAGGGACATGGACTTGGATAACAGAGGACAGGAGGGACATGGAGAGGTGCACCAAACTGACCCTGCAGGGCAGGCATCAGGGTTTGCAGCAGCACAATACACCACACAGGGCATGCGGGACGGGAGTGCAGCACAACAATCCATAGAAAGCAAGGGGGAGGGGACAGGACCATGCACATGGACAACAGAGAACAGAGGGGCAAGAGGCAATGGTAGCTAGCTGACCATAATGGACAGACAGGAGAGAAAGCTGCAGCATAACAGACCATAAAGGGCAGGAGGGACGAATCAGGGGCATTACAATGGAACAGACAAGCCAGGAGGGAGGGAGTAGGGGTCTGTACATGTAAACAGAGGGCTGGGGGCAAGGGGGCTGGGCAGGAGCAGCAAGATAAGCATGGAGGTCAGGCAGGATGGGCACTAGAAGCAAGACACACCAAGAAGAGCAACAGTGAGACTGTGATGGCATACACACAGACCATGGAGGGAAGGTGGGAGGGGGTCAGGGGCAGCTAACTGACCACACAGGGAAGGTGGGAGGGGCCATGGCAGCACAGAAGACCATGCATGGCAAGTTATTAGGGTTAGTGGCAGCACAATGGCTATGATGGGCAAGAAGGAGGGTGCAGGGGCATGCACAAAGGACGATGGAGGATAGAAGGGAGGATCAGGACCTGTGCACAGACAAGAAAGTTCAGGGGAAGGGGCCTCATAACAGACCGCACGGGGCAGGCAGGAGGAGCAGTTGCAGCACAACAGACCAGAGAGGGCAGAAGGGTGTGGCAGTACAATGGACCATGTGGACAGGAAGAAGAGGATAGGGGCATGGCATGTGGACAGGCAGGGTGGAGGTGGCAGGGACAGGTTACAGTCATCTGACAATGCTAGGCAGGTGGGAGGGGAGTGGCAGCTCAACAGAACACTCAGAGTAGATAGGAGTGGCAGGTCCATGGAACATGGTGGGCAAAAAGGATGGAGCAGGGGCATGCACAAAGACATCGGAGGGCAGGGGGAAGGAGAATAGGGGCAGCAAGCTAAGCACAGAGTTTAAGCAGGAGTTCAATGATGGGACATAGAATTGGGCAATGGAGGGCAGGAGGAGTGGACTGGTACATCATACTAAATTGAGGGCAGTGGCAGCACTTCAGACCATGCATGGCAGGAGGGAGGAGGCTAGTCCATGGATTCACACAACAGAGGATAGGGAGGAGGGGGATGGGGCAGCAAGCTAACTGTTCAGAGAAGGCGGGTATTAGGAACTTTATTGTTTTTAAAACGTGTGTCTGTGCGAACTACTTAAAATATGAACAAGTATGCAGCATAATCTCACTTTTATTCAGGAAGAAGAGGACGTTTGTGACTGTGACTCCGGGCTCACTTGGCAGAAACACCCCCTGACCTTTCCACCCCCTATCGCAAAATGTAATGCCCGTGAAAAGGGTAGGTGAACACAGTGTTATATAGAACATAGTCCTGAGAGCACGATTGAAAATGAAAACTAGATATAGTGTATGGTATAAACTATGCACCAAAAAGTGTGATATAAGATGAACCGGGCATGAAATATAATATGCAATACATTGTGTGCAATGACAGATTCATTGGAGAGCGCGAGATAGCACAGGCACTAGCGCGTGCTATGCGATATGCGCCTTGGAGTGTAATATGCACAGGGCAGTGTTGTGTAACCTAACTAGTCTCTAAAGTTGTAATATAAAATATGTGCTGGGGAGTGTAACATTGCATATGCACTGTGACAAAGATATGGATCCCAGATTGTAATATGTATGGCATAGCACTGTGTGTTATAACATAGGCATCGAGGAAGGCACGTTAGATGGGGCAATATAACCCGTGCGAAGACAAGTGTGGCATGACATATTCACGGGGTGGTGTTACAGTGCACATGGGCTAGAGAGTGTCATAGCATATGCACTAGCTAGTGGAATACAACACAGAGGTGTGTGGCACTCAGCAGGCAATGGTGGGTGTAACACAGCATTGGGCTCTGCCAGGAGCACGCTGTGACTCTCAAGTGATGTTCGTCCCCTTTCCAGAGAGTAAAATAAAAAGAATTACACATCCGGCAGTGGATGTGTGTTTTATTAATCGTGAGGGGGGTTTCTTGCATAGTTTTGGTCGAATTTTTGTCGAATCCCCTTTGAATGGCTTGGTGTGCATGTGTATTAAATGTGCCCATCAATAGCTACCCATGTTTGTATAAATAAACAACAAGGGTGTCTACCGGGATTAGGCACGGTAGGGCATCAGACATGTCAGAGCTTCACTAGTGGTGTAAATACATTCCACGTGGATTCATTGTATGCATAGTCGCCTTTTAATGAATGTCACGCAAATCGTCATGGTGATAGGTACGTACGGTTTGTCCAGCATGTCCTGGGTGTGTCTATAAATATATATATTTTTTAAATAATAAAAAACAGTGGCCGGCCCTGGGGACTGGGGTAAAAAAAATATAATTAGGAGACAGGCCCTGGGGGATGGGGTCATCAGGGCCAATAAATTAGAATAAGAAGGGGAACCACACAGCCCCCCTTCTTAAAAAATTAAAATAAATAAAAGACTGGCATCGTGCCGGAGGCGACGCCCCCTCCTTGCAGCACTCTGCAAACGCGCCCCCTGGCGAGTTGTAAGTTGGGGAATTAATTCCTCTTCAATACTGAGGGTCCCTGAGGGTCAACTAGCCCAACAGGCATCTCCAGTATGCGCCAGGGAGCTGCGCTGCAGACAGGTGTTCTGAGGCCAAGCCCCTTTTTACACCTCTCTGCAACGCAGCTCTGTGGCGCTTACTGGAGGTACCTAGTGGTCTAGTTTGACCCTAGGGACCCTTAGGATTCAAGGGGACTTAATCTCTCAACTTAGAACAGCCACAGGGCGCGTTTACACAGTGGTGAAGGGAGGGGACGGGGCCTGAGGTGACGTGTGCAAACACGCACTATGACACGTTTTAAATTGGGGATATAATTTCCCTTCAATACTGAGGGCCCCTGGGGGCTAACTAGCCCACCAAGTGCTTCCAGTAAGCGCCACTGAGCTGCATTGCAGAGAGGTGGTCCAGGCTGTGCCACTTTTTACACCTCTCTGCAACGCAGCTCTGTGGCACTTACTGGAGGTACCTAGTGGGCTAGTTGGACCCTAGGGACCCTCAGGATTCAAATGAACTTAATCTCCCAACTAAAAACGGACACAGGGCGTGTTTACACAGTGGTGAAGGGAGGGGACGGGGCCTGAGTTACCGTGTGCAAAAACGCCCTGTGGCCTGTTTTAAGAGGTAGTTTTAATCCCCCTGCCCTATTCTATACTAGGGGCTTACAGAGGAGGTCATGCTAATCACAGGGGGACCCCAACGCATAATGTTCCCTAGTGTATGTAGGTGTTTTCACTGTATTCTAAGTGTCTTTTAACATAGCACTGGCTCTAGGACTGGTTAGTCAGACTCAGTTACCACCAGTATCCGTCTGAAAAAGTTGAGGGTACAGGGTGATTTTGCAACAAGGCTTCTTTCTGCTCTTCTTTTTGTTCTTTCTGCACGTTATCCTTCTTCCTGCACTTTTCTTCGTCTTTGAGGACTTCTGTTGCTTCTTTCTGCACTTATTTTTTTTCTTTCTGTGCATTTTTTCTTCTTTCTTCACATGTCCTATCTCTGTAGGCATAGTTAGAAATTAGCATTTAAAAAACCTTTGAAATTCACAGAAAAAACAATAGGTTTCAGGCACGTTATAGTTAGGAATTAGCATTTAAAAAACCTCAGAAATTCACTGAAAAAACCATAGGTTTCAGGGGTGTTATAGTTAGCTGGACTTTTCACTTGTACAAAACCATTGAAATTCCCCCGTTATAGTTAGTTCAGCTAACTATAACTCGCGCGCCCGCAATGCACTGCTGATGACGTCACATATTACATCACTCATGACATGGTCAGTGACATCACTCATGACATCACTGATGACATCTCAAATGACATCACTGATGACATCATCCTTGTGATAGAGTGGCAGACCTCCTCTCACCCTAATATAACCTTTGATACACACATTCAAAAATAGAGACTACAATTTTCAAAACAATGGACATACCAATACCAGTTACAACTACCTCTTCAGTAATTCTAAGATCCACATACACATCCACTCATTCACCAACAGTCCTATACAGTCACTCATACATGTACTCACTCATCATATGTACTCATACACCTATACATCCTGTTACACAATGCCACTCATCCATAGAGTTACTCACACACATAGTCACTCATGCTAATAACGAATCAAACATACACTTACTTGCATATACAGTTATACACACACCACCACACTTACTTCTACGGAAACTTACACATACTTTGTCTTTTAAACAATCACTTATAGAAACACATACTTATTCATACAGGAACTCTTTCAATCTCTCACTCTCACATATACTCACTTATATACACCAATGTATGTAGTTACTCATAGAGACACTATTGAGACAGTCATTCACTCACTAACACACCCATACACACACTCATCCACCCATACAGTCCTGCACACATGCTGTCTTCAACACATACAAACAGTGAGTCACTCATTCATGCAACTATGCACTATGTAATACCCCCCACCGAACCATGCAGACACTCAGACTGATACTCAAAAAACCAACTAATAACCTTTATAGACACCCATGTAGCTACTCACCAACCCATGCAGCCACTTATACACAAAGTGAGAGACTGATACAGATATTTACATATTTAAACATTACTCACTAAGCCATGTATTCACTATGATACACTTAATCAGTCAGTTACACAATCAATTTTTCAAAAACAAATCATCCATTTAGACACTTATATACCTATTTATTCTTCCATCGACCTTGAGATATACATATATAAAACATATTTAATTTTCAGAAAAACACACATTCACTGGATGATGTCATCAGTGATGTCATGAGTGAAGTCATCAGTGATGTCATGAGTGTTTTCACTGACCATGTCATGAGTGATGTAATATGTGACGTCATCAGCAGTGCATTGCGGGCGCGCGAGTTATAGTTAGCTGAACTAACTATAACGGGGGAATTTCAATGGTTTTGTACAAGTGAAAAGTCCAGCTAACTATAACACCCCTGAAATGAAACCTATGGTTTTTTCAGTGAATATATATATATATATATATATATATATATATATATATATATATATATATATATATATATGCAACCACAATCCTTGGATGAGAAGTTGTGTGAAACACAACCAGGAACGGACCACCACGCAGGTAAATAGTTTCCAAGTGCAGGTTTATTCTTCCCTTACAACAACATGACGCGTTTCGCCCGGATTCAACCGGGCTTGATCATATATACATTACCTGCTGGCGGTCGCCAGTAGGTAGCTATAGTTAGGACCACGTTTCCATAGGAAATCCGCAACATTCTATTTTGAATAACTTTGGCACCCGTTGACGAATCCTCGCGAATTTTTCAAAATAGGTGGGGCGCTACGCTCCGCTCCTACCCTGAAAGTCTCAGAGGGATTCGTCAAGCGGGGGCTGAGATAAAAGGGGGTCCCAAAAAACGTTTTTCCCATGCATTTTTCCATAGGACCTTTAGACACAGCTACAGCCCGAACGGCTGAACAGAATTACTTGAAATTTGGCAGAGAGGTAGTCCTCAGGTCAAGGAAGTGCCTTTTGTAGGTTTGGTGTAAATCTGTTTAGTAGATTCTGAGAAAATAGCCTTTAAATCAATATATATATCTGAGCCAGCTTACGGTGCGCTTACGGTGCGCTTACCGTACGCGTACGGTGGCGTGCGCGAGCGCGATTCTGATTGGCCCTTAGATCTTAGTAAACATTCGAATCGGTCGAAACCAGGAAGCGGCGGCTGCCATTTTCTCTCTCGCACTCTGACAGGGGGTTGAAAAACAAAGTGCAAAAACATGTAAAGGGGCTGTTTACACAGCTCCCAAGCACCTAGCCATGTCGAGGGAGTCCCCAACGATCCCCCAAGTGAAAAAAGGCAATTTTAATTTTTTCGAAAATTTTGCCGATTACGCTTACCGTACGCGTACGGTAAGAAATAATAATAAAAAAAAAAAAAATATCCACATTCTCCCCACCCCGTGTGCAAAAGGCGCCTGAAGGGCAGCTTTTGTGCATGGCTTATCAGAGCTAAACAAAACATATATTTTACCTGTCACAACGATGCTCATCATATGTCCTCCATGTGCGCACGGTGCGAGAAGCGCATCGTACGTTCATGGCCCATCTAGCGTAACGTGGGCACGCGGTGCGCAAAGCGCACCGCGTGCTCACTGTGCGCGCACGGTGCGCGAAGCGCACCGTGCGCGCACGGAACGAACTGCGTTAAGTGGGCGCGCACGCCACAAATGGCGTAAAGTAACTTAGCATTTAAAAAACCGTACAAATTCACAGAAAAAACCATAGGTTTCACACACGTTATAGTTAGGAATTAGCATTTAAAAAACCTTGCAAATTCACTGAAAAAACCATAGGTTTCACACATGTTATAGTTAGCTGGACATTTTACTGATAAAAAACCAATGAAATTCCCCCGTTATAGTTACTGTAGGCAACTATAACTCACGCGACCGTAATCCTCTGCTGATGACATATGTGTCTTTATGAAAAAAAAATATTTGTAATATATGTATAGCTAAAATTTTATGGAAGAAGACATGGGCAAATAAGTGTCTAAATACAGTATTAGCATCAGCAGAGGATTACGGTCGCATGAGTTATAGTTGCCTACAGTAACTATAACGTGGGAATTTCATTGGTTTTTTATCAGTAAAATGTCCAGCTAACTATAACATGTGTGAAACCTATGGTTTTTTCAGTGAATATATATATATTTATATTTGTATTAAAAGATGAAAATAAAGACAATGCACCTGAGATGTTTATCTAGCTTAACATTCACTTGCATTGCGGTTGCCGACACTAAAGTCCTAATTTCTCTTTTCAATGACCCGTCATGACCATATTGAGTCTCATAAAGCAAATGCCATCTTTCTAAAAATCCAATAAAGTAATTAGACAGGGGATAATCTGTAAACAGTAAAGAAAGAAACTAATACGTGTTGCAAAGATCAATCACAGAAAAAAGGCAACAAAACTGACAGCAAATTAATACACTCGGACAACAATGTACAGGCAACTGTTTAATAAGGACCATCTCACAAAAAGAACTCCATATCCACGCTGAACATCTTTCACAATCAGTCCTACTCATCCTTCTCACAGTCCGTTTTTGCAAAATAGTGGTTCACCCTCAGGCATAGGCATTTTGTTGCTTCGCTATAATAAAATTAAATTGGCAATGTAAGTCTCCTTTAATTTTCTCTCTTATCCTGTTAGGTATATTGTTGCATTTTTGTAGCATTTGTAAAACATCTAATTGCCCGGACGCAATCACAAGTGGGTGAGTAGGACAACACTCTAGTTCTTGGTTGGTAGAGTGTGGTTCCATATTTTAGCCTAGGTGGAAATTGTTTTTGTATCATGAATGAGGCTAGAGTGAAGCTTCTATGGGGACTCAGCAAACATGTAGCAGAACTTAAGCATATATGAGGTCAAGACTTGTAGTTGAATATGGTGAAACATGTCATTTTATGTGGGTGAGTGATTATTTGAATTTCTATTGAATATGGTGAAACATCCCATTTTGGAACGGATTTTTTATTCGTAGGCATTCTCTCGTTTCTTTCTTTGAGGAAGTGATTAAACTCTGCCACTGGATTGACAGACTTTAGGTTAAATGAGTCCGCTGTTTGTGGTCATCCATGCCTTTTACAACCATCTTGAATTCCCATAGTTGATTAATTTTCTTAATTTTGACAGTAGTAAGATCCTGAGATAAGCTGTCTGAATAGTGAAGGTTATACCATTACTGTTTGTTTTCTTCCAGGCGGAATGGATAGTAGGGGTGCCAATATTGAGCTGAGAGGCCTATTTTTCATGCACTGCAGAAGTTTTCACTAGAATGAAAGATGGTCTAGTCTAAACACAATATCTGGTTTGCAAAGAAGACTGACATGGAGGATCATCTGGCCATGGTTAATAATTGGAGAGCTTGTAGGAATGTAGTATTGAGGCCATCTAGACATATATGTATTAGATATCTGGATGTCTAATTCTTTTGTGCTACAGCCTTCATAAGTGGTAGTGTGGGGATCTATGATAAAGTCAGTTGAGGTAGTCAAGACACTACAGTCTAAGACTGATAGCAGGCAGAAAAGTCCTGTTTACTTTAGTCACTTGGGCTGCTAGGGATTTATCTGAATCCATGATCACTCACAGGTTTCTTACTTTGATTTATGTTGGTGGTTTAGGTTCATGTGACCACTCAGTTATAGGGTGGTAATTCTCCCAATTTCCACAGGCGACCATCTCATTTTTTGATGAAGTGGTTTTCAGGTGATTAATCAGCATTCATTGGTTGGTGCTAGAGGCAGGCGACAGCATACCCAGGATGAAATGGAACTTTAGCAGAACAAACGCTGCTATGCGGCAGTGATACACTGAGGGAAGTGGAGAAACTGGAGGGGTTCACAAAATGGTACCTCAAAACTAGGAGATATATGGAGAGAGGGTATATGATCCATTTTGAAACTCTCAGGAAGGAGCACCATCTATCAGAAACTGAAAACTATAGCTATCTAAATGTTAGGAATGCCCTATCCTCGCACATCAAAAAGGGGACAATACTGAAATAATCAACAGCCCCGGATGACAGATTGCTAACCGACCCTCTTGACCAAATTTGTGGTGTCATTGGTTTACAAAAAGATAATGAACAATTCCATAAATGTCCTCCAGAAATTAAAGGTGGACTGGGAAAGATAGGTGGTTGAGACTGAAGAATGGGAGGAGGCATGCAGGCCCACTAGGAATTTCTATACGGTCAAGGTTTTAGCTTCTACAGCTTCGTATTTTACATAAGTTGTACTACTCTAGAACACCACTGCACAAAATGGGAAGATGCAACTCACAGATGTGTGTGAGAGAGTGTAGCCAAGAGGGCTCCTTCAATCACATTGTGCCTGTCCAAATATACATTGTTATTGGAAGGTAATGAGGAATGCATGGAACAAGTGATGGGAGTGACTATTGAAAGATCTGCTAAGTGTACCAAGTGGTTTGTGCTTAATATATGGGGAGATGAAGGTGCTCCAAAGTACTTGAAGTTGTGGATGGCATTGAGCCTGATGGTAGCAAAGTGAAATATAGCCATATGGTGGGGGTCTAGGGAGTTGTTGGACCTTGTTGACTGGAAAAAAGATATGGATTGGTGCACGCTTGCAGAGAAAATGTGTATAATATAAGGTTATAGAAAGACACATTGAAACCACAAGGCCATCAAATAAACCTCATGCTGGTACTTGGGCTGTACATGGGATGTTAAGGAATGTGTGGAGATCTTACAGAAGCCTACAGTAGAGTTGAATCATTGTCATTGGTCAATAACACAGTAATGTTGGTGACAAACTGTTTTTTCTACTGGCTCTTTACAAAATCTAATAAGAAGATTTGTTTTTAAAGCGTATGATCTGTGTGTTTCATATGGAAAGGAGTAGAATAATAATGTGGGAATGAAATGGTGATTGATCGGGCAGAGCAGTATGAGCGAATCAATATAGGACAATTCCGTAAATGGTAAGATCTCTAATTCTTAGTTTTAGGGTTGGTTGATAGGCAAAATCAAAGGTGGATGGCAGGTTTAGCATTAATATAATGGTTACTCAATTTCTGTAACTTGTGTTCTGAAGAGAAAAACAGATGCACGTCAGGGTGGATTAGATTACTCTGCTTGTTAGTAACCAGTTTAGTAATGTGAATGTCAATTATTTTCTTCCAAAAATTTGGGGATCAGTGTAAAGGATGTCCTTTTCCTAAATTTGTCATGGAACAATCAGTACCTGGATAGGTCTGATATGACTGAGATGTTGTTTTTTCATGATTAGCTTGATGTCTTGGGTTTGTTGGGAAGGATGCATGAGGTTTAAGGTACTCTTCATAATGGCTTTGTCAGGATGGGAGTGGTGGTGGAAAATGGCACATCCTTAAATGTTTCTGGCCAGCAAGGGTCCACAGTGGATTTTCTAAGATTACTGGTTTTGAGGAGGGCCGTAAAATGAATTGATGAGAGTTGCTTGAAGGGAGTTAGTATCAATTGTCTGCCACTCTATTGGGTTTTGTTGGACTTGGCCCTTTCTGCAGGGTCTTCCACAATGTTTTTAATTTGCCCTTCACCTTTTGCTGAATGTATTTTTGTTAGCTTCAGGACTCTGCACACTTTACCCCTGGTAACCTGTGCTAAAGTGCTTGTGCTCTCTCTCTAAAACCTGTTAGATTGGCTTATACACAGATTGGCATATTTGTTTTACTAGTAAGTACCTAGTAAAGTGGCACTACCTGTGTGCAGTGCCGGTAAATTAAATGCCACTAGTGGACCTGCAAAACTGATTGCGCCACCCCATACCTGTCTCAGGCATGCCTTAGCAGTCTGTGTGTGCAGATTGAAACTGCCATATTGACCTGGCAAAATAAACCTTTTGCCAGCCCTAAACCTTCCTTTTTAATACACATAACTCACCCATAGGGTAGACTCTGAACAGCCCAGAGGACAGGGTGTAATGTGTTTAAAAAGTTGGACGTGTACTTTTTTAAAATTTTACATGTCCTGCTATTGAAAACCTCCTAAAAGGCCTACCTTTCCCGTATGATTACATTGGAGTTCATTTATTCAATTTTATAGGTATAATTTCCAAATGGGAATAGGTAGCCTGTTCGTGTTTGATGTATCTGAAATCGTAATTTTAAATCCACACTTATGGTGAAGTCGGATTTTAAGTTACAATTCTGAAAATGTCTCTTCTGGAAAGTTGCCATTTTCTTGCCCATTTGATGCCTTCAGCCTGTCTCTGGGTCACATGACTGGGTGCAGTTGACAGATAGGCATTGTGTATTCCTCCTAGACAGCCACATTAAATGGGAAGCTTAGGTGTGACTGGATGGGCCATCATTGGCAGGATGGGAGAGAGGAACTGGGAGCATCCTCACTTACACTTGAATAGGCTGTGTACAGCTTTCACACAAAGGGCTGCTTACCCTCTGTTGCAGTTTGGTACCATAGCCAGGATGTCAGGGCATCTGAGAGTGGTGGGCAGTAGCCCTGGGTGTTTTTCACCCTACTTCCACTCTACCTCCCACCAGTTCAGGGGTGGTATCCTGAGACTGGCCACTCAGCCCTGAGGCTGAACAGGGGGCAGAGGTCCTCCCTCACCCTGCCACTCGAGCTGGGTTCCCGTATCCTCCACTTGGGAGTGGTACCCCAAGAAAATTAACTGTCAGGGCGCCATGGGCGGCCACCCCTTTCAGTTCTCCTGACATGAGGCAACTCATTTCCCAGAATGTAGTCTATGAGCATCTGGGGACTAACTGTGACTCACCTTGGGGTCACCTCCCCCAAAACTCCAGAGATAACAGGTCCATACAGTGGAAGAAGTCCTGCCCATGGACCTGAGTTACCCTACACACCTGGCTGGTGTAGTTTTCTGGAGAAACTAGCCGTTCCACTATCATGGTCTGACTAGCCCCAGTCTCCCTCAGAGCAGTGACTGGGACCCCTTTCACTTTCACCTGGTGCAAGTGACGACTCTCACACTCAGGGATCACCAGGTCATTCTCTGAGTTTATGCCACAGCTAAGATAGATCATGGCATAATTGTAACCTGCTTCTGGGATCCACTGACCCCAAGGTCACATTTGACACCCCTGTAGAGGTTCCACCAGTGGGTGGTTTCTTAGGACAGACAGGGTCCCCCTGCTTGTGTCTTAGCTGGGAACAATCAAAGAAGCAGGGATGGAAATGGGGCACCCTAGCCCACTGCCCACGAGAACCTCCTCCCTGTTTCTCAAAGGGGCATAGTAATCCTTTCCTCCCCCCCTTATTCTGGGACCTGTCTGTGTCTCCCTTGAACTTCTCCCACTCTGCTGGGGGAACTTGAACCACCATTCTTTGGGTCAATACCAGATACCTTCTTATGGACCCTGATGCTGAGCTAGTGGTCCACTTCCTTAGCAAGCTCCCTGGACTCAGAGAGCTTACTATCAACCTGGTGTTGGCACGGATCTGTAAAACAAAGAATGAACCAGTGCTACTTTGAATTCAAATTGCACAACCCCTGATAATCTTTTACTTCACTGCTCTTCACCCAACCAACCAGTGCCATGCAAAGGAGTCCACATAATCCACCGAGGCCTTCTGGGGCAGCTTCAGGCAGTCCCTAAACTTCTGACTACACGTTTCTGGGGTTAGGCCGTTGCAATTGCAGATTTGTACAACCTTGTGTGTTCAGGATGAGAACTGTATTTTTTAAATGACATTTAAGGGTTGAGTTTTCTGTCTTCTGGGACTTCAGATTCGGTTACAGCCGGGAGCCTTTGGTCAGTGTTTCAGATGTGTAGAAGCTGTGGGAGGTATTTTTTTAAGCTTTCACAGAGCCAGTGTCAGAATTATTTCACAGTTGTGATATGGTTGGATGGTGAAGTGGCAACCAGTGATGAGCTTGAGCTTGTTTCATTCTCTGTAAAGGGCCCTGTGATCCTTTTTAATTGTAGTAGTGGTACTAGTTGTGAGGTTGACATTGAAGTGGCTGAGAAGTTGATCAGGTGAGTGTTGGTTGCTGAAAAATGGTCCAGATATTTCTAAACTTTTAACTATTTCTAGAAATTAGCATTACAAAATGTGTTAGTGAGCTTGAATTGGTTAAACGTTAGAGCAACCCTGAACTTTCATCTGTGGATAGTTCTCAAACTCAGGTGTGCTGACTGTCCCCTGGCCCAGATTAAAATATAAAAGCCCCTCATTAGGCAAGGAAATATTTAGCTCCCATCATCCACTTCTCGTCTGCGGTCCCAAAGTTGGCTCTGTGAGCCCCTTACAAAAGGGTCCCTTAATCCTTAAAAATATTGCAAAAAAGGTACCAGGCCAGGCTATAGGCTAGGTGCCATTGCCAACCCATGCCGCACATGGCTGAGGTCATGCACAACAGGAGTTGCCAATCCGCATTAGACTTGGAGCAAGACCCAACCAAAACATGTGCACTGTGCCATATCTTGCTGCATACAACCTATAGCCCTACAGACATCCCATGGGATCTGGCTAACATCAGCTGCACATGAATCCTTTACCTTTACCCACCTCTTGAACTGCACCTCCATTTTCAGATCTTGTTGAAACCTGAGATCCCTCAAAGGCAAAATGCAACACTTGCTTATAGCCTTACAAAGACGATGCAGATTCATTAAACAGTGCCAAAGTTATTAGCAAATGAAGCCTACTCCTTGTAACTGTGTCCTCTCTTAACAAATTTACATCAAACTCAACATACAAAAAGTAAGCTAAACATGCTAAGGGTCTCCCAAATGTCATGCAGGTCCATGATCCGACACCAAATATATTACCAAATCAAAGACGTTTTATCTCCCTTTAACTTTAGAACCCCTGCCATAGGGGAAACAGTTTTACTACAATGTCTTTACCTTGCAATGCCTTTATTTATATATTCACTGAAAAAAACCAATAAACTAATGTTATAGTTAGGTGAATATGTGAATGACAACATTAACATTTTGAAATAAAAAAACACAAAAATTCACCAGTTACAGTTAGCAGAGCTAACTTTCCTTGCGGCTTGTCAGGCACTGCTTATGACCTCACATTACATAACTCAAGACAAGCACTATGACATCATTGAAGACATCACTGATGACATATTCCAAGCTTCTTTTGTTCACACTGCTTTATAAACAGATATGGTATTAGAGCTATGAAATAAAGTACAATATAGCTCTGAATATTACAAAGCATCATTAATGCTATCATACATACAATCCCTATAGGTGAAGGAAGCTTCTGTTATGTGCAGCCGTGACCCCATACCATACACTTCATGGGTAGCTGAGTTCATGTTGACTAACAGCCACATATAAAAGACTAATCTCTAGTGCACACAGTATTCAATCTGTATAAAACTGTTCTGAGAAAACCAAGTTTCTCCAGATACTCAAGCCTTGTTACATAACTAATGTCCTAATAAGGACAGTCCTTACCTGTATCAAACTCTTCACATTCACCAAGCCTATAGTGAGAAATGAAGTGGATATCAGAAGAAAAGTGGTAAATGTAAACAGCATTTAAACTATGGAGACAATTTCCTCTGTACCAGATTGTTTGTAGACAGTGAATCTCTCATGAGAAATACACCATAGAGTATTAAGCATCTTCTAAGAACAGTGTACATTTTTTTCAAAACATGTCCAAAGAGAGACTATTCACTTAAAGTAGCCAAGACCTGATGGTGCTAAAGATCATACTACCATCAGCCTTCATAATGTGGTGAAATCTTTACAGATTGCCCATCTTCTGAAGCAAAACAAATACATGCGCGTAGGTTAGTACCTGGTGCACATATTCTTCTATGTTATGTAGAAATTGTCATGCTGAGACCATTCTGCCTTATAACTAGGCTTTCCTGTTTTCAGTTTCTATTTTTGGTAAATTCTGGTGGAGTTTTTCAATACCTTAAAAACACAATGGTTATCAGTGGTTACACATTTTCACGCCAATAAAAACAACAGAAACAGTGTTTTCCCGGTGTTTATGGAATTTTAATTTAATTTTAATTATTGCGTGCTGTCTGCGCTGATAGTACATGTGTATAGATGGCATGTGCACAGGGTATATGAAGTCCAAATACATTTTTATTGCACCAGAATGGAATGGACTACAAAGTCAAAAGCATTCTTCATTAACTCTGAAGATTGTAAAGATGCTTTCAGCATACCATCTAGCAAGTGACAAGGATCTCTTACATTGATATTTTCTTATTCTCTACAGTTCATAAAATAAGTAAATAAGACCTAAAACATGATTCTAAACACTGCATCTTTGGACCAAAGACCACAAAACTGAAAAAAGCAGAAGGAAGAAGAGACAATGTTTTAGTGACATCCCTAAACAACAAAACTCAAGCAGAGTAATGTCAGCCCAGTCTTTCTTGATGCTGCCTTATATAACAAAGTTACATTGTATTGGCCTCTTCAGGAAAGAAATACAAATGTCTCTTTCACTCATCTTTTCCTTTCTTTGAATGGCACTTAGTTTGTGGTTGCAAAGGTGTTTTTTCAGTGTTTATATGTTTACACCGGTGATGGTTATTTTCCATTCGGTGGGGTTTTATCAGTTAATATAGGTTTAAACCTAAAACCTGATAGCCTACTTATAACTCATGGCTTCTTACAATACTTATTATGTAGTACATAGAATCTTTGCCCTGTTGGAAATGTTTTCTGCAGTACCAAAAAACTTGTGTGGAACATGCTGACACCTGCTCACAGAGTTACTCTTCACTACAACGATGTGTAATGTATACACTACCTCTACACAGCTAAGATGCTTTAGGAGCACATGCATAAACCCAGTAACTGGACACAGGCAGAAGTACGTAAAAAAGTAATATGGTAGTTAGCCACCACTATGTAAACTATAAAACAAACTAACACACTCATTGGATGATATACTCAGTGATGTTATCAACTATGTCATTTTAGACATCATCAGTGCTGTCCTAGAATGTGTCATGAGTGATGAAATATGTGAGGTCATAAGCATTGCATGGAGGGGGTGCAAGTTATAGTTAGCTCTTCTAATAATACCTGGACAAATTGCTTGTTTTTTTTAGGTCAAAACATTAATGTTGTCACTGAATATTTCACCTCACTATAAACGTTTTAACCTTTGTTCATTTTTAGTGAATCTATCTATCTATCTATCTATCTATCTATCTATCTATCTATCTATCTATCTATCTATCTATCTATCTATCTATCTATCTATCTATCTATCTATCTATCTATCTATCTATCTATCTATCTATCTATCTATCTATCTATCTATCTATCTATCTATCTATCTAGCTAGCTATCTAGCTAGCTATCTATCTTTCTAGCTATCTATCTATCCATTTGTGTGTGTGTGTATATATATAAATATATATATATATATATGTATATATATGTATATATATATATATATATATTCACTGAAAAAACCATAGGTTTCAGGGGCGTTATAGTTAGCTGGACTTTTCACTCGTACAAAACCATAGAAATTCCCCCGTTATAGTTAGTTCAGCTAACTATAACTCGCGCGCCCGCAATGCACTGCTGATGACGTCACATATTACATCACTCATGACATGGTCAGTGACATCACTCATGACATCACTGATGACATCTCAAATGACATCACTGATGACATCACTGATGACATCATCCAGTGAATGTGTGTTTTTCTGAAAATTACATATGTTTTATATATGTATATCTCAAGGTCGATGGAAGAATAAATGGGTATATAAGTGTCTAAATGGATGATTTGATTTTGAAAAATTGATTGTATAACTGACTGATTAAGTGTATCTTAGTGAATACATGGCTTAGTGAGTAATGTTTAAATATGTAAATATCTGTATCAGTCTCTCACTTTGTGTATAAGTGGCTGCATGGGTTGGTGAGTAGCTACATGAGTGTCTATATAGGTTATTAGTTGGTTTTTTGAGTATCAGTATAAGTGTCTGATGTCTGTATGGTTAGGTGGGGGGTATTACGTAGTGCATACGTGCATGAATGAGTGACTCACTGTCTGTATGTGTTGAAGACAGCATGTGTGCAGGACTGTATGGGTGGATGAGTGTGTGCATGGGTGTGTTAGTGAGTGAATGACTGTCTCAATAGTGTCTCTATGAGTAACTACATATGTTTTAAACTAGTATATGTGACTATTGGTGTATACAAGTGAGTATATGTGAGAGTGAGAGATTGAAAGAGTTCCTGTATGAATAAGTATGTGTTTCTATAAGTGATTGTTAAAAAGACTAACTATGTGTAAGTTTCTGTAGAAGTAAGTGTGGTGGTGTGTGTATAACTGTATATGCAGGTAAACGGATGTTTGATTCTTTATTAGCATGAGTGACTATGTGTGTGAGTAACTTTATGGATGAGTGGCGTTGTGTAACAGGATGTATAGGTGCATGAGTACATATGATGAGTGAGTACATGTATGAGTGGCTGTATAGGACTGTTGGTGAATGAGTGGATGTGGATGTGGATCTTACAATTACTGAATAGGTTGTTGTAACTGGTATTGGTATGTCCATTGTTTTGAAAATTTTAATTTCTATTTTTGAATGTGTGTATCAAAGGTTATATTAGGGGGAGAGGAGGTCTGCCACTCTATCACAAGGATGATGTCATCAGTGATGTCATCAGTGATGTCATGAGTGATGTCACTGACCATGTCATGAGTGATGTAATATGTGACGTCATCAGCAGTGCATTGCGGGCGCGCGAGTTATAGTTAGCTGAACTAACTATAACGGGGGAATTTCTATGGTTTTGTACGAGTGAAAAGTCCAGCTAACTATAACGCCCCTGAAACCTATGTTTTTTTCAGTGAATTTCTAAGGTTTTTTAAATGCTAATTCCTAGTTATAACGTGCCTGAAACCTATGTTTTTTTCAGTGAATTTCAAAGGTTTTTTAAATGCTAATTTCTAGCTATGCCTACAGAGATAGGACATGTGAAGAAAGAAGGAAAAACGCACAGAAAGAAAAAAAAGAAATGCAGAAAGAAGCAACAGAAGTCCTCAAAGACGAAGAAAAGTGCAGGAAGAAGTATAACGTGCAGAAAGAACAAACAGAAGAGCAGAAACAAGCCTTGTTGCAAAATCATCCTGTACCCTCAACTTTTTCAGACGGATACTGGTGGTAACTGAGTCTGACTAACCAGTCCTAGAGCCAGTGCTATGTTAAAAGACACTCAGAATACAGTGAAGACACCTACATACACTAGGGCACACTATGTGTTGGGGTCCCCCTGTGATTAGCATGACCTCCTCTGTAAGCCCCTAGTATATAATAGGGCAGGGGATTAAAACTACCTCTTAAAATGCACCACAGGGCGTGTTTGAACACGTCACCTCATGCCCCGTCCCCTCCCTTCCCCACTGTGTTAACACGCCCTGTAGTCGTTTTAAGTTGGGAGATTAAGTCCCCTTGAATCCTGAGGGTCCCTAGGGTCCAACTAGACCACTAGGTACCTCCAGTAAGCGCCACAGAGCTGCGTTGCAGAGAGGTGTAAAAAGTGGCACGGCCTGCACCACCTCTCTGCAACGCAGAGCAGTGGTGCTTACTGGAAGCACCTGGTGGGCTAGTTGGACCCCAGGGTCCCTCAGGATTGAAAGGGAATTATTTCCCCAACTTAAAAACGCGCCACAGGGCCTGTGGGCGTTCTGAGTTGGGAGATTAGGTCCCCTTGAATCCTAAGGGTCCCTAGGGTCAAACTATTCCACTAGGTACCTCCAGTAAGCGCCACAGAGCTGCGTTGCATGGAGGTGTAAAAAGGGGCGTGGCCTCAAAACACCTGTCTGAAACGCAGATCCCTGGCGCATACTGGAGATACCTGTTGGGCTAGTTGGCCCTCAGGGACCCTCAGTATTGAAGGGGAATTAATTCCTCAACATACAACTGGCCAGGGGGCGCATTTGCAGAGTGCTGCAAGGAGGGGGCGAGGCCTCCGGCGCAATGCCGGCCTTTTATTTATTTATTTTTAAGAAGGAGGGCTGTGTGGCCCCCTTTCTTTTTCTAATTTATTAGCCCTGGGGACCCCATCCCCAGGGCCTGCACCCTAATTTTTTCCGTTGAAAAAAATGTATTTGGCCCTCCCAAGGCCTTAATCAGCCCCGGGGACCCCAACCCCCAGGTCATGGCCTTTTTAAAAAAAATATATTCTTTAGGAGGGGGGCTGTATTGCCCCCCTCCTCAGGCCACTCATGGCCCCGGGGACCCCATCCCCCGGGGCCGGCCTTTGTTTTTTTTTTTTTTTTTTAAATAAATATTTATAGAAACACCTAGGACATGCTGGACAAACCGTATGTACCTATCACCATGACGATTTGCGTGATATTCATTAAAAGGCGACTATGCATACAATGAATCCACATAGAATGTATTCACAACGCTAGTGAAGCTCTGACATTTCTGACACCCTACTGTGCCTAATCCCGGCGCCCCCGCTGGTGGGTACTCTCCAAGTAGACACCCTTGTCGTTTATTTATACAAACATGGGTAGCTATTGACGGGCACATTTAATACACATGCACACCAAGCCATTCAAAGGGGATTCGACAAAAATTCGACCAAACTATGCAAGAAACCCCCTCACGGTTAATAAATCACACATCCACCGCCGGATGTGTAATACTTTTTATTTTACTCTCTGGAAAGGAGACAAACCTCACTTGAGAGTCACAGCGTGCTCCTGGCTGAGCCCAATGCTGTGTTACACCCACCAGTGCCCGCCGAGTGCCACACACCTCTGTATTGTATTCCACCAGCTAGTGCGTATGCTATGACACTCTCTAGCCCATGTGCACTGTAACACCACCCCGTGAATATGTCATGCCACACTTGCCTTCGCATGGGTTATATTGCCCCATCTAACGTGCCTTCCTCGATGCCTATGTTATAAAGCACAGCGCTATGCCATACATATTACAATCTGGGATCTATATCTTTGTCACAGTGCATATGCAATGTTACACTACCCAGCACATATTTTATATTACAACTTTAGAGACTACTTAGGTTACACAACACTGCCCTGTGCATATTACACTCCAAGGCGCATATCACATAGCAAGCGCTAGTGCCTGTGCTATCTCGCGCTCTCCAATTAATCTGTCATTGCGCACAATGTATTGCATATTATATTTCACGCCCCGGTTCATCTTATATCACACTTTTTGGTGCATAGTTTATACCATATACTTTATCTAGTTTTCATTTTCAATCGTGCTCTCAGGACTATGTTCTATATAACACTGCGTCCACCTACCCTTTTCACGGGCATTACATTTTGCGATGGGGGTGGAGGGTCAGGGGATGTTTCTGCCAAGTGAGCCCGGAAACACAGTCCCAAACATCCTCTTCTTCCTGAATAATAGTGAGATTATGCTGCATACTTGTTCATATTTTAAGTAGTTCGCACAGACACACATTTTAAAAACAATAAAGTTCCTAATAACCCCCTTCTATGAACAGTTAGCTTGCTGCCCCATCCACCTCCTCCCTATCCTCTGTTGTCTGAATCCATGGACTAGCCTCCTCCCTCCTGCCATGCATGGTCTGATGTGCTGCCACTGCCCTGCATTTAGCATGATGTACCAGTCCACTCATCCTGCCTTCCATTGCCCAATTCTATGGCCCATCATTGACCTCCTGCTTAGCCTCTGTGCTTTGCTTGCTGCCCCTATTCTCCTTCCCCCTGCCCTCCGATGTCTTTGTGCATGCCCCTGCTCCATCCTTTTTGACCACCATGTTCCATGGACCTGCCACTCCTATCTACTCTGAGTGTTCTGTTGAGCTGCCACTCCCCTACCACCTGCCTAGCATTGTCCGATGACTGTAACCTGTCCCTGCCACCTCCACCCTGCCTGTCCACATGCAATGCCCCTATCCCCTTCCTCCTGTCCTCCATGGTCCATTTTACTGCCACACCCTTCTGCCCTCCCTGGTCTGTTGTGCTGCAACTGCTCCTCCTGCCTGCCCCGCGCGGTCTGTTGTGAGGCCCCTTCCCCTGAACTCTCTTGTCTGTGCCCAGGTCCTGACCCTCCCTTCTATCCTCCATGGTCCTTTGTGCATGCCTCTGCACCCTCCTTCTTGCCCATCATAGCCATTGTGCAACCACTAACCCTCCCTCTTGCCATGCATGGTCTTCTGTGCTGCCATGGCCCCTCCCACCTTCCCTGTGTGGTCAGCTAGCTGCTCCTGACCCCCTCCCACCTTCCCTCCATGGTCTGTGTGTATGCCATCATAGTCTCACTGTTGCTCTCCATGGTGTGTCTTGTTTCTAGTGCCCATCCTGCCTGACCTCCATGGTCATCTTGCTGCTACTGCCCTGCCCCATTGCCCCCAGCCCTCTGTTTCCATGTGCAGACCCCTATTCCCTCACTCCTGGCTTGTCGGTTCCATTGTAATGCCCCTGATCCGTCCCTCCTGCCCTTTATGGTCTGTTATGCTGCAGCTTTCTCTCCTGTCTGTCCATTATGGTCAGCTAGCTGCCATTGCCTCTTTCCCCTCTGTTGTCTGTTGTCCATGTGCATGGTCCTGTCCCCTCCCTATTGCTTTCTATGGATTGTTGTGCTGCACTCCCGTCCCGCATGCCCTGTGTGGTGTATTGTGCTGCTGCAAACCCTGATACCTGCCCTGTAGGGTCAGTTTGGTGCACCTCTCAATGTCCCTCCTGTCCTCTGTTATCCGAGTCCATGTCCCTACCCCAATTCCTCCTGCCTACCATGATCCAATGTACCATACTTGCGAACATTTTGAACTTGGTAAGAGGGAGATTTTGAAATAAAACTGGGGTATTGATTTTCCCCTTTGAGTTACATTGAAAAAGAGAAGATTGTAGACAGGAAACAGATCAAGTAAAGCCCATTTGAGCTTAAAAACATTGGACGTTTCCTGGCTGAAACGGGTCTGTTGGCATGTATGGTTGTACTACCACTGCCTCTTCCTTCTGCCCACAATGGTCTATTATATTGCCACAGCCTCTCTTGCCAGTCCTGTATTGTTGGTTTGTTGCCCCTGCCCCCCTTTCCACTGCCCTCCACAGTCTGTTGTGCTGCCACTGCCCTTCCTGCCTGCCCAGTGTGGTCAAATTGTTGCCTCTGCACTCTCCTACCTACCTTCAATTTTCAGACTTACAAGACAAGACTTACTTACAAGACAGCAAAGACTTCCTAAACAAAATCAAAGAGGTTAGATGGGAGGACAGCTTCTTGCTAATTTCGTTGGACGTGTGCAGTCTATATACCTCTATCCTACATACTGATGGAATAGAGGCCTGCAAACAATTCTTGAACACTAGATCGGTCTCATTTTTGGAACATACTGAGATGGTATTAAAAATGATGAAATTTTATCTGGAGAATAATTTTTTTATCTTTAATGATAAATTTTACAGACAAAGACAAGGGACAGCCATGGGCACCTGCTTTGCTCCCAGTTTTGCTAATCTTTTTATGGGCTACTGGGAGCAGCAGGTGTCCAGAACAAATGAGCTATACCGCAGCCATGTGAAAATATGGCTGCGGTATATTGATGATTTATTTATCATCTGGGATGGCTCACAAGAACTAGCGGAAAGCTTTATTTCCAGTCTAAACAAGAACACTAAGAATTTAAAACTGGAAGGAACAATCAATAGTCAGAAAATCCAATTTTTGGATTTAGAAATTGAGGCTGTTAATAATAAGCTATGTTCTCGCCTGTATCGTAAGAGTACTGCAGGTAACACCTTACTACACGCAGAAAGTAACCATCCCAAAAATTTAATTCGCAGTATTCCGTATGGGGAATTTCTCCGGGCTCGGAGAAATTGCAGCACGGATGCGGATTTCAAAAACGAAAGTGAGTGCATGACTAAAAGATTTGTCGAAAGAGGCTATAAACTAAATGTGATTTTAGATGCACTCTCGAAGGCAAACCATTTCACACAATCTGAACTATTAACAAAGACCAAAGTTCAGACGAATGATGTTCAAACTGTGAGATTCATTTCGACCTTTAATTCTAGTTCCCATGAGGTAAGAAGCTGTCTAAATAGACATTGGGGGATTTTAAAAACAGAACCCACATTGGAGGACATTATAGGAGATGCCGCAGTTGTCACCTATAGAAAAGCTAACTCTTTAAAGGATAAACTATGCAGTAATGAGGTACCCGGCAAAAGAGGATCTTATTTGGATGTCCAAGGGTTTTTTACATGCATGTCATGCAAGGCTTGTAAATCCAGTACCAATGTTAAAACAGTGTACTTTCCAGTTTCGGACAGCAATAGACGCATCGAGAAACATTTAACATGCTTGTCAGATTATTGTGTCTATGTGTTGGCATGCCCTTGCCCCAAGAAGTATGTGGGCAGCACCATGTTTGCTGCTAAGAAACGCATCTTGGAGCATATGCGGGCAATTCAAAATAAGGATAAATTGTCCCCCATTGCCAGGCACTTTGAGGAGTTCCATAAAAGTAATCGTAACCTTTTAAAGTTTTTTGTTATAGACCGAATTTTGCCCTCCATGAGGGGGGGTGATAGAATTCGCAAATTACGTCAACTCGAGTCTAGGTACATTATGGAACTCGATACCAAGATTCCCGCAGGTTTAAATTCAGAGGAAGAATTATCCTGGCACCTAGGCGACTGATTCTATAAGATTCTATCAGATTTTACTTAGGAAACTGCAAGTTCTAACTGTTATGATTGTTATTTTTCCTGTGACCTCAATGGTTTTGTAAGACTTTGCTGCATAATTGAAATGTTCGGATTTCCATTCCTATTCTCTTGGCATAGGTTCTTAACCTTAGATATTATCTCTTGTTAAACTGAGAGTAATTTAGCTCCGAACTGCTCTACGTTGAATCTGTATTAATCCTTTCAGTTGGACAATATTGGCGCTAGAATTTTAAGAGGACTAGTCTGACCGAATTTTGTTTTGTTATTAGGTGATCCCAGAAGTAGAGTAAAGGATGAAAGAGACAACAATCAAGATTGAAAGTATCAATTGAAATATAATCGCAAGAGTCAGAATAACGCGTGCCCACTTGGGCTTAATTTTGTTGTAAGACACAATATTTGAATATTTGAATATTTGAATATTTAAGTTGCAAAACTGATGTTAGTGTATTGAGAAGTAATAAGATTAGACTATGTACAATAGAAAAAGAATATAAGAGCGATATTTTATTTCAGATACTAGTTCAGGCTATCCACTTGGATATAATATCCTTCATTTAATTTAAGTCTGGGAATACTTACCCACTTGGGATAATACGATGATGATGAAGTGTGCCTTCTGACTTTAGACCCATAACATGATTGAAATGCAACCTGAGAACTAAGTTGAATGAATTATAATGCGTGATTGACACACATAAAGGAGAATATAGGATTAATTTATCATTTGTTATTGATTAACTGCCCATACTAATATGTTTGCAGCGACATGAATTTATAATTGTTCTCGCTAATTTTTGTTCTCGTAATGGGTATGCTCGAAAGATACAACGTTATGAAGATGGAATCACTAAATTCAGCACTATTAGTATGCTATTGTTTAAAGATGGTCGCTAAAGCCTTAGTTATTGTATTATACAACTTTATTGAGAATGCAGTCGGCATAATTACGAGTACATTACCATTTAAAGATGGCCGCCAAAATTCGGAACAGGCACGAATATGAATATCAGTCCTCTTTTTATGTTAATGAATGCCAAACGTGTGCAAAGTGCCGTTGTCCTTTCTTTTCGTGTAATTGTATTTAACTGTGGAGATTGAACAGATATTTACCCGTGACCAAGACGATATGTTCGTCGAAACGCGTTGGGTATAATCTTGGCTTGAAGCACATTAAAAATCTTGTAAAGGAACTTCGGATTTGCTGTGTTGTTTCCTGGGGAGGAGTGCCTCTGTGTACGAGATACACTTGGTGAGACGTTTTATGACAACAGGATTTCCTCGGACCCTGTTTTGTGCACCGCCGCAATTGTGTCCCGGAGGACTGAGGAAGTGGAAAGTGATATATATATATATATATATATATATATATATATATATATATATATATATATATATATATATATATATGTACATATATTACCTACTGGCAGTTGTCAGCAGGTAGTTTTAGTTAGGACCTATTTTCCATAGGAAATCCGCAACATTCTATTTGGAATAACTTTTGCGCCGATTGACGAATCTTCGCGAAATGTTCCAAAAGAGGTAGTCCTCAGTTCAGACTTGTGCCTTTTGTTTAAATGGTGTAAATCCGTTCAGTAGTTCCTGAGAAAATTAGAGTTAAAAAGATAGATATATCTGGGCAGAGCCTAACCACACATCTTATCGTGAGATCTGATTGGCTGTCAGTACTTCATCCAAGAAGTGTTGGCAGCCATCTTGTGACCAATATACATGATAGCACCTTATTAAAAAGCATTGCAGTTAATAGAAGGTTTTAAGACTTTGGTTACATTATAAATCATTTGTTGATGGTACCATACTCATTTTAGGAATTGTGCTGTGTTCTAAGGTGATTTTACCATGTGAAAAAGCCTTCTGCTGTGATATCATGAATCATGTTTGAGAGAAAACTATTTTCTCATGCTTTTCCCACAGAGGTTTGGAAGGTGATCAATGAGCTAAACTGAGAGCATATTTTCTGTAAATTCACATTATCTTTCTCAGTCATGTGAGAATGAAGTCTGACATTCTCAGTAAAACATGTACATCCAACAAGGGTAGAGACTGTCAGTTGATTCCTTTGTGTTCTACTGCATCTTCCCAGAGTGTTCTAAAGAACAACTAGAGCGCTAACAGTCCTACTTATGACAAACGTATTGCACACCTGAAGCCACCTTGATTGGAATAAAGTGGTAACTCTTAAAACATTTAATTTAAAAAGGAACAAAATGAGGGGGTTCATTTTGCCATAGAAAGTATGATTAGTGCTGCAGAAAGAAAAATTAGGGCACATTTTGAGTGACTTCTCAAATCCTCTTCTATTTCATAAAAAAATTCTGATATGGAGACTGAAACATGCACTTTTAATACCAGCAGCAGACTTCTGTGGTGAGCAGTAGCTTTACTACAGTTATCTAATGAGCAACTAGAGTGCTAACATTCAGAATTTATGGCAAATGTGTGACACATCTGAATACCTTCTTGATGGAATCAAAGTAAAAAACTGAAAGCATTTCCTACTGAGGAGACTGCAGTAAATGAGGAAATTAGGAATCTTCATAACAAATAAATCTCACAACATCGCCACCAGACACAAAAGAGCCCAAATGTAGCACAAATATCACCCAGATGTAGCCCAAGTATAGCCCAATGACAGAATGTCCCAGAGTGTTCTAATGAATAACTAGAGCACTAACAGTCTTACTTATGACAAAGGTATGGCACACCTGAAGCCATCTTGATTGGAATAAAGTGGTAACACTTAAAATATTTAATTTGCAAAGGAACAAAATAAGGGGGTTCATTTTGTCATAGAAATTATGATTAGTGCTGCAGAAAGAAAAATTAGGGCACATTTTGACTTCTCAAATCCTCTTCTATTTCATAAAAAAATTCAGACATGTAGACTGAAACATACACTTTGAATACCAGCAGCAGACTTCCCTGGTGAGCAGTAGCTTTACTACAGTGATCTAAGGAGCAACTAGAGTGCTAACATTCAGAATACTGAGGAGACTGCAGTAAATGAGGAAATTAGGAAACTTCATAACAAATAAATCTCCCAAGATGGCCACCAGAGACAAAAGAGCCCAAATGTAGCCCAAATATCACCCAGATGTAGCCCACATGTAGCCCAAAGACAGAAGTGTGCAAAACACTTATTTTTTGTGTATTGGCAGTTTTATATAGTGCAGACTTGTCAGGTATTTTAGTGCTTTACATGAGCATTGGTTACATCACACAAGATCAAATTCATTTTGGTTGTAGACATGGGGAGATTAAGTGATTTGACCAGAATCACAGAAAGTTGAGCTGAATGTCAGGCCCCTCTTTGTCCTCGCAGAAGCAGATTGGCCGTTGGTCCCTATGCCCGCCCACCGGTGCCGCCGCTTCTACTGAGCAACGTCACCAGTAGGGGAAAAGGGGAATGGGAAAGAGAAGAGACACTCCCTTAACAGCTACCACCCTCGTGCTGCTTCCAGGAATCTTCTATGTTGATGTTCCTGACTGCTCCAAGGGTGCCTAATACACAGAAGGGGAAAAAACATAAATGCACACTCTATACCCAATTATGCAATTCTAAATGTGCCCTGGAATAGGTGACCTCCCTACCAGCAGCTACTGGAGTATGAGCCTCTCTTCTAATAATTGGTTGTGGATTCAATGGTGTTCAATCTGGGATAGAGTGTGATTATCTGTAAAAAAGAGATAATGTCATGAATTGTACTCAAGTAACTTTTCCCTAACTTAAATGTACACTTCTTCAATTATACCTTCTATCTCCAGTTGTATTAAGACAGCTTGATATTTTAATCTAGTCTTGTTATGCAGATTGCCTTTCCATAGTTAGTTCGAATCCTTTGCCAGTGATAATGTCCTCTAACTGGTGCGTGCAAAAAGGGTCCAGGAAGGGAAAAGAGGGAAGGAAAGTAGAGGTTAAACGCAAGAGTGGGTACAGCAAGCTACGGAGTTCGTACGCGCTCTGGTAACTGGCACGATATACTGTGTACTTTCTTGGATAAGTCTTACTTGAAGACGGAGTTGCTGAAATGCCGAACTCCTGTGCTGAAACTCCGACGCGAAAAAAGCACGTTGGTATTCTGGTTTCTTGATATTTAGATCAGTTCACCGCTTCCAGTCTTTCTGCATAGGTCGGAAGACCTCTCTGAACTCAGTCAAGTCACCAAGGAATTCTCTCAGAGGCCAGAAACTAAACCAAAACCCTCTCACTGTGTAGTCAAATAACTCGCTACTGAAAGCAAAATTTTCCGTAATCGCTAATAAGAATGTCTCTGTGAAAACCGCCTTCCTCAGCTTCTTCATAAGCTGAGGAGAAGCGGTCCGAACGTGCGTTCGCTAACCAAACTCAGTTGAAATGCGCAACAGTGACCGCGCGCACTTCCCTTAACCACTAGACTGTACAGGTATATACAAATGTGAAGGATAACTGCCACAAACACAGCGGCCATCTTGTAGTGTCTAATTACTTATTTGATATCATACCACAAATTAATGAAACTGGGTTTGACAATGACTCTTGTTCTTTTTAAGGTACTGCGTGGATATTGATTTGTTACTGTGGCAATTGTGAATTTCCTGACACTGAAGCAAAAACTCCAACCTGGTTCCACAGTTGCAAAGTCTGCAGCTCTGGAAGTAACACCACATCCTCTCCCCTAAGTGCAACATTTAATCAAGTGGTCAACTGGATAAAAAAATATAAAGATTACAAATAATTTAAAAGTTCTTTGTCGCTATTTGAAAACTCAGAAAATATGTCCTCATTTTAGTTTTTTAGAGCACTAACCATAATTTTGATGCAAATAAGACCCTCTCATATATGTAATTTCTAAAGGAAATGCTCTAGGTATTACAGTTTTGATTACATCAAGATGATGTCAGGCATTCCACACTTTTGTAATAAATATAGAATGTTAGCAATCTAGTTGTTCGTTGGGATACTGTTGAGAGGCAGAGGCCAGGGGCACGGACTCTGAAAATTGAAGGTAGGTAGGAGAGTGCAGAGGCAACAATTTGACCACACTGGGCAGGCAGGAAGGGCAGTGGCAGCACAACAGACTGTGGAGGGCAGTGGAAAGGGGGGCAGGGGCAACGAACCAACAATACAGGACTGGCAAGAGAGGCTGTGGCAATATAATAGACCATTGTGGGCAGAAGGAAGAGGCAGTGGTAGTACAACCATACATGCCAACAGACCCGTTTCAGCCAGGAAACGTCCAATGTTTTTAAGCTCAAATGGGCTTTATTTGATCTGTCTGCTGTCAACAATCTCCTCTTTTTCAATGTGACTCAAAGGGGAAAATCAATACCCCAGTTTTTTTCAAAATCTCCCTCTTACCTAGTTCAAAATGTTCGCAAGTATGGTACATTGGATCATGGTAGGCAGGAGGAATTGGGGTAGGGACATGGACTCGGATAACAGAGGACAGGAGGGACATGGAGAGGTGTACCAAACTGACCCTACAGGGCAGGCATCAGGGTTTGCAGCAGCACAATACACCACACAGGGCATGCGGGACGGGAGTGCAGCAAAACAATCCATAGAAAGCAATAGGGAGGGGACAGGACCATGCACATGGACAACAGAGAACAGAGTGGAAAGAGGCAATGATAGCTAGCTGACCATAATGGACAGGCAGGAGAGAAAGCTGCAGCATAACAGACCATAAAGGGCAGGAGAGATGGATCAGGGGCATTCCAATGGAACAGACAAGCCAGGAGAGAGGGAATAGGGGTCTGCACATGGAAACAGAGGGCTGGGGGCAAGGGGGCAGGAAGGAGCAGCAAGATGACCATGGAGGTCAGGCAGGATGGGCACCAGAAACAAGACACACCATGGACAGCAACGATGGGACTATGATGGCATACACACAGACCATGGAGGGAAGGTGGGAGGGGGTCAGGGGCAGCTAGCTGACCACACAGGGAAGGCGGGAGGGGCCATGGCAGCACAGAAGACCATGCATGGCAAGCGGGAGGGTTAGTGGCAGCACAATGGCTATGATGGGCAAGAAGGAGGGTGCAGTGGCATGCACAAAGGACCATGGAGGATAGAAGGGAGGGTCAGGACCTGGGCACAGACAAGAGAGTTCAGAGGAAGGGGCCTCAAAACAGACCGGGTGGGGCAGGCAGGAGGAGCAGTTGCAACACAACAGACCAGGGAGGGCAGAAGGGTGTGGCAGTAAAATGGACCATGGAGGACAGGAGGAAGGGGATAGGGGCATGGCATGTGGACAGGCAGGGTGGAGGTGGCAAGGACAGGTTACAGTCATCTGATAATGCTAGGCAGGTGGGAGGGGAGTGGCTGCTCAACAGAACACTCAGAGTAGATAGGAGTGGCAGGTCCTTGGAACATGGCGGGCAGAAAGGATGGAGCAAGGGCATGCACAAAGACATCAGAGGGCAGGGGGAAGGAGAATAGGGGCAGCAAGCTAAGCACAGAGGCTAAGCAGGAGGTCAATGATTGGCCATAGAATTGGGCAATGGAGGGCAGGAGGAGTGGACTGGTACATCATGCTAAATGGAGGGCAGTGGCAGCACATCAGACCATGCATGGCAGGAGGGAGGAGGATAGTCCATGGATTCAGACAACAGAGGATAGGAAGGAGGTGGTTGGGGTAGCAAGCTAACTATTCAGAGAAGGTAGGTATTAGGAACTTTATTGTTTTTAAAATGTGTGTCTGTGCGAACTACTTAAAATATGAACAAGTATGCAGCATAATCTCACTTTTATTCAGAAAGAAGAGGACGTTTGTAACTGTGACTCCGGGCTCACTTGACAGAAACACCCCCTGACCCTCCACCCCCCATCGCAAAATGTAATGCCCGTGAAAAGGGTAGGTGGACGCAGTGGTATATAGAACATAGTCCTGAGATCACGATTGAAAATGAAAACTAGATATAGTATATGGTATAAACTATGCACCAAAAAGTGTGATATAAGATGAACCGGGCGTGAAATATAATATGCAATACATTGTGCGCAATGACAGATTCATTGGAGAGCATGAGATAGCACAGGCACTAGCGCATGCTATGCGATATGCGCCTTGGAGTGTAATATGATCAGGGCAGTGTTGTGTAACCTAACTAGTCTCTAAAGTTGTAATATAAAATATGTGCTGGGGAGTGTAACTTTGCATATGCACTGTGACAAAGATATGGATCCCAGATTGTAATATGTATGGCATAGCGCTGTGCGTTATAACATAGGCATTGAGGAAGGCACGTTAGATGGGGCAATATAACCCGTGCGAAGGCAAGTGTGGCATGACATATTCACAGGGTGGTGTTACAGTGCACATGGGCTAGAGAGTGTCATAGCATACTCACTAGCTGGTGGAATACAACACAGAGGTGTGTGGCACTCGGCGGGCACCGGTGGGTGTAACACAGCGTTGGGCTCAGCCAGGAGCACGCTGTGACTCTCAAGTGAGGTTCGTCTCCTTTCCAGAGAGTAAAATAAAAAGTATAACACATCCGGTGGTGGATGTGTGTTTTATTAACCGTAAGGGGGGTTTCTTGCATAGTTTGGTTGAATTTTTGTCAAATCCCCTTGAATGGCTTGGTGTGCATATGTATTAAATATGCCCATCAATAGCTACCCATGTTTGTATAAATAAACGACAAGGGTGTCTACTTGGAGAGTACCCACCGGCGGGGGCGCCGGTTTTAGGCACGGTAGGGCGTCAGACACGTCAGAGCTTCACTAGCGGTGTAAATACATTCCACGTGGATTGATTGTATGCATAGTCGCCTTTTAATGAATATCACGCAAATCGTCATGGTGATAGGTACATACGGTTTGTCCAGCATGTCCTAGGTGTTTCTATTAATATATATTTTTTTAAATAATAAAAAACAAAGGCCAGCCCCGGGGGATGGGGTCCCCGGGGCCATAAGTGTCTTGAGGAGGGGGGCAACGCAGCCCCCATCCTAAAGAATTTAAAAAATAAAGGCCATGACCCGGGTTTGGGGTCCCCGGGGCCGATTAAGGCCTTGGGAGGGGGCCACGTGGCCCCCTTCCAAATTTATTTTTTTC
The DNA here is from genome assembly GCF_964204655.1 of Triturus cristatus. NCBI lineage: Eukaryota > Metazoa > Chordata > Amphibia > Caudata > Salamandridae > Triturus > Triturus cristatus. Next base: position 1,203,834,165 of record NC_140591.1, on the reverse strand, counting down.
AACAAAAAAAATTAAGGTGCAGGCCCTGGGGGATGGGGTCCCCAGGGCCAAAAAATTAGAAAAAGAAGGGGGGCCACAAAGCCCTCCTTCTTAAAAAAATAAAATAAATAAAAGACCGGCATCGTGCCGGAGGCCACGCCCCCTCCTTGCAGCACTCTGCAAACGCACCCCCTGGCCAGTTGTAAGTTGGGGAATTAATTCCCCTTCAATACTGAGGGTCCCTGAGGGCCAACTAGCCCAACAGGTATCTCCAGTATGCGCCAGGGAGCTGCGTTGCAGACAGGTGTTCTGAGGCCACGCCCCTTTTTACACCTCTATGCAACTCAGCTCTTTGGCGCTTACTGGAGGTACCTATTGGGCTAGTTTGACCCTAGGGACCCTTAGGATTCAAGGGGACTTAATCTCTCAACTTAGAACGGCCACAGGGCGCATTTACACAGTGGTGAAGGGAGGGGATAGGGCCTGAGGTGACATGTGCAAACACGCCCTCTGGCACGTTTTAAGTTGGGGAATTAATTCCCTTTCAATCCTGAGGGACCCTGGGGGCTAACTAGCCCACCAGGTGCTTCCAGTAAGCGCCACTATGCTGCGTTGCAGAGAGGTGGTGCAGGCCGTGCTCCTTTTTACACCTCTCTGCAATGGCGCTTACTGGACGTATCTAGTGGGCTATTCTGCCCCTAGGGACCGTCAGGATTCAAGGGGACTTAATCTCCCAACTTAAAACGGCCACAGGGCGTGTTTACACAGTGGGGAAGGGAAGGGACGGAGCCTGAGGTGACGTGTGCAAACACGCCCTATGGCGCGTTTTAAGTTGGGGAAATAATTCCCCTTCAATCCTGAGGGCTTCCAGTAAGCGCCACTGCGCTGCATTGCAGAGAGGTGGTCTAGGCTGTGCCCCTTTTGACATCTCTCTGCAACACAGCTCTGTGGCTCTTACTGGAGGTACCTAGTGGTTTAGTTGGACCCTAGGGACCCTCAGGATTCAAGGGGACTTAATCTCCCAACCTAAAATGGCCACAGGGCATGTTTACACAGTGGGGAAGGGAGGGGACGGGGCCTGAGGTGGCGTGTAAAACACGCCCTGTGGCGCGTTTTAAGAGGTAGTTTTAATCCCCTGCCCTATTATATACTAGGGGCTTACAGAGGAGGTCATGCTAATCACAGGGGGACCCCAACGCATAGTGTTCCCTAGTGTGTGTAGATGTTTTCACTGTATTCTGAGAGTCTTTTAACATAGCACTGGCTCTAGGACTGGTTAGTCAGACTCAGTTACCACCAGTATCCGTCTGAAAAAGTTGAGGGTACAGGATGATTTTGCAACAAGGTTTCTTTCTGTTTGTTCTTTCTGCACGTTACCCTTCTTCCTGCACTTTTCTTCGTCTTTGAGGACTTCTGTTGCTTCTTTCTGCATTTCTTTTTTTTCTTTCTGTGCATTTTTTCTTCTTTCTTCACATGTCCTATCTCTGTAGGCATAGTTAGAAATTAGCATTTAAAAAACCTTTGAAATTCACTGAAAAAACCATAGGTTTCAGGCACGTTATAGTTAGGAATTAGCATTTAAAAAACCTTAAAAATTCACTGAAAAAACCATAGGTTTCAGGGGCATTATAGTTAGCTGGACTTTTCACTCGTACAAAACCATTGAAATTCCCCCGTTATAGTTAGTTCAGCTAACTATAACTCGCGCGCCCGCAATGCACTGCTGATGATGTCACATATTACATCACTCATGACATGGTCAGTGACATCACTCATGACATCACTGATGACATCTCAAATGACATCACTGATGACATCACTGATGACATCATCCTTGTGATAGAGTGGCAGACCTCCTCTCCCCCTAATATAACCTTTGATTCACACATTCAAAAATAGAAACTAACATTTTCAAAACAATGGACATACCAATACCAGTCACAACAACCTATTCAGTAATTCTAAGATCCACATACACATCCACTCATTCACCAACAGTCCTATACATTCACTCATACATGTACTCACTCATCATATGTACTCATACACCTATACATCCTGTTACACAACGCCACTCATCCATAGAGTTACTCACACACATAGTCACTCATGCTAATAAAGAAGCAAACATCCATGTACTTGCATATACAGCTATACACACACCACCACACTTACTTCTACAGAAACTTACACATACTTAGTCTTTTAAACAATCACTTATAGAAACACATACGTATTCATACAGGAACTCTTCCAATCTCTCACTCTCACATATACTCACTTATATAAACCAATAGTCACATATACTAGTTTAAAACATATGTAGGTACTCATAAAGACACTATTGAGACAGTCATTCACTCACTAACACACCCATGCACACACTCATCCACCCATACAGTCCTGCACACATGCTGTCTTCAACACATACAAACAGTGAGTCACTCATTCATGCACCTATGCACTATGTAATACCCTCCACCAAACTATACAGACACTCATAATGATATTCAGAAAACCAAATAATAACCTATAGAGACACTCATGTAGCTACTCACCAACCCATGCAGCCACTTATACACAAAGTGAGAGACTGATACAGATATTTACATATTTAAACATTACTCACTAAGCCATGTATTCACTAAGATACACTTAATCAGTCAGTTATACAATCAATTTTTCAAAAACAAATCATCCATTTAGACACTTATATACCCATTTATTCTTCCATCGACCTTGAGATATACATATATAAAACATATGTAATTTTCAGAAAAACACACATTCACTGGATGATGTCATCAGTGATGTCATTTGAGATGTCATCAGTGATGTCATGAGTGATGTCACTGACCATGTCATGAGTGATGTAATATGTGACGTCATCAGCAGTGTATTGCGGGCGCGCGAGTTATAGTTAGCTGAACTAACTATAACGGGGGAATTTCAATGGTTTTGTATGAGTGAAAGCTAACTATAACGCCCCTGAAACCTTTGGTTTTTTCAGTGAATTTTTAAGGTTTTTTAAATGCTAATTCCTAACTATAACGTGGCCGAAACCTATGTTTTTTTTATAGTGAATTATATATAGGCTTACCGTACGCGTACGGTGGCGTGCGCGAGCGCGGTTTTGATTGGCTCTTAGATCTTAGTAAACATTCGAATCGGTCGAAACCAGGAAGCGGCGGCCGCCATTTTCTCTCTCGCTCTCTGAGTTGGGCAGCAAAAACGAAGCCAAAAAATGTCTAAAGAGGCAGTTTCTTGAGATCCTAACCACCCAGCATTGATATAGGGGTCCCCAAACAACCCCAAAGCCCAAAAAAAATTTTTTTATTTTTTTCGGCAATTCGCCGATTACGCTTACGGTAAAAAAAAAATTTAAAAAAAATTATCCACATTCTCCCCACCCCACCCATGTGAAAGCAATGAAATTATCAAAGAATACATTTCACAATAATGCGCATAATATGTCCCCCATGTGCGCACGGTGCGCGAAGCGCATCGTGCGTACATGGCCCATCCCGCATAACGTGGGCACGCGGTGCACACAGCGCACCGCGTGACCACCGTGCGTGCACGGCACTAACTGCGTAAAGTGGGCGCGCGGTGCGCGAAGCGCACCGCGTGCTCACTGTGCGCGCACGGAACGAACTGCGTTAACTGTGCACGCACGCCACGAATGGCGTAAAGTAACTTAGCATTTAAAAAACCGGACAAATTCACTGAAAAAAACATAGGTTTCACACACGTTATAGTTAGGAATTAGCATTTAAAAAACCTTGCAAATTCACTGAAAAAACCATAGATTTCACACATGTTATAGTTAGCTGTACATTTCACTCGTAAAAAACCAATGAAATTCCCGCGTTATAGTTAGTGCAGGCAACTATAACTCACGCGACCGCAATCTTCTGCTGATGACATATGTGTCTTTATGAAAAAAAAATATTTGTAATATATGTATAGCTAAAATTTAATGGAAGAAGACATGGGCAAATAAGTGTCGAAATACAGTATTAGCATCAGCAGAGGATTGCGGTCGCGTGAGTTATAGTTGCCTGCACTAACTATAACGCGGGAATTTCATTGGTTTTTTACGAGTGAAATGTACATCTAGCTATAACATGTGTGAAACCTATGGTTTTTTCAGTGAATATATATATATATAAGGAAGACTGCTGCATCAGCCGAAACGTGTCTCTCTGTGCTGGGTCAGAGGAGGCTCTACATATTAAAAAGGCCCTCTTTTCCTTAAGTGAAGCAGAGGTTTCTTGTTTGATATATATATAGATATATATATATATAGATGTTACCTACTGGCGGTCGTCAGTAGGTAGTTATAGTTAGGACCTATTATCCATAGGAAAATCGTAACACTCTTTTCCCAATAACTTTGGCGTCAGGTGATGAATCTTTGCGAAATTTTCAAAACTCGTGGAGCGCTCCTGTCAGCTCCTATTTTAAAAGTTTTGGGGTGATTTGGCAAGTGGGGGCTGAGAAAAAAGGGGGGTTCCAAAACATGTTTTCTCCATGTTAAATCCCTTAGAAAACTTTAGACACGGCTACAGCCCGAAGTGTCGAACGGAATTGCACCAAATTAGTCGAAAAGGTAGCCCGTGGTTCAGAAAGATCCCTTTTTGTTAAATGGTGTAAATCCGTTCAGTAGTTCATGAGAAATTAGAAAAAGAAAAAGTTTTAATATCTGGGCAGAGCCTAACGACACATCTCATCGTGAGATCTGATTGGCTGTCAGCACTTAATCCTGGAATTGCTGGCAGCCATCTTGGGACCATTATACATGATAGTACCCCATTGAAATGCATTGTAGTGATTCAAAGATTTTGAGGGTTACCAAAAGGAGAACTATAAAGGGTGATAACAGACTTTAGTTACATGAGAATTCATTTGTTGATGGTACCATGCTAATTTCAGGAATTGTGGTGTGTTCTAAGGTGATTTTTCTCTCTGAAAAACCTTCTGCTGGGATATCATGAATCATGTTTGAGAGAAAACTGAAGCTAAAATGAGAGCATATTTTCTGTAAATTCACATTATCTTTCTCAGTCATGTGAGAATGAAGTCTGTCATTCTCAGTAAATCATGTACATCCAACAAGGGCAGAGACTGTCAGTTGATTCCTTTGTGTTCTACTGCAGCTTCCCAGAGTGTTATAAAGAACAACTAGAGCGCTAACAGCCTTACTTATGACAAAAGTATGGCACACCTGAAGCCATCTTGATTGGAATAAACTGGTAACACTTAAAACATTTAGGGGCAGATTTACAAGAAAGTGACGCATCTGTAGAGATGCGTCACTTTCCCTGCGCCAACATGCATCACCCTTGCGTCACCATGGATGCGCCGTATTTACAATACGGCGCACCATGGCGCAAGGATTGACAGATGCGTCAGAAATCCTGACGCATCTGTTGACGGAAAAGTCACGCATTGCTGGAGTTGTGTCGCAAGCATGACCCAACTCCAGGAATGCTTAGGGGCACCCAATGCCTAACATGCTGCGTCACTCCTTACGCCTGCTTCAAGCAGGCGCAGGGTTTTGACGCAGCATGGACGTTAAAGTGACTCAGTGAAATCTTGTAGATTTCACTGCGTCACTTTTTCGGGGCTTCCTGCGACAGAACGCCCACCCTGCATACATGGAACCTGACGCAGGTTTAAGGTGGCGCATGGCATCACAACGTGACACATCTCCCTAGATGCGCCACGTAGTAAATGGGCCGCAATGTTTACGCTGCCGCTGCGTCACAAAAGTGACGCAAAGACGGTGCAAAAGTGACGCAAGGGGCTTATAAATCTGCCCCTCAATTTAAAAAGAAACAAAATGATGGGGTTCATTTTGTCATAGAAATTATGGTTAGTGCTGTAGAAAGAAAAATTAGGACATGTTTCAAGTGTGATCTCAAATATCTTCCTGTTATATTTCAACAGGAGCAGCCTGTCAGTAGATGCCTTTGTGTTCTACTGCAGCTTCCCAGAATGTTCTGAAGAACAACTAGAGAGCTAACAGTCTTACTTATGACAAAATTATGGCACACCTGAAGCCATCTTGATTTGAACAGACTGGTAAACCTTAAAACATTTAATGTAAAAAGGAACAAAATGAGGGGGTTCATTTTGCCATAGAAAATATGGTTAGTGCTGCAGAAAGAAAATTTAGGGCATGTTTTAAGTGAGATCTCAAATCCTCTTCTATTTCATTAGAAAATTCTGACATGTTTCGCAAGATAAGGCCAAGATCCTTTTTATTAATTTTTATAATTCTCATGCTAATGATTGTACCAGTCAAAACTTAGAAGTACTGGACAATTTTTTGTCAGCCTATAGTACCAATGTAATACTTTTGAATTAATATTACTAGGGGATTTTAACATACACCCATGCCCCCTACCATGTATTAGCCAGGATGTTGATGCTCCCCCCCTCTCCTCCTTAACGCACTTAGAACATACCAGGCGAGGTGAACTTCTTGAAATCTTCTTAGCAAGATGGAATTTATATGAATCAGGCAGTGGGGTTGGGAATAACAGATCCCCTACCTTTAAAGGAAAAGACATTATAGACTATATTTTTTTGACTTCTTTTCTGTTAAATAATGTGTCTAAATATTATACAGAGGTATCAATTTTTAGTGACCATAATCCTGTTCTCATAGAACTGATGCTTAGAGACGTAATCTTCCTAAAATCAGCTAAAGACAGAGGGGGAGTAAATCTTATGGTAAAAGACCAAAAGACCAAAATCGTAGGTTGAAATGGACAAAAATAGTCCCTGATACTTTTTTACAGGAGGTCTTGTCTAGGACCGAGGACGAAGTTGCAATATGTTTAGCAAATAGAGCCGAGTGCAACAAGGTCATAGCGGCCTTTGATTACATTTGCATAGAAATTGATCGTAGCCTCCAGTACAAATCTAGCTCGAAGCTGTTAGTGGGTAAAAGATGGTTCGATAAGAAATGCTCAAAGGCTCATTGTGATCTACTTAAAGCCCTGAAAGCCTCTCCCAAAATCCGCGCGGAGATAGTTAGTGCAAGGACTGTTTATAAAAAAACAATCCTAGAAAGAAAGAGGGTTTTGAAAGACAATGCTCTAGCGCAACTTCTAGAACCAGAAACCCTAAAAAATAGTGGTCTATTCTGGAAAACAATAACTCAGCCACTTTTCTCAGAAGACCCAAATACTCCTCTAGAGGCTAATATCCCTGATGAGGGCTGGATTAAACATTTTAGTGAGATATATACAGAACCTAACAGCTCTGTTATTATCGCTGCCCCCACAGAAGTGGAGGAGGGGGAACTGGGTACCGCTAAGGTCATTGTCACCTTTGTACCAGCAGAAGTGGAACGGGCAATAGACTTGACCCCGAAAACAAAGCTCCAGGCCCTGATGGGGTTCCATGGGACGTTTTTAAACATGCACCCAAGTTTTGGTCCAAAATTTTATGTAATGTTTTTAACGTCCTTACAACTGACAAAATCCCGGACTCATGGAAAAAATCCATTATTATACCGGTCTTTAAAAAGGGAAACAGGCAAGACCCATCCTGTTATAGACCGATTTCCTTAATAGATTCATCGGTGAAAATACTGGGTAGGGTCATTTTATTAAGACTGAATGATTGGCTAAGTGAGAAAGGGGTCTTGTCAAATGTTCAGTACGGTTTTAGACCCAAAAGGAGCAAAATTGACCAAGGTCTCAATCTGCACTTACTGGTTGAAAAATACACGAGGGCAAGGGAGGGGTCCATGTACCTGGGGTTCATGGACCTCTCGTCCGCCTTCGACCTTGTAAATCGTTCTAAGCTATGGAATATCCTGCTTAACATAGGCTTGGACAGGGCACTTGTTTGTCTTTTGGCTGACCTTCATTCTGATCTAACAGCTGTGGTTAGAGTTACTTCGGAAGGGCGTTGTACAAATAACTTTAAGTCAGAAAGAGGGGTGAGGCAGGGGTGCATTTTGGCTCCCCTCCTCTTTACCGTTTATATAAATGCCCTGGAACCTTCCCTTAAAGATGCAACTCTTGATGTTCCGCGTATAGGTGAACTTGGTATCCCAGTTCTCCTATACGCGGACGATGCTGTTTTGCTTTCCCGAACTGGTGTGGGTCTTCAACGGCTACTGGATGCTTTTGAAGACTTCATGGGTACTCTGGACTTGAAGATCAATGTTAAAAAGTCCCAAATTATGATAATGGGCAAGGGAAACAATAACAAGTTAATAAAAACATTCACATGTGGCAAACAAGAGCTCTGCAGAGTAGCCACTTTACCCTATTTAGGGATAACATTTGATGAGAGAGGTACCTGGGGTCCCCAGATTAAAAACAGAAATATTGCTCTCGCCAGATCCTCTTCTGCCCTCCAGAGCTTTATTAAAAAATTGGGAGCAAGACCAATAGTTGCCTTGGTAAAAATTTACAAAGCAAAAAGCCTGGCCATTGCTACATATGGCAGTGCTATTTGGGGCTACTATTCTACGGAAAGTATGCAGATTACCGAAAACAAATTTTTAATATCAGTACTTTCCGTTCCCCAGTCAACTTCCACATATATTGTCCATTCTGAACTTGGCATGGGATACATCTCAGACCTGATTAAAGTGGCCCCTGTCTTGGCCTGGCTCAGGATCTGGCTGAATCAAGAAATTCCCCTTAATCATACCATCTTAAAAGACTGTTTGAAGCTAGAAAGGGCAAGTAAAATACCGTGGCTGGCCTACATTAGAAACAGTCTTGTAAAGTTAGGGAGACCAGATCTCTTTTTTTCCCCGTCCACAATAACTGCAAAAGACATAGTCCTGATTAAAGGCTTGATGGGAGATATGTTACGGTCAGACAGGGAACAAGTAGAACTTAAGAAACCAACGGTAAGATCGGGTATTATCATGTGTACTTATCTTGGCCCAGAACCATACTTAACTATTGTTAATTTGCCTTACCATCGCTTCCTCTTAACTCGTTTTCGGTTGAACCTGATCCATTTATCTTTGGGTCACTTTCTGACTTGGTGTTCTCCCGAAAACGCTTTGCCGTGTAAGTGTGACAATTTCTCGATTCAGAACACACTGCATTTTTTAATGTTCTGTGATCACTTCACGGCTTTAAGAAGGAAATATTTCATTCCGATTCTTAAGGAGGCTGGGTTCATACAGGTCAAGCCAGCACTTTTATTTCTCCAGCTATTACAGACTCCAAGGATAATATTTCATGTTGCTAATTTTTTAGTGGGGGCTATTAGGGTCAAGAAAAGGTTGTTGTCGGATAATCCTGTGTATTTGGGTCCTTAAACAAGATGAATCGTATATTGCCATTTGATAATGATTACTTCATGAATATTTTTTTTCTTTTTTAATTCGTAGATTTTATGAAAGAGATGTGTATAGCTTGTTTTATTTTAACTGACCTCTTCTTAATGCTTTTTAGGATTGGATTTTATAGAAAGTATATATTTTTGTATTATTCACATGTAAATAGTAAATGTATGTATATATATTATGAACTTACTCTGTATTAATTATTATTTCTTTTCTGATCGACAGTATATATATTTCCTCTGTCTTTTTATGATATTGATTTATCGAAATAAAGTATTATGACTGACTGACTGACTGACATTAGAAAATTCTGACATGCAGACTGAAACAACCACTTTCAATACCAGCAGTAGGCTTCCAGTTAACTCCCTTGGGAGCAGTAGCTTTACTACAGTGATCTAATGAACAACTAGAGTGTTAACATTCTGAATTTATGGCAAATGTGTGACACATCTGAATGCCTTGTTGGAATCAAAGTAAAAAACTGAATGCATTTTTCTACTGAGGAGACTGCAGTAAATGAGGGAATTAGGAAACTTCATAACAAATAAGTCTCCCAATATGGCCACCAGAGAAAAAAGAGCCCAAATGTAGCACAAATATCACCCAGATGGAGCCCACATATAGCCCAATGACAAAAGTGTGCAAAACACTTTTTATGTTTAGTTTTTCTGCAGTTTTTATAGTGCATACTGGTCAGGTATTAGAGCATTACATCTTACTTGGACCCCTTATTGCGTATTTTGCACGAAGTACATGAGATTGATCTTGCGAAACATTGAACTTTATGATTCTGTTAACCTTAACTTGTTCTGAACCGGGCTTTGTAACACCCGTTTTTACCTACTGGTTTTAATTAATTCTCACTGTATTGTATTAGGAAAGAGGATTTACTGTTTTTATGTACACTTTTATGATCTATGTTTCTAAATCAGATCTAATAAAGTTTAATGAATTCTATGGCAAGACGGCGGCGAGGATTATGCATATCTTTCCTCGCTTTATTTGCATAGCAGTTCAAAGAAAACGTAACACAACACTCATTAAACAAAAGACTACACAACCCATGAACCATTAGGGGGTAGTCTCCAAGGCAACTATTGTGAGATCATATCACAGTCCATCGTATATAATATTGTGATGTCCCTTCCGCTTCCTCTTTCTTCACTGCTCGTCAGTTAAGTGCATTCCTTACATTCTTGGCTTAATCTGACGTTGTTGCTTTTTGTATAGCGGTTTCTTGTGCACATTATTAGCATTATTGCCTTGGTATTGTTTCATATTCCCTGTGCAGCAGACTCTTGCCCGAGAGCATTCTCCCCCTCGCAGTTTCTCCCACTGTGCGCTCTGCACGTGGTGAGATCCTGGTGAGATCCTGTCTTGCGTGTCTTGTCCGAGCGAGGCAGCTCCGTCAAGTGCTCCCGCTGGTCTTTACGCGTGTTTGGGAATCCGGTCACCCTTTTAGTGTCTGCTTGATTCCCGACCAACACTCGCCTAATTTTGACACCGCTACTCAGTGATTTCCCCTCATGGCCACGTTAGTGACCAGCGCCACCTGGTGGTGGTAATTGGTATTGTGCCTCAGTCTATTCTTATAACAGCTTCGGGGAAAGCCCAGCTTTTGGAGCACCGGTGAGGGGGCTGCCTTAAGGATTTTAAGGGCATTTGTTCTGTGCTCACACCTCTGCTAGCATGTCTTCTCCAAAAGACCATTTTTACTCCTCCTACCAGGAAGTAGAGGAGGAATGGGCCTCCAACTTCTCCCTCCAGCAGTGGACCAAGCCCTCTCTCTGGCTATTTCTAGGGCACTGAGTCCTCTTAGGGATCAGGTTGATAAGCTGGCGAAAAACATCCCTGGGGTGTTCAGTGACCCAGATCTGGTGGTGGCGGGTCCCAGTAGCTCCCAGATGGGGAATAAAAGGGCCGTTAAGCATAACGCGGGCACTTGGAAGGATTTGATAAACTTACGGAGACCTTCCTCAAGAGTGCGCGAACGCTAAAACATGCACCATGCCGGGAGGAGGAGGCGTCCGGAGAAAATTGCGACGCTGTCACCACTATTGTAGACCCCGACGGCAGGTTCCCCATAGATGGAGAGGGTATATCGGAGGACGATCTCTCCTCTGATGAGGATAAGGACTCAGGGCGTCCCTGGCATCCAGAGTCCCACTCCTCTCAGTCCTAGGTTGGGGACGGGGTCCACTCGGACATCTTCAAGCCTACCCAAATTTACCATCCTAGGTCGGCGAAGTGGACCCCTGACACCAAAGTGGCAGAGTATGTGGTGGGGAGAATCCATCAACCCCTTGAAACGGAGGTCAGGAATAGGATGAGGGGAGAATGCCCCAGGCCCTCACTGAAAGGGAAGGGGGCACACATGCCTGAAATTGATGAGACACTATGTACCTTTTTCTCCAAGTATATGGGGGATCCCAAGAAAGCAATTGATATGTCTTGGACGTGGTAGGGTCCTTGACCCAAATTATTCAATTGGCGGAGCGTTCAAAAGAGTCAGGATCCGCTTTGTCCACGGATATTGTGGCTGGTTGGGCGCACCGCCCTAAACCCTAAAACACTACCCCCTACACTACCCAAACATAACTGCACTACCCTAAACCCTAAATCTACCCCCAGCACAACCCCCTACAGTACACAAACACCACTGCACTACCCTAAACCCTAAAACACTACCCCCAGCATGACCCCCTTCACTACACAAACACCACTGCACTGCCTTAAACCCTAAAACACTATCCCAGCACGACCCCCTAGACTACACAAACACCACTGCACTACCCTAAACACTAAATCTTCCCCCAGCATGACCCCCTACACTACACAAACACCACTGCACCACCCTAATCCCTAAAACACTACTCCCAGCACGACCCCCTACACTACTCAAACACCACTGCACTACCCTAAAACACTACCCCAGCACGACCCACCACATACCTATACACCACTGCACTACCCCAAACCATAAAATACTACCCCCAGCACGACCCCCTACACTACTGCACTACCCTAAAGTAAACCCTAAAACACTACCCCAGCACGACCCCCTATACTACCCAAACACCACTGCACTACCCTAAACCCTAAAACACTACCCCCAGCACGACCCCCTACACTACCCAAACACCACTGCACTACCCTAAACCCTAAAACACTACCCCCAGCACGACCCCCTACACTACCCAAACACCACTGCACTACCCTAAACCCTAGAAAAAAAAACACTCCATGCCCAATCCCCCTTACCTCTCACTCCTCGTGGTTCCTCTCTCCTCGTGGTTCCTGCTTCACGTCGTCTCTGAGGGGCGGTGCACGCCGTCGTGAGGAAACGTAACAGCCTCTGTTTCCTTACAACAACGTAGATCGTCTACATATTTTTTAGAACGCATGGTAATTTACCATACATACCTTTACAACAAAATTTGTTGTAAAGGCATGCGTGGTAAATGACCATGCGTTCTAAAAAAATGTGCAGTAATGACTTCGCGATGTACAACTCATGCGTGGTAATGCATGCGTTGTAATGGTATTGCGAAGTAAAAAAGTCATTGTAACGGCTGTTTACCGATCTAAGCTGGCCCCTGTATTAATTAGGAGGAAGGAATGTGGTTTTTTTTACCGAAAAGTGCATTCCCAGCTGTTGTATTGTGAAAGTGTCCGTGTGGCCTGGTTTCACTTCCGGTGAGAAAGTGGAAGAGTCTGTTTGGATCTAAAGGAGCTCTGTTGGACGGGGCCGGCACAACAAATCATCAGAAAACATAGTTAATGGAAAGCGTCCTCCCTTAAGTGTGGAGCAGTGCCATGAGAGGTCAACGAGTGTGCGTCGCACCGCAGTATGACCGTACCACGTGACCCATGTGCCGCCTCCAGGGTACAGGAGGCAGAAGCGGCATCTCAGGTCCACTTGAAGACCGTTGTAGCCTTAATTCTACATTTTGGTACTAGGGCATTTTAACTTTGTTGTTCCTGCCAGATACAAACAGAAGATCCTGTGTTATTCAGTGCCCTCGTTACCTTTTTTGTGGGTTGTGGTGCTTGTCACTTTGCTGCCCCGCCGGTGCACATGACTGGGCACCCCACCTCGTGTGCCATCTGCAGGGCCTCTGCCCTCGGATCACTGGTTTTGGTTTCTGGAGAGGCAAATAAACAGTTGCTCCCAAAGGACTAGCCTGAACACTTAGGTGAATATCCCCTGCACCAGCATTCCACGGAAATTCTTTCCTAGCTCTCCCATGTCAACGAGGACGTCATAATAGCACGGCTCCGTTCGCGACACCATTTGGCATCATCGGAACCATAAGAGGACCTCGTCGGCGTGCTGACGTCAGTTCCAACCATTTTTTCTGTGCCAACGAGGCAAATTGGCAGACCGAGGCATTTTCACATGTATACATAGTATAATAAATATATATATATTCACTCAAAAAACCATAGGTTTCAGGCACGTTATAGTTACAAATTAGCATTTAAAAAACCTTAGAAATTCACTGAAAAAAACATAGGTTTCAGGGGCGTTATAGTTAGTTGGACATTTCACTCATACAAACCATAGAAATTCCCCCGTTATAGTTTACAAAAAACAAAAATCATCCATTTAGACACTTATATACCCATTTATTCTTCCATCGACCTTGAGATATACATATATAAAACATATTTAATTTTCAGAAAACCACACATTCACTGGATGATGTCATCAGTGATGTCATTTGAGATGTCATCAGTGATGTCATCAGTGATGTCACTGACCATGTTATGAGTGATGTAATATATGATGTCATCAGCAGTGCATTGCGGGTGCGCGAGTTCTAGTTAGCTGAACTAACTATAACGGGGAATTTCTATGGTTTTGTACGAGTGAAATGTCCAACTAACTATAACGCCCCTGAAACCTATATATAAACATATATGTTTACATATATGAGTATATATTCACTGAAAAAACAAAGGTTACAGAGACATTATAGTGAGGCTCAGATTTCACATGTGCAAAACTATAGAAATTCAGCAGTCATAGTTACCTCAGCTAACTATAATGTACGGCCCCACAATACACTGCTTATTACCTCACATATGGTAAGGGACATCTCAATGGAACATTGTTAGCGTTGGGTGGAAGTCAGTATCAGTGGCTGCAGACTAGATTGGAGTGGGAGAAAGTGCAGCTGAGAGGATGTTCAGCAAAGAGGATGTACCTAACAGTACAGACTTGCGGGGAGCGCAAGGAGCTGGTGAAATATGAGCAGTCAAATCGGTAAAATTTAAATGCGACAAATTCGATTATATGAAAGGCCAAATATTAACCTTCTCAAGGCAATTTAATAACCGGAGGAGACAAAAAATGTCAGCTAGTGCTCAGAGTGGGCCCCAACCTAAACATAAAGAAACAGGCTCTGAACTAAGCTCTGAAGTAGGAACGAACACGAATGATGTGAAAACAGGTCAAAATATTCCCTCAGTTGAAAAAGAACTGCGTTTTTAACACTTGGAATGGACTTTCAACATCAGACTGCTCCCAAGCAGGGAGAGAAACCCCAAGGGGGGGGAAAGAAAAAGAAAGAACAGGAGACACCAAACAACAAAAAACGAACAGCTGAAGAGTAAAGAGGCAAAGAAGTGACAAGGAGCAATGCTCAGAGCATCATGAATTTATCAGACTTTGAATTGACAGAGGAAGAGCAAGAGATTCTGTTGTTAGGTCTTACATACTGTACAGTGTTCGCCAACTAGATTGGATTATGGACAGACTGACTTATTTAAGTACATCAGGAAACGGAAACTATGCAAGTACCATATAACAAAAATCACCAGCTCAACTAGTATGACCCCGGAGAAAGATGGGCAGCCAACCAGTCTCCAACATTAGATTATTGATAGAATTGGAAACAGGTGAAAGGGAGAATGTGGCGAGGCAGAAGCCATCTGAGGAAGAACTGATACAAGAGCAGAGACTTGATGCATATGACATTACTCTTTCACCTTTCAAAAATAACTCCACATTTGTCCCTGTATTACCTAGGGACTTGGTAAAGGGTATTTTTGTCACCACAGGAACTGACACTGAATGTGTAATCTGAACAAACAAAGCACTCTTGAGAAGCAGGAATCGAGTCAGGAGTAACACCATACAATCGAGCAAATAACAAGTGTCAAAGACACATCACTAATCAAGAGCAAAAACATGAAGTCTGGCAAATTCAAAATGATGGCAATTCAAAGGGAGACAGAGAAATTGAATATCAAAGCACAATGAGGCAGTATAACCTTATCAAATGGTAAATCAGTCAATAAATCAAACATCAAGCTGGGAGCATCCCATTGTGAATTACACTATAAGAGGTGATCAACGACCTGGTCAGGGGACAGCCCTTTTATACAGCTTTAATGAGGAACTGTTGACCACAAAATCAACACATTAGCAGGTGTTTGACCGCAGAACATCACAAAAGCTGGACATTTCATCATAAACAATTTGCGTCAATTCTTGGAGAATTTGATAAGCAGAAGTTAGTTATAAGATACAAAGTTCATCAAAAGGTTATTGTTTCTTTTGAGCCATGACACCGTCTTAGTTTCCAAAGATAGAAAAAAATCAGGTCAGAAGTTGCAGAAAGTTGCGGTCAGACCCCACACCTACTCTTAGCCCATCCGGTTCTTCTAGATGATAGATGCATCCTGCTATTTCTACATCCTCACGATGTACAGTAAGCAGGAGTAGAGGGCAGGGGCTCGGTAACTTGTTTATCAGAAAAACTGTTAACTGAGGTTAGTGGCCTTTACAGGATAGATACATCTAAAGTTACAGAAGGCATGAGGCCTACTGCCGCATTAAATGCTTAAGGTAGTATGGACAATTTAGCACAACCCTGTCTATGGGCTGGCAGGGACAGTTGAGACTCTCATGCTTCAGATGTGGACAGAATGGGCCTGGGGCGCTAAATGGTAAAACTAGACCCTGCTTCAGACTTGATTGACATTTTTTGGGGATTTGGTTGCAAATATCTCAAGTGTCTGCAAACCAATGTGGATCGAAATACGAGGACTAATAAATCCCAGATGATTAGGTATGGCCAATTAATGGAGAAACTGAGTAAAAGGAAAGACATGGTTGTGCAGCAGGCAGACAAGAGCGGTAATATTGCCCTGTGGTCACTGGTAAAGTACACCGGGGAAGCACTTAGAAAACTGAATGAGGTGCAGTGCAAAAGTAGTGAATGTGAGATTAGCATACCATGTAGAATTGTCAAACTGGTGAGGGGCTGTGTTAATCATTTAGGAAGAATACCAGTTCCTGAGATCAGATTCCCCAATGGTGCCCATATTTTACCTTATATCCCATGTACACATGAATGCAAATTCACCTCCATCTCCCGCCACCCCCCTGGAAGGCCTATCATTTCAGCTACTGGAGGACTCTTTGAGAGTATGTCAAGGTACAATAATTTCTTTCTGCAGTTATGTGCATAATTTGTTCTCTTATATCCAGGGCACTGCAGATTTTTTGAGAAGGGTGTTCGATATCACATGAGATGACGGGTGCATCCTAGTCACACTGGAAATTACGTCCTTTTACACAAGCATTTCACATGAAGATGGCTTGAGAGCCGTACAGTATTTTCTCAGTACTAGACCGATTTCTTATACAGCCACTGTTAGACCTGGGATTTCTGGTTGGCTAAGGCTTGCGCCAAAGTCAGGCAGAAACCACCACTCTAGTCAGGGCAAGGAAGTTACACGCCAAAAATAACCCCTGCTCACCCCCTTGGTAGCTTGGCACGAGCAGTCAGGCTTATCTCTGAGGCGATGTGTAAAGCGTTTGCGCGCGCACCCAGCAACAACACCCAAGGCCCACCACAAAGGAAACTCCACACAAGGTATTCTATAAAAATAGCCTTTGTATTATACACAACACATTAGATAAAAACACACACTTTACAATGTGCCAACTAGCACGGGCAGAATTTACAAGGGATTATGTACAAGACAGGGCCACCTGGACCACTGTCAGGAATTAGCACTTTTAGATATTTAGCACATAAAATATATAAAATCACTGTAGCACAAAAATAATATTTATATAGCACACAACCAGTACTTACTGGTATCGGGGAAGTACCACCTGCGTAACCCTAACTACCTTAGGAGACTGTCACGCAGGGAACTAGAACCTCACTAGCACCACCTGCACTAGGAGAAAGCAACAACCACCTACGTATCACAATACCTGTAGGGGTAATAGAACGTTACACATGATGCATCACATTCAGAGGTGTAGGGAAGGAAAACACATGATGCCTAAAACATTCAGAGGTGTAAAGCAATGGCACATGACGCATCAAAACACATTCAGAGGTGCATGGAAGGAACACACATGATGCATAAAACATTCAGAGGTGTAAAAGCAATGGCACATGATGCATCAACACACATTCAGAGGTGCAAGTAGGAACAATTGCGCAAAACTCCACATGAAACACCACCTGTGGCAGTCCCTGGGCCAACTGGCCTTGTCCAAGCTAGGACACTCTGTCTTAGTCAAGCTGCGCCAGCTGTGCAAGCTGAAAAGAAAATGGTCCCCCACCTAAACGTGGCAGCTGCCCACTAAGTGCTGGGCAGCTGGAAAACGAACTTCAGGCACTCTGCGTGCCTCTGGAGCCCTCTCTGGGCTCGGACCATTCAAATATGCCCTCTAGAGCCTTCGTGGCTCTGCACAACGTTGGAGCCTCACTGGGCTCGAGAAGCACTACTTTGCCCCTCCGGTGGAGCCTCACGGGGCTCGTAGACACCGCACCGACTGCCTTCTAGAGCCTCACAGGCTCGAGAAATACTGCCCCCAAGGTTGGAGCCTTACCGGCTCGAAGAGCACTGCGCCCGCCCTCCGAGGGGGGCGTCCGGCGCTCTGAGGCCCACAATGCTGCCCCCACTCACCGGGACTTGTGAAGACCTCGTCTCCTCGCTGCTTCGGCCACTGCGGCGCTGCTCTTCTCGGGGCCCCGGGGCGCAGGGTAGGCTCCTGCCTGCTCCGGGCTTTCAGATCCAGCGTGAGTGTCGGGAAGGAGGCGGGGTAGGCTCCCGCCCTCCAACTTCCTGTCCTGGTTGTCCCGGCGGCCCGCCCTCGGCCCGCCTGACTCCCGGGACGTCCCGGCCCGGGTTGCAGCGGTGATTTAAGGGATTAGAGGGGTGGGCTCCCTCCGTAAATGCGATCTTCGGCGGGGTAGGCACCCGCCATAACCACAAGCAAATAAGCGGGGTGGGCACCCGCCGATAAGCACCCAAACACGGGGTAGGCTCCCGTCACCAGCAGCACACGGGGTGGGCACCCGTTGTCACAATCACAGCGCGCCTAGCGCTATAAAGCAAAACAGCGCTCCCAGCGCTATAAAGATGGCAAAGTCCAGGAAACAGCGCGCACAGCGCTACAAGGTCCAGGAAGCGCTCCCAGGTGCTATAAGCAATGTCCAGCAACCAAAAGTTCCTTCAGAGAGCAGGGGGCAAAGGCTGGGCCCAGAGCCAGCTCACAGGGCCCTCCAGCAGGGAGGCAGTCCCCAGTGGCGGTCTCTCCTGGCGCCCAGCAGCAGCAGGCCCCCCCTCAAGTGGATCCTGCAAGAGAACACCATGTAAGGGGACACAGCCCCTTTTTATACAGTACAAGGCTTTGTCTAAGGTGCAGGGAAGGGGCGAACCAGTTCCAACAGGTTCCTGAGCACTTTGTTTTGCTCAGCCCCTCTCCCTATTCACTGGCAGGGCTAGGGTCATTAGACGCACCACAGGGGCCGGCGCCAGCATTGTGTGGGGGAAGCCCTGTCCTATTCAGGACCCAGGTACACTCCTCCCCAGCCATCAACATGCTAACTCCCCATTCACCACTGGGTGACTCCTCCTGACTCTGGGGAATTCCCTAGTCCGTCACCTGACCTCACCAGCCAATCGCCAGACAAGCCACACATTTCAGACTGCACACTGAAGTGCCCACTTCTAGAAGTGGCACTTCCACACCAGGTACATGCACGCCGCACACATCAACGCGCAGCATTCACTCACACGAGTCCGCACATACCAAACACGGGCCTGCACAACCCACGCATCAGGAACTACCGGGACACATACATCCCCCCATGCATTCCTATGGGAGGGCAGGCCAACCTCAACACACGCACGCACTTTACCCTGAGACACAGCGGTAAAGTGCGCAGAAACCAAAATCCATTACACCAAGTCACCCATAAAAAGCAAAAAGTCTCGGGGGTGAACCTGCCAGAAGGGCCAAGTCCAACAGCCACACACAGATGACGCTTATAATGGTGTGTTGGTCTAGTCATGTCCTTTAGACTAGTCCTGTCATGTATGCCCCCTTTTTACATACATTGTCCCATCCATACGACAATAGCGGTTCTGAACAGGTGACCTTTTACCTAGCAGCTTGCTCCTGTCTCTTCGACACCAGGCTCTTAGTAATTTATCATAATCCCTGTACCTGACTTACATAAACATGTCCTCAGGCACTGCATAATTATTCTGTATAAGGGTCACCACTTTTTTTTATCCTTGGCCAACAAGCCCGCTGTGCATGGTAACATTGCTTTAGAAAAGCATTTATGATTGTTTTCAACAAAACATTTATAATTGTTTTCAAAACATATCGATTTTAGACGAAACCCTGGAGTGACCACTCTAGTATATAAGATCCTTATTCCCCCCTGCAAACTAGAAGAGAATTCTTTCCACGCTGACATGGGGTCCTGCATGCTGAATCTTCAACATGCAGAGGTCTGTCACTGACTATGTCATGAGTGATGTAATATGTGAAGTCATAAGCAGTGCATTGGGGGGCTCGAATTATAGTTAGCTCAGCTAACTATAACAGCTGAATTTCACTGGATTTGTACAAGATAAATCAGACCCTAACTATGAATCTACTGTAACCTTTGCTTTTTTCAGGGAATATATATATATATACATATACCCTGAAATAAAGAAAGGTTACAGGGACGTTATAGTTAGGGTCAGATTTCTCTTGTACAACACCAACTATAATGGCCCTGTAACCGGTGGTAATGATTCTCATTTTAACTCTCTTAGGATGATTTATTTATCCATACAGAAAGAACAGCTGAGATGAATTACACCAAACATGGCAAATGAGTAGATTGTTATTCAAGGGACTGCATTTGGTTTGGCATAAATCAGTTCAGTAGTAATTCAAAAAGTAGTGTTTCAAAAGTGTTCAGGTCTGGGCATAAAGAGGTAAACATTTAGAGAATGTTGGACTGTTAATTTACGTATCATTCGAGGATTTGCCTATTCAAGAAGGATTTGTAAATCTGTTTAATAAAATAAAGGAACACTATTGGATGAAGGATGTGGCTAGGTGAGTCTGCCGAGGCTCCGGTTCACAGTCTGTCACATGAAATTTTAATTTTCGTTGACTAACACAGTGCACAGATCATCATGATGAGAAAAATAAATGTAAAAAGTGCATAAAGTGGAAGGCTGAGAATAACATGACATGTTGGCCTCAAAGGGGAGGTGGGGCCACAGAGCACCCATGGCATTAAAATCAATAGAAAAAAATATGTTTAGCATGGGATTTGCAAATCTTGCATAGATGTTATCAGTGATGTCATCATTAATGTTATTTAACATGCAATGAGTGATGTCATATGTGAAGTCATAATCAGTGCATTTCAGAAGTACATAACAGGCTTCAGTTATGGTAAATTGACCTTACCATAATAGATGGATTCCAAAGGGTCTATGTTTGGTTTTGTTACTATAACTTCTCTTTAACTATGAGCATTTCAACATACTCTAGAGTTTTCTTTAAACACACCTTAAGATCTTATACACCAAGCTAACCATACATTCACTCTATTCTTTTTGTTCAGTGTTTGATTAAGTGCATACATACATTGTATGTCACACAATTTGTCCAAATGTTTTGCCTCTTGTTCAAATGGATGAAAATAACCCTGACAGTAAATATGGTACATAATGCTGACTATTTGCCTTCCCTGCTACAAAATCTATATAACCCTGTGAGAGTGATATAAAAACCTGTACTTTCAAAGAACCCTTGAAATAGTTTTCATTTTTTGCCAAAAGGACATTATAATGACAGTGTAGGAAAGTTAATTCTCATACATTAAAATCCTTTGTTTTCTTGCTTTTGAACCATCTGGTTTTGGACCTGTGCTATGACAGAGACACCCTAATGAAGTCTCACACACTACACTTCTGCTAAAAGGGACTTGCGCTATAACCTCCAGTATCTGCCATTTAAAATAAACTGAGGTAAGAGGCTCTGTGCAGGTTTTGTGTGAACACTTATACACAAGTGTGCAGGCTGAGTGAGGAAGACTGTTGTCTGACTCAAAATCTAACCTGTACACAGGTAGCACTGTGGTAAATGGTTTCCCATAACACACTGTGAATCGCTTACTAAAGATTGTATAATTAAATTTGGAATCTCAAAATAAATGTTCTCTTTTATTTGGCTGAAGTGCAAAAACTGTAATGTTTAAACTGTTTTTATACTTTGGGCATAGTTTGCTTAATTTATTGATTTTTAGGATGTAGAAGAGTCATTGCTGTGGCTTTTTGTAAATTCCTAGGTTACAAAAGCATATCCATATTTAGTTTTACTATAGATGCATACATTATGTACTTTTACAAATATTTTCCAGCTGCAGCTTTAATTTTATTCATGCTATGATAATTGCTTTGTTGTCCAGCTGGCAGTTCAAAGGTTCCCCTGAGCAATAGATCCATTCTGGGATATTTGCATCATGCATGAGAAGAAGGGGGTGGGGTTAAAATCCTTGTAAGGTAATAAACTGCCTGTCTCAGACAAGCAAGCCAGGATGTTCCCGTGAGGTACACAGGAATGGGCAGGACAAACTCTAGTTCCATGTTCCACAGAGGTGATTCTTTGAAGTCCTAGAGGGAACAAATCTGAAATGAGAGGAAGAAGCCTGGATAAAAGGAGAGGTGTGCTGCAATGTCCCTTCAAACTGCTGTCTAAATTCTTCTTAGAATTCCAGGTTTGGTTAGGCTGCGGGCTGCTCCTTCAAAGTTCCAGTCACAGGTAGATGGGTGATTTGGCATCTCTAGATTGTGTAGGAAGTCCCACCATCCAGAGCTCCCTTCCTCCATTTTTAAATCCTTCACCGGGAAAACCCAATAATAAGAAGAACCGGAACAGGAAATAGATGAACCTACACAGTAGATAAACTCATGTTTAGAGTGTAAGGCCTCTGGGATTGTAATTCTTGAATTTTTGTCAGGCTATATCGCCAGAGCTAGTTGCACTATACTTGAGGCCAGTATTTGGTGTACTTGTTGGGAACCTTGCTTCATGTAGGCCTTCTTGGACTTCTGTTGACTGGTTCTAATCTCCCTAGAAGTTAGTACCCCAAGCGCACACTAAACACGCACGTACCCTGCAAGTGGCTGAAGTCTTTGGGTATGTGGGGAGTTCTAACAGGGAATGTGATCTTCTTAGAGGCCCATGGGATATTTTTGCTGGACGACCTAAGGAAAGAAGACTACTAAGGGCTGTACAGGATAGCAGTTTGAGGGCTCTATATTTAACTGTTGCTAAGAAGGAGGAAATAGCAGTGTCAAGGAACTACTAGGAGCTACCAAGAACTATCCAAAAATGTAAACAAACTAAACATTGAGGGCTAGAAGGCTCACAAAAACACTCCTCTCCTGGCAGCTGGAGCACACTACAAGTAACAACATACACCACATTGGAAACCCCCCATCAAAGCATACAATATCATATCCTAATTTAAACTTGCTGCTCATGCACTGCCTTTTTGTGTTACTGTTGCGTCCCTTGAGGTCTGTGATATTATGGTGTCCAGGGTATCAGCAATTCAAAACCTTTCCATTTGGGAGTCTGTGGCCAGTTTTGGTCCCCTGGGGACCAAAGGACCTGTAACAATGTTGCACTCTAGAAGGACACTATTCACTTCCCATGCAGGTTTCCTGCAGCTAAGAGTGGGACTGGTGGGTAAGTAGAAAAGTGTGCAGCTCAATAAGAGCAACAGCACTAGCATGGAACACCTAGTGAGCAAGAACACCAAACACTTGAAAATATAAAAGTACATAATTTCCCAGCCACTATTGGTAGTCTGTTAAAAGAAAAACAAAGCTTTGACTTGAGGCAAAGGAGCACCCTACAAACCACTCTGGGAGGTTTGAAAAGTTGCAAATTGGATAGAGCTTTTGGAAGGGTAGTGAGCATCACCAAAATAGTATATTGGATTGGTGGACAACCAGCTACAGTGAAGCCCCCCCAAGAGTGCCTCTGAAATGTTTTGAAGATTGTAAACTAAAGGTTCCCTTGATAGGTGATTAGTGACCCTGGCACAGGTTTAGGTCAGTTAAACATGCTTTTAGGAATATTATTTTGTGTTGTATGGGAGTATGTGGAGCCATTGAGTTTGTAGGATTTTTAGTAGATGCCAGGCAACCTAGGTCAGTAGTAATAATAAGACTTTAATTAAAATGTTCAGGATTTGGAACTGACTATAGGTATGACCTTTAAATAGTGACATTCAAAATATAGCCATATTTCGTATACTTCTTGAAATTTCTACATGTCAACAAATGTATTGTAATTCCCAGATAGAAATATTTATTTACCAACATAATATATTTATCTTTCTTGTATAAGCCTGTACTATCAATTAAGGAAACAATTACGCATTTAACCTTACAAATATTATCCCCACCTGGTTATCTCTCTCCTCCCTAATTCACTTTGTGGCCCCACTTGTATATAGTGCCAATTAGTGGGAGTTTGCTGCCAGCCACTCCATCTTCTCTCCCATTTGCATCACCCACATTCCCAGTTCAGTCTATGAAACAGCTGCAGAGCTCTAAGTGAAGGGTCTGGGGGAGGTAATATCACTCCAAGCACATGTTCAGCAGGAAGTGCAACAATGGGCCCCACATTTTGTTGATCTTTTTGTCCAGCTGCTTCATATCATATGACGTTTTCTGCAGTAGCAGATTGTGTCGTAGCTATGTATCCATAGCACTTCCTTTCTTATTGCTCAGTGTATGGTCAACTAACTGAGATAAAACTAATAGACTGGACTTCTGATAATTGCGCAAATCATGACGGCTGTAGGTACAGATGAGTGTTGGTAGTTTTAGAGGTTAGAGACAAGTACTCAAATCGCTAATGGGGGCTGCAGATCTAGGGAACCTTATTTGCATATATGGCATTTATTTGTGTTTAGCGACCTTCCCTTAACAAGTTTCCAGAGTAGTTTGTGAAGCCTTGTAGAGGGTGTTCCTATAGGTTTTGCCAACTTACATTTAAGAATATATTTATTATAGTGTGCATAATATATAGATTTGCATTGTGAGAAATGGGATTCCTGGTTGGCTGATGTATGCAGCTAGGCCAGGCATGAACCACAACTCTAGTCAGGCTAAGCTAGATACTAACTAAAGGATAACCTGTGTTCACCCTCCAGTAGCTTGCCACAGAGCAGTCAGGCTTATCTAAAGAGGCAATGTGTAAAATATTTGTGCAACACACACCCACACACTGACACACAGTAACACAATGAATACACCAAAGAAAGGCTCTACAGAGGTTGAAAAAATAGGTTATTATATTATAAACAAAGCAAGACCAAAACAACAAAAATCCAATTTGTAGAAGTTTACATATTGAATTGTAAAGGAATAAATGCAGTAAAGCACTTAGAGACAAGTAGCATTACACATTTCAGGCCGACCACGATGGGGTACCGGCTGGCAACTGGACCCATTACAACAAACAAATGATGGACGGAATGCTGACAATGCAGACATTCTCCCCCAGTCAAGAGATCTGGGTTAAATCCATCGTTCTTTTGCCCACTACACCACCCCAGTTTAGACATGGCCATATGCAAATCAGTCTTGACCCTGTGCCTCATGGGAACAGTCCAGCCCGAACTGCCAAGCCATGTCTTCCCTGGACCGGAATCAAGCATCCTAGGACCGGTTTCTGGCTATCAGCCGTCATCAGCCAGGATAGCTTGACTCCAGTGGCGTAGTGAGCACGGGTCCCACGTCTGGGAATACCCATCCCACTTAGGGCGAAAAGCGTTACTGGGGTGAATGTATGACATTGTTCTGCATTCTGTCCATCAATTGTTGTTTTTGTATTTGTCACCCCGAGTGGGAAGGGTATGCCCAGACGTGGGTCCCGTGCTCTCCATGCCACTGGAATCAAGCTATCCTGGCTGAAGAGGGGTGAAACCCCGAAACCGGTCCTAGGATGCTTGTTTCCAGTCCAGGGAGGACCTGGCTTGGCAGTTCGGGCTGGACTGTTCCCATGAGGCACAGGGTCAAGACTGATTTGCATATGGCTGGGTTCAAACTGGAAAGGCATGGTGAGCAAAAAAACGATGGATTTAGGCCCAGATCTCTGTACTGGGGTGAATGTATGACATTGTTCTGCATTCTGTCCATCAATTGTTGTTTTTGCATTTGTCACCCCGAGTGGGAAGGGTATGCCCAGACGTGGGTCCCGTGCTCTCCATGCCACTGGAATCAAGCTATCCTGGCTGAAGAGGGGTGAAACCCCAAAACCGGTCCTAGGATGCTTGTTTCCAGTCCAGGGAGGACCTGGCTTGGCAGTTCGGGCTGGACTGTTCCCATGAGGCACAGGGTCAAGACTGATTTGCATATGGCTGGGTTCAAACTGGAAAGGCATGGTGAGCAAAAAAACTATGGATTTAGGCCCAGATCTCTGTACTGGGGTGAATGTATGACATTGCTCTGCATTCAGTCCATCAATTGTTGTTTTTGCATTTGTTACCCCGAGTGGGAAGGGTATGCCCAGACGTGGGTCCCGTGCTCTCCATGCCACTGGAATCAAGCTATCCTGGCTGAAGAGGGGTGAAACCCCGAAACCGGTCCTAGGATGCTTGTTTCCAGTCCAGGGAGGACCTGGCTTGGCAGTTCGGGCTGGACTGTTCCCATGAGGCACAGGGTCAAGACTGATTTGCATATGGCTGGGTTCAAACTGGAAAGGCATGGTGAGCAAAACAACGATGGATTTAGGCCCAGATCTCTGTACTGGGGTGAATGTATGACATTGTTCTGCATTCTGTCCATCAATTGGTGTTTTTGCATTTGGCAACTAGACCCATGCAGGCCCCAGTGAACAAAGTATCTTTCTTGGTAGCAAACAACTAGATGTGTCAATCTTCTCCACGCAGTGAAGGCAATGTGTGAGTTCCGAAGACGGGTGGCGGTGTGAGAGGCGTCAAATGATGCACCGGATTCTGCCATACAGTTGCGGAGATGTGTCAATCTCACCATCTGCAGCGGCAGCGATATGCTGTCTGATGTGTCGATCTCTGGAAGGAAAGCACTAGTCACCATGTGATGCCCCAATTTTAATCCCACAACCTGGGCCGATGCTCTGCTTCTGTTACACGTGGGCAGGAGATGTGTTGAGATCCATGTGAATTCCAGTGAGCCAGGCACAGGAGTAGAGGTATATATTTTGGATTCCCCGAGTCTCAAGCAACAGGAGGCAAGCATGCAAGCCCCTGGAGATCACTTGGAGTGAAGGCAGACTCCAGCTCTCCTTCAACAGAGTCAGAGAGTAGAAGGGCAAGAAACAGAAAAGCAGGCCTTCTAGATCAGAAGTCCAGTTGAGACCTTTAATCAGCACAGAAGTTCCTCTGGAAGAGGTTCTGTTACACGCCTAGCTGTGTCTGATTTTAGGGGGTCAGTACTTATACACAAAAGTGCCTTTGATGTTGGGGGGTGAATTCAAAGCAGCCCTCTGAAGGGCACAAGAACCCTTTTAAAACCAGTCTTCTCTGCCAGGCTATCTGTGGGGGATAATTAGTCATTTTTGTGGGATCAGGACACAGCCTATTCAAGTGAAGTGTTGTCCCCTCCCTTCCATCCTGCCCAGTCTTGGCCATCAGAATGCAGATCTATGTAGATGGGGACTCAGACCCAGTTATCCTTCCTATGTTGTGAATGTCTAGTGAGAATGCACAAATTGTAGCTGTCACCCACCCCTGATGTGTATTCGAGGCAGGCAGGCTGACACAAGGAGCAGTAAGTGTAGAAGAATGTTCACTTTCAAAGGTGGCATTTCTAAAATAGTAATGTTAAATCCTACTTCACCATTAGGAGAATTTATCATTACCATCCCAAACATATGAACCATGAAAAATCTACTCCTCTCTGATCTGAAATGGCAGCTTAAAAGTGTATTAAGGAATTCCCAATGCTAGCCTATGATAGGAGTAGGTGTCACTGCAGTGACAATTGAAATAGGCTGTTGGTTACTACTAGGGTATGCAAAACATAAAGGTACATGTGTTACCTCTTACTTACATAGTACCCTGTCCTTAGGGCTACTTAGGGCCTACCTTAGGGGTGACGTATATGTAACAAAAGCGGAGTTTAAGGCTTGACAAGTAGTTTTAGATGACAGTCGAAGTGGCAGTAAACTGCACACACAGGCACCGCAATGGCAGGCCTGAGACAGGTTTGAAAGGCTATTTCATTGTGTGGCACAATTAGTGCTGCAGCCCACTAGTTCAGGCCCTGGGTATGTGGTATACCACTTTGCTAGGGGCTTACCAGTACAACAAATATGCCAATCAAGTATACTCCAATGTCATCATGTTCAGGTGAGAAGCACATGCACTTTAACACTGGTTGTCAGTGGTAAAGTGCTCAGAGTCCTACGGCCAACAAAATGAATCAGCAAAAACAGCAGTTAAAAGGAAAAAAGTGTAGGGGAAGACAATCATAAGGATGTCAGGTCTAACATGCATGTATTAATATACTTTTCTTTTCTTTAAAGGAAGCACTACGTGGACATTTATTTATTGAGTATGAGATGTTGTTAAGTTCTGAGCTTCTAGCCCACTGAACTCTCCTGAGTTTCCCTTGGAAAGCTCTGCTTCACTACCTTGAGAGTGCGTTTCTAAAGGAGATACATGGTTCTCAGTTTGGGAGTTTGCAATATTTGCGTCCCCGATACCAGAAGCAAAATACCTTAGTTGTCACAATTAGAGCTAAGCAACCTCTGACCCATATTTGATAAAGGCAACTTCTGCAGAGTGTGTCAATTTCCCATTATTTAATTAGTCAATACTTGATGAAAGCTAACACAAAACCTACATGATCAAATTGCGATCAGTGTCCACTGACAGCATAACATTGCAAGGAAGCTTCAATCATCTTTGAGCTTAGACTTTGCTCATTATTTAATCATTCTATTTGTGAAAGCCTGAACATTCGAAAAGCAATCAGTGCATGTTAGTAACTTCAACAGTTTCTGATTATGAACACTGTCTATTGCAGGAGTGGCTCCTCCTTAGGGGGCACCAGGGTGTTGACCCACTACTTCACTCTGCCACTAACCACCTTAACTTTTACAGCTTTTACCTGAAAACAAACAATATCATGGATCGTTTGCATGTAAAAGCAGTAATGTCAGGTTGGCAACAGAAGACGCCTCCACTACCTGTATTGCACCTCACATGGTCACAATAAATATCTGGCATGCTGCACTTTTGTCATGCAGTGTAGTAAGTCAGATAATGGAACTTCAGTGCTTGTCAATCATTGGCCCTCTTACCCTGTATAGAGAAAATGAATAGAGAAAATGTCTACCTACTCCTGTATCCCGGCTTCTGATAGGGTAGAAGTTCATGGAACAGGCTCTGCGGTGCTGCAGAGGTAGGAGATGGAATAGTGGGGAATCATGAGAATGCTTTTTAAAAGCATGTGGTCTCTAAGAAGACTGCCACATCTAAGTCTTACTTACATTAGTCTCTAACTATGTGTATATATGTTTGCTCACTGAGAACTGAGTTTATATGTCTTTCAACATGTGCTTTGGCCTGTGTGTGTGTGTGTGTTTCCACGCATGAGAACATGTTTAGTGTTTGCTTTTGCTAAAGTCTGCAGTTTGTTCTGTGCTCTCTATATGGCTTCGCCAGTTTGAGACGCAATTCTCAATTTCAACCCCTGCTCTTTTGCAATATGTTTTCTATGGCAAAATGTTTGGAAAGTCTCTCAGCCTGTAGATCTGATAAAATGTCCAGAAAAGATGTTTAATTTGCAATTAGATTGGCTTGAGTAAGGGTGCCAAACTGCAATTTTCTGACTAGAAAGCCAGAAAGAAATGAAGGTGTCTTGCAAGACACAGGGTCACTTGGCAGATGTACACTGTCTGAATCCTAAACAGGGCAGTGAAGACTTTCTTCTAACTCTGTTTTTGTAAACGCCTACTGACTATTGAAACCCATTGTCTCCTCCTACTTATTTTTTTTACAGAGTTTTATATAGCGCAAACTTGAGCCGAAACGGCTTTTAGAGTGCCCTACATAGCACCTGTTGCATTACATGAGGACACATTAATTTTTCTTAGGCACAGGGAGATTAAGTGATTTGCCCAGAATCACAGGATGTTCAGCGTCATTGCAGAGACTCGAACCCAGTTCACCAGATTCGAGGTCAACCGCCCTAGCCATTAGGCCAACTCCTCTCCCCATGCTTTTTTAATCACATTTATGGCTGTCTAAATCAATCCTCTGGAAAAGGAAGGTGTGTTCTGAACATAATGTTTTTTTGCACCCTTAATAGAGTCTCAGGTTTTTGCGTCTGTTTCCTACAACTTCAGCCAGATGACATTTTCACTTTTGCAGGTTTCAGTGATCCATAAAGGTCTATGATGCTTCCTGACTAGCCAGAGACTTAACATGGGTGATACAGTACTTACTCATGAACTGGCAGAGCAGAGAGGGAACCTAAACATACAAGTGTTAGAAAAGATATGCTTATATGTCCAAGTATTAGAAAAGCAAAGGTACTACAGGTCAGAAATTAAAAGAGCATGCACAAGACATCCTATGATTCCAAGTTCTTAGCAAGAATGTAGTTGTGGCCGAACGCTATGTAGTCAATGGCAGAGAATTGTGGGTACCAGCTCTATGTCAGGGGTTTCTGCAGTCTAGGAAGGGAAAAGGTAAGCATGCATGTCCATGTATTGGGATAGCAAAGGTGTTGCAGTCTAGAAAGTAGGGATATATCATGGCAAAGGTGTCTATGTGCACCTCAATAATGTAACATGAACAGAAGCAGATTGCGGTATATTGGCACTCTTGTGTATGGGGTGTGTTCTCGGCAGACTGTTGCAGGCCAGGTACCAAGGATTGATGTGCCTTTGCAAAGCAGAGTGTGGTTCATTGTACAGAAATGGCACAAGTGGAGCAGACCAAGAGGTATTTAGATGCACTGGCCAAGGTGTCTCTAGGGGGTCCTCAGTACCGTAATTGAAAGTGGGTGCAGCTCACTTACTCAGGCAGAACTCTGTATCAGCTTTATGGCAAAAGAGAGTCACTCAGGGACTGAGGAGCTCTTGGTGAGTTATATATACTATCAGATTAAGGAAACATATCTTAATTATACATTTTCCATCAGATTTGACAATGATATTCAAAATTAAGCAAAGAAAGCAACAAGAAAAGCAATTGCATGTGTATATTTTACTAAAGATGTTCATGAACATGAAGACTCTCCTGGTGTTTCCTGAAATGTCTGCCTCTTATGAGATTTAGCATGGCACAAACATAGCAAACCTTTCTCACCAAGATGTGGGGTTCAGGTAACTGAAAACCTCAGTAGATACTTGCTCAGGGGATTAGTAAAGAGGTATGTTTCTTTTTTCAATAGAGCACTTATTTCAGGGAAACTGAGTGGCTCAGTGGATTGACACATTGAGAGGCTCAGTTTGATTTGAGCACCACCACTTCTATCTTCATCAGCTCTGGCATCGCAAATCACTATCCTTGAGTAGGTTCCCACAAAGCTTGAGCAGATTGCTGGAATACATAATCTACACCCTTTGTGTCTATCAATTGAACACCATTTTAAGTCACACACAAGTTTTGCTGCTGTGGAAAATTTAGTAGTGTGACATGCCCTGAGGTATTAAAGTGTTAACAAGACCCCTTTCAGAACAACACTTAAACCACATCCATTAAAATGTATCTTTTGGCCCAATTAAAAATAGAACATTCTTGACGATGAGCCAGGGCCAGCTTTGGAGCTGGTAGCGGCCTGTGCAACAATGTTTGTTGGTGCCCCCTAATGACCACCACGGATTCCCTAACTGCCACCTTTTAACAGTGCCCCTCAACTGTGAATAACCACTCTCTCTCAGATGCATTTAATTATTTTTATAGTGCCACTCATACCAGTGTAGGGTGCCAGAGCACTTTACATAACAAACACCAAATAGAGACAATCAATCATAGGTGTGCAAATCAGTGTATAGGAAATGTTACTTAAGACTGAGGACTACAAGGTGAAGGAGTCACATGTCATCCATACTGGTAGGCAGTACAGTTTAATATTGCTCGGTCTAGAGAAACACAAATTCTGAATTCTCAATGTAACACCATAGTTGGGGGTTCTCATTAAAAGTCAGAATTTTCCAACATTAGGATAATGAAAGACTGGAGAAAAAAACATAATGCTCAAATCTATGCCTTGCAGTTTGCATGCAGTTCTTTGATGACAGTTAATAGCTCATTGTTCTATGTTAGGATTTTAACCTTATAAACTGCAAGTAACAAAAGGATCTCTCTGGCAAAAGCAGTAACACACTGATTTATTTACATTATATTCACATTGTGAACTGCATGGTGCACCTTTATTGCTGCAGGCATAGTAACCCTCTGTGATACTTTACCTTGAGTCAAAACTTCAACTACACACACCTCTGTTCTCTCTCTAGGAAGAGCATTAATCGCCAGATCTATCTTGACATTTTTATTGTTGCCCGAAAATTGCTGGAGGACAGGAATTGCACAGCATGTGCTTTAAAAACCATAATATATTTGCAAACACAACATTCCCACCTGAAGTCAGCGCCCAGTGTGGTCACATTGGTCATACCCCCCTGATGAGAACATTCACCCCAATACCCTTGACCTGACCTGCTGCCGTCACTCAGCACAACATTTGTGAAAAATAAACATTCTAACTTAAATCCAGGTACTCTGTTAACCTTGCTTGGTTCAGCGGTTTCTGATTCGTATAGCCAAAGTGTATTTTTAAGAAAGCAAATCCTGTTTTATCAGAAACCACGCACTTTTAAATGCATAATTAAATACTTTTCTCACCTATTTGCAATAGACAATCAAACAGTATAGTCCAGCATCTCACTTACTGTTTTATATAAATCTTTATAAGTTTGAAAATTAACCCTTAGTTTTCAGGCTAATTGCACCAAAATATACAGGTAGAATACAAATTGGAGAGAGAGAGAGAGAGAGAGAGAGAGAGAGAGAGAGAGAGAGAGAGAGAGAGAGAGAGAGAGAGGGGATACATGCCTGGTAACTGTGCAGTATGGTTCAGTAATGTGATTAAGGGGTTTGCATGTCATAAAACATAAGGTTTTGTAAATGTATGCAAATAGAGCCCCGAGATGGCAATATGGGTGGATTTAACATATTACATGTTAAGTATTTCTTATATTACATGGTATTGTGGCTTAGCTAACAGGAAAAAGCTGTTCAAAGAGCAGCTAATAATCTGCACTGATTAATATGAGAATGTTTAGAATTTCTTTACCTCTCATGTATAAATGGTTCTTAAAACAACGGACAACAGAGAGGGCCAGTGCATTCATAAGATTCTGTGCCTGCATTATGGGCAGCAGAGTATGGACTTACTGCATTTGCCATATCATTTGTCACATAATTTGCATAAACTGCAGTTTTCACCCAAAAATGTTTTTCTAGACAAAAATACTACTGCTAAAGAAAATGCCACATAATTGGCATTGTTAATGTTTAATTTAGATAACCATGCTACAAAAGTTTTAAACTTTTAAATAAGATTTCCATTTAAAAATTCATGAAGATAGTGCAGGGGGAAATACAAATGGGGACAAATTCAAATTCAAAATAGCTTTCTTCGATTCTATATCATAAAATCATAAAAGCACAATATTAAAAACTGCTTAAAAAGATACCATTTTCCAGATTCAAATACGATCAGCAGAATAATGAGAAATACAATCAATATAAAAAACAGAAATACATAATATAATCCATATATATACACAGAGAAATACAAGGACACCAGATATTCACAATTACTTCACATAGTGTTCCGAAACCTTATGACGGCCTTTAAGAAAGAAGAGGTGGCCGCCATGATGTATTCATTTTCGAACATTTGTAGTCTTAAAAAAGCTATTCTACATTGTTTTAGGTTCCATCTTCTAAGAATGGTCAATAAAAAAATGTTCCTCGGTGCGACATAATATATACAGAATAAAGTGCAGTGCATTGTGGTCAATCTAGAGATATCATCGCATGGGCATATAGAATGGTATTTTGTCCAGTCGTGGATATCAGGAAATGTGACCATCCTCAAAAAAGACCCACTGCAAAAACGGACTAGGAGCATGCGGGAGAAACTACTCTGTACCAATGTTAAGTAGGGTTGTAGACCTATACAAGTGGACATCAGGTGATTTGCCATGACCGATATCTATTCTCTCTCGATGAGCCATCGTTTATTCTCTAGGTGATTCAAATAGTGTGTCTTGAGGGATCTTCTGGAAACAGATTCCAAGCTGCTAGGATTATGGAAATATTCTGGGTGGCCTATATCATATGTCATATCTTTTATATAACTAATCCAAGGCAGATTTGCCACCCCATCCAACTTGAGACAGTCCATAATTACATCCCTATTGAAGCCTGTCTCTATCGACACCCATACCTTGTGCCATAGAAGGAGGGGGATGATCTTTATAGTATCAGAGATGTGTGCTAGACCAAGTTCCCTGTGGCAACAATAAGTGGCGGTCGAACTAGGAACCGCCAATAGATAACGTAAGAAAGTATTTTCACATCGTTGTATTTGGTCCAAGCATTCGATACCCCATATGCCTGCCCCGTATGTGCCAGTTGAGATACATTTAGATTTATAAATGGCCAGCAGCTCTAGGACGAGTCTTCCACCTAGTTTCCTTGAAAAGTTAGTAACAGCTCCTATGGCTCTCGAGAGGGTCAGCTTTCTGCTGTTCATGGCTGCTTTCCAGGAATCCTTCCTATCAACGGTTATACCTAAATATGAGAATTTATCCGTGCTTGCAATTTTTTTGTTGTCAAGAAAGATGTCACATGTCTTTCTCAATTTTGTCCCACAGCTCATAGTAAATGTCTTAGCGATATTTACCTTTAAGTCCCGCTCCAACATGTAGGCACCAAAATTTGAGACAGACCTTTGCAAGCCCAGCTGTGTCCGCGACATTATAACAGCTTCATCCGCGTATAATAACATAGGAGCAGGGGTAGCCCTAATGGTTGGATAATCATGATGGAACTCACTCAAGTACTGCCCCAAGCTGTTTATGTAGAGGGAGAAAAGCAGGAGGGCAAGAATGCACCCCTGCCTTACCCCTCTTTTTATGGGGAACTTGGCTGAGCATTCTACCTGTTTCCCATACTGTACCCTTGCATCTGCCCCCCTGTACAATTCCTTTATGAACAGCAGCAAGGGAGGATCCAACTCTAGATCTTTAAGAGTGTCCCACAGCTTGACGTGTTTGACACAATCAAAGGCAGAACTTAAGTCCACAAAAGTGAGGAAAAGTTTGCCCTTCTAAGCTTTTGTATATTTATCGATAATCAGAGACAAATTAAGCCCCTGTTCAATGGTACCTAGACCTGGTCGAAAACCATATCGAAAGACTGATAAAACGCCTGTCTCTTCGGCCCAAGTCTCAAGCTTGTTTAAGATGACCCTTCCCGCTATTTTCATAAAGACATCCAATAAGGATATCGGGCGATAACACTTAGGTTCATTTCTGTTCACTCTCTTGAATATAGGTATCACAATAGCATCAGCCCAGGTAGGGATTAACCCGTGACGGATGCAACTATTTAGTACATTAGTTAAAAGAGGGGCCCATAACCCTATATTAGATTTATAGGCATTCACCGGGATGCCATACGGCCCTGGCGCTTTCCTTGAGGCACTATCATTGATTGCCTTAGTGACTTCCTCGAGGGTAATATTGATCTTTAGGGGGAACGGTCCACGATCAATATTGTCATCTGCTCTCAGTGCAACTGTCTCTGTCACATTACCATCTATAATCTCATCCCTATAGAGCCCTGAGAAAAAGTCGACCCACATATCGCCACTAATAGCCAGGTCAATGATATCTGTCTCTCTGTTATTAAAAACAGGGGCATTAACCGCTCTCCAGAAGCCGGTGTTATCTTTGTTTATGCAAGCCTCATGTAGGGCATCCCACGCTTCCCTTTTTAATGTTGCCCTGTGTTTTTTTTGAGCCAACTGGTACAAAGATCTTGCCTGCTTTATTTTATCCCTGCACCTCGGTACGTTATGCAGAGACTTTTTTAAATAAGTATGGGCCTTCGTGCATTCTTTGAGGGTTTCTGGCCATGTCGTTTTTGTCTTGTTAATAACTTCCTGGCCTCAACTGAGATCTTGAGGAAGGTGTTAAATATTTCTTTATCCTCCCTATCCTGGGAGAGGCATATCACTATTTCCTCTGCACTATTATTAATCAGGCCTAGGAGGAATGCGCCGGGATCCACTTTTGCCCAGTTTAGCGTATACCCATTTGTGCTGGCAAGATAGATATCGGTATTGTATTGCGAATTCCTGTCGAATTTTTTCTCCAGGCCTCTTAGAAGGAGATCTAGGCAAATAGGGTAATAGTCACTCATTAAGATGTCAAGGGTCTAACAAGAGAGTACATTACGGGAGTATCTGTTGGAAATTAGGACAAAAATCAATGGTAGAATTACATCCCCTTCCATTATAGGTTGATTGAAATGGGGTGGGAGGCAAACACAGTTCATTCGCATAGCCAAGATCAAATTGAAAAACTATGTAATTCAACAGATCTCCCAAAGGTGTATGTGAGAAGTGTGAGGGCGTATCTTCATTATCATTACCCAACCCACAGATACCTTGTTCACTGAATTGGCACAAAGAGCAGTTGAAATCACCCACCCAGATAATAAACATGTCTCCCATCAATTTTCGTTTAAGATTTTTTAAGGATATACCTAAATTAGATAAGACATTCATTTGCTGGGCTTTAGGAATGTTATTGTATAAATGTATCAAAACTGCATCCCTTTGCCCACATAAGTTCATAGTCAGGATCTGATAACAGTCACTAACCTCTCTAATTTTCACGTGAGAGACCCCTGCCGAATTGGAAACATAGGTACATAGACCTCCTTTATTACGGCCATATTTACTAGTGCATGCTGCGATGTTAAATGTTTGAAAGCCGATTATGTGCATCTCCTCTATTGCCCATGTTTCCTGGAGGCAAACTATGGCATAGTCATTGATGTAAGTTAGCCACTGAGGGTCTTTTACTTTGGCTGCTAAACCAGCGATATTCCAGGTTAATATTTTGCAGGATTTACTAGATTTTCGGATGATCACTTCTCCTTCATTTATCCTTTGGGTATCTATTATGGTATGTTCAGGTTGAC
Organism: Triturus cristatus; assembly: GCF_964204655.1. Taxonomy (NCBI): domain Eukaryota; kingdom Metazoa; phylum Chordata; class Amphibia; order Caudata; family Salamandridae; genus Triturus; species Triturus cristatus. The sequence continues at coordinate 1,203,797,271 of NC_140591.1, read as the reverse complement.
CATTTTTACTTGGACATTTTGCGGGGACTATACTTCTATCCTCCCCCATCCTGCTGGTGTCTTTGGGCAAGAATTGCTCCAATGCATTTATACACTGAATATTAGGTTCTAGTCCCTTATTTACTGCGTGTCTCCCCCTTGTCAAGGTTGTGCCCATTTTCCTTTGGCTCTCCTCCCTCCCTACCATTGCAATGGGTCAATCTAATTCTTCCATTCCAGTTAGTGGTTCAAAACGATTATAGAGTGGGATGTTCTCGCCTCCATTCATCCCTTATGGGGATCCCCTATTTTTTCTGACATCAGGGCCCAAAACAGGGTATTTCCCGTTGGGCCTATATGAACCCCGGTGTGGTGGGTAGAAAGCTCCTAGTGGCAGTAAATTGATTGCGTCATTGATAAAAAAAGCATTTCCTAGCCTGTTTAGGATTGCATGCACTAATCTAGGATCACTAAACGTCAGGACCACACAATCGCCCTGTAGCTCTTTTCTTTCTTTGCCCACCCACGCAACCTGTCTTGCCATTTTGAAATGCTTGAAAAACTCCTCCGTTAGGCCACTATGCCTTCCCAACCAGTGGAGAGACGTATTGCGGAGTTCTATCCACGTTTCTAATTCAGGTGACCTTAGTACTGGGGCATTAGCCAAGATTACCACATATGGTGTGGCTTCCGGTGGCAATTCAAGGCGAGTATGTGTTTGGGGCTCCTGGATTAGCCTCAAATCCCTACCGTTAGGCCCTGGTCCATTGTTATATCTATTCTTCTCCCCCGCCAACTTATTTGTCTCAGTGATAATGTGTTGATCACTCGTATCAACATTATATCCATGGATTGGGGGTCCAGAGGTAATACCCCTGGTCACCGGATTAGGGGTAACTGTATGGGTTGTGCTTGTCGGCCCACTTATAGAAGTCTTTTCCTGGACATGTGTTGGACTACTCTGATTTTTTGTGCATGTTTTTCCCATTAGGTTCCCCTCCAGGTTTACCACTGTCTCAATTAGTTTCCCCAGTGCGTTCTCTATGTACCTATGCAATTTGTATATACGTTTTGATATTTTTTCTAATGCCAAGGATTGGCTCGCTAACTGGGCATGCGTGGTAGGTTTTCTTGAGCCCCCTATGTTATTTCGAGCAAGTTGAGGTTGAGATGGCAATTTAACCTGGATTGCCCTTTTCTTGCCTTGGGAACTCTTTTTACACCTCCCCAAGCCTTGCCCTTTGGGTTTTTGTATAAATATACCCTCTGGGCTTCCAGGATTTTTACTACGCTTCAGTGGTGGTTGTATATCCTCTACCAGGTCACTCAGATCACTCTGAACTATGTGAGCCGAGATATCCTGTACTGAGCCATTTCGGGGACCTAGAACAGAGTTATTGTCACTTGGGGGTAAAGGGTTGTTAGAGCTAAGACCTCCCTCCTCCCTTACTGGGCCCCGCCTTCCCTTCGATAAGGATTCCTCCACCGTGCATATTTGCTCCTCGATAGCCCCCATAGCCCCTGTGAGATAAGACAATAATGATGTTTGGCCCACTACCTTGGCCTCTGCATTTCCTGTAATTACTGCATGATTCATCTTCCTTTTTGGCATGATTAGGTATTTAACAATGACAGCACAGAAATAGAAATGAAACAAACACTTTAACGAGCTTACTTCTATGAGTAAAAGTCCTTAGTCCAAAGTCCGATCTCCACAAAGTCCTACGAAGCGCTCTTTTTGTGGGGGTTAGGGAGGTGGCCCAGTCCGACCCCTGTCGGACTCTGACGGGCACAGACGGGCCCGCCCTTGGCCCTGGCTTCGCACGGGGCGCGCGCTCGTGCGTGTCCCGCGTAGCAGGAGCAGCGCCGAGCTTTATGCGCCTCCGGGCATGGGAGAATGGTGGCAGCGCTTCCTGGCGTGAACGTCAGCAGCAGGGCGGTGTGGGAGCAGTAGTCCCCTTTGTGGCAGGTATCAGCGGTTCCCGCGGAGCTGGAGCCGCGCTGAGCTTTATGCACCTTCAGGCGCGGGAGAATGGCGGCAGCGCCTCCTGGCGCGAACATCAGCAGCAGGGCGGTGTGTTAGCAGTAGTCCCCTTTGCGGCAGGTATCAGTGGTTCCCGCGGAGCGGGAGCCGCGCTGAGCTTTATGCGCCTCCGGGCGCAGGAGAATGGCGGCAGCGCCTGCTTGCACGAACATCAGCAGCAGGGCGGTGTGGGAGCAGTAGTCCCCTTTGCGGCAGGTATCAGCGGTTCCCGCAGAGCGGGAGCCGCGCTGAGCTTTATGCGCTTCCGGGCGCGGGAGAATGGCGGCAGTGCCTCCTGGCGCGAACGTCAGCATCAGGGCGGTGTGGGAGCTGTAGTCCCCTTTGCAGCAGGTATCAGCGGTTCAGTGGGGTCAAAAGTGATATTTCTCATTGTAACTGCAATTGAATCTTTCCTGTCTGCTACAAATGTGAAACTGAATCACTCCAAACTTTGCATTAAACTAGAATTCTACTCAAATAAGTATCGTAGCTGGATTTGTTCTAACCAGCTCCATAGTTTTTGAGAAATTAGCATTACAAAAATGTGTTGGGTACTCTTGACAGGCTTAAAACTTTAGAGATATATGGACCATTAATCCACAAACTCTAGGCAAAGCTGGGTTCAAAGATAGTTAAGAGATGCAAATCAAAAACATAATTACATTTGGTTGGATGAGGGAGCTTTATTCCGATTGTTTATTTTGGATTCACTAAACGCCAAGTCATGTTTGCTAACCTGAAAGCTCTAATAGCCCATTTTCTTTCTTTTACCTTTTCCCGCTCTTCACATAAAATCTTATCCTACAACCTCCTATCGCATTTTCGTTTTTTGTATTATTCCAGAGTCTGCCTTTGTAAAATTCTAGTTTATATTTTATTTTTTTGCTCTCAAAGACCTCTCCAGTGAAAATAAAAAAAGAGTAAAATTTGAGAAGCTGTTCAGGTAGGTTTTAAATGCTTTTCTGTTCTTAGCTTACAATTCATGATGAATATAACGAACACAGATTCAGAAATTTCATTTCCTATGTGCTAAAGAAGGGATGTTGTTACCACTTCTAAAGAGTGCCCTTTAAAGAGCATATTAAAGCAGAATTCAGATGTAGATATGTTCAATTAAAATTATAAGTATGATTATTTATTGACTCTAAAAGGAGAGCAAATCTAGTTTTATCACTGAGTTAATTGCTCCCTAAGGTGGCGTTATGGTCTGCTAAAACAATGGCCCGAGCGTATGCCATCCTGTACAATTTGGCAGCATAATTATCTATTAAAAGCATAAAAAACGATACATGATCCTAGGGCAACATCATGTCTACAAAATGCATTAACCTCTGTCTGATGGGTAACTGGGGCAAAGTGATGGCCCTAAAAGTCCATTAACTACTGCTAGACGAATTAAAGATAGCAGGGGCCGTGCATGACAATCTCTGCCCCTTCCTGCAGCACTAGTAGGATTCATTCAGTTTTTCTTCACGAAAACAGAGTACTATTTAATGATTACAGTTGTGGAGGAAAGAGCATGCTCAGCGTCATGTATTTACACAGGAGTTCTGCATCTGTATTTATACTGTTGGACATTTGTCGAAGCTTTGTTTGCATTGGAAAAATAGATGTTTTGTTTCAGCGTTTCTGCTTCGATTTTACAAGCTTGTGCTTATATCATGATTTTATCATTATTTTCCTAAAGAAATTCTAGTGACGTTAATCAGCATGTGCTTTGCACTTTACAAATGTTGCTCTCTGCATTAGGAGACAATCCTTTTTTGCAGTGGCAACAGAGAAGTTTAGAAGTACTAAGTACCAACTTAAAAGGGGAGGATACATTGGTATTTCTATGAAACATAAACTGCTGAGTAGGGGTGGGCACATTTTTAATTCTGCAAGCATAGTCGGGCAAATCCCGAAATCCAGGTTTGCAATTATTTAGTCATTGAATGTGGAGAACAAAATCAACAACTCGTAGCATTCCAGTTTCAGTGTTGCACCTGGCCAAAAGCTGAATTGAAGTTTGTCAAGCAAGTTATTGCAGCTTCCCGCAGCACTCATTGTATTGTGCATTGTTAGGAGAGGTGTGAGAAGTCCAAATATTAGGTGTTCAAGGAACTCATCAGGAGTGAAGGAGGAATTGAAATGTTAATTTAGTACGGGGCAAAGAGATGGCCTGTACATGTAGCCAGGAAGGCCAGATTAGCTGGAGCAGAATACCTGAAAAGTCAGAAAACTGAGATAGTTATGATGATGTCTAAATTAGAGGCAGCACTGAAGGGTAGCCAGTCTGTGGTAGATGTTCCTCTAAATTGAGTAGAGTAGTCATCTGAAGTGTCAAGTCGGGAAGCTACCCATCTTTGAAGAAATCCATGAATTCCTCATATTAAATAGAGGGGTTCATTTATGGAACACTTGACTGGGATCAGAGTACCTTTTGATAACATTAAACACATTTTGGGAGCAGTTCCTGGCCAGGTCCAAATGGGATTTAATGAAGGAACATTTGACTTTTTAAAATTACTTTTAGATGGCCCATCTCCTTGCTTTTATGTTTTATAAATGTGTGGTATAATGTTGATGCTATTTTTGCTCCCTTTTCCTATTCTTCATTTAATTTTTCAAGGAGTCACTGAGTAGATTTGTTGAGTTGTTTCTTTGTTGCTGCTTGAGGAGGTCATCAATGAAGTTCAGTGATGATAATGCATGGCATAATTGTGGTTAGATATGAGAGCATAGTCGAATTTTACCAGAAGATACTTTTGGCAAACTTAGACCCTCATAGTCTAAATTCTGTTCTGGACAAATAAATTGCCACGTTTTGGTTGACCGAAGATCAGAGTTTCATCAAAACATCAGGTGAGTGGGAATCGGAAATGATTCAACCAGTCAAGAGAATGTCAGCCTTCAAGATGATAAGAGCTAATAGGGAACTATGTATGTGGGTGAGATTAGGGCACTATTAATGAGCAAGGAGGTAAATTGGGAAATGCGGCTGTAAGTGCTGTCTGCTCAATGTAGGTTTGGGTTATCAAATATAAAAAGTGTTATCTGAATGAGTTAGTTGGAAGGCCATGTGTTGAATAGATTGTTTAAAAAAGGCCTAACTATCCAGAGAAACTGGTAGATTGTATTGAGCTAAGCAAAAAGCAAGGGTGGTATTCTATTTCAAACAGTAATAATTGGGACCAGTCACTTTGAAATGATGTCCATGTGAATTAGTGCACCACCTCTGCATGTTCTATCCTCTCAGTCAAGAGAATGATGGAGTAACTATGGAAGAGAAGATTCATTATGATTCGAGAAGAGTAGGGTGCTGTAAGGATTATTGGTTAGAGCTCAATAAATCATAAACAAACAGTCATCTCAATTTGAAGGGCCACAGCGGAACTACAAATGGAAGGGCACACCTTAAAGTGTGGGATTCAAATTTGTAACTTGGTGCGTTAAGTGAGTTATGTTTGATGCAAATAAGAATGTTCAGTTGTGTACCTCTTTTGGTTCCTAGAGAACGGGAGCTCTGGTTCTAGAGACAATAAGTATGTGATAACTCTTGAAAACGGGGGTGCATGACATATATGCACTGGTAAAGTGAGCATCCAGTTGTGATATGGCATTGTGGAGGTGATAAGAGCATTTCTTGCAATATGTTTAACCACTGGAAAGCGCTCCGGGTAACATTCCAAACCATTGTTCTTTTGCCAACCATGCCACTGCAGGTTAGATATAGTCATGTGCAAATCCGCCTCCCTCCTGCTTCACAAGGAACAATCCAGCCCCAACTGCTAGGCCAGGACCTTTCTGAACTACAACACAAGAAACCCAAGACTGGATTTACCCTGAGATCATTTGAAAGGAGAGGATCTCAATATGAGGATTAGTTAGGACAATAGAGTCCTTATAGATGATTTTTGGCACCAAGGCAGAAAAGTTGATACAAGGAATAGATAGTGGAGAGAGTCTGGGTATGTTCAGTGTGCAGTTTCTGAAACCTATGCTGGTTTGAGAAGAGATGTGATGAGTAGGACAGTCCAGTTGAGCCTGGCCTCATGCAAGTATGAAGAAAGATCATTTAACTCTTGCATACATGCCACTAATTTCATGGACACAAAACTAGGTCTTGTTCAGTTTTTTAAGAGCAGACTGCTAATCATTCAGGGTGTTGAGTTTAAGTGCCACATGGCCAGGACCATGGTTGTCAGCGGTTAGAGCTCACGATGTGGTCCTTGAAGATTTTGAATTGGAGTGCAATTGTATTGGGATTAAAGATAACAGGGGTAGGTTTCAGAGCTAGCAATATAGAAAGGGTTGTTTCTGATGCCTGTTAGAAAGCAAGTCATGAGAGTCAGGTCAATACCAAATGGTGTGTCAGGAGTAGTAGTAAATGATTGCAGAGATGGAAAGGGATAGAACAGATTGAGGGATGAAATAGGCCTGGTGATTCTGATGCATGAGGTTTACAAGAGATAAGGTGAGATTTTTTGGCAGGTGGCAGTAATGAGATAGAATATATAGATGATTGTGGGTACCGGTTATGTGCCTGGATGTACTGGGGTATGAAGTTGGTAGTAACGATTTATGGCAGGCTAGATGAGAGTTGGAAGCTGGAAATAGCTGTCAAAGCACCCACTGTGTGAATGACTGGAGCTAGATGTTTTAAGACCCTTTGAGAGAGTTTAATTTAATGAGATTCCCATCAAAGCATATAGCCACTGCTTCTAAATCATAATCTGACTGCAGAATGTTTTGGCCTTAAAGGGTAGCCATGTAGGCCTATCCTTTTCCGCAATGCACAACTTTTTGAAGAAACCATTAAAGAATAGAGTTTCATCACATTTGTTTCCACAAATCCCTTGGTTTGGTAATCCGTTTGGTAATATGTGCCCCATTTTCTTAGATCAACGTGGTTTCAATGCAATTAGCATGTGACAATGTAGGTAGAATCTAGTATATCAAAGCAAAAAAACCTGATTCACAAAGCCATTTAGGGCAATAAATCTATATTTATGGCTGAAAATAGCTCCCGTTACTCATTTCTGCTATCCACTAGAGAATTCCTGTAAGGAGTAAGTGGTTTTACTGCTGGGTAATTGTATGCCACAGATGTGTACTATTACATAGTAATTAACCCAAAATAAGGTTGTTGGGGAGTGGACACTAAAGATGGGGGTTACCTTGAGAGTCTGTGAACTTCTACAAACTCATGAGCTTGTTGACATTCACAAACTCCTCTCTGATCCTTTCACACTCTGTGAACGGTAGCAGACTTAGTTCCTCATTTACAAACTTTTGACGCATGGCAGTGGTGCAGGCCTTCCTTGCTGTGCTGCCATGCGTCAAAAGAAAAGGGCAGGAATTCGTCATATCTACAAGATACAGCGCATTCCTGTCCTTCTTTCCTGCACCAGCACAAAAACAGCAGCCATACACCAATGCAGACACCCTTGCACCATGGTTCATGGGTGCCTGTATTGCGGGGATGATTGCCTTTGTGCAGGAAGGGACACCTTCCTGCACAAAAACAATCAGAGATGGAATTTTCCTCTTTCTCTGCATGCTGCAGAATGCAGCACACATAGAAAAAGGAAATAACAATGGAAACTAAAAGTATTACTCCTTGTTGAACCACTCCTATGCCTCCCCTGGGGAGGATTATGAATCTGGTGTATTCCCCGGGTTACTCATCCTCGTAAACCTAGGAATGCTTCAGAATCCATGGGTGTTGCGTGGGAACAACCACAGCAACACCCATGTAACGCCTTTTTCACACAGTGTGCTGCATGAAAGAAGCACATATTTACAAGGCCATGAAAAGTAAAATGGCTCTGCAAGGCCTTGTAAATATGCTGCGGCACATTACGCCACCGGAGCATCGAAAACAATTGACGCTCCGGCGGCTCAAAAGTGCCGATGGGACCTCCTAAGTGAGGCCCTTAGTCCAGCATCAACCAGAGTAATATCCTTTTCAGTTTGGAAAGAAGAACTGATATCCCTAAATTTAGTCCAGAATCAACTAGAGTAACTCCCCTTTCAGGTTGGAAAGAAGAACTGATATCCCTAAATTTAGTCCAGAATCAACTAGAGTAACTCCCCTTTCAGGTTGGAAAGAAGAACTGATATCCCCAAACTCTGTGGGGTTATAGTGGAAGGGTTTTCTCCACAAGGAAAAAAATCCCCCAAAAGAAAATGTGTCATTGTACAGCTCCCATCATTTCCAAAATGTGGCGTAGACTGGCGTAGATTTAGTTAACTCGAACTGAGAAAGTGTTCGAATTCCCAAAGGTCATACTTTCACCCCATTTTGGCGGTCTACGGATCCAAATAAACGAGTTTTTCCTAATCGGGTACACAGGAGAACAATTATTTATTGCAACAATTAATTAATAGATTACATTATTAGATAGTGTTCTTTAAATTGGACGGTGCCAGCGAGATTCCTATTTTTTTTTCTCATGATTACCCATTTAAATATAGACGTGGTTAACAGACATTTTAATAACATTTTCCGAGCAGAAGATTAATTGTTCAGAATGTTCAGTATGGCCTTTGAAGATTCTCTTGCGTCATTAACACCTTGCATTGTGAAAACAGAAACGTGCAGGGGTATTTGCTAATTGGGGGGCAGATTTACAACTTCTGGCACATCTCTGCAAATCAGCAGGGATGCGCCAGAATAGATGCGTCACGTAATCCCCCCCTTGCGCCACCACGGATGACTCGCATTTACAATGCGGCGCACCATGGTGCAAGGAGGGAAAGATGCGTGACGCATCTTGTGGCGCATTGCTGGAGTCGCGTTGAAGTGCGACACAACTCCTGCAATGCACAGGGGCTGCCCATACTTCACGTGGTGCGTCACTCCTTACGCCTGATTGAAGCCGGCGTAAAGATTTGACGCATCATCGTCGTAAAACTGCCTCAGTGAAATCTTGTAGATTTCACTGCGTCAGTTTTACGGGGCTTTCCTGCGAGGGAATGCCCACCCTGCGACAGCACGCCCACATGAAACCTGCGTCAGGTTTCATGTGGCGCAGGACTTTACAACGTGACGCATCTGCCTAGATGCGTCACGTTGTAAATAAGTCGCAACGTGGCGCATGGTTTACACCGCCGCTGCGTCACAAAAGTGATGCAATGGTGGCGCAAAAGTGTAACAAGGGGCTTGTAAATCTGCCCCTGGGTTTCTTTTTACTAGCCAGGTTAACGTCAAGACTGCTAGTATTTTTATCTTCTTTGCAAAGTTGTAATGTACCTGCATATTATCTATTATGAGGCTATCTATAAACACTGCAAATGCCAAGTGATGTTTTTTAATAAATAAGGCTTAGAATTATTTTGCAAAGATACTACTTTAAACAAAGATCTACAAAATTGTTTTTTTAGATGTGTCATCAAGAAATTACAGCGCATCAAACAAGGTAATTAAAAAATGTGATAAAACAGTTAACAGAAGAAAGTTTGATTTTCCATTTGGCTTTACTGGTGTGAAGTAATTGCCTTAGTGCGTTCAACACTGCTAAGGTAATTTAAAAATGTAAAGCAGAGAGTACTTCAAAAAGTCTACAATGAAAGGTGGACAAATATTGAAAGATTTTGAAATGGGTTAAAGCCAGACACACCCATGACAAGGCTATAATTGTGGAAACAATGCTGTGCGGCCTAATCGCTTCGTGCTCGAAGGGGCATTTACTTCGGTGGAGTAAACAGCACAGCATCTCGACAAAATGTTAGAGAAATGAATGGGTGGCTTTGCCAAATAAGCGCATGAACGCTAAGTGAAATGCCAAGAACAGGCTTTCAAAATGTCCTCGAGGCCTTGACAACAGCACTTCCTGCAAAGAGAGCACAAGTGGGAATCGAAGCTCCTGTTGAGAATAAAGGCGAAGGTTCTTGAATAATTGCTATGTTTCTGGGAGTGTCTGAGAGGCACGACAAACAACCATATTTAGCAGGAAGTGTTCCTGAGGGGAGCACTGTTGTCTTTCTTTTTAAAGTCTGCATCCGAAATCTTGTTTGAATGGCCACCCCCATGGAAAAGTGAGTTGAGGACTTCAAATTGCAAATACAAGGCAGCAGATGTTTTCTTGTACTTCCAGTGTTTCAACACATTTACAAATTCGAGAAAAGGGGAAACATGATTTAGTTTTACTGCAACCATCCCCATCACAGCTGGAAATCATTTCGACTTTAAGGCTTACATGGATTTTGCTACAACAATCAAAATAAAAATCCAGGAAATGAAGTCTGAACCTGCCTTTCTCGGTTTGCTGGATTGCTATACATATAAAATGTGTGGATAATATCGTACCCAAACAAAAAGAATAAATTGATACCGAGGCTGAATCTACTTTATTACTTTTCAAGTACCTTGATTTAGGCACCAGCTTGCAGCATCACATTGCATAATATGAAAGTCTCATACAAAACAAAATAAAAACGATAGTACTAAAAATGGATGGTCAAGAGGCTAGATGGATGAGTGGAAGGATGGATCAGACAGCTGTCGAAGACAGATAGACAGACAGAGAGAGAGAAAGACAAACAGACTGATAGTCAGACCGACAGACCGTAGGACCAACCGACAGACAGACAGACAGACAGACAGACAGATAGATAGATAGATAGATAGATAGATAGATAGATAGATAGATAGATAGATAGATAGATAGATAGATAGATAGATAGATAGATAGATAGATAGATAGATAGATAGATAGATAGATAGTCCCCCCGAAAAACTTAACATACTTGTCATTCACTCAGAATTATGGATGAACATGTTACCTCTGTAACCTGATGCTGGATCTCGCAACAGCATTTAATACTGAGGCTCATAGGGTCGTGCTCTCTGTTCTTACTGCAGACAAAGGTTTTAGGCTAATGTTTTCAACTTCTGCTTCTTTATGGAATTATAATGCCCCATAGAACTCCTGATGACAGTTAAATATTGTATCATATCACTCTGGGTATTTTTTTAAATTCAGGCTTCTTAAAAAGTATTCGGTATTGTGTATGGATAAGTTACACCGCTGTCTCAGTTTGAAATATAGGGGCTCGATCTAGATTGAAAGAGTACCCTGTCCTCCAAACAGACAGTCCTCCTGCCCTATTTAGAGACAGGCAGACCGTCATCTTTTTGACGGCGTTGCCTCCACTGGCCCTGTCATCAGAAAGCTTACTCTGATGGCCCTCATCGAGAAACGGCCTTTGGAGTAAGGACACCAGAGCTTCTACACTATTTAGAGTAGAATGTCAGTTGTTATTTATTTTTCTTTCTACTGCTGCCAGCAAAAAAGTTAGTACCAGACAAAACAAGAAAAATTGCCCCCTTTCCATGGTAGAAAACATCTATGGTGTGGGGTTTCTTATTTGCTTGTTTTTCAATGACATACTCCCACCTAGGGGATTGTTTTTCAAAAATAAAAAAGTTTGGTGCGCGGCCGCCTGAAAGATCATATCAAAGATGTGCGGAGAGAGAAAATATTTCCAGACTTTATTTTCTACCTTTTACCGACTGTAGTATAGAAAAAACAGACTCCTACAGCACCAGACATTTTACTTAAAGCAATGCAAAAGGGGAGTGGTGTCGCTGTTGGGCTGAATCTTCAACCAACATTCCAAAAAACTTTGAGCAGTACAAAGCTTGGAATCATAGCTGCTGAGGTTTCCTGATCAATGGTCATGCTTTATACCTTTTTACGCGGTTTACCTTTGGACTTTCCCAGAGGTCATACTCTGTCAGCAGGGAAAGGCTGGAGACTGAGGCAGGGCAGGGAAGGATAATTAGGGCTCTACGGGCTTATATACTTCATTTGTGAGGTTCCCCAGAAGCCTTATTTCTTCTGGCAAAAGTTCAGAGGAGGACAAACCTGGAAGTCTAGCTGCCAAGGTTGTGTTGTCACTGACCATCCTCAGTGCCTTGCCACAGTCCTCCAGATATGGAATGGGTGTTGCTAGAAAAACTCTATAATCTCATTTTTGCTGCTGTAAATGGCCCTCACTTATACAAGATTACTCCTTGGACATTAGAGGAAAGGATCATTTGGTAACATTGCTTTTCCTCACCACTGTCAAATGCCCAGTACTACTTAGTATTGCTAGTTCCTTTCACAAACGCTCCTCCACATTTCTGCAGTTGTAGGCTGTCAGGAATCCAGCTTCTTTATAGAGTTAGAAGTCCAAGGTGAAGAAAGAATACTTCTTAGTCGTTCACGAGGAAGGGAGTCCTCTTTAACATCCAGAGTTCTTCTTCTTTTCTTCCCACTTTTAAGCAGCATTCTAAGTTATGAGTTACAGATGCAATGTCAAGTCAAACAAGCTTTATTCGATTTCATATATGAATCATAAAAGCATTACAAACACTACAGTACCATCATCATAAAAGAGCATCAATACTATCATTAGTACAATTCATATAAAACTACAGATGCACTGTCATGAAAAGTTGACTCACTAGTGATTGTCTGAATTATAGAAATGATAAGACATTTTCTGCACTATTTCTGCCTGCCTTTCTCAGTGGTGCAATCAAGATCCAGTGACTTATTGGAGGAATTCATCACACAAGGCACTATTCCCTAGCCTTCTAAGATGGTGTAAGGGACATTTGACTAAGTTTATCCATTATTGCTTACTAGCACAAACAAAGGCATCTTTGTTACAGGCCCTTCAAAGTTACAAACCCCATTTCAGACAGCAGAGGAAATGACAGTCCTTAGGTTTGAACTGATTACATAAAATCACGAATATAACAAATGACAGATATATTACAGATTCACATTGAGTAAGGCATTTTATTTTTGCTAATCAGTCATATTATGCAAAGTTGGAATTATTTCTTCTTCCAAGTCAAAGCTGGACTTATTAGCTGTTATGGATTGCACAAGTTGACTAAAGGGTGACGTTGTTGTACCTGACTTGGAATGTGTCTCTTTTCTCAATTTAAGCCTCTCGACCTGTTCATGGGTAAACTTTACTTGCTGTAAATTTGAAGACCGTGCTGCTGATCCTTCTGTTTGAAAGGCACTAGGACAGCTGGCTGACTTAATTTCGAATGTATCACTGTATTTCTCTGGCAGTTCCAGCACTGAGGCTTAGCCTGCGGTTGACTTATTTCCTTGTCAGCCTATGTGCTAGGTTTGTATCCCAAATGTGGATGACAAATGTCTCTTGAGTTCCACACGAGGTAGCATGCCAATTGTGATATTTGTATGCACTTGTCGCAGATTTATAACAAATATCAAAAATGATAATTAATTCAGTTAAATTGTTATTCTAGTTTGGGGAAAGGTGCTTTCAATAAGTTGCTGTTTGACATCTTCTCAACTCCCAGAGGTCAGAAAGATCATCAATCAAGGTATTCGATAAGCAAAATATTCAGGTGCACATGTGAAAAGGATCAATTTCCTCCAACCTCCAAATTGCATTTCTTCACATAGCAATTTTAGCTCACTATAGACTTTCACTCCGACCCTGTAGGTAAAATTAATGATAGATTTGGTGTCAGTGAAAATTAATTCGACTTTATTCATGATAAGCAATTGAACACTCCCACTGTACACTGATCTTTAGTGGAAACAAGTGAGCAATCAACAGCAGTGAGCTCATCTCTTTGTGGAATGTTACCTGCTAATGTCTACTGCTTTATTGTATTAGGTACACGTTGTTTCATTTTTATTGGGGTTGGCCTGGTTGACAACACATAATCTGGAATTGATTGGACTCTGACAGCAGTGAACTTCATTGCAGCAATTTGCATAAATTGGAGAATGGAGGAGGCCACAAACTTCATTTGGTAGATGTGTTCATGAATCTTTCAATCAGACCAACTTACCCACAAAACATTTACAGTGACTGTCTTTGTGTTTTAAATAACATAATAAAACAAAGGTTTAACCCTCTAAGGAGTCCATCCTGGTCCACAGCAAACTTTAGACCAGTGGTCAATACAACCTGAGGGCCTGTATTGACTAGACCCACAATGGAGGAGGGAGAGGTCATAATGTCATTTAAAATCGCATTAGTACATCCTACCCATCACACACTTCAACACACAAAATCCCATAAAATCAATGCACAGACTGTGAGTTCCTACAACGCTGAGAGAAGGATCCTATTGAATATTCAAAGTCTAGTTAGGTTGTTCCATAAAAATTACAAAGGCCCCCACCCAGTGAATTGCAATGCTTCATAACTGAGCTCATCTTCAGTGTGGAGTAAATATGTATGAGGTGCTTGAGATCTACCAAGATAAAACATTTTGAGGGATGGTTAACCATATAGCTACTTTACTAATACGTCCTGTCGCCTGAGTTAAAACAGCTTGCTCTAGAGCCAATGCATTTCAAACCCTTATTCTGGTGCTAACAGGTTTCTGCCCCTTACTCTACAGGCCCTTGGAGGTCAAGGCATTTGGCATTCATCAATCATCATTTCTAATCGTATGAGTGAGAAGGAGGGAATTAGAATATGTAAGTACAACACACTACTTTGAATGGTGCAACAATCAGTCCTTTGGTGGGTTACAGCTATATCAGTGGTTATTGAAATAGCCTCCAGCGTCAGGTGGTGCTGGTGTTTCTTGGTGTACTGTCTTACGTTAACATTGGCACACAGCAAAGTCTGTAGAGAACTTGATTGACTAGCATGGCTTGATAAAAATAAACTGTAAAAAACAATACATCTTCCCACTAATATCCTGGACTCCAGTCCTTTTTACTAAATGGGACTCTAGAGGGATGTGTTAGAATACTGTATAATGCTAGTAGAGATTTGTAATGCACCTACAACATTTCAGTCCTTTGCAAATGCATTCTTCCAGGAATATCTACACTTGTATAAACGTATCTGTCTTGATGACATCGTCATTGCTCTGAGTTAAGATAATTACACTGTCTTTCGGCAACAGTTCTCAATGAGCAATATTACAAAGGCCAATTCAACTTGTTATGTTACTCTTTTCAAGGGTGAAAGAAGGGGAAATACAGATAAAAATCCAACCAGTAACATTAAACTTGAACATTGTCAAAAAAGAGATTCAACCTACATGCTAACAAAACCATTATGGTGTAATGATGTAAGTAGTAGGTGAGACTATATATTACCTTCTAGAATAGTCAATGAAAACAGGCACAATGAAGGATAACATTGTTCACATAACTTAACTGTGAGTACAAGATCGTTTCCTCTTTGAGGATAACATAGTTTGACACACCTGAGGACAGCAGGGTGAGATGGGTTAAGTAGTATTTGAGTTTGAACAAGAACATTGTAAATACTTATTTGACGCTTGTCATTAGCAATGCCTATTTGCCAGGATTTGGAAATGTGAATTTCATACTGCATAAGTAGAGATTTTGAGGTTCATACTAACACATTTTACCATCAAAATTAACCTAAACATTTTTGACAATCCTGTGCCGACCAACCCTTTAGTTAGTTAAAGGAATCCAGATCTTACTCTCATTTGTACATTTCAATAGGATGCTCATAGAAGGGTAGCCATAATCACTGAATTACTTTTAAGACAGTAAGTCTATCAGTACAACCAGAACTCTTGTGTTCTTTCCAATGCTTAAAATATGCATTCACTAATCCAGCAGCTCTAAATCATCCTGGATTTCAATTACCATCTCTAAGTTAGCCATGGAACCCCTTCCGACTCAAAGGGATTTTTGTACATCAATAGCCTTCCAAGTGACATTTACTCACGTAAATGTATTACCTGGGAATTAAATTTCACCATTGTAGAAACATAATCCATAACAATCATGGGAGTTTTGCTTTAGTGAGGTCACTTTCTGCTGGGAACACCCAGCATAATCAAAGTTTACACCCATCAATAGCCAGCTAATTGCATTGTTCATTGTTTTTGTTGGGTATCAGTTCACCATCACTAACACAGTGACTCACAACACTGATGCATTAATCTCTTCATGATCACACCAGAGGATATGATACAACAATTTTCTGACCCTAATATTCTGTCAAAAACACTACAATGGATGATTTTAATTCATTCATTTTTATAACGTCTGCCTGCATTTATAAATTAAAAGACTTTAGGAACAGGATTTGGTGTCATTACTCCATTGTAGCTGGGTATTTCTGAGTCCTACACATTAAGTAACAGGTGCAGCATATTTTATTGACCTCACATGTCAATGCATCTACATACTGCTAATCGACCTCAACATTGGACTATAACATATACAACCAAATTGACAACCTTTAGTTTGGCCTCGGAAAAGGCCTGGATTAAAAGCTGAAACGGTGTTAATGTTAACAGAGGCAAAACTCAAAGAAGAAGAGCAACATAACACATACACCCTAATGGTTGTTAATATACTGCAACTAGAAATGGGAGAATATATTGAATAAGTCTGAACATGTAACACAAGTAAATATACATTATAATCAACGCAAGATCTGCTGTCTTGTGAAATTGATGACAAGGTAACTCTTCACACTTTTAAAAATCTTATTTAAAAATGTTGCGCTTTTACATAAGATATTGATTGAGTATTGCCTTACAGAGACTATAATTAAAAAATTGCCTTGGGTACAATGGCCAGTCCTAATCAAAGCAGAAAATGATACAACACCAGAACTATGAATCAGCGAAAAGGCCCCTGAAGAAGTGTGACCTTCACATACAGTCATCAATATAGAAACAAGTATGAGTATGCACATAGGCTTCAAGCCCCAGTGTATAAACCCAGAGACAAGGTCTGATTGTA
Source organism: Triturus cristatus (assembly GCF_964204655.1). Lineage (NCBI taxonomy): Eukaryota > Metazoa > Chordata > Amphibia > Caudata > Salamandridae > Triturus > Triturus cristatus. The sequence goes on along the minus strand of NC_140591.1, from coordinate 1,203,780,546 downwards.
AATCCATACTTTATGTCTGGCATACAAAATTTGGTCCAAATTTTCATAAGGCCCTTTTCTGTAAACTACGACGGTAATGATATGTTAAGCATTCTTGCTTTCACTGTGTAGCATCCCAAAACTGTTTGCCTTTTTATGAATCTTGCATTTTGATTTTGTGCACTGAGACAAAGGAGTACAGAGGTACAGTGTGCATTCTTTGCTGATGCCAATTGCCAAATAAGGTCAAGGCATGTTGCTCAGAAATTGCAAAAATAGCATGAAAGTCAATTGCCACATATGGGCTTTAGTGTACATTTACACCACAGGTTTGAATGTTTAATGTATCAAAGCGAGACATGCAAAATATATTTTCAGAAATGTGACTGGAAAATGCTAGAAATTTGATTAAAAGACCTTTTTTACTTTTCACCAAATATCTAGTTCTTTGGTGAATGGAGTTTTTTAACATCTACAGAACTAATATAACTTTTAAAACTCACACATTGTGCTTGCTGGACAATTAGCTGTAATAATCTGCTGTGCTTACATACACTAGTTGCAGTGATTAGCATCCTGACAAGGTGTGAAGTTATATTCTGTCTGGTGTTTAGTGGTGAGAAATTGGATTGTGCCCAGTAAAACAATCACTGAAGAGTGTGCAGGATAAATATTGCACCATACTACCACCGTCACATGGAAGATATATCTAAAGAAGTAAGAATCCTATCTGATTACCCTGTATAGAATCTTGAGGGGTCTCCTAGACTTTACGTGAACCAAAGAGGCCGTAAGGCTACATTATGTGTGTGAGAATCAACTGTCCAATTAGTAGTGGGCTACACTGAATCCTGTGGGACCCACTGCTCTTGAGTGACTTGAAAACTAAGATTTTTCACTGAGGTCTGGGCACTGTCAGAGAGATGAGGAGTTACTTTTCCAGTCTCTTTAAAAACGTGAACTCTTGGCCATAGCAGAATGCAGGAACAGAGAAGTAGGTCTCACATTTGGAGCTGTAACAGAAAATTCAGAGAAAGTTCCAGAAAGATTAAAAACATTGCAGTCTACTAGCATGAATGGTAACTCTCTCTGCCCCTTAACTTCCACCCATAGCAAAGCAGAAATTTTGCAGGTAATGTTTTCTTGTTTTTGTTTTTGAATTTTTTGATGGAACCACAGTATCAGATGGCCATTTATGGAAGCACACATCGACTTACAGTAACTACAATTCCCACATTGTTCCTATGAGCATTGGTTGACATTTCCTTAAAAAATGCACATCTCGTGTTCCCTTAATGAAGAAAGATATACACATGTTGATGCCATTGTGCACATAGCACCTTTCTTAATATTTCCACATTTTACCTTTGTTTATTTATTAATTGTAATGTTGTGTGTTACTGTTTTAACCTATCATACATACATTTCTCTCAGCAAACAGACCCATGAGGGGTTGAACACCTTTTTTGCAGTCACCAGCATTGTAAACTAACAAGATTGTGCTTACTAAGTTGAAAGTGCCACGTCCTCCCAAATATGACTCAGCCAGGACAGAGTACTATGCACATAAAATAAAGTAGGGGAGGTGGTGTTGACCTTTGCATGTAGGGTTGTAACAAGCATTTTGTAGTATCTTGTCAATGCTATTGCAGTACTACTAGACTTACTACAAAATGCAAATTGTGAATAGGCCCCGGCCTTAATATGCAGTCGGTATGGAATTTTTCATTGTGATGCTGCACATCAGATTTTGGAGTTTGGATTCTTTTTTGCATACAGCACATGCAATTACAGAATGGTGTCTGACATTTCTTCAGTGCTTGGTTCGTATTGCCCACTGCCTCTAAAATAATTGGGGGTGCAAAGGGTTTTCATCCAGCTTGTGAGTTTCCTATATCTAAAATCATCAACCCAATCACAGAGTTATGCTACTCCTGTTGCACAAAACCCACATTCACATTGTATATACAGTTATGCAAGATATGATCAGCTTCCACTCTCAAGAAAAAAAAATACACTTACATGAGATCGAAAATCCTCAAGAGAGGTTGCCAAGCAGTACTTCTCAGGATTAAGATCAAGATGATTTCCTCTAGAAGTCACTCTAACCTGTGTAGAAGCTCCCAACATGTCCTTGAGGAAACAGCCTCTCAGTTCAGTTCTAAAGTAATGTCAGGAGACTGCTGTAATGTCTGATAACTTACTAACTGTGTATTTCGGTTCGACTAGGGTAATCATTCAATAGAACTTGGGTTAACTAACAGGTCATGTTCTCCGATGAATCCATATAAGTGGCTTCATTTATAACATCTGACTCTATATTTGAAGAAATCCTCATATGTGATTAAGCAGGATTATGATTCTGAACAAGCCTCTTCCAGAAACTATGAGGTCAGAGACCCCCATTTCATTTTAACATTGTGATGGAACACAGACAGGGATTGGCTTGCTCACATAATGCCGACAAAACATTCAACCTTGCTTCCATGCAGTTAATGGATCTTCTCCTTCTTCAACCGTAAGCATCTCTCCCGATGTAGCCATTGACAATCAGGATCGTAGCCATCTCTGGCTTTTGTCTGTTTTCCTATCTAAGCCAGCTGGGTGTGCTCATACGATAAGCAGAATGCCAGGGTCCCATAACTTAGCCTCCGGCTCAGATACCCCGGTTGTGATTATCTTTGCAATCCTTCTATTACACTACTTATGGCCTGGGTCAGCTCAGTACTCTATCGCGCAACATCATCACTCCTATCTGTCTGCTGGCAGATCACATTCAGCTGAAAACCTGGGCCAGATTTTGGGAGTGGACTTTGAGTAACACTGGGGTATTCTGGGTTTCAAGGTCCAAGGTACATTACTTATACACAGTGATGGGGTCTGGTCAGAACAATCACTGACAAAGCTATTAGTGGCTGATTAGGACGGCAGGGAGTCTGCCACCGACAGGATGTTGGTGGCGGTCTCCCCGCCATTCTAAGCAGCTTTCCCGCCCACCATATTTTGATGGCGGGTGATGTGCTGGCGGACGGAAGCCCGACCGCCACAGGTCCGACAATAGAAATCCTTCCGATTGTCTGTCAGACCGCTCCACATCCCCAGAATGGTGGTGGTGCCTACCAAGCACCGCCAGAGGGATAGCGATGTCCTGCCCTGCCAGCCTTTTTTCATGCTGGTTCAACTGCCATGAAAAGGCTGGCAGGAAGGGACATTGGGGGCCTGTAGTGGGCCCCCCTTCCACCCTCCCCCAGACATGGGACCTGGGGAACTCCTATGGTGCCCCCCTACATATCTCTGTACCCTGTGACAGGTACCGCATGGTGCCTGTCACTTAGTACAGGGATATGTAAATAATCCCTTTTTTACATTGCAGCGGGTGCTGCAGCTAGCAGCACCTGCCGCAAAGTAAAACATGGGCAATGTGACCACCACAGTGGCTATGCATCCTAATTTGCCCTGTGGGTCCACCGACAACATGTTGGGCGATACCCATCCCAGATAGGGTCCGCCCGCCATCCTAATCAGCCCCTTAGTCTTTCACTGGGTGAAATGAAAATGGCTTGCAAAAGTTGATCATGAGATGTGTGAACAAAGTAGGAAGTGAGGGGTCATGAATATAGAGACATTATACCCTATTATTTGCTGTTGGTTCCAAATGCAGGATGCGTACCTTTCATCATTTCTAGAGATCCCTTAAGTCAGACATAAAGTGAGACTGCAGTACCTACACCTTCGTTAGAGGTCCCTCATATCAGACACAAAGGCAAGCTGCAGTTTCTTAAGCCGTTAGAGGTTCCTTGCACCAGAGACAATGGTAGCCAGCGTACAAAAAGTTTTCACCAGAAACCCTTTAGTCATGCAAAAAATCTTCCTGTCAAGGCTACAGTACATCACTAGACGTAGCATAGACTTCTACCACAACTTCCTCGATCACTGGATACCAGTCACTTGTATTTACAAACTAACTGTTATTCTGCATAAGAAACAATTTATTTGCTGAATATCTCTTTTGCTGTTTCTTATTAACTGTAGTAGCTGCTTGAATGATTTGGAGGCAGGGGGTGAAAAAGAGAGGTTGGAGGGAGCAGCAGAAGTAGAAAGAAATGTGAGGGCCAAAAATCTAAGAACTGCAAGCTAAACATACATGCGAGGGGCGAAAGCAAAGATAAGCAGACACACGGGGAAATAGGGAGGGATGAGGCATGCTCTCCCAATGAGTACTAAAAGCAAACGCTGTAGAAAAATGCAAAAGAAAACTCAGATCTCTGTCATTGAAGGATACATTCATTCAATCAAAAACATAATGAAAACAAAATATTCCAACAGCTGGACAAAAGGAAGAATATGGTGGAGTGCCATCACATCAGATTCAGGAACTGAAATTGACAAGAAACCCATTCAATCATCATTATCAGACAGGTCCAAAGCCCACACTAAGCACAGAAAAAGAGTCCTGTAGCCCATAGTAGTAAATATATCCTAAGTAGGAGAACAGGCAGACACAGTACACTCAGAAGGGTGTTTCCTCTGTGCATCACTGAATACCTTCTTATCCACTTCATAGCTACTATTGACGAGGGCCAGGAAATCCAAACATTTCTACCTCACACAATGGAGCTCTTGTATTGGAAGGTGTGGCAATGCCATTGTTTGCAATGGTGTCAATAATAACAATACAATACAAATGCTTCTTCATTGTAAACAAGAAGAGCATAGCAAAGGCAAAGAAATTTGACTTTCTCATAATAAACTCACACCATCATCGCCTATTTATTAATGCAGTCTGGTAATGATGCACTCTGAAAAGTAGGCATACCATAAATGATAACAAAATCACATATTTTGCCTAAATGTGCAAAAACCAACATGCTCTGCAAGCAAATTAAAATGTGTGCATTAACGTGTTAAACACGATCATAGCCTGTGGAGCTACTCAGCCTCTAACAGCTGGGAGGCTGTCAAAGCAGCACTTAACGAAAATGGCTGCTTATCTAGAACTAAAGAATGGAACGACAGAGGTGCACAGCGCAGTTGGTCATTACAACCAGTTCTGGGGGAAGCAATCCAATTAATTAAAAGGCTAATTGAAGAAGCCCGGGGGAAGCAATAAGTACTTCAAATTTTCTTGACTTTCGCAGGGGATAAGCGATCATTCAGGTCTTGAAGGGAAGGGCATAGCATTTGAAATAAGATGTCTATTGTGTATTATATTTCTCAGTACTCTGAGCCTGACTCACAAATTGCATTTTGTAAAGTAGTACAACAAAATGCAATTCACATACCTGCGCGTGCAGATTTCCACTTCTAACTCCCCTTATCTTTTCTATGGGGAGATCCTCACACATGTGAGTTTACTATTAGTAGTAGTAAATGTGGAAAGGACATGAGGCAGTGTCTGGAAAAATGGGCATATGTACTAATAAATTAGAAGAACTTAGAGGGGAGTATCAAGGAGTTTAGGGAGGGGTTTAGGGAGGTTAATGCATTCAGCTAAAAAGAGTAAGCCCATTGCTATTCACAAACTGAACTTCTAAAGTTACTACAGCCAAAAGGAACCAAATGGTAGTGAATGTACTCTCGCTCAGAGCTGGAGTAAGTCCGGCTTGACACATAGCCAACCGCTGGTCACAAAAACAGCCTTCCGTAGAAATAATGAAGGCAGGGACCTAAAATAAAACCCCTTAGGAAATAATGTTAAATTAAATAAAATTATTTACACTAGTTAGAAATATAAATACATTTAATTTAATATTAAAAATATAAATACATAAAGAATTATTCTTAAACATTTTAATAACTTTTTGAAATGTAAAAAACAATGTAACATTACTGTTATTAAAATATAAGTAAATTATTTTTTATTCATTCTTTTCATCACATGTTATAAATGTTAACACACAATAAAACTATGTTTTTTTTATTTAAGTGAGACTTTAAAAAAATGTAAACTAAAGAAAATGTACATGCATATTTGACATAAAATAACTTTTTATAAATTGTTTTCAAGTTTAATGAACATTTTTACTAATCTCTATACTTTATGAGAGGGTGATATGTACCATCATGGATCTCAATATTTAATGCATTTAAATATAATAAATTGTCATTTTAAATGTTACTGTTTAATTATCATTTATTAAAAATTCCAAAATGTTATGTATAGCGTTAATATTCAATATTTAATTCAGTATAAAAAAATAGTTACATTTATAGTTAGCTTAAAAGGGTTGTATATATTTTTTATATTTATATATAAATGTATATATATATATATATATATATATATATATATATATATATATATATGTAAAACAATGGCCTTCACGCTTTGGGAGAGCACTCGACGGCGCTCGTGTGTCATGCAAGCCTGCATTCTTGATTCACATTACATTAGTTTTGCCCAACGCGTTTCAAGGTGAAAACCTCTTCCTCTGGGGCTGCAAACATGACATCTGAAGCTCACATCACGTGTGCCATATCCGGTTTTATTTAATTATCACGCCGCCCACCAGTGGGCGTATGCACAGTGCCAAACATTATGATGCATGATGGAACATTTAGTCCTTAATGCGAGAGACAGTTTGCAATTTGGTAATTTCAAATGTTCATTTGCTCATTTAATTTTTATTATTTCCTTAGTAGGTCGTTTTTCAATCAGGCAGGCTGAATTTGCATATAGAGCGTCGTGCTCACCAAGTTCGAACAGTGCAAACCTGTAGCCTCACTCAGCTGGTTGTCCGGTTCTCTGCAAGCTGAAGATGGTGCCTCTCCCCACGGCCAGGCTGCTGTGTGCAATATGTAAAACAATGGCCTTTACGCTTTGGGAGATCACTCGACGGCGCTCGTGTGTCATGCAAGCCAGCTTTCTTGATTCACATTACATTAGTTTTGCCCAACGCGTTTCAAGGTGAAAACCTCTTCCTCTGGGTCTGCAAACATCACATCTGAAGCTCGCATCACGTGTGCTATATCCGGTTTAAATTAAATTATCACGCCGCCCACCAGTGGGCGTATGCACAGTGCCAAACATTATGATGCATGATGGAACATTTAGTCCTTAATGCGAGAGACAGTTGTAAAGGGTAAAGGCCATTGTTTTACATATATATATATATATATATATATATATATATATATATACATTATACATAGCTACCTATAACTGCTTACTTGTGACCGCCAATAGGATATACTTGCAAATGAAATACAAACAAAATCATGTTACATAGCGGCCATGATTGGGAAACGGGGTGAAGATAGCACGGCAATCTTACGATAACTTCTACATTTGCAATACTCAAAATGTGTATTTCACTGATGGATTTCGTTCCGCTTCAACATGGCCGCTACGTAACATGATTTTGTTTGTATTTCATTTGTGAGTCCTCCTTCTACTACAATATTGTACGTGGCGATCACTTTGTTTTTGTACTTATGGGTGATTTCAATCACACTTCCATTGTGTGAGCATAGCGCAACTGCTGAAACGCATAGTGTGGAAGCTAATACACCTTCCTGATATACTTATTTCGTTATTTCCTGAGAGTGCATCTATTTCGCTTGGCGATACGAATTTTGGAAACTAATTTATCGGGTGCTCTCCCAGTGCATGCACCACCCTCCACGGGTCCGTGGTCTTAATGCGAGCAGCTGGATTTGGATATATATATAAATATATATATATATTCCAACTGCTATTTCTCAAACATGGGAGGTGCAAAGTGTGTGCACAGTTCAAATGTGAAAGCATACCTGTTATCAATGGGGAGGGAGGTTAAGATCAAAATGTTTCTGTATTGCAACTCTGATCATGTGGTGAATGTTTTGGTGTGTGTGGCTTACACTATGTTGGTAGCACCATTTTTCCAGTGAAAATCGGTGGCACTACCTACCTTGTGGCAAGGCGCTATAACCAGATGCATGGACCCACTTATAATGAAATATCATTATTTGACATTGACAAGGTCCCTGCGAATCCCAGTGGGAGTCACTGAGAACGTGCCCTATGAAGATTGGAATCAGAATACATTGTGTGCGTCAACAGCAAATTCCTGGGTGGTATGAATCAGGATGAAGGACTCCATGTACATTTGGGCTAGCACCGTGTATGTGGATAAGAAGGTTCTTCTGTAGGGACACATTTAAGGGTTGGTAACTTGAAGCTGACCCCAGGATAATATGTTGTATTTTACTAGGATTGAATACTTTGTTGACAAGTAGATTGTGTGAGAGAAATATCAAGGAATTTAGTACACAGTACATGTATTCTTGTATTTTTTCATTTAATTTGTATTTATTTTGTATTTTGTTTTTCATGAACACTTTTTAGAGCACCTGCGTACGTTCATTTTGGATTTTTGGATAAAGGGCATAATGAGAAAGAGACATGCAAATAGGAGTTGACCACATGCAGACTAAAATACAAATGTATTAATAAAATAGGCTGCTATGCATGGCACACAATTAAAGGACCGGGTGCTTTTGTAACAGCCACTGGACCTGAATGTATTTGGCAAACTGACATTATCACACTCCAAATTAGTAATAATACAATGAAAAATACATACTTGTAGGATGAGTCATATTTGAAAGATTTTGCATAATTTATTATGTTTTTCATTGTCATTAAGAATTATCATCAGGGATGATTTTGGCAACTGACAGCATGCTACTCCAAAAATCAATACAATGGCAGTGAGGGCTTAAAAAAGGGTGCACTGGTGTCTTATCAAGACAAATTCCTTTATCCTGTCCCCACGCTCAACTTTCAGTTGCCCTACCGCCACTGGGCCACGTACATACAAAGTCCAATTTTTGTTGAAAAGAGTGTGTCTAATCAGTCAATAAATATTCTTCCAATATTCACTGAGTGGTAATAGTTATATCATAACTTATTCCATCCAAATAAAATACTTAGGAGTCTTGGGTTTTCATTTCAATACAAATGTTTATTCAATCTATTTTTCATCACACAAAGTCAGCTCAGCCCAGCCAACGTGTTTCTTCCAAACGGTCATCATCAAGGGTGTAAATTTAAAACAATACATATCAATCATGTGAGATCGACTGAATAAACTTTACATCCACACCTTTATATATATGCTTTATTGCTTATTCAATTAACAAAACCACCCTCCATCACCCCACACGACTCCCTGCCTATATACATTCTGTAATGGAGATTGTGTCACAAAACACAGCATTGACATCTCTCATTCGTATATGTCTCCAATTTGACCATCAAGTTTATCATATAAAACCACTTTGAGATTAATCCAGATTTGACAGTACTGTTCAATGTATCCCTTTGTCCCTCAGTCAAGTATTCTTACTGTCTGGACGTGACTCATGAATATAATGGTAAAAATCATGTTATAATGGTAAACATCATGATACTTCACATTTGGTCTAATACCAGGAAAAGTACACACTTGTGGGATTAATTTTGTTTACAATATTAATAGATTATTTGCAATGGTAATTGGTTATTATTAATTTTAATTGCATCGGTACCGTAAAAGCACGGGGCAAAAATGAAAAACCAAATGATGTTATTCATGGCACAATGTGGTTCTTAAAAAAATGCACCAGAAAAAACACACAAAGTCTTCTTTTGTGTCTTTTTGTATACTCTGACGTAGTTGGCTGTGTTTTCATGGGAAATAAGGCACTGTTACTGAAGGCTTGCTGGCTTTGAGGAAAACCGGTTCAGTCAAAACGCGTTAGCTGCAATAAATGTATTTTTGAACACCTCCTAGAGTGCGGGTTTTACTTGTACCGTTGTGTGAGCAGTTGGTTTATTTACACTGGGCCTGTGCCCCGCTGCCCTCCACCGACCTCACTTGGTGGAAGTGACTGGGGTAACACAGGAATCCAGAGTTGCATATATGTATGTGTGTGTGTGTGTGTTTGTGTGTGTGTGCGTGTATGTGTGTGTGTATATAGATATTTATATATATACTGACCGCCCGGTCCTGCCACCGACTTCACGGCTAGCTTAGTGGAGCAAATGATTCAACCTGCAATGCGCTGTACGAAGATGATAGTCGTAGGTGACTTTAACTTGCACATTGATGAGATAACTAAGAAAGAAGCTCAATCTCTACGTCAGGAACTTGATGCGCTGCAGTTAAAACTTAAATCTACCCTCCCTACTCACCAACAAGGGCATATACTAGACCCTATTGTTACTAACTGAGCAGAGTTGGCAATTGAACCCCCTAGGGCAGTCCCATGGTCTGACCACCAACTTCTTGCATTCTCTACCCCGTTAACTAATATTTCCCCTCCAGCCTCTAAAGGATAAGGAACTCCACATAGAAGATGGTCTAGATTTACTCCGGAAAACTTCACACGTGCCCTGCACCAGATCTGCCCTTCTGTAGGAGAGGATATTAATATGGCATGTAGTTCCATAGATAAGAGTGTTAAGGAAGCCTTGGACACGGTGGCACACTGGACCAACAGTGCCCAGTGCAGGGGGGACCAAATCTACACATTGGTTCAATGAAACGTTAAGATCAGCAAAAAAGGCTTGTAAGCTCTTGGAGTGCATATGGAGGACTGATTTCTCAGAGGATAATAAGACTTCGTATAAACTGAAGTTAAAGCACTATCACTCTCTCATCAAAAAAACCTGTGCTGCCTACTACAAGGATAGAATAGAGCAGGCGGAGAGCTCTTCCAAATAATTATTTGCCATTTTTAAAGATTGATCCTCACTGGCAAGAACAGAGACCCCAAGGACAAACTCAGTGGCATCGTGCAATAGAATTTCAGACTTTTTTGTGGAAAAAGCAGCTCTAATATTCACGATATCTTCCCAGCTGAGGCTCGAGATGGGAGGAGCTGCCAAGCTGAATACACCATGGGGGATTTGGCAAACCGCCTTTCTAAATTTGACCCACCCTTACTTGTTGACCTCATAGCCATAGCCACGAGTATTAAATCTGGCTCTCCTACCCATCCTACATCACCTAAGATTATGAGAGCGGGCCTGGAGATCTTACTGCAGTACATATGTGAAATCCTTAATCTCTTGAGGGTGTGGTTCCTAAATTCTGGAAACAGGCAATAATCCTCCCTCTACTGAAAAAGCCTGGAGCTGAACCCAGCCAGCCTGAAAACCTGTGCCCGATTTCACTTCTGCCTTACTTTTCTAAAACAGTAGAAACAGTGGTGAATTTACACTTAGTTACACATATGAACCAGCAATACTTCCTTCACCCCTCACAAACGGGTTTCAGAGCGACATACTCTACAGAGTCAGTGTTACTCCTTGTCACTGAGTCCATTCGTAGGCGCGAGGGTGAAGGACAAACGGTGGCCTTAGTCCTGCTGGACCTGAGTGCAGCCTTCAACACGGTTTCTCACCATCTACTTTTACAACGTCTCGGAGCAGGAGGGTTGGAAAATGTCACACTAAAATACATGACTTCCTTCCTGCAGGACAGGACCTTCCAGGTGGCACAGCAGCCACACATTTCTAAAAGCACAGCTCTGCCGATGTCAAAAAAAAAGCTAGACAAATACACCATGGATTTGATCAATTTGAAACATTATTTATGCAGTGAGTTGGAAGAGTCAACAATACATACATAGTATTTAAAAATTGACATACTTAGTTTAAAAAAAATAATAGTTAAACAGTAGTGAGAGGTGTCCCAGTAAAAAAGATTGGAACGTAAACTAATGGTGACATATTTTGTGACATATGTACAAGGTTTCCTTTACAACATAAAGACGACCATTAGGGTCTCTTCAGGACCTAAAAGTGTAGGGACACCTAAAAGACACTAGTTTCTACACTAGGCAGTGCAGGGTGTCCTTCAGGTACATTAGAAACACTGCTCCTTCCCTTGACAAGCGCAGCTTTTTATCCCAGCCACATACTGACGGTATCCTTCCATTTCTTTTAGGTGTCCCTACACTTTTAGGTCCTGAAGAGACCCTTTATTGCAAACAGGATCGAAACGCCGTCGACTGTTAATAAAAATGAACCATTACCCAGCACTTATCATTGCATAGAGTGTGGATCAATACAATGTATATCCCCTAATGGTCGTCTTTAAGTTATAAAGGAAAACTTGTACATATGTCACAAAATATGTCACCATTAGTTTAGGTCCCAATCTTATTCACTGGGACACCTCTCACTACTGTTTAACTATTATTTTTTTTAAAACAAAGTATGTCAATTTTTAAATACTATGTATGTATTGTTGACTCCTCCAACTCACTGCATAAATAATTTTTCAAATTGATCAAATCCATGGTGTATTTGGCTAGCTCTCTTTTTGACATCGATTTAACCCTGTACATTGCCATTGTGCATTCTTTATTAAAAATAATCTTTATTAATCCACAGGAGCCATTGTTTTCTTGCTAATAATTTACCTACCCTGGCTCCCTGTGAGAAGGGCTCCCTTGTCCTTTGTGCTCATAAAATTAAATGACAGTAAAACAGAGATCCTGGTGGTGGGGAATACCCCCTCCATTTGGTCCTTGGCATGGTGGCAGCAGACTTTGGGACCTACACCCACACCGAGTAAACAGGTTACAAACCTAGGAATATGGTTAGATCCCAATCTATCCTTTGAGGTTCAGACCCAGAAGGTGACAGGGAAGTGTTTCGGCATCTTAAAGACGCTGTGGAAAACTCTGGAGGCGCTTCCCACTCTAGCTAGGAAAACCCTGGTCCATGCCTTAGTAGCATCTCAGCTGGACTATGGAAACGTTCTTTACCTAGGAGTAACAAAAAAATGCCTGCATAGGCTGCAATACATCCAGAATGCGGCAGCCCACCTGGTTCCGAAGTTACCCAGGAGAGATTCTATGGGGAAGGCTCTTGACGACCTGCATTGGCTTCCGGTCGGAAAGAGAGTCCTTTTTAAAGCTTTATGCATTATCCACTAGAGATTACAGGGCAAAGGCCCAAACTATCTGCATGGCGTAATCTCCCCATATACCCCCTCTCGCTAGTTCAGATCAGCCAGGGCTCATCTGGTCAAAGTCCCTAAGATTCATAAAGTCAGAATGGGGGCTCAGTCTTTCAGCTATCTGGCTGTGAAGAACTGGAATGCTCTCACTCTTTCTCTCCATTCAGAATCTTCTGAGGTTCTCTTCCGGAAAAAACTGAAAACACGGCTGTTCCAGGTATAGGTATTCTCTCTGTCCTTTTCTATGTTGTGTTTTGCTCAGCGCGGGGACATCATATATATATATATATATATATATATATATATATATATATATATATATATATATATATATATATATATATATATATATATATATATATATATATATTCAAGGGAAAAACCTCCGAGTAAGGAGCCTCCAACCCTTCAGGGCGGCCTCTTAAGATGGGCACGGAGCAACCCATCAACTCATCACGCCAATGAAAACAGAATAGAGGCCCATTTCCGGGGACATTAGCTTTATTCGGAGATATGCTGCACAAGTACGCTTCCATTCTCCAACATGTTTCAGCGAGTAGCCTTGTTCACGGACAGGAAGCTGAATCACAAAGTGCATCTGTGCGCGCATTTTTAAAGGTGTCTGACATCACGTGACTGTTTAAAAATACAGCTCCCACAATGCATCCTGGACACATGTCTGAATGTTGGTTATGCACGGAGATAATTCGCGTTATAAAGGCAGTTAATACTTTGCTCTTTGCATTGTGCCAGTGCATGAAATATCAATAAATGGGGTTACAGTCACGGAGATTGCATTTTTAAAAGCATGATGCTGGAATATTTCATTCTCTTTCAAAGGCTCGCATCGCCAAAACGATTAATGCAGGAGTTTTCCTACATCAAAACCCTTCCAGCGCTGTCAGGTGATTTGCATGAATTGCGTTACCTTTTGTAGGTCCAAACTGCAGCGAGTGGGTCATGCTCCTTTAATTAAATCCAAGGGAAAAACCTCAGAGTAAGGAGCCTCCAACCCTTCAGGGCGGCCTCTTAAGATGGGCACGGAGCAACCCATCAACTCATCACGCCAATGAAAACAGAATAGAGGCCCATTTCCGGGGACATTAGCTTTATTCGGAGATATGCTGCACAAGTACGCTTCCATTCTCCAACATGTTTCAGCGAGTAGCCTTGTTCACGGACAGGAAGCTGAATCACAAAGTGCATCTGTGCGCGCATTTTTAAAGGTGTCTGACATCACGTGACTGTTTAAAAATACAGCTCCCACAATGCATCCTGGACACATGTCTGAATGTTGGTTATGCACGGAGATAATTCGCGTTATAAAGGCAGTTAATACTTTGCTCTTTGCATTGTGCCAGTGCATGAAATGTCAATAAATGGAGTTACAGTCACGGAGATTGCATTTTTAAAAGCATGATGCTGGAATATTTCATTCTCTTTCAAAGGCTCGCATCCCCAAAACGATTAATGCAGGAGTTTTCCTACATCAAAACCCTTCCAGCGCTGTCAGGTGATTTGCATGAATTGCGTTACCTTTTGTAGGTCCAAACTGCAGCGAGTGGGTCATGCTCCTTTAATTAAATCCAAGGGAAAAACCTCGGAGTAAGGAGCCTCCAACCCTTCAGGGCGGCCTCTTAAGATGGGCACGGAGCAACCCATCAACTCATCACGCCAATGAAAACAGAATAGAGGCCCATTTCCGGGGACATTAGCTTTATTCGGAGATTTGCTGCACAAGTACGCTTCCATTCTCCAACATGTTTCAACGAGTAGCCTTGTTCACGGACAGGAAGCTGAATCACAAAGTGCATCTGTGCGCGCATTTTTAAAGGTGTCTGACATCACGTGACTGTTTAAAAATACAGCTCCCACAATGCATCCTGGACACATGTCTGAATGTTGGTTATGCACGGAGATAATTTGCGTTATAAAGGCAGTTAATACTTTGCTCTTTGCATTGTGCCAGTGCATGAAATGTCAATAAATGGGGTTACAGTCACGGAGATTGCATTTTTAAAAGCATGATGCTGGAATATTTCATTCTCTTTCAAAGGCTCGCATCCCCAAAACGATTAATGCAGGAGTTTTCCTACATCAAAACCCTTCCAGTGCTGTCAGGTGATTTGCATGAATTGCGTTACCTTTTGTAGGTCCAAACTGCAGCGAGTGGGTCATGCTCCTTTAATTAAATCCAAGGGAAAAACCTCCGAGTAAGGAGCCTCCAACCCTTCAGGGCGGCCTCTTAAGATGGGCACGGAGCAACCCATCCACTCATCACGCCAATGAAAACAGAATAGAGGCCCATTTCCGGGGACATTAGCTTTATTCGCTGAAAAAAGCATAGGTTTCAGGGGCGTTATAGTTAGCTGGACTTTTCACTTACCAGTCAGTTATACAATCAATTTTTAAAAAACAAATCATCCATTTAGACACTTATATACCCATTTATTCTTCCATCGACCTAGAGATATACATATATAAAACATATGTAATTTTCAGAAAAACACACATTCACTGGATGATGTCATCAGTGATGTCATCAGTGATGTCATTTGAGATGTCATCAGTGATGTCATGAGTGATGTCACTGATCATGTCATGAGTGATGTAATATGTGACGTCATCAGCAGTGCATTGCGGGCGCGCGAGTTATAGTTAGCTGAACTAACTATAACAGGGGAATTTCAATGGTTTTGTACAAGTGAAAAGTCCAGCTAACTATAACGCCCCTGAAACCTATGTTTTTTTCAGTGAATTTCTAAGGTTTTTTAAATGCTAATTCCTAACTATAACATGCCTGAAACCTATGGTTTTTTCAGTGAATTTCAAAGGTTTTTTAAATGCTAATTTCTATGCCTACAGAGATAGGGCATGTGAAGAAAGAAGAAAAAACGCACAGAAAGAAAAAAAAGAAATGCAGAAAGAAGCAACAGAAGTCCTCAAAGACGAAGAAAAGTGCAGGAAGAAGGATAACATGCAGAAAGAACAAACAGAAGAGCAGAAAGAATCCTTGTTGCAAAATCATCCTGTACCCTCAACTTTTTCAGACGGATACTGGTGGTAACTGAGTCTGACTAACCAGTCCTAGAGCCAGCATGACCTCCTCTGTAAGCCCCTAGTATATAATAGGGCAGTGGATTAAATCTACTTCTTAAAACGCGCCACAGGGCGTGTTTGCACACGTCACCTCAGGCCCCGTTCCCTCACTTCCCCACTGTGTAAACACGCCCTGTGGCTGTTTTTAGTTGGGAGATTAAGTTCATTTGAATCCTGAGGGTCCCTAGGGTCCAACTAGCCCACTAGGTACCTCCAGTAAGCGCCACAGAGCTGCGTTGCAGAGAGGTGTAAAAAGTGTCACGGCCTGGACCACCTCTCTGCAATGATTTGCGTGATATTCATTAAAAGGCGACTATGCATAGAATGAATCCACATGGAATGTTTTTACACCGCTAGTGAAGCTCTGACGTGTCTGACGCCCTACCGTGCCTAATCTCGGCACCCCCGCCGGTGGGTACTATCCAGGTAGACACCCTTTTCGTTTATTTATACAAACATGGGTAGCTATTGACAGGCACATTTAATATACACGCACACCAAGCCATTCAAAGGGGAATCAACAAAAATTCGACCAAACTATGCAAGAAATCCCCCTCATGGTTAATAAAACACACATCCACCGCGGGATGTGTAATACCTTTTATTTTACTCTCTGGAAAGGAGACGAACCTCACTTGAGAGTCACAGCGTGCTCCTGGCTGAGCCCAATTCTATGTTACACCCACCAGTGCCCGCCGAGTGCCTCACACCTCTGTGTTGTATTCCACCAGCTAGTGCGTATGCTATGACACTCTCTAGCCCATGTGCACTGTAACACCACCCCGTGAATATGTCATGCCACACTTGACTTCGCACGGGTTATATTGCCCCATCTAACATGCCTTCCTCGATGCCTATGTTATAACGCACAGCGCTATGCCATACATATTACAATCTGGGATCCATATCTTTGTCACAGTGCATATGCAATGTTACACTCCCCAGCACATATTTTATATTACAACTTTAGAGACTAGTTAGGTTACACAACACTGCCCTGTGCATATTACACTCCAAGGCGCATATCGCATAACACGCGCTAGTGCCTGTGCTATCTCGCGCTCTCCAATGAATCTGTCATTGCGCACAATGTATTGCATATTATATTTCACGCCCCGGTTCATCTTATATCACACTTTTTTGTGCATAGTTTATAACCGTTATACTATATCTAGTTTTCATTTTCAATCGTGCTCTCAGGACTATGTTCTATATAACACTGCGTCCACCTACCCTTTTCACGGGCATTACATTTTGCGATGGGGGGTGGAGGGTCAGGGGGTGTTTCTGCCAAGTGAGTCCGGAGTCACAGTCACAAACGTCCTCTTCTTCCTGAATAAAAGTGAGATTATGCTGCATACTTGTTCATATTTTAAGTAGTTTGCACAGACACACATTTTAAAAACAATAAAGTTCCTAATACCCACCTTCTCTGAACAGTTAGCTTGCTGCCCCATCCACCTCCTCCCTATCCTCTGTTGTATGAATCCATGGACTAGCCTCCTCCCTCCTGCAATGCATGGTCTGATGTGCTGCTGCTGGAGCAGGTTATGCAAAAATTTTGTATACTCATCCCATTTTGCATGTCGTTTTATTAATTAAATTAATTAATTAATCATAATCGTACTAATGGTTTGGAGTGATGTGGAAATAACTAATCAACCTTATTAATGACCGAAATGCATGTGGGATTTGCATCTGCATGGCCTAATTAATGACGTGAACTAAATTTCGTACGCATATTAATGATAGATAATTAGAACATTGCATGATATATGTCGCTTTGGTGATGAAATTGTGATTCGTGCTTTATTTAGTAAGTATAAACCGCATTGAGTGTTGCTTTTGGCTAGATAAATACACACACATATGGTTATTAGCGAGGGAATAACATTTAATTAGTCATTTCTATGTATTAATTACGTTTTTGTGTTTCTTTGCTTAAGTTGACTATTCTGGCCTATCAAATGATCGCTGCTTTTGGTGCCTAACCCAACTGTCGACGCTGAACCAGGCTTGGGTGAAGTGCGCCTGCGCTAAAAGATGAGCAACAATGGCCCTGTCTTGACCCCAGGCAAGCTGTACTTATCAAGGCCACTGGGAAAGGTGCCAGCACTACAGACAAAAGGCTTTATTAAAGAACCGGAACCAGCAAGTATGCTGACAACATGGACCAAACCTTATGGGAACGGATACTGGTGGTAACTGAGTCTGACTAACCAGTCCTAGAGCCAGTGCTATGTTAAAAGACACTCAGAATACAGTGAAAACCCCTACATACACTAGGGAACACTATGCATTGGGGTCACCCTGTGATCAGCATGACCTCCTCTGTAAGCCCCTAGTATATAATAGGGCAGTGGATTAAAACTACCTCTTAAAACGCGCCACAGGGCGTGTTTGCACACGTCACCTCAGGTACCGTTCCCTCACTTCCCCACTGTGTAAACACGCACTGTGGCCGTTTTTAGTTGGGAGATTAAGTTCATTTGAATCCTGAGGGTCCCTAGGGTCCAACTAGCCCACTAGGTACCTCCAGTAAGCGCCACAGAGCTGCGTTGCAGAGAGGTGTAAAAAGTGTCACGGCCTGGACCACCTCTCTGCAACGCAGCTCAGTGGCGCTTACTGGAAGCACCTGGTGGGCTAGTTAGCCCCCAGAGGCCCTCAGGATTGAAGGGGAATTATTTCCCCAACTTAAAACGCGCCATAGGGAGTATTTGCACACGTCACCTCAGGCCCCGTCCCCTCCCTTACCCACTGTGTAAACATGCCCTGTGGCCGTTTTTTAAGTTGGGAGATTAAGTCCCCTTGAATCCTGAGGATCCCTAGGGGCAAAATAGCCCATTAGGTACGTCCAGTAAGCGCCATTGCAGAGAGGTGTAAAAAGGGGCACGGCCTGCACCACCTGTCTGCAAAGCAGAGCAGTGGCGCTTACTGGAAGCATCTGGTGGGCTAGTTGGCCCCCAGGGTCCCTCAGGATTGAAAGGGAATTATTTCCCCAACTTAAAACGCGCCACAGGGCGTGTTTGCACACATTACCTCAGGCCCCATCCCCTCCCTTTACCACTGTGTAAATGTGCCCTGTGGCCGTTCTAAGTTGAGAGATTAAGTCCCCTTGAATCCTAAGGGTCCCTAGGGTCAAACTAGCCCACTAGGTACCTCCAGTAAGCGCCACAGAGCTGCGTTGCATAGAGGTGTAAAAAGGGGCGTGGCCTCAGAACACCTGTCTGCAACGCAGCTCCCTGGGCATACTGGAGATACCTGTTGGGCTAGTTGGCCCTCAGGGACCCTCAGTATTGAAGGGTCCCTGAGGGCCAACTAGCCCAACAGGGCTAGTCAACCTTATTAATGACCGAAATACATGTGGGATTTGCATCTGCATGGCCTAATTAATGACGTGAACTAAATTTCGTACGCATATTAATGATAGATAATTAGAACATTGCATGATATATGTCGCTTTGGTGATGAAATTGTGATTCGTGCTTTATTTAGTAAGTATAAACCGCATTGAGTGTTGCTTTTGGCTAGATAAATACACACACATATGGGTATTAGCGAGGGAATAACATTTAATTAGTCATTTCTATGTATTAATTACGTTTTTGTGTTTCTTTGCTTAAGTTGACTATTCTGGCCTATCAAATGATGGCTGCTTTTGGTGCCTAACCCAACTGTCGACGCTGAACCAGGCTTGGGTGAAGTGCGCCTGCGCTAAAAGAGGAGCAACAATGGCCCTGTCTTGACCCCAGGCAAGCTGTACTTATCAAGGCCACTGGGAAATGTGCCAGCGCTACAGACAAAAGGCTTTATTAAAGAACAGGAACCAGCAAGTATGCTGACAACATGGACTAAACCTTATGGGAACGGATACTGGTGGTAACTGAGTCTGACTAACCAGTCCTAGAGCCAGTGCTATGTTAAAAGACACTCAGAATACAGTGAAAGCCCCTACATACACTAGGGAACACTATGCATTGGGGTCCCCCTGTGATCAGCATGACCTCCTCTGTAAGCCCCTAGTATATAATAGGGCAGTGGATTAAAACTACCTCTTAAAACGCGCCACAGGGTGTGTTTGCACACGTCACCTCAGGCCCCGTTCCCTCACTTCCCCACTATGTAAACACACCCTGTGGCCGTTTTTAGTTGGGAGATTAAGTTCATTTGAATCCTGAGGGTCCCTAGGGTCCAACTAGCCCACTAGGTACCTCCAGTAAGCGCCACAGAGCTGCGTTGCAGAGAGGTGTAAAAAGTGTCACGGCCTGGACCACCTCTCTGCAACGCAGCTCAGTGGCGCTTACTGGAAGCACCTGGTGGGCTAGTTAGCCCCCAGGGGCCCTCAGGATTGAAGGGGAATTATTTCCCCAACTTAAAACGCGCCATAGGGCGTGTTTGCACACGTCACCTCAGGCCCCGTCCCCTCCCTTACCCACTGTGTAAACATGCCCTGTGGCCGTTTTTTAAGTTGGGAGATTAAGTCCCCTTGAATCCTGAGGATCCCTAGGGGCAAAATAGCCCATTAGGTACGTCCAGTAAGCGCCATTGCAGAGAGGTGTAAAAAGGGGCACGGCCTGCACCACCTCTCTGCAACGCAGAGCAGTGGCGCTTACTGGAAGCACCTGGTGGGCTAGTTGGCCCCCAGGGTCCCTCAGGATTGAAAGGGAATTATTTCCCCAACTTAAAACGCGCCACAGGGCGTGTTTGCACACGTTACCTCAGGCCCCATCCCCTCCCTTTACCACTGTGTAAATGTGCCCTGTGGCCGTTCTAAGTTGAGAGATTAAGTCCCCTTGAATCCTAAGGGTCCCTAGGGTCAAACTAGCCCACTAGGTACCTCCAGTAAGCGCCACAGAGCTGCGTTGCATAGAGGTGTAAAAAGGGGCGTGGCCTCAGAACACCTGTCTGCAACGCAGCTCCCTGGCGCATACTGGAGATACCTGTTGGGCTAGTTGGTCCTCAGGGACCCTCAGAATTGAAGGGTCCCTGAGGGCCAACTAGCCCAACAGGGCTAGTCAACCTTATTAATGACCGAAATACATGTGGGATTTGCATCTGCATGGCCTAATTAATGACGTGAACTAAATTTCGTACGCATATTAATGATAGATAATTAGAACATTGCATGATATATGTCGCTTTGGTGATGAAATTGTGATTCGTGCTTTATTTAGTAAGTATAAACCGCATTGAGTCTTGCTTTTGGCTAGATAAATAGACACCCATATGGGTATTAGCGAGGGAATAACATTTAATTAGTCATTTCTATGTATTAATTATGTTTTTGTGTTTCTTTGCTTAAGTTGACTATTCTGGCCTATCAAATGATGGCTGCTTTTGGTGCCTAACCCAACTGTCGACGCTGAACCAGGCTTGGGTGAAGTGCGCCTGCACTAAAAGATGAGCAACAATGGCCCTGTCTTGACCCCAGGCAAGCTGTACTTATCAAGGCCACTGGGAAATGTGCCAGCGCTACAGACAAAAGGCTTTATTAAAGAACCGGAACCAGCAAGTATGCTGACAACATGGACTAAACCTTATGGGAACGGATACTGGTGGTAACTGAGTCTGACTAACCAGTCCTAGAGCCAGTGCTATGTTAAAAGACACTCAGAATACAGTGAAAGCCCCTACATACACTAGGGAACACTATGCATTGGGGTCCCCCTGTGATCAGCATGACCTCCTCTGTAATCCCCTAGTATATAATAGGGCAGTGGATTAAAACTACCTCTTAAAACGCGCCACAGGGCGTGTTTGCACACGTCACCTCAGGCCCCGTTCCCTCACTTCCCCACTATGTAAACACACCCTGTGGCCGTTTATAGTTGGGAGATTAAGTTCATTTGAATCCTGAGGGTCCCTAGGGTCCAACTAGCCCACTAGGTACCTCCAGTAAGCGCCACAGAGCTGCGTTGCAGAGAGGTGTACAAAGTGTCACGGCCTGGACCACCTCTCTGCAACGCAGCTCAGTGGCGCTTACTGGAAGCACCTGGTGGGCTAGTTAGCCCCCAGGGGCCCTCAGGATTGAAGGGGAATTATTTCCCCAACTTAAAACGCGCCATAGGGCGTGTTTGCACACGTCACCTCAGGCCCCGTCCCCTCCCTTACCCACTGTGTAAACATGCCCTGTGGCCGTTTTTTAAGTTGGGAGATTAAGTCCCCTTGAATCCTGAGGATCCCTAGGGGCAAAATAGCCCATTAGGTACGTCCAGTAAGCGCCATTGCAGAGAGGTGTAAAAAGGGGCACGGCCTGCACCACCTGTCTGCAACGCAGAGCAGTGGCGCTTACTGGAAGCACCTGGTGGGCTAGTTGGCCCCCAGGGTCCCTCAGGATTGAAAGGGAATTATTTCCCCAACTTAAAACGCGCCACAGGGCGTGTTTGCACACGTCACCTCAGGCCCCATCCCCTCCCTTTACCACTGTGTAAATGTGCCCTGTGGCCGTTCTAAGTTGAGAGATTAAGTCCCCTTGAATCCTAAGGGTCCCTTGGGTCAAACTAGCCCACTAGGTACCTCCAGTAAGCGCCACAGAGCTGCGTTGCATAAAGGTGTAAAAAGGGGCATGGCCTCAGAACACCTGTCTGCAACGCAGCTCCCTGGCGCATACTGGAGATACCTGTTGGGCTAGTTGGCCCTCAGGGACCCTCAGTATTGAAGGGGAATTAATTCCCCAACTTACAACTGGCCAGGGGGCGCGTTTGCAGAGTGCTGCAAGGAGGGGGCGTGGCCTCCGACGCGATGCCGGTCTTTTATTTATTTTATTTTTTTAAGAAGGAGGGCTGTGTGGCCCCCCTTCTTTTTCTAATTTACTGGCCCTGGGGACCCCATCCCCCAGGACCTGCACCCTAATTTTCTTTGTTGAAAAAAATAAATTGGGCCCTCTCAAGGCCTTAATCGGCCCCGGGGACCCCAACCCCCGGGTCTTGACCTTTTTTAAAAAAAATTCTTTAGGAGGGGCCTGCGTTGCCCCCTTCCTCAGGCCACTTATGGCCCCAGGGACCCCATCCCCCGGGGCCGGCCTTTGTTTTTTATAATTTCAAAAAATATATATTTATAGAAACACCTAGGACATGCTGGACAAACCGTATGTACCTATCACCATGACGATTTGCGTGATATTCATTAAAAGGCGACTATGCATAGAATGAATCCACATGGAATGTATTTATACCGCTAGTGAAGCTCTGACGTGTCTGACGCCCTACCGTGCCTAATCTCGGCACACCCGCCGGTGGGTACTATCCAAGTAGACACCCTTTTCGTTTATTTATACAAACATGGGTAGCTATTGACAGGCACATTTAATATACACGCACACCAAGCCATTCAAAGGGGAATCGACAAAAATTCGACCAAACTATGCAAGAAATCCCCCTCACGGTTACTAAAACACACATCCACCGCGGGATGTGTAATACCTTTTATTTTACTCTCTGGAAAGGAGACGAACCTCACTTGAGAGTCACAGCGTGCTCCTGGCTGAGCCCAATGCTATGTTACACCCACAAGTGCCCGCCGAGTGCCTCACACCTCTGTGTTGTATTCCACCAGCTAGTGCGTATGCTATGACACTCTCTAGCCCAAGTGCACTGTAACACCACCCCGTGAATATGTCATGCCACACTTGTCTTCGCACGGGTTATATTGCCCCATCTAACGTGCCTTCCTCGATGCCTATGTTATAACGCACAGCGCTATGCCATACATATTACAATCTGGGATCCATATCTTTGTCACAGTGCATATGCAACGTTACACTCCCCAGCACATATTTTATATTACAACTTTAGAGACTAGTTAGGTTACACAACACTGCCCTGTGCATATTACACTCCAAGGCGCATATCGCATAGCACGCGCTAGTGCCTGAGCTATCTCACGCTCTCCAATGAATCTGTCATTGCGCACAATGTATTGCATATTATATTTCACGCCCCGGTTCATCTTATATCACACTTTTTTGTGCATAGTTTATAACCTTTATACTATATCTAGTTTTCAATCTCAATCGTGCTCTCAGGACTATGTTCTATATAACACTGCGTCCACCTACCCCTTTCACGGGCATTACATTTTGCGATGGGGGTGGAGGGTCAGGGGGTGTTTCTGCCAAGTGAGCCCGGAGTCACAGTCACAAACGTCCTCTTCTTCCTGAATAAAAGTGACATTATGCTGCATACTTGTTCATATTTTAAGTAGTTTGCACAGACACACATTTTAAAAACAATAAAGTTCCTAATACCCACCTTCTCTGAACAGTTAGCTTGCTGCCCCATCCACCTCCTCCCTATCCTCTGTTGTATGAATCCATGGACTAGCCTCCTCCCTCCTGCAATGCATGGTCTGATGTGCTGCTGCTGGAGCAGGTTATGCAAAATTTTTGTATACTCATCCCATTTTGTATGTCGTTTTATTAATTAGATTAATTAATTAATCATAATCGTACTAATGGTTTGGAGTGATGTGGAAATAACTAATCAACCTTATTAATGACCAAAATACATGTGGGATTTGCATCTGCATGGCCTAATTAATGATGTGAACTAAATTTCGTACGCATATTAATGATAGATAATTAGAACATTGCATGATATATGTCACTTTGGTGATGAAATTGTGATTCGTGCTTTATTTAGTAAGTATAAACCGCATTGAGTGTTGCTTTTGGCTAGATAAATACACACACATATGGGTATTAGCGAGGGAATAACATTTAATTAGTCATTTCTATGTAGTAATTACGTTTTTGTGTTTCTTTGCTTAAGTTGACTATTCTGGCCTATCAAATGATGGCTGCTTTTGGTGCCTAACCCAACTGCCGACGCTGAACCAGGCTTGGGTGAAGTGCGCGTGCGCATAAAGATGAGCAACAATGGCCCTGTCTTGACCCCAGGCAAGCTGTACTTATCAAGGCCACTGGGAAAGGTGCCAGCGCTACAGACAAAAGGCTTTATTAAAGAACAGGAACCAGCAAGTATGCTGACAACATGGACTAAACCTTATGGGAACGGAGAGGTTGATCCCTGATCAGCCAATCAGAACAGTTTAAAACTCAATATTGTTACATTTTGCTATTGAAATTATTATAAAACCCATAGAATAGAGAGGTTGGAGGGTCGCTCCTTCGATTTCCTGATGATATGCTGACGAAGAGGACGGTGACACTGCAGGACCGCTGTTAGCCTGAATCTTTGACAGACTGAATTAATGCCCAAAATCCTGATGAACTTAACCTGCTAAATTGATGGGCATAGATTTGCGAAATTGCCAGATTTGACATAGAGGACGACTTTAGCCAGAATAGGTAAATATGAATGGCAACTTGATCAAATGAATGATTTAGTCTGCAATATTAATATAAATTTGGATTTGAACATCTACAGAAATGAGTTGGGTTGTTTATTCATTGAAATGTGTTAATGAAAAGGTTAATTAGAGTATTAGAAATTCACTTAAATCTACAACTAACAGATCCATCCCGGTCATGAGGGGAATACCAAATGTAGAATCTAGGGCCTAATGAGTATTAGAAGGGTTTGGAGGTTTGTTGCTCATTAGGGTAAAGTGATGTCTTCCTCCCTCATTATCCAGCACTTGGAAGTATATTCGCCTCTCGTACGGACTGGTGTGTGTTGGTGTTATGGGCCCCACTACCGAATGTATGGATAGTGTGCATGTGCGAGATCTTTTGGTCCGCAACGGTAGGGAGGGATTTTGCACTCCGCGCTGGAGCACTGCCACTGCCCTCCATTTAGCATGATGTACCAGTCCACTCCTCCTGCCCTCCATTGCCCAATTCTATGGCCCATCATTGACCTCCTGATTAGCCTCTGTGCTTAGCTTGCTGCCCCTATTCTCCTTCCCCCTGCCCTCCGATGTCTTGTGCATGCCCTTGCTCCATCCTTTTTGCCCACCATGTTCCATGGACCTGCCACTCCTATCTACTCTGAGAGTTCTGTTGAGCTGCCACTCCCCTCCCACCTGCCTAGCATTGTCAGATGACTGTAACCTGTCCCTGCCACCTCCACCCTGACTGTCCACATGCCATGCCCCTATCCCCTTCCTCCTGTCCTCCATGGTCCATTTTACTGCCACACCCTTCTGCCCTCCCTGATTTGTTGTGCTGCAACTGCTCCTCCTGCCTGCCCCGCACGGTCTGTTGTGAGGCCCCTAACCCTGAACTCTCTTGTCTGTGCCCAGGTCCTGACCCTCCCTTCTATCCTCCATGGTCCTTTGTGCATGCCCCTGCACCCTCCTTCTTGCCCATCATAGCCATTGTGCTGCCACTAACCCTCCCGTTTGCCATGCATGGTCTTCTGTGCTGCCATGGCCCCTCCCACCTTCCCTGTGTGGTCAGCTAGATGCCCCTGACCCCCTCCCACCTTCCCTCAATGGTCTGTGTGTATGCCATCATAGTCTCATTGTTGCTCTCCATGGTGTGTTTTGTTTCTAGTGCCCAACCTGCCTGACCTCCATGGTCATCTTGCTGCTCCTGCCTTGCCCCCTTGCCCCCAGCCCTCTGTTTCCATGTGCAGACCCCTATTCCCTCCCTCCTGGCTTGTCTGTTCCATTGTAATGCCCCTGATCCGTCCCTCCTGCCCTTTATGGTCTGTTATGCTGCAGCTTTCTCTCCTGTCTGCCCATTATGGTCAGCTACCTACCATTGCCTCTTTCCCCTCTGTTCTCTGTTGTCCATGTGCATGGTCCTGTCCCCTCTCTATTGCTTTCTATGGATTGTTGTGCTGCACTCCTGTCCCGCAGGCGCTGTGTGGTGTATTGTGCTGCTGCAAACCCTGATGCCTGCCCTGTAGGGTCAGTTTGGTGCACCTTTCCATGTCCCTCCTGTCCTCTGTTATCCAAGTCCATGTCCCTACCCCAATTCCTCCTGCCTACCACGATCCAATGTACCATACTTGCGAACATTTTGAGTTTGGAAAGAGGGAGATTTTGAAAAAAAACTGGGGTATTGAATTTCCCCTTTGAGTTACATTGAAAAAGAGGAGATTGTAGACAGGAGAGAGATGAAATAAAGCCCATTTGAGCTTAAAATCATTGGACGTTTCCTGGCTGAAACGGGTCTGTTGGCATGTATGGTTGTATTCCTACTGCCTCTTCCTTCTGCCCACAATGGTGTATTATATTGCCACAGCCTCTCTTGCCAGTCCTGTATTGTTGGTTTGTTTCCCCTGCCCCCCTTTCCACTGCCCTTCATAGTCTGTTGTGCTGCCACTGCCCTTCCTGCCTGCCCAGTGTGGTAAAATTGTTGCATCTGCACTCTCCTACCTGCCTTCCGTGCCCCTGGCCTCTGCCTCTCAACAGTATCCCAATGAACAACTAGATTGATAACATTCTATATTTATTACAAAAGTGTGGAATGCCTGACGTCATCTTGATGTAATCAAAACTGTAATACCTAGAGTATTTCCTTTAGAAATTACATATATTAGAGGGTCTTATTTGCATCAAAATTATGGTTAGTGCTCTAAAAAACTAAAATGAGGACATATTTTCTGAGTTTTCAAATAGCGACAAAGAACTTTTACATTATTTGTATTCTTTATGTTCTTTTATCCAGTTGACCACTTGATTAAATGTTGCACCTAGGGGAGAGGATGTGGTGTTACTTCCAGAGCTGCAGACTTTGCTACTGGGGAACCAGGTTAGAGTTTCCGCTTCAACTCAACATTCTGTGATTCTGGTCAAATCACTTGATCTCCCCATGTCTACAACCAACATGAATTTGGTCTTGTGTGATGTAACCAATGCTCATGTAAAGCACTCCAATACCTGACAAGTCTGCACTATATAAAACTGCAAATACTCAAAAAATAAGTGTTTTGCACACTTCTGTCATTGGGCTACATGTGGGCTACATCTGGGTGATATTTGTGCTGCATTTGGGTTCTTTTGTCTCTGGTGGCCATCTTGGGAGATGAATTTGTTATGAAGTTTCCTAAATTCCTCATTTACTGCAGTCTCCTCAGTAGGAAATGCTTTCAGTTTTTTACTTTGATTCCATCAAGAAGGTATTCAGATGTGTCACACATTTGCTATAAATTCTGAATGTTAGCACTCTAGTTGCTCATTAGATCACTGTAGTAAAGCTACTGCTCACCAGGGAAGTCTGCTGCTGGTATTCAAAGT
Source organism: Triturus cristatus (assembly GCF_964204655.1). Classification (NCBI taxonomy): domain Eukaryota; kingdom Metazoa; phylum Chordata; class Amphibia; order Caudata; family Salamandridae; genus Triturus; species Triturus cristatus. Next base: position 1,203,752,383 of record NC_140591.1, on the reverse strand, counting down.
GCATGTTTCAGTCTGCATAGCAGAATTTTTTTATGAAATAGAAGAGGATTTGAGAAGTCAAAATGTGCCCTAATTTTTCTTTCTACAGCACTAATCATAATTTCTATGGCAAAATGAACCCCCTCATTTTTTTCCTTTGTAAATTAAATGTTTTAAGTGTTACCACTTTATTCCAATCAAGATGGCTTCAGGTGTTCCATACTTTTGTCATAAGTAAGACTGTTAGCGCTCTAGTTGTTCGTTAGAACACTCTGGGACATTCTGTCATTGGGCTATACTTGGGCTACATCTGGGTGATATTTGGGCTACATTTGGGCTCTTTTGTCTCTGGTGGCCATTTTGGGAGACTTATGATCTTTCCTAATTTCCTCATTTACTACCTTCTCCTCAGTAGGAAATACTTTCAGTTTTTTACTTTGATTCCATCAAGAAGGCATTCAGATGTGTCACACATTTGCCATAAATTCAGAATGTTAGCACTCTAGTTGCTTATCAGATCACTGTAGTAAAGCTACTGCTAACCAGGGAAGTCTGCTGCTGGTATTGAAAGTGCATGTTTCAGTCTGCATTTCTGAATTTTTTAATGAAATAGAAGAGGATTTGAGAATTCACTCAAAATGTGCCCTAATTTTTCTTTCTGCGGCACTAATCATACTTTCTATGGCAAAATGAACCCCCTCATTTTGTTCCTTTTTAAATTAAATGTTTTAAGAGTTTCCACTTTATGCCAACCAAGATGGCTTCAGGTGTGCTATACGTTTGTCATAAGTAGGACTGTTAGCGCTCTAGTTGTTCTTTAGAACACTCTGGGAAGCTGCAGTAGAAAACAAAGGAATCAACTGACAGTCTCTGCCCTTGTTGGATGTACATGTTTTACTGAGAATGTCAGACTTCATTCTCACATGACTGAGAAAGATAATGTGAATTTACAGAAAATATGCTATTCAGTTTAGCTTATAGATCACCTTCCAAACCTCTGTGGGAAAAGCATGAGAAAATAGTTTTCTCTCAAACATGATTCATGATATCACAGCAGAAGGCTTTTTCACATGGTAAAATCACCTTAGAACACACCACAATTCCTAAAATGAGTATGGTACCATCAACAAATGATTTATAATGTAACTAAAGTCTTAAAACCTTCTATTAACTGCAATGCTTTTTAATGAGGGGCTATCGTGTATATTGGTCCCAAGATGGCTGCCAACACTTCTTGGATGAAGTGCTGACAGCCAATCAGATCTCACGATGAGATGTTTGGTTAGGCTCCGCCCAGATATATATGTGATTTTACTTTTGATTTTCTCAGGAACTACTGAACGGATTTACACCATATATGCAAAAGGCACATGCCTGACCTAAGGACTGCCTCTTTGCCAAATTTCAAGTAATTCTGTTCAGCCGTTCGGGCTGTACCTTCGACTAAAGGTCCTATGGGAAAATGCATGGGGAAAACGCGTTTTGGGACCCCCCTTTTTTCTCGGCCCCCGCTTGACAAATCACCCCGAGACTTTCAGGGTAGGAGCTGAGCGGAGCGCCCAATTAGTTTTGAAAATTTCACGAAGATAAGTCAACCGGCGCCAAAGTTATTCAAAATAGAATTTTCAGATTTCCTATGGGAATTCGGTCCTAACTATAACTATCTACTGGCGACCGCCAGTAGATAATATATATATATATATACATATACATAAATATGTGTGTGTGTGTATATATAAATATTTATGTATACATATATACTCATACACCCCCCCAACAGTCACACACACATTCACCCACCCACCACACACTCACACATTCACTTACACACCCACAAAACCACTCAAACACCCACACACACACCGCCTCACCCCTCCCACACATCCAGATTGCAGGAATGTTATAGTTAGGACCATGTTTTCATAGGAAAAGTTTTTTTTGCCTGCCTATATCTCTGGTGCTGTTTGAGGAATCTTAAAAAAAAATCCCAAAAAAGTGCTGCTTGTTGTGCATTGAAACTTTTAAGGCGATCCATCAAGTGGGGGCCGAGAAAAATGTGGGAAGGTCAAAAAAAGTGTTTTGCAATGTTAATTTCAATAGACACAACTACAGCCCGAACTGCAGGGTAGAATTACACCACATTTGGCAGAAAGGTAGCTCTTGGTCCAGAAAGAACCCTTTATGTTATTTGGTGTAATTCCATTCAGTGGTTTGAGATATTAACTGAAATCCAAATTTGTATACCTAGGAATGCAGATCCACTGTGGAGCCTCCTCAGATTCTTCTTGAATTCACGAATCCATGCACCAACTGCAATACAATAATTTGCTACCCTCAACCTGACAGGGAAAGTTGTGGCTGCAAATTTGTTTATCCAGACTCGGTTCCCAGTTGGAAAGAAAAATAAAAAGTGATAGAGGGGTCAGGGTAGAGGTACCTTAACTCCATGGGACAAATGGAGTGGTCTGTGAGGGACCCCTTATGGGCAAGAAATTGTCCAAAAAACGTATTGTTTTTTTCCCACTAAGGATCCTCCCAAGAGCCTCCCTGGATTCTATTGGATTTGGGTGGATACCTGGATCCAGACCCCAATTAGAAAAAAACATAGCTCACTCACAAATCCACACACCTACTCACACATTTACTCACACCCTCACACACCCACTTACACACCCACACAACCACTCACACACCGACTCACAGACACTCACAACCACTCACAGACCCACACAGCTGTCATATGCCCACTCACACATCCACTTACATACCCACACACCTACTCACACACCCACAGCCACTCGCATACCCTCAAAGCCACTCACATACCTACTCACACACTCATACATCCATTTTCACACCCACGCACAGACCCACACAGCCAGTCACACATGCACTTACACACCCACACAACCACTCACACATCGACTCACACACACTCAGGTTACAGGGACAATATCGTTTCGAAATTGAATTAAAATATCATAGAAATTCACTGAAAAAACCAGGGATGTCATAGTTAGGAAATAAAATTTAAAAAACAAAGGTTAGAGGCACATTACAGTTAGGCTCAAATTTCACTCGCACAAAACCATAGAAATTCAGCAGTTGCAGTTACTTGAGCTAACTATAACTTATGCCCCCCAATGTGCTGCTTATGACATCACATATTACATCACTCATGACATGGTCAGTGACATCAGTGATGATATCACTGATGCTGTTACAAAAGTTAAACTAGTATAAAAAATGTACTATAGTGGTGGGCGGCAAACTCCGCAGAGTTTGTAGAATTTTGGCACTCCACAATAGGCTTAGAGTGTGGGGTTCAGAAAAAACTGTCATTCACTGGCGGAGCGAAGTTTACGGGCACACAGCTCACCCCTATGAAAACTGCAATGCAGAGGGCAATGTGCATGTGAGAGGGTGGGGATGTAGCGCACCTGCGCCATCTAGCTTACACTGTAACGAGGACTTTCCCCACCCTTTCCATTGTGTGCATGCCTGCAACCTGAACCGACCAGTTCCACCAGCACATGCGAGGCCTCAACTAAGCTTGGTTCAACAACATCCAATCAACCTGTGTCGACACATTTCTGGCCATTGATCCAGTAATAACACGCCCCTGGGCTGGCCGGGGCAGAATGTTATTGGCTTTCGTTGGAAGTCGCCGGTATAGGCTTCACTGTGTCGGAGTGGTAACAAAGAGTGAACGAGCCCACAGGGAGAAATGCTGGAGTGTGGCATCATGCCATCACGGTACCACTAAAATCACTGAGCTATGGACATGGTGCTGTTTGAGGCCCGACTCTTACTGCTTGGGACCAGCTTGTGGACTGCAGGCACTGGATTGGGAGACAAGGTGGTTTTGACTATTAACCCCAGTGGGGAGCCACACGTGGACATTCATTGGACTCACTATTAAGACCCACTGGGAGGCCGATTGGGCAGAGGTGAGGGGCATAGTAAGGGAGTCTGTACTGAATGAGTAAGTGGACGCTCGAGGGAGGGAGCCTAGACCAAAGGGCCAACTCTGTGGTGATGGTGATAGGGGAGTACGGGAATAAGAGAATTGCAAAGACTGGGAGGGGAATGCTTTAAACAGAGCCAAATATCCAAAGGTAACTGAGTATATTTTTTTATGGAAAACCAAAAGGTGGGTGTCTGAGTGTCTGCAAGGGTGTGTGAGTTGGTGTGTGAGTAGCTGTATGGATGTATAAGTGGGTGTGTGAGAAGCTGTGTGGGTGAGTGAGTGGCTGTTTGAGTGGGTGCTGTGAGTGAGTGGATGTGTCAGTGACTGTATAGGTGAGTGAGTGGCTGTATGGGTGCGTGAGTGGGTGTGTGAGTGACTGTATGGGTGAGTGAGTGGGTATATAAATGGCTGCATGAGTGAGTGACTGAGTGTGTAAGTGGTTGTATGGGTGATTGAGTGGTTGTTTGAGTAGATGTTTGGTTAAGTGAGTTGGTGTGGGAGTGGCTGTGTTGGAGAGTGAGTGTCTGGGTGAATTATGTATGGGTGACTGAGCAGATCTGGGAGTGTTTGTATGGATGTGTGAATGGGTATGTAAGTGGTTATGTGGATGTGTGAGTGAGTGTGTAAATGCTTCTATGGATGAGTGGGTGGCTGTGTTGAGTGGTTGTATTGGTGAGTTAGTGGGTGTATGAGTGGGTGTATAGGTGAATACGCATGTGTGTGAGTACCTGTATGGGTGTCTAGCTGTGTGAGTGGCTGAATGGGTGAGTGGTTGGTTGTATGAGTGGCTGTATGAGTGAGTGAATGGGTATGTAAGTGGCTCTATGGATGAGTTAGTGGTTGTGTGAGTACTTGTATGCATCTGTGGATATGTGACTGGTTGTGTGGATGTGTGAGTGGGTGTATGAGAGGTTGTATAGGGGTATAAGTAAGTATATGAGTGGTTCTGTGGATGATGTCATCAGTGATGTCATTAGTGATGTCACTGACCATGTCATGAGTGATGTAACATGTGAGGTCATAAGTAGCGCATTGTGGGGGCGTAAATTGAATTTCTATGGTTTTGTACAAGTGAAATCTGAGCCTAATGATACCGTCCCTGTATTTTTCAGTGAATATATATTTAATTTAATTTAATTTAAGGTTTTTGTAGAGCGCGTAGTAACCCTTGAGCATCCCAGCGCTTGATATATAACAATTAACCAACTTTTGTGCTGCCCGTGAGCAAGGACTATGGGAGTCTGAAAAGCTTTAGGCAAATATTATTATGTCAATGATTCTGCTGATTTTGGTGCAGCCTGATAAAGCAGAAAAGTTTACCTGATGACTAGTACATTTCATGTTGTGGACAAACTGGGAGGTTAAAAGTAACACAGCGGTCAGTGTGAAGACACACCACTGCTTGAATATATAGTGGGCCTGTGACATTGAACTTTTAAAACCATACAAAGATCACCAGCTTGGCAAGGATTGATTTTGCAACAAAAGGAGCAGATTGTTGGCAGCCCATTGATTGGTATGATTTTGAAATTATTTGAATCGCATTGCAATACTCATTTTGGAATATATCATATAATAAAGGAATGCTAATCCCAACATGCACTTGGTGCTATTTCATGAGGCCCACCAGAGGACAATAAGAGGTACTTGCTAAACCAATTAGTAGTCTGGATTATCTGTTTGTGCTGGCACTCTGCCTGTCAGCAAGTCGTATAGGTGTTTGAAATATGTTAGGCGAATGTTATTATGCCGATGATTCTGACGATTTTGGTGCAGCCTGATAAAACAGAAATGTTTACCTGATGGGAAGTACGTCTTATGTCATTGACAAACTGGGAGGTTAAAAATAGACAGTCCGTTCTTAATATGACAAGATTTCAACTCCAAATTGATTATTTTGAAGCAGATTTATTGAAACCTTAAGTCATAACACAAAGTGCAACATGAGGTGGCCTACGCATTTTGGCCGTAACCTTCAACAGGGCCATGGAGATGTGTGTGCAGAGTGCCCATTTAAAGAAGGTTGCACTCCAACCTACACCTCTTCTAACAAAACTTTATTGACAGTTAAAAAAAAGTCATGACAAATTTATCCAATGATGATCAATTGTTAAGCTACATCCTATAGTGCATTAAAAAAAAAAAACCATCATTGATCAACCAGTTCCTTTAGAGGCTTTGAGGTTTTTCAGAACAAGAATACCGGTAAAGTACCAAATTGATTTTTCAATTCAACACCCATCAATGTTGTTCCTAAAGTAGTTCAAGACAGTTGATCCTTTTGACTCAATGATACAACTGGTTAAAATGCACTGTGCTATTCTAGAGACCTCTCAATATCATTCCAATCAATACCTTACAGTTCCCTTGGATTATCATTATGTGAATTTTACCTAGCACATTAATGCTGTCTAGTGCCACATATATTTTGAATAGGTATTCATTTTATACACCCAAGCCTAACCTTGTAAAGTACTTGGTAACTGCGCTACACACGCCAACAAGTCATTATTGCACAAGATAGCAGATTTTAAAGTGCACTGTGCTTACTTCACATGTTGTCTCAATAAGGTCTCTATGAGGTGCTTACAATTTTTTAATACATATTATGTAAAACCTAAACATAACAGATTTAGAGTGCACCATTCTTGCCTATTTGCCATATACTATCTCAAGATGTTACCTCCATCGGGTCTCTATCAATACTGACAATTTTTTAGATCAATCAATCAATCAAAGCATTTATATAGCGCACTACTCACCCAGAGGGTCTCAAGGCGCAAGGGGAGGGGGGTCCGCTACTACTCGAACAGCCAGGTCTTGAGTTGCTTCCTGAAGGCGAGGTGGTCCTGGGTCAGGCGGAGGTGGGTCGGGAGGGAGTTCAATGTCCTGGCGGCGAGGAAGGAGAAGGACCGTCCCCCTGTGGTGGCTCTTCGGATGCGGGGGATGGTGGCGAGGGCGTGGCCGGTCGATCGGAGCTGGCGTTTGGGAGCGTAGAAGTTGAGGCGGCTGTTGAGGTATCCTGGGCCTTGGTTGTGTAGGGCTTTGTGTGCGTGGGTGAGGAGACGGAAGGTGATTCTCTTGGTGACCGGGAGCCAGTGCAGGTCTCTCAGGTGTCCGGAGATGTGGCTGCGACGGGGGATGTCCAGGATGAGTCGTGCTGAGGCGTTCTGGATCCGCTGAAGTCTTTGCTGGAGTTTGGCGGTGGTTCCGGCGTAGAGGGAGTTGCCGTAGTCCAGACGGCTGGTGACGAGGGCCTGGGTGACCGTCTTCCTGGTCTCGGTGGGGATCCACCGGAAGATCTTTCTTAGCATGCGCAGGATGTTGAAGCACGACGAGGAGACGGCGTTGACTTGTCTGGTCATGGAGAGGGTGGAGTCCAGGATGAAGCCCAGGTTGCGTGCGTGGTCTGTTGGTTTGGGTGCGCTGCCTAGGGCGGGGGGCCACCAGGAGTCGTCCCAGGCGGAGGGTGAGGATCCCAGGATGAGGACTTCTGTCTTGTCTGAGTTCAGTTTCAGGCGGCTGTTCTTCATCTATTCGGCTACCTCTTTCATCCCTTCGTGGAGGTTGGCTCTGGCGGTGGCGGGGTCGTTGGTGAGGGAGAGAATCAGCTGGGTGTCGTCGGCGTAGGAGATGATGTTGAGGTTGTGCTGGCGTGCGATGTCTGCGAGGGGGCTCATGTACACGTTGAAGAGGGTTGGACTGAGCGAGGAGCCTTGAGGAATGCCGCAGATGACTTCGGTGGCTTCAGATCTGAACGGGGGGAGGCGGACTCTCTGTGTCCTTCTGGCGAGGAAGGAGATGATCCACTCCAGTGCCTTTTCCTGGATTCCGACGTTGCTGAGACGCTGCACTAGTGTATGGTGGCAGACAGTGTCGAAGGCCGCGGAGAGGTCTAGGAGGATGAGGGCCGCTGTTCTCCGTTGTCAAGCAGAGCTCGGATGTCATCGGTGGCTGCGATCAGGGTGGTCTCGGTGCTGTGGTTGGCCCGGAAGCCAGACTGCGAGAGGTCGAGGGATCCGTTCGTCTCGAGGAAGGCGGCCAGCTGCTTGTTGACGGTCTTCTCGATGACTTTTGCAGGAAACGGGAGCAGCGAGATGGGGCGGTAGTTCTTGAGGTCGGTGGGGTCGGCTGATGGCTTCTTTAGTAGAGCGCTGAGTTCGGCGTGCTTCCAGCTCTCCGGGAAGGTAGCGGTGTCAAAGGAGGTGTTGATGATGTCCCGCAGGTGGGGTGCGATGACAGCGTCGGCCTTGTTGAAGACGTGGTGAGGGCAGGGGTCGGTAGGAGATCCGGAGTGGATGGAGTTCATCGTGCGGACGGTGCCTTCGGTGCTGATCGGGGTCCAGGCGCGGAGGGTGGTGGTGGGGGGCGTTGGTTCGGTCGTGGCGTGCGTCGGTTGAGTGCTGAAGCTGTTGTGTATGTCCGCGATCTTGTTTTGGAAGTAGGAGGCGAGGGAGTTGCAGAGGTCTTGTGAAGGGGTGATGTCGTTGTTACTGGCGTTGGGGTTGGAGAGCTCTTTGACGATGTTGAAGAGTTCCTTGCTGTTGTGTGCGTTGTTGTCCAGTCGTTCCTTGAATGCGGTTTTCTTGGTGGCGTGGATGAGTTGGTGGTGTTTTTGGGTGGCGAGCTTGAGGGCAGTCATGTTGTCCGGTGTTGGGTCTCTGCGCCAGGTTCTCTCGAGGGCTCGGCAGTTCTTCTTGGAGCTCTTGAGTTCGTCGGTGAACCATGGGGCTTTCTTGCTACCGGGTCTGCTAGTCGGGGTCTTCAGAGGGGCGAGGTCGTCTGCGCAGTCGCTGATCCACTTCGTGAGGTTGGTGGCCACTTGGCTGGGGTTCGTTGCGCTGGTGGGTGGGTTCTTGCTCAGGGCGGTCGCGAGCTGGTCGGCTGTGATCTTGTTTCAGCTTCTGCTTGCAACCTGTTGCTGGTGGTGGTGGATCGTGGTCCTTCTGAAGCTGAAGTGGACGCAGCTGTGGTCCGTCCAGTGGAGTCTGGTGGCGTGGCTGAAGGTGATGTCCTTGCTGGATGAGAAGACGGGGTCGAGTGTGTGTCCGGCGTAGTGGGTGGGGGTGGTGACCAGCTGCTTGAGTCCGAGGTTGGCGAGGTTGTCCAGCAGGGTGGTGGTGTTGCAGTCGTTGTTGTTCTCCAGGTGGAAGTTGAGGTCCCCGAGGAGGATGTAGTCAGCGGAGGGGAGGGCGTGCGGGCTGATGAAGTCGGCGATGTCTTCGCTGAATTGTGTGCGTGGTCCCAGGGGTCTGTAGATGAGGGTGTCTCTGAGGGTGATCTTGGGGTTGATGTGGACCTGGAAGTGCAGGTGCTCGGCGGGTGCGAGGGTGTCGTCGGTGTTGGTCGTGATGCGTATGGTGTTCCTGTGGATGATGGCGATGCCTCCTCCGGTGTGGTTGATGTGGTCCCTTCGGATGATCTTGTAGCCGTCTGGGATGGCGATGGCAATGTCGGGCGTTGAGGAGGCGTTCATCCAGGTTTCCGTGAGGAAGGCGACGTCTGGGGCTGTGGTGTCAAGCAGGTTCCAGAGCTCGACGGCGTGTCTGTGGACGGAGCGGGTGTTGAGCAGGATGCATTTCAGGTGGCTGCTGCTGTTGCTCGTCTTGGTCTTGGTTGGTGCTGGAGTAGTGCAGGTCCGGATGCAGGTGAACTTGCAGGAGTTGCAGCAGAAGGGTCCGTGGGTGCGTCTCGGGGTGGCTTGGTAGCATCCTGGGCTTCGGCCGGCGTTGAGTGCGTTGAGGGTGGCGGCGTCATACGTCCGGCGGGTGGGCTGGGGTCTGCGGGGGCCAGGGGTCCTGGCGCTGGGCGCGGTCCAGGCGCGGACGGGCGTAGACGGGCTTACCTTTGGCGCACCTTCGGTGCTCAATCGGTGCTCCCGCTGCGCGCGTCCGCTGCGCGGTCGCTCTGGGGACGTCATAAGAACAGGCACAGGAGCGTGGGGGTGACCAGGCCGGAAGGTGCAGTGGTCACTCCCTGGTTCTGGTCAGGCTCCCCTTAAGAAGGGAGCCGGTCGGGAGGGTCTGCGGGGAGGCGGGAGCGCGAGCCAATCGGCTGGCGGGGGGGGCGGGGCCACGGGCTGGGGCGGTGGGAAAGCTGGAGCGGGCTTGGCGGCCCTCGGGTGGCTGGGGCTGCGGGAGGCTGGTGTGGGCTCGGCGGCCCTCGGGTGGCTGGGGCTGCGGGAGCAGGCACAGGCACAGGAGCGTGGGGGTGACCAGGCCGGAAGGCGCAGTGATCATATTGTATGGTTTAAGAAACAACAGACCTAAAGTGCATTGTGTCGGATCGTTTTTACTTCAATAATAGTCTCCTAACCATGCTTAATGAATGGCATAAAAATTACATTACCTGTTGTTTCTCATGGTTCACCTGTTTCCCACACTATTAAAAACTGTCTATTTAGCCTCTAATCAAAATTGGTTCATTAGCATTCAAGAATTGACAAGTTGGCCCATCCCTCAGGAGGTCTAGCAGTTTGAACATGGTCAATTTATAGTGCAGTGCACTGTACTGATTAATTAATGGTTGTATAAACTCTGAAACATCACTTGCAAAATGCCTAAAACACTATAGGTACTAAAATGGCCATTATTACGCAATTTCAACCTAATTCTGCAACCAAACACATGCAAAAATAAATCCACCTACATGGCTTCTGAGCCACCCAATTCCATTGATAATTGAGCAGAATCACCTCCATCAACCCCTTGTGAAACTAGTACATCCACCCTTTTAGTTTCAGTTGTATCTACTATGTACAGTCCCTGATACAATACTGGATCAATGATTTACAGAGCCTGTTATTATTTCATTCCTGGCATACATGGTTCCTCAAAGGTCTATATAGAGTTCAGAGTCTGTGTTAAACCCCATGGGTTTTCAGTACCCATCGATAAGATCCACCTTGATTCTGCCCTTCGCAAATTTAGTTCCCTGTTGCCTATTCTTGGCTTCAAAGTAACTTGTTGGATTCCATAATGAACACATTTTTTAATGTCTCCATTATTTTGTTCACCTGCATTCTAGTGCATATAATACATGAGAACTTTCACAGTATATATGTTCCTTGATCTTTTTCATCCTCCAGTTCACTAATTTGACTACTGTCCTATTTTCAACCCATGGTTTGCATTTGCCACATTTGTGAAAGCCTGGTTGATTAAACAGTTGCCAATTACCCGATTGATCTTTATTAGGCAGAAAACTTTGAACTAAGAGGTCACCTAGTGAGTACATCTTCCGATAAGTCATATTCAGGTGATCCTGTACATGGCCTTTCAGATCCTCATCCTGTTCCAAAATTCTCCAGTTATTCCTCATTATTGTTTTTACTACCTCTTCGGACGTACTGAAGTCCATAATATATCCGATTTTGCCTACCTCCATTTTCTTATTTTTTTCTTTTTGGGCAGTAAGAGATCATTCATATTTTTCTCTTTAGTTCTTTTCAATGCGTCCGTCAGAACTGAAATTGGATATCCACAACTTAAAAATCTGTGTTTTTTCTAATGTCTGTTAATCAAAATATTTTTCTTCAAGGCAATTTCTTTTAACCCTCAGATACTAGCAAAATGGATGCTTCATTTCAAAGCTGCCAAAAGTGCACTATTCACAAGGAGAAGATCATTGCCACTTGTGTGTTTTCTGAAAACATTTTGCAGATCCTCCCTTGGGATGCATATAGTTGGATATCCAAGAACCACAATTCTGTTTTGCTTATTGTGTAAGTGAATTTGAATTTTTGAGGATTGTCATTCAGCGACCTCAAGAAATTTTCCAACTTCAATTGTTCACCCTTGCAGAGTAGAAAAAGATCATCAATAAATCGTAGCCACAAGACCACTTTTTTCAGACTTTCTGAGTTTTTTCGGTTCAAATTGTTTTGGTTTCCCAGAAACCCATGGTCAAATTAGCGTATGTTGGAGCAAAAGAAGTCCCCATTGCTGTCCCCTGTCCTTGTTTGTAATATTTTCCATCAAAGATGAAGATGTTATTCATGAGGCAGAACTTCATTATATCAAGCAGCATCTCCGTATGGTTTAACAGGCTTAATGATCTTGATCTTAAATAATGCTTGCTTGCTGCCAAGACATCCTCATGCCTTATAGATGTATACAGGGAGACAACATCCAATGTTGCCATGATGTAGATTCGTTTCCAAAGGATATAACTTATTATACTTATAAAGTCCTTAGGGTCTCTGATATATGATGGAAGGCTTTACAGATATGGGAAGAGGAATATATCCACGAATCTTGAAGCATTCTCCAACAAGGAGTCACAAGAACTGACAATGGGTTGTCCTGATAGATTCTCAGTGTTTTTTATGGATTTTTGGAAGAAAATAGATAGTTGGAAGTATTGGGTGTTCTTTCTTTAAATAAAAGTATTCATTGTCATCCAGTAGTTCCTGATCATGCAAGTCCTTTAGTTTATTATGAAAACCTTTCATCAATTCCTGCGTTAGATCCCCAGGTAATTTTTCATAATGATCACGATTATTTAGTTGCCTATTTACTTCCAATATTTATTTGTGTCTGTCCATAATCACAATATTCCCACGTTTGTCTGAGGGTTTTAATATTATGTTTTTATTCTCCTGTATTTCCTTCAGGGCTGACCAGTCATCCTTTGTCATATTCTCCCTTTATTTGCTAGGATGTCCTTTGGTGGCTTTTATAGCTATTCTCCTCTACCCATCAGCGACCAACTCTTGGATGAGATCCACTTTATCTACTGTTGGTGGCATTTGGGGGCAGAATTTTGAATCATTCTTGCTGCCGCTGCTCACTGAGCCATCAGTGTCAATATTCAATTCTTGGCACAATTCTCTATCACTTAATCCACTTCCTTCGGTTGTTGATACATTTTCGAAGTCCATGGGGGTTTTCAAGTGTGGTAAATCCTTTTTTGTCAATATGGACAAAATTTGTAAGGTTTCTCCTACAGGTATTTGATATTTTATTTTTTTAAAATATTTTTTTATTGAAGTTCTTGTATCAAGATTACAATCAGCAATAACATAAATTGGCTACCACAAAATAAGGATTCAAAATAGGGAAAATTATTTACGGACTGCAAAAGTCCACCATTATTAAAATAGGAACACCAAATTCTGTTAAACTTCCGAATCCCTCCAATTCGCTGTGCGTATCGCGTTTCACTCTTTCAAACAATCCTAATTTTCAGAAACCAGGCATTAAACGAAGGAGCTTGAATTGACTTCCAGTTCTGGAGCACCAGAGATCTTGCTACTGCCATTGCAATAAATAAGATTTTGGCCATCTGTTCTGTCAGACCGAGATCAGAATCATATCCGTACAATACTAATTTAATATTATAAGTGATCTGGATCCCACAATACTTTTGTAAATATTCGAAAATCTCATTCCAAAAAGGAATAATTTTAACACAGTCAGCTATAATGTGAGACCAGTTAGTGGGAGTATATTGCTGACATCTAAAACAGGTGGCACTAGTATTAACATACATTTTAGCAATGGCGGCTGGAGTGCGATACAGGAGCCACTTACTGAAGAATAACATTCTTCTCCAATTAGATCCTCGAAGAACACTAAAATTCAGCTTATTTATGGTTTTCCAAGTGTTGATAGTAAGTACGTGATTCTCCTGTTCTTGTCATTTTTTAATAGCTTTCTGGCTCAGATCTACCTCAATATGTTTAGCTAAACAACGCTTCCATGCCCCTGGCTTCCTCATCCGAGAGGTCATAAACAAGTCATCCTATAACTGATTAGAAGAACCAATAATTCTTGGCTCCACTTGTTCCAGCATTTTAAAAATCGAAACATAGGAGCCTAGTAACATAAAATTCCCTGAAATTATAAGCTGCATCTCGCCCGGTGACAGCCATGCCCCCTCTCTTAAAAAATCTGCAAGAGAATAGAACCCAACACGTGCCCATTGTAGTACAATATCAACTCCAATTGTCAAACCAATAAACATGAGAGCATTTCTTAAGGGAGTTCTAATATTAAACTGCGGGAGAGAGTATCTTTTAAGAAAAACGTCACGACGCTTGAAAAACCAAAGCATCGTCTTGTATCGACTAAGTTTCGGTGACTTAGGAATGTGTAACGGAAATGGAATCTAGGCCTCGTAACAAATTCTATCAAGAAAAAAATTAATAAGGACATTTGGTCTGTGCATTCCAGATTTAAACCGCTCTAAATATTGGGCGAAATATGCGCTATAATAGTCTCTAACATTAGGTACGGCTAAACCTCCTAATTCGGTTTCAGCATAAAGAGTCCCTACTGCTATCCTGGGACTTTTTTTTGCCCATATAAACGCAGAAAATAATGATTCTACTTTTGAAAAAAAACCACTGGGCAAAAAGCAACGAATGGCAGAGAATAAAAAATTAAAAAGCGGAAGTATAGACATTTTTATAAGTGCCACCCGCCCCAAGATGGAAAATGGTAACGAGTCCCATATGATAAACAAGGATTGGACCTTACGTAGTAGAGGATCAAAATTCAGATTAGCTAATTCGGAAACCAAAGTGGAAAACTTAACCCCCAAATACCTCTTCGGTCTTAAATTGATACAGCCAACTAAGTCAGCGTGTAAATCCACCTCCCCCCCACCACAAACTAATATTTCCGTTTTTTTTATTTATTCAATAGCCGCCCAACTCTTCAAATTCTTCAAAAAGCTGAAGAGCAGCAGTTTGAGATTGAATATCCGTCTTAATCAATAACATGATATCATCGGCATATAATTTCATTTTTGCCATGGAAGGGATCGGAGGAGGAATATTCGCAGATTCACGATTCAATGAAGAAAGCAAAAAGAATAGGGGACAAGGGGCAACCCTGCCTAGTACCTCGTTGAACCGATATTGTGCCGACCATAGCTGAACTAATAATTATATTGGCTTTGGCACCCGTGTACAAATTCTGAATTAAACTAATAATTTGTGGAGGAATTCCAAAGTGCTTTAAAATAGCAAAAAAAGTTGTCCATACCACCAAATCAAAAGCTTTTTCCGCGTCTAATAATAAAATTAAAGCAGAGATTTTGTTTGTCTGAAAATAATCTAAAGCCTCAGTAAGAAAATGTGTATTTGTAACTAATTGCCAACCTGCCACAAAGCCGTTCTGATCCAGATGAATAAGGTCCTTTGCAATATAATTAAAGCGTATTGATAATAATTTAGTGAGGATCTTATAATCAGTGTTGAGTAATGTGATAGGCCAATATGAGTTGGGATCTGTAGGATCTTTTCCTTTTTTCGGGAAGCTAACCACTGTCCCCTCCCCAAAAGAATCTGGAACTTGCCCACCCACTAACATATAATTAACTAATTGTAATAATAAATCGGAAAAGGCACTAAAAAAAACCTTAAAGAATTCGGCGGGGAGTCCATCCGGACCACATGCCTTACCAATTGGTAAGTTCTTAACCACTAATTCTAATTCTGACTGAGAAAATAAGCGCATCATTACTCCACTGTCTGCCTGAGATAGAGAGGGCATATCATATCTAGCTAAAAAATTGGAGAGCCTAAAAAAATCTATCTCCTGATGTTGACTGTATATCTGTTTATAGTGAGAGAACATTATAGTGCCAATAACATCAGACTGTGATGTTTCTATCCGGGTGGCAGGACACTTTAAAATACGAATCAGATTTGCGGCGGCTTGCTCCTTAGCCTGCCATGCAAGGAGTTTACCAGAAAAATTACTCTCCTCATAAATCCTCTGAGATTGTGTAAGAAATTGCTGTTCACCCTGTATAGAAAAAAGCGTACTGAGTTCACGTTTGACCTTGTTTAATTTATTTTGCGCAATACTGGAGGAGTTGGATTGTCGAAGCAGAGTAAGCGTACAAATTTTTTCATAGAGTAAAGTCCTAGTTTGTTTAATAACGCGCCACTCTTCTGCGTCTTTACCGATGATGATACCACGAATACAAGCTTTTAATGAGTCCCAAATGATGTGCAGTGGAGCCGTATCCGAGTTACGAGCAATAAATTCGGCAATCTCCAATTTTAAAAAGAGACCCAGTTGCTATCTTGTAGATACTTTTTATTAAATATCCATCTCTTAGGGGGCCTAATTTCTTCCCCTACTTTAAATTCAATTACCAACATTGCGTGGTCTGAGAAGCCATTATGTAAGAATTTTTGATGAGAAAATTTTAATAAGTGAGAGGCCAAAAAAAAATCGATGCGAGAGGAAGATCTATGTCTTCCTGAACAATCAGTAAATTCTTGTTTTTGTGGGAATTCTAATCGCCATGGATCGCAAAGATCCAGTAAAACTATATTCTTCATAATTGACCTTATTGACTTTGGTTTAGATTGTTTCTTCGAGGCACCAGTGGAATCTAGTTTTATATCCATAAGAATATTAAAATCCCCACCTATAACTATATCCCCCCTGACCGTTAGTAGTGATTGAAATAACTCCTCATAGTTGGGGGCACGATCTTCCACTGGGGCATAAAAACTAACAAAAGTAATTGGCCTATTCCTGTCTTTTATAACACAAGTGGCCCAACACCACCGCCCTGCACACCCATCTTCAAACTGGATAATTTCTACATCTAAGTTACGATTGATGAAAAGTGCGACCCCCCTTTGAGATTCTTTAGCACTAGAAAACCCACGATATAAGGACCAAGTTTTAAACATAGGAAAAGAATTAATTTTATCCACGGAAATATGAGTTTCTTGCAGCATCACAACTGCTGGACACTCTGTTTTAATCCATAACTCGATGGCGCGCATTTTTTTTCTATTATTCAGCCCATTAACATTAAAAGAGATCACTCTAATCCCCCCAATAGGCATATATCTGAATCATTAAAAAATAACTTCTTGCCAGCATATTTACCATCACAGACAACAAGAACTTCCATTTTCCATTTTCGCCCACCACCCACCCCAACCCCCCACCCAAGTGCTCCCCGCCTACACTTAGCCTACACCTAGCCCGGTGACCCTGTACTACACCTTCACCTTCCTCCCACGCTGGCCACATGGCACTAACCCCTCTCTTGAAGGCGCCTTGGTGTTGCGCCCCTGTTCCCATGACCCCCCCAGTTCCTCGCCTGATATTTTCTTGAGGCGAATTCTCCCTCGTAATTTTTTATTCATTAGTCCCTTTGATTTTTCTTTTTCTCTCCTCCTCTGCCACGTTTTCCATTTTCTGTTCTTTTTGATTTGTTTGATTGGTCACTCCTCTACCTCCCCCCTTGTTGTTATTTGGAGGAGGTGCAGTTCCCTGGAAAAATCCAGCTTTGGTAAATTTGCAGACGCTCCCTCATCTCCAGAGCTCACTTCCAAGTTCTCTACACTGGATGGCAGTTCTATTCTTCCTCTCATTTGATCCTTTCTTTGTCTGCTGTATAAAGCGGCGTATCATCTGGCAAATGTATAGAACCTTCCCATTGCATAATCTGATTTGCCTCTATTGAATTTTTCAACTTCTACATTTGAACTTCCTTCTCATGTTTGTCCATTTTTCTTTCTAGTTCCTCATGCGATTTTTTGCCTTCTTCTGTGTCCATATATTTTTTCAGATCTTTTCGCAAACCCTTCACTTTCTCAGACATAATTGACAATTCCCTTTTTGCATGAATGATGAGAATCTTCATGAGTTTCATTGAGCACTCTGTCATATTTGATTGCTGCTTTGTAAGTAGGTCTGGTCCATATCTTTTAAAGTGGGTAATACTAAAATTCGCAAACCTCTGGGGATTCATTGACATACATATATGTACATATATATATATATCCAAAACAAAAGGTAGCCCCAAAGGAAGAAGCCTCGAGGTAAGTAAAATGATCCATACTTTATTGAAGGCAGCTGCATACAGGGAACAGGCAGGTAACTGTCATCAGAATCACGTCAGCCAGACCAGTTTCGGGAATCCTTTCCCTTCTTCAATGGCGTTCTGTTGATAGTAGGCAGATTTCTCTCGTGCACTTTTATTATTGAAGAGCCCGCCCCAGTGGGCGTGGCCGTATTCACAGCCTTCTGGTTCTCGTAGTGTCACGATAATCTTCTCAAGTGAGTCTGTCTATCTCAATCAGCAGAGAAATAAAACGACATAACACCCCTGTGGGTTGATGTTCAGTCCTGCTAGAAACACCTAATGTCTTATTCAGTTGCCTTTGGAGATTACCTCCCGTATGCACATGGCACCATTGTGGCGTCATCACGGGTCCGCGCTCTACTACGGCGGGCTTCCTCCGTGGCTGGGCTCAGCCGCTAATATCCAAAACACAAGGTAGCCCCAAAGGAAGAAGCCTTGAGGTAAGTAAAATGCTCCATACTTTATTGAAGGCAGCTGCATACAGGGAACAGGCAGGTAACTGTCATCAGAATCACGTCAGCCAGACTGGTTTCGGGAATCCTTTCCCTTCTTCAATGGCGCTCTGTTGATAGTAGGCAGATTTCTCTTGTGCACTTTTATTATTGAAGAGCCCGCCCCAGTGGGCGTGGCCGTATTCACAGCCTTCTGGTTCTCGTAGTGTTACGATAATCTTCTCAAGTGAGTCTGTCTAACTCAATCAGCAGAGAAATAAAATGACATAACACCCCTGTGGGTTGATGTTCAGTCCTGCTAGAAACACCTAATGTCTTATTCAGTTGCCTTTGGAGATTACCTCCCGTATGCACATGGCACCATTGTGGCGTCATCACGGGTCCGTGCTCTACTACGGCGGGCTTTGAATATGGCCACGCCCACTGGGGCGGGCTCTTCAATAATAAAAGTGCACGAGAGAAATCTGCCTACTATCAACAGAATGCCATTGAAGAAGGGAAAGGGTTCCCGAAACCGGTCTGGCTGACGTGATTCTGATGACAGTTACCTGCCTGTATGCAGCTGCCTTCAATAAAGTATGGAGCATTTTACTTACCTCGAGGCTTCTTCCTTTGGGGCTAACTTGTGTTTTGGATATATATATATATATATATATATATATATATATATATATATATATATATATATATATATATATATATATATATATATATATATATATATTAGATTTCTATACCTATCGTTGTGCAATACCATTTTTTATGAAATGTCTGATAAATGTAAAATTGCCTGTGAGAAACCACGCTTTTATATATTGATAAATCACAGTCCTATGTCTATACTCATTTGAAAACTTTATTGACAATTTTGTAAGCGGTTCTCTGATTGGGCACCTTATATATAGCCACTGATTGGTCCTGCGCGTCATGTGATCAAGACTGCCGTGGGGCAGTCGAAACGCGTCAGGCTGAGCACTTGCGAATTATTTTGCACTATGCATTTTAATCTGCACACCAAATAAAGAAAATTCAATTTCCGCGCTGTGGTCCGTACCTGCTTTTTGGGTTCTATCTGGAACCGTTTCAGGATACTTGGTTATCGTGTAATTCGGACGAAGTACGGCTGTCTTCGTCATTTCGGACCCTCTCTCCATTTCGTGGCTGGCGGGATTGCAGTCGGCATCACGGAAGTGAATTTGGTATATAACCCGGAACGGGTATTTGCAGACCAGCCCCCTGCACTTTTCAAGCAAACCGGATCTGAACTTGGCTGCCGTGAGGATGTGTACGTAAGGACCCGAGGCGTCGGAGGACACTTAAGGTACCGGACTGTCTAATCCCTACGGTAAGCTGCTCAGAGGTTGACCAGGAAGCATTGCAGGTGGAGGAGATAGTGGAAACAACTGTGTTCACGTAACGAAAAGCAACGTTTTGAACAATTGGTTTTTGCATGCAGATTAGCGAGCTATGTTATCGTCAGCGGATGCGCTGAAGGACCGAGAAACAGCAGCAGACGCTCTGTTTTCAAATGTTTCAAGATTAGAAAATACAAGTACCGTTCAAGACACCAATTTAAGTCATGGCAACGATGTCAAATCTATGTTAAAGAAGCTAGAAAAACTCCATCGTACCGAAATGGCTAAGTGGTGGGAGAGAAAATCACTGGAAAAGTATAAAGAGGTTGGGAGAGTCCCGCGAGGATTAAGAATAATGATTGCACCCTCATTTGAAAATCCCAATCCAATGATGTTGAAGGAGTGGGCAACTAATAACCTTGATGCCTCTATGAATATGGTATTAATTTTGATAAAATACGCGGAAATTGACAGAGAAATAATACTAAAAGAAATAGAGGAAGTCAACGCTTTATTGGAAAAAAATGAGAACAAAGAACAAATAAAGAAAGGTCGTGAAGAAATACAATCTAGATTGAATAAACATGAGGAATCTATAAAAGAAAGAAAAATCTATACATTTGCAAGGGACAAGAAAGATTACGAGACTGGACACGTGTTCACTTTCTCGAAAAAATTCGATAATATAAAACGCCGAGCTTTAACAAATGTTGAAAGTGACATTATTGGAGCATCGATTTCTCCCGTGCAAATGGATGACAACCTTTCCTCAGTAGAATCAAGTAGTGTGGAGAGCAGCATTGGATCAGACGATAATATGGGACGTAAAACAACTCAAATAGCCACTAATTTTGCACCAGGGGAAGAGCTATCTTTTTTAGTGGAAGACCGCCGACAAACCCTGAGACCACGGAACCTAACAATGGGTCAAGAAGCAGAAAGAACAATGGAGGAAACAGAGGCGGAAAATCAAATTACAGAGGAAGAGGCAAGAAAAATTACAGCAACCGGAAATAAATAAGGTAAATGACGATGTTGTTGATAATACTGTGATCAACTTATCAGAAATAACCCTATCAATTGCTGAACAACAACTGTTAGCTTTAGGTTTGTCATTGTGTCCACCTACTCGTTTTAAATATACTCAAACGAGAGTGGATGTATTCAAATTCATCCGCAAATTAAAGCTAAAAAAACATTTTCAACTCAAAAATGCAGCGAATATTGCAGTACAGATTAGACCACCACATGGATCATATCCAAATCTGCAAGCCTCTGATGTAGGCACGATATTAGCAGTGCATTCTTTGGCTAATGAGACTAACCTCACAGGGAATTCAACACAGGAAGACCTCTGTGAAACAGGCATTTTGTGTAATACTCCAGCTAACAGTCCATTCAAACCTCCCTCAACATTTATCCCAATGATGCCACGGGATGCGATCGATGTATTCAGTGATTGCATGATTGAAGATCTCAAGAAATTGAATAGCAATGCTCTCAAACAAAAAAGACGCTACAAGTATTCTGAGTTACAATATACTAAACTCATTCACAAACTTCAGAAACACACAGACGTTATTATCAATAAAGCAGACAAGGGCGGTAATATCGTTATATAGCCCAGCTCTCTCTATCTGGAAGAAGCTTGGCATCACCTCAATGATGCCAGTTGTTACAGGAAAGCTAACTTCCAGGAATTGCGCCAAATCAAAGACAATGTATTTGCCGAGTTATTGCAGTGGAAACGAGTGGGATTATTGACTAAAAATGAATACAACTTTTTAAAGAATGACCATCCTATGACTTCCATTCTATACTTTATCCCTAAAGTACATAAAAACATAACACCAGTTCCAGGCAGACCTATTATATCTGCACGAAAGAGTCTACTAGAAGCTATGTCAAAATACGTAGACTACTTCTTACATGAATTTGTGGAAAATCTGCCTTCTTATATAAAGGACACTGGACACTTTTTAACCAAATTGAAAAATGTTAAATGGGAGGATGACTGCTACTTTATAGTGATGGACATTTGTTCATTGTATACCAGCATTAACCACTGTGATGGTACAAGTGCAGTCCAATTTTATTTGGACAAAAGAAGTATACATATGTACGAACACAACAAAATGATTGTAAAAATGATTACCACTTGTTTGACAAATAACTACTTCTTATTTAATAAGGAAGTTTTCCAGCAGCTTTGCGGCGTGGCGATGGGAGCATGCTTCTCCCCCAGCTACGCATGTTTACACGTGGGCTGGTGGGAGGAGCATGTTCTAAAGGTTGTCCACAGGGTTTTGTTTGAACAACATGTCCTCCACTGGTGGAGATTTATAGATGATGTTTGTTTAATTTGGAAAGGTACCATCGAATCAGCCAAAAACTTTGTGGAAGAAATCAACAAAAATACATTGAATCTTAAATTTACTTCAGACATTAGCAATACTAAAGTGCAATTCCTGGACGTTGAAATTTTCATTAGGGAGGGCACAATACATACCAAATTGCACAGAAAAGTAACAGCTGGGAACTCAGTATTACATGCTAGAAGTTCCCATCCTCGCCACCTTATTCGCAGTATCCCCTTTGGGGAATTTTTAAGAATGAAACGAATCTGTAGTCATGAAGACGATCTCATAACTTGCCAAAAAGAAACGTTTGAAAGATTCCTAAATAGGGGTTATGTGGCTTCTGATCTGAATGCAGCTCGAGAAAAAGCGAACAACACAATTCCAGTTGCCCAGCAACACATTGATCATGAGGCCCAAGATTCATTAAGGCAGAGTACTAATGATACCGATTCCACTATTGTGGAATCTATAAGTAACATCAGGTTAATAACAAACTATAGTACACAAGAGAGACAGATTCATAGAATTTTATATAAAAATTGGCCCATAATTCGGACAGACATCACTATGTCACAAATTCTGACGGAACTCCCTCTGCTGACATTTAGAAGGTAAAAAATAGTCCTGAGGTATTGATTTCAACACATGGTTAACAGCTAGACATGGTTTTTTTAAGTGCAGCTCTTGTCGCGCGTGCAAATTTGGGAAAAATGTTTCTGAATATGTCACAGCTTTTAGTTCTAATCCAGTTAAAATAAAAGGACATTTCACTTGCAGAACAGAGCATGCAATCTATATTTTAGAATGCACCTGCTAGTTATTATATGTCGGCAGCACTAAGTTGCAAGTCTTTAACAGGATATTACAACACCTTAGAGCAGTGGTCAATTCCGATCCCACTTATCCTGTAGCGAGACATTTAAAATTGGTGCACAACAACAACCTCAATGACCTCAGTTATTATGTCATCAGTGCAATACCCAAAAACATCAGAGGGGGTAATAGGGAAAAAAGGCTAAGACAAGTGGAGTCTGAATTTATCATGTTATTAGACACCAAAATGCCAAATGGGCTGAATAACAATGAAGATTTGCACAACTTTTTATAATGAATTAATTCAACTATATATTCATGGGGTTGTTGATGGTGGGTGAAGTCCTGGTTTGCTTTTAGACTGGCGCTTTTATCCCTACGTTTGCCAGGTTTTTATCTAGGTCTCTAGATTTTATCTGGTTTTATGGGGGATTGGGTGTTGTTTTTGGGCTCCTGGATTTGGCTCATTTTAGACATCATTTTATTAAAATTTGTGCAACTGTGTCATTTTGGGGCTGTTATTTATTGGTTTTACTTAGACCTATATGTTATTACTTGTCAGAATAGTAATACAAACTTTTTAAGGTCTAGATTTTATTGTAATCCATTAAAATTGATTTCCTTGTCTCATCAGATGCTTCTTGTGAGAAAGAATCTTGAAGAAGATGACATGTATAACTGCATAAACATCATATTCTCAACTCATTGAAACATGGGAGAACTTGTGTAACGTCTATCATAAGCTGCTATGTATTTTATACTCATTATTTTGTGTATATATAAGTTTACGATGAAGATGCACTTTAACATTAGCACTTTATTTGCACTATTTTGCACTTTTTTGAGAGATACCGCAGAACATGATAAATATTTCAATGGACTTGTGTAATTAACAATATCTTATAATTATAACTATGTAACAGCAATTTTGCAAAGCTACAATATTTCGATATAGATGCACTATGCTGGAATATAGGGGCAATGACACTAGATAGGTGTTTTTTTATTTATGTGATGTCTTGAAGTTGTGAATTATTATTAACGAACACTATGTTCTAATTTAATATTTTGATTTTCACAACCCATTACATATAATAATATATGGTATGACAAATGCTTAATGACATGTTCCAAATATGGGAAAAAAGCGTAAAGGAACACTATGTTCTTATTTTGCATTATTTAGATTTAGATAGTGAGAAACCACGCTTTTATATATTGTTAAATCACAGTCCTATGTCTATACTCATTTGAAAACTTTATTGACAATTTTGTAAGCGGTTCTCTGATTGGGCACCTTATGTATAGCCACTGATTGGTCCTGCGCGTCATGTGATCAAGACTGCCGTGGGGCAGTCGAAACGCGTCAGGCTGAGCACTTGCGAATTATTTTGCACTATGCATTTTAATCTGCACACCAAATAAAGAAAATTCAATTTCCACGCTGTGGTCCGTACCTGCTTTTTGGGTTCTATCTGGAACCGTTTCAGGATACTTGTTTATCATATATATATATATATATATATAAATTCACTGAAAAAACCATAGGTTTCAGGGGTGTTATAGTTAGCTGGACTTTTCACTTGTACAAAACCATTGAAATTCCCCCGTTATAGTTAGTTCAGCTAACTATAACTCGCGCGCCCGCAATGCACTGCTGATGACGTCACATATTACATCACTCATGACATGGTCAGTGACATCACTCATGACATCACTGATGACATCTCAAATGACATCACTGATGACATCACTGATGACATCATCCAGTGAATGTGTGTTTTTCTGAAAATTAAATATGTTTTATATATGTATATCTCAAGGTCGATGGAAGAATAAATGGGTATATAAGTGTCTAAATGGATGATTTGTTTTTGAAAAATTGATTGTGTAACTGACTGATTAAGTGTATCATAGTGAATACATGGCTTAGTGAGTAATGTTTAAATATGTAAATATCTGTATCAGTCTCTCACTTTGTGTATAAGTGGCTGCATGGGTTGGTGAGTAGCTACATGGGTGTCTATATAGGTTATTAGTTGGTTTTTTGAGTATCAGTCTGAGTGTCTGCATGGTTCGGTGGGGGGTATTACGTAGTGCATAGGTGCATGAATGAGTGACTCACTGTTTGTATGTGTTGAACACAGCATGTGTGCAGGACTGTATGGGTGGATGAGTGTGTGTATGGGTGTGTTAGTGAGTGAATGACTGTCTCAATAGTGTCTTTATGAGTAACTACATATGTTTTAAACTAGTATATGTGACTATTGGTGTATATATGTGAGTATATGTGAGAGTGAGAGATTGAAAGAGTTCCTGTATGAATAAGTATGTGTTTCTATAAGTGATTGTTTAAAAGACTAAGCATGTGTAAGTTTCCGTAGAAGTAAGTATGGTGGTGTGTGTATAACTGTATATGCAAGTAAATGTATGTTTGATTCTTTATTAGCATGAGTGACTATGTGTGTGAGTAACTCTATGGATGAGTGGCATTGTGTAACAGGATGTATAGGTGTATGAGTACATATGATGAGTGAGTACATGTATGAGTGACTGTATAGGACTGTTGGTGAATGAGTGGATGTGTATGTGGATCTTACAATTACTGAAGAGGTTGTTGTAACTGGTATTGGTATGTCCATTGTTTTGAAAATTTTAGTCTCTATTTTTGAATGTGTGTATCAAAGGTTATATTAGGGTGAGAGGAGGTCTGCCACTCTATCACAAGGATGATGTCATCAGTGATGTCATCAGTGATGTCATTTGAGATGTCATCAGTGATGTCATGAGTGATGTCACTGACCATGTCATGAGTGATGTAATATGTGACGTCATCAGCAGTGCATTGCGGGCGCGCGAGTTATAGTTAGCTGAACTAACTATAACGGGGGAATTTCAATGGTTTTGTACAAGTGAAAAGTCCAGCTAACTATAACACCCCTGAAACCTATGGTTTTTTCAGTGAATTTCTGAGGTTTTTTAAATGCTAATTCCTAACTATAACGTGCCTGAAACCTATGGTTTTTTCTGTGAATTTCAAAGGTTTTTTAAATGCTAATTTCTAACTATGCCTACAGAGATAGGACATGTGAAGAAAGAAGAAAAAATGCACAGAAAGAAACAAAAGAAGTGCAGAAAGAAGCAACAGAAGTCCTCAAATACGAAGATAAGTGCAGGAAGAGGGATAACGTGCAGAAAGAACAAAAAGAAGAGCAGAAAGAAGCCTTGTTGCAAAATCATCCTGTACCCTCAACTTTTTCAGACGGATACTGGTGGTAACTGAGTCTGACTAACCAGTCCTAGAGCCAGTGCTATGTTAAAAGACACTTAGAATACAGTGAAAACACCTACATACACTAGGGAACATTATGCGTTGGGGTCCCCCTGTGATTAGCATGACCTCCTCTGTAAGCCCCTAGTGTATAATAGGGCATGGGGATTAAAACTACCTCTTAAAACAGGCCACAGGGCGTTTTTGCACACGTTAACTCAGGCCCCGTCCCCTCCCTTCACCACTGTATAAACACGCCCTGTGTCCATTTTTAGTTGGGAGATTAAGTTCATTTGAATCCTGAGGGTCCCTAGGGTCCAACTAGCCCACTAGGTACCTCCAGTAAGTGCCACAGAGCTGCGTTGCAGAGAGGTGTAAAAAGTGGCACGGCCTGGACCACCTCTCTGCAATGCAGCTCAGTGGCGCTTACTGGAAGCACTTGGTGGGCTAGTTAGCCCCCAGGGGCCCTCAGTATTGAAGGGAAATTATATCCCCAATTTAAAACGTGCCATAGTGCGTGTTTGCACACGTCACCTCAGGCCCCGTCCCCTCCCTTCACCACTGTGTAAACGCGCCCTGTGGCTGTTCTAAGTTGAGAGATTAAGTCCCCCTGAATCCTAAGGGTCCCTAGGGTCAAACTAGACCACTATGTACCTCCAGTAAGCGCCACAGAGCTGCGTTGCAGAGAGGTGTAAAAAGGGGCTTGGCCTCAGAACACCTGGCTGCAGCGCAGCTCCCTGGCGCATACTGGAGATGCCTGTTGGGGGCGCGTTTGCAGAGTGCTGCACGGAGGGGGCATGGCCTCCGGCACGATGCCAGTCTTTTATTTATTTTAGTTTTTTAAGAAGGGGGGCTGTTTGGTTCCCCTTCTTATTCTAATTTATTGGCCCTGATGACCCCATCCCCCAGGGCCAGTCTCCTAATTATATTTTTTTGACCCCAATCCCCAGGGCCGGCCACTGTTTTTTATTATTTTTAAAAAATATATATTTATAGACACACCTAGGACATGCTGGACAAACCGTACGTACCTATCACCATGACGATTTGCGTGATATTCATTAAAAGGCGACTATGCATGCAATGAATCCACGTGGAATGTATTTACACCACTAGTGAAGCTCTGACATGTCTGATGCCCTACCGTGCCTAATCCTGGTAGACACCCTTGTCGTTTATTTATACAAACATGGGTAGCTATTGACGGGCACATTTAATACACATGCACACCAAGCCATTCAAAGGGGATTCGACAAAAATTCGACCAAAACTATGCAAGAAACCCCCCTCACGGTTAATAAAACACACATCCACTGCCGGATGTGTAATACTTTTTATTTTACTCTCTGGAAAGGGGACGAACATCACTTGAGAGTCACAGCGTGCTCCTGACAGAGCCCAATGCTGTGTTACACCCACCATTGCCTGCCGAGTGCCACACACCTCTGTGTTGTATTCCACTAGCTAGTGCATATGCTATGACACTCTCTAGCCCATGTGCACTGTAACACCACCCCGTGAATATGTCATGCCACACTTGTCTTCGCACGGGTTATATTGCCCCATCTAACGTGCCTTTCTCGATGCCTATGTTATAACGCACAGTGCTATGCCATACATATTACAATCTGGGATCCATATCTTTGTCACAGTGCATATGCAACGTTACACTCCCCAGCACATATTTTATATTACAACTTTAGAGACTAGTTAGGTTACACAACACTGCCCTGTGCATATTACACTCCAAGGCGCATATCGCATAGCACGCGCTAGTGCCTGTGCTATCTCGCGCTCTCCAATGAATCTGTCATTGCGCACAATGTATTGCATATTATATTTCACGCCCGGTTCATCTTATATCACACTTTTTGGTGCATAGTTTATACCATACACTATATCTAGTTTTCATTTTTAATCGTGCTCTCGGGACTATGTTCTATATAACACTGTGTTCACCTACCCTTTTCACGGGCATTACATTTTGCGATAGGGGGTGGAGGGTCAGGGGGTGTTTCTGCCAAGTGAGCCCGGAGTCACAGTCACAAACGTCCTCTTCTTCCTGAATAAAAGTGAGATTATGCTGCATACTTGTTCATATTTTAAGTAGTTCGCACAGACACAATGTTTTAAAAACAATAAAGTTCCTAATACCCGCCTTCTCTGAACAGTTAGCTTGCTGCCCCATCCCCTTCCTCCCTATCCTCTGTTGTGTGAATCCATGGACTAGCCTCCTCCCTCCTGCCATGCATGGTCTGATGTGCTGCCACTGCCCTCAATTTAGTATAATGTACCAGTCCACTCCTCCTGCCCTCCATTGCCCAATTCTATGCCCCATCATTGACCTCCTGCTTAAACTCTGTGCTTAGCTTGCTGCCCCTATTCTCCTTCCCCCTGCCCTCCGATGTCTTTGTGCATGCCCCTGCTCCATCCTTTTTGCCCACCATGTCCCATGGACCTGCCACTCCTATCTACTCTGAGTGTTCTGTTGAGCTGCCACTCCCCTCCCACCTGCCTAGCATTGTCAGATGACTGTAACCTGTCCCTGCCACCTCCACCCTGCCTGTCCACATGCCATGCCCCTATCCTCTTCCTCCTGTCCTACATGGTCCATTGTACTGCCACACCCTTCTGCCCTCCCTGGTCTGTTGTGCTGCAACTGCTCCTCCTGCCTGCCCGTGTGGTCTGTTGTGAGGTCCCTTCCCCTGAACTTTCTTGTCTGTGCACAGGTCCTGACCCTTCCTTCTATCCTCCATCGTCCTTTGTGCATGCCCCTCCACCCTCCTTCTTGCCCATCATAGCCATTGTGCTGCCACTAACCCTCCCACTTGCCATGCATGGTCTTCTGTGCTGCCATGGCCCCTCCCACCTTCCCTGTGTGGTCAGTTAGCTGCCCCTGACCCCTCCCACCTTCCCTCCATGGTCTGTGTGTATGCCATCACAGTCTCACTGTTGCTCTTCATGGTGTGTCTTGCTTCTAGTGCCCATCCTGCCTGACCTCCATGGCTATCTTGCTGCTCCTGCCCTGCCCCCTTGCCCCCAGCCCTACTCCCTCCCTCCTGGCTTGTCTGTTCCATTGTAATGCCCCTGATCCGTCCCTCCTGCCCTTTATGGTCTGTTATACTGCAGCTTTCTCTCCTGTCTGTCCATTATGGTCAGCTAGCTACCATTGCCTCTTGCCCCTCTGTTCTCTGTTGTCCATGTGCATGGTCCTGTCCCCTCCCTCTTGCTTTCTATGGATTGTTGTGCTGCACTCCCGTCCTGCATGCCCTGTGTGGTGTATTGTGCTGCTGCAAACCCTGATGCCTGCCCTGCAGGGTCAGTTTGGTGCACCTCTCCATGTCCCTCCTGTCCTCTGTTATCCAAGTCCATGTCCCTATCCCATTTCCTTCCATGATCCAATGTACCATACTTGCGAACATTTTGAACTTGGTAAGAGGGAGATTTTGAAAAAAAACTGGGGTATTGATTTTCCCCTTTGAGTTACATTGAAAAAGAGGATATTGTAGACAGGAGACAGATCAAATAAAGCCCATTTGAGCTTAAAAACATTGGACGTTTCCTGGCTGAATCGGGTCTGTTGGCATGTATGGTTGTACTACCATTGCCTCTTCCTTCTGCCCACAATGGTCTATTACATTGCCACAGCCTTGAAGGAGGGTAGATTTTGTATCACAGGGGGCCCCTGGCCCGTTCTGTCCACACCTGAAGTATGAGACCCTTGTCCTTGCCCTGCCAGCTGCATTTGTAGGCCGTATTAAATTGACCAGCGGGTCCTATGTTGCTATATAATTATCCTGAGACATCCTTACCACTCAGCCAGCATAAAACCCCTGTGTAGGCCCTTCTGTTCAATATGTAGGCCTCTTTGTTAAATTGACCATAGCTCTGCAATTTTAGTGTATAGCAGTCTGAAGGCAGGTCTGCGAGGCCTTCTGATCCAAACTAGTAGCCCCCACCCTACCCGAGTGCTCCGTGCTCGGTATCAAAGTTCAACATCCCCCTGAAGCTGTCGACATACAGTAGGCTGCATCCTGGACTGGTACTTGCTTCCTGGGCAGGTTTCCCGCTTTTAAGGAAGTGGCAACCGCAGAGCGTCAAGTTAGGAGAACTGAGGAGATTTTATACATGAATATATTGAATTCCCGTACAATACCCATTATTTTCTGCTTGCTCTATGGAACTTACGATAAGCGATTGGCCTGAGAGACTGACCTTTTCACCCAGTCCATTGTCAGCATTAAGTGGGTAAATGACGAAATGTCTGGTAAAATCTGCAGACGAAGCTTTTGGGTAGCATACGTAGGTAGATGTAGCGTGCAAAGGAGCCCACAAAATGATATAAAAAGGGAGCACCCACAGATATCGACGGACTACCTCGCCGTCTGTATGTAGGTTAACAGGCAGTGCAGGTTTTCCCCAAGAGCTGGGAGCTCTTGTCTTCCTTTGCTTAAAATGTCTTGCTCTGCTTTGCTTGAAGTATCTTATTCTATTTTACCTATATGAAATGTCATGTTATGTTTAACCATTGTTCTCTTTACTTTTGCATTTAAAAGATTTTGTATTGTAATTGCAGGAATGCTTGCTCTAAGAGTAAACGTGAGTGTTCCTAGGTAACATTTTCCTTGGTGTAACTTGTTTCTCATGATGCATTTATAGATGTGTTTTCTCTCTCTCTCTGTCAGTACATTAATTGAGATACAGAGAATATTATGACAGCTGTATGATTATCTGGATTCTGTATTTTGTACTTTATGTCTCTATTCTGCGGTTTCTTTGAAGTTGCATCTTCTCATTAAACTGCCATTGTATTCTGCCTCCAATTCCATGTCTCATATGTCTGTTTTCTTCATTTTTGGAGCGAGCGTTCCTAGGCACCCCGGCTCAAATTAAGGTGCCCCTTTAGTCCCTGACTCACTCTCCTGCTCAGTTCTGTGGTGGCTCCCGGGGATCTGGGGACCGCCCCTAGCTTCCTTGACCCGTAATAGATCTTCCCTCCAACAGCCTCTCTTGCAAGTCCTGTATTGTTGGTTTGTTGCCCCTGCCCCCCTTTCCACTGCCCTCCATAGTCTGTTGTGCTTCCACGGCCCTTCCTGCCTGCTCAGTGTGGTTAAATTGTTGCCTTTGCACCCTCCTACCTGCCTTCAATTTTCAGAGTCCGTGCCCCTGGCCTCTGCCTCTCAACAGTATCCTAATGAACAACTAGATTGCTAACATTCTATATTTATTACAAAAGTGTGGAACGCCTGACATCATCTTGATGTAATCAAAACTGTAATACCTAGAGCATTTCCTTTAGAAATTACATATATGAGAGGGTCTTATTGGCATCAAAATTATGGTTAGTGCTCTAAAAGACTAAAATAAGGACATATTTTCAGAGTTTTCAAATAGCGACAAAGCACTTTTAAATTATTTGTTATCTTTATGTTTTTTCATCCAGTTGACCACTTGATTAAATGTTGCACTTAGGGGAGAGGATGTGGTGTTACTTCCAGAACTGCAGACTTTGCAACTGGGGAACCAGGTTGAAGTTTCTGCTTCAGCTCGACATTCTGTGATTCTGGTCAAATCACTTAGTCTCCCCATGTCTACAACCAAAATGAATTTGTTCTTGTGTGATGTAACCAATGCTCATGTAAAGCACTCCAATACCTGACAAGTCTGCACTATATAACACTGCAAAAACACAAAATAATAAGTGTTTTGCACACTTCTGTCATTGGGCTATATTTGGGCTACATCTGGGTGATTTTGGGCTACATTTGGGCTCTTTTGTCTCCGGTGGCCATCTTGGGAGATTTATTTGTTATGAAGTTTCCTAATTTCCTCATGTACTGCAGTCTCCTCAGTAGGAAATGCTTTCAGTTTTTTACTTTGATTCCATCATGAAGGTATTCAGATATGTCACACATTTGCCATAAATTCTGAATGTTAGCACTCTAGTTGCTCATTAGATCACTGTAGTAAAACTACTGCACCATGGAACTCTGCTCCTGGTATTAAAAGTGCATGTTTCAGTCTGCATGTCAGAATTTTTTAATGAAATAGAAGAGGATTTGAGAAGTCACTCAAAATGTGCCCCCATTTTCTTTCTTCAGCATTAGTCATAATGTCTATGGCAAAATGAACCTCCTCATTGTGTTCCTTTTTAAATTAAATGTTTTAAGTGTTACCAGTTTATTCCAATCAAGATGGCTTCAGGTGTGCCTTACTTTTGTCATAATGAAGACAGTAAGCGCTCTAGTTGTTTTTAAGAACATTCTGGGACATTCTGTCATTGGGCTATACTTGGGCTACATCTGGGTGATATTTGGGCTACATTTGGGCTCTTTTGTCTCTGGTGGCCATCTTGGGAGACTTATTTGTTATGAAATTTCCTAATTTCCTCATTTACTGCAGTCTCCTCAGTAGGAAATACTTTCAGTTTTTTACTTTGATTCCATCAAGAAGGCATTCAGATGTGTCACACATTTGCCATAAATTCAGAATGTTAGCACTCTTTTTGCTCATTAGATCACTGTAGTAAAGCTACTGCTCACCAGGGAAAACTGCTGCTGGTATTGAAAGTGCATGTTTCAGTCTGCATGTCAGAATGTTTTAATGAAATAGAAGAGGATTTGAGAAGTCACTCAAAATGTGCCCTAATTTTTCTTTCTGCAGCACTAATCATACTTTTTATGGAAAAATGAACCCCCTCATTTTGTTCCTTTTTAAATTAAATGTTTTAAGAGTTACCACTTTAATCCAAGCAAGATGGCTTCAGGTGTGCCATACGTTTATCATAAGTAGGACTGTTAGCGCTCTAGCAGTTCTTTGGAACACTCTGGGAAGCTGCAGTAGAACACAAAGGAATCAACTGACAGTCTCTGCCCTTGTTGGATGTACATGTTTTACTGAGAATGTCAGACTTCATTCTCACATGACTGAGAAAGATAATGTGAATTTACAGAAAATAAGCTCTCAGTTTAGCCTATAGATCACCTTCCAAACCTCTGTGGTAAAAGCATGAGAAAATATTTTTCTCTCAATCATGATATCCCAGCAGAAGGCTTTTTCACATGGTGAAATCACCTTAGAACATACCACAATTCCTAAAATGAGTATGGTACCATCAACAAATGATTTATAATGTAACTAAAGTCTTAAAACCTTCTATTAACTGCAATGCTTTTTAATGAGGTGCTATCATGTATATTGGTCCCAAGATGGCTGCCAACACTTCTTGGATGAAGTGCTGACAGCCAATCAGATCTCAGGATGAGATGTGTGGTTAGGCTCCGCCCACATATATATATGCTTTTAAATGCTATTTTCTCAGGAAATACTGAACAGATTTACACCAGACCTACAAAAGGCACTTCCTTGACCTTATGGCTACATCTCTGCCAAATTTCAAGTAATTCTGTTCAGCCGTTCGGGCTGTAGCTGTGTCTAAAGGTCCTATGGAAAAATGCATGGGGAAAACGCGTTTTGGGACCCCCCTTTTTTCTCGGCCCCTGCTTGACGAATCCCCCCGAGACTTTCAGGGTAGGAGCGGAGCGTAGCGCCCCACCTATTTTGAAAATGTCGCGAGGATTCGTCGACCGGCGCCAAAGTTATTCCAAATAGAATGTTGCGGATTTCCTATGGAAACAGGGTCCTAACTATAACTACCTACTGGCGACCGCCAGTAGGTAATATATATATATATATATATATATATATATATATATATATATATATATATATATATATATATATATATATATATATATATATATATATATATATATATCTATATATATATTCCGCTCTCCGTCGGTGCTCGGATTCTCCTCCAAACCACGGTCACGGACTACAGAGTACGTTTTTTTAGTGATTTATTGGGATGTCGCCATAACGCGTTTCAGCTCACAAGGAGCCTTGATCATATGACTTGTTGCGGAGATTTTTTTCTTTTTTAAAGTGACATTGTGTTTATGTGTGCAGAAGTAAAATCCGGTATGACATGGGAAGAAATACTTAAATTGTAGTTTTACATAGTACAATCGTAATATTATGGTTAAAATCCATGACAATTGGATTTGTTGCCTATTCTCAGCATACATCAAACAGTTACATTAAGTTAATACAGTTAAATGTGTAAATACATAAATAAATATATAAATGTGTAAATATTCTATTTGCCGTATTTTTGTTAAAAAGCTGCTGACTTAAAATCATGTTTACCTTATAACAAATATATATATATATATATTTTTTTTCCTCATATTTTGGTTATTGACATCATCATAATAATCTGTTAAACACATTGTTTAAAATACTGAAGTGCAAAATTAGGCAATGTTCAAAATATTTATGTACCATGGAGTTGATGGTTCATCAGATCTATCTTCATCATTGTGATACCAGTTTGAAAGTGCTATTAGTGCTTGTGAGTGTAGGTGCTAAGTGCAGTGCTAATAATTAACAATGGATGACGAGATATTATCTCTCTTACAACACCATCCGCTTATTGATTGTGTCTACTAATGTCGACATGTCATCCTATGATGTTAGTTTGTGTGTCGATGACTTTTAGGTTACCTAACCGGTGGCGCTGCCATATATCTTGGTTTAAATACCGTGAGATCCCTGTGTCAGTATTTCTTGTTACATTAATATCATAAGTTGCATGAATCAAACCTCATAGCTCTGTGTGATTGTTTTTAGCTTGAGAATAGTGTGATATAATATTAGCATCTATTCTGTATCTGCAATGGAGACGACACATATGTTTGAATATTAAATATTGAATAATATACATATAAATACATAAATATATAAATATATCAATATCAGAAAACATCCAATATAACATTTAAAACCCTGTTGTATTCGTGTTAGCCAGTGATATTTTTTACATATGTATATCTAGAGGCAGGTGTGTAAGTTCTCAGTAAGATTGTGCTCCCTTGTATGTTTTTAATCCATTTCCAAGATATGTCTGGTTTCTAACTTGCGTAGCTTTGCTTCCCTGTTGCCCCCTCTTCTACTTGCAGGAACCGAATCTATAAGAAAGTATTTGAATTCCTGACTCTTTGAGTTGTGGTGTTCCTTAAAGTGTCTGGCAACAGGGTATGTATTGTCCTGGTTGTTAATGGCTCTGATATGTTGTAATACTTGCTTGTGAGCTTGGAGTTTCGTGCTCCCTACGGACAGACTAGTACATAAATTACAAATTCAGTTTTGCAATTCAGAAGTTTGGTAATCTTGTATTTTTGGGGGCTGCAAGGGATTGTGTAAGTTGTTGTATTGATCCCCTGTTGGCAGGCTTTGCATACTTTGTATTTGAAAAACCCCATATGTATTTTTAGCCAGCTGCAGCTTTCAATTACCTCTGGGCTTGTTTTTACCAGTTTGTCTCGCATCGAGGGTGCCCTGTTGTAGGTAATCGAGACATTCTTGGGCAAAGTGATTCCGATTACTGGGTCATCTACTATCAATGGCCAATTGCGTGTGAAGATCTTGCGTATTTCCTTATCTTGTTTACTGAATTCCATGATTATCCTAAACTCTTGTTGTTTGGTTATTTTGGAGGTATCATAATGTTCTTGCTCCTTTGTTTCTTTTTTGTATTTATCTTCAATCACATCTAGTCTATTGGGAATCATGGATTTGCTATGGCACCCTCTATGGTCCTGAGTGAGTAGACCCTCTCTCAGAACTTGGCTTTGCTTTCTTCTTGTGCCTGTTTGAGAGTTATTTGATCACTGTTGACTCTTCTAAGTCTTAGCATTTCCCCATAGGGGATGCTATTTATCAAGTGTCTCGGGTGGGCACTGCTGGCATGTAGGGTCGCGTTGCCTGCTGGTTTTTTTTTATAAAGCTTGGTTTCTATCTTATTGTTTTTAATGTACACCTGCATGTCTAGGAAACTGATTGGGTCTGCGCTGATTGTAGCTTTACAGTGTAAGTTCAATGTGTTGTCATTAATTGAATTTAGAAACTCTTGCGCTTCTTGTCGTGTGCCCTTCCATACTACAATGAGGTCGTCGATATAACAAAGCCATACCATGATGTTGATTCGCATGTAGTCTTTGTGTTTGACTTTAAGTACGAGCTCCTCCCACCAGCCCATGTGTAAGAATGCATAGCTTGGGGAGAAGCTGGCACCCATGGCTACACCTCTAGTCTGTTTTATATAGCATGTTATTAAACATAAAGACATTGTTGTCTAGGCAGTATGCAACCATTTCAATTAGCATTTGGCTGTGCTGTATCAAATGCTCTGATCTTTTAGACAAATAATATTTTAGTGCATTTAAGCCGTCACTATGTCTGATACTTGTATATAATGATGTAACATCAAGTGCAATTAAAAGATAGTCTCCTTGCCAGATGCAGTCTTATAATTTGTTTAAAAAGTCACTGGTATCACGAACATATGAAGGTAAAACTTGGACGTATCCTTGTAAAAAATAGTCTACATATTGTGATGTGTTTGTAAGGTTTCTCCTACAGGTCTTTGATATTTTCTTGAGGTGAATTCTCCCTCGTAATTTTTTTTCATTAGTCCCTTTGATTTTTCTTTTTCTCTCCTCCTCTGCCACGTTTTCCTTTTCCTGCTTCTTCTTGTTCTTTTTGATTTGTTTGATTGGTCCCTCCTCTACCTCCCCCTCTTGTTGTCATTTGGAGGAGGCACAGTTCCCCGGAAAAATCCACCTTTGGTAAATTTGCAGGCGCTCCCTCATCTCCAGAGCTCACTTCCAAGCTCTTTACACTGGATGGCAGTTCTATTCTTCCTCTCATTTGATCCTTTCTTTGTCTGATGTGTAAAGCGGCATATCGTCTGGCAAATGTATGGATCCTTCTCATTGCATAATCTGATTTGTCTCTATTGAATTTCTTCAACTTCTACATTTGAACTTCTTTCTCATGTTTGCCCATTTTTATTTCTAGTTCCTCATGCAATCTTTTTTCCTTCTTCTGTGTCCATATATTTTTTCAGATCTTTTCCCTAACCCTTCACTTTCTCAGACATAATTGACAATTCCCTTTCTGCATGAATGATGAGAGTCTTCATGAGTTTCATTGAGCATTCTGGCGTATCTAATTGCCACTTAGTAAGTAGGTCTGGTCCATATCTTTTAAAGTGGGTAATACTAATATCCACAAACCTCTGGGTATTCGTTGACATACATATATGTACATAGATATATATATATATATATATATATATATATATATATATATATATATATATATATATATATATATATTACCTACTGGCGGTCGCCAGTAGGTAGTTATAGTTAGGACCCTGTTTCCATAGGAAATCCGCAACATTCTATTTGGAATAACTTTGGCGCCGGTCGACGAATCCTCGCGAAATTTTCAAAATAGGTGGGGCGCTACGCTCCGCTCCTACCCTGAAAGTCTCGGGGGGATTCGTAAAGCAGGGGCCGAGAAAAAAGGGGGGTCCCAAAACGCGTTTTCCCCATGCATTTTTCCATAGGACCTTTAGACACAGCTACAGCCCGAACGGCTGAACAGAATTACTTGAAATTTGGCAGAGAGGTAGCCATAAGGTCAAGGAAGTGCCTTTTGCAGGTCTGGTGTAAATCTGTTCAGTATTTCCTGAGAAAATAGCATTTAAAAGCATATATATATGTGGGCGGAGCCTAACCACACATCTCATCCTGAGATCTGATTGGCTGTCAGCACTTCATCCAAGAAGTGTTGGCAGCCATCTTGGGACCAATATACATGATAGCACCTCATTAAAAAGCATTGCAGTTAATAGAAGGTTTTAAGACTTTAGTTACATTATAAATCATTTGTTGATGGTACCATACTCATTTTAGGAATTGTGGTATGTTCTAAGGTGATTTCACCATGTGAAAAAGCCTTCTGCTGGGATATCATGATTGAGAGAAAAATATTTTCTCATGCTTTTACCACAGAGGTTTGGAAGGTGATCTATAGGCTAAACTGAGAGCTTATTTTCTGTAAATTCACATTATCTTTCTCAGTCATGTGAGAATGAAGTCTGACATTCTCAGTAAAACATGTACATCCAACAAGGGCAGAGACTGTCAGTTGATTCCTTTGTGTTCTACTGCAGCTTCCCAGAGTGTTCCAAAGAACTACTAGAGCGCTAACAGTCCTACTTATGATAAACGTATGGCACACCTGAAGCCATCTTGCTTGGATTAAAGTGGTAACTCTTAAAACATTTAATTTAAAAAGGAACAAAATGAGGGGGTTCATTTTTCCATAAAAAGTATGATTAGTGCTGCAGAAAGAAAATTAGGGCACATTTTGAGTGACTTCTCAAATCCTCTTCTATTTCATAAAAAAATTCTGACATGCAGACTGAAACATGCACTTTCAATACCAGCAGCAGTTTTCCCTGGTGAGCAGTAGCTTTACTACAGTGATCTAATGAGCAAAAAGAGTGCTAACATTCTGAATTTATGGCAAATGTGTGACACATCTGAATGCCTTCTTGATGGAATCAAAGTAAAAAACTGAAAGTATTTCCTACTGAGGAGACTGCAGTAAATGAGGAAATTAGGAAACTTCATAACAAATAAGTCTCCCAAGATGGCCACCAGAGACAAAAGAGCCCAAATGTAGCCCAAATATCACCCAGATGTAGCCCAAGTATAGCCCAATGACAGAATGTCCCAGAATGTTCTTAAAAACAACTAGAGCGCTTACTGTCTTCATTATGACAAAAGTATGGCACACCTGAAGCCATCTTGATTGGAATAAACTGGTAACACTTAAGACATTTAATTTAAAAAGGAACCCAATGAGGAAGTTCATTTTGCCATAGAAATTATGATTAATGCTGAAGAAAGAAAATGAGGGCACATTTTGAGTGACTTCTCAAATCCTCTTCTATTTCATTAAAAAATTCTGACATGCAGACTGAAACATGCACTTTTAATACCAGGAGCAGACTTCCATGGTGCAGTAGTTTTACTACAGTGATCTAATGAGCAACTAGAGTGCTAACATTCAGAATTTATGGCAAATGTGTGACATATCTGAATACCTTCATGATGGAATCAAAGTAAAAAACTGACAGCATTTCCTACTGAGGAGACTGCAGTACATGAGGAAATTAGGAAACTTCATAACAAATAAATCTCCCAAGATGGCCACCGGAGACAAAAGAGCCCAAATGTAGCCCAAAATCACCCAGATGTAGCCCAAATATAGCCCAATGACAGAAGTGTGCAAAACACTTATTATTTTGTGTTTTTGCAGTGTTATATAGTGCAGACTTGTCAGGTATTGGAGTGCTTTACATGAGCATTGGTTACATCACACAAGAACAAATTCATTTTGGTTGTAGACATGGGGAGACTAAGTGATTTGACCAGAATCACAGAATGTCGAGCTGAAGCAGAAACTTCAACCTGGTTCCCCAGTTGCAAAGTCTGCAGTTCTGGAAGTAACACCACATCCTCTCCCCTAAGTGCAACATTTAATCAAGTGGTCAACTGGATAAAAAAACATAAAGATAACAAATAATTTAAAAGTGCTTTGTCGCTATTTGAAAACTCAGAAAATATGTCCTTATTTTAGTCTTTTAGAGCACTAACCATAATTTTGATGCCAATAAGACCCTCTCATATATGTAATTTCTAAAGGAAATGCTCTAGGTATTACAGTTTTGATTACATCAAGATGATGTCAGGCGTTCCACACTTTTGTAATAAATATAGAATGTTAGCAATCTAGTTGTTCATTAGGATACTGTTGAGAGGCAGAGGCCAGGGGCACGGACTCTGAAAATTGAAGGCAGGTAGGAGGGTGCAAAGGCAACAATTTAACCACACTGAGCAGGCAGGAAGGGCCGTGGAAGCACAACAGACTATGGAGGGCAGTGGAAAGGGGGGCAGGGGCAACAAACCAACAATACAGGACTTGCAAGAGAGGCTGTTGGAGGGAAGATCTATTACGGGTCAAGGAAGCTAGGGGCGGTCCCCAGATCCCCGGGAGCCACCACAGAACTGAGCAGAAGAGTGAGTCAGGGACAAAAGGGGCACCTTAATTTGAGCCGGGGTGCCTAGGAACGCTTGCTCCAAAAATGAAGAAAACAGACATATGAGACATGGAATTGGAGGCAGAATACAATGGCAGTTTAATGAGAAGATGCAACTTCAAAGAAACCGCAGAATAGAGACATAAAGTACAAAATACAGAATCCAGCTGTCATAATATTCTCTGTATCTCAATTAATGTACTGACAGAGAGAGAGAGAAAACACATCTATAAATGCATCATGAGAAACAAGTTACACCAAGGAAAATGTTACCTAGGAACACTCACGTTTACTCTTAGAGCAAGCATTCCTGCAATTACAATACAAAATCTTTTAAATGCAAAAGTAAAGAGAACAATGGTTAAACATAACATGACATTTCATATAGGTAAAATAGAATAAGATACTTCAAGCAAAGCAGAGCAAGACATTTTAAGCAAAGGAAGACAAGAGCTCCCAGCTCTTGGGGAAAACCTGCACTGCCTGTTAACCTACATACAGACGGCGAGGTAGTCCGTCGATATCTGTGGGTGCTCCCTTTTTATATCATTTTGTGGGCTCCTTTGCACGCTACATCTACCTACGTATGCTACCCAAAAGCTTCGTCTGCAGATTTTACCAGACATTTCGTCATTTACCCACTTAATGCTGACAATGGACTGGGTGAAAAGGTCAGTCTCTCAGGCCAATCGCTTATCGTAAGTTCAATAGAGGAAGCAGAAAATAATGGGTATTGTACGGGAATTCAATATATTCATGTATAAAATCTCCTCAGTTCTCCTAACTTGACGCTCTGCGGTTGCCACTTCCTTAAAAGCGGGAAACCTGCCCAGGAAGCAAGTACCAGTCCAGGATGCAGCCTACTGTATGTCGACAGCTTCAGGGGGATGTTGAACTTTGATACCGAGCACGGAGCACTCGGGTAGGGTGGGGGCTACTAGTTTGGATCAGAAGGCCTCGCAGACCTGCCTTCAGACTGCTATACACTAAAATTGCAGAGCTATGGTCAATTTAACAAAGAGGCCTACATATTGAACAGAAGGGCCTACACAGGGGTTT
Source organism: Triturus cristatus (assembly GCF_964204655.1). Lineage (NCBI taxonomy): Eukaryota > Metazoa > Chordata > Amphibia > Caudata > Salamandridae > Triturus > Triturus cristatus. Next base: position 1,203,711,253 of record NC_140591.1, on the reverse strand, counting down.
TATGCTGGCTGAGTGGTAAGGATGTCTCAGGATAATTATATAGCAACACAGGACCCGCTGGTCAATTTAATACGGCCTACAAATGCAGCTGGCAGGGCAAGGACAAGGGTCTCATACTTCAGGTGTGGACAGAACGGGTCAGGGCCCCCCTGTGATACAAAATCTACCCTCCTTCAAGGCTGTGGCAATGTAATAGACCATTGTGGGCAGAAGGAAGAGGCAATGGTAGTACAACCATACATGCCAACAGACCCGATTCAGCCAGGAAACGTCCAATGTTTTTAAGCTCAAATGGGCTTTATTTGATCTGTCTCCTGTCTACAATATCCTCTTTTTCAATGTAACTCAAAGGGGAAAATCAATACCCCAGTTTTTTTTCAAAATCTCCCTCTTACCAAGTTCAAAATGTTCGCAAGTATGGTACATTGGATCATGGAAGGAAATGGGATAGGGACATGGACTTGGATAACAGAGGACAGGAGGGACATGGAGAGGTGCACCAAACTGACCCTGCAGGGCAGGCATCAGGGTTTGCAGCAGCACAATACACCACACAGGGCATGCAGGACGGGAGTGCAGCACAACAATCCATAGAAAGCAAGAGGGAGGGGACAGGACCATGCACATGGACAACAGAGAACAGAGGGGCAAGAGGCAATGGTAGCTAGCTGACCATAATAGACAGACAGGAGAGAAAGCTGCAGCATAACAGACCATAAAGGGCAGGAGGGACGGATCAGGGGCATTACAATGGAACAGACAAGCCAGGAGGGAGGGAGTAGGGCTGGGGGCAAGGGGGCAGGGCAGGAGCAGCAAGATAGCCATGGAGGTCAGGCAGGATGGGCACTAGAAGCAAGACACACCATGAAGAGCAACAGTGAGACTGTGATGGCATACACACAGACCATGGAGGGAAGGTGGGAGGGGGTCAGGGGCAGCTAACTGACCACACAGGGAAGGTGGGAGGGGCCATGGCAGCACAGAAGACCATGCATGGCAAGTGGGAGGGTTAGTGGCAGCACAATGGCTATGATGGGCAAGAAGGAGGGTGTAGGGGCATGCACAAAGGACGATGGAGGATAGAAGGGAGGGTCAGGACCTGTGCACAGACAAGAAAGTTCAGGGGAAGGGACCTCACAACAGACCACACGGGGCAGGCAGGAGGAGCAGTTGCAGCACAACAGACCAGGGAGGGCAGAAGGGTGTGGCAGTACAATGGACCATGTAGGACAGGAGGAAGAGGATAGGGGCATGGCATGTGGACAGGCAGGGTGGAGGTGGCAGGGACAGGTTACAGTCATCTGACAATGCTAGGCAGGTGGGAGGGGAGTGGCAGCTCAACAGAACACTCAGAGTAGATAGGAGTGGCAGGTCCATGGGACATGGTGGGCAAAAAGGATGGAGCAGGGGCATGCACAAAGACATCGGAGGGCAGGGGGAAGGAGAATAGGGGCAGCAAGCTAAGCACAGAGTTTAAGCAGGAGGTCAATGATGGGGCATAGAATTGGGCAATGGAGGGCAGGAGGAGTGGACTGGTACATTATACTAAATTGAGGGCAGTGGCAGCACATCAGACCATGCATGGCAGGAGGGAGGAGGCTAGTCCATGGATTCACACAACAGAGGATAGGGAGGAAGGGGATGGGGCAGCAAGCTAACTGTTCAGAGAAGGCGGGTATTAGGAACTTTATTGTTTTTAAAACATTGTGTCTGTGCGAACTACTTAAAATATGAACAAGTATGCAGCATAATCTCACTTTTATTCAGGAAGAAGAGGACGTTTGTGACTGTGACTCAGGGCTCACTTGGCAGAAACACCCCCTGACCCTCCACCCCCTATCGCAAAATGTAATGCCCGTGAAAAGGGTAGGTGAACACAGTGTTATATAGAACATAGTCCTGAGAGCACGATTGAAAATGAAAACTAGATATAGTGTATGGTATAAACTATGCACCAAAAAGTGTGATATAAGATGAACCAGGCGTGAAATATAATATGCAATACATTGTGCGCAATGACAGATTTATTGGAGAGCGCGAGATAGCACAGGCACTAGCGCGTGCTATGCGATATGCGCCTTGGAGTGTAATATGCACAGGGCAGTGTTGTGTAACCTAACTAGTCTCTAAAGTTGTAATATAAAATATGTGCTGGGGAGTGTAACGTTGCATATGCACTGTGACAAAGATATGGATCCCAGATTGTAATATGTATGGCATAGCACTGTGCGTTATAACATAGGCATCGAGAAAGGCACGTTAGATGGGGCAATATAACCCGTGCGAAGACAAGTGTGGCATGACATATTCACGGGGTGGTGTTACAGTGCACATGGGCTAGAGAGTGTCATAGCATATGCACTAGCTAGTGGAATACAACACAGAGGTGTGTGGCACTCTTGCATAGTTTTGGTCGAATTTTTGTCGAATCCCCTTTGAATGGCTTGGTGTGCATGTGTATTATATGTGCCCGTCAATAGCTACCCATGTTTGTATAAATAAACGACAAGGGTGTCTACCAGGATTAGGCACGGTAGGGCATCCGACATGTCAGAGCTTCACTAGTGGTGTAAATACATTCCACGTGGATTCATTGCATGCATAGTCGCCTTTTAATGAATATCACGCAAATCGTCATGGTGATAGGTAAGTACGGTTTGTCCAGCATGTCCTAGGTGTGTCTATAAATATATATTTTTTTAAAATAATAAAAAACAGTGGCCGGCCCTGGGGATTGGGGTCAAAAAAATATAATTAGGAGACTGGCCCTGGGGGATGGGGTCATCAGGGCCAATAAATTAGAATAAGAAGGGGAACCAAACAGCCCCCCTTCTTAAAAAACTAAAATAAATAAAAGACTGGCATCGTGCCGGAGGCCATGCCCCTCCGTGCAGCACTCTGCAAACGCGCCCCCAACAGGCATCTCCAGTATGCGCCAGGGAGCTGCGCTGCAGCCAGGTGTTCTGAGGCCAAGCCCCTTTTTACACCTCTCTGCAACGCAGCTCTGTGGTGCTTACTGGAGGTACCTAGTGGTCTAGTTTGACCCTAGGGACCCTTAGGATTCAGGGGGACTTAATCTCTCAACTTAGAACAGCCACAGGGCGCGTTTACACAGTGGTGAAGGGAGGGGACGGGGCCTGAGGTGACGTGTGCAAACACACACTATGGCACGTTCTAAATTGGGGATATAATTTCCCTTCAATACTGAGGGCCCCTGGGGGCTAACTAGCCCACCAAGTGCTTCCAGTAAGTGCCACTGAGCTGCATTGCAGAGAGGTGGTCCAGGCCGTGCCACTTTTTACACCTCTCTGCAACGCAGCTCTGTGGCACTTACTGGAGGTACCTAGTGGGCTAGTTGGACCCTAGGGACCCTCAGGATTCAAATGAACTTATTCTCCCAACTAAAAATGGACACAGGGCGTGTTTACACAGTGGTGAAGGGAGGGGACGGGGCCTGAGTTAACGTGTGCAAAAACGCCCTGTGGCCTGTTTTAAGAGGTAGTTTTAATCCCCATGCCCTATTATACACTAGGGGCTTACAGAGGAGGTCATGCTAATCACAGGGGGACCCCAACGCATAATGTTCCCTAGTGTATGTAGGTGTTTTCACTGTATTCTAAGTGTCTTTTAACATAGCACTGGCTCTAGGACTGGTTAGTCAGACTCAGTTACCACCAGTATCCGTCTGAAAAAGTTGAGGGTACAGGATGATTTTGCAACAAGGCTTCTTTCTGCTCTTCTTTTTGTTCTTTCTGCACGTTATCCTTCTTCCTGCACTTTTCTTCGTATTTGAGGACTTCTGTTGCTTCTTTCTGCACTTCTTTTGTTTCTTTCTGTGCATTTTTTCTTCTTTCTTCACATGTCCTATCTCTGTAGGCATAGTTAGAAATTATCATTTAAAAAACCTTTGAAATTCACAGAAAAAACCATAGGTTTCAGGCACGTTATAGTTAGGAATTAGCATTTAAAAAACCTCAGAAATTCACTGAAAAAACCATAGGTTTCAGGGGTGTTATAGTTAGCTGGACTTTTCACTTGTACAAAACCATTGAAATTCCCCCGTTATAGTTAGTTCAGCTAACTATAACTCGCGCGCCCGCAATGCACTGCTGATGACGTCACATATTACATCACTCATGACATGGTCAGTGACATCACTCATGACATCACTGATGACATCTCAAATGACATCACTGATGACATCACTGATGACATCATCCAGTGAATGTGTGTTTTTCTGAAAATTAAATATGTTTTATATATGTATATCTCAAGGTCGATGGAAGAATAAATGGGTATATAAGTGTCTAAATGGCTGATTTGTTTTTGAAAAATTGATTGTGTAACTGACTGATTAAGTGTATCATAGTGAATACATGGCTTAGTGAGTAATGTTTAAATATGTAAATATCTGTATCAGTCTCTCACTATAAGTGGCTGCATGGGTTGGTGAGTAGCTACATGGGTGTCTATATAGGTTATTAGTTGGTTTTTTGAGTATCAGTCTGAGTGTCTGCATGGTTCGGTGGGGGGTATTACGTAGTGCATAGGTGCATGAATGAGTGACTCACTGTTTGTATGTGTTGAACACAGCATGTGTGCAGGACTGTATGGGTGGATGAGTGTGTGTATGGGTGTGTTAGTGAGTGAATGACTGTCTCAATAGTGTCTTTATGAGTAACTACATATGTTTTAAACTAGTATATGTGACTATTGGTGTATATATGTGAGTATATGTGAGAGTGAGAGATTGAAAGAGTTCCTGTATGAATAAGTATGTGTTTCTATAAGTGATTGTTTAAAAGACTAAGTATGTGTAAGTTTCCGTAGAAGTAAGTATGGTGGTGTGTGTATAACTGTATATGCAAGTAAATGTATGTTTGATTCTTTATTAGCATGAGTGACTATGTGTGTGAGTAACTCTATGGATGAGTGGCATTGTGTAACAGGATGTATAGGTGTATGAGTACATATGATGAGTGAGTACATGTATGAGTGACTGTATAGGACTGTTGGTGAATGAGTGGATGTGTATGTGGATCTTAGAATTACTGAAGAGGTTGTTGTAACTGGTATTGGTATGTCCATTGTTTTGAAAATTTTAGTCTCTATTTTTGAATGTGTGTATCAAAGGTTATATTAGGGTGAGAGGAGGTCTGCCACTCTATCACAAGGATGATGTCATCAGTGATGTCATCAGTGATGTCATTTGAGATGTCATCAGTGATGTCATGAGTGATGTCACTGACCATGTCATGAGTGATGTAATATGTGACGTCATCAGCAGTGCATTGCGGGCGCGCGAGTTATAGTTAGCTGAACTAACTATAACGGGGGAATTTCAATGGTTTTGTACAAGTGAAAAGTCCAGCTAACTATAACACCCCTGAAACCTATGGTTTTCTCAGTGAATTTCTGAGGTTTTTTAAATGCTAATTCCTAACTATAACGTGCCTGAAACCTATGGTTTTTTCTGTGAATATATATATATATATAAATATATATATATATATATATATATATATATATATTACCTACTGGCAGTCGCCAGTAGGTAGTTATAGTTAGGACCCTGTTTCCATAGGAAATCCGCAACATTCTATTTGGAATAACTTTGGCGCCGGTCGACGAATCCTCGCGAAATTTTCAAAATAGGTGGGGCGCTACGCTCCGCTCCTACCCTGAAAGTCTCGGGGGGATTCGTAAAGCAGGGGCCGAGAAAAAAGGGGGGTCCCAAAACGCGTTTTCCCCATGCATTTTTCCATAGGACCTTTAGACACAGCTACAGCCCGAACGGCTGAACAGAATTACTTGAAATTTGGCAGAGAGGTAGCCATAAGGTCAAGGAAGTGCCTTTTGCAGGTCTGGTGTAAATCTGTTCAGTATTTCCTGAGAAAATAGCATTTAAAAGCATATATATATGTGGGCGGAGCCTAACCACACATCTCATCCTGAGATCTGATTGGCTGTCAGCACTTCATCCAAGAAGTGTTGGCAGCCATCTTGGGACCAATATACATGATAGCACCTCATTAAAAAGCATTGCAGTTAATAGAAGGTTTTAAGACTTTAGTTACATTATAAATCATTTGTTGATGGTACCATACTCATTTTAGGAATTGTGGTATGTTCTAAGGTGATTTCACCATGTGAAAAAGCCTTCTGCTGGGATATCATGATTGAGAGAAAAATATTTTCTCATGCTTTTACCACAGAGGTTTGGAAGGTGATCTATAGGCTAAACTGAGAGCTTATTTTCTGTAAATTCACATTATCTTTCTCAGTCATGTGAGAATGAAGTCTGACATTCTCAGTAAAACATGTACATCCAACAAGGGCAGAGACTGTCAGTTGATTCCTTTGTGTTCTACTGCAGCTTCCCAGAGTGTTCCAAAGAACTACTAGAGCGCTAACAGTCCTACTTATGATAAACGTATGGCACACCTGAAGCCATCTTGCTTGGATTAAAGTGGTAACTCTTAAAACATTTAATTTAAAAAGGAACAAAATGAGGGGGTTCATTTTTCCATAAAAAGTATGATTAGTGCTGCAGAAAGAAAATTAGGGCACATTTTGAGTGACTTCTCAAATCCTCTTCTAGTTCATAAAAAAATTCTGACATGCAGACTGAAACATGCACTTTCAATACCAGCAGCAGTTTTCCCTGGTGAGCAGTAGCTTTACTACAGTGATCTAATGAGCAAAAAGAGTGCTAACATTCTGAATTTATGGCAAATGTGTGACACATCTGAATGCCTTCTTGATGGAATCAAAGTAAAAAACTGAAAGTATTTCCTACTGAGGAGACTGCAGTAAATGAGGAAATTAGGAAACTTCATAACAAATAAGTCTCCCAAGATGGCCACCAGAGACAAAAGAGCCCAAATGTAGCCCAAATATCACCCAGATGTAGCCCAAGTATAGCCCAATGACAGAATGTCCCAGAATGTTCTTAAAAACAACTAGAGCGCTTACTGTCTTCATTATGACAAAAGTATGGCACACCTGAAGCCATCTTGATTGGAATAAACTGGTAACACTTAAGACATTTAATTTAAAAAGGAACCCAATGAGGAAGTTCATTTTGCCATAGAAATTATGATTAATGCTGAAGAAAGAAAATGAGGGCACATTTTGAGTGACTTCTCAAATCCTCTTCTATTTCATTAAAAAATTCTGACATGCAGACTGAAACATGCACTTTTAATACCAGGAGCAGACTTCCATGGTGCAGTAGTTTTACTACAGTGATCTAATGAGCAACTAGAGTGCTAACATTCAGAATTTATGGCAAATGTGTGACATATCTGAATACCTTCATGATGGAATCAAAGTAAAAAACTGACAGCATTTCCTACTGAGGAGACTGCAGTACATGAGGAAATTAGGAAACTTCATAACAAATAAATCTCCCAAGATGGCCACCGGAGACAAAAGAGCCCAAATGTAGCCCAAAATCACCCAGATGTAGCCCAAATATAGCCCAATGACAGAAGTGTGCAAAACACTTATTATTTTGTGTTTTTGCAGTGTTATATAGTGCAGACTTGTCAGGTATTGGAGTGCTTTACATGAGCATTGGTTACATCACACAAGAACAAATTCATTTTGGTTGTAGACATGGGGAGACTAAGTGATTTGACCAGAATCACAGAATGTCGAGCTGAAGCAGAAACTTCAACCTGGTTCCCCAGTTGCAAAGTCTGCAGTTCTGGAAGTAACACCACATCCTCTCCCCTAAGTGCAACATTTAATCAAGTGGTCAACTGGATAAAAAAACATAAAGATAACAAATAATTTAAAAGTGCTTTGTCGCTATTTGAAAACTCAGAAAATATGTCCTTATTTTAGTCTTTTAGAGCACTAACCATAATTTTGATGCCAATAAGACCCTCTCATATATGTAATTTCTAAAGGAAATGCTCTAGGTATTACAGTTTTGATTACATCAAGATGATGTCAGGCGTTCCACACTTTTGTAATAAATATAGAATGTTAGCAATCTAGTTGTTCATTAGGATACTGTTGAGAGGCAGAGGCCAGGGGCACGGACTCTGAAAATTGAAGGCAGGTAGGAGGGTGCAAAGGCAACAATTTAACCACACTGAGCAGGCAGGAAGGGCCGTGGAAGCACAACAGACTATGGAGGGCAGTGGAAAGGGGGGCAGGGGCAACAAACCAACAATACAGGACTTGCAAGAGAGGCTGTTGGAGGGAAGATCTATTACGGGTCAAGGAAGCTAGGGGCGGTCCCCAGATCCCCGGGAGCCACCACAGAACTGAGCAGAAGAGTGAGTCAGGGACAAAAGGGGCACCTTAATTTGAGCCGGGGTGCCTAGGAACGCTTGCTCCAAAAATGAAGAAAACAGACATATGAGACATGGAATTGGAGGCAGAATACAATGGCAGTTTAATGAGAAGATGCAACTTCAAAGAAACCGCAGAATAGAGACATAAAGTACAAAATACAGAATCCAGATAATCATACAGCTGTCATAATATTCTCTGTATCTCAATTAATGTACTGACAGAGAGAGAGAGAAAACACATCTATAAATGCATCATGAGAAACAAGTTACACCAAGGAAAATGTTACCTAGGAACACTCACGTTTACTCTTAGAGCAAGCATTCCTGCAATTACAATACAAAATCTTTTAAATGCAAAAGTAAAGAGAACAATGGTTAAACATAACATGACATTTCATATAGGTAAAATAGAATAAGATACTTCAAGCAAAGCAGAGCAAGACATTTTAAGCAAAGGAAGACAAGAGCTCCCAGCTCTTGGGGAAAACCTGCACTGCCTGTTAACCTACATACAGACGGCGAGGTAGTCCGTCGATATCTGTGGGTGCTCCCTTTTTATATCATTTTGTGGGCTCCTTTGCACGCTACATCTACCTACGTATGCTACCCAAAAGCTTCGTCTGCAGATTTTACCAGACATTTCGTCATTTACCCACTTAATGCTGACAATGGACTGGGTGAAAAGGTCAGTCTCTCAGGCCAATCGCTTATCGTAAGTTCAATAGAGGAAGCAGAAAATAATGGGTATTGTACGGGAATTCAATATATTCATGTATAAAATCTCCTCAGTTCTCCTAACTTGACGCTCTGCGGTTGCCACTTCCTTAAAAGCGGGAAACCTGCCCAGGAAGCAAGTACCAGTCCAGGATGCAGCCTACTGTATGTCGACAGCTTCAGGGGGATGTTGAACTTTGATACCGAGCACGGAGCACTCGGGTAGGGTGGGGGCTACTAGTTTGGATCAGAAGGCCTCGCAGACCTGCCTTCAGACTGCTATACACTAAAATTGCAGAGCTATGGTCAATTTAACAAAGAGGCCTACATATTGAACAGAAGGGCCTACACAGGGGTTTTATGCTGGCTGAGTGGTAAGGATGTCTCAGGATAATTATATAGCAACACAGGACCCGCTGGTCAATTTAATACGGCCTACAAATGCAGCTGGCAGGGCAAGGACAAGGGTCTCATACTTCAGGTGTGGACAGAACGGGTCAGGGCCCCCCTGTGATACAAAATCTACCCTCCTTCAAGGCTGTGGCAATGTAATAGACCATTGTGGGCAGAAGGAAGAGGCAATGGTAGTACAACCATACATGCCAACAGACCCGATTCAGCCAGGAAACGTCCAATGTTTTTAAGCTCAAATGGGCTTTATTTGATCTGTCTCCTGTCTACAATATCCTCTTTTTCAATGTAACTCAAAGGGGAAAATCAATACCCCAGTTTTTTTTCAAAATCTCCCTCTTACCAAGTTCAAAATGTTCGCAAGTATGGTACATTGGATCATGGAAGGAAATGGGATAGGGACATGGACTTGGATAACAGAGGACAGGAGGGACATGGAGAGGTGCACCAAACTGACCCTGCAGGGCAGGCATCAGGGTTTGCAGCAGCACAATACACCACACAGGGCATGCAGGACGGGAGTGCAGCACAACAATCCATAGAAAGCAAGAGGGAGGGGACAGGACCATGCACATGGACAACAGAGAACAGAGGGGCAAGAGGCAATGGTAGCTAGCTGACCATAATAGACAGACAGGAGAGAAAGCTGCAGCATAACAGACCATAAAGGGCAGGAGGGACGGATCAGGGGCATTACAATGGAACAGACAAGCCAGGAGGGAGGGAGTAGGGCTGGGGGCAAGGGGGCAGGGCAGGAGCAGCAAGATAGCCATGGAGGTCAGGCAGGATGGGCACTAGAAGCAAGACACACCATGAAGAGCAACAGTGAGACTGTGATGGCATACACACAGACCATGGAGGGAAGGTGGGAGGGGGTCAGGGGCAGCTAACTGACCACACAGGGAAGGTGGGAGGGGCCATGGCAGCACAGAAGACCATGCATGGCAAGTGGGAGGGTTAGTGGCAGCACAATGGCTATGATGGGCAAGAAGGAGGGTGTAGGGGCATGCACAAAGGACGATGGAGGATAGAAGGGAGGGTCAGGACCTGTGCACAGACAAGAAAGTTCAGGGGAAGGGACCTCACAACAGACCACACGGGGCAGGCAGGAGGAGCAGTTGCAGCACAACAGACCAGGGAGGGCAGAAGGGTGTGGCAGTACAATGGACCATGTAGGACAGGAGGAAGAGGATAGGGGCATGGCATGTGGACAGGCAGGGTGGAGGTGGCAGGGACAGGTTACAGTCATCTGACAATGCTAGGCAGGTGGGAGGGGAGTGGCAGCTCAACAGAACACTCAGAGTAGATAGGAGTGGCAGGTCCATGGGACATGGTGGGCAAAAAGGATGGAGCAGGGGCATGCACAAAGACATCGGAGGGCAGGGGGAAGGAGAATAGGGGCAGCAAGCTAAGCACAGAGTTTAAGCAGGAGGTCAATGATGGGGCATAGAATTGGGCAATGGAGGGCAGGAGGAGTGGACTGGTACATTATACTAAATTGAGGGCAGTGGCAGCACATCAGACCATGCATGGCAGGAGGGAGGAGGCTAGTCCATGGATTCACACAACAGAGGATAGGGAGGAAGGGGATGGGGCAGCAAGCTAACTGTTCAGAGAAGGCGGGTATTAGGAACTTTATTGTTTTTAAAACATTGTGTCTGTGCGAACTACTTAAAATATGAACAAGTATGCAGCATAATCTCACTTTTATTCAGGAAGAAGAGGACGTTTGTGACTGTGACTCAGGGCTCACTTGGCAGAAACACCCCCTGACCCTCCACCCCCTATCGCAAAATGTAATGCCCGTGAAAAGGGTAGGTGAACACAGTGTTATATAGAACATAGTCCTGAGAGCACGATTGAAAATGAAAACTAGATATAGTGTATGGTATAAACTATGCACCAAAAAGTGTGATATAAGATGAACCAGGCGTGAAATATAATATGCAATACATTGTGCGCAATGACAGATTTATTGGAGAGCGCGAGATAGCACAGGCACTAGCGCGTGCTATGCGATATGCGCCTTGGAGTGTAATATGCACAGGGCAGTGTTGTGTAACCTAACTAGTCTCTAAAGTTGTAATATAAAATATGTGCTGGGGAGTGTAACGTTGCATATGCACTGTGACAAAGATATGGATCCCAGATTGTAATATGTATGGCATAGCACTGTGCGTTATAACATAGGCATCGAGAAAGGCACGTTAGATGGGGCAATATAACCCGTGCGAAGACAAGTGTGGCATGACATATTCACGGGGTGGTGTTACAGTGCACATGGGCTAGAGAGTGTCATAGCATATGCACTAGCTAGTGGAATACAACACAGAGGTGTGTGGCACTCTTGCATAGTTTTGGTCGAATTTTTGTCGAATCCCCTTTGAATGGCTTGGTGTGCATGTGTATTATATGTGCCCGTCAATAGCTACCCATGTTTGTATAAATAAACGACAAGGGTGTCTACCAGGATTAGGCACGGTAGGGCATCCGACATGTCAGAGCTTCACTAGTGGTGTAAATACATTCCACGTGGATTCATTGCATGCATAGTCGCCTTTTAATGAATATCACGCAAATCGTCATGGTGATAGGTAAGTACGGTTTGTCCAGCATGTCCTAGGTGTGTCTATAAATATATATTTTTTAAAAATAATAAAAAACAGTGGCCGGCCCTGGGGATTGGGGTCAAAAAAATATAATTAGGAGACTGGCCCTGGGGGATGGGGTCATCAGGGCCAATAAATTAGAATAAGAAGGGGAACCAAACAGCCCCCCTTCTTAAAAAACTAAAATAAATAAAAGACTGGCATCGTGCCGGAGGCCATGCCCCTCCGTGCAGCACTCTGCAAACGCGCCCCCAACAGGCATCTCCAGTATGCGCCAGGGAGCTGCGCTGCAGCCAGGTGTTCTGAGGCCAAGCCCCTTTTTACACCTCTCTGCAACGCAGCTCTGTGGTGCTTACTGGAGGTACCTAGTGGTCTAGTTTGACCCTAGGGACCCTTAGGATTCAGGGGGACTTAATCTCTCAACTTAGAACAGCCACACGGCGCGTTTACACAGTGGTGAAGGGAGGGGACGGGGCCTGAGGTGACGTGTGCAAACACACACTATGGCACGTTTTAAATTGGGGATATAATTTCCCTTCAATACTGAGGGCCCCTGGGGGCTAACTAGCCCACCAAGTGCTTCCAGTAAGTGCCACTGAGCTGCATTGCAGAGAGGTGGTCCAGGCCGTGCCACTTTTTACACCTCTCTGCAACGCAGCTCTGTGGCACTTACTGGAGGTACCTAGTGGGCTAGTTGGACCCTAGGGACCCTCAGGATTCAAATGAACTTATTCTCCCAACTAAAAATGGACACAGGGCGTGTTTACACAGTGGTGAAGGGAGGGGACGGGGCCTGAGTTAACGTGTGCAAAAACGCCCTGTGGCCTGTTTTAAGAGGTAGTTTTAATCCCCATGCCCTATTATACACTAGGGGCTTACAGAGGAGGTCATGCTAATCACAGGGGGACCCCAACGCATAATGTTCCCTAGTGTATGTAGGTGTTTTCACTGTATTCTAAGTGTCTTTTAACATAGCACTGGCTCTAGGACTGGTTAGTCAGACTCAGTTACCACCAGTATCCGTCTGAAAAAGTTGAGGGTACAGGATGATTTTGCAACAAGGCTTCTTTCTGCTCTTCTTTTTGTTCTTTCTGCACGTTATCCTTCTTCCTGCACTTTTCTTCGTATTTGAGGACTTCTGTTGCTTCTTTCTGCACTTCTTTTGTTTCTTTCTGTGCATTTTTTCTTCTTTCTTCACATGTCCTATCTCTGTAGGCATAGTTAGAAATTATCATTTAAAAAACCTTTGAAATTCACAGAAAAAACCATAGGTTTCAGGCACGTTATAGTTAGGAATTAGCATTTAAAAAACCTCAGAAATTCACTGAAAAAACCATAGGTTTCAGGGGTGTTATAGTTAGCTGGACTTTTCACTTGTACAAAACCATTGAAATTCCCCCGTTATAGTTAGTTCAGCTAACTATAACTCGCGCGCCCGCAATGCACTGCTGATGACGTCACATATTACATCACTCATGACATGGTCAGTGACATCACTCATGACATCACTGATGACATCTCAAATGACATCACTGATGACATCACTGATGACATCATCCAGTGAATGTGTGTTTTTCTGAAAATTAAATATGTTTTATATATGTATATCTCAAGGTCGATGGAAGAATAAATGGGTATATAAGTGTCTAAATGGCTGATTTGTTTTTGAAAAATTGATTGTGTAACTGACTGATTAAGTGTATCATAGTGAATACATGGCTTAGTGAGTAATGTTTAAATATGTAAATATCTGTATCAGTCTCTCACTATAAGTGGCTGCATGGGTTGGTGAGTAGCTACATGGGTGTCTATATAGGTTATTAGTTGGTTTTTTGAGTATCAGTCTGAGTGTCTGCATGGTTCGGTGGGGGGTATTACGTAGTGCATAGGTGCATGAATGAGTGACTCACTGTTTGTATGTGTTGAACACAGCATGTGTGCAGGACTGTATGGGTGGATGAGTGTGTGTATGGGTGTGTTAGTGAGTGAATGACTGTCTCAATAGTGTCTTTATGAGTAACTACATATGTTTTAAACTAGTATATGTGACTATTGGTGTATATATGTGAGTATATGTGAGAGTGAGAGATTGAAAGAGTTCCTGTATGAATAAGTATGTGTTTCTATAAGTGATTGTTTAAAAGACTAAGTATGTGTAAGTTTCCGTAGAAGTAAGTATGGTGGTGTGTGTATAACTGTATATGCAAGTAAATGTATGTTTGATTCTTTATTAGCATGAGTGACTATGTGTGTGAGTAACTCTATGGATGAGTGGCATTGTGTAACAGGATGTATAGGTGTATGAGTACATATGATGAGTGAGTACATGTATGAGTGACTGTATAGGACTGTTGGTGAATGAGTGGATGTGTATGTGGATCTTAGAATTACTGAAGAGGTTGTTGTAACTGGTATTGGTATGTCCATTGTTTTGAAAATTTTAGTCTCTATTTTTGAATGTGTGTATCAAAGGTTATATTAGGGTGAGAGGAGGTCTGCCACTCTATCACAAGGATGATGTCATCAGTGATGTCATCAGTGATGTCATTTGAGATGTCATCAGTGATGTCATGAGTGATGTCACTGACCATGTCATGAGTGATGTAATATGTGACGTCATCAGCAGTGCATTGCGGGCGCGCGAGTTATAGTTAGCTGAACTAACTATAACGGGGGAATTTCAATGGTTTTGTACAAGTGAAAAGTCCAGCTAACTATAACACCCCTGAAACCTATGGTTTTTTCAGTGAATATATACATACTATATATATATATATATATATATACACGCTCACTCCCTTCTCCCTTCCAGTGTAAGGAAAGCACTCGCAGGGTTTTTCTCTTTTTAGAGTTTATTTTTAATTCATCCGCTTATCTGTTAACATGACGCGTTTCGGCTGACGCCTTAGTCTAATGTTTACAAATTGCGCGCCGAAAAGCGGCAGACATTTAAAAATACGTAAACGGTCACATGATGCATTTCTCATTGGAAATTGAAGAAGGACCACTTAAATTTCATGTTCAGGCACCATATTGGGGTGTATAACCTTCCAATCAGTCCCGATAACCAACAACAATAAATATAAACATTGCTAAATTGTTTACAACAAAGAGTATGTAACTTTACCAAAAAACGTGTTGATCACATTATTTGAAAACAAAATTCAAATTCATTACATGCAATTGTCAATTTTTGTCGGGATCAAACTAATCACGCCGTATATCGGCTGCGGATCCTGAAGTGTTGTCTCTCACATTATGCCGTGTATCGGCTTAGACAATACATTTCCCAGATTGAATCCAGTAAAAGTCGTTGGTGTCGGTATCCTTTCTTTTGTGGAAGATAGGACTTGGTGGTTGATTTGGAGCTGCTCGTGACTGGAAAGCAGCAACGCCGACACACCCTCGATCGGGTGTTTTCGTGGAGTTCCCAGTCTTGTTTGGTTGTGATGCTGAAAGCATAACAGGAAGCCCCCCCGGAGCATTTAGAGAAGCTGCCGATTTGTATCCACGGTACAGCAGGATCCTGTGCGGTGACGGAGTTTCGGAGGACGCTTCTGTCAACACGCATCGGCTTGCTTAGTGGAACGGTAACGTATTTACAAGACACCGGGGAGAGGGAGACAGGGCAGGCTTGCCCGAACAAGCGACTTTTTACTGCACAGAACGTAATTTAATGTTTCACCCATCGTGAAAGCCTTTTGAAACGCCTGGGTGAATTTACGAACATAATGGATCAAGTACTTAAGGAGAGAGAGAATGCTGCCGGACAAATGTTTTGTGAAGGGCCGCTTTCAATTAACTTGCAGAGTAATGAAAAGCCGACGGAGAGTTCGACTGCAGCTGAGCTTATGAAGAAACTAGAAAAGTTGAAACGTACAGAAGTCTCAAAGTGGTGGGAGATAAAATCACTCACACAATATTTAGATGTGAAACGAGTCCCACGAGGACTCAGAATTTTGACTGCACCAACGTACGAGAATCCCGACCCGGAAATGCTACGGGAGTGGGATGCAAACAACGCTCAATCATCAGCTAACATGATAAAAATATTGGTGAAGTATGCGACCTCGGATCGGGAAAAGATACTAATTGAGATTTGTGAGTTGGAGGAAAAGTTGAGAGCAGCGTGTGACTCGGCGGCAATTTCAAGCTTTGAGGCTGACCTTCAAACCCGTTTAATCAAACACGAGAAAGGGATACGAGAACGCAAGGCAACCAAATTCCAACGTGACATGCTGGATTATGCGAGAGGTCAGATTTATACATTTGCCAAAAGATTTGATAGCATACGTAAACAGAGGCTTTCCAAAGCATCGGCGGCACAACCGAATAGGAAAACAATGATTAATGAGCAAGATGGATTAATGGACATGAGCTCTGAAGCAAGCTCGGTTGTCAGTTCAGAAAGTGAATCAGGAGCTGAGGCCACCAATCACAACCAGGATGTAGCACCGACAATTGTGGAAGAGTTTGGTTTTTTATTAGTGGACAGGACAAAAAGTGTAAGACCGAAATATCAAAAGGGACTGAGAAACAAAGACCAGCGAGAAAACGGAAAAACAGGCGCCATGGCAATGGAACTGAGGTCTGGAACACGGAAGAAAGATTCCTTTCAACGCAAATAGGTATGGAACCACTAACTGTCATTAATTTAACTAATTTAATCCTAACTGGAGAAGAAATCAGGATTCTAGCTTTAGGCTTGACATTTTGCATAAGAACTAATTTTAATTATACTGAAAGTAGGATAGATCTTTTTAGATTTATCAGAAAATTAAAATTAAAAAAGTTCTTTGCGCACAAGAAAACATCATCACAACTATCAGAGATTGATGAATCTGAAAATCTTCAAATTAGAGATCTAGAAACTCTTTGTATTTTACATCAATTACATAATGAAGAGGCAGGAGCGTGTAATGATTCAAATGATGGTTTCAATATGGGTGAATTAACGGGTTTAAACTTGTTTGATACAGCAGAGACTGATTTTAGGCCCAAATCAACATTCATCCCCAACACTCCAAGAGATGCCATTGATCTCTTTTCTGACCATGTGATCAAAGATTTTAAAGATATTTCCTTGAAATCTAGTACCAATTTCCCCAAAAATTGTAGTAATTTTGAAAGGAAATATCACATGATTATGACTAAAATCAAAGGAAGATCTGATGTGGTAATTCGTCAGGCTGACAAGGGTGGGAACTTGGTACTCTGGTCATTAGAGGCATACAACAAGGAGGCAAAATCACAATTAAGAGATACCAACAGCTATCTCAAGGTTCCTGCCAGCAATCTGGATGAGGTGAAAGTAAAATATCACAAAGACCTCTTCAGATGGCGTGGAATGGGCCTTATATCTCAAAAAGAATTTTTATTTTTGAAGGTTGACAATCCAGTCAGTCCTGTACTATACCTAATCCCCAAGGTCCACAAAAATCAAGAAAGCCCGCCTGGGAGACCGATTATTTCCGCAATTGGTAGCTTATTTGAATCTACTTCAAAGTATCTAGATTCGTTTCTGCAACCAGTTGTCAAATCACTTCCTGCGTATATTCAGGACACAGGACACTTCTTGAGGAAGATTGCAGATATTGAGTGGAAGGAAACTTACATCCTGGCAACAATGGATGTGGTGAGTCTGTACACCAGTATCGCTCACACAGATGGCCTGAAAGCCACTGGGCACTTTTTGAAAACTAGACCAATACAATTCTATCAACATTCTATGATGCTTTTAGAAATGTGCAGATTGTGTCTTACAAATAATTTTTTCCTTTTTGGAGCCGACATGAACAAGCAACAACAGGGCACGGCGATGGGCACCTGCTTCGCCCCCAGCTATGCAAATTTGCATATGGGCTGGTGGGAGGAGCAGGTGCTCAAAGTCATGTACAAAACGACCTGGGATAATAACATCATCTTCTGGGTCAGATTTATTGATGATTTGTTTCTGGTGTGGGATGGGACCATTGCTGAAGTAAAAGAATTCATTGATTGTATCAACAGCAATGATCTGAACCTTAAATTTACAGAAACCATAAGTAAATCATCGGTAACCTTCTTAGACCTGGAAATTTACATTACGAATGGAAGCATACATACGAGAACGTATAGGAAAACCACTGCAGGAAACTCGATTCTTCATGCAGGGAGTTTCCATCCCCAGTGTTTAAAAAAAAGCATCCCTTACGGAGAACACATCAGAATCAAAAGGAACTGCAGTGAGGGTACTGAATTGTTGAAAGCACAAACTGAACTTAATTCAAGATTTACACAAAGGGGCTTCGAGACCACGACCTTAAATCAGGTTTTAAAAAAAGTTGAAGTCTTGCGTAGGGATCAACTCCTCACTACACCCAGTCAACAAACTGCTAAGATCAAACAAGATAAGGGCAATGCAACAAGATTGATAACTGGGTTTTCAGCATATCAATCAGATGTTAGACATAGCCTTACTAGGCATTGGCATCTACTAAAAGGAGACCCTATTTTAAATGACCTCATTCCCAATAGACCACTGGTGACGTTCAGAAAGGCTAAATCGATGAGAGACGAACTGGTGGTAACAAGCCCAGAATTAAAATGTAAACAAACTTGGCTCAAGCCCAGCCCAGGTTTTCATCGGTGTTTTAAATGCAAAGCCTGTAAATTTGGGAAGAATGAAACACAGGTCATATCGACTTTGATAAAAAATCCATGGAAGATCAGGCAATCACTTAACTGCAGAAGTGAGTTTGTGGTCTACGTTCTAAAATGTACGTGTCCTAAGCTATATGTTGGTAGCACAATCCATATGGTGCATATTCGAATCTTGCAACATTTAAGGGCCATTAACAATAAAGATCCGAATTATGCAGTTGCCCGACATATACATGAAATTCATAATGGTAATGTAAATGAGTTGTGTTACTTTGCCATTGATCAGGCTCCAAAGTCCCGGAGGGGAGGAAATAGGGAGCGTAAATTGAGGCAATTGGAATCAAAATATATTATGTTGTTCAACACCAAAATGCCAAATGGTCTTAACTCAGAGGAAGATCTATATGTCCATCTATAATCCGTCTTCTTTTAACCAGATCCTGACATTGTTTGTTTTTTTAAACTGTATTTTGTAAACAAATAATATCTCTTAAGGTCAATACTTTAGTACACAAATGTTGCCAATCTAGTAGAGGATCAGAAAAATTTGGGGGCTTGGACATTCAGTAACAAATCACCGGCAAATTATTTTAGCCGTGAAGAACCAACACCACAGAAATTAGATTTTGTATATAGAAGCACTTGCACTTTATGTATATAGTAAATTATTTAATCCAGAAATTTTTGTGGTAACTCAATGCCATGACGTAATAGAGAAGATAAACTCAATTGAGTTTGGAAAACGCTAATATCTGTATACGCAAAAGTAATAGGTCTTGTTTATATTAACAGATAGTTGTCATGTTGCTTTGCTTTATTCTAATCCTACAAATTGGTTTACTTTCTAGATATTATTCACAATAAGAAAACATTAAGAGAGAAATTATAATAATGAAGAACAGTCTGAAAAGCGAAGTCAACAATATGACAAACATCAATAAAGTTTTCTACTAAGGATCTTAATTGAAAAGGCCATGCTGACGCTAATAGAAATTGATTAAATTAGTGGTTACTCTCTGAAATTCTGAAATTCTGTATGTCCATAAAGGGCAATAGCAAAAAATGATGTAACTTATTAAGTGGCAAGACACTTTTCTGAGAAACATGAAGGCAACAGGGAGCTGTTGCGATATTATGGGCTAGACCAGATCCTTATGAACATAAGGGGAGGGGACAGGATTAAGCAGTTGCGCAGACTAGAATCAAGATACATCATTGATCTGGGAACTAAGATACCTCAAGGAATGAATGTAGGGGAAGAATTAGCAGTTCATCTAGGTGATTAAATTCATTTGGAATAAATAGCTCTATGATTGCCCAATATAATTATGAAGTCAGAATTATGTACCTTTTATGGCCTTTTGTATGGTATGGTCCACAGTGCAATCTGGGAAATGTATTGTCTAATCCGATTCACGGCATAATGTGAGAGACTACACTTCAGGATCCGCAGCCGATATACGGCGTGATTAGTTTGATCCCGACAAAAATTGACAATTGCATGTAATGGATTTCAATTTTGTTTTCAAATAATGTGATCAACACGTTTTTTCGTAAAGTTACATACTCTTTGTTGTAAACAATTTAGCAATGTTTACATTTATTGCTTTTGGTTATCGGGACTGATTGGAAGGTTATACACCCCAATATGGCGCCTGAACTTGAAATTTAAGTGGTCCTTCTTCAATTTCCAATGAGAAATGCATCATGTGACCGTTTACGTATTTTTAAATGTCTGCCGCTTTTCGGCGTGCAATTTGTAAACATTAGACTAAGGCGTCAGCCGAAACACATCATGTTAACAGATAAGCGGATGAATTAAAAAGAAACTCTAAAAAGAGAAAAACCCTGCGAGTGCTTTCCTTACACCGGAAGGGAGAAGGGAGTGAGCGCGTATATTTAAACGCGGATGCACCTCCGCGTTACGAAGCACCCGTCCGAGAGTGCGCTGGTCTGAGGTGCAGTTGGAGCCATTATATATATATATATAAACACACACACACACACACATATAAACATATATATGAACAGAGTCACAAGAAAAAGGTTACAAATGAAGAAATTGGGGCAGGGTAGAAACACACTGACCCCTAGGTATGCTCAGGGGGTCCCACAGGGACCCCAGGGCCAAAAAAAGCATCTTTGTAAATATAGTTTGGTGGGATTTGCGAACCCAGAGTTAATCCTGCCAAAAATGTTTTTAAAAATGAAGCACGGGCTCCTGTGCTTTGTTTTCTTTAAGCCCCCGGGTGGGCCAAACCCCGGGGGCAATGCACAATTATTGTGCGGGGGCCCGCAGCCCAGGGGACCACCACCTCCCTTGGGGTGATCCTTTTTTATGGGCGGGGTGGCCTCGCGGGCCCCCCCAAGCCCCAAGGAATGCCACCTGCCCGGGGCTTCAATTTAAATGAAGAAGTGTGAGGTGGCTCCTGCCCCTACCTACACTGCCCTGGGGACTACCACCACCCCGTGGCACACTGAAATTATGGGCCCCCCAAGCCCTGGGGACTGCCTCCTCCCCGGGTTTCAATTTAATTAAAGAAGTGTGGGGGGGCTCCTGACCCTCCACACACTGCCCTGGGGACCACCACCTCCCCAGGGCACACTGTATGCAAATACGGGGTCCGTTGGGGACCACCACCTCCCCAAGGCTATGTGTACGTAGGGAGGGGGGCACGTGGCCCCCCTCCTGGAGCCCTCCATGGCCCTGGGGACCACCACCCCCCAGGGCTGACTCCAGCAATGTCCCTGGGTCCCCAGCCCCAGGACATTGCAGTTTGCAATGACAGGGCGGGAGCACTGCTCCCGCCTTGTCATTGAAAACTCTGCTTTTCTTCGTGGAAGTGAGAGCAGAAAACCTGCTCTTGCATCCATGAAGCAAAGTAAATTGCTTTTGGACAAGGGGAGCTGCATGTTAGCAATACCGGCTCCCGCAGGAGGCAGGGAGCCGGTAGGGACCGCGGGAACATTGGAGCTCCCACCGTGGTCCCCAACGTGAGGCCAGGCCCTTTGGGATGGAGTGCACGGGGCCATAAGGTGGCATCAGGAGGGGGGCCTTATTTAAAAATAAAAGAAAGGCTGGCCAGGCCTCGGGGGATGTGGTCCCTGAAGCCATAATTGGTGGCCCAGGGAAGGGCCGTAAACTTAAAAAACAAAGAGGCAAAGTCCCGGGGGATGGGGTCACCAAGGCCAATAAAGGCCTCAGGAGGGGTCTGCGTGGCCCCCCTCATTTAAATGTAGATTTGTTTTTGCCAAGTAGCGCACCAGGTACCTCCAGTAAACCCCACACAATGGGATTGCTGAGAAGTGGTTCGAGGCCACTTCCCTTTTTACACCACTCTGCAAACGTGCCTTTTGGTGCACTGCTGGTGGGGCGATGAGGTACCCTTCTGTTCTGAGGACCTCAGGAATGAAGTGGACTTTATCCCTCGAGCAGCAGTGCACCAGGCAGCACGTTTGCAGAGTGGTGAAAAAGGAGGCGTTGTCTCTGACCTCTCTCAGCAATCTAGCTGTTTGGGGCTTACTAAAGATAACAGGAGGACTAGTTGGCTCCCAGGGACCCTCAGGATGCAAGGGGACTTCATCCCCCAACCAAGAGCATGCCAGGAGGCACATTTGCAGAGTGGTGGACAAAGGGGGCGTGGCATGTGCCCATCTCTCAGCAATCCCACTGTGTGGGGTGAAGTGTCATGAATAGTAAGTAAAACTAACGAAATTGTTAGACTTGAATTAATATATTTATTTCCTAAATATAAGACCCGCCACAGCTGGAGGAAGAACGGAACCCACAGGAACCCCGTCACCGGCAGAATGTCGGAGTCAGTGGGTGACGTAGATTAAGTAACCAACCAACATTCGAAATGACGTGAGTCGGTAACAACCAATAGGATAACAGTAAAGCCCCCGGTGCACGAGGAAGAAACTTATTACAATATACAACATCTCCCTTTTTTCAGAAAACAAACTCAATACATAATGAAGTCTCTAAATCTGTTGGGAATGCTAGTTACTCTACCAGAACTGGTACAAGACCCTTCTACGAGATTAGAAGCATACACTTCATTGTTCTCACTACGGGTTACATTTTTTGCTGCTTCCCTTGGCTCTTGCTTCTCTTGATCAGCTGATGTACCCATAGTTACACTGTGTTGAATTGTTTCTTTTCCAACCATCTCTTGCATAGGTAAACCTGAAGTCTCTTTTGAAATAAAGTTATCACTGGTAGATTCTCTTACGACTGATGGAGAATTGTCTTTTTCGTTTATATTAAAGTCAAACCAATTATCACATTGATCCGAATCTACACCCTCATTAAAGGGACATGACATGAGTTCTTTCTGTCCATCCTTGAGCTTGATGACATCACTTTTGTTTCTCCATCCAAATTTATGGAGTCGAACAGAACCACTAGAGACATCAATAACTTCACTAGGTTCATAATACTTGGACTCTCCCTTATGCCTGACAAAAGGTTTCTTGACAATGACCCAATCACCCTTGCAAATCTCTTTTACAACAGCTCTATGAATCTTGTCATGGTATTCTTTAGATTTAATCTGTTGCTTTACAATCTTGTCTCTCACTTGGAGGCTGGAGTCATCTAACCTTGTCACTTCCTGCATACGATCTTGAATAATAGCAAACTTAGGTGAAATAGCAGAGTTGCCCTGCCGTCCTCTCATTAGGAAAAAAGGCGAATAACCTGTTACACTATTAATAGTATTGTTGTACATATAAACTCTTTCACGAGTGAATTCAACTACTGGAAATCCAGCCGAAATTGCCATCTGAATACCATCTTTAAGAAAACGATTGACTCTCTCCACTTGACCATTGGATTTAGGCGAGTAACAAGGAGTCTTTTCTTGACATATACCGTTTCTCTTCAAAAATGTGACCATTAACTCCAAGGTAAGCTGTTTTCCATTGTCTGAGACCAAAACCTGCGGAAAACCTTCCAAAGAAAAACATGACTCCAAGAATTCTATTACACATTTGGAGTCTATAGTTGATACAAATTTGACATATATCCATTTGCTATAATAATCACACAATACGATTACAAATCTAGAACTTTGCTCTAGTACACTGAAAGGACCTGCAAAATCAATAGCAAGCTTAACCCACGATGAACAAGGAATATCGACTAATTGCATTTCTTGAACTCTAGGCTTCCAATGCTTATCTGACCTCAAACAAATGGAACATTTTTCCACAAATTCATTTACATCAGAGTCCAATCCAGGCCACCAATAATATTGCTTCAAAAATTTTTTTGTCATGGTTGAGCCTAAATGGGAGTTATGAGCTAACTCAATTAGATGTTTTCTTAGTTTTGTGGGTGGAATCAATAAATCTCCCCGCAACACAAAACCTCTCTCAATGCTCAACTCTTCAGCTACTTGTACATACGTTTTTAATGCATCATGTACATTTCTGATAGGCGGCCATTTGCTTAATATATACTC
Organism: Triturus cristatus; assembly: GCF_964204655.1. Lineage (NCBI taxonomy): Eukaryota > Metazoa > Chordata > Amphibia > Caudata > Salamandridae > Triturus > Triturus cristatus. The sequence goes on along the minus strand of NC_140591.1, from coordinate 1,203,687,100 downwards.
CTTTACCTTGTTTAACACTGGATCTTCATCCATGAGACTTAACCATTCCGATTCTTTACATATCTGTTCCGATTTGTTAAAACTGTGAACAAATGACACTACACATTCAGTTTCTTCTTCCATTTTGGACTCTACGTTGTTCAATGGAAGACGTGAAAGGAAGTCTGCACTTACATTTTTCTTACCTGCAATATGTTTAATAGTAAAATTGTATTCCTGAAGTTTAGATAACAACCTTACTAACCTTGCGGAAACTTTACCATTTCCCCTACCGCAACCATCCATTAAGAAAGTCAAAGTTTTGTGATCTGTGATCAACTCAAAACGTTTACCCCATAAGTACATTTTGAGTTTATCAACGGCCCAAACACAAGCAAGGGCTTCTCTCTCTATGGTACTGTAGTTACACTCTGCATCCAATAAACGTCTTGAAATGAATGCGATGGTATGCACATTACCTGCAACTTTTTGGGAATAAACAGCACCTACGCCAATTGAACTCGCATCTACAGTGATGATATTGATACCATCGGGATCATAGGGTTTCAACGTTGGGGCTTTAACAATAGCTTTTTTGATTTCTGTGAAAGCAAACTCTTGACTCTCAGACCAGATATACCTCTCTCCTTTTCGAAGCAACATTCTCAAAGGCTCAACTAAACCTGAGTAGTTTTCGACAAAAAGTGAGTAATACTCACTGAGCCCTAAAAAGGATTTAAGGGTATCTTTATCCGTAGGTTTTGGAGCATCTGATATAGCTTTGACTAAATCTAGTTTAGGTTTAATACCATTTCCACTCAATATATGGCCCAAATATTCAATTTCAGTTTGAAGAAATTTACATTTGTCTTTAGCAACTGTCATGCCTCTCTCATTTAACTTGTTAAGGACCGTATCTAAAATTTCATTATGTTTCTCAATAGTATCAGCATGAATAAGTATGTCGTCCTGAAATTTCTGAACACCCAACACTCCTTCCAATATACATTCCATTAATTTTTGAAAGACACTGGCTGATGAAGCTAAACCAAAAGGGAGTCTAACGAACCTATAAGCACCCAATGGAGTAATGAAAGTAGTTAGATCCTTTGATTCCTCCGATAATTGTACCTGGTGATATGCTGATTTGAGATCTATCAAGGAAAAATAATTGGAACCTTTAGTAGCTGCGAGAATCTCCTGGATTTTGGGTAAAGGGAAACAATCCACCAAAATATTTTTGTTTAATGATCTCAAATCAGCACATAAACGAACTTGGCCATTCTTTTTTTTAATCAGAACTATGGCAGAAACCCATTCAGCTGAATTAGTTTGTTCGATCACCCCTTCATCAACTAATTTGTGGAGAAGTTTTTGTAAATCAGACTTTACAGATAAAGGAATTGGTCTTACCTTATGCTTTACTGGTATAGCATTTTTCTTCAACTTTATGGTATGGTCAAACCCCTTGACACAACCAATGCGGTCTTCAAAAAGAGCCTCATATTTACTCAGAATTGATTCAACTTTGTCTATAGACGGCAATGAATCAGAAAAAGAGACTGCATGAACAAAATTTTCATCCAACACAATAGGATCATCGGCACCTGGTTTAAGAAAAATTCCCAGTCGCGCCAGATCCTTCCATCCTACTATGTCTCTACCCTGCTCCGCAACATATACCTTAGTAGAAATGATTCTTCCTTTGATATTCAGGTTATCTTGGAAATAACCCAACATATTTATGTCAAAATCCCCAAAAGCTTTGGGATTTACATCAGAGGCTAACAAATCAGTATTAGGCCAAAATTTTCCATACTTAATGTCAGAAATTATGGTAATTGGCGAACCTGAATCCGCCATGATATTAATTTCCACATTACCTATGTGTGCAACTCCAAGAGGACCTTTTATGGTATCACCAGGATCATCAACTGTCAAAACAATATTAGAGCACATATCTTCATCAAAATCATCAACAGAACTAACTTTAACTTTTTGAAACTTCTGAGCTCTAAAATTGTTGCACACCCCAGCAAAATGTCCTACCTTAAAACATTTGGTGCATTTTCTTCCCTGCGCAGGACACCCTTGAAAATCCGCCTTATGATTCTTTGAACCACATCTAAAACAAACAAAAGCATTACAATTTGGACTTTTGCTAGTTTTCCCTTTTCTGTCGTAGCTAGGTACATGTTTTTTATGCTCTTGAACATAATATACATCATTTTTTACATTCTTATCGGAAGAAAGTTCTTTTGTGCTTTCCAGCGAACGCTCTATACCCTTAGCAATGTCAATTGTTTCCTGTAAAGAAGGATTTCTACAAGCTAACAACCTTTCCTGAATTTTTTTTTCATAACAATAAAAAACAAATTGGTCTCTATTATGTTCATCAACCATGTCGTTAAATTCACATTTTGTCGCCAAAACACGTAAACAAGCAATGTACTCTTCAATAGTCTCATTTTCTAATTGTTTCCGCGTTGCAAAACGATGTTTGCCAACCATAATGTTGGGTTCTTCTCCAAATTGTTTCTCTAAACGTTTTACCGCTTCTTGGTATTCATTCATAGGAATAAACTGACCAGGAGGTACTTCAAATTCCGGCAGACTATCAAAAATTTCTTGGCCTGCTGCACCCAACAACCCAAATAATATGGCTTTTTTCCTCTCTGGCTCATACTTCTTTCCATCTATCGCAATTAAATAATTCTCAAATGCCCTCAACCAGTTTTTCCATTTCATAACTGGTTTACCTGGATCAGATAAGAAAGGTGCTGGTGCACTGATATTTGAATTTTCTGACATATTAGTTTTAGAACAAGTTTCCTCTTTTTTAAATTCACTAGCAATTTTGAAAACAATTTCTAGAAAGTATTCAAATAAAAATATGAATTGCCAAAATTTAGTGGAAAGCGATGAAAATCCTACTTGTGTAAAGCTATCCCGCAAATTCTCTTCGTTTTTCTATATATTTTATAAAAAAACAACGAAGAAAATACTTGCAGACAAGATCTCCTCACATTAAAATGCCAGGAAACGCACCTTCTTTTGGAAAATTACTCCTAAAATGGAGTCACGCAACGTGAATACGTATGTGTGGGCGTAGACACTACGTCACAATAACTGTCAGTTACCTCAGGACGTTGAGAGGAAACCGTTACAGCTGTGCGCAAACATGCGTGCGAACGTGTGCAAATACGTCACCTTCGATGACAGTTACAGCTGAACGTTGAAGAAAAACCGTTACAGCTGAGCAGAATGGCCGTTACTGTAATAGCGATCGATGAAACACTTCAGCAACTACAGTACGACAGGAAAATATGCACATACACGGCGATTAGTAAATAATTAAACTTCCATGCCGTGACAATAACGTAGAAACTTGCCTTAAGAATCAGTTTGAAGCGGACATCACCCGACAAAACTTCTAAGCGTCTGTTGGCTCCATAAAATAAAACTACAGCATAAAACCAAGAAATACGAATCCAATTACTAAAGGATCAAGTAGAATAAAGCAGTAAACAGCAATAACTTGCCTTTCAGAATACTGCAGAAGTCCTCGAACACTGTGGACGCCAAAAAGCACTTCAGCATGACGGGTCTTCACTCGACACTCGCATCCCGTACCTCGTCGCCAAATTGATGTGTCATGAATAGTAAGTAAAACTAACGAAATTGTTAGACTTGAATTAATATATTTATTTCCTAAATATAAGACCCGCCACAGCTGGAGGAAGAACGGAACCCACAGGAACCCCGTCACCGGCAGAATGTCGGAGTCAGTGGGTGACGTAGATTAAGTAACCAACCAACATTCGAAATGACGTGAGTCGGTAACAACCAATAGGATAACAGTAAAGCCCCCGGTGCACGAGGAAGAAACTTATTACAATATACAACATGGGGCTTACTGGAGGTAGCAGACAGCTAGTTGGTACCTAACGACCCCCAGCAGCAGAGGGGACTTAAATACCCACCGAAGACTGCAACATGGAGCTTGTTTTCAGACTGGTGGGCAAAGGGGCCGTGGCCTGCTATGAGAACTTACCAATGCTGCTGTGTGGGACTTACTGGAGGTAATGGGAGGAGTAGTTGGCCCCCAAGGTTGTCCTTGAGGACCAACTACCCCTCCTGTTATCGCCAGTAAGTCCTACACAGTGGGATTGCTAAAAGGTCTTCAGAGGTCATGTCCCCCTTTCTCTACCACTCTGCAAACATGCCTCCTGGCATACTACGGGTTGGGGGATAAAGTTCATTTTCTACTGAGTGGCTTTGGGGGCCAAGAAGCCCTCCTGGTACCTCCTGTAAGTCCTACCCAGCGGAATTCCTGAGGGCTGGTCGGAGGCCCAGCCTCCTTTCTCCACCTCTCTGCAAACGCGAATACTATTTAAAGAAGCATTTGCAATGTAATAGGTTTCACATTTGTGAGAGTTAGAGCTATTGGCATTGTAAATGTAAAAGTGTTTTACTAATGTTTATTGGAGTGGAGTGGATATATGTTGTGTGTAGTGGAATTATGTGGTATGATGTGCAGTGAAATTATGTGGATAGAAATTATGTGGTATTTAGTGTATAAGAATTATGTAGAGTGGGATTATGTGTTATGGAGAGTAATTATGTGGTATGGTAGTCTGTGTTGTGGAGTGGTAACCTCAGGGTAAGTCTTCCTCATTTCCATAAAAGCTAAACTATAAACTCAATGAGACAAAAAAAAAGGAACCACTGAGGAGCACTTCTGGACCTAGTTAAAGATATGAGCAGGGCCACTGGAATTATGTGACTGTTTGGCTGCACAACTTTCACACAGTTATACATTTACTGCATTTGCCACATAATCCATCATCTGCTGCTTAATCTGCATATTTGAGCAAAAAATAACCTTGTTTCTTGCTCAAATGGCTCAAACGTTACCAAAAATGCAAGTGTTACAGCGCGTGGAAGGCCCTTAGCAAACCTAGAATGGTGACCTGTTACTTACTGCTAAATGTGGGTATTAAATTGGTACTAATGATGTGCAAACCACTCTTACCTCATGTCTGTTGCGTTTTTCTGCACCTTTCTTTCTTTTTTTGCACTTCTTTTGCCTCTTTCTTCTACTTTCTGCACCTCTCTTGCCTCTTTCTGCACCTCTGTTGCCTCTTTCTGTACCTCACTTGCATCTTTCTGTATCCCTCTTGCCTCTTTCTGCACCCTTCTTCCCGCTTTCTGCACCTCTTGTGCCTCTTTCTTCACCCCTGTTCCTTCTTTCTGCACCTCTCTTGCCTGTTTCTGCACCTCTCTTGCCTTTTTCTATACTTCTCTTGCCTCTTTCTGCACCTCTGTTGCTTCTTTCTGCACTTCTCTTGCTTCTTTCTGCATCCCTGTTGCTTCTTTATGTACCCCTCTTGCCTCTTTCTGTACTCTTCTTCCCTCTTTGTACAACCTTTTTGCCTCTTTCTACACCTCTCTTCCCTCTTTTTGCACCCCTCTTGCCTCTTTGTGCACCTCTGTTCCTTCTTTCTGCACTTCTCTTGCCTCTTTCTGCACCCCTTTTGCCTCTTTCTGCACCTCTGTTGCTTCTTTCTGCACCTGTCTTGCTTCTTTCTGCACCCCTGTTGTCTCTTTCTCCACTCGTCTTCCCTCTTTCTGTATCTCTCTTGCCTCTTTCTGCATCTCACTTGCCTCTTTCTGCACTCTTCTTGCTTCTTTCTACACATCTGTTGCGTCTTTTAGCAATACTTTTGCCTCTTTCTGTACATCTCTTGCCTGTTTCTGCACCTCTCTTGCTTCTTTCTGCATCCCTCTTGTCTCTTTCTGAGCCCTGTTCCCTCTTTCTGCACCTTTCCTGACTGTTTCTGCACCTCTCTTGCCTCTTTCTGTGCCTCTGCTGCTTCTTTCTGCACTTATCTTCCTTATTTCTGTACCCATGACTCCTCTTTCTGTATCCCTCTTGCCTCTTTGTGCACCTCTCCTACCCCTTTCTGCACCCCTCTTGCCTCTTTTGGAACCTCTGTTGGTTCATTCTGCACTGCCTTTGCTTATATATGCACCTCTTTTATAAATTTCTGCATCAACCTTGCCTCTTTCTACACCCCTCTTCCCTCTTTCTCTACCTCTCTTGCTTCTTTCTGCACCTCTCTTGCTTCTTTATGTACTGCTATTGTTTCTTTCTTCACTTCTCTTGAACATTTATTTATCCATCTTGCCTCTGGATGCAACCCTGTTCCCTCTTTCTGCACTGTTGGAAATGGCCCGTTTTGCTGGGTTATCCCCAAACTTTTTGCTTTTTCCTCCTATTTTTCCCTGACCTGTTTGTGTTGGTTTTAGGACTCTGGGCACTTTACCACTGCTAATCAGTGCTAAACTGCATATGCTCTCTGTGCAAATTGTGCTATGGATTGGTGTTTCCATGATTGGATATTTGATTTACAGTTTAGCCCCTAGTGAAGTGCACTGCATGTGCCAGGGCCGGTAAATCGACTGCTGCTCGGGAGCCTGCAGCACTGGTTGTGCCACCCCCGTGAGAAGCCCTGAAAACTGTAACTCAGACCTGCCATTATAGAGTCTGCGCGCAGTTTGTAACTGCCATATCGACTTGGCCAGTGCACATACTGGCCGGTCTCTAACCTTCCCTTTTCTTTCATGTCAAACACCCCTCAGGTAGGCCCAAGGTACCCCTGTGGGCAGGGTACAGTGTATGTGAAAGGTGGGACATGCCCTGGTGTGTGTGACATGTCCTGATAATAAATTACAGCCAATTTTGTTTTTCACTATTGCAAGGCTAACAGTTCATCATAGGATAGAATGGGAGGTTTGTTTATAACATCTTAAAAACATAACTGGCCCAGGGAATTCGGTAAGAAAATAGAATTTAGTATCAATCAATCAATCAACGCATTTATATAGCGCGCTACTCACCCGGAGGGTCTCAAGGCGCTGGGGGGGGTCCGCTACTGCTCGAACAGCCAGGTCTTGAGTTGCTTCCTGAAGGTGAGGTGGTCCTGGGTCAGGCGGAGGTGGGTGGGGAGGGAGTTCCATGTCTTGGCGGCGAGGTAGGAGAAGGACCGTCCCCCTGTGGTGGCTCTTCGGATGCGGGGGACGGCGGCGAGGGCGTGGCTGGTCGATCGAAGCTGGCGTTTGGGAGCGTAGAAGTTGAGGCGGCTGTTGAGGTATCCTGGGCCTTGGTTGTGTAGGGCTTTGTGTGCGTGGGTAAGGAGACGGAAGGTGATTCTACTGCTGACCGGGAGCCAGTGCAGGTCTCTCAGGTGTCCGGAGATGTGGCTGCGACGGGGGATGTCCAGGATGAGTCGTGCTGAGGCGTTCTGGATCCGCTGGAGTCTCTTTTGGAGTTTGGCGGTGGTTCCGGCGTAGAGGGAGTTGCCGTAGTCCAGATGGCTGGTGACGAGGGCCTGGGTGACCGTCTTCCTGGTCTCGGTGGGGATCCACCGGAAGATCTTACGTAGCATGTGCAGTATGTTGAAGCACAACGAGGAGACGGCGTTGACTTGTCTGGTCATGGAGAGGGAGGAGTCCAGGATGAAGCCCAGGTTGCGTGCGTGGTCTGTTGGTTTGGGTGCGCTGCCTAGGGCGGGGGGCCACCAGGAGTCGTCCCACGCGGCGGGTGAGGATCCCAGGATGAGGACTTCCGTCTTGTCTGAGTTCAGTTTCAGGCGGCTGTTCTTCATCCATTCGGCTACCTCTTTCATCCCTTCGTGAAGGTTGGCTCTGGCGGTGGCGGGGTCGTTGGTGAGGGAGAGGATCAGCTGGGTGTCGTCGGCGTAGGAGATGATGTTGAGGTTGTGCTGGCGTGCGATGTCTGCGAGGGGGCTCATGTAGACGTTGAAGAGGGTTGGACTGAGCGAGGAGCCTTGAGGGACGCCGCAGATGACTTCGGTGGCTTCAGATCTGAACGGAGGGAGACGGACTCTCTGTGTCCTTCCGGCGAGGAAGGAGATGATCCACTCCAGTGCCTTCTCCTGGACTTCGATGTTGCTGAGGCGTTGTACTAGGGTACGGTGGCAGACAGTGTCGAAGGCCGCAGAGAGGTCGAGGAGGATGAGGGCCGCTGTTTCTCCGTTGTCGAGTAGCGCTCGGATGTCATCGGTGGCTGCGATCAGGGCGGTCTTGGTGCTGTGGTTGGCTCGGAAGCCAGACTGCGAGGGGTCGAGGGATCCGTTCGTTTCGAGGAAGGCGGCCAGTTGCTTGTTGACGGTCTTCTCAATGACTTTTTCTGGAAACGGGAGCAGCGAGATGGGGCGGTAGTTCTTGAGGTCGGTCGGGTCGGCCGATGGCTTCTTGAGTAGGGCGCTGAGTTCGGCGTGCTTCCAGCTCTCCGGGAAGGTGGCGGTGTCGAAGGAGGTGTTGATGATGTCCCGCAGGTGGGGTGCGATGACAGCGTCGGCCTTGTTGAAGACGTGGTGAGGGCAGGGGTCGGTCGGAGATCCGGAGTGGATGGAGTTCATCGTGCGGACGGTGTCTTCGGTGCTGATCTGAGTCCAGGCGCGGAGGGTGGTGGTGGGGGGCGGTGGTTCGGTCGTGGCGTTCGTCGGTAGAGAGCTGAAGCTGTTGTGTATGTCCGCGATCTTGTTGTGGAAGTAGGAGGCGAGGGAGTTGCAGAGGTCTTGCGAAGGGGTGATGTCGTTGTTTCCGGCGTTGGGGTTGGAGAGCTCTTTGACGATGTTGAAGAGTTCCTTGCTGTTGTGTGCGTTGTTGTCCAGTCGTTCCTTGAATGCAGTTTTCTTGGTGGCGTGGATGAGTTGGTGGTGTTTTCGGGTGGCGAGCTTGAGGGCAGTCATGTTGTCCGGTGTTGGGTCTCTGCACCAGGTTCTCTCGAGGGCTCGGCAGTTCTTCTTGGAGCTCTTGAGTTCGTCGGTGAACCATGGGGCTTTCTTGCTACCGGGTCTGCTGGGCGGGGTCCTCAGGGGGGCGAGCTCATCTGCGCAGTCGCTGATCCACTTCGTGAGGTTGGTGGCCGCCTGGCTAGGGTTCGTTGTGCTGGTGGGAGGGTTCATGTTCAGGGAGGTCGTGAGCTGGTCGGCTGTGATCTTGTTCCAGCTCCTGCGTGCAACCTGTTGCTGGTGGTGGTGGATCGTGGTCCTACCGAAGCTGAAGTGGACGCAGCTGTGGTCCGTCCAGTGGAGTCCGGTGGCGTGGCTGAAGGCGATGTCCTTGCTGGATGAGAAGACGGGGTCAAGTGTGTGTCCGGCGTAGTGGGTGGGGGTGGTCACCAGTTGCTTGAGTCCCAGGTTGGCGAGGTTGTCCAGCAGGGTGGTGGTGTTGCGGTCATTGTTGTTCTCCAGGTGGAAGTTGAGGTCCCCTAAGAGGATGTAGTCGGCGGAGCAGAGGGCGTGCGGGCTGATGAAGTCGGCGATGTCTTCGCAGAATTGTGTGTGGGGTCCCGGGGGTCCGTAGATGAGGGTGCCTCTGAGGGTGGTCTTGGGGTTGATGTGGACCTGGAAGTGAAGGTGTTCGGCGGTTGTCAGGGCGTCGTCGGTGTTGGTCGTGATGCGGATGGTGTTCCTGTGGACAATGGCGATGCCTCCTCCGGTGTGGTTGATGCAGTCCTTTCGGATGATCTTGTAGCCGTCTGGGATGGCGATGGCGATGTCGGGCGCTGAAGAGGCGTTCATCCAGGTTTCAGTGAGGAAGGCGACGTCTGGGGCTGTGGTGTCGAACAGGTTCCAGAGCTCGACGGCGTGTCTGTGGACGGAGCGGGTGTTGAGCAGGATGCACTTCAGGTGGCTGCTGCTGTTGCTCGTCTTGGTCTTGGTTGGTGCAGGTGTAGTGCAGGTGAACTTGCAGGAGTTGCAGCATAAGGGTCTGTGGGTGCGTCTCGGGGTGGCTCGGTAGCAACCCGGGATTCTTCCGGCGTTGAGTGCGTAGAGTTTGGTGGCGTCGTAAGTCCGGCGGGTGGGCTGGGGTCTGCGGGGGCCAGGGGTCCTGGCACTCGGCGCGGTCCAGGCGCGGACGGGCGCAGACGGGCTTACCTTTGGCGCACCTTCAACGCTCAGTCGGTGCTCCCGCTGCGCGCGTCCGCTGCGCGGTCGCTGAGGGGGCGACATAAGAAGGGAGCCGGGAGGGCGGGTCAGCTGGGAGGCGGGGTCGCGTCCACCAATGGACTGGCGAGGGGGCGGGGCCGCAGGAAGGAAGCGGCGGGAAAACGGGATCGGGTTGAGCAGGCGGCCCTGCGGCGGCTGGGGCGCCGCTCTCGGCGTCGGTGAAGAACTAGCACAGCAAGGGGCCCTGGAGCAGGAACGCGGAGGAGCGAGGGGGCAACCAGGCCAGAGGCGCAGTGGTCGCTATCCAAGTGCGTGCGGGGTCCCCTTAAGAGGGGAGCCGGGAGGGCGGGTCAGCTGGGAGGCGGGGTCGCGTCCACCAATGGACTGGCGAGGGGGCGGGGCCGCAAGCAGGAAGCGGCGGGAAAACGGGATCGGGTTGAGCGGGCGGCCCTGCGGCGGCTGGGGCGCCGCTCTCGGCGTCGGTGAAGAACTAGCACAGCAAGGGGCCCTGGAGCAGGAACGCGGAGGAGCGAGGGGGCAACCAGGCCAGAGGCGCAGTGGTCGCTATCCAGGTATGCCTGAACTCAGAATCTAAAGATGCATCTTTTAGTGAAGGTGATTTTCACATTTTGTGTTTGAAAATACCACTAGAAAGTAGATATTTTCTTGCTCAGTCATCCCGTGTGCCTCTGCTAGAATGTGGATTGCCTGTCTGGGTTTTGGGTGACAGAAGGCTGGGGGGCCAGAGGGGCACCAGATAGTCTAGGGAGGTCAGGAAAGGGCTGAATAGACCTGGGCTGCGATGGGGGAAGGGGGAGGAGATTTCCTTGCACCTCAAAGGGCCTGGTCTGCCTCTGACAATGCCGTCTCCACCTCCTGCCAGGAATTCTCACCAGAGAAGGCAGAATTGGTTCTGGCCTGGCACAGACACCCTCTGCATGAAGGATCAAAGGGTTTTTGGATACAAATACTGGGGCCCAGACCCCTGAACTTTAGAACTCATCTGGATCAAGAAGACTGTACCGAGGAAGAATAGCCGGAGAAGCTGCTAAAAGGAAGAACTGCTTTGCTGAGTGCTTTGCTGGGCTGACCTGCGGTGGGTGCTTCTGTCTTGGGCAGTGAAAGGCCTGGACTGGACTTTCTACAACCTAACTTGTGAGTCTCTCCAAGGGCTTGAGGTATAGCTTGCCCCCTGTTTATGAAGTCTCAGGAACAGCAAAGACTTCAAGTTCTTCGACCTGCAGCACTGGGGATGGTGTGTTTTGTGCTGCAACCCGAAGAACACCAACTAGATGACGTCTACAACGCCACTGCTGACTCTGTGTCCTGAAGGCCCCGCAGAAGGCACCGCCGCACCGCAACCCTGGTCTCACTGATGATGCCTGTTGGCGCTGCCACCGAGCCGCTGCTTGCACTGCGATCTGTGGGCACCACACTCCACACCACCTCGCTTTGGCACCGCAGAGGGCACAGCCGCAACACCGCACCGCGACCCTGGTCTCACCGACAACGCCTGTTGATGCTGCCACTGAGCCGCTGCTCGCACCGCAACCTGTGGGCACTGCCTTGCTTCACAAGGACACCCTGGCCGGCCTGACACCGCCTCTTCCCATCGTAATCGACGCCGCTGCTTGAACCGTGGTTCGAGGCCACCGCTCGTAAGTCACACGATGCAACGCCCTCATCCCGCACCGGAGGATTGGCCTTCCAATGCCGGTGCCATCGACTCCAGTTCGTCAGCCGACGACAGCGCTCCAGCAACGACAATGACGCTGCTTGCACCGTGACCAGCTAGCACCGTGACAAGCACCGTCTTCATCTCGCACCGCGACCCTGGTGTCACCGACGACGCCATCTGACGCCACCACCGTGCACTGCAACCTGAGGGCACTGCACGCCGCACCGCTGCACTTCGCACAGCAGCACACGATGCCTGCCGACGCCAGCGCTCTTGATTCCAAGAGAATGTAGCTTGAACTGCAACGCGTGTGACTTCAAGGGCATCGACGCCTTCCATTTTTAACAGGTACTGGTTTGCGGGTCTTCCCGACTCCGTAGCTGGCCCACGACCAGCCGGAACTGTTGGATACCCCGACACCGGGGTAGCCAGGATGGAGCTATCCACACAAGGAACTCTTTTTAATCAGCGTATTTTTGAACTGTGAACTTTTAAGTAGAGTATTGTGGATTTTTATTGTTTTTGGTCTTGTTTTAATTATATAAAAATATTGGATATTTTTCTAAACTGGTGTGGTGTCCTTTTGTAGTGCGCACACTGTATTACTGTCGGTTATTTTCAAATGCTTTACACACTGCCTCTACGATAAGCCTGGCTGCTCTTGCCAAGCTACCAAGGGGGTGAGCAGGGGTTATTTTAGATGTGTAACTCCCTTATCCTGACTAGAGTGGTGGTTTTTGCCTGGCTTTGACCCACGCCCTAGCCTGCCAAAAATCCCATTTCTAACATTCACCTTTCTTGCCTGCTTCTGTACCTCTCTCGCCTTTTTCTGCACCTCTGTTGCTTCTTTATGCACTTCTCTTGCCTCTTTATGTACCTCTCTTGCCTTTTCTGGCACCTCTGTTGCTTCGTTCTGCACTTCTCTTGCATCTTTCTGTACCCCTCTTGCCTCTTTCTGTACCCCTCTTGCCTCTTTGAGCACCTCTCCTGCCTCTTTGTGCACCCCTCTTGCCAGTTTCTGAAGTTCTCTTGCCTCTTTCTGCACCTCTTTTGCTTCTTTATGCACTTCAGTTGCCTCTTTCTGTACCCCTCTTGCCTCTTTCTGCACCTCTGTTGGTTCTTTCTGCACTGCTCTTGCTTCTTTCTGCACCTCTGTTGCAAATGTCTGCATCCCTCTTGCTTCTTTCTGCACCCCTCTTTCCTCTTTCTGCACCTTTCTTGCCTCAGTCTGCACCTCTGGTTGCTCTTTCTGCACCCCTTTTGCCTCTTTCTGTACTTCTTTTGCTTCTTTCTGCAGTTCTCTTGCCTCCTTCTGCACCCCCTTGCTGCTTTCTTTACTTCTTTTGCTACTTTCTGCACCTCTCTTGCTTCTTTCCATACCCTTCTTCCCTTTTACTGCACATCTCTTACCTCTTTCTGCACCTCTCTTGCCTTTTTCTGCACATCTCTTGGTTCTTTCAGCACTTCTCTTGCCTCTTTCTGCATTTCTGTTGCTTCTTTCTGCACCTTTCTTTCTTTTTCTGCACTTTTTTTATCTTTCTGCTTATCTCTTCCACTTTCTGCACCTCTGTTGCCTCTGTCTGCACCTCTGTTGCCTCTTTCTCCACCTCACTTGCTTCTTTCTGTATCCCTTTTGCCTCTTTCTGCACCCTTCTTCCCTCTTTCTGTACCTCTCTTGCCTCTGTGTTCACCCCTGTCCCCTCTCTCTGAACCTCTTTTGCTTGTTTCTGCAATGCTCTTGCCTCTTTCTGCAGTTCTCTTGCCTCCTTCTGTACCTCTGTTTCTTCTTTCTGTACCTGTCTTGCCTCATTCTGCACTTCTCTTGCTTCTTTCTGTACCTCTCTTGCTTCTCTCTGCACCCATCTTGCCTCTTTCTGTACCCTCCTTCTGTACCTCTCTTGCCTCTTTTTGTACCTCTCTTGCCTCTTTCTACACTTATCTTGTGTCTTTTTGCACCCTCTTCCCTCTTTCTGTACCTCTATTGCTTCTTTCTGCACTTCTGTTGCCTCTTTCTGCACCCCTCTTGCTTCTTCCTGCACCCCTTCTGGTCGTTTATGCACTGCTCTTGCTTCTTTCTGCACTTCTCTTCCATCTTTCTGCACCTCTCTTGCCTCTGTCTGTACCCCTGTTCTCTTTCTTTACCTCTTTTTCCTGTTTCTGCAACTCTCTTGCCTCTTTCTGCAGTTCTCTTGCCTCTTTCTGCACCCCTCTTGCCTCTTTCTGTACCTCCGTTGGTTCTTTGTGCAGTTCTCTTGCTTTTTTCTGCATCTCTCTTGCTTGTTTCTGCATCCCTCTTGCCACTTTCTGCACTTCTGTTGCTTCTTTCTGCACTTCTCTTGCTTCTACCTACTTGAAGACCAGTATGCTGTTTGAAACAATGGTATTCAAGTATCTGGATGTTTATTTTTATGTAGCAGAGACACACGCATGCATACCTTCACAAACTTGGTCAGACTTACAGCAGTGATAGGCTTAGGATTACTGTTTTATATTTGGTAGGCCTAACATTCTGAGCAGTCAATTAATAGTGAACCTAAAAGAGAAAAGTGACGTTTAAGACATCTTGGGAGAAGGATTAGTGATTAGGCTACTTTGTATGAGTCTATTGTAGGGTACAGTCAAAGTAGGCGTCTTTCTGCACCTCTATTGGTTCTTTTTGCACTTCTCTTGCTTCTTTCTCTACCTTTCTTCCTCTTTCTGCACCTCTCTTCCCTCTTTCTGCACCTCTCTTGCCTCTGTCTGTACCCCTGTTCTCTTTCTTTACCTCTTTTTCCTGTTTCTGCAACTCTCTTGCCTCTTTCTGTACCTCCGTTGGTTCTTTGTGCAGTTCTCTTGCTTTTTTCTGCATCTCTCTTGCTTGTTTCTGCATCCCTCTTGCCACTTTCTGCACTTCTGTTGATCCTTTCTGCACTTCTCTTGCTTCTACCTACTTGAAGACCAATATGCTGTTTGAAACAATGGTATTCAAGTATTTGGACGTTTATTTTTATGTAGCAGAGACACACGCATGCATACCTTCACAAACTTGGTCAGACTTACAGCAGTGATAGGCTTAGGATTACTGTTTTATATTTGGTAGGCCTAACATTCTGAGCAGTCAATTAATAGTGAACCTAAAAGAGAAAAGTGACGTTTAAGACATCTTGGGAGAAGGATTAGTGATTAGGCTACTTTGTATGAGTCTATTGTAAGGTACAGTCAAAGTAGGCGTCTTTCTGCACCTCTGTTGGTTCTTTCTGCACTTCTCTTGCTTCTTTCTCTACCTTTCTTCCTCTTTCTGCACCTCTCTTCCCTCTTTCTGCACCTCTCTTGCCTCTGTCTGTACCCCTGTTCTTTTTCTTTACCTCTTTTTCCTGTTTCTGCAACTCTCTTGCCTCTTTCTGCAGTTCTCTTGCCTCTTTCTGCACCCCTCTTGCCTCTTTCTGTACCTCCGTTGGTTCTTTGTGCAGTTCTCTTGCTTTTTTCTGCATCTCTCTTGCTTGTTTCTGCATCCCTCTTGCCACTTTCTGCACTTCTGTTGATCCTTTCTGCACTTCTCTTGCTTCTACCTACTTGAAGACCAGTATGCTGTTTGAAACAATGGTATTCAAGTATTTGGATGTTTATTTTTATGTAGCAGAGACACACGCATGCATACCTTCACAAACTTGGTCAGACTTACAGCAGTGATAGGCTTAGGATTACTGTTTTATATTTGGTAGGCCTAACATTCTGAGCAGTCAATTAATAGTGAACCTAAAAGAGAAAAGTGAGGTTTAAGACATCTTGGGAGAAGGATTAGTGATTAGGCTACTTTGTATGAGTCTATTGTAAGGTACAGTCAAAGTAGGCGTCTTTCTGCACCTCTGTTGGTTCTTTCTGCACTTCTCTTGCTTCTTTCTCTACCTTTCTTCCTCTTTCTGCACCTCTCTTCCCTCTTTCTGCACCTCTCTTGCCTCTGTCTGTACCCCTGTTCTCTTTCTTTACCTCTTTTTCCTGTTTCTGCAACTCTCTTGCCTCTTTCTGCAGTTCTCTTGCCTCTTTCTGCACCCCTCTTGCCTCTTTCTGTACCTCCGTTGGTTCTTTGTGCAGTTCTCTTGCTTTTTTCTGCATCTCTCTTGCTTGTTTCTGCATCCCTCTTGCCACTTTCTGCACTTCTGTTGCTTCTTTCTGCACTTCTCTTGCTTCTACCTACTTGAAGACCAGTATGCTGTTTGAAACAATGGTATTCAAGTATTTGGATGTTTATTTTTATGTAGCAGAGACACACGCATGCATACCTTCACAAACTTGGTCAGACTTACAGCAGTGATATGCTTAGGATTACTGTTTTATATTTGGTAGGCCTAACATTCTGAGCAGTCAATTAATAGTGAACCTAAAAGAGAAAAGTGAGGTTTAAGACATCTTGGGAGAAGGATTAGTGATTAGGCTACTTTGTATGAGTCTATTGTAAGGTACAGTCAAAGTAGGCGTCTTTCTGCACCTCTGTTGGTTCTTTCTGCACTTCTCTTGCTTCTTTCTCTACCTTTCTTCCTCTTTCTGCACCTCTCTTCCCTCTTTCTGCACTTCTCTTGCTTCTTTCTGCGCCTTTCTTCTTCTTTCTGCACATGTCCTACCTATGTAGGCTTAGTTAGAAATTAGCACTTAAAAAACCTTAGAAATTCACTGAAAAAACATAGGTTTCAGGGACATTATAGTTAGTAAGTAGCATTTTAAAAACCTTTGAAATTCACTGAAAAAAACATAGGTTTCAGGGACGTTATAGATAGGAATTAGCATTTAAAAAACCTTAGAAATTCACTGAAAAAAACACAGGTTTCAGGGACGTTATAGTTAGTTCGACATTTCACTCGTTCAAAACCAGAGAAATTCGGCCGTTATAGTTAGCTGAGCTAACTATAACTCTCGCCACTGCAATGCACTGCTGATGACGTGACATATTACATCACTCGTGACATGGTCAGTGACATCACTGATGACATCTCAAATGACATCACTGATGACATCACACATGACATCATCCAGTGACGGAGTGTTTCTAAATAGTTTAAGAATGTTATGTAGATATATATGCCAAGGTGTATTGAGGAATTTCTCCACCACTCTGCAACTTTGCCTCTCAGAGCACTGCTGGTTGGGGGTGAGGTCTTCTTGCTTCCTGAGAGCCTCAGGACTAAAGTGGACTTCATCCTGCAAGCAGCACTGCGCCAGGATGCACGTTTGCAGAGTGGTGGAGAAAGGGGCATGGCCTCTGACCACCTTTCAGTAATCCAGCTGTGTGGGTCTTACTGGATATAACAGGAGGGCTAGTTGGCCCCTAAGGACCCTCAAGAGCAAAGGGGACTTAATCCCCCAACTAGTGTACCAGGAGGCCTGTTTGCAGAGTGGTGGAGAAAAGAGGTATGGCCACCAAAAACCTCTCAGCAAACCCACTGTGTGGGACTTGCTGGAGGTAACAGGAATGGTAGTTGGCCCCCAAGGACCCTCAATAGCCAAAGGGACCTCATCCTCCTTCTAGTAGTGCATCAGGAGTGCAGAAATCCTGCTGTGTGGGACTTAATGGAGGAAACAGGAGTGGTGGTTGGCCTCCAAGAATGTCTTTGGGGGCCAACTACCCCACCTGTTATCTCCAATAAGTCCCACATCGTGGTATTGCTAAGAGGTCTTCTGAGGCCACGCCCCTTTCTCCACCACTCTGCAAACGCTGCTCGTGGTGCACTACTGGTTGGGAGATGAAGTCCACGTTACTCCTGAGGGACCCTGTGGGCCAAGAAGCCCTGCTTGTACCTCCTGTAAGTCCTACACAGTGGGATTTCTGCGAGCTGGTCAGATGCCCAGCCCACTTTCTCCACCACCCCACAAACACGAATACTAGTTAAAAAAACATTGAAATTCATTGAAAAAATTAAAGGTTACACAGACATTATAGTTAGGAATTAGAATTTAAAAAACCTTATAAATTCACTGAAAAAATTAAGTTTTCAGGGATGTTATAGTTAGTAAATGGAATAAAAGAAAACTTAGAAATTCACTGAAAAAAACAAATGGTTACACCCACTGATATACTTATATATACGCCATTAATCATGGTGTACATGTTCTTCATTAACTTCATTATATGTCTATCATGGCGGCTGTAACAGTCCAAAATGGGTCATGACTGAAGTGTTCTGGTTGTTCAGTGTCATGACAGAAGGACTGTTTTTAAATCACTTGAGTGGGTGGATCAGGGTTGCCTTTAAATACATGCTAAAAATCATACCCCATTTGTCCCTTCCATTTACTCCCATCTCTATCATGCCACTCATATTACATATCAACTACAGTCCCCAGTCTGGGAGTATCGTACACCTCCCACATCGTCAGAGTCCGTTCTTCCTTCTCCTTCCGATGTGGCTAGTGTGGCCCGCGACACTGAGTGAAAATAAAGGGATGGATACCTTAGAGCATCCTGCTTCTCATGACAGGTTTGTTTGAACCTTATATGCTGACATTGGAGAGAGTGAATCATTTTTTGACCGGCCCCTAGAGAGCTGCTTTATGGAAGACTTGGTGACAAGTAAGGTATTTAAGTTTTTGAGCATTTGGATAAATATCAAACTCCTTCCAGTGTGCAGAAAACTGCTCCTGGTGCGGAAACTCCGCTGTCTTAAAAATGCTACTTGTAACTTACCTTTGTGAATGCCGAAAAGTAGTAAATTTAGACTTTTGGTCTAACTTTACCTTTGTGAATTGGGCCCTCCATGAGGAAAGTGACTGAGTAAGAGTATATTTTTGGACCCGGGATGGAGCTGGATAAATAGTGGGCGACCGCTGAAATTCACTGAAAAAAACAAATGGTTACACCCACTGATATACATATATATACGCCATTAATCATGGTGTACATGTTCTTCATTAACTTCATTATATGTCTATCATGGCGGCTGTAACAGTCCAAAATGGGTCATGACTGAAGTGTTCTGGTTGTTCAGTGTCATGACAGAAGGACTGTTTTTAAATCACTTGAGTGGGTGGATCAGGGTTGCCCAGTTGAAGGTCCAAGCCAAATGTGTTGGCGTCCTGTAGTCTGGTGCACAGCTTCATTTAAGAAGTATAATGAAAACTTAAATATCCGGCCTTGCCGCTGTTGTTAGTAGCAACTCCGTCGCAATGGTGTGGCTTGCTCGATAATGGGAGAGACCAGTTCACCAGTAGGTAGTTATAGTCAGTACCTAGTTTTCTTAGACAAAGTGTTTTTTTGTTTTGCTAATAACTTTGGTGCCACATTTGATGAATAATCTCAAAGTTTTCAAAGCAAATACGCCTATCACTTCAGCTTCTTCTGCAGTCTGGAATGTTTTGGTGTGATTCCTCAAGAGGAGACTAAGAAAAAGGGGGGGTCCCATGCAATTTCCCATAGGGATTTTGAACACGACTACAGCCCAAACCGCTAAATTGAATTACACCAATTGTTACTAGGTTTATAATTCACTACAACTGTATTTACATATTATCACGTAAAACATAGACATTGCAATGATTGGCACAAATCATACAACATTTATCACAAAAAATCTTTCTCCATTTGTTCAACAAAACCTTTAATACATGCTAAAAATCATACCCCATTTGTCCCTTCCATTTACTCCCATCTCTATCATGCCACTCATATTACATATCAACTACAGTCCCCAATCTGGGAGTATCGTACACCCCCCACATCGTCAGAGTCCGTTCTTCCTTCTCCTTCCGATGTGGCTAGTGTGGCCCGCGACACTGAGTGAAAATAAAGGGATGGATACCTTAGAGCATCCTGCTTCTCATGACAGGTTTGTTTGAACCTTATATGCTGACATTGGAGAGAGTGAATCATTTTTTGACCGGCCCCTAGAGAGCTGCTTTATGGAAGACTTGGTGACAAGTAAGGTATTTAAGTTTTTGAGCATTTGGATAAATATCAAACTCCTTCCAGTGTGCAGAAAACTGCTCCTGGTGCGGAAAGTCCGCTGTCTTAAAAATGCTACTTGTAACTTACCTTTGTGAATGCCGAAAAGTAGTACATTTAGACTTTTGGTCTAACTTTACCTTTGTGAATTGGGCCCTCCGTGAGGAAAGTGACTGAGTAAGAGTATATTTTTGGACCCGGGATGGAGCTGGATAAATTGTGGGCGACCGCTGTTTCTACCATGCTTCAAAAACTGTATAATTCTATTGTACAGCTGCAGTACGTCCCTGCTTCACCTGTTTGCCATGCAATGCACTTGTGTGACCACCATTTTGTATGTTTTGAGAGTTCGTTAATTCTTGATATAGACGTCGGGAGCTTCCAGGACCACATTGTTGGGCGCCATTTTACTATTATCTAGGTATCTGCGATGAACTAAAAATCTAGCTCTATAGTCTACAGAAAGTATTGTTGGAATATTTTGGAGAGAAATTTTGGCAGACATTTTGAACTAATTCAGGAATAGCTGTGGGAGCTCTTATTCACAGTGGAATCCCGCCATTTTATTTTATGCTGTGATTTGACTCATGGTGGGCAACATCTAATGGTTTATTAATTATATATTTCATTGTGATATTTACACAGGAGAATACTAATAACTGAAGTGTAAATCAAAGTCCTATCATCAAGTGCTAGGGGATTATTTTGACATTATTCTTTAAGTGCTTGTCCAAATCTTTAAACCATGTAGAACCTGACATGACCATCATTTTTCCGAAATAGCGCTAGGGAACCCACTACAAAGGAGGCTAAGTGGAATAAGGTGTTCTATAAGTATGCCAGAGTATGTGGCACTAGATTGCGCACGGAATGTGAACTAGCACTTTTGTTGCATACTTTAGGATAAGAAGATCAGGATGTTTTGGAAAGTCTACCTGAACTCAGTGAAGAAGAAGCACATGGTCTGAATGAGTTTGAAGTAGTTATTAAGAAATTGGATAACCATTACTTGCCACTCACAAGCACTATTTTAAAAATGATAATATTTTGGCAAATGATTGCAGAAATATGATGAGACTGTAGAGCAGTTTGTAACTGACTTAAGAAAACTAGCATGGACGTGCAAGTTTGGAGCGCTGGTGGAAGAATTTTTCAGTGGCCAATTTCATCTATGCTGTAAGAGTGACAGGATTAGAGAATATTTATGACTGAAAGACAATACACCATTGTGGGGGATGTACTAGCCACTGCCAAGAGAATGGAACACATGCTGAAATGCTTTGATGAATTACGTAAAGGTGACACTGTGGAAGAAGTTGTGAAGTCTGTGGAAACACAATCTATTATTAGACAAATGGGTCACATGACCGAGAGCTGTGGGTGTCTAGCTTTAAAAACTGTTTGCCATAAGTGTGGCGGTAGAGGTAATTTTATGAAGTGTTGCCAAGCCGATAAATATGGAAATACAAAGGAGAAAAAATAAGAGCTGTGTAATATAAGAGATTGGGGAGGAGATGGTGTTACATAATAAAGTGGAAGGATTGAATGTGAAAGCACCTGATAACCCTGCCGACAAAGTTAAGATGGTTGACGTGGAAATTTTATGCTGTTTGACCCCTCTCATGGCTCATGATTATTGATGATTTGGTCTTTGGAAAATCTTTCCTTTCACAACTCTCTGTTGTATGGATATCAAGCAAGGGGTTGTGAAGTTCAAGAAATTAGGATGCAAGGTTATCCTATAAGCGCTGTGGAGTTCAAAGGGCGTATAATTCCTGCTAAATTATATGTGACTTACAAATAGGCGATATGCTTTGTGGCCTCATCCAAAGATTTGGGAATTCATCTTGATCCAAATGCGCAGCCACAAGTAGGAGTTGGACAAATTGAAAAATGATGTGCTGAATTTGCAAGTAAATCCCAAGAGGTGTTTACTAATAAACTGGTATGTGTCTGGTATTACCTTCATTGCATAAAACTTAAACCAGGGGCTTTACTGGTCGTGTCCAATGTCAGGAACATTCAGCTAAGTGTGCAGCAGGAAGATGTGTGAGGAGCTAGTAAGAGATAGAGATAGAAAATATTATAATTCAAGTGGAGGCTACAGAACGGTTAGCACCCTTAGTGGCCACAAAGAAACCTTTGGGGGCTATTTGTTTATGTGTAGATCTGAGGGGGTTGACCAAGAAGGATGTGGTACATACATTTCCACTACCAAACATTTCTGAAATGATGCCTACCATATGTTCTGTAAGATTTTTTTACCACCCTTGATCTCGCATCTTCGACCGGAAAACAAGGATGAGGTAGTATCCTTCTTGGGCATGGTTACATTTTATAGCAAATTCATAAGCAATCTTTCCAGTAAAATAAGAGAGATGTGAAGTTTGTGCTGAAAGGGTACAGAGTTTAAATTTATTGGTGAGTGTCAGAAAGAGTTTAATGAAATTAAATGTAAGTTAAAACTACTGATGCTAGTAACAAAGGGCTGGGTGCGGTTCTGCTGCAGTTCAATTCTGTGCATGTGTGTCATATGCACTAAGAGGAGCTGAACAAAATTACTCAGTAATTGAAAAAGAAGCTCTTGCAGTTTGCTAGGTGATCAAGAAATATAAGTATTTTGTATGCAGCAGAACCTTCACCATTGGGACAGATCATAAACCCTTAAGGGAGATTTTTATGAAGAAAGGTTTGGGTAATGTTTCAAACAGGTTACGTAAATAGGTTGAGTAACTACAGTAATACTCTTTTTGCTGTTGAATATGTTCTGGAGTACAGAATTGTACTGCACACTGCTTATCTGGTTGGTTATAGACCAAAATGCTGATTGTGGCAGTTTTCATAATACTATATGGGCTGATGAAAGTATGTGTGTTGTGTTGGATGGTGCCTTTGGTGAGAAGGAGTGGAGAGGATATCTGAGCTGAAGAAGGATGAGCCTTTGATGTCTATTATTCCATTCACTTTGAATAGATGGCCTGCCCAAAATTCTGCGTTCCGCATCTTCGTGGAATTTTTTGCTTGTTTGCGTTCTCAAAATACGTGTTTGCAAGATATTTCCCTCCAAGCACACAAACAGCGTTCATGAACAGGAACAAAGGAACAGGAACAAAGCATGGCAAACAAGCAATTCCACGTGTTAACGGAATTTGTGCATGCTCACGGATATTTGTTACCGTTTTGCGGACTTTGCGTAGCGTGACTACACAAATTCCACCCACCCCTAGTTGAGATATCGAAAGAGAGAGGAAGATTTGTGAATGTCAGGAGTGGAAAGATACATAAGACTAGATGTGTGCCCATGGTTTGCAGAGAACTTACAAGAGGACCCTGGCAGGATATTGATTTGGTGGGTCCATTGAAGGGAAGAGGGGTATACACCCATTCTGGTTGTTGTTGTGATCTTTTCTCAAGATGGCCTGAAGTTGTCTGTGTGTCTGACATAACATCAGGAGCTGCTATTTGTTTTTTAGAAGGGCTTTTCAGAAGAGAGGATGTTCCAAGTAGTATACTGACTGACAATGTGGTACAATTTTGCTCAAAATAATCTGAGGATTTCTTACTGTCATTAGGTGTAAAACACAGGAAATCAGCTTTATATCTTCCAGAATCTAATAGAATGTTAGAAATATTAAACCAGACACTAAAAGAGGAATACCAGTTAGCTAAATTCAGTGGGCTGGAGTGGAAAGAAGAGTTACAGAATCACTTGGTTTCTTATCGTTTTTCCCATGACATGACAACTGGAAAGTCCCTGTTTTAAATTTTCAGAAGGAGAAAACCTAATTCAAATTGGTGCTAGGATGTATGGATTGAAGTAGAGGTTGGGTGAATATCTCTATAGATGACTGTTGGGAAGTTAAAGAACATAAAAAGATGGTTAAATGGAAACAAGAATTTGATTCTAATCATGTTGTGAGAGAATATAACGTAAAGGTGGGTGACTGGGTAAAAATTAGAACTCTAGTGGGATCTCAACCTGGATGAAAATGTACTGCATAAAGGAAAGATATTAAACTTTTCAGCAAATGCCATCAAAACTGAGAATTCCAGAATATGGAACTATTAGATCTGTCATCCTTAGGGTGGTCTTCCCACAAATAATTTGATTCTTGCCTCCACATTTTACTGAATCTTTTTGTTGGCCTTAGGACTCTGAGCACTTTATTACTACTGACCAGTGCTAAAGTGCATGTGCTTCTTCTCTAAATGTGTGCAATTGGTTTATACCTGATTGGCATATTTAAATTACCCGTACGCCCCTTGCAAAGTGGAATACTATATACCCAGGGCCTAGAAGTTGAATGCTACTAGTGGGCCTGCAATACTGATTTTGTCTCCCACACAAATAGGCCCACAAACCTGTCTCAGGCCTATAATTGCAGGGCCTGTGTGTGTAGTTTATTGCCACTTCGATTTGGCATTTAAAACGACTTGCCAAGCCTTAAAACTCCCCTTCTACTACAAGAAAGTCACTACTAAAGTAGGCCCTAGGTAGCCCTAAGGGCAGGGTGCTATGTAACTAAAAGGTAGGACATGTACTTTGATGTTTTGCATGTCCTGGTAGTGACAAACAACTACATTTGCTTTTTACTAATGTGAGTCCTGCTCTTCTCATAGTTTAACATTGGGAATTCCCTTATATAGGTTTAAGTGTTAATTCCTGATGAGTTAGTAGTACCTACTTCATATTTTATGTCTTCTGAATGGTAATGATATATCCTCCTTACTGGTGAAGTTGAATTTGATATTGCTGTTTTAGAAATGCCACTTTTAGAAAGTGGACATTTCTCTGCACTTAATGCCTTGCAGCCTGTCTCCAATACACATCTGGGGGTGACAGCTACACTTTGTGCTTTCCCTCTAGACAGTCACAAATCCAGGAAGGATATCTGTGTCTGAGTACCCATCTACATATATCTGCATTCTGATGGCCCTGCCTGGGAAAGATGGAAGGGAGAGATGAACACTTCACTGTCCCCTCAAAAGGGACTGATTTACCCCCATAGATAGCCTGGCAGAGAGGTCTGGATTGAAAGGAGGACCTGTGCACTTCAAGGAACTGCTTTGAAGTAACCCCAACATTAAAGACAATTTTGGGTATATGTACTGGTTCTTTGAACCCCTAAAATCAGACAGTACTGGACTTGTAATTGAATTTCTGCCAGATGAACTGCTGTACTGCTTAAAGGACTCAACTGGACTGCTGATCTGGAAGGCCTTCCAGGAAAGGTACTTCATTCACAGGGGTATCCATGGGTCCTGTAGCCGGCTGATGCTCCATCACAGTCGGCACAAACTTTGACTTTGGGCTGGTCCAGCTTGAACTCAAGTAACCACTAATTCGCTATTTGCTTCTAAGTGCTATTTTTTGCTTACTCTTTTGAAATTTAATATCTCAACTTCTATACATTGGATTTTGGTTATGTAGGTCTTGATTTGTTCAGAATATAATAATCTATACTTCTAAACTGGTGTGGAGTCTCTTTGTGGTGTATTCATTGTGTGTTGCTGTGTGCGTGTTGCACAAAATACTTTACACATTGCCTCTTTTGATAAACACAGGCTATCTTTTACTGTGCGATTAGTGGTTTCTGCCTGGCCTTAGTTAATACCTCAGCCAACCAAGAATACCAGTTCTAACAGGAACCTTAGTAGAGTAGTTATTTTAAAAGAACAGGAGGCTGACTATGTTGTCCCAATCACTAATTCTAAAGGATGTGACAAATTCCCTTAAAACGTTTGTAGTTCATCCAATCAAAATGACTGTAGTTCTTCATGTGGAAGAACTGTAATGTCTGAGAACATTGAGCAAAAAAGATTTTTAAAAATGTCCAACTATCTCCATGACTATATAAGAACATGAATGTGCTGTTAGGGTATTTATCTTAGTGTTCTTGTAAAATGTTTAATATTGTGATTTCATAACAGTAGCATTGCTCTCTATACAATATTTGTATTTTTGCATTAGAGGGGAGAGGTGTGTGGTATTTATCTCAGGTGTCTCTCTTGCTTTGAGTATGGCATTGTAACTGTGCTCTGTGTTCTATGGTTCTGGAACTCTGAGAGAATTTGAGTGTGGTGTGACCGTGCGACAGCTAGCCTGGAGCTGTGGATGGGGCAGAAATAAAACCACTGAGCTCTTGTCTTACCTTATGACTCCGTCAAGAATACTATATTTCACCCTGCTAGTTGTGGTATGGAGCAAACAGGCTTAACTTAAATATGTATGTAGCATTTAGAAGAACCGAAACATTAAAAAGGTCAACAACACAACACAATTAAAATTCCTCTCCATTTTATAAAAATAATGTAAGATGTAATTAACAAAATGACACCAAAATGAAAAAAATTATTTAAGGGGAACTGGCAGTATGACTTTTTAGAGATTTAATTGAAAACACCACCAAAAATCGCAAAATACCAATGGTAGTTAATGGTCATGGTAGAACATGAGCTAGAGGCAATTTGGGATCGACTGCAATGTAAAATAGGTTGGATATATGAATTAGAGTGTCCCTGCAAAGGTCTGCACTTAGGACATGTCAAAAATGTTTCCCAGTCCCAATCTGAAGAGGAACTTTGTCATTTTTCTGAAGAAAAACACTTCTCCGCTAGAGAGGAACTTGAAATTCAATCCAATGCTGTGGAACTGCCAGTTGGATACTTTCGAGGTTGATCTCCTTGGAGCTCTGGACCAAGTTCTCCAACTTCTTTTTGTGTCCCAATGATGACAGAAATAATCGTCTAAGGATCCTGAACCTCAGGGAGAGCACTTAGAGTCTCTCAGACTGAAAGCCAGAAGGTAACAGCAAAGTAGAGTCCAGTTCCAGTTGCCACTTGTCAGCTGAGATTTATCACAAGAATGTCCTTTCAGCTTTTTCATCTGTGTTGGAAGGCGGACCCCGAGGAGTCGGCGAGACCACCAAGGGGGGCCCTCACACTGTACGAAGTAGCCGAGCGCTGCCGAGAAGTCTCCTGAGAGATCCTTCTCCTATCACGTACTAGCACAGTAACACCACCACACCGGACTCAAGGAGGTTGTCTCAAGACAAGCAATTCTTTATCAGCAAAAAAGGTTACGAGGTCAATATTTACACGAAGGGATCGAGGGATCCACCAAAAGTCTCAGTGTCTCTTTGGAAGGGTAGGGGTAGCTGGACAGTCTTTGGCAGGAGTGCGATACGAGGGTACCTGGGGCCCAGTTCTTATCCTCAAGCTGGAGGACCTCCGGATCTCGGAGGGGTCGAGCCGCAACGGCGTCAGCAGGGCTCTGGCGTACAGTTCGTGGAGAGCCGCGATCCAATCAGCAGGGCTCTCAAGATGGTTTCTGCTCAGCTCGAGCCGCGACGTCGTCAGCAGGGCTCCGAGGGAGGTTTCAGCGAGGTTGGGCCGCGACAGCGTCAGCAGGGCTCCGATGTTCCAGGTGGCTTCAAAGTGTTCACAAGAAGGAGCCGCGACGCAGTCAGCAGGGCTCGTGATGGTTCCGACAAGAGTTCTTCTCCGTAGGGTCAGCCGCGATTCAATCAGCAGGGCTCTCGACTCCGGGATGCAACTGCCGATCTGTGGCGGGGTTGCCCCAGATATAGGTCTGGAGCCCTTTGATGTCCGGACCCAGGCGCCCGGTGGGGGCGGAGAGGCCGGGTGGAGGTGGCCAGACGCCCAGCAGGAGAGGCGCCAGGCCCAAGGGAGTTGCAGGGCGATCACACCTCGAGAGGGGAGGACAGTTGGGGGTCCCATTGATACTGTCCTCCGCCGGGGGCGATGAATGGTTCCTGCGGCACCCCCTGGCCAGTTCGTGGTGCCTCGATGTCGGGGCTTCGCTGGGGTCGAGGCCGGGTTGAGCGGGGTTGCGCTGGCTGGTGCACAGAGTCACGTGGGTGCCAACAAGATGGCAGAGCCACGAGGGGTATGCGACCTCGTGCAGCTCAGGATGAAGGGCCTCGGTGCAGTTCAGAAGGGTGGCCCGTGAAGGCCGGGGCGGGGAACGGGCACAATCCACGGGGGTAAGGACCATGCCACGAGGCCGGGTCCAACAGGCGTCCCCCCCAGCCGAAGGCATGGAGAGTCACCCATCTCCTTGGGGATTCTCCTCGTCAAGGCGGAAGAAGCAGGACAGGCCATCGGCGTTGGCGTGGTCATTGCCGGGCCGGTGTCGCAACGTCAAAGTCCATCCCTTGTAGCAAGATGGACCACCGCAGCAGCTTGGGGTTCTCGCCCCGCATTTGCATTAACCACCGCAGGGGCCGGTGGTCGGTCTGGACCCGGAAGTGGGTACCGAAGTGGTAGGGCCGGAGTTTCTTAAGGGCCCACACCACAGCGAAGGCCTCACGCTCGATGGTGCTCCATCGTTGCTCCCGGGGCAGTAGCCGTCGGCTGATGAAGGCCACTGGTCGGTCGAGCCCCTTTTCATCGGCCTGGGACAGGACGGCCCCGATCCCATACTCGGAGGCGTCCGTCTGCACCACGAACTCCTTATTGTAGTCAGGGGCCTGTAGCACCGGGGCAGTACACATTGCGGTCTTTAGGGTGTCGAAGGCTGCTTGGCAGCGGGGTGTCCAGTGCACCTTCTTGGGCTGCTTTTTGGACGTTAGCTCTGTGAGGGGGCCAACAATGCTCCCATAGTCCCGGATAAACCGCCGGTAGTATCCGGTGAGACCCAGGAAGGCCCGGACAGCGGTCTGGGTAGTGGGGGGTTCCCAGGCCTGGATGGCATCTATTTTCGGTTGGAGAGGGGCCACCTGCCCGCTCCCCACTTGATGGCCCAGGTAGGTCACGGATCCGTGGCCGATCTGGCATTTGCTGGCCTTGATTGCTGGAGGGCGGCCAGGACGGCTTTAATGTGAAGGAGGTGCTCTGCCCAGTGGTTGCTGTACACGGCAATGTCATCTAGGTAGGCCGCGCTGAAGGCCTCAAGCCCGGCCAAAACCTTGTTCACCAGTCTTTGAAAAGTGGCCGGGGCGTTCTTCATTCCGAAGGGCATCACCCGAAAGTGGTAATGCCCATCCGGGGTCGAAAAGGCGGATCTTTCTTGGGCGCCGGGGATGAGCTGGATCTGCCAGTACCCGGCGGTGAGGTCCAGCGTGCTCAAGTAGCGAGCGGCCCCTAAGCGGTCGATAAGTTCATCGGCCCTGGGTATAGGGTGGGCGTCCGTCTTGGTCACTGCATTCAGGGCACGGTAGTCCACGCAGAATCGCAACTCCGGGGGGTGGCTGGGAGCTGCGGCCTTTGGCACCAGGACGACAGGGCTGGCCCACGGGCTGTCGGAGGGTTCGATGACCCCCAGGGCCAGCATCTTTGTTACTTTGGCCTGGATGCATGCCCGGCCAGGCTCTGTGTCGCACGGGGGGGCTCTCCCCGGTGTCGACGTCGTGGACGCACCAGTGGGTCACCCCCGGGGTGAGGGAGAAGAGGGCTGCGTAGTCCTGCAGCAGTTGCTGGCAGTCGTTGCGCTGTTCCGGAGTCAGGGAAGAGGCGAGTTGGACACCCTCGATTGTTCCATCATGGACGTTGGACTGCAAGAGGTCGGGCAGGGGCTCGGAGTCGTCCTCGCCCCCCTCGTCGGTCGCCAGTAGCAGGCTCAGTTCGGCCCGGGCAAAGTGGGGTTTTAGCCTGTTAGCATGTAGGACCCGGAGGGGGTTCCGGGGGGACTCCAGGTCGACCAGGTAGGTGACGGGACTTTTCTTCTCCACTACCTTGAAGGGCCCGGTCCACTTGTCCTGGAGGGCGCCGGGTTCAACCGGGGCCATGACCCATACCTTCTGACCTGGCTCGAATTCTATGGTAGAGGAGTTCCGATCGTACCACCGCTTCATGTCCTCCTGGCTGGCCTCGAGGTTGGCTTCGGCCATGGCTCGGAACTTGCGGGTCTGGTTTCGGAGGGTCAGGAGGTATCGGTAGACGTCAGGAGGGGCGCCTTGGGGCTTCGTCTCCCAGCTCTCTTTGACCAGGCTGAGCGGTCCGCGGACCGGGTGTCCGTACAATAGTTCAAACGGGCTGAACCCCAGGGACTTCTGCGGGACCTCCCGATAGGCAAACAGGAGGCACATCAGCAGGACATCCCATCTCCGCCTGAGGGGCTCTTCTAGGCCCTGGATCATTCCCTTTAATGTTCTGTTGAACCGCTCAACCAGTCCGTTCCCCTGAGGGTGATAGGGGGTCGTGAACTTGTATGTGACCCCGCACTGCTGCCACAGGGACCGCATGTATCTGGAAATAAAGTTCGTGCCTCTGTCGCTCACCACTTCGCGGGGAAATCCCACTCGGGAGAAGATCCCCATTAAGGCCCGGCCTACCACGGGGGCCGTTATAGTTCTTAGCGGGACCGCCTCCGGGTACCTGGTGGCGTTGTCCACGAGGACCAGGATGAAGCGGTGGCCCAGGGCGGTCTGGGGGTCCAGGGGCCCCACGATATCGATTCCGACCCGTTCGAACGGGGTGCTGACGGCTGGAAAGGGTTGGAGGGGGGCCTTGACCCGACCCCCCGTCTTCCCGCTGGCTTGGCAGGTCTGGCAGGACCGGCAGTGGTTGTCCACGTCTCTCCGCATCCGGGGCCAGTAGAAGTGGGTCACCAGACGGCTGTACGTTTTGTCTTGCCCCAAGT
Organism: Triturus cristatus; assembly: GCF_964204655.1. NCBI lineage: Eukaryota > Metazoa > Chordata > Amphibia > Caudata > Salamandridae > Triturus > Triturus cristatus. The sequence continues at coordinate 1,203,656,948 of NC_140591.1, read as the reverse complement.
GTCCGGCGAGGGGCACATCATGTGCCAGGTTGAGCAGGAACTCCCGGAAGCGGAGGGGGACCACCAACACTCGGCTAGCCCCGAGTTCTGCCACTTTCTGCTCACTGTATAGCAGGCCCTCGGCCCAGTAGACCCAGTGGGTGCCGGTCTGGTCCCCGTTGGTTTGGGCGGACGCTTGTTGGCGGACCCCTTCGAGAGTGGGGCAGGACTGCTGCTCTTGTTGGAACTGCTCCCGGGTGGGGCCCCCTTCGTGTCGCCATTGTGTCAGCTCTGGTAGGGCGCACGGGGAAGCCATCTCTTCGGGGGAGGATTCACTAGGTCCAGGGTCGGTGGCCGCCTCCCCCTCGCTGCTGGCGGGAGGTGGTGCGAGCCCCTCGGGCTGGGCGGCCCCGGAGGCCGAGGATGAGCGGGCGGCCCGGGCGGTCATGGACCGGGTGATGGCACAGGCCCAGTCAGATAGTCCCAGCATTCGGAGGTGCTCTCGTCGCTCTACTTGAGCCCAGGGGGAACTCTCCAAGTCGTTCCCCAGGAGGCAGTCGACGGAGGCGTCGTCGCGTACCGTCACCTTCAGCAGGCCCGTCACCCCTCCCCACTCGAAGGGGACCAGGGCCATCTGGCACAGGCTTTCGCTGTTGTCGGCCGTCCGGACGGGACACAGCACATTCGGTAGGATCTGTTCGGGAGTCACCAGGTGGCAGCGGACACCAGTGACACTGGCGCCGGTGTCACGAAGGGCTTCGGCCCGTTGTCCATTGACCGTGACCTGCTGCCGGTACTTCTGGGTGTTGCTTGGGATGGGGGTGCAGGGTACCATTTCTCGGCTACCCAGGCAGACCAGGGACATGCCTGCCGGCTCCCATTCAGTGGTCCCTCGGTCGAGGGTCTCCTCTTCCTCTTCTCCTTCTCCCAGGGCGGCGGCCGCCAGCTGTCGGGGCGGGGGCCCGCCGGCCCCGTTTCTTCGGTTCAGGGGGCAGACCGGATCGCTGGCATAGTGTCCGGTTTGTTGGCATCCGTAGCACGTTACTGGTGGCCGTGGTCCGGGTCTGGCTGGGGGCGCCCCCCTTCGGGCTAGGCTCGGGGAGAGTTGTTGCTGCGGTGGCCCTCGAGGGGGGCTCCTGGCGGCCCCGGCAGGAGGGTCTCGGTTCCTGTTCGGCCCTCCCTCTCCACCGCGTTGGCGGGGGGGTCCGGTGGGGTTCCTCTGGTACTCCCCCATTGAGTTCCGGGGGACCCGGGAGTTGACCCATCGATCGGCCTCGACGGCGAGTTTTCACGGGTCGGTCATTTTGCTGTCGAGGAGGTGCTGTCTCAGTTCCACGAAGCAATTGTTGGAGAGATGTTCCCACACGATGAGGTCGACCAGCTGCCCGTAGGTGGTTACTTTGCTACCTCTGATCCACCCTTCTAGAGCCCGACTGAAAAAGTCCACATATTCCACCCAGGTGGTGCCCAGGATTTTCTTGCAGTCTCTGAACCGCTGGCGGTACATTTCTTCATGTGATCGTAGGAGGTCATCACCTCCTCCGGCAGCTGGAGCAGTGTGTCTCGACCCTCACTCAGGAACCGCCCCCACAGGCCCGCGCCCCAGTCTTTTCGGGGCACCCGATGAGAGGTCATGGCCACCTCGTAGGCCTTGAACCATTGTTGGATGTCGTCATTCTTGTAGTACTCCTTGACAACCTCTTTCGGGATATGTACCTTGGTCTCGGCAGGCGGTAGAGTGTCTCTAGTACTGGGGGCGTTGGTCCATCCGTTCTTGGCCTTGATTTCGAGCTCCTTGAGACTGCGCTCGTGCTCAAGGGTCAGTTTCTTTTCCTCCAACTCCCGGTGTCGCCTCTTCTCCTCTATCTCCTCTTAAAGCCGTAGCTGCTCTAGGGCCAGTTTCTTTTCCGCCAGCTGGAGTTCGCCGTCCAGCCGCAGTCGTGCGAGCTCTAGCTCGTGGTTCCGGACCTTCTCCCGCTCTCGTATTTCTTCTTCGGAGAGGCCGGTTTCTAGGCTCTTTCTTCCTCCGGTTGCCGGAGTCAGTGCGGTTGATGTGGTCTCAGTCAGGGGCAAGGGACCTTCTTCCTGGGAGGGGCCTGCCCCGGCCTCCAGCCATGTCCTCAGAGCTTTCTGCATGTCCTCTTTGGTACCTAGGCCGGTGGTTGCAATGCCTTTGTCTTTGCAGAACTGTTTTAACTCTTTGTGCGTATATTCTTCCAGCCGTTCGGGCTGGAACTCCATTGTCGCGTTGTTTTCCTGGCTGCTCATGATTACTGTACGTTTGGATGGGTAGCTAGTGGGTACTGGCTGGTACGTACTGCGTTCGGCTCGGATCCCGTCGCTGGCCACCAAATGTTGGAAGGCGGACCCGAGGAGTCGGCGAGACCACCAAGGGGGGCCCTCACACTGTACGAAGTAGCCGAGCGCTGCCGAGAAGTCTCCTGAGAGATCCTTCTCCTATCACGTACTAGCACAGTAACACCACCACACCGGACTCAAGGAGGTTGTCTCAAGACAAGCAATTCTTTATCAGCAAAAAAGGTTACGAGGTCAATATTTACACGAAGGAATCGAGGGATCCACCAAAAGTCTCAGTGTCTCTTTGGAAGAGTAGGGGTAGCGGGACAGTCTTTGGCAGGAGTCTGCATGCAGCCAGTGGAAGGGGGTCCAACTTCCTTAAGACAGGTTCCAGAGGCCAAGTGCAGCAGGCTCAGGCTGCCTGGTATCCTATTGAAAGTACAGCAGTGGTCTGAGGAAGACTGAGTGATGGTGCAGCTTTGTAGGGTTCACCACACTGTGGTGAAGACTCTCTAAGACACTCCTAGATCCTCTCCGACATATGGAGTAAAGGTTCCCTGGCGTCTACCTATGTACTTTTTCAGTAGTCCCTGTTTGTTTTACTGCAAATAGGAACACAATGCTATGTGTCAGGGCAAACCTAAGGTGTTAAAGTATTTAGCCACTCTAAACTTGGGCTCTGAGGCTGGTGGTGGGAGTGGGTAGTGTACTGTGCTAATAATACTGTCCACCCACATCTTACACCAAAATCAAGTTTGAAGCAGGCACTGTCCCCAAGACAAATCCAGACAAAGAAGTCTGGTAGGATTAAAGCAGGGTCTTTCAGCAACCAGACACACAATACATATGAATTGTCCTGGCATTGTGTCTGCTGCCTTTGAAAGTTGAACATATTTTATACATGCTTTAAACAGAACTGTAATATAGGATTTTAAGATGTGGTGGCAACAGGAGGGACACAGCCCCTAACGGGCATATTCTATTGCTCTCAGAGGAGAAGTTGAGGCTCATTCAGGCCAGTCTACAGTTTGCTCTTGGGAGGAATTTCACACCTCTTTCTCACCTCCTCCTGGCCTGACCACAGGTGCAGAATTAAGCTCAAGAGATAATGCAAATTAGCCTTCAGGAACTTCAGACAGGAAAAAGGTAACTTATAAAAGTCACTTTTCCTTAAATTTGAATTATAAAATCCAACTTCACAATTGAATTGGATTTTTTATAAATGTTAAACATGGTTGTTTAAGTATTTTTCTAGTTGGTCCCATTGCCAATATGCAGTATTAGCATTTTAATTTGCACTCCTATTTTCTAAATAGGACATGTAGGTCTGCCACAGTGAAAATTGCTTTTTGGGACATGTCCCACTTTTAAATACTATGAACCCTACCTGGTGGGCTATAAGGTTTACATAGGGGTGATTTACTAATATTTAACACTCAGGTACTTACCTGGCATAATCTGTTAATTTAACATGTATTTCACCTGTCAGTCTTATGGTGGTCTTCCCTCAAACTTTTAGCCTCCTTGCACCCAATATTCTGATCTTGCTTTTGTTGGCCTTAGGGGTCTGGGCACAGTATGACTGCTAACCAGTGCTAAAGTGTAGGTGCTCTCTCCCTAAATATGGGTTGTTTGACGTATCCAAAACTGGTAAATTAAATTTACTTACAGGTCCCTTGTAAAGTGCATTACATGTGCCCAGAACCTGTAAACTGAAGGCTACTAGTGGGTCTGCAGCACTGATTGTGCCACTCACTTAATTAGCCCTTTAAAGGATAGCTCAGGCCTCCAATTGCAGAGCTTGTGTCAATTTGGCATTTATAACCCCTTGCCAAACCTTAAAGCCCACTTTTACTACATATGTCACCCATACATTAGGCCCTGTGTAGGTCACACAGTGTTGTGTAATTAAATAAGTAGGACGTGTTCTTTTAGGTTTTGCTGGTCCTCGTAGTAAAAACTCCCAAATGTGTTTTTCAGCACTGTGAGGACTACACTTCCCATAGGTTAACACTGGGGATTTCTTGTTTTATCTAATAAGATGTAGTTCCCAATTGGAAGGAGGTAGAACAGTCATGTTTAGAACCTATGGAATAGTAATGATATATCTTCTTAAATGCTAAAGTCAAATTTATCATAACAAGTTTAAAAATGCTGCTTTTAAAAAGATGGCAAAAGACAAACAATTGATGGATGGAATGCAGAGCAAATCAAAACATTCATCCCCAGTCAAGAGATCTGGATTAAATCCATCATTCTTTTGCTCACCATGCCACCCCAGTTTAGACCTTGCCATATGCAAATCAGTAGTGACCCTGTGCCTCATAGGAACTGTCCAGCCCGAACTGCCAAGCCAGGTCCTCCCTGGACCGTAAAAAAGCATCCTAGGACAGGTTTCGGGGTTTCACCACTCTTCAGCCAGAATAGCTTGATTCCAGTGGCACAGTGAGCCCAGGACCCACGTCTGGGCATACCTGGCGCACTTTGGGCTAGAAAGCAAAAGACACACAATTGATGGACGGAATGCAGAACAAATCAAAACATTCACCCCAGTCAAGAGATCTGGGTTAAATCCATCATTCTTTTGCTCACCATGCCACCCCAGTTTAGACCTTGCCATATGCAAATCAGTCTTGACCCTGTGCCTCATGGGAACAATCCAGCCTGAACTGCCAAGCCAGGTCCTCCGTGGACCGTAAACAAGCATCCTAGGACCGGTTTCGGGGTTTCACCCCTCTTCAGCCAGGATAGCTTGATTCCAGTGGCACAGTGAGCCCAGGACCCACATCTGGGCATACCTGGTGCTCTTAGGGCGAGAAAGCAAAAGACACACAATTGATGGACGGGATGTAGAACAAATCAAAACATTCACCCCCAGTCAAAAGATCTGGGTTAAATCCATCATTCTTTTGCTCACAATGCCACCACAATTTAGACCTTGCCATATGCAAATCAGTCTTGACCCTGTACCTCATGGGAACAGTCCAGCCTGAACTGCCAAGCCAGATCATCTCTGGACCGGAAACAAGCATCCTAGGACCGGTTTCGGGGTTTCACCCCTCTTCAGCCAGGATAGCTTGATTCCAGTGGCACAGTGAGCCCAGGACCTACGTCTGGGCATACCTGGCACACTTAGGGCGAGAAAGCAAAAGACACACAATTGATGGACGGAATGCAGAACAAATCAAAACATTCACCCCCAGTCAAGAGATCTGGGTTAAATCCATCATTCTATTGCTCACCATGGCACCCCAGTTTAGACCTTGCCATATGCAAATCAGTCTTGACCCTGTGCCTCATGGGAGCAGTCCAGCCGAACTGCAAAGCCAGGTCCTCCCTGGACCGGAAACAAGCATCCTAGGAACGGTTTTGGGGTTTCACCTCTACAGCCAGGATAGCTTGATTCCAGTGGCACAGTGAGCCCAGGACCCACGTCTGGGCATACCTGGCGCACTTAGGGCAAGAAAGCAAAAGACACACAATTGATGAACGGAATGCAGAACAAATCAAAACATTCACCCTCAGTCAAGAGGTCTGGGTTAAATCCATCATTCTTTTGCTCACCCTGCCACCCCAGTTTAGACCTTGCCATATGCAAATCAGTCTTGACCCTGTGCCTCATGGGAACAGTCCAGCCCAAACTGCCAAGCCAGGTCCTCCCTGGACCAGAAACAAGCATCCTAGGACCCGTTTCGGGGCTTCACCCCTCTTCAGCCAGGATAGCTTGATTCCAGTGGCACAGTGAGCCCAGGACCCACTTCTGGGCATACCTGGCGCACTTAGGGCAAGAAAGCAAAAGACACACAATTGATGGACGGAATGCAGAACAAATCAAAACTTTAACCTCCAGTCAAGAGATTTGGGTTAAATTCATAATTCTTTTGCTCACCATGCCACCCCAGTTTAGACCTTGCCATATGCAAATCAGTATTGACCCTGTGCCTCATGGGAACAGTCCAGTCCGAACTGCCAAGCCAGGTCCTCCCTGGACCGGAAACAAGCATTCTAGGACCGGTTTCGGGGTTTCACCCCTCTTCAGCCAGGATAGCTTGATTCCAGTGGCACAGTGAGCTCAGGACCCACGTCGTTCCTAGGATGCTTGTTTCCAGTCCAGGGAAGACCTGGCTTGGAAGTTCGGGCTGGACTGTTCCCATGAGGCACAGGGTCAAGACTGATTTGCATATGGCTGGGTTCAAACTGGAACAGCATGGTGAGCAAAAAAAACATGGATTTATGCCCAGATCTCTGTACTGGGGTGAATGTATGACATTGTTCTGCATTCTGTCCATCAACTGTTGTTTTTGCATTTCTCACCCCGAGTGGGAAGGGTATGCCCAGACGTGGGTCCTGTGCTCTCCATGCCACTGGAATCAAGCTATCCTGGCTGAAGAGGGGTGAAACCCCGAAACCGGTCTTAGGATGCTTGTTTTCAGTCCAGGGAGCACCTGGCTTGGCAGTTCGGGCTGGACTGTTCCCATGAGGCAGAAGGTCAAGACTGATTTGCATATGGCTGTTTCCAAACTGGAATGGCATGGTGAGCAAAAAAACGATGGGTTTAGGCCCAGATCTCTGTACTGGGGTGAATGTATGACATGGTTCTGCATTCTGTCCATCAACTGTTGTTTTTGCTTTTAAATAGGTGGCATTGTTCTACTCTTAGACACTATGTGCCTGCAGCATGTCTCCAATGCATGTCTAGGGTGGGTGACTGCTGGACTTTGTACATTCCCTCTAGACAGCCACACAGAAAGGGAGCTTAGTTGTGGCTGATGGGCCATCCATATTCTGATGGGCCATCTTGAGAAGGATGGGAGGGAGGAGCTATTCACAGCCTCAAATTTACATTACAGCAGAATAGGCTGTGTCCTGTCCCCACACAGAGGACTGCTTAACCCCCTGTAGTGAGTCGGTAGCCAGGGCAGAAAGGGAGGACCTCTGTGCACTTCAAAGCCCCTCTTTGAATTCTCCTCCACTTCAAAGGTACCACTGGGCATAAGAACTGGACTTTTGATCCTATCTTTTCAGCACATTTATGGAACTGTGGAAACTCTGCCATTAAGAATGACTACAGTGCTGCTGAAGGACTACCACTCTTCAAGAGTACTGCTTCAAAAGAACTGCTTTGTGTTGTGTTGACCTGCTGCCTGCTGCCCGCTGCCCTTCTTTCCTGGGTGAAAAGGATGTGGCCCATATCACTTGAACCCAGACCCAGAGTGACTCCAAGGGCTTGCTAGCTTGCCTCCGGTTCTGAAGTCCCAGGGGCATCAAAGACTTCCAAATCATCTGCCTCAGCACTAGGACTCTGACATCTGTGTGCCTGCCCTGCCAAGTCATGCCAATCCAGTCATGGGCCTTTGGAAAGGGTTAAAGTGCTACTCCAGCAGAATCCATGCATCGCCAGCGATGCAGCAGCTCGGAACCAGCACATTTCTACTACTGCAGACTCATCGATGATGCTGCGAGAATCCAGTCCAATGCATCAGCGACTGCATCGCGCAACAACTCCAGTCCAATGCATCGTTGACTTTGCACGGCTTGGAGCCGACGCATCGCCTTCATCCTGTTAATCGACGACGATCCATCACCTCTTTGTTTCTCACATCTCGGCACCATTGATGATGCAACTAAGGTATTTGGCAGCAGGCCATGCCTGGTCCCTGTAGCTGATCCTTGCTCCATCATGGTCGGCCTGAGCTTTCAGATTTGACCTTGTCTAGCCGACCAGATATCCCCGGTTGGCACTTGATGCTTTTAAGTGCTACATTTCAGTTTATTCTGTAAAAATTCATCACTCAAGTTCTACTTATTGCATTTTTGTCATTTTGGTCATTTTTTGTTCATTAAATTAAGCTCTATTTCTCTAACCGGTTGTTGTATCTTTTTTGTGGAGTTTATACTGTTTTACTGCTTGAAGTGTTGCACAAATCATTTACACATTGCCTCTTAAATTAAATCTGACCAACTGCTCTGTGCCAAGTTAGCCGGGGGGTGAGCCACAGGTTAATTTAGATTGTGTTTGTGACTTACCCTGACTAGGATTGTGGTTCCTTGGACTGGGTGCATACGTCTGCCAACCAGAAACCCGATTTCAAACAATATGGCACTGCAGGTTTAAACTGCAGCAGCCAGGCTACAAAGGTAGGCCCGAAGGCATGTTTTTGTTGTGATACTAGTAGATGGAACGACAAGTGTTGCAGTCCACAGGTGACATTTAACTTTCCATATCATGGGTGCAGGTTCTAAACTATATACTATGGCCTTATAGAAGAGTTAAATATGCCAATGAGAAATTAGCAAATGTCTACGTTTTAGAAGTCAGAGCACATACATGTGGCATTGGACAGCAGTGTCAAAATGTGCAGAGTCTAATCACCAGCAATAACATTCAGCAAGCAAATCGGGGTGACCACAAAAAAAGAGTCATTTTCTCACAGTGGGAGGATGAGGAAGAGAGTTACATGGTTCTGAAAGTTGTGAAAGAGGAACAGTAAATGTTTAGATGATGCACTATTCTCAGACAAGGATGGCAAAACTTAGGAGACACAATTTTGGCTTTATGTTCCATAGGTAGCATAGCAAGCTGGCTCTAGGGATGGCTCCATATTGTGAATGGCCAGAGCAGGGAGGGCGCTGGGCATGTGCAGTGTGGGCGGTTGTCCAGCGCCCTGCACCTGCTCAAAAACACAGGGCCCTGCACTAGTGCACCACCTTTTAAAAGTCTCCAGTGATCTGAGGCCAATGGGTAGGGGCGGTGCAGCAATGTGAGCCCCAAGGTAGGAAGCCCAGCTCACTGGGCCCCACAGCCATGGCCTAAAATGGCAGTAACAGTACTATTGCAGCATTGCAAGCACCCCTGGAAAGCAAAAAAGTGTTTCAAGCAGATTAGTTTGAACTTGTCTACAACATTAACCAAGAATACATTTCAATTATGGAGTTAGCTTTGAGGAAACAGCTTGAACATTCAACCTTTAAGACTTTCATAACAAATTGTGAAAGACTTCCTTTGGCAATGGTATGTTTTCTGAAAACTTGGTGAGAGACATTCTACAAGATTAAATGCCAGTGGAGTGATACAATTGCATCTACAATGAGACAAACCTAGCCAAGAGTAGGGATAACTTAAGACTCAGCTTTCTGATTTCTTTTTTCGATTTCTCGCAGAAGAAGTTTATATTCACGAGGAAGTTAATTCAGGGGGCTTCTTTTATGACATATTGGCTTCAGAAGTAATAAGGTATTACATTCTAGGAGGCAAAGAGCACCCTTGAGTTAAGAAATGTAAGATGCATGTTGCTTGGATATTGTATGAGCAAGAAGTTAATTGTGTATATTTACACTCCAGACACACATCCCCGCCGAAGTCCTGTAAGAGACCACTGAAAGGGCCGGGCCCATAAGTTCTAGGCTGTTCTAGATTCAAACTCTGAAGGTTCCTTTTAGCAGCATGAAAGTGTAGATGGGAGGAAAACCATTAGAGAAGCAATCAATTAGCCAGTGACTCTCTTGGGTACATAGTAACCCATTGACGACTACTCAAAGGTTAGTTAATTTATTACAAATCCAAGAACAACTGAACATAAAGACACCTCAACACAAGAGTATAGAAGTACATAAGAATCAACATAAAGCCAAATCTGCCCATCCAGTTTAGACAATGCAACATGAACAATACAATTAATTCAAGAAGTAGAATACAGAAAATCAGGAAGCATGAGTTCAAATTTCCCTGCATCGAGGGTTGGTGAGTGGAATGCATACATCTAACCCTAATCTAGCACTAAAGTGGCATCACTGAATAGGCATATTCAGAAAGAAGGGTAAAAGGTGTCAGCACCAGGAGTCTCCCTAAGAAGTCTCTCCACGATAAATGGGTAAAGTAGCATGAAGCTACAGAAGACAGAGGGACATATTATTAAGCACGGCGTTAAAATTATCGCCGCTTTAGCGGCAGAAAACTGCCGCTAAAGCAGCGATAATGGGCTTGATACTATGTCGCAGAGAATTCCAATAGAAGCCCATGTTGACACCAGAACATGGACATCTATGGGAATTCTCACGGGCATATTATCAAGCCCATTATCGCCGCTTTAGTGGCAGTTTTCTGCCGCTAAAGTGGCGATTATTTTAACGTTGTTTATTGATAATATGCCCCAGAGTTTGTTCTAAGATGCTCTCTCTCTGATGGCAAGAAAAGAGTGGCGCACTATCCCCAACTCCAACAACCAGTTTTTCAGGGGTAAACTTCCAATGCTGCAGTCTGGTCACGCCATCCATTCTGGGTACACTTCTGAAAGTAATTTTCTACGATATCGACGATGTACCTTCCTTGATATAATTTGTCCTTGGTTCCCATGCCTCCTCCTGTGTGAAACACAACGTCCTTCCTTTATGGACCCTTACCACACAATTGTAACTTCTTCTCTTCTTGCCTACCTTACTAAAACAAATACTTTATATTCCCTAAATAATGTATTCTTCACCTGCAATGGTAAAATGAGAAAACAGAATCTGCAAAGCGCATGAAATTCAACTATAAATGGTTAAAGGGAGGATTTCCAGGGACTTGCATTTCAGGCCTAGGACTTCAGCTAACATAAGGCATGTCTCTATCCATCAGTACGATTTACTTAACCATTATTATCATTTAATAATACATTTACCTACATTTGAAAAAACATAATTAATAAGCACATTCAATATACGTATAATTGTCAATTGCACAATACGAGTTTTTTGTGTTTTTTTTTTTTTCTTTTTTTTTTTCTTTTTTTTTTGTTTTTTTTTGTTTTTTTTTGTCCTCATCTCACCTATAAACTGCTAGCAGGACATAACCGGTCAGTTTTAATAATGGGGGCGCCCTCCGACCGCCTGCCATTGTTTAGGTTATCCAACCAATCCCCTTTTGTCGTCCGGGATTTAGGTGTTAATCATAGGACCATGGTATTTATCGACCATTAGCAACTGCAGAATGGAATCAACAGAGTCTCAATTCCTGGCCCAGACGAACAAAGGGTGCCCAAAGTGAAGGAAGGCTAGGGCTGGAACTCATAACATCTACCCGGGCCATAGCCAGTGCTGATTTTAACCAGTCTTCTACTTTCGGGGGGAGGGGGTCTTTCCACCTGAAACATATCTCCCTTCGGGCCAACAAAATCAAACATAATAACAGCCCTCTGAGTGGTTGAGCCAAACCGGCAGTGGACACCTGGTCGTTGGCAAAAAAGATCAGAGAGCCGTTCAACACGATATCTATTCCGAAGGTCATACATAAATATCTGCACACCCCTTCCCAGTATTTTCCCAATTCAGCGCATTCAAAAAAGATGTGTACGTCGTTGGCTTTAGGGAGTGAGCACCTGGGGCATCTCGGCTCCGGATCTGGGGCAAATTTCGAGATCTTCTCCGGAGTATAGTAAATTCGATTATAAACAAAAAAGTGATTTCTCTTCAGACTGGCAGATTTTGTGTATTTATAAAGCAGGGTCATGGAGGGTTCCAGGAGGCTCCCAATATCTGGTTCAAAAAGAGAGTCATTCCAAGCTGAAACCTGATGTGGAATACCAACGTCATCTGCGTTGATCAGGAGCCTGTACCAGATAGAGATTTCCTTCTTAAGATGTTGAATGTTCTTGAGAGCATCTTCCACCTCACCATTCCCCCTTAGATTCTCCTTCTCCGTTTCAAACCATGATTTTAGTTGAATAAACTTGAACCTCGAGAACCCCGAGCCTATTCTTGCTTTCAATACCTCCCAAGGATGTATGCCATTTTCATCCCCCAACTCAGACCAAGTCGCGACCCCGGCTCTTTTAATTGGGAGTGCCATACTATCCTGGAGGCAGGGGGGGGTCCCCGGAGAGTCCCAGATCGGTGCCTGATCGGAGTAGTAACCTATCCCACATTTGGAGCGGATGAAATACCAGACCTCCAAGGCATTTTTGATCACCTTCAGCCTTACTCGTTTGAAGAATTTCGGGGAGCCAAACTTGTAAAGAAACCCTGCTTTATTCCCCCCGCCTTCAGTACTGACCGACTCCCCCAGCAACTTACCCCAGGCACATGCAGTTGGTACCCCTAAAAGCATCCTGATAGCCTTAAATTGAAAGGCAACCAGATAGCAGCGGATATCTGGAAGGGCCAATCCCCCTTTAGCTAGGCGGCGCCTCAATTTTTTCCAAGATAGCCTAACGCCCTTCTCACCCCAGATGAAACTCCCGATTTTACTTTGCGCCTTTGAGATAGAGTGTTTAGGGAAACCTAGAGGAACCGCGTTGAACAAGTACGTTAATTTCGGGAGGATAGTCATTTTAACTAAATTCACCTTCCCGAAGATGGTCAATGGGAGGTTCCTCCACCTTGCAAACAGCTGGTCAATTTCATTTATTATTTTCCCTATATTAATAGATGGAATTTTCCCCAGATCTTTCACTATAACTATACCAAGATATTTAAATGTATTGCTGGTAGCCCCACTCCACTGATCTATGTTCCAACACATAACCTCCGTCTTCGTGGGGTTAGCCAGATATCCTGAAATTGCTCCAAAATCTTCCAACAGAGCCCCGACCTTTGGCAGTGTTATCTCGGGGTCATCTGTGTAGATGATTATGTCATCCGCATATAAAGCGATTTTAGAGCGATATTGCTGTGTCTTAAACGGAGGTATGGTCTCATCTAGCCTTATAGCCTGGGCAAGAGGTTCAATATAGAGGTCGAACAGCAAAGGGGAAATAGGGCAACCCTGCCTGGTCCCTCTTTGGATAGTAAAACTGGGAGTAAGTGCACCGTTGATAAGGATCTTAGCTGAAGCATCCTGATAGCACCCTCTCAGAGTGTGAATAAAGATTGGGCCCAATCCCATCTCCTCCAACACCTCCCAGAGGTAGACCCAGCACACCCTGTCAAAGGCCTTGGCGGCGTCTAGCGCGACCACTGCCAGGGGTTCGAGTCTAGAGATCGCCAAATCGATGTTCCCAATAAGTAGCTGTGTTTGTTCTTGGATATGTCTCTCAGAAATGAACCCTTTTTGGTCTGTATTATCCAATCCAGGGGCTAGCTTGCCCAATCTCCCTGCCAAAATACCCATGAAGATTTTATAGTCTGCATTTAGCAGGGAGATTGGGCGGTAGGAATCCGCTTTAGCTGGGTCTTTTCCTGGCTTCAGGACCAGAACAATGATTGCCTCCCTCCACGAATTGGGAACTTGACCTGTTGGGCTATAGATTGACTGAAAAAGGGATCCCAAAACGGGGATGACTTCCTCAGAGAGAGATTTGTACACCTCGTTTGGGAGGGCATCAATACCAGAGGCTTTGCCGTTTTTAGACTGCTTTATTTGAGTTCTTATCTCCTGCAGCGTAATTGGGGAATCAAGGAAGTCTTTATTGGCCTGTGTCAGCGTGGAGAGGGATTTTGAGCTCAACCACCCGCGTATTTGTTGTTTAGAAGGAGATAAGTTCTCCCTGTATAGATCCGCAAATAGGGTGAGTATAGTATTTTGGATGTCGCCTATATCTGTGGATCTATCCCCTTGGTTATTTATCACCAACTCAGCTATATCATTCTTCGAGCGTTCCGATCTCGCTTTCCACGCCAAAAGGGCCCCGGCCCTCTCGCCATATTCATAGTTCTCCATCCTATTCCTATCCCATTGCTTCTTGCACTTCTCTTCTAAGATGCCTCTATAGCGTTGTCTTGCCTGTTCAAGATCAAGTTCTACCCGCGACTTCCTTTGTCCATCTGGGGAGTTTGAAAGCCTCAGAAACTCGGCTTCCAGCAATCTGATCTTTTCTTCACCCAATTTCAATGCACTTCCCTCGGAACGATTTTTAAAACAAATGAGACTATGCAGTCGGCCTCTTAGATTAGCCTTAAAGGCATCCCACACGACCTCAATTGCAGCTGAACCAATGTTGGTGTCAAAAAACTCCGAAGATGATATTTTGACTGCCTGAATCAAATCTGGATCGTCTAACCTTCCCCTGCTAAGTGTCCATCTTGATTGAGATTTTAAAGAAACATTTTTGATGGAACAGAAAACGGGGGAATGGTCCGAGAGATGGCTCGGGAGAATGGATATGTCGGAGTCCTTGCCAAGTAGGAGCTTACTGGCTAAGAGGTAGTCAATCCTGGAGGAGTGATGGAATCTCTTGCTATAAAATGTATATCCAGCCCTATCACCTTTCAAAAACCTCCACACGTCTACCAGGCCAAGGTCATGCATCATATTCTTCATTGCCCGTCTAACAAGAGGATTCGGAATTGAACGAGCCTGATTTGACCTATCTAAATTGGGATCTAATAAGGCGTTGAAATCTCCTCCAACAATTATTGGAGGAGCTAACAACATTAGCTTAGATTGCAGCTTAACAATGTAAGAAGGGTCGTCAATGTTAGGACCATAAAATGAAGCACACGTTAAGACAGTGCCCCCAAAGTCCAACTGCGCTATCACCCATCTCCCTGATTTATCAGTCTGGATGGATTTAATTGTACAAGTTATCCCCCGTTTAACTAGAACAGCAACCCCACGGCTATTCATACCTTGGTCCGAGACGCCATATGCTTTTATCCATGGGACTCCTGAAAACAATTTATCCGACTCCCCAGTGGTCAGATGGGTTTCCTGTAAGAGACAGACCCGGGCTTTCGCGAGTTCGAGATATTTCATAATCAGCCTTTGCCTCCTAATACATCGTAACCCATTTACGTTCCATGCAAGAAGGCCCAAACCGGTCTGGTCTATAGTTACATCAGCCATCATATACAACACCCCTCCACCTTGGTGTTGTTCCAAAGATTAAATCGCTAAAGTAAGATGAGGTTATTTTAGTTTTTTCATTTTTATTTATATTTTTATATTCTCCCCTTGCCCACCCCAGGTGACCCCCCCCCAAAGATCCACCCCCCTCCCACATCCCCGTGCCTACCCCTAAACCCATGAGGAACCCTCCCTTGAAGATGGGTGAACCCATTCGGTCACACTCACCTCGGGTTCAGCTAAAACATATACTAGGGGAAAAGAGAAGAGGAGGGAGTAGGAGGAAAGAAGTGTAACAAGAGATATATAATGCCCAATAAGATACCCCTCACTAACCACTTGATGATCCTCACTTTCCCTGCTCTGCCCTCCTTAATCCTGCCATAAAAAGATCTACCTCTTCAACTGTATGTAGTAGGTGCATTTGATTATTATGCATGGCCCTCAGCTTAGCCGGAAATTTCAGTTGCACCTTTGCACCCAGGGACCTCAATTCCTCCAGTCTATTGCCCATTTCCCACTGCCTTGTAGCCGTTATGTGAGAAATGTCCGAT
The DNA here is from genome assembly GCF_964204655.1 of Triturus cristatus. Classification (NCBI taxonomy): domain Eukaryota; kingdom Metazoa; phylum Chordata; class Amphibia; order Caudata; family Salamandridae; genus Triturus; species Triturus cristatus. The sequence continues at coordinate 1,203,641,357 of NC_140591.1, read as the reverse complement.
CTTATTTGAAAGGTAAATGGGTCCAAACCATTGGGGGAAAAGGTCAAGGAGCCCTCCTTAAGACCGAGTGACAAAACTAGCTCTTTTACTGAGTAAGAGAGGAAATTGACCAGAATCTTCCGGGGTTTCTGTTTCTGTTTTTTCGGGTTTATTCTGTAGGGATCTCGGTGAATTCTTTGGATCTCGGACATTAAATTAATGTCAGGCTGATCCTTCAAAACAGACCCCTTTAATATAGAAATAACAAACCCCTTTAAGTCCGAACCTTCCAAGTTCTCGGGAATATTAAGGAATCTTAGATTGTTCTTCCTCGAGTGGTTTTCCAGCCTTTCGATATCGTCCTTCAGAGCCTTTTGTTGTAAGGTTAGCTTCCCTACTTCCTTAGTGGCCTCGCTTGTGGTGTCTTTAATGCCAGGTATTTCTGCTTCAAGAAGTTTTTTGTGTTAACATTTTCTGCTAGTTACATTTATTTCCTATGTCAATTCTCCATGACATTTATCCATAAACTAAAGCATCACAATTCTAACATCTCATGTTAACAGTAATTGCATGAATATATGTGGATGAGTTCTATATGTGATTATAATGCACCCCTACAATTTAAATGACATTTCCTGCTACATCACCACGCATGAACCAGACACTTGACTATAGCACCCATTACTCATTCCATCCACCTGCAGGCTCCTGCCTTAGTGCCAGACCCAAGCAACAGAAGACATCTCTCTCTCTCTCTCCCCCCCCCCACCTCTCCCTCTTCTCTTTGAGACAACTCCTCAACCTTGGTGAACACTATCATCAGGTTGGGATTAGCTACCGGGGGCATAGGCAGATAGCCTTTTCTTCTGCAGAGTCCTGAGTATTTAGGTGAGTAGAACTGAACCTGTCAATGGTCACCTCACCTGTAGGAAGAAACTGTTAGGTTAAGCCAAAAAGGCAGGCAGGAGTATAGGATGCCTGCATCTGATTTACCACAAAAGGAGAAAGGATTCTGGTCCAAGGCCCATAGCCCAAACAAGGTAAGTGACACAGAAAGATGTCCCTAGCCATTTGCCTTCAGCCAGATACCCCGGAAGGGGGCTGAAGCGGTTAGTATAGCCAAGCAGACGTGGGGTGAAAGAGGGTGGGGGGGCTCAGGATGCGACCCTACTCAAGCATGGCTGGAGGAAACGGTGGGAGTAGGAAACAGGGAAAAGCCCTACCTTTTCCAAGGGGTGAGCTGTGTAGGGAGAAAAAGTCAAAACTGAAAATGTGTAAAGTGATATCAATATCAGACAGATCTAAATACTGTTTCTCTAAAGACGTTTGCATACCCAACAGTTTGTCAATGTCGGTCGGACCTTGAGCCCCGCGCTCCGTAGTCAGCCCTGCTCTGGTCGCTGCGCCACACCTCTCCACGAGTGACACCGGAAGTACCTTAATCACGCCACTGCCAGTGAATTTGTGTTACTCAGAAGAAGGGGCTTTATCTCATTAAGCAGCGGGTTTGTCTGTGGAAAGGAAGCGTTTTGCAGCTAGTTCCATCTACCAGCAGGCCCCATAGCCAAACATGCTATAAGTTTTATGCAGAGAATGTCAGAGGTCAAAAGTGACACCGTTGGATTATTTAAAGGTATTATCTTGCTTTGAGACTAATTAGCTTTTGAGAAGAAGTCCGACAAATAAACTACAGTGCTAGAACTCACATGGGATGTAATCCATAACTCATTGGAAAGATATAACATACCATAACCTTCATTTGTAGCGCACGTTCACCGCGACGGGTATCTTGGCGCTGAAAACAGGTGTTCATTGTTACCCAACTGCACTCATTTTATCGACCTCAGAAGAATGAAAGGCTGAGAGTACCCGCCGGGACTTGAACCTGTGCCCATGAGATCATGCAAAGGCCCCTACAGTGAACGGATTAATTAGTACACTAAGCCACGAGACTCGACGTATCAAGTCAAGAAAAACTTTATTTCGGAGAATCTCCATAAAAGTACATAAAATGAATATAAAAACATTTAAGAACAATAGATAAAAATGGTTACAAGTTGTTGGTACAGCCGCAAGGCTAGATTCCTGGCAATTACATGTAATCATGTGCCTTTATAACAGAGTACAAAACAAATCATGGTGACATATTTAAGTACCGCTTCCGTTTGTGCCATAAAGCCCCCAGAAATTTTGCCACAGCAAACACAATGTGTGCAGCCATTTCGCTTTTGAGAATTCTAAAGGCTTCGTGGCATCTGGTAAAACCCAGATTCCTACAAACGGGAATGATCCATTTTCTGCGCGCCTCAGTATAGCCCGGACAGAAGAATATTAGATGCAGCTCGGTTTCGTCGCTTGCACTGCATGCCGGGCAAATACTGGATGTCGGCGCGGACCAACGGCTAGTAAGAGCACGAATTGGCAAGGATCCATGCCTCCATTGCAAAAAAAGCTTCCTGATTATTGCAGGGTAAACATTGTCAAGGGCTAATTCAAAACTATATGTGGTCTTCATGAAAAGGAATTGATGTGTTAACGACCCTAAAGATTTTGAAGGTCGAAGTAAGGGAGCCTTGGAATCATAGTACAGTTTGGTAAGAGCTTTTTTAGGAAGCTTAGAGCAGGCATTCTCAGGGTCGTTCCAAAGTGCATCTAGACCCAGGCTCACCAAACTATTCCTTACAAACTTAAGCCAGACAATGTTCCCCGCATTTGGGAGGCCAAGAACTTCCTGTAGACCCTGTCTATAGTGAATCAGTTCAGGCACCGTCCATAATCTACGCCAATAGATCACGGGACGAAGCGCCAACTCTTCCTCCAGGGGTCTAATGCCCAGGTCAAGTCTTAGAGGCACTAGGGGTGTACTCCGAGGAAGAGCTACTAAACGCCTAAGAAATCTGTTCTCCTCCTTTCCCAAGCTGTCCAGGACTTTGTGACCCCATAGTTCACTGCCATATGTGACTGCTCCTCTGGCTTGTACTCTATAAATATGAAGGGGTGGGCCTATAGGTTTGAGGGTCGACCTATTCCTCCCTATCATCCTTAATATTCCACTGGTATGTTGCACTAATTTCATCCTGGCTTTCTCCTGGTGTGGACCCCACCCCAGTTCCTCGTTAAGGGTAACACCAAGATATTCAAAGGTGTTTACATGTTCAAGTATGTTATTCCCTATACGTGGGATGCGGCAAAGCCTGGGTGGCGGATTGAAGGCCATAAATTTAGTCTTTAAGGTATTGATCTCCAGTCCATGCTCCCTACAGAATTCCCCGAATCCATCCAACACACGCTGGATTCCCATCGGTGACTTGGAGAGAAGGAGGGTGTCGTCCGCAAACATAATTGCCGGAACCCTCCTTCCCGCCAGCTTCGGGACATCTGAATTGGGGACCCCGTTGAGGTGATCAATGACACCGTTGACAAAGAGGCAGAACAGGGTTGGTGCGAGTACGCACCCCTGTCTTACCCCTCTGTCAACTGGAAACTTATTTGACAATGCTCCATGTCTACCACACCTCACACGAGCATAGGTGTTTGTGTGGAGGCGGATGATCATGGTCAGGAGATCAGCTGGCACCCCGACATTCGCCAGCACTTCCCAGAGCTTACCGCGTGGGACCAGGTCAAAGGCTGCCCTTAGGTCCACAAATACAGTATAGAGACTGCCACCCTCCAGCTGTATTGTTTTCCAGTGTATAAGGGACAGCCTAAAGACCTGGTCTATGGTGGAGGTCTTCTGGCGAAACCCAGCCTGAAAGGGACTTAGAATGTCCCTTTCTTCGATCCAGTCCAATAGTCGATCCAACAGAAGCCTCGCGAAAAGCTTCTGTGGAACGTCTATCAGACTGATCGGTCTGTAATTGGCAGGGAGCAGAGGTGAACCCCTTTTAAAATTGGGCACAATCTCCGCCCCGAGCCAAGTTGGAGGGACCGCCATCCCATGGATGATAGCATTAAACAATACCAGGAGGTATGGTGCCCAAATTTTTACCTCATGCTTTAAGAGGTCACCTGGGAGCTTGTCAAGGCCTGGCGCTTTTCCTGAGGAAAGGTGAGTAATTGCCGTTTCCAATTCCTCCAAGTTAAAATCTTCAATCTCAGAGGAATTATCCATGATTGTGGCGACTAGGGTCCCGGCCTGATTTCCTATTTTGTCTATCTCGGTCCTGCAATAGAGCGATGTAAAGTGTTCCTCCCAAACTTCAGGCGCAATGTTGCCCTCTATAGCCATGACAGGTTCCGCTGAGCCATGTTTGACTATATGCCAAAATTTCCTTGCGTCTCTGGTTTTAAGTGTAGTTGTAATTTCTGCCCGATTCTCCCAGTCCCAGTCGATTTTTGCGTTTTCAAGGAGAAGCTTGTAAGCCACCCTCTTTTCCCTAATTACCGAGGGGGCCTCCTTGTTTTTAAACGCTCGGAGGAGGTCTTTCTTAGCTCCCCTACAGGTGGCATTGAACCATGAGGCTCTTTCTCTCCTCACTTTCCTGTCCAGAACCACAGGGTTCAATACCTCGGCTAGATTATCACAGAGGGTCTGGTGAATGTCCTCAAGGGGGCAACAACCGTCTTGCGAGGGCAATTGGGAGAGGAAATTTTCCACTTTTTCAAGGGCTAATGCCACTTGCTCATATATGCTCCTTAAGCAAGTTGGTTTCTCTAGCAGTTTGTCCCACCTTATTCTTCGCCTATTACTGGATAAGGTGAGACTGGGGGCAGATAGTCTGTTTCCTAAAACAGCACCCTTTAGAAAACCGTCAGCGGCTAATGAAAGGATTAAGGGATTGTGGTCGCTGTCTGACCTAGGGACTATTTTAAAGTCTAGAACCAATTTCCAATCCTTGAGTTTGAACATTATATAATCTATCCGAGACTCCTGGCCTGGTCTATTAAAAGTTGGTTGCGGCGGGATGTCCCCTTGGAACCTACCATTGCAAGCTCTAAGTGAGTTTGCCAGAGACAGTGTTAGAACTTGCAGTAGGAGAGGTGATGATGACCTAACTGGCGGTCCCACAATGCTTGGGATTTCCCAGAGGTCATCCTCTTCACTGCTAATCCCATCCAGGTGAATCGGGAGTGGTTCGAACTGGATATTAAAATCCCCTCCAACCAGTAATGTTTCTGAACCAATAAGGGAATCGAGAAAAATCATTAAGTCCTCCATTGTCCTTGAGGTTGCCGCGATTCCAATCGGTCTAGAATATATATTTACCAAGGTCAGGCCCGTCCCAGTGGGCCAACGCAGTGCCACACACAGGATGTCGGATGAGTTGGTTTCTACCATCTCAGCCATACAGCCTAGATGGCTTGCGATCCATATTGATAAGCCTCCAGACGGGCGTCCCTTCCCACCCCATCTGGCTGGGACATTGAAAGTTGCGAACCCAGGGTAGCAATGGTTTTCTCTGGCCCACGTCTCTTGAAACATGCATATGTCATATTCTTTGATAAAGGTTTCCCAATCACTGTTATCCAACTTATTAGGTAGCCCTGCCACGTTCCATGATAGTATTTCCAATGACCTCGCAGCCCTACGTACGGTCGTTGGGGTCTCATACAAAGTACTTTCTGCCGGCCGTGAAAAGGCACAATCCCCCACATCATCCCGTACCTTGGACGAGGAACCCTGTGTCAGAACAATCTGTCCTGCCGGACAACCATCCTTCGCCTTTACTGTTGTTTCATCTGCGAATACTCGAGCATGTTCATGGGGCGCTATATGGAACTCAAGTAGGGGGAGCCCAGAAGTGGTAAAGTGTTGTGGGCAAATAATCTGCGGCCTGGAAATCAGATCCATGTCCCCGGCCTGGAATACCAGGGTGCTAAGCCCGTGATGGAGAAAACTCCTATGTCAGTCGCAATCATCAACTCCTGATAAGACCCCGAATCTGTTTGCGACTTCAAGGGGAGTAAATGGTGGGCCTTGGTTCACCTTCCATGGGCCATGTCTGTGACTCCCAGGGCGCATCGTAGCCCAGTCTGATGCGTTCCCATGTGTCGCAATTGTGGATGCGTAGGTATTGCAATGTTTAACAGGGGGAACAGAGGTTACAGAAAAAGTGTGGGGGTGTGTCATCATTCGTACTGGGGCCCTGGGATACACATTATAGGAGACTACAGGTCTTGGGTAAAAGTAAGACAATTCACGGGATTTATGGACCCACAGATATTACCCAAAGGGTAGTCTAAGATGTAGTTGACTGCTCTGGGGTCTCTGAAATTGATAATAATTACATCCCCTGCAAGATCCTTGGTTCTACGCCCTAACCAAGTGAGTCTCCGGACATGTAGTATCTCCCCATTGATGTTAGGAGGGAGAGGTCTATTTGACCTAAGCCAATGCATGGTCTTGTTTTTTAATTCATAGAAGCCTTCAGTTTTGCCCTTTTCCAGGGGCGGGACTTCTGTGAGCACTACCACATATGGAACCGCCTCTGGGGGTAGATCAACTAGGTGGCCAGGTTGGTCTCTTGCCCTAGCTAGTTGCTGATTCCCACCCCTCTCATTTGGAATCGTTTCTATGGTGGAATTTGTTACTTCCTTTATTTGTTCGCCCACATTGCTTTGACCATGGTGTTGATGAGCTGCGATGTTAGGGGACTTGGCCCTATGCTGACAATTAGAGCTACCCATGTCGTTTTTCCTGACGTAAGTAAGAGATGGAACTAATACTGCAGGAGGGGGCAAGACTGGGTGTACAAGATCTTTACATGGCCCCGGGTGTTTTATAATTAAAGATTCTAGGTCCCCTAGGCGATGCTCTATATTTTTTAATCGTTCGATGATGGGTAGAACAAATGACCTTATCAGTTGCTCCATGCCCTCGAGGTATGGAAACATCGGACCTGCATTGGGCATGGGCAACGGAGAACAGGTCAAATCAGAAGGGGGGGGTTCCAGAGTGGTAGAAGGTGTTGTGGCCTTGGCATGTGTTAATGGTGACGTGATTGTAACCTTTGTCCGAGATATTATGCCTGGATTGTGGATGGGACCTTTGCCAAAGTCAGTGTGTTTAATCTTGTCTCTTGGTTTATCACCTAGCCTCTTTCTTCTTTTGGAGGGAGGTGGCCTTGGAGCTTTAGGCGTCAGCACCCTCCCGACCTTCTTGCTAGAGGCCTTAGCCTTGGGTTGGGATGAAATAGTGACAATGTCCGTTTCCTTAGTAGAAGTACTAGAACTGGAAAGGTGTAGATCAGTTGTGCGAAGCGAACAGATAAGATTGTCGGATGTACGATCAATGGTTCTGAGCAGCACAGGGACATTGTCAATGGCTAATGCCTCCTGCGTAAGAGTAGGAGAACTTAGCATAATGTGAGTCGGATTTGTAGGAGACATATTATCCAAAGGTATCCTATTTTTGATACACTCTATGGAGCGACGTCACTCAGCCCTGCGTTCGGCGAGCGTAGTCTCCTTAACCGAAGCCACAACAACCTTTTTAAAATAATCGTCCAGTGTTCCTTTAGTTGGGGTACCAATTATAATGGGTGCATTAGTAGGCACAGTCTCGGCCATGGTAATACTCAGAATAATGAACACACAACTCACAGTTGCTGGTAACTCCAGGGGATTCCCTCGGTCCGGTCTCCTCGTGTCTCTGAGGGCCTCAGAGGGCCCGCTCTTTGCCCGGTCTTCGCCCGAGCTGCGACCGCGCGCGTACCGCTAGCGCGTGTGGGCGGGGACCTTAATATAGATGAGGGGGCGTGTAGGAGGCGGTGCAGGGAAGAGGTTCCAGGTGTGCTGTACAAGGTTGGAGGCGTGCACCCTGGACCTCGCAGTCCCGTAAGCTCAGCCTCCTCGCCGTTCTTCCCGCGATGTTCAGGGTAACCTGGCTTGATCCAAGCGCAGAGAATCGATAACAGTCCCAGCTCACTCGTCCAAAGGCAGCAATTAAATAGTCAGCGCCTTCGAGCGGCTCCCGCGAAGCGGGGGCCGCGAGGCGCGGGATTGGTGGAGGCGGTGCAGGGAAGAGGTTCCAGGTGTGCTGTACAAGGTTGGAGGCGTGCACCCTGGACCTCGCAGTCCCGTAAGCTCAGCCTCCTCGCCGTTCTTCCCGCGATGTTCAGGGTAACCTGGCTTGATCCAAGGGCAGAGAATCGATAACAGTCCCAGCTCACTCGTCCAAAGGCAGCAATTAAATAGTCAGCGCCTTCAAACGGCTCCCGCGAAGCGGGGGCCGCGAGGCGCGGGATTGGTGGAGGCGGTGCAGGGAAGAGGTTCCAGGTGTGCTGTACAAGGTTGGAGGCGTGCACCCTGGACCTCGCAGTCCCGTAAGCTCAGCCTCCTCGCCGTTCTTCCCGCGATGTTCAGGGTAACCTGGCTTGATCCAAGGGCAGAGAATCGATAACAGTCCCTCGACGTATCATTTTTGCAAATACTTGAAAAAATACACAAGAAGGAAACCACTGCTTTTTAATCACAAACGCGGTAAACATACACAAACGCACTGGTATCTAAATATTTTCACAAATGTAAATCTTTATTTCTTAAACTGAACAGCAGAAAACTCCCTCAATTTAGCAGCTTAACGAAAAAGACGTTTACATTATGCACAGTTACACTTAATCAGAATTCTTCACATACAAACCACTCAACCACATGCTCTTTTCTGTCGTTCTGCCATCAAACAGCATTTCTCCCTCTACTCACCGCTTCTTGCAACCAACACGGTGTATTAACAAGGCAATGTTATATCTGCATTAAGGCACCATCGGTGTTGGCTTCTGTCATGACTACAGTTCAATTGACAGTACATCAGAGGTAACACTGTGGCCTGATAGTAAACTCAAATTCAGACACATGCCTCAAGAATGACAGCATTATGAAAAGCGTAAACAACATCTGCCAAGCAGAGGACAAGATCGGGCATGCCTAGAGCTCAGAGCAGCAGGACACCAATAGAAATACCGCCATGGGGCTCAGACATAGCTCCTTAATCCAACTGAAAAGAAAAACACAAGTCTCGGCTCCTAGTAGGAAGCAGCGCCCACAAATAACGGGTCCCCGTAAAACTTTCTTCTTTTTACTTTTTACCTCGTACTATCCAAAGAGGAGCAACGCCATCTTCTTAAAAGGCTCCCTACCATTTTACCAAAAATTGACCCAGGCAAGCGCCTTTTTATTTCACATCCTAATGATTTATTTTTTTAATTAAAGGTGTATTACAAATGAATCATACGGAACATTAAAACTCACGGCATACACATCTGCCAGATAGAAAATAATGATAAATGCTGATGCAGACATTTCAGAAAATAAAATTGTAAAGCTCATTAAATGAGTCCGGACAGCTTAAATATCGAGAACGCCCAGGAAATATGTCTATATCAAAGCCACATGATATCAATGTTCACCTTATACTATTCCTAACTCAAAGCATCGACACTACTTTCGAATCAGAATTCTTTGCTTTAATAATTTGCTAAATAAAATCCTTTTCAAAGGGAGAGGAAGCAGCACACTCTAGGGCCCAGTGAATCAAGATGGACAGTGTTCAGGATGTAAGCGTCTTATTTAACCTCGAGGAACAACTGCATAATCAAAAACATAATCAATGCAGCAAAATTACATTTCTAGGTCACTGATTTTATGGTTGAGTTAATGAAAAAATCCCATCAGGACTACAATGACATGAAATCATTGCTGACAGACTAGTTATATACACTTAGCAGTGAGGCAAAAGAGGAGCAGAGGTTAAGTAGAGTTACCTGGACTTCATCTCGCCACATTCTGTGAGATTGTGCATTTATAGTCCCTGTAGTAATCTGATTATGCACTATTATTTGCTGCTCTGTAACGAAAAGAATCAAGCAAACAAGCCTTGTCTCATTCTTATTCAGAATTTGGGGGCATACTGTCAAGGACAGCGTTAAAATGATCACCGCTTTAGCGGCAGGAAACTGCCGCTAAAGCGGCGATAATGGGCTTGATAATATGCCGCAGAGAATTCCAATGGAAGCCCAGGTTCACACCAGAACATAATTTTAACGCCGTCCTCAATAATATGCCCCTAAGAACTTAACTTTGGAGAATGCAATTTTTCTCCACTTCAATGACAAAGAGGCAAGCACATCACGACGAGGACTTAGATAAGTGCCTTTTTTTTGTTTGCCAAGTGTTGAACGTAACACGAATCCTGAGCCGAATAAGAGTTTTGTTAGTCCATTTGGAAAATAAAAATCGTAGCATAGCCCATACAGCTTACCAAGGAAAGATACAATCCGTTTACTCTGCTCGCCTATTGTGTTATAGACAGCAATGTGGAACACACTATACAAACAAGAGATGCAGTCCTGATAATAGCTTAAGACAGAAGGTCGTATCCATCAGGGTCGCATTCATGCTATAATTCATTCTTTGAGGTTTCAGCAATTTTTTCAAATAAATAAAACATATAAAAAGCAAAAAAGTACAAACATAAAAAACAAAAAGTCTAATTTAAAATAAAATTACCATAGATATAGGTCAAGCAAATGTAAATTTAAGAAAAATCCAAATTTTCCATGCAATTTTCTTTTGTCTTTTAAAATGAAGTTTGACAGCATCCGTTTGGCTAATTTTTAACATGTTAACCTATGTGCTCTATTTGGTATTTTGGCTCGATCTGTCCCAATTAATTAGGGTAATTTCAGTCTATGTAATGAACCTAGGGGTATATTTACAATAGAATGGTGGAGCGCGCCGTTAAACTAAAATTGCTAATCCCGAGCTACGCCATTCTGAAAACGCAGGGATGTGCCAAATTTGCAATGATACAGCCAACCCCTGCGTTTTTCCTAGCACTGGTGCTAAATTCAGCTGCCTAGTGCCACTGCAGGCACCCATGCACCACCAATGCCTGCGTTGAGGGAATGATTGTTTATGTGCAGCAATTTGTTCGTTCCTGTACATAAACAATCACTAATGGTGATTTGTAACTCTCATGTGTGCTGCATTGGGCAGCACCCATAGAAGTTGCAAATCATCATTTTTTTAATGATTGTTTATGTGCAGGAAAGGACACCTTCCTGCATATAAACAATCATTCAAGGCGATTTGTTGTTTCTATGTATGCTGCAAAATGCAGCACACACATTGAAACAGCAAAAATGAGGAGAAATTAATAATTTCTCTTCGCTTCTCCATGTTAAGACCAGGTTCTTTTTGGTCTTAATTTTGGTGCTATCTCATATTTACGCCACCCTTGTAAATGGGGGGGGCAGTGTCAAAATCAATGGGTGTTGCAGCAGAACGCCCACCGCAACACCCATTGCCCTCTTCTTTCACTCCAAGTGTAGCGTGAAAGGGTGCCTTATTTACAAGGCAGCGTTAAGTCAAGTTAATTGGCTTAATGCTGCCTTGTAAATAAAGTGAAGGGTTTAATTTTCATGTATGGGTATGTGCGCGTGTGTGTGTTCTTCTAGTTTACTGCTCAGGCATTTAAAATGTTCTGATGACAGACCATTAGGAACCTGAGTTTTTCCACTTAATTTCTTTATTGCCTCTGTAATTTCGTCAACTTCTATCTTGTAGCGCAACCACTCAAGGTTTTCAAAGGCTACGGGGAAGGATGAAATGTCAGCTATAAAGTCACCCATGTCCGCCAGAGAGTGTTCCACTCTGGGTTGGTGCAACTGCTCAAGATAACTTGCAAACTCTTGTGGTATTACATCAGCGGAACTCACTACTTCTGCTGTGTAGGAAATTACCATCTCTTGCATACTGTACCCAGATTTTTGCCCAATCTGTTTTTGCTGGCTGTAGAACTCTGTGCACTTTACCCCTGCTAAGCAGTATCAATGTGCCTGCACTCATTCTTTTAATACGGTTGAATGGGCCTAACCCTAATTGGCGTATTTAACTTGCTCATAAGTCCCTAGTATGGAGTACATGCTGTGCCCAGGGCATGTAAGTTAACTGCTACCAGTAGACTGCAACACCTAATGTGCCATCCACTGCTGTCACGATGTAAACCTGGCTTCAGGCCTACTATTGTATCCTGACTGAAGCAGTATTTATACTGGAATTCCACCTACCAAAATAAACCCTTTTGACTCTAAACATTCCTTTAACATATCAATAGGTCACCCCAAAAAAGGCCTTAAAACCCGAAAAGTAGGTCGGATGATACTTAAAAGTATGATATGTAGAAAGTTAATGTTAAACGTCTTTACAGTGACTAGCACATTAAAGTGTGCAAGGCTGGCTGTTACACAGAGAATCACCGGAATGCAATATTCAATTGAATAATGCTACCTTAGGCTAGGGCACAAATAGAAATGTAATTATTGGATGCCTTGTAATATTTAGGAAACGTTCACTTTACTGGTGAAGTTGGATGTTTAATAAATAAATAATAAATAATTAAAAGGTGGCGTACTGTCAGTGTGCCTCCTGGCAGCAGCCCTCTGCAGGGGGTAATGGGGGTCCCATGCACCCCCCAGACATCCCCTTGCTGGTAAGTGCAGTCACTGACTGCACCCGCCTGTGAGGGAATCTCTATTCCCCTCTAAAAGTGCAGACGGGTGCCGCCCGCACTGTGAAATCGCCGAGCGGCTGCTCCTTGTTTTCACATAAATTTGCTGCCCCCAGGGCAGCGTGAGTTCAAGGCTGCCCTGGGGGCAGCGCATACAATATAATAGGGCGCATTGTGATTGTTTTCGCCCAGCGCACCTTTTAAAAGGTGCACCAGGCGCAAACAATCACAATGCATAATACGGCCCCAGGTGTATATAGAGTGCATGCTTGAACTGCCTGGCCTGGTGCAAGCTGTGCAGGTGTCCCATCCGCAGTTTTATGACGCAAAGTAATGAATCTCCGAACTTCGGGTTTGCTCCGCCATGCATGTGTGTTAGATTGACTCCAGAGTTTGCTTCTTTAACCCCTTTGTCGTTTAATTGCTGGGCATGAAATGCTTTCCACGGTTTAAAGTGAATTCTGTCAGATGTAAGCCAGCTGCCAGCAGCAGAACTGTGGCCTTGGTTCAAAAAGCCAAAGCCATAGAGCAGACACCACGCCCCCTTTCCACCTTGGCTGTGAAAGCACCGCAGAGGCAAAGCAAATCTGCAGAAGACAGCAGGGTAGGCTATGAAGAGAGCCATGGCTGTCCTGCACTGCTCGACACGAAAGTGTGAAGCCATATGGTAAACTCAATAGTTTCGACACGAGCCACAAGATCTAACACGCCAAAATGTGTACATACTCCAGTGTCTCCAATATCGTTCACATTCATGAGGCGCTACAAAGAGCAGATATGCCTGCTGCCGCTCACAGGTAAGGTTCAGTTGACAACGCCGTTCTGAACTGCTGCCTGCTTGTAAAGTGTGCTAGTGTTTTAGTTACTTACTGCCTCTAGATTGCTAAAACGGCACTGTTAGACTTGGGGGTCTCTAGTTGGCACAGGTATGCATTTATGACAAATAGGGACCTCCTCCTCCAGTCAGGGTAAGGGGGTACACTCCTAAAATAACCCCTGCTCACCCCCTTGGTATCTTGGCACGAGCAGACAGGCTTATCTCAAAGGCAGTGTGTAAAGCATTTGTGAACACATACAGTAACCAAGTGACAACACTACAAATGGACACCACACAGGCTTTATATAAAAAATAAGTATTCTTTATATAGATTTACCACAAGACCATTAAACGACAAAAACACACAATACTGTTACTTTAGATAGTAGAATTTTGCTTAGTTCTCTTAAGTTCGGAAATGCGACAATTTAAGTCAATGTACCTTTTAGATGCGACACGCAGGGCAACGAAAGTGTTGCAACGATGTTGATGCAATGAAGTTTTTGGTGCAAAGAAATAAAGACGTGAAGATCTTCCAGATGCGGCACGCTTCTCCGATGTTGCGAGAAGACCTGACTCGATGCTTCAGCTGCAGCGACGTCATCCTTTACGCGATGCGACGACAGCGGCCTTGGCAGCGACACTCTTCTCCGACGTTTGCGAGACGCTTCCACTCGATGCGATGTTGCAGCGGCGACACTCCTTTACATGATGTGACGACAGCAGCTCCGACGGCGGTACGCTTCTCCATGGATGCGAGGTGCTTTTCTTGATGCGGTGCAATACGACAACTACGATGGCTGCGATGGCGACACGCTTCTTCCTCGATGCAAGACTCTTCTCTTGATGCGGTGCAATGCGTCAGCTACGATGGCTGCGATGGCGACACGCTTCTTCGGCATTGCGAGACACTTCCTGGATGATGCGAGACGCTTCCACTCGATGCGATCCTGCAGGGGCGACACACTTTACGAGATGCGACGACAACAGCTCAGACGGCGGCACGCTTCTCCTTCTTGTGTCGCGCTTCCAGATCCTTGCGACACGCAGTCCCTCAGAAGGCCCAACAACAGCAGCAGGCACTTCCAAAGAACTCTGGGGAGCTGGGGGGTGAAGTCTGTTGTTCCTGAGACTTCAGCAAGAGGCAAGCTCTTTTCCAAGCCCTTGGAGATCCTTCACAAGTTGAGCAAAAGTACATACAAAGTTCCTTTCTCCTCTCTTTGGCAGTAAGGCAACCACTGCAGGCAATCCCCCAGTTTCAGGGATAGATTCCTCCTCAGCTTCTTCTGGTTCCTCCCTCAGCAGAGGTTCTTCTTGTTTTCCCAAAGTGATCTAAATTCTTGGGATCAGGGTCCCAATATTTATACCCAGAAATCCTTTGTCCTCTGAAGGCAGAGGGGCCTTTGCCCAGTCCAAACCAGTTCCTGAGCACTCTGTTTACCAGACTTCTCCTTTCCTTTCACAGTGCAGGGCAGAAACATTAGATGCCCCACAGGAGGTGGAGTCAGCATTGTGGAAGGCAAGTACAGCCCTGGAGCACTTTGTTGACAGGATTCCTTCTCTTCATTCGCTGTGCAGGACAGAGACATCAGCCGCTCCCCAGGGGGTGGAGCCAGCATTGTGGAAGGCAGGCACAGCCCTATTCAGGTCCCAGGTGCAACTCCTCCCACCCATCTAGATGCAGATCTCTCTATACACCACTGGGGCACCTCACTCTGTCTCCTGGAATTCACCAGCCCTGTCACTCAAACTCCAGACAAAGGAATACACACAGCCTAGCAGAGGCAGGTTTGAATGTTTAGACAAGAAAATGCCTACTTTTTAAAGTGGCATTTTCAAACACAGAATGTTAAAACCAACATCACTAAAAGTTGTATTTTATAATCCTGAGTTCAGGCATACTAAATTAGAATTTCTACCATGTTCTCTGAGTCAGTTAGGATTATAGGATGTAATAACCAAACTGCCCATTCTGGCCTATGGAGAACAGGTAGCCTTGCAATAGTGAAAAATGAACATGGCTTTAATTCACTATTAGAACATGCCACACACACATATGCACTTTAGCACTGATCAACAGTGGTAAAGTGCCCAGAATCATAAAACAGCCAACGACAGGTCAAATAAATATAGGAGGAAGGCAAAAAGTTCAGGGATGACCCTGCAAAAAGGGCCAAGTCCAACAGGCATGTGCACTGAAAGAGAGCTGATAAAAAGTGTGCAATGTTTTGTTCAGCTCATTGATATTTGCAATTTTAAAAGGCTGACGCCCTGCTACCAAACACATTGTACTAAATTACAATTTAAACTAAGTCAAATGGAAAACACAGTGCCACGCATGGAACCCTTAATAACAACAAAGTTAAAAAGGAGCATTCTTAAATATTTGTTTTACCTTTGAATTATTCTTGTATCACTACTTCTTCAAAATCAAATTTATGGAAACAATCATAAACACAGAAAAATGGTCATTAAATATTCTGGCAACCTTTTCTTATCAATGTAAACAAAGCAACAATCACTTGACGTGAAAAATGTTTTAATTGGACGTTGATTATATTTTGTTTAATTATTCTAAAGTGAAACATTCAAAATACAAACTTGTGGCTGGAGAGAGCAGATCCAAAGACACTTTGCAAATTGCTTGCTATATTGTTGTTGTTGTGTTGACACGAGCTCTGATCGGCACCCGCTAAAGCTATCAGTAGCTCGACCTCAGACATCCCACGAACTTTGGAAACCGCCCGCCATTGCTTCAGTCAAATGAACACTTCGAAGGCTGAATGGCCTCCCCCAGAAAGGCGCAGATACAATGTCTTGTAAGAATAAAATTGAATCTGTTTGAAAGGAAAGCCGTGTACCTGCCCAGTTCCACGAGATCCTCAAATAAACACAGCCTTCACATCAGCCAGCAGGTCACATGATCGGCAGAGCCACTTCTGAAAAAATAAGCAAAGCACGTCGTGCCTGCAGTAGGAGAAACTCAATAAAGTAAATAGTGCTTACAGACTAAATAACAGATCCCGTGTAACAACCAAAGTAAAGGGGCCAGTAACCATGGGAGGTTACAAATGAAGACACGGCCGTACTAAGGAGGGACTAACAAGCCTATTGACAAATCCGAAGGCTGCATTTACAAAAGACAATGACACAAGCCAATGAAAAATATGTGAGGAAAGTGGGTGCGGCTTCTCTCCCGTACTCTACTACAGCAGTCTTGCAGGACGAGCAGCACATGCACGCTGCTGCTAAGCTTGACCTAAAAATCACCTTTACTAAAAGGTGTGTTAATAAATTCTGAGTTCAGAGAGCCTAAAATCAATTTCTCTATCTTGTCCCAATCGAAAATTACACTTGTAAGATGTTCCATGGCAGCTCCCATGTTAACCACTGGGACAGACAGCCTTTCAATAGTGAAAAACAAAATGCACAGTATTACAGGACATGTAAAACACACCAGTACACGTCCTATCTTTCACATACACTGTACCCTGCCCACAGGGCTACTTTGAGCCTCCTTTAGGAGTGTCTTCATTCAAGAAAAGGGATGGTTAGGGCCTGGCAAGTGGGTGCACTTGCCAGGTCGACATGGTGCAGACACTGCAGTGGCAGGCCTCAGACAACTTTAAAGGGCTACTCGTGTGGGTGGCACAAACAGTGCTGCAAGCCCACTAGTAGTATTTGATTTACAGGACCTGGCACACTCAGTCCACTTTACTAGGGACTTACCAGTACATCAAATATGCCAGTCATGGATAGTCAATCATAATCACAATTTACACAGATAGCCTATGCACTTTAGTACTGATCAGCAGTGGTAAAGTGCCCAGAGTCCTAACAACAGCAAAAACAATTCAGAAAAATAGGAGGCAAAAGGCAAAAATGTGGGGATAAACCTGCAATAGTTCCATTTGCAGGATGACTACTTGGGCAGTGCCCATGAACCTCATTAACTTCAAAGGGACCTTCCCTGTCACAGGCAGGTTTTAGATGACATTTTTACATGCCCTTTTTTGTTACCTCAGTCTGCCAGGCTACAATCACAGTGTGGTGGGAGATGCCCCAGAACAGGTTTGTAGTGATCACAGAGGAGTGGTGGCTCATTTGGCCTCTGGGTAGGCACATAGGCTCCAGACAAGGTGAGAAGGATTTAATCATCTTAGTTTTATGCAGAGAGGGGTACTTTGGGATTATAAAGATATATAAATACTTTATTTTGTGATTATTTAAATCATTACAATCTGAATTAAAAACTCAAACCATCGTTGAGACATTTTTCCGTAAGGTGCTCCCATCACACTCAGTAGAAGTAAGGTAATAAAATGATTAGATAGAAGTTCTCTTCTAGAGCAAGGTAACCTTCATTTGTGTGCAAGCATGAGGTGGCATTGAATTAATAAAATGATTTAATAAAAGTAAAGGTCCCTTCCAAAAACGAGGTAGCCACCAAACTGTGTGACATAGCGCAAAAGGGAGTACATGTTTGTGGGCCAGTGAAAAGTTAGAGAGTGTTAAGCAGCTGGGGAGCTTAGGACTGTGTTATCCAACAATTCGATCATGGGTTGATACATGGATTCTGTAAATCGGATTTAGCTTAATCTGTGTTATGCTGCCCCAGTTTTAATGTAAAATTCAAAGGTATAGTGGTCAATAGCAAAACGTTGATGTTACATCTTTTCCTCAGCCACACAACTTAAAGTTTCATAGTCCCTTTGGGAAGGCTCTGCTGTTATTGAGGGAGCAAACACTTTTAATATAAAGCATGGATTCAAAGTTGCACGTTAAGTAAAACTAGATCCGGTGGAGTATCAGGTGGAGCCCAAAATTGTATTGTTAAGTTATGAAGTTATTCAATTTTGTGAAGCTGAGACAAGAGTCACCAGGTTACTGGATCAAAGAACTAAAATACAGCAAAGGCTACTTAAAAAATGTGCCATTTTTACGTCCACCAGTGACTGTTTCCTCATTTTGGTGCAGAACCTGAGTTTTCTGGGTGACCAATAGCTGCTTGAACTTACGATAATCAAGAAGGACAAAAATTGTGAAGCTGATGTTTAGGGCCGTGTTTTCCGGATTCACTGCCGCAATGATGCTCTGCCTACAGGACCGGACTCCCAGTCTGTTGCACTCAGGCCTCAGTTTTGATCTACACAGGGTCATCAGTGCTGGGCAGACACATACAACGTGCTCCAAAGACTCGAACGATTCCTCGCAACCCCTGCACACAAGCTCGCTGGATGGGTGCCGCCAAAGGGGTAGATGTTTCAGAAGATGCCGTTCACCCAGTCTGAGTGCCAAAAATCTCTGTTTTGTAGGATTGTTTGCAGTAGGACACATGGGAAATGCTGCAAAACTGGGTAGGGTAACCCTAGGAAACATTTTCCCTACTGGTTAAGGAGTAGGCAGGAGTAAAAGTTAGGCATTCCCGCAACCCTCCTCAGAAGATCAGAAATGGCTGAATCTGCTGTCTTAAACTGGAAAAGAGCCCTGAAGGACTTGACTTGCTCACTCTTTGTACACAGATCAAACAAGAGGACTCCAAGGGTCATAAGGCTGACCTCAATTTCAAGCCAGAAGGGCGCAACAAGCTACAAGTGTTATTTCCTGAAGATTTGCAGGTGACCAGCTCCAACTGGTCCTGCCCTGGACCCTGCTGGTGACCTCTGCTGAATGGAATCCTGAAACCTAATTGCTGTTCTTGTGGTTCTTTCACCCTTGCCTGGGTGGACCTCTCCTGAAAAATATAGGTTTTTCCCGCTTGGAGATTTTCCACAGCAGTAAATCCAATTAAATCTGATTTTGCGACAATATTAGCTGGCCGTGAGGAATCCTCTTCAACTATGGCCTGCAGCCGTGCCCCACTGGAGGACTCTGTGCATGCAAAAAGTGACTAAGTGCACATGAAGAACTTTTCACAGGGCAAAGACGTCAAAAATATCCGACCAGCAAAGAGGGTGTAAAATTTAAATTTCTCTCAATCTGAGCTTTCTGGCCTGTGGCTTCACTGAGAGCTCATCTGATGGAGATCTGACAAGGTGGAGCCCTCCTTGGCTACAGCCTGCTGCCTTGGCCCATTGAAGATTTTGGACTTCCAATTTTGAGACTAATTCCTAAGGAAAAACTTCCAACTGGGTTGAATCTGGTTTCTGTTTTCAACTCGCACACCATCTCGTTCAGTTCACCATGATGAGTTGACTGAGGTTGGCACTCAACACCTTTTGGTGCTATTTGTATTCATAACTTTAAAAAATCATGCCTGTGGTCCCCCTTATTGGCTTTTTTGTCATTTTTTTGGTGTCATTTTATTTAGTAAAGTTTACCTGTTTTTCTAAATTGGTTTGGGATTTTTCTTGTGTTGTTGTTTGACTTTACTACTGTTTTGTGAATGCATAAATACTTTACATATTACCTCTAAGCAAGTCTGTCTGCTCTTCGCCATTGCTACTAGGGCCTTCATCCAGTGACTTTAGTGGCCCACCCAGACAATGATTGCGTTTGTTGCTTTAGGTTAATCATCCCCCTCAACTAACAACCCAATTTTTTACATCCTGTGTCTGTTTTTATCTCCCTAATCCATCTCTGGCCTTCCTCTCATTTGCAAACCAAGCTAGCCACTTCCCTGCTTTATTGCCCACTTAATACAACCTGTGTATTTTTGCCCTAAATACCTCCTTTGCCTCTCCCGCCACCAATCTCCTGGGGGCCTCTTTGGCTAAAGCTATTTGGTAGACAAAATGCATCTCCTGTTCCTGTACCAACTCAGTTTCCAGCAAAGCCATCTTTTGTTTCAGCTCACTCACTTATTTTTATTCTCCCTCTATTGGCCTACCACAGTGGATATGAGCTGCTCTCTGATCGCTGTTTTAGTAGGTACCCTCATCACCACACTTGAACTTGCCTATCCCTCATTCTACCAATGTTAGAGCTCTGCCTGTTACATCAAATGTTTTCTGGTCTTCCAGTTTTATAGAACTCTGCTGCTTGGATGTGTTAACAATACCTAGACAGCTCTGCATTCCAAAGTTGAGATCTCTTCCCATGATCAAGAGGATCTCTGGGAGTTGGACTACCAAACTGTCTGGTGTTTCTAGTATCACCAACTGCAACCCTTGGAAAAAGTACATCAAGATCATCATATTTTTTTCAATATGCATGCTTGGGCTGTGGTGTTCCTATTGAAGGATATTTCTCTTCCTGAAATGCAGTGCAAACTAAGTAGCACTGCAGTTGCAGATGGGGTGATGTCTGTTAGCAGGTAGGGGACGGCAGCATGGGGAGAGCCAAGGTCTTTTATTTTACTTGCAATAGGAATGCATGTAGGAGCATGAGATCCGGATCATTCTTCTTCAAGAATGCTATCACTACCCCCATCTGTGGGGCCTCATTTATAAAAGAAAATGATACAGCACCATTTTGCTGCACTGAGCTGCCCCACTTTAAAAGCACAGGGATGCATCGTATTAACAACAATAAGACGAATCCGTGTACCTTCTCCTGCACTGGCACACTATTGGCCAGCTCAGGCACCCTTGCATCATGTTGCAAGGCTGCCTGCTGTGTGGTGATGATTGTGTTTGTGCGGAAAGGGACACCTTCCTGCAAAAAAACAATATTTCATGACATTTTCCTCCTTCTATGTGTGCTGCAGAATGCAGCACACATAGAAAGAGGAATGAACAAGGAGAAATAAAAGTATTTATCCTCGTTGTGCAACTCATAGGGAAGGCACAGGGTTCTGAGGCATTCTGATGCATTCCCAGCTTTACAAAACTTTGTAAATCTGGGAATGTGTCAGGTTCCATGAATGTTGCGGGGAAACGCCCTTTCACGCAGAGTAATACATGAAAGGGACTAATATTTACAAGGCCATGAAAAGTCACGCAGGGTGACTTTACATAGCCTTGTAAATATGGTCAGGCACACTGCATTGCCGGTGCGTAAAAGAAAGTGACGCTAGGGTTGCGCAATTGCCTTGTAAATGAGGCCCTTAGTTTATAGCTTCTCCCATTCACTTTCCATGAAATTATTATAAGACTTCGTCTTTGGGTCACCACCCTTGTCAATATGGCCATTCTGTGTGAAGTATTCTGTTCAGTTGGAGTCTAGTTTGAACTTGTCTACCTACATTTACCACCCTCCATTCTACTGATCCTGCTGTGGGACTAGAACAGCCTGCTTCCCTTATTGCTTGGGGCATCTGTCATCTCCCATGTTGGACTGCAAACCTTTGTGTGCCTACAGTGGAAATGTCTACAACCTTCTTGTCTCCTCTCATGGCTGGTGGAAAAGGCTCCCCATCGTTGGGCATAGCAAGGCACCTTCCTCTGGCTTCCAATCCTCCCCAGCATAACCCTTACAGCATACATGTGTACTTTTGTTTTTGTGTACTTTAGTCTCAGCCTAGATCTTCTCCCACTGGAACGTCAATGTCAGTTGGAATCCAGACATGTCCTTAGTCTTTATTTCATTCTGGGCTACAGCCATTGCAGCTGTTCTGACATATATTGGTTCTTGTTTCTCAATGTCTGCAAGCCTTCTAGCCATTTCAGTTGTCTTCCAGTGATGTGAATAACCAGGATTTCCCCTCTGCCAGGACTCGCAGATTTTTATGTTGCACCAGTGAAGTTCTCCTTTCCCCTTATTGAAAGACATACTTTTAGTTTGCTCTTCTTTGGTGTAGCCTGGGAAACTCATGACGATCATTCTTTCAAACTGCTGGGCCACCTTCAGAATCATGATGCAGAGAACTCCTGTGACAAAGGGCCTCACTCCCAGATTCGATGGCCTCCCTGGTAAAAGATGGGCCAGGTGGATAGGTCTTCTGGCCTCACTGGGTTTTGGATAAGGGCATAGTCAAAATCAAAGTCAAAGATTTGCTTTATTTCAGCCAAACATCACCATAAAATCACATAAACTATCAATAAGCAATCATCAAATGAAGGCTAAAATAAAATAGAACAATGTCTCTAAAATTATGACATAGAATGCATAATATTGAGTTTTAAAAGGTAAAAACACACAAACAACCGATAAAAGAGATAAAATATGGCCAGACTTATCTAAAGTGCATACAACAATATTAAAATGCATAATACTTGTTTAAGAAAATAATAGTCAAATACAAAAATAGGTGTAAAACATATTGCATGAGTGTTTGGAGACTCAAAAAAAGTTTAATGGGACCAGTTGGGAGTTCTTAATGTTTCTCTGGACTATTGGTGCTTGATTGTCATCTTATGCTGCCGTACTGTTTATAGTAAAAAGTTTAAAAATAAAGGTTAAAAAAACATATTGCATCCAATTGAATCACCTCAAGTCCCAGGTTTCATAGCAGCTACACGGAGAGTCTATACCCATTTTAAGTGTCTGGACAGTGAAAATAGGATCACTTCACTTGTGTCCTCTTTTAATAAGCATACAGCTACTAAACATTGATTAATTCCCATATTCTGACAAGGAGGGTGAATCCATCTTGCTCTTGGAGCTTTATACTTTTGACAGAACAGTAAGACATGAGCCTCAGTTTCAACACTATTGAGACAAAAAGGACAATTCTCTGGTCTTATCCTTTAAGCTTTCCACCTCACGGTAAAATACCTTAATGGCAGTGTGCCAATTCGGAACTGAATATACCAAGACTTAGCCTCTGGTTGAACAATCCTTTCAAGGAAGGGTTCAAACTATGGAGAGCATTTGTGACTAACGAATGTATCCATATATGTAATCAACAGGAGAGAGAGGGAGAAGTATATGGTGCCACTCTTGATCCCCCTACTGGTAGCATTAAATAAACAATAAAAGAGTGCGGCCAAAAGAAAAAGAGAGAAACGGCAAAAGAAGTCCTGAGGTCCCCGCGGAAGGGAGTATGCATGTTCCATACGGGCGCTGAGCTTTAGCATAAGTGTTACTACAAGCCAACGCCCCCCACTAGGACCCATGGTGTAAGGTCACCGGATATTTCAAATACACATGGCTTTCATTAATGCTGAAGGCACTACTTAAACCGTAAGTTATACCGGTTCTTTCTACACCACAGGTTAGGGTGCGCCTTAGGGAGCGCATATCGCGTTGGTGTCTCGGTCCTGACGAAAACCTCGCAAACAGCGAATGGAGGCAGAAACATGTTGAGCACACCCTTTTCTTTTCTATATTATGGATGTATCTGGTCAATTTAGCCAGTTTCTGTAACATCCATCACACTGCTTTTAAGTAGTGCTTGGTTCACCATGAATAAAGTTTGTTTATGGTTGAACTAAGCACTTTTTAAACCACTTTTCACTTATTCACACTTGCATCACAGAAAAACCCGCTCCGCTGTAATCAGGCGTCGTAGCACACCAAGGAGGCACTCGGCCTCTCTGGTGGGAACCCAATGATGAAGCATGTCACCAACAAGGTTTGTGAGTGAGGGTTCTTTTAATAAACAAGAATGACTTCTTTTGCTGCTTCTCTCTTTTTCTTTTGGCTGCACTCTTTTATTGTTTATTTAACAAATGTAACCACCAGCCCCTTCAGACCATGTTTCACTCAATATTCTTTGAAGGGCAGATTGCCAAAAGGCTCCCTTTATCTGACTGGATGAGTTTTTATCCATCACGCTTGAATCTTCCAAGACACTCATTAAATGTAGTTGTTTACAAAGAGATTTCACAGCTGTCAGCCATGATGTAATGCAATTCTTATCTAGAAGGATTAGCTCCAGTAGTGCAGATTTGTACGGGACCAGCTCCTTGGTTGTCCATATTCTGACCCCATAGGTGAGAACTTCAAGGCTGGCAACCTGGTCAATCCTTTTAAGGTTTCAATCCCACTTTAAAGGTATCAGGGAGGTACTGGCTGGGACATTCACCAATGACCATATAAACCTATTTTCTACAATACTAAGTCTAGAGGTGTCATCAAAGCCCCATATTTCTGTCCCATATAACACTCCACCCATAGCCACTGACTTGTATACCTCAACCGCTGGTGAGACTACCCTACTAATTGTTGTTCTGTGCTTCTTGGTGATCACTGCTGCCCTATAGGACAAGAGGGTATTACTTTTTTGTAACTGTAAGTCCCGAGTTAGTTTCTCCAAGAACCTAACCGCCAAAGAGTCAAAGCTCTTCACTTGGTCGATAGGTGATCCATCGACAATTAGTTTATTTTTGAATGAGGGTTTAATATCATCAATTTGGATTTCCCTGCATTTATCTCAAGACCCCAATGTTTGCTGAATACCACAAACTGGTTACGAAGGTGTTTCAGACCATTGGTGTATGTGAAATTAACAGGGTGACATCTGCAAAAAGCAGTACAGGGGCACGAGCACTGGCTATCTTTGGGGCATCATGCTGGCAGTTAGTCAAATACTCCACCACTCCATTCATTAACAAAGAAAAGAGAGTGGGGGCCAGCACACACCCCTGCCGTACACAATACAAAATGGGGATCAGAGGAGATAATCTACCCAAACCGTTACTCCTCACCTGGGCATATGTATCAGTATGTAGCCTAACTAAAAAATGTGAAAGATCATGGGGCAGTCCCATCCAATCGAATACCTCCCAAAGCGTGTGTCATGGATCTAGATCGAATGCTGCCCTCAAGTCCATTAAGGCCACATTGAGATGCTCTTTCTTGATAGTTATATACTTCCAACAGATGATCATGAAACAAAATATTTGATCTACTGTTCTATATGCTCTTGAAACTCCACCTGAAAGTTTGATAACATCTTACTGTCATCCATCCGCTCCTGCGGGTGAGTTAGGACTTGTCCACAAAAGATCTACTGGGTGCTATCTATTAGACTTATCGGACTAGTATTTGCAGCAATATCTTAAGCTCCCTTTTTATGAATGGGCATAATTACTGCACCTCGCCAAGAGTCTGGAATTTCCCTCCCATAACAAATGTCATTGGTTAGTGTGTTCAAGTAGGGGACCTAAATGTCAGGCTCTGAGTGGAATACATTCACCGGGATGCTGTAAGGGCACGACACGTTATCTTTTTCATGTGAAGGAGGGTGATTTTAGTTTCCTTCAAAGTACATACTAAAGGATGTTCCTCAGTAGGAGTAGAGTGTCATGGAGTCAAGGGAGAAAACAATGTGGGAGTCTTGTTTAGGTGGTAGGCTAGGCAAGTATTTCCTCTCTTACTATATAAGATTTTAAAGTGTTTGACCCAGGAGTTAGCTGAGAGAAACACTGAGACAATCACTTCCGGGACAAGGCTTCCAAGCTCATTACCCATGCCACAATCTTCCAGAAGATTCTATAGTCATGTTTCCCTAGCACTTCTAGCATCAGTGCCCACTGGGACCCCTCCCAATTTCTTTTAGCTGTGAGCAGGAAGGCTTTTTACGCCCGCCTTGCAGGTATTATATCTCTTTTGTGCCCTTCCTTAATAGCTTTTATTAAATTCCTCTTGGCGAGCTTGCAGTTTGGAGGGAACCAAGAGCAACTTGCAGGTTTAATCTGTATCTTTCTAACCTGTTTTGTAAATAAAGACTTAAGAATGTCAAATATTTCCACACGCTAGGAGATAAAACTAG
Source organism: Triturus cristatus (assembly GCF_964204655.1). Taxonomy (NCBI): domain Eukaryota; kingdom Metazoa; phylum Chordata; class Amphibia; order Caudata; family Salamandridae; genus Triturus; species Triturus cristatus. Next base: position 1,203,615,572 of record NC_140591.1, on the reverse strand, counting down.
GTATGCTCTCCGTTAATAGTGAGACAAGCACAAGGGATTGAAACTTATCTGCTAAAGTTCAATGAATATCCATCTTGGTGCATTCATCTTCGCTGATAATGACCCATTTTATATTTCTACGATGGTTCCAGTAGGTTCCAGTTGGTATACAGCCCCCGTTTAAAAGTGGGATGGAGTAAATGGTCAGACTAATTGCAGCCATTTGCGGCTCTTAAAGTGTAATCCAAATAAAGATGAAATAGTTGTAAGGCCACATTTGGCCCTTTCGTGATTTGTTTAGATGTAAGTACAGGTAGGCCCCACTATGCATCTTCTTCAGCCATTAAGAGTGAAAGAGAATTGAGCAGTTCGAATTTAGTATTGCAATCTCCCTCTACAATTATAGGCCAGGTTTGGCGTAACTTGTTCCCAATCAAGTGGTGTAATGTGTGCATTGTCAGTTATTCTACAGCATCATGAACAGAACGTACATAAATGTTCAACACCACCATATGTGTAATCAGACCAGGTCCCTTATTGGATACCTAAGATATCCTTTTTGGCCATTTCTAGTATTGTTACCCTGAAAAAGTATACGTTTTTAACAAGATTAATAGGCCTCCTGAAGCTCGACCAGATTTGGCTTGGGTAGCATTGATATTAATGGTGAGATACCCAGGCCTATAGATTGGATCTAACACCTTAGGCAAATCATTTTGCTGACAGACCCTCTTTCTTTCTGGTACTATCACCAAGCATATATTTTTACTTCTGGACCACCCCTCTGCATCTTCAGCCCTGATGTGCAAGTGTTTGGCAGCATCTCGTAGCTAGTTGCCTTAAGCTCCTTGATAGATTCTGAGTCATCTTGTAGTGTGTGTTCGATGGTTGTCACGCACTCCATGGCTTTTTTAATGTTTGTTCAAATGAAATTGACATCCAGAGTTAGAGCACCCATCTTCTGTTCCAGTGCTTTTCTGGACTCTTTGACAATGTTCAGCTGTTCGAAATTGGGTTGTTGGTTCATAGGGGTGTGAGCCCTGGTCACGCAACAGCCAGAATCCCCTGCTGGACAAACCACAAAAAGTCATTAAATTAACCTGTGTTTAACCCTGGGTATCTTGGCACAAATACCAGTCAGGCTTAACTTAGAGGCAATGTGTAAAGTATACTTGCAGCACACAAATAATAAAGTGAAAACACAGCACAAGAAAATTCCCAAGCCAATTTAGAAAACTAAAGTACATTTTAATACCTTATTTTACACAAAAATGACAAACAGCCAATCAGTAGAACCAGAGTAATTATTTTTTTTAATGTTTATACAAAAACAGCACCTAAAATATCGAAGTGCAAACTCTGGGCATCTCAGTCATGCAAGACTGGTTCAAAGTTAAAAACAAATGTCCGACAGTGATGCATCCCAGTTTGGATACAAGAACTGCATTGGGTCCAGTCAGCACTTTACTTTGGACTTCTTGAGAAAAATGTTCTGAAACGGTAAACCTCAGGGGGACAAGGCTGCAGGAGGTGTTTTATGAGGGAGCATCATCGCTGCATAGCCTTGGGTCGAAGCCGCGGTGAAGATACCTACGTTTGAACTTACTCTCTGAAATAGAAGTCGAAAATCTCTAGTGGGACAAGGGAGAGGGCTGTAGCAGAAAACAGTTCCATGAGGTCAGATACCCCTTTGACAAAGGACTGCTGAAATGGATTTTCTTCTGTGGAGAGGAATGTAGTAGGAGACGCCGCAAAGTCTATCAGACAGGCGATGCACCTTGGGCAGAATGGCAAGCAGGTTGGTCCAGGTTTCCTCCTGGTTCTCAGAGCAGTCTTTAGTCAAACAATGATTGTCCCCACTTTTAGATTTAGGCTATCTGTGCACTTTTAGCACCACTTCCAAGGGTCCCAGACTGGAGAGGCACGACTTAGAGGGTCAGGTCTCACTCAGGCTGGCTGCAGGTGTGGTTTCAATATGGAGCAAACCTTATGTGTCCCTGTGGCTCTGAATAGGAGGCCAGCAAAATAGCCCTTGTGAGCAGAAGGCAAATATGGCAGCAATCCAGGCAGTTTAGCAGTCTTCTAGAGCAGAAGTTCAGTAGAGCGGCGGTCCTTCCAGGAGCACAACAGCCCTTCTTTCTATCAGAGTATCCACAGTTCAAGAGGTGTATTGATGAGTGGGTCTGAAGGTCCTATTTTTATACGATGGTACCCTCCCCTGGAAGGTGGGAAAGCTTCTAGAAAGGTTCTTTTTAGTGTATGGAATTTCCTGGCTCCAAGGTTGCTATAGTTACAATGCAAGGTTGTTAGACCTTTTCTGTGGAGGCAGTGGAAAGACATTTCAGTTGTAAGTGGGGCTGTGCTCACTTCCACCACCCTATCCTGCCAGCAGATGGTCCATTGAAGCACACATAATCCCTTTATTGTGTGACTGTCTGGGAGGAATTCACAAAGTGTAAGTGTCAGCTACACCCAGCCATGTGACCCAAGGCAGACTGCAGGCACAAAGGGTTAAGCGCAGGAAAATCCCAACTTTCTAAAAGTGGCATTTTCAAAATTGTATTGAAAAATCTGACTTTACCATTAAGGAGGGTGTATCATTACAATTTCATAGGTACCAAAAATGGCTTAAAACCTGCTCCCAATGAGGAAGTACAGCTTACTAAATGTAATAAGGAAATCCCAATGCTATTCTATAGGACGTATGGGCCTCACAGTAGTGAAAAATGAATTTAGGAGTGTTGACTACCAGGACATGTAAAACTTAAAAGCACATGTTCAACCTTTTAATTACACAGAACCCTGTACTCTGTGCTACCTAGGGCCTACCTATGTAATAAAAGGATAGTTTAAGGCTTGGCAACAGGGTTTAAATGACAAGTTGACAGTTAAAACTGCATTCAGGCTGCAATGGCAGGCCTGGGACATGTGTTGCAATGCTACTTAAGTAGATGGGACAATAAGTGCTGCATGCCCTGGCAGGGTATGCTCAGACGTGAGTCCCTTGCTCACTTTGCCACTGGATTCAAGCAAGCCTGGCTGAAGACGGCTGAAATGCCAGAAACCGGTCCTAGGAAGCTTGTTTCCGGTCCAGGGAAGACATGGCTTGGCAGTTCGGGCTGGACTGTTCCCATGAGGCACAGGGTCAGACTGATTTGCATATGGCCATGTCTGAACTGGGGTGGCAGAGTGGGCTAAAGAACGGTGATGGATTAAACCCAGATCAGTTGACTGGGGGTGAGTGCTTGCAATGTTCAACACTCCGTCCATCATTCCCTTTGGTTTTGCTTTGTTCGCCATAATTTGGCAGGGTATGCTCAGACGTGAGTCCCTTGCTCACTTTGCCACTGGATTCAAGCAAGCCTGGCTGAAGACGGCTGAAATGCCAGAAACCGGTCCTAGGAAGCTTGTTTCCGGTCCAGGGAAGACATGGCTTGGCAGTTTGGGCTGGACTGTTCCCATGAGGCACAGGGTCAGACTGATTTGCATATGGCCATGTCTGAACTGGGGTGGCAGAGTGGGCTAAAGAACGGTGTTGGATTAAAACCAGATCAGTTGACTGGGGGTGAGTGCTTGCAATGTTCAACACTCCGTCCATCATTCCCTTTGGTTTTGCATGCCCACTGGTAGCATTTAATTTATAGGTCCTGTGTATATGATATACCGCTGTACAAGGGACTTGAAAGTAAATTAAATATGCCAATTGGTTATAAGTCAATTTAAACATGCTTTAGGGAGAGAGCACAAACACTTTAGCAATGGGTGGCAGTGGTAAAGTGCACATAGTCATAGGGCCAACAAAAGCTAATTCAGCAAATAGTGAATGTAAAAGGAAAACTGTTTGGGGGTGACTCTGCAGAGAGGGCCAGGTCCAACAACAGCACATTCCTCAATGATGGCTCCTGATCAACTTGCTCTTGCCCTCATCTATGCTTGTGTTCTGTAAGTGAGTTTGTGTTATCTTTTGGCAACCCCCCCCGTTTGAAGAAGTACTTTTTCAATTTATGTGACAAATGAGAACACCATTTTACCTCCCTTCTCCCAGACCATCATCAGCAACCTCAGTGTGTTGGTGTTCTTGTATTGTCCTTTCAGTCCCCACCCTTGGGGGTCTTCCTCCACAGCTAAGCTCTTAAAGAGACCAGCCACTATTCCTCCAGAGCTACTATTCCTCCACAGTGACCACAGCTACTGCAGTAGGACCATGGAGTTGGGAAGAAACAACATCCGTCCTGCCCATCCCTTTCACGCTTCCGCCCATTTGTGCACTCTAGGGACACACGGGTGACCCCAATCTCAGGGAGGAATATTCCAGAGTCAAGAGCCATAGCCCATCTGGCCCAAAGCAGCCCCACCATTAACCCCCTGGTCTCAAGTCTTTGCTCACTTTAGCTACTGTTTGAGCACTCCCACATTTTGTAGGCTCCTGCTACAGGTCCAAGATAGTGACTGCTGTCCCCACCATTGAAAAGAAATAAACAAACAAAATGGAAAGTCAGGAAAGGGAAGTTGGAAAGAGTAGGCAGAGTTGGATGAAAAGAATGATAGAGTGTGTGGTGACAAGAAAATAGATAATGGACATGAAAGTAGGACAGTGTTTAATTTGACCACTTTAACACCTCAAACCAAGCTTCTGTTGGGATAGCCTCTGATTGATCAATGTAGTGTGATCTTAGGCAATTCACTTTGGCCTCTGACTGATCAATGTTGTGTGATCCTAGGCAATTCACTTTATCTCATTATGTTAGATTTGTTTTATCCACATAATGTGAAAAGAACTAAAGCCAGATTGAATACAGATGTTGTCAGAACCCTGATCATTCCCTCAGCAGGGGAGCCCCAGCCATATTGCAGTTACTAATGATACGCCAGTACAGGTCTACTCAGTTGATTGGTGGAAAGAAGGAAATACAGATGAACACGTTGTCATCAAGTTGTAAATAGGGCGCAACGTGGCACAAGGTTTACGCCGCCGCTGCGTCACAGTAGTGATGCAACGGCGGCGCAAATGAGGCGCAAGGGACTTGTAAATCTACCCCCCAGAATGTATGTTGCTGTTTGTGGTATTGGAGTGAACTTTACTGCAAGTGAGCTAATTTGTTTCCTGCTAAGTCCACTGTGAAGTTGAAAAAAATGTAATCTTCTTTCCAAAGAAAATGAAGCATGCACTCATAGATGATCCCATTCTCGTCGCCAGCCGGAAGTTGCAGCGCGTAGGGTAATACCTGTAAGGGGGGTGTCACCACATGTATTTCCACCTGCCATCATATGTATGTTCGCAAATGAAGGCCTAGTATTGAGCAGTGCGCGCTCAATAAACCACTCTTCCTTTTTGTAAGTAAGAGCACTGACTGGACAATGCTTTATAGGGTTTTTTTGTCACAGAATGGACACTGATGGACATAAATTCCAACCTTTGAAATAAGCCACATTTCTAATCGAACAAAGATCAAGGACAGAACATTTTACGTGCTATTCGAATAGCCCTTCAATATCTTTTTTAATGGCACTATTCTGTCTTCTGTCCCAAGTTCAGATGGGAGAAGGATGGGAAGAAGCGTCGTTTCCATCCTCGACAAACACACTTTGCCGCGCATCAATCTCCCAGACATCCGCTGCTCGATAACAGCTTCTCTTGTGTGAAAGCGAATTTGGTCCATCGCCAGGGAGGTCCACTTGTTGACAGGTATATTTTTCTCTAAGTGCAACCTGTGCTTACAGACAGAAAGAGGCATTCGGAACTTTCAGCAATCCCAATACAGTTAATGTGGCTATTGAAGTGATTACTCTCTTATTACATCTATTGTCATGTTGATTGTAAGGATATGGCCAGTGTGAACCAGCGGGAGGTCAGTTGGATTAACAGAGCGCACAATATCAGTGTTGAGACCAAACAATTGAGAGAATGTCTAAAGTGGATTGCGCACACATTGTACATATTGTATATTCTGTTAAAGTTCGTTTGATCTATTCTGAAATAATTTAAGAGGTATATCGTTGTAACGTATCAAGACAAGCAAGCTGTTAGTATTTCTAATAAGAGAAAAATAAAGGGGAGTGCCTGATCACCTCCACTGGTTGCAGAATGGAATACTGAATCAGGCCTAGTGTGCAAGAAAAACAGGGGTGCTGCTTTGGGCAAGTGGGAAACCATTTTGCAAGACTCATGTTCTGATGATGTTCACGCTAAAAAAATGTTTTCAAGATGATGCTGGGGGTATATTTACAAGGAGTTATAGCCACCAGAACGTCACTTTTTTGGTAACCACTTTGTCTTATTTTCAAGGCGATGCCAAGCTACTTACGGGCATATTATAAAGGGCAACATCGCCGCTTTAGCGCCACTTTTTTCCGATAAAGCGGCGATAATTTTATCGCCCTATTAGCAAGCCTGCGCTAACATGCGTTAGCGCAAGCTTTCCGACGTTAGCTGCCGTTTTTTTCATCGCCTTGCATGCCAGCGATATGTATCGCTAATGACATGCAAGGTAGGCGTTACCTAAATTCCACGGTAGAAATCGCGAACAGCACTTATTATCAAAGATGACCTGCGATACAATAATTTGCGCTAACCCCGATGTACGCAGGTTTTTAACACCTGCTAAAAACCTGACTAAAGCCAGATCCCAATCAGAAGATCCACAGACATCAAAGAGGTAGGGGAATATTAGCAAGTAAGGGCGATAATAATCGCCCGTGCCAAGTATCTCTTTGATGTCTGTGCGCCGATCGCTGCCGATGGCAAGGTATCGCCTGAAAACCTATCGCCTCTTAGCGGGAGTTATCGCCGCTTTACCTGACACTATCGCCTCTCACAGACGTGTTGATAATACGTCGGTAAGAAGCCGAAAATTATTAGGGAAAGGAGGCGATAACAAAACTTCCGATACTTGGCACGGGCGATAATTATCGCCCTTACTTGCTAATATGCCCCTTAATGTGGCTTAACGCCGACTTGAAAATAATGTCCCTAGTCACACAGCACTTAGCGTGAAAGGAGCAAGCAATAGGTGTTGCAGTGGATGTTCCTGCCACAACATCCTTTCCTTTTTAACATTGCGCCCTATTTACAAGGCTGGTGTAAATATGGGGCAGCGCCAAAAATAAGATCAGGGAAAACCTGGTCTTAAACTGGCGCCACGAGGAGAAATTATTAGTTTTCTACTTCTTTTTACTATTTCAATGTGTGCTGCATTTTGTAGCACACATAGAAAGATCAAATCGCCATTAGTGATTGTTTATGTGCAGGAAGGTCTCCCTTCCTGCACAAAAACCATCATTAAATAATGATGAGTTGCAACTTCTATATGTGCAGCATTCTAAAAGGGATACCTTCTTGCACATGAACCATCATTCCCTGCAATGCTGGCACCCTTGCACTATGGTGCAAAGGAGCCGGCGTTGCGCTAGGCAGATAAATCTAGCGCCAGCCCTAGGGGAAATGCAGCGGTGCACTGTAATATTGAAAATATGGCGCATCCCTGCATTTTTAGAATGTCGGAGCGCAGTGTTACCAATTGTGGCCTAACACCGTGCTCTGCCATTCTTTTGTGAATTAGCCCCTAGGTGTTTTGTAACCGTGCAATAAAGACCATACAGTGCCATGCATAAGATTTCTACTAGAGATAAAACCTCCAGTATAAATTTCAATGCTTGCAAAACCACCTAAGTGTAAGATATGTAATTTGATGCAATTACACCTTTTATGTGTAGAGATATAATGCAATATTCTGCATGACTCTTGTTTGTGTCTGGTTTCTTTTGTCAAAATGATTTAATTCAAACCAGGCTTAGTTGACTACATTTGGGTGAAAAACTATGTTTTTTTGTGCTGTTTCCACCATGTGATACTTACATTGCATAAATTTCACCAGGGGTGGTCCTCCGCAGTGCTCCTAACATAGGTGTCTTCTAAAGTACCAGCAAGAACTGTGTATTGAGTAAGGAGCTGTGCCAGTTCATCAGTGATATTTCATTCCTACCTTAAGTAAATGCTTTTGTTAAATCAAATACCTATAGCCTACAATATCGTGGATAAATCCTGCCTCTACTCCAACTTTCAAAATAAATTATCAGTAGTCCTTAACCAGTCGTCCTGTCCTGTCTGGAATACTTTAATGGTATCCACAAAGGGTTTTCCAATAAATCCCTCGCGAAACTACAGAGAGTTCAGTATCATACTGCTCCTCTGATATTCAGACTGACACTGCAAAAAAACCCTCTCATCTGCACTGAAGTGCCATTTACTGGCTGCTGGTGGAGGAAAGATCCCAATTCATAAATCTATGTATTCGTTTACAGTGCTCTGCGTGGTCTTTGCCCAAGTTATCTCATCAAGCTCTTTACTCCTCAAGAGCCAGCAAGAGCCCCAAGATCTGTATACAGCACGTTACACAACATTTTAAAGTAAATAAATAAAATGAGCAAATTAGCAAATTTACATACAATATTTTTGTTATTTGCTTTAAATCATACCTATAGTATAGTATTTAAGCTAAATAGTGTGGATACCTATTCATTGTCAGTACCTAACAGCCTAACAGCACCACTAAGGTTAAGGTTCCAGTGGCAAACTGTGATGATGCTTCAATATAAAACTTAATTTTCTTTCTGGGTGTCTTAGAACAGTCTTCCCAGGATGCATTTCAATGATGAAACCCAACTGAGCTAAAACTGGTGTTGGGTAGCATGTGTCCCCATTCAGAAGGGGCACAGCCCCATAGCCCAGCCTACTGGAGTAAGCCGAAGGCTGGCTAGAAAATGGTTGGGCCATATTTGTGGGGACATAGTGAGCAACTGGTATACAGCTCAGAGTAATTACATGTTGCTCAGATTAAATAAAGCACTCAATGCATCTCTTTTTTCTCAGTGATAAACTCTAATTACAGGAAGAATTTCCAGACAATGAACATGTGTCTCATTCTGCCTAAGACTCAAGCTGCACCTCACTGATGAGCCACAGATGCACTCCTCATTAATCTACTGCTGCTCTTTTCAACCAGAGGATGACCCTCTATGGTAGTGTCCTTTACTATAGAATAGGCCTGCTGGCCACAGACTGCAGTGCCATCATTAGCTATTGCTAGAGGATGGCCCAAGCATAGCACGATACTATAGTAGACCACTAGAGCCACTGCCACCTGGAGCTACCACAAATATGACATCAATTTAGGAACATGTCAATTTCAGCAACAGGTGAAAAATGAGTTCTAGTCCATTGGCAACATGGTTAAAAAACTAATACTAGGGTCCCTGAGGTACTCCTGCAGTGCGGGATTATACGTCTCCTAATTCTGGTCTTGGTTATGCTGTTAACTGAAAGCACAATGCAAAGAGTCAACTATTCAGTGGCAGAACAGCAACATAGACGCTGAACTTAATAAGAAAAATAGTCAAACAAAGCTGGCATTTGTGATTATTTCAACATATTGAAAGTATATTTAGGATATATTCAATGAAAAGCAATAATTATTTACAAATACTTAATGAAAAATATGCTCAGACCACACACATATGCACATGAACACCAAGCTCCTAACCTATCATCATACTTCATTCTTCTATTTTGTGAAGATTTATTTAATTCTTATGAACTATAGACATTTCAATTTTTGTAGAAATCAAAAGAGAATCAGGCAAGGAGGCGGAGTGTCATACATGTAATGTTTGGCTATTTTGGGTGCTCAGTAAAGAGATACCACATTTGAAGTCAACATATATCACATAAGACAAATGTTGTAGTGCAGATAAAATGTGCGGGGTGCAAGCCAGTGTGTGGATCCTGCTTGTGTGGGGTGAATGCAATATGTGTTAAGTAGCAGCAGGCATCTTCTGACATATAGCCTGATGTCTAGGCACTAACAAGTTAGAAATACTATAGAGCTTGCAGTGAACAAGACAGGTTTCAGAAGCAGTAGGAATTCCAATTTATTAGAGAAGATAACTGAGTCCTGCCTCACCTTACATCCAAAAGGTCCGTACCCTGAAAAGTAAAAACGTAATGTCATCTGAGGTAGACATGCAGTCCCTACAAGGAAGACGTTCACCATGCAATCTTGCCCTAAGTAAAGTGGCACCAGGACAGGATGTGCAAGGAAAATGAAGCTGAGCCCCATCTTAATAAAGGATGGCCTGTGATTGTTGGCATGCATAGGGACAGAGATCTATTACCTAATGTTTCCCAAAAGCAGGAGCAGTCAACTGAATTGTATAGACGATAGTTGCAGGTAGAGGGGATAAATTAATGCGCAGTTGACACAGCCTTAACAGTGGTGCATGAAAGAGTTACTTTAAGGATGAGTGAGTGTTCCTGTCCGGCTCAGAGGATGAGATGTCATAAGGTTGATCAAGTGCTGATTGAGAAACAGACACTAACAAAAAAAGAGATAACAGACAGATGGATGTGAGGTGCTTGATCGCAGAAGGAGTATTAATACAGGGAAATTCACAGGAGCAGTCAAGGGAACATTGCTCCAAACCATGCAGTAGCATAGCTGGCAGCAATAGCACTGGTAGTATAATGTATTTATAGTTTGGTCTCTTTGTCACCCATGAGCTAACACCCAGATAAGCCTGTATGGTTTGTGAGCTTTACACAATACACCATGAACATTTTAACACCATCACTGGGATCACTCACGTCAGGCCCCTGGCACTTGCAGCACCACACTATGAGTGGTGGGTGGCTAACTGTACTTTGACCACTCCAAACAACCCACTGGAGCTCTCACCATGAAGAAATTAACAACATTTATTTCCCCACCCATCACACACTTACTTTTATCAAACGGCTCTCTGTAATTCTTTTGTAGCACCATTTCCTTCTCTGTCCACTCATCCACCCAGTGGTATCTCATACCCTTCTTCAACCACATCCAACTTGGACACACCTTCTAAACCTATAAACCATTCAGAAGAGGCGTTCCAGTTCAGTTATGTGGATAAGGGATATAAAGATAGGCAGGGCTAGGCGCATAGTCACATGCTCAGTGCCAGAATACCCTCATGGGAAGGTAGTGCACTTTACAAATACACAAAACATAACATACAAATTAGACATTTCTATAACTCTCCTTTCCAATCCATACTGTTCACTCTAGCCAACTGTATCCTCTCTTTCAGTGTGTTGGGGTGAAGAAGAGAGGTGCACTTATTAATGATACTGCACTTTTTTAAAGTATTCTTCCATCACTTTTGAACAGAACTGAATCTTATTATAAGACAAAAAAAACTTGGCATAGCCCTCCTTCCTAAAACACCTTCTAAAAACCTGACTACACCATTAGAAGGAAACTCCCTCACACATGACAATTCCACCCATCTTAAATACAAATCAAGTAGCACTAATATGTAGGAGGTGCCATGCTCCTCATGCAATGACCCTTCCTTGTCTATCATAGCCTCTTCTTAAGACTACTTCAGCAATTCTTTGTAAACATAAGCATTGTCCTAGTTCTAACAATACCATCGATATTATTGTACTCACACACTCACAGCATTCAGGACACCACAAATCTATACAAATCATTTTCATAGTTTTTAAAATCCCTAAACAGCACATATAGGCAAGTTCTACAATTCTCTTTCTCATACCCTTTGGTGACGCCAATATTATCCCCTCAACAAAATTCTATCTACTGCGGTCAATTCATCCTTAACTTGCTACAAAGCTTTGGCTTCCTCCATTAGTTCTTTCTTTGTTTGAAGATGTTTATGCAATAGCCAATGACCTTCATTAATGTCTCATCCATCCTTAACTCTTGCTTCTTTCTGTCTTCTGTTATGGCATCTTGGTTTACAGAACACTCACCCACAGCCTCATCCATAGACTCTTCTTCCTCATCTAGCACATAATCACTCTCTAGCCCTGATAAATAATTGCAGCATTCTTTTCATATTTGACCTTTTACATTTGCACTTTTCTGCTTTCAGCATTAACCCAGATTCCTGTAACCTTTCTAAACACCATTCTAACTCTGTCATTGAGCTTGTAGCAAAGTAGGATCTACTTCTTATGGTTACCCCCACTTTTCGCTAAATGTAATTCTGTTTTTGTCTAGTCTGACAGGGATCCTGCTAATCAGGACCCCAGTCTATCTGCTTTCTCCCTAAAATGTTGTGTTATGTACTTAGGTACACTCCAGATTGCATACTCGGGTACCCTTGTCAGTCCCTAGTATATGGTGCACATGTACCCAGGGCATAGGTACCCCAGATGCCTCCCATGGGCTGAAGCTTGTATTATGCCACCCATGAGAGGCCATGCGAAATGGAACTACAATACTGCCATTGCAGCCTGTGTAAGTTGATGCATGCACCACTTACTTAATATATAGGTGTACTATATCTAAGGGTCATTGCACTTAAAACCTATAAGTCACCCCTCTAGCAGGCCTTTACAATCCTGAAGGTAGGGTGCTTGGTTCTAAGTGACAGGGTGGCCCTGCATGAGCAGGAAACCCCATCAGCCTACGGAGTCCATTCTCCTGGGTTGTCAGTGAATCAGCCATATACTACATATAGAGGGGCATTACGCAACCGCTTGATGACCAACTCTAAAATGGCTGAAACAAACTGTATTGTGTTTGGTGTCAAACATGTTGGAATCATACCTCCCACACCGGTAACAGGTGCGGGAGGTATGATTCCACCCCTCAGAAGCGAGCTTCGTTTGTTCCCTGGTTTTCCCAGTACCAGCCTTCTTACTCCGGACAGCACAAAATGGTTGCTGCCAAACAGAGACACATTTCTGCCCCCCTGCTGCTGAGTCAAGCTCGAGCAGGGGAAGTCAGAACAATAGACATCCTGTCACAGGAAGGTGTAACCAACCTCCAGACAGTATTTAGTTTATTAGGGCTGGGTGGGTGCATTTGACAGCGACTGAAAGTCTGCTTTAGGGGCACATTTGGTGTCCCTGTGCATAGTCCAGTTCAAACCAGTCCTGGGAGCCATTGGCTCCCGATCTGGCGCGATACTGGACAAAGAACATGGAAGTAACCTCCCCCTGTTCGGACCCTTTCCTGGGAGGGTCCCCTGAATCTTTCCAACCATCTCCCATGGGTACTTAAGGGCTTACCTGGCTGTAGGAACTTAGACTCATCATGGACAAGATTCTAACCTGAAACCAGTCCACTTCGACCGTCTGGGCACTCTGGACTTCACTGGAATTCATTTGGGCCTGACTTTGTCTACCTCTCAGTCTGCTGCATTGTCTGTGCCTGTGCACCAGACAGGATCCATGCAGGACCTGTGGCATATCAAAGACAACTGAAGATAATCTCCCTTGGAGAAAAGGAGTCATTCCCCTGCATTCACAGGCACCGCAACACTGATGACAGGTCTGCTTGTCCTGAGCTCCTATGGACTCCAAAAGGTCCAGCAACACAGGAGGTGGGTTTCTACATCTCAAAAGGTCTGAGATGCCCTCTCACCAAGTTTGAGGTCAGAATCCCTCATGGGGGTTGCAATACCCGAACCCCTGTGCACCGCATACTTTTGAAAGTGAATGTGCTTTTTGGCAATTCTTTAACAAGTGCATTGGGCTTCGAGTAGCCCCAACCTCTGGCACCACTTCCTACAAAGATCTTTAACCACCTCGCACCGTGTGCTCCGTGACCTGTTGTTTTGTGAAACTGCTTGAGGTCCTCTTGCGACTCATGTGCCTCCGGCCTGTGGGTCCACTTTGCTTTTCTTGAGCTCCCCTGGTTCCTCCAGGCTTGCCCTGACTCTCCTGTGTGTGGTGAGTCTTCTGGACCTTGCTGCTCTGAACCGTACACTCCCTTGTCCTTCTCTGTGGGTTGCTGTTGCCAAGGCTTGTTGGTGCTCCCTCCGGACACCGACCCCTCAGCACTCAACATCTTTTGTGGGACAGCTCTTATCCATCTCCTGGTCATCCTCAACATCAACTTGTCCCAGCAGGTGCAGAGTCAAGGCCCCCATCAACTATCCAGAAGCACCCGACATCAGTGCGCATTCGTCTACCGAGCCCCTGGTCACCCCGAAGTGACCCAGACTCAGTCTCCTCTGCTTTAAGGTAGTCTTCTACAAGAATCCATGTTTGGATTCCAACGGACATTCTTCTCCTTTCCAGCAGCGGCTCTTCTTCGAAGTCATCCATTGGGTTCGACTGCAGTTTCCAACGACACTTCACACTTATGCACCCGGCTTTCCTGGGGTAGGTAACTTGGTTACCTCAGTATCTACGGGTGGGGTGACTCTCCAACCTTCTGTCTTCCACAGGGTTTCTTCGTAGTCCACTGGGAAGGGTCCTTAATCCCTAAAACTCCAACCGCAACTTTTACTTAGAGTTGTACGGAGCACGCAGTTGTGTTCTCACACTGCACCCGTCCTCCGTGAGGCCCCCATCTACTCACCTAGGGTGGTTCCTTGGGGTCCTAGTGATTCTACATCCTCTCAACATCGTCCTGACTCGAGTCTTGGTTCTTATACTACTTTCTTAGTATATGGTTTGGTTCCCCCCCCTGGGGCCCACTGTATATTAGTGCTCTTCACTGTTGTTTCTGTGCTGAAGTATTGTGTGCTTTGTGTCTATCTCCGTGTAGGAGATACTGTAACGTACTAGATTGTGTGATATAATAAATACATATTTTTTATAACTATTGTGTGGCTCTCTTTTCAATTTAATATATACTAAAAGATTGCATTCTGGCAAAACAAGCTGCTTTAAATACCTTCAAGACTTAGCCTGGAGGCTGCTCTCCACAGCTACCACTTAGATAGCTTTCTAAGGTTGTCTGAGACCTCTTAAATCACCATGAGGGGTGCTTGGACTGGTGCAGGGTGCCCACTTTAAATAGTGGACTGCATATACCAGACCAGCCTATCTTAGTGCTCATTTACTATACTCCTGTATAGCAATATATTGTCATGAGAATACTTTACTTTGATAACATTACTCAAAATAGGTATGATAGCTCTATGAAAACAGGTGCAATCGAAATCAGACCAAACTGTTTCCTGACAAACTTAAATGTTCCCATGGGTATGATGAATGCTAACTCCTGTGAAAATGAATCTAAATGTATTTGTTGACATGCAAAAGCCAAGTCTAATGACGCAAAATACTTGGCCCATGTCACCATCCAAACAATGTCCTCTTCAGAAGACAATGTTTACCTCTTGTTGAGTGCCCTAGGGATGACACAGAGACATTTCTCACCACTGGCCTTCCCAAATGTTGGAGACAGCCACATGGTGTAGGAAGATGTCTCTGTATATACTATACCAAAGTGAGATATAGTGTGCACAGAGTCCAGTGGATCTCTAAAGGTAGGCAGTGGTTAAAGTAGACCATACCTTACTCTCTATTTGTGGTAGTGTGTGTAGGAGAGTAGGATCTGCTTCACATGTTTACCCCCACTTTTTGCTGGTGTTTCACTGTTCTTCGACTTTAGTCTGGTGGGGACCCTGCTAATCAGGGCCCCAGCCTAGCTGCTTCCTACCTAAATTGATTGCATGTACTTTAGGTACACTCCAGATTGGATTTTGGGGTACCCTTGTGAGTCCCTAGTATATGGTATACTATGTACCCAGGGCATAGGTACCCCGGAGGCCTACCAGGGGTTGAAGCATGTATTATGCCACCCCTGGAAAGCCACCCAAAATGACACCACAGGTCTGCTACTGCAACCTGGGTAAGGTGGTGCATGCACCCCTTACTGAGGTATAGGTTCACTATATCTCACTTATTACTGCACATACAAACCTATCAGCCACTCCTATGGCAGGCCTAAACAATCCTGAAGGCAGAGTGCTTGGTTATATGTGAGAGGGTGCCCAGGCATAAGCTGAGCGCCTCTGCAGCCTTCGGAATCTCTTCGCCGGGGTAGTCAGTGGTGCAGCCTGACCATATACTCTTAAGTGCGTTATATCATAAACGGTTAATGCTAACTTTGGACTGGCTGCACGGAAACATGTGGCACCTTGGAATCATACCCCCACATCAGTTCTTGATGTGAGGATATGATCGCACCCTTCTAGAGGGAGAGACATGGCAGTACTGGTATATCCGGTAGAAATCTAACAGAGCCCTGGCATCACAAAATGGATGCTGTAGCCACAGACACAGGTCTGGCCTCCTGCTGCTGACTGAAACTCCGGCAGGGGAGCTTGTGTGTTTTGGGGCTGGGTGGGAGCACTCTCTGAGTGCTTTGAAGTCCTGCACTGGGGCACATTTGGTGTCCCTGTGCATACTACAGCTCAAATCGGTTCAGGGGCTTCCAGCCCCTGTTCTGGCATGCAAATGGACAAAGGAAATGGTTGTAGCCACCCCTCTTTCCAAACCCTCCCATAGGTGGGTCCCCAGAGCTAGTCCAACCCCTTCCTTAGGTATAAGTAAGGAACCTCTGTAACGAGAACTTTAGATATCCCTGGACAAAACTCTGAAGCTGAGTCCTGGAACTTTGATGCTCTACTAACAACTAGAGGACTGAAGAAATCTCCCTTGGGTTCAAGGAGTGACTCCCATGCTTGGCAGGCACCAATGAAGCATTTTGCCAGTCTGCATCTCTGAAGCTCCAGCCGGACTCTGAAGTAATTGCAGCCCAGGAAGAGGATTTCTAGACATCTCAGAGGCCGACCCGAGTCCCCAGCAAAGCTGAGGCCCGCAGCCCTTGTGAGTAACATGGAACCGGAACTCCTGGTCAATGTGCACTTTTGGAAGTGCATTGAGTTCTCGACGTCTCTTGAAGTCGTGCTTGAGGTTACTTGTAGCCCCTACCTCGAGCAGAAGATCCACTGAAGATTGTTGGCCTAGTCACCCAGAGTGACCCGTGGGCCACCATTTTGTGTTTCCTCTTAAGGTCCCATCGCGATCCCCGGTCTGTCGACTGGTGGGTCCCTGAGGGGGGTAACTTTGACTTTTCTTGGGCTTCCCTGGTAGCTCCAGATGTGCCCTGATGCCCAACCAAGTGGTGAGTCCCTCAGACCTTGCTGGTGTGCACCGAAGCATCTTTCTCCTTTCTGTGTGGATTGCTGTTGCCAAGGCTTGTTTTATCCAATCCGGGCACCGACACTGCAGTACTTGACACTCTTTGTGGGTCAGCTCGAATCCAGCTCCTGGTTGTCCTCGACACCTCCTGGTCCTCGTGGCTGAAGAGTCAAGCTTCACCTTCTTCACCTGAAACACCCGACATCGGTGGGCATCCGCCTATCGCCTTCCTGGTCACTGGCAAGTGACCCAGACTCTGTCCCCTCTGCTTTCAGGTTCTCCTTATCTTCGATCCAGGCTTGGATCTCTTCGGACACTTCGCATCTTCCCGGCAGCAGCACTTCTTTGCCAGCTCCCATTGAAATCAACAATGCGACCCGACACCATTTGACACCTATGCACCCGGCTTCCCTGGGTGAGGTAACACGAGTACTCCAGTGCTTCCGTGGGTGTTGACCCTAGAACTTCCTAAGTCCCAAAGGGTTTGGTCCTAAATCGTTTCTAAGTGTCCCTAATCTTTAAAAATCTAACTGCGACTTTCCCCATAGACGCTAACTGGCGCTCGCGGCTGTGTTCTCACACTGCACACGTCCACCGTGGGTCCCCTGTGTAACTACCTTGGGTGGTTACTTGGGGTCCCAGCGATTCTACAGGCTCTAGGCCTTGTGTCTAGTTAAGTCGTGGTTCTTATACCACTATTTTAGAATATGGTTTGGCTCGCCCCTAGGGCCTGATGTGTATTTGTGCTTATTACTGTCATATTTGAAGTGTAACTTATGTGTTTTGAGCTCTAGTCTCATAAAGCAACTAGGAGGGTGTGTTTAGAAATAAATACATATATTTTATATATATACCTGTTGTGATTGTCTTTCATTTAGCCATTCAAGAGATTATAGACTGGTAAAACAAGCTGCTTTACATTCCTTCAAGACTTAGCCTGAAGGCTGCTCTCCATAGCTACCACTAGTATAGCTTTCAATAAAGGTTGTCTTTAACCTATAACCAATAAGGGGTTGTTTGGACTGGGACAGGGTGCCCACTATAATTAGTGGACAGCATATACCAGGCCAACTTCTCACATTGGTGTGCAGGGTGTGGGATTCCAGCTTGCTATTGTTTTTACCAGATAATCTCAATTGAGTGACTAACTGAAAACCACTAAAGGTACCCTAGGTACATATAATACAAGCTTTAGAATACAGTAAGTTCTACTGAACTTAGAGTTATGTGTTAAGGGCTATCATACCCCTTCTACAACTCAAGAGAGTTTAAGTAGGCCACACTAGAGTATGTAGTGCAATACATCACACCTCACTAGTAATGTCTTCAAGGCCAGGAACCAGTGGGTCCCTGCCAGAAGCCAATGGGATTCTAGCTTCCAAGTATGATAACCTCTCATTCATGGAACTGAGAGCATTATGCACAGCTAGGAAACTGAAGACAGGCACAAGTCCAACCACCCAGCATCTCATAGAGGTGCTCAGGCTGAATGATCTCAGAAGATCTATAGGGTCTGAAGGGGTAGGCAGAGTGGGTGTGACAGCACATGAGTAAGGGCCTAGGGGCGAAATTCCCCATGGCCTGACCTCTAATGCTGACCAGAAAGATGACAATGATCTTGACCTGGAAAATCCAGCTCCCCAGGAAGATGAGGGGGAGGGCCACACTGGCCCCCTCATTGTCCCTCCTGGAAGAGTTGGTGGTGGGCCTAGACGGTCTAGATCTCCCTCAGTGGAGTCTAACCATTCTGGTTCATCTATAGGGACCTCTATTTCCTCTCATAGGAGGGAAACCTCTCAGGAGAGGAGGGAGAGACTGCTTAAGTATGAGGAAGCTCAGCTTGAAATCCGAAAGAAGCAGGTAGCCATAGATAAGGAGGCCCTAGAGCTCTACAAAGCTAGAAAAAAGTTGGGACTAGAGTCCCATGGTGGTAGGAACATCCCTAGAGATAGGGAGAGGTCTCATGATGATAGAAACCTGAATAAGATTGCCCCTCCCTACCAGAGTGGGGATGACATCCACAAATAGATAACTGCACAGGAAAGCACCTGTGACGTTCAAAAGGTCCTCCAGGAGCAGTGGGCAGCAATTTTATGACTCTCCTTTGCAGACAAAGGCAGAGATAAGCTCCTCACTGTTAGAGAGGAGGAGGCAGATGATTACAACAGTCTGAAGAGTACCTTGATTGAATGGTTTGGCCTAACCACTGAGCAATACAGGTTAAAGTTCAGGGATACCCAAAAGGCACAGAATCAAGACTGGGTAGACTTTGTAGATTGTGCTACTAAGGCTCTGGAGGGTTGGTTACTTGGCAGCAAAGTGCATGACTTCCAAGGATTGTACAATTTGATTATGAGGGAGCAGATCCTTAATAACTGTCAAAATCAGCTGTTGCACCAGTACGTGGTGGACTCAGTTCTGACCTCTCCCCAAGAATTGGGAAAGAAGGCAGACAAGTGGGTCAGAACCAGGGTGAGGCAGAAGGTACAGAACCAAGGTGGTGAACTCAAGAAGCAAGATCCGAAAAACTCTGACAAAGGTGGGGAGAAAGGTAAAGACCAGAAGTCTTCACAAGGGCCCCAAAAATCTTCTTCATGTGGGGATTCACAGTCTAACAAGGGAAAAGGACAAAAGAAACCATGGTGCAAAATCTGTACACAGATAACTCACTGGACAAGTGACTGCGCCAAGTCCAAAGAATCAACTCCAGCCACCATTGCCCCTGATGCAACTGTTCCCCCTATTACAGCTACAATTGTTGGTGGTAATGTTCAGAATAAGGATTTAGTAGGGTTGACCCTGGGTTCCGAGATGGACTCTGACCTAGTCAGAGTTCCAACTCAGGCTGTCCTAGTCTGTGATGGAGGCATGGATATGTCCTCCTTTGTGAGTTCCAGTAACTTGGGCAAATACAGACAGCAGCCTTTGATAAATGGAAAAGAGGCCTTGGCATTCAGGGACACAGGAGCAAGTGTCACAATTGTGACAAAAGATCTTGTGGATCCTGGGCAGATTATACTTGCTGAAATGTACCAAGTGACCAATGCTAGCAATATCAGAACAGACCATTCTCTGGCAGTTGTTAACTTCTCCTGATGAGGGGTAACTGGCCTTAAGAAGGTTGTGGTAAGTTCAGACACTACCAGTACAGTGCTTGCTTGGCAATGATCTAGAAACCTCAGCTTGGGCTGAAGTGGAGCTCAGGACACATGCGAACATGTTAGGGATCCCTGCTCATGTCTTTGCTGTGACTAGCCAGGAGCAGAAGACCTGCCCCTCTCTTGAACCCCTCAGAAAGCAAGCTGCTGATGAGGCTGCTGGGAATGCTAGTGGCACCCATAACATGTATTGGGATGATGGACTCCTTTACTCAGAGAGTAGAGACCCCAAGCCTGGTGCATCCAGGAGGTTGGATATACCTCTGAAGTTTAGGGGCTTCCTATTGACCCTAGCACATTATATTCCCCTAGCAGGACACCTGGGCCAGAACAAGACTTGGGACAGAATTGTCACTCACTTTCACTGGCCCCACATGTCTGAAGACACTAAGGAGTTTTGTCGCTCCTTTGTGACCTGCCAAGCCAGTGGCAAGACAGGTGGAAACACATAGCCCCCCTGATACCACTACCTGTGGTGGGGGTTCCCATTGTGAGGGTTGGGATTGACATTGTTGGTCCCATGGATCCTAAAACTTCATCTGAGCACAGATTTATCCTGGTGGTAGTGGACCATGCCACTAGGTACCCAGAGGCAATCCCCCTTAGGACCACTACAGCACCTGTGGTGGCAAGAGCCCT
Organism: Triturus cristatus; assembly: GCF_964204655.1. Taxonomy (NCBI): domain Eukaryota; kingdom Metazoa; phylum Chordata; class Amphibia; order Caudata; family Salamandridae; genus Triturus; species Triturus cristatus. The sequence goes on along the minus strand of NC_140591.1, from coordinate 1,203,594,848 downwards.
CTTGGGTGTATTCTCAAGAGTGGGCTTTCCTAAGGAGATGGCATCTGACAGGGATGCAAACCTCATGTCTAGTTACTTGACTGCAATGTGTGGAGTGAATTACAAATTCACCACACCCTATCACCCTCAATGCGATGGTTTAGTTCAAAGATTCAACAAAACCTTAAAGGGCATGATCAAAGGTCTCCCGGAGAAGCTTAGGCGTAGATGGGACATCCTTTTGCACTGCCTTTTGTTTGCCTCCAGGGAGTTTTGAACTTTTGTTTGGCCATCCTGTTAGGGGTCCTTTGTGTCTGGTGAAGGAGGGATGGGAGTTACCTCTCAAACCCCCTAAACAGGACATAGTGAACTATGTACTTGGTCTCCGCTCCAGGATGGCTGAGTACAAGAAAAAGGCAACTAATAACCACAAGGCTAGCCAGGAATTGTAAAAGGCCTGGCATGACCAAAAGGCTGTGCTGACTGTTTACCAGCCAGGACAGAAAGTGTGGGTGTTGGAGCCTGTGGCCCCAGCAGCCCTCCAGGACAAATGGAGTGGCCCCCATACAATTGTTGAACAGAAAGGGGAGGTCACCTACTTGGTAGACCTTGGAACCCCTAGGAGTCCCCTCAGGGTACTTTATGTCAACAGACTTAAACCATATGTTGACAGGGCAGACATGGGCTTGCTCATGGCTACTGATGAAGGACAGGAGGAAGAGAGTGACCCACTCCCTGACCTGCTTTCTCAGAACCCTGATGATGGGTCAGTTCATAGTGTAGCCTTGGCAGGCAGCCCCACTGTCCAGAAGCATACTGACTGCAGAAAACTTCTCAGTCAGTACAAACATATGTTTTCCCTGACTCCAAGTCAGACCACCTGGTGCACTCATGAAGTGGACCCTGGGGGCAGTCTGCCTGTGAAGAATGAGATCTACAGGTAACCTGACCATGTCAGGGACTGTATAAGGACAGAAGTCCGAAAGATGTTGGATTTGGGAGTCATTGAACCCTCAGATAGCCCTTGGGCTAGTCCAGTGGTCCTGGTACCTAAACCTCACACCAAAGATGGCAAGAGAGAGATGAGGTTTTGTGTGGATTACAGGGGTCTCAATGCAGTCACTAGGACTGATGCCCATCCCATCCCCAGGGCAGATGAGCTGATAGATACTTTGGCCTCAGCCAAGTTTCTAAGCATATTTGACCTGACAGCTGGCTACTGGCAGATCAGACTAGCTGATGATGCAAAGCCAAAAACAGCATTTTCTACCCCTAGTGGGCACTATCAATTTGTGGTAATGCCCTTTGGTTTGAAGAATGCACCTGACACTTTCCAAAGGTTGGTGAATCAAGTCCTTACAGGCCTGGAAGAATATAGTGCAGCATATCTAGATGATATTGCTGTCTTTAGCTCCACCTGGGAGGATCACCTGGTCCACCTGAGGAATGTTTTGGAGGCCCTGCAAAAAGCAGGCCTAACTATCAAGGCTACTAAGTGCCAGATAGGGCAGAGTCAGGTTGTGTACCTGGGCCACCTTGTAGGTGGAGCCCAGGTTTAATTATTGCAGAGCAAAATCCAGACCATAATGGACTGTGTTGCTCCCACTACCCAGACTCAGGTGAGAGCCTTTTTAGGCCTGACTGGGTACTATAGAAGATTTGTCAAGGGGTATGGATCAATAGTGACACCCCTGAATGACTTAACCTCTAAGAAAATGCCAAAAAGTTTCAGTGGACAGTTAGCTGTCAAAAGGCATCTGATGACCTGAAGCAGGCCATGTGCACTGCTCCCATTATGCAAAGTCCTGACTACTCCAAAAAGTGCATTGTCCAAACAGATGCATCTGAGTTGGGGGTAGGGGCTGTACTGTCACAGTTGAATGATGAAGGTCAGGATCAACCAGTAGCTTTCATAAGCAGAAGGTTGACCCCCAGAGAGAAACGTTGGTCAGCCATTGAGAGGGAGGCCTTTGCTGTGGTTTGGGCTCTGAAGAAGTTGAGACCATTCTTGTTTGGTACTCACTTCATAGTTCAGACAGACCATAAGCCCCTCTTATGGCTAAAACAGATGAAGGGTGAAAACCCCAAACTTCCCAGGTGGTCTAATTTCCCTACAGGGGATGGACTATACAGTGGAACATAGACCTGGGAGTAACCATGCCAATGCAAATGGACTCTCCAGATATCTCCACTTAGAACATGAAGACTCAACTGGTCAAGGTTAGTGTAATGTCCCTGCGATTGTGTGGGGGGGGGGGGGTTGTGTAGGAGAGTAGGATCTGCTTCACATATTTACCCCCACTTTTTGCTGGTGTTTCACTGTTTATCGACTTTAGTCTGGCAGGGACCCTGCTAATCAGGGCCCCAGCCTAGCAGCTTCCTCTCTAAATTGATGCATGTACTTTAGGTACACTCCAGATTGGATTCTGGGGTACCCTTGTGAGTCCCTAGTACCCAGGGCATAGGTACCCCAGAGGCCTACCAGGGGCTGAAGCATGTATTATGCCAACCCTGGAAAGCCACCCAAAATGACACCACAGGTCTGCTACTGCAACCTGGGTAAGGTGGTGCATGCACCCCTTACTGAGGTATAGGTTCACTATACCTCACCTATCACTGCACATACAAACCTAGCAGTCACTCCTATGGCAGGGCTTAACAATCCTGAAAGCAGAGTGCTTGGTTATATGTGAGAGGGTGCCCAGGCATGAGCTGAGCCCCTCTGCAGCCTTCAGAATCTCTTCTCCAGGGTTGTCAGTGGTGCAGCCTGACCATATACTCTTAAGTGCATTATATCTTAAACGGTTAATGCTAACTTTGGACTGTCTGCACGGAAACATGTTGTGTTTGGTGTCAAACACCTTGGAATCATACCGCCACATCAGTTCTTAATTTGAGGATATGATCCCACCCTTCTAGAGGGAGAGACATGGCAGTACTGGTATACCCGGTAGAAATCTAAGAGAGTCCTGGCATCACAAAATGGATGCTGCAGCCACAGACACGGTTCTGGCCTCCTGCTGCTGACCAAAACTCCGGCAGGGGAGGCCTGGACAATAGGTTTCCTGTCACAGGGAGGTGTAACCACCTCCCAGACAGGCTTATGTGTATTGGGGCTGGGTGGGAGCACTCTCTGAGTGCTTTGAAGTCCTACACCGGGGGCACATTTGGTGTCCCTGTGCATAGTCCAGATCAAACCAGTTCAGGGGCTTCCAGCTCCTGCTCTGGTGCAAAACTTGACAAAGAGCTAGTCCAACCCCTTCCTTAGGTATAAGTAAGGAACCTCTGTAACCAGAACTTTAGATATCCCTGGACGAAACTCTGAAGCTGAATCCTGGAACTTCGACGCTCTACTAATGACTAGAGGACTGAAGAAATCTCCCTTGGGGTCAAGGAGTGACTCGCCTGCTTGGCAGGCACCAACGAAGCATTTTGCCGGTCTGCATCTCTGAAGCTCCCGCTGGACTCCGAAGTATTTGCAGCCCAGGAAGAGAATTTCCAGACATCTCAGAGGCCAACCCGAGTCTCCAGCAATGTTGAGACCCGCAGCCCTCGTGAGTAGCGTGAAACCGGAACTCCTGGTCACTGTGCACTTTTGCAAGTGCATTGACTTCTCAACGTCTCTTGAAGTCGTGCTTGGGGTTACTTGTAGCCCCCACCTCGAGCAGAAGATCCACTGAAGATTGTTGGCCTAGTCACCCCGAGTGACCCGTGGGCCACCATTTAGTGTTTCCTCTTTAGGTCCCTTCGCGATCCCTTGCCCATCAACTGGTGGGTCCCTGAGAGGGTAACTTTGATTTTCCTTGGGCTTTCCTGGTTGCTCCAGATGTACCCTGACTCCCAACCAAGTGGTGAGTCCCTAAGACCTTGCTGGTCTGCACCGAAACATCTTTCTCTTTTCTGCGTGGGTTGCTGTTGCCAAAGCTTGTTTTGTCCAATCTGGGACAGCTCGAACCAGCTCCTGGTTGTCCTCGACGCCTTCAGGTCCTCATGGCTGAAGAGTCAAGCTTCACCTTCTTCACCTGAAACACCCGACATCGGTGGGCATCTGCCTATCGCCTTCCTGATCACTGGCAAGTGACCCAGACTCTGTTCTCTCTGCTTTCAGATTCTCCTCATCTTCGATCCAGGCTTGGATCTCTTCGAACACTTCGCATCTTCCCGGCAGCAGCACTTTTTTGCCAGCTCCCATTAAAATTGACGACTCGACCCAACACCATTTGACACCTATGCAACCGGCTTCCCTGGGTGAGGTAACATGAGTACTCTGGTGCTCCTGTGGGTGTTGACCCTAGAACTTTCTAAGTCCCAAAGGGTTTGGTCCTAGTTCGATTCTAAGTGTCCCTAATCTTTAAAAATCTAACTGCGACTTTCCTAATAGAAGCTAACGGTTGTGTTCTCACACAGCACACGGCCCCCGTGGGTCCCCTGTGTCACTACCTTGGGTGGTTACTTGGGGTCCCAGCGATTTTACAGGCCCTAGGCCTTGTGTCTAGTTAAGTCGTGGTTCTTATACCACTATTTTAGTATATGGTTTGGCTTGCCCCTAGGGCCTGACGTGTATTTGTGCTTATAACTATCATATTTGAAGTGTAACTTATGTGTTTTGACCTCTAGCCTCATAAAGAGACTAGGAGGGTGTGTTTAAAAATAAATACATGTATTTTATATATATACCTGGTGTGATTGTCTTTCATTTAGCCATTCAAGAGATTATAGACTGGTAAAACAAGCTGCTTTACATTCCTTCAAGACTTAGCCTGAAGGCTGATCTCCATAGCTACCACTAGGACAGTTTTCAATAAAGGTTGTCTTTAACCTATAACCAATAAGGGGTTGTTTGGACTGGTACAGGATGCCCACAATAATTAGTGGACAGCATATACCAGGCCAACTTCTCACAGTGTGGGCGAGCAGTAAGGCCTTATCAGAGGGTAGTGCTCAGCACTTATTGAACACACTCAGGGAAGAAATGATTTCACACACTCAAGGACTGAACTCTGACCAGGCCTGGGCGTAGTGCGCAGAACTCCGCGAAGTTACAAAAAAACTCAGTGAAGTTCTGCGGGTGGCGGAATGCAGTGCGAACTGCAGTTTGTGCTGGTATTCCTGCCGCTCGGGTAGAAATTCTACCTGAGTGGCAGCTTGCGCTTGCAAACTTACAGTTCGCGATCGGAAACTTACCACTCGCGATCGTGAGTGGGGAAAAAACTTCGCTGCACATCGCGAAGCAGACTTTTCTGCACTCCGCGAGCTCCGTGGAGTGCACAGTGCAAAAAACTCCGCAAACTCCATGAACGGAGCAAAGTTCACCGCCCAAGCCTAACTCTGTACAAAATTATTATTAAGGTGTATTTATTTCCTAGAACCAAGTCAGGCCTGGAACAGGTAAGTGAAATTATACTTTTCAGAAATATTAAAGTTGAATACAATTGTATGTTCTTGGTTTTGGTCACAGATAAATCACTTGTAAAATGCAACTGTTGAATTACTGTACATATACCTTATAATTACTTTTTGTGTATTGGTTGTATTACTTTACAGGTTACTTTTCTTACACAGTGTGGTATATTTGGATGCCACACTGGAACATTTCCAGAATAAAGGTAAATAAATGCAGTTTGGTAATACAATTACAGTTTTGCAGGGTTACTCATGAGACACTCTTGTTCCTGAAAGAACAAAAATTAGGTTACTGTCCGTGAGTAGGACTCGGTCAGATGGAGACTCGGTTCGCACTGCTAGCACCACAGAGGCTGCTGGGCGCAGAGTGCAGGGACCACACGTTAGTCAATGGGCTAAGCCAGGTCATTGGTTTGGGGACTGTGGCTGAGCAGGCCACCTGGTTGATGGAACACAAAAAGCTCTTGGTTTTGAGGTCAGCACTGAAGGGCCCAATAGCCAGCACAATAACTACACAGCCAGCGGCACAGAGGCGGCAGGGTGTAAGATGTGGTCATCGGGGAGCCCAGGGTTTTTCAGTGGAGATCTCCGGTTTTGACATAAGTGGCAGATTAGGTCAGGGATTCCTGGAAGGTGGTCAGTGACCGGGTTGGCACATGGGGTCTTTGGGAGTTGAAGCCTTCTGGCTGCAAATGCTCGCAGACGAAGTCGGTCAGGTGGTCAGGGTTGGGCTCCTTGGACCGCTTTGGTCAAAGAGACGGTCGGGGTGTAGCCTTCGATCGTGGTTGGAGGGGACCTCCCAGATAATGGCTTCGGGCTCAGGTTAGAAGCTGGTGGGAGTTCAGGGGTCACTGTAACCCAGGCTAGGATTGCTTGGGGTGTTGTGCCACTCCAGTTCAGACTCAGGGTGCCGGGTGCTGAGTGGTGGGAGGCTCACGGAGTTGGCCGGTGTCAAAGCCTTTGAAGCTTCCTCTTCATGGACCCTGCCTATCATGGGGGAGGAGGCTTGGCACCTTGTCCCAGGATGTGCCTTGTTTCAGGGCCCAGTGAGCGGTAGTCTCTTGATCCAGGGGTCCAGAAACCTGTCTGGTGGTGGCAGCTGCCGAGCAGCCAATCAGCCCAGCCACTAGAGCTAGCTCATTTTTCAGGGGGCATCTCTAAGATGCCCACTGAGTGCATTTTTCATGAAATTCCACACTGTTACCAGTGTGGGTTTAATGTGCTGAGAGGTTTGATACCAAATTTACCAGTTTTCAGTAAAGCCATTATGGAGCTGTGGAGTTTGTAATGGCCAACTCCCAGACCATATAATCTTTAAGGCATTACTGCACTTACAACATCCAAGTATGGACTTGGGCACTGTAGGGGTACATGGCTCATGCACCTATACCCTCACCAATGGTATAGTGCACCTAGCTAGTGGGGTGGCTTACCTATGCCTGGGCGGCATTTTGTAGGCATTGCACACAGCGATGTGTGCCATGTCGACTCTTCACTTACTTCTGCACCAAAACGCACAGCCTGCAATGGCAGTGTGTGTGTGTAAAGGTACTGGGCCTCTAAGGGTGGCACAATAAGTTATACAGCCCTTAGAGGCCTTCCTTGATCACAGTGCCTTTGGTACCTTTGGTACCTTTTACAAGGGACTTACGTGTGACCAGAGAGTTGCCAATTGGGTTTTGCAACAGTACAGTTTAGGGAAAGAACATAGGCACTGGGTACCTTTTTGGCAGGAACCCAGGGCACACTTAGTCAAAGCACACCAACATTATGCAAACGTTGGGGCAAACATGTACAAAGGGGCACGTTTCTACACATGGTAGCTTCCATAGGACTTTTACTCCAAGGTCAAAAAGCCTGCTCAGCTCTTTTTCAACAGCCTCCAGTAGACTCAAAGGCAATCTCCTAACCTTGAAAGCAACCAGCCTGGAAGCTTTATTTTTAAAAGTCTAGTTTTATGTTTGTATCCCACCAAACAGCGTAGCCCTTCCCTGAAAATGTTTAAATCCCCTCTCAAAATGGATCCTAACATCACCTACTTCATTTACATTCACCTGAGATGAATCACTGGAATTCACAGTTACTCTAATCATTCTTTGATGAGAGAACCCATTAACTCATACTTTCCATGACACATACACCTTCCCCAAAATAAATCTACCTCTGTCCTCAATAAACACTTCATAATAACCTAACTTATTCAATGCTGTTCTGCCATACACACAGGTGTCTATTGACTTCAACCCTTACTGCATTTGAAAAAGTTCTCAAACATTTTCTTAGAAATAACAGTGACATATGACCAAAAATCAGAGTTCAGGTTAAGTAATACACCATCAATATTCTCCTCTTTAGTGGGATGTTCTCCATTCTTGCACCCGTTCTGTAATACCAATGTATACAAATTTCCTTCGCCTCACTATATATCTTCACACCACATTCAAAGTCGAATGCTCCTTTAATCTAACCGTATGTCCACTATTACCACACCCGCAACATTGTTAAGTAAAGTTTTGCTCTTTGACTTTTTTTCATTATTTTCTAGAGATGTGTTTCGTTCACTAGCTGCACACTGGGAATCACTGTACTCAAAGTCAAAATTAGTAATAAGGTATTTTTGTTACCATTTAGTCCCTGACTTCCCCACACACTGCAATGTGTGGTCCACTCTTTTTCGACAATTATAACATCACTGAGAAGTGGTGCACCTTTCAAACAAAGTTTCTCTCAAAGTTTTTCACTGTTAGATTTTAACAAGAATTTATCAAGAATCCTTTCAAAAGTGGTTGGGCCAAATTTGCACAAAGCTGCCAATTATCTTAAATTGTTAATACATTTTTCCACCAATTCATTTTCACCCCAGTTCGTAAGCCAAAATGGGATCTTTCCGGGATAGTGCTCACCCATGGTAATTAGTGTGAAACCAGCTTCCTGACATAAATGTTACATTCATTGAAAGCTCTACTATTCTCACGACTCATTTTAGACACCTCTAAACCACCTGAACCTAAGCAATGTGGTAAAAGTCTGTACTTTATTTCCCCACTTAGTTACACCCCACATACCCTGGAATGATTTGTAAAACTCATTTTAGCAAAAAAATGGGGCTGGAGTTATATTGTAATAGCTACTCAATTACCTCTCTAGCACCTTGCAAACCCTAATCTAACATTAACTAATTTTTTTATTGTTTCGAACACCTTACTCAATGTTATATTCCCAAATCATGCAAAGTCATGTTAACCCACAATATGCATATGAACAATTGTCACTGCCACTTGGAAGTTCTGACCAAATGTTCTCCAAGCAGTCTACACTAGTAGCTTGAGGTGTTTAATCAATATTCACCCCGACTCTAAAGTTCTGAGCAGCCTATGTTCTCCAAGCAGTCTATTTCCTATCATTTGAGATCTTCCATCACTTCCCAGACAAGAAACAATTCCTGTTTTCTTCTTCCAAACAGTTATTGGAAATCTGATGAATAGGTTTACAGTTTCCACATTAATGCACTCCTCTGCTGTCTACAACACCTCCAAAAACAGAGAGGCCCCAGATTACAGATCATACAAAAAGCACTGCTTAGATAAGTATTTGGGTTGCCTAGCAACACACTGATAAGCACTTGACAGGAATAGAACACCCCTTACGTCACCCAGCAATCTTTGTTGATTAGATACTCCAAACAGCTTCCACAAGGTTCACCATGTGTTACTACAAAGAAAGCATTTGCCCCTGAACCAAAATAACGGTTCCCAATATATAGAACACAAACCTTCAAGCACACATTTCCCCAGCCCTGTGAAAACTGGGCTTCCTTAACGCATCATACGTCTGATTGGTAGCCAGGATTTTCCATGGTTGTGCTTCACTCTGGGTCACTGATACATTCCAGATCCTTGTTTCTCCATTCAGGGATTCTCCAACACATGGAATAACAGACCTCTTTACTAGTGTATGGAGATGCACATACATAATGTGGTGGGCTTTTCACTTGTTGAGAATTAACTTCCTTAGAACAGTCTTAACATTGCTTTGGCAAGTTTTAAGAAAGGGTTCTCCAACAGAACTGCATATAAGGAATGCCACTTCTTCACTCATTGTCACTGTAAAGTTTATATAATGAGCAGTGCTTAGTTTGAGCTGGTGGTTGCAATAGGGGCCCTTTGTCACTCCTTTCTAGGCCCGCACTTATTTTTCATCATCAGACTTTTACCCAGAACAAGAGGGGAGAAACAAAAAGGAGGAAAGAAGATGGAATTTAATGACAGAAAGCAATGGCAAAGGAAGAAAGTAGGATGAAAACAAGCATTGGCAAATATAATAGGTCTGGCATTGGCCATCAGCATTCTGGCAATTCTTGCTTTGTTTTATCATGGTTTTTGCAAAACTTTATTGTTTGGAATATACTAGGCCCTCATCAATTAAAAAAAAAAGAAAAAATATTTTCTACTGGCAAAAAGTCTTTCCAGTCTCACAAAAACCACACATTACCATAACATTCCGGGCACTTAATGAAACTACTTTGTGTGTTGATGCGTTCCTTGTGTAACTCCTAGTAATGTCAGCCACTGGCTGAAGGGGCTGATAAATTATCCCTTAATGCATGCTGGAGTGAGTTAAAGACAAATGTGAATGACACCAACCACAGACTAATGGATGGAGTCTAACTGAACCCCTAAAAGAAATTATGGTATACACATACATTAAGTACAATCAAAATGTTTTATTTGGCATATGCCTAATAAAGTCAATTAGTTTGGCATTTGCTGCATGCCTCTTGAAAGAATGAAAGAAAGAACAAAAGAAAGAAAAAGAAGAAGCAAAAGAAAGAAGAAAAGAAAATGGAAAAAAAGAAAGAAAAAATGAAAGAATGAAAGAAAGAAAGAAAGAAAGTAAGAAAGAAGGAAAGAGAAAGAAAAAGAAAAAGGATAATGGAAGGAAAGAGAAAGGAAAAAGAATGGAAGAAAAAGAAAGAAAGAAAGAAAGAAAGAAAGAAAGAAAGAAAGAAAGAAAGAAAGAAAGAAAGAAAGAAAGAAAGAAAGAAAGAAAATGAGACAGAGAATGAATGAAAAGGAAAGAAAGAAGGAAAAAAAGGAAAGAAAAAATGTAGCAAAGAAAGAAAGAAGGAAAGTATAATGAAAGAAGGAAAGAAAACAAAAAGAAAGAGAAAGAGAGAAGGAGTAAGAAAGAAAGAGAAAATGTAGGAATATAAGAAGGTAAGAGAATAGGAGAAAGAAAAAAGAAAGAAAGAAAGAGAGAAAGACAAATGTGAAAAGGGGATAACGTAATGAAGACCAGTATCAAATAGGCACAATCTGGTATGCTGTGAAATAGCAACAGTCAGAAAAGCAAAACATACCAAATGGAATTTCTAGCAGCAGATGTAGCAGATGGAATCTTATAAAGATGAAGTATGCATTAGATGCGTTCTGGTATCACATCAGCCTCTAAGCACAAAGGCAACACCAAACTAATTAACTAATTATGAGAGGGCAAAATGCAGTGACTCAAAGTGAAGTTAACCAGTGGATTAAATAGGCTGTCCCACTGCCCCGTGCTACATGCTGTAGTAGGCAGAAGCAAAATGGTAATGATACAACAGACCAATGGATGAAGAGAGTCGGTTGAAAGCCACTATATGTAAGTATATTATAGATATCTAATAAAATCAAAATATCTTGGCTAATGCCAGACCTAAAGAACATGTAAGAGTAAGATAAAAAGGCAGGGAGTATGTGTGGAAGTCGATTAAGGAGGCATGAGGTGCAATTGAGACTATGAAGCCGGGGTATTCAGCACTTTGACTTTCAATGGCGCCGGCTTGGGGCTTCTGAGCAAAGCTTTGTGTCTCAGCACTTATTGTTTTACAAATTAAGTACTGACACAGAGTAATGCTAAACATGAGATGAGAAGAAAGTAATCGTTAGTGCAGCCCCCAGCCACGGCCTCAAAATCTGCTTAGAACCCCCAACAGTGTTCAAAACACAATAGAACCTTCACCCACAGAGGTTGCAGAATAATGCTAACCATGTGTGACGATGCAGAAACATTTACAAATACACCCAATATAGTATGCAGTGGCAGCCGGTAATTTTACGAGTGAGGCGGGGGAACACACATGCGCTCACACACCTCACTCACACCCATTCATTAACACACACACCCATTCACAACACTCACTAACAAACACACATACATACACTCATACATGCATGCACGCACCAAACAAAAAAAAAATACATAAAAGTTACCTCAACAGCAGCTCTCTGACAGGGAAGCCTCGGAGGTCCCACGAGGGTTGGGACAGCTCTCTTCCCTCTTTGTCTCATCAGCCAATGAGGTAAGGCAGCAGCCCCAATCTCAATATAGAGTGGGATGGTGTCAGTGAGACTGCTAACCCCATCCAACTCTGTGACGAGGTGTCACGGATTGACCCTTGGCTCTGGGCACTTCAGGGCTATAAACAGAAGCTCCCAGGTCTGAGGCAATCGGTAATGCTTCCCTTCATCATGATGAGGAGGAGCCCTGCGGCACGTTTGCGAGGCTGAGGCGGTCACGCCCACAGGGCAAAGTTCAGCTCAGGCTGCCAGGAGCCTGTGCATTTTGCTCTTGTCTAGCTCCTGACTGCCTGACCTGAATCAGAAGAGTATCTGTAAGGCTGACCTTAGCCTGGAAAAAGGTGGAGGGCATGGCCCCTCTGCCTGTACCACAGGTCGCTGCTAATAGCATGTCATGCTGGACGGACGTCTTTGCATATGGTACCTATTGTAACACAGTGATTAAAAAACACAAACTATAATGTGTTCCAATTTGAATACCAATGGCTGATATTCATTCAAATATTCCATGCTTCTTTTTCTCCTTAGAATTATATGATAATTAATAGAAACGTTTTCCTTCCTTCAGAAGCAGGATGCCACAGATGCTACCCACACAAATTCTAATTTATTAATAACCCATATTCAACTAGATTAGGCATCCTACAAATGTCAAGTAGAGATTTATACACTTGGCTGAAACAGATTTAGATAGGAAAGTTGCTGGCTGTCAACGCCACCCTGAAGTGAAACCCTCTTGACCTCGTTTTATACTGGATCAATTTCATTATCATGGCTATTAGGAAGAGAGAGCATTTGATCAGATATTCCTTAATTAAATGTAACAGATAAATAAGTCGGAGAGGCATGGTTGAACGAATAAAAAGCTTGTAATATGAACTGAAGGACCATACGTCCAGATTTGCGCTTTCATTGCCCCACAACGGCAAAGGACAAAGCAACGTGCCTCATATCTATGAAACGTCCACAGAGATAAAGAGACCAGCAATGCGGACAGGTGTCGACGTGTAGTAAATGAAATGATAATAAAGAGGTCAAAACCTAAAAAAATTGCTTTCATGATGCTTTCAGTTTCTACAACTGACCATAAGTGTTTACCCTATTAATGATGGTCCTCACACCCTGGAGTTTATATCATAGAAAATAGAGCTCTGGGCTTTCAGTCTTACAAAGAGTGATCACAACCCACAGAAACATTCCTGCTGCCATGGTTAATGTCCCAGTTGAAGTATTTTCACAGATATGATGCTTATGTCGTATGTGACAGCACCATTTGGCATGAAGCATGGGCAGTCCTTTGCACCTGATGAACTATCATCATTGCAACAGCGCCTGCCTTGTCTGAGAGCGAGGCACTCATCATCTGTAATGGGGACTGACTCTCATAATGAGTGATAGAACACTATACACGCAGTACACGGTCATCATTCACAGGACCACACAAATGAGTGGATCATAAAGAGATATTTCCAGGAGCGGCCCGTGCAGGTAAGAGCGGTGAGACAGGGAGTCCACAGACCATGAAGAGGGAAAAATAAATGTAAAAAAGAGAGAACCACTCACCTTGTGCCCGTCGTATTGCCAATTCGGCGAGTGCAAGGTGAGTGATATCTTTTTTTTTTTTTTATTTAGTTTTCCCTTGTCGTTGTCCGTCGACTCCCCCACCCCGCTCCACCCCGTTCCACCGCTCTTACCTACAGAGGTCGCTCCTGGATATTTCTGCACACATTTAATCCACAACACGCATTTGAATGCTCATATAAATCACAGAAACAGTAAATGCATGACTTCAGTGCTTAATTTGTGCCAGTGCTTTCCGGTGCTAAGCACTGGCACTTATTTCTCAGGGCCGGGTCTATGTCTCCAGGACACTGGTTGTGATTGCCAATGCTTGTTGGCCATAGCGTTGCACTGTTTTTATGGTCCGTTTTCTGTTTCTCACACCCCACTATATTGTCTCTGTCTCAGAAGCGGAAGTTGAGTTAACTTGCAGTTGAACCAAGCAAGGGATCAAGAAATGTTCTCGGACACTGTGCTTGTTCCGGACGAGTTTACTAGAGGAGAGAAGAAACTATTGCTCCGTTGTTGGTATGCTTTGAATGGTGGGAAAAGGGAAGAGGCACAAAGTGACTGAGGCTGGTGTGATTTTTGCTGCCGCCTTGCACTGTGAGTTCTCGGCAAACGCCGAGATTTGTTTCAAAGTGGGAACTGCCACTCTGTTATCCGACGCTTAAATGTAGTGCGACATTAGTGAATGCAGTAAGTTATTACAAGTGACGAGGTGTCACTTTCCCATTAGGAGGCATCATATGGCTACAGAGCATACCTTGGAGTATGGTAACCAAGTAAGGAAAAGTGTTGGGCTGCAGTTTGAATAATATTAAACGTTTATTTAAAATTCAGGGGCATGGGAAAGCAATACAGTTAAATACACGGTTTCGCAGGTGCACATAAATCTTGCTGCAAGACTGTATGAAAATCGGGGGGTACCTCTTGGACCTGCCCTGAAGGTGTGGGTGTGCACTGCAAACCAATTATGATTGGCCTGTGAGCTGGAGGTGGCCAATGAGGCGAAAACGTGTTTTTCATTTACACCGTTCTCGCTGGAGGCTTCCTTTGTGTGTGTGTGTGTGCTTGTTGTCTGGCATTTTTCTGGCCTCAGCCTCCATGTGTGGCTCTTAGTCGATGTGCCCAGATTTTTTCAGCGCAAAGACACCGAGTAAGTGTTAAAGTATAAGGTGTAGGTGTTAAGCAATAAATTATTATTTTTTTTCTTTTGTGTGGCTTCCACTTTAAGCACTTTCACGGTAATGAGATAACGCTGGGAAATTCTACCTTCACTGGTCTTCCCCCATCTCGCTCGAGCAAAGGGTTGGAATGGAGATCTGGTTCCTGATCTAGGCTGACTTTTACCACGGGTGACGTGGGGCACAAGCCACCAATCTTAAAATGAGCTCTCATAGCTGACTTAGTAAAAGTCCTGCACACAACAACGTCCCTCTTGATTTCAGTGATTCAGATTAAGCTGCTTTAAATCCTATTTTTTACTTGCTGCAGGTGCTGTTTAACACCCCATTAAACCCCCTCCCATCTCCCTCTTACCCTCTGCTGCCACTTACCAGCACTGCTCTGTTCTAATCCTGTCTCATGCACAACACATTCTGCAATTGTAAGCAAATCATTTTATTCTCCACAATTGATTACAGCCCGATTCCTTTCCTATAGGTTCTACATACATTTCTATTTAAACCTCGTGTTTGAGAAGCGAAAACTACAATAGGTGTTCTCTGTACAATGTTTCACTGCTCTTTGAAATTGAACTTCTGTTAGTATTGAGCAAAACAAAATAAGCACTAACGAAACCAATAGGTTTGACTTTTGAATAGTGGAAGCACAGATGCATGCAAGCACACAATATTGATGGGCTTATTAACAGAAAACACATGTTGAAGCAGACAGACCAATGTCTCTACAAAAAATCATGCATATACAACTAACCAAAAGAAAAAGGGTACACTTTCAGCACAGTATGCAAGTAGTGCCCCCATGACCGGCAGCAAAGTTACTCTGAAGTGTAGTACCAGAGCACGGATGACCAGAAGGTGCTTGTATGAAGTTCCAGGTATTCAGCTCCTTGCGGAACTCAAGAAGTGAGGATCTGGCTGTGATGAGTTGAGGCGTGTGCATGTGGGTGGAGCCAATAAAGGAAGTGGGAGGGGTCAGTGGATGCAGTGGGCGGAGCCGTGGAGTGGGTGTGGCCTCCTACAAAATAATGTGAGCACCTGCACCTAATTTTTTACAAATTATGCACTGCATGACTCAAAATATTATGGTGGTCGATGCAGGTTGTCAGTCGCCATCTCAGCCCGAAGAGATCCCTCCCTAGATCAAACGGGCTGAGTAAAAAAGAAGCACTGCTCCGCTCTCAGTGAAAGGTCATCCTCGCGCCGTCAGACGCCGTTTCCTGGAATGTTCACAGTGAAATCCTTTGGAAACCCATGTCCACGGACTCGACAGAGCCTCCTCAGCCCTGTCTGACTCGGTGTTTGTTCTGCCGGCTGATGATAACTAGAAGGACCTGGGGATAAACAGCAAGAAAACACACAGACTGGACCTGCGGTCACTTCACCAGTTTCATGTTGGGAGTTCATCCTTTCATGTTTCACTGATATTGCCAGTCATTAGGAGTCTTTCAGAGGTATTTAGGGGCAGATTTACGAGGACTGGCACATCCCTGCATATCAGCAGGGATGCGCCAGGTAAGATGCGTCACGCAAGTTTACCCTTACGCCACCACAGATGCACCGCATTTACAATGCGGTGCATCGTGGCGCAAGGATAAACAGATGCGTGATGCATGTGATGGTGTAAGGGAGGCGTATTGCTGGAGTCGTGTCCCAAGCGCGACGCAACTCCAGCAATGCTCAGGGGCTGCCCATACCTAGCATGCTGCATCACGCCTTACGCCTGCTTCAAGCAGGTGCAGGGTTTTGATTCAGCGGCATCAGAAAAGTGACTCAGTGAAATCTTGTAGAGTTCACTGCGTCACTTTTCCGAGGCTTTTTCAGACGGAACGCCCACCCTGCATACATTAAACCTGACGCAGGTTTAATGTGGCGCAGGGCTTTACAACGTGACGCATCTCCCTAGATGAGTCACCTTGTAAATAACGCGCAACATGGTGCATGGTTTACGCCACCGCTGCATCACAGAAGTGACGCAACGGTGGCGTAAATGTGGCGGAAGGGGCTTGTAAATCTGCCCTGTGTGCTTTGCTCACCTGAATGTGTTCCGTATTTAGATCCTCTCTTTATATCAGTAATATGACCTCATCTGACTCAGAATGTTTCCTTTAAGTTATTGGGCCTTTGTAAAAAAAAAAAATATTGATGATTTGGGCCCTAATTGTCTATTATCACTTAATTCTATAATGTACTGAAGTATTTAAATAGTAAACGTATTGAACAGAGAAAGTCTTTGTCTCTATTGCACTTGGCATTTAATGTCAGAAATATCTGTGCTTATGCTGATTGCAATTGTTTATGCATTATTGATTGCGCCTAGATACTTGAATATATGTTGGTGACATTCTTCGAACTCGGGTTAGTTAACAGGAGCTGATGTGAATTGTTTTTGTTGTCTCTTCTTTCTTTACACTCGAAACACAACTTGAGATATCCAGGTAGTACTTTTTTTTAAATTCCATTCAGCTAATATGTCCCCATTGAAAATAAGTTTGCTTTCTACTGCCAAAATCTGTGCTTTTTCTGAAAGTTTCCATGAGGACCAGTCCTTTTCTCTTTTGTAGTTATGTACCTACAATTTGCTTATGCAGTATTACGGTTTCAGTGCTGAGGCATGGGTATATTTTTCAACGAGGAGGAATAGTTGTAAGATTAAAATGAGGCTAACTTGCGTTCGACTCATGCCATTATACTGTGTTATATTAAGCGAAGGCGTAATTTACTCCTAATCCTTTGACTATTCCCTTCAACACACAGGGGCAGATCTACAAGCCCCTTGCGACACATTTACGCCGCTGTTGCGTCACTTCTGTGATGCAGCGGTGGCGTAAACCATGCGCCATGTTGCGCCTTATTTACAAGGTGAAGCATCTAGGGAGATGCATCACGTTGTAAAGCCCTGCGCCACATTAAACTTGCGTCAGGTTCAATGTATGCAGGGTGGACGTTCCGTCGGAAAAAGCCTCGTAAAAGTGATGCAGTGAAATCTACAAGATTTCACTGAGTCACTTTTCCGACGCCGCTGCATCAAAACCCTACGCCTGCTTGAAGCAGGCATAAGGCGTGATGCAGCATGTTAGGTTTGGGCAGCCCCTGAGCATTGCTGGAGTTGTGTCGCGCTTGCAACACGACTCCAACAATGTGCCGCCCTTACGCCATCAGGTGCGTCACGCATCTGTTTATCCTTGCGCCACGATGCGCCGCATTGTAAATGCGGTGCATCTGTGGTGGCGCAAGGGTAAACTTGCGTGACGCATCTTACCTGGCGCATCCCTGCTGATATGCAGGGATGTGCCAGTCCTCGTAAATCTGCCCCATAGTTTCGAAACACGAGTGTATCTCCATACCTTCATCAATCCATTCAAATTAAATCAAAGGAAGGGCCCAATTTTCTCTGACATTTATTGCTGGTAACTTGTCACTTGAAAATGCATTCCTTTCTGTAAATGATATACTACATTTTCACACACCAGCTATGCACATTAGGACTATTCTTAGAAAGTCATTATTTTTTTACAATAAAAGATAGAGCAACCAGGATCACCAAAGAATATTATATTTAGAAGTTTCTGCTCCACTGTGTAATCCTACTCCACCCCCTATCAATGCAGCCCTCTTATCTGGAAGTAGAGTGACTCCCCCACCTGAAAAAACTAAGTTGATGAAAAAACTGATTCAAGCAAAAAGCTAAATTAGGACAGCTTTATATCATGTGCTCCCCAAGTTCCTGCAGCAGAGTTACAGGAAATGCTAGTAAGATGGGTGTCATCACCAAATCAATTCAGACTAACAAGAGGGAAATAGACTTGGAACTGCACCCCTTTCAAATGAGCCGCAGCAGGAATTTTGTGAAGACCCATAAGACCCTGCTGCCACTCCCTAGTAACCCAATATCACCTGATTCTTCCCAAGTCCTTATGATGTATTATTGTACAAGGAATACTTGTTCAGGCTCCTCTAACACTCAAGAGCTGGTTATGCAATATAAGTTTCTCTTCCATCTGAAGATGGAGGCCAAAAAGGTTGCTTACCTGTAGAAATTCAAAAACAGAAACCTAGGGAGGTACCCCAGAATGCTCTTGTAAGATAGCAAAAGAGAGTAAATTACCCCGTCTGTTATATTCCAAATTCAAAGATGTCATGGCAAATGTAGATACTTGCAGGGTTGTACTAGGCTTGCCAGGTTCTTCAACTGAAGGTTCCCACAAATAAAATCATGAATTTCACAAAAGTTATTAAAATTTGAAACCTGACCTTCTGAAAAATGTAGGGCTCCAAAACATGTAAAGTTTTAAACTTAGCTAAGAAGTCAAAATGGCTACAATCCAGCTTAATCGGATGTACTAATTAAGAATTAAATGGACCAGACTGAACAATGCATAATGCTTTGTGTATGACCGGTAACAGAGAAAATATAGTGCCTGATTCTGAAACTGCATTTTGTAGTATGTACAGTAGTACTACACTATTACTACTTACTACAAAATACAATTCACAAATCTACAAGTGTAAACCTCTATTTCTACCTACACCACTCTTATCTTTTATCTTTTCTATGGGGCGATCCTCCCACATTTAGGTTTCCTTCTCAGCAGTAAAAGTGAGAGGGACCTGGGGTCACACACCCTCCAGGCTCCCCGGGGCTGAAGATCCACAAAACGTCCCCTACTGCAACTGAGTCCCAGTCCCTCCTGCACCTATGAGCTGTGCCTCTTACCAATGCGGGCCCAGTGTGTGAGGCTCGCCGACACCGCAGTACAGGTCTGTAGACCCAACTGTGCTCCTGAGGCCTTGCCAGTGGCCAACTCGTCTTCCTGTAATGCGGGCCCCGTGTGCGAGGTCCGCCGACAACCGGAGCAGCGAGTCCAAGTTCCAGGTACTTTCCCAAGGGCCTGTATTGCCTGTTTTCAACCCCCACCACTTGGAGGATCACCATAACTCCCTTAAAGAGAGCGCCCACATCTTTCTTCAGCACTGAGAATTCGTTGTGACTATCCAAACCCTTATTCATTGGAATTTTTTTCTTTTTGGTCTAATTTCATTAAATAAATAACTTCTAATATTCGAAGCCGGTGTGGAGTATTTTTGTGGTGTTGTTCACTGTGTTACTGTACTAAAGAGTTGCATAAATACTTTACATATTGCCTGTTTGAGAAGCCTGCCTGCTCTGAGTTAAGCCACCAGAGTGTAGAGCACAGGTTATCTTATGTGTTTATCTGACTTACCCTGGCTAGAGTGGTGAGTTCTGCCTGGCTTAGGTGTAAACTTTAGCCAAACAGAAACCACATTTCTAACAGTGTCAATGAACTTTCCATCTTGAAATCATGTCATACAACCCGTGTTAATGTGCATCTTTACTATGCTACATATGTTGTGAAATAGGGCTCCCAATTCAGCCCTCACTTACAGCCATCTCAGTTGGCTATTACTTTTCTCTGGAGTACTTGTGTATTGAACAGAATTCCTCAAGTAATACTAACTCTCATTGCCCCCCGGAAAAAGAGTGATAGCACAAAGCTCCTTGCCTTTTTACCTACACAAGCCAACCTTACATGTCTACTCCAGTCAGCATGGTCCATCACTGTTTTTTCTGCACTCTGTATTCCAGCGGCCAGGTCCTTAAGCACAGTAGAACCACAATATGTTATATAAAAGGTGCCCTCACAAAAAACTCTAGTTGATTGATCACTATTAGAAGTATATCTAATTGCCATTTCAGTACCTAAGATGTGGTAATGTTCTACAGAAATATTTTGCCATTGTAATTTTACATTTCAAAGTAATTATCATTTGGCCTAGAGCATTCGCATGGTAGGTCAACATTGAGTACTTACTACTACACTTGGGTGAAAAAAGTTTTAAATCGGGGGCCAAAGCACACCACTGTCTGGCTCCCTTTCTACTGAGGATTTTTCACCAATGTCCATGCCCTCTTTAAGCACTATCTAGCTAAATCACTGGATTTCCTTTTCCATGATCCAGTGATTTAACCCTCTAGCAATTATTTAACTAACACCTCTGCAGCATTCCTAAGAGACTATAGGTGGAAGAGTTACCTTATTTCCTTTCTTATATATTTCAAGAAGAAGTTCCCTTTCCAGGAACATGACAGCAAATACATTGTTAGTTCAATTCAATTATGGTTATGCTGAGTATGACTGTTCTAATGATAATACAATGTTTGATTTGAAATAAATACGTAAATAAGCGCAGGGGCCCAAAGGCTTGCCTAGCATCCTCCACAGGCACAGCCAAACGCTTGAGTTGCTGAACACCAAAGATGCCTGGCACTGATCCCCCTCTTGCCTCTGGTACAAACCCAACATTATATGGCTCTTTATCTCGCACATGTTTGTTTTTTTTTTGCAGTTTTATATAGCGCAAACCCGACCCAGAGATATTGGAGGCCTTTGCATAAGCACCACTTACATTACACAAGGACAGATTAATTTTTGTTAGGCATGGGGAGATTAAGTGATTTGCTCAGAATCAACAGATGTTGAGCTGAAGCCAAGACTTGAACCTGGTTCCACAGTTCCGAAGATGCAGTTCTGGTGGTTACGCCACATTCTCTCCCCAGGTTCTTTCATATTCCTGCTTTCTCCCTATTGTCATCATTGTCCTGTCTTTTACTTCTTCATTCTTTCTGCTTTTTCTACCTTTCTCTCTGTAGATGTGGATTAAAGTCTGATTAATTAAAGAAAAGCATAGTTTTCCCAAAATAGGTGCCAGTAGATGTACATGTTTACCTGCTGGGTTTTTACAGTGCATTCAAAACCAATTGTGCATTATTATTTGTACAAAATACAATACATTTTCTAAAATTGGCGTACCAATTTAAACAGAAGTGATAGTTATGTGTTGTGGCGTTTAGCCTGAGCATAGTGTCTTATGTGCATGCATTTCCTAAGTATGTGTGATCCGAGACTGTATCATGAACCTGTTCTCTCCGCTGTGTTGACGCAAAAGGAGGTGTATGTTTTTTTTTTTACTTGTTCATAGTGCATGCATTAACTTGAAAAATCTCTGACTTAGTACATGGGCTGCAGACAAAAGAGCTCAACAAACACAAAGAAGTAATAGCTACTTTGTGATTCTGAACTCTGCTATCAGCAGCCACTGCACTAAGTCAGAGATTTTGTGACTTAATGTATGCACTGTAGACAGTAAAAAGAAATGCAAAGACCCATTCTGGGTCAGGGCAGTGCACAGAATGTGATCATGATGTGGCACCTAAAAAGCACAATTTGTGTGTTGAACTCTTGCATAGTAATACCTTCTTGGGACTCTATCATCATCCCATTGTTTGCACTGTGCTGATGCAGAAGGTGTCTACACATTTCTATTTTCCAACAGTAGTGCATATATTAACTAGGGATGGGCGATAAATTCCTCTCCGCCAACAGAGTTGGTGGCGTTTTGCCAATTGGCGATAGGCATGTAACGCGGAGTTCCGGCAAAATTCCGCCAACTGCTGTGTGGTGGCGTTTTTCTCCTGCATGGCTTGCCAATGGTAAGTTAGTTAGCGCAAGCAAAATTTACCATTCCCTAGTACCATTTTTGGTCGCTAAGAGGACACCCAGCAAAATTTCCCCAACCCAGGCAGATGCTGCCGTTCAAGGTCCGTAAGCTGCTGCTTGAGTAAGAAACCTACTCAAGCAGCAGCAAAATCAATTCGAGATACAGTACCCTCTGGTGCGCCGTGTGGTGTCGTTTGCACTGATTTTTCAGCACAGAAGGTGCTTCCGGAGCTAAAAATCAGCACGTGCGGTGCAAATTGCCTAATTTCGCCCGTTCATGGAACTCAATAAAGAATCTTACAGAGTTTTCATGCAATTACGTGTAATTCCACGTAGTCAAAATCCACAGAATCTGCCCACCCCTGATATTCATTTGAAAAATCTCTGAGTTAGTGCACGTGCTGCTGACAGAAGAGCAGGGAAACTTGAAGGGACACTAACTGCCCAGGTTTCTGACATCTGCTGTTTGTAGAGATTTGTTGAGTTAATGTATGTACTGAAAATTGAAAAAAATAAATGCTCAGAGAACGGGATCGTGAAGCCGCCCGTTGTTAGTGAGCCCATGAGAGAATACTCCTTTTATCTGCATTTGATTTGCACATAAAGTTTTTCCACTCTGACTTGTTTATTTAAGTGAAATGCAATATGCATGTCTTCACCTGTTTAGAATTTTAGCAATTGTTATGTTGATCTTTGAGACAAAGACGCATATCACATAATACATGGCCTGAACGTGCTAATACAAAACAGGCTTCTGCCACAGTCTTGGGCTGGCTTGTGTTTTAAGTAGCTGATGATCTCGAGCAGTAATATTTTACCACCTAAGAGAGTGGTGAAAGGTTATTTGTCGCTAGAACTTTAATGGAATGTCCTGCTTTTGACTAGA
This sequence comes from Triturus cristatus, assembly GCF_964204655.1. Classification (NCBI taxonomy): domain Eukaryota; kingdom Metazoa; phylum Chordata; class Amphibia; order Caudata; family Salamandridae; genus Triturus; species Triturus cristatus. The sequence continues at coordinate 1,203,571,978 of NC_140591.1, read as the reverse complement.
AATGTAGCAGCGCTTGTTGATATCTCTGAAGTAAATAACAGAACACAGCATAGTGACATCACACAAGACTAAATAACAATACAACAAAAACAGAAGAGTGCATAACAACAAAACAGAGCCAAAAATAACAACCACATTAAACACAAACACAATACAATTTAATATTGCAGGAAGAAAAACACACCTGCACATTAAAAACACATCAGCAAAATGCAACATAACAAATATGCACAAACATTCTGGTCACACATTAGCAACCCAAGAAAACTGATTTTCTAATATGGTGTTTAAAGATGTTTGCACCGAGCACTACCTTGCTGCCAAAGGAATGTATTAGCACTGGTCAAAACATTTGTGTGATCGGGCCCAAATAGTGGAAAGCGTTTTGGAGTTGTCATATTTTATGTTATGGTTGGTCCTTATAACTAGAAAACAAACTAGGCTTGTTTTTGATTGTCAAAACGGTCCCCAGGTGCATTTTTAAGTGGTTATTAATATATCTAGCATACAATTGGTATCTGTGGATTTTTGAGCACCTGGGCCTTTCTCCACAAACAACTGCTGAACAGTAAATTGCTTGACATGTCTAATCTTTTTTTATGCAAACATTAGAACATCAACTTCAAGTTCAATAAATTAATCATAACTGTGAATTAGTTTTATTTTTGTCTCGTTTAATGATAAATTAAAGCTGAAGGATAGCAATGGCCTAGTTTGATTTCCATAATTGCATGCCTCCTTAAAAAGTAAACTTCGTTTTGATTGCTCTGTGGACCAAAGTATAGAGCTGTTTCATCATCTTTCCGATCCTACTAATTTAAATTTTTGTCCCACACTACAACTCAAGTGCTTCTCAGGGGTACCTTTAGTGAACACTTGGGCATGAAAACCCCTAAGGAGATCTTCTCCCATCCCATCGGTCTTGTGACGGAACCCCTCTATTTGATATTTTACACCAACTCATGGCTACTGATTGATCAATTGTATGTTCAGTAGCTGCCCCCAGGTTAGATGTCTCTCTGTGAGTTAAGACCAGTGACCTTAGGAAACAGGGACATCTTGGTTAACTTATTTGTTTAATTAATGGCAATGTTTACAGTGAGTTTGACCTGTTATTGCAATACTGATCGTGATATGTCAAATTTTCTTTGACATTTTAATAATAGTCTTTTGCAGTATCTAATCACAACTTTGACATCAACTCCCTTATGCTTGACTACTTGAAAAACCTACCAAGGAGATTCAAGGCACCTTTGCAGGCCAATGTTTAGTCTCAGACAAAGCAGTCTGCATTCTGGTCTGTAGGGAATACATGAAGGCTCAAACTTTGATATTGTTAGGTGGTCTATCGAACTTCGAGGACCAGGGCCAAAGCTTGAAAACTATAATATGGAAATATTTCCCCTTGTCACCCATACTTTTTTCCTTTTTAACCTGCCTCACTCAATGGGCTATTTTTATGTTTTGGACACTCTCTTCCATTTTTGGACTGACAGTAATTACCTTGCGAAAGAATAGTGGCCCGGCTCAACAGACCCTGCTGTTGAGTTATAATCACCACAGATAATACTTTCAGTTGGCACGGTGATAAGCTTTTTTTCATCAGCCAAATCATAAACCAAAGTATTTCATGAGCACCACTAGAGCGAGGCCTTCATGCTCCATGTCAGTTTTTCCCGATTTTGGCCCTGCATCCATTCTTCCAACTTGCATGTCTACGACACACTTTGGAATAATGTCATGACGTGTGTGCGAGGAGTGAGGAATCCGTTTATGATACAACATCCCCTACAGCTTAAACAATAATTTGTGCTCAATCCATTAATGTAATGAGTGTCCCTGAGGGGGTCCAATATTTTGAGCAGGAATGAGTGGGTAAACTTGGATATAATGGAAGGGAAACTTGCACAGGTTGAGAAGTCCACATGGGCCTGTCAGCAGCAACAACAGAAATGATAGTAGTGGATCCTTCATCAAGGGCTTCATCAGCATTTTACAGTTCATCCATTGATTCCAGTTTACATGGTTCCACATTGAGCATAAAATGTTAGAAAGAGTATCAAGTGAATGTGTGTCTGTCTTTTTTGCTTTTATGTAATTTACGAAGCAAAACCAAAGGGGATGATGGACTGAGTGTTGAACATTGCAATCACTCACCCCCAGTCAACTGACCTAGGTTTAATCCATCATCATTCTTTAGCTCACTCCGCCACCCCAGTTCAAACATGGCCACATGCAAATCAGTCTGACCCTGTGCCTCATGGGAACAGTCCAGCCCGAACTGCCAAGCCATGTCTTCCCTGGACCGGAAACAAGCATCCTGGGACCGGTTTCTGGCTAATCAGCCGTCATCAGCCAGGCTAGCTTGAATCCAGTGGCAAAATGAGCAAGGGAACCACGTCTGGGCATACCCTGCCAACTTAGGGCGCACAAAGCAAAACCAAAGGGGACGATGGACGGAGTGTTGAACATTGCAAGCATTCACCCTCAGTCAACTCATTTGGGTTTAATCCATCATCATTCTTTAGCTCACTCGGCCACCCCAGTTCAGACATGGCCACATGCAAATCAGTCTGACCCTGTGCATCATGGGAACAGTCCAGCCTGAACTGGCAAACCATGTCTTCCATGGACCGGAAACAAGCATCCCAGGACTGGTTTCTGGCTAATCAGCCGTCATCAGCCAGGCTAGCTTGAATCCAGTGGCAAAGTGAGCAAGGGACCCACGTCTGGGCATATCCTGCCAACTTAGCGCGAACAAAGCAAAACCAAAAGGGATGATGGACGGAGTTTTGAACATTGCAAGCACTCACCCCCAGTAAACTGATCTGGGTTTAATCCATCATCATTCTTTAGCTCACTCCCCACCCCAGTTCAGACATGGCCACATGCAAATCAGTCTGACCTCTGCCTCATGGGAACAGTCCAGCCCGAACTGCCAAGCCATGTCTTTGCTGGACCGGAAACAAGCATCCGGGGACCGGTTTCTGGCTAATCAGCTGTCATCAACCAGGCTAGCTTGAATTCAGTGGCAAAGTGAGTAAGGGACCCACCATCCTAAATTACATGGAAGTCATCCTCAGTAATGTGGCGATTTTGTCCTGAGTGTACGGTCAAACCAAATTTCAGGAGGCGACATACCTCTAATATTGTGTAGTATATCAGTCTCTCCTGGCTGGCATAATGTCCCTAAAATAAAATATCTAGTGGACTTAAACTCCTGTCAATCTTTCTTCAGTGTGATCCTGAACCATTGTTAATTATAGCTTATTGTCAGAATTGACCAAGAATGGAATGAAGAATGTCAAGAAGATCTTATTAAGCACAGATGTTCTGCTCTCGTCTGCACTGCCATGACTAAACAAAGCAAAAACTTTCATCTATCTCATACAGAAGATGTTGGCTAGTGGTAGTGGGTCCAAAGTAGTCAACTAGCACATCTTCCCATATTCCAATTCAGACATTTGCAAAGCTGAACCTGCACTGTCACTTCCCAGGCTTCATCAGAATAGGCAGGCGCCAAGGGGCATATCAGCAACAACCGGCGATAATTATCGTAAGTGCACTTAGCGATAGGATAATTATTGCCGGCTATCGCAGAATTTTATCGCTGAGACAGCGTGCTATTAGCAACGCTTATTTCATAAAGCGATAAAATTCCTGGCGCAAGCTGCCAATTGTGCGATTATCGCTGGAAATACAGCGATAATCGCACAACGTTTGGCGATAGCTTGCTGATAGGACAGGGCAGACATAGCCATGATATTCACCTTCCATTGGATATCATGGCTAAGTCAAACTAAAAGCAGGCGTTAGGAAAGTAGCGATAACCAAGGTTAGCGCTACTTTTCTTATCGCTATGCTTGTTAGCGTGCCCATTGATAATTGGAGAAATGTCGGTTGGGGACATTTCTCCAGCTATTTTGAGCTCGAATGCCCACTTTGCATCTCATTAGAGATGCAAAGGTGGGCGTTATGGGAAAGGGCTCTAAGGCAAGGATTTACACGGTAGCGTGACCTTGCTGATATAGCAATAAAATTATCGCCGCTTATCGGTCAAAAACGGCCGCAAAAGCGGTGATAATTTTTTATTGCCGCCTTGTTGATATGCCCCCAAGTTTTTGTAAACAATTTTGTCAAGGGAAGCAAACCAGACCAGTTGTAAATGAAGTCTTTTGGTGGAAAAAACACCTATGTGACCCTCATTAGCAAAACAGGTAATTTGTTTTTGTAGGTCTATGATAATAAGTAGACTAATACTTCCTCCTATCAGTCCCCTTCTAGAAGAGCCAAATTCCCATTGAATATTGTAGAAAGCTTGAAGGTCCTTAATTTTGCAATACTGTGTATTGCTTTTGCTGCTTGAGGATCTTCCAAACCCTCCCTAGGGTCTTTCAATGTGGCTCCATCTTAGCTAAAGATGAAGATGAGACTTGCTTGATGATCTATTGAAGGTATTGCCCAGCAACTGATTGCTTTGTGTCACATGTGGCGAGCAGGAAGTTGGAGATAATATCAGCAGGGTTCTGATCTTTTCCTGGATGATGCATGATAGTGAATCAGTAATTCTGTAATATGAGTCCTTGTTTCTTTCAGCACATAGGGATTGTAGCTTTTGGTTTGCCAATCATTGAAGTGAGAGCCTTGTGATCAGTGATTATTGTGAAAGGCATTCCATAAATGAAAAGATGCAAATGATCACAGGTCTGCTCAATTTCCAGGCTTTTGTCTGCCACTCGTGAGTAGGCCTTTCCAGGGTACATTATGCTGAGACTTGCTTATGCAGGTGCACAATGCAAGGCTTCAGGATCAGAGTCACAATATATGAGCATGACACCCAGAGCTACAGGGCTGTCATCCAATGCTACAAGTCTGTCATCTATAGTTATCACTGTTTGAAGATTAGAATCAAAATAGGATAATTTCTCAGCTGCCAAGGTGCACTATCTGATGGCTTTAAAAGCCATTGACATCTTGTTGACCATTGATAGGCTTGACCATCGCGGTCACTAAATTAACCTAATTTCAACCGCCTGGTAGCTACAACACAGACCAGGTAGGCTTAATTTAAGGTAGTGTATAACATGTTTATGCTTTACCAAAACAATATTTAAGTCAAAGCAATAAGCAATAAAAATTCCAAACCAAATTAGAAAAATAGAGTAAAATGTATTTAACAAAATGACACCACAGCAACAACGATCAGATAATTAGACCCAAAGATATACATTTTTACCATTTTAAGTAGAAATAGCATCACAAAGCACAATGCAACAATGATAGACTATGATAGCAGTAGAGCAGGACCCAGTCACGATTTGAGGTCGACCGCAATGGAGTCCTTGGTGGGTACAAAAACTGATTTGGTCCCAGTGAGATTCTGGAAGTAAAACATTTAAAAACTTTTAAAATCCTACTTCAGAAAGGGGCTTTGTTACTTTTTTAAAAAAATAACATTGAAATTGCTTCTAAGTTCCAATGCAGAAGGGGAATTTGTCACTTTAAATCCTCCCCGAGTAGGCTGCTGCTAAAATTATAGTTGCTGCAGTGGATTCAAAGGCTGCATACTTGAAGTAAATTGGACCCTCTGAAGCTCTGAAACTTTGAAAACTTTGTTCTGAAAAGTTCCAATGCAGAATGGAACTCAGTCATTTTTTTAGAAGTGCTTGGAGTCTTCAGTGAGATGAAGCTGAAGTTAAGTCTCACATCATGAAACTACTAATCTGGCACTTTTCCAAGTTTGTCCCACTGAAGCACTGGAGCAAAGGTTTTCAAAAGTTTCCAAACTTTTCTTCAGGTGCCCCAACAACCACAGAAATACAATTCCAAAGCCCCAGGACCTAAAGGGAAGACACTTGGAGACTCTCAGGGTATCAGGAAGATTCCAAGATCAAAGTCCAGTTTAGGTCCAGTTGGCATTGGTCAGCTGGGGACTTCAGAGAAAATGCCTCTTGCAGCTTGTTGTGCCCCTTGAGCCACACAGAAGGTCAACCAACTGACCCTTGGAGTTCACTTCTTTGTCCTTTGTACAAGAGTACACAAGAGGAGGTTTTCAAAGACTACTGCAAAAAGGATAATACATAAGACAAGAAGGAGTCCCTACATAATGTTACCAATTACTGCGTTTTATGATTCTTCTTACACTGTTCTTGGTAAATTCCATTATAGAACCTGTTTTATTTTCTTAGCTCCTAATTACATAAAAAATCAGTTCGCAGTATGATTTTCCATACAACCTTCTGCCATATGCCATCTGTAGAGATTGCTCAGTTTAAAAAAAAATTGTAGACCACATTAAATTGTTCAATGTGTGCAGTGCATTACAGTTTGCACTGTGCATGGTTGTCTTATCAGGATGATTAAGACACCTCCAAGGCATGGCCAAGAAGATGGTCATTTTATTATATTGTGAATGTATATATAATTGATATTTTACATCCTTGAAAAAAACCAGATCTGTGTGCTACAAAGGGGTGAAGCATATGTTGGCTGAGGCTCAATGACACAAAGGAAGAAGAAGAGCACAATTTTAACAACCAACTCTGTATTTTATTTGTTTATTCACTGATGTTAAATAAATGCTTGCCTCTACCTATCTTCTTTGTGTCCACTGAAGGCATGATACCAATATGACAACTAATAAGTATGAGCCTCCCCAAAACCAATTAAACCTAACTGAAAGCACACACTGCTGCTGATATGAGCCCCAATAATTAAGATTGTGAATGGTATTGAAATTCTGTCAGTCACTGTGTGTGTGTTTCTTGAGCACTGCAAGAGTGAGTCCTTTGTGTCATGTTGCAAGCTCTTCTATCTAGGCCCATCCCCGTGCCTTTATCTCATGTATCCAAAGGACTTAGATAGGAAGAGTATAATGATGAGTTTTGAGTGACATATGCAGCTACACTACTACACTTACTGTTAGAAATGAGGTTTCCAGTTGGCAGTGGCTTGCACCCTGTCCAAGTAGGGACCCTTCCTTCTAATCAGGATAAGGGATTTACACACCCAAGATAACCCCTGCTACCCCCCCATAATAGTGTGCAACGAACAATCAGGCCTATTCCAGAGGCAATGTGTAAAGTATTTGTACATAACACACCCAGTAACACAGTGAAAACACTACAAAGGGGCACCAAACCACTTTAGAAAAATAAAGTACCTTTATCTAAACCAAACAAGACCAAAATATGTCTATATTTGCAAATATCTTCATTATTACTTCTTATTGATGACAGTACAGCACATGAAATGTATTAATCAAAGACATTGTAGAACTTTCTTCTCCTCATGAAAGCTCCAATTTATATTGGCAATATACACTGTTTTTCGTGACAAATATGGTTGATGTAACATACGATCAGTACCATACAGCGGAATGACGCTGAGGGCAAGGTTCTTTTATAAGTTCATTGAACTCTGTAGTGACTTGCAATATCCTTATAACATGGGACGAGGGTATTTTATTGTTCGTAATACATTGACACACTATCACACTTCCCCAAAACTGCTTACATCTTTGGCATCTAGCTTTTTCAAAAGAAAGATTTATTATGGTTGCAGACATGAAGAATAAAAGTGAAATGCAGTTAGTAATTTCACACAAAACGTTAGTAAAATCAGTTTAACATAAATCAGATTTAAAAAATGCTATAACTCAAAATATGTGGAAACATGCAGAGAGGTTCTAAATTTCCTGCAATGACCCATAGTGTAAAAAAAAAAGAAAATGTTGCCATTAAAATCTCCTTCCTGCTGATCACTGCTTATCTTCGAAAAACATCAGAAGAATGAAAAGACAGGTTTCTCATATGCTTGTTTAAACTGCAGCTGTAATTATGATCAGTCATCTGCCTTTCACCTTTGCTGCTGGAGGGAGGCATTATGTTGTCACAACTCAACTCTCAACTGTAATAAGCTACTACAGTTGAGCAGTTGCATCATTTTCTTACTACAAGTGACTAGAGATGTCCCAACTTAATTGTAATAAGGACAATTTAGACATTCTTTGTACATGGATTGCAAGCTCCCATGTATTACATACACTGTAAGTTCACTTGATGACTGGCCTCATAGTGAAGAACTGCACTGTTACATGACAGTTCCTTTATGTTTCCATATCAGCCGTTTCTACTACTATCATTTTTCGATTATCCCCCCAAAAACGTGTTCCAAAAGAATTCCAATAAAAAACATAATTTACAATCTACAAGTAAGAAAACAAGTCAAATAGGTCATATTAAATCTAAGCTCAGAAACATAAATAAAAAAACATATTTACATTATATATTTCATTTCAGCTTTATTTGGTTATTAAAATAACCATAAAAGCATAATAACTCCATAAAATGCAGCAAAACGCCTTTATTAAGTTTGGCATGCGGCACAGTACAAATACATTAAGGCAAAATATTACAGCAACACACAGGGGTTAAAAACACGATGTCAGTAAAATGCTAAAAACAAAACAGTGAACAATGGTACACCAGTCAAGGCATAAAACAAACAATTTAAATAGTATCGATCGCCTAAACCGTAGAGCATGTTTGATAAAAGAGGCAACCCCAAAACAGACCTCAAGATTCGGAAGGGATTGTAGATACAAAAGGGCCGGGATGTGTCAAGAATGAGGAACGCCTCTGCAAACGGATGAAAGGATGTATCCTTACGGCTAGAGCGGTCGACCTCGAAGCTGGGGAACTGGGTTTGAGTCACGGCAACGACGCTCAACATCCTATGATATTTAACTCTGTTGGGTTACACCAGGATTTCTTCGAAGCCTCATTCACACATAGCCTGACAATTTTTTTTATTGATCACAGAGGCTTGTAAGTCACTCATTTTGTTAGGCCAATTAGGGTATTAATTCATTATTATCTACATAAATGTGGTATTTATATTAAGCCTGGTTAGCCCTGCACACAATTAGAATGTGAGCACCTTCACAGCACTTGTTTTCAATGAATATTATGATTGCAGAGATATTAAGACGTTTTAGGGAACCATCTAACAGTCAATGCCCAGGGATTTTATGTACAGCTTCAGAAAAAGAGATCAAAGCTATAATAGTATCATTATTATTATTGTTGTTATTGTTATTATTAGTATTATTATTACTATTGTTGTTGTTGTTATTGTCATTGGTATTGTTCTTTTTCTTACCACTATGACTACTACTGCTAATAGTATTAGGTATATCGTACAGATGCTTGATGCTTTCTTTCCCGCAAAAGTTAGAAGACGGTCCAAAGTGTGTGCAAAACCTAAAGAGGAGCAATTCTTGTTTTTAGATTTGAGAATTTGAGAAATAAATTTGACGTTTTTCTTTCAATTTTTCAAGATTGTGGAAGTTCAAGGGGCGTTGCTTCAATTCATTTCTAGAATATGCTGTCCTGTAGCTTGTTGTACTCTGTTCCATCTTCCTTGTCAAAGCATGCACAGTTTCTTGTAAAGTTGGCCATTTTTCAACTTTATCGCATTATTGATAAATTCAGTGTCTGTGTATGTTCGCCCCCCAGTTCAAGTCATTGATTGTGATTGCTCTTCTTCTGCAGCAAAGGCATGCTGCCACTCTCTCAGATACAGATTGTATTTACTGGTGTAGCTGGCATAGAACTTTCCATGATACTTTATTTTCCCTTCGGTATATGTAGAAGAATTAATTAAATGGTGATATTTCATTTAGGAGACGCACAATATTGATAAGAAGGTTATAACAAATTAAAAATAACAACAGGAGCAGTGCTTTCTGAGACCTTCGTGGTGTTCTGACTTCTCCCTGTTGTCTGTCTGACCTTCTATGCACTTTACCCATAATTCTCCTCTAATTAGTTGCTGCTCTTATGGTAGTTTGCAGATGTCTTGATATTAAACATTTTTCCTAACTAAAAGAATTGACAGTGCACCTACAGACATTTTAATTATATGAAAATGGCACTGACATCGAAGACACAGGACTTGATTTACAAAGGTTTTGCTAATTGTGGGTGTAACTTACTTTTATGGCATACCCAACTTACTTCAGAATTCCAGGCTTAAGCCTGGAGTACTATTTCCTTACATAGGAAATGTGTCCATTTGTGCACGGAGAGGGGCAGAGGATCACAGGCCCCAGGAGCTCTCGCAGCTGTCGCTGCCCACGTTGCATGCTAAGCGCAGGAGGTGCCTATTTCCTACCATGGGCCTCCCGCTGCAACGGATGCCCGATTGTACAAGGAGGGGTGCAGAGGATCACAGGCCCCAGGAACCCTTGTGGCTGTCCGGGCCCACGCTGCCAGCTACATGCCATGAGATGCCTATTTCCATGGCTGGGGCTCCCGCTGTGCAGGACGTTCTGCGCCCATCAGCATTCGGACAAGGCTGGGCCGCATCTCTTTCAACCAGAACAGCTGTAGTTTGGGGTGAGAATTATTTCACCCTTTATTTGTTCAACCATGGGGAAGCGAACAGCTCCTATTACTGCTACGCATCCTTCTGTCACTATTGACAGTATGCTGGAGAGGGTGGTTGACATTGTCACCAATGAAATTAAATCAAGAGAGCTTAGACTGTCCTTTGGAATGTGGGGTGATACAAACCTTACCTGGTTGTGATCCTATGCCTATCTTGACGGTAGATGGTGGTGACCCTTTGCACTCTGTGGTTAATCCCCAATCTCCCACAGGCAACACTAATGGTTCTGGGTGTGGTCCTTCCCTGATCCAGCAGCCCATTCTCGCCTCTGTTCCCGCTGTGACTGTGGCCACAAAATGGAAAAGATTGACGGGAATTCTCTTTTTGCAAAAAGGAAACATCCCCCATGCACCAGTACACCCTGGAGTGACTTAACCTTGTGGATATAGCCGCAACCCGTATTACAACCATTGGTCTAACCCTCAACGACTAGTGCTACTGTAGTGAGGAAATGCAGGCATTGCTAAGTTAGCATAAGTAGTATATGCTTGGCTGCCATTCTGCCGCTTTTGCACATGACACTACATGGCTTTTTTTTTGTGAAATACTTTACTGGAGCTGCCTCACATGAGAACTGTCTACCTTTCACATATTCAGCAGGGCACCGCGCTCTCTGTCTATACAGCCTGTTCAAGGTCAAATAACAATGTATGCTATTGATTCACTTTGGTCAGTCCCACGCAGATAGACATAACATGAAGCACAGCGGCCGAACTGAAACTCGGGTGCTTTTAATAAATATGGCATTACATACATGAGAAGGCACTTGGAGAAAGCCTTTCCAACATTGAAGAGCTATGCTGATCCTGACATGTAATTCACTGCATCTGATCTCGTAGGTATGGGGTCTCACTGACAAAGCCCAAAGGTCTTCTATAATTATTCTAAACTAGCACATGAGCATGGGGAGGGTGGTAAAATAAGCTATAGTCCTGGTTCTACTGTCATTATAATATTATTTCCTTTTTTGTTCTTTATGGAATTGTAACAATGCTAATTATATTGATTTATGCATTATTCTGCCTGTATTGCCTAGAGTACTGCACCTTAGAGAACGTTACTTAAAAATAAACATTTTGGACTATACTGTGTCTCTGATTACTCACGTTGTGGACAAGTATGAGTGTGAACAAAAGAGTGTTCTTGTTTCCCACTATTCCTGAGAGTTTACTAAGTCTCATGTTCTAGGTTGTCTAATCATTGGTAGCTTCGCTGTAGTACGGAGAACGAATGAGACACTATTGCTAGTCGGATTGGGGTTCCGGGCACTGAGGTGGCTTTTTTGGTACACAACAATCCACCAAGGTCATGGTTTCCTGCGCATAGTTCTGTGCATGAGCAGAATCTGTGCAACATGGTGCCCACAAAGTTTGGTCTGGTACTTATTTATGAGACGCTTTAGTAGTGCTTCTACTTGTCCACAATTCCCCCGCTCCTGCTTTCCGGTAAACAGTGGTGACGGCATAACCTACCTGTATTGATACTTTATAGGTCTTTTCAAGCTTGATATTATAAAAAGGTTTTCTCATTCATGTGAATTACGAACCTGTTGCGCTGCCAGGCTTTTAGGTTGTATTCCTTTTCTTAGTCCTTATGACTAAACGCCAGTCCATCATCATTTGGCAGCATATGGAGTGCCAGACGCTGGTATCACACTAATATTTGTGGTTGGAGCCAATTCGGCTTTCCAATTTGAGGTATTTTACTCTTGGGTAACGTTTCCGGCAGTGGAAGGTGATGATAATTTGTTCCATGCATATACTCCCACTGCAATACCTGTAGCCTATCGGCCAAATACAACTCTCGAGGTTCCGATTTCAGCATGGCAACACCGTATTTGGTTTAATGGCGCCCTCCCCCACACTGTGACTCTGGTCCGGTTAGGCCCTTTGTTGATTCCAGGGGCCACTTGGCCAGTTTTGGCCAGGTACACACCGCATCCCCATTATCTAGCAGCCACTGTAGACACATTGCGTGTCTTACAAACCTCCTTTATTGAGGTGCATAGGGCTCTAGTACAATACGTTTCCCGCAACCTCCAGATGGGAGCACCTGGTGTTGCGGTGCAACCAGCTGGCCCGGCTGGGATTTCTATCAGTCCCGTCATGGTTAATTCGGTTATGGGCATGCGACCACAGAATAAGGATGATTTACCTTACTGGCTTGCTGAGATATTTTGACCAACTGGAAGAGGTATTTCCTAATACCTCACCTGTGGAGAAACACAGGATCTTAACAATAAGTTTGCAGAAAGACTTCATACCTGAGGTAACCGATTGTGAAACTTGGGGTAAAGTTTTCGCAGCAGTGTATTCAAAGTGTTTTGGCACACCTTCTATGACTGTGCTGCCTTCCGTGATTAAGCATGTTCAGGATGAGCACGGCCCGAGGCGGCAGTGGAGTTTGGGATGAGGCTTGTCGGAGTGTTTGACGTAGTTGCTGATCTCATACTTGCGAACGTCAAGGGGGATGCGGTTAACTTTCAGGTGTCTAATGCTTTGCGTCTTGTCCCGGAAGAAGAGAAACCCAGAGTGTTACCAAAGATTATTGAAGATGCCTATAGGACCATTAGAACCAACAGTTTGGGTTTTAAGCCTTTTGCTAAAATACCAGCACAACAGCAAACTCAGACAGCGCAGTCTAATAAAGACGACCGTCCAATTTTTCCTAAAAAGAATTGGAAAAATAAAAAACGGGAAGCAACAACAGAAACAAGGGTCACATGCAGCGTCACCGGCACCCGAACCCCCTTAGCGCACTTTTGATTTGCACAACCGCGTGAGAATTAGGTCTCCTAACAGGTTTCAGGTCCCTGATCAGCGTTCTTCTCGTTCTTCACAGGAAACATCGGGCTCACAAGCCGGTGGAGGTGATCGCCAGGATCGCGGCAGAGGTCGAGGTGCCCCGCAAGGACACGAGCAACCTCGTCAGACTGACGGTAAAGGAAAGCAGGAAGATTTTTCTCGTCAACGCCATCCGTTTCAGAAAAATAAAGTTGCTGCTTTAACAGCGAGATATGCCACGGACGGTGAGAACCTGCCTTTGGAATCTAACTTGGGCAGTAACGCTGCTAGACAGCGCAGAAGAGGTTACCATAGTGCGGCAAGCACTGTGTCCATTTCTGGAGGCGACAGCAACTGACACTTTCATCACAGTAGAAACTGCTGACACCCGAGTGGCTCCCCCTGATAGATTATATGAAATTGTATTTTTAGTAGAAGGTGATATACAACGTGTTGTTAAAGGGATTTTTGGAGAAAATCTGACTTCTTCGTATGACATCTTGTTAGCTGAGGCAGACTGGCCCCCGCCTTTTGTTTTAGCCGCTCCACGGGGGAAGAGGTGATCCTCCTTAGTTTTTAACACAACGTAGCCAAGGAGCAAGCAATGGGTTTTGCGAAAGAGTGGGCTTTGGTGCTTGCACCGTCTCTGTACCGTACTCAGGTGGGCTGGGATAAAACCTCTCCACCTCATGAGATACCATTGCGGTCAATGCCACAGCCACAACCCCAATATCCCCTCCGACGGGAAGCAAAAGCTCCCGTTTCTGAAATTATTGAACTATTAGAGTATCAAGGAGTGATTGAGACGTGTGTCACCGATGAATAACCCTCTTTTTACAGTAACCAAACCAGATTAGTCGTACCGCTTAGTTTTGGATTACCAACATTTGAACTCTCATTGACGTAACTGTGCGGTTCAGAATACCCATAGCTCAGGACTTGTAGACAGTCTTGTACGTAAAAAATATATACCTACACTTGACATTTCCAATGGCTTTTTTAGCCACAATCTGTCATTCACCCTGGGCGGTAAACAAAAAACAATTTACAAGATTGGCCATTGGCTACAAAAACAGCCCGGGAGTTTTTGCCGCACGTGTTGTCTCTCTGTTAGACGACATAGACCCTGATGCGTACTCGTACATTGATGATATTTATCTCACGGACAACGAATTATGGCCGCATCTTTGTCGTGTGGACTGCATCATAGTTTTGTTTGCGGACTACGATTGCAAATTTAATTTTGCAAAATCACACATTGCAGAATACACAGTGTTGTTCCTGAGCTATGAGCTCAATAATGAAGGCAGAGTCCTGGTGCCTCACTTCCTGGTGAAATGCGCACATTTGCACTCTCCTACAACCCTGAAAAAATTGCAATCTTTGCTGGGATTTTTAAACTTCGGACAAACTTACATTCCCGATTATGCCCAGCATATCAAGCGCTGTATGCCTTGATACAACCTACATTTACAAAAGCCTGCTGGCTTCTGGAACATTCCGCTATTCTGCAATCCTTGCAGTCTGATCTTCTTGAATCTAAATACTTGCTAATGCGTGATAACCACACAAACCTGGTGATAAGAATTGTGCCAGGGGCAGTGGGTTTCACCTACTTGACATTTAATGAAGGTGACACAGTACCTATTGCTTACAAGTCACATTTGTACACTTCGGCTGAACTGCATTTTTCAACTGTTGAAAAAGTATTGACTGCAGTCCAGATGGCGATCCCGAAGGAACGTAAACTGGTGCAAGGAAAACGCATGATGGTTGTAACACCATATCCGGCTCTTGAAGCTGTGACAAAAGCCAGTGTACCAAACTCAAAAGCTTTACATCCATGTTGGATACAATGGGCTACTTCGTTGAGATCATCTGATGTCACCTATATCTTTGACTCCTCATTGCAAACTCAGGAGTTCTTACAGTATGAATTTGTTCATCCTGCTCCTCTGTCAATGTGCCCACTCGAGGACTACCATTGTATCATTTATATCAACGGTTCTGTGCAACTGGCGACCGGATCAAAACATTCTTACTCGGCAGCATGCGCTATAGTGGCAGGTACCATAGTGAACGGTGAGTTCAAGTCCAGTGTCGTGCACACGCAGGCACTAGGGGACTGTACCGCTCAGTTAGCGGAGCTGCGTGATATGGTGCTAGCACTGGAGTTTGCTGATCCTAATGTGACTACCTTGATTGTAAGTGACTCTTACTACTATGTTCAGTCTTTTAATGACAACTTATTTTTTTGGTCACAGAATGACTATCGTGATTCTAAAAGCAGCGCAATTAAGCATAAAATACTTTGGGTTCGAGTCACAGAGCTTAAAGAACGTCTGTCTCTCACACAAGTAATTAATAATTTTGGCCACCAGCGCATAGGAGTACATGCTGTGGGTAACAGTTTGGCTGATGAAGCAGCTAAAATGGCAGTAGCCACATATTCAGTTGCAGTTACAAGATCCATGACTAAGATTGATGATGACATCCTGGCATGGCAGCTATAGCTGCTACAGTAAAAGGGAAGTAAGTACCCACAGGGTTTCCCTTCGAAATAATCTTATCATTTAAGTCCCGATAAAGTTCCCTATGTGAGAATTAATGACGTTGGTGACAGGTTGATTCCCAATGATGACTGATGACTAGCATTGATAACAGCCGCGAACAAAGGTATGGCCTCGCTCATGTAGGCGTTTTGGCGACTGTCTCTGTCTTGCAGCAACGTTACTGGTGGTGTGGGTTATATAAACAAACCCGTAATTATGTGCTTTCTTGGGACATTTGTCAGCAGATCAAACCTTCAATAGCAGCATGCCCACCACAAACACAGCTTTACATTTCTAATAAACCATTCAATTGTTTGTATTTAGATGACTGCGGTTCGTTTTCTTCAGATAGTGCATTTAAGTTTATCTTGTTTGCAGTTGATTCATGCACACGTTTGCTTTGGGTTTGGCCACAACGCAGTCCTGATGCACAAACTGTCATCAGGGATTTGCGTGTCTTTGTGGGAATTTTTGCATGTGGCACCTTTCATTCTGGCCAGGGTCCCACATTCGCCTCTAAGGCGTACAAGGATGCCATGAGGTCTTTGGGGGTGCAAGTCAAATTTTCGTCTCCATAAAGGCCTGAGGGCAATTCAGTGGTGGAGCGAATGAACCGTGACTTAAAGCAATCCTTGACAGCTAGAGTTATAGGTACTAGCAGGAACTGGTTCGCCCATTTGTATAGCGTTCAACATGCACTAAATAATCTCCCTAGAAGATGTCTGGGTGGGCGGACCCCACAGGAAATGCTCTTTGGCATGAAAATGTTTGTCCGGACCTTGATGGTCTAGACATGGCGGCGACAGCCGCATCCTTTGACATAGATAATCATTCTAATGTGTTACAGAAACTACAAGAGACTCGAGACGGTCTTGCAAAGGAACATTTACCCTCCACCACTGAAGCAGTGCCGCAGATTCCGGTAGTCGGCTGGCTAACAAAGATCGACGACCTGGTCCATGAGAAGGTGGAGAATAAGAAAGAGTTTGGCCCCTCTTATCGTGCACCTGTCCCAGTGCTTGGCATGAAGGGTACTCGTACATTCATTTTACCACCACTTCCTGGTCGCAAGGACAACAGATACATCGCAGTGGACAATGTCAAACTACAACGCCTGGCCGATTCTACATAGTATGACACCTGCTGTTTCCTGTTCAACAATATCCAGGAATACAGTCTTGGCCAATTCCAACAACATCAGGCCTGACACTGCCATAGAGATGACCGCTGTTACTGATCCTTTGCTAAACCCTCCGGCTTGCAGTCTTCATGAAGAAACTGAATATGCGTATCCCACTACAGAGTCATTACCTGGTTTGCAAGACAACACACTGAACCAGTCACGTTTTTCTTTTGACTCTAACTCCACATCATCGAGTCCTCCGTCCAAATTTTCTGTTTTTGCCACTTGGTTTAAAAGAAATTATTTGGTTCCTCCTTGGACAGACATTTGGTTGGTGCTCATCGCCATTTTTTTGGTCATGTCGATTGGATTTGTGACATTTTTTTTCCTTTTAATAAATGGTCACTACCTCACTGAACGCTCTGCAGTAAAAGTAATTGATGGAACTTTGGCACCGCACTCCTCATCACACATAATGAAAAGGGATCAGTCTTTTGTCAACATCTCTGCCTGGCCAGTTGCGGATAAAATAGCTTGGGATGCAGTAAACTTCCAAATTCATGGCCCCACAGAGGTCGTTAATGTTCCCAAAGTACTTCGCGTTTCTATGGGGGATGTAGTGAAACATAACATACACTCTGATGATTGGGACGTTCAAGCAGTTCAATCTTTATTTTCTGATTGAAAGTATTGTGCTGCATTTGATGCTGAGGATTTGTATTTAAATACTGCAAATTATGCTGATTTATTTTGTTACGAGCATTATGGCCATCATTACCTGCATAAAGCTAATACATTTAGAAATGTTTTTAATTACACACAATAGGAACATTGCCCAGCTCCCATTGAAGGCAGTTCGAAAACTCTTTTGAAAAAAATTGTATATTTCACTGATTTTATTTTAAATTGAATACTACATCCAATTCTAAAGTCATGCTCACCCACACTAAATTAGTGTATTCCAAAATCTTTATTGATCAACTGGCAGTGGGTGGCTATGAGCTGTGGAAGGATACAGTAGATCTTAAGTCTGTTTGGGGTTCTAAATTCTGGCAGGTGTAAGGCTCTGAAGCTTTGCATCATGCGTGCCTTATCCCAAAACAAATCCTATTTTTGAATAGTTCGATTTATCAAACAACCTGTTTGGGTTTGGCCTCTGCAAAACTAATGAATGAACCTAAAATACCTGCACTGGCCCATTATGAGAACTGGAATTATCATACAATTTGGCCGTTGATGATTTGCAATTGTTGCTTACCAATGATACTTTTAATATTTCTAGCCTGGACCACTAGGGTTAATTGGTTTGGCAAATAAGTTTGAATTCTTGCCAACACCGTTTTCTAGAGAAGGCCCTGGGATACATTCAGGATAGACCTGATCCACGTTTTTCTGACTCCCATTCAGTTGCTACCTATTCAGTTGGAAAATTATGTCAAAATTAGTTGTAATACTCGACCCAAACGTCAGTTAAACGCCATTTGTCGTTGTTGTCAAGTGACCTTGACTTGACAGATTTTATAAAAGGGCCTGCAGGTCCAAGATCAAAAAGATTTATTTATGCCACTTACAATGAAATCTGGAAGCTGTCCCAAATTGAAGCTGCTTCGCGTCTAAGGGCAATAGATCAAGCTAGTTTAGAAAAAGTAATTGCTGCTGTTGATAATAGTATTAACGCTCTTTCTTCCCGTATTTACACATTAGACAATATTGTTTCATCTGTTGTGGATATTTTTCATGATGAAGTATCTGTTTTGTATAATGGTCAAAATCAATTGTGTTCAATTATGCAGTTTGCATGGACAGTGCAAACTTTGAAGATGGGGAAAGTTCCATGGGATTACATAAACACGTCATCTTTATTTACGTCATTTAACTTGACAGATAGACAACAGTTTATATCCATGAAGGATTCCACATACACTCTGTTACAAATTGAAAAATTGGAACCTTTGCCATTTTCTGTTGCTGAAACTAATTCAGCAGTGTGGCTCATCCATGAGGTAATAACTTTGCCATTTTCCTTGTTTAAATTTAGTTTATGTATGAAACATTATCCCTTGGGCCGCTATGAACCTTTAGGTAGTGCATTTCTTCACGAGGTGTGGTCTTTACCATTCACGTACAGATGCTTACGGGATGACAAAAAGGTGTACCTCACTGGGGTATCATGTGATTCCTTGCCTGATCATTCTCTTGTGTGTAAGAATGTACAGTTGCATGGCGCATGTAATTTAAAAGCACCAAATTTAGCGTTTGTTTTGAAGGGTCATCTGGTACCAGCTATCACACCTACGTTTACCCTGCTAGCAAACGGTAGCTATTTGCTTTTAAATAATGAAGATTGCTGTTGCATGCTTGCTGGCATCCTTTACATTGTAACAGTCTCACAGCGTGTGGTTTGCTGTACAAATGTGCTTTTTCCATCCCCACATGGGAGGCTCGACATCTCGATTTGGCCTTCCATTCCGACCTTGAAGGGAGAGTTCAATAAATTGAGCAGAATAAGAGCATTATTGTCCCAAAAAGAAGTTGCTCTCACATCTGCCCGTGAGACCTTCGTCCTTCACATGGCTAACACCCGTACAGAAGTACATGCGCTTCTTAATACCAATCTCCCACTACATTTTGGTGCGTTGATTCACACTATCTTCAATGCTTCTAACACTACAGGCATTGCCCATTTTTTTAAAGCTGTGGGCTCTGGCCTTGTGACCTGTTTTCAAAGTATTTTTGGTGTGATACCAGCATCTATCCATTCTATTTTTACAGTGTATTTGGTGGCTTACCACTATTACTTGCACTAGCCGCTGGAATTCTGCTGTTAATTTGCTTGCTCCGAAATGGATGCTCTTCCTGTGGCACCAAACAGCCGGGACCGGCTGCTGCTGCTTCGTAGTCGTATGCTTGAATGCTACAGTACTCTACCACTGGCCACTCTGAGCGTGGCTTATGGATTATCCTTTCGTTTTGGCTATTTCACTTGCATGCAACTAGTCTTCCACTGCCTGGAATGTTCATTTGAATGGGCATTGGATCTTTGCCTCTCCAATACGGTGTCTCCTGCCCCGGATTATGACCTGCTAATGAGTCCTCTAGTGGCGCATGAGCTGGAATGTTCTGGTGTTGGGATTATGGCCTGCGTGGCTGCGCTTGGAATTTTAGCGGAATGGGATGTCTGTGCAGCTGCAAATGATTTCCTACAACAAAGTTTTCTTGAGGAACACGCAAGTTGTCCACTGATGGTGCTAGAAGCTCCCATTGTGGATGAAAATGTCTGTTCATTCTCTTTGCTGGAATGGATGACTACTCTCTCTGCTAATGATATCAATGACTTCCTCTTGGAGGCTGTTGCGACTTACTGCTCTCAAACCTTAATGGATTAACCAGGATGACTTCCATCATCTGCCGTATATTTTGTGTAATGGTATTTCTTTTTCACTTTTTTCTTTCAAATCCAGTTTTTACACACGAATAAGTGCACCTTTTGACTCTTCGTCCAGCTATGACTGCTGCTCTTAATTCTTGCTCACTCTGACTTGAACTCTGTGTTCTATTGAGTCCACTGTCCATTGGCCTGACCAAGGGGAGGGTGTAGTGAGGAAATGGGGTTAACTGCAGACATTGCTAAGTTAGAATAAGTAGTATATCCTTGGCTGCCATTCTGCCGCTTTTGCACACGACACTACATGTCTCTGTTCTCGTGAAATACTTTGCTGGAGCTGCCTCACATGAGAACTGTCTACCTTGCACATATTCAGCAGGGCACCGCGCTCTCTGTCTGTACAGCCTGTTCAAGGTCAAATAACAATGTATGCTATTGATTCACTTTGGTCAGTCCCACGCACATAGACATAACATGAAGCACAGCGGCACAACTGAAACTCGGGTGCTTGTAATATGGCATTACATGCATGAGAAGGCACTTGGAGAAAACTTTTCCAACATAGAAGAGCTGTGCTGATCCTGAGATATAATTCATTGCATATGATCTCATATGTATGGGGTCCCACTGACAAAGCCCAGAAGTCTTCTATAATTATTCTAAACTAGCTCATGAGCACGGGGAGGGTGGTAAAAGGAGCTATAGACCTGTCATTATAATATGATTTCCTCTTTTGTGCTTTATGGAATTGTAACAATGCAAATTATATTGTTTGTATGCATTATGCTGCTAGTATTGGCTAGAGTACTGCACCTTAGAGCACGTTAGTTAAAAACAAACATTTTGAACTATACAGTGTCTCTGATTACTCACGTTGTGGACAAGTATGTGTGTGAACGAAAGAGTGTTATGGTTTTACTACTATTCCTGAGAGTTTACTAAGTCGCATGTTCTAGGTTGTTTAATCATTGGTAGCTGCGCTGTAGTACAGAGAATGAATGAGACACTATTGCTAGTCAGATTGGGGTTCTGGGCACTGAGGTGGCTTTTTTGGTACACAACAATACACCGAGGTCCTGGTTTCCTGCGCATAGTTCTGTGCATGAGCAGAATCCCTGGAACACTACTCAATCTTTTTATTCCCAGATTTAAGCTATATTAGATGCAGAACTGCCCCTCTTTAAGGCCCTAAGCTCTAAGATTGGTGTCATAATAGATGGGAAACTTAAACCCCTGTTGAAGCACTTGGAACACAAGAAGGTCCTCATAGGTAGAATTTACAATCATGTTGTGGCCGTGGATACTTGTGCTGCTGGTGGGGGTAATGACCACCTGACTAGTGTTCCAGTTCTACATAGTGCACTGCAGGGTACCTCCTCACAAAGAATCACAGCACATTCTAATAGTCGTACTTAGTGGAGTGATTGGCAGCTGCTAAACACCAGGGCAGCACACAATTCAGTAAGCAGTGGAGAACTGCTCGCACTAGAACAGACTGGCTTGACCATGCCCCTAATACCAAATCTAAATCTAACATTGCACCTAAAGCTATACCCGAATTTACTTGTGAGAGTGCTACTGCTAATGCTAGTGCTACTCATCACTCCGTAATTGGTACCCATTTTAAAAGTATCAAGGATTAAACTTACCTCCAGCAGCCTGCCCATACGTCCTGGTGTTGGCTGCAGTGCCCCCATTTAAGGAACATCATAATGAATCATGGGGAGAGTCGCGTAACAAATGTGTCGATGGCTATGTAAGAATAAACGGTTTAATGTTATGAAAATAAATAAAATCATTATGGTGCAAAGAGTGGGTTGGGTCGGCAGATCTGTTAAGAACATCAAGGGGGATTGTACTGTAATACACTTTCATAGACAATCTCTAGTTAGGGCCATATTGAAACAGCAAGGGATCTCTGATCGTAGGAACACTAACATTTGGGCACTTCCCCTAGGTTGTTTCTACAAACCATCTATAGGGGGAGATATGCCAGACTCATTTATCCTTGCTAATCAAAATAAATTTACAGTGCTGAGCAACCTTGAGGACCTGGATTAACTGAGTCCAACAATAGCTGATGAGGCCGATCTATCACCTTTAAGTTCACCTCATGAGCCCCTGATGGAAGATCAGTTAGGTGTGGAAGATGCTCCAGCATGTGATAACCAGGTCCTGAAAATATTTAGTTGGAATGTGGCCGGTCTACAATCAAGGATAACATTAACTGACCGGATGTAACTAATCAGCCAATATGACATTCTAATGATTCAGGAAACCTGGGCTACTAGTGACATATTACTTGATGGGTTTGAGTGCCATAATATCCTTACAACATCATCTAAAATGGGACGTGCTTCTGGTGCCTCGGCCATTGGGTAAATATCGCAGCAGGGGTAGCGTCAAGGCCATATCTTCCTATAATCAAAACTTTTAGGTTGTAAGATATAAAATGGGTACGACCCTATACCTGATTAATTTTTGTAATAACGATTTTCAATCAAGGCCTAAGATTAATTTCCTAAGTCTCTTTGATTATATAACAACCCTAAGAGATTTGCATGATGAGAACGCTAGTCCTTTTGGCCTATGTTTGGGAAGTGACTTTAACGCAAAGCTGGCCCCACAGGATCCTTTATTTGGGAATCTTAGTTCAACCCAAATCTGTTATAGGTGCGTAGAGTTAGCGGAACACGTGGCATCTCAGAATCTGAGTAATGTTTTGGCTGTCATGGCCTATCATGACACACACACAGTATAACCCACGTTCAGAGGCAGAGATTGCCCCAACATAATCGATTATATTTTTATTTAATTTAATTTAGAGGAGTTTTTACTGCATGGTAAGGTTATTGTAACTCATTATGGAGATTATAAACCGATTGAAGTAGCACTTAAGTTCTCAGCAAGGCCGAAGTTCAGAATTGAATGTGGTGCTGGGACTTTGGATTCTCCACGGATAATTTGCGATTAGTGGGAAGAGGTGTTAATCCTACCCAATTATTCCACAAAGTGGTTAAGGAGAATCTTGCACTGTTTCGTGTTTGTTTAACAGAGTATGCAGCTACATCTGACTTAACCACAGCTTTGTCACAACTTTGTTCTAATAATAAAACACAGTTAAAGAAACATGCCCGTCTAACCTCCCATAGCCCTATATGGTTTAACCATGAATGCTCAATAGAGAATCGCCTGTTACGACAGGGATCCACAAGTGGTGACTTCCTTAAGGAAAAAATGTAAGGCAGTCACCTCCATGAGGAGGGAAGCGATACTAGACCAAAGATGGGATTTGTTGGCTAACGTGTCATGTAAAAAGAACAGTAAAGTTTTCTGGGCGGCTGTCAAAGACATGCGAGCAATAGATCAGGTTTTAACGCCAATCAGTTGCAATACAACTAGTGAGGCCTGGGAGGCGCATTTCTCAATGATATATGTGGCCACTTCATTAGAAAGGGAGACACCCTTGGTTTTCATCTCTATAGGGGTAGCAATGTCCCTGGCTGAAGTAGAGGAGGCCATAAACCAGGGTGGGGGTAGCAAGGCCCTGGGACCTGATGGGGTACCAATAGATCTTACCAATTATAACCCTACTCTTTGGGCCTCACTCCTGATCAATGTTTTTAATAGTTTAATTTGTTCCCCCTTACCATGTACCTTGCCATGTACAACTTCTGTTATTGTACCAATTTTTAAAAAGGGTGATTGTTCCCTGCCTCCTTGTTGCATATCCATTCTATTGATAGACACCACATTGAAAATCCTGGGCAGGGTCCTGCACAATAAGATCAAAGAATGGGCTGAGGAAAATTCTATTTTGCACCCTTGTCAACACAGTTTTAGAAATAATGTGGGCACAGTAGAGCAGTGTCTAAATCTAAATTGTATTATCGGAAAATATCCTATATTACCCAACACTCACCGATCTACTTGGCATTTATGGATTCGACCTCAGCGTTTGACTATGTCAACCAGTCAAAGCTGGGGTCAATCCTTTTAGAGAGTGGCGTGGATGAGACACTGGTGCACCTTTTAGACAGTTTACACAGAGACATGAAGGCCAGGATTAGAATAAATACACATGGGGGGTTTCTAATGACATTGGTGTTTTAGGGGGGTAAGACAAGGGTGTGTTTTAGCTCCACTACTTCTATTTTGTATATTAATAATTTACATCTGTTTCTAATGACCCTTACGCAGGACGTCCCAAGAATTAAAGGGTCTACTCTATTCTGACATCTTTATTGTACGCAGATGATGAGGTCTTAATGTGCCGCACCCTAAAAGCCTAAGACACACAATTGTGCCTTGCGCCTTTTAGTACGGGCTTTGTGGATTTTATGGCCTCCCTAGATTTAAGCACAAATAATACAAACATTTTTAACAGGTTCTGTGGGCCAAGGAAGTATAGAATGAACACCCTTTCTGTTGGTAGTCAAAGTTTACAATGCACAAGCACTTTTCCTTACCTGGGATTGATTTTTGCTGCTAATGGCCTGTAGCCAGAACACATTGCCCACTGCAGGAATACGTTTTCTAAGTCCATTAATGCAGTACTTAGTTTACTGCAACCAAGGAGGGGGGCATCTTAACCATCTTAAACATTTTTAAGGCTCAGTGCACACCCACAGCAACCTATGGGGCTGAGGTTTGGGGCATCTCCAATTTCCTTAACATTCAGAAGGAGGAAAACAGGTTCTGTCGTAAGATCTTAGGGGCCCCAATTTCCTCACCCCAATATGTGTGTCATAGTGAATTAAATCTACGCTATGTTGAAGATTTCATCAGAGCTGCCCTGCCTTGTTCTGGCTCACTATATGGAAAAATAAGGTAGTGTCTCTTACTGGAGATATTATAATACACTGCCTTAATTGTGATAAAGGTACGGATATCCCATGTTTAGCTGGGGTGAGAACCAGTTTGGGTATGGCTGGCAATGGATATGCCTTTGACAAACCCAAGGATTTGGATATAGTAAGTAAAAAGGAGGTACGGGCACCTTTATACAAGTGCTGCCCTGAGGAAAGAGTGGCCAAAGAGGCAAATAAACCAAGCCTGACCCTATTCTTAAACATTGAGAACGATCATTTATAAGCTGGGTTTTTGACTACACCCATGAGCGTCTGGGAACGTAGCCTTCTTTTTTGCCTATGGCAGGTTTGGTTAAGTACTTATAGTGCTTTCCTCTGGACTTTTGATTCCTCTCCCTGCCCATGTGATGGGCGTTCAGATGAATCTTTATTACGTTTGTTTTTTTTGGTGGGTATTATGTGCAATACACAAAGTTCTTTTCACTTCCCTTTTTTAAGAAATGTTTTAATGTAGACTATAGAGAAGCATATAGGACTCTTCTTGAACTGGGCAATGATGAGTTAACTATCAATTTAGGGGCTTTTCTGAAAACTGCTATCTGAGCTCGTAACTCGATAAACAACGTATAATTGTATTTTAATAATTCTGTAAGTGCTGTATATTTTACGTGCTACTTTTTAACCTCCCGTGGCTTTGTATGTTTTATTGATTTTACTATTTGTCTATTATGTATATGTTTTATCCAAATAAATCTCTGAAATGAATGAAATGTCATAGGAAATTCAGGAGTACATCAGGAGTAGTACAAGACTAAACCACAGCAAAATCTTTGTGAATCGGGTCTACAAACATTTGTTCAATGGTAACATATCATAGTTGGCATACAATGTGCAATTCACCACACCATCACCCTTCTCCCCCCCCATTACCGTGTGGGTTACAACCCAGTAAAACACGCCAGACTATAATTGGTCTTCACAGCGTAGTCTTTATTAATTTAACATGATACCGCCAATTTCAATATTGGCTCACTCACTGTTAATCTCTTGACCAACTTTATTATTGCTTATTTAATACACCACAGCACGCCAAGAAGATATCAGGGTGATATACTTTATATCTCTACATTTGTATTTACATTTGACTCTCCACAGGCCGCGGGTTGTGCCAGCAGGCCACAACCAAGATACCCTGCTCTCTTTTGTGCTGACGGCCCACCGGCCAACAGAGCCGCAGGTAGTTTCATCACTGCTGATAACTAGCACCGGCTTCCTGGGTAGGGCCAGAGAGTCCAGGGCCACCAGCAGGTCAGCCCCCTCTCCCGCCATCCCGGAGCCCACAAAGGACTGCGCACCCTGTTCTGGGGCCAAGCAGCCGCCGTCAACCGGAGTCCCTGTCATTTCTCTTGTCCAGGACCCCACCTACACAAAACTCTGAGCTTAGGGATGGGTGGGTGGGTAACTTCACGACACTGCGATGTCGCCGTCCACGCGACGAGAGGACAAAAGAGGGGGTTCTACCTTCCCGCTGATCTTATAAATCCCCGCCAGATTCCAGTTTCCAGTGGTCAGTGTGACGCATTTCCGGGGGTCCCCGCAGCCCACAATCTCTTCCGGGTAGCTTGACCCGGAAGAGTTCCGACCGGTTCTGCCCCTTGTTGCCACTAACTGCACCACGCCCCCTAGGTGGGGTGGTGCCCATCATGACTGTAATATTTTATTGAAGTGATGCAATGCAGCATGTCAATTGTGCCTATATTATTATTCCTTTTCAAGGTAATGCCATTGGAAGAGTTATGCTGTCTCATAGAGTGGAATAAAACAAAATAAAACTCACAAAAGTATTTCTGGTTCTTAGAATAGAAAAAAAGGGGAAAGTACAACATGTAAGTTTAAGTGTCTCAAAGAAAGAGTGCTCCTTTAAGGACGAGAACCCTCACTCACCCAAGGGTGACACGTTTCATCATTGGGTACCCTCCTCACACCAGAACCACAAGGTATCTGGTGTGGGCTACAATTTCTGACTGGGGAGGAGCTAAGGTGTTTTAATATGATGAGCAGGTGTTCGCCAAAAGTGAGGGGCAGAGTGCAAAGCAAAATCAAGATAAGGGAAAAAACCATCTCCGGAAGGGCTGGATTGGCTTCAGTCTAATGCCCTCTGGGATAGTGTTAAAAATTAGAGAGGACCTGGGAATTTAAACAAATATATCCCCTTATGTGGTCAAAATGTTTCTGTCCACCGTCGACCCCGAGAGGAGTTCTGAGGCATTCGTCAGGACCCAGATAGTCAGTCACTCTGCTAGTAACAATAAATCTGAAAAAAACAAAAAGTAAGACAATACCAGCCTCATAAATAGAAGACTGGTAGGAATGTGGATGGCCCGACACTGCCTTGGGGGCACGGCATTCATAAATAGAGGAGATACCTTCCACTCTCAAACCATTTGGTTAGCGCCTCAACCGGAGTGCTGCAAAAGTCAGTGTGGTAGTGCTACGGCGTCCCGGCGAGTAGTCATAGGGTGGGCTGCCAGACTGGATATTGGCTGTCATCTTCAAATACAACCACAAAGCAAATAATACAGACAAGAGTACCTTTTTCAAATCCCTATGAATCTTTGATTCTTGATAATGTCGTATGAGATGGGCATTAGAGGAGACAAGCACCATTTTGTATTAAAGTCACCATTTAGAGGTCTGATGAAATTGTCAACAACTTCTTTGGAGCCAAGTGCCACAAATCAAAAAAGACCGTTCTGGGATATTTTTTCAACATGGCATTGAACAAAGGATTTGTACTATAGCGATTAATGACTGCATTAGGGCATACCTGGATCTGGCCCTTTTAAGTCCCCCCTCCCCTTCACAGTTTCTGATATCAGAAGTAAGGCTAACTCCAGGAGCAGAGTCTATCAGGATAATAGGTAAAACCCTGAGCGTGGAATGGGGAAATATTGAGAGAATCAGTAAATCTAGGCCTGGGTCACATAGTAATTCATTTTCCTGCTCTGTACGTTCACCCAGACATTTCAACTTCTTTCATATGTACGTCAATAAAGGAACAACTCAGCAGCCAAAGTCTCCAGACGAAGGTAAACGATCCAGGGTGTTGCTGCGGATCTCATAACTACAACAGAGCCAGTACCTGTCCACTGGAAAATCAGAATTACACAGCAACTCATAGGCCGTCCATACAAGTGGCCCGATGTTAGGTGCAATGTTCATCAAACCTGATAAATAACAATACCACAGGGTATGCTAATTATTGAGGGAGATAAATTGCACCTATTACAAAGTTTTCTCTTAAAATTAATCATACCATGCTGATTCGGATGTTTACTGCATCAAAATCTGTGTGTCACGGTAAATACCCAGGGGCATATTTATAATGCGGTGCACCATGGGGCAAGAATAGACAGATGCGTGACGCATCTGCTGCCGTAAAGGTGACGCATTGCTGGAGTCGCGTCGCGTCGCAAGCGCGACGCAGCTCCAGCGAGGCTCGGGGTGCCCCTATGCCTAACATGCTGCGTCAATCCTTACGCCTGGCAAAGGGTTTTGATGCAGCATGGCCGTAAAAGTGACTGAGTGAAATCTTGTAGATTTCACTCAGCCACTTTTAGGAGGCGTTCCTGCGCCGGAACGACCCCCCTGCGCCGGAACGCCCACATGTGGCACAGGGCTTTACAATGTGACGCATCTCCCTAGAAGCGTCACGTTGTAAATACCCCGCAGCATGGCACTGGCTTTGCGCCGCCGCTGCATCACAAAAGTGATGCAACGGCGGCGCAAATGTGGTGTACGGGGCTTGTAAATCTGCCCCCCAGTATTTTTCTCACTTTAAATTGCAGCAGGTTTTTTTCTGCCAAAATGTAACTAGTTTTGCATTTTTTGTCACACCTAGTATACTGAGTGTGATAAAAAACACAAACTCATAATTCTGACATGTGTGGTAACTGGAGCTACCCCACGTTTCGTTAATTATCCACCACCTTGTAATGACTACCTTAGTTAGGACCACAGTGGTGACAGAATAACCTTTCTATGGCTCTTAATAATAGCCCTTATTCTTTTAATATTCAGGAGTCAAATATATTTATTTGCTCGATGGTCCAAGGAATAGGTATTTTGCCATTTCCGCATAATAAAGAAGTGTTACAAAAGATATATTTTCAGCTTTACGTTGCCTATTAGTGGATTAACATTGAATAATGTTCACAATGTGCAGCTGAGAAGGTACTGCAATCATGTTTAGAAATTAAAAAATGCGAACAACAAAAAGCTCCTGAAGGAATCATTTTAAAATATTTTTGTTATAACTTTTAGATTTATTCCTCGAGGATCCATTCAAGCCAACCCAACTGATGAATATCATTTTAATATAAAAAAAATATTTTGAGGGCATAGAAAAAAGGTAGGTGAGTATTCTCTTCTACTATATGAAAAATCAATATTTTTAATATTTAAAATGAAAAAATGTATATATATTCATTCTGTACAAGACAAGGAAGTGCAAACAAATATGTGAAAGGTCACATATATACAATAATCCACCAAATAAGACTTACGCACACCAGTCCATATAAAGTAGAACTATTTATATCACAATCCATTTTATTTTTACTCTTACGTTAGGCGGAGTTGTCATTTCACCAGATTGAACCTTTTGTGAATTCAAATACATCACACGTGAATGTCCTATTTGGTGGATTTTTGTGCACATTTGACCTTTCATTTATTGGCCAATCTAAAATTTATAAGAAAAACTAATTTCAAATATTTATTTCGGGGTTTTCTGTTGTTCACATTAGATACCCATCTCCTGAGGGAAGAATTGATTATGGTATTGTATTCTAGTAGACATGAAATTCTAGTAGACGTGAGAAAAGTGATGTCATTTTCATCCTAACTGATGCCGCACCATTAATTTCGTTTTTCTGAAGTTTAAATTAGCAAATTTATACATTTCAAAAGTTAGCTAACTTAGGGGCATTTCAACAACAACCGGCGATAATTATCGCTAAGCGCACTTAGCGCTAGGATAATTATCGCCGGCTAGCGTTGATTTTTATCGCTGAGATAGCGTGCTATTAGCAACGCTTATCTCATCAGCGATAAAAATCCTCACGCTAAGTGGCTAACGTGAGATTATCGCTGGAAACCCAGCTCACGTTAGCTTGTTGATAGGGACAGACAAACTTAGCCATGACATCCTCCTTCCATAGGATATCATGGCTAAGTCAGAAAAATACCAGACGTAAAAAAGCAGCGTCAACCGCGGTTAGCGCTGCTTTTTTTGTCTCTAACAGGGTTAGCGATTTTCTTGATAATAGGAGAAATGTCGCTTAGCGACATTTCTCCTATTATTTTACTCTGGAACGCCCCATTTGCATCTCATTAGAGATGCAAGGGGAAGCGTAGAGTAAACGGGTGCTAACATGCAAATTTGCATGTTAGCACCCTGTTGTTGATAGGGTGCTAGTTTTATCTCTGCTTTTTTGGCTTTTAAAGCCAAAAAAGCAGAGATAAAGCCCTTGTTGATATGCCCCAATATTCGTCCTTCTCCTTTAAATTTTCTGTAAGCATAAAAATTACACATATACAGTTGCTTATTTTCCCTCTCGACTTCACTCGGTTCGTTCTGATGTGCTCAGCAGTACCTACCTAATACGTATGCACATCTGTGCAAGGAAAAATAAGGATTTATAAAGAGGACGAGGTAGACAGGCATGTTCTATTCCAGCGGGAAACATCTGAAAGTAACAGTTAAAAGTTCATGTGACATTACCATAAAATTGAAATTTCAGTATTACCTGCTCTGAAATGTTCAGGTCAAACAGTTTTACAAGAACCACTGCTAAGAGAAGTCATTATTATTCATTTAAAAGCCAAATGGCTTGCCTTCTACCATGCTCACTTTGCAGCCTCCTGTGGCCCATGACTTCCATTTTATGTGCTAAACCAGATTCAATAGACTGAGCACTGTCATTAAGGGCTGAGTGCGGGAGGTGTTGTGGTCTCGTGGGAGAAATTGTTTGGGCCTAGCCTTCCTGAAAAAAGCATCTGTACCTCGTTAACGCCACCCTCGCAGCACCAGCACTAACGGGCCATGTTCTTTCCTATAATCCGACCAATTAAAACGGGTTCAGTGCATTTTGAGCACAGATTTATTAGAGCGAGCTCGGATTATCGTGCAATCTTGCAAATACAAATATGATGTCCTGCATCCAAATAAATGTTGATTTCTGGTGGCTCAAAAACCCGACGCTGCTTATTTTCCTTTTATTTCTTTGAAATGAAATTCAGACTTCAAGTATATATGCAATTTCCTCTAAGGCACTCGGTGCTTTTAATTTGTGACTGACTTTGCTTGTGTGGTCTTGTAAGAGCGATTAGATTGAAGACCACCACGACACGACGGGAAAATATTCATGAGGCGCGTGACCTGTTGTAGTCACTCTCTCGTGTCAGCCTCATTGCCTACAGCCTGTGGTAATAGTGCCTGTCAACGCTCAGAATGACGCTCGTATAACAATATTCTAGCAGATAGGGCTGTTGCTTGATTGTTAAAACGGTATTATAACTGAACAAAAAAAAAGAAGGGGCATTATTATCGAGCACAGCGTTAAAATTATCGCCGCTTTAGCGGCAGAAAACTGCCGCTAAAGCGGCCATAATGGGCTTGATAATGTGCCGCAGAGAATTCCCATAGAAGCCCATGTTGACACCAGAACATGGGCTTCTATGGGAATTCTCAAGGGTATATTATCAAGCCTATTATCGCCGCTTTAGCGGCAGTTTTCTGCCGCTAAAGCGGCGATAATTTTATCGCCGTGTCTTGATAATATGCCCCTAAATACGATGCATGGAACCAAAATGATTACAAACCAAAAGATATTCTCTTTTATACACATTTTTTATTAGGTCATATAAAAACATCTAAGGGCCTGATTACGTTCTAAGGTATTATTTATCGGCCTTCACAAATTACAATATCATGGGGTACGTTCCTTATTGGGTGCGATAAATAACACATATTGAGTTCATGGTGAATAACATGCAGATTTTGGTATTTAATGCACCAAAATTCACATGATACTGTAAATACAGTAGGGCAGATACATCATAGGTTTTGCGTCACCCTTGCACGACGCAAGGGTACGCAGGGTGATGCAAAACTTAAAGTGAGATTTTTCAAGAAATGCAAGCCCATCTTTAGTGGCCCTGTGTGGCTTGATGAATCTAGAGTAATGCAAGGCAGTGCAAGTTCACCCCTGCTTTGATTTACCGGCCCAGGGAGGCGTTCTATGGGTGGAGCGTGGGTGATTCCACGCTTCCACGCATGGATTTTGGCACATTCCCATATCCGGGCCGAATATCCGGGCCGAGGAGGACAGATCGAGGCTGACTGCGGGAGTGTGCGAGCATGGAAAAACTATAGCTCACTACCCCCCTCCCGGACCCATGATGTTAGTAACATCGAGTACTTAAACATTTATAGCCCCGGAAATACTAGGATGGCTACTTGGTAAAACCGTGAGTTTTGACATTTCGTTCTCTACAGGTTAGGGTGCGCCTTAGCGTGCGCATACCGCCGTGGAGACCCTTGTGGTCCTGATGAAAGCTTAGCCAATTGGGCACATTTAAGCAGAAACATGTCATGTCGACCTTATCACTAATTGGTTAAGCTCTGGTTAACCTAACAAGCCAGAACTTGCCCAATTCACGTTTTTATTGGTCTTTGGTTTGCCGACATTAAATTAGTTGACGGTTAAAACCATTTACCTTTTAATTTCACTCCCCTCCACTTTCAGAAACCAGCTCCGCTGTAATTCAGGCGTTGTAGCACACCAAAGAGGCACTCGGCCTCTCTGGTGGGAACCCGATGATGAAGCATGTCACCAACTAGGTTGGTGAGTGAGGGTTCTTTTAACAATTCTTTTTGGTTTTTGCCCGTGTTTTTTTGCTCCTTCTTTTTTCCCTTGTCACTCTTTAGTTGTTTAATTGACATTCCCAGATTCACCATAAATGGTAGACCTGGGTATGCATCAAAATGCTACGCTTTGCCAGGGGAGGCGCAATGAGGAGAAATATGTTTATTTCTCCTAATTTTTCCTCTTTCTTTGTGTGCTACATTCTGTAGGGTTTTATGCATGGATTGAAATATTACGAGGAACTCGTAATCAGGTCCTAAATAAATACACTGTATAAAGACATAGTTCATATGTTCAAGTGTATAATACATTAGACTATAAAGACATCTGAAAATCAGTGGTGGCTGGTGACCCCTGAAGGTGGCGGTCCAAATACTTGCCACGGGTTCACCTCATTGTTTAAAAATTTACCTGGGGTGCTCTCACACACATATGAACCCATACACTCCCACTGTTTCTCACTCACAAACACACATTCACACTTTCACAATCACTGCCCCCTCAAACACATCTACTGGTATACAGAGGCTCTGATCTGAACTCCTGGGGTACAGATGTTCTACTTTAATGGTGAAGCAAGTGCAGTTGCAATATTGATAGGGGCACCATTGGCTCATTCCCACTCCGTCTCGTAATCCGCCCTTACTCACTCTTTCTAACAAGGGATGGACGAAACTCACAGAGTTGAACTCTGTGGAATACTGCGGGGTCACATAAAAACTCTGGGAGATTCAGCGGAGATCCGTCCACCCGGCAGATCAGTGTGTGGCAAAGGGAGCAAGCAGATGATTAAATGTGCAGCCCTGTTCCAGAGTATCAGCTGACAGCAAGACACAGATCAAACAGAAAGATTATGCATTCACGGACACAAGGGGCATGGGGGAAAATTGATCTACGCACCACAGTGCACTGCAGACATGTGTGAGAGGAGACAGGAGCAAACAGACAGCCTGGAACCCATATGGGCCCACTTAGGAAATATACATGGTGCAAACGCACCATGCACAGAAGGCATCATCCACACAGATGTGCAGATGCACACACAGACATTATAGATTGCAACCCTCACCTAGTCAGGCAAATACTTATTTAGATGTTTTATATAGCGGCCAGATGCCATCTTAACAATCTTAGAACGCTATAGCACAATATCAACATACATCTTCCGGTAGTCGTCTGGGCTTTAAAAATATTTAAAGAAAATATAAAATAAAATTGCTGCATTCGCAAATTATTGACAATCACGCAGATTGTGTTCTTTCTCTGTAGCTTGTTTTTAAATTTACTTCTCTCTGCTGCTCGACATCTGTACAAAGATTACATTTCATAGATCTTGATTTTGGGGTACCTCACCTTAATACGTACATGCAACATAGTAGCCACCGTTTGCACCCAATGCCTTCAAATTCAATCTTCAACTAGATTAGTCCTAACTTATTCCATTCCATACTCAGACTGAAGCCCTTAGATGTGTCGCTGTGAGAAGGAGCTGGTGCCTCGCCCGGTATTCTGGCACCAGATTCTTTGGGGTGACAGAAACCTCACCCATGTTCACCCATCTAAGAAGACTGGTCTTTATATATCTTCTGTGCTTTTGTTTCTCTGCTGTTTTGCATCCACGTCGCCCTCTATAATGGTAGTGTGGCATTGAAATGCAAACAGAGAGCATGGGACACACACAGAGGGACAGAACAAGCTTACTAAAGCAATAAAGCTTTATGGATTATGGATGATTTTATATTTGAGGAATTGTTTCAACAATGTTTTGTTCTGTGCACGTTAGAGTGTAAAATGTGTCCAAATCATTCACAACTCTGGTCTATTCTGTGGAGCATTACTGGCAGAATTTATATGATGTTCTCTTGCCACTCATGAATATGCAGGAGTGTAGGGCATTTAGGACTGGTGGTGTTGTAATAGGTAAGCGGGGTACCAAAATGAACAGGGCCGTGCTGTCCTCCCCTAGAGACTGCCCTCCTGATAAGCAACACATGCCACTGCAGAATGGTGAATCGAGTTGCCACTTGACCTGTAATGTACCAACCTGGCCATTAATTACAGGTCAAAGCATTGCTAGAAAAAAATGGTAAGTCATCTTTGTTTCTTGTCCTATACTGGATAAAATACTGCTGGCTTGGCGGTAAAAGCCCACTCTAAATTGCAGTTGCCTTTTAACAATTTGTCACCCAGTAGATATTTTCTTATCCGCACTCCCGGGGTCAGCCCACGCCATGCGTGGCTGACCCCGGCTGCTGGAGTTTTTCATGCAGAGAGCAGTAAGGCAAAGGGCCTTTTTCATGTCAGGCCCACGATCTGCAGATAGTGGGTCAGCCTGATCCTGATACGCACCTGGGTAGGCGTAGGAGAGAGGATTCCTCCAAAACCAACCCTAGACTCACTGGACAGCGACAGTCGCGCATATGGGCTACTTTTGGCCCCAAACTAGCTCCTGTATTGAGAAGCTCAGCATGTATGGGCTCAGGCAGGGATGTTTGGGAGGTATGGAGCCCAGGAGCACAAGGCGCACAATCTGGGTAATGATCAAGAGGTTGATACCAGGAGAAAACCAACTGCAATAGGTGCTGATTCCGCTGGCAAAGTGGAGCAGCGGAATTTATGAGTATCTGTGTTACAAGAGTAATGCAACATTTTTAAATTCCTCCGGCGGAATAACAAATTCCGCCCTCCCCTAATTCTAACTCACTCGCACTGCTTTACTCGCTTCCTCACTGTTGCTTTCAATTATTCATACTCACTCTCACTCGCTCATTGATTCTCACTCTTTCACTTTCATTGACACTCTCAAACAAACTAAACCAACTGACACACTCACTCAATTTCATTCTCTCACAATCACTCACAGAAACACTTTCACTCACACATGCATGGAGAAACAACTCTTTTTTGTACCTACTTTTCTTTCTTGCTGGCAACTTAGAGGCTCAATTGCATCAGGAGAGCAGGAATCTGGTGCTGGACATTGAAACCCGCAAGCCATGATTCCTATCAAGGAGAAATACAGAGCAGCAGGGCCAGGTTTAAGAGGAAGAGCCCCCTAAACCCCTCTCCCAGCTTCTTGATAGAACTGAAAGTATAGCCCTAACAAAAGTTGGGACAGTGTTGGGGATTCTGACTCTGTCTGGCTCCTTATTGGCCTTAGGGTTTAACTTTTGTGCGCTATGAAAGCCCCAGTTTAGCAGATATACTGTGCTGCCTGAGGCACAAGCAATATGTTTGTTAAATATAAAGGTTTGGGCCTGTGTTAGGGTATTGTGGTTGAACTATGCTCCTCACATACGCAATCCAAACATCCATTACAGAGCAACACTCTGTACTTGGATCATTGCTCAGCCCCTTTCTTCTCCTACTGTCATCAGGTGCCTGCTGGAGAGGCTAGAAGAGCTGACATTCACATTGCAGAGATCATCTGAACACGAAAGTCGTGCTTGCATGAACACTATCAAATTTAATTTTTACAAGGGTGGGCATCGGCTCAGTGGTAGCTCACAGGTGGCAGGGCTACCCCTGAAGCTCCTGTAAAGGCGCCGTCCCTGCTGAATTTTTTTTTCATATATAGATTGCAAATGATAAAAATGAATCCAGATTTAAAGAAATTTGCTGTATATCAATTGACTATTTGACTTAAGAAATCTATCTCTCGTCACTCAAAAAAATCTGTTTCAATATTGAACGCCAATGTTTAAGCATCTTCATTGACCTGCAACTTGTCACCAGATAACATTTTTCACAGCCTGCAATTAATTTTATCTGAGCATGCCATTCCTCTATCCTTGGTATTATCTTTCCATGTTTCTAGTGATCAGTGTGCGGGCCACTAGTAATTCTGAAAATAGTGCATAGTTCCATTTAACTGTATAATTCTGAGGTACTCTTGTGTATCTGTGTTGGTATCCCACACATGTATTTTAACTGGGGTATAGTGTAGATAAAAAAACATGTAACATATGGAATATTGCATATTTGTGCCAAAGAACAATTTGCGCCTGATTCACAAAGGTAAACTTAGACTTTAATTCTAACTTTAAAACTGAAATCTAACTTTAGACCTGAAGTCTACGTTTAGACCTAAATCTAATCTTAGACCTGAAGTCTAAGTTTAGACTTCAGGCAGCAAAAACGGATAAACAATATATAAGGGGGCAGGATAGAAATAGCCTCAGGGACCCCACCTGACACCAAAAACATTTTATTACTTACATTTTGCTGTGAATTCACAGAAGATCCATGAATCCATGGTAAAATTAAGAAAAAAAATAGGGTTTCTTGCACCTGTTTTTTATATGCTGCCCAGGTGGGCCAGGTCAGAAGGAAAAAATACTTATATTTGGCAGGAGGAGGGCACGCATGGCCCCTAGGCCTGGGTGGTAAACTCCACTCCGCTCGTGGAGTTTGCAGAGAGTGGAGTTCAGAAAAACTTAATGTCGAGGAGTTTTTCCTCTCATGAAGCTCACCATCGATAAGTTGGTGAGCAAGGAAAATCCAATGCTACATCAACTCGCAGAGAGATTTCTCAATGTGGGCAGTTGCAGCAGGTCGCTACCGCTCGCGTTGAGAAACCTGCCACTCGCATTGAGGAAGCTGCTGCTCGAATAGAACATCTACTCGAGCAGCAGAAAGAAGCTGCACCCTCTTGCGCTCCATGTGGTGCCATTCATGCTGATTTTACAGCACAGAACAAACACCGGGCACTAAAAATCAGACGCGGGCAGTGCGACTTACCTCACTCTGCCTCTGGTGAAACTCCGCATAGGACGGCGGAGTTCTTTTGCCTCTTTTCAGAGTTCTGCATACTCTGCCCAAGCCTAGCAGCCCCCACTCCCCAGGCTGATTTTGTCCCCCAGAAACCCCATTCCTCATGCGCAAGCGGATAATAGAAAGGGGGCAGAAGCCGCACAAGAACATTGTTGGTGCCCTAAGTGGGCACCAGGGCACCCACACTTAGTTGGCTCGACCTCGGGGTTGGGGTCCATGGGGCCAAAATCAGCCCAGGGAGGGATGCTGTGTGCCCCCTCTCCCTTTAATGATTGGCCAGGCGCCGAGGGATGGGTTCCTCAGTGCCAAAATCTGCACAGGGAGAGGTGCTGCTGTAGAAGGGAGCCTTCAGTCATAAATTAAACGCTGCTTCATTCAGATCATAGAAAACATATATTTATTAAGAGCTGCAGAGACAAAGAACTCCAGGATTAACTGCCTTTTCCAACATTCTTAATTCCTCCAAAGCAACCACACACATTCTGATCCCTTACATCATTACTTAGAAACCAATAATGATGATGGAAATGAAAGAAGTGTAAACACCACATCACCTCCCCCTTTAACAAACCAAATAAATTAAGTGAAATTCCCACAGAAATCTCTAACTTAAAATTAAGAGACTACTGGACCTGTTTCAACAAACACAGTCTTGTAATCGACATGAAATCTTTTCGCACGAAAAGGCCTACCAACCTCCTCCTGCACAGCTTCCATTTCGGGATGGCCAACACCATTTGCTTGGCACTACGCCACTCCATTAAGATTTCACATCTTGTGCTCATGTGTTTTGACAGCATTCTTAAACAACTTAAGAATCCTAACAGGTTGACTGAATTTGGACTTCCTACTGTCTCTCTGTGGAGACTTGATCCTGACCCAATCTCCCACACACACTACAGTTCTTTTCACAGCTTTCCTCCCATTCTACCATATTTTCCTTTTTCCATCTTCACCTTCTCTCTTTCTCTCCATCCTTGAGTGCTGCCCACACCACCATCCACACCACTTCTCTTAACTGTGACCCATGAGGGAGTTAATTTAGTATTGGGAATTCTGCCTTTAAATAACCAAAATGGAGCAACACCAGTAGAAGAATGTGGAGTAAACATATACTCACGCTTTAGACTTCGTGGCTACCTCCCAGTTCTCTCCAGACACAACAGCCTGCTGAATGTTTCCTTAAGCACCTTCACAATCCTTTTAACAACACCATTGCTTTCAGGTTGGTACAGTGCAGCTTTCTTATTTATGATTCACCTTTCCTTAAGAAAGCTTTCCACCACCCTGGAAGTAAACTGTACCCCATTATCAGACAAAATCGACAATAGAAACCCCTCTCGTTCAAAAAGTTCCTCCAGAAATTCAATGACCACACTAGATTCAATAGAGTTGACATCTTTAATCTCAGGCCATCGGTAAAACAAATTCAGACAAACTAACACATACCTGTGCTGGGATTTCAACTTGACCGGTCCTAAGATGTCAATCGCAATGTCAGACCATGGACCACTAACTTGCTCTATCACCATAGGTTGTGTACAGCACTTCAAAATCCTAGAACAGCATGAGCATTCCACACAATATTGAACTAATCTTTAAATCTGCAAGTACATACCAGGCCACAAATAGGCCTCCCTAACTCTCTCTTTAGTTTTAGCAATGCACATGTGACTGACATGAGCACTGTTGACCAGTTTGTCTCTGAGTCTACAAGGTGGAACCCATTTACTTCCTCTCATAAGAAGACCATCAACAATAGACAGCTCCTCTCTGACTTGCCAAAATCCCTTAATTTCTTCCTCACAATCATTCCGCTTAATTCATCTTCCTTGAACATTCTTCATAACCTGTTGCAACCACCAATCATTGCCTAAACAGTCCCTCCATTCTTTTTCTAGAATCAAACATTCACTGACTACACAAACATTGACTTCCTCCTCAAATTCTTCACCTCCAAACCAGTCACTTTCCTCAAACTCCTCAGTCTCTCTGCCAATCAATCTGGAAAGACAATCTGCCAAATTATTATTAGAGCCAGGTAAATAAGAGACACCAAACTCAAATTCTTGCAATGCCACAACCCATTTTTTTGCGATTTGACACGGAATTGAAAACCTTCTTGGTAAAAACCTCTTCAAAGGCTTGTGATCAGTCAACACTTCAAACTTCTTTTCCTGTTTCCTAGATGAAGATAAAAGTCAAAGGCTTTGTATAAATAGAGATGAGCTGTGTGCATCAGCGTGTGAAGCTGATGCGCTCTATAATCTAGTGGGGTAATATGCCACTCCAACAACAGTTATACAAGGACACTTTTATCGCAAATCAGCTATGTGCATGAGCGTTTGTAAGCAATGCACTCCTGAGAGAGTCTCACCCTGAATTAGCTGTGCGCATCAGCGTGGCCACAAGCACAGTGGGCAGAGATCATCCCGTCACTGAGGCAACCTCAGCAAATAAACTCGTTTGGATGGGGCAGTGAGATCTGGTTCTTTGTTTGAAGATGAGCTGTGCACATCAGCGCAACAGAAGATTGCAATAGTAATCCGCCCAGAGTAAGTTGGCCGATAGACGCTACATGCGTGCGTGCATCACGCATCAACAACTTCAGCGTCTTCACAGGCAGAATAGTATTCCTGTAAATCGTGTGGTAGACCCTGGGGAATGGGGTTCCCAGGGCCAAAAATGGCCCATGGAGGGGATCTAGTACTCCTCTTCCCTAACAAAATGTGGTCAGCCCTGGGAGATGTGGTGCCCGGGGCCAAACTTTGCCCAGGGAGGGGACCAACATGACGCCCTCCTGGGTTGGCTGCATTTAGGGGGTTTGGCCACAGGGCCTGGCATCAGACCAGGCCCTTCAGCCAACTTCCTGGCAGGTACGGCCGAAGGCCATGCGCGGCGTGGGGTTGGCTGCATACGGGGAATTGGCCGCAGTGCCTGGCTCCAGG
Source organism: Triturus cristatus (assembly GCF_964204655.1). NCBI lineage: Eukaryota > Metazoa > Chordata > Amphibia > Caudata > Salamandridae > Triturus > Triturus cristatus. Next base: position 1,203,531,220 of record NC_140591.1, on the reverse strand, counting down.
CAGTTGGATTAACATATGGTAATTAAATATTACTTTACATTTAAAAAAAAAACGATATATTTAATTTAAAAAACAAAGGTTACAGGGATTTTATAGTTAGGAAATAGCATTAAAAAACCTTAGAAATTCATTAAAACACAAAGGCTACAGATATCTTACAGTTAGGTTCAGATTTTACACACACAGAACCATAGAAACTCAGCAGTTATACTTCTGCTTATCACAAGGAACTATAACTCATTCCCCTAAGGTAACTCGAAGTTTTCTCATCAATACATGTATTGCAAATGTTGCAGTGATATTATCAATGGTGTCATAGAAGATGTCATGACTAATATACCATGTGGGAAAATTTGCAGTGCATGATGAGTGCGTGAGTAATAGTTACCTTGGGCGGCCTGAGGACCCATCCCCCAGGGCCCCACCATTTACAAATGGGGAGGGGACTGCATGGCCCCTTTGCCTGGGTCAATTTTGACCCCAGAGACCCCATCACCCAGACCCTGGCCATTAGTACTGGATGCCCACAGGGCACCCAGTTTGCATTGGAACTGTGGGGTGGGAGCGTCAAGGACTCCGTGGTCCCTGCCACCTTCACGCCTCCTGCGGGAGCCAGCATTGCTTTCAGATCCAGAGAGCTGCTAAACATGCAGCTCCCTGTGTCCGAAAGCAATCCATCTGTTTCCCTGCTCACTTGAAAGATGGAAGGGAAACATATGCAAGCTCCACTTCCAGCAATTAAGAGCATTTATCTGGTCTCGCTTGCTGGAAGCGGAGCGTTTGCTGTAGCTTGGTGGGTGTGGTTTAAGCTCCCACCAAGCCACAGCAAACAGCTATGTCCTGGGGTGGGCACCCCAGGGCGTATCAGGAGGCGGCACTGGGGTTGCGGTATCCAGGGCCATCTATGTCTCCAGGAACTGAGCTGGCCCCTGGGGGGGTGGTGGCCTGGGTGCTGAGAACAGCCCGGGAGGGGGGCCATGCAGCCCCCTCCCACTTTCAAAGTTACCTTGTCCCTTTGTAGGTGGTGGTCACTTGGGCTGGGGTTCCATGTGACCCCCCATTACATTTATGCTCTGTGACCCCAGGGAGGTGGTGGTCCATGGGGCCCAGGGGGTCCAAGCACACCCCTCCTTCATTTGCAATTAAATTCCAGGGAGGTGGTGGTCTCCAGGGTATTTATAAGCCCCAGGAGGGGAGGCCTGTGCACCCCCTTCTTTAATTCTCCCATACCCCCGAGACCTGGTCCACCTGAAGGCCTATAAGAAAAGAAGCGTTGGAGCCAGTTTTTCCTTTTTTTTATTTTTCGGGAGGAGTCTCAACTCCAGAACGGCACCTGCTGAATTAAAAAAAATATATATATATATTTTGTTTTGCCCTGGTGGGGTCCCTCTGGGATTCCAGTCTGTGCAACAGTGGGGAAAGCATTGGACTTCGGAGGGATTAGATTTACTGTTCCCACTCCAGTCTGTGCAACAGTGGTACAAGCTTTGAATTTCTGGGGGGTTATGTTTACTGTTCCCACTCTAGTCTGTGGAACAGTAGGGAAATGGTTGAACTTCTGAGGGGCAAGTTTTACTATTCCTACTTCAGTCTGTGCGATAGTAGTGAAAGATTTGGATTTTGAAGGGGTAAGATTTACTATTTCCCCTCCAGTCTGTTCAGCAGTAGGGAAAACGTGGAACTTTGGAGGAATTCAATGTACTATTCCCACTTCAGTCTGTGCAACTGTAGTGAAAGTGTTGGACTTCGGAAGGGTATGATTTACTAATCCCACTCCAGTCTGTGCAACATTAGGGAATGCATTGGACTTTGGAGGGGCAAGATTTAGTATTCTCACTCTAGTCTGTGCAACAGTAGGGAAAGCTTTGGACTTCGGAGGGATTACATTTATTATTCCCACTTTAGTCTGTGCAACTGTAGATAAAGCTTTGGACTGCCGAGGAGTTATGTTTACTGTTCCCACTATAGCCTGTGCAACAGTAGGGAAAGGGTTGAACTTCAGAGGGGTAAGATGTACTACTCCCCTTCCAGTCTGTGCAACAGTATGGAATTAGTCGGACTTTGGAGGGATTGTATGTACTTTCCCCACTCCAGTCTGTGCAACAGTAGTGAAAAAGTTGGACTTTGAAGGGGTCAAGTTTACGATTCCCACTCCTACCTAGGCAACAGTAGGGACAGTACTTCAATCCAAGCACATCACATATTTGAATAACCCAGTTTTATTTAGAACAAATATTAAAGAGTCTAAACATTATTAATTAACCAAAACAAAAAAAAACAAAATATATATATATATATATATATATATATATCCAAACACACCTGGTCCTCAGCTAGTGAGTAACGTCCGTTACACCCACCTCCACACCAAGGAACCACGAACCACTGATTGGAAGCAACAAGATGTTTATTGAAGCTGTAAGTTCTCTTGAAGACGCGTTTCGGGCGCCACTCGCCCTTGTTCACATCAACGAGGCAAGGTAACTCAATGATTTTTAAATAGTGATGCAAAAAACCACGTGACCACACACCATGTATAGACATAGAAGAAATATATACATAAATTCAACCGTTACTATACGTGATTCTTTTTAGGTGTATAAACAAATTTCACAACATCCATCATAACGTTGGCTAAACATTTTGTTGTTGTTTGTTAACTTAGTTTTTTTGTTGTTTAGTTGTGCGCTCTCTCCTTTTGACTCCGTCTATATAAAATGTCATATTTGTGCCTGTATAATGTTCTTGTAATTTTATGTTCTTTCATTCCATGGAGACACATCAATAATAAAGTCCCGAGTTAAATCTCATGACATAGTGCGGTGATATATTTCATGAATCCAAATTTCTATCTGTAACAAGGCGAATGGTAAAATGTATAAATATATATAAATATATTAAAAAACATTAAAAGAACTATTTCATGTACATGATACAACTCTTATTACAAATTTTACTATCACGCCTATCTCCTACATCTGTAAAGAACCCCCTTGACTATGTCCACCGATGTGCTCCGAAATGGTGTGAACTCTTAGAGGAAAAGTAATACTTTACCCTAGGACTTACAAGATTGAAAATAAGTCATTCTTTTGACATAGCTATAGAGCTGATTTCTAGATTTCAAGGAGCCACCTAAAGGCAAAATAATATGTGCAAATTACGCTGTGGTGTGATTGTGCAAAAAGTGGAAAATATATAGAAAAATTCATAGATGTGTCTGTATATCTAAAAGCAGCAAAAATCGAATTTTTCACAAATACTTGGACCATGTTATAGACACCTTGGGTCATAATATACATGATCCACCATGTGTGACAATTGTAAATATACAAACTACATATAGACACAAGTATTAATCCTCTCCCCCTCCTCTCATATAGAGCGGAATTTAAATATGTATATACAAAATGTGAAAGAGAATATAAAACAATTTATATACAATGCTGAAACGAATGTAAGGAGCTACAAAAATTCATTAAAAGATATTGGTTCATAGGAAATTATGTAAGTCCTCAGTGTTATTCAGACCGGAAGGAAACTTAGTATCTAATTCCAAAATGAGTTTGGATTCCAACTCTCTCAAGGCCTTTTCACGATCACCACCCCGGCGTTGTTTTGGAATTGCAGCTGCCACAAAATAGTTTAAACAACTGAGATCATTTTTATGTGTTGACTTAAAATGGCGGGCCACTGGATATGAGGTGTCGTTATTAACAATGGCACGTAGGTGCTGTAATATCCTGACATGCACCTGCAACTTGGTACTGCCCACATACCTAAGCCCACAGGTGCATGTCAGGACATACACCGCAAACTCAGTTTTACAGGTAAAATTACCTCTGATAGCTATTTTGTCAGGACTGAAGGGGGAAAGATAATGTGTCGTATTAATGCCAAACTTGCAAGCCCTGCAAGTAGAGCACTTGGTAAACCCATTTTTAGGCTGGAGCCACATTTTGGCTGTGGTTAGTTCTGGGCAGGCTTTCCCTATTTGGGTTCGCATGGAAATACCCTTCCTATATGTGACAGTTGGTTGGGGTGGTAACCTAGTTGATAATACTCCATCCGTAAGAATAATAGGCCAATGACGTTTCATAATGGCACGGATGTTCCTCTCTTGTTTGTTAAAGGCTGTGACTAATCTGGGGGCAGAGTTGTCATCAGGTATCGGGTCTGCTTTTTTATTAAAAAGAGATTCCCTAGGTCTATCCTTGGTTTTATTTAAGGCAACTTTTAAGATCTTATCATCATACCCTCTTTCTTTGAATCTTCTGTAAGCTTCTTTAGTACATCTATCGAAGTCCTCAGTGTTGTTGCAAATCCTTTTTAAACGTAAAAATTCCCCATATGGGATATTATCAATCATATGTTTAGGATGTGAGCTACTGGCATGCAACGTCAGATTGCCTGCTGTTTCTTTCCTATATAATGTTGTTGCTAATACTCCATCCTTTACATACACTTTCACATCCAAAAAGTCAACACTTTTGCTGTTTATATTGGCTGTAAATTTAAGGTTTGCAGAGTTTATATTCATTTCTTCAATAAAATGTGAAGCCTCCATTTCGCTACCCTTCCAGATTAAAAAAATATCATCGATGTATCTCATCCAATGTAAAATATTTTCCTCAAACACCTTAGCATGGTTAAATTTGAGGACCTGCTCCTCCCACCAGCCAACATGCAAGCATGCATAGCTAGGAGAGAAGCAGGCCCCCATCGCCACGCCTCTTTTCTGGAGATACAAATCGTTACCAAACAGAAAGAAATTATTATGTAAACACCAGGAAATCAAATTTAAAAGCATCTTATTGTGGTGATACATTTCAATTGGTCTTTGATCCAGAAAGAATTTAGTCGCCCTTAGACCTGTGGAGTGCTCAATACTAGTGTATAGGGACTCTATGTCTAATGTAATAAGAAGCAAATCATCTGACCACATGATATTTTCTATTTTAGACAGAAAGTCCCCAGTGTCCTTGATGTAGCTCGGTAGTGCTTTAACATAGTCTTGTAGGAAATAGTCCACATATTGCGTTATTGTTTCCCCTATGCTGTTGATGGCCGATATGATCGGTCTCCCAGGGACTGGCATTGTTTTTTTGTGCACTTTAGGAATAAAATAAAGCTTGGCCATTGTTGGATGTTCAATATTAAGAAACTTAAATTCATCCATAGAAATGACCCCTTCTCTTTTCCAAGACATAAGCTCCTTCTTTAAAGTCTGTTTGGCCACGTTATATTTATTCAAGGAAGTTTTCTCATAGCATTCCACATCTTGCAAATGTCTCTTGGCTTCTAAAATATAATCTTTCTGGGGCCAGATCACTACATTGCCGCCTTTATCTGATTTGGAGATAATGATTTCATGCATGTTGCTAAGTTTCTTGATTAGTTTGGAATATTCAACTTCATGCTGACTTTTGTGACGCTTTTTGTGCCTGGTGCGATAATGAAGTTTTTTTATATCCTCTATAACAACTTCATGATAGATGTCAATCGCATCCTTAGGCATAATGGGAATGAATTTCGATTTTGCTTTAAACGGGCTAATGCCCGCTCCCAATTGCGCTATACATTCCATGCGCAAACCTTCCTGTGTGGAGCATAGATCTGTCTCCAAATCCGTCCCCGTAGTTGCTTCTCTATTGAGATGTTGCATATCTCGTAAGAGAGCAGCATCGGAGGCAGTTAAATCCTTGTTAAGCGTCATTACATTAGTCTGCCTTTGATCCTGATCCGTCTGTATTTCTTTTAACCCATCCTTGATGGCGAAAAACTTTTTTAGTTTTAATTTTCTGATAAAACAGAAGACATCAACTCTAGTCTGGGAATAATTAAAATCGCTTACCGGACAAAAAGAAAGTCCCAAGCTTAATAGCTGCTCCTCAGCTTTTGATAAAATCAATGGAGAGAGGTTGATGATGGTGTTGGATTTTACTTCTTTCGCCAATATACTTTTCTTGTTGGCGCTTTTCCTCTTTTTGCGCCGCTCCCTTCTTCGTATGTTTTTACGTTTTCTGGTCTCTTGTTGTTTGGATTCCGAGGCCTTAGCGTTTGGCGTCTGTCGAAAGCTAAAAAATCAATCTCCTCTCCCAAATTCAGGATCTTTGTTTGTTTCGATATTTCCAGATATATATATATATATATTACCTACTGGCGGTCGCCAGTAGGTAGTTATAGTTAGGACCCCTTTTCCATAGGAAATCCGCAACATTCTATTTTGAATAACTTTGGCGCCGGTCGACAAATCCTCGCGAATTTCTCAAAATAGGTGGGGCGCTACGCTCCGCTCCTACCCTGAAAGTCTCGGGGGGATCCGTCAAGCGGGGGCTGAGATAAAAGGGGGGTCCCAAAACGCGTTTTTCCCATGCATTTTTCCATAGGACCTTTAGAACGAGCTACAGCCCGAACGGCTGAACAGAATTACTCGAAATTTGGCAGAGAGGTAGTCCCTAGGTCAAGGAAGTGCCTTTTGTAGGTTTGGTGTAAATCTGTTCAGTAGATTCTGAGAAAATAGCCTTAAAATCAATATATATATCTGAGCCCGCTTACGGTACGCTTACCGTACGCTTACCGTACGCGTACGGTGGCGTGCGCGAGCGCGATTCTGATTGGCTCTTAGATCTTAGTAAACATTCGAATCGGCCGAAACCAGGAAGCGGCGGCCGCCATTTTGTGTATTTCACTCTGAAAAAAAGAGTGAAAACAAGAAAAGGGGGCAAAGAGGAGAGTTACAGACCCCCTAACATTTGTAAGGGGGTCAAAGAAGGACAGAAAAGTACAAAAAAAACATTTATTGATTTTTAAAAAAATCACGGGGTACGCGTACTGTAAGCGTACGGTAAAAAAAAATAAAAATAAAAAAATGAAATGCAGAATTAAGAGTTTAGATATTAGGGAGCTCTAAAAAGAGCTGTTGTGTTTTTGAAGTCATTTTTTTAGTGGTACCTACAAGTAAGTACCGATGCAGAGTCTAAGGTTCAAAAGGAAGACTCTGTTCCCTTCATCATTGAAGTGCACACCATCTCCTCTATAAATGTCTTGCATGTCATAACGCAAGTTGTTGTGGTAAATGGCACCCATACCATAGTCACGGAGGAAAGCAGAAACAGATTTGTTGACGTGCTTTCTTGCTTTGTCAATCTGCGGACAGAAATGATTGGACCAGTTCCATTTTTGCCTTTGGCATATGTTGGAAAACACAAAGGCAGTTTTAGGGAAAAGTGAAAACAGTTGTGTAAAGGTGTCCTTCATAAGCATTTCCAGACCTACCCCAGTCAAAGTGCCTAGGTCATTGCCACCACAGTGCACTATTATGAGGTCAGGGTGTTGGATTTGCATGAAGGATTTCACCAATGGCATCAATTGGTGCCACTTTAACCCTCTCTGACCAATCCATTTAATGTCTACATTTGGCAAAGCAAGGTCTCTCACCATATCTGTTTTCTCTGCATACTTTTCACTCCAGAAGACATAGCTGTGCCCTACAATCCACACTGTGAACATCTTCAAAGGAGAACTGGATGCACTCAGGAGGTGTCTTTCAGTAGAATGGCAATATGAAAAGAAAGACAGTTTGGAAATGGAGGCATACATATTTTTTTCAAAACAAAAAGAACTGATTGGCTGTTTCATACCATTCTAGAATAAAAACTAGGCTGTATGTGTAAATTAATAGAAGCATGTTTTGTATTGGTACAAAAAAATGTGTAACCAAAGAACAGTACTATGGATTTGCTGTTAGGTTTGAAAAGTCAAGCACTCTTGCTCTGTGGAATTGAAACATTGTGTGGCGAACTTCTGACCTAACTCCACACAGCAGTGTTCTATGAGCTGTTGCTATGGTAGCAGGCAGAAGTCAAGTTGGGGGAAGGGTACTAGGCAGAAGTCAAGTTGGGGGCAGGGTACTTTTGGAAAAGGGTTGGTTTTCAACCAATAGAAATGTGTGATTACATTTGAAAAAAAGGGGGAAGCACTGAGATTTGAAACTTACATGTATATGTGTGGAAAAATAGAGGGAAAGTTTGCCATTATCTGGTTCTGCTGAGAGGAGAGAGGTGAACACAACAGAGATCCTGGCTCTGATAATCTGCTGTTTGAGTGCCACATTTCTTTCACAACTAACTAATTTTAAAGGTGAGTTTAGAGTTTGAGAGGGGATGTATATGGTAAATTAAGAAATGAATAATAGAAAAGCAATTCTTTTTGTTGAAGTTGTGTTTATTATTTTCTGTTTTGGGAGAAATTTAAATGTGAGGAACATGTAAAATAATATGGACTATGTTTTCACGATAAATTAAGGTGTACTGGAAAAAAAAAGAATAGTTTAAGGGTTTGAGGTTGGACTCAGTAATGCAAATACATTCAGCATCACTAAGGCTGGTTGCCCTTGCTGGAATGTAGGCAGCCACCCAGGTTACACATGGTGGTGGTCTGAAAAAGCAGTTTGGACATGTGCATTTAAGAAAATCAAAAAAGTGGTTTCATAATGTGTCAGTCTGTAAAAGTGATTTTCACTTGCCAAAAAAAAAAGAGCAGTAAGTGTGCTTTCAAATTGGCAAAGAAATTTCGTTTTGGGACTAATGTGAAAACATGACTCTGTGTGCAAAGAGGAATTATAGGCAGAGATTTATTGCGTTTTTTTCTGGTGATTTCACAGTTGCATTAGTAGGAAAAAGGGGGAGCGATTTTTTGGGGGAAGAAGCAGACTCTTAGCACACACCCATCTGCTTGCCATGTATAATCATGCACAGTATTTACAAGCGAGTGGGGTTTTCAGGTTTCAGTCTGTAATGCAAATACATTCAGCATCACTAAGGCTGGTTGCCCTTGCTGGAGTGTAGGCAGGCACCCAGGTTACACATGGTGGTGGTCTGAAAAAGAAGTTTGGACATGTGCATTTAAGAAAATCAAAAAAGTGGTTTAATAATGTGTCAGTCTGTAAAAGTGATTTTCACTTGCCAAAAAAAAAAGAGCAGTAAGTGTGCTTTGAAATTGGCAAAGAAATTTCGTTTTGGGACTAATGTGAAAACATGACTCTGTGTGCAAAGAGGAATTATAGGCAGAGATTTATTGCGTTTTTTTCTGGTGATTTCACAGTTGCATTAGTAGGAAAAAGGGGGAGCGATTTTTTGGGGGAAGAAGCAGACTCTTAGCACACACCCATCTGCTTGCCATGTATAATCATGCACAGTATTTACAAGCGAGTGGGGTTTTCAGGTTTCAGTCTGTAATGCAAATACATTCAGCATCACTAAGGCTGGTTGCCCTTGCTGGAGTGTAGGCAGCCACCCAGGTTACACATGGTGGTGGTCTGAAAAAGCAGTTTGGACATGTGCATTTAAGAAAATCAAAAAAGTGGTTTTATAATGTGTCAGTCTGTAAAAGTGATTTTCACTTGCCAAAAAAAAAAGAGCAGTAAGTGTGCTTTCAAATTGGCAAAGAAATTTCGTTTTAGGACTAATGTGAAAACATGACTCTGTGTGCAAAGAGGAATTATAGGCAGAGATTTATTGCGTTTTTTTCTGGTGATTTCACAGTTGCATTAGTAGGAAAAAGGGGGAGCGATTTTTTGGGGGAAGAAGCAGACTCTTAGCACACACCCATCTGCTTGCCATGTATAATCATGCACAGTATTTACAAGCGAGTGGGGTTTTCAGGTTTCAGTCTGTAATGCAAATACATTCAGCATCACTAAGGCTGGTTGCCCTTGCTGGAGTGTAGCAGTCTGGACATGGGCTTTTTAAAAAATCTGAAAAGTGGTTTCATAATGTGGCAGTTTGTAAAAGTGATTTTCACTTGCCCAAAAAAAAGAGCAGTAAGTGTGCATTCAAATTGGCAAAGAAATTTCGTTTTGTGACTATTGTGAAAAGAAATGTAGTAATATATTTAAATAAAATAAAGGAATTTTTTTTTTTAGTTTTTTTCAGGTATTGCTGAAGAGCAGTGAACAAAATTTAAGATGCCTACAAAATCCAGAGTTCAAAAAACGCAAAAAAAAAAACTATATTTGAAGACAACTAGAGGATCAAAGTTAGTAGAAGATGCTGATGTTGGGAGGAAGAAAAAATCTTCTGGTAAGCAAAAAAAAGATTTTCTAAGGAATATATTCAAAAAAAGGAAAAATGTACAAAATGTCTGTACAGGAAAGAATGATTTCAAACAAAAAGGACAAGAAAAAATTGAGAATTTAGTTAATGCAAATATACCTTCTGCAACTAAAAAGTTAAACTTAAACAGAAAAACAGCGTTTAAAGAGATACGTAGAAAAATGTTTCAGAGAAGAGTTATGTCCAATTTGATAAAGGCTGTGAAGAAATATAAGAAAAAGACAAAGTTTTATAAGAGAAAAAAAGAAATTGAAGCCATTGCAGCAAAGGCATTAGAATTAAAAAGGAAACTATTCATATTAATTTTGAATAGGATGCGTACATTAGACAAAATGGTTAATGTACTGAAATCACATAGCAAAAGGAAAAGAGTAGTGAACAGAACAAACTTTTGTAAAGTGTTTTTAGGAAAGTGGATGCATAGTTCAAGTAGTGAACCTTTTTTTAATGAAGAGAGCTATTTTCAAAGTAATAGTTTGCTGCATGCAGTTGACACCAGAGGTCGTTCATACGAAGTAAAAAATGGTTGCATAATGGAGAAGGAGATAATGGTTCCAAGAGATGAGGTACAAGTGATGGCAGATGAGGCAATGGGGAGACGTCCTAAAGCCCCAGTGTACACTTGGAATTGTAGTAGTATTTGCACTGTGCGTCAGGAATCTATTGACAAATTTCGAGAGTTTCTAAGAGAATATAGTAAAAAAAGTATAAAACAGAAGATTAAGGTGCTTCAAAGTCTGGATCCATGCAGAGTGAGAGAGAATACTGGTTTGCAGGGTCATTCTCTGGCTTGTCTATCTAGAAAAGTGTGCAATAGTGTTTTCCATCATTTTAGGATGCTGGCTGTTCATCATACTGAAATGAGAAAGTTTGTGAGACGGTTGTATTTTGCCAAAAGTCCAGCAATAAAGTTAAATGAATTGAATAGGGCTCTGTTCCGAGGAACGGTATCAGATGTAGAGAAGGTTGTTGATGAAATTCAGTTTTGTTACTTTGGTCCTGAACAAAACAGTGCAGAGAAGGACACAGTAAATGAGGAAGAAGTGGAAGAGAATGTAGAACCCTCTGTAAGTAACACATTTAATGATCACATAACAAAATTTGCAATAGTCTCTAATGAAAGACCAAATTTTACTTGTATTTGTTGCCGCAGAACTCATTATAGAAAACAAACTAGGAATGTTGATCTCTACAGAAAGAGTGAAAATGAAGATAATTATAAGTGGAAGGATTTTGCCACATATATATTTCTAGAAAATTGTTTTGAATTGGGTGAAGATCAGCGTATTTGTAAATACTGTTACAACAAGTTAGAGGAAAATAGAATGCCGACCAGAGCTGTACATAATAATTTAGAATTGGATGCTATTCCTGCTGAACTTTCTGAATTAAATACATATGAGTCTATACTCATTCAATGTGTTCATCCGTTCCAGACCATAGTACGTATGGAGCCCAAAACTGGTAAATTACCTCCTTCAGATTTACTGAGAGGTTTAAAAGGTAGAGTGGTGTATTTGCCCTTGGATTTGAAAAAAAATATGGAAACTATTGATGCGGATACTTTGGAAACTGAACCATTAGTTATTCTGGTTAATGGTGTACCTACAAAGAATAAGAAGATTTGGCAGGAGCTGGTAGATGTGCGGAAAGTACAAAGAGCAAATTTGTATTTGAAAAAAAATAACAAATGGTATGAATCAATTTATATAGAAGAAGAAGAAGAAGAAGATTTACAAGAAGACACAGAAACACCAACTGGACAAATTGAAAAAGTGGACAAGTCAAAGGAAGAAGAAATTTATGAACATTTTAGCATACATCCTCTTCATTCAAAAGAAGTTATGGGAGACAATATTGATCTCTTTCAGATGAAGAAAGCAAAAGGAACTCCCGTGAGTGTATGGGAGGAGAGCTTGGAAGCTCGATGTTTTCCCCAGCTGTTTCCTAAAGGAAAAGGAGGACGATACGATGAACGTCCAGAACAGATTCCAGCTTCTGAGTATCGGACTACAAGACTATATGCTGAAGATCCCAGATTTCGACAAAGTATTCCTTATTTGTTCCATCTTTTATTTGAAAGCGACTTGTCTGCACTGTCTTATGCAGTAAATCACATTTTAAAAAGTGGAGTACATTTACAAAATGTGTCTGCTAAGGATTTTATGGAGAAAGTGCAGCACCGAGATGATCATTTGGAAACACAACTGATCAATCTGATGGCTTGTCAGCGTGGGACAAATGAATATTGGTACCGACGCCATGGTGAACTAAAATGCATGTTACGGAATTTAGGAACACCAACATGGTTCCTTACCCTAAGCTGTGCCGAGTACGCTTGGGATGATTTACTGGATTTTCTACGAGAGGCCAATTCAAACATTAAAAACATCGAATACAAGACAGCAGGAGAACTGTGCTCATTGGATCCGGTTAATGTTTGCAGATATTTCAATCATAGATTTGAGGCTATGATGTCCTTCATCTGCAATAAAAAAAATCCACCTCTTGGAGAAGTAGTGGATTTCTTTTGGAGAAAAGAGTACCAGGCAAGAGGTGCTCCTCATATTCATATGCTGTTGTGGATCAAGGATGCCCCAAAGTTTGGAACAGATACTGATGAAGCAGTGTTATCTTACATTGAAGAATATGCAACATGTGCTATACCAAAAAGCACAGAAGAGAACAAGTTAAAGGAGCAAGTTTTACGTTTCCAAAGTCATCGGTGTGGAAAATACTGTCGACGGAAATACAAGAGCAAAGAAAAATACTACACTAAATGTCGATTTGGATTTCCTAGACCTGTTCTTTCAAATGGAAGAGTAAACAGTTTTATGTCAGCTGTGAGACATACTATCACAAGAAAATCACCTAAGAATACCTACAACCTTAAAAGAAAAGAAGAATCAAAAAATATAAATGACTACAACCCAGTCATTTTATCCATGTGGAACGCTAACATGGATATACAGTATGTTGCTGACAATTCCATTGCTGTTGCTCGATATGTAACGTCTTACATTACGAAATCAGAAAAAACAGAATTGAAGGAAATGTGGGAAGAGATTTCTCACGAGAAGACTGTCAGTAAGAAGCTGTACAGTTTCAGTTTGAAGATGTTATCGCATCGAGAAATTGGATCCTACGAATGTTCAGATAGGTTATCTTCTGCAAGTCTCTACTCGAAGTCAAGAAGAATAATTTGGGCAAGTTTAGGCCTTGCAGCAATGAGAAATCGGGTACTGAAATCTGTAGGAGAAATTGAATATTTGGCCGAGAATGACCCAGAAAGTACAGATATTTTGAAATCAAACATGTTGGACACTTATTATCCCAAGAGAAGTCATCATCTGGAGAACATGTGTCTCTATGAAGTGTTGCAGAACTACATTTATTCACGGAAAGCTGCAGAAGACATCAACAATGGAAAATATAAAGTTGTTGGTGAAGAAGGATGTTTGGTGAAGCAAACAAAAGGAAGTTTGATAAATCACCGGAAGCTGAGTTGCGACACTACTGACAAAAAGGAATTTTACTACTTGGCTCTTTTACAGTTGTTTAAACCATGGCGTACAGAGGATGAACTACTGGGAGAATTTCAAAGCTATGAAGATTCTTTTAATGCTTGCAAAGACAGCATACAATGCAGTACATTCTCAACTTATCTGCAAATGTTAAATGAAGAAATAGAACAGGAAACTACAATTGCAGCAGAAATAGCTAGAGATAGTTCTCAGGACAGCCAAAGTTCAGGAACACTCAGTCAAGATCCCCTAGGACAACCAATCGTTGAAAATGAAGCATCAATAGCCATGAATGAAGTGGAAACGGCTATGAATCAAGCTCAAGAAGAATTTATAGACTTAGAAAATTTGGAAAGACAGCTGAATCAAGAGCAGCAACAAATTTATGAAGAGATCAAAAACAAAATTGATCACGGATTTCTACATGAAAAAAAAGAGTGCTCATGCACATCATTTCATCCAATCAGGATGTATGTAAGCGGACAAGCTGGAACTGGAAAAAGTTTCCTAATAAAAGTCATCAGAAGCTACCTAAAGCAAAAAACGGATTCTACTTTGTCTTGTGTGGTTACTGCTCCAACTGGGTTAGCAGCATATAACATAAAAGGAATCACTTTACATCGTTTGCTAATGTTACCAGTGGAGCATGAGAACAAAATACAATTCAACAAGCTAACTGGAGAAGCATCCTTGGAAGTTTCAAGAGTATTGAAGAAGATGCAAGTTCTCATTATTGATGAGGTGAGCATGGTATCAAACTTAATGCTTGCCTTTGTGCATTTAAGAATGCAGCAAATTTTGAAGACAGACTATGACATGTTATTTGGTGGAAAACACGTCATAGATTTTGGAGATCTTTTGCAACTTACTCCAGTTAAAGGACAACCAGTGTTTAATACTGTCACACATGAAGACACGAAGAAGTCATTGGGAAGCATCGGAAATACAAATATTTGGTCCTTCTTTGAGTACAAGGAACTTACTACTAATATGAGGCAAGCAAACGATGAAGAATATGGAAGTATTCTGAAAGATATCAGGATTGGACTACTCACAGAAGTTGGCAAAAAAGCATTACAGAGTCGGCTGCTACATAATTTATTTCCAAAGGAAGAAATAGTTGCAGAGAAGATATACAAGAACATTGCAGAAAACAAAAGTGTCATCTGCTTAATGCCAACTCTACGTGAATGCTCAATATTCAATGAGGAGCTTTTGAAATTGGAAAAGGAAGAGATCAGGAAATTGGAAGCAGTGGACAAAATTGAGGATGGAAGAATTACTGTCACAGTAACAGGCAAAATGAAAAATAAATTGGACTCACTAGAGAAGAACATCTCCAAAACAGCTGGATTAGAAAAAAATCTATATGTTTGCATGAACTGTAGAGTATTTTTAAGAAGAAATTTGGATGTTGAAAAAGGTTTAGTTAATGGAGCTATGGGAAGAGTTGTGGGTTTTATTAATTATCAGAAAAAAGAAGGAATTGAATGTTTAAAAATAAAATTTGATCAGATAGAAGAAGTTAAAGATATTTGTCGTTGTACAGTTCGTTTCATGCTTGTGAAAGACTTATATGTACGTAGGAAGCAGTTTCCGTTTTCTCTAGCATATGCTGTAACTATTCACAAGTCTCAAGGATTGACTGTAGATTGTGCATTTGTGAACATTGGTTCAACTGTGTTCAAAGAAGGTATGGCATATGTTGCTTTGTCACGAGTGAAAACATTATCAGGTTTATTCATGATAGACTTTGATGACTCAAAAGTTAGTGCTGATACAAACTGTGTAAAGGAGTATAATAGATTAAGAAGAAGCTATGCTCCTCATTTAGGTCAGTATCCTGTGTTAGAGAAACGTTTAGTTTCTCGTAAAAGAAAAAATGAGAATATCTGTAATGAAGATGTAGAGAAGAGGAAAAAAAAGAGGAGTGATGTAATTGTAAGCAAAAAGAAAAAGGAAAATGAAGAACAGGTTGTAGGATGTCATTTTGAAAATAGCTCTGGTGTCAACTGCTACGCAAATGTAGTGCTGAATGTTGCATTTTATCTGGAAAGTTTGCAAGAGCAGATAATAGTAAATCAGGGAAAAAGATTCTGTTCAGAGCTGAGTCTCCTTTTTCAAAAGCTAAGTAAAGATAAAACTCAAATAGAAAGTGCTACTGAAATTAGAAAACTTTTAGATGTATGTTCAGGACGAACACAGTTTTCTCAAAATGTACAGCAAGACGCACAGGAATTCTTGATGTATTTTCTTCAGGTAGTGGAAGAAGAAGGAGTTCCCATTGAAATTTTTTTTGGTCTCTCTTATAAATGGGAACATAGTTGTGAAAATTGTTATAATATATGTGGCTCTAATGTTGATAATGAAAGGTTTATTTATTTGACATTGCCAGAGAGTAAAACAGTTAC
The DNA here is from genome assembly GCF_964204655.1 of Triturus cristatus. Lineage (NCBI taxonomy): Eukaryota > Metazoa > Chordata > Amphibia > Caudata > Salamandridae > Triturus > Triturus cristatus. The sequence goes on along the minus strand of NC_140591.1, from coordinate 1,203,515,170 downwards.
TTTTGCAAAATTAGTTAAAGATGCTAATCATAGCATGAAATGTGGTGAGTGTAAATCTGACATGTTTTCAACATTAATTTTAAAGGAATACGGACAGTATGTAATTTTAATGATGCAACGATGTATAGCTGATGGTTCAAAATTGGATACTTTAATAAAGAAGTTTACAGGACAGCAATTATCAATTTCAGGAAAAACTTTTGTAACTGTTGCAATAATTTTCCATGATGGACCTACTGTTACTTCTGGACATTACACAGTTTATCTTAAATGTGAAAAAGGTTGGACACTGTGTAATGATTCCCAATTGATTTTCAAACAACGTTTGCCTTTTGATTTAGCAAATTCCTATCTAATCTTCCTGAAACCTAAATTTTAGACAGATTTGGCAAGATCTGGACAAAATAATTTTACCATTTTACTGGATTACCATTGCAATTTTGTAGAAAAAAGATTTTTTAAATTATCATTTGGCCTAATGGAAAGATAACCAATTGTAATGTGGACTTTTTAAATTTTTAATGAAACTTTGAAAAACCAATAATTTAGAGATAATCGGTAACATCTGCACAATTTAAATTTTGGAATGTTATTGGACTGCCATTGGAAATTTTTTCAAAAATGATTTAAAAAATTACTATTTGGCCATGCGGAAAAGTAACCAATTCTATTGTGGACTTAATAAATTATTCAAAAATTTTTCGTGAAACAAAATGTTACAGAGAATCGGTGAGATCTGGACAAATTAAACTTTAGAATTTTATTGGATTACTGTTGGAAATTTATTCCAAAAAAAATTTTAAAATTACTATTTGGCCTAAAGGAAATGGAATCAGATGTATTGTGGAGTTATTTGAGATATAATATTGTGATTATACTTCTGAAACAAACATATCAGACGGTATTTTAAAGAAATAACTATTGGTATTAGATGATATTTTTTTAGAATATTATGCATTTCTATAATGTTAAGTTTAAGTAAAAAGAGATTCTGGGCTTTTTTATTACAATCTTTGTGATTGTTATTTTTTTTGCCCGCTGTAAAATGATGAATGCAATTGCTTTCACAATTTATAGTGAAATGCAATATATTCTGAAAACAGCAAAAATAAGGCAAAAATATTTTTTTGAAAAAAATGTAAATATGTGTACTGTATTATAAAATGTTTTAAAAATATTAATACTTTTTTCTTTTTTTTCAGATTGATATAGAAAATTTTCGAAAACTAGAACCATTTTTAAAGCTATTTTTTTAAAAAACAAATGAATAAATATTTTTTTGAGTGAGTATGGTAAGTCAATAATAATAATTGTAGTCTCTCAAGGACCTTGTAATGTGATAATTGATTTTTAGTGTTTTTAAAAAAAAAAAAAAAAAAAGTACGCGCACCGTACGCGTACGGTAAAAAAAAAAAAAAAAAAGTTTTTAAAAACATATGTAAAAAAAAGATGAAAGATAAGGTTGGCTCTTAAAAGAACCGTTGTGTTCATGCAGGGACAGAGGAAAGAAAGCATGGGAAAATTATTCAAAGCGACAAATGTGCTGATCTATTTTGTTGTTCACTAGGGAAACACTGGTCTCCCTATGGCAAATTAGATCTTGACAAAAGGTGCATCGAATATCAACCCTTCGAAATCGAGGGTTCATTTCCAGAGGGCCAGCAAAAGGAGATTCTCCCCCCACAGATGAAGGGCTCACCTGACCTGCAGAAGAAGGAGTCAGCTCTGCAGATGATGGTCCAGGCTGAGCTGCTGTGGATGTACTTGCTTGTCTTTCTGAAGAGTTACCTCCAAAAAGATGACCATGTGTCCTTCTGTGTACATCCTGGAGGTGTCTCTTCATGGTATGATTCCCAAAGGAATACTTCCTGTCAGGATTACCTCTAGAAAGTACACGCTTACACAGCTTGCAAGTTACTAAGGGTGCATTCACCTTTTGCTGGCCTTCAGGAAAAGTAAAATAATCCCATACATAAGAGGGCTTTTGTTTCCTCGCTCTCTGCCTCAAGACAGTGCTGCTAGTGCTAGCCTCACTCTCAGAAGAGCTCTGCTGTTCTGCCATCGTATCACAAAGACAACCCAGCTCCTTCTCCTAAGGGATCACAAGCAGAAATGAGGGGAATGGGTGTGGTGTAGGAGAGTTCTAGAACTGAAAGTAGTTTCAACCAATCAAAAGTTGTGTTTCATGATCACATGACCTACCGTACGCTTACGGTACGCTTGCGGTACGCTTACGGCAAAAGTGCGCATGCGCGTAAAAAAGACACGCGCTTGCGCGCATGCGCATAACAGTCACTCCCCGACACTTCCGCGTAACGTGCGCGTGTAGCGTACACGCGTACGCATCCCACGCGGAGTACGCGCGGCTACGCAAATTGCGTAACTATACGCAAGCAGCGTAGGGAAATTACGGGCGTTGCGTAAACCGTACGCTTACCGTAAGCTTACGGTACGCGTACTAAAAAAATAATAAAAAAAATAGAAAAAAAGTACTGCTAATAAATTTTACATGTTTATTTTAAAAAATATATTTAAAAAAACATATTAAAGAATTTTAAAAATTTAATCATAGTCTTTATAAAAGGTAAGAAAATTAAAATAAAAATATGTTAGAAAAAATAGAAGAAAAAAAAAAAAATTAGCATTTAAAAAACCTTGCAAATTCACTGAAAAAACCATGGGTTTCACACACGTTATAGTTAGGACTTAGCATTTAAAAAACCTTAGAAATTCAGTGAAAAAACCATAGGTTTCACACACGTTATAGTTAGGAATTAGCATTTAAAAAACCTTAGAAATTCAGTGAAAAAAACCATAGGTTTCACACATGTTATAGTTAGCTGGACATTTTACTTGTAAAAAACCATTGAAATTGCCCCGTTATAGTTAGTTCAGCTAACTATAACTCGCGCGCCCGCAATGCACTGCTGATGACGTCACATATTACATCACTCATGACATGGTCAGTGACATCACTCATGACATCACTGATGACATCTCAAATGACATCACTGATCACATCATCCAGTGAATGTGTGTTTTTCTGAAAATTAAATATGTTTTATATATGTATATCTCAAGGTCGATGAAAGAATAAATGGGTATATTACTGTCTAAATGGATGATTTCTTATTGAAAAATTGATTGTGTAACTGACTGATTAAGTGTATCATAGTGAATACATGGCTTAGTGAGTAATGTTTAAATATATAAATATCTGTATCAGTCTCTCACTTTGTGTATAAGTGGCTGCATGGGTTGGTGAGTATCTACATGGGTGTCTATATAGGATATTAGTTGGTTTTTTGAGTATCAGTCTGAGTGTCTGCATGGTTCGGTGGGGGGTATTACGTAGTGCATAGGTGCATGAATGATTGACTCACTGTTTGTATGTGTTGATCAGAGCATGTGTGCAGGACTGCATGGGTGGATGAGTGTGTGTATGGGTGTGTTAGTGAGTGAATGACTGTCTCAATAGTGTCTTTATGAGTAACTACATATGTTTTAAACTAGTATATGTGACTATTGGTGTAAATAAGTGAGTATATGTGAGAGTGAGACATTGGAAGAGTTCCTGTATGAATAAGTATGTGTTTCTATAAGTGATTGTTTAAAAGACTAAGTATATGTAAGTTTCCGTAGAAGTAAGTGTGGTGGTGTGTGAATAACTGTATATGCAAGTAAATGTATGTTTTATTCTTTATTAGCATGGGTGACTATGTGTGTGAGTAGCTCTATGGATAAGTGGCATTGTGTAACAGGATGTATAGGTGTATGAGTACATATGATAAGTGAGTACATGTATGAGTGACTGTATTGAACTGTTGGTGAATGAATGGATGTGTATGTGGATCTTAGAATTACTGAAGAGGTTGTTGTAACTGTTATTGGTATGTCCATTCTTTTGTAAATTTTAGTCTCTATTTTTGAATGTGTGTATCAAAGGTTATATTAGGGGAAGAGGAGGTCTGCCACTCTATCACAAGGATGATGTCATCAGTGATGTCATTTGAGATGTCATCAGTGATGTCATGAGTGATGTCACTGACCATGTCATGAGTGATGTAATATGTGACGTCATCAGCAGTGCATTGCGGGCGCGCGAGTTATAGTTAGCTGAACTAACCATAACGGGGCAATTTCAATGGTTTTTTACGAGTAAAATGTCCAGCTAACTATAACATGTGTGAAACCTTTGGTTTTTTTCACTGAATTTCTAAGGTTTTTTAAATGCTAATTCCTAACTATAACGTGTGTGAAACCTATGGTTTTTTCACTGAATATATATATATATAAATATATATAAAACATAAAAAAAACAATTAAACTATTTACATGATTATTTAAATAATTAATATTAAACTAACAATTAATTTTTATTTATTTGTTTATTACCTACTTAACATCTAACACTATACCCCTTTAAACCTGGCAGCCCATACTCAGAATTTAAAGTATAACACAATTTACGTGATTGATAACCTATTAACTAATTAATTAACAATAATTATGTGGTCATCAAGTATTACCTAATTAATGTCCCACGCTAACAAACCTAGCAACTCACACTAAAATCGAACTAAAATAAATCAGTCTTACATAATGTGCATAACTAATTATCAATTAAAAAAATTATAATAAAGAAATAATGAATTGTTAATTAACTATTACTTAATTAACTTCCCGCACTAAAACCCTACAAACCCAGCAGCCCGTACTTAAAAAATATAACGAAGAAATATAATTATTACACAATTTAAATAATAAACCAATTAAAATTTTAATAATAAATTAATAATTAATTGTTAAATAATGACTACTTAACTTCCCACCATATACCCCAACACACCTAGCAACCCACAACAACACTATAAGTTACTATTAGAAATTAAATACAAAATGACATATCACTTAAAATTACAAACTATATTTACATATACTATTAGCAGTTATTCAAACAATAACACATAAAATTATTATATGAACCGAAACATATTACGATAATTAAAAAGAGATATTTTGTACAACTATATTATTGAAAACGATATGAACAACAGTGATATTCTTAACAACATTATTACCTACCTGAAAAAAACTATATTCTTGACAACTATATTTCTGCACCATGATTTTTTGTGATCACAAAATCATTTTTTTGATATTTCTGTCTCCCGATATTTAAATACTGCACAGCAGAGGGATAGCTGCCTGCAGGGTGCTGGGCTTAGGTCCTGGCCAAAGGTCAGGCCTTATGGCCAACACCACACTGTGCACAGCAAAAAGTTTGCACACAGTCGGGGGTGGCACCTGTAGGGGCTTGGGCACAGGGCCAAGCCAGGGGCCAAGTCCTGCAGCCAAACTTGTGCTGTGTATGCCTAAACACCCCAAGCAGCTAAGAGTTGGTCATCTGTATGGTGCTCGGCTCAAGGCATGGCTAGAGACTCTGGAATGGATATTTAGTGACTGGTGTAGTCTGCTACAGTGTGCTACAAGGCTTCTATAGGACATTGTGCCCCATATTCACCACCTGCTCTCCAAGCTCAGCTTGCTGGCTCTGCCCTTCCAACCTGATCTCTATGGTTGGTGTGCTATCCTGCCTTTCCTGCCTGCCCCTTGTGGTCCGTTGTGCTGTCCTTGCGTCTCCAACCTACTCTCCGATGTCATCTTGCTGCCCGTGCCCCTCAAGTCTGAATCTCCTTGGTCCCTTGTGTTGACACTGCCCCTCCATCCTGTACTCCTAGGTCTGCTTGCTGCCCCTCTGGCCACGTGGGGTGTGCCTGGGACACACCCTTTGCTGCACATGGCAAAAGGTGGTGTGCAGTGTGGTTAACTAAATATGATAAAAAACCCTTAAAATTTACTGAAAAAAACTAAGGTAATGTGACATTGTAGTTAGGTATGGAAATATCTCCTTAATTTGCATTGGAATAAATCCACAGAAATTCAGTGAAAATAATAAGGTTAAAGTAATGTTCTAGCTAGGTGGAAAAGTCATAAACAACGTAACACTTAAAAAAAAAAACTAAAGTTCACCTATAAATATGTTTACTGTGCTAACTATAACTTGCACCTCTGCCATCCACTTATGATATGTTAAATGATATCATTGATAACATCTCAAATTACAGCATTGATGACATCGCTGATGACATCATCCAACCTACTGCTTCTGAAATTATTGTCTGAAAAGCAGGATGCTTTTAAAAAAACAAAGTAGACAATAAAGGGCCCAGCAAGATATGCAGCTGTGTTCGGCTTTATGTACATGTCTACATGTACAAAATAGAAACAGAGTAATACAGTATTGTGAATGTTATATTGTGCAAACTTTAGCTATTAGAGCAATTTTAAGTTGCAAGCAGTGCTTCATTTGAACAATGTAAACAATGAGTACAACTTGAGTAAGTCTCAGTTCTCAGAGCTTCAATCTTCCCTGTGGGGTTCCACAGGGGTCATCATTAAGCCCAACTCTTTTTAATCTCTACGTAGTCTCCTTGGCCAGCCGTATCAAATCCCACGGATTTGTTTTGGTGTCATACGCTGACGACTCCAAGAATATATTATCCATCTCAGATGACTCCCAAAACACAGCCCAGAACTTTCATGCCTGTATGAGACAGGTGAGTAGGTGGATGTCAGAGAACTGCCTTAAGCTGAACTCTAATAAGACAAAGGTTCTCCTTTTTGGCAGAGATGTCTCTTTCTGGTCTTCCGACTGTTGGCCCACGGAACTGGGCCCTCTCCCCTCACCAGTCACCACGGCAAAAAACCTGGGCATCATCTTTGACAGCACTCTGTCATTCTCCCACCATGTGAATGCAATAACCTCAGCTGCCTGCTTTTCTCTGAAGATCCTGAGGAAAGTCTTCCCCTTCATTCCACTGGACCTGCAGAAAACAGTGGTTTCAGCCTCAGTTCTATCAAGGCTGGACTATTGTAACGGCCTTTTTATTGGAGTTAACAAAGCCCTCCTAGTTAAATTGCAGGTTATACAGAACTCTGCAGCTCGTTTGCTTTTTGGACTGCCAAAATACTCTTCTGCCAAGGCGGCCCTTAATACACTACATTGGTACCAATAGAAAAACGGATCAATTTTAAGGCACTCTGCATTGCCTTTAGAGCATTGCACAACCAGGGTCCTGCATATCTGATTGACCACTTTCGCTGGTATACACCTACAAGAAGGCTGCAGTCCTCTTCACTTATGTTGGCGGAGGTGCCCAAAGCAAGACTGTCTAACTGGGGTGGTAAAAGCTTTTTATATATCACTACCAGAATGTGGAATCAGTTGCTTCTCTCTCTTAAAAATTCCCAGGATCTGCTCTCTTTTTGGAAGGGTCTAAAGACATTGCTCTTTAAGGCATAACCTTAGTACAATTAAGTCACTGTAATCATTCAGCACTTTTTTTTTTACCTCGTGGCTGCTGGGGAGGGCCGTCAAGCTCCTAGACGCCTTCGGGTATTAGTTGCGCTATATAAATAAATAAATAAATAAATAAATACGTTGCAGACGTATATTTCAAATAGGTTGTGGCTTAAATGGAAGGCTTTTTGCCAACATGTGCAAAAAACTGAAGCTTCTCCTTACAAGACATTATTCATTTGGAGATTGTTGTGCACATACTGACTCTAAAGAGTTCTTATGTAGAGCTGTTGACAATTTTGTAGGCTTGGGTGGAATTCCGCTACGCAAAACTTCACGAAGTGTCAAAAAAACTCGGTGGAGGGCGTTAGGTCGTACTGTTTATGCTGATTTTTACAGCCGGGTGTTTGTCCCGCACTGGGAAATCAATGGGAACTGTACAGCACAAAAGGGCGCTGCTTCTTTATGTCACTCGAGTAGATGTTCTACTCAAGCGTCAGCTTCCTCAACGCAAACGGAAGGTTTCTCAACATTTGTGGTAACGGCCATCCATGACAGTCCGCGCTGAGAAATCTCACCAGGAGGTGGTCTGGAGTAAGATTTTCATCTCTAGCGCTCGTCATCTTAACATTGGCGAGCATGAACGAGAAAAGAACTCTGCTTCACTATGCTACTTGGAGCGGAGTTTTTTGGAACTCCACGCACCATGCAGAGCACGGAATGGGAAAATCTCTGCAAACTCCGCAAGCGGAGCGGAGTTTCTTGCCCAGGCCTACAATTTCTATATAAATTTGAGATTTATAAAGTGCTTGTATTTATTTCCATCAGTTCAGTGAACATTCTGAGACATTATGCATTGTTGTAGAATGCAGACTGTAAGGGTGACAAACTTAAAGACAATTGAACTTGCAATATGATTGTAAGCATTGATTTGGTATTGTGCCATTCTGCTCACTTTACGAAATGTGTAGGGTATTTAAACAAGTTATGGAGGGTTGTCCATGAGACCTGTTGGTGAATGACTTATGATTGGTTAATGTATAGATGTGAAGTCATTGACTTAAAATTCTGTGTCAGATGTCAGATGAGGTATTTAAGAAACAAGTCCTATTAACCTAAATAATGTTATTCATATCTCCTGCCCTCCATGGCCAGTTGTGTTGCCATTATCTCTCTCACCTGCCCTCCATAGTTGACTGTGCTGCCACTCCCCCTTATGCTTGCCCTGCATGGTCCATTTTACTACTATTGTCCCTCATGCCTGCCATGCATGATCAGATTATTGACCCTGACCCCTCCCTGTACTCTTTCGTGCATGGTTGTGCCTCTATCTCTTTCCATCTGCTCTTGATGGCCCGTTGGAATTCCCCTGCTCATTCCTCCTGGACTCCATGATCTGTTGATCCACCTCTGCTCCTTCTGCCTGCCCTACATGGTCAGTGTGCTGCCCTTGCTTCGTTTCCCCTTGCCATCCATTATACATGTGCATGTCCCTGCACCCCCAATCATGTTCTCCGTGGTCTGTTATGCTGACACTGTCCCTTCCATCTGTCCTGTGTGGTTAGCTTGTTGCCCACATCCCTGCCCTCCAATTTTATAGTTATTCATTTTATTTAAAGAGTTTTACACAGTGCTGGCAAGACCCTGGGTTATGAGAGCACTTTACAGACAAGACCATGGACAAAGGCCATGATTGAGGAGCATAGATCACAATATACATATTCATTGAGGGTTGGGTTACAGTAGTTTGTGGGGAAAGATATGAAGGAAAAAGTTCAAAGGAGGTCCTAGGTGTTGGGGTCTGAAGGGTTGGAGTGTCTGTTGGTGGGAAGATCTTTTAGCTGGCTTTTGAAGCCCAAATAGGAGGCCTTTGTCCTGATATGCACTGAGAGCGAGTTCCAGATTTTGGGTACATTGCCTGAGAAGGAGCACATGAGGGCTTTTTGTTTGTGTTTTTTTTGGGATGAGGAGCACAGTGTCAGTGTTTCTCAGGTTTTTGGTCTGGCCTACCTTATAGAGTTTGTACACAAGGTAAGCTGGTTTCTCGGTGTGGAGGACTTTGTAGGTGAGGCAGGCCATTTTGAAGCAGCAGTGGGCTTCGATCAGAAGCCTTTTAATATTTTTTTAGGGCAGAGGAGATGTGATCATGGCTTTTTGCTCCAGTGACCATCCTTGCTGCTACATTTAGTGTGGCTCTAAGGGGGGCTAGGTGCAATTTCACAGAGCCAGTGAGGGTGGAATTCCCTTAGTCCAGTCTAGACACTACCATTCCTTGTGTGGTGGTTTTTAGATGATTTTGTGTGGGAGTTTTAGGTTGTAAAATACGCTCTTAGTTGTATTCTTTATGTGTTGGTTCACATACGTTGTTGGGTCAAGGGAGATCCCCAAGGAGTTGATGGATTTGGAAAGTGTCAGTTCGCAGTTCAACGCTTCAATGGAGTTTATCCACTCTTGGACCTAGGAGGTCAGCTGATTGTTGGATAGGAGTAGGATTTCCATATTGAGAGCCAGTTTTGAACTTTTATGAGTTGAGATAAATCGCTGTACATCTTCTATTGAGGATATTTCTAGGTAGATCATCGTGTTGCCCACATAAAGGTTATAGAGGATGCTTGCTTGTTTTAGAATGGTGGTGAGGGGTTCTGTGTATGTATTGAAAAGTGTAAGAGAGAGAACTGAGCCTTGGGGGACACCCTTGATTAGGGTGGACATGTCTGAGGTTGAGTTGTTGATTTGTATTAGCTGGAAGCAGTTATCTGAGTCTTTACTGCTGCCCCATCCTTCCAACACTCCAATGTCCGCTGTGCGAAACCTCCCGCCTACCTGCCAGAGCTCATTGTGCTGCCACTGTCTCTCTAGCATATATGTTGCTTGGTTCGATGTGAAAGACTAAAGCTAATACAGCACATCCCCAAATCATGTAAGAAGGTCCGGCTGATTGACAAGTGATAAGGACTTTGCGTTGTTCAAAATCAAATAAGCATTTCCATACATAAAGAGATCATGTGTAGCAGTCCAAAATCCAATAAAGTATGATGAAAGGTCCACGGTTTGTAGAGTAAATTGACCAGAATATTAAAGGATGATGTCATCATTGATGTAATTTGAGATGTCATCAGTGATGTCATTTAACATGTCCTGAGTGATGCAATATGTCAAGTTATAAGAAGTGTATGGTGGGGGTACAAGTTATAGCTAGATCACTGAACTATAACTGGTGAACTTCAGGGTTTGTTTGGTTCTTAAGAGATAGTTTTTAACTAATTTCAACATCTAACCATAACAGCACTTTAACCTTCAGATGGTTCAATGAATATATACATTCAAATAATGTATGGGACATTAATGAAATACTCTACCCATTGGTATTGTTTATATTGCAGGTCATCAAGCCAACTGAGTGATACAACAACTGGTAACTGATTCAATATTGGCTGTTTTAAACCTTACACCTACAAATACAGATAAGGTAGGAAAGGGGTGATTCACATTTACAAAGACATTAGAGTAGAAGTCGAAATCAATAAGGCCATCAAGGCCTGAAAATGTTGTGCTTAATATTCTCTTCTAATCTTGTGGATAGTAGGGGCATGGAAAAGTGTTCTCTCCACAACTCATTTTCAATTTTAGGACCCAAAATACTACATAACAACCAAGAGGAGACACTTAAGGAAGACATATTCCAATGAGAAGAAAAGTGCCAATAATAAAAACTCTTGCTTCAAACTTGCATCTCAGATGAGGAAATGCCTGATGATGAATCAAGACAACTACTGTGTGAGCGCAATTTTACATTTTAATAGAGTGCTCAGACCGATGAGATCTCAGCCACCTAAAGGTCAGTAATCACTGTATAGAAATGTTGAAGGGCCTGTATTTTCTCATTTCTGTAAAAACTCCATGACAGGTGTTCTAATTCAATCATGTTATCATACAAATTTCAAATGGGTAAAGAAGACATTCTCTGACGAACCTTTAAAGACTTTTGCCACTAGCCTTGACAGTGAACAGGACAGGGATCTGGGGGCCATATTTGGAATGAATGAAGTAATTATGGCCCTAATAGATTATTTAATACAACAAGCATTTGCAATGCAATAGGTCTCGCATTATAAAAGTGTGAGCAGTTGGCATTGCTAATAATAATGCAACACTAGCTATTGGCATTGTAAATGATAATGGCATTTATTTATGTGTTTGTTTTATAAAATAGATAAAAAAGGCATTGTCATGAACAATGCCAATAGCTTAAACCTTTTCAAATGCGAGACCTATTGCATTGCAAATGCTTGTTTTAGACACGGATCGTCTAAAGAAAGGGGCACAACCTTTATTAATGTGAAAGCGCGTCATGGGAGCTTGAAAACAACCAACAAGACTGTCCCCCTCTGAATGGATGTAACCCAGTGGGCTCATGTTTTTTCGCATAAGAGACCACGCAGCAGCACACTGTTGCACCAATGACAGCGCTCCGAAGCAGCCGAAAGGCGACGCATAGCGCTATACAGAAATCCTTGATAGATACAAAAGTACCGTGCAGTAATAATGTCCCTTCCATCTGGTCTTAGTCCTCGCGCCTCATTACTCCCAACGCGGCAGAACGCTTCAACAAGCAAATCCATATAATATTGTGCTGCAGGGAGAGGATATGGCTCAGTGGTCAGAGCTACCGACTCAGTATCTGGGGGATCAGTGTTTGAGCTTTGGCATCGGCTCAACATCAGATCACTTTATCTACTCATGTAAATAAATGTGAATAACAAAGTTAAATTTGCACTCATTAGCGAAGCTGCACCCGGAAGTGTTGCTTAGGCGTGCCAGTAGGTTAGTGTACCGGACCTGGAGTATCGATTGTGTTTTTTGTTGGGTCCCGTGGGTGTCTAACAGAGTCTGTGTCAGAGTTTCTAAAGAGTGACCCGTTCAGACTGATGCGCTTGCACAGTTTATGCAATCTCTGGCTTCACCCAGAGCATTTGGGAAATCCTTTCTGCCTTGTGAAGCCTGCGAGTGTGCAAAGCAGCAGGCTCAGCAACTGTGAAAAACAAAAATGCACCGACTAACCCGTTAAAAAGATCTTTGCAGCTGACGGTGTCAACATTGAGATTCCTTGTGAATTTGAAGGAAAAGTGGATGTCCAGGGAGTTTTTCTCCCTTTCTATTCTCATCAAAATTACAATCCCAAAGCCTTGGAAGGTTCTAGTTGGTGAGGGACAGCTTTGGCCATCAGAAGCGGCAGGCAGCTGTCCTGGTGGCTGCTGCTAGAGCCCCTACATGTCCCTTTATTTTTGGTCCATCACAGTCCCGGCACTTTGGAGTCAGCATGTACCTCCTTCGTTCTGCTGTCCCTTGCACACCTGAATCTCCCTGGTCGCAACGATTTGCAGAAGGGATCCTGACTCGTGGATGTTGATGAAGCCGGATTTCTGCTGATTCTTGCCACCACCCTCCTTGCAAAGAGCCTGATAAGTACATCTGACAAAGCGCAGAGAATCGGTCAGGTCACATTGCAGGCGCTGTGCTTACACACACCTGCACGTGATCCGTTTGAACCTGGATCTTTCTCCACCGCTCTGAAATGGGGGATGCTCCCAGGGGCTTCCAGCAGCACAGCTGGGGGCTGTCTCATACTTTGGGGCAGTGTGCGCTGCCTGTCCGATCCAGGAGCCGTAGAGTTACTCTAGGCTTTGAATGGGCAGTACAGAGGAGCTCAGTGAGTGACTGGAACATGTCTGAAGAAGGTGACATCTCGTTGACCATGAATGGCTACAGCATCAAATTCAAAGCTGAAAGAAGTCCACAGAGCTCAATCCTAAAAGCCTAAAAAAAAAAAACAAGCCGGAAGTCAGGCGCCCTTGCCCGGGACGTGGGCGGGGCCTGCTCCGACAAAAACAGAAACTGGCGTGCCGTGCTAACGCGGGGCTCCTATGTTGAAGGGAGAGCCCTGCGGTGGCGGCCAGAGTGAAGAGAAGCCCCGGGTCCCAGGAGGGGGCCCAGGTGAAGAATGCGGCGGCCGAGGATGACCACAGCAGCGTGGGGCTCCCAGGAGTGCAGGGAAGCCCCGCAACAGAAGTGCTGCAGCCGCGAGGAGGAGCCCCCCCCAGAAGTGCAGCCCGGTGGGTAAAGAAGGGCTGGGGGGGCTCCGTGTGGGCTATTGTTGCTCAGAATTGCAAAAGTACACTTTGCGCCAACAATAGCCCACACGGAGCCTCCAACGGGGCTGGCATGTTATCGGAAGCGGGACAGGAGATGTGCACATCGCGTGTGTGCACGTGCGTGTACACCAACTCAAATCTGCCAAGAGCCTGCGCGTGCCCATCTCCTGTCCCACTTCCGAGGCAAGTCAGCAACAATAGATCTCGCTGGCGGACAGCAGCGCTTCGCGCTGCGTTCGCAGGCGAGACCTAGAAATGTAACAAGGATTGTATGCAGGTTTCAAACTGACAAGTGTTATCTGTGTTGATGGTGATGTATGAAGCTATTATTGGTTGAAAACCCTGTGTTTCGCTAAATCACAGTGTTTGCAACTGCCAATGCCTTTTGTACTATACTCAAAACCTAATTAACAATGTAGTAGGTGTCCCGTCCTGCACAAAAACAATCCTGCCTGCAACTCGCAAACACCCTTGCACCATGACGAAAGGATGACTGGTTTGGCGCTAGCCAGCCAAAAGTGCGTTAGTGCAAGAAAAGAACAGTGCACAGTATAATGTTAAATATGGTGCATTTCTGCCCTTTCATGCAGTGCCGCAAGTTAGCTTACTGAGTTGCACTGCGTTAAAGTTTGAATAATTTGGCCCCGGGTGAATACGTTGAGAAATGTGTCAAATTGTTTGTGAAATGTTTTTGAAAACAATAACAGAAAGACTAAGGGGAATGTTATCCTGCCAACCATGTCAAATGTCTTAGGCCCTAAATTAGAGTTTGGTGGACGAAGACTCTATGATAAACATGATGCTCATACCATTTACCTTAGTACAAGTGTATTATATCCTAATGCAATTGCAATCAGCCAATTGGGATATCCGCAACGTTTGTGATGGAGCATCCGACTGCCAAATTCTAACCCAGGCCTTTAGTATTGTAAGAATGTTAAATTTCACAGAACGAAAGTATGGTTTATATTTGTAATCGAATACAGGGATTCATTTATATTTAAAAAGGCCTTTTTTATGTTCCAGTGGTAAGGAAGCTGATATCTGCAAGTTTGATGTGCAATATATATTCAAGATCATAACTGGTTAGTAGCCAGCAGTAGAGGATCACCTCAAACTATTCTGAACATCTTCGGTTTTGTTTTGAAACTCCTCCAGGAATGAGCTTGATGTGCATCAATTTTAAGAGCAGTACCCATGTTTTGATAGGGGAGGACAGAAATTGTCCTGTAAGTCAATATCACTGTCATGCCTAAAGGTGTGACTCGGTGTGCCCATAAAAAGTCGCTGTTTAGGTTTGGGATAGCCAAGATGTTTTGATTTGAAAAAAAAGAGACTGTTCTTTAAATAAGCTCCCTTCACTCATTGGTTGATTAGGGTCACCCGCAGGCCTCATTTCTTTAAGGCAATTTCAATCATATTTTTAATCAACCCAGTGAAGTATCAATGTGATCATTGCCATGTTTTATTTTTTCAAGAACATTATTGCTGGTGCAAGCAAATGCACTATTTAAACAATTAAATGGATGAATCTGTTTTAAAAAACTACAAGCTTCCAAGTAGTGAACAGATATTTATATAGTTAAATTATACTTCATGTCATTTATATGCAACTTGTTTTGGTCATAGAGGGGAGCACTGTTTTCCAAGATGGCTTCCTGACCGCCTGCTGTGCTTTTGAGTGCTGAGCGCACAGGCTGCAATGGGCATCTCTGCTTAGCTAGAGCCATGCACTGAAAAAGCACAGACTGAGACATCAAATGCACTCTACCAGGTTAAAAAGCCTCAATGGCTTGTGGGATATCTTTTCTGCATAAAAATAAACAGAAGTTTGTGCACTTACTCTCTTTAGCTGAAATGAACACAGCCTATCATTGTGTATTATCGTTCTGATTATCCTGCTAAAAGAAGAAAATCGCCAAATTCTTCAGCAGTTTGTTTTTATAAATAATACAATAAAATGTAATAGCCAATCAGGACCTGGAAAGTAGGGTAGGACGGGTATCGGCAAAATTGGCTTTAAATCGTATGACAGAAAACAGACAGAATACATTTCATCCTCTGCACTCAATTCTGTCTGCTGTCAACTACACGAAAGCAAAGCAGGTCTCCATCATTTATGTGTAATCCCAGGAGCTAGATAAAACACCGGTTCTGCAAGGACCCACCAACCCGGAGCCGTGGAGCCCCCGTTGGCTGAGGGATGAGCTCAGTGGCTGCAACATCTCCCTATAATATTGCCTGGGCAGCTTGCTCAGAAGAGGCGACTGTCCAAGTAACATTTCACAGACATAATCGGCTATCTTTTCCTTAACCCACATGGCCTGCCTGCAGCAGAGAGGGTAGAAGTGCTACAGCAAGCAGAGGTGTGTAACTCCTGTAAATTGTGGGTTTACTGGTGGGCACATGGTGGCTGCATTGGACAGCAGTCACCGGTTCAGAGGTCAGGCCTGATCATGGACGGCTTGCAGTGTCCTGCTGTGGCTTAGTCTGGTTTCTGGCTCTGTGTTCACTGGCAACAGCAGTCCTGACTATGTGTAGCTCTCTACGGGGCATATTAACAAGGGCTTTATCTACGCTTTTTTGGCTTTAACCCCTTCCATGCGGCGCGAATTCCGCCGCGGTGCTGACCGTTTCTTGCGCGGGCGGGCTCATGACGGAACGGTTCCGTCATGAGCACAGCTCAACCGACGCTCATGACGGAACCGTTCCGTCATGAGCACCGAAGGGGTTAAAAGCCAAAGAAGCGGAGATAAAAAATATCAACAACAGGGTGCTAACATGCAAAATCGCATGTTAGCACCCTTTTTCACTACGCTTCCCTTTGCATCTCTAATGAGATGCAAAGTGGGCGTTCCAGAGCAAAATATTAGGAGAATTTCTCCTATTATCAAGCTTCACGCTAACCCTGTTAGAGACAAAAAAAGCAGCGCTACCCACGGTTAACTCTGCTTTTTTACGTCTGCTAATATTCAGACTTAGCCTTGTAATCCAATGGGAGGTGGATTACATGGCTAAATCCACCATGGGCTATCAACAAGGATATCCCTATCATTGTAGTTTTATCGCTACATTACCAGCGATAACCTCCCAAAATGCCGCTATCACTGGATTTTTTAGCGCCTAGGCGGTTAGCGTTGTTAATAACGCGATAACCAGGTGATATTATCAAGCGATAGCGGGCGTTAAAAAAACTTAACGCTAAGCGCCCTTAGCGTTAATTTTCTCTGTTCCTTGTTAATATGCCCCTACATACTTTCGGTTTTGTTTTGGTGTCAGGACGGTTATGCTTTCCCTCGCTGACAAAATATAACAGGCTCCTTTTGATTTGCATTGCTTGCATGGCTTGCCCCCCCCACCTCTGATGACCTGTCTAGGACACTGAGACATTTACATACATTCCAATAGGGGCATGTGATATCTATAAGGGCTGCACAGCTGCAACTAGGAGTTGAGCAAGCATTAGCAAAGCCAATAACCTTCTTTAAATGTGCCAACGAATTCAAGCACATGCATGTTCAAACACTCGGTTCTTTCCTTAACACATTAAAGTCAGATCTGTTGGCTTTGCCCGTGCTTGATGAACTCATTTTGAGGATTAACAATATTCCCCAACCTAAACACCGTTAACCACCCACTCTCTGGCAATAATACTACCAAATTAAACAAATAACTTGGTGAAGCATTACCCCACTTGACTGGCGATCGGTGGAATAATACAATTGTAGGCTTCTTAGCAACCACTGCAATGCAAAAGGAAGTGTTTTAATGTTTTCCTTTGCATATTAGAATGCGTGATAGAATTTCTGATGTGTAAGGTAGTTCAATGCATGCTATTGAAATATTCAGACATAAGACTTGGGGAAAGGGGAACATATTTTCAGATGAGAAAATACAGCAGATCTATAGATAAATACAGTTTTACAATCCGAGCTAAGTGTGGCTCTCAGTTACAATAAAATAGTAACAATAAAAAGATAAGAAATGTCACTGGATTCAAACACCAGTCTTAGACAAGAAATAAGAAGCCTGTGTTCTTTTAAATGTAGCAGAAAAGAATGAAATAGACATATTAGCTATCTGGAAACAGATGGTGCTCGAATGTCAGATGAAGCAGATGTTCGGTAGATAGAGAGGCTTTGAAAAGGTTAGGAATAAATTCCCTTAAGAATCAGAAAATAGCATTTATCAAGCCAAACCTAAAATACAGCTCTGAAAATAACAGAATGAACACTGCTCTTTTTTGCAATATTATTTCACAAGATATTCGAGGTCAGAGAATTCCAGCTTTGTTCAAAACGAAATGCTACCTATAAAGAAACATTTGCTTTATCTGTTTCGAACCATTGTCAGCAGCAGGAGAGTAACATTTTCGAAAATAAATCTACAATAAAACTCAATCGAAATAAACACAAAATACACATTATCAGCTTTATTCGAATTTCATAAATGCCTGCATCGCTTTGAATTGTATAATAGAAGTTACATGATTCTAGCCCTTTGCTATAAGTTTATGTCAGTTCCTTAATATTATTTTGCATGTTTTATTTCTTACATTTCTTCGCTACGATACACTCAAATACAAGACTCTTGGGCCGCATCACAATATATGTGTGCCTGCCGCTAGTTCATGTCCTTGGTGGCAAGCTAATGCACTGCTTGGTGCAAATACCCTTTCTCACCATAGTATGAAAGAAGGCTTCTGGAGGCGGCAGTGGATGACAAGAATGTTGGTGTATCTGTGTTGTATGGCACTTTGTTGTGGTGGTGATTTGTTGTGTTTTTGTGGTGCTGTGTTTATGTTCTGTATGTCTCAATATAATACTGTTTTGCACTGTTGATGTTGCATTCTGATGTGACTGTGGCCTGTTATGTTTTGTCGATTTGTTAAGTTATTTTACTTAGGTCAGCAAATGATACTAAGGGGCATATTTACAAAAAACGGGCGGAGCGCTGTGTTTCACCAAAATTATTAACGCTGAGCTCCAACAGTTTCAAAACACAGGGCTGCGCCGTATTCACAAGAATGCGGTGCACCCCTGCATTACCTCTAGTGCTGGTACTACGAAAGCTGCCTAGCGCCAGCGCAGGCACCCTGGCACCATTTTGATAGGGCGCTTGTACTGCAGGGGCAATTGTTTATGTGTAGGAAGGGACACCTTCCTGCACATAAACAATCTTTACAGGCATGTTGCTCTATTTATGTGTGCTGTAGAATGCAGCATACGTGGAAAGAGCAAAATACAAGGAGGAACTAAACATTTCTCTTCATATCGCCTGCTTAAGGCCAGGAATTCCTTAGTGGTATTTTTGGCGCTGCCCCATACCTTGTAAATATAGGGCAACGTTAAAAAGTAATGGGTGTTGTCGCGGAATGCCCACTTCAACACCCATTGCACGCCCCTTTCATACTAAGTTCTACATGAAAAGGGGCATTATTTACAAGACGGCATTAAGTGGCTTAACGCTGCATTGTAAATAAGGCGAAGGAGTTAACGCCACCAGAATGCTGGAAAAAGTGACATTCTAGTGGCATTAACTCCTTGTAAATATACCTCAACATTTCGAGTGAACAGCAGCACTTCTTTAAAATTCCTGTGGCAAGAAACCATACACCACAGTCTACCCAGCCCGGTTTGAGGAATTTTCATCTGGATAGCCCAAAGGTTCGTTCGGGTGGGCCAATGCGAGCCAAATTTTTGTCAATTCTGTAGGTATCGTACAAACTCATAATTTTCATTATATCTTCTTCCAAACAGGCATACAGTGTGTTTAGAGAGCTATATGAGAGCAAGAGCTGATGTCTATACTCAACAGTCCAACTCTTATGATTTCCAGCAGGCCAGGCGTTAGCACCCGCACCAAGATTCCAAGCAGATTGTCATAGTAGTTCAAGGTTAAGGAGGTCTCTGTTACCACATTGAAGCCTTGATATTTTGCACTAGGAAAACTAGCCCTGAAAGCTTGATCTGGGCTTGAGCCTGGAGCCTGTCTCTGGCTCTGCTTTAGGTCCTGTTGGAACTTCAAGCCCATAATGAGCCAAGTTTTCAATTACCTTCTGCCTGGCACCCTCAATCTACCCAGGATGTGGCATTACGGCAAAAGCTTCCAACTTTGGAACTGAACAAGCTAGGTTCGAGTCTCTTTTCGTTGGCTCAACATCCTGTGATTCTCGGCAAAATCTCCAGTACCTAAAAGAACTGAATATGACCTTGTATAATGTAGCTGGTGTTCATGTAAAGCACTTCAATATCCAAGGTCGAGTTCACACTTTATAAAAACAGCAGAAAAATGCACAAAGAGGGAAATACAAAGCATTAATATAAAAAGGAGAGATAAATAGAAAGCCATTAAGAGGCTGATTTGTACAATGTGAAAAAATAAAACCTGGATAAATTGGAGCTTCCCCACTTTAATTGTGTGAGCTTGGGCAAATATTTTAAATCACCAAAACTTATGTGCATGAAAGCACATTCAAATAAATGAATCAGAAAACCAACTATACAAAAACCTATTGGTGCCGATTACGATCCGGTAAAAACCGGGTACGAACCGTCGGTCGGAGAGTTTTCCCCGTCCGACTCGTACCCGGTCGTAAAACTTTACAAACATGGAATTACGATTCGCACGGAAACACCATTTCCGTACGAATCGTAAAAAACACCGACCGACGAAAATATACATACGAATGTGATCCGGGAATGCTGCGACGTGACGTCGGTACGCTTTCAGGCAGCGTTTCACGACCCAGGAATTACGATTCGAACCGACAGCAGTCCGGACGGCAATATTTTCACGGCACCCAAAAAGTGCCGGAAAAGCGAAGTACGGCGCGAATCGACCAGAGTAGGTGGCCCGGTACGCACCGTACCCCCCCAGCCCCCGTACGTACGCGCCGACCCCCCCAGCCCCCGTACGTACGCGCCGACCCCCCCCAGCCACCGTACGTATGCGCCGACCCCCCCCAGCCCCCGTACGTACGTGCCGAACCCCCCTGTATGTACACCCGTGTACGTGTCGAACCCCCCCGTGTACGTTCGAGTCGTACCCCCACCCGTGTATGTACGGTGCGTACCCCCCGTGTACGTTCGAGTCGAACCCCCGTGTACGTTTGAGTCGAACCCCCCCGTGTACGTTCGAGTCGTACCCCCACCCGTGTATGTACGGTGCGTACCCCCCGTGTACGTTCGAGTCGAACCCCCCCGTGTACGTTCGAGTCGAACCCCCCGTGTACGTTCAAGTCGTACCCCCACCCGTGTATGTACGCGCTGGGGGTACGCACCGTACATACACGGGTGGGGGTACGACTCGAACGTACACGGGGGGGTTCGACTCGAACGTACATGGGGGTTCGACTCGAACGTACACGGGTGGGGGTACGACTCGAACGTACACGGGGGGGTTCGACACGTACACGGGTGTACATACAGGGGGGTTCGGCGCGTACGTACGGGGGCTGGGGGGGGTCGGCGCGTACGTACGGGGGCTGGGGGGGGGTCGGCGCATATGCGGGCACGTCTCCATGGTTGCTATGGGAGTTCGGTGCGGACGGTGTTTTTTCCATCCGGTTGTAACCTCGGACGCACGGGATGGATCGTGATTCCTCGGTCGGACTTCACCTTTCACATTTGTACGGTAAATCGTACGAGGACGTGTCGGACACATTTTCCGACCCGAGGACGTGTGGGGAATGATTCCCAATGCGGTTCGTATGGACTTTTTACCATGCGAATCGTGATTGCCAGTTCGTACGGCACTTGTACGATTCGTACGGTAAAAAGACCGGATACGAGTCGCACGGGGATATTTTTTACCGGATCGTAATCGGCACCTACGTGTTTGATTTCATTGACTAATGTTGCTCTATAATA
The DNA here is from genome assembly GCF_964204655.1 of Triturus cristatus. NCBI lineage: Eukaryota > Metazoa > Chordata > Amphibia > Caudata > Salamandridae > Triturus > Triturus cristatus. Next base: position 1,203,493,784 of record NC_140591.1, on the reverse strand, counting down.
TTCTGGGCCACCGACAAGGTCCACATGACATCTGTCCTGTCTCTTGGTTCACTAATAGCACTGTAACCACTGTAAGGACGGGGTTGGAATGAATGTAAGCTCATGTTTAAAAACTTTCACTTTTTATAAGTACTCCTCAGTGCAGCTCTATATTGTTAGATTAATGTCAAAGCTTCCATCTGTTGAAGACATATTACATTTTTGAAGTTTGAAGAGACTGTATCATATTTCACATGATGTTTGATGTATGTTTCACATAGCAAACATTTTCAGGGTTCTGATGTGTCTAAGGGCCAAGCTATAGCCTTAGCTCGGCTCTCCCTGTTAATTTGATTTCTCGCCCACCTCTACCCACAAAACACACCCCTCAATTTCAGTTTTAAAGACAGTGGAAAAAACATTTCGACGTTCTGATGTTGAAATTGAGGACGCACTTAAGAGGTGCCCTCTCCGTGGCCTCTTCTGCTGTGACTGGGTGGGTCAAAGGTCATGTTTGGGTGGGCCTGGCCCACCCGCCCCCCCTACTAGAACCGGACCTGCAGTCTACTATGGTATAATAGAGTTACCCAGCTCTTCAACTTGGTTCACTGATAGAATATCGATGTAATAAACATTGATCTTCTGAATAATGATAAAATTATATTGACTACAAAATATTGACTCCAATACCTTAACAGGTAAGTAGAAAATATTGAGGTAAAAAATATAGATGTAAAAAATATCGATTTTAAAACATATATAAATTGAAGTATTATATAGTAAATATATTATATATTAATATTATTTGTAATACAATTAATTACATTTAATATAAATTTTAGCTAAATATAACAAATAAGCGTAATTAAAAAAATATAAACATATAAATATAAAAACGTATACATATACATATATTTACTTAAAAATAGTTTATTAACTATTTTACTTTATTTAATTTTAAACTTTAAAATTATATAAAAATAAAAAATATATATATCAATAATTTAAAATGAAAACATTCATTATTAAATGAAAACATTAAACTATTAAAAAAAATTAAACTTACATTTCCCAATAAAGTAAGTGCAACAGTAGGCAAAGTGTTGGATAGCAGGAGGGGTAAAAATTACTACTCTCACTCCAGTGTACAAAAGTAGGGTAAGTGTTGGATAGCGAAGTAATTAAATTTACTATTCCAACTCCTGTGAGTGCAACAATAGGGAAAATGTTGGATAGCGGAGGGGTAAAAATTACTATTCCCACTCCAGTAAGTGCAACAGTATGGAAAGCGTTGGATAGCGGAGGGGTAAAATTTACTATTCCCACTGCTGTGAGTGCAACAGTTAGGAAAGTGCTGGATAGCAGAGAAATAAAAATTACTAATAACACTTAAACAGTTGAAAAAAACAAAAATTCTTACAGCATTTTAAAAATCATAAAAAAGAAACAATATTTTAAAAATATAAAATTTAATATATTATACATATAAAAAGAACACATATTATAATGTTATAACATATAAAATAAATTAATAAATACATGTATAAACAATAATTATTTTAAAGTAGCAAACATTAACAAGCAAAAAAATTATTTAAAACATAAATGTATTTCATTTACTTTCTACTCTATAACACCACACCAATAACAAAACACTTCAACATTTTTAATTAAATTTATTTCCATAATTAACATAAAAATAATAAACATTCATTGAGTACACATGCTTTAACACTATAATATCCACAACACACACCTAAATTAAACTATAAAATAATAAACCACAATTAAATATTATTTTTTAAAGAAAATCTATAACTATTAACAACTAATGATTGTATTTCATTTAATACCCACCCTTTACCACATTAAAATTAAACACAACACACAAAAAAATAAACAAATACCCAAAGTAAATATCAAATAATTAACATTTAGAAAAAACTATATATAAATAATTAAACACAACATATTTTCCACCCTTTACTCCTATAAAAAACACAACACACCACTAAAATTAATTACACAATTACCATAATGAATTACCAATTAAGTTATTAAAATTAATTAACAACCAATTATTAATTCATCATTTAAAAATAAATTACTTCCCACCCTTTACACCTATGAGCACCACAACATACACCTAGTATTAATTATAAATTTACCAAAATTAATAACCAATTAATTAATTAAAATAAATTACCAACCTATTATTAATTCATAAATTAGACCTAAAATGAATTACACAATTACCGTAACTAATTACCAATTCATTAATTAAAATTGATTAATAACCAATTAGTAATCAATTAATAATAAATTACTTTACACATTTAACACTATAACACATCAATTAAACAAATAATAATAAATAGAAATGAATCAATACATTCAATATAATTAAATTACTTCCTACCCTATTCCCCTATAAATCCGCAACCCGCTCAAGGAACTAAAAACGCAAAATTCAAATAAAAAAATAAAAAGTTTAATATAATTAAATTACTTCCTACCAGCCGTGGTCGGTAGTAGGAGTAACTGCAGGGCGGTGACGTGGGGAGGGGGAGGCACTGCATCCCCAAATGCGATGCTGTGCACGCAGCGGAATTTGTTTTATTAATTTATATGTTAACTTACCTGTAAACCTCCATAATCCATAGTTTACTACCCCCCACCCTGCCCCTCCCCGTCCCCACGTCACCGCCCTGCAGTTACTCCTACTACCGACCGTGGCTGCTTCCTACCCTATTCCCCTATAAACCCACAAACTGCTATGGAACTATCAGCACAAAATTCAAATAAAAAATACATTAATAACTACTAAAAATTTAACACATATATTAAAAATACAAACAATTCTTATACAAAAAAACATACATCACCTACATATAAAATATATATGAACATACGTAACAATAATAAAAAACAATATTTTCAACAACTATATTTTTGCAGATGATATTAAACTCTTAGATATTTTTAAAATCGATATTACTTACCTTAAATCGATATTCTTGTCCACGATATTCTTGCTGTCGATAATTCTGACCCACGATATTAATGACTCGATATTTGTGCAACTCAATATTTTGAACTCGATATTCTGTCTCTGCGCCCTTCAACTTCTTAAGGCTCCAATAAACCCAAAATTATGGCAGAAACTGTGGGCCTCATCGCAAAACATTTCCACCTGGTGGTATTTAATGTCCTTGGTGGCAAGCTAATGCAGTACTTTGTGCAAATAACTTTTACCAACGTATTGTGAAGGCAGATTTTTGAAGGAGGTATTGGGTGCCAAATATGTCAGTGGATTTACGTTGTAAGGCATTTTGTCATGGTGGTGATTTGTTGTGTTTTTTGTGGGGCTGTATTTGTTTCCTGCTTGTTTTAATGTAATGCTGTTTTGTAATGTGGTTGTTTCATTCTAATGTGACTGTTTAGTTGTCTAGTGGCCTGTTATTTTTTTTCATTTTAATGAGTTACTTTGGGCCTGATTTTCATCTTGGAGGGACTACCGCCATTTGCAACCCATATTTAGATGTTGCAACAATAGACAGGAGACCACCACGGCTGCGGCATCTCTGCTGGCTAATAGTATTCTGTCGCTGTTATGCCTGCAGTTTTCCTCTGAGCAGATTTTGATGCTCCCGTTTTGCTGGCAGTGTCCTGGCAGCGGTGTCATGAGAATGAGTCCAGGGTGGTGTGAAGACAGGTAAGTACTACTTATTATCGTCTCATTACACGTGTATGTTATGAATCTGTCAATATGTATGTGTAGGTAATGTGTACTGCCCAATTTTTTACATATAGTATTGCACACGAGCAACATACATACACTATTGAATGTACACCCACACCCACCACAAAGCCTTCCTCAGATTCCGGCGACAACAGGGTGGCTGAGCATCGTGATCAAGTAGCAGCTTCACAGGACAGACTTGGATAATGAATTTCAAGATGGAATCGGTGTTGGGACCCGAAAAAAAGGTGAGTTTTTACCTCTTTTTCTTCCATTCCGCTAACTCAAGCTTGGAGGTTCGCTTCCACAGTTGCCATGATGGAAAGGCACATTGCAATCTGGAGGGTGGGAATCCCTCCAACAGCATCTTCTACTTTTGATGTCCTCGACATGGGACAGAAATTCTGTTGCAGTTTTCCCTCCAGTGACCAGCCAACATCTAAATCGAGAGGGCAGATCGCCAAGACGGTGGGCGAGAAGACCGCTGAAAAAGCAACAGCGGGACCAGTCCCCCAAAGATCTAAATCAGGCCCTTTATCTAGATCAACAAACACAACTACATTTTGAGTGAAAAGAAACACATCTTTTAAAGTTCTTGTGGCAAGTGTCGGAGTGGGGATTCCTGTACCTCAGTCTTCGAGTATAATCATTAAATAACCGCTAGCATTGGTCATATGGACATTTGTTCATCTACAAGAAGCACTGAGAAGGAATAATCACTTACATCAAACACCATGTACAGTGAAGTCCATTTGGGGCCTCACAAGTATAAACACAGAGTTGGTGCGAGTTTAAGGGTGTTAGTAACAATTAATTCAAATTGATTTTTTTTTCAGTAAGCGTTCATTTTTAGTCATCATCAATACAGATTCTCATAATTAATTAGTTAGTATTTTAAAGCAAGATAAAATACCACATTATGAGGATTACAAATAATATAGAGAAAATACATCAAGTGTGTTAGTGTGTTCCAGAATCTAAATTAATGGAAGTTTAAGCATTTAAATTCAATTTCTTTAATACTCTCAGCATTTAAGTAACAGATATTAGCAAACGCTGAAAAAGTATTCTCAGCTATAAATCAGCGGGCGTACTTATTCCCTAAGGGAGAGACAGTAAATGCATAGGTGGAGTCTCTCCTGGAAGAATCCTGCTTTGCTATAGGAACACACGCTAATCTAAATCTGCTAAACATAATTGCAATAATTGATACACTCCCTATACCCATCTTCCAATCGACTCTCAGCAAACTCTTGGAGCAGGAAACTCCCTAGTTTCTCATTACTTCACTATAGAATACAGAATCTCGTCATTGAAATGATACACCATCTGTCAGTCTGTCAGTCAAAGAATCGTTATTTGCTACATTCCGGTAGCATAAAAGTACAGATAAAAACACACATATATATACGCATTCATTAACCTTTCCCAACTATACATACCCCTTCCCACCCAAAGAAAAGATTTTCATCAAATAAAATAAGACATATCGCCAAAGAGATCCTTGCAACAAAATTACATAGTTAAGATGTCGTTTTCATAACCCTGAGAGAGCCCAGATATTATACTCAAAGAGACTTTAAATACTATTTCCAAACACATAGCCTTTCAGCATATTAAACTTCTCCTGAACAGACCAGATGGCAACGTAATTGTTGCAGAAATAACAAAGCTGGTCCTCCACATTGTCTAAACTTTAACAGTTTAAAAATTGGCAAAATAAGATCTCTTCTAGGACCATCATAAAAAATGCAAAAGAAGAGAATATGGAGGACAGACTGCGTAGACACACCATCACACAGGCCATAACTTAGGTCTGATAGGTTATAACTGTTTGCTGCAGAACCTGCCATAAGACGTAGGTAATTCAAACGAAACCTAGTTTGAATAAAACAATGTTGCTGGTTTAGAATAAAAAACAGGCAGGATTGCAGACCTTCATGCATGTTTACATGACTGTAGGAAACCACTAATGTGTTGTGTCTGTCAGACTACAGCCTTTTTGCCACAGCCTTGGTTAAGAACAGTTGTTCCAATTTAGTCTTACTATAACCAACGCATAATGTAGAAGAAGGAAATAAGTCAGGAACCCCAATCTCTTCAAATATCGACTTCTTATACGCTAACCGAAGTATATCAAGGGCTGCATGCAAATTCAGGCAATCCTTTAGGACAAGTTGATTCAGTGCTGCACTCTCCAGAGTCCAAATACAATGCCAGGAGTGGCGCTAGCTTGATTTGTCCACAAAATAAGGAGCAGCTAATTCATCATGGCAGATGGAGTTTACACAACTAGCAGGAACCACCAAAAGGTTTAAAAAAATACATTTTCCAACATTTGTAAGTCTTGCAAATTAGCCACACCCCATATGCCTGCACTGGCTATTGCCACAGCTTTAGCTACATAGATGTATAGGAGCACTTTCAGTAGTTTAGAGCCTAGATGTTTACAGAAATTATGCAACCCCAGGATTGACCTTTCGAAAATGGCTGTTCTATTAGATACCATTGCTTTTCCAAGAATGGTTTCTTTGAAAAAGGATGCCCAAGTATGAAAAGGAAGTAGTCTCACACAACCTGAATTTATAAATAAAGTGAGCAGGTCTTGTTTTGGGCCTCGTTTCACAGTTTATAGTAAAGGTTTTACTTTCATTGACCTGTAGGTCCAGCTCCAGCATAAAGGAAATATAAGTGTCAACTAAACCTTGCAGTGCTCTCCCAGTTCTTCCCACTACGACTGTGTCAACCGCATAGAAGAGTATTGGAAGGGGGCATGTTCCTATGTAGGGATTAGCCTTGGCTAATATTAATAATGCAGATTCTAATCTATTTGCATATTGGGAAAATAGGAAAGTGGCAAGGACACGCCCTTGCCTCACTCCTTGATTTATCTATCGTAAAAGGTTCTGTGCGTTCACCATTCTAAGCATAACCAACACAGGTATTCACCTCTGAGTACAGCTGCCTTATAAAATTCAAAGTACCCTCCTCTACGCCCATCTCAGACATGATCAACCAGACCTTGGAATGTGAGACACAGTCAAACGCTGCCATTAAATCCATAAACGGGAAGTAGATGGTTCCCTTCTAAGCGGCATTGATCAATAGTACCTACCCCCTTTTTAAATCCGTATTGCACATCGGCCAAAATATTCTTTGAATGGGCCCAGTTCTCTAATCTGTGCAACAGGATGTGCCCCATAATTTTAGCTGTAGCATCCAGGAGAGAAATTGTCCTACACATCATCCACATCTTGCTGTTCAGACAGTTCTTCCCACGAGTCGCATTTCCTGTCATCTCTCCTTCCGGTGGGAATCTCACTATCAGTTGTCTAATACATAACACATGCCTATAGACTAGTTAATAGAAGGCTGTTGGAAAGTTACAGCATCTGCAAGTGGAAGAGAAAAACAACTTGGGCTAGAGAACAGTTTAGTGCAAAAACAGGCCTTTTAACCCCACTGTATAAATCAACGTTAATATGGCACTAAATTAAGTCAGTGCATTATGTTATTTTATTTGTACTTGCAAAACCTAAGTATAATTACCTTCAAGAAAATTGCATTTATTATACGTGTGTTACTTAGCATAAAACTTTGCACTTTTATATTAAATGTATTTAATTTTCAGAAATTAGGGAATTCACTCTATCACAAGCAACCATTCACAACTGTCTACCGTGTTAAATAGGGTTGCTCCTTCTCTTCAACTATTTAAGAGAACAATAAGCCCCAAAGTATGGCAGAAACCACAGGCCTCATCACAGAACATTTGTAACTGATGTTATTTCATGTCCTTGGTCTAGGATCACTGGTCTAGAGCACTCGGCTCTCAAGATGGTACGTGCCTCTTTTTCTAGGGGATTTCATATCCATCTTCTAATAAATTACCCCACATGATCTTTAGGCCACCATTTGGCACTTCTTGGATGCCTGATGTTAAGTGTGGAAAACATCTGACCAAGGGGATCCATTATTATCCCCTTAGAGGATGACAGACATTCCTCCTCTGTGAAGAGGCTTTCAATGTCCATATCATCCTAATCCAGGTCAAGGATGTATTCACCGAGTATTTCTTCACTCTGATGCCCTTAAACTTTCATGGCAGTATCTTCTGCTGTACTCTGAGCACTCAAGATATGTGTGCCACTTCTGACACCTTTATGAGTTATGCCGCATAGGACACCAAAGACTTTCGAGGTGCTTTGACCTCCTGATCTGTTTGAGGTGCTTAGATGTCCATTATGCGATGAGGTGCTTAGACCTCCATTATGCGTTTAGGTGCTTAGACCTCCATTATGCATTGAGGTGCTTAGACCTTCAGTATGAATTGAGGTGCTTGGACCTCCCAGTATGTTCAGTATGTTCATGGAAGCTGCCCCTTCAATGTTATTAACATTTTTTTGTCTTTTTTCCCCTTTCTTACCACAGACTCTCACTTGAGGCAGTTTCCAAGTCACAATACTCATCAGAGATTAGGGATCGCTTATTGGACATAACTTGTTGCTAGGTTTCGCGCACACAAGTGCACATCTCCTGTTGTATAATTCTTCATTAATATTAGGGGCATCGGGCCATGAAGGTTTAATTAGCCCTTTGTAAGCTTTGCCCAATATTAAAATAACCTAGCACTAAGCTTTTACAATTAATAATAGGAAATCAAAGACACTACGGCCATGAATAAGGGAGAAGGTTTCCATGAATTGAAAACCTGTATACAATAAATAAAAGAAAGACAACAATATACAGATGCAACATTGGAGATACTTATCTGCGTGGATTGGTGTAAACTCCATATCATACAATATTATAAATGCAGGTTTCTGTAAGTTGTAATGTGTGTTAGGGATGTTTGTGCATATTTGTTGTGTGGAATTTTCTTGATGTGGTGATATGTTTTGTGTAGCAGATGTGTTTTATTCTGCAATGTGATATTGTTGCTGAACTCTAGCTATTGAAGTGCATTCTGTTTAGACTATGTTGAATTTAGCACTGAGATGTTGTAGTAGTGTTGATATGGTACTTTGGGCAAGTTACTGTGTCATGTTCTGTTGTTTACAGTAGATATACCAACAAATGCTGAAAGATTTCCAGTCACATTTAACACATGACTTTACATTTTAATTGATAAGCAACCATTCACCATCGTTTAAGGTGGTACATTTGAGCTGCTCAAGCTCGTCAACTATTCAAGACACCACTTTGTCCAAAACCATGGACCAGATCACAAAACATTATTGACTGATACTATTTCATATCTTTGATGTTGACTTAATGCAGTGCTTGCTCCTAACACCTTTTACCTCCATAATATCAAAACAGGATTTGGAAATGTGTGTGTTTTGCAAGAATCTTTCTACATATTTGTTGGGTGGCCTCTTGTTGTGGTGTTGATATGTTCTGTTGTTTTATGTGCTGCTGTGATTTTGTGTTATGTTATTTCATAATTGGTAATGTGATTTTATTGTGATGTGTTGAATTCTGTTTTGGCTGTTTTGTTGTGATGTGTCCCGTTCTGGTTTAATTGGGTGTTTATGGTACTTTGTTTATTTTAGTGTACAAAGTTCTTTTATTTACTGTAGAGATGTCAACAAATGCTGCTGCATTTCTAACTAAAAGCAGCACATACCTTTGAAGTGCAGCAGCCACAGCAAGAATAAAAGAAACCAGAGGGGCTGCCTCACAGTGAAACGAGAAAATTGGCACAGAAAATAAATCACTGTGATATTCATTGGTCGGGTCAGCTAGTGGGCACTGCATTTAACTTTTGGCTTAAGCTCCTTACTCATGGAGTCAGCAGGACCTCATCACAAGCATACAACCGCTGGAACTTGCATTTCAGCATGATGAGTTCAGGCTGTCTCTCGACCTCTAGCTGTACCACTATGCATGATTATAACCTTAATATGTGAATTCACAACAACTTAACAAGTAGACCAATATTTTAAGCTGTAAGGTATACATTCAATTCAGTTGAAATTTGCTTCGGAAGGTATGTTTCTTGGTCTTACTTTAAACGGAATTGTGAATTTTACATCACCCACCTCTTAAAGTCTCTCTTAACACTGGTGGAGAATCTATGGGGCATATTATCAACGGTCAGCGATAATTATTGCAGGCCGTTCATAGCGATAGAAAAATTATCGCCAGCTATCGCTGAATATTATCGCCATGATAACGCTATATTTACAACGCATAGCGCTATGGCGATAATATTTCAGCGATAGCGGTGTTTTCAATGGAACATCGCTGGTTTTCCAGCGATGTTCCATTGAAAACAGCGATAACATTGCTGATAGGACCCTGTGGTCCTATCTGCATAATCCATATCCCATTAACAGTATGCCTTAGTCAGGAATTTAACAGGTGTTAAATTCCTGAGTTAAGGCTGAGGTAGCGCAATTTTTTTTATCGCTGCACCTCCTTGTTAATATCTTGAAGCTGCCTTCACGATATTAACATGTGTTGTTTTCACAGCCACGCCTCTTTTGCATCTCATTAGCGATGCGAGGCGAGGCTGTGAAAAAACGGGCTCTACATCAAGGAAACACGCGCTAGCGTGTCCTTGATGATATTGCGATATAATTATCGCCGCTTTTCGCCCAAAAACGGACGCTAAAGCGGCAATAATTATATCGCCAGCCCTTGCTAATATGCCCCCATATTTTGCTTTTTCACTTGACAGATATAGGGGCATATTATCAAGAACGGCTTTAAATTTTTCGCCACTCTAGCGGCAGGAAACTGCTGCTAAAGCGGCGATAATGGGCTTGATAATATGCCCTAGAGAATTCCAATAGAAGCCCAGGTTCACACCAGAACATGGGCTCCTATTGGAATTCTCAAGGGCATATTAACAAGCCCATTATCTCCGCTTTAGCGGCAGTTTCCTGCCGCTAAAGTGGCGAGAATTTTAACACCGTTCTTGATAATATGCCCCATAGATTTTCTTTAAGGCTGCCATGAGTGCACACAAATAATGCGGGTGGCTTGCAAGGCAAATACCAATTGTGAACTGATGCGTTGTCTTCTTTCTCCACAAGTGGGACAAACACCCAGTGCTTGGAGTGGAAAACACGCAATGACACACTGTGGTTCAGACCCTAGTCTGGGAATGCCAAGTAAACCTGTTTTTAGCGTTTTGCTGAATCTGACAATAGCTGATCAGTTGTCACTGTGCTTTGTGAAGTTAAACCTCAGCTACATATATTGATCAGATTTAAAAAGTGAGCTAAGCCTATGTGCATTAAAAAGGGGCAATATGATTGGACACAAAGGCCATCTTACCAGACAGCAGACAGTAGTTAATAGGTTGGTAATATGGGACAACGCCTAAAAAGCACTCTTCTTTCTAATATTTACCTGGCAGAAGCTAGAAGGCCCGTTGTCACAACATATAGCTAATTGATCAAAATACAAAATACTAGTGCCTATATGGGGGTTGCTTCATAAAAGCATTTACAAGTACAAAAGTAATACTCCAGGGCCTGCATTACATTGTTGATTGCATCGTAGCGGGCACAGACTGGACAGTGCAACCTATTACAGTGAAAGTGCTGCACCCATCAAAGCCAGTAACTCATGCCTGTCCTGGGGGCATCTAATTAGTGAAAGGCAGAATAACTGTTTTAAACCGCCGGTATGCCTTTTATGGGGATTTCATAATATGTAATACCAATTTCATTTTTGCAATATGCCCTTTAGTCTTCTTATACTTTTGACACAAATAAAGAACTGGGAATTGTCAGTCTTCAACTCTACAAATTTCTACACAGTTTGACACGACCATTTTTTTATCTGCACACTTTTGGATAACTACGTTTACATTATTTTCACTGTGCATTCACGTTCTGCACTCTGCAGATATATCGTTTTTCTTTTGGTGTAAAAATGCAACTTAAGGTTTTGAGAAGCTGTTGATATTTAAAAAAGAAGTAAGCGGCGTATTTGTACAAAAATATATATATACACACAGACCTCCAACACACAAACAAGCACACCACACACACACATATATGTATATAGAGAGAGATATTTCTTCATGCCCCTCTTGTTATCATTGATTGTATAAATGTTGATTCCTAATTCGATGCATTTGGGTGGTGTATTAATCACACTATTATTCAGTTGTTATAACTGCCTCATGCCTCAGTACTGGATACCTAGTTGAAACAATGTTGTGATTACTGATAGTAACTTGGCCTGCACTTCACATGGGGACAGAGATTCACCTGCAGATGGGTGCAGTCTGTGACTGTCCCTCCTGCCTGGATGGGGATACCTTGGGGTCCTTGGGACCCCATCTCACTTCTTCTAAATGATGTTGTTGGTGTGTGTGGGAGGGGCATATTATCTGTGCTGCACAATTTAGTGCTGCACAGTAAGTGCCCCTGACAGCTCCTTTGCCACTGTGCCCGCGTTTGTAATATGTAATAAGGTAGGGGCGCAGGGGAAAATTGTTTTCTCATTTGTATCAGGCCACGCCCCCAGGCAAATGAGGGTACATCCCATTGAGATCACGCTTGTGCTATGTGTGCCCCGATCTGTATTAAAGAAGGTGCTGTGGAAGCATCTGCAACCCTCTCTGCAGTATCAAAGTTCCCTGGGCATAGAAAGTAGACACACACACCTATTATGCCCTGGGCACTTTTTGTGTAATACTGCTCCTGGAGTGCTCTTTTATGTACGCTTATGTGCTCTGATAAATCAGCCTTGAAATCTCAAACTCTTTATTAGTTAAGTACAATGAGAGCACGGCCATGTCTGTTTTAACTTATTGTGTACAAATGTTTTTTCCCTGAATGTTTCTATTGTATTCAATTTTTATATGTTTTTGGTTCATTTCAAGAAACGCGTGTAAAATTACATAAACGTCTGCTACTTTAAGTACTCCAACGTGTCTTTGTGAGTAGGCTCCATAGAATTTAAATTTATGTTTCACACAAATTGCTTTTAAAGAAGTTTGATTTGTTGCTGCCTATAAAAATAACTTCAAAATCTGCTAACTGATTTCTGCTGCCTGACTGGCTTCTTGGAGCAAAACCATAAATACCATACTTGCATTTCTTCACACTCCCTTCCCTAACCCAGGAAATGTGTGAAGAGATGGGAAGGGTCCACAAATCTGGACCTCTCCAGGAAAATAGGCTCTCTAGATCTCTAGCCCACTCAACTGTAACAGTTGTGAACTAAAAGAAAAAGCAACAGGATTGGGCATACGAAGGACTGATAGTTCATCACTGTGAGAGGAAGGGTGATACGTATAAAAAATAGTCCACACAGAGCGGTATCCTGCGTTTTGTGTTGGCAACTGCATATCAAAAGGCTTCAAACACAGTGGGCCCTTTTGAAGTGACAGAGTTACACCGACTGGATTGATATTTGCATGAGTTAAGGGAATTTTTTAGAGAGAGAGGCAATGATTTTGCAAGAATGCTAACATAATTTGTTAAGGGAACTCAGCCAAACTAGTGAGCCAGTTCCATACGGTGCTTGTCCCACTACATTCACATCAGATTGCTGCTAGAATCCTAGAAAACAAGAAGATCAATATGGAAATTCCAGTTTGTGAGTAGAAGGACTAAGAAATATTGCAGTTTTTCTCAGAATCAAAGGCCCAAGACTTATCAAGCAGTGCCTACACCTGTGGACTACCTTTTCCAAGGACTGAGAAATGAAAAGAGTCCATGGAAAACAGACAATTGCATTGTCTTTTTGAATGTAGTACTGAAGGAAAAAGTGCAAAACCTTATTGGCTACTTAAATTAATGGAATATTTCATCTCCAGGGGAACAGGGAAAAAGTGCCAAGTCTACCAAAAAAGACACACATTTGAGGGCTTTAATTTTCAAGTTTGGCCCACTCAATGGTTTTCACTGTAAATCTCAAATACAGGGCAAACGGGGAGGTACTCAATTGCGTGGCTGTATCTGTCATAGAATGTACAAGGCAACGTTACATCAGTTAACCCAAAATCAACTTTCACATCCCATGAGAATGTAATCATAAAGCCAGGTGAAAGCAAGATTGAAAACACATTTGATGCCTGTTACGCCACTCCTGTTTCAGGCCACCGAATATAGCAGCACAACACCTTACCCATGTCATCTTCCTTCCCTTCCCAGCCTTCACGACCCTGTTTCTCCAAAAAGACCATGACGCAGGTCTCCACATAGAAACACTCACTGGTTGTGACAGGCATGGATGGGTTAGGAGAGTTTGCAACTTCATAGATTTTTTTTTTTTTTTTGATGAGAGGTTTACTTTGTACAGAATGGGACTATTGGGATTAGCATACATTAGGTATTATTAGTAGGTGACAGCATTGAAAGAAAAAGTTCAATAAATCTAAACATATCGGATCCTTTTCACTTAGAAGGTAATGAGACCATCTTTTATTGCAGCTGCAGTGGTATTGCAGCTGCAGTGGCATCAATACCATGATGGTCATGCTAATCTACCAGCTATTCATCATCCTCATCATTGGGGTCAGGAGGAGTAACAACTACTTGAAGAAAAGAGACCGGATACAGAGACAGGTTCTCAAGTGATTGCAGATTAGGAGTAGAAGCTTACTTCAACAACAGCCTTCTGGTGTGCTTTTCCTTCCCATGACAAGGGAGTTGTTGCTCTACAATTCCAGGCCACTGGACTTTCCTTTGTGGCAGACAGGCTCCTAATTCATTGCAAGTCCAGAGTAACCGTGCATGACCATACGATACAACAGTAAATGAAGACCAGCCAATGGGTTGCACAGCAATTCTATGCCATTACCAATTCTCCCAAGAAGAGAGCATAGCCTTATCACAGCTAGCTCACCTTCAAAATATGTCTGATGTTCCTATTGCAAAACATAACCCTACATCTTACATCCATTGGTGAGTGCCTGGAGTTATGGTGCAATGCGGCAGCTAGGTTAGTACAGCACAAATACAGGAAATGTACAATCAATTGGCTGAACACCACGAGGCACCGATGTTATCTACACCATGATGCTGCAACTATACAGAGCCATGTGAACAAATTAAAAATTATCAAATGTTACATGCACAGAGATGGTTGTGTGTTTTGTTTGATGTATTGATGTACATAAGTAACATAAATGTGTGGATGAGATTTGCGTCTCATTACTTGTTTACTTACTGTACCTAGCATGTGGACATAGACATGAGTGCTCCAAAATTCTTTCTCCAGCATCACTCATTATTTAGCTTGCAGGGCAGCCAACAGCCTCCACATCACTATCGTGGGAGGCCGCTCAGTTTAATTGTTTTTAAAAAAAATGTTATTAAGCAAATGGTTAGCAGTACAGAAATGTTTGCACATTGAGACTGTTTGACATTAATCATGAGAGATCCTGTCTCTTCTTGCTCACCCAGTAAAATAATTTCAGTTACAAAAGCAGTGTAGTTACTTCCAGCATCAATGCCATTATCTAGCAAGGTTAGTCCCTCTGGTTTCCAACCCACCCATCTTATTATCTGATCAGTAGAGTCCTCAATGGCCTCTGTACTCCACCCATTGTCCCCAGACCTTATCCCACTTCTGCGGGCAGCCTTGACTCTTGTACAATACTATATCCACTACACAACACCAGTAGAGGTCCACTTTCCACTCCGGAAGCTGAAGAGGTTGGTCCGCTCCCCAAGCCCTGGTTATATTCCTTTTCACAGCCATGTCTGCTGACATTAGCCAGATGTTGAAGTATTTCGGACATGTTTCTTCCCCAGTCACACACAGTATGTGCCATATAGCCTCCAGCGGGATTGTCTGGCCCACCACCTCAGACAAACCCTGTGTTATCTCTACCCAGTATGGTTGAATTATGGGGAAGGGCCACACTATGTGAAATATGGAGCCCGCTTTCTGACAGGCCCAAGCACAATGCTTAGTGTCGCAGTGGCCCATTTGGTGCATGAGACCCTGGAGGTGTATGATCTGTGAAGGATACAAAGCTGTATAAGGCCAAAAAACGAACTCTTATAGTTACCTCCCTGGGACTCTGCATTGCCTCCGTCCAATCATCATCTTACAGCATTCCCACCTCATCCTCCCATGCCTGCCGCAAGGCACCCAGGTCATCTCGTGTGTTGTTCATAATCATTCTGTATATCAAGGAGGTGGCTTTGTCTGGCATTGGGTCCAACAGGAGCCTGTCCTTCAGGGGTGTGTACTCTGGTATCTGCTTGCCCTCAAGGATTTGAGCTTGCAACGCGTGTCCCAGTTGCAGGTGGCAGAACAACTGGTATTCTGCTTTTAAGTCCTCAAAAGCAATTATTGTTTGTCTCCTCTAGATGTCTCATAGGGGATCAATCCCCTAGAGACCCCATTTACAGAAACCCTTCAACCCACCCACCTCCTGCAAAAGGTCAGTGTCCCATAGTGGAGTACTTTCCATCAGTTTGCCCTCCCATCCAAGAACTTTAGTGGCTTCTCTCTATATTTGTTACTTCTGTTTGCATGTGTGGTGGCAGCTGTCTCTCCATCCTTCTGCAATACAATGGTGCAGGATACCCCCTCTGTCCCATGGAGTGGAGATCGACCATATAGTCTGTTTCTACCCATCCTGTAAAGACCCAGTCATTGTTGTGACCAGTTGGGCAGCCCAGTAGTATTTTCTATGTCGAAAATTGCCAGACCCCATCGAATACCCCCCTCTGTAGCTTGTGGAGGGCTATCCTGGAACTACCTCCATCTCATAAGAGCTATTTTAATTCATTGTCCACTTTCTGAAAAAATCAGTCAGTATTTTATAGGGAGTGTTCTGTACAATGTACAGGAAGCATGGTAGTTCAATCATTTTAAACAGGACAGTCCTTCCCATTAAGGACAGTGGCAGTTGTCTCCAGTGTGTCACGTCTCTTCGCAGCCTGGCCAGATGCGGGAATAGGTTGTCATGCAGGTACTCATTATCCATCCTAGATATCAATATACCGAGGTATTTAAAATGATCTTTTATTGATATTATTATTGTCCGCTAGTCATAAGGGGTGGATGGTTACTGCCAGGAGGAAAAGAAGGGACTTATCCCAATTGATCTGGTACACAGACTAGCTGCTAAATAGTTGAACTATGTGAAGTAACTGGCCAATAGTGCAGCGGGGGCATACAACAATATGTGGTTGGCGTACAACAAGATTTGCTCTTCTCATCCGCCCTCCCCCATAATGCTTTTTACTAATGGGTCATGCCTGATCCATTCTGCAAGAGGCTCTAATGCCAAGGCAAAGAGCATAGCAGATAGTGGGCATCCCTGTCTTGTGCCCCTATATAGGGCAAAAGACCGTGAAACTGCCCCATTCACTAGCACCCTAGCTAAAGGATCTGTGTACAGGAGTCATACCCAGGCACAGAACCCTGAGCCAAATCCAAATCTCTCCAGCACTTAGAATAGGTATGGCCATTCTATACTGGCAAACGCAATACGTGCATTCAGTAACAGCAGCACTGCGTCCTCTCCCTGCTTGTTTGCCATTATATGTAGGACTCCATATAGAGACCTCAAATTTAGCCTGGTGCTCAAGTGGGCCATGAAGATTGATCAGGGTGGACTACGGAGGTTATCACCCCACAGGGTCTATTCCCAATGTACTTTGCCAACACCTTTGCCTCCATAATCAGTAGTGAGATTGGCCGATATGAATTACAGTCCTCTGGTGGCTTACTCTTCTTAAGAATGTCCACAATTGTGGCCAATCATTGGTCTTCTGGGAGGCCACCCTGCGCCAATGCCTCCTGAAACATATTGGACATATGCAGTGCCATCGCAGCTTGCACTCCCTTGTACATTTCGGCTAGAAGGCCATTGGGTCCCACCACCATGCCAAACTGCAGATCTCTAGGACACAATTCCTTTCCCTGTCCCTATTCTCCAACCAGTCTATCAGTTTGTTGCCCTTGTCCCCAACATCATTGTCTCTGTGTCATGCTGGCCTGTGCCCGGGCTTTGTCTTCCGCTATATCTCTCACTTCTAGATGTTCTAGATGTTTGAGCCGGATTTGTTGTACAACATGTTTGTACAGGGTATTGCTCCCTGATGGGATTGTTTTGAGTTTACTAATTTCTTTCTAAAGGGCCTCATACATTAGTCTCTATTCTTTTCGCCTCCTCCCCACCAGACCCTGAGCATATCCTGATATCACTGTCCTGTATGCCTCTCATAGTATGCATGCCGAGTCGACCGTGCCCACAGTGTCTTTATAGTATTGAGCCGTACACTCTCTTATCTTGTCCTTAAATCGTTTGTCATTAAAGAGCCATGGGTCTAATCTGGGAGGTAGAGTGGTGTCTCTAGTTGGTCCCTGAGGCAGCACCCCCACAGGCAAATGATCCGAAATACTTCATTTGCTTCATTATTTGGTCCTTTTTGCCAAATCTCGGAGGCATCAAATTTCTAAACTGTCAAATGGTCTTATACTTCCATTTTAGTCCATTAGTTCTCTGGTAAAACCGGAGACTACAGTTATTCACAGCTAGTATCACATAAGTATCACAGAAGCAAACATAAATATTACCTGAGAATATTAGAAAAGGAGATGGAAGGAATGTGCCATTTTTAACATTATATGGCACATTCCTGTCCTCTTGTTGTAGTGATGGACAATGTACTGCCTTGCACCAATACAAGCACCTTTGCGGCAAGGTGTGAGGGTGCCTGCATTGAAATCAGATAGATTTTGTGCAGGATCGGACACCTTCCGGCACAAAAACAATCCTCTGAGTCTTTTTCCTCTTTTTATGTGTATGTAGCACACATAAAAATAGGAGAAAATGAGAAATAAACATATTTCTTCTCATCATGCCTCCCTTTGAAAGGCGTGCATTTTGCAACATTCCCATGTCTACCACTCATAGTAAATCTAAGAATGGGCCAAAATCCATGCTTGGATGCATGGGAACACTCACGCTCTACCAATAGAATGCCTCTCTAGAGCAGAGTAACGCAAGGCAGCATTTTTTGCTGCTTTGCTTTGTCCAGATTTTCTAAGCTCCAGAGGACCACGCAAGATAGCCTTGCGCTGCTTGGTAACTATGACTTTAATGTTGTGTTGCCCTTGAGTTACCATGGGTGATGCAAGGGTGAAGCACCACTATGATATATCTGCCCCTAAGAAAGTAGCCCTATCAATCAGTCACCACAAGTGGGTGGTGAGCAGCATTAGATTGCATATATTGCTAGTGGATGCCACTTTTGAGAAATTAATCAGTTCCATGCGTGCCAGCATGTATTTCTTCTACCTTGTACTAGATGTTCTTGTGAACTGAGACACAATTACTAAATAGTTTTCTGTTTATGAGCTTTGGAAAGTAAGAATTTTGTGTCTTGACATAATCAGAGAGGGAGTTGGTCTTTTACCGTGATATAAGCATTGAGGGGCTTATTTACAAACCCCTGGCAGCACATTTCTGCCACAAGAGCATCAGTTTTGTGATGCTCTGGAGGAGCACATTGCAGACCGATAGTTACGAGGCCATGGAAAACGTGGCTTCTCATGGCCTCGCAGTATGGGTGTTCCCACTCAACGCCCATGGTATTTGACACATTCACATATTTACAACATAGCGCAGATCTGGGAATTCTTTAAAAGCATGGGCCTCTCAGGGCAGGTGCAGAGATTGTTTTTGTGAAGAAAGGTTTCACTTCCTACACAAAAACAACCGGATTTTAATACAGGCACCCTTGCGCCATGGCGCTAGGGTGTCTGTATTTGTGCAAGCTTGCCTAAACGGTGGTAGCGCAAAGGAAAGTAGAGGGATGCGTTATATTGCCATATATGTGATGCATCCCTGATCTTTCGTTATGGCGCTGCGCGATGCAGCTAGTTGGCCTGTGGTGCTGGGTTGCACCATTTTGATTGTAAATGAGACTCTCAATGTATATAGGGGCATATTATCAAGGATGGCGTTAAAATTATCACCGCTTTGGCGGCAGAAAACTGCCGCTAAAGCGGCGATAATGGGCTTAATAATATGCCCTGGAGAATTCCAATAGAAGCCCATGTTGACACCAGAACATGGGCTTCTATTGGAATTCTCCAGGGCATATTATCAAGCCCATTATCGCCGCTTTAGCTGCAGTTTTCTGCCGCTAAACCGGCGATAATTTTAACGCCATCCTTGATAATATGCCCCATAGTGATTTCGCTGCTTATTGAATACTATGCACATAAAACCAATGCGAACCACTGTTTGAAAATATTAGGAATTGCACTGACCATGAGCATTTATGCAATGATATCCACTGTCAAGCTGACATTTTATTGTTTGCCTGAACACTGGACAACTTTTGCATGGCTCGTGACTGTATGCACCATGGAAATGCTAAACCTTATTTAGTGGCTTTGCAGAGGATTGTTGGAAGGGAAATGTTTCCAGATATTTTTCTTAACCATATATAAACCGCATCTGATCCATTGAAGAATAAAATGCAAATACTTTTACCTTTGGAGCTCTTGGTGCGCTGTCCTTTTGTTGCTAGAGGAAGTGGAATGTAATATGTTTCGTACACACATTGGGAAACGTTTGCTTTTTCAGCAATAGTATATGTGTTTTTGTTTGCCTTTGTTTCTACATGTATAACATTCATTTAGATTGCTTTATTTGCTTGTTCTCTTCATGGGTGGTACTGTAATATTCTTAAGGTGAGTAACATTGTAAACATAGCCCCTCCCGCTCGAGTTACAAGAAAACAATTCCTGGTGTTATTTGCAAGTAGAATGTTTGGACATGTACCTGTATTCAAACCAATCAGAACATGTAGGAAAGAACAGAAGTGAAAATCTTCCTGGAAGAGGCCATTGTATCAAATTTAAAAAAGATGGTTGGTTTTGTCTTGGCTTCATGGGAAAACAGTATTTCAAGTTCTGCGGTTCAGAAGTAATTCTGAAAATCAGTTTCACACAAAACAGGTCTCAGCAATACAGTGTTGAACCAGACACATAATAAAACACCATTCAACGTGCTTATGGAATTCATGTGACTATCAACCCTATTTTCGTAACACGTTGCCACTTAGGTTTAAAATATTCTGCTCAATAATGGGGACCATATTGTCAGGAATATTTTGCAAACCATGTATTTTTATTTGTAAATCTGATGCCTGTTGCAGCAGATGCTTAGGGGCCTACATAAAAAAGGCATGCTGCCTCAACGTATTTTTTACTTTTTTTGCTCTTCACAAGCATTTTATGAAGTGCAATGTGGACGGTGAGAACACTGATTGCCAGTCTGCACCAGTTCTTCCCAAGCATTCCTCATTAGTGTTCACACTCAGAATAAATCGTTATCACCCAGTGTTGGCACACGAAGTGCTGTGTATCCTTGGGGACTTGTTTTGCTGTAATTGGCCCTCATTGGCAAGGGACAATGCTGTGATTTGGGACCACAAAGCAAGCTGCCTCCAGTCTATCAAGTTCTGTATTCCTCCAGGCATACAGGTACATACCCATGGTTCATCAACCCAACATTCTTTAGGAAAGTGGGGGAGGGAAGAATACTGCCTGCCTGCACAGGTTCTCATAATGTTTCTGGTGAATGTAGTCCCCAGAAGTGCTCATAAAATCACTGATGTTTGCCATCTAGTGTTGATCTGCAAGGAGCAATCCAGTGGTTTGGGAATGCTCGGCAAGCTACTTTCAATTGATCTGGTTCTGTACCACTCCAAGGGCTGTATTATACATGTGGCACATCTTCCTTCATTGCTGTGGGTGCACCCACAGCACAACGAAGAAAGATGAGCTGTATTATGATGAATGCGCTGCCCTCAGGGCAGCTTTGAACTCGTGCGCATTCATGTTAAAAATGGAGTGGCTGCTTTAAAGCCGCTCCGTGTTTTCGCAGTGCCGGAGGCAAGCCCCCTGGACTTTGAAGGGGGAGTAGAGATCCCCATGCAGGCGGGTACAGTCAGTGACTCCAGGGGATGCACTGTCAGTGGGCATCCTGAGAGCTTCTTTGCCTCTGCGCACGCATCTGTAATTCAGCACAGGCGCAGAGGCAACGGGATTCCCTCATTTGCAAGGGGCACGCCCCCATGAAAATAAGGGAACACCCCCAGAAGATAGTGCGCCAGTGCTCTTGGTATTCCAAAAGGTGACACACAAGCGTGCACTGCCCCTTCTATATTAACAAAGTGCCCCAATGGTGCGCAAAGCGGGCCCCGTATTTGGGTAATACAGCCCCAGGTGTAAATCCTCAGTGATTGACACAGACAATCGTTTGCCACCCAGTGCTGGAACAGAAAGTGCTGGATACCTTTGTATACAGTGCAAATAATTTCACAAAGGAGGAGAGCAGCCTCCTCTGTAAATGCATTTTTCACTGTACACAAAGCATGTTTTCTTGTGGTTAAAGCCTTTTCATTCTCATCTTTTAAGGGGAGGAGTCAGAGAGGAATTTGAGAATGCTCACAAATGTACGTTTGTTGGTGTTCCCATATATAAACCTTGCCTTGGAACTCCTACTTATCACCCTTTGAGGCTGGTTTACTACTATAGCTTTCTCTGCACAGGTGGCAGAGTGGAATAGTGAATGTATTTGCGACTGACCAGAAATTCATTTGCGGAATTCAAATTTTTTGTGATTACAGCAAAAGTATTAATGAATAGGTAACAGAATCAGATTTCACATTCTTTCTCGATTAAACAAACTCAAACTGACAAATAGTAAAATGAGATTATCATTTCTTCCTTTTAGAATCATATGAATGGCATGTTTATTTTAACTTTTTCCACCATTTTTGTAACTACGTACACTAACATATAACATAGACTGTCCGATTTGTGGTCACAATCTGCATGAAGATACATTGCCCATCGATTTGTTTCCATTATAGCAATTTTATGATTGATAAAATAATGGTGAGTATAAAAAAAATCACTTGTGTAGTATTTCTGGCCCTAGGCCCAACCTGGTCCATTCAGGCCCAAACTGGAAACTGCTCTTGTCCACTCTGCTCTTGGTGTTAATGCCAGGGTGGAGATGCTTTGAGTCCTAAGGTTAAATAGCCCTAGTTCAGGTGACCTTCCCCCAATGAAAATGCTTGTGCTAACCATGCCCAGTCCAAACCATAGCTCTAAACCTTATTACCAATGGGAGACCTGGACCAAAACCCAAAGCCCTAAGTCCAATAAAAACCATAGCCCTAGGAACCAGTCAGAACCTTAGCCCTATCAGCCAATCAGATCTCAAACCCTAAGACTAATAGAAACCCTAGCCCTAGCAACCAATCAGACCCTTGCCCCATCAGCCAAATCAGAACTCAAGCCCTGAGTCCAATAGACCCTCTAGCCCTAGGAACCAATCAGAACCATAGCCCAATCAGCTAATCAGAATTCAAACCCTAAGCCCCAAGTCCAATAGAAATCCTAGCCCTTGGAGCCAATCAAAACCCTAGTCCTATCAACCATTTAGATATCAAACCTTAAGCCCAGCAGCGGTCCATGGAGGGAGTTCCATGGGGTAGAAAGGCGGGGTGGGGGAGGGGCAGGGTGGGGTGTACTAAACACCGGAATATGGATAATTGGAGGTAAGTAAACAATTAAATAAATAAAACGAATTTCATAGCGCACGTTGCACTGCATTTTGTGATGCAGGGCACGCTACGAATTTCGTTTTATTTATTTAATCCTTTACTTACCTCCAATTATCCATATTCCGGTGTTTAGTACCCCCCACCCTGCCCCTCCCCCGCCTTTCCGCCCCATGGAACTCCCTCCACGGACTGCTGCAGCTTAAGCCCTAGGTCCAATAGAGACCCTTGCTCTGGAAGCCAGTTAGAGCACAACCGTAACAACCAGCAAAAAATGTATGTAATTGGTATGTAACCTTAAGCACATACTGATGTGCAGGGTGGCAGGGAGATGCTCCTAAAGTCAGAATACCCTTGGATAGTGACAGGCTCAATTCACAGTTTGTAGTTCCTGTTCAACCCTGCATAAAAGGCCCAAATCTAAGGCCACAAAATACTGCTTTTTGCACACTTAAACAAAGCACTTTTTCTTGCCACAAACAGGTGCTACATACACTTTTCAAACACAATTTGGATCACAAAACAGATTGAGTCTCTCAAACACACGCTGGTTAGGTTCTGGCATGTATTTTGCCCTTTTTGCTTGTAAAAATGGTGGAGGTTTCACATCTAGAGGCCTTAGCACAGTATGGCAGAACACCAGGAGAAATATTTAAACATTTAGTAACCATGCCCAATAAAGTCTTGCCCTATATTCAACCCATTTTTACTCCTCACACATCAAATAGAAAATCAGGTCTATCTGAAGGAAGTCACCCACATGCCCTGTATACTGCAGCATTCCTCAAAGATTATCTCTTTTGTTTTCTCTTTAACATCTGTATATGCCCAATAGAATAGTTATTTGAGTAGTGCCAGGTGGATGTTGAAATATATACAAATGGCATCCAAATCCCATTCTATCTAGACAACAGACCAGACAATACTACCAATATCACCTTGTGTGGAACTAAATACTCCACTTGATAAAGCAGAGCTTTCCATCGGTGAATGAAATAACATTACAAATTATGTAGTGGAAGAATCTGCACCAGTGTCATTACATTTTCACTGACCTCATGGTCTTGGCAAATAGAGGTCTGTGCCAGCTCCAATAATACACTACTCAGACCTTAACATCCTTTCAGAGTAATGGCAGTCTTTTTTTTAGGTGGCTTTAATTGGAGTTTTGTTGCAATGCAACCCTGAGATAGGTCAAATATACCCAACTTTCTTTTGGTGTAGAAATATTATTCCAACAAAATAACTACTGTCCACAAGAAAGGAAGGTGCACTCTAACTGAGGTCAGTCGGGAAGCGAATATTATCCAAAAATCTTCTTTTATTTGTGTAATTTAGTTAAAACTGGCACACAGCCAACGCGTTTCGTTCCCTAGTGCCACGGGAACTTCGTCAGGGCTTCTTGATAGTGTATCTGGACGTGTGTAGTCCAAAGGCACCACCGATAATCGTCCGTGCGCAGTGTCTCAAAAAAACGGGTAGTCTCCAAGATCTGATCCAATACGATCTCAAATATGGTTCATTCCCACAAACCGTAATTGTTTAGAGCGTGTATCATCATGTGAACACTATACCTCTGTTCCCCTGGATTCTCATAAGATGTATAGGGGGTCCCAAATAACAAATGAACCAAAGAGCCCCCAGACTTTCAAAAAGTTCCTTAAAGCGCAGTGCTTAGCCAAAGTAGCAAGGTGAAGGTCCCAAATGGTATATTAACCACGGTGCCCCCACGCGTCCTCCTATTGCTCGCAAAGGGTCCCGGACGGCATAATAACCGGTGGATAGATAGCACGGTGACAAACAGGGACTAGCCACTGCAATGTAGCTAAGCCTAGGCCTTGTCTGCACTCCTTTTGCCACCATGCCTAACATTCTTGCCACTACTATTTCATAGTTTGACTGCTTGGCTTCATCCTGTCCTGTACCCCTAATTGTTTTCTCTTTTTAGCAGTAGTTTAAGTAGCTTAACACATCCCCTGGTACAATACTAACTTCCTGGAAGAATACCTCAAATCCAATCAAGCCATCAAATTGATAATCAGCAGGGACTTCATCTTCTGGTAGATAGGCAAGATTGTAAGCATGCAGCCTACCTCCACACCTCCCCAGTGTATGGTAGCCCTTGGTTTCTGACAGGCAGTGAACTGACAAATACATACAGCAATTCACATGCTCAATTACATGCTCACATGCAACTTAACAGAGTTAAACTACGATTTTACCAAGCAAATATGTCAAGACCACTCTTTGTCTCTGCTCATCCTGCCTTTGAGACCTATTACCCACAACAAAAATATCAACCCTTAAATGCTTTTTCTAAACATAATAAACCATCTCCACCGTTTATTTTTAGTAGATGAACAGGGCTTTGAAAAAATGCTACCACACTCAACAGGCCCTATATCTTTGCTGGGCATCTTCTACAACAACATATTAGCTGCTCTTATTGTAAATCGTTTTTTAAATCTTCCTTTTAAGATGGATCAAAAATGTTATTATCACAGTCACAAAAACCTGAGATATTTTCTGCTCACAATAACCTAACATATGCCAGAACACAAACATGCAAACAAGATATCATCCAATATTTGGATGTACACTGAAGTTGCTAATTTAACACCTGAAACCTAGAATAATGTGAATCAAAGTCTGAAAATCACAACACGTACCATAAAACACACTTTGGAGACTGTCATATGTCAATCAGGCAAGCCAAAACACATTGCTTTATGCTACAGTAGGAAATCAGGATATCTGTCTTTTCTACGTGATCACCCTGGATCTTTTGTCTTTTGCTGAACCCTATGTTTCTATGGCTTTAAAACTCGGTATATTTTACCCCTGCTAACCAGTATTAAGGTGCCTGTGCTCCCCCTTTAAACATTGGTGAATTGGGTTATCACTAATTGGCATATTCAATTTACCTATAAGTCCCTAGTTTATGATATAACATGTACCTAGATCCTGTAAGTTAAAGGTCACTAATAGATTGTTGCACCTATAGTGCCATCTACTACAGTGACAGTGTAAAAAATGGCTTCAGACATCCCAGTATAGCCTGACTGTAGCAGTATAAAAACTGTAATTCAACCAGACAAAATAAACCCCTTTCACAGGTCAAATCCTGCCTTATCAATATTAATAAGTCACCCCTTTGTTCAGGGTGTGTCACCCACAAGGCAAAATACATGCTATTTAAAAACAAGCATTTGCAATGCAATAGGTCTCGCATTAGTAAAAGTTTGAGTTTTTGGCCAAGCAAATATTAATGCAACATTACTACCTCGAATTTTGTTAATGTAGACCTATAGAGTGTAGCGTGGTACAGTGAAGTGGTGTAGTATAGAGTAGAGGAAATTATTATTGAGTGTAGTGGAGTTAAGCAGTTTAGCGTGGAGTGGTGTTGAGTTGAGTAAAGTGGAGTGATCTCTATGCAGGGTCGAGGGCCAGGAAATATCCGAATGTAAATGCGTGGAATGGAATGTTATTGGCGCTAAAGAATAAAAATGATGGAGTTGGCACTGTGGACGCTGCAAGATTGCACTGTAAATGTCCCATTAATGCAGGGTTTGCCCCAATGTGCTGGAGGTAGAACTGAACGGCTATCTGGGGAAGGGCCCTTCCCCTGGGAGCGCGTTAATGTGGCACTCAAACTGTATTATGTAACAGCTCCTGTAGATCTACAGTGTAGAAAAGTAAAGTATGGGGAGACACTTCAACCAGGAGAGGTTGGGGACTGTAAGCTTATTGTAAATGGACCGTGTTGATAATAGTGGAGGAATGTCATCGTATGTGCCCACCGTTATTCCCTTGTAAAATTGAATACAAGTAGTTTTAAAATACTGCACGACACATCCCTCTTCATACAGGCGTCCCAACCACAACACGAGAAAACAAGCAGACGCTTGCATCAATCATTAACTATGAAAGGATATCATCTGTGTTGTTCATTGTATCTTGGTCTTAGATAGTGATGGCATAATATACAAAACAAGCAGCAGCATAACGGATAAGAGGAGCTCAACTTTACTTCCTGGTCTGGTACGGGGTTCCGTGCTGGGGGCCGGGCGGGTAGGACTGCGAGTGCCGCTGCTGCATCAGTGCCAGCGCCCCTGGAAGAGCCGAGTCCTGCGGGGCCCAGCACGAGGCCTGCACCAGCGGCGGCTCTGGGGAGAAGCCACCCGCTGGAAGGTTGGCATAGCGGGCCGGGTAGTGCGGCTCCGGGGCGGGCGGTGGCAGAGGCGACGGCGGGACGGGCTCGGCAGCCCGCAGCACCTCCACGTAGGAGGCCGCGGTCACCGTGACTTTTGACTCCCTCCAGCCAACACTCGATGTCCTGCACGCGGTCGTTTCAGAAACCAGTGGTGCGTGCGCACCACAGAGGAGCAGACGTGGGAATCGAAACCAGTGGTGCGTGCGCTACACAGAGGAGCGGGGGCGAGGGAGGCTGTCGTCTTCTGATGCACGTGCTACACACCGGTGGGAATGGGCGGAGCAAAGGCAGGACATGCGCCCGCCTTTGCCGAATTGAGTGTCTTATTTTTGTAAAAAAAAGCACGCGAAACCCAATGGCAGCCGGCGAAAGCCTGATCACACGCACGAGCGTGTGAGCAGCTTTCAGAACCCTGTACAAGAGGTCTCGCGCTGCGCGAGCAGAGTTGCGCACTGCAAAGCTAGGCACGAGACCTAAAAAGGACATGTGTAAATGTAATGTTAAAATGTCCCTAGAGTGACTAGCACCTGACAGGTACGTTTCACTTTGGCAGGCCTAGATGTCCTATGTAGAACAGAAAAACAGAGTACACATTAAAACCCCAAATACTGTTACTCAGGAATGGGTCTAGCTAGAAAATCAATGAAACGATTATTTAAATGTTATTAAAAATACAGTTTAATGTTGAATTTGCATTTTTAATAAATACTAAGGAAAGGTAACTTAAAGTTACCTTTTCCCTGCCGGAAGTTCCTGGAGGTAAATTTGCATTTACTCTCAAACTTTTCCGAACTACTGATTAGCATTTAATAGGTGTGAAAAGGTGTGAAATGTCTCCTAGGAGCAAACAATAGGTTTATCTGAATGGACAGACAAGACTCCTCTGAACTTCCCAGAAAAGGGTGGTGCTGTGAGCATCCTTTTTGACAATACAGTGTCAAATTTTGCATTTGTGTCAAAGCCTGCTTGAGAGGTCTGCTGGGTTTACATATCATACTTTGGGTCATACTTAAAGGGCAGAAAACAGGATGGCAAGATAATTATTTTGTATCCACTGCCTGGTTGCTAAAGGACCCTGCTATGTCCCACCATACTTATATCTCTGAGTTTTACATATAACACTAGTGGAGCACTTGAAAAAATGGAAATAGGATGGCAAGACCATTCTTGTGTACCCACTGCCTGCCTGCTGTTGAACTCTGTTTTTATCTACTAGATCTTTTTTCTAGGTTTATTGTGGATAAAGTGGATGCCCCAAACTGGATTTTTGTCTAAGATGTGGAAGGACACAGGTGTTGCCATATTACTTTCCCAACACCCTCCCCAGCCCTTAGAGCCCAAGTTTAGTGTGGCTGAAGATTTTTGCCATCTTGAAAATGTACTTAGTGGTTAGGGATGACCCGATAACCCCATAGGTTAGGGCCTTGCTAGAAGTCATTCCCACCAACTAGATCATGCTAGACATAAATGTGGTATCTCCAGGCCCCCACTACAGAAGATCTTTGGGCTTGAGGAAGAACAGAAGAGGACCGGACCTGCTGTCTGTGACATGTGAGGAGTTCTTCTGGAACCCAGGACAAAAAAGTGAACTCCAAAGGTCATGAGGATGGCTTCCTTTTCACACTTCAGGGATACAACAATCTTCAAAAGCAACTGCCCAGCTGACCAGTGGCAACTGGGCCTGGACTGTACCCTGCTTTTGGCTTCTGCCTGACACCCAGTGAAACTCAAGGTGCTTTGCCTGAGATCCTGGGGGGCTTTACAAGTGTTATACCGCTGTGGATTGGGACTTAAAGAACTAATGTTGGAAGGTAAAATCTTCAAACATGACAAACCTGGGGGCATATTATCAAGCCAGGCGATAAAATTATCGCCACTTTAGCGGCAAAAAACTGCCGCTAAAACGGTGATAATGGGCTTGATAATATGCTCTATGGAATTCCAATTGAAGCCCATGTTAAATGTGAAGGACATCTAACCTGAGCTTTAATTGGAATTCCATAGAGCATATTATCAAGCCCATTATCTCCGTTTTAGCGGCAGTTTTCTGCCACTAAAGCGGCGATAATTTTATCGCCTGGCTTGATAATATGCCCCCTGGTTGGTGCATCTGAACCATGCTCGATTGTGATCGTTGTCAACTTGTGCCCAGGTCCCGGTCTACTGCAACCATTGACTATCATTGGCACTAGGTGCTTCTTGGCGCTAATCCTACTTAACACTTTAAAAACCCATATCTCTAGAACCCTTTATTGTATTTTTGTCATCTTGTTCATTACATTTTACTCCATTTTTCTAATTCAGTTTTTATAGTTGTGCATTTTAATAGAGTTACTGTTTTGATGCTGCATAAATATGTTAGACGTTGTTTTAGGTTACCCCTGTCTGCTATGTGCCATAGGTACCAGTGGGTGGAGCTTGGGTTTATTTAGGGACTTTAGGTATTCACCCTGACAAGGATTTTCATTATTATTAGGAGTCGTAATTTACACCCTCAACTAATACTCCAATTTCTTACACTAAACAAATTAATGAGACCACCAACTAAAATGAAAGAAAAATTTTGCGTTTATTTTGAAATCATGCACATCTTTCCAGCAGGAAATTAACAAAATCCAAAAGTTCTCTACCCACCTATCCTGCTAGCTTAGTTTCAATCTGAATTCTCCTCAATAAACTTTAGTCGCAGTTCAGATCATAAAGGGGTACCAAATTTGCCTTAACTAACATAAAGGAGTCATGCAGATGCCTAATATCCGGCATTATCCCCAAAGTATCATCTCATTTTTGACTTCTTTTTAACATCGATGCACAACAACTGGCTCAGTTACTTTAATAGTAACAGATGGACTTTCAAGAGCACACAAATGGCACAGCTAAAATTACAAGGTATGAAACTGGGTTGTTAGTTGACTGGGGAGTGAGCTGTGGTCAAGCAACTGCCGCAGTCCCTTGCAGGGTAAGCATAGCTTGGTACAAAAAGCAGCCACAACAGTACCAAAGTGAAAACACAACACAAGAAAAATCTCAAACCGATTTAGAAGAATAGAATACATTTTATTACATTATTTGACAACAAAACAACAAAAATCCAATCTGTAGAACTGGAGTTATGAATTTTACATTTTTTAGTGAAAACTAGCGCTTAAAATAGCAAAGTATCTAAGTACCAACCACTGATCTCTTATTGTGCTAACTGGACCAATGTTGATAAATATGGTGCAGTTCAGATACAGGAGTGGATTGGGCCCGGTCAGCTTTTACCTTCAGACAAACAAATTCTTAGAAAAGGTGTCTGAGAAGGTAAAGTTCTTCGGGGCAAGGCTGCAGGAGGTTTTTGAGGGGCGGACATTGTTCTCAGAAAGCCTTGGGTCAAAGCCGGGTCAAAGGATATATATTTTTTGGGCATTTTCTTAATACTTGGATTTTCCTATATTCAGATGAGATTTTGATTGTGGAACACAAAGGATCTGGTTTTTACTTTGTTACCAGAAGTGAAAACATTGGAATTCAGTGGGACGTTGAAATTACCATATGATTTTTGCCCTGACGAAGTTCCCTTTGGAACGAAACGCGTTGGCTTTTGTTCAAACCCTAATTTTAAGAGTCTTAAATAAACTAATATATATTTTGGAATATACCCGGACCTACTTTGACTTTATTCTGGTGCACTGTCCATCAATTCCTGAATCTTCTTATCTGGGTTTCCAGTGGAGTATAATTGCCGCATACTCTGGATGAGACTGCACAGACAACTTATTTAATTATCTACCTTAGAAGCTGAGGTGCAGAACCTTGGTCAGCCGCAATTTGGGTTTTTCCATACAGTATTCTGAGACTGTCTGAGAAGAATTCACAAATTTTAACTGTCAGTTACACCCAGGCCAGACTGTGGGGACAAAGGGGCTAAGGGCAGAAAAATGGCAACTTTCTAAAAGTAGCATTTTTAAAATTGTGATAAAAAACCTGGTTGTACCACTAAATAGGGCATTTCATTACAATTCTGAAGACACCAAACTTGGCATAGAAATCTGTACCCAATTGGAAATTATAGGATACTGAATGTAATAAGGAATCCTAAATGTTATCCTATAGGAAGGGGAAGGCCTCACAGTAGTGAAAAATTCCTTGAGGAGTTTTTCACAACCAGGAAATGTAAACCTTAGAACTAAATTAGACATTTTAATAATTTCTCAGAACCTTTTAATTTCACAGCAACCTTTCCTATTGGCCACCTTGGGTCTACCTTCCTTATGGGTGTTTTATATATATTAAAAGGGGAGTTTAAGGCTTGGCTAGAGAGGTTTAATGCTTGGTCAACCTGGAAGTTTACAACTGCAAGCAGGCTGCAATAGCAGACCTGGGACGTGTTTTAAGGTGCTACTTGAGTGGGTGCCAGTATAAGTGCTACAAGCACACTGGCAGCATGTAATTTACCAGCCCTAGGTATATGGTATAGTATACAACTCTACATGGGACTTCTAAGGAAAATAAAAAGGCCAATTGGGTATATGCTAATATAACCATGTATTAGGGGAGTGAGAAGAAGCACTTTAGCACTGGTTAGCAGTGGTAAAGTGCACAGAGTCCCAAAGGTCAACATGAGTAAGTGCAGGGAAAATGGAGGAGGTGACTCAAACAGTTTAAATGAAGACCGCCCTAAGGCTGGCAGGTCTGACATACAACTATTGCAGTGATCTCACTTCTCATTGACTGGTCTCAATGTCTTAAGAAAAAAGAACAAATGATGAAAGGAATGCTGAACAAATAATACATTCACCCCAGTCACAAACCTGGGTTTAATCCATTGTTTTTGTTTTGCTCACCATGCCACCCCTGTTTCAATGTCTTGGCACTGCTGGTGCTGCAAATATTATCACTGTGTGGAGCTGGAATAAGTCTTAATCATGGCTCATCTGGATTACTTTGGCATTTTCTGAACTTGTATCACCAAGATACCCATTGCCTTACTATAGGGACTGAAGAACTAGGCACCAAGAATGTGCCTTAAGTGACCTCAGCAAATGTGATCAAATTGGGGAACCTCAGGGCTCTCTGCTGGCTTCCACTCAAAGCAGGAATCCAATTTGATGTCCTCCTCACTGTTAACAAAGCATTCTGGGGAATGGCCCTGATTCTCGACTGAAACTGGTATCACCCTACAACCCAGCCAGGAACATTAAGCCTGCATTCACTCATTGATCCATCAATGATCATTCAAGGGGTTGAAACACAGAGACAGAACCCAGGGAGAAGATAACTCTAGTCTGTAGAAATCCCTCCACCTCACATTGAGTTCTAAACCCAACTAAAATCATTTCAGGAAGCTCAGGAATATTGAGGAGAAGTGATTGAGAAATATCCAAAATCGACGATCTCTTGATAAATCGGACTATACTCCTCCAGCCGGTTTCATCTTCATGTAGACTTGCTATCCTCATTCGCACTCTGAAAAAACTGAAATATTCCTCAATAAATACTAGTGATTTGCCAAAACTAATCTCAAGTCACATTGACTATAGATATAGATACTGCCTAGCAAATGA
Source organism: Triturus cristatus (assembly GCF_964204655.1). NCBI lineage: Eukaryota > Metazoa > Chordata > Amphibia > Caudata > Salamandridae > Triturus > Triturus cristatus. The sequence continues at coordinate 1,203,460,778 of NC_140591.1, read as the reverse complement.
AGGCCCTTTAATCCTCAAAGGGGACAGTAATGATTTTTCATGTGCAGTATTGTTTAGGTCAAGTATGTAGTTTCTAACAAACCACTGGGTAATGCAATTAGAGGCCTAAAAATTATGCAATAGTTTCATGCTCCCTTCTTTTTCTGTGTGATAGCAATGTTGCAGCAAGGCCAGAATTGGTGTTCCATAGCCACAGCTGTTCAGATACAAGAGATTAAAAGGTAAATCTGGGATGCATCTGAGGAGGTATTCTTGTAAGGATGATAATCCTCATCCACTCTTAGGTGGTATGTTTCATCATGCCTAGCTTCCTTGCCGGGCAAATCAAAAAGGAGCCAACAGTTGGTCACGGCAGCCCTGTTCCATAGGTATGCCCCAAATAAGGTTAGGGTTGAGGTCCAATACCCAGCCACAGTGGGTGAGATTGACTATGGACCCCTTCTACAATTACTGTGGGTAGAAGCATGTTGAGCGGTCTCATACTGCGTTGAAAGTTCATTCCCCTCTTAATTTTTGGTGTATCTCTTGGAGGCACCAGAATGAAGTTTTGATTCAGTTTTACTCCATCCCATACATACCCAGCACTCTGCACTCCTCACCCCTACCAATAACTCTCCTAGGGCCCACATTAATATAAAACACCTCAAGATCTCCTCTAGCTGAGGAAGTCATAGCCCACTCCAGTTACTTTTGGTCCTGGTGTGAGGAGGGACCCAATGATGAAGCATGCCACCTAATTGTGATTGAGGACTGCCTTTCCTTTCAAGAATACTTGTCTACAGTACAGAGACACGTATCCTATAGACCACATATATCTTTCGTGCTACTCTTATGTTTCTGGGAGCGGTACTTGTCTGTTGAGGTCACACAGTCCTCTTAGGCCCCTTTTGTGTTGTGTGACATACCCTTTAAATATTAAAATAAATCTTACTTGCAAATTTGTTGCTAAAAGGATGAAAGTCTACAAGACAAAAATAAAACCAACAATAAAACTTGGAAGGAATATATAACTTAGAATGTGCTATTTAAATAAACACACAGATTAAATAGATAACTTAGAAAAACAATAAACCTATGACTGCAGTGAGCAAGTATCTCCTAGCCCTGTAGAACTTACCTGTGCCTTGTCTTTTTCTGACCAAGCATGGCCTTTCTGGGCCCTGCTCCAGTACATCCAAGGCTCCAGCCACATTCCTTGTACTTCTCTTTCTGTAGCATTCTCTCTCACTTTCTCTCTCTACTGCTCCCTTCCTTTAAGGTTTATTTTTGCCTCTGTTTCTAACTACCTTTTTACACTGACCCTGCTTTCCTGCTTTTCTTACTCATTTCTCGTTCTTTTCTCTTTTTCTCTCTGGCTCTTGGTCAAGTTCAGCTTTTTTTTTCACTGACACTTTCCTCTTTTCTGCTTGTTTTCTCCCTTTCACTTTCACTTTTACTCTTCTCTGATCTTTTCCTATTTTGCCACTTTTGCTCTTTTCTGATTACTTTCTATTTTTGCCACTTTCCTTTAGTTGCACTCTTTGTCTCCCACCCTCCTGTCCTTTCCCTGCCCCTGTGCTCACCTGCTTCCTACCGCCAACACACCTCACAGCCCTACCCACCACTCCCTGCTCGCCTTGCCCATCTGAGGACCTACTTAAGGGAATCCGTAGTGTGGACTTGCAGCAGGTGTGCCTCTAGTACACAGAAGACTCGCTAAAGGCAAGTACATCTACACCCATACGCAACCTGTCCATGCCCAGAGCTAGGAACCTTTGTCCTCCCCCACCAACCGCTACCCCGCCACAAACTTCCACACTCTCAAACTCAGCTGCTGCTTAGCATGCTGCTGCCCCATACAACACTGAAGGTGCATTCTCTGGTGCCATCTGCAAGTTCTCACATACTCCCTACCAACCACTGCTCACTACCCTGAACCAACAGCACCCAACACCCAGCCCTCGCACTTCCAGACTCACCAGCCATTGACCGTTTAACACTCCACACTCTCATATGTGCTCCTTAACCCCTGCTGTCTCCCTTAACAATCCACAGAGTTCTGGGATCTACTGCACGACCATACCCTGGACATGCTGTTTTTCAAGGAAAAGTGTCTGAACCCCGCAACAGCCACCAACATTGTACAGCCATCCCTTCAAGCTACAAGATTGCCAGACAGGACCGTCAGCACAGGCTTGGCAGCGGGATTGTCATCATTATCAAGGATACCATCAGCTACATCACCTCCTCAGACACCACCACCAGCAACATGGAACATCAGTCTTTCAAACTCCTCATCACAGCAACTTCACCCTTACAGACATCCTCATTTACAGACCACCAGGACAATGCACCAACTTTGCCAACACCATCCCAGGCCTCATCGCACCCCTCATCCTCAACTCCTGCGCCTTCAGCCTCCATGGTGATCTGAACTTCCACCTGGGAGAACATGCAGAGCCAAATGCACTTCTCAGACTAACCCACCACATGGAAGGTCCCACACAATCCACTTTACACCTCCTAAACCCGAAGTCACCACCTTTGACAACAACTTAGACAACAAGCCCTTGCTGATCATCTGGACCAACCACTTCCTCATCATATTCGCCATTCTGTCCGCATCAACACAGAACATATACTGTCAGGCCAGCCCACTGAGTGTGGAACAAAATACCAGAGAAATAATGGGTAACTGCACTCTTGGAACACTGGCCCGTACACAGCAGCAGCCTACCCAATTCCATCACAAACATCAACAACTGGATCGCCACCTGCCTTGACACCCTAGCTCCATTCAGGCCTAACAAAGTCAACAGATCTATAATACAAGCCAGCTGGTAAATGGAAGAACTCATGATAACAAATCAGCATTGCAGACAACTGGAGGGCAGTTGGAGAATTAGCCAAGACAATGTGGACAAGGAGACCTTCAGATCTGATCTCAGATGATACCAACAGTAGATGCGGGCCACCAAACATTCCACTCTCAGGCACTGTTTTAAAGCTAACACCACCAGCAACTAAGATCTTTGCCATGATGAAAGACTTCACATCCCGAGCAGCTGACTCCAACAGCATCACCGACTCACTGTACCTCTGCTACAAGTTCTCACAGTTCTACTGCAGCAAGAAAACCCCAAAATATGACAATTTTGACACCCAACCTGAAACGACAGACCTTGCAACATGACTTACAATCTTGTTTAAAGAAACAACCATTACCACATGTCCTACCGTCATCATGGACTAAACTACATCAATCACACAGTCCATCCACACAGGGTCCCCATCAAGCCCTTGCCCTACCAAGCCTTTGCCAAAGGACTACATTCCATCGGCAAAGCACTCAATCTGATCCTGAATGCCTCCATTGTGTTAACCTGCTTCCCCCAAACACAGAAACATGCCATAGTACTCCCCATGAGAAAAAAGTAGTCTGCAGACTCAATGACAATTGCCAATTACAGAGTCATTTCCCTGCTTCCGTGCCGATCCAAATTCCTAGAGAAACTGAGCAACAAGCACCTCATGAACCATCTCAATGAACACCAACTCCTCAACATCACACCGGCTTCAGGCCCAACCCCAACATGGAAACAGCCCTCATTCCTGATGCAGATGACATCTGTATAATCCTAGAGAGAGGAGACGTGGCTGACTTCATCCTCTGGACTTCTCCGTGGCATTGTATATTTATCTCCCCCTCCCCATCCAATGCCCTTTTGAGATTGGAATCCATGGTCCCATTATCCACTGGACATGCTCCTTCCTGACCAGAGGAACACAGTCGGTTGGACTGGCTTGTTACTCTTTGGGCACCCACAACTTGTCTGCGGAGTACCACAAGGATCCTCTTCAATGCATACATGATCCCATACGCAAGCATTATCTGTACCCACAACATCAACATTTTATACTTCGCGAATAGCACCCAGCTTATACTTTCCCTCTTGGCTAAGACTCCCAACACAACAAGTTTAATGTCCTTATGAGTGAAGTTGCAGATTGAAGTTGTAATCTTTGGAAAGGTTCCATCATCATGGGATTCCATCTGGTGGCCTGCTAAACTTTGGCATCCATCTTCAACAGTCTCATGATTATCATCGCCAGCCAGCTCAGCATGATCATCCAAGTCAATGCCGTCACAGCCTTCCGCTCTCCATCCTGAAGATTCTGAAGACAATCTTTAAATAGCCACTTCTTCAACTCTTGAATTCCGCAAGAAGCTAAAGCCCTGGCTCTAGGAATAGACCTTCAACCCATACCTAGGTCAGGCTAGAATGGCATCTGTTTCGGTGCCAGGATACTCCCCATTCGATACCCTGCTCTACAAACAATAACATAACATAACACAGCATAGCAAAGCAATGAGGCCTATCGCCTTGACTACCACAGCTACAACACAATTCTAACTTTAAAGTAAAAATAGTAAAAAATGTTAAACAAAATCAGCTAAAATAATCCTATACACACCCCCAGAAACATAAAACCCCCCAAATAAATAAAAATAATCTTACCTTAACCAGAGAACAGGAACAGGGAATCACATCAAAAAGTGTGTAGGACTCGCCCAAAATAACAACTACAAAATTAATAAAGCGGTGAAGGAAATGGCTGCTAAATAAACATAAAAAAGACTCACACCCCATAGAAATCAGTATCAAATTAAAACTTATTATTTCTTATCTTTACTTTTATTATGGAAAAACTTTTTTAAAAAACAAATAAGGGGCTGATTCCGATCCGTTAAAAATATTCCCCGTACGAATCGTATCCGGATTTTTTTCCGTACGAATCGTACAAGTCCCGTGCAAACTGGCAAGTATGATTCGTATGTTAAAAAATCCATACGAATAGCACTGGGAAAATTCCCCGACACGTCCTCGGGTCGGAAACAGTGTCCGACACGTCCCCGGAAAGTTATACGTTCGAATCGGTAAACTGAAGTCCGAGCGCGCAAGTACGATCCGTCCCGTCCGTCCGAATGCACAACCGTATGGAAAAAACACCGTACGGAGCGAACTCCCATGGCAACCATGGAGACGTCCAAACATGTGCCCGCATACGCGCTGAACACCCCCCCAGCCCACCCCCCCACGTACGCACCGTACCCCCAGCCCCCATGTATGTGCCGTACCCCCACCCCACCCCCGTGGGTACGAAGCGTACCCCCACCCCCGTAGGTACGGAGCGTACCCACACCCCACCCCCGTAGGTACAGAGCGTACCCCCACCCCGTAGGTACGCAGTGTACCCACACCCCACCCCCATAGGTATGGGGCGTACCCCCACCCCCGTAGGTACGGAGCATACCCCCAACCCACCCCCGTAGGTATGGAGCATACCCACACCCCACCCCCGTAGGTATGACGCGTACCCCCAACCCCATAGGTACGGAGCGTACCCACACCCCACCCCCATAGGCATGGAGCGTACCCCCACCCCCGTAGGTACGGAGCGTACCCACACCCCCGTAGGTACGGAGCATACCCACACCCCACCCCCATAGGTATGGAGCTTACCCACACCCCCGTAGGTATGGAGCGTACCCCCACCCCCGTAGGTACGGAGCATACCCACACCCCACCCCCGTAGGTACGGAGCGTACCCACACCCCCATAGGTATGGAGCGTACCCACACCCCCGTAGGTACGGAGCGTACCCACACCCCACCCCCGTAGGTACGGACCGTACCCACCCCCCGTAAGTACGGAGCGTACCCACACCCCACCCCCATAGGTACGGAGTGCTGGGGGTCCGCACTATACCTACGGGGGTGGGGTGTGGGTACGCTCCGTACCTACGGGGGTGTGGGTATGCTCCGTACCTACAGGGGTGTGGGTACGCTCCGTACCTACGGGGGTGTGGGTACGCTCCATACCTATGGGGGTGGGGTGTGGGTACGGTCCGTACCTACGGGGGTGGAGGTACGCTCCGTACCTACGGGGGTGTGGGTACGCTCCGTACCTACGGGGGTGTGGGTGTGCTCCATACCTACGGGGGTGGGAGTACGCTACATACCTACGGGGGTGGGGGTACGCTCCTTACCTATGGGGGTGTGGGTACGCTCCCCGTACCTACGGGGTTGGGGTGTGGGTACGCTCCGTACTTACGGGGGTGGGGGTACGCTCCGTACCTACGGGGGTGGGGTGTGGGTATGCTCCGTACATACGGGGGTGGGGGTACGCTCCGTACCTACGAGGGTGGGGGTACGCTCCGTACCTATGGGGGTGGGGGTACGCTCCATACCAACGGGGTTGTGGGTACGCTCCGTACCTATGGGGGTGGGGTGTGGGTACGCTCGGTACCTACGGGGGTGGGGGTACGCTCGGTACCTACGGGGGTGTGGGTACGCTCCGTACCTACGGGGGTGTGGGTACGCTCCGTACCTACGGGGGTGGGGGTACGCTCCGTACCTACGGGGGTGGGGGTACGCACCGTACCTACGGGGGTGGGGGTATATTCCGTACCTACGGGGGTGTGGGTATGCTCCGTACCTACGGGGGTGTGGGTACGCTCTGTACCTACGGGGGTGGGGTGTGGGTACACTCCGTACCTACGGGAGTGGGGGTACGCTCCATACCTACGGGGGTGGGGTGTGGGTACGCTCTGTACCTACGGGGTGGGGGTATGCTCCGTACCTACGGGGGTGGGGGTATGCTCCGCACCTACGGGGGTGGGGTGTGGGTACGCTCCATACCTACGGGGGTGGGGGTATGCTCTGTACCTACAGGGGTGGGGGTACGCTCCGTACCTACGGGGGTGGGGGTACGCTCCGTACCTATGGGGATGGGGTGTGGGTACGCTCCATACCTACGGGGGTGGGGGTACGCTCCGTAACTACGGGGGTGGGGGTACGCTCCGTACCTACGGGGGTGGGGGTACGCTCCATACCTACGGGGTGGGGGTATGCTCCGTACCTACAGGGGTGTGGGTATGCTCCGTACCTACGGGGGTGGGGGTATGCTCCGTACCTACGGGGGTGTGGGTATGCTCTGTACCTACGGGGGTGGGGTGTGGGCACGCTCCGTACCTACGGGGGTGGGGGTACGCTCCCTACCAACGGGGGTGGGGTGTGGGTACGCTCCGTACCTACGGGGGTGGGGGTACGCTCCATACCTACAGGGGTGGGGGTACGCTCCGTACCTACGGGGTGAAGGTATGCTCCGTACCTACGGGGGTGTGGGTATGCTCCGCACCTACGGGGGTGGGGGTATGCTCCGTACCTACGGGGGTGTGGGTATGCTCCGTACCTATGGGGGTGGGGTGTGGGTACACTCCGTACCTATGAGGGTGGGGTGTGGGTACGCTCCGTACCTATGGGGGTGGGGGTATGTTCCTTACCTACAGGGGTGGGGGTACGCTCCATACCTACGGGGGGTGGGTACGCTTCGCACCTATGGGGGTGTGGGTACGCTCCATACCTACGGGGGTGGGTTGTGGGTACGCTCCGTACCTACGGGAGTGGGGGTACTTTCCGTACCTACGGGGGTGTGGGTACGCTCTGTACCTACGGGGGTGGGGTGTGGGCACGCTCCGTACCTACGGGGTGGGGGTATGCTCCGTACCTATGGGGGTGGGGGTACGCTCCGTACCTACAGGGGTGTGGGTACGCTCCGTACCTATGGTGGTGGGGTGTGGGTACACTCCGTACCTACGGGGGTGGGGTGTGGGTACGCTCCGTACCTATGAGGGTGGGGGTATGTTCCTTACCTACAGGGGTGGGGGTACGCTCCGTACCTACGGGGGTGGGGGTACGCTCCATACCTATGGGGGTGTGGGTACGCTTCGCACCTATGGGGGTGTGGGTACGCTCCGTACCTACAGGGGTGGGTTGTGGGTACGCTCCGTACCTACGGGAGTGGGGGTACGCTCCGTACCTACGGGGGTGTGGGTACGCTCTGTACCTACGGGGGTGGGGTGTGGGTACGCTCCATACCTACACGGGTGGGGGTACGCTCCGTACCTATGGGGGTGGGGGGATGCTCCGTACCTACGGGGGTGGGGGTACGCTCCGTACCTACGGGAGTGGGGTGTGGGTACGCTCCGTACCTACTGGTTTGGGGGTACGCTCTGTACCTACGCGGGTGGGGGTACGGCGCGGACATGAGGGGGGGTGCTGGGGTATGGCACGGACATGGGGTGTGCTGGGGTACGGCACAGATATGGGGGGGTGCTGTGGTATGGCACGGACGTGTAGGGATGGGGGTACGGTGCGTACCGGGCCCCCTTTTCGCCATGCATCGTGGCGTACTTAGCTTTTCCGGCACTTTTTGGTTCCCGTAAAAATATTGCAGTGCGAAGTGCTGTGGGTACGAATTGTACTTGCTGGTCCGTAAAATGCTGCCTGACTCCGTGCGAATGTCGCGTACGTGGTGTCCCGGATCGGAATTGTGGGTATGTCTTAGCCGGTCGGTGTTTTTTATGATTCGTACGGAAATGGTGTTTCTGTACGAATCGTACTTGTGGGTTTGTAAGGTGTTTTTCCCGGGTACGAGTCGGACGGAGAAAACGCTCCGTCCGACGGTTCGTACCCGGGTTTTACAGGCTCGGAATCGGCCCCTAAATGTACAAAATGTAATTCTACCAACAATGTAAAATGTATGAAAAAGAACTATAAAAAATAGAAGAAAACGTATGCTACTTTTCAATATAAACGTTACGTATGTAATGTATCAATAAATTGTATGCAAGAAAAAATATATGTGGAAAAGTTATATACAAAATATATCCGTGTATAGAATATAAAAATGAACACAAATATGTGTGTAAAAAAGTTAGTGATTAAAAATATAAACAGTGGGAACGGGAACAACCGCCTGCCAAGCGGCGGTCCCGCACCCCTGGTCATGAGGCAACCGCCACCGCGGCAGTCGCATCTGGCATTTTACCATTGCGGCGGGTGCTGCTGGCTGCAGCACCCGCCGCAATGGTAAAATGCCATGGAAAGGCCTTTAAATCTCAACATCATAATATGGATGGCGGTGCCTGCTAGGCACCGCCACCATATATGAGCCCCAGCTCCGCCCGGCCGGCAATCGTAACGATTGCCGACCAGCGGAAAAGCGGCGGAGGGACTTTCCGTCCGCCACAAAACCCACTGCTATCGTAACATAGCGGTGGGTAATTCACGTTACGATGGCGTAACGGTCGTCACTGCCGGCACAGCGGTGGTGATTGTTACGCCATCGTAATCAGCCCCTTAGTGCCTGATGTATATATTGACAGACGGCCTTTCATTCTGCCATATCGCCGTTTTACTTCACCATGGGGACAGATTAAATTACCCCATCGATATGGCAGAGGGACCACTTATCAAATTAATAAACGTCCACCAAGCACACAATCATTTATAATAAACCATGACAGTGGTTCCTCTTAACCCCTTCAGCGCGGCGCGGATTTCCGCGCCACGCTGAAGGTTCCGTGCGCGGGCGGGGCCATGACGGAACAGTTCCGTCATGCGCACAGCGCAACCGACGTGCATGACGGAACCGTTCCGTCATGCGCGTCGAAGGGGTTAATGTATATGGCTATTCGGTACAAAGCGGTGTCAGCATGACGCAGCCCTACACCAAAGAGTTTTATTTTGCAATTCCAAAAAGAAAATCCCTAAATGGGATTTTCTTTTTGAAAATAATAAAGTAATGCTCCCCTCACTATGGGAGTCAGCTCCCACAGCAAGGGGACCATTATTTGCATTTTATTGTCCCTCACTACCAGGGTTTTCCTGGTGGCAACAGACAGTAAAAAATGGCTATATTTCTCCCATCCTAATTGGGTGGGTGAAAATACAGCCTTTTGTCTGACAGCTTTTATTCCATCGGGCAGTCGGAGAGGTGTGACTATGATGGTGATGGAATAAGCACCGCCATAGACAGACCTGAAGTCCACCCTCATATAAATGTAGCAGGGGGACCATTGTGTTGGCGGTATGTATACTCTGTCACCGTTTTGACAGAGTATGCACACTTTCAACATATAAATAAGGCTCTAAACACTGTGGGGAAAGTGTTGGACTTTAAGGGGGGTAGATTTACTATTCCCACTTCAATCTTAGCCACATTGAGGTAACTTTCAATTTTGAGGGGGAAACATTTACCATTACCACTGCAATCTTAGCCAAGTTGGAGAAATTATTGGATTTTCATAGAGTTAAATTCCCACCTCCCACTCTAATGTAAGTCATATCTTTACAATAACAAAACCTTATAAAATGTGACTAAAATAAATCGAATCCAATACAAACCATTTCATAACATTTTTTTAAAACATATTACCTAAAACTTCAGAAACAAGTGCAATACCTTATAAAAGACTGGATCCAATTACCATTTTTAGTTAAACATTGAAATTAAAATACTAATACAATTATAAACAAACATATTATTTGAAATGTGAAATTAACAATACATGTTAACTCAATTATGAATTTTCCAAAATGTAAAATCAATGTAAATAATTTAACTTAACAAACAATGGCAAATAAAAAATATAATTAAAATCAATCAATGCAGATCCTGCACGCATATCTAAAACAAAATATCATTATAACATTTTGAAACAGAATTAATTACACAAATATAAATATGTAATTATTAAAATACAAATTATTTAGTAAAAATTCATTCATATTTAATAAAGTTTAGAGACATCACATTTAAATTAAAACAATTGTGTTAACAAACAATATTAAAAGCTCCCTATCCATTTCCCTATATAAATATACAACCAACTACCAAAATACTTCAAGGAGATAAAACAACATACCAAAAATATATAAGAATGTAAATAGTATATTACAATAAAATAAAAATATTCTAAACTAAATCAAAAACAACTTACATTTTTAAATCACAATCATTAAAACATTACTCACCATCCTACTCCCCTATAAACTAAATATCTCACGCTTAAAAATGTAAACTGTTTCACAGCAAAAATTGAACAAAAAAATTCTAAGAAAAACATTGCAAAAAATAATATATATACATCATTTTAAAACACAATATATTAAAAACCATATTTAAAAAATTGTTACACAATGTTATGCTTACTTTCGATATTAAAGTCAACATTATTTCAACAGAACACTCACCCATGAACAAATCTCCATGATTCTCAAAAAGTGACGTCCCAATGTTAGCATCTGGACTATTCACCTTATCCACCATTTGCCCATGCAATTGCATTCCACGCATGGACTGTTGTCTGGTAATTGACTCTAAGCAATTGTTGACTTATCCTTAACTCCGTGTTCATCATGCAAGTTTCCTTATTTTCAGACAATATAACATTTTGCTTTATGTTCTCATTTTTTATAAAAATTAAATAATGAATACAAATAACGCGCCACGACTTTTTAATAAAAATATGTTCATGTTATATTGATGTCTTATGAAAACCTATATACTTCACAATACATTTTACATAATTGGCAATCATTTATTACATATACCAAAGGCACATTTCATTGTAACACAATTTTATTTTAATGTCGTCTCAGTCTGTCTAACTACATGTTTAGGGATTTTTACATTTGTATTTTTATCTAAAAGTGCTATACATCCTAAAGGTCAATAAGGAAGAAGTTTAGGTGGACAATGTATAAACACTTACTTTCATAGAAAACATGCAGAGATGACAGAGCATTAGGAAGTACAGAATCATATTAAAAAGTATTATAAGGCTTAATAACAAGGAAACTATGACTTTTACAATGTGATGTATGTAACAACTCCACATTGTGAAGATATAAAGTATTACATTTTGTTAACAACTGCTCTTCCAAATAATATATACATAGCAACACAAATGGTAGCCCTGTGCCACATATTGGGCTGTCTTCACATTGTAACCAGACATTAGGCTCAGACGCTGTTATAAAGTACACCAAACGTCAATACATATGTTTTTGTTGACATCATCAAGTCTGAGTTCTAGATTTTGACACACACGCAACATGTGTCAGGTTCCTTTGATGAAACTCATTACACTGGCATCACTCTATGGCTGAGAAGTGTACTGCAATTATTTCCATGAATATTCCACCAATGGTCAGGCTACTTGCACTGCAGATCTCTTGATAACCAGTATCTGTGCAAACCTCCAAAGTTTCTAGCTATGACTTGCTAGTAATCCAGAAGATAGCCGGATGTTATGGCCTAGGAACAATCAGAGTTAAGACCTTAATATGTTTGTTAATAATTGTATATTTTATATAAACTTTTTAATAAATATTTAAATTTTTAACTTTTTTCACAGAATCAGACATTACCATCTGTCAACAGTCTTGTTTAGTAGCCTCATTATTATATTTACGATATAGGGAATATACTACCGGGTCTTCAAAACATATATGACAAACAAACACAATTTCAATATACGGGAAATTAAACAATATGAAATATACTTAGTGAATTTGTAGCATGATTTGGAAAAGAGGATTTATCCATTGGAACAAATGAGAATTTCCCGACATTCACTTAGGGAAAAGATGTTTTCAATGAATTCATGCCTGGTGTCACTGGTAACTTTGTGATGATTGTCATCAACATCACACTGAGGTTCCTACTGGTAATCATCATCAGGGATAAATGGAATATTTCTCTACAGGGCAATGTTGTGAGGCATACATCATAACCAAACAATCCTGTAGACCTTACCAGTAGAGTAGAGGAGTGACCTTCCTCTCTTGTCCAGGCACCTGATCGAGCCTTTCAGGAGACCAAAAGCCCACTCCCCAGGACATCCTATTTGCACGTGTAGCCCTAGCGAAGATGATTATTTTGACCCGACTGCTCTACTCCTTTACCAATCTCCCGGTGATACCGCCTCACTCCTTTTTTCAAGAATTAGACACATTGCTCACAACATTGATTTGGTGAGGTGGTAGACACAGGGTAGCCCGGTACTACACACAATTCTACGTATGGGCGCGGGAAGACACTTAGTCACTTGGCATTATAAAGCGATAAGGGAACTGATCACAGCCCCTTTACAAGCCCTACTCCAAAAATGGGAGGACGAGATAGGACGTGTGCTTACTGACCAAGAGTGGGAAAAGGCACTAGAGTACCCCAAAAAGGTTTCAAGGAACGCACGCTTCAAAAACATTCAATATTTTACATCGCACATACTTAACACCTCACCGGCTTCACCGGTTTTACCCCGATACACATTTCGCATGCCCCAGATGCCAAACACCCGAGGTGAACTTCAAAGACATGTTATGGGACTGTCCCACAATCCAACCGTACTGGGGTAGGGTACATCAGGTTCTGGGGCAACATTCCACCTCATGAATATTGGCACATGGGAGGCATGCGCCCTGGAGGTCTTCCGCAGGCGGAAGACAGAAAAGGTGCAGTGCAGGTTCGCGTCCTTGGCCATGCTCCTGGCGAAACGGGGAATAGACATGCATTTGAGAGCACCAGCAGGACCCCCTGAGACAGCCTGGATAGGCGCCGTTAGGAAATGGGGGGCAGCGGAGGAAGAAACACTGAGAGATGATGAGGTGAAGGGGATTCGAAAACATCCCATCTCCATGGAATGGACACAACTCCTGTTCCAGTTTACACAAGAGACAACACTAGATGACTCAGCCAGGGCTACACAATCCCAATCCCAAACTCCACCCCTGTCCCCGATGGCGCAAGCAAATGCCAACATGTATTACCATGTGAGCTGAAGGGCCGACCGTATACTAGGGTCCCACCTGACTAGTGCCCCGGCTCGTGACAGGAGATGCAGCTCCCTTTGGACATCTCTCTTCCCCCGCTACTGATGCCGCAGATACTTTGTGGAAAAACTGGAACCGACCATAAAATAGATGCCTACCACAATAAAATGTGTAGGTTCCCCGACCCCCTCCCATCCCCCCTCACCTTTCCCCTCAGTTAACTGTTCTACGTTTATCCCCCGACACCCTCAGAGTTGGCTTATATATATTGGGAATGCAAACATGGCCATTAACCTTGCAGATTGAAGTTGTAATCTTTGGAAAGGTTCCATCATCATGGGATTCCATCTGGTGGCCTGCTAAACTTTGGCATCCATCTTCAACAGTCTCATGATTATCATCGCAAGCCAGCTCAGCATGATCATCCAAGTCAATGCCGTCACAGCCTTCCGCTCTCCATCCTGAAGATTCTGAAGACAATCTTTAAATAGCCACTTCTTCAACTCTTGAATTCCGCAAGAAGCTAAAGCCCTGGCTCTATGAATAGACCTTCAACCCATACCTAGGTCAGGCTAGAATGGCATCTGTTTCGGTGCCAGGATACTCCCCATTCGATACCCTGCTCTACAAACAATAACATAACATAACACAGCATAGCAAAGCAATGAGGCCTATCGCCTTGACTACCACAGCTACAACACAATTCTAACTTTAACGTAAAAATAGTAAAAAATGTTAAACAAAATCAGCTAAAATAATCCTATACATACCCCCAGAAACATAAAACCCCCCAAATAAATAAAAATAATCTTACCTTAACCAGAGAACAGGAACAGGGAATCACATCAAAAAGTGTGTAGGACTCGCCCAAAATAACAACTACAAAATTAATAAAGCGGTGAAGGAAATGGCTGCTAAATAAACATAAAAAAGACTCACACCCCATAGAAATCAGTATCAAATTAAAACTTATTATTTCTTATCTTTACTTTTATTATGGAAAAACTTTTTTAAAAAACAAATAAGGGGCTGATTCCGATCCGTTAAAAATATTCCCCGTACGAATCGTATCCGGATTTTTTTCCGTACGAATCGTACAAGTCCCGTGCAAACTGGCAAGTATGATTCGTATGTTAAAAAATCCATACGAATAGCACTGGGAAAATTCCCCGACACGTCCTCGGGTCGGAAACAGTGTCCGACACGTCCCCGGAAAGTTATACGTTCGAATCGGTAAACTGAAGTCCGAGCGCGCAAGTACGATCCGTCCCGTCCGTCCGAATGCACAACCGTATGGAAAAAACACCGTACGGAGCGAACTCCCATGGCAACCATGGAGACGTCCAAACATGTGCCCGCATACGCGCTGAACACCCCCCCAGCCCACCCCCCCACGTACGCACCGTACCCCCAGCCCCCATGTATGTGCCGTACCCCCACCCCACCCCCGTGGGTACGAAGCGTACCCCCACCCCCGTAGGTACGGAGCGTACCCACACCCCACCCCCGTAGGTACAGAGCGTACCCCCACCCCGTAGGTACGCAGTGTACCCACACCCCACCCCCATAGGTATGGGGCGTACCCCCACCCCCGTAGGTACGGAGCATACCCCCAACCCACCCCCGTAGGTATGGAGCATACCCACACCCCACCCCCGTAGGTATGACGCGTACCCCCAACCCCATAGGTACGGAGCGTACCCACACCCCACCCCCATAGGCATGGAGCGTACCCCCACCCCCGTAGGTACGGAGCGTACCCACACCCCCGTAGGTACGGAGCATACCCACACCCCACCCCCATAGGTATGGAGCTTACCCACACCCCCGTAGGTATGGAGTGTACCCCCACCCCCGTAGGTACGGAGCATACCCACACCCCACCCCCGTAGGTACGGAGCGTACCCACACCCCCATAGGTATGGAGCGTACCCACACCCCCGTAGGTACGGAGCGTACCCACACCCCACCCCCGTAGGTACGGACCGTACCCACCCCCCGTAAGTACGGAGCGTACCCACACCCCACCCCCATAGGTACGGAGTGCTGGGGGTCCGCACTATACCTACGGGGGTGGGGTGTGGGTACGCTCCGTACCTACGGGGGTGTGGGTATGCTCCGTACCTACAGGGGTGTGGGTACGCTCCGTACCTACGGGGGTGTGGGTACGCTCCATACCTATGGGGGTGGGGTGTGGGTACGGTCCGTACCTACGGGGGTGGAGGTACGCTCCGTACCTACGGGGGTGTGGGTACGCTCCGTACCTACGGGGGTGTGGGTGTGCTCCATACCTACGGGGGTGGGAGTACGCTACGTACCTACGGGGGTGGGGGTACGCTCCTTACCTATGGGGGTGTGGGTACGCTTCCCGTACCTACGGGGTTGGGGTGTGGGTACGCTCCGTACTTACGGGGGTGGGGGTACGCTCCGTACCTACGGGGGTGGGGTGTGGGTATGCTCCGTACATACGGGGGTGGGGGTACGCTCCGTACCTACGAGGGTGGGGGTACGCTCCGTACCTATGGGGGTGGGGGTACGCTCCGTACCAACGGGGTTGTGGGTACGCTCCGTACCTATGGGGGTGGGGTGTGGGTACGCTCGGTACCTACGGGGGTGGGGGTACGCTCGGTACCTACGGGGGTGTGGGTACGCTCCGTACCTACAGGGGTGTGGGTACGCTCCGTACCTACGGGGGTGGGGGTACGCTCCGTACCTACGGGGGTGGGGGTACGCACCGTACCTACGGGGGTGGGGGTATATTCCGTACCTACGGGGGTGTGGGTATGCTCCGTACCTACGGGGGTGTGGGTACGCTCTGTACCTACGGGGGTGGGGTGTGGGTACACTCCGTACCTACGGGAGTGGGGGTACGCTCCATACCTACGGGGGTGGGGTGTGGGTACACTCTGTACCTACGGGGTGGGGGTATGCTCCGTACCTACGGGGGTGGGGGTATGCTCCGCACCTACGGGGGTGGGGTGTGGGTACGCTCCATACCTACGGGGGTGGGGGTATGCTCTGTACCTACAGGGGTGGGGGTACGCTCCGTACCTACGGGGGTGGGGGTACGCTCCGTACCTATGGGGATGGGGTGTGGGTACGCTCCATACCTACGGGGGTGGGGGTACGCTCCGTAACTACGGGGGTGGGGGTACGCTCCGTACCTACGGGGGTGGGGGTACGCTCCATACCTACGGGGTGGGGGTATGCTCCGTACCTACAGGGGTGTGGGTATGCTCCGTACCTACGGGGGTGGGGGTATGCTCCGTACCTACGGGGGTGTGGGTATGCTCTGTACCTACGGGGGTGGGGTGTGGGCACGCTCCGTACCTACGGGGGCGGGGGTACGCTCCCTACCAACGGGGGTGGGGTGTGGGTACGCTCCGTACCTACGGGGGTGGGGGTACGCTCCATACCTACAGGGGTGGGGGTACGCTCCGTACCTACGGGGTGAAGGTATGCTCCGTACCTACGGGGGTGTGGGTATGCTCCACACCTACGGGGGTGGGGGTATGCTCCGTACCTACGGGGGTGTGGGTATGCTCCGTACCTATGGGGGTGGGGTGTGGGTACACTCCGTACCTATGAGGGTGGGGTGTGGGTACGCTCCGTACCTATGGGGGTGGGGGTATGTTCCTTACCTACAGGGGTGGGGGTACGCTCCATACCTACGGGGGGGTGGGTACGCTTCGCACCTATGGGGGTGTGGGTACGCTCCATACCTACGGGGGTGGGTTGTGGGTACGCTCCGTACCTACGGGAGTGGGGGTACTTTCCTTACCTATGGGGGTGTGGGTACGCTCCCCGTACCTACGGGGTTGGGGTGTGGGTACGCTCCGTACTTACGGGGGTGGGGGTACGCTCCGTACCTACGGGGGTGGGGTGTGGGTATGCTCCGTACATACGGGGGTGGGGGTACGCTCCGTACCTACGAGGGTGGGGGTACGCTCCGTACCTATGGGGGTGGGGGTACGCTCCGTACCAACGGGGTTGTGGGTACGCTCCGTACCTATGGGGGTGGGGTGTGGGTACGCTCGGTACCTACGGGGGTGGGGGTACGCTCGGTACCTACGGGGGTGTGGGTACGCTCCGTACCTACGGGGGTGTGGGTACGCTCCGTACCTACGGGGGTGGGGGTACGCTCCGTACCTACGGGGGTGGGGGTACGCACCGTACCTACGGGGGTGGGGGTATATTTCGTACCTACGGGGGTGTGGGTATGCTCCGTACCTACGGGGGTGTGGGTACGCTCTGTACCTACGGGGGTGGGGTGTGGGTACACTCCGTACCTACGGGAGTGGGGGTACGCTCCATACCTACGGGGGTGGGGTGTGGGTACGCTCTGTACCTACGGGGTGGGGGTATGCTCCGTACCTACGGGGGTGGGGGTATGCTCCGCACCTACGGGGGTGGGGTGTGGGTACGCTCCATACCTACGGGGGTGGGGGTATGCTCTGTACCTACAGGGGTGGGGGTACGCTCCGTACCTACGGGGGTGGGGGTACGCTCCGTACCTATGGGGATGGGGTGTGGGTACGCTCCGTAACTACGGGGGTGGGGGTACGCTCCGTACCTACGGGGGTGGGGGTACGCTCCATACCTACGGGGTGGGGGTATGCTCCGTACCTACAGGGGTGTGGGTATGCTCCGTACCTACGGGGGTGGGGGTATGCTCCGTACCTACGGGGGTGTGGGTATGCTCTGTACCTACGGGGGTGGGGTGTGGGCACGCTCCGTACCTACGGGGGTGGGGGTACGCTCCCTACCAACGGGGGTGGGGTGTGGGTACGCTCCGTACCTACGGGGGTGGGGGTACGCTCCATACCTACAGGGGTGGAGGTACGCTCCGTACCTACGGGGTGAAGGTATGCTCCGTACCTACGGGGGTGTGGGTATGCTCCGCACCTACGGGGGTGGGGGTATGCTCCGTACCTACGGGGGTGTGGGTATGCTCCGTACCTATGGGGGTGGGGTGTGGGTACACTCCGTACCTATGAGGGTGGTGTGTGGGTACGCTCCGTACCTATGGGGGTGGGGGTATGTTCCTTACCTACAGGGGTGGGGGTACGCTCCATACCTACGGGGGGGTGGGTACGCTTCGCACCTATGGGGGTGTGGGTACGCTCCATACCTACGGGGGTGGGTTGTGGGTACGCTCCGTACCTACGGGAGTGGGGGTACTTTCCGTACCTACGGGGGTGTGGGTACGCTCTGTACCTACGGGGGTGGGGTGTGGGCACGCTCCGTACCTACGGGGTGGGGGTATGCTCCATACCTATGGGGGTGGGGGTACGCTCCGTACCTACAGGGGTGTGGGTACGCTCCGTACCTATGGGGGTGGGGTGTGGGTACACTCCGTACCTACGGGGGTGGGGTGTGGGTACGCTCCGTACCTATGAGGGTGGGGGTATGTTCCTTACCTACAGGGGTGGGGGTACGCTCCGTACCTACGGGGGTGGGGGTACGCTCCATACCTATGGGGGTGTGGGTACGCTTCGCACCTATGGGGGTGTGGGTACGCTCCGTACCTACAGGGGTGGGTTGTGGGTACGCTCCGTACCTACGGGAGTGGGGGTACGCTCCGTACCTACGGGGGTGTGGGTACGCTCTGTACCTACGGGGGTGGGGTGTGGGTACGCTCCATACCTACACGGGTGGGGGTACGCTCCGTACCTATGGGGGTGGGGGGATGCTCCGTACCTACGGGGGTGGGGGTACGCTCCGTACCTACGGAAGTGGGGTGTGGGTACGCTCCGTACCTACTGGTTTGGGGGTACGCTCTGTACCTACGCGGGTGGGGGTACGGCGCGGACATGAGGGGGGGTGCTGGGGTATGGCACGGACATGGGGTGTGCTGGGGTACGGCACAGATATGGGGGGGTGCTGTGGTATGGCACGGACGTGTAGGGATGGGGGTACGGTGCGTACCGGGCCCCCTTTTCGCCGTGCATCGTGGCGTACTTAGCTTTTCCGGCACTTTTTGGTTCCCGTAAAAATATTGCAGTGCGAAGTGCTGTGGGTACGAATTGTACTTGCTGGTCCGTAAAATGCTGCCTGACTCCGTGCGAATGTCGCGTACGTGGTGTCCCGGATCGGAATTGTGGGTATGTCTTAGCCGGTCGGTGTTTTTTACGATTCGTACGGAAATGGTGTTTCTGTACGAATCGTACTTGTGGGTTTGTAAGGTGTTTTTCCCGGGTACGAGTCGGACGGAGAAAACGCTCCGTCCGACGGTTCGTACCCGGGTTTTACAGGCTCGGAATCGGCCCCTAAATGTACAAAATGTAATTCTACCAACAATGTAAAATGTATGAAAAAGAACTATAAAAAATAGAAGAAAACGTATGCTACTTTTCAATATAAACGTTACGTATGTAATGTATCAATAAATTGTATGCAAGAAAAAATATATGTGGAAAAGTTATATACAAAATATATCCGTGTATAGAATATAAAAATGAACACAAATATGTGTGTAAAAAAGTTAGTGATTAAAAATATAAACAGTGGGAACGGGAACAACCGCCTGCCAAGCGGCGGTCCCGCACCCCTGGTCATGAGGCAACCGCCACCGCGGCAGTCGCATCTGGCATTTTACCATTGCGGCGGGTGCTGCTGGCTGCAGCACCCGCCGCAATGGTAAAATGCCATGGAAAGGCCTTTAAATCTCAACATCATAATATGGATGGCGGTGCCTGCTAGGCACCGCCACCATATATGAGCCCCAGCTCCGCCCGGCCGGCAATCGTAACGATTGCCGACCAGCGGAAAAGCGGCGGAGGGACTTTCCGTCCGCCACAAAACCCACTGCTATCGTAACATAGCGGTGGGTAATTCACGTTACGATGGCGTAACGGTCGTCACTGCCGGCACAGCGGTGGTGATTGTTACGCCATCGTAATCAGCCCCTTAGTGCCTGATGTATATATTGACAGACGGCCTTTCATTCTGCCATATCGCCGTTTTACTTCACCATGGGGACAGATTAAATTACCCCATCGATATGGCAGAGGGACCACTTATCAAATTAATAAACGTCCACCAAGCACACAATCATTTATAATAAACCATGACAGTGGTTCCTCTTAACCCCTTCAGCGCGGCGCGGATTTCCGCGCCACGCTGAAGGTTCCGTGCGCGGGCGGGGCCATGACGGAACAGTTCCGTCATGCGCACAGCGCAACCGACGTGCATGACGGAACCGTTCCGTCATGCGCGTCGAAGGGGTTAATGTATATGGCTATTCGGTACAAAGCGGTGTCAGCATGACGCAGCCCTACACCAAAGAGTTTTATTTTGCAATTCCAAAAAGAAAATCCCTAAATGGGATTTTCTTTTTGAAAATAATAAAGTAATGCTCCCCTCACTATGGGAGTCAGCTCCCACAGCAAGGGGACCATTATTTGCATTTTATTGTCCCTCACTACCAGGGTTTTCCTGGTGGCAACAGACAGTAAAAAATGGCTATATTTCTCCCATCCTAATTGGGTGGGTGAAAATACAGCCTTTTGTCTGACAGCTTTTATTCCATCGGGCAGTCGGAGAGGTGTGACTATGATGGTGATGGAATAAGCACCGCCATAGACAGACCTGAAGTCCACCCTCATATAAATGTAGCAGGGGGACCATTGTGTTGGCGGTATGTATACTCTGTCACCGTTTTGACAGAGTATGCACACTTTCAACATATAAATAAGGCTCTAAACACTGTGGGGAAAGTGTTGGACTTTAAGGGGGGTAGATTTACTATTCCCACTTCAATCTTAGCCACATTGAGGTAACTTTCAATTTTGAGGGGGAAACATTTACCATTACCACTGCAATCTTAGCCAAGTTGGAGAAATTATTGGATTTTCATAGAGTTAAATTCCCACCTCCCACTCTAATGTAAGTCATATCTTTACAATAACAAAACCTTATAAAATGTGACTAAAATAAATCGAATCCAATACAAACCATTTCATAACATTTTTTTAAAACATATTACCTAAAACTTCAGAAACAAGTGCAATACCTTATAAAAGACTGGATCCAATTACCATTTTTAGTTAAACATTGAAATTAAAATACTAATACAATTATAAACAAACATATTATTTGAAATGTGAAATTAACAATACATGTTAACTCAATTATGAATTTTCCAAAATGTAAAATCAATGTAAATAATTTAACTTAACAAACAATGGCAAATAAAAAATATAATTAAAATCAATCAATGCAGATCCTGCACGCATATCTAAAACAAAATATCATTATAACATTTTGAAACAGAATTAATTACACAAATATAAATATGTAATTATTAAAATACAAATTATTTAGTAAAAATTCATTCATATTTAATAAAGTTTAGAGACATCACATTTAAATTAAAACAATTGTGTTAACAAACAATATTAAAAGCTCCCTATCCATTTCCCTATATAAATATACAACCAACTACCAAAATACTTCAAGGAGATAAAACAACATACCAAAAATATATAAGAATGTAAATAGTATATTACAATAAAATAAAAATATTCTAAACTAAATCAAAAACAACTTACATTTTTAAATCACAATCATTAAAACATTACTCACCATCCTACTCCCCTATAAACTAAATATCTCACGCTTAAAAATGTAAACTGTTTCACAGCAAAAATTGAACAAAAAAATTCTAAGAAAAACATTGCAAAAAATAATATATATACATCATTTTAAAACACAATATATTAAAAACCATATTTAAAAAATTGTTACACAATGTTATGCTTACTTTCGATATTAAAGTCAACATTATTTCAACAGAACACTCACCCATGAACAAATCTCCATGATTCTCAAAAAGTGACGTCCCAATGTTAGCATCTGGACTATTCACCTTATCCACCATTTGCCCATGCAATTGCATTCCACGCATGGACTGTTGTCTGGTAATTGACTCTAAGCAATTGTTGACTTATCCTTAACTCCGTGTTCATCATGCAAGTTTCCTTATTTTCAGACAATATAACATTTTGCTTTATGTTCTCATTTTTTATAAAAATTAAATAATGAATACAAATAACGCGCCACGACTTTTTAATAAAAATATGTTCATGTTATATTGATGTCTTATGAAAACCTATATACTTCACAATACATTTTACATAATTGGCAATCATTTATTACATATACCAAAGGCACATTTCATTGTAACACAATTTTATTTTAATGTCGTCTCAGTCTGTCTAACTACATGTTTAGGGATTTTTACATTTGTATTTTTATCTAAAAGTGCTATACATCCTAAAGGTCAATAAGGAAGAAGTTTAGGTGGACAATGTATAAACACTTACTTTCATAGAAAACAGGCAGAGATGACAGAGCATTAGGAAGTACAGAATCATATTAAAAAGTATTATAAGGCTTAATAACAAGGAAACTATGACTTTTACAATGTGATGTATGTAACAACTCCACATTGTGAAGATATAAAGTATTACATTTTGTTAACAACTGCTCTTCCAAATAATATATACATAGCAACACAAATGGTAGCCCTGTGCCACATATTGGGCTGTCTTCACATTGTAACCAGACATTAGGCTCAGACGCTGTTATAAAGTACACCAAACGTCAATACATATGTTTTTGTTGAAATCATCAAGTCTGAGTTCTAGATTTTGACACACACGCAACATGTGTCAGGTTCCTTTGATGAAACTCATTACACTGGCATCACTCTATGGCTGAGAAGTGTACTGCAATTATTTCCATGAATATTCCACCAATGGTCAGGCTACTTGCACTGCAGATCTCTTGATAACCAGTATCTGTGCAAACCTCCAAAGTTTCTAGCTATGACTTGCTAGTAATCCAGAAGATAGCCGGATGTTATGGCCTAGGAACAATCAGAGTTAAGACCTTAATATGTTTGTTAATAATTGTATATTTTATATAAACTTTTTAATAAATATTTAAATTTTTAACTTTTTTCACAGAATCAGACATTACCATCTGTCAACAGTCTTGTTTAGTAGCCTCATTATTATATTTACGATATAGGGAATATACTACCGGGTCTTCAAAACATATATGACAAACAAACACAATTTCAATATACGGGAAATTAAACAATATGAAATATACTTAGTGAATTTGTAGCATGATTTGTAAAAGAGGATTTATCCATTGGAACAAATGAGAATTTCCCGACATTCACTTAGGGAAAAGATGTTTTCAATGAATTCATGCCTGGTGTCACTGGTAACTTTGTGATGATTGTCATCAACATCACACTGAGGTTCCTACTGGTAATCATCATCAGGGATAAATGGAATATTTCTCTACAGGGCAATGTTGTGAGGCATACATCATAACCAAACAATCCTGTAGACCTTACCAGTAGAGTAGAGGAGTGACCTTCCTCTCTTGTCCAGGCACCTGATCGAGCCTTTCAGGAGACCAAAAGCCCACTCCCCAGGACATCCTATTTGCACGTGTAGCCCTAGCGAAGATGATTATTTTGACCCGACTGCTCTACTCCTTTACCAATCTCCCGGTGATACCGCCTCACTCCTTTTTTCAAGAATTAGACACATTGCTCACAACATTGATTTGGTGAGGTGGTAGACACAGGGTAGCCCGGTACTACACACAATTCTACGTATGGGCGCGGGAAGACACTTAGTCACTTGGCATTATAAAGCGATAAGGGAACTGATCACAGCCCCTTTACAAGCCCTACTCCAAAAATGGGAGGACGAGATAGGACGTGTGCTTACTGACCAAGAGTGGGAAAAGGCACTAGAGTACCCCAAAAAGGTTTCAAGGAACGCACGCTTCAAAAACATTCAATATTTTACATCGCACATACTTAACACCTCACCGGCTTCACCGGTTTTACCCCGATACACATTTCGCATGCCCCAGATGCCAAACACCCGAGGTGAACTTCAAAGACATGTTATGGGACTGTCCCACAATCCAACCGTACTGGGGTAGGGTACATCAGGTTCTGGGGCAACATTCCACCTCATGAATATTGGCACATGGGAGGCATGCGCCCTGGAGGTCTTCCGCAGGCGGAAGACAGAAAAGGTGCAGTGCAGGTTCGCGTCCTTGGCCATGCTCCTGGCGAAACGGGGAATAGACATGCATTTGAGAGCACCAGCAGGACCCCCTGAGACAGCCTGGATAGGCGCCGTTAGGAAATGGGGGGCAGCGGAGGAAGAAACACTGAGAGATGATGAGGTGAAGGGGATTCGAAAACATCCCATCTCCATGGAATGGACACAACTCCTGTTCCAGTTTACACAAGAGACAACACTAGATGACTCAGCCAGGGCTACACAATCCCAATCCCAAACTCCACCCCTGTCCCCGATGGCGCAAGCAAATGCCAACATGTATTACCATGTGAGCTGAAGGGCCGACCGTATACTAGGGTCCCACCTGACTAGTGCCCCGGCTCGTGACAGGAGATGCAGCTCCCTTTGGACATCTCTCTTCCCCCGCTACTGATGCCGCAGATACTTTGTGGAAAAACTGGAACCGACCATAAAATAGATGCCTACCACAATAAAATGTGTAGGTTCCCCGACCCCCTCCCATCCCCCCTCACCTTTCCCCTCAGTTAACTGTTCTACGTTTATCCCCCGACACCCTCAGAGTTGGCTTATATATATTGGGAATGCAAACATGGCCATTAACCAAAGAGGTGTACAGGGATAGAGTAAGGGACTGAATATCAACCTGCATGGAAATTCACATATACAGGCACCAGGCACCAGTCAGCCTACCAATACTCGCACTAGTCCACTGGAAGTGTAATATCCAAATAATTTTGCTGTTTCTTACTTGTGCTATACGTTATTTGATGGGATGGTTGTTCCATAATGCACTGATATAATTTTACTGCCTGTATACACCTGTCTCCATGTATTAATAAAACAGTATAACGATGTACCATCAAAAGTAAAACTCCCTATAAAAAACGTTTTAAACAAAAAAAAGAAACCTTCAATGGTGTTGTGGTTCACGGTTTCCTGCATGATTTCTAGAGCTGGACATAGTTTGTCCTGATTTAGCCTTCCCCGTCTTTCTTGGGGGGTGGGCAATAGACATATCTGTAAACTTTTAGTGCAGTGTGTCAAAGTTCTATGCTCACACATGTTTGACCAACATAATAATTATTTTTTGACCGTGTCAAATTACAAACAAATACACTTATTAAACAATGAGAACAATGCCTCTCCATTTGTTTCAACAACATATACACTTTTAAGAAATATATAAACATATATAGTCAGTACAACAAAAACTATTTCATTGCTAAAAATATCTCTTCATTTTTCCATTTTTTAAATAATGGATGTATAGTAAACACTATTAAAAAAAAAATTTAAGCTTTTGGTATTATTTTCAGAAACATCTGTCAAGGTTAACATAGATTTCAGGGCAGGGGTGTATACCTATTACTTGTAGTTTGGACGGTCTAGTTGTTATTGATGGCAGCAATGTCATGGGTGATGGATGATTGATGCTTCCATCAGTAACACACTACCAGTCTGCCATAATGTCAGGCATACCCTGTGCTGACAATATTGTTTTTTAACGGTTGACCAAATACTGCAAATGCCTGATATATCCATCATGGACCATGGGCCACTAAGTGTAGTATATACCTACCTTTTCCTGCATCCATGGTCCAGCTTTGGTTTTAATGGTCCGTGATTGATGGAATCTATCGTCCATTGAGTAAGCATACATTCATGGAAATTTCATCACGTTGGAATACACATTTTCAAAGGCGACTTTTCTCATAAACATCAAGTGTAGCAGATCTCCAAATCAGTTGCTGCTCATTTTCTTCTACTTTGACCAACCATGGCTGAAGGAGCAGGTGACAAGCCTTCTACTTTACTCCTGAGGAGTTGGATGTTACTGTGGAGGGGACCCTGACCAACTACAGGCAGCACTATGGTCTAGGAGAGAGTGATGTAAGCTGCATACATTAAATTAACTTAATTTGTTTAGTTAATAAAAAAGATTGAGAGTGACTTCACCCTTTGGCCTTAATGCTTTAAATGTCACAACCACAAAATGAAAACTATTTATAGCCCCAAGATGTGGCAGCTTGTGAGTTACATACAAACTACTGCAAAACCACATATTAGATTTGACCTTGTGTCTCACAAATATAATTTTAATGACTTACAAGCACATGCATCAAAGGAAAAACCGGTCGCAAACGGGCAGATTCTCAGAATCTGCCCCTTTGCGACCGGTATTTTTGCATTTGGGATGCATCATCCCAAATGCAAAAATCGCAATTTAAGGAATCTCTAAATTGCGATTACTTAAATTGCGATTGCATTTAAGGAATCCCAAATTGAGAAGTAAAAAAATTAGCGATTTCGCTAATAGGGGGAGCAAATTACCATGAAGTTGAACTTCATGGTAATTTGCAAAAACTTTGAAAAATGCACTTTTGTGCATTTTTCAAAGTTTTATGTTGCACACACACATGCCCTTAGAGCATGTGTGTGTGCAACATATGTGCACAGATCAATTTCAGGGATGCAATAGGGTGTCATTTTGACACCCTTGCACCCTTGAAATTGCATGAGCAATTTGAGAGTACCTACTGGTACTCGCAAATTGCTCATGCAATCTGCAATTCATTCCTATGGGCCTGGAGGCCCATAGGAATGAATGGGACGGCATTCCTTAATTGCGACTCGCAATTTGCGAGTCACAATTAAGGAATGTGTAGGAATCGCTATTTTTATAGCGATTCCTACATGCATAGGCTTTTGCAACTCCTTAATTGCGATTCCTTAAAAATCGCAATTAAGGAATCTCAAAAGTCTTTGTTGATGCATATGCCTGTTTATTGACAATATTTCATATAAGAAATATGAAAAACAGATTTCCCTGTGTGACCTCTCACCTTTTGAAATTTAAAGGCAATGACTGCCGAAAAACTCACAGCTATATATTTTATTAGAAATAGATATGGCTGGAACAATATTTTGAGTCAGAGTCATATTTTATTCACTTGAGTTTGTCAGGAATTAGTGCAGAATTAACTCCACAATCCTAATTGGTAAACAAACCCTTAATTAAATAGTTTAATCAAAAGACTTTACCAGCAAAGTATGTCTTGATCAAAAATGAAAGAGTCAGACATTGGTGAGGGCATGCAAGACCTCCCTTTGGCATGGGTACTCTCATTGGTCAACCAGTGCAACATCAATCAGAGTAACACAATCAATAAGATTTTAGTGTCACTAGGCATTTAATATTTTTGAGTGAATCTTGTTTTAATGTAATAAATTTTTTTTAGCATGAGACTATCAGAAGTAAGGGAGGCGCTACCAGTGGAGGTTCACTTTCCAACTATTGACCCTATAGTGAATGTTAACAATTAAATGTACATTTTCATTTAACAATGAGATTGCAATTTATTTTTTTAGAGACTGGATACCCCCTGAACCTTTGAAAAGAAGTGCCCTGTGCAAAATACATCATAGTCCTGAATTCCTTTTTGCCAGAATGGCTATTCCATCACAGTGTGACATTTAAGCCATAACGTGGACATAATAAAAAAGTCCTTAATGACTTCACACAACATTGGCTGATGACCTAAATAAAAGTAACATACACTTTTCTACAGAATAAGTTTTGAAAAAACACTCATGATTTGAAAGTTTTAGTCATTCACCAGATAACGAATATTCAGACTTGTGAAAAGGGGATGGAACTTCCTCCACGGTTTTGATGCAATAACATGTCAAACTGTCAATCCACACCAATGTATGGGAATATGAAGAAAAAAATATAAACATAAGTGTGTGTGATAAAATGTGTTGTTTAAGTAAACATGATTATTAATGTATTTTTTTGTTATTTTGTTTTCTTATCTTTTTTTCTGTAGATCAGCCCCCACACCAAGAAAAAGATCTTGAGGGCCACTTCCAGGCAAATGTGCCAACAAGGGGATTTTAAGCACCTCAAAATCCACTGCTTGAAATGGTGGGAAGACATTGGGGCGGATTGCCTCATTGCACTTACATAAACTGGGAAAGTCCTCGCAGCAACAAAAAAGAAGAGGTTTCAGCAGTCTCTGACCCATGATACAGGTCATTCTGGCTGTGGCCTAGCCCAATTTAAATGGGAGCTGTAGCCCATTGAGCAGCAACAATGGGTAAATGTATCAATGTGAAAAATATGTATGCTGTTCTTAAGCATTATTTCATATTTTCAGGTTACAATACAACTTCATAACGGTAAATGTTTTAAAGATGCTGTATTAGACTTTGGCCCAGGTCTAAAGTATGTTGAACTACTATTCCATCACAAACATGATAGATAACCTGTCTACCTTATTACAAATGTAATTACATATAATCCACATGTAATAAGGTGGACAGGATATGTTTTACAGTTGTGATGCAGTTATAGAAATGTTAAACCATAAATGAGGCACATTTGCAACAGTCTGTTTGAAACACGTCTGAAAAGGGTTGGTGATCTAGCCATGTTGAAGCCACTTCTCTTCTGGTTTAGGTTGTGGACCACAACTGAGTCATCACACTATAGGACATCTTTAGTTGAGATCATGAATTTAGGGTGAGCGCATTTAATTCCTTGGCTTCAACATATCAAATCGTACTTTAGCAATATAGGCCTTGGAAATTGTTGGAGTAACCCCATATGAATTAACAAAAATACCAAGGCTATCGTAAAGGAGGCCTTTTGGAATTTTAAGATCAATTTCTATCATAATAGTTCCAAAATAGGCAGACTCATGATTATGTTGTTCTCCAATAAATATGTCCTTTTCGTGGAATCTTATATCTATGCATGCAATCATACCGTGCCAAGCTTGAACATTGTATATTAAATTTAGGCTGAAAACACTAATTGGAAGTCTAATCCATCTAAATCTCCATACTGTTCAACTTGTAGCGACATGATTGTGGACTTTGAACACATGTTATTTTTCAGCCGATTACTTACCAGGCCAAGATGGGCAGGTATTAAGCCACTTTGCATAGCCCTAGGCGTGAGATAATATAAAGTCCCCCTCCGAATTCTTTTGACGAACGCCAGCATTTTCATCATCTTTGTACTCAGCCATTATTCATATGCAATTTGGATTTGGAGACTGGGCTTATTGTTATGATTATAGAATCAATTGTTTTTATACATTTTACCTTACCTGGAGTGATCATTGTTTATACTCATTTTGAATTCTTTAAGCAAAAGCATTATAAGTGAGCTACTATAATCAATTTGCATTCAAAGCATGCGCTTTACTGCATTGATCCTTAGGTTAAATGGTCACATTTGTAAACCAACTTTTAGCCATTTGTGCGGAATTTATGATTCTTGATCTTTGTCACATGTTTATATGGAAATGTATGAGCTAAAGTACTGAGTGTAATACCACGGATAGTTCTTAAAAAAGAATATGCACTTCATTGGCTTTTTCGTTTCTAGTTCTACTGTTGTTATTTTATACGTTATTTATTGCTACTTCTAGTGTGTTTGTAGCTGTGCAGATGTCATATTTGTTACTGATGGATTATGCCCTCAAAAATAATTCCAACCTGGCCTGTCATCAAGTGGTTCATGAGACCCCCACACCAGTGGTGCATGCAAACGTCATGCTCACGTCTACATTTCTTGACTGATCCATCTTGAATCCGTAAATAATGGCAGTATCATTTTGCAGGTGTGTATAGATATCATCATAATGATAAAAAAAATTACTTTCAGTCGTCCGATCATAAAAGTGCAGAGTGCAATACAGCTTATACAAATACAATGAAAAGCTAAAAATAGGCATAAACTAAATAATAAGAACATCAATAATAAACAACATAGACAAGCCTACAAAGACATGTGGTCACTTGAGGTGACACCTTAGTTTGTACAGGAGCACAGACATCCAGTGGATGTTTAAAAACCTTTCATCCCATACCTTGACTGAGGCAGAGGAATCAGTATTATACAAGGGACTTGGATTCGCCCCCACTGCAACACTTGATAAATTCAAACTGCACTGTGAACTATCCAAATTCTTCCGCAAACTCAAGCTAAAAGCATTCTTTGAAAACCAGTCACTGTGCCAAGAATCTGAGGAACACAAAGGGGATACCAACCTCAAACTAAAATCTACCTTCAAACTCCCACCACATACAATACCAGTGGAACTCATTACCTTTGCGCAAGCAATCTACAAGGAAATTGAAAATACCAAGGAGGAACCTAAATTCAAAAACACCAGTGCTAACCAATTTGCAGCCATCAACAGTCTCAAAGCAAATGACCAAATCATCATAAAACCGGCGGAAAAGGGCGGAGGGATAGTGTTACAAGACAAGACAAGGAAGCTTACCGAACTGAATGCCTAAGACTCCTGGATGACACCAAAAACTACAGACGGTTAGACCATGACCCCAGTGATGATCTCAAAATTAAAATACACACATTTGTGGAAGAGGCAGAATCAAATGGAGGGATCAGCAAACATGAAGAACTCCTTCAGGGATTGGGTCACTACTAGATCCTCTTCTTCGTTTTTGTAACTTTTATATGCAACCACTGATACAAACGACTCCCACTTACTTAAAGGACAGAAAAAGCCTGCTAGGACATCTCAGTAATCTGAGTTTTAATCCAGCAACTTAAATCCTGGTGAGCCTTAATATAGAAAGCTTGTACATCAGATTGCCTCAAGACGACACGTTACAAGTACTACGTTCTTCACTTGACTCTACCAACTGGAACTACAAGACATCAACATCTTTAGTACTACAATGTGCGGAAATAGCCCGGAAAGAAAACTTTTCTTAATTTGAAGGTACCCTTTTTTTGCAGACATACGGAACATCAATGGGTAGCACGTTTGCTCCCAGCGTTGCAGGGCTCTACGTATATAATTTTGAGAAAACCTACATTCTGAACCCTACCTCTCCATTTTGTAATGAAATAAAATTGTATAAGAGATACATCGACAATGTGATCCTTATATGGGATAGCACTGACAACAGACTACAAGAATTCTTGAACTGGATTAATCTGCAGGATCCCAATCTAAGGTTCACCCACACTGTAAGTAGAGAGAGTATCACCTTTCTGGATCTTGACATCAAGGCACAGAAGGGAAAGCTCACATCCAAAACACATTTTAAGCCAACAGCAAATAACTCACTTCTATGCTTTGAGACCTTCCACCCTAGAACTCTGCGTGAGAATTTACCTTATTGACGATACTTAAGACTACGCCGCAACTGTAGGGAGATCAATGATTTCAAAGAGCAATCAAACTCATTGACTGAGAAGCTCAAAACCCGAGGTTACCCAGAAAGGATCATCAAAAAAGCACAGAAAAGAGCCAGGAACCAGAACTGCGAACGTCTGATAGAAAATAATCAGAAACCTACACCCACAATTCCACTCACGTGTGTCACCACCTACCACTCGGTCTGTAATCAGGTGACAAAAATCATTACAAAAAAACTGGAGAATATTGACCACCAGAAAATGCAATGGGAAAAAACATTATTCTCCTATAGAAGGGCACAATGCTTATGAGACAGTTTGATGTCTACTCGCCCCAAGCAACAAACCAACACTACCCACACGGTATTAAATGCCTGGGGACTGCCTAATGTCGTTGGTCATTTTCCCTGTGGTAACTGCAGCGTGTGCCACCTCACAAGACCAACAAAAACCCTGAATCTAGAAACTGGAAAAACATGGTAAATCCGGAAACATACAAATTGTGACTCAGCCAACGTGATACATCTCATCACATGTCCGTGTGGACTCCGTTACGTTGGAATGACGAGCTGCAAAATTCAGAATTTGTGAGCACAGAAGCAACATTCGCTGCAAACGCAGCACTACCAAGATGACTGACCACTTCCTAGAAGTAGGTCATACTACCAACGTTATGACCTGGGTCATCATTGAACAAATAGTCTATCGCCTATCTACCCATGTAATGGTCTCAACGATAACATCCCATGGAACTCCTTACATAGAGCATGACACCACGCTATACTACTGACCATGAAGTTTTTATCCACATACGCATTGGATATAGTGCTCTTTGCTTGGGGCATGGAACAAACAGCATTTTAATCAGATATCAACATTCTCAATTATAAATGCACCTCATATGACCTATCATTAATGACTTACACCAATAACAGGCAAAGTTTTTTACATATATACATAGACATGTGTGCATATTGGATTATAACACCTCCTATATGCCCAATAGTACTCTTCACTGAATGCCCAACTGTACTCTGCATTGATGGTCCTATTTTTTGCAGACAGACAACTCCTCTATCATGTATAATTGTATACTCCCTGTGCATAATACAGAACCACTGCAACCATGTTCTAAAAGCATAACACGTCTAGTATTATTTAAAAATGAGACTGTACACTAAGTTTATCTTACATTTCCCCACAAGGTTCATTTAACTTTTCTCCCCTTTTTCTCGCTTACGTTTACCAGACTTGTAAAAATTATGCATTTATGAGAGGTTAAGATGATTCCCTCGCCCTCGCAAATGCTCAGCCACAACTCACAGGAAGTGTTTTTTTGACAAATCCTACCAGCGTTGAAAAAGTTAGAAAACTAATTATAGTACCACGTGATACGTGTTGCTTGATGCTGACATGCCCACACCAGGAAGTCAAATACTCCCAGCACGCCGGTCAATTTACCGGCAAGATCCTGACCGAGAGCAATGCAGGTTTGAATGGAGGGAATCTTTTCTTGATGAAGTAAGTTTACATGGCACTGCATAACTAGTGCCTGAAGACAGCAGGCCCCCCTGGCCTGGCGGACGCTTTTGTGGACACTCACTGCTTCTTTTAATATTTCCTCCGCCTGCAGTGTGTGACTATAGGAAGTTCCCCCTTGGCAGGATCAGTATGTCTGTATAACATTGAGTTAAAGTAAGGCTCTTTTTCATTTGCATTTCTCTACTTCCGCACCTTCATAGCTCTTGCTATTTTTACACACTTATGCACTTAACATGCGCTTTGTGCAAATAACTACTTTTTAACACAATACCATCCAATTACATTGATTAATTTGGGTGTTACTTTTGCGGGCACAGGTTTGCAGGGCGCTCATCATTTTTGATGTTATTGGCTCTTGACTTTAGTATGCCAACCTCCATGAAAAGGCTGAAATTAAGCATCATTTTGACCATGCATGGTAATTCATCCCTAATCACCACACTTATGATTACTTGGCACAATGTGGCTATGCAAGGTTCCTGAAAATACAACTATCATGCATGTTAGTACCTGTCACCATGCCTGATGTTTTTAGTTCACCTACAGTTTGGTGTACTAATAGCTCATCGAGGAGCCCCAGTGAGCACAGCAATTTACGAGCAAGAATGCAAGTAAGGATAATCATTGTTTTATATGTGTATGCCTTTGAAGTTGTATGCTTTTGTTTTACAGATACCTACCATTACGGGTCTGTAAGTACAATGTACCCACCACACTCACAGCACACTTTAGTACATGTGCTGATACTTGCACCTTTGTGGCTACCCCACCTTTTTAGCCACTTCACATTGGTCCTGATGAAAGCCTCACGAACCCCATAGAATGCTGAAACTAGTTGACCTAAAATTCCGGGGATATCGAAGTCCAAATGTTATTTTCAATATATCCCGCCCATGTTTTTAAGTGTCCTAAGACCCTGTTATTAAACTTTTTTACAAGGGCATTTCTTAGAGACATTTTTAACATTTTGTCACATCACATAGAGCACTTACCTCACATCACAGTACCTGCTCCACTGTAATCAGGCGTTGTAGCACAGCTGGGTTGCACTCGGCAGCCCAGGTGGGACCCCAATGATGAAGCATGTCACTAACTAGGTTGGTGGGTGAGGGGTCTTTTCAAACATCCACTGTGCTTCTGTACAAACTAAGGTGTCACCTGAAGTGACCACATTTTTTTTGGGGCTTGTCCACGTTGTTTATTATTAATTAACTAGGGGAAGAGGACGTAGCCCCACTTAATCCTTTCCTCACTCTCTTGTCGTTTATTGTTAATAAGAACATCAGTCAGGTATTATTCTGCGTTGCAATGGATATAAAATAACCAGTTAGTGCACAATGGAGAAAAATACAACAAAAACCTATGCCTGCTCTTTAGAGAACAACATGGTCCCCTATGCTGCCTGAGTTCTCAGTTTGCGCTTCAATAAAAATATTTCTATGCTATCGATAAAATATGAGCAAGCTATTGGATTAAAACAATTTAAAACAGATAAAAGGGAGAAAACCATCTCAACAGCTTCAGAAGTTCCCCCCTAATTGCTCACATGTGTCCCAAGAACTTTGCTACTGAACAAGCAACCACCGGTCTTGGGTTTGATCTAAGGATACGTCATGAAAACATGTACCCACCTGTTTACATATTGGTTTAAGCCATTTGGCTCTCAGGAGTGAGTAAGTGGGGAAAGTGAAAAATACATGGGCAGATGTCCTTATGATTGAGGTGCAGCTGAAACAGAACTAAGAAGTGGTAGGAGAGTGGTGCCAGGTGCTTGTAATGGACTTCAAGGGGAGACTGGATAATATCTATTCTAAATAGCATTCTAGAAAGCTAGTCAGTTTAAAATCTAAACTCCACTGTTAGACATCCCCACGATGAAATGATAAGTGAAGACTGAGCTACCCAGTCCCAATACTGCATTTTAATATAATCTTTACTAGGGAGCAGTGCCGGGCCACTGACTTTCCCTGTGGCCCTCTAGTCTAATTGCAGCCAGTAGGCATTTCACGTTTCGTATCCAGTCGATCTTATTAAACGTATCTAGTGCACTAACTTCTATAAGGGCATTGCCATATGGGAGCAGTTCAGGGGTGGATCTAATGCGCAGCCAAATTAATAACGGCATAGCTTAGCCTTATCTGCAATGGGAACCCTGCCGAAATCCAGCATTAACAGGTGGAGTGGCATGCGCTGGAGTAGCAAGACCAAGCCCCTCAGACAATTATTCTCAGACTTAAAGAGGTCATCCATCCTTTCGAAGCACCTCAATTTGGCTCCATAGAGGGCTGAGCTTACTGCTTTCGATGTATAGATCGGAAGAACGGCTGCCACTGGTTTACTAAATGAGGTGCTATGTTCTTACTCAGGGTCCCTACTCCTTCCTTGCCTATGCTTCAGAGTCGACTTGGTCACATGGGGCTTCCAAGTCATGTCTTCTGATAGTGTGATGCCCAGATAGTCGAAAGTACTAACCCTTTCCAGTGGAACACCTCCCTGGGATAATTTACCTCTATAAGATTTGTGGGGGTTAATCATTAAAAAAATGTTGTCTTTGATCTATTAACCTCTAACAGCGTATCATTGGCGAGCAAAATCTTCTTGATTTTTTCGCCCCAGCATAGGAGCATCTGCTGGGGTCTGTGATAAATATTAGACTACACCATTCATAAAAAGGGAAAAAAGTGTGGGTGCCAGTACGCAGCCCTGACGAACACCCCTACTAGCCTTAATAGGGTCAGTGAGGTGACCTTGACCATCCCAGCGCACCCTGGCAAAGTTTGCCTCATGGAGGTGAAAACAAGGGATAACATCTCTGAGGGTAGTCCCATATCTTTTAGAACTTGCCATAACTTATTCCTGGGGACAAGGTCAAAGGCAGTCTTCAAATCGATGAATGCTACATAGAGACACCCCTGGCCAACAAGCATGGTCTTCCAAGACAAGAAAAGAAAATGAAACACCTGATCTTTTGTCTGAAGCCGACTTGGAAGGGGGTTAAGATGTTATTTTCACTAATTCAGTCCTGTATCTTAGCAAGAAGTGCTCGAAAAAACACCTTTTGAATGCAGTTGATAACACTAATAGGTCTGTAATTACAGGGTGAGGATCTATCGCCTTTCTTAAATATAGGAATTACCTCTGCCCCCGTCCAAGAAATTGGTATTCGGGCCCCCTCCGCTATCGCATTGGATAGAGTCAGGATTTAACTTGTTCAGTTTTCGCTATTGTGCAGGAACAAATCACCAGGGATGCCATCAGGGCTTGGGGTGTTTGCTTTAGGAATTGAGTCAATGCAGATCTTCACTTTTGGAGAAAAAAATCCTTAACGGTAACATGAGCAAAACTGGGGAGGGCGACTTATGTGACAGGTGTACATGATCCTGAATATAGGAGAGTAAAATGGTCATACCATGCAGAAATAGAAATGCTGTTGGCCAGTGGTGGTTGCCTATTGGAGTCCCCCCGGGTAACTAAGAGCCAGAACATTTTTGTGGCTTTGCAGGCACAGGCTTCCCCAATTAACCTCCAACTATTGTCATCCCACTCCCTTTTAGCTATTGCCTGACCTTCTTAGACCTCTCACTAGGACAGTGTTCTTAGTCCTAAGCACCAAAGATAGTTGCCATTTAAGGTGCCCACACTTGTGATTAAATATGTGTACTGAGATCTTACATTTGTGCCAGTTTTAGAGGGTCTCGAAGGTCGGTAAAATGTGTGGCTAGCTGATCGAAGAGGCAAGTGTGGCAACTCAAGATCTCATCCAGAAATCCCAGATGCTTGATTAAGAACAGGATTCTGCTGTACACGTGAGTAGATCTTGTTTGATTAGGTGGAGTTTGCCTTCATCCAGAATTATCTTGGGACACTTGAAGCGCCGGTTGTCATTTGTTGGAAGTAGCACACATAGAAGTTGCAAATTGCCTTTTGTTTAATGATTGTGTATGTGCAGGAAAGGACTCCTTCCTGCACATACACAATCATTCATGGCAATTTGCTGTTTCTCTGTGTGCTGCACAATGCAGCGCTCATGGAAACAGCAAAAATGTGAAGACATGAAGCCTTTCTCCCTGTTTAGTCATGTTAAGACCAGGTTTATCCTGGTCTTAATTTTGGCATTGCCTCCTATTTACGCCAAAATCAATGAGTGTTGCAGCGGAATGCCCACAACACCTATTGTCCACCCCTTTCACTCTATGTGTAGCGTAAAAGGGGGCCTTATTTACAAGGCGTTAAGTGGCTTGACGCCGCCTTTTAAATAAGGCAAAGGGATTATCACCACAGGAATGTCACAAAAAGTGACTTTCCTGTGGTGATAGGGGCTTGTAA
The DNA here is from genome assembly GCF_964204655.1 of Triturus cristatus. Taxonomy (NCBI): domain Eukaryota; kingdom Metazoa; phylum Chordata; class Amphibia; order Caudata; family Salamandridae; genus Triturus; species Triturus cristatus. Next base: position 1,203,422,980 of record NC_140591.1, on the reverse strand, counting down.
ATATGCCCCACAATCTTCATATAATGTGGCACCACTTTTTACACAAAAGAACACCATCTTATTCAATTACCATGTTATTGTTTTCCTTCACTTTAAGTAACTAAAAATAGATTCACTTTTCTCCATTTAGGAGGCCCAATTTTTGAATTTCTTAAGTAGTGTTTCTTTATTTTCATTTTGTCCAGTGATAACAAAATAAGTTATCCAGCAGTGAGTGCACCAGGATCCATAGATCAGGCTGGTCGTGAAAGAAGGAGAAAAATATTTAGTCCTCGCTTAGTCAACAGCCCCATTTCAGCAGCCATCAGCACGAGGTCACTGGTCATTGGGTGATCCAGTACGTGTGCAGCAGGATCACTCGAAGGCTACATAGCCCTTTATTACAAGAGGATCACAAATCCTGAACTGAGTGTAAACTCCTAGTTTAGTTCCAATCGAGAGTACAACAAGACACAGGAGAAAAGTATACACAGTGGGGGTTTTGTTTACCTCGTCTTTGCCATGTAAAACCTGGCACAAGCTGCGCAGGCAAATACCATACAGTTGTTATTTTTCACCTTATAATGAAAAAATAAAATGCATTATTGCTGTGGAGTTGCCCTATTCTAAGATGCATACACCAGAATAGGGTGCACAATAAACACTGTCTAACCACTAATGACCATATAATAGGAATTTAGCGAGTGCCCATTTTGCATTTGGAACGCTATGCAATTTGGGGGCATGTCAAAATGGGGGTCAGAGTCAACTAAATTCCTTTTATTGTTGACAATTTCACTTTTGCTAAGGAGCATATTTATCAAGGGGTTGCATTGCTTTTGCACAATTCATTGTGGTGCAAAAGCAACGCAACCCCTAAGATACAATTTACAAATCCACTCAAGGCTCCCTTGCGAGGCCCTGAGTGACTTGATAACTCCAGAGTAGCACAGCGCAGCACAAATTGCTGTGTTGCATTACTCTGCCCCAAGGTGGCATTCCATGGGTGGTGCAGGATTCTGATGCATTCCCAGATTTACCATTCATGGTAAACCTGGGAATGCGCCAAAATGCTATGCATCCACAAGGGAGGTGTTACGAGGAGAAATATCTTTATTTCTCCTCAATTTTTCATCTTTCTATGTGTGCTGCAGAAAGAGTCCTCAGGGGATCGTTTTTGTGCATGAAGGTGACCCTTCCTCCCAAAAACAATCCTGCCTACAAAGCAGGCACCCTTGCACCATGGTTCACGAGTGCCTACATTGGCACTGCGCAGCACATTGTGCGCCAGTGCTGGGAAAAGGCAGGAATGAGCCGTATTTTGATAAAGATAGCATATTCCTGCCCTATCCCTATGACGCAGCGCAGTGCAGCAAGGTGACTTTTGTAAAATATGGCCCTTGGTGTGCAAGTCAAACTCCCAGGCAAAATGTGTTACAGGACAAAGTGCAACAATACATTATCCAGGCTCAGTGTTCCTTTTCTATAACATGTCTTACAAAGACTAATGCTTTACTTCAGCTTAGAAACACAGCATTCTGCCAATGGCTCATGGTGATGTCACGGACTGTGTCACCTGCATTCAATGCGTCCCTTCATCAGATCTCACCTGTTTTGTATCCTTGCGAGCCTCGGCCCCCGCATCTCTTGGGCTAACTGAGACTTGAAACAGAGCCATTTTGCAGCAACCTGCCAGCCAGCCAACATGATTTCTCTGAAAAGAAAGTGTACTTGACATATAATTGTTGCTTCCACCTAACTGTTACCGACAATCCTTTCAGAGCAGTCCTCTGAGACTCTCTGAAAAACCAATTTTGATGTGACACTCGGAGAAGTCTCAACTGGTACCTTGTGAATGGTCCAAGGTCGTGCGGAGCTTAACCTGAACTGGGACGAGTAATCCTCTCGAGGAAACCTCTTATTAGAAATGTCATTCTATAGATTTTCCAGGCTCCTTGGAACTCATATTCCATTACCATTTTCCATAGCATCAATGGCTTACGGCAAAAATAGCAGAATGAATTTGACATCTCAATATTTATGTTAAAAGCCACCCATTATTTTTGCCACACTATCAAACGTTTTTGTTTCAGCAAGCTGCGCGTTGATAAAGTATGTCTGCGAAAGATAACATAGTCCAGTAAAGAGGAGCACAAGCGATCTGTGTTTCTTTCTATGGGCTAGGTTAAAAAGTAAAAAATGCGGCACACTACACCCAGTGAGCTTTGTCTGCCCATAAGCGCATTTAGAAATTGGGGGGCATATCAGCAAGCAGACGTTAAAAAATTATCGCCGCTTTTGCGTCTGTTTTCGGACGAAAAGCGCCGATAATTTTTACACCTTATCTGCAAGGTCAAGCTATCGCGTGAAGCCTTGCCTTATCTCCATTTCCCTTAACGCCCATCTTTGTATCTCTAATGAGACATTTCTCCTATTATCAAGCCTCACGCAAAGCAGCATAGCGACAGGAAAAGTAGCGATAACCTCTGTTATCGCTACTTTTCTTATGCCTGCTTTGAAACTGACTTAGCCATGATATCCTATGGAAGGTGGATATCATGGCTAAGTATGTGAGGCCCTATCAACAAGCTATCGCCAAACTCCGTGGGATTATCGCTGGCTTTCCAGCGATAATCACACGTTCGGCAGTTAGCGCTAGGATTTTTATCGCTTCTGAGATAAGCGTTGCTAATAGCACGCTATCTCAGAGATAAAAATCCATGCTAGCCGGCAATAATTATCCTAGCGCTAAGTGCGCTTAGCGATAATTATCGCCGGTTGTTGCTGATATGCCCCTGGGTTATTAGTTGGGAGGGGTGGAGTCTCCACTCAGAAACACTATCTTAGTCAGGGTGAACCACATGCTTGACCCCTAACTGCTGAGCTCCCATCCTCCTCCTAAGGTCTGAGCCCTTTTTTGGCTATTTGTGGTTTTTCACGCTTAGGACTCCATAGCTTTTTTTCCACATACGTTATTCATGCCAAATTTGTGTCCTTTTTTTCAATATCCTGGGGATTCTACAGGTGCCCAGGGCTTGTGGATTCCCCTGGAGAAGACAGAGAAATTAGGCAAAAAATCTACATTTCGAGTTTTTAGTGAAAAATGGAAATGAGGGCTCCCAAAAAAGTGTCTGGTTTTCTTTTCCTGAAAGTGGCATCAGCAAAAGGTTTGCTGCGCTAAATTCGCCATCTTCCCAGCTTTTAGGAACATGTGGAGCTGAATAAAAAAAATGACATTTACCACAGTTATGACTTTGTTTAAAGAGGTAGCTAATGTTTCTTATTTTTTGTGGTTTCAACGTACATCCAGTTTGTGGTGGGAAATGATATGAAACCCTTGAGTCATCCTAGAAAGCTATCACTTTCTGAAAAGTAGAACCAATTCTGAATTCAGCAAGGGGCCATGTGCATAGATCCTGCAAGGGTTTCCCAAAGAAACTAGCACAAATCCAGTGAAATCTGATTGGTAATAACAAATGTTCTTTTCTATGTTCCCATATGTCTTCCAATAAAAATGGTACCTCACTTGTGTGGGTAGGCCTAGGGGCAGCAACAGGAAACAATCCTAGCCCAACATGGATACATCACATTTTCTCACTGAAAAGTGACTCTTTTTTTTATGTCAGTAGCTGTGAATTTTGGACACTAGCTCAGTTGGTAACCAGGGAAATCTAGGACACCTGTACCTGCACATTTTTTAAATCTACACATTTTGAGTATTCCAGGGAGGGGTGTCCTGCTTGGCTATAATCAGGTTTCCTTACCCATAAGCCCTTGCAAACCCAACCTTTAACTAAAAACACACATTTTCCTCACATTAAAGCTGTGTGGTAGGAATTTTGTGGATTCTAGCAGATTCTGTTTATAGGTGGAACACACATTTAAAAAAACAAATTAGAGCCACAGGAAGCAGAATGTATACCAGAAGTGAAAAACAACTTTAGGAGTTTTTCACTGTTAAGACTTGTAATTCCTTAACACATGTCCTACTTTTCAAACTCCATGCAAGCTTCCCTAGGAGTGCTTAGGGCGTGCCTCAGGGATGAATTTAAAGTATTTCAAAGGAAAGTTACGGTCTGTCAAAATGTATAAAACTGCATTACAGGTTGCAGTGGCAGGCCTGAGACATGTTTTAAAAGGCTAGTTTAATGGGTGGCACAATGAGTACTGCATCCCACTAGTAGCATTTAATTTACAGGCCCTGGGTACATGTAATACTATGTACTAGTGATTTACATGTTAATTAGATAATCCTATCAGCTGTAGGCCAATTTTGCCATGTTAAATAGGAGAGCACAATCACTTTACAACTGATTAGCAGGGAACAAAAGCATAGAGCCCTAAAAGCCAACAAAAACAGTTTCAGCAAAGGAGGACAAAAATCGGAGGTGACCCTGCAGGGAGGACCAGGTCCAACAGGGAAATGTAATGCTGTTTTATAATCACAACATTTTCCTATATAAAACCCTCAAACTAAAAAACTTAGGGGCATATTATCAAGACAGGCGATAAAATGATCGCCGCTTCAGAGGCAGAAAACTGCCGCTAAAACAGCGATAATGGGCTTGATAATATGCTCTATTGATTTCCGATTGAAGCTCGGGTTAGATGTCCTTCACATCTAACATGGGCTTCAATTGGAATTTCATAGTGCATATTATCAAGCCCATTATCGACGTTTTAGCGGCAGTTTTCTGCCGCTAAAGCGGCGATAATTTTATCGCCTGTCTTGATAATATGCCCCTTAATAGGCTTTGTGAATCCATCAAAGACTGCTGCTATATTTTTTCACTTTCTTCAGCACAGTGATACCTGCTCCAGTTTTTTTAAATTATAATTAGCGTCTTTTGATGACACAAGCCCTCACTACGAGTTTCCTGGATAGCTTTTCCCAGGGGGGCATATCTCTATAAGTAACTACGATTAGTCAAGTTTTTCCACTGTTCTTTTTTCTCCATTAATTCTGTAGATTTTTGAAAGAGCAATGTAATCAGCTTATATACTTTAACTGTGTATTTCCACATTGTCTTTAAAATTACTCGGTCTAGTTATCTTCCCCTATGAATCTGAAAATAAGGCACTGACTTGCTCCATGCAGTAACATTAACATTCCAGACCTTGATAAAATATATTTTGGTCGCCATCGCTCCAGAATGGAATGGAGTACTACCCCCTGGCAGGATACTGCTCCTCCCGATCACAACTGGCCAGCTATTCCTGCACCCAGATTCTCCCAATGCAGGAACACCTAGCTCAGTTTTACCAGTCTGAAGAGTAAAAGCACATGCAGATTGGACAGGGGCCGCGGGCACAAGCACAGCCCATCCCCTTCTACATGCCTTATGTCATAAGAAGAGCTGGAAATACATATCTCTGCCAGGCCCCATCCTTTCATGTCCCATACCCTGACAACCACTCCATTCCCTCGATGCTACACCACAATGCTCACATATAGCACTTGCTCAGAGCAAGTGGTAAAGGGGAGCATTATTTTTTCATTTCCACGGAATTAGGAGTTCTGTATGTAATTTGACCTGGAAAAGTTATTCCCCATTCTGTGCAAATAAACCCATCCTTGAAAAGCACCGGTGTTTACCGGTGCACATCATCAGTACTGTCCAACTCGTATTGAGGCTTAATGTCTTACTCAAGACTTTAATCGTGCATACACGTGCATTATAATAAACAATAAAAAGTATTCTTATTTAAAGTAGATCATCATTAATTTGGTTTTGCTTTTTCCAATATTTGCATTTTATCATACATCACATCTCATAAAACTGCCATTTAGAAATAACCCTACATGTTGTTCCAGAAAAGCGCCTCTAGGGTAAGCAAGCATACAAGTTGCTCATTCATTTCTCAAAACACATTCATCTTGCTACAATTTTATTACACAAAATGTCTTTTTTATGACAGAAGCCCTCAATATGAGTTGCCGGGAGTGGTTTTTCCAGGTGGGATACTATGCGGGCAACTACGAGCCATCCATTGTTTTGATTGTTTTTATGGTCTTTCGTTTAATTGTTTAGAATTTAAAAAATTACACTAATAATTGTAAATTCTTTACTTGTGTATTTTTAGTATTTTTAAAATCACTCCTTCTAGTTGGCTTCTTCTATGACTCTGAATTTATGGCATGGAGTTACCTTGGTAACATCAGCATGCAAGACCTTTATAAAATATATTTTGGTCGCTAACGTCTGATTACGACTGCGTCAGTAGTCGGACTAAGGGGCATATTATCAACGATTGACCACAAGAAGCTGCTCCTAGTGTGATGTGACCTTACTACAATTGTGAGTCAAGTGTGGACATCTCACAAAAAGTGACGGACTGGCCTCACACACCACCTGGTGTCATGCTTCATCATCGGCCAGTCCTCGCCCTCCAAAACCTTCGTTTGATGGAGGGCGGGCATACACCTGGAGACAGGGATGCACTTCTAAACTAAAGAGTGGGGGCCCATGGGGTAGAACGTGAAATTAAAAATCATTATAGTTACTACAAAGTGTTTTTAATGTGATCAGTAACTATATGATGCTAAAAACAAATAGCGGCAGGTGGGGTATATTAGGTGTCCCCTAGCCGTCTAGTGTTAGGTCGACATGTTTCTGCCTTCTTGGCCCGAGCGGGTCCAGGGCATTCATCAGGACCTAGGTTTACAAGAAGAGGGCTCCGGTCTTACCAACTCGTGGCAAGAGAAAACCACTGTGCAGGTGTGGCGAAGGCCACACTCCACTACCTAGATGGCTTCCAACTGTAAAGCCTGTAGAAAGAATCAAAACAAACAAATGTATCTGTATACACAACTGTAGAAGAAAGGTCAAAGGTGAAAACATAAAAATTAAGATAAACGCATGCGTAATTTCCTTAAGGTGGGTGACTAATCACGTGACATGTGCCACTCTACGTGAGAACACAAACATGTTTGAGAGTCAAAAAGTGCTCTCATGAGGCTTACCCTAGTCAGAAAGACTACTTGCCACATGGGGGGATAAAGGAGGAGACACTCCTGTTCAGTCTACAGGGAGAGAAGAACGATACAGTAATGGTCAGCAGACTGAAAAATGCCCAGAACGTTGACCCTTGCAAAACCTGGAATCAGGATGGAACCACAATCATTCCACAATAAACCCACACAGGGGTTAAAACAACGCGAAACCACCATTCATACTCTTACTATCTGAGGCAAGGTGTCCCGTGTTCAGCCTACGGTGTTGCTCCTTGTCCGCCCGAATTTGGGAGTGAGACCGCAGGGCAGGATTAAATAGCGTGCTTAATTGGTAAATGGAAAACAGCCTGGAGTGATCACGGCTGTGCGGCAGTTCCTGGTGCGGTGCATCCGGAGTCCGGAATAACCGTGGTGGCGGCGCATGCAGTGCAGTGCCTGGTTGTGAAATGGCCGATTGTGGGGGCCTATTGGAGCGTCCAGGCTGAGTCTTGTGCCCAAATAAGGAAACAGTCAGGGGACCCGCCCAGGGAAGGCGGTCCCGTGTGGGCGTGCGCGTCAGAGGTTGTCCGGGCAACGTGGTGCATGCGTTCGGCGTGACTCCCGAGGATGAAAGCGACGCGTGCTAAGGTGCCCCAGGACGGGTTTGTGTTGTGAAAATTCAGAGGCACGTGTGCGCGTCCCAAGTCAGAAAGGGGCATGAAAAGGGAGATATCATCGCCATATGCCGCTAAGACCCCGATGAAAGGTGAAAGGTCATTCATGCAGCGTTTGATTAGTGCGTAGATTCAAAGAGTTCGTGAGGGGGTTTGGCGGTTGCTAATGGCAACAGAAAAAGTGAAAGTAAACACCATGCCCTCTGCGTTGCTCTCTGTATGTAATGGAAAATATCCCAGTGTAGATGGAGAGTCAGTCTGCTCCGGACAAGACCAGGGTGTCGCAGAAAACATGTATGATAAGTGTGGTGTAATGCCCAAGTCCTCCTGTCACTACGATCATATTCTGGAGATCCCTGCGATGAAGGTAACAGAAACCAAAGGGTAGGCAGGTAGAGGGACAGGAGGTGTTAATAGTGTGTAAGGGCAACTACCACATGATGGAAGGGGTGCCCAGGAGTCCAGGGTAGATGGAGAGGTCATCTAGTCAGTTGGAGCCACGGTATATCGTCGTTAAGTCCCTTTTCGTGGGACCGCAGGCGGAACACCCAGCGTTGTTCTCTGATGTGGAGAGCTCTTGAGAGATCAGCTTTGGTTTTATTCATGACCTCTAGGACTGTCCATCGCAAATCAGTGTCTTTGTGGTTCTTCTCCAAAAAATGGCGTGTGAGCTTTGTGTTTGTTTTCTTGCACCTTATGGTACTGCAGTGTTCATTGATACGTACCCTGATCTTTCTGGTTGTCATGCCAACGTACTGGAGTTGGCAGGGGCATTTTAGTAGGTAAACCACATTCTCAGTATTGCAGTTACTAAACTTGCGGAGTTGCCATGGTCTATCTGTGCCAATGTCGACTTCTTTGGTGTTAGAAGTGAGTTTGCATGAAATACACCCCCCGCACGTGAAGTGTCCCACTACTCGTGGTTGGTCCCAGAGCCTCTGTTGTTCCGGTCCCTCTGCGGTTGGCATAGTGGCATGAACGAGTTGGTCTCGCAGATTTCTGTTACGTTTAAAGGCAAAAAGTGGTGGATCCCATTGCTTCCCTGCACTATTAAGGATGTTCCATCTTTTCTTAATTATTTTCTGTACGGCATTAGAGGCAGGGGTAAATGTTGTAACACATACAGTTCTTTTGGTGTTCTCCTTTGTTGCATCCTCCAAAAGTGCTTCCCTAGGGTTGTTCCTAGCTCGTTTCTTGGCCCTGCGTATCATTTTTTGGGGGTAATGGCGGGCAGCAAGTTTTTCTGCAAGGTGGGATGCCTGTTCCTCAAAAGTAGGGGTGTCTGAGCAATTTCTCCTAACCCGAAGGAACTGTCCAACTGGGAGATTCTGTCGGAGGGCCTTGGGGTGGTAGCTTTCGTACAGTAGAAGGCTATTCCTATCCGTGGGCTTATTGTGCACTTTTGTTGTGAAACCATCATTTTCCATAGTGATGTCCAGGTCGAGGAAGATAGCGTGGTTCTTACTGATAGTGTGGGTGAACCTGAGGTGTACATCTTTACTGTTAACCCACCGGACAAAGTTCGTCGCTTCTTCCTCTGATCCGTTCCATATTATCAGCACATCATCTATGTAGCGCTTCCAAAGTCTCAGGTTCTGTAGGAAAGGATTATGTGGGTTGTATATGAAGTCCTCTTCAAACTGTTGTACGTACAGACAAGCCATACTAGGGGCAAAAGTACTCCCCATTGAAGTCCCAGAGATCTGGTGGTAGATGACTTTCTCAAATTCGAAGAAGTTTTCCATTAACGCTATTTCCGCACATTCCATTACGAACTGCTGTGGTGTTACGAAATCCCACTCCCTATTTATGATGATGTTTTCCACCACTTCCAATGTGCGCCTCTGTGGTATGCTCGTGTATAGAGCTTCTATGTCCATGGTTATTAGCCAGTCGTTGGTTGAATCTACCGTGAGGTCTCTGAGGAGGCACAGGACGTCCTTCGTATCTCTGAGATAGGATGCAGATTTTTGGACAATAGGGCGGAGGAACCAGTCACAAAATTGTGACAATGGTTCTAATACTGACCCTATTCCAGATACAATTGGTCTCCCAGGAGGAGGCGTCCTGTTCTTGTGGATTTTTGGGAGTGTGTAGAATTTAGGCATTCTTGGTTCTTCATTCACGAGGAAGTCTGCCTCATGTTTGGTTATCCAATCATTGCCGAGTGCTTCTGTGACCATGATCTTAATCCTGGTCGTCAGAGGACCGGTAGGGTCAGTCCTGTGTATGGTGTAGCTGTTTGAATCAGAGAGAAGTCTCAAGCATTCTTCTCTGTACATATCACTGTCCATGACCACAATGGCGCCCCCTTTGTCAGCTGGTTTTATTGTTAAGTCTTTATTGCTGCTCAGTTTCGCAAGGGCCGTGCGCTCCTTTCCCGTAAGGTTGTCAAACCCACGAGTGTTCTGGAAATCAATCTTCTCAATATCTTTAAGTACGGCCTGTTCAAAAGCAAGTATGTTACATGAAATGTTCTGGTTCGGGGGTTGGAAGGTGGATTTTCTCTTTAGCCCTGTGGACTTCTTCCCATTCTCGTCTGTAGTATCTTCAGTATCTCCGAAATAATCGCGGAGTTTGATTTTCCTGAAGAATTGGGCCAATTCCGTGTGAAGTGCAAAGGGGTCATTTCGGGGTGTGGGAACAAATCCCAGCCCTTTGGAAAGGACGGTGGTTTCGTCTTGTGAGAGTGTGTATTTACTGATGTTCACTATATTGGTTACTCCCTGCTCGTCGAGGGCATCTCTCCTCTCCCTCTGCTCCTGGTCACCACGCCATGCTGTGGCTCTGGTTGGTCTTCCCACTGGACCCTCGTATTTCTTCGTTTTTGGCGTCCTCTCCCTCTGCCACGGCCCTGGAACAAAAAAGGCGGTTGGCCATGTGGAAAACCAAATCCTGGTTGGTAAAATGGTTGTGGCCAAAACCCGAAGGGTGGAGGTTGGGGTTGTGGACCCTGCATCATCGGATGGTGATAGCCCATAGGTTTCCGGAATTGTGGTCCTTGGCCCTCATCGCCGCTACTGTCACTTCTTTCCTCTCCAGAGCTGAACGTCCAGTTCTGGGGTGTTGGTCTAAACCGTTGTTTTCTCCCTGTTGGTTGAGGGGCTGGTTTATCATAGTGTTCGTCTGTGACATACGGGTAGACAGTTTCCTTACTAAATTTTTGTACATCCTTACGGAGTTTAGTAAGTTTTGACTGTGTGAGGTATTCTTTATAATCAGAGTGATCTTTGTTGATCTCCTCCAGTTTCTTTTTAAAGGCTGAAAGCTGTATCGTTGCCTTAAGTCTACCCTCACTCTGTTGGATCTCAATCAGGAGTGCATCTGCCAGCTGTCTGGCGGTGTTTATAATGAGAATGAGCCAGTCCTTGGTGCACTTCCAGGCAATGCTCGACCAGTTAATTCTGAACTCTCTATTGTTGAGGAAAAGTCGTGGTTCGTTGGTGACGATGAGACCTCTCGGGGCCGTGTTTTTTCGGAGGTATTCCGTCATAAACGCACCATGTAGTGCAGTGCGTATCTGTTCTTTTTTCTTAGAAGAAAGGGCTTCCCATTCATCTGAGTTCTTTACCGTGTTGGTGACTATTGTTTCCGCTAGGAGAGATGGTGTGTTAAGGATCTCCGCTAGGATCTCATCCCCGAAGGAGAGTTCGGTATCCATGGTGCAAGGTGGGTAAGAAGAGTGTGAAAAATTATCTCACACTTTAGAATGAACTATATTGGTTCAAGAGGCAGACGTAGAAGTGTCTGTCTGCTCGTTCCGGTCGTAATAATACGTGACTCAGAACATCACCCTATTTTAAAGGAATGGTACCCCAATAGTGTTCCCACAGCCGGCAGCTGTACATAAATAGCAATCACTAGAAGAACTCCACAGAGTGTGGAGGGGGGAACAGGAGGCACGGGGTGCTAGGAGCTAGCGGCCTCCATAACTACTATTGACCACAAGAAGCTGCTCCTAGTGTGATGTGACCTTACTACAATTGTGAGTCAAGTGTGGACATCTCACAAAAAGTGACGGACTGGCCTCACACACCACCTGGTGTCATGCTTCATCATCGGCCAGTCCTCGCCCTCCAAAACCTTCGTTTGATGGAGGGCGGGCATACACCTGGAGACAGGGATGCACTTCTAAACTAAAGAGTGGGGGCCCATGGGGTAGAACGTGAAATTAAAAATCATTATAGTTACTACAAAGTGTTTTTAATGTGATCAGTAACTATATGATGCTAAAAACAAATAGCGGCAGGTGGGGTATATTAGGTGTCCCCTAGCCGTCTAGTGTTAGGTCGACATGTTTCTGCCTTCTTGGCCCGAGCGGGTCCAGGGCATTCATCAGGACCTAGGTTTACAAGAAGAGGGCTCCGGTCTTACCAACTCGTGGCAAGAGAAAACCACTGTGCAGGTGTGGCGAAGGCCACACTCCACTACCTAGATGGCTTCCAACTGTAAAGCCTGTAGAAAGAATCAAAACAAACAAATGTATCTGTATACACAACTGTAGAAGAAAGGTCAAAGGTGAAAACATAAAAATTAAGATAAACGCATGCGTAATTTCCTTAAGGTGGGTGACTAATCACGTGACATGTGCCACTCTACGTGAGAACACAAACATGTTTGAGAGTCAAAAAGTGCTCTCATGAGGCTTACCCTAGTCAGAAAGACTACTTGCCACATGGGGGGATAAAGGAGGAGACACTCCTGTTCAGTCTACAGGGAGAGAAGAACGATACAGTAATGGTCAGCAGACTGAAAAATGCCCAGAACGTTGACCCTTGCAAAACCTGGAATCAGGATGGAACCACAATCATTCCACAATAAACCCACACAGGGGTTAAAACAACGCGAAACCACCATTCATACTCTTACTATCTGAGGCAAGGTGTCCCGTGTTCAGCCTACGGTGTTGCTCCTTGTCCGCCCGAATTTGGGAGTGAGACCGCAGGGCAGGATTAAATAGCGTGCTTAATTGGTAAATGGAAAACAGCCTGGAGTGATCACGGCTGTGCGGCAGTTCCTGGTGCGGTGCATCCGGAGTCCGGAATAACCGTGGTGGCGGCGCATGCAGTGCAGTGCCTGGTTGTGAAATGGCCGATTGTGGGGGCCTATTGGAGCGTCCAGGCTGAGTCTTGTGCCCAAATAAGGAAACAGTCAGGGGATCCGCCCAGGGAAGGCGGTCCCGTGTGGGCGTGCGCGTCAGAGGTTGTCCGGGCAACGTGGTGCATGCGTTCGGCGTGACTCCCGAGGATGAAAGCGACGCGTGCTAAGGTGCCCCAGGACGGGTTTGTGTTGTGAAAATTCAGAGGCACGTGTGCGCGTCCCAAGTCAGAAAGGGGCATGAAAAGGGAGATATCATCGCCACATGCCGCTAAGACCCCGATGAAAGGTGAAAGGTCATTCATGCAGCGTTTGATTAGTGCGTAGATTCAAAGAGTTCGTGAGGGGGTTTGGCGGTTGCTAATGGCAACAGAAAAAGTGAAAGTAAACACCATGCCCTCTGCGTTGCTCTCTGTATGTAATGGAAAATATCCCAGTGTAGATGGAGAGTCAGTCTGCTCCGGACAAGACCAGGGTGTCGCAGAAAACATGTATGATAAGTGTGGTGTAATGCCCAAGTCCTCCTGTCACTACGATCATATTCTGGAGATCCCTGCGATGAAGGTAACAGAAACCAAAGGGTAGGCAGGTAGAGGGACAGGAGGTGTTAATAGTGTGTAAGGGCAACTACCACATGATGGAAGGGGTGCCCAGGAGTCCAGGGTAGATGGAGAGGTCATCTAGTCAGTTGGAGCCACGGTATATCGTCGTTAAGTCCCTTTTCGTGGGACCGCAGGCGGAACACCCAGCGTTGTTCTCTGATGTGGAGAGCTCTTGAGAGATCAGCTTTGGTTTTATTCATGACCTCTAGGACTGTCCATCGCAAATCAGTGTCTTTGTGGTTCTTCTCCAAAAAATGGCGTGTGAGCTTTGTGTTTGTTTTCTTGCACCTTATGGTACTGCAGTGTTCATTGATACGTACCCTGATCTTTCTGGTTGTCATGCCAACGTACTGGAGTTGGCAGGGGCATTTTAGTAGGTAAACCACATTCTCAGTATTGCAGTTACTAAACTTGCGGAGTTGCCATGGTCTATCTGTGCCAATGTCGACCTAGAGGTCATGAATAAAACCAAAGCTGATCTCTCAAGAGTGTTCCGCCTGCGGTCCCACGAAAAGGGACTTAACGACGATATACCGTGGCTCCAACTGACTAGATGACCTCTCCATCTACCCTGGACTCCTGGGCACCCCTTCCATCATGTGGTAGTTGCCCTTACACACTATTAACACCTCCTGTCCCTCTACCTGCCTACCCTTTGGTTTCTGTTACCTTCATCGCAGGGATCTCCAGAATATGATCGTAGTGACAGGAGGACTTGGGCATTACACCACACTTATCATACATGTTTTCTGCGACACCCTGGTCTTGTCCGGAGCAGACTGACTCTCCATCTACACTGGGATATTTTCCATTACATACAGAGAGCAACGCAGAGGGCATGGTGTTTACTTTCACTTTTTCTGTTGCCATTAGCAACCGCCAAACCCCCTCACGAACTCTTTGAATCTACGCACTAATCAAACGCTGCATGAATGACCTTTCACCTTTCATCGGGGTCTTAGCGGCATGTGGCGATGATATCTCCCTTTTCATGCCCCTTTCTGACTTGGGACGCGCACACGTGCCTCTGAATTTTCACAACACAAACCCGTCCTGGGGCACCTTAGCACGCGTCGCTTTCATCCTCGGGAGTCACGCCGAACGCATGCACCACGTTGCCCGGACAACCTCTGACGCGCACGCCCACACGGGACCGCCTTCCCTGGGCGGATCCCCTGACTGTTTCCTTATTTGGGCACAAGACTCAGCCTGGACGCTCCAATAGGCCCCCACAATCGGCCATTTCACAACCAGGCACTGCACTGCATGCGCCGCCACCACGGTTATTCCGGACTCCGGATGCACCGCACCAGGAACTGCCGCACAGCCGTGATCACTCCAGGCTGTTTTCCATTTACCAATTAAGCACGCTATTTAATCCTGCCCTGCGGTCTCACTCCCAAATTCGGGCGGACAAGGAGCAACACCGTAGGCTGAACACGGGACACCTTGCCTCAGATAGTAAGAGTATGAATGGTGGTTTCGCGTTGTTTTAACCCCTGTGTGGGTTTATTGTGGAATGATTGTGGTTCCATCCTGATTCCAGGTTTTGCAAGGGTCAACGTTCTGGGCATTTTTCAGTCTGCTGACCATTACTGTATCGTTCTTCTCTCCCTGTAGACTGAACAGGAGTGTCTCCTCCTTTATCCCCCCATGTGGCAAGTAGTCTTTCTGACTAGGGTAAGCCTCATGAGAGCACTTTTTGACTCTCAAACATGTTTGTGTTCTCACGTAGAGTGGCACATGTCACGTGATTAGTCACCCACCTTAAGGAAATTACGCATGCGTTTATCTTAATTTTTATGTTTTCACCTTTGACCTTTCTTCTACAGTTGTGTATACAGATACATTTGTTTGTTTTGATTCTTTCTACAGGCTTTACAGTTGGAAGCCATCTAGGTAGTGGAGTGTGGCCTTCGCCACACCTGCACAGTGGTTTTCTCTTGCCACGAGTTGGTAAGACCGGAGCCCTCTTCTTGTAAACCTAGGTCCTGATGAATGCCCTGGACCCGCTCGGGCCAAGAAGGCAGAAACATGTCGACCTAACACTAGACGGCTAGGGGACACCTAATATACCCCACCTGCCGCTATTTGTTTTTAGCATCATATAGTTACTGATCACATTAAAAACACTTTGTAGTAACTATAATGATTTTTAATTTCACGTTCTACCCCATGGGCCCCCACTCTTTAGTTTAGAAGTGCATCCCTGTCTCCAGGTGTATGCCCGCCCTCCATCAAACGAAGGTTTTGGAGGGCGAGGACTGGCCGATGATGAAGCATGACACCAGGTGGTGTGTGAGGCCAGTCCGTCACTTTTTGTGAGATGTCCACACTTGACTCACAATTGTAGTAAGGTCACATCACACTAGGAGCAGCTTCTTGTGGTCAATAGTAGTTATGGAGGCCGCTAGCTCCTAGCACCCCGTGCCTCCTGTTCCCCCCTCCACACTCTGTGGAGTTCTTCTAGTGATTGCTATTTATGTACAGCTGCCGGCTGTGGGAACACTATTGGGGTACCATTCCTTTAAAATAGGGTGATGTTCTGAGTCACGTATTATTACGACCGGAACGAGCAGACAGACACTTCTACGTCTGCCTCTTGAACCAATATAGTTCATTCTAAAGTGTGAGATAATTTTTCACACTCTTCTTACCCACCTTGCACCATGGATACCGAACTCTCCTTCGGGGATGAGATCCTAGCGGAGATCCTTAACACACCATCTCTCCTAGCGGAAACAATAGTCACCAACACGGTAAAGAACTCAGATGAATGGGAAGCCCTTTCTTCTAAGAAAAAAGAACAGATACGCACTGCACTACATGGTGCGTTTATGACGGAATACCTCCGAAAAAACACGGCCCCGAGAGGTCTCATCGTCACCAACGAACCACGACTTTTCCTCAACAATAGAGAGTTCAGAATTAACTGGTCGAGCATTGCCTGGAAGTGCACCAAGGACTGGCTCATTCTCATTATAAACACCGCCAGACAGCTGGCAGATGCACTCCTGATTGAGATCCAACAGAGTGAGGGTAGACTTAAGGCAACGATACAGCTTTCAGCCTTTAAAAAGAAACTGGAGGAGATCAACAAAGATCACTCTGATTATAAAGAATACCTCACACAGTCAAAACTTACTAAACTCCGTAAGGATGTACAAAAATTTAGTAAGGAAACTGTCTACCCGTATGTCACAGACGAACACTATGATAAACCAGCCCCTCAACCAACAGGGAGAAAACAACGGTTTAGACCAACACCCCAGAACTGGACGTTCAGCTCTGGAGAGGAAAGAAGTGACAGTAGCGGCGATGAGGGCCAAGGACCACAATTCCGGAAACCTATGGGCTATCACCATCCGATGATGCAGGGTCCACAACCCCAACCTCCACCCTTCGGGTTTTGGCCACAACCATTTTACCAACCAGGATTTGGTTTTCCACATGGCCAACCGCCTTTTTTGTTCCAGGGCCGTGGCAGAGGGAGAGGACGCCAAAAACGAAGAAATACGAGGGTCCAGTGGGAAGACCAACCAGAGCCACAGCATGGCGTGGTGACCAGGAGCAGAGGGAGAGGAGAGATGCCCTCGACGAGCAGGGAGTAACCAATATAGTGAACATCAGTAAATACACACTCTCACAAGACGAAACCACCGTCCTTTCCAAAGGGCTGGGATTTGTTCCCACACCCCGAAATGACCCCTTTGCACTTCACACGGAATTGGCCCAATTCTTCAGGAAAATCAAACTCCGCGATTATTTCGGAGATACTGAAGATACTACAGACGAGAATGGGAAGAAGTCCACAGGGCTAAAGAGAAAATCCACCTTCCAACCCCCGAACCAGAACATTTCATGTAACATACTTGCTTTTGAACAGGCCGTACTTAAAGATATTGAGAAGATTGATTTCCAGAACACTCGTGGGTTTGACAACCTTACGGGAAAGGAGCGCACGGCCCTTGCGAAACTGAGCAGCAATAAAGACTTAACAATAAAACCAGCTGACAAAGGGGGCGCCATTGTGGTCATGGACAGTGATATGTACAGAGAAGAATGCTTGAGACTTCTCTCTGATTCAAACAGCTACACCATACACAGGACTGACCCTACCGGTCCTCTGACGACCAGGATTAAGATCATGGTCACAGAAGCACTCGGCAATGATTGGATAACCAAACATGAGGCAGACTTCCTCGTGAATGAAGAACCAAGAATGCCTAAATTCTACACACTCCCAAAAATCCACAAGAACAGGACGCCTCCTCCTGGGAGACCAATTGTATCTGGAATAGGGTCAGTATTAGAACCATTGTCACAATTTTGTGACTGGTTCCTCCGCCCTATTGTCCAAAAATCTGCATCCTATCTCAGAGATACGAAGGACGTCCTGTGCCTCCTCAGAGACCTCACGGTAGATTCAACCAACGACTGGCTAATAACCATGGACATAGAAGCTCTATACACGAGCATACCACAGAGGCGCACATTGGAAGTGGTGGAAAACATCATCATAAATAGGGAGTGGGATTTCGTAACACCACAGCAGTTCGTAATGGAATGTGCGGAAATAGCATTAATGGAAAACTTCTTCGAATTTGAGAAAGTCATCTACCACCAGATCTCTGGGACTTCAATGGGGAGTACTTTTGCCCCTAGTATGGCTTGTCTGTACGTACAACAGTTTGAAGAGGACTTCATATACAACCCACATAATCCTTTCCTACAGAACCTGAGACTTTGGAAGCGCTACATAGATGATGTGCTGATAATATGGAACGGATCAGAGGAAGAAGCGACGAACTTTGTCCGGTGGGTTAACAGTAAAGATGTACACCTCAGGTTCACCCACACTATCAGTAAGAACCACGCTATCTTCCTCGACCTGGACATCACTATGGAAAATGATGGTTTCACAACAAAAGTGCACAATAAGCCCACGGATAGGAATAGCCTTCTACTGTACGAAAGCTACCACCCCAAGGCCCTCCGACAGAATCTCCCAGTTGGACAGTTCCTTCGGGTTAGGAGAAATTGCTCAGACACCCCTACTTTTGAGGAACAGGCATCCCACCTTGCAGAAAAACTTGCTGCCCGCCATTACCCCCAAAAAATGATACGCAGGGCCAAGAAACGAGCTAGGAACAACCCTAGGGAAGCACTTTTGGAGGATGCAACAAAGGAGAACACCAAAAGAACTGTATGTGTTACAACATTTACCCCTGCCTCTAATGCCGTACAGAAAATAATTAAGAAAAGATGGAACATCCTTAATAGTGCAGGGAAGCAATGGGATCCACCACTTTTTGCCTTTAAACGTAACAGAAATCTGCGAGACCAACTCGTTCATGCCACTATGCCAACCGCAGAGGGACCGGAACAACAGAGGCTCTGGGACCAACCACGAGTAGTGGGACACTTCACGTGCGGGGGGTGTATTTCATGCAAACTCACTTCTAACACCAAAGAAGTCGACATTGGCACAGATAGACCATGGCAACTCCGCAAGTTTAGTAACTGCAATACTGAGAATGTGGTTTACCTACTAAAATGCCCCTGCCAACTCCAGTACGTTGGCATGACAACCAGAAAGATCAGGGTACGTATCAATGAACACTGCAGTACCATAAGGTGCAAGAAAACAAACACAAAGCTCACACGCCATTTTTTGGAGAAGAACCACAAAGACACTGATTTGCGATGGACAGTCCTAGAGGTCATGAATAAAACCAAAGCTGATCTCTCAAGAGCTCTCCACATCAGAGAACAACGCTGGGTGTTCCGCCTGCGGTCCCACGAAAAGGGACTTAACGACGATATACCGTGGCTCCAACTGACTAGATGACCTCTCCATCTACCCTGGACTCCTGGGCACCCCTTCCATCATGTGGTAGTTGCCCTTACACACTATTAACACCTCCTGTCCCTCTACCTGCCTACCCTTTGGTTTCTGTTACCTTCATCGCAGGGATCTCCAGAATATGATCGTAGTGACAGGAGGACTTGGGCATTACACCACACTTATCATACATGTTTTCTGCGACACCCTGGTCTTGTCCGGAGCAGACTGACTCTCCATCTACACTGGGATATTTTCCATTACATACAGAGAGCAACGCAGAGGGCATGGTGTTTACTTTCACTTTTTCTGTTGCCATTAGCAACCGCCAAACCCCCTCACGAACTCTTTGAATCTACGCACTAATCAAACGCTGCATGAATGACCTTTCACCTTTCATCGGGGTCTTAGCGGCATATGGCGATGATATCTCCCTTTTCATGCCCCTTTCTGACTTGGGACGCGCACACGTGCCTCTGAATTTTCACAACACAAACCCGTCCTGGGGCACCTTAGCACGCGTCGCTTTCATCCTCGGGAGTCACGCCGAACGCATGCACCACGTTGCCCGGACAACCTCTGACGCGCACGCCCACACGGGACCGCCTTCCCTGGGCGGATCCCCTGACTGTTTCCTTATTTGGGCACAAGACTCAGCCTGGACGCTCCAATAGGCCCCCACAATCGGCCATTTCACAACCAGGCACTGCACTGCATGCGCCGCCACCACGGTTATTCCGGACTCCGGATGCACCGCACCAGGAACTGCCGCACAGCCGTGATCACTCCAGGCTGTTTTCCATTTACCAATTAAGCACGCTATTTAATCCTGCCCTGCGGTCTCACTCCCAAATTCGGGCGGACAAGGAGCAACACCGTAGGCTGAACACGGGACACCTTGCCTCAGATAGTAAGAGTATGAATGGTGGTTTCGCGTTGTTTTAACCCCTGTGTGGGTTTATTGTGGAATGATTGTGGTTCCATCCTGATTCCAGGTTTTGCAAGGGTCAACGTTCTGGGCATTTTTCAGTCTGCTGACCATTACTGTATCGTTCTTCTCTCCCTGTAGACTGAACAGGAGTGTCTCCTCCTTTATCCCCCCATGTGGCAAGTAGTCTTTCTGACTAGGGTAAGCCTCATGAGAGCACTTTTTGACTCTCAAACATGTTTGTGTTCTCACGTAGAGTGGCACATGTCACGTGATTAGTCACCCACCTTAAGGAAATTACGCATGCGTTTATCTTAATTGTTATGTTTTCACCTTTGACCTTTCTTCTACAGTTGTGTATACAGATACATTTGTTTGTTTTGATTCTTTCTACAGGCTTTACAGTTGGAAGCCATCTAGGTAGTGGAGTGTGGCCTTCGCCACACCTGCACAGTGGTTTTCTCTTGCCACGAGTTGGTAAGACCGGAGCCCTCTTCTTGTAAACCTAGGTCCTGATGAATGCCCTGGACCCGCTCGGGCCAAGAAGGCAGAAACATGTCGACCTAACACTAGACGGCTAGGGGACACCTAATATACCCCACCTGCCGCTATTTGTTTTTAGCATCATATAGTTACTGATCACATTAAAAACACTTTGTAGTAACTATAATGATTTTTAATTTCACGTTCTACCCCATGGGCCCCCACTCTTTAGTTTAGAAGTGCATCCCTGTCTCCAGGTGTATGCCCGCCCTCCATCAAACGAAGGTTTTGGAGGGCGAGGACTGGCCGATGATGAAGCATGACACCAGGTGGTGTGTGAGGCCAGTCCGTCACTTTTTGTGAGATGTCCACACTTGACTCACAATTGTAGTAAGGTCACATCACACTAGGAGCAGCTTCTTGTGGTCAATAGTAGTTATGGAGGCCGCTAGCTCCTAGCACCCCGTGCCTCCTGTTCCCCCCTCCACACTCTGTGGAGTTCTTCTAGTGATTGCATATTATCAACGGCCAGCGATAATTATCGCTGGTCGTTCATAGCGATAGAAAAATTATCGCCAGCTATCGCTGAATATTATCACCATGATAACGCTATATTTACAACGCATAGCGCTATGGCGATAATATTTCAGCGATAGCGGTGTTTTCAATGGAACATCGCTGGTTTTCCAGCGATGTTCCATTGAAAACCGCGATAACATTGCTGATAGGACCCTGTGGTCCTATCAGCATAATCCATATCCCATTAAAAGTATGCCTTAGTCAGGAATTTAACATGTGTTAAATTCCTGAGTTAAGGCTGAGGTAGCGCGATTTTTTTTATCGCTGCACCTCCTTGTTAATATCGCGAAGCTGCCTTCACGATATTAACATGTGTTGTTTTCACAGCCACGCCTCTTTTGCATCTCATAAGCGATGCGAGGCGAGGCTGTGAAAAAACGGGCTCTACATCAAGGAAACACGCGCTAGCGTGTCCTTGATGATATTGCGATATAATTATCGCCGCTTTTCGCCCAAAAACGGACGCTAAAGCGGCGATAATTATATCGCCAGCCCTTGCTAATATGCCCCTGAGTTCTATCTCCTGGCTGGATACTGCTCCATGAGATTATAACTGGGCCGGTGTTCTGTACCAAGATTTTCCATGTGCGATTACCAGCCATTAAACCTGGTCAGTAAATACATGTGTGGATAAGGGAGGGCCACAAGTACAGGTCTTCCCCTGATCAACTCACTTTCAAGGCACTAGTAGGGAGGTAAAAACTAACTACAGAATGAAAGTTAAAATGACTATCACAATATTGCCTCTTCTGTCCACACAAGTGTCATGAGCACCTTACTGATGGGACTTGTGGCTGGTTTTGCACGGTATTGTGCAGTTTCGTGTAAACTAAAAAGCTTGACATTCCATGAAAGTTGTCGCTTAAGGGGCCCCAGATGATCCTCTATCTATATTGACCTCATTCAGTTCAGGGAATAATCATTTTCAGGATTTACAGACCCTAACCCACTAAGATGACATGTTTCATCATTGTGTCGTGCACCATGCTGGGTGCAATACCCTAAGAGCTCCTTTCAAACCACTTGAAGGTTTGCAGGAGCCTGGTAGTTTTAGACTGGATTTTATGAAAATAATTATATATGGAGTATTTTCCTTCATTTTAGTTTGGTTGACTGCATGATAGGATTAAAAGAAAGGAGAGAGGAGTAGCAGGACCCAATCATCCTGTAAGTCCACAGCGAGTGGTCGACATATTTCTTGCCATATAGCCCAGTGAGGTTGATTGCTTTCAGGATCTGTTTATTAAAACCCTAATCTGAATCAGGTAAGCCCTATCCTGGAGGTGTATAAAGTAATTGGGGCTCACATAAAAGCAAACATGTGCATGTAAAAGATGTTTTAAAGTGAAGGAAGTCCACAGTGAAACCACTAATGTTGTTGCTTTAGGTTAAGCCTGTAACATTAGGTCAGGGACCCATGGGGAGCAGGGACCTGATATGCCCTTTCAGAAAATTGTGTTTGGCATGTGCACACCCGGATTTGCACCTATATGTGTGATCTGAACCCCTTCGGGGTGTCTGAGTGACATCAAAGACATCTCATGCTTTGCTCTTCTTGTCTATTTGAGGTCGCTAAAAACTCCTTGGGGAAAAACATCCCCATAATTCACTGTTATAATATAGTTCTACATATTTTCAGTAGTCGAACTCAGTAACACTTAAAGAATGAGGGCGGTCATAGGCTCTAAGTAGACATCAGCAACAGACCAATACAGCAAACAATATCCTAACATGCCTGCATTGATGAAAGTGTGTGTGTGTGTGTATTTGTGTGTGTGCCTCCGTCTTTCTGCTGTAGATGGAAAATCCCACACTGTAGTTTTATCTTGTCCAATAAAAATATGAGAGCTATGAATACTGTCCTGGACATATCTGGTTTGGGGTGTCCTTGGGCAGTCAGATGTTAGTGAGTCCTAATTTTGTTAATGGCAGTCATTCACTTCTTAGGTCCTAGGGTCTCCATACTGCAGACCCTCAAACAGGAGAACAAGTGCTCGTTTTAGCATTCGACTCTCAAGTAGCGAAGGAAACCTGTCCAAGGTTTACTCAGGGAGGTGTTGTGAGCTAGAAACTCACAACTCTGTGATGCATAAATTAACACGCAATATAACACTGTCCAGTCAGTGCTTTCTCTAGTTTAATGCACACATAACTAAATACTATGGGGCAGATTTACAAGCCCCCTGTGCCACCACTACGTCACTTTTTGTGACGGACTGGTGGCGCAGGGGGCTCCTCCATATTTACAAGGAGAGGAAAAGCCACCCTGCGTGACTTTTCCTCTCCTCGTAAATATGGCCCCTTCACACGCAACACTGTGCGTTGAAGGGGCATTCCATGGGTGTTGCTGTGGGTGTTCCCACGCAACACCCATGGAACTAGACACATCTCCAGATTTACGAGAAATCGTAAATCTGGAGATGCGTGTGAATGCTACGCCACCCTAGAGGTGGCGTAGCGAGGCGCAACGAGGAGAAATGTTTTCATTTCTCCACCTTTTTTCCTCTTTCAATGCGTGCTGCATTCTACAACACGCATTGAAAGAGGAAAACGCCTCTTGTGATTGTTTTTGTGCAGGAAGGTGTCCCTTCCTGCACAAAAACAATCTCTCCACGACGCAGGCATCCTTGCACCATGGTGCAAGGGTGCCTGCGCCGGCGCATGGCTGCAGTTTGTGCGCCAGCGCAGGGGAAGCACAGAGATGCGACATATTCTTGTAAATATGTCGCATCTCCGTGCTTTCCAAACTAACCCAGCACGGCGCAGCAAAATGACTTTCTGCACCGTGCTGCGTTAGTTGTTGTAAATCTGCCCCAATATTCATAAATGTACTATAGCAGGTTGAAATTCCAATTGATACCCCATCTGAAGAGCCCTCACAGAATAACCAGGCTGCAAACCACATGCCCTGAAGAAAGGTCATAAGAGGCAACTAACCCTTAGGGGGTTAGTTGCCTCCTATAACCTTTCTTCCAGGCTGTTACCCTTATCTACAAGGCCCCTATTGGAAATGTGTGCCCCATTATGCCCTATCGCTCTACACCATAATGCCTCCCAATGGGTCTGATTTGGAAAATGGTTTAACAGTCACAAAGCCTCAGATTTGGTAAATCTGAGGGTTTGCAACTGCTGAAACACTTTTTGTAATTTACTTAACCCAATTAATGATTCGGAAAAGGTGCTCTGAATTGTTAAATGGGTTAAGTAAAAATTGAGAAATCACTGTTTGGAAGAGCTGTAACTGAAATCTGGTCGCAAAACACCAATTTTTTTACCACCAATTAATAATTGATGGCAAGCCATTAGCAAACAGGAAGGGGTCCCCACCCCTCCTCTTTGATCATGTTGACGATAAAGTGTTTTAAGAGTAGGCAGTGGTCCATTGGAGCACTACCTGCTCCTTAAACGTTTGTTCAACTTTTCCTTTTTTTTTATACCTCTGGAAATTGGGCTGCATTAAAAACAAGCATTTGCAATGCAATAGGTCTCGCATTTGCGAGAGTTTGAGTTATTGGCTTTGTAGATGACAATGCCTTTTATGTATGTTTTAAAAATGAAAACAAAAATAAAAGGGATTGTCATTTACAATGTCAATAGCTCAAACCTGTGTAAATGCGAGATCTATTGCACTGCAAATGCTTTTATATAGATGTTCTGTGCACTTCCTCATATTGGGACTTTCAGCTGTATGCTAAGAAGTGTAGAACTACAAAACCATCATACATATAATCTGATTTCATTACATAACCTAATTTTGTTTATGATATTTGCCTTTCCCACGAGTGAAGATGTTAAATGCACTGAATTCATATGTTACATTTATATGTGCACATTAGTGTATGAAACATTTTGTGCACATTGTTTTCGTCCTTTTCCCTCAGATAACCCCCTTCTTTGTATTTATTTTGATTTATATTTGGTCAATAGATAAGATAACACAATCTTGAATATTTCCCTACAATTGAAGCAATAGGTGTCGACTTGTTGGCACCCTATTGTAAAAGCACCTGGATATCTGTTGTAGAAGTTTTTGTTGCAAAAACCTTAAAATGCCTCATTTAGTCAGTTGAATTTCATAGAGCACACTGACATTTACATTTTGAGGTTATCCTTTTTCAGTTATAATGTTCAACAGAAGTTACACTCAGAAAAACAGCTGGCTTCAGAGAGGTCAAGGTTACAACCATATGACATAATATGTGTGCTACTAATAAAACACGTATCTGCTCCGGCCCATTTTAGTATCTCGCAATTATCTACTGGAACCCACTCTGGTCAGATGAACCTTTTTACCTGTCCAATAGCGTGGAGGGAAAAACACAATTATCAAAATTTCTGTCCGCAATTTGCCATAATCAAGGACTCGAGACTTAATCTCTTGGCTCTCTGGTTTTTATTATCAGCATAAAGATTTGGAGATACAAAGTCCTCAATACGAGGCACAACAAGTACATAGGCACTAACACAAAAGCTACTCTACGGAGAATCCGCATACGGCTAAAAATAACTAAAAGTACAATCTCTAAAAGCATGAGGTAGAACACCACCAAGCAAATGTCGATACTAGGGACACTGAACCATACCATCTCTGTCCCTACTCTGCACTAGATGACATCCCTACTTAGCAATCCCTCGAGACCCTCATCGAGTAAAAGGTGTCAGAGTGAAACTTCATAAGAAGACTTCACTTAGAGAGCTTGGTCTAAGTTGCCCCCTCTATCCCTTCGCCTAGCCTTCCTCTGCTCTGGGCTGCTCTGATCTGCCTCCACCCTCGGGGCGCTGTCCCTAATACAGAACCCCAAATCCCAGAACACGCCCTTTGCGCCTCCTCTTCTGCGGGGTCGACTTTCAGTAAATTTCCACAGAGCGCTGTCCAGTTCCATCGTCCATCGCTTGGCCTTGAGTCCCAGACGCCATCCACACTAGGAGTTACGATTGGCACATTCCAATACACTCCCATGTCTGGCTTTTACTACATAAGTCAATTTGTGAACAAAGAGCTTCTCTACTAACGAGCAACTGTCCTTGCACCTGGGGTGAGATCATGCAAAGCAGACATTCTTCACATCTTTTAAGTTGCAATTTACTACAGCCTAAAACCTCTACTGGAATAAATCCTTTTTGGCCTATTGCCCTTGGCTAACATAAGAAAATACCAGGCCTTTCGCCTCAACGATATATGCGAATTCTGGCCACTACTTCGGTTACACAAGCAGGTTTAAATCACAGTATTGACATTTACGTCTTTCTTTCATGTGTGGTCAAACTAAACAGTCTACAGACACGAATTCTAATCTACACGTTTAACCTCACATTGTTCGAAAAAAAGGACTAAGCTCTATGCATTGCTTCAATATATACATAAGATGCTTGTACATAGCTAACACTTCTATTAAAATCGATATAGGTTATACAATTCGTAATACATTGCACATAAAATACCTGAGCACACATTTGATTATATGCGGGTGCCAACTAACAGTGAGTATAATGCACCCCTACAATTTTCAAACTTTTAAGCGCTACATCAGTTCCCCCCTTTGATGACATCCGTCATCACACCATTACAATTCTCTTCTTTAGAACTGATTTAGACCGCGCTAGTCATAACTTTGCCATGTCGAACTCCCTCCAGTCTCTTAAGACTCTCATATTGCTGCTCCTGGAGCTTCGCCATCCTTTTCTCGTTTGCCTTAAGAGCCCTTTCAACCTTGCCTCCTTGATACCACTTCCATGCCTTCACGCATCCCCACAAACAAATCACGCAAACCACAGCAATGATAATCGGCTTCAACACTGATCCCAGAAATCCTCTTCCCAAATTCGCAAACCAAGTTCCCACTCTTCCAAATCCTAATCCAATCTTCTCCCACACATTCTCCTCCGTCAAATCCATAATCTCCTTGTGAATGGTCGTGATGTTGTCTATGTACTTCCCTATCTCCTTCGTATTGTCTGGAATATATGTGCAGCATTCCTGAACCTTCAATAATTTGCAGACTCCGCCTTCTTTTGCTAATAATACGTCTAAAGCAAGGCGATTCTGCATAACCATATTCCGTATCGACAACATCTCTCCAGCCACCAACAACAAAGATCTCGCAGTGTTCATAGACAACTCATCAACCACAGTCGCCAACCTCCTGATCTTCACATCATTCAACACCACCCCCATACTAGGTATCATTGCTCCGTATATGTCCCCAATCACTGCACCGGCGTTCGTAGCCCTACGTTTCCTAGACTGTCGCTTCGTCTCTAACAACTCCAAGTCCTCTGTGTGATAAATCTTCGGGAATATGATAGCCAAATAGCATATGCCATACCAATTCGCAGGTAGCCTGACATAAGCATTCTTCCCACATACATAATATACTGTCGGAATTACCTCTATTGGACCTACCATAAAATTCTTAGCAGAAGCTTCCACTGTGAAGGTCTGAGAACAAGTGCTATGTCCGACTGCGACCTTATCCGTATCGGATTGAGGCCTTCCAATACACAAATTCCCTCTCTGTACCTCATCTAACGCTATTGGTCCATAACTTCCCTTGGATCTGTGAGCCCTCTCCTCGTCTGTCCAATCTACTGGACTATCTCCGGTGTGTCGTGTCTGGGTCAACTGTCTGTATCTGTCCTCTGGTCTATGAATTTCTTCTCTACCTCAGATAACGCACATGTCAGGTTATTCCTGTGAGCATGCGCCGTATCCAACTTCATAGTCGGTCTAAAATACTTTAGGAGTCTGTCCTCTTTCTTGCTAGAATCATATTTGTTCAAATGCTTGATTGCTGGAACTTCAGGAAGTACCGTGTCAAAATTTGAAAAGAAATACTCGAACTGTCTCCTGTCATAAAATAAACTGAGTAATAAACTACAAGAAATCCCATATGTCAATGGGAGATGATGGTACTTGATACCCTCATCCACTGAAGCAGGCAACTGCATACACACATAGCAATCCTTCACATCCATCGCATCAACATACTCATACAGCAACCTTGCATACGCATTAAGCTTAAAATCACCCCTCGATAAATCCATGTGGAGTCTGCGATCATCCCTCAACTTCGATATTTCCTGTTCTCTGATACTGACACCTCTCTGCCCTGGGGTAATAGGTGTGGGTGCTCCCTGAACCTTCCCCTCTTGCCTGTGAGCCACCATGTATGAACTTATCACTACCGCAAATATGGTGATTATCACAACTCCTACCAATGTGCCTACTATCAATTTAGCCCTACGATGTGGGTTTGCAGGATCTGCCATCTTCGGAATGTACTCAGTGTCCAATACAGTCTCTGAAAGGGTAAGTCTCCTTCTCATTAGTGTCTCTTTCGTGAACTTAGGCAAACGTCCCTAACTTTTCTTCGTTCTATAACGGAAAAATCCCTAATTTTGTTCTTCTTCCGCTCGGATCTAGGTTATCTTCTTCTCTGCTCGCAACCTTCTCAAATCAATCTAACATGAGCGCTGGTCCCAACAGTTCCAAGACTCCCTGCAATATTTTGAGCTTAAGAATGATCAGTTCTTGTGGGTCTGGCACAGTCGTGAACGTCGGAAACTCTAAATTGTCCAAAATCATACCTCGAATGACACTCAGGAATGGCGGACTTGGAATATGAATCGTCAAAATTCCTTCGATCTCCAATCCCGGAACTTTCAGCAACACTTCCACCCTCTGGAGCGGGACACTGTTGACCAATGTCATCGACCTCAACCTTCCCGTGCTCGGTAACCCTGGCATCAGTCACTTGATATGCCCACTCTGGTGAAGCGTACTTCCGACTTGGCACTCGAGTTCTCTTGGACCTTCTCACACCACCTTGAGGATTCTCCTCGTCTCCTGATTCTTCTTCTGGTTCCTCCGAAACTGGTGCAAGATCTGTGTCCGGAGCCAACCTCAGGTTTACCCGGTTCTGTCTTGCGGGCCAAACCCTTTCTGCTTCGGTAGCACCTCCGGTCTTCCCTTCGATACCCGGTGCACTGACCTCCTCTTCTTCGGCAGAACTTGATTCTGTACTACCCACTGCACCTCTTGCTCCTTCGCCGGTTTCTGGGTCAGTACTTCTTTCACGTTCTTCCCCAGTACGATTCAGTGCATCATCAGCCGCTTCAGCAACCCTTACAGCTTGACTGGCCCTCTCAGGAGGCTCTGTCGGTTCACTGGGATCTTTGTTCTCGAGAGGGGCTGTATCTCCCAAGGGTGCTGGAACTCTACGGGTATGAGAAGCATGCACCCAGTTCGGTAAACCTCCACACTTGACGGCTGTGTTCGTGACAAGAATCACTTGGAACGGGCCGCGCCACCTAGCATCCAAACAACTCTTCCTCACGTGCTTTCGGACTAGGACCCAATCGCCTGGGTCCAAGTCGTGGCACCGGTCACTCGCAGCTGGAACCGTTGCTGTCTGCACCTGCTGAGACACAGAACGGACCACGTCAGCAAGGCCTTTACAATAGTCCAGGATCATATCATCAGTGATATTTATCAGAGCAGTAGCAGGTATTGCAGGCAAACGCATCGCTCTTCCCATGAGGATTTCATGGGGTGACAACCCAGTCCTTCTATCAGGCACACTTCGGAGGCTCATAAGGACCAAAGGCAATGCGTCAGGCCATTTCAGAGACGTAGACGAACACACTTTCGCCATCCGAGCCTTCAGAGTTCCATTCACCTGCTCCACTATCCCTGAAGCTTCTGGTCTATAGCTACAGTGTAACTTCTGATCTATATTCAAAGCAGCACAAAGCAACTTCATAACTTCGCTGTGGAAATGAGTTCCTCTGTCCGATTCAAAGGACGTCGGGAACCCGTACCTTGGAATGAGTTCTCTCAATAATAGTTTCGCTACTTTGAGTGTGTCACATCTGCGTGTAGGGTACGCCTCCACCCACCTGGAAAAGACACATACTATCACTAATATGTACCTCAACCCATTACACTTCGGCATTTCCACAAAATCCAACTGCATCCTATTGAAAGGTCCCCCTGACCTCCCTATGTGGCTCAACGTCACAGCGGTTCTTTTCCCCACATTCATCTGTTGACAAGTGACACACCTCTGGCACACCGTTTCAGCCACTGCACGAAACTTCGGGTTGTACCAAGTCTGACGAAACACTCTCATCATGGCATCCCTACCTAGATGTACAGCACCATGTATCAACCTCGCCATGGGATTCAACAAACTTTCCGGCAATACCGCTCGTCCATCATTCGAAACCCATATATCCACATCTCCCTTCTCACATCCAGCTCGTATCCAGCTGTCACGTTCCTGATCCGAGACCCCTTCCTGAAGCTGTTTCAGTTCCTCCCATGAGTCGGCCATTGCTAACATCTGGCCGTACACCCTCTCCTCCCCAGTTTCCTCGACGTGGGTCTCAGTGAAGTTGCATCCTTGTTCTGCACAAAATCGGGCTACTTCATCGGCATAGTTGTTTCCCAACGAGACGAAATCATTTCCCTTTGTGTGGGCAGCACATTTAACAACAGCAATTTCATCAGGACCTTGCAATGCTTTTAACAGTTTCCGTACATGATCACCATTTCTTATAGGAGAACCTGAAGAGGTCATAAACCCTCTCTGGGACCATAGCTGTCCGAAGTCATGAACCACACCAAACCCATACTGGCTGTCCGTGTAAATCGTTACACGGATCTTGTCGGCTGCCAAACAGGCACGAGTCAAGGCAATGAGCTCAGCTACCTGCGCGGAGTGTACTCCTTCTAAACAAGCGGCTTCAACCACACCCGTGATGGTGCATACAGCAAACGCTGCTCTCAATCGACCGACGCTGTCTCTTAAACATGAACCGTCTACAAAGAAAATCTCATCTGACACTGGGAGCGGTTCATCGACAATGTCAGGTCTCGGTTTGGTGCATAGTTCAGTCACATCGAGACAATCATGGTCCTCACAATCTTCGTTATCATCTATAATTGGAATAGGTAACAATGTAGCAGGATTTAAAACAGCACACCTCTTCAATGTCACATTATCGGCTGCAAGGATAACTTGCTCATAACGAGTCAGCCTATTATTCGTGAGGTGCTGCGTTTTAGTCCTAGTCATCAACAGTTCAACAGAATGTGGCACATGTACAGTAAGAGGATGACCCATCACAATGCTCTCACATCTCTCGATGCTGACACCTGTTGCCGCAACGGATCTGAGACATCCGGGCAACGCAGAAGCTACTGGATCTAAAGTAGCTGAAAAATAAGCAACTGGTCTACAGACACCTCCATGATTCTGGGTTAACACTGCTAATGCGCAACCTTCTCTTTCGCAGCAGAATAATGCAAATGCCTTGTTGTAATCCGGCATTCCCAACGCAGGAGCGCTACATAAGGCTTCTCTCAGCCTCAGAAATGATTTCAAACAGTCGTCGTCCCATGGTACCGGATCACTTACATCCTTTCGCGTCAGCCGCTGTAAAGGCTTCGCTTCAAAGGAAAAGTTTGGGATCCACTGGCGGCAATAGCCCACCATTCCCAAGAACATTCTAACTTCCCTCTGCGTTGAGGGAACTGGCATTCTCAGAATCGCATCAATGCGATCTGGAGACACTTTCCTTTTACCCTTTTCAATTCTGTGCCCCAAATACTGTACCTCGGGTAAACAGTATTGCAGCTTGTTTGGAGACACCTTGTGACCGTTCTCTCCCAGGAAATTCAACAACGCAATGGTATCGACCCTGCAAGCATCTTCTGTCTCTGACGCGACAAGCAGGTCGTCAATGTATTGCACCAAAACAGAGTTTTTCGGCAACACAAGACCTTCAAGATTCTTCTTTAAGAGCTGATTAAAAATTGACGGGCTCTCCGTATACCCCTGTGGGATACGACACCATGTTAATATCCGATTCTCTAGCCTAAATGCAAAAAGAAATCTACTCTCTTCATGTAGGGGAATCGAAAAGAATGCCTGACATAAGTCAATCACTGTGAACCATCCAGCTTCGCATGGGATCTGGAACAGTATCACAGATGGATTCGGTACCACTGGACAACATGGAACAACTATGTCGTTTATTTTCCGCAGGTCTTGCACTATCCTGAACTTCCCACTTGGTTTCTGCAATCCCATAATGGGTGAATTACATGGACTACCCATGATCTCCACCAGAATTCCCTGCCTAATCATAGACTCGATCACAGGTTTAATCCCTGCAATTGTTTCAGGCGACAGTTTATACTGGGGTGTTCTCGGGAATTCCGCGTTCGGCTTAACCTGTATTCTCACTGGTTCCACTCCCCTGACTAAGCCGATCTCCTCTCCGCTTAGATCCCACACATCGGTCGATACAGACTCCCTCAAATCCGGTGGAAGCTCCTCCACTGTCAAAGCCGGGTACATTTCCACGCACACCCGCTGATTTGCAACCTTAAAGGTCGCGTCATCATCCCTTGTCTGTACCTCTACTCCTTTCGGGGTACAGTAGATTGTGCAATTGAGCTTACACAATAAATCTCTTCCCAACAGACAAACAGGACTAGAATCGCACACCACGAACTGATGTCGATCCCTAAAGTTTCCTATCCTGACTGGAATCGGTTCCGTTAAGGGGCTCACTAGCCTCTTGTTCGCCACTCCAACCACTTGTATGCATTCCCCCGAAAGGGCTACCCCCGGAATTACTGCTGACCTTATAGTTGACCTGGTAGCCCCCGTATCTACCAAAAAGGTAGTAGGGTGTCCATCGAGTTCTGCTTCCACAAAGGGTCCTCTCTGATCTACCTCTAGAATAGCCCTAAGTATGCAATCATCATCCTGACCTAAACTCAACTGCGCCAGCAAATCTGCATCCCTCTCCTCTCCCACTTCGAACATGGGCATCTGCAAATAAGTCCGAGCTCCCTGCTGTATGTTCTGCATCCGGGGTGGCTGGGGAACCTGCACCTGCGAGACGCCGGTCCCCCCTTGCATCATTCTCGGTACAGTCACCGTCTGTACCTGTTCCGCCCCAGGGACCTGACCCATTCCTCCCTCCATCTGCGGCTGATTATAGGGGTTCAAGGGACACTCGCGCCTCCAGTGTCCCACCTGGTGACACTGGTGACAAGCAGTCGTCTTCTTCAAGATCGCTACATCTATGCCTGTCCTAGGGTCAACGGGCCTCGGCCTTCCCTGACCCTGCATATTCTGATTCCCTGTCTGATAATTTCCCTGTCTCCGCACCACCGGACCCCCATTCGGCGGTCCCTGAGCGGCTTGCATCTGAATGAGCAATAAGTTATCCTTCATCTTCTTGTGCTTGGACTCAATCTCATCCGTGCAGTACCTGGCGTACCGCAAGATCTCATCTACAGGCTTATTCTGCCAACAAATCAAATGCTGCTGTATCATGAGACTGACCTCGGGCTTCAAACCCAGCACGAACTTAGACACAAACTGTCCCATGTCCTTCGTTTCCAGCTCATCTAAACCACTGTACTGCTTAAAAGCCTTCAAAAGTCTCTCATAAAATTCATGTACTGTCTCCTTTGGCTCCTGCACTGTCCTGTCTATCTTCACCCAATCGATGTCTTGGGGTGAAACCTTCGATTTCAACCAGGTAATTACCTTATCGTACAGCCTCATTACCACGGGCGACGGACCATTTGTAACCATGTTCCTATCAGGCTCATAGTCCAGCCAATCAACAGCAATTTTACATGCGTTCCACAGATCTCCCGGAACCACGATATCGAATAAGGTGTTCAGATCTATCCACAACACCTTCGAAATTTTAACGAAACGCTCAACTTGCTTGTACCACTCTGCAGGCTTCTCCCTGAGCCTGGGAAAATCATTCGTAAATGATGCCAAATCCACCCTGCTCCATGGTACATGCACATATCCTCCATTCGCCACCTCTCTCAAGGGAAGGATCTTCACCTCCTGCAAATCTCCTTCAGAGCTCCCTCCTTTCGCTCCCCTAGAATTCTTTTTCCTAGCCCATTTCTCTTGCCATTTGTCAAGCATCAGCCATATTCTCATAGCTACAATCAGTTCCTTAGTATGTGACCTTAGACCAACAACTCTTTTCTCTTCCAATTCCCGCTCAGTACAATGCATCCTATGGTTCCCTTGTAATGCTCTAGTCTTGGACAGATCCACCCCATATTCTCTAGCCAGACCCGCCAGTTTCTCATGTGCCGCTCGTGCTTTACGAGTCACATCTTTTGCTACAAAAAGCAATTCATCTGGAGTATATGTCACTACTCTCTCAAGAGGTAGATTCCCATATATTATTTCATCCGCCTCTGATTTAAGTCTTACTACATCTATCATTCCTGCCTTCAAGGCCCCTTTCAACACCTGACAACTTGCTCCACGTCCCTCATCATACTCGCATTCCGGTTCCTGCTCTCTCCTTTCTTCTGGTGGTTCTATGGGAGCAGAATGGCTCTTAAAGGCAACTGGGGTTGTCCCCGCTTTGCCCATATTCCAGCTCATTTGCTTCTTTGGCGGTACCCATGACCCTAAATCTGATCTCGACTCCATCAGAGTCCTCGGCCTCACCGGTCTCTCGTCCTCTTCGCCCCTAGATGTGTCTGACACCGCTGCTAATGGTGTACTCCATTGTACAGGGCTTGGAGGTCGGGCCGTTGCCCCTTCCAACTCACTTTCCCCGCTTTCTCTCCTCGTTCTTTCTGCCACTCGTTCTGACCTCTCTCTTTCTTCTGATTCCGGACTGTATATCGACACAATCGGTCCAATGGTGACCGGTACCCTCAAGGCATCCGGTAACCTCATCTCCCTTTCAATCCTCCCACTAGCCTCAGACTGACCCTGTGAACTCGCGGTTTCAAACGAAACCAACCCTTCCACTCGGGTCTCAGGCTGGATTGTTACCCTCCTAGTTTCTCCCCTCTCACCCCACCTATCATCCGCTTCATCTGGATTATAAGGGGGTGGTCTCTCGTCTAGCAATCTTTGCAATACCCCATCATCAGAATCACTATCCTCTTCCTGTGCTTTCCCATGCCTTATCCCCGTCTCCTCCATTAGCGCGGGATACAATTTCGCTTCCTCAATTGTCTGCACTCTCCATCTTTTCTCCGCTGCGTCCCACTTGGCATCCTGAAATGCCCTAATCGACTTCCTCATCCTCTCCTGACTTCTTCCCTTTTCCTTATCATGCGCTGCTCTAATCCACGCATGTAATGCTTCGAACTGTGCTGGTCTTGGCAAAGGTCTTAAGGACCCCATCACCGTCTTCAGTTGGTACAGCACCGCTAGTCTAAATGAGCCATACCTCGGGAAAGCTAGTTCCCCTTCGCCTTGTGTCATCTTGTGCCAATTCTCAATCCAAACTATAGTATGTAACCCCACATTCTGTGCCATGTAATGTGCCGGGGTATCCTCGGGAGGGGCTTCTTCTCCCCCACGAACAACCACATGCTTATCGCCTCTACACAACTCTCGCAAAGCCCTAAGGCACTTCATAATGAGCAAATTCGATCTCGCGCTCTATTTACTTCTTGTCCTCGAATCCTCCAATAACAGCGCGACTCACACCAACCGGCCTATCACAGCGCGACACTCTCTGATGTCACCTTCCTTCGCTCGCAGCAGTTCCCTTCTCCAAACTCGTTTCACGCTTACTCACGTCCCATTCACACACTGAAATAACCAATTAAGTTACTTCTCTGGCTGTCCGTCCACAGCCTCTGACTGTTCGTCCACAGTCTCTCGACCTTGTTGACCTCAATTGGCGCCCGTCTGCCCCCGTCCGGCCAGACAGATCGCCTCTGATAGGTTACTAACACTCCGATCTGCACACCACAACCCACGACCAGCGTTAAGTTGCCATACACACACACGTTCACTCCCCCTATCTCGGTCCAGGTGATCGATGGTACCTCACGATCTCCTTTGGGTGGTCAACAAAATCTATCTCAGGTGTCTTCTACACCACAATTCCCGGGCTGCGCGCGCTCACAGCCTGATCTCACAATCACACGACATACACAACAACTCCGCAAGACATCACACAACAAATCAACACCGCAATCTACAACATCTCATTATGTTCATACTCACTCCTGGAACTGCTGCTTTCTGCCGCGCTGCTACTCGCCGTCGATGCTCATCTGCTGCCGTCTGCTGCTCGCCATCTGATGATTCAGCATCACTTATCGTCTCTTGGGCCTCAAGGGTCACTTATCCTTATCTAATCTTCCCTCGCTATCAGAAAGAAACCATCCTCGTTTGCTACCAACTGCTCCGGCCCATTTTAGTATCTCGCAATTATCTACTGGAACCCACTCTGGTCAGATGAACCTTTTTACTTGTCCAATAGCGTGGAGGGAAAAACACAATTATCAAAATTTCTGTCCGCAATTTGCCATAATCAAGGACTCGAGACTTAATCTCTTGGCTCTCTGGTTTTTATTATCAGCATAAAGATTTGGAGATACAAAGTCCTCAATACGAGGCACAACAAGTACATAGGCACTAACACAAAAGCTACTCTACGGAGAATCCGCATACGGCTAAAAATAACTAAAAGTACAATCTCTAAAAGCATGAGGTAGAACACCACCAAGCAAATGTCGATACTAGGGACACTGAACCATACCATCTCTGTCCCTACTCTGCACTAGATGACATCCCTACTTAGCAATCCCTCGAGACCCTCATCGAGTAAAAGGTGTCAGAGTGAAACTTCATAAGAAGACTTCACTTAGAGAGCTTGGTCTAAGTTGCCCCCTCTATCCCTTCGCCTAGCCTTCCTCTGCTCTGGGCTGCTCTGATCTGCCTCCACCCTCGGGGCGCTGTCCCTAATACAGAACCCCAAATCCCAGAACACGCCCTTTGCGCCTCCTCTTCTGCGGGGTCGACTTTCAGTAAATTTCCACAGAGCGCTGTCCAGTTCCATCGTCCATCGCTTGGCCTTGAGTCCCAGACGCCATCCACACTAGGAGTTACGATTGGCACATTCCAATACACTCCCATGTCTGGCTTTTACTACATAAGTCAATTTGTGAACAAAGAGCTTCTCTACTAACGAGCAACTGTCCTTGCACCTGGGGTGAGATCATGCAAAGCAGACATTCTTCACATCTTTTAAGTTGCAATTTACTACAGCCTAAAACCTCTACTGGAATAAATCCTTTTTGGCCTATTGCCCTTGGCTAACATAAGAAAATACCAGGCCTTTCGCCTCAACGATATATGCGAATTCTGGCCACTACTTCGGTTACACAAGCAGGTTTAAATCACAGTATTGACATTTACGTCTTTCTTTCATGTGTGGTCAAACTAAACAGTCTACAGACACGAATTCTAATCTACACGTTTAACCTCACATTGTTCGAAAAAAAGGACTAAGCTCTATGCATTGCTTCAATATATACATAAGATGCTTGTACATAGCTAACACTTCTATTAAAATCGATATAGGTTATACAATTCGTAATACATTGCACATAAAATACCTGAGCACACATTTGATTATATGCGGGTGCCAACTAACAGTGAGTATAATGCACCCCTACAATTTTCAAACTTTTAAGCGCTACATCATATCTTTCACAGAAAAAAAATCCAAACAAGGTAAAATTATGATGGGAAAGCAATAAAAGGGGAGTTCTGTTTTACGTCGCTGACTCACTACCGAGTCATCCTCGTTAACGAATTGAAACCACAGGTGCACACTCACATAACGTACGTATTGAATATTAAACAAAGCTATTTTACGTTTACATGAGTTATTTCGATTGCGTAACATACAGGACAGTCCCTAACAGCAATGGCCACAGCACCGAAAAAACAGAACAGGAAAAAAGACGTCCTAGGCACGGTAAAACGGTTACCGTGCTACTTCTTTCTGTGTTGGATGAAGGAGTTGTCAGCAAGGAAAACAAGATAATGAACAGGTACTAAGGTAACGTGCAGGTCTGAAATGGCTTGTGAACAAAAGCGTATGTCATTCTAGGGAAGGTGGTGGAGTCATTTGTAGATCAGTAGAGTATGTTGTATACTATCTATTGCAACGTGGGAAAAATACAACAAATATCTCAAGTGTATACCTTTTACATTAAAAAAGCACCTACTTCGATGCCTCGCTGGGAGTAGTGGGCGCTATATAAATGCAACTACAATACAATACTTCTTCATTGTCTGTTGCGGACATACATTTCAAGTATGTAACGGTAAGCTATCTGTGCGCGCGATGACAGACAGCAACATTGCAGCTTGTAATGGTACAAATGAACTAGCAGTAAACGCAGCCTAAATATGGACAGTGAAAACCATTGTAGCTACCTATCGGAAAAGGGTCAGTGGCCCTTGGGCTTTGCACCCGCTTCGGATCTTGAAGGTTTTGGGGAGAGGATGTGGTTCGTCGGCTGCGCTGCCGCATCTGGTGCAGGAAACCAGGGTTTGAGCCTCGAGGTCGCGTCCACATCCTATGATTCTGGGCAAATCATTTCATCTCCCCGAGCCCGAATGTGTAATGTAAATACGGTGCTATGTAAAGTGCTCCAATACCTTCGGGTGGAGTTCGCGCTATAGAAATATGCCCCAAAAAAATTACTTACTAATTACTCATTGAAGCGCCTGGTTGAGAGACGCGGTATATTACCTTATTCCTGCAGCGACCGGTAGATGGCGATGAAAGGCCGCGCGGCATCTTCTTATCAGTGCGCAAGCCCGTTCTTACGGCAGAGCGCTCAGCCACCCACCTGTGTGCGCTCGGAACCTGGCAGGAATCCTGGGAGAGATCTTGTGCAAGTCTGATGTGATCCCGCAGCAATCATCGAAATCAGTGCCAGTCGAAGCAGTGCTTTAAATGCTCCAGTGCGCTCGCTGTGGCCCCGCCCCCTTGTGTATCTCGCAGGCCCGGCTCCGGCCTGGTGTCAGAGGGCCTGCGGAACTGAGCCGCTGATGCCGGGTGGGGGGCGGGGAGTCCGGGGGTCGGAGCCGCGCCATGGAGGTCCGCATGGCCGAGCTCTTCTGCTCGGGCCTGGAGAGCAGAGTCGCTCTGAAGCCCAAGGGTAAGAAGGCACCCAAGGGCCGGGGCCGGAGAACCAACAACAACCGGCAGAGCACCGCGACCAGTCTGCCCCCAGAGGTGAGGCGGCGAGGAATGGGGGTGGGGGGCAGAAGTTGCGCTCTTGCCTGAGCTCCGTCTGTGGGAGGGCTGGTTTGTGGGGGCAGGTATCCAGACGTTCTTGTGTTAAAGAGGAAGCGGGAATCACGGGACTGTGGAGGGGACCATGGGGTTAATGGCAATCGAAAGTGAAACTTCATGCTGGCTTGTGAGGGAAGGGGGACAGGAGATGTGCACACCGCGTGGCTGTAAGCGCGTACACCAACTCAAATCCGCCAAAAGCCTGCGCGTGCACATCTCCTGTCCCACTTCCGAGGCAAGTCAGCAACAATAGATCTCACTGGCGATAGCAGCGCTTCGCGCTGCGTTCGCCAGGCGAGACCTAAAAAGGTTGCTTAATTTCAAAGCAATCACGGATATGGGGGTCTTCTGACACCAGCAGGCCACCATGCCTGTGATCCTAGCCAATCGTAGTGGGTCACCATTTCAGACCTGCTCCTGCATAATATTTAGGTAAGTTTAATGGCGACTCACTTCGATTCAAAATTTTGTGAACTCACCTATTAGAACATAGGCTCTTTGGCACAATTCCATTCCATTCACAAAAAGTTGGTGTGCAATTTGCGACTACTTTTTGCAAATGGATAATTAATAAATCTGGCAAGATATGCTTACAGCACATTTAGAAAAGTGTGTCGATATCAAGAAAATGCAGGTGTTGGGGGTTTGCTGACATATTCCACAAATCAAACACAAGGCTCACAACCTTTGTTAATACATGGGGCATTTCACACCATAAACCTTCTGACTTTAATTGACATTATTTAATTCAATTTAAATGACATATCAAGAAATTCACTTTTCACATCTCTATACATAAGCTCACCTTTATATGATTTGGTGTACGCTTTTTACTTATAAAGCATAAGGCCTATAGCCTTTGACATAAAGCATCTCTTTCTTCTACAGTTATCAGATTTCATAGCAACCTCTCATGATCTACCATACAAGAGGTCACACACTCTCAGGACCTACTGGGTGTTTTAAAATAGGTGCCCTTCTTACCCAGTCCCCTGCGCTTATCAGCGTAAGATACTTGGAGTGCCCCAAGTTTCTTCTGGCAATGAGGTGTAGCGTGGGTGCACTGCTACTCCTGCACAGTTACTAAAACATCCTCAGTAAATTTTCAGGATCCTTGGTCTCTCCTAGGCCTGGGCCAAAATTCCGTTCCGTTCGCGGAAGTTGCGCTATTTTGGCATTCTCGCGTTCCGCGGAAAGCGCGAAAATGTCAAAATTTCCGCATTCCGCAGCTTAGCGATAATTTTTTTCTTGCTCGCGCTGTAAAACAATACATTCTCGCGCGCGCGCGATCGCCTTACCTGAATCCCTGCGTTCTCCGACAAGTTTTCTTGACCCGGTCGCGTTCTCCACGAGATGTTGGATTTTGGTAGCCATTTTGCGCTGTCTCGCGAGAGTTCGCGGCCGCATTCAAGTCATTTTTCACGCGATCACGTCATTTGTCGCGCGATCAGGTATTTCTTCTCGCGATCATGCACCGCGCGAGTATGAGAAGATTGAGATCTCGAACATGTCATTCTACATCGCGAGCCAGAGAATGAGAACGCGGGCACATGAAATCGAACGCGAACAGGAGAAAGAGACCGCGAACACGTCATATCCAACGCGACAGGGACAAAGAAGAGAACGCGATCATATCGTTTTCGACACGCCGGCGGAAGTAATGTGAAGCTGGAGAACTCAACAATGTAAAATTTACAATTTGGAGAGGAATATCGGCTCTAGCAGCATGAAACCATCTGCAAATACTGATTTTGGATGAAAAGAACTCCTTACATTCACATTTGGCTTTCCTTTTTTGTGCAAGGACTCCAGGAGTCATTTTTTTTTTACAAAGTGGAGAGAGGGAGGAAGTGACACAGATTCTCCAACTTCCTGTTCCTGTCCAGCAGGCTCCTCCCAGTGCTTTGTCCATCTCCTGCTCATTCTGCCTTTGGATTTGGAGCTGGAAAGATCTCTCTTTTTGTCTGCTGCATCATTGCAATTGGATTTCAGGATTTTTGGAATAGGATATTTTACAAGTAAGTGGTTGTTGTGTTTGATTGTGGGCATTGCAGTTGTTGTGTAACTACAATTTATTTTTGATAATTAATTATCATCATTCCTTTTTTTTTTTTTTAATTTATTTTAATTTTGTGGGTTGTAGTAGTAGGCCCGAGCTAGCCATGGGCATGGCCTCATGGGTGTGTGTGTGCATGATGAAGCAACTGTTCCTTTTGTTTTTTGAATATATTTCATTTTCAATCACATTTAGGGCATGGATGGCATTGGATTGAGTTGGGGAAGTGTGTATTTTGGGGTGGCCTTGCTGATGTTGTTGGGGCTCTCCATGTGGCTGGTGGCCATTTTGAGGCCTAGGCCTGCAAGCTTGCCTGGCC
Source organism: Triturus cristatus (assembly GCF_964204655.1). NCBI lineage: Eukaryota > Metazoa > Chordata > Amphibia > Caudata > Salamandridae > Triturus > Triturus cristatus. The sequence goes on along the minus strand of NC_140591.1, from coordinate 1,203,381,352 downwards.
TTGTCTGCCAGCAGGCCTGCTTTCATCCACTGCTACCAGAGCAGGTAGCCACAGCTTTAGTAATCTACTGTTTTCTGTGTGTTCTGTTGATTTTAGACATCATTTTGGGCATGGATGGCATTGGATTGAGTTGGGGAAGTGTGTATTTTGGGGTGGCCTTGCTGATGTTGTTGGGGCTCGCCATGTGGCTGGTGGCCATTTTGAGGCCTAGGCCTGCAAGCTTGCCTGGCCTTGTCTGCCAGCAGGCCTGCTTTCATCCACTGCTACCAGAGCAGGTAGCCACAGCTTTAGTAATCTACTGTTTTCTGTGTGTTCTGTTGATTTTAGACATCATTTTGGGCATGGATGGCATTGGATTGAGTTGGGGAAGTGTGTATTTTGGGGTGGCCTTGCTGATGTTGTTGGGGCGCGCCATGTGGCTGGTGGCCATTTTGAGGCCTAGGCCTGCAAGCTTGCCTGGCCTTGTCTGCCAGCAGGCCTGCTTTCATCCACTGCTACCAGAGCAGGTAGCCACAGCTTTAGTAATCTACTGTTTTCTGTGTGTTCTGTTGATTTTAGACATCATTTTGGGCATGGATGGCATTGGATTGAGTTGGGGAAGTGTGTATTTTGGGGTGGCCTTGCTGTTGTTGTTGGGGCTCTCCATGTGGCTGGTGGCCATTTTGAGGCCTAGGCCTGCAAGCTTGCCTGGCCTTGTCTGCCAGCAGGCCTGCTTTCATCCACTGCTACCAGAGCAGGTAGCCACAGCTTTATTGATCAAGTGTTTTCTATGTGATCTGTTGAATTTTTAGACATCACCTTCCTGAGAGTGTAGTGTGGCTGTACACAGTACTAGTAGTATAACATAGCTCTAGTTAAAAAAAATTCATAAATGGCTAGACTATCTTTTGTTTGCACTAGTACAGTACTAAGTAACTGAACCACAAAAACAAATGCAACATTTCACTGATGTTCTTCTCCTGTCTTCTTTGCTTTTAGGTGCACAAAAGACAGAGTAGGAGGTGTCATCGGCATCACCTGGCTACCCGTTGTACTGCCAGCCAGACAGAAGTCCTGCTGCGCATCACGCCCACGTGTGACCAGAACTTGTTGTGCATCTGCCTCCTGCCTGACGTCGGAATAAGATGGCCCCAAAGAAAGGTACCAGGTCCAGTACCAAGAAAGTTGCTGGTGAGAAGAAGGAACAGAAAAAGGAAGTGCCATTAACCACGACTGGTGGTGTGCCGGCCAAGGTTTTTTTTGGCACCAAAGCGTTGTCCGGGAACCAAGCTGGGAGCAGCACAGCGGTCCAGCAACCCCACCAACCTAGGCCCAAGGGCTTTACTGTCGCAGAGGTAGCCAGTCTACTAACGGGCAGCGATGTTGAAGAAATGTCATTACCGCAAAGTAGTACACAATCAAGTTCAACGCAGGCGCAAACTCAGCAGATCAGTGTGCAGCCGCCGCAACAAGAACAGCAGCAGCAGCCGGCGCAACCAGAACAGCAGCAGCAGCCGGCGCAACCAGAACAGCAGCAGCAGCCGGCGCAACCAGAACAGCAGCAGCAGCCGGCGCAACCAGAACAGCAGCAGCAGCCGGCGCAACCAGAACAGCAGCATCAGCCGGCGCAACCAGAACAGCAGCAGCAGCCGGCGCAACCAGAACAGCAGCAGCAGCCGGCGCAACCAGAACAGCAGCATCAGCCGGCGCAACCAGAACAGCAGCAGCAGCCGGCGCAACCAGAACAGCAGCAGCCGCCGCAACCAGACCAGCAGCAGCAGCCGCCGCAACCAGAACAGCAGCAGCAGCCGCCGCAACCAGAACAGCAGCAGCCGCCACAACAGCCCACCATAGTAGTTGTTGCTCCTGACGTAGGGGCATTTCAGGAAATCGAGCTTCCTGCAGACAAAGCGGAGCGAAGTCAAACCACTGTTTCAGAACATCTATTGTCTTCCAGACCACCAGCAAGGAAAAGGAGGCTTAGTCCATCATCTTCTTCTTCAAGCCCCGCTTCTGATGATCGTGATGACACTTGGGTCCCACCAGCTCGGTCTGAGAGTGAAGTACGCCACAAGACATTGCTTCTGAAAAGGAAGGTCCCAGAAAAACTTAGAGTTATGGAGGTAGATGTAGAAGAGGGGGGTGATGATGTTGATGAAGACGAGCCAGTCATCACGCACATTACTCCCGCCCCAAAGGGATTGGAGACCGACATTCTAACCCTATCCAGAAAGGCTGCTACTGAGTGGGATGCAGCACGGATCTCACCAACACAGGTTACACCACCACTACCTCCAGCTGCCATATTTTCCAAGGCCCGGCAGGGACCTACATCCAGCTCAACCACCTCAGTAGGAAGTGGTAGTAAAAGTCACAGTGTAGGTGGACAGGGTCACATATTTTCAAGGACCCCCTCAAGTTCATCTGGTGTTGAAAGTGGCACATCCAGCAGTGCCAGAAAGTTCTCCTCCCCAGTTTGGGACTTCTTTTCTGTTAGCGCCAAGGAGGAGAACATTGCTATATGCGCAATTTGTCGGCAAGGTGTTCGGCGTGGTAAGCTTGGTACAAACTATGGTACCGGAGGACAAGCAAGTCATCTCAGAATACACCACACTATTGTGTGGGAGGATCACCTACTTAAGTTAAAAGAAAGTAGGAAAACTAAACCCTTTGAAGTTGGTCAGGAATCAGGGAGCGATATTATTGTGGTGGCAGGTGAAGAACAGGGAGGCATTTCTAGCCCTGTCTCCAGTAGTGCAGTCACTGCAGTGGTAACGCCCACATCCTCCTCAGTAACATCAGAGTGGCACCGCAGTAAGAGCCATACTCAGAGTGTGGGTGAGACACCAAGGCGACCGGCGGCGAGTACCTCAATGAGACAATCTGTGTCGTTGAGCCTTAGTGGGTTAATGGCACCACTAAGGAAAGTAAGCCAGCCTACCATTGACAGCATGTTTAGGTTGGAGGGGCAGTTCCAACGCAACCACCCAACGGCACGATTGTACAATGCGAAGCTGGCTAAAATGTTAGCGCTGGACCTTCTTCCTTTTTCATTTGTGGAAGGGGTGGGTTTCCTTGAATTTGTGTCTGCCATCTGCCCGAAATGGAAAGTTCCAAGCCGGTCCTATTTCGCAAGAATTGCTGTTCCGGCACTACATCATGATGTGCTGGAATTGGTTGGACAAGCTTTGCAGAAGAGTGCTGTGCACAATATCCACCTGACAACAGACATGTGGACCAGTTGCCAAGCCACAGATTACATGTGTATCACTGCACACTGGATCTCTTTTGTGGGGGTTAAAGATCAACTATCTGCACGAGGTGTTGTTGACACAGCTGCGATTTTTGAAGGTACTCGGAAACATGCAACTGTAGCCATGTTCGCCATGGAGAAATCTCATACGGCTGAAAACATTTTAGAAGAGTTTCGCACCAAGGTTTTGGAATGGCTGCAGCCCAGAGGGCTTGGTATTGGTTTTGTTGCCACAGACAATGGCAGTAATGTACTTAAGGCCATGGAACTTGGTTCCTATTTCAGGGTTCCGTGTTTGGCACACTGCATAAACATTATAGTGCAAGACTTTCTGAAAAAAGAACCCATAGTAAGCAATTTACTGTCCATCTGCCGAAGAATATGCACTCATTTCAGCCATTCTTTTAAAGCTCGGAAGCAGCTGAGGATCCTCCAACGTGAGCGTAGGGTGCCAGTCAAGGCACTCATCCAGGAGGTGGCAACACGTTGGAACTCAACGTATTACATGCTTGATCGTCTGTACGAACAGCACAGGTCACTCAATGATTATGTCTGGTACAGAAGCAGTGATGCTAGTGTTAAAGGCATGACCCTTCAGAGGGAGCAATGGACCCTAATTCAATGCCTGACTGAGATGCTGTCTCCTTTTGAGGTCTTCACACGTGAAGTCAGCAAGGAGGACTGTACAATGGGCCAAGCGATCCCATTGTTGCAAATGCTAGAGCATGAGCTGAATAATGTGTCTGAATCCTACAAAGGTGTAGAGGACAGAAGGCAAGCCCATGACTTGGTGGAGAGCTTATCCAGGCGCTTATCAGAAAATGTAAGGATACAAAATAAAATTTTGTCACAAGACCATTACATTTGTGCCACAATTCTGGATCCACGTGCAAAATTAGGACTATTCCTTTCTTTTTCCGACACTGATGTTGCCCGCTACAAAAGTTGTATAGCTGAAGCAGCCATCAAGTTTGAAAACGAAGGGCTGCTAATTAAAAGCCCGCCACATCAACCCACAACAAGTACTGATACTGAAGCAGGCCATGCAGAATCAAGTGCAACTTCGTCGGCTGAGGGCAGTGCGGTTGGCTCACAATCGCAACACTCACCATCACCATCGACTACAAAAACAATAACTGGATCATTCAGCCGAGTACAATCATTATCAGATTGGTATGTAAAGATGGGCCGTAAGCACAGTGCTGATGCACAGAAAAAACAGCACAAAAGCTTACCAGCAGCAACCCTGAACATTGAGCGGATGGTCCAGGCCTATCTGGACGACCCAACAGAGGTGTACGTTGATCAAAACCCAGTGCAGTATTGGTATAGGAAAAGGTCTGAATGGCCACAGCTCAGCAGGCTGGCAATAAGCTATCTGGCTTGCCCTGTCGCAAGTGTCTCTTCCGAACGTGTTTTCAGTGCTGCTGGTTCCATTGTAACCTTGAGAAGGACCAGTCTATCTCCCAAAAACGTGGAGAGGTTAACAATGATCAAAATGAATCAGCACTTCATACCACCGAATTACACAATGCATGAATCAACAGAGGAAGATGAGGACAGCGGCTCAGGTGACGGAAGTATTGTGTCAGATGATTACCTACTACTGGACGATCCCCCAGAGTTTGAGGACGAGCTATACTTCCCTGACAATTAGGCTCGCACTTACTGTCTTCCTCCCTTTTTTCCCCCTTTGTTTGTGTCTGTTGTTCCGGTTATAAACTTGTGAATCGCAACCAATGCATTATCACCGTCTTCTAATCTTCTAATTTAAGATACAAGTTTCAGGTGTCTGCCATTTGACACTACAGTCCTCAGAATCCAGCTCCTCCGCTCGATCATACTGCATCTCCTGGTCAATTCCATTTCCCTCATGAATGATGATTGGATGATGGTAACAACAAATTCAAACTTTCCTCGTCCTTCCAAAACAAGTGGACCATGAATCTGATGACTTCTATAGCTATCCTCCTTCAGAGCCGAGAGAGACTGGCCATTAACTGAAAATAAGATGCAACAGGTAATGATTGATGCCATGCATTGTCCGCAGAAAAGCAGACTGAGTGATGTAGATTTTGTTGTGTGTGTTGCGCATGAATGAATTGATGTAATTGTGCACTGCCACTAATCAACTTTCTACAGAACACACTAGTAATTACTAATTTTCCTCTTCTGGCAAACAAGAAATGTGTACTTCTCTCCTGCATCTTGGTGATACATTGCTTTTAATTCAATACAGGAAGGGCACTCACTCAATCTGCGCAATGCAAATGACTGTGACTTAACAGCACCGTCCATCATGATGATGGCGAAAGAGACGGCCTGCAGCGTTAACGAGATGAGATGCAACAGGTAATGATTGATGCCATGCATTGGCCGCAGAATAGCAGACTGAATGATGTAGATTTTGTGGTGTGTTTCGCATGAATTGATGTAATTGTGCACTGCCACTAATCAACTTTCTACAGAACACACTAGTAATTACTAATTTTCCTCTTCTGGCAAACAAGAAATGTGTACTTCTCCTGCATCTTGGTGATACATTGCTTTTAATTCAATACAGGAAGGGGACTCACTCAATCTGCTGCGCAATGCAAATGACTGTGACTTAAACAGCACCGTCCGTCATGATGATGGCGAAAGAGACGGCCCGTTAACTTAAGATGAGAAGTAACAGGTAATAAATGATGATAATTAATGGCATGCATTGGACACCTGACTCTGAGCTATTGATCTTTGTGTTTGCGTTGTTTGTTGTGCACAAAGTGAATGATGTCAAAGTGTACTAGTGTTAATCTATCTTTCTGTACACAATAAAGAATGACTCAAGTCAGTAATATTTATATTTCTACTCTTGTTGTGTTCTAAAAATTACACTTGTACTGCAGGCCGATCTTCAGTCAGTAGAAGTATCAGAGCTGATGATGAAGTCAGGAGGATGTTTCATGAGTGGCATAAAACGGAAAAGCCTAAAGGTAAACACGTGAACCACAACCACAGCACACCCAAATGTCTGTGTAGAAGTTGAATAGAGTGTAGCGGTGGGATGACTGCAGTGCATTGATTTTACTAACTTTAACTGTAAAATGCTATGTCTGGAATGGATAATGTGCTTTGCGTTTGTCCAACTCTTTGAGAGAAAAAAAAAAAGGACTCTAAAGTGTTAACGTAGGATGTGCTAATGGTAAGCACTGTGGGCCTGATCTCTCCTGTTACTGTTGAAGGTCTATGCTGGAAACAGACTACAGTAGAGATGATGCATATGCATACATGCCACCTCGGAAAGTGTTCTTGTTGCACTACACCATCACTTGTGCATTTGTTTTCACTTTCTTTCTGAATATCCCCTTTGGTTTTCAATCTAAAATTACAGGCCGGGCCTTGTCCAAAACTTTGTAAAACATTACAATGCATATTAATTACCTTACCAATCAATCACCTTTTTATTCCAGCCGGGCAGTGGCGAGTGGTGAGGCGACACACCCAAGATTGATGGACGAGAGGAGCAAGAGGAATGCCGAGATGCAAAAAACCAGTCCACATTTTTGACCAGGATAACACAGTAACAGTATCCACTTTTCACTTCTTTTAAATAATTTGATTAATATCTTGTATACATTCTTTACAACAGTGTGTTCTTGGAGTTGTTATTATCAATCATCATTACGTTTGCTCTGTGTTTACGATTCTTCACTACCAATATTTAAAATTTCTATTTGCTATCTGTTAAAGTTTTAAGGCCGGAACAGAACAAGAAATAGAAGTGTATGTAATCCGGGTCTCATCATGCATGCATTTCCTTTTTTATACCTTAACATATGGAATGGATATGGTATGGTAGTCTTCAATGATTGTCGTTTGTTTGTCTATGTATGCATACTGTTTTTCTATGTCAAACCTTTCCCAAAATCCCCCTTCCCATCCAATCAACGGACCCTAACCCTCTTCCCCCGGGCTGTGTGACTTATTGTCGAGGTGTAACTAAATTAAATGTACACCAATACTTAATCACACACTTGCTGGGGCGGATGTGGTGAAAGCAACACTACTTCAATTTCAATGCAGAGCGATGATCTTCTTCTGCTTGCCCACCCATGAGTAGGATATTTCACAGGTTATTTTATTTAACAAAGGAACATATACCTCAGCATGAATTGCCGGCATTGATTTGATTTGTTTGTTGTCATTCCTCATATACAGCACTAACTGTTAGACTGTAGGCATAGCCAAGTCGACAAAACTATAGTTTGTAACTCTGTCTAGTAGGCTATCCTCATAATATCCAGCATTCATTTTTTTTGTCAAATATTTGAGCATATAATTGTTGCTCGGTAAATTCTGTGATGTACTTCATTCAACTACTCCTCTAACAGTCTCTCAAAGGCGATTGACTATCTCCTTTTCTTTTTTTGGAAATGCTGCTACCCTGCCAGTGTATACTACTACTATACTACCACCACCACCCCAATCATGGCATGTATGAAAAAGGAAACCATCTTCACCATGCAGCCAGTGCTGTGCCACAGTTGGACATAAACATCAAGCACCGGTAAGAGAGAAGTTTGGGGGAGGCAGAATCAATAATGGACATGTTGTCAATGATGTCAGTTTCAAACACCACTCCAAAGAATGCATAGTAGGACCAGTCAATGAGTGAGGTGTGTCGCATCTATCTGTTTGTGTCTTATACAGTCAGCAAATTATTGAAATCAAACACACGCTATGGGCGGCCATGCACCAGCAAAGAAACAGTGTGATGTAAAACAGTTACCCCACCTACAAAACATTAACAACATTGCATGTAACATAGAAAAATATATTTAATTGACCCTAACAAATAAACTAAACCCACAAAAGCTGACCCACCCCCCTCCCTAACCCCAACGACTGTCCATAGAAATAGAGAACGCCCAAACGAGTGAGGAAACAAACAGGAATTAAAAAAGGGGCAGTGACAGGGACTAACTGGTGGGGCGGGACTGGAGGAGGACACGAATCTGGTCCTCTAAATGGGCGACGCGGCGTCTAAGGCCGCGGCAGTTGCAACCACAGTGGGGGGGGGCACCGGAGATGGCACGGTGGCGGCGGGCAGCCGCCAGACGGTGGCGCCGTACCGCTGGAGGGCGGTGGCTGGGGCCCGGGGCACTGGAGGAGGCTTCAATTGCTGCTGCACTCTCCTCCTCCTCCTCGGCTAGGACCACCAGCCGCCGGTATTCCTGCTGGATTGCCTCCAGCTTCCGGCGCCGTGCCTTGGCGGCCAACTCCTTCCGGTTGATTTTCGGAGTAGCTGTGTATCAAAAAGAAAAAAACAAGACAATTGTAAAATATAGTCTTAATAAAACAGTAGGACAAGGTAATTATTTATACACATAGTGGCATGGTAGAGTAGCACTATAAAATAAAGCACAGTAGTACATAACATTTTAAATGTCGCCCGTCCTTCTTCCTTCCACCTGTCTTACACTTTTTAGTTGAACAGTGCACCAGGTGCTCTTCTCCATAAAACTTTCAAAGCGGAGTTGAAATCAGATAGATGAGGCCATTGGTTACTCAATACTCTGGCTCCTAGTCCTATACCAATTAAAGGGAATTCTAGTCTTCTAGTTCACTCTTCAAACGTCCCCAAGAACTCATACTTACTTACGACATCGGATAGCGGGCGGACTTTGTCCGCCCGCCATCCGACTGCTAAAAAGGGTGGGGGTCCCGTGGGGACAATTAATTAGGATGATGCGCCCGGCACAGTGACGCTGAAAGCAATGCTAAAATGTTGTGCTGCTTTTCCAAGCACAACATGACGGGCCTCGCACGGAGCCTGTCACGTTTTGCTTTGAAAGTCGGGGGGTACCATAGCATCGGTAGGTACCCTCCATGGGGGCCCCCAAGCATACTCTGCAATGTGTGCATGCCTTTCCGTGGCGGACGGTAATGCCGCCACGCAAAGGCATTCCAAAATGCAGATTATATGGCTGCCGGTGTGGTGAGAGAGACACCACCGCCATATTGAACCCTTTTCCGCCTAGACATGTCTGAATATTTTCTACAGGGATGGCGGGAGGTTTGCCCCTGCTGTGACGGCAGTGAATTCCAGCCAGCCCGGCGGGGGCAATACGCCCACCATCCTAATGGGGCCCTAATTCACAACTTTACAGTATACATATACATACAGTACACCTTTGCAGTGAGTGTGCTGTCAAGTTCAACAATAGTTAAAGATTATGAATCTAACTTACCACCGCCTGCCACTGGTGCTGCCACTCCCCCTCCGTTGCTATCTGCAACTGCCGCATCCTCGCCCTCTGCGTCGCCTTCGCTGGCCCCAGCAATGGTGGTCGGTAGTGCGCCTAGAAAACATTACACATTTATTAGGCAACATATACACCTCCCCCCTATTGATCAGTAGCAAGGTTGAAAAATGAGTTAATACTAACATAAATCACTAGTACAAATCAGGTAGTAGTAGAGTAGACACTAAGTTATATGATCATTGTAGCATTTGCTTGATTAGCCCTAGCCATGCACATGTGACGTTACCTTTACCTTGCAGCTTCTTAAGACACCTTTGAGCCCACATGACCTGCCTCACACTGCTACTGTCTAGTCTACGCGCTGCGTACAGGCGGTCAACAAACATTAACAAGCCACTTTTTTAGGAAGAACTGGTGTACTACTGTTACTGTTAGTCCATATTGCTTATCCATAGATGCTACACTTTTTGGCACGGCTGAGAAATGCTTGCAAGTTGCAATATACTAACGCACACCATTTCCTTTTTTCGCATTACAGACGCAAGATTCGCTTCTACGAACCAGAGCTTCTGAACGATGCACCAACTACCAGTACTAGGTTCTTCTGAGGTGAGGGGTCCCTTCACTCACATCTTCATTTATAAATGTATATAAACTAAATTGCTATGGGATGGTGGTGCTGCCTTCCACCACTTCAGTTATCATGATTTAATTCCCAACTGTATTAGTGTAACAATGTATTTTGTTTTAATGTTATTGATTTGCCGGTTGGTGCTGCTAAGATAACAGTGTACAGACCTTCTCAAATTGAAATAAAAATTTTAAACTTACATAGACTTTGTGGTATTTGGTGTGGAGTGGACTAACTTACACGATTGAGCAAATTAAAGTAAGGGTGTGCATGTGAATTGCTTCCACGACAGAGGTTGGGTGTGTTAATGTTCTGGGTTGTCTACTTGTTGGTTGTCTTGGGGGGAGGGTTCCGAGACCTAATAGGTATGACAAGACAGTACTATAGTCAAGCAGTGGAATTGTGGTGGGTGCGGAATTTCTGATTGAGGTGTGCAAGGAAGGTCCAACCTACCATCACCAACATCCTATTTTCTGGTGCAAATGTATGTGCAAGATCCCTACAACAGTTGTATGTCCTATAGGGTATCATATCAAAATATTAAGAAATCTGGTAGGGCTGTTGCTGTGAATTTTCAAAGCCTAAACATCAACAAGAGTAAAAAGTAGTACAAGACAACGACCCAACGGATTGTACGAGCTACTGGTGAATATGAGTTTTATATTACAACCTTTCACAAAGAGTGGCACTGGGCAAGACTAGCTACTACAGTACAGACAGACAGACTGATAGTATGTAGTAGTACTCAGTCATCATAGCGGAGGCAGGGATAAGCTTTTTGAAACCGTACAGATCGAAGGATAATTGGTGGTAAAAAATAGCATTTGGAAACACACTATAGTTCGGGAGAAATGGGGCAGTAAAAGTTATGGAATAAGAAATATTATTAAAAACAAGAAGACTTACTGGGGCCAGCAGAGGAGCCCTCAGCGGTGTCCTCCTCGTGGTGTTCCTGTCCCGCCGACTGCCCAGTCCCTGCCCGTCTGCCCCTGGGTGCTGATGAACAGGAAAGATATAAGAAAGACAATTTTGATGGATGGTGTCAACTTAAGCAAATACAATTTTTTTCAACAACGGTCAAAAAACACTAATGTAAACAATTGCAATAACTACATTGACCGATCTCATCTGGTCAACATGTAATATCGGGGGATTCGCAGTTCGACTACTTAAGTTACTATTTATCAACAGTAATCCATTCTTCCATTCTGATTCCAGAAAACTAAGTTACAAGTAAGCCTAAGTATTAGTACAACCTACCACCCAACCTAGCCCACCTATTCCAGGCATGCCAATTGTACATTAAGTATGCATTTCGACTGTATTCCTCAACAATGTGTATGATCCAATCATGGAGGACACATTAACATGACTACATTTTTTGTATATACACAATTTTGGTTTGATTGATGCTCATCTGCTACTGCTAAGTAACTGCAAAGCCTACCTCCACTCATTGAACAAACTAGAAAGGTTCTAAAGACTGGCGTACTAGCAGCACGTCACGTAACTGAGTGAGGGGGCATCACGCATACCACTAACCAATTAGAAGCTCATACAAAGTACCTAAACCTATGTATCAATCCGCCCCTATCTATTAGTGACAGGACAAAGTAAGGAGTGGACATGAGTCACTGTAGCATTACGTAACTTAATTTCTCTAAAATAAACTCGTAAAGAATCACGCTAAGCAAGCGCAAACGCAAAGCTGCAAACAAGTAAGATTAGTAGTAGCGCAGAAGAGCACCTGTGTCATAATCACAGAAGACTTTTAAACATTATTAACCTGGAATGTATTGCAAGCAGCAACATTCTATCTGGTTGGAAGGAAAAAAAGATATTCGCAATATATAACATAGAGCAGAAGAACAGACACAAAGTTGTAATAATTAAATAGGTACTCACCAAGCCCCGGGACCTCCACTCCTAGCAGGTCCAGCAGGTCCTGCTCACGGTCCAGGATGTCGGACCACCGGTGCGTCAGCTGTGCCTGGGTGCGCCGGACCCCAGAGATGCGAGACACTGCCCGGCGCACCTTCCCCCACCGCTGCCGACGCTCCCGGAGGCCGTACCCGGACCCAGGCCTGCCACCTGCTGCCAGGGTTGAGGGGAGGTGGCGCTGCACAAAGAAAATTAGTGCAGCCAACTCCGCCTCCCCAAATAAGGCCCGTGCATGCACCCCTTGTGGGCGCCGCCTTCCGCAAGGAAGGCGGTCGCGGCTCTGGCTACGCCGGCGAACAGCCCTGCCCTTGGACATGGTTCTGGGGACGGGGCGGGAAAGAAAAGGTAAAATAAATAAAGGAGTAAAGGAAATAAATAGCAGGCAATACAAAGAGAAAAAGTAGCTAAAAAACAAAAAAAAAGGTACACAAAAACCAAAAATATAGAGGCAGGAAAATAGTTAGAGAAATAATAAGTAATAAAGATCCGAAAAAAGTGGCTATAAACAAAGGATTGAAAAGATTTAGGGAGGATTGAAAATCAGGCCCCAGAACCATGCAATAGAGTGGAAAACAAGATGGCCGCGCCCGTTGCGACCACGTGGGCAAGTTCGCGCGATATTTTCTCCCTGAGCAAGCAAAAAGCAACGCGATCAAGTAAAAGCGATCGCGAACAGGAAATATCGACCGCGAACATGCATTGCGCGACCCGGAACAGGAAGTAAACAACGCCAGAGGGCGGGACAAGTGAAAACAAGATGGCCGCGCCCATGAGCGACCGCATGGGTAAGTTGGCGACCCGCGAACACGCAAAAAATACCGCGAACAGGCGGCAAAAAACTTCCGCATCTTCGCGATATTTCCGGCGTGTTTGCGGAGATTTTCTGCAATCTCGCGATAATTTGCGGAGGTTAATTCCGCAAATTCCGCCCACCCCTAGTCTCTCCTGTACTTTGTAACTTGTGTGGGATTATGGGGAGCTGTGTATTTTTCTTTCCTTCTTGTCACTGTGTAATATTCACTTCAGAGCAGGTTAATTTTCCACATCTGTCCATGTACCTCTTCTGAGGCACCTACTGGGCTGCCCACATGGTGGGCTCCTTGAGCTGGGACATCACACCATCTTCCTGTCCTTGGTTAGCACAGTTGACTTGTGTCTAGTGGTGGAGCTGACTGCCCTGCCCTCCCTGCCAGCTCACTCAGGTCTTCCTGGGCAGTAGGGAGAATCAGCAATGTGTCAGTAAGCATCCTTGTGCCTCAAAGAGCCCCTTCAGTTCAGATACTTACACCACAGGTCTGGGGCACCCTGATGCCAAGGAGTCCCCTTGGGTCCCTGTAACTCACAGGACCACCATTGTTCCCCTATTTAGGAAATTGGGTTTACTGGTTGAGGGGGAGAACCCCTACTCAAGCAGCAACCACAATTCTTGTCAGTGTGAAACTCAAGCAAACACAAATTAACCTGTGCTCAACCCTATGGTAGCTTGGAACAAAATCAGTCAGGATTAACTTAGAGACAATGTGTAAACTATTTATGCTGCCCTTTAAACAGTAATAGAGTGAAAACATAACACAAGAAAAATCCCACTGCAATTTCGAAATATAGAGCACAATTTAATAAATAATTTGCCACAAACACCACAAAAATCCAAACAGTAGAACCATAGATATGCAATTTCAAAGGTTTAAGGTAAGTACAGTACCTGAAAGCACAAAGTGCCACTAGGGGTAGGTAGTTTATTTATTTATTTATAAGGTTTTCTATAGCACGAATATGACCCGTGAGGGTATAGGAATGCTTAACATTAGGGGAGGAACGAGATAATTAGGAGAGAAGAGAAAACAGTAAATACATATGAAAGAGGTGCAAAATAGAGAGCCTAATGGGTTGAAAAAGATTGACCTCAATAGGAAGTTAGTAATAAAATGGTTGTGCTGAACAAATGAGTCCTAGTCAGCTATGAGTTCGTGAAAGCAACAAGAGTGATCTTAGGGCAAGAATTTGTTCATCAGAAGTGTTTTTACTTATTTTTTGAAGGAGGCGGTAGACAGAATCAAATGGATTTCCAGAGGCAGAGGATTCCATATTTTCAGGGAGATACCGAGAAGGCTCTGTTGGACATTTTCTTTTTATGGAAAATCTGTGGTTTCAGTAGCATGGAGCTGGTACTGCATGATGTTCTGTAACCGCGTGATAGTTCTAGCTTTTGTGACAAATACCTAGGGATGTTGAAATGTAAGGGTTTATGCCTCATGCACGCAATTGTTTGTGGAATTCTTGCCTCATAAGGAGCCAGTTCAATGATTTCTGGTCCATGGAGATGTGCTTGTTTCTTTTTGTTCCAGTAATGAGTCTGGCAGCAGATTTGAGGGAGGCTCTGAGAGGGGCCAGCTTGCAACGAGGCAAGCCTGCAAGTATAACACTTCCGTAGTCAAGTTTAGGCAAGACGAGAGCCTGGACCGCACATTTAAAGTTGTCCTGAGGAACGAAGGGTTTTAGTTTTCTTTAACTGCTCATCTGATAATTCGCTCCCTTGGTGTCAGAGCTGATGCGATTCTGCATTCCCAGGTATTTGTCTAGGGTAATGCCCAAGGATCTCACAGAGCCTACAGTGTGAGAAGAGTGGTTGAAGCCCTTTAGATGCTTCATCCTAAGGCCGATCTTGAGATTGGGGTTGGGGGTAATGATGAGGAGTTCCGTTTTGGTGGCATTCAGTTTGAGGTGATTGCAAGTATGCCAGTTCTGAGCATTTTGTAGAATTGTATTGAGGGACATGAAGTCATCTTGGGAGGAGATTTTCAGATACAATTGGGTGTCATCTGCATACATGTGATAAAGAATGCTAGAAGATGTCAAGGTGTCTGCTAGAGGTTCCAAGAAGAGGTTGAAGAGAATGTTGTGTGAGACCAGGCAAAAAACAGAAGTTCAGGGTGACCATGATGGAGCGTGGGCTGGATACAGGTGCCAGGTTAGTTAAGCTGAGAGTGTTAGCTTCTAAAATCCAGCACAAAGAGGGAGCCGTGAGAAGCAGGGAGAGCATTGCTAATGATCATCGCTGTAGCATGGAGAGCACGCCGCGCCTTTTGGACGGTCGTCACTGTATCTCAAAGATTCTGTCGGGCATCGCACACAGTCATTGCTCGAGGTTCGTGTAAGCAACAACCGTGCGCTGTCATTTGCAGTAACGCAAAGTGCAGATTTCACATTGCCGGTTGTCATTGGTGGTCACTGTAACATGAAGAGTCAAGTTAACTTGAGCTTCGCTTTGGCGGTCAGCAAGATCTTGGTGCGAACAGACCAGTTTGCAGTGGCAAAGAGGCCAAACTTGAGAATTTTTCAGTTTCTTGGGGAGGGAGCTCAACTGATGCCACAACAAGGATTCAGGACCTGAGGTGCACATCTTGGGTATCAGGAACTCACTCCAGCAGAGGGCCAGCAGGGCTCAGGAAGTTCCGTGCAGGTCCAGTTGCAGGTCCAGGCAGCAGATAAGCAGAACAGATGTAGGGAGGCCTCTGAAGCATGTTTTGTCTTTGTCACTCAAAACAGGGTTTAGTCAGCAGACCCTTGGAGTCACTTCAGCCTGGGATGAAGGGTGCTGGTCCACTCTGCCTTCTCAGTAAGCAGTGAAGCAAGGAGGTGGAGTAGCAGGACAGCAGAGTAGCAGTCCTTGTAGCAAATCAGTCCTTCTTCTGTATTGTCCTCAGGTCCAGTGGTGTTCTAAAGAGTTGGATCTAAGGGTCCAATATTCATACTTGGTGCAAGCTTTGAAGTAAGAGAAAGTTCTGGAAGTTTCCACCCAAAGAGTTGTTTTAAATCTCCCACCACTCTACCCTGGCCCCAGCTTGTCTGGGGGTCACAAATGAATAGCGCTAAATTGTTTGTGCTAAGCCAGAGCCTTTGTGTTGTGCAAGTGTATTATGTGACAGCTCCACCCCACTATCACCTCAGGAGATAGCCTATCCTGCCATCACCTATTTCCCTTTTCTCTCACTGTCTGGGAGCAATGCACAAAGACCAATCACCAGCCACACCTAGTCATGTGACTCAGAATACAGGATGAGGCACCTGATGGTTGGAACAAGGAAATGGCAACTTTCTAAAAGTGGCATTTTCTGCATTGTGACTTAAAATCTGATTTAATTTGCAATTCTTTAGACACCAATCTCAACATTTCTACCTGCTTCCTTCTGAAAGTTATTACGTATTAAATGTAAAACGGTAACCCAATGTTATCCTGTGAGAGAGGCAGGCCTTGCAGTTGTGAAAAATGAATTTCAGAGTTTTCCACTATCAGGGCCTAAACAAATTAAAAGTACATGTCCAACTTATTAAATACAATGCACCGTGCCGTATAGGCTATTTAGGGCCTACCATAGGAGGGACATATATGTATTAAAAAGAAAGTATAGGTATGTCAAAAGGTTCATTTTGCCTAGTTGAAATAGCAGTTTAAAACTGCACACACAGGCAGCAATGGCTACTTAAGTGGGTGGCACAATCGGTGCTAAAGGCTCCCTTGTAATATTCAATTTACAGGCCCTGTGTATGGGTAGTACCACTTTACTACGGACTTACAAGTAAACTAAATATGCCATTTGAGTTTAAGCCAATTTGACCAAGTTTAATGAAGAGATCATCCACTCTTTACCACTGGTTATCACTGGTAGAGTGTGCAGAGTCCTAAAAGTCATCAACATTGGTTCAGAAAACAGAAAAACAAGAGGTTGAAGGCAAAAAGTATGGCGATGCCTCTGCAGAGCGGGCCAAGTCCAACACCATACTTTGAGCAAGCAAAAAGTTTGAAATTGCATGGACTCATCACATATCCTCCTAACCCTCAGAGGAGCAACATGAATAGGCACCCTCATGGCTACAAAACTATCACACTTTAGTTTTTCTGGAGCACCTGCAGCAGGTGTTTTCCTGAGCAGCACTGTCAAGTTAAATTAACTTGAGCCCTACTGTGCCATTTCTTCTGGTGACCTATTCCAGCCACTAAGGCAGTTTCCAGCTCAAATATTTAGCATACTTGTCATTAGGATTTCCAACAAATGCCCACAGCCTCTCTCATGTGTGCTTTCTCTGATTTAGCAGCAGCTCTGCTAGGGTCCTGGCCTTCCCTCTTGTCTAGCTTTTTTGATCTCATGATCTGGGTCTTCCTGGCAGCAGCATCCTCAGGACATCCTAAGCAGACTGCTCCCCCTATCTGACTTCAATAGCCATCCAGCATCCAGGCTGTTTATGTGTCCGGTGACAATCTGTAGTGCAAACTACTAAAATTCCAACAACAGAACTAGTGTGGAGGTTGATAGGATCACCAGCAAGTTCAGTCTATACTGGACTTGAGAGAGAGTCAGGGATCTGGTGGAGAGAGTCCATCAATTTCGCAGTAGCAGACAGGAGTCCCCACACTCCAGTCAGGGGTAAATAAGCTAAGTCTTGCTTGTTCTCTATTCATTCAGGCACTTTATCAGCTCTCACAGTCCTCTGTGGGGACCTAAAAGAATATTGGTGTTTCCTTTGAAAGCTGGGGCATCAACCCAATCTGGCCGCACCCTTCCTCCACCCCTTTGTGTCACCAGCAGGGATGTGCCTACAGCCTGTGACATCCCTGCATTACAATTTTGAAAGGATTAGAATTGGCAGTTCTCAAATTTGTGGGACATCTCCTCTCTTAGTCAAACGCCCCTTACTCGGACCTGGTCTCTTCCTTCCAACACTTCAGAGAAGCGCTTTGTGGTAACTTGAGCCAGAAATCACTTTGACTCTTGAGGGAATATCTTCAAAATCAATGAACAGGAACTTGCTGCTAAGAGTTATGGAAATTCCAGTTCCTCCTCCCTTCCTCCAGAAGGAAAACCCTGGCCTCTTTGGATGAGACTCTCATGATAAAGAGTCATTGGTCTGCCAACTGTTGTGCACAGCAAATAACCATTCCAATCAGACAGCTTAAAGCAGGAATCTACTTATTTGTAATTGCAATTTGTATAGTGCTTACTACCCCTGATGAGGCATTGAAGCTCTTTATGCCGGACAACATGCTTCTCCTGAATCCAAGGCTATTAGTTTATTCTGTGGCTATTGGAATTAGTCTTGTGCTCTTAAAGACACTATTCCATTTATTTACTCTAGTGTGTTTGTGGTTGATTACATTAGTAGGATTTAGGTGTCATCAATAGTGAGGGGTATGCGAGTTGTTGAAGATGTTTGGTAGGATTCGTAGATGAGCTAGAGGAGATTAGGTATTGTTAACTGCAGGGTATCAATTTTGAGATGAGGTGTTGGAATTGTGCAGAAACACAATAGAGAATAAAGCAAACGCATTTGACATAGAGTAGACTATCCTCAGAGAGAGGAGGAACGCACAGAGTGGAAAGTAAATAGAGGGTCAGACATCCAAGGAAAAAGAGAGGCAACAATCAAAAGATTTAAGTACAATCAAACTTTTCGTGCATGATTTAGGAACCTAGAGTAGACACTGAGGCGAGAAGGAAGAACCAGAGCTACCTTTAGAATTTCCAAGAAGTGTTTTATTTAATAAGGAGATGCAGATCAGTCTTCCTGAGCACCACCATTTGGCTGATAGCAAGCTTGAGGGATGGAAAAGCAGTTTCTGTTTTACAAGGAGAAGACATTCCTTGGTCAGGCCTGTCTTTTGTATATTCCTGAATGCTGCTTCAGGAAGATCTCATACTTCTTAGTGCCTATGTTGTGGATGCTCCAGCATGGAGTCAGCCCCAGGGCTTCATGCTGTAAGGAATACAATTTTACAAAAAGGCTGCCTCCAGGCCAGCCTGGGAACATACTTGAAAGAGAACCACCCCACCATAATGCGTGCTTTACTAAATAAAAATGAATGTAATCACACAAATGTATTTGCATGCACCTGTCTTATTAATACTGGGCTCATGCTGTCAGCCATCCTGATTTAAACACTCAGGGGCAGATTTACAAGCCGCATGCGCCACATTTACGCCGCCGCTGCATCACTTCTGTGAAGCAGCGGCGGTGTAAACCATGCGCCACGTTGCGCCGTATTTACAACGTGACGCATCTAGGGAGATGCATCACATTGTACAGCCCTGCGCCACATGAAACCTGCATTAGGTTTCATGTGGGCGTTCTGGCGCAGGATGGGCGTTCCGTTGCAGGAACGCCTCGTAAAAGTGATGAATTGAAATCTACAAGATTTCACTGAGTCACATTTACGTCCATGCTGCATCAAAACCCTGCGCCTGCTTGAAGCAGGCGTAAGGAGTGATGCAGCATGTTAGGTATAGATAAAAAACAGGGGACTGATTCAGTTCAGGCAGAACAGAGGTAGGAATCCTAATACATATGAGAAAAACAAAATACCTCTGACACCATAAATTCCAACTCACTTTTTTCAGTAAGATATTTTAATTATCCCTGGATTATAATCATATGTATATATATGTATTTTTTGTATTTTTCACTTATTTTTACAAAACATGCAATCCCGTCACGGAACAAGCTAGAACAACACCTGCTTGCCTTCTTTTTTATACAACAAATTCATAAAGATTGTGATCAAAAACATTTACAGTGCATAAACAAAACATGAGCATTTGTGCTTTTTTTCAATACATAAACCTTGTTGTTTATAAAATTCAGTATACAAATAACATCCTGGAAAAACATCAGGCAACACGTAGTCCCACTCATTTTTTCAAATAAAGAAAATCCAAGGACTGATTTTACTTTTCTGTCCTCATCCTTCACTACTGTGTAAGCCAAAGAGAGGTCCAGAGGATGTTGAGAACTTAATGATAGAGCCCCTCTCAGTGAGCTCTATTATGTCCAATTTTGGGACCTAACTTATGCTTGGTTCTTAGAGAAGCCTCTCTATTGTGTAAACCAACGCGTTTCGACCGTCTAGGTGGCACGTCTTGATAGGAAGGTCTTCATCAGGGGAAATATTTTCAAAAAGGACTTGTGTATCTAAGTGAAATGAAACATAAAATGAAAAACTAATGTGATGATTGATCTAAATGTGCACTAATTACAAGAGTGAGTATTATAAAAAAGAGAGAGGGAACTGGCACATACCATATCAATATTCACATCTTTTAAATCGGGGCCGGAAATATCATCTTTCTTATGTTGCACCAATTAATGTTTTCAAGATAAATAAGATGACTGATGTCATTTTAGGGGCACATCCATCTTGCTATGCTAAATGCATCTAGCTGTTAAACTTTTAATCAAGTTTAGTGGGGGGAAGCAGTCAGGAACATAATTAAAATTTTATGTGACTAATTACAGCTTATGGACCCTTTGTCTCGATTTTGTGGGGAAAGAGCTATCCTCTACTTGGTGATGTTTAAGCGTATCTCACCCGTGCCATCAGGAAAGTGCTGCATGCACACGGCGCGTATCTTAATGTTTAGGAAAGAACTGTATGTATTTCTTTTCAAAACAGGGAAGGCTGTCTGTTATTTCACCCTCACCAACTCTCCGGACAGAGTGGGAAGAATCCTGTCACCACGGCACACCCCGGCGGCAAGAAACATATCTCCGAATGCTCGCGGAGCTGTTTGGCGGGCAAAGTTGTGCACTTTAAAAGTGTTCACCTGGATAGAACGCCATTCGTCCGTCTTCTAATGTTGTAATTACCAGTAACGCTTGCGATCTCAAGCTTCCGGTCATCACAATGTAACTTTATTTGCCTGACCTTGTCCCACTTCCAGTTCTTCGTTTGCAAGCTTCCTTATTTACAAACCCCAGAGCCGGTATGAGACTCTTGTGCGATTAAAAATACTTCCCACTTAGCGCTAAAATAAATTTTGATGAAAAAAGGAGGGCAAGAGCTGGAATTTAAAAAAAACGTATGTATTTAATCAACCAGTTTAAGTGATCGTGAAAGAACGGTCCCCAATATTAACACAGTCTTGTGTTTTTCCAGAAAACGGCACCTGTTTTTTATTTATAACTTAAACTGCATGAGGGTTCTGCATCTAAGCACTTCTACACTGGTAAATTAGGGGGAAAGAAAAGCCGCAAAAGATTTTTTTCTAAACCCAATGATTTATCTCACTCATCTTGTTGAGTCAATTGTCGATTTTATTTAAATACATAATGGTTTTAGCTTCAAATCTTGATAAAAAAGGTGTCAATGTTATTATCCGACACATGTTTCAAAATGGTCCATTTTATGTCATTAGGACCATGATGATGGTCTATATAATGTGCTTTTATGGGTGCACTTGTAATGCCACACCTTATTCTGGATCGATGTTGTGCGATTCTTTTTTTGATAGCCTGAGTCGTCTTCCCAATGTATGCTTTGGGGCAAGGGCACATTACGCAGTATATTACATTGTGGGTGTTACAGTTTGTGAACTCCTCATGTTTCACAAACTTATTGCCATATGTAAATCTGGAGCCTTCTAGGCTGTTATTTGTATATTGAATTTTATAAACGACAAGGTTTATGTATTGAAAAAAAGCACAAATGCTCATTTTTGTTTATGCACTGTAAATGTTTTTGATCACAATCTTTATGATTTTGTTGTATAAAAAAGAAGGCAAGCAGGTGTTGTTCTAGCTTGTTCCGTGACGGGATTTCATGTTTTGTAAAAATAAGTGAAAAATACATATATATACATATGATTATAATCCAGGGATAATTAAAAAATCCTACTGGAAAAAAGTGATTTGCAATTTATGGTGTCAGAGGTATTTTGTTTTTCTCGCATGTTAGGCACAGGGCGCCCCTGAGCATTGCAGGAGCCGCATCGCACTTGAGACACAACTCCAGCAATTGCCCGCCCTGACGCCACAAGATGCGACACGCATCGCCCTATTCTTGCGCCACGGTGCGCCACATTGTAAATGCGGCGCATTTGTGGTGGCGCAGGGAGGGAATTGTGTGTCGCATCTTTTCTGGCGCATCCCTGCTGATTTGCAGAGATGCGCCAGAAATCGTAAATCTGTCCCTCAGACTTTAGGTGTGCAGGCTCAATTCTTCTAACCTTTCGAGCAAAATAAACTTGGGGCTTTCTCCACAAGGTTCTGTTTTGTTTTATAAATATGTTTCAAATGTTATAAGTTTTAAAGTAGAATAAGTTTTAAAATAGATATGTAATTGGTATTTTGCAAGTACAATTGCACATAATAGTGGCTGCCTTCTGGTTCTAAACTATCATGTCAAAAAGTTTATTTGAAACAAGCAATGACACCTCTAATTTCATTAGATATCGAGCCCTGGAAGATTATTGGGAGCCAACTAGAAAGGAGATAGTTATTCTCAAGTATTATCCATCGAACATTATTAGTCAGTCCTTGGAGTCTGAGGGCTCAATTTAGTGTTTGGCGAAGAGAGTACTCTATTGCAAAAACCATGGAGTACCCTCTCTGCCAAACTGAAGGCATGCCTGATTTTTAATATATACCTTTACTACGCATGCTTTACATCGCATGCTATTACAACACGGTCGTTACAATGACCGTGTTGTTACAACACAAACCATCACTTCGCAGCTCATTCTGACAACTTGCTGTAGGGGGCGCTCTGGACTTAAGAATAGTATATACTTTACTATTCTTACTCCAGTTTGTGCAACAGCAAGGAAGGTGTTGGATTGTAAATCCAACACCTTCTGCCCTCTACAGCAAGTCGTTGTAACGACTTGCGATGTAATGGTTCACATTGTAACAATGCGGTTACTGTAACAACTGGGTTGTAATAGTATGCGATGTAAAGCATGCAATCTAAAGGCTGTTTCCCCTGATTTCCAGACCGGCTAACCTTCAGTATGTAGAAGTGAAAGTTACCCTGTCTCCACCGCCTACATACCTCTCTAATGCTACGACAGAGTAAGGGCTGTTGGAGGTTTGGCTATGTTTCCTCCAGCCCAATTTCGGGTAGTCGTACACATGGTCAGGTTTTACTTTTACAAACCACCACTTAAATCGTGGAAACATGAACAAGTAAAAACTTTTCAATGACCCCCCCACAGGTTGGGAAAAAACTCCAAAGGGGAGGGGGTCGTTGTTTTTTTTGTTTTTTAAAATAAAATTCCGATTTGGAATTTTGTTGTTGGAAAAAAAAATAGAAAATCAAAGTGTGCAGTGTGCAGTGAGGTGCTGTCATGTTGACTGTGGCTCCCGGCACATGGCACACTTTCAATGCATTTACAGGAACCAATGTGACAGCGGTTCCTATAAATGCAAGATATGTCAGCAGGGCTGGCAGACATCCCTAAATTTAGCAGGCAGAGTATCTTCACCATGGCGGGAGTAAATTACTTCTCCATGGTGATGGTACTAACACCATCCACCAAACTCTAAATCAGGCCTTGAGTTTACTCTCAAATGAAGATAAACATGTAAAGACGGAGATTGTGATTATGCACTGACATTACAAATATAGCTTTTTCCACATAACAAATGACAATCAGATATCAATCTAAACAACATAAGCAATGTTAAAAGATTTGCTTTAGTCAATATATTCTCTGATTTAAACTATAAATTCAGTAAAACTCCATATTGGTCACAAGATAAACAAATTTCCCGCATTAAATGCACATCGAAAATTCACATGATTCATGTTTGGAAACAGCGGGCCTTTATGATTTGACAAAGCGGTGTTAGTATTGGAGTGGATAAAAATATTGTTTAAACTAAAAAAAAAAAATAACAAGATCCAACCTTCATCTGTTCCATATTCGATCCTGTGTATTCACGCATAATTGCATAACAAATATTGCACATCACTTCTCGCATTACTGAAGTAAGTGTTGAGCCCAGCACCATTCGTGGTCATCCCAAGTTCAGGGTTGTTTGATTGGTAGTGTGGGGTGAGAGGGTTCGATGCATTTGCTAGTCATTATAGAGCTTTTGGAAATTTTCATTTGGCAGAAAGGCCAATTTGTTTGTTAAGGCAATTTGTATTCAAGGCAGGGACTCTAACCATAGTATCATAAGCTAATCTGGAGATACAGTAATAACAATTTGCACAAACATTGCATAATGAAAACACTACTCATGTTGCACTATCTTCAAAAGAGGATGGTGCAGTCCTTTTTAGTCAAGAGATCAGTAGCTAGACCTAAAAAGACTGCCGTCATTTGAACTTTAAGTGTGCAAGGAATGAGAGGAAGAGGAACTGGCAATAAAGAGCTGAACCCTCAATTGAGAACTCAGGTTAGGCTGCCCACTTCCATGCTGAATCTGCCAGAGGTGTGACGGGTTCTCCTGACACTGAAACTGGATTCATGTTATAAATCAGTACATCCAAAATGTAGGGGCTGAATGCAACACTGTGAGACGGATAGAAGCTGAACACATAACTGTGCACACCCTATCTGAGCAGATCCTCATGTGTGCTGCTTTGATGCCAAATTGGGTACAATAGATTATCTTTATGGACAACTGACTGCTATGCCCGTCATGCCATTCCTGAGGAACATAAGCCAGCAATGCATCTGTGTCTGTGAAAATACTCTTTAAGATTTTATTTTTGGGCTGCTATGGAGAAGGATCTGATGATATACATCCAGAAATTGCAGTGATTAGACAAAAATGAGTACCTAATTGTGGTCTTTTGTCTTTAGCAACAAGCAAAATAACTTGTGCTGTTAAAACTACATCAACGTTTGTTATTTTAGAATGCTGCTCATAATTGATTCCTAAATTCTGTTCAAAGTATTACAGTTGTCAAAAATATGTAGATTATCAGCATCCTCTGACCAAAATCTAGGCCATTTACAATTAGTACAATGTTTCCAATGATGCAATTTACTTTAATATTATATAGTATATTAGTAATTTTAAACTGATGTCATTGTAAAGTTGCAAATCAAAATATGCCATGGCAGGGCAGAGGGTTTTTGTCAACTTTGCATCGTTTTACCCTATTCCTCTAGCAGTTTAACATTGTTTAGACCACATCCTCCCTCTTAAACCTGAGATATGTAGGTGGGGAAATAGATTGCAGTACATTAGATCTCAGAATGGGAAGAAAAGGGGTTTGTAATACATTAATGGACTGGAAGGGAGAATTAAGGAGCATTTAAGAGGGAGAGACAGAAGTGGCATTTAGCCTCTCTCCTGGACCCAGCATATCTGCCATGAAATAAAGATGACAGTTAAGTTAACACAATTCTAAAAGTGTTTATAACCACATAAACTCTCAAGTTAGTTACCTAGGAATGCGAAATAGGGAGAACACATACAGTTCACAAATATTTATAATAAGTAAAACTGACACTCCATAAAAATGGGGCAACTATTATATTAAAAATACGTTTAAACCATGACTAGCTTTCCCTCCACATTAAGCACTTACATTTGCCACTCGTTACACTAGTAAGCATTATTCTTCATATGTCACCTGTTTCCAGTCAAGAGTGGTGTGTCTCTTTTAACATGAAAGTACACAGCCAGAAACAAATCTTCCTAAGGGCTGTTGTTGACTGGACATGCAGAATTTATTTTCTTCGGATAAGAGACAGACCTTTTGAACAAGAAAATAAACTGATACTTAAATACAAGGTAAACTAAGAGGCCTGAGAAAACCAAGAGATGCTGATGTGCAATAAACTACAGGCCAATCAAGCACCACCCAGAATAATCACCAACCATTACAAATACACGGTTTAGCAGAGCCCCTCCCATGTGTCAAATTAAACATTTGACATTCATTGTTCATTGCAAAGTCTGTGGGTGACATTATGGTTAAATTACTTGGGTTTGTTGATAAAGCTCACCATGTTAAAATGACTGTAACTTATCTTATCTGTTTGTGTCTTGCACACTGAGCACCCTAGTCCATTTTTGTTTATCTGCCTAAATAGAATACAAATGAGTTCTGTTCATTTTTTAACAGCATACTTTATGTTATTACGTTTTAGTTTGTAGCTCGATATGGACAGTCGATACTCATATTTAGGAACTTCATTTGCAGGAATATCATTTGCCAAACTATGGTATCTGAGAAATTACTCCTATCCACTTTGTGTCTTTTAGAGCATTGTAATTTTTTTGGGATATAATGCTTTTTCATTTTGATCATTGTGAGTCTCTTCTTGTTTTATGGAGACAGACTGGTCTTTTTGAGTGTGACAATACCCTGGCTGTGATAATAAAAAGCCTTTCAGACGAGATGCTAGCTACAGAACATGCTCTGTATTTTAGTGCCAGCATGTTGAGTTCTGGCCACTGTTCCTTTTTCCCATTCCTATAGCTCATTGTTTCTTGATCTACTGGGAATATTGTTTGGTCATTAAAGTACTCTTGTAACATGTTATCTATTGTGAGAGTTGTAAGTTGTTCATGAGTTTCTTTCATCTGCACACTTGATGCAATTCTTGGAACTCCTGAAAGCTCACCAAGCATTGAGAATCTAGTGATACAGTTAGTGTTTGTTTTGTAGCAGAAGTTGTGACTTTTTCTCCAGTGATTGATCTTGCTGCTGCGACATATTTCTGGACCCAACACTGTCATCACCAGAAGTTAGGAAGGCAGAGCTTCAGTTCATTTGTGCCCTTGTATTTTCAATATTTCATCTTCACGTTCAGCCACTTTCTTGATGATGCATTCCTTACAACCGGAGACACCAGATTTGTCAACTGAATTAAAGTAGACATCCCATGTTTGCATCATAGATTCAGTATAAAGGCTTTGTTGCACTATTCAGAGTACAGATCGTTCATTGCAGTCTAGTATTTGACTCCATGTGAAGGAGTAAGCAGTTGATTAAAACTGCTGCTTCTTTATTAACAATGGTAAATGTTTCTTTCACCGAACACAAATGATCCTGCACCATATGCAAAAATGAGATGGTTTGGATTATTGTACAATCTGTCTTGCTGACTTTCTATGTCAAAATGTCAACCTTTTGCGATTTTGACATAGAAAGTCAGCAATAAAGATTGTGCAATAAGCATTGTGAATATGCTATCTATTATCACCCATTTGATAACATTTATTGATATGGCTTTTTACAGTAGCACCTCTTCCACTTTGCAACATAAAATCATTTATAGACTTGCATTGCTGTTGCAGCATTTCTCTTTGTTAACTGTCACACATTTATCAATATTAACTTCACATACTTGCTATGTAAAGGGAATGTCAACGTAAGGTTGTGGGTTTCACATAGCAGCAAAAATGTGCATGTGAGATGTTGGTAGGCTGCACTCTCTATGACCCAGGGAAATAGGTCTGGTCACATTAAACATGAAAAAAACGCAGTACCCTGACACCATCACTTGATATGCATCTAGGGCAGGTTCAGAGGTCAAATACCCACCATGATGGAAAGCTTGGCACATTCCTCCAGATCTGAACCTCACCTCATATTAATGAGGACAGTTAGGCCTCTGCACACACACTAGATTAGTGTGACACCATGTAAAATGTCAGGATACCTGTTTCATATGAACTTGGACATTCACGGCAGGGGTACCTGCCCATCGACCCTGTAGGGGACACTCCCATCCCTACAAGGGATCTTTTTCTTAGAGTCTGAGAAGTTGAAGATGATGTATCTTATGTAAGTACAATGCAAACAAATGATGGCTGGAATGCTGAATAAATCATACATTCACCCCCAGTCAAGAGATCTGGGTTAAATCTATTGTACTTTTGCCCACCCCAGTTTAGACCCAGCCATATGTAAATCAGCCTTGACTCTGTTCCTTATAGGAACAGTCCAGCCCAAACTGCCAAGCCAGTTCCTCCCTGGACCTTAAACAAGCATCCTGGGAGCAGTTTTGGGGTATTACCCTCATCAGCTAGGCTAGCTTGAATCCAGTGGCACAGTGAGCAATAGACCGGCGTCTGGGCATACCCATCCCACTTAGGGTGAAAAGTACTACGCAAACATTTCTCACCCCTAGTGGGAGTGGTATGCCCAGACGTTGGTCCCGTGCTCTCCATGTCACTGGAGTCAAGCTAGCCTGGCTGATGGAGGGTGCGACTCTGAAACCGGTCCTAGGATGCTTGTTTCCAGTCCAGGGAGGACCTGGCCTGGCAGTTCGGGCTGGACTATTCTGATAGGGAGCACTGTCAAAACTGATTTGCCTATGGCTGGGTTCAAACTGGAACGGCATGGTGAGCAAAACACGATGGATTTGGGCCCATATCTCTGTGTTGGGGTGCATGTATGATATTGTTCTGCATTCTGTCCATCAATTGTTCTTTTTGCATTTATCACTCTGAGTGGAACGGGTATACCTAGACATGGTTGCTGAGCGCTCCATGCCACTGGAGACAAGCTTGCCTGGCTGATGAGGCACCCCTCATCTGGTCCTAGGATGCTTGTTTCCAGTCCAGGGAGGACCTGGCCTTGCAGTTCGGCCTGGACTGTCCCCAAAGGGAGCAGGGTCAAGACTGCTTTGCATATGGCTGGGTTAAAACTGGAATGGCATGGGGAGAAAAAGAACAACAGATTTAGGCCCAGATCTCTGTACTGGTGTGAATGTATGATATTGTTCTGCATTCTGTCCATCAATTGTTCTTTTTACATTTGTTACCCTGAGTGAGACGGGTATGCCCAGACGTGGGTCCCGTGCTCTCCATGCAACTGGAGTCACGCAAGCCTGGCTGATGAGGAGTGAAACCCTGAAAATCGTCCTAGGATGCTCGTTTCCAGTCCAGGGAGGACCTGGCCTGGCAGTTCGGGCTGGACTGTTCCCATGGTGAGCAGGCTCAAGACTGATTTCCAAATGGCTGGGTTCAAACTGGAATTGCATGGGGAGCAAAAAAAAGATGGGTTTAGGCCCAGATCTCTGTACTGGGGTGAATGTATAATATTGTGCTGCATTCAGTTCATCAATTGTTCTTTTTGCATTTGTCTCCCCGAGTGGGACCGGTATGCCCAGACGTGGGTCCCATGCAGTCCATGCCACTGGAGTCAAGCTATCCTGGCTGATGAGGGCTGAAAGTCCGAAACCGGTACTAGGATGCTTATGTCCAGTCCAGGGAGGATCTGGCCTGGCAGTTCAGACT
Source organism: Triturus cristatus (assembly GCF_964204655.1). Taxonomy (NCBI): domain Eukaryota; kingdom Metazoa; phylum Chordata; class Amphibia; order Caudata; family Salamandridae; genus Triturus; species Triturus cristatus. Next base: position 1,203,352,320 of record NC_140591.1, on the reverse strand, counting down.
GGACTGTTCCCATAGGGAGCAGGGTCAAGACTGATTTGCATGGCTGGATTCAAACTGAAATGGCATGGGGAGCAAATAAGTTATGGATTTAGAGCCAGATCTGTGTACTGTGGTCAATGTATGATATTGTTCTGCATTCTGTCTATCAATTGTTCTTTTGCTTGTATCTTATGTAAGAGCATGCACAATATCCTGCTGCACTGCAAGCACAACGTCCTACTCTGCTACTACCTTAGGAAGATTAGTTGTAACAAACACGTGTTTCTCGTCAGGGCTGCTGTCACTTCCGCAATCAAATATATCTTCTTTAGGTTTGTTGGTGTTACCACAATTGACCAGTGGGTATTCCCACTGTCTTCCTGTGTGGAAAACGGGACAGCAGATCCATCGCATTGCACAGCTTGGTGCCAAAAGATGAGGTTTTGATACCAGTGCTCTTTGCAGTGGTGGCAACAGACATCTTCTCCTGGCTGACTGCTTTGTTGGCAGAAGTGGTTTCTTGGATGCATATTCTTTACTTCTCATTGACTGGCAACTTAACAGACAGGTCTCTGGATGATGGTGTGTCACTAAATTCACAGGCATATCGCCATCTCAGTTACCAGAAGGAAATGAAAAGTCAGAATTTAAATTATTATTTTCGTATTTGTAACATGCTGCATGGCTGAATCAAGTTTGATAAAAGGATTTAAAGAGTGTGGTTTTCTTTGAAGGTGACTTATGACAGCTAATCAATTACATTAACAGTATGCACTGATGATAACTATGTCTTATGATTGAGTTTGTCTAGAAGGGACTGTGCCGACCTCGATGCAGTAACCTCTTTTGAGCCATTTCTTAAACTTAACAATCACGGACATTCTGCTCCAGCCTTATTAGGTCATAAACACGCATATCCACTATCCGCAGGAGGAAAATAGTGTTCATTATGTCAATACTGCGTCTTGCGAGACTGAGGAACGCAGAGAAAAGTTTCCTGAAGTGCCTCGGAAATGAAAGCAATCGATGTTGAAAGTAATTGCAACCTGTCAGTGTTGTGCCTGGGACCCGACTGCCTGGAGACATGAGCAGGTGTATGCATCAGAGACAGAGTTTGAAGAACGCATTGTTTCTATAAAATGTACCATTGGAAAGCGTTCAAGGAACCGAAATTACAAAAAGTATGTCCTGTGTAGCTCCTCTTAGATATTTGATATGCACTTATTTTATCTTAAAGAAGCAGCATTACGCACACACATTTGCTACAAACCATAATCCACAGGAAAAATTTCCAAAAACATTAACACTCATAAATTAGGAGTATATTTTCATTAATGAGGCAATAAAATATTTTTATTTTGACGAAATATTCAAAATAGTTTAATTGTTTTTCTCTCCATATTTACAGTTGGAAATGCTGAATGTGGCTTCAGATTAATTTACTTTACGAAAGTAACCTTGGGGCATATCAACGAGGGCTTTATCTCTGCTTTTTTGGCTTTAAAAGCCAAAAAAGCAGAGATAAAACTAGCACCCTATCAACAACAGGGTGCTAACATGCAAATTTGCATGTTAGCACCCTTTTACTCTACGCTTCCCCTTGCATCTCTAATGAGATGCAAAGGGGGCGTTCCAGAGTAAAATAATAGGAGAAATGTCGCTAAGTGACATTTCTCCTATTATCAAGAATATCGCTAACCCTGTTAGAGACAAAAAAAGCAGCGCTAACCGCGGTTAACGCTGCTTTTTTACGTCTGGTATTTTTCTGACTTAGCCATGATATCCTATGGAAGGAGGAAATCATGGCTACGTTTGTCTGTCCCTATCAACAAGCTAACGTGAGATTATCGCTGGGTTTCCAGCGATAATCTCACGTTAGCCACTTAGCACCAGGATTTTTATCGCTATTGAGATAAGCGTTGCTAATAGCACGCTATCTCAGCGATAAAAATCGGCACTAGCCGGCGATAATTATCCGAGCGCTAAGTGCGCTCAGCGATAATTATCGCTGGTTGTTGTTGATATGCCCCCTTATTGGAACAGTAGTTTGTACTCAAATGTACACATAAAACATTAATGTTTAATAAAGTATTTGAAAATGTAGATATGTTTAGTAGCAGGTACCACAGAGAATACATTTTACATTTGAAGATAGTCAAACACGGAGGGAAGGGAAAACAGTGTGAAGTAATATAGAAGAACTGGGGGGCATATTAACAAGGAACAGGGAAAATTACCACTAAGGGCGCTTAGCGTTAATTTTTTTAACGCCCGCTATGTCGGGATAATATTGCTTGGTTATCGCGTTATTAACAAGGCGATAAAAAATCCAGCGATACCGGCATTTTGGGAGGTTATCGCTGGTAATGCAGCGATAAAACTACAAGGATAGGGGTCCTTGTTGATAGCCCATGGGTGATTTAGCCATGTAATCCACCTCCCATTGGATTACATGGCTAAATCTGAAAATTAGCAGATATAAAAAAGCAGCATTAACCGTGGTTAGCGCTGCTTTTTTTGTCTCTAACAGGGTTAGCGTGACGCTTGATAATAGGAGAAATGTCGCTGTGGTACTTTAAATTCTGGACCCGTGTTATAAACATCGCCGTATCATGACGATTTTGGTATCAGCAGACCGCAAATGATTAGGATACTATGCACAAGCATTTTCGCCATATTCGGGTGAAGAAATCACCCTGAAATCATAGTTTCCGTTCTGATCCCTCGGTTTCCATTTAACGGCAGCCATTTTGTGATTGCCCTCACATAGGCCAATGACTAGGCCAAAAATCGAGTCTGAAGGATACATACACCTTTGCTGACTCCTCTGTGACCTGGGCAAGCTGACTCCACTGCCTGAAGCCAAACCTGTTCAGCCAGTTCCTTTCCCAGTGGCCGAATGAGATTAGTATCAAGGCACAGCATATCATAAAACCTTTTCATCACACACAAACCATGCCTAATCTTACACACATCTGTCCCTGTTTCTTACTTTATGACTTACTTTACGAGGAGGAGGTGCCCGTTTTTATTGGGGGTCCGGCGATATCTGATGAAAGTACTGAGCCTTGCCGGGTAATTGATTGAGGGCAAGACAAACTGAAATATGGGCTTGTCATCATGACTCTGCTTTTTCTTTGTAGTGAAAATATGTGAATGGCCAACTGTAAAATAAGGAATGTTTGCCTAAAGCATAATATTTTGTATAAAAAGAGAAGGCTGGCTTTGTAAGGTTGAGCAGTCTCCTGAGAATATACACCGTGTTGTACTTCTAGGATACCTGTTACTGGTTGCAGCCAATAAATTCGATCTTTGACTTCACCAAGAAGACTCTGGGTTTCTGTAGTCTGAAACAGGAAGGACTCGAAGTCTTAGGGTGTGTTCCCTGGCACCGCTGGGTTCTGAAAAACCCAGTACTTCATCGCTTAGCGACATTTCTCTTATTATTTTGCTCTGGAACGCCCACTTTGCATCTCATTAGAGATGCAAAGGGAAGCGTAGTGAAAAAGGGTGCTAACATGCGATTTTGCATGTTAGCACCCTGTTGTTGATATTTTTATCTCCGCTTCTTTGGTTTTTAAAGCCCTTGTTAATATGCTCCTTAGGGTCAAATAGCACTACAAAGAATGCTGATAAACATATAGCATCAAGTCCCCAAAAATATTTATTTTCAGTACTTTGCTAATCTCTAAAGTGGTAAATTGGTCCCTCAGTGCCAGTGTTTACTCCAGTATGTGCCAGCACCAGTAAATAGCCATTTCCCACTAAGGACCCAATTACAAGTTCCACATGCAGGGTTCCCAGAATTAGTGGAGGCAGATTCACATCTGGTAATTGCACCCTGCACCATGTAAGTACAAATCTGAGCCCTAGGAATGAGGAATAACTATGCATACCTGGAAGTACCAGGTCCCTTTCTGCATGTTTATCCTCAATTTCTGCAAATGTTAAGCTCCCATTTGTCATCTTCCCATCCATCTCTCAGTTTAGTCTCTCTTCACCTATGGGCCTCATTGCACTCATCCAGGAAATCACGATGGGGCTAATAAAATAGGATCTACTGGCCACATTGGAAATATAAGCACATGTGAACACTGCACGTCCAGATTTTTTCAGATCAACACTTTGCCTGTTCTGACAGTAGCAGTAACCAGGGACAATTTTGGCCAACTTATAATAGGACCGTTAGCATGTTTGCTTACGTGCTTTCTGTATGTAAGTACTGGTATTTATATTGTGCAAACACAGCTATGAAGCAATGGAGCGCTGCAAATTACATGAGGGGTAGAGAAACAATATATAAGATCATATATATCAAGTAGGTATAAAACATAAACATTTTCCACCAATTATATTTCAATTTTTTAGACACAGACAGAGTGAGTGACTTGCCAAGAATCACATGATGTTGAGAAAAGCACCGAGACCTGGATTCAAAACGAAGTCCCCAAGTTTCAAAGGTGGGTCAGATCTCCTAACCTTCCTGAGTCATAGGGTGACTGCACGTTTTGCCTGTGTCAACGAGTCTCTGTAATTTGGTGTTAGTTTCTGCTGGCCACTTTGCATAGGTGGTTGCTGATCTTATGTAGCGTACGTAGTTTCCTCTAGGTCTTTGGTTTGCGTTCATGGGTGCTTGTAAGTTTGTGTGCATGAACACCAATCTGTCCTGCCATCTATGTGCATGATGCCAGCAGGTGTATTTGTCTGCATGTGCATATGCACTGGTGTATTTCTATGTCTCAAGATGCGCACTGATCTGTGGTCTGTGTCAGTATGTTCATGGATTTTGTATATATGCACTAAACAAATGTCGATACTATTGGCACAACACTTGTTCTGTATGCTCTTAAGACTCTAAGGGGCTGATTACGAGTTTGGCGGTCCGACCACCCAAGAATCATGTCGGCGTTGAACACCCTACCACCACGAGCAGCAATTAGAGAGGATGGAGTTTTTCGAGAATGAGAGACCTGCCAAACAGATGAACTTTAAAGTCAGAATGTGTATAATGATGACAAAGAAACGATTTTTGATATTATGTATTTTCATGTTGCTTAGTGTAATGACGTTTTTAATAGGATATGTTTTATTCTCTTTTCAAGTGACATTTGCACCCACTACACCGCCCATACCTCCTTCTACTGTTTCCTCACATTCTTTTCACCCTCTTTCTGAACACGAGTCCGCTAGAAGATTAGAATTTGTCAATAATTCATTCATTCAGCTTCTACACCACCACCAATTAGTAGTTAACACAACTAACTGTTGGGTGTGTGGTCTTATGCCTCATACTACTGATAAAGGTATCCCTTATCTGGTCTTGCCTTTCAGCCATAATGGTTCTGTGTGGGCATATAGAACGGTGTTTTTATACGCTCATGCAGCCAACCCCCTACGTTCTGTGAAAGATAATCCTAAGAATAGTGCTCTAGTTAAGGGTATAGTAGATATGATTAGGGAAGATATTTCCGCCGGTCCGACCACCCAAGAATCATGTCGGCGTTGTCTATGACACAGCAGCGCTGGCGATCTACCTCCCCTGCGTCATATGAGTTGTGCTGTCTGAAACGCTGACCGCGGTGGTCTACCCGGTGAGACCTGGGTAGTCTGCAAAGTCGGCAGTACGTCCACTGACGAAACCTGGTCCGCATTCCACCTGTTGAGTGTATTACAACTACACAGTTGTACTGGTGATCTCCTAGGGGTGGTCAACAAACTGTAGTTACCCAATGGTGATTGACCACCATGGTATGAGCCCAAAAAATTACCATAACAGTGACCATTGGATGGATTTAAAAACTACACACCTGATATGCTTTGGGAAGTGGACAAGTATGGAAATCACACAATAAAACACAACCCATTCCTGACCAGCATCATTTGCTTCCAAACTGCAGCCCACAAGACAGGCACAAGCATTTTCTGCATTTTTAAATAAGACACCCTTTTTAGGGTCTCGCCTACGCAGCGCATATGCGCTGCTTAGGAAAAAGACCTTTAGTAATTGGCACAGCTTTGTGGGCAAAAACGTGCACGCGTTGCATTGCTTTGAATGGCAACACGTGCACATTTGGCGATTCCCTTGCAGGAGCGAGCTTTTAAACCATATGTTTGTAATTAACTTGCTCGCTCCCTCAAGGGAAACAGACCCAGGCTCACTCCTCTATCCCCTCCCCCTGCTGCTTTTTACTTTCAGAGCGCACTTGTTTTTAAAATGTTCCTGTGGTGAGAACCCCGCCAAACTCCTCTTATGACGGCTGGGCTCGTGGCACAACACTCACCCCTAAACTTTTACACCCCACCACTTTCAAAAGCAGGCCATTTTCACTCTCGGGGGGTGCACTTAAACTGTTTGTTCACCAGTCCAAAACAAAGCGAGTCTCTTCTCTTTCAAATTGATTGCATGGTTCAGTAGTCAGGTTAGGCGCATATGTTTGTCACATCGCAAGACCACTTTTTATTTACAATAAAGATGTATTTACTTTCACTATTGCCACCTTCATTAAACATGTTTATAGGCATTCAACTAAGCTATAGGCATTCAACTAAGCGATGTGCGTTTGTACATGACAAGCACTAGAATCCGCGGCTTCGGATGAAAAGCCGCCATGTTTCATGTGGGGAGCCCGTGGGCACATAGCGGAAGCTACATGTAGGCTGTTTTCAAGCTGAATCTCTGACATTGTCCCAGCTCATGAGCCACAAAGATGACATTTATCGTAAAAGACATGAGCGCTGCCCTTTAAATAGCAAAGTTAAATTGAGCAACAGGAGCTGGCGTCACATCAGCTGTGGGACAACAGTTAAACACAGTTGTTGCCCTGATATAAATACTGGCACGCAGACCGTGACACCCGGAGAACCTCTATTTTCTCTTAAAGCGCAGTTTGTTTTACTTTTAAAATGCAACAAATGTTTCCATTTGAGAATTACAAAGGAATTTACAAAAAATAATCTACTGACTCTCTCATGCGTCACGGAATTATTAATGTGTTTCGGTATTCTCAACATTTCATCTATACATTTGGGGCAGCACCATACCACCATGAGTTCTCATGACAGAGAGGGTCGCCCATTCTTTTAATCCGGTGATATGTTTATGCCCTTGGCTTCAATCTGTACTCATCAACGGTTGGTTTATGCAGGATATCTCCATCTGCCTTTCGCTACTCAACAAGTCACTCAACCATTTCTATCATTCTTCTGTATCTGGTGTTATGCTCAAGTGCCCAATTCCACTTTATATCCAGCACCCACTACCAGGGGTGCAACTAGACCTACAGCTCCTGGAATACATTACCTAGGTAATGAGAGTTACGTGGCAGGAAATATTCAAATATTGCTTGTTAAGGCCTAAATATAGTGCTTCGGTTTATTCAGCCTCAGCGCACTTACCATCCAAGTGTATTGTGTGTGTGTGTTAATTAGCAGCAAACAGCTTTCTTTTCTATCGTTAGTTGTTTCTTTCCTGCTGGAATTGTTCTCTGCGACGCACCCCTTGACAAGTGCCTCACATTCCCCAGTTAAAGAGGACGACATTACTCTGCAGTCATATACTGCATCCCTTCAGTGGTGCTAGGTGTTGGAGACGTCGCACAAGCCTGACCTGTTTACACTCCACTTTGACCCAGGTGTGTAGGAACAGATGACATGCGGGAGATCCTGCCGGGTTTGGCCCAGAGGCAGGAAGTGTCCGACTCATGGCTGGAGTCCGCGCCGTCGGATCCAGAGTGTGGAGGTGAGTGAAGTTGGCTCGGTGTAAGGGGATTAGCAACCCGTTCACTCATGGCCCATCAATCAGGCTTCGGGTTCCTCGCTCCACTGCGCACCAGCATTCCTCGACACGGGCCACGGGCCCCTCTCTGTTAGGTTTATACAAGGACACGCTAACTTTGCTTTAGGCGCGGAGAGATTAAGTGACTTGCCCAGGATCACAGGGTGTTAAACCAACGTCAGGACTCCAACCCGGTTCCAAAAGCGGCAGCTGTAGCCCTTAAGCCATGTCTCATCCCCTCCCTTTTCCTGTGAAGCTCTCAATTTGCACACTATTCTCCCCCTTTCACCTGCAAGCTTCACCCATCCCAAAGCACTTAATCGCCACTAACTAAACACTTACAAGGTCCCAAAGGCGAGACCTATTGGTTATGCCAATGCTTGTTTCATCTTTCCATTTAGCCCTCTCCACCACATGTATTTTTTGTTTTGCACCATTTTCCCTTTATCAATTGTTTTTCTTTCATTCATATACTCATATTTTATTTTGTTCATCATGTCAGGGATAAAAAACACAAGCTTCACTAAGCAAGAGATCACAGTCATGGTGGACAAAATCATTAGAATAATAGCCACAAATATTTGGAGCCCAAGTCCTCTCTGTAGGAAAACTGAAATGTGGGACAGAATAGTCAACAGAGTGAATGCTGTTGGTACCACCCTGCGCACACAGGGCGACATTAGGAAGAGGTGGAATGGCCTCAGGCTAAGGGTATGTACCAAGCACCACAGTCACCACCTGAAGTTTCAGAGCACTGGCCCTCCCAGTGCACCATTACAACTCTTTCCCTGGGAGAAAGTGTTGGCCATCCTGCATACTGAAAACTTGATAGGAATAGAGGGGGGGACTGGACTCTGGTAAGCTACACTTCAATAACTGCCATAATATCACAATGCCCTGTTTGCACTCAATTCTGCTTTTGCTATTGTGTTCTCTATCTACTTTCTTAACATGCAATACTCAAAGTGTCTGAGGTTTTGGCTTGTCTGTGGCCCTGTGTATTGCTGCATAACAGAGCACATGTATCCAACTTCATGACATGTCACATGTTGCAATGCTGTCTAGAAGTGCATTACCATCAAAATATCAATCCAGGACCCCATGATATGTTTTAAAATGTAAATGCATGGTCAATCCCAAAAGCATGTTGTCAACAGCTATGGTACACTAACCATTTGTCAAGTGTTGGGAAAGTGGGATTGAAGTGACAACAATTACAAGAATTTGTATCATGGACAATGGTCCTTGTAAGTAGTAAATCAGGTTGAATAAATATAGAATGGAATCAATTCTATATTTTGACTATCCAGCCGCATAGGGAATTAATCCAGTTTATTCTTAATTAACAAAGCACAAAAATATATACAAGGTGGGATACAATCCTGTACCCAGAGACATAAGGGTGAGGTAGTTTGTGACATTAGGACACAAGAAACAAAAACATTTAGGCAAAACAAAACAAAGAGGCTTCTTAAAATTATAAAGAATGAAACAAGTGTAATAGTTCTCACAAGCGTGACACTTGTATGAGACAAAATAGTAAGTGTGCACGTTGTTTACAAAGTTCGACGACGTTTCGATCCTGTTTACAAGAATAGAGGGATCATCATCAGGACAAACAATAATTGCCTAAACAATTTACATGTAATAAACAAACAATTTGATGAATTTAATTTAGTCCAGTACTCATGATCTTGCCAAAAAGCACAATGTCTGATTTATCACAATTGATCTGTAGGCAATTGTGGGACATCCAGGAACCAATTTTCCTCACGCATTCCCTGAACTTCAGTTTAATAGAGTCCAGGTTTGGGCCCATGGAGATGATAAATTGTGTGTCATCTGCATCTGAGATCGCACCAAAAACCCAGGACCTTATTACTTTAGCCAGAGGTGCCACAAAGATGTTAAAAAATACACAGCTTTGTGAAAAGCCCTGAGGGACTCCTCTGCCCGAGGACATGACCTGAGATTTAAAGGGACCTAAATTGATGATCTCTGTTACTATTGATGAGGAAGCTCTGATGTCAGCCAAGGGCTTTCCCTACAACATCAATCTCAGAAAGTATTTGAATCATGATCGAGTGTGAGATGGTGTTGAAGGCAGCTGAGAGATCAATCAGCACTAACATGGCTGTACAACCCTCATCAAAGGAGAGTCTTATGGTATCAAGGACGTCATCGGCGCTGTTTTAGTACTATAGGAAGCTACAAACCGAGATTGTGAAGGGTCTAGGAAAGTATTGTATTTCAGATACTGGGTAAGTAGTTGGCTGACTAAGCTTTCCATGATCTTACTAGGGTAAGCGAGAAGGGGAAACAACCTTTACATCGCGGTCATTAGACCGCGATGCCTTTACAACGCGGTCATTACAGCGACCGCGTTGTTACAATGGACTTATCACTTGCAGGATTTAGAGGGTCCACATTCTGTTTCGTCAGCATGGGTACGACCAGCGTTATCTTCACCGCCTAAGGTAAAGTGGGAATATCAAGGGAGAGGTAAAACAGTGCTGTAATAGCTGGCAGCAGAGAATTGGCAAGTTCCACCATTATATGTGGAGGAGATACAGGTTACCATTTGTAAAGTGTTGCTAGAGTAAGATTGGAGTGACTGCAACTACCATGAAGCCTTGTGAGTGGAACTCTAACCAAGATGCTACACTCCTTTTGCCTCGTATCACTTGTCTGCTATGTTACTACTGATGTCCCCTTATCATGCAGCTTACCATTTGTCAACTGTTGGTAAGTAGAGTTAGAAAAGCTCCCACTACTACCATGAGGCCCTGTCACTCCAACTATAACAAAGATGCTAGACTCCTTTTGCCAATTCTCACGGGCCTGCCATGTCACCACTGATCTTCACTGGTCATGCAGCTTACCATTTGTCAAGTGTTAGTAAGTAGAGATAGAAAAGCTGCCACTATTATCGTGAGACCCTGTCATTTCAACTCAAACCGAGATGCTAGACTGCTTCTGCCCCTTCTCCCTTGTTTGCCATGTCACTACTGATTTTCACTAGCTATGCAACTTACCATTTGTCAGGTGTTGCTAAAGTGAGATTGAAGTGACTTTAACTACCATAAGGCCTTCTGACTGTAACTCTGACCAAGATGCTACATTCCTATTGCCCCTTCTCACATGTCTGCCATGTTACAAGTGATCTACACTCCTCATGGCCTGAGCAATGTACGAACAATGCTCAACTCAGATATTCGTCTGAATACTTCGCTTGATGGTGTCCTGGACCCATCAGCTCAAACTATTGATGGCATGAATGACATCATAACAGCGGTGTACCCCTGATATATGCCAGCTTTGAAAGAAACTCTGCTGATTAGCAGTGCCAGGTGACCCCTTGACCGTGCACTTCTCACATGATGAACAATGCTACATATACAACCAAGCTGGGTGTTTGCCTGTATTAGACAACTAGTCCTTCAAATGGACAAATACAAGTTATGACCACATTGTGTTTGTAGCACAGTTTTGGAGCTGTCATGTCTATCCCTAAAGCCAAAATGCCACATTTATACGCTTCCAATGAGCTGCAGAAATCTACTACATCTATTGAACGTCAAACAATGTTTAGTAACAACTTAAACTCCTCTCAAGTAGATGACAATATTAATCTCTATCTCTTTGGTGTAATTCTAGGTCCCCATTTACCTTGACACAAACAATGTGGATGTACATACCTCACTTCTGTCATAAAAAATGTTCTCCATTTCTCAATAGGTTGAACCACCTCTGCACAGAGGTTGGAATCCAAACAGAGTTCCTCTCCACCCCAGGATGAAGCCCTCAGTGATGACAACACTCCTGATGCGGTGGACGTAGATGACGGTCATGGCCCATTTGGTCAGCCTGAGCACACACCAACAGTGGAGCTCACTCTGCCCACTACAACACCTCCCACCACTGCTGCAACATCATAGCAACCTCTGTCCTCCAACCTGTGCACCTAGAAAAGTCAGGCCCATCCTTTGGGCCCAGTACTGGATTCTGACACCACCCCAGTCATGGAGGAACCAGGACCAAGTGGGTGGGTGCAGTCGTTTCCAAGGGCACAGGCCCTTGGGGGTAGGGCTCATGGGATTGTAACTGTGGGCCCACAGAGTGAGTCTACTGAGACCACGGGCCCCCAGGCTGCCATCACCCAAGTCCTGGGAGTCTACCAGGACTCCAAAATTGTCATTGGCCAGGTATTGGCTGAAATCCGGGAAAGGAAGGAGATGCAGAGTACACATACCCAGAAGTTGCTGCCATCACACTGAGGTGGCCGGTATCCATACCAAGGTGACCTCCCTGGTTGGGATGCTGTAAGACATAAACACCACCCTCTGCAGGGCTTTTCCACCTGCATCTACCCCTTCCTATGGTCCAAGTACATCCACATCATCAACATCTGCTGCAGCCACAGTAGTTTGCACTGTAGAATTGTAAGCTAATTTCTTTATCTTGTCCTTGTTCACTTCACTAAAAACACACGTCGCCAAAGCATTGTCTCCTGTTGTAATTCTTGCATATAACAATGTGAATGTACTCCCATGTAAACTATGCAATGTCAAAAATAAGGACTTCTGGAAGCATGGATGAGTTGCAAGAAAACAATGTTCAACTCAGGATCACTATCAGGTTGTAACAACACATACATAAAAATATCTGGGCTTGCAACATCTTTACTCCATTGTTCAAATCATAAGCTGACATGATGTCAGACACATAGCAAATAAGACATGACTTATTTTGGGTCAGTTATGACATAATCACTTGCAGACATTCACAACATGGAAGGAGGGCATACATCTGGCAATATCCCACACAATAAACAACAATAAATTAGGCCGACATCATCAGCTGGAGCCCTATTGCCTACCTCACAAAAAGAATCCTATATCAAATAAATAAATAAACAGACATTTCAACCCAGTGTTGCTTGCATCCGGTGGAATGTCACAAGCAAATGTCAGTGATGTGCACCTAGCACTTTGGCCTACAATGAGGAGACACATCAGCAGCTACATCCAGTTGATACACAATGAGGCATTAGCCAATGTGAAGGCAGGATAGTATGAACTGGGCAGAACACAACATCGTGTTGGATCACATGATGACCCACATATTGTATTAGTACCAATGCACCACAAGGAATACGTCAAATGGTAGCCAGGTAACTTCCATACTAATGCTGTGCAAGCTGTCTTGGTACCAGCTTTGTACACCCAGACTCTGTGACAGACATTCCCATGACTTATCCATGTGCACTTCGTACATCTGAACTGAATCATATACCTGCTAATGTCACAACTCTGAAATGTCCAGATGAAGATGAGATGGTGAAGGTATCTAAACTAGACCAACACAGAGAGATTATCTTAGAAAACATACATATGACACACTTCACATTGTCAGCTTCCAGACAACAGTCCAAAACAACTCTTACAGCTGACCAAAGCTACACCTACAATACTAACACCTTTCTCCAGATATTTCCAGATCCATATATTCCTAGTATGTAGCATTAACGCCTTCCTCAAAATATCACTACATGAGTTGCAAGAATATTCAAAGTCATTACATCTCACACCATACTTACACTCAGGAGAAGTAGTTCTGGATGAAATCCTGATGCAAGTTAGCTTGTTCCTCTTAACCACAATCATCATCTTCATTTGGCATTTCAAGGTCCCCACTCAGTGGATATTCATTACCTGCATCCTCTGCAATGTAAGGTATGTTCCGTCTCAGAGCAATGCTGTGGAATATGCAGCACACCACGGTGATCTTCCACACCTTCCCGGGTGAGTAGAAGAGTGCTCCCCCAGTACAATTCAGACATCTGAATCTGGCTTTCAGGAACCCAAAAGCCCACTCTACTGGCTGCCATGTTCTTCCATGGGCCTCATTGAAGTGGACTTTCCCTGGCATTGTAGGATTCCTCAGCGGTGTCAAAAACCGTGGCTGGTTGGGATACACTGAGTCTCCTAGATGGAAGATAGACAGAAGGAAAACATTTAGTTACACACTTTCAGAGCACACTATCTGACATTTCCCACAAAAAGCTAGAAGAGATCACACTTACCTACAAGCTAGACCCTCTCCGGTAGCAGTTGTGACATCAGCTGGAGTATGGTGCTGTTCTGCAGTATGAAGGAATCATGCGCAGATCCTGGGACCCGGGCACAGACATTTGAGATGTACAAATCTGGTAAGCAGACAACTTGCACGTTGATAGAATGGAAGTGCTTCCTGTTATTCTAGACTTGCTCCCTGTCATGTGGTGGTTCTAAAGCAATATGGGTGCCATCAATAGATACAATTACATGTAGGATGTGACCAAATCCATAGAAATCTGCCTTCACAGTGCCTAAATCCTCACGTCTGTGGAACTGGATGTAGCTGCCCACATGTCTCAAAAGTGCTTCTAGCACCTCTGTGACGACCCGACTGAACATAGGCTGTGACATTTCACTAGAAATAGCAACAGTGAATTAAAATGAACCTGTGGCTAAAAGATTAAAAAATGACATGGGTTTAACAAGTGGTGGTATTGATGTAGTTCATTGATGTGAGGTAGGTGGTCAGGCTCCAACTGATGACATAGATCCAATATTGTTTGCCTATTCAAATGGAACTTCTGGATGATATGTCGCTCTTCCATGTTGTGTAGGTCTGGAAATGGGTGGTACTCTGGAGGCTGGTGACTCCTCCCTCTCCCAGGGTACCTATGTGAGGAGTAACACAAAAATACATTTTGGTCACAGTGTTCAGAATAACATATGTGAAGAGTGAGACAAAAGGCATGTGTCTGAACATCAGTGCTTCATGAAGCAGTACATATTTTATACCATCATTGTCAAATTTTGAACATCCACCTGTCATCCCAAGGTGGCCTTCACAGGTCTGTAACAGAACCGGGCACATCATCAATACAGGGAATTTAAATTGCCACTAAGTCAGTATAGCATACAAGGTATTATCGCCAACCGTGGTGCACAGTGTGCCACACATATTTTGCCTATGTACAGTTTTCGCATCCGCTTACATGGCAGATGCCTGACCTGGCTGATAGAACATGTTGAATGTACTCCACTGGCAGTAGTCGACCACACGGTGGGCAGTTGAATGCACGGCAATCATAAACATATGCTAACGTTGGGGATAGTGACAGTCGCGGTCCAATGGCTGTGTGCACTGACGCTGATGACCATGTACACAGCAGTTGTAAAAAATTCTCACTTGCCTCCTGACACTGCTGCTATCACACCTCCCCCATTTTAGCTGCTGTTTGCCACCTCTGGGAGCAATCACGGCCCGATCTACAGGGGAGAGGGCCCATCCTTTCACTCCAAAGGAGCTGGATACCCTGGTAGATGAGGTCCTTCCCTTGTATTCTCAGCTCCATGGCTCAACTGAGGAACAGGTACATTTCTCAAATATATCTTAAACTCCATTTCAATGCTTGCTTTTTACTCCCATAGGCTACAATGTGCCTCCTATTGTCAGAGTGTAAGCATTATGTTGCTTGCATACATTGTGTGGCCCCTACATAGTGCACACATGTAAAAGACAATGGGACCATGGACTTTGTGGAGAGAAGGGGCCACCATTGGAATGTGTGACGGGGTGATTTCTACTTGTGTTACATATATAGGTAGAGCTCAAGTTCATAGTAGCTACAATGAGTTCTCAAATCACATCATGGTATATATGTATGGTTATGTATAGGCGTCACACCATGAGCCATGTAGATATACTGTTAGAAGCATTTGAGGGTGATGTTAGCCAAGTGCACCATCCCACTTATCACTCAGCCCAAATCAGCCTTTGTAAGTCAATTGTCTGGGAGGTAGCTATATCTCACAGACCCCTATAGAGTGCCAAACAACCATATGTTCACATATGGAATGGCCAGAAGTTGACATTTCAGTATTGAATTGGTGGAACTGTGAGGTTTATGAGGGATAAGTAGTCTCAGCCTGCAGAAAGCAAGGCCTGAAATTGATATGTGGGCAGTCTGGGCCATGGGCCCGTCGGGGTCAGAATTACTTTTTGCAGGAGAACTGATGTACAGAGTAATGTCCCTGTAGACCTGTTGATCCATGGATGTTCTCAGAAATAGTTATCTGTACAACTAGTAGCCTTGATAGCTGTTATATGGATAATATGAGGCATGGTGACTGAGGTGACCCCCTGACCTGATACTTCTTTCTATTGACCCACAGTGACGATGTGTGTCTGTCACAAATGACTGTCCCCTTACTCACACAGGTCTGTTGACACTATTCAAATAGCATTGCTTCCACTGTACAGGCCTATTGCACATCTGAGACATGAACAGTGTAGATAGTGGGTTGATTTTGAAGAGATTTAGAAATGTGAATAATCTGCTTGGCTACAATGTTCCCTGTCATACAACACACATGTCATCCCTGTTACAGTGCCTCATATGGCAAAAGGGGTGTTCTATGATGGCTGTACAAACAACACAAACTTATGTTGACTTACTAGCATACTTAAATACGTATTTCACATGCCTACACAGCCCTCAGAGATGTATCTCTCAGTGTCACATATACCAGCACTAACCTTATAACCTTAGTCTTAGGATGCTGTGTATACTATGGTACTTGCCTCCATGGACCATATACATCAATGCAATGGGCCTGGCTGGAAAGGTGTCTGGACAGTCATGCACAGGTAGTTTACCCAGGGCCGTTTCTTGGTGTTTTGCCGCCCTAGGCGAGAATTGAAAAATGCCACCCCCTCCCTTTTACTACCATCACTCTCTCCCCCTGTCCTCCAGGCTATAAGAATTAATGCATTAGACATTAAAGAACTCCCCTCCCCCTTTTAACTTGGGTCCAAGCCACTGGGATGACCCCAGTTGAAACTCTTCCCTAGAACCTTTAAGCAGGCAGCAGTATACGACGACCGTTGATGCACGTCTGCAATAGTGGGTAATAATTTATAGGTACTGTCGAACATCAGGCATGCCAAGCTTCGCCTCTCATGGCGCCGGCGGTACCACTTCATAATCCTGTCTGATTCAATTTGTAAAACCTGGGCTCCACCCATCCATCCGATCCTCACATTTCACCAACAGCATCTGCCATGACGCATCGCAAAAAACAACCCCCGCCCCCACGACAAGTAATATGGAGGATGCCATCTATTTCCAGGTCATAGGACACTAAGGAAGCCACTAGCCACATCTGACCCTTTCTATTAAACTACATTCTAAATATATTATAAACAGAACCTTACCCACAGGGATAGAGATGCCTATTCTACCTGAAAATTGTTATCCTATGACGCCTGAACATAATTTGACTTTCCACAGAAGCCTGGTATAATTGATGGTGTTGTGACTTGATTCCACAACGACCCCTTCATCAGCTCCTCAACTAACCCACTAGCTCAAATGTACAACCAGCAGGCCACACGCCCACTGCTCCACCAAAACATTTCACGTAAGTCCCTGCACCAACTCCTGAAGGGCCTCTGACAAATAGCATCCTGCTTTGGGTCCATCCCAGGGGCACATCCAATACCCCAACCTCTTCCTCCCAACTTGGTGCCCTAGGTTCAACAAATGTGAGGGTCAAAAACTCCCCCGAAAACCAACTCTCCTCATCCGGGCCACCACTCCAAACCACAGGCCACTAACGCGAAGCACGCACGTCCTTCCCTGTACCCTTTACAAAGAGTGACACACATTCACATGATGGATATAGACATGCAATGAATGAGCGACCTTTTATTAGTTCACATGTGATCCCATTGAAAGAGGTGGTCTTCAAGTGAGTGAGAAAGCCTTTTGGTGAGTGAGATGGCCTTCTAGTGATTTAGATGGCCTCCCTTTGAAAGAGACAACTGACAACCTTCTAGTGAGTGAGATGGACCACACATTATTAAAATAGACTTCTATTAAAGAAGAAGACCTTCCATTGAGTGAGATGCATTTGTTGAGCAGTAGTAGTCCTTTTAAGCACTGTGACATTCTTTAATAGGATTTTCTCCCTCTGAGTTAAACATACTACCAGTGATTGAAATGCCTATCCCTTGAGACCACTTGCCAACGAGGCATGGGAAGTCAGCGAGAGACGTGACCTTTACCTTCCTCGGAATTCCTTGTAAAGAGTGAGTATCATGTGGTCCGTGCGGTAGTTTATAATGTTTTGGTTCTGTTAGGAAAATTCAGATCGAGTGTATGTTTTATAGTCCTGACAAGTATCAACCATCAGGCATTAGACTAATGAATTTCAGTGTGGTGCTCTGCATCACCGCACTGAAATGCATTGTCAGGCATACTTGCATGATATGATTGCTGTTACTAAAGTCTGCAAACCTGTATGTAGTAGCAGACAGCGCGCTGCCTGCGGCTGTGCACGCTGCTCCCGCAGGCTTGGTACTTCGCAGGACTGCCAGCAGCTGAGAGATAAGGCTGCGCTGTCAGTACTACAATGTATTATACTTATTCAATTGGATTTCCTGGGTGGCGTGCTGCCTGCGCAGCTCTGAGTGACTTGACGCAGCTACGAGACAGACTGACATCACGTGGCGCTGCGAGGGGACGTCACGCCCTGTCTCCTGCTAGACAGTGCCCCGTGAGGTTCAGGAGTATGAAGGCCAGCAGCAGCTCAGTGGTTTGCGGGTGACGCTACCAGCCACAACCATTATGGTGCTCCCGGCTCTGCTCGCATCGGTCTAGTGCTGTTTCAGCAGTGCTGAGTGTAGTGCTAGCACTGGCTGGACTTCCCGCAGACAATTCAGTATTGCTGAGGCCGATCGGGTGAGTGCAGTGTAGGGCGTGGTCGGAATGATGACCTATGACCGACCGTCACGCGTCTGGTTGTTTGCAGCAGCTGCCAGGAGAGGACTCGGACAAGCTGCCTGAATTCACAAGCACCGGCGGCAAACCGAAAATGATTGCCGTGGGAGGTGGCACGAGGCAGCCCTTAGCCTGCTGCAGAGTCAATGGCCGAGGTCAGACACTCAGCGCTACGGCTGCCTAGATGAAGATCAGATCACCAAGAACAGAGTTAAGTAAAGTAAGTTTTGTCACCCCCACCCGAGTATCTGTAAGAGTACTAGATTAGTGCCCTTCAATTTCTGGTACTGTGCAGTACGTTTAAAATCTTCTTAGTGTTTCTCGTTGCTGAAATTAGTGCATTTTCTGATATTTATGTGCTTCCCTCATCTTTATGTTGCTTGCCAGAAAGTGTCACTCATAGTCCCTGAAACGTCACTAATAATTACACTGAAATTATGCAAATGTCACATCACACATAGCATTAACAAGAAATCAGCCATCCCAGGTATAGAATGATGTCTAATTATCTCTGCAATTAGTGTAATCCTAATGTATTAACTCTATACAATAGGCATATGTGAAGGGTATACATACAGATGTCTATTACCATTGTTGAGTGCGGAGAGGGACCGTGACTCTTGAGAAGTGAAGCCTTGACTCACCATTATTTAATATATTTTATTGTAGTCCCTTTTAAAGCAAAAGCGCTACACAACACACACATGGAATAAAAGGATCGAGTAAAAATAAGCACAAAGACGCTTTCAAACCTATATAAGCAGCTCATCAAAACGAGGCAGAATGATGATAGAAATGTGCCTTCAATTGTGGGGTTGAAGCACAAGGAGGTAAGAGAAGAGGTAAATCAAGTGAAGTAGTAGATCGAAGGGCACAAGGTTAGTGTGTAAAGGGACCAAAGAATACCAACAAGAAGTAAGATAATGTACACCTTGAGTTTACAAGCAAAAACAAGGAAGCCTTGGTCAAAAGGATGGTAGGATCCTGTGAATCTTAGCCTAATATTGAGAAATGATTGAGTGATACAGTATTTGTAGAGTAATAATGTTCTATTGAAAAAATCGGTATCACAGCTTGCAGATTATAAAGGATTTAAATCTCTCGTGAAATAATAATTAAGCCTGGAATGTCATTTAAATGCATCCGCCTTTCTTCAAGGCATTGAATAAATAAATAGCATAATTTATTCTATGTTTGAGAAATGGATGTTTTTATATTACGTGAGAGGTTGCGCATTCTTTGTTGTGTTTGTAAAAAACAGTTTTTGTAAAATTTAAGAACTCACTTTTAAAATTAGTAGGTAGCATAGACATTTCCTGGGCCTTCTCAAGCATTAACGACTCGCCTTAGAATCTGGAAGAGCTACAGTGTTTATTATAACAGTTATTTACAAATTCCAATGTAGTTCAGTATTTAAATATTTTAAAATAACTATGATCTACCTGCCTGCTGCAGCCGACCTCGATCCCACCCCGGCCTCCCCCGGTACCTGATAGTCAGGCTACAGGCCGCAGCGGGAACTCTCTCTACCTCTTGCAAGCCGCGTTCGCACAGCCTCATTCCGTGGCGCCGAACGTGACGTCACGTCGACGGTGGAATTGAAGGCGCTACGTTACCTGGCCTCATGGGAACTATACTGGGATTGCACTTGAGAAAGTCATGGTTGCAAGGGTGCTGCGATCAAGTATCGCAGCTAAGTTTTTTAAGATAGATATGGGGAGAAAGCACACCTGCCCAGCCTCGACCGAGCTCACTAATTTTTTGGGCTGATTAATGCATTACTGAATTTGAGCTTCAAGTCGGGCATGCACCTGCTTTATTTATATCTGTAAGTGCTTTCTGACTGTTGAGGTTTAATTTTATTGCCGCGGCCAAAAGCCGCCCTCCACCTTTTGCCACCCTAGGCGGCCGCCTAGGCCTGCCTAGTGGTAGAAACGACCCTGAGTTTATCCTTCAGAAGGTCAAAATGGTGTGATGTGTGTCATGGTACCTCACACGACATTCCATGAAGGATGAGACTGGCTTACATGATGTTAGTGGGCTGGCAGATAGTGTAGGTCATGACCAGGGTTGAAGTTAGTCATCAGATGACCAAAGAAGTGTGTATCCAATGCTTTAGTTATGCACAGCATGTAACATGGACACATGCAATATGTTGACTCTTAATGAAGGCTTGTGCTAGATGTCAATGTAATGTGTATCAAGCTAACAGTTATTCTCAAACGTCCAGATACAGTCTGTTTCTACATCCTATCCATCTATACAGGTCAACGCCCATCAGAAGAAGGCCATTTGGAGAGCCATCGCCCGGAAGGTGTGGACACTAGGGGCTTCATACGGCATAGTGCCTACTGCAGAAAAAGATAGGAAGGCCCGTGAAACTGGACCCGGAAGATCGTGGAGGTCCAGCTGGGGAAGTTCTCCTATTATGGAAGGGACGCTTGCCAGACCCCGACCCCCCTGATGGTCCTCATGCTGGCGGTGGCCTAATGTATGGTTGAGGGGCAAACAGCAGCGACAAGGGGGTTAATAATGGCCAGAGTCATACATGTAATACAGCCAACTTTGAGTGTTACAGACAGGCATTTCATCAACCATATTGGTAGTGGCCCATGTGTCACAAACAAAATGAGTCATTGTTAATGTATATGTGGTAGTAGGTGCATACTGCTGTGCCAGTTGTCTTTCTGACTTGGAAGACAGCAGAGTCATGCCAACATCCAGATCTCTCATTTTGAGCAGACAGCTGGCTGAGAGAAGTGAATAATCATCTCATGTTCTCAGTAACTCTGGGTGACACTTGTACCACACAGGCAACTGGTCTTGCTTGTGTGAGGAGTGATGTACCCTCACTACTGTCTCTGATGTCATGGTGGCCCTATTGCATGTGACATGACAGAGTTTACAGTACATGCAGTCACAGTACAACAGTTCCCATTGGTAAGTAATGGTCATACCGTGAAATGAGAATGGAAACATCACTGGTGCTATCAGCATTAGTGCCTATATGTTGTCCAGTGGGCATTTGCCAATTGATGATTCATCTGCAATAGTGTTTCAATACACTCATTCACTGACTGGTGACATGCATGAGGGAGTGAGATGTAGAACTATGGGGTTCCTATGTGAGTGTCTACACTGATACTTGCAAGGAAATCTGAGTATGCAATACCGAAGAGTGGTGTGATGTGCCTGCCCAATGGGACTCTAGTGATCCCACATCTTCATGGCATAGATGTTCAGGGGCACCCAAAACATTCAAAGGTGTATTGGCATGTGGATATTCAATCTATGGCTTGCATCATCACCTGTACCAAGCAGGTGTGGGGATGTTCATATGGCTGTATGGAGTGTTGTACTGTGTGAATTTGGAGTATCTATCTTCCGAATGTCTGGACCTCAATGTTTTCACAGAGCTTCTGCTGTTAAATGTGATATATAGCTAAACTGCATGTGTATAGCTTTCTTTTGACTTTTCCTATATTGTATATATGATGTAATTTGGAGTGCAAAGTGTCATCAGTGTGCAATGAGCATTTGCATGGACATGATGTCTGCCACAACAGTAATTGATTCTACATTGGTGTTCAAATTGACCTTCATGACACCATGATGTGTTATGAGTAATAGTTAGATTTTTATTTTATGTTGGGCCTTGTGTGAGCATTGTGCAAATCTCATAGTTGGATCCATCCTATTTGGTTACATCTCTTTAATGGTATACAACAAGTGCCAAAGTGTGCAAGGTGATTAACTATCCTAGTATGGACATAAGGATAGAGTGTAGAGAATTCCATCTATGCATTTGGGCCTGTCCGGGGTTATGACATGCGTGGACCCAACTGTTTGCAGCTTATGTAACATGCAGGCCTGTGCTCATGCCAAAATTGAAGCCTATGGAGTGAACCATGAAGGTGGTGTGATATGTGGACTTCTTCAATGTTTTCTGTGGATTTGTGATGGTCAGGTGTAGAAACTCATTTGCAATAAACCCATGTTCCAGGTCATTTCATATACATCCTGGGCAAGCAGAGGAGAAGGGGCCAAGGTCAGTAGGAATACAGCTGGTCATGGCAGTTTTGGACGTGAGAGGTCAGACACAGAGGGACCTAGTGACCAGGATGGTGTGGGGAGTGCCAAGGCTCATCATTATTTGAGTCATCCTCTGGTGGACACTCTCAAGTGGTGGCAGACCCAACTGGATCAGTTCCACCTTCATCCTTGTTTGCCACCTCTTTTCCATTGCCACCCTCCCTGTTGTCCCCCACAAGTTGGCTGTTTCCACTCCTCTGAGAAGGAAGCAGTTTTCTTTGTTTCAGATACCTCAGCCCCTGCCCTTTTCAGCCCTGCTGCACTCAGCTAGGAGGTTATTGACCTGCCGAGGAGCATTTCTGTGGGACAGACTGCAGTTCTGAATGTCATCCAGGTGCAAAGCACCCAACTGACCCAAATAGTTGCCTACCTGGAAGGCATTCACACTGCCATGTCTGCCCTACAGGAATCTTTTAAGGCCTTAGCCTCGTCCCTCACGGCAGCCGTCTACCCATCCCAACTTTCAACCCCTCCTCCTGCACCTTCACCATCCACTTTCCTTCTTCCCATTCCTATCCTAAGTACACTGACACCTAAGCATGCACACACTACATCAAACACAAGCACCTCACACAAATGCAAGACTTAAAAAATCTCAAACATACATGCACACAGCAGACACTCACCACCTTCACTAACCCCACCACCCCTAACATACCCCCAAGGCACCAGAGCAACAAATACAAAGCCTTCAACACAGACACCCATACCCAGAGACACCACACCAACAGACACTGACTCCTCCACAGACACAGCCATACTGGCAGATACCACACCAACACCTACTGACCCCTCCAAAGATGCAACCATACCCACAGATACCACACCAACACAAATTGACCCCTCCACAGACACAACCATAACCACAGACATCTCAGCAACACACACTGACCTCTCCATGGACAGAACCATGCCTGCAGACATTATATCAACAGCCACAGACCCATCCACAGCTCATCCACATCCCTCCCACCAAAGAAACAACTCTCACAGTCCCCCACCCAACCGACACCAACACAAAACAGTGCAGACAGCAGACCTAGCTTAAGCTTCCTCTCCCTCTTCCTCCCAATCCAAACTCCATCCCGAACAACATACCCATTTTCACCATGAATCTTTCTTGTTTGCCCTTGCCCCTCTGCAACCTGTCCCCCTCAAGGTCCCAAAAACTCCTCCCATACCCAAATCCATTCCTTCCACTTCCCACTCCACCCCTGAAAAACAGCCTCCCCACACCCTTGAACCCAGCCCAAAAAAGAAAGAAACTAGTAAGGCTAAACCCACCCAAAATCTCCCAAACTCAAGAAACCCCCTCCCAAGAACAAACCCACCCCTCCATAAATCTCTGCCCCCCTTCCCAAGTATCATCTTCGAGGTGCCTGCTATGCCATCATTTTCTAACTATTTGATGCTATTGTGTAGTTAGTGATGTGTGGGTACAGTTGTGTTTGTTTAAACCCTGATTGCTGATCCAGTTGAAGTGGATAGTATGATATGCCGTTGAAGCCAGTATTGTAGTTACACAGGACAAGGAGAAATGTTGGATGGATGTCTATGTGGGATAACAATCAAATGGGGCAGACATTTCATTGGTTGAAATGTTATGTGGTTAGTATTTCTGCTCAGCCTGGCCACTGTCAACATCATTTAGGTTGGATATGTGTTAGATGTGTTGAAGTTAGATGTTTGATTACCACACATTCAGGGTGCCAACTTTTCGTACCTCTGTGGACTTCTGCATGGACATGTGTCCATTTTGCTGTATGTACCTTACAGCTACTTCATCTAGATGTGTGACACATGCTGTTAGTGCTGTGTGTGCTTTATAGGTTGCACTTACCCATCGCCTACACATGCATGGGACTTGGTTCTCATCTTGATTCTATGTAATCCCATTGATTGAAATTGCCATTTTCATGTGGGTGATGTGTGAGAGTCCAATAAAGAGTTATAGCAGATGACTTTAATGACACATCCATACAGATGTTTATTTAACATCAAAACAGGACCTGGTATGTGTGCAATGTGAAGGTGTCACATTCACTATAGCATCTTCGTTAGAGTGACAAGGCCTCATGGTAGTTGTAGTCACTTCAATCTCACTTTAGCAACACTTGACAAATGGTAACCTGCATGATGAGTGAACTTCAGTAGTGATATGGCAGACAGGTGAGATTGGGCAAAAAGAGTCTGGTAGCTTAGTTAGAGTTGAAGTGACACGGGCAAAAGATGTGTGACAGACATTTATAGGTGTGATATTATTGAGGAAGAGCTGTTGTGGGACACAAAATAATACACAGATCAATATCACTGTATATAATTTTCAAATACATGTCAGTTTTTGTACAGTGTGCCTAGGCAGTACCAATGTATTTTTGATGATTGTTATGAAACAATACCAGACAAGGTCCTTGTATAGGTGCAAATTACTTAGGGATACCAAATTCCTTTGCCTTGTCCATGGCGGGGCCTCGTTTTGCATAGGAGTCTATGGCAAGAGGTAGTTGTGTGACTTACTGCTGATTTTGTACACACTGACTGGGTTTTGAATGCAGTCAAGCAGGTAGAGCAGTGGCAGGACGTGTCTGATTCGGCTCCATGATGATAAAAGACGAGTTGACGTGAATAGAGGAGAGTTCCAGCCTTACATCCCTCCCTTTCCGCCATCTCCGATGTAGTTGTTGGACCACCATGGGCACGCAGGCTGTAAAGCTACACGTAATTAGGTGGGTGGTTTTGCTGGTGGTCTGAGCCTCCCATAGCCTCACAGTCCTACTCCAAGGCCCCTGCAGTCAGAGTTGGCTAGTGGTGTAAGCAGTTTGGCAGCAGTCTTCGCAAAGCCAACCGCACAACTTGTAATATGGCGGTCGGGCCGCCAAGCTCACCGTGGTTGTACCGGTGTCGCTGGTTTAGCGGTCCAAGAAAAAATGTACTTGTTTTAGGCATAAGTTCATTGTTGTGTGGTATATCAGGTCACTGCATGATTTACTCACAAGAAAGTGGCACTCGAAGTGTCACGTTTTTCACAGTATAATATCACTCATACACCAACTTAAACCATAGAAATGTCAAACATTAGGAATCTGAAAACTTGACAGCTGTGCAGCAGTAGAAGGACACATTCATATAATCACAATAATGTGAGATTGAAATGATAATTGCGCGGGGCAAACACAAGCATAGGGAGGAAAGTCATCAAATCAAGAGAAGGAAAGTGAGATAGACAAGAAACCATCCATTCATGAGTAAAGGATGAACACACAGGGGCAGATTTACAAGCCCCTTGCGCCACTTCTGTGTCACTTTTCCCTTGTTAAAAGTGACTCAAAAGTGGCGTAAGGGGCTTGTAAATCTGCCCCTCAGTCTATATTGGATACAATAATTATGTTTACACAATATGCAGCTGAAGCTGTCTGTGGGAAAGACTTAAAAATGATCCATGTTTACTTAAAAATGATCCATGTTTTTTGTTTCCTTCAGAACTTTCAAAGATTTATTGTTTTTAAGTCCAAATTGCCAACAGTAAAAAAGGTATGGGGTGAAGATAAACTTAGCACAATATATGTCCGTTTTAGGTTCTGTGATTAGGTCTTTTTGATGGATGTTCACAGATCATAAAAAAAGACGCCCCCCCCACACACACACACACAAAACATATTTGTGCTGGGAACAAGTTAGTGGCGGCCATTTTGAATAAAGTTTAGAACACCATGTTTGTTGGCAGGGCATTTACCCCATCCGACCCCCCTCCCCACGACAAATTATGCATTTCCTATCCGTAGGCAAATACAACCAGTACAATTTCGGAACTCTCCGTTTAAATCAAAGGATCTTTTTCTTTAGCAACAGCTATTGTTTATTTTAGATTGGCAGAAGAGAACTATTTCAGCTATTCTTTTGTTTCTCTTCTGTGGCCAGGGTTTTAGCGTTGTTTCTATTAAAAAGACCTAATCACGGAATCTAAAACGAGCACATTGAGCAAAGTTTATCTTAACCGTATATCTTGGTTTTTGTTGGTAATTTGGACTTAAAAGCAATAAACCTTTCATTAACCTGAAGGAAACATGACCATTTAATTGAACAATGGGGCTTAAGAATGGGTTTGTTTTTATTTTGAGGACATGACCTATTTTGAACAAATACCAGAATGAACTTCAATTACTCTTACAATGGAACCCTGTGCAGCAGGAATGTGACATCAGTGGAACCAGAAAGAATCAATTAATGAGAATTGGTGCCGTATACACAAACAGACGTAAAAGTATACTTTTCATAATGAAGAACACTTTACTAGTGTGTGCAAGATACATGTGGCCACAGGACAAGTCTGATTGGCTGTCGTTATAAGAGCGCTGCCTCCTGGGCACAGCCTATGCTGGAATGCATGTATATGTTACTCCTCGTCATTCTGCTCATCCTAGTGCTTACAGTATGGTGCCTGGGCACCTAGGGGCAGATTTATGTTTCTTGGCGCATCCCTGCAAATCAGCAAGGATGTGCCAGGAAAGATGCGTCACGCAAGTTTACCCTTGCGCCACCACAGATGCGCCGCATTTACAATGCAGCGCATCATGGCGCAAGGATAAACAGATGCGTGACGCATCTGATGGCATAAGGGTGGCGCATTGCTGGAGTCGTGTCGCAAGCACGACGCAACTCCAGCAATGCTCAGGGGCTGCCCATACCGAACATGCTGCGCCATGCCTTACGCCTGCTTCAAGCAGGCGCAGGGTTTTGACGCAGCAGCGCCGGAAAAGTGACTCAGTGAAATCTTGTAGATTTCACTGCGTCACTTTTCCGAGGCTTTTTCCGACGGAACACCCACCCTGCATACATTAAACCTGACGCAGGTTTAATGTAGCGCAGGGCTTTACAACGTGATGCATCTCCCTAGATACGTCACGTTGTAAATAAGGCGCAACATGGCGCATGGTTTACGCCGCCGCTGCGTCACAGAAGTGACGCAACGGCGGCGTAAATGTCTCGCAAGGGGCTTGTAAATCTGCCCCCTAGTGTTAAAAACACCCTGTTCCATACACAGGCCTAAACATTAAAATGAGTCCTCTTTTGTGACAACCCTCTACCCTGCACGGGAAGGTGCCTTCTCTCTCACATCTCTCTTTGTTTCGCACTTGTCTCTTATGGACAGCAATCTCAAAAGAGCTCTTCACACGAGGGCTCACACGATTGTCTTTTTAAATGTACATTAATTCACCCCTGGCGCTGGACACTGCCTTTCTAGCCACGAAGAGATGACAACGTGTTCACTAGGTGAAGTGATTGTACTGTCTACTGGAACTGCTGTCCTTCTGCCCCACTGAATGGATCTGTCCAGCCAGCGTTAGATTTAAAATCGCAGAGAAAAATCACAGAGTTCATAAAACATTTATGTGAACAACTCTAACAGCAGAGCTTCCTGTCACATCAGTAGTTAAAGAGTTATCTCTGTGGATAAATCGAATTTTGAGGTTAGAATCTCGAGTAGGTGAATTATCCCTCTGTAAATTATAGGGGAAATGTACAAATGTTATTTAACTCGAAAAAAGCATATACAATAATGTTATGTTTTTATAATAATAAAAACCATTATTGAACGCTAGCCAGATCAATTCATCCAATTAAAAAAATTCATAAACATGTAAAAAACATTTAAGAGCAAATCCCCGGCCTATCGTGTAAATCGTTGTTCCTAGGAACCCATTATTTTATTCCAGTGCAAGGCTTCATTTAAAGATCCGATAACTGCCATCATCACCGTCAGATCCTGTAATAACTGTAAGAATGAAAAAGCAGGTCGAAATTGAGTAAAACCCCTCTTTTTAAAAAGTAGTAAAAGGTATCTTCTGCGGAAAAATTCATAATATTTAAAAAATAGGACCAGGTGTATTCGGGTCTGTGGGAACAGGGGGAACAACCTTTACAACGCAACTTTTACAACGCACTACCTTTACAACGCATTTTTTACAACGCATAATCCATTACAACGCATGACATTACAACGCATGACACCACAACGCATTTTTAAAAACTACCTTTACAACGCATTCCATTACAACGCATACTACCATTACAACGCATACCATTACAACGCATAATATTACACTACACTATCCAACACTTACCCTACTGTTGCACCCCCTGGAGTTAGAATAGTAATTTTTACCCCTATACTATCCAACACTTACCCTACTGTTGCACCCCCTGGAGTTAGAATAGTAATTTTTACCCCTATTCTATCCAACACTTACCCTACTGTTGCACCCCCTGGAGTTAGAATAGTAATTTTTACCCCTATACTATCCAACACTTACCCTACTGTTGCACCCCCTGGAGTTAGAATAGTAATTTTTACCCCTATACTATCCAACACTTACCCTACTGTTGCACCCCCTGGAGTTAGAATAGTAATTTTTACCCCTATACTATCCAACACTTACCCTACTGTTGCACCCCCTGGAGTTAGAATAGTAATTTTTACCCCTATACTATCCAACACTTACCCTACTGATGCACCCCCTGGAGTTAGAATAGTAATTTTTACCCCTATACTATCCAACACTTACCCCACTGTTGCACCCCCTGGAGTTAGAATAGTAATTTTTACCCCTATACTATCCAACACTTACCCTACTGTTGCACCCCCTGGAGTTAGAATAGTAATTTTTACCCCTATACTATCCAACACTTACCCTACTGTTGCACCCCCTGGAGTTAGAAACCTTTCAGAAACCTATCTGCTGCTAAAGTACTCCTGCTGCCTAGAACAAGCATCTGAGGAAGCCGAGTCTTCGCCCACCCGTCTCCCGCCGCCTGACCCTTGTTCCATCTGTGGGTCGGACCGCTGAGCGGAGCGCGGTGCTGCGGCTTGCCAAAACTACATTTCCCAGCATTCCCGGCGACGCTGACCGCGTCAATCGAGCGCCAGGAGGCGCATAAAATTGTTGTCACCCCGGTCGAGTGGGGAACCTTTCAGAAACCTATCTGCTGCTAAAGTACTCCTGCTGCCTAGAACAAGCATCTGAGGAAGCTGAGTCTTCGCCCACCCGTCTCCCGCCGCCTGACCCTTGTTCCATCTGTGGGTCGGACCGCTGAGCGGAGCGCGGTGCTGCCGCTTGCCAAAACTACATTTCCCAGCATTCCCGGCGACGCTGACCGCGTCAATCGAGCGCCAGGAGGCGCATAAAATTGTTGTCACCCCCGTCTCGCAGGACGCGAGCGGGACGCCGGGCGAAGCCCGGGCCAAGGGCGGGCCCGTTTTAGCCCGTTCTAGACTGTGAGAGACTGGACTGGGCCAGCCCTCTTTCCCCTAACCTCAAATTCACCTGTGGTAAGACGATATATATTCATATTCAAAGTGTAATTGACCTATTATATTTACCATCAGGGCATTTCTGCTCAGGTTTGACTGATCATAATGTCGAGACAAAAAACACCTGTCACCCTGGCAAACACAATGGACAATTATTTGGTCCAGGTAGTGGCAAAGATTAATAATGATCGGAGGTCTTCCCTGGGACTTATGGATTCCCCACCTTGTGCCCAAATTAACCAATCAGGGATATTCCAGTCTGCTAGAGATGAAATCACCACCATCGACCCGATTGAGGACCCCTATGATTCTTCCACAATAAATGTATCCACGGCTTCTATTGTCCAACAACTTGATCCCTTTGTTGATCTACTCATCCTAGAAGAGCCAAATAAATCTGACACAATTGTGGAGCTAGATCCAGAGAGCAACACTCCTCCCACTCCTGTCCCTGCACCAAGAGCTAAAAAAGGGATTACTAAGGTACCTCCTAGAAGAGGTGGCCTACGTTCCTGTAAAACTAAATCTGTAACCCCACCAAGAAGAGCAAAGAAAAGGGTGGAAGAAGGGATAAGGAAAGAAGAGAACGAAAGTGTAGATTGGGAGGATACCTTTTTAAATAAGCTCATGGGAATACTGGAGTCCAAATTATCAGGGTTAATGAAACCTCTTATATCAAAAGTAGACCAATTAGCTAATAAAGTTAATAAATTAGAGACCCTCCTAAGAAAAACCAATGAGGGGGTGGGGGAAATATCAAACCTAATAATAACCAAATTTGAACATATAGAGGCTGCAGGGAAAACACTTGGGGGAATTATAAATACAGGCCTACAAATTCCACCTGACCATATTCATCAAGCCTGCTCTGGACATGGTGAGACTCCTAATACCGCCTCAACATTAGAAACAGTACAACCAGTAGGCAATACTGCCTCTGAGACTCTTAATCCAGAAACTGGCCCAGTTGAATTAATCGTTGAAGCTTCCCCCTTGATTCTAGTACTTGCAAACACACCAACGCTGAAAATAGGGCAGATCGAGTCCTCGGACTCCTTACGAAATAAGGCTTTGCAGTGGCTTAGCAATAACATGCACATATCCCCCTGGGGTAAGGAAAAATTATCTGATGATCTGCTCATAGCAAGAAGGGTTAAGTGGATAGGCACTAAGGCAAAGAAATTTCAAGGGGATTGTGTGGTTTTGAATTTTAAGGGCCCTGAAGTTTTATCTGATGTCCTACGGAACATCTTCCCTCCACAACTTAGAACAGCAGAAATAATACCACTGACACTGGATTTCTTCTATAGTAGAAGAGGACTAGTAGCTAAACCTAGCATATTGAGAACAAAGTGGACAGTTGTGGGAAATAGAAGGGCCAGGACTGACCCATTATACGAGTGGGGGTTAAGGTTGGATAACCACTACTCCGCGCTATCTGACCTAAACGAGTGTGATTGACTCGCATGTGCTTTTCCTGTCGCTCCTGAAATCCAGCTGCACCAGGGACATGATAGGACTCTTATTTCTAATGAGCCTGTATTAGATAAATTGACCTCGGTCTCTAAGGCATCCCCCACTCCCTCCCCAGAGGATCTAAGTAGAGTTTGGATGGGGCAAAAAAGAACACTAGAGGTAATTGAGAATCCACCAATATTGAATGGTGACTTAGCGCCAGGTATAGAACTCGAAGATCGAATATACACTTCTGATATTGATCAGATTCAGCACCAACTGGACATATTGCCATTATCTATTATTTCTTGGAATATAGCTGGCATTACAAACAAGCTAAACATCCCAGATTGGGTCGATTTTATCGACCTTTACGATATAATAATGTTGCAAGAAACTTGGGCGCTCTCCCCAATTTTCCGGCAAGGGTATTTGAACTTTCATGTCCCAGCCATAAGAAACCGAGTGGGTCGACACTCTGGGGGCCTGTTAATTTGGGTACGTCAAACATTGAATTGCTCAGTTAAACAAAGGTCTATACCCTCTAATGATATTATAGCTCTTGACATTAGTTGGCAAAATGGTCAACAACTAGCCCTGTTCAATCTCTATTCCAGGGGAGTTGGTAGGGGTAAACCATCAGAGACCCTAACGACCCTCGAGCACTATATTGAAATGCTACCAGTGCTACCCCATGTAATAATAGGCGGGGATTTTAACACCACCTTCGAACCTTTGGGCGAAGAGGATAGGACCCTGGCCGAAGATGAGGATACCAAGTGGAGAATTCCCCAACTGGATATCCCAGCAATTAGAAAATGGAGCACAGTAGCAATCCAACTGAAGAGTCTTTGTCTATCAAGAGGGCTCAGAGCAGTAAATGGACGGGCATCCTCTGATTTAATGGGGAAAAATACATTCGATAACGGTCGAGCAGCCAGCAGAATAGATTATATACTACTGGACGTAAGGGCTTGAGATAAATTGGTGGATATGGAAGTGAAAGATAAAATAGAAAGTGATCACAATCCACTGTGCCTGACACTCCATCCCTACCATGAAATGTCCGATCTTCCAAGAGGGAACCAAATGGTGACGCAAGATCTTGTAAGCTCAAACAATCTTCGCCACCTGAAGTGGAGTATGCTCTTAGAAGATGTTGTCAATCTAGAGACTCTAAAGGAATTAGTGGTGACTGAGGTATTCAAGATTAAGTGCCATTATGGGAGGACTGATTTTACAGACTACATGATTGCTGCTCACGAGAAACTATTTTCGAAAATTCAAAGTTTCTTTGTCAAAACAGTAGCCTCAAATAAAAAGAAAAAAGTCCAAGAGAGTAAAGGGTGGTATGACAGGAGTTGCAGGATAGCACGAGATAACCTTAGCGTGGAACTGAGAACAGGAAATGCAACAGCATTAAGGTTGGCGAGAAACCAGTATAGACAGGTCCAAAAACTGGCAAAGAAGCGTTGGGATGAGGAATGTTGGCGCGAACTCAAGGAGGCGTGTGCCTCCAAGGATTCTAAGCGCTTCTGGACCACAGTAAAATGGGAAAAGGGTGGCACAGCACTCCATCCTACGAACCATGTTTCGAAAAGCAATTGGGTGGAATACTTCCAACCACAGTATGCTTGTAATCCCATATTTATCATTGGTTGTCCGCCTCCACAAGTCTTCTACAAATCTCCAATATTTGTTGAAAAGGATGTGAGTATTGTACTGGATTGTGTGGCTGGGGGCAAAGCTCCAGGCATGGATGGAATTCCGGCTGATATATTTTTATCGGATCGTAATTCCTGGTGTACCTATTTTGCAATGCTGGCTAATGCGGTGGCAATGGGAGGGAAAGTGCCTGCCTCATGGAAGGGAGCCGAAATTATTCCCATATTCAAGAAAGGTGATAGAACCCTGGCCAAATAGACCCATTAGTCTGATTGATACAGCACAAAAACTAATGGGCCGATTAGTCCAAAATAAACTGCAGCAATGGATCAACGAAAATAATATCTTGTCATCTTATCAAGCTGGATTTCGCCCTTTAACTAGCAGCGTTGATCAAGTCCTCCACTTTTTAACCATCTACTGGAGAAACGTTACTCTAAAGAAGGGGACATTGTATGCAGTTTTTGTGGACCTAAAAGCCGCTTTCGACTTGGTCCCCAGAGAAAAACTCTGGCAGACCTTGGCGGACGTGGGCTTAAGCCAGGAATTGCTTACGCTCCTTGTTCGTCTCCACGAAAATAATTTTGCAAGAATAAGGTGGGGCAAGCAAGGAGAAGTAACTGATCCCTTTCCGGTAGAACGTGGGGTGAGGCAAGGGTGTGTCCTAGCACCGACTCTCTTCTCAATTTATATAAATGGCATCGTTGAGCATCTAGAGAAGATTGCTAGTGACGCCCAGTAATCGCAGGCTCTCGTGTACCTGTCCTCATGTTCGCGGATGACACGCTCTTACTTTCCCGCACCCCCAGTGGGCTTCAAAAAGTGGTTGATGCCTTTGGTATATTTTGTGACGAGAGGGGCCTTGAACTGAACACCTCCAAAACAAAATTCATGTGCCTCAACCAGCAGTCCACCTTCAAAGGTGTAATAAAATATAAAGGTACACCCTTAGAAAGGGTGGACTCTTTCTCTTACCTAGGTATCACTCTACAAGGAAAAATGAGTTGGAAACCACACATAACCACAACTTTACTAAAGTTTAGGCAGCTAGCAGGCGCAATTACCCTAAAACACCGCTCCTCGCTGACAAAGCCAGTAAATTGTGTGTTGGAAATATATTCTATGAAAGTACTGGGGGCTTGCTTATATGGCTCTGAATTATGGGGGTTTTCTAATTTGAGAGAACTGGGCCAAGCAGAAAACAGGTTTTTACGAGGGATTGTGATGGTCCCCCAAAGCACACCCACAATCCCACTAAAATTGGATATGGGAAGAAAAGGAATAGAGGACATAGCGAGGCTACGCCCTCTTCTATATTGGAGACGGATTATGGTGACCCCAGAATTAAGCCATTATGCGGCGGCACTGACGGACGTTATTAAATTCGACCGTTTCCATACTATCCCATGGCTAAGGGAGCTCCGGGGACTCCTTATAAAATTGAACTTGAATCATCTATGGGACACCAAAGACGTAACCTGCTTTCCTACGAAGGCAAAGCTGAAAGATCTATATTGGGAAATGGTATATCTTACAATGTTTAGTGACGGCACAAGCACAAGCCTAACATCTCGCTTCTTAGACATAAAAATGTACCCTTCTTGCGAAATTTTTTGGGATATTATTGAAAAACCCTATGATAGAAAACTTTATTTTCAATTTCGCATAGGTACACTCCCGGTGAATGCGTTTAAGAAGCACTGGTCCCCAGCATGGGATGAACATTGCCACCACTGTAATGAACAAATTGAGCACATTTCCCATCGTTTGTTCTGTTGCCCATTGTACTCGTCCCCCAGACGTAAATGGTTAAAACCTGTGTGCTCTAGTTTGGGAACCCGCAGCCAATCCGTAGCCCTAAGGATACTTGAAACAGATTGTTCCATATTGCTTGTGGTTGGGGTAGCAAAATTTCTGGCTTGGTCATGGTTAATTCGTACTCGTTCACTTATGGCAATTGCATCGTAATGAAATTATGTATATTCCTAATCTTGCACTTTGCCATATGGATTATTGTATTTTATTTATAGAAAAATCTATATTTTAAGAAATCTGATAAATTGAAGTACTTGTATTCTTATTATGTATTTATTCGACATTTCATGTTTAATATGTATTTTTAGAAGTATTTTTTATATGTAGTATTTATTGTATTAGGGATAGGGGAATGCTTTTATGACAAATGTCGAATAAAGCTTTAAAACCGAAACCGAAACCGAAACCGAAAAGTAACTTTTACCCCTATACTATCTAATACTTACCTTAAATGCAATTTAATATTATGCGTTGTAATGGTATGCGTTGTAAAGTTAGTATGCGTTGTAATGGAAATGCGTTGTAAAGGTAGTTTTTAAAAATGCGTTGTAGTGTCATGCGTTGTAATGTCATGCGTTGTAATGGATTATGCGTTGTAAAAAATGCGTTGTAAGTGCATGCGTTGTAAAAGTGTGCGTTGTAACGTCATACATCCGGTGAACAGTCACTACAAGGACAAATTAAAAAGGCATTGGGATCAAACTGACTGCAAGGGAAACAAATCATCGTACGGATGGTACACAGTCGGAATTTAGAAAGTAAGGATCTATCCCTCGGGTGCTTATCTGCAGTGAGATACTTTTCAGGGCCACTAACAGATTTCAGCAACAGGCAGGATCTAATAGAATTTTTCATCAGCGCCCGTGCTTGCCTTTTCTGTTTGGTTTATTTAAAAAAGATTCCATTAGGAAAATGCGGTCGCCCTTTTTGAGGAGGTTTGGCCTACAGAAGATATCCATGTGAACAAGGGAGCGGGCAACCAATTTTATGTAATGCATCCATGGTATCGTCTGGCTGTACGTGCATTCCATAAAGTCCTCGATCACATCCATCCAGAGATCCATAGTGACAATGGAGCCAGTTCAACCTGTTCCTCCTCAACTTTTCAGACACTCACCCATAGTCACAGATCTGGGTTGAATCCATCATCGTTCTTTAGCTCACTTCGCCACCCCAGTTCAGACAAAGCTATATGCAAATAAGTCTTGACCCTGTGCCTCATCTGAACAGTCCAGCCTGACCAGCCAAGCCATGTCTTCCCTGTAATGGAAACAAGCATCCTGGGACCGGTTTCGGGTTAACAATGAGCAAGGGACCCATGTCTGGGCATACCCTGCCAACTTAGGGCAAACAAAGCAAACACAAGCAGATGATGGACGGAGCGCTGAAACTTTTCAGACACTCACCCCCAGTCACAGATCTGGGTTGAATCCATCATCGTTCTTTAGCTCACTTCGCCACCCCATTTCAGACACAGCTATATGCAAATCAGTCTTGGCCCTGTGCCTCATGAGAACAGTCCAGCCCGAACTGCCAAGCCATGTCGTCCATGGACCGTAAACAAGCATCCTGAGACTGGTTTCAGGCTAACAGCCTTCATCAGCCAGGCTAGCTTGAGCAAGGGACCCACGTCTGGGTGTACCCTGCCAACTTAGGGAGGATTTAGACTGGCAGTTCGGGCTGGACTGTTCCCACTGGGTGCAGGGTCAAGATTGATTTGCATATGGCTGGATCCAAATTGAAATGGCATGGTGAGCAAAAAAACGATGGATTTAGAACCAGATCTCTGTACTGGGGTGAATGTATGACATTGTTCTGCAATCTGTCCATCAATTATTCTTTATGCATTTGTCACCCTGAGTGGAACGGGTATGCCCAGACGTGGGTCCCATGCTCTCCATGCCACTGGAGTCAAGCTATCCTGGCTGATGAGGGCTGAAAGCCTGAAACCGATGCTGGGATGCTTGTTTCCAGTCTAGGGAGGAGATGGCCTGGCAGTTCGGGCTGGACTATTCACATTGAGTGCAGGGTCAAGACTGACCTGCATATGGCTGGGTCCAAACTGGAATGGCATGGTGAGCAAAAAAATGATGGATTTAGGCCCAGATCTCTGTACTGGGGTGAATGTATGACATTGTTCTGCATTCCGTCCATCAATTGTTCTTTTTGCATTTGTCACCCTGAGTGGGACGGGTATGCCCAGAAGTGGGTCCCGTGCTCTCCATGCCACTGGAGTCAAGCTATCCTGGCTGATGAGAGCTGAAAGCCTGAAACCGGTCCTGGGATGCTTGTTTCCAGTCCAGGGAGGACCTGGCCTGGCAGTTCCGGCTGGACTGTTCCCATTGGGTGCAGGGTCAAGACTGATTTGCATATGGCTGGATCTAAACTGGAATGGCATGGTGAGCAAAAAAACGATGGATTTAGGCCCAGATTTCTGCACTGGTGTGAATGTATGACATTGTTCTGCATTCTGTCCATCAATTGTTCTTTTTGCATTGTTTTACAGTGCCCAACCCTTCCCTTAATCCGTATTGGACGGGCAGATGATGTCTTTTTCCCGAGCCCAAACTTCGACTCGCTGAAGGACGATATGTCGTACCACTTTTACTACTGAGCATATCAGAGAAATTGGTTTGTAACAGGCCGGATCCTGCTGGTTCCCCTTCTTAAATACGGGCACTATGGTGGCTAATTTCCAGATCGGCGGGAGACCTAGTTGGTATACGGCATTAAGAACGTGAGCCAGAACTGAAGCCCAAAGATGGGGTTCATCCGTGCAGAGGTCCATCGGTATTCCATCTGGCCCCGGGGCTTTGTTAGATGGGTTTCCCATGATTGCCTTGTATACCTCCTCAAACTCAAACCTAATCTCGAAAGGGTACAAATTACCCCATCACCCTGGTTAGGAGGGAGGTATGTGTCCAGCACATACACCTTTTGATAATGTGCTGGAGGGATGGAGGAGCCTATATCATCTTGAGCAGCCACATTGAGCTGCCTTCCTTTGACCACTGCCCAAAAACCCCTGGAGTCTCTAGAGGAGCATGTAGACACCAACCGATCCCAAGAAGCTTCTTTGAGCTCCGCCTTCCACTTCCCCAAGGCAAGTTTGTACGCCCTCCTGGTCTCCTTAATATTTTCTTCATTATGGGGTTCACTCGCCATATCCCTTATAGTGTTGGCAGTGGATTCATTTAGCTGGTTGAAGGCTGCCATAACTAGGGAAGGTGATATATCCGGGGCTAACAGGGGCTCCAGGATGGTAGCAATGTGATGTGTCTCCACATATTTATTCACTTTGGCCATTGTGAGATTACGCCACTTTACACTCAGACCACTATCCTTGGTTGTTAAGCCAGTCAGGCCAGGGTCAGGAGTTACACCCGGGTCAACATTGAGTCTTAGGGCAATTTCTATGGGGTTATGGTCGCTGAAGATGGTTTTGTGAACCACTCCAGGGCTAACCAAGCTCTTAAGTGATCTCGATATAATCTATAATGGTCCCTTTTCACCAACCCACAAAGGTGGGCAGTTCCCCGGACAGTCTAAGGCCCGCAGACATTACATTTCTTAACCCAGCCCGACCAAGAGCCTCCAAAAACTTCCAGCTCAGAGTTGGAGTCACTAATCACAAGATCTTCTAGCACAAATGGGTTACCTTCATGGCAAATGTGGCCCAACTTAGCATTAAAGTGTCCACCTATTATTATACTGAAGGATTTGAGGTAACATACAATCTAAGCTCAAGGCGCGAGTCGACTTCAAAAAGCGCCTCGATCTGGCACCCGGGGTCCCCAAGAGAGTTATAAAAATGTACAAGAAAAAAGTTAAAATCTTTAGACATAATTACCCAAAGGATCTGAATGCCACTATGTTTCACGGGGATCGGATATACTCTCAAATTAGCTGGAAATTTTATTAAGGTGATTAGGCGCCCACGAGGCAGAAGCTTTCATAACCATCTCGGCCAACCAGGTCAAGATCCCACGTCTCCTGTAGCAGAATCATATCAAACTCAGAAGTGAAATTTAGCCAATTAAGATCCGCTAGTTTGTCCCTGATACCTGCTATTTTCCAGCTTAGAATTTTTAATGGGCGTCCTGGGACACTTGACAGTGTTAGCTCTGCAGACAGTGAGTTAGAGAGACCCTTCTCTAAGCTTGGAGGATTAATCCAGGGAGAAGATGAAACCTGGAGTCAATTATTTTGGTCCATGGCACTTAAGGGGTCAAATCTATTACTCACTGGGATGGCTATTAGTGCAGGGGAGAAAGCTGGGAGCCTAAGGGAGCGATGGGTCATACTGTCCATGGGGGGGTGGGACTGCAAACATCGATAGAAATAACCAAGTCGCGGATGTTAATACAGGCTTCCTGAATGGTCCATGATACAGAACTGTGGAGTAAACGCTTGGCCAGGTCAGGTGACCTGCGGGTGATTACAACACAATCCCCCTGTAAGGACTTATGCATTGGTCCCACCAACCCTACGCTCCTGAGAAACAAAATATCATCGTAGTTCATATAATTAAAATCAACATTATTTGCTAGCCAATGGCATACTTTGTTTTTCAATAGGCCAAAATGTTCTAAGTCATTAACATGTAAATTCGGGACCCCTGCCAGAACGGCAGTGTAAGGACAACAATCCAGCGGCAGGTTTAAATATGGGAGCTGTACACCTGACTTAACAGGCCTGCCCACCGGCTCCCCGGTACTGATTGGCCCACCCGAGTCCCTTGGTGTTTTTCCGCAGCTGCCGATTTTCTTGCAGTTGGTATGGCTGGAGGAGCAAAGGGCTGAGGGGGCCGCAGGTGGAGGTTGGAAGTGGAAATAGCCACTCCATCTGTGACTTGACCTCTAGGTAGAGAGTCTCGCGAGGTATTCTGTTGAAGTGTGGGAGACAAATCAGCCCCGTACCCTTCCCAGGGGAGATCAGATTGAGTTCTTGGCATCCATAAGTGGATCAAGCCCAGCAGCTAGCTGTTTTATGCTGTCTCCAGTGCAGATATTCTTTTGATCAAAGGGGAAACACTTAGCCGGATCGCGTCTTTGAGCTTGCCAAACAAATCTGTCCAGTCTAAGGAAGAAAGACTCAGGGGGACCGAACAGTTAGCACTGGACTGAGTAGTTCACTGGCTGATAGATGCACTTGAAGGTCCCTTTGGCCCCCTCGTCTTAGATGGTTGCATGGTTTGCCTCTTCCTTTTAGGCTGGGGGGAGCATGTACTAATGTTTGTGGTTTCCAAAGAGAGGGTATCAGGGGGTAGAGCCGCAGAGGGTGAGCAGGAAGGGCTCTTATAAGACTGGGGTGGTGAATGATCTTGTGGAGCAGGCTGCGAGGGCTGTGATACCAGCCCCCCAAAAGAAGGACCCCGCCCCCCCCCCGCCTCCAGTGATAGCCTGAGTTTGGCCAAGTCAATTTCGGTAGTAATGACCCCCACTGCTCTTGTCAAAAAAGAGTCCAGAGTGGTGCTATTGGTTAATTTGAATCTAGGCTCTCGAGGGCCCGAGGTTTTGCGCTTTCCCATTGTGGACCTGTGACTGTCTATTGGTTAGGAGGCAAAAAACAGAAAGTATAACTGAGCTCTAAAGGTTTAGGTTCAGGTCCAACTTGCCTAAGAAACCCGATGCAAAGGTTTAAACAAGAAAGAGAAATAAGTGGGAGACTCACCCCGGGGCCTCAAGCTTCAGCTTTTCTCTCGCAGTTCCACAAGCTCAGCCCAGCCTCCTCCAGGTGATGACTGGGGCAGACGGGCTTGCCCTTGGCCGAGGCTGTGCCCAGGCGCGGCCCGGGCTTGCCTGCGTGCGTCCCGTGCTGCGGGAGCCCCGAGGACTCTTTATGCGCCTCCAAGCGCGTGCCGATGACCTGTGGCACCTCCTGGCGCTCTGGCTGATGGGGAATGGAGTCCCTGGTGGGATTGCAGGAGTGCGGTGCAGGCATGTTAATGTCATGTTAAATTTAAGGTTTAACATAGTATTTTACGAATTGCCTTAATTGTGCCAGGTGTTGGCCTATCCTACTAAATATGTTCATAATATATAGGGAATCACCTCCTTTATGCCAGGGGAGTATTAAATCAGGGCAGGTGTCATAATGCTAAGGATGTTTATAATATGTCATGAGTAGGCACTATTGTGGCATATGTTGACTAAGGGTGGGCGTAGTGGGCATATTGGGGCTACGTGAAGCAGCACGTAGTGTGCCCAAATCTACGCACACTACGCGCTTCGCGTAGCCCCACTACGTGCCACCCACCTCCCGCCCGCCCTTCTTTTAAATAATATCAGCAATATAAAATAAATTAAAGTAAAGCGACTTACCGTAAGCGCGGCGTCTCCGGGGCTCCCTCTTCTTCGTTTCTAATTTCTTCTGACAAATGCGCATGCGCGGACGCCCGCGCATGCGCATTTCTCGCAAGAAATGCGCATGCGCGGGTGTCCGCGCATGCACATTTGCCAGAAGAAATTAGAAACAGAAAGAGGGAGCCCCGGAGACGCCGCGCTTACGGTAAGTCGCTTTACTTTAATTTATTTTTCATTGCTGATATTATTAAAAGGAGGGCAGGCGGGAGGTGGGTGGTGGGTGGCAAGCAGCTACGCTTCGCCCTCGGCGTGTGCGTAGCGCTGCCCTGCTTCGCCTACTTCGGAAAGTGCGAAGCAGGCAGCGCTACGTACACTACGTGGGCGAAGCGTAGTGCTACGCCCGGGGTTAATGTTGACCTCAGATCTACAAACATGTTTACAACATGCCAAGAAAGGCCACTATTATGCCCCATTTAACATCTTTCCTAGGGTGTGCTCCACTATGTAAGTGTGGTGAAAACATATCAAGAATGGTAATTTCTATGCTGGCTGGCTGGCAATAGCGAAATTACCAATACAATGCCAACAATTACCATCAATATGGTAGCAGGCGGCCACATTACAAAAGAAGGGCGCTGCATGTCGCAGGTGCAAGATGAAGTCAAATGGCCTTTAAGTCATCGTCGGGTGGTTACAAGGCAGGGATTTTTTTAGACTGGAGATGGACACTATACTGAACAAAGGGAAACTGTCTATTATATACCTACATGCATGAATGCAGACAAACACATGTATGCAGCCACATGCACACACTCACATGTGCACATATACACAATCACATTCACACTCTTAGACCATAATCCAGCCCCCTCCCCTTAGAGCAATCAAGACAGTTTTACTTACTTTGCTGCTCCACTCTAAAGGTGCTCCCACACTGCCTACCCCTCTGCCACACCTGCTTTTGTCACACAGCACTACATTCTCAGAGTTATAGCTGCTGATTCTGTTGGATCTATGCCCAAATACTCTTATTTAATGAAGAGGAGGGGCAAGATTTGGGACAAAAAAAGACAGAAGGAAAATAGAAATATGAACATCACAATACTACATGAAGATACATAGAATGAAGAAGCACAAGACAAAAGGAATTTCATAAAAGGAAAAAGAGCTCTGGATAGAGAGAAGAGAAATTGTGGCATGAAACCTGAGAGTAAAAACAAGAGAAAAAGGAGAGGGTTGATGGCAGGGATAAATATACACAAGCGAACTGTAGAGAGATTATTAAAAAACGAAAGATATAAATGGCAGAAAAAGGCGCAACCTCTGCTGCAGTAGCTATGGGGGATGCATGTGAAGGACAGGGAGGTGGAGCGCAGGCATCTGGCGAGTTGGTGGAAGTTCATGCAGTGGTTGATGTAGGCTGGTCCCTGGTCATAGAGTTTGGTAGGTGTGTGTTAGGAGCTTGAACTAGCATCTCTTCTTCATGGGGAGCCAGTGGAGGCTCCTGCGATGTGGCGTGGCGTGGGAGCATTTGGGGAGGTTGAGGATGACTCTAGCTGCTGCATTCTGTGTGTTTTGGAGTCTCTTGAGGAGTTGAGGGGTGATTCAGGCATAGAGAGCATTCCTGTAGTCGAGAGGGCTGGTGATTAGGGCTTAGGTGACAGTTTTCCAGGTGTTGACAGGGATCCATTTGAAGAGCATGCATAGAGTGTGGAAGAACGAGGAGGTGTGGTCTGTAGGTGTGGGTCCGAGCTCAGAGGACCACCAGCAGCTGTCCCTCAGGAAGTTGTTCTTCCTGAAGATCAGCACTTTCATCTTGTCCGCGTTCAGCTTCAGACCGTTGGTCCTCATCCAGTTGGTGACACTGGTCATGGCGTTGCTGAACTTAGTTCTGGTGGTGGAGGGGTCGTCGGTGAGAGAGAGGATAAGCTGTGTCACCTGTGTTGGATATGAGGTTGAGGACATGGGATCTGACAATGTCTGTGAGAAGTGTCATGTAGGTGTTGAACAGGGTGGGGGTGAGGGACAATCGTTGGGGAATGCCTCAGTTGATGGTCTTAGGTTCAGATGTTAAGGGAGGCAGGCAGATTCTCTAAGTTCATCCCATGAGGAAGGATGAGCTTCATTTGAGGGCGTTTCCTTGGATGCCGATGTGGTTGAGTCTGTTAATGAGGGTGTAATGGGATACCGTGTTGAATGCAGCTGAGAG
The DNA here is from genome assembly GCF_964204655.1 of Triturus cristatus. NCBI lineage: Eukaryota > Metazoa > Chordata > Amphibia > Caudata > Salamandridae > Triturus > Triturus cristatus. Next base: position 1,203,308,880 of record NC_140591.1, on the reverse strand, counting down.
GTGGAGGAGGATCAGGGCTCCTGTTTTACTGCAGTCAAAGATGAATCTGATGTCATCGGCGGCAGCGTTTAGGGCTGTTTCAGTATTGTGGTTTGTGCAGAAGTCTAGGGAGGTGTCAAGCGGGTTGTTTTCTTCTAGATATCTGGTGAGCTGGTGGTTGATGGCCTTCTCGAGGACTTTGGTGGGGAATAGGGCAGAAGTTCTTGAGTTTGCTGGGGTCGGCGGAGGGTTTTTCAGGAGCGGTTTTACTTCTGAGTGTTTCCATCTGTTGGGGACGGTTGCTGTGGTGATGGAGACAGTGTGGAGGTTGGTGAGTTCCGTGCTAATTTCTTGGGTTGGGACATTAAAGAAATTGTGAGGGCATGGGTCTTTGGGTTCTCCTGAGTGGATTGAGGACATGAGGACTGTGGTGGTGTGCCTGGGGATTGGGTACTGCATGTTGTGATCGAGGAGGTGTTTTCAGTAGGGAATTGAGGTTGTTGAGATCTACGTTGGTGGGTTGGGGGTCAACATATCATAGAAAGAGATAGTTTAATAAAAGGAAATAATAGGAAAATAATAAGAAAAACAATTTACTAGGAATGTGTGACCCTCTTTTTGTGGAGAATAAAAGAGGAATTCCAAAGGAAACATAATGAAAAAGAGCAATACACATATTTCCACAGCAATGTGTTTGTAAAGTATTTTGGCATTCATTGAGTCAATAATTGTGCCTAAAACATATATGTCAAGCATAGTTTGGCATGGAGAAATGTAATTTTGATTGGTCGAGCAGTGAAATAATTTCAAGTATAGGTCTCAAAAGTTTATTTTCTATTTCCAATCCAGATAGGCATAGTTAAAAAATTAACTCATTAATTGAAACCAAACATGGTACGAAGAAAACAGCGCTCTTTGTTTACAAAGCTTTAATGGTTTAATGAAAATCCATTTATGGTTCGGAAAAATCTGAAACAAAAGACAACAAAACATCCTAGCTACATTGGCTGTAGAGTCAGTGAAAATGAAGAAGGATCACTCTACCAGCCTTCTGATTTGCTGCCAAGAGCAGATTTTTTTTGTTTTGGCTTCCATTTTGAGCCCCAGCTGGAAACTTACGCAAGTAGACCACATTTAGAGCTTTTTAAAGAGATATGTTGGGAAAACGAGGGACATGTCCCACCATATTTCAAGGAAAAACTTGAACCCATATTAAAGGGTGAAGGAAGCTCCTTTATTTTTTCAAAGACGCATTTATGTTTGGCAAATATGGACATGGATTAAAGTCTATGGGCCCTACAGGGTGGACAGATGCAACATTTGAGACACCTTCTACACTCAAATTTTGTTTACTAGTTTTAAACCATTCTTTTTTAACATGAAGAACATGAAGAATCACACATAGTGCTCAGTAATCTTGGCCACAGAACCTGCAAGTATTGCTTTTGGCTAAAATGAGTGTGTTCTGGGTATAGGATGTGTCTTTCTGTTGTATTTTGTATCAATGACCTGCAAATCTAGAACTAGTTGCACCCAGCCCTCGATCATATACAGCAGGCCCTGAGTACAGAGTATGGTCTCCAGCCAGATATAGCATCCAGCTTTGGTCTCTGTCTTCACTGTCTTTTGTCACACCTCAACTCACCATCACTGGCCACTGTGCACATTAGGATACAAAGGCCATCCAGTTTTTGTCATCTTTGATATAATACTGATCTACATAGAACCAAGATGGCATTCACAGCCAGGAAAACCTACTTAATGAAATGTGTCATAATGAGAGAACTTAATTCAGAATTGGCCCAGTTTGTGGCTTCATGTATATCCATTCATCCATATGTGAAACTCTTAGAAATGAGGGTCTCTAGTTGGAAATGGCTTGCACCTTTGTCCAAGTTGGGACCCTTTTTCCTAGTCAGGATAAGGGGGATACACTTCTACAATATACCAATGTTCACCCTCTTGGTAGCTTGGCACAAGCAGACAGGCTTATCTCAAAGCAGTGTGTAAAGCATTTGTGCACACATGCAGTAATACAGCAAACACACTGCAAATGGACACCACTTTAGAAAAATAAGTAATCTTTATCAAAACAAGACCAAAACAACAAAAATCCAACATACAATAATCAAATTATGACTTTTAGAAGGTAAAAACAGTTCTGCCCATAGCAAATTATAGATGTGACACTTTCAAATCAAAGTATCTTGGATGCGTCCCAATCATAAACAAAAACAGCTGCAGGGAAGGTGATATGTTGGTTTCTTATGCCCAGGGAAGGTGATGCGTCGGTTCCTTACTCCAGGGGATGTGATGTGTCAGTTCTTTACTGCCACACAGGGGAGGTGATGCATCGGTTCCTTACTGAAGGGGAGGTAATACGTTGGTCTCTTACTGTGAGGGGTGGTGATGTGTCGGTTTATTACTGCGGCCCATCGTTCTTGTAGACTTGGTACCCCGGTAAATTGTGTCGGGATCAGTGGTGCGTCGGTTCTCAATGCGGCAACGGAGATGCATTGATCTCTGCAGCCGCTGTCCCATGATGCTCTGGTTCTTGCAGCAGCATAGCAGGGCTTGCAACGTATTCAGTGTGGTGACCTTGGACTTCAGAGATCGGTGCACGGGATTCGGCATGCGGCGATTCCAACAACAATGAGCAGGCACTTCGTCAGTTTCTTCAGCAGCACATTAGCGATGCATCGGAAACGGGTGCGGATGGATCACACCTCTCTTATTTGCGTCTCTTTTCCAGCTTCCACAACAGGGACAACCTCCAGAGGCACAACACAGCAACAGGCACTTCTTGTCAGTTCATAGCTCCAAGCAAGGAAGTTCAGGGAAGCTGGTGGTGAAGTATTTCTGTCCCTGAGACTTCAGAACAGGAGGCAACTCTACTTCAAGCCCTTGGAGATCTTCTTCAAGTAGGATACAGAGCACATAACAAAGCTTTTGTACTCTCCGTAGCAGAAACAGTCACTGCAGGCCAACCCTAGACAGCACACAGCAAAGGGGCAGTACTCCTCCTTCACCTTTCCCAGCTCTTCTCCTTGGCAGAGGTTCCTCTTGAGTCCGGAAGTATTCTCTGAAGTCTTTTCTATCCTGGAGACTTACAACTGGAGGCAAGCTCTACTTCAAGCCCTTGGAGAAAATTCTAATAGCAGGATGATGAAAGTACAGTGCAGTCATTTCCCTGCTCAAGACAGAAGCAACCACTGCAGGCCAACCCCCAACAGCACACAGCACAGGGGCAGTACTTCTGCTTCAGCTTTCCAGGCTCTCCTTCTTCGCAGGTTCCTTAGTTCAGCAGTAATCTCAAATTCTGGGGTCTGGGACCCAATATTTATACAACATTCCCCTTTGTTCTCTTGTGGCAGAGAGGCTTTGTGCTCAGTCAAAACCAGTTCTGTCCAGCTTCCCGGTAGGAAGTGGAGACAGCATTGTGTAAGGCAGACCGGGTCTATTCAGGTGCAAGGAAATCTCCTCCTCTACTCTAAATGCAGCCCAGGTCCATTCAGCGCAGCCCTGACTCATCCGGAAAAGGCAGCACACACCTCAAACCCCCCCCCCAGTGGCTGTCTATAGTGAATGCACATCCTCAGTCCCTGTCACTCCAAAGCCAGACAATCAATCCACAAACCAGCAGAGGCACACAGGAAGGCAAAGCACGAAAATACCCACTTTCTAAAAGTGGTATTTTAAAACACACAATATAAAAATCATCTTTACAAAGAGGTGTATTTTTATATTCTGAGTTCAGGCATACTAAACTCTATTTCTCTATCTTTTTCCAATGGGAAAGTATACAATTTTATAAGTAAACTCCTTTTCTATCCTATAGGACGGATAGGCTTTCAAAAGTGAAAAACGAAACACACTGTATTTCACTATCTGGACATGTCACACACATCAGAACAAGTCCTACCTTTCACATACACTGCATCCTACCCACAGCGGTACCATGGGTCTACCTTAGGGGTGACTCACATGTAATAAAAGGGAAGGTTAGGGCCTGGCAAGTGGGTGCACTTGCCAGGTCGACATTGCAGTAGAGACTGTGGACAGACACTGCAGTGGCAGGTCTGAGACTCCTTTGAAAGGCTGCTTCTGTGGGTGGCACAATCAGTGTTGCAGGCCCACTAGCAGCATTTCACTTACAGGCCCTGGGCACAGGCACTGTACTGTACTAGGGACTTAATAGAGAGTCAAACTAGCCAATCATGGAAACGCCAATCCATATTAACAATTTACACAGAGAGCATATGCACTTTAGCACTGATCAGCAGTGGTAAAGGGCCCAGAGTCCTAAAACCAACAAAAACAGGGTCAAAACAGGAGGCTAAAAGCAACAAGTATGGGGCTAAACCCGCTCAAAAAGCCAGGTCTAACAGTGACAAAAAAGATGATTTGCCGGTGGTGAAAAGGTAATTGTATTTGCATCTTTACCATTAATTTGAAAATTGGTCCTGAACATGGGTTTGAGAAGAATACAAGAGGAAAAAAGTTCTAAAATGTAATAAATATGATAGTGTATAATGGATTATTTCCTCATAAGACTATGTGGGATCTGGAAGCATGAATCTGGGTGATCTTATTTATTGGCTGTCATATTGTAATGTTAGCAATCAGAAAATGTTTGTAACCCTGTGTTAGACCTGGTACTATTGGTGTGGGTCTCCCTTCCATTTTTTACAGATTGCCTCCTTTTTGATATGCTTTGCTGGTTTAGATGCTTTGGGCACTGTGCCATTGCTATTCAGTGCCAGAGTGCAAGTGCTCCCTATGTTAAATTGATGTACTGATTGGTGACTCCATGATTGGCTTATTTGATTTACTTGTCAGACCTTAGTATAGTGCACCATGTGTACCTAGGGCCTGTAAATCAAATGCGGCTGGTGGGCTTGAAGCACTGATTGTGCTACCCACAGAAGCAGCTTGTAAAGTGTGTCTCAGGCCTGCCACTGCAGAGCCTGTGTGCAGTCTAGTACTGTCATGTTGACCTGGCAAGTGCACCCACTTGCCAGTCCCTAAACCGTCCCTTTTCTGAATTTCAGACACCCCTAAGGTAGGCCCAAGGGCAGGGTGCATTGCATGTAAAAGGTAGGACATGCCCTGATGTGTGTGGCATATCTTGATAGTGAATTACAGCCATTTTCGTGTTTTCACTATTGCAAGGCTACCTGTCCCCATAGGCCAGAATGGGCAGTTTGGTTATAACACCTTATAATCTTAACTGACCCAGGGAACATGGTAGAAATTTGAGTTTAGTATGCCTGAACTCTGAATGAATAAATACATCTTTTGGTGAAGTTGGTTTTAACATTCAGTGTTTGAAAATGCCACTTTTAGAAAGTAGGTATTTTCTTACCTAACCATCCAACCTGCCTCTGCTAGCTTGTGTATTGTATGTCTGGTTTGCAAGTGACTGGGGCTGGGGAGACTCCAGGAGACAGGGTGAGTCAGCACAGGGCTGAATAGACCTATCTGCATGTAGAGTGGTGGGAGGCGTAGCAGCTGAGTCTCAATAAGGCTGTGCCTGCCTTCCACAATGCTGGCTCCACCTCCTGTGGTGTGTCTGAGGACCCTGGCCCACACTGACAAAGGAAGAAGGTGCACACTGGCAGAATGCACCCAGAACTGGTGTGAACTAGGTACAGGACCCTCTGCCTTTAGAGGACAAAGGATTTGATAGTATAAATATTGGGGCCCAGACCCCAGGACTTTAGATCACTTCTGGGAAAACAAGACAAACCTTTGCCAAGGAGAAGAACCAAGGAAGGTGCAGGAGTTTGGACTGCCCCTCTGCCAGTGTGCTGTTTGCTGGGTTGGCCTGCAGTGGTTTCTTTATTGCCAAGGAAAGGAGAAGGAATTTTTAAAGAACTTTCATCATCTTTAAGAATATTACTCCAAGGGCTTGATTTGAGCTTTCCTCCTGACCGAAGTCTCAGGAATACCCGACTTCACCCCTTCTGTTTGCCTGCATCTGGAACTTGCTGTTCTAGCTGCTACAGAAGGAATTCTGCAACACCGACACCGGCGAGCGACGCCGTAATCTGCATCGAAGCCGTGAGCGCTTCACAGACTTGCAAAGTAAACTCAACGCCGGCCCCGTGCCACATCGACGCCAGCGCACGACATCGTAAGCCTGCCATAGCCATGAGCACTGCTCCGACTTGCAGCATAGGCCCGGTGCCTGCTGCTGTGCCGTATCAACTCCAAAGCAGACATCATCTTGGAGCTGATCCTCGACGTGAGTAGTCAAGACTCCATCTACATCGTGACATTGTACGGACCCGTGGTTTCGACGCAATCGTGACGTCACCTCCTCTCCGGTAAGGAACAGACACCTCCCCTACTTTGCGCACGCATCAAGGAGCTGACGCATCCCTTCCCCCGAAGCAAGGAACCGATGCCGCACAGCGCCAACGACTCCGCACCTCCCCGACACAGTGAGCTGCCTTTGTTTTCACTTTTCCAAGGTACTGTTCTTTGGGGGTCTGTTTCAACTCCAGGCCTGACACTGCACACCTCGCAGTCGGCGCCGTACTTTGGGATTTCTTTGACTTCAACGTCGTGATAACTCCAGTTGGGGTTATCTGTTTCTAAAGACTGCTTTTAAGTGAATAACCTATTTTTAACTATTTCTACCACCTAGAAGTATTATTACAGTATTGCCGATTTTTGTCGTTTGTGGTCTTGTGTTAAGTCTATATAAAGAAAACTTATTATTTTTTTTTTTTTTTTTTTTTGAGTTTAAAGAAAGGTTTATTGGATATAAAAAGGAAATATAACAATTCGAAATACATCATATAATGTAATATAAATCCAAAATTGGCTATAAAACAAGAGAGATGAAAGAAAGAGAGGGAAAGAAAGAAAAGAAAGAAAGAAAGGGAGAGATGGGAAAAAGGAGGGAAATCATAAGATAAACAATGGTATCATAACTAAAATATAGCATGTAAACATTTCGGCGAATGATAAAAATAGTATGAATAACAAACGTGCATTGTATACTAAAATATTAACAGTAGATAGAAAAAAACTTTTCTATTAGTTTCACGGAGGCTTGGATACTTCCTCATTACAAGGATTATGTAAAGGCATAGCACAAGCAGAAGCATTTAGGAAATGAGTGACTGGTAACCACAACATATCTCGTTTAATGGCCAAAGCAATTGGGTAAACATAAGCTCGGTCTAATCTGTGGTTATAGCAGACGCCATACCACCAGGCTTGAAATGAAATGTTAGAGGCATTTTTCCACGATTTTGTAATTTGTTGAAATGCAACGGCTAAAAGTAAGTCCACAATAGAAGTGGAAGAGCTGAGAGAAGACCATACCTCTGAGACACTACCTAGGAAAATATGAGCATGAGAAAAAGGGATATGGGTGTGAAAAATTCTGTTAATTTGCTGCCAAATTTTGATCCAAAAAGTGTGAACAGGAGGACAAGTAAAGAGCATGTGGTAAAGATCTGCATTAGGGGCAGGACATGACCAGCAAGTAGAGGAAACAGTAGGGTCTATGCGATGCAGTTTGGCCGGGGTGATTAGGAGTCTATTGTAAAGAAAAAATAAAGTTTGTGTGGTATTAGCTGCTCTTGATGACTTCCTTATTTTATTCCAAATCTTTTCCCATGTTAAAACGGGAAAAGATAAACCCAAATCCACTTCCCAACTGCATTCCGTTGTAGACTTAGTACGGGGAAGAGATGTAGATCTTAATTTTTTATAAATAGTGGATGCCGAGGATGGGGTACGTAGAGAAGAAAGTCTGAGAGGAGAAGCTGTTGTATGAATATGGACTGAGGATAAGATATTGAAAGAATTTAGAGCAGTAGAAGTCAGTAGTCGGTACTTCGACAGATAGGAAGGGGGAAGAGAAAAGCGAGTGCGAAGTACAGAGAAGGGAACACAAGCATCATCTTGAAACAGTTGATGAGTCCACTTAAGATCAAGTGCTAGCCAATCCTTCCAAAAAAGAGTCCTATTTTTGATTTTAATATGTTTATTATACCAAATTGGGGAGTTTAGAAAGCGGGTACGATCATCAAGACCTCCAAACAGAAGAGGATGAAAAATTTTGCGAGCATTCTTAAGAATGGGAAGGGACATCTTCGATGGGATGTGAGTTAAGGATAAAAATTCCTCAAAGGAGAACGGATGGAAAAAGGAAGACTCCAACTCTACCCACAAGGGACAAGGGTTAAAAGTGTCCAGATCTGTAGAGAGCAGAAACGAAGAGTGTTTGAGAAAAAATGATGTGTGGTAGGAAGAAAAGTCAGGGAAGTTGACCCCACCCAGATGCTTAGGTTGCTTGAGTTTGGAAAGAGACATCCGAGGATGTTTATTCTACCATAAAAATTTTGATAAGATGCCATAAATTTTTTTGAAACAAGATTTAGGAATATTAACAGGAAGGTTAGATAAGAAAAATAGGATTATCGGAACTAACATCATTTTAATCGAATCTAATCTGCCCCACCAAGATAAGAATAAAGGATGCCATCTTGATGTAGAGTTACTCAAAGTGAGCTGTAAGTTTTTTAAGTTTAAAGCCACAGTATCTTTAAGGGAAGGAGTGAACCATAGACCCAGATATTTAATTTTAGAAGTGTTCCAATGAAAGGAAGAATCTAAAAAATCAGCATGAAAACAATATTTGTTTAAAGGGAGAATTTCACATTTGTCAATGTTGAGCTTGTATCCCGAAACTAGAGCAAAAGCAGAGACCTCTGATAAAAAGGCTGGAATGGATGATTGAGGATTTGAAATGAATAAAAGAATGTCATCAGCATACGCTGAAAGTTTTAAATTGCTGTCTGCATAAGGGAAGCCTGTAATGTTAGAGTTCAAACGGATTTTTGTTAAAAAGGGTTCTAACGCTAAAATAAATAAAAGTGGAGAAAGAGGACAACCCTGTCGAACCCCTCTATGGAGAGGAAAAGAAGAGGATATAAGGCCAGTAGCTAAAATAAACGATCTGGGAAAAGAATATAATAATGAGATATATGAAATAAATTTGGGACCAAAACCAAACCAACGGAGTGTGGAAAAAATAAACTGCCAGTTGACTCTGTCGAAAGCTTTTTCAGCATCTAATGCAATGGCCGCTAAAGAACCTGGATGAGAATGGGACTTACTAAGAACATTAAAAAAGAGACGAGTATTATCTGATAAATAACGACCTTTAATAAAACCAGATTGTTCTCTGCCAATTAACCGTGGTAAGATATTATCTAGGCGAAGAGCTAGAATCTTTGCAAAAATTTTATAGTCCAAATTAATCAAAGAAATGGGTCTATAGTTTTTACACAGAGTAGGGTCTTTGTTGTCCTTAGGAAGAAGACATATTAGAGCCTCTTGAAAAGAGCCTTCAGATTTTCCAGAAGAAATGAAAAATAAAAACAATTGGTGTAATTTAGGAACAAGGAAGGAAGCAAAATGCGCGTAGAATTCCATGGTAAAGCCATCTGGCCCAGGGGCTTTGCCCTTTTTGAGTGAGTGAATAGCTTTAAGAATCTCACTGGGGAATATATCTGAGTCCAAAGAGGAGAAATCAACATCCGGGGGAGACGGGGAGGGAATAGTAGATAAATAATGGGAAATTTCGGCCAAAGAGGGCGAAAACTCAGGAGTATAGAGCGTTTGATAGAAATTAACAAATTCTGAGAGAATGTCTTTATCTATATGAACAGTTGTGTTGTTAGAAGTGACAATAGAGTTGATCTTTGTGCGTTCCTTTTTAACCTTAAGATAATTGGCAAGGAGATTGCCAGATTTATACTGAGCGTTATAATATTTAGCACTGGACTTTAAAAGAATTAAGTTTGCAAATTCTGTAGAAAGTTTGTTAAAAGAGAGTTTGGCTTTAATAAGATCATTCAGCGTAGATTGATTCTCTGTTAGATAATAAGAATGTTCCAATTTCTTGATTTGTGAATTAAGTGTTTGAATAGACTGCATAGATGCTCGATGTTTACGGGCCACGAATGAAATAATGAAGTCTCTTGAAGCAGCTTTAAAAGTATCCCAAATGAGTTGGGGGGATATATGGGGAGTGTCATTTTCAGCAAAAAATAAGGTTGCAAATTCCAGAAATGATGGTGAAAATTTGGGATCTAATAATAAAGAGTTATTAAATCTCCAACGTTTGGTGCCTTTGTTGGGGGGGAGTAAATCTAAACTTAAAGTAACTGGAGCATGGTCCGAAATTAGAATGGATCCTATATCAGAATAGGAAATATGTTGTGTGAGAGGTTTGGAAATAAAAATGTAATCAATTCGGGATTGGGAAGAGTGTGCTGGGGAAAAGTACGTGTATTCTTGAATTGTAGGATGACAAAGTCTCCAGGAGTCTACCAGAGATCTTTGTTGAATAATAGAAGTAAACTGATTGTGCATGGAAGAAGGAGAAAATCGAGATTTAGATCGTCTGTCTAAAAAGGGGTCTAGAATCATATTACAGTCGCCACCCAAAATTAAGTAATCATCAGTATATTGCATTAAAGAAGAAAGAAGGTGAGGCCAAAACGATTTGTCTAAGGTTGTGGGAGCATAAATATTAAAAATGGTTAAGGGGATTTTGTTAAATAATAGTGATACAACAACCCACCTACCCTCAGAGTCATTCTCTTGCTTCACAAGTTGAATATCTAAACGTTTGTGACATAGTATAGTTACACCATTACGTTTCCCTGAACCAGGCGAAGCATAAACATGGCCTACCCACTGACGACGTAATTTAGTTAGTTCACCTTCAGTTACATGAGTTTCTTGTAATAACGCAATATCTCCTTTTAAATTAGCAATATGAGATAAATCCCTTTGGCGTTTAATGGGGGAACCCAAGCCTTTGACGTTCCACGATATAATATTTAAAGTCATCTAAATATAAATACTAACTCTACAATTATCATGAAAACATTCATATGTAATGTTTACTAACTGTACAATGCACGTTAAATTAATAGAAGAAAGAAATATCATGAAAAACTGTTGAGAAAGGATAGACAGAATTAAACAAGTAAAAGAGAAATTATTACACCAAAGAGAGAGGTAAAGATATGAAATAGTAACTGAGAAGCCAGGAAATAGAGTATAAAGTGAAAAGGAAGAACAATAGAAGAGGTTATAGGTTATTACAAGGATGTAAGTAGAAAAAAGAAAGAAGAAAAAGAGGCAAGACTGAGGTAAAAAATACAAGATATGAGAAAAATACCAGAGAGTCCAGCAGAGGAAATAAGATAGGGAAGTGAAGGCAAAAACAAAAGAGAAAGGGGGAAAGACAGGGAAGATAGAAATAGAGAAGAACAAGATGAAATAATAAATAAAGCACATACCACAAAAAGACATGGACAGATGGGGATGGTGGAAGCACATGAGGAAAACAGCACACCAAACGCGGGATACCCCGGGACAGAACGGAAAACGAAGACACCATCCAGGCAATGGAGATAGGATCACGAACGGATGGACGATATATTGCTGCTTCTAAAATAAAGAAAGGGGAAAGGAAGACCAATTACAAAGGGTATATGAAACTTATGATCACATACAATGACAAAAAACAGAAGAACAAATTTAGTATAAATCAACAACAATTCTTAGAATAATTAAAGCTTTCGTTTAGTTATAAGTTATAGGTTATAAGTCTTAAATGGTCTCAGGTCTTCGAAGTACGAGGAATTTCCATGTTATCTTCAGTACAAGAGTCAAGAAAGACTTGTAGACGTGCTGGGTCTTCGTAGGACGTAGTTTTGTTGTTAAAGGTGACTTTCATAAGACATGGGTGAAACAAGCCATATCGAGCATTGAGATTCCGTAACGCAGGCCTCATATCCAAAAAAAAATTCCGCCGGTCAGCAGTTGCTTTCGCATAATCCTGAGCAAAAAATAAATTATTACCTTGCCAAGACACTCTCCCTTTACTTTTGGCTGCATGAAGGACTTTAAGTAAGTATGTGTATTCTAAAAAATATAGAATAACACCACGTGGCTTGGAAGTAGAGGAAGCAAACTTAGGATTTTGGCCTAGTCGGTGAGCTCTTTGAATGTTCAATTTTGGAGATTCAGGAATGTCCAGCAGGGTTGGTAGAAATGATTGAAAGAAAGAAAGCGCATCCGAGCCCTCAATTCCTTCCACAAGGCCATAAATGGGTAGATTGTTGCGCCTATTACGATTCTCCAAATTCTCAATCTGAGTCTTGAGATGAGCGACCTCTAACTGTAATGGAGGGATTTGAGACGTAACAGACTGAATGGAATCAACGCGCTGGGAAAGCAATGAGGACTGTTGCTCCATTTGAAACCATTTATCTTCAAGATTCTGGAGATGAATGTTGGTCTCTTCCATATGAGGTTTAAGTGCGCGAATTTCTTGAAGAAGAAGTTCCATGGATAATGTCGTTGTAGAGCCTGTTGGAGACGGTGGGTCCTTTTTGACACGCTTTGTAGAAGCGGTAGATGAATTTTTTGTTATTTGTTTAGGGTTACTACGAGGTAAGTTGGCCTGAGTAGTAGTGGTATTGAACTGCGTAGTTTCAGGGTCTTCTGTACTGTCCTGTAGTACACTGAAGGGGTTAGGATCACTCATCGTAGTGCTGTCACCCAGAGCAGAAGCAGTACGGAGTGCACGGGCTTTTGCCATAGTGAACCGCACAATAAAATGTAAAACGTGTGGAGAAATGAGGTCACGCAAATGTTTGAGGCACAGACAGAAGTCCAGTTAAGAGCAACGAAAGTAAATGAAAAAAGGGACGAGATGAGGCAAAAAGCATTTAGAAAAATATGTTGCACAGGTTGTTTGTAAAAAGCGAGTCTTCAGAAAAACAAAGAGAGCGACCTTGAACAGGTAGAAAGCAAAAAAGCCATATTTTTGAGCCAAATCTGAGGAGATAGCATTCTATTTGCTGCGCCGAGGTAAAAAACAAAATGGCGGCCACAGAAACGAGCGCGAACGAAAGTGCGCTGAAATAGTGTGAAACAGCTCACCCTGAAAGTCGAAAATGAGTTCAATTGGAAGCGCTATGTTTTATATCATCTTGCCAACGTCAGCACCATCCCAAAGATAGAGAAAAGATGCCTGGTGGAAGCTCCGATCTTCACGTCAGTATGGAGCTCCGCGATCCGGCGGCCATCTTCTTTGGCTCCCCTATATAAAGAAAACTTATTTTTATAAAACCTGTGTGGTGTCCATCTGTAGTGTTTTCACTGTATTACTGTATGTGTTCACAAATGCTTAACACACTGCCTCTGAGATAAGCCTGTCTGCTTGTGCCAAGCTACCAAGGGGGTGAGCAGGGGTTATTCAGGAGTATAATCCCCTTTCCCTGACTTAGAAGCAAGGGTCCCTATTTTGTCAACGGTACCTACCTCTGCCAACTAGAGACCCCCAGTGCTAAAATTGGTGGTCAGCCGTGAGGATTCTGGACTTGCATTTGTGACTCATATACAGTAATTGGTGTACACTACTAGTGAGTGCAGACCAAACGCAACCACATACATTTTTGGTAGAATCTTTTTTCCTTGGACTGTTATTTTTCCTGAGAGCTGCCAATTCATACTGTCATGAGCAGACCAGCATCTGTTGCATCTATGGATCTAGATTTTGAGGAAGAGAGGTTGGAAACCTACAATTTGAAACAGCTTAAGCACCTCTGCAGAAAATTTCAATTTGCTACCCAAGGCATTTCCAAAAAGGATGAATACCAAAAGGCGCTGAGGGCCTGGGTGGGAGCAAGAAATGCTCCTGAGCTGGTGGTAGAGCCAGCTGGGGATGCAGATGGGCAGCTGGATAGACCAGTATTTCCCGCCAGGGAAGCGGTACTGTCCCCGCCTGGCAGTAGCGTCTCTTCCAAAGACCTGTCCCCAAGAGAGTTGGAGGCTAGGGAGAGAAATAGGGTGCACAGAATGGAGATGGCCAAGCTCCAGATGGAGGATCAGAGGGACCTAGAGAATAGCAGGTTGTTCTTGGAGAGGGAGAGAATGAGATTGGAACATGAGAGAATGATGAGGGAGTTGGAGCTCAACGCAAAAGGCTTAGAAATCTATCCCTCTGGTGGCAGCGCACCATCTGGGCCTTCAGAAGGCAGGGTATATATCCCCAAGGATGTCATCAAAGATTTCCATAAGCATGAAGATATTGGGCAGTGGTTTGCAGCCTATGAGATAGCAATGTTGGCCCACCGGGTCCCTGAGAAGGATTGGGGAGCGGGGTTGTGGGGCCACTTTGTGAGTGAAGGGAGGGATACTTTGCTAGACCTGCCTGTTGAGCATAGGATGTATTATGCCCACATGAAGGAAGCCCTGATGACAAGGTATGATTTGACCCCAGAACTCTATAGACAGAGTTTCAGAAATTGTAAAAAGCTGGAGGCAACCACTTGGGTAGAATATGTATCTTTCTTTTGCAGAGCTAAGGATGGTCGGGTGAAGGGTAGCAAAGTGGATACATTTGAAGCGCTCTATTATTTGTTTGCATGGGAGCACCTGTCTGCTAATTGTTTTCCAGAACTTTGCCAGCACCTTATTGATAGCAAGTTGACTAACCCTAGGAAGCTTGCTGAGGAGGTGGACTGCTGGGTCAGCAACCGGGTCCACAAGGGTCACGTGGGAGACTTCGCCAAAGGTGGGCAGGGTCCCCAGCAGCAGAGCAGGGGGGACAAGGGTAAACAGAGGGAGTTCCAGAGAGGGCCCCAAAGAAATTCCCAAGGGAACCAAGGGAAGGGTTCCCAGCCACCCCCTGAGAAAAGGCAAGAGGCCCCGACAGGTAAACCTGTTCACAGGGGCCACTCTAAGAGGCATATTAGCAAGAACCTCATTAAAATTATCGCCGTTTTAGCGGAAGGAAACTGCAGCTAAAACGGTAATAATGGGCTTGCTAATATGTGTTATAGAATTCCAATAAAAGCCCAGGTTAGATGTGCAGGACATCTAACCTGGGCTTCTATTGGAATTCTATAATGCATATTAGCAAGCCCATTATCGCCGTTTTAGCGGCAGATTCATGCCGCTAAAATGGCGATAATTTTAACAAGGTTCTTGCTAATATGCCCCCTAAGTGCTTTATGTGTGGTCAAGTGGGCCACTGTTGGTATGATGCACATTGTCCCATGGAGGATTCAAAAGCACCACCACGTGCACCACCCCACCATATGGCGAGTGTAGCCCCGTGGGGGAGGAGATGGGTGCCCAAGGTGGGTGGGTTCCCGCAGAAATGTCCCTTGTCTCTTTAGGATATTTTGAGATGGTCCCTAAGACCCAGCTGCCTGATAACACAAAGAAATTCAGGCAGTGGGTGACCATCAATGGCCATGGGGTGGAATCTCTAAGAGACACCAGGGCTAGTGTGACAGCTGTCAGTTGCCGGTTGGTGTCATAAGAGCAGGCTATCCCCCATGCATTCTTCCCTGTAGTTGCTGATGACAACTCGCAGAGCCAGTGTGAGGTGGCTCAAGTTCCCTTTGAGTGGGGGGTCTCAGGTACTCTTCAAGTAACTGTGAGGCCAGCCATGCCTGTTGACTGTCTGTTGGGCAATGATTTAGAAAACTCCCCTTGGGCTAAGGTGGAGAGAAGGTCTCATTTGGAAATGTTGGGTCTGCCTGAGTGGGCGTGTGTGACCACTCGGTCTATGGCAGCCAGTAGGGGTGTTCAAGAGATCCTGGAGCCTGAAAGTATGGCCCAGGTACCTGCCTTAAAGAGAAGAGGTAGGGGGCATGGGAAACCAGCCCCTATTGTTCCCACGGTGCAGGAGGAGTCTGACCTTGAGGGGCATCCCCTGGATCCTACAGGGGAGCAAGTTGCTGAACTGGGAGACCTGCCTGAGCTGATCCATCGCCAGCAAGAAGGAGGACTTTTGTGCAGAGTAGAGGAAGTGCCCTTCTCTTGAGGGTTTGCGGCAACAGGCCACAAACCAGGTAGCAGGTGATCACTCAAAGCCTTCCTCGAAGAGCAGTCACAGGTCCAAGAATGTCATCTTCCAACCCACTCCAAATGCTCTACTTTAGACTGGATCATGGCCAAAAAAAAGCTATCGATAATATTGAAATCACCTCCTGTGATTGGTCTGACCATCACATTGTTACCTTCCAAATACCCTTCATGAAAACTAAAGCCCCGTCACAACCAATAAAACCCAGCAAATGGATTTGTGACACTAGAGGGCTCAACATGGATAAGCATTGCAGCACGCTGTTAGAACTGCATCCTCATAGTAATATGGTAGACGTTAGTGACCTCTCGGAGTACTACAACAATACAATGTCGAATATCATTGAAGACTTAGTCCCGTTAAAATTCAAAAGGATCCCTGACAAAGAAAAAAAAATGTGGTTTAACGGCGCCCTCAATGAAGAAAGGCGCTAACTCAGATCCACAGAGCAGAAATAGCGACAACACCCTTCCTCACCCCCATCTCATCCAACTAAGAGAGGCCAGAAAAGCATACAATAAAAGTATTCTAAACTCAACTTTCTTCAGGAAAGAACTGGATAATGCGAAAAACAGACTAAGGAAACTATTCAATCTACTAAAAGATCAATCCAATAGAACGGCCAAATCTGCACCAACAACTACAAAATCAAATATAAGCAGTGAAGATTTCTCCTCCTTCTTCACCGCCAAAGCCAAATCGATGGAAGGAGAGCTCAAAAAAGCAGCTGAATGCCTTTGGATCACTAAGAGCACCTCAATGAGCATCAACCTCAACCAGAGCGGGAAACACTTAAAAACAACGCTGGATGGTCAGAATTCAAGCCTATTAATGATATAGACATTGTAAAGATCATCTCGTCCACTTAACCAAACAATCACTACAATGATCCACTACCGGCAAAGTGTTGGTCTGCAATAAACCATCTGCTCATCCCCTCATGGACAAAGATCATTAACGCTTCGCTAGCTCAAAGCTTAATACCAGACTTCCTAAAAACAGGGCAAGTCACTCCAATCATAAAAAAAAACAGAGAACCCCGCAGACCCAAACAACTTCAGACCAGTAGCAAACATTCCCATGCTAGCCAAAGTCCTGAAAAAATGTGTACAACAACAATTGAGCCATCATATCTCAGAATTCAATCTGTTGAGTGACTTCCAATCAGGATTTAGACCTAACCATAGTACGGAAACAGCAATGCTGCACATTGTGGATGACGCTCTACTTGCCCTCGACCGAAAATAAACCTGCCTTCTAATCCTGCTCGACCTTTCTTCGGCATTCGACATGGTAAACCATGCTAAAATACTAGATCGCATGAAACATAGGATGGGATTAGATGGTACAGTCCAAATGTGGTTTAGTTCATTCTTAGAGAACAGATCGCAAAAATTCATAGTCAACCAAACATTATCAGCGTCATCCAGTAATGCGACTGGTGTTCCTCAGGGCTCAACTCTATCCCCGGTGTTATTCAATCTGTACGTAGAGTTACTGGCAAAAACCTTACAACAAGCAAACATCTCATTCCACATGTACGCAGATGACACACAGCTGTACATCAAGATCACATCGCCAGAAGAGAGAGGTATCATGAACCAGGCATTAAAGAGAACCATCCACTGGTTAACTAGTAACCACCTGAAGCTCAACCCACATAAAACCGAATTCCTGTTGATTTCCCCCCAGAATAGCACTACGAACATGGACGAGAATGGACCAACCTGATCACGGCACTAAATTGTACTCCAAGGATTGTTGACTCCACCAAATCCTTGGGAATTGTTCTAGACAAAAATATGACCATATTATCACATATCAACATGATGGCAAAAAACGCCTGGTTCCATTTAAGTTACCTCAGAAAACTGAAACCTTTTTTAAACAACTCCGACCTGAAAACAGAGGTCCAGGCACTAGTAATTTCACTCAACAGCCCCTCTGAAAGCCTGTCTCAATGCGGCCACAAGACTTATAACCGGCTCCAGAAAAATCGACCGCATCACCCTTATCTGAAGGCACTTAATTGGCTGCCCTATGAGGCAAGAATAAATCTAAAAATAGTATGCATCACTCACAAAGCGATACATTACAACACACCAGTGCACCTAGCCCAGAAAATCACACTGTCAGGAGGATGCCGCATCTCCCAGAGGCATGAAGACCTACTATTGAAACCGTCCCGGTGCCGTAAGAAAAGAACTTATGACTGAGCTTTTTCAGGGGCAGTGCCTAGAATTTGGAATGCTCTTCCCCCGAACATTAGGAGAATTTTGTCCATCTCCTCTTTCAAACAGGAAGCCAAATCTTTTTATCAGAGTAAATATCTCCCTTAGTCTCAACAGTCACTCCATTTTCATTCATCCGCCAAGATCCTACAAATGCGAATTCTTAGCGAACCTTATCCTAGTTGTGGATTGTACATATGTATATTATGCCTTAATGTTTTGTGTTGTTGATCGTACATAAGTATATTATGCCTTAATGTTTTTCTCAAAAACAATGGACAACTACAGATTTTTGATTACTTGACTGGCAACTCAAGTGTTTATTGATAGGTAAATGTAAAGTACTCTGATACCTTACTCTGGGTCTTGTCCGCTCTATATAAAACACAAAATAAATAAAAATAAATAAAATTCAGTCTGGATCACATTGGATCTACTGGGAGAACGACCTCCTGTATAGCGAGCCTAAGGTTGCTGAGCCTGGTCAGCCCATGTGCTGGTGGTACCCCAGTGCTTCAGAGCCTTCCTACAGGGTTTGGCTCATGATGTTCCTTTAGCTGGACATCTGGGGCAGGACAAGACCTTTGAAAGAAAGGCTTGTCACCCACTTTTATTGGCCCCAGTTGCGGAAGAGTTCAGACACTCATTGTAGGACTTGTCAAACTTTCCAGGCAAGTGGGAAGAGTGAGAGGAAGCACAAGGCTCCTCTCCAACCCTTCACTGTAGGCAGTACCCCCTTTGAATGGGTGGGTATTGACATTTTGGGGCCACTGGACCCCAAGACAGCCATGGGCAACAGGTTTATCCTGGTCTTGGTGGACCATGCTACCTGGTACACAGAAGCCATCCCTCTCAGGACAGTGACGGCCCCTGTAGTGGGATGTGCACTGCTGGGGATTTTATCCCGTGTGATGTTCCCCATAGAGGTGGTGTCAAACCGTGGTACAAACTTCATATCTAACTATATGAAGTCCCTGTGGCAGGAGTGCGGTGTTACATACTAGTTCACTACTCTTTACCACCCCCAAGGTAAAAGGCTGGTTAAGAGATTCAACAGGACCCTTAAAGGCATGATTATGGGCCTTGAGGACCCAATGAGATGTAAATGGGACGTCCTCTTGCCATGCCTTCTTTTTGCTTGCTGTGAGGTACCACAGAAGTCCTTAGGTTTCGGTCCCTTTGAACTGCTGTATGGACACCCGGTAAGAGGACCTTTGAGTCTGGTCAAGGAAGAGATGAAGCGGTGGTACGAACAGAATGCCCCCCTGATTGAGCTTCAACCTGGTCAGAAAGTTTGGGTCATGGCCCCTGTAGAGCCCTGTGCGCTCCGGGACAGGTGGACCGGACCATTTGAGGTGGTGGAGCACAAGAGTGATGTCACCTACCTGCTGAACTTGCGATCTCCTAGGAACCCTTTGGAGGTCCTGCATGTTAACCGTCTGAAGCCCCACTTAGAAAGGTCCGAAGTTGGCATGCTCCTAGCGACAGATGATGGAATGGAGAAGGAGACCGAGCCTCTTCCTGACCTCCTGTCTGCAACAGAGCAAGATGGGTCAGTGGGTGGTGTAAGCCAAGCCTCTCTGCCACCCTGAATTCTGAGCAGCAGCAAGTTTGTCGCCAACTGTTGGGACAATTCTTAGATTTTTTCTCCCTGGTTCCTGGTGTCATTGAATGGTGCGTCCATGATTTGGACACTGGGAACAGTCCTCCAGTGAAGCACAAGGCTTACAGAGTGACTGACAGGGTCAGAGCTCACATCAAGGAGGAGGTCTTCAAGAGGTTTGCCTTAGGGATGATTGAGTCTTCTAACAGCCCGTGGGCCAGCCCAGTGGTCTTGGTCCAAAAGGCTGCCACGCCTGGTGCCACACCCAAACTCAAGTTCTGTGTGGACTACCGAGGACTCAATTCAGTCACCATGACTGACGCGCACCCCATCCCCAGAGCTGATGAGCTCATTGATCGGTTAGGGGATGCACAGTACCTCAGCATGTTCGATTTAACGTCTGGGTACTGGCAGATCGCCTTAACTGATGGGGCAAAAGAGAGGTCAGCATTCTCCACACCAGATGGGCACTACGAAGTCCGGGTTATGCACTTTGGGATGAAGAATGCCCCTGCCACCTTTCAGAGGTTGGTCAACCAGGTGTTGGCTGGACTGGAGGATTTCAGTGCCGTCTACCTGAATGACATTGTGGTGTTCAGCGCCAGTTGGGAAGAACATCTGGGCCACCTCTGGGAGATGTTGATGGCACTGCGAAAGGCAGACCTCACAATCAAGGCAAGTAAGTGCCAGTTCGGGCAGGGTTCCGTGGTGTACTTGGGCAATCAGGTGGCGAATGGCCAGGTGGCGTCCCTTCAACCCAAGATTGATACCATCCTGGCATGGGAACCCCTCAAGACTCAGCCACAGGTGAGAGCATTTTTAGGACTCACAGGGTACTACAGGAGGTTTGTCAAAGGGTATGGCAACATTGTTGCACCATTGACTGAGCTGATTTCGAGGAAGAAGCCCAAGAAAGTGAACTGGACTGACACCTGTCAGAAGACTTTTGACGTCCTGAAGACTGCCATGTGCACAGCACCAGTGCTTCAGGCGCACAACTTCTCAAAGGAATTCATTGTCCAAACAGATGCTTCAGAGCATGGTGTGGGGGCTGCTCTTTCAGAGATTAATGAGGAGGGCCTAGACCAACCTGTAGTCTTCATCAGTAGGAGGTTGCGTACACAGGAACAGAGGTGGAGTGCACTTGAGCATTTGCTGTGGTTTGGGAAATAAAGAAGTTGAGACCATACTTGTTTGGGACTCACTTCTGGGTTCAGACAGACCACAGGCCCCTCAGATGGTTGATGCAGATGAGGGGTGAGAACCCAAAGTTGTTGAGGTGGTCCATTTCCTTACAGGGGATGGACTTTACGGTGGAACACCGCCATGGTACAGAACACACCAATGCTGAGGGTGTGTCCAGATTTTTCCGCCTTAGTGAAGAGAACTCCCGAGGGGAAGGGTAGATCTCCCCACATTTCAGCTGGAGGGGACACGTGTTAGACCTGGTACCATTTGCGTGAGTCTCCCTTCCATTTTTTACTGATTGCCTCCTCTATTTTTGATATGTTTTGCTGGTTTAGATGCTTTGGGCACTGTGCCACTGCTATTCAGTGCCACAGTGCAAGTGCTCCCTATGTTAAATTGATGTATTGATTGGTGACTCCATGGTTGGCTTATTTGAATTAATTGTCAGACCTTAGTATAGTGCACCATGTGTGCCTAGGGCCTGTAAATAAAATGCTGCTGGTGGGCTTGCAGCACTGATTGTGCCACACACAGAAGCAGCTTGTAAAGTGTGTCTCAGACCTGCCACTGCAGAGCCTGTGTGCAGTCTAGCACTGCCATGTCAACTTGGCAAGTGCACCCACTTGCCAGTCCCTAAACCTTCCCTTTTCTGCATTTCAGACACCCCTAAGGTAGGCCCAAGGGCAGGGTGTATTGGATGTAAAAGGTAGGACATGCCCTGATGTGTGTGGCATGTCCTGATAGTGAATTACAGCCATTTTCGTTTATCACTATTGCAGGCTACCTGTTCCCATAGACCAGAATCAGCAGTTTAATTATAACACCTTATAATCCTAACTGACCCAGGGAACATGGTAGTAATTCAAGTTTAATATGCCTGAACTCCGAATGATAAAATACATCTTTTAGTGAAGTTGGTTTTAACATTCTGTGTTTGAAAATGCCACTTTTAGAAAGTAGGTATGCTCTTACCTAACCATCCAGCCTGCCTCTGCTAGCTTCTGTATTGTATGTCTGGTTTGCAAGTGACAGGGGCTGGGGAGACTCCAGGGGACAGGGTGAGTCAGCACAGGGCTGAATAGACCTATCTGCATGTAGAGTGGTGGGGGAGTGCACTTGAGCATTTGCTGTGGTTTGGGAAATAAAGAAGTTGAGACCATACTTGTTTGGGACTCACTTCTGGGTTCAGACAGACCACAGGCCCCTCAGATGGTTGATGCAGATGAGGGGTGAGAACCCAAAGTTGTTGAGGTGGTCCATTTCCTTACAGGGGATGGACTTTACGGTGGAACACCGCCATGGTACAGAACACACCAATGCTGAGGGTGTGTCCAGATTTTTCCGCCTTAGTGAAGAGAACTCCCGAGGGGAAGGGTAGATCTCCCCACATTTCAGCTGGAGGGGACACGTGTTAGACCTGGTACCATTTGCGTGAGTCTCCCTTCCATTTTTTACTGATTGCCTCCTCTATTTTTGATATGTTTTGCTGGTTTAGATGCTTTGGGCACTGTGCCACTGCTATTCAGTGCCACAGTGCAAGTGCTCCCTATGTTAAATTGATGTATTGATTGGTGACTCCATGGTTGGCTTATTTGAGTTAATTGTCAGACCTTAGTATAGTGCACCATGTGTGCCTAGGGCCTGTAAATAAAATGCTGCTGGTGGGCTTGCAGCACTGATTGTGCCACACACAGAAGCAGCTTGTAAAGTGTGTCTCAGACCTGCCACTGCAGAGCCTGTGTGCAGTCTAGCACTGCCATGTCAACTTGGCAAGTGCACCCACTTGCCAGTCCCTAAACCTTCCCTTTTCTGCATTTCAGACACCCCTAAGGTAGGCCCAAGGGCAGGGTGTATTGGATGTAAAAGGTAGGACATGCCCTGATGTGTGTGGCATGTCCTGATAGTGAATTACAGCCATTTTCGTGTATCACTATTGCAGGCTACCTGTTCCCATAGACCAGAATCAGCAGTTTAATTATAACACCTTATAATCCTAACTGACCCAGGGAACATGGTAGTAATTCAAGTTTAATATGCCTGAACTCCGAATGATAAAATACATCTTTTAGTGAAGTTGGTTTTAACATTATGTGTTTGAAAATGCCACTTTTAGAAAGTAGGTATGCTCTTACCTAACCATCCAGCCTGCCTCTGCTAGCTTCTGTATTGTATGTCTGGTTTGCAAGTGACAGGGGCTGGGGAGACTCCAGGGGACAGGGTGAGTCAGCACAGGGCTGAATAGACCTATCTGCATGTAGAGTGGTGGGGGAGTACCAGATGGGTCTGAATAGGGCTGTGCCTGCCTTCCACAATGCTGGCTCCACCTCCTGTGGTGTGTCTGAGGACCCTGGCCCACACTGGCAAAGGAAGAAGGTACACACTGGCAGAATGCACCCAGAGCTGGTTTGAACTAGGTACAGGACCCTCTGCCTTCAGAGGACAAAGGATTTGCTAGTATGACTATTGGGGCCCAGACCCCAGGACTTTAGATCACTTCTGGGAAAACAAGATGAACCTTTGCCGAGGAGAAGAACCAAGGAAGCTGCAGGAGTTTGGACTGCCCCTCTGCCAGTGTGCAGTTTGCTGGGTTGGCCTGCTGTGGTTTCTTTATTGCCAAGGAAAGGATAAGGAACTTTTAAAGAACGTTCATCACCTTGCAGAATATTACTCCAAGGGCTGGATTTGAGCTTGCCTCCTGACCGAAGTCTCACAGATACCCAACTTCACTCCTTCTGTTTGCCTGCATCTGGAACTTGCTGTTCTAGCTGCTGCAGAAGGAATTCTGCAACACCGACGCCGACGAGCGACGCCATAATCTGCATCGAAGCCGTGAGCGCTGCTCCGACTTGCAAAGTAGACCCTATGCCGGCTGCCGTGCCACATCGACGCCAGCGAGCAACATCATAAGCATGCCATAGCCATGAGTGCTGCTCCGACTTGCGACGTAGGCCCAGCGCCTGCTGCTGTGCCGCATCAACTCTGAAGCAGACATCATCGCGGAGCCGATCCTCGACGTGGGTAGTCAAGAATCCATCAACATTGTACGGAACCATGGTCTCAGCGCCATTGTGTCGTCACCTCCTCTCCAGTAAGGAACAGAAGCCTCCCCTACTTTGCACAAGCATCGAGGACCCGATGCTTCGCCTCCCCGAAGCAAAGAACCAACGCCGCACTGCGCCAACGACACCCTACCTCCCTGATGCCATGAGCTGTCTTTTGTTTTCGCTTTTCCAAGGTACTGAACTTTGGGGGTCTGTTTCGACTCCGGGCCCAACGCCGCACACCTCGCGGTTGGCGCCGTACTTTGGGATTTCTTTGACCTCGACGTCGTGATAACTCCAGTTGGGGTGATCCGTTGCTAAAGACTGCTTTTAAGTGAATAACCTATTTTTAACTATTTCTACCATCTTGAAGTATTATTACAGTATTGTGGATTTTTGTCGTTTGTGGTCTTGTGTTAAGTCTATATAAAGAATACTTATTTTTATAAAACCTGTGTGGTGTCCATCTGTAGTGTTTTCACTGTATTACTGTATGTGTTCACAAATGCTTAACACACTGCCTCTGAGATAAGCCTGCCTGCTCGTGCCAAGGTACCAAGGGGGTGAGCAGTGATTATCCAGGAGTGTAATCCCCTTTCCCTGACTTAGAAGCAAGGGTCCTTATTTGGTCAAAGTTACCTGCCTCTGCCAACTAGAGATCCCCAGTTCTAACACCCTGCACGGTGGAAAACAATGTGGGTGGACATAAGGGAAAGCATCCTCTGAGTCTATGGTGGACTTGGGGGTTGCCAATGGCCTAATTAATATATTCAAAGATATGAAAAAAAGTGTTTTTGATGGGGTATCTGCAGATCTGCTTGAAGGTCATGAGCATCTAGTTGAGGGCTTGTCTAAATGCCGTATACGGCTAACTGTGCATGACCATAGGTCTTTCACAGAAGGCTAAATTAAACCATGACAACAAAGTCTGGTAACTGAGAGGTATGATCAAGTACTCACTAGACAAATATAATTTGTTAATCTATAACATAGATAGAACCTCAAATGAATTAGGGCCTGATTATGAGTTAAGTGGTGTGGGAGCAGGCAACCTCGCCAGCGACCCATTCCCAAACTGTCAAACTTGTCCCCCGAACCCCCGCCCGATTAGGAGTTTCCTCCAGATCTGGCAGGTGGTGCTTTTGAGGTCCCAGACAATGAGCCTTAGAAAGGCCAAAGCAAGTTTCTGCATGGAATGGACTGTTAAGTCCATGCCATGCAGGAAATGTGGGTGCATACATACAGGGAGGCACACCATGTGCCCCTCCTGCATGCATCGCAATGGCCCGGGGCAACAGGGGGCCCTGAAGGGCCCCTTTAGTTTCCTCACCGCCACAATTTTCATGGTGGGCTCACCACCATAAAAACTGTGGTGTGAGGAAACTTGCAATATGCTTTGCGGTGCCACAGTGGCACCGCCAGCATATTGCAGGCCTCAGACCACTGCAAGACCTCCAGGGATCGCGGATCCCTGGTGGTGGCAGCGGTCCTATGGCGGTCCGACTGCCAAACTCATAATACGGTGGTTGGACTGGCTATGCGGCTGTGCCCACACCACCACCGTGGTTGCGGCAGTCCATCGAACTTCCGTAGTCATAATCAGGCCCTTCATTTCCCCTGCCGCTATCCTGCGAGGAATACAATAGAAAGTGGAAACTGAGCATCACCAAATAGTGAAGGAACAGAGTGTGTTTGGGCCAGCTTTGGCTCTAATCGATTCAGATCTCAATCTCACCATCTCAGTAGCTGAGCCTGACAAGTTTTCTGACAAGTTCAGCGAATGAGTGGGGACATTGGAGACTGAGGATAGTTGTATCTGTAATGACAGTGTGGACAGTTAGTACCTTCAGTGCTGATTTATGGGCTTCCACTTTGCACAGATAGAGTACGTACTGATAGGAAGCAAGAGTTCAGTGCATCCATGTTTACTCTAGTGCAGAGACCATGTAAATCCTAATAACTAATGTGATCACCGCAAATATATCTCAGCTAATATAGTCATGGCTGGCGGTACTAGTGCAGCTTGGCCAAGTGCTTTAGTAGGCCAGCTACCATAGCTTATTCTTCGATAATTTAAAGCAACAATCATTTTAAAAACAGCTACGTGACATTACTTTAAATTGACTAAAAAGCCTATATTTACTAACACTAAGGTTATTAAAAACTCTCACTGTACTACATATTCACATTCAAACATGCTATAAAATAAATGCGAATTTTGGATATCATACATGAAATACAGATTGCAGTTTTCGATTACATATTGCATTTCTATAGATATCAGTGGGGTCATTGGGCGCTATACTTCCTCAGCCCTCCCTCTCAGTTGATCAAGTCGTCCCTCTGATTCCATTGGCCTAAACTATGGCTCTCAACTGAAGTCCACATATTCTGAAAAATCATGTGAATAAATTGTTTTTGGGAAAATAAGTCTGTACGCGATAAAAAAATAAAAATAAAAAGCTTTTTATATGCTCTGTGAATACCTGTTTAGGTTACTAGATCGTTTGTTCATTTATATGAGTATTCCCAGAGTCGTCAGAAAGCTCATTTCCTTTTGCAGCAATATTAAGAACAATTAGTTTTGATATTTTGAAAGACGTTGTAAATATTATATACATGAACCTAAAGGAACTGCGGCTACAGCCCAATTGGTTGTAGGCAAAAAGATGAGAAGTTATATGTTTTGTCCAGCACTGTAACAGATGAGAAAATGTGAGCGGAAACAAAAAAATATGTTTTAGTGGGAAAAGGAGAGTTCTAATTGTGTTTGGCATTTTTAATATAGAAATGATAGATTCCTTTCCATCTAAAAGTGGATAAGATTAGTATTTACCACCCCGATGAAAGTCTGATTTAATTTATCTTTTAGCATTTCAAGGCTGGGTCCTTTAGCAGCATTTTATTGCCGGCTGGTTACAATTATGATGGCCGTAAGCGGGGCCAGCAGTGGGGATCAGGACTTCATTGTGAATCAGTTCAGCATGTAACCACTTCACCACTAATGGCAGAAGTTGCATGGGAAATTAATCTTCAGTATCACATTAAGGCAGCCTGCAGAAACTATTGTGTGCCTCACTTGGCTAAAATTGCTATAGCTTCTGGAGAGATGAGTTCCCGCAATGATATTTATTAAACAAAATGAATAACGTTTGGAAGCCATGGAAACCGCTGAACTTAAATTGGGTGCACGCGCCAAGTGCAAAGGGCATCAATGGCGCAGAAAGCAATCAGAGAATTTTAAGTGCGAGACCAGGTTAGATATCTTTATAAGCATTTTGTCTCTCCATTCATGAGGGATAAATCTTATAGGGGCTAATGAGGCAAACAGCCGCGAGCCCCCATGCTGCATCCACTTACCTATGGCAAACAAACTGGCAGTTGTGGCCTTTCGTTGACCAAGGCGGCTGCATGAACGCGTCACAAAGGTCCGTGGCTAGAAGTCAGTGTTTCAGTTGGACATGGGATGACATCACTTCTGCGGGGGAGGGGTGGCTTGCTTGGGCCAGAATGTTGCGGAAGGGGGGGGGGGTAGATTCTTCAGTCAGTATGTGGTACAAGCAGATAAAGTATCAGTACATTTTGAATAAGACATTTGCATGTTGTTCCTTTTGTTATTATTGGTATCACTCTCCTCCAGGCACATTAAGGAATGAGGCAGTTCAGACGCCAGTCATTAATTAGCACATTTAGCACGCACTTCTTGCCTGGCCCGGTGTACTTCTCATAACGCCGGCTTTTGTCAGCAGTGCTGTCACGGTTTTAAAGTTGGGGAGCCAATACTTTTCAGTAGTGTTTTTACTTTTCTCATGCACACTACCAATATTTCTCAGCATGGCTGCATGATTCTAATGGCACATGCCATTTCATCACAGCAGAGGAATATCTAAGATTCTATTATGGAGACATGTCAACCAGTGACCCCGCATGCCTGCTTTTTAAACGTGTACCAAATGTGATATGAGTAACTGAATGCAATCACACTTTAGAAACAATTGCAATGAGTCTTTCCATCGTGCAAACATAGTCACCCTCTACTAGAGAGTGAATGGTTAGGTCTACTTGGTAGCTCTGCTCCTATAAAACAGTTTACACAGAACATCAGTGTTATCTCGCTTCTAAGGAACATTAGACGCAGGGTTCTTCCCCTGTTAACTCGGACCTGCAGCAAGAGGTTGCTGTAGACATCAAGGAATGAGACTGGAAATCATAGTTATACACCTGCTCCTCGCTCCCATGGTACGTCTGTGAGGCATGTCTAATTGAGACAAGTGAATGATATTGTTGTATAACACACACAGTGTTGTTTGTCTTTTTTGGTAGGAAAAATATCCAACCCGGGACATTGGCCAAAATGTAAAATTATATGTTGAAGAAGTTTTCTCAGGGAAAGTTCTAAAATAAATGCACGAACGTGCATTGGAAAATAATAATAATAATAATATGAAATTTATAATGCGCTCAGCTTACCCGGGGGCATCAATTTCATATGCTTAGAATCTCTGTTCTTTTTCTTCTCTCACATTGCACCTCTATGTTGATTGTATCTCTTCGCTCTCTCCCTTTCTCACACTCGCACCGGTGTTCTCTCTCTTTCTAATAAATCCACACATATACCCTCTATTCTGCCCCTCTGTTCCTCTGAAAACTTACACCCTGTTTCGGAGCTTCTCTTCCTCTTCATCTCTCCAGTGGTATAAGGGAACTTGAGGGGAGCTCCCTGGAAAGTACTTGGAGGAGCCCCCTATGCAGTAGAGAGCTCTCAGACCCGCCCATGCACAGTGCTGGAGTGGGCCCCCCAGAGCTTGGGGGGCCATCCCATACCACAGGGGCTGCGGGGGCTATTGTTGAGCCATTACATCTCTCTCCTGCCCTGCTGTCTCTTTCTCCCCATCCTCTCTTTTTCATGCCCTCACAGTCTCTTTTTTCTTTTTCTTTTCCTTCTTCCTTACCTTTTCTTCCACTGTCTGCAAGTTTCTCTCAATTGCCCTCTTCTTCTTGCTGGTAAATTAGAACTTTCTCCATTTCCTGCTTCACTTTACACCTGTTTATAAACTTTAGAGCTTTAGGTGTTTTCTTGCATATCTATATCTGTCTGTGTGTATATATATATATATATATATATATTATCTACTGGCGGTCGCCAGTAGATAGTTATAGTTAGGACCGAGTTCCCATAGGAAATCTGAAAATTCTATTTTGAATAACTTTGGCGCCGGTTGACGAATCCTCGTGAAATTTTCAAAACTAATGGAGCGCTCCACTCAGCTCCTACCCTAAAAGTCTCGGGGTGATTCGTCAAGCAGGGGCTGATAAAAAAGGGGGGTCCCAAAACGCGTTTTCCCCATAGGACCTTTAGTCGAAGGTACAGCCCGAACGGCTGAACAGAATTACAAATTTGGCAAAGAGGTAGTCCTCAGGTCAAGCATGTGCTTTTGCATATATGGTGTCAATCTGTTCAGTAGTTCCTGAGACAATTGCAGTTAAAAGTACATAAATATCTATATGCGCTCACGGTGCGCGCACCAAATCTGCGCAAGCGTAATTCTGATTGGTGGTTAGATGTCAGTCAACATTCGAATCGGTCAAAATCAGGAAGTGTCGGACGCCAGTTTGTGTGTGGCAGTGAAAAAGAAAGGTGGAGAACGTGAAAAGGGGGCAGGGTAGAGAGTTCCTGACCCCCTAGCCTTTGTCAGGGGGTCCCTGAAGGACCCCGAAGGGTGAAAAAAACATTTTATTTTTTTTCAAAAAATTGCGGGGTGTGCGCACCGTGCGGGCATTGTGAAAAACCCTTAAAAAAAAATAAAACATTTTTAAACTGTTTATAAGTTTATAGAAGATATTAACTATGCTGTTCAACTTTATCCAAATTCAAAATAAAAGAGCTGAGCCATTCCATATTAAAGGATACAGTCAATCTATAACTATATACATAGGTAGTTTATTGTAAAATAAATATATAAAAAATATAATAATACATACATAAATTAGCATTTAAAAAACCTTCCAAATTCACTAAAAAAAACATAGGTTTCACACACGTTATAGTTAGGAATTAGCATTTAAAAAACCTTGCAAATTCACTGAAAAAACCATAGGTTTCACACATGTTATATTTCACTCGTAAAAAACCATTGAAATTCCCCCGTTATAGTTAGTTCAGCTAACTATAACTCGCGCGACCGCAATCCACTGCAGATGACGTCGCATATTACATCACTCATTACATGGTCAGTGACATCACTCATGACATCACTGATGGCATCTCAAATTACATCACTGATGACATCACTGATGACATCATCCAGTGAATATGTGTCCTTCTTAATTTTTTTTTTTTTATATATGTATATCTAAAGGTTAATGGAAGAATAAATGGGTAAATAAGTGTCTAAATGGATGTTTTTGGTAAAATTAATTGTATAACTGACTTATTAACAGTATCTTAGTGAATACAGACTACAGTGATGTAATATGCGACGTCATCAGCAGTGGATTGCGGTTGCGCGAGTTATAGTTAGCTGAACTAACTATAACGGGGGAATTTCAATGGTTTTTCACGAGTGAAATGTCCAGCTAACTATAACATGTGTGAAACCTATGGTTTTTTCAGTGAATTTATATATATATTCACTGAAAAAAACATAGGTTTCAGGGACGTTATAGTTAGTTGGACATTTCACTCGTACAAAACCAGGGAAATTCCCCTGTTATAGTTAGTTCAGCTAACTATAACTCACGCCTCCGCAATGCACTGCTGATGACATCACATATTACATCATTCATGACATGGTCAGTGACTTCACTGATGACATCACTGATGACATCAGTGATGACAAGTGCCTGAAACCTATGGTTTTTTTCAGTGAATTTAAATGGTTTTTTAAAGGCTAATTTCCAATTACAATGTTCATTAAAGCTATGGTTTTTTCAGTAATTTTGATTTTTTTTTCAGTTACATTTTGAAACTTTAATATCCCAAAAATAGATTTTGTATTTTTTTTTGCTATTATAATATAATATAATGTCTTCTGTTTTCTTAAATATTAATATATATATATTTTTTTTAGAAAAAGTGGAGTCGCGCACCCATTGTGTACCTATCTCGCTGGGTGTGCGGATTCAAACTGCAACATTGGTAAAGCCGTGAAGGATGGCGTTTCAGCCAGCCCACTCCGCTTATGCTTGCAGGGAGGGAACTAAAATGCTACATGTCCCAGGTCTTCCCTGTAGTGATCTTCTGATCACAGGTCTAGCTGTCTACATGCCACAGCCACTCCCTCACGGCTGCTTCACACCCATGCAGCACAGGCATCACAGGACATGTGACCCTGCCAATAAAAAGGTCCAGGCGCAGGTGCTCAACGCCATTTCCACTCTCTATCTGGGTGTATCCATGTGCTTATTATGTTGGTGGCAGCTGAGTCACTTTGACCGACACGGGCCTCCCGCAACGTTGTGATGAGTCGAGGTGCACAGAGATGGTCGCAGCCGAAGCACTTTGCCGGGCACTGGCCTCCTGCCACGTGACGATGACTTGAGGTGCACAGAGTTGGTGGCAGCCGAGGCATTTTGGCTGACACGGGCCTCCCGCCACGTGGCGATGGCTTGAGCTGCACTGAGTTAGTGCCACCAGAGCTGAGCGGGTGTGCAGCCTGCGATGATGCATGGCCTCGATACGCTATCCTGGCAATCAAGACCCGATTTGAATTGTGAGCTCGGCTGGACCGCGTGTACGCCAAAGGCAGCTGACTGTACAGACATGACTCCTCTGCGCGGTGTAGCAGGAGGCGCTGGGGGCCTGTGCTGTGGAATCCAGCGACGGCTGAGGAAGTTGCTCCGACACATGGTGGGCCCTCCTGAAGACACGCCAGTGGCGGCAGGTGAGCATTGAGGTCTGGGTGTGTAGGGTCGGGCAATCATCACTGGGTGGTGGACTGGTCTGGGGATCAGGGCTGGGATGCTTGCGAAAGATGTAAGGATCATGCACACTGCCTGAGAAGTTTGCGACAACATTAATGTACAGGCTCCGGTGGTCCATTTTTGCCTGCACATTGTTGGAATGCGTGTGGTTTCTGTTGCGGTGATTGCGTGCAGTGTAAGGGTGGGCGACAAATTCCGTTCTGCTCGCGGAACTTGCAAAATTTCGGCATTTTTGCGTTCCGCACGGAACGCGAAAATGTCGAAGCTTCCCCGATCCGGGGCGGAACGTAATTTTGGGGGGGGCATGAGGGTAGAGGTATTGCACAGGATTCATTCTGGCACGATGCTCCTGTCGCAAAAATTAAACTTCAACAGGAAGCCCTTACAGATATAAATAAAGCAGGTGCTGAGTTGAAGCTCAAATTCAGTAACGCATTAATCAGGCAAAAAAATCAGTGAGCTAGGTCGAGGCTGGGCAGGTGTGCTTTTCTCCCCATATCTACTGTCAAAAATTAGCTGCGATCCTTGATGGAGCTCTGTGCATCCATGACTTTCTCGGGCTCAATCCCCGTTTAGTTCTTGTGGCCAGGAACTTCTTTCTCCTCATCTGCTGCTCTGATCGGTCTCTGACTCTTTATAAACAAGAGGCATGTGCTGAACTCGCATAGAAGCCCTGCCCATTTGGCCCCGCCGCACACACCCTAGCGGTATGCAACGTCTTCCCTCCCTTTCCCCTCTATGATGGACAGCTCACTCAAGGGACCCCGGCGCTTTTCGGCACGGTGGCAAAGTTACAGGCACATATGTTCACGGGAGACAACTCTTCTGGCCCTTTACGCAGCTGTAGTGTAGGAAAAGCACTATACATTTACCCAACGAGGTAGCACACACATGATCACGGGAGACAACTCTTCTGGCCCTTTACGCAGCTGTAGTGTAGGAAAAGCACCATACATTTACCCAACAAGATAGCACTTACTGATTAGCCAGTAGAAAGTACTCCAGTTGAGTAGAGGTATTGCACAAAACGCTGGCATCTTCATGGATCAATATGCAGGGCAGGATTCATTCTGGCACGATGCTCCTGTCACATAAAACTAAACCTCAACAGGAAGCACTTACAGATAAAAATAAAGCAGGTGCCCGAGTTGAAGCTCAAATTCAGTAACGCATTAATCAGCCCAAAATCTCCGCGAGCACGCAAAATTTTGCGTGTTCGCAGAGATTTTTTGCCGTTTCATGAAATTTTGAGAAAGGTAACTTCGCAAATTCTGCCCACCCCTAGCAGAGTGGGCAGGGGGTACAAATAGTACATGTGTGCAGTCAGTTGCCCCCAACACCTGCAGGAAGGTTGCTGTGGTGTGGTTCCCTTGCTTGGTCTCCAGTTGTTTCTGTGCAGTTTAGGTGCAGTGAACATGCATGTGTATCAATCTGAAACGAACCCTGATGCTTACAAGTGTGATAAATCCTGCATAATGAGACCGTAACAGAAGTTCGTGTGGTTGTAACATTACTTTTCTTTCCTATGAAGGTTACGACCACACAAGCTTCTGTTAGTATCATTTTGTGCAGGATTGATCATACCTGTAAGCATTCCGGTTTGTCCAAGTACAATACATTGTACCATATTACGTTTGTGACCAGACTAACGCTTGACCATTATCTTCATTTATCCAACAGGTTTCGGAATACAGACTTTTGGGGTTTCTAGGACGATCTACAGTTATTTCGATCCACAAGTTGATGTTCCCCATTGGCAATGTCACTCGTTGGTTGATGTTTTTGTGTTGTTAATTTATGTTTTTCTAATAAAGTACTGTTTTTCCACTACTGTTGACTACTAGACTTCATGACCTGGCGCACCCCGATTTCAGTGACTGCAATCTTGGATCTGGAGCACAGAGGCGTCAAACAATGGCTGGGGTTGGGGTTGGTTGTGCAGGAATACTATGTATTGGGATGAGCGGGTGGTGTGGATGCAGGGGCCCTAAGTTGCTTTTGTAGACATGCATCCAAGACGTGTGAGGAAGTTTAATAGGGCTGGCTGTGAGACTCCTCCGACTCTCGCAGTTGTTAGTTGGAAGATACCAGAGGCCAACAGGTGCAGCACAGCCAGCAGCTCTGTCTTAAGTGTGGGTGTCAAATTCTGTTCCGCTCGTGGAATTTGCGATATTTTTAAATTTTCGTGTTCCGCGGAGAGCGCGAAAATGGCAAAATTTCCGCGATTTGCAGCGTTGCGAAGATTTTTTTCATGTTCGCGATTTGAAAATGCATTCTCACGCACGCGATCGCCTTACCGTGATCCCCGCGTTCGCGGACAAGTTTTCCAATCCGTTCACGTGCTCCACGAGATGTTGATAGCCGGTCGCGCTATCCCGCGAGAGTTCACGATCACGATCACGTCATTCGCCTCGCCATCAGACATCGCGAGTGTCTGAGATCGTGAACACATCATTTTCCACTGCAAGAGAGAGCCTGAGGTCGTAAACACGTCAATCTACACCACGACAGAGAGCATGAGATCGCGAACACGTCATTTTGGACGCGTCATCGACATCCGGCGGAAGTGTGGTGAAGCTCGCGATCGCAAACACGCCAAATTTTCAATCTGGAGAAGAATATTATCTCTAGCATCATAAAACCTTCTGTAAATGATGATTTGGATGAAAAAAACTCCTCAGATTGACATTTGGCTGTCCTTTTTTGTGCAAGGAAGGATCACTCTTTGTGTCTGCTGCATCATTATCATTAGATTTGAGGACTTTTGAATTTGATATTTTACAAGTAAGTTGGTGTTGTGTCTGTTTGATTGGGGGCATTGCAGTTGCTGCAACTACAATTTTGGTACTTATCATTTTTTTTATTGTTATTGTTGGGGGTAGCCAGTAGGCCCAGAGCTAGTCATGGGTAGGTGCATGATGAAGCAACAGTTTCTTTGGTGTGTGTTGAATGTTTTTCAAACATCATCTAGAGCATGGATGGCATTGGATGGATTGTGTTGGAAAATGTGTTTTTTGGGGGGAATTTCTATTTTTGGGTGTGTGTTAAAGAAATGCCTTTGTTGTGTGTGCCTGGTGTGTTGGTGTGCACCCTGCAGACCTTGTTTTGCCCTGTGGATTTTCGTTTTTGCATTTTATTGCATTAAAAAGGCAAAGCAGTGTGGTTTAGCATGCATCTTTTGCCTGGCTTCTTTTTTAGGCCTTTTGTCAGGTCATTGTTTCCCAGGTCTCCTGCTTGTTGCTTGTGATTTGTGAGTGTCCATGTGGCCTTTTCTGGTGGGAGTTATTAGTGTGCTGCTTTTGCCATATAATATATAAGAACAATGGTTCCGTAGGGAGAAAAGATTATTTACAATAAGGATAAATCAATTAAACAAAACAACACAGCAAAAGATGATCTAACAAATAATTAATCCTTAGGCAATGAATAATTATTCAAAAAACATAATAATTTATTTTTTGTATTTCAAGTGAATTTTAAATCATTCATTAATTCCTTCAAATCTGTACAAAAAATCAAAAAGGCTGTATATACAATGATATTTACAAGAAAACGACGCAGTGACAAAGTGAATAAGGTGACTTAATGTGATAGTGAAAATGTGAATATTTACAATATATGTATGTGATTATCAATAAAATACATAGAAAATTTTGCAAAGATTTTTTGCAAAAGAGTCCTCAGCTGAATTCTGGTTAGGTAGTGATCCTTGTAAGGCACTGGTCCTAATTTTTCGTGTATACAAGGAGTTCCAATTAGTACTGGACTGTGGAACTTTGAGACGGTTCCACAGTCCAGTACTAATTGGAACTCCTTGTAATTGAACCACAACAACAAATGCAACATTTCACTGATGTTCTTCTCCTGGCTTATTTGCTTTTAGGTGCACAAAAAGACAGAGGAGGAGGTAACTATCAACATCATCCATTCTACTGCCAGACAGATGTCCTGCTGCGCACCACATCACGTCCACGTGTGACCACAGACATCTCTGCAACTTGTGCACATGCGTCCTGTCTGACATCTGAAGAAGATGGCCCAAAGAAAGGTACCAGGTCCTCCAGTACCAAGAAAGTTGCCGGTGAGAAGAAGAGGGAACAGAAAAAGGAAGAGGCACTAACCACGACTGGTGTGTCGGCAAATGCGATTTTTGGGACCAAAAAAATTATGCCTGCAGCAGCGTTGTCCGGAAACCAAGCTGGGAGCAGCACCTCCGCACCAGCGGGCCAACCACACCAACCTAGGCTCAAGCCCATGAGTGTCGTAGAGGTAGCCAGTCTACTAACGAGCAGCGATGTTGAAATGTCATTATCGCAAAGTAGTACACAATCAACGCAGGCGGAAACTCAGCAGATAAGTGTGCAGCAGCAGGCACAGCCACAAGAACAGCAGCAGCTGCAAGAACAGCAGCATCCGCAAGAACAGCAGCAGCCACAAGAACAGCCGCAAGAACAGCAGCAGCCGCAAGAACAGCAGCAGACGCAAGAACAGCAGCCACCACAAGAACAGCAGCAGCCACAAGAACAGCCACAACAGCCCACAATAGTAGTTGTTCCTCCTGAAGTAGGGGCATTTCAGGAAATCGAGCTTCCTGCAGACAAAGTGGAGCAAACCACTGTTTCAGAAGATCCATTGTCTTCCAGACACCCAGCTAGGGAAAGAAGGTTAGTCCATCATCTTCTTCTTCAAGCCCCGCTTCTGATGATCTTGATGCCACTTGGAAGCCACCAGCTCAGTCTGAGAGTGATGCACGCCCCAAGACAAGGCTAGTGAAAAAGAAGGTTCCAGAAAGCCTTAGAGGTATGGAGGTAGATGTACAAGAGGGGAATGATGATGATGACGAGCCAGTCATCACGGACATCACTCCCGGCCCAAAGGAGATGGAGACCAACATTATTACCCTATCTAAAATGGCTGCAAAGGATGTAGCACGGATACCACCAACACAGGTAACACCACTACGACCTCCAGCTTCCATATTTTCATTTGCAAAGGAAAGGCAGGGACCTACATCCAGCTCAACCACCACCTCAGTAGGTAGTGGTAGAAGTCACAGTGTAGCTGCACAGAGTCACATTCCAAGCACACCCTCCAGTTCATCTGGTATTGAAAGTGGCACATCCAGCAGCACCAGAAAGTTCTCCTCCCCAGTTTGGGACTTCTTTTCGGTTAGCAGTAAGGAGGAGAACATTGCTATATGCTCAATTTGTCCACATGCTGTTAGGCGGGGTAAGCTTGGTACAAACTATGGTACCGGAGGCCAAACAAGTCATCTCAAAATACACCACACTATCGTGTGGGAGGCTCACCTGCTTCGCTTAGAACAAAGTTAAACTCAACCCATTGTTGTTGGGCATGAAGAATCAGGGGACAATATTATCGCGGTGGAAGGTGAACAAGAGGGAGACATTTCTAGCCCTGTCCCCAGTAGTGTAGCGGTACCGCCCACATCCTCAGCAATATCTCAGTGGCACCGCAGTAGGAGTCAGAGTCAGGCTGAGACACCAAGGCGACCGAGTAGTACTGCAATGAAACAAAGTGCGTCGTTGAGCCTAACTGGGTTAAAGAATACAACTGCACCACAAAGGAAAATAATACAGCCTACCATTGACAGCATGCTTAGGTTGGAGGGGCAGTATCAAAGCAACCACCCAACGGCACAGTTGTACAATGCGAAGCTGGCTAAAATGTTAGCGCTGGACCTTCTCCCTTTTTCATTTGTGGAAGGGGTGGGTTTCCTTGAATTTGTGTCAACCATCTGCCCTAAATGGAAGGTTCCCAGCCGGTCCTATTTCGTAAGAGTTGCTGTTCCAGCACTACATCATGATGTGCTGGAATTCGTATAAAAGTTTATTCCTTTACTAACCAGGATCACCCCTCTGAAATGCCCTCAACTAAACCATTAGACAACACATACAGATATCATTGCAAAGATTTGCCATCTATACTTGCTATGTAACCAGTGGCGTGTTCGAACTCACCTTGCAGCTCTTACTGTATATAAAGAATTGCCATGTTGCTTGTTTCTCGTCATGTACTCTGGGTAGAAACCCCCCTTTTTAAAGAATCTTTTTTTAAAGAATCTCTAAGAAAGAATCAGTTGTTTAAGTAATTTCACCAACATATCATTTGTTATTCGTCCTCCTTTTCACCATAGGTACTAAACCTTTAACTAGGAGATCAGTGAAAAATATTCCGAACTCCTCACCCTTAAAGTGGACAACATCCTTCTTTAAGACAACACCCCCTGGTCCTGATGAAAGCTCACCTGACCCTCTTGGGCACGTAAAGAGCTGAAACATGTCGACCCACCTATTGGACTGACTGTACAGCGGACACATTAACTGTCCGTGCTGCACAATCTTCCTTATTTTTATTCTTTTTCCACGCACCAGACAACAATAAAGACTAAAGTCTAGGTAGCATGAGAAAACATCCCTTTTTAACTTCCACTGTTTCACGACACATGAGCACCTTGTCCATTTTTGATCTCTGATCGCTACTGTAATATCCAGTGGTTTCCCTCCAGGTGGAGGTAGCACAACACTAAACCCGATGATGATGCAATCACGTTATCAAGGCGGAGAACCAAGATATACCGCCAGACAATCCACCTAAAAACGTGAATGAGGGTTTTTTAAGGAACGGCCGGATAACCACCAAACCCTGGACAACAGGTTCAAGTGATCCACTCTTTTTTGATATATAACTACTAATTGGAAGGCGACTGGATCTCGTATCCTTCTTATTCCCTACCAACTGATTAGCCACACAATATCCACCTGACAACAGACTTGTGGACCAGTTGCCAAGCCACTGATTAAATGTGCATCACTGCGTCTCTTTTGTGGGGGTTAGAGATAAGCTATCTGAAGTAGGTTCTGTTGACACAGCTGAGATTTTTAAAGCTACTCAGAAACATGCAACTGTATGCATGTTCGCCATGGAGAAATCTTATACTGCTGTAAACATATTGGAAGAGTTTCACAGCAAGGTTTTTGAATGGCTGCGCCCAAGAGGGCTTAAGATTGGTATTGTTTCCACAGATAATGGCAGTAATGTACTTAAGGCCATGGAGCTTGGTTCCTATTTCAGGGTTCCGTGTTTGGCGCACTGCATTAACATTATAGTTCAAGACTTTCTGAAAAAAGAAGCCATAGTCAGCAACTTACTGTCCACCTGCCAAAGAATATGCACTCATTTCAGCCATTCTTTTAAAGCTCGGAAGCAGCTGAGGATCATTCAATGTGACTATAGAATGCCAGTCAAAGCACTCATCCAGGAGGTGGCAACACGTTGGAACTCAACTTATTACATGCTTGACCGTCTGTTTGAGCAGTACAGGCCAATCAATGAATATGTCATGCGAAGAGGGGATGCTACTGTGAAAGGCATGACTCTTCATATGGACCAATGGTGCCTAGCTAAATGCCTGACTGAGATGCTTCTTCCTTTCGAGGTCTTCACACGTGAAGTCAGCAAGGAGGACTGTACTATGGGCCAAGCTATCCCATAGTTGCAAATGCTAGAGCATCAGCTGAAGGAGGTGTCTGAAGCATACCAAGGTGTAGAGGAAAAAAAAGAAGCATATGAGTTGGTGGAGAGCTTAGCCCGTCACTTAGCTGACAATACAAGGGTGCAAAATAAGATTTTATCACAAAAACATTTCATTTGTGCCACAATTCTGGATCCACGGACAAAATAGGCACTGAAGACATTAATTCCTTTTTCAGAAATGGATGTTGGCCGGTACAAAACTTGGATAGCTGAGTCAGCGAGTAAGTTGGAAAATGAACGGCTGCTAATTAAAAGCCCGCTAGATAAACCCACAACAAGTACTGCAGCACGGCATCCGGCGTCAAGTTCAACTTTGGAGCCTGAGCGCAGTGCGTTTGGCTCAGAACACTCACCAACACTATCGACAACAGCAAGAACTGGATCATTAGGCCCAGTAAAATCGTTACACAATTGGTATTTACAGCAAGGCATTGGTAAGTCCAGTGCTGAAGCAATGAGAAAAGAGCCCGAAAAAAGTTTAGCACCCCTGAACATTGAGCGGATGGTCCAGGCCCATCTGGACGACTCAACAGAGGTGTACATTGATCAAATCCCATTGCGGTATTGGTATGGGAAAAGGGGCCAATGGCCACTGCTCAGCAGGCTGGCGATAAACTATCTGGCTTGCCCTGTCGCAAGAGTCTCTTCTGAACGTGTATTCAGTGCTGCTGGTTCCATTGTAACAGTGAGAAGGACCCGTCTCTCGCCCAAAAACGTGAAGAGGTTAACCATGATCAAAATGAATCAGCACTTTATACCACCGAATTACACAATACATGAATCAAGGGAGGAAGATGAGGACAGCGGCTCAGGTGACAGAAGTAGTGTGTTAGATGATGATTACATACTTCTGGTTGAACCCCCAGAGTTTGAGGACGAGCTATTCTTCCCTGACAATTAGGCTTGCACTTCTTACTGTCTTCCTCCCTTATTTTCTTTTATTTTTGTGTCTATCTTTCTCGTTAGAAACTTTGAATCACAACAAATCCATCACCACCGTCTTCTACTCGTTTTATTGCCATATATGAGTTTCAGCTGTCTGCATTTCACAGTACACTCCTCCGAATCCTGCTCCTTCATCCTCCTGAAGCTCCTTAAATCCATTGCCCTCAAGAAGACAGATGATGATTGTATGATGCAAAATAGAAGAAAAACGAAAATCTTTCCTAGTCCCTCCAAAAGAACTGGAACATGATTGACGATGACTACTATAGCTATCCTCCTTTCTGATCCGAGAGAGACTGCCCATTAACTGAAGATGAGAAGGAACAGGTAATCAATGATGCCATGCATTGTACACTGACTGAGTGATGTTGCTGTTGTTTGTTGTGCCTGAAGTTACTTCATTGTGTACTTTATGTAATAATCTACACACTAAAAGTAACTCAAGTCACTTTTTCCCTTCTTGTATTTTTAATAACAAATTTGTACTTCTACTGCAGGCCGATACATTGCATTTTGAATATAGGAAGGGGACTCAATCTGTACACTGCACACTGAGTAGGACAACACCATGATGATGATGGCGAGAGAGACGGCCCCTTCACTTAAGATGAGAAGGAACAGGTAATGAATGGCATGCATTGGACACCGACTCTGAGTGATTGGTGTTTGTGTTTTTTTTTTTGTTGTGCATGAAGTGAAGTCAAAGTGCACTAGTATTTACTCTACACACTAACAGTGACTCAAGTCAATATTTCCACTCTTGTTGTTTAATAACAAAATTGTACTTCTACTGCAGGCCGATCCATTGCATTTTTGAATATGGAATCTGGACTCACTCGGTACACTGCAGACTGAGTTGAACAACACCATCATGATGACCACAGTGACATAGTATCTTCACAGTCACTCAGTACAAGGATCGGAGATGATTGATGGAATAAGTCAGGGCGTTTCATGAGTGGCATAAAAGGTAAACAATTAAACAACAACCACAGCAGACCTAAATGTCTGTGTAGCGGTGGAGTCAAGTGTAGCGGTGGTATGACTGCGGTGCATTGATTTAGTCACTTAAATTGTAAAATGCTATGTTGCAGGATATGTGCTTTGTCCAACACTTTCAAAAAATGTACGCTAAATGGAGGATGTGCAAAGGGTACCGTCACCATGGGCCTGCTCTATCCTGTTGGTGTTGTAGGTTAATGCTGGAAACAGACTAGAGTAGAGATGATGCATCCATGCCACCTTGGAAAGTGTTCTTGTTGTTGCACTACTCCATAACTTGTGCATTTTTT
This sequence comes from Triturus cristatus, assembly GCF_964204655.1. Classification (NCBI taxonomy): domain Eukaryota; kingdom Metazoa; phylum Chordata; class Amphibia; order Caudata; family Salamandridae; genus Triturus; species Triturus cristatus. Next base: position 1,203,267,193 of record NC_140591.1, on the reverse strand, counting down.
TCAACTTGGTTTCTCAATATCCCTTTTATTATTCCATCTACAATTACAGGCCGGACCTTCCCTGTGCTATACTTGGGAAAACAATGCACACTTACCTTACCAATGAATCTACATCTGCCAGGCAGGCAGTGGCATCACCCAAGATTGATGGACGGAGCATCCATGGAAGGGAGGACCAAGAGGAATGCCGAGATTCAACTCCCCATTTGACCAGGATAATACAGTAACAGTATCAACTTTCATCATCTTTTAAATAATTCAAATCATTTTTTTGTCTACAATCATTACAACAGTGTGTTCTTGTTGTTATTATTATCATTAGGTTTGCTCTCTGTTTATAATTCATCCCTTCAGATATTTTAACATTTCCTTTGCTATCTGTAAAAGTAAGCCCGGTAACACTGAACACAAACTGTATGTAATCCGGGTCTCCTTATCATCATCATGCATGCATTTCCTTTTTCTCCCTTAACATATTGATATGGATATGGTAGTCTACAAAGATTCTGTTGTTTGTTGTTTGTCCATGCGTACTGTTTTTCTTTCTCAAACCTTTCCCCAAACCCCACTTCAATTTCAAGGCAGGACGGAGATCTTCTTCTGCTTGCCCACCCATGAGCAGTATATTTGTGAAGTAATTTTTTTACCAAAGGAACCTAATACATCAGCATTAATTGCCGGCATTAACCCCTTCCATGCGGGGCTGATTCCCCCGCGGTGCTGACTGCTGCTTGCGCGGGCGTGGTCATGACGGAACGGTTCCGTCATGAGCACAGCTCAACCGACGCTCATGACGGAACCGTTCCGTCATGAGCGTCGAAGGGGTTAATAGGATTAATGGATTTTATGTCATCCTCCTACACAGCACTAACAGTTACACTTATGTCCAGTGTACTGTAGGCCTAGTCAAGTGACTCGACACAACTAGAGTTTATAACTCTGTGTACTACTAGGCTATCCCCACCACCATTATGCTTTGTTGTATTTTTGCATATTATTGTTTGGCAGTAAATTCTGTACTGTACTTCATTCTACTACTCCTCGAAGAGTCTCTCTCAGGCTACTGACTGTCTCATTTTCTTTTTTTGCAAATGCTGCTGCCAGTGTCTACTACTACTACTACCACCACAACCATGACATGTTAGGAAAGAAAACCATCATCACCATGTAGCCATCACTGTGCCTAAGTTAAACATCAAGCAAAGGTAAGAGAAGTTTGGGGGAGGCATATTAATAATGGACATGTTTTCATTAATTCAATTTCACACACCCCTTTGAGTCCAGTTGCCGAGCGCCTAGAGTAGAAGAGACAGACAGTACTAGTAGGACAAGTCACTCAGTGATAGGTGTCGCATCTATCTGTTTCTGTCTTACAAAGTCATCCAATTATTAAAATCAAACACTGGCTGTGGGTGGCCCTGCACCAGCAAGGAAAGAAGGATACAGTGTGATGTAAAACAGTAACCCCACCCAGAAAACATTAACACCATCGTATGTAAAGTGGAAATATATTATTTAATACCCTACCAAAAATAAACTATGTAAAAAAATCCCACACCTGACCCACCCCTCTCCCTAACCCCAACCAATGTCTGTAAAGAAAATGTCCAATTGTCCAAAAGAGAAAACCCAACGCCCGATTCCCACCCACCCAAAGAATAATTAAAAAAGGAGCAATAAACAGGGTCTGAGTTCGGCGGGCTTGACTCAGGAGGACACGAACTTGCTCCTCCAGGCAGGGAACACAGCGCTTCAATGCGCAGCAGTTGCATCCACGGGGGGGGGCAGCACTGATGGAGGGGCGGTGGCGGGCGGCTGCCAGACGGTGGCACCGTACCACTGGAGGGCGGTGGCTGGGGCCTGGGGCATTGGAGGAGGCTGCAGCTGCTGCTGCCTCCTCCTCTTCCAGATCCACCAGCCAACGATATTCAGTCTGTATGGCCTCCAGCTTCCGGCGCCGGGCCTTGGCTGCCAACTCCTTCCTGTAAGGTTTCCCCTTGGAAGGAGTAGCTATATATCAAGAAGAAAAAACAAGACTATTGTAAAATATACTCTTAGCAAAGCAGTAAGACAAATTAATTCTACACATAGTGGCCCGGTAGCACTAGCAAGCACAGTACATAACAGTTGTGGTATGTATCTATCCTCCCACTTTCTTGGACTTTAACATTTGTGGGAGTTTCAGGCATTCAACCAACCATGCATCTGATTCCTATCAGCCACCTATGCATGCATGCATCCCACGTATCCTTCTCTGCCAGTCATAAATATTAAATCTCGCCCGTCCTTCTTCCTTCCACTCTTCTTTCCCTTTTCGTTCAACCCATCCATCAAAGTCATCTGATCTGACTTTTAGTCTTCTCCATAAAACTTTCACAGCTGAGTTGAAATCAGATAGAAGGGGCCACTGATTACTCAACACTCCCGCCACTAATGCTTTTACTAATGCTAAGTAAAGGGTGTCTTCAACCATTCACAACAACTTCTTACTTAGTAAGTCTCAACTGTACAGTATACAGTACACCCTTGCAGTGAGTGTAATGTCAATAAGTAAGGATTAGGAATCTAACTTACCACCGCCCTCCACTGCTGCTGGCTCACCCCCTGCAGCTCCTCCTGCAACTGCCGCATCCTCTCCTCCGTCAGCAGTCACGTCGCCTTCCCCGCTGGCCACGGCACTGGTGGTTGGTAGTGCGCCTTGAAAAAAACATTACACACTTTTTAGGTGTCATATACACCTCCACCTATTTTTCACTAGCAAGATTGAAAAATGAGTTAATAGTAATACATACATATACAACATACATCACTAGTACAAATCAGGTAGTAGTAGAGTAGACACTAGTAGTTATATGGTCCCTAGGGCCATTCTAGTCTTTGCTTAGTTAGCCCGAGCAATGTAACCAATTTACCTTTGTGTCTTTTATTTTTGCACACGCGTCATTAACTTGCAGCTTGTTGTATAAAGACGCCTTTGAGCCCACATGAGCTCATACTGCTTCTGTCTAAGTGCTGCGTACAAGGTCAAACACAGCAAGCCACTTTGTTATGGAGTTCTGGTGTTAGTCCATATTGCTTATCCATAAAAATGCTACACTTTTTGGCACGACTGAGAAATGCTTACAATATACTAACGCGCACCATTTTTCTCATAACAGACAGAAGATTCCCTTCTACGAACCAGAGCTTTGCAGAGCTTATGATGTAACCAGTACTAGGTTCTTCTAAGGTGAGGGGTCCACAGAATTCGCTCAGAGATCTTCATTTATAATTTCATATAAACTATATTCCTACAAAGGGGATGGTGGTGCTTCCACCACTGTTCAGTTATCATGATTTCACATTTTTTTTTCTTTGTTCTATGGACTTGTAGTTGTTGTAAGTGTAACTAAATGTAACAATGTTTATAGCTTTAATCTTATGCATTTTGCTGTTGGTGCTGCATTATAGAACAACGTACAGAGCTTGTCAGTTGTAAATAAAACGTTTGAACTTACATAGACTCGGTGGTATTTGGTGTGGATGGACTTACACGAATGAGCGAGCGAAAGGAAGGGTGTGCATGTGCATTGCTTCCATGACTGAGAGGTCTTGAGTGTTATGTTCGGGGTTGTCTACTCATTGGGTATCTTGGGGGGGTTTGGAGAGCTAATAGTAATGAAACACTACTATAATTAGTTGGACAGGGGATTGTGGTCGGTTCTGTTCTGATTGAGGTGTGAGGAAGGTCCAACTTCCCATCACCAACATCCTATTTTCTTGTGCAACGTTCTGTATGTGCAAAATCCCTACAACAGTAGTAGTATGTCCTACCCTATCAAAATAGTAAAATCTGGTTGGGCATTTTGTTGGTGGGAATTGTCGAAAAACATCAAGATTGATAAAGCCTCAAGATTAAGAAGACTAGAAGGAGTACAAGAGGAGAACCCAAAGGACTGGACTCAATGGCTAGAGCTACTGGTGAATCTGAGTTTTATTTTAAACCTTTTAAATAAAGAGTGACCAACTGGGCAAGCTTAGCTACAGACAGACTAATAGTAGTAGTACAGAGAGTCATAGCAGAGGCAGTTAGAGGCAGGGATAACAAGAATTTAGAAACAGATAGTCTAGATCAAAGGATAATTGTTGGTAAAAAATAGCATTAGGAAACGGAAACAATAGTTCTGCAAAAATACGGTGCAGTAAAAGTTAGTGAATAAGAATTATTAATATTAAAAACAGGAAGACTTACTGGGGCCAGCAGAAGAGCCCCCGTTCTGGTCCTCCTGTCCTTGGTGTTGTTGAACAGCTCCCACCGACTCTGACCACGTCTTCTTGCCCCTGGGTGCTGATCATGAAAGATATAAGAAAGAAAGAGACAAACATTGATGATTGGTGTGAAACAAATAAAATATTTTTAAAAGACTGTCAAAAAAACATTTATGTAAACAACAATTGCAATAAAATTGACCTATCTAATCTGGCCGACAGGTTAGTATCGGGGGATTCGCGGACCGACTAGTTAATATTTATCAACACTAATCCAGTGTTCCATTCTGATTCCAGAACACTAACTAAGCCTAAGTAGTACGTACCACCTGACCTAGCCCACCTATTCCAGGCGTGCCAATTGTACATTAAGTAAGCATTTCCACTTCTTTTAGTCCTCAAAAATGCATAAATGGAGGACACATGCCTACATTTTTGCATACACCAAATTGTTGGTTGGTTGATGCTGATGTTCTGCTAGTGCTAAGCCTATTACCACTCACTGAACAAACTACAAAAGGTTCTACTAAGGACTGGGGTAAGCACTAGCAGCACTCAGCAGCAAGTGACGTAACAGATGGGGCGTCACTCAGACCACAAAAAAATTGCAAACTCATAATAAGTAACTAAACCTAAGTATCGATCCACCCCTATCTCTTAGTGACAGGACAAAGGAAGGACTAGAGTCACTCTAGCATTACCTAACTTAAGTTTTCTAAAATAAACTCTTACATAATCACGCAAAACAAGCGCAAACGCAAAGTTGCAAATAACAAGATTAGTAGCACAGAGCACCTGTGTCATAACAATCACAGAAGACTTTTAAACGTAATTTACCTGTAAAGTATGCAGCAGCATTCTAGTTGGTCGGAAAAAACATCTATTCGCAATATATAACACAGAGAAGAAGAACAGACACAAAGTAGTAATAATTAAATAGCTACTCACCAAGACCCGGGACCTCCACTCCTAGCCGGTCCAGCAGGTCCTGCTCCCGGTCCAGGATATCAGACCACTGGTGCGTCAACTTGTTCTTGCTGCGACGGACACCAGAGCTGCGAAACACTGCCCGGCGCACCTTTCCCCACCGCTGCCGACGCTCCCGGAGCCCGTACCCGGACCCAGGCCTGCCGCCTGCTGCCAGGGTTAAGGGGAGGTGGCGCTGCACAAAAAAAAACAGTGCGGCCAACTCCACCTCCCCAAATAAGGCCCGTGCCTGCACTCCTTGTAGGTGCCACCTTCTGCAAGGAAGGCGGTCGCGCTTCTGGCTGCGATGATGAGCCCTGCTGTGGCCCTTTGCCATGGTTCTGGGGTAGGCAGGGGGCGGGAAAAAAAAAGGTAAAAATTTAAAAAGTAAGTAAAAGAAATGAAAAAAGCAATTAATAGAAAAAGAGTGAAAAATTAGTTAAAAACGCACAAAAAATAGACAAAAGCAACAAAAAGAGAGAATCAGGAAAATAGAGAGAGAGAAAATAAATACAAAATATCAAAAAAAAAGTTTTCAGAAACAAAGAATTGAAAAGATAGAGGGAGGATTGAAAAGCAGGCCCCAGAACCATAGCAATAGAGTGAAAACAAGATGGCTGCGCCCATTGCCACTGCATGGGCAAGTTCGCGTGATATTTTCCCGCCGAGCATGCGGAAAGCGTCGCGAACACGTAATACGCGTTCCTGAACAGGAAATACTTATCGCGAACGGGCGCGAGCATGCATTGCGCGACCCGGAACAGGAAATAGCAGCGCGAGCGGGTGGGACAAGTGAAAACAAGATGGCCGCGCCCATTAGCGACCGCATAGGCAAGTTGGCGACACATTTTCAACGCAATCATTCAAAAAACACCGCGAACAGGCGGGACAAGCACTTCAGCGTCTTCCCGATATTACCGCGTGTTTGCGGAGATTTTTGATGTTTTCACAAAGATTTGCGTAACGCGATTACGCAAATTCCGCCCACCCTTACTTTGTCTGCGTAACGATGTTAATTGTCCACTGTGTTGGTACCGTCAGCCTATGGGCAATGTGGCATTGTGCACCAACTTGAGAATGGGGCGATAATTCTTTTGCCACTTTTGCTGCGCTAAACTGCGGATAACTCGGCGATAAGTCCCAACTGTTGGGTTATAGGGTGACTCTAAAACAAGCCCTTGTTTTTATTAGGACTTTGTTGTAGCTACATGCGAATCACAAGAAAAAAGATGAAAAAACAAGAAAAGTGGGCAGGGTACAAACACCCTGACCCCCTACGCCTGCTCAGGGGATCCCACAAAAAGCCCCATAGCCAAAAAATTATTATTAGTTTTTTTTATTCAAAAAGCAGCTGGGTGCACGTACGTGGACCAAAAAATAAAAAAAATTATGGGGTGTATTCTCAAGAATTTATCGCTGAGTTATCCGCACTTTAGCGCAGCAATATAATTATCATCCCATTCTCAACCTGGTGAAAACTGCCGATATTGACAGTTTTCCAGCAATAGCTTCCTAAAAAAACGATGAGAGTGACAACTAACTAATGATATGCAGAATAGGCGTTCCGTGCAAAAAAAACCCATGAAAACACCACTTCCCAATATTTTCAACAACCAGCTAAATCTGCGATGCGATCCAAAAACAGGCAATAAGCAGCGTTAGCAATAGGAATTTAACATCTGCCTTTTACTGGTGTAAAGCAGGACAACTACATATAGTATGAAAGGGGGCCCAGCCCACACCCACATCTGAAGACCAACACATGTCATAGAGCTACTGACCATGCAGCTTCGACTCACAAGAAGGCCACAACACCCACTGCCACCACCTCCAGGACCTCCCCCTCAGACCACCCCCCCACCCCCTCCTACAGCCACAGAATAGCTGAATGTTGGGAGACATGGGAACCAAGTATGTGTGAAGGAGGCAAGTCACCCATCAATAACAAACACACAATGCCAAGTGTAGCGGTAATGTGCTGGACAGACCTCACTATGCAGAGCACAGACCTCTCCATGTGTACATATACTGCTGGTGCTTGTACTGTTGTGGACAGTGTACGCAACCATGTTACCTCAGGCAGTGGGGAAGATCTCAGTCATGTAGCTGTGTCGTCCCCCCATGTAAGCAGGACCAGAAGCGGAGTGGACTGGTCCAACGTACCCCACTCCAGTGTAGAAGTGGGAATAAATAGGCCGGAGCTCTGGGAGTGGTTCACTTCTGGGAAAGCCAACGCGTCTGCCGCCGTGACCGCCGGCCTCCTCGACACAGGCCCCCTGCGAACCCAGCAGCACAGCACCGCAGAGTTATGTCTGTACAGACTACTGCCTTCGATGTACACTGTGGACAGCAGGGCTCACAATTCAGATCGAGTCGCGATTGCAGATGACGCAGTCCAGTATGCAAGAGACATTGCTCCCAGTGTGGCCTGCCCGGACCACACATCATTGCAGGCTGTGCACACGCTGAGTGCTTCAGGTGGCACTAACTCAGTGCACCACAAGTCATCGCCACGTGGCCATATTGAGGCAGAATTCAGTAGACAAAAGACATTGCTACCAGTGCGGCCTACCGGACCACGCATCATCGCTGGCTGTGCACACACTGAGTGCTTCAGGTGCCACTATCTCAGTGCACCATAAGTCATCGTCACATAGCATTATTAACCTCTTCAGTGCCCCGCCCTTTCCCCGCCCTGTGCCGGGCCTTTCATTAGCGGGTGGGGTTCATGACGAGATAGTCTCGTCATGGGCACAGCGCAACCGCGCTCCATGACGAGACTATCTCGTCATGGGCACTGAAGGGGTTAAGGCAGAATTCATTAGGCAAAGGACATTGCTCCCAGTGCAGCCCGCCCGGACCACGCATCATCGCTGGCTGCGCACACGCTGAGTGCTTCAGGTACCACTAACTCTGTGCAGCTCAAGTGAACATCACATGGCTGTTGGACCTTCCTGTCCGCTGCCTCCAGCCTACACTGCGGTTAGCAGGGCTGACAATTCAGATAGAGTGCAATTGCAGATGACACTGTCCAGTAGGCAACAGACATTGCATCCAGTGTGGCCCACCCGGACCACGCATCATCGCTGCTGTGCATACGCTGAGTGCTTCAGGTACCACTAACTCTGTGTAGCTCAAGTCAACGCCACGTGGCTGTGGGCCCTTGCTGACTGCTGCCTCTGACCTACAGTGCGGTCAGCAGGGCTCACAATCCAAATTCAGTCTTGATTCATTAATTTCAGAGTCCAATAGGCAACTAACTATAACGTCCCTGAAACCTACATATTTCGACAATGTATTACATACATATTTCATCTTTTCTTCCATACGCCTACACTGCGGTCAGCAGAGCTCACAATTTGAATTGAGTCTTGATTTATTAATTGCAGAGAGAATTGTACTCTATGTTCTCAGATTTTGTCAAGAGGAAGTGACAAAAAGCATTCCTCGATGTCTGTGCTGACTACTGCCTTCCATTTACACTGCGGACAGCTGGGCTCACAATTCAGATCGAGTCACGATTGCAGATGATGCAGTCCAGTAGGCAACAGACATTGCTCCGAGTGTGGCTTGCCCGCACCACGCATCATCGCTGGCTGCACATACGCTGAATGCTTCTAATGCCTCTAACTCAGTGCACCACAAATCACTGCCAAATGGCCTTATTGACGCAGAATTCATTAGGCAAAAGACATTCCTCCCAGTGCGGCCTGCCCGAACTACGTATCATCGCTGGCTGTGCACACGCTGACTGCCACTGTTGCCACTAACTCAGTGCACCACAAGTCAACACCACATGGTTGTAGGCCCTTGCTGACTGCTACCTCCGGCCTACACTGCGGTCAGCAGGTCTCACACATATCCAATACAATCCTGTCCTGCAATGACATGCCATCATCGCTGGCTGCACACACGCTGAGCTCTTAAGGTGCCACTAACTCTGTCCATCCATACTCATGGACCCTTTATGATTGACTTTCGTGCTGTAGACACCGGACGCAACAATGTCACCTCATGCGGCAGGAATACCCCGAAAGGACATTAACAATTTCTTCACATCAGCACGCTCATCTCTGGTGCCCCTACCTCAGTGCACCACAAGTCATGGACCCTTTACAATGAAATATTTTCTGTGTGATTTAAGATCTGGTACCCCTACCTTAGTGCACCACAAGTCATGGACCCTTTATGATTGAATCTCTGTGTGTGATCCAATTATTGCTGTTGTAGCTGTTGCCAGCACCAACCATTCCCTGAGGGCTGGCTTACACTCACCCCACACGCATCCAGCACAGACATCACTGGACATGTGACCTTTGTAATAAAAAGGGGCCGAGCGCACGTGCCCGTAGCCAGTTCCATTATCTAACTGTGTCCGTGTGTTCATTATGTATGCATGATGGCTCTGGTCCCTACCACATTACATTGTGCTGTTGACTGCGCACGCAACCATGTTACCTCTGGCAGTGGGGAAGACCTCGGTTATGTAACTTTGTCTGGGTCATTCTATGAATACATGGGTAGAGAGTGCATGATTAGAGTACTGCAAGAAGAATGTATAGTCAATTTAAAAGTGCTTGGGGATTGGCGGAGTGATTGGATAAGTACATATGTTGGTGGAACCCAACCCCCGAGCACGAGCTTGGTTTTAATTGGCTGCTAACCAGTGGAAACCCAGGCGGAGTGTCAGGATTGCAAACCAAGCCTCGGGAAAGGCCAAGAATCCTGTCTGCAAGATATTCCCAGCCCCACAGCTGGATCATTGACATACTGCGGATAGAATCTACAGAATTCTGGAAGCGTAAGCTGAGTGGGCAGAGCCGGCGTACGCCAGACAGGGGCGCAACTAGAGCCAAATTTCGGGGGAGGCTGATAACAATTCCGGGGGGGCTAATTCTTCCAGTCATAGGCAGAGTGGAGATGCAGGGGCTCTAACAAGAGGTGAAATCACCACAAAGCCTCATTTGCAGGTAAATGGTCTTTTAAAGACCTGTGAATTACTTGGGTGCCGCGCAAAGAGCTGCGCACCCAGTGCGTTCACACTAGGGGGCTGCGCTGAGAGCCACACACCGAGCGCGTTCACAATAGGGGGCCGTGCTGAGCGCAGCATTAGGATCGCCACTCCAAACGTTTCTAAAAAAAACAGCCCACTTCCATTAATTTATATTTTTCCTGAGGACCCCATCCCCCGGGGCATGCCCAATTCTTGAATGTATTTATTAATCATTAGGCCGCGTGGTCCCTCTTCCCTTGTCCACTTCTGGCCACGTGGACCCCATCCCCCGGGACCTGGCCTGTTTGTTGGGGACCGTGGGGGGAGCCCCAATGCCCCCTCGATCCCAGCCGGCTCCCCGCCTCCTGCGGAAGCTGGCATTGCTTTTGGGCAAGAGGAGCTGCTAACATACAGCTCCCCTTGCCCAAAAGAAATCCCGCAATATAATTATAGGGTTTCCCCCGGAAACTAGCCCACCCAGGGGCTCATTTAAATGAAGTGCGGGAGCCCCCGCCTGATTTAAAAAATAAAAATGTTGTCTGGATTCGCGCACCCAGTGCGCATTCTGACGTTTTTTTAAATAAATAAAAAAATTGCTCCTGGGGTCCTTGTGGGACCCCCTGAGCAGGCCTAGGGGGTCAGGGTATATCTACCCTGCCCCCTTTTCTTCTTTTTTAATCTTTTTTTGACTGTTTTCATGTGACTCGGTTCTAACGAGTCACAAGATGGATGCCAACACTTCCTGGTTTGGAGTGTTGGCAGCCAATCACAGTGAAGCTCGTGGTCTTGGCAGCCAATCACAGTGAAGCACGTGGTCAGGAGGGTGTGCGAACCCACCGCTGCCCCAGATATCAAAACTTTTATATTTTGAATTTCTCAGCAACTACTGTACGGATTCACACCATTTAAACAAACTTTGCTTTCTGAATCAAGCACTACCTTTTTGCCAAATTTTGTGAATTTCCGTTCAGCAGTTCGGGCTGTAGCTTCGGCTAAAGTTTCCTATGGGAAATAGATTTTTTGACTTTTATTTTTTTAGTTTCTCAGCAACTACTGAACGGATTTACATCATTTAAAAAAAAGGTCGCTTTCTGAACGAAGCTCTAACTTTTTGCCAAATTTGGTGTAGTTCTGTTCAGCTGTTCTGGCTGTAGCCTGTAATAAAATTTCCTATGAAAATTAACATCGAGAAAACACTTTTCGGGACCCCCCTTTTTTCTCAGCCCCCGCTTGACGAATCACCCCCAAACTTTCAGGATAGGAGCTGACCTGGATATACCTTTTTTTTGGAGAATTTCATGAAGATTTGTCAAACGACCCCAAACTTATAATTAGCAAATCAAAAAATGCTTTTACTATGGAAACTAGGTTCTACCTATAACTACCTACTGGCGACCACCAGTTGGTAATATATATATATATTTTTTAAACCTAGAAATTCAAAGAAAAAACATAAGTTACATTAACGTTATAGTTAGGTGTAATAATAATATTGAGACAACCTTAGAAATTCACTGAAAAAATAAAGGTTAAAGTAACAATATAGTTAGGTGAAAGTCTAACAGTGACAATGTTAACATTTTAAACAAAAAAAAGCACTAACTATAATTTGCACCCCGCCATGCACTGCTTATGACCTCACATATGACATCACTCAAAACATGTTCTATGGCATCATTTATGACATCACTGATGACACCTGAAATGACATCATTTATGATGTCACTGATGACATCACTGATTTCATCATCCATGCTTAATTTTCACACATATTGCTGAATAAATTGATATGGCTTTACAAGTAGCATAGTTCTCATTCACAATCAACCACAGATTTATGGCAAATACTTATTGAGTACAGTGTGCAAACTAGTGTGCAAACTATATTATACTGTACAGAGAAAGCCAAAATAATGAATGCCAATTCCAAAACACATGCCCTACTACGGACAGCTTTTATCTGTATTAAACCCCTGAAACACACCTAAACTACATTTAGAAATGAAGTTCACATAAGTAGAGAACTGAGTACGGTAAACAATGTTTACTCTATGGGGAGAGTTAATTCTATATCACACTGTTTGCAAACAGTGAAACTTTCATGATAAATACTCCACAGAGTATTCAAAATAATCTTCTAAGAACAGTGTACATTCTATCTGACAAGACGCTATTTGCTACAAATAACCAAGATCTGAAAAAGCTAAAATCATACTACTTAACACACCTGCTTACACACCCACACAATCACTCATACACCTACTCACACACCCATACAGCCACTTACACACCCACTCAGTGAGCCTTACAACCACTTCCACTCTCATATATGCCCAGCCACTCACTCACACACTCACTCACACACTACTTACACACCCACACAGTCACTCATACACCAATACAGTCACTCACACATCCACTCACAGACCCACAGACCCACAAAACCACTCATACCAATACAACCACACATACACCTACTAACACACCCACACAGCCACTCCCACACTCACCTACACACCCACTCACATACCCACTTATACACCCACATACCCACACAGTCACTCACACGTCCACATACAGGCAGTGATACACTTCTAGAAATTGAAATAGCATATGTTTGTATTTAATGTGTTGTTGTTTTAGTATTAAATGAGTGCAGTATAACCAGCAGAACCTTTGTTAGTCCAAGGATTCGTGACAGATTTGCAGAACCATAAAATGAATTTGAAAAAAAGAAAGACTTGATGGCACATGCATCAAGCAAAAATGTCCTCGCAAAAATACCGAATCGCTAAAATCGTCCGTCAGCGAGTGGCAAACAACCAATTCCAATGCATCAACACCAATAGTGAAAAAATAAAGAATCGCTAAAATAATCCCTGTTGAATTACAGAATCGCAAAATAAAGAATCGGTAATATCGAAAACACAAATAGTGCCTGGCATTAGCGATTAACAAATAAAGAATCGCAAAATAATGCATCAAAAATCGCTAATACCGAAAAGCTTCAAAATCGGTATTTAGCAGGAGCAAAATAAGGGGAATCAGAACCAGGAGGTAAAGTTGCAGACACACACAAAAAAACAAATGTTAAAGTGTACCACAGGTGTCATCAATCCGAAAGCCTTAAAAATTGGGCCTGGAGACCCCATTTCCTTTTACAAAATAGCAGCCCTCTACGTGCTTGCAAGGAGGATGAGAATAAATGCTGCAGCACAGTGCAGGAGGAGGATCCAGGAGAGGGTATTCAGAGTGCGCATTACATTGCTGGGCCAAAATGAGGATGAAGTATATGACAAGTACCGTCTCAATCATGCCATGATAATGCGCCTAATTGCTGACCTGGAACCACTACTGCAGCACCAGACACGTAGGACCAATGCCATTCCTGCGCACGTCCAGGTCCTATGCAGCCTGCACCTACTGGCATCTGGAAGTTTCCAGGGGGTCATAGCAGTAGCGGGAGGCGTATCACAAAGCGCACTTTCTCGCTTCTTCCGTAAATTCATTGATGCCATGCTGACAATGATACATACCCACATCAGCTTCCCCACAACCCCACAGCAGATGGACCACACCAAACAGGAATTCTACCAGGTGGCCCAATTCCCCCATGTCATAGGATGCATTGACTGCACGCATGTCCCCATCTGTCCCCCCTCAGCCAATGAGTACATCTTCCGTAACAGGAAGTCCTATCACTCCATCAACGTGCAGGTCGTGTGCGATGCCAAGCGCATCATCACGGACATAGTGGCACAATTTCCAGGGAGCACACACGACTCATATATATTCAGACACAGTGGCATCCACAGGCGTCTGCTCAATGAAGAATTCGGAGAGGGACTTCTGCTTGGTACATACTCATACCTATTCATTACATCAGTATCACACATGTATCATCATTACTGCTGCTAAGCCTTTGCTTCCCCCCTGTAGGTGACAGTGCATACGCCCTGCGGGAATATATCCTCACCCCCTACATCAACCCAGCAACACCACAGGAGCAACGCTACAACGCAGCAGATATTAGCACAAGAAATGTGATAGAGAGAACATTCAGGATCCTGAAGAGTCGCTTCCGGATCCTACATAAGACTGGTGGTGCTTTGCAATATAAACCAGACACCTGCTGCAGGATTTTTGTAGTATGTGCCATGCTGCACAACATTGCAACCAGAAGGGGGATACCAATAGAGGTGGACAGAAATGACAACTATCGGGATGACCAACCACCCGCACAACACCGACAGTCACACGTGCCAAACACAGCTGAAGGTCAAAGGAGGCGGACATACATCACACAACATCATTTCAGAGCCAGGTAAGAATGAGCCATGACTATATATTTTGGAGTGCTACTGTTAACTTCACATGAGCACTTGCGAAAGTGATGTAACATTACTATACAAAATTACAGTGCTTCCACACATTGTGGCAAAAAACATAACCGTTGGCATCACGGGACTGCTAAGGCAAAATTAAAGTGGCCCATGGTTACACCACCATGGACAGAGATGCAGGACTGAATGTCTAGTGCCGCTTCCCACGTACCCCCAGCCTCCTGTCGCGTGTCTCCTCTACCTCACCACGCTGTGTCTCTGTGGCTGTGGAGCAGCGCGAACTGCGCTTCCTGGTGCAGGTCTCCGGCACCGACATGCTGCTCACACTGGATGCGGCCTCACTGCCCTCCTCCCCTCCCAAGTTGCTGCCACTGAATGTCCCTGACTGCAAGTGTTCCACTGCAATGGTCACATGTCCTAAGGCCTTCGCCACATCCCCACAGTAATGGCCGAGGTCCACCTGCAGTGACACGGAGCGGCGGGACAAAACTGCTGTGCCATTGCAGAGCTTTGTGATGGCCCTGGTCGATGCTGTGGTACGGAGCAAGTTCTGCCTATGCGTCCTGCGCTCGCTGTGTTGTCCAGCTCGGATAGCACGGGTGAGCTCCTGGAGGTTTTGACTGATGTCCTGATTGCCCTCAGCCACAACAGTGGTCATGTGCCGCACAGTGTCTGTCAGAGTGCACATTATTTTGGCGAGTTTGGAGATGTTGAGGTTCATTGTCCCCATGTGTCTCCCCTGCAGGTGCTGAACACGCAGCATCTGGGCCTCTACACCACCATAGATGTTCCTTGGCTGTTCGGCTCGTTCGGCAGTACTGCGCATGGACCTGCGCCGCTGTGTGACTCGGACACATGCTGGTGGTGGGGCTGGCGGTGTGACACGTGTCTGACTGTGGGCACTTGTGGGTTCTGGACTCGGGTCTGTATCCATCACCTGCAGGGAGGGGACATGTGCCCTGCGTCTTGGTGGTGTTGTCGGTGGTGGTGGTGGTGGTGGTATTGTCGCTGGTGGTGGTGGTGGTGGTATTGTCGGTGGTGGTGGTGGGGATTGACCTTCCTGTGGAGTCTCGCCATCGGTATCTGCCGGTGTCTCGGAGATGATGAGGCGCTCACTGTCATCAGATTCCCCAGGAGATGCATCTGTGTGTGAAACAGTGCATTGTTAGTTTATTTTGTGACTACATCTGTTTGTCATTCAGCATTTGTTTCCTACAATAAATTACATTATTTGACACTCTGTTGGGCCTGTACTGCTGATCTCATTTATTGGGCATTGGTGATCATACATGCACACTTGGCTAACATGACTACGACTCCCATGATGCAATACTAATGTGAGGGCATATGTGTTATGCACTTCTCCCTGCACACTTTGATTGACCTGGGGGGATGGGCATGGGTATACAATACGCAGCGTGTAGGCGCAGGCATGCATCTTACCTTGTTCTGTGGTTGCTGCGCCGGAGGTGTCCATCTGGGTTAGTCCGACGACTGCCTCTGGCTCAATGGTCCCCTCTACGAGCTCCTCCAGGGCAGTGTTGGCAGGTACTCTGGATGGCCCCCATCCTGTGCCAGCTGCCTCCTTGACCCTTTCGGCAATGCGTTCCTTTGCCCTCTTCCTGAGGTCATACCACCTCTTCTTAAGTTCGTCGATGCTGCGGTGCGTCACTCCGACAGCATTCACCCTCTCCCTGATGCGAAGCCAAATCTTCTGCTTCTCAGCTTCGGGCACCATGAGTGACAGCTTCCCAAACAGCTTGTCATGCTTGCTGCTCACCCCCTCAATCAAATGCTCAAGTTCTCTGTCAGAGAACTTTCTCTTCCTCTTCCTGGGCATGTCTGAAGTGGCAGGTGCATCCTTGTCCATCCTGGATGAAGGTGAAGTGGATGGGTTCAGTGGGTGAAGTCTCTTGCCTCAGCTTGTATGCTCTGCCTCCTCCTGTGAGCTCCTCAGGGCAGTAAATGAGGGATGGGCTGGATGACTTCCTGGTTGTGATGTCATCAGCCCGCTTCTTGTGCAACCCGTTTTTTGCGAATTTGCTATTTCCGAACTCGCTAATACCGAATTCGGTAATACGTAATTCGGAAATTGCTATTCTTTATTTTAAGGAATCGCTATTGAGTTTTCGGTAATTTTTTGCGATTTTTAATGAAACGCTAAATTATACCGAATCTATTTACGCATTACGGAATGCGATTCCTTATTAGCGATTTCTTATTTCTCGCTAATAAGGAATCGCTTTTCAGTATGTTGATGCATGTGCACCTTGGTGCATAAGTAACCTCGCAAAAACCAAAGGAAATGATGGACGGAGTGTTGAACATTGCAAGCACTCACCCCCAGTCAACTGATCTGGGTTTAATCCATCACTGTTCTTTAGCCCACTCTGCCACCCCAGTTCAGACATGGCCATATGCAAATCAGTCTGACCCTGTGCCTCATGGGAACAGTCCAGCCCGAACTGCCAAGCCATGTCTTCCCTGGACCGGAAACAAGCTTCCTAGGACCGGTTTCTGGCATTTCAGCCGTCTTCAGCCAGGCTTACTTGAATCCAGTGGCAAAGTGAGCAAGGGACTCACGTCTGAGCATACCCTGCCAACTTATGGTGAACAAAGCAAAAACCAAAGGAAATGATGGACGGAGTGTTGAACATTGCAAGCACTCACCCCCAGTCAACTGATCTGGGTTTAATCCATCTCCGTTCTTTAGCCCACTCTGCCCCCCCAGTTCAGACATGGCCATATGCAAATCAGTCTGACCCTGTGCCTCATGGGAACAGTCCAGCCCGAACTGCCAAGCCATGTCTTCCCTGGACCGGAAACAAGCTTCCTAGGACCGGTTTCTGGCATTTCAGCCGTCTTCAGCCAGGCACAAATAAATTAAAATCTGTAACAAAATATAAATATAAACTTAATATAAAATATTCAAACACAAAATTTCACCTATTATTAATTACCAAATACATTTTAAAATAATGCAAACATACTTATATACACTACCAACACTAATGGCCATACAAAAAAACCACACCCAAAACAGTAATAATACAATTTATTAAAATATTTTAACCAATAAACACAAACAATAGAACAATACATTTAAATCAACAAACTTTAATTTAAAATCTATATTTTACAAATTAAAAAAAATACATTCCTGAGGTTAAAAAATGAATATTTAGATTTGATCTCTAACCAAATTTGGCAATTAGATTCAGTTTGAATGCACTAAGTAATGTAAAACATTTTCCACTCTGCTCTCTAATTATATTAATGATATATAAAAAAAACATCACCCTCAAAATATAATAGGAAAAACAAAAAAATGATAGATTAAAAACAAATACACAATTATACCAGTTACAATTGTTTAATTAGTTTTCATAATCAATAATCTATTTAGTTGATTAAAACGGCATCCAATTAATTAACAATGCATTAAATATTATAACATATATATGTTAATACACTTGCCAGCAGCCAATCAACAAATCCAAAACATTAACATGAAATCAAATACATCTCTCTAAATATACAAACAAATTACAAAAATTAACTAGTATGACAAATAATTACAAATAATTAGCAATAAAATAATAAAATATTGTATACAATGATATTTTTAAAAACATTTATATTAAATCTTAAAACATTTATGTAAAGAAATAATATTCTTACCGCCTATATTCAGTCTATGATATTCTGGTCATCACTATTAAAGACCAACAATTTGTTTTAAGTGAACACCCCCGATCCAGCGCTAACCCAATAAATTGATCAGGGATATATATTCAAGAATCACATACTTTGGCCCATACTCATTCACCCAAATCCCTGATGCGCTGGGGTCAAGTTTGTTAACTTTGCCTCAATTTTACTCTCGCTATTCAGGTTGATGGACCCATTAGTTGGAGAGTTGATGGCAATGGGAATTTTGATGAAAACATCTATTCAATAAAACAAACTAAAATAACCAGAGACTCTCGTGGGATTTAATAATTTTATCTAGTAATGATACCTGCTCATGTTGATTATTTCATAAATTCAAATACTGGAAACCTCATGAGAGAGAGAGAACAAATCTAATCAAAACAATAACGGAACTGTAATTTCAAATATGCGTTGCAAAGAGTGGACAGATGAAGAGATATCAGATGCAAATAAAATATATCGATTTAAACTGTCGATTCGGAAGGATAGATGAAGAGACAGAAGGTACAGAGACTAGAAATATGACTGCAAAAATAATTTCTGCAATGCTAAATTAGATCAAATACAAACCCAAAGGATCTGTAAGGGGAAAAATACCACCCAGGCCTAGGTAGCAGTGGGGGACCCCTGGACCAAGAGTCAGGCATCAAAGACTCAGGAATCAGGACAGGGAGAGGACAGGGATAGCTAGGCCTCTCTGCAACCCGACGATCAGCGGTACATCCCTCACTCCGATACCTTCAGCCTAAGCAACCTGCAGAAGCTAAACCACACCCCTAAAGCACCTATTCGTATACCCTAAAATTCCCTGTCCATCCCACAATAGTTGCTAAGTTTATATTTTCTAGCTAAGGGATTGGTTGAGTACTAGGGGTGGGATGTCATCCCACAGTGAGGTCATTTACTTTTGACTACACCATTGTTCTAAATATTTTTTTTATACAGTCATCACGGGTACATATGTAACAATTTATTGTACATTTAATAAATTCAACAACTTTGGGTTCCGTTCTCATGATGACACTGGTGTTGGCTGCTTGTCAAATGTTCTGTCCTTCACCAGGTCACGCTTTTCCAGCCACAGTAGTTTCGTAATGGGGGCACATCGTTCCCACACGTTCCCAACTTCACCCGCCCTTTATGAGGACAACTGAACAAGATGGAGGATTGGTCCATTACTAAAAGAACGGAAAACAAACATTTAATAATTAAGTAATAATGTATTTTCACTGTTTACCACCCACCTTAACTCTACTTTATGTTATCGGTTAGCCTAGCATGGCATAAGCAAGAAAGTCGCTTTATTTATTAGGATAAAACAATACACATCATGCTATTTACTACACACACATGCGGCCTTGCCATGCAAACCTTCTTAATTCATTCTATACACAAGATTTTTACATTTCCAGTTATTTATGCATTAATTTTTGGTTAGTTCATGAATTTGCAAAGCAAGCTGCCCACATGTAGTGTATTTGTGCGAATTAGTCATTCTACCACTACTGACTGTTAGTACATGTTATAGGGGTGTTCAATTGAGCAGGTTTCTTTAGCGAAATCCTGCTCCATCAATCCCCCCTATGATGGCTTTTAGGAGCCATCATAAATACTCACCATACCGAGTGCCACCTTTCTATCTCTTCTCTCTTTCTTTTTATTCCCTTTCTTTTACTCTATTTGTCTGTTACATCAATTCTTTCTTTAATTCATTTACCACACTTATGCTGAACAGATTACTAAAGCTACTATTGCTACTGAAAGTATTGGATTATTATTTTTCCTAATAAACTATTTCCAAAAGTCGAAAACCATTTACTTACCGCAGAGAAACTCTTACCAAGTCTCTCCCAAACACCGGCAGCCTCCAGTTGGGTTGAATCTTTATGTACTTGTGTAATATTTCTAATCTATCCTTCTATCCCTTTACTTTTATCCGGGATATAAGTGCAGCAGTGTTGAATTCAACATTCCAAGGATTCCACCCTCTTTTGCCAAAAGAATTTCATGGGCAAGTCGATTTTGCAGAACCATTGATCTGATTGCCACCTTTTCGGTATCAATCATCAAGCAACCTCCAGCAGTATCTGTTGATAAACGGTCAACCACTGTGGACAATTTTAGAATTTTGTGTGAATTCGAAACAACTCCAACTGAGGGTATCAGTGCACCGAAAATATCACCTACTATTTCCGAAAAACTTGTTGTCTTACTACGTATTAGTCTTTGTTTTAGTTCATTGACACTATTATCTTCACGGTCTACATGATACAATTTTTGGAAAAACAATCCCAAAATAACAGCTCCAGTACCAATGTGCAGATAACCTATAGGCTTTCTTGCCACACACATAATATATCCCAGGGAAAACAGGATCCGTTCCACCCTTTAATCCCCATCCTCCAGTAATTTGGAAAGTATGCTCACATTCACTAGTGCCAATGAAATAATTGTTATAATTAGTCTTTGATCTAAATAAACATAGTTTCCCTTTCTGTGACCAGTCCAGGGACATTGCAGCATATGTCTCACCCTTCTCATAATTTCCCTCTCTAAATGCCCATGGTGGGGCCTGTGATTTTGTTCATCAGCTTTCTTCTGGAAAATTACTCTTCTATTTTCTACCATGTTCAAGAATAGCTTTTCTTCAAGAATAGTTCTTTTTAAGGTGGTCTCAGTTGGTTCTCATCTTCCTTTTCAATGTCATTACTGCCGTGTTCTTTGCTTAAGCCTAAACTTTCAAATTCTTCTAATATGATGTGGGTCCATTCCGGAGCTTTGTACTTCCCACATGGAATTCTTGCTCTTTTTGATTTTCGGGTTTTTCTTCTTGAGTTTTATTGTTCTGTTTGACTTGAGACTTTGTTACTTTGCTCTGGTCTTTTCCTCAATCTTCTCCTTACTATCTTATATTTTAGTCTTCTCGCTCCACTTGGCCAATTGTCTCCATTTCTAGGACTCTTTTTCTGTACTACACTTTCCCCTTCTGTGTTTTGTTCACCATTTCTTTTATTTAATCTCCTTTCTATCAGTTTTCCTCTATTTTTTTGTATTTCTGATTTTGTAGGTCCTACACTCTTGTCTGATTCATCAGCGAGTTCACCTTCTTCTAACTCCTGTATGGCTTCACCTTTCTCTGGTCCTGCTTCTGTTTCATCAGCTGTTTCTTTTTCTTCTATCTCAACAGCTGCTCACTTTCCTCTGGCTCAAAGGCAACCTTACCTTTTTCTGACTCCACAGCAGTCTTTTCAGTCCCAGTATCTGGTGCCCATTATACTCAACTAGTGCTCGGCTGTTCATTGTAAAAATAATTATCAGAATCTGTCACTCCACACTTCAGCTGCTGGTTTTGATTTACCAGTTGCTGTTCTTCAGGTCTTCCAATTGGACTTGGGACTAGTCTGGTATGACTTGCATGTATCCAGTTTGGCAAGCCAAAACACTTCACTGCTGTGGTTATCACCAATATGATCTGGTAAGGGCCGCTCCAATGGGGTTCTAGGCACATCTTCCTCACGTGCTTCTTGACTAGAACCCACTCACCAGGATTTAAATCATGTGCTTGGTTCTGCTGTGTCGGTGTGGCATCTCCTTCAACCTGGCGAGCCACAGAATGCAGCAGGTCAGCCAGTCCCTTACAATAATCTAGCACACGATCATCAGACATATTCATCAATTTGTTCGCAGGTATGCATGCTTGTTTCATGGCTCTTTCCATTAGTACTTCATGGGGGGCTTAATCCAGGCTTTTGTCAGGTATGCCTCTAAGACTCATCAGTACATGGGGTAAAGCGTCAGGCCACTTCAGTGTTGTGGATGCACATACTTTCCATAATCTTGATTCTATTGTGCCATTTATCTGCTCAACAATACCAGATGCTTCTGGTTGTTAGGCACAATGCAGCTTCTGTTCAATTTGTAATGCAGCACAAATCATCCGAATTATTTCATTATTAAAATGCAACCCTCTATCTGATTCCAAAGTGACTTGAAAACCAAACCTATGGATCAGTTCTCTCAACAACAGTTTAGCCACGGTGAGACTGTCATTCCTTCTCGTCGGATAGGCCTCTACCTAGTGAGAAAACAAACAGACAATGACAGGGACGTACTTCAGCCCATTACATGGTGGCAACTCTATAAAGTCAATCTGAAGTTGGGTAAAAGGACCTCCTGCTTTCCCAATTACACCCCAACTTACAACTGTCTTTCTTACTGGATTTTGTTTGTGCCACCTCTGACATAAACTTTCTGCGATGACCCTGAACTTTGGATTGTACCATGTCTGCTTGGCGTCTCGTCCAACATGCATCAGCCTATGGTACATTCTGGCCATGTGAAAAAGTAAAGAATCTGGTTATACTGGTCTTCCATCAAAGTAAACCCATACCTCATCATCTGCATTTTTCCTACAAACTGATCTACTCCACTCTTCTTGTTCACTATCACTGGTCTCTTCCTGCATTTGCCTTATTTCATCCCAAGTCTCAAATGTGGTTGTGAGCATAAGGTGGCATTCGGTATTTCCTCTTTCAATTGATCTGTTTATGGCCATTGTATTTTGGGTACAGAAACGGGCTAATTGATCCATGTGTCTGTTGCCTTTTGTCACATTATCATCTTCTGATTGATGTGCAGCACATTTTACAACTGCAATTCTTTTTGTTAACTGCAAAGCTTCCAAGAATTCCTTTACAGGACCCTGAGGAATTCAAGAATCCTCTTTGCATCCATAGCTGACCAAAGTTATGACGACGCCAAATCCGTACTGACTGTCGGAGTAAAGTGTTACTTTTAGACCTTTTGCCAATTTACATGCTCTGGTCAGAGCAATCAACTCTGCGACCTGAGCGGAGTTGACCCCCTTCAAACAAGATGCTTCTAGCGCTCCTGCTAAGGTGCAGACAGCATAACCAGCACACAATTCACCCTTTTCATTTCTCAAACAAGATCCATCCACAAACAGCTCACAATCCGATTCTTCCAAGAGTTCATCTTCTATATCAGGACGGGGCTTAGTGCAGAATTCTGTCACTTCCAGACAATCATGTTCTGCTTCCTCTTTCACTTCCTCACATCTTGATTTGGTAATAAAGTAGCAGGGTTCACAGTAATGCACCTTACCACCGTCACATTTTCAGCACCAAAAATCACTCTTTCATATTTAGTCAGCCGAGTAGAGGCCATGTGTTGCGTTTGAGTGCGAGTTAAGAGGATCTCAACAGAGTGTGGTAATTATACCTTTATGGGGTAGCCCATCACAATGGCTTCACTTTGTTCCAGACTCACACAAGTGGCGGCTACTGCTTTTAAACAGCCTGGAAATGCTGCAGCCACTGAATCCAGAGTAGCAGAAAAATATGCCACCGGACATCGTGCCAATCTGTGTTTCTGGGTTAAAACTGCACAGCCATCTCTCTCACAACAGTACAATGCAAATTCTTTAGCGTAATCTGGGATTCCTAAAGCAAGCACTTGACAAAGACTGTTTCGCAATCTGGAGATAGATTCCATACTCTTTTCATCCAAAACAATTGGATCTTTCACATCTTTTCGTGTCAACCTCTGTAGAGGTTTTGCAATAAATGAGAAACCACAGATCCACTGTCTGCAGTAACCAACCATTCCCAAAAACATTTGCACTTCTTTTTGATTCCTGGGTGGATCCATTTTCTTGATAACACTGATTCTCTCTGGTGTCACCTTTCTGACCCTCTTTTCAATCTTGTGACCTAAATACTGAACTTCCTGTCTACAGTATTGTAATTTGGATGGTGACACTTTATGTCCTGCCTCTGCAAAATGGTTCAGTAACTCAATTGTATCTGATACACATGCTTCTCGTGTTTTTGATGCCACCAGTAGGTCATGAATATACTGAACCAGAACAGAATTTCCAGGCATGAACAAGGTCTCCAAACATTTTTTCAAAATCTGATTAAAGGTTGAGGGACTTTCAGTGTACCCTTGAGGAACTCAGCACCATGCCAAAACACGGTTTCCGTACCGGAATGCAAACAAGTATTGGCTTTCCGGGCGAAAGGAATGGAGAAAAATGCCTGACACAAATCAATGACAGTATACCATTCGGCATCACAGGGAATTTGGTAAAGAATTACTGCTGGATTTGGCACTACTGGACAACATGGCACTACAATTTTGGTCACCTTTCTCTGGTCTTGAACTATTCTATATTTCCCATTAGGCTTTTTGATTCCAATAATGGGTGAGTTACAGGGACTGCTCATTATTTGTTTTAGAATCCCCTGTTCAATCATTTGGTCAATCACAGGTGTGACTCCAGCAATTACTGCTGGACTCATTTTGTACTGTGGGGTATTGGGGTATACACAGCACCATCTCTCACTGTAATCTGAATTGGATCTACATTCTTTATTAACCCAATCTCTTTTCCTGAAATATCCCACACATCTGTTCTCACTGTACCTTTTAACTCTTCAGGCAAATCTTCCTCAGTGAGCATTGAATATAATTCACTCACCTCTGACTCTCGTGGGACCATCAAAACCTTGTATTCAACATCTTCATCAAGTGTCATAAATGCAACACCATCCGGTATACAATAAATAGTGCAATTCATTTTGCACAACAAATCTCTGCCCAGGAGATTAACAGGACTGGTATCACATACCACAAACGTATCCATGTCTCTGAAATTTCCAATGATGCCTTCTATTGGGGCTGTGACAGGAGTTCTGATATTTTTATTTGCAACGCCTACAACTTGGATAGTTTCTCCCGAGAGGGGTAGGTTTGGAATTTCTGCTGCTCTCAAAGTAGAATGGGTAACACCAGTGTCCAACAAGAAGGTAATGTCTTTACCTTCTACCTTTTCATCAACAAATGGACCTGACTGATCTACCGCTAAAGATGCGCCAAGTACGCACTCCTCCTCCCCCCTCAGGCACCGTCATTGAGATGAATCTGAATCACTCTCATTGCAACACACCAAATACTGTGAAACCAGTGGATACTTACCAAACTGCTCTTCTCCTCGGAATCCAGAACTTGCACTTTACATCTGCATATGAGCATTCACGTTACAGGGTATAGGTGGTTGTGGCACCTGTAACTGTGGAGTAACTACCTGCTGCTGCTGCTGTTCCCAACCACCTCAATCTGCATCTGTGGATTTATATTTTGATTTATTGCATTACCCTTTTGTCCAGATCTGCACTCATTCCTCCAATGTCCAAACTTTCCGCTGGCATGACAAGGAAATTTCTTTTTAGCTTCCTCCTTACTCATCTAAAATTTTCCCCTACCTCCACTGTTTACCTGTCCAGCCTGATTCTGACTTTGTTGTACATTACTATTTTCCTGCTGCTGCTCTGCCATCTTCACTTGTGCCCACATCATTTTCTCCTTTAACTTTTTAAGCCTTGACTCAATTTCATCACTGCAATATTTTGCATACCTCAATATTTCGTCTATTGACTTACTCTGCCAGCAGAGCATATGCTGCTTACTCATGGCACAAATCTCTGGTTTTAATCCATATACAAATCGATACACAAAATGTCCCATATCTTTATCTCCAATATTTTCAAACCCACTGTATTGCTTAAACACCTGTAGCAATCTCTTGTAATATGCGTGCACTGACTCTTTAGGCTCTTGGGTCGTCCTGCCAATCTGAACCCAATCCGTCTCTTTAGGGCAGATCTTTCCTTTCAAGAAAGTAATGACATGATGGTACTTTTTCATCACTTCTTCAGATGGTGCACCTGTTTTGCATGCCTGGGATATTCATATTTCGGCCAGTCAACAGTAATTTTACATTCTGTCCACAAATCAGCCAGAACCACTATTTCAAAAAGACCATCTAAATCTTTCAACAACACCTTTGAAACTTTTACAAATCTATCCACTTGTTCATACCATTCAACAGGTTTCTCTCGTAATCTGAAAAAATCATTTGTGAATGACAATATATCCTGTCTAGTCCAAGGTACATGCACATATCCACTACCTGGAAACTCTCTCATGGGACATGCCCTTTCAACTTGCTCGGTTTCCTTTAACATACACATGGAATCTCCTTAACCATTAGTCTCTTCTTTCTTTTTCATCCATTTACTCCACCATCGTTCTGCAATTCCCCATTTCTTCAAAATATTCATTATTCCTTTATCTGCAAACTTCTCCCTGACGTATTTAAACTCTCTAAATCCTTGTCAGTAAAAGCCATTTTGTACATTTTCTGCAACATTTTCGACTTTTCTATATCTATACCAAACTCACTAGAAACTTCCGACAGTTTTTCATGAAAGTTCTTCGCTCTCCAAGTAATACTTTTACACAAAAACAATAACTCTTCATCACTGTATGTCCCTAATCTATCTGGGCTTACCGTACCATTAATCATCTCTTCTAAATCTACCTTCAATTGGCTCACATTTAAACTCTGTGGTTGAGCTTTTGGCTTGGTCATTTCTTTTATCCAATAAGTTAAATCTTCTGGGGAGGACCTGCTGAACTCCCTGCTATTGGAGTAAAATTCGGCCCTATTTTTCTTGGGTCTAATTGAATGCCTCTTCTTTAGGTTTCTGTTAATAAGTCACCAACCGGTAACGTCTAACAGTGTGTTATTTTGGTCATCTTGTCTGTTCTAATTTGTTACCGACACTACTTCGCTCCTTACACTACTTCTAGGAACCGACAATGAGTGCACTTTTGGCAAAGTTGATTTTTCTCCAAATAATGGTACCACAGGCCAATTGTCACTGGCACGGTCAAAGCTTCTGCATTCAGATTTAGCTGAGTTATTTTCTGGACCTGTTGCACTCTAGCTTTATTAAACAAACTCACTTCATTTTCTCGCACTATTCTAGCTATTTCGGTAACTTGGGGAGTCAATGGAGTTACCATTTGTGGGGCACTTGGAATCACCTCCCCTGAATTTTCTTCATATGGGGGAGATCTTTTAGCCATCATATCTCCCCACAATTCATCATCAGATTCATCCAAACTTTCTCCAGACATTTCTATATTTTTCTTTTTCTCCTTCCACTTTGTACCTTTCTGACTCCCTAATGTCAAAACTGGATATAGACCCTCGATCTCTACAGCTCTTCTCCATCTTTTCATTTAATCTTCTTGTCTCTCAAATAGATATCTAGGCATAAAGCCTCTGAATCTTCTACCACTTCGATCTTTTTCCCGCTCATAAGCTTCTACTTCCCATTCTTCCAACGCTTCATACTGAATAAGTCTCGGATTTGGTTCTAGCGAGTTCATCCTCTGTAAAATTCTGTAAAATTCTTACATTAAATGTACCATACTCAGGGAAAGCTATCATCCTTTGTATATTTCATCCAGTTCTCTAACCAAACACATGTATGATAACCTCGCTCCATCATCATGTAAGATGCAGGCGTTTTTGGGGGTGGAATCGGAATTCCCTCTCTTATCACGATTTGCTTGTCTTTCTTAAAGAAATTCCTAATTGTCTTTATCAATCCCATTTTCGGATTCTTCTATTAGTATTTCTCAATAGGCAGAATAACAAAACTTCTCCGTAATTCTCCTTTCCGTATTTGCTAAATTCCGTCCTATACCAGCGCGACTCACACCAACTGACCAATTACAGCTCACTACGTAACTACAGTCTTAACCAATGTCAGCGCATCTCGCTCCTACTAACCAATCACAGCTCTGTTCACACCCACTATTTGACCAATGCCAGGGCGGTCTTTTGTGATGAAAGTGTTACTCCTTCTACTGACCCTCCCTTTACAATTTGCTCTTGATACACGCCCGCTGCTTTCTCCAATACCAGCTTGGCACCTTATGACGTCAGTATCTCTCCTTCTACTGACCCCTCCTTTTCGTAATTAAAATGTTGCTAGTAACAACATAAAAAGACAATGCTACCTTGTCTGCTCCACTAAATAAAGAGATAATCTTCACTTTTCCAAGAGAGCCTTCCACTGCAAGCAATAATAACGACCAGCGTTATCTCACTTCTCTAACAAGCTCTGGGGAGACCTATTACTCCTCTGGGAAAAAACTGAGGTTTCACGAGAGGACTTTTTGGTATGGAAAGGTGTCTTGTTATTCCTCTCGGGGATACTGCCAGAGTTTCAAAAAGTGAACCCTTCGCTATTTCAAACACTCTTCTCCCGTACGAAATTTCCCTAAGTATAACACTGACAGCCCAACGTAGCTTTTCAGTATTTTTTCCAACAGACAAAGTACTTCTGCAGTGTGATTTCTTTACCACACTCTTCTTCTGCCTACTTCAGGCTAATTCCTTCCTGGGATTCCTCAGGCAACTCCGTACCTGAACTTCTAGACAACATAAAACTGGAAATATAATCAATATTCAATAACCATTACCAAACTAATCAATAATTAAACCGCTCTCTGCTACCAAGAAACTGATCCAGCACGAACCCAATAAATTGATGAGGGATACATTTTCAAGAATCACGTACTTTGGCCCATGCTCATTCACCCAAATCCCTGATGCTCTGGAGTCAAATTTGTTAACTTTGCCTCAATTTTACTCTCGCTATTCAGGTTGAAACTTTAAACATTTTGTATATTTGCGTTATCTGAACAAATAATTATTGACTTTTCATCTACTTGGTCGATGGACCAATTAGTTGAAGAGTTGATGTCATTGGAAATTCTGATGAAAACATCTAATCAATAAAACTGACTAAAATAACCACAGACTCTCGGTGGGATTTAATAATTCTATCTAGTAATAATAAATGCTCATATTGATTATTTCATAAATTCAAATACTGGAAACCTAATGAGAGAGAGAGCAAAAATCTAATCATAACAATAACGGAACTATCGTTTCAAATATACGTTGCAAAGAGTGGACAGATGAAGAGACATCAGATGCAAGTAAAATATATCGATTTAAACTGTCGATTTGGAGGGATATATGAAGAGACAGAAGGTACAAGAAATATGACAGTAAAAATATTTCCGGAATGCTAAATTAGATCAAATGCAAACCCAAAGGATCTGTAAGGGGAAAACTACCACCCAGGCCTAGGTAGCAGTGGGGGACCCCTGGACCAGAGTCAGGGATCAAAGACTCAGGAATCGGGACAGCGACCGGACAGGAACAGCTAGGCCTGTCTGCAACTCAACGATCAGCGGCGCATCCCTCACTTGGATACCTTCAGCCTAAGTGACCTGCAGCAACTAAACCACACCTCTAAAGCACCTATTCTTGTAGCCTAAAATTACATGTCTGTCCCACAATAGTTACTAAGTTCATTTTTTCTAGCTACGGTATTTTTGGAGTTCTAGGGGTGGGATGTCACCCCAACGTGAGGTCATTTACTTTTGACTACCCCATTGTTCTAAATAATTTTTTAAACAGTCATCAATACAGCTTCTCTCTCACAGGTAAATATGTAACAATTTATTGTACATTTAATAAATTCAACAACTTTGGGTTCCGTTCTCATGATGACACTGGTGTTGGCCGCTTGTCAAATGTTCTGTCCTTTACCAGGTCATGCTTTTCCAGCCTTTCACAGTAGTTCAGTCATGTGGTCACATGGTTCCCGCGCGCTCCCAACTTCTCCCGCCCTTTATGAGACAACTTAACAAAATGGAGGATTCGTCCATCACTAAAAGAACGGAAAACAAACATTTATTAATTAAGTAATAATGTATTTTCATTGTTTACCACAGACCTTAATTCTACTTCATGTTATCGGTTAGCCTAGCATGGCATAAGCAAGAAAGCGTTATTATTTATTACAATACACGTCATGCTTTTTAGTTTTTACCTCATACACTTGCGGCCTTGACATGCAAACGTTCTTAATTCATTCTAGACACAAGATTTTTACATTTCCAGTTATTTCTGTATTAATTTTTGGTTATTTTATGCATTTTGCAAAGCAAGCTTCCCACGTGTAGTGTATTTGTGCGCATTAGTCATTCTACCACTACTGACTGTTAGTACATGTTATAGGGGTGTTCAATTGAGCAGGTTTCTTTCATGAAATCCTGCTCCTTCACCCCCATCCCATGCCTCCGTATTCAGAATTTAACCAAAGATGTTACCAGGGATGTATGACGTTACAACGCACACTTTTACAATGCATGCACTTACAACGCATTTTTTACAACGCATAATCCATTACAACGAATGACATTACAACGCATGACACTACAACGCATTTTTAAAAAATACCTTTACAACGCATTTCCATTACAACGCATACTACCTTTACAACGCATACCATTACAACGCATAATATTAAATTACATTTAAGGTAAGTATTAGATAGTATAGGGGTAAAAATTACTATTCTAACTCCAGGGGGTGCAACAGTGGGGTAAGTGTTGGATAGTATAGGGTTAAAAATTACTATTCTAACTCCAGGGGGTGCAACAGTAGGGTAAGTGTTGGATAGTATAGGGGTAAAAATTACTATTCTAACTCCAGTGGGTGCAACAGTAGGGAAAGTGTTTGATAGTATAGGGGTAAAAATTACTATTCTAACTCCAGGGGGTGCAACAGTAGGGTAAGTGTTGGATAGAATAGGGGTAAAAATTACTATTCTAACTCCAGGGGGTGCAACAGTAGGGTAAGTGTTGGATAGTATAGGGGTAAAAATTACTATTCTAACTCCAGGGGGTGCAACAGTAGGGTAAGTGTTGGATAGTATAGGGGTAAAAATTACTATTCTAACTCCAGGGGGTGCAACAGTAGGGTAAGTGTTGGATAGTATAGGGGTAAAAATTACTATTCTAACTCCAGGGGGTGCAACAGTAGGGTAAGTGTTGGATAGTATAGGGGTAAAAATTACTATTCTAACTCCAGGGGGTGCAACAGTAGGGTAAGTGTTGGATAGTATAGGGGTAAAAATTACTATTCTAACTCCAGGGGGTGCAACAGTAGGGTAAGTGTTGGATAGTATAGGGGTAAAAATTACTATTCTAACTCCAGGGGGTGCAACAGTAGGGTAAGTGTTGGATAGTATAGGGGTAAAAATTACTATTCTAACTCCAGGGGGTGCATCAGTAGGGTAAGTGTTGGATAGTGTAGTGTAATATTATGCGTTGTAATGGTATGCGTTGTAATGGTAGTATGCGTTGTAATGGAATGCGTTGTAAAGGTAGTTTTTAAAAATGCGTTGTAGTGTCATGCGTTGTAATGTCATGCGTTGTAATGGATTATGCGTTGTAAAAAATGCGTTGTAAAGGTAGTGCGTTGTAAAAGTTGCGTTGTAAAGGTTGTTCCCCGTTACCAGTTGCCATGTTCACCACTATCTTATCCTTAGTACAATCTTGAGTGAACAATGTATAAAAATATTTCAAATGCACAAAAAATGAATCCCAATCCGTCACAACCCAAGATAGCAAACAAAACTGCAATCACATTCAGAGTCAGCCAATCCTGAGTTATGTTGTGTATGACTGGGTTTGTTTATGTGTTTTGCACTCGCACCTGTCAGGGTTTCACGATACCGATAACTACACATAACTTCCAACTCACATGAAAATCTATCTAGTTTTTAACTTATCTATAACACATAGTGGTAATCCAGATATAAGACTCAAAGGTACTCCCCAGCCAATCATTGTGAACGGTGATATAGAGCAGTAGGTTAAGAAGATCCATGACAGCCAATATAGTCATGGTTGACTAGTGTATCGTATGTGCTGGAAGGGCTCAGCCCTGAAAAAGCTGTTTTGGAACTGGTCCAGGATATTCATACCGTATATCTTTAACAACATTTAAAAACATACTACTCATCAAACCCTTCTTTTCCTTAATTGCGTTTTAGGGTGTTAGATCCAAAGAGTAGTCAGTCAGGTCAGAATGCCCATTGGTCAGTCATAGTTAGACCAACTCATTCCGTTGCACAAAGACATTGGGCCCAACAACCTCAGAGGTACAGTTCTGAATTTATGTGGGACTCTCACCTAAATGTATTGTATATGTTAACTGAACTATTGCAAGCCTTCCACAGCTTTGAACTCCTGATGAGATTTGCTGGCTGCCATTTTGATGTCCTCCCTCCCTATATACTCCTCTCCTATTTGCCAGTTCACCTTTTCACAAATTGAGTCTATTGGCATACAAAATCTTTAGCTGACATGATGAAGGTATCAAGCAAAATCAAGCCTTCAATGGAAAAAATGTATGTGAAATGAATATCTTTCTAGAGGGTTTTGAATCTCAATGGTAAGCTTTGTATTTTGGCACTTGACAATGTTCTTTAGTAGGCAGGGTTTCTCAGTGGCTCGCTTAGTAGGGTCTAGGAAAGGTAGATGTTGGGCATCCATAAACTACTTATGAGTTATTAAACATGTGTGCCATAGTCTAAGTTGGGAGTCTGAAAAACCAGTGCATCATTGCAGAACCAAAATACAGGCATCATTCTGCACTTTAAAGTAGATAATATCATGTATCTTCACTGTCAATTTGTATATGTCCATCATATAAGTACACATAAAGATCTAAGAACAAGACTACCATTTAACTTACCTTACAAAATAATGGAGGTAATCAGTGGATGGTCTACTGCTACAGACAAACAGGGTCATTTAGACCTTGGTGGGCAGTTTCCCAGCCTACCAGTCAGCAGAGGACATGGATTCCACACCCCTGGTAATGGAAGAGCTGTCAAATTTAAAGATCCCCAAGGAGCAGGTAGGTATCTTTGTGTGCCTCCGGTAGAGCTACTAGTGTGGCAGCTCAACTGAAGGTACTAAACTTTGCAGAGAGGGCAACATGTTTGCTGCACTCATTTGGCAATGTTGCTGTTTAAAAAAATAAACACTCAAAGTTGTTTTCTGGGCAAGCTTTCTTTTACTCCAACAACGACTCAATATATTTTCACAAGTGCTGAAATATAGCTACTCCAATCTTTCCATCTAAGTTCTTAAAGTTTTATATGCTGATCAGGGCCTTCACCTTTTAACCATGATTGTGTTCCCATGGTTATCCTTAACCCATGTTCCTTCCTAATACTACACCCTTCCCCTTATATTGAGAGGAGAACGTGAACCCACTTACAAGTCTCTACACTTTTAGCATGCCCATAAATCACTCTACCTGGTTAATGGCCTCTAAGTTATTAATTTTCCCCAAAAATACTCTGAATAGAGCACTTTACATGTTCCACTCACTTTAATTCCCTCAAGCCCACATCCACATATCAGAAAACTCCAGTCAGCTAGGCTGCATGTGTCCCCGTGTCTGCAAATGTTGGGTGACAAAATATTCTGACCTGCCCACAGTCTACATACCCTATGGGTTCTAGGGACTCATCATTTTGGGAGATGTTGAATGAGCAAATGAAGCACTGCCCCTGACTTAGTTCCTTCCAAACAACATATGAACTGTGTGGGAGATAAAGTGGTTAAGCATGGGCTGTCCTCCACACCCAGGACTCCATTCCCACAGCACACAGTTAAAGTTCATCCACAGTGGGTTAGTTGAACTTGCAAATTTGGGATTATAAAAAGGGGTGGCATCATAAAACTGTAGGATGTGTGTAGCTACCCCAGAACTTTACATCCCAGTCAAGCTTCACTAGGCTGAAGGATGTCTACAGTTTAAATATTAGTAATGGTGGGAGGAATAGGTGTGGGTTACAGGTGAGTAAAATTAGGCAATTGTTTAGACCATTTCAGAGAAATTACACACAAGTGCACAGTTTCTGAATATTTCAAGTGAAAATTGCAAGTGGCATGTGAGATACTGGGGTATGGATGGTTCAAGCAGAGTCTCAGATGCTGCTTTACTGTTTCAGTCCAACTGTTGATTTTGTAAATAAGGTACACAGGGTGAACATTTTGCAAAATATTGTAATGCAAGATTCCACTAACTTCAAATGTGTATGTAAAATTATACATGGGCCTATTTTGGGGTTGAGTGTAGCTGAAGTGGTCCCAAAATGGTGAACATGGTGAACTTTCAAACTGTGGGCATAGAGAATAAATATGCTTGTCAGGAGGAGTTAGTAAATATCTCACATTCACTTACAAATGGGTCAATGACAGGCGTCTCCCTGTCTCCTCTGAGGGACAGCTAATGGACGAGGTTGCTCTGTGTGAGTGCCTTTGCACTTCATGGGATTATTATGGCTTCCATGCAGGCAATGTTTGCAGGGACAGGGCACATTGTCATGCATTCTGCAGAATATTAAACTTACTCCTAGCCTTCAGGAAGCAAGCAACACACATCTCCATTTTCAGGAAGCACTGTACCTGTGTTTAAGGATATCTGTGTTCCTATCGCTCTTCAAATTTTTGGAATAGGGATCAGGTTATACTCACAGTGTCAGAGTCAATTTGGTTGGCCTCAGGGTAAATAGGAACTATTGGGCCTCAGCCTTGGGGGCTGGGGTTGTTTCCCTCCCATGTCCTTGATTCGGGCCTTCTATGAATCTGCAAACTGGGTCAAGTACAACCCCTCTAAAAATCAAATTTGACAAATTTATGTGACATAAAATGTTTTGCCAACCAACATTTCTTTACTCCTCCTGATGAGAATGGTGCCCCCACGTGTGGGTGGGCCAGTTGCCTGAGACAAAGAGACAAAACCAGTGACCACGCAAAGACATTGACAGCCCATTGACTTCATATGATAACAGTTTTCATGTGTTGCTGTCTGGTATGAAAGGTTGACCTACATAAGTAGGGTACTGTTCTTATTAGAAGTGTGGAATGCTGGCTGGTAGGATATTTGTGGTTCCCGCAGATTATGAAACTTCCCTTTTCAGAAATATGAGATACATGCATAATTTTAGCCAAAGTTTGATGTTTACAGGACCTTCTGGGTAAGGAAATATGGTAGGATTCATGTAAGTCACACATCTCTGTACTACCCCAGCGAGTCTAGTTTTCAGACAAGTCTGGAGTAAGTAGGGTTCCCTTGGTGTCAGCTGACCCCAAATATTGCAGCTACCCACAACACCAGAAAACCCTTGATGTTGCATTGTTTCATTTGTGGGGCCTTTCCTGCTGCGGATGATTGGCCCAGCTGAGCTACACAAGTGAAGGTACCTTTTTTCTTGGGAGAAATGTGGGAACACTGGGTGGTAGGACTTTTGTGGATCCCCAAAGATTCCAGAACATTTCCTCTCTAAAAAGTGAAGGAAATCTATAACTTTAGCCAACGTTTGTTGTTGGAAGGGCATTCTGGATAAGAAATGGTGGTAAGATCAACTTAAACCACACCTCCACCAAACTTCCCCTGGAGTCTAGTTTTGAGATATGTTTGCGGTTGGTAGCTTACTTCTGGTGCCGACTGACCCAGAGTCCAATTTTTTCAGCTACCCACATTGCCAAATGGATTGAAGCTCCAGGAAAAATCTTGATGTCTTCACTTTCATTTGGGAGTCTTTCCAGTTGTGGGTGATTGGCCAGCCATGCAGGGGTGTGCCGTTTTATCGGGGGAGGTTTAGGACCAGAATGGTGAAACATTTGTTATGAAATTCAAAAAATGTTTAGCTTCCAAATGTAGGAAGAAAGAAAAAAAAAATTACAACCCCTCTAGCACTTAGCTCTCAGTGGTCAAAGTGGTAAGTGATCACAGGCTTCTCAGGGTGGTAGTATGGAAGGCTAGGCTCAGAAATCAACAATGACCCATCAGCACAATAATTGATTCTCCAACCCAGGACTTGTCTTTTACAAAAAGAAAGTACTTAAATATACTCAGAACTAAAATACTGCACACCAAAATATGCAGGTAAGAATATTCACTGGTACAGAGCAACTGCTCCCAGGGTTTCAGTTGCCATTACTCCCACCTTTCCCTATGCAGGAGTAAGATATTGTACCACAGATATTTAGGCACAGGTGCAGTGCTACCAGTCTCATTCAGTCTTTATGCACTCCATTTTACAATCTTAGTCCCAGTTTGCAAATTTCCCAAATGCAAGTCCTTTTCTCACATAGGTCGTGGTTGCACCATGTGTCTAGCCCCTCCTCCCTCCTCCAGGAGTACGATGAGCCAGCTGTTTTTGTCTCTGCCCTCCCGTCCCATCTATGGAAGTAGCAACTGCAGAGGCAGCTACCTGGAATCTGGCTGGTGGGCAGGGTCCAGTGTCACTGGCAGTCTCAGGTCCTTTGAAGTCTCACCCCTGGTCACAGGGTGAGTCGGTGGGTCCAGAGGTCATAGGTCTGCTGAAGGCACTTCTCAAGATGGTGGTAAGTCTCTGGCGCCACTCATAGCAAGGGAGTAGTCGCTTGGTCTGCACAGGTCCAGTCAGTCATCACAATAGTGTAGTCTGCTTTGGCCACACTTCCCAGCTTGCAGCAGCATTCTTCAATTTGGGATCACATTTTCAGGGTAACAATTCACTGCTACAGGACTTGTAGGATCACAGCAGCACAGTCTGCATGGGTACACTTCAGTAGTGGCATGGTACAGCGCTTAAGAGCCCCAGTCTGCTTCTGGCACACTTCAGGACAGTGCTACAGTGCGGGTCACTTTCAGGGTCACAGATGTGCTGTCTTATTGGGCACACTTCAGAAGTGCCACCGAGCTACTACTCCAGGCAAGAGATTTAACGTTGCAATCTAAGAGCACCCGGGTTGCTCACTTTCATTTTCTCTGGGCAGGTGGACTCTCAGCTTGAGTTTGGCTGCTTCTATTGTCCCCATTAATCAGCACCTCCTGCAGGATTGGCACTCTCCTTCTCTCTTTTCAGGCCTTCAGCTGCTTCAGGACAGGGAGTCTGTTACTTCTACCAGGTCTTACTTGTGATGATGTCCTCTCATCTCTGGGAAGCTGGCTGTCGGGTAGACATTGGCTCTGGTGCACTACAGCCTTCTGGGTACCCTGCAGAGCATCCCCTTCATTTTTTTTGTCCTCATTCGCCATAAGATACTTCCAGAGCTATTTAGATTTCTCCACGGCCCCCCTCTTGATTAGCACCAGCTGGAGCGCTCTGTTTCTGAGTGGATGCACTTTACACAAAATCTCTCTTTCCAAAATGTAGTTTGTTCCGATCCACACTCAAAGCGTCCGACAGAACAACCAGAGGGGTAAAGTATCGCAATGTAAAGGCATAATCATAGGACAGATTTCCCTATTTTTAAGTGTTACGTTAACGCAAAGGGAGGGAACTTTTTCATGGCTTATGTTGACCTCTCTTCAGCGTTTGACTGCGTTTCACACACCAAATTATGGTCTATTATGGTGAACATGGGGGTGGACACAACAATAGTTAACTATATTAGAGATCTCTACTCTGGCGCTACCGCCAGAGTGAGGTTCGTTACAGGGGGCCAGTTATCCTCGTCATTTAGGGTTGAGTGGGGAGTCAGGCAGGGCTGTGTCCTGGCTCCTTTTCTTTTCACCATCTATACCGATGGCTTGGAGGCAGCAATGTTGGAAGGGAGCCAGGACCTGCCCCGGATCAACGACCGTTCTATTCCCGCATTATTATATGCAGACGATGCGGTAATCCTCGCTCGTACCCCATTAGAACTACAACGCTCCCTGAATCGTTATTATAACTTTATGTCCAACCTAAACCTAAAAATCAACCCCTCTAAAACATTCATCATGACCTCTGGTAAAAATCATCAAAGGAACTTGGTATCTACATCAACAACACCAAGATCGGTCATACTACAACATATCCCTATCTAGGAGTAATGATCGACGATAGGGGGACCTGGAAAAGGGCAATCGAGGCCAGAAATCTCCAGTTTTTGAAGTCTTCCATGGCCCTAGTCTCTTTCACCCAGAGACTTGGAAAGAGACCCCCTAAAGAAACCCTGGAAATCTACTGCCCAAAATGCATCACCACAGCCACTTATGGTGCGGGCATATGGGGATTCGCTGAAGTTAATTCCATTCAAAAAAACGAAAACAGCTTCTTGAGATACCTATTATCAGTCCCCAAATCCTCATCAACTTTTTTCTGTCATCAAGAACTAGGTTTGCCATATATCACTGATACCATCCGATTGCAACCAATTCTGTTGTGTCACCGTATCTGGTGCTCATAAAAATTGCTTCTAACCCAAGCAATTATTAGGGACTGCCAAAAACTGACATATTTTCATAAAATTCCTTGGCTACATTACGTCTACAAATTCTGTAACGATCTGGGACATCCCAATTTCTATACTACTCCCCAAGACATGTCAAAGATCCCTGGAAAACTGTTCAAAGCGGATTGCCTAAAACATCTTGAAGATCTCTGCTTAGCTGTTGAAGCCAGCAAACCATCTGTTCAGCATTCCCTACTAATTCAATCCTCCTACAATATAGAGCCCTACCTCATTCTAAACTTCCCAACTTACGACTTATTTTTACTTATTAGATTTAGACTTAACAATTTTCACTGACTCATCACCTTTCCAAATACTAACGACTGGTCTAGGGAACTTTCCACCTGCCCCTGTGACGATATTTCTTTACAGTCCCTTTTACATGTTACTTTCTTTTGTAAATTTTTCTGTGAACCTAGAAAACGCTGGTTGAAACCGCTTTTGCTACAAATGTCTCTCCGCGAATGCCGTCCCGCCCTCTTGGCTCTACAAATGCTGGACTCTCCTGCAATATGTTTTAACATTGCAAAGTTTTTTAAATTTTGTATACGGCATCGAACGAACCACCAATTGTAATACTTTAAACCCTAGTACGTCAATTGTACTCCAACAATTTTTGTAATTTCTTTGCTTGATTAACTTTTTCACTAAAGAACAGTTTCATATGAAATTATTGGTCTGTCAAAATCTGAACGTAACATTGACATTGATAACTTTTAATTATGTTGTATTTTTGTACTTTGCCTTTATGGATGTGCTTTGCTTTCCGAATAAAGCTTTTATTGAATTGAATTGAAGTGTAACCAAAAATCTTTTTGCTTGCTCTTCTTATTTAGTGAGGCTCTGTCAAGTTTCATTGTGTACTTAATAGAAATGAACCAATCTGTTAACGACGAATATGTATTTTTGACCCAAAATTTACAAATTTCTCTCAGTGCAAGTAAAATTAAATACAAAAATAACTTGTTCTCCTCTAGAGACATTGACTCATAAGATGGTGACAAACCAAAAAATACCAAAGTTGTGCTCAACTGAATACCAGGCCCAAACATAGCTTCCATACCTCTGATTATGGATGTCCAAAACGGATGTAACATTGGACAGCATAAAAACATATGAACATCATCTACCTTAAGCTGGAAGCATTTCAGGCATTTTGGAGTCGGACCCTTCGCAAATTTAGATAGTTTTAAGGGGGACCAGTACACCCTGTAAAGAGAAAAAATAAGATTCCTTTTTATATTTGCAGGATATACTGTAGAATGCAGAATGTTATAAGATACTTGCCATAAATCTTCTGCTTGGACACCATGCAAGTACTCTCCCCACAATTCCGATGAAAGTTGAAATTCTCCATCAGCCAGGTCCACCAATACCCAATATAGGGTCACCACCTCCTTCTTTTTCGTAATTTTCTTGCTCAGAATCGCCTCTAGTTCGTTAGACATACCGACTGTCATGCTGACCGATTGATACAAGGTCTTAATTTGCATATACTTAAATCTAGATTGTTCATTATCCGTAAGTATTTTCAGCAATTCCCAAGAAAGTAGGAAGCCCTCAGATACAAGTTGTTCCCATCTTAATAGTCCAGCTGTTTTTAACAAACTTGCTAAAGCATCTTTGGTCCACTCAGGTGAACCCGGAGCCCTCCAAAATGGGTGCCAGCGCACTGTAATAGCTGATCTTTAGAAGCTTCCTTACTTTGAACCATGTAGATGCTAGGCTCTTTAAGATTTTTCAGGGAACCTTTTTAAAACATCTTGGGTCTCCGAACTTATACATATATCCCTGGTTTCCTCCCTCTACCTCTGACAGCATCACTTTAAACATTGTACCAATATCCAAGCTGTCTGGTTTATTCATAAGCATTTTGCCAGTTCTGAAAATATCCACGCATAAAAAACAAAATCAGGCAGGGATAACCTTCCCTTTTTCTTCTTCTTGCATAGCTTCTTCCATGATATCCTAATGCCTTTGGAAGACCAAATAAAACAATTTATTCTAGCCTGGAGTTTTTTCAATCCCTCTTCTTTAAATGTTAGGGGGATGTTTTGAAACAAAAAAATAAGTTTAGGTAACACCATCATTTTAATTAAATTAATTCTACCTATAAGCGTTAGAGGTAGGTATGCCCAACTTGTCAAGGAGTTATTTCTTTCTTTACTAACTTTGCGCAGATTCGTATCTAAGATATCGTCAATATTTTGTGTAATCATGATACCCAGATATCTTATTACTTTTTTCCATTAAATAGGAGCTAGTATCCAAATTCCAGGCCATACATTCGGTCTTGGCTGCATTAATTTCATACCCCGAGATCTGACCAAACTGCTGCGCTTCCTTATAGATTATTGGTATTGTATTATTTAGGTTTGATGTGTATACCATTAGATCGTCGGCATACAGAGCCACCTTCCTTTCCCAAGTTTTATATTTAAAAGGGGATATTTCGAGGTTATTTCTGATCTTTCCCGCTAGCGGCTCAATATATAAGTTAAAAAGTAGCGGGGACAGTGGACAGCTTTGCCTTGTACCCCGCTGAATTTTTACAGGAGCAGATTTCTATTCACTAATATTCTAGCAACAGGCGTTATATAAATCAAGCTAACTGCTCTACAAAAATTCTCCCTCAGATTGTATATTTTCAACATATATTTTAAATAAACCCAATTAACTCTATCAAATGCCTTAGTGGCATCCAAGGTAATGATAGCTAGTGGTAATTTATAAAGCATTGCTAAGTCAATTGCCCCTATCAGATTGTAAGTAAGATCTTGAATTCCCCTACCCCGTAGGAAGGCTTTTTGGTCCCTATGCAATAACCCCCCAATCACCCCATTTAACCTCTCTGCTAGAATCTTTGTAAAAATATTATAATCTACACTGATAGAGAAATGGGGCGATATGAATTGCACAAGCTAGGGGACTTTGCAGGTTTAAGGATCAATGATACCGTGGCCTTGTTCCAGGATTGTGGCATATTCCCACTTTTTTCTAAAATATAGAAGAAGAATTCCTCTATCACCGGAATAAGGACCTCCATAAGCACCTTGTAGAGCTCCGCAGGCAGGCCATCTGGCCCGGCAGCTTTACCAGATTTCCCTGCTACCAATGCTTTTTTATCTCCTTAGTTGTTATCGAGCTACTTAAGTTAAGGGCTTCATTCTCTGTACGCTTTTCTAAGTGGTATCAACCCAGCCAGGCCCTGATTGTTTCCTCCTGAATGGTTAGATCTTCCCGGTAGACACTTTCAAAATATTTTTGAAAAGCATCTTCAATATCTGTGGGGCTTTTTAGTAGCATCCCATCAAAACTAACTTCTTTGATGTTCCCTCTGGCCATATCTTGCTTGGTCTTCCATGCCGGAATCTTGCCACAACTCTCCCCATACTCAAAATGGGCAAGTTTGCTAGCTTGCCATCTTTTTTTTACCTCAAATCCATCACCGCAGCCAAATCAGATTTTAAAGATTGCAACTTTGTTGAGACAACCCCGTCTATCATGTTATTGCCTTGAATGATATTGTCTTGTTCTAACTTTTGAATCTCCCACTCTATCTTTCCCACCACAGCTCTATACTTTTTCTGTCTAGCAATCTGTAACGATGTTAAATGACCTCTCAAAAAAGCTTTATATGCGTCCCACACTACTTCTAACGGGACAGTTTCCATGTCATTGGAGAAAAAAGTTTTTGTCTCTATAATTAAGGCTTCAATTATGTCTTCCTCTAACAAGATGGCAGGGTCTAAGGTCTATCTTCTATTATATGGTTTTAATGGGACTTTGAGAGCTAAGGATACTGCCGGGGTGGTCAGACAGATGTTCCCCCAGATGTTTTATACCATGTAGCCACCTTTTCACCTCCGAACTCACTAAAAAAGATCTTATCCGGATTTGTGGCCATATTTCTTATTATGAAAGGTAAATCCTCTCCTTTTCCTCATCTTTTCTTTCCATACATCAAACCAGGCTAACTGCTTTATAGAATTTTTAATCGTTAGTCTCATATTATTAATCTGTACTGCTCTACTTTTCACTGACCTATCTAAGACTGGATCTAAAACCATATTAAAATCCCCTGCTAGAATTAATGGATCTGCAAAGTTTAATAACTCAGAAAGGAGCCCTTTAAAGGGAGCTGGATCATCAATTTTAGGACCGTAATAACCAGCAACTGTGAATTTATGTGTATGACATTTCATTTTTGCTATAGCCCATCTCCCCATCTTGTCCACTTTATTCCCTTCAAGGGAGATGGTCGAATTTTTTTAATGACTATTGCCACTCCCTTAATTGGCGTTTGTTGCGTGGTGCATATCACCTCTTGAATCCAGATCCTGGATTTACACAGGGCTCTCATCTCACTCTCCATTAAATGAGTCTCCTGGAGTATAAAGATATGTTCTTGGAAATCTCTTAAATATTGGAGAATCCTCTCCATCCTGTATTTAAGAATTTTTAGCAAAATATTATGCTCCTCTATTTTCAAGGCCATACCTCAAATTCTAAAACACAATTCCTTTCCCAAACCTTACTTTGACGAATTTGACTTTTTTTTTATTTTTCCCACTGCGCCCCACCCTGTGCTCCCCACCCTCTCCCTCCCCCATCTCCCCCGTGACCACTTCCCTAGAGAACCCCTTCTTACCTTTCCTATGGCCCTACCCTGACCTTCAGAAGCCCTCCCTTCTTGAATCATGAATTTTAACATAACTTACTATGTATGCGCTCAAAATAAAAAGTTCTATATATAACAATCTTCATACATTTTATCCTTCTCCTTTAAGCCTTTCCTAAAATATAACGGTGAGAGTTTGACGTAATACAGGTTTCTTTGTTAACCTCTCGCAGCCTCAGTGACCCCTGAAATAGACTGCAGAAAATTCTCTGCATCCTCAACCTGCCTAAATGCCTGCATTTTATTATTGTACATTACTTTTAACATAGCCGGGAATTTAAGCTGAGCTGTAGCTCCCAACTTCCTGAAGGGTTCTAACAATTTTCCCAGCTCCCACTGCCTGGTTGATGTTATCGAGGAGACATCAGATCTTATTTGAAACATTATTCCGTCTACATTTTACGAATTCATCTTAAGTGCCCTGTTTAAAATCTCATCTTTTAAACTATACGTTAGAAAGTAGACTAGAATTTTCCGAGGTCTGGTTTTATTAGGGTCCAATCTGAATGGATCTCTGTGTACCCGCTGTATATCAGACATCAGATCTTGGACTGAAATTTCGATTTGGGTAGCTTGTTTAATTAACCTCGCTACGGACTCCTTAAGGTTGCCTCCCTCTGATCCCTCCGGGACTTTTAGCAGATGGATATTATTCCTCCTTTGGGAGTTTTCAAGAGATTCCAATTTGTCCAGGACGCCCATATCCTTCTCTTTCATTAAACGTATATCCTTTACGTTTTCCTCCATCTGGGAGACTAACTCGGCCAGTTCTAAAGCTGCGGTCCTGGCTGCCAATGCATCCAACTTAAATTCCATTTTTTCACAGGACATTTTAATATCTGCTTGATTTTTTTCTGAAACTGTAAACCAATCTCTAATTTCTTTAGTCTGCAAATGCAAAAAGTTTGAGACCGAAGGCGGGGGGTGTGATCTTCAAAGTGCCCTCTTTGGGACCCCTCTGACTCGGGACCAGCCTCCACAAGCTGACTATCCTGATTCTCCTGACTCTCCCTTAGCGAGACCGGATTCTCACTTAAAGCAGGCATATACTCTTGCACGTTGTTAACTTCGTCCACCATCACTGATTTCAGTGTGATTAATTCCTCTGATAGTTCTGGTGAGTCTGACTTGTACTTCTTAATGTGTACCTATTTGGAGCTTTTGATTTTAGATCTGAATGTCTGCCTCCCGTTTTATTGTCCAAAATGCCCAGCTCTCCCTGTATTGAGCCTACACCTCCCAACTTATCCTCAGCATCTGTACTTACTTCATTGCCAGGCTCAGGTCCAAATTCAGGATAAAGTCTACGTGTAGCTTACCCCACCGCCAGCTCTTCTGATTTCAGTGATTTCTCCAGCGGAGCCTGTAACTCAGGGGCAGCAATTGCCACAACTGTGCTGCCCCTGCCTCTACTGCACTGGATGGGGAGCCTTGCTGCGGC
This sequence comes from Triturus cristatus, assembly GCF_964204655.1. Taxonomy (NCBI): domain Eukaryota; kingdom Metazoa; phylum Chordata; class Amphibia; order Caudata; family Salamandridae; genus Triturus; species Triturus cristatus. The sequence goes on along the minus strand of NC_140591.1, from coordinate 1,203,222,779 downwards.
TTTCCAGCCGCGTCCTAGCTCCAGAGCAACACGAGACAACAGCGAGTCCTGGGCTTCCAGCGGCTCCAGGGACTAGCTCCGAGCAGCGTCCACCGTTGGTGCTTCTGTTGCTCCCACCACCTCCGCTACATCCAGTTCTCCGCCAAGAGCATACTCCCGACCGCACTCAGAAAGCACAGCATGTTGAGTCTGCAGACCGCCGCCAGCGGCTAGGCGCTGCGGGAACCGGTAAGCGTTTTGTTTTTTTTTCCCCCAAAACCCTCACCTGTATAATTTCAGTGTTTTCAACGTTTCTCAGCATCTGGGTCGAGGCATTACATAAATCTACTTTTCCAGGTCACATTGTATTAACCTAGAGGCATCCGATTCCGTTTGAGTTTCCATCTTTGCTTCTGACTCGCGGGAGCTCCCGCAACCAACTACTCGCTGGCCGCCATGTTCTCCTCCTGTCAAGGCATAATTACCTCACTTCGCCGAGCACCCCCTTCCTTGGTCAAAGTTAACTTGGAAATATAATAAAAAAAATGGGTCAGCAGCTCTCACTTTTATACAGATAAAGTAGATAGAGCTTGTAGATATATTCTTTGTATGAAGAACTGATTTGAGCTGGGTTTTTTTTTATGTGTCCTTTCCAGGCTCTTTTCCAGAAACAGAATTTGTTCAGATGGATGCCTAACAGCAGAGTCATCTCCAGTTAGGAGCACCAACAGCAAATGCACAAAGACATGTGAGCTTATAGCACCTGGCAGTGCTGCCAAATGGCAGAAATCCAGAAGACTAATCACCAGCTCCTTTCAGCAAAAATACCTAACTGAATTTCTACATGGAAACCTGACACCTTTTCCTGAACTTCATTGTCTAGGTCTCCTCCTTCCAGGAATGTTAACAATGCACATCAGGTGTCTGGGAAAACAACTTCACCTCCATCTTGTGCACACAAATAGATCTAGGGGTTCCAAAATGGAACCCACAGGCCTCCATTACTCTGAATCACTCATACACACAGTGTATGCCCCAATCAGGCCACAGACAATCATACAAACATGCACTAGGATTTTAATGCTAAGACCTATGATAGTATGTCATGGTGGAACATTACACAAGTGGGCACAGATAAAAAAAATTCTGGTCACAACAACTGATTTACAAAATATAGTACACTGTCACATTGGCTCTATGTTCTAAACCCATGCCAGTAAATATAGTCTACCATCAGACAAATGAGAGCATGCTTGATGCAACTCCCTAGGTCTATGACAGGTACCACATCAATGAACAGGCCTAACCCTTCACACACATGCTAGATTAGCGTAAAGTTGTGGCCAAAATACAAACCAGGATGCCAACTACTCACAGGTGGGCACTCAGGGCAGGAGAACACAAATGTACACCACACCATGCAGGGAACATTCCTGTCCCAACGCACAATCTCTGCCAGTTAGTTGTGTATTTAAGCGCATTTTCATCATCAAATTTCTAATATTTCATGTAAACTTATAGTATCAAAGTCCAACCAGTCAGCTTGGGACAGACTTTCCCTCCTCTGATAGGATCATCGGTAGATCAGGCTGGCACAACTACCCAAATTCACTGACGTGGCAGACCCTAAATGAACAGGGACATCCCTCGAGGGAAACTTATAGGAAGCCGCATGATGGGAAAAATATGTGTTCTTGATGGTGGCCTAATGCTGGTCCATGGGTAGTTATTGCCAGCTAATGAACACCATGTGGTTCTCCTGACCTTTCTCATTAATGTGGGTCAGGATGCATTAAAAAGGCCTATGTAAGTCTGGTGTTGTGGCAGGGTAACTCTGGTTTTGTGCCAGTCCTGTGATCACATATCTTGCACTATTTTTGGATAGTTGCATATTCTGACAGACGAACATTCAGGAAAATCTATTTCTGCTTTGGTTTTCTACCATCTTTTACTCATGGGTCCGACTTTCAGTAAATGTATTTTATGACATTTACATTTCCTGTCCTTGGTATTGAGAACGTTCATTGTATATGTGTTTAGGGCGGAATTGACAAACTGCCACCTTAAACCCATCCACGATCTTGTTCTCTGAAACATCTTGCACTTACAACTCTCATACACGCAGTTAAAGTTTGCACATGTGACTTTTGTGCCTTTTGATGTTTGTATTCAGGCAAACATCGGACTCCTGAAAGTGACGTGGTTCTTTGAGACATAAGTCTTTTGGCACAAAAAGTATGTCCTTGGGAATGAGGCCATGGCAAGAATCAAGATCTATAAAAACGGGGTTTTGTTGGACCTATTCAAGTCCAAAGTATTTCTGAGGGCACCAATATTAACCATCTATCTTAATGTGGCCCACAAATATAGTTTACCTAGTTCCTGGTCGAATTCAGTCATGGCTCCCATATATACAAAGGGCTCAGAAATGATCTTCGGTGCCATTGCCCGATTTCTTTGGTAGATTCTGAGGTTAAAGCGGTAGGGAAATGCTTTAATCTAGACTACCAACCTGGGACAATAACCACGGAGTGCTTCTTGATGTTCAAAATGGGTTTAGGCCAGGTAAGGGCAAAGTGGATCAATGATTAAACTTATATCTTTTAATTACCAAGTACATGTTAGAATTGAAATGTGTTATGGTCACAGCACTCATGCTTTACATTGTATCATGTAAGCATTTATGTAGCTATTTCATATTAATCTTTATTGCATACATATGTAACCAATCCCTGCAAACACTGTGAGATTAAGTTAGCATCTGTGCCACCATTTTCTCTCATACAGCCTACATTTTGCTCTATGATTGAAACTAAGCTTTTGTCTCATGTTGCTTGCCTCAGCAGAAAGCTGCTGGGATGCATTTGCATATCCAAGGTTAGGCCTCACTGAAGCATGAGAAAGTTGCTTGTTAATGCATACCTTTCCCTGAGATAGAGGTTGCTCCCACTATTCCAGCTGCCACCACAGACTGTATAACCTTTTTCAGAGAGATAGTGTGTGCCCAGTCTCAGACTCTTAGCTCATCCTTCTGTGCCTCCCTTATGTTCCGTGTTTGCCCAAGCTGTATTTTTCCATAATGGGCGGGTCTTTGTGGGCTCTGCAACATACATAATGTAACTTTATGCTTTTTAGAGTCAGTCCCTCAACAGCCATCCCATAGGGCTGATCAGACTGAACTCCACTGTGGTGTATTTACCAATAAACTAGTTAGTTTGTTTTCTCTACTGCGTCATCGACTCTTCAATTCTTGGAAGGCTAGAGGAGGTAGTGAGTGACCTGGGTGACCCTAGTTGTGTCACTTCCTTCAGTTGGCATCCGAACATGGACTCCACAAGGTGACCCACCCCGACTGTAGTCAGGTATGGGGGTCGGGTTGCGTCCGGTCAGATGGGCAGATCAGGGATCCCCATATGACAGAGCCTCGTTCTCGTGGCTGCCCTGCATGTCTGATCGGGTGGCTCCTCGTCTGGTGGTCATCTCGGCTGGGGTCCTGAAAAGGCGAAACCCTTGGGTCTGACCGTTTGGTCCAAAGAGTCGGCAGTGGAGAATAATCTTGTTTGACCTGTGTGCACCAGGTGAGTTCATCTTGATTCTTGGTAAATGCGGCGTTGTGTTGGAACTTGGTGGTTCTGTGAACCCTTGAGTTTGTGAACGCTATGCAGGCCACTTGCTGAATTCGGTTTACTCTTGAAAAGGCCTGGGGCTAGAGCCTGTCTCTTTGTCTTGGTACAGTCTCCGGACTGTCTGGTGCAGTCTTTGGACTGCCTTGTCTTGGTACAGTCTCCTGACTGTCTGGTACAGTCTCCTGACTGTCTGGTGCAGTCTTCAGACTGTCTTGTTTTGGTACAGTCTCTGGACTGTCTTGTTTTGGTACAGTCTCCGGACTGTCTTGTTTTGGCACAGTCTCCGGACTGTCTTATTTTGGTGCAGTCTGAAGAATGACTTGAGAAAAAAAAGCACCTGCAATTGCTTTGCCAGGCAAAAAAAGTGAATTTGGCTCCTTCTTGAAAATGCCTGGAATGAGCTTAATTTGTTCTCTTGTTGTCGTTGTTACTTTGTAGATGCCCATTGGAAGAAGATCAGCAGGCACCTAGTTTTTAACAAAGTAAAAATAAAAAAGAGGAATATAGTAATAATATATATATATATATATATATATATATATATATATATATATATATTCACTGAAAAAAACATAGGTTTCTCACACGTTATAGTTAGGAATTAGCATTTAAAAAACCTTGCAAATTCACTGAAAAAAACATAGATTTCACACATGTTATAGTTAGCTGGACATTTCACTCATACAAAACCATTGAAATTCCCCCGTTATAGTTAGTTCAGCTAACTATAACTCGCGAGACCGCAATCCACTGCTGATGACGTCACATATTACATCACTCAAGACATGCTCAGTGACATCACTCATGACATCACTGATGACATCTCAAATGACATCACTGATGACATCACAGATGACATCATCCAGTGAATATGTGTCTTTCTGAAAAATAAATATTTTTTATATATGTATATCTAAAAGTTAATGGAAGAATAAATGGGTAAATAAGTGTCTAAATGGATGTTTGTTTTTGTAAAATTAATTGTATAACTGACTTATTAACAGTATCTTAGTGAATACAAGTATTAGTGAGTAATGTTTAAATATTTAAATATCTGTATCAGTGTCTCACTTTGTGTATAAGTGGCTGCATGGGTTGGTGAGTAACTACATGAGTGTGTATATGGGTTATTAGTTCGTTTTTAGAGTATCAGTATGAGTGTCTGTATGGTTCAGTGGGGGATGTTACTTAGCGTATAGATGCATGAATGAGTGACTCACTGTTTGTATGTGTTTTGAAGACAGTATGTGAGCAGGACAGTATGGGTGGATGAGTGTGTGTATGGGTGAGTAAGAGAGTGAATGACTGTCTCAATAGTGTCTTTATGAGTAAGTCCATATGTTTTTAACTAGTATATGTGAGTATTGATGTATATAAGTGAGGATATATGAGAGTGAGAGATTGGAAGAGTTCCTGTATAAATAGGTATGTGTTTCTATAAGTGATTGTTTTATAGAGTAAGTATGTGTACGTTTCTGTAGAAGTAAGTGTAGTGGTGTGTGTATAGCTGTATATGCAAGTAAATAAATGTTTATTTGCATGTGTGACTATGTGTGTGAGTAACTCTATGTATGAGTGTAGGTGTGTAACAGGATGTATAGGTGTATGAGTACATATGATGACTGAGTACATGTATGAGTGACTATATAGAAGTGTTGATGAATGAGTGGATGCGTATGTAGATTTTGGAATTACTGAATAGGTTGTTCTAACTGGTATTGGTATCTCTATAGTTTTCAAAACTTTAGTTTGTATTTTTCAATGTGTGTATCAAAGTTTATATTAGGATAAGAGGAGGTCTGCCACTCTTACACAAGGATGATGTCATCAGTGATGTCATCAGCAATGTCATTTGAGATGTCATGAGTGATGTCATGAGTGATGTCACTGACCATGTCATGAGTGATGTAATATGTGACATCATCAGCAGTGCATTGCGGGCACGCAAGTTATAGTTAGCTGAACTAACTATAACGGGGGAATTTCAATGGTTTTGTACAAGTGAAAAGTCCAGCTAACTATAACACCCCTGAAACCTATGGTTTTTTCAGTGAATTTCTGAGGTTTTTTAAATGCTAATTCCTAACTATAACGTGTGTGAAACCTATGGTTTTTTCAGTGAATTTGCAAGGTTTTTTAAATGCTGATTCCTAACTATAACGTGTGTGAAACCTATGTTTTTTTCAGTGAATTTGCAAGGTTTTTTAAATGCTAATTCCTAACTATAACGTGTGGGAAACCTATGGTTTTTTCAGGGAATTTGCAAGGTTTTTTAAATGCTAATTCCTAGCTATAACGTGTGTGAAACCTATGTTTTTGTTCAGTGAATTTCAAAGGCTTTTTAAATGCTAATTTATGAATGTATTATTATATTTTTAAAATATTTATTTTACAATAAGCTACCTATGTATATAGTTATAGATTGACTGTATCCTGTAATATGGAATGGCTCAGCTCTTTTTTTTTTTAATTTGGATAAAGTTGAACAGCATAGTTAATATCTTCTATAAACTTATAAACAGTTTAATCTACTTAGGGTTTTTGACGTTCCGCGCACCTTGCGCGCACAAATACGTGCTCCGTGTGCGCATGCGTACGTGCTCCGTGTGCGCATGCGTACGTCATGCATGCTCTGTGCACGCGTGCTCTGTACGCGCATGCGCGTGTGCTCCGTACGCCGATGTGTGCGTGCTCTGTACGCGCATGTGTGCGTGCTCCGTACGTGCGTGCGTGCGTGCTCCGTACGCGCATACGCGCGTGCTCCGTACGCGCGTGCTCCGTACGCTCGTGCGCGCTTGATCCGCACGGTGCGCACACGGCAAGTCATGTGATTATGAAACAACACTTTTTATTGGTTCATAGTAGTTTCAGTTCCAGAATCTTCCAACACCACACCCACTCCCCTCATTATTTCTTCTGATTCCCTGGGAGAAGGAGCTGAGCAGCTTTTCCAGTACTCCAGTACTTGAAAATGGCAAAGCAGCAGTCATCTTCTGGGAGTGAGGAGGAGACCTTTGTGCCACCAAGACAGAGGAAACAAAAAGACTCATTTGTTTGGAAATATTTTACTTTTCCAGAGGGCCAGAAGAAGGTGAATGCTCCTAAAGTCACCTGCACTATTTGTGGAGTGGTCTTATCAAGAGGAGATCCTAAAAAAAAAAATACTCTTTTAGTATCTACTCTATGTTAAGGCACTTTAGTGGAGTACATCCTGTGGCTTATGCTCGGGAGTGTACTCGAGCTGCAAGAGACATCCCTCCAGCAGCTCAGCCAGCAGCTCAGCCGAGCACTTCATCTGCGGCCGCAGCTTCACCTTCTTCTCGACCTCTGGATATCCACCCTCTGTTCCAGAGGGTTCATATGGTGCAATATGTGCAATGCTGTTCTCTCTTATGGTGAAACCAGCATTAACCTAATAGAGACCAAGATACAGGCGCAGACATGCCCCACCCCAACATTTTTGTTTCTTTTTGTTCCTCTGGTCCTCAATTAACACAACGGCTCTTTTTAGAGCCAACCAACATCTCAACACTTGCACTTGATTTTTAATTCTATTTTTTTTAATGATTTTTTTCTGCCGTGCGCGCTCCCCGCTTTTTTTTGAAAAAAAAATAAAATGACCCCCTGACAAAGGCTAGGGGGTCAGGAACTCTCTATCCTGCCCCCTTTTCACGTTCTCCACCTTTCTTTTTCCCTGTCACACACACAACACACAAAATGGCGGCCGACACTTCCTGATTTCGACCGATTCGAATGTTGACTGACATGTAACCACCAATCAGAATTACGCTCGCGCACGTTATGGTGCGCGCACCGTGTGCGCACGGTGCGCGGCTATAGATATTTATGTACTTTTAACTGCAATTTTCTCAGGAACTACTAAACAGATTGACACCATGTATGCAAAAGGCACATGCCTGACCTGAGGACTACCTCTTTGCCAAATTTCAAGTAATTCTGTTCAGCCGTTCGGGCTGTATCTTCGACTAAAGGTCCTATGGGAAAATGCATGGGGAAAACCCGTTTTGAAACCCCCCTTTTTTCTCAGCCCCCGCTTGACGAATCACCACAAGACTTTCAGGGTAGGAGCTGAGCGGAGCGCCCCATTAGTTTTGAAAATTTCGCGAGGATTCGTCAACCGGCGCCAAAGTTATTCAAAATAGAATTTTCAGATTTCCTATGGAAACACGGTCCTAACTATAACTATCTATATATATATATATATATATATATATATATATATATATATATATATATATATATGTTTGTTTTTGCATAGGATGAGTGGTTTGAGAAAAAAGGACAAAGGAATGTGCAATTATGGGAGAATGTGAAATAAGACAGTTGAAGAGCATGCTGTAATAATAAAAAAAAAGAAGAGAGAAAAGCAGGGGTGGACTGATGGCGCCCAGATCTCACATTTAGCTTTGGACATTGCAAAATGACGAAAGCTGTTTTGAGCTACAGACATGAAGTTGCATTTGAAAAGTGGCATCCGAGTAAAAATGAATGAATGAGCCCTGCTCCGATGCTGATGCTTTTATTCTAAAGGGTAGTGTGAGGAATGCTCAAGTAATCAATTCATGATTGATAGAGTGAGTGTGTTTAATTTGGATTTGACCTCGCAATATAGAGTGTATTTAATTTGGAAAAAGTGTTTCAAGCATTGCAGGCTGTGCGTATTTATGCTGAATAAAAAGGATTCTCAAAGTTGAAACACACAGTTTGTGATTCAGTTTGGCAGTCTTACTGCGGCCATCGGCCTTGAGATAAGAAATTTAATCTTCTCCCTGTTCCTCCCATCTTCATGAAAAGACCGTTCTTATAATTTACGTTTTTGGCTAACTTTGATCAGTTTGCAGTTTGTTTAAAGAAAGCTTATTTCACTTTATAATGTAGAGGGAAAAATGCAAAGCACACTTTTTTTCTTCTCTGAGCACAAGCACAGAGAGACTGCTGTGATACGAAGTGCGGAATGAGGACAGAATTAGATGCTATCAGTGTAAGTTTTATGTTTTGACTAACAGGCTTTGTAAAGTTTTCATTTGTCCTATGCATCTATTTCTCTTCATGGGAGATCTTGCAATTATTAAATATTGATCTGGCTCTATGTTGAACACACCCTTGCATTATATTTCACGAGTACTTTCAGAGTCCTGACTGTCTCTTACGTCTCATTTTCTGTAGAAAACAGGATTTTCTTCCTTTATGGGGTACTTTGTGTACAATATGCTTTATGTGAGCATGGTTGAACTGTTGTTTCTATTTTTGTTATTTCTGCTCCTGCCATGTTGCCCAGGCTGTGTAGGCTATGGCACATTTTGCTTTTCTTTGTCCCTGCCATTTGTGGCCATTATAACTGTTAGTACCCCTGACTTGCATATTGCCTCAGCGTCTTTTACTTGTGGCATGGGCAGCAGTAATGATAATGTCTGTTATTTCTGCTGCTATTTCCACTGTGGTTTTCCATCCCCCGATATTACTGAGTACTGGGACACAGGTATGTGGATTTGAGGATAGCGAGACTGGATGAAATCAGAGGAAGGTGTGGGTCCGTACGTGTGGTCTGAAGTGGGAAAAGAAGAAAAGAGAGTAATAGCTAATGAAGGTGCTCAGTGGGTTCATGTCGAAGGTGTGTGGAATGTGATAAAAATGATGAGCCTTTTGGGCTACAGCTTGTTTTTAGGAATATTGGTTGGTTTCTAGGAGCAGTGTTTTCAACAATGCTGCTCCACAGATTTTGTGTGATCTCACTGGGGATACTTATTTTGCTGGGACGCATTGTAATGTCTTTGGGTTCTCTCATTCTGCCGAGCAAAGGAATAGGGGTAAGTCAACAGCGTGTCGCCAGAGGACAGATGGAAGTGTGTCTGATGTTTCTTTTACTTGACTTGAAGGTATTCTTAGATTATAGTGGGCAGTAGTTGCCTCCTGAACAAGGATTTGATTGTTTGTCCATAGATTTGTTACTAATGTGTTTTCTGAAATAGCGGCCTGGCTGTAGACATTTGATAATACTTGGTCTACTTGCCCCCCCTCCTGAGTTTTGCAGCTGCGCCATTCATTTTATGGGCAACAGGCGATGCAGAGGTGGGATTGTTAGAATATCCCAGATTTTGATCTAACCTATAGACAATGCCCTCTTGCCTTGTATCCCTTATTGTCAGATACAATGGGCTGGGCAGCGAGCCTTGTTATGTATGATACAGGATTTGGTTGAGAAAGGTGTTGGTAAGGAGACAACTATTAAATTGTAATAGCCCCATTATTTTGATTGCGTCTACAATTTTGTGACTGATTGGTGTGAAGTTTTCCAACCTCCTGCTATCTAGCCATTGCTGTGCTACTGCTAATGGTTCTTTCTGCTGCTCAATATTTTTCTATAACTGATCTAAAATACATTCTTTGGTGGTACTATTTATTTCAATAATAGGTCTTTGTCCGGATTCACATTGACTGGTATGAGTCATAGGCTCCGCTGCGCTTCTTAGGACTATGCAGAAAGACAGAGCATCTATAAAAATGTTTAAAAACAGTAGTTACTTGCTCATCGTTTCAGACACACAGTGAAGTTGTAGGGACAGTACAGTTAAATAGTGTTATACCTGGCATCCGTAGGCGTGGTTTTCCCCTGACCTTTAACCTCTACCCCCAATGTTTCTGATGCTCTGTTGGATTTTATTTTTGCTGGCTTAGATGCTTTGGGCACTTTGCCGCTGCTGATAAGTGTCACAGTGCAAATGCTCCCTGTGTAACTTGATATTGTGCTTGGTTCTCCCTGATTGGCATATTTGTTTTACCAGTAGATCCCAAATGAAGTGCACTGAGTGTGCCAGGGCTGGTAAATCAAATGCTACTAGTGGGCTTGCAGCACTGAATGTGCCACCCACATGAGTAGCCCAGAAAAGATGTCTCAGGCCTGCCAACACAGTGCCTGTGCGCAGTTTGTACATAGGACATCCCTATGGTAGGCCCAAGGCACCCCCCTGGGCATGGTGGAGTGTATGTGAAAAGGAAGATGTGTGCTGGTGTGAGTAACATGTCCTGATAGTGAAATACTGCCAATTTGTTTTTTGTTTTTTACTATTGAAAGGCCTACTTGTCCATAGGACAGAATGGGGAATGCTTTGTAACATTTTACAAGCATATCTTCCCATAGGGATAAGATAAAAATTGGGGTCTGGTAACCCGTAACTCAAAATTTGATAACACATCTTTTAGTAAGGATGTTTTTTAAAGTCTGTGTTTGAAAATAGCACTTTTAGAAAGTGCCTATTTTCTTGTTCAACCTTTCTGTGTACCTCTGCCTGTTTGTGGATTGACTGTCTGGTTTCAGTGTGACAGAGACCGAGGATGTGCATTTGGTGTGGTGGCCTTTTGTGGTGTTTTACTGTGTTACTGTGAGAGTTGGTACAAATACTTTACACATTGCCTTTGAGATAAGCCTGTCTGCTCGTGCCAAGCTACCAAGGGGGTGAGCAGGGGTTATCAAAAGTGTGTATCCCCTTTACTCTGACTCGAAGGAAGAGTCCCTATTTGGACAAAGGTACCTACCTCTGCCAATTAGAGACCCCCATTTCTAACAAATAGTTATTGCATTTAGCTTTGAATGGCTAGGGAGTATGCTTTTCAAAGGGGTAAGTATTGTGGACAGGCGGTTGCCTACTTAGGTCACCTACTGTCAAAGGGGGTAGGAGATTAGCTCCTTGGTGAACTAACACATTAAAGGAGGTGCATGGGGTGCATGAGGTGCATGAGCCTTTAGCCTGAATGCCTGAAACAGTCTTTTGGGCAACTAACACTTGGGCAACTAACAAACTGCGCTTTCTTTGGCTTCTGTGATTGGTACATATATTGTTGCGTGCTGTTTTGTGTCATAAGTACAGAAGACGGCTTGGTGTGCACTTTCTGTCTTTGATGCTACAGCAAGAGCCCTCCCGAGCTGTCTGGTGGGCGGTCTTGATGGTGGCCGTCTCCATAAGACAATTGATTGTACTTGTTTTAGCCACTGATCTTACAGTTATGGTATACCATGCTGTGAACATGCCCTTGAATAAACGGAGACATAGCACCTCACCAGTGCACGTCTAACCAGCTATAAATTAACATTGCTCGCCAAAAATGTAATGATTAAAAGATGTGTCACCTTGAAGTCAGCCATGTTACTGCCCCTCCTTTCTGCCAAATGATGAAATTGAAAAGGAGATGAAAGGACGGGTAGACTAGACTGATGTTCCCTCATCTGATCCTTAGGGGGAACTATAGGTTGATGGCTCTTGTTTAAATTCACAGGTGGCACCACCACTATTGCTCATGTTACAGCAACACTACATACAGTTGCAGAGACATCACAAGTCCCTTATTAGTTAGCCTGAGTAACTGGACTGTGAATTGTGAGTAAGTGTAGTGCCCACCAGAAAGTAACTGATGATGTGGGAAGGAATAATGTGTTTGCAGATCAGACAGCTAAGGAAAATGTCCAAGATGTAATGAAAAGAATGTTTGTAGCAGGCCCTGCTGGGTTGGTCCTGAAAGTCACAATGTTTAAGGCCTAGGCGTAGTTCGCGGAGTTTTGCTACGCGGAACTTCGTGAAGTTACAAAAAACCCAGTGAAGTTCCACAAGTGGCATAGTTCAGTGCGATCTGCAGTTTGTGCTGGTATCCCTGCAGCTTGGGTAGAAATTCTGCCTGAGGTGCAGCTCACGCTCGTGAACTTACCGTTCGCGATCGCAAACTTACCGCTTGCAAGCAGGGAAAAAACTCCGCTGCACATCGCGAAGCGGAATTTTCTGCACTCTGTGAGCTCCATGGAGTGCTGAGTGCAGAAAACTCCACGAACGGAGAAAAGTTCACCGCCCAGGCCTAGTTGACTGTAAGGCACATTTGAAGGGACGAGGGATGGTGAATAATAGGTCAGGGAAGTAAAAAGAATGTTGCCAGATGCATATGTATTTCCCGTGGTTATGATGAGACGCTGCCCAGCCCGTGTACTGTATGGTGTGCATGACGCACAATACTAGGAAGGGTACCTGTACGGCCCAAGTAATTTCACACCACACATTTTTCCTTTCTGATGTTCTTCAGATGAATAATATAGGAATAGATCGATGTAATAATTCAAAGGATGTCATTATTATAATTTTTTTGTAAGAGTTTAGTAAATGAATTGAGGCTTACCCCACTATTTTTTTTTTCTAAAGTTTTATCCTTGCCAGTTAAATGAAAGTTTGCATTCTATCCACTAATAGGTCCAGGACGCCCTGCAGTCACATCAGAGGGGCCTGGACGTGATGCACAGCCTGGCTGATAGTTATGGAACATCCATATGAATACGACTGAGGCGAAGCTGCAGTGCTGGACAAGGTAGTACCACCGAAAAATAAAAGAAAGAGGGGCTATCCAGGAGCCACAGCCTGTTGGTCCATCTGTGCTTGAGTCCCAGCCCATTGAGTCCCAGCCCATTAAGCCCCAGCCTGTGGGCCCGCCTGTCTTGAAGCCACTTGGTCCTCTTGAGTATGAACCACCTTTTTTCTGACCCCTCTGCTCCTGGAGTGTTGAGGTATAATTTGCCACCCTGCAGGAGGAACAGTGCACCGAAGGGAGAGTCAGATTAGTAGGGATGGACTGTATTGCTGAATAATAGGGTGCATGTACCCTGCCCGTGGTACCAACGATAGCCAAGGGAAAGGGAGATGGACTGTGATTCTAAAGAAAGAAATACCTTGCCCAGCAACGTGGGATCTGGATCCGAGCAAGATGAGCAGCTCCACTGCCGGTGCCCAGCAGCGCCTATGCCTAATGAATGATAGGGGTCCGCCACCGGGACCCAGATGGACGCTGGGAATTTTGTCCAATTTCCTTGTTTTATCCCCATTGGCTCCATTGCATGTTCTTTCCTCTGAACACATGTTTGATACTTTGGCTTATCACAGAGGGGAGCACAGGAAGGCATACACCGATAATTCAATTGTTTCGATTGGTGCATATTCAATTCCTTTTCTCCTGTTCCAGATATGACACTTATTTATTTTCGCACGTACTTTTAGGCAGATGTCTATAATGATGGTTAATATGGCAGTTGGTTTTGTATCCAGGGGGCCAGGGAGACAAAGATGGGTAGGAGCACATGTGACTTCACTTATAGCTTGCTTGACAACAAGTATGCCTTGGATCTTACTTCATAATGTGTACTTTCACATTTATATTTTGCCTATGAGGGGATGGTCTGACAGATGTTGCCTCTCTTTTCTTTTTCCCTAATACTTGTTGCCTTGTCTATGTATAATACATGCTATTAGCTACCACGGGAAAGTATGTTTCTGCCCTGAGCTAAAAGGGTTCCTAGCAGGAAGAATATGTCCCTGTATACCCTGTCTCCCAGCCTGTTGTGCCTGCTGTGTATCAATGCTGACACCACACGTGTCTAACCTCATAGGGTATTTAGTTATGATGGATAGTTCATACGTTAGCAACAGTAGTGTGTGATTGAACAGTTTTTTTCTACCTTTAAAATTGTAAAGACCCTTACCTGATAGCACGAATAAAGGCGTTAGTGTTAGCTAATTAATGATAAAAGGAGGGTCTGTTAGAATTGAAATGTGTTGCAGTCACATCACTCATGCCCTACATTGTATTATGTTAGCATTTATGTGGCTATTTTATAATAATCTTTATTGCATACATATGTAACAATCCCTGCAAATACTGTGAGAATAAGTTAGCATCTGTGCCGCCATTTTCTCTCATACAGCCTCCATTTTGCTCTATGATTGAAACTAAGCTTTTGTCTCATGTTGCTTGCCTCAGCAGAAAGCTGCTGGGTTGCATTTGCATCTCCAAGGTTAGGCCTCACTGAAGCATGAGAAAGTTGCTTGTTAATGCATACCTTTCCCTGAGATAGAGGGTGCTCCTAATATTCCAGCTGCAAGCACAGACTGTATGACTTCGCCAGACAGATAGTGTGTGCCCGGTCTCAGACTCTTATCTCATCCTTCTGTGACTCCCTTTTGTTCAGTGTTTGCTCAAGCTGTATTTTTCCATAATGAGCAGGTCTTTGTGGGCTCTGCAACATACACAATGTAACTTTATGCTTGTTAGAGTAAGTCCCTCGACAGCCATCCCATAGGGTTGGTCAGACTGGAATTCACTGCAGTGTATTTACTAATAAACTAGTTAGTTTGTGTTCTCTATGGCGTTATCGACTCTATATTTCTTGGAAGGCTAGAGGAGGTCGTGAGTGACCTGGGTGACCCTAGTTGGGTCACTTTCTTCATACTTTGTGGGGAGATGCAGCCCATACACTTGGCTTTATGGACTTAAGCTCCCCTTTTGATAGTGTTAACAGAGAAACAGTGTGACCCATAATGCTGGATAGGCCTGGGCGGTGAACTTTGCTCCGTTCGCTGAGTTTGTGGAGTTTTCTGCACTCCGCGGAGATCGTGGAGTGCAGAAAACTCTGTTTCGCGATGTGCAGCGGAGTTTTTTCCCCGTTCACGTTCACGAACTAGCACAAGTTTTTTAGTAACTTCGCGGAGTCCTGCGTAGCAAAACTATGCGAACTACGCCCATGCCTAATGCTGGATTTGGGGATTGACAAAATTATAATTATTTTACTACGTGATTTACATCCCGATTTGAGTGCCTCTCTTAGCTATGGCCCATTGGGAGACTGCACTGAGCACTTTTCACTTAATAGAGGGATCTGACAAGGTTATTCTCTTGCCCCCTTTTTATTTACTCAATGTCAACAAGTTGAAGCAGGAATTAGAAGCCGGTGGACATGATCTACCTATTTTTGATGGTCAGCCTTTTCCAGTTCTTTTATACCCTGATGGTACTATTTTAATTTCTAGAACGTCTCAAGGTTTCCAAGTCTTATTGCCCCTTTTTAGTAACTATATGGATTCTCTTGACTAAAGTATCAACACCATTAACTCTCATACTATGACTATAGGCCACAGAAACAACAAATACAGAACCCATCTATGCAATAAATATATACTTACAAAGTCAAAACCTTTTTTTGCCTTGGCATTTTGTTTGACTCTTCTATTACCTGGTCACCATTGATTATGGAAAGGAGGCATGTCTTTGCAAGTGGGATTGCTGAAGGTCTTGATTTGTCAGATTAGGTCAAAAGTCGGACAATTCTATGCTTGAGAACTATAAAGCTAAATGTGTGCCTATGGAGTCCTATGTTTGTGACATATCTGAATATGCAAATTTATCTACCCTACAATGTGGTGAGAATATGTTCATGAGAAAACTTCTTGCACTCCCCAGCATCTTATCTACTTTTATTATCCATGAAGAGCTGGGCCAGGGCTTTTAGTGGGATTCGATCAGACTTAGCCAACTCACTTTATGGATATCTATTTAGCTCAAACATGATTTGGAGCTCAATAGGAAGGTTTTGAAGGTCCGCCAAGGACTGGACCATACTTTATGAAACTTTGGGTTTCTTATGTTAGGATGAGTTTTTCTTAAACTATGTCAACCCTCC
This sequence comes from Triturus cristatus, assembly GCF_964204655.1. Taxonomy (NCBI): domain Eukaryota; kingdom Metazoa; phylum Chordata; class Amphibia; order Caudata; family Salamandridae; genus Triturus; species Triturus cristatus. The sequence goes on along the minus strand of NC_140591.1, from coordinate 1,203,206,672 downwards.
ATTTTTTGGTAACCCGAAGATCATTACAAAACAGATCTCACTTGGGTATAGGATGCTTTCCTTACTTAGTTACGGGAGGAAAGAGAATCCCTCGCTTTACCTTAGGTTGCAAATAGGTTCTATGTACTTGTTCAGACACCTTTGTCTGCAAAGCCATATCTCTCATATGACATGTCTAACTCCCACTGTTACCTACTAAAACGTTTTAGGCTAAATATGGTTCCTTTCAATTAGGTTTTCCATAGATGCGGATCATCCACCTTGCGTTTGGGAGATTTAACATCTAAACAACATACTATTCACTTTATTTTATTTTGCCCTATTCATACACACCTTAGAATGCGTTTCTTAATGCCACTTTCAATTGGAAGAACTGTCACTCAGGCCAGGCCTGCTTTTTTTCTTCTGCAGTTACTGAGTGGACCTTTTATGTGCTGATCTGTTGTCTGTTTTTTACATTGTTCTGCTAGACTTAAAAGTGCTATGATTAATGCTCACTGATACAGTGTTTTCTAATGTTTTATCTGTGCTTTGCTTTAATTTTTAATTGCATATGTATTTTAGGGTTTTGACATTTAAAACCAAATAAAGCAATTTGATTGTACTGAAATTGTTGTCTTTAAGGACAATTCGATATTGAGCAGAAAGTGCTGTTTTGAAAACTCATGAGCTGACTACTTTCAATAAAAATGTGGTTTAATGACCAATATATTCAGCTTACGTTGTATGCCGTTGATCACATGGACACGGTAAATTGTTTCCCTTTATTTAACTGCATATTTTTATTTAGTGCGCCTTCTTTTACGGACACCGCCAGGCTCGGTAAACCAAAGACGTGCGAGTCTCTGCCTCTCTTGCTGATTTAATATCATGATAGCAACCCTGAGTATGTCCACATTAGTGGTAACCTTGGAGACCGGGCGCTCGACATATCTCCAGGGTTTGGCCAAAAATACAAATCCACTTAGACATTGAGAGAAGGACAGGGCCTCAATTATGATTTGGGACATGAACGCTGCTTTTAAGTCCCTTTTTTATTTCACAACCCGCAACTCTGTTACATTTGAGTTCATCAAGCTTTCTTCTGACCCATATATCTGGGAGATTAACCATTATGTGAGAATAAAGTCTGCCACTTGGAGGCCTAGCTTTCTGCGTTGAGGACTCATCTGGTTTTACTGTACAAGTAGCAGAATAGATAAAAAACGCACTTATTTTTTTGACTGTACAAAATTCTGTAAAAACAAATGATTATTAAATAGCTCTTTCGTCCTTCTGCCTTGATTAAAACTACCCATTCCGCATCAATACTCCAATGTATTCTCTATGAATGATGGAATGAGTTGATACAATTATACTGAAGAAGAAGAAACGCCTACTTTTTTTTTATTTCAGCTAAATTTATATTAGGATGCGAATTTTCAACAGAAATGTGTTACTCGGTTTCATGAATAATTTAATTTGTACTTAAATATTTTACAGCACACAGTTGTACTGTGTTTGCGAACACAGAACAAACCTGCAATTTCGCATTGGCATTCTGCCATAATCGTGAGAAATCTGATTAACCTGAAACCGCGGTTAGTGGTCGTGCTGAAGTAACAATACATAATAAACAAGTAGACAACATTTTTTGCCCACGTTCCTAATCCAAAAGCGCAGCTAATATTGAAATAATGCAGATAGAAAAGGGGAAAGTGCGAGAATGCGATATTGTCAGACATAGCAACCATAACTTTGATCTAAAGGCCACCTGGCAGGCAGCCGTCCTTTCCAAAGGTCAGAGGTCCCGCTGAAAGGAGTGACCCACAACACCACTGCTGACGCACAATAAAACCAAAGGAGTCCACTGCACTGCAACTACAAAGGTGGTTAAGATAAAGGACTATTTTCTCAGATGAAAGAGCCAGCTAACATTATTTTTAGGTCAAGCCTATAGCGGCAGCGCGCATGCGCCGCACGCTTTGCGAGGCATGAAGTATTCATTATTGCGAGGAAGCTCCATGGAAGCTCCGCCCACTCTCCACCCATCTTTTTCATTGGCTTAGTTCCTAAATGCTGCCTTCCGATTGGACGTCTTGCCCTACCTCACCTTTTTACCACATGTCTGTCTCCCTGTACTTTACCCCTCTTGTTATACTGTTTTCTTGTGTGTTTCTTTTACCCTTCTGTTCATCATTTTCCTCACACCCTCACCACTCCTCTTACTCAGGAAACTTGGAGACCACAGTCTAGCAAGAGAAGTGAACACAACAGCAGACAAGAGGAGGAACAGGGCAGGGGAAAAGAACTTCCAGTCAGCTGGAGTATTCGGTTGTGGGATTCGTAACTCATTGTCCTTCAAAAGTAAACATACTTGATGGCCAAAGAGAGAGCAATGCATTTGGGTTACTTTACTCTGACTATAGAACAAACACTCAACTGCTACTTTGGAGCAGGGTTATTCAATTTTTAGGTCAAGCCTAGGCAGAGCATGTACTATCTCTTTGAGACGTGCTGTATTCATCAGTGAGCTTATTGCTCACCCATTGTCTTTTTATTCATTATTTCCATTGTCCTTTAAAAATGCTTGCTTGCTAATAATCTTTCCTCTTTGTACCGCCTTGTGCTCATTTGTTTACTCCCATGGAGCAGCGCCTAACTTCTGGTATCGTTCGACTTTAGTGCTGAACTATTCATTTCAGGGCACTGTTTTTTTGTCAGCTACCTGTTCGTGTTCCGACCTCCGCTCCATATATCCGAGCGGCATTTAAAAAATAAAATTAGCCCGTCCCGCTTTTCATTCGCTCCCTCCACCATTGGCTGCGCATGGGGAAGGACGGAGCAAAGGGTCACGGTGACAGCTGAAAAAACAACTTTCTAACTAATTTCTCATGCTAACATAATAAAATTCATATTTGTTGATAATTCTCATACCTTTCCGCATCCAGGAACATAGGAATTAAGGCTAGCACTTCTTCACAATCATTGCTTTTATTGTCCGAAATCCTAAAGTATGTTCTCACCATGGTGCACAACAGCTTTGTCCATACTGAAATAAACCAGTCATTCTTTCACTACTACAGCATACAAACTGCGGTACCAAGTCCCCAGAGACAGCCAGCTTTAAGTCAGGCAAATGGTTCATTTACCCACTATTTTCGTAGTCGGTGAATGTGCAATGTGCACGCAGAAAAATAACATCGATTTAAGGGGTTCTATTTCACCCAAAAACATGGATGCTATTTTGGAACAGAGTCCTAACAAAAAATAGTAATACTCTAGTTGTGAACCATTACAAATTAGACAAGTTTAGATATCAGCGCGCAAAATATATTTGTGATGTGTGATATCAACTAAGCCTAGTGTGAAAGCATTAGTGTTGAGTTTTAGGAAAAAATAATACTGTGACTCAATAAAATATATAGTACAATTGAACAGTTAAAACAAGAAGATGTTTTAATGAGCTGTACAGTTTTGCAGCTGCTACGGGAGGAGCAAGATGGCCGCCACAGTGGCGCTCACCTCCAACTAACTGTCTTTTAATCTCCACCACCTCCTCCACACCTCTTCATGTTGCAGCACTTCTCCTTTACCCGAGCTCTGCCTCTGCCTACCCAAGCCCCTTATCCCAGTGCCCCCTGTAGGTATTACCTCTACTGTCTGTCAGGGCTCACAGGTTTGTTTACAGTCGGTGAGTGATTGTTGTTTTTAGGCAATAAATGGGATTCTGAATTCCTCATTAGACCGGGAGGAGCATAGACTGTGACCGGTTGGAAGCTTCAAGAAAAGGCAAAGGGCGGCCTTCCACATCATCCAATGTGAGTATCAGGATAGCTTGAGTATAACTGAGAGTGGAGGGAAAAAACAAATGATCCCCCATGAGCGAGGGCCACAGCAGACTGTGCTTTTTGATGGTGGCATCACATTGAGAGTAAAATGTAAGTTGTGTATTTGTGCATAGTAACTCTCACTGTGACCACCATGTTGCACTTACGTTGCATGAGCATAACTTGCGACACAAACTTTTGATTGTTCAAAGTGCTCTACAAGTTCATTACGTACTCCAGACTTTTTTTGGAAGGCAGTTGATGATTATCAGACCGTTTTCATGTAATTGTTTTAGGTTTTGTTACGCATTGGGTGGTCTGGTAATGTGCTGATTCGCTAAACACTTACAAGGTCCCAAAGGCGAGAACTATTGGCTATGCCATTGCTTGTTACTAAATGTTCATGGCTAGTACATGATAGCTCATGGAGGGTTCAAAAAGCAAAGATAAGTGAAGTCGTTTTAGACCTTTAGGTGTTAAAATGTCTCTTAAACAACACTCTGTTATCAGATGTGATGCCTAAGTATTTACAGGACCTGACTGATTCAATCACCATTCTGTGTACTTTCCATTCTCGGGGTCTTGTTCTAAATCGACTTATTGAAATTATTTTCTTTATGTTCATCGTTAAGCAGTTTGCTGTAATATAATTATCAAAGGAATCTATTAACCATTGTATACCTATTGGCGTGTGGCTGAGAAGTACGGTATCGTTGGCATATTGTAAGTATTTTATATTACAACCTGCAAAATTGGGGGAGTGTGCATTTACGTTATGCAGATGGAGAGGTAGGTCAGCCATGAAGAGGATAAAGTGACATGGTGTTAACATGCAGCCTTCCTCACAACTTCACCTGGACCCATGGGTTAGTATATAACAGACTGATAATATCAAGAAATTTTCATGGCACACCCCATGCTTTGACCCTAGCAACTGACATGGAACAGTGTCAAAAGCGGCTTTCTAATCAACAAAACTGATGTATCATTTTTGCGTTTTGTAGATTGCTGCTCTGCCACCAATGTAAGAGACAATCAGTTTGTTGTTGTTTACTGGCCTCTTCGGAATCCCAAAGAGTAGATTGATATTATGTTAGCCGATGCTGCCCACACCTCAAGGTCCTTAAGTAAACATGATACAAAGACCTTCACCTCCACATCAGTTAAGGTTATAAGCCAATAGTTTGCTGGATTTTCTGGAGGACTGCTCTTGTAAATGGGCTGTAAAATACTCCTGTGTCATGATTTATTAACTCTGTTAATGAAATTGTTTCTGTGTAAGGGCTTCTGCTCTAGGCTGCAGAAGCCATGGTTTGAATCACTTAATGTAGCTGAAGTTGAGGTTTTCCATTGGGTGTTTTGTTCGGTATTCATTTCCGATTGCTCAACGTACAAACCGGAGATGAAAGCATCCAAAACGGATTCGAGGATATTGGCACTATTTGCCCTTCAACCACCATTCTTCAGGTCATTGATAGTTCCTCAAAATACCTTCATATTTTTTACCTTACTGGCATAAAGTAGCTTAGTCCTTATCTCCCCATCTCCTAATGGTGTGCCCCTTTCGCCTTCCAGATCTCTTGCTTGAATGCCCTTTTCAGGTATTTCAATGAGCGCTTTCGTGCAGAGATTGAAACTAAATGTGTTTCTTGAATGCTGCTCTTGTTGCTCTATTAAGGGCCTTCCTTTGCTGGTAAAGCTTGAGCGGGTACCACCTATTATAGGCAGATGTAATACGGATTCCCCTCCAGGTAGTTCTAGCTAGAAATGTTTCTATGAAAGATGAACTTAATTGAGGCGAAATCTCCACCATAGATATTTCCTTTTAACGTTCCTGATAAAGAGTTCTTATTTGTATTTCCACAAAACTCATTATTTCATGCTGTTTTGTTGACTGCCATATGAGCCTTTTCAGATTACAAGAGGTTGACATTTGATGGAGATTACTGGACTTTGACTAGAGATGTGCATTTAGAGTCAATGTTACTATTTGAGAGTTGTGATCGCTTTCAACTCATGGATCGACATGATACCCACTGTTACCTGTTACCAAGTTCTTAGAAATGTTTGTATAATCAAACATAGGGTGGCGCTTGGAAGTTTTAAAAGTTGGCACAGTTATTCAATTGTTTGGAGGACTTTCTCTGAGCATTATTAGGTCCAGTGTTTGTAAATGGACATGACAAGATTGAATTATGGCACTGTTTGAGTTATCAAGAATTTTTCTATTAGCTGTGTGAGTATTAAAGCCACCTGAAATGATTAAACTTGCCACCGGATAGTGACAAGAAAGAGTTTTAACTATTTCCCAGAGGGTGGCGAGCTGGGTCATTTTAATTGATCTCATTGTGCTCAAATAAATGTTCAAGAGAATAATTGGAAATTGAAGATGTATTTTTACGCAGTGAAGCCTTGGCAAGTGTAGATCGATTTCTTGAGGCTTGGTATCTAGTTCCAAAGTGATGTATGTCTAAAGCCCTTCTTTCGCACAGCCAAATGAAGATGAGTGTGTGGCAGCAATGAAACATTCTTGATATCCAAAGATTTGCAGTATGAGAATCTTTTCAAGTAAAAATTTAAAATTCTGTAAAAAAGCTGTTGTATCTCTGTCATCCAACAGCCTTGAAAGGCCGTGTACTTTCGATCAACAAATACCAATGGGCAATTGCGACTTGGCTGAAGCGTTCAATCATCAGTCATCTCCCGCTGATTTTCCTTTTTATAAGTATTGTTGGAAGCTCAGCCCAGTCCTCTATTATGACTTTCCATTTTCAAATTTTTTCGCAAGTACGTGGACCTGAGAATGAGCTTGTCATTATGATGCCTAAAGATATTGCTGGATTGAATAAGGGGCCAATAACTCATCTTAGCAAAGCACTATTTTTCCAGTATTCCAAATTGCAGTTGTACTTGACTGCTCCTTTTTTTTTGTTGACGTACTAGGGATCAGTAATGTCGAAATCTCTATTCCCCATTCTGCTAAATACGGACTTTCAATTATCCAATCTGCAATGTCTTTGTTCAGCCATGTAGTGTGGGTAATGGAGAGATAGCGGAGTCATGTTTGAATTGGACAGATTCAAGGACATCAGTCGTAAGGTGTACAAACACTGAAATTAAGACAAGTACATTTAATATATTGCCACGATGAGTATGTCGTGTGGACCTATTCATTTGTACAAAGGAAGAAAGAGGATCTTTGTGGAAGAAGTGGGGCAATTATCCGGGTTTGTACTTATGTTTTTTCTATTGGAATATTCAAGACTTGATTTTGATCTTTGTATCACAAAACGCGTTGGGGAATCTTCGATTAAGGAATAAGCTTGAATATTGCCTGAGTTTACTCCACCGGACTTTAAGCTTAAGGCTTTTTGCAGTTGCTTTGAGTTATTTCTTGATGAGGAGATGTGATTGATCATTGGTTTGATTACTGTGCTCTGTTGAAATATTAACAATGTCTTTTTATGCCTGACCTCCTTTTTTCCCAATGGAAGTACAACTGTGTATTTCTTAACTGGCAATGACACTGCCTCATTCCCTGTACCTGAAGGATGGTTAATAATGGCTCCATCACTAAGGCTTTGTAATAATTCTCCTGTTTTGTCCACCAAGTATTGACTGGATAGGATTAGGTGGCGCTTCACCCATCGCCACCTTTCTGAGTTTTGCCTCTCGATTGTCCAGTGGAATTGGTTTTAAAATAGCAATCCTTTGATCTATGGACCGCAAGCATCTTGGTTGATCTTTTAGCTTTATTACACTCCTTTCTTAGCCTTTTCCTAGCCCTTTTTGTTAGCCCATTTGTTTTGGAGGAGGTTGATGAATTTTTGGTGTTTAATACATGAATAACTTCACTTTCTTGCACTGACACTAATGGCATCTCTTCATCCTCATTTAATTTCTAGAGCACAAAAGAATCCTGTGCATTATGTGGTTTTCCTAGCCCTGCCATAGAGGTTTTAGCACACTGGACTTGCTGGATAGATTGAGAAATTGGCTCATCGTAGACTTGGCACATGCTTTGTCTGGGGCCCACTGATGCTGCAGGCTCAGGTCTTTGCTGTGAGGACATAGGTTTGACTTCATCTACAAGAGCACTAACTATGTTTGGGAGATGTGAGACTTTATCTTTAATGTGAGCACAAGTACGAGTGATTAATTGGTTGTCTCTATCTGATTGAGCCTTTGCAACTAAGTTGATCAGTAACTTAGAGTCGATCCCAGCAACATAGAGAATGAGTATGTTGAGCGACTCTCTATTCAATTTATCAGAGTGATAGTTTAGTGCTGTGGTTATCGCATCTATGGTACTAAGTATTTTCCCCCAAATTCCAGTATGAGCCTGGGGAGACTCTTTAAGGGAATTAACCTCCACACAAATGTTAACATCATATTTTGCCAGAAAAGAGATATCGGCTGATTTGAGGGAATGATTCATAAAATCCACTTTCTGTTCCCCAGAATCGGTTCTAATCGTGCTGTGTCCTTCCATTTATAAAGAATGGACTAAAGGGATCTCTGTCAGGCTTACCCTTTGGCCAAATGAGGCCAATTGCATCTTGCACTTCTTGAACAATATTGGCACTCATTCTATTCTTAACATACAGATCCGGTTTGACTGCAGCATCATCGGCGGCATAACTAAGGAGCAAGAGTACCCGTTGGCATATGTTTGAAACAGTGCTGGGTGACAGATCAATAACAGTATTGTTCATTTTCCTACTTATAATCCAGATGGATTACATACGCAACAGCAGGCATGTTGACTTCTTTCAGTGACTCTTCCTGAGATGTTTCCTAATTCAGGTTCACTGACAAAGAAACACTTGCTTGGGCTTTATTTGGAGGGCAGAAATCTTGTTTTAAATGCAGTTGAGCCTTTACAATCTTTGGAAAGGAGCCCAACTCAGATGCAGATGTTGTGGTTTTATCTACTGGTAATTTACTTAAACAGCCTGATGACTGCTGTCACCTATTTTCGCAAGCCATCCCTTCTTTGGATGGGCCGTTGCTAGTTATTGATGTAGGTTTCAGAGGACTTACCTTCATCTCTATAGCCATGTTTAGCAATCTTCCATCCACTTTAGATTATTTTATCTTGCACTGGTGCTGCCTTCTTCCTAGGGCCACCAAAGGGGATTTGTTCAAGCATAGTGCGAAAACTCTGGGAGGCACAAGCACAGCAGCACACTGACAGCTATTAACCTTTTTTTGTTAGGTGAGGCTATTGCCCACTTTACCTTGCTCTGGTGCAGCTTTCTTCCCGGAGTCACTAAAGGATCTTTTCCGAGGGTCGCGCAGAAACTCAGGGAGACATGAGCACAACAGCAGCCCCTCGACCACTGGCCACTTGCCCCCATACCATAAAGTTGGTTAGCTACAAAATGGCCGCTAATTCCTTGGCTCATATGAGGTACACTAACAGTAACAGTAATTTGCACAGGGGGGAGTGACTGTGCCGATGGTAGGCCACCACCTGCCCCTGCAAGCTGCACAGCTAATTCCTGCTGCTTGTCCTGGAGAGGGGAGTCCACCAGCACCTAGTGCTAGCACTTGCACTCACAAGGGTCAGTGCTTCACTGTGCAAGCACTTTCCTCCTCCCTAGGCTCCTTTTGGCCTGCACTTTGCACGTCTCGTAGGCCAGGCAGGGAGCTGGGTGAAAACAGAATGAAATGCAGGCAGGCGGGTGCCTGACAGTATACATGGGTAACCTACAGCTGGTTTTAGCAGGCAATAGAAGATGGAATTTAAATCAAGGTGAGACAATGTTCTAGATTCAATATCAAAACACAGCTCACGGCACACAGGTGGCAGATAGAGGTGAATAGGGACGGGCTCCCCCAGCTCACCTCTTTCATTAAGCCTGACAGTGCAGGCTGTCATGTGGGCATATATTGTCTGGCTGCTGCAGTCTGTTCTGGTATGCTTCTGGCTCTGGACCTTCCTTCTGCTCCTTTCTCCTGGCCCTGGTCACAGCAATAACCAAAACCTAGCTGCCAGTCTCGAAACAGGCCGCGGCACCATCTTGGAGCCTGGAGCTCAGAGCCCAGCAACCAGAGGCTGGCATGCTCAGCTGCCAGCTACCAGCTGCTCGGCCGCTATCTCCTTTCTGCCTCCTCACTACCTCACTTCCTCCTCCTTGGTCTGCAAGCCTCGGCAAGGACAATGCACTCTGCTTGGACTGGTTTTCCATATATTGGTGGGTGATTGTGCTTGTGTGGGTGGGGGCAGTAGAAGCTGTGAGCTGACCTTGTGTAGTTGTTTATCTGTTGATCCTAGAGTTGGCATATTAGTAGGGTGGCCTGGTCTTTCTTTATATTCAATTGGGAGTGTTACCTAACATAGAGGGATACTTCAGTGATTTCTGGTTTATCAACAGTATTTTACCTGGGATTGTGTTCCCATTTTGTGTATTTCCTGTACACTTCTTCCTCTTATTGGTCTGGTTTGGTTTATTTTTTTAAGTTTCTTCCTCTCGCCTGATTCAATGTCCTTCATTTTAATCCCACTGACCCCACTCCTACTACTCTGTGATGAGAACCTACAGAGATAGGTGGTAAAAGACAAGTTCGTTCATTTTATTGTACTCTGCATTTGCTATAACAAAATACATTTTGTAACATACACACATGATTAAAAGAAATAATAATTCACATTGTTAAACTCGTCTTCAAAGCAAGAAGAGGGTAGATAGCTTGGACGGGGCAACCACCCTTTTTCAGCTGGCAAAATAACGTAAAGAAAATTTGAAACTGAACAATAGATACTACAACAATGCAAGTTAAAAATCCGTCATTTTTCCACTTTCCACTCTTAATTCAAGCACTCCATATATATATAGAAACTGCACAATAGATCTCTGGATGGTCTATTCTATAACGGAGAGCTAAGGTATTCATCTGATTTGAAACGTCGTAGGCGGAAAATAAGGGTATAAACCATTTCATGCGCATGCGCACTACATTAGGATGATATTTAGTGTGATTGTTTCAATTTCCACACTGGCACAATTGCGCAATTCATCGATCCCTTCGGCATTGTTCCATTTAGCAACATAGGCCTTCAATGGAAGGGTCCTCAAGTGAAATTTCATATCACAAGTGGAAAGCAATCACAACGGTGAAATCAAATAGAAAATATGGAAAAAAAAGTATCTATTCATTGGAGTCCTAGCAGAAACATCAAATAATATCTCGATGAAGTCCTTCACAAGTGTCACAAATCGGTTCCATCTATGCAAGCTTGGTGCCACAAGGGTTCTTCTAATAATCTTCGTAATCCAGTCGTCCATTCTGCACAAGTGACTGATAATGCTCTACCAGCAGTTTCATCATTCGTGATGCTCGAGTAGCTGCCCAGTGGGGAACGCTAGGGGTAGGAGGAACAGTTGGGGAAGAAGGGGTGAAAAGGGGAGCTGAATTAGGGGCTGCAGGCCTTCCCATAGTTAGGGGGCAAATGTTAGCTGATCACACAGAAACCATATCTGTCACCCCGTTACCCTTAGTTTCTGCTTCTTTCTGGATACAACCAAAGTTCACTCTATGTCGACCCTTTCTGAAGATCCATCTCTGCTTCTTCATCTTCCTCTTAATAACATTACCTTTTTTTGAACCACCGGGTATAGGCTTTTTCCAACAAGCAAATATAGGATATTTGTCTACTGGTGAGGTGCCAGATAAAGTGCTGGTAGTCGCTTTTGATTGACCTTTCCCACATGAGCTCGTAAATCCTGTTCCACTTGCTGTTTCACCCTCCGCTTTGAATAAATGTTTTAGAGAGTAGGCTGTGTCAGTCACCCTCTTTTTCCTTCTGGCCCCTCTTGTAGTTTCAAAGTGATGCGTTTCAGCGTTATAAGGAACACCACCATTCGGATCAGTTGTCCTACAAATCAGGGTTTCATCTTGGCCCGCGCAATCACCCCTACTGCTATTATCACACTCGCCCATTTCATGAGTCCTGGCCTGGGGGGGAAGATGGGGATTAAAATTAGTCGCCTTGCACTCCCAATGGTTCTCTGAAATAGAGGTGCTGAAGGTGCCAGTATCCTTGCTATCAGAGCAGGCAATAGACCCTTTACTAGTTAGAGAATGGGAAATTGGACAAATACCCTCTCGAGACTGCATGCATTCGAGCATCAATCCTTTTTTTTAGCTGGGTTTAGGCACCCCCTGCACTCTTGGGTAGAGTAACTTTATTTATTTACTACCCTCTGAGAGCGCCCTGGGACTATAATGTAGAGGTATTGTAGGGCAGATTTACAAGCCCCTTGCGCCACTTTTGCGTCACTTTTAACATGGGAAAAGTGACGCAGAAGTGGCTCACGGGGCTTGTAAATCTGCCCCAGTGTTTTTTGTTGTCATTAAGATGGATATATCTACTATGTTTTGTGGCAGCTGTGACCTCTCAGCAGAGCCAAGGGAATCACAATATCTTTACAGGGGTGCTAAGCAATCACCGATATGCAAAATATAGCAAAAGAGTAATGTCCGGTTACTTACCGGTAATATTCATTACTCCGAGTCGTAGCCCTCCCCGTCCCAGTCCTAACCACATGAGCATAGCTCCTCCCACCAGAAACTCCCAAGCAACTATAAACCCATCCCTTCCCTCCAGGCCACACCCACACCATGAGGCATAAAGACATGTGACCTGCCTATCCACATACTGTACCACCAAGCACAAGAAGCCGAACAGGGAGGGAGGGATGGGAACCTGGACTGGGACGGGGAGGTCTATGACTCGGAGTAATGAATATTACCGGTAAGTAACCGGACATTACCTCCTCGTCAGCCCTCCCCGTCCCAGTCCTAACCACATGAGCAGATACCAAAGCAAGAATCGGCTTCACCCAGTGGCAAAAACAGACTAGAAGAAAGCACAGTAAAAGTCACACCACTGGAGGAGAACGCAATACAGCGTCACCAACCCAGCAGAATCAGGCCCACTCACGATCAAACGAGAATGGGACACGAAGGTTGGAGGAGAACTCTAGGCAGCGGCCCAGCAGAACCCGGCCGTGGAAGCCCCTTGAAACCAAGCCCAGGAAGCAGCCACCCCCTGAGTCGAACTGCCCCGAACCGACCCAGGCGCCAACATACCACAAAACACATACGCAGCCCCCCACAGTCCACCGCAGCCAACGACAGAGGGTAGCACCAGAAGGCAGCAGACCTGGACCAACCAGCCTAAAGGACACAAAAAGGGAAGCCAACATACGAAAAGGGTCAGTATGCAGCAAGTAGACCACCAGAGCCCTCCGAACATCCAAACAGTGCAGCCGAACCTCAACCCACGAAAGAGGACTTGGACAGAAAACAGGCAAAACCAGAGTCGCCGAGCAGAGAAATGAGGAGGGGAATTTGAGAACAAAGGAAGGATCAGGCCGTAGAACCACGCGAGCTGGAAAGAACGCAAACAAGGGGACAAACCAAGCAAGAAGCCCAACTCTCCAAGCCGCCGAGCAGAAGGAAAAAGCGACAAGGAAGCACCTTGATCGACAAAAACCGCAAAGAAACCTACAGCAGAGGCCCAAAGGGAGCCCCCCGCAAGGCCCCCAAAACCAGAGGCAGATCCCAACTAGGTGCAAATGACCTAAAGACAGGCTTCCGGAGAAAACAACTCCACCACAACTGGGACACCACGGGGAGCCCCGGCACACAGACCGAACCACGAAAGGCCCATGCAGCCGTCCCCAGAGCACACAGGGAGGACACAGCCAGACCCAAACAGAAGCCATCCATCAGACCAGCCCGGAGTTGAACACCAATCCAGAATGAAACCCAATGTTTGGCATAGGACTTTCGAGTTGAAGGGTGCCGGACTGCTGAAGAAACTCTGCCACAGAAGGAGAACACCTCAAAGCCACGAGGGACAGCCACTCAACAGGCAACCTGCCAGTCGCAGGCAGACCAGACACCCCCGAGAAAGAGGGGGAAATGAGAGGGGACAAGGTACCACCAGCAACCTCCAGCAAGGCCCCACCCCCAACCACAACAGCAGAGGGAACCAAGGCCACCAGGACCAATCCGGAGCCACCAAGACAAACGAGGCCCGAACTAGTTTGACCTCCAGCAGGACCCGCAGAATCAGAGCGATTGGGGGAGAAGCAAACAGCAGGCCCCCTTACCACCGGAAGGACAGGGCAGCCCCCCTCCAAAGCAAATCCGAACCAGAGAACAAACCCCACCCCAAGGCATTCCCTGGAGCAGCAAACAGGTCCACCTCCAGGACCCAAACCTGGCCATCTGGCAACCCAACACCACTAGCTTCAGGCACCACTTGGACAGGGAGGGAAACACCCCGCACAAGTGACCCACCTCCAAGGTCAAAACCCCCCCTGGCAGAAGGAAAACCCTCTGAGACAACAAGGTTGACATAGTCAGAACAGCTAAGCCAACAAGTAGAGGGAAGTCACCATCGCACTCCCACGATGGATGACATAACACACCACCACCGTGTTGAAGGAGCGCACCATCACGACCCACCAGAGGACCCAAGGCAGAAATGAGGCAAGGCCCAACGAACCGCCTACAACCCCTCCAATAGGAAGATAATCCCGCCTCCAGCACGGACCACAGCCCCTACACAGACGCTTGTCAACAACGCCCCCAACCCAGTTCGCAGGCACCGGCCGTCAGGACCAACCACACCGGGGATACAAAGGGCGAGTCATGCACCGATCCTCCAGCCACCAAGACAATTCCAGGCCAATGGCCACACCCCCCCGGAACCAACAGCTCGTAACACAGAGACGGCGGAACTCAATGCCCCAGGGCATGATACACCAGGGGGAACAAGAGCAAATGGGCCCAAGGAACAAACAGCACAGTAGCAGACACAAGCCCCCAAACACGCAGCCACCGGCGAGCAGTGGAAGACCGAGCCCCCAAGTCCCACTATATAACGTGCATCAGAGTCAGCCTGCGGGGCACTGACCAGAAGAACAACCTCACATTGGAGAGTAAATCCCCCTAATGAACAGCAGGTCCAGAGTGGGGAGAAGACGGGACGACTCCAAGGTCAGAACCACCTGAACTGACGAAGGAGCCTGCAAACTTCCCGGGAAAGGGCCGAGCCGGAAGGAAAGAAGAGTAAGAATCAACCAAACGTCCAGACAAGGGAACACCTTTAGAAGGACCAATGAGGAACATACAAGTCCACAGCGTCAGAGCCAGGACAGGACGGAAGTCCCCATACGGTTTCAGGATCAGAAACAGGATCGAGAAACCGCCTGACCCATCAGACTCACAGGCAGCTTCATCCCAGCCCCTTTGGAAACCAAGACCAGAACACCGACTAACAGAGACCAACACTCCGCCCAAGAGCAGGGAACTGGGGTAGCTCTGAACACAACCACCGGAGGAATACCAAACACGTTCCTCTAGCCCAGTCGGACCACTAAACAAGTGAAAACATCAGTATCTGAACACCTGAACTATGGGTTAAGAGACTGCAACAATATCAACTAGGCAACTGTGACACATACAAGAGAGACAGAGCCTAACCGAATACGGGGAAACGGAAACTCCCAGCAGCAGCCACCAGCCTTGTCAGGCTGACAGAGATCAACTTACAAACACAATTACCACAGGATGTCCGAAATTGATGCACCTCACCGCACCAGCCTCAGATGCTGCCTCAGATGCTAAAGAAGCAAGTCCAGACAAGAGACAACAAAAGGGGGGACACGGGCTCGAGATGAGCACCGAGCCCCCAGAACAGACCCCGGAGGATGAGCCAAACTGCCACGCCCACGGTGCACAGAAAAGCCAGCCGTGCCTAACACACCTCTCCTCCCTCCCCGAGTGGTCCTCGCTGGAGCAGGGAATGAACCCGGAAGAGGGGAGGGAGCAACCACCCCACACCAGGCAGTCCGGACCCCCCCAAACCCATGATCCCGCTGAATCAAGGACTCAAACGTACCAGAATATAAAAGCACGTAGGGGAATCAAACGATCGCCAAGCAGACTGTTCCACACTCACCTTGCTTCCGGAAGTAATCTAAGCAGAGAAAACAAACAGGATGTGGATAGGCGGGTCACATGTCTTTATGCCTCAGGGTGCGGGTGTGGCCTGGAGGGAAGGGATGGGTTTTAAGTTGCTTGGGAGTTTCTGGTGGGAGGAGCTATGCTCATGTGGTTAGGACTGGGACGGGGAGGGCTGACGAGGCAGTAATAGTGCTATGCTCACCTCCGCTTCCTGCAAACATCGCAGCTCCTCACTCATGGTTCTGGCTCCATTCTACATTTTGCTCCACAATGTATCAGGTCCCATAAGGGCTCCTCTCGTTCCTCGATTACCTTTCTTGCTGGGAGTCTCCTTGCAGTGGAGCTGCAGGCTGGTTCTACGGCACACCAGGGTCGGAATGGCAGGGTGGGGAATCTGCCATTTTTATAGGGGCTGTGACATAAACCATCAGGTGGGCCATTTTTTCGGCTGTAAATAACCTCACATTTGCCTGGACCGGCTTGGCCACTGGCACTCAACCTGAAAGGCTGCGTCAGCCTTAGAGCAGAGGTCAGTAAGACCAAGTACAAAGCCTAGCTGGCTTGTTGTCATGGGCAGGACAATGGGCCAAACTGAGGAGGCACAGCATGTGGTGGTTCTACTCCCATCCTGAGTGTCTGAGCGTAACAGTGAGGACTCGGGGAGCGGCAGTGCTATTTTTGAGCATCACAGCCAACATTAACAACTTATAGGAGCAAAAGAAAACAGTTTTGACAACTCAGTTCGTTTTTGAGAATATTATTGTGAAACATATTCATCCAGGGACACAATGACAGAGGGAAGGGAGAATAGCGATGGACATGAGAGTAAGAAAATGGATTGAGTGAAGGGCTCAATGTGGAGAGACAAAAGGAGAAAGTGAAACAGAGTGGAGAAGAATGACAAAAAGATGGAAAGAGGAAAAGGAAATGAAGGGTAGAAAACAAACTAAAGGCAGAGCAGGGATGATAATAATGCCATCAATTCAGACAGAAGAAGGGAGGGGGAAGAAATTAGACGGAAGAAGTGATGAAAGAAAGTGGAGAGAAAAGCATAAAATGGTAAAGCTAGAAGAGCAAAAGCTGGAAAGTGATTGAGGAGAGGATAAAGACAAGATGGTGAATGACAAATGGAATGATGGAGAGGAGATCAAGGTGGAAGAGGGTGTCAAAGGTTTCCTGTTCTGTTAATACAAAGGATGGATACCACCTCACTTGCACTATTCTAGCTCTCTCCCTCAGTCTATGGCTTAGTTTAGAGGTTATTGTTGGCATTCCATCAGGTAGCGCAAAATGGAGAGTACAAATTACCCGTAAAAGTTGCATAGTGAAATGTGCAGAATGAATGATACAGAAAATTGCACCGGTGGATTCTCCTCTGGTTTCTGCGCTGCTTCCAAACACAGGAGCACATTTTGTTGCTCTCTGCAGCAAGACAATAAATGGTACACAACAGACTATAACATGACATGTCTTACAGGATACAAAGGAGTTGAAGGGGCAAAGGGAAGTGAAGTGAGTGGGACTAACAGGAGAGAGCACGACTGGAGAAAAAGGGAAGGTTTGCAAGACCGAGTAATGAAATAAAACTTCAGGGAGAGATACCAAATGACAGGCGGAATAAGGCTAGGAGATATATAACAAGAACTGAAGTAAAGCCTACAGGAGAGAAACAGGAGTGGGAGAGAGGGGGAGGGGATTTATAGACTGAGACAAAGATAGTAAACAACAAGGGAAAATGAGAAGGAAACAGTGAAGAACATAGGTAGAATGAGAGACACCACAAAGAGGAAAGTAAGTAGAGAATGAGAGATCGTAAGAGGAAAAACCAGAGAGGGGTAAAACAAGTGATGAAGAGAATAACAGACGTGTATACAGCAAGCAAGAAAGAGGTGTGGAGACAGAGGGAAAGAAAGGCAGAAGGGGAGAGAGAAAAAGAAAAGTTGGTGTTATAGATGGATACACAGAAACACAGAGAAATAGAAAATCAGACAGATAGTTGCACTTGGTGATAGTGGAGGTGAAATGAGGGAATAGAGAAAGGGGTGAGAGAAGAGAAGGGATGTATATGTGAATTCCTGTAGCTTTTCTAGATTCAAATCAAGTCTCTCCTCACAATACAAAAGATATCAAGTATAAGCTGTATGCAATGTTCAAACGCATCACTTGCAGAGAGGCTTCTGAGTGACAACTAAAAGAGGAAACCTTGCGCAACATGTGGATGCATTGCTGCAACTTCCCAGGGAATTTGGCAGTTATCTAAGTGTGGGTGGCAGCTACAAAGGATCTGAAGGTGACCACGAAAGCCACTGGTTCAACAGTGAGCTGGTACTTCAGGGGCATGAAAGTGAAGTGAGGAGGAACTTCAGTGACCCTAGGACTTTGATGAGTCTCCAGGACCTAATGTGGACGGGAGCTTCAGGGACGTACGTCATGAGCAGGAAGCTTGTGTTCCTGAGAGTGGCTGTTAGACCTGGCACCTTGGCGTGGGTCTCCCTTCCATTTTTGCTGATTGCCTCATGTGTTTTTGCTGGTGTTAGATGTTCAGGGCACTGTGCCACTGCTGTCCAGTGCCACAGTGCAAGTGCTCCCTATTGTAAATTGATGTATGAATTTGTGATTCCATGATTGGTTGGTTTGGTTTACCTGTCAGACCCTAGTACAGTGCACCAGGAGTGACCAGGGCTTGTAAATCCAAATGCTGCTGGTGGGCTTGCTGCACTGGTTGTGCCACCCACAGAAGCAGCCTGTAAAAGTGTGTCTAAGGTCTGCCATTGCAGAGCCTGCGTGCAGTCTGGTACTGTCATGCTGACTGGGCAAGTGCATCCACTTGCCAGTCCCTAAACCTTCCCTTTTCTTCATATCAGACACCCCTATGGTAGGCCCAACGGCAGGGTGCATTGTAAGTATAAGGTAGAACATGCCCTGGTGTGTGTGGCATGTTCTAATAGTGAATTACAGCCATTTTCGTTTTTCACTATTGCAAGGCTACCTGTTCTCCATAGGCCAGAATGGGCAGTTTGATTATTACATCTTATAATCCTAACTGACTCTGAGAACATGGTAGAAATCCGAATTTAGTATGCCTGAACTCAGAATGATAAAATACATCTTTTAGTGAAGTTGGTTTTAACTTTCTGTGTTTCAAAATACCACGTTTAGAAAGTAGGTATTTTCTTGTCTAACCATTCAAACCTGCCTCTGCTAGGCTGTGTATTCCTTGCCTGGAGTTTGAGTGACAGAGCTGAGGAATTCCAGGAGACAGGGGGAGGTAGCCCAGTGGTGAATAGAGAGATCTGCATCTAGATGGGGGGGAGGAGTTGCACCTGGGACTTAAATAGGGCTGTGCCTTCCCTCCACAATGCTGGCTCCACCTCCTGTAGTGTGTCTGATGTCTCTGCCCTGCACTCTGAAAGGAAAGAAGGAGTCATGTAAACAAAGTGTTCCAGGACTGACCTGAACTGGTTTGGACTCGGCAAAGGCCCCTCTGCCCTCAGAGGACAAAGGATTTTGGGGTTTAAGTATTGGGACCCTGATCACTTTGGGAAACAAGAAGAAACTTCTGCTGAGAAGAGGAACCAAGAAGAAACTGAGAAGAGACTATCCCTGAAACTGGGGGATGGGCCTGCAGGGGTTGCCTACTGCCAAATAGAGGAGAAAGGAACTGTGTGTGTACTTTTGCTCAACTTGTGAAGGATCTCCAAGGGCTTGGAAAAGAGCTTGCCTCCTGCTGAAGTCTCAGGGAAAACAGACTTCAACCACCAGCTCCCCAGAGTTCTTTGGAAGTCCCTTCTGCTGTTTTGGGCCTTCTGAGGGACTGCGTGTCGCACGGAGCTGGAAGCGCGACTTACGGAGAAGAAGCGTGTCACTGAACAACGGTGTCACCGCTGTAGCTGTCGCATTGCACCGCATCACGAGAAGCGCCCCGCAACACCGAAGAAACGTGTTGCCATTGCAGCCATCTTGGCTGACGCATTGAACAGCATCAGGAGAAGAGTCTCGCATCGAGGAAGAAGCATGTCGCCGTCGCAGCCGCTGCCGTCGCATCTTGGATGACGCTGCTGTAGCTGTCGCATTGCACCACATCAAGAAAAGCGCCTCGCATCCACAGAGAAGCGTGCCACCATCGGAGCTGCTGCCGTCGCATCTCTGAACAAGGGTGTCGCCGCTGTAACTGTCACATCGAGCGGAAGCGTCTCGCATCGCTGGAGAAGAGCGTCGCCACCAAAGCCGCTGTCGTCGCATCACTGGACAAGGGTGCCGCCGCTGTAGCTGACGTATCGAGCCGAGATCTCTTGTAACATCGGAGAAGCAAGCCGCATCAGGAAGATCTTCATGTCTTTATTTCTTTGCACCAAACTTTCATCGCATCAACATCTTTGCAAAACTTTTGTTGCCCTGCGTGTCGCATCTACAGGTACATTGAACTAAAAGTGTCGCATGTAAGAACTAAAGAGAACTAAGCTAAAACTACCATTTAAAGTAACAGTATTGTGGATTTTGTCGTTTATGGTCTTGTGGTAAATCTATATAAAGAATACTTATTTTTTATATAAAACTTGTGTGGTGTCCATCTGTAGTGTTGTCACTCGATTACTGGATGTGTTCACAAATGCTTTACACACTGCCTCTGAGATAAGCCAGTCTTCGTGCCAAGCTACCAAGGGGGTGAGCAGGGGTTATTTTAGGAGTGTACCCCTTTACCCTGACTAGAGGCGAGGGTCCCTATTTGTCACAAGTGCATATCTGTGCCAACTAGAGACCCCCAAGTTTAACAGTGGCCATTAGCTCGAGGGGACTAAGGGTGAGCAGAGGCCTGGGGACAAGCAAGAAAGCAAGGGACATGAGATTGAGCTATTGTTTCAGGGAGATGGAGGTAAATTGGTACCTCAGATATCTAAACCGAGCAATACTCTTGCAGCTCATGCTCGCCCCATTGTCCTCTGTGGGAACTGGGAGAGACCAGGCGACTCAGGTCCCAAGGGTGAGCAAGGCACCTGATGATTTGACCTGAGAATAAACATTGGAATCAGAGACTCTCAGGTGAACATGGTTCTCAGTAACCTTATCACAGCTTTCTCTCAAAATGACTCCCCTGATACTAAGAAATGTTTAATGAAAGGTCATTATCCATAAATGTGGGCAATTCTTTCTTTTGGTGCCCGGGCCTACCATGAATCTCAATTCGTCCCTGCGGCACACCCTGAGAAGGACAAGCTGCACTGGCAGGACATTGCACCAGCCAGGATTTAGCCAGGTCCCTCCCTTGATTGCCTGGACCCCACTGAGTCCCATGGCCAACCGACCAACGTAAAGGGCAGGAAAAAATAACTAAGAATATGGTGTGCTGCTGGTCAATACCGCAGCATATAGCGGCACTACGCCTGCAAAGACCGGCCGCCTGGTGCCTCCATCTGGCCCTGCAAACCCACAGTAAGCCAATGTGGGCTCATCCACATCAAGAGTCAACAGACAGTCACTTCTGTCTCACCTCTCAACCAACGAAAGAAGACATGGGATAGAAGAACATAGAAGAAATACAGATTCCACTACCCTCACTGAAGTTGATTTAAATAACAGACCGTTGAATTGGTCTATCCCAAGCAAGGGACTTCAAAACTCTTAGTATTCTTTCATGTGACTCTTAGCTTAAGCACTTTCCTGGCTTGCATATGGGCTACCTTTTCAATTAATTTAGTTTCATTTCATACCCATTTGGAATCACTTTTTAAAAATCATCATATATTGGGATAAGAAACATTCAGAAACAACAATTTGAAATGAAAGGTACTTGTTGCACTTCTTCAGCTCTACCATTTCATCTAGGTTCAACTTTGCTGTTACGGTTAGCAACTTCACAGTTCCACATAGCCTATACCACTTCAAGATTAACCGTAGTCAATTTCAAAAGGCAACAATTGCTAGGCATACCTACAGAAGAAGTATGTATCTCTACTTTCAAGGGGTGAATCAAGCCAAGTGAAAACAAAAGAGGACTAAGGAGACATTCAAACATCTCTCTATTCACATATCTTAAATCAAGACAATTGAGGAGACTTTGCATTTTTCTTTCAATCAAACAATCATTTACTCTGGTATTGAATTGTGTTCTGCCATCTAAGGAACACAGCACATGAGCAAGAGACATACTTTAGGTGGGTGTGTAAATTGATTGTAAATTATATAGACAATCCAGTACTTAGAGCTCCACATACATATTGGCACATTTATGAAAGGTTTGTGTCGCATTTGCACCGCGCAATATGGTGCATGTGTGATGCAAACCTCTAAGTCATATTGTTTTAAAACACTCTAAGCCACTTTCCGTGGTTCTGAGTGGCTTAAAAAATTTGGAGTAATGCAATGCAGCACAAATCTCTGCGTTGCATTATTCTGCCCTGGTAAGGCATCCCATGGGCATTGCATGGGTGTTCCCATGCAACTTCCATGGATTTTGATGTATCCCCATATTTACAAGAACTTGTGAACTATGGAATTTGTCAAAATCTTAGACCTTCCCAGGGGAGGCATTACGAGGAGAAATATCTGCATTTCTCCTTATTTCTTCCTCTTTCTATGTGTGCTGCAAAAAGAGGAGTATGCCACCCAGGATGGTTTTTAAATCAATCAATCAATCATAGCATTTGTAAAGTGCATTACTTACCCGTGAGGGTCTCAAGGCGGTGGGGGGTGGGGAATGCTGCTACTGCTCGAAGAGCCAGGTCTTGAGGAGTCTTCTGAAGGTCAGCAGGTCTTTGGTCTGCCGTAGGTGGGTGGGAAGGGTCTTCCAGGTCTTGGCGGCGAGGTGGGTGAACGATCTGCCACCGGCGGTAGCTATTTGGATGCAGGGGACTGTGGCGAGGGTGAGGTCGGCAGAGCGGAGCTGGCGAGTGGGGGTGTAGAAGCTGAGTCGTCTGTTGAGGTACGCTGGTCTGGTGTTGTGGAGTGCCTTGTGTGCATGGGTGAGGAGCTTGAAGGTTATCCTCTTGTTGATGGGGAGCCAGTGCAGGTCTCTTGAGGTGGGGTGTGATGTGGCTGCGGCGAGGGATGTCGAGGATCTGGCGTGCAGAGGCATTCTGGATGCACTGAAGCCGTTTCAGGAGTTTAGCCGAGGCTCCTGCGTAGAGGGCGTTTCTGTAGTCCAACCTGCTGCTGACTAGGGCCTGGGTGACCGTTCTTCTTGTTTCGGTGGGGATCCACTTGTAGATCTTGCGGAGCATGCGGAGGGTGTTGAAGCAGGAGGAAGAGACGGCGTTGACCTGCTTAGTCATGGAGAGGGTGGAGTTGAGGATGACCCCTAGGTTGCGTGCATGGTAGGTCAGTTTTGTAGCTGTTCCCAGTACGGTCGGCCCCCAGGAGTCGTCCCAAGCCGAAGGGGTGGATCCGAGGATGAGGACCTCCGTCTTGTCTGAGTTCAGCTTCAGTCGGCTGTTCCTCATCCATTCGGCGACGGCCTTCATTCCTTTGTGGAGGTTGGTTTTGGCGGTGTGGGGGCCTTGGTGAGGGAGAGGATCAGCTGGGTGTCATCGGTGTAAGAAATAATGTTAAGGTCGTGCAATCAGGCGACGTGGGCGAGCGGTGCCATGTGGATGTTAAACAACGTTGGGCTGAGGGATGAGCCCTGGGGTACGCCGCAGATGATCTTGTGGATTCGGAGCGGAAGGGGGGGAGGCGGACGCTCTGTGTTCTGCCAGAGAGGAAGGAGGTGGTCCAGTCCAGGGCCTTCTCTTGGTTCCCGGCGTCGTGGAGGTGTGTGCATAGTGTGCGGTGGCAGACCGTGTCAAAGGCGGTTGACAGGTCAAGGAGGATGAGGGCCGTGGTTTCTCCGTTGTCTAGCAGGGTCCTGATGTCATTGGTGGCGGCGATGAGGGCCGTTTCGGTGCTGTGGTTGCTCTCGGAAACTGGACTGGGATGGGTCCAGGATGCTGTTCTCCTCGAGGTAGCAGGTCAGGTGTTTGTTGATGGTCTTCTCGATGACCTTCACTGGGAACGGGAGCAGGGAGATGAGCCGGAAGTTCTTGAGGTCCTTGGGGTCTGCCTTGGGTTTCTTGAGTAAGGCGTTGATCTCGGCATGCTTCCAGCTCTCCGGGAAGGTTGCTGTCTCGAAGGAAATGTTGATGGCTTTCCGGAGATGGGGTGCGATGGCGGTGCTGGCTTTGTTGAAGATGTGGTGTGGGCATGGGTCTGACAGGGATCCGGAGTAGATGGTGTTCATGATCTTGATAGTGTCGTCGTCATTAATGTTGGTCCAGGAGATCAGGCGGTTGGTGCGGGTGGTGGTCGTGGGGGCGGAGGTCTCAGTGGTTGTCAGGGCGGTCGTGGCGTTGAAGATGTCTTGGATGTCTGCGATCTTGTGATGGAAGAAGACGGCCAGCAAGTCACACAGGTCTTGTGAAGCTGGGATGTCGTTGGTGTTGGAGCTGGGGTTGGAGAGTTCCTTCACAATGTTGAAGAGCTCTTTGCTGTTGTGTGCATTGTTGTCTAGGCGGTCTTTGAAGGAGGCCCTTTTGGCGGATCTGATGAGGTGATGGTGTCTGCGGGTGGTGTCCTTGTGTGCTGCGTAGTTGTCCGGTGTTCGTTCACGGAGCCAGTTCTTCTCTAGCTTTTGGCAAGTTTGCTTGGAGGCCTAGAGGACTTCAGTAAACGAGTTGGCTTTCTTGGTAGTGTGGTTGTTGGAGGATTTCTTGAGTGGGGCGAGGGTGTTGGCGCAGTCGTCGATCCACTGTCTGAGGTTGCGGGTGGCGGTGTCAGGTTGGTGGGGTCGGCAGGTGGGCTCTGGGTGAGGGTGGTTGTTAGCTGGTCTTCGGTGACTTTGCTCCAGCATCGGCGAGGCATTTATTGGGTGTGATGGTATGTGGCGGGTATCCGGAATGTGAAGTGGATGCAGCGATGGTCGGCCCAGTGGAGTTCGGTGATGTGGTTGAAGGAGACGTGGGGGCTCATGGAGAAGATGGGGTCATTGTGTGGCCGGCCAAGTGGGTGGGAGTTATGACGAGTTGTCTGAGTCCGAGGTTGGTGAGGTTGTCGATCAGGGTGGTGGAGCTGGTGGCATTGTTGTTCTCGAGGTGGAAGTTCAGGTCCCCGAGGAGGATGTAGTCCGTGGAGGCGAGGGTCTGTGTGCTGATGAAGTCGCGATGGAGTCGCTGAACTGTGGTCGGGGTCCTGGGGGTCTGTAGATGAGGATTCCTGTGATGGTGGTGTTGGGGTCGGTGTGGATCTGGAAGTGCAAGTGTTCGGTGGTGCTGAGGGTGTTGTCAGTGTTTGTCGAGACTTTGAGAGTGTTCCTGTGGACGATGGCGATTCCTTCTCCTACTCTGTTGGCGCGGTCCCTGCAGGTGATCTTGTTGCCTTCTGGGATGGCTATGGCGATGTCGGGTGCCGAGGAGGGGTTCCGCCAGGTTTCCATCAGGAAGGCGACGTCTGGGGAGGTTGAGTCGAGTAGGTCCCAGAGCTCAACGGCATGTTTGCGGGTGGAGCGGGTGTTGAGAAGAATGTATCTGAGGTAGTTGGGTTCTTTTCTGGTCGGTGGTTTGGCGGGCCAGATGCTGGTGAAGCTGCAGTCCCGGCAGGAGAAGGGTCCTTGGGTGCGCTTCAGGGTGGCCAGGCAGCAGGTGCGTGATCGTCCGGTGTTGAGTGCGTGGAGGGCACTGGCATCGTAGCAGGGACGAGTGTAGCAGCGTTCGCGGGGGCCTGGGGTTCTGGCGCTGGGCGCGGTCCAGACACGGACGGGTGCAGACGGGCTTGCCTAAGGCGTGCCAGCGGCGCACTTGCGACGCGGCCGCATGGCGGCCGCCATAAGAAGGGGAGGTGGGAGGGAGGAGCAGCTGGGAGGTGGGAGCGGACGAATGGGAGAGCGGGGGGGCAGGGCCGCAGGGGACGCAGCGGCAGGAAATGGGAGTGAGGAACGGCGAGGGGTACACAAGGAAAAATGGGCACAGGGCACAGAATGACACAAGGGGGGAAAGGGGGAAGAAAATGCAGATAAAATAAGTGTTGACAAAGCAGCACGAATACGCTAAGGCAAATGGAAGAGAGCGGGGGGCGGGGCCGCACGGGACGCAGCGGCAGGAAGAACGGAGGCAGGAGCGGCAGGGGTACAGAAGGCAAAATGGGCACAGAATGGCACAAGGGGGGAAGGGGGAAGAAAATGCAGATAAAATAACAGTGTCAAAGCAGCACAAATACGCTCAGGCAAATTGAAGTGAGCGGGGGGCGGGCCGCAGGGGACGCAGCAGCGGGAAGAACGGGGGCAGGAGCGGCGAGGGTACAGAAGGCAAAAGGGCACAGGAATAACAGAGTACAGGGGGGAAGAGACAGAATACACAATTAACACAGAGGCAATGAAAATACAGCAGAACAGGACAACAGCAGAACAAACCTACAGCCTACCACTGGCCACCAGGGATGAGGCGCAGGTGGTAGCCTGCGGGTGGAGGAGGGCCTCGTACTTCGTCAGTGGCAGCGGCAGCTGGGCTGAGGGCATGGTCACACAGGTGGTGCTGTGCAGCATGGGGAGCGACCTGCCTAAGAAGGGTCAAGGGTCGCAGGTGCAGGAAAGTGTCCCTCCATGCACAAAAACAAATCTGCAGGCAACACAGGCACCCTTTCACCATGGTGCAAGTGTGCCTATGTTGACACTAGACTGCCAAAAGCGTGTCAGCGCAGGGGAAAGTGCAGGAATGCACTGTATTGCCTTAAATACAGCATATTCCTGTCCTTTCTCTGTCACACAGCAAAGTGAGGTGACTTGCTGCGCTGTACTGCATTACTTTCCCTTCCCATAAATGAACCCCCTGGTCTTTTAAAGGCAAATCCATGCCCTTCCCTTCTGTGCCCAAAGTAAATCCTCCTGTGACTGTGAAATCATTCTGCAAAAACGCCTCTAGTGACCAAATTTGATAATCATGTAACTGCCAAGCCTGTCATATGTGATTGCCTGTTACAGTTCTATGAGCCAGATGTATGAAGCAATTTACTGGTCGGAAATGGCCCACCGGGTCATTTGCGGGTCATTTGCGACTGGTAAAATGCTTTTTGTCATGTACCAACCATATTCTGTGAGTCGGTAACCTATTACCAGCTCGCAAAATAGGTTTTGCGAATTGTTATTAGGAAGGGGTGTGTTAAAGGGCGTCCCTTCCTAACAGCGAGTCTAACTGGTATGAAGGAATGTTTTGCGACTGAGAATGCAGTTGCAAAACATTCAGTTGCCACCAACTTCAAGTTGGTGGGAATCCATTTGCAAACAGGAAGTGGTCACTAAGGGACCCCATTCCCTTTGTGAATGTAGGAGCTAACATTTTTTAAGAGCAGGCAGTGGTCCAAAGAGCAGGCAGTGGTCCCAGGGACCCCTGCCTGCTCTTAAAAAATGAAAAGATAGCTTTTCATTTTTATTTTTGAAATGCATCCCGTTTTCCATAAAGGAAAACGGGTTTGCATTATAAAAAAATAGACTTTATTTAAAAAGCAATCACGGACTTAGTGGTTTGCTGACCCCAGCAGGCCACCATCCCTGTGAGGGCAGGCCATGCCCAATGGGTCACAAAGCAAGACCAACCTCTTGAATATTATTGAGGTAGGTCGATTTGCAACCCTCTGGAAATCGCAAAATATGTCTCAAACACATTTGTACATGGGTGTTTGCGATTTCCAATTAAGTATCGCAAAAATTCGCAATTAGGAAATCACAAACGGACTTTTTTGTACATCTGGCCCTATGTGTCGGCCAGTACGGGTCAGTCCCGCAAGGGGTTTGTCTGCTCAGCATACCTAATATTTCACATCCCACCACTAAGATAAATGCGCTCAAAATTCGTTTTTGTAAATAATTAGGCGGGCCTCTATGGTGAGACAGGTAAACAAACTCATAATAAATCCTTTCTGTCATCCCCACATCATTTTACTTAAAAAATTATCTAATTGAAAACGCAGCTTAACGGATTTGTATTAAATTAAGCGCTGCATTTTTTAAAGTTTAAAAATCGTTGGAAATTCTTTAGTTCAAAATTAGTAGATTGACCGACTATGACTTAGCCAGTACCATTATAGTAGGCCGAATAAATATCAAAAGCAATAGAATAGTTTTGAAAATGTTAAGATTATATAGTGTTAAAAAGAGGTCCAGGTGAAATGTTTGTTACACTAGTGTTATCTCACAAAATTTCCAGCATTTCGCTTTAAACTTGCTACTCCTAATTACGACAGCACGCCTCATAACTTAATTAAAGCCAGTTCGTGCATAAATCCTTTTGCAGAAGTATGAGAACAACGAGAATGGCCAAAGCACGAGCGGCTGTCTGTTTTGTAGCACTTGTTTTTGCACTATTTTTTAGTGCAAATTCTGTCTAAATGCCGGATTTCCATTTTGAGTAATTTCGTATAACTTTTTTCAAAATTTACGAATTTATGCAATAGGTACCTACGTGGATTTCACACACCCCCTATCTAAGTGCCATGCATTTTATTTAAGTTACACGCAAGATATTGCACTGTGTTTTCAGTGTCATTTTACATCTGTGTACCATTCTATGAAAAATGTAGATTTGTGCAATCTGATTTAGATCAAGAATTTTTATAAAGTGTATAGTAAACCCTTATTCGGGTTGTTTCATCAATGTTCTGCTATGGAGACCAAGAGGACATATATGTGGGCAGGATGTTAATTTCAAACTACCTTGCAATCTAAAAAAAAAAGAAAATTTAGGCTAAAGAGGCGGAAGCTTTACCATTTCTCTAATTATCTCCAAACTGAGAAAATTGTACTACCCATTTTCGATACAAAAAGATCTAACAAGTACAGGTTACAGACCATTATGATGAGATATTTATACCCCAAAAACCCACCTCTATACTTTTATTCATAACTGATTGGAGGTCACTGACCCCAGATAATCGTAATTAAAATCCTTGTTAATGCCCCAGTAGTCAGGGGTTAGTGAACCATGAGCAATGGCTATCAGACAGAATGACCCTAATGATTTCCTGTCTTCCCTTTGACTATCTATCCACAGAGAATGCTCTCTTTTTAATATAGCAACAGCAAAGTAATCAATAAATATAATATATTGAAGAACTAAATGGCACAGTAAATTAATACCAAATCTTAGAATGGTGCTCAGGAGTTCAAAGACTGCGTCCAGTGGCCATTAAACTCATGAGCATCAGCGGAACACACACTAAACCTCATTCTTATTCGTGCACACTCCACAGTACATCATGCTGCAGACATCACAGACACTATTACACGAATAATCTTGAGGCAATCTTCATCAGAGAAACATGGCTCTTCCCACGACGACATTCTAGACGTGCTCATCTTCATATGTCCATACAGCATATAAGCCGCATGTACAACACTGTAGAAAGCCCCACCAGGCCCATTTGAAGATTGTGTGGGAAGCGGGATAAAACCTTATTTCCAAGGCCCCTGGAATATCCAGTCACTGACCTCAACCTATAAAATATGCTATCTGTCGACTACCCTTTTGGTAACCTCAATGCAGGTTGAATAGATATTATAGGTCACTGTTCACTGTTTTCAGTTTCTTTTGTTAACATTTCTTTATGGGGTTTTATTTTTCACACAAAATGAATTGCAAGTAGGTCCTCATAAGTCTCTGGCCTCTCTGGTACAGAGGAGAAAGGATGGAAAAAAAGGAGATGAGAAAAGAAAAAGAAAGGGCGAATTGAGGGGTTCTCCCAAGCAGGTAACCAGATAACCATGTTAAAGTGGTGCCCAGTGCCCCGGAGTGTCACTTGTGGTTTGACAAACAAGAGTGTCCTCAACATCCACTCAGCCTCCCTCTTCCACCTGCAGCGAAGAGACAGGTTTGCATCCAATCCAGAATCATCACTATGTTGGGTCGGGATCAGCTATATCAAGAGTTAATATGAGCAGTCATAACGGTAGGTGCTTATACCCGTGGCCCTTAACACTGTCCATTATTACATTTGGTGGTCAGTTGCCCCTGTGTGCACACTCTCGCTCTGACATTCGCTCATGAGGTAAATATCCTATGGGGTTAAGGCTCCTGCTGCAGAGATCTGTGTGTTCCAGTAAATCTCAATTAATAATAATTGTAAGATAATTCTGGATGGAGGTTAATGCACTTGTGGAAAGATCTGTGTTTTGTCTAGCCTCAGTTTTGACTCAAAGTAGCATAGAGGGTTAATGCAAAGCACATCACGTACCATGCATATGACAGATTTTATATCATGTATCTAGGTAAGTGGGTTACTGATTTGAACACGGAGATCCCTATGTTATTTGCAGTTGCATTGTAAACCTTTTAATATAGCACAGTGAGCTATGGAAGATGATATGTGACTTCTACACCTTGTAATCCTCCACTGTTTTATGTAACATATCCTGTACAATGATTTACAAATGCATATGATTTATTGTAAATGTAATATGTAAGTGTGGTGTAAAGAGTTCTGACACCCTGCATTAGGATGAGTAGCGCTATGCAGAAAAACATAGTGGTACTTAAATTATTTCAAAGCCTCCTCAGGGGTAGTAAGCCCTATATAAAACTACATTTATTTTGTGTGAATACTGGGAAAGACCAACACATCTGACAAAGATGTGCCAGGACACTAGAATAATAATGAGTGTGTTGAAAAGTGGGAACTGAGAGAGTTGTATTTAGACTATGTCACGGTAAGCGCACTGTTAAATATTGTGAGGAAGAACAGTTAAAGAACGGCTCTATAGTGGCACGGGGGTTAAGTCAATTGGAAAAAAAAGCGAAGACTTTTTTTTTTAGAGACACGTGATGCTTTCCAGAAAACGGGGTGGTTTGTCAGAAATTAATGTTTTAATGTAGACATGGCTAATGGTAGATTACGGATGATTACGGTATTGTGTTACTTAGAATGCAGTGTTTTTGAAAGAAAAGTTTTTTATAAAGAAATG
This sequence comes from Triturus cristatus, assembly GCF_964204655.1. Lineage (NCBI taxonomy): Eukaryota > Metazoa > Chordata > Amphibia > Caudata > Salamandridae > Triturus > Triturus cristatus. Next base: position 1,203,175,961 of record NC_140591.1, on the reverse strand, counting down.
AATAAGACGTCTCATGTTTTTGCATTGCAATTAGTTTTATAATATTCAGGCTGATGATGTGTTTATGATGTTTTTTTAGATACCCCTGACGAAGGGAAATATCCTCAAATGCATTGGGTGAGTTTTAAATAAAGTCGTGACATGTGGAAACATCTCCTGTTTATGGACATTCTTGAATGTGATATGGAGATGAGTATAATAAATTGATGAAAAATGAAAATGGTGAAAGGTGAAAAGCGATTGAACAAACAAGTGGATGAACTGAAGAATAGAAATATGAAATTGATTTATTCTATTCATTGGTAACGGATATGGCTGTGCAGCTGGAGAGGGATCGACAAAGGTCCCCGTGTGTCTGTTTTACATTGCAACGTGCAATTGGGCGGAGCGCGAATCCACCTTGCACGCCTATATATGTCTGAAGCAGTTAAGAATGGTTGTATAATGGAGTACACAGGTGTGCATCCCACCACTACTAATGTACGTTGCATGAAATTTCCGTCCTAAAAACGATGAGATGCATCCAAGGATCAAAGAAGAGTGATGAATGTTTAAAATGTACTGATAAAATTTGAACAGTAAACATCATATGAATTGTATCATCATCGCAGGAGTTTTGCTTCCGGGCATAAACGACTACCATGAGTATGGAAACAACATAAAGATTAAACTGATTGTCATGCCGAGATGACTTATGAAATACAAGTTGTTCCAACAGGAAACAGGGAAGTTAGAAATCTGCATGCTGAGCTGTTCTTCAGAGAAATGCGGCTCGTGTTGTGTCAGTTACATAATATCAAGTCTTGATGCAGAGGGTGTAGCGTAGCATGACATTTTGAGTAGGACCTGTTACACTTAGGGGTCTCTAGTTGGCACAGGTATGCACTTGTGACAAATAGGAACCCTCGCCTCTAGTCAGGGTAAAGGGGTACACTCCTAAAATAACCCCTGCTCACCCCCTTGGTAGCTTGGCACGAGCAGACAGGCTTATCTCAGAGGCAGTGTGTAAAACATTTGTGAACACATACAGTAATCAAGTGACAACACTACAGATGAACACCACACAGGTTTTAAATAAAAAATAAGTATTCTTTATATAGATTTACCACAAGACCATAAACGACAAACATCCACAATACTGTTACTTTAAGATGGTAGAATTTAGCTTAGTTCCCCTTTTCTTAAATGCAACACTTTAAGTCAATGTACCTTTTAGATGCGACACGCAGGGCAACAAAAGTGTTGCAACGATGTTGATGCGTTGAAGATTTTGGTGCAAAGAAATAAAGACTTGAAGATCTTCCAGATGCGACACGCTTCTCTGATGTTGCGAGAAGAGTCGATTCAATGCTTCAGCTGCAGCGGCGACACCCCTTTATGCGATGCGACGACAGCGGCTTTGGTGCGAGACACTCTTCTCCAGCGTTGCGAGACGCTTCCGCTCGATGCCACAACTGCAGCGGTGACACCCTTTATGCAATGCGACGACAACAGCTCCGACGGCGGCACGCTTCTCCTTCTTGAGTCGCGCTTCCAGCTCCTTGCGACACGCAGTCCCTCAGAAGGCCCCAAAACAGCAGCAGGGACTTCCAAAGAACTCTGGGGAGCTGGGGGTTGAAGTCTGTTGTTCCTGATACTTCAGCAGGAGGCAAGCTGTTTTCCAAGCCCTTGGAGATCCTTCACAAGTTGAGCAAAAGTAGACACAAAGTTCCTTTCTCCTCTCTTTGGCAGTCAGGCAACCACTGCAGGCCAATCCCCCAGTTTCAGGGATAGTTTCTCCTCAGCTTCTTCTTGGTTCCTCTCCTCAGCAGAGGTTTCTTATTGTTTCCCAAAGTTATCTAAATTCTTGGGATCAGGGTCCCAATGCTTATACCCCAAAAATCCTTTGTCCTCTGAGGGCAGAGGGGCCTTTGCCTTGTTCAAACCGGTTCTGGTCAGTCCTGGAGCACTTTGTTTACCTGACTCCTTCTTTCCTTTCAGAGTGCAGGGCAGAGATATCAAACGCACCACAGGAGGTGGAACCAGCATTGTGGAGGGAAGGCACAGCCCTATCCAGGTCCCAGGTGCATCTCCTCCCTCCCTCCCATCTAGATGCAGATCTCTCTATTCACCACTGGGCCACCTCACCCTGTCTCCTGGAATTCCCCAGCCCTGTCACTCAAACTCCAGACAAGGAATACACAGTCTAGCAGAGGCAGGTTTGAATGGTTAGACAAGAAAATACATACTTTCTAAAAGTGGTATTTTCAAACACAGAATGTTAAAACCAACTTCACTAAAATATGTATTTTATCATTCTGAGTTCAGGCATACTAACTTCGAATTTCTACCATGTTCCCTGATTCAGTTAGGATTAAAAGATGTAATAACCAAACTGCCCATTCTGGCCTATGGAGAACAGGTAGCCTTGCAATAGAGAAAAACGAAAATGGCTGTAATTCACTATTAGAACATGCCACACACACCTGGGCATGTCCTACCTTATCCTTACAATGCACCTTGCCCCTGGGCCTTCCATAGCGGTGTCTGATATGAAGAAAAGGAAATGTTTAGGGACTGGCAAGTTGGTGCACTTGCCCAATCAGCACGACAGTACCAGACTGCACGCAGGCTCTGCAATGGCAGACCTTAGACACACTTTTACAGGCTGCTTCTCTGGGTGGCACAACCAGTGCTGCAAGCCCACCAGCAGCATTTGGATTTACAAGCCCTGGGCACTCATGGTGCACTATACTAGGGCCTGACAGGTAAACCAAACCAACCAATAATGGAATCATAATTCATACATTAATTTACCATAGGGAGCACTTGCACTGTGGCACTGGACAGCAGTGGCACAGTGCCCTGAGCAACTAACACCTTCAAAAACACATGAGGCAACCGCAAAAATGGAAGGGAGACCCACGCCAAGGTGCCAGGTCTAACACGTGTCCCCTCCAGCTGAAACGTGGGTAGAACTTCCCTACCTCCTGGGAGTTCTCATCACTAAGGCGGAAAAATCTGGGCAGACCATCAGCATTGGCGTGTTCTGTACCAGGGCGATGTTCCACCGTGAAATGCATCCCCTGTAGGGAAATGGACCACCTCAACAGCTTTGGATTCTCACCCCTCATCTGCATCAACCATCTGAGGGGCCTGTGGTCTGTCTGAACCCGGAAGTGAGTCCCAAACAGGTATGGTCTTCTTCAGTGCCCAGACCACAGCAAAAGCCTCACGCTCAATAGCACTCCACCTCTGTTCCCGTGGAAGTAACCTCCTACTGATGAAGGCTATGGGTTGATCTAGGCCCTCCTCATTCATCTGTACCAGAACAGCCCCCACACCATGCTCTGAATCGTCTGTCTGTACTATGAACTCTCTGGAGAAGTTGGGGGCCAAGAGCATGGGCGCCGTGCACATAGCAGTTTTCAGGGCCTCAAAAGCTTTCTGACAGGCGTCAGTCCAAATCACTTTCTTGGGCTGCTTCCTGGAAGTCAGCGCTGTCAAGGGGGCAACAATGTTGCCATACCCCTTGACAAACCTCCTGTAGTAACAAGTGAGTCCTAAGAAGGCTCTCACCTCTGTCTGGGTTTTGGGCGGCTCCCAAGCCAGGATGGTTTCAATCTTGGGCTGCTGGGGCGCCACCTGGCCGCTCCCTACCTTGTTCCCCAAGTACACCACGGAACCTTGCCCGATCTGGCACTTACTTGCCTTGATCGTGAGTCCTGCCCTCCGCAGCGCCATCAACACTTCACAGAGGTGGCGCAGATGTTCTTCCCAACTGTCGAAGAACACTGCAATGTCATCCAGTTAGGCGAGTCCAGTCCAGCCAACACCTGGTTGACCAACCTCTGAAAGGTGGCAGGGGCATTCTTCATCCCAAAGGGCATAACCCGGAACTGGTAGTGCCTATCTGGGATGGAAAATGCTGACCTCTTGCCCCATCGGTCAAGGCGATCTGCCAGTACCCAGACGTTAAATCAAACGTGCTGATATACCGTGCAGCCCCTAGCCGATCTATGAGCTCATCACCTCTGGGGATGGGGTGTGCATCAGTCCTGGTGACTGCATAGAGCCCTCGGTAGTCCATACAGAACCGGAGTTCTGGGGTGGCACCCAGTGTGGCAGCCTTTGGGACCCAGACCACTGGGCTGGCCCAAGGACTGCTAGAGGACTCAATTACCCCTAACACAAACATCTTGGAGACCTCCTCCTTGATGCAAGCTCTCACCCTGTCAGTCACCCTGTAGGGTTTGTGCCTCACAGGTGGACTATCCCCAGTGTCCACATCAAGGACGCACCAATCAGTGACACCTGGGACCAGGGAGAAGAGGTCAGAAAACTGTCCCAGCAACTGGCGGCAGTCATTCTGTTGCTCAGGGGTCACGGTGGAAGAGAGGTTGACACCATCCACTGACCCATCTCGCTCTGTGGCTGACAGGAGGTCAGGAAGAGGCTTGGTCTCCTCCTCCATCCCAGCATCTGTTGCCAAGAGCATGGACACTTGGGACCTCTCCAAGAGGGGCTTCAAGCGGTTGACATGCAGGACCCTCAAGGGGTTCCTGGGAGACCGCAAGTCCACCAAGTAGGTAACCGGACTTTTGTGCTCCACAACCTCAAATGGTCCGGTCCACTTATCCTGGAGAGCGCAGGGCTCCACTGAGGCCATGACCCACACTTTCTGACCAGGCTGAAGCTCTAACAGAGTGGCATTCTGGTCGTACCGCCGCTTCATTTCCTCCTGGCTGGCTTTCAGATTCGCCTCAGCGAGTTGCCTGAAACGCCTAGTTTGGTTCTTAAAGGCCAGCATGTAGCTAAATACATCCTGGGGAGATTTCCTGGGAGATTGCTCCCAGCCTTCTTTAATCAAACTTAGAGGTCCTCTCACTGGGTGTCCATAGAGAAGCTCAAAGGGACTGAACCCTGAAGATTTCTGTGGCACCTCACGGTATGCAAAAAGCAGGCATGGTAAGAGGACGTCCCATTTACGCCTCATAGGTTCCTCAAGACCCATAATCATGCCCTTGAGGGTTCGGTTGAATCTTTCAAACAACCCATTTCCTTGGATGGGGTAAAGAGTGGTAAACTTATAGGTTACCACATTCCTGCCACAGGGACTTCATATACTTGGAAATGAAGTTGGTTCCCTGGTCAGACACCACCTCGCGAGGGAATCTCACTCTGGAGAAAATTCCTATCAGTGCTCGTCCCACCACGGGGGCCATCACTGTCCTCAGAGGTATGGCTTCCGGGTACCGGGTGGCATGGTCCACCAAGACCAGGATGAACCAGTTGCCCATGGCTCTTTTGGGGTCCAGTGGCCCCACAATGTCAATACCCACCCTTTCCAAGGGGCTGCTGACTACAGGGAATGGCTGGAGAGGAGCCTTGCGCTTCCTCCTACTCTTTCCACTTGCCTGGCAACTCTGACATGTCCTGCAGTGAGTATCTGAACTCCTGCGCATTTGGGGCCAATAAATGTGGGTGACAAGCCTCTCAAAGGTCTTGTCCTGCTCCAAATGTCCTGCCAATGGAACATCATGAGCCAGCCCCAGTAGGAAGGCTCTGAAGTGCTGGGGTACCACCAGCACACGGGCTGACCCAGGCTCATCAACCTTAGGCTCACTATACAGGAGACCTTTCTCCCAGTAAATCCAATGTGACCCAGACTGATCACCTGCGGCCTGGTCTGCAGCCTGTTGCCACAGACCCACAGGAGAAGGGCATTCTTTCTGCTCCTTGCAGAATTCCTCCCTGGAGGGGCCTTCGTCTTGCTGCCAATGGGTCAGCTCAGCCAGGTCCCCCAGTTTGGCTACCTGTTCCCCTGTAGGCTCCATGGCATCCCCCTCAGTGTCTGCTCCCTCCTGGACCGTGGGAACTTCGGGGGCCGGTTTCCCGCACCCCTGCCTCCTCTCTCTAAGGCTGGTTCCTGGGCCTCCCTCTCAGTCTCCAGGACCTCTTGAGCACCGTTACTCACTGCCATGGACCGGGTGGTCACACATGCCCAGTCTGGCATACCCAACATCTCTAGATGAGCACTTTCTCTCCACCTTAGCCCAAGGTGAGCTCTCCAAGTCATTCCATAACAAACAGTCAACAGGCATGGTGGGCCTCGCAGCTACCTGAAGAGTACCAGAGACCCCCCCACTCAACCACTCAAAGGGAACCTGAGCCATTTTGCAGTGACTCTCTGTGTTGTCAGCAGCAACAACTGGATAGAATGCATCAGGGACAACCTGCTCTTGAGTCACCAGGTGACACTTGACAACTGTCACACTGGCTCCTGTGTCTCTAAGAGCCTCCACTCTATGGCCATTGATGGTCACCCACTGCCTGTATTTTTTAGTGTTATCAGGCAGCTGGGTCCTGGGGACCACCTCACAGTCTCCTAATGAGACAAGGGACATCTCTGTGAGACCCCACCCACCTTGGGCACCCATCTCCTCACCCAGGGCTACACTAGCCATCTGCCAGGGGGCTGCACCAGGGAGTGCTGATTTTCCAAACAGGCGATACTTGGGATCATTTGGCAAAATGACCCAGGTCTCCACATTTGTAGCATTTCGGGGGCCCTCTTTGAACAGGTGGACCTGTCGGGCCCCTGACGGTTTCTGGGGGGAGGCTGAGAACCTTTCCCTTGGTTCCCTTGGGGATTACTTTGGGGCCTCCTATGGGACTCCCTCTGTGGAGAGGTGTGGCTCACTAGTTAGAGGCGGCAGACCCGTAAGCAGAGAATCGGCCAGGGACCAGGGTTCAATTCCCAACGCGGCAGGGTCATGGACCAGGGTCAAAACGGACTTGATAATTCTCGCCTCGGTACCTACTCTAACCAGGAACACACTCGGCAACTCTGGGCATTAAGCTTGCCTCATCTCTACAACGGCCCCCCACAGACACCAGGGATGCCTGGTTTCACCTTGGAGATACCCAGAAAGGGACCATCTCACAGGGATAGCCAGGACGGGTTCCCCAGCAGTCTACAGCGCCAGGACGCCCCGTTGCTGGGGCAGCTGTGCGCTTTACAAGTCTACAACATTTACAAGTCTACAACATTTACCCTTGTCCCCCCCACTCTTCTGCTGGGGACCCTGCCCACTCTTGGCTGAGTCTCCCATGTGACACTTGTGGACCCTGGTACTGACCCAGTGGTCTGCCTCCTCAGCAAGCTTCCTAGGATTAGTCAGCCTACTATCAATCAGGTGCTGGTGTAGCACAGGAAAACAGTTACTTGACAAGTGCTCCCATGCAATCAAACCAAGAAGTCCCTGAAAATCATCAACTTTGCTACCCTTCACCCAACCATCCAATGCTCTGCAGAAAAAAGTGACATATTCAACATAGGTACTGTTTGCTATTTTTGTGCAACCCCATAACCTCTGTCTGTAAATTTCAGGAGTTAAACCATATCTAGACATTAATGCATCTTTCGTGTAGGGATAGGAATTATAGACATCAGCAGGCAAGTCTAGCAGTGTGTCCCGCCCGTCACTAAGGAACCGCCCCCACAACCCCGCTCCCCAATCCTTGTCAGGGACCCGGTGGGAAGACATGGCTACCTCATAGGCCTTGAACCACTGCCCAATATCATCATTTTTTTAAAATTCCTTCACCACATCTTTAGGGATATACACTCTAGGTTCCACAGGCTTTGACGGTGTGCTGCCACCAGAGGGAGTAATCTCTAAGCTTTTGGCTTTCAACTCCAACTCCCTCAAAACCTTTTTATGTTCAAACTGCATTTTCTTCTCTTCTAGGGCTAACTTTCTAGTTTGCATTTCAAATTCTAACTGCCCACTTAACTTGAGCTTGGTCAGCTCCATTTCGTGCATACTACACTCTTTTCTATCTGCCAACTCCTCTGGAGATAGACTCTTAACAGAAACACTGTTACCGGGAGGGGAAGGGGTTCTCCTTCCTCTTGGGACCACTGGCCCTTCCAGCTGCTCCTCTGCATTATCATCATCAGTGGCATTCCTTGCTTCTACTCAGGCCCTCAGCGCCTTGTAGAACTCTGGCTTATTTTTGCACCCAGTAGTGGAAACATTACATTTCTTGCAGAAGTACTTCAGCTGCTTGACATAGTAGCATTCCAGTTTCTCCTCTTCCCAATCATAATCAACAGATGCTATGGATGCTGCTTTCTCCACCATGGTAAAGCTTGGTGTAGGAGAGTAGGATCTGCTTCACATGGGTACCCCCACTTTTTGCTGGTGTTTTTCGACCTTAGTCTGGCTGTGGCCCTGCTAATCAGGCCCACAGCCTGGCTGCTTCCTCTTTAAAATGGTTTCCATGTACATTAGGTACATATCTAATTAGATTCTGCAGTGCCTTAGAAGCCCCTAGTATGTGGTATACTATGTACCTAGGGCATAGGTACCTCCGAGGCCTACCAGGGGCTGCAGCATGTATTATGCCACCCCTGGCAAGCACTCCAAAATGGCACCACAGGTCTGCTACTGCAGCCTGGGTAAAGGTGTGCTTGCACCCCTTACAGTGGTATATATATATATATCCACATATATACAGACACATATAAACCTATAAGTCACTCCTATGGCAGGCCTTGACAATCCTGAAGGCAGAGTTCTTGGTTTTGTGTGAGAGGGTGACCAAGCATGAGCTGAGCCCCTCTGCAGCATTCGGAAATACTTCCTTATGGCTGTTCTGTGCTCTGTTTCTTCATCCGAGCAACATGTCCTGAAACGTGAAGGTTGCGTTTACTGTCTAACATTGATATCACATCTCCTACATCGTTTCTTTACTTTGCAATGTATGAACTTCTTCCCCACATCCTCCTGCATTACGGGCCTATTTTTACATAATGAACTAGCGTTCATCCATTAGATCCTGCCACGTTATTGCCCCTGACGAAGGGACCTTTCTGTCCCGAAATGCATTGGGCTGCTCGCTAAAAAGTGGAAAAAGAAATGTATCACTCGTCATTTTCTGAATTACTTTGTCATCAAGTTTTTGTTTGCTAAACTATGAATGATTTATGTAATGCATTGTAAGGAATGCAAAAACTTTTTTGTTACCACTGTAACTCAAAATTCTTTGTATATCATGTTGTACTCTACTATAGATTATCCTTACTGTTCAATACACTCATTCATTTGGATATGATTATTGTGATTCCAATTGTGCTTGTCTTATACAAACTTGTGAATAGTGCACGGTACCTAGTAGGTATTCCTATTAGTCTTTTTTTCTGTGATACAGCCATACCATATACTCCTAAGTGCATTATAACCTCGTGGTAAATGCTAACTTTGGGATGGCTGCATCAAAACATGTTGTGTTTGGTGTCAAACGCTTTGGAATACTACCCCCCACTGCCAATTCTGGTGGTGGGGTAGCATTCCACCCTTCTAGAAGGAGAGACATGTTCACACTGGCTAAACCCGGTAGGACTTTCCTGAGCCCTGGCATCACAAAATGGATGCCTCTGCCACAGACATGGGTCAGGCCTCCTGCTGCTGACCGAAACTCCGGCAGGGGAGGCCTGGACAATAGGTTTCCTGTCAAAGGGGGGTGTAACCACCTCCCCAGACAGGCAGATGTGTATTGGGGCTGGGCGGGAGCACTCTCTGGTGCTTTGAAGTCCTGCACTGGGGGCACATTTGGTGTCCCTGTGCATAGCCCAGTTCAAACCGGTTGCAGGGGCTACCTGCCCCTGCTCTGGCACAAAACTGGACAAGAGAAATGGGTGCAACCACCCCTCTTTCCTGGCCCACCCATAGGTGGGGTCTTAGAGTTAGTCCATCCCCTAAACTTACTATAAGTATAGGAATCCAGTCCCGGCCTTTAGATTACCCTGGACGAAACTCTGCAATGTACATCCTGGACCATCAAAGTTCTATCCTGACTAGAAGACTGAAGTGATCTCCCTTGGGGTCAAGGAGTGACTCCCCTGCTTGGCAGGCACGAAAGAAGCAACTGACCAGTCTGCAATTCTAAAACTCCTGCCAGACGCCGAAGTCTCTGCATCCCCAGAGGTGGATTCCCAGACTTCCCAGAGGCTACCCTGAGTCCACAGCAAAGCTGAGGCCCGTGGCTATCGTGGGTGACGTGGAACTGTGACCCCTGGACACCGTGAACTTTTGCAGCAACACTATCTTCCTGGTCCTCCTTGAAGTTGTGCTTTGGGCTCCGAGTAGCCCCATCCTTGAGCACCTCCTGCACCAAAGATTGTTGGCCTCCACTCCACGAGTGACCCGTGGGCCAGCTTCCAGTGCAACCGCTCAAGGCTCCTTCGCGATCACTAGCCCGTTGGCTAGCAGGTCCCCACAAAGGCAACTACTTTCTGATTGGGCTTACCTGGTTGCTCCAGATGTTCCCCGACTTACCCTCACTGGGTGAGTCCCTCAGACCTTGCTGGTCTGCACCGCAGTCCTTTCTCTAAATTCCAGTGACTTGCCATTGCCAAGACATTTTGGGTCCATTCTGGTCGCCGACACTGCAGCACTCAACAGACTTTGTGGGACAGCTCAAATCCGGCTCGTGGACTTCGTCGACACCTCCTGGACCTCGTGGCTGAAGAGTCAAGACACCCATCAACTCACCTGAAGCACCCGACATCTGTGGGTATTGGTCCATCCTGCCCTCGGTCACTGGCAAGTGACCCAGACTCTGTCCCCTCTTCTTTCAGGTTCCTTACATCCTAGATCCAGGCTTGGATATCTTCAGACACTTCTCGGCAGCAGCAGTTCTTTGTAGGCTTCCATTGAAATCGACCTCGCGACCCGACACCAAAAGACACCTATGCACCCGGCTTCCCTGGGTGAGGTAACTCGAGTACTCCGGTGCTCACGTGGGTGCTAGCCCTAGAACTTCTTAAGTCCAAAAGAGTTTGGTCCTAACTCGATTAGAAGTGTCCCTAATCTTTCAATTTCCAACCGCGACATTGCCCATAGAAGATAACGGGAACCCGCGGTTGTGTTTACACACTGCATACGGTCCCCGTAGGTCCTCTGTGTCACTACCTTGGGTGGTTCCTTGGGGTCCCAGCGATTCTACAGGCTATAGGCCTAGTGTCTATTCCAGTCGTGGTTCTTATACAACTTTTTTGGTATATGGTTTGGTACGCCCCTAGGGCCCAAACGTGTATTTGTGTTATTACTGATGATTGCTATCCTGTAACTTAAGTACTTCGAACTCCAGTCTCATAAAGAGACTAGAGGGGTGTGTGTTAACCTAAATACATATATTTAAATATATACCTGGTGTGGTTGTCCTTTCATTTGATCATTCAAGAGATTATAGACTGGTAAAACAAGCTGCTTTACATTCCTTCAAGACTTAGCCTGAAGGCTGCTCTCCATAGCTACCACTAGGATAGCTTTCTATAAAGGTTGTCTTTAACCTATCACCATAAGAGGTTGTTTGGACTGATACAAGGTGCCCAATAGAACTAGTGGACAGCATATATCAGGCCACCTTCTCACACTTGGCAGTACTAAAAAATAGAAAGTCCCAAAAAGAAATCTACCAACACGTATGTGGTCGCATCTTGGTCTGCACTCACTAGTAGTGTTCACCAATCACTGTACATGAGTCACAAATGCAAGTCCAGAATCCTCACCGCTGACCACCAATGTTAGACTTGGGGGTCTCTAGTTGGCACAGATATGCACTTGTGACAAATAGGGACCCTCGCCCCTAGGCAAGGTAAAGGGGTACACTCCTAAAATAACCCCTGCTCACCCCCTTGGTAGTTTGGCACGAGCAGACAGGCTTATCTCAGAAGCAGTGTATAAAGCATTTGTGAACACATACAGTAATCAAGTGACAACACTACAGATGAACACCACACAGGTTTTATATCAAAAATAAGAATTCTTTATATAGATTTACCACAAGACCATAAACAAAAAAAATCCACAATGCTGTTACTTTAAGATTGTAGAATTTAGCTTAGTTTTCTTTAGTTCTTAAATGCGACACTTTAAGTCAATGTACCTTTTAGATGCAGGGCAATGAAAATGTTGCAACGATGTTGATGCATTGAAGATTTTGCTGCAAAGAAATAAAGACGTGAAGATCTTCCAGATGCGGCACGCTTCTCCGATGTTGCGAAAAGACTCGATTCAATGCGTCAGCTGCAGCGGCGACACCCCTTTACACGATGTGACGACAGTGGCTTTGGCGGCAAAACTCATCTCCGATGTTGCGAGACGCTTCCACTCGATGCGACAACTGCAGCGGCGACACCCTTTACGCGATGCGACGACAACAGCTCCGATGGCAGCACGCTTCTCCGTGGATGCGAGGTGCTTTTCTTGATGCGGTGCATTGCGACAGCTACAGCGGCGTCATCCAAGATGCGACGGCGGCTGCGATGGCAACACGCTTCTTCCTCGATGCGAGACTCTTCTCTTGATGCGGTGCAATGCGTCAGCTACGATGGCTGTGATGGCGACACGCTTCTTCGGCGTTGCGAGATACTTCTTCGATGATGCGAGATGCTTCTGCTCGATGCGACAACCGCAGCTGCGACACCCTTTACGCGTGGCGATGACAACAGCTCCGACGGTGGCACGCTTCTCCTTCTTGAGTCGCACTTCCAACTCCTTGCGACACGCAGTCCCTCAGAAGGCCCCAAAACAGCAGCTGGCACTTCCAAAGAACTCTGGGGAGCTGGTGGTTGAAGTCTGTTGTTCCTGAGACTTCAGTAGGAGGCAAGCTCTTTTCCAAGCCCTTGGAGATCCTTCACAAGTTGAGCAAAAGTACACACAAAGTTCCTTTCTCCTCTCTCTGGCAGTAAGGCGACCACTGCAGGCCAATCCCCCAGTTTCAGGGATAGTTTCTCCTCAGCTTCTTCTTGGTTCCTCTGCTCAGCAGAGGTTTCTTCTTGTTTCCCAAAGTGATCTAAATTCTTGGGATCAGGGTCCCAATACTTATACCCCAAAATCCTTTGTCCTCTGAGGGCAGAGGGGCCTTTGCCTTGTTCAAACCGGTTCTGGTCAGTCCTGGAGCACTTTGTTTACCTGACTCCTTTCAGAGTGCAGGGCAGAGACATCAGACGCACCACAGGAGATGGAGTCAGCATTGTGGAGAGAAGGCACAGACCTATTCAGGTCCCAGGTGCAGCTCCTCCCTCCCATCTAGATGCAGATCTCTCTATTCACCACTGGGCCACCTCACCCTGTCTCCTGGAATTCCCCAGCCATGTCACTCAAACTCCAGACAAGGAATACACAGCCTAGCAGAGGCAGGTTTGAATATTTAGACAAGAAATACCTACTTTCTTAAAGTGGTATTTTCAAACACAGAATGTTAAAACCAACTTCACTAAAATATGTATTTTATCATTCTGAGTTCAGGCATACTAACTTCTAATTTCTACCATGTTCCCTGAGTCAGTTAAGATTATAAGATGTAATAACCAAACTGCCCATTCTGGCCTATGGAGAACAGGTAGCCTTGCAATAGTGAAAAACGAAAATGGTTGTAATTCACTATTAGAACATGCCACACACACTAGGGCATGTCCTACCTTATCCTTAAAATGCACCCTGCCCTTGGGCCTACCATAGGGGTGTCTGATATGATGAAAAGGGAAGGTTTAGGGACTGGCAAGTGGGTGCACTTGCCCAGTCAGCATGACAGTACCAGGCTGCACACAGGCTCTGCAATGGCAGACCTTAGACACACTTTTACAGGATGCTTCTGTGGGTGGCACAACCAGTTCTGCAAGCCCACCAGCAGCATTTGGATTTAAAAGCCCTGGGCACTCATGGTGCACTGTACTAGAGTCTGACAGGTAAACCAAACCAACCAATCATGGAATCATCTTTCATACATTAATTTACCATAGGGAGCACTTGCACTGTGGCACTGGACAGCAGTGGCACAGTGCCCTGAGCAACTAACACCAGCAAAAACACATGAGGCAACAACAAAAATGGAAGGGAGACCCACGCCAAGGTGCCAGGTCTAACTGGACCCATACAAATGGTATTCTGGGAAATGTAGAATTCATAGTGAAGCCTAAAGTCAAGGGCTAGCACGAGACTGATCTAATCCGGTGCTGAGTTTATTGTTTACACTTGGACCTGTGATTACTCACCTGAAAGGAGTGGGAGGGGTTAGAAATGATTGAGCAGGTTTAAAATTGTGTGTGAAAGCCACTACGTGCAAAGATGTGCCGGAACACTAGGAGAATAATGAGTGTGTTGAAAAGTGGGAACTGAGAGAATTGTATTTAGAGCATTATGTCACGGTAAGGGCGCTGTTAAAAACAATGTGAGCAAGATCAGTTAAAGAACGGCTCTATAGTGGCACGGGGGTTAAGTCAATTGGAAAAAAAATTGAAGACTTTATTTAGAGACACGTGATGCTTTCCAGAAAACGGGGTGGTTTGTCAGAAATTAATGTTTTAATGGTAGATTACGGAAGATTACTGTAATGTGTTACTTAGCATGCAGTGTTTTTGAAAGAAAGGTTTTTTATTAAGAAATGAATAAGAGATCTCATGTTTTTGCATTGCAATTAGTTTTATAATATTCAGGGTGATGGCGTGTTTATGTGATATGGAAATGAGTATAATAAATTGATGAAAAATGAAAAAGGTGAAAGGTGAAAAGCGATTGATCAAACAAGTGGATGAACTGAAGAATAGAAATATGAAATTGCTGGAGAGGGATCGACAAAGGTACCCGTGTGTCTGTTTTACATTCTTACAGTGCATACATATCTCCTAAACAGGGACTGAACAAAGAGAAAAGCTGCCTTTTTAAAGTATGCGCGAAGTGCTAACAAGCTGTGAGCCTTTGTTTCATTTATGCTGCAGGCAAGGCTCCTGACTGCTCCCAGCCAGGAGACTCCAACAAAAGGAGACCTGATGACCCCTCAAATTGGGCCTTTGTTATAGGCCCAGCAGGAGTCTGAAATAAAAACGTCCCATCCTCGACCTCACGTTGTTACTTATCAAAAGCAGATATCGTGCAGGCGCTGCCGAATGTGTCTGGGTGTTTGAAAATTACACCGGGACAAATGAGGCACATTCATCAGTGGGGCCCAACTTCTTGGCAGGGTGTACGGCGTCCACCCTGTGAAAATAGTGCGTGGACGCCATCCATCCGCGTGTTCCCCGGACTTGTGCCTTGGGTACATTTTATTCATATTAAGCATCCTGCACATCAGTGATGGGAGAGCATGAGAGTGTTTGTAATTGCAGTTGTGGCACTCCTATCTAGGGCCGGGCAGAGTTTGCGGGGTTTTATTCACGGAGTTACTAAAAAACACTGCCGAATTCCATGGAGTTCCGCAATTGGGCGGAATATTGCTAGTCCGCAGAATAATTAATTATATGTTAAGACTAAGAGTACAGGCGTAGGGGGGGAGTACTTTTTTACTAATCTTACAACTGCTTGTTTCCATGTCAAGTGTGTGTAGTTTTGCGTACCCTGCTGGAAAACAAAACTGTAAGTGTCAAGCTGAATAGAAAAACCAAGGCTGAGCGAATTACCTAGACTTGTTGTGACTGAGGCAGTTAAATCTATGAAATCTATGAAATCTATGAAAGGGATCATGCAGTCTGATCTCTCGCCTGAAAAAACATTTGGCCAGACAGTCTCCTGTCTATGTAAGGCAGGACCACCTACAGACTACCTAGTGCCTACTCACATATCTCCCTGCTATCAAAGTCCTGAGACCACAACAGCTTACGCAACTGCACAAGGTAAAGCAGACGATTACAGGTTGTATGTGAGGGCGCCACAGGAGCATGTAAATTAAGTGTGCACAATGCCTGAAGATCTGAGGACATGTGCATTCACAAATGCAGGCAGGCTGGATGCGGGAGAAGTGGGAGGAGACCGGACGTTCAGGGAGGGTCTTTGTTTAGCATTAGTTACATATGCAGTAAACTGTGTCCCAATGCAACAACGTGCCAGGTTTGATTGTCTCACAAATCTCGAGTATATATAAACAGAATAACATGCCAGAATATAATAAGAAAGCATAACACACTGCTGTATCATATGCACAGCAAGGTATTAAAGAAAGTACTCCTCATCCTGCTTGAGGTGATTTCATTGGTTCAAAATGTCGCAACTTATCATTAGTTCCTGTTCCATCCAAAGAACGAATCTGTGTTTTGCCCCTTCCCTTGTTGGACAATGTGAATGTCCACTTTGAAGGTGACAGCCCAGTGATACCACCCGTGGTGTGAATGTGCGATGGTGCAAACTCACAGTTGGTGACCAGCAGCACCCTGAGGTAGGCAGGAGAGCAGGAGGCGAACACTGTGCTCCTTTGTCCAGGGCAGGAGATGAGGAGGAGTCAGCAATCCTTTTTCCCAGACAACCCAAACAAGCAGTTCCAAGATATAGTGACAAGAGAGGTGTGGTGTTCAACATAGAGGAAGCCAGGTTCAGAGTGATGCTCACACGTGCATGTTCCTTGCCGGAGGCTTTGCTTCTCCCCGGGTAGGCTGTCCCAGGATGGTTGAGACTCTTGCTGGAGCTGGTGGGCGGGTGGTCAGTGGTCACTGAGCCTCTACTCTCCGCCTCTCTCTTGTTCTAGAGGATCACCATCTTTAATCCTTTCCTTGGCCCCTGTATCGTGGACCACTGAGCACACGCACTGGCTGCAGGCTGCACTGGCTCTCCTGCTCTAGTCTGCGCCCTCCACAAGCAATGGTGTGGTCGGCTGCTGCTGCATTACCCCTCCCAGGAACATGCTTCTCTCGCTGCAAAGATCTGTTGAGAATCTCTCTGGCACTGCTAACCGCCCTACCCAGGAGAGGCATGGCAGGGCTGAGAGAGGACACCAGACATCATAGGGCCATGCCCTTGACCTGAATCTCACTCACAGCCCTCCAGAGCACACTTGGGTGAGCGCGCCAGCAAACTTCACTCCGCCGGAGGCTAGCAGAATTGTTTTTTAGGAACTCAGCGCTCCAAGCAGAGTCCGGAGTCACAAAACTTTGTGAACTCCACCGGCAGAGTGGAGATTGCCACCCACCCATATTCTCTGTGCATAATCTTCTGTTTGGGAGGGAGGGGTGCAGCACAGAAAACTGACCACTTAAACTCTGTGAACTCCATCGGCAGAGTAGAGTTTGCCGCCCACCAGTACTCTCTTTGAATAATGTTCTGTTTGGGAGGTAGTGGTGAAGCAAAGAAAACTGACCACTTACGGTGTGTGAAAAAGGCCGCTTTATTGAAACAGGTGCACATCACAAATTCTCCTGGCAAAACCACCTTACAAAACTAAAACCGAACTATACATGCAGTGAATTAGCCCCTGGCCTCACCCCCATCCATACAGTCCCCAAACACACCCACCTTGTAGCTAACTCATTTAACTGTATTGCATTTCAACATTCCTGACTTTCTATCCCCCTACATTCTATGACTATATGTATGAACTTGTAAGTAACCAAATAGTCCTAAACTGAACCTGGAATTACCTGTCTACCCTCCCCTTGCACATGAATGAATGAAGAATGAAGAAGCATTTATAGAGCACCTGTTTACCCGAAGGCATCCCCGCGCTAGAAAGACACTAGATTCAGTCAGTAACACATCACGGAAAAAGAAAGGTTTTTAGCTGTTTACGGAAGTGACAGTGGTTAAGTTGAGACCGAATTTGAAGGGGGACCATATTCCAAAGTTTGGTGATGCAGTATGAAAACATACGGCCTCCACATCTAGTGCATTTCACTTTGGGAACTATTAGCAGATGTTTGCCCTCTGATCTTAAGGTTCATTGTGGTTGATAAGGGTGAACCATAGCCTGGACCAACCGAGATCCCTTTCCAGTCAGAGATGTATGTGCGATGCACATGGATTTGAAATGGATCCTCTCCTGAATGGGGAGCCAATGCAGTGAGGATAAAGCAGATTTGGCTGAGGAGCGTTTCGGGATATTCAGCAGAAGCCGTGCTGCACAATTTTGCACCATCTGCAGTACTTTAATGGTGGACAGCGGAGCTCCAAGATATATGGCATTTGCGTAGTCCAACCTTGACAGGATAAGTGCTTGTACCAATAGTCTTCTGGCCAAAAATGGAAGGATGGAAAGGATCCTCCTGATCATCCGAAGAAGGCCATAACAGGTACCTGCGACTTTCCGCGCCTGTTCCTCAAAGTCAAGGTTGGCATCTAAAACAATTCCTAAACTTTTTATGGATTTTTTTGGGGTAGGTGGAGGTCCAAGGCTAACAGGCCACCAGGAATCTATATTCAGAGGGGTTGCCTTACCAAGAAGCATAATTTCTGTTTTAGCTCCATTGAGCTTCAGATAGGAGGCATCCATCCAGCTGGCCACTGTTTCCAGACAGGACGTGAGAGCCCCTCCTGAGTTGTCGTTATTGTTCAGAGAGACGACTAGCTGAGTATCATCCGCAGAGGTGACAATCTGCACCCCAAATGGTGTGACGATGCTTGCCAATGAACTCAGGTAGACGTTGAACAAAGTGGGGCTTAATGCGGAGTCCTAAGGGACTCCGCAGGAGAGAGGTACTGGGTCAGAGGTGCAGTCCTCTACAAAGACAGAGAAGACTCTGTCTTCCAAAAAGACCGTAGCCATTTCAGTACAGCACCCCCAACCCCAATACCTTGGAGTCGGTTGATCAGGAGCGAGTGGTTAACCGTGTCGAAGGCTGCGCTGAGATCTAGTAGAATAATTGCAGCGCAGCCTCCGTTATCTGGAATCTTCCTGGATCCCTCCACAACCGACAAGAGCGCGGGCTCAGTGCCCTGTTGCGACCTGAAGCCGGTCTGAGAGGAATGCAGCAAATCATTCTTTTCGAGGAAACTAGATAAAACGGAATTTACATATTTCTCGCCTATTTTACATACAACAGGAAGCAGGGATATGGGTCGGTAATTCGACCAGTCTTCCGGGTCCAGGTTAGGCTTCTTCATCAAGGCCTTGACCATTGCCCTCTTCCACAGAGGAGGTACAATACCTGTACGGAAAGAAGCATTGATCAGATCAACCAAAGCTGAAGAGATAGTCTTCCTGATTTTAAAAAGAACAGTAGGAGGGGCAGGGTCAGAAGGAGAGCCAGATTTAAGATGAGTTAATATTTCGGCCAAAGAGGACTCATTTACGAGAGGAAGTTCTTCCAGTAGGACTTGTTCCTGAGTCGGATCGATTTAGTGGAACACCTGCAAATCTCTTTCCATGGGGAAGGATTTGTAGATGGTTTGAATTTTTACTGAGAAGAATTCTGCAAGCTGATTACACCAGGATTGAGCATTGTCTAGAATAGGTAAAGGAGCAGTAGATGTCAAAAGAGATTTAGCAATCCGAAAGATTTCCCGCGGAGAATTCGCCGCAGATGTTATTTTTTTCTGGTAATAATTACTTTGTGCAGATTTGATCTCTACTTTATAGCGTCTAATAGCTTCCCTATATTTTACTCTATTAATGGATGAGAAGTCTTTTCTCCATTGCCTTTCGAGTATTTTACACTCGTGCTTAAGCTTCCTAAGCTCTGGAGAATACCAAGGATTTTTCTTAGAACCGGTTTTCATCTGTATCTCCTTTTTGGGCAGAATCGTATCTAACGAAGACTCTAACCAACTATTAAAGGTGTCATTAGCAGTTATAGGGTTAGGATGAAATGTGGGTCTGGTAATTTCCAGTTCATTTTCCCACATATTCCATGGTAGGGTTGCCTAGGTACGAATAAACTTCTTTGTGTTCTTCGCTAACGGTTTTGATTCCTGCCTGACCCACGAAAAAGGGAGCAGGAAATGGTCAGACCAAGGAAGGGGAATGGGTTGAGAAGCAGTCGAGGACTGGATGTTAGAAAAAAATAGGGTCTAACAGGTGATTTTTATTATGTGTAGGTCCAGGGACTTTTTGAATAAACTGGAAGGTCTCTAACCCCTCAATAAGTTCTACTATTTGAGGATGTTGTGCCTTATCAAAATGAATGTTAAAGTCTCCTAAAACCGTAAAATTGGGTAGAGAGCTAGCCAAATTGATTACACTATCTATCAAAACTTGACAGAAAGGAGCAGTCGGGCCAGGGGGGCGATAGAGTAAAATACCTGAGAAGGTAGTAACTGGGGATAGTTGAATTGAAAACGAAATGCTCTCACAATGAGGTATAGGACTGCTTGAAAACCGACATTTAAATTCCTCCTTGTAAATAATGGCAATACCTCCTCCACAACCGACCTCTCGGTCTTGCCTCTGAATCATGTAATGGGGAGGAAGAGTTTGGGTGATGACATAATCCATATCTTTATCTAGTCAAGTCTCAGTGAGAAATAAAATATCCGGCATTTCATCTTCCAGTAAAATATGGGTTTCCAATACGTGTTTAGAGAGGGAGCGGCAATTAAGAGGGAACATTTTAAATTCCTTTTCCTCCACTAAGGGTACATGTCTGCCTTGAGTGAAATCAGTTCCAAAGCCACAACTAGTACATCGTAGGGGGGAAGAATCAGAACACATAGTGTGTTTACAATTATAGTGAGATTCGATTTTAAGACCCATAAGTTGATCGCGTGAATAATCGAGGTTGGCGTCAGTAAAACTGGCAGGGGTCAAGGCCCCTGGGCCCGTCCATGCACGGACGGGTGCAGATGGGCCTGCCTTAGGCGCGCCTTCAGCTCAAGTGACATCTCTCTATTCAATTTCCTCTGGGCCCTAGACATTGCCATCGGCTTACATACCCCTCTCCAAGACGACCACGGCACCAACCCGGTCCATCAAATGTAACACCCTGCCCAACTCTCTTTTATCTCCAACAGGTCTCTTTTCATATTCCTCATCAATACAGCCCCTTTCTCCTTTACTAAATCATTCTCCCCGACATAAAGAAGCAAAGCATCCGGGCACCTTGCCCCAACCATCACGCCATTCAATGTATTTAAAGGTACCTCCAAAGCATTCTCCCTTTCCCCACCAAGTAATCTTAAAAAGACGGTCAATAAACCCAAATTAGACCCCACGCCCCCTTTGGCCCACCTAGATAGTGGCCCACCTGATAAAGGAGTGCCACCCCCCATATATTCCATACCTCGACTCCCAGGTCCGCTACTGCACCTAAAAGAAACAAACAAGCAGTAAGCGATTTACCATACAACACCCGCTGCGCGTCCCTTATTCCCCCAGAGCCCGCACATTGCACTTATGGCATTTAGACAACCAGTGGCCCTGCTGCTTGTTATCTTCATGCACCTAACCAGTATTTCCAGCTTCTGACGCTGCCCCAATGTGAAAAGAATGCGTTCTGTACTCTGCTGCCTGCACTCCAAGCCGAACCAATGCCTTTTGCATCTACGCTAGTAGTTGATAGACCGTTACTTTGCCCCCAGGGAAGTGCCTAAAGACTGGACCAGATTCTGCTTTACAACAATCTACCTATCACTTCCCCCAAGCCAGTGGACATGGGTCTGGTGAACACACTGAATTTAAGATGACCCTCTCCGTCTGTGCTCTCTGATCAGTTTTGGAGAGGCTAAGCTATATCTTTCTTCTCCCTGTCATTCTGTCGATATCCTCCCACCAGATTCCACCCAGTACCCTGCCTCCCAACATTTCAGACACTCTGAAAACCCCCAAAACATCTACACCATAAGTGTTGAAAATAAGCAAGTCTGTCCAGTGTCCCTACACACCTCAGGCAATTTGCCGCAACACTTTACCAAGTAAATTCCAAGACAAGGGCTTTATAGCCCACCCCCTCTAGCCCTGCTCCCACGCCTAACCTTCCAGTTTCCTGCGTCCGAGTCGCCTGCCAATGGTGAGTATCCCCATAACATTTTCCCATGAAAGCCAGTCCCACCAACTTCCCAGCAATGGTAACCCTCAATAAATCTTTGTCTATAAGGTTCAATGATATATTGGATCACATCCTCCACCAGCAAACGACCCTCCTCCTGGCACTGCACAATCAACGCTAGGAATTCCTTCCATACCTGAACATATGCACTGGGTGTCGATTCTGCGAGAGATCCTACCACCAGTTATAGCAACCTGCATTGCCTATGGAGCACAACGTCTCTGGCATGGGTGTCGGCTGCATCCTTGGCTAACCCACAGAATCTCCCCCACTGTGGATAAGACAAAGCATCTGCAATATCCTTGTCCAACCAGGTCGTGTGCTGGGCCCTGAAAGAAATGTCATAGTGCACGCAGCCCAACACAAAAACCTGCAGCAGTGTCAGGGCCTGCGTGCTCCTAGCGGACTATCTGTTCACAACCTCCACTACAGACATCTTGTCTACTCGAAAGATGATGTTCCTGTGTGCTAACTCCATGCTTCATAATGTCACTGCCACCACTAAAGGGAACAACTGAAAGAGAGCTATGCTCCTGCC
Source organism: Triturus cristatus (assembly GCF_964204655.1). Taxonomy (NCBI): domain Eukaryota; kingdom Metazoa; phylum Chordata; class Amphibia; order Caudata; family Salamandridae; genus Triturus; species Triturus cristatus. The sequence goes on along the minus strand of NC_140591.1, from coordinate 1,203,153,690 downwards.
ACAATTACTCCACTGTGCTCGCCATGTCTCTGTGCACCCTCTACCTTAACAAGAGAGTGCAAAACCTCACCCCTCTGCTTCTTCTGAAAAATGTGGAGGTCCCAGTCTATGTCCACCCTTCTTGCCAAAGGAGTACCATTGAAAACATACAGGAAAAAACACCACATTCTCAGGTCCTGCTTAACCCCAGCCAAAATCAGGAGATGGTAATGAGGCAATAAAAAAACGGATAAAGCCTGCCCCACCCTCCTACAAAACTTCCTCCCTGCCCGTACCACCCTGCACGCAAAACTGAGGTGGCCCAACAGGACATGAATCCCTCTCACTTTCACTTTCACCTTCTACCTACCCAGCATGCACATTAGGAGTGTCAGTATTTCCTCCTTTTTCTCCTGTGGTAGTATGGCTTCCATCTGCTTGGAATATATCTCAATGCCCAAGAACGATAACACTGGTTGCGAACTCACTGTTTTATCCGGCGCCATGGCACCCCTAGTTTACCCATAAATTCTTGTAACCTTGCCAGGAGAGCCTTGTAATCCACCTAACCGGGTGCCCCCACAAAGAAAAAGTCATCTAAATGGTGCGTTAGCAGCTGATGGCCTGTATGCCATGTAAACAGCAATTGCGAAAAGGAATTGAAACACTCAAACAGAGCATATGAAATCGAGCAACCCATTGGTAACGCTATGTCCACATTCCATTTTCTTTCAAATTTCAAGCCCAATAGCTGGAAGCTCTCAGGGTTTACTGGAAGCAGCCGAAAAGCTGACGTAACATTACATTTGGCATTTAAAGCTCCTGGGCCCGCCGTCACCCTCCAGTGACATGGTCATGTCTACTAAAGAGTAGGAAACCAAAGCCACTTCCTCCACAATTAAATCACTCGCCGGCCCACCCTCAGGTCAAGACAAGTGCTGAATCAACAGAAATTGGCCCCTCTCTTTCTTTGTCACTACTCCAATTGGTGACACAATCAGATCTGCCATTGGGCAATCAGGAAAGAGTTCCTCCATCCGTCCCTCTGAGACTTCTTTCTGCAATTTCTCCTGCACCGCCTCTCTGTGATTCTTTGCTGAACGCAAATTGTCTGCCCACTGCTGCTTCAGAGGAGCCCCGTATACCAAGTAAAAATGCCAGCAGGACCCGTCTCGCAGCAACTTTGCCTCCTCTCCTTATCCCTAAAACCCTAGCCAATACTTCAACCTCTCGAGATTAACTGCAGAATGAGCCATTTGCACCAGATACCTGGGTCCCCCTCCAGCCTGGGGGACCTGAAAATTGGCTACTCCCATACTGCTGCCACTGTCCTTTACCATGGCTGCGTTATCCACTCCCTGTCCCGTAACAATTGACAAAGGTGTGTTGTCCCGCACATATCGAGCATTCATGGCTGAATTTGCCATTTTATCAAGTGCACATTCCTTTATTAGAATACCAGCAAAGGCCTCCTATCACTGGTTGCGCCTTTGGTTCCCTTCCCACCCCTCCGTGGGCAGGACATTACTAAAAGGGGGGCCACCCTATTGGCAGGCCACTCGCTGTAAAGATGGCCTTCCCTAGTTTTGCGGCCACCAAGGTGTGCTGCTAAAGATCCGAGTCCAGCTGTGCTCTAAATTCCTCATCGCATTGCACCCACGCATATCTCCCCAGCCCCGTGGTTTGGGCTTTCCGTACCAGATCCATATATTTAAACAGGGCTACTCATTGCTCAAGTATTTCTTGCAGGATATGCTGAAATAAATCAGAAATGCCACAGTCCAATTTTCTATTGTAAGGGGTACTTTTGCCCACTTTGCCAACTCCTCCTCCACCGTTGAAAAATCTTTCAAGCGAACCACTCTGTGAAGTAGTTTCAGCATTTCCAAGCACTCCCCCTTCCAAATGTGCTCTTTTGTGGCTAACATTGAATGTGTCCCCAATGGTTTGGTCTCGCCCATATAGGGTAGCTTTTTTATCTTGAGCTCCTTTGTTTTGGTCTCCACCTTCTTCTCTTCGGCCTCTACCTACCCCCTGCTACCTATCCCAGAGCCCTCCTTTTTTCTTTTGCCACTAGTACTAGGCCTGGGCAGAGCTCACGGAGTTGGATTGCGAGGAATTCCGTGGAGTCACCGAAAACTTAGTGGAATTCCACAGAGTTCCAAATGCGTGCGGAGTATTAGGTTAATAACCTGTCAACCTGTGGAAGGCACTTTGGGCCTCAATGCAAACCCTCCCATTCACTACAAAAGCCACAAGCACACCTCAGTTCCTTCCTCACCCTAAAAAAACAGACACTCTCAACCCGTGAGATGCACCCGTCTCAGTGTTGCGCCAATCTCAAAAGGGTAAGCAGAGGCCTCTGTGAACTGAAGAGGTTCACCGTAATCATGCACAGCAACGGAGGGGGAAAAGGCAGGGATGGAAATAAAGGATGGATACCCCAGCTGCGGCTGGTCTGTTGTCTATTTCTGATGGTTCCGCCGCCAACTTGAGGCAGTAGGATATTCTTTCTAGCCTGCCCTTGTCACCTCCACCTCTCCCTATGTAAAAATAAATTCAACTGGAGCCAATGTTCTTCTACCTCCTTCCCCTCACCATCTTTTTAGGAGTGAGTGGGAAACAGTAAAGAAATTAAACAATCTGCTTGTTTTGACTTTAAAAAACCTAGATTCTGCAGTTAGATCCCAGCGCTGCTGTGCAGAGTCGACTGATCTACACCAGCAGCAGGGCTTGGGATCTAAAGACAAGACAGTGACCTCCTACTGAAAAATGGCCCCAGGGACAGAGGAGCACAGGGTGTCCGGTCCCCTCCCAGCACCACTGTGGGCACAAGTGACTTCTTGAATTGAAGGAGTACCCTCTTTATTCCCAACACACCCATTATCATGACCAAACAGGCAATAGATCAGAAGACAAACCGAGCGAGCACAGAGGGGTCCAGGAGGCATCAAACACACATGATTTCACAAAGTAAAACATTTTAAACAACAACGGACCATCAAAAAGGAGGACAAAACGTACACAAGGAGGTAAGTGGGTTTCTTATATGTACAAGGAAGTTCGCATTTGATAGGTTAAAAAGTCCCTGTAAAATCCTACGTGGAAATAACACCTTTAAATGAAAAAAAAAAGAGAAGCGGACACTGAAGCGCAGAATGGGCAGCATACAGGGGTGTATGGTGCTGGGGAACAGCCCGACCCTTCAAGCGCCACAGAAGATCACCTAGGTTGAGTATACATGAGCCTCTTGTGGGCAGAGCGCTGTGCATGTGGCTCCTCGGGAAGGACTGCAGAGGGAGCTCCGACACTAACAGCTGATCTGGCCCCATTGTTTTTCTTCCCATACATGTCAACAGAGGCAGCTGGGTTAGTCAGGCTGTATCTGCCACTAGTGGCGTGAAGTGCAAGGTGGAAGGAAAAGGGAATCTTGGTGAGGAGCAGCAAGCAGCATTCAAGAACAAAGTGTGTGTGGGCGGTAAACTCTGCTACGGCCATCGGCAGAGTTTTTTGCTAAACTCCGCACTTGAAGTAGATCACAGGGTGGGCAAAACTCCATGAACTCTGCAAGCCGACCAAAGTCCACCGCCCAGCCCTACTCAATACCCACTCCTACATCTATCATGTAATTCATTTTGCGCAGCCTTTCCTCCTCCCCTCCAGACAAGCCACGAGCATCCACGCCTGTGGATGCCATCTTGGGTGTCTCTGCCACTTCCTTGATCTTACCTGGTGCCAAGATCCGTGCCATTGCAGTCTGCCTTGCCAAGGATCTCTCCTCCTCCAAACTTCTATTTTGCCATTCCTTGTGAACCAGCAATGCACTAGACAACTGATGAGTGGACCCCTTCCCCCTACCAAAGTCTGGCTCCTCATCACGCAGTTGCTCTTATCCCAGGCTATCCTCTTCATAGCCCAATAATGTGAGCCCTAGCGGGTCTTCAATATCATCCCAGCTTGGCCCCACCCCCATCTCCATTCATAAGCTGATCTAAAATTCACATTGGTAGTGCAATGCGCATTGCCCAGGAGGGCTAAATTAACCCTTCCCCCGATGCTACTCGCCTGCCTTTTGTCACACATGTGCTAGGGGCTGTCCGAGACCTACCAGGTGCTGGGTTCAACAAAGTCATCCTGGACCTTCTTACGCTGGCCGCACCGGGATCCCCTGCTGATGTCAGGCAAACCGCACAGGGCCCAGCCCTCTCTTCCCTCGATGTTGACGAGCCGCACTGAGCTCTACAGAGTCTAGAATCCAGCGCCACCCCTTCACCTGAAATAAAGAAGACAAGACTGATGAGCTGCACTCTGCGCCGGATCTGCCACGTTCTCTGGAACCAAAAATGTCTCCAACCATTACTGGTGAGTTTTCACTTGTCCTGTGGCTCCCGTGCTCCCCCATGCTCCCCCCGCACCCTCCGTGGGGGAGATGCACCACATGACCCTGAAATCATCATCCTCCCTACAGTCCTAATCTAAGGAATCTCATTACCGCTCCATTCCAGCATTGCTGCCACTAAAGTGGATGCTGATTCCTGCCCCGCTCCAACTGCCACCACACCTCTGTGGAGAAAGCTTCCCCCTCCCCTGCTACCCATCGACCCCCCCATTGAAGTGAAGTACCCCTGCCCATGTAAGCATTCACCTTTGCCACCTTGTCCAACCCCCCTCCCTTGCAGCCTCCTCTTAATGCGCAAATATGTCAGAGCCCCCCAAGTCTGCCCTATCCCCCACTGTGATATGGGTCCATTCCTCTGGGGTCTGCTCCCAGCCCCTACTCCCCTCCAACTCTCCATATGCTGCTGGCAGTGGCAATCTAGCCTGCTGTTGGCTGAGCAGCAAGCTCTGACCCTCCACACGTGACTCCCCTGGCCCCCCACCCCTCTCCTCTCTGTGCCTTCTCCATAATGCCCCAAGGCACCACGAGCATCTCCTCCCATATTGCTCGCTTAGGTCCCCATCTCTCCCCACGTGACTCATAAGACGCGGTTGGCTCAACTGATGCCGCCCACTTCCTTGTTTCTTTCTTGGTCGTGGCCCGTACATGCCTATACCGTGTGGCTTTTTCCACAGCCCCAGCCATCAATGGCTTAGCCGCACCAGCATCCCCAGCTTGCCCCCTAACCACACCTCTGCCCATCCCACCTGCAGCATTGTTTCTCACTCAGGCTGCAGCCAGACCCACACTAGAGGTTCCCTCCCACTTTTTTGCGACACCCCAAGGGGCTGCTCCTCTGTTCATGGCACAGCCCTTCACACTCACTTCTTTGCCAATGCCCCCCCATCGCCCACCATTTCCTCAGCGGGGAACATGCTATGACCGTCGCCGCCTCACTGCGGACTCCCAGCGAGTTAGGCAGGCCTCCTCCTCCCCTCTGATAAAGAGTCTAACTTCCCGGCCTCCCTCAAAAGCTGCATCACCTCTGCGTCGGTAGACATAATTTGAAAGTAAGTCAATCACAACCAAATATACTATTGTGAAATTATGAGCACTAAGTGGACAATGGAGCAGGCATTAAACCTTTCATTACTGATAGGTAAATATGTATGGGCGAAAAAGGGGAGGTTGCATTTAGCTTACGTCGATCTTTCGGCGGCCTTTGATTGCGTTTCCCATAGCAAACTTTGGAAACTCCTTCTGACTATGGGGGTTGATCCCCTCCTGGTGAGTTTCATTCAGAATCTCTATACAGGGGCCTCAGCAAAAGTACGGTATGGTCTGGGGGGGGAAGTTACAACATCATTCCCAGTAGTTAAGGGTGTCAGACAGGGATGTGTACTGGCACCCTTTCTTTTCAATCTATATACGAATGGTTTGGAGGCTGCGATGTTAGTAGGAAGCCAGGACCTGCCCATGATCGATCGTCGTCCAATTCCCGCGTTGCTCTACGCGGATGACGCGGTGATCATGGCCAGGACCCCACGCCAACTCCAACTTCTTCCTGATAGATATTGTGAGTTCATGGCAAGCCTAGATCTAAAAGTAAATATAAAGAAAACGTTTGTCATGCACCTGGGGAAACGTCTCAAACACTCCGGCGGTATCCAGATAAATAATACCATCCTGGAGACCGCAACTTCGTACCCCTATTTAGGTATTCTGATAGACAATACCTCTAGTTGGGGCCCAGCCCTTCTGGCCAGAAAGATGGGGTTCCTTAGAACTACAACAGCCTTGGTCACATTTGCGCAAAAACTAGGCCAGCGTCCCTCGCGGGATTTGATTCAGATCAGAATAGTTTCCAGTAGTCCCATTTAAGAGACGCCGAGAGGTAAGGTGTTAGTAAGACTGAGGTAGCGCTAGTTTTTCTCAGGAGCGGGGTGATTATCCTCGACATGTATAATGTGACACATTCGCTAGTGTCAGCAAGGGGGTGCTACCTTTCAAATAGTTAATGGTTTGATTTAATTATATTATTTTTCAGTACCCAAAAGCAGGGAGCGCCAAAAGCTTACTAGCGCTGAAGACCCTAAAAGAACAGATGAAATCCAGGTTGGCAATGTTAAAATAATATACAGGTACGATGCGAGATCAGCTGAAGAAATCAAAATTAGGTGAAGCTTAGAAATATGTGAAGTATTGATACGAGATTTCCCTCTATTTTTAGATTTTAAAGTAGATAACGAAACGAAAGGGTATCAAAGATTTTAAGAAAAGGAATATATGAAAATAAGGAATCCTTGCATGACCAGCGTATTTCCCGATTTTTAGCAGGTGACAACAGCATTATAATACCTATAGAAAAGGAAGAATGATAGCAACAGTAGAAAGTTCAGTAAATATATTTTCTTTATTTTTTTACAACAGAAGTGGTAAGTGGTAACCGCAGGCTAATGTTGTACTTTGTAACTTAAAACAGAAGGCGCTCCAAGTAGAACGATATGAAATAAGGTAAAGAAATATAATGTGTAAGAAGTATGCTTCTGGTTAACTGTCAAGGTAGCATGGCAGGAATAAAGGCAACGCATTCTCTATAGATATGAAAACAATGCTAAAAAAAATCTTGGTTTTTGGAAGTGGGGGCAGAATGATGAGCCCATATGATAGATTCCAAAACATATCTCCACTTTTGAAAGGTGTAATAAGAGACTCTATAAGGAGTACATCTTAAATTTTAAATGTGATTTAAAAAAGCTATGAGGATAGTTTTATATGCCTTTCTAGATTGTTTAAAGAACAAAAAGGATTGTATTTAGGGTTTATTGGGGTCTAATTGTTTTTTATCGTTTTTTATGTATTATCAATTTTATTCCATAACATGAAAGAGTGATGTTAGAAATTGACTGTGATCTTTACAATACATCTCGTTATGGCAAGAGCAAAAAATCCCTGTTTGTAAACATATATATTATTTGTGCTTTATGCAGCAATTGATCTCATGGTAACCATACAGTGCCATTAGGAGAGTCACATGTTGTATTGAAAAAGATGGAATTATAATTGAGCCATCGAAACGCGTCAACGCTTCAATTGCATAATCTGTGAAACAAGCATATCCTGCAGATAAACAATAACAAAGTGTATCCAGGATTAGCTAAAAAAGTTTTTCTTATCGGATATGCTCCTTTATGACAAAGTATACTGTCTGGGTGCCTCTCTCTAGTATTTGTTTTGGTATTATGAATGTTACTTGTATATGAAATATTTTACTTGTATCACTGTGATGTGTATGGTGTTTTTATGACACAGTGATATATGGGATGTTTTTAAACAAATGAATGAATAAATGCAATTTTATTTTTGATATATGTTGTTTGTTGTTCATATATAGTGGTTTTGCTCTATTTTATGGGCTTGATGAAGTGTGATAAGAGAGTGTAATGCTAAGGTGACAGGATAGAACTGCTATTGTGTACCCAAGCTTTTTACTCAATGAACCAATAGAACTTTCTACCAAGGGATAACTCTTTTCACTGTTCAACAGTAACCCAATCCCTGGGTTTGGCAGAAGGGGTCCCTCTCTTCTTGTTTTACATCCCTCTTTAGAGCAGTTATGACTGGGTCATGCTTGTATGAATGTACAGGTGAATAGAAGTGTGGGTGGCAAAGTCATCGTAAGTGTTTGTGAATACCCACCAAGTTGCAGCTTTGTGTGTGGTCACCACTTTTCTAAGGACCACTACCCAAGCAACACCTATTTGACACCTCAAAAATAAAAATAGAAAATACATACAATAGAACCGTAGTGATAACTGATACTTCTGCATGAAATATCACCAGCTAAGAGTTGGCTCCCTTCCAACGAGACAGTTTGTAAATAAATGGAAGGGTCAGGAGTCTGATTGCTGTCGCAGATGCCCAGAACATAAAGAATCTATTGCCCACATATTTTTTGAATGCCCGGCATACGCAGCTCCTCGGGCCAAATGGCTCAAACCAATCTGTCGCAATATGTCTATAAGGGTTGGGTCTGAGGCCCTAAGACTCCTTAAGTCGGACACAAGTGAACCAATTGTTATAGCTGTCTCAAAATTCTTGGGTTGGGTGTGGATTTTGAGGGCCAAACAGGACCTAGTGGCAGGTCCCTACTACGACACGATCTGATGGCACAAAAACTAATCACGGAATTCTATCCTACACTAGTTGTAGGTTCTGAACTCTATTTTTACTGTTTTTTATTTCGATTTTATATTGATGTATGTTTTAACGTGGTTTTTAGTATGGTACTGTCTTTTATGAGGAACAATGTCGAAATAAAGACTATTTGAATTTGAATAATTTGAAAATATTTGCAGATCCATCCTGAACTAAGACTGTGTATGCAGAGTTTGCACATTTTTTGTGCATACGTCAGATTTACATATTAAAAAATTTTAAGTCGCAGATTCAATAAGCCTTGAATTTTAAAAATATACTTAACATACACATTGAAACATACTTATCCTACATATAGTATGACTCCTCTTTGTTTATATTTTTACTAAGCTATTAATTAGTAGTGCTTACATTTGCTACAAAGGGTTTGAGGTTCCAAACGACTCTGTTAGAAGAAGCATAATGTAAAATACGAGGGCTGTGTCTGACATTCAAACCAATTCTAAAATTATATTTAGTTCAAGCACCCACGCCCTGTTCTTTAGAAAATCCCATGATATCTCTGCTCATTTTATTGTAGAGTAAGCTATGGAAAATAATTAGATTTACCTCTCCGCCATTTTGGGTCTGTGTTTTTTCAGAAATTGTTAATTTGGTGTTTTTACGTTCACTGATTTCAATATCAAATATGTGTACTCGCATCTGGAAACAATACGGGTGACATGAGCCTTCGAACCCGCCAGGTATTCCCTTGGTAAATTGTTCCTGCCCCTCTTGCATCTGTTCTCCTCTGCTTACTAATTGCCTGTCACAACCACTGGGCCGTGGTGCCAGCCGCCCTGCCACTTTATATTCGGTCAGCTTGTCGTCTCCTATTAGTCGAGTCCCTGTTGCTTTCATGCAGCCACTATTTTCGCACTCTAGGCAGATTGAAAAAACTATTACCGAGTTGTCATAGAGAACACAGATTTTAATTTGAAAAGAAAAAAACACATTAAAAAGAAAAGCGGCACTCACTTGCCCGGCAACAGTTTGTTTCTTCGATTACCTATTTTGAGAACGTTTTATTTCTTTGTTCTATTCTGTCTTGTTGTGTTATTGTCAAGGGCTGTGCACCTGAGCTGGAATTGTTCCACATAGCAAGCAGTGTGAAAGGAATTAGCAAAGTCTTCTTTTGTAGGCATGTCAGCCGTGCTACGTGAAAAAATATTCTTTGCATGTTTGTAACTCCAAACTATTGAATCTTTTCTGTAAGTGTCTCATTTGTCAGGTTACAATGAAGATCTAAACAAGGCGCCTCTCAAACTAATACCATCGCCTTGTTACTTTTGTTATCGAACATTGTTCGCAGCGACTTCCATTTTGCTTCCAGTGCATAAGCTGCCACCACAATGGCATGGATTTGCAATGCTTTTTACCTTCAGAACTAGAATGCTATTTCCTTTCCAATTCTCATTATCTCACAGTACTTGCAAATTCCTATGACTTAATGCAAGGGTCATTACTTACTCTAGATAGCCGAGAAAGTGAACAGCATCGAAAATCCTGAAATTGAACTGGTTTTGGAAATGAGGTCTTCCTGGGGGCACGTTTCCACTCAGATGAGTGACATCATTCCAATATCATTTCTACAGTTGTACACAATCAGTTTCCTTCAGCTGTCTTAATATGGAAAATGCGATTTCCTTTGGCTTCTTGTCTCAGCAGTTTCTTCTCTGGTTGGGCACTGTGTGAACCCATGTAGATTCATCAAAAATAAATCAAGTTTTTTCAGGCCCTTTTAAATGAACTCGGTTTTTATTTTCATCATTTTGCGGTGCCTACAAACAATATGGATATGTCTTAACATAGCAATTTAGCATATATGTAGGAAACCATTATTCTACCGGAAGTGTAGTCCTTATGCTACATAAAATAACAGTAAAGTGCAACCAGGCAACTGAGGAGAAGAACAAGAAAGTGATGAACAGTGTTGCCTCTAGGGCATCCATTGCAAGGTGGCCAGATTTATGTGTGGGAATACCACGTGGCAGGAAATAACAATTCTGGCCGGTATCCTCACACATAAATCTGTCAACCTCAAGTATGTGTCCCACTAATGGGATTATTGGGAAGGGGAATTAAATGCTGGACCAGATCTACTGGGTCCATATCTGCATGTGGTGTCTCTAACTTATGGACAAATACATTTCCATCTATCATCTTCTCGGAGTAGGTGAGCGTTCATGCTCCCCCGTGCCATCGAAAGGCGCTGGTTTGGGCCAGGGTTCAAGCGGTAACATATAGAGTTAGATTTTTACGGGGGTTCATGGCCAAAGAAAGTGGTGAGCCAATTATGAAAGTTCTAAATGTGTTTGTGTGTGTGTATCTATATATATTCACAAAATGTAAAAAAAAAAATGTTAAAGCAGTGTTTGTGATAGAAGAAAATGTTAGTAAACATGTTGCATTTTGAACTCAAAAACCCACTGAAATCTACCAGTTATAATTAATTGAAGAAACTATAAATCTTTCTCTCCCCTTTCACTCTGATGTCATCACTTATATCATTTGAAATGGCGCAATGATGTTATCAAATGAAGTAATTGAGCATTTCATAAGTAATGGCACATGTGTGTTAGTAAACAGTGCATGGTGAGAGTACAGGTCAGGGGACAGTGGCGCTGTGGCAGCACAAAAAAAAAGAATTTAATTTGACCACAGGTGGTGTCCTTATGAGATGCCCTATAAGGGCCAGGGGATCAGGATACCCTTATCTTTGCCCATCATTGCCTGATTTTATTTGTTTCTCTGGAAACAGAGACAAGTCCTCAAGTCATAAAATAGCAACCGCAACTACCTCTTCATGTTGTGGCCAGCCAAACAGATCACATGTTTTGAGCTTCCGGAACCGTAGTACTCAGTAGCAGTACTGCTGTAATACTGCGTCAGTAGCTATCTATACATTTTGAACCTTACTCTCTCAAAAACTACTGAACAGACCTATACCCAATAGTAGAAAGCATGCTTTCTGGATCAAGATCCAGCTTTCTACCAAATGTAATATTATTCTATTGAGCTGTTTTGGCTGTAGAGTCAGCTAACGTTCCTATGAGAAATTGCATGGGAAAAACATGTTTTGGGATACCCCCTTTTTCTCGTGCCCTGCTTGACAGATCACTCCAAAACTTCCCAGGAAGGTGCTGAGGTGGAGGAACTTTCTTTAAAGAAAGTTTTGTGAAGATTTGTGAAATGGCCCCAAAGTTTTTAGGAAACCAAAAAATCTATTTCCTAAAGAAACCTGGCCTAGCTATAATTATACAGTGGCTACACACACACACAAAAACACAATTGCTTACTGCGAATGTTTAAATCTAACTTTGTATATGCTTGTATACACAGATTCATACACACATATGTACAAAGCCAGATTTAAATATTTTAAGCAAACAACACTTATTTAGTTATTTAAAAGTTTTTTAATAGCGCCTGCTAGACCCAGGGGTATCAGAGCGCTTTACAGGAGTATGAGGAGGTACAATAATCAATACATTTGGTCAAAAGCATTGCAATAAGAGTCAATATAAGGAAGGCAGATAAATATGAATGTTATTTACAAAGGACAAGTAATAAGCTAATGTGGGTACCGAGTAGTTCGGTTCGGTGGGTGCTTGCGTGGAGGTGAGCAGGGTGAGATAAAGTAGGGGGATAAGGAGAGTGGGAGATTAGGGGGGTGGGAGATTAGGGGAGTGGGGGGTGGGAGATCAGAGGGAGGCTGTGCGGTAGGTTAGATGTCATAGGTAAAGGTAAGGGCAATCAGGGGTTGCTAGGGGGAGGGGAAGGGAGTAGCATGAGGGAAGGGAGTTAGGAGGGAGAGGGAGGGGATGAGAGAGTTGGATGGCAAGGGGGGAGCCAGGTGGGGCGCAGAGTAGGATACGGTGTCAGAGGAGGGTATTATTGACCCCAGTATTTGTTGAAGAGAAACAATTTGAGGTCATTTTTAAGTTCATGTAGGAGGGGTTGCAGCATAGTTCTTTAGGTAGGGCACTCCATATGGACGGAGCGTTTCCAGAGAAGGAGCGAGCTTGTGTGCATTTCTTTTTTAGCAGAGGGGGGATAAGAATGGTGCTCCTTGTTGGTCGAGTGCAGCCCACTTTGTGGAGCTTGTTTGAGAGGTAACGTGGGGTGTTTTGGTGAAGGACTTTGTGTGTGATACATGCAATCTTATAGGTGGATCTGCCTTCGATGGGAAGCCATTTGAGGGATTTAACTAGTGCAGGGGAGATGTGGTCGAAACGTTTATAGTCAGAGATAAGTCTAGCAGCTAGGTTGAGTATAGATTTGAGTGGTACAAGATGGACTTTGGGAGTTCCGGCGAGGATAGCGTTGCCATAGTCTATTCTCGATAGGACCAGCGATTGGACAACAGTTTTTAAGTCATCTATTGGGATGAAGGTTTTGATTTTTTGGAGTTGACGGAGAGTGAAGAGTGCTCCTCTGGCTGTGGTTTTTATGTGGGCGGTAAGGGAAAGATTATTGTCAATGGTGATGCCTAGAGATTTAACTGAATTGGAGGTGGTGAGAGAGCAGTTGAGGGCATTAAGGTCAGATATCCAGTTTTGTATGGGGAGTGGGTTGTTTTTAGGAGAGAAGAAAATGATTTCCGTATTTTTAGGGTTGAGTTTGAGATGATTTTGGTGGAACAAAGATTGGATCTTTGTTAGTGTGTCATTGAGGTGTAGCACATCAGAGTGGGATTTAATCTTATAGTAGAGTTGAGTATCATCAGCATAGAGGTGGTAGTTGTTGATTACAGCTTGTATGAGAATGAGGGGTTCCATGAATAGGTTGAAGAGAGCGGGGGAGAGAATGGATCCCTGTGGGACACCGAGGGGGATAGGAGTGGGGTTAGAAAGGCAGTTCTCGATTTTGATTTGTTGGGTTCTATGTTGGAGAAAGGAGGTGGACCAGTTGAGGACATGGCCATTGAGGCCAAAACAGGTTTTAAGAGTTTTAAGTAATGCAGTGAGGTTAACTGTATCAAAAGCAGCGGAAAGGTCGAGGAGAATGAGTAGGCAAGCTTCGCCATTGTCAAGTGAGTGATGAATATCGTCCACTATGTTGAGTATGGCCGATTCAGTGCTGCATCCTTTTCTGAAGCCGGATTGCAGCGAGTCAAAGAGGTCGAAAGTGTTTATGTGATTATCCAATTGAAGCAGGGCACATTTTTCAAGGGCTTTGGAGAGAAGATGGAGGTTAGAGATAGGTCAGAGGTTATTGGGGTCTTTGGGATCTGCGTTGGGGTTTCTGGATATGGGTGTGATTTGAACCAGTTGGAGGGAGGCAGGAAAACACCCTGAGATCAGGGATGAGTTAATAATGGTGGTCCAGAGAGGGGCGATGATATGCTTAAGGTCATGGACAAGCTTAGAGGGCATGGGGTCTTTTGTGTGAAAGGATGGTTTAACGATAGAGATGATATTATAGACTTCGTGTTCCGTGACAGGGTGAAAATTATGCCAGGTGGTATTGTTTTTTTAGTTGCTGGGGGGTAAAGGAGTTAGTTTTAGGTAGGAGAGAGACGGATGAGAGACGGGAAGAGACCTGGGGAAGATTAGATGGGGATGGAGATTTAGGAGAGATGCCATAAGAACGTAGTGGGTTGGTGGAGTGGGGATTTACGAGGAAGGATTGATCGATTTTAGTGATTTTATCAGAGAAGAAATTAGCAATTTCTTCACATTTCTCGTTTGTGGCCATCAGTTTTTGGGGGGCAGAGGATGTTTGATTTTTGACGATGCTGAATAGTTCTCTAGGTCTATTTTTGGCCCTATCAAGCTGCGTGCGGAAAAAGGAGGCCTTTTCTTTGAGGATGTGTTTTTTGTAGTTGGACCTAGCAGATCGGAGGAGAGCTACGTGGGAGGGGGATGGGTATTGCCTCCAGGTCCTTTCGGACTGCCAAAGAGAGCGTCTTTCATTGTTGAGATCCGAGTTGAACCAGGATTTGGAAGGTATGTTTCTTTGGGATTTCATTTTGGCAGGGGCCACTTGGTCTAGGACCTTGGAAACTGATTTGTTGTAATGTTCGGTGAGGGCATCCACATTTTGAGAGAGGGGGGCGAGCAGGAATTGGGCTTTGAGTTACATTTCAAGTTCGCCAGGGGGGACAAGATGGAGATTTCTGGTCAATTTCTTATGTTTGATGCTTTTGGAGTGGAGGGGGGGGGCCGTGGTGGTTATCGAGAAGAGGATGAGGTGATGGTCTGACCAGTCGATGGGGACGATGGTGGAGAGGGGGGCTAAATCATTATTTGTTATGATGGCATCAAGAGTAGCCCCATTAGTGTGGGTTGGAGAGTGACAGATTTGTTTGAGGTCACTAATCTCCAGAAGATTCGTGAGGAGGTTGATAGCAGGGTCTTTGATATCATTCCAGTGGAGGTTAAAATCTCCAAGAAGAGAATTTTAGAGTTTGAAAGAGAGCACTGGGTGAGTAGGTCAGAAAGTTCCTCTGCGAAGGGAAGGGATTCACCAAGAGGATGGTAGATATTGTGTAGGCAAATGGGTGGCGCGCTCTGGATTTTGAGTTCTGCACCGTGGTATTCAAAGGTGGTAGGGTCGGAGTTTTTGACAAGCAAGAGTTGAAGTTCGTTTTTGAAGATGATAGCTAGACCACCTTCAATTCTCTCAGGTCTATCTTTCCAGAGTATGGAGTAACCGGGTGGGATGAGTAGGTCAAGGCTAGGTGTGGAGTGGGCCTTGAGCCAAGTTTCCGTCAGGGGCAATGTCAATATCTTCGCTGAGAATGGTTTCAGCTATTTCCGTCGCATGCTGGGCAGCTGAGCGGCAGTTGACCAGCATGCATGTGAGGGGTTTCGGGTTCTTTATGCGTGGGGGGCACATATGGCTAGTGGTGAGTTGAGTTGGGGGTATAGGGGAGACTTGGGAAGAAGGAATTCTGCTCGTCCCCAGGATCGCACGGATGGTAGAGTGGGGGGTGGGAGGGTCAATTGGATATTTAGGGAGGTAGGCGTTACAAAGGTCAAGGAGGTCTAAAGGGGAGAGATGGTTTGAGGCAAAGGGGGGCAGTGGGAGCAGTTGCAACGAGGGGATGTTCTCCATTGTTGAAGATTGGAGGTGCTTTGTGTGTCTAAGTTTGGAGAGTCTGCCCGGTTTAGGAGGATTTCAGAGGAGAGAGAGTTAACATTTTTCCTTAGTTGAGAGAGCTCAGACAACTATGGAAAGATCTTTTCTGAGCTGGGAGAGTTAAGACGATAGGGTCAGAAGATAGCTATCGATGTTAGATAGGGTCTGTGTTAGATTAGCCTTTGAATTTTCTGGGAAGAGCGATCTGTGGAGTGTGTGGATTGGGAGGTCTGGGGTGAAGGGGAGGTATTCCCAGGTTGTTGGACAATGGGGAGTACACATCGTCGGGAGGGGAGTGCATAGAATTATTGTCGGTGTTCTGAGGAGGTGAGAGATCTTGAGGGGTGAGAAGGGAAATAACATCCTGGCTAATAACATCTTGTCTAGGGGGGAATGCAGTTTGGAGAAGGTGAAATAGGTACAGGCGGTTGAATAATAGGAGAGTCAGGAGGAGAGTGCTGGAAGGCGGGAGTGAGGGAGGGGGTTTGTCTAGTGGTGGGAGGTGGGGGGTCATTAGAGAGAGAAAGGGTTTGGGAGATTGGGTATGCTGTTGAGGAGTCCGGATGAGGGGGTTTGCTAGCGAGGGGGGAGATTTGAGGATTGGATTAGAGAGTCATCACACGTAGTATTGATGCCAGTAATTAGAGGGATTGGGGGCAAGGAAGGGGAGGGTGAGGGTGCGTCAGTCGTTTGGGAGGTTGCAGTGTTAGGAGGTGGGGTGGATAGTAGGTAAGATAATGTGCTGAAGTGTTGCTCAAAGATGGTGAGGTGATTTTCTGAGGCTTGGATTAGGATGTTACCGGATTTGAAGATGGAGATGTCTATTTCACCGTGGAAAGTATGGGAGGTGGAGGTAGACAATTTAAAGCCATACGGGATCTTACATGATTTAGTGATGGGGAGGTGGTAGAGAAAAATTATTTTCCATTTGGAGGGGCGTTTGGAGTAAAAAATGTAGTTTGTTTTTATTATAGAGGAGAGACTGTGGTAGTTATCAACACATAGGGTTTCATTATGACCAATAAGTAGTTTGTGTTTGAAGTTTCTTTTAGCGTTTTTGGAGAGATTGGGTGGGCAGAGGATGGACCAAGAGTTCGGGCCATGTCTAGTGATGGATGAGTCCTGTGGATTGATTCTGAATTCTGCTGTAGTGAGGGGGTGTGTGAGGGGTGACATGGTGGTTGTATTAAGGAGGTTAGGGGTGGGGGAAAAGAGGGAGGGTGAAAGACTTGTTGCGAGGCATTGGGAGGTGTGGGGGTCAGAATAGTGGAAGGGCTAAAGTGAATGAGTAGAGTAGGTACTAGCAGGGGGGAGGGGGCCGTGTTAGGGGAAAGGAGTGAGAGGATATAGTGAAAAACTAGTTGAGATGGTGGCCACAATTAGTGAGCAATAGTGGTAAAACCACAATGAGAAAGCAATACAAAGAGCGTGGAGGGATCAAACCATCATTAGGAATTCAGTAGCAACACTATGGGAGTGGTTAGGCAGTGATCAGAAGAAATGACAGTATGTAATTACAAAGTTATTAGCATAAGTTGGTAGTCTTGGTGGCAAGGACGTATCAGCGTTCGTGTTCAACCCACAGGTCAGGATTATTAGTGGTGTTAACGCAGTCTTCAGGTTAGGTTAAATGGTGCAAGTTAGCCCAGTGAGCTGCCTGTGAGAGGGGGCTTACAGAAAGTTTGGCGGAGGATTGAGAGGAGGCTTACTGACAGTTTGGTGGAGGATTGGTGAGGTGGGAGCAGGTGTCAGGTCCCCCAGTGGGCGCTATGGTGTCCTTGAGTCTCAAGGCACACAGACACAGCGAGGGTGGGGGCTCAGAGCCGCATCAGCATGCCAAGCGGGCTGAGGGTTTGGACTGACGCCTGAATGTTCGGTCTCATATGAGGGGCCAGTGAGCCGCCATTCCGGGTGAACCTGGCAGGGGGCGCTTTATCACAAGAACACCAAAGGCAGGCACTTTAAGTGCAAACTTATGGAGCAAAATTGGGAAATACTCTATCCCTCCACCGCCATCTAAGGTCATCTCGCTGTCTTCAGGAAGCAGGCCCCTCCACAAAATGGCCACACAGCAGACCGGGGCCAAAAACGGGACCGGAAGAACGTACACTCAGGAGGTAAAGACCGCGGGAGGCGGTTTCGGATTGCAGCTGGAGCGGTTTCCAAGCTTGGCAGATAAGGGAATCAGGGAAGTAGGCCCTGCCACAAAAAGGCCACACAACAGACCTGGGCCAAACGGGACCGGAGGAACCAGCGGACACTCAGGAGGTAGAGACCGCGGGAGGCGGTTTCGGCGATTTCGGATTGCAGCCGGAGAGGTTACCAGGGAGGCCCGGCCGAAGATCAGTAGCGTAAGTTGTCCGGGGAAGGCAGTGAACGGTAATTAGACTAATTAAAGTATATGGCAAGGTGCAGTGTCCGTTTGTATATCTGAGTCACCTCCTCAACAGCTTTGGTGGTGGGGAAGGACAATTAGAGCTGGAGCATGGACCCCCATCTTGCTCCTCTGTAGAAATGCCAGTTCAGAGGGCTGGTACTGCACTGCATCATGTGATATTAAGGAATTTCAAGCTGGCAAGATGAGGTGTGGGGTTGCTGCATCAGAATCTGGGTACGGCAACACTGTCCCATTTAAAATTGGATGGAGCGGTATCCCACTTTGTAATGATATACTGCCAAACATATAATAATCAGGGCCTAGGTGACCAATATCCCTAAATAATTATATTCCAACATGCACAAAGTCTAAAAGCTGCAGGTATTCGATATTGAAAATAGCATATAAGAAACACCTGTGGATAAAGCCTTCATTACAAGATGGCTAGTGAATATGGGGTAGTAATAATTGACCTTGTACTATAATTATTAACTCTTTCACCAGCCATCATAAGTTTGAGTCCTGTATGCGGAATACCATATGGGTCTGGATATTGCCAGCTACTTACTGCAAGTATTTCCCATATCCTTGGCTCATCTCCACTCAGATATTCCACCTGCTCTTAGCAGACGGAGTGTATGTCTGGCAAAGCAGGTAGTAAGACTCGCTGCAGCATTACTGAGTGCAGTATTACCTCCAAGCATTATCAACTGTAGTGGTATTTCCACAGGAAAACATGCAGAAATACCACTTTGCACAACTTATGATGGAGCTCTAAATGTTAATAGCATGACAGTAGATTCAACAACACTTCCAGGTGCCTGGGATTATTATAATTGCCAAATCATTCAACTGATGCATTTCAGAGCAGTGCAAATAAGTGTTATAAATCCCTGAGCTTTCCCCGCAAAAACTACTCAGTAGTCCCAATTTCTGTATTTGGAGATTATGCACATTTGCTGTTTGTGTGTGCATATATATGTTTGTATCCACATGTATGTATGCTTGAATGCATGCACAATTTAAGGTCCATGCTTAGCATTGTTCTTAAATATTTTAGCATAAACAATAAAACAAAAACTGCTAATATTTCAGGAGCCAAAAGGGTATACTGAAAAACATATGTAGCTAAAGGTAAAGAATGTCAAAGAAATAGTCTTAGTCACACTTGGAACAATTAAAAACAAAATAATATTAAAAATGGTCATTGGTGAGAAGAACCAAATCGCGGGTAGAGCTCAAACTGCTTCTAATCTGGTGATCCTTAGAGGCGTCCTCAGTGTCCCTCGCATTGCATTTCACTATATTGTAACATTTCTATAGTGCTTACAATCCTCTTGCCAGACCTACAAAGTGCTGCCGGCTGGTCAAAATAGTAATTAATCAATTGTTTGTGTATGAATGCCACAAGACTTTGATTGAGAAGTAAATTATCTGAAGTGTGTTTTGGTGTTGTGCATGAGGCCCACAACTGTGCTCTGGACTTGATGACATGATGTGTAGTAGCTTTTAACCTGAGAATCTGTATTTGAAAGGAGTGCTAATAAGAATTTAGCGAGCTGTATATGCAAACCATAGTAACTTGCAGTCTGTGTAGAACTTGGAACAGCTGCGTCTTAATGACTTTCCTAAATTCCACATGGCTGCTGATGATCCATACTCTCTTTGAGTGAGTGGTCTAGAATTTTTGTGTCTGGACTGATAAGAAGCTTTTTCCTTTGCGTCGTTCTTTAAAATTGGGAACGATCAGAAGTGAGCCCACATTGGATGTGAGATTTTGTGTTAAGCTTCACTTGACCGTATGATCACTCCCCAACACACTAGGTGATGTATTGGCCCGATACATCACCTAGTGTGTGATGCAGAGCTCTTTTAATTGATTATTTTTGCTTCCGGTAAACAATGTATGGCTTTGAGGACCAGGCTAATATGGTCCCTTTTTACGAAGATTAGAGCTTGAAAGCTTTCCACATTCTGGATAACTTGCAGCTTGCATATAAGATATTTTTAAGGAGTCGTATGCAGCAGCCATTTGCGTGGTCTAGACATGCGCAATGCTAGGGCTATTGATAGATTAATTGTATTCAATATCTCTAAATAAGGAAATCAAAGCTGTGGAGTTCTTATTGTAAAGAAAATATATCTGGTCCCTTTGTTAATTTGAGCTGGGAGTGAGCAGTTAGAGCTTAGAGGTCATTATTATACCAAATGTCATAACTCTCTTTGGTATAGTTGCTCACTGTCTTAGCTCAGGGATCATGTGAGTGTGGAGTCATAACTCTGCCATGTTCCACTAGAGAATATTTACATTTTTGACAACTTAAATTTAAGATGGATTCATAGAATCCAGTGATCTAATTCTAACCAGCAATTTCCTGAGGCTTGAATTCTGGACGTTAGGTTTTCAAGTGTTAATACAATTTGGGTGCCACCAGCATAGTTGTAGCAGGTTATTTGAAAGAACCTGGCAAAGTCAGGAATTGGGCACAGGTGCATGTTATAGAAGAAATGGGTAATTGCTGAGCCATTAAGGACACCTACAGGAGAGGTGAATGGTGATGAGTAGTATGTTATCAATGTGAATTTTTGGACTCTGTCGGAGGTGCAGGGTTTTATCAAGTTGATGATGACCCTGAAAAGCCCTGTGCCTTTTAGTATTTGTAATAGTGGTTGTTTGTCTACAGTGCTGAATATGGATAGTGGGCCAAGAAGTAGTGCTGCAGCTCTATTTTATTCAATGCTGTTCTTGATGTCTTTACAGATGGAGAATGATGTAGCTTGCATAGTATGCCTGGACAGAATACAATCTGTCAATCAAGAAGGAGTTTATTTTTTCTATGATGCCATAGACCAGAAAGGAAACTATCCTTTCCATGAGTTTACCTACAAACTGTACTTTGCATATTGGTCTGTAAGTTGTGAGGTATGATTGATCAACACATTGCTTAGTATAGGTTTAATGTAGCAAGGTGTGAGGTCTCTTGGAGCCTGCTAGGTTTATAGCTTTGATTATATTACTGTTTTTACTGTTAGCAAGTTCAATTAATTCTTTGTAGGTGTGCAGTGGAGAAATAGTAATTTAGTGAGGTTTTCTGTACAAGGCTATTGCTGCCTTCTTTCCAGGGAGCTTGGTCTGTCAGTTTTTTCCCTTTATGATGAGGTGGTGTAGAGTGGCAGAGCTCCTGAATGTGTTCAACTTTATTTGACGTGCAGAGTAATTTAAAGAATACAGAGAGCATTCTCAAGAGGTCTTTGTTAGCTTAAGCGTCCTCTTGGCTTTCTTGATGCATGTTCACTATAGTCTTTACTGTCCTTGGAGCTAGATTGAATTTTTAATTTTCTTTATTATTTTATTTTTCCTGTCCATTGAAGGAAAGGAACAGATAAATATACAGAGGTACATAGTTTAGCTACTTTAGAGACACAAAAGCTGCAAAGAATCTCATCATGGTCCAGCGATCACATGTGAGAAGAGTCCATACATGGCCACAGTGTGGCACACTTATCTTTCAACAATATCCTCAATTAACAGGCTTGTCATGTAGCAAACATTTAGCAGTTCACCTACAGTGTCGTTTCCAGCATGGTGCCTGGTCAGTCGAGGTTGTTCCTGAGGGTCTCCCTGAAATCAGGTGCTAGGAGGCGCGTTGGGAGGCACTACAGCATCCTCTGGTAGGGATCTGAGATTGAGCAAAAGGTTCCCAGAAGACTCTTGGTATGGAGGCCTGTGGCATTTCTTCTGCATATGCTTTTAGTGTCTCCTTACAGTATGTCATGTCAGTGACCCAATCTTTAAAGCGAGGTGGGCGCTTGCTACCCCATCTCAATGATATCAGGTGCTTGGCCAGCAGCAGAGCTACAGCCAGTAGCTTTCATCTCTTGGCCAGTATTAACCTGTGAGTGCCCAGCAGGCATATTAGTGGGGCATTTGGGATGGGTTCAGATAACATGATGGTGAGGGCATTAGTAACTTCTTGCCAGTAGGCTTGGAGCAGGACCACAACGTGTACAGAAAGTATGCATTAGAGGCGCCGCATCTATGTCAATTAGCGTCTGCTCGGAGACTATATTTATATAGTTTTGGAGGAGTATATTATATTTGGTGCAAGAATTTAAAATTAATAATATGGAGGTTGCAGTTGGAGGTCAGTAGGTGCAGTTGGGTGAAGCTATGCTCCCAATTTCCTTCATCTAAAGTGGCACCTAGTGTCTCCTTCGACCTCTGGACTGATTTGTTCTGAGTCAGGTGTTGTTCTCCCTGAGATGAGTTGTACAGGCGCGTTATCAGGCCCTGCCATGTGGATGCATTTAATAGGAGTTGTAGGTCATGGAGCTGTGGTGGCTCACCCGGAAATGTGGGGAATAGTTCCTTGATAGCCATGCGCAGTCTTAAATAGGGAATACCTTCAGCGGTCCATGGTGTGAGCTAAGGGATGGTTCGTCTTGTGGGATAAATCGGTTGTGCAGGAAGATTTTACCCATGTCAGTGAGGCCCATGTCTTTCATTAAGGTGAGCATGTTTTTCTCTTGAGTAACTGTGATTCGTGGGTGGTGGGCTATGGGTAGTACGGGAGCATATATTGGGAGTTTCTGTGTCCGATGTGCTAGCGTGTGCCAAGCTCTCAAAGTACAGGGGGGCAGATTTATGTTGCACTTGCGCCACTTTTGCGCCGCCGTTGCGTCACTTTTGTGACGCAGCAGTGGCGCAAATCCTGCGCCATGGTGCGGGGCATTTACAAACGTGACGCATCTCCGAGATGCGTCACGTTGTAAAGCCCTGCTCCACATGTAGGCGTTCCAGGGCAGGTGGGGGCGTTCCGGCGCAGGAACGCCTCCTAAAAGTGGCTGAGTGAAATCTACAAGATTTCACTCAGTCACTTTTAGGCCCATGCTGCGTCAAAACCCTGCGCCTGCTTGAAGCAGGCGTAAGGATTGACGCAGCATTGTACAGATAGGGCCCCCCAGAACATTGCTGGATCTGCGTCGCGCTTGCGACGCAACTCCAGCAATGCGCCACTTTTCGGCACAGATGCGTCACGCATCTGTGCCGTTTTTGCCCCATGGTGCGCCGCATTATAAATGCGGTGCATCCATGGTGGCGCAGCTGTGGCGCATAATAACTGGCGCATCCCTGCTGATATGCAGGGATGCGCCAGTCATCATAAATCTGCCCCAGGGTGTATTAAATCTCTTGGAGTGCGTTTCTACGGGTCAGGTATGTAAGCAATCAGTGGGGAGGGTAGCACGCTTTCATGTTCCACTGCTATATGGGGTATATACGCATGTGGCTGTAGCCAGTAATGGGCCTGTTGTGCTTGCGCACAGTAAAAAAAGTTGAGGGTCGGATGCCCCGGAGCCCCCTTGGTGGTATGGTTTGGTTAAGGTTTTCCATCCCACTCTCGCCTGTTTCCCAGCCCATGTGAGCCGCTACATGGTCGATCGTAATTTGAAAGAGAAGGTGTGTGTAAGCCATATCGGGATGTTCATAAATAGGTATAGAAATGTTGGTAATACTATCATCTTTTGTATAGCAATCCTGTCCGCTAGGGACAATGGCAACCGTATCCAACGATCCACCTGTTCTACTAATTTTGTCATAGCCCTACCATAGTATTCTCTGATCACTATTTCTGGGTTGCGGTGTACCCAGATACCTAGGTATTTTACTGGGTCAGTATGCCATTGTAGTGAAAAGTCCAGATCGGGTTGAGTGGTGGCGGGCGTGTGTGGTATGACATTTGATTTTCCCCAGTTAATACAAAGTCCTAAATAGTGTTCGAACTGGATATATTCCCTAATTAGCGAGTTTATATGTAAATCTGGATGGCGTGTATATAGGACCATATCATCGGCGTAAAGAGATATGCCGATGGGGTGGAGGTGGAATTGCAGGGCAGATTATGTGTTGTTGGTGAATCTTGCTGGCTAGTGGTTCTAGCACTAATGTAAAGAGAAGTGGTGAAAGTAGGCACCCATGCCTTGTTCCGCGGCTAATGGGGATCGGGGTGGAAGTGTTCCTGTTGATTCTGATATGGGCACTAGACTCATTATAGAGGAGTGCTATCCACCGTAGGAATGGTTCCAGGAAACCCATCCGGCGGAGAACTGTGTACATGAAAATCCATTCCACAGAGTCGAAGGCCTTTGACGCGTCCAATAGGGCCGCGGCAGCTGGCAGGTCAGGATGTAAATGGTGAAACATAGTGAAGATGGTGCGTAGGTTTTGTGTTGTGGATCTGGTTGCTATAAAACCCGCCTGGTCAGGCAGTACCAGGTTGCGAATCAATAGCTGTATCCGTGTCGCGATGATTTTAGCTAGAATTTCGACATCAATGTTTATTAGGGTAGTGGGCGATATGAGTCGCATTGGGCCAAGTCCTTATCCAGTTTAGGGAGAGCTATTAATAACGCCTCTCTCAGCGAGGCCGGGAGGACCCCATCCTCATAGGACTCTTTGTACATCTCGGCCAAGTGCGGGGTTAAAATGTCTTTGAATTCTTTGTAGAACTCGCCGGAGAATCCGTCCGTGCCAGGGAGTTGATTGCCTCTATGATCTCTTCTTGTGTAATGTGGTGGTGAAGGAATTTGCGGTGGTTGTCCGATAGCCACGCTAATGCAACATCATCAAGGTATTGATTTATTTCGGGTGGTGACATTGTCGATTGTGTGGAATAAAAACGGGCATAGTAGTCACTGAAGCAGTCTACGATCGTTGGTGTGTTAAATACTAGTTGACCATGTGCGTATGTGATCTGTATGCACGTTAATTATATGTGTCAATCTTACTCCCGCTGTCCGCTATCAGTGCAGGATTTTGCATGGCTACAAATGCTGCTTCTAGTTGGTGGATATCCCGTTCTGCCATTGACAGTTGCTGCTGGATATCCTTCAGATTTCATTTGTTTAGTTGCCAATTTTCATCACAACCTTTCAAGAGAACAGGTTTCTGTTGTACAGTTTTACATCTATGTTGAACTTTCTGTCAATGAACAGACATGGCGATGGTCTCTCTAGATTCCTTCTTGATTGCCAGGGGAAATTGTGACTCCTCTGATTAGCCATTATGTCATACAACAACATAAAAGCACAAAGTGACAAGTATCAGTTTTCTCCATATAGATCTTTTGCTTAATAAAATGACAGACAGGATCCTCTCATGCACACCACTGGTTTGCTTGCTGGGGGCATTCCCCCACCCTGCCAAACATAAAGTCATTAATAGATTTGTAGACTTAGCACTGGTGCTGGCGAAACAAGCTATCATTATGGAATGGAAGGCTTCTGACGGTTGGCAGATATCTGAATGGTAGGAGGTTCTGATGGACTGGTTACGAGGTAACAGTGCTATTTCAGGAAGTGAGGAGATGTTTTAGCACCATAGATAAGGTTAGAGCCTGGGACGTGTTGGTGAAATGCTTAAAAGACCCTGACAATTATGCCCCTGACAGTCCCCAACACTAGCAGTGCCTCCTCCGCTAAGACAGAGGAGCGACGCCCCACTTCTTCAACAGCAGTGCAGAGGAAAAATATAATGATAATAACAGAAAGTTATTATCATTTTATTTTTCCATTTCTACGTGCAGGGAGTGGTGGGCTGGCCAGAGCAGTAGCAGGTGAAGGAGTGGTGAGCACACTCTAAGTGTGCATGACTGCTTGGCTGGCCAACTTGGCCCCGCCAAACAGTCATGCGCACTTTACATATTCCTCACCAGGCTGTAATACACAGCCTGGTGGAGGACCTGCACAGGCTCCCTGTCCCTGTCTGATCGCCGTTCCACGGCGTTCAGATCAATCACAATGCTGCATTGCAGCATTGTGATTGTCTTAGGCCAGGAAACCAATCACAATGCTGTATTGCAATGTTGTGATTGGCTTAGGGGAGCCTGGGAGCCCGGGTGCTTCCTGCGACGGATGAGAGGCGGCATAGAGACGGTGGCTGTTGACGCGACCAGCAGGTAAGTTTTCATTTTTTTCTTTCTTTTTTCTTTTCTACCCCCCTCCACCACTGTTCCCTACCAGTTGCCACTGCCCAACCCCCTGATCCACACTTACATAAAGGCTGAAAACAGATCAGAGGAATAGGTAGTCAAGGACTCGGGCGGTAACCCAGTGACACATGGAGGGGAGGCAGTCTTACAGGACCCGGGAGGGACAACAAGTCCCTCTGAGAATGCATCCTGTATTAGTGAGAGAGGCAGGAGGAGGGGGCAGAGAGGGCGGAATCAGGAATGGATAAGCCAACTCAACTGTGAGGAACAAATTAATCTATAGTCAAAGGCGAATGTTATAATGTTTGAAACAAGTTTTACATGGACACAAGATGCAGTATTATGCTATATTTCACTTTCATAGACAATATTATGGCTTTCCCTGATACAGTACCATTTGTTACCTGTTGAGAAATCACAATAAAATTTGTTTTGAATAAAATAATATAGGTCTTTTGCTTACTCCAGTCTTAGAGATATTGTACTCCAAACCTCGAATTTCAGCATCATATACCAGAATGCTGCCATAGTTAGTAGTCAAAACTGTGTCCACATTTAGAGAGAAGAGATATCCATGTTTTCTGCCAATCTTCTGTTAGAGTCTTTCTGGAGGTCATATTCCCGCTTAAGGTATTTGCCACTAGTACCCCCAGCAAATAGTACAAAGGGAGTATGTAAATAATGTCTCCATACTTCTGTGGTACTCAGGCGATGTTCTAGGATAACAGTCCTGTTTTTCCCACAGGAGTCAATTGGACCCTATCCTTTCTGTTTAGTTCAAAAGAAATTTTATTGAGTAAATAAAGGTGTCAATACAGCAAAACACCAAAAGCATAACAGTAACATGAGCAGTGAAATAGAGCAAGGCTGAGCTTTAAACCAAATTCAAAAATCCTCTTGCGACGGCGCTGGGGCGGCAAGATGGCGGCTGGTCAGACAGCCGTGTGAGCAGGACCCCGGGCTCCCCTGTTAGCGATCCCCGCTAATGCTTTTTAGCCGATAGTAACAGGGAGGGAGCGAAACTCACCAGCACAACGGACTACGATGATTTTGCGGCTGGTCTTATCTCAGAATATAGATCCGCGACCCCCGTGCAGCACCTTCAGACTGCCCCGTGCCTTACAACGGAAGTATCCGGTGGTGTGGTCAGCTCTGTCCGGCATGGCGCCAAAAGATCTCCCTAAGGTCACCAAGCCTCGTCAGACAGCGGGCGGCACCAACAGCCCGGTAAAAGTTACTAAGAAAGCTTCGGTAAACAGCAATCAGAAGGAGCCGACACCAAAGCCAGTCCGAGCAAAACAATATGCAAAGCAAGATGTGCATCCACTCTTTAAACCGCAGCGCGCTAAAGACGAAAGTAAGCCTACGAACGCATATGAGTTTTCTGCCTCTGCTCCGGCAGCGGGGAATGCGTCTCCGGTGCCGGTTGTCAACTCCGGACCGATTCTATCTCTGTCTGAGGGGGCCGCGAGCTGTGATCCAGGACAGAGTGGTGCTGAGAGTGGCAGAGGCATTCTGGGTCCTGTAGTTCTGCTGCCTAACTCTGGGTCTACACCTGAGAGACATGGCCATAGCGATATTTGCTGCATAATTAGTCAAGCTGGTACCACCCTTTCTGCAACTACTGGGTCTGAATCTGTAAAGGAGTCTGAAATGGGTGATAAATTCTACTCAATGTCTGATCCCTCAACATCATCTGAAGATGGCAGTCAGAGTAAAAAACTACTTGACGAGGACAGCGAAAGTATTTCTTCATTCGAGGATGAAAATCAGCCGGAGGAGATGACAACCAATGAGCCAGACACAATCCGGAAAGCTAAGGTACACGGGTATCTGGGGGACCCTTTGGCTAATAATATACAAGAGCCTTTAGCTTGGGATTATTCATTCACTAGCAGTGTTGCTGATTTAACTACTGAACAAGGGGGTGCTACCTTGGGGCCTGGTGTGGAACAGGAGGCTCCTAAGGAAGTCACTCTTGACTCTATCTACCAGCTTATCATGGCGCACAGATTAGAGACCAGGGCAGAGAGCGCAAGGGCCCAGAGTGCCTGCCGCAAACTACAGAACTCAATTAAAAGAGTCGCTAAAACGTGTGCTGATATCGCAGCCAGGACATGCGAGGTGGAGGAACGGGTCTCAAAACTCGAGGATGAGCTGAGTGCACAGAGAGGGGCCACCGAGAGTCTGAAAAGTCAGAGGGAGGATGTCACTTGGAAGCTCACTGACTTAGAAAATCGAATGAGAAGGAATAATCTTCGCATTCTTGGTATACCGGAAGGCCTTGAAACATCAGATGTGCGTCAGTTTGTGGTAGAACTATTTACTGAGGCTTTTCCGGATCTAAAGACCTGGGATTGGAACTCTGAAATACAAAGGGCCCATCGTTTCCCTTTTAAAGTGCGACAGCAGTCAAATCAAGACAATGTGCCACCCCGTGCCATACTGATCTCCTTTAATAATTTTTTGGCCCGTGAAGCAGTCTATAATGTAGCCAGACCTAATCGGAAGAGAAGGGGAAAGGGTCAAGAATTTTTTGTTAGGCCAGATTTTTGTCAGGCTACAGTTGAGCGAAGGTGGCAGCTTCGCTCACTAATGCCTTTGTTTCAGGCGAAAGGTGTGCAAGTATTTTTGCTTAATCCGGCAAAACTAAAAATATTGCATCAAGGAAAGCAACTGTTTTTCTTTTCAGAAATCTTGGCCAAAGAATTCCTAAATACATTATAATTAGTCGCTGTGAAGCTGTGGGAATTCCTGGGATGTGTATTCTTTTTGTTTAATCCGTCAAAACTAAAAAATATGGCATCAAGGAAAGCAACTGTTTTTCTCATCAGAATTATTGGCCAAAGAATTTCTAAATACACTATAATTAGCCACTGTGCTCTGTGAGGTCGTGAGATATGTGCCCTCTGGCTAATAAGCAATGCTGTGAATATCACTATTCTCTCTTTCCCTAATCCTTTTTGCATTTTTTTTTTTTTTTTTCTTTTCTCACTTGGGACAACTAATATGTGCTAGGTTACTGTTAAGTTGGTGTTGGTGGATATCGATCTTCCTTCTCTTTTTTTCCTTCTTTTTTTTTTTCGGGATCCTTATAGGGGAGCCTCTCCTGCTCCACATCACTAGGGACCTTTTGGTCCTTTTGCTGCATTTAAGGGGATGGGGGTGGGGTCGGGGGATGGGGGTGGGGTCGGGGGGGGGGGGTTCGCTTAGGGCGGTCTGGGGGGGGGAGGGAGAGCTGGGGGGGGGAGAGGGGGGGGAAAACACAACTTTTTGTTTGGTTCAAATGATGGAAGTTTAACATGTTTTGCAAGCTTAGTACAGCCAGATGTGTGCAAGGCCTTTTTCTCAGATCGCTATTTGAATTTTGAACTCAGCAGGTTTATTGTTGATCTCTATGATAAGTCACTAAATACCTTAGGTCCTGATCAAAGAACTAGATTTAGATTAGTATGCTCTTATACGAACTGATGGAAGCAATAATATGTAACTATGGCTAGCCCCTATCTCCGTATAGCTACTATTAATATATGTGGTCTCAATGATAAGAATAAAAGAAGAAGGGCACAAGAAGATTTTAAACTTTTTGGTTCAGATCTATTATGTCTACAAGAGACCCACATATCTAATAAAGATTGTAACTTGTTAGACACCATGGGATTTAAGAGACTAGCATATACTACTCAGGACTGTAGGACAAAAGGAGTTGCCGTGCTATCAAGAAATAATAGTCTGATGTGTGACCGCAAAAGTGTGGATAAATTGGGCAGATGGATACTCATGGTCATCAAGGTTGGGTCTGGCTGCTTCACACTGGGTTCGGTCTACTCTTCGGTATTAGATGATCCCTCAGTATTGAGATACCTATCCAGTGAGCTCCCGTCCTGGCCAGAGCCGTATATATTGTGTGGTGATCTAAATATCAACGGGGCTGAAACTGTAGGTAACACCGGAACCAGTGATCGTAAACCACAAGTGCGCAGGGCACTAAAAGATTTAATAACAGACATGGGGCTTATTGATGTTTGGCCTAAATTAAGGGGTAAGGATCCAGGGTTTACCTATTATTCATCCCCGCATCAAAAATGTGCCAGACTGGACTACTTTTTGGTATCACCATCACTTGTTAAGGCCGCAAAAATTGAACTACTTCCGAGGGTCTTATCTGACCACAACCCATTGATTTTCGAATTTCCCGTTAACTGTATGGAAAACAAATATAAAAAATGGTCATTTGAAAGGGCTATCCTCTTAGATCAAGATTATAGAGAAGTAGGATGGATGGATTTTTTAGAATTAATAAGGGCACGGCACCTTTAGGTATGGTCTGGGACACATTTAAGGCCTGGATACGTGGGGAGACTATTAGCTATGGAGCAGATAGAAGGAAGAGATATATGGACCAGGTGAAGGGTTATTATCAGAAACTTTCTCAACTTGAGTCTGATCTTATAACAAAAATAAGAGGTAAAAGCGAAACAACTGAAGTATTGGATTCAATTTTGGTGACCAAATCAACCTTAAATGATATCTACTTAAGCAAGTCGGCTGGTCTATATTTGGTTAAACAGCAGGAATGCTATGAATATAGCGAATCTGTTGGGCGATTGCTCGCGGTTAGGACTAGACAACAAATTTCTGCCCGCCATATAAGCCAAATAAAAAATACGAATGGCGCTCTGATTATTGATGAGGGTGAGATTAGAAATTCTTTTAAAGACTTTTATAGAGCTCTGTATGCTGCGGATGCGGTCCCAAGTGAGGGCTGGGATCCTCTGTTCTTACCTAGAGTTAAACTGGCAGATGAGGAGGCGTGCCTCCTCGATGTGGAATTTACAGATCAAGAACTCCAGGAGGCATTATCTGATCTACCATCATCTAAGGCTACCGGCACTGATGCTATACCCTTGGAATTTTATAAAACCTTTTCTAAGGAGCTGGGAGCGGAGCTTCTTGACCTCTTTAATTCCATAAAGAGGGGAGACGTTCCACCGCCCTCATGGGGATCGGCAAATATTGTTGTATTTTTAAAAAAAGACAAGGACCCGCTAAACATGGGTTCCTATAGACCTATAACACTTCTAAACAGCGACGCTAAGTTATATTCTAAGATTCTTGCTTCCCGCCTCAACAAAGTCATGCCGCGACTGGTTTCCCGGTGGCAGCACGGATTCATACATGGAAGGGGGACAGAGGATCACATAAGAAGACTTATTACAGTGCTTGATGCCTCTGATGTCTTAAAACTCCCAGTAGCCGTGGCTTTCCTAGACGCCGAAAAGGCATTCGATCAGGTCTCTTGGAACTATTTATGGAAATGCCTTAAAGCGAATAACTTTGGAGAAGGCTTCATCAGGGCAATGCAGGTTCTGTACTATAAACCATCAGCGCAGGTACAGATTATGGGAGTCCCCTCTGAAACGTTTCCCATAGAACGAGGGACAAGACAAGGATGTCCATCTTCCCCCTTGTTATATGCGCTGTATATGGATCCATTTCTCAGGGCCCTAGAGGCCTCAGAGTATATTTCCCCTTTCAGATTAAACCATATGGACATTAAAATCTTGGCATATGCTGACGACGTCGCCGTTGTCACGTCGGACTTGTCCTCTGCACTGCCTGAAGTTGAAATGTTGGCAGAGAAGTTCGGTCAAATTTCTGGCTATAGGCTTGATAGGGACAAAACCCAGATCTTAGTCAATAAATATATGACTTCTATAGATGATAGAATAGTGGAGGAGGCGGTATATCTTGGAATACGTGTCAGGGCTAAAATTGAGGAGATAGTTGAGGTAAATATAACCCCTATATTACATAAAATTAAGAAGGATATGGGTCGATGGGACAATTTGAAACTATCTATTATCGGAAGATGCAACCTGGTCAAAATGGTAGTTTTACCGAAATTACTATATATCTTTCGCACAATACCTTTAGAAATACACAATAGGTGGTTTCAGCTGATCGAGCGTGAGATAGCAAGATTTATCTGGTCATATAGAAAAACGCGTCGCGCAAATCGTTTTTTAGCCCTTCCAATTGAAAGAGGTGGACTCGGATTATCAAATTTTAGATTATATTATCTGGCTGCGTCACTTAAATATTATTGGCCCCTGTTTCGACCCCTTGATAATAGGACTATGCTACCTAATACTCTGCCTACCATATATGAGATGTTAATGGGCCCGGGAGTACGGGGATGTTTCTTAAAAATGTATGAGCCCAGCTATTACAAAAGAACTCGATTCAAGACTCTGGTCACCGCATATCAAATCTGGACCAGGGTTAGAAATAAACTAGGTATGGGCAGGTTTAGTCGATACACCCCATTTTTTGACAATAGTCAGGTCCCCGAAATATTGCTGGATGGATATTTTGACCGGTGGTTACAGGCCGGAGTCCATAATATAGCAGACCTGCTGGATGGAGATCAGCTAGCTACATTTGATGTACTTAAAAAAAAGATTTAATCTTACTAAAAGTGATTTTTTTAAGTTTCTACAAGTAAGGGATTTTATTACTAAGAAAATTGGAGGTACCATGGGGCTTACTGCTATCCCGCTGCTAGATATTATCACCGCCCATGACCCTCCTACAATCTCGAGGCTCTATGAGATACTTATGGACGGGGTACCTGACGATATCGAAAAGCAATCCAACAAATGGCAGGAAAGACTTGAGGTTACCGACTCCTGCCTGGAAAATGCTATTGTATTAGCTAATACCGTATTGACCACAGCTAATCTACGTGCACAGTGCTTTAAAACATTTTTTGATCTCTATATCTCCCCTGCTAAAATCATTAAGTGGGGTGGGTCGGAGGGTATTCACTGCTTTAGATGTCAAACTTTGGGCGCAGATTTGGTGCATATCTTTTCCACATGCCCGGAGCTCGATAAACTTAGATTGGAGATTGCTTCTTTTCTGCAATATGTTCTTAATAGGAGGATACTGTTATCTCCCCAACTTATGTTATTGGGGGTATCAGTACCAGAGGACAACTGTAAGGAGTTTTTGTTTATTTCAATGTCTATACTTAGACTATGTATTGCCTCTTCGTGGCTCGATCCACAACCTCCAACATTCGGGCAATGGAAAATGCGTTTGTTACATGTATTTCATTTGGAGAATGTCCTGTATGCCCAAAAGGGGAAAAGAGGGAGGATTAAGGGTTCAAAGATTTGGAAACCACTTAGTGATTGGGCTAATGATTTAAATAGTAATAGTTAAATCCCCCGCTTTTTTTTTCCCTTTTTTTTTTTTTTTTCTCTTCCTCTTTAAGAACTTTGGATAAACCTGCTTTAAATGTATTTGAAATGGTCTATATTGTTCACCCCCATTGTATGTGTGTACTTGCATCTTAAGTAAGGCTGTAACTGTGTTTTTCCTTCAATAAAGGTAAAAGCAAAAAAGAAATAAAAAAAAAAAAAAAAAAAGAAATAGAGCAAGGCTATGGAGCTAAACATGAAAATAAAAGATACCAAATGATTGAGGCTATCTAATAAAAAGCAGCGCTGAATAAATATGCAGTAAAATGAAACATAAGAAATGCAAAGGAACAAAAGGGTCAATCAGGGAGGTTTAGAGACTTCTTGCTGAGGGGGAAGCAGATGAAACGAAGGAGACAAGCGTTTAGCACTATGATCAAGATATAAGGTTACAGGAAGCCAAAGATCATGTCGCTTTTTGGCCAGATTAGGGGGGTGAATAAAGACAGTATCTAGCCTATGATTATGACATACATTGTACCACCATGCTCTAAAAGATATATTAGCAGAATTTTTCCAATTAACTGTAATTTGCTGAAATGCAACAGCTAGCAGTAAATCAACAATTTGCACATTAGCATCAACATCATCCCAACAAGGGGAGAGACTTCCTAAAAAAATATTAACAAGGGAGAAGGGAAATACAGTGTGAAATATGGCATTGATTTGGGTCCAAACTTGTTTCCAAAAAGTGTGCGTAGCAGTACAGGAAAAAAGCATGTGAAAAAGAGTAGCCTTAGAGGTCGAGCAGGACCAACAAAGGTCGGGAATTAGAGGAAATCTCTTATTTAACAAGTGGGGTGAGAAAAGGAGTCTGTTATAGATAAAAAAGAGGGTTTGTGTGAGGGAAGCTGCTCTGGACGACTTATGGAGTTTGGTCCCCAGTTTATCCCACAGAGAAGTGGGCCAAGAGATACCAAAATCAGATTCCCATTGTTCCTCTGCTTTAGATTTTGATCGGGGCACAGGAGTTACATGAAATGAATGATAGATTGAGGAGGCTGTGGGCTGGGTGCAGAGCATAGAGTGAAGGTGCGAGGAAGGGCTAGGAAGGCCAGGGTGGGTGAGGGAGTTAGACAACTGGGTATATGTGGACAAAATTGCAGTCTTAAGTATACTATACTTACTGGTAAAGGAGTGAGGGAGATCACATTTTTGGCTAAAGACGGAGAAAGGTAGGAAATCAGAACCAGAAAAGAGATGGGACACCCAAATCAAACCCTTTTGTCTCCAAGATTTCCAATAAAAGGGTTTGTGATTAATGAGGATACTATTATTATTCCAAATGGTGGTTTTGAGAACTCAGCCACAGAAGAAGGGGGACTAGGGGAAGTGGAAAGGAGAATCTTAGTGGTGAACTTATGTATGGGAGTGGACATAACCTGGGGTTTACGAGAAAACGAAAGATACTCAGCGAAGGTAAGGGGGGACAAAGAAAGACGTTCAGGTACAAGCCATAAGGGGGAAGATTCAGCAGGATCCCGCAACCAAAGGGAAGCTTGTCGCAGAAGGAATGCTTTGTGATAAGTGGGAAAATCTGGGAAGTTGACCCCGCCCTCTGATTTAGGAAGTCGTAGCCTGCACAAGGACATACGTGCTTTTTTGCCAGAAAAATTTAGCTAGAATAGGCACTGGAATATTGGATATAGTATATAGAACTATTGGGAAGAGCATCATTTTAATCGTGTCGAGGTGACCCCACCAGGAAAGATAAAGTGGATGCCATCTGGAAGTGAGGTCGGACAATTTCTGGGTACATTTAGTGAGGCACAACGAGATAGTATCGGGGAGAGAAGGGGCAATGTACAGACCAAGGTATTTAATATGTGAAGGACTCAAAGTAAAATTGGACGCATCAAAATCATGTTTAAAGGTAAATTTAGTAAGGGGTAAGATTTCACACTTGTCATTGTTCAACTTATAGCCGGAAATTTGGGAATACTCGTGAACCTCATTGAGGAATGTGGGAATAGAGATGGCAGGGTTGGACATAAAGAGCAGGATATCATCTGCATAAGCAGCAAGTTTGACATTTGTTTGGGAGCATTGGAAACCATGCAGATTAGGATTTTGGCGACGCTTTGAAAGAAAGGGTTCTAAAGCCAGATTAAAAAGGAAGGGGGAGAGGGGACAGCCCTGACGGACTCCTCTGCCTAAGCTGAAAAAAGAAGAGACTAGACCATTGGCACAAACCGCCGCTCTGGGGCTGGAATAGAGAAAGGAAACAAAAGAAATAAAATTAGGACCAAACCCAAACCATCGGAGGGCGGAAAAAAGGAAAGTCCACTCTACTCTATCAAACGCTTTCTCTGCGTCCAAAGCAATTGCCGCTAGCGAGTCCTGGAATCTTGAGGACCTGGATAAGACATTAAACAAAAGTCTAGTGTTGTCTGTAATAAAGCGACCCTTAACAAAACCAGATTGTTCTGGGCCCAACAATTCAGGAAGAAAAGGATCAAGTATTAAAGCAAGAGATTTAGCGTATAATTTATAATCGATGTTAACCAAGGAAATTGGCCGGTAGTTTTTGCAATGTTGAGTGTCTTTCCCTTCTTTAGGTATAATACAGATATGGGCGTCCGAGAAAGTGCCAGAGGAAGTGCCAATAAGTATAAAAGAGTCAATAAGAGAGTGCAATCTAGGTAATAGGAATTTGGAGAAGTGCAAATAAAATTCAACTGTAAATCCGTCCGGACCTGGAGCTTTATCCTTCTTAAGTGACTGAAGTGCAGTGTGTAATTCAGAGGTAGAGATGGGTAATTCAAGAATGGATAGATCAACAGGGAAATTAGGAGGTGGTTTAATACTGGAAAAAAAGGTAGCGAGGGAGTGGGCAGATGGGTGAGTTTCAGAGGAGTAGAATGTGGAATAAAAACGTGAAAATTCCTCTAAAATATCAACATCCGTATGTTTTAAAACCAAATTAGCATCAAAGACAGACTCAATATTCAATTTGTGTTGCTTAACTTTTAAATAATTAGCTAAAACCTTACCCGCTTTGTTCTTACCCCCATAACATTTTGAGCTAGATTTCAATAAATACAATGAAGCATCATCAGTGGATTGTTTGTTGAATTGCATCTTAGCTTCAATAGCGTCAAACTTTCCTGCGAGTGGGAAGTATAAAAAGAATGCTCCAAATTCTTAATCTTAAGGAGGAGATCGTTCGCAGTTTTGCGAGCGATCTTACGCTTTTTGGACACGAAATCAATGATAAAACCCCTGGCTGCAGCCTTATAGGCGTCCCAAATAGCATGCTTTGGTAGAGTAGGCGTATCGTTAATGGCAAAAAATTCTGTGGTGAATTCAACAAAAGAAGTGGTAAACTTGGGATCTAAAAGTAGGGAGTTATTGAAGCGCCATCTTTTTGGCCCAGTGGACTTAGGTAGGACATCTATGGTAACCCGCACAGGGGCATGATCAGAAAACAAGATGGGACCAATATCAGCATGAGTGAGGGATTGAGAGATATGATGAGAGAGGAAAATGTAATCAATACGTGACTGTGACTGGTGGGCTGGGGAGTAAAAAGTTAACTCTTTAGTAGTGGGATTACAAAGACGCCAGGCATCAATGAGTTTGTGTTGGGATATTGCTTGCGCAAACAATTTGTGAGATTTATTTGGGACATAAGATGCTTTAGAATGCCTGTCTAAAAAGGGGTCAAGAGGCAAGTTGCAATCCCCCGCCATAATAAAATTATCATCCACGTATTCAGAAATACGAGGAGCCATTGTACGCCAAAAGGCGAGGTCACCACCAGTAGGTGCGTAAATGTTGAGAAGGGAAATGGGGACACCCTTCGAGGAAAGTTTGACATACAACCATCTACCTTCAGGGTCTGATTCAGAGATCAAGAGCGAATGAGAGAAAGATTTGCAGATTAACATAGCCACACCATTTCTTTTACCATCTCCAGGAGCAGAAAACATTTCGCCTACCCAACCCCTTTTAAGCTTAGCAGCTTCAGTGTCAGACAAATGAGTTTCTTGCAGAAAAGCAATATCGACATTTAACTTGGCTAAATGTGAGAGAATTTTTTGTCTCTTAATAGGAGAATGAAGACCCTTAACGTTCCAGGAAACAATACGCACAGCCATTAAGGAATATTGAAGAAGTAATACAAAGAAAAATCATAACATCGAGAAAAAGCCTCATGAGAGATAGTAGCGTAAGGAGAAGAAGAAGAGAAACAGTAATAGGGAAGAGATGAAGTAAATAGAAGAAAGAAGAAAAAAGGAGGATTGAAATATGTCGTGGAGAAAGAGAAAAACCAGAGTGATGCTAAGATCAATAAAAAAATAAAGTGAAGTCCAGAGAATTCGGTAAATAAGGTTAAGTGAGAGAGAAAGAAGAAATAGCAGAACAAGATCAATGAACCAACAAAATAAGAGAGAGAAAGATCAAAAGAGGAAGAACAT
Organism: Triturus cristatus; assembly: GCF_964204655.1. Classification (NCBI taxonomy): domain Eukaryota; kingdom Metazoa; phylum Chordata; class Amphibia; order Caudata; family Salamandridae; genus Triturus; species Triturus cristatus. The sequence goes on along the minus strand of NC_140591.1, from coordinate 1,203,115,996 downwards.
ATATATGAATCAGAGGAGGTATGAAATAGCAAGGTGAAAGGATATTGAAAACAGAGAGAGTATGACCAAAGGAGCCAAAAAACGATAGGGAGAAAGAAAAAGAGAGAGAGGAAAGAAGAGAAAGGGCTTGAAAAAGGTACCAACACCAATGAACCTGAAAGTGTGAGGGAAGGAAACAAAATAAGGAAAAACAAAACGGGAGCGGACATATAGGAGAAAAAAAAAAAACTCACAAGGGGTAATGCAGAAAAAATACGATCAGGAACAAGAACAAGCAAGGACGTACGTGGAAGCAGGGGGAGGGAGGTAGAGCCAACTGGAGAAGGCAGGACACTCGGGGTCAGGGGAACGTCCAACCAGAGAAACAGGACGGAAACGCAAAACAATGATCTGTGGAGGAAGAAAGACAACAAAATTAGATATCAACAAGTGACAAGGGCAAAAGGCAGAGAATGGAACATGCACTCATCAAGAGAACAAACATATTTTAAAAAAACAGTGAAATTAGAGAGGAAAACAACAACTATAAAAAAAAAAAAAACTGGAGTATCATTGTAAAGCTTCAGCAAAGAGTCACGTTGGAGGAGAAGAAGAAGGACCAGAAAGCTCCATGTCCGCTTGACCGCAGGAATTCAGGAAACTCCGAAGTCGCGTAGGCTCCTCATATGTCGTAGAATTATTATTATAGGTGACTTTAAATAAGCAAGGATGGAAAAGGCCATATCTAGCACCGATAGAACGCAGTTCAGGTCTCATATCTAAGAAGGCCTTACGACGGCTTGCAGTGGCTCTGGTGTAATCCTGCGCAAAGAACAAAGTAGAGCCTGACCAAGTGATACGAGGAGAGGCTTTGGCCGCAAAGAGAACTTTCAACAAATGTGTGTATTCCAGAAAGTACATTATTACACCTCTGGGCCTCGCTGCTGTGGAAGGAGAGGAGGGAGCCCTCCCAAGCCTGTGGGCTCGCTGGATATTGAGAGGGGTATCCTCAGGTAAGTGCAAAAGCTTAGGAAGAAAAGACTTGAAAAAAGTGATGAGATCCTTCCCCTCGCAACCCTCCGCCAGGCCGTAAAGACGAAGATTATTACGCCTATTTCGATTTTCTAAGTCCTCCACTTGCTTCTGAAGAGAGGAGACCTGCGCATGTAGATGATTGACTTTGGCTGCAGAATCCTGAAGAGAAGAGACGTCATTCTCCACCGACGACATTCTTTCTTCCATCAGGGTCCAATTGTCAGTGAGAACCTGCAGCTTAGTGTTGGTTTCCTCCATGAAAGGGCGCAAGGCCCGAATCTCCTCGAGAAGCAACTCCATCGAAATGGTCGAAGAAGACTTGGGAGGCGAAGGAGGGTCCTTTTTAAAGCGCTTAGGCGTCATTTTTACTGTAGACTGCGAGGAGGGTTCCATGGTCGGCGGCGTCTCGGTGGTAAGAGAAGACTGAGAAGCTTCTAAATTAGCCAATTCCGTGAAGAGTTTAGAGTTTTTAATATAGTTGCGCTTTTGAAATTTGGAGGAACTTTCAGCCATAGATGCGTCTGCAGAGTGTAGTTACACACTACGAAACCAGAGCCAGAGTCAAGTATTTTACAGGATCCAAAGCACGTAAAAAATAAAAAGGAGCACGCAGGAAAATTTGATGAGGGAAAATGTAATCCAGAGAAGCACAAATGTCAAAAAGTCAGAAGACGCAAATTAAAAACTCAAAATGGCCGCCAGATATGAAGAGGACAAAAAGATCCATTCAAAAGACAGTTTTGCCAAACATTCAAATAAAGTATTCACCCATCAGTAGACAACTGTGATAGCAGAGTTGGTAAAGGAGCAGGAGGCATTGCAGGCTCAGGGCAGCAACCAGGGATGCAATACGCGATAAACGCGCTTCTGAGAGGAAGACGAGCACCACAAACAAAATGGCGGTCGCGGCCGATGCAGAGCCGCGACCGGGAGTAAAACGGAGCTGAACACGGAGCAGATCTGCCTTGTCACTGAAGAAGGCATTAGGGCATTCCTGAGGCTTTCCGATATGAAAGGCTGTCTCTCATTGTCCGCTTGGTGGGCGCAATCCGTCTGAAGTCTCCGACGCGGACGGAGCCCTCACGCCGGCGCCGCCATTCTCTCGGGCGTCTAGCCTCGCCCCCCCTATCCTTTCTGTTTGATTTATTTGATGATGGATGCCTAGTTAGTTAGAGGGGCTGTATTTTGGATTTGATTGTACTTTCTCTAATATGTCAAATGACATGTCAGTTGTCAAGCTCATTAGTTATATGTTTTGGGTTAATTCAACCATCTTACATATTTTGATGGGTATTTCCCAGTGAAATGGTCACTGGCTGACTCCTTCTGTTATACTTCACTTCCTCCATCCTGTCCTTTCTACAGGATGCTCTTGCTTTTCCTAATATTGTGCCCTGAGCAGAGTGCTTCATGTCTGTGTCTATAGTTACCCCTAGTAATGTGTCTACTCTTACCTTGCTTTTCTGTTTCAATTGGTAAGGCTATTCACATTCTCCACAGGATAGAGCTTACAAGTGGGACACTTCACCCTGTGTAAGACATCAAACTTGTTATGTCTGTGCCACCCACTACTGCAGCCTCTTGGCTTGACCACTTTGTGATATGCATTCTCTTCTCACACCTCAAGTGAGATGATCTGATTGTTTCATATACAAATTTTGTGAAACCTGTTCACAGATTTTGTTCTTCAAGGATTCAAGACTTTCATTTCTATGACTTTTGGGACAGGAGTAATCACAAAATATATTTTGTCTGGCTAAAACAGAGCCCTGTCTGTTCTAACTATTTCTCAACCCTTGCTAACTTTCCATTCGGTAATGACATCCGTGTCCATTTGTGGACTTGACTTTACTTGTATGCAGTTATTAACTGGGATGACTTTTGGCGGTTTCTGTAGCTGTTCCACTGGTTTTTGCCAGTCCTCTAGCCTTCTGCTTCCATTGCAGCCCCCCTTTCTACATTGTTTGCCCTCCTCTGACTGGTTCCTTAATCCTTCTTGACTAAGGCTTTCCAAAGACAGACCCATTTAATAATTGATTCCACCATACTCTTCAGCTCCATCCCAAATATATATTGTTTCTAGTAACATTTCGAAGTCTGACCAATTCTGGTATCATTTTATCATTCACAAGAGTAGCATCTTAGGCTTCACTGGTTCAGTTCTCAATTGGTATTTCTTCTATTAACCTCAAGAGATAATTGTTCACTTCACCCATCATATCCTTTATTTGGACCATGATATCTCTGCAAATTGTTATTAACCTAGATACACAGCTTTGTGTGTACTTTTTCGTTATCATACTATTTTGGGACACCTCCCATTAAGGACCATCGTGTCTGGTTTGTCAATAGGTTTGGCAGGCTTGGTGGTCAGAAGTTGTGCTGCAGCTGCCAAATGAAACGTTTCTGCATTACCAAGGGTCTCCAGAATTAGAGTCAGGACTTAGGGTGGACCAAGTTGTCACTCTCCTTTCTGCTATGATCCTTCAATATTTTTGATCCGTGAGTTTGCATCTCTATATGTTGTATATACTGTGTTTAGGAAGCTCTTATAATGATAGCAATCTCAGAAGGGGAATTAGGCAGATGGGCTGTGGGTTAACTACAAAGCTTTAGTCAGCTACATTCGGTTATGGGCCCATTACCCGTTAGGGAAAATACATTTGCAGATGTAGGACAGCATACTGTAGCAAGAACTTGAGTATCAGTGGCTAAACGCCTGCCGCTGTGTGCTCTCACATACAGCGGTTGCTTCTGTCATCATTGGTCGCTAGAGGGACTGATTTCAGGTACTTACACTTCTGTTAGTATAAACAGACTAAAAAGTACCTTAATGCTGTTAAAAAGCCTGGACTGCATTAGCCTTGCATTCAACACTGAACAAGAAGTGCCAGAGCTCAGTGACTGTTGTTACAGGGGTGATAGGCCAAGCTGCACCCTCAATGAGAAGAGAGAATGACCTATATATAGAGTTCCTCAGTCATGTGCCTGACCTGTTCCCAGTACACTAGACCTCTGCTCTCACGTGTGCTTTGCTGTTCAGCAAAACACTTTACTGATGATTATTGTATGTCCTACCCTGCTCTAGTGAGCAGTGAGTATTGCTTCAGCAGTGAGTATTGCTTCAGTTTCAATACCTGGATTACAAGCAGGTACATTGTCAGCACGAAGATGTATTAGTCTAGCCATAGCAGTGAGACGAATAGCACTTGTTACAACGCATGTGTTTTTTACACATGCCATTACAACACAAGTCGTTGCAATGACACGTTGTTACATCGCATGCCATTACAATGCAAGTCATTACAATGACTTGCTGTAGCGGGGCGCTGGAATTTGAAATAGTATAATTTACCATTCCAACTCCAGTATGTGCAACAGTAAGGAAGGTATTGGATTGAAGATTCAACACCTTCTGCCCCCTACAGCAAGATGTTGTAATGGCTTACGTTGTAATGGCATGCGATGTAACAACGCGTTGTTGTAACGACTTGCATTGTGTAATGGCATGTGATGTATCACATCCGTTGTAAACGATGTTTCCCAGTGAGACATATGCAACATCCATGGCCTATCTCATCATCATCATCATAACTATATTCAGATAAAAACATATCCATGAAAGAGAACACATTATACAAATGCTAAAATATTCAAAGTAGCAATAAATTAAAAGAGAAAAGCATGTAAAATGTTCACTGCATTACAAAGCTATTAAAATACAATCATAAGACATCACAAGACAGCATGGGCTCAGCATTGTATCCTATGCCGATGACACCCAGCTCATCCTCTCACTCACTGCTTTCAGGAAGGATTGAAGAACGTGGCAGCCTGGATGAAAGACAGCTGCATGAAGCTCAACTCAGAGAAGACCGGGGTCCTCATCCTCGGATCCTGCAACTCCGCCTGGGGCAACACCTGGTGGCCCTCCGCCCTCGGAAATCCACCCACTCCTACTGACCACGCACGCATTCTTCACGGACGGCGAGGTTAAGTAGTCTCATGATTCATTTCCCGATTCCCTCGTTTGGAATTGTTAATACGGGTAGCTATTTTTAATGACGTAAAGCAGAGCAATTTACAAGTGCCGGCCAGTGAACTTGTGTTTAACTTGGGACAAGTAAAAGAGCCCTGTCATACTTCTAAATAAAACAGCTCCTCCTTAGCAGTGTTGTGTCCTGGGAACCGCTTGTCTTTCCCTTACTTGTACAATTCTACCAGTGATTTTTGGAGGTTTCCTATCTGCCCGGATGAAAAGGGCTGAAACGCATCGACCTGATATAAAAGAGAAGCTCGCACAAATAAGACGTTTCAGTAAAGAAAAAATACAGTACCCCATAATAGTATATAGGGCGCCAGGCTAACTTTGCGCCGATTGGTGCTGTATTAAGGGCTATCTCTTTACTATGGGTTGCAAACTATAATCTATATTAAAAAAGTGTTTCTTTGCAATCCCCTTAAAGAAATTAGGGCATCAAAATCTTTATGTTTGTATATTTGTATATTTGTGTATTTATGTACGTCAAATGTATATACGTGTAACAGAAAATATTTTTGTGTATCATGTTATTGTTCCTATATTGAGATAATTGGTTTGTGACAAATATACATAATATGATCTAACCCTAGTTCATTGACTGGCATGTGTGCGTGCATACTAAAAATATGTTTGTTTTGGAGAAATTCTATCACTTGTGAAGTCCAGAGTTGTTCAGTTATACTATCATAAGTTAAGTTTGTTCTTCTCCAAGCACGCTTTTATATTATCTAAATGTGTTGTTATTATGATACACCCTCTTGATTGATCCTTGCATTCATTCTCAAATGAGGTTTCTTTTTCCTTGATTTTTTTTCCCTTTCGTACCTCCGACAATCCAAATTGTGAATCGCTGTGATACCCATCTGGGTCTTGTTCGCGCTATACAAAACTTAATGAATAAATAAAATAAATACATAGCTAACCAGAATAGAGCAGGGCGTGCTCTAATATAATCTTCAACGTAGTACAAATTTAGTTCACTATGACACACGTACTGAGGCGAGGAAATTGGGCCCTCAAAATCTTACGACAGAACCTGTTTTCTTCACTCTGATTATTACTGCAATTTGAGGTGCCCCAATCCCCAGCCCCATAAGTGGCTGTGGAGTAGCACTGACCCTTACATTTTTTTTAAATCTGTAAAATTCCCTCCCCCACCCCCGGTTGCGGGAAGCTGAGTACTGCATCAATTGATTTAGAAAACTTATTCCTGCAGTAAACAGTATGATCCGTTCACAAGCCGTTAGCAACAAAAAACAATCCTAGGTATGGAAAAGTGCTTGCGCTTTGTAAACTTTGATTACCAACAGAAAGGGCATTCATTTTATGCAGGTCCACAGGCCATAATAAAAGATTTTGTAAACTGAGTACATAAATCTAGTGAGGCCATAAAATCCTCGGAACCCTGTATTAAAAGGCAAAAGGCTCTCGCAGTGCGGCCCATTAAGACCACATCATCTGCATACAATAGGGACGGCAGGATAGAACCATTGATTCTTGGGACACCTTGGGTAAGGGTTGTTAAAAACAGATGTAGATTATGAATGTACAAAATAAAAAGTAATGGGGACAGAACAAAGGCTTGTCTCACCCCTCTAAAACACCAATATTGTTAGAGACTTCCCCTTATATGTTAATTCTAATCCTGGCCTCATATCTCTGTGTAGGGTGGGCTAAAAAGTGCACTAATGTCTCATCCATGCCACTCTCCAAAAGGACAGACCAGAGCCGTGATCGGATCGCATCGTCAAACGCTCAGGTCAAATCCATGAATGCTAAATAAATTGGTGAGCATTAGGCAATAGTGTATTTCCCAATAATTAAATGTAAAGCATTGTTTGACTGCGACCACGTTATCTCTAAACTCATGTTGACAGAGGTTCAGAATGGGATTGTCTTCAACCTCGTTTTCGATCTTACTGTACAAAACCCTACCCAAGATTTTTATTGTGGTATCTATCAAAATAAATGGGCCTTTGGCAACTAGGCTGGGAGCGGTCACCCTTTTCAATGATTGGTACAATTACAGAGGTTGACCATCTACTTGGTAGTGGGGAACAAACTAAGTTATTAAAAACATTAAGCAGGAGCAGGGCCCAGACATCTGGGCTATGTTTAATAAGGTCTGTTGGCAACCTGTCTGGTCCAAGGGCCTTGCTACCCATACTCTGGTTTCTGGCTACCTCCACCTCGGCCAGGGACATTGGTACCCCCTTAGCGATGGACTTCGAGGGTGCCTCGTTATCCTGAGATGTGGCCACATATATCACTGGAAAACGCACCTCCTAAGCTTCACTAGTTATATTACAGCTAATTGGCTTTGACATCTGCCCCATCGCTCATATATCTTTAACGCCTGCCCAGAAAAGTTTACTGTTCTTTCCGCTTGCTACATTGGCAAGCGAATCCCATCGTTGGTCCTACACCTCTTCGTTCCTCAAGGAGCTTATATTTTTCCTTATCACATCTAGCAGGATCCTAGGCCTGCTGCAGCTATTGATTCACTATTGAACATTCATGATTAAACCATCTAGGGCAATGAGAGTTAGCCCCATTTTGATATTGAAAAAAAAGAAAAGAATGCAGTGACTAAATCAGGGTTGGATTCAAACACTGTCAGACAGGTCTCGAACAATGCAAAGTTCTCTCTGATCACTTTATAAAATAATTGGGCAGGGTGAACGCTGCGCTACACTAATCGTAAATTAAGCGTGGAGGGTTCCAAATTCCTAGCGCCACATTCAATTCTGAACTCGGACACTGGGGGCAGTTTAAATGCCACTCCAATTGGATTATGATCCCCATAGTGTGTTGCAACAACTTTGCAATACAATAAAAACTCCTCTAAATTAGACAAGATAAAGAGATAATGGATTGTCGTGGCACAACCACTACATTCTAAACGTGGGTTGTATTTTATCTTTATTATTATGGGCCGCGAGAGGTCAAATGTTTCGTCAGTTCTATACCCCGTTAAAAACTTGTGCTATACTAAGATTACCAAAAAAGGGTCCTGCGTGGCCAGCTTTGTGTTAAAATCTCCTCCCAAGCAGTTAGTGTTTGCACCCTCCAAATCCCTTAGGGCAGCGATATAATCAAAAAGACTTATAAATATAATTTTAGGCATTGTATGAAAATCATTGTTATAAAAATCAATCAAGGGTAGGGTAATACCCCTTTTATATGTTATGACCTGAAAACTCTAAATTATAAGTTGGTATGGCCTCTATGCATCCTTTATGCATCCTCCCGCTACAATGTTCACCTATATAGCTAGGTCACCTGAGGGACGACCCATTTTGGATGGTGATGCAAGGGTATTATGACACTCAAACACATCAAGGCATATGTCACTAGTAGCCCAGGTTTCCTGAAACATTAAAATATCATATTGCCTAATTAATTATTGCCAGTCAGATAATACTATCTTTGATTGTAAACTGGCCACATTCCAACTGAGTATTTTCACGAACTGTTTATCACATGCCAAAGTCCCTTCTGTTCCCAGCTGGTCATCCGTCAAAGGCAGACGCAATGAGCATGAGGATGAGAGATCGACCCCACCAGCTATTGTTTGGATTAGTCAGTCCGTCTGGGTCCTCTAGGTCGGTCAACACCGCAAATCTGTTCTAAACTACAGGGAGAAGTGAGCCAGGTGTAGTTTCTCCTAAAGATGGTTTATAAAAATAACCTAGGGGAAGTGGCCATATTTTGGTGTGACTGTGGTCAGAGGTCTCTTGCTGTTTTAGTATAGCCCTTACTAAGGACGTTCTGAGGAAATGTATTACAATGGAATCCCCTTTGCAATTTTGATATTTAATTGTTTATGCTTACATAACTGAATCAACACATTTGCTACACAACTCTCCCCAACATTCGTTATGGTGTGCCTTGAGTGGGAGTACTCCCACCAGCACCAAAGCATAGGGACAGGCAGCTGGAGGCAGGTTCAGCACATCCTTATTGGTTTTAAACCAATACCATTTGGGGAGCCTTGAGTAACACTGATGTTCTTGACAGGAAGTTCGTGGATAAAATTTGATGTAGGGTTTGATTTAGGGTTCGTAGTACGGGAGAACCATTCCGTACTGATGTATATAGACATGCATTATTTGTTGAATCACGTGCTATCATGGTATTCGGAGTCTGCCAATCACTCATGCACAACTGTTAGAGTGTGATGCAGTTGAGAAAATACCCTGCAAACAGTGATCTCCAGTGTCTAAACTATGTGGGCTAAACCACTTGTCAAGGGATTACTCCTCCCACCCGTAACCCCAGCATGAACAGCTAATGCCTGTTTGCAAATCATACCCATAAGAACCTCTAGATGTTCAAGGCATTCCAACAGGGGTTTAAGTTTCTCATCAATCAGATCACCAACCCTGGAACATAATATGTTGTCAGATTTATCAGGTATGGGTCAGTCTGGGCATAAAACGATTGGGTAGGGTCAGCCATCTGTGGTTGTGCTACGGGTTGTGGTGAAAGTTGTGGCTGTATCCTGGAAATTAAGTCACTTTGGGGTACACCAGTGCATGGGGGCTGTTTCCTTTTACTGCAGAGAGGCTTTCCCGGTGGCCTTTTGTGTTTTGCAGCCACTGTCAGAGCAGGGGCAGTCACAAGCTGATAAGTCATGGAAGGACAACAACCCTAGCAGTCAGTATTGCCTGTAGGAAGTTGAGAATTGGCCGTGGTGTTCAAAGGGTCACCCTCACATAGCACACAAACAAGCGTAAAATCACTACCGGGCAGGGGTTGTATCACCTCGCATCCTAAGAACAGTCTGCGCTCCCTTAATTCAATCTCATTAGTAAAAATGTCAACCACCCTCTCCAGCATGCTGTCAAGAGTGAAGGCCTGATGCGTAACTGTCGAACCTGTTTGTTTCCCCACAGTAAGTTAGTTGTGAGGGCAACAGTTCTGCAGAGTTGAAAGAGAAGGGGCAAAAGTTCTCACCTCATATTGTGGCTTGCAGAGCTGAAAGAGGGGTGCTCAGCCCAGACTTGCCCGGCCATGGAAGGCGCAAATGGGTCAGGTCTTGCCCCGGTCTTCCCCAGGCCATCCCTGGGCACACCCTGCACATGTCCGGCGCTGCAGGATGCCCAGCCGAAAGGTAAGGGCTGAGGAACACACATACACACGCACCCACTGATTGGCATTCGCGGCTCACAATTCTCGCGGGTCGGGGACAGGAGGGGTCACACAGGGGTTATCGCGCAGGGGTTACCGCGAGGGGGGGGGGTAAAATAAAAATAAAACTTACCTGACCGATCCAACGCCGCATCTACTCCTGGGAGGGGTCCACGTTTTCCTGCTCCTGAACAGGAACAGGCATGCTCCCTCCCCTCCTGTAAGCCAATCACAATGCTGCAATGGCAGCATTGTTATTGTTGTGGAGTCCCGCACAGTGCCCAGCCGGGCACCTGTAGGGAGGCCATTTTCTCTACGAAGGCTGCATGCAGCCTACATAGAGAAAATGTAGAGTGCGCATGACGGCTTTGGTCGGCCCCAGGGCTGACCAAACAGTCAGGGTACTCAGAGTGGTGCAAGCCACTCCGACTCGCCAACCCGCCCGCCCCAACCAGGCATATCCTCTTACCCCCAGTCAGGCATACCCCTGCCTTCTGCTTTCTCGCAGCGTGAGAAGCAGAAAATAAAATGGTATTTAAAATACCATTTTATTTTCTGCTTCTCATACTGCGAGAAAGCAGTGGGGCGGCGCTCCTCTGCCCTAATGGAGGAGCCGCCCCTGCTGATTGGACCAATAGAAACATCATCATCTGATAGCGAATGCAATCCATCAAATGAGATTGAATGCAGCTGGCCACAGTCTTGTAAGGCATTTGATTTTTTGCCTCAATTGAAGTGGATGGTGTGACTTATTATGTTGGATGCTGCAGAGAGGTCAAGCAGAAGTAGTGCATCGACATCTCTGCAGCCCATTAGCCTCCACAAATCATCAAGAACAGAGGTAACCACCAACTCTGTACTCTACAGCACTCTGAAACCAGTTTGCAAGGAGCTGAGCAGGTTTTTAGACACCAGATAACTCTGAAGTTGACTAAAAGCACGTTTTTCCAACACTGTTGCCAAATATGGTAACAGGGAGATTGGACAGTAGTTTTCTGGGACGTCGAGTGGGGGTTTGGGTTTTTTCAACAAAGGTCTTAATTAAGGCTCCCAGTTTTCTGTTTTTACTGATATTTACAGATAAATACAAACCGAAAACAATGCGTTTCCTGTTTGTATTTACTTTTTAAGGCGGAAGCAATACTGGAAATTGTGCTTCTAATGAGTGACTTTCCATGCTGCCTGTTGTGAATTACAAGACAACAGATGAGCAGATAGACAGAACGGAGAGTTAAAAAAGGTTAAGATATATTTAAATACAGGCATATGTTGAAATATATTATGAGCAAATTGGTAATATATATCTGTGGGTGTAGTGTTTGCTATATTTAGCTGCTGAATTTGCTAGGCAGCCAGCATTTTCAGGCATCAGGAACCTTGTATTGTGTAAAAGATTGATGAAAGAGAAATGTTTGATGAGCAATTAGACAATGTGGTTTTACTAGCATGGTAGACGTCCAAGGAGGGAACCCTGCTTTGGCTAATCGAACTAAGGAGGAAACCTCACTTTCTGTGACTTCCTAAAGGAGAAGGACATCGGGCAGATGATTCAACGGGGAAAGAAATACTAATGATGGCATGCAAGCTAATTCTAGAGTTACATCTAGGTGCCGATCAGGATCCTGGAAAAAATTTCCCCGTACGACTCGTATCCGGTCTTATTACTGTACGAATCGTACAAGTGCCGTACAAACTGCCAAGTACGATTCGCATGGGAAAAAGTCCATACGAATCGCATTGGGAATAATTCCCCACACGTCCTCGGGTCGGAAAATGTGTCCGACACGTCCCCGGACGATTTACCGTACAAATGTGAAAAGTGAAGTCCGACCGCGCAAGTACGATCCATTCCGTGCGTCCGATCTTACAACCGTATGGAAGAAACACCGTCCGCACCGAACTCCCATAGCAACCATGGAGACATGTGCCCGCATACGCGCCGAACACCCCCCTCAGCCCCCGTGAGTACGCGCCGAACCCCCGTGTATGTACACCCCCGTACGAGTCGAACCCCCCGTGAATGTACGGGGGTGTACATACACGGGGGTTCGACTCGTACGGGGGGTGTACATACACGGGGGTTCGACTCGTACGGGGGGTGTACATACACGGAGGGTTCGGCGCGTACTCACGGGGGCTGGGGGGGGTTCGGCACGTACCGGGCCCCCAATTCCACTCGCATCGCGGCGTACTTCGCTTTTCCGGCACTTTTTGGGTGCCGTAAAAATATTGCCGTCCGGACTGCTGTCGGTTCGAATCGTACTTCCAGGTTCGTGAAACGCTGCCTGGAAGCGTCCCGACGTCACGTCGGCGCATTCCTGGATCACATTCGTTTGTATATTTTCGTCGGTCGGTGTTTTGTACGACTCGTACGGAAATGGTGTTTCCGTGCGAATCGTACTTGCATGTTTGTAAAGTTTTACAACCGGGTACGAGTCGGACGGAGAAAAGCCTCTGTCCGAGGGTTCGTACCTGGTTTTTACAGGATCGTAATCGGCACCCTAGTCTGATGGTGGAGATCTTTCATAATATTGAGGGAGATTCTCAGGAGACTTGGTATTACAACAGAGTAGATGGAGTGTTGCTTAGACAAATTAGAAGCATTAATAATGCTTGAGGAATAATAGCTGGTTTCAGTTTTTCGAATACTTGCACACAGATTTACAGACATTTTGTGCTGGGTTTGCATCACAAAAGTGACTCAAACCTGTGCAAAATGTATTTTTTGATTTGCTCTCCAGCACACGCTGGAAAGTCACCTGAGAGTAACACAAAGCAATGCAAAGCTCAGCTTTGGGTCACTCTCAATCAAGGGGGCATTCCGTAGGTGATGTATGGGCATTCCCATGCAAACACCAATGGTTTTTAAAACAAGACCTTATCCAATAACAGTAGTAGGGTTTTGCTACAAAAAATAACACCACTTTGAATTAGGCATTAAAAAGGAGAATGCATTTATTTCTGCACACCTTTCACACTTTGTAATGTGCAGCACGCATCTGGAGTGAGAAAAGTTTTAAAGGTTGTCTAGTCATAGTATTTTGAACTGGAAGGTGAGCTTTCAAATACAAAGCCTATGCTAGGCTCATGTAGACACTTTTGCACTATGATGTAAAGATGTGAGCATGCACATGGCAGCATGATTAAGGTCCAGCGCTAGGGAGAGGAGAGTGCCATATCTTATTAGATATGGTGCTTTCTTGCTCTCTCTCTCTCTAATGCAACACAGCGAGAAACTTTGGGTGCTGCACTGGTTGTTTGACAGTTTTATAAATCTAGGCCTTGGTTGGTATTTGCATAAGACAAGAGTGTAAAGTTGCTTCAGTGATAGATCATAATTAGTACAACAATGTCTCTCTGCTCTATGCACAGTGAACTTAAGGACAACCAACTCAGCATTGAACAAGTGGTTAACATTTGGTTTACGGTTGAATGCAGGACAAGATTTTTTAAGTGGTTATGTTGAATCAAGGAAGCAACCAGTGGTGCTTCTGTATCAGTATGTGACCCCATACACAGCTTTCACAGATTATTCAATGTATATCACTACATTGATTCAGCTGTGGCTTCTTCGCAATGGTGGAGGAGAGTCGCCCCACTGGCTCACAGCCAGCAGCTGAAAAATAAAACAATATTTTATTATCGTTTTATTTTTCAGCTGCTGGCTCTGAGCAAGTGTGTGTGGGGAGGGGAGGGCCTGGCCATAGGAGGAGGAGTGGTAGATGTGCACTTTTAAGTGTGTATGTCATTTTGGCCAGCCGTCTTATGCCGGACAAACTGACATGCACACTTAGGTTTCTCCAACTTGGCTGTATTGCACAGCTCTGTTGGAAAAACAGTACATACTCCCTTTGTCTGAGCAAGCATTAATCGAGCCCGCTCAGGCCAATCCCCATGCTGCTCTCATGCTTGAGAGCAGCGCGGGGATTGGATTGGGAGTCTGTGATGCCAGGAACCAGAAGCGGAGGAGCATGAGGCAGCCAGCAGCACCAGATAAGTGTTTTTTTATTAATAAACTCCCCCGGCGCGCACTTCCTTCAACGTGCCTCCTGCCGGCTCCCTCTCTACCCCCTGCACCCCCTCCACCCACCCACCAGAAATAATCTGTGTCGACCACAACTGCACTGATTGGTGTGTAGCAGTACCTCCTATTTGAGCTGTGTGGCCCGAACATATCTGCAGTAAGGCACCTTAGAGTTGACACCCTGGCTTGGTTTCAAGACAAAGACACATCAGACTCAGTTCACTGACGTGTTGTAGAGATGTGATAGCAAACCTATTTATTATAATATTTATATTGCGTATGCATACTTTTACTGTTTCAATCGCTCAAACGCATTAGTTTGCCCATCTTTTGATGTACTGGCCCATGTACTTCTGGATAATTCCCATCCTCCAAGCTTTCTTCAATCCCCTCCACAGAATCTGTATCTCTCTGTTGGGTTTCAGTCCTTTGCACATCCTTTCCTAAGGACAACTGATAACTTGCCTTCCACTTCATCTGGGTTCTTGCTCAAATGTACAATGAAGGAACCAAATCATAAATGTGGTAATTGTAGCATCCCCCTAACAACATCAGGTCCGGTTTACAAAAGTGGGCGTGAATCTGAGATATGTAGATTTATGTCACAGCAAAGCAGACATTTAAGATGTTTACCAGTTCCTAAATACCTTGGAGTCGTTAAAAGCCAAAGGACATTTTGGATCCTCCTAAACAACCTGGGCCCGTATTATGTACATTGCACGTTTTCAATCTTTACACCAGGCACACCTTTTAAAAGGTGCGCCAAGTGCAAACAATGATAATGCGCCCTATTATGGGGAATGCGCTGCCCCCAGGGCATTCGCAGACACACGCTGCCCTCGGGGTAGGGCAATCCAATGAAAAACTGCTGCTTTAAAGCTGCTCCGTGTTTTCACTGTGCAGGGGGCAACCCTCCTGCACTTTTAAAGGGGGTTGGAGATCCCCTTGCAGATGGATGCAGTCAGAGACTGAACTCGCCTGCAAAGGGATGTTAGTGGGGTTCATAGGACCCTCTTTCCCCCCTCCAGAGGGCTGCTCTCGAGGGGCGCACTCACAATGTGCCACCTTATATGTGGCGCACTGTGAGGGCGCATCTTGACAACTTCTATGCCTCCATGCCTGTCCCTGTAATACGGCGCAGGCACAGAGGCAAAGGTGATTCCCTCATTTGCATGGGCATGCCACCATGCATATGAGGGAATGCCCTCTGCAGATAGCGCTGGCGCTTCATGTGCATCAGGACTATCGGTATTACAGAAGAGGCCGCACAAGTGTCTGCAGCCCCTTCTGTAATTCCAAAGTGCCCTGGGGGCGTGCAAAGCAGGCGCAAACGCCAGTTTCACCCCCGTGCAACTTTGATATACGGCACCTGGTGTGCACCATTGCATGCTGTCTCTACGACCGCAGAGTTTCACATTTGCAGATCCTGTGCCATGGTTGCTCAGTGTACTTAGGAATCAATTGTAATGCCATGGTATTACAGGTTTTAGTTACTTTCAAGTAAACTAAGTATTCATTTAATTCCCCGATGGACTGGACTAAATTAAACTATCACGTATGGGGCCGTGTGATGGCAAAAGGGCATTTTCATTGTTTGCGCCGGATACACCTTTAAAAAGGTGTGCTGGGCGCAAACAGTGAAAATGTGCTCTATTACCATGAATGCGCTGCCCCCAGGGCAGCTGCGAACTCGTGCTGCCATGAGGGCACCACATTCAGGTGAAAACCGGAGCAGCTGCTTTAAAGCCGCTCCGTGTTTTCACAGTGCAGGCGGCAACCCGTCTGCCTTTTTGCAGAGAATTAGAGATCCCCTTGCAGGTGGGTGGAGTCAATGACTGCACCTGCCTGAATGGGGATGTCTGGGTGGTCTATGGGCCCCCTTTTTCCCCTGCCAGAAGGCTGCCATCAGGAGGCACACTCACAGTGCGACACCTTTTAGGTGGCACACTCTCAGTGCACCTCCTGAGGGCTTCTTTGCTTTTGCGCCCGTGTCTGTAATACAGCGCGGGCGCAGAGGCAAAGGGATTTCCTCACTTGCATGGGGCACAACCCCATGCAAATGAGGGAATGCCCCCGCAGATAGCGCTGGCGCTTTATGTGCTCCAGCGCTATTGATATTACAGAAGGGACCACACCAGCGTCTGCGGCCCCTTCTGTAATAACAAAGTCCCTGTCATAACCGTAATACGGCCCCTATTTGACATGAACATTTTCCAGCTGAGAACATGTGCTCTAATATACTGAAATCTGCTGGATTTTAAATGTACAACAGTCCTTTCTTTATCTTTGGTCCTTGTCCCTTTGTGTTAGCTACACCATTTAACTAAGAGTGTATTGGAATAGGCTGGATGGAGCCTTTACCACACTTGTTTTAGACCAGTACCCGAGGGTGAGTTATTCACCACATGTGGTGAATACTTCCTCTTTTTTAAACGGAAAATGGGTCAGGACAGGCGGAATCGTGTTTTAACACACCGATTTGCCATGTTTGGTATTTTTCCTTGGCCGTTTCCCCGGGTAAATTTCAACAAACTGTGGGAGTGTCAGAATCAGAATCAGAAAAACTTTATTCGATTGTAAGAAACAATCATAAAAGTATACATAAAAGGACAAAAAATACATTGAGTTATAAAAACTTTGTGGGAGTGTCATTATTATCACACAGCTGGTAATTCCGATCCCTGTGCAAAGACAACCCTTATCTCGTAATGAGGCCCTATATATGTGCATTGTACCCTAATACTGTGAAATGATGCGCTTCTTGTAACCCTCTGCCATGTTAACCCCAGTGTATTGCGGTGCACACAAACCTGATTGCCATTTTTCGTATTGTTAAACAAATGATTACCGCCCGAATGTAGAATTTTAATGAACGTATTAATCCAGAGATTCTACTGTTGAATTGCTTGCACCTATAATACCAGTCAGGCTGCATATTAGAAAGTCATTCATTTTCATCTGGGGCTTAGTAAAGACAGCCTGCTATTATACAGTGAGCGCGCCATGGCATTCTTTAATTGATGATGGCAGCAGGAGAAATATGACTGGACGTAAAGCAAATTGCTTCATTAGAAATACCTTGGAACCTGTAACCTGCCTGTTCAGCACATCGAGCATATCATTTGATCATTTATCGCTCAAATCTAGACTCATGCTTTCAGTTTTTCACTTTTTTAACCAAGAACTGACACTGTAATAATGTAACATGGCGAGGATCAACAAATAATACTGTACTGTAATGTGTACCTTACAGTGTGTTTACAAATAACTTAGAAATTCACTTAAAAAACATGGCATTTACCATACGAGTTATGGTTTACATACATGGCAGTTGTGTGAGAAATGGAATGCACAGCTAACCATAACATGGGAATTTAAAAAAAAGTCTATTTCAATTTGGAACCATATCTGCACTTCAACTATCATTATTTAGATGAAATGCTAAGGTGTTTTTTTCAACGTATGCAACGAGAGCTAACCCAAACTCCACTTTAACTTTTGTTTTTCTCAATTAATTCATTTTATCATATCCCACATGCAACCATTCCTGCACATACCTCCATAGGCAGTACATCTCCACGCGCATCTCCAAAGCACAGTTGGGAATGCCTGCGAGACCTTGATTTCGTCTCAGCCCTGTACCCAACCGGCTACTTGCAGCTGGCCCCAGAACAGTCTTATACAGCAAGGCTTAGACCCTTAGGCTGGCCTATGGCCACTCCCTGTTTGTCTTTTTAAAAAAGAAATAGGGTATGTAGACACTGTGGTGAGTTTGCAAACAAGCCGCAGATTCCAAAAGAATGACCTTACCGTACACTGCAGTCTGAAGTATGTGCGCAACAGAGAATTCGTGCTCCTGCTTGCTCGAGCTAAACACCAGCCAATCAGCACTGCTTACTGTCCTGGACTGCGCCAATTGCCCGAAGCTGCCCAGGGGTGGACAATCTACGAATGCCACCCCCAGGAGCCCTCATCCTCAGGCCAAAGTGGGGTAAAAGGCCACTTTATTGGACGAGTAAGCATTTTCAATTAATACATGTATATATGCGAATCAGGCCTCACTAATACATATTCAAATCTATCACCCACCGCCCGTAAAAACAATTCCCCACAGCAAACTTCCCCAACATTGTTCTGACTAATGCTTCTCCCCAACCCCTATTCTACGTCTTCTGCCTACCTCTAGCCTCCAACCTCGCTCTCCTGTTTCCCTCTGTCCGAAGCTATTTAGAATGCCCCCAACCTTTCCTGCCTGTCTTGATCTCCCCCAATTCTGCAACCAGGAAAAACCCTGACCCAGGAGTTTTTCCTGTCCCCCCTTAGGTTTAGAAACAAAAAGTTTTTGTTCTGACACAGTTTGTTATATACAACACACTAATGTCGCCAAACAGGTTAAATATTTATTCATTTAGGTATGCAAAATATCTTCAACTTTTGTTCACAACACACACTGTCGCCAAACAGGTGAAATATTTTATTCCTTTAGATATACAAAATATCTGCAACTTTCGCTTAAACAGTGGAATTAGCAGGTAATGAACTTTGAACCAGTAAAATTTGTTTGTTAAGTGATAAAGTGATAGTGAGGAGGGAGGGGTCGAGGGGAGGGGGGAATAAGAGAATAGAAATAAGGTGTTGGGATAGGTGAGAAACGAAAACATTGACCATTGATATAAACGAAGCTGTTGCCCCAACAGCTTATTGTCAACACAATGCTTTTACCTGCTAGGTTTTTGCAATCATTTCTTTTATATTCAAAATGTAAAACTCATTGCCAATAAAAGAAAGATGTACCCCATCCTGCTGAAAAAATTTATAGTCTTCTTTTGTAATTTCACTATGTGCTAACCAATAAAATCCATTAATTGAACAAAAGCGGTGTAATTCCCTGTTCACTTATCTCCTCGCTCTTTCTACTGCAGTGAATCTCTCCGCCCCCCTCCGGACTCTGCGTGGCATCAACGCCATCAAAATGAATTTTGATTTGGCCCAATTTTTTGTTAATAGTTCTAAATTAGCC
Source organism: Triturus cristatus (assembly GCF_964204655.1). NCBI lineage: Eukaryota > Metazoa > Chordata > Amphibia > Caudata > Salamandridae > Triturus > Triturus cristatus. The sequence goes on along the minus strand of NC_140591.1, from coordinate 1,203,096,763 downwards.
TTTATTTCTATGAGCAACCCCAAACCTGATTGCTGCACCAATTCATTCTCCCCCAGGTGAATCAATATAACTTCAGGTTTATTTTCGAAAGACAGTTCACTCATCAAAGGCATTAACTGACCCCACTTCATGCCACTTTTCCTAAACCAAACAAAAGAAATCTCATCCGAACAAATACCCAAATTCTTGGCGCAATACTCCTCTGGGCGGGCGGTGAAGGAAAACATGGCGGCCAGCGAGTAGCGGGTCGCGGGAGTGCTGCCGGAGCGCATCTAATCAGGGTGTGAGATGGAGGGGAAAGGCTTATCGGAGACTCGATGAAGCAGAAAAATTAAAATGCTTACAGACCAGTAATAATTTTCGCCCTTTGGGTCGGAAGAAATCGTAATAAAATAAAAAAACTGAAAAAACTTTCTTACCGCGGTGAAGGCTGCAGCGAGGTTGCTGATAGCGTGACAAACAAAACAGCAAGACGGCGGCAGAGCAGACATGGAGTAGAGCGGCCCTGGAGGTCCGTAGGGGGAGGCGAGCGGCCACAAGGATTCCCTTCCGGGGGAAAAGAGGTGGAGGCAGCAGTAGAATTGGAACTGCAAGATCTTTCAGGGAAGAGGTGCGGTCAGAGGGGATCGAGCTGGAAGAAAGCGGAGTACCTGACAGGCAAAGTGGTGTGGTGCGACCAGAGAGACAAGGGGTGGTCAGACAAACTGATGACCACATTGCTGAGGCAGCTAACATGGCAGAAGGAATTTTGAGCTACGCATTAAGGAGCCTAATAATTACCGAAGAAGGGGGAAGGCAGATGGTGTGCAAAAGGGTCACGTGACTCCCAAGCGAAAGAGCCGCAATCCAAGATGGAGGAGGTTTGGTTCTCGGCCCTTTTGTCATGCTAAACGTAACGGGGATTTCGATCCTTTGAATGCACCATGGCTAAGCATACCATCATTAGATATACTGCGCTAATCATACCATAATGACTTGAATACCTCAGAACGGCCCTTTTAGCGCAGCATAGCTAATAACGAAGTCAGTCTTCAAAAATACCCTCATCAATCTGCATTAAATCATGCATCTCCTTCTGAGTCCGCTGAGCATCTATCCTGGTTTGGACGGGCGTGGGTTTAGGAATGGATCGGCGAACCTGAGCAGCACAATATGCACAGCAGGCAGGCCCGCACTGTAGACAAATGCAACAGGTGAAAAGGAACCCCACTACTCCCAGGAGAATCATAAATAACTTCCATCCCCAGGTGGTCACCAGATCCCAAAACCACCCGGACAAGGACCAAGTACCAGTCTCGGTGTGAATTTCAGAGGCCAGTCGATGCAGTTTCTGGATGGCTAGATGGACGGAAGGGGCGGAGTCAGGTATATATACACAACAGGAACTGCCGATGACTCTACAAGCACCTCCACGATCAGCTAAGATAACATCTAAAACAAGACGATTTTGAAGGGTCTCGAGCCGGGTCGCCTGGAGCTCCACCGTGATATTAGTTAATATCCCTGCAGTATTAACCACCCCTTCCACCACTCTGGATAACCTCCTAACTTCTTTACTATTGAGGATGGGTCCCCATATGGGCAACGCCCCTTTTATGATATCAACGAAGTGTTGGGCTGGAGTGTCAGTCTGGTCAGTGGCATCATTACTGGCGGCTTCAGCTTTCAGGCTCCGCCGATTTAAGGAATGAGACTTATGATAATCAGAAGGAGCTATGTAAACTGGTGGGTAAAGGAAAGATAAGTAACACCTACCCGTCCATTCTCTGGGTAGCCAAGTGTATGCGTTTTCACCGCACACAAAATAAACATTGGGAGGGGTGAGTGTTGGGGGGCTACTGAATGTCTGCAATCTATAAGTATAATTACATCTACTATACCCGACGAACAAATGTCCAGTACCCTGCACACAGAAAGAGGAGGATGTATTCGACACCGGGACCGGAATGATTTTCTCATCTGAGACATTTCGCTCCTGGAAGTATTTGAAATACTCAGTAAAGTTAAAAGTCATGAAATCCAGTACCTCATCCCTCAACCAGGTATCGTTTTCATGATCAGTGTATACATTCATGCAGGCGGTGGGGTCAAGGGTACCATCCGTTCCCTCAGCATTAGGGGTAAAACCTTGGTGTTTCTCTATATATGCTAGAATCAAAGCATAATCCTTCTCTGAGAATCTACGTCCATCTATAGTGTAGTGCTCGTACAACATGGATAACATTTTAAACCAAGCTTCGCAACTACCTAAATAAGATAAGGGCACTGATATAAACAAATCTTGCTTATGCATCACTGAAGGAAGAAGCCCACAGACCCAACAATCAGTAACATTTGTGAAGCTATGAGTCTGGTGCAGCGTTTCAATGAAAGCGTTATGTACATATGTCTGTCGGTGTCTTTCCTTATGAGGGGCAAAAGTCTGGAAATGATGTTCCTTAGGGGCAGGAGTAGACATTATCAAGGTGTGTACAGGATGACGAAACTCTAGATATATGAACAAACCTAAACATAGTGCAAATGATACAGTCAATATAGAAATGAAAACAACTTTAACACGCAAGCTCCATGAGGAGAACATTGGCAAATGCGGGGGAACGGCACGGGGTACTATAGGACGCCCATCTTCAGGGACAAAACGAGCAAAAGGGTACATTTCCTCACTAGAAGTCCAATATAATCTCGGGAAAAGGGGTCTACAAGCAGTCCGACCTGCCGGAGGGTGCTTCTTTCCTGTGTCCGTATAGAGCCTCACAGGCAGACTCCTATTGTTCAGAAAAAACAAAAAGGTAAAAAGGACAAAAACTTCTCGCGTTGGAGTCACACTTGACGCAACTCGTGTTGGAAAGAGACCTCCACCTGGGCCCCTCCGTTCATCCGATCAATGTCTCTATCTTCGTTCTGAACAGAGCTCTACTTAAAGTTCCATGCTCTCAACGAGTTCAGTCCAGTGTTCCAATAATCCTCAGGTCTCTGCCACGGCCCCCAGCTGCACTTGCCGGGGCCAGACCTGGGATTGTCTATTTCCGGGGCCGCAGGTGATATCGATCCCGACCAGGGGTTTCGGGATTCGCAAACAAGGTGGGCACAGTGGGGTCAGACGAGGAGCTGGGCTCCCAACCAGATGCTTCACTTTGGACGGTTGGGTGGCAACAGAAAGGGGTCTCCACGCTCACAGCACTCCCCCCTTGCCCGTCAGCCTCTCTGCGGGTGTCCGGGGAAAGCGACTCTTCTGTGCTGGGTTCACCTTGAGTTGGCTGACCTTCCTCCTGGTCAAGTTGCTCCCTGGGCAATGGGAGGGGAACTCGCTTAAGATGGGAGATATGGATCCAGTGCTGCTTCCCTTCGACTTTCACCGCTGTTCGCGTGGCCAGGAGCACCTGGTACGGCCGGGACCAGCGCGGATCCAAACTCGACTTCCGTTGGTAGTTTCGGACCAGGACCCACTGTCCCGGTTCTACGCTGTGTCCAGGACCCTCCGGCAGGGGCTGCAGTGCGGCAGATATCTGTTGATGAATGGAACGAAGATCTTTAGTCAAAACATACAAATAGTCAGTCAACATAGGATGGTCAATGTCCCTGAAAGATTTGGGCCGGGGTACTCCCCATACGTTGGCAGGTCTGCCAAAAATTACTTCATAAGGGGAGATACCGCTCCGTGAATGGGGAGTAGTTCTTACAGACAACAGGGCCAGAGGCAGGAGATCGGGCCATTTTAATCCTGTCGTGTCCTGAAGCTTAGCCAATCTCAACTTCAAAATCCCATTATATTTCTCAACCAAACCCGCTGACTGAGGATGTCGGGCTGCATGAAACTTCTGCCGGATGGACAGACCCTTGCATACATACTTAACTAGGTTAGCATTAAAATGTGTCCCGTTGTCACTCCAAATCACCCGTGGCAACCCGTATCGAGGAAAGAACTCTTTCACCAGAGCTTTCGCAGTTGCCAGAGCAGTATTCTCCTTCGTGGGATACGCCTCCACCCATTTACTAAAGGTACAAATCACCACTAGCACGTATTTCAGATTGTTAACTCGCTCTAGCTGTATGTAATCCATTTGGAGTACTTCGAAAGGCAGAGTGGGTGGTGCAAAACTAGCCGCCAGGACGGGAATACTGACCCCAGGATTATGCTGGAGACAAATTATACAATGCTGGACCAAGTTCCTAGCTGTCTTATGTATATTAACATTATACCAGACAGGATCCAATATGGCACAGATGGCCTGAACTCCCACATGCGAAGGTCCGTGTGCCATGGTCACTACCGCATTTACAAATGCGTTCGGCAGTAACCATCTACACCTCTCTGACAGATCAGTCCAACATCCATTCTCATCAAGCCTCCCCACTTGCTCTTGCCAGTATGTCAGTTCTTCCGGGGTCACCTCTTTCTGTAGCTCTTTCACGCTATCTATGGTGTTGTTAAAAACTCCTGCTTCTATCATTCTGGTTACTACAAGCATGGAAGTGGTATCAGACTGGGCCGTTTCCTTGGCGATCCGGTCTGCAAAGAAATTTCCCCTCCCCACATCATCAGTTATAACTTTGTGTGCACTGCATTTGACTATAGCCAGGGTCTTGGGCAATGTTAATGCGGCTAGTAACCGTTCAACTAACGGCCCATTCTTTATTTTCTCACCATGGGATGTCAGGAATCCTCTTTCCGCCCATAACCTCCCGAAGCTATGTGCTACACCGAACGCATACTGGCTGTCGGTGTAGACATTTAGCCTGATGCCTTTCCCTAACTCGCAGGCCCTGAATAATGCAATCAATTCGGCCGCCTGGGCCGACCGGTATGGTATCTTTGCTGCCTCAACTACCGTTTGCAGAGTAGTGATCGCATAAGCCGCAGCTGTCGTACCATCCGGTAACCTGAAGCATGACCCATCTACATACAATTCCCCTTGGGCATCAGATAGTGGGGTGTCAGTTAGGTCTATCCGGCCCTTGGTTTCTTCTTCAGTTCGAAAGATACAATCATGTACGTCTTGTCCACCGCCTCCCGAAGGGAGGGGTAACAGCGTGGCAGGGTTCAAATTAACACATCTCTTGATCGTTATATGAGGTGCAAACAGGGTCAATTCGTACCCTGTAAGACGCGCACTAGTTAAGTGCTGTGTCTGTGTCCTGTTTAATAATACGTCCACAGCATGAGGCACCATCACTGTTAGATCCGTATTCAGGACTAGCCCTTCCGATTGTCTGATTGCTATGGCAACTGCCGCTGTAGCCCTCAGACAACTGGTAAGTGCTCTGGCAACATTGTCCAAAACCGCCGAGAAATATGCACAAGGCCTTTGCTTACCACCAAAGTCTTGTGTCAACACTGAAAGAGAACAACCGTCCACCTCATGCACGTAGAGCACAAAAGGTTTCCGGTAGTCAGGGGTGCCAAGCACAGGAGCAGAGCAAAGAGCAGCTTTCAGAGCGGAAAAAGCAGTCTGGCATTCATCAGTCCAGGGTAAAGGTTCATGCACATCCTTCGTAGTTAGATACAGGAAAGGTTTAGTCAAGAGAGAATAGTTAGCAATCCATTGGCGACAGTAGGAGGTTATGCCAAGCAAAGCGCGGACATCACGTTGCGTGCGAGGAACAGGCATGTTAGTTATGGTTGCGATGCGCTCAGAAGTCAACCGTCTTCCCTCCTTCGACAGGAGATGACCGAGATAGGTCACCTCCGGTCGACAATATTGAAATTTAGAGAGCGACACCTTGTTACCGTGAGTGGCCAGATGTCGTAGCAGGGTAACCGTGGCATCACGGCAACCATGTTCTGTATCAGAAGCCACAAGGAGGTCGTCGACATACTGCAATAGGACATTGCCTGGGGGCAATTGTAAAGAGTCTAATACCCTCTTCAGGGCTTGGCTGTAAATACTAGGACTTTCGGCGTACCCCTGGGGGGCGCGACAGAATCTAAAGCTGCGGCCTCCCAATGAGAAACCGAACAAATGTCTACTCTCTGGATGAATGGGAATACTAAAGAAAGCATTCTTCAGATCAATCACCGAGAAAAATGTGGCAGTGGGAGGAATCATGGTCAAAATGGAATTAATGTCGGGTACCACAGGATACTGGGGTACCACAATCTTATTAATTTCTCGTAGGTCAATCACAAATCGATAGGTATCAGCATAATCAGGGGACTGGGGTACAGGGGCTCGTTTAAGAATCGGAAGAATCGGGCTGTTGCAGATATTGGAAGCCGTTTCCTCCACCACCCCTGTTTTAATCAGATCAGAAATAATGGCCAGTAAAGCACGTTCACCCTCGGGGGCTATTTTGTATTGTGGGACCCTCGGCAATTTAGCATTCTGTTTCAAAGTGATGGACACTGGGGGAATTTGTAGGTACCCGACGTCAGTGTCCCCCAGGGCCCAAAGATCCCTCGGGAGTTTTGCAAGCTCAGGGGGTAAGGAGTCCGTCTTTGAAAAACATTGAATGGAGGGGATAGAGGGATTCCTAATGGTCAGGTAAACTCCATCGGGGGAGCAAAAGATGCGGGCATGTAATCTTTTTAATATATCCATACCCAGGAGATTTTCCCCACACTGGGAGGTGAGGAGGAAAGGTTATTCGATCGTTACTGGTCCCACAGTAAGGGGAAGTGGCTTCGAAATGGGGCTTACTACCGGAGTTCCAGAGAACCCCACGGACACATTAGTCTGGCCAGACAGAGCGGCCCCCGGGACCAAGGCACGTGAAACAGAACTGTTCATAGCCCCTGTGTCAACCAAAAACTTACCTGATGCCTCCAGCAATTGTGCATGGACATAAGGTCCAGCTTGATCTATCGGGATTGACACATACCCCTTACTCTGCCCTCGGCTATCCTATGCTTGAGTGTACCCGGTGTCTCCGTCCGTCATGGTAGTATTGTTTACCCTGACTTTGATCGAAATAATTCTGACTATTCTCACCTCGTACCGCCTGTTCTTGTCTCGTGTATCCGCCTCGATGCCCACTTACTCTTCCCCTTCCACGACCCCTAGAAGCAGTGTTCTGCTCATACAATAACGGGCACTGAGCTCTCCAATGCCCCTCCTCCTTGCAGAAAGCACATTGATTTATGCCTAGATCCGTTCGCCCAGTCGTGTGCGTGGGCCCCGCCCCTCTTGGAACGAAATTCTGCAACCCTCTTCCTCTTCCTCTACCCCTATCCACTTGCTGTAGCAACACTCGTGTCTTCAAATCTTTCGACTTTCTTTCTGTCTTATCCTTGCTCTCGTTTTCCCGATGCTCATAATACTGAGCCATGCTTAGTATCGTGGAAGGCGTGGTGGTCGTCCAGGTACTCTCAGCTGCCTGTAGCCGGGCCGATACCTCGGGTAGCAAATTGGTTACAAATCTATTAACAAATAAACGCACACCCCCCTCAGTGGCCAAGTCCTGTCCGCTGAAATCAATGAATACTCCCTCAAACCTTGTGAAAAAGTTGGATACACTCTCATCCTTCTTTTGCTTACAAGCCGTCAATTTATCCCAATCTACTTTCCTGGGTGGGATCAATGAATGCATATAGGTTATTATTCTTTCCGGCAAGGTCAGTATCTCAGGTCGGGGCTTGTTCCCCGGTTTACGATCTCTATCCCAATTTCTCAGTTGGTCCCATGTCCCACCGAATTCTGTAACATGGTCCTGGTCATGTACCTGGTGCCAAATATCCACCGGCACTAATAAGGCAAAGAATAATTCAATATCCGCCAACGTCATCACTGCTGACGAGGCGGCCTCGGTCAGTTCCTTGTAATATGCAGTGGGGTTTTTTCTAGGATCCGGCAACTGACTTTTTAGGGATAATACCTCACTCCGCTTCCAGGGGGTATAGACCCATTGTTCCTGGAACCGGGCGTCTATTCCCGGGCGGGTAACAACACCGTGGGCATCTACCACCGCGGCAACTTCCGTATGGAAGATAGGCTGTACTTCCCGCATAGGGAACTGGGAGGATCCGGCGGGAAGGGTGGACTGCAAACGAGTTCCATAAGAGACCAGAGTCTGCACCTTCCCATACACTTCTTCCGGCGTCAACTGGGATTTGTGAATCTGATCAAGGATATCATTCAATATGGCCGGAGCTCTCCCTTCCTGGTGTACCTGTTCCCATACAGAAATAAGATGGTTGGCCATATGTTCCAGGGCATGCTGTTGCATCACTGGCTCATAGTCTCTCATGGTACTCCAGATATCAGCAAGAGTATAAATAGGATGTCGCATCCACTGGGATGCTTGTGTGGCAATAGTTTCCCTTTCTTCCGTTCCTAAAGCAGAACGAGTGAACAACCTCCTACCCTCCGTTAGACTGGCCGGATGTATTGGAGTAGTCACAGCTGTTACCGGCATTGTACTCGCGGAGGAGGAGGGCAGAACAGAAGGGGAAGACGTTGACCCCGGCAACAGCTGAGGGGTCCCGGCTGCAGCTGCCGTCAATAAATTAGGCAGTATGGCTAAAACGTCAGACACAGATGTCGACAACCGGGAGAGGTTTGGCAGGGAGGGAGGGGTAGTAGTGGCCGGGGGAGCCGAAACCAAGGCCCCCAGAGACATATCAGGGGCTGGGGCCGATGCTCCCGACACCTCTGGATATATCCTCTGTGGTACATAAGGGGGTGGTGGCCTGGTGTCCAACAAATCCTCTATTTCATCTTCCGCATTCGGTCGGGTCACATAGCTCTTATCAACCTTCAATCTAAATTCGCGATTCATGCAATCCAATCCCTTTTCTACTCTTTCTCGGTCATAGGCCATAGCTTTCTGAGTAACGTTCTGTCCTGCCTTAGCTCTAGCTACTTTCTCTTCCCTTATTCGCCGTTGTTTTGCCTCCTTCTGCCACGCAATTAGAGCATCGAACATGGCCTGCCTACTTCGCCTGGAAAACAACTGTTCCTGTAGGAACGCAATCTTCTTCTCATCAAACGAACCTGTCTTGGGCCATCGTAACTCCTCATTTCCCTTAGTATACTTATGCCACAGAGTGCAGAACAATAAAGGAGAGATCCCATGTTTGACATACATAAAATGGCTCGGACTGCCTTCCGGTGGGGCGGGTTGGCTCTCAGCCAACCTGGAGTCACTTGTGCGGCAGCAGCAGCCAAAACAATTCAATTTACTGAAACAGGACATTTTGGTTAGTTTTCAGACATGTACACATAAAACAACAATCAGACACGACATACAATCAGTATCAGAGAACCAAGCCCGTCGACTCTGGTTCACAGTCCAGACTCCAAACTGCACGCGGGATTCCTGTCACCCTCCTGGCTCACCACTAAGACCAACCCCCCCCAACGAGGACTTGCCCCGTCGGGAGTATGGCCTGTGGCTACCCAGTCCAGGTCACAGGTCCTTCCACGTGCAATCCGTCTATATTCCTCCGGCGCGCTATTTCTAATCAAATCAATACCATCTGTACGTACTTCGAGTCAAATCACTGTAATTCAAACCCGATCAAGCAAGACACCACTCTCCGGTGCGTGCCTTCAAATCAACGAACCGCTGTCCAGCGCGAGCTTCAAACAAATGCAATCAGTGTTCAAATCAAAACAAATGCATCGTTCTCAATGAATGCTCTTAAATCGATCAAATAGCACACCGTCCTCAACGCGTGCTTCAACAAAACATAATGCACCGTTTACAACGCGTGCGTCAAATCAAATCAATCTATACTCACCGGGTGCACCCAGATACGAATGTTCATTCTCCGCTGCCAACTCCTCCTGACCAATTTAGTCCATTTTCTGGGTTAAGCCCGTAGGACCCCGGTGAAGGGTGACTAGCAGCAGGGGACGTACCGAAAAGTCGCGCAGGGTGGGAGAAATCCTCAGGATCCTCTCCCGTCGACCAGTCAGGACACCCCCAATCCCACCACCCGAATACGGGGGGGGGTTGACCCTGTCACGGGGTCCCTTCGTGGTCGCCAACTGTTGTGTCCAAATAATTATTCCAAGGGCCACACTTACCACTGGCCCGCAATATTAAGTAAAATAAGGAGCAGTTGGCAACATGGAAGGTTCAAACGTTTATTAGCCACCATAGATCTCTATATAGAGGAGCCTCGTCGATCCTCACCCATCAGGTGCGCCGAGGAAGACTGCTGGCTCCTTGACAGTAACACACTTTTATACATTGTCAGCATAGCATACAAAACCTTATATGTGGAAAAGTACCAGTTAGTCCTGGCGCCCCTAATGAGCTCATGCCTATTTCTAGTTTCGGTTACACATACAAAGGGTTACTATCTTTACAGAGAAGGTCGGAAGGGTGACTCCCTTCTCGTCCCAGGTCTAGAGGAATTCGCTTGATACTCCCTTTTAGCAGATGTGACCTTGCTTCTCAGCAACTCTGTCTGTCTCCTAATAATTACCGAAGAAGGGGGAAGGCAGATGGTGTGCAAAAGGGTCACGTGACTCCCAAGCGAAAGAGCTGCAATCCAAGATGGAGGCGGTTTGGTTCTCGGCCCTTTTGTCATGCTAAACGTAACGGGGATTTCGATCCTTTGAATGCACCATGGCTAAGCATACCATCATTAGATATACTGCGCTAATCATACCATAATGACTTGAATACCTCAGGAGCAAGAAATGTTGGACAAAGGGGTACAGGGGGAACATGATCCGGGGTGACAAGGGGGTTTAGAAGATTCAGACTCTAATAATGAGAGACCCGAGCAGAGTTTAAAATCACCCGAAAAAGAGGACTCTTCCATTGGAGCGCTCTTGATAGCACTGACCGCTGAAGTTAAGAATAGGTTTAAGATTTCAGAACTAAACCAAAAGGAAATAAGGAATGCCCGTGAAATTTTAGAAAAGAAAATAGACGATCTAAATAGCAGAACAATAATGTTAGAAGTAGAGGTAAATGATCTGCGAGAGACAGTGCAGGTAAATGGCGCGAAAATAGAAAAGTTAAAATAAAGGGAGAGGGAGCAGCAAAACAGAGTCGAGAGATTGGAAAATTTCTCAAGACGAAATAACATAAACATCTTGAAGGTTCCGGAAGGAAGGGCGAGAGAAGATGTTAAAACCTATGTAGTTCAACTGATTAAGAGAGAGCTACATTTGGAAGAATCGGAACAAGAGATTGCCAAAGATCTACAACGGGTCCATAGAGACCCCTTTAGACTGAACGTCAACAGATCCAAATCCAGGAAAATCGTATTAAACATTCTAACGTATTCGCTAAAAGAAAAAATCTTGTCTAAAGCCCTGTGCATGAAGTCAATTGAGGTAGATGGGGCTAGATATGAATTTAGATCGGACGTCTCAAGTGTTACCTGGGGAAAAGGATTGACCCATTGAAATAATTGGGCGCCTCGGTACAGCTCAGATTTCCAGCTTTTTTGAAAGTGATGCTCAATAATAAGATTCATATATAAGCGGATCATTTTATAAAAAATTTACAACCAGGGGGGGGCTAGCATTTCTTAAATGAGACGGGATTTCATATAGCAGTATCTGAGCATTACTTCTGTTATGAGACCATTAACGATTGCACACGCTGCACTGTAAGCTTGCTTACTCCCTGTAGCGGATTGTGCTGACCCCTCAGTATAAATTATAAATTTGTACTGATGGAGAGGCAGAATTTCAGTGGGCAGAGGGCATTCATGTTCATATTGCAGGAACACTTGTGTTTTTAAATCAGGGTCAAAAACATATTCAACATCTGTTGCAGCAAGATAATTAACCCATTGTATCCATCTAGGATGTAAAGCTTTTGCATTTAGAATGCTCACCTTTGTAACCGCCTCCAAGACTGGTACTGGAGTCACAACAATAATGTGTTTCCCCTGAGCTAGTGCTCTTTCTTTTGCTACAGCGGTTTGAACTGCTGTCAGTATTTTTTCTGTTGAAGTGAAACGCATTTCTGCTTGCGTATACAAATATGATTTGTATGCTATTGGTACTTTTCACCCTCATTAAATGTATTACTTCTCTCAATAACGGAGAGTGGATAGCGGTTTGAAACTCAAATCTAAGTGGACACCGCGACTCCCTAGCAGGAATAATATTGAGGTTTTTCACAAGATTATGATTAATGAACTTGACAAATATGAGGATATAATGAGAAGTAAATACAATAGTTTACCTAAAGTACATAATCTCACAAAAGGTGAACAAATTGCCCTTAAAATGCTAAGCACTAATGATAGTACCATCATAAGAGAGGCCGACAAAGGCGGTAATATTGTTGTTATGGAAAGATCTGTGTATGAGGCGGAAATATTAAGCCAATTAACAAATGAGCAATGCTATGTAAGATTGTCCAACAACCCTATCTTTGAGATAACTCGTATTGTTAATTCCAAACTCAAGAAGTGGAACACTAGAGGCCTATTGAATGGTGATGAGTATGCATACTTGAGAATTGTTAAATCACGGTTCACATGTCGTTACACGCTCCCAAAAATCCACAAAGATGCCTCTAGACCACCAGGGAGACCCATTGTCTCTGGTATAGGAGGTCCTATGGAAAGAATGTCAGAATTTGTGGATATTTTCTTGCAACCATATGTGTTAAATCTGGCCTCCTATATCAGAGACACGAAACATATTTTGAATGTTTTGGTGGATATGACTTGGGACACAACTATGACATTGGTGACATTGGACGTGGTATCGTTGTATACAAACATCAGACACGATCATGGATTACAGGCGCTTGAATATTTTCTGTACAAGAGACCGGTTGAAATGTTGGAACATTCTGATATGTTGATTTTTATGTCACATTTGATTTTGGAGCACAATGTCTTTTTGTTCAAGAATAAATGGTACAAACAAAGATGTGGAGTAGTGATGGGCTCAAGATTTGCACCGTCTCTGGCCTGCCTCTTTATGGGGAGGTTCGAGGCGTCGCATATCTGGGGTCCTGGTGGTGCAAAATGGCAGGAATATATTGTTTATTATGGAAGGTATATAGACGATTGTCTTATCATCTGGACTGGGAGTGATGAAGAGTTACTAAGATTTTTTGATTACATGAATAACAACCAATACAATATGTCATTTACCATGTCCTCCAGTCAGGAGAGTATCGTATTCCTTGATACAGAATTGTTTGTGGCAGATGGTAAAATCAATAGTAGACTGTACAGAAAAAGCACCTCTTGCAATTCAACGCTATATGCAACTAGTGCCCACCCTAAAGCTCAGGTAAATGCAATACTTTATGGTGAATTGTATAGGGCACGAAGAAACAACAGCAGGGATGAAGGTTTTTTTCAGTTGTGTTAGAGACATGGAAGCACGTTTGAGGGATAGGAGTTATGATAAGGACATTATCTGTAAAGCGAAACAGAGATCATTTAAGTTACGTGGACAGGATACCTTGAAGTCTAAAGTACAGCGGGATAGTAACAAAACACAGTGTGTAAGGCTACTCACCAATTACCATCCTTGGTCCCATAAGAGTTACAATATACTTAAAAAACACTGGCATCTATTGACATCAGATCCAACCATATGTCCTCATATTTATAACAAACCAAGCATCTCATACAGGAAGGGTGCTACTCTTCGTAGCCTGATTAGCCCCAGTTATCCTAGAACCAAGAACTCTGATTATACATGGCTACACAAACTAAATGTAGGATCCTTTAGGTGTGGGCATTGCAGTATGTGCAAGTTTACAGAGCATGGCATAATGGATTTTCAATACAACGGCTCTGCTAAATACAGGATTTACCAACATATTGACTGCTCAACAAAATATGTTGTTTATGTCATCCGATGCAAATGTTTAAAGGTCTACATTGGTAGCACTATTAGGTGCTTAAAGGAAAGAATGGCGCAACATTTTAGAGCTTTGAAAAACGTGTACCTGAGGTATCCTCTTGTTAACCATGCTAGCAATTGTCCAATTCAGAGAGGTAACTTATCCTTTACCTTCCACGGTATAGAGATACCACTGAGTGATAACCGTGGAGGCAATAGGGAACTGAGGGTCCGCCAATGAGAGGCTTAATGTTGATTCTGAGCTACAGTACTTTCTGGGGTGCTAAATGTATGAAACTGTTGTAACTGGTGGTAAAATCAGTACCAGTATTGTGATTCAATGAAACAATGTATTAATATAATATTATAGTTGGCCACACAATGTAACATCTCAATTATAACCTTTGGAATGTCAAATGTAAATGTAATGGCCATCCAAAGAATGCAATTCATATCTCTCAATAGTATATAGATGTGATAAGATGCTATGGGTTGAATAATGACAGTGTGGAAAATCGCCTTGTAATATGTTACACCTAGAAGATAGGTGACCAAAGAACTGTATACTGGCTGACAAGATTGTGTATATATATTATGAGAAAAGTCTCCATCAAATTTCATGAATAATGCTAATCAAGTGATGTCTGTAAATATTAATGAAATAATGGCTGTATGTAAGAATGCAGTTTATCGTCAAGTCACACTAAAGTCTTAGTATGTTGGGTGTGAAATAACTCTCTCCCACTCTCCTGGTGTTTTAAGGGGTTCCTTTTCTGAACTAATCTAGGTAAATGAATGACCAGAATCGTTTGGCTCGGGATATACTACGTGGGTTACATCTACTGAGCGGTTGGTTTTGTTACCTTTCTAAATTTCTGTAAGGGCATGATTGAATAGGATAACTTCATGGCCTTAAAGTTGATGTTTAGTTTCATGATTAATATTCTGAGAGACCGATATTTAAATAAGGGAATATCTACTCACGATAACCCTTAACCGTTCCAATATGGCACCTATTTACGAAGAGTGAAAGTGTAACAGGCAGTGTCGAAGTCCGTCTCTGTTCTTTTTTATCTGGTCGAAATAAATATTGCCACAAACATGGCGCTGATGCAACACGCCATGTATACTTTTCAGCAGTATGCGCTGGAAGGCTTGCTTTGATATTGGAGGTGAGGCTTTGAATCATATTGTCTTACAGTCAGACATTGGGTCAGAATTATTGTTTTGTTTTAAAAGACTGATTTTAAAAGGATAATCATTTAAGTATAATGAATGTAAAATGATGTATGAAATCACGGTACTACAGGGTGGAGAACAAGATTAGTTCATTAGGGTAGCGTTCTTTATGTTGAATTTGGGTATGAATATTAGCTTAAAATATAACAAATGGGATTTTGAGTGCACTGATAGATCTAACTAAACATGAATGCTAAGTAGTTTGACAATGGGAAGAGACGGTTTAGCTTCCTAATAATATCCATGTCTCCTTTGTGTTAGGAGATATTAGACAGGAGAAGACTGCTGTGAATTGGTCGTTTGAAAGACTGTTAATACCAAACTTGAATTATGAGAATAAGATGCACTATACTTGGATTATGGTAAGTGGATGTCTTAACTTAATAGGATTATTTATGATGGAAAGAATTAATAGACAATACAGTACCTATTGCATTATCAGGACCGGATTTGATAGTAGTGTTGTTTTCTCCTTTTTATTGAAATAGATTTTATGGTGATATTTTTGAATGAAGAAGTGCTTATATTGTATATGCTGATCAAGGTGAGTACCTTTAATTTGGTAGCTCTAAAGCATGGGCTTTCGGTGGTTTTTAGATTCACGTTGTAGAGCACTTGTGTTTAAATTAAAGATTAAAAATAGGTTTGAATTTTGGAAATATTCGTTATTTGGAAACCAGGGTGTTGGATCATTATATGATTTCCTTAAGAGAATCAGGTTTTATGTATTTTTAATTGGTGGCTGGTATGTGATATGCCCTTTTTGGGATGTTTTCTATTTCTCGGTTTCCGTTTCTTATTCCCCCCTTTCGGTGGAGGTTAGGCCTAATCTTGACTGAGAGATGTGGTAGATGGTAATTGGATTGTATATCTATCTATTACTGCCCTTAGGAAGTCTTTTGAAAATTTTACCTTAGACGAAACACGTGTTGGCTGTATTATCTGAGAACGGATTTTTGTGTAAACAAGTCTTCCTGAGAAATTACAGAATATGAAAATAAAGACTGTGGATCTACACTGGATGTTATCAATTTTTCATGGACTTATGATCGGAAATTTGATTGTATAATATAGAGATATATTCATTTTGTCATTGCTCAGGGAAAGATTTTTGCTTAACTTTTAGCAATTGCTCGCAATTGTGAATTAACAGCATGGGGTGGTGGCTGTTTTGAGTTTCCTTTTGATGCAATGTTTGTGAATTTGATCTTAGATACTTAAACCATCAGAACTTGCGCAGCAGAGACCTCACTATCCACTAGTAGAAATTACTATTTTATCATTATAGACTCTTTTCCTGAATCTTCTGATCATCACCTCTTTTCCTGTTCATATCATTCACTCACACCTATAGGACTAAACCCTGGTGAAGAATTAGCAGTACACCTGGGATAGACATATTGGTACCAGGAACATAAAGTTATTTAGATTGTCAAGTGAGGGAAGTTGGACCACAAATGCTTAAGACATCTATTTTGAATATAATGAATGATGTCAGCTATTGGGAGATACAAAGCAGATGGAGGAGCTTTTTCTCCCCCTCCCCTTTCTAACACTGTGTTTTTTGTTTCTTTTTGTTTCTTCCTTTTTCATATAATTGTAGGCACTGTATATCACTGTATATCACTGTGGGTTGCATTGCTGATGCTATTCTTTTAACATAAATAGTAATATGGAGATTTTTATTTGCAGCATTTTAAAATTGTATTGTTATTATTTATTTTTCTGCTAGGTTTTTGGGCATGTAAGTGAATATGGAGAATAGCGAGATGAGTAAGGTTCCTGTAAAAGTGTGAAGAATATGGTAGTGAGTTCAGTTTCGTAACAAGCATCAGAAGGTTAGCCCACTTGGGCGAGACATCACATCTATCATGTACAGCATTAGTGAAAATATTCAGTGTATTTTGAATGGAGATACATGCAACATGAACTGTATGAAAGTAATTTTGTTGCTATTGCAGCCCACATGGGCTAGATGCATATTATGAAACAGAATTTTGGTGAACAGGAATGATGTATATATTTTGGTTTATACATGCCATCATAGAATACATGCTGGTCCATTTGGATTTGATGTTATATAAAAACAAAATTGGTGATTTTATTATACAAGATTTCATTTACTATAGGTGAAGCCTGTTAATACATGAATTTATTAGTTTGGTTGGCAACTGACTTTAATAGTAAAGATGCGTGTTAAGATGGTGCTTACTTTTGCAAAACTCTTCTGACATGGCACATGTATGTAGTTCGTTATTGACTATCATGATTTTGTGTATGTAATGAGTGGTGTCAGCTCTCGCACCACATAGTGACAAAAGTGAAATTCAAAATGCGTTGGTGAAGAGGCACCAATAAATTATTTCAGCAGCTCGAAGTGTCCTGGTCATCTCTGTATGAGGGGGTATTGGTGTGCAGTAATGGTTGATTTTTAAGCGGTCGTCTCAAGATCGCGAGGTGCCCCGCTGCATATCAGCAGGTCCACAGCGCAAAAGACAAGAGGCGCTGGGAACGACAGAACCAGTTGGATGACACTGAAAATGAAAGTTGGCGTCAGAGATGAAATTAAAACAACCTACTGAGGAAAATATTACTAGTGTGAAGGGTTTGGTGGCACCCACTATGGACGTTATTTGTGGTAGAACTCTATCTACTAGGAAGCATCTGGAGTTCCCGCCCAGTGGGGCGGTGATTTAAGATCACGCAGGTGCGCCTATTCTGTGACTGTCTTCCCTGTTGCCTACGCCAGTGATCAAGGGCATTGTGGCCCGAAACATGTTTGGATTTGAAATCAGAGGCAATATTGAAATTTTGTTTTATGAGACTCTGTAAGCAAACCTTTGATGTCTTCCAACAATAAACAGATTATTTGAAACGTCGTGTGAGGCCCTCAAATGTTGGAGCAGTAATGGTTGATATATATTTTGATATATATTATCTACTGGCGGTCGCCAGTAGATAGTTATAGTTAGGACCGTGTTTCCATAGGAAATCCGCAACATTCTATTTGGAATAACTTTGGCGCCGGTTGACGAATCCTCGCGAAATTTTCAAAATAGGTGGGGCGCTCTGCTCCGCTCCTACCCTGAAAGTCTCGGGGGGATTCGTCAAGCGGGGGCTGAGAAAAAAGGGGGGTCCCAAAACGCGTTTTCCCCATGCAATTTTCCATAGGGACCTTTAGTCCAAGGTACAGCCCGAACGGCTGAACAGAATTACTTGAAATGTGGCAGAGAGGTAGTCCTCAGGTCAGGGATGTGCCTTTTGCAGGTCTGGTGTCAATCTGTTCAGTAGTTCCTGAGAAAATCAAAAGTAAAATCATATATATATGTGGGCGGAGCCTAACCACACATCTCTTTTTTTTTTTTTTTTTATTTATAAGCATTTATTATTTAATGCAAGCAAGGTACAGCAATGTATAAAGAAAAAAAAAAGCCAGTAATACAGTCCACAAATACACTTGATGGTACAGAAAAAAGAAAAAACCAAGTACATTACTTAGGTCTAACCACACATCTCATCCTGAGATCTGATTGGCTGTCAGCACTTCATCCAAGAAGTGTTGGCAGCCATCTTGGGACCAATATACATGATAGCACCTCATTAAAAAGCATTGCAGTTAATAGAAGGTTTTAAGACTTTAGTTACATTATAAATCATTTGTTGATGGTACCATACTCATTTTAGGAATTGTGGTATGTTCTAAGGTGATTTCACCATGTGAAAAAGCCTTCTGCTGGGATATCATGATTGAGAGAAAAATATTTTCTCATGCTTTTCCCACAGAGGTTTGGAAGGTGATCTATAAGCTAAACTGAGAGCTTATTTTCTGTAAATTCACATTATCTTTCTCAGTCATGTGAGAATGAAGTCTGACATTCTCAGTCAAATATGTACATCCAACAAGGGCAGAGACTGTCAGTTGATTCCTTTGTGTTCTACTGCAGCTTCCCAGAGTGTTCCAAACAACAACTAGAGCGCTAACAGTCCTACTTATGATAAACGTATGGCACACCTGAAGCCATCTTGCTTGGATTAAAGTGGTAACTCTTAAAACATTTAATTTAAAAAGGAACAAAATGAGGGGGTTCATTTTTCCATAAAAAGTATGATTAGTGCTGCAGAAAGAAAAATTAGGGCACATTTTGAGTGACTTCTCAAATCCTCTTCTATTTCATTAAAAAATTCTGACATGCAGACTGAAACATGCACTTTCAATACCAGCAGCAGTTTTCCCTGGTGAACAGTAGCTTTACTACAGTGATCTAATGAGCAAAAAGAGTGCTAATATTCTGAATTTATGGCAAATGTGTGACACATCTGAATGCCTTCTTGATGGAATCAAAGTAAAAAACTGAAAGTATTTCCTACTGAGGAGACTGCAGTAAATGAGGAAATTAGGAAACTTCATAACAAATAAGTCTCCCAAGATGGCCACCAGAGACAAAAGAGCCCAAATGTAGCCCAAATATCACCCAGATGTAGCCCAAGTATAGCCCAATGACAGAATGTCCCAGAGTGTTCTTAAAAACAACTAGAGCGCTTACTGTCTTCATTATGACAAAAGTATGGCACACTTGAAGCCATCTTGATTGGAATAAACTGGTAACACTTAAAACATTTAATTTAAAAAGGAACACAATGAGGGGGTTCATTTTGCCATAGAAATTATGATTAATGCTGAAGAAAGAAAATGAGGGCACATTTTGAGTCACTTCTCAAATCCTCTTCTATTTCATTAAAAAATTCTGACATGCAGACTGAAACATGCACTTTTAATACCAGGAGCAGACTTCCATGGCGAACAGTAGTTTTACTACAGTGATCTAATGAGCAACTAGAGTGCTAACATTCAGAATTTATGGCAAATGTGTGACATATCTGAATACCTTCATGATGGAATCAAAGTAAAAAACTGAAAGCATTTCCTACTGAGGAGACTGCAGTACATGAGGAAATTAGGAAACGTCATAACAAATAAATCTCCCAAGATGGCCACCGGAGACAAAAGAGCCCAAATGTAGCCCAAAATCACCCAGATGTAGCCCAAATATAGCCCAATGACAGAAGTGTGCAAAACACTTATTATTTTGTGTTTTTGCAGTGTTATATAGTGCAGACTTGTCAGGTATTGGAGTGCTTTACATGAGCATTGGTTACATCACACAAGAACAAATTCATTTTGGTTGTAGACATGGGGAGATTAAGTGATTTGACCAGAATCACAGAATGTCGAGCTGAAGCAGAAACTCCAACCTGGTTCCCCAGTTGCAAAGTCTGCAGTTCTGGAAGTAACACCACATCCTCACCCCTAAGTGCAACATTTAATCAAGTGGTCAACTGGATAAAAAAACATAAAGGTAACAAATAATTTAAAAGTGCTTTGTCGTTATTTGAAAACTCAGAAAATATGTCCTTATTTTAGTCTTTTAGAGCACTAACCATAATTTTGATGGCAATAAGACCCTCTAATATATGTAATTTCTAAAGGAAATGCTCTAGGTATTACAGTTTTGATTACATCAAGATGACGTCAGGCGTTCCACACTTTTGTAATAAATATAGAATGTTAGCAATCTAGTTGTTCATTAGGATACTGTTGAGAGGCAGAGGCCATATCTGAGAACGGAGTTTTTGTGTAAACAAGTCTTCCTGAGAAATTACAGAATATGAAAATAAAGACTGTGGATCTACACTGGATGTTATCAATTTTTCATGGACTTATGATCGGAAATTTGATTGTATAATATAGAGATATATGCATTTTGTCATTGCTCAGGGAAAGATTTTTGCTTAACTTTTAGCAATTGCTCGCAATTGTGAATTAACAGCATGGGGTGGTGGCTGTTTTGAGTTTCCTTTTGATGCAATGTTTGTGAATTTGATCTTAGATACTTAAACCATCAGACCTTGCGCAGCAGAGACCTCACTATCCACTAGTAGAAATTACTGTTTTATCATTATAGACTCTTTTCCTGAATCTTCTGATCATCACCTCTTTTCCTGTTCATATCATTCACTCACACCTATAGGACTAAACCCTGGTGAAGAATTAGCAGTACACCAAGGATAGACATATTGGTACCAGGAACATAAAGTTAATTAGATTGTCAAGTGAGGGAAGTTGGACCACAAATGCTTAAGACATCTATTTTGAATATAATGAATGATGTCTGCTATTGGGAGATACAAAGCAGATGGAGGAGCTTTTTCTCCCCCTCCCCTTTCTAACACTGTGTTTTTTGTTTCTTTTTGTTTCTTCCTTTTTCATATAATTGTAGGCACTGTATATCACTGTATGTCACTGTGGGTTGCATTGCTGATGCTATTCTTTTAACATAAATAGTAATATGGAGATTTTTATTTGCAGCATTTTAAAATTGTATTGTTATTATTTATTTTTCTGCTAGGTTTTTGGGCATGTAAGTGAATATGGAGAATAGCGAGATGAGTAAGGTTCCTGTAAAAGTGTGAAGAATATGGTAGTGAGTTCAGTTTCGTAACAAGCATCAGAAGGTTAGCCCACTTGGGCGAGACATCACATCTATCATGTACAGCATTAGTGAAAATATTCAGTGTATTTTGAATGGAGATACATGCAACATGAACTGTATGAAAGTAATTTTGTTGCTCTTGCAGCCCACATGGGCTAGTTGCATATTATGAAACAGAATTTTGGTGAACAGGAATGATGTATATATTTTGGTTTATACATGCCATCATAGAATACATGCTGGTCCATTTGGATTTGATGTTATATAAAAACAAAATTGGTGATTTTATTATACAAGATTTCATTTACTATAGGTGAAGCCTGTTAATACATGAATTTATTAGTTTGGTTGGCAACTGACTTTAATAGTAAAGATGCGTGTTAAGATGGTGCTTACTTTTGCAAAACTCTTCTGACATGGCACATGTATGTAGTTCGTTATTGACTATCATGATTTTGTGTATGTAATGAGTGGTGTCAGCTCTCGCACCACATAGTGACAAAAGCGAAATTCAAAATGCGTTGGTGAAGAGGCACCAATAAATTATTTCAGCAGCTCGAAGTGTCCTGGTCATCTCTGTATGAGGGGGCATTGGTGTGCAGTAATGGTTGATTTTTAAGCGGTCGTCTCAAGATCGCGAGGTGCCCCGCTGCATATCAGCAGGTCCACAGCGCAAAAGACAAGAGGCGCTGGGAACGACAGAACCAGTTGGATGACACTGAAAATGAAAGTTGGCGGCAGAGATGAAATTAAAACAACCTACTGAGGAAAATATTACTAGTGTGAAGGGTTTGGTGGCACCCACTATGGACGTTATTTGTGGTAGAACTCTATCTACTAGGAAACATCTGGAGTTCCCGCCCAGTGGGGCGGTGATTTAAGATCACGCAGGAGCGCCTATTCTGTGACTGCCTTCCCTGTTGCCCACGCCAGTGATCAAGGGCATTGTGGCCCGAAACATGTTTGGATTTGAAATTAGGGGCAATACTGAAATGTTGTTTTAAGAGACTCTGTAAGCAAACCTTTGATGTCTTCCAACAATAAACAGATTATTTGAAACGTCGTGTGAGGCCCTCAAATGGTGGAGCAGTAATGGTTGATTTTTAAGCGGTCGGCTCAAGATCGCGAGGTGCCCTGCTGCATATCAGCAGGTCCACAACGCAAAAGACAAGAGGCGCTGGGAACGACAGAACCAGTTGGATGACACTGAAAATGAAAGTTGGCGGCAGAGATGAAATTAAAACAACCTACTGAGGAAAATATTACTAGTGTGAAGGGTTTGGTGGCACCCACTATGGACGTTATTTGTGGTAGAACTCTATCTACTAGGAAGCATCTGGAGTTCCCGCCCAGTGGGGCGGTGATTTAAGATCATGCAGGTGCGCCTATTCTGTGACTGTCTTCCCTGTTGCCTACGCCAGTGATCAAGGGCATTGTGGCCCGAAACATGTTTGGATTTGAAATCAGAGGCAATATTGAAATTTTGTTTTATGAGACTCTGTAAGCAAACCTTTGATGTCTTCCAACAATAAACAGATTATTTGAAATGTCGTGTGAGGCCCTCAAATGGTGGAGCAGTAATGGTTGATATATATTTTTATATATATTATCTACTGGCGGTCGCCAGTAGATAGTTATAGTTAGGATCGTGTTTCCATAGGAAATCCGCAACATTCTATTTGGAATAACTTTGGCGCCGGTTGACGAATCCTCGCGAAATTTTCAAAATAGGTGGGGCGCTCTGCTCCGCTCCTACCCTGAAAGTCTCGGGGGGATTCGTCAAGCGGGGGCTGAGAAAAAAGGGGGGTCCCAAAATGCGTTTTCCCCATGCAATTTTCCATAGGGACCTTTAGTCCAAGGTACAGCCCGAACGGCTGAACAGAATTACTTGAAATTTGGCAGAGAGGTGGTCCTCAGGTCAGGGATGTGCCTTTTGCAGGTCTGGTGTCAATCTGTTCAGTAGTTCCTGAGAAAATCAAAAGTAAAATCATATATATATGTGGGCGGAGCCTAACCACACATCTCATCCTGAGATCTGATTGGCTGTCAGCACTTCATCCAAGAAGTGTTGGCAGCCATCTTGGGACCAATATACATGATAGCACCTCATTAAAAAGCATTGCAGTTAATAGAAGGTTTTAAGACTTTAGTTACATTATAAATCATTTGTTGGTGGTACCATACTCATTTTAGGAATTGTGGTATGTTCTAAGGTGATTTCACCATGTGAAAAAGCCTTCTGCTGGGATATCATGATTGAGAGAAAAATATTTTCTCATGCTTTTCCCACAGAGGTTTGGAAGGTGATCTATAAGCTAAACTGAGAGCTTATTTTCTGTAAATTCACATTATCTTTCTCAGTCATGTGAGAATGAAGTCTGACATTCTCAGTCAATCATGTACATCCAACAAGGGCAGAGACTGTCAGTTGATTCCTTTGTGTTCTACTGCAGCTTCCCAGAGTGTTCCAAAGAACAACTAGAGCGCTAACAGTCCTACTTATGATAAACGTATCGCACACCTGAAGCCATCTTGCTTGGATTAAAGTGGTAACTCTTAAAACATTTAATTTAAAAAGGAACAAAATCAGGGGGTTCATTTTTCCATAAAAAGTATGATTAGTGCTGCAGAAAGAAAAATTAGGGCACATTTTGAGTGACTTCTCAAATCCTCTTCTATTTCATTAAAAAATTCTGACATGCAGACTGAAACATGCACTTTCAATACCAGCAGCAGTTTTCTCTGGTGAACAGTAGCTTTACTACAGTGATCTAATGAGCAAAAAGAGTGCTAATATTCTGAATTTATGGCAAATGTGTGACACATCTGAATGCCTTCTTGATGGAATCAAAGTAAAAAACTGAAAGTATTTCCTACTGAGGAGACTGCAGTAAATGAGGAAATTAGGAAACTTCATAACAAATAAGTCTCCCAAGATGGCCACCAGAGACAAAAGAGCCCAAATGTAGCCCAAATATCACCCAGATGTAGCCCAAGTATAGCCCAATGACAGAATGTCCCAGAGTGTTCCTAAAAACAACTAGAGCGCTTACTGTCTTCATTATGACAAAAGTATGGCACACTTGAAGCCATCTTGATTGGAATAAACTGGTAACACTTAAAACATTTAATTTAAAAAGGAACACAATGAGGGGGTTCATTTTGCCATAGAAATTATGATTAATGCTGAAGAAAGAAAATGGGGCACATTTTGAGTGACTTCTCAAATCCTCTTCTATTTCATTAAAAAATTCTGACATGCAGACTGAAACATGCACTTTTAATACCAGGAGCAGACTTCCATGGTGAACAGTAGTTTTACTACAGTGATCTAATGAGCAACTAGAGTGCTAACATTCAGAATTTATGGCAAATGTGTGACATATCTGAATACCAACATGATGGAATCAAAGTAAAAAACTGAAAGCATTTCCTACTGAGGAGACTGCAGTACATGAGGAAATTAGGAAACTTCATAACAAATAAATCTCCCAAGATGGCCACCGGAGACAAAAGAGCCCAAATGTAGCCCAAAATCACCCAGATGTAGCCCAAATATAGCCCAATGACAGAAGTGTGCAAAACACTTATTATTTTGTGTTTTTGCAGTGTTATATAGTGCAGACTTGTCAGGTATTGGAGTGCTTTACATGAGCATTGGTTACATCGCACAAGAACAAATTCATTTTGGTTGTAGACATGGGGAGATTAAGTGATTTGACCAGAATCACAGAATGTCGAGCTGAAGCAGAAACTCCAACCTGGTTCCCCAGTTGCAAAGTCTGCAGTTCTGGAAGTAACACCACATCCTCTCCCCTAAGTGCAACATTTAATCAAGTGGTCAACTGGATAAAAAAACATAAAGGTAACAAATAATTTAAAAGTGCTTTGTCGTTATATGAAAACTGAGAAAATATGTCCTTATTTTAGTCTTTTAGAGCACTAACCATAATTTTGATGCCAATAAGACCCTCTCATATATGTAATTTCTAAAGGAAATGCTCTAGGAAATGCTCTAGGTATTACAGTTTTGATTACATCAAGATGACGTCAGGCGTTCCACACTTTTGTAATAAATATAGAATGTTAGCAATCTAGTTGTTCATTAGGATACTGTTGAGAGGCAGAGGCCAGGGGCACGGACTCTGAAAATTGAAGGCAGGTAGGAGGGTGCAAAGGCAACAATTTAACCACACTGAGCAGGCAGGAAGGGCCGTGGCAGCACAACAGACTATGGAGGGCAGTGGAAAGGGGGGCAGGGGCAACAAACCAACAATACAGGACTTGCAAGAGAGGCTGTGGCAATGTAATGGACCATTGTGGGCAGAAGGAAGAGGCAATGGTAGTACAACCATACATGCCAACAGACCCGATTCAGCCAGGAAACGTCCAATGTTTTTAAGCTCAAATGGGCTTTATTTGATCTGTCTCCTGTCTACAATCTCCTCTTTTTCAATGTAACTCAAAGGGGAAAATCAATACCCCAGTTTTTTTTTCAAAATCTCCCTCTTACCAAGTTCAAAATGTTCGCAAGTATGGTACATTGGATCATGGAAGGAAATGGGGTAGGGACATGGACTTGGATAACAGAGGACAGGAGGGACATGGAGAGGTGCACCAAACTGACCCTGCAGGGCAGGCATCAGGGTTTGCAGCAGCACAATACACCACACAGGGCATGCGGGATGGGAGTGCAGCACAACAATCCATAGAAAGCAAGATGGAGGGGACAGGACCATGCACATGGACAACAGAGAACAGGGGGGCAAGAGGCAATGGTAGCTAGCTGACCATAATGGACAGACAGGAGAGAAAGCTGCAGCATAAAAGACCATAAAGGGCAGGAGGGACGGATCAGGGGCATTACAATGGAACAGACAAGCCAGGAGGGAGGGAGTAGGGGTCTGCACATGTAAACAGAGGGCTGGGGGCAAGGGGCAGGGCAGGAGCAGCAAGATAGCCATGGAGGTCAGGCAGGATGGGCACTAGAAGCAAGACACACCATGAAGAGCAACAGTGAGACTGTGATGGCATACACACAAACCATGGAGGGAAGGTGGGAGGGGTTCAGGGGCAGCTAACTGACCACACAGGGAAGGTGGGAGGGGCCATGGCAGCACAGAAGACCATGCATGGCAAGTGGGAGGGTTAGTGGCAGCACAATGGCTATGATGGGCAAGAAGGAGGGTGCAGGGGCATGCACAAAGGACGATGGAGGATAGAAGGGAGGGTCAGGACCTGTGCACAGACAAGAAAGTTCAGGGGAAGGGGCCTCACAACAGACCGCACGGGGCAGACAGGAGGAGCAGTTGCAGCACAACAGACCAGGGAGGGCAGAAGGGTGTGACAGTACAATGGACCATGTAGGACAGGAGGAAGAGGAGAGGGGCATGGCATGTGGACAGGCAGGGTGGAGGTGGCAGGGACAGGTTACAGTCATCTGACAATGCTAGGCAGGTGGGAGGGGAGTGGCAGCTCAACAGAACACTCAGAGTAGATAGGAGTGGCAGGTCCATGGAACATGGTGGGCAAAAAGGATGGAGCAGGGTCATGCACAAAGACATCGGAGGGCAGGGGGAAGGAGAATAGGGGCAGCAAGCTAAGCACAGAGTTTAAGCAGGAGGTCAATGATGGAGCATAGAATTGGGCAATGGAGGGCAGGAGGAGTGGACTGGTACATCATACTAAATTGAGGGCAGTGGCAGCACATCAGACCATGCATGGCAGGAGGGAGGAGGCTAGTCCATGGATTCACACAACAGAGGATAGGGAGGAGGGGGATGGGGCAGCAAGCTAACTGTTCAGAAAAGGCGGGTATTAGGAACTTTATTGTTTTTAAAACGTGTGTCTGTGCGAACTACTTAAAATATGAACAAGTATGCAGCATAATCTCACTTTTATTCAGGAAGAAGAGGACGTTTGTGACTGTGACTCCGGGCTCACTTGGCAGAAACACCCCCTGACCCTCCACCCCCTATCGCAAAATGTAATGCCCTTGAAAAGGGTAGGTGAACACAGTGTTATATAGAACATAGTCCTGAGAGCACGATTGAAAATGAGAACTAGATATAGTGTATGGTATAAACTATGCACCAAAAAGTGTGATATAAGATGAACCGGGCGTGAAATATAATATGCAATACATTGTGCGCAATGACAGATTCATTGGAGAGCACGAGATAGCACAGGCACTAGCGCGTGCTATGCGATATGCGCCTTGGAGTGTAATATACACAGGGCAGTGTTGTGTAACCTAACTAGTCTCTAAAGTTGTAATATAAAATATGTGCTGGGGAGTGTAACGTTGCATATGCACTGTGACAAAGATATGGATCCCAGATTGTAATATGTATGGCATAGCACTGTGCGTTATAACATAGGCATCGAGGAAGGCACGTTAGATGGGGCAATATAACCCGTGCGAAGACAAGTGTGGCATGACATATTCACGGGGTAGTGTTACAGTGCACATGGGCTAGAGAGTGTCATAGCATATGCACTAGCTAGTGGAATACAACACAGAGGTGTGTGGCACTCAGCAGGCAATGGAGGGTGTAACACAGCATTGGGCTCTGCCAGGAGCGCGCTGTGACTCTCAAGTGATGTTCGTCCCCTTTCCAGAGAGTAAAATAAAAAGTATTACACATCCGGCAGTGGATGTGTGTTTTATTAACCGCGAGGGGGGTTTCTTGAATAGTTTTGGTCGAATTTTTGTCGAATCCCCTTTGAATGGCTTGGTGTGCATGTGTATTAAATGTGCCCGTCAATAGCTACCCATGTTTGTATAAATAAACGACAAGGGTGTCTACCGGGATTAGGCACGGTAGGGCATCAGACATGTCAGAGCTTCACTAGTGGTGTAAATACATTCCACGTGGATTCATTGTATGCATAGTCGCCTTTTCATGAATATCACACAAATCGTCATGGTGATAGGTACGTACGGTTTGTCCAGCATGTCCTAGGTGTGTCTATAAATATATATTTTTTTAAAATAATAAAAAACAGTGGCCGGCCCTGGGGATTGGGGTCAAAAAATATAATTAGGAGACAGGCCCTGGGGGATGGGGTCATCAGGGCCAATAAATTGGAATAAGAAGGGGAACCACACAGCCTCCCTTCTTAAAAAATTAAAATAAATCAAAGACATGCATCGTGCCGGAGGCCACGCCCACTCCTTGCAGCACTCTGCAAACGCGCCCCCTGGCGAGTTGTAAGTTGGGGAATTAATTCCTCTTCAATACTGAGGGTCCCTGAGGGCCAACTAGCCCAACAGGCATCTCCAGTATGCGCCAGGGAGCTGCGCTGCAGACAGGTGCTCTGAGGCCAAGCCCCTTTTTACACCTCTCTGCAACGCAGCTCTGTGGCACTTACTGGAGGTACCTAGTGGTCTAGTTTGACCCTAGGGACCCTTAGGATTCAAGGGGACTTAATCTCTCAACTTAGAACAGCCACAGGGCGCGTTTACACAGTGGTGAAGGGAGGGGACAGGGCCTGAGGTGACGTGTGCAAACACGCACTATGGCACGTTTTAAATTGGGGATATAATTGTCCTTCAATACTGAGGGCCCCTGGGGGCTAACTAGCCCACCAAGTGCTTCCAGTAAGCGCCACTGAGCTGCATTGCAGAGAGGTGGTCCAGGCCGTGCCACTTTTTACACCTCTCTGCAACGCAGCTCTGTGGCACTTACTGGAGGTGCCTAGTGGGCTAGTTGGACCCTAGGGACCCTCAGGATTCAAATTAACTTAATCTCCCAACTAAAAATGGACACAGGGCGTGTTTACACAGTGGTGAAGGGAGGGGACGGGGCCTGAGTTAACGTGTGCAAAAACGCCCTGTGGCCTGTTTTAAGAGGTAGTTTTAATCCCCCTGCCCTATTATATACTAGGGGCTTACAGAGAAGGTCATGCTAATCACAGGGGGACCCCAACGCATAATGTTCCCTAGTGTATGTAGGTGTTTTCACTGTATTCTAAGTGTCTTTTAACATAGCACTGGCTCTAGGACTGGTTAGTCAGACTCAGTTACCACCAGTATCCATCTGAAAAAGTTGAGGGTACAGGATGATTTTGCAACAAGGCTTCTTTCTGCTCTTCTTTTTGTTCTTTCTGCACGTTATCCTTCTTCCTGCACTTTTCTTCGTCTTTGAGGACTTCTGTTGCTTCTTTCTGCACTTCTTTTTTTTCTTTCTGTGCATTTTTTCTTCTTTCTTCACATGTCCTATCTCTGTAGGCATAGTTAGAAATTAGCATTTAAAAAACCTTTGAAATTCACAGAAAAAACCATAGGTTTCAGGCACGTTATAGTTAGGAATTAGCATTTAAAAAACCTCAGAAATGCACTGAAAAAACCATAGGTTTCAGGGGTGTTATAGTTAGCTGGACTTTTCACTTGTACAAAACCATTGAAATTCCCCCGTTATAGTTAGTTCAGCTAACTATAACTCGCGCGCCCGCAATGCACTGCTGATGACGTCACATATTACATCACTCATGACATTGTCAGTGACATCACTCATGACATCACTGATGACATCTCAAATGAAATCACTGATGACATCACTGATGACATCATCCTTGTGATAGAGTGGCAGACCTCCTCTCACCCTAATATAACCTTTGATACACACATTCAAAAATAGAGACTACAATTTTCAAAACAATGGGCATACCAATACCAGTTACAACAACCTCTTCAGTAATTCTAAGATCCACATACACATCCACTCATTCACCAACAGTCCTATACAGTCACTCACACATGTACTCACTCATCATATGTACTCATACACCTATACATCCTGTTACACAATGCCACTCATCCATAGAGTTACTCACACACATAGTCACTCATGCTAATAAAGAATCAAACATACATTTACTAGCATATACAGTTATACACACACCACCACACTTACTTCTATGGAAACTTACACATACTTAGTCTTTTAAACAATCACTTATAGAAATACATACTTATTCATACAGGAAGTCTTTCAATCTCTCACTCTCACATATACTCACTTATATACACCAATAGTCACAAATACTAGTTTAAAACATATGTAGTTACTCATAAAGACACTATTGAGACAGTCATTCACTCACTAACACACCCATACACACACTCATCCACCCATACAGTCCTGCACACATGCTGTCTTCAACACATACAAAGAGTGAGTCACTCATTCATGCACCTATGCACTACGTAATACCCCCCACCGAACCATGCACACACTCAGACTGATACTCAAAAAACCAACTAATAACCTATATAGACACCCATGTAGCTACTCACCAACCCATGCAGCCACTTATACACAAAGTGAGAGACTGATACAGATATTTACATATTTAAACATTACTCACTAAGCCATGTATTCACTATGATACACTTAATCAGTCAGTTACACAATCAATTTTTCAAAAACAAATCATCCATTTAGACACTTATATACCCATTTATTCTTCCATCGACCTTGAGATATACATATATAAAACATATTTAATTTTCAGAAAAACACACATTCACTGGATGATGTCATCAGTGATGTCATTTGAGATGTCATCAGTGATGTCATGAGTGATGTCACTGACCATGTCATGAGTGATGTAATATGTGACGTCATCAGCAGTGCATTGCGGGCGCGCGAGTTATAGTTAGCTGAACTAACTATAACGGGGGAATTTCAATGGTTTTGTACAAGTGAAAAGTCCAGCTAACTATAACACCCCTGAAACCTATGGTTTTTTCAGTGAATATATATATATATATATATATATATATATATATATATATATATATATATATATATATATATATATATATATGTCAATAGGGATTTGTAGCCTATCGAAAGAGCCAGGTTTTTAAGAGATTTCTGAACCCGAGGAGATTGGGGGAGAAATGGATTGCAGATGGGAGGAAATTCCAAAAGGAGGGGGCCAAGGTGGAAAGCCTGACACCACCAGTGCACTTCAGTCTAAAAGGGGGGCTAAGAAGAAGATCTTTGTGCGCTGAGCGAAGGTTACGTGTGGGAGCATATTTATTAATCATGTAGTTGACCAATTTCGGGCTGTTACCGTTGAGTGACTTAAAAATATCCAATCTTAAAGGCACACAGCTGAGCAACCGGCAGCCAATGAAGTTGCTTCAAGAGGGGGGTGATGTGATGATGCTGAGGCTGGTGAGTAATCAGACGCGCTGCCTGGTTTTGTACCATCTGTAAGCGTTTTAAGAGATAGAGAGGGATGCAAAATAAAATGAATTGGCGTAGTTGACATTCGACATGACCAAGGCAATAATCACCTGTATCCGAGCATCGTGAGTGAGAAATTTACAGATCTTCTTTATTTTTCGAAGTTGAAAAAAACAGGAGGAGATCACAGATCTAATCTGGGGCTTCAGAGTAAGATCTTGACTGATGACCACCCCAAGGCTTTTAGCCGAGCTAGAAGGAACAGGGTACTGGCCCAGCTCTCCGGGCCAGAAATGGGGTCCCCAAGGATTTTTATCAATGCCACCAGTTAGAATTATTATATATATATATATATATATTTATTTATTTATTTTTATTTTTATAACAATAGACACCGAACAATCTGAATCAGAGAGCGCATCCAATATGACAGACAACATAGGAGGAAGAGCAAATTTTCCCCAGGAATACGAGGTAATCCAACAGTCTTGGCGCCAACTTCCACAGAGGACAAGACCACCAGATTCAGAAAAAGGAAAACAAGAAGGGGCAAAAAAAGCAAACGCACAATATACCCCGAGGGTTACGAGGAGCAAAAGGGGAACCAACAAAAAGTAAAACATGAAGATCTAACCGTAGTGAACCTGTCAAAAAGAAAATTAACAAGAACAGAGGAACAGGTACTGCGAAAGGGTCTGTAATTTTGTCCAACAAATAAATGGGACTATGTCCAAACACGGATTTATCTTTATCTCTTCATACGCAAATTAAAATTAAAGAAAATGTTTCATGGGAAAATACCAAAGTCCTTAAGGGATCAAGATCGGATAGTTGACCCGATGGACCTGTTAACCGGAAGTGAATTACCAGCATTAAGAGCTCTTCATGGTTTAAGAGAGGAAATTGAAGGAGATAATATGACATAAGCAATGAGTGACACAGAATTTCTAGAACAAAATGAAATAACACAAAAAGGAATGGTCACTAATTTAAAGAAAAAATCCAGATTCATCCCAAGAACTGCGTATGATATGATTGACAGTTTCCACGAATTGGTAATTAAGGACTTGGACAAATTAAGAGCATATCCCAAAGAAACAAAAAGACAACATCAAAACATTTCATTGGAAGAACGCCAAGCAATAAAGGCATTACAGAAAGATCTGACAATTGTAATAAAACCGTCAGACAAAGGCGGGAATATTGTGATTCAAGACAGTGAGACGTATGAAATGGAAGCTTTAAGACAATTAAATGATCATGTATGTTATGAGAAAATTTCAACTAAAGATTATAATCAAAGCATCCTTGATTTTTATGGAATGATTGATTTTTGGAAAAACAAAGGGATTTTGGGTCAAGATGAATATGAATTTATCAAAATAGATCATCTTGTTACCCCAACCTTTTATCATATTCCAAAACTCCATAAAAATAATTTTAAAAAACCCTGAGAGACCAATAGTTTCATCCATGGGTAGTCTCTTGGAGAACACTTCAATTCTGGTCAATAATGTACTGTGTCCCTTTGTGTTTGATCTAGTCTCTTACATCAAAGACAGTACTGATTTTATTAAGATAATTGACAACACCGATTGGGAAGATTCTTTCTTGCTTGTCACACTTGACATTACTAGTCTATACACGTGTATTCAACATGGCCAGAGAGAAATGGCAATAAAGTCCTTTTTAAAAACCAGACCACCTAAATACACAGAACACAATGAGATGATCTTACAATTTTTATCATTTTGTTTGAATAATAATGTTTTTGTCTTTGGTGAACAACTGTACATCCAAAGGCAGGGTACTGCGATGGGCACGTGCTTCGCCCCCAGATACGCAAATTTATTCGTGGGCTGGTGGGAGAAGCACGTGGCCTGGGCATGTAACAATGAAGTGTGGTCACAGAAAATAGGAATCTGGACCCGCTTCATTGACGACATATTCTTCACCTGGACAGGCAATAAACAAGAGCTAGAAGAATATGTCGAGAATTTGAACAAAAATGATGTTAATCTTCATTCCACTAGTACCATCAGTGAACAAGAAATACCATATTTAGACCTACTAGTGTATGCTGACAGTGGTACATTAAAGACAAAGTTATTTCGTAAATCTACGGCTGGTAATGCAACTTTACATTTCACCAGTCAACATCCACGTTGCCTGGTGAATAGCATTCCGTATGGTGTATGTCTTCGACTGAAAAGAAATAACACCACTAAAGAAAACTATAAAATAGCCACTGTGGAAGCTGTGGAGCACTTTAAACAGAAAGGGTACCCACAGCGAATTCTAAAAGCAGCAACAGATAGGGCGGAAATACGAAGAAGAGAAGATCTTCTAAGTAAACCCTTCAAAGAAAATAATGACAGTACTACCAGACTCATTTTAACTTTCTCCTCAGACTCAGGACAAATTCGTCAGATTCTAAAGAAGCACTGGAGCATGCTCCAGGCAGATATGGTCATTGGCCAACAGGTGACAAAACAACCAAGCATAGCTTATAGAAAAAATGTTTCTCTTAAGGATATGCTAGTACATAGCTATTACACAAAAAAGGAGACTGTCCTACATGATTTAAAGGACTTTTTTCCATGCCTAAAGTGCAAGGCATGTAAAAATAGTGCAGTAGTGAAAACCTACACGACTCCCGGCAGTGAACAAGCCAAAAGTGTCACCAAATTACTTAACTGTAATTCAGATTTTACAGTCTACTGTCTGATGTGTCCGTGCAACCTACGATATGCGGGAAGCACAATACATCAGACAAAGAAAAGGATTTTAGAGCACATGCGTGCCATAAATAAAATTGACAGTAATTATCCTGTGGCCAGGCACTTTGCAGAAAGGCACAAAAGCAAAAGCAATCTATTGAAATTCTTCTGTCTGGATCGGGTTCCACCACTAAGGAGAGGGGGTGACCGGATAAGAGTCCTAAGGCAGTTGGAATCAAAGTACATCATATAACTCCGTACCTAAGAAATGTGGATACATGTTGGCTAAAATCCATATGAATAAGAGAAGAAGAGACATTTTGAAAAAAATAAAAAAATTAAAAAGAACCAAAAATCTCTTAGAATTATTATAGTGCAACTAGATGAATGAATAAGATATGAGAAAAGATTCAGGAAGAAATGAGTACAATGAAGAAGTGTAAAAATAATATAACCATGGTAATTATGGAAATGAATGTGGAAATGGAATAAGAATCATAGCTATGTGTTCTTTGATGGTCTAATGAATTATGAATGAACTGAAATACTGTTTTAAAATACCGCTTGCCTTCTTGATAGTAACATGATATCCGATGAATATTGGAGGAGTGTCAATGAGGATAAAACATTGGGTGAAAGTTTTGTCTGCGCAATACGTAGAATTGTATAGGCTCCCCTCCTGAAAAACTGATATTTTGTAATGTTTCTTGATTGTTTTTAATTAAAGTCAAATTCCAACCAGTAGGAGAAAATTGTTTTGATATCTTTTGAGATTTTGAGGCTATAATTGCCCATTCCAGGCGAGATTTTATTCAAGGGGGAAAGGGAATTCTAAATAATCAAATAAGAATAACCCTGTAAAATAATGCATGGAATGTCCTTCCCATATCTTCTGAACACGAGATACAGAATGATTACTTTCTTGTTCAGTTGTAAAAAAAGACTGCCTTGAAGAATGGTATTATTTGAAAGAGAATAGGTTGTATAATCCTCTGTTTATCTCAATCAAAGATGGCGTGGTTGGAATGACGTGTATATAATCGTTGTAAACATTGTACGCATTGACATTGACGAAGGCCAGCATGGCCTAAACGCGTTTGTCTGCCGTTGGAACGGAATAAAAAACATAACTTTTTTAGAAATGGGTGCGCCACATTTTTGTTAATCACTCTAACGTTTGGAGAAATATATATATATATATATTTATATATATATTATCTACTGGCGGTCGCCAGTAGATAGTTATAGTTAGGACCATGTTTCCATAGGAAATCCGCAACATTCTATTTGGAATAACTTTGGCGCCGGTTGACGAATCCTCGCGAAATTTTCAAAATAGGTGGGGCGCTCCGCTCCACTCCTACCCTGAAAGTCTCGGGGGGATTTGTCAAGCGAGGGCTGAGAAAAAAGGGGGGTCCCAAAACGCGTTTTCCCCATGCAATGTTCCATAGGGACCTTTAGTCCAAGGTACAGCCCGAACGGCTGAACAGAATTACTTGAAATTTGGCAGAGAGGTAGTCCTCAGCTCAGGGAAGTGCCTTTTGCAGGTCTGGTGTCAATCTGTTCAGTAGTTCCTGAGAAAATCAAAAGTAAAATCAGATATATATGTGGGCGGAGTCTAACCACACAACTCATCCTGAGATCTGATTGGCTGTCAGCACTTTATCCAAGAAGTGTTGGCAGCCATCTTGGGACCAATATACATGATAGCACCTCATTAAAAAGCATTGCAGTTAATAGAAGGTTTTAAGACTTTAGTTACATTATAAATCATTTGTTGATGGTACCATACTCATTTTAGGAATTGTTGTATGTTCTAAGGTGATTTCACCATGTGAAAAAGCCTTCTGCTGGGATATCATGATTGAGAGAAAAATATTTTCTCATGCTTTCCCACAGAGGTTTGGAAGGTGATCTATAAGCTAAACTGAGAGCTTATTTTCTGTAAATTCACATTATCTTTCTCAGTCATGTGAGAATGAAGTCTGACATTCTCAGTAAAACATGTACATTCAACAAGGGCAGAGACTGTCAGTTGATTCCTTTGTGTTCTACTGCAGCTTCCCAGAGTGTTCCAAAGAACAACTAGAGCGCTAACAGTCCTACTTATGATAAAAGTATGGCACACCTGAAGCCATCTTGCTTGGATTAAAGTGGTAACTCTTAAAACATTTAATTTAAAAAGGAACAAAATGAGGGGGTTCATTCTTCCATAACAAGTATGATTAGTGCTGCAGAAAGAAAAACTAGGGCACATTTTGACTTCTGAAATCCTCTTTTATTTCATAAAAAAATTCTGACATGCAGACTGAAACATGCACTTTCAATACCAGCAGCAGTTTATCCTGGTGAGCAGTAGCTTTACTACAGTGATTTAATGAGCAAAAAGAGTGCTAACATTCTGAATTTATGGCAAATGTGTGACACATCTGAATGCCTTTGGAATCAAAGTAAAAAACTGAAAGTATTTCCTACTGAGGAGACTGCAGTAAATGAGGAAATTAGGAAACTTCATAACAAATAAGTCTCCCAAGATGGCCACCAGAGACAAAAGAGCCCAAATGTAGCCCAAAT
Organism: Triturus cristatus; assembly: GCF_964204655.1. Taxonomy (NCBI): domain Eukaryota; kingdom Metazoa; phylum Chordata; class Amphibia; order Caudata; family Salamandridae; genus Triturus; species Triturus cristatus. Next base: position 1,203,059,813 of record NC_140591.1, on the reverse strand, counting down.
ATCACCCAGATGTAGCCCAAGTATAGCCCAATGACAGAATATCCCCGAGTGTTCTTAAAAACAACTAGAGCTCTTACTGTCTTCATTATGACAAAAGTATGGCACACCTGAAGCCATCTTGATTGGAATAAACTGGTAACACTTAATTTAATTTAAAAAGGAACACAATGAGGGGGTTCATTTTGCCATAGAAATTATGATTAATGCTGAAGAAAGAAAATGAGGGCACATTTTGAGTGACTTCTCAAATCCTCTTCTATTTCATTAAAAAATTCTGACATGCAGCCTGAAACATGCACTTTTAATACCAGGAGCGGACTTCCATGGTGAACAGTAGTTTTACTTTAGTGATCTAATGAGCAACTAGAGTGCTAACTTTCAGAATTTATGGCAAATGTGTGACATATCTGAATACCTTCATGATGGAATCAAAGTAAAAAACTGAAAGCATTTCCTACTGAGGAGACTGCAGTAAATGAGGAAATTAGGAAACTTCATAACAAATAAATCTCCCAAGATGGCCACCGGAGACAAAAGAGCCCAAATGTAGCCCAAAATGACCCAGATGTAGCCCAAAAATAGCCCAATGACAGAAGTGTGCAAAACACTTATTATTTTGTGTTTTTGCAGTGTTATATAGTGCAGACTTGTCAGGTATTGGAGTGCTTTACATGAGCATTGGTTACATCACACAAGAACAAATTCATTTTGGTTGTAGACATGGGGAGACTTAGTGATTTGACCAAAATCACAGAATGTCGAGCTGAAGCAGAAACTCCAACCTGGTTCCCCAGTTGCAAAGTCTGCAGTTCTGGAAGTAACACCACATCCTCTCCCCTAAGTGCAACATTTAATCAAGTGGTCAACTGGATAAAAAACATAAAGATAACAAATAATTTAAAAGTGCTTTGTCGCTATTTGAAAACTCAGAAAATATGTCCGTATTTTAGTCTTTTAGAGCACTAACCATAATTTTGATGCCAATAAGACCCTCTCATATATGTAATTTCTAAAGGAAATGCTCTAGGTATTACAGTTTTGATTACATCAAGATGACGTCAGGCGTTCCACACTTTTGTAATAAATATAGAATGTTAGCAATCTAGTTGTTCATTAGGATACTGTTGAGAGGCAGAGGCCAGGGGCACGGACTCTGAAAATTGAAGGCAGGTAGGAGGGTGCAAAGGCAACAATTTAACCACACTGAGCAGGCAGGAAGGGCCGTGGCAGCACTACAGACTATGGAGGGCAGTGGAAAGGGGGGCAGGGGCAACAAACCAACAATACAGGACTTGCAAGAGAGGCTGTGGCAATGTAATAGACCATTGTGGGCAGAAGGAAGAGGCAATGGTAGTACAACCATACATGCCAACAGACCCGATTCAGCCAGGAAACGTCCAATGTTTTTAAGCTCAAATGGGCTTTATTTGATCTGTCTCCTGTCTACAATCTCCTCTTTTTCAATGTAACTCAAAGGGGAAAATCAATACCACAGTTTTTTTTCAAAATCTCCCTCTTACCAAGTTCAAAATGTTCGCAAGTATGGTACATTGGATCATGGAAGGAAATGGGGTAGGGACATGGACTTGGATAACAGAGGACAGGAGGGACATGGAGAGGTGCACCAAACTGACCCTGCAGGGCAGGCATCAGGGTTTGCAGCAGCACAATACACCACACAGGGCATGCGGGACGGGAGTGCAGCACAACAACCCATTGAAAGCAAGAGGGAGGGGACAGGACCATGCACATGGACAACAGAGTAGGGGTGGGCGGAATTTGCGTAATTGCGTTACGCAAATCACCGCGAAACGGTAAAGAATCTCCGCGAACACGAAGAAATTCCGCGAACACGCGGAATTGCTTGTTCGCGATGCTTTTTTCCTGTTCACAATTGCTGTTTGCGTGCTCGGGGAGAAATATCTCGCGAACACGCATTTTGAGAACGCGAACAAGCAAAAATTTCGCGAAATCGCGGAAAGCAGACTTTTGAGCAATTTCGCGGTCTCCGCGGAACGCGAAATTACGCAAATTCCGCGAGCGGAACGGAATTTACCGCCCAAGCCTACAACAGAGAACAGAGGGGCAAGAGGCAATGGTAGCTAGCTGACCATAATGGACAGACAGGAGAGAAAGCTGCAGGATAACAGACCATAAAGGGCAGGAGGGACGGATCAGGGGCATTACAATGGAACAGACAAGCCAGGAGGGAGGGAGTAGGGGTCTGCACATGTAAACATAGGGCTGGGGGCAAGGGGGCAGGGCAGGAGCAGCAAGATAGCCATGGAGGTCAGGTAGGATGGGCACTAGAAGCAAGACACACCATGAAGAGCAACAGTGAGACTGTGATGGCATACACACAGACCATGGAGGGAAGGTGGGAGGGGGTCAGGGGCAGCTAACTGACCACACAGGGAAGGTGGGAGGGGCCATGGCAGCACAGAAGACCATGCATGGCAAGTGGGAGGGTTAGTGGCAGCACAATGACTATGATGGGCAAGAAGGAGGGTGCAGGGGCATGCACAAAGGACGATGGAGGATAGAAGGGAGGGTCAGGACCTGTGCACAGACAAGAAAGTTCAGAGGAAGGGGCCTCACAACAGACCGCACGGGGCAGGCAGGAGGAGCAGTTGCAGCACAACAGACCAGGGAGGGCAGAAGGGTGTGGCAGTACAATGGACCATGTAGGACAGGAGGAAGAGGATAGGGGCATGGCATGTGGACAGGCAGGGTGGAGGTGGCAGGGACAGGTTACAGTCATCTGACAATGCTAGGCAGGTGGGAGGGGAGTGGCAGCTCAACAGAACACTCAGAGTAGATAGGAGTGGCAGGTCCATGGAACATGGTGGGCAAAAAGGATGGAGCAGGGGCATGCACAAAGACATCGGAGGGCAGGGGGAAGGAGAATAGGGGCAGCAAGCTAAGCACAGAGTTTAAGCAGGAGGTCAAAGATGGGGCATAGAATTGGGCAATGGAGGGCAGAAGGAGGGGACTGGTACATCATACTAAATTGAGGGCAGTGGCAGCACATCAGACCATGCACGGCAGGAGGGAGGAGGCTAGTTCATGGATTCACACAACAGAGGATAGGGAGGAGGGGGATGGGGCAGCAAGCTAACTGTTCAGAGAAGGCGGGTATTAGGAACTTTATTGTTTTTAAAACGTGTGTCTGTGCGAACTACTTAAAATATGAACAAGTATGCAGCATAATCTCACTTTTATTCAGGAAGAAGAGGACGTTTGTGACTGTGACTCCGGGCTCACTTGGCAGAAACACCCCCTGACCCTCCACCCCCTATCGCAAAATGTAATGCCCGTGAAAAGCATAGGTGAACACAGTGTTATATAGAACATAGTCCTGAGAGCACGATTGAAAATGAAAACTAGATATAGTGTATGGTATAAACTATGCACCAAAAAGTGTGATATAAGATGAACCGGGCGTGAAATATAATATGCAATACATTGTGCGCAATGACAGATTCATTGGAGAGCACGAGATAGCACAGGCACTAGCGCGTGCTATGCGATGTGCGCCTTGGAGTGTAATATGCACAGGGCAGTGTTGTGTAACCTAACTAGTCTCTAAAGTTGTAATATAAAATATGTGCTGGGGAGTGCATATGCACTGTGACAAAGATATGGATCCCAGATTGTAATATGTATGGCATAGCACTGTGCGTTATAACATAGGCATCGAGGAAGGCACGTTAGATGGGGCAATATAACCCGTGCGAAGACAAGTGTGGCATGACATATTCACGGGGTGGTGTTACAGTGCACATGGGCTAGAGAGTGTCATAGCATATGCACTAGCTGGTGGAATACAACACAGAGGTGTGTGGCACTTGGCAGGCAATGGTGGGTGTAACACAGCATTGGGCTTTGCCAGGAGCGCACTTTGACTCTCAAGTGATGTTTGTCCCCTTTCCAGAGAGTAAAATAAAAAGTATTACACATCCGGCAGTGGATGTGTGTTTTATTAACCGTGAGGGGGGTTTCTTACATAGTTTTTGTCGAATTTTTGTCGAATCCCCTTTGAATGGCTTGGTGTGCATGTGTATTAAATGTGCCCGTTAATAGCTACTCATGTTTGTATAAATAAACAACAAGGGTGTCTACCGGGATTAGGCACGGTAGGGCATCAGACATGTCAGAGCTTCACTAGTGGTGTAAATACATTCCACGTGGATTCATTGTATGCATAGTCACCTTTTAATGAATATCACTCAAATCGTCATGGTGATAGGTACGTACGGTTTGTCCAGCATGTCCTAGGTGTGTCTATAAATATATATTTTTTTAAAATAATAAAAAACAGTGGCCGGCCCTGGGGATTGGGGTCAAAAAAATATAATTAGGAGACAGGCCCTGGGGGATGGGGTCATCAGGGCCAATAAATTAGAATAAGAAGGGGAACCACACAGCCCCCCTTCTTAAAAAATTTAAATAAATAAAAGACTGGCATCGTGCCGGAGGCCACGCCCCCTCCTTGCAGCACTCTGCAAACGCGCCCCCTGGCGAGTTGTAAGATGGGGAATTAATTCCTCTTCAATACTGAGGGTCCCTGAGGGCCAACTAGCCCAACAGGCATCTCCAGTATGCGCCAGGGAGCTGCGCTGCAGACAGGTGTTCTGAGGCCAAGCCCCTTTTTACACCTCTCTGGAACGCAGCTCTGTGGCACTTACTGGAGGTACCTAGTGGTATAGTTTGACCCTAGGGACCCTTAGGATTCAAGGGGACTTAATCTCTCAACTTAGAACAGCCACAGGGCGCGTTTACACAGTGGTGAAGGGAGGGGACGGGGCCTGAGGTGACATGTGCAAACACGCACTATGGCACGTTTTAAATTGGGGATATAATTTCCCTTCAATACTGAGGGCCCCTGGGGGCTAACTAGCCCACCAAGTGCTTCCAGTAAGCGCCACTGAGCTGCATTGCAGAGAGGTGGTCCAGGCTGTGCCACTTTTTACACCTCTCTGCAATGCAGCTCTGTGGCACTTACTGGAGGTACCTAGTGGGCTAGTTGGACCCTAGGGACCCTCAGGATTCAAATGAACTTAATCTCCCAACTAAAAACGGACACAGGGCGTGTTTACACAGTGGTGAAGGGAGGGGACGGGGCCTGAGGTAACGTGTGCAAAAACGCCCTGTGACCTGTTTTAAGAGGTAGTTTTAATCCCCCTGCCCTATTATATACTAGGGGCTTACAGAGGAGGTCATGCTAATCACAGGGGGATCCCAACGCATAATGTTCCCTAGTGTATGTAGGTGTTTTCACTGTATTCTAAGTGTCTTTTAACATAGCACTGGCTCTGGGACTGGTTAGTCAGACTCAGTTACCACCAGTATCCATCTGAAAAAGTTGAGGGTACAGGATGATTTTGCAACAAGGATTCTTTCTGCTCTTCTTTTTGTTCTTTCTGCACGTTATCCTTCTTCCTGCACTTTTCTTCGTCTTTGAGGACTTCTGTTGCTTCTTTCTGCACTTCTTTTTTTTCTTTCTGTGCATTTTTTCTTCTTTCTTCACATGTCCTATCTCTGTAGGCATAGTTAGAAATTAGCATTTAAAAAACCTTTGAAATTCACAGAAAAAACCATACGTTTCAGGCACGTTATAGTTAGGAATTAGCATTTAAAAAACCTCAGAAATTCACTGAAAAAAACATAGGTTTCAGGGGTGTTATAGTTAGCTGGACTTTTCACTTGTACAAAACCATTGAAATTCCCCCGTTATAGTTAGTTCAGCTAACTATAACTCGTGCGCCCGCAATGCACTGCTGATGACGTCACATATTACATCACTCATGACATGGTCAGTGACATCACTCATGACATCACTGATGACATCTCAAATGACATCACTGATGACATCATCCTTGTGATAGAGTGGCAGACCTCCTCTCACCCTAATATAACCTTTGATACACACATTCAAAAATAGAGACTAAAATTTTCAAAACAATGGACATACCAATACCAGTTACAACAACCTCTTCAGTAATTCTAAGATCCACATACACATCCACTCATTCACCAACAGTCCTATACAGTCACTCATACAAGTACTCACTCATCATATGTACTCATACACCTATACATCCTGTTACACAATGCCACTCATCCATAGAGCTACTCACACACATAGTCACTCATGCTAATAAAGAATCAAACATACATTTACTTGCATATACAGTTATACACACACCACCACACTTACTTCTACGGAAACTTACACATACTTAGTTTTTTAAACAATCACTTATAGAAACACATACTTATTCATACAGGAACTCTTTCAATCTCTCACTCTCACATATACTCACTTATATACACCAATAGTCACATATACTAGTTTAAAACATATGTAGTTACTCATAAAGACACTATTGAGACAGTCATTCACTCACTAACACACCCATACACACACTCATCCACCCATACAGTCCTGCACACATGCTGTCTTCAACACATACAAACAGTGAGTCACTCATTCATGCACCTATGCACTACGTAATACCCCCCACCGAACCATGCAGACACTCAGACTGATACTCAAAAAACCAACCAATAACCTATATAGACACCCAAGTAGCTACTCACCAACCCATGCAGCCACTTATACACAAAGTGAGAGACTGATACAGATATTTACATATTTAAACATTACTCACTAAGCCATGTATTCACTATGATACACTTAATCAGTCAGTTACACAATCAATTTTTCAAAAACAAATCATCCATTTAGACACTTATATACCCATTTATTCTTCCATCGACCTTGAGATATACATATATAAAACATATTTAATTTTCAGAAAAACAGACATTCACTGGATGATGTCATCAGTGATGTCATCAGTGATGTCATTTGAGATGTCATCAGTGATGTCATGAGTGATGTCACTGACCATGTCATGAGTGATGTAATATGTGACGTCATCAGCAGTGCATTGCGGGCGCGCGAGTTATAGTTAGCTGAACTAACTATAACGGGGGAATTTCAATGGTTTTGTACAAGTGAAAAGTCCAGCTAACTATAACACCCCTGAAACCTATGGTTTTTTCAGTGAATATATATATATATATATATATATATATATATATATATATATATATATATATATATATAGGTTAATAGGTTGTTGGATCGTCTGCACTAATGCATTGGACTTACACCTTTAAGCCCTTGCGCTGGTTGCTATTCCATATCGATATGTACCAGTTATGTTCTCATTATTGTGCTGCTCCCGTGTACATGTAACCGTTCTTGTCCAGTGAGTTCTTTTTTGATATGTGATTTTGTCTGTATTCCCATTTGACACATGTACTGCAACTGTTACCTTCCTTTCCCCACAACTGTAAAGCGCTCTGATATCCCTCGGGATCATGTTCGCGTTATATAAAACTTTCTAAATAAATAAATAAATATATATATATACATATATATATATATATATTCACTGAAAAAACCATAGGTTTCAGGCCTGATATAGTTAGGAATTAGCATTTAAAAAACCTTAGAAATTCACTGACAAAACAATAGGTTTTAGGGGTGTTATAGTTAGCTGGACATCTCACTCGAACAAAACCATTGAAATTCCTCCGATATAGTTAGTTGTACTAACTACATCTCGCGCGCCCGCAATCCACTGCTGATGATGTCTCATATTACATCATTCATGACATGGTCAGTGACATCACCGATGACATCTCAAATTACATCACTGATGACATCATCCAGTGAATGTGGTTTGGTTCGTTATTTAAATATGTATTATATATATAGCAATTTGCATTGAAGAATGAGTGGATATATAAATATAAATATCTGGATGGAGGATTTAGTAGCAGTGTGATTGACAGTTTTCTTGACTAATTTATAGTGTCTCACTAAATATATTGGATAGTGACTAAACTGTGTGAATATCTGTATCACTTTGTCAGTTGTTGTGTAAACTGCTGCACTAGTTGGTTACTAGCTATGTGAAAGTCTATATTATTTATTGATTAGTTAACTGAGTATTTGTATGGGAGAGTGAATGTGTGTGTGGTTCGGTGGGGGGATGTGACTGCCCAAAGATGTGTGAATAGTTGATTCAGTAGGTATATCAAGTTAAAACTACATGTTATAACAGTTGTTTGGGTGAGTGAATATCTTTATGGGTGTGGCGATGAGCAAATATATGTCTCAATGGTACATGTCCAACAAACTAGAAAAATAAAAGCCAGTGTATGTGTCAGTTGTTGTATATAAATAAGTATACATAGACTCAGTGATTGTATGAGTGACTGTATGGATAACTGTATAGTTGTAATAGTGATTTTATAACACACTAAGTATGAGCTATTATCTATATGAATAGATGAAGTGGTGTTTTTTTAAGTGTATAGCTAAGTAAAAGTAAGTATGATCCATTGTTTGCATAAGTGAGTAGGATGACTTCATAAGTGATTAGGATGTGTGCTGGTGTGTAATGTCGATATAGGTGAATAAGTATACTTGATAGTGTTCTATTGATCATTGACAGCATGTATGAATGAATCTATAGGTAAGTGATTAGATGTGTGTATAGATCTAGAAATCACTGGGTGGGTGTTTAGAAACTTGTATTGGTGTGTCAATAGTTTTAAATCTGGCACTCTGTATTTTACAGTGAATGATGAAAGGTTATACTAGTGTATGATGAGGTGTATCTGATTGTCACGTGGATGATGTCATCAGTGATGTCATCAGTGATGTCATCAGTGATGTCACTGACCATGTCATGAATGATGTTATATGTGACATCATCAGCAGTGGATTGCGGGCGCGCAAGATGTAGTTAGTACAACTAACTATATTGGAGGAATTTCAATGGTTTTGTTCGAGTGAAATGTACAGCTAACTATAACACCCCTAAATCCTATTGTTTTTCAGTGAATTTCTAAGGTTTTTTAAATGCTAATTCCTAACTATATCAGGCCTGAAACCTATGGTTTTTTCAGTGAATTTCAAAGGTTTTTTAAATGCTATTACTAACTATATCCGGCCTGAAACCTATGTTTTTTTCTGTGAATTTCAAAGGTTTTTTTAAATGCTAATTCCTAACTATATCAGGAATGAACCCTACGTTTTTTTCAGTGAATTTCAAAGGTTTTGTAAATGACAATTGTTAATGTATTAATTGTTATACTGATTTTTTTATACTGATTTACTACATTTTTTAAACTGTTTATTTTGAGATATTTTATTTTTTTAATTACATTATACATTACAATACAAAATATATTTTCTCAGAATGAATTACTTTAATTTAAATACTTTGCAAATAGGCAATAGAGTTTTAAGTACAGTAGTTATAGTTGTTGCAATGGGCAACACAATTTCAAACACAAAGCTCAACGTGAATTTCTAGTCAAATGCAATTAGTTACTTTATGGATTACTTTTCTAACCACAGGACTAGATCCTAGATTCAGTCCTTGGACATCTCCTGTAAACAGTTCAGCAAAAGCGTTTTGGTTACAGTAGTGATTTTTAAGGAATATTATTGTATTTTAAAAGTTGACAGAAACTTTTTCCCATAGAATCACCAATGTTATCCTGTGGCAGAAAATTCACTTAGCAGGTAAGTAGTGTTATCATTACTTTTTCTTACTCAGTGGTGGATCCTGGATCCAGCACTGGCCAACCTCCTGTAAACAGTTGAAAGAATGTCTTTAAGTCATACAGACGATTTTTTAGGAATATTTTTAGTTTGTGAAAATAGAAACTTTTCTGGTGAAAACCACACAATGGATTCCTATGGAAAGAAATACAAGTTACTGGTAAGTACGCTTAGAATTACTTTTCAGGGTCAGTGCTGGTCTAAAAGATGCAGCACTGGGTTCTCTCCTGATAACATGTGAGTAAATCAGAATTCGTAGTTCGGCTGATTTTAGAGGAATATTTGTACGTTTCAAAAATCGATACCTAGAAACTTTTCTGGTGAAAACCACACAATGGATTCCTATGGAAGGAAATACAAGTTACTGGTAAGTAAGCTTAGAATTACTTTTCAGGGTCAGTGCTGGGCTAAAAGATGCAGCACTGGGTTCTCTCCTGATAACAGGTGAGTAGATCGGAATTCGTAGTTCGGCTGATTTTAGAGGAATATTTTTACGTTTCATAAATGGACACAGAAACTTTTCTGGTGAAAACCACACAATGGATTCCTATGGAAGGAAATACAAGTTACTGGTAAGTACGCTTAGAATTACTTTTCAGGGTCAGTGCTGGGCTAAATGATGCAGCCCTGGGTTCTCTCCTGATAGCAGGTGAGTAAATCGGAATTCGTAGTTCGACTGATTTTAGGGGAATATTTGTAAGTTTCAAAAATGGACACTGGAACTTTTCTGCTGAAAACCACACAATGGATTCCTATGGAAAGAAATACAAGTTACTGGTAAGTACGCTTAGAATTACTTTTCAGGGTCAGTGCTGGGCTAAAAGATGCAGCCCTGGGTTCTCTCCTGATAACAGGTGAGTAAATCGGAATTCGTAGTTCGGCTGATTTTAGAGGAATATTTGTACAATGGTGAAGGAAGGGGGCGGGGCCTGAGGTGATATGTGTGCAAACACGCCCTGTGGTGGGTTTTAAGTTGGGGAATTAATTCCTCTTCAATCCTGTGGTCCCCTGGGAACCAACTAGCCCACCAGGTACCTCCAGTATGCGCCAGGGAGCTGCGTTGCAGAGAGGTGTTCAGAGGCCATGCCCCTTTTTACAACACTCTGCAACGCAGCTCCGTGGCGCTTACTGGAGGTACCTGGTGGGTTAATTGGCCCCTAGGGGACCTCTGGATTGAAGAGGAATTAATTCCCCAACTTAAAACACGCCACAGGCCGTGTTTGCACACATATCACCTCAGGCCCCGCCCCCTACCTTCACCACTGTGCAAACGTGCTCCGTGGCATGTTTTAGGTTGGGGGATTAAGTCCCCTTGAATCCTGAGGTTCCCTGGCGGCCAACTAGCCCACCAGGTACCTCCAGTATGTGCCAGGGAGCTGCGTTGCAGAGAGGTGGTCAGAGGCCACGCCCCTTTTTACAACACTCTGCAACGCAGCTCCGTGGCGCTTACTGGAGGTACCTGGTGGGTTAGTCGGCCCCTAGGGGACCTCTGGATTGAAGAGGAATAAATTCCCCAACTTAAAACGCACCACAGGGTGTGTTTGCACAGAATCACCTCAGGCCCCACCCCCTACCTTCACCACTGTGCAAACGCGCCCCGTGGGGCATTTTAAGTTGGGGGCTTAAGTCCCCTTGAATCCTGAGGTCCCCTGGTGGCCAACTAGGCCACCAGGTACCTCCAGTAAGCGCCAGGAGCTGCATTGCAGAGAGGTGTAAAAAGGGGCGTGGCCTCATTACACCTCTCTGCAACGCAGCCCCCTGGCACATACTGGAGGTTCCTGGTGGGCTAGTTGGCCCCCAGGGACCCCCAGTATTCAAGGGGAATTAGCTCCCCCTCTGCAAACGCGCCAGGGGGCGAGTTTGCAGAGTAGTGTAAGGAGGGGGCGTGGCCTCCGGCCCGAGCCCGTCTTTTTTTGTTTTTTTGTTTTAGAAGGGGGGCTATTACTGAAAGAATGGGCAGAGCATACAACAGAGTCCTCATGGTGAAAATACTCATTAAATACGCCTGGAGCAACCGAGACAAATTACATGAGGAGATCAAGAAATTAGAAGAAATGATTAGTAAAGACAAAGACACAAAACAAAGTGAGGAACTCAAAAACTCAATGATGAAATGCCTTAAAGATTACGAATCGATCATTCGACGACGCAAGCAAACAATATTTCAAAGAAATTAGGAGGATTATGCCACAAGCCGTATCTTGACCTTTGCACGCAAATACGATGCCCCAAGGAAAAAGATGAGTCAGCAAGGTGCTACCGCCACTGGTAATAGGGACACTTCAGAATCTGAGGTGAAAACATCCGAAGCTGAACAATCCAAAAGCACAGAGGAGAGAAGTGGAAGAAATGAGTTTCCTTATTTTCGGGAACACACGCTAATAAGAGAGTCCTGACAGAGACCAACACCAAGAACCCATCCACCACAACAGCAGCCAAGAAACGAAAAACAAGGCGGGGCAAGAAAGGAAGGGGGAGAAGCACCCACTCCAAGAATTACTTGCAGCAGAGGAAGAAGGGACAAATGGTAGAACCCAGCAGAGGCATGACAGTAATCAATCTCTCGAATAAAACAACTACTCAAGAGGAAAGAAATGTTTTGCAACTAAGCTTGACCTTTTGTCCCACTTCGGGATTTGATTACATCCAAACCCGCATCGATCTATTCAAATACATCAGGAAGCTGAAATTACAATAGAACTTTCTGCTACACCCTAAGAAAAATACAACAGAAGGGTTAAGCAATCTTGCGGATGACATTGATTTCTTAAGTGGCCATGAGCTGGAGACCCTCATGACATTACAAACACTAGACTCTGCAACCACCATGGTGGGCGGAAGAGAAAATACCAGCACATTTGTCTTACAGAAGTAGGATCACACAATCCAGTGAAAACAGCAAACTAAAACGCAGATCGAAAGTTATTCCCCTGGTCCTGTTAGATGACTTTGACGTCTTTAATGAGGCCATTGTAAAGGATCTAAAGAACTTTGCTAATAACAGCAATCAGCAGAAACGCTTTTACAATATTCCGAAGAAACAATGGGAAGCGATCCAATCTTTAAAAGGAGATGACACACTTGAAATCAAACCCTCGGATAAAGGAGGGAACTTTGTGATCTTTAACAAAAGCCATTATCAAAAGGAAGCCATGAGACAGCTCAATGCTAGAGAATGCTATCTGCCAATAAAAATACAGGAATATGTGGAGTGTATCAAGACGTTCCATTAATTATTGTTAAGTTGGAGAGATGAAGGGATGCTGGACCAAGGTGAGTATTTATTCTTGCACTGTGAACAACTGGTCCTCCCGACCTTTTACCATCTTCCAAAAATTCACAAAGACTTGACAAAACCACCGGGCAATTGTGGCCTCGATTAACAGTCTTTTAGATAACACTTCAACATATATTAATTATTTTTTAGCTCCCTTGGTAAAGGACTTATCCTCATATGTCCGAGACACCCAGGATTTCTTAAGATTAATTGAGGGTATCATATGGGAGAAAGATATGCTTCTCATTACTCTTGACATAACCAGTTTATACACATGTAGAAAACATGATGATGGCATTGCAGCAGTGAAATGGTTTCTAAAGAAGAGATTTCTTACCTTTCTGAAATATAATCTTATGCTCCTACACATGATGGAGGGCAATTATACTGACAACAACGCGGTACCGTAATGGGCATGTGCTTCTCTCCGAGCTACGCGAATGTATTTGTGGGCTGGTGGGAGAAGTACGTGGCCTGGGGCGAACAAAATGAGGCATGGTTTGACAAAGTGACATTGTGGGCCAGGTACTTAAACAACCAGTTCATAGTGTGGCGAGGCAGTGGTTCCTCGGATGAGGAATATATTGCCTCTTTAAACAACAATGATTTGAATCTGACCTTCACAGGACACATTAGTGACACTTGGCTACTTGGATCTGGAAGTCTATATAGAAGGTGACAACTTACTAACTAGGCTATAGAGGAAACCTACAGCAGGCAATTCTGTCCTGCAAGCAGGAAGTCATCATCCTAAAAGCCTAGTCAAAAACATCCCATGTGGAGAACTTTTGCGACTTCAACACAATTGTACAATCAAGCAGGACTATGATGAAGCAAAAAATCAGGTACTACAAAGATTTAAGGCCAGGGGCTATACCAAGGCTGACCTATGCCAAGCAGAGAGAAAGGTCTGGAGATATTGTCCAGATCTTTAAGAAGAACTGGCACATTCTCCAAACTGACAATGTTTTAAAACAGAACCTTCCCTCACAGCCTAAGATAATCTACAGACAATGCCAATCTCTGAGTGACCATTTAATACATAGTCACTTTGTTGCTTCTACCACCTCTACAGCACACAAGATCATGGGTTTCTACCCTTGCATGTGCTGTAAGGCGTGCAAATACAGGCACAAAGTTACCAACTATAAAGGCAGTCAAGGGTATCCTAGACCCACTAGAGTTATCAAGCAACTTTTGAACTGTAATTCAGACTATACAGTGTATTGCCTAGAATGTGCTTGCCCTAAACGTTACCTAGGAAGTACAATACACCCAACAAAGAAACACATCCTCGAACACATGCATGTGATTACAAAAAAGGATGTAACCTATTCTGTCGCCCACCACTTTTAAACCTTCCATCTCAGCAATTGAGACCTCCTGAAATTCTTTTGCTTGATTTTTTTTTTTTTTTTTTTTTTTTTTTTAAATTATTTTTATTGCAGGAATCAGTAAATCGTTACATAATCGGCCAGCATTATATATCAAGCCAGATCAATGAGACACAACCCTCCGTCCCCCCACCGTGAGTCGCTTACACAGCCATTTAGCCCACAACCCTAGGGTCGGGCGGCGGAATTCAATGGGGGCTCAGAAGGATGTCGAAGCTGGCCTGGATGACCCACTGTCCGTCATCTGCTTTTCCAAACAAGCCTATAAACCCAAAAAGAACACCCCACCCTTAAAACGCTACAAACCCAGGAAAACCCACCCACCCCCGCCATCAGCGCACGGCAACAACCGCAACAGGATCTACTAAAGGACCCATGGGGAGAGCAAAAAAGCTGAAAAGTGCAATCGTCTATCGGGACTCGGGGCGAGCCGCTTCCTCACGTTCAGAGTCGCTGGGGGCGCAATAATCCCTAAGGGCCTGCACTAACATCTCCCATTCCAGCGCTGCCTCCTGTGCCTTCTCATTACGCTGCCTCCAAGCTAGCTGGTATCTTAGCGTGCTCTCCCCCGCCGCCCACTTCAAAAGTTCGCTGTGCCACCGGCCTCCCGTCGGACCAGCTCGTGCCTTCCAGTTCCTGGTCACCTCCCGTTTAGCAAGGAGCAACCCCAAATCAATGAACTTGCTAGATATTTTATTCTTGGGGGTATGAGGGAACCAGTGCAGGAGACCCACCGCCGCGTCAAACGATAAGGATCTCCCCGTCGTCTCCTCCAGGGTCTTCCCCACTTCTACCCAATAGGATGTCAATCCCGGGCAGGCCCACAGCATGTGGAGAAGGTCCGCCTCCTGGGCCGGGCACCTGGGGCATTCCGCCAAAGTTGTAGCAAAATATCGCCTGATTTTCACCGGGGTCAAATATGCTCTATGGAGCACGTAGTAGTGGACCAATTGAAAGCGGGCGTGGCGTGTGCCCTTCCAGGCTCGCCGCACCAGCTGGGACCAGGTCGTCTCCGGGATCTCCTTGCCAATGTCCTCCTCCCAACGGTTTCTCAGGGTGGTGAGGGGAGCCAGCCCCTCATTGATCAGCCTGCCGTAAAGGCAAGTGACCGCCTTTACCGTGCCCGCAGACATCATCACGTATTGGCATACCGGGGATAAGGGAGGTTCCTCCTGCCCGCATCTCCAGTGCGCCTGGATCGCTCGAACAAGGGCCGAGTGCAGCAAAAAGTCGCCGCGGGGAATCCCGAAGCGATCAATGAGCTCCTGGAAGGGCAAGAGCGTCCCGTCCTCGTATAGATCACCGACTAGCTGTAGACCGGCGTCCTCCCAGGTCGCCAACCGTGACCAATCGCCCCCATGGGGCAAAGCCGTTAGCATCCCCAGAGGTATTTCGGGCGCATACGGTGTCCTCAGGCGGCCCCGGGCGTGAGCTCGGTTCCAGCACAGGCGAACGGTCCGCTCCTCCAGGGACAAGTCCTGCAAGGCCAACCGTTGTCTCATCGCTATGAAGGAGAGAACATGCCTGGCCATGCCCGTTCCCCTTCTGTCTTCTGGGCCCCGGAACTCCCGGGCGATCTCCTGGGTGAAGGCCTGGAGCTGCGCCGCTAAATAATACTTTTCGAAGTCCGGCACCGCAAGCCCACCCTCCTCCTTCGGCCTCAGCAGGGTCTTGAGGGCCACCCGCCGGCGGCCCGAGCCCCAGAGGAATCCGACTATCATTGATCGTAATAGGCGAAACGTGGCCGGTGGGACCCAGAGCGGTAGTGTCCGGAAATAATACAACAACCGGGGAAGCGCCACCATTTTAAGCAAAGCGATCCGCCCTGCCACCGAGAGCGGTAGCGTGGCCCAAAAGCTCATACTGCCTCGAAGTGCTCGAATGCCCCGGATAATGTTCCCATCCAGGAGGTCAGAAGGTTCATGGTAGACATACACCCCTAGATACTTAAAGCAGTCGGGTTCCCATCTAATCTCCCTACCTAGAGCAGGGGTAGGGGTGCCCCTGCGGACCGGGAAAAGACAGGTCTTAGTCCAATTCACTCGGAGGCCCGAGACCTCCCCAAACTCCGTGAGCGCCGTCGCAGCCCCATGGAGGGCAGCGAGCGGGTCTTCTAGGAAGAGCAACAGGTCGTCTGCGTACAGTGAAATGTAGTGCGGGCCCGAAGGAGTACACAGGCCCGTGTAATGGGCTCCCGACCGGAGATGCAGCGCAAGAGGTTCCACCGCCAGCGCAAAGAGCAGTGGGGATAACGAACACCCCTGCCTCGTGCCTCGTTCCACCGGATATTGTGAGGAAATCAGCGGCCCCGCCCGAACCCTGGCTGACGCCGAGGCGTACAGAACCCTGGTCCACCTGATGAAGCCCTCTCCGAGGCCGAACCTCCGTAGCACAGTACAAAGGTAGTCCCATTCCAGGCTATCAAAAGCCTTCTCTAAATCCACTGATAGGACAACCGGGCACGGGGCGTCCACAAGCGGGTCCCCCAGCAAGCGGAACAACCTGCGAATGTTCATGGTCGTGTTACGCCTGGGGATAAAGCCAGCCTGGTCCTCATGTACCAAGGAGCTCATGTGTCCGAGCAGCCTCGAGGCCAAGATGCTGCTCAGTATTTTATAATCCACCGTCAGCATCGATAAGGGACGGTAAGACCCCGGATCGGATGAATCCCTTCCGGGCTTGAGGAGCGGGACCACCAATGCCTCGCACATCGAGCCCGGGAGACGCCCAAGCCTCTTTGCCTCCCTGTATACTACCAACAACCTAGGGGCTAGGAGATCAGCATAAGCCGCATAGAACTCCACAGGAAAGGCCGTCCAGGCCCGGGGTCTTATTTCTCGCCATCTTTTTAATGGCGCTACGGATCTCTCCCAGTTCTATGTCGGACCCCAAGGCTTTCGCCACGTCCTGCTCCATTGTTCGGATCTCTAGAGGCCGCAAATAATTATCGAGCAGGTCAGGGTCTCGGACAGAGCGACTGCGGTACAAGCGCTCGTAATATTGCCGGTAGCAGCTCAGAATCTCAGGCTGGGTGTACACCTGGGTTCCGTCTGCCCTGCGCATGGACGTCGTCAGTGAGGACTGCCGCGTCGGGTTGGCCAGCCATGCCAACAGCGCGCTCGACCTATCCCCCTCTGCAATGGACCAAACCGTATAGGCCTTATAGTCAAAACAACGGAGCCGTTCGACCTCCGCCGCCACCGCCTCCTTCGCCTTCGCCGTGCGTGCCTGTAATTCGGAGCGCCCGGGGCGGCGTAATTCCAGCTCGCGGAGTTTTCGATCCGCTGCCTCTAAGTCGGCGAGGATAATTCGCCTCACGCCGACCTGTTTAGAAATGCAGTACCCCCTCACCACCACCTTAAAAGCGTCCCACTCTAACGCTCTCGAGCTCGCGGTGCCACCATTGGACGCAAAGTACTCTGAGATCGTATCACCTAGGTCCGTCCTGAAAACACTGTCCTCAAGGGTCTCGGGCCGTAATTTCCAGGTGGGCACCGCAGGCACCCCGGGAAACCAACGAAGGTCCAGCAGGAGGGGGTTATGGTCTGAAATGGTCCTGGTCAAATATTCAGACCGGACCGCTGCTGAAACCAGTTCGGGCGAGCCAAGAAATCCGTCCAGTCGAACGTGCAACTCATGGAGGCTCGAGAAGTAGGAGTAGTCCCTAGTTGTGGGGTGTTGCGCCCTCCAGATATCCGTGAGACCCCAGTGAGTCTGCCAGTCCCTACGATCCCTAGCCAAGCGCTGAATCGGAGAATCGGGGAGGGGTGGGTGCGAGCGGTCAGTGTCTACATCCACTACTGAGTTGAAATCTCCACCGAGCAGGAGGGGCCCGGAGAGGCAATGGGCCAACGAGCCCGATAACCTGGAAAGGAAGGCAGTCTGGTCTACATTAGGAGCGTACACACAGCAAACGTTTAGGTCTCTCCCTCCCAAAGTCCCCGAAATGGCCACATAACGCCCCTCTGGATCTATCACTGTGTTCGTGACCTGGAAGGGAACCCCAGCCCTAACCCAGATCAGCGCCCCTCTGGCATATGCGGAGTACGAAGTGCAAAAGACCTGCCCCCTCCACCTACGCTGTAACGCCGCCCCTTCCGCCTTGTTCAGATGAGTCTCCTGCAGCAGCGCCATTTATTTCTTTTGCTTGATCAGATCCAGAAGAACAAGAGAGGAGGAGACAGAGTTAAGAAATTGCGTATCCTGGAGTCAAAATAGTAAATATATAATAGATCTTCAAACGAAGGCCCCAATAGGATTGAACAAAGATGAGGAGATGTGGGTCCATCTAGATTAGGATGAGGTCCATAAGACATTGAGAGCAGGTCCCTCTTACCAAGGAATTATTAAGGGATATTGCATCTCATCCCTGAGCTGCTCAACTGAACATACGTGACACGATTTCCCATTCAGGGCTTAATAACAAAAAGGAGGGAGACACGTTGTCAATGTGTATATATATATATACAAAAATGTATTTGACTTGAGTATGTAAGCATCCACATGTCATAGATTTATACTGAAAAATGAATTAGAGAAATCAATTTGATATAATACATGTGAGCATGGACAACGATACAATAATATTGTTCCCCCACGATAATTGTTTTATTTACACTTTTATCACTTTTGGGTTATATTTATGTTGTTTATTATTATTTTTCCACTCGCCAATTTCCAAATCACTTTACAAGATGGCCACCATGAATTCTTGACTTATACGCCATCATTTGTTTCTATATTCACATATGACACACTGTTGGGTTTAAAATGTTCCCAGGAACAACAACAAACTGACATAGAATAAGGCACAAAGCCAAAACGCCTCTGTCAGTGCAGGGGCTCTGCACATCAAAGCACTTCGTTCTAACTATTTCTGTGCGTGCTCTCATATTTGGCGTCGGATGACAATCATGGATTGTGCATATATATATATATATATATATATATATATATATATATATATATATATATATATATATTCACTGAAAAAACCATAGGTTTCAGGGGCGTTATAGTTAGCTGGACATTTCCCTCGTACAAAACCCTAGAAATTCCCCTGCTATAGTTAGCTCAGCTAACTATAACTCGCGCCCTCGCAATGCACTGCTGATGACGTCACATATTACATCACTCATGACATGGTCAGTGACATCACTGATGACATCACTGATGACATCTCAAATGACATCACTGATGACATCACTGATGACGTCATCCATGTGATAAATTAGTGCATCTTCTCACACCCTTTGATACTCAAGATTTTTTTAGACTAAGTTTACACTTAGCTCTAACTTTTTTCTACTAAAAATGGCTTCAGGGCAGCAGGCATCACCTGCATCTCCTCATACATCTGAGGATGAATTTTTGGAGGAGGCACCACGCAAAGAACGTTTTTCTTCAGTGGTGTGGAAATGTTTTACTTTTCCCGAGGGGCAAACAAAGACCAATGCCATCTTGGTCACATGCAAGATTTGCAAAAGAGTGCTGTCGCGAGGGGATCCTAACAAGAAATACTCGTGCGGCACGGCTAGTATGATGAAGCACCCAAGGACCTTTCATCCAAACAATCTTGCACAAGAAGAGTGCAAACGGATGAGAAACACTCCTGCGCCTTCCACCTCATCACAGCCGAGCACTTCAAGAGTGCATCCATCAGCCCAAATTTTGGACATCCGTCCTCAATTTCATTATCAGTCAGTCAGTCAAAAAGCTTTATTTCGATAAGAATTATCATAAAAGCATATACATACAAACATAGTAAAAATAGAAGTTCATCAAGGGAACAATTTTTACAGCAAATCACAATGAAAGCTTGATGACTGGGTTAAAAAGAAACACAATAAAATATTTTTTTAAATTGATTTGAAATACAATTAAAAAGACATTTAAAAAAAAGCATTTTGCAAGATCAACTGGTGGAACTAGTAAATTTGCTTCTAATAGTCCAGGACCAGCCCAGAAATTTGGCCACGACACAGACTAGCACCAAACTTGTGTCAGAGCGAAGAATACGTAAAGCGACACAATAGTTCGAAATGCCCAGAAGACGGCAAGCAGGGCCTAACCATCTTTTTCTCGGGTTTCTGTACGCTGGGCATTCAAACATGATGTGGGCTATGCTTTCAACTTTTTCTGTACATGTCGGGCAAGTATCGGAGGTCTGGTAGGGAGGCTTCCATTTGCTAGTGAATTCACGAGTTGGGAGAATCTCGAGTCTGAATTGAAGGTACAGTGATCTGTCCCTGGGTTTTTGTATAAACTCAAGGTAAGGCTCGAAGCTAACAGACTGTTTGTAGGTGTAAAAGGCTTCAGTTAACCTACCTAGGTTGGGGTTACCAAGATCCTGATTATCAATCCAGGCCCAGTATGCTCATTTAAGATCCACCTTGCTCACGGGGGCTCCATGCTCCCAGGCATCGTTTAATCCAAGCTGGTTAAGGGATTTTTTGATATTGCGGAGCCAGCTTATTTTGTGGGAGCCTGCAATATTCATGATTTCTCTCAGGCCCTCAGTGTATTTGGCTAGCTCCGGGGTGCGCCATAGGCGGGCCCAAAATAGCAGGGGACGTAGCCTTGCAATGTCTTTAAATGAGCGCCTACCCAGATCACTAAAAAGTGGTTTCAGAGGGGTACCCCTTGGCATTGAGACTAGTTCTCTCAGAAATTTGTTCTCAGACAGAGTGATTTCTTCTAAGTTGTCATAACCCCAAAGTTCGGCTCCATATAGGGCCGAACCTACTGCTTTGGCCTGATAGATCACTAATGCGGGAGTGATTGGCTTGCTCCTCGAGGAGCGGTGTTCTTTAGCAATTACTCCCGTGGCTCGTTTGTAATTAAGCAGCATTTTGTGAATATGGGGTCTCCAGCTTAGGGTGTCAGAAATTCTGATGCCTAGATAGTCAAATAATTTTACATATTCTAAGGGAACTCCATCAGACATGATGGATACGCTGGGTGATTTGTGTGATTTGAAAGAGAGGAGCTTGGTTTTTGTTGTGTTAATAACCAGGCCTCTCATTGAACAAAACAAGTGAAATCTGTCTAAGAGCTTCTGTAACCCTGCTGGTGTCTTGGAAATCAGCAGGGTGTCGTCCGCAAATAGGAAAGTGGGAACTTTTTCCCCCGCCAGGGCAGGAGCGTCCGCTGGGACATCTAGCAAGAATTTCACCACTCCATTCACAAAAAGTGAAAAAAGAGTGGGCGGACTCCTCTGTTGACTGGAATCTTTTCAGTTCTCTGGGCCTGGGTTCCCCATCTCACCCTGGCAAAGTTCCCCTCATGGAGCCGAACCAAAAGGTCGAGGACAGGAGGCGGGACACCCAGATCCTGGAGAACAGACCACAGACGGTCACGAGGGACCAGGTCGAAGGCTGACTTCAGATCAATGAAGGCTAGATGGAGGTTGCCCCTGCCAATCAGAACGATCTTCCAATATAACAATAGCAGCCTGAAGACCTGGTCAATCTTGCTCGTGTATGGTCTGAACCCGGCTTGGTAGTGTGACAAGATACTATTCTCAGTAGCCCAGGATAGAATTCGCTCCAGCAGAACCCTGCCAACCACCTTCTGGCTAACGTCGATAAGACTTATTGGTCGGTAGTTAGCAGGGTCCTCCCTGGAGCCCTTCTTAAATATTGGTATGACCTCCGCTCCCTTCCATGACTCAGGGATAGGTAACCCCTTGAGAAGAGCATTAAGTAAGATGGTAAAATACATAGCCCAAGATTTAGGATCGGAGCGGAACAGATCACCGGGCAGGCCATCAGGGCCTGCGGCTTTGGCTAGGACCAATCTATTTATGGCAGACATGACTTCTGATTCTGTAAAAGGGTCATGATTTGCTAAGGTGGGGTCTATAGGAATAGTAGAAAGGGGAGCACTGGTGCTTTGGGTATTGTCACCTGAGTAGAGATTCGAGAAGTGGGTGAACCATTCATGATTAGTAATATGGTTAGGGATTGTGTCGGGGTCTGAGCCTCGCGAATATCTGAAGAGGTTCCAAAATGTGGTCCCATCCCTAGCTAGACTGGCGTTTTTCAAGGCCAACCAGTGGGATTCCTCCCAAGTACACTTTGCGTTGGTTACGGCCTACCTATAATCAGACTTAGCATTTTTGATTAGAGAGCAGTCCTTGGATTTAATAGCGATTGCAAGCTCTTTCCTACTAGATCTGCACTCAGAGTTGAACCAAGAACCAGGTGATTTGTGTTTATAAGTGTTGTTAGTGGAAGAGGATATAAAAAAAGACCCGATTAACTCAATAGTGGCTGCATGAATGGACGCGGCCCTTGTATTCTCATTGGTATCTTCACATGCTTGCCTAAGTTCTGCAGTTTTTAGTAGCAGTATTTCTTTTATAGAAGACAGTTTTTGTTCGTCTAGTGCGATTTTAGGCCATTTGAGATAATTAGATGGAATGACATCTCTAGAAAGCAATGTGGGACGATGGTCGAGGGTTGGTTGATCAGGGGTCCATAGATTCTTTAAGGTCAGGCACAGGGGATTATGGTCGCTATCGGTGGTGGGGACAATAACCATGTCCACTGCGAAGTGCCAAAGTCTGCGATCAATTAAAATATAATCGATTCGAGATGGGCTGGAGGTTCTATTAAAGGTGAATGCTGCGTGAAGGTCGGAAGGGAGTCGACCATTAGCAGCTCTCAGCCCATATTCCATAACCAGGGCATTCAGTTGGATTATCACCGGTGACCATCTCCTTACTGGGGGAACGGAGAGAGAGGGTATACCCCACCTGGCATCTTCCTCTTCGACCTCCAGAATGTCTTCAGAGGCGAGGGGTTCGTACGTACAATTCAGGTCTCCAGCGACCAGTATGAGTGAATTGGAAGGACAAGAGGAAAATTCCTCTTCTAAGATAGTAACAATGGGAGACTTAGATCCTCCTTGGGTGCCCCTGATATAAATATTAAAGAGCTCAATAGTAGGCCCCCCGTTCAGCCCACTCAAGGTTAAATGCAGCACGTCCGGAGAGGGGCTTTGTACATGGCGGACTCTGCAAGAGAGGGCAATGTTTATCCATATTATGAGGCCTCCAGAGGGGCGTCCACGACCAGTGGACACCGCGGGAACACAGTGACAGGTATAACCAGATTTAAACAGAGGTGTAAGGCTCTAGGTCTCTTGGAATATGCAGAAATCAAAGGTGGCAATAAAGTTATTCCAGTCTGGTAATGGGAGTTTGGCTTTCAGACCAGCGATGTTCCATGAGATAATTTTAAAATTTGTATTTGAGGCTAAGGGAGGGGAAGTGTCAGGGTCCAATGAGTGTGAAATTGGGACTACAAATTGTATTCCACCATCCCCCCTAGCCCCACGGGGAATAACAGAGGAGGATATTTCGGGGGATGATCTACAATTAGAGATCGGGACAGCATAGGGTACTTCATTTGGAATTGGTGATATGTTGGACGCAAGGGTTAGTCAATCAATTTGTCCCAGAGTAGATATACCCTCAAGCCTTTGGTAAGGCAACCCGCCCCACCTCCCTACGAAGTCGTGACTCGATGTGGGAAAATGTCTAAATTGGCTGGAAGACGAGTCGGGGGAGGAAGATCTAAACTCAAGTGCAATAAGGCCATCAGCTAAGATATGATTGGCTAGGGTCAACTCGATTGTGTCCGTGGGGGAGTTGTTATGTCTAAGTCTACGGACCCTTAAAAGGTCGTCTCTTATAAGAGATCGACAGCCTCTGGTATGGCGGATCCAGTGGGTGACCTTGTTCTTTAGAGATTCTTCGCTCTCGTACCCATCAATCGTGGGGACACCCACCATGTGAACAATAGGCTGAGAGATGGCCCTAGGTCTTTGCACTCTGGGAGGTTGAAGAAACAAGGCGTGGGCTGAAGATTTTTGAGAGGGATAGGGCTGGCTAATTGTAGCGTTGTGATGCAAGGTTGGGTGAGTTTTCATGTCAAGATTGGAAGGATTAGTCCCAGCTCTGGTGGGTGGTAAGGAATTTGGTCTAACTTGCAGGGATGGTGCTGGCAGTTGAGGCGGTATAGGTACGCTAGAATCGGTGTTATTAGAGGAAGAAGTTATTGGTGAATGTAAGTGATAAGCAGTATTAGGTGAAATAGTTGGTAATTGCAAAAGTTGCATAGGAGGTCTTTTAACTAATAATAATAGTTCCTTTACTAGAGCTTTTAGATCACTGATTTCTAGCTTCAAGGCCTTGATGGTTTCCATGATTAGACCTGTAGCTGGGGCAGTTTCTTCCAATACTTCTTGGTGTTGGCTAACCCCTTGTGATGAGGGTCCAAGACCAAAGGCTCGATCTCTGCATGGATTAGAAGTAACAAGTACAGCGGGACTAGTAATGGTGTCAGTGGACTCCACAAAATCATTATCAATATCAGATAGTAGCTCAAAGCGATTTGAACAAACAATAACGTTGGGGTCAAGGGGTACCAAGTTAGCGACAGGGGCACAAGGGCTTACAACTTCAATAATTACCCCAGGGTTGGCACTGTGGCTCTGCGTACCGTCCTGAACTGTTGCCATTGATGGACTTGGAGCGATTTTTTTACTAAACATCTGAGGGATGGTAACGGAACCTGGAAGATGGTTACTTGGAGGCAATGGGGATAAAGGTGTAGCAGCTAGGTCAGAATCTAGAATGGAAGTACATTCGTCGACTAAGGAGTCGATGCGTTCTAGCATAGTAGGTGGCATAAGTTTTTTACTAGATTTTCTGGCCTTGTTCCTTTTTGCCATACTGCCAGTTAGGCTAGCAGAACCTCCATTGACATCCAACATTTTCCTTTTGCCCATCGTGACCCTCGGACTGCCACACGGTAAATGGCTGGTTGGTGTACAGACAGAGTATAACGGAAACGTGGCAGGGGGCCCCACAGTAGCAACACAGTACCTTATGATGGAGTCAGTGTAGATGATGAATACTATCGCATCCACCTCAGAAATCAGATGTAAGGGGAATGGCCCGGCCCGGCCTCCTCCTGCCCCGGACGGCCACATACTGCCCACCCTCTGCCCGGGCTCAGCCCGGCACCGCCCGCGCGCGTCCCGCGACGCGGAGGGAGCTGCTCGTTAATGAAGCGCCTCCGGGCGCGCTCGTGACAGGAAGGAAGGCGGAAGCCAGGAGCAGAGGATGACGGGAGCTGTAGTCTCCCCCAACTGCGGCCAGCGAAGGTGAGTGGCGGCGGGGGAGACACACAGTGTGGGTGCCCCGTGTGCAAATTGCCGTGCCTGTGAGGTGACTCCGCTGGTTTCTGGCCAAAGGAGATGCCCCCCGCTCCACCGAGGGAGCTGCTCGTTAATGAAGCGCCTCCGGGCGCGCTCGTGACAGGAAGGAAGGCGGAAGCCAGGAGCAGAGGATGACGGGAGCTTTAGTCTCCCCCAACTGTGGCCAGCGAAGGTGAGTGGTGGCGGGGGAGACACACAGCGTGGGTGCCCCGTGTGCAAATCGCCGTGCCTGTGAGGTGAGTCCGCTGGTTTCTGGCCAAAGGAGAAGCCCCCCGCTCCACCGAGGGAGCTGCTCGTTAATGAAGCACCTCCGGGCGCGCTCGTGACAGGAAGGAAGGCGGAAGCCAGGAGCAGAGGATGACGGGCGCTGTAGTCTCCCCCAACTGCGGCCAGCGAAGGTGAGTGGCGGCGGGGGAGACACACAGCGTGGGTGCCCCGTGTGCAAATCGCCGTGCCTGTGAGGTGAGTCCGCTTGTTTCTGGCCAAAGGAGATGCCCTTTCATTATTTAAAAGTGCTCTGCACTAAGTGCAATGCGTCTTCGTGCTACGGTGAGCAGTCGATCGATTTGATCTGCCGCCGGCAAGAAAGTCACATTTGCTAGTTTATTTTTTTATTTTTTACTGTTCCCTGAAGTTCATTGTTTGGTTCCTCCTGTTTTTTTTTTTGCAGAAAAACAAAAAAAAATTAAACATTGTTCAGAAACCCCCCAAATAAATATAAAAGAAGAAAGAAGAAAAAAAAAGTTCTTGTAAGAACTAACTTTCCTGGTTTAAAAAAAGAGCTAAATTTCTTTGTTAGTGTGTGAAAGTTTAGATGAATGTATGTGTAGTACGTAATTGACTGAATGAATGCATTAGTAGTGTATGGTGAATGTATAAGCGCAGAACTATGAGGAAGTGCTGCAGCATCACACAGTAACCTCTTTAACTGCAGTGTGCTGTAGTACTTCCGAAGCACAGGGATGCAACATATGTACATAAATATGTTGCAAATCTATGCTTCTCTCTGCACGGCTGCTTAAACTGCAGCCATGTGGTGACACAGGCACCCTTGCACCATAGTGCAAGGATATATGTGTCATGTGCTGTTTGTTTTTGTGCAGGAAGACACACCTTCCTGCACAAAAACAATCAGTAAAGGCATTTTTCTCCTTCAATGAATGCTGAGCATTGTAGCATGCATTGAAGATATAAAAATGTGGAGAAATAAAAACAATTCTCCTTGTTGTGCTTGCCTACACCAATTTTAGAATGGTGCAGCATTCACACACATATCGAAATTTATAATTTCTGACAAGTCTAGACATGTGTCTTGTTCTATGAGTATTCAGTGCAATCATGCACCACAACACTTATAGAACACCCTTTCAACGCAAACTGGTGTACATAATGAGGTTGTATTTACATGGAGTATAAAAAGTGCACAGAGTGCCTTTTCCTCTCTTTGTAAATATGAAAGAGGGTCTTGCGCAATAACTATGTTACAAAAAGTGACATATTTCCAGTTTTAAAATTCCTTGCGAATGATAGAAGGTAAGCACAGAGTTTTGTCTGCAAAGATGTTCAAAGAAGAATGATTGAAATGATTGCGGTCCTTCAATGGCTACAATGGGAAATATTATGAACCCCTCAAATCTCTTTTTTTGCAGGTCACATGATATCTGATTATGGTCAGATTTCAAAACTACATAGGTATAAACAGAGTGTTTTTAGAAACGTGTTTCAACTTTGTAGCTTCTTGCAGACCTCCTCATTCTGCATATTGAGAATTAGTTAAACTTACCTTCACAGTAATAGCAATAAAAAATGGTATACATTTTTTTCAGATTTTCATTGCAATCTAAATTCATATAAATTGCTTATTTTTAAATTTGGATCTGTGAAAGAAAAGGAAAAAAAAATATAACATGTAATAATACATTTTTTACAACACAGCATAATTTCCACAAAGTAATTTGTTTGCCTTTTTTGCTGTTCTCAGAATATATTGAATTTCACTCAAAATAGTATTTCAATCGTACTCATCACTTAACAGCGGGCAAAAAAAAACCAATCAGAAAGATTGTTAAAAAAAAAACAACATGCTATTCTCAGCAAAATACCACAAGATACAAATCACAGATATATAAAATGCTTACGGCTAACACAATTTTATACGTTTAACTTACAAAAACTGTAAATTTTGTCGCTTTAAAATATTCACCGAATCTAAGGATGAATTTTTGGAGGAGGCACCACGCCCACAACGTTTGACTTCAGTGCTGTGGACATTTTTTTTACTTTTCCCGACGGGCAAACAAAGATCAATGCCACCTTGGTCACGTGCAAGATGTGCAAAAGAGTTCTGTTGCGAGGGGACCCTAACAAGAAATACTCGTACGGCACGGCAAGTATGATGAAATACCGAAGGACCCTTCATCCAAACAATCTTGCACGAGAAGAGTGCAAACGGATGAGAAACACTCCTGTTCTGTATCTGTAAAAAAGAATCACAAATAAATATATTTTAATAACTTTCAAATTTATACTATTCCATTACTGTACAAACACATTTTATATAAAAATTGACTAAGAAACTATAACCCTGAACCACAAGTGTGACGATGGTTAAAACACTACATGCATAGTGCATACTACTTTGAAGCAGTTCATGCCCTAAAGCCTACCTCACTAAAAGACTACATGCTAACTGACTGAATAATTACACTACTATAAGGAGACACACTGGGTGAGTAACAAGGTGTTTGCTAGAAGTGTATCAATACTGACTGGGGAATTGAAGGAGTGAAAGACAACTGTATAGGTGGTTAGAGGCCTGCAAACAAAGTGAATAGGCATTTGAAGCAGTCTATGTGCTAAGGCCTGGCTCACTGCATGAGTACTTGGGAACTGATGGAATTATTAGAGTACAGCAAAGAGAGTGCCTGGGTGAATTTATAAGTGGTTGGCTTTTGACACAGTGAATGGATTAGTACTTGGTACTGAATGGGTCACTAGAGGAGTGCAAAGGGAGTGACAGGATGTTTGCTGGACTGTATGGATACTGACTAGGGAATTGAAGATGTGAAAGACAAGTGTATAGTATGTTAGAAGACTGCATGCATACTGCATAGACATTTGAAGCAGTCTATGTGGAAATGTATGGTTCACAACATGAGTACTTGGAAACTGACTAAATCATCAGACTACTGCTAGGACAGTGCCTGGGTAAAACTTTTAAATTTTCAGTTTTGGCACAGTGAAGCGAATAGTACATGGTGCTGCACTTTAGTGTCAAACCCTGACTCATTTTATCAATGCATAATCAAAGAATAGCTTCTAAAGCTACTAAAACTTGACAACATGACCGGTTTTAAAACAGTTATCTGTCAGCAAATACACGATGTTACCAAATGCTTCTATCACAATCCTTACCCAAATGCACACAGACTCACAGTGTGATTCTAGACAAGCAACACTATCCCTAGCAGCTTACCAAAACTCATTCACTACTGTGCAAGGGGTAAGGAGACTACACACAATCTACATATTAAAGTACAGCACATTATTGTCAAAGCATGAATCATTTAATCAACGCATAAGCAAAGACTGGCTTCTAATGCTACTAAAACTTGACAACATGACAGGTTTTAAAAAAGTTATCTGTCAGAAAATACACGATATTACCAAATGCTTCTCTCACAGTGGTTCCCAAATGCACACAGACTCACAGTGTGATTCTAGACAAGCACCACTATCCCTAGGAGTTTACCAAAACTCATTCACTACAGTGGAAGTGGTTAGGGAACTGCACACAATCTACATATTTCAGGACTGCACTTTTGTGTCAAAGCCTGACTCATTTAATCAAAGCATAAGCAAAAACTGCCTTTCAATGCTACTAAAACTTGACAACGTGACAGGTTTTAAAACAGTTATCTGTCGGCAAATACACGATGTTACCAAATGCTTCTCTCACAGTGGTTCCCAAATGCACACATACTCACTGTGTGATTCTAGACAAACAACACTATCCCTTGCACTATACCAAAACACATTTCTTCATCTAGAAGGAGTACTACATTTTAGTATAGAAACATAACTCATTTCACAAATTCATAAACAATGACTGGTTTCTAATTCTACAAAAATATAAAAACAGCACAGTTATCTGTCTGCAAGCACATGAAAAACACAAATGCTTATCACAGAATGGTTTCTACATGCACACACACTGTCAATAAGACTGTATAGAAAAAAAGTACTCCCTACACTTTAGCAGGAGAAATACATTAGTCTGATTAAAATCAAAATAGTCTACATAAATCCCCTCACAATTAAATAACTCACCTTTCAAGTTGTTTTGTAGATTAAGAAGTATATCAGTCACACACCAGATTTTCTTTTACAGAATCTCTGCACTGTGCACCTCTCAGCAAAAACAAAGAATGGAAATGTTTCCCTTTCATTTTCCACACATATACATGTAAACATCAAATCACAATCCCTCACACATAAATTCAAAAGCAAACACACATTTCTTTTGGTTAAAAATGTCAACCCTTTCCAAATGAAATACATTTCAACCCTTCCCCCAATCTGCCTTCTGCCTGTTACCATAGAAATAGGTCATGGAACACTGCACTGAGCACACAGGTCACAAGTTCAGCACACAATGTTGCTAAACAAGACAGCAAGTGTGCTTGACTTTTCAACATATCAGCTTATCATATATAATGTTCCTTACAATCAGTTTTTGTTAACCAATAGGAATCATGCCTTTAAAAACAGAAATATAACCCTACCTTTCAGTGTAGAAAGTTGTCATGCAAACAATGATTTCTTGTCTTTTTTCAATTTTTTTTCCTTGGATCCGCGCACCCAACGCGAGAGAATCCATGCACCCATAGCGTTAGAATGTGCGGTGCGCACATTCTAACGCGTTGCGCGCATTTTGCCGTTTAAAAAAAAAAAAGGGGGGGCCCCAGGGGGTCCTTCTGGGACCCCTAAGCACCTCTAGAGGGTCAGAGTATTTCCACTCTGCCCCCTTTAAATGTTTTACACACTTATTCCCCTTGCTTCTTCAGCCTCACTTCTACCGAGGCAGAAAATGGCCGCCAACAGTTTCTGGTTTCGAATGTAGACAGACACTCGACAGCCAATTAGCATTCAGCGAGCGATCGGGAGGGTGCGCGCTCGGTTCGGGGAGGGTGCGCTTACGGTGCGGGTAGGGTTTGCGGATCCGCCCCGGCAATAGATATACATGTACATTTAACTCTCATTTTCTCAGGAACTACTGAACGGATTCACACTATTTATGCAAAAGGCACGAGTCTGAACTGAGGACGACCTCTTTGCCAAATTTGGTGTCATTCCATTCAGCGGTTCGGGCTGTAGCTGCGACAACAGATCCTATGGGAAATTGCATGGGGAAAACGTGTTTGGGGACACCACTTTTTTCTCGGTCCCCGCTTGACGGATCACCGCGAAACTTTCAGGGTAGGAGCGGAGCGGAGCTGGCCAAAAGTTTGGAAAATTTTACGAGGATTCATCAACCGGCACAAGACTTATTTGGAATAGAATGTTGCGGATTTTCTATGGAAAATAGGTCCTAACTATAACTATCTACTGGCGACCGCCAGTAGATAATATATACATACATATATATGTATGTATATATATATATATATATATATATATATATATATATATATATATATATATATATATATATATATATATATATATATATTTATGCCTATTGCCTTCGTGCTGTTCCACCTAATAAATGAAATGCAGTAATTCAGCCAGAGTCGGTGTGCCTCTTTGAAATTCAAGGAAGGTTGTGTGGTATTTTAACTGGAAGCCTCGTACCAGTCACACTGGCCGCCCTTTTAAGATCCGGTTCAGTTGCGAGGCAATCTTTTGTGGGACATTTAACGTTAGAACCGGACCTGCTTGCCCCCCTTGAAAATGCTTTTCAGTGAGCGGCGAGTTGGAAGCTAAAGGAAGAAATCCCTGAGGCTGCGAGCTGATGCTGTATTCCTAGTGAGTGGAAACATGAGAAAACGAACTGTGCATTATGGCTGACTTTATTCAAGCGCTGGGGGATTGACAAGTAAGATGAAGATTTACACGCATATCAAAGCGCTTCGTAATTCAAAGTCATTTTTCTCCCTGCGCGCTCTGCAAAAGAATACGACTCATGGTGTTTAAAGGAACCACGTGGGTCATTCAAAAATCAGAGACTCCTCCCGTGATCAAGGCTTGCAAAAGCAGAAACGTTGGGAAAGGGATGCCTATTGCCTTCGTGCTGTTCCACCTAATAAATGAAATGCAGTAATTCAGCCAGAGTCGGTGTGCCTCTTTGAAATTCAAGGAAGGTTGTGTGGTATTTTAACTGGAAGCCTCGTACCAGTCACACTGGCCGCCCTTTTAAGATCCGGTTCAGTTGCGAGGCAATCTTTTGTGGGACATATATTTATATATATATATATATATATATATATATATCCACAAGACTCCGATCTTCACTCGCATTCGTAGAGAATGGAAAACAGGAGCATGGACCACAGTTCGGTGCAGGTTTAAAGTTTATTCAATTCCACCACACACAGCAGCATGACGCGTTTCGACCCAGGAGGGTCTTGATCACTTGATCATATATATAGCCACTGTTCCTGAAAAGAGAATAGTCTGCACTCAAGGCAAAAGTTATACAATTCCTTTATTTGCGTAACTGCCACTCGTTACTCAGGATGCGTTACAGCTATTTCATCAGCCTTTCTCAACTGAAAAGAGCGCCAGAGATCATTCAATATATGGGCTGCACATGAGTTCAATCAGAACAACATGATTAACATATCTTCATTTATTTTATCATTGACTTGTGTCTTAGATCTTTTCTCATCCTCGTACAAGCAAAATAAAACTCACTGTGAACAAAAATGTATTATTTTAACAAACTGGCATTCCTTTGAATTTGTGGCAGCTCTTAGTTTAAAGTCAAATACAGTCTCTGCAAATCGCTGTTACCTTTACACTTTCACCTCACCACTAGGCAGCTGCCTTTTGCGGCACCCAGTTCCGAAATACCTCCTGTCTTTAGAAAAGGGCACAATGCATGTAAACAATCCCTTCTGTGAGAGTCCCAACATCCGACTCTCAAGCTGTCACCGTTCACTTTGCTTCCATTCCTCAGTAGTGGTTTGAGGGGCACTCTGACTTCATAAGTCATGACCCAACACAGTTGCAGTGTTGCCAAAGTGCATCAAACCTCTGGGGGTGCAGACACTGAAGTCACCGCAAAGGCCTCAACATTGCCCCAGTTCTTCCTCAGAGTAAAAAGAAGAGTCTGGACTCTAGGCGAAAGTTATATAGTACTTTTATTTGCAGAAGTGGCACAAAATACATATATTCCCTGAAAAACACCAAAAGTTGAATGGACATTATAATTATGTGAAAATGTCAGTTAAAACACTGCTTTAAACTAACAAACCAATGAAATTCCCCAGCTATAGTTTTTTCAAATAACTATAATTTGTGTCTCCTCCATGCACTGTACTGTTATCAATGATCAGTTGTAAAGCATCCCCAGAGATGTGGGGTATGTCCCCTGGGCACTGGTTGAAAAGTCCTTATAACTAAGGTTTCTCTTGTTGAAAATAACGTTTGTAATTAAATAAGCTTGTAGTCCTTTAAGAACTAATATTTTTTTATGAATTTGTTGCTTCACAATTCAATTGAACTTGATAAATCAATCTTCGTGTACTTCATATCCCAGAATGCATTTAGGTTGAAACAAACACGATATGTGGTCCCATGTTCAATAGTCCCAATGCATTTCGGCGTGATAGCCTTCATCTGGGGAATTTTCTGTAAATGATGATATATTGAACTTGGTGAATCTAAGACATAAGTATACACAAGGAACGTGCTCCTTAATGGTGAAACGCTAGATAGTGACGATGACCGTGAAGGTAAATAGTGAGCAAAAGCTATACATCGACCGAAATGTGCTCAGTGTTAAAAGAATATTAAAAAAGGATGCTAACGTAGAGTTTACAAAGGTAGGCGACGTGGGTTAAAAGTGAACGATTTCAACCTAGGAGATGTGCATCGCGGTGTCGAAATTTTCTATTGAAATGGAGAGAGTGTGGCTTTAATCACGATTGATAATGAGTAGTGATAGATATGAGCAAGAAACTTGGTAAAACGTGCTGGTGAAATGCGAATATATAAAGTCGCTGGTTTAGTTCTTACCGGTAACTAAGGGTTTAGATACGCGAACGTGTTACGTTGCGAGTCAAGCTCCCGTAGTGTTTCTGTGCTTGGTGAAACTTACGCTGAAAAATGGGTGGAGTTATACGGTGCGTGAAAGGTTACGAAAAGCATGGATATAGAAAGAGGGTGACGGGAGAAGAATGATTAACCTGCTAAATAAAGTTTTTAGGACAAACATGTACATAGCGAGTGTAAAGCATTCACGTGGTGAAATTTATACATGTAAAAGCGTATGCAGAAATATATATACATAAATGCGTGTCATAATAACATATTATGAATTCCAATGCAAGGCTAGGTTTAAAGAAAAAACGAATGGTCATTGTAGATCACTATCACCGATGAAAATAAACGCTTTTAAAAATTACGGGTATGATGCGTTCATATTGTAATGCTGATAACGAAAGAGTGGTATATACATATGGAGGCATATGTAAAAAAAGAAAAAAGAAAATTAAATGCGTGTCATGATAACTTATTGTAAGTTCCAGTGCAGAGCTGGAAAGAAGAAAAAAACGCAGGGATCATTGTATACACGTGGGCGGAAATTTACGCCAAACACAGACAAAATAAGCCTTATACTTTAAACACCAACACTTCTTCCTCAGACAGTGACATTACCAGTCAATCAAAAATATCTGAAAGAAATGAAAGAATGTTGAATCCCACGACAACTCCAAATCCACCTAGTATGGCCTCAACATCAAAAGCAAATTCAACCGTAGGAGAAACGCCTTTTTTAGGGGAAGCCCCAGAAGAACAAGACGAGCCAGGAGGAGTAAGAGAAAAAGGCAAGGACAAAGACAAAGACCAACCACAGACTCGTACCACAACAGCAAAGAAAGACAAAGGCAAGAAAGGGAATCAGAGGACAACCTAGTTATCAACATCTCAGACCATCAACTCAAAGACGTTGAACTAAGAACTCTACAAAAAGGTACATCCTTTGTACCCACTACCGGCACTTTAGAACTCAACATCAGTTTTTTCAAATTCATGAGAAAACTAAGACTACACAATTTTTTTGATAACGTTATGGAACCCAAGACAGATAAACAAGACGATCCACTAAAAGGCCTACATCTGAAAAGCACTTTCATGGCACCTGTTAGCCACAAAAGTCTAGACATTTTCAAAACACTTGTCAAGAACGACATAGCTAAACTCAATTGCCAAAAGACATCCAAACATAACAAGCTTACGACCAAGGAAATGGGAATATTAAAAGCAATATCATTGAGGACCGACATAATGTGCACCAAAGCCGACAAAGGCGGAGCGCTGGTTATTCTAAACACCAACTATTACAACGATCAAGTGATGGTGCATTTACAAGACTCGGACACCTACGTGAAATTGGAAACCAATCCTACAGAACAATTTATTGGATTTCTGCAAACCATCATCCAAAAAGCATTTGACAAACGAATCATAAATGATAAAGTCAAGAAATTTCTCATACAACCCAATCCAAAAAGTCCGACTCTCTTCATGGTACCAAAAATTCACAAAGATCCCATTAGACCTCCATGTCGACCAATAGTAACCACTCAAGGCAGCTTACATGAACCTGTGGGAAAATTCCTCGATCGGCATTTACAACCATATGTAATCACCATGAAAACATACATAAGGGACACGACCAATTTTCTACACAAACTTAATCAAGTTACCATCACAGAGGATGAAGAAGTTACTCTATGTACAGTGGATGTTAATTCACTTTATACATCCATCCCTCATCAATCAGGAATAGAAGCTATTGAATTTGCTCTATTACATATGGACTAAGATCTGAATTAAAAAATCTTCCTTATGGAACTCATGTAATTCACCTTATTACACAGCTACTTCAAATGGAAAGATGAGTGGTTCCAACAAAAACAGGTACCTCCATGGGAAATTGTGCCGCTCCGGCATATGCGAATATCTTTATGAACTGTTTTGAAGAGGAGCACATTTTAACCACACAAACTTGGATAACCCATCTAAAACTATTCCTCAGGTTCATAGATGACATCTTCATCCTTCGGACAGGTCCAGTCAGCATACTATCAGATCAATTACATAAACTCAATCAAATTGACAGTCGCATACAATTGAAATCCACCTTTTTGGATGTTAGAATAAACAAGACAGCTACAGGCTTCGACACGGATCTATACAGGAAAGCAACCGACAGAAACAACACCCTCCATTTTCAAAGTTTCCATCCATATTCTCTCAAACAACACCTGCCGTACTCCCAAATGTTAAGAATCAAGAGAATAGCATCCAATCCCACAACAGCTACAGAACAGTTAAAAATATTGACACAGAGATTCAAATCTCGAGGATATCCTGATCAGGTACTACAACAAGCGAGGGCTCGTTGTTCTCTAATAAACAGAGACAAATTACTTAATACTCAGATCAAATCATCCAAGGACCTATTCACCGTTGTATCCAAGTATTCCAAAATGAGTGCATCATACAAAAGAATAATTAAAAAGCATTGGCAAATTTAAGGATGGAACAGGACTTCAATCACATCTTCGAACAAGAGCCCATCTTTGCTTACACCAGAAATAAAAACATTGGAGAAGACTAAAACACCCGGGTCAAACATCAACACAAGGTACCTTCTAAGGAACAATTCCATGTTGGAATTGCAACAATTGCAACAGCATTATTAGAGGGGTTCACATCACACACACTATGAAAGGATACAAAATTAACATCAAAGTAACAGCCACATGTGATACGTCCAATGTTGTGCACATGTTAAAATGCCCTTGTGGTAAAATCTACATAGGACAAACTGAAAGGAAAATCAAAATAAGGCTAAATGAACATAAGTCCAACATTCGAACAAAACAAATGAAATCGACTGTAGCCCAACATTTCTTAGAAGCTGGACACAACATCAGCCAATTGAAATATTGCATTTTGGAAATCATTCACAGACAAGAAGGAAGAGATAATCATAATTTCCTACTACAATGTGAAAATCATTGGATTTTTCTTTTAAATTCCATGAAACCTTG
The DNA here is from genome assembly GCF_964204655.1 of Triturus cristatus. Classification (NCBI taxonomy): domain Eukaryota; kingdom Metazoa; phylum Chordata; class Amphibia; order Caudata; family Salamandridae; genus Triturus; species Triturus cristatus. Next base: position 1,203,022,973 of record NC_140591.1, on the reverse strand, counting down.
TGGCATGAATGAACGCCTGGAGTTCTTATGTTATCTTTAAATGTGTTCACCTCAACCCTTGATAGTAATTTACAATGATCCCTGCATTGTTTTCTTCTTTGAATCCAGCTCTGCACTGGAACTTACAATAAGTTGTCATGACATGCATTTCATTTTATTTTTTATTTTTTTACATACGCCTCCATATGTATATACCACTCTTTCGTTATCAGCATTACAATATGAATGCATCATACCCGTAATTTTTAAAAGCGTTTATTTTCATCCTTGATAGTGATCTACAATGACCATTCATTTTTTCTTTAAACCTAGCCTTGCATTGGAATTCATAATATGTTATTATGACACGCATTTATGTATATACGTTTCTGCATACGCTTTTACATGTATAAATTTCACCACGTGAATGCTTTACACTCGCTATGTACATGTTTGTCCTAAAAACTTTATTTAGCAGGTTAATCATTCTTCTGCCGTCACCCTCTTTCTATATCCATGCTTTTCGTAACCTTTCAGGCACCGTATAACTCCACCCATTTTTCAGCGTAAGTTTCACCAAGCACAGAAACACTACGGGAGCTTGACTCGCAACGTAACACGTTCGCGTATCTAAACCCTTAGTTACCGGTAAGAACTAAACCAGCGACTTTATATATTCGCATGTCACCAGCATGTTTTAGCAAGTTTCTTGCTAATATCTATCACTACTCATTATCAATCGTGATTAAAGCCTCACTCTCTCCATTTCAATAGAAAATTTCAACACCGCGATGCACATCTCCTAGGTTGATATCGTTCACTTTTAACCCACGTCGCCTACCTTTGTAAACTCTACGCTAGCATCCTTTTTTTAATATTCTTTTAACACTGAGCACATTTCAGTCGAAGTATAGCTTTCGCTCACTATTTACCTTCACGGTCATCGTCACTATCTAGCGTTTCACCATTAAGGAGCACTTTCATCGTGTATACTTACATCTTAGATTCACCAAGTTCAATATATCATTATTTACAGAAAAATCCCCAGATGAAGGCCATCACGCCGAAATGCATTGGGACTATTGAACATGGGACCACATAACGTGTTTGTTTCAACCTAAATGCATTCTGGGATATGAAGTACACGAAGATTCATTTATCAAGTTCAAATGAATTGTGAAGCAACAAATTCATTAACAAATATTGGTTTTTAAAGGACTACAAGCTTCTTTAATTACAAACATTATTTTCAACAAGAGAAACCTTAGTTATAAGGACTTTTCAACCAGTGCCCAGGGGACATACCCCACATCTCTGGGGATGCTTTACTACTGATACTTTCCACACTCCAGTTCGGTGAGTGATACCTTAGAGCACGGTACAGATACGAAATTAGGTTTCATCCGGTAGTGTGCACACTTTCACCCTTTTTCTGTTATCAATGATGTCATTTCAGATGTTGCGGTGACATCATCATCAATGATATCAAAGACGATGTCATGAGTGATGTAATATGTGAGTTAATTAGCAATGCATGGTGAGGGCATGACATATTGTTACTTCAAGAGAAAGTTAAAGTTGCTTGAATTATCATAACTGGTAAATTCCTGTGGTTTTGTTTGTTTGAAATTACATGTTTTAATTGACATTTTCACACAGCTAGGATGGTCATTTTAACCTATATTTATTCCATGAACTTCTATATTTTGTTTACCATAAAACAGGATGTACATCTCCATGTGCCTCTTGGAGTTTGGTTCAGAGCTTTGTCTGCGGCCAAGCACTACACTCAACCTCCACAAGCCGCCAAACCCCCGCACTGTGTGCAGCATAGGGTGGGCGCAGAGACTGGCCTGTGGCCAGATCCTACAGTCAGCCCACCAGTGGGTACCCCATTCTGCATGTGTGGCATGGGGTTGGAAACATGTTTTTTTTTTATATGTCATATTACAGTGTGAAAGATGTCATTGTAAGTGAGTCACACCTATTGGCTTTCTCAAAGGCTGAGAAAAACAAACTAATATTGGCTTTAGCAAGCGTTCAGCACATTAACATATAAACAGCACATCTATTGACTTTCTCATAAAGTCACTAGTAACCATAATCAAATTTATATTTCACAAATTCACCCATTGCAATGATTAATAATATTGGTAATATATTTTCAATAACATATTAATATGTGTTTACGTTTTTTCAATTTCTGGTGACAATATGCAGCCATTTAAACAAACCATTAGAGGTCCCTGCACTCCAGATGAAAAGCATATAGCTTCAGCTTGTAATGCTTTAAAAAAAATATGGTAAGCCCTCCTGGTGTCATGGATTCAATGACAGGTGAGTTACTTTTTTAATGTTGTTGGGGGGCTGATGCCCCCCCTGCTTCCCCACACAACATTTAGAAAATGCTTGGCTGTGATGCTGCCCCTTCTAGGGGCACCACCAGGCAAAATTAAATTGGCAAAAGCCCTTGCATGACATGATAGAGGGCTCCTTGTTTGGAGCAGTAAATAACAGAGGACCAGCTCTTGCAGCTCATTATTATTCCTTTATTGTTTTTTAGGTCTCGCTGAGCCAGCGCATGCACTGGTCTGCGAGAAATGTAGTGTGTGGGTTTTCAAAGTGCTGCCACAGGCTATTGGTGGCCTAGCGCTTACGTTCATGTGAGCGTGCACGCGCGCAGCCGCCATGTGGGTTTCTGTCAAGGCTCATTAAGCCTTGCGTGCCTCATTGAGCTTTCACTTTCGTGCTTGTTTTAACTTGCAGGGCGAGCGCGCGCTTGTTTCCTTGGTCTGGGGGAGGGAAATGTGAAGGTGTAGCTGCAAACTCAGAGACCTGAGATGAAGAGGCAACTCCCCCCCCGGATGTGTTCGCCTAACATGGTTTATAACCATCTTCTTTCCCCCGAAAGTCTTCCCTGGGTGGGCTTAGGGCTGCAGCTTCACAGCGTTACAACAAAGGTATAGTGGAAGCATGTGGAAGCATGTGCAAGCCTGAAGTGACTGACTTTGTTTGGAACTATGTTTTCTGGTTATACTTGCTTCTTTTTTACAAACCCTTTCCTTCCCCTTAAAATATCCATGTCCGCCATCCCTCCCCCTTGGTAGAGACACATGCTAAAAAATTCAAACATGCACTAAAAGGTTTATCATCCTTATCGTATCCCTTCAGGGCACAATTACATGCTAGCCTGCACCTCCGTTTGTTGAAATATTACCAATTCATGTTTATTTTTCGATTTAAAACCGGAATTTAATCTATCCAACTATAACAGCTTTCCTGATGAAGTTGTGGTGTATTTTATCCCACCCTCACCAAAACCGCCCCTTTGTGCCGTGACTTCCACTAAACCCCACCAATCAACTGGGAGAACAGCTGCACTTTATTAAGTGCAATCTCCAGTTCAACTGGGAGAACGGCTGCACTTTATTAAGTGCAATCCCCAGTGAATTAGGAGCTCATTCTTGTTAAAATTCAAAAAACCCTCTCCCACCTGTGTCCGTGCTGTCTTTGCTTCTGCCCCCTCACCCGTTGTCCATGCTATCTTTACAGTCCCTCCCCCACCCATGGCCATACCATCTTTACAGTCCCGCCCCCACCCATTGTCTGTGCCATCTTTACAGTCCCGCCCCCCACAATTTGTCTGTGCTGTCTATACCCCCGCCTCACCCGTTGTCCGTGCTGTCTATACCCCCACCCGTTGTCCATGCCATCTTTGCTCCCACCCTCCACCTATTGTCCATGCCATCTTTACTCATACACCCCCACCCGTTGTCCATGCCGTATTTACTCCTATCCCCACCCCGTTGTCTGTGCCATCTTTACTCTCGCCGCCTCCGGTTGTCTGTAATCTCTTTACTCCTGCCCCCCCTCCCGTTGCCCGTGCTGTCTTTATTCCCGCTCCTTTCTTCACTTACTGGATTTACAAGCTAAACAAAGTGCGAGTTGCAAGGTAAGGAGCAAACACATTTAAGTTTCACTTTTAAATAGATATTTACGATAGCTTTCATTTATAAGCATTTCCAGTACAGAGATTTCTCAAGAGTGAACACTGGATTTGCATTGTATGAGGAATCTGCCAAGCAACCTTCCCTGAGTGGGCTTAGGGCAGCAGCTTTGCAGCGTTACAACAAAGGCATAGTGGAAGCATGTGCAAGCCTGAAGTGACTGACTTTGTTTGACTTCCACTAAACCCCACTAATCAACTGGGAGAGCGGCTGCACTTTATTAAGTGCAATCCCCAGTGAATTAGGAGCTCATTCTTGCTAAAATTAAAAAATTGAAGCTGCCAAAGGTGCATAAAGACTGTACCCTTTTGTACTGCCTCAAGCATTATAGAAAACAGCCACACTGGTCTACAGCATACCTTTAACACACTTTCAAAGCCAATAGCTCTAGCAAAACACTCAAAAGGTCCCAAAGGCGAGACCTATTGGCTATGCCAATGCTTGTTGTTTATTGTGGATGTCCCAGGTCCCTCCTGGCATTCCTACATATTTATTATTTGCTGGGTGCCCTGATGGAAGCCCCAGGGCCCCCTCAGCCCAGATGGTTCCCTGCAAGTGGCCCCCTTGGCAGCGCTGAAGCAGGCAACATATTTTTTTTATTAAACAACAGTTTAGAGAACTGGGGTGGCCTGGTGTCCACCAGTGACACCCCACAGCATTTTTCATGTTGGATGCTTTAAGGGAGCCCCAGGGCCCCATGGACTCTACCTACTTCCCTAGTGGGGGCCAGCCATTTTCACGTTTTTGGTAGGTGCCCCAGTGCCCACCCGGGGGCACCGAAAGACAGATTTTGCGGGGGTTGTGGTGGATCCTCAGTGCCCCCACTGCCCCTATTTGTTCCCAGCCAGCACCATACTGGGTGCAGGTGGAAGTCGGCTCCATAACGTTGCTTCCGCCAAGGTGGGAGCAACAGTTTTTTACTGCTCAGTGTATGCAGAGTCCTGGAGGATAGGGTCCCTAGGACACTGCAATATATCAGGCCCTGGGGGATGGGGTTACTAGGACCTATCTAAGCTCAAGCCCCCTCCCCTGTATAAATGTAGCCACAGGAGATATGGTCCCTATGGTGTCATTGGGGCTTAGGTACGGGGCCCATGTGTCCTCCTCACCTTCATTTTAAAATGGCCCTGGTTGATGGGGTCCCTGGGGCCTCCTAAAAGCTCAAGGAGGGTGGCACACACACCCCTACCCTAACAAACTGCCCTTGTTTTCCCACCAGCCCTAGCCGAATCCAGGTTTTGTTAAAAGTGCCTCCATTGCAAATTTGCAGAAAATGTTTTTTTTGTTTTAATGCTTTTGCCCCCTGGTGGTGTCCCTCTGGGGATCACCACACCAGTTCTAGGGAGCAAAGTTTTCCTACCCTGCCCCCAATATATATTTTTGTTCCTTATTTCAGGTTAAGTGATTGAGACCTGATCCCTAAAATGGCTGTCTTCAAATCTTTGTTGAAATTGTAGAAGCCAATCAGATCTTTTCTTAAGATCTGTTGGTTCTGCAGATCCTCCACAATGTGAAATATACAAAGTTTTTTTACCTTAATGCTGAAGGGATGTACACCAAATCACAAAATGCACACTTTGCATAACAAGATCTAGCTTACTAGCAAATGTTCAGAAGTTTTTGTGGTATCACTGTTCAATTTTCCAAAGGAAAAGTTGAATCAGAAAAATGCGTTTTGGGATCCTCACTTTTTCAAAGCCCCGGCTTGATTGATCACCCCGAAATTTTCCAGGAAGGTGCTGATGTGGATAGAAATTTTCTTATGGAAAGATTTTTTGTGAAGATTTGCCAAACACAGCCAGAGTTATGAGCAAACCAAAAAATGCTTTTACTATGGAAACGTGGCCCTAACTATAACTACTCCAGTGGGTAGTTGTACTTTGGTCAGCGCATTCATAGGAAATGCTTTTGGTTTTGCTAATAACTTCAGCAACATTTGATGAATCTTCATAAAACTTTTCTAAAATGTGGTCTTATTTGCCTAGTCTGTGTATGGGAAGTTTTAGAAGGATCCGTCAAGTGGAGGCTGAGAAATAAGTGGGGGGGCACAAAACACAAAACAGAACAGAATGACACCAAATTTGGCAGGAAGCCAGGGGCCTTTTTTTGTAAATCCGTTCAGTAGTTTTTGATAAGAGGGGTCCTACTCATCATATCTTAATAAAATGTTGGCCGCTATTTTCTTTTTTTATAAAGGTACGGCTGTGGGATAAGGTCCTTGGGGCCTAATTAGACTCAAGGAGGGGGCTGCATGCCCACCTCCCTTTCTTAACTACCTATCCCCGGGGCCCAAGAAGGCTTGAAGGGACACATGCTCCCTCCTGTTTTTGATAGGATTTGGCCTCTGGATTGGGTCCCTGGGGCCTGATAAGACTCTGAGAGGGAGGCTGTGTTGCCAGCTCCCCTTTTAAACAAAAAAAGGTCCCAGACAACAGGATGCCTGGGGCCTTTTAAAGCATGGGGAGGAGGGCCACATGGCCTCCCACCGCTTTTTATTGGAATTGGCCCTTGGGAAGATTTCGGGAAAGGGGCTTGCACGATGTGGATTTGGCAGCCTGCAGGGAGTTGAAGGCATGGGCCTGGCTGCAAGGCAAACTCTACAGCTAGCCCCATGCCATGCATGACCAAAGGCCATGCACCGCAGGGGTTGTCTGCCTCTGGGTAACTGCCTGTGGGAGTTGGATGCATAGTTTGGTTGTAAGCCAGGCCCTGTGGCACACCCCATGCCATGTGCGACAAATGGCTGTGAGCAGTGTGGGGTTGGCTGCCTGCAGGGTAGTTGACTGACTTCGAAGGTGTTGGCCACAGGCCAGGCCCTTTTGCCTACTCTTTGCTGTGCACTGCATTTGGCCTTGCATGGTGAGGGGTTGGATTTACACATAGTAATAAAATATTACTTCACATTTGAAAAACTCTAGAAATTCACTGAAACAAACAAAGGTTAAAGTAGCAGTACAGTTAGGTGTGATAAAAAGGTCTGTTTTTTTTTAAAGAAAACCCTAAAGATTCGCTGAAAAAAATAAAGATTAATGCAACATTATAGTTAGATAAATATGTCAGTGATAACATTAACATTTTGAGCAGAAATAACTATAACTTGTCACCTCTGCCATGCACTGCATATTATCACACATATTACATCACTCATGACATGTTCTATAACATCATTTATGATATCACTGATGAAACCTTAAATGACATCATTGATGAATTCATTGATGACAACATCCATGCTACTTTTATACATATTGCTCTATTAATAAATATTAGGGGTGGGCGGAATTACCGGAAGTGCCTTTCGCCAAATATCGCGAAATGGCACAAAATCTCAATATCTTAATAAAATGTTGGCCGCTATTTTCTTTTTTTATAAAGGTACGGCTGTGGGATAAGGTCCTTGGGGCCTAATTAGACTCAAGGAGGGGGCTGCATGCCCACCTCCCTTTCTTAACTACCTATCCCCGGGGCCCAAGAAGGCTTGAAGGGACACATGCTCCCTCCTGTTTTTGATAGGATTTGGCCTCTGGATTGGGTCCCTGGGGCGTGATAAGACTCTGAGAGGGAGGCTGTGTTGCCAGCTCCCCTTTTAAACAAAAAAAGGTCCCAGACAACAGGATGCCTGGGGCCTTTTAAAGCATGGGGAGGAGGGCCACATGGCCTCCCACCGCTTTTTTTTGGAATTGGCCCTTGGGAAGATTTCGGGAAAGGGGCTTGCATGATGTGGATTTGGCAGCCTGCAGGGAGTTGAAGGCATGGGCCTGGCTGCAAGGCAAACTCTACAGATAGCCCCATGCCATGCATGACCAAAGGCCATGCACCGCAGGGGTTGTCTGCCTCTGGGTAACTGCCTGTGGGAGTTGGTTGCACAGTTTGGTTGTAAGCCAGGCCCTGTGGCACACCCCATGCCATGTGCGACAAATGGCTGTGAGCAGTGTGGGGTTGGCTGCCTGCAGGGTAGTTGACTGCCTTCGAAGGTGTTGGCCACAGGCCAGGCCCTTTTGCCTACTCTTTGCTGTGCACTGCATTTGGCCTTGCATGGTGAGGGGTTGGATTTACACATAGTAATAAAATATTACTTCACATTTGAAAAACTCTAGAAATTCAGTGAAAAAAACAAAGGTTAAAGTAGCAGTACAGTTAGGTGTGATAAAAAGGTCTGTTTTTTTTTTAAAGAAAACCCTAAAGATTCGCTGAAAAAAATAAAGATTAATGCAACATTATAGTTAGGTAAATATGTCAGTGATAACATTAACATTTTGAGCAGAAATAACTATAACTTGTCACCTCTGCCATGTACTGCATATTATCACACATATTACATCACTCATGACATGTTCTATAACATCATTTATGATATCACTGATGAAACCTTAAATGACATCATTGATGAATTCACTGATGACAACATCCATGCTACTTTTATACATATTGCTCTATTAATAAATATTAGGGGTGGGCGGAATTACCGGAAGTGCCTTTCGCCAAATATCGCGAAACGGCACAAAATCTCCGCGATCTCGTGATATTTCGCGAGATCGCGGAGATTAGTGCTTCCGGTTGGGTGCCCTCAAGTCAGCTGTCCGTCATAGTGGGGGAAAGGGCGGGAAGACGATGCCCACCACTGGTCTGTGTGGCGGGACATCCATGCAGTTCACATGCCGCTTGTTTGAAGGGCCAGAGACCGATCAGAGCAGCAGACGAGGAGACAGAACCTCCTGGTGTCAGGAACTACACGGGGATTGGGCTCGAGAAAGTCGTGGATGCACAGAGCTGCATCGAGGATCACTGCAAATTTTTGACGGGAGAGATAAGATAACTGGACTCGGAGTACTTTCTACTGGCTAATCAGTAAGTGCTACCTCGTTGGGTAAATGTATAGTGCTTTTCCTACACTACAGCTGCGTAAAGACCCAGAAGAGTTGTCTACAGTGACCATGTGTGTCTTTAATGTTGCCACGGCGCCGACGGGCCCTGGGGTTCCGTGAGTCAGCTGTCCATCATAGTGGGGGAAAGGGCGGGAAGACGATGCCCACCGCTGGTGTGTGGCGGGGCTTCCATGCAGTTCACATGCCGCTTGTTTATAAAGGGCCAGAGACCGATCAGAGCAGCAGACGAGGAGACAAAACCTCCTGGCATCAGGAGCTACACGGGGGTTGAGCTCGAGAAAGTCGTGGATGCACAGAGCTCCATTGAGTATCACAGCTAATTTTTTATGGTAGATGTGGGGAGAAAAGCACACCTGCCCAGCCTCGACCTAGCTACTCCCGAATGTTTTGTGCTGATTAATGCGTTACTGAATTTGAGCTCCAACTCGGGCACCTGCTTTATTTATATCTGTAAGTGCTTCCTGTTGAGGTTTAATTTTTGTGACAGGAGCATCATGCCAGAATGAATCCTGTCCTGCACCTGCATATGTCCGTTCCGGTCACGGATCGCGGAAGTTTCGACATCGCGTTCCGCTCGGAACGTGAAAATGTCGAAATGTCGCAATTTCCGTGAGCGGAACGGAAATTCTCGCCCACCCCTAATAAATATGCGTTAGAGATATGAAAGTACGTAAAAATAACTCAGAATAGAAATCAACATTAATGCTATCACAGATACAACCCCCTTAGGTGAAGTAAGCATGTGTTATGTGCAACATTACCCTGTACCATACACTTCCCAGGTAGCCTAGTTCACATTAATAATAAACCACAGATATCTGGGAAACCTTCATTGAACATGGTGTTCAATATGTGTAAAACTGCTCAAACAAAGCCAAGTTCCTCAAAATTCTCAACGTCTGTTACAAAATTAAGGCCCTGCTACGGATATCTTTTATCTGTATCAAACCCATCAAAGTCACCAAACCTACATTGAGAAATGAAGTTGATATGCGCAGAAAAGTAAGTACTGTAAACATTGTTTACTCTATGGAGGGAGTTTACTCTGTACCACACTATTTGCAGGCAGTGAACGTTTCATGAGAAATATACCACAGAGTGTTAAAAAATATCTACTACGAACAGTGTGCACTCAATGCAAAACTTGTGAAAATGACCAAAGTCTGAAGGTGCTAAAGATTATACCACCTGAAGCCTTCATACTGTGGCGAACACTTTAGGATTATGCAAGTGATTGCGGTGATTGAAGGAGTGAGCAAATGAGTAAATAACTGAATACATGACAGTTACTTGGTGAATGTGGGATTATAAGCTTGTGAATAAGTGAGTAACAAGTGATGACCAAAAGTTTGAAGAGGTGACTGAAAAAATAGGCATGTCAGTGAGCAAGTTAGAGAATGAGGAGGTAAGTGCATTAGTGCAGAAGTGTTTTTGAGTGATTCATAAAATCAGTGAGTGACAATAAAGCATTCTGCAGAAGGGCGCCTAACCAGTGTAACATGGTGAACCTCTTAGCCAAACTGCCTCTACCCCTCCCCAACCACAAAATATGACTCAGCATATTCTCCAGAGATAAATAAAACAGAATTGTCACTAACCATGTCATGAGTGATGTAATATGTGAGGACTTAAGCAGTGCATTGCGGTGACACAATCTATAGGTAGCTCAGCTAGCTATAGCTGCTGAATTCCTCTGGTTTTGTACGAGTGAACTGTCAGCATAACTATAACGTTCCTGTAACCTTTGTTTTTTCCCAGTGAATTTCAAAGTTTTTATTAACGCTAATTCCTAACTATAACATACCTGTAACCTTTGTTTTTTTTGTGAATATCTAAGGTTTTTAAACTAGCAAGAGGCGTGGCCTCCGGAGACCTCTAAGCAATCCTGTTGTGTGGGACTTACTGGAGATAACAGATGGGGTAGCTGGCTCCCAAGGACTTCCTTGGGGGCCAACTACCCCTCCTTTTACCTCCAGTAAGTCTCATACTGCAGGATTGTTGAGGGGTCTTCGGAGACCAAACCCCCTTTCACCACCACTCTGCAAACATGCTTCCTGGTGCACTCCTAGTTGGTTGGTAAAGTCCACTTGGCTCTTGAGAGTCCTTTGGGGCCAACTAGCCCTCCTGTTACCTCCAGTGAGACCCATACAGCTGGATATCTGAGAGGTCATTAGAGGCCCCTGCCCCTTTCTCCACAGCTCTACAAACGCACGTCCTGGCCCACTACTCGTTGGGGTAAGAACTATACTTTAGTCCTGAGGTCCTCAGGAGGCAAGGGGACCTCAACCCCCACCAGCTGTGCCCCTAAAGGCATGTTTGCAGAGTGGTATAGACAGGGGGTGTGGCCTCTGAACACCTCTCCGCAATCCTTCTATGTGGGGCTTACTAGTGGTAAGAGAAGGTCTTGTTGGCACCTAAGAACCCTCAGCAGTCAAGGGGACCTAAGCTCCCAACCAGCAGTGCACCAGGAGGTGCGTTTGCACAGTAGTGGTCAAAGGGGGCGGGATCTACAGGAGTTGTCTACTTTTTATTGTAACTTTTTTTATACTGTAGGAAGGGGGCCCACGTGGCCTCCCTTCCATGGACTTTTTTGTGCTCGGGGACCCCAATTGGTGTGGCCCTGACTATTTTTTTAATATAAGAAATTATCATGAGGGCTGGGCTACGCGCCCCCACTCCCAGCCTGATTTCAGCCCAAGGACCCCATCCCCCGGGGCCAAGCATTTCTTTTTATTTATTTCTTTTTAATTCGAAGGTAGGGGGCATCAGCAGCCCCCCTCCCAGGCCATTTTTGGCACCAGGGACACCATGCCCCAGGGCCTGCCTTTTTTTTAAACTGGAGGGGGGCTGCGCGGCCCCCCTCCCGAGGTCGAATTCACCCCATGGGACCCCATCCTCCTGGGTCAGGCCTTCATTTCTTTTTTTAAAAAGGGAGGGGGCCTTGCATGCCCACCTGCCGGGTCATTTTTGGCCCCAGGGACCCAATAACCCGGGCTCAGGTCGCTTTATTAGGGACTGCAGTGGAGCCTCAAGGCCCCAGCAGTCCCTGCTGGCTCTGCGTGTACTGCGAGAGCTGGCAAAGCTTTTGGACTGAGGGAGCTGTGAACATGCAGCTCCCTTTGTAAAAAAGCAATAGTGTTCCACTTCTTTTAAGCGAGAGCATTTTTTGCTCTCGCTTATTAAATTGGAGCAGGTTTGCTATAGCATGGCGGGAACAGTGCTTCCACCATACCATAGTAAACTGCAATGTCATAGAAGTGGGAATACAAAGACATTGCTGGAGCCGGTCCTGGGAAGTGCTGTTCCTCAGGGCCATCTAGGACTCCAGGAGGGGGGCCACGTGGCCCCCTCACTTTTTCAAATTTGCACCAGGGAGCAGGTGGTCCCTGGGGGTCGGCAATGGATCCCCTTCATTGATGTATTTCTGCCTTTCTGAAATGCGGTCCCCGGGGCTGCATGGGTGGGCCCCGGGGACCGCATCATTATTTATTTTAGCCTGTGGAGGTGGCAGTACCCGGGGCTGTGGGGGTTTCCACTAGGGCAACCCCCACATATATATAAAAAAATGCCCAGGGGTGGTGGCGGTCCCTGGGGGTTGTAACAGTCCAAGGAGGGGGGCCCATGCAGCCCCTCCTATATTTTGATAATGCCCCTGGGACCTGGCCCACCCGGGGAATGAAATTAAACAAAGCTTTGTAGCTTGTTCTTCTATTTTTTCCATTTTTAGCAGGAGTCAACGAAACTCCAGATGAATTAGAAAAAATATATATGTACTTTTTTAGAAGGCCTAGGTGGTCAGGGAGTGTCAACCCTGGCCCCTTTTCTTTTTTTAAAATCTTTTTTTCTTGTAACTCGGTTCAACCGAGTCACAAGTTGGCTGCCAACACTTCCTTCTTTGAAGTGTGACAGCCAATCAGATCTCAGGCACGAGATCGGTAGGGGTCGCAGGTCGATCACAGCTTCTATTGTATATCTGAGAAATCATAAAATTTCTCAGCAACTACTGAAAAGATTTACACCATTTAATTAAAAGAGAGCTTTCTGGATCAACAGCTACCTTTTTGCCAAATTTGGTGAAATTCCATTCAGCAGTTCGGTGAGCTGTAGCCGTGTCTACATTTTCCTATGGAAATTAATTCGGAAAAAAGCGTTATGGGACCTCCCCCTTTTTCTCTGCCCCCTCTTGACTGATCATCATGAAATTTTCAGGACAGCAGCGGAAGTGACTTAATTTTGGAAATTCACGAGGATTCATCAAACGACCCCAAAGTTATTGGCAAATGAAAAAATGCTCTTCCTATGGAAACTACATCCTTACTATAACTACCTACTGGCGACTACCTGAAGGTTATATATATTGCTATATATGCTATTGCATCAAACAGAAGAGGGGGAGACAGAGTCAGGGCACTACGTGAACTTGAGACACGTTATATCCTTGTACTCAATAATAAAACGCCACATGGGCTCAACTATGATGAAGAATTTCATTCATGCCTGTAAATATGCACTGGCGCACAAGCAAAAACCTGCAGCAGATAGAATTAATAGTACGGCATTATCAATAAGAATCAATTTAGAGCTATTTTCCGAACATAACTTGAGAGAACTCCTTTTATAGCTGGCATATCTCAAATGGTTTTCAATTAATTGTCTTTATTTTGGCAACTGCAGTTAATGTTATTTTGATTGAAGGGTTTGTATAAATTATTAGATACAGACACATGTCAACATGCTAATTACTGTGAGTTACTGTTGCCTTATTCCTCAGGAGAAATTAATGCTTAATGACATTTGTCGAAAAGAAATTGTGCATTGGGAATGTGGCAATTAATGGTGGAGTCTCACTGCGCTAGGGAAATTGACATCCCGGGAATAACAATGGCACTGGTCAGAGCTATAACAGGATTAGCATGATGCTTAGTTGGAGTAGCAAATGCCTGATATGAGTATGAATAGCGCAAAGGTTTCACAGTGTGCTTATTTAAGATCAAACCCTTCCTAGCCTTTGCGAGTGATTATTTAACTCATTAAGGTATTAAAAGACATTAAATGTTTAAACGTTCAAAATTGTGGGCAGCGAGACAAGCTACGCAAGTCTGTCCTCGTTGGAACTCAAGCACATGATACTAAAGGGCCACTAACAGTGATGCTATAAAACTGTGTGAACAAGGCCGCTTTGATGGCTGAAACATCTCATGGCTGACGTGTATGAAATAAAGTGAATTCTGAAGTATCGCATCTGATGTTGGCTCCGTTTGTCGATGGAAAATATGTCAAGGATTTGAATGATATATATATATATATATATATATATATATATATATATATATATATATATATATATTCTTTCGTACCGTTCGCTGATTTCCCTGCCGCTTTTGCGGTGGCGGGCTCAAGCGAGGTAGCGATCCTCATTCATTTGTCCACAAAGCTTTTCCACGATGAAAAAAAGCGTTCTTGAGCCCAGTTCCTTTAGCGTGATTATTTATTTAAGAAATAGCAAACAAACACCCGACGCGTTTCGGTGCCACTGCACCTTGGTCACGGGTAATCAGCAGTTTGTGAAAAGTGCTACATATAGTGTTTAAACAAAACATAAAGGTAGGACTACCTGCCCCAACTCAATAGTAAAGACCTTCAAAATTGGCATCCATTTTGTAATGGTCAAATCGTCACAAGTTACTGCTTCAAACATTTTGTAAATGCCACTGATTACAATATCTGGTAAGAGCAACACGAACATAATTATGCATATTGGTACAGGTTAATTTCAAAACAATTGTAGTGATAAGTCCGGCCCTAGTGGGCGTATTGCTACAAACACGCGATTTTGTGTAAAACCACGCAATCTTGCTGTGTGCTACATGTTGCTGTTTGATTTACGCCCCAGTGGGCTGTCTCGTAGATTTTTGTAAATACTGCCCCAGTGGGCCCAAATTTATCTGTGGCTCTTATAATTAATTGTCTCACTTTGCGCGAACCAAATCATAATTTCATAATGCCTCTGAAAGTAGATCTTCTTAGTGGTATGCTGACAGTTTGGTCTCCTACAAAACATAAACAAATTTTTGCGATCACTATACTAATATAAACAATTAAAAACAAACTTATGGCTTCTTATTTACATCATGTAATATCTTATGATTTGAGTGTCAAATATACAGCACGTAAATGATTATTTAACCTAAATGAACCGACATCTCTTCATCTTTGTTTAAACCTAATGGTTGTACGGTATCATATTTAATAATCATTTTAGACTCCAATTTTCGTAACTCTCTCACTCTGTCTCCACCCCTTTCCGATTTTGGAATTCTATCCAGGGCACAAAATTGTAGGACATTGATGTTTTTTCCATGTGTTTCTTTGAAATGTCTAGCAATGGGATATTGCTTGTCCTCATTGATAATGGCCCTAGTGTGTTCCAAGATTCGTTTTTTCACCTGGTGAATAGTACTTCCAATATATACTAAAGGGCAAGGACAACACAAAGCATATACACAAAAGTCAGATTTGCACGTTAAATGTTTTTGAATTTTAAACGGTTTCTGACTTTTTGATAAAGTGAGTTCCTTTCGATTCACGCTATTTTTACATGCCTTGCATGAATTACACGTGTAGAATCCCTTTATCTCTCTCCATTTTTGCTCTTTATTGTTTACAGCACTGCTGCAAAGAAGATCTTTAAGAGCTGGACATTTTCTGAATGTGATTTTCGGCTGACTTCCCACTGCTTTTTTCAACACAGGATCAATGTTTAAGATGTGCCAATATTTTTTCAGACATTTTCTAACCTGCCACGACTGGCTAGAGTATGCAGTGATGAACCTGATTGGTTCATCTTGGTCGTCTTTAGGGGTTTTTGGGTTTAAAAGGTCATCCCTCAAAACTGTTCTAACTTTAGCGCATGCTTGTTTGATTATTTTATTTGAGTATCCTCTTTCCCCAAATCTTTCTTTCATGTTTGTCATTTCTGATTCAAAGTCCAATTGTGTGCTGCAATTTCTCTTGGCCCTTAAAAGTTGCCCGTACGGGATGCTGCGAATCAGATTCTTTGGATGGCAGCTGTCCGCATGTAGCAGGCTATTGCCTGCTGTTGGTTTTCGGAACAACTTGCTTTCCAATTTACCATTTTTGACATTAGCAATCACATCCAGAAATTCGATGGTTTCTTTTTCTATTGTGCACGTGATGTGAAGCAGGTTCCCATCGCTGCTTCGCCCCCAGCTACGCGGGTTTATACCTAGGCTGGTGGGAGGAGCAGGTGGCTAGTAAGATCTTGGCCATTACCCAGAACGTTTGTCTCTGGGCAAGATATATTGATGACGTATTTTGCATCTGGAAGGGAGAAAAAGATGATGCTTTGCAATTCGTGGCCAACTTAAATGCAAATGACTGCAATTTGACATTCACGTGCACAATAGAAAAAGAAACCATCGAATTTCTGGATGTGATTGCTAATGTCAAAAATGGTAAATTGGAAAGCAAGTTGTTCCGAAAACCAACAGCAGGCAATAGCCTGCTACATGCGGCCACAGATAAATTTGGGCCCACTGGGGCAGTATTTACAAAAATCTACGAGACAGCCCACTGGGGCGTAAATCAAACAGCAACATGTAGCACACAGCAAGATTGCGTGGTTTTACACAAAATCGCGTGTTTGTAGCAATACGCCCACTAGGGCCGGACTTATCACTACAATTGTTTTGAAATTAACCTGTACCAATATGCATAATTATGCTCGTGTTGCTCTTACCAGATATTGTAATCAGTGGCATTTACAAAATGTTTGAAGCAGTAACTTGTGACAATTTGACCATTACAAAATGGATGCCAATTTTTAAAAGTCTTTACTATTGAGTTGGGGCAGGTAGTCCTACCTTTATGTTTTGTTTAAACACTATATGTAGCACTTTTCACAAACTGCTGATTACCCGTGACCAAGGTGCAGTGGCACCGAAACGCGTCGGGTGTTTGTTTGCTATTTCTTAAATAAATAATCACGCTAAAGGAACTGGGCTCAAGAACGCTTTTTTTCATTGTGGAAAAGCTTTGTGGACATATATATATTCACTGAAAAACCATAGGTTTAAGGGACGTTATATTTAGAAATTAGCATTTAAAAAACATTCAAAATTCACTGAAAAAACCCACGTTTCGGGGACGTTATAGTTAGTTGGACATTTCACTCATACAAAACCAGAGAAATTCAGCTGTTATAGCTAGTTGAGCTAACTATACCTTGCACCTCAGCAATGCACTGCTAATGACGTCACATATTACATCATTCATGACATGGTCAGTGACATCACTGATGATATCTCAATTGACTTAATTGATGAAATAACTGACAACATCATCCAGTGACTGTGTGTTTCTGTAAAGTTTAAATATGTTTTATGTATATATATATGCCAAGGTTTATTGAAGAATGAGTAGGACTATAAGTGTCTGGATGGATGATTTAGTAGGTGCATCACTGACTTTATAAGTGAGTGATTAAGCTTGTCTTACTGAATGCATGGGTTATTAACTAAACTGTGTTAATGTCTGTTTCAGTCTGTCAGTTGGTGTGTAAGCGGCTGCATGGGTTGGTGAGTAGCTACATGAGTGTCTATATGGGTTATTGGATGGTTGTCTGAGTATCGGTATGGGTGCCTGAGTGTCTGTGTGAGTGGGTGGGGGGTGTGACTCTGTGCATAGATGTGTCAGTGGGTGATTCACTGGGTGTATGGGTTCAAGAGTGCATCTGGGTAGGGCTGTATAGGTGGGTGAGTATGTGTGTGTTGGTGAGTGAATGCATATCTCAGTGGTACATGTGTGAGTAACTATATATGTGAAAGGCAGTATATGTGAGTGTTGGAGTATATAAATTACTATATGTGAGAGTGAGTGATTATGAGAGTGGCTGTATGAATGAGTGTGGGCTTGTATCAGTGATTGTATAAGAGAGTAAGTATGTGTTAGTATCTGTATGAATAAGTGAAGTGGTGTGTGTATAACTGTATAGGTGAGTAAATTGGAGTGTGATTGATTCTTTGCATGACTGACTAGGTGTGTGAGTAACTCTATGGGTGAGTGGCGGCGTGTGAGTGTCTGTATAGGTGTATGAGTTAATATGATAGTGCTGTATTGATGAGTGACTGCATATATGAGTGACTGTATGGGTAAATGAGTAGATGTGTGTGTAGGCCTAGGAATCATTGAGTGGGTATGTAGTAACTGGTATTGGTGTGTCTATGGTTTCGAAAATGATCGTCTGTATTTTAGAGTGGGTGTATCAAAGGTCATATTATGGTATGAGGAGGTGCATCAGATTATCACATGGATGATGTCATCAGTGATGTCATGAATGATATAATATGTGACGTCATAAACAGTGCATTACGGGGGTGCAAGTTATTGTTAGCTCAACTAACTATAACAGCCGAATTTCTCTGGTTTTGTATGAGTGAAATGTCCAACTAACTATAACATCCCTGAAACCTGTAGTTTTTTCAGTCAATTTCCAAGGTTTTATAAATGCTCATTTCTAACTATACCGTCCCTGAAACCTATGTTTTTTTCTGTGAATTTGAAAGGTTTTTTAAATGCTAATTTCTAACTATAACGTCCCTTAAGCCTACGTTTTTTTCACTGATTTTCTAAGGTTTTTTAAATGTTAATTTCTAATTATAATGTTCATTAAACCTATGGTTTTTTTAGTGATTTTAAATTATCATTCCATTCCAGGCTGGTTAATCACAGGAGAGCAGCTGGAAAGATGGACTTTGGCTCACAGAAATGAATGTTTAATAACTTCTTTCCTGTAATAGTTATAACAAATCCAACAGTGGCAAGTTGTTGGATTTATCTCAACAATTAATGTAATATCTTGAAGTATGTATTTACATGGCTCCTAAGCCTGTAGAGCCATTTAATACAATGGGGAAAACAAAATGGGCAGTTTTCCCTCATCAGGACTTATAAAATATCTTTTATAATGTCCCTGCATATAGTTACAAGGCACCCTACCCCTGGAACACCTAGGGTTGACCTTAGGGCTGACTTATACGTACAAATAAGGTAGATTAATACTTTGGAAGTACCTTTAAATTCAAAGTTTAATTTGCAAATATTCAAAATTTAAAAGCAGCCTGCAAGACTGGCTTTTAAGATGACAGCAGACACCACAGTAGCGCACACTCCAGTGCAGGAAATCTACTGGGCTTCAAAACCTCCCTGCCCTATTATATACCAGGGATTTATAGGTAGTTTGAATCCCCCTTGTCTTATTATCTACTAGGGACTTACAGGGGTCTGTCATTTCCAATTGGAATCATAGCAAATGTCCATGCATTCTTAACAGAGCACAGACCCTGGGTCTGGTTAGCAGAGCCCAGGGCACAGTCAGAGTCAGAAACCCAGCATCTAGTGGTCAAAATGGTGGCAAAAAGTGGGAGGACACTGCAAACAGATCCTGATTTCTCACAGCTGACCATCATGGATATTATCCATAATTTATCATTGTTTTTATTATTGCAGGATGGCCAGCATGGTTCTAACATGGAGTCAGATTGAATTATGCACAATTTACAGTACCATTACAAGACATTCACCACTATGTACAATACCATTGCAAGACTTTCACCTGCTGCTTTGTTAAAATTTGTTATTGCAAGCATACGTCTACCATTTTTAGAAAATACCATGTTTTCTTTTTTCTATTTTTTATTTATTTTGCATGTGTGGCTGAATTTGTGTCTGCGTTGTGTTGTGATTGTGTAAATGAGTGAATGCAAGAATGAAAACGGGATTAATGGATGCACAAGTTCAAGGATGAGTGACAGAGTGCATTTATGATGGCTTATTCAGTGCATAAACCAATCACTGACTAAGCATTAACAAATAATGCATTTACAGGAAACGCAGTGACAGGAATTCTTGCCAATATGAGGGATGTCAGCTGAAGTGGCAGTCATCTCTAAATCCAGAATAGGGTTCCTTCATCAAGGTGATAGAATATTTTACTCCGTCACCCTGACAGAGTAAATTCTGTACTACTCAATCTAAATCAGCCCTCTAGTCATGTTTTAGGAGTTCAAATATCTCCGGCAGGGCAAGAGCAAAGCTAAAGCCAAACAGGGTTCGACAAGACCAGATTCACTTTCTGCAACCCCCTGCTGAAGTGTAATTCCTGAAGTAGAAGAGATCCTACAGGGAGCAATCTGAATCTATGGCCCAGTGACAACGCACCATAGTTGGATTGACTTAGCAGGTTTGTCCCAGACCTCAGGTTGTCTTTGAAGACAAAACTTTCTACATATCAGGTATTTTAGGATGTTAGGAGCAGTACACTTTGATACAGCCAAGGGTCCAAGCATCTCAGGAACAGCACTTGGGGACCAAGATTCACTCTAGCAGAAGCCACCTTGTTGTGTTCCAGTAGCTTAAAAGGAACACAACTGGCTCTTGGAGTCTACTTCTTTGTCCTGTGCACACGTGGGGGGGGGTTCAGCCTTTCTGGTCTTCTCACAGGCCTCAACAGCATATTCAGACCTTCTTCTGACTTCCATAGGTCCAGTAGTGTTCTGAAGAAGGCTCCCAGGGGTGTCATATCTAAACCTGCCACTAGCCTGTGGGTAGGGGTGACTCATGACCCTTCCCTATCCATCAGAGAAAAGTTCCTATGGGTAACCATACCCACTTTTGCAACAGTTCCTATGTGCCCTACTGCAAACAATCTCACATTGACCCTCTGCCTAAAACCAAGATGACAGAACATTTCTTCACCTGTGCTCACCCCAGAGGAGTGGCAAGGGAAATGAGCAACCTCTGCTCTGTGGCCACTTCTAACCAGTTCTGAAATTAAGTCCTCTCCAAATAGGAGTGATGCCTTTCCCACTAGGTGGACAAAGGAAGGCCCTGCCCAAGTGCCAGCTAACATTTAACTTTGACCGGTAGCCCTTTTTGAAGATATTTAAGTTCTAGGGCACAGCTCAGATAGTCATTCTGCGAGAAGAGCAAAACACCTCTCCACACCAAAAGCTTTCATCTCAACTTGGGGCACAAGTTTACACTTCATAAATGGGGCTATGGGCTTCTAGAGGCTTTATAGACCATCTCTGTTAACTTTTCATTTACAGGGATAGGGCCCAAAAATTGTATTTCATTTCGAACTTCATTGACATTTTGCTCAAGCACAGCAAGAACAGCTTGACAGATTTAGACTAAGTGGCTGATTTAGAGTTTGGTGGAGAAGGTACTCTCTCACAATGACAGTGAAGTACCCTCTCCATCCAACTCTCCATCCACCCACCAGTTTCAGAGGTGGGTAGACTGCCAGGTTTACACTGATGAAATAAAATTTACTCCACTGATTTAAACCTTCCTCTGCTGACACAAGGGCACAATCTGACCTAATCTATCCAACAGTCCAGGCTATTTTGAGTTTGCGATTAAGGGACTTTTTTTAATTTCCATCACCACCAGGTGTATCTTGGTGGTGAAGGACAATAAAAAAGAAAATGTATCTCCACACCATGGGAGAAAACTCCCTTTGTGTAGGGTTTATTTGCTCCTTTTTTACTTTTCAAAAACAAATTCCTACCTTGGGAGTTTGAGTTTGTTTAGGAAAACAAAAAATAGTGACAAAGCTGTCTGTCTTACTTTTCCAACATTCACAGGAACCTCTGTAGCGGTTGGTAATGCTATTGTATAGAGCTGTCGGCAGGGGTGGAGGACATCTCTAAATTTGGCAGGCAGAGTTAAGTCCGGGAGGTGGAGGTTAAGTTCTCTGTCACCCTGTCTGCCTTTACTCTGTCCGTTAAACTCTACATCAGACCCTAAAACTGAAACTGACACATGGACATGAAGGATGCTCTAAATTACTTTTGTCTACCTGCATCCCTATTTTTGCCAAATGACTTGTCCTTGGAGGTCTGCTGCATGAAAAGCTTCACCTCCACATCTTCATGCCCTTTGTATACAAGCAAACTCACCTCTCACATGACCCAGAAGCATGTTGTTAAGGCATAAAGCAAAAAAGACGGACATTGTGGAGGTTCGAGAGGGACACCAGTTTGTGACACAAATGCTACCTTTTAAACCCTAAAAATTTGGGGAGAGTCATAATGCCAATACACTGCAAAACAATAATTTCTATAAGAAAACATTCAGAGGAGAACAATTCTGGATCCATATCCATGGGGGTGGAAAGTAAAGGTACTGTCAGCGCACAGCAATGAACAAATATATGGTTCGGTAGCATCATGTCATGGGAGGATATCACAGTTGGTTCAGAGCCATGGCTCCACTTGTTGGTGCATGAGAGCTATTTCAAATTTCCTGGATCCAGTCTGGCACCTGGAGGATATTCAAAAGGTGGGGAATCTACAGGTAGAAGTGTCCATCAGAATTCAAGGTTATACATATTTATTAAAATATTGTCCTTAATGGGCCTTCCCTATATGCTTACACTTGCTTTGCTCAAATAATACTTTTATGTAAAGGTATCTCAGTTTTCACTTACTTTCAGCCTGCTAGGGCTGTGCATGTCTTTCACAGTAAGAGGAACCCTTGGCAATTACTTTGATTGATGCTCTCATGTGCTCCTGAGAAGGAAGGAACTGTCTCTCCCCTCCCTTCCTGTTCCTTTAGAATGAGTCTTCTATTCCTGCAGCACGCCTGCCAGGATGATCAAGCAATCATCAGTTCTCACTCTCCTAAGCCACATTGATGACATTTCTTCTGATAAAATCCTTTGAAACTAATAGAAGGAAAAAGAAATTACAAATGTTCTAACAGTTGTCAGAAGACATTTGATCATCACATGATTTGATGTAGTCATTTTTGTAAAGGTGCAGCTATATTGGTACAAAATGTGTGATAGGTCTTTATCTCTGAAAACTAATTTTTATACTCGTGCATTTGACAGGTGTATTCACAGCCTTTGTCTGTTTCTTCATATTGAAAATAGATAAGGAGAGCTAAAGCAGGCATACAGATGATGAAAGTAAATAAGACAGGCACTACCAATAAAATGACGTTATTTTGTATCCTTAGTTATTGAACCATTTGGATGAATGTCTCCAGTGAAAGAAGAGTACATGGGCACCATAGATCTCTCAGCGTATGAGACCTAGACTGCCATTTCCTGCTTTTACATATCATTTAATGAGATCGCAGCTATTGGAAACCCTTCAGTGGTGTGCTATGAATATAGTACCTAACTTTATCATTGGGTCAGACCGTATCACCATATTGAATATTAACTATATACAATAGTGTAATGTGCTATTCATGGTAACATATTGCCCTGTGTCCCGTACAGGCCCATTATAGTTTTCCCTATGTTAGCATGAGCTTGTTGCAGACTGCCCTCTGCTTTGCGTATGTATATACTCGTATTTTGCTTTGTATCACACTGTACTTTCACACAGAACCTGCTGTTGTTTTCGCATTATGTTCTTTCCTGGGATTTATTCTGCACACCGCAGACAAGGTCAAGCAACAATGCCCCTTCTTATTTTGTTCTGGTCAGGCCTCAGTACCTCCTCAAAACACACAAATGCAGCTGTTGTTTAGGAAAATGTACTTTATCATATAGCTATGTACAGAATAGGTAACAACACACTTGGAGAGTGATCTTTCCAGGGGAGAGGTTGTGACAGCACCTGAGATGTAGAACTTTCATCTCTGCATGCTCAGGTATGGGGTCTGCTGCCAACACCCAGAGATCTTCTGAGATATAATCACTTTGCTTCTGTAGAAGGGGAGGGGTTAGGCTACCCTGTCTTGTATAATGACAGCTCCTCTTATGTTTTATGAACTACTTACCATGCTTACCGTGTTTGTCTTAGACATTGTCTTCGTCATTGTGGCATGTATAGTGAATACTAGAGCACGATAGTTAAAATAAACATTTTAAACTTTTTTCGTGTCTCTGTCAGATCTTATTGTGGACTAGTACGAGTGTGTGAGTGAATGGGTGTGTCCTGTAAGTGCAATTCCTGAGAGGGTCGAGTGCTATGTTCTGGGGTGTCTAATCACTTGTTCCTCTCTGAGTGAGTAGGAGGGCGAGGGAGACACTATAGCTAGTTGGTCCTGGGTGCATGGGTACTCAGGTGGTAGGATGACTCAGTCCATGCCTACTAAGGTTCTATGATCTCAAGCATAGTTCTGTGACTCCATAGAATCCCTGCAACAAATTCACCTTTTGAAGCAAGTGTTAAGGAATTGAGCAGACTTAAAGAATTAAATGTGGATGAGTGTGAAAGTGACCACTAATGTGAAAATGGATTCCAGAGCTTCCAACTCTGGAACTGGAGAACCATGTGTGAGTCCTGGCATCTTTTAACATCCTGCAATTCTGGACAAATCACTTAGGGCCACATGCATCATCCAAAATACTGGTCGCAAAGGGGCAGATTCACAGAATGTGCCCCTTTGCGACCAGTATGTTTGGGATGCATGTAATTTAAGTAATTGTTAAAATTGCGATTACTTAAATTGCGATTACATTTAGGGAATCGCAACTTGCGGTTCTCTAGATGCAATGCATTATCCCCCAAAAAATTGAGATTTCGCAAATAAGAATCGCAAATTACCATCAATTCCAAGTTAATGGTAATTTGCTAAAACTTTGAAAATGCACAAAAGTGCATTTTTCAAAGTTCCATGTTGCACACATACATGCCCTTGGGGCATGTGTGTGCACAACATGTGATCACATGGCAATTTCAGGAGTGCATCAGAGTGTACTTTTGGCACCCTTGAAATTTCATGTGCAATTTGCTAGTACCTATTTGGTACTCACAAATTGCGCATGCAATTCCTAATCATTCATATGGGCCTTTAGGGCCATAGGAATGAATAGTAATCAATTCCTTAATTGCGATTCGCAATTTGCGTGTCACAATTAAAGAATTTGTAGGAATCAAAATTTTTTTTGCAATTCCTACATACATAAGCAATTGCGATTCCCAAATTGTGATTATTGAATAATCGCAATTTAGGAATCGCAATTGTTCACTTCGATGCATGTGGTCCTTAATCTTTTTGTGCCAAAAATAAATAAATTAATAAGTGTGTACTACATACTGCGTTTTGGAAGTAACATTGAGTTATTACACAGAATCTTCTCAGCATGACAATTTCTACTTAACAGACATGGCTGTGTGCACCAGGTACTAAACTATGTACATGTGCTTGTTTTGCTTCAGAAGATGGGCTATCTGTAAAGTTTTTACCACATTATGAAGGCCGTGGGCAGTATGATCTCAAGCACATTCAGACCTTGGTTATTTTAAGTGAATAGTCACTGTTTGGACAAGTTTTGCATAGAGTGTACAAGGTGCTTAGAATTGCATAGAATAAACTCTCTTCATTGAGTAGAGACTATTAACAGTAGCCACGTGTCTACTCATTGTAAGAAGGTGGCCTTATATATGCTGTCCACTAGTTCTAGGGAGCACCTTGCATCAGTCCAAACAACCCCTTATGGTGATAGGTTAAAGACAACCTTATGTGAAAGCTATCCTAGTGGTAGCTATGGAAAGCAGCCTTCAGGCTAAGTCTTGAAGGAATGTAAAGCAGCTTGTTTTACCAGTCTATAATCTCTTGAATGATCATATGAAAAGACAACCACACCAGGTATATATTCAAAATATATGTATTTAAGATAAATCACATCGCTCTAGTCTCTTTATGATACTGGAGTTCGAAGTACTTCAGTTACAAGTGTTTAAGCATCAGTAAAAGCACAAATACACGTTTGGGCCCTAGGGGCGTACCAAACCATATACTAAAATAGTGGTATAAGAACCATGACTGAGATAGGCAAGGTGCCTATCACCTCTAGAATCACTGGGACCCCAAGGAACCACCCAAGGTAGGGACGTCGGGAACCCACGGGAGCCGTATGCAGTGTGGAAACACACCCGTGGGT
The DNA here is from genome assembly GCF_964204655.1 of Triturus cristatus. NCBI lineage: Eukaryota > Metazoa > Chordata > Amphibia > Caudata > Salamandridae > Triturus > Triturus cristatus. Next base: position 1,202,997,171 of record NC_140591.1, on the reverse strand, counting down.
TCCTATTATTTTCTATGGGGAATGTCGCAGTTTGATTTTTAAAGATTAGGGACACTTCAAATCGAACTAGGACCAAACCCTTTTGGACTTAGACAGTTCTAGGGCTAGCACCCTCGAGAGTACCAGAGTACTTGAGTTTCCTCACCCAGGGAAGCCGGGTGCAGAGGTGTCTTTTGGTGTCGGGTCGTGTCGTCGATTCCAATGGAAGCCTGCAAAGAACTTCTGCTGCTGAGAAGAGGAGAAGTGTCCGGAGAGATCCAAGCCTGGATCTGGGATGTAAAGAACCTGAAAGCAGAGGGGACAGAGTCTGGGTCACTTGCCTGTGACCTAGGGCAGGATGGACCAATGCCCACAGATGTCGGGTGCTTCAGGTGAGTTGTCGAGTGTCTTGACTCTTCAGCCACGAGGTCCAGGAGGCGTCGACGAAGTCCACGAGCTGGATTCGAGCTGTCCCATGAAGTCTGTCGAGTGCTGTTGTGTCGGCGACCAGAAAGGACCCAACAAGCCTTGGCAACGGCAAGTCTCAGGAAATCAGAGAAAGGCCTGCGGTGCAGACCAGCAAGGTCTAATGGACTCACCCAGCAAGGGTAAGTAAGCACAAGTCTGGAGCAACCAGAAAAGCACAAGTAGAAGTGGAATTGCCTTTGTGGGGACCTGCTAGCCAACGGACTAGTGATCGCGAAGGAGCCTCAAGCGGTCGCACTTGGAGCTGGCACATGGGTCACTCGTGGAGTGGAGGCCAACAATCTTTGGTACAGGAGGTGCTCAAGGCTAGGGCTACTCAGAGCCCAAATCACAGCTTTGAGGATCACCAGGAAGGTGTTGTTGCTGCAAAAGTTCACGGTGTCCAGGGGTCACGGTTCCACGTTACCCACGATGGCCACGGGCCTCAGCTTTGCTGTGAACTCAGCGTAGCCTCGGGGAAGTCTGCAAATCTGCCTCTGGTGATGCAGAGACTTCGGCATCCGGCGGGAGCTTCAGTAATGCAGACCGGTCAGTTGCTTCTTTGGTGCCTGCCAAGCAGGGGAGTCACTCCTTGACCCCAAGGGAAATTTCTTCAGTTTTCTAGTCGAGATAGAAAGTCAAAGGTCCAGGATATATGTTTCAGGGGTTCATCCAGGGTAATCTAAAATCCTAGGGACTGTGTTCCTATACTTATACTAAGTTTATTGAATGCTCTACCGCTAAGTCTCCACCTATGGGTGGGCCTGGGGTGGGGGTGGGTACACCCCTTCCCCTTTGTCCAGTTTCGCACCAGAGCAGGGGCTGAGTGCCCCTGCAATCAGTTTGAACCGGACTATGCACAGGGACACCTTGTGTGCCCCAGGCAGTGTCTCAAAAGCATTCACTGAATGCACCCACCCTGCCCCAATACACATCAGCCTGTCTGGGTAGGTGGTTACACCTCCCTGTGACAAGAAACCTATTGTCCAGGCCTCCCCTGCCAGACTTTCCCCCAGCAGCAGGAGGCCAGACCCATGTTTGTGGCAGTGGCATCCAATTTGTGATGCCAGGGCTTTGAAAAGATTCAACCGGGTTTAGCCAGTGTGAACATGTCTCTCCATCTAGAAGGGTGGAATGCTACCCCCGCCACCAGAACTTGCGGGGGGGGGGGGGTAGTATTCCAAAGCGTTTGACACCAAACACAACATGTTTTGATGCAGCCATTCCAAAGTTGGCATTTACCGCGAGTTTATAATGCACTAAGAGTATATGGTATGGCTGTATCACAGAACAGCCATAAGGAAGTATTTCTGAAGGCTGCAGAGGGGCTCAGCTCATGCTTGGGCACCCTCTCACATAAAACCAAGCACTCTGCCTTCAGGATTGTCAAGGCCTGCCATAGGAGTGGCTTATAGGTTTATATGTGTCTGTATAAGGTAGTGATATAGTTAGCCTAAACCACAGTAAGGGGTGCAAGCACACCCTTACCCAGGTTGCAGTAGCAGACCTGTGGTGTCATTTTGGAGTGCTTCCCAGGGGTGGCATAATACATGCTGCAGGCCCTGGTAGGCCTCTGAAGTACCTATGCCCTAGGTACATAGTATACCATATACTAGGAGCTTATAAGGCACTCCAGAATCCAATTAGATATGTACCTAATGTACATGGAAACCATTTTAGAGAGGAAGCAGCTAGGCTGTGGTCCTGATTAGCTGGGCCACAGCCAGACTGAAGTCAAAAAACAGTGAAACACCAGCATAAAGTGGAGGTGCCCATGTGAAGCAGATCCTACTCTCCTACACAACCCCCCCAAACGTAGGGACATTAAACTAACCTTGACCAGTTGAGTCTTCATGTTCTAAGTGGAAATACCTAGAGAGTCCATCTGCATTGGCATGGTTACTCCCAGGTCTATGTTCCACTGTAAAGTCCATCCCCTGTAGGGAAATGGACCACCTAAGCAGTATGGGATTTTCACCCCTCATCTGTTTTAGCCATAAGAGGGGCTTATGGTCTGTCTGAACAAGGAAGTGAGTACCAAACAAGTATGTCCTCAACTTCTTCAGAGCCCAAACCACAGCAAAGGCCCCCCTCTCAATAGCTGACCAACGTTTCTCTCTAGGGGTCAGCCTTCTGCTTATGAAAGCTACTGGCTGATCCTGACCTTTTCATTCAATTGTGACAGTACAGCCCCAACCCCCAATTCAGATGCATCAGTTTGAACAATGAACTTTTTGGAGTAGTCAGGACTCTGCAGAATGGGAGCAGTACACATGGCCTGCTTCAGGTCATCAAATGCCTTTTGACAGCCAGCTGTCCACTGAACCTATTTCGTCATTTTCTTAGAAGTTAAGTCATTCAAGGTTGTCACTATTGATCCATACCCTTTGACAAATCTCCTATAGTACCCAGTCAGGCCTAAGAAGGCTCTCACCTGAATCTGGGTAGTTGGAGCAGTCCATTCCAATATGGTCTGGATCTTGCTCTGCAATGCTTGAACCTGGCCTCCACCTACAAGGTGGCCCATTTACACAACCTGACTCTGCCCTATCTGGCACTTAGTAGCCTTGATAGTTAGGCCTGCTTTTTGCAGGGCCTCCAAAACATTCCTTAGGTGGACCAGGTGATCCTCCCAGGTGGAGCCAAAGACAGCAATATCATCTAGATATGCTGCACTAAAGCCTTCCAGGCCGGTGAGAACTGTATTCACCAACCTTTGGAAAGTGGCAGGTGCATTCTTCAAACCAAAGGCCATTACCACAAATTGATAGTGCCCACTAGGCGTAGAAAATGCTATTTTTGGCTTTGCATCATCAGCTAGTCTGATCTGCCAGTAGCCAGCTGTCAAGTCAAATGTGCTAAGGTACTTGGCTGAGGCCAAAGTATCTATAAGCTCATCTGCCCTTCGTATTGGATGGGCATCAGTCCTATTGACTGCATTGAGGCCTCTGTAGTCCACACAAAACCTCATCTCTCTTTTTCCACCACTGATGTGAGGTTTTGGCACAAGGACCACTGGACTAGCTCAAGGGCTATCTGAGGGCTCAATCACACCCAGATCCAACATTTTCTGGACTTCTGTCCTGATACAGTCCATGACATGGTCAGGTGGCCTATAAATCTTATTTTTAATAGGCAGACTGTCCCCAGTGTCCACTTCATGAGTGCACCAGGTAGTCTGACTTGGAGTCAGTGAGAACATATGTCTGTACTGATTGAGAACATGTCTGCAATCAGTTTGCTGCTGGGCAGTGAGGCTGCCTGCCAAGGCTACACCATCAACTGACCCATCATCAGGGTTCTGTGAGAGGAGGTCAGGGAGTGGTTCACTCTCTCCCTCCTGTCCCTCATCAGTTGCCATGAGCAAGCCCATGTCAGCCCTGTCCACATTTGGCTTCAGCCTGTTGACATGGAGAACCCTTTGGGGACTCCTAGGGGTTCCAAGGTTTACCAAGTAGGTATCCTCCCCTTTCTGTTCAACAATAGTGTGGGGTCCACTCCACTTGTCCTGGAGAGCTGCTGGGGCCACAGGCTCCAACACCAACACTTTCTGTCATGGCTGATAAACAGTCAGTATAGCCTTTTGGTCATGCCAGGCTTTTTGCAGTTCCTGGCTAGCTTCAAAGTTTTTGTTTGCCTTTTTCATTTACTCAGCCATCCTGGAGCGGAGACCAAGTACATAGTCCACTATGTCTTGCTTTGGGGGCTTGAGAGGTAACTCCCATCCTTCCTTCACCAAACAAAATGGACCCCTGACAGGGTGACCAAACAGAACAGGGTGACCAAACAGAAGTTCAGAAGGGCTGTAGCCAACACCATTCTGAGGCACCTCCCTATATGCAAATAAAAGGCAGGGCAAGAGAAGGTCCCATTTTCGCCTAAGCTTCTCTGGGAGTCCTTTGATCATGCCCTTTAAGGTTTTGTTGAACCTTTCAACTAAACCATTGCATTGTAGGTGACAGGGTGTGGTGAATTTGTAATTCACTCAACACTCCTTCCAAATTGCAGTTAAGTAACTTGACATAAAGTTGGCACCTCTGTCAGATACTACCTCCTTAGGAAAGCCTACTCTTGAGAACACACTCAAGAGAGCTCTTGCCACTACAGGTGCTGTAGTGGTCCTTAGGGGAAATGCCTCTGGATACCTGGTGGCATGATCCACTACCATCAGAATAAACCTGTGCCCAGATGCAGTTTGAGGATCCATGGCACCAACTATGTCAATCCCAACCCTCTCAAAGGGAACCCCCACCACAGGTAGTGGTATCAGGGGGGCCTTTGTGGTGCCACCTGCTATGCCACTGGCTTGGCAGGTTACACAGGAGCGACAAAACTCCTTTGTGTCTTCAGACATGTGTGGCCAGTGAAAGTGAGGAACAATTCTGTCCCAAGTCTTGTTCTGGCCTAAGTGTCCTGCTAGGGGAATATCTTGGGCTAGTGTCAATAGGAAACCCCTAAACTTCAGAGATATAACCAACCTCCTGGATGCACCAGGCTTGGTGTCCTTACTCTCTGAGTACAGGCGTCCATCATCCCAATACACTTTATGGGTGCCACTAGCATTCCCAGCAGCCTCATCAGCAGCTTGCTGTCTGAGGGTTTCAAGAGAGGGGCAGGTTTTCTGCTCCTGGCTCATATCAGACCTGGAAGGGCCCCCTGTCCCCAAGAACTCAACCTGATCAGGTTCAAGCTCCTCTGGGACAGTTCCTTCTTCAGGCTCAAGATCATCTCCCTGAGGAGACTGATCGGTTTCTTGAGACAGGTGGGAAGGCTCTGCCTTAACTCTACTGCTCCTCTTCTTGTGAGGCACCTGGTCCATTATTCCAGAATCCAGGGCCTGTCCAGCTTTTGACATTTTAGCCTGTGACTTAGTCACAGCAAAGATATGTGCAGGGATCCATAACATTTCTGCATGAGTCCTGAGTTCCACTACAGCCCAAGCTGAAGTTTCCAGATCATTTCCAAGCAAGCATTGTACTGGTAGGTCTGCACTTACCACAACCTTCTTAAGGCCAGTTACCCCTCCCAAGGAGAAGTTAACAACTACCAGAGAACGGTCTGTTCTGACATTGCTAGCATTGGTCACTTGGTACATTTCACCAAGTATAATCTGCCCAGGATCCACAAGATCTTTTGTTACCATAGTGACACTTGCTCCTATGTCCTTGAATGCCCAAGCTTGTACTCCATTAATTAAAGGCTGTGTCTGTATTTGCCCAGGTTACTGGGGCTCACAAAGCGGGACATATCCATGCCCCCATCACTGACAAGCACAGCCTGAGTTGGTACTCTGACTAGTCCAGAGTCCATCTCAGAAACCAGGGTCAACCCTACTACACCCTTATTCTGTGTATTCCCACCACCAATTGTAACTGTACTAGGGGGACCAGGTGCCTTAGGGGCATTGGTGGTGGTTGGAGTACTTTCTTTAGCTTTAGTGCAGTCACTAGTCTAGTGAGTTTTCTGCTTACAGATTTTGCACCAGGGCTTCTTTTGGCCTTTTCCCTTTCCTGACTGGGAATCACTCCCTGAAGAAGATTTTTGGAGCCCTTGTGAAGACTTCTGGTCTTTACCCTTGTCCCCACCCTTATCAGAGTTTTTAGAATCTTGCTTCTTAGGGTCACCACCTTGGTTCTGTACTTTCTGCCTCACCCTGGTTCTGACCCATTTGTCTGCCTTCTTTCCCAATTCCTGGGGAGAGGTCAGATCAGAGTCTACCAGGTACTGGTGCAACAGCTGATTTTGACAGTTATTAAGAATCTGCTCCCTCATTATCAGATTATACAGTCCTTTGAAGTCACACACTTTACTGCCCAATAACCAACCTTCCAGAGCCTTAGCAGCACAGTCAACAAAGTCAACCCAGTCCTGATTCTTTGCCTTTTGGGTATCTCTGAACTTTAATCTGTATTGTTCAGTGGTTAGGCCAAACCCATCTATCAGAGCACTTTTCAAGACGTTGTAATCATCAGCATCCTCTTCTCTTACAGTGAGGAGCTTGTCTCTAACTTTGTCTGCAAAGGAGAGCCATAAGATTGCTGCCAACTGACCTTGAGGGGCCTTCTGTACTTTACAGGCCCTCTACAAGGCAGTTATCCATTTGTGGATGTCATCCCCACTCTGGTAGGGAGGGACAATCATACTTAGGTTTCTATGGTCATAAGACCTCTCCTTATCTCTAGGGAAATTGCTGCCACTAAGGGACTCTAGTCCCTCCTTTTTAGTAGCTCTGTAGAGTGCCAGGGCTTCCGTATCTAAGGCCATCTGCTGCTTTCTGAGGTTGAACTTGTCTTGCTCATACTTTAGCAGTCTCTCTCTCCTCTCCTGGGAGTTTTCCCTCCCTCTATGAGAAGAAATAGAGGTTCCAATAGAGGAGTTAGACTGGAGATATCCCCTTGACAGAGATCTATCCCTTCTAGCCCTGTGTTCAGGCATACCAGGAGGAATGAAGGAAGGAGCATTATTGTCCTCATCCTCATCCTCATCCTGATGGTCTGTGTCCACCAGAGTTTGGTCATTTTCACCAGTCTGGTCAGCATCAGAGTTAGGGTCAGGGGAGTTTCCACCCCTGGGCCCAGTCTCAAGTGCTACCCCACCCACACTGTCTCCATCTACAGGCCCACTAGGACTTGTAATGTCATCCAGTTTCAGTATCTCTATAAGATGCTGTGTGGATGTACTTTTGCCTGTCTTCAGCTTCCTAATGGTGCATAAGGCCCTAAGTCTAGCAAAGGTGAGATCCTCATACTTGTAGGGAAGGAGCTCACTGGTCCCTGGTAGGGAATCAGAGGTTACTAGCTGGTTAGACATTACTAATGTGATGTGGTGTATTGCACTACCTACACTAGTGTGGCCTACTAAACTCTCTTGAGTTGTAGATTGGGTGTGCTATCCATTGACACACAACTCTAAGTTCAGTAGAACTTACTTTAGCATATCTTGATATTATATGTACCTCAGGTACCTTTAGTGGTTTTCAGTTGATCAATTCAATTGAGATTATGTGGTAAAACAATAGCAAGCTGGAATCCCACACGCTGCACACCAATGTGAGAAGGTGGCCTGATATATGCTGTCCACTAGTTCTAGTAGGCACCTTGTATCAGTCCAAGCAACCCCTTATGGTGATAGGTTAAAGACAACCTTATGTCAAAGCTATCCTAGTGGTAGCTATGGAGAGCAGCCTTCAGGCTAAGTCTTGGAGGAATGTAAAGCAGCTTGTTTTACCAGTCTATAATCTCTTGAATGATCAAATAAAAAGACAACCACACCAGGTATGCATTCAAAATATATGTATTTAAGATAAATCACACTGCTCTAGTCTCTTTATGAGACTGGAGTTCGAAGTACTTCAGTTACAAGTAATTAAGCATCAGTAAAAGCACAAATACACGTTCGGGCCCTAGGGGTGTACCAAACAATATACTAAAATAGTGGTATAAGAACCACGACTGAGATAGGCAAGGTGCCTATCACCTCTAGAATCGCTGGGACCCCAAGGAACCACCCAAGGTAGGGACATTGGGGACCCACGGGAACCGTATGCAGTGTGGAAACAAACCCGCGGGTTCCTATTACTTTCTAAGGGGAATGTCGCGGTTTGAATTTTAAAGATTAGGGACACTTCAAATCGAACTAGGACCAAACCCTTTTGGACTTAGACAGTTCTAGGGCTACCACCCTTGAGAGTACCGGAGTGCTTGAGTTACCTCACCCAGGGAAGCCGGGTGCATAGGTGTCTTTTGGCGTTGGGTCGCGTCGTCGTTTCCAATAGAAGCCTGCAAAGAACTGCTGCTGCCGAGAAGAGGAGAAGTGCCCGGAGAGATCCACGCCTGGATCTAGGATGTAAGGAACCTGAAAGCAGAGGGGACAGAGTCTGGGTCACTTGCCAGTGACCTAGGGCAGGATGGACCAATGCCCACAGATGTTGGGTGCTTCAGGTGAGTTGTTGAGTGTCTTGACTCTTCAGCCACGAGGTCCAGGAGGCGTCGACGAAGTCCATGAGCTGGACTCGAGCTGCCCCACAAAGTCTGTCGAGTGCTGCAGTGTCGGCGACCAGAAAGGACCCAACAAGCCTTGGCAACAGCAAGTCTCAGGAAATCAGAGAAAGGACTGCGGTGCAGACCAGCAAGGTCTGATGGACTCACCCAGCAAGGGTAAGTAAGCACAAGTCTGGAGCAACCAGAAAAGCACAAGTAGAAGTGGAGTTGCCTTCATGGGGACCTGCTAGCCAACAGGCTAGTGATCGCAAAGGAGCCTCAAGCGGTCACACTTGGAGCTGGCCCACAGGTCACTCGTCAAGTGGAGGCCAACAATCTTCGGTGCAGGAGGTGCTCTAGGCTGGGGCTACTTGGAGCCCAAAGCACAACTTCGAGGATGACCAGAAAGGTGTTGTTACTGCAAAAGTTCACGGTGTCCAGGGGTCATGGTTCCATGTTACCCACGATAGCCACGGGCCTCAGCTTTGCTGTGGACTCAGGGTAGCCTCGGAGAAGTCTGGAAATCCACCTCTGGTGATGCAGAAACTTCAGTGTCCGGCTGGAGCTTCAGTAATGCAGACTGGTTAGTTGCTTCTTTGGTGCCTGCCAAGCAGGGGAGTCACTCCTTGAACCCCAAGGGAGATTTCGTCCATCTTCTAGTCGAGATGGAAAGTCGAAGGTCCAGGATATATGTTTCAGAGGTTCCTCCAGGGTAATCTAAAGTTCTAGGGAATGGGTTCCTATTCTTATACTAAGTTTAGGGGATGGACTACCTCTAAGGCTCCACCTATGGGTGGGCCTTGGGTGGGGGTGGGTACATCCCTTCCCCTTTGTCCAGTTTTGCACCAGAGCAGGGGCTGAGTGCCCCTGCAACCAGTTTGAACCGGGCTATGCATAGGGACACCTTGTGTGCCCCAGGCAGTGTCTCAAAAGCATTCACTGAATACACCCACCCTGCCCCAATACACATCAACCTGTCTGGGGAGGTGGTTACACCTCCCTGTGACAGGAAACCTATTGTCCAGGCCTCCCCTGCTGGAGTTTTCCCCAGCAGCAGGAGGTCAGACCCGTGTCTGTGGCAGTGGCATCCATTTTGTGATGCCAGGGCTTTGAAAGGATTTAACCGGATTTAGCCAGTGTGAACATGTCTCTCCCTCTAGAAGGGTGGAATGCTACCCCCGCCGCCAGAACTGGTGGGGAGGGTAGTATTCCAAAGCGTTTTACACCAAACACGACACGTTTTGATGCAGCCGTTCCAAAGTTGGCGTCTACCGCGAGTATATGGTGTGGCTGTATCACAGAACAAAGAATAGGCAGAGGATGCGCACTCAAAACAAGTTGATAAAGTGATCAAATTATTAAATTTATGGGTGCAACCGAGTAGATCCCCCTGAGTAGGGTATAATCAGGATGAAGCACGTTCTGACTAAGAGCACGTCGCTCGTGTTGCACTCCGATGCGAAAATAAATCATCCAATGGTAAATCAAAACAGTTTGGAGTTTATTCCTTAGAGTAATCGGTGTAAACGTAATCCAGTTTTAAAGCATTACAAACTGATATACGAATTATCTTTCATTCCATATATTCCAAAAATAGCTCAAGGTGCCCAATGCATTTCGGGCCCGTGGCCCTTCGTCAGGGGCAGCACTATAAAAGAGAGAAAACCAGGAATCAGCCTTCATCCAGGCATCATTTATAAGCATTTGTGATGTAACAGATGGTGCAACGTAGACATTGGGTGTAAAAATTAAAACCATTAGATACCATGTGTACGTGAGTGTTTGTGGTTAAGAAGAACTTAATCTGTATGTTAATCGGTGAAGTGCATGAGAAATTTGAACGGAAAAAGAAACCAGAGAAAAACGTGATGATTTAACGTGTGTGTTATAGTATCCTATTTAGCGCAAAAGTCCGTGATGTACACGAAAGAAAAGAGAAACAAAATTAAGATAAACAAAAGCCATAAGCCCGTTAGAAAGAACAATTGAAACGATAGTGATTAAAAGACTTACGAATAGTGGAAAATGCGAGTAGCCCAGTCGTTTAAGAACGAATGCGTCTGTAGGCGATGTTACAGCAAATCAGGATGTACAAGTCCATGTTAATCCAGAGTGGATTTGAATACTCCCGGCGGTCACACGAACCAATCAAAGGAAATGTGAGCGTATAGACGAATCATGTGAGATTACGATCAAAGAAAGAAACCAATCATTGTGGGCGTTAGTAAAATGTCAAATAAAGCACAGGTAAAGGTACACCTCGTGATCATGCGAACAAATCGCATTGGGAAAGTTATCACAGAACAGTCATAAGGAAGTATTTCGGAAGGCTGCAGAGGGGCTCAGCTCATGCTTGGGCACCCTCTCACATAAAACCAAACACTCTGCCTTCAGGATTGTCAAGGCCTGCCACAGGAGTGGCTTATAGGTTTATATGTGTCTGTATAAGGTAGTGATATAGGTAGCCTATACCACAGTAAGGGGTGCAAGCACACCCTTACCCAGGTTGCAGTAGTAGACCTGTGGTGTCATTTTGGAGTGCTTCTCCGGGGTGGCATAATACATGCTGCAGCCCCTGGTAGGCCTCTGAGGTACCTATGCCCTAGGTACATAGTATACCATATACTAGGGGCTTATAAGGCACTCCAGAATCCAATTAGATATGTACCTAATGTACATGGAAACCATTTTAGAGAGGAAGCAGCTAGGCTGTGGTCCTGATTAGCAGGGCCACAGCCAGACTGGAATCGAAAAATAGTGAAACACCAGCAAAAAGTGGGGGTACCCATGTGAAGCAGATCCTACTCTCCTACACTCATATCCACTTCATTTCTCAATGTAGGTTCAGTTACTGTCAGAGGTTTGATACAGGTAATGAGTGTCCAAAGTAGGGCATTAGTTATATAACAGGGCTTGAGTATCTTTAAGAACATGTTTTTTCCTGAAAAGTTGTATACAGATTAATCACCTTGTACAGGATAGCTTACCCTTTCATCTGTGGTTCATAGTCAACATGAACTTGGCTACCAATGAAGTGTATGAAATAGGGTGAGTGTTGCAAAAAACACAAGCTTGCTTTACCTATGGGGTTGTATGTGTAGTAGCAGAAAAGGTGCTTTATATTATTCTGAGCTTTTTGCACTTACTTTTATAGCTCTAATGGTATACCCATTTAAAGAGCAGAGTTTAATAAAGAAGCTTGGATAATGTCATCAGTGATGTGATCAATTATGTCATTTGAGATGGTATCAGTGATGTCATAAATAATGTCATAGAACATGTAATGAGTGATGTCATATGTGAGGTCCATAAGCAGTGCATGGCAGGGTGCAAGTTAAACCTCTGCTAACTATAACTGGTGAATGTCTGTGTGTTTTTTGATTCAAAACATTAATGTTGTCACTGACAAATTCACCTAACTATACTGTTACTTTCGTCTTCTCAGCAAATTTCTAGTTTTTTCATGTAAAGTAATATTTGGTGACCATATGTAAATGCAACCCCCTGGCACACATGGCCTTAAGCCATGTGCTGTGTAAGGTCTGCAGCATGCAACCAACCCTTCACATGAAGCCAACCCCTGTAAAGGCAGCCAATCCTGCACTGTGCAGGGCCTTCGGTCATGCACTCAGACGCCCACTCACACGCTGATACAGACAGTCACAAAGTCAATCAGATGACATGTTAGAAACAGTAGCACAGTAAGAATAGTATATATCTTTGTGTCTCAGAAACATTTACGAAACACACTCATTGGATGATGTCATCACTGAGCATGGCATGAGTGATGTAATATGCGAGGTCATAAGCGGTGCAATACTGCAAGGCAAAAGTTATAGTTCAGGTAACTATAACTGCTGAATTTCACTAGTTTTGTGCGAGTTGAATCTGGGCCTAATTATAACGCTCCCTGTATCTTTTGGTTTTTCACAGAATTTGCAAGGTTTTTTTTAATTCTGTTTCCTAACTATAAGATCCCTGTAACCTTTGTTTTTTTCATAGAATTTCTACGTTCTTTTAATGTTTTTTTCTAACTATACTGTCCCTGTAACCTTTCATTTTGTGAATTTTTACATCTTTTCAATGTTATTTCCTAACTATTATATCCCTGTAAACTTAGTTTTTTTTGTGAATTTCTAAAGTTTTTAAAATTGTGTTTCCTAACTGTGACTTGTAACCTTTAAGAGTGGGTGTGTGATTGGCTGTATAGGTCAGTGAGCAGATGTGTGAGTGACTGTGTGGGTCTGTGAGTAAATGTGAGTGAATGTGAGGGTGGCAGAACAGGTCTGAGTGTCTGTGTGGGTATGTGTGTGGTTCTCTGGGTCTCTGAGTGGTTGCACCAGTGACTATATGGGTGTTTGAGTGGGTGTGTGAGTGGATGTGTGGGTCTGTGAGTGTATGCAAGAGTGGCTGAATGGGTATGTGAGCAGGTATTTGTGTGTTTCTGTAGGTGTATCAGTAGCTGTGTGAGTGACTGGGCCAGAACGGAAACTCACCTGCTCGTTAATCCAACATGAGTCCACAGTTTTGCACAAAATTTCTACCCAACTGGAGTACTTTCTACTACTCAATTATTAAGTGGCACCTCGCTGGGTAATAACTAGTGCATATTCCACAGTACAGCTGCAGAATGGACCGCAAGGAAATATCTCCACTCACCTCATGTGCATGTCATTTCAGCAATGTGATTGTTCCTAAAGTGTCTTTATCCACAAATCTGTGATAACATGTATACTCATCTAGAGAACAGGACGAGACTGTGAGGAAGGGAAACTCCACCAAACAAGGGTACATCCTCCTAACTATATGAAGTAAGTGCTTGTATGTTTGGTGGAGATGTCCTCAAAATTCCTCTGTAACAAGAGGCATCACCAACATCAGTGGGAAAGGTGTTTAGAGGCCTTTTGGTAAGCTGTCCAGCAATGTGGGAAAAGGCAGGAAGATTTTTTGCATCCACTGAGGAAAACAGGGTGTGGCCAAACAAGCGGTCCTTGCAGATGACTTTGGGCATTGGTATAGTCAGGGTATTTATGGGGGAGAACCATTGACTCTGCCCTCAAGACAAGAAAGACATGACTCCTCACAGTCTCTACAGATCAGATTGCACTCCAATAAATAAACAATGCATTTACCTCCATGAAGGATATCAGATTGATTTCAATGTAAAATATGAGAGGAAATACTCTTGCTTTGCATTCAATAGGACCAAGACGTTACAATAATGTGTGCTTTATAGAAGAGGAGCTTCAACTTAAGCACCTACTTTTTATTTTTAAGTACTTCCTGTTGAGGTTTAATTTTTGTGAAATAAGCATCAGGGCCAAAATGGAACCTCATTTTCTCATAGAAGAGTTGACAGTTTTCCTAAAAATATCAACCCTACTGAAGTAATTTCAAACAGTTAATTAGTATGTGCTACCTCATTGGTTAAATGTATAGTGCATAATCTACACCACAGCTGCATAAAGGACCACAAGGTAATGTCTCCAGTGACCTTGTGTACATATATTTTCAGCAATGGAATTATTCCTGCTGCATCTACATCCACAAATCCTCATCAAGAGTAAACAACAAGACTACAAGGAGGTGAATCTTCACCAAACAAGGGTACTTCCTCTAACTACATGAAATAAGTGCTTGTTTGTTTGGTGAACATGTCCTTGTACTCCTTTACATCTAGAATGCATTACCTAAATTTGCCGAAAATGCACTCAACCCTTTTGGTAAGCAGTCCATCAACGTAGCAAAAGGTAGGAAGGCCTTTGCATGCTGCTAAGGAAAACAGGGCAGAGCCAAATGAGCGGTGCTGACAGATGATTTTGGGCATTTGCATACTCAGGGTAATTGAAGGGGAGAACCATCCACTCTGCTTTATAATTTATACAAGGGGATGGGTGCTGCGTTGAACCCCTACCTGGGCTGATTCGGCCCCGGAGACCCCTCTTCATGCTGGTTGCCCTGGAGCCCACCCAGGACACCCAGTGTGCAATGTGGGGGACCATGGGTAGCCACAATTACCCTGTGGTCCTTGTCAGCTCCTGGCCTCCAGCAAAAGCCAGGCATTGATTGCTTCCACACATAGAGAAAAGCCAGTAATGAAGTTCCCTGCATGTGGGAGCAATCCTTTCACCTCTTTTCCTATCCACAGCAAGTGGGAGCAGTTTTCCTGCTCCTACCAGCTGGGAGCGTACTTACAGTTTGCTCTCACTTGACGGGAACTGTCAAAGCTCTCACCAAGCGAGAGCAATTTGCTATCTCCCTGCCAGGAGGTGGTCCACTCAGCCATTAATGGCTCCAGGAGGGAGGCAACACAGCGCCCCTACTTTTGATTGCACAGTGCCAGCCAGCGGGAGGTGCTCTTCCTCTGAGCCAAAAATGGCCCAGGAGGGGTGCATCGCCCCCTCCCTCTTTAATCTAAACCATGTCCCGTGGAGGTAGTTGTCCTCGGGGCCCACTATGACCCAGGAGGGGGGCTGTAGCTGCCCTCCCCCCAATTCATGTCCTGTGCCCCACGGAGGTGGCATTCACCAGGGCATTTTTAAATTTCAGAGGGTGGTCCGCGATGCCCCCCTTCCATTTATATTTACATGCTGGGGACTTTGAAGGCCAATGGAGGTGTGACATCATCTCATATGTTTTTAAATAAACCTCAGGAAGCTGGTGGTCCCCGGGGCTTAAACTGCCCTGGGGAGGGGGGACACATGTGCCCCTCCCCTTTTCTTTCATTTACACTTGCTCAAGTGACCCGGCCCTCTTGGGGGGCCTAATCTTTAACCAAGTATGGGAGACCGTGGTTTCTTTTCTTCATTTTCATGGAGATTGTCAAAATGTTGTGATTTTCCCCATTACATTGCTTTTTAAATTCTTTTTGGTTGTGGTGGTGTCCTGGGACCCCACTACCAGGCCTGGTGTATCAGGGTATTTCCATCCTACCCTGCCCCTTTTTTTCAATGTATTTCTTTGGGACTTGGCTGAGTCCCAGTCCCAAAATGAGCACAGGATCATTAGGATTCGAGGAGTGTCCAAGTTCCTAGGTACAAATATTTATATTTCCTTTAAAATCTCAAGAACTTCTGAACAGATTTACTCCAAATACCAAAAAACAAGCTTTCTGTCAAATTTGGTGTAATTCCATCCAACAGTTAGGGCTGTAGCTGTGTTCAAAATCCCGATGGGATATTGCATGGGAAAAACACATTTTGGATACCCCTTTTAATTATAACCCACTTGACAAATCACCCTGAAACTTTCAACACAGAAGCTGAAGTAAGTGGCATACTAATTCTGAACAGGGACATAATAGTTGGGAAATAGAATTAAAAAAACCTTAGAAATTCACTGAAAAAAGGTTGCAAGGACGTTATAGTTAGCTTTACATATTACATCACTCATGACATGGTCAGTGACATCACTAATGACAATACTGATGACATCACTGATCAGCGATGTCACTGACTATGTCATTAATGATGTATTATGTGAGGTAATACCCAGTGCATTGCGGGGGCGTACATTATAGTTAGCTCATGTGACTATATCTTCCAAATTTCACTGGTTCTGTATAAGTGAAATCTAAGACTAACTATAACGTCCCTGTACCCTTGGTGTTTCTATCTCCTAAATATAACATTCCTGTAACCTTTGATTTTTTAAGTGAATTTCTATGGATTTTCAAATTCTATTTCCTAACTATAATGTTCCCGTAACCTCTGTTCTTTTAGTGAATTTCAATGGTTTTTTATCTAGTAGTCGCATTTTCAGAGTGATAGAGAATGGGGGCAGGGCCTTCAACCAGCTCTCAGGAATCCTGCTGTGTTGGACTTACTGGAGGTAACGGGAGCACCCCTGGGCTGCCAAGAACCCTCAGCATCTAAAAGGAATTCCTCTCCCAAATAACAGTGTGCCAGGAGGCACGTTTGCAAAGTGGTGGAGAAAGGGGGCCTGGTCTCTGAACATCTCTCAACAATTTCACTATGTGGGACTTACTGTAGCTACCAGAAGTTCTTGTTTCCCCCCAGGGACACTCTAGAGCCAAGGAGACACTATCTCGCAGCCAGCAGAGCACCAGGAGGTGTGTTTGCACAATGGTGGAGAAAGGGGCGTGACCTCCAAAGTCCTCTCAGCAATCGCACTCAGTGAGACTTACTGAAGGTAACAGAAGGGCTTGTTTGCCCCCAAGGACCCCCTGGAGCCAAGGCAACTTCATCCCCCAACCAGAAATGCATCAGGAGGTGTATTTGCAAAGAAGCGTAGAAATGGGGCATGGTCTCGGACAACCTCTCAGCAATCGCACTGTGTGGGACTTACTGGAGGTAACAGGACAGATAGTTGGAATCCAAGAACCCTCAGCAGTCAAGTGGACTTCATCCCCCACCAACAATGCACCAGGAGGCTTTTGTAGAGTAGTAGAGAACGGGGGCATGGTCTACAAAGACCTCTCAGCAATCAGGCTGTGTGGGAATTACTAGAGGTAACAGGAGGACTTGTTGGCCCCCAAGGACCCTCAGCAAACAAGGTGACTTTATCCCCCAACCAGCAGTGTCCAGGAGGCACCTTTGTAGAGTGTTGGAGAAAGGGGGCATGGCCTCTGAAGACCTCTCAGCAAATCCCACTCTGTGGGACTTACTGTAGGTAACAGGAGGGCTTGTTGGCCCTCAAGGACTATCGACCTAAGGCGACTTCATCTCTCAACCAGCAGTGCGTAAGAGCTGCATTTTCAGAGTGGTGAGGAAAGGGGGCATGGCCTCCGGTGAACTTCTCAGTCTTTAAAAAAAATATTTTATATTTTTTTAGGGAGGGGACCACATGTATCCCCCTTCCCTGAGGCAATTTTGGCTCTGGGGACCCTAATCCCGAGGCCAGGCCTATTTTGAATAGGGGAGGGGAGCCATGTGGCATTCTCCGGGGCCCGGCCTCTTTTAAAAAAAATCGTTGTAAATAACTAAATAACGGGAGGGGGACAACGCGGCTCCCCAAAAGGCTGATTTAAGCCTCAAGGACCACATCCTCTTGCCTGTAATGTTGGGGCCCTGGTCCCACCCAGGGCACCCGCTTGCTAGTGTTGGGGACTGTGTGGGAGATTCAAAGCCCCTGCGATCCCTGATGGCTCCAGGGTGATTTGACACGGAGGGAGCTGCTAACATGCAGCTCTCTCTCTGTTGAAGCAATTGTGCTCCCATTTGAGCAAACAAGAGCAAAATGCAGAACACAGTTTGCTATGGTTTGGTGGAGAGGTAAAGCTTCCACCAAGTAACAGCTATTTCCCTGGGGTGGCACCCCGGACATAGCAGGAGCAGGCCCTTGGTTTTGGCAGTCTCTGGGGCCATTTTTGTCTCCAGGAGGGGGGCCACTCAGTCCCCCTCCAATCTTCACTTGGTGGGAGGTGGTGGTCCCTGGGGATGGGGTCTGCAACAGACCCTCTCCATCTTATCATTTGATGGAGCAGCTTCCGGCACAAGGCATAGCCTACTTTACCGCTCCCCATGGAGGGGTGATCTGGGCGGTAGAGCCACACTTGATATGTACTGTGCTCAGATGCATGTTTGTAGTTCTCTGTGCATTTCAGAGCAAATTATATTTCCTCACATTACGCACTAATCCAAATAGAACACTGAAACTGCTCCACTCTTGTACAGACCTGACCATCAGACCTGGTTTTCAGCACTTAGAAGCATTCCCAGCCTGCCCCAGGTGCCATACAATAGCATCTACCTTAATATAAATTAGCAAACCAGAACCATGCAGAGACCACATACTGTGCCTTTCCAGTACTGTTGGTGAGTTCCTGACTGCTGCAGCGGGGACTCAAAAGATACTAGCGGCACAGTGGTTGCCATGGAGAAGAAAGTGCAGATGTTCACAGTGTTTGTATTGTCAGAAATGTGGTCGTGTGCCCTTTAAATGTTAAATCAGGTGCACCGCCTCCGAGAGGTCCCATTATAGGAGCTGTGTAGACTCATTATAAGGAATATTCAGTCTCTGCAGAAACACTGTGTGAGCTTGTGTAAATCCCTCCCTTTCTCTTCATGGTGCATGCAGACTCAACATGTACCTACAATAGGAACCTTTTCCATTTGGTTCTCGTACAAACAAATTTTGCTTTATATATTAGTGATAACAATACATTTTGTGTATAATTTAAAACTAATGTACAAAACATACAATTATAAATGAACACCTTTTAGAAATCCAGTGCACTGTATATTTTTACACCAAAGTGTTAAAAAATACCTGCGCCTGTATCAGTAATGTTTCAATCCATGTGATTGGGTGTACGTGTCTGAGAGGGTCTGTGAGTGGGTGCATGAGTGTCTGAATGGGTCTTTGAGTGTCTGTGAGAGTGTCTGAGTGGTTCTGTGACTGGGTGCATGAGTGCCTGTGTGGGGTTGTGAGTGGATGTTATTGTCTGAATGAACCTGTGAGGGGGTACTTGAGTGTTTGAGTGGGTCTGTAAGTGTGTGCATGAGTATCTGAGAGGGTCTGTGAGTGGATGAATAAGTCCCTGAGCAGCTCAGTGAGTGGGTGTATGAGTGTCTGAGTAGGTATGTGAGTGACTGAGTGGGTCTGAGAGTGGGTGCATGAGTGTCTGTATGAGTGGGTCTGTGAATGGGTGTGAGACTGTCTGAGTGGGTTTGTGAGCACCTAAAAGAGTGTGTGTGTCAGTCTGTGAG
Source organism: Triturus cristatus (assembly GCF_964204655.1). Classification (NCBI taxonomy): domain Eukaryota; kingdom Metazoa; phylum Chordata; class Amphibia; order Caudata; family Salamandridae; genus Triturus; species Triturus cristatus. Next base: position 1,202,978,078 of record NC_140591.1, on the reverse strand, counting down.
TGAATGAGTGGCTGAGCTTGCCTGTGAATGGGTGCACGAGTCTCTGAGTGGGTGTGTGAGTCTCTGAATGGGTCTGTGAGTTGGTACCAGAGTCTCTGAGTAGGTCTGTGAATGGGTGTGAGAGAGTATGAGTGTCTCTGTAAGTGGGGTTCTGAGGGTTCTAAGTGAGTTTATGCCTGAGTGGGTCTGTGAGTGGGTGCACGAGTGTCTGAATGGGTTTGCAAGTAGCTGTGAGAGTGTCTGTGTGGTTCTGTGACTGGCTGCATGAGTGCCTCAGTATCTGAGTGGGGGTCACTGACAGAATATCAACTCCCAAAATATCAGCATACAAAAATGATGTGTCAAAAATATTGTCCTCCTATTCTTATAATGGTAAGTAAAAAAATAGCAAAAAAAATATTGGTCATTGTATTAAATATCATGTTTTAAATATATAGAAAATAACAAAATACACATTAAATATAATAAATAACATATAGTTAAAAAATAGATGTAACATATATTTTAACAAATCTAACAAATAAACTCAATTTAAAAAAGTTAAACATACATGTATAATAATTATTACATATTTATATATATCTACTAAAACAATTTTGATTTATGTTATAATTTCAAAATTATTAAATAACATAATATTAAAAAATATATATATATTGGGGAGGCTAACGGTTTATGGCAGAAGGGACCCATCCTCTGGGACCCAGCCACAGTTCAATGGGGGAGGAGGGCAGTGTGGCCCCTCCCTATGCCGATTTGAGCCCTGAAGACCCCACCCTCCAGCTACATCTCCCTGGGTGTCCAGGTCCCACCCAGGGAGATGTGGCTGGGATGTAGATGTGTTGGTAGTCATTTAATGTCAGCTTTTATTTTTCGCTTTCACAACTTGTCCACAGGCATCGTGTTAACTGACATAATCATGACCTCCGGTGCCACCACAAAAATATAAAATAGGTTTTAGAGATGGTTTTCATGGAAGCTCTCTAGAAAAACATGACTTTAGAGAATACTGTAAGAAACCCCTTGTGTGTGAAATACTGTAGTATGTGTGGATATATGTGTTTTAGAATTTATGGAAAAGGCACGATCGTCATGGTTAACAACGTCATTGTGACTTTCCCAATAACAGCAAAAACAGACAATAGTTATGAAAATGGATTCGAAAGAAACTTAAAACAAAAACATGAGTTTAAACATGTTTTTAAAGAAGTATGCATATAGTAATATGTGTAGGATAATTTTCAGAATGGATTTTTTACATAATACTTTTGGATGTGTTGGTGGTCAATGAATGTCTGCTTTTGTTTTCTGTTTTTACAATGTGTCCGCAGGGATTGCGAGGTGGTCTTGAAGATCCCAAAACACTAATGAAACTAAAACCCTTTAGAATTTTTTTTCACAATATTCCAGATACAAGGGTGGCTTTGACAGGAGCCATTGCATTGGTTGTATGTATATGGTTGCTATACATAAGACCAGAGTACTTAGAAACACCCTGTTGACGTGGGTGTGAATATAAAAAATGGAAAGAAAAAAATGTTTATTAATCACTGAAGAAAATACAAGCTTATACAAATACCACATATAGAGCCATTTTTGTATAGAAAATACAAATTAAAAACCCCAATAATGCAATAAAAAAATCATAGGTTACATGGACGTTATAGTTGGGAAACAGAATTTGAAAAACCTTAGAAATTCCCTGAAAAAAACAAGAGTTACAGGAACGGTATTATTAAGAATAAGCATTTAAAAAACCTTAGACATTCACAGAAAAAAACAAAGGTTACAGGTAAGTTATAGTTAGAAAATTGAATTAAAAAAACCTTAGAAATTTACTGAAAAAAACAAAGGTTATAGGGACATTATAGTTAGGCCGACATTTCACTCATACAAAACCAGAGAAATACAGCAGTTATAGTTAGCAGAGCTAATAATAACTCACTGCCCTGCAAAGCACTGCTCATGACTTCTCAAATGACATCACTGATGGCATCATCTACAAAATCATTAACACACCCACTCACACACCCATAGAACCTTTCATGCAAACTCCCACTCTCACATAAAGTTTCACAAACCCATTCACAAAACCATACCAGTACTTATACACCCACTCCCTGATTCATAGATCTACACACACATCTACTCATTCACTCATACAGTCACTCATACACTCACTCACTCACTAATACAGCCACAGACATATCCACTCATACACCAATACAGCCACTCCCACAGTAAGTCCCCCATGGAGCCACTCACACAGCTGCTCACTCACCCCCACAGGCAATCAGACAGCCAATTACCCATACAGTTATGCATATACCCACTTACTTCCTTATACAGATCCTAACACATGCTTTCTCACCTATATAGTCACTGACACAAGCACACATTCACCCATACAGTCACTCTCACAATCACTCTCTCACCCATACAGTCACTATTATACCCCATCTCTCACCTAATACTGCCTTTCACATACACAGTTACTCACCAATCTACCACTAACACATCCACTCACCCACACAGCCATATATGTACTTACTCACTCATACAGCCCCTCACATACTCACTAACCCATACAGCCACTGATTCACTCACTCCCTCATCCATACACCCTCACATGCCCACACAGATACCAATACTCCGATACAGGTAATCAGACAACCAATCAATCACCTATACAGCCACACACGTACCCACTCACTAACCATACAGACACTTAGACACCAACTGACACAGATACAGACATTCACACAACTAAGGGACTTATTACGATGTCGGGCGGACGATGTGGATTGGAACTGACCTCAGTTTCAGGATGCAACTACCCATAGGGCAGGTACAAACATCAATTATACAATGGAAGTTTGTGTGGCAGGCGGAAAAGGCCCAAGCTTCCATTTTAGAATAAATGTTAGCAAACATCCTAGCACCATGTGGCAGGCACTGTAAAGTGCCTGTCACATGGTGTAGGGGTGCCCCCAGGACCCTTAGCGGAGGGCCAGGGGGAATAGGGACCCTGCTAGGGGCCCCCCAAAGAGACTTTCAAACACCATTTCCATATCAGAAAGGATGACATGAAAAGGCTCTTGGAAAGTGCCATCATAATCCCGAGCCTGACTCCGCTGTCATTAGGGGATTATGGTGGGTTCCACAGCAGTCATCATAATCAGCCTCTTAGTTACTCACTCGTACATTCACTGGGACATCTAATCAGTCACTTATACAGTTAGTCACCCTGTCACTGATACAGGCGCTCAGACACACACTGATTCACCAATATACCTTAGTATATATCACAATTATAAACTTTTTAAAAACACTCACAGTCACTAGATGATGTCATCAGTGATGTCATTTGAGATGCCATCAGTGATGTCATCAGTGATGTAATTGGCCATTTCAACAGTCATGTTATATGTGAGCTCATAAGCAGTGCATTGCGGGGGTGCGAGTTGTAGTTAGCTCACTAACTGAAATTTCAGCCTAAGTATAAAGTTCATGTAACCTTCGTTTTTTATATATATATATATATATATATATATATATATATATATATATATATATATATATATATATATATATTACCTACTGGCGGTCGCCAGTAGGTAGTTATAGTTAGGACCCTGCTTCCATAGGAAATCCGCAAGATTCTATTTGGAATAACTTTGGCGCCGGTCGACAAATCCTCGCGAAATTTTCAAAACTAATGGGGCGCTACGCTCCGCTCCTACCCTGAAAGTCTCGGGGGGATTCGTCAAGCGGGGGCTGAGATAAAAGGGGGGTCCCAAAACGCGTTTTTCCCATGCATTTTTCCATAGGACCTTTAGACACAGCTACAGCCCGAACGGCTGAACAGAGTTACTTGAAATTTGGCAGAGAGGTAGTCCTCAGGTCAAGGAAGTGCCTTTTGTAGGTCTGATGTAAATCTGTTCAGTAGTTCCTGAGAAAATAGCCTTTAAATCAATATATATATCTGAGCCAGCTTACGGTGCGCTTACGGTAAGCTTACCGTACGCGTACGGTGACGTGCGCGAGCGCGAATCTGATTGGCTGTTAGGTCTTAGTAAACATTCGAATCGGTCGAAACCAGGAAGTGGCGGCCGCCATTTTCTCTCTCGCACTCTGAGAGGGGGTTAAAAAACAAAGAGCAAAAACATGTAAAGGGGCTGTTTAGACAGCTCCTAAGCACCTAGCCATGTTGAGGGAGTCCCCAAAGTTCCCCTAAAGCCAAAAACGGAATTTTCATTTTTTCGATAATTTCGCCGATTACGCTTACCGTACGTGTACGGTAAAAAAAACAAATAAAAAAAAATATCCACACTCTCCCCACCCCATGTGTAAATGGTGCCCGAAGGGCACCATTTGTGCATGACTTATTTATCATTTTGAAAAATGAAAATATTACCGTTCACAACGAAGCGCATCATATGTCCTCCATGTGCGCACGGTGCGCGAAGCGCATCATGCGTACATGGCCCATCTAGCGTAACGTGGGCACGCGGTGCGCGTAGCGCACCGTGTGCCCACCGTGCGTGCACGGCACTAACTGCGTAAAGTGGGCACGCGGAACGAACTGCGTTAAGTGGGCGCGCACGCCACAAATGGCGTAAAGTAACTTAGCATTTAAAAAACCGTACAAATTCACTGAAAAAACCATAGGTTTCACACACGTTATAGTTAGGAATTAGCATTTAAAAAACCTTGCAAATTCACTGAAAAAACCATAGGTTTCACACATGTTATAGTTAGCGGAAATTTTACTGATAAAAAACCAATGAAATTCCCCCGTTATAGTTAGTGCAGGCAACTATAACTCACGCGACCGCAATCCTCTGCTGATGACATATGTGTCTTTATGAAAAAAAAATATTTGTAATATATGTATAGCTAAAAATTTATGGAAGAAGACATGGGCAAATAAGTGTCTAAATACAGTATTAGCATCAGCAGAGGATTGCGGTCGCGTGAGTTATAGTTGCCTGCACTAACTATAACGGGGGAATTTCATTGGTTTTTTTATCAGTAAAATTTCCGCTAACTATAACATGTGTGAAACCTATGGTTTTTTCAGTGAATATATATATATATATATAAATATCAATGATCCTTGCCTTAACTCCTTCGTGTTGCCGGAAAGCAAGAGCAGACCCAGATTCGTCAATAGTGATGTTTATTTAGTTCACCACCATGTCGCCATGACGCGTTTCGGTCGGAAACTCCGACCTTGCTCACACAACAGCGCATGAGCGACATACCTCTTTAAATAGTGCAAACAATCAACAAAATGTAAACATAGAAGAGTTACTACATTTGATGGCATTACAAATATGGATAGCGTTAAATGTAAATACAATTCGAAAATGTGTTTGGGCTTAATGCCTCTAGATGTTTTGTGACCGTGACAAGTTAGAATTCATATCATAAAATTAGATATCAGTCAACTTAAAATTCATAGAATAAATTCAAATGATTAAAAATGAAGCTTTTGTATTCCTGATAATGATAATCAATCCTGGTTGGCACAATATTCTTTTTGCTATTCACCAACTAGATTACAAAAGCAGATGGGCATATCACAGTATAAATACAACTTGGCCCCTCTACATAATCCTGTTACAATCATCCAAAATGCGTAGCTCAACCACGTTAAAATATTGTATATGAAGTGTCTAAGTGCATAAAGAGAGGAAATGCCCCCATATCCCTATTTGTTCTAAAAACAAGATCCCAATTTGAACTATTTATGATTTTATTGAATTTTTATACTATATACATATGTGCAAATGTGCATAAAAATGGTGCAAAAAGGTGCTTATGTGCAAAAGAAAGTGCGGATAATATAAGTATTTAATATACATGTATTAAAGGATTTTATATGGTGTTAATACCATAGCAAGAGGATAGGATGTCAATACCATCGTGCAGTTAGTTTTCACAGAATAAGAATAGAGAAAGATGGAAGTAGATCCATAGATAATCAATGAACAAAGTAATAGGTTGATTCCCACATAATGAATTATAAAACCATATTATAAAATCATTTCAACCTAAAATTGTCAATAAATTAGCTAAAAATACTCCTAAAATGTACATAAAAATCAACCATGATATGATATAGTCTCAACAAAATAGCATTAAGAATACATTTTCAAGGCTAAATGGGTACTAGTCAAATGTCATTATGGCATGAAATATAATATAAAGTATAATGTATAATTTGTGCGAATGAAAGGGGTTTATCTCATAGGTATGTATGTAAATCCTCACAAACATTTAAACCCCTAGGGTGCTTAGTATCCATTTCCAGAATAAATCTAGTCTCAAGACGCCGAAGATTTCTTTCCCTGTTTCCTCCCCTCTTGGTGAAAGGCACTGCATCCAACACATAGTATTTAAAGTGTTTAAGATTACTTTGATGCTGTTCCTTAAAGTGCCTAGCAACAGGGTAACTAGGATCTTTGTTAGTTATGGCTCGCATGTGTTGCAAGATTCTTTTATGGACTGGCAGCTTAGTGCTGCCTATATAAGTTAGATTGCAACTACATGTGAGTGCGTAAACAGCAAAGTCCGTTTTGCAGGACAGATATTTCAATATGAGGTGTTTTTTAGAGCTAAAAGCCATTTGATAGCTTTTAGTATTGACTCCATATTGACATGCTTTACATTGGGTACATTTATAGAAACCTGTTCTAGAGGCTAGCCATGTATTAGGTTCCACTAACTCTGGGTTATTCTTTACTAGTGTAATACCCATAGATACAGTTTTTCTAAATGTAATGGAAGGTTTTTTGGGTAAGGCTCCCCCTATAACAGGATCCCCCCTTAATATTGGCCAATTTCGTCTGATTATAGCTCTAATTTGTCCTTCTTGTCTACTGTATCCCAGAATGAGCCTGATAGGTTCCCTCTTCTTGTCTTTCAGCACGATGTTGGTCTTGGATTTATATTGTAGCAGGTCCTGCCTCGCTTTTGATCTAGATTTAAATATTGCCGCTTCAACTACATGGTTCTTATACCCCCGTTGCAAGAATCTATTTCTGCATTCTTCCTGTTTTTCTTGCATATCATTCTCTGCACTACAGATTCTTTTTATTCTTAACATTTCCCCGTAGGGGATACTGTTAATCAAGTGGAGAGGGGGGGCACTTGACGCTTGCAATATCGAGTTGCCTGCTGTCGGTTTTCTAAATAAAGTTGTGGCAAGGCCCATAGGGGTGATTTAAATCTTCGTGTCTAGAAATGTTATAGTCTCGCTACTTATGTCACATGTAAACTTAAGATTGAGGTCATTCATGTTAATTTTGGCAACAAAGTCATGTGCACCTTGCATAGGCCCTTTCCATACGACAAACAAATCATCGATAAAACGCAACCATGCGATTATATTGTTTTCAAAAGTCTGTGTATATTGTTTCATGAGGACCAGCTCCTCCCACCATCCCATAAAGGCATAACTAGGGGAGAAGCTGGCCCCCATGGCTACACCTTGCACCTGTTGGTAAATTTGGCTGTTATATAGAAACAAATTGTTTTCTAAACAGAATGTTAAAAGATCTAATAACATCTGATTATGTTTTGGAAACTTCATAGGTCGATTAGCCAAAAAGTACTCAACAGCTCTAACTCCATCATGGTTGCGTATACAAGTGTAAAGAGCTGTAACATCCAATGCAATAAGGCAATAGTCCTCATGCCACCTAATCTCTTCAATTTTTTGAATAAAGTCACTTGTATCTTGTACATAAGATCTGAGGGATTTCACATGTTGCTGTAGGAAAGAGTCAATGTAAATAGACATATTTTCCAATGGGCCATCGCATGCCGAGATAATAGGCCTTCCAGGTGGCTTATTAATAGACTTGTGGACCTTTGGAACGAAATAAAGTAGAGGGATAGTTGGGTTTTCTTTTTTCAGGAATTTAAACTCTTGCAAATTGAGGAGGCCTGCACTTTTCCAGGCCAGGCCAGTAGTTTCCCAAAGAAATTATGTTGTGCCTGTTTGAATTTATCCATAGTACTTTTACGGTAGCAGTTTGTGTCGTTAAGATGTTTATATATATATATATATATATTCAATGAAAAAACCAAAGGTTTCACACACATTATAGTTAGCTGGACATTTCACTCGTAAAAAACCAATGAAATTCCCCCGTTATAGTTAGTTCAGCTAACTATAACTCGCGCGCCCGCAATGCACTACTGATGACGTCACATATTACATCACTCATGACATGGTCACTGACATCACTCATGACATCACTGATGACATCTCAAATGACATCACTGATGACATCACTGATGACATCATCCAGTGAATGTGCGTTTTTCTGAAAATTAAATATGTTTTATATATGTATATCTCAAGGTCAATGGAAGAATAAATGGGTATATAAGTGTCTAAATGGATGCTTTATTTTAGAAAAATTTATTGTGTAACTGACTGATTAAGTGTATCATAGTGAATACATGGCTTACTGAGTAATGTTTAAATATGTAAATATCTGTATCAGTCTCTCACTTTGTGTATAAGTGGCTGCATGGGTTGGTGAGTAGCTTCATGGGTGTCTATATAGGTTATTAGTTGTTTTTTTGAGTATCAGTCTGAGTGTCTGCATGGTTCGGTGGGGGGTATTACGTAGTGCATAGGTGCATGAATGAGTGATTCACTCTTTGTATGTGTTGAAGACAGCATGTGTGCAGGAATGTATGGGTGGATGAGTGTGTGTATGGGTGTGTTAGTGAGTGAATGACTGTCTCAATAGTGTCTTTATGAGTAACTACATATGTTTTAAACTAGTATATGTGACTATTGGTGTATATAAGTGAGTATATGTGAGAGTGAGAGATTGAAAGAGTTCCTGTATGAATAAGTATGTGTTTCTATAAGTGACTGTTTATAAGACTAAGTATGTGTAAGTTTCCGTAGAAGTAAGTGTGGTGGTGTGTGTATAACTGTATATGCAAATAAATATATGTTTGTTTCTTTATTAGCATGAGTGACTATGTGTGTGAGTAACTCTATGGATGAGTGGCATTGTGTAACAGGATGTATAGGTGTATGAGTACATATGATGAGTGAGTACATGTATGAGTGACTGTATAGGACTGTTGGTGAATGAGTGGATGTGTATGTGGTTCTTAGAATTACTGAAGAGGTTGTTGTAACTGGTATTGGTATGTCCATTGTTTTGAAAAATTTAGTCTCTATTTTTGAATGTGTGTATCAAAGGTTATATTAGGGGAAGAGGAGGTCTGCCACTCTATCACAAGGATGATGTTATCAGTGATGTCATCAGTGATGTCATTTGAGATGTCATCAGTGATGTCATGAGTGATGTCAGTGACCATGTCATGAGTGATGTAATATGTGACGTCATCAGTAGTGCATTGCGGGCGCGCGAGTTATAGTTAGCTGAACTAACTATAACGGGGGAATTTCATTGGTTTTTTACGAGTAAAATGTCCAGCTAACTATAACGTGTGTGAAACCTTTGGTTTTTTCATTGAATTTCTAAGGTTTTTTAAATGCTAATTCCTAACTATAACGTGTGTGAAACCCATGGTTTTTTCAGTGAATTTGCAAGGTTTTGTTAATGCTAATTCTTATATTTACCTTTTTTTTTTTTTTTTTTTTTTTGCAATGTTTTATACATATTTTTATTTTAATTTTCTATCCTTTTTAAAGACTATGGTTAAATTTTAAAAATTCTACAATATATTTTTTATTTTTACCTTTTTTTTAAACTAAACAGGTAAGATTTATTAGTATAACATAGTGTTTTTTAAATGCCCCTTTTTTTTTTTTTTAGTATTTTTTTAATGTGCGCGTACGGTAAGCGCACGTCTTGCTTTTATTACGTTAGATTTCGACGCTGTTTGCGTTCATTTACGCAATTTGCGTAGACGTACGTCACGCGTATGCGGCGCGTAACGCGTACGCTGCACGCGCATGTTACGCGGAAGTGAATGGGCATGCCTGTTTTGCGCATGCGCGCGTGCGCGTGTCTTTTTTACGCGCATGCGTACTTTTGCCGTAAGCGCACCGTAAGCGTAACGTACGCGCACGTTGGGTCATGTGATCAAGAAACAAGACTTTTGATTGGTTTTTACTACTTTCAGTTCTAGAACTCTCCTACACCACACCCATTCCCCTCATTTCTGCTTGTGATCCCTTAGGAGAAGGAGCTGGGTTGTCTTTGTGATACGATGGCAGAACAGCAGAGCTCTTCTGAGAGTGAGGCTAGCAGCACTACCTTGAGGCAGAGAAGGAGGAAACAAAAGACCTCTTTCATATGGGAGTAATTTTCTTTTCCAGAGGGCAAGAAAAAGGTAAATGCACCCTTAGTGACTTGTAAGCTTTGTGGTCGTGTACTTTCAAGAGGGAATCCCAACAAGAAGTATTCCTTCGGGAATCACACCATGTTGAGACACCTTCAAGATGTACACGGTAGGACACATGCTCGACATACTGAAGGTAACCCTTCAGTAAGTCAACCAAGCACATCCACAGCAGCTCAGCCTGGTCCATCATCTGCAGGGCCGAGTCCATCTTCGGTAGGTCAGCTGAGCCCTTCATCTGTGGGGGGAGCATCTCCTTTTTCTCGTCCTCTGGAAACCAACCATCGGTTTGCGAGGGTTTTAATTCGGTGCGCCACTTGTCATGATCTAATTTGTCATAGGGAGACCAGTGTTGCCCTAGTGAACAATTTAATAGATCAGCACATTTGTCGTACCGACTAATATTCCCATTCTTTCTTTCCTCTGTCCCTGCATGAACACAACGGCTCTTTTAAGAGCCAACCTTACCTTTTAACTTTTTTTATATATTTTTTAAAACTTTTTTTTTTTTTTTTTTTTACCGTACGCGTACGGTACGCGTAATTTTTTTTTTTTTTGAAAAAAATCAATTATCACATTACAAGGTCCTTGAGAGACTACAATGAAAAACTGAAAATGTGATTGTGGAGAAGTGGATAAAAGGGACCATGAAATTTTTGACTTACCATACCCACTTTAAAAATTATTTATGAATTAAAATTTAATTTTAATTGCTTTATCAATGGTTCAAGTTTTTGAAAATTTTCTATCTCAATCTGAAAAAAAAGAAAAAAGTATTAATATTTAATAAAACATTTTATAATACAGTACACATATTTACATATTTTCCCAAAAAATGTTTTGCCTTTTTTTTGCTGTTTTCAGAATATATTGCATTTCACTATAAATTGTGAAAGCAATTGCATTCATCATTTAACAGCGGGCAAAAAAAAAATAACAATCTCAAAGATTGTTTTAAAAAAGCCCAGAATCTCTTTTTACTTAAACATAACATTATAGAAATGCATAATATTCTAAAAAAATATCATCTAATATCAATACTTATTTCTTTAAAATACCGTCTGAAATTTTTGTTTCAGAAGTATAATCACAAAAATATATCTCAAATAACTCCACAATACATCTGGTTCCATTTCCTTTAGGCCAAATAGTAATTTTAAAATTCTTTTTTGATTAAATTTCCAATGTTAATCCAATAAAATTCTAAAGTTTAAATTGTTCAGATCTCACCGATTCTCTGCAACATTTTGGTTTCCGATTGATTAATTAATAATTAAATAAGTCCACAATACAATTGTTTACCTTTCCTCATGGCCAAATAGTAATTTTAAAAATCTTTTTTGAATAAATTTCCAATGGCAATCCAATAACATTCCAAAATTTAAATTGTGCAGATGTTACCGATTTTGTCTAAATTTTTGGTTTTCCAAAGTTTCATTAAAAATTTAAAAAGTCCACATTACAATTGGTTACCTTTCCATTAGGCCAAATGATAATTTGTAAAATCATTTTTTTTTAAAATTCCAATGGTAATCCAATAAAATGGTAAAATTGTTTTGTACAGATCTTGCCAAGTCTCTCTAAAATTTAGGTTTCAGGAAGATTAGATAGGAATTTGCTAAATCAAAAGGCAAACGTTGCTTGAAAATCAATTGGGAATCATTACACAGTGTCCAGCCTTTTTCACATTTAAGATAGACTGTGTAATGTCCAGAAGTAACAGTAGGTCCTTCATGGAAAATTATTGCAACTGTTACAAAAGTTTTTCCTGAAATTGATAATTGCTGTCCTGTAAACTTCTTTATTAAAGTGTCCAATTTTGAACCATCAGCTTTACATCGTTGCATCATTAAAATTACATATTTTCTGTATTCCTTTAAAATTAACGTTGAAAACATTTCAGATTGACACTCACTGCATTCCATGCTATGATTAGCATCTTTAACTAATTTAGCAAAAGTGACTGTTTTACTTTCTGGCAATGTTAAATAAATAAACCTTTCAGAATCAACATTAGAGCCACATGTATTGTAACAGTTTTCACAACTATGTTCCCATTTATAAGAGACACCAAACATATTTTCAATGGGAACCCCTTCTTCTTCCAGTACCTGAAGAAAAAACATCAAGAATTCCTGTGCGTCTTGCTGTACATTTTGAGAAAACTGTGTTCGTCCTGAACATACATCTAAAAGTATTCTAATTTCAGTAGCACTTTCTATTTGAGTTTTATCATTACTCAGCTTTTGAAAAAGGAGACTCAACTCAGAACAAAATCTTTTTCTCTGATTTACTATTATCTGCTCTTGCACACTTTCCAGATAAAATGCAACATTCAGCACTACATTAGCGTAGCAGTTGACACCAGAGCTATTTTCAAAATGACATCCTACAACCTCTTCTTCATTTTCCTTTTTCTTTTTGCTTGCAATTACATCACTCCTCTTTTTTTTCCTCCTCTCTACATCTTCATTACAGATATTCTCATTCCTCCTTTTACGAGAAACTACACGTTTCTCAAACACAGGATACTGACCTAAATGAGGAGCATAGGTTCTTCTTAATCTATTATACTCCTTTACACAATTTGTATCAGCACTAACTTTTGAGTCATCAAAGTCTATCATGAATAAACCAGATAATGTTTTCACTCATGACAAAGCTACATAAGCCATACCTTCTTTGAACACAGTTGAACCAATGTTCACAAAAGCACAATCTACAGTCAATCCTTGAGACTTGTGAATAGTTACAGCATATGCTAGAGAAAACGGAAACTGCTTCCTACGTACATATAAGTCTTTCACAAGCATGAAACGAACTGAACAACGACAAATGTCTTTAACTTCTTCTATCTGATCAAATTTTATTTTTAAACATTCAATTCCATCTTTTTTCTGATAATTAATAAAACCCACAACTCTTCCCATAGCTCCATTAACTAAACCTTTTTCAACATCCAAATTTCTCCTTAAAAATACTCTACAGTTCATGCAAACATATAGATTTTTTTCGAATCCAGCTGTTTTGGAAATGTTCTTCTCTAGTGAATCCAATTTATTTTTCAGTGTGCCTGTTAATGTGATAGTAATTCTTCCATCCTCAATTTTGTCCACTGCTTCCAATTTCCTGATATCTTCCTTTTCCAATTTTAAAAGCTCCTCATTGAATATTGAGCATTCACGTAGAGTTGGCATTAAGCAGATGACACTTTTCTTTTCTGCAATGTTCTTGTATATCTTCTCTGCAACTATTTCTTCCTTTGGAAATAAATTATGTAGCAGCCGACTCTGTAATGCTTTCGTGCCAGCTTCAGTGAGTAGTCCAATTCTGATATCTTTCAGAATACTTCCATATTCTTCATCGTTTGCTTGCCTCATATTAGTAGTAAGTTCCTTGTACTCAAAGAAGGACCAAATATTTGCATTACCGATGCTTCCCAATGACTTCTTTGTGTCTTCATGTGTCATAGTATTAAACACTGCTTGTCCTTTAACTGGAGTAAGTTGTGGAAGATCCCCAAAAACTATGACATGTTTTCCACCAAATAACACGTCATAGTCTGTCCTTAGAATTTGCTGCATTCTTAAATGCACAAAGCATTAAGTTTGATACCATGCTCACCTCATCAATAATGAGAACTTGCATCTTCTTCAATACTCTTGAAACTTCCAAGCATGCTTCTCCAGTTAGCTTGTTGTATTGTATTTTGTTCTCATGCTCCACTGGTAACATTAGCAAACAATGTAAGGTGATTCCTTTTATGTTATATGCTGCTAACCCAGTTGGAGCAGTAACCACACAAGACAAAGTAGAATCCGTTTTTTGATGTAGGTAGCTTCTGATGACTTTTATCAAGAAACTTTTTCCAGGTCCAGCTTGTCCGCTTACATACATCCTGATTGGATGAAATGATGTGCATGAGCACTCTTTTTTTTCATGTAGAAATCCGTGATCAATTTTGCTTCTGATCTCTTCATAAATTTGTTGCTGCTCTTCATTCAGTTGTCTTTCCAAATTTTGTAAGTCTATAAATTCTTCTTGAGCTTGATTCATAGCCGTTTCCACTTCATTCATGGCTATTGATGCTTCATTTTCAACGATTGGTTGTCCTAGGGGATCTTGACTGAGTGTTCCTGAACTTTGGCTGTCTTGAGAACTGTCTCTAGCTACTTCAGCTGCAATTGTAGTTTCCTGTTCAATTTCTTCATTTAACATTTGCAGATAAGTTGAGAATGTACTGCATTGTATGCTGTCTTTGCAAGCATTAAAAGAATCTTCATAGCTTTGAAATTCTCCCAGTAGTTCATCCTCTGTACGCCATGGTTTAAACAGCTGTAAAAGAGCCAAGTAGTAAAATTCCTTTTTGTCAGTAGTGTCGCAACTCAGCTTCCTGTGATTTATCAAACTTCCTTTTGTTTGCTTCACCAAACATCCTTCCTCACCAATGACTTTATATTTTCCATTGTTGATGTCTTCTGCGGCTTTCCGTGAATAAATGTAGTTCTGCAGCACTTCATAGAGACACATGTTCTCCAGATGATGACTTCTTTTTGGATAATATGTGTCCAACATGTTTGATTTCAAAATATCTGTACTTTCTGGGTCATTCTCGGCCAAATATTCAATTTCTCCAACAGATTTCAGTACCCGATTTCTCATTGCTGCAAGGCCTAAACTTGCCCAAATTATTCTTCTTGATTTCGAGTAGAGACTTGCAGAAGATAACCTATCTGAACATTCGTAGGATCCAATTTCTCGATGCGATAACATCTTTAAACTGAAACTGTACAGCTTCTTACTGACAGTCTTCTCGTGAGAAATCTCTTCCCACATTTCTTTCAATTCAGTTTTTTCAGATTTAGTAATGTAAGACGTTACATATCGAGCAACAGCAATGGAATTGTCAGCTACATACTGTATATCCATGTTAGCATTCCACATGGATAAAATTACTGGGTTGTAGTCATTTATATTTTTTGATTCTTCTTTTCTTTTTAGGTTGTAGGTATTCTTAGGTGATTTTCTTGTGATAGTATGTCTCACAGATGACATAAAATTGTTTACTCTTCCATTTGAAAGAACAGGTCTAGGAAATCCAAATCGACATTTAGTGTAGTATTTATCTTTGCTCTTGTATTTCCGTCGACAGTATTTTCCACACCGATGACTTTGGAAACGTAAAACTTGCTCCTTTAACTTTTTCTCTTCTGTGCTTTTTGATATAGCACATGTTGCATATTTTTCAATGTAAGATAACACTGCTTCATCAGTATCTGTTCCAAACTTTGGGGCATCCTTGATCCACAACAGCATATGAATATGAGGAGCACCTCTTGCCTGGTACTCTTTTCTCCAAAAGAAATCCACTACTTCTCCAAGGGGTGGATTTTTTTTATTGCAGATGAAGGACATCATAGCCTCAAATCTATGATTGAAATATCTGCAAACATTAACCGGATCCAATGAGCACAGTTCTCCTGCTGTCTTGTATTCAATGTTTTTAATGTTTGAATTTGCCTCTCGAAGAAAATCCAGTAAATCAATCCAAGCGTACTCAGCACAGCTTAGGGTAAGGAACCATGTTGGTGTTCCTAAATTCCGTAACATGCATTTTAATTCACCATGGCGTCGGTACCAATATTCATTTGTCCCACGCTGACAAGCCATCAGATTGATCAGTTGTGTTTCCAAATGATCATCTCGGTGCTGCACTTTCTCCATAAAATCCTTAGCAGACACATTTTGTAAATGTACTCCACTTTTTAAAATGTGATTTACTGCATAAGATAGTGCAGACAAGTCGCTTTCAAATAAAAGATGGAACAAATAAGGAATACTTTGTCGAAATCTGGGATCTTCTGCATATAGTCTTGTAGTCCGATACTCAGAAGCTGGAATCTGTTCTAGACGTTCATCGTATCGTCCTCCTTTTCCTTTAGGAAACAGCTGGGGAAAACATCGAGCTTCCAAGCTCTCCTCCCATACACTCACGGGAGTTCCTTTTGCTTTCTTCATCTGAAACAGATCAATATTGTCTCCCATAGCTTCTTTTGAATGTAGAGGATGTATGCTAAAATGTTCATAAATTTCTTCTTCCTTTGACTTGTCCACTTTTTCAATTTGTCCAGTTGGTGTTTCTGTGTCTTCTTGTAAATCTTCTTCTTCTTCTTCTATATAAATTGATTCATACCATTTGTTATTCCTTTTCAAATACAAATTTGCTCTTTGTACTTTCCGTACATCTACCAGCTCCTGCCAAATCTTCTTATTCTTTGTAGGTACACCATTAACCAGAATAACTAATGGTTCACTTTCCAAAGTATCTGCATCAATAGTTTCCATATTTTTTTTCAAATCCAAGGGCAAATACACCACTCTACCTTTTAAACCTCTCAGTAAATCTGAAGGAGGTAATTTACCAGTTTTGGGCTCCATACGTACTATGATCTGGAAGGGATGAACACATTGAATGAGTATAGACTCATATGTATTTAATTCAGAAAGTTCGGCAGGAATAGCATCCAATTCTAAATTATTATGTACAGCTCTGGTCGGCATTCTATTTTCTTCTAATTTGTTGTAACAGTATTTACAAATACGCTGAACTTCACCCAATTCAAAACAATTTTCAAGAAATATATATGTGGCAAAATCCTTCCACTTATAATTATCTTCATTTTCACTTTTTCTGTAGAGATCAACATACCTGGTTTGTTTTCTATAGTGAGTTCTGCGGCAACAAATACAAGTAATATTTGGTCTTTCATTAGAGATTATTGCAAATTTTGTTATGTGATCATTAAATGTCTTACTTACAGAGGGTTCTACATTCTCTTCCACTTCTTCCTCATTTACTGTGTCCTTTTCTGCACTGTCTTGTTCAGGACCAAAGTAACAAAACTGAATTTCATCAACAACCTTCTCTACATCTGATACCGATCCACGGAACAGAGCCCTATTTAATTCATCTAACTTTATTGCTGGACTTTTAGCAAAATACAACCGTCTCACAAACTTTCTCATTTCAGTATGATGAACAGCCAGCATCCTAAAATGATGGAAAACACTATTACACACTTTTCTAGATAGACAAGCCAGAGAATGACCCTGCAAACCAGTATTCTCTCTCACTCTGCATGGATCTAGACTTTGAAGCACCTTAATCTTCTGTTTTACACTTTTTTTACTATATTCTCTTAGAAACTCACGAAATGTATCAATAGATTCCTGACGCACAGTGCAAATACTACTACAATTCCAAGTGTACACTGGGGCTTTAGGACGTCTCCCCATAGCCTCATCCGCCATCACTTGTACCTCATCTCTTGGAACCATTTTCTCCTTCTCCATTATACAACAATTTTTCACTTCGTAAGCACGACCTCTGGTGTCAACTGCATGCAGCAAACTATTACTTTGAAAATAACTCTCTTCATTAAAAAAAGGTTCACTACTTGAACTATGCATCCATTCTCCTAAAAACACTTTACAAAAGTTTGTTCTTTTCACTACTCTTTTCCTTTTGCTTTGTGATTTCAGTACATTGACCATTTTATCTAATGTACGCATCCTATTCAAAATTAAAATGAATAGTTTCCTTTTTAATTCTAATGCCTTTGCTGCAATGGCTTCAATTTCTTTTTTTCTCTTGTAATATTTTGCCTTTTTCTTATATTTCTTTACATCCTTTATCAAATTGGACATAACTCTTCTCTGAAACATTTTTCTACGTATCTCTTTAAACGCTGTTTTTCTGTTTAAGTTAATCTTTGTTATTGCAGAAGGTATATTTGCATTAACTAAATTCTCAATTTTTTCCTGTTCTTTTCTATTGAAAAGATTCTTTCCAGTACAGACATTTTGTACATTTTTCCTTTTTTTGAAGATGTTCTTTAAAACAATTTTTGTCTGCTTACCAGAAGACTTTCTCTTTTTCCCAACATGAGCATCTCCAGCTAACTTAGGTCCTCCAGTTGTCTTCAAATATAGATTTTTTTTGTGGTTTTTCCTTTGTCTGGATTTTGTAGGCATCTTAAATTTTGTTCACTGCTCTTCAGCAATACCTGAAAAAAACTAACAAAAAATCCTTTATTTTATTTAAATATATTACTACATTTTTTATAATCTTTTCAAATCTTAAAATACTATGTACCCCTTTCCTACAAGTGAAAATCACAATAACACCATCACAAATTAAATATCTAAAAACAATTCCTGTGTGCACACAGAGCCATGGTTTGAAATTAGGCAGAAAACGAAATTTCTTTGCCATTTTGAAAGCACACTTACTACTCTTTTTTTTGGCAAGTAATAAGTACTTTTACAGTCTGACACATTTTGAATCCACTTTTCAGATTCTGATAAAAGCACATGTCCAAACTGCGTTTTGAGACCAGCACCATGTGTAACCTGGGTGACTGACTACACTCCAGCAAGGGCAACCAGCCTTAGTGATGCTGAATGTATTTGCATTACTGACTGCAACCTCAAACCCAACTCGGTTGTGAATACTGTGCATGATTCCACAGGATAAGCAGCTGGGTGTGTGCTATGAGTCTGCTTCTGCATAAAAAAATAGCTCCCCCTTTCCATCTAATGCAAATGTAAAATCACCAGAGCAATACCAAACAGATTTCTGAGACCAGCAACATGTGTAACCTGGGTGACTGACTACACTCCAGCAAGGGCAACCAGCCTTACTGATGCTCAATGTATTTGCATTACTGACTGCAACCTCAAACCCTAAAAGTATTCCTCATTTATACCACTACACCTTAATTTATGGTGAAAACATAGTCCATATTATTTTACATGTTTTTATTTGCATTATTAAGTGCAACCTCAAACCCCACTCAGTTGTAAATTCTGTGCATAATTCCACAGGATAAGCAGCTGGGTGTGTGCTAAAAATCTGCTTCTGCATAAACAAATAGCTCCCCCTTTCCTACTAATGCAACTGTAAAATTACCAGAGCATAACGCAATAAATCTCTGCCTGTAATTCCTCTTTGCACACAGAGTCATGTTTTCATATTAGTCTGAAAACGTAATTTCTTTGCCAATTTGAAACCACACTTACTACTCTTTTTTTTGGCAAGTGATAAATACTTTTACAGTCTGACACATTTTAAATCCACTTTTCAGATTCTTAAAAAAGCACATGTCCAAACTGCTTTTTCAGACCAGCAACATGTGTAACCTGGGTGACTGACTACACTCCAGCAAGGGCAACCAGCCTTAGTGTTGCTGAATGTATTTGCATTACTGACTGCAATCTCAAACCCCACTCGGTTGTGAATACTGTGCATGATTCCACAGAATAAGCAGCTGGCTGTGTGCTAAGAGTCTGCTTCTGCACAAAAAAATAGCTCCCCCTTTACATCTAATGCAACTGTAAAATTACCAGAGTAATACGCAATTAATCTCTGCCTGTAATTCCTCTTTGCACACAGAGTCATGTTTTCATATTAGTCTGAAAACGTAATTTCTTTGCCAATTTGAAACCACACTTACTACTCTTTTTTTTGGCAAGTGATAAATACTTTTACAGTCTGACACATTATAAATCCACTTTTTAGATTTTTAAAAAAGCACATGTCCAAACAACATTTTCAGACCAGCAACAAGTGTAACCTGGGTGACTGAGTACACTCCAGCAAGGGCAACCAGCCTTAGTGAAGTTGAATGTATTTGCATTACTGACTGCAACCTCAAACCCCACTCGGTTGTGAATACTGTGCATGATTCCATAGGATAAGCAGCTGGTTGTGTGCTAAGAGTCTGCTTCTGCATAAAAAAATTACACCCCCTTTCCATCTAATGCAAATGTAAAATCACCAGAGCAATACCAAACAGCTTTCTGAGACCAGCAACATGTGTAACCTGGGTGACTGACTACACTCCAGCAAGGGCAACCAGCATTAGTGATGCTGAATGTATTTGCATTACTAAGTGCAACCTCAAACCCCACTCGGTTGTGAATACTGTGCATGATTCCACAGGATAAACAGCTGGGTGTGTGCTAAAAGTCTGCTTCTGCATAAAAAAATAGCTCCCCCTTAACATCTAATGCAACTGTAAAATTACCAGAGCATAACGCAATAAATCTCTGCCTGTAATTCCTCTTTGCACACAGAGTCATGTTTTCATATTAGTCTGAAAACGTAATTTCTTTGCCAATTTAAAACCACACTTACTACTCTTTTTTTTGGCAAGTGATAAAGACTTTTACAGTCTGACACATTTTAAAACCACTTTTCAGATTCTTAAAAAAGCACATGTCCAAACTGCTTTTTCAGACCAGCAACATGTGTAACCTGGATGACTGACTACACTCCAGCAAGGCAACCAGCCTTAGTGATGCTGAATGTATTTGTATTACAAAGTGCAACCTCAAACCCCACTCGGTTGTGAATACTGTGCATGATTCCACAGGAAAAGCAGCTGGGTGTGTACTAAGAGTCTGTTTCTGCATTAAAAAAAATGCTCCCCCTTTACATCTAATGCAAATGTAAAATCACCAGAGCATAACGCAATAAATCTCTGCCTGTAATTCCTATTTGCACACAGAGTCATGTTTTCATATTAGTCTGAAAACGTCATTTCTTTGCCAATTTGAAACCACACTTACTACTCTTTTTTTTGGCAAGTGATAAAAACTTTTACAGTCTGACACATTTTAAAACCACTTTTCAGATTCTTAAAAAAGCACATGTCCAAACTGCTTTTTCAGACCAGCAACATGTGTAACCTGGGTGACTGACTACACTCCAGCAAGGGCACCCAGCCTTAGTGATGCTGAATGTATTTGCATTACTAAGTGCAACCTCAAACCCCACTCGGTTGTGAATACTGTGCATGATTCCACAGGATAAACAGCTGGGTGTGTGCTAAAAGTCTGCTTCTGCATAAAAAAATAGCTCCCCCTTAACATCTAATGCAACTGTAAAATTACCAGAGCATAACGCAATAAATCTCTGCCTGTAATTCCTCTTTGCACACAGAGTCATGTTTTCATATTAGTCTGAAAACGTAATTTCTTTGCCAATTTAAAACCACACTTACTACTCTTTTTTTTGGCAAGTGATAAAGACTTTTACAGTCTGACACATTTTAAAACCACTTTTCAGATTCTTAAAAAAGCACATGTCCAAACTGCTTTTTCAGACCAGCAACATGTGTAACCTGTATGACTGACTACACTCCAGCAAGGCAACCAGCCTTAGTGATGCTGAATGTATTTGCATTACAAAGTGCAACCTCAAACCCCACTCGGTTGTGAATACTGTGCATGATTCCACAGGAAAAGCAGCTGGGTGTGTACTAAGAGTCTGTTTCTGCATAAAAAAAAATGCTCCCCCTTTACATCTAATGCAAATGTAAAATCACCAGAGCATAACGCAATAAATCTCTGCCTGTAATTCCTATTTGCACACAGAGTCATGTTTTCATATTAGTCTGAAAACGTCATTTCTTTGCCAATTTGAAACCACACTTACTACTCTTTTTTTTGGCAAGTGATAAATACTTTTACAGTCTGACACATTTTAAAACCACTTTTCGGATTCTTAAAAAAGCACATGTCCAAACTGCTTTTTCAGACCAGCAACATGTGTAACCTGGGTGACTGACTACACTCCAGCAAGGGCAACCAGCCTTAGTGATGCTGAATGTATTTGCATTACTAAGTGCAACCTCAAACCCCACTCGGTTGTGAATACTGAGCATGATTCCACAGGATAAGCAGCTGGGTGTGTGCTAAGAGTCTGCTTCTGCATAAAAAAAATGCTCCCCCTTTACATCTAATGCAAATGTAAAATCACCAGAGCAATACGCAATAAATCTCTGCCTGTAATTCCTATTTGCACACAGAGTCATGTTTTCATATTAGTCTGAAAACGTAATTTCTTTGCCAATTTGAAACCACACTTACTACTCTTTTTTTTGGCAAGTGATAAATACTTTTACAGTCTGACACATTTTAAATCCACTTTTCAGATTCTTAAAAAAGCACATGTCCAAACAACATTTTCAGACCAGCAACATGTGTAACCTGGGTGACTGAGTACACTCCAGCAAGGGCAACCAGCCTTAGTGATGCTGAATGTATTTGCATTACTGACTGCAACCTCAAACCCCACTCGGTTGTGAATACTGTGCATGATTCCACAGGATAAGCAGCTGGCTGTGTGCTAAGAGTCTGCTTCTGCACAAAAAAAATAGCTCCCCCTTTACATCTAATGCAAATGTAAAATCACCAGAGCAATACGCAATAAATCTCTGCCTGTAATTCCTATTTGCACACAGAGTCATGTTTTCATATTAGTCACAAAACGAAATTTCTTTGCCAATTTGAAAGCACACTTACTACTCTTTTTTTTGGCAAGTGAGAAGTACTTTTACAGTCTGACACATTATGAATCCACTTTTCAGATTATTAAAAAAGCACTTGTCCAAACAACATTTTCAGACCAGCAAAATGTGTAACCTGGGTGACTGACTACACTCCAGCAAGGGCAACCAGCCTTAGTGATGCTGAATGTATTTGCATTACTGACTGAAACCTCAAACCCCACTCGGTTGTGAATACTATGCATGATTCCACATGATATGCAGCTGGCTGTGTGCTAAGAGTCTGCTTCTGCAGAAAAAAATACCTCCCCCTTTCCATCTAATGCAAATGTAAAATCACCAGAGCAATACCAAACAGCTTTCTGAGACCAACAACATGTGTAGCCTGGGTGACTGACTACACTCCAGCAAGGGCAACCAGCCTTACTGAAGCTAAATGTATTTGCATTACTGAGTGCAACCTCAAAGCCTTAAAGTATTCCTTATTTATACCAGTACACCTTAATTTATCGTGAAAACACAGTCCATATTATTTTACATGTTCCTCACATTTAAATTTCTCCCAAAACAGAAAATGATAAACACAACTTCAACAAAAGGAATTCCAATTCTATTATTCATTTCTTAATTTACCATATACATCCCCTCTCAAACTCTAAACTCACCTTTAAAATTAGTTAGTTGTGAAAGAAATGTGGCACTCAAACAGCAGATTATCAGAGCCAGGATCTCTGTTCTGTACACCTCTCTCCTCTCAGCAGAACCAGATAATGGCAAAGTTTCCCTCTCTTTTTCCACACATATACATGTAAGTTTCAAATCTCAGTGCTTCCCCCTTTTTTTCAAATGTAATCACACATTTCTATTGGTTGAAAACCAACCCTTTTCCAAAAGTACCCTTCCCCCAACTTGACTTCTGCCTAGTACCCTTCCCCCAACTTGACTTCTGCCTGCTACCATAGCAACAGCTCTTGAAACACTGCTGTGCAGAGTTAGGTCAGAAGTTCACCAAACAATGTTTCATTTCCAAAGAGCAGGAGTGGTTGACTTTTCAAACCTAACAGCAAATCCATAGCACTGTTCTTTGGTAAGACATTTTTCTGTACCAATACAAAACATGCTTCTATAAATTTACACATACAGCCTAGTTTTTATTGTAGAATGGTGTGAAACAGCCAATCATTTAAAAAAAAAAAAAAAAAAATATGTATGCCTCCATTTCCAAACTGTCTTTCATTTCTTTTTACCATTCTACTGAATTACACCTCCTGAGTGCATCCAGTTCTCCTTTGAAGATGTTCACAGTGTGGATTGTAGGGCACAGCTATGTCTTCTGGAGTGAAAAGTATGCAGAGAAAACAGGTATGGTGAGAGACCTTGCTTTGCCAAATGTAGACATTAAATGGATTGGTCAGAGAGGGTTAAAGTGGCACCAATTGATGCCATTGGTGAAAACCTTCATGCAAATCCAACACCCTGACCTCATAATAGTGCACTGTGGTGGCAATGACCTAGGCACTTTGACTGGGGTAGGTCTGGAAATGCTTATGAAGGAGACCTTTGCACAACTGTTTTCAATTTTCCCTAAAACTGCCTTTGTGTATTCTAACATATGCCAAAGGCAAAAATGGAACTGGTCCAATCATTTTTGTCCGCAGATTGACAAAGCAAGAAAGCACGTCAACAAATCTGTTTCTGCTTTCCTCCGTGACTATCATATGGGTTCCATTTACCACAACAACTTGCGTTACAACATGCAAGACATTTATAGAGGAGATGGTGTACACTTCACTGATGAAGGGAACAGAGTCTTCCTCTTGAATCTTAGACTCTGCGTCGGTACTTACTTGTAGGTACCACTAAAAAATCACTTCAAAAACACAACGGCTCTTTTTAGAGCCCCCTAATATCTAAACACTTAAATCTGAATTTCATTTCATTTTTTATTTATTTTTTCTACCGTACGCGTACGGTAAGCTTACCGTGCGCGTACCTCGCGATTTTTTTTTTTAAATTAATAAATGTTTTTTTTGTACTTTTCTGTCCTTCTTTGACCCCCTTTCAAATGTTAGGGGGTCTGTAACTCTCTTCCTTGCCCCCTTTTCAAGTTATCACCTTTTTTTTCTGAGTGAAACACACAAAATGGCGGCCGCCGCTTCCTGGTTTCGACCGATTCGAATGTTTACTAAGATCTAACAGCCAATCATAATCGCGCTCGCGCACGTCACCGTACGCGTACGGTAAGCGCACCGTAAGCGCACCGTAAGCTGGCTCAGATATATATATTGATTTAAAGGCTATTTTCTCAGAATCTACTGAACAGATTTACACCAAACCTACAAAAGGCACTTCCTTGACCTGAGGACTACCTCTCTGCCAAATTTCATTTAACTCTGTTCAGCCGTTCGGGCTGTAGCTGTGTCTAAAGGTCCTATGGAAAAATGCATGGGAAAAACGCGTTTTGGGACCCCCCTTTTATCTCAGCCCCCGCTTGACGAATCCCCCCGAGACTTTCAGGGTAGGAGCGGAACGCAGCGCCCCACCTATTTTGAAAATTTGGCGAGGATTCGTCGACCGGCGCCAAAGTTATTCAAAATAGAATGTTGCGGATTTCCTATGGTAAGAGGGTCCTAACTATAACTACCTACTGGCGACCGCCAGTAGGTAATACATATATATATATATATATATATATATATATATATATATATATATATATATATATATCGCGCTCGGTGGGGAGTGACCAAAAATTGAGTCGCACTCGAACAAAGGAAAGCTTTCCCCAAGCAGCCTTTAATTTCGAATCAACCAGCACAGATTGTCAGCAAATCATCGGCTTGAAACTGCAATCCTGACGCGTTTCGAGAGGTTCTCTTCTTCAGAGGATAGAGCAGTCGGAAAGCGTGTGGATGGCTCACCTTCAAATTTGAAGTAACATTGCATGCCCCTGATTGGCTACTCTGGATGAGTCTATGCATTGCTTCATGGGAGGTGTAGTCCTTTCTTTTTCCCCAGATGGATGCGCTTTCAACATTGATTGTAGGCTCTCACTTGAGCTTCTGGCAAATGTAACTGGTGCATTTCCTGTCCTTAGTCCCACAACGAGCCCCTCGTATACGAGCCCTGTGGCCCCCACATTCCGGAGTGGTGCAGACCCAGCGGCTGGACAGCCGCCAAAACATCGCGCTCGGTGGGGAGTGACCAAAAATTGAGTCGCACTCGAACAAAGGAAAGCTTTCCCCAAGCAGCCTTTAATTTCGAATCAACCAGCACAGTTTGTCAGCAAATCATCGGCTTGAAACTGCAATCCTGGCGCGTTTCGAGAGGTTCTCTTCTTCAGAGGATAGAGCAGTCGGAAAGCGTGTGGATGGCTCACCTTCAAATTTGAAGTAACATTGCATGCCCCTGATTGGCTACTCTGGATGAGTCTATGCATTGCTTCATGGGAGGTGTAGTCCTTTCTTTTTCCCCAGATGGATGCGCTTTCAACATTGATTGTAGGCTCTCACTTGAGCTTCTGGCAAATGTAACTGGTGCATTTCCTGTCCTTAGTCCCACAACGAGCCCCTCGTATACGAGCCCTGTGGCCCCCACATTCCGGAGTGGTGCAGACTCAGCGGCTGGACAGCCGCCAAAACATCGCGCTCGGTGGGGAGTGACCAAAAATTGAGTCGCACTCGAACAAAGGAAAGCTTTCCCCAAGCAGCCTTTAATTTCGAATCAACCAGCACAGTTTGTCAGCAAATCATCGGCTTGAAACTGCAATCCTGACGCGTTTCGAGAGGTTCTCTTCTTCAGAGGATAGAGCAGTCGGAAAGCGTGTGGATGGCTCACCTTCAAATTTGAAGTAACATTGCATGCCCCTGATTGGCTACTCTGGATGAGTCTATGCATTGCTTCATGGGAGGTGTAGTCCTTTCTTTTTCCCCAGATGGATGCGCTTTCAACATTGATTGTAGGCTCTCACTTGAGCTTCTGGCAAATGTAACTGGTGCATTTCCTGTCCTTAGTCCCACAACGAGCCCCTCGTATACGAGCCCTGTGGCCCCCGCATTCCGGAGTGGTGCAGACTCAGCGGCTGGACAGCCGCCAAAACATCGCGCTCGGTGGGGAG
This sequence comes from Triturus cristatus, assembly GCF_964204655.1. Lineage (NCBI taxonomy): Eukaryota > Metazoa > Chordata > Amphibia > Caudata > Salamandridae > Triturus > Triturus cristatus. The sequence continues at coordinate 1,202,951,258 of NC_140591.1, read as the reverse complement.
TGACCAAAAATTGAGTCGCACTCGAACAAAGGAAAGCTTTCCCCAAGCAGCCTTTAATTTCGAATCAACCAGCACAGTTTGTCAGCAAATCATCGGCTTGAAACTGCAATCCTGACGCGTTTCGAGAGGTTCTCTTCTTCAGAGGATAGAGCAGTCGGAAAGCGTGTGGATGGCTCACCTTCAAATTTGAAGTAACATTGCATGCCCCTGATTGGCTACTCTGGATGAGTCTATGCATTGCTTCATGGGAGGTGTAGTCCTTTCTTTTTCCCCAGATGGATGCGCTTTCAAGATTGATTGTAGGCTCTCACTTGAGCTTCTGGCAAATGTAACTGGTGCATTTCCTGTCCTTAGTCCCACAACGAGCCCCTCGTATACGAGCCCTGTGGCCCCCACATTCCGGAGTGGTGCAGACTCAGCGGCTGGACAGCCGCCAAAACATCGCGCTCGGTGGGGAGTGACCAAAAATTGAGTCGCACTCGAACAAAGGAAAGCTTTCCCCAAGCAGCCTTTAATTTCGAATCAACCAGCACAGTTTGTCAGCAAATCATCGGCTTGAAACTGCAATCCTGACGCGTTTCGAGAGGTTCTCTTCTTCAGAGGATAGAGCAGTCGGAAAGCGTGTGGATGGCTCACCTTCAAATTTGAAGTAACATTGCATGCCCCTGATTGGCTACTCTGGATGAGTCTATGCATTGCTTCATGGGAGGTGTAGTCCTTTCTTTTTCCCCAGATGGATGCGCTTTCAACATTGATTGTAGGCTCTCACTTGAGCTTCTGGCAAATGTAACTGGTGCATTTCCTGTCCTTAGTCCCACAACGAGCCCCTCGTATACGAGCCCTGTGGCCCCCACATTCCGGAGTGGTGCAGACTCAGCGGCTGGACAGCCGCCAAAACATCGCGCTCGGTGGGGAGTGACCAAAAATTGAGTCGCACTCGAACAAAGGAAAGCTTTCCCCAAGCAGCCTTTAATTTCGAATCAACCAGCACAGTTTGTCAGCAAATCATCGGCTTGAAACTGCAATCCTGACGCGTTTCGAGAGGTTCTCTTCTTCAGAGGATAGAGCAGTCGGAAAGCGTGTGGATGGCTCACCTTCAAATTTGAAGTAACATTGCATGCCCCTGATTGGCTACTCTGGATGAGTCTATGCATTGCTTCATGGGAGGTGTAGTCCTTTCTTTTTCCCCAGATGGATGCGCTTTCAACATTGATTGTAGGCTCTCACTTGAGCTTCTGGCAAATGTAACTGGTGCATTTCCTGTCCTTAGTCCCACAACGAGCCCCTCGTATACGAGCCCTGTGGCCCCCACATTCCGGAGTGGTGCAGACTCAGCGGCTGGACAGCCGCCAAAACATCGCGCTCGGTGGGGAGTGACCAAAAATTGAGTCGCACTCGAACAAAGGAAAGCTTTCCCCAAGCAGCCTTTAATTTCGAATCAACCAGCACAGTTTGTCAGCAAATCATCGGCTTGAAACTGCAATCCTGACGCGTTTCGAGAGGTTCTCTTCTTCAGAGGATAGAGCAGTCGGAAAGCGTGTGGATGGCTCACCTTCAAATTTGAAGTAACATTGCATGCCCCTGATTGGCTACTCTGGATGAGTCTATGCATTGCTTCATGGGAGGTGTAGTCCTTTCTTTTTCCCCAGATGGATGCGCTTTCAACATTGATTGTAGGCTCTCACTTGAGCTTCTGGCAAATGTAACTGGTGCATTTCCTGTCCTTAGTCCCACAACGAGCCCCTCGTATACGAGCCCTGTGGCCCCCACATTCCGGAGTGGTGCAGACTCAGCGGCTGGACAGCCGCCAAAACATCGCGCTCGGTGGGGAGTGACCAAAAATTGAGTCGCACTCGAACAAAGGAAAGCTTTCCCCAAGCAGCCTTTAATTTCGAATCAACCAGCACAGTTTGTCAGCAAATCATCGGCTTGAAACTGCAATCCTGACGCGTTTCGAGAGGTTCTCTTCTTCAGAGGATAGAGCAGTCGGAAAGCGTGTGGATGGCTCACCTTCAAATTTGAAGTAACATTGCATGCCCCTGATTGGCTACTCTGGATGAGTCTATGCATTGCTTCATGGGAGGTGTAGTCCTTTCTTTTTCCCCAGATGGATGCGCTTTCAACATTGATTGTAGGCTCTCACTTGAGCTTCTGGCAAATGTAACTGGTGCATTTCCTGTCCTTAGTCCCACAACGAGCCCCTCGTATACGAGCCCTGTGGCCCCCACATTCCGGAGTGGTGCAGACTCAGCGGCTGGACAGCCGCCAAAACATCGCGCTCGGTGGGGAGTGACCAAAAATTGAGTCGCAGTCGAACAAAGGAAAGCTTTCCCCAAGCAGCCTTTAATTTCGAATCAACCAGCACAGTTTGTCAGCAAATCATCGGCTTGAAACTGCAATCCTGACGCGTTTCGAGAGGTTCTCTTCTTCAGAGGATAGAGCAGTCGGAAAGCGTGTGGATGGCTCACCTTCAAATTTGAAGTAACATTGCATGCCCCTGATTGGCTACTCTGGATGAGTCTATGCATTGCTTCATGGGAGGTGTAGTCCTTTCTTTTTCCCCAGATGGATGCGCTTTCAACATTGATTGTAGGCTCTCACTTGAGCTTCTGGCAAATGTAACTGGTGCATTTCCTGTCCTTAGTCCCACAACGAGCCCCTCGTATACGAGCCCTGTGGCCCCCACATTCCGGAGTGGTGCAGACTCAGCGGCTGGACAGCCGCCAAAACATCGCGCTCGGTGGGGAGTGACCAAAAATTGAGTCGCACTCGAACAAAGGAAAGCTTTCCCCAAGCAGCCTTTAATTTCGAATCAACCAGCACAGTTTGTCAGCAAATCATCGGCTTGAAACTGCAATCCTGACGCGTTTCGAGAGGTTCTCTTCTTCAGAGGATAGAGCAGTCGGAAAGCGTGTGGATGGCTCACCTTCAAATTTGAAGTAACATTGCATGCCCCTGATTGGCTACTCTGGATGAGTCTATGCATTGCTTCATGGGAGGTGTAGTCCTTTCTTTTTCCCCAGATGGATGCGCTTTCAACATTGATTGTAGGCTCTCACTTGAGCTTCTGGCAAATGTAACTGGTGCATTTCCTGTCCTTAGTCCCACAACGAGCCCCTCGTATACGAGCCCTGTGGCCCCCACATTCCGGAGTGGTGCAGACTCAGCGGCTGGACAGCCGCCAAAACATCGCGCTCGGTGGGGAGTGACCAAAAATTGAGTCGCACTCGAACAAAGGAAAGCTTTCCCCAAGCAGCCTTTAATTTCGAATCAACCAGCACAGTTTGTCAGCAAATCATCGGCTTGAAACTGCAATCCTGACGCGTTTCGAGAGGTTCTCTTCTTCAGAGGATAGAGCAGTCGGAAAGCGTGTGGATGGCTCACCTTCAAATTTGAAGTAACATTGCATGCCCCTGATTGGCTACTCTGGATGAGTCTATGCATTGCTTCATGGGAGGTGTAGTCCTTTCTTTTTCCCCAGATGGATGCGCTTTCAACATTGATTGTAGGCTCTCACTTGAGCTTCTGGCAAATGTAACTGGTGCATTTCCTGTCCTTAGTCCCACAACGAGCCCCTCGTATACGAGCCCTGTGGCCCCCACATTCCGGAGTGGTGCAGACTCAGCGGCTGGACAGCCGCCAAAACATCGCGCTCGGTGGGGAGTGACCAAAAATTGAGTCGCACTCGAACAAAGGAAAGCTTTCCCCAAGCAGCCTTTAATTTCGAATCAACCAGCACAGTTTGTCAGCAAATCATCGGCTTGAAACTGCAATCCTGACGCGTTTCGAGAGGTTCTCTTCTTCAGAGGATAGAGCAGTCGGAAAGCGTGTGGATGGCTCACCTTCAAATTTGAAGTAACATTGCATGCCCCTGATTGGCTACTCTGGATGAGTCTATGCATTGCTTCATGGGAGGTGTAGTCCTTTCTTTTTCCCCAGATGGATGCGCTTTCAACATTGATTGTAGGCTCTCACTTGAGCTTCTGGCAAATGTAACTGGTGCATTTCCTGTCCTTAGTCCCACAACGAGCCCCTCGTATACGAGCCCTGTGGCCCCCACATTCCGGAGTGGTGCAGACTCAGCGGCTGGACAGCCGCCAAAACATCGCGCTCGGTGGGGAGTGACCAAAAATTGAGTCGCACTCGAACAAAGGAAAGCTTTCCCCAAGCAGCCTTTAATTTCGAATCCACCAGCACAGTTTGTCAGCAAATCATCGGCTTGAAACTGCAATCCTGACGCGTTTCGAGAGGTTCTCTTCTTCAGAAGATAGAGCAGTCGGAAAGCGTGTGGATGGCTCACCTTCAAATTTGAAGTAACATTGCATGCCCCTGATTGGCTACTCTGGATGAGTCTATGCATTGCTTCATGGGAGGTGTAGTCCTTTCTTTTTCCCCAGATGGATGCGCTTTCAACATTGATTGTAGGCTCTCACTTGAGCTTCTGGCAAATGTAACTGGTGCATTTCCTGTCCTTAGTCCCACAACGAGCCCCTCGTATACGAGCCCTGTGGCCCCCACATTCCGGAGTGGTGCAGACTCAGCGGCTGGACAGCCGCCAAAACATCGCGCTCGGTGGGGAGTGACCAAAAATTGAGTCGCACTCGAACAAAGGAAAGCTTTCCCCAAGCAGCCTTTAATTTCGAATCAACCAGCACAGTTTGTCAGCAAATCATCGGCTTGAAACTGCAATCCTGACGCGTTTCGAGAGGTTCTCTTCTTCAGAGGATAGAGCAGTCGGAAAGCGTGTGGATGGCTCACCTTCAAATTTGAAGTAACATTGCATGCCCCTGATTGGCTACTCTGGATGAGTCTATGCATTGCTTCATGGGAGGTGTAGTCCTTTCTTTTTCCCCAGATGGATGCGCTTTCAACATTGATTGTAGGCTCTCACTTGAGCTTCTGGCAAATGTAACTGGTGCATTTCCTGTCCTTAGTCCCACAACGAGCCCCTCGTATACGAGCCCTGTGGCCCCCACATTCCGGAGTAGTGCAGACTCAGCGGCTGGACAGCCGCCAAAACATCGCGCTCGGTGGGGAGTGACCAAAAATTGAGTCGCACTCGAACAAAGGAAAGCTTTCCCCAAGCAGCCTTTAATTTCGAATCAACCAGCACAGTTTGTCAGCAAATCATCGGCTTGAAACTGCAATCCTGATGCGTTTCGAGAGGTTCTCTTCTTCAGAGGATAGAGCAGTCGGAAAGCGTGTGGATGGCTCACCTTCAAATTTGAAGTAACATTGCATGCCCCTGATTGGCTACTCTGGATGAGTCTATGCATTGCTTCATGGGAGGTGTAGTCCTTTCTTTTTCCCCAGATGGATGCGCTTTCAACATTGATTGTAGGCTCTCACTTGAGCTTCTGGCAAATGTAACTGGTGCATTTCCTGTCCTTAGTCCCACAACGAGCCCCTCGTATACGAGCCCTGTGGCCCCCACATTCCGGAGTGGTGCAGACTCAGCGGCTGGACAGCCGCCAAAACATCGCGCTCGGTGGGGAGTGACCAAAAATTGAGTCGCACTCGAACAAAGGAAAGCTTTCCCCAAGCAGCCTTTAATTTCGAATCAACCAGCACAGTTTGTCAGCAAATCATCGGCTTGAAACTGCAATCCTGACGCGTTTCGAGAGGTTCTCTTCTTCAGAGGATAGAGCAGTCGGAAAGCGTGTGGATGGCTCACCTTCAAATTTGAAGTAACATTGCATGCCCCTGATTGGCTACTCTGGATGAGTCTATGCATTGCTTCATGGGAGGTGTAGTCCTTTCTTTTTCCCCAGATGGATGCGCTTTCAACATTGATTGTAGGCTCTCACTTGAGCTTCTGGCAAATGTAACTGGTGCATTTCCTGTCCTTAGTCCCACAACGAGCCCCTCGTATACGAGCCCTGTGGCCCCCACATTCCGGAGTGGTGCAGACTCAGCGGCTGGACAGCCGCCAAAACATCGCGCTCGGTGGGGAGTGACAGGAAATGCACCAGTTACATTTGCCAGAAGCTCAAGTGAGAGCCTACAATCAATGTTGAAAGCGCATCCATCTGGGGAAAAAGAAAGGACTACACCTCCCATGAAGCAATGCATAGACTCATCCAGAGTAGCCAATCAGGGGCATGCAATGTTACTTCAAATTTGAAGGTGAGCCATCCACACGCTTTCCGACTGCTCTATCCTCTGAAGAAGAGAACCTCTCGAAACGCGTCAGGATTGCAGTTTCAAGCCGATGATTTGCTGACAAACTGTGCTGGTTGATTCGAAATTAAAGGCTGCTTGGGGAAAGCTTTCCTTTGTTCGAGTGCGACTCAATTTTTGGTCACTCCCCACCGAGCGCGATGTTTTGGCGGCTGTCCAGCCGCTGAGTCTGCACCACTCCGGAATGTGGGGGCCACAGGGCTCGTATACGAGGGGCTCGTTGTGGGACTAAGGACAGGAAATGCACCAGTTACATTTGCCAGAAGCTCAAGTGAGAGCCTACAATCAATGTTGAAAGCGCATCCATCTGGGGAAAAAGAAAGGACTACACCTCCCATGAAGCAATGCATAGACTCATCCAGAGTAGCCAATCAGGGGCATGCAATGTTACTTCAAATTTGAAGGTGAGCCATCCACACGCTTTCCGACTGCTCTATCCTCTGAAGAAGAGAACCTCTCGAAACGCGTCAGGATTGCAGTTTCAAGCCGATGATTTGCTGACAAACTGTGCTGGTTGATTCGAAATTAAAGGCTGCTTGGGGAAAGCTTTCCTTTGTTCGAGTGCGACTCAATTTTTGGTCACTCCCCACCGAGCGCGATGTTTTGGCGGCTGTCCAGCCGCTGAGTCTGCACCACTCCGGAATGTGGGGGCCACAGGGCTCGTATACGAGGGGCTCGTTGTGGGACTAAGGACAGGAAATGCACCAGTTACATTTGCCAGAAGCTCAAGTGAGAGCCTACAATCAATGTTGAAAGCGCATCCATCTGGGGAAAAAGAAAGGACTACACCTCCCATGAAGCAATGCATAGACTCATCCAGAGTAGCCAATCAGGGGCATGCAATGTTACTTCAAATTTGAAGGTGAGCCATCCACACGCTTTCCGACTGCTCTATCCTCTGAAGAAGAGAACCTCTCGAAACGCGTCAGGATTGCAGTTTCAAGCCGATGATTTGCTGACAAACTGTGCTGGTTGATTCGAAATTAAAGGCTGCTTGGGGAAAGCTTTCCTTTGTTCGAGTGCGACTCAATTTTTGGTCACTCCCCACCGAGCGCGATGTTTTGGCGGCTGTCCAGCCGCTGAGTCTGCACCACTCCGGAATGTGGGGGCCACAGGGCTCGTATACGAGGGGCTCGTTGTGGGACTAAGGACAGGAAATGCACCAGTTACATTTGCCAGAAGCTCAAGTGAGAGCCTACAATCAATGTTGAAAGCGCATCCATCTGGGGAAAAAGAAAGGACTACACCTCCCATGAAGCAATGCATAGACTCATCCAGAGTAGCCAATCAGGGGCATGCAATGTTACTTCAAATTTGAAGGTGAGCCATCCACACGCTTTCCAACTGCTCTATCCTCTGAAGAAGAGAACCTCTCGAAACGCGTCAGGATTGCAGTTTCAAGCCGATGATTTGCTGACAAACTGTGCTGGTTGATTCGAAATTAAAGGCTGCTTGGGGAAAGCTTTCCTTTGTTCGAGTGCGACTCAATTTTTGGTCACTCCCCACCGAGCGCGATGTTTTGGCGGCTGTCCAGCCGCTGAGTCTGCACCACTCCGGAATGTGGGGGCCACAGGGCTCGTATACGAGGGGCTCGTTGTGGGACTAAGGACAGGAAATGCACCAGTTACATTTGCCAGAAGCTCAAGTGAGAGCCTACAATCAATGTTGAAAGCGCATCCATCTGGGGAAAAAGAAAGGACTACACCTCCCATGAAGCAATGCATAGACTCATCCAGAGTAGCCAATCAGGGGCATGCAATGTTACTTCAAATTTGAAGGTGAGCCATCCACACGCTTTCCGACTGCTCTATCCTCTGAAGAAGAGAACCTCTCGAAACGCGTCAGGATTGCAGTTTCAAGCCGATGATTTGCTGACAAACTGTGCTGGTTGATTCGAAATTAAAGGCTGCTTGGGGAAAGCTTTCCTTTGTTCGAGTGCGACTCAATTTTTGGTCACTCCCCACCGAGCGCGATGTTTTGGCGGCTGTCCAGCCGCTGAGTCTGCACCACTCCGGAATGTGGGGGCCACAGGGCTCGTATACGAGGGGCTCGTTGTGGGACTAAGGACAGGAAATGCACCAGTTACATTTGCCAGAAGCTCAAGTGAGAGCCTACAATCAATGTTGAAAGCGCATCCATCTGGGGAAAAAGAAAGGACTACACCTCCCATGAAGCAATGCATAGACTCATCCAGAGTAGCCAATCAGGGGCATGCAATGTTACTTCAAATTTGAAGGTGAGCCATCCACACGCTTTCCGACTGCTCTATCCTCTGAAGAAGAGAACCTCTCGAAACGCGTCAGGATTGCAGTTTCAAGCCGATGATTTGCTGACAAACTGTGCTGGTTGATTCGAAATTAAAGGCTGCTTGGGGAAAGCTTTCCTTTGTTCGAGTGCGACTCAATTTTTGGTCACTCCCCACCGAGCGCGATGTTTTGGCGGCTGTCCAGCCGCTGAGTCTGCACCACTCCGGAATGTGGGGGCCACAGGGCTCGTATACGAGGGGCTCGTTGTGGGACTAAGGACAGGAAATGCACCAGTTACATTTGCCAGAAGCTCAAGTGAGAGCCTACAATCAATGTTGAAAGCGCATCCATCTGGGGAAAAAGAAAGGACTACACCTCCCATGAAGCAATGCATAGACTCATCCAGAGTAGCCAATCAGGGGCATGCAATGTTACTTCAAATTTGAAGGTGAGCCATCCACACGCTTTCCGACTGCTCTATCCTCTGAAGAAGAGAACCTCTCGAAACGCGTCAGGATTGCAGTTTCAAGCCGATGATTTGCTGACAAACTGTGCTGGTTGATTCGAAATTAAAGGCTGCTTGGGGAAAGCTTTCCTTTGTTCGAGTGCGACTCAATTTTTGGTCACTCCCCACCGAGCGCGATGTTTTGGCGGCTGTCCAGCCGCTGAGTCTGCACCACTCCGGAATGTGGGGGCCACAGGGCTCGTATACGAGGGGCTCGTTGTGGGACTAAGGACAGGAAATGCACCAGTTACATTTGCCAGAAGCTCAAGTGAGAGCCTACAATCAATGTTGAAAGCGCATCCATCTGGGGAAAAAGAAAGGACTACACCTCCCATGAAGCAATGCATAGACTCATCCAGAGTAGCCAATCAGGGGCATGCAATGTTACTTCAAATTTGAAGGTGAGCCATCCACACGCTTTCCGACTGCTCTATCCTCTGAAGAAGAGAACCTCTCGAAACGCGTCAGGATTGCAGTTTCAAGCCGATGATTTGCTGACAAACTGTGCTGGTTGATTCGAAATTAAAGGCTGCTTGGGGAAAGCTTTCCTTTGTTCGAGTGCGACTCAATTTTTGGTCACTCCCCACCGAGCGCGATATATATATATATATATATATATATATTCACTGAAAAAATTAAAGGTTACAAGGACGTTGAATAATATATTAATATTATCTCACACAGAATTCAGTAACACAAGTTCAGTAGCAGTATGACCACAACTGATTACAAGGGAATAACCATTAGCCTCCTTTGAAACTATGTGGACCCTAGCACTGATTGACATGTTGCAATGACACATGATTGATGCAAGTACTATACTGAGATGTTTTGTAAAAGAATCGGCACGGCAATTTATTGAAATTTAAGTGTTTTGCTTCCAACCCATGATGAATTTACACATGTTTATACTTTCACTATGTCCATTGTTGTGGTGTGTGTGACGCGTAAATTGCTTCAAAAGGATCCAACTGAATTAATTGGTCATGAGACCAAGACCCCATATGTGGTCAAAAAGCGTTATTTTTCTCTGCCGCATTAAAAAAATATCTTAGCACTGCAACTGGAGTGGCTGATGATTTTCTGCCGGAGGGTAGAATTTCTGCATTTCCAAATATATATATATATATATATATATATATATATATATATATATATATATATATATATATATATATATATTATCTACTGGAGGTCGCCAGCAGAAAGTTATAGTTAGGACCTTTTCCATAGGAAATCCGCAACATTCTATTCCCAATAAGTCTGGCGCCGGTTGACGAATCTTCGCTAAACTTTCCAAACTTTGGCCAGCTCCGCTCCGCTCCTACCCTGAAAGTTTCATGGTGATTTGTCAAGCGGGGGACGAGAAAAAAGGGGGGTCCCAAAACGCGTTTTCCCCATGCAATTTCCCATAGGATCTGTTGTTGCAGCTACAGCCCGAACCGCTGAACGGAATTACACCAAATTTGGCAAAGAGGTAGTCCTCAGTTCAGACTCGTGCCTTTTGCATAAATGGTGTGAATCCGTTCAGTAGTTCCTGAGAAAATTAGAGTTAAAAGTACATATATATCGATGGCCGAGGAGGATCCGCGGACCCTACCTGCACCGTATGCGCACCCTCCCCGAACCGAGCACGCACCCTCCCGATCGCACCCTGAATGCTAATTGGCTGTCGAGTGTCTGTCTACATTCGAAACCAGGAACTGTTGGCGGCCATTTTCTGCCTCGGTAGAAGCGAGGCTGAAGAAGCAATGGGAATAAGTGTATAAAACATATAAAGGGGGCAGAGTGATAATACTCTGACCCTGTAGAGGTGCTGAGGGGTCCCAGAAGGACCCCCTGGGGCCCCCTTTTAAAAAAAAAAAACGGCGAAATGAGCGCACGGTGCGCGCATCCTATTGCGTTTGGTGCACGGATCCTCTTGCGTTGGGTGTGCGGATCCAAGGAAATTTTTTTTTTTAAAAGACAAGAAATCATTGGTTGTATGACAACTTTCTACACTGAAAGGTAGGGTATATATTTCTGTTTTTTAAAGGCATGATTCTTATTGGTTAACAAAAACTGATTGTAAGGAACATTATATATGATAAGCTGATATGTTGAAAAGTCAAGCACACTTGCTGTCTTGTTTAACAACATTGTGTGCTGAACTTGTGACCTGTGTGCTCAGTGCAGTGTTCCATGACCTGTTTCTATGGTAACAGGCAGAAGGCAGATTGGGGGAAGGGTTGAAATGTATTTCATTTGGAAAGGGTTGAAATGTTTAAACAATAGAAATGTGTGTTTGCTTTTGAATTTATGTGTGAAGGATTGTGATTTGATGTTTACATGTATATGTGTGGAAAATGAAAGGGAATCTTTTCCATTCTTTGTTTTTGCTGAGAGGTGCACAGTGCATAGATTCTGTAAAAGAAAATCTGGTGTGTGACTGATATACTTCTTAATCTACAAAACAACTTGAAAGGTGAGTTATTTAATTGTGAGGGGATGTATGTAGACTATTTTGATTTTAATCAGACTAATGTATTTCTCCTGCTAAAGTGTAGGGAGTACTTTCTTCTCTACAATCTAATTGACAGTGTGTGTGCATGTACAAACCATTCTGTGATAAGCATTTGTGTTTTTCATGTGTTTGCAGACAGATAACTGTGCTGTTTTTATATTTTGGTAGAATTAGAAACCAGTCATTGTTTATGAATTTGTGAAATGAGTTATGTTTCTATATTAAAATGTAGTACTCCTTCTAGATGAAGAAATGTGTTTTGGTATAGTGCAAGGGATAGTGTTGTTTGTCTAGAATCACACAGTGAGTATGTGTGCATTTGGGAACCACTGTGAGAGAAGCATTTGGTAACATCGTGTATTTGCTGACAGATAACTGTTTTAAAACCAGTCATGTTGTCAAGTTTCAGTAGCATTAGAAGCCAGTCTTTGCTTATGCATTGATAAAATAAGTCATGCTTTGACACTAATGTACTGTACTTTAATATGTAGATTGTGTGTAGTCTCCTTACCCCTTGCACAGTAGTGAATGAGTTTTGGTAAGCTGCTAGGGATAGTGTTGCTTGTCTAGAATCACACTGTGAGTCTGTGTGCATTTGGGAACCACTGTGAGAGAAATATTTGGTAACATCGTGTATTTGCTGACAGATAACTGTTTTAAAACCTGTCTTGTTGTCAAGTTTTAGTACCATTAGAAGGCAGTTTTTGCTTAAGCTTTGATTAAATGAGTCAGGCTTTGACACAAAAGTGCAGTCCTGTAATATGTAGATTGTGTGCAGTTCCCTTATCACTTCCACTGTAGTGAATGAGTTTTGGTAAACTCCTAGGGATAGTGGTACTTGTCTAGAATCACACTGTGAGTCTGTGTGCATTCGGGAACCACTGTGAGAGAAGCATTTGGTAACATCGTTTATTTCTGACAGAAAACTTTTTTTAAACCTGTCAAGTTGTCAAGTTTTAGTAGCATTAGAAGCCAGTCTTTGCTTATGCGTTGATTAAATGAGTTAGGCTTTGACACAAAAGTGCAGTCCTGAAATATGTAGATTGTGTGCAGTTCCCTTACCACTTCCACAGTAATGAATGATTTTTGGTAAACTCCTATGTATAGTGGTTGTTGTCTAGAATCACACTGTGAGTCTGTGTGCATTTGGGAACCACTGTGAGAGAAGCATTTGGTAACATCGTGTATTTTCTGGCAGATAACTCTTTTAAAACCTGTCATGTAGTCAAGTTTTAGTAGCATTAGAAGCCAGTCTTTGCTTATGCGTTGATTAAATGAGTCATGCTTTGACACTAATGTGCTGTACTTAAATATGTAGATTGTGTGCAGTACCCTTACCTCTTACCTCTAGACTAGTGAATGAGTTTTGGTAAACTCCTAGGATAGCGTTGCTTGTCTAAAATCACACTGGGAGTCTGTGTGCATTTGGGTAAGGATTGTGATAGAAGCATTTGGTAATATTGTGTATTTGCTGACAGATAACTGTTTTAAAACCAGTCATGTTGCCAAGTTTTAGTAGCTTTAGAAGCGATTCTTTGCTTATGCATTGATAAAATGAGTCAGGGTTTGACACCAAAGTGCAGTACCGTGTACTATTCTCTTCACTGTGCCAGAACTGAAAATTTAAAAGTTTTACCCAGGCACTGTCCTGGCAGTAGTCTGATGATTTAGTCAGTTTGAAAATACTCATGTTGTGAACCATACATTACCACATAGACTGCTTCAAATGTCTATGCAGTATGCATGCAGTCTTCTAACATACTATACACTTGTCTTTCACACCTTCAATTCCCTAGTCAGTATCCATACAGTCCAGCAAACATCCTGTCACTCCCTTTGTACTCCTCTAGTGACCCATTCAGTACCAAGTACTAATCCATTCACTGTGTCAAAAGCCAACCACTTATAAGTTCACTCAGGCACTCTCCTTGCTGTACTCTAATCATTCCGTCAGTACCCAAGTACTCATGCAGTGAGCCAGGCCTTAGCACATAGACTGTTTCAAATGCCTATTCACTATGGATGCAGTCCTCTAATCACCTACACAGTTGCCTTTCACACCTTCAATTCCCCAATCAGTATTTATACACTTCTAGCAAACACCCTGTCACTCACCCAGTGTGTCTCCTTGTAGTACTGTAATCATTCAGTCAGTTAGCATGAAGTCTTTTAGTGAGGTAGGCTTTAGGGCATGAACTGCTTCAAAGAAGTATGCACTATGCATGTAGTGTTTTAACCATCGTCACACTTGTGGTTCAGGGCTATAGTTTCTTAGTCAGTTTTTATATAAAATGTGTTTGTACAGTAATGGAATAGGATAAATTTGAAAGTTATTAATTTACATTTATTTGTGATTCTTTTTTACAGATACTGTTTTATAACGTAAAAATAGAGAAATCATGCCAGAAAAAAAAGAAAAAGAAAAGAAACTCAGAAAGGCGCAGGAGTGTTTCTCATCCGTTTGCACTCTTCTTGTGCAAGATTGTTCGGATGAAGGGTCCTTAGGTGTTTCATCATACTTGCCGTGCCGTACGAGTATTTCTTGTTAGGATCCCCTCGCGACAGAACTCTTTTGCAAATCTTGCACGTGACCAAGGTGGCATTGGTCTTTGTTTGCCCCTCAGGAAAAGTAAAAAATGTCCACACCACTGAAGAAAAACGTTGTGGGCGTGGTGACTTCTCCAAAAATGTATCCTCAGATTCGGTGAATATTTTAAAACGACAACATTTACAGTTTTTGTAAGTTAAACTTATAAAATTTGTTAGCCGTAAGCATTTTATATATCTGTGATTTGTATCTTGTGGTATTTTGCAGAGAATAGCATGTTGTTTTTTTTTTAACAATCTTTCTGATTGTTTTTTTTTTGCCCACTGTTAAGTGATGAGTACGATTGAAATCACTATTTTTAGTGAAATTCAATATATTCTGAGAACAGCAAAAAAGGCAAACAAATTACTTTGTGGAAATTATGCTGTGTTGTAAAAAATGTATTATTACATGATATAATTTTTTTTCCTTTTCTTTCTCAGATCCAAATTTTAAAATAAGCAATTTATATGAATTTAGATTGCAATGAAAATCTGAAAAAAATCTATACCATTTTTTATTCCTATTACTGTGAAGGTAAGTTTAACTAATTCTCAATATGCAGAATGAGGAGGTCTGCAAGAAGCTACAAAGTTGAAACAGGTTTCTAAAACCACTCTGTTTATACCTATGTAGTTTTGAAATCTGACCATAATCAGATATCATGTGACCTGCAAAAAAAGAGATTTGAGGGGTTCATAATATTTCCCATTGTACCTATTGAAGGACCACAATCATTTCAATCGTTCTTCTTTGAACATCTTTGCAGACAAAACTCTGTGCTTACCTTCTATCATTCACAAGGAATTTTAAAACCCGAAATATGTCACTTTTTGTAACATAGTTATTGAGCAAGACACTCTTTCATATTTACAAAGAGAGGAAAAGGCACTCTGTGCACTTTTATACTCCATGTAAATACAACCTCATTATGCACACCAGTTTGCGTTGAAAGGGTGTTCTATAAGTGTTGTTGTGCATGATTGCACTGAATATTCATAGAACAAGACACATGTCTAGATTTATCAGAAATCATAAATCTCGATATGTGTGTGAATGCTGCACCATTCTAAAATTGGTGTAGGAAAGCACAACAAGGAAAATTGTTTTCATTTCTCCACATTTTTATATCTTCAATGCATGCTACAATGCTCAGCATACATTAAAAGAGAAAAATGCCTTTACTGATTGTTTTTGTGCAGGAAGGTGTGTCTTCCTGCACAAAAACAAACAGCACATGACACAGATATCCTTGCACTATGGTGCAAGGGTGCCTGTGTCACCACATGGCTGCAGTTTAAGCAGCCGTGCAGAGAGAAGCATAGATTTGCAACATATTTATGTACATATGTTGCATCCCTGTGCTTCGGAAGTACTACAGCACACTGCAGTTAAAGAGGTTACTGTGTGATGCTGCAGCACTTCCTCATAGTTCTGCACTTATACATTCACCATTCGCTACTAATGCATTAATTCAGTCAATTACATACTACACATACATTCATCTAAACTTTCACACACTAACAAAGAAATTTAGCTCTTTTTTTAAACCAGGAAAGTTAGTTCTTACAAGAACTTTTTTTTTTCTTTTTTTTTTTTTGGTTTTTCCAACAATTTTGTGATTTTTGGGGATTATTTGGAAAACAAAACAAAAAACAAAACAGGAGGAACCAAACAATGAACTTCAGGGAACAATAAAAAAAAAAAAAAAAAACTACCAAATGTGACATTCTTACCGGCGGCAGATCAGATAGATCGACTGCTCACCGTAGCACAAAGTCGCATTGCACTTAGTGCAGAGCACTTTTAAAAATTGAAATTGAGGACGGATGTCTAAATTTTGGGCTGATGGATGCACTCTTGAAGTGCTCGGCTGCGATGAGGTGGAAGGCGCAGGAGCAGGAGTGTTTCTCATTCATTTGCACTCTTCTCGTGCAAGATTGTTTGGATGAAGGGTCCTTAGGTGCTTCATCATACTAGCCGTGCCGCACAAGTATTTCTTGTTAGGATCCCCTTGCGACAGCACTCTTTTGCAAATCTTGCATGTGACCAAGGTGGCATTGGTCTTATTCTGCCCCTCGGGAAAAGTAAAAAAGTCCACACCACTGAAGAAAAACGTTCTTTGCGTGGTGCTTCCTCCAAAAATTCATCCTCAGATGTATGAGGAGATGCAGGTGATGCCTGCTGCCCTGAAGCCATTTTTAGTTGAAAAAAGTTAGAGCTAAGTGTAAACTTAGTCTAAAAAAATCTTCTTTTCTGCAAAGAGATGCTCCTCCAAAGAAGGTCAAAGAAGAATGATTGAATTGGGTGGGGTCTTTCAATAGGTAGAAGAGGAAGTGTAATGAACCAATCAAATCTCTTTTTTTGCAGGTCACATGGGATCCGCGCATCCTGCGCATACGCAGCACGCACCCAGCGCGCATCCGCGAAATTGAATTAAAAAAAATTATAGGATTAGATGTAAAAATATATTAGTTTTAAGACTAGTTTAGAGTTTGTCTTCAATTAATATTCACATGAAATACATATATATATAGTAACTCCCAGATCGCTTCGTATTGCCGCTGTTGTGTCTGTGGGGGCCCGAGAGCACTACAAGGACCAGGACGCTGCGGGGTACCGGACACCTCAGCCCTCCCCCCTGTAACCGGGAGCTACATCTACTCCTCGCATCTCCCGCTCTGCGGGAGATGCTTCTTATTGCCGCTGTTGTGTCTGTCGGGGCCTGAGAGCACTACAAGGACCAGGACGCTGCGGGGTACAGGACATCTCGCCCCTCCCCCCTGTAACCGGGGGCTACATTTACTCCTCGCGTTTCCCGCTCCGCGGGAGACGCTTCGTATTGCCGCTGTTGTGTCTGTGTGGGCCCGAGAGCACTTCAAGGACCAGGACGCTGCGGGGTACCAGACACCTCGTCCCTCCCCACTGTAACTGGAAGATTTAAAAGCGATTAGCCCTTCCCACCACGCGGGACGCACGCGAGCGGGCGCTGGGCTAAGCCCGGGCAAAGGGCGGGCCGTCTGTGGCCATCAGGGGCCGGCAGAGACTGGGCTGGGGCCCCCCTGTGAAGATCACTTTGAACTCCGAGGGCGATCAAGGACCCAGTTGTGGACTTGAGAAGAGGTAGCATTACTGTATATGAGAGACTGGACTGGGAGATCACTGTTTTAGACTCAAGAAGGGTGCGGATCTGGACTGTTTATTTTCGGTTAGCTGGGGTGGTTTTTAAATTTTTTTTTTTTTTATTGGCTCTATAGTTGATTTCGCTTTTCTCATATCTTGAAGGGGAAGACCTCTTGTGCTTGCCTATCAATCATTATACCTGTAGAAATCGTATACAATGGCTAGTACGGTACAAACAAGGTCATCCAAACTGAGCTTGAATATTTCACCTAATCCCCGTTCTGCGACCAAACCTGCTCAGCCCACTACAATTGATAGAATGTTGCAAAAAGCCATCGGTGCGGTTGCTAATGAAATCAAGCGCACTGAGAGGCGTCTTTCATTAACCCCACAAATCGACCTTACCCCCTTGTCCCAAGAGTACGAGACTGACATGGTTTTAATCCCCCCAAATGCTCTAGCAGTTTCTCCATCTACTGACATTCCTTGCGCCCAGCTGGCGACCAATGACGATTTGGAGACACAGATAGCGGGGGGAAGGGGCAAATCGCTAGGAAAAAGAGGATTAGCACTAAGAAACCCAGGCAGAAGAGGGGAAAAATGACCCCTGCCCCGACCGAAATCAGCAATGTGGCTACAGGGGAACTTAAGGGGCACGTGCCGCTACCACAAGTACCCCCGAACTGGGTATCCCAAATCATTAGTGACTTGCAGAATTATTTTGAGCAGCTCATCAACACTCAAATGAAATTAATTCTGAGTCGGCTAGACAAAGTGGTAACCTTGGTTAAAACAAAGGGGGTGGGGGCGGGTAATACTTCGCCTCCACTAACAACTGCTAAAGTCACTGAGACTATCACTACGATCCCGTTAGTTGCACAACCAAGTAATCCCCCAGAAGGGCAATCCACCATTGCCAAGCATCCTCTATTGTCCCCAAACACCCATCATCCACACACTAGTCGTGTTCTTAATGGCTATACTGTGAGCTCAGGTGATGTTACTTTTGCCTCACCAACACGTATCCCCCAAGTTATAACCCATAAGCAGCCCTCACCAGAATTTCCACCCCAGTGTCAATCTGAAGGGCCACCCCCCAAGGCGATCATTAACCCTCTACCCTGTATAAACTTATCCCCAGAAGCGGCCCCATACGTAATTATACTCACGGGGGTCCCGGAGTTGAAGCCAGATCGTACAGAGGCCTACGATGAACTCAAGAACAAAACCATGTTCTGGCTGAACAAGAATAGGCCGCTAACAGGGAATGATCAGGGGGAAATTCCAGCCGCGGTCGGTAGTAGGAGTACCTGCAGGGCAGTGACGTGGGGAGGGGGAGGGGCAGGGTGGGGGTAGTAAACTATGGATTACGGAGGTTTACAGGTAAGTCAACAAATCAATTAACAGAACGAACTTCGTTGCGTGCACTCCATCGCATTCGGGGATGCAGTGCACGCAACGAAATTCGTTTTATTAATTGATATGTTAACTTACCTGTAAACCTCCATAATCCATAGTTTACTACCCCCCACCCTGCCCCTCCCCCTCCCCACGTCACCGCCCTGCAGCTACTCCTACTACCGACCGAGGCTGGGAAATTCTGTTTGTCCGAAGGGTGAGCTGGTTGGGGAACAGGTCAAAGGATGCTACCGGTGACTGTGTGGTGGTAAATTTTAGGAACCAACGCGTAGTTGACCAAATATTAAGCTGGGAACCGGTTAGCCAATCAAGTAATATCAGATCTTTGCCACTGAGCTTTTTCTACCCAAGGGGAACTTCGTGTTTTGGTCCAGGCCCCGGATCCCGAAGCAGAAGTGATAGCCCTTTCGGTGGGAAGGGTTTCTGCCGTCCAATGCCATATGCTTCCCTCAGAAATCAGGGAGCACTTAGCCTGAGGAACAGATTTGACCCCCTTATGTCTTTAGAGAAGCAGGACTGACTAAAGAGCAATAGAACCCTTCCCACGAATCGACTCTGTGAAAAGGGTTGTTCCCCTAATATCTCCCAGACTGTAACTTTACCATACCACCCCGCATTGAATGTGCCCACCAGCTATGTTGTGGAGTCCCCGGTTGGGACTCTTATGGATTGTGTTGCGGTCCCCCCTGTTTCAGGAAATCCCCCTGTATTACCGGTTAGGTCATCAGGGAGTGAGGAAGTAGCGGGACTGTAACCTAGCTACACTATATCCAAGAGAGACACAAACGCAGTAGGGGCTAAAACTGGTATCATGGAATATAGCGGGACTATCAGCAAAATTTGATAACCAGGAATGGAGGAAGTATATCACCAGGTTTCAGGTAATTTGTTTGCAGGAAACCTGGGCGATAGACTGTAGCCCCTTTCATCTAGCGGGGTACAAGTGTTTTTCTGTGCCTGCACAGAAGTCAACCTCGGGAAGAGCTATGGGAAGACTTTTTGTATTTGTAGATCTGCAGCTGGAAGGAGTATGGACCAACCTAAATTGGCCCACAAATAATATTCAGGCCCTTGGGTTCCACACAAATGGGCTAAATGTGATTTTGATTAATTTGTATAACGCAGTGGCAGTCAAGGGGAAGGGATCTACAATAAGTGAATTAGATAATCGATTAAGCGCAGAGACAGCCTCGAGGAAGGAAGCGGTGGCCCCGTTAGTGGTTTTAGCGGGTGATTTTAATTGCCACCTGTGCCCCAACCTGATTCCTGTTAATAAGGACTGGTCTCGTTGCACGTTGGAGAAAGGTCCGCACTTTCAGCACTCCGGTGAGGGGATGGAATTGGATAGGGTCCTGAAAAGTCACGTCCTAGTACACACTATAGACCTTGTGGCTATAGGAAGTGGAGGGGAGGTCATTCCAACATTTAAAGGCAGAGTGTGTCGCTCTTTCATAGACTACGTAGTGGTCTCCAGTCTATTTAAGGACTGGATAAGAGGGGCAGAGATCGAATGGAGTATATTCAGTGATCACAACCCCCTAGTGCTGGAGATTGAAGACCTGTCCCCCAGAAGTGCTAGGAGAGGTGTAGGGGTAGCCAGTATTGAGAGGGTAACGGATCAGGGGAGACGACTTAGATGGATCAAAGTGGACGGGGACGCTTTTTACAAATCCCTAATGGAGACAGGGAATGGAGTGATTGGGGCGTGCCTTGACCTTTCGGTAGAGGGGCCTGCCGTTGTCAAAGCATTTGAGGAAGTGGCGCATCTAATAGATGGGCTACTAAAGACCACTAAGCAAGGGAGAGTAAACGCCACCCTCAGATGGTTCGACAAAGATTGTTCCCGGGCAAAGAAAGAGCTAAAATCTAGCTTGAAAACTGTTCCCTGGGACAAGTCACGCATTGCACTGTGTATGATCACATACAAAAAGGCGATTAAATGCAGGAAACATTCCCTCCAATCACAAGCCTGGGAAGATTTAAGGGCCGCTGCAGATAGAAGGGACATAACTGCGTTCTGGAAAATAATAAATAACCCATGTTTTCAGGAAACTAATGCCCCAGAAATTGGTACTACCATTTTGCCAGAACAATGGTATGATCATTTTAAAAGTTTATATAACCACTCCGCTGAGAATAATAAGGATGATGGGAAGGGACCCAGGTAAGTTACCACAATTGAATTTTCTCTGGAGGAAGTGATAGCGGGAATCCAGGGCTTAACGCAAAATAAAGCGCCAGGACCAGATGGTATCCCACCAGACCTTTATCTAAGCAAGGTGGAGCTGTGGGCCCCTATTCTCACAAGGGTGATAAATGCGGCGGTCGCAACCGGCCTCCCGCATTCATGGTCATCGGCAACAATAGTCCCCGTCTTTAAAAAAGGGAACAGGGATAACCCCAGTGCTACCACCCCATATCTTTGATCGATGTGACGGCCAAAGTGTTGGGACAAGTGGTCCTCAACCGCCTTATGGACTGGACCGATGAACATCAAATCATCACAGATACTCAGCACGGGTTCAGGGAAGGGAGATCAACAACGGACCAGTGCCTGAACCTCTATCTATTGGTGGCAAAATATACTCTAGCTAGCAATGAGGCTATATATCTTGGGTTTATGGACCTCACTGCAGCTTTTGACCACGTCAATAGAGAGAAGCTGTGGGCCTTGATGTCCAGATTAGGGGTTGATCAGGGCCTGGTTAACATCCTGAGAGCATTGCACTGGAACACCACTGCCAAAGTGCGTTTTAATTTCGAAGGGGGCACTACGGCACCTTTTGCTTGCAATAGTGGGGTCAGACAGGGATGTATTTTGGCCACGTTTTATTTTCCCTATATATGAATAATTTAGACCAGGCACTGGGCAAATTAAAAGGAGCCGCATCGTGATAATTTTGCCCAGGCAGTACCTGTATTCAGCGTGTTAGAGGACTACTGTGCCCAGGATCCTTAGCGGGACTGCTAAGCTGCCGTACCTGTGTTCCATCAAGGGCTTCAAAAGCGCCTCGCCGCTCCCGCTGCACGGGAGCCGCATCGGGATAATTTTGTCCAGGCAGTACCTGTATTCAGCGTGTTAGAGGACTACTGTGCCCAGGATCCTTAGCGGGACTGCTAAGCTGCCGCACCTGTGTTCCATCAAGGGCTTCAAAAGCGCCTCGCCGCTCCCGCTGCGCGGGAGCCGCATCGTGATTATTTTGTCCAGGCAGTACCTGTATTCAGCTTGTTAGAGGACTACTGTGCCCAGGATCCTTAGCGGGACTGCTAAGCTGCCACACCTGTGTGCCATCAAGGGCTTCAAAAGCGCCTCGCCGCTCCCGCTGCGCGGGAGCCGCATCGTGATAATTTTGTCCAAGCAGTACCTGTATTCAGCGTGTTAGAGGACTACTGTGCCCAGGATCCTTAGCGGGACTGCTAAGCTGCCGCACCTGTGTTCCATCAAGGGCTTCAAAAGCGACTCGTCGCTCCCGCGGGACGCGCGCGGGCGAAGCCCGGGCAAAGGGCGGGCCGTCTGTGGCCGTCAGGGGCCAAAGGAGGCCGGGCCGGGCTGACTCCCTTGATGGTTCCCAACGATTCAGAAGTGGGATTTTACATTGATACTATCTAACTAAACTGCTATATTTTTGTTCAGTCTGAGCTAGGCGTTATAGATACATTTTTAGCTTATTCTTATTTGGTATTTAAGTTTGTAAAGGTATTACCGTAAGTTGTGAACTATGGGGTTACTAGGCTTCTAATTATTAAGATTGCAGTTGTCACAACATGGGTAAAACAAATCCTTCTACTTCTCGCCCGAGTAACAGACAAAATACAGCCTCAGTAGCGCAAATTCCAAGCTTAACTACCATTGATAAAATGTTGCAAAAAAACATAGGGGTAGTAGCCTCAGCTATTGAGAATACTGAAAGACGTCTCTCTATCACTCCAGTTATACCCCCGGTATTGCTACCTGGAAATGTATCTTTAGGCACTTGTATTTCATCTGATTCACTGCTAGCTCCCTCCTTTGCTGAGCTTCCTTGCGCTCAGACAGGACAAGTCTCTGGCCAAATTGTGCCAAATTGTCCCAAACTGGCTACTGAATCTGGTCCCAAAGTGACTAAAAAGGGCTATAAGTCCTACCCTAGAAATAAGAAATTTAAATTGAAAATAAATTCAGCTAAGGTTACTACTCCAGCATCAGATATCGCCCAGGATGAGTTAGGCACCCCCTTTTCATCTTTAGCTCCCCCGATCTGGGTTACTCATCTATTTATCGATTTGCAAGTACAAATGGAACAGCTTATCAATTCGCAGTTTAAAACTCTATCAAGTAGAATTGATAAAATTATTTCTTTGATTAATAATAAGAGCCATGGGGGTGAACATTTGCCACCATTATGTAGGAACAATCCACGAATAGTGGCTGTAGGAAATACTGATCATCTGGCACTCGATCCGAGTCTTAGTCAAGGGTCATGAATTGTTAACCAGGCATCAGGTTCGTTATTAACGAACATGCCTGGATGTTCCCCTAATACTTTAATTCCCGGTCCTGATACCAGTTCCAGGGCACTCCCGGATAACGCCACTCTATCTATTCTGGCTCCACTTCCATCTCACAAACCTAATAGTAACCCGCAGAGGGTGGGGGGCCGGGCGCTTCAAAAAACAAACATCAACTCCCCAAAAGATGGAGATTGCCGATCAACATTATATCCTCAGTTTCCCCCCGAGGCTTCTCCATATGTGGTGGTATTAACGGGTGTCCCCCCGCTCATGGGCGATCGAGTTGAATCACATAGTGAGTTAAAGAATAAAATAATCTTTTGGCTAAATCGTCATAGACCATTAATGAGATCGGGACAGGGGGAAATTCTCCTTGTTAGAAGAGTTACTTGGTTGGGGACCAAATCGAAAGATATAGGAGGGGAGTGCGTGATTGTTATCTTTTGGGACCCTGGAGTGGTTAAGTACATTCTTGATTGGGGTGGCTGTGGTGAAACGGGCGAGATTATTCCACTTCCTTTGGGGTATTTTTATATTAGGGATACAACATCTGGGGGACTTAGACCAAATCGCCACTATAAGGACACTCTGGAGGGCGAACACCATGTACCTATAGCCAACCGATATAGTGCCCTTAGTTGTGTAGATTGACTTCCACAATTACCAGGGCTTAACATATCTGCCTTTCATGCTTCGGGGGGCCTTGTGGAGGCTACAGTGGCCTTGGAAGAAGGTACGGGATTAGTCCCTTCCTTAAATACTGGTGCAAACTTAATCACAAGCTTGTTGTTGGAGGGACTCGAATTGGTTAACCCCGCAGAGTCTTTACCCATCTATATGCCCCTTTCTGTCCTGCCCAGCCCCCAAGTAGTGGCCTCTCCAGGCCCATTAGTGGGTTCCTGGAATGTAGCAGGGCTGAATTCTAAGTTATGTGAAAAAGATTGGGGGGAGCTGGTGGACCAATACGACTTGTGCTTGTTCCAAGAAACTTGGATGTTGCATCCGCCCAACAGGGTGGGATTCGCAACATTTTATCTACCGGCGGTTCAGGGTCCTCGAGGAAGACCCTCAGGGGGACTGTGTATTTGGGTATCTTTGTCCCTGGGGTGTTCGGTGAAAGTAGTTGATTCTCACTCCCCAGATCTTCTTTCTGTCGTTCTTAAATTTCTGGATGGTTCATCAGTGTTGGTTATTAACTTATATCTGCGTTGCTCCCACAATGAGTTGGGGTTATCTATGTTAGAGGCTCTTGATGAGCTTCTATCATCTACTTTACCATCTTCTCATAGAATCATTGGGGGTGATTTCAATTGCCACTTTGAACCCCTGGTAGGGATCCCTTCGGTAACCTTGGATGAGGATTCCATCTGGCACATCCAGGAGTGCTTGGTGTATCCAGCCAGGGGTTTATCGCCAGTGGCTTTGCAGATTAATAAGCTTATGGTAGCCCACTCTCTTAGAGCCTGTAATGGTAGAATCCCTCCTGACGTTCCAGGGAATTTTACATTTAACAGAGTGGGGAAGAGTTCTACTATTGACTACATCATAGAAAATGTAGAACTGTGGTCCCAAATAAGGGCTTTTCGTGTTATCCAGAGGGTTGACAGTGATCACAACCTTCTCTCTCTAGAACTAAAACATAAATTGGGCCACTCACATGGAAGGGGGGAGATGGAGACCTTTGCTGACACGAACCTGATGTCAGTAGCGGGTGGCAGACACATTAGATGGGCTAGGTTCATCTTCTGGAAAAGTGGCCGAGCTCTATTCATATGTAGCGTGCAAATTAGCGGAGGCTTTCGATCTCCCTATTGGGAATTACGATCCTTCCTACTTTCAGGAATTGAACCGCATCCACTCTAGTCTAACTAGTAAATTGGCAGATTATTTCTACATCCCAGGGAATATAATGTCACGAGCAAAAAAATAGGACCAATGGTATAATAAAGCCTGTTGACAGGCGAAAAGAGTACTGGTCAGCGAGGTTAAAACTGGCCTTGTACAGAGCATTAGAGTGGCAAGAACTGCATATAAAGCCATACCAGTGGCGGCTAAGTTGGAGTGGGAGGAACTAAGATGGGCTAACATAAAAGAAGCCTTGGACAGGCATGATTATACCGAGTTCTGGAATCTAGTGAGATCAGGATCGCCAGAAGCCATTGTACTCCCTCTCGAATGTTGCTTCGGTGGCAGACCCAGGCCTCCCTGTTACGAGCCTATTGTCTCTAGCATTGTTCTTTTTTTTTTTTAAACAATTTTTATTAACATGAAATGGACACCTTTTAGCAATACAGGTTGCAGTATTATGACATAGATTGTTATCATAGCGATTACATTTAAACACTCTATTTGGTGCTGTTATGCAATTACATCCACATACATTCACAGTATTCACAGCTCTACCTACCAATCCTCCCCAGTCTCTGTTTGTGTCATTCCTTATGGTATGCTGATGTCCTTGTTTTATTCGCTCAGCTCGGACTCTAAGTCTGACGAGGGGGGTTTGAATATATTGCCCCTGAATGCGTTCCATTTTCCCCAGATCCTCTGCCATCTCCGGGGGCAGCCCCTGTTTATACACACCACCCTCTCTGCCATCATGGCACTGTCTAGGTCTCGGCACCACGTCATGTGGGATGGGGCTGACTGCGCCCCCCAGTGTTGCGCAATATTTCTCTTTGCCAATGCCAGTCCTAAGGCTACCCAGGTTTGGTCAGCATGGTTAAGATCCGTAGCATCCCACACATTCAATAAACACATCCGTGGCTCTGGCGGGACATCATGACCAGTAACCCTGGAGACCGTCGCCATAACCTCCCTCCAGTAGGAAGTAATATCCGGACAGTCCCATATAGTATGAAAGAAGGTGCCCTGGAGGCCACATCCTCGTAGACAGAGCGGAGTTACTGCCTTTCCCATTTTATGAAGCGTGTATCTAGTGTAGTATATCCGATGCAGTATTTTAAGCTGCACCAGCTTTATTTTGGATGGGATCGCCACCTCTCTCGGAGATGCCAACGCCTCATACCACTCCTGCTCGTCCATTTGTCCCACCTCTGCCTCCCATTTCCGTTTAAGGATCTCTGTGGGGTCTTTTTGATGGTTTGTCAGTTTTCGGTATGTCAATGATATGGCTTTCTTGGTTAGGTGGTCCGTAAGCAACCGATCCTCGAGCGGGGAGGACTCGGGCATGATGGTCCCTTTGGGTATCACTGTCTGCAGTGCATGCTGTATTTGCAGAAATTTAAAAAAATCCGTCCTCTCCATCTGATACTCTGGAGCTTCTCAAACGGTATCACCTCACCTTTTTTCCAGAGGTCACCGACCCTGGAAATGCCTATGAGGTCCCACCCCGCAAATTCTTTACTTAGGTGCCCCATACCTATCTTAGGGGAGACCCATAGCGGCATCTGCTGCGTAATCGTCCCCTCCCATCCCAGCCTGCGCTGCGCCGTGTACCATATCTGTACAGTATGTGCTGTGGGGCCTGTTAGCTTATTTTTCCCCGATTTAACGTACAGGGCGTGGAGGACCCCTGTGGGCCCCAGCATGTGCCTATCCATGCGTAGAGCGGGGTCACTATATGGTGCATGTAGCCATTGATTGACTAAGATGAGCTGGGAGGCCCAATAATATAGACGTATGTTGGGTAGCGCAATTCCCCCATCATACCAACTCTGCATAAGTTTGCAGAGAGCGATTCGGTGAGGCCTACCCTCCCACAGCAGGCACCCACCTCCGCTTCGACTGATTTAAAGTAAGAGTCTGGGATTGCAGAGGGTGCATTCTGCAGTGCATAGACGAAGCGAGGGAGAGCCATCATTTTGAACAACGCCGCCCTCCCCAGTAATGTCAGCGGGAGGGACTGCCAGTATTTGACATCGCTTCGCAGTCTTTTTAGGGGTGGAAGCAAGTTGCGCTCTAGGAAAAATGCTGGATCAGGCGTGATGTTTATGCCCAGGTACTTAAAACCATCCTCTGCCACCTGTATCGTCACTCCTTTGGGGAGTTGCGGTGTTGGTCCATGCAGGACATAGAGCACTGACTTTGCCCAGTTAATCGAATAACCTGAGAGCCCACCATATGATTCACAGATGTCTAGTAATCCACCTATGGACCGTTTTGGTCACGTCAGATATACCAGAATATTGTCTGCGTATAGTGAGATACGGTCATCCCAGTTCTCTGTCCATTTTAGTCCTGAGATAACAGGATCCTGCCTTATCCATGCCGCCAATGGTTCCAGCACCAGGGCGAATAGCAGAGGAGAGAGAGGACACCCTTGTCTAGTTCCTCGTCCCAATGCAAAGTCTCTTGACAGTCGGCCATTCACCGCAACCTGCGCCAGAGGCCCTGTATACAGTAACCGCACCCACGCGCAAAATTTGGGCCTAAAACCCAAATTCACCAGCACTGCGAAGAGAAAGGGCCACTCCACGCGATCAAAGGCCATACTCGCATCCAGCGAGAGAATAACGGCATCCTCGTGGATGTAGGGTCCACTGGCCAGTATTCCGTGTAATCGCCTAATATCCATTGCAGTGTTTCGCCCGGGCATAAAGCCTGACTGATCCGGGTGAATAAGTGTCTGCAAATGAGGTTGTATACGGGTCGCCAACATTTTAGCCAATATTTTGGCTTCCACATTGAAAAGCAAAATAGGTCTGTAAGAGGAACACTCACTGGGGGGTTTCCCGGGTTTCAATATTGCCACCAGTGTCGCGACCCTTTGGTCCCGTGGAAGGATGCCTTCCTTCAGACTGGCCTCATACCTTTTCAGCAAGTGCGGAACCACCGTACTCGCCTCTCGCTTGAAGAATTTTACTGGAATCCCATTTGGTCCCAATGCTTTCCCGGACTGGAGCCCGCTAATAGCTATGGCAATCTAGCATTGTTGGAGGAGGATGAGTGCCCATCCTTTTCCATCCAAGAAATTAAAGTGGCCCTTAAAAGTTTGGCTTCGGGGAAAGCCCCGGGATTGGATAGAATCCCGGGAGATTTATTCTCGAGTGAGCAGCAGGTCTGGGTTCCCTATATTTGGTTACTCTTCAATGCTATTCTACATGGTATGGAAAATCCCGGAACCTGGTTGGGGGCCGAGATTATTCCTATTTACAAAAAGGCCTCCCCTCTTGACCCGGCTAATTACCGTCCCATTAGCCTTATTTATGTCCTGCAGAAACTGTTTGCTCGCACTTTACTAACAAGGTTGCAGAGTTGGATTGATGACCAACACATCCTGACCTCCCTTCAAGCGGGTTTTCGTTGTAAGGTCTCTACCATCGACCAACTGTTTAGACTCCAATTGGTCTTCTGGAAAACTGTGACTTTGGGGGCCGGTAGCCTGTATTTGATCTTTGTTGATCTCCGATCTGCATTCGATCTAGTCCAGAGGGATAAGCTCTGGGCCATTTTGAGGGAGATGGGAGCTCCAACTTATTTGTGTCAATTATTTAAACGGTTACACCAAGGCAACTTCACGAGGGTGAGATATGGGAGCTCTCGGCCCCATTCCCGGTGGAAAGGGAAGTGAGGCAGGGGTGTGTGTTGGCCCCCACTCTTTTCTCTCTGTTCCTTAATAGACTAATTGACCATCTTCTGGGGGCGAGGGATCTGGATTCCCCCAGTTTGGCAGCTCAGAAGATCCCAGCCCAGATGTTCGCTGATGATACCCTTTTGCTATCAAAAACTTCTATGGGTATACAGCGAACACTGGAGGCGTTCTGCCTATTTTGTAAGTCAAGGAACTTGCAGATTAATTTGGCCAAAACCAAATTTATGGCTTTTAATGCCAAATTATCTAGTTGTTCGCACCCCCACTTGGATGGAGTGGCGTTGGAAAGAGTCTCCACCTTTGATTATCTAGGTGTAAGACTTAACGATAAGATGGGGTGGGGGCCTCAGGTAGCCAAGGCAAATATGAAGCTGGCCCAATCATCTGGTGGCATTCTAAAAGTTCACAGTGAGTCTCCACTCAAATCCCTGTGACCGCCCTTAGAAATATATAGGTCCCAGGCGAGAGGTGGGGCGCTCTATGGGGTGGAGCTATGGGGCCATTTGAGCGCCACTTCCTTGACGATTACTGAGAACATCTTTATTAGGCGCCTAATGAGTCTTCCACAGAGTACACCATTACTCCCCTCACGATTAGACTTGGGTTTAGCCCCCATACAGGGGGTTATCTCGAATCGTCCCGTGTTGTACTGGAGGCGGCTCTGGTCAACCCCGGAGTTGCTAAGTTATAGGGATGATCTAAGGGATCTACTGTCCTTAAGGGGGGCTGGGAAAATTCCCTGGTTAAAATATGTTAAGCATGCGTGCCAGACACTAGGTAGGGGAGACATCTGGCTCGTTCCAGAGCAGATGTGTCCCTTATTACCTAGGAGAGAGTTGGTCATTTTACTTAACAAGTATCGATTGGATCTTGCTCTTACTAATCCGTCATTGGGCAGGCTGACTAACAGGTTTCTGGAGGCGAATGACCACTATTGTTTCGAGAAATGTTTGGACGATATTCAACCCGCACTGGCAAAGAAGCTGTATGTTCAACTGAGACACGGGACACTTCCTCTGCGGGCTGCGATAAACAAGTGGTCAGTCGCCCCTACGGTTTCCAGCTCATGCGTAGATTGTGAAGGTTGTGAAGAGACGGATCTGCATGTTCTGCTCTTTTGCTCCTTCTACGCTAGGGCTAGAGCTAAATGGATTATCCCACTCTGTAAACTATTGGGTCTTAGAGATTATAGGGAAGCCTTCAGAATACTACAATTTGACACTACACCCCTAATTGTTTATGCGACTTCTAGATACCTTTGGGCTATGTGGTGTGTTCGAGGTGCTAAAATTAAACAGCAATTATCCGCTTTATCTGTGTCACCATAGACACAGCATAACTAAGGATTGATTTTATGCTGTATATTTTATGTTTTTATCGTATAGGATTATTATTTGGTCCTATCCACTTTTAATTCCTTAGGAGTATTTTTATCTTCTTATGAATTCATTGTGCTGTGGGATGTTGGAAATGCTGCATTTTTCTTTTCTTGTGTACACTGCTTTTATGGTTTTTAGCCGATAATAAAGCTTTATTGACTGATTGACTGACAAATTAAAAGTAGATTCCCCTCGAGTAGGTTCCCGCCCTGTCCCTGTGTTGTTGTATGCAGATGATGTGGTTCTTTTAGCCCGCACCCCCAAGGGACTTCAGCGCCTGATAGACGGGTTTGTCAGTTTTATGGACACCTTAGACTTGTCGGCAAACCTGACTAAGTCCTATGTCATGTTGGCTGGAACCAAACCCTGTAAGAAGTTCTCATACAAAATAGGCACATACAAACTAGGGCAGGTACAGACCTTTCCCTACCTTGGCTTGTTATTCGATGGGCTTTTAAATTTTAAAGTTTTAATTGAAGAGCGGTGTTCCAAATTAGTGGCCTCGTCGGGGGCGATCATGAATTATGGACGCAGACTGGGCCGGTGGTCGCCAGAACAAGTTATGAACTTGTACAGCTCAATCTGTTGCTCAAAAGTGGTATATGGGTCTGAAGTTTGGGGTTTTGTTAGCACTCAGCAGTTACAGACAGAGGAGAATAAATATTTGAGAAAGGTGCTCAAAACCCCACAAAGTACTCCCGCCTACATTATCCATGAAGAACTAGGAAGGGTATACATTGAGGACCTGATAAAGGTCAGACCTCTTATGGCCTGGCTAAAGATTTGGTCCAATACCGAGGCAGTCCTGAGCAGACAAATTATTAGAGACTGTACAGAAAGGGACAAAGGAATGAGTATTCCTTGGCTAAAATACGTGAAGTCCACACTTGAGGGAATTGGTTGTAAGGATCTTTTTACCAATCCAACGGAAATTATCCCCCAAGATACATTGAGAGTAAAAAAAAAAATCTGGACCTGGTAGCCTCACGTAGAGCGGCTGCGGAAGAAAGTAAAACCTCTGTCTGTGCTCATAGAATGGTGCAAACAGAGGAAGGAATGGAACCTTATCTCGCTCTTATGTATAACGCCCAGGATAGAGTTTTAATCACTCGTTTTAGGCTCAACCTTTTACACCACCTATTGGCTGATCCACCAGGTTTTACTTCAACCGTTGAGCAGAAGGGTTCCTGCGGCTGCGACAATAGGTCTCCGCAGGATACCCTTCATTTTGTACTATTATGCCCATTTTATGTTTTACCTAGGCGTAGCTTTTTAGTAGGAATTTTAAAACAGGCAAAGTTTAAACATGCAAAGGTTGCCTTATTATTCTTGCAAAGGGCTAATGATCCTCATACACTGTTTTGTATTATGAATTTCATTAAGGTTGCTTTAAGGTTAAGGAACTCAAGAGGGCGGTGTTGAATGAATTTTTTTGGCCAATTGTCTCCAACCATGTGTTATGAACCGTATTTTACTGATTTTAACTGTATATGTACTTTTATGGTATTTCTTAAGTACCGAATATAGGGCTATTGAATTGAATTGAAATTGACTCCCAGATCCACTAAGGCACTCTTACACCCACTCACAGACCCAGTCAGACACTCACACACCCATACAGTCACTTACACACCCACACACAGACCTACTCAGAGACATATGCACCCATTTACTCATACACTCAGAGACCCATGTACCCACTCACAGACCCACTCAGGAACACATGCATTCACTCACAGTCCCACTCTCATCAAAAAGATGGAAAGTAGAGTTCCAAAACGCATAAGAAAAATAGTGTAAAAACATGTTTTTAAGCAGTGATGCAGTCATCCAATCACCCAAACACTACCCATGCACTAAGCATACACTCATCCATTTACCCAGGCACTACCTATATATTCATCTAATCACACCGGTGCTACCCATGCACTCATGCAATCACCCAGGCACTAGTCATGCACTCATAGAATCACTCAGGTACTAACCATGCACTCAAACAATCACTCAGGCACTACCCTTGCACTCATGCAATCACCCAGACACTACCCATGCTCTCATCCAATCACCCAGGTACTGCCCATACACTCATCCAATCACCCAGGCACTACCTATGCACTCATGCAATCACCCAGGCACTACCTTTGCACTCATCCAATCACCTAGGCACTTCCAGTACTCATACAGTCAATCACCCAGGCACTACCCATACATTCATCTACTTAACTTGGCACCACTGATTAACTCATTCAATCACTCATAGACGGCTTACTCACTCATTCAATCATTCATTCAAGACTCATGCACTCATTCAATTATCCATGCACACATTAAATCATCTATGCAGCTACTAACATAGTCAGGGACACACTTCTACTACAACACCTGTATATATATCTATATATATATATAAATATATATATATATATATATATATATATATATATATATATATATATATATATATATATATATATATATATATATATATTCACTGAAAAAACCATAGGTTTCAGGGGCGTTATAGTTAGCTGGACTTTTCACTCGTACAAAACCATAGAAATTCCCCCGTTGTAGTTAGTTCAGCTAACTATAACTCGCGCACCCGCAATGCACTGCTGATGACGTCACATATTACATCACTCATGACATGGTCAGTGACATCACTCATGACATCACTGATGACATCACTGATGACATCATCCAGTGAATGTGTGTTTTTCTGAAAATTACATATGTTTTATATATGTATATCTCAAGGTCGATGGAAGAACAAATGGGTATATAAGTGTCTAAATGGATGATTTGTTTTTGAAAAATTGATTGCATAACTGACTGATTAAGTGTATCTTAGTGAATACATGGCTTAGTGAGTAATGTTTAAATATGTAAATATCTGTATCAGTCTCTCACTTTGTGTATAAGTGGCTGCATGGGTTGGTGAGTAGCTCCATGAGTGTCTATATAGGTTATTAGTTGGTTTTTTGAGTATCAGTATGAGTGTCTGAGTGTCTGTATGGTTCGGTGGGGGGTATTACGTAGTGCATAGGTGCATGAATGAGTGACTCACTGTTTGTATGTGTTGAAGACAGCATGTGTGCAGGACTGTATGGGTGGATGAATGTGTGCATGGGTGTGTTAGTGAGTGAATGACTGTCTCAATAGTGTCTCTATGAGTAACTACATATGTTTTAAACTAGTATATTTGACTATTGGTGTATATAAGTGAGTATATGTGAGAGTGAGAGATTGAAAGAGTTCCTGTATGAATAAGTATGTGTTTCTATAAGTGATTGTTAAAAAGACTAAGTATGTGTAAGTGTGGTGGTGTGTGTATAACTGTATATGCAGGTAAACAGATGTTTGATTCTTTATTAGCATGAGTGACTATGTGTGTGAGTAACTTTATGGATGAGTGGCGTTGTGTAACAGGATGTATAGGTGTATGAGTACATATGATGAGTGAGTACATGTATGAGTGACTGTATAGGACTGTTGGTGAATGAGTGGATGTGGATGTGGATCTTACAATTACTGAATAGGTTGTTGTAACTGGTATTGGTATGTCCATTGTTTTGAAAATTTTAACTTCTATTTTTGAATGTGTGTATCAAAGGTTATATTAGGAGGAGAGGAGGTCTGCCACTCTATCACAAGGATGATGTCATCAGTGATGTCATCAGAGATGTCATGAGTGATGTCACTGACCATGTCATGAGTGATGTAATATGTGACGTCATCAGCAGTGCATTGCGGGCGCGCGTGTTATAGTTAGCTGAACTAACTATAACGGGGGAATTTCTATGGTTTTGTACGAGTGAAAAGTCCAGCTAACTATAACGCCCCTGAAACCAATGGTTTTTTCAGTGAATTTCTAAGGTTTATTAAATGCTAATTCCTAGCTATAACGTGCCTGAAACCCATGTTTTTTTCAGTGAATTTCAAAGGTTTTTTATAAGCTAATTTCTAGCTATGCCTACAGAGATAGGACATGTGAAGAAAGAAGGAAAAACGCACAGAAAGAAAAAAAAGAAATGCAGAGAGAAGCAACAGAAGTCCTCAAAGACGAAGAAAAGTGCAGGAAGAAGTATAACGTGCAGAAAGAACAAACAGAAGAGCAGAAACAAGCCTTGTTGCAAAATCATCCTGTACCCTCAATTTTTTCAGACGGATACTGGTGGTAACTGAGTCTGACTAACCAGTCCTAGAGCCAGTGCTATGTTAAAAGACACTCAGAATACAGTGAAAACACCTACATACACTAGGGTACACTATGTGTTGGGGTCCCCCTGTGATTAGCATGATCTCCTCTGTAAGCCCCTAGTATATAATAGGGCAGGGGATTAAAACTACCTCTTAAAACGCGCCACAGGGCGCGTTTGAACACGTCACCTCATGCCCCGTCCCCTCCCTTCCCCACTGTGTAAACACGCCCTGTAGCCGTTTTAAGTTGGGAGATTAAGTCCCCTTGAATCCTGAGGGTCCCTAGGGTCCAACTAGACCACTAGGTACCTCCAGTAAGCGCCACAGAGCTGCGTTGCAGAGAGGTGTAAAAAGTGGCTCGGCCTGCACCACCTCTCTGCAACGCAGAGCAGTGATGCTTACTGGAAGCACCTGGTGGGCTAGTTGGACCCCAGGGTCCCTCAGGATTGAAAGGGAATTATTTCCCCAACTTAAAAACGCGCCACAGGGCCTGTGGGCGTTCTGAGTTGAGAGATTAAGTCCCCTTGAATCCTAAGGGTCCCTAGGGTCAAACTAGCACACTAGGTACCTCCAGTAAGCGCCACAGAGCTGCGTTGCATGGAGGTGTAAAAAGGGGCGTGGCCTCAGAACACCTGTCTGCAACGCAGCTCCCTGGCGCATACTGGAGATACCTGTTGGGCTAGTTGGCCCTCAGAGACCCTCAGTATTGAAGGGGAATTAATTCCTCAACTTACAACTGGCCAGGGGGCGCGTTTGCAGAGTGCTGCAAGGAGGGGGCGTGGCCTCCGGCGCGATGCCGGTCTTTTATTTATTTATTTTTAAGAAGGAGGGCTGTGTGGCCCCCTTTCTTTTTCTAATTTATTAGCCCTGGGGACCCCATCCCCCAGGGCCTGCACCCTAATTTTTCTTGTTGAAAAAAATTAATTTGGCCCTCCCAAGGACTTAATCGGCCCCGGGGACCCCAACCCCCAGCTCATGGCCTTTTTTTAATTTTTTTATTCTTTAGGAGGGGGGCTGTGTTGCCCCCCTCCTCAGGCCACTTATGGCCCCGGGGACCCCATCCCCCGGGGCCGGCCTTTGTTTTTAGAAAAAAAAAATATATTTATAGAAACACCTAGGACATGCTGGACAAACCGTATGTACCTATCACCATGACAATTTGCGTGATATTCATTAAAAGGCGACTATGCATACAATGAATCCACGTAGAATGTATTCACACCGCTCATGAAGCTCTGACATGTCTGACACCCTACCGTGCCTAATCCCGGCGCCCCCGCTGGTGGGTACTCTCCAAGTAGACACCCTTGTTGTTTATTTATACAAACATAGGTAGCTATTGACGGGCACATTTAATACACATGCACACCAAGCCATTCAAATGGGATTCGACAAAAATTCGACCAAAATATGCAAGAAACCCCCTCACGGTTAATAAAACACACATCCACCGCCGGATGTGTAATTCTTTTTATTTTACTCTCTGGAAAGGAGACAAACCTCACTTGAGAGTCACAGCGTGCTCCTGGCTAAGCCCAATGCTGTGTTACACCCACCAGTGCCCGCCGAGTGCCACACACCTCTGTGTTGTATTCCACCAGCTGGTGCGTATGCTATGACACTCTCTAGCCCATGTGCACTGTAACACCACCCCGTGAATATGTCATGCCACACTTGCCTTCGCACGGGTTATATTGCCCCATCTAACGTGCCTTCCTCGATGCCTATGTTATAAAGCACAGCGCTATGCCATACATATTACAATCTGGGATCCATATCTTTGTCACAGTGCATTTGCAATGTTACACTACCCAGCACATATTTTATATTACAACTTTAGAGACTACTTAGGTTACACAACACTGCCCTGTGCATATTACACTCCAAGGCGCATATCACATAGCAAGCGCTAGGGCCTGTGCTATCTCGCGCTCTCCAATGAATCTGTCATTGCGCACAATGTATTGCATATTATATTTCACGCCCCGGTTCATCTTGTATCACACTTTTTGGTGCATAGTTTATACCCTATACTATATCTAGTTTTCATTTTCAATCGTGCTCTCAGGACTATGTTCTATATAACACTGCGTCCACCTACCCTTTTCACGGGCATTACATTTTGCGATGGGGGGTGGAGGGTCAGGTGATGTTTCTGCCAAGTGAGCCCGGAGTCACAGTCCCAAACGTCCTCTTCTTCCTGAATAAAAGTGAGATTATGCTGCATACTTGTTCATATTTTAAGTAGTTCGCACAGACACACATTTTAAAAACAATAAAGTTCCTAATACCCATCTTCTATGAACAGTTAGCTTGCTGCCCCATCCACCTCCTCCCTATCCTCTGTTGTCTGAATCCATGGACTAGCCTCCTCCCTCCTGCCATGCATGGTCTGATGTGCTGCCACTGCCCTGCATTTAGCATGATGTACCAGTCCACTCATCCTGCCCTCCATTGCCCAATTCTATGGCCCATCATTGACCTCCTGCTTAGCCTCTGTGCTTTGCTTGCTGCCCCTATTCTCCTTCCCCCTGCCCTCCGATGTCTTTGTGCATGACCCTGCTCCATCCTTTTTGACCACCATGTTCCATGGACCTG
The DNA here is from genome assembly GCF_964204655.1 of Triturus cristatus. Lineage (NCBI taxonomy): Eukaryota > Metazoa > Chordata > Amphibia > Caudata > Salamandridae > Triturus > Triturus cristatus. The sequence goes on along the minus strand of NC_140591.1, from coordinate 1,202,914,473 downwards.
CCACTCCTATCTACTCTGAGTGTTCTGTTGAGCTGCCACTCCCCTACCACCTGCCTAGCATTGTCAGATGACTGTAACCTGTCCCTGCCACCTCCACCCTGCCTGTCCACATGCCATGCCCCTATCCCCTTCCTCCTGTCCTCCATGGTTCATTTTACTGCCACACCCTTCTGCCCTCCCTGATCTGTTGTGCTGCAACTGCTCCTCCTGCCTGCCCCGCGCGGTCTGTTGTGAGGCCCCTTCCCCTGAACTCTCTTGTCTGTGCCCAGGTCCTGACCCTCCCTTCTATCCTCCATGGTCCTTTGGGCATGCCCCTGCATCCTCCTTCTTGCCCATCAAAGCCATTGTGCTGCCACTAACCCTCCCGCTTGCCATGCATGGTCTTCTGTGCTGCCATGGCCCCTCCCACCTTCCCTGTGTGGTCAGCTATCTGCTCCTGACCCCCTCCCACCTTCCCTACATGGTCTGTGTGTATGCCATCATAGTCTCACTGTTGCTCTCCATGGTGTGTCTTGTTTCTAGTGCTCATCCTGCCTGACCTCCATGGTCATCTTGCTGCTCCTGCCCTGCCCCCTTGCCCCCAGCCCTCTGTTTCCATGTGCAGACCCCTATTCCCTCCCTCCTGGCTTGTCGGTTCCATTGTAATGCCCCTGATCCGTCCCTCCTGCCCTTTATGGTCTGTTATGCTGCAGCTTTCTCTCCTGTCTGTCCATTATGGTCAGCTAGCTACCATTGCCTCTTTCCCCTCTGTTGTCTGTTGTCCATGTGCATGGTCCTGTCCCCGCCTGTTGGACTCGGCCCTTCTGGCAGGTTCACCCCTGAACTTTTTGCTTTTATTGGTGACCTGGTGGTAGTGATTTTTGGTTTCTGCGCACTTTCCCTGTGTCCCAGGGTAAAGTGCGTGCGCATTCTGAGTGCATGTGGTGTGATAGGCCTGCCCTCCCATAGGAATGCATGGGGAATGTATGTGTCCCTGGTAGTTCCTGATGCGTGGGGTGTGCAGGCTCGAGTTTGGTATGTACGGACTCGTGTGATTGAATGCTGCGCGATGATGTGTGCGGCGTGCATGTAGCTAGTGTGGAAGTGCCACTTCTAGAAGTGGGCACTTCGGTGTGCAGTATGAAATGTGTGCCTTGTCTGGCGATTGGCTGGTTGAGGTCATGTGACGGGCTAGGGAATCCCCAGAGTCAGGAGGAGTCACCCGGTGGTGAATAGGGAGATCAGCAGCTAGATGGGTGGGAGGAGTACACCTGGGTCCTGAATAGGGCTGGGCTTCCCCCACACAATGCTGGCTCCGCCCCCTGTGGTGCAACTGACGACCCTAGCCCTGCCAGTGACTAGAGTGAGGGGCTGAGCACATCAAGGGTGCTCCCCAACCAGCTGCGACTGCTTTTCCCCCTCACCCTGAACCAAGAACAAAGGGGTTTTACTGTGTAAAAATGGGGCTGTGTCCCCACAGATGTTGTTCTCTTGCTGATCCAACTTGAGGGGGGCCTGCTGCTGCTGGGCGCCAGGAGAGACCGCCACTGGGGACTGCCTCCCTGCTGGAGGGCCCTGTGAGCTGGCCCCTGGGCCCAGTCTTTGCCCCCCTGCTTTTGCAGACTTTTTGGTTGCTGGACTTTTGCTTGCAGCGCCTGGGAGCGCTCTGATTTGCTATATAGCGCTAGGAGCGCTTTATTTCATGCCCTGGTGATTCTAGTGCGCTCCTGTGTCACCTCGTTGCCAACGAGGGAATCCCCGGCGTAGGGATTCCCCCCCTCTTGTGCCGGATCGAGCGGGAGCCCACCCCGCAATGGGGTGCGTTGGCGGGTGCCCACCCCGCTTATTGGAACCTTTAGTTGGCGGGTGCCCACCCCGCTTATGTGTGGTGGTTGCGAGGGAGCCTACCCCTCTCACGAGCCGAGAATCACCGCCGCAGCCGGGGAAGCCCAGGAAGTCAGGCAGAGCTGACGGAGACGTGGGCGGGGCCTTAGGCCGGAAGGAGAGGAGGAGGAAGTGACCGGGGCTCCCGTGAGCTGAGGGAGCCCCGTGCGGTTGCCGGCTGTTCAGGGAAGTGAGGATCCAGGCGGGAGCCCACCCCGCGCTGGAACGCAAGGAGAAGTGCGGCCGGAGCTGGTGCGGAGGGGGCGCGAGGCACATTGTCGGTGCCTGCCCCTCCGCGTTGGAAAGAAGCCTCGGAGTCCTCCCGTCCGCCGAGAGCAGAGACGACGCGGGAGTCCCCGGAGAGCAGCCCGGTGAGTGCAGAAGGGCTGGGGGACTCCGCGCATGTGTTGGGGGTGCGGGGGCAGTGCTCACGAGCCCCGTGCGGCTCCAACGAAGAGGGGCTGTACGTGTTAGAGCCTGTGAGGCTCCAACGGGGCGCATTATTTTCACAGTCCAAAGGGACTCCAACGAAGGGGGCACCAGTTGTCCATGATAGAGCGGCCCCCGAAGGCAGCGGGCCGCTCCTCCCTTGCCCCGCAGTAACGTTCAGAGCCACGAAGGCTCTAGGGGGCATTTTGCGTGGCTAGAGCCCAGGAGAGGCTCCACGAGAGCGGCAGATTTGTTCTGAAGGGCACAGTGGTGCCCACGCTCATTCCCACAGCTGCCCAGCACTTAGTGGGCAGCTGCAACGTTTAGGTTGGGACCTTTACGCTTGTGGCTTGCGCAGCTGGCGCAGCCTTACTGGGACAGGGCGTCCTAGCCCCTACCAGGCCAGTTGGCCCAGGGACTGCCACAGGTGGTGGCTCATGTGAAGTTTTGCGCTGTGGTTCCTACCTGCACCTCTGAATGTATTTGTATGCGTCATGTGCCATTGTTTTACACCGCTGAATGTATTTTATGCATCATGTGTTTTCCTTCCCTACACCTCTGAATGTGATGCATCATGTGTAATGTGCGTTTACCCCTACAGGTATTGTGATACTTAGGTGGTTGTTTGTTTTCTCCTAGTACAGGTGGTGCTAGTGAGGTCCTAGTTCCCTGCGTGACATTCTCCTAAGGTGGTTAGGGTTGCGTAGGTGGTACTTACCTGATACCAGTAGTTACTGGTTGTGTGCTATATATGTTATTTTGTGCTACAGTAATTTTATTCCTATGTTCTAAGTGCTAATTTCTACAAAGTGCTAATTCCTGACAGTGGTCCATGTGGCCCTGTCCCGTGTACATATAATCCCTTGTAAATTCTGCCCGTGCCTGTTGGCACATTGTAAAGTGTGTGTTTTTATCTAATGTGTTTTGGTACAATACAAAGGTTATTTTTATAGAATACCTTGTGTGGAGTTTCTTTTGTGGTGGGCCTTGGGTGTTGTTGCTGGGTGCGCGCGCAAACGCTTTACACATCGCCTCAGAGATAAGCCTGACTGCTCGTGCCAAGCTACCAAGGGGGTGAGCAGGGGTTATCTTTGGCGTGTACCTTCCTTGCCCTGACTAGAGTGGTGGTTTCTGCCTGGCTTTGGCGCAAGCCCTAGCCAACCAGAAATCCCATTTCTAACATTGGTGATCAGCGGTGGGATTTGGACTTGCGTTTGCGCTGTACCGCAGCAGCAACTGGCTGCACCACAAAACTCTGCATTTTAGATAATCACATTTTGGGGATTATTGCTTTCTGAAGTTCCATTATTTCTTCTCCTAAAAGGTGACCTTTGTGAATCATGTACTCCTGTGTTAGCTCAGACACCCAGGTTCCTTGTGTGAAACTCTTCTCGAGAACGTCCGCCAAAATGGAGCCTGCTTTTAATTTTTGTGGTCTGTTTAGATACAGTAGGTTGGAGTTGGTAAGGTTCTGTGAAGAGAGAGACATAGAGGTGGGTGAGTCAGATACCCAGTCCAAACTGAGGGACAACCTGATCTTATGGCAAAAGGATGAGTGGGAGCGAGAGCGCAGTGAGGAGGATAGGGCCCGGGCCGCACGCCAAGAGGGTGGTGGGTCTGTGGGGAGCCCTGAAGATTCAGAAGAGGAGGAAGATTACCTGACAGGGACGCCAGTGGAAATTGAAGACCCCATAGATAGGGAGTCCCTTGCTGTGTCCAGTGTCAGGAGCAGCACCCCATCCCTTTCCCTGTCCCCAGAGGAGTGGGTAGATAGGAGGGAAGAATGGGAGCATCAGCTGGCCATGGAGAAACTCAGGTTGGAGCATGCCCGGGGGATGGCGCAGCTGAATATAGAGGAGAAAAAGCTGGAGACCGAGAGGGTCTTAGCGCAGGAGAGGATAGAGGAGGCTGAGAGGGCCTTCACCAGGGAGAAATCAGCGCTGGAGAGTAGACTATCCCCTGCGCGCAGTCTTAGTTTTCTGGGCTCCCCAGGGAGGTTTGAGTCCAGTGGTGGCAGCGATATAGAGCCCAGTGCAGGACGTCCCATTCCCCGTTCCCCGAGTATGGTACCAGTTTCCCAAGAGAAGGAGTACCGGTTGAAATTCAGGGGCAGTAGGAAGCTGTCTCACCAGGCTTGGGACGAGTTTTTGGGTGAATGTGAGGATGCACTGGACGATTGGGCGAGTCTTAGCCCGGAGCGCAGTTATTCCGCCATGTATGGTCTGGTTGTCAAAGAGCAGATGCTCAGTAGTTGTTCTCCAGGGTTGCGCCAACACCTGTTGGGGTGTGGATTGTCTGCGCCCCTTGAGCTTGCAGAAGAAGCAGAGCGCTGGGAAAGCGCTAAAGGTTCTCTGGAGTCATTAGGGAGTAAATCCAAAAGTAGTGGTTCAGGTATCTTCCAGCCCAGCATGGTGGAAGAGGCTCAGAGTAGCCCAGCTAGGTCCCAGAGTAGTGAGAGGGGTGTAGGGGCTCACGTCCTATCTCAGTGGAGTAGGAGTCAGTGGTGACTTTGAGTCCCCAGAGGCCCGAAACCCAGTCTCAGAACCTGGGTGGTTTCTTCAGGGAACACCAGGTTGGGGGCCTAGGCTGTCCTGTGAGTCCATTTGAGGAGGATCACCTAGTGTATGGAGGACCTGGAGCGTCTGTAAATAGAGCTCCAGTGGTTCTGATGTCGGGCAGTACCGCTCCAGTAGGGAGGGTACAGAAGTCCAGCGAGAGGAGTGGCATGGGGCTGTGTTCCCCGGTGGAGGAACCAGTGGGTCAGGGACCAGCCGGGAGGGCTGAGTCTCCTAGAGGTGACCATGGTGACCACACGTCTGTCCTGGGGAATCTTCACGCTCTGTCAGGTGGACAGGGGACGGGAGATCTGCGCCAGGCAGACTGTTGCGTAACATATGAGGAATATGTTACTCTCGGGGGGATGGTGTGTAAGTCCCCAGAAGTCCTGGAGTGCCAGGCAATTATTCCACCAAAGGTTCTAGACCCGAGGTTGGGAGGCCAGGTTCAGGATCAGCCTGACCTGAAGGGTAGGACTACTGTAAAAAGTGTCCTGACCGGTTCTTCTTCCAGAGGTACCGCCCCAGTTGGTAGGGAGCAGGACTCTGGAAGGGGGTGCAGAGGGTGGGAGAGCCCACCTCTGACCCCGGTGCAACCTGAGGGGTTAAACCCTAGGTTGGGAGACCAGTTCTCAGGGAGAGGTCCTGAGCTGGTAGGTGAGTTGCGTTACGGGGTCGCCTCTCAGAGGAAGAGAGGGCGGAACCCTAGAAGAAGAGGTAGGGGGAGGAGAGCCTCTCCCGTGACTTTTGGTCAGCTTGAGGGTACAGACCCTAGTCTGGAGGATCAGTGGCAGTTTAGAACTGCTCTGATGAGGGGTAGAGTGGAGAATGGCTGCTATGTGCCAGGGGTTACTACCCCCCACTCTGTGGTTAGGCAAGGACCAGTGGCGCCTAGATTGTCTAGGGCCTGGCCCTGGCCACGGACAGCTGAGGAGTACCAGGGGGGTAGCCCAGTTGGTCCGCTGAGTTTTTTCAGAGGAAACCATGTGAGTTCAGAGTGGCGTAAAACCGGAGAGTGTCCCTGCCGTTGCGGGCCTGCGTCTGTGTTTTATCGCCCAAAGCAGGAAAGACCATCACGGTGGTGATTGGTCTTCCCTGCGTTTTGGCTGGAAGGGGGTTGTGTTGGACTTGGCCCTTCTGGCAGGTTCACCCCTGAACTTTTTGCTTTTATTGGTGACCTGGTGGTAGTGATTTTTGGTTTCTGCGCACTTTCCCTGTGTCCCAGGGTAAAGTGCGTGCGCATTCTGAGTGCATGTGGTGAGATAGGCCTGCCCTCCCATAGGAATGCATGGGGAATGTATGTGTCCCTGGTAGTTCCTGATGCGTGGGGTGTGCAGGCTCGAGTTTGGTATGTACGGACTCGTGTGATTGAATGCTGCGCGATGATGTGTGCGGCGTGCATGTAGCTAGTGTGGAAGTGCCACTTCTAGAAGTGGGCACTTCGGTGTGCAGTATGAAATGTGTGCCTTGTCTGGCGATTGGCTGGTTGAGGTCATGTGACGGGCTAGGGAATCCCCAGAGTCAGGAGGAGTCACCCAGTGGTGAATAGGGAGATCAGCAGCTAGATGGGTGGGAGGAGTACACCTGGGTCCTGAATAGGGCTGGGCTTCCCCCACACAATGCTGGCTCCACCCCCTGTGGTGCGACTGACGACCCTAGCCCTGCCAGTGAATAGAGTGAGGGGCTGAGCACATCAAGGGTGCTCCCCAACCAGCTGTGACTGGTTTTCCCCCTCACCCTGAACCAAGAACAAAGGGGTTTTACTGTATAAAAATGGGGCTGTGTCCCCACAGATGTTGTTCTCTTGCTGATCCAACTTGAGGGGTCCTGCTGCTGCTGGGCGCCAGGAGAGACCGCCACTGGGGACTGCCTCCCTGCTGGAGGGCCCTGTGAGCTGGCCCCTGGGCCCAGTCTTTGCCCCCCTGCTTTTACAGACTTTTTGGTTGCTGGACTTTCGCTTGCAGCGCCTGGGTGCACTCTGATTTGCTATATAGCACTAGGAGCGCTTTATTTCATGCCCTGGCGCTTCTAGCGCGCTCCTGTGTCACCTCGTTGCCAACGAGGGAATCCCCGGCATAGGGATTCCCCCCCTCTTGTGCCGGATCGAGCGGGAGCCCACCCCGCATTGTGGTGCGTTGGCGGGTGCCCACCCCGCTTATTGGAACCTTTAGTTGGCGGGTGACCACCCCGCTTATGTGTGGTGGTTGCGAGGGAGCCTACCCCTCTCACGAGCTGAGAATCACCGCCGCGGCCGGGGAAGGCCAGGAAGTCAGGCAGAGCTGACGGAGACGTGGGCGGGGCCTTAGGCCGGAAGGAGAGGCGGAGGAAGTGACCGGGGCTCCCGTGAGCTGAGGGAGCCCCGCGCGGTTGCCGGCTGTTCAGGGAAGTGAGGATCCAGGCGGGAGCCCACCCCGCGCTGGACCGCGAGGAGAAGTGCGGCCGGAGCCGGTGCGGAGGAGGCACGAGGCACATTGTCGGTGCCTGCCCCTCCGCATTGCAAAGAAGCCTCGGAGTCCTCCCGTCCGCCGAGAGCAGAGAAGACGCGGGAGTCCCCGGAGAGCAGCCCGGTGAGTGCAGAAGGGCTGGGGGACTCCGCGCATGTGTTGGGGGTGCGGGGGCAGTGCTCACGAGCCCCGTGAGGCTCCAACGAAGAGGGGCTGTACGTGTTAGAGCCTGTGAAGCTCCAACGGGGCGCATTATTTTCAGAGTCCAAAGGGACTCCAACGAAGGGGGCACCAGTTGTCCATGATAGAGCGGCCCCCGAAGGCAGCGGGCCGCTCCTCCCTTGCCCCGCAGTAACGTTCAGAGCCACGAAGGCTTTAGGGGGCATTTTGCGTGGCTAGAGCCCAGGAGAGGCTCCACGAGAGCGGCAGATTTGTTCTGGAGGGCACAGTGGTGCCCACGCTCATTCCCACAGCTGCCCAGCACTTAGTGGGCAGCTGCAACGTTTAGGTTGGGACCTTTACGCTTGTGGCTTGCGCAGCTGGCGCAGCCTTACTGGGACAGGGCGTCCTAGCCTCTACCAGGCCAGTTGGCCCAGGGACTGCCACAGGTGGTGGCTCATGTGAAGTTTTGCGCTGTGGTTCCTATCTGCACCTCTGAATGTATTTGTATGCGTCATGTGCCATTGTTTTACACCGCTGAATGTATTTTATGCATCATGTGTTTTCCTTCCCTACACCTCTGAATGTGATGCATCATGTGTAATGTGCGTTTACCCCTACAGGTATTGTGATACTTAGGTGGTTGTTTGTTTTCTCCTAGTACAGGGGGTGTTAGTGAGGTCCTAGTTCCCTGCGTGACATTCTCCTAAGGTGGTTAGGGTTGCGTAGGTGGCACTTACCTGATACCAGTAGTTACTGGTTGTGTGCTATATATGTTATTTTGTGCTACAGTAATTTTATTCCTATGTTCTAAGTGCTAATTTCTACAAATTGCTAATTCCTGACAGTGGTCCATGTGGCCCTGTCCCCTGTACATATAATCCCTTGTAAATTCTGCCCGTGCCTGTTGGCACATTGTAAAGTGTGTGTTTTTATCTAATGTGTTTTGGTATAACACAAAGGTTATTTTTATAGAATACCTTGTGTGGAGTTTCTTTTGTGGTGGGCCTTGGGTGTTGTTGCTGGGTGCGCGCGCAAACGCTTTACACATCGCCTCAGAGATAAGCCTGACTCCTCGTGCCAAGCTACCAAGGGGGTGAGCAGGGGTTATCTTTGGCGTGTACCTTCATTGCCCTGACTAGAGTGGTGGTTTCTGCCTGGCTTTGGCGCAAGCCCTAGCCAACCATAAATCCCATTTCTAACACCTCCCTATTGCTTTCTATGGATTGTTGTGCTGCACTCCCGTCCCGCATGCCCTGTGTGGTGTATTGTGCTGCTGCAAACCCTGATGCCTTCCCTGTAGGGTCAGTTTGGTGCACCTCTCAATGTCCCTCCTGTCCTCTGTTATCCGAGTCCATGTCCCTACCCCATTTCCTCCTGCCTACCATGATCCAATGTACCATACTTGCGAACATTTTGAACTTGGTAAGAGGGAGATTTTGAAATAAAACTGAGGTATTGATTTTCCCCTTTGAGTTACATTGAAAAAGAGAAGATTGTAGACAGGAAACAGATTAAGTAAAGCCCATTTGAGCTTAAAAACATTGGACGTTTCCTGGCTGAAATGGGTCTGTTGGCATGTATGGTTGTATGACCACTGCCTCTTACTTCTGCCCACAATGGTCTATTATATTGCCACAGCCTCTCTTGCCAGTCCTGTATTGTTGGTTTGTTGCCCCTGCCCCCCTTTCCACTGCCCTCCATAGTCTGTTGTGCTGCCACTGCCCTTCCTGCCTGCCTAGTGTGGTCAAATTGTTGCCTCTGCACTCTCCTACCTGCCTTCAATTTTCAGAGTCCGTGCCCCTGGCCTCTGCCTCTCAACAGTATCCCAATGAACAACTAGATTGCTAACATTCTATATTTATTACAAAAGTGTGGAATGCCTGACGTCATCTTGATGTAATCAAAACTGTAATGTCTAGAGCATTTCCTTTAGAGATTACATATATGAGAGGGTCTTATTTGCATCAAAATTATGGTTAGTGCTCTAAAAAACTAAAATGAGGACATATTTTCTGAGTTTTCAAATAGCGACAAAGAACTTTTAAATTATTTGTAATCTTAGTTTTTTTATCCAGTTGGCCACTTGATTAAATGTTGCATCCAAGGGGAGAGGGTGTGGTGTTACTTCCAGAGATGCAGACTTTACAACTGGGGAACCAGGTTGGAGTTTCTGCTTCAGCTCAACATTCTGTGATTCTGGTCAAATCACTTAATCTCCCCATGTCTACAACCAAAATGAATTTGATCTTGTGTGATTTAACCAATGTTCATGTAAAGCACTCCAATACCTGCCAAGTCTGCACTATATAAAACTGCAAATACACAAAAAAATAAGTGTTTTGCACACTTCTGTCATTGGGCTACATTTGGGCTCCATCTGGGTGATATTTGGGCTACATTTGGGCTCTTTTGTCTCTGGTGGCCATTTTAGGACATTTATTTCTTATGAAGTTTCCTAATTTCCTCATTTACTGCAGTCTCCTCAGTAGGAAATGCTTTCAGTTTTTTACTTTGATTCCATCAAGAAGGTATTCAGATATGTCACACATATGCCATAAATTCTGAATGTTAGCACTCTAGTTGCTCATTAGATCACTGTAGTAAAGCTACTGCTCACCACAAAAGTCTGCTGCTGGTATTAAAAGTGCATGTTTCAGTCTGCATGTCAGAATGTTTTTTATGAAATAAAAGAGGATTTCAGAAGTCAAAATGTGCCCTAGTTTTTCTTTCTGCAGCACTAATCATAATTTATATGGCAAAATGAACCCCCTCATTTTGTTCCTTTGTAAATTAAATGTTTTAAGTGTTACCACTTTATTCCAATCAAGATGGCTTCAGGTGTGCCATACTTTTGTCATAAGTAAGACTGTTAGCGCTCTAGCTGTTCTTAAGAACACTCTGGGACATTCTGTCATTGGGCTATACTTGGGCTACATCTGGGTGATATTTGGGCTACATTTGGATTCTTTTGTCTCTGGTGGCCATCTTGGGAGATTTATTTGTTCTGAAGTTTCCTAATTTCCTCATTTACTGCAGTCTCCTCAGTAGGAAATACTTTCAGTTTTTTACTTTGATTCCATCAAAAAGGCATTCAGATGTGTCACACATTTTCCATAAATTCTGAATGTTAGCACTCTAGTTGCTCATTAGATCACTGTAGTAAAGCTACTGCTCACCAGGCAAGTCTGCTGCTGGTATTCAAAGTGCATGTTTCAGTCTGCATGTCAGAATGTTTTTATGAAATAAAAGAGGATTTCAGAAGTCAAAATGTGCCCTAGTTTTTCTTTCTGCAGCACTAATCATAATTTATATGGCAAAATGAACCCCCTCATTTTGTTCCTTTGTAAATTAAATGTTTTAAGTGTTACCACTTTATTACAATCAAGATGGCTTCAGGTGTGCCATACGTTTGTCATAAGTAAGACTGTTAGCGCTCTAGTTGTTCTTTAGAGCACTCTGGGAAGCTGCAGTAGAACACAAAGGAATCAACTGACAGTCTCTGCCCTTGTTGGATGTACATGTTTTACTGAGAATGTCAGATTTCATTCTTACATGACTGAGATAGATAATGTGAATTTACAGAAAATATGCTCTCAGTTTAGCTTATAGATCAGCTTCCAAACCTCTGTGGGAAAAGTATGAGAAAATAGTTTTCTCTCAAACATGGTTCGTGATATCACAGCAGAAGGTTTTTTCACAGGGTAAAATCACCTTAGAACACACCACAATTCCTAAAATGAGTATGGTACCATCAACAAATGATTTATAATGTAACTGAAGTCTTAAAACCTTCTATTAACTGCAGTGCTTTTTAATGAGGTGCTATCATGTATATTGGTCCCAAGATGGCTGCCAACAATTCTTGGATGAAGTACTGACAGCCAATCAGATCTCACGATGAGATGTGTGGTTAGGCTCCGCCCAGATATGTATGTGATTTTACTTTTGATTTTCTCAGGAACTACTGAACAGATTGACACCATATATGCAAAAGGCACATGCCTGACCTGAGGACTACCTCTTTGCCAAATTTCAAGTAATTCTGTTCAGCCGTTCGGGCTGTACCTTGGACTAAAGGTCCCTATGGAAAATTGCATGGGGAAAACGCGTTTTGGGACCCCCCTTTTTTCTCAGCCCCCGCTTGATGAATCCCCCCGAGACTTTCAGGGTAGGAGCGGAGCGGAGCGCCCCACCTATTTTGAAGATTTCGCGAGGATTCGTCAACCGGCGCCAAAGTTATTCCAAATAGAATGTTGCGGATTTCCTATGGAAACACGGTCCTAACTATAACTATCTACTGGCGACCGCCAGTAGATAATATATATATATATATGTTAACTCAAATTGCCCACAGCATTAAGAACGCACTCACTTCAAATGAAATCCTCCGATTTATTCATATGGAAAGCAAACTGCAACATTCATGTTTGTTTCTTGATCCGACGCGTTTCAAGGCCCCTGCCTCTTAATCATGGATCTGTTTGCACGTTAAGCAGATGGCGCTGATCCAGCCTCAATTTCAACCCTCAGTGGGCGTTGCATTCAGTGCGTGATTGCAGACAGAGCAGGCTGGTACTTGAAGTCAAGCTCAGTTAGTTAATTTCACCCTCCAGTGGGCTCTGCTTTCCGTGTATATATATATATATATATATATATATATATATAACTTTGGCACCGGTTGACTTATCTTCGTGAAATTTTCAAAACTAATGGGGCGCTCCGCTCAGCTCCTACCCTGAAGGTCTCGGGGTGATTCGTCAAGCGGGGGCTGAGAAAAAAGGGGGGTCCCAAAACACGTTTTCCCCAAGCATTTTCCCATAGGACCTTTAGTCGAAGGTACAGCCCAAACGGCTGAACAGAATTACTTGAAATTTGGCAAAGAGGTAGTCCTCAGGTCAGGCATGTGCCTTTTGCATATATGGTGTCAATCTGTTCAGTAGTTCCTGAGAAAATTGCAGTTAAAAGAACATAAATATCTATATGCGCACACCGTGCATGCACGGTGCGCGCACCAAATGTCCGCGAGCGTAATTCTGATTGGTGGTTAGATGTCAGTCAACATTCCAATCGGTCGAAATCAGGAAGTGTCGGACGCCATTTTGTGTGTGAGAGTGAAAAAGAAAGGTGGAGAACGTGAAAAGGGGGCAGGGTAGAGAGTTCCTGACCCCCTAGCCTTTGTCAGGGGGTCCCTGAGGGACCCCGAAGGGTGAAAAAAACATTTTTTTTTTTTTCAAAAAATCGCGGGGTGCGCGCCCGGTGCGCGCACCGTGAAAAACCCTTAAAAAAAAAAAACATTTTAAACTGTTTATAAGTTTATAGAAGATAGTAACTATGCTGTTCAACTTTATCCAAATTCATAAAAAAAGAGCTGAGCCATTCCATATTACAGGATACAGTCAATCTATAACTATATACATAGGTAGTTTATTGTAAAATAAATATATAAAAAACTATAATATTAAATACATAAATTAGCATTTAAAAAACCTTACAAATTCACTAAAAAAAACATAGGTTTCACACACGTTATAGTTAGGAATTAGCATTTACAAAACCTTGCAAATTCACTGAAAAAACAATACTCTATTCTCTGTGGCTGTTTGTGGATGCGGTTAAACCATATACTCTTAAGTGCATTATAATCTAGCGGTAAATGCTAACTTTGGGATGGCTGCATCAAAACATGTCGTGTTTGGTGTCAAACACCTTGGAATTATCCCCCCACACAAGTAACTGGTGTGGGAGTATGATCCCACCCCTCTAGAGGGGATGACATGTACCTACTGTGGAAACACGGTAGAAATCTGAAAGAGCCCTGGCATCACAAAATGGATGCCACGAGTACAAGCACTGGGCTGCCCTCCTGCTGAGGACTGAAACTCGCAGTGAAGGAGGCCCAACAATAGGCATCCTGTCACAGGGAGGTGTCACCACCTTCCAGACAGGATTTAGTGTATCGGGGCTGGGTGGGTGCACTCCTAGAGTGCTTTGAAGACCTGCACTGGGGGAGCAGTAGGCTCCTCTGTGCATATGCCAGCTCAAACCGGTTCAGGTGCTACCTGCCCCTGCTCTGGCGCGAAACTGGACGAAGGGAAGTGGGTGTAACCACCCACTCCCCTGACCCTACCAGAGGAGTGGTCACAGAGCTAGTCCCTCCCTTTCCTTTAGTATAATTTAGGGAACCATTGCCATTGCCAGTCCGATATCCCTGGACGATGCTCTACAAGAAGAATCCTGGACCTTCGACGTTCCACTACCTTTGGAAGACTGAAGAATCTCCCTTGGAGTCAAGGAGTGACTCCCCTGCTTGGCAGGCACCAAAAACTTGAATCAACAGTCACAAACTTTCCCACTCCCGCTGGAGTCCGAAGTCCCTGCAGAAGTGGATTTCCTGACTTCTCGATGGCCATTGTGAGTCCCCAGCAGAGCTGAGGCGAGTGCACCCCACGAGTGACGAGGAACAGCAATACCCGGGTACCGTGCACTATTGTCAAGTGCAACCCCTTCACGATGTTCTACGAACTTGTGCATTGGACCACGTGTGGTCGAAGCCTCCAGAAAGATTTCCCTTGAAAATCAGAGGCCTAGCTTGTCCCGAGTGACCGTGGGCTCCTGTGAAGCAAATCCTCACGAGGCATCTTTGCGATCCCTTGACGGCTGGCTTGTGGGTCCCCTGAAGACTTTCTCATCAAACCAAAAGGGCTCCCCTGGTTGCTCCAGGACTGCCCTGACTTACCCTTGTTGGGTGAGTCCCTCAGACCTTGCTGGTTTTCACCCCTGACTTTCTTTAATTTCCATAAGACTTGCTGTTGCCAAGGCTTGTTTGCTCCAATCCAGTTGCTGACACCTCAGTAAGCTGCAGACTTTGTGGGACACTCTGAATCCAGCTCCTGGTTGTCATCGACAAATCCTGGACCTCGTGGCTGAAGAGTCAAAACACCATTGATCACCTGAAATCACCAGACTTCCGTGGGCATCCATCTTCCTGGCCCCGGGTCACTGGCAAGTGACTGTGAACACTGTCCCATCTGCTTTCAGGTCTTCTTCATCTTGAATCCAGCCTTGGATTCCACCGGACACTTTTCCAGTCTTCACAAGCAGCAAAACTTCTTCGGCTTCCATTGAAAACGACGACGCGACCCGACACCAAAAGACACCTTGTCGTACTTTAATCTCTGTGACCGCGTAGGGGACAGGGCCCCACCCCTGTCTATCCTGGTATTAGCGAACCGCAAATGGTTAATACGGTATGTACAAGTGCTTTATATAACGTTCTAGCTATGAATGCACTGTGTACACGTTGTTTTACATTACTTCGCGGGTTCCATTTTGGAAGCGGTGGCCATCTTGTCATTGCCCTCACATAGGCTATAGTGAAGCAAATACGGGCCTCACAGTACATGTGCTTTCCTTTGACTTCTCTGTGACCTGGGCAGCTGGCTCTGCTGCCCCAGGTCAGTCCGGTCTCACGAGCTCCCCTTCCTCCGTCCACCTGTGATTAGCATCAGGGCCTGACACACCATAAAACCTATTCATCCTACACAAGCCTCCAGCTAATCTCTTTCACACCTGACTGTTCCTGTTTTATGGCTTGCTTTCCCAAACAGGAGATGCTCATGTTAATTGGGGCCTATCGATATCTGATGTGGGATCTGAGCCTTGCTGGGTAAATAATTGCGGGCTGGCTGAACTGAAATGTGAGATTGCAATCATGACTCTGCTTGTTCTTTGAAGTAAAATATGTGAATGACCAACTGCAAGAGAAGGGCGGTGTTGCCCAGATTCTGTATAAAAAAGGAAACTGGTTTCTGTTCTGGAGACTGCCTCATTCAGTTGCTAAGGCTTCTGTGCGACGTAGTCTCACTCATTTGAGTTTAATAAAGATGTCTTTTCATATTTCAGCTTCTGTTGCCAAGTTCTTTGTGATATTATCAAGATATGCAGAATTTTATAATACCACATCAGGAAGTACTCAAAGTCATAGGGTGCTACCCCTAGCACCTCTGGGGTCTCAAAAATTGGAGTACTTCAGTTGGCGCCCACCAGCTGGGCCTCATCAGAGAAGTGACTTTCTGTGGGAGTGATCTTGTCAGGAGACTGAAATCTACTGGAAGGACAGAACGGGATTCTACCAAGAAGGTACTCTGTGCACAGGGATTCTGGAGATTCTTTGATTATGTAGTCCGGTATATTTCTGCTCTTCCTGATTTTGATCCTCCACATGATGTCACTCAAAAGGTGAGAAAAAGAACCCTTTTGGCGTGAGTATTATAAAAGACGTTTGGGCATGTAGAACTTGACAATTAGAATTTGGATAACCTTTTGATTATTAAGAATAAGAATTAAGTATAAGTGGGTCGCTCCCAGTCCTTTGGTTCTTTGGGTCTTTAATTTGGTTATCGCAATTACCAAAGCCGAGGGGTTGGTTTCTTGGTTTCTGATTTGGTCATTGCAATTACCAAAACCGAGGGTCTCGCATATTTGCGAGTTTATTGGTAGAGATAAACCCTTGAAGTTTGAAGCTAGATTAGTGAGCTATAAGATGCCTGATCTTAGCAAATTGGGAAATGTAGCTTTTGGTTTGTATAGGTTTGGATATGCGAATTGCAATTTGCGTAGGCAGGTAATGAGGAGATATTTCTCCATTTGGTTTTTGATTATAATACTTGCGTTTTCCGCAGCATTTTTGACATGCCTGTTTGTAAGCTCACATGGGAAAATGTGTTGCTTTTTGTTTTAAAAGGTACCATAGTGTGGGAAATATCTAAATAGGTTAGATTTAAAAACATATTTCTTCCTTGGTGATTTTGTATCCCCAGGGAATTAAAATATGACATAATACAAAACAAGGATCCTTCGTTCTGCGCAGTTTCACGAATGAAGATATGCACAACGATTTTGTGTGGTGTTCTGCTAGGCAGAGCTAGTGAATTGAGCGCATTCACTACTTCTTGGACATGCATCTGTCTGTGGAGCTGTTTATGCAGCCTTTTGGAACACTATTGAAAAGCGTTGCTTGTAAATATGACCTACAACAGTATTTGCAAATGGTTTGTTTCAAGTATAGTCTGTGAGCTGTTCTTTCTTTCTGTCATGCGTATTGATTTGTAAGTCAACTGTGTGTTTAAATGTCTGTGGTTTTTTTATCATTAGTGCAACTTCTGTAAGTAAATTGCGACGGCGCTATTTATGAAAAATGGCTAAAGCGCGCTGTATTGTCTGCTTAACCCCTTTCTGTTTATGTCTGAAATGAGCTCAATATGTGTTTGTGGGTCTTCTGATGTTTCCAGTCTGTTAAGTAGTTTGCTGGTTAATTAATATCAAGTAGAAACTTAAAACAAAAATCCAGAAATGAACAATGTGATGTGCTACAATAGCTATGTGTTGCTCTTTAATTTATAGAATGAGCAATTGTGCACATATACAAAACTGCTGTTAAATGCTTAAAGGATAAAATTAGAAACACATTCAATAGATATAAATCAGGCCCCAAAAACGAAATTATCTATTTTTTGCAAAAGTAAATAAATTTACATCATTTTCCTTAGATGCATTGTATTAGATGTTCACAGGCAAACTTTTCAGCTGCAGTATATTTGATAGGAATGCTCCTTCAGCCAGCACTTTCCCAGTTAAACACGGGTGGAATTTTGCAGAACCGTCCTTTTAAATGAAAGTGGCGCAAAAATGTGACGCGTTTCAAATTGGGCTTATGCGCTTAGGCTTGTGAGTTAAATGTGTCCAAAATGATAGGCAAGGGATGCAGCTTGTTTTTATACATGGAATTATCACAAAAACGAATAATTGGGATTTTTTTTTAAAGAAAATTATTAATCATGGGAAAAATTATTTTAAAAAAATAAGTGCTTTTCAAAATCGTTTTTTGATATTTATAAAGCTTAATACTCATACTATGACCTCCTAGCATTAAAATTTGATTTAAGTTGTGTTGCATCACTAAAATGACAAGCATTCGCGCGTACAATTTTCCCTTGGCGCAGGCGCAAACAAGCTTATTTTTATAAAGTATAAGTTATTATTTCCAATGCCTGACTCATGGGTTATGTAATAGACATTCTGGTAATGCATATTATGCAAGAAAATTGTAGGATATTCATTTTTTAATGCTTAAAATATCAAAGTCGAATTTGGGTAAAAAGGACTGTTTCAATTGCATTTTCTTTCATTCAGAGTACTGTTTAAAGTGTCCCAGGCTTCAGTAAATGCATACGTTTAGGTTTTGATATATATTTACAGGTTGTGCCTTCTTATGATTCAATGAGTCAATGTGCCAGTACAAAGGCTTGTTTCAATATCAGGGTTGAAGGTTCTAACTTTAGCTGTGTCTGTCACGATATTACTGAACACACTATGAAAAACAAGACCTTTTTTTAAAAACTTGGGGAAATTAAATAAAATATGGTGTCACAACCCGCAACTATTTGATGTTAATAAAAAACGGCCTTAATGGAGTTAGCACCCACATAGAGAAAGAGAAAAGGAGAATTGTTTTTTGATGAAGGAAAAAGAGGATGTTTGTGAGCAGGTACGTGATGAAGTCAGTAATGATAGAGGGGTGGAGAAATGTAGAACTACGGTTATAGGAACTGGGTAATACGTAGGAAGGAGAAGAACAATTGGGAAAATACAATGCCGTGGAGGGAAGAGAGATGATGAAGGGGAGTAATAAAGACATGAAGAGTAGCGTGAGGAAGGTTGTATTGAAGAGGGGAATAAAAAGGAATGTGGTATTTGTAAGTAGGAGGGGAAAGATGAGATTGCAAGTTCTAGCAGTAGGGGTGAAAATATTGTAATTACCTGGCGGGAGGCACTGAGTTTCATATGCTAATATGAAAGGGACGAACAGAGCTTGAATAAAGGCAAATGACTAAATGATGAAGAAAATATCAAAACTCATTGCGAATACAATTCACAGTGCCAGTGGACTGGGGCAGAAAGCGGTCTCACTTGCTGGAGTTCAGTCTAACTTTAGCTGGGCCTACTGAGACGTTCATTCATTTAAGGTTGATGAAATGTATATCATTGCATAGGATTGCAACAAGCATTTATTCTAAAAACTGGTATGTGTGTTATTAAGTTTTGTGAATTTTTCACAGTACATGTAGTTTAACAATCTGGGAATAGGGATAATTTTTTAGCGCCTAAAAAGGAGAAATTATTTTTCAACATAGAGCGAATTATTGCAAGTTAGGAGGGATTAGGAAGGCCTTCTGGCTTTGACGAATTCAGAGTGTCAGAAGCTGGGGGTTGGGAGAAGCTGCAGAGGCTGGCTCGGTCACGCTGCTGAGATGCTATCTTTCCCGTAAACAATGGAGTTGACATTTATGACCTTTTAAATTAGGGCCTTGCCTCTGTGGAATGCAGAATGACCTTGCTACACGGGCCTCTAAAGGTGGGGTTTCTGGTTTCTCCATAGCATCACTAAAACTAAAGAACTTAATTCCACCGGAAAAATATAGCAAAGGGGTTTTCTTTGAAAGTCCAAACATCATGTTAAATGCTTTGCTGATACATTGGTGCTCTAAAAAAGAAAATAGAATGATGTCTGCTATAGCTGTTATTTAACAGAAAACGAAGTGTTGCATTAAGTCTTAGACAGACAAAAAGATTCTAAAATGTTTTTTAAGGCTACATGCCTAAATGTGAACGAATTGCTATCATGAATTGTTCTTGCTGGTCCTGTATGTTAGAAGAGAAACAGTAGAGTTATGTTTGACAGCAGATTTCCATTGCCTGGTGATCTACTGTCAAAAAGGAGGGTAAGTATTTTAAACCTGACAAATTAAACAGGCCCAAATATTGGGTTTTGGGCTGCAGTTTTACAGTGCATAAAGTACATGACATGGTGTTGTGTGTCACCGCTTTTTACATATGCTATTGTTTTGTCTATGCTTTTTTTGTGCTTGATATACAGCAAGTATATCTGATGGCTTGATGTTTTGTGCGTTTTTATTATTTTTTGCATGTTTTCGTTGTTTTTGTTGCTGCTTTTTATACTATTACAAGTTTACCTATATTGTATGGGGATGGTCATGACGATGCCCATCGCTATGCAACAGTTGGTTGAACTTGTTCTGGTTACTAAATTCCACAGCTAATGATATTTTCATGCTGTGAGCATTAGAGACAACACTTCACCAGTGCATGTCTAAATTGGCTATAATGGTATTACAGAAAACTAAAAGAGATCTACAGGATCAAAGTGTGTCACCTGTCACCTGTCACCTGTCACGTTACTGCCCTTCCCTTAAAGCAGAGGTCTTCAAACTTTTGGATGCCGAGACCCCCCTGTCAACATTTTGAGGCGTAAGGACCCCCTCTTGACAAAAATGTCTAAACCTGTTGACGAAATTGCGTGGGATGAAAATGTAAATAAGGTTATGTGATGCCGCGTATTTTGGGATAGCATTGCTTCATTATTTTGATATTTTTTACACACAGTAACGCTGAGGAAAGATTTCACCCAATCAGTACCCATTTATAACCAACATACAGCAATTATCATCAGAAAGATTTCAAGTCAACCTTTGTGAAGGGCCTTCCACTCTGCAGCAATACGTGCTGCCACATTAGAAGCTCACCTGGCCCTGACCGGAAGAAGCAGGGGTCCCTTAAAACCCTGGCGGTTTTGTGTAGAGTTAAGCCGTTTACCCATGCAGCTTTCCTCTCACCCCCTCCCTTCCATCCCTCTCTCCTCTCCTAACCCCGGATCCCTCTCTCACTTTGCAGGTCATTTTCTTTCACCCCTTTTTACAACTTCTGAACTCTCCCCATTCAACCTCTCACTTCACCTTTAATCACCTCTTGCCATTCTGTCCTTTCACTGCCCTCATCTCTAACAGTCTCTCACATTTATCTCATGGCCTCTCTGGCCCTGTCACCTCCCGTGCCCCTCAGCACTTCTCATTCACCTCGTCTCTTCATTCAAATTTTTGTCTATTTGTATCTTACACCTCTCCAGTCCCCCCATTCCTCTTTCACATCTCCCCTTTGTTCTAACAGAAGCCCTCACCTTTGGATCACACTCACTTCTTGCGTGTCCACACTTCTCTTCGGCAATTCACATTTCTCCTCATCCCTGACCTCTTCAATCAAATTCTCTCACTCCCTTGCTGTCCTCTCTCATTTTGGGTGCGGATGCAAGTTCAGAATGGGATGAATGAATGTATGATTACTGATGGGCTTGTTTGAGTGAGTTGCATATTGAGTAGTGAGGGGGACAGGTGAGTGAAGTGTCACATGAGTGCAGGATGAGTAGTGTACTCGTGTGACTGCAGGTTGAGGTATAGTGTGAGCAGGACAAGTGCATTTTGAGAGCAGAGTGATCACTGTGAGTGCAGGGTGAGCGGGTGAATGGTGCAAGTGCATGGTGATCAGTGTGAGTGCATTGTGATCGCTGTGAGTGCAAGGTGAGCGGGTGAATGGTGCAAGTGCATGGTGATCAGTGTGAGTGCATTGTGATCACTGTGAGTGCAGGGTGAGCGTGACAATGAAGGGCGAGAATGAGGAATGAGTTGTCTGAATGCAGGGTGCATTCCCAGACCCATGAAGTAACTCAGCATGTTATTGACGGGGCGTAGACTTTAAGATCTAAGTTAAACTATTGCGGCATTAATCGGGGATCGAGGGTGAAGGAAATAAATAATGTGCTGATCCTGCAACAAACTTCCAGTCCTATGGTTAGAGTTGCCAGCAGATTATTTTGGTGGCCCAGTTGGTACAAAAAAAAACAGTCTTCTAAAGCGGTATTTTCAGCGCTTATCTGTGCATACTTCCCAGGGCCGGCTTTAGTGCTGGTGGTGCCCTGTGCGACCATGTTTGTTGGTGCCCTCCACAATGACCACCCCCACCACGGATTCTCTCACTAGCACCCTTTAACAGTGACCAAGTCTCCATAACCCCACACTCTCAGATGCATTGAATTAGTTATATAGTGCCACTCATACCAGTGTAGGGTGTCCGAGCACTTTGCATCACACACACATTACACAGAGACAATCAATCATAAGTGTGTAAATCAGTGTATAGGAAATGTTACATAAGCCAAAGGACTAACAGTATAGGAGTCACATGTCATCCATACTGGTAGGCAGTATAGTTCAAGAGTGCTTGGTGTGGAGAAGCACAAACTCAGAGTCGAAAAAGAAACAGCATAGTTGGGAGTTTACTTTAATAATAAGAATTGATTTCTAGCCAAATTAACCCTTTTTGCAACATTAATCAATGGTCTAATAATGTATTCTTTGTAGTGTGCATGCTGTTCTAGAATGAAAGTTAATAGCTCACTATTCTCTATTAGGACTTTAAGTTATAAATTGCAAGTAACAAAAGGATGTCTCTTTTGAAAGCAGTAACCTGCTGATCTCTTCACATCATACGCACTCTGTAATCTACTTGGTACACGTTCTTTGCAGCAGGCATATTAACCCTCTCTACTAACATCACCCAAGTCAAAACCTCAACTATACAACATTCTGATCTCTCTCCAGGAAGATAATTAATCACACCAGTTATCTTGACATTTATGTGAGGCCTGGTAATTGCTGGGGAAAGAAACGCTGCAGCAGGTGCTTCAAAAGC
This sequence comes from Triturus cristatus, assembly GCF_964204655.1. Lineage (NCBI taxonomy): Eukaryota > Metazoa > Chordata > Amphibia > Caudata > Salamandridae > Triturus > Triturus cristatus. The sequence goes on along the minus strand of NC_140591.1, from coordinate 1,202,892,419 downwards.
ACAATAAACTTTCACACACACGGCGCCCCCAGGAAGCCAACTTTGTATTCCTTTCCATGAAATGCATTCTCACACTACGGCAGTGAATGTAAAATCCAAATGTAAGGAAACGGCGCAGTGGGGACCCAGGGGGTACTGGAACCAGCAAAAAAACCTAAGCCTCTGTAAGCAGTTTACAAAGGCATGTTAAATGGTCTTTAAAGACCTGTGAAAAAACACGGGGGTGCCGGAGATAGGAATCCAGACACTGCCCAGCTGAGTCCCCAGCAGCTCAAGTTTCACTGCAGCAGCCCGGGCTGAGACACAGGACGGGGGAAGGGGGGGGGGGCCTGGGCAGAAGTGTGACTGGGAAGGCGCGACCCCCTTTGCATCACTCCACGGCCCCCCTGGGGGTCGCGCCCCACAGTTTGAAGACCCCTGCCTTAAAGGAACAGGCAGCCCTACATTTATGTATCCTTGATTGGACCTAAGGATGAAATTATAGATCTGTGACTCAAGGTGGCCTAATTTCTATATTACATTAGGTAATGGTGTCCTGTCTCCTAAGTAGCATATGGCCTTTGCTTCTTGAAAGGAAACTAGGTTTTCATTTTTCCCTGCAGAAGGAACTGGAACATTACCTAAGATTACCGTATATGGTGTAGTCGCCAGCGGTAGAGTTAAAACGTATGTGACTTTGGCCTTTTGTGTATCACCCGTACTCTTGGTGATGTCACATGCCTGACTACCACCCAAGTAAATTCTTGTCCTTCCTATAGATTTTTATTTTTTATTGCTTTTGTTTCTTCCCCGCCCAATTACGCATTATGCTTAGTGATTGGGGATTTTAGTTGTGTCCTAGTTCCAATTCCCTTTTCCGTATTCCTTTCACCAGTCAACCCATTTATTATTGTAGGTGTATTGTTCAGGTACATACTTCCAGACTGCAGTGATGCACCAGGAACCCCCATATTATGTACAATTCCCTTTTTCATGACCAGACTGGTTTCCAAGAATTTTCCTTAGGCCTGCTTCAATGTTTTCCAGCCTGACTGTCAGGATAGCGATAGACTGGCTAACTGACTCAATATTATAGTAAGACAAGTTTTCCATACCAATAGGAGATATCTTACGTTTACTTTTTGAACACGACAAATTTTCAATGTCTATTTTTTAATGTGGTTTTTACCCTTTTGTTCCTGCTGCTTTAATTTTTGGTGGGATCAGATGTGTTCTAATCATGCAAATATCAGGACCCTCTAGTTCTTGTCTTTTGTTTTCATATCTGACTATTAGCCTGTGTATTGCCTAGTGCACCTGATGTGAAAGGTTTCTACATGCCTATGATAATCTGTATCATGTGATTTCTCTATTGAAATGTCCTAGATAAGGAATTTAGAAACACTTATATGTAATCATTCAGGAAAAAAAAATGTGTTTGCCCTATTAGACAATGCCACCATATGTGAAGACATCCATTTTAGATAGAATTCTCGTGTAGTTATCTACCCTTAGATGATGGAGGCTCTCACACGGAAACCCAATTGAAAAGCTTAGAGGCATTGTTTTGCCTACTGCCTTTTTATTTGTATTGCTTCCTGAGAAAGACAGTGTATTCTGGACCAAAATTGTCCCATGGCGTGTGGCCACTCCTTTGAAGGACCGCAGGCCACCTGTTTACAGTCCCCTTGTTATACAACGAACTGTTTAAAGCATCGCACTTGCTTCATCAGAAGGCGTTCAACATCAGAAAAGATGGAGGAGCTGGTTTTGCCAAGAACCAGAATTTCAGTACAAAAGAGCGCCTATCATGTGCTGGTAACCTCTGACAGTGTGCAGTCCCTTGAGCCCCTTGGCCTGAGTTTTTGGCCACACACACCCCCTCTTTTCCTTTGCTCCAATGGAAGTGCAGTGCACCGGCGGATCCAAGATTGACAGAAGGCACTACATTCCAGTGCCCATGAAAGAGCAGCCTGAGCGTCCTCTGACACCGAATGATGAGTGTTGGATCCCGAGAATGGTCCCGAATCTGCACGAGATGACCTGTGCCCTTGATCAATGGAGAGCACACTACCTGTAGTGCCTGCCGCAAAGGAAAAATACTGGCGCACTGCCTTGAGACATTGAGACTTTTTTCCGAGTGAGCTGTGGGTGTTTGCCAGGAGGGCACTCCAACTAAGCAGTACTTTTCTCATGAAAGGCTTGAATGAAGAGGCCCAGGCAAAAGAAAACAACAGAAGAAGATTTGATGGACAATAGAAGCCTGCCAGAGAGGCTTTTTGAACGGACTCTGGGCATAGGTGGTTTCACAAGAGGTTTCCGTGTGATTGTATAGACTAGGTGTTAGAAGACTGTTTTGTTTTGCTGGCATTGTCTAGTATAAGCAGAATAAAATCCATTTTCTGTGGAAGGGTACCCCCTTTTCACCTCAGAGCATTGATGAGGGTCACCACTGTTTCACCTGAACATAAAAATTATTGTTTCATTTGTAATAGTGGTTACTACTTTCTCCCGTTGTCTCTATGTTTTTAATAACGAGTTTTCTAGTGTTTTTTTAAACATGATGTTGTCAATTATGGGTGGGATTGTTTTTCTCTACCCAATTGACTTCTGCACCCGCTTCTCAACCTATGTCTTTTCCCACTACTGTTTCTTTGCACTCTTTTCACCCTTTTCCTGAACATGAGCAGGTTAGAAGATCAGAATTTGCAAGCAATTCTTCTATACAGCTTCTGTATCGACACTAGTTAGTAGTGAACATCACTAATTGTTGAGAGTGTGATCTTATGCCACCTAGATAGAGGTATTCCTTATTTTGTCCTGCCATATGTGGCCTTTGTGGTACTACATGTGTAAGAAGACGTGTCCCGTGAGAGTCGCTAAGTAATAGGATGATGCTACAGCAACATCTCCATGACTTCGTGAACATTGACCTAGACTCGGATTAAGATGAGTATAGTGATTGCCTATGTAAGGGCAAAAGGAGGGTCTGTCGTACTTTAATCTCTGTGACCGCGTAGGGGACAGGGCCCCACCCCTGTCTATCCTGGTATTAGCGAACCGCAAATGGTTAATACGGTATGTACAAGTGCTTTATATAACGTTCTAGCTATGAATGCACTGTGTACACGTTGTTTTACATTACTTCGCGGGTTCCATTTTGGAAGCGGTGGCCATCTTGTCATTGCCCTCACATAGGCTATAGTGAAGCAAATACGGGCCTCACAGTACATGTGCTTTCCTTTGACTTCTCTGTGACCTGGGCAGCTGGCTCTGCTGCCCCAGGTCAGTCCGGTCTCACGAGCTCCCCTTCCTCCGTCCACCTGTGATTAGCATCAGGGCCTGACACACCATAAAACCTTTTCAACCTACACAAGCCTCCAGCTAATCTCTTTCACACCTGACTGTTCCTGTTTTATGGCTTGCTTTCCCAAACAGGAGATGCTCATGTTAATTGGGGCCTATCGATATCTGATGTGGGATCTGAGCCTTGCTGGGTAAATAATTGCGGGCTGGCTGAACTGAAATGTGAGATTGCAATCATGACTCTGCTTGTTCTTTGAAGTAAAATATGTGAATGACCAACTGCAAGAGAAGGGCGGTGTTGCCCAGATCCTGTATAAAAAAGGAAACTGGTTTCTGTTCTGGAGACTGCCTCATTCCGTTGCTAAGGCTTCTGTGCGACGTAGTCTCACTCATTTGAGTTTAATAAAGATGTCTTTTCATATTTCAGCTTCTGTTGCCAAGTTCTTTGTGATATTATCAAGATATGCAGAATTTTATAATACCACATCAGGAAGTACTCGAAGTCATAGGGTGCTACCCCTAGCACCTCTGGGGTCTCAAAAATTGGAGTACTTCAACCTATGCACCCGGCTTCCCTGGGTGAGGTAACTCGTGCACTCCGGTGCTCCTGTGGGTGTTGGCCCTCGAACTACTTACCTTGTTAGTGGCTTGCTTGTAGACTCTCTAGAAGTATCCTAAAACTTTAAAAATCCAACCGCGACTTGCTCCATTGAAATCAATAGGGAACCCGCGGCTGTGATCTCACACAGCACGCATCTCCCGTGGGTCCTTTACTTACCTGCCTTGGGTGGATTAGTGAGGCCCCAGCAATTCTACAGGCCCTAGGCCTGGTCCCCCTGCAAGTCAAAATTCCTAAACCTCTTTTTTAGTATATGGTCTGGTACGCCCCTAGAGCCCCAGCCATAATTGTGCTTAACTTATTGTGAAACGTTGATATTTGCATGTGTTCCTGACTTCTAATCTCATAAAGAGATTAGTAGAGTGTGTCTAGTAATAAATACATATATGTTTGATATATATACATGTGTGGTGTCCTTTCATTTTATTAATTCAAGAGATTATAAGATAAAACAAGCTGCTTTACATTCCTCTGAGACTTAGCCTGAAGGCTGCTCTCCACAGCTACCACTAGGATAGCTTTCTTTAAAAGGTTGTCTTAAACCTATCTACCATAAGAGTCAAATTGGACTGGTGCAAGGTGGCCACTATAACTAGTGACCAGCATATGCCAGACCAACTTCTCACATTGGCGGGCAGCGTGTGGGATTCCAGCTTGCAATTGTTTTACCAGAAAATCTCTATATGAATTACTAACTGAAAACCACTAAAGGTACTCAAGGTACATATAAAAGTCAAGCTTAGTATCAATACGTTCTACTGAACTTAGATCTGTGAGTGAAGGGATAGCACACCCTTGCTACGGCTCAAGCTAGGATCAGTAGGCCACAAACTAGTGTAGGTAGTACAACACTGCACAACAGTAGAATGTCCTCAAGGGATGGAGCCGGTGGGTCCACCCTGCCTCAGTATAAGGACATGACCTTCTTTGACTTGAAGGCCATGTGTGTTGCAAGACACCTGAAGCTAGGACAGAGTCCCTCCACACTAGGCCTGATAGATCTGCTGACAACAGATGATCTGAGGTTGGCTCTAGGAGCTAACAGATCTGAATCAGGGAGTGGGTCAATTACAGTGTCTGGGTCAGATGATGAAAGTCAAGATGACCAGGACTCTGTGATTGAAGGGCCAGACCCAAATGGGTCTGAACAGGGCAGAGGAATTCTTCCTAAGAGAACTGAAAGAGTGGAGGAGAGGCCTAGGTCCCTTTCTAGGGACTCTGACCACTCATATCACTCTGGCAGAGAATCTGTCCATCAGAGAAGTTCATGCTTTAATAGAAGAGAGACCTCCACTGAAAGAATGTACAAACTGCTGCAGTATGAGGAAGCAAGGTTTGCCCTTAAGGCCAAGCAGTTGGCATTAGATAAAGAAGCCTTTGAGCTCCAGAGAGCTTCTAGAAAAGAGGGGTTAGATCCCCCTGGTGGCAGCAACAGTGTCCCTAGAGTCAGAGATTACATTCCAGACCATAGGAACCTGTCCAAGGTTGTTCCTCCCTACCAGAGTGGGGATGATATCCACAAGTGGATAACTGCTATGGAGAGGGCCTGTAAAGTACAACAGGTCCCCCAGAAACAGTGGGCAGGAATCTTGTGTCTCTCCTTTTCTGATAAAGGTAGAGACAAGCTCCTCACTGTTAGAGAAGAGGCTGCAGATGATTATGAAGTCCTGAAGAGTGCATTAAAAGATGGGTTTGGCTTAACCACTGAGCAGTACAGAATGAAGTTCAGAGATACCCAGAAGGCACAGACACAGGACTGGGTGGACTTTGTAGATTGTGCTACCAAGGCTCTGGAGGGTTGGATAATTGGCAGTAGTGCAACTGACTTTAAAGGATTGTATAATTTGATTATGAGAGAGCAGATCCTTCACAATTGTCAAAACCAGCTCTTACACCAATACCTGGTTGACTCTGATCTGACCTCTCCCCAAGAATTGGGAAAGAAGGCAGACAAATGGGTCAGAACCAGGGTGAGGCCCAAGAACCAAGGTGGTGACTAGAAGAAAGATTCCACTAAGCCCAAAGAGAAAGGTGGGGATAATAAAACAGAAAAGTCCTCTGAAGGGCCCCAAAAATCCAGTTCTGGGGGTGGGTCCCAAAATCCTTCCTCTTCCAATAAGAAACCATATTGCCATGTGTCCAAACAACCTGGTCACTGGAAAACTGACTCCAGCTGTTCAAAGAATGGCAATAAAGAAAATGTTCCTTCCACTGCAGCTCCAACACCTCCTGTTACTACCAGTAGTAATCCCCCAGGTGGTGGGAGTGCACCCAAAAACTTAATTGGGTTTTCTTTGGGAACTCAGGTGGACTCTGGCCTAACCAGGTCCTCTACTGTTAGACCTGTCAGCCCTAGGGTGGTCTACCCCGTTTTTTTTGCCCTTGTTGCCTCATTTTTTTACGCCATCTTTTTGTTGGCCCTAGGTCTCTGGGCGCCTTAGCACTGCTAACTAGTGCTGAGGTGCAGGTGCTCTCCTCACAACATGGCTGCCACAGGCCCCTGCTACTGCGGAGTGGCCATTGCACGCACATACTAGTAGTCAGGAGCAGGCTGGGACAGTGGGATATAGTATCTTTTTCCCTTCCGCCTTTTTGTCCCATAGACTAGTATGTGGAAGCTCCTGGAACCTTCCAGCCCTGGGAGCGATTTCGCTTTGCCGCCTTTGCAGGAGGGTCACCTGACCTGGGGATATAAGGGGAAAGGAGGGAAATCTGACTAGTCAGTTGGGGCACCACTGGACCTGGGGGAACCTCTGCCGGAGCGTAGGCGGTTGGGCCTAGGGGAGACACCTACACTACTGGGGACTGACTGAGTCTAGGCCCTGCTGTACCCAAGATAGATGAGGGAATCTACCTGCCTACTGATCTTGCCTGGTGAGGGGGCACCCCGGGGGACCATCTCCAGTGTGCTGCAGGGACCCGCCCTGCCCCTGATGCCTGCCAACTCCACCCCCTTCTCCCCCTGAGAAGCCTGCCAGGGAAACCTTCCATCTACTTTACCCCTCAGACCCGTACTGACCTGGACTCTTGCTGTGGGCCCTATACCACTGCAGGTACTGCGCTGTGCCCCCCAAGCGCTAGGCTGTCAGACCTGGACCCCTGAAGAAAAATGCTGACTGTGCCTTAAGTGTGGTGTGCCCCAAGCGCGGTGCTGCCTGAACTGTGCCCCTGAGGAAGGAGTTGCCTCCCTAGCGCTGTTGCTCCCGAACGCTGTTCTTGTTGAGCGCTGTGTCCTCCTAGCGCTGGGCCCTCTGAGCGCTGCAGGCTCCCACAATCACCGCCGCCGCCCAGGATTGGTTCGACTTGCTGCCGGGCCCCTGCTTGCCGGGACCCCCGAAGTCCGATCACCCCACGAAGCCCCCCCTGGTGTGCGCGGGGCTAGCGCGCTCGCGGAGTACCCCTCGGTGCTGGAGAATCAAGCGCAGGCTGCCCAAGGTCACCGCTGCTGCCCAGGTACCTGAGGGAGGTGCCGGAATCGCTGGGCGTGCCACCGCCGGAGGCGCTGTGTCCGCTCCCATCTCTGCTGCATGGGGACTGCAGCCCACCAGGACCCGGAGGGTCGGGTCGCCGCGGTGGTGCCCGGAGGCTGAGGAGGGCCACCGCCGTGCTGAAGCACCGCGTGAGTGAGAGCGGCGCCCGGACGAGCCCCGGCTGGGCCCCCCAGCGCTGCCATGGCCGAGTGAGAGGCTGCCCCACTGTGGGGCCTATTTTCCCCCCTGGACTGCAAACGAAGAGGCGGTGAGTGCGGAGAGGAGGGTCCTGCCTGGGTGCCCCCTCTCCTTTTTGAGACCTACCCCTGCCACCGGCCCCCCTCGCAGACTGGGCCCCACGAAGCGACGTATGTTCTGCCTTCCGCTAGAGGAGGTGAAGGCCCCAGAATCACCTGCAGGGCAGCGCCCCCCTCCGGAGAGGGGTTTCGCCCAGGGGTGTGCTCCGTGAGGGAGGCTCTGATGTTCCCCTCATACTAGAGTCGCAAAGGGGAATGATTGGTGCCCCGCCTGATTTTACCCCTGGGTTGGGGCCCTCCGTGCATCTGCTATTGCCCTGAGTTGACCCCCAATGTTCCCCTGAATGAAGTTGCGCCCGTGTTGGACCATATTGAATTGATGGTGGCCCAAATAGGTTGATGGCGCTGTTCACTTAAATTAATTCATGCCTATGTTACTCTAAATGAATTACCTGATGCAGTGAGTCCTATATTTGACGAAAAGGAGGGGTGTTCTGTGACTATCCCAATGAGCTAACTGTTGCTGTGACATGCCTTGATTGATTAATGCCATGAATTAATTGTTCTTCTATCCTGCCTTGCCTAAAGTAATGGAATGTGCTGATTATGGTCGTTGCCTTGAAATTAATAATGTTCATCCTGAAATGAATTGATATCCTGAGACTTGCAGGTGATAAAGAATCTTGTGGTTTACAAAACCTCTGTGTTGGCGTCCTTCATTGTGTGCGCATGGCTGAATCTGTGTGAGTGAGTGCTGCACTAGTGCTTTACATATTGCCTTCGGGTGCCTTCCTACCTCGCGCCAAGCTACTGTGCCGGAATTGGTGACCCCAGTTCTAACATTGGTGTTCAGCGGTGGGATTGGGACTTGCGCTTGTGCAGCACCCTACGGGGATTCAGTGTGCGCCGCAATTGGACACCTATCCTAACGCAAGCAAATTGCCCTTCACTGTCCGTTTGAGTGTATAGGCCCCTGTTGTGAGCCTGTTGCCTACGTCGTAGTGTTTTCCCTTGAATTGTCTGGGGCCCCACCTGTCAGGATGGAGTTCGAGCTGGCCAAACTAGAAATGTATACAGTGGCGCAGCTGAAGGAGTTCTGTCAGGGGATGGGGGTGTCCGTCAGGTGAGGCGCCAAAAGAGAGGAGCTTCAGAGAGCCTTGAGGGCATGGGTATTGGCCCACCCAGGAGGGAGAGGGGACGAGGGGCAGGGGGAGCCGGGCGCGACGGGGGAGCCGGGCGCTCGGGGAGAACCGGACACTCCAGGAGAGTTGGACCTACTGCAGGTGGATGTTAGTGACAATGTGCTGCCAGGGAGACGTTCCAGGGCAGGCAGTAGTGTGTCAGCAGGGAGTGTGTCGGTGGAGGAGTATGAGGACAGGAGGGAGGAGAGGCAATTGAGGTTGGAGCTTGCTAGGATGGAAAAGGAGAGAGAGAGAGGAGAAGAGGCTAGCCATGGAGGAAAGGAAGCTTGCGCATGAGCTCAGCCTGAAGGAGTTGGAGTTGAAAGCATTGCAGTTAGGGGCACAAGGCAACAGGAGTGGTGGCAGCGTACCCGCTGAGGTTCCACGAGAGCCTAAGATCCATCTACCGAGGGAGGTGGTGGCCAGTTTTAGTGTTGGGGATGACGTAGATAAGTGGCTGGCGGCGTATGAGGTGTCCTTGGTAGCCCATGGGGTGCCCGAGAGTTACTGGGGGGGGTGGTCTGTACCGATACATGCCTCCTGTGGCGAGGGACACACTCTTGGGCTTAGACAGAGAGGATCGAACCAATTACCCTATCATGAAAGAGGCCCTGCTTAGGAAGTTTGGTCTCACCCCAGAGAAATATCGTCAAAGGTTCCGCAACAGCCATTAGCTTCCCACACAGAACTGGGTGGATTTTTGCGATTATGCACGTAAGGCCTTAGAGGGTTGGGTGCATGGCAGCGAAGTGAGCGACTACGAGGGGCTGTACAATCTGTTTTCAAGAGAGCACCTCCTCGTGAAATGTTTTCCAGAGCTACGCCAACACCTGGTGGACCGCAAGCTGACCGACCCTCGGAAGCTTGCGGAGGAGGCAGATACCTGGGTTAGCACCCGGGTGTCCCACAAGGGACCCGGGGGAGACACTCAGAAGGGCAGTCAGGGTGCCCCCCAGAAGAGAGAGGGGGGAGATAAAAGGAAGGAGTTCTCCAAAGGCCCCCAAAACAGACCTCAAGGGAAGGGGGTAGGTTCCCCACCCCAATCTGGATTGCCGAAACCCACTTACCCTGACAAGAGTCAACAGCCCAGAACTGTCCGGTGTTACGAAGGTGGGGAGGTTGGGCACTACAAGGGGGATCCCCAGTGCCAAACGGTCCCCAGCCCCACAGGTGGTAAGAGCCCTGGGGTGGCTAGTGTAGCGCTGGGGGAGGAGTTGTCCCTAGAGGAGGGGGGTTTGTGGACCGGCCTGACTCTGGTTTCACTGGGGGATAGGGAGATGGTTCCAGTGACCCAGTTGCCCTCGAACACTGCCAAGTACCGGCAGAAGGTATGGGTTAACGGGAAGGAGGTGGAGGCTTTGAGGGACACGGGTGCCAGCATGACGATGGTAAGGCGTCAGCTGGTGTCCCCAGAGCAGGTGATTCCTGAGGTATTCCACCCGTTGGTAATGGCTGATAACAGCCTGAGTCATTACCCCGTGGCCCAAGTTCCCTTTGAGTGGGGAGGAGTCTCAGGTCAGTTGAGGGTTGCCGTCAGCCCTGCCATGCCGGTGGATTGTCTGCTCAGAAACGATCTGGAACATACCGCCTGGAAGGAGGTGGAGTTCAACGCTCATGCTGAGATGCTGGGGTTACCAGGATGGACTTGCGTAGTCACGAGGGCCATGGCTGCCCAGCAAGGAACTCAACCCGGGTTGGAGCCTGGAACAATGGCCCAGCCCAATGCTGGTCAGGAGGACGTTGTGGGATACGCACCCTGTGAGATGGATGGGGACTGGGAGCCCACAGAGGTGACCCTGGAGTCTGCAGAGGTGAATGTTGTTTCTGTGGGGGACTTGCCGACCCCTGCAGAGTGGCAGGTGGAAAGAGGGCCTACCCGGGAGGAATTTTGTCGGGCACAGAGGGATTGCCCCACGCTTGAAGGTATGTGGCGACAGGCCGAAGCCCAAGCAACGAACCAGGAGACCGGCAATTATCATATTTACTGGGAGGATGGTCTCCTCTACAGTGAGCCTAAGGCTCCGGTGCATGGGTCATCTAGGGCCTTAGTGGTCCCCCAGTGCTACCGGGCCTTTCTGCTAGAATTGGCACATGAAATACCACTAGCAGGACACTTGGGCCAGGACAAAACCTTTGCTAGGTTAGTCCCACATTTGTACTGGCCCAGAATGCGAGTTGCCTCTGACACCTTTTGCAAGACCTGTAAGACTTGTCAGGCGAGTGGCAAGACTGGGACCAAGTTGAAGGTCCCTCTTGAACTGCTCCCAGTGGTCGGTACCCCTTTTGAGCGGGTAGGCATTGACATTGTCGGGCGATGGACCCGCCGACTTCTTCGGGACACCGGTTCATCTTGGTGTTAGTGGACCACGCCACCCAGTACCCGGAGGCGATTCCTCTGAGGACCATCACGGCACCTGCGGTGGCACGGGCCTTGATGGGGATTTTTACCCGTGTGGGATTCCCCAAGGTCGTGGTGTCAGATAGGGGCACTCATTTTATGTCGGCCTATATGCAGGCCATGTGGAAGGAGTGTGGGGTGACCTACCGGTACTCCACTCCTTACCACCCCCAGACTAACGGGCTCGTAGAGCGCTTTAACAAGACTCTGAAGGGGATGATCCGGAGTCTGCCCGAGGACTTGAGGTGGAAGTGGGACGTCCTCCTACCCTGTCTGCTATTTTCCTATCGAGAGGTGCTGCAGAAGGGAGTCGGGTTCAGCCCCTTTGAGCTGCTCTATGGCCACCCCTCAGTCTTGTGAAGGAGGGGTGGGAGAAGACTTCTACGAAGCTTCCCCGGGACGTGGTCAGCTACATGCTGGCATTCCGCAGCCAGGTGGCCAAGCTGTGGAAGGAAGCCTCCGAGAATCTGGAGGCTAGCCAAGCCGTCATGAAGGAGTGGTACGACCGCAACGCTCGGACGGTGGAGTTGGATGTTGGACAGAAGGTGTGGGTCATGGAACCTGGGGAGCTTAGTGCCCTCCAGGACCGGTGGACTGGGCCGTACAACATTGTGGAGAAGAGAGGCCAGACCACCTACGTTGTTGACCTTAAGACCCCCAGACAACCCCATAGGGTGTTCCACATCAACCGCCGGAAGCCGCACCATGAGAGATCGGAGCTTGCTCTCCTCACGGTGACGGATTGGAGCGAAGAGGAAGAGAGTGAGCCTCTTCCGGACCTTCTGGCGACTCAAGAGAAGGATGGATCGGTGGAGGGAGTGGTCCTCTCCCCATCCTTGACCCCTGAGCAACGGAGGGACTGCCGCCAGGTCTTGGAGCAGTACGCCTCATTGATCTCCCTCACTCCTGGGATCACGCAGCTGTGTACCCATGACGTGGACACAGGGGACAGTCCGCCCGTGAAAACCAAGTCTTATCGGCTGTCCGACAAAGTCAAGTCCAGCATCCAGAGTGAGGTGGCCAAGATGTTGGAGCCGGGGGTGATTGAGCCGTCCAGCAGCCCTTGGGCTAGTCCGGTGGTGTTGGTGCCGAAAGCGGCCCCGCCGGGTACCACACCAGAACTTCGGTTCTGTGTGGATTATCGTGGCTTGAACTCCGTGACTAAGACGGGTGCTCACCTGATCCCTAGGGCGGATGAGCTGATTGACCGGCTGGGAGCAGCTCGGTATCTAAGTACCATCGATCTGACGTCCGGATACTGGCAAATTGCCATGGCCGATGGAGCAAAGGAGAAAACTGCGTTCTCCACCCCCGAGGGCCACTTTCCATTTCGGGTGTTTCCCTTCGGGCTCAAGAATGCTCCGGCCACTTTTCAGCAGTTGGTTAACCAGGTGCTTTCTGGCCTAGAGGCCCTCTCAGCTGCCTACCTGGACGACATAACTGTCTTCAGCAGCAGCTGGGAGGACCATCTGGAGCACCTCCAGGAGGTGCTACAGGCTCTACAATGGGCTGGCCTAACCATCAAGGCTAGCAAGTGCCAGATTGGACAGGGATATGTCGTCTACCTGGGACACCTGGTGGGCGGGGGTAAGGTGCAATCCCTCCGGGCCAAAATTGAGACCATCTTGGCCTGGGAGCCCCCCAAGACCCAAACGGAGGTCCGGGCTTTTCTCAGCCTAACGGGTTACTACCGCCGGTTCGTCAAGGGGTACGGAACCATCGTGGCCCCCCTGACTGAGTTGACCTCGAAAAAGAAACCCCGTAGAGTCATTTGGAAGGCAACCTGTCAAGAAGCCTTTGAAACCCTGAAGCATGCATTGTGCACCGCTCCGGTGCTTCGGACTCCAGATTTTAATAAGGAATTCATCGTGCAGACAGACACCTCAGAGCATGGCATTGGAGCTGTGCTCTCTCAACTGAACGAGGAAGGCCAGGACCAGCCAGTGGCCTTTATTTCCCGGCGACTACTCCCCCGGGAACAGCGGTGGAGTACCATCGAACGCGAAGAGTTCGCCGTGGTCTGGGCCATGAAAAAGCTGAGGCCATATCTTTTTGGCTCTCACTTCCTCATCCAGACCGACCACCGCCCCCTTCGCTGGTTCATGCAAATGAGAGGCGGAAACCCTAAATTGTTGAGGTGGTCCATTTCCCTACAGGGGATGGACTTTCGGGTGGAATATCTTTTTGGCTCTCACTTCCTCATCCAGACCGACCACCGCCCCCTTCGCTGGTTCATGCAAATGAGAGGCGGAAACCCTAAATTGTTGAGGTGGTCCATTTCCCTACAGGGGATGGACTTTCGGGTGGAACATCGACCCGGAGTAGACCACGACAACGCTGATGGTCTCTCCCGGTTCTTCCGCCTTAGTGAAGAGAACTCCATAGAGGCTGGGTAGCTCTCCCCACTTTCGGCTGGGGGGGACGCATGTTAGACCTGTCAGCCCTAGGGTGGTCTACCCCGTTTTTTTTGCCCTTGTGGCCTCATTTTTTTTCGGCCATCTTTTTGTTGGCCCTAGGTCTCTGGGCACCTTAGCACTGCTAACCAGTGCTGAGGTGCAGGTGCTCTCCTCACAACATGGCTGCCACAGGCCCCTGCTACTACAGAGTGGCCATTGCACGCACATACTAGTAGTCAGGAGCAGGCTGGGACAGTGGGATATAGTATCTTTTTCCCTCCCGCCTTTTTGTCCCATAGACTAGTATGTGGAAGCTCCGAGTCCTGAACCTTCCAGCCCTGGGAGGGATTTCGCTTTGCCGCCTTTGCAGGAGGGTCACCTGACCTGGGGTATAAGGGGAAAGGAGGGAAACCTGACTAGTCAGTTGGGGGACCACTGGACCTGGGGGAACCTCTGCCGGAGCGTAGGCGGTTGGGCCTAGGGGAGACACGTACACTACTGGGGACTGACTGAGTCTAGGCCCTGCTGTACCCAAGATAGATGAGGGACTCTACCTGCCTACCTGCCGGGGGACCATCTCCAGTGTGCTGCAGGGACCCGCCCTGCCCCTGATGCCTGCCAACTCCACCCCCTTCTCCCCCTGAGAAGCCTGCCAGGGGAACCTGCCATCTACTTTACCACTCAGACCCGTACTGACCTGGACTCTTGCTGTGGGCCCTATACCGCTGCAGGTACTGCGCTGTGCCCCCCAAGCGCTAGGCTGTCAGACCTGGACCCCTGAAGAAAAACGCTGACTGTGCCTTAAGTGTGGTGTGCCCCAAGCACGGTGCTGCCTGAACTGTGCCCCTGAGGAAGGAGTTGCCTCCCTAGCTCTGTGGCCTCCCAAACGCTGTCCTTGTTGAGCGCTGTGTCCTCCTAGCGCTGGGCCCTCTGAGCGCTGCAGGCTCCCACAATCACCTTCGCCGCCCAGGATTGGTTCGACTTGCTGCCCCTGCTTGCCGGGGCCCCCGAAGTCCGATCACCCCACGAAGCCCCCCCCCCTGGTGTGTGCGGGGCTAGCGCGCTCGCGGAATACCCCTCGGCACTGGAGAATCAAGCGCGGGCTGCCCAAGGTAACCGCCGCTGCCCAGGCACCTGAGGGAGGTGCCGGAATCGCTGGGCGTGCCACCGCCAGAGGCGCTGTGTCCGCTCCCATCTCCGCCGCACGGGGACTGTGGCCCACCAGGACCCGGGGGGTCGGGTCGCCGCGGTGGTGCCCGGAGGCTGAGGAGGGCCACCGCCGCGCTGAAGCAGACCGGGAGCGCGAGGGCCGCACGCTGGGTGGTTCCCGGGGCGCCGGCCGCATCACCGGCTGCGCCCCCAACATGCCACAACCCCATTGGCCGATGCCCCGGAGCCGCCTAACGAGATCGGAACCCGAACCAGCCCCGGCCGGGCCCCCCAGCGCTGCCACGGCTGAGTGAGAGGCTGCCCCACTGCGGGGCCTATTTCCCCCCCCCCGGACTGCAAACGAAGAGGCGGTGAGTGCGGAGAGGAGGGTCCTGCCTGGGTGCCCCCTCTCCTTTTTGAGACCTACCCCTGCCACCAGCCCGCCTCGCAGACTGGGCCCCACGAAGCGACGTAGGTTCTGCCTTCCGCTAGGGGAGGAGAAGGCCCCAGAATCACCAGCAGGGCAGCGCCCCCCTCCGGAGAGGGGTGCCGCCCAGGGGTGTGCTCTGTGAGGGGGGGCCCTGATGTTCCCCTCGTACTAGAGTCGCAAAGGGGAATGATTGGTGCCCCGCCTGATTCTACCCCTGGGTTGGGGCCCTCCGTGCATCCGATATTGCCCTTAGTTGACCCCAATGTTCCCCTGAATGAAGTTGCACCCGTGTTGGGCCATATTGAACTGATGGTGGCCCAAAGAGGTTGATGGCGCTGTTCACTTAAATGAATTCATGCCTTTGTTACTCTAAATGAATTACCTGATGCACTGAGTCCTATATTTGACGAAAAGGAGGGGTGTTCTGTGACTATCCCAATGAGTTAACTGTTGCTGTGACATGCCTTGATTGATTAATGCCATGAATTAATTGTTCTTCTATCCTGCCTTGCCTAAAATAATGGAATGTGCTGATTATGGTCGTTGCCTTGAAATTAATGATGTTCATCCTGAAATGAATTGATATCCTGAGACTTGCAGTAGATAAAGAATCTTGTGGTTTACAAAACCTCTGTGTTGGCGTCCTTCATTGTGTGCGCATGGCTGAATCTGTGTGAGTGAGTGCTGTACTGTGCTTTACACATTGCCTTTGGATGCCTTCCTACCTCGCGCCAAGCTACTGTGTCGGAATTGGTGACCCCAGTTCTAACACCTACACAAGCAACTCTAGTCTGTGATGGTGGCATGGGGTTTGCCAACTTTACCATGAGTCTCAATATTTTGGGCAGTGTGAGACCGGCCTCGTGGCGTGGGCCCTCCCGACCAGCAAGCTACCCTGCAACCGCACCAATCCTCGATGTCACAGACTTCCGGCCCCCATGGCCCAACATCCTGAGGGCCGGCCAGATCCCCAACACGCATGCCCGGCCGAGGAAGAGCGAATCCCCCCAAACCAGACCGAGAGGTGCCGACCCTGTCACACCTCTGGTCTCTTCCCTGAGGGAGGTTTCGATCGACCACCAGGCCCCCGGTGAGCGGCCGCCTCGCCTGCTGGGCGTCTGGAGTCCCTCCCGGACCCACCTGAACAGATCAAAGGGCCGAGCGACAGGAAGACCCGACACACCGCCCCAGGCACCCAGACCCCTCTCGGCGAGGACTCCGGACTTCAAAGAGGAGGGGAAGTATAACAAGGGGCGCGGAAGGGACGGGAGGCAGAGAAGACCTGGACTGACGAGAGCCTGCTGACCTGGTCGCGGCTCGATCGCTCCCTGAACCGAAGAACTCTGAACCATCTGAGCCCTGCTGACGCTGTCGCGGCTCCCCGAACTCTGAACCATCTGAGCCCTGCTGACGCTGTCGCGGCTCCCCGAACTCTGAACCATCTGAGCCCTGCTGACGCTGTCGCGGCTCCCCGAACTCTGAACCATCTGAGCCCTGCTGACGCTGTCGCGGCTCCCCGAACTCTGAACCACTTGAGCCCTGCTGACGCTGTCGCGGCTCCCCGAACTCTGAACCATCTGAGCCCTGCTGACGCGGTCGCAGCCTCCCCAAACTCTGAACCATCTGAGCCCTGCTGACGCCATCGCGGCTCCCCGAACTACGAACCTCCGGTGCCTGCTGAGTGACTCGCGGCCCGCTCCTCCAAGAGAATCGGCAGAGATTGCCGAGAGAAGCGACATCCCCTCAGCTCGAGGATTGAGAGCTGTGCGCTGGATACTCCGCAGAGACACTGATTCAAAGACTGTCCCGCTACCCCTTACCCCTCATCACGAGATCACTGCCGCTTGTGGCATCCATTCTGCACCTGCCTTCCGGATCATAAAGATCCCTGACAACTACGATAAAAGTCTATTGTCTTACAACGAATTACTGTGTGGTGTCCCTCTATCCGAAGAGAGTAAGCGCAGCGTGTGCGATCCTAGGTACGAGACCCTTCCAGGAAGGGCCTCCCCGCTCTTGCTCGGCCTAACTCTGGGAAAGGTGGGCCTCCGGGTGGTCAGGAACGCATTCTGCAGCCTCCCCGGGGAACGCCTTCCAACATTTGGTGGCAGGCGACGGGATCCGAGCCAACACCTAGAGATCGTGCAGTAGACGGCTGACGCACTACCAAGAAGAAATGGAAGGAGAAACTTCCCTAGGTGCCGCAGGCACCAACCCGAGCACGACATTCCAAAAGGACCAGTTAGAATCTTATACGCACCGAGAACTGAAACAATTTTGCAAAGACCTTGGAATCGCTACCACCGGACTAAGCACGAAAGAGGACTTCCAGGGAGCATTAAAAACCTGGGTCGAGGCGGGAACTCCCCGGACACAAACAGAAGGACAGCCTCATAACGAACCACGAAGCACCCCAGGGAGGAACGGTGCCCCCGAGAGGGGCCTATCCCCAGAGGAACTAGCGGACCGAGAAAGAGGTCGCAACAACGAACTAGAACTAGCAAAATTAAAAATCGAAGGAGAGCTAAAACTGGCCGAAAAGAAGCTGGCGGTGGAACAGTTACGCCTACAAGGAGAACTCGAGGAAAATAAACGACAAAGAGAACACGAAGAAAGAAAACTCCAACTGGAGCACGAACGTAGCCTGAAAGAGATCGAGCTCAAGGCTAAGAATGCGGAGGCCAGACCCTCGGAAACCCAACCCCTCTCCTCCACCATGGAACCAAAGGTCCACATCCCCAAAGATGTGGTGAAGGAATACTATAAGAACGACGACATCCAGCAATGGTTCAAAGCCTACGAAGTCGCCATGACCTCCCACCGAGTCCCGCAGAAGGACTGGGGGGCTGGGCTGTGGGGCCGGTTCCTGAGCGAGGGGAGAGATACCCTGCTGGACCTGCCCTCCACGGTGATGAACTCCTACAGTCACATGAAAGAGGCCCTAGTAGCCAGATATGGGCTCACCCCTGAAATGTACCGGCAACGGTTTAGAGACTGCAAGAAGATACCCGGTACCACCTGGGTGGAGTACGTGAACTTTTACAGCCGGGCCTTGGACGGGTGGATTAAGGGCAGCAAAGTCTCCACCTTTGAGGAGCTGTTCGACCTAATCGCATGGGAACACTTGTCCGCTAATTGCTTTGTAGAGCTGCGCCAGCACCTCCTGGACAGCAAACTCACAGACCCTCGAAAACTGGCCGTCGAGGCTGACCGGTGGGTAAACACCCGGGCCTCCCGGGGCCCCGTGGGAGACTACGGTCGCCACAGTCAGGGACCCCCCCGCCAGAGGGGCGGAGGGAATCAAGGCCTGCCAAGGGAACTCCCGGGGGGATCCCCGCTCAGCCCCCCTAGAGGACAACCTCCGCCCTTTCCAGCTCCACCTCCGGCCAGCACCAGGCCACCGGGCCGGATCACCTGTTTCCGCTGCCAACAGACCGGACACTATGCCAGCGACCCTCAATGTCCCATGTACCAGCGAACCGCCACAACAACCCCGCCGGCTCGACAAATGGCCTCCGTAGCCCTGGGGGAAGAGATGGAAGACTCCGAAGAATGGGAACCAGCCGCCATGGCCTTGGTCTCCCTAGGGGACCGGGAGATGGTCCCCGGAACGTCCCTGCCCGCCAACACGAAGAAGTACCGACAGCAGGTGACGGTCAACGGTCACCGCGTCGAGGGCCTCCGGGACATGGGGGCGAGTGTCACGGCGGTTCATTGTCACCTGGTCTCCGAAGATCAGATCCTGCCCGGCGCCTTTTGTCCCGTCATATCATCAGACAATTCCGAGAGCCTCTGCCGGATGGCCCTAGTCCCCTTCGAATGGGGGGGAGTCACCGGCAAGTTAAAAGTGGTGGTCCGAACCTCCCAGCCCGTGGACTGCCTCCTGGGCAACGACCTTGAGAATTCCCCGTGGGGACAAGTGGAACGAAGAGCCCATCTCGAGATGATGGGCCTACCCGAATGGGTATGCGCCACCACGCGCTCGATGAATCTCAGAGTGCCTTCCTCCGAGGGGGGAGAGGCCATGCCGCTAAGCACCGCCACCATCCCCGAGGTCCAGGATGCGCCACCCGAGGCCAACGACCCCCTGCCGGACGAAGCGACCGTTCCCGACGAGGGGTCCGTGCCTCCCGACCCCGAACCCCTGACCGAGCTCGGGGACCTGCCGGAAATGGCCCAGTGGCACTGCGAAGGAGGCCCCTCCCGAGAAGAATTCTGCCAAGAACAATCCACCTGCCCGTCCCTCATTGGACCCCGACAACAGGCCGAGGCCCAAGCAGCAGGCGACCGGACCGGCACCCACTGGGTATACTGGGAAAACGGCCTCCTGTACAGCGAACAGAAGTCCGCCGAGTTGGGATCGGCCCAAGTACTGGTGGTACCCCTGCGCTTCCGAAGTCTCCTCCTGGGCCTGGCCCATTATGTACCCCTGGCCGGACACTTAGGCCAAGATAAGACCTACCAGCGACTCGTCACCCACTTCTATTGGCCCAAGATGCGAGCGAATGTGGAGGCCCACTGCAAGTCCTGCCTCACGTGCCAGGCCAGCGGAAAGAGTGGGGGGAAGCGCAAGGCTCCGCTACAACCCTTCCCCGTCGTCAGTACCCCTTTTGAGCGGGTAGGAATCGACATCTTGGGACCGCTGGACCCCAACACCGCCCAGGGCCACCGGTTCATCCTCGTCCTGGTGGACCATGCCGCCCGCTACCCCAAAGCCATCCCCCTCCGCACCGTGACGGCCCCCGTGGTAGGCCAGGCCTTGATGGGGATCTTCTCCCGCGTGGGGTTCCCCCGCGAAGTCGTGAGTGATCGGGGTACGAACTTTATCTCCAGATACATGAGGTCCCTCTGGCAGCAGTGCGGAGTATCGTACAAGTTCACCACCCCCAAGGGAATGGCCTAGTCGAGCGCTTTAACAGGACACTGAAAGGAATGATCATGGGCCTTGAAGAACCTCTACGCCGGAAATGGGACGTCCTCCTCCCATGCCTCCTGTTCGCCTACCGAGAGGTTCCACAAAAATCCCTGGGGTTCAGCCCATTCGAACTGCTATATGGACACCCCGTCCGGGGACCCCTGAGCCTGGTCAAGGAGGGTTGGGAAACGACTCTCCAGGGGACCCCTCCGGATGTGTTCCGATACCTCTTGGCGCTCCACAACCAGACCCGGAAATTCCGAGAACTCACAGAGGCGAACCTCGAGGCTAGCCAGGAAGAGATGAAGCGCTGGTATGACCAGAATGCTATGCTGGTCGAGTTTCAGCCGGGCCAACAAGTCTGGGTCATGGCCCCGGTGAAACCCTGCGCCCTCTAGGATAAATGGACTGGACCCTTCAAGGTGGTCGAGCGGAAGAGCCAAGTCACCTATCTCGTCGATGTGCAGTCCCCGCGGAACCCCCTCCGGGTTCTCCACGTGAACCGCCTCAAACCCCACTTTGTGAGGACGGAGTTGAGTTTACTCCTGGCCACCGACGATGGGGCCGAAGAAGACACCGAGCCCCTTCCAAACCCCCTGGGGGTGAAAGAGGCCGATGGTTCCGTGGAGGGGGTGAGACTATCAACTGCCCTCACAGCCCAACAGTCCGACGACTGCCGCCAGCTACTAAGGCAGTTCGCGGACCTCTTCTCCCTAACCCCTGGGGTCACCAACTGGTGTGTCCACGACGTGAACACCGGCGACAGCCCGCCAGTAAGACACCGGGCCTTCCGGGTCCCTGATCGGGTCCGAACCTGCATCCAGGCCGAGGTAGCGAAGATGCTGGCCCTCGGGGTGATTGAACCCTCCGACAGCCCCTGGGCCAGCCCGGTAGTCCTGGTTCCGAAAGCGGCTACCCCAGGTGTCGCCCCCGAGCTGAGGTTTGGCGTGGACTACCGAGGGCTCAATGCGGTCACCCGAGCGGACGCTCACCCTATCCCCCGCGCAGACGAGCTCATTGACCGCCTCGGGGCCGCTCGCTACCTCAGCACCTTCGACCTAACTTGTGGTTACTGGCAGATTGCCCTCACCGAGGGAGCCAGGGAGCGCTCCGCCTTCTCCACCCCGGATGGGCACTACCGCTTTAGGGTGATGCCGTTTGGAATGAAGAATGCCCCGGCCACCTTCCAGCGGCTGGTGAACAGGGTCCTGTACGGACTAGAGGGGTTCAGTGCAGCATATCTCGACGATATAGCGGTACTCAGCTCCCAATGGACCGAGCACCTCCAGCACCTCCGACAAGTCCTGCTGGCTCTGCGCCGGGCCGGCCTCACCATCAAAGCCAGCAAATGTCAAATTGGGCACGGCTCCGTAACCTATCTGGGGCACCAGGTGGGAAGCGGACAGGTCGCCCCCCTCCAGCCAAAGATCGACGCCATCTTGTCCTGGGAACCCCCCACGACCCAAACGGAAGTCCGGGTCTTCCTGGGCCTCACCGCTTACTACCGGAGGTTTATTAAGAACTATGGCAGCATCGCAGGCCCCCTCACAGAGCTAACCTCCAAAAAACACCCCAAGAAAGTACAATGGACTCCCCCCTGCCAGAAAGCGTTCGACGCCCTAAAAGCCGCTATGTGTACGGCTCCGGTGCTTAAAGCCCCCGACTACGCCCAGGAGTTTGTGGTCCAGACGGACGCCTCGGAACACGGCATCGGGGCAGTCCTCTCACAGTTCGATGACAAAGGCATAGATCAGCCCAAAGCCTTCATCAGCCGAAGGTTGCTGCCCCGAGAACAGCGGTGGAGCACAATTGAAAGAGAGACCTTCGCGGTAGTCTGGGCCCTCAAAAAGCTACGGCCCTACCTGTTCGGAACACAATTCCGAGTACAAACAGATCACTGACCCCTGCGGTGGTTGATGCAGATGCGAGGGGAAAACCCCAAGCTGCTACGCTGGTCCATCTCCATCCAGGGGATGGATTTCACTGTGGAACATCGCCCCGGGACGGACCACGCCAACGCGGATGGCCTGTCCCGATTCTTCCGCTTCAGCGAGGAGAATCCCCAAGTGGATGGGTAGTTCTCCCCGCCTTTCAGCTGGGTGGGGCACGTGTGAGACCGGCCTCGTGGCGTGGGCCCTCCCGACCAGCAAGCTACCATGCAACCGCACCGATCCTCGATGTCACAGACTTCCGGCCCCCATGGCCCAACATCCCAAGGGCCGGCCAGATCCCCAACACGCATGCCCGGCAGAGGAAGAGCGAAACCCCCCAAACCAGACCGAGAGGCGCCGACCCTGTCACACCTCTGGTCTCTTCCCCGAGGGAGGTTTTGATCGACCACCAGGCCCCCGGTGAGCGGCCGCCTCGCCTGCTGGGCATTTGGAGTCCCTCCCGGACCCACCTAAACAGATCAAAGGGCCGAGCGACAGGAAGCCCCGACACACCGCCCCAGGCACCCAGACCCCTCTCGGCGAGGACTCCGGACTTCAAAGAGGAGGGGAAGTATAACAAGGGGCGCGGAAGGGACGGGAGGCAGAGAAGACCTGGACTGAGGAGAGCCTGCTGACCTGGTCGCGGCTCGATCGCTCCCCGAACCGAAGAACTCTGAACCATCTGAGCCCTGCTGACGCTGTCGCGGCTCCCCGAACTCTGAACCATCTGAGCCCTGCTGACGCTGTCGCGGCTCCCCGAACTCTGAACCATCTGAGCCCTGCTGACGCTGTTGCGGCTCCCCGAACTCTGAACCATCTGAGCCCTGCTGACGCTGTCGCGGCTCCCCGAACTCTGAACCACCTGAGCCCTGCTGACGCTGTCGCAGCTCCCCGAACTCTGAACCATCTGAGCCCTGCTGACGCTGTCGCGGCCTCCCCGAACTCTGAACCATCTGAGCCCTGCTGACGCCGTCGCGGCTCCCCGAACTACGAACCTCCGGTGCCTGCTGAGTGACTCGCGGCCCGCTCCTCCAAGAGAATCGGCAGAGATTGCCGAGAGAAGCAACATCACCTCAGCTCGAGGATTGAGAGCTGTGCGCCGGATACTCCGCAGAGACACTGATTCAAAGACTGTCCCGCTACCCCTTACCCCTCATCACGAGATCACTGCCGCTTGTGGCATCCATTCTGCACCTGCCTTCCGGATCATAAAGATCCCTGACAACTACGATAAAAGTCTATTGTCTTACAACGAATTACTGTGTGGTGTCCCTCTATCCGAAGAGAGTAAGCGCAGCGTGTGGGATCCTAGGTACGAGACCCTTCCAGGAAGGGCCTCCCCGCTCTTGCTCGGCCTAACTCTGGGAAAGGTGGGCCTCCGGGTGGTCAGGAACGCATTCCGCAGCCTCCCCGGGGAACGCCTTCCAACAGGCAGGTACAGACAAGAGCCCATGATCAATGGCCAGAAGGCTGTGGCCTACAGGGACACAGGGGCTAGTGTCACCATGGTGACAAGGAGACTAGTGCCCCTAGAACAGCTTTTACCTGAGTTTAGATACCAGGTGACCAATATTGATGGAATTAGGACAGACCATCCCATGGCAGTGGTACATCTCAGCTGGGGAGGGGTCACTGGCTCAAAGAGAGTGGCAGTGTCCCCAACATTCCTGTAGATTGTCTACTGGGGAATGATCTGGAAATCTCAGCCTGGGCTGAGGTGGATCACAATGCCCATTTAAGAATGTTAGGCATCCCTGAGAGAGTGGATGAGACCCTGAGGGCCTCACCTCCACCCCAGGAGAAATGAAAGAGAGTGAAGCCTGAAACAATGGATCACTCCACACAAACAGAGAGCATAGGGGGTGAGGAACAGTCCTCCCCCCACCAGACTAAAGTTAAGAGTCAGCTTTCTAAGGAAACTGCTCCTGCCCCTTGTGAAGTAACTGCCCCAGAAGTGGTCAGGCCTGTTCTGGCCACAGCTCTGATGGCAGGGGATCCTTCCAAGGTGGTACCCAGTCTGGAGCAGGTATCCTGCCCCTCTCTACCCTGCCTCAGTCAGCCCAGGGCTGCAGAGGTCAGGGAGGTCAGTGGACCCTTAGTGGGCCCCTGTCCAGGGGAACCCCCTCATCAACAGATTAGGGACACTCAGCAGAGTGGTTCTAGCCAGGTGAATATTCCGCTACATACTGAGGGATCCCCCTTATCCCTATGTATAGGAATCCCACAGATGGAATTTGTTGGGCACAGGGAGACCTGGGACATAGTTGCCCCAAACATTCCAATGCCCTCCATTATTCCAACCAGAGGGTCCCAACCCCCAGCTGTAGGCAGCCAGAGGTTGGCCCTTAGGGCCAGATATGACACAGTCATGGACAGAAAGGCTCCCATGGTGACCAGTGTCCTGAGGAAGTTGAGACCACCCCAAGTAGGGCTTCACTTCCAGACTCAGACGCCCCACCAGCCTGCTTCTGACCCAAAACACAATACAGGTAATTTCCCTAGACTTTGGAGAAACTCCAGAACCCCTTGGGGTAGGATTTCCAAAGTGGACCATGAGACAGGGAGCAACCATGCTAGTGCAGGTTCTTCCTTATATGGCCACTCAGGAAATAAAGGCTTATCTGGACAAGGTTAGCCTTATCTCCTTTTGTTTGGGGTGGGGGGGGGGTTATGTAGGAAGGTGGAATCTGACTGCATGGTTGCCCCCACTTTTTTCCTGGTGTTTGGATGGTTTTTGACTAGTCTAGCTGGAATCCTGCTATCCAGGACCCCAGCCTATCTGCTTACTCCCTTAAATGACTTGGAGTGCATATTAGATGCACTAGTGATTGGATACTGTGGTACCTTATGAGCCCCTAGTATATGGTACCTTAGGTACCAAGAGCATAGGTACTTCACAGGCCTACCAGGGGCTGAAGCATGTATTATGCCACCCCTGGGAAGCAGACTAAATCTGACACCACAGGCCTGCTACTGTAGCCTGGGTGAGGTAGTGTTATCACTCCTCACTGAGGTATAGGTTCCCTATATCTCACCATACACACACGTATAAACCTATCAGTCACCCCTAAGGCAGGCCCTATCAATCCTGAGGGCAGGGTGCTTGGTTTTTCATGTGAGGGGTGCCTCTGCCTGAGCAGGGCCCCTCTGCAGCCCTCAGAGTCTATTCTCTGTGGCTGTTTGTGGATGCGGTTAAACCATATACTCTTAAGTGCATTATAACCTAGCGGTAAATGCTAACTTTGGGTGGCTGCATCAAAACATGTTGTGTTTCATGTCAAACGCCTTGGAATCATACCCCCACACCAGTAACTGGTGTGGGAGTATGATCCCACCCTTCTAGAGGGGAGGACATGTACCTACTGTGGAAACACAGTAGAAATCTGAAAGAGCCCTGGCATCACAAAATGGATGCCACCAGCACAGACACTGGGCTGCTCTCCTGCTGCTGACTGAAACTCTCAGTGGAGGAGGCCCAACAATAGGCATCCTGTCACAGGGAGGTGTCACCACCTTCCAGACAGGATTTAGTATATTGGGGCTGGGTGGGTGCACTCCTAGAGTGCTTTGAAGTCCTGCACTGGGGGAGCAGTAGGCTCCTCTGTGCATATGCCAGCTCAAACCAGTTCAGGGGCTACCTGCCCCTGCTCTGGCGCGAAACTGGACAAAGAGAAGTGGGTGTAACCACCCGCTCCCCTGACCCTCCCAGATGAGTTGTCATAGAGCTAGTCCCTCCCTTTCCTTTAGTATAAGTTAGGGAACCCTTGCCATTACAAGTCAGATATCCCTGGACGATGCTCTACAAGAAAAATCCTGGACCTTCGACGTTCCACTACCTTTGGAAGGCTGAAGAATCTCCCTTGGAGTCAAGGAGTGACTCCCCTGCTTGGCAGGCATCAAAAACTTGAATCAACGGTCGCAAACTTTCCTGCTCCCACTGGAGTCCGAAGTCCCTGCAGCCCCAGAAGTAGATTTCCTGACTTCTCAACGGTCATTGTGAGTCCCCAGCAGAGCTGAGGCGAGTGGACCCCACGAGTGACGAGGAACAGCAATACCCGAGTACCGTGCACTATTGTCAAGTGCAACCCCTTCACAACGTTCTACAAACTTGTGCATTGGACCACATGTGGTCCAAGCCTCCAGCATAATTTTCCTTGGAAATCTGAGGCCTACCTTTTCCCGAGGGACCGTGGGCTCCTGTGAAGCAAATCCTCACGAGGCGTCTTCACGATCCCTTGCCGGCTGGCTTGTGGGTCCCCTAAAGACTATCTCATCAAACCAAAGGGCTCTCCTGGTTGCTCCAGGCCTGCCCTGACTTACCCTTGCTGGGTGAGTCTCTCAGACCTTGCTCGTCTGTACCGCTGACTTTCTTCAATTTCCACGAGACTTGCTGTTGCTAAGGCTTGTTGGCTCCAATCCGGTTGCCAACACCTCAGTAAGCTGCAGACTTTATGGGACTCTCCGAATCCAGCTCCTGGTTGTCATCGATGCCTCCTGGACCTCGTAGCTGAAGAGTCAAAACACCCTTGATCACCTGAAATCACCCGACTTCCGTGGGCATCCATCTTCCTGCCTGGCCCCGGGTCACTGGCAAGTGACTGTGAACACTGTCCCTTCTGCTTTCAGGTCTTCTTCATCTTGAATCCAGCCTTGGATTCCACCGGACATTTCTCCATTCTTCACAAGCAGCAAAACTTCTTCGGCGTCCATTCAAAACAACGACGCAACCCGACATCAAAAGACACCTATGCACCCGGCTTCCCTGGGTGACGTAACTCGTGCACTCCAGTGCTCCTGTGGGTGTTAGCCCTCGAACTACTTACCTTCTAAGTGGCTTGCTTGTAGACTCTCTAGAAGTACCCTAAAACTTAAAAAATCCAACCGCGACTTGCTCCATTGAAATCAATAGGGAACCCGCGGCTGTGTTCTCACACTGCACCCGTCTCCCGTGGGTCCTTTACTTACCTGCCTTGGGTGGATTAATGAGGCCCCAGCGATTCTACAGGCCCTAGGCCTGGTCCCCTTGCAAGTCGACATTCCTTAACCTCTTTTTTAGTATATGGTCTGGTACGTCCCTAGGACCCCAGCCATAATTGTGCTTAACTTATTGCGAAACGTTGATATTTGCATATGTTCCTGACTTCTAATCTCATAAAGAGATTAGTACAGTGTGTCTAGTAATAAATACATATATATTTGATATATATACCTGTGTGGTGTCCTTTCATTTGGTAATTCAAGAGATTATAAGGTAAAACAAGCTGCTTTACATTCCACTGAGACTTAGCCTGAAGGCTGCTCTCCACAGCTACCACTAGGATAGCTTTCTTTAAAAGGTTGTCTTAAACCTATCTACCATAAGAGTCGAATTGGACTGGTGCAAGGTGGCCACTATAACTAGTGACCAGCATATGTCAGGCCAACTTCTCACAGTAATTAAAATTACTTTCCGCACAGTAGGATAATCCTAATGGCAAGACCTGTTTTTCTGCTAGGTCTAGACTTACATTTGCTAAATCGATAATGGAGTTTTCATTAAACTTTGGATCAATTATTTGTTGTTCACCAACACTTCCTGTTCGATTTCTTGTTGTTTTTGGATTTTGGTATGTTCTCGCCGCTCCTTTCTTCGATCGCGGCGCTTGGCGTTTCTCCTTTGTTTTGATAGGAGTTTTGCATCCTGGGATGAAGGGTTTGGCGCCGCTCCTCTCTTAAAAAATTAAGCTCTTCTACCAGAGTGTGCTATCTTTTTACAAATTTTGTGCTTCCTGATGTTGAGGGAACTGCTTCAGTTTCTGATTCCGTTTCTATGGTTGAACTTAAATCTGATATTGACGATGCGGCATGTAATTCATTACTTGCTCCCGCTATTGCTGTGATTTCACTATGGTATTTGGTAGTTTTGGTTGCTGCTTTTGCTGCATCATATTTCCTCAAGAATGTAAATATTTGTCCCTGCTCATAGTCATTTTTGTCCCGCTGAAATTTGAAAGCTTTACATTGTTTAATGATTTTTTTTTCCTTCTTTAAGCGTGATATCATTTCCTCTCTCATTTTGTGCCCTGGTTCTTCACCCTCCTTGGTTCCGATTTGTAACTCCATCGCATCTATTTGTTTCTGGATTTCGATTCTATCAATCTCTTCATATTTTGCTAGTATTTCTACGAGTTTTCTTGATGAGTCCAAGTTGCATTCCCCCCAATCTCTTAACATGTTAGGATTGGGGTTGTTGTAACTCGGGGCTAACATAATTCGAAGACCCCTGGGGATCCGCCCCACCTCTAGGTATCTTGACAGAGATCTATTTTCCCATCATTTTTGTTGTTCGGATTTCATTCATTTTTCTAATTTTCCGTACATGTCCTTTAAATTGTTACTATTGCCTTCATTGTCTGATCTTCTGTTATGAGGTACAGTTGGTACGCTATTAGTGTCCGAAAACATTTTATCGGCAGCCTCCCCCCTCCCACGTAGCACATCCGCGGCCATCGTATTGCACTGTTTAAACAAGCACTTATACTGATATTTCTTTAACCAGTGTTATCGCTACACCGCACACCTCTCACCGGACCGATTCTCAGGTTTTTCCTACCTTTCGAGCATCCGCTGTGCTCCCTGCGTCCTCCGACACAAATTTCACTGCTTTGCCGTAATCAATGGTTTTGTCCTGTCGTCTGGGGGCTTGTAGATGTTCTCCTCCAGGAGACCTCGTATAATCCAGTTTACACCAGATTTGGCTTCTTGCTGCGTTGCCTTGGTTTGAGAGGGGGTCCGTATTAGCCAGGGAAGCCTCCTTGGAAATAGTACTGAATACTCCTTTTCCTTGTCGCTTCACCAAAGAAAAACTGAACAAACACCACTTCTTTTGTGCTTCATTATTTTATTTGTGCATTGGCCGCCATGACGCGTTTCGGGCTTCACCGAGCCCTTGATCACATGACGTGCCTTGTGGTTTCTCCCATTTTTAAAGTGACACTGTGCTCAATTAGTGCAATGAACATGGAAATATATATATATACATACATATATATATATATATATATATATATATATATATATATATATATATATATATATATATATATATATATATATATATATATATATATGTATATATATAACTTCTTTCCAGCAAGAATCCAAGATTGCAGGAGACTAGTGACGGACACAGACCCAAAGTAAGTGCTTGAGATATATTTATTCCTCCATTGTCGTCAAAACGCGTTTCAGCTCTCACGAGCCTTGTTCACTCGACATAGACATTTTTTCAGTGTGCATTTAAAGTGACCGTGCAAATTGAACAGACCCCATGTGATCGGCAACTTAATAGACATGAAAAAAATGCTTACATAAGTTTGTGAATCAAGCATGAATAATGAATAGTAAAAGCATATTAAAACTTGAAACTACTCCTGGTTTGATAAAAAACGCATCGGTTGTTTAAAGCTGAATTGCCATTTTTTCATGCAAAATGTTCGTTTCATAGATTCATAAATATTATTGAAATGCGTGTTGCTCATGAAATTTTGTGTCTTCACGGGGGAAATCGAAGTGTGCAAATTATGTTGATAAAGTGCTCTGTGCTGTGATTTGATACTAATAAAAAACGAAACAGCCTATAAGCATTATCATACATTTGAGCCTATAAGAATATCAAAGATGTCTTGGTAATTTAGGCAAAATGTCATTGTAAAAATATATGTATGCGTAAAATACAGTTTTTAGATCTTCAGGCAAGTGGCGACAGTTTAAAATTGTGACCATTTGAATTAAATATACATAAAATACAAAATTGTTGATAAAAAGTATACATGTATATCTTTGTATGTAATTGGAGAATCTGGTCCACACAACATTTGATCTAAAAAGGTATCCCATTTCTTGTAAGGTATCCGGCAATATACAGATGTGCAAAATGGATATTTGTTATTGTTGTACAAAATTTTGTATAATTTGATGAGCTAAATAAGCTGAAGATCAAATAGCAAATCATTTGATTCAGGGAAAATGTCATGCCCAATATCTGGCTGGTTAATATCACAAATCAGGAATCCACCAACATGTATGGATATATATGTGTATATCTATATACACATAATTATAATGTTGTAAACATGTCAACATATTTTCTGTAAGTCTGTAAAAGTACTCATAAATAGATAAATAAAGAAATATCTAAATATATTGTACTTCATAAAATCACAAGTAGAAAACATATTAAGATTGGTCTTTTGGATAAAATACCCTGTATGTTGCACATTTAACTGACAATGATCTAAATCAAAATTATTATATTAGTGAGTATATCTGACACAATTATAAGTTGCAAATTTAAATATTATAAGCATGTATAAAGATCTTCCGTTACATTAAGACCGCTAGGGTGCTTGGTGTCTAATTGTATGATGTATCTTGTTTC
Organism: Triturus cristatus; assembly: GCF_964204655.1. Classification (NCBI taxonomy): domain Eukaryota; kingdom Metazoa; phylum Chordata; class Amphibia; order Caudata; family Salamandridae; genus Triturus; species Triturus cristatus. The sequence goes on along the minus strand of NC_140591.1, from coordinate 1,202,861,969 downwards.
TAGTTTCCTGAGTTTGTAATCTCGATCTCCACCCCATCTACTTGGAGGTACTGCGTCTATCACAAAATAACTAAGATCTCTGTTGCTTGAGTGATGGAATTTTTTGATATGTGTTATCCTCGTTTGTGATAGCGCGAAAATGTTGTAAAATGTGTTTATGTACCTGGAGTTTGGTGCTCCCTATGTATTTTAAGCCACAAGGGCACATCAATACATAAATCGCATAATCACTCAGTCTTGCAGGTAAGAAGTTTTGTTATTTTATACTTCTTATTACCGAATGGGGTGGAGTAAGTCACCATATTGACACCATGGATACATGCTTTGCACGTCTTGCATTTAAAGAAACCTTTATGTGTTTGTAACCATGAGGTTTTTTCAATGATTTCGGGATTAGTGGAAACAAAACAATCTCTCATGAATGGTGCTTTGCTATAGGTAATGGACACCCTCTGCGATAGCAGGGGTCCTAATACCGGATCGCAAAGTACTAATGGCCAACATGATGGAATAATTTTGTTGATTGCCCTATGTTGTTTGCTAAAACCCATAATGAGACGGAACTCATTGTCTGTATTAGACTTGTCAACCAACTCTACTGTATTGAGACTTTTAATGATTTGTTTATCTTGCAATAATTTCTCCCTGTCGATAGACATAGTTTTGGAAACAGCTAGTTCTGTGACTTTTTATGAATATCCCCTTTCTAGGAATCGAGTTTTGCTTGATTCTTGTGCAATTTTGAGATCAGTCATGGTGCTGCACACCGCTTCAGCCGCAGCATCTCCCCGTACGGGATGCTGTTTACTAGATGTTTGGGGTGGGAGCTATCAGCGTGCAAAATTGAATTACCAGCTGTCTCTTTCCGATAGATGCGTGTTTCTAATTTGTTATTTTGCACAAATACCTGTGTATCTAAGAAATTGACTGTTTTATCACTAATCATGGCAGTGAAGTGGAGGTTCAAAGAATTGCAATTGATGAGATCAACAAATTCTTGTGCCCCTTCTGTGCTGCCTTGCCAAACTAGACACAAATCATCAATGTAGCGGAGCCAGATTTTGATGTTGCTTTCTACTACTTGTTGGTAATTTGTATCGATATATATATATATATATATATATATATATATATATATATATATATATATATATATATATATATATATATATATTCACTGAAAAAGCCATAGGTTTCAGGGACGTTATCGTTAGAAATTAGCATTTAAAAAACCTTACAAATTCCCTGAAAAAACCATAGGTTTCAGGGACGTTATAGCTAGAAATTAGCATTAAAAAAACCTCACAATTTCACTGAAAAAACCATAGGTTTTAAGGACATTATAGTTAGTTGGATATTTCACTTGTACAAAACCAGAGAAATTTCGCAGTATAGTTAGTTCAGCTAACTATAACATGCGCCCCCGCAAATGTAATGCTGATGACGTCACATATTATATCATTCATGACATGGTCAGTGACATCACTGATGACATCACTGATGACATATCAAATGACATCACTGATGACATCATCCAGTGACTGTGTGTTTCTTTAAATTTTAAATATGTATTATATATGTGCCAAGGGGTATTGAAGAATGAGTGGGTGCATAAGTGTCTGGATGTTGGATTTAGTAGGTGTGTGACTGACTGTTTAAGTGAGTGATTACATGTGTCTTACTGTCTTACTGAATGCATGGGTTAGTGACTAAACTGTGTGAATGTCTGTATTAGTCTGTCTGTTGTATAATCTACTGCATGGGTTGGTCAATACCTACATGAGTGTCTATATGGGTTATTGACTGGTTGCCTGAGTATTTGTATGGGTGCCTGAGTGTGTGTGTGGGTGGGTGGGGGGTGTGTGACTCTCTGCATAGATGTGTGAGTGGTTGATTCACTGGGTATATGAGTTCAAAAGTGCATGTGGAAACAGCTGTATGGGTGGGTGAGTGTGTGTATGGGTGTGTTGGTAAGTGAATGGATGGCTCAGTGGTACATGTCTAAGTAACTACACATGTAAAAGGCAGTGTATGTGAGAGTTGGAGTATATGAATGACTATACATGAGTGTCGGTGATTGTGTGAGTGGCTGTATGGATGAGTGTGTACTTGTATCAGTGATTGTATAAGAGAGTAAGTATGCGTTAGTATCTGTATGAATAAGTGATGTGATGTGTGTATAACTGTATAGGTGAGTAAATGGAAGTGTGATTGATTCTTTGCATGACTCACTAGGTGTGTGAGTAACTCTGGATGAGTGGCAGTGTGTGAGTGTCTGTATGAGTGTATGAGTGCATATGATAGTGTTGTATTGACGAGTGACTGCATGTATGAGTAAGTGCATGGGTAAATGAGTGAATGTGTGTAGACCTAGGAATCAGCAAGTGCATATGTAGTAACTGGTATTGGTGTGTCTACGGTTTTGAGAACTGTAGTCTGTATTTTACAGTGGGTGTGTCAAAGGTTATATTAGGGTGTGAGGAGGTGCATTAGATTTCCACGTGGATGATGTCATCAGTGATGACATTAGAGATGTCATCAGTGATGTCACAGACTATGTCATGAATGATGTAATATGTGACGTCATCAGCAGTGCATTGTGGGGGCGCGAGTTACAGTTAGCTGAACTAACTATAACAGCGGAATTTCTCTGGTTTTGTACAAGTGAAATGTCCAAATAACTATAACGTCCCTGAAACCTATGTTGTTTTCAGTCTTTTTTAAGGTTTTTTAAATGCTAATTTCTAACTATAACGTGCCTGAAACCTATGGTTTTTTCAGTGAATTTCAAAGGTTTTTTAAATGCTAATTTCTAACTATAACGTCCCTGAAACCCATGTTTTTTTTAGTGAATTTCAAAGGTTTTTTAAATGCTAATTTCTAACTATAACATAGCAGTCTCATTTTCAGAGTGGTGAAGAAAGGTGAGCGTGGCCTCCAAACACCTTTTAGCAATCGCATTGTGTGGTATTTACTGGAGGTAACAAGAGGGGTAGTTAGCCCCCAATGTCAACCTTGGGTGCCAACTACCCCTTTTATTATCTCCAGTAAGACCCAACAGCAAGATTGCTAACTTGTTATATCAGGCCCCCCCCTCACTGCACCACTGTGCAAACGCGCCCCCTGGCAGGTTGTAATTTAAGGGATTAAGTCCCCTTGAATCCTGAGGGTCCCTGGGGCCAATGAGCCCACTAGGTACCTCCAGTAAGCGCCACAGAGCTGCGTTGTAGAGAGCTGTTCTGAGGCTATGCCCCTTTTTACAACACGCTGCAAACGCCGCTTCTGGTGCACTGCTGCTTGGAGGATGAAGTCTACTTGTGTCCTCAGGACACATGAGAACTTCATTGCCCCACCAGCAGTGCACCAGAAGCTGCGTTTGCAAAAGGGTCATGGCCTTGGACCACCTCTCTGCAACGCAGCTCTGTGGTGTATACTGTATGTACCAGGTGGGCTAGCTGACCCCCAGGGACCCTCAGTATTCAAGGGGAATTAATTCCCCAACTTACAATGCACCAGTAGGCGCGTTTGCAGAGTGGTGCAGGGATAGGGCGGGCCTCCGGCGAGATGCCGACTTTTAAAAAAATATTTTCTTTAAAAAGGGGGCTGTGTGGCCCCCCTTCTTTTACCATTTTTGGGGCCCTAGGGACTCCAACCCCCAGGGCCTGCCCCTTTTTAATTGGAAAATAAATATAAAAATGGGAAGGGGCCATGCGGCTCCGCTCCCGAGGCCAATTTAGGCCACGGGGACCCCATCCCCAGGAGCATGGCCAGACTTGTTTTTTTTAAAATAAATTTGGAGGGGGCCACGTGGCCCCTCCTCAGGCCACTTATGGCCCCGGGGACCCCATCCTCCGGGGCCGGCCTTCTCCTTTTTTTATTTTTTATTATAGGGAAGGGGGACATGTGGCCCCCATTCCCTGGGCCACTATTGGCCCCGGGGACCCCTTCCCCCAGGGCTTGGCCATTATGTTTTTTATATCATTTTGAGGAGGGGGGCCACATGGCCCCACGAGGCCCCCCTCCCCAGGCCGATTTTGGCCCCAGGGACCCCATCCACCGTGGCCTGGCCATTTTTATTTTTTTTAAAGGGAGGGGGGCAACTTCTGGCCCAGGGGACTCCATCCCCGGGGCCTGGCCTCTCCATTGGGGACTGTGAGGGGAGCCCCAATGCCCCTACAGTCCCTCCGGCTCCCCGCTTCCTGAGGGAGCCGGCATTGCTTATGAGCAAAGGGAGCTGCTAACATACAGCTCCCCTTGCCTAAAAGCAATTCTTCTTTGCTTCATTGAAGTGAGAGTAGGTTTTCCTGCTCTCTCTTCAATCAAGCAAAGCAGCGTTTGCTATGGCAGGGTGGGAGCCTCACAGCTCCTGCCCTGCCATAGCAATGGCAATGTCCCAGGGCGGGCAGCCCGGGAGATTGCAGGAGCTGGCCCTGGCACGCTATTCACGATTTGTAATGTCCCCGCAATGTCCGGTGTTGCCGCAAAATTGGGAAACATATAAGTCATTTTCTTCAAAGATGATTATAGACAAAAACTTTAAAGAGGGCAAGCAGCAATGTTCTTATTCAATCCCAGTATAAGGGCTGTAAGCGGCATTCCCGTGTTCATTGGAAAAGAATATGCTTATTGGACATTAAGGTCGAAATTAGAGATATATACATAGTTATTGTCGCCGCAGCCATACTCACATACGTGGGCCACAGCAATTTCAATAGGAACATTGCTGCTTACCCATTGGTCAGAGCTCCACCATTAGGAACAACCAATGGAGGCTTTAAACAAATCAACTCTGTGCTTGCCGAACAATTATGTGACTGCACGGAAGAAGGCATAACACCGAAACGCATCTGCAAATACAGTCCTTTAAAATTACCCTGTGAGTGCTCCAAATTCTTTTATAGTTGTTGTGTAACAAAAACAGTCTCACCCCCATCTACGGATGCACCCCTCGTGTGTTCGGCAGCCTTGGTGGGATAGTGAACTGAATCTATTTTGGCCTACCTGAACTGCCACAGCCAGACCTTGTTGGCCAATGAAGGATGTGAATTATACAAATCCAGGATGCCCAGTTATGGAACGGACACACGCTAGGTTGCTGAGAACTACATCCAGTGGCAGACGTGGGGTGTGTGCATGGTGATTGGTTTCCACCGGCATGATCGGTGAGAAAAAGAGGTGAAAATCCCGTTGTGAGGGCTGTAAGTGACATTCCCCTGTTCATTGGAAAATAATATGCTTATTGGAAATTGAGGATGAAATTATAAATATATGCAGTTATTGTTACCGCAGCCATACTCGCACATGTGGGCCACAGCAAATTGAATAGGAACACTGCTGCTTGCCCATTGGTCAGAGCTCCACCATTAGGAACAACCGATGGAGGCTTTAAATGAACCAACTCTGTGCTTCCTGAACAATGATGTGACTGCACGGAAGAAGGCATAACGCCAAAACACGTCTGCAAATAGAGTCATTTAAAATTACCCAGTGACTGCTACAAATTCTTTTCTCATTGTTGTGTAACAAAAACAGGTCTCACCCCCGTCTACGGATGCACCCGTCATGTGTTCAGCAGCCTTGGTGGGATCGTGAACATGAATATATATGTATAAATATTACCTACTGGCGGTCGCCAGTAGGTAGTTATAGTTAGGACCTATTATCTATAGGAAATCTGAAACATTCTATTTGGAATAACTTTGGCGCAGGTTGACGAATCTTCGCAAAATGTTCAAAACTGGTGGGGCGCTCCGGTCCGCTCCTATCCTGAAAGTCTCAGGGTGATTCATCAAGCGGGGGCCGAGAAAAAGGGGGGTCTGAAAACATGTTTTCCCCATGCAATTTTCCATGGGAACCTTTAATCGTAGGTACAGCCCGAACTGCTGAACGGAATTACACCAAATTTGGCAAAGAAGTAGCCCTTGGTTCACACTCGTGCCTTTTGGTTAAATGGTGTAAATCCGTTCAGTAGTTGCTGAGAAAATCAAAAGTAAAATCACATATATATCTGGGCGGAGCCTAACCACACATCTCATCCTGAGATCTGATTGGCTGTCAGCACTTCATCCAAGAAGTGTTGGCAGCCATCTTGGGACCAATATACATGATACACCTCATTAAAAAGCATTGCAGTTAATAGAAGGTTTTAAGACTTTAGTTACATTATAAATCATTTGTTGATGGTACCATACTCATTTTAGGAATTGTGGTATGTTCTAAGGTGATTTCACCATGTGAAAAAGCCTTCTGCTGGGATATCATGATTGAGAGAAAAATATTTTCTCATGATTTTCCCACAGAGGTTTGGAAGGTGATCTATAAGCTAAACTGAGAGCTTTTTTTCTGTAAATTTACATTATCTTTCTCAGTCATGTGAGAATGAAGTCTGACATTCTCAGTAAAACATGTACATCCAACAAGGGCAGAGACTGTCAGTTGATTCCTTTGTGTTCTACTGCAGCTTCCCAGAGTGTTCCAAAGAACAACTAGAGCGCTAACAGTCCTACTTATGATAAACATATGGCACACCTGAAGCCATCTTGCTAGGATTAAAGTGGTAACTCTTAAAACATTTAATTTAAAAAGGAACAAAATGAGGGGGTTCATTTTTCCATAAAAAGTATGATTAGTGCTGCAGAAAGAAAAATTAGGGCACATTTTGAGTGACTTCTCAAATCCTCTTCTATTTCATTAAAAAATTCTGACATGCAGACTGAAACATGCACTTTCAATACCAGCAGCAGTTTTCCCTGGTGAGCAGTAGCTTTACTACAATGATCTAAGGAGCAAAAAGAGTGCTAACATTCTGAATTTATGGCAAATGTGTGACACATCTGAATGCCTTCTTGATAGAATCAAAGTAAAAAAATGAAAGTATTTCCTACTGAGGAGACTGCAGTAAATGAGGAAATTAGGAAACTTCATAACAAATAAGTCTCCCAAGATGGCCACCAGAGACAAATGAGCCCAAATGTAGCCCAAATATCACCCAGATGTAGCCCAAGTATAGCCCAATGACAGAATGTCGCAGAGTGTTCTTAAAAACAACTAGAGCGCTTACTGTCTTCATTATGACAAAAATATGGCACACCTGAAGCCATCTTGATTGGAATAAACTGGTAACACTTAAAACATTTAATTTAAAAAGGAACACAATGAGGGGGTTCATTTTGCCATAGAAATTATGATTAATGCTGAAGAAAGGAAATGAGGGCACATTTTGAGTGACTTCTCAAATCCTCTTCTATTTCATTAAAAAATTCTGACATGCAGACTGAAACATGCACTTTTAATACCAGGAGCAGACTTCCATGGTGAACAGTAGTTTTACTACAGTGATCTAATGAGCAACTAGAGTGCTAACATTCAGAATTTATGGCAAATGTGTGACATATCTGAATACCTTCATGATGGAATCAAAGTAAAAAACTGAAAGCATTTCCTACTGAGGAGACTGCAGTACATGAGGAAATTAGGAAACTTCATAACAAATAAATCTCCCAAGATGGCCACCGGAGACAAAAGAGCCCAAATGAAGCCCAAAATCACCCAGATGTAGCCCAAATATAGCCCAATTACAGAAGTGTGCAAAACACTTATTATTTTGTGTTTTTGCAGTGTTATATAGTGCAGACTTGTCAGGTATTGGAGTCCTTTACATGAGCATTGGTTACATCACACAAGAACAAATTCATTTTGGTTGTAGACATGGGGAGACTAAGTGATTTGACCAGAATCACAGAATGTCGAGCTGAAGCAGAAACTCCAACCTGGTTCCCCAGTTGCAAAGTCTGCAGTTCTGGAAGTAACACCACATCCTCTCCCCTAAGTGCAACATTTAATCAAGTGGTCAACTGGATAAAAAAACATAAAGATAACAAATAATTTAAAAGTGCTTTGTCGCTATTTGAAAACTCAGAAAATATGTCCTTATTTTAATCTTTTAGAGCACTAACCATAATTTTGATGCCAATAAGACCCTCTCATATATGTATTTTCTAAAGGAAATGCTCTAGGTATTACAGTTTTGATTACATCAAGATGACGTCAGGCGTTCCACACTTTTGTAATAAATATAGAATCTTAGCAATCTAGTTGTTCATTAGGATACAGTTGAGAGGCTGAGGCCAGGGGCACGGACTCTGAAAATTGAAGGCAGGTAGGAGGGTGCACTGACCATGTCATGAGTGATGTAATATGTGACATCATCAGCAGTGCATTGCGGGTGCGCGAGTTATAGTTAGCTGAACTAACTATAACGGGGGAATTTCAATGGTTTTGTACAAGTGAAAAGTCCAGCTAACTATAACATCCCTGAAACCTATGGTTTTTTCAGTGAATATATATATATATATATATATATATTCACTGAAAAAACCATAGGTTTCACACATGTTATAGTTAGCGGAAATTTTACTGATAAAAAACCAATGAAATTCCCCCGTTATAGTTAGTGCAGGCAACTATAACTCACGCGACCGCAATCCTCTGCTGATGCTAATACTGTATTTAGACACTTATTTGCCCATGTCTTCTTCCATACATTTTTAGCTATACATATATTACAAATATTTTTTTTTCATAAAGACACATATGTCATCAGCAGAAGATTGCGGTCGCGTGAGTTATAGTTGCCTGCACTAACTATAACGGGGGAATTTCATTGGTTTTTTATCAGTAAAATTTCCGCTAACTATAACATGTGTGAAACCTATGGTTTTTTCAGTGAATTTGCAAGGTTTTTTAAATGCTAATTCCTAACTATAACGTGTGTGAAACCTATGGTTTTTTCAGTGAATTTGTACGGTTTTTTAAATGCTAAGTTACTTTACGCCATTCGTGGCGTGCGCGCCCACTTAACGCAGTTCGTTCCGTGCGCGCACGGTGCGCTTCGCGCACCGTGCGCGCACAGTGAGCACGCGGTGCGCTTCGCGCACCGCGCGCCCACTTTACGCAGTTAGTGCCGTGCACGCACGGTGGGCACGCGGTGCGATGACAAAGCAAGAAAGCACGTCAACAAATCTGTTTCTGCTTTCCTCCGTGACTATGGTATGGGTGCCATTTACCACAACAACTTGCGTTATGACATGCAAGACATTTATAGAGGAGATGGTGTGCACTTCAATGATGAAGGGAACAGAGTCTTCCTCTTGAACCTTAGACTCTGCATCGGTACTTACTTGTAGGTACCACTAAAAAATCATTTCATAAACACAACGGCTCTTTTTAGAGCCCCCTAATATCTAAACACTTAAATCTGATTTTCATTTTTTTTTTTTTTTTTCCTACCGTACGCTTACCGTAAGCTTACCGTACGCGTACCCCGTGATTTTTTTTAAAATCAATAAATGTTTTCTTTGTACTTTTCTGTCCTTCTTTGACCCCCTTACAAATGTTAGGGGGTCTGTAACTCTCCTCATTGCCCCCTTTCCTTGTTTTCACTCTTTTTTTTCAGAGTGAAATACACAAAATGGCGGCCGCCGCTTCCTGGTTTCGGCCGATTCGAATGTTTACTAAGATCTAAGAGCCAATCAGAATCGCGCTCGCGCACGCCACCGTACGCTTACCGTAAGCGTACGGTAAGCGTACCGTAAGCGGGCTCAGATATATATATTGATTTAAAGGCTATTTTCTCAGAATCTACTGAACAGATTTACACCAAACCTACAAAAGGCACTTCCTTGACCTAGGGACTACCTCTCTGCCAAATTTTGAGTAATTCTGTTCAGCCGTTCGGGCTGTAGCTCGTTCTAAAGGTCCTATGGAAAAATGCATGGGAAAAACGCGTTTTGGGACCCCCCTTTTATCTCAGCCCCCGCTTGACGGATCCCCCCGAGACTTTCAGGGTAGGAGCGGAGCGTAGCGCCCCACCTATTTTGAGAAATTCGAGAGGATTCGTCGACCGGCGCCAAAGTTATTCAAAATAGAATGTTGAGGTTTTCCTATGGAAACGTGGTCCTAACTATAACTACCTACTGGCGACCGCCAGTAGGTAATATATATATATATATATATATATATATATATATATATATATATATATATATGTTCATTATAATCATTATAACCCCCCCGGGAGTCAAAAACTATTTGTATGGGGCGGTGGGGTGCGTGATACCAAAGTTATAGGCAAGTCAAAAAAAGCTTTTTGAATTTTTTTGGGTATGTTTTTCACCCACTTATTTTCTGATATTTGTGCAAATAGATTATTTAAAACTGTCACAACATTTATAGGCATCATTGTATCCCTATTAGAATATTGTTGTTGTCAGTCGTGATGAGGGACACTGTTATATTCCATACAGGTACCCCAATATAGGCCCAGGTAACATCACAACTTTCACCTATATTCGTCCCGACATTACATACATAACGACTTCTAGGACAGACCTTTTACCTAGCTTCAGTACTCCTTACAGAACGTGGGGTTTTCCCAGAACAATAGGCTCATACATTATGCAGGAGGATTCAGAATTCTCTGGAATTCAGCAGGACTATCATCTCCTGCATAATAACTATGTACAAGGTTCATTCCCGATGTCATCCTTAGTCCGACAGTGGCACAGCAAGGTAGAACCCCAGGGGATACCTTCGGGTATATAAACATCACATCTTGCTGAGATAGGGAGAGGAGATCACAACTTCCATGCTGACACACTAGTGGGGTGTCCATCTCGAGACCAAAACGGGGTTGACTTTATCCTAGAAGGATTCTTGGCTTTAACACCTAAACACATGCTAGGTACGCTTAGGTACATCTAGTTTGGATTGCATCGTAAGAGTATGTATTTTTATTATCATGTATTTTACATACTAGCCTGTATTCATGATTATAACAAAATGGTAGAGATTTACCATCCTTTCACTTTTCTAGTGCTTCTAATCATTTATATCTGTTACTGTCTGATGATTGTCTCAGCACACCTATTTTACATTTGAATGACGAATGTTCAATAAATGCTTATTGAAAACATCCATACCGTTTATTCTGTGTGCATCTCTGGGACTAAGTGAGCACGAATGACTGAGCGAAACGTACTGCACTGTTTCCACGATTCTGAGGGATTGTCATGTTTGATAGTTGCCAAAAACTATTCTCTCCTTGATAAGAGGAGTTTCTAGTAGCACTGTGAGCTAGCTGGCATACAGGCCAACATACCCGGTGGGGTGTCTGGAATTAGTTCAGACACCAGGCCCCCAGTGTAGGTTGTCCAAACGTGCAGATCTTATATAGATTGATAAGATCTACAAGACATGTTGGTAAGGCACTTATTTAACAGTCAAAACTGAATAGTTCAGTCGTGCTATTCTCAGAGACCCTCACTCACATTTCGCCAAAGACATCTAGAGTGGGAGGGAACAAAATCCGCCATAGCTGAGTAGGCACAAATCCTATGTATTGGCTGTCGGTTCAATCAAGCGTGAAGGATATGTTGTTCCTATTGTGCATAACACCTTATCTCAGTTCCCTTGAAAAGCTCTCCTTTCTAAAAACAATGACTGAAACAAGAGATGTTGGGCTGAATGAGCAAGCAAATCCACTACACTTGTCAGGAGGTATTCTATTCATGGATTAGATTCCCGCAGGCAAATGCACAAACTAGAATATTTCATTACAATGTCGAAGAGGACATACCAAACGAATATAGTCCATATGAGGACATTGAAATTCCACTAACTTACCAGGAACATTTATACTGGTTTAAAGGAACCCTCCCCCATCCAAGAAATAGAGTAAGACTCGGTCCGCTTGGAGGAGACAGAGCAACATGTCCCCTTTACCGCCCTCCACACCACACCCTGACATTGACACAATGCCAGGAGAAGACCTCCTTATACATCATAAAGAATTAATACAGCTTTACAGAAACATGACACAGTTTGTGATGAGAACACTCACACTTCAGCCAACTTCGGCTACACAACCAGGACCAGTTCAAACTTCTACAACCAAAATTACACCACAAACGTTACACGCAGTGATGGGTAAAATGCGCACTAAACGGGAACAAATGCCTTTCTGGATAGCCCAAAAAATAACACAGTTGTAGGCAGTATTTCCACACACTGGCCCACAGAAGAATACTAATAATTTACTTGCCAATGGGGATAGCTCCCTCAATAGAGGATTGTACTTCTTGGGGTACAGTCTTCGCTGCAATATATACCAGGACTCATGGTATCCCTTCCTTAGCGGTAATACCAGATGTATTGAGACAAATACAGAATGAGTATGGAGCAGGACCTGCTCTAAACTAAGGGATGAAGTTACTAAATAACAGTGCCCAGGTATCTGCTATAATATTAGCAAATATTAAAGGGGAAGCAGCATCAGTAGCAATACGACAACGCCTGAGAGACTTCACTCCTTTACAACTGGAGACAGAACTACCTAAAATAATTGAAACTGCATATGCAGAATTAGGTAGAGATAGTCTGGGAGCTAGACCAGTACAACCTCAACTAGTGGCAGGTCCAGAAAAAGAACAGGCAAAGCAAACACCAGTTTCTTCAAAAAAAGAAATGGGATAATAACAAACAACAAAAGACTAGATCTCAATCCAGGGGAAGGTCTCCTCAACAAGAGCCCCCAGAAAGGAGGTATAACCTTAGGAATAGAGATAACATTAAGAAACCTGACTGGTATCAGGACACCGATACACGTTCCTCTCGTTTCTTTCAGGGTTCATCAAAAAATTCCGACAGGGAAAGACGGTCAGAACACAGATAAGAAGAGAGTACAAAGTCCAGAGACTCTCAATGCAGTTCAGACTATGATTCCAAAAACGAAGAAAAGCCTAAAGAAAAACCTCAATTCAAAAAGAAGAAAGTAGCAGGTCTCACAGTTAGACATGCCCAGAATTCTGAGGACTCAACTACTAAACAGGGAATGGGCTCTGACGATGCTAGACAGTGCAGCAGAAGTAACAAAAGGCCGCCAAAACCTGCTGGAATTTCTGTTGACAGCAGAGTTGAGTGAGTATATCACGGTGGAAACACCTGATACTAGGGTCAGTGTCCCACATAGGTTAAATGAAATAATACTGAAAATGGAAGGGGACAAGCCCAGGAAAATTAACGGTCTCTTTTGGTAGAACCTGACTTTCGGATATGGCATTCTCTTAGCTGATAAAGATTGGCCGGCGGCTTTTGTTATGGATTGCCCAAAGGGAGAGACAGTAATTATGCCGGCCTTTTCCGACCTCATTCCCCAATGCATAAAACACAGATACGCGCAGGAGTGGGCGGTAGCCCTTGCTCCTGCACTATATCGCGACCATGTTGGGTGGGATGAACAATCAGCTCACCACGTGATACCACTAAAATCTATTCCAATTCCACATAGACAGTATCCGATAAAGCAGGAAGCGAAAAAAAAGGTCAGGGAGAACTTAGAGTAACTTGAATACCAAGGTGTGATTGAAACATGCACCTCATCAATGAAAAATCCTTTGTTTCCTGTAATGAAACCCAATAATTCATACCGTCTAGTTTTAGATTACAGACATCTGAACTCATGCACAAAAACATTTGCAGTACAAAACGCACATGGTGACGCATTAGTGAATAACATTGTATGGAAAATATACAAAAACACATTAGATATCTCAAATTGATTTTTCTGCCAAAATATAGCGCCTGAGAGCAGATACTTGACAGCATTCTCAGCGCTGGGGTCACAACAGCAGTTTTGGCAACTAGCCCAAGGGTATAAGAACATCCTGGGGTATTTTCCGCCAGGGTAACTGAATTACTTCAGAATCTGGATGAAGAGGCATTATCCTATGTAGACGATATTTATCTGATGGATGATGATCTGGAGGAACACTTGACTAGGGTACGCATCATAATTTGGGGGTTTGCCGCTGAGGGCTATAAATTTAACTTTAAAACATCGAAAATAGCCCATTTCAATGTCCTGTTTTGGGGATATGAGCTTTCAAGTGAAGGCAAAAGTCTAGCAGCGAACTTTCTGAAAAAGTGTACGCTGCTCAAACCTCCAAAATCATTAAAAAACTTACAATCAATACTGGGATTCCTAAATTTTGGCAGAACATACATTTTGGGTTACGCAGAAAGGGTTAAACCTTTCTACTACCTAATAAGACCTGATTTTTCAGTTAGGCAATGGACACAGGAACACACAGAAATCTTACGTTCCCTACAAGCTGACTTGATAGCATCTAAACAATTACAAACATGCGTAAATGTCCGCAATCTGGTGATCTGTATAGTTGCGGGTCAATCTGGGTTTACCTACTTGACATACAATGAAGGTGAAACAGTACAAATAGCATACATATCGCACTTGTACACAAATACTGAGATGCGTTTTGCATCCACAGAGAAAATTCTGACAGCAGTACAGACTGCTGAAGTGAGAGAAAGAGCACTGGCTCAGTGAAAACAAATTATGGTTGTGACTCCAGCACCGGCCTTAGAGGCTGCTACAAAGGCGATTGTTCCAAATGCAAAAGCTTTACATCCATGATGGATACAATGGGCTAATTTTCTCACTGCATCAGCTGTAGAATACAGGTACGACCCAAGTTTAAAAACACAGGCATTCCTGCAATACAAACCAGAATATTGTCTCCCGAATGAAATTATGCCTCTAGATCAGTATGAATTTATAATTTACACTGACAGATCTGCTCAACCGGCCATAGGAAGTAAACAACAATACAGCACAGTGTGTGCAATTGTTAAGGGTCGGATGAAGGATGGAAAACTCCATCCGAGCTGCACAAAGACTCAGTCCTTGGGAGACTGCACGCCTCAGTTAACAGAACTAGAAGCTCTTTTACCGGCACTGGTTAACATGGATCACAAATTCCCCACACTAATAGTGTGCGATTCGTTTTACTGTGTCCAGTCATACAATGAACATCTACACTATTTGGGACAAAATGGGTTTAAAAACTCAAAAGATGGCACAATAAAGCACAAAATGCTATGGGAACAGGTGGAGGAGTTGAAAAACGAGCTACCAAGAGCTCACGTGATACATACGCTGAGTCACCAATGTGATGGCGTTCACGTTAAAGAGAATTCATTGGCTGATGAAGCCGCAAAGGGTGCACTACGAACTGCATTTGTAGCTACAATCACTCATTTAAAAACGAGAATAGATGGACAGATAATGGTAGCTGTCATTGCTTCACTCAAAGACAACAAAGCACATCCGAAAGGTTTTCCACTCAAGTACTCCTACAAGTTAGATGCAAACAACATTCCATTTGCTCAGATGCCTGGTGTGGGGATTAGAGTAATACCAAACATGGCTCACAGATAAGGCTTAATTTTAGCTGCACACAAGGGTCTGGGTTCTGCACACGCAGGAGTGACAGGAAGGGTCTCTTTATTGAAAGATCGCTATTGGCGGCCAGGGTTAACGAAGCAGACCAAAGACTATGCAACAGATGAAAGGCTTCACCATAACACGACCAGCGCAGACACCATTATTGATATCAGACAGACCTCTTGCGTGTGTCTATTTGGACCACTGCAGCCCCTTACAATCTGATAGGGCTTACAAGTACAAAATGGTTGCAGTGGATTCCTGCTCAAGATTCCTCTGGGTATGGCCTCAGTGCTCAGGTGACGCACAAACTGTTATCAAAGATTTGCGAGTCTTTATAGGGACATATGCAGTTGGCACATTACATTCTGACCGCGGACCAGCGTTTAGCTCTGGGGCTTACAAGGAGGCCATGGAAGGTTTGGGTGTAGCACTGCAGTACTCCTCTCCGTGCCATCCTGAGGGAAATTCTGTTGTGGAAAGGAAGAACCGTGACTTAAAGCAATCATTTTTTTACCACCTGTGTGTCCCTGTGCTAGAAGCAGACTCTCTGTAAGAAAGCGAATAAACCTTATGCAGCACTTCTGGTACCTGACAGTGACTCTAGCGTGCTGTTGGGAACAGCCATGTCTTTAAGTGTTTGAGAAAATTGGTTTTGCAAGGTTCTGCAATCATTAACAGCTAGGGTATTAGGAGCGGTAATAGTTGGGTCAGTCACCTATATGGGGTCCAGAGGGTCTTAAATAAAATGCCAAGAAGCTTTATGGGGGGTCACTCCTTATGAGATCCTTTTTGGGATGAGAATGTGGGTACCTGACCTAGATTGTAAAGGCACAGATGAAAAACCTTTTGACATCAATAAACGTTTGGCTGTTTTACAGAAACTAACTTAATCAAGTGCTCTACAGAGCAATATCCAAGTGAAAAGGTTTGCCACTGGGTAAGTCAAGTCAGTCACTGCAAGACCTGTCTGGATTCCTAAAGTCGGGGAAATCTTACATCAGATGAAGGGGCTACGATAGATGACATCCTACTATACAATAGATCAGACCCCAATTGGAAGGGATGGTTGGTCTGGCCCGCAGACAATAATAGATGTCAAGAAAGATTTAAGGGGTACCACCGAAGGGTACAGCATCCATAGGCCAGACCAACGATATGTACAAAGAGAACATCCAGGGGTGGTGACATCATACAGTGTTCGGAAGTTATGCCTCGCTTTGCTTAAAACCTCAACACTAACACAGGTAAACCAACACTTATCCTTAATATCAGAAGATGTGGACCTAAGAGATTTTTTATTAGGCCCCAGAAAACCATGTCAAAAACGTTTCATATATACTGTCTATATTGAAATTTGGAAAATCTCTCAACAAGAAGCAGCTGAAAGACTGAGAAAAATAGATAGGATTAACCTCGAAAAGGCATTAGCCGTAGTTGACAATGGCATGACTATGCTAACATCCAGGATATATTCACTGGGCAACACTGTATCTTCTGCTATTGAAATACTAGAACAGGACTGGTCCATATTACAGCACGGGCAATCACAATTACGTTCCATTATAATATTGAGCTGGACGCTGCAATCATTGTGCGCTGGTTATGTGCCTTTGCAGTTTATAAACAGTACGTCCCTGTTTTCTGCATACAATCTAACAGAAAAACAGATGAAAATGGCACATAGGGAAGCAAAATATATAATGCTGCGTATTGAAAAACTGGACAGATTACCTTTTGCTGTGGCTGAGTCACCATCCACAGTATGGTTAATCCATGACCACATAATGCTACCGGTCACAACTTTCCAGTTTCAATATTGCCTAGAACAATAACAGGCTGGCAGATATGAAAAGATGGGAAAGGAATACATCAGGGAATCTTGAGAATTATCATACAGATTTTGATGCAGGAGTGGGGATCTTGAAGTGTTTCTAAGTGGTACTAACTGTGAGAACGCTTTGAGTGGATCTCTCATATGCCAGGAAATTATGCTACACGGAGCTTGTAATGGTTCAGTGGCAAACCTATCCTGCCATTTGAAAGGTGCCCCGGCAGCTGTGATCACTCCATTATTCAGGCTGCTCTCGAATGGGAGTTACTTGATACTAAACGATCAAGGTTGTTGTGGAATGCTAAAGGGCATCACATATCTGGTTACCATGAGTTCCAGGGTTACTTGCTGTATTGAAGTATTGTTTCCACCGACACATACAGTCAGGGAGGCACCGGTATGGCCTTCATTGAATGTTTCTCTTATATGGTCTGATGCTCTGAGCGGAATGAAAGCCATGCTTTTACAGACAACCGTGCCCATAACCTCCCAACGGGAAACTTTTGATCTCCAGAACGCAAGGTCCTCGGCCGAGATACAGGCACTAATACAACAAACTTCTCTTTTTATTCTGCAGAAATGGTAAATCGTATCTTTAACATGTCTGATACGACGGGTATAGTCCACCTATTAAAGAACATATGTTCGGGACTATTAACCACCTTTCAGGTGGCCCTCGGAGCTATACTAAACTTTATACACTACGTATTCGGAAGCCTTTTTGGAGGACTTCCGCTGATCCTGTTTCTAATAGCAGGTATCCTGATTTTAATTTTTCTGCTACGCAATGGATGTCCCAGTTACCAAGGTGATGGAAAAGGGACTCCTGGATCGCAAATACCGTGATCGCATGGTACAACATCTGGGCGCACCTTGCCTACGAGAACTAAGTGCTTCTTGGCTCCTGTCATTTACACCAGTCTGGATGGACTGCATCTTACCTGTTCTCCGATACGTGTTCTGCGGAGAGGAATGAATGTTAGATCTGTGTCTGACACTTCCATCAGTTGCACAACCGGATGTTGATGCATTACTGGACCCGATAACGGCCCACGTTCTGCAGTGTCCCCAGCGTATTCCTATGTTGATGGCGGCATTCTTGGAGTCACCACAGGAAATTTCTGCTTCTGCTGGTATGCACACCGGTTCCTCCACGAACACACAGGCTTTGGATAGTGCACAGGCTGCTCCAGCATCGGCTGCAGGTAGTGCGGAAGATCATCTGTGCTCAATTGACGTAATCTGCAAGGTGTTACAGGGATCGTCGTCTGCGAAAGCAGGCAACAGCGATGTTGCATCTAACAGCCAGGACACATAAACATTTGGTCCGTTGTGTGCTGGAAAAACATTTGGCTTTAAAAAAATAAAAAATAAAAAAACTTACTTATATTGGAGTTCCAAAACAAGCTTACACTTTCTATGAACTGCATGGCTTTCAAATGCTTGTAGTAGTTCGAACTATATATACGGACACATCAGAGCTGTTGCTTGAGTGACAATTTCTGTTTTTATCCCCTTTTTAGAGTTTTTAACGTTTTTTACATTTTTTAATAGAACTATTGTTTTTACGTATGTTTGCGTACCGGTACCTAGACAGGTAGTACGTTAGTATTAGATAATGTTGTCCAGTCGGATGAGGAGTGGGTGTTATATTCCATATAGTTACCCCAATATAGGCCCAGGTAACTTCATAACTTTAACCTATATTCGTCCCTACATTACATACATAACGGCTGCTAGGACTGAACTTTTACCTAGTTACAGCACTCCTTGCAGAACGTGGGGTTTTCCCTGAACAATAGGCTCATACATTATGCATGAGGATTCAGGATTCTCGGGAATTCAGCAGGACTATCATCTTGTGCATAATAACTATGTACAAGGTTCATTCCTGAAGTCATCCTTAGTCCGACAGTGGCACAGCAAGGTAGAATCACTGGGGATACCTTCAGCTATATAAACATCACATCTTACTGAGATAGGGAGAGGAGATCACTACTTTCATGCTGACACACTGACGCGGACGCTGAGATTCCTACATGCAGACAGTCTAGCTCGCAGCAGACTGAACATCCCTCACGGGCTGTCCAACTCGAGACCAAGACGGGGTCCCACAGTCTCTCACTTCAGGTAATTGGGTTGACTTCATCCTAGAGGGATTTTTGGCTTTAACACCTAAACACATGCTAAGTACACTTAGGTACATCTAGTTAGGATTGAATCGTAGGAGTACGCACTTTTATTATCATGTATTTTACATACTCGCCTGTATTCATGATTATAACAAAATGGTACAGATTTACTATCCTTTCACTTTTCTAGTGCTTCTAATCATTTATATCTGTTACTGTCTGATGATTGTCTCAGCACACCTATTTTACACTAGAATGACAAATGTTCAATAAATGCTGATTGAAAACGTCCATACCGTTTATTCTGTGCACATCTCCGGGACTAAGTGAGCACGAGTGACTGAGCGAAAAGTACTTCACTGTTTCCACGATTCTGAGGGATCAGGGTTGTCATGTTCGATAGTTACCAATAACTATTCTCTTCTTAATAAGAGGAGTTTTTAGTGGCACTGTGAGCTAGCTGGCATACAGGCCAACATACCTGGTGGGAGTGTCTGGAATGAGTTCAGACACCAGGCCCGCAGTGTATGTTGTCCAAACGCACAGATCTTATATAGGTTTATAAGAACTACACAACAACACTGATCCTTTATAATGCTGGGTGGGCACCAGGGTACACACCTTTGCTTGAGCCAGGCCCTGAGGGATCGGGTCCATCTGCCCTTTATTTAAATAAGTGGCCCTGGGGGATTAGGTACCGGGCTGATTACAGCTTAAAGAGAGGGCCCACATGCCCCCCCTTTAACTTTAAAAAAGGCCCTGGGGGATGGGGCCACCAGAGCCAGGCCCCATGACCAACTCGCCCCTGTGCATGGCCAAAGGCCAAGTGCAACGTCGGGTTGGCTGTTAGGGTGTTGTTGATTTTACATAGAGTAATTAAATATTACTTTACTTTTTTTTTAAACTAGAAATTCACTGAAAAAACAAAGGGTAAAGTAACGTTATGGTTAGGTGTGATAAAGAGATTTTTTTTTTTTAAGTTTAGAAATTCACTGAAAAAACAATGGTTAAAGTATCGTTATAGTTAGATTAATTTGTCAGTGATAAAATTAACATTTTGAACTAAAAAAAACCACAGAAATTCACCAGTTATCGTTAGTAGTGCTATTACTTGCACCCCCGCCATGCACTGCTTATGACCTCACATATGACATAACTCTTGACATGTTCTTTGATATAATTTATGAAATCACTGATGACATCATCAAATGAGTGTGCTAGTTTGTTTTAAAGTTTACATAATGGCAGGTAATTACTATTTTACTTTTCTACGTAGTTTTGATCAGCTTGGGTCCAGCTAGTGGGTGTAAGTGTTTGCAAAACGCATGTGCTCCTAATGCTCCTTAGGTGTGTAGAGGTATTGAACACGTTATAAATATTTGCATTCAAGAGTTACTCTGTGTGCAAGTGACAGTTCATACATATTCACTATGCTCCCCATAACTGTTTGGTTTTGCAGAAAACGTTTCCAACAGGAGAAAGATTCTACATAGTAGATACTAGCTTTTGGAAGCAGCCTTGAGTTATTAGAGAGAACTGTGTCAACATATTAATTTATACTTAACATAGAAGAGTTTGTGCACCATGTACTAACCTATGTACATGTGCTAACCTATGCATGTGTTCTTGTTTCGCTTCTGAAGATGGGCTATCTGGAAAGTTCCCACCACTGTATGAAGAGTGCATGTAGTATGATCTTTAGCACCTTCAGACCTTGGATATTATTAGCAAATAGTGTCTTTTTTGACAGCTGTTGCATAGAATGTACATTTTAGTAAATTCTTTTGAATACTCTGCTGTATTTCTCTTGAGCGTTTCAGTGTTTGCAAACAGTGTGGTATAGAATGAACTCTCTCCATAGAGTAAACACTGTTTACAATACTCAGTTCTGTACTGATATCAACTTCATTTATTAATGTAGGTCAGTGTCCGTCAGGGGTTTGATATAGATAAAAGCTGTCCATAGTAGGGCATTTGTTTTGGCTTTCTCTGAACAGCTATATACAGATTGAACACAGTACTCAGTGAAGATTTCCCATATATCTGTGGTTAATTGTAAACATGAACTATGCTACCTATAAAGTGTATGCTATAGGGTCAATGTTGCACCGAATGATTGTTTTCAACACATAAATAAGTTGGTTCTGTGTTGGTAGTAATGATGCCTGATCTTCTCCTGAACAATTTTGTGCTTACTGTCAGACCTCTAATGCCATACTAATATACAGCAATATGCGAGAAAACGAAGCTTGGATGATGTCATCAGTGATGTCATCAATGATGTCATCGATGATGTAATAAATTATGTTATCGAACATTTCATGAGTGGTGTCATATATGAGGTAATAAGCTGCGCATGGGGGGCACAAGTTATAGTTAGTGCTGCTAACCATAACTGATTAATTTCTGTGTGGTTTTTTTGTTCGAAATTACTGTCACTGACACAGTTCATCTGGATGGGTTCCACTAGCAGAGCTTGTTACATGAGATTTTTCTTGTCTCGAAGTTGTGTCACATTTAAATTTTCTTCAGTGTGTTTTATCCCTGCAGGCAGAGCATATTCGATTTCCTTCTTTAATGAAAAGCAGTTTTCTGCATCGCCTTTCACAGGCCTCACGCGCTCACACCTCATACATCATGACCTTTTCTATAACAAGATTGTAAGAGATGACAGCTTCAACGCATGTCCATTCAAACATTGCTACGGGACTGGCCCCCGAGACCGAGATTACGAATATTCTATATTAATGTTTAATTCTTTGCCATCTGTAAACGTAAAAGCACTACAGAGTATATTACGGAAAATAAATAATAGAATCCCCCTTGAAATCTAAACTACAGCTAAAGGTTTACCTTGCCCTCCCTTTTTTTACATTATGTAAAAAATATTTATATTAGGTTGGCTAAATCAAGAAATCGCAACGGTGACTCCTTTGTTTTCCCAACAGACGTATCATTTCACAGTGTCATGTTCACAATTTCCCTTTTCAACGAAGCAGAATCCGCAGCTGTTGGGCTGAATATTGCCAGACGGGTTCACCCTAATGAACCGCCCCCTATCTTTGTCCAGCCGTCCGCCAACGATCTAACAGCGCCGCCCGCCCACTGCTCCCAAAAGGCCCAATTAGAGCCAACGGTTGGATGCAGTTGACTTTGGCACCTGTGTCCTTCAAAGAAATCCCATACCCCTGGAATGCCAAACAGTGCAGCAATTACAAACTGGCCTTTGTAGAGATTTATGTCAACCGCCATCCACTGGAAAACACTTACTGACACTTCTCACCTCAGTTTTCGAAATTGACAACATGTGTTTGGAAACATGTCGGCGATTTCCCTCAACATCCTTTTGACGCACATTAAATGCGCAGCCAAGTCCTGAAAAGAAATTGTGAATATTGTCAGCAGAATGGTTTCATTAATGCTCCCGCCGTTCTGTTCCTCTCTGGATGTCCTGTCTGTGAAACCAGCATTCTTGCAAATGACATCACTCGGAATCACTCAGCGATTCATGTGGGAAAAAGCAAGTGCAGGAGTCCACAGTTTTTTAGTAGCCACCACACCTTGAAACCAAATGCAGATTGCCGGATACCAAGGTTACCTAGTTTTGATTCCAATGTTGCCTCTTTCTTCCACCACTCTAGGCTTTCAGTTTATTTACATCAATCTTGCAGGTTCTTTTGAATTCCAGTGTTAACTTTGTCACTATTTTCTTATTTGATGGTGACTACTGCTGCAACCACCAGCACAAATTAAGCACTCGAATCAATGCTCATATCCGGGCGTGGTACAGTCACACAGGTGCAGCAGCAGAAAATCACCCCCGCACCTTAAATGGAAATGCCCTTTATTGCTGATACGAGGGTCAATGTCGGAGGGTGAAAGAACGGAAGTGTGAAGTTATCTCCTTCCATTTGTACATTCACTAAGCCTTCTACCATCTTTTTTCAAGAAATGATATAAGATCGTTGATTTCTATGAGGAAACACGTATAATTAACAAGCATTTGCAATGCAATAGGTCTCGCAATTACGCAAGTTTGAGCTATTGGCACTGTAAATGACAATGCCTCTTATTTATGTTTTTGTTTATAAAACATAAATAAAACGCATTGTCAATTACAATGCCAATAGCTCAAACTCCCGTAAATGCGAGACCTATTGCATTGCAAATGCTTGTTATGGCTTCAGGTTGAGGTGTGGGAGTTCTTTTACAATCTGACTGGGTTCAGATCCGGCAGAGCGGACAGTTGACCTGACGTCCTTTGCAGTATCTTGAAAACTAAGATGACATTGGTTAGAGCTGTAATCTGTGCAAAGATGAATGTGTGAATTTGCTGCCTAAGCTTTTGACACTCAGAATAGACATACTAGACATGCAGACTAGAGTGAGAATAGAGAATAACAATATTCATGGAAGGAGGATGCCGGCCAGCTTGTTTGTAGGGCCGGCCACTTATTACCCGCACACATGCTGGAGTTCATGTATGCATCCTCCGGAGCCAGAGACACCACTGAAGGGAAAGGGACGAGAGGGAGATCAGAGCAAGAGACACCACTGAAGGGAAAGGGACGAGAGGGAGATCAGAGCAAGAGACATCACTGAAGGGAAAGGGACGAGAGGGAGATCAGAGCAAGAGACACCACTGAAGGGAAAGGGACGAGAGGGAGATCAGAGCAAGAGACACCACTGAAGGGAAAGGGACGAGAGGGAGATCAGAGCAAGAGACATCACTGAAGGGAAAGGGACGAGAGGGAGATCAGAGCAAGAGACACCACTGAAGGGAAAGGGACGAGAGGGAGATCAGAGCAAGAGACACCACTGAAGGGAAAGGGACGAGAGGGAGATCAGAGCAAGAGACACCACTGAAGGGAAAGGGACGAGAGGGAGATCAGAGCAAGAGACACCACTGAAGGGAAAGGGACGAGAGGGAGATCAGAGCAAGAGACACCACTGAAGGGAAAGGGACGAGAGGGAGATCAGAGCAAGAGACACCACTGAAGGGAAAGGGACGAGAGGGAGATCAGAGCAAAAGACACCACTGAAGGGAAAGGGACGAGAGGGAGATCAGAGCAAGAGACACCACTGAAGGGAAAGGGACGAGAGGGAGATCAGAGCAAGAGACACCACTGAAGGGAAAGTGACGAGAGGGAGATCAGAGCAAGAGACACCACTGAAGGGAAAGGGACGAGAGGGAGATCAGAGCAAGAGACACCACTGAAGGGAAAGGGACGAGAGGGAGATCAGAGCAAGAGACACCACTGAAGGGAAAGGGACGAGAGGGAGATCAGAGCAAGAGACACCACTGAAGGGAAAGGGACGAGAGGGAGATCAGAGCAAGAGACATCACTGAAGGGAAAGGGACGAGAGGGAGATCAGAGCAAGAGACACCACTGAAGGGAAAGGGACGAGAGGGAGATCAGAGCAAGAGACATCACTGAAGGGAAAGGGACGAGAGGGAGATCAGAGCAAGAGACACCACTGAAGGGAAAGGGACGAGAGGGAGATCAGAGCAAGAGACACCACTGAAGGGAAAGGGACGAGAGGGAGATCAGAGCAAGAGACACCACTGAAGGGAAAGGGACGAGAGGGAGATCAGAGCAAGAGACATCACTGAAGGGAAAGGGACGAGAGGGAGATCAG
Source organism: Triturus cristatus (assembly GCF_964204655.1). Classification (NCBI taxonomy): domain Eukaryota; kingdom Metazoa; phylum Chordata; class Amphibia; order Caudata; family Salamandridae; genus Triturus; species Triturus cristatus. The sequence goes on along the minus strand of NC_140591.1, from coordinate 1,202,837,062 downwards.
AGCAAGAGACACCACTGAAGGGAAAGGGACGAGAGGGAGATCAGAGCAAGAGACACCACTGAAGGGAAAGGGACGAGAGGGAGATCAGAGCAAGAGACACCACTGAAGTAAAGGGGCCAGGAGAAGGATGGGTGTGAAGGATGGACAGTACCAACAAAGGTGCACCGAGTGAGGCCACAGAATAGAAGGCGCCAAGAGAGAGGGGAATGAAGGAGATTACTGAAGGGACAGTGCCAAGTGAGAGAAGGGAGTGAGGTATGTCTCTGAAGGGACAGTGCCGAGTGAGAGAAGGGAGTGAGGTATGTCTCTGAAGGGACAGTGCCGAGTGAGAGAAGGGAGTGAGGTATGTCTCTGAAGGGACAGTGCCGAGTGAGAGAAGGGAGTGAGGTATGTCTCTGAAGGGACAGTGCCAAGTGAGAGAAGGGAGTGAGGTATGTCTGTGAAGGGACAGTGCCGAGGGAGAGAAGGGAGTGAGGTATGTCTCTGAAGGGACAGTGCCGAGGGAGAGAAGGGAGTGAGGTATGTCTCTGAAGGGACAGTGCCGAGGGAGAGAAGGGAGTGAGGTATGTCCCTGAAGGGACAGTTTCGAGTGAGAGAACGGAGTGACGTATGTCTCTGAAGGGACAGTGCCGAGGGAGAGAAGGGAGTGAGGTATGTCTCTGAAGGGACAGTGCCGAGGGAGAGAAGGGAATGACGTATGTCTCTGAAGGGACAGTTTCAAGTGAGAGAAGGGAGTGAGGTGTGTCTCTGAAGGGACAGTTTCAAGTGAGAGAAGGGAGTGAGGTATGTCTCTGAAGGGACAGTGCCGAGGGAGAGAAGGGAATGACGTATGTCTCTGAAGGGACAGTTTCAAGTGAGAGAAGGGAGTGAGGTATGTCTCTGAAGGGACAGTGCCGAGGGAGAGAAGGGAGTGAGGTATGTCTCTGAAGGGACAGTGCCGAGGGAGAGAAGGGAGTGAGGTATGTCCCTGAAGGGACAGTTTCGAGTGAGAGAACGGAGTGACGTATGTCTCTGAAGGGACAGTGCCGAGGGAGAGAAGGGAGTGAGGTATGTCTCTGAAGGGACAGTGCCGAGGGAGAGAAGGGAATGACGTATGTCTCTGAAGGGACAGTTTCAAGTGAGAGAAGGGAGTGAGGTGTGTCTCTGAAGGGACAGTTTCAAGTGAGAGAAGGGAGTGAGGTATGTCTCTGAAGGGACAGTGCCGAGGGAGAGAAGGGAATGACGTATGTCTCTGAAGGGACAGTTTCAAGTGAGAGAAGGGAGTGAGGTGTGTCTCTGAAGGGACAGTGCCGAGGGAGAGAAGGGAGTGAGGTATGTCCCTGAAGGGACAGTTTCGAGTGAGAGAACGGAGTGACGTATGTCTCTGAAGGGACAGTGCCGAGGGAGAGAAGGGAGTGAGGTATGTCTCTGAAGGGACAGTGCCGAGGGAGAGAAGGGAATGACGTATGTCTCTGAAGGGACAGTTTCAAGTGAGAGAAGGGAGTGAGGTGTGTCTCTGAAGGGACAGTTTCAAGTGAGAGAAGGGAGTGAGGTATGTCTCTGAAGGGACAGTGCCGAGGGAGAGAAGGGAATGACGTATGTCTCTGAAGGGACAGTTTCAAGTGAGAGAAGGGAGTGAGGTATGTCTCTGAAGGGGCAGTGCCGAGGGAGAGAAGGGAGTGAGGTATGCCTCTGAAGGGACAGTGCCGAGGGAGAGAAGGGAATGAGGTATGTGTCTGAAGCGACAGTTTCGAGTGAGAGAAGGGAGTGAGGTATGTCTCTGAAGGGACAGTGCCGAGGGAGAGAAGGGAGTGAGGTATGTCTCTGAAGGGACAGTGCCGAGTGAGAGAAGGGAATGAGGTATGTCTCTGAAGGGACAGTGCCGAGGGAGAGAAGGGAATGAGGTATGTCTCTGAAGGGACAGTGCCGAGGGAGAGAAGGGAGTGAGGTATGTCTCTGAAGGGACAGTGCCGAGTGAGAGAAGGGAATGAGGTATGTCTCTGAAGGGACAGTGCCGAGGGAGAGAAGGGAATGAGGTATGTCTCTGAAGGGACAGTGCCGAGGGAGAGAAGGGAGTGAGGTATGTCTCTGAAGGGACAGTGCCGAGGGAGAGAAGGGAGTGAGGTATGTCTCTGAAGGGACAGTGCCAAGGGAGAGAAGGGAGTGAGGTATGTCTCTGAAGGGACAGTGCCGAGGGAGAGAAGGGAGTGAGGTATGTGTCTGAAGGGACAGTGCCGAGGGAGAGAAGGGAATGAGGTATGTGTCTGAAGGGACAGTGCCGAGGGAGAGAAGGGAATGAGGTATGTGTCTGAAGGGACAGTGCCGAGGGAGAGAAGGGAATGACGTATGTCCCTGAAGGGACAGTGACGAGAGAGCTATAGTGAGAGATGCCCTTGAAGGGACAGTATGAAGAGAGTGAAGCGAATGAGGGGCATTAATGAAAGGAATGCCGACTAGAGGAGAGATGGGAGCTACTGTTCCAGTCCACAAGTGACACATAATCCTGTCCCTTAAGCTGTCTCACCTCGAGAATGACTCTGACGTTGTATATTGCTGTTGCAATACCTGCTTTTCATTTCTGACCATGTTTGTACTTTGATGTGTTCATGTGAAGTTCATAGCCTCTCCCCTGATGACGTTTCTTTAATGGTTCTGCAGACGGAGCGCCAGGTATCCCGGTGGTTCATGCAGTGCCTGCGAGAGCAGGCACTGCTTCTGGAAACCATCTTTCTGTATTACGCCTACTTCGAGATGTCACCCGCGGAATTGCTGACCTTCACCAAGATCTTCAAAGAACAGGGCTTTGGTCGCCGGCAGACAAATCGACACTTGGTAGACGACACCATGGATTCCACTGTAGAACGCATTGGGTATGTGTGCCGAATCTGGAATCAACGGAGTGACCCAGACTGCTGAAATGGAAACTTCAGTTTAGAAGAAATAAAATTAAATTTACGTGATATGTTGATATCGGAGAGAAGATGGGGAAGTAGAGGAAAAAAGGTGTAGGTATGCCTCCCACCTACCTAGCGGTGCCACGATTTTGTTACATTTATGCAAATCTACATCCTGAGGAGGGAAGTAGCGAAGTGGTAGTTTTAGGGTTGAAATTCCCTTTTGAGTCTCGGCACACTTTCAACCATGAATGTTTAACTCTTCTCTTAAAGTTTTCCCACACGTTGGAAATGTTGGAAACTTGCTCCTGAAAATGGCAGGAACAGAGAGTTTTCTAGTGCCGGGAAACAATAAAAGGGTTGTAGGGAAAGTTAACTTGTAATTACTAAGCACATTTTGACATGAGCGCAAACAAATGCATGTTTGCTCATGCTAAAATGCTGTTAACTTTTTCTTGGAGTACGGTTTCCAGACCTCAACTCTAAATTCTTAATTCATAAAATTAATAAATCTGCAGTAAGGCGAGGACATATACCATGTGTGCGCTTTAGTGACTTTCTTTAATAATTAGGTCCCTGATTATGTAGGGAATTAGCCAAAACCTTTTTATATATATATATAAATAAAAAAAAAATCCAAAGTAAGTTGGCTGAAGAGGTGGTGGTGGCAAATGATGTTCACGGGCGCTTTGATGTCCTCAGTGGCCGCGCGGCTCACTGAAAACATCAAAGCGCCCGCGAAATGTAAGTGATCGCAATCGCGATCACACTTCAAAGCGCGGCAGTGTGACAGGCGAAAGTGAAAGACGAGTGCTTTCAGGCTGCCAAATGGTGCGCGCGCCCGGCACACATGCACAGTAGTTGGCGGCCTGAAAGCACTCGTTTGCACTTCCAAAAGTGCTTACTATAAGTCTCGCCAGAGCAGCGCTAAAGCGCTGTCTCAGGCGAGACCTAAAAACTTTCCTGTTAATGGCGCCTGTCACAGATAGCCAGACTTTAGGAATGAAATCTAGGGGGGAGGGGTGTGTGTGCGTGAGTGCGTGCGTGCGAGCGTGCGCGCTGTAGCCTTAGACATAGCGGAATAGTCTTGTAGCCAGCGTTCCATAGAAACAAGAATTTCAAGTCCAGTGGAGCACGGCCTTTATATGTCGAATAGATTGATGAGCCAGGGGGTGAATGGAAGGATGAGCTGGTAAGCGGATAGAGTAATGAAGAAGAAGATGGGTGGATGAATGTTTGTGAAAGTGGATCGACAAATTACATGGTGGATGGGTGTTATGTCTATGTAGTATTATGTTAGGCTAACAGAATACTGTGTAGGCTTTGTGTTCCATGGATATGGAACGTGACGTCTGGGTGGTTGTGGAAGAGCAGTTACAGATGAGAGGAGGTTAGGGAGACACCGCACATGCTGCATTCTTGTACCTGCCTGTTTTCATGGAGTACAGATATTCAGAAGTGTGCGTTTGGGGTCATCCTTCACAACAGTGGGCATCTGAGTGAATAAATGATTGGTGAAATGATGGATGTCTGCAAGGGCGAGTAAGTGAAAGAAAGGCTGATTGGATGAGTGGTTAAATGGATGGATGAAACAAGTGTGTATTTAACTACGTCAATTAAATTGATGCACAGTCATACTGAGTGGATGAAGAGAATACTCGGTTGTGGCTATTTGAAGGTGGGAGGGATGCAGCAAAAAGGAAGTTGGTTGAAAGTGGAAGGAAGATAAGTTAAGGTAAGGTCATCTTTATTGTGCAGTTGATAAAAATGTACAATCATTAGAATATCACAATAAAAACATTATTACTGAGTAAAATCCAACATTTCTTTCCATATCTGTAGCCAATCAGCCTTTGTTAAAATATTCAATAAAATCGTAAAACCGGTTTATGTTATTAACACAATTACTAAAAAAATCAAGATTAGATACTTTGGGGCTTATTTACAAACCCCTTGCGCAGTCGGTACATCACTTTTTCCCATATTAAAAGTGACGCACCGGCGGCGCAAGGGGTTTGTAAATAATCCACTTTGAGTTGGTATCAGGGACATCACTCACAAATTGCTGCCAAAAAGTGTGATGTAAAGATACAAAAACATTGTTAAAAAGAAGTTCACAGAGTAGCAAGTGCTTAGCGCATTATATTAATTGCAGTTCCTCACACAAAGACTACTAGGCCAGAAGAAAAGAGAAAGGAAGGAGAGGCAGGGACTTAAGCATCATTTCTTCTAAAAGTGCAGAGGTGCTTAGTACTTTGATTCAATGTCATTTCCTTATACAAGGAATACTAGACCAAGAGAACATATTGGCTTTTGTGATACAAATATTCTGGGATAAAGTGTTTTAGAGTGCGAGTTTAATATAATTTACTTGTAACATAAATACATTTAGTAATACAAAAAACTCTGTAAAAAAAGTTCTATAGTGCATTGGCCTAAAATCATTTCCTCCGAACGTAAGTACAACATCAGGAATAGTAAACAGCCAACCATAACCACAATTATCGAGTGCTTCTTTATAGTTCTATCTTAGCCAATTTATTATCAGCTATACATATACATTTAAGAACGTTTCCACAGAATAGCGCATCCCCTCCTTGCAGGCAGGCTATTATCGCCTGCTGACAAGTGTGTAGGCCATTCCTATTAAAGAACTGTCTCAGCAGACCGTTTTGTTCCATCTTTAGAGCAGGACAAGTACATACAATATGACAAATGTCCTCCTTTATATAATTGCAAAGCCAACAAGCATTGGCATAGCCAATAGGTCTCGCCTTTGGGGACCTTATGAGTGTTTAGCCATGCAGCACATTATCCTGGGTGCTGTGCCCCAGGAATTGAAGAGCTATGCCAAGAGCACATGCTGGTATTGTCAGGCCACACTAATAGCATGAAAAGTTAAAAACAACAATAGTCCCAGAAAAAAAATACATGTCCTGGCCGTCCTTATCATGACAGTGGGCATATTGGAAACGCGAGTGGAAAAAGGGAAACAAGTGTTTTTTATGTAGTCAGATTGTACATTAAATAAGAAACCACTGGGTTCTAGATGCAGGTGGAACTCAACGGATCTGTTTGCAGCAGGCTTTAAATTTTAAATATTTAACAGGTTCCTGAGCTTGGACCAGGACCTCAAACATTGTGAATTAAAGACCTTGAAATTATGACTACTGGTCCCACACTTCACTTTTCCAAGCCCCTATACAATCCAGCTGAGTATCTGCAGTTTTATGAACTATAGGCAAAACTTGCCAGGGTTAAAGTGAAAACAAGTTTTTTTACGATTCCCTAGGAGTGTGCGAAACTGCTTAATATTTTTCAAGAAATTCGAAATACATTTCACAAAATAACACTTTTTGAGCGAACATGTTTGTCAGTGCCTTGCATCATTTTCCACGCGAGGGCACTGTTTGGTTGTAATACATAAGGCATTAACACACTTGTAAAGACCTGAAAGTAATTTATATCAGAGATGCAGGATGACTTAATCACACGATTGCTATTTATTTACTGTGCTTCAATAAAACTAGGATTATTACTTACCTTAATAAACTGTAGTTTTCCCGCGCAGATTTGCAGTAGGCACTGAGCTATCTTACTGGAACTAGCATGGCAGAGACAACAGAAGTCCAGGAGGCTTAGCATACATTAATAGCTGGAGGTTCTTCAGTGTATGGGTTTCAGCTGTTTCCCAGATGGGGGCAATTAGTATGATATTTCAGTCTAAAGCCAGGTTTAGCCTTACGTCCGTAAGAGGTCGAGAAAATGGAGTACAAAATTGGGTAATATAAAACACATATTTGCAGCACACAGAAACAGAAGCTCAAAATAAAAAGCTATATAAGAACAGTTATTTTGATTATTACAGTAGAATACATCAAGAACAGCACAAATCAAATGAACGAAAGTGGGCAGTTTATGGTTTGAAATAAGTCAAAGACTTTTCCCTCCCTCTAGCCCAAAATAATCGAGTAGCCCTCCACAAGACCTCAGTACAGTCCAAACAGTTGAACATAACAGCCTGCCATTACATAACCCACACCAAACACGTGTATTTTCCCCACCATATTTCTGAATTTTACCTTAGACTCAGACTTAACATCTAGCCTCTCTCAGCAGACGAGCCCAAAGTGAAAGTGACGGTGATATTAAATAAATAAAGGCGCTTTCCCAGGCTGTGTTGGGAGGCGGGAGGGATCTGAAAGCGCCCGTGATGCTAAATAAATGAAGGCGCTTTCCCAGGCTGTGTTGGGAGGTGGGAGGGGCCTGAAAGCACCGGTAATATTAAATAAATAAAGGCGCTTTGTCATGGTGTGTTGTGAGGCGGGAGGGATCTGAAAGCACCAGCGATGTAAATAAAGGCACTTCACCATGCTGAGGTGGGAGGGGTAGTCTAAGTTAAAAAGGAACCAAGTGCTGGCACACATGGTCTCAAATATCCTGCCTTGTTCCGATAGGTGCTCATAATGCGGACATATTCAAAAAAATCTTCACCCTGTTAAGAAGTTTCCGTCCTCTCCTTCTGGAAAAAGCAGCAAGGACAATCGCGTGTGTTAAAAAGCAATGACTCATGAGGTTTTGTTTCCTCTCCTCACTCTCGTTCCTCCTGTGTCCAGCTTGGACACAGAGCGACAGGGTAAGGGCATTGCCTGCTTGGGCTCTTTTGGGCCTGGAAACGGATTAGGGCCAGGAACACTGCGTCGCCCTTCATTTTACATAAGTAATCTGTTGGGAAAAAGTGCCCCTCTGTGCATCCCATAGCTGCACACTGCTGAATAGTTGATCATGGGTACAGGACATTAAGTACGAGGAAAGTAGTACTCGTCTGCTCCGGGACATGCACTCTTATTGCCGAGAGACGGGGTGTGTGTCTATTCCTAAAGATGCACGATCAATTCCTCTCCACTGAAACACCAAGCAGCGCAGCTACTGCAAGTGACAGCCTAAAACCAAGGAATGTTTGAGTTTAACCCTTCTTGTGCGCAAGCAAAGTGAGGAAGCGTATACTCAGGCACAGCCTTACCCGTCATTATGGGGGACAGCACAAGTCCACCGATGCTTCGCTCTTCTGAACTTAAGCAAAGCAGTGAGCTTAGCCAAACGAAAAGCAAAACCATGAAGGTGGGTGAGGTGACATGAATTACCACCGACACTGTTTCTGACTGTTAATGTCAAATCACTAGCAGCCAATCAGGGGGCAGCTCGGCGCTTTCGGACAAGCGGGAGGTGGTGGGTAACGTAACGCCAAGAACTCTGCTGGATGCCAATCAATAGCGGCCCCGAAATGGAAGCCGTGTTCCCCCAAACCCAACCCCCTTGTTATAAAGAGCTGACGACCGCCAAGTTAGTCGAAGTCCCGGAAGCGAGGTGGCCTCTTCGGAGGCAGCATTGACGTATTGATGGGGACAGGAAGAGACTGTTGGTGAGACAGCTTCTGGAGGTTAATGGGCGCGCACGCACTCCTGTGCTTCATCATCCACAACCGGACAGACTTTATCGGAAAGTTGGAGACGGAAGTGCAAAATTGTAGGAGCTGCAAATAAGAAAATTGTGTTTGGGTATTAGCAGAACATTACATTTTTTTACACTCAAGATACAATCAAAAGGTGGCAAAAAGTAAATTTATTCCATAACTGCTATAGCGGGAAAGTTGGAGACGAAGCAAAAGTGCAAGATAAGCAGTTAAGAAGGGAAAATAAAACAAGCGGCCGAAAGTGATCGCGATTGCGATCAAACATCAAAGCGGCCGCGAAAGTGAAAGTAATCGCGGGTCAAGCACGGTGCGCGCGCCCGCGCACATGCACTGTAGATCTAGGCTGGCCTGGTAGCACTTTTTGGAGCCCTCTCAATAAGTCTCGCCAGGCCAGCGCATGCGCTGGGTCAGGCGAGACCTAAAAAGGGATCTTAGGAGTGGATCGTCTCCAGGCGGGAGAATTATAATGGGTTTGGAAATCTCCAAATCACAAGTTCAGCAGTCTGAGCTTAGGTTTTAGCCCAAACAAAGCCCCTAAATATGGTTGCCCAGACGTGGGTCCCCTGCTCACTACACCACTGGATTCAAGCTAGCCTGGCTGACAAAGGGTGATGCCCCGAAACCGGTCCCAGGATGCTTGTTTCTGGTCCAGGGAGGACCTGTCTTGGCAGTTCAGGCTGGACTGTTCCCACAAGGAACAGGGTCAAGACTGATTTGCATATGGCTGGGTCCAAACTGGGGTGGTGTGGTGAGCAAAAGAATGATGGATTAAACCCAGATCCTTGAGACTGGGGTTGAATGTTTCCATTGTCCAGCATTACGTCCATCAATTGTTTCTTTTGTACCTAAATATTGTTGAGGCTTTAGGAGACCGAATGAGTCTATTACCATCAAGTATGAGATATTTTAGATAGTACAGCTTTAACTTCTATAGATTAGATATTTATAACAGTTGAGATTATAACTCTAATAAATGCTTGTTGTAAAGAGTTAAGGCCCAAACTTCCTCTACTTAAAGGTGGTTAATGCCAAGTTTGAATAGCCACGAGCCTCAATGTTTCTTGGCTCCCTTATAGCTTTCCACACCCTACTAATTAGGCTAGGTCTGAGTTCATTCTTTCAGTTCTAGCAAATTTTCAGTAATGCACCTAGTCTGCTTACAACTGTCTCTGGAGCCCAAACTCTAGACGCATTTAAGCTGGAGAGGCGTGATGTGGAAGATTAAACATGCGGCGACATGTATCTGTTATTGCTTTGGCAATATATTTATCAGTTCTTCCTTTTAGCACCTCTATTCCATACGTAAGACAATGCGCATGTTTAGCTGCCATAACTTGTAAAAGTGGCTGTGAAGACATTCCTTTTTATAGAGTTTCTTAGGGAGCAGAAGGTGGTTAAAATATTATTTCTCCTTGATATCACACTGCGCTGCTTGATGAAAAGACCCCTTAAATCAAAAATTACGCCAAGGCATTTGTATTCCAACATGGACTCCATGACTGAGCCATCTAGATATAATATTGGCATTGGACGTCTTCTCGAGGATACTAACATTGTTTTTGTTTTTGAGAAATTGACCATGATTTACTGCATACTGGGCCATTGCAGTAATTAAAGTCTATAGGCCAACTTTAGTGTAACTAATCAAAACAACATCATCTGCGTACAGCATGTGAAAAGCATCAAATCCAGACACCATAGGAGAATGAGAATTGATACTATTGAACACCATTCTCAGCTCCGCCGGATACAAGTTTAAAAGATACAAGCCAAAATGCATCCTTATTTGAGGCCGTTACTCATGGGAATTTTCTTCAAGATCAATTAGCCTTTGCCCACCCTTGATTTGATTTGGCAATTTGTAGAGCTCATACAAATGCCCGTAAGCATCAAGTCACTAATAGGGTTAGTCTGCTGTGGGAGGTGAAGAATTGCATGGTCACAGCCCTAAAAGGAGGCATTACAGGAAAAGAGCCAGGTCTTCAAAGCCTTATGAAAAGGCAGGTGAGCATGCATACAAGAAATGGAATAAGGAAGAGTGCTCCAGAGCTTGGATGCAGCCACAGAAAAAGCTCCTCCTTCCCATCTTGCCTTTCAGAACTTAGGAATAGCCAGCAAATGTTTCCCTGCAGAACATAACAGTCTCCAAGGCATGTATTGTTGGAACAGGTTCTTAATTCCATCAGGGCATGAATTGTGTAGTGCCTTGTCAACAAATCATAAGGCTCTGAATGTGATTAATTCAGGAGCCTTATCCTTGCTCATGTATCCATGTACAACAGTTGAATAGCTCCTAATAAAAGAGGAGGAGTTCCCCACTTTTGCAGTTTGGACCATAAGATGTTTCATTGTACTGCATCAAAGACAGAGTGAAAGTCCACATGGCACAACTGTAGATTAGAGGAACAGTGCCTAGCTTGGTCAGTTAGCAGGGCAAGCATAAAGATGTTTGTAGTTGTGTCCATGCTCTTAGTGAACCCAGTCTGATTCACTGGCACCAATGAACCTGCTTCCGCCCAAGCTATCAAATCAGTAAGCAGGCGTTTGGAGAAATATTTTGCCGTCCCATCCATTAAAGCAATCAGTTGATAGTTGGAGGGTAACGTAGTCTTTTCTGCTTTCTAGCCATAGAGCACGATTCAGCTTCTTTTTGGCTGCTATGACTTGAACCAAAGCCCTTTTGGGCAGGACTGGACCAGCGCTGCACCCGAGGTGTATGGTACCCTTCGGGTATGATCTTGATCCTCCAGAAGTCACTCAGAGAGTTGGGCTCATGGATCCAGTGGTCAGTAATGTCCTCACATACCTGCTCCCATTCACACCTGGCATTCTGTTCCACCCTCTCAATGGAATTTGTTGTCCAATAAAACCTTCTATAATTAGTAGTAGAGTCTATGCCTATCTCCAACTGGACTTGGACATGCATTGAACAGTTTAAGTGTAATAGAATCCTGTTTGGTTGATGGCCACTTTCCAGATGGCTACCCACTTCATAGTGTATAACCATTTGAAATAAAGCAAATGAGACAAAAGTATAGTCAATTATTGAACTGGAGGTTGCCAGATGGTAAGTTGACTGAACCTTTATGTCCGGGCTAATGCGACCATTCTTAGCCCTCAGGCCCAGATTCTCCACTTTATTTATACATTTTTGCCCCCTGGTATCCTTTCTCTTCAGTGATGGTTGAAATTTGGGTATATGCCAGATGTGATCAAATATATCTATTATTGGGTATCCTGAACTAGGTTCATATTTAAATTTCCAGCCATCAATATGAGCGGTGATGAATCCTTAATAAATTGAGCTGTAATGAAAGCCAATAATACATTGATTGTTTCTTGCTTTTTAGCAGGCAAGGGTATATATATTCAGCAGATGAAGAGCACTAAATGGCAGGCATTCCGAGAGTTTTACTACCTGCAAGTTAGGATGGTCTATGTTGATCTCAACTATTTTTGTATTAAGTTCTGTCACTATGTTGATGGCTAGACCCCGGCAGGGCAGCCCGGCATGTGAGTTTTAACTGCCGGTTTGCTGTAGGCCAAGAATGACGGAAGGTCTAAAGCCTCTAAGGACCAATTTTCTTGAAAAATCACCAAGTGGAAAGTATTAATGTAGGCAATAAAGAGCTCTTCCTCAATTTTACTGGAAAGTTACTCTTTATTCCATGCACATATTGAGAATATTTCATTAGGGTTGCTATTAGTGGGATAGTCACGCTTTCAGTACTTCCTGCACTTGTGTGGATCTAGTAACAGAGCACCCGGAAGCCAAGCCTACTCCATTGAGGCATGTTAGAATTGATTTTGTGGCCCAACATCTTCTTCGCCTCTATTTATATGAGGTTCATTTCCCTGTGAAGTTGCAGATGAGTGGATTTGTGCTCCTCTAAGAACCAACTTTGTTTGGGCCTGCTCACTAGGCTCAAGCCCCCTAGTTTGTTCTTGCCTGCCCTGTTTTCCTGAGTAAACTTGGGGGGGGGTATGGACTTGGGGGGGGGGGAGGGTATGGACTTTGCCAGGGCTACTAGGTAGTGAGAATTAAGGATAAGCATCACAGGCGATTTCGATACCCCATTTTGCAAAAACCTGCTTCTCTGCCCACACCTTCTCCATGAGTCGACCATTTGCCCACACGATGACTGTGGTTTCGTCCCCATCCTGGTTAGAGGAGCTTGAGAAAGTAACTGAGTTTATGTCAGATGATTTAATATGTTTTCGAGCTGGAATTTCCTGCATCATGCTTAGCATAGTTCCTCTTTTGCTTCTATCAAACAATTACCCTCAATTTATATTTAGAGATAAAAATGAAGCTACAGACTTTTTTATAAGAACAATCTGGAGTCAGTGTTGAACGCTTTTTAGGCAGCAAACTAAGATTTACAAGTGATTGCTTTCTCATAGTAACCTGCAAGATAGTTCCTACATAATGGCTGATAATCAACGCAGGGCCCAATGTTGGATAACTTAACTGCTGAATAAACACTTGTCCTTCTCCATTGTTTGTTCAAGGGTAGTTTATGGACCCTGTTGCCACTACAGAGGGGGGAAGTTGATCTGATAGGGTCGATTGAACAGGCTGGCTGCCATATTGCCAGATTAACTTCAATTGTCTCACGTATTGCACGGTTATATACTGAGCAGGGCCCCTCTCTTTTACCCCCTCACATACTAAATTCCGCTGAGGATGTTGCATGTCTGAAGTTGTGCGGCCTGTCCTAACTTTAGATGAATAGATGGTTATCTCTGTGTTATTCCTCATTTCTTTTTCATTATTTACTTCTTTAGACAAACCCTCTTCTTTTCATAAGACATTGTCTGCTTCTTGGGGTTTAATGGTTTTTCTAAAGATGGAGTAGACTAGTTTAGTATGCACCACTGGGGGACCCTTAACAGTTTTTATATTAGGATATTGTCTGACCCTCTTGCGCTGCCTTCTCACTGATTGTATCTTACCAGCAGAATGTTCTATTGATGGGTCAGGGCTTGGGGTCGGTTTGCTATAAAGAGCTTGAACATAAGTAATTGATCTGGTAAAGTGTTCGTTAGTTGTGCCGTGCCCAAGACCAGAAACAGGCATACTACTAGGAGTCCGTAAAGTTGCACTCTGCTGAATAGAATTACCGATGCTCTGTTTGACAATGTCCCTTTCTTCTTTCATTATTGGTGGGCTGTTGTTGGTGTTTGCCATAATTGTCTGGCCAATTGTTGAAGTTTGACCAGCATTACGTTGTTGGTTTGAGAGGGTATTTAGGGCACTGAAAGATGTAATTTAGTGGTCAGATGGGAGAATCAGGCTTCATCTGTAATTTTAACTCTGTTAAAACCGAACCAAGGGGCATATCAGCAACAACCGGCGATAATTATCGCTAAGTGCACTTAGTGCTAGGATAATTATCGCTGGCTAGCGTGGATTTTTATCGCTGAGATAGCGTGCTATTAGCAACGCTTATCATAAAAGCGATAAAAATCCTAGCGCTAACTGCCAAACGTGTGATTATCGCTGGAAACCCAGCGATAATCCCACGAAGTTTGGCAATAGCTTGCTGATAGGGCCTCACATACTTAGCCATGATATCCACCTTCCATAGGATATCATGGCTAAGTCAGTTTCAAAGCAGGCGTAAGGAAAGCAGCGATAACAGAGGTTATCGCTACTTTTCTTGTCGCTATGCTGCTTTGCATGAGGCTTGATAATAAGAGAAATGTCGCTTAGCGACATTTCTCCCGTTATCCTGGGGAGGAATGCCCACTTTGCATCTCATTAGAGATGCAAAGATGGGCGTGAGGAATTCAGGCGCTAAGGCAAGGTTTCACGCGATAGCGTGACCTTGCTAATATAGCGATCAAATTATCGCCGCTTTTCGGCCGAAAATGGCCGCAAAAGCGGCGATAATTTTCTATCGCCGCCGTGTAGATATGCCCCCTAGTATGTCTGGATGACTTGCCAGCTTTTCAAGAACCATGCTATATGTGTAAAATGGAACTGATCATGCTGCATAGGCTTGAGTGTGCTGCATCAATAAATTTAAAGCTCAAATATTTGAGTCAATAGCCGTAATTTAAACAGCCATAGTATTGAGGTAATCCACCTGCAGGTCTAACTTGCTCGATTTGTATGTTAGAGCATTTACTAAAGATGGAATGAGCGGAGCAGAACCTCCTAGGTATTACTTGTCTCTCCTTCCTGTCTAAGCACAGGGATTTAAAGAATGTCTGAACTGCAGCTATGGAGGGAAATATCAGGACTCTCTGAAATCCTCCTTAAACCCACTGATTCCATAATCTCAATCTGGGCAGAAGGAACGATCTCGTCGGACCATTACAAGGTTGGTGATGTGCTTTTTAACCAGGCTTGTGGTACTGATTTTGAGATGTCGACACAGCTGTAAGCCACACTGTATTCACGATGTTGGATTCATCATTTTCAGGCTTGTCTAAAGACGGAGTCATTTGGTCATTAGGTAAAGGATGATGTACCTCTGTAATGACCTGACAGCTCTTACTTTTACCAGGGGATTAATTTGTATCCGAAGAACCGTTGGTGGGCTGCACTTTGAGGTGAGCTTGGACATATTCCTCCTTATCCTTTGGCACCATAGACTTGATTGGGTTCTTTTCCCTTGCTTCCAGGCTCTTTTTGCCCAATCCTCCCAGTCAAAAGGAGCCTTTATCCTTGTCTCAACTGAATTTTGTAGCCCAGAACTGCCATGATTGCCTACCAGCTTTGTATCAAATTTACTGGCCAATTGTGGCTGTATGGGCGTTTGTAGGTCTTGTGCATCTTTATTATGTGAGAACAGAGCATCTATTGGGTCTTTTTACAAAGCAAATTTGCTCCATGTATTAGCCCGTAGGTCTTGAGACTGGCCTGCCAGCACTAGAGATGAAAAATGAAGCCCCACATCCTGTTAGGGGATGCCTGTTGCATGCGCCATGTGCTCAGTTGCGTCACTGTTATTTTTAGGTCTGTTGGGGCAACCCTGTTTGCTCCTGTTGGTTGCCGGAGCCACCCTTGTCTTGCCGGAGCACATAGTTGCTTTAGAGTTATTACCAAATTTCTGATTTTCTGGCTTGAATTTGGTAAGCTAATAGCTGGAAAATTATAGGCTGTGTATAACACCCAGGCCAATGGGAGGTGGAGGAGCACTCAGCTTAGAGCAAGCTGCAATACGGTCCTGACCAGGCCGCTTCTGCTCACTGCCTGCTTTACCCTCAGAAGGTGTGAAATGCACCTCCAACGCCCCTGGCCTAAGAAATGCTTTTCAGGTTTTCAGAGGCAGAACACAGCAGAAAATAGTAGCAACAAAAGCAGGCCACAATCAGTTTAAAAGGCTACATCACTATATAGATTAAAATGACCCATGTACTTCCCACAGCTAAAATAAAATACTGCAAAAGAAGTAGAGGAGCTGCAGTCCGAGATCTTATCAATTCAGAGCAGGCAAGATCAAGCAAGAAAAGGCAGGTAAAAGCAGACGGGAGACAGGACACCTTATCCAGGCCCTAGAAGATTCTTGGGGGTCAAGTCTGCAACCAATCCTGGCTCAGCAAAGGCATTCCCTCATAAGTGTTAGCAATTGTAAAGTCTTTCCCGAAAACTAGCAGAGGGATTCCAGCAACTGCTCCACACAGGGTAATTCTGCTTGATTAGCAATATACATAATAATAATAATTCAGTGAATTCAGGAGCTGCTCTTTGCAGTGTGAACCTGCTTTGTTGGTGGCGGGGGAGGGAGAGAAAGAGGGATCAGGTATGGAGGGAAACAGGGCAGTAAGACACATGAGACCTAGCTCGGCACCTCCACTGCACTCACACTCCTCCCCTGGCGAGGCCCCCCTCAGCCTCTGTGGCAGTGTCTCCCTCTCGGCACAGCGGAAGTGGCATCAGTCCAACTTAGCTGCGTTTTGCAGGTTGGTGGGCGTGCTGGTGGGGATTGTACAGCTACCACCCCGCCTTTCTGCTATCTGCTCACGGCTCAGTAGAGACTGCAGCGGCTACAACTGCGACTATGGCCACGGTATTGGCTGCGGTAACGGTATCCAGAACGGCTGCAGTCTGTTTATTCGGTCTTCAACCACACCTACTGGCTTCCACCTAAACTTTTCATTAGGTGACACAATGAGGAAGACCGCCATTTAAGAGGTACAGCACCATCAGTGGAACTAAGAACAAGTTAATATATTGAGAGCACAAATGGAGACTGGGTGTATAGAACTATGTGAAATGGAAAAAAGATGGAAACACCAATAGAAAATGGAGACAAGCCACATCAGTGGTCTTCAAACTTTTTAATGCTGCCCCCCCCCCCCCCGGTGAAAAAATAAAATTCATTGTGCCCCCTCAGAATTTTTAAATCTATTAAATTGGCAATGTTTAAAAAGGTCTCGACTAACCCTGGGTGTAATTCTTGGAGTTTTGCTATGCGGAACTCCGCAAAGCAACAAAAAAACTCCACGGGGTTCCGCAAGTGGCAGAGTGCAGTGCGAACTGCCGTTCGTGCTGGTTTTCCTGCCGCTTGGGTAGAAATTCTACCTGAGCGGCAGCTCGCGCTTGCAAACTTACCGTTTGTGAGCGCGAGCGGGGAAAAACTCCACTGCACTACGCGAAGCGGAGTTTTCTGCACTCCGCAAGCTACACGGAGCGCGGAGTGCAGAAAACTCTGCAAACTCTGCAAATGGAGCGGAGTCCACTGCCCAGGCCTGGTCTTGACTTATTTAAACACAAAACATATTTAAACATTGCTGATAAATTCGGTTACAGTTTTAAAAATGCAACCAAATACATGATTGCCAAACATACTATTTCAGTCAGGCAGGCCTTACTAATATGTAAAAGTATCCTCAGTGTGACTATTAGAAATGGGGGTGTGTTTTTGGGAGAATATTTGGAGCCCCTTCCTTTTTGAAATATACTCACAGCTAGGATATCAATGACAAAAGATTTTAGTGATGGCCCATTACCGAGCGCCTACTGGCGCTCATTTATTCCCTGCTTAAAACAAGGCACTGCTATCAGCATAATGCTTCTTTTGGTTGGAGTCTGGCACCCCCCTTGGGATCACTTGAGGCCCACCTCTAGCTTAAAGACCCTTGAGGTGCATGGAACTGTGAGTTTTATCAGAAATGATGACACTCAGGCAATGGCAGTACTCACAAATCATGTTATCATTGTGATACAAAGGACCTTCTTTGCCAAAGACACCCCTATGCCAATATGTTCTCTATTCTCCCTGCATTCTTCAGGCTGCAACAGCTTCCGCTTGTGAAGGCCCTTGCAGTGCATAGATGAGCAAAGCTGTCTTCGGTGGGGTCCACCCTCCTCACCACCAGCACACCAAAGATTGAGCACCAGTAAGGACCCAGGCAGCAGCACTGAGTCTGGCAACAGCCTCTCACCTGCCAACCTTACATCCACCGTGCAGGATGAGTAGCTCTATATCTGGTGCCACCTCCTTTGTCTAGGTTTAACAAACTCACGGGCATATTTACAATAAAAGGACAGGGCCAAATTTGGCAGTGTCGCGCTTCTGTATTTTCAAAATGCAGGAATGCACCGTATTCACAATAAAACAACGCACCCCTGTGTTTTCTCTTCCGCTGGAGCAAAAACAGTTCCCTAGCCCAAGCTCAGGCACCCTGCCGCCATGTGCAAGGGTGCTGTGCTGCAAGGACGATTGTTACACCTTCCTGCACATAAACAATCAATAATGGCAATTTGCACAATCTATGTGCGCTGCAGAATGCAGCACATTTGGAAGAGCAAAAAACGAGAAGAAATTAATAATTTCTCCTCGTCGTGCCATTTTAACACCTGGTATTCCATAGCGTTAGTTTTTGGCGCTACCTCTGCCTTGTAAATCTGGGGCAGCGTCAAAAAGCAATGGGTGTTATGGTGGAACGCCCACAGCAACACCCATAGCACGCCCCTTTGCCGCAGAGGAATATGGTGGAAAGGGGCATATTTACAAGTTGGCGTTTAGCAACACTAAGTGGCTTAGTGCCACCTTGTAAACATGGAAAATGGTGCTGTGCCACCGGAGAGTAAAAAAAGTGACGATCTGGTGGCGGTGAGGGCTTCTAACTATGCTTCCCAATACCGACTGCTGTTGTGTACATGGAGGTCCTTAGCCATTCAACTCTCCTTGTCATGCAGATTTCCCAAGGTGCCACTCTTTTTTAAGCATATGGAGCTCAGTATCTCCCTCGCTCCTTCAGGACAGGACAGTGACAAACTGAGGTCACTCCCAACTGAGAGGAACTGTCCTGGTGGCAGTGAAGGGAAAGGAGACAAGCAGAAGCTGAGAGAGAAATAATAATAACAATAACTTACCAAACTCCTTCAGGCCCGACCATAAGTTGTTTCTTTGGACCTTTGAGGGACTCTGAATGAGGAAAAAACATATCAGCAAGCTCCCTCAGGTATACCGGGGGTGCAGGGTCAGAGTCTCTGCGGGACTCACCTGGGAATATCCTTGCAAAGAAGCTTCTTGTGTTGTGTCAGTGACATGCAGTAGCCCCCACAAGCATACATGAAAACAATGCACCTCAGTGTGTCTCCATTAACGTGCATAGGCACTTCACCACGCATACACTGGGCGAGAAGCACTCTTCTGGCACTTAAATACACTTATTAGCCAATGATAGTGAATCTCACCTTGTTGACCTCCCTATTCAATATCCTGTATCACTCAGCTGTGGCAGTGTAAGAGAACTTTTTTTCGCATTCTTAAGGTCTGTTTTGCCAACAATATTCTCCTTACTTGTTTTTAACTTGTTGAAACAAATGTTGAGAGAATCCCTAGGTCACAAACTAAGCCAAACTAAAGAAATCATGATTTCAAATTCTGCCTGGTGTCATTCAGAATTGCTTTGAAATCTTTTGGGGAAAACTGATAATAGTCCCGCTCCTCGACGTCACATTTCAATATGTTTTTTGTCACAAAGCGGGCAACTGACAGCACAGCTGTCTGTCTGTTTTAGTTTAATTTAAAATAGAGTATATAGCGGCCTAGCTCAGCTCGTGACCCCCTTGTGAACTCTGCACTGGAGACGGAGGAGGCCGGCCCAGCTAGAGATTGCAAATGACTAATAATGCCAACATGGGCTCCTAGAGAAATGTGATGATCGTCATATTTAATTTACTGTCAAAAGGCTCTTCAGCCGACAGATAGTAAATACTGTGAATCCCTCAAGCTCATGTCAGAAAAGAAAAGGCATCTCCACTGCAAGAATTGGAGTGTCTTCACACTTTGTGAAATCATAGGCGTTTTGGACGAGAGATTACGGTATTAGGCTCTAAGCCTTTAAGCCAGCTTACTTGAAGAGAACAGTTTATAACACCTGGGCTGCTGCTTCCCAAGTTGCCATGGTTAATCAGATGTGCACATATTACTGTTACAAGGCAACCGGCAGCTCAGAAGATGGAGGTGGCATATTTGAGAATTGATTGTAATTATCATTTGATGAAAATGTTCCTAAATGAGCATCACTGTTTCAGATGTCGTCTGCCAATCAGTGGTTATGAAAAAGATCAATTTAAAATATTTGTTATTGATATTATTGCCAACGCTGCATTTGGACTATTAAGGTATGTAGTCATTTAAACGGCCCTGAACACGATGGGCCAGATTCACAAAGGTAAAATGAAACGAAAGTCTAACGTTGAGACTTTCGGTATTGACAAGGGCATTTCCTACTCGTAAAGTTCAACTTTTGGTATTCCCAAAGTGTATTTACGAGTAGAAAATGCCCTTTGTGAATAGCAAAAGTCGTAAAGCTAGACTTTCGTCTTAGTTTTTTTTTGTGAATAGGGCCCTGCAAATGTATCTTCATCTCCCAATTCAATTATGACTGAGGGGCTCATTCTGATGGCGGAGGGCCTGCCAGTCGGTGGCGGGCCCTCCGCCATCGTAGTGTTGTTTTCCCCCGCCATATTATGATGGCTTGGCAAATCGTTGGTTAAGCGTGGCGGTCGTAAAGACCCCCCGCCACGGTTCTGACAGTCATTCCTTTTCCGACCGCCTGTCGGAACAAAAACATTGGCTGATATTGGAGCGGTGCCTTGCAGGCACCGCCCTAGGGATTATGATATCCCTTTCCTCCGTTCGTTTTGCAGTGAATAACCCGCTGCAAAACGAATGGCAGAAACGGATTTGGGGGCCTGTAGCGACCCCCCCTCAATCCCAGGTCCAGGGACATGTACCCTGTTGGGCACCTATGGTGCAACCCTACAAATCCCTGCCCCATGTGGCAGGCACCGCAGGGTGCCTGCCACGTAGTGCAGAGATGTGTTTGCACCCTCTATTTTGCATTGTGGCGGGGGCTGCTGATCGCATCCCAGCCACAATGCAAAATATAGGTGATGTGAACGCCGTGGTGGCGGTCGCATCGTGATTAGGATTGTGAGGAGGCCACCTCATAGGCAGCCGGTCCCAAATCCATATCGATGGCAGACATACTAAAGTCCGTCTGTCATCATAATGAGGCCCTAAGGCCTCAAATGCACTTTATTTGTAGGTACAATTTCTAATGGGGAAGAATGTAAGGCACAATACACAAACCTATATTAGGACGGATCCCTAGTTAGGTTAGGGGGCCGAGAGAAACTCTATGAGGGAGTACACCCTCCCGTGGATAAACACTCAATCACTATAAGTACTCCCGTAATGGACCAATCAGCAATAGAAAACTCTGCTGCCAGCTCAGGTGTTGGTATGCCCTATTTGAAGTAAATAACACCACCTAGGCATGGGGAAGGAGGCAAGTCCTTTTGTTGTTATTTTCCCTCACACACCCTAGTGGTGTCATGCTTCATCATTGGGACACCCCGGCGCCTAAAGGTCAGGGTGGGCTCGACCAGTATTTCAGGGAGCACTTGATGAGATGATTTTTGGCCAGGGGGTATAAAGATTAAAAATCTGCGTCAAACCCCAGTTTCCCTTTATTCTTGGGTTTGGCACTGATGTTAAAATATAAAGAAAAGGGTTGCTAGGGATATTATGGTCCTAGGACCCTATTGCCAACATGTTTCTGTCCTTAATGCCCCGTGAAGGGTGCACGGACATTTTACCAACCTCTCGCTAGAGACCCTACCACACGGTTGAAGAAAACTATAAGCTCTATAACGGCCGAAGCATTGGGAGAAGGATGGATTAACAACAAGGAACATGCATTTCTGAACTGTGAAGACCCAAGAACACCTATTTTTTATACCATACCCAAGATACATAAGAACAAGTCCCCTCCTCCAGGTAGACCTATTGTGTCTGGTATCGGGTCCCTCCTGGAACCACTCTCAAAGTATACAGACTGGTTTCTACGTCCCCTAGTCACACGTATCCGGTCTTATATACAGGATAATAAACATCTTCTGAACATCCTCCAAGATGTGCCATACAACCCATTGAAGCATGACACCACTAGGGTGTGTGAGGGAAAATAACAAATAGGGCATACCAACACCTGAGCTGGCAGCAGAGTTTTCAATTGCTGATTGGTCCATTACGGGAGTACTTATAGTGATTGAGAAGAATGTAAGGCCACAGGCCAATAAGATTTTTAGATTTATTATATGTTTCGAGAAAGAAACAATATAGTATATATGTGTAAAGTACAAAATATATAAATTGGCCAATATACCTTTGATAAATGAAAACAAGGAAATTACATGAATTGTAAATGAATGATTGAGTCTCTGACTGACAGTGGCAAAGTGAGAGACAGAGTGTGAGCAAAGGAGTAAAAAATAACATAACGAACACTGTAGAATAATTAGACCATGCACTGAAGTTGCAAACTGAGCAAACAAAGGGGTTCTGTCTTAAGGTCTTCTTCAGTGATGGACAATATCAAGACATTCACCAAAAAGATTCAGATGTCCATTCTGCCCAACCAGTGATTCTCTACCTCAGTTTGAAGTGGATGAACCATTGTGCTTCTAACGGTGAAGACCATGCCACTTCGACTGTCAGAAACACCATCACAGTGGGTCAGTCGCTGGGATTTGGTAGCTGACATAGGGCCTAATTTAGAGCTTGGCAGATTGGTTACTCCATCACAAAGCTGATGGATATTCCGTCTACTGTATTACAAGTACCATAGGATACGATGCACTTGTAATCGGGGGATGGGACATCCGTAATGTTTGTGATGTAGTAACCAGTATGCCAAAGTCAAATTCAGGTCCATAGTGTCTTAGAGTCAAACCATAAGAGTGGGGCATGAAATACTAATTCCATCAACCATGACTAATTCCACAAATTTGCATGCCAGGAACCAACAACACAAGTTGACCACTGTCGGAAAAAATTGATTAGGGACCTCAGATTGGCGTTTTATCTTTTGGCGAATAAAATGGTGACCAGTTTGCAATAACATAATCTGGCCCACAGTGTGTAGTTTCACCAAACGTGGTCTTCCTGTTGCATCAGTGAAAGCACTGTTGGTTGAAGTTCTCTGTTGAACAATTGGGGAACTTTAAATTAGGCAGGTGAGCCACTGCAGGACCTGTGCAGACGGTGTCTCTGTCAGCTACATTTCTTTCTATAGATAAAAAAAAATCATAGAATGTCATTACTGAGAAACCATTTGTCCACACTGTTTAATGTAAATGTACAAGATGAATGGCATTTACCATTTCATAGAAACTAATTAATAGAATGCTTTTTTTTCAAATTTGCTTTTGATTTTTAATTTCTAAGGTGTAACCGTAATTAATCTTGACAAAGAGACCTTTCTGTTGGTTTTGCATAGATCCTATAGCCCTACACAACTATGTATACACTCATAGACACATAGACACACACACACACACACACATTGTTTGTATTACAAAAAACACAGTATTATAAAAACACATAGTTCCCTGGGACCTACGTAATATGGGACATATTTCATGGTTGCCTGTGAAATATGCATTATTTCAACATAATGACAGCCCTCTAACTACTTTGCAGAGCATTAGCATTGTGAGAGCTACTAGGATTATGTAGCATAGAGGACCAAATAATTCAGCATAAAAACACAAATTATGTATCTCATTTTCTGGTCATAATATTTTCATCCAGTTGAGCTAGAATCAATTTTTTTGTGAATCTCCTAATCATTCTAAATATTTGTCTGGTTCTGTGGTAAATCCAATATTATGCGGTAAAATATGTAGTTGCAGAATCACATAAATCCACTGGCATCAACATTGTCCATAGTTTTATCAACTTTTTATTCATTAAAGGTAAACAAAGCCTAAGCATTCTAATTCCAATCAGTACTCACTGTTGGCTTCACTTCCAAGAAACTGCTTTTTCAATATAACTATCTCAAAGTAAACATATAAAAATATATAAGAGATACCATTTGCTATGTGGTCAAATGTTGCAATATTGTCATGTTAGCCTTCTGGTGGCATTTACTAATTATTCATCTTTCATCCTCATGGTTTATGATATTACTGAACCCCTCAATGGCAACATTTGGCCATTTTCCATGGTTACTCATTAGGTATTCTCTCTCCTCCTTTTCTCTTTCTGTCATTATCTTTCACTATAGCTATGTAGGGCCAGATGTACACAAGCTTTTTCCTTTCTTAAAGCGCCAAATCGCAATTTTGGCCTGTTAAGACATTTTTTTTAATGTGACATGAGGCACGCATATGCCGTATGCACTATGAAATTCGGGGGGCCTCCATGTGGGCCTAAAGCCCAGAGGCACCCTGGATTTGGATTTCCTAAATTGCAATTTCCTAATAGGAAATCACAATTTAGGAAATGCAAACCATTTCCTATTTGGTCCATAGGTGGGAATACAATAGCATTTCCTATTTGCGATTTCCTAATAGCAAATCCTACTCTGTAGGAATCGCTATTAGGAAATAACAAATTTTGCACATACCATTATGCATTTCCGAAATAGCGATTCCTACGAAATCGCTATTTAGGAAATGCTAAATAAGAATTTCACCCATCTGGCCCATAGATATAGATTTATACATGGAATGAGAAAGAGAGAAAAAAAAGATAGTTATATTTTGTTGGTTTCAGGTGAAAATTCCCCACAAGCATATACATTCTTCTCAAGATAGGAAATTGAATTTTTAGTCTGGGTATATCTTTGGTGCCGTTAGACGAATTGTCATTAAATTATCACCCCAAAAATGTTTCACTTCAGCTTTTTGAAAAGCTTTGGGGTGATCCATCATGTGTGACCCAAGAACAAAGGGGTGCCCAAAAAATATTTTTCTCAAATATTTTCCATAGGAATTTTAGACACAGCTACAGACAACACTGCTGAACGGAATTATACCAAATTTAGCAGAGAGCTAGATGTTGTCCAGAAACAGTGCATTTTGTGAATTGGTGTAAATCCGTTCAGTAGTTTTTAAGGAATTATTGCTCAAAAACTTTGTATATTTCACACCACAGAGGAACCACAGAAGCCAATAGATCTCATGTTGAGATCTGTTTGACTGCCACCACATCAGCAACAATGTGGCAGCAGCCATCATAGGTCTCTGGACTCAATCCTGAGTCCTAAGAAAAACATAAGGGGGCAGGGTAGAGATACCCTGACCCACTCGTAAATGTATTTTAAAAAACAGTTTGCTCTGAATTCACAGAGGATTCACGAATCAACAGTAAAATTAACACCTGATTAAAAAAAAAACTGTTGTGGGCCAGGGACTGTAAGGGTGGTCTATTCCTAATTTAGAAGAAGGGCATCACAAGGCCCCCCGCTCCAACCATCTAAGAGGCCCTGGGGACCGCATCCCCTGGGGTCAATCTTTTAATGATGAGGAGGGGACCACATGACGCCCCTCCCTGAGCCTAAAAATTCCATAGTGCTGTGTTTTTAATAAGGTAGAGGCAGGGTATTCAGCCCCCCTTACTGAGCCAGGTGAGGCCCCAGGGACCCCATACCATGGGGTTGCAAATCAGTAGGTGGGGAGAGGGGCCATGCAGCCCCCCTCCCAGAACCATACAATGGCTCTGGGGACTCCATCTGGTAGGGAAAGTGCAATGTTTTCCCACCGGGCAGGAGCACAAACAGTACAATTTCCCTCCCCTCGCTCTCGGGCAGGGAAATATATTGAATTGCTGCACCCCACGGTAGCCCAAAAAACTGCTTCCATGGGGTGGGAGCAATGCCGCATCCCGCTGCACCACAGTGGCTGCAAATAGGAGCGCCAGTAAGCCTGCAGGGGCCTCAGTTCTTACCTTGCAGCACCCAATGGGCAAGAAGCTGTGTCGTGCCTTCGGTGGGCACCGGGGAATACCACTTAATATCCCCCGCAGCCCCAAAGAACAGTAATGGTCTGGGGTGTGTAGGGCCGGCACAGGTTTACACCTTACATAAAAATCAAAACTCCGGCTCGACTGTGGACCTGAGAAATGTGGCCACTTGTAGGGAATCCGTGGGCCATAGGGACCCGTGGTCTCCCCCTGCGGCTCCAAATAAACAAAAATATTGGGCATCACGTGTGGGACCGAGACACCCAGAAAATGAAAAAACAAACAAAATGTGAAAACTAATCACTGCTCCTTGAAGGAGCACCCCATAATGCCATGCAAAGGCTATTTACATATTTTTTGATTTTGGGGATTTTCCTGCAAGGGACAGGGGCATAACCAACATGTTTGGAATGTTGTGGGGGACTGCAAGCAGCTCTGCAGCCCCTGATCAACCTTAGATAAAAACCAGTAATTCTCCTGGGCCATTGAAACCACCATAACCCCTGAAGGACCTACCATACTTTAAGAATTTGGAGGTTTTGCATTTTATGAGACCTGAAGATGTATAGAAAAATACAAGGCTCTCTTGTGGTTTCTTTTATGACTATATTTTTTGGTCTGAAGAACGTTAAAAGGAAAATTCTGAGACATTTTTGAATTAAAAAAAAAAACAATATGTCTACGACTTTATAAATTTACTCTCATAAAATGTAATAATAGAGTCACAGATATGTAGTTTAATAAAACGTTATTAAATATTTTTCAAGAAATCAATATTAATAAACATTGCATTGTGTGTATTATTGAAATATACATTTGATGAAAATTATTGGTGTTATTTGGAGAAAGATGATTGATCTGCATTATTGATAGGGGGTTGGATGCCCCATGGGGAGGGTGAAAAGGGGAGAGTGAGAGAGGGGGGAGGTGGGGTTTGATCTTTCATGCTGGGAGTTGGCTTTATGTATGATTATAAAATAATACTTTAAGTTAGAAACCGTAGAAGGGGGCTTGGTGTGGGGCTTCAAAATGGTGGTCACAACCCTGAGAGTGCTCCGGATCCCTCTGTCATCTGCCACCATCGGCCAACATTACAATCTGTATTTTGCACCCCCTACCAGCGACTGCTCCGACTCCTGGGGCTGCTGCCGCACTTGATGATGGCCTGATAGACCAGTTGGGGGGACATACTCTGCGAGTCCCTCAGCCACGTACAAGATGGCAGATCGCCAAAGTTTTCTGCTGCAGTGTGGCAGCTGAGGACAGTGCTCACAGACAGCAGTGCTGTTAGAGCCAATTCCTGTGGCTCAAAGGAGGCTTGGTGCTTGTGGCCTGCTGCTGCTAAATGATCGGGCAATGTGGTGTCTCCACGAACTAACCTCTGGTCACTCCCCTTGGAGCAAAATACATGAACTGGATGGACTTCGGGCTGAAGTCGACCAGAGCAGTGGTGCCTCCCACGTATGTGCTGCAGCCCGCAGTGAGGCCCTCTAGAACAAGGAGGCCCCAACTAAGAGCATATGGCAAAGCAGAACCTAAATGCTCCTGCTGTAAATTGCTCTGGGAGTGGACCTGTGAAGGACCTTGGTGGCGGCTGATGCTGTGCTACCAGCTAGTGCCCATGCACTACACAATTGCCCCAGACACCCTGCGATGGAGTGGAACCCTTTGAATGCATTCCATGGAGGCCCATACAGCAGCTGGAGGGGGTCCTCCAGGGTGTCTGAACTGAAGACTCGGCCTTGCTTCCTGCACCTGGTTTAGTGATGTAATAGATGCCTGTGACTGTCATTGCAAGTACAATTGAGGGGAGCATGGGCTGGGGACCCTGGGGAAGCAGCTTGTCACCATTATCTCCCCCCGGCCTCCAGATGTGTTGGGACTTCTGAGCAAAACACACAAGTTGATGGAAGGAATGTTGCACATTGGCAAAGCATTCACCCCCAGTCAGAGATCTGGGTTTACTCCATTGTTATTTTGCTCACCACGCCACCCCAGTTCAAACATGGCCATATGCAAATCAGTTTTGACACTGTTCCTCATGGGAACAGTGCAGCCCGAACTGCAAAGCCATATCTTCCCTGGACCGGAATCAAGCATCCTAGGACCGGTTTCGGGGTATCACCCCTCTTCAGCCAGGATAGCTTGACTCCAGTGGCGTAGTGAGCATGGGACCCACGTCTGGGCATACCCTTCCCACATAGGGCGTACAGCAAAACACACAAGATGATGGACGGAATGTTGTACATTGGCAAAACATTCACCCCCAGTCACAGATCTGGGTTTAATCCATCGTTATTTTGCTCACCACGCCACCCCAGTTCAGAAATGGCCATATGCAAATCAGTCTTGACCCTGTGCCTCATGGGAACAGTCCAGCCCGAACTGCCAAGCCATGTCTTCCCTGGACTGGAATCAAGCATCCTAGGACCGGTTTTGGGGTATCACCCCTCTTCAGCCAGGATAGCTTGACTCCAGTGGCGTAGTGAGCACGGGACCCACGTCTGGGCATACCCTTCCCGCATAGGGCGTACAGCAAAACACAAAAGATGATGGACGGAATGTTGCACATTAGCAAAACATTCACCCCCAGTCACAGATCTGGGTTTAATCCATCGTTATTTTGCTCACCACGCCACCCCAGTTCAGACATGGCCATATGCAAATCAGTCTTGACCCTGTGCCTCAAGGGAACAGTCCGGCCAGAACTGCCAAGCCATGTCTTCCCTGGACCGGAATCAAGCATCCTAGGACCGGTTTCGGGGTATCACCCCTCTTCAGCCAGGATAGCTTGACTCCAGTGGCGTAGTGAGCACGGGACCCACGTCTTGGCATACCCTTCCCACATAGGACATACAGCAAAACACACAAGATGATGGGCGGAATGTTGCACATTGGAAAAACATTCACCCCCAGTCACAGATCTGGGTTTAATCCATCGTTATTTTGCTCACCACGCCACCCCAGTTCAGACATGGCCATATGCAAATCAATCTTGACCCTGTGCCTCATCGGAACAGTCCAGCCCGAACTGCCAAGCCATGTCTTCCCTGGACCGGAATCAAGCAGCCTAGGACCGGTTTTGGGGTATCACCCCTCTTCAGCCAGGATAGCTTGACTCCAGTGGCATAGTGAGCACGGGACCCACGTCTGGGCATACCCTTCCCACATGGGGCGTACAGCAAAACACACAAGATGATGGACGGAATGTTGCAAATTGGCAAAACATTCACCCCCAGTCAGAGATCTGGGTTTAATCCATCGTTAGTTTGCTAACCATGCCACCCCAGTTCAGACATGGCCATATGCAAATCAGTCTTGACCCTGTGCCTCATGGGAACAGTCCAGCCCGAACTGACAAGCCATGTCTTCCCTGGACCGGAATCAAGCATCCTAGGACCGGTTTCGGAGTATCACCCCTCTTCAGCCAGGATAGCTTGACTCCAGTGGCGTAGTGACCACGGGACCCACGTCTGGGCATGACCTTCCTACATAGGGCGTACAGCAAAACACACAAGATGATGGACGGAATGTTGCACATTGGCAAAACTTTCACTCCCAGTCACAGATCCTGGTTTAATCCATCATTATTTTACTCACCACGCCACCCCAGTTCAGACATGGCCATATGCAAATCAGTCTTGACCCTGTGCCTCATGGGAACAGTTCAGCCCGAACTGCCAAGCCATGTCTTCCCTGGACAGGAATCAAGCATCCTATGACTGGTTTCGGGGTATCACCCCTCTTCAGCCAGGATAGCTTGACTCCAGTGGCGTAGTGAGCACGGGACCCACGTCTGGGCATGCCCTTCCCACATAGGGCGTACAGCAAAACACACAAGATGATGGACGGAATGTTGCACATTGGCAAAACATTCACCCCCAAAACCGGTCCTAGGATGCTTGGTTCCAGTCCAGGGAGGACCTGACTTGGCAGTTCGGGCTGGACTGTCCCCATGAGGCACAGGGTCAAGACTGTTTTGCATATGGCTGGGTTCAAACTGAAATGGCATGGTGAGCAAAAAAACGATGGATTTAGGCCCAGATCTCTGTACTGGGGTGAATGTATGACATTGTTCTGCATTCTGTCCATCAACTGTTGTTTTTGCATTTGTCACCCCGAGTGGGACGGGTATGCTCAGACGTGAGTCCCGTGCTCTCCATGCCACTGGAATCAAGCTATCCTGGCTGAAGAGGGGTGAAACCCCGAAACCGGTCCTAGGATGCTTGGTTCCAGTCCAGAGAGGACCTGGCTTGGCAGTTCGGGCTGGACTGTTCCCTTGAGGCACAGGGTCAAGACTGATTTGCATATGGCTGGGTTCAAACTGGAATGGCATGGTGAGCAAAAAACAGATTGATTTAGGCCCAGATCTCTGTACTGGGGTGAATGTATGACATTGTTCTGCATTCTGTCCATCAACTGTTGATTTTGCATTTGTCACCCCGGGACTTCTGAGCAGACTTCTGCTGTGTCTGGCCTACCACTTCTCGGCACTTTCTCCTCTCCCCCGTGAGCCCCATAATACTGGGCACCCTGCATTGTTGTGTGTGTCCAAACAGCCGGTGGCTGACCGCGAGGGATGGCAATACCGACACGACTCACCACCTATAAGTCCTGTCTGATCTACAGGTGCCCCTAGAGATGCCGCTCTCTGTGACCTGACATTTTCTGCCCCCCACTGCATTGACTCTAGCCTCACGGTACTTGTGTGGCCTTGCTGCCTTCTATGTGTCCCTGGCTGCTTGTGCTGCTGTGTTCCTTGCAGCAAGTACAAGAGCAGATCTTCTGGGGACTTCCCCTACTGTCATCGTGGGGAAAGATAAATCTTACAAGGCTCCCTCTTCTCACAGATGGATAGGCAAATACACTACAGGCCTGGTGGGAGGGGCTTCGGCTCTGGAGAGCTGCCCCCAACCCGCTTGCCTACTGTCATCAGGGATCTTGGTAAGATCCCCCAGGCAAGCCATGCCTCAAAAACATCAATTGAAACAAAGATTGGGGAGGTTCATGTTGATGTCTTACAGAAGCTGAGGGGTGGATATTGACCCTTGCGGATGAGGTAGCAGACCTCAAACTCAAATTGCGCACCTCATGGCTCAGTCTGCCAAATTACAAACCCAGGCAGAAGATGCTGAAAATTGGTCACACAACGCAATAATCTACGTTTTATTGGTTTTCTGGAAGGAACAAGGATGCTGGACCCCGCAGCATTTCCGGAACAACGGATCAAGACCTGGATGCCAGCAGATAAATTGTCTACCTGGTTAGTTGTGAAGTGGGCACATAGAGCTCTCGTGCCCAAAACCCCAACGGGGCCCCGCTCAGACCCATGATTGTTTGTATCCTTAACTTCCTGGATAGAGCCTCGATTCTCAAAGAAACCGGCCGTCTAACAGACCTCCACTGTAAAGACTTCAAAATATTAGTGTTCCCAAACTATACTAGGGAAGTTCAAGCCAAGCGCTCGTGGAATTAGGTGGTCAAATAGAAGCTCAAAGCCCTCAACCTCTCATACAAGCTCCTGTTCCCAGTGTGACTGAAAGTTACCTGTGAAGGGAGAATTAACTTTTTCAAAATGCCAGAGGCTGTGAGGAACTGGCTCACCGAGGAGAAACAGCTCAACTGTCTGGACCAGTCTCCTCAACTCACTGAGAGGTTGTCTCAAGCCAAGAAACCGGCACTCACCCACGTAAAGCGGCAAATCTGAACTAGCTCTCACAAGAGACAGGGTCAGACAGCGGCTGGCTCACTTTCTCCAGACTCGGATACCTCTGGATCAATGTTGAGAGACCCAGAACCGACACTGCTAACTGATCGTACCTCTCGTGCCCTCCCTCCAGAAAGAGGCCCTCAGGGGGTTCTGTCACTCCTCTTCCTGCAGCTGTCAATTATACACTGACCGCTAGCCCTAAGATCTGACATGGGCCCCAGCAATCAGCATAAAGGGAACTTTATTCACCACGATCCTTACTTTCTTCTTTGATAAGCATTGGCCAAATGAGATCCTACTAAAAGGAGGAGTCCACCTTGTTATGTTAAGGGATTTTCTTGTCATTTCAAGGGCAACAGATACTACCAGGGTTCAAGTATGGGGTGGGTGTTGTTGGGGTGTGTTGGGTTTAATTTCAGGTGCAAGTACTGTTTTTTGGTACTTGTTATTGTTCCTCATGTTTTGTTCCGCCACACCAATATACAGAATATATTTTTCACATCCCTTTCTATGCTGACAGAAGTCCTCCAACCGGATTTGATGGCGCCCCTTAGGCTTCTCACATCTCCTGATTTCAATTTTCCTAAGTGGCCACTGGCGGGTCCTCCCTAGCTTTGGATCATGCAAATGACCATGCCACACGCGGAGCTCTGTAACACACATTTTTATTCTTTAGCATGCAATCATTAACTGAATGCACTACGCCATAAACTTTATTGACCACACCCAGATAAACCCAGATGCCTCCTAACTGATTGCAGAACTTTGTAAGGAGGCCGTCGAGGACCACAAAGGTCCTACAGCAGATGATCACACAACACTACTTCTCCCCCTTTCTTAAATAAAAAGTATGGACAACATATATACATTAAAGTTCTTTAATGAGTCGTCAAGGTGCCCACAGCAATCTTTCAGACTGAGTCATAGGAGTTGAAAGAGTTGCACTGTCATCTGGCATCGTAAGCACTCAGGTGGAATTTTATCACTCGTGATGTCTGGATCCGATGAACATTGAGGCAGATTCTTGAAATGTGATGAGTCTCTCGTAATGGACTTTTCTGGATGTTGAGGAGTCACCATATGCCCTTTATTTGTCACAACTCTCAATGTATCAGGATCAACTGAGCATCAGTCTTTCGCTTCAGTTTTCTTTTGACTAGGACCAGGTCTCCTTTACCGGAAACCATGTCCGAGCACATCCACGCTTATCTGTAAAGGTCTTCATCTCGGTTTTGTGAAAAGTGTCCATGACACAAATCTCGTCAGTGTCTATTACTCAACACATGGTCCGTTGTGGTAGCTTGGTGCCAACAGCTCTACCAACAGCAAGGTGACAGGCTTTCACATGTTGTAGAATGGGGAGTTGACCAATAGGCACGAAGGGCTGGACATAAGGCTGTCCTGAGATTGATTTCTTCAAGCACAGCATGCTGAACCACTTTCTTCAGGTTGCCCATATATAGTTCAACAATACCTTATGCCTGTGGCCAGAGAGGTGTGCTTTGCTGATGCTTGACATTCAAGTGATTAAGAAAGTCCTTAAATGCTCTGCTATTGAAGGGTGGATGTTGTCAGATAAAGAATCTAGGGAGCACCAAACGCTGTGAAAATATCATACGACATCTCCATGACTTTGTCATGGGTGGTTGATGATACATCTTCTACTGAGGGAAACGTGAGACGTCATCAATAACTACCATGAGATGATGTCCATTATTTAACCCCTTCCCCGCTCATGACGGAACCGTTCCGTCATGAGCCACGGTTGCCGTGTGCTCATGACGGAACGGTTCCGTCATGACACGCCCGTTGGCGGCCGCTCCGCCTACGCGGCGCTGTTTCCCCGCCTGTGCGGGGGGACAACGCAAATGGGCGGAGTCATGACGGAACCGTTCCGTCATGGGCACAGCTCAACTGTGGCTCATGACGGCGCGGCTCCGTCATGAGCACAGGCCCACCGCGCTGCCCCCCTGCCCCCCCCAGCGCTGCAGCGGAATGTCCGCAGCAGCGAAGGGGTTAATGGTCCAAAGAAATAAGCTCCAATTTTCTCCCACACTTATTTCGAAAGTCAAACATATTTAGCGAATGCTGTGCTGCCTTGTGAAATAAGCAGTTACACAGGGGACATGCTTTCAGTTCCTTGTTGACTCGTTCATCAAGGCCTGTAAACCACTCTCGGTCTCTGAGGACTCTCTTGGTGGCTACAATGCCATTATGTCCTTCGTGTGCCAGTTCAATGACTTGCTGCCTCAAGCTCTCAGGTGTGACAATTCCCGAACCTCTTAGTACAATGCCTTCTTTAGTGATGGAAAGTTCTTCCTGCACATTTTTTAATTTTTGATATTCAATGTCATCCGTGAGAGGTTGAGTATCTTTTCCCCATGACTGCATTGCAATGATATCTGTTAGTGTGAGCATGTTTGGTAGCAGCAATGATCTGCTCAAATTATATAGCTGCACGGGTGCCAGACTTCACTATAAAATTGAGATACTCTTCAGCCACTTTAGACGTTGCACTGTGACGCTGTAAAGGCACTCTTGAGAAGTAAACTGTGGGTTTTGATCCTTCCCCGGCTGATGCACAATAGTGTAATCGTACTCTTGCAATCGCAAACTCCACCCCTAAATGTGTTTAGGGGTGGAGTTTGCGATTTAGGCTTTCATATTTCTGAAAATGGCGAGCAATGTATGGTGGTCAGTGACAAGGGTGAAATGCTTTCCATACAGAAACACATGGAAATGTTCACAAGCCCGCGTTAGGGCCAGGCTCTCTTCTTGGGGCCGAGAATAGGCACATCCAGTATGAGATAGACTTCTGCTAGCACAGGACACAATGTAACTCAAAGCATTTGCATATCCATTGTGTTGAGCAGGGATCATGACCAACTCCACCAGGCTTGAGTCTTCTATGATCTCAGTATGTAACTTTGGATCAAAATAAGCCATTTCAGTTGCATTTTTAAGTGCATGTTTGATTTTCACATTCAGAGGGCCACTGCAAGGGAATATTCTTCTTTATCTAACCTCTTAATGAGGCACTCATTGTGGCAAAGTCACAAATGTATCCGAAGCAATAGCTGGCCATACCTAAGAAGGATTGCAGCATGATTACATCATGTGGGGGCCAAGTGGATGACAATGCTTGCACCTTTTCAGGGTCAGGAGTCATTCCCCCTTGAGAGAATATATGCCCAAGAGTTTGAGTTTGGTTTTGTGAAACTCACACTTTTCTGCATTTGAATTGAGAGCTGCATTAGCGAGTAGATGGCATACTTGTGTAAGAGCTTTGTCATGCTCCTTTCATCTGGCTCAAACACTAGTATTTCATCACTGTAGTTAAAAGCATGTGTGACAGGTTGATTTACTCGGCGAAAGACATTCTGAAAGATTTCTACAGCCGATGACACACCAAAGCTGAGTGTTTTGTATCTGAAGAAACGAACCTGAGTTGAAAAAGTGGTAATGTACCTACAATTCTCTTCCAGTTCGATTTGATAGTATCCTTTGTTCAAATCAAGATGGGAGAAGAGTTTGGCATCATTCAGCTGTAAAATCATGTCTGCTATATGTGAACCTGGATGTCTTTATCTCTCTTTGAAATTGCTTTGTTGGCCTGGCGCATATCAACACAAATGTGCAATGCACCTCCACTGTCCTTTTTTGGCACACCCACTATGAGCGAAACCCATGGCTTCGGACCAGTACAGTGCTCAATGATGTCATGCTATAATAATGCTTCTAGTTCTTTCTCACCATCCTCCTGTAAATGAAAAGCAATCTGACAATGTCACTGAGCAAAAGGATGAATGTCCTCATTAATGTGAAGTGGCCCCTTCATTGTCTTGTGTTTCCCCTAGTCCATGAAACAACAACGGGAATTGACTTCAATCAATCAATCACAGAATTTATAATCACAGAATTTATAAAGTGCACCACTCACCCGCAAGGGTCTCAAGGCACTGAGGAGGAAGAGGGGGGGGTTGCCGCTACTGGTCCAACAGCCAGGTCTTGAGTCGCCTCCTGAAGGTCAGCAGGTCTTGGGTCTGTTGTAGGTTCAGAGGATGGGTGTTTCAGGTCTTGGCAGTGCAGTGGGAGAAGGATCTGCCGCCGGTGGTGGTTCTTCGAATGCGTGGGACGGTGGCCATGGAGAGGTCGGCGGAGCAGAGCTGGCGGTTGGGAACGTAGAAGGAGAGTCGACTGCTGAGGTAGGCTGGGCCGGGCTTGTGGAGTGCCTTGTGTGCGTGGATGAGGAGTTTGAAGGAGATTCTCTTATCAACGGGGAGCCAGTGCAGGTCTCTCAGGTGGGGGGTGATGTGGCTGTGGCGTTGAATGTCGAGGATCAGGCGTGCAGATGCGTTTTGGATTCTTTGTAGTCGTTTGATGAGCTTGGCTGGGGCTCCAGCGTAGAGGGCGTTTCCGTAGTCGAGTCTGCTGCTAACTAGAGCCTGGGTGACTGTTCTTCGCGTGTCTGTGGGGATCCACCTGTAGATCTTGCGGAGCATGCGGAGGGTGTTGAAGCAGGAGGAGGAGACTGCGTTGACTTGCTTGGTCATGGAGAGCATTGAGTTGAGGATGACTCCCAGGTTGCGTGCATGCATGGTCGGTAGGTGTCGGGGGTGCCCCCAGGGTCAAGGGCCACCAGGAGTCGTCCCAGGCTGATGGGTTGGAGCCGAGGATGAGGCTCTTCCTATTCCAGAATGTGCATTGAGGTTGCAGTTGATAGATATCAGACCAATGTCAGAGCAGTGCTTAAACTGAGTAGACATGCACTCTACTCCATGTGTACACATTTGTTTTCGATGGTGTTAGAATTGGTATCAAGGACAGTTCATTGTATTTTTCTGATGGCATGATATTGATCGATGCACCACTGTCTATAATAAAAGTTGTAGGACAGCAATTCAACTCTAATGTGATCTTGGGGCACTGTCCAAATGAGTTTGGTCGCTTCACATGGTGATTTCTCTTTGACTTGTTTTCCCGATTGAAGAGTCTTTGGAAGGTGAATTTGAGGACGATTGACTTTGTTTAGTTTCTACTTGCCTCACTTGATGTTGTCATTTGGTCTTGTGGGCATGGCTAGAATGCTTCTGGAACTTTCTGGAGTCCATTTTCTCTTCTTGTTGTGACACATTTAGATTCTCTTTCGATTTGCAGACCATTATGAAATTGTTTTCTCTCCTAAAGCCTTTGCACATCTGTCTAATGGCGGGACATTTACCTTTGTGTGGAAGCAAAAATCCTCGTTGGAAACACATTTTCTTTTTTTTTGGAGACATCATCTCCTAGGGGCTCTACTTTGTGTTTCTGCTTACTCTTCATTATCAACGCTGATTTGTTCTTTGCTGTTCCAGCTTCCATATCAGTAGCCTGTGGATCTGGACGTTCCTTCGCACTTGCAGCCATGAGTACCTTTTCAAGATTGAGGGTCTTCCTCAGCATGCATCGTCTGAACGAATCAGAGAGGCAATCATCGATGACTCTGAGATGCTTGTCTTTGTCATTGAATACACTGAAATTGTAGTGCATGATGAGGGCAACAAGTCTTTGGAAAAAGTCATCCATCGTTGCTCCAACTTGCTGTTTTGCCTGGTTGAAAATTTACCTTTCATACCTGGCATTCGGCTTTGGATTAAACTTGGCTTCCAACATCTCTTTGATTTGACAGTCCTACACTGCATCAGCTTGTGACATTTTCTTTATTACTTCTTTCACTCCATCACCTGCAAGGTTCTTTGAGTATTTTATGATCATTTTTTCATGTACTTCTTCTAGAGCATCTATGAAGTCATCGAACATTTTGATCCATGCAAACCATCTGGCGCCAATATTCTGCTTTTTGACTGTATCAAAGGGAAGTGGTGGTTTCAGGAGCACAGCGGCACTGTATTTAGCATTCCTTTCTGTAGCCATTGAACAATGTTACTATTATACCTAGCCTTTCATCAGATTTGACTCCTGTCTGGAATAAGGCTAATGTTTCCTCAATAAGTCATTACATTAGTAAGTGTGATCTTAGGTTGAAGATGTTAACAGGACGTCATGTGAGCAAATTTGGGAAAACTGTATATAGTAAAAAGGGGTTAGTGCAATATTAAAGATGGCCGCAGTTTTGGTTTGCACAGTCTAATATCCCTTTCAGAAGTTACTATTGTGAGATTTCATGTATGTTGGGTGTAGCACGAGCTTCCCTCTGCACACTTCAATTTGTGATCATGAGGAGGAGACTAACGTCTTTCCATCAGTCTCCATTCTGCATGTTCCTGGTTGTGGGAGGAGTAGTCTATCTTCTCGTCCTTGAGTCCAGTGAGAGAGCGGTGTCTATCTTTAGCACATCCTCAGCCCTGAGAAGCCTATCCTCTCATCTTTGACTCCAGTGAGAGAGCAATGTCTCTCTTCAGCCGTAGAACCAGCACCAACGGCAAAAGGGAGCAGTGTTTCCTGACTAAACCAGGGAAACTCTCTGCTTGCAATCTTTCAGTAAAGAATGACAACACATTGAGAAGAGTGTTCATGGTAACATTTCAGCAGCTACAAAGTCAATAAGCCTTCTGCATTTCTTGTGTTCATTTTGTGGCAATTTTGGCAAACCCCCTAAGCTTCCCTTCGGAGCGCATTCTTCCTTGCCTTTCCTTTCCTCCCTTTTCCTTTCCCTGTTCCTATTTTCTCTGCACTTCTGTATTTTGGTTGAAAGACTCTTTGAAACTGGAACTGGTGATCCTGATATTCCTGCTACTTACCGAACTGGAAATAAACACTGTAAATTCCAATGTAACCTTCAGGAGATGAAGTATAACTTCAAGTGAAGCAAAAACTAACCTCTATATTCCATATAAAATTCCTCATTCTCACAAAGTGTATTGGTGAAAAGCGGAATAGCAATGTTCATTAGGGTAGAGACTGAGAGTACAGTATTACTATTGTTTAGAGTAAGAACTTAGGGCCTGATTACAACTATGGCTGTCTTTCCACCGGACCGCCGCATCGGTGGTCCAAAGAAGACCGCTGAGGCGGCAGTCTTCCGCCTGCCATATTACAATTCATGCAGCCTAAACCGCCGACCGCTGTCAACGGAGTGTGTCCCGCCTGGGCCACGGCAAACTACAATGTTGCCGATACGTACTTCGACACTATTAGGGCTATGGTTTCCTGCCAGGCTGATTATAAAAACACAGGGGCATATTATCAAGACAGGCGATAAAATTATCGCCGCTTTAGCGGCAGAAAACTGCCGCTAAAACGGCAATAATGGGCTTGATAATATGCTCTATGGAATTCCAATTGAAACCCATGTTAGATGTGAAGGACATCTAACCTGAGCTTCAATTGGAATTCCATAGCGCATATTATCAAGACCATTATCGCCGTTTTAGCAGTAGTTTTCTGCCGCTAAAGCGACGATAATTTTATCGCCTGTCTTGATAATATGCCCCTCAGTTGTACTGGCGTTCCCTCAGCGGTGGTTCTCCGAGGGCGGTAGGTTGCCGCTGTATGCTCTCAGCAAAACACGAGAACAGTGCCCAGTGGATGGATACAAAAACAACAAAGCTGATATCCATTTGTCTAGTGAACACACCTGCAAATCATGCTATAAAACCCAACCCATCCCAGAAAATGATCCTTTGCCTCTCCACTGTAGCACAGAAAGACAGAGCAGCAATGCTGGTCAAACAAAGCTTTTCTTTTTCGCTATCTCAATTAAAACTCTTCACACATTTATTTTGCATTTTTCTACTAATATCCGTTGGTGTTTTTTGTTAGCCATTGTCACACACTTTAATTTAGAGTTATGTTACATAAAAAAAACATTTTTCAGAGTTGTCAGTCATGGTGGATGAAAGCATCAGAGTAGTGCTACAATTGTTTGGAGGAGGTGGCACCACCCGAGGGGGAAGGTGCATTCCCTGGCCTTCAAGCACCACCTGAAGGCCCAGAAGACTGGCGGTGGTCCTCCCAGCACCCCATTTTGACTCTTTCCCTGGGAGGAGAAGGTCTTGGCCAACCTGCATTCTGAGTGCTTGACAGGAAATGCTGGGGGAGTGACTATGGTAAGCTAAACCTCACTAACTGTCACAACACTTCAATGTCCTGTTTTCTCTCATCTCAGCTTTTGCTATTTTTTCTCTATCTAATTTCTTAACATGCAGTAATCAAAGTATCAGAGATGTTTGATTACTTTTTAATGTGTATTGTTGCATACAAGATCACATGTATCATTCTCCATTACATGCCACAAGTTGCGAAGCTGTCTGTAATTGATTTAGTATGAAATTATCATCCCAGGACCCTTTATAAGGGTCAATTTAAAATGCATCATCCAGCCCAACTGCATTTTGGCAACAGGTATGTAACACTAACCATTTGTCAAGTGTTGGCAAGTAGAGATTGAAATCACTACCATGAGGCTATGTTTCTGTAACTCGGAATAAGATGCAATAGTGAGTTTGCAAAAACAACAATTGATGGGCAGAATGCAGAACAATGTCATACAATCACCCCAGTACAGAGATCTGGGCCTAAATCCATGTGTTTTTTTGCTCACCATGCCATTCCAGTTTGGACCCAGGCATATGCAAATCAGTCTTGACCCTGCTCCCAATGGGAACAGTCCAGCCGGAACTGCCAGGCCAGGTCCTCCCTGGACTGGAAACAAGCATCCTAGGACCGGTTTCGGACTTTCAGCCCTCATCAGCCAGGATAGCTTGACTCCAGTGGCATGGAGAGCACCGGACCCATGTCTGGGCATACCTGTCCCACTCGGGGTGACAAACGCAAAAACAACAATTGATGGACAGAATGCAGAACAATGTCATACATTCACCCCAATACAGAGATCTGTGCCTAAATCCATTGTTTATTTGCTTACCATGCCATTCCAGTTTGGACCCAGCCAGATGCAAATCAGTCTTGACCCTGCGCCCAATGGGAACAGTCCAGGCCGAACTGCCAGGCTAGGTCCACCCTGGACTGGAAACAAGCATCCTAGGACCGGTTCAGGATTTCAACCCTCATCATCCAGGATAGCTTGACTGGCAGGGTATGCCAAGACGTGGGTCCCTTGCTCACTTTGCCACTGGATTCATGCTAGCCTGGCTGATGAGGGCTGTGAGCCCGAAACCTGTCCCAGGATGCTTGTTTCCGGTCCAGGGAAGATATGGCTTGGCAGTTCGGGCTGGACTGTTCCCATGAGGCAGAGGGTCAGGACTGATTTGCATATAGCTGTGTCTGAACTGGGGTGGCAAAGTGAGCTAAAGAACGATGATGGATTCAACCCAGATCTGGGACTGAGGGTGAGTGTTTTCAATGTACAGCTTTCCATCCATCATCTCCTTGTGTTTGCTTTGTTCGCCCTAAGTTGGCAGGGTATGCCCAGACGTGGGTACCTTGCTCACTTTCCCACTGGATTCAGCCTAGCCTGGCTGATGAGGGCTGTAAGCCTGAAACCGGTCCCAGGATGCTTGTTTCCGGTCCAAGGAAGACATGCCTTGGCAGTTTGGGCTGGACTGTTACCATGAGGCACAGGGTCAAGACTGATTTGCATATAGCTGTGTCTGAACCAGGGTGGCAAAGTGAGCTTAAGAATGATGATGGATTCAACCCAGATCTGTGACTGGGGGTGAGCGTTTGCAAAGTTCAGCACTCCGTCCATCATCTCCTTGTGTTTGGTTTTTTCTCCCTAAGTTGGCAGGGTATGCCCAGACGTGGGTCCCTTGCTCACTGTGCCACTGGATTCATGCTAGCCTGGCTGATGAGGGCTGTGAGCCCGAAACCAGTACCAGGATGCTTGTTTCCGGTCCAGGGAAGACATGGCTTGGCAGTTCGGGCTGGACTGTTCCCATGAGGCACAGGGTCAAGACTGATTTGCATATAGCTGTGTCTGAACTGGGGTGGTAAAGTGAGCTAAAGAACGATGATGGATTCAACCCAGATCTGTGACGGGGAGTCAGTGTTTACAATGTTCAGCACTCCGTCCATCATCTCCTTGTGTTTGCTTTGTTCGCCCTAAGTTGGCAGGGTATGCCCAGATGTTGGTCCCTTGCTCACTTTGCCACTGGATTCATGCTAACCTGGCTGATGAGGGCTGTGAGCCCGAAACCGGTCCCAGGATGCTTGTTTCCGGTCCAGGGAAGACATGGCGTGACAGTTTGGGCTGGACTGTTTCCATGAGGCACAGGCTCAAGACTGATTTGCATATAGCTGTGTCTGAACTGGAGTGGCAAAGTGAGCTTAAGAATGATGATGGATTCAACCCAGATCTGTGACTGGGGTTGAGTGTTTGCAATGTTCAGCACTCCGTCCATCATCTCACATGTCTCACATGTTACAACTGATTTCCACTTCTCATGGAGTTAATCATTTGTCAAGTGTTGGCAAGTAGAGGTTGAAATGACTAAAACTACCATCAGGCCATGTTTCTGTAACTCAAAACAAGATGCAATAATGAGTTTGTTCATTTTCACTTATCTCACATGTTACAACTGATTTCCACTTATCATGGAGTTAATCATTTGTCAAGTGTTGGCAAGTGAACATTGAAATGACTACAACTGCCATGAGGCCCTTTTTCTGTAACTCAAAACAAGATGAACTTGTGATTTTACCCATTTTCACTTGTCTTCCATGTTACAACTGATATTCATTACTCATGAAATTAACCATTTGGCAATTTTGGCAAGTAAAGATTGAAATGACTACAACTGTCATGAGACCCTGTTTTTTTTACTCAAAACAAG
Organism: Triturus cristatus; assembly: GCF_964204655.1. NCBI lineage: Eukaryota > Metazoa > Chordata > Amphibia > Caudata > Salamandridae > Triturus > Triturus cristatus. The sequence continues at coordinate 1,202,795,048 of NC_140591.1, read as the reverse complement.
ATGAAATTGTGATTTTTCCCATTCTTGTTTGTCTGACAAGTTACAACTGATGGTCACTTCTCATGGACTGAGCAATCTACATACAATGCTCTACTCCAAGACTTTTCTGCCGATTTAGCTTGATGTTGTTCTGGTCTCCTCAAATGAAACAACTGATCGCATAAGTGACACCACACCAAGTGTGTACTCAAATATCTGTAAAGCATTGGGGTAACTCAGCTGATTAGAAGTGGTAGGTGCCCCATTGACTCTGTACTGCTCACATGATGACAAATGCTAAATATACAACGAAATTGTGTGTTTGCCTGTATTGTACACAACTAGGTCTTGGAATGGTCAAATATATGTTACTTCTCCACTGTATTTCCTTCAATGTTCGGGAGATGTCATGTTCATTCCTTAATCCAAAATGTAACATATCAGCCCATCTAATGAGCTGCTCAATTCTAGTACATGTATTGATTGTCTCCAAATGTCTTCATAACAAGTTCTATACCACAGAACTATATCTCAATAGTAATCTCTACCTATTTTGTTTTTCCTAGGTCTATATTTAATGTGATATTAAATATTTGGATGTAGATACCACACTTCCACCAATAACAATGTTCTCTATTTCACAACAGGTCTGTCTAGCACAGCACCTGGGCAGAGCTTGGCCACCAAACAGACTCCCAGCCCTCAGTGATGACAAGACTCCTGGACCTGTGGATGTGGATGACAGTACTGGCACATCTGGTCAGCCAGGGCAGTCAGTAACAGTGAGTCTCACTGTGTCCATAACAAAACCTCCCACCCCAGCTGCAACAACTCAGCCAACCCCTGCCCCCCTCAACCTGTGTACCTAGCACAGTCAACACCATGTTGTGCCCCCCCATCCTGGATGTTGAGGTGACAATCACCAACCCAGTCACAGCGGAACCAGGGGGAAAGTGTACCATGGACCAAGGGCACAGGCCAGTGGGGTCCAGGGTAACTGTGGGCCTGCTGAGTGAGGCTACTGGGGCCACTCACACCCAGGCCTCCATAGACCAAGTTTTGGGACTCCCAAGAAGTGATGGCCCAAGTATTGATGAAAATTTGGGAGATGAAGCAGCTGCAGAGGGTCACATATCAGGAGCTGGCCACCCACAACACCAACATGGGCTGGCTCAATGGGGTATTGCAGGACATCAACACAACCCTCTTCTGGGCATTTCCACCACCATCTACCTCTTCCTGTGGTTCAACTACATTCGCCCCATCGACATCTGCAGCAGCCACAAGAAGGGAGGCCCTGTCAGACACCCCTGTCTCAGCAGCAGAGGATCTCTCCTTCCCTGCAGAAGGGGACGTCCATGCATACCTGCAGGAGGTGCGGATGGCAAGACACCCACTACCGCCAGTAAGAAACCTCAACCTTAATATCCTCCTGTGTGTGCAACACATTCACTATGTGGACTATTTCTGGATACTTTCCCCTTTCTGATGGGAGTAATATTTTTGACTTTGGACTTCAAACAATTTGGCATCTACAACTATGGTTTCATTCACCATGACTGACTTCTTCACTTTTGGTTTTCCCTGTTTGGTTTTGCACAAAGTTTATTTTCTCCTTGTTCACTGCAATAACTACACTAGTCAGAAACTAATTGCCTGCTGTAGTGGATCTCACATCTAGCAACGCATATATGTACTCCCATGTGAACTTTACGATGCCAAAACAAGCTACTTGTGTAAGCATGGCTGTGATGCATGTACACAATGTTTAGCTCAGGATCACAACCATGTTGTACCAGCACATGCATACAAGTGTCTGGTCTTATAACATCTGTATTCTATTGCCCCAATTATTGGCTGGCATAATTTCAGAAACATAACAAATCACACATGACTCAAATATTCTCTGTCAGTGATCACATTTTCAGGTGCAGACATTAACAAAATGGAAGGAGGGGATACATCAGACAATTTCCTATGGAGTAAGCAAAATACAACTGTCATCATCTGGAGCCATATCACCTACCTCACAAAAGGAATCCTACAACATTTAAAACAATAAACAGAAACATGGCACTACAACAGTTTCTGTTCACAGGCTCATTCCAATCCAGTATTGCTACATCTGTTGGAATGTCACTAACAAACGTCAGTGATGTGCCATAAACACTTTGGCCTACAATGAGGAGACATATCGACAGCTACATACAGATTATACACAATAATGATTTAGCCAATGTAAAGGGAGACTAGCATGTTCTGGGCCCAAAACAACAATTTATTGGAGCACAAGATGCCACACATATTGCATTAGGACCACCAAATGACAAGGAACAAGTCCAATGGATTCCTCTTAACTTACATCTGTCACTGTGCAGGCTGTCTTCGTACAAAATTTCTACACACAAGTCTGTGGCAGTCATTCCCAGGAACAATCCCTGTCCACTTCGTATGTCAAAACAGCATCATTTACCAGCTAATGTCACAACTCTGAAATGTCCAAATGAAGATGACATGGGGAAGGTACCTAAAACAGACCAAAACAAAGAGATTAGCTATGAAACAATACATATGACACAATTGACATGGTCAACTTCTGGAGAGCACAGACCATGACAAAAATCTAAGCTAAACAAAGCAATACCAACAAAGTGAGCATGTGTCAAAACTTTTCTCCACAAACACCTTTCACGAGATTTTGCCATAGCTTTAGCTTCCTAATATTTTCCCTAAACATACTTTTCACATCATCACAATAAGAGATACTTTAGTAATCAAAACCCTGACATCTCACAACATACTTACACTCCTGAGAAGAAGTTGTTATTGAGATCTTGACGCAAGTCAACTCCTACCCTCTTCCCGACAGTCATCAATTGGCATTTTAAGTTCCTCACCCGGTGGCACTTCATTGTCTCCATCCTCTGCGATATGAGGGATGTTCCATCGCAGGGCGATGATGTGAAGCATGCAGCAGGCTACACTGATTTGACACACCTACCCGGGTGAGTAGAGGAGGGCTCCACCTGTCTTGTCCAGATTTCTGCATCTGGCCTTCAGGAGCCCAAAAGCCCATTCCACTGGCCGCCGTGTTCTTCCATGGGCCTCACTGAAGTGGACCTCCCCTGGTGTAGTTGGTTTCCTCAGTGGTGCCAACAGCCATGGATGGTTGGCATACGCTGAGTCTCCTAGACTGACATAGCTGGAACAATGAGTTACACACACTGGGGCCGATTCACAGAATTAACTTAAGACAAAATCCTAAACTTACTACTTTTGGTATTCACAGAAGTTAGGATTTAGTCTTAAGTTTGTCTTAAGACAAACTTAAGACAGACTTAAGACAGACTTAAGACAAACTTAGGACAGACTTAAGACAGACTTAAGACAAACTTAAGTTTGTCTTAAGTCTGTCTTAAGTTTGTCTTAAGACAAACTTAAGACTAAATCCTAACTTCTGTGAATACCAAAAGAAGTAAGTTTAGGATTTTGTCTTAAGTTAGTTCTGTGAATCGGGCCCTTTGTGAATATACAACCTGATATCACCCACACAAAGTTAGAACAGATCATACTTACCAACAAGCCAGGCCCTCTCCGGTAGGAGTTGCAACATCAGCTGGGGTATGGTGCTGTTTCACAGTATGAAGGAACCGGGCACAGACATTTGAGATGTACAAATTCAGTAAGCAGACAACTTGCATGTTGATAGAATGGAAGTGCTTTCTGTTACGGTAAACTTGTTCCCCAGCTTGCAGTGGTAGTTAGGCAATATGGGTGCCATCAATGGCTCCAGCCACATGTGGGATGCAACCAAATACATAGAAATCCCCCTTCACATTGTCTAAATCCTCATGTCTGGGGAACTGGATATAGCTGTCAATGTGTTTCATCATTGCTGAAAGCAGGACTCCACTGAACATTGGTTGTGACATACCACCAGATATAGCCACAGTGTCCAGGAAGGAAATTGTGGGCAAAAAATGCAATACTGCCATAAGTCTCACAATAGTTGGGGCACATGTGGAATTAGTGTTTTGAGGAAGGATATCAGGCTCCAGCTGATCACAAAAATCCTGTATTGTTACCTAGTGAAACAAAACTTTTTGATGACATGCCTTTCTTCCATGTCTGAAGGTCTGGAAATGGGCCACTGGAGGATGTCACCTCCTCCCTCTGCAAGGGTGCCTATGTGTGGAGTGAAAACAATTTTGAACATTGGTCACAGTGTCCAGAGTAACATATATGTAGAGTAAGCCAAACGTCATATGAGAAAACATAACTTGTTCATAAAGCATTGCACATAAATCACATAATAATTGTACACTGTCCAACATACAGCTATAATCCCCATTGTGGTGTTCACATGTGTCTGAAACAGAAATGTACACAATATACAGTCATACATACATCATGTGTACGCTAATATTATAAAGTTTGAATTGTACACAGAAAATAGCGTCATCGTCGGTGTACAGTGCACCGCAGTAATATAGTATTTATGCACAGTAATGCGGTACACTGATGTTTGTTTAACCCCTTGCATGCTTCTGACGGAACCACTCCGTCATGAGCCACGGGCGCCGTGTGCTCATGACGGAGTGGTTCCGTCATGCTGCGGCCGTTGGCGGCCGCTCCGCCCAAGCGGCGCTGTTTCCCCGCCTGTGCGGGCGATCAGCGCAAGTGGGTGGAGTCATGACGGAACCACGCCGTCATGAGCACAGCTCGCCCGTGACTCATGACGGCGTGTTTCCGTCATGAGCATGGCCTCGCCGCGCTCACCCCAAACCCCCCCAGCGCTGCGGCGGAATTCGCGCCGCAGCGAAGGGGTTAAAGAAAATTATAGAGCAAAAGAGTAATACATCATGTAAGCATGTTACAACACATTTGTAGTGGTGGTGAAATTCATAACAGTCACCACTACAGTAGATCCAACCACTAAATTGGTGGATGCATGACCTCACATGTAGGATATTCTGAATCTGCAACCGCAGGCAGGGGTCGAATGCGTGGTGGGCAGTTTCATCCCTGGCTGACACAGCCATATGCTAAAGTTGGTGATTGTGATGGTTGCGGACCAATGGCTGTGTCCTTCTACACTGATGACCACATACATGGCATACATGTATGCTGCGGTTTGAAAAATAACTTGCTTGCCTCCTGACATTGCTTGATGGCAGCAATGTCAGGAGGGAAGTGAGTTATTATTTAGCTGCTGTTTGCCACCTCTGGGAGCAATCATGCCAGGCCAAGCAGGTGTGAAAGTCCCTGCCTTCTCTCCAGAGGAGATGGAGTGACTTGTTGAAGAGGTCCTTCCCTTGTATGGCCTGCTCTATGGCTCAGCAGAGCAGAGGAGCAGGTAAATATCTCACATACTACCCTGTTTATCTCCATCCTTTCCATTCCCACAGGCTACATTGTGCCCCTGCGTCCCAGAGTGGATTCAGATTACTGTTGTCACATTTTGTGGTCCCTACATAGGCCAATCATATAACTGGTTGGGTATCTAATGTACTTTGTGTACTTAACATCAACACTGTGATGTGTGCTGTGTGATAAGCCCTAGATCCTACTTGTATTGCACGCATATATCTATGCATTTATACTTTTCATGGCACCTAGGATATATTTGCAAATTAGATCATGGTAAATGTGTGAAAAATATACAGGATTTACAGACTGAGCTGTGTATGTATAGTGTAAGAAACAGTTGAGAAAGATGTTAGTTATGTGTACAGCCCCACTTATCACTCGGCCCAGATCAGGGCTCACCAAACTGTTGTCTGTGAGCTAGCTATACCTCAAAGGTTTATGTGCCTGGGTTAGGTCCATGTAGAAACATTGCACATTTTCTTACATTGTCTTCTTTCTGCACAGTAACATTTCAGTGTAAGCTTTTGCACACATTTTCGAGCGTGACAATGTTGGATAAGTTTTTCTGAACTGCTCTGCTTTTACATCTGGCTTCACACAACATTATCATGATGCCTCGAACACCAGGTAAAAGACCTTTATGCATGATGTACAAATGTCATTCTATCTTCATCCAAGGGGCGACAGGGCTATCTACATACCCATAACAACACTAATCTGCATACACATAGCAAGGATGCTTTTTATTATAAATAAAGAAGCATTTCTGGGGGTTGGTGGAGGAGACAATTCAGCTGATGTCAAGGGGTCCCTGCATGCTGAGGGGTGTCCAGTTCATGACCAAGACGAGGTCCTACATTCTTTTCCACCAGGTGATGGGATTGGATCATCCCGTGGGGATTCTTGACTATACACATAGAAACACTCTAGACACACATAGAGTAGGGACTGCATAGTAGGAGCACGTCTGTTTTATATTCTTGCATATATACACTGTTTTAGCAACATGGTGGAACTGTATCTGCTATATACTCTTTTGGTGTTTGTAATCACTTTTATTTGCTTCTGTCTAATGATTGCAGCACACGTATTCTACACAAGAATAACATTGGTTCAATAAATATATCAAAAACTTCCCATTGTGTATTCTCTGTATATTTCTCCGAGAACAAGAGTGCATGAGTGACTGAGCGAAAGGGTTCTAGATCTGTTACCACGATCCCTGAGGGGACAAGGGTTGTCATGTTCAGTGGTTGATAGAAACCATTCGCTCCCTGTTTGCGTTGGGGTGCTTATGGTGGCACTGTGAGCTAGCTGGTCTCTAGGCCAACATATACTACGTGGGTGCCTGGAATCAGTCTAGGCACCTCACGCAAAATTTATGTTATCCACAAACGCGCAGGTCCTACGGATTAGTGGGAACTACATGACTACAGACCCCTTCAGAGTACCACACAACCTGAGGTCACTTATTGGAGGACCAAAAGGTGTACTGTTATGTATTGAAGCAGTTTTATATGTGATGTTCATGGGATCAGTATGCTCAACGTGCAGAGAGCAAGGCCTGAGAATGAATTGTGCCCAGTCTGGGCCATGGCCCAGGCTGGGGCAGAGTTACTGTAGCATTAGAACTGATGCACAGAGTAATCTCCCTGTAAGCCTGCAGATCCTTGGATGTTCCCAAAATGAGTTTTCCGAACCAATAGTAGCCCTGATTGCTTTTACATGGACTACATTTGCAATGGTGACTGAGGTAATCCCCTGACCTGATACTTCTTTCGATTGACCCACAATGTCAGTGTGTGACATTTACTAATGGCAGGCCCCTTACTCCTAGAGGTCTGTTGTCACTTTTCCATTAGTCATGATTGCATTGTACAAGCCTATTGCACATGTGACACATTAACATTGCAGATAGTTGTTTACTTTAAAAGTGATTTTGATATGTGAACCACCAGATTTGTTGCAATCAAACAAGACATACAATATGTTGAATGCTATCCCTGTAACAATGCCAAACATGGCAAAAAGTGTGTCCTGTAATGCCAGTACATACCGTGCAAAGTCAATCAGAAGTAATATAATATCCCATTAAGAAGCGACATGTCCACACATTCCCAGAGAGGAAGCTCTCAGTGACACACATGCCAGCCCTTTCATTGTGACCTAAGCCTTAGGATGCAGTCTATGTTATGTACCGGCCTGTAAGGACCGTATGCATCAAGTCAATGGGCCAGGCTTTAAAGGTCTCTGTACAGTCATGCAAAAGTACTTTGACCTTCAGAAAGTCACAATGGTGTGTTGTGTTTCATAGTGGCTCGCATCAAAGTACATGAAGGTTTGCCCTGGCCTGTATGATGTTAATGGGCTGGCTTACTCAATATAGAACATGACCAGGGTTGAGGATAGTCAGCAGATGACTGCAAAAGTGTGTATTCATGTCTTTGTAGTGCTTAGCAAGTGAGAATTAGACATGTAGTAAGTTAACTGTTGATTAATGCTTGTGCTAGGTGTATACAAAATGTGTGTCAACCAAACAGATATCCTAAAACTTGCAATTATAATCTTTCTTTGTGACCAGGAACACAGCAGAGTCCAGTCCACTACCAATTTACTGTCTTGAGCAGACACATTGCTGAGTAAAGTGATTAATGAGCTCATATTGTTTGATGTTGTGGATGACAATTGTACCAAAAAGGCCACTTGTTTTCAGTGTGGTAGGAGCGATGCTCCCTCACTACTGTGCCTCATATGATGGTGGCCCTTTTACATGTGACATAGCATACAGTGGACTTTGATGCAATGACTTCCCCTTGGTAAGTGGGAAATGTACTGTAACATAAGATAGCAAACCATCACTGATTCAATTCAATTCAAGGAAATTTTGTCTAAACCCACTGAAAGCCACACACAACATCGTGGCACCATACCTTGCTTCAATTGCAATCACTGCAATAGTGTCATCAAAGGCAACAGTATCCAGCACCCAATGAAAGGTCACAACATTAAACTTCAAGTTGATGCTACCTGTGACTCGATGAATTTGATATATGCTTTGAAATGTCCCTGTGGAAAGCTGTACATCGGTAAAACCGAACGGAAAATTAAAACTCGCCTCAACGAGCATAAATCTAACATCAGGCTGAAAGTTGAGAAATCCAACATCGCCATGCATTTTGCTGAGGCTCGGCATTCCATCGCCCAATTAAAATTCATAGTACTTGAAACCCTCACCAAACGAGAAGGGATTGACAATCATAAACTCTTGTTAAAAAGAGAACTTGAATGGATTTATCTGTTACAGACTCTGAAGCCGCATGGTCTTAATGACCGTATTGAGTATAGTTGTTACCTGTAATACTAATATGATGCATTGCTTATTATGTTACTGTTTATTCATGTAATACTACTTCTGTTTTTTGACATTGTCTCTCTACATTCTCCCCAGTTTGCATCACCTGTACTCTATCTCCCCACATTCTAAGATGGTCGCCACCGTGCATACTTCCGAGTAGTCCTTTGTTTATGTTTATGTTTCTTCACGTCACATCACCGAGTGTTTAAACATAACGAGCACCCGCCCGCACCACACGCAGACCCCTCGACTAAGCGATGGACGGCACGCTTTGCCACCGGTATCTATGAAGTAAGTGTTCTTCGCCCACAGCGCTACAGAACCCAGCATGTCATTGCGCAGCGCGCATTCAACCAACACACGCAGTAATTTCCATTGCACTACCCAGTACCTTCACTCAGTCACTAAAACGTTAGCAAACACACCCGTTTTAGTTATTGTTGCACTTAGTCACATTAAGCACGTGTAAATCCAGGCGGTATACCCTCACTGACTCATCCCTCCCTCCCTTCCTCAACAGTGCTCCGTGACCAAGGGCGTCCCAGCCCGAAATGCATAGGAGATCAAGATTCATAGATCTGGTAGTATGGATTACAAATGAACATTTGATATGCCAAACAATATCGAATTGAACTAATTTGCTGAATAAAAGCATTTAAAAACACGCATCTTAAAAGGATTCACTTTTGCATGAATCAACTTAGTTTGATTACCCATTGGAGTGCCTACCCAGGGGATGTACTTGCAGATCTCTGCAAGACACTACTCAGCTGTTCATTGATGGTGTTAGGACGGATAACACCACCCTGATTGCGCACCCAGACCTTATTGAACGAAAATACCTTTCACCTAGCTTATGCAGTGCACCACCCACGCCTCTTTCTGAATTGTACCAAAAAGGCCACTTGTTTTCAGTGTGGTAGGAGCGATGCTCCCTCACTACTGTGCCTCATATGATGGTGGCCCTTTTACATGTGACATAGCATACAGTGGACTTTGATGCAATGACTTCCCCTTGGTAAGTGGGAAATGTACTGTAACATAAGATAGCAAACCATCACTGATTCAATCAGCATTGGTGCCTACATGTTGGCATGTACACCATTCCCTGTTGTAGTATCATCTGCACTACTGTTTCATAACTAATCTAGGTGTCTTCGTAAATTGATTTCTTACTCCATCACAAATGTGTGTAGGCCAATCTGTATTTGTAAATAGTTATTTTTTTATGGGTATACAGTTCATGTATTATCACAGACAAGAGTGTGTAGACATTGGTGGGTGGGTCACACATACCCTAAGCCATTACTCATTGTCAATAGTCAGGTCTTATTGATCAAGCTATGAAGAACATGACCGGTATACTTACACTGACTTCTCACAATGTGAATTTCCATGGCATAGACATGGGAGTATACAGTTATGTGAATTTCACGTTGATTTGTCATGGCTCATTCGCTAACATGCATCAGGGAGTGGCATGTAGAATGGTAGGGATCATATGTGAGTGTCGACACTCAGTAATACAATGGAATTTGGGACCACGTCACACACAGAGCTCTGTAACACACGTCATTATTCTTTGGCATGCAACCGTTAACTGAACGCACTATGTCAAAAATGTTATTTACCATACCCAGCACACCCAGATACCTCTTATTAGATATCTTTGTAAGGAGTCCACTGAGGACTGCAAGGGTCCTACTGCACATGATCACAAAACAATATAGTCGCTTTCACGGATTTCCAAATTCTGTCATGGAGCATTAATGGTCTGCTAGACCAGATTAAACACACAGCGGTCCTATGCTATGCCAATAATTTTCTTTCTTTCATGCTAATGCTCCTTGAGACACATCTGATGGGTACCAACTGCCCCTTTCTGCTTCATGAGGGTTAAAAAGTGTACCACGTGGGGGGTTCTTGGTAGCGATTCTTCTTCATCGCTCCTTCCCTATGGTGGTAAAACAGGTTCTCCCTGCCCCCCAAGGCTGATATCTTATCCTCAAGTACGTGACGGAGGGCATGGGTTACATTTTTTTTGTGACTATGCCCTCCCCCTGCACTAGAGTCCTTCCTTTCAAACACTGACAGAATGTATTCTGGCACTCCCTGAAGGTGCCACAGTGGTAGGTGAAGACTTTAATGCAGTTCTTGACTCAGCTGCTGATTGTACAGTTACTCCAATAAAACACTGATGTGCGAGGGCCCAGTGGCTTTCTAACTGGGTGATCGCTCTTGGTCTGTGTGATGCGTGGCATCTCTCAAATCCTAGATGGGAAAAACACACACTTAGCTCTGCTGCTTATTACTCCCATGCATGTAAAGACCTTGTCCTTTGACCGGCTACTGATTATTTACACATCCCAGAGGAGCAGTCTCCCTAGAGGAATCTCCGATTATGGTCCTGTGCTTCCTCACCTTGGCTCTGCCGCTCCCTTCCAGCATCCTATGTGGTGCCTTAATGTTTGGCACCTCAGAGGTCAGGTATACTCTCAGGCTCTAAAAATCAAGGTCCAAAATTATTTTAAAACCAACCAGGGGACTGTGGAATCCATCGGCACCTTGTGGGCAGCTTGTAACGCAACAATTAGAGGGTCAGCTAAAAGTATTCTCAGGGGACAAGAGCAGGTCAAACTCCATCAGGGGACCCAACTGGAGGTCCAAGCTCTTCACTTTGATACGCAACTTCCTGGGGACCACCAGAAGGAGACATCATGACAACTTGGACTTGCCCAGGCTGAAATCCGCCAGCTTTCTATTGAGGTGGTGTGACAATTGTAGCGAGTCTCTACAGTGCATGAAAGGATGTGGCCTAACGGCTAGAGTAGTCGACCTCGAAGTTGGGGAACCGGGCTTGAGTCTCGGCAGGGACGCTCAGCATCATGGGACTCTGGGCAAATCACTTAATCTCCCTGTGCCTAACAAAAAAATATATATGAATGTGTCCATCTGTAATGCAACTGGTGCTCATGTAAATCGCTTTGATACCTTCAGGTCTAGTTCACCCTAAATTAAACTCTGGAAAAAAAATGAATGGAGAGACAAGAATGCCAAACTACTCTACTGGTTGGCCGCTCGGCCAATGGCAGCCCGAGTGATCCCTGAGGTAGGGGATGCCGCAGGCACTCTCAAGCGCTGTACCCCAGGCATAGTCAACGCACTTGCAGACTACTGCCATTACCTGTATACAGAGACCCCGCACACTCGAGAAGAGCTGAAATTCCCCCTTTTTGATGGCATCTTGCTGCCTCAGGTGTCGGTGGCTTACCAACAGGCCTTAGAACAACCCATAACAGCTGAAGAAATTACTGATGCAATATCTGCACTGGCGTCTGGGTAGGCGCCTGGCCCCAATGGGCTCCCAACTGAATACTACAGTAGATACAGAGAGATACTTACCAACACCTGCTCACCCTTTATACTGAAGCAGCTGAAGTCTGTCACTTTCCACAAGAACTTGACATGGCCAAAATCGAATCCCGCCATCTAGCAGCTGTGAGGCACACTGGCCTATCTTGTTCATTAACAGAGAGGTGAAACTCTTCCCAGCGATACTGGCCTGATGTCAAAAAATGGTTCTTACTACACTCATATACCCAAATCAATGTGGCTTCATGCCCACCAGAGGGATGAGACATTGTTTGAAGCGGCTCCATGTTGCCTTGTCCTACGGCATCTCCTGTTGCCCCCTCTGGCTCTCTTGTTAATAGACTTTGAGAAGGTCTTTAATAAGGTAAACTGGACGTTCCTGGCATAGGTCCTCCGAAAGGTGGGTCTGGGTCCTCGTTTCTGTGGCTCTATTAAATTGCTCCATTCGAGCACTGCGGCCTTAGTGCAAATTAACGGCGTGGTCTCTCACCCCTTCCCTATCTATCAGGACACTAGGCAGGGCTGCCCTCTGTCCTTGTTCCTCTTTGCCCTTGTTTGTGAACCTTTGGCTTACCTCATTCTTACTGATGTGAAGGAGCGAGGATGGAATTGTGATACTGGTCAGGATGACCGTAAAGCGTTGTATGCTGATGATGTCCTTTTATTCCTTTCTTCACCAGGGGAGACGGTCCTACGGTGTCTTTGTCTCCTACAACTGAACACGGGAGCCCCTGGCCTTCTGGTTAACCATGCTAAATTGGTATTGGTTCCCTTTCACCCCTCTCAGTAATGTGTTGAGGGGCAAGATATCATACGGGCCTGAGTTTCCACTATCTGAGCGCTCTTGTTGCACTCCTTCCTGAGATAACCTGGACTCTTAACTTTACCCCGTTCATTCAGAAAACGAAAGTGGATCTGTAAAAATGCCAAACCCTGCCCCTTAACATGATGGGATAGATTTATCTATATAAAATGATGATCCTACCATAATTTTTGTATCTTTCCCAGAACATCCTGCAACTGCTACCTCAACAGTGGTTCAGACAGATGAACTCCCTGGCGATGCTCTTTCTCGGCTGAAGTCCATACCGCACCTAGCTCTTACACAGTGTCAATGGGCACCCTATGAGGGGGACATGGAGAACTTATACATTTACTACGTGGCATCCAAGCCCCTGGTCATAAATGAGTGCCTTAACAGGGGTGGTCAGATCCTGCTTCTAGGGTGGATCTCACCTCAATGGGGTTCGAGGATGTTCTAGGGATGCTGTATGGTGCCCGTCTTCCCAGGCACCTTCCAGAGGTCACTTGAACAGTCTTCCTTAACTGGTGGGGTGCGTTCTGACACTCTACCCAACAAACCCCCCTGTGGAGAGGGAGATGGCTACGTGAAATGGCCGGCTTAGAGGGATTTTTACATTGGAACACTATAGGTATATTCCTGCCGCGGGAACATGTGGTCTGGTGCCTGGTTGTGTTCCTTTCAAGAACTTCAACACACATATGCTCTATCTAATATGCAATTTCACAAATATCCTCAATTATGCCACACGTTGAGGATACATATTCCGCCGGACAATCAGGAATTACCCTCCCTGAATTCAATCCCTTAGAAGCGAAAATCTTGATGGGGCACCATCGAAAGGAGGTATGTCCCAAATGTTTCAGTCACTACTCCATCAGCCACCAGACACACTGGCGCATTTACATTCCCACTAAAAAAATGGTTGGGCCAACTCGACGACAACTGGCGGGAGGCCCTTATGGCCCCTGCACTATTACAAACTCCTCTAGACTACAGTTGATCCAGATGTATTATCTCTATGGTACTTACCTCACCCATAGCCACCTCCACAAAGCACACCTCCTTCCGAGTCTATAATGCTTCAGATGCCCACTTTCACCAGCAGATTTCTACCACATGGTCTGCACCTGACGTATTATTGTGAACTATTGGAAAATGGTGACCAATGAACTATCAGAGGTGCTGGGATGGGAGGTGGAACTCTCAACACAATCACTCCTTCTGGGAATCTTTGAGGGGCTGGAGGGCACGAGGGATGACCAAGCGTTTTTGGGGGTAGCCGCCAAGGTGGGCCAAAGTTATAAAGCTAGCAGATGGAAATCTCCTTGCCCACACTCGCTGTCTCAATGGTGCCGGTGAGTGGAATGGTGCACCCAACAGGAAAAGCCGGTATTCGATGCTAGACCCTGCCAAAAAAAATGGAAAGCTCTGTCATAATTAGTGGGACCATAGTGGACTGGGTGTCTGATGTTGCATGTGTGGCAGGGTTCACTTCTCTCCTGATGTATTTACAATGGACCTGCTGCATTATCTCTACTAAAGTTGATGTACTTTCCTCTTGTGATGTCCAGCCGTAGCTGGTTTTGGTGTGGACTGCTTCGTTGTCCAAATAAAAAAGAAATACCTAAAAATTCACTGAAAAAACAAAGGTTAAAGTGACATTATAGTTAGTTATGATAATTATATCTTACTTTACATTAAGTAACTACAAATTCACTGAAAAAACTAAAGTTTAAAAAACGTGCCATTTTAAATGTACAAAACCATTAAAATTCACTAGTTCTAGTTATCTCAAGTCCCTATAACTTGTGCCCTATTGCAACTATACCTTGCACTTCTGCGGCCAGGTGAACCACTGTGTCCCATGGGTAGGCTCCCATGGGGCACATGTCAGCCAGGGGGATGGTGTCCCTGGGGACTACTAAGGTTTGGAGAGAGAGGTCACATGCCCCTTCCCCATATAATTGACATTCAGCCCTGGGGGATGGGGTCCTCGGGGCCTATGAAGATTCAAGGAGGGAAGCCACTCATCCCCTTCCTTGATTTTATAGAACAGCCCCAGAGGAAGGGGTCTCCAGGGCCTCCCCAAGGCTCGAAGAGGGAGGGCCATGCAGCCCTCTCAAAAAAAGATGATTTTGTGCTACACCCCATCCCCCTGGCACCACAAAGAAGGGTTTTTGTTAACAACCCGTATTTAAAAAAAATATATTTAATTTTGCTGCAAATTCACAAGATGATTCCCTTCTTGAACATTGGGCCGTGGACACTGGTATCGTCAACTATCTGAAAGGTATCACCTATTAATAAGGATAAACGCACCTTCGCATTTTTGTAAAAATCAATGTGAAATTCATCTCATCTGGGGCATTTTGACTGGCTATGTTGTCGGTAACTGGTGAAATGTCCATGAGTGTAATATTTTCCTCTAGTGCCTGATATGCGTAGAAGTCACACAAGAGATGGTGAACGATGCCATGAAGTCCCTTTCAGATGAGGTCATATCAACATGTTCAGAAATATATGATTTTTAGAAAAATGCACAAGAGGGGAAAAAAGTCATTTCTAATCACTGGGATTGTAGATATTGCCCCATGTTCTTCTAGTGGTGCCATCAGCAGCGGTAAAAACAGTTAGATTTTTAGCTATTTTTACAATGGTGTATCTACCTGAGTGAATCGAGTTCTCCTTTCATGTTAATGATAGTCTTCATGCCGTCAATAAGATCTTTGATAATGTTCAGTGAACAGTGAGGAATCCCTGAAGAAGTCGCAGAGTAATCCTGACACGACGAAACACGTGTTGGCTAAAGGCTAAAGAATTAATTAAGATGGAAAATAAACTAATTGAGAATTTGTTCATGTAATTAACCCAGTGTTGGGTAGTTTGATGGAGAGTGTGTGCTCAGGGTTAGAGTTCAATAATTTGTGGATTCTTCATCAGGTCCTATACAAGGGGTCCAAGGGTAATTACCTCCGCCCTTCGAGCACCATAAATACTATAATACGCAGAATAATTCAGACACAGGAAAACAGTGAGCGCTGTTTTTGTCACTCGACTCTAAACTCACCCCATTAGACTCCAATAGTCTTCATGGTAACACCCTAAAATGATCACAGAGTTAGGAATTAAGAAAGACCCATAGTTTCAAAGACATTTCAAAAACTATGTTCAGGTGCGATGAAGACTAATTAATGTGAAGTAAGCAGTCAAATACTCAATTCATGAAGGCAACGTTATCTTCTATTTTAGACTCAATTTCCTATTATCACTTAAACACAGCTTATTAACACATGAAATTATATACTTGACACTCTAATTAAAGAAAAAAGATAAAATAGATCAACAAATAGAGGAAGGGGTGAAGGTGAATCACATTTACAAGTTAAAGGTACTAAAAAAAGAATATTGTTATGAAGCGTTTAAATACCTAACCCTTCACTGCTGTATAAGCTCTAATCATGCACTAAATTGTATGGTGCAATGCAAAATTAGAGTATACCTTTTTTTGATTACATTCAATTAGAGATTGCAGGGAAATAATATGCTGGTGGATGTTAATTTACATTTGGGTTCCAACCAGCAGCACCAAGGAATCAAGTTAGTGGACTTTATGCCACTATATCTAGCGAAATGTATTACTTAGTCCTATACATATAGCTGGCCATGAGTTGGATTTGATCTTTGCATACTATATCCAACCGGGCAGTTTTGAAATCTGTCCATTTTAATGGTGGACCATGGTGTCCTAACTTTTCAGATGAGAGAGTTGAGTCTAAAGAAACGCGCTATGATAGGCATTCTGTTTTCTGATAAAAGGGATAGAAAAGAGATAATCAGAGAAAAGCTACACCAATTATCACAAATCATGATCTGAAAGATTAAAATTGCGAAGCTCAGTTGCAAATCTGACTAATACTGGTGTAACAGTTCTAGCAGAATTGGACCCAAGGAGAAAATGAAGGAAACTTATCCATTGTATTGACTGCTGTATAATGGAGCTTAGAATCTTAACCATGGTCAGAGAGCAGGGGAGATAAACTAAAGAAAATGAATATCATAGTTCAGACAACTGCAATTACCAGGCAGTGTTGAGAAGCAGGAGGGTAATGTTGGTGAAGATAAGACAAACACATTAAGGTATCCAGTGATGAATAATCATGCATGTGACTGAGGAAAATAGAGTCTTGGGATCTAGCGAAGAAATGTATTCAGAAGGAGTACTTTGATTGCTTTTTTGAAGGATATGATTGAGGGATTAATTCTGAATTCAGGAGGCAATGTGTTCTACATTCTTAGGGCAATGCCAGAGAAAGATCGGTTGTAGGTTTTTTCCTTGTGGGATCTCTGAGGTTTCAGAAGTAAGGTGTTGGAGCTTCTGGATGATCTAGAGCCACCAGAGACCTCGAGCTTCTGGATGAGATATCTAGGGGTATTATAGTGAAGGGCTTTATGTGTTATGCAGGCAATTGTTTGCGGAATTCTTGCTTCATAAGTGAGTTAGTTGAGGCATTTGAGATGGAGGTGATGTGGTTGTACCGTTTTGAGCCAGTGATGAGCCTAGCAGCAGAGTCAATCTGTTATCGAAAGAGAACTGCTGGCTTGTTGGTGGGCCATCAGAAAATTTCATCCATACATTTGGGGTAACGATTTCATGCTACGCACTGATCACAACCCACTGGTCTCCATACTTTCAGGAGATAAAATCAAAGAACACACTCCCAGGATTGCCAGGCTTTCCACTAAGTTGCTTCAGTATGATTTTGCGGTTTCCTATCTTCCAGGTAACAAGAATGGCAGGGCGGACTTTTTCTCTAGGTTTCCTATGTCTGATGATGATTCTTTTCATTGTGATAAGGATGATGATTTGAACCATTGTTTTATTGCTTCCATGGTTATGGGTGATATGTGTGCTGTGAGTGAGGAGGAGTGGAAGGATGAGTTGTCCAAGGATGCTTTGCTGTGCCAGGTCATTAAATGCATCAAGAATGGTTGTCCCAAGGAGAAAAACGCACCTTACACTTTGCAAACTTTTGTAAAAGTCTCTATGGAACTCTACATGGAAGATGCTATCTTGGGATCACTGACAAAATATCGAGAAGGAGAATATCGACCTACCAAAATATCGAGGAAAAAATATAGAATGCCAAAATATCGAATCCCTATCTACAAACACGTATGTACAAAAATATAGAATCCAAAATATCGTTGTAAAAAATATAGTTAGTCAAAATATTGCATTTTTTAAATGTCTTAAAAGTAATGTAAAATTAATGAAATAATACATATAATTAACTAAAACATACTTAAAAATACTTAAATAACTTTAAAATTAATATATAATTAATTTAAGTCAAAAAAAATAATTTAATACATATATATTAACAGAATATTATTTAAAAATATTCAATATTTTTTGCGTAGGATAGCGGACGGGTAAAATTTACTATTACCACTCCAGTAAGTGCAATAGTAGGGAAAGCGTTGCATAGCGGGAGGGTAAAAATTACTATTCCCACTCCAGAGAGTGCAATAATAGGGAAAGCATTGGATAGCGTAGGGGTAAAAATTACTATTCCTACTCCAGAGAGTGCAACAGCAGGGAAAGCGTTGGATAGCGGGAGGGTAAAATTGACTATTCCCACTCCAGTGAGTGCAACAGTAGGGAAAGCGTTGGATAGCGTAGGGGTAAAAATTACTATTCCCACTCCAAAGAGTGCAACAGTAGGGAAAGCGTTGGATAGAGTAGGGGTAAAAATTACTATTTCCACTCCAGAGAGTGCAACAGTAGGGAAAGCGTTGGATAGCGTAGGGGTAAAAATTACTATTCCTACTCCAGAGAGTTCAACAGCAGGGAAAGCGTTGGATAGCGGGAGGGTAAAATTGACTATTCCCACTACAAAGAGTGCAACAGTAGGGAATGCGTTGGATAGAGTAGGGGTAAAAATTACTATTCCCACTCCAGGGAGTGCAACAGTAGGGAAAGCGTTGGATAGCGTAGGGGTAAAAATTACTATTCCCACTCCAGAGAGTGCAACAGTAGGGAAAGTGTTGGATAGCGTAGGGGTAAAAATTACTATTCCCACTCCAGAGAGTGCAACAGTAGAGAAAACGTTGGATAGCGGGATGGCAAAATTTACTATTCCCACTCCAGTGAGTGCAACAGTAGGGAAAACTTCAGATGGCGTAGGGGTAAAAATTACTATTGCCACTCCAAAGAGTGCAACAGTTGTGTTAAATAATTTAATTACCGGGACTTAATTTGATGCGGAAAATCTATAACAATAGCTCAGTAAAATAAGAGGCAGAATCCGTGGTATTAGAGGTTCGGAACGGGCTTTATTCCAGAATCAATTTAAATTGAGGAGCTCCATATTCCATCACCACGAAGGTTCAGGAAGTGAAGAACGTTACTTTATTGACAAGTAATCATTTTTATACAATAGGCATTACAGTGAAGCAAATGCAGGAGGCGTAACAATTGATAGTAAAGATAAAACATACATGCGTAGCAAAAGTGGGTGTAACTGGGTGTAACTAAAGAACGTCATCAGGTATGATGTCATAATAGGGTGGTTCCATGAAAGAATTTCGCAATGTCAGCAGAAATACTTGGCAGAAATGCGCGCGCAGCAGCATGACGTGTGATTGACGTGCAACTAGGGGGTGAAGGGGACTTGACATTTAGCTCTACATGTGGCGACAGAAGTCTGGAGGGTCAAGTCAACCTAATCCCAAATCATATCTAACATCCTATGTTTAGAGAACTATGTTATCCAAGAGAGAGGTCTCTTAGAGTAGAATCTTATTCTATACTGACTATACTGACTGTTAGTGCATGTACAAGCGTCTAAGTGTCTACACTAGATGCGAGGGCCGAAATCTTCCATAGTAACAGGGCTATGAATCACTTGAAAAAATGACAGAGAAGCCGGGCCTTTTGCTCGGTAGCTGGAAGAATGTTTACTTAAACTACTAGACAGGAATGCATTGGGTAGGGAGCGGAGCAGATAATTTCGAAGGTGAAATACAGTTTTTGGCAGGCAACAGGCTGATGTCAGGCACCGTTAGCTGCGCAGAGAATGAGGACAAAGTTCATGGATACAGATGCGAGCTCAGACTGAAGCTTTCAGAGGCAGAAGGCAGGAAAAGCTTGATGGCAGAATCAGGGCCTACTTGCCTGGACTGTAAAATGGCATAAGTGAACCATATAAAGCCGGTGGCCTTTCATACTTAGGAATGGAATATCCAGCCCATTCATGGCGGATCTGAAAGAGGACATGTTGGCGGTGGACGCACATGTGTTTGCGTCTTCATAACTGGAACTGGAGGGAACATACATGTACTTGTGATTTATACATGAAACCGTTGGGGTCCAAGATAGGGGACATAACTGATCAGAAAAATCCATATTTCCACATTCCCTCCTTGTCCCCTACTTGCCCGTCAAGAGATATCAATCTTCATTAATCCATCGATCTGTTCATATAGCATCATTTGTTCTTCTTTCTTCTTCCGTGATGAATGGAATCTTGGTGGTGGAATACACGATGTGGCACACAGACCACAGATCGCTGGTCCACATTGTAGGCATAGACAGCAACTGAATAATATGAGGAAGCCAATACCTAGGAAGGATAGGACCTTCCATCCAAAGGTAGATAATACACTCCAAAACCAACCGGACCAAGTCCAGGTGCCTGGATTCTGGTGTATCTGGCTTACAATCTTATGAAGGCGAGTTATGGCTTTATATACAGATGGCGAATTTTCTGGTATGAAAATGCAACAACTTGATTTGATGACCCTACAAGCTCCGCCCCTATCGGCCAGGATGACGTCAAGGACAAGACGATTTTGAAGCACAAAAATCCGCATAGCAGACTGCTCTTCTGTTAAATTGCCTAAGGCGGAAATAGTTTCGTTCACTACTGCTTCAAGAGTTCTGGTTAATCTACGTATCAGCTTACTATTGGTAACTGTACCTATATAGGGAAAGAGACCTTTATTGAAATCTGTGTATTTTTCCCATGCGGTCTCAGTATAATCGACTATTGGGAGATCTCTCCTTTCTCTATTGTGTACTAAATGAGTATTTCTGTGATAATCAGGAGGAGCTAGGAAAACAGGTGGCAAAAGGAATCCGATGTAGCAGGTACCATCCCAATCTAGTGGCAAACGTATGTATGCCGTCTGACCACATATGAAGTAGGAATGGCGGGAAGCTCTAAATGTAGACTTGCCTTGATCACCAAATTGGTAAATAGACATAATATCGAAAAAATAATATCGAACAACAAGAATATCGAAGTTAAAATATCGAGATAACATTAATATCGAAGTGTAGAATATCGAGGTAAGTAATATCGTTTTTTTTGTGTTTAGTAAAATATCGAAGTATGAAATATCGATGTAGTAATATCGTTTGAAGATAATATCGATTGAATAGTTTTGTTAGAAATATCGAAATATAATATATATATTGTTTAAAATGTGTATTTAGTGTATATTGAATAAGTAAATTGTTTAATTATATGTATAAATACTTTATTAATGTTAAAAATATAATTAATAGTGTTAAGTAATTTATTGTATGATATGTTTTAGGAGCGGGATGTTGGGTTATTAGGGGATAAGGGTGGGGAGTGTTTTAAAAATATTAGTGTAAAATCAGATAATAATTTAAAAATATTAAATAATAAATAATTATGAATATTAAATTGTAATGAAATTTCTAAATTAAATATTTATAATTTTGAAAATAATAAAGAAATTATATATATTTTTTAGGAGCGGGATGTTGGGTTATTAGGGGATAAGGGTGGGGAGTGTTTTAAAAATATTAGTGTAAAATCAGATAATAATTTAAAAATATTAAATAATAAATAATTATGAATAGTAAATTGTAATGAAATTTCTAAATTAAATATTTATAATTTAGAAAATAAAAAAGAAATTATATATATTTTTTAGGAGCGGGATGTTGGGTTATTAGGGGAGAAGGGTGGGGAGTGTTTTAAAAATGTTATTGTAAAATCAGATAATAATGTAAAAATATTTAATATTCAAGATTTCCAAATTTCAAAATTTCAATAAAAATTCGAAATTATATAATTTGAAATTATAATGAAATTTTAATTTTGTTTTATGAGTGGGATGTAGGGTTATTAGTGTATAAGGGTGGGGAGTGTATTAAAAAGATTACTGTAAAATTGGATAATAAGTTATAAATATTAATACTAAAGAATTAGAAATGTTAAAATTTTAATGTAATTTTGACAATGTTTTAAAAAAAAATTCCAATTAATTTCGAAATTATTTTTTTGTTTCATGGTTGGGAATTTGGGTTATTAGGGTGTAAGGGTGTGGATTGCATTTTAATAATTATTACAAAATTATAGATTAATAAATAAATATTTAATTGGGAATAATTCAAATTTGTGAACATTTTATGTCAAAATCTAATTATATAATTTAAATTGGAAATTATAATTTCAATATTTATGTTATATTTATGGGTGGGATGTGGGTATATTAGGGGAGAAGGGTGGGGAGTAATTTTTAAAAAAAATAGTGTAAACATAGATCATAAAACAATTCAATTTATTAGTAAATATTGTGAAATCTAAAATTTTAAATAAAAATTATAATTAAATAATTGTATATTTGCAATTTATATGGAAAACATATTGTACATATTTATTTTGGAATTAGGGTTAATATGGGATAGGGGTGGGTATTGTAACTATAGTATTGTTAAAATTAATAGTTTTTAAATGATATCTCATAGTTAATAAATGTAGATTATTAATATTTTAAGTGATGTTATAACCAGCACCTTGTCTCAGTTTGATCTTTCTGGAGCGGGAATATTAAATTTAATTGGGTTAGTGTCCAGCACCTTCCCTGAGTTTATGTTACCTGGAGTGGGAATAGTAAATTATATAGGGTTACTGTCCAGCACCTTCTCTGAATTTATGTTAACTGGAGTGGGAATAGTAAATTATATAGGGTTACTGTCCACCACCTTCCATGACTTTATCTTAACTGGAGTGGGAATAGTAAATTATATACAGTTAGTGTCCAGCATCTTCCCTGAGTTTATGATAACTGGAGTGGGAATAGTAAATTATTTAGGGTTAGTGTCCAGCACCTTTCCTGACTTTATGTTAACTGGAGTGGGAATAGTAAATTATATAGGGTTACTGTCCAGCACCTTTCTTGAGTTTATGTTAACTGGAGTGGGAATAGTAAATTATATAGGGTTACTGTCCAGCACCTTCTCTGAATTTATGTTAACTGGAGTGGGAATAGTAAATTATATAGGGTTACTGTCCACCACCTTCCATGACTTTATCTTAACTGGAGTGGGAATAGTAAATTATATACAGTTAGGTGCCGATCACAATCCGGTAAAAACCGGGTACGAACCGTCGGACGGAGCATATTCTCCGTCCGACGCGTACCCGGTCGTCAAAATATACAAACATGGAATTACGATTCGCACGGGTACACCATTACCGTACGAATCGTAAAAAAGACCGACCGAACAAAAAACACCTACCAATGCGATCCGGGAAAGCGCCGACCTGACGTCGGGACGCACGCAGCCAGCCATTCACGACCCAGGAATCACGATTCGCACCGACGTCACCCCGCACGGTGAATATTTTGCGGCAGCCAAAAACTGCCGGGAAATCAGGACGACGCGAACAAGGACCACCAGTACGCGACGGACAGACGGCGACGCGAACAAGGAGGACCAGTACGTGACGGACACACAGGACGACGCCACCAAGGAGGACCCGTACGCGACAGGACGACGCGATCAAGGAGGACCCGTACGCGACAGGACGACGCGAGCAAGGAGTACCAGTACGCGACGGACAGACATGGACCCGAACCTACGAGTCATCCCTGCCCTCATAGCAGTACACCTCCTCTACAGGTTACGACGCAGACGCCGCAGAAGGTCAGAATAACTAAGGGAGGGGGGAAAGTGGGGTGGGGTGGGGGTGGCACGACCAGGGCAGGCCACAAAACAACCACATGAGTGACACACTACACATGGCCTGGACATACCTGACTCCCATGCCCTGGTCACCACGAGGGGGTGGGGGCGTGTCCTGATAATCCAGCGACCGCCACAACGGAAGTCCGTCACCATGCGAACCGGCAACACAACCAGACAGGTACGTCCCGTACCCACGCCTGAAGAGCGTGGGTACGAGTCGGACCACGCCCACACACGTCACCCCAACAATGGCGGGACGGATCGCACCCACGTGGCAAAGGCCTGGGTACGGGCCGCACAAACATCACATAGCGTGGGGACGGATATGTACGGACCCTACCCCCACCCCGTATGCAAGGAGCGTACCCCCCAGCCCAAGAGTGCAAGTACGACCCATACCCCCACCCGCGGACGTACGGAGCGTACCCCCAGCCCAACAGTGTAAGTACGACCCGTACCCCCACCCGCGGACGTACGGAGCGTACCCCCAGCCCAACAGTGTAAGTACGACCCGTACCCCCACCCGCGGACGTACGGAGCGTACCCCCAGCCCAACAGTGTAAGTACGACCCGTACCCCCACCCGCGGACGCACGGAGCGTACCCCCAGCCCAACAGTGTAAGTACGACCCGTACCCCCACCCGCGGACGTACGGAGCGTACCCCCAGCCCAACAGTGTAAGTACGACCCGTACCCCCACCCGCGGACGCACGGAGCGTACCCCCAGCCCAACAGTGTAAGTACGACCCGTACCCCCACCCGCGGACGTACGGAGCGTACCCCCAGCCCAACAGTGTAAGTACGACCCGTACCCCCACCCGCGAATGCAAGGAGCGTACCCCCCTGCCCAACAGTGTAAGTACGACCCGTACCCCCACCCGCGTATGCATGGAGCGTACCCCCCATGCCAACAGTGTAAGTACGACTCGAACCCCCACCCACGAATGCAAGGAGCGTACCCCCCTGCCCAACAGTGTAAGTACGACCCGTACCCACACCCGCGGACGTACGGAGCGTACCCCCACCACACCAGTGTCAGTAGACTCGTACCCTCACCTCTAATGCAGTGTGCGTAACCCCACCGTGTATGTGCCAAGCGCACATATCCAGAAATCGGAGGTGTGTGTGCAGAGTCCACCCAGCAGTGCCCTGAGACAGGAGTGGCGGGTGTGGAGTCCTCCCAGCAGTGCCCTGAGACAGGAGGGGTGGGTGCCCATCACTCCCAGCAGTGCCCTGACACAGGAGGGGTGGGTGCAGAGTCCTCCCAGCAGTGCCCAGACACAGGAGGGGTGGGTGTGGAGTCCTCCCAGCAGTGCCCTGAGACAGGAGGGGTGGGTGCAGAGACCTCCCAGCAGTGCCCTGAGACAGGAGGGGTGGGTGTGGAGTCCTCCCAGCAGTGCCCTGACACAGGAGGGGTGGGTGCAGAGTCCTCCCAGCAGTGCCCTGACACAGGAGGGGTGGGTGCAGAGTCCTCCCAGCAGTGCCCTGACACAGGAGGGGTGGGTGCAGAGTCCTCCCAGCAGTGCCCAGACACAGGAGGGGTGGGTGTGGAGTCCTCCCAGCAGTGCCCTGAGACAGGAGGGGTGGGTGCAGAGACCTCCCAGCAGTGCCCTGAGACAGGAGGGGTGGGTGGTGAGTCCTCCCAGCAGTGCCCAGAGACAGGAGGGGTGGGTGCAGAGTCCTCCCAGCAGTGTCCAGACCCAGGAGGGGTGGGTGGTGAGTCCTCCCAGTAGTGCCCAGAGACAGGAGGGGTGGGTGCAGAGACCTCCCAGCAGTGCCCTGAGACAGGAGGGGTGGGTGGTGAGTCCTCCCAGCAGTGCCCAGAGACAGGAGGGGTGGGTGCAGAGACCTCCCAGCAGTGCCCTGAGACAGGAGGGGTGTGTGCAGAGTCCTCCCAGCAGTGTCCAGACCCAGGAGGGGTGGGTGGTGAGTCCTCCCAGCAGTGCCCAGAGACAGGAGGGGTGTGTGCAGAGTCCTCCCAGCAGTGTCCAGACCCAGGAGGGGTGGGTGCAGAGACCTCCCAGCAGTGCCCTGAGACAGGAGGGGTGGGTGGTGAGTCCTCCCAGCAGTGCCCAGAGACAGGAGGGGTGGGTGCAGAGACCTCCCAGCAGTGCCCTGAGACAGGAGGGGTGTGTGCAGAGTCCTCCCAGCAGTGTCCAGACCCAGGAGGGGTGTGTGCAGAGTCCTCCCAGCAGTGTCCAGACCCAGGAGGGGTGGGTGCAGAGTCCTCCCAGCAGTGCCCAGAGACAGGAGGGGTGTGTGCAGAGTCCTCCCAGCAGTGTCCAGACCCAGGAGGGGTGGGTGCAGAGTCCTCCCAGCAGTGTCCACACCCAGGAGGGGTGTAACACATGTGTGTGATGCCACAATTACCCACATCCATACTGCCTACAAGGGAACATGTCCCCATGAACTCATGTCAACTGACTCCACACACAAGTACAGTGATCACCAAGGATGCCACGATTGTTGCAGGTGGAGACATGGCCATGCATGCATGGCCAAAGTAGAAGGGCTCCGTCACACACACAGCTCATGTACACACAGCTCTGCGCTAAACATTGGGAACACCCTGCAGGGAAGAAACTGGGTACACAGAGGAAGGAATACACCCTGGGACAATTGAACCATGCAGTAACTGCTGACATGACCTAAGGAAGTTAGCCAACACCTTGTGATGGCACACAGATCCTAGGGTGGCCCCAAAGAGCAGAACACTACTACAAATCCCACACACCCAAAGCCTTAAACACCACCCAAAACAATGTAGCAGCCCCACCAACACCAATACCACCATAGCAGGAGTGTGATAATGAAAAAAAAAATAAGCTTTATTCAGCATGAGCACAATGTCCGTGGATCAAAGGCAGTTCAAAGTCAACAAAGGCCATAGGGCAGTCAATTATTCCCAGCTGCATGGGGGACACAGTGGGATGTGTGTCCCCTACCTTGCCTGCACAGTCAAATGCCATCGTCTTCCATACTGGTGAGGGCATCGGGGGGGGGGAAGCAACAGGCACCGCAGGGACATCAGGGCAAAGGGGCGGCGTTGTGGGTGCAGGGATGGAGGACTCAACCACAGGGGGTGTGTCATGGCCAAAGGCGGAGGCCAGGATGGCACTACACACCTTAGCAAGGTCCTCCAGGGAGTCCCCTGCACCCGAAGTGACCTCAGGCCCCAAGGAGGGGGGGGGGTTCAGAGGGATGGGTTGCAGCGCCACCGGGGGAGGGTGGAGACAGGGGGGGAGACTCAACCACCCTGACCGAGGACTTCCTTGACCGCTTGCGTGGTGGCGTAACTGTGGGGCTCAGGGACAGAGCGGCCATGAAGGAGTCCTTGGGGGAGATGTGGCCAGGAGAGCTGAGGGGAGGGGATTTGGAGGGAGTGGATTGTGTGGAATGCGGACTCCCACTCTGGCTGCGTGTCACACGTTTGCCCCCCGACCCAGTGGGTGTGCCTATCTCACCCTGTGTGTGCGTGTCAGGAGGAGTGCGGTGGACCTTCCCTGCTGGTGTGGTGCCTGTGTCTGTTGTGGTGGGTGCATGCCGACGTCTGGGTGTACGTGGGACAGGCATGGAAGTGGGAAGTGTGGATGGGGCAGGGGTAGGTGGGGTGAGGTCGCGCTGCAGGAGACCCACTGCTGCAGTCAGTGTGGAGTCTAGGGACCTCAGCAAGTTGCGTTGGTCAGCCTGCAAAGAATGAATGCCCTCCAAGAATGCCTCGATGTTGGAGAGGGTTTTCCCGTGGGAATGGAGGACATTCAGGATCGCAGCCTGACCAACCTGCATTTGCCGCTGGATGTCCATAGACTCAGCATTGGCGGCAGCAGTGGAGACAGGGGCAGGGGGTGCGGTGCCTGGCAGGAAGGAGACATGCGGTGACCGGGCACGCTGGGAAGGGACACGAGCAAGTGGGAGGCGGTTGGTGGGAACTGAGGGGGCGGTGGCAGGTGTTGTTCCACTGTCAGCTGCTGGTGCAGCCTCCGCCAACTCTGAGACATCCTCCTCGGACCTGTCAGCTTCGTAGTCTGATGTGCCAGTCGACAGGTCCTCGGCCACACTATCCTCCGCCTCTGTCCCACTCGATGTGCCAGCCCCGATGTCACGGCTGCCACTGGTGCTCGGTCCCTCCGCCTGGTCCGTGTCCATGTCTCCCTCTGTGTCCCCCGACGATGCTGTGGGCAGGGTGGAGAGACAGAAATTAATCAGACACCTGTACACATCTGTCACATGAGTCCAATCTACATAGTCAACATTGCATAGCCTGAAGAGGCAGATCCCTAACATCTGCAAAACAAGGTACCGATGTAGGGCATGAAACACAGTTGGTTGAGCCACCATGCCACTGAAATACCATGGAGAGCATGAGACAATAGCTGATGACAGGAAACGGAGTCTGACATAGCACCCAGGCCCTGGGGACAATCCTGCACTGCCTCTGCACCACACAGCGTTTGTGAAAATACCTATGACCAGGGACAATATCCATGAACTTGAGACACATGCTGCATAGGTAATGCTGCAAACATGCCCAACATAACTCGGTCACTGCACCTTGCGTGTGTGTCCAGTAACATCACACACTGTCCAGACCCAGCAATTAGGAATCAGGATTTGACACATAGGCATTGCCCGCCCCAAGCAACCCCCACACGATGCTAATTGCTGAGACACAGGTGGCACCAACATCTCATAGTCTGGGTGATAAACACAGTGGCAGGCAAAAGGCAAGATTGGACGCAAAACAGCAAAGGTGCGCCTGTACAAATAATGAGGTACCAGTGCCCATCCTCAGATGAGTATAACAAGACACACAGGCACTGGCAACTGTGAGTATGAAGAGGGACAATCAGGTCAGGCTGCACAGTGGACACCTGTACATAATAGCACGTCTATATACATGGTGACAGGGGACAATGGCACAGAGCACAACCTACGCTGTAGACAGTGAGAGTGTCCACGTTGATGATGACACAAACAACACTGAGGATAAGGTGCCCCAGGGGACAGTATTGGGCACGCAACTACATGCTACTGAATGGGAATGACTGCTACACACGTCACCATCCCTGCACTATGCGTAGCGCACACTCATGCACATCATGTCACAGGCCACTACATAGGACATGCGCGCTGTAAGGCATGACACATGAGAGACCAACTCCCATGTCTGGAGCCAGCATCAGTGCCAACTGACATGGAACCCACATGCAGTGAACTTGACAGTTCACAGGCAAGGTCCCACAACCTGTTACCCACCACCACCACCCATGATGCTACAGTCATTGTTCTCGTGGACAAAGCGCCAGCCTACATTACCTTGTGAAGGAGTGACTACACACAGACCAGGGAACACATTGCAAGGAGGGGAAGGGTGGCAGGGGCGCAGCGCTACACTTGGGCAAACTGGATGGGCACAGCACCTTTAAACCCTGCCAGTGAATTAATGCCACTGTGCCCTTACAAATGCCGGTGACACACAACAAACGCACATGTACCTACCCCCTTCCGCCTGCTGCATCGCCTGTAAGCGCCTCTCCAGGTCTGGAAAGACCACCGGCAGCACACGCCTGTGGAGGTGGGTCAGACGGCGGCGGCCGCGGTTCTTGTGGCTCTCAGGTGAGTCCCCCAGCAGGAGCCGTGCAATCCTCCGCGTCCAGCACCGGATATCCTGCCAGCGTTTCCTCACCTGGGACAGGCTCCGCCTCCGACCATCCACACGCCTCACGGCACTGACGGCGGTCAGCCAGATCTGCTCCTTGGCAGTGGCGCCTACCTGTGAGGAAGTACAAGTGACACCACATCAATACACCAGCCACATGTCACAGAGAGACATATGTGAACATAATAGCTGGTTACTACATGGCATGTAATGCAGCCAACGCATTGCACCTCTGTCATAGGGACATCATCCTCTGGTGAGGGAAAAGGCAGTACGTGCCATAGTGGGTACTCAGGTGGAATGATGGCAATGTCACAATCAATGATCAAGGCTCACACTGTGCATCACACCCACACCTCCTGTCTCAGGGCACTGCTGGGAGGACTCTGCACACACACCTCCTGTCTCAGGGCACTGCTGGGAGGACTCTGCACACACCCCTCCTGTCTCAGGGCACTGCTGGGAGACATCAGGCACCCCCCCCTGGTACCCCCCCGACAGTACATGGCATGTGTGTCACACCGGGTCACAATGCCTGAAGACACAGTCACAACATAGGGACAGTCTGTGGCAGTGGCCTATGCACTCACCTGATACCCTGGTCGCCCATACAGCATGGGGTACTGTGGGAGGATCACATCCAGCAGAGCCATGTTCTCCTCCAGGGTGAATGGCTGTGTCCTCTCCACAGCCCTTGACATGGTTCCAGGGAATCAGTAGCAGCAGCTTGGTCGACAAATGCAAAGATGTGCAGGCAAGTAATCCCTCATGGGACCTGGCTGCCTTATATGTGGCCTTCTGCCCAGTCTCATGCACAGGAGTACAGAGTGATTGGTCACTCACATTTGCATCCTATGTTTCCACCAATCCCTTCAAACCTAGCAGTCTGTGGGTTCTCTATCGGTTTCATTCTCCTGCATGATGTCAGCCCCACAAACACATTGCAACAAAGTAGAAGAATTCCAACTGACTTCTGCTGTGCACCTTCCAGAACAAAATCGAAATTTGAACCTGGTCGCCATGACAACCAGCATGCATGTAGGCCTTAATACTTGTCCCCTATGTAATTAGGAGAATCACACACAGGTACGGTGCGTTTCCGGGCCCTAGGGCACCCCAAATGCATGGCAACGGCCCGTACATGCATGCCTACGTTCAAAATCACTATGGTTCTGCACGCGTATGCGTACACGTAGTGGTACGGACCGTACAAATGCCTGTACGCTCACTATCACTATGGTTCTGCACGCGTATGCGTACTCGTTGTGGTACGGACCGTACAAATGCCTGTACGCTCACTATCACTATGGGTCTGTGTACCCGTAGTGATAGTGAGCGTAGATGCGAGTGTACGGTCCGTACCACTACGTGTACGCATACGCGTGCAGAACCATAGTGATAGTGAGCGTAGATGCGAGTGTACGGCCCTCTCACTATGGGTCTGCACGCGTATGCGTACACGTAGTGGTACGGACCGTACAAATGCCTGTACGCTCACTATCACTATGGTTCTGCACGCGTATGCGTACTCGTTGTGGTACGGACCGTACAAATGCCTGTACGCTCACTATCACTATGGGTCTGTGTACCCGTAGTGATAGTGAGCGTAGATGCGAGTGTACGGTCCGTACCACTACGTGTACGCATACGCGTGCAGAACCATAGTGATAGTGAGCGTAGATGCGAGTGTACGGCCCTCTCACTATGGGTCTGCACGCGTATGCGTACTCGTTGTGGTACGGACCGTACAAATGCCTGTACGCTCACTATCACTATGGGTCTGTGTACCCGTAGTGATAGTGAGCGTACATGCGAGTGTACGGTCCGTACCACTACGTGTACGCATACGCGTGCAGAACCATAGTGATAGTGAGCGTACAGGCATTTGTACGGTCCGTACCACAACGAGTACGCATACGCGTGCAGACCCATAGTGAGAGGGCCGTACACTCGCATGTACGCTCACTATCACTATGGGTCTGCACGCGTATGCGTACTCGTTGTGGTACGGACCGTACAAATGCCTGTACGCTCGCCATCACGATGGGTACACATACGGCAGCACTCCCACAGTGATTGGGGAACATACACAGGCCCTCTTAGCAGCAGTACGCCGGTTTGTACACATCACTGTGGTGATAGTCGACACACAGGTAGGAATAGGGCGGACATACTTGTCCATGGATGGACATACTTGTCCAGGAATGGACATCAAGGCATCGTCTGTGCATTACTACATGTGTGGGGCACAGGTGTGACAGGCTGTGATGTGGAACATGCCTCCTGAGTGGAGGAGGCACCAGATGTATGATGAGATGTGTACAGGTGTACTGTGTGAGGGTGCAATGTGTGCCAGGCATGCCCTTGACTCCTTTGACATGTGTGCATGTCGTACTGCGCACTTGGGGTGAGCGTCACTGGCATGGCACGGACACCAACACACGGAAGTGTCCCATGATGCCCGGTACAGGGGTCATGACACCTGACTTGTCACTACCCACAGTGCACAATGTGACTATGTCATTTATGTGTCCGGGATTTACATCAGGTTGATGTTGTAGCACCCTCAAAAGCTGCAGCCGTTGCAGCAACCAACATGTGTCTGTGTGTAGATTGTCATTGCACACTGTTCCGCACACCATGCCACATGTGGTATCTGATGTGAGGTGCACATGTATGCATGGGACACGGAGTAGCGTGACAAGGCCATGTCAGCATCCTCACAAGGAATGTGTGGTGAGTCATGACATGTGCACCTTCATGGCAAGGTGTGTGGGCAGGCCTAGTGTAATGTCATGTGACCTGTGGCTCCGGTGTTCCGCTACCAGTCTCTACAATCGGCATCCTACTTCTGCTGATGTGTGGGTGTATGTCACTTCTGTCTTGCGTCGGGCTGTTCACTTGCACTGGGACACAGCTATTCCCATGGCGTGGCATGGGGAGGTTCTCAATCACCGTGTGTAGCTGGGTCTTGGAAGGAGTGTCACCTTGCATCCATACGTGTCCTGGGCATGTAGCACATGCCTGACTCCCTATGTGGCATGTGTGTATTGGCAGATTTACATGTGCTCAGTAGACATGAGTTGTTCTCGTAGTGCACTCACTCTTCCTTGTCACTTCCAAATTACTGCAGAGCGCCTCCTGTTGCCCGAAGAATTCCAGACTTGGCCACCATGCAGGAGAATGACAGGATCCGGCTCTACCGCTTCACCCAACCGTTGATTCTGGAGCTGACGGCGAGACTGGCACCACACCTGCAACCGCAGCACAGGTATCCTACGGCACTGACACCCCAGCTGAAGGTAATGGCTGCCCTACATTTCCTTGCCACGGGTACCTTCCAATATACCATAGCTCATGTTGGTGGCATGTCCCAGAGCATGTTCAGCGGTGTGCTGCATGATTTCTTGGAGGCCATGTTGATTCACCTGGATGACTTCATCAAGTTCCCAACCCCTGAACAGATGACTGAGGTCAAACGTGGTTTCTATGCCCTGGGAGGGATGCCCCATGTCATTGGGTCCATAGATGGGACACATGTAGGTTTGGTACCACCACACGCACGGGAGGTGGCGTACCGCAATCGGAAGCACTACCACTCCATCAATGCCCTTGTGGTGTGTCTGTCCAACATGGTGATTTCACATGTCTGTGCTCGTTTTCCAGGATCAGCACACGATGCCTACATCATGAGGCGTAGCGGGATGCCTGATATGATGATGCAGCTGCGCAACGAACGTGCATGTGTTGTTGGTGGGTACAGTCTGTCTGTCCTGTATTCTGTTTGGCCGAGCAGCACTACCGCTTCGCCTGTTCTAACGATATCCATGTGCTTTCCATTTAGGGGACGCTGGCTATCCCAACATGCCTTGGCTGCTGACACCTCTCCGCAACCCCATCACGCCGGCCCAGCTCCGCTACAACACCGCCCATGGCCGGACAAGGCGAGTGATAGAGAGGACGTTTGGCATGCTGAAGAGCCGATTCCGGTGCCTCCACAAGACCGGCGGCGCACTCCCATATGCCCCGGCGAAGGTCTGCAAGATCTTCATGGTCTGCTGCATGCTGCACAACATGGCAGTTGAAAGAGCTGTGCCCCTCATCCTGGATCAAGATGACGAGGACCATCCACCCGTGGAGGACGAAGGGCTTGGCAATGGGGCTAGTGATGTGGAGGATGTGGAGCCGCAAGAGGACATCCGGACTCGGCTCATACGCGACTTCTTTGCTTAGTGGTGAGTACCAGGGTCTGAGTGTGCACGCATTGGTCCCCGTGTGGCATGCGTTGTGATGTGTGTCTCCACCTGCATGTATGGCACGTGGGTCAGAGGTGTGTGTGGGTGTGTCACTGGAGTGATGGTGGCAGTGATGGTAGTATTTCCCCAGACATAATTGTGACCTAGCATGTTGTCATACATACATGTGTCGAGTACATGCACATGCAAGTGGCTGTGCTTCTTGTGGCTGACTTCTTGTGTGTCTCTCTTCCCCAGGTACCTGCGCATGCCGTTTGCTGGTTGCATTGTTGTGGCACTGCTATTCCTCATGGACATGGCATCGTGGGCTGACTCAGCGTTACAGGCACGGACACGTTTGGAAGTCTCCATGGGGTAAGGGATGCATCTGGGGTGTATTGGGTGTGGCAGTTGTTCACGATGTGTGCACACTGCCCCGGTCGGGGTTTGGGTCCTCTGCAGACATGTGGCATCCCCATGGGACACGACATGCAGCTGGGTACACCTGAATAGATGGGCTGCCTGGTTGTCAGTCATCAGTGATGGGATGGTGGATTGTGATGAAGGCATCAATGTGTGTGACACTGCCCTCGGACACATACGGTTAACATTGTCTTGACATGGCGTGGGACTTCCACATCAGCGGATGTATGGTGTATGGCAGGCTCTCCGTGAGCAGCTGTGGGTATTTAGCTATTATCCGACACTTGTGTGCCAGTTCCATGGCTATCACGCATTTGTGCTGCAGAAGGGGGGTGCCAGTGTTGGAGCCACATGTTACTCCACATGATGTGTTCATGTGTACTTCAAGTTGCCTCTGCAATCCCAAACACATGACTATTAAAGGTGTCCCTATGCCTCCAAGGTGCCTCTTCTCAGTCAATGCTGGTGTGTTGGCACGGTGCATCCTGCATGTCTGGCATGGTATTCCCTGATTGTGGCTATGTGTCAATGTGTCGAGTGGCAAGATGCAAGCTGTGTGTGTGTGCTGAGACTGTGTAATGGGCATGATGTCCATGACTGTGTGGGTATTGTGACATGTGCCATCCCCATGCATCCAACGTTGTCCATGACCCCATTCTCTGCATCCACCGGACTCAAGCTTGCAGGACATGGTTCTGCCACCTGTCTACACGTACCTGGGTGCCCCCCAGGACACGGGCCAGGATCCCTGACCTCTGCGCATGACTGTTGCTGTACTCAATGTGTCTGTCAGCACGGTTGTTCGGCCACCCCCTCAGCTGGTTCTGACCATCACGGGTGTGTATGGTGCTCCATGTCTGTCTTGCCTAGAAAACTGTGACCCATGTGTCCTGTGCCAGACTCAGGCCCCAGGGTGTGGATGGTTGAAGTGAACAGATGACTCAGGCATGTTTAGACTGTACAAGACACATGTTAGGTAATAATGCTACCAGCAGGCATCTACTCTTAATAGTGTGATTTATTATTGGGGGGGGGGGCCAAGTGAGGGCCTTTCCGGGATTAGGGAATCCAAAGTTCAGTAGGGGAGTTGGTGTCCTTGCCATTGGAAATCCTCAGAGTCCATGCCACAGTCTTTGTCAACATTGGTCAGCCAGTGACCAGCAGGGCCATGTGGCAGAGAATGTCTCTTGATGCTGTGATGCTGTTGCTCCAGTGGGCCAGGTGCCAGGCCAGGTGTCCTGGGAGATGGTGATGTAGCAGCCACCCTCACGGTCCTTTCCGTGGACGACCCGGCTTCCTGCGGGGAACCTCAGCAGCAGGCCGTGACGACGTCTGGGATGCTCCGTCGGATGTTTCCTCCTCCTCCTCATGATCCCTCCCTGTGGGTGGTGATGTTCTCCGCCTTCTGGCACAGGGAGGGTCGGCCATGGTGTCGGCCATCCGACGGAGTTCAGCGTGAATCCCCTGGGACGCCGTCACTTGCTCAGCCTGTCTGTCCTCCATCCTCCGTTGGTGTAGCTGTAGACAGGCTATTAGCTCCGCATGTTGCTGGGCCTGCTGGACCTTGATCCTCTCGAGGACGGACACAACCTGGGCCATGCCCGTGGTGTCCTGCCGGTATGAGTCCAGGATGTTACAGACATGGGAAAATACCGGATCCCCAGCCAACTGGTCAGGCTCGCGCCTCCGCCGCTCTCCACTCCCACCACCCCTGCCCACTTGCGTCTGGCCTGCACTTGTGGGCACATGGGGTCTCCGGGACCCCTGAGGGGTGGCATTGGCGTTGTCGCCTGCCTCCTCCTGGGTGCCCGGGACACCGTGTCCCTCCTGGCGAGCCTGGCTGCATTGTGGTGTTGGGGCAGGGATCCTGGGTGTCTCCTGGGATGTGGCAGGAGTGGGGGTGGTGGTTGGCACGGTTGTACCTGACGCAGGTGCTGCAGGTGGTTGGACACCAGAGGGGCCAGGTCGGTCGGGGTCGTCCGCAGAGTGGTGAGAGTGGTCGCTGCCGGTGGGATCGGTCTCCTGCAGATCCGGGTCCTGTGAGTGTTCCCCCCCAGTGTTGGGGGGTGCAGCACGACGTTGACCTGTGTGTGAGAGAGACAATGTTACTTTTGATCCATGCAACATCCATGTTTCATCCGTTACAAAGTTGGCACATTTCCTCTTGGAATTAGGATCTGTCTTGCATTCCACTCACAGTGCACTTGTGCATGTGTGTGTCCCTTGGGCACCAATTTGGCCCCTTTAACTATGTGTGGCACAGTCTTACTTGCTGCGTAAAGTGTGACTGCAGTCAGCAGTGGAGTGTGCATGTGTGCCGAGCTATGCGTTTGCGCCTTCCTTGTAGCACTGTACATGTGCACATGGAGTGGATCCACACACTCATATGATGCAGGTGGCTGTCCTTGTGCTCGTGTACAGGTTGTAACATGGCCCTGCGTTTTGCCATGATGAAGAGGGGGGGTTCTGGCACTGGGCACCCTTGTCTACATGCACGCAGTCCACCTGCTGACGAGCAGACATTCCCACACACCAAAGGACTGATTTGCTCTCCCTGTGTCTCCCTCCTTCTCTGTCCCCCTCTCCCTCCCTCTCTGTCCCCCTCTCCCTCCCTCTGTGTCCCCCTCTCCCTCCCTCTGTGTCCCCCTCTCCCTCCCTCTGTGTCCCCCTCTCCCTCCCTCTGTGTGTCAGCCTCCTCCCTCTGTCCATCTTCCTGTGTCTCCCTCCCTCTGTGTCCCCCTCTCCCTCCCTCTGTGTGTCAGCCTCCTCCCTCTGTCCATCTTCCTGTGTCCCCCTCCCTCTCTGTCCCCCTCTCCCTCCCTCTCTGTCCCCCTCTCCCTCCCTCTGTGTGTCAGCCTCCTCCCTCTGTCCATCTTCCTGTGTCTCCCTCCCTCTCAGTCCCCCTCTCCCTCCCTCTGTGTCCCCCTCTCCCTCCCTCCGTGTGTCACCCTCTGTCACCTTGGCCCAGCTTCCTGGGCACACACTGTTAGCAGATCTTTGAGTGGCCCTTGGCCTGTTGATGTGAGTTTGTTTCTGATCTCCAGGCACCCATTTTGTCTGCTGTGTGTCTGTGCGCTGCTGCTGTGGTGGTGTGTGCTGCCACTCTTTCACACTGTTGGCTGTTCATTAGCTGCTGGCATGTGCAAAACAGTGCCTTCACCCCCATGTGTTGATGCAAGGCATCCGCCATTTGCTGGCAAGTCATTCCTGTGTTGGGACACAGTGTTTGTCTGGCTGTGACCTAGGCCATATGGGCAGAGGGCATTGTTGTCTGCTTTGGAGTCGCACTATGTGATTCTTGGTGCCCACACTCCCGCCATCCGGGTTACCGTGTCATGTGTTGTTGTCTTCTGTGGCCTGTGACTTGACATTGTCCAGCTGGGTGCATGGGGCATGGTGGCAGCAGTGGCATGTGCCTGCTCATGGAGTGTGGTTGAGTAATGCGATGGCTTGTGGTGTTTGCGTGCCTGTTATTAATTTTGGTTGTGGTTGCAGTTCCCCCCATGTGAGGTGCGTTGTTTGTGTACTCACCCGGGTCTCGGAGTCCTTCTACTCCTTCAACTGCCTCCACCGGCAGTATGGCCATCACCCTCTCCTCCCAGGGATGGTACTGTACGGGTCTGCGGGAGGGCCCTCCTCCGGTGGCGTTGGCCTGGTCGTGTTCCTCCTGTCTCTTGGCTCTGACCCTCCTCCGCAGATCGTACCACCTGTTCTGGCAATCCTGCTTGGTCCTCCTGGTGTCCGCAACAGCATTCACAGCATCGACGATGGTCTGCCACATGGCTGTTTTGGCTGCCTGGCTGGTGCTTCTGACCAATGTTCCAAAGATCTGTGGCTCGACTCTGAGGATTTGATCAACAAGGACCTCCAACTCTCGGTGACTGAACTTTGGATTCTTGGTAGTGGGCATGGTGAGGGGTGTGGGTGGGGATGGTGTGGGTGTGGGGGGTGTGTGGATGTTGGGGGGGGGGTGGATGGTTGTGTGTGTGTGTGAATGTGATGAGAGGGTGTTTGTGAGGGTGGTCGTGTGAAGGTGTGCAAGTGTAAGATGTGGTGTCGCTTGTAGTCTGGTTCTGTGGTGTCTGGCAGCAGTGGGTCTGTTGCAAAGGCTCATGGTTTGTGTGTGTGGGCCCTTTTTATTGGTCCATGGGTGGGTGTGGCAGTGTTTGAATTTTGGGTGGGTGTGTTATAAGGAGTGGTGGTGTATTGGGCCTCTGTTTGTTTTTGACAGTTGCAGGTCAGTGATTGTGTTATTTTAGTGGTTGTTGGCCATGTTTAGTGGCTGTGTGCCTTTCGAATGGTGTATTGTTGAGTTGTTTTGTTTTGTCCTTGTTGTGTACGTGCGTTTTGAGCGTGTGTACGGTGTGTACATGGGCCATTTGGTTGTACGATTTGGTCCTTGTGTGTGGCTTTGTACGACTCGTACATGCGGTTGTGATGTTGGGGCATGGGGTGCGCTCCGTACTTAGGAGGTTGTGTTGGGGGTGCGCCAGGAACGTACTGGGGTGGGGGTACGACTGGAACGTACTGGGGTGTACATAGACGGTGGTACGACACGTACAGGGGTGGGGGGGTGTACATAGACGGTGGTACGACACGTACAGGGGTGGGGGGTGTACATTGACGGTGGTACGACACGTACAGGGGTGGGGGGGTGTACATTGACGGTGGTACGACACGTACTGGGGTGGGGGTACGACTGGAACGTACTGGGGTGTACATAGACGGTGGTACGACACGTACAGGGGTGGGGGGGTGTACATTGACGGTGGTATGACACGTACAGGGGTGGGGGGGTGTACATTGACGGTGGTACGACACGTACTGGGGTGGGGGTACGACTGGAACGTACTGGGGTGTACATAGACGGTGGTACGACACGTACAGGGGTGGGGGGGTGTACATAGACGGTGGTACGACACGTACAGGGGTGGGGGGTGTACATTGACGGTGGTACGACACGTACAGGGGTGGGGGGGTGTACATTGACGGTGGTACGACACGTACTGGGGTGGGGGTACGACTGGAACGTACTGGGGTGTACATAGACGGTGGTACGACACGTACAGGGGTGGGGGGGTGTACATTGACGGTGGTACGACACGTACAGGGGTGGGGGGGTGTACATTGACGGTGGTACGACACGTACTGGGGTGGGGGTACGACTGGAACGTACTGGGGTGTACATAGACGGTGGTACGACACGTACAGGGGTGGGGGGGTGTACATTGACGGTGGTACGACACGTACAGGGGTGGGGGGGTGTACATTGACGGTGGTACGACACGTACTGGGGTGGGGGTACGACTGGAACGTACTGGGGTGTACATGGACGGTGGTACGACACGTACAGGGGTGGGGGGGTGTACATAGACGGTGGTACGACACGTACAGGGGTGGGGGGTGTACATTGACGGTGGTACGACACGTACAGGGGTGGGGGGGTGTACATTGACGGTGGTACGACACGTACTGGGGTGGGGGTACGACTGGAACGTACTGGGGTGTACATAGACGGTGGTACGACACGTACAGGGGTGGGGGGGTGTACATTGACGGTGGTACGACACGTACAGGGGTGGGGGGGTGTACATTGACGGTGGTACGACATGTACTGGGGTGGGGGTACGACTGGAACGTACTGGGGTGTAGGTAGACGGGGCTGTGACACGTACTGGGGTGGGGGTGTGGCTCGAACGTACTGGGGTGTAGGTACACGGGGGGTACGACACGTACTGGGGTGGGGGTGCGACTGGAACGTACTGGGGTGTACATAGACGGTGGTACGACACGTACAGGGGTGGGGGGGTTTACATTGACGGTGGTACGACACGTACTGGGGTGGGGGTACGACTGGAACGTACTGGGGTGTACATAGACGGGTGGGGGTATACATATACGGGGGGTATGTGTCGGACATACGGGGGCTGGGGGGAGTGTTGGGCGCGTATGCGGGCACATGTCTCCATGGTTGCTATTGGTGTTCGGTGCGGACGGTGTTTTTTCCATACGGTTGTAGGCTCGGACGCACGGGATGGATCGTGATTCCTCGGTCGGACTTGGATTTTTACGTTTGTAAGGTAAATCGTCCGAGGACGTGTCGGACACATTTTCCGACCCGAGGACGTGTGGGGAATGATTCCCGGTGCGGGTCGTATGGACTTTTTACCATGCGAATCGTGATTGCCAGTTCGTACGGCACTTGTACGATTCGTACGGTAAAAAGACCCGATACGAGTCGCACGGGGGAATTTTTTACCGGATCGTGATCGGCACCTTAGTGTCCAGCATCTTCCCTGAGTTTATGATAACTGGAGTGGGAATAGTAAATTATTTAGGGTTAGTGTCCAGCACCTTTCCTGACTTTATGTTAACTGGAGTGGGAATAGTAAATTATATAGGGTTACTGTCCAGCACCTTTCCTGACTTAATGTTAACTGGAGTGGGAATATTAAATTATATAGGGTTACTATATAGCACCTTCTCTGAATTTATGTTAACTGGAGTGGGAATAGTAAATTATATAGGGTTACTGTCCACCACCTTCCATGACTTTATCTTAACTGGAGTGGGAATAGTAAATTATATACAGTTAGTGTCCAGCATCTTCCCTGAGTTTATGATAACTGGAGTGGGAATAGTAAATTATTTAGGGTTAGTGTCCAGCACCTTTCCTGACTTTATGTTAACTGGAGTGGGAATAGTAAATTATATAGGGTTACTGTCCAGCACCTTTCCTGACTTAATGTTAACTGGAGTGGGAATATTAAATTATATAGGGTTACTATATAGCACCTTCTTTGACTTTATGTTAACTGGAGTGGGAATAGTAAATTATATAGGGTTACTGGCCAGCACCTTTCCTGAGTTTATGTTAACTGGAGTGGGAATAGTAAATTATATAGGTTTACTGTCCAGCACCTTCCTTGACTTTATGTTAACTGGAGTGGGAATAGTAAATTATATAGGGTTAGTGTCCAGCACCTTTCCTGAGTTCATGTTAACTGGAGTGGGAATAGTAAATTATATAGGGTTAGTGTCCAGCATCTTCTCTGACTTTATGTTAACTGGAGTGGGAATAGTAAATTATATAGGGTTACTGTCCACCACCTTCTCAGAATTTATGTTAACTGGAGTGGGAATAGTAAATTATATAGGGTTACTATATAGCACCTTCTTTGACTTTATGTTAACTGGAGTGGGAATAGTAAATTATATAGGGTTACTGGCCAGCACCTTTCCTGAGTTTATGTTAACTGGAGTGGGAATAGTAAATTATATAGGTTTACTGTCCAGCACCTTCCTTGACTTTATGTTAACTGGAGTGGGAATAGTAAATTATATAGGGTTACTGGCCAGCACCTTTCCTGAGTTTATGTTAACTGGAGTGGGAATAGTAAATTATATAGGGTTAGTGTCCAGCATCTTCTCTGACTTTATGTTAACTGGAGTGGGAATAGTAAATTATATAGGGTTACTGTCCACCACCTTCTCAGAATTTATGTTAACTGGAGTGGGAATAGTAAATTATATAGGGTTACTGTCCAGCATTTTCCCTGAATTTATGTTAACTGGAGTGGGAATAGTAAATTATATAGGGTTACTGTCCAGCACCTTCCTTGACTTTATGTTAACTGGAGTGGGAATAGTAAATTATATAGGGTTACTGTCCAGCACCTTCCTTGACTTTATGTTAACTGGAGTGGGAATAGTAAATGATATAGGGTTACTGTCCAGCACCTTTCCTGACTTTATGTTAACTGGAGTGGGAATAGTAAATAATATAGGGTTAGTGTGCTGAATGTATATGTATTGTGTTAATGAAGTATGTTTTTGGATTTAATGTTGGAAAAAAATGTGATTATTTACATTTTTAAACAATTAAATTAGCTACATTATATATGTGAGAGTTATAAATTATGAAATCCAATGACACATTTTATATTTTTATATAAGATTTATTTTTGTTGAAGAAAGTAGACAGATTATTTTTATTTTATTTACAGAATGGAGTATACATTAGTAGACATACAGCAAATATGCATTCATTTGTGTCTTTTTGCAATGTTTTAAGGAAAATAAAATGTATTGATATTATCACATTTTATAACAGAAGTATTGATAATTACAAAAAAACATACATAACATTTATTACTTTTTAACATTGTTTGCAAATAAACATATTCTTACAGTATTCATATAATAATGTTTTTGTTGGCTATATACATAAAAAAAATCATTGCATATTTAATTTCTGAAGAATATTGTTTCATTTTTATTTTGTTGTTGTACATAATTAGTACATGACAAAAAGTATATTTTTATGCTATGTATTTTTAATGATGATTAATAATATTATTGTAGGAAATGTTAATATTATTAATTTTTATATTTTATAATTATATGAAAAAAATTGTTTTGCAACATGTACATTTTGTAAATAAATTTTAAATAATAAAAACATTTTATTATAGTTTGAACAGTTGTGAAAATAAATTACTGTATTATAATCATAATAATAATGTATTTATAATTATTATGAATATAATTTTTTAAGGTATTGTTTATTAGAAAATAATTTTCAAAAAATTTAGATACATTTATGTTATATTTATATATGATTATAATGTTTTAATGTATTTACACTGATTTAAGTAGGGATTTTCATTTGAATGGGATTATTTTGTAACCGCTTCATGTTATTTTGGGTCATTTTGGACTGAGGAAGCTCGCGGTTGGAAGCTGCGTCGCGTTGAGCAAGGTAAGGGGTGTTTTAAGTATTAAGTGTTATTAAATACTTATGTTTAGGGTAGTTAGGATGTTTATAGTGTATTGATAGATAATTTAAAATGTTTTGGGTGTTTTTGACGTGTTAGTAATGATTTAGTTACGTCTGGTTGTTTACTGGTTGTGACGTAGTTTTCGAAGTAAATATTGTGATTAAATATGTGTTGTTTTGAAATGATGTAATTGTATTTATTAAATGTATTTGGGTGTGATTGTGTGGGTGGGTATGTTTTGTTCTGTTTTTCAGGTAAATGTTGATCGATGTTTTTTCGAAGACCAAGACGCGTTTTTTTTTTTTAAAGTGTGTGTTACTTGATTTAAGTAATATTGTTAACACACTTTTTAACTTTTTACGGGATTTCATGGAGCGTTTATTTTGATTTTTCACTTCTTTTCGGGTTTTTGAGGGTTTGCATATTATGATGGAAAGAGAGACTTTATTTTTTTTTTTTTTTTACAGTGTGTTTTAGTTAATGAAACTAATAAAGTTATCACACTGTTTTTTTCACCGGGATTTCCAGGAGCGTTTGTTACTATTTTGACCTATTTTTCGGGTTTTTGAGGGTTTCACGTTTTTGGATTTGTCGAGGATGGATTTACATTGGATGTGTTGATTTTTTCATTTTTGGTGGGGCAAATTTTTTATTATTACTAT
This sequence comes from Triturus cristatus, assembly GCF_964204655.1. Classification (NCBI taxonomy): domain Eukaryota; kingdom Metazoa; phylum Chordata; class Amphibia; order Caudata; family Salamandridae; genus Triturus; species Triturus cristatus. The sequence continues at coordinate 1,202,751,397 of NC_140591.1, read as the reverse complement.
GGATTGACATAGAAATGGAAGGAGTCTTACTTGGTGGAATTCATCTTGTATGGCTACATCAATGGTAAGTTATATTTTGTTATAATTTGGGTGGGAAATGTTATTATAGTTTATTGTTATATATATTATATTTACAGAAATAATATTTAATTGTACATATATATTTCCTATATGAAAATGAAATGTATCTGACAATTATATATTATTTAGGAAAATATAGTATTAATATATGATTGCAATTGTTTATTGTATTGACCTATTTCATTTATTAGCTGTGTGTATGTTAATTATAAAATGCTTTTGGCTATTAGTGATAGGTAGTCTAGGCCACTTGTTGATGGGTATAGGTTTACTTGACTTTGTAGTAGATCAAACATTTGTTTGGTTTGTTTAGTTAATTTAGGACCTATTTGAGTAACAGATTGTTGCATCCGTAATTCTTGGTAGCTTTGTTCTTTTTGTAGAGATTCCAGGAGTTTTTGTAGGGTAGGTTTCCCTCTGCTTGTAGTTGCTTGGAAGGCATTATGCCATCCTTCAACACTATTGTTTGTTTTGGATTGTTTATTTAAGGTACTCAGGTATACATTCCACCAAGGAATGTGGAACTTTGGTTGTCTTCTATGTCCTGATCGATGTAATCTTCCCACCCAGGTGTCCTCAAAGTAGTCTAGGAGTTGGCTTAATTTGTCTTCGTTCTTTTTGTAATAGGGACTTTCTATTAGAATATTATAGTGTTCTGCTACATCTGTTACAGGTACGTATGCTAGTGCTATTAGTTTTTTAACCTGGTAGGCAAAAGTACTATCTGTAGCATATTGTACACTTAGGGTGGACTTTTGCAGATGTCTCCATAGACTCTGGTTAAAATGATAATAGCAACCTTGGATTGCTGTGTGTGGATAATTTTTTAGTATTGAATTGATCATGGCTAATTCGAAATCAATAATTATTTTTTGTGGGAAATAATTATTGGTTTCTTCTTTAATTTTGGTTAATATTTCTATGTATGTTGTTTGCTGTTTATTTGGTAAGAGGGCATAGATGAATGGAATGTTAGAATGTTGGTACAATCCATGCACTGTGTACAGCTGGTAAAATGGTTTTGGACAAACTTTAAAAGTTCCATCCATCATCCAAGTGTCACATTGTTGTAATTTCACTAAATTGTTTGCAGTAGCAAACATAATTATTCTTTTCTCAGGAGATTTGTTGTCAAAAAAAATAAATGGTTCATTAGTGTGAGTTATGCTTAATTCTGGGGGAATGATTACTGTCTCAAATGTTTTAGGGGTAGGTAAAGTTTTGGTAGTTAGTTTTTTTTGTCTAGCTATAGTTCTTTTTAAACAATCAATTGGGGGTAATTGTGCTGATGCATGGTGTGGTATTTTTATTAATTGTTCTTTGAGTATTTGGGTGGTGGGTTTATCAGTGCTAGTACTTGCTTCTTTAATGTTTTCAAGAGCATTTCTAACTTCTATCTCTGTAATATTGGGGGGGTGATTATGTTCTTTTACAGAAAGAACAGTGGTTTCTTTTGTAATAGCTCTACCATAGCATTTGTTTGAGTAGTATTTGCTACATTTCCAAAACATTTTCAGACCACTTTGCTTTTCTTGTGTATATACATAACCCATATAACATAACAACATTTTATTTTTTTGAGACGTTATAAATTCAGCACCTTCAGTCATGTTGTTCTGTATTATGCTACGGGAGATGAAAAAATATTTTGTAAATATAAACAATTTGATAGATATTTTAAATATATTTACATTTTAGTGAATATACTTACAATGTATAATTTGATGTGTTGAAAGATGTTTATTAGCTGAATTCAAGCTTTCAGTTTAATCTTGGAGATAGATTTTCTGTTGATAAGAGAAAAAAATGTGTTAATAGTTGGATACATTTTTTTGAATGTGCTACTGTTTTAAGGGGAAAGTTACATTCTGGCTGCGTATTTTAGGCTGTTTAATGATTGAGGTTTAAATACTTACTTATTTCTTTGGTCCAGTAGGTGATTGCGTAGAAGGTAGTTTTGGATGGTTCAGTGGTTTTCTGTAGAGGAGACAAATAAGGAATAAATATTTTTTAGAATTATTTTTTTAATTAATAGTTGTAGGTGGGTAGGAAAAAGTAAAACAATACTTACATTGATTAATATTAGAGTTGTGGGGATGTCCAAAATATTTCTGTCTTTTTAGAAGGTATCTATAGAGGCGAAATGAATGTAATTAAATGAAGTGTAGTACATTCATTTATAGAAATAGTTTCAGCTGTAGCATTCTAGATTAGTTGCTTTATAAATAGAGTTTAACTTACTTTCTGTAGTTGTTAAATTTTCTTATGGACTGTAATTCTTCTTTCAGGAAACAGTTGAGTAGAGTTTCGTCTTATTTCTTCTTTTCAGTTTGTAGTGTGAAAGAGATGTTGAAATGTAGTGTTTTTATAGTGTGCAATTAATTAGTTGCTTCATTTCATTGGTTTAATTTGAAATGTGAGCATGTCATTGGTCCACCTTAATTTTTTTTTTCTTTTCTGGCTGTTTGTTTCCTTGTAAGGGAAACGCTAATTAGCAACTTATTAGTAGTAAGTCATTGTTTATTTGTAGTATTAAATGCTTTAAAGATATTTTTAAATGTGGTTTAATGCATGTATAATAATTATAAAATTATTTATGTAGTGAAATGTATTCATATTGTTTATGGAATGTTTATTTTTAAATGTATGTGTTTGAACAAAAATTTTAATGTTATTTACGTGTTTTATTATGTATTACAATGTTAATGTATGTGTTGTGCTTAAAGTATATTTTCTTCATAGTTTTTTAGATAGTCGATATTGTGAAATATTCTATATTTTGGTTGTCTATATTTCTGGTTTCGATAATTTTGTCATTTACATAGTCATGTAAGAGTAGACGATAATTTTGTTAACGATATTTTTAAATTCGATATAATGATATACGATATTTTGTTAAGACGATATTGTGTACTCGATATTTTTGTATTTTCTTTAATAAGTATGGCGAGTCGATAATATTGTAGTCGATAATTTAGCAACGATATTTTAAGTAGTCGATATTTTGGTAATCGATATTATGTCAGTGATCCCACTAAATTCTATTACAGTGGTGCATCTACTATGGCCCATATGTATGGAACCATTCTTTCTTACACATAATTCACCTTTTACTGGAAATACTGACATGGCGGGCAAAATTGGAGTAGCTTCGGATTCGACATTCAGGATCATGAGATTAAGCGTAAAATTACCTAATCCATACACTTCATTTTCTAGATCAGTTCCTGTTCTTTTGGGAAGTCCCTCCTTGTTGGGGTGGCAGACTTTGAGTAAAACTAAGTTCAGATTTCCCCATACCCAGTTATTCTGGTAAACTGCAGAATTCGAATCTAGGGAATTAATTAAACTAAACCATGCTCCACAGGAGCCGTTGTGTGTGAACGGGTATGGAAAGAGAGGTAGAATTCCTTTATAGTTCTGATAGGGAGGGAGTCGGCCACATATCCAACAATTTGTAGCATTGCTAACCTGATGGGAATGATGTAACATACTAATAAAAGTGTTATTGCGCAGCGCAAATCTATAAGACAATTCATGCGGAGGTAATTCACTAAAAGAATGTTCAGCAGTAATATTGTAAACATGTCTAGAAATAGGATAATATGTGTGCAACAATATACTTGCAGTAAATATTAAAAGACTTAGGAAAAACAAAATTAATAACGTCACTGTGCTATGACTACGCAGTGATTTACAGTACGCATGTCGTTTCAATTTTATCCTTCTGTTTCTTTCTCTATACAGGTCTAAGGGATACATGTCAGAGACAAATTCGACCGCTTCACCTTGGAGAGGACTTAAACAATCAAATTGCCTGACTTGTTAGACCTAAGTTTTAGTTTGTATTGTTCATGGTTATTCAGTTCAACCAAAGGAAGTTTTGAGTCACTCGGGGAAGACACGCAAGGTGTGTCGTTTACGTCTGACGGTAGTCCATGAAATTTCTTGATATGACTTGAATGTATCCAGCCTTTTCGTCCTTCGATCTTTACGGCTGTCCTCGTCGTTAGCAATACGAGTTGAGGCGACTTCCACCTAGGATCCAGCTGAGACTTCCGATCAAAGTTCCTCACTAGAACTAAATCCCCTGGAATTACGTCATGGGGTTTCACCTCGGTGTTGTCGGGAAAGGCTGCAGCTACCTGTGAACGACAAGATTGTAGTGCAGACATCAAGGAAGCCAAGTAATCTGTCAGCATATTACAGTCAACATCAGTTATTTTGCGTGGTATAGGCGTCCCCCACATATTTGGTGGTCTACCGAAGATCACCTCATACGGGGATAGCCCTGTTCGAGAGTGTGCTACCATTCTCATGTAAAAAAGTGCAACGGGTAAGGCTACTACCCAGTCGACACCTTTCTCTCTGCATATTTTGGACAATCTAATTTTCAGGGTCTGGTTATGTCTTTCCACGAGACCTGCTGCCTCGGGGTGTCGGACACAGTGAAATTTCCACTGATAGCCTAACAAAAGTGAAACGTGTTTCATTAATTCGGATGCGAACGGCTGGCCGTTATCTGAGTAGACAACACGTGGTAAACCGTACCGTGGGAAGAATTCTCGAACTAACTGTTTGGCAGTAGTCGGGGCAGTGTAATCTGAAACCGGGTATGCCTCTGTCCAACGGGAAAGAGCACAGACAACTACGAGAACATATTTGAATCCTCGACATCGTTCCATCTGGATATAATCCATCTGGAGGACTTCAAAAGGGTGATCAGGAGGCTGAAATCCACCCTGTTCTACGGGAATGCTTTTACCTGGGTTAAACTGACAACAGATCATACAGGTACGAACTTTTTGTTTAGCTGCTGCTCGTAAATGTTTGTTGAACCAAATGTGTTGAATGCTGTCTAGCATAGCTTTTTCTCCTAGATGTGCTGGACTATGTACAGTGTTAATAACGACTTGGACCATTGAATCAGGAAGGAACCACACAGATTTTTCCTTCGTCATCCATCCTTGATCCGTTTGGATCCCTCCTAACTCAGTCCATTTCTTTATTTCGTCTGGTGTAGCATGTGTCTGTATGTCGATTACGTCAAGAGCAGGATCCTTAACCATCATGCAATGTGTTGGTGTCGGGACTATTGTCTTTGTCATGTCGGATGTTTGAGTTTGAGCAGTCTGTTTAGCTGTTCTGTCAGCTAGATCATTGCCTTGAGAAATGATATCAGTAACTTTCGTATGAGCTTTACATTTCATAATTGATATTGCAGTGGGTAGATGTATTGCATCTAATAAGGCATGAATAAGGGGTCCGTGCTGAATGTGGGCACCGTGAGAAGTTAAATAACCTCTCTCTCGCCACAGCACGCCGAAATCATGTACAACTCCGAATGCATAACGTGAATCAGTGTATATGTTGACTTTTTTATTTGTGGCTTGAATACAGGCTTGTGTCAGAGCGATGAGCTCTGCTGCTTGAGCGGACAAGGTATTTATGCAATTTGTTTCAATGATTTCAGTGTCTGTTGTGACTGCGTAAGCGGCCACTAGCTCTCCTGTACCTGTTCTCATACATGAACCATCTACATACAACGTCAGGTCTGGGTCTGACAATGGGACGTCTGTCAAATCTTGTCTGGGTTTCGTCGTGATAGTGATAACTTCAATACAATCATGTGCAAGTGGGTCTGTTCCATTTATAGGTAACAGTGTGGCAGGATTCAATGTACTACAACGTCTGATTTCTATATGTGGCTGAAACAATGTTAATTCGTAACCAGTAAGTCGTGCTATAGTCAAGTGTTGTGTTTGTGTGCGGTTCAAGAGAACCTCTACTGCATGTGGTACTTGTACTGTCAATGGATGTCCTAATACTATGGCATCGCTTTGTCTGATTGCTAAAGCTGTTGCTGCCACTGATTTCAGGCACGCAGGCAAAGCCTGAGCTACGGGATCTAATGTACTAGAAAAATAAGCACATGGTTTGTGTGATCCTGCTTGTTCCTGTGTGAGTACTGACAAGGCAGTACCTTCGCGTTCTGTAACGAAGAGTGTAAACTGTTTATTGTAACATGGTGTTGCTAAAACAGGTGCTTGGCATAAGGCTTTCTTTAGGCTTTCAAAAGCTTGTGTATGTTCCTGAGTCCAAGGGAGAACAGTCGATGTGGCTGCCTCCTGTGTTGTCAATTGAATGAGGGGTTTTGCTAGAAATGCATACTGAGGGATCCACTGCCTACAATATGAAGTGAGGCCTATGAAAGCCCGCACCTCCTTTTGTGTCTTGGGTATCGGCATATTTGCAATTAACTGGATGCGATCTGATGTAAGCTGCCTTCCCTCCTTGGACAGCGAGTGACCAAGGTAAACAACTCGCTGGACACAGAATTGCAGCTTAGAAGGGGACACCTTGTGCCCCTTTTCGGCCAAAAATTGTAATACCGTCAGTGAGGCTTTCTCACATTCAGGTTCGCTTCTAGCGGTGATCAGCAGATCATCGACATATTGAAGCAGGGCAGTGTCGACTGGCATGTGGATACTGTCGAGTTCTCGTTTCAGTGCTTGGCTATAAATGCTGGGGCTTTCTGTAAATCCTTGAGGTGCGCGTGTGAATTTAAAGCTTCGTCCATTTAAACTAAATCCGAACAAGTATTGGCTTTCCGGATCTATTGGGACGCTGAAGAAGGCATTCTTGAGATCAATTACAGTAAAGAATGTTGCTTCGGAATCAATGGCTGTCAGTAATGAAGAAATGTCTGGGACTACGGGGTATTGTGGTACTATGCATTTATTTAATTCGCGCAGATCAATAACCAATCGATATACTGGCGGGGCTGTTGGATCGGTTCGTTTAAGAATCGGAATTATCGGTGAATTACATACATTGGAGTCAGTTTCCACAACCACTCCTTGGGTAATAAGCTCGTCAATGATTTGTAGTAAAGCCACTACAGCATCTGGGGGTAACTTGTATTGTCGCATTCGTGGAAGTACCACTCCTGCCTTTAGTGTGACTCGATATGGTGTAATGTTCATGCAACCAACATCTGTAGGGCCTTGTGCCCATAAATGTGTCGGTAAAGTCTGTAGTCGGTGATCCATGTCTCGGGACACGTAGTGCCCTTTGAAATCACGTAAAAATAATCTTACTCCTTCTGGAGAACAACATATAATAGCTCCTAGAGCTTTCAAAGTTTTTATGCCTAACAAGTTTTCTGGACATGATTTAGTAAGTAATAAATCTGTAGTTCGTGTCAAGGGACCAATCGTAAGTGGAAGAGGCTGTGTTACTTCGTTAATGATAGGTTTTCCTGAAAAGCCAAGGGAAATATTCTGTGTGCCTGAGAGGGGTGCCCCTGGAACTTCACTACGTTTTATTGTTGTTCGGCTTGCCCCTGTATCAAGTAAGAATTTTCTATCTTGACCTAATAGTTCACTGTGTACATAAGGTCCTTCTTGATCTACAGGGACCTCAATAAGGGGTAAGCCAACTTCCCTCTCTAGGCTGTTTCATGAGTATCGTTGATAATCAGGATAGTCATACTGTGCGGTCTGATACATCTGTCGGGTCGTTGTTTGTGTGGCAGCAATAGGCTGCGGTGGTGGAGCTGGCATAGACTGTTGCGGAGCTGGCATGGACTGTGCATGCTGCGGAGTTCCTTGTTCATTCTGATCCTGTCTAAGTGGCCGTGGTCTTTCTTTGGTGTTACCTATGGCGATATTATGTTTTAAAACGGGACAATCGTGTACATAATGACCTGGCTGTTTACAATAGTTGCACGTCCCTTTAACAGGACCTGTTGAAACACTGGACTGTGTTATACCCTTTTTATTCATAAGACGGGGGGTCCCTAAGAATAGGATGGGTAGACAGGGGAAGAGGGAACAACGGAGACCTTCAGAGAGAAAAGACCCCACTGTCTACACTAAAATGATATAATTAAGCCCAAGGATGGGTCAAATCAAATAGAGTTAAGCCTCGGGCCGGAGCGAGTTCAAAGGAATCCAAGGAGCAAAGAAAATAAAAGTAACAAATTTTATTGAGATACCAATGATCTGATAATGCTTTTAACCAAAAATGTATACAATGGTGATAGCTATAAAAACACAGTCCCACACAGAGACACAAGCAGGCACACTATCATTCACACGACACATTCATATATGTGAAAAACCAAAACAAATAAGTTCTTTATATATACAGAATTCTCCACACATAAAAATTCCCATCCATATTGGAGACGGGCTGGTCCAGTCCCGTTAGGTGGAAATAGTTAAAGTTCTTCCAAAGGGCCCACAAGGACAGGAGCCAACGCACGTTTCGGTGTAAACTACACCTTCATCAGGGCAACGACGATGTGCGGTGTGTGGGACAACACAAAACGGATCTTTCACAGAACTGTATGAAAGAATAAACTTTTCAAATCAATATGGAAGCTACAAATGCTAAACGTCAAGGGTACAGAAGTGTTCACGGGGAAGATGAAATACACTGTATTCCTAATTCAAATTTAGGGTACTGCAGTCAGAAGGCCAACCCCATTAGGCCTATCAGAGGTAGATCCCCAGATTGAGTAAGTCCAGCCACAGGGAGTATTTCTTTTGCTGATGGTCCAATCGGGTGGTACGCGAATAGTCCACAAGTAGATTCTCGAAGACTCAACTTTCGGAGGGGGGGGGGGAATGGGGTTTGGTCGGAAACAAACAGGATGAGGCAGATGTCCAGTTCGTCAATGAAGAGATAATCTTAAATGAGCACGATGCTTAAACGAACGTCTATTCTGGCAGGATGAATGCAGTGGTGTCGGTTCCGAGTGGCGATTCCTTGTTCATTCTGATCCTGTCTAAGTGGCCGTGGTCTTTCTTTGGTGTTACCTATGGCGATATTATGTTTTAAAACGGGACAATCGTGTACATAATGACCTGGCTGTTAACAATAGTTGCACGTCCCTTTAACAGGACCTGTTGAAACACTGGACTGTGTTATACCCTTCTTATGACCGTCAACTGGCACTGTCTGGGAAACTAGCATTTTCATTTTCGTGTCTTTCATGCGTCTATGTTCATGTTCTTGTTCTTCTCTAATTCTATTGTGATGGTACTGTAGCATTTGTAACATTTGTGACGGAGTGTTACCTTGCCAGGTACTCTCGAACTTCAATACTCTATTCTTTGTGCTATAATCTATTGTTGTTGTTGTACATCTTCCTCATTGCTGTCCTGTTCCTTGCTGCTCAGCCATGAGTGATGTCACTTGGAATGTTGAGTGTGGGGGACTGGAGGAGTTGGCAGTTGGTGGAGATGGGCTGAGCAGCAGGGAGGCTGCTCCTGGTGGGGCTTTACAGGGGCTTTTCTGGGGCCTAGCTGAGGCCTTACATGTGATCTGCATGGACTTTATGGCTAACCAATAAACCTTTGACTTGTTCTAAGCCACCTGTCTACGAGACATCTTTCATCATTACACTGGCGACGAGGATGGGATTGGGGCAAGGCATTTTCAACCAATTTTGTCACAAACAGATGTGGATACGACTCGCTACTTGCTTTTATTCCACTATTTATACCAAAACATTTCTCAAATCGGGAATAGAAATCACTAGTGTCTTCATCTGATTTCTGTTTACAGGCTGAGATTGCACCCCAGTCTTCCTTTTTCGTAGTTAATAAACGTGGCAGTACCTGTACTAGTAGACCTGGTAGTGCTTTGATCTTGTCCCCGAGCCCTGAACCTGGACCTCGAGCTTTTTCTTCGTTTTCTATTGCCGTCCAATCTATCTTCTGGTCTCCCACCTCCCAATCCTTTTCCTTGAGTTTTTCGTAAATGCCCGCAGGCATTAATACCTTCAATATTGTCATAATGTCGGGGTAGGTATATTCTCCCATGAGTAACATATCTTTAATTTCACGATGGAAACCTGCTGGGTCTTTATCATGACTGGGTACCACTTTCTTCATTTCTAATAGTTCTATTTTAGATATGGGTGTGTATACAAACACACGTTTAAACTCATTGTCATCACCCTTTATCGGGTGCACTTCGCGTAAGGGATTCTGTCTATCCATGTAATGCGTTGTTCTTTCCTTGATGGGCAGTGAGACATGTTCAGGACATACAAAAAGGATGTACTGCTTTCTGGATTCTAGTATTTCTCTAATTAACTTAGTACCGGAACCTCTCCATTTATTCGTGAGTAATTCAGTCAATATATCAGGTAAGGGACCAGGATCGGAGTGTTGGCTTTTATATAATATAAGGAGTTGTTGAATCATATAGATACCAGCTAAACGCTGTTCATCTGGGGCGAGGTTTAAAAACGTATGTACTAGTGTATCATCACCATATTTTCCAGGACTATCAACCCAGTGAACGGCTGACCTGGCTAATTCTTGTTCGTCCATAGAATCGAGTATATGATAACCCCTTCGTTCTCGGAGTAATTTGTCAGCGGCTTGGAATGAATGTTCGGGGGACCTTATATTTATTATAGGAGTTTGGAATTTTCTGTTATTATCTGGACGTATCGGACATATCGGATCAGTAAAACATCTAGTATTATTGCAAGATCTTCCTCTACCTACATAGGCCATTGTTTCTAACTGTCCTGTGGGCAGTTCTAATTCTTCCTCGTCCTCAGTTTGTTCAGGTTCGTCTACTGCTAATCTTTCTTCGTGTATTCGTTCTATTTCTTTGCGGATCTTTCGGCTCATAGCTACTATACATGATCGTTTATCGTGTCTCCCCTCTGATATATTCTTACCCCATGTGGTAAGAATTTGCATTTCTTCCGGATTTACCCCCGGTTGATCTTGATTTCTGATCACACAGTTTATGAGGAAACGTAACAGTTCCCCCTGTATTTCCACCTTTTGGTACTCCATGGCTCTGTTAATACTCTCAGGTTCTCGCCCTCATTGAACAAAATGATATATATTTTCTAAATGTGCAGTCATTCCTGGTAGCTTCCCTAAATATATTGCAGCTCGTCGGATACGTAATGATGCCAGCATCATTTCGTCCCCTTTTCCGGGCACAGGGTCATATCTACAGTCTATTAGAAGTTCCTTGAGCGTGTTGGGAGTTACTAGTTTGGGCGTACGTTGGTGGGCTAATTCTTGAAAGGAAAGTTTATTTGTTCTGGGTGGCGTAGAAAAAATGCTTGATGTACCTCCGGTAGCACCACCTGGGGTGCTGGATGTGAAAGGATTCGTTGAACGGGATATAGCAACCATAGGTGTGGATGCGGATGTAGAAACAGATGTGCTTGCCGGAACTTGTGTCGGAGTTTGCTGTTGCAGAGGTACAGACGAAGGAGGGTCTTGGCGTTGAACCCCCTCGGCAGGCGGTCTATGTGGCGCAGCATTAGCATACGCGGGAGCTGCGTCGTCTAAATAAGAGGAAAGAAAAACATCTTCTGCGGTTCTGGGATGCCCTTTGGGATGTGCTTTTATCGGAAACAATGGGGGTGGCAAGTCTCTTGGTATCTCCGGGGTAGCCTTAGGTAGTCCTTCGGCCAGAAGAGGATACATACCATTCACAAGGGCATTTCTTTGTCTGTCTGTTTGTTCTGACTTTACTCGAGTACCTTCTTCACTTAATACACTTTCTCGAACTTTATTTGAATTTTCCTTACTTTTCTCTTCCTGTCTGAGCGCTTTTTCTGTACGTCTATATGATTCTTTACGCCATAATTCAATGGCATCTTTCTGTGACTGTCTAGCTTTCCTTTTCCATAACTCTTCTTCTACTTTCATAATGCAATCTGCATCCCAGGTCCCAGCTGCGGGCCACCTCTGACTTTCTGGTAATTCCTTGGTGTAGTCTACCCATAGATCAAGAAATAATATGGCGTCTAGGCCATGTTTATGATACATGAAGTACCCTGGAGTGTCCCTAGGAGGAATGGGAACAGCTTCTTCGAGTACCCCTTTTCTGGTTTTGATCTGTCTTAATTTCGAAAAGAGCGGCATATTGAGAACTGATCTGATACCTAATTTTGAACACGTTTAATACCATAAAACACAATAATGAACAGTCATTCACACCACAATATACAGAACGTATTTAAAACATTTTAACATTTAACATTTAATGAATAAACAATGATGGTCATTTAGGGAACTAGTCACTAAGCATAATACTCGATACTAACTAGGTAAATCTGAATTATATACTAGACATACTTGATATACTGCTAAACAGTACAGATACACTGCTGAAACAGTGCAGACCGGATTTGTGTACCCAAACCCGTCTTGACCGGCACAACCTATGTGCACGTCAGAACGCCTCCCCGATAATGGTACTCACCGGGTAGCTCGGAACGGAAGGCCTCGGAACTGAACTGAACTTGAACCGGACTGGACTCGACTCGGAACTTCGGAAACTTCGGAAAACTGGTGGGCCTCTGTATACCTCGGATCTTGCTCTCTCAGCTAGGCTCTGGTCGGGATACTTCGCACTTCTCACCGCCTCGTCTGGGTGTTGATCGCAGCCTCAGTTACCCCCGCTCGGCAGGAGGGAGATACAGGAAATCCTGTGGGTACGCGTTGTTGTCCGTCCAGCTGTGACAGGAGACCGGGCCTGCAACGCACCGCCGGCGCGTGAGATGAGAAAGTGTCCCTATTCGGGCGCCATTTATGTGGTAAATAATTTAATTACCGGGACTTAATTTGATGCGGAAAATCTATAACAATAGCTCAGTAAAATAAGAGGCAGAATCCGTGGTATTAGAGGTTCGGACCGGGCTTTATTCCAGAATCAATTTAAATTGAGGAGCTCCATATTCCATCACCACGAAGGTTCAGGAAGTGAAGAACGTTACTTTATTGACAAGTAATCATTTTTATACAATAGGCATTACAGTGAAGCAAATGCAGGAGGCGTAACAATTGATAGTAAAGATAAAACATACATGCGTAGCAAAAGTGGGTGTAACTGGGTGTAACTAAAGAACGTCATCAGGTATGATGTCATAATAGGGTGGTTCCATGAAAGAATTTCGCAATGTCAGCAGAAATACTTGGCAGAAATGCGCGCGCAGCAGCATGACGTGTGATTGACGTGCAACTAGGGGGTGAAGGGGACTTGACATTTAGCTCTACATGTGGCGACAGAAGTCTGGAGGGTCAAGTCAACCTAATCCCAAATCATATCTAACATCCTATGTTTAGAGAACTATGTTATCCAAGAGAGAGGTCTCTTAGAGTAGAATCTTATTCTATACTGACTATACTGACTGTTAGTGCATGTACAAGCGTCTAAGTGTCTACACTAGATGCGAGGGCCGAAATCTTCCATAGTAACAGGGCTATGAATCACTTGAAAAAATGACAGAGAAGCCGGGCCTTTTGCTCGGTAGCTGGAAGAATGTTTACTTAAACTACTAGACAGGAATGCATTGGGTAGGGAGCGGAGCAGATAATTTCGAAGGTGAAATACAGTTTTTGGCAGGCAACAGGCTGATGTCAGGCACCGTTAGCTGCGCAGAGAATGAGGACAAAGTTCATGGATACAGATGCGAGCTCAGACTGAAGCTTTCAGAGGCAGAAGGCAGGAAAAGCTTGATGGCAGAATCAGGGCCTACTTGCCTGGACTGTAAAATGGCATAAGTGAACCATATAAAGCCGGTGGCCTTTCATACTTAGGAATGGAATATCCAGCCCATTCATGGCGGATCTGAAAGAGGACATGTTGGCGGTGGACGCACATGTGTTTGCGTCTTCATAACTGGAACTGGAGGGAACATACATGTACTTGTGATTTATACATGAAACCGTTGGGGTCCAAGATAGGGGACATAACTGATCAGAAAAATCCATATTTCCACACAGTAGGGAAAGCGTTGGATAGCGTAGGGGTAAAAATTACTATTCCCACTCCAGAGAGTGCAACAGTAGGGAAAGCGTTGGATAGCGTGAGGGTTAAATTTACTATTCCCACTCCAGAGAGTGCAACAGTAGGGAAAGCGTTGGATAGCGGGAGGGTAACATTTACCATTCCCACTCCAGTGAGTGCAACAGTAGGGAAAGCGTTGGATAGTATAGGGGTAAAAATTACTATTCCCACTCCAAAGAGTGCAACAGTAGGGAAAGCGTTGGATAGCGTAGGGGTAAGAATTATAATTCCCACTCCAGTGAGTGCAATAGTAGGGAAAGCGTTGGATAGCGTAGGGGTAAACATTACTATTGCCACTCCAGTGAGTGCAATAGTAGGGAAAATAATATTAATATTTTATTAAAAATAAATATATAAAGCTTTCCTGCTCCACTTACCAGTGTTTCCTGTGGCCTCATTACTACACACAGTCAATGACTTGTAGAATGTAGTTAAGGGATGTTAGCTGTTTCAACCATTCTTCGATGACTGGTGACTGGTTGGGTGGGGCGACTAGGAGAAATCCGTTTTGTTTTAGTATTTAATTTGAGGTGATTAGTTGCTAGCCAATTTTAAGTTTTCTGTAGTATTGTGTTGAGGGAACTGATCTCTTCTGGGGGGGGATTTTTTTAGGTATACTTGGGTATCATCAGCATACATGTGATAGTGGATAGTGGATGTTGGATGAGCTCAGAATTTCTGTTAGAGGCTCTATGAATAGGTTGAAGAGAGTGGGCGAAAGAGATGAGCCCTGTGGGACCCCTATTGTGATCGGCATGGTCTGTGATAATGAGTGTTAGGCCCATACAGCGTTCCAAAAGTTCTAGGAGGTTCTCATGCTTAACCATATCGAATGCAGACGATAGTTCAAGGAGGACTAAGCGACAAGCTTGGTTCTGATCCAGCATTTCTAGTGCATTGTCCACTATGTGTGTCATAGCTGATTCGGTGCTGTGCCCTGCACAGAGGCTAGATTGAAATTGGGCTAATAGTTTGAATTGATCGATGTAGTTACAGAGGTGGACATGAACACATTTTCCCAGGAGCTTTGCCAGGGCAGGAATATTGTGAATAGGTCATCTTGCTGTTTTGCACAAAGGGATATTCACGGAGGAGCTTACCTGTCGCCCATCAACTACTCGGCGCACCCGCTTCACGGGTGCCCCTTCGCCCGTTCTTGAGGAGCGGTTCACAGACAACGATTGGGAGGAGTCCGGAGGCGGGAAACCTGCGGCTGGTGTGTGGCTGCAGCGGGGCTGCGAGCGTGCGGGGACTTCATTGCCCAGAAGTCCCTGCCAGACCGTCAACGAGCTTCCGGTCCGCTCTCCCTGCTGCCCCGCCCCCATCCGCCCTCCTGAGGCTTAAAAACACCTCATTGCCACGAAATCAAGTGGGTCATCTTGCTGTTTTGCACAAAGGGATATTCACGGAGGAGCTTACCTGTCGCCCATCAACTACTCGGCGC
This sequence comes from Triturus cristatus, assembly GCF_964204655.1. Lineage (NCBI taxonomy): Eukaryota > Metazoa > Chordata > Amphibia > Caudata > Salamandridae > Triturus > Triturus cristatus. The sequence continues at coordinate 1,202,736,027 of NC_140591.1, read as the reverse complement.
ACCCGCTTCACGGGTGCCCCTTCGCCCGTTCTTGAGGAGCGGTTCACAGACAACGATTGGGAGGAGTCCGGAGGCGGGAAACCTGCGGCTGGTGTGTGGCTGCAGCGGGGCTGCAAGCGTGCGGGGACTTCATTGCCCAGAAGTCCCTGCCAGACCGTCAACGAGCTTCCGGTCCGCTCTCCCTGCTGCCCCGCCCCCCATCCGCCCTCCTGAGGCTTGATAACAACATTCTACTCACGCAGCGCGGGACGCAGCCCGGACGAAGACCGGACAAAGAGCGGGCCGTTTGTGGCCGTTCGTGGGCGGCTGTGGTCGGGGCGGGCCCCCTCCCTAATTCGAGCTGACTGGAACAGGCTACATACTCAGCTGGTACTGTGAGTACATGCACCCTTGCCAACCGGTGTCCTGCTCACATAACATTGGCCGCCCATTTCTTGAGTACAAACATTGTAGTGTGTGTTGGACATTTTTATTGATATTTATCCTCCTGTTATAAACGGTGGTTCTTCTGTTTCCTATTCTGTGAGCTTGATCGCCTGTTTGTTCATTCCCCAAATCATGACCTCCTTAAGGTCTGGCAGGAAGGTGGCTAGAAACAGCGTAGGGGGTCAGGTTACAGGGACCCTTGACAATTTTATTACTAGAGCTGCTCGTGTTCTCGAACACGAAATTTTGTTAACGGAAAAAAGACTGTCCCTAGAACTTTCTGCCAAAAGTTCATCCCTTGGCAATATCATGTTGGCTGTCTCGCCTGAAAACAGCCAACCTCAAATTCCTTCTATTTTGTCTGGTGATACTTTAAATGTACTACCAGACACTCTTGACCATTGCCCGTTGGTGGATATTCAGGAGATAACTAGTATCCCTGATACTAGTAGCGACCAAACCACTGACAGTACTGATATCCCGCAACCTACCACTGTCCAGCAAATTACAGGAACAATGACCCAGGTCCCTAGGCCCAGGCATATTCCAAGTAAAAGGAAACGTATGGGAGCACCCCCTAAGGGGAAACGAGCCAAAATCCCCAAAGCGTCCAATCCACACAAATCTGTACCCACTAGCGAAGTCCTAAATCCTGCTATGTCTGCTAGTTTACATTTGGCGTCTGGTGCATTGAAGTCCCCGTTCCCTCCCCCTGTTCAATCTAACGCAGACTCTTCTACCTTCGATCTTCTCAAGCCTATAGAGAAGTTATTTAAATCATTACTCCTCCCATTATTAGAGCGAGTTACGCGTCTAGCCTCTGCACTTGAGAAGCTAGAGGGTATGGTATCTGCTAACACGTCCCTGCTAGAAAAGATTGCAGTGTCTTCTATTGGTCATGCACCCTCCTCTAACAACGACATTGTCGATAATTCTAGGCTTGCCTCCACTGCCCATCCACCCTTGGATGGAGTAATACCCAGCATTCCGACACACAATGTCCAGGAGGTAGACGTTCCATGTCCTCAGGCTAACACTGAAGCCCCGAGAGAAACTGTTTGTAATACCAACCCAGAGGCAGCTGTTTTATACCAATACTTTCCGTCTATCAATCTCCCACCTGAGTCGCAGCCATATACCATCATACTGCTGGATGTACCCCGGCTTCCACAGTCAAAGTCCGAGTGCCATAGTGACTTAAAGAATAAAGTCTCACATTGGCTAAATACCTACAGGCCATTACCTATTGGTCTGCGGACTGAAATATTGACCGTCCGCAGGGTAAGTTGGTTGGGCACTAGAGTTAAACAGGTGCAGGGTGATTGTGTGATTATAAATTTTCGCGACCCGAGAGCTGTCAGGCATATCTGCTCCTTTTCCAATACCTTGAAAGGGACTGGCATTTCTACAGTGGATTTGTCATATTTTTTTCCACACAAACCCGCTGTCACTACACGTGATATGTCCTATGTCTGGGAAAGGGTACAAAGGCCTTCATATCACCAGTTAAGGCCGGATTTCCATCTCCCCTTGTCAAACTTCTACACACCCTTGAGTTCATTAGATGGGGTTGACTGACAGTCACCCCACCTGGTAGATTCGAATAACTTGGGGGAAGTCTGTTTTAGTTTAGTTAACCCAGTGCAAGTAAGGAGTGGGTGTTCCCGGGGTACCCGAGTTGGCTTGGTAAATATGTCTTCCAGTACTCTGTTTTCCCACCCTACTGGCCAGTCTCTCCCCCCCATTGACCCTTCCCTAACTGACAGCGAGACTAGGGGCCCCATTAATACCGATATCACCCCGACATCTGTAGTACCATGCACAATGCCATCTAGTTCTATGCCCCTGACCCTGGTTTCGTGGAATGTTGCGGGCCTTGGTACCAGGGTATCCTCTGAAGAATGGGTAGGCTGGGTCGACACCCATGATATCCTGGTTTTCCAGGAGACATGGGCTGTGGACCCGATCTATCTCCCAGGGTTTGTGAATTTTTTCAAGGGGGCTATTCGTGGCACTAGGGGCCGCCCGTCTGGTGGCCTTTGTATCTGGGTTAAGCAATCCCTTGGGTATTCAATCAAGGAAATAGCTATTGATAGCCCTGACCTACTAATTATTTCCTTGCAACATGACAATGATCCTGTAGTCCTAATTGTTAACGTCTATAATAGAGGCCTCCCTGGGGGACGTGGCACCAATACCTTTTTATTATTAGACGGGTTTCTGGACACTATTGACATGTATACAAATGTTCTGATTGTGGGTGATCTAAACTGTTGTTTTGAACCTCTGCTCTCTACTCTAGACTCATTAACCTGGGAAGTAGATGCAATTTTAAATATTCCTTCCCTCGATCTCCCACCTATTAAGAGGTGGACAGAGTCAGCCACTCAGTGGATGGGACTATGTTTGGAGCGGGGATTCAGGGCCGCCAACGGGAGGACTGCCTCTGACAGGGGTGGAAAGATGACGTTCTCAGACGGCCGTCGTTGTAGCAGCAGAATTGATTATGCTCTAGTTAAAATCGAGTTCTGGTTCACTCTAAGTGATATGGCGATATTAGACCGCCCGGAGAGTGACCACAACCCGCTGGTTTTAAGTCTCTTACTCTGCTCAGCCCAGAGAGCCAAACCAACAGAATTAGTCACTGCGGAAGCCGTCTTAACTAATGACCAACGGCGGGTACGTTGGGACAAAGTTGCAATGGATGCTGAATTATTGTTCAGGATTAGCTCCATGGTATCCGGTGCTCTGGCGGACATTCAGTCCCTTCAGTACACCGAGGATGTGACAGGTAAAGCAACATGCATACATGATCATCTTTTCTCTGGCCTTAAATCCCTTTTTTTAAAACCTTGTAAGGCCAAGAAATCCATAGCTCCAAAACCATTGTCCTGGTACAATAAAACTTGTCGAGAATCTTTTAGCAAATTAAAATCTGCCATTGCTAATAAAGAACCAGATAATGTTAGATTGGCCAGGATAAATTATAAAAAGGCAAAGGCCAAGGCCAAACAGGAGTGGGATAACGATCACTGGAACAACCTCTTGGCTGCTAGTAAGCACCGGAACCTATCCCTCTTCTGGCATACTATTAAGTGGGGTAACAGCCAGAATAGTCAGGTCCCCTCTAATCATGTTCCCCCGGAAGCCTGGGTGACCCACTTTGAATCCCAATTTTCAGATCCCACAGTTGTCGAGGGGCCTGCCCCAGTTATAACGGGGGACCCTTTCCTCCCCATAACTTTAACTTTTGACTGCGCTGAGGTCAAACAGGCTTTGAGCAAGGTTTCAAGTGGCAAGGCGCCGGGCATGGACTGCGTTCCCGCAGATCTCTTTAAATCTGACACAGTGAACTGGGTGCCCTACATCGCACACTTTGCCAATGCCGTAGCCAGAGGGGCAGATATTCCCGATTCTTGGGGGGGGGCCGAGATTCTCCCCATTTTTAAAAAAGGTGACCGTTCACGCCCGGGGAACTACCGCCCAATTAGTCTTATTGACTCGGTCCAGAAAATTATCGCCAGAATGATCTTGGCACGAATCCAGGCTTGGATTGAGCAGGAGGATATCATCTCTCCTCTCCAAGCCGGTTTTAGACCGTGTACTAGTACCATCGATCAGGCATTCAAATTCCAACTGATTGTCTGGAAAACGGTCTATTTGTGTGGCGGTACTTTATATGCTGCCTTTGTAGATCTTCGGTCAGCATTTGACCTAGTCAATAGAACTAAACTTTGGAGCGTACTGGCGGAGCTTGGGCTTCCCCCAGCCCTTTTGAATATCATCATTAGGCTCCATGACAACGACTACGCACAAGTCCGCTGGGGAAAACAGGGCCAGGTTACTGGACGGTTCAGGGTCAATCGGGGTGTCAGGCAGGGGTGTGTACTTGCTCCCACATTGTTTTTATTGTTCATTAACAGTGTTGTTAAGTACTACTCCAATACATCGACGGACGCTCCCACGCTTGGAGGTATTAAAATCCCACTCCTTATGTTCGCTGATGACACCCTACTTCTCTCTCAGACTCTATCTGGACTACAGGCGGCACTTAATGTTTTTACACATTTTTGTTCCGATTTTGACCTGGCGGTCAACGTGTCCAAAACCAAGTATATGGTTTTTAATAAAGGGAGAGGCATAAAGGGACATGTTTTTATGGACAAAGCTCTGCTTGAGCGTACACACGTTATGACCTATCTAGGGGTAGTTTTCGAAAATAAGCTGGACTGGAGGCCGCAAATTGATGTTTTATCTCTAAAATTTGCCCAGCTTTCTGGTTGCCTAGTTAAAGAACATAAGCAATCAAAGTCGAGAATGATGGGCCCCCCCATTAAAATTTTTAATGCGAGGATAAACTCTGCAATCCTCTATGGTGCTGAGCTCTGGGGCTTTGCAGATCTTTCTCCTTTGGTAAAGGCACAACATAAATTTTTTAGATTACTCACGGGCCTTCCATGTTCTACTCCAGTTAAACCTCTCCTGCTGGATCTGGGCTGTCATTCGTTTGATGACATTGCGAGGTTTAAGCCACTGGCCTTCTGGAGGCGTTTATGGACTGTCCCTGAGCTGGCCCTCTATGCAAAGGCCTTCCTTGATGTACGCTCTATTCTAGGGGCTGGCAACATACCATGGTTCAAACAGACCAGGCAGCTCCTGGAATCTATGGGATTGGGCAACTTATGGACCGACCCGGTTAATAACCCCTTTCCCTCTAAGAAAGACTTCAAGAGTCTCTACTGGTCTATGGTGCAGCAGAAACATATTAATTCAGTTACTGCAGAGTCCTTGACGGGAAGGTTCCTGGCCCAAAAAAGAACTCCATTCCTCGAGGCATACTGGGATACCATCACTAGACCTTGTGACAGAAAACTTTATCATCAATTCAGGGTAGGCACACTTCAGACTAACCTTTTCACTAAAAAGTGGAAGGGTATGTCTAATGACTCATGTAAAAGTTGCCCTGACTGCATTGATTCTGTTGGTCATATTTTCTTTGCATGTCCCGCTTATGCTGCACCCCGAGCTAAATGGCTCAAGCCCTTATGTCGAACATTGGGCACTAGGCAAGGGTCAGAAGCCCTAGAAATGTTGAGATTTGAGCCCAGTGAATATGTTGCTATTGCTGTTGCTAAGTTCTTGGCTTGGGTTTGGTTTATTAGAAACAAGAGGCATTAAGACATTGACCCATTTTTAAACATTTTGATTATGTTTCCTTTTAAAATCGTGTTTTTTAAAAAATTTGTATCTTTGAAAATATGTACTTTTATTTTTTAATGCTTTGTAAATGTCTTTTATGATGAAATGCATCGACAATAAAGACTAATGAAATGAAATGAATAGGTCGGAAGTTGTATAGGTCAGTTTGGTCCGCTTTTGATTTTTTTTAGGATGGGGTAACTTGACCGGACTTTAGGCAGTCAGGGATGAAGCCTCGAAGGAGGGAGCCATTAACAATCTTGGTCCAGATTGGGAGTACTGAGAGTATGATCTCCTTGAAGAAGTTAGAGGGAAGCGGGTCATTGAAGTGGTTTGAGGGTTTCAGCATAGCTGGGATTTTATGAATGGTGCTTTCCTCGAAGGTGGAGTTTATCCCTGATAACATATGAGGAGAGACACCAGCCAGAATCAGGGTCATACTGTTTATGGGAGAAATTTAGCAGTGTTTGAAGGGCTGGTTTGTCAGATCCGGGTATAGGCCAATTATATGGTGACTTTTTGGCCTGTTTTGCACGCAGTTTTTACCGTTGATTTCTCTGATATGACTTCAAACATTGCCGGAAGCCAGGATAAATGTATATAGTTTTCCATAATTTGCAAAACACGCATGTAGATTGGCCTTTACAAGGTTTAAAACAGAGTCTGGTTTGCAAATGTCTGCCACTTTTCTTTAGCTAAGTTAAAAAACGTTAAACTTAAAAGTTTAAAACTGCCCCGATTTGCAACTGTGGGCCATTTCTTCAGCTATATGATATCGCTATTTTGGGCCACTTTTAATTTGTCGCCAGGGCCTGCGTGTCTCAGTCCAATTCTGGCAGGAATCCACAAAATTATCAGGGAACTCGTAATGATGGCCACAGTATTTCCCTTCAGGTACGATGTTGTGTGCATCCCAGATTTAACATAGGGGGATTGCAATTTGCATGAAACCAGAGAAAACCCCATGTTAACATGGCAATCTGAACCAGGCCCCTAATAGCAATCTCAGCGTTAGCCAATATTAGGTCCCATCTGTTTTAAAAGCATGTATAGTTTTTTTATTTTCTTACAAATGAAATAATACAATGCCATATTTATTTATGTGGCACATATAGCCCCTGCGCATCCAGGTGCTGAAAGCACTGAGTTCATATACTAATCTTGTTTGTTGATCAGTACACTAACAGACCCTGTGTAAATATGTATACAATTATGTAGTACTACCCTCCTTCCATTATGAACCACTTATCTTTTATACAGAGTCCTGTATTGAAGAGTACTTTTGAATTTCAATGAACACTGCGTTCTATTTAATAGTAGACAGAATAAAAGCATTGCTGGAACCGTGTGTTCTTTTGTTTTAACCTCATTTCTGATAATATAGCTGTGATTTAAAAATGAAACATGAAAGCTGCAACATTACTAAGTGCGTACATCTGAACAGCTGCTTATTATGTTCAGGTTCAGCACAATACATTTTCCAGCTTCATTTCCTAATTGGAAGATGTGTCAGAAAACCTAAAAAAGAACAGCTGCTTCAACAAGATTGAACTCAGGTAGAGGCGTTTACATTTTTCTTGGAACCAGGCAAATATTAATATTGGGCCTGAATCCTCCATATTGACAGTGCTGCACCCAGAAGTAGTGACACTTTTGTAATACTGACCTGTTTGTTACAGGTGAGCACATGAGGACTGGGGAGTAACATGCAGGAACCTGTGTTTCTCCTGTGATTCACACATTACATCCTACTAATGCTCACATTTCCTTTCACATGCATATTTCGCCTGATTTGACCACATGAAATTCCTTGGGTGAAAGAAACCAGGAGGCTTGGTTTTCTGCAATAATTGTAATGTTAGTGTCAGAGGAGGTTGGGGGGAGGGGGTGGCTGGAAAGGAGACAACAGTGAAAAAATGGGGGAAAGAACTTACCTGCAGCACACTGCATCACCAGTTATCTGGTCTTCTCGTGGCTTTACTGTGGACACAGGCTCCCAGACTCCCCTGCGGCCAATCCTGAAGCTGCTCTCATGCATGAGAGCAAAGTCACGATTGGCCTGATCGCTCTCAATTAGCACTCCCAGGGAGACTAGGAGCCTGTCCCTTGCGGCTGCCCGCGGCCCACGCAGTGGGCCATCCTAAAAGGGCAGCCCTTTAGTGCCATTTGGGCACTAACCCACCCCCTTTAATGCCCGGACTCAGGGAGGAGTCCCCCTTGCCTTGGGCGCGCTAGGCACATCACTGCCGAGGAGTTGGGGACGGTATTTATGCCTCCCCGGCCATCCTGGCTTCCTCTGGTTCTCCGGGCACGCCGTCGTCGGGTCGTTCGTCAATCGCCGCCATCATCTGCGGAGGGTGAGTGCGGTGGTCGGGAGATCTCCGGGAGGGAGGTGAGTCTGATCTGCTGGCTACCAGCCAGTTGAAACGGGTACCAGCTGCGGGCATCCACCCACCCCCTACTTTTTTCCTTGGAGCTTTGGCTCGGCCCCGCCAGATGACCGCTGGGTGCGGGTCCGGCAGGTGGGGGTGCAGCGTGGGGATGTGCCGGAGGCCTGAGCAAGGCAGTGTCCTGCCCCGGACCCTCGACCGGCGGGCCTGCCCTCACAGCAGCTCACGGAGCAAGCCAGCCTCGGACCTCTCTCCCCTCCCTTGTTTCTAGGACGCGGCCGTGGCAGGGAAGCTGCAGTGGGGGATATGAAGCAGCCGATTATTAGCCAGCCGGTTAGCTCAGTCGGCTAGAGTCTGGGGCTAATAATACCAGAGTTGTGGCTTTGACCCCCGTACTGGCCTGAATTTTGGGTGTTTATCGACAGCGACAATTTGGGGGGAACGGTTGTTCCCATTGAATAATGGACTTGTTGTTGGGGTCACGGGTGCCCAGGAGTGCCGCGGATATTGTGTGCTGACATCCCAGATGGTGCGGGGCGCTCCCCGGTGCCGGGAGCTATTGATTTATTCCTCTGCTTTGCGCCGCTCGTTGGAGGCATGGCACGGGGTTACGGGGGGTGCAGAGCTGCGGTGCCTGATGCGTGCAGGTTGTTGGCAGAAGGGATGGGGGACTCTGTCTGGGTGGAGGTGCCACGGAGCAAGCAGCAGTCTGCTGAGGCGGTCGCTGGCTGCCGGTGACCATGAGTGCGAAGGTTTGCTGAGGTGCCCCTGCGCACGTTTTAAAAGTTTTGCCAATTGTATATGTGTATAACGGTTCTTGAGGTGCTACAGTCAGCGTTGGCAGCGTTTCACTAGGTTGCCCGCAGTGCTTGGGTACTTTGTGAGTAGTTGGATGCATCGGGAGCACAGAAATTGGTGAACGTGTGCTCACTTAGCAACTGCTGATTAAACGAGTCATATCGGGCCATATGTAGGAAGCCTAATACCGGTCGGTAACGGACGATTTTCAGTAAATATCCCGTTACCGACCGGTATTTAGGCTTTTGGTATGTAGGGGGCATATTTCAGGAATCGGTAATTTACCGAATCGGTAAAATTACCGAATCGGTAATTTAACCGAATCGGTAAATACCGAATCCTGAAATGATATGTAGGGGGAGTGTGTCGTTGGTGTGGGGATTCGTTATTTACCACCAACTAAAAGTTGATGGTAAATGACGAATACCTGTAAAAATTCATTTTTTTACAATTTGAAATGTGCAATGTGGCAGACATACATGCCCTTAGGGCATGTATGTGCGCCACATGTGCACACATGGATGAATCAGGGGTGCAACAGGGTGTTAATGTGACACCCTGCCACCCATGATGATGCCTCCCCCATTACCGATTCGGTATTTACCGAATCGGCAATGGCAACTGGCTTCCCATTCATTCCTATGGGCCTCCAGGCCCATAGGAATGAATGGGAAGCCAGTTGCCATTACCGAATCGGTAAATACCAATTCTAAAATACCGACATATACCGATTCGGTAATTATTTACCTACATTACATTTACCGATTCATAAATACTGAATCGGTAAAATTCGGTATTTAAGAATCGGTAAATGTAATTTACTTACATATGGCCCATCATGTGGTAGGTATGAAATGATTGTGTGTTCCCCCATGCTGATGCTTATTTGAACTGGGTACTTGTGTTGCTCATGTACATGGTAGCGCTGAACTCGCAGCATTACGGTATAAATGTTTAAGCTTGTATCACTGGCTAACCGCAAATTAAGCCGAGTGAGATTGGGGGCTGCGGTGGACGATGGGGTTCTTGCATGCCGATGTTCGATGAAACAAGGTACTTGTTTGTTGCAAGAACGTGGTAGCGTGAGTGAGGACAGTGTGGCACTACGTATAACAAGGTTACAGGTAAAACTTGGCAGATGTACATTAGGTAAAAAATGGCGTAGTGCGCATTTAGGCGTATTCCATTGATTAGTAACATGTCTTTTGGTCTTTGTTTACGGATGCATCAGTGATGGAGCAATAAGGTGGCTCCCCCCCCCCCCCCTTTTAAAAACGTTTTCCATTTGCAGTGGGTTTTTGTTCATGAGAACGCCAAATAAAGCGGATTTTTCGTTACGTTAGCAGGCCATTGTTTGATGGGGCAGTCGAAGGCCTGACGCGGTGTACCTGAGCCTCACCAGCACGCGTACACATCCAGTCCTATTACTCATGAAGGTACTTCCTCAGTATACCTGCTCAGGTTATTCCTTGTTATTTCCGTGGTCGGACTGGGATCCCACAGGGCATTCCTCCTCCTTCGCTATTGCCTGTTTCCGGAGGGACCTATATTGTAGGCAGGCATGGGGGGCACATAGCCACCCAGTGCATTATCCCCAGTCCAGCCTGTAGTTACCTGGTGACTAAACCACCCACATCAGCTGCGTTTCCCAGTTCTCTTCCCTGGCACCAATTTACAGCCAGCAATTTTCATGATTTTACAGATTTATCCCGGAGACAGTCTCCAGGTGTACCTATTCTTTAGCATTTGCTGTAATTGGATTGACTCATTGTTAAGGGAGACTCGGAGGGGAAACTGTTCTTGTGAACGCCAAGAGAAGTTTGGGGGCCTCTCAAACCGCCGTATCATGACACCACAACCTAATACCGAGGGCAGTGATGCAGGCTGGCCCACGTATGTGGTCTCATGCCTGTCCTTCCTTAGGGGCTCCCATCTAGGTCACCTGACCCAGGGCCATCGATGGTGCGGCCTACGTTCCATCTCTATGGACTGGCATCCTTTTTGACTTTACTATGCATTAATGATTTATTGTACTGCGTGTCCCATGGCCACAGTTAGTGCTTTCCGTAGGACAATCAATTTAATGCTAGATGGAATCCACTTTGAAGGTTGCCATTAACTATTCAGTAGGCTGTCCTTGCTATCAGGAGTGCACTCATCAGGCTGCAGACACCCACCGGGATGGGCAATGAAGATTCGTAGTAGGTAACCGTTCTAAGACCGGAACACCCTGACACGGAGTAGTTCATGTTGTGGTAACACTGGGCGGATGTTTTGTGGGATGGATATCCCGAACACACCCCCTCAACACAAGGGGGTCGCAAGAGCGAATGTTCCATGGCGGTCCTATGGTTCCAGACTTTACTTGACAGCCAGCCCATTGACAATCTTTAAACTCTGTGCCCGGCCTGGGTTTTACTTTTGCAGGAAAGCCTATGGAAGAAAAAAAATATATTTCCTCACTGGCCAGTATTCAAACGACACAGGTGCTTGATCAATTAACTGACGGATGTTAACACTGCCTACAAGTTACATAAGATGGATCACAACATCACCATCTTTTCTTATACTCAGGTCCATTGGCATTATTGGGATGCAGTAGCAATTTTCACACAAATTTGGGCCTGCATTAGCCATTCATGTACCTCTTCCATTCTGGCCCACTCTATGACCATTCTGCTCCAACTCCAACTCTTGGTCCAGCTGATGCCATAAAGCCTTTGACGTGTTAATTCTCATTGTGGACACATATTGTCAAGTTACTGGCCAGGTAGTGTTTGTGTGAGGGCCTGAGTGGTCGATGAAACAAGTGCAATTGAGTTGGGTAACAATAACCAGGTTATTCAGTGCCAAGATACCATGGAGTGAACGTATTCACAATTAGTCAGAAATTGACATTTTAAAGGAATTTTGTGAAATACGGTGGGCTCACTCAGCAGTGTAGTGAGCAAGATTTGTGCACAATTTCCATAGGCCGTAAGGGTTGCGCAGGCAACAAGTTTAAATCAGCCGAAACAGCAGGGCACCCTGTGTCTGAGGCACAATAGACACACATTCGCAAACCAGAGGGACGACATTCAATCACCGCCATAGTTTATCAGCAAAATTGCCTGCGCTGATGTCTGGTCGATGCCGTTAATTATGGGCATGTTGCTTCAGTTAATCTATAATCACCCGCCCTTAGCCTGGCAGCTCGACAAGTGTGGGAAGTTGTCATCTTACAAGTGCACTGTGCTTAAAAAGTTGGGGAAACACTGGTTACAAGGGGCAATGATGTAATAAGGAACACCAGGCATTCCCAGTATACAAGAAAGGGCAGGTAGCTGGACATTTATTCGGGAGCGATTGAGTGCTGCAGGTGGCCATTCCTTGCTCAAGATAGATGAAAGCTTTAGGTCCCTGATAGTACTCACATATTGGTCCAGTGGCTAGCGGGCCATCGCACCCCAGGTTGGGGGGTCAGCCCTTTTAAATCTTAGGGGGGACTAGGAGGGTACGGGACTGGGGCTTAGGAAACCCTGACGTAGCAGGGCAGATGTTGGCAGTAGGTCCAGCACTCCACCAATTCTCCCCCACCAGTGGTATTAATAGTAGCCCCAATTTTCACCATGTCAACAACACATTAGAAGGATTGGGATACAATTGCACGAGTTCGTTGAGCTACTGAGGGCTGTTCCATTGGGGGGCTCCACAACAAGGGTATCACGTTGACCAACAATGCAAAAGCTCATTGGGGTATAGTTTAGGCACAGGAGCCCTCCAGTTGCAGGATCTTCTGGGTCCCCATAAAGCGCCATATGGCTGCAAGCTTTGAATCTCCAGGTTCCATAGGAACATTTCAGCCTACACCACAAACTACAGCAGAGACTGGTAGGGGCGAGATCCCCCAACACATCCTGGCCATTCACCTTGTTGTTCTCAACAACTGCACATGCGAGAGCTTCAATTACCTGTGCATAGTTCACTCAGATACACAGTATCATTTTAATTTAAATAATCGCTGCTGTTACAAAATCGAGCGTGAGATTCCCCCCAAAGTCAACTGCCCACATTGTCAGCAATGAAGCTGCATGGGAATTCTGGGTGCAGTCACCACAGATCAAACTGAACAGGCAACAGTCTGACAGGAAAAGAGGGATGTTGAATTGATTGCCCACTTAGCAGTTTGACTATTGCACAGGAGGATGGAGGGTGACTCAATGGACACGGGTGGTGTGACAGCAACGCTAGACGGTCAGTTTATGCTAGGGAGGAGGTTCCGCATCACCAACCAGAAGGGTGCCAAGTGGCGAAAACCAGTAAATAGGTAATATATGTGTGTCTCTGTCCTTACGGCTGTGTAGAGCCATTCTCATTTAGAGGTACGCCCAGATGAAAATGGTGTGCTTTTTAAGGTTCTCGTGACCAATGCAGTTAGTGGTATCGTTCCAAGGGGAAGAGATATAAGTTAGGCACTTAATCGCTTACAACGTAGCACATTAAGGTGGGCGGTGTTTTATTGCAAGTCGCAACCGGGAGATTCCCTCATTAACGTCAGCAGCTGCGCACAAAGGCAGCGGTACGCAGCCTGGGAAGCCTGGGGGAGAATACCACAGATTAATCTGTAAAGGCAAAATTAATGTATGAAAGGAGGGATAAATGGCAAGTACACGAGGACTCCCTGGCTTAATGTCACAGATTCCATGGCGGGATAGTCACCAAGGGGGGACAGGCTATTGGGTATGCCTGGCCAGGACAGTGACACACACTTCACATGCACTGGAGCCCAGCCCCTATAAAGGATAAAAGCCGGAAACACAGACTGGGGTACGTTGGGTCCAAAAATCCTCTTCACCAAGCTGCTGGGCGTTTTGTTGCCAGGTCATTGAGTGACATGCAAGGGCATTAAGGGGCGGTATTAAGTAACTAGGTCATTTGCAGGGATGCAGAGGGGTCCCAGCGGATCCACTGAAGGTGGACTGCAGCTAAACATGAAACTGGGAATCTTGGATTCCAACACTTTTGCTGGTTTAAGCATCCAGGGTCACTGACGATAGCAGGTACTGTACACCGGCAGTTAAGCTGCGTAAGTTGTCACTCCACGTAAGGGTGAGGTGTCTCCAATAGTGGGCACAATACACATATTTTTTCAAACCAGATTTGACACCATTAAGACGTTCACCAGGGTTTAGCAATCAAAGAGGCTGTGCAATTGTCTGGTCAACGGGGCAAAGTAAGTGCACCCAAGGGTAGGTGACATGTTCTTTCAGTTAAGCTCAAATGCCCCGCCCTGATAGGTATATCAGCCAGGCTGAGTGGGGACGCTGTCAGCCAACATAGGGGGATGCTGCCCCACAAATGGGGAAACAAGGTGTCAAGCACAAAAGGCTACTAAGTAAAAAGAACATTTAGCACGTCCAGTATTCAACAAAAATAAAAAATGTACAGAGCAGGTCATTTTCCACTGCTGGGGCTGCACAGGGTGGGCAGTGTGAAACCCCATATTTGGTAAGAATCTAGTATGGGGTAAACAAGAGCTTTCACCACAGAGGGATCTGAGCAGGCGAAATTCTCATAAGGAATAAGGAAAACATGACAACTGCATGAGGACACACTTGCTCATTGTCAAATACTTCTAGTTATGAACATTCCTGTGCACCAAGATTTAGCAATCAAAAGGCACTGTGCAAATGCCGGGTCAACCTCAACAAAATATGTGCACTTTGCTCCATGGGCAGGTTACGGGTTGCTTCAGTTAAACATAAAACTTCTCACCCGGATAGCCAAAGGAGGCAGGCGGATTGTAGGAGCGGTCACCTAACAAGTGGGCTGATGCCCCATAGATCGGGGACATAGGTGTTCAGGCACATACAGTGCTAGAAGGACGGCAACTAGGTGAGATCAGCAAATACATGGAGCAATGTAAGCTATGGTTGTCTGAAATCGTCCCGCGCAGAGTGGGCACGGGGCTAAGTCATGTGAGGCAGTGGAACATTCCCGCGGGGGGGTGAATAGTTCAATGCAGAAGTTCACAGACCAAAGGGGCTTTGGTTACATCAGACATGAGCGGATCCAGGCTAACGTCAAGGGTTATTGTGATACAGATGAGGTCCACTTGTCACCGGTGGGAATGGTCCTGTTCCTCTTGGATTTGCAGGAGGTCTTGGGAATGGCAGGTTGCAGGTGAGAATACAGCTGTGTGGTGGGGGGCTCTGGCAGCGAAGGGGCCGCCTCCAGAGCTGTGGCAGAGTTACAGGGCGATCTGGAAGCAGATGAGTACAGAAGGGTACCTCTACAGGAGCACAATAGGGGTACCAGAGCCAAATCCCAGGAGCCTCATGACAGATTCCTGGAAAACCGCGTCAGCGCCCTGTTAGTCCTTCGGGCGGTTGTACGCCTGAAAAACCGGGGGCTTGCCTTGCTAAGCTCTGCCCTGAAAGGGTGTGAGTAATAAGGGACCAATGTGTCATGTGATCTGGAAAGAGCATCACCCCATAAGGTGTAGCACTGATTGGGTTCTCCACAGTGCTTGGCTCGTCAGGTGGGCAGGGCAGCATAGGTTGGTTACAGCTGCCTGCCCTTGGATCGCCCGTTAGATAACCCACCATGTTGTATACTTTTGTATGGAATAAACCTGCAGCAATATTTTCCCAAACAAAAGTTGTGTTGTGCATTTATTTATTCATCATACATACTCTGTTGTTGTGTGGGTGGGGTGTGTTGCCAATAATGGCACTATGCGGGTGCCCGCGGCCCACACACGGGGCCACTCTAAAAGGACAGCCCTTTAGTGCCATTTGGGCACTTACCCATCCCCTCTAATGCTGGGACTCAGGGAGGAGCCCCCCTTGCCTTAGGCACGCTAGGCACGTCACTTCCGGCAGGCCGAGGAGTTGAGGGTATTGATGCCTCCCCCGGCCATCCTGGCGTCCTCTGATGCGCCGGACACGCCGTCTCCCACCCTACCGCTTACCCGGTGTGGGGTGGCAGACAAGGTACATAGAATGTTGTAATGTTTTCTTTTGTGTTGCAGGAGGAGTTACAGGGCGATCTTGAAGCAGATGGGTACAGAAGGGTACCTCTGCAGGAGCACAATAGGGTGCCAGAGCCAAATCCCAGGAGCTTCATGGCAGGTTCCTGGAAAACCACGGCAGCGCCCCGTTAGTCCATCGGGTGGTTGTGGGCCTGAACAACCGGGGGCTTGCCTTGCTACTCTTCGCCCTGAAAGGGGCGCGAGTATTAAGGGACCAATGCGTCATGTGATCCGTAAAGAGGATCACCCCATAAGGTGTAGCACTGATTGGGTTCTCCACAGTGCTTGGTTCATCAGGCGGACAGGGCAGCATAGGTTGGTTACAGCTGCCTGCCCTTGGATCTCCCGTAGGATAACCCACCATATTGCATACTTTTGTATGGAATAAACCTGCAGCATTATTTTCCCAAACAAAAGTTGTGTTGTGTATTTATTTATTCATCATGCATGCTCTGTTGTTGTGTGGGTGGGGTGTGTTGCCAATAATGGCACTATGCGGTCTCCAAACCAAAACACAGCTAGATTGGAGACAGCTTCAGTGCATATGACAGTCTGGCTGGCCAAACCATCAGCCCACTGATAGCAGCGTGCACCACTTCCCCGTTCATGCCCATCACACCCCCAGCCACACCCCCAAGACTAAACCAGGTAACAAAATAAAACAATAATAAACCTGGGTTTATTTGGGCTTTTTTTTTTCTTTTTTTTGCACTGCTAATGGGGGTGGGGGCGATGTTCCTCTGCCATAGCAGAGGTGCTCCAGCTGTTGTTTTGTGGTGCAAATATCGGAATATGTAGTAATTTCTCTGTGCAAACTCAGGAAAGTTCTACCTATCAAACTGCGTGGGGGTAATAATAGGTTGTTAGTGCACCAGCTGCCTCATTATGCCTTGTCCCTAAATTAATGCTCAGATTGTGCACCGAGCAAATAACAATACCACCGGATGTAGAATTGACTGGGTGCACAATTTACACATCATTCTGAGTTACGGGCTTGCATTGAAGTAATAAGCTAACAGCAGGTGTTTCCCCCATTCCAAGATGAGAAAATTAAAATTTCATGGTGCATAATTATTACCAGGTTTAACCTGCAAGAACTGTTTGGGAAAAAACCTACTGATTTCTGATCACAATTGTGGACAAATGGAAGTTTTCGCCTGAATCAGGGATTTTTAGGCAATAGATATGCGGGCCTAGGTGTGATCCCTATTCAGGTGCAAACATCTGATTCTAGCCAAATTAGGATAACTGGCTTGTTTATAATGAGGAGGTTTCGGCATATTTGCCAGAATGGTGGGGCAGGGCAGTGCAGCAAGTTGCCTTGCTGCACTGCCCTGCGTCACATGGAAAGGGCAGGCATGCACCATATTTATCCAATATGGTGCAATCCTGTCCTTTTCCCCTGTGCTGGTGCTGTTTCGGTAGGGTAGGGCCAATGCAGGCACCCTTGCACTATGGTGCAATGGTGCCTTCATAACAGGAAGATTGTTTTTGTGTATGCACCTGCCTGCACAAAAAAAAACCATAGAGGTGTTTTCCTCTTTCTATGCGTGCTACAAAATGCAGCACACATAGAAAGAGGAAAAAATAAGGAGAAATTAATATATTTCTCCTTGTTACGCCTCACCTGGGGAGGTGTAATATTGTGACACATTCCCAGGTTTACAAGTCCTTGTAAATCCGGGAATGCATCAAAAACCATGGGAGATGCATGGGAACACCAACCACAATGCCCATGGTACACCCTGGTTGCGCAGAGTAATGAATACAGCAGAGCAATTTCCACTGCGTTGCATTACTCCATATTTATCAAGCCATTCAAAGCCACGCAAAGCAGCTTTGCGTGACTTCATAGATGTGACTTGGGGCTTTATATCGTGCATGCACCAGGTTCCATGGTGCAAGCATGAAGCAAGGTACTCGTAAATATGCCCCTTAGTACTTTTGAGGAAAAACAGTTGTGTAGACAGCCCAGAACAAGAAACAATTCTCATGATCCCTGGGAATAGGGGTGTAATGGGCCGGGTCTACAGAGTGTGGTAAGTAGCAGTTCAGCACAAATATAATGGCAGATGGTGCCTCTGTAGACAGACCAGTCATGAACCAATCTTTGTTGAATTTAAAAACTACTTTATTAGGGACAAGAGAGAGCTCTCTGAATTATTCATTAAAAAAAGGCAATCTAATGCTGCATTTGCTTAGTTGTAGTCCATCATTCTTGGAGAACATTTATGACTGGGCTGTAGGAATCTTGTGCAAATTATACATTCACAAATCAGAAATTGCACAGGTGTTGCAAATTTGTGGATGCACTATTTGTGTCAGTTTACAAGTTTGACATCTTGTAATGGGAAATATTATGTTTTGGACCTGGCCCTCTCTGCAAGGTCACCCCCAACTTATTGGCATTGTTCCCTCCACTTTTTTCTGAATTAGTTTTTGTTGGCCTTACGACTGTTCACTTTAGCACTGCTAACCAGTGCTAAGTTGCTTGTACCCACTCCCCTAAAACATAGTTAGATAAGCTTATACCCAATTGGCATATTTAATTTACTTATAAGTCCCTTGTTGAGTGGTTTACCATATACCCAGGGCCTGTAAATTAAATGCTATCAGTTGGTCTGCAGCACTCAATGTACCACCCACTTAAGTAGCACCTTAACCCCTTCTGTGCTGATGACAAAATGGTTCTGTCATGAGCACCAGTGCTCCTGTGCTCATGACGGAACCATTCCGTCATGAGGACAGGGGCACAAAATCACTCTGCTGTAAACAGCAGAGGAATTTCCATTTTTTGGGGAGGTCTCAGGAGGTGGGGAAGAGCTTCCCCAACCTCCAGAGGCCCTTCCCTGGTTTTCAAAGTAATGAGGATCACGCGCATGGCGCGCTGTCGCCATTACATTGAAAACGAGACTGAAACTTAGTTTCAGTTTCGGTGTTTCAGTGCTCGTCAGGCTATCTCAGCCCCCCCAGCACTGAAACCCTTGAGAGAGGTATCGTTGGAAAGGGGAGAATCTCCTCTTTCCAATGGTATCCTTCCCTAGTGGATCCCTGCTTGGGGATCACCCCAGGAGGGTGATCCCCAAGCAGGGATCCTCCCACTAGCACCAGGGAGTGGGGAGCGGCCCCTTGGGCAAGGGCCTTTGCTCCCCCATTTTATTTTGGGCACAACAGTCTTTCTGCCCCCCTGGGGGGGAGATGGGGCAGTAGCCCCCAATCTGCTCCCCAGGGGGGCAGAAAGCCCACTACAACCAGGGATTTGCTTTTATTGACGATGGGGTGGGGGCTGCCCAAAAACGGCATAGCAATGGCCCCCAGAGAAATGTCTGTCTTTCTGCCCCCCAGGGTGCAGAAGGGGCCAGTAGCCCCCAATCTGCCCCCTGGGGGGGCAGAAAGCCCACTGAAAAACAGGGATTTGTTTTTTAAGGGCTATTGTGATACAGATGGGGTCCACTTGTAACCGGTGGGAATGGTCCTGTTCCTCTTGGATTTGCAGGAGGCCTTGGGAATGGTGCATAATCAGGTTTGAGAGTGTGATTCAAGAACCCGTGATGACATCATGTGTATTAAAGATCTTGAACGCTTTCAATTACCATGCTGTCTCGTGTCAAATGATCAAAGTAGCACGTACACATAAAAAAGTGGATCATGTATTTTTGTGAAGAGCCTGAGATGCCCGATCAGTGTATTAAAATTCATGAACACTGTTAATTACCGTAATGTCTCGTGTCAAAGAATCAAAATTACCCGTGAACAAACAAAAGTGAATCGTGTGAGTTTGTAAAAAGCCTGAAATGTCCGACATGTGTTAAATGGTAGCACAGTACGAAAACATCATGTGTACACTTACGTCTGTTGTTTTAGTGTGTTCGTCGAGCCTGTAGCCCTGCTGTAACGAAAATGAAAACGAATAAAATACAAAAAAATGGTGAGCGTGGCGCCACTATCGCTCGTATAAACCAATATGCTTACCTCAGAAAAAGTTAAAGTGTCTTGTTTGTTCTGAATTTAGAGGTGAACCTTGCATGGTGTAACACGGCCATTTAACCTAGGTAACGTTTGTTTGTCCCGGAAGGGGATTGTGGGCCGTGAGTCTGTTGATAGTAATAGAAAACAGACTAACCTATGTGTATGGTGATCACGGAAAGCAGACTGTCGGATATATATCCGTAACTGTCCAAAAAATGAAATATGTAAAAAATGACGCCAATCATGCAAAGAACTGTTAAACAAAAGACAATTGAAAACAAATGAGAACCGAAATGTATTTGTTTCTAAATCCTCAACTAGGAGTTATCAAATTAATAAAACTATCCTGAAGTTTTGGCCCATGCTAAGCAGCGGACCTGATTTCAAGGGTATATTTAACACACAACCTCTACATTCAGAACAAACAAGAGACTTTAACTTTTTCTGAGGTAAGCGAATTGGTTTATACGAGCGATAGTGGCACTACGTTCACCATTTGTTTGTATTTTATTCATTTCATTTTCGTTACAGCAGGGCTACAGGCTCGACGAACACGCTAAAACAACAGGCGTAAGTGTACACATGATGTTTTCGTACTATCGGTGATTCTGTGCTACCTTTTAACACATGTCGGGCATTTCAGGCTTTTTACAAACTCACACAATTCACTTTTGTTTGTTCACGGGTGATTTTGATTCTTTGACACGAGACATTACGGTAATTAACAGCGTTCAAGAATTTTAATACACTGATCGGGCATCTCAGGCTTTTCACAAAACTTACACGACCCACTGTTGTATGTTTACGTGCTACTTTGATCATTTGACACGAGACAGCACGGTAATTGAAAGCTTCATGATCTTTAATACACATGATGTCATCACGGGTTCTTGAATCACACTCTCAAACCTGATTATGCACATTACGAAGAAGTGTTTGAATGTAGAGATGCATTTTGATTACAAAATTACCAACTATGATATGTTAGCCCTGTACTGAACCTGAAATTTTCTCAACATTACAGTTATGGAGCCCCTGAAGAAGGGCTTCCCGCCCGAAATGCATTGGGAAGAGTCAAATGGCCAGCCATGAATAACTAATGTTATGATGTAATAACAGATGATCATTTGGATATGAATTACCCAAATATTTGCAAATGGAACAATTGAATAAAGCAAGAATTTTCTAAATAAACAGATTGAAGAGTATTTACATGTTTTACTTTCAATATCGAGTGCACGAAGGCACGCACTTCTGTAATAGAGATCTGCATCAACTCGCGGGCAATACAGGCACCAAAGTAGCATCAGGTGCAGCCGGTGGCCCTCCCTCTGGGAGTTTGCTGGATCCAGCTGCACGCTTGGCCTGGCCTTGCCTTTGCCCCTCCATCCCCTGTTTACCAGGTGTACCCCCTATAGTGCCCTCCTTTCCCTGCTTCACAGGGCTTTGGATGGGAGTTGAGGTTGTAAGTGAATCTGCCGTGGAGCTCTTCTTATGTGTACTCTTAGCAGGCATTACATTAGGAAGTACAGGAAGGGCAAAAGCATGACAGCTGCACCCAACACAGAGGCCACTTACAAGCCACTGCATCACACTACCAACATCACATAGCCCAGCGCTGGCCCAGGCTGTGAACACATGCATCCACTCACAGCCAAAGTCACCCTTCCAAGAATACTCACCCCTAGCTTGCTGCTGATGCTCCTTCAAACGTGCATCCAGCTCAGGCTGTGTCACGGCCAAGATGCGGGCAATTAGTGGTGCCATGCTCCGCCGCGCCAACCTGCCAGTCCGAGGGAGCAGCCCCAGCGTCATCTCTGCCACATTCTTGCTCAGCTGGCAGATGTCATCCCACCTCTTGTGGCAGTGTGTGCGCCGTCGGTTTGAGACACCCAGGGCCCAGACCTTGCATGCAATGGCCCTCCACACGGCCTTACGCTGGTGTACTTTGAGCTGCAGGCAGGGGAGACAAGAGGGGGAAAAATAAGTGACACAGTGTCATATACCAATATCTCTCAGTACAGTAGCATGATACTCACTCATCCCAAGTCCACAGATATGTCTAACAGAGACAAGAATGCATCTCACATGGAACATCAGCATGGGAGAATCACACGTACATGCATGCAGGTATGAGGGTGGACAAGGTACCTGCCCATCTAATACACATGCAGGATGCCAGCACAGAAAGCCATGTGTAGTCTGCCCACATCTACTGTCCATTTTTAGTTTGAGCAAGACATACATTACATATCAGTATATGTTTGGGGGTAGACTCACTGTGTCCAACACTGCGCACCCCTCAAATTAGTTGCCCTGTTAATGGCTCATTGTGTCATGGATGTCACATTGAGGGACATGATCTCACAAACCCACACCCTTCTCACAAGGCCTGGCGTGTGCAATCTACAGGGCTGAGATGGCTCATTGATGGAGAGTCCCGACAAAAATACACATGTAACACTCTGTACATTCAGTGATGTGTCCTTGTCAGACTGGGTGGTGACTGTGCAGGCCAGGTGGGCTCACACTGAGAAGGACATCAAGGACCCACAGAGCCATTCACACAAGCAATCACTGTCCTGACTCTTGCATTACCAACTTGCTGCATCACTGTATGGCTGACAAGACAATATATGTCCCTCAAATCTTGATGTGCAGGCAGGGAAACGTGTGAAATAAGCTACACACCACTTTCCCCTGGAGAAAACATGCTAGGCAGTACATGACAAAATCCCACACTCTCAGGCACATACTGCAGCATCTCAACTTCATGTGTGCCCCCCTGCACTCTCACTCACACTGTTGAAGACTTACCACGACATTCGGGGAACCATATAGCCTTGGATACTGTGTGAGCACCTCGTCTACCAGGACCTCCAGCTCCTCGGTGGTGAAGGGACTGGCCCGGATCTTCTCAGTCCTTGCCATCACTGTGGCCAGGAGACAGCAGCAGCAGTTGGTGTTAAGGGGTGGCAGGCAGCAGTCCCTGGAGACAGCAGCAGCAGCATTTGGTGGTGAGGGGTGGCAGGCAGCAGTCCCTGGAGACAGCAGCAGTTGGTGGTGAGGGGTGGCAGGCAGCAGGCTCTGTGAGCTGTGGAAATGTAAGGCTCTTCCCCACACATATATAGCCCCCTGGGCTAGTTTCAGTGGTTCTAAGCTGCTGTAATTGGTGTTCCAGGTCAGCCATTTTCAAATGCATCCAATGACCGGCTCCGCGGTGGCAGTTCCCATTGGCTGTAAGAGCATGGGCCATGGTGGTGACACACCGATGGGGCCAGGCGGTAGCTACCGCGATTTGGGTGCCATACATTGCTATGAGTGACCGTGATTTGGGTGGCGGAGCATGCCAACCTCCATTTGGCAATACTCATATGCCTATCACTACCGCGATTGTGTTTTGGGCATTGGTGGTGACACACTGCAGTGGTCAGGCAGTAGCTACTGCAATTTGGGTGCCATACATTGCTATGAGTGACCGTGAATTGGGTGGTGGAGCATGCCAACCGCCATTTGGCAATACTCATATGCCTATCACTACCGCGATTGTGTTTTGAGCATTGGAGGTGACGCACCGCAGCGGCCAGGCAGTAGCTACCATGATTTGGGTGCCATACATTGATATGAGTGACCGTGATTTGGGTGGTGGAGCACTTTGACAGCATCTATGGACACATCATACTGTGTCAATGGCCAATGGGCAGTTATCAACAGTGCAGAGTGGCGACATGATTAATGGTACATCATTGTGCACACAATGCCAATGTAACATTTACCCTACTGCAGACTACACATGCCATTTTTGTGTATGTGATTTTGTACATTGGAAGGTACTCCCTTACATGTCACTTGTGATATTGATGGGCATGTACACAGAACAGTGTTGTGATGGACTCTCCAATGTGTACACGTGTTAATGTGTGAATGTGCTGAGTAATTCACAGTGATGTATGTCTCAATGAACAATGTGCAGATTTGACTGTCTACTTTTCTTGGCTCATGCACACACTTGTTGTTTACGCACAGCCTGTGGTCATTGTGTTGTTGATGTGTGCCATGTTCAACTTACGCCTGAAGGTGTCGCAGGTACAGCAGCTAGGTATGAGACAGTAGTGTTGCAGTTTCACACATATGCTGCATGAAATACTCTCAGGCCTGCTCATGCTAGATGTGGCCATATCCCTTTGTGCATTTTCATAGTCAGATGTTGTTACGGAGGTACTTGCTGTGTGAAAGGGGACAAGTGTACAAGTAGTGTTGCTGAAGGTGTCCCTACAAGTAAGCTGGTCTGTAACTCAAATGTGATGACAGTCATTTTTGGCGTTGTGTCAGTAAAAACGTAAGATGTTGTACACATCTCATGGTGTATTGCATTGACATGTGTCCACTTTCATCTCAACTAGAAGGAGACCAAATCTGCATCATCTCTTCACAGTGCTGGCAGACATGAAGAATGAGGAGGTCATCCGGAAATTCCGTCTGGATAGAGCCACTCTGCAAAACTTATGTGCTATGTTGGATCCCCACCTGAAGCCTCGAAGAACATATCCAACTGCTTTCACCCCAACGCATTTTTTTGCCACTGGATCATTCCAGCACACGGTGTCCAGTGCAGGTGGGATGTCGCAACCTATGTTCAGCATGGTGCTGCGTGATTTCCTGTCCGCAATGATGATCTACAAGGACAGATATATCCCGTTCCCCAGGGGGCATGAATTGTCGGATGTGAAGGGAGATTTTTATGTCCTTGGACAAATTCCTCATGTTGTTGGTGCCATTGACTGCACCCATGTTGGGCTTGTTCCATCACAGGCACGTGAACACATCTACAAGAATTGTAAACATTTCCACTCCATAAATGTGCAAGTGGTGTTAGAGGTGGATATGATCATCTTGCACGTGTGTGCTAAATTTCCAGGCTCAAACCATGACTTATACATCATGTGTAACAACATTGTACCACATCTGATGGCTAGTCTGCTTTCTGAGCATGCATGGATTGTGGGTCGGTATGCATAGTCAAAAAGCGTGCTGTGTGTGACTTGCCGTCTTCTGCCACAGTAACATTACAAGGTTTCTCTGTGTTTCTCACACCTATGTGACTCTGCATATCCCAACCGTCCTTGTTTGCTGAGCCCACTGGGGAATCCCAGGACATCAGCTGAAGTCCGCTTAAATGATGCCCATGGGAGAACACGTTGTGTGGTGGAGCGTACTTTTGGTCTCCTGAAGTCACGATTTCGCTGCCTGGACAAGACCGGAGGTGCACTGATGTGCTCGCCCAGGAAGGTGTGTCAGATTGTAGTGGCATGCTGCATGCTCCACAACCTGGCCATTCGCAAGGAGATTCCCCTGATCCTGGATGCTGATGAGCAGCCAAGGCTCCCGCCTGCAAACCAACTCGTGTCCAGTGCTGAGGATAGTGGAGAGGAGGAAGGTGTCGACCTGCGTCAATTGCTCATCAACCGCTACTTCACTTGAAGGTGAGTGACGATGTACAACAGACCCATTGTCTGATGATCTTGCTGTTGTTTGTCAAGGTGTATGTGAGCTTTGTGACTGCAGCTGGTTGTTGACTCAGTGGTGGCTGACAATGTTTCTGGGACAGGGTAGTTTGGAACATCTACAGGATGTGTATGTTGGCACTGTTGCTCATTGATGTGTGAATGATGGACTAGCTTGATGGTAAGTGTTGTGTGATGTTTGTGATGCCACACCCAGACTAGTGAATATTGTTCTGTTGTGTTTTCCTAGGTCCCTTCATACTCTCCTTGCCTATATACATTCCATTCTCCTGGTACTTGTAATCATGGTGAAGACTGCACATCCTGGAATAAACACGGAGCAGAAACAACAACATGTGTGTAAGGAGTATTTATTTACAATAGTGAAGCAGTGAGTTGGCAGTTATGATAAATGAGAGAATCAAGTAGTCACCAATTGATGTGGTGACCCAGTTAAACAGATGCCGTTTACAAGGCAGTGTGGGGAAGGACAGTCCAAAAAGTCAATTCAGTAGTAAAGAGAGTTGCCATCATGGCTGGCTCCGTGACTGACGTTTGGCAGGTGCTTTGCCACGGGATACTCCAAGGGATTTCTTGGGATGGCCCCTTTGTCACTTGGCGAGGGGCCTCTGCTGTAGGGCCAGTGGGGTCTGAGGACTCATCCCTCTCTGTGGCTGCAGGGGAGCATGTTGAACTGTCATCCTGCGGCCCGCAGAGGGAGGTGAAGGTGTTGGTTGTGGCGCAGGTCGGTCCCTCAGTACTGCCACTACCTGGCCCAGGAGGTCCACAATTTGGCCCATGCTGGTGTCCATGGACCTCATCAACAGGAGGAGCTCATGGGAATCTTCTTCTGACCGGCCCGTACGTCCCTGGGCCCGCTCATAGGCCCCAAGGATTCTGTTTATGTTGTCTAGGGCTTCAATCCCAGGGTCTGGTTGTCTGTGACTGACCCTGACCCTCCTACCTGCCCTGCTGCCACGGACCTGTTGCCTCACCACTGTGGGCCCCAGCATCCTCTCCCTGCCCTCCTCAGTTCGTAGTGTGGGGTGGTCATCCTCTGGGACAGGCAACACTGGTGGTGGTGGAGGACGCACAGGCCATAACAGCAGGGGTCTGCAGAGAGGTTAGTGTTGCTGCAGATGTGGGGGGGACACGATGGGGTCCTTGGACCTATTCCGCCCTGGCAAACCAGATGGCCCAGCTCCGAGCTCCTGGTCCTCTGAATCCCGGGAGCCAACATCCGAGAGTCCATGTTCCGGGGGGCAGACTGTCTCTGCAGGTTGCTGGTGTTGTCCTCTGCAGTCAGTTCTTGGTCACCTGTGGGTCAGATGGGAAATGGTCACTGTAGTGCACCCCGCAAGCTTTGTTTTAGCTGTGTATTATTCACTGTTTGTACACCACACAGTTGACTAATCATCTCATTGTTTGTATGCGCACTACTGTGCCTCCTGACATGATGTTGAGGTACATGAATTACTTGTCCATGGTGTGAGGTGTCAAAATATACCATGTGCCACGTGCATATTTTGTGATTACAGGGACATGTTGCCATCTAGGGACTATCGCAACAAAGAATTTCTGTGAAGCCTCTTTGTTGATTACTCTGCCCTGGCAGATGTTACATCTGAGCATGAACTGGCCATTGTCATCTCATGCATTCCTTTGTCATGTCATGTGCATATCTGAATTTGTACCACCAACCATGCTTTCTTTGTTTTCATATGGTCCTTGCTGCTATGGCCCCGTGGTACTTACACATTGCATTCAGTGCTGTGCATGATTGTGCACAGACTTTCTTCTACATGTGAATTGGTGTGTCACACTTTGGTTGCTGTGACATTTTCATTTGCTTATCTGTCTGCACACTGTGAGTGGCAATAGGATCTGTGTATTTTTTGCGCGATGATAGGGCTGGTGTTGTCATATGGCACCATGCATTTTGAGAGGAATGGCTGGGTGAATGTACTGGCTACTTACCTGTTATGTCTTCACATTTTGCTTGGATTTGTGACACATCTGTGTGTGTGTGTGGTGGAGGCTTCCATCCTGCTCAGGGGTGGGACAAGAAAGCATATTATGTCTACCTACCTGTTAGTTTGAATTGGACAGTGCAATGATTGACACATGTATCTGGGTGGGAGGGAGTTCTCCATCTTGATGAACTGGAGAACAAGGGGGCATGGTGGGAGTAGTATTGCAGTCTTCCCACCACCAAAAACCCCTCCCTGTTAAGATGGCTACCTACCTGTTAGTTTGATGTGAGCAATGCAATCTCTGACACATGCCTCTGGGTGGGGGGAGTGCTCCATCCTGCTGAGCTTTGGGACAAGAGTGCCTGGTGGGAGTTGGTTTGCAGGCCTCCCACCCCCAAACAACTCTCCCAGGGAAGATGGCTACCTAACTGTGAGTTTGTTTGTAATGATACAATGGCTCCCAACTGCTTCTGGGGAGGAGTGCTCCACCCTGCTCAGGTATGGGACAGGGTGCCTGGTGGGAGTTGTTGTGCAGGCCTCCCACCCTCAAACAGCCCTCCCTGGGAAGATGGCTGCCTACCTGTAAGTTTGATGTGAGCAAGCCCCCCTCCCTGTTAAAATGGCTACCTACCTGTTGTTTGATGTGAGCAATGTAATCTCTGCCACATGCCTTGGGGGGAGGGAGTGCTCCATCCTGCTGATCTTTGGAACAAGGGTGCCTCGTGGGAGTTGTTGTGCAGGCCTCCCACCCCCAAACACCCCAACCTGTGAAGATGGCTACCTACTTATAAGTTTGATGTGAGCAAACCCCCCTCCCTGTTAAGATGGCTACCTACTTGTTAGTTTGATGTGAGCAATGCAATCTCTGACACATGCCTCGCGGGGTGCTCGATCCTGCTGAACTTTGGAATAAGGGTGCCTGGTGGGAGTTGTTGTGCAGGCCTCCCACCTCCAAACACCCTAACCTGTGAATTTGGCAACCTATCTGTACGTTTTTTTGTAGTGATACAAAGGCTTCCAACTGCTTCTGGGTGGGGGAGTACTCCATCTTGATGAGCTGGAGAACAAGAGGGTATGGTGGGAGTTGAAGTGCAGTCTTCCCACACCCAAACCCCCCTCCCTGTGTAGATGGTTACCTACCTGTCAGTTTGTAGTGATACAATGGCTTCGAAATGCATCTGGGTGTGGAGTGCTCCATCCTGCTGAGCTTTGGGACAAGGGTGCCTGGTGGGAGTTGTTGTGCAGGTCTCCCACCCCCAAACAGCCCTCTCAGGAAAGATGCCTACCTACCTGTGAGTTTGTTTGTAGTGATACAATGGCTTCCAACTGCTTCTGGGGGGGCGAGTGCTCCATTCTGCTCAGGTGTGGGACAGGGGACCTGGTGGGAGTTGTTGTGCAGGGCTCCCACCCCCAAACAGCTCTTCCAGGGAAGATGGCTATCTACCTGTTAGGTGAGGGTGAACCATACAATGGCTGCCAACTGATTCTGGGTTAGTGTGGAGTGCTACATCCTGCTCAGGGGTGGGACAGGGGCATGGTGGGAGTTGTAGTGCTGTTTGCCTGGACACATACAACCCTGTGAATGTTGGCTACCTTTGGGATGATTCAGATGGAGTGAATGTTACATCTGTGGGACATGTGTTGGATATTGTGCTGCATATGTATATATTTGGGCCTCTGAGATGTAGCTTTGTAGTTGTGTAATGGTCTACATTTGTTTGTACTTACCAGCCTGCACTCCCCCCGCTATTCCTGTGAGACTCTCTGGATGCAGTATGGCAAGCACCTTCTCCTCCCATGCAGTGAATGTTTTGGGTGCAATGGCAGGGCCACCGCCAGTCCTCTGAGCCAGCTCACGGTTCTTGCTCCTCTTGTCTTTCACAACCCTCTTTAAGTCATGCCACTGCTTCATGATTTCCTTTTTTGTTCGAGGGTGGTCCCTACTGCATTGACCTTATCAACTATCCTTGCCCACATTTGTGCTCTTGTGGCTAATGGTGTCTGTTGGACCAGGATACCAAACACTTGTTGTTCTACTCTGATTATCTCATCTACCATGACTGTAAACTCACTCTCTGTGAATTTGGGCATTTTCTGTGTTGTCATGGTGTGTGATGTGCAAAGGGGTTATAGGTGCAGGGGTGTAAGTGGTGGGGGTGGGGGTGATGTGTATGGTGTGTAATGTGCAGAGGGGTTAGAGGTGCAGGTGTGGAAGTGGTGGTGGTGCTGTGTATGATGTGAGTAGTGATGGTGTCATCAGTGATGTCATCAGTGATGTCACTGACCATGTCATGAATGATGTAATATGTGACGTCATCAGCAGTGCATTATGGGGGCGCGGGTTATAGTTAGCTGAACTAAGGATAACAGCCGAATTTCACTGGTTTTGTACAAGTGAAATGTCCAACTAACTATAACATCGCTGAAACCCGTTGTTTTTATTCAGTGAATTTCAAAGGATTTTTAAATGCTAATTTCTAACTATAACGTCCTTGAAACCTATGTTTTTTTCAGTCAATTTCACTGTGATAGACAAGGCTGTGATTTCACACGCAACTTCTGCGTTTTTTACATTGGAAAAACCTTTTACCACAGGTTAATTAACATGAGCGCATGTAGATCTGAACAATTTCTAACTCAAAATAAAACTGTGGTTGTGTGGTGGTTCTTTCTTTTTCTTTTTCCAGATGGAGTGAATATTCGAGACACACTTGTCCAAGATTAATAAGGAGCAGCTATCTGCCCTTATAGAAAGTAGCATAGGGAAATTCTCTTTTACTACTCATACCAGGTGGCACTCAGTCTTGCCCTGAAGAAAGTCCAGCACCCTTTATGGGGCTAACACAGACTGAAACATGTTGGCTATAGGGTCTTAGGACCATAATATCCCTACCGACCCAATATTTATGTTTTTTTATTATCCCCGGCAGGTCCAGGAATAAAGGGAAACTGGGATCTGTTGGTGGGCTTTTAATCTTTATCCCCCTGGCCAAAAACATCTTCTTAAGAGCTCCCTGAAAGATGGTTGAGCCCACCCTGACTTCTAGGCGTCAGAGTGTCCCGATGATGAAGCATGACACCAATAGGGTGTGTGAGGGAATATAAAACAAAAGGATGCGCCTCCTTTCCCACTCAGTAGTGGTGTTCCATTAGCAGCTTCACATAGGGGCAAAATGCGATGCAGCGCGCGCAAATGAATTCGTTTTATTAATTTAAATGTGTACTTACCTCCGTTCACCCATATTCCGGTGTTTACATTTCCCCACCCTGACCCTCCCCCGCCCCGCCCCGCCCCGCCTCACTGCCCTACCGAACTTCCTCCACGAGCCGCTACTGGGATCTTGTCCTTCAACTTCAACCCTATCTAAATGGATAAAGCCTACCATAATTCTGTGTTATGATGTGTCTCAAACACCTCACCCTGATGTCTTTTAATGTAGTTGTCAGCCTCCTGAACTTCCTTTAGGGAAGCTTCTTTGAGAGACATCTGCTGTGACGCAATATGGCAAACCCCTCATCCTTTCCTCTTCCATTGCAAGGTTCAGTCAGGGGAGGGTTTTTCTGCTTTTTTTGGAGATGTTATTTTGTCTGCTGTTTCAAGCTTGTGAAGTTTTCAATAGGTGTATGACAGAGATACTGTGTTTGCAGATTTTGACTTGCAGTTTTGACTCTTTGTGTTTATGGTCATATTCAGTCGATTTCTGCTTGAGTATGCTCTTGCTGGTAGGGACTGTAACGGGGAAGATAGACAAGGAGATAATGCCCAGTAACATCCCAGTAATCTTCAATTCTCCAAATCCAAATCTTCAGTGATACAGTCCTGTATTCCCATCCTCCCTCCTGAGAGTGGGATTGATTATTTCATCCTGTTTTTTGCTTTGTAATGCTTGAAAATTGACAGGATGTGAGGTAGTACTTCCTTCCTTTTCTACTGCCTGATGTCTAATGGCAGTCATATTGGGAGGATGTTTTTACGTCAGCTAGATAACAAGTTCTACAGGATGGAGATGGAATCTTGCAGGTAAGGACTGTATCAGGGAAGACTTGAACTCAAAGTATTGAAGATTACCAGTAAGCAACCAGGAATTACTAGTTCCCCAAGTCCACCGAGGCAAGATGAAATGGGCTCGCATAGCAGTGTCTCCTAACAGAAACGTAGACAAAAGAGAGGTAAGATTAGTGTCTCTCATCTCCAAAGTCTGGTGTTGTAGCACCCAGGTCTATCTCCACACAAGCCAGGAAACGAGGATGTGCTTTGTGTGGTGTTAGCATCTTATCCCTCTCTTTAGAGGGCTGTGCTTTACAAAAAAAATGTTTAGGTTAGTTCTTGCAGATGGGTTAGGTTACCCCTCATTGTTGAAGACTGGGATGGGAAAGAGCAGGACCAGTAAGTAATCGGACCATTTAAGCATCAGAGAATCTAATATGAGAGTCATTATTGTGCTCTATTGAGTACTATCCTCATGCATTAAAAATGATAAAAAATTGGAATATGGAAGGCATTTGGTAGTACAGGATTCAATTCTATTTGTCCAGATTAGAACGAGTTTTTAATGTTACTTGAGAGAGTTTATATTGTGATTTAAGTTGCTGTTAAAGAATTAGTAAATGCAGATTGTGTTTAGATATATAGATGTTTACTGCAAATAAAATGCCTGGCAGGAAACATACAGAGTAGAATTATGGGTCACGGTGTTTTGCCTGTAGATCATTCACCGTGAAGAGAAAACCCTGCTTAATACAGAGATCTCAGGAGACATGCTAACTAACGTGCTTATTTTTGTAAAATTGCCCAAATAAACTCGAGTAGCTAAGAAAATGTGTTGAAGTGCAAATAAATACCAAGTATTTCATATTAAGTAATAAA
The DNA here is from genome assembly GCF_964204655.1 of Triturus cristatus. Taxonomy (NCBI): domain Eukaryota; kingdom Metazoa; phylum Chordata; class Amphibia; order Caudata; family Salamandridae; genus Triturus; species Triturus cristatus. The sequence goes on along the minus strand of NC_140591.1, from coordinate 1,202,703,889 downwards.
TGTAATTTCTATCATTTTTGTAGCTTTTAAAATTAATATGCACAGACTAATGTCAAAATGTTCCACTCACGGTCTATATCAAAGCAGGTCGTTAGCATGCAAGAAATAAAATCTATTTCTCTGTCTGACACGAGGTTCTGCCAAGCAGAGAGCTCACCCCAAGAACAATGGCAACTGTTCTCAGTCAAATGCCTGCAGAATTGGGAATTAAAGCTTTTATCTAGCACACTCAGGGTGTTCTCGTTGGAACAATAGTCAAGACAAAGTGAAGGCTCTGATTGACAGCTACCAGCCCTGGATAACCTCTTGTGTGCAGCGAGTTTAAGATTTTTCACTTTTCTTTTTCACAGATTACAAAGTTAAAAAATGAGACCAACCAGCAACCACAGTCTTAAAGTCTAAGAATTTGCCAATTATTAAGCAACAACATGAAACAAGGCTATACGACTTATTTGCTTTATAATTAATTAAAGTGTATATTTATCTTCGAGAAATAACGTAAAGCTGTTCAGTTTATTTGTGGCATATTCGATTGAGAGAGTACTCAATTTTAGGATAAATTGCAATTTCCATTGTTTTATTATATAATTCTATTTTGATTTAGGCTGGCTTTGTTTTATACGAATTTTTGTTGGAGAAATTTGAATTGAAAAAAGTATATATAGGTCTTGTGCATGCAAGGTAGTGACACGTTAGACGGATGCATATTTACACATTGATTGACGTGCATTCTTCAAATAATAAATTGAAGGATGGAAATGATTGATTCGATCTGAACCGCTACCGATTACTCTTGGTGCATTTCGCCGCATCACTAGCTCTTTAGACTGCTAGTGAAAAAGCTGCAAAGTGTATAGGTACACCGTTGCCAGAGCTGAGTAAGCTACTGTCTCAGCATAAAAAACATAAAGTACGAGACAGGCCATAAAAAGGCCATCATGAAATTCCCCAAACTGCAAGACTATTTTTGATGTATTTTCTTTGTAATGCTTGTATAAACAGTCACTGGCCTGCGCATGACCACACACTTTGGACAAGTGGGGTAGTTAGGGTTATACAATGGTTCGTAAAGTTTTCTTGCAAAGTATACAACACGCATGTTAAAATAATCCGGCATTGTGTTAGAATTGTTTTAGCTACAAGTTAGACATTTTTAAATGGGACAGGAGAACAAAAGAGAATGAATATCTGCACAATTTATATAATGCAAACTAGCAACCTGCATGGTTTGAAAATGTATCTGTTGTTCTCCATAGTACAAAGTTATTTGTAAGGAAAGCAGGGCTCTCTATCTTTAAAACGTTCACCTCATTTTACTTAACACACAAACAGATTTCTCAATAACCCGAACAATCAAATGTACCAAATAAACTAGATTAACGAGACAATTGCGTGAGTAGAGGTGTAAATTATGTCAAAGATGAGTGTGAGGGCCTTAGAAGACAGGGATGTAATGCAAGCAGATGGAAAGACGTTCCATCATTCAAGGTACTTTTTAGAAAGTGCAAGATGTTTGTCAAGGGCTCTAAAACACTGAATCATGTTGAAGGTAGTCAAGGAATGGTCCATTGCTGCCCTTATAAAGGAATATGATACAGGTAAATATCCATAGGTGCTGGGTGAAGTTAGGTTACTAAAAGGTGTATTTCTTTACCTTACCACCGCTCAAAGGTAGTGCCACTGCGGCTCCCTCCAGGGCAGGCATGCAGCAGAGCTCAGTGTGGCTCAAAAAAGATATGGCGTCCTCAGCCAGCGACATCTTGTGTCTGTGTGTGTTTCGGGTCTCCCACCCCACAGTGGATGATGGGGCATGTCTCCCTGCATGTCAGCGGCAAGAAAGGTTTCATGCAGGAGAGATGTGGGCATCCTGCAGAATTGAATTGCCATAAAGTTAATAGTACAAGACATCACAATGAATTATAGCCTATTTCTACTTGCCGCTTAATGTTCTAGGAAATTGCTTGTATAAACGTTTTTTATAACTTTTTTCCATGCCAATCCAAGATGGCCGAATCTCCTTTGAATTATTTCATGTCCTGTTTTCCCCTATAAAATAATGTGCATTACAAAGTCCAGTTGCTTCGCAGTTGTTCTTGAATCATTGCTCTGTGACTGAACCCGGTGGATTCTCTGCTTTCTCCAGTTCCTTGCCCTTATGCTGTTATTTGCCTGCTGCTTGACCTTGCCAGCTAGAAGGTTTTTCCGGCTCTCAGTATTTCTCCTTCTTGCTGGGTTAATTTCTGGAGCAGGGCTAGACGTTCTGTCTAATCTGGTGTCTGATACTGCTTCTGGAGATTAGAGAACTTTTCTGAGAAATAAGAAGACTCTGCATGTGTTGCCCAGGAGACCAGCACTTGACAGTCACAGAAGTAAAATTTTGATGAAGCAAAAAATATGAGAGTCTGCCACATTGTACAGTGAGACTTGGCTGGTTACTATCTGCCATGGTGAGAAATGAAATTAGATACACAACTTTTCTTAAAATAGAAACCGATGCTGGCTTGTGATATTGGGACAATGGTTATATTAACTTACCATTTTGGAATATTACCATACACTATATGGCCAGAACATTCCAATATGTACTGATGACATCAATATGCACCTTTCAAGTCTTACACTGATCACACTTGAGGTCAATCAAGTGCATTTGGATTCTCTAATCACTGTGGAGGACATTATAGTAGGCATTTGGTTAACTCAAATCTGGTAAAGTGTTGTGCCCAAATGGGCACAGTGTAGCATTTTAGAAACCCCATAGAGCAACCCTTACACCTAAGCTTTTAGAAGTTTACAATGAGACATCATGAAGATGACGAAATCTAGCCCTTTAGAGAGGTGAGTATCATACTTCTCCCTGTACTGAATAAGGTCTTGATTTATTTGATTCGTTTAGACCTATAAATACAGGTGAATAATGTTGACCTGCACTCATAACTACTCCTGAAAGTCGATCAAGATAAGCATATATAGTAGAGAATTACTATTTTTAACTCCATATCTACTTGCCTAGATCATAAGCTGGAAGTCAAAGTTGTACAGTTTTATGTAATTACAGGTCGATATAATAAACTTCACATTTTGGTAGAGTATGATAAATATAGTTTTTTAGCTTTGAAACTCAAACTACTGATGACCATGCTGGTCGACTCAGACTAGGCAGGTATCGTAGACATACACCAGATATACAATTTAATCATGATCCAGAATGGCTCAGGGTCAAGTGGCCACACTACGTGACGAAGTAGTATTTGATTCAGCCTTTTGAGTAAATTTACTAGAACGCTTGCACCATCTGAATTTCATGCAAAACATGAGAGAGTATTTCGACCAAATATCTGGTTTTAAATATCGGGAGCCAGAAATACTAGGGAAAAAAGATAGTGATACAAAAATAATGCAGTGCAGAAATATTGTTTCAGGTAAGTATTATCATTGTTAAGAATATTGTTGTTGCTAATATTGTTTTCAATAATATAGTAGTACAAAATATATATTTTTTAAATTATCTTAATGTGTTTTAGTTTGTATAGGAATTTTATGTGTTGTTATTGTTTGAATAATTGTTAATAATATTTTTAATTATAGTTTGTAATTTTAAGTGATATATTTTTTTTATTTGATTGCTAGTATTAATTTATAATGTTGTAGCTGGTTGCTAGGTTTGATTGGACATAGGGTGGGAAGGTATTTAAGTAATATTTTTTTAACAATTAATCAAAAATATATTATTAATATTTTCATTGATTGTTAATTATGTAAATTGTGTAATAATGATATTTTCTAGCTATATTTTAGGTGTGGAAAGCTGGGTTTGGAGGACCATAGGGTAGGACGTTCATAAAATAATAATTAGTTACCAATTATTTATGAATGTATTTTTTTATTATTTAATTGATTATTAATTGAAATATTTAATTAAATAATATTTATGTGAGTTGAATTGTGTTATGTAATATCTTTATATTTTAATTATATTTTAGTTGTGGGTTGTTGGGTTTGTAGGGATATCGGGTGGGAAGTTGATGAAGTAATATTTAATTAATCAGTCGTTTGTTGTTAATTTTTAAATTGATAATTATGTACTATGCGCAATACTGATATATTTTAGATATATAGTTGTTGTGGGTTGCTAGGTTTGTAGGGTTATAAGGTGGGATGTTAATTAAGTAATCATTGATTAACAAATAATTATTAATTGATTATTTACTTGATTATCAATTATATAAATTGTGATATACCTATTTATTTTAGTTATATTTTAAGTGTAGGCTGCTAGGTTTGCAGGGGCATAGTGTGAGAAGTTAATTAAGCAATAAATAAATAACGTTTTTTAATTATACAATTAAATATTTAATAGTCATGTAAATTGTTTGATTGTTGTTTATTCTATCTATCTATCTATCTATCTATCTATCTATCTATCTATCTATCTATCTATCTATCTATCTATCTATCTATCTATCTATCTATCTATCTATCTATCTATATCTATATACTTTTGGAGGGATTAACCCATAATGTTCATATTCAGAGTTTTATATTTGTTCTAAACTAATAGGGTTATTGAAATATGTAGTATGTTTGAAGTGAAGCACTTTCCCTACTGTTGATTAGACTGGAGGTGGAATAGCAAATTTAATCTCTCCGAAGTTCAATGCTTTCCCTATTGTTGCACAGACTGGAGTGGGAATAGTAAATCTTACCCCTCTGAAGTCCAATGCTTTCCCTAATGTTGCCCAGAGTGGAGTGGGGGAAAAAAATATATATATTTACTACAAAAAACAGATATATGTGGTCATCGGCAGTGCATTGTGGGTCGTAAGTTATAGATTGCTCAGGTAACTATAACTGCTGAATTTTCCTTGATTTGTATGAGTGAAATCTGAGCCTATCTATAACGTCCTGTAACCTTTGTTTTTTTCAGTGAATTGCTACGGTTTCTTTAAAATTCTATTTCCTAACTATAATGTCCCTGTAACTAACCTTTGATTTATTTCAGTGACTTTCTAAGGTTTGCTTAACGTTAAGTAAGATGCCTATCTCAATGCATAGTGGAGGGGTTTGAATGCAGGGCCAGGCCTGGCATTGTGCCACCCCCCAAGCTTGCTGCTCCTGCCCCCCTCCTCATTGCTATCCATTGTCCAAATCCATAAACCTGCTCCCTCATTACAGCCGTTTATGCCACTGCCCTTCCCGCCTGCCCTAAACAGTTAGCTTGCTGCCCCATCCATCTCCACCCTACCCTCTTTTGTACAAGTACATGCGCCATCCCCCTCCCTCCTTCCCTGCATGGTCCAATGTGCTGCCACTGCCATACATTTAGCTTGATGTTCCTGCCCACTCCTCCTACCCTCTGTTGCCCAATCCATTGCAATTCCTGCTTAGCCTCTACACTTAGGTTGCTGCCCCTAATCGCCTTCCCCCTGCCCTCCGATGTCTGTGTGCATGCCCCTGCTTCTTCCTTTCTGCCCACCATATTTCATGGACCTGCCACCCTCCTAACTACTTTGAGTGTTCTGTTGAGCTGCCACTGCCCCTCCCACATGCTTAGTATGGTTAGATAGCTGTCACCTGTCCCTGCAACATCCACCTTGCCTGTCCAAGTTCCATGCCCCATCCCTGCCCTCCTGTCTACCATGGTCCATTTTGCTGCCACTCTCTTCTATCCTCCATGCTCTGTTGTGCTGCAACTGTTCCTCCTCTCTGCTCTGCATGGTCTGTTGTGAAGCCCCCTCCCCTGCCCTATTTTGTCCGTGGTAAGCCCCTACCCCTTCCTTCTATCCTTCGTGGTACTTTGTGCATGCCCCTGCTCCCTCCATGTTGTCCACTATGGCCGTTGTGCTGCCATTAACCCTCCCGCTTGCCACGCATGGTCTTCTGTGTTGCCACAGCTCCTCCCAGATGCTCAGTGTGGTCAGTTTGCAGGCCCTGACCCCCTCTCTTCTTCTCTCCGTTGTCTGTGTGTATGCCGCTATAGTCTCACTATTGTCCTCCATGGTGTGTTGTGCTTCCAGTGCCCATCCAGCCTTCCTTCCATGGTCAGCTTGCTGCTCCTGCCCTTCCCCCTTTCTCCCTGCTCTCTGGTTTCCATGTGCAGACCCTTATCCCCTCCCTTCAGCCTTTCCTGGTCCGTTGTCGTGCTCTGCCCCCTATCCTCCTGCCCTTCATGGTCTGTTGTGCTGCAACTGTCCCTCCTGGCATCCTTAGTCAGGCTTCAACTGTCCCTCCTGGCATCCATAGTCAGGACCACAGGAAGAGATGGCTGCAACAGCATCCCCCAAAAGATTGTCCAACACGGTCCACCAGCACAGCACAGGGAGGAGGGGTGGAGACACAGGAACCAGAAGGTCGAGGTTCCCAGAACAAGGGATACCAACATGCCAGCAGATGGGCCCACATGGGCGGAAATGAAATCATGCCAAAGCCACAATGAACACCGCTGCTGCCATGAGGCTCAGAAGTCACAACCAGAGCCAGACTCGAAATGAGACCCCCCTCATGACCCTCTGAGCAAAGGAACTCAAAGTCACAGGCCGAGGGGTCTGGCAAGAACACTCTGTTCAGATCTGTGCAAAATCTGGCCATTATAAATTTCAGGTCCTGCTGCCTAAATTCGGTCACATAATTTATTACAATGTACTCATTTTTTCCAAATTGGTGTGGAATTTTTCTTGTGTTGTGTTTTTACTTTATTACTGTTTAAGTGCTGTATAAATACATTACACCTTGCCTCTAAATTAAGCCTGACTGCTTTTGTGCCAAGCTACCGGAGGGCTAAGCACAGGTTAATTTAGTGGCTTTTGTGGTTCACCCTGACAGAGATTGTGGTTGTTGATTGAGAATGGTCTTTGCCCCCTCAATCAAAACCCTAATTTCTAACAAGGGGTTTGTATGCTTCCCTTACGAAGCTGCTGAACCAAGTCACATGACATTTTGACATTTATGACCCGGAATCCAAGTTTTTCGGACCCAAGGTGCTTTTTATCACTTTATCACTCAAGAACTATCTGCCAGCGCACTGATTCTTTCACGTGTGCGGTAACCTCAGCTAAAGATGCGCACAGCAGGGTTTGCTGAGATTAGAAACCACTGAAACTTTTATCGAGGCTCTGAGCTCAGCTAAAGCGCCTCGTTGAAAGATATTGAAGAATCACAACAGAAATGAAACCAATATTATATTTTAAAATGCGCGCCTGAATGGTGACTACAGCAGCACACACGTAATTTGCCAATTACTTTTGTGTACATACTCTTTGTTTACAGTCCAGACCTCTTGGGCTCATGATGACTCACACCAGGGAAGGGGTCAGAGAGGAGCAACAGGCCGAAATGCAAGCGAAAAGCCAGAAGCGGGGAAAGCGTGTGAAATAAATACACGTGGGAGAATGCTTTCTGTAGATGGCAGGGTGGAGTCTGAAAGGCAGTGCGGCATAAAGTGTGCAGTGCTTTGATTCTCAAACTGGGCCGCCACCGATATTTTCTCTGAAGAAACCAGAAAATTATTCTTTCCTAGCAGTGACTAACAGGCCCGGTTCTAGAGGGTGGGCCGGGTGGGCCTGGCCCACCCAAACATGAGCCTTGGCCCTCGCAGTGAATCTGAAACCGATGTACAACAACAATTAAAAAAAATCAGATAACTGGTGATTTATGATCCTGCTGCAGAGCAACCATTTGTCTGTTGGTAGTTTTTAGATGCTGATAAACTGAATTTAATGGAAATAGCTCAGTGGGTTACTACCTCTGTCACACGGCCTACGTGTTGTCAACTATGCTGACGACACCCAGCTCCTTTTCTCGATGGATGAAAAGCATGGAGGAAGGATGTTGAGTGTTAAGAGCTGTATGTTGGATATAGTATCTTGGATGTCGGACAACTGTCTAAAGTTGAACACAGAAAAGACGGAGGTTTTATTTTTTAATAACAAATCTCCATTGTCCTCAGAATGTTGGTGGCCTACCACCTTAAATCCTGCACCAGCTCCAGTCAGGGTGGCTCGGAACCTAGGCGTTAAGATGGATACAGAGCTTTCTGGAAAGGATCACATTGCGCAGCTCTCCGCAGTTTGTTTTTGGAAGCTTAGAATGCTGCGCCGTTTTCTTCACTTCCTGCCTGTAGACTGTCGTCAAACGGTGGTGCATGCCACCATCACTTCACGCCTGGATTACGCAAACAGTCTATTCATTGGACTTCCAGACTATTTGACAGCCAGGCTTCAGCTAATCCAAAACGCAGCAGCTAGATTAATCAGAAATATCCCTGTCCGCCATAGAATCTCCCCTCATCGGGCCAGTTTACACTGGCTACCTATAAAGAAAAGAGTGCTTTTTAAGGCTATGGTACTAATCCATCGTGCCTTGCATAATATCGGCCCTCTATATCTTAGAGCTAGAATTCAAAGGTACTCGCAAAATAGACTTTTAAGATCTAATAATCTGAATCTTCTTAAGGTACCTAAATTTAGAAAGGTTAGAATGGGCGGTCTGTCATTTTCTGTCCGGGCACCCACTATCTGGAATTCTATGCCGAAGGATCTTAGAGCGCTTGAGAAAGAAAATGTCTTCAGAAAGGCCTTGAAAACTTGGCTTTTTCTTTTGCATTGATTAATCTCCTCACTGGTCACAGCTCCTTTCCGTTCAGGTCCACATGATTAGTAACAGCGCCGGGACACCTCCGTTGGAGGTAGCTGCGCGCTATATAAGCTCCCATAACATAACATAACAGATCTCCTTGTGTTACTTGCAGTTCAGAAGTTACTATCCTAACATAGGACAGTGACCTCTGAACTGCCATCGAAGAGCTGCATACAAACTTCGCTTTTTTGTGTTGTGATATAGTTAGAACATCTCCAGGCTTTCAATATTGTAATGTTGCTAAAAAGAGTTTGTTTGGGCAGTTGAACATTTTTATCAGTAAAGCTGACCCCCAACCACTGGAGTACTCTTTAAATCCTGAGTTTGTGCTTCTCCAGACCAAACCCTCGTAAAATATATTGCCCACTAGTATGGATGACATGTGATTTCTACACCTTGTTGATGAATACAGGCCCCAGCTAGGCCCGCAGGACACAAGGGTTCGCTCTCCTGTAATGGAATCTACAAGGAAGTTGGCACGGAAACTGCAAAGTACAAAGACAAAGTTTATTAACCCTTAAGGGTGGTCCTACAATCCATACAACACCCTTCAGTATTGCATAGAGTAGCACACAGAACTTGCGAACACAGTCCCCTTTTATACACAACAGAGGGGCTCATAAGTGGGTGGATACAACATGAGACGAAGAACATTACCTTTTATGGACATTTTCGATACAGAATCAATATGTGGGCGGAGTTAACACATCTCTAAGCCCGCGAAAACATGGTCAAGCGAGGATTAACTGATAACAGATGTGGTCAAGCCTGGGCATGCGCCAGACGGACAAAGGGGCTATTTATAGACTGTTACTAGGAAGATTACAAGAGCAACTAACACGAAGATAGGACTCTTCTCGTGCTGAGCACGTGGAGACATGACAATACAAGATGGAGTCCAGACTTTAGTCAACATAACGGAAGAAACTCGGTCCTAAAGGGGAATTCATGTCTTTAGTGAATGCTTAATCACATCGTTGTTTCAATTTTCAACAGACGACCCTTTCAGCATTTACTGAAGACATCCGGTTTATTAGAATAATCATCGTATATGTCAATTTTCATCATTTCTTCTATTTCTTTAGTTAAATGTTTCTGGTAAGTGACATTGGCAATAGCTTTCTCATCAGGAATACAGAGTGACACACATAGGGAACAGAGTAAAGGACCACATTGGATACAAATGCAACAGGAAAACAGAATTGCTACGATAATACAGAGACCAGTTAAAACCTTCCACCCCCATGTGGTGATCAATGCCCAAAACCATCCAGAAAAGGTCCAAGTGCCATTTTCTGTATGGATTTCAGCTGCAATTTTATGTAACTTGTTGATAGCATTATAGACTGATGGCGTGTGGTCAGGAATAAACACACAACAACTACTTCCGATAATTTTACATGCTCCACCTCGGTCAGCTAACATAACATCTAACACCATACGATTCTGCAATGCAACAATTCTAGTAATTTGTAATTCTTCCGTAAGATTCCCAAGAGCAGCAGCGGTTTGATTTGTCACAGCCTCTACAACTCTTGTTAACCTTCGAACTTTCCTACTATTTAGGGCAGCTCCAACAAAGAAGAACAATCCTAAACTAAAATCAATATACTGCTGCAGGCTAGTATCGGTTTGGTCAACATCATCAATAGATAGAGTACGTTTATACCTATTTACAGTCACATTATTCAACAACTTCAAATCTTTATGATAAGATGCAGGTGCCAAGAACACAGGAGGTAATAGGAATGCTACGTAACATACTCCAGACCAACCGGCTGGCAAACGATAATAACCTTTATTTCCACATACGAAGTATGTATTATGGGATGCTAAGAAGGTACTGTTATTCAACCCGTCGATGTTTAAGATAGTGATACAGTCACTAACACCAACAGGAATATAACCCACACTCTGGACACACAGGTCCGCTTGAGCTTGTGCCACTTGAATCACGAATCGGTCTTTCCCCACAGTGTCCCTAGTGTTCGTGAAAATATAGGGAATCGATTCATTGTCTGGTCGATACTCTTCCCATTCCCAAATTGTCCCATTCGCTTGTGGATAACCATCTTTATCTTGATGACATTCCCTATTAAGTCTGAAGAGTAACCGTCCCACTGTAGGTTTCCGAGTGGCAAAAAGCAAAGTGTACCATGCTCTACAAGAGCCATTATGAGAAAAAGGAAGAGGTATGAACGGAGTTCCTCCTTTCTTCTGGTGCGCTGGCATCATGCCACATATCCAACAGTTCGTAGCATTAGTGGCAACATGGGTATGATGCAACATCTGGATGAAAGTGTTATTCAAATAAGACTGGCGATGCTTCAGTTCTTGATACGGAAGGGTATAAAAGTAGTGCTCCTCAGGCACCTGGAGTAGTCAAAACAAGCAACTCTCGAGCAGGAGTCACATCCTCAACAAACCATGTGGTTATCCCAACAATAGCTACTGTAAGAATAAAACCTGTTGCACAAAGGATTTTCTTTTTCTCCATTTTAGAATGAAAAATCAATATCTTCCTGAAACTAAAAGGTTGTCAGAACTCTTCCCCTTAGGCAGCGGTTGATTTCTTCACCAGCGGGCCAAGACGGGTGTCGCTACACTAATGCAGGGCTGATCCCCCCCCCTTGCCACATTGGCTCTCCGTTTCACTAACCTAAGGGCCGTTCTGACAACTTGTCCTGATACTGAAGAATTCACTTCCTTGGTCTGAGATGATATCGTCTTCCTCCAGGAATCACGTGGTCCGGAAAGAGCTCCTCAGTGTCGTTCGGTTCCACAGCACGGCCTTTCTCTGCGGTCAGAATTTCTCGATGGTCGGTCAATACAGCAGGCTCCACCAATCCAGGCGGCACTTTGCGACAGTGCAGGGAATGGATCCAGTTCTTTCGGTTGGAAACCCGCACAGCCGTCCTCGTTGCAAGTAAGACTTGCTCAGGACCAACCCATCTCGGCTCCAAGCTGTTCGTCCTTTCAAAAATCTTCAGCATAACATAGTCTCCAGGTCGGAGACAATGACCTTCGCCTGTGGACCGATCAGGGATCGCCTCTCGGACCTGTTGATGAATAGAAACCAAGTTATCCGTTAACTGTGCCAGATAATCATTCATCATTACACAAGGTACATCATACACAGCCTTAGGCCTTGGTGGACCCCAAATATTCATTGGGCGTCCAAAAACGATCTCATAAGGCGTGAGACCGGTTCGAGAATGTGGTATCGATCTAATTGACAATAATGCCAGCGGTAAAGCATCTGGCCAAGTCAAAGAAGTCGAAGCTTGGATCTTAGCGATCTTGAGCTTCAGCGTACCATTATACTTCTCAACCAGTCCTGCAGACTGAGGGTGAAACACTGCATGAAACTTCTGGGTAATGCCTAGACCCTTCAGGACATACTTTATAACATCCGCTATAAAGTGAGGTCCGTTATCACTCCACAGCAGTCTACAAACGCCATATCGAGGGAAGAACTCCTTCAATAGCATCTTGGCTGTAGTCATTGCAGTATTATCTTTCGTAGGGTATGCCTCAACCCATTTACTGAAGGCACAAACCACTACTAGAACATACTTCAAATTGTTACAGCGTTCAAGCTGGATGTAATCCATCTGCAAAACCTCAAAGGGTGCAGTAGGTGTCACAAATCCTCCTGCTGGAGTTCGAGTACCCTTTCCTAGACAAATCATACAGGTCTGCACTACCCTCTTTGCCGTGCTAGCAATCTCTGGATGCTCCCAGACTTGAGTAAGCAATTTTACAATTGCGGAAGCTCCAACATGTGCTAGCCCATGTGCCATCTGAACCATAGGTTGTACAAAAGCTGTGGGTAACTTCCATCTATCCATCTGCTTATTTCTCCAACAACCCTCATCATCCAATTCTCCATCATTGGACCATTGCTCCCGTTCTTTGTCAGAAGCGGTCCTCTGTATTTCCAGCACTTCTCTCTTTGCATCGTGCCATCTTTCTACCTGCGACTTCACTACGTACATGGCAGTAGCACTAGGCTGCATTGCAGTCTCCCGTGCCACCCGGTCTGCCAAAGCATTCCCTTCTCCAACTTTATCAACCACTTTCTTATGGGCACTACATTTAACTATAGCAATCTTCTTCGGATATGTCAATGCGGTCAAAAGGTTGTGAACTAACTCTCCATGCATTATCTGTACTCCATGCGACGTTAGAAACCCTCTCTCCTTCCAGAGTAGGCCGAAATCATGCGCTACTCCGAAGGCATAGCGACTATCTGTATAAACATTCACACACAATCCTGTACTGAGCTCACATGCTCGTGTTAATGCTATAAGTTCCGCTGCTTGAGCTGATTTCTGTGGTATGCGTGCTGTCTCCACTATTGTTTGCAGTGTGGTAATTGCATACGCTGCTGAAGTCGTACCATCTGGTAGCTTCAGGCATGATCCGTCCACCCACAATTCTCCATCAACATCTGGAAAGGGCGTATCTTGGAGATCAATACGACCCTTTGTCTGTTCCTCAGTCACAAGAATACAATCATGTGCTTTTCGTGCTTCAGACTGAGTTTCCGGAAACGGCAACAATGTAGCCGGATTTAATGTTACACACCTCTTTAACGTAATATGAGGAGCCAAAAGCGTCAACTCATATCCCGTTAAACGGGCACGGGTCAAATGCTGCGTTTTTGTCTGATTAAGCAGGGCATCAACAGCATGGGGGACTAATACCAACAGTTTGTAAGATAACACAATTCCCTCGCTTTGGCGTATTGACACAGCTGTCGCCGCAACCGAGCGAAAACAACCAGGCAATGCTCGGGCAACAGGATCAAGTACAGCCGAAAAATATGCACAAGGGCGCTGCTTGTCGCCGTGCATCTGCACTAAAACTGATAATGCACATCCATCTTTCTCATGCACATACAGCGAAAAGGGTTTTGTATAATCAGGGGTCCCTAACACTGGTGCTGCACAAAGGGCCTGTCGCAATTGCTGGAAGGCAATGTCACACTCATTTGACCAGGGAAGCGGAATAGGTGTGTCTTTTGTCAAAAGGGCTAATAATGGCTTGGCTATGTGTGAAAACCCTAATATCCATTGCCTACAAAAAGAAACAAGACCCAAAAATGCACGCACGTCCTTCTGTGTGGAAGGCACTGGCGTGTCCAAAATTGCTTGAATACGATCTGGTGTGAGTGCACGCCCCTCCTTAGACAAAAGGTGACCCAAATAAGTCACCTTTGGTCTACAGAATTGCAATTTCTTCCTCGATACTTTGTGATTGTGAAATGCCAAAAAGGAAAGCAAGGATAACGTACTCTTCTCACACAGCTCAGGAGTGTCAGCCGCCAACAAGATGTCATCGACATATTGTATAAGGGCGACACCCTCAGGCAGAACAAAAGAATCCAATTGCCTTTTCAATGCTTGACTGTAAATGCTAGGGCTTTCTGTGTAGCCCTGAAGAACTCTACAAAATCGATAAGACCTATTATTCAGAGTGAAACCAAAAAGGTATCGGCTATCAGGATGAATAGGGATCGAAAAGAAGGCATTTTTCAAATCAATAACCGAAAACGTGGTCGCCGTTGGCGGGACCAAAGTGAGCAACGTCGTGATATCAGAAACCACTGGATACTGAGGTATCACGATCTTGTTCACCTCCCTCAAATCAATGATAAACCGATAAACTTTGGCATCCGTATCTTTCTTCAAGATGGGTAAAATCGGACTGTTACAGACGTTGTAGGGAACTTCCTCCACTACTCCCACCTTAATCAAATCCTGCACAATCTGTATAAGGGCCTCCTCCCCCTCCTGGGAAATACGATACTGAGGGAGGCGTGGTAACACCGCCCCCTCCCGGATACTAATATGGACAGGCGGAATCACCATCTGTCCCACATCGGTATCAGAAATGGCCCACAAAGTACGAGGGAGAGAAGCTAACACAGTATCCTCTGCAACCACACACATCCGTTCTGTCAGAGGGTGATTATCGTTTAATATCACACGTACTCCAGCGGGGGAGCAGCGGATCGTAGCTCTGAAGTGCTTGAGCATATCAAGACCCATAATGTTGTCAGGCGTGTTCAGAGCAAGCAAAAACGGACAGGGTGCAGAAAAGGGATCAACCTGGAATGCAAGGGGTCGAGAAAGAGGGCTTCGAGAGAGTGTACCATCAAACCCTACCGATGTAACCATTAAGCCAGATGGGGGAGCCCTCGGAACCAATTGTTTAGACAGCGCGCTTCGAGTCGCTCCTGTATCTACTAGGAACCGATCAGTAGAACCCAAAACCTTCGCTGAGACATAAGGACCCTTCTGATCAACCGGCACTTCAACTGATTTTAACCCCCATCCAACGCATTCCTATGCATGCTGCGAATCATGGTACCCAGAGCGGTCCGTCCCTGACACTTGATACTGGTGCTGTCGATCAAAGACATTAGGTCTATCTCGCTGCTGCACGGTAGGTTCAAAACGAGCACGATCATTAGAATTCCCTCTGAGATTCGGGAAACCCCCTCTACCTCTCGGTGTACCTTGATTATGCCCCTGGCGAGATGCATACAACGCCGGACAATCTCTGGCCCAATGACTCGACTGTTTACAATACGCACATTGATTCCTATTTAAATCTGATCGACCCGAAGGGGGACCATAGAATCCTCCCCTATCTCTATTGACACCCCGACGAGGCGGACACTTGCGCTAACATCACCTTCGTTTTTAAATCTTTCGATTTCTTCTCCTCCTGCCCCTTCGCTTCTTGTTCCTGACGCTCATAATACTGAGCTATAGTCAGGAGGGATGTCGGAGACGCGGTGGACCAAGAACTTTCACTCGCTTTTAAACGAGCTGCTATTTCCGGTAATAAATTTGCCACATATTTATCAGCAAAAAGGTGTCGACCCGTATCATCCGTAAGTGACTGACCACTAAAATCATGAAATGTCTCCTCAAAGCGCGTAAAGAAATCTGCAACTGATTCATCAACTTTCTGTTTACACGAGGCTAACATGTTCCAGTCAATCTTTTTAGGGGGAATAATTGTTTTCAACTTGGTCAAAATAGCAGCGGGGAGATCTAAGATAATCTGAGGCGGTTTCTGCGCGGGCTTCCTCTCCCTATCCTCATCCTCAATCTCAGACCACCTAGCCTTAAAAGCGGCTTGATCATCCACCTTCCGTACAGATCGCCACATATCCGGTGGTAAGATAAGCCCAAAGAACAGATCTATATCTGCTAAGGTCATAGTACAAGAATTCATGGCCCCTTCGACTTCTTCGTAAAAGGACGCTGGATTCTTGCGGGGGTCAGGCAATGCATTCTTTAATGCCATAACATCAGCCCTATGCCAGGGAGTATAAACCCAATTGTACACAAAATATCCCTTAGCATCGGCAGAAGTAATATCCGCACTAGTTCCCGCTCCTTTAGGAGGAACATACAAAGGTGCCGCCTCTCGCATGGGTTTAGCATGCACTAGTTCGCCCTTATCTGACTGGGAGGAAGACGGCTGCTGGTCGTCCGCCTGCAAGGTCAAGCTCTCCTCCTCCTTGTTCCGGCGCGCTTTGTCCCGCAGTTGAAGCATCTCATCCCGTAGCGCAAACAGACGTCGGACCGCATCAGGCACCTGAGAGGGAGAGAAAGTACCATTACGTAGTGCTCTAGAATCCGACACTATCTCCTGTGGCTCAAAAACATCAGAATATTTTCAAAAGGCAGCAACCACTTCATCAGAGAAAACGGCAGCAAAATACAATTTCTCCCTATCCTGCCATCCTTCCAGAACCGGTAATAACTCTGCAGAAGACATCTTATTTGAAACTGCACGATAAGAAAATTTCCGAAGCTCACCCGAGCGCTCAAGAGATAACATGGATCGCGTATCTATCTTATCTTTACCCGATCCAGAATCCTGAACTGTCGGAGCAGACGCACCCACATAAGGTGGCGGGGAACGATCTAATAGGAAAAAATCATCATCAAGATTAGTAAGGACAGGATAAAGAGGCTGCCGAACAGCATATTGACCCGACACTTGCAGCCTACGCTCTTTCTCTTGTCTCTCCGTCTGTTCTCTTTCCTCCCGACGCTTCGCTTCCTGCGCTCGCACATGATCATTCTTCCGTTGCTCTTTATCAAACAGCGCTTTCTCACGTTTTTCTCGCTCACGCACTTCCTTCACCCATAATCGCACACACTCAAACATATCTTGACGAGCACGCCGTTTACACATACACTGTTCCACATACTCAATCTTACGCATATCAAATGATCCATACAAAGGCCAGCGCAACTCAGGATCCTTTTTGGTGTATTTCCTCCATACTGTGCTGTACATTATGGAAGAAAGACCATGCTTCACATACATATCCCTATTAGGAGTCCCCTCTGGGGGGGCTGGAGCAGATTCCTCGAGGTTTAACCGGTTTCCAAAGCAGCAGCACCACTTACGGAGTGCGCTAAAAGCAGGCATGCTCAAAAATAATGCAAAATATGCAGTATTACCAAAAAACAATGGCACTTAAACTTTGCGCCGTTCAAATTTACACAGCTCCGGAGAAATATCTCCACATTACCTGCCTATATGTGTTGCAACGCATATATTCTCACAGTAATCAATACAAGATATGACCGGTCATCACAAATCAAACTCAAATAGCCAACCCAGGCTTCAAAAACTCGGAGCAAGTACCGTACAACGGTTCTTACCAATCAAGAGTGTCCAGATTCCAACTGCCAAGCTCCAAAATTCGCCCAAACGGCTGTCACGGCAGAACCAACAGAAGAGGTCTCAGTCGAGGACCGGCGCCACCCAGATGGTCAGTTCGGAAGGGAAGGAAGAAAACCTCGGGATGCCAGGACTAAAATGCCTCTGGCAGTGATCACATCCCCGGCCAAATTCCTCACCTTCGTCACGACCAGTCCTTCGAGCATCCGAGTCGCCGATGAGCCCCACGTGACGGGCGCCAATTGATGAATACAGGCCCCAGCTAGGCCCGCAGGACACAAGGGTTCGCTCTCCTGTAATGGAATCTACAAGGAAGTTGGCACGGAAACTGCAAAGTACAAAGACAAAGTTTATTAACCCTTAAGGGTGGTCCTACAATCCATACAACACCCTTCAGTATTGCATAGAGTAGCACACAGAACTTGCGAACACAGTCCCCTTTTATACACAACAGAGGGGCTCATAAGTGGGTGGATACAACATGAGACGAAGAACATTACCTTTTATGGACATTTTCGATACAGAATCAATATGTGGGCGGAGTTAACACATCTCTAAGCCCGCGAAAACATGGTCAAGCGAGGATTAACTGATAACAGATGTGGTCAAGCCTGGGCATGCGCCAGACGGACAAAGGGGCTATTTATAGACTGTTACTAGGAAGATTACAAGAGCAACTAACACGAAGATAGGACTCTTCTCGTGCTGAGCACGTGGAGACATGACAATACAAAATGGAGTCCAGACTTTAGTCAACATAACGGAAGAAACTCGGTCCTAAAGGGGAATTCATGTCTTTAGTGAATGCTTAATCACATCGTTGTTTCAATTTTCAACATTGTAATCCTCATTGGCTTATGTGACATTCCCCGTAGACTGATTTATTGTCTCTGTATAACATGTGCTGTTATGTAAAGTACTGCGACACCCTATACTGATATGAGTAGCGCTATACAACATATGGAATGGATATGAGAGAGGGGCAACGGAGAGATGAGCACTGGTGGAGGGTAGCAGTGAGGGAATCCGAGGAGGAGGTCACAGGGTGGGGGTGAAGCTACGCAGAGATGAGGGGCACTAGTGGAGGGTGGCAGTGAGGGAGTCAGAGGAGGAAGTCACGGGGTGGGGGGAACTACAGAGTGATGAGGGGCCCTGGCGGAGGGTGGCAGTGAGGGAATCCGGGGAGGAGGTCATGTGGAGGGGGGAACTACAGAGAGATGAGGGGCACTAATGGAGGGTGGCAGTGAGGGAATCCAAGGAGGAGGTCATGGTGTGGGGGGAACTACAAAGGGATTAGGGGCACTAGTGGAGGGTGGCAGTGAGGGAATCCGAGAAGGAGGTCATGGGGTGGGGGTACTACAGAGAGATAAGGGGCACTTGTGGAGGATGGCAGTGAGGGAATCTGAGGAGGGGGTCATGGGGTGGGGGAAGCTATGGAGAGATGAGGGGCGCTTGTGGAGGGAGGCAGTGAGGGAATCTGAGGGGGAGGTCATGGGGTGCGGGGGACTACAGAGAGATGAGGGGTACTGATGGAGAATGGCAGTGAAGGAAGACAAGGAGGATGTCATGGGGCAAAGGGAAACTACAGAGAGATGAGAGCACTAGTGGAGGGTTGCAGTGAGGGAATCCGAGAAGGAGGTCATGGGGTGGGGGTACTACAGAGAGATAAGGGGTGGCAGTGAGGGAATCCGGGGAGGAGGTCATGTGGAGGGGGGGAACTACAGAGAGATGAGGGGCACCAATGGAGGGTGGCAGTGAGGGAATCCAAGGAGGAGGTCATGGTGTGGGGAGAACTACAAAGGGATTAGGGGCACTAGTGGAGGGTAGCAGTGAGGGAATCCGAGAAGGAGCTCATGGGGTGGGGGTACTACAGAGAGATAAGGGGCACTGGTGGAGGATGGCAGTGAGGGAATCTGAGGAGGAGGTCATGGGGTGGGGGAAGCTATGGAGAGATGAGGGGCGCTTGTGGAGGGAGGCAGTGAGGGAATCTGAGGGGGAGGTCATGGGGTGCGGGGGACTACAGAGAGATGAGAGGCACTGATGGAGAATGGCAGTGAGGGAAGACAAGGAGGATGTCATGGGGCAAAGGGAAACTACAGAGAGATGAGAGCACTAGTGGAGGGTTGCAGTGAGGGAATCCGAGAAGGAGGTCATGGGGTGGGGGTACTACAGAGAGATAAGGGGTGGCAGTGAGGGAATCTGAGGAGGAGGTCAGGGGTGGGGGAAGCTATGGAGAGATGAGGGGCGCTTGTGGAGGGTGGAAGTGAGGGAATCTGATGGGGAGGTCATGGGGTGGGGGGGACTACAGAGAGATGATGGGCACTAGTGGAGGGTGGTAGTGAGGGAATCCGAGGAGGGGGTCATGGGGTGGTGGGGACTACAGAGAGATGAGGGGCACTGGTGGAAGGTGGCAGTGAGGAAATCTGAGGAGGAAGCCATGAGGGGGAGGGGCTACAGAGAGATGAAGGGCAATGTTGGAGGGTGGTAGTTAAGTTATCTACAGAGAAAGAGGTCATTGGTGGGGTGCCAAAAAGACTTCCACACCAGCACTAAACCCTGTCATGGCCTTTCTGTTTTGGTTTATTTAATTAACAGTCAGGTGATTAGGACAACTGTGGAGCATACTTTAAAGTACATGCTAATTACATTTAGTGCTATATTCAATGTTTTAAGTTTGAAGGTGATTTTACTATTGTTTTCTACTGGGACTAATGAAAGTGGAACTTAATGGTGGCTGATATTGGGCTGGGGCCCAAGGTCAGCTGTGAGATAAGGTGCAATGGAGAGGGGTGGTAGAAAAGTGGATAATCAAGCCTGTAAGGGAGCGCGCTGCAGAATCAGGGGTCAGGTGGAGGTAGTAATGAAGAGGGTTTCTGCCTGAAGGCTCGCACAGAGGGAGCCTGAGTAGTGTCACTTGCCTGATACTCCCACCTTAGAAACCTCCACTTCCCATTAACGGGACATTACATGGAAAAAAACACTTTTTGAGAGTGATAACATTTAGAAAGAGACTTGGAAAAGAGTGCGTTTTACTGGGCCTTGTAAGACTAAGGAGAGATAAAAGAGGGCCCGGAAGCACGCCTGGCTAGATATATAAGCGATAATTCGGGCCAGCAGTGGCTCACCCGAATGCACCCTTGGCCCACCCAAATAAAAATTCCTGGAGCCGGGCCTGGTCACTAAACAAGCGTCTAACTTGAGTAAGTAGACTAAATTCAACCAATATCGGGGTAGGACTGGAAACATGATCCTGAAACACTACCTAGAACACTGGTGATGTGACCAAACACCACAGTAGTGCCCGTGGCCCTGACAATTTAGCTACCCACGGCATTCATTTCCATTAACCCTTCGCCTACCTCCTTAGTTTTATGATCGTTAAGTTCTAACCTTCTACCAGTGTCTGGGCTGGAGCTGCCAATCTAGGACCCTTTGAAAACGGCCCCCATCTTGCACTACAGAGGTGTGCATATATCACTTTGTAGTACTGCTTTCAGAGCGTACCAGGTGCCCTTTCAATACTGGGCCTTACTCTCTAGCTACTGGAACTCAGTGGGAAGAAATATAACCAAGTACACCCAAACCTACCCTGGGTCAGTGTGTCTTGGTTACATAAAAGGAATAGAACCGATGTCGGCCAAGCCTCTGTCACTGTGTCAACCCCCATCTCTTTCTCTGTTTCTCTAACTCTTTTTCCACACTCTGCAACTTCCTCTTTCTGCCTTTTTAAATATTCTCATAACTCTTACTTCCTATCTTTCTCTCTTCTCAAGCATCCTCTCCTCCCCGGTCTGTATCAGCTCCCTCTCTTCTCCCATCCTCTTTCCTTCTATCACCAGTCACTAGACACTTATCACTTTGGTTCTCACCTGGCCTCCTCCCTCTTTTAAAACCAGTGCCCTGGAGCAAGAGTGTCTCAACTCTACGACTGGCAAGTTGAGAATGTTCTGATGAAGACACATGTTTACCAACATGCAAATAGGATTTACACATACATTTTACATTAAATCTTTTGCTGACCTTTTTGTGCTTTGTGGAGAACATCTGTATTTGCTGGATGAACCCTTTAGTTATCAGAGGTTTACCTTTTCTTTCTGTATTTTTATTAAAGTGTTCTTAATGTAATTTGCAATATCTTTTGTGATCTAATCGCATACTGGCTGAGCAACACTGTTCTCAAGTGCACATTCTATGTTGCTCTCCTTCACATGTGGATAAATGATATGATATGATTTAATCTTTTTCAAAATTTCCCAGGGTAAAGGAACCTCCTATCAGAACTTTGCTATGAGGAAGGCTCAATTGTTGAAATTCAGATAGGGTATTACCTCTGACTGTTAGCAGTGCCAGTTGAGGATGTGCGTGGAGCCAATAGAGTAAGTGGGTGGAGCTGGGGAAAAGTAGGTGTGGCCTCCGACAAACATTTTAGCACCTGGACTTCATATTTTACAAATTAAGCACTGAATTTACGTATTTATGATTTGTATCCCATTTCTTCTTGGGAGGAACAATGAAGGGAATGGGTAATGAGTGGGGGCCAAATAGAGAATTTTGAATTCTGAATTTAGAGGAAGGTGATGTTTTCCTTGAGATGAAAATACTGACAGCTGTTTTGTGATGCCTCACTTGGAGCCAAAATCAGAAAGATGCTTGGAGGAGTTGTATAAAGTGAAGGAAATGGATAAGGGACACGATGAGGAATAAAGTGTGAGCGACAAAAATCAACAGAGAAGATAATTAAGGTACAAAAAGACAAAATGCATCCATCTTAGGTTAGATTATAAAGGTAAAGATTGGAATTTTGTTTAATGTATACATTAACAGTTCACCTACTGAAGTTATTTTACATAGGTTCCAGAACTTTCAAGCCTATTCACAAATGCATTTTTGAACATCTAATGTAGTTCTCTTGCAGTACTTTTTTGCATATTCTTACAAGCCTTAGTGAATTTGAACCAAAATATCTATTATGGGGATAGAATGTGAATACTTCATTGAGAGAGCTCACCACGGTAACAGTTATGTTCTCTAAAATTTAAGAACATTTTCAAAAGACTTTTCCTTCTGCATTACGAAATTAATTCCAACTGCGCATGTTCGGAGTTTTTCTACTGGATATTTTGGCTACTGAAAGAAGCCGAAATGCAGTGGCCGCTCCCCCATTGGGCCATGGGGACGTCGCCCCACTGCTTTCTCGCAGTGCGAGAAGGCAGAAACATAAACGGTAAAAACTACCATTTATGTTTCTGCCTTCTCGCATTGCGAGAAAGCAGAAGTGCCTCTGTGCCAGGTTGGGGGCGGGTGGGTGGGCGGTCCTGCTGGAAGGCAGGGCCCCCCCTGTTTTGGGTACTGACTGTTTGGTTAGCTCCAGGGCCGACCAAACAGTCAGTACCCACAACAGTGGGTAAGCCACTCCCCCCTGCCCTCGCGCAGGACCTCCCACTCTCCCTTTTTCTCTATGCAAAGAAAATGTCCCGGCTGGGGTGCTCTTCTGCTGCGCCTACCAATCACAATGCTGCAACGGCAGCTTTGTGATTGGCTTGCACAGGGGAGGGAAGTTGCCTGCGGGCTACATCCTTTTCCTGCATGAGGAACAAGCCGGACCCCGCTGCCGTTACACCAGTACAGCGTGACCGGCCAGGAGCGGAGGCACTCAGGTACGTTTTATTTAAATTATTTTATTCCCCACCCACGACCCTTCCCCCCTCCCCTGAGCATGGCGGCTGCCGCTGCAGTAATGGGAAGAGTTTGAGACTCCAGAACAGACGTGCGCATGGCCGTGGGAGCTCAGCCCTGGAACAGGTATGGTGGACGATTGGTTTAAGGGGCCCTGGGGCATAACTAATACCAGCTGCAGACCTTCGCATGACTAATATGCAGTTCTAATGAAGCTTTCCAACAGTTTGAAATTCCTTTCTGCTCCTGGTACATTTGTCAGCTAATGGTTTTTTCGGAAAACGCTTTTCAAATTAAGAACACAACATATTATGAATTGGTATCATTTTACCTAAAAGCTGACTTCGGAACACTTCGGAAAAGCTCCCTGAATTCTTATTTCGAAATCCGACGCAAATTTTTACGAAAAGTCTGGGTGCCTCTTGAAGGGTTTTTCTTTCTTATTAACTGTACGGCTCATGTATTCAAGATTATGCAGAAATCACGGAGTCCACGTCGAAAATCTGTAAAACTGCCAAGCTGGCCATATTTGCACTGAAGAAAGTATGCGTGTCACTCTCTTCCAAACATCCCCATCCCTTAGTTATATTTGAAAAACCGTAGAAGGTTTGCCTGCTGTCTATATTTTTGTGAATTTTCATCTTTGGAAATTATTAGCATTTTCTTTTCTTTTATAAAGGAGTAAAGGGATTCAATTTCAGAGCCTTGGCGTGGTTTGCGACATGGTCCTGATAACAATTCCAACATTGTCCTCGTGGGTTACTGCTGGCATGAATTAAGAGTGTGAAGACACTTACCCTGAATTTTCTAAATGTTTCAAGAAAACCTATACAGTTTATGACGTGTTCAAGATGGTTTGCTGCGTCATGCCACTTGATGCAGCCCCAGACCTCAGGAAAAATAACTCCTGCATGATGCTAAATTTAAAAGATCCACACTGGCACTCCAGGAACTTGACTAGGATACAATTTGCAGAAGAACACCATTTCGTTCGAGTATTTTCATTTTCTGATTTCCTGATGTAATTTCTAAGTCTGATTGTTGACTAGGAGAGGGGAGTAAAATCCCATGCTGTGTGCACTCTTACTGAAGGAGATCTGCCGGTCTATCACCTGAGTGATGCCACTCAGGCAAGAGTGCCTTGCGTCCAGACAGAGGAGAAAGATCAGTGCTTGTGCACAATTTGGAAACACAACATGGCGGGTGCTTCTTGGTGACAGAGTGTGGCTGGCGATTGGTGAGTCTAGGAAAAGAGCTCCAGAGCCAATGGATTAAAGGAATATGACTGAGAACAGGCGCAAAGGCGGTGTTGTGTGTGAATAGAATTAAATTCAGTTGTACTAGCAACCATTTTTTAATCCACATTATACCATAGTGTTTCTAGGCATGCTAATCCTGGGACCAGGCTAGAGTTTGATGACTGGTATTTTAAATACGCCGCCCCACTTTCAAATGTCACCAGCCGCCACTGTCGAAATGTCCAGTACAAACTCGGGGGTAAATAGGAAATTTCTGTAGGAATTGGGGGCAGTGTTCTCAATTCCAATGGTAACTCCCTACTTAGGATGAGGCCCCTACGGTCTTCCTCGTGATGGGGGCAATTCATCCCATCCCCAAAATTGCCATTTTCTGACACACTTATCATGGGCCCAAAAAGTATTACTGTGAGATTTATATTTAAAAATAAATACATGTCAATATTTTTGTGAAGGGGACCCCGCCCCCAGGCTCACTCGGCCAAACATGAATAATTTGCAAATCAACATCTTTCAAGGGGGTGCCCTACTGCAATACACAAATGCTCCCTTTTTTTTAGATGTGAAGCGTCCTGCACACATTTGTGCATTTCAGAACCATTCCTATTCACTCTTTGATGTCTTGCTAAACAGACCCACATACAAACGTCTCTAATGCTTTCGGTGTACGCTAATGACCCTAATGTATGCGAGCTGTCACGTCTGATTTTGTACAATGTTTCAATCCGGTTTCCACTGCAGAAGAAAAATAAATATGTAAATAGCTGTTAGTCAAATATGAGCACTGCAACGTCTTTGAAAACATACAGTTTGCTGTTTTCCCGAATGTAGCCTATAATTGCATACCTGCTGTGTATCTAAGTAACCTACCCATGGCTTGCAGAAATCCTCCTCTTATTATCAGAGATTTTAGCATCAGGGAAGGATGGTGGAATCATTAATATGCATCCCGCTGCACCTGCAGTAGCAATCCAGAGGCCAAAAGCCACCTCAATCTGTGCTGCAAATGTTTTGCTCTGTGAGCTAAAATGTCAGCAGCACAGAATTGAAGGTCGCATGAGCAGAAATGTTGACCTTGGAGCCGCACATTGAAATTCTTTAATTATCATTTAGATGGAGATTCCATTATAACGCCCTCTTATTCTGACAAAAATGCAAATACTCCAAATAATCGGAGGCCTTGCATCAGAAGAGAGACAGCCAGATGCGACTCAGTTCAGATCCCCAAACAGATCACAGGGTCAGAGTTTGGACTCAGGTTGACTTTGCTGGAAAGGTTTGAGGTCATGCGAGGGGTTTGTTTGAATAAAAAGGAGATTTTCTCTTAGGAAAATGGTGTGTGTGTTCTTTTACGAAATGTTTAATGTTGAATCGGAATTCACTGATGCAAACGCCTGGAAATGGCATGCACGTTTCCATAGTGAGCTCTAAAGCAATCCCTTTTGTGAGGCAGAATACATTTATGACTGTAGCTAAGTACAAGCTGTAATGCAAATTTAAATTGCAATCACTTCTGTGTCATGTAATGGGAATGGTCCCCATAGCTGTTATGCTCGACCTCCACTATATGCCACACTATTTCAGCTTGTCTGAACACCTTTTTTGTTTATCCTGCACAGTCTTTTTCACAACCTTTTGGGTTCCTCTTTTAAATGCGACTTAACCTGAGTGAGGTTTTAACATAAATGGATCTGCTATTAGTTGCCCCTGCAAATCCCTTATTAACAGTTAGGCCAGTGTTACAAGTTTCTAAGGTTTTCCGTTCCTATATAAACATGTGTTTTATTACGAGTTGTGTGGTATTTACCACATGGGGTAATTTATTTCACCCTTTCTCACCCTCATTACGAAACGTTTTGGAATTTATCAGGTGAATAAGTACTGTATTTACCTACTTATCTAGTGCTGTAAGCACCTCAACCTGCACGTTATTCCGTAGAACATCATAATAGGTGCTATTTATCATATCCGATAAATAACATACCTGGGGTATCGGTATTTATCTAGTGTGATAAAAAGCATGTTGGTTCCGAAAAACTTGGAGTCAGTGCCATAAAGTTGAAAATGTCATGTGACTTGGTTCAACAGCTTTTTAAGGGAAGCATACAAACCCCTTGTTAGAAATTGGGTTTTTGATTGAGGGGGCAAAAGACCATTCACAAGCAACAGACACAATCCTTGTCAGGGCGAACCACAAAAGTCACTAAATTAACCTGTGCTTACCCTCTGGTAGCGTGGCACAAAAGCAGTCAGGCTTAATTTAGAGGCAAGGTGTAATGTATTTATACAGCACTTAAACAGTAATAAAGTAATAAAGTAAAAACACAACACAAGAAAAATTCCACACCAATTTAGAAAAAATGAGTACATTGTAATACATTATGTGACAGAATTTAGGCAGCAGGGCAGTTGTCTTGGTGCAGCAAGGCAGTCCTATGAAGTACACAGCAGGCCAAAGGCAGCTGTGGAGTCCTCTGCGTCCTTCCGAAGGTCTAGAAGTCAGGGTTAACTTAGAGGCAATATGCAAAGTATTTATGTAGGACTCAAACAGTAATAAAGTGAAAACATACCACAGGAAAAATCCCAGTCCAATTTAGAAAGCTATCATAACTTTTAATAAATAAAATGAGACCAATACTACAAAAAACAAAATTTCAATCAGTAAGACCGGAGATATACAATTTTAAAGTTTTAGATAAGAATAGCACCCAAAAGCACACAGCACCAATTGTGGTCATCTGGTCATGCTCGACCGGAGGAACGTCACAGGTTCAGGCCGACCGCGATGGTGCGCAGGTTATATATAGGGATCAGGTTAGTTCAGCTGCGAAAGTTACCTTCTCAATTTCCAGTGCGAAGAGTCCAGTTTGTGGTGAAGGAGGCTGCAAGGAAAGCTTTGTGGATGGTCGTCACTGTAGCAGGCTGGTCACCATGGACGATCAGAACTGTAGTGCGAAGATCCTGTCAGGCGTCACAGACAGCTGTTGCTGGTGCTTCAGACTGACGGTCACCGCTGGCCGTTGTCGCTGAAGTGCAGATCTTGAAATGCCGGTCATCACTGGTGGTCCCTGTAGTGCAAAGAGTTGGCTGCATCAGAGCTTTGCAATGACAGTCGTTGCAGGCAGCAAGATCTGAGCACGAACGGGCTGTTTGCAATCCCAAATAGCACAGAACTTCAGGATTTATCCTTTTCTTCATAGGAGGAGCTCAAATGATGTCAGCCAAGGGTCCAGGACCTGAGGAGGCAACTCTTTGGGATCAAGGACTCACTCCAGCAGAGACCAGCAAGGTACAGGCAGGTCCAGTTGCAGGTCGAAGCAAGTCTAGTGCAGCAGGTCACCAAAGCAGTTGCACTGTAGTCTCTGGAACTTGTTGTGTTCCTCTAGCTCAGAACAGAAGGGCAGCCAGCTGACCTTTTGAGTCATTCTGGCTGGGAAGAAAGGAGCAGGTCCAGTCTTCCTTCTAGGAGAGCAGGGTATGCCTCAAGCAGCAGGGCAGTCCTCTGGCAGCAGGACAGTCCTTCTTCTGTAGTGGCCACAGGTTTAGGAGTGTGTCCTGAAGAGTTGGACTGAGTGTCCAATATTGATAGCTGGTGCCAGCTTGGAAGAAGGAGACACTTCAAGACTTACCCCGACACCTCGTTCTGGAATTTTCTTCCTTTCCCTACTTAGGTACCAAGATGTCTGGTGTGACAAAAGCCTGGTGACAAGTTCTTTGTGAATGTGCTGAGGCAGCCCCTTTGAAGTGTAAGTGGGGAAGGAACCGCTCCGTCCTACCATCCTCCCAGGATAATCCATCCTGCCAACACATAGTCCACCCTTTGTTACACTGTCTGGGAGGGCTACACAAAAGCAAACTGCCAACTACATCTCGTCATGTGACGCAGGACACAGGTTGCAGCCATCACATAGTTAAGATAAGGCCAACTTTCTAAAAGTGGCATTTTCTGGATATAGATGTAAAATCTGACTTTACCAAAAAAGATTTTTTAAATTACCATTTGTTAGAGGCCAAGCAAGACTGTTCTACCTCTCTTCAAACAAAAGTTATCACTTGCATTAAATATAATAAGGTAACACAATGTTATCTAGTGCAAGAGGCAGGCCTTGCAGTAGTAAACATGAATTTAAAGTGTTTTTCACTACCAGGACATATACAACTTAAAACACACCACCCTAAGGGCTGTTTAGGGCCTACCCAAGTGGATACATATATGTCTTAAAAGGTTAGGTTTAAGCCTGCCAAAGATTCATTTTGCCAGGTAGAAATCAAAGTGTAAAACTGCACACAGGCTGCAATAGCAGGCCCAAGTCAATATTTTTAAAGGGTTACTTAAGTGGGTGGAACAATAAGTGCTGCAGCCCCATTAGTAGCAGTTAATTTCCAGGCCCCATGTACTTGTAGTATTACTTTACTAGTGACTTATAAGTAAATTAAATATACAAATTGGATGTCAGCCAATTGTCTCATGTTTAAAAGAGTGAGCACAAGCACTTTAGTTCTTGGTTAGCAGGGATAAAGTGCACAAAGTCCTAAAGCCAACAAAACACATTTCAGCAAACAGGAGGGGAAAAGGCAAAAAGGTTGGGGGAAGACCACACAAATGCCTACCAGGTCTACACCCTTCATTTGAATTTACCTTTAAAATCTTTGTAGCCCTATTCACATAGAGAATTATTTGTGCAGAGATCTCTGTAAGTGTAGATGTTTGCCTACACCTGGGCAGAAATCTATTTATTGATGGCACTGAATATTTTTGGGCAGAGTTTTTCACCCAGTAATAGAATTATGAGGTTCTACTCTCATACTTGTGGGGGTGGAGACTCTGACATCTGACACTTTAAAGTTACTACCAGTAACTTCAAAACCGGATTTCAGGCATGCACCTGTAGACTGATATTGATGCAGCAGTGGAAAGAAAACTTTGCCTGCAGCTAGAGTACTCAGATTTGAAAAGAATAGAGAAACAACATTCACCAGACCTATACCACATACCTGACTAACATTAACCCTACAAGCCTAACAATTCAGCCCACACTCTGAGCTCTAGTCTCTTCCCCAGACACCAAATCCAGGCTACAGGGTGCAATGTATCACACTCAAGAAAAAGAAGGGCATCACTAAGGAGCAGACAGATCTTGTACTTATCTTTGCTGTAGATCACTGCAGGGAACTATAAGGCCTATATCTGCACACCCTAAGTGGAGTAGAGAAGAGCAGCATGTGACAGGAGGCATCAGTTTCTATTATTGCATTGAGGATTGAAAGTATGCACCGTGGGGAGGGGCTTAAACAGAAGTGGCAACATAGAGCAGGTGGGTGAAGTAGAGGTTTTGAGAGCTACAGCTGGCAAAGTCTCTTACTGGAAGTGGATCCGGACCTTGTCTCACTCTTATTGAACATATCTTTTCCACCATTTAGCCTGACCTGCTTTGTGGTCTGCTTGTTCCCAGAAGTCACTGTTAGAATATGTAAAAACCTATACCCCTCGATCTTGAATCTCTATTACCCACCCAGGTACGCCTCACAGCTGGTGTGTGTCTGACACAATATAAAGAAAAACATATTCACTGTGATAAAATTCTCCTTTTGCGGGTCACCCATATTTTTTGCTGAATTATAATCATCATTGTTAGGCCCAGCATACTGGGGCAATGCTGTCAAGTGCCTAGTATACATGCTTTGACTGTTAAAATATGTCAAAGTCGGCTAATTCTCTAATGGTCTATTTAACTCTCTTGTAAGGCATGATCTAGAAACTAAACCTATAGTAAGGTAAAGTTATATATCACCTGTGGACTGTAGTACTTATTGTGTCATCCACAAGTGTGCAAAGTACTAATGTACTCTGACTGCTGTAGTTTAAACCATCAGTCTGACTTTCTTAAAATAACCTTTTTGACGGTGGAAAAACCTTCCTTTTGAATACTAATAAGTCAAGCCTTAGTAGGACTTGTCACCCACAAGGTAAGGTGCCTAGTATTTAGAAGTGAGGCTTGTAGAAATGGTATGCTGGCAAAACATAATACAAAACAATTGCAAACCATTTAGTAAATATTAGTAAATAAACTTGCATGAAAATGAAAAAAATCCAATAAGGGAATTCATATTGTTTAAATTTGTTTAAATGTGAAAATAGCATCAAAAAGCAATAAGAAGCAACTGAAGTCATCTGGTTGCGCTTGACCGGTACCTAGGCACAAGTCAAGGCAGACTGCAATGGAGCTCCGGTCGGAAACAGAAACCAGATTCAACCCAGTCAGAAGTTTTACCTTTGGACTTAGGCCCTCATTACAATGAGGGTCGGAAAGCTTCCGACCGCAGGTCATAGGCTTTCCGAGCCTCATCGCGGTTTCAATTTCAACTGCCACATTACAATGCAGGTTGTCGAAACTGAAATAGGCCGGTCATTCCAGCTGGATCCAGAAGGAGATTGGCACGTAATTCCTATGGACGGCGTCTCCGCCATAGGGATTCCGATGTTGGTTTCTGACAGGCATTCCATGTTGGGCTTTCTGACATGGAAAGCCTGTCTGAAAGCAACATTGAGGGCCCCTGGTAGGGCCCCCTTCATCCTGTGGACTCTGGTTGGGGGCTGAGAGGGCACCAATGGTGATCCCGTGTTAATACCTGCAGTGCAGGGAAGAACAGATTCTCCCATTTGTCTATTGGAGCTTGTGCTACGGCCGGTTTGAGGCCGTAGCACAAGCTCCCATAGACTAATGGGAGTATGCGACCGCACCATGTGTGGTTGCATTGTACTCACGGTATGGACCGACGACCAGAGGTCAGTTGGTCTGAGAGTGCAACAGTGTTGGACATCATAATTGGGCCCTCAGTCTCTAAAATGCAATTAGAAAAACCTCATAGGGCAAGGTAGCACGCTGTTGCCGCAGAGGGCTCCATGTCATTGTATAGCTGTTGAAAAAGCTCTCAGTGAAGCCATTGGCGGGAAATCTCTGAGCAGAAGAAATTTGAATTTCATGCCCACAAAAGGTTCCCTGCCTGCTGGATACTATTGATGCATTTACCTGGTGAAGATTTCGACCTTTGTACTCAGTCACTTTTTGGGATTTCAGATTCTTCCAGCAGGGCAAGGCTGCAGGCTGTAGCCGAAGAAGGCTTCACGAGTCTGGATACCTTTTCTGCATGGTCCCGCTGTATTAGATTTGCTGTTGTAAAAAACTTCACAGTTAGAGCAACCTGAATCTTTGGCCCAGGGGTAACTCTCCTTTATCCGATTGGCTTGTCAGGTTGATTCCAGTCCTCCATCGGTTTTGAGAGCAAAAAGTTGGGCAACGTTTCTAAGACCCAGGGAAAATTAGGAGCAGTACACTTTCAAGAGCTAACAAGGGTTCAGGACTTTGGGCACAGCACTTTGGGGTCAAAACTCACTCCAGCTGGGGCCAACAGCAGGGTCTAGAGCAAGGCCATTTAGAACTGGTCAGCTGGGCAGTTGCAGCTTGTTGTGTCATGATACTTTGAACAGGAGGTCAGCCTTTTGAACCTTTAAGTCCACTTGTTTGTCCTGGGTACAAGAGGGGGAGCAGTTTCAGTATTCTAGGCTGTTTTCAGGTCACAGACAGCAGGGTCAGTCCTCTTCAGTTCTTCCACGGGTCCAGAAGTATTCTAAGGTGGTTTCTGGGATGCCTCATTTAGTCTCATTTAAGCCTGACACAAGCCTGTGGATGGGGGAAACTACTGGCCACTCCCTAACTAATGGACTACAAGTTCCCAGGGGTGATCCTATTCACTTTTAAAGCTTTTTCTATGTGTCCTACTGCAAACAATCCCAAAGTTCCTGACTGCATATTGGGGTCTGCCTGCCTGGTGGGGGATGGGGGGCGGAGAATAGAGCCCTGCCAAGGTATCAACTAACATTTGCCTATGACGGGCTAAGACTTTTTAAAGTTAATTATGTTCCTGGGCACAGCCTTGATGGTTATTCTGCCAGAGGAACAGACCAACTCTCTATACCCTAGGCCTTTGCCTGACCCCTGGGAGCAATTTCACACCTCATTAAGGGGGATATTCAGGTGACAGTTGAAACCCATACAAATTAGCCTCTTGAGGCTTTAGGCATGGAAAAGGTAACTTTCTAATAGTACCTTTTCCAAAATATTTAGTACAAGCCTGGCTTTACCAGTGAATTGGGCTTGTAATACATATTTCAAAAAGTCTTTCATCACTGTAAACAACACTCTCTCATGCCATGTCAATTTGTGCTAGAACTTACACCTTTATCCCTGTCAATGTCACTATGGAGGGGACTCTGTGGATCTTTATTGACTGTGTAACATTAGTAAGTTAAAATTCCCTAATAATATGTTTGCTCATATATTTCCTAACTCTGCATAAGCATGCTTATTGTTTACAATATCTCTCACACTTCAGTAGACATCAAGGAATATTCCTCAAGCAGCAAGTTTACTCTCTACATTTGTCAGTCAAGAACGTCTTTGACCATAACATATGTGCTACTATCTTTCTCCATTTTCAAAGTATTTTTTGTCTATGCCATTTCTAATAAATGTCTGCCCATTGAACTATTTCAACATGCAAAGGGAATATGACATTTGTCTCTTTTAGATTTTAAGCATTAACACAATTTGTGTCACCTGTCACACTTCTCCTCAGTCCCACTGTCAAAAATAAAGCTTATCTTTCCTTTATCTATTGCTGCTAGAGCAAGGGCCATATATGTGTCACATTCTTCAAGGCCAAGGGTTCAGCCTCTGACATCCAGGAGTCTGCTCAAAAAGGAAACATCTATGGCACTAGCATGTAAATCATTATTGCATCTCATTTGTATGTTCAAGTAATAATCAGCAAATTCCCTAGAATAATAATCTAACATTTCAAATATCACTATTAATGGAACATCTGTTGCTAAAAGCTAAAGTACAACATGCTTCATTTTAGCCTTTATACAAACTTCAATATCCAATTTGCAATTTTCACTATCATTCTCTTGCAGCTTCTAGAGAACAAAAGCATGATGATGCTGCTGTATCATCCATGAGCCAAAGACGGTGTAGAATCAAAGGGAAAAACATACCAACTAATATACTACCATCAATGCAGCCTTGTTTGCTAAGGAGGAAGAGGATATTTTTAGTTCTGTTTAGGAGAATATCTGTAGAAATACCTTGCAGTGGCCAGCAATCTGACTTCTGAAGTTTTCTTATGTACTGTGAGTCCTCAGACATCAGGTACAAATGAACAGCTGCTCGCCCTCACTAATCAGGACTCGCTTCCAACCCCACTCAAACTACATGTACCTAAATTGACTCCTGTGCACAATCTTTGAACACAGATGCAACGCCAGGTTTTCCTCCATTTTCAGTGGGATAGGAAACCCTAGGTGAGAACCTCTCTCACTTTCACCAATTTCCCTCCCACACCTACCCTAACATCAACCCTCTTTTTGATTAGCAACCTGTTGGTATCCTTAGAGGTAACAAATGAAGGAGTATGCAGTTCCTAAGGGGGCTGACAAAAGGCCTTGCAGTGAGTGCAAATAAATGGCTACCAAGAGGGAGGATGGGGAATCCTTCCTTTTGAAATTAGGGCCCTCACACACCCAGCCCGCTGGGTGTCATGCTTCATCATTGGGCATGCTCCTCGTCGGGTCTGCACTTCAATACCCTTACGGGCACCCTCAATGGGGGCTCTTTGGCAGAGATCTTTTATTCCTTGCCATATGGTGAGGTGTGTGTAAGGGGCCCTAGAGTGTAGAAGTGCAGTGATGTGGTTTCTCAAAGACCAAGTGAATTAAACGGGAAATGGGAGGATCAGGGAAACTAATTTTAATAATCCTGTCTCCCACCCTGATTAAAAAGAGTGCTGGCGACTGTCTATAATAATGTTATAGGCAGTTGCGCTATAGATTATGGGGTCAACATGTTTCTTGCCCTAGTTGTCCAGAGCAGGATCAGGTGGCAATTCTTCAGGACCTAATTAAAGAGTTAGAATCTACACTGATCAACTGGTAATGGGGTGTAGTAACCTAGGTATTACCAGTGTAGTAGCACCAGTGGCGTGTGGTGTCCGTAGGTGCAGTAGCCAATCTAGAATGAGAAACAAATAAAAATAAACCAGTCGTTTACATCATGACTTTGCTGTAAGGATCGTGTTTTACCAAAGCATGTCAGCCACACCTTTTTGCGCTACCATCGCATATATTGTAGGCATCATATGGGGTTAGAGCATTACATGTGCAATAGTACAGTATATGTGTAGCGCGTGAGGTGCACATGAAACCATTAAAAAGTACTAAGGCAGCAGTACAGTACAAATCCTAGTCACAGTAGGGTGAGATGTCAGAACTCACCTAAAATCTAATCAAGACTGGCCCCATCGGATAGCGGCATAGAGTGGACAGGTTGATTCAACGTATGTCCTAGAAAAAGGGGCCAAGGTTAGGTTAAAAAGTCTAAAAATGCTGGCGGTAGAGTGTAGGTAGACCTAGCGTTTGGTTGTTGCAGGTGCGGGAGCCCATGGCCGGGGTCAGCTAATTACGCAGTACACCACCGTGGGGTCCTATTGCAGAACATTACAAATTATTCTCAGGACATATTGAAGCTACACTAGCAATATTTCTGGTGATCAAAAAAGGAGGATGCAAAGGTGGCAAGTCATGGCCAAGCAGATGATACAGACCTTCTCACAAAGAGACACATCTCAAGCAGCAGGGCTAGTCTTGCCTCTTAGTCAACAACCTACAAGACCTACTCTACCCACAAACCCTAACAGCAATTCACCAACATTCCCCACAAGCTCACCTCCTCCCACTCCACCACCAGATCTTCAACCTTGTGTAGACTCAGTATTGAGTAGTCAGGCACGCGGACAACCTACCACCACCCCACCCCCATGATTGTGAACAGAAAGCACCACCTGCAGGAACAATTCACCCACAACTCACTGACCCATCATCAGACATCACATCCCAATGCTTATATTCACTCATTCAATGGCTTCTGGTCCTGATGATTGAGGGACCTGCTCCAGCTATAGAATGGATATATCTTGTTCTATCTTGCTCTCTCCCTCTTACACTCATATGGTGCCCAGGGCTACCTTCCAAGAGTCTTTTCATTTGAGGTTGTATGACAAAAGAACGCATGGCTAAACCACATGTGCAGCGACAATGCAGTCCCAACAAAGAATGTGTCTTAACCACGCATTCCTTTACTACGCAGGCCTTTATCACACAATTTCATTGTAAAGGCATGATTGATAAAGGAATGCGTGGTTAAGATGCATTTGTCCTAAACTGCCCCAGTCCTGTAAACCGTCCCTGGCCCCCACCCTGAGACTTAAAACTTGCCGCAGCCCAATAAACTACCCCAACCCCAGCCCCCCTGCCCTGAGTCCTAAAACTGCCCCAGGCCTGAAAACTGTTCCTCCCCCAACTTGAGCCCTAAAACCCGTCATCCAGCTCTAAAAACTACCCTGCCCCCCGGAGCCTCAAAACCAGCCCTAAAAAATATCCCCCACCCCCCAAAACCCGACCCTAGCCCCACTTACAAGACTGCATCCTGGAGCTTCCTTTGCCGATCTTTCCTGTTCCTCTTCCCGCCCATCCGCACACGGCCTTAACCATGCATATGCATGGTTAAAGCATATGCGTGGTTAAGACAAGCGTGGTTCTGTTTGCGGGGAAATGGCCCGCATGGCTCAGCCCACAATGGAAAGGTTGTTTCCCTTCAATTGCAAGTGTGTGTTTTTTTGAGTGAGTGCCCTCTCCCTGCTGTGGGATGCTCTCTTCTTCTCTGTGGTCATGGTGTCTCATTCCAGTGACCTAAAGATTTTAGACAAACACAGATGATTTTTCAATTACAGCTTTTAGAGGACAATGTGTAATACAGACTACATGGGAATAAAAAGACATGG
Organism: Triturus cristatus; assembly: GCF_964204655.1. Lineage (NCBI taxonomy): Eukaryota > Metazoa > Chordata > Amphibia > Caudata > Salamandridae > Triturus > Triturus cristatus. Next base: position 1,202,667,704 of record NC_140591.1, on the reverse strand, counting down.
CACTAGGAATTTTCAATTCACAGATAAAATATGACTTTCTATATGGTAAGATGTACTACAAATTTGCTGCTGTTCATGGGTCTCCAGCTGAGCATGGTGGATCTGCTATGCTGTACTCAAGGCTCTATTGTGCAGTTGTGAGATCCTGGGTTCTTGCCAATTGGCCTTCAAGAATACCCTCAGCGCATTTGTTATGTTTAGGCTTGCCCAGTTCGGGAGTTTCTCACAGTGCTTGCAGCACTTCCTTGTTTGATTCTGTGTGAACACTTGCTACACAGTAAGACATGGGATGTCCTTCCAGTTCTCATTCTGCACTGTATTAATCTGTCAGGTCCCTCACAGCTGAGGATATTTCTGGAGTAAACCCTCCCTGACAATCTCTAATTCCTCTTGGGGGACACTGTGGGCCCTCTCTTCTCTATTTGCAATTTGTAGGGTTTCTTGAAGAAAAGGAGCAGCTGGGTGGGGGAGACATTTTTGGTGGTTCTTGGATTGCTCAGGAATGGCCTTACTATCGCTGTATGTCCCATTAGTTTATTACAGTTGGTAGAAATCTGAGGTTCAACTGTGGAGTTCAATACCTCCACCACAGAGCTCTCTGTCTACATAGTGGAGATAGAAAAATTTGCCATGAACTCGAAATGCATACGTATGCAATAAAAAAGAAGGAAAGCATATATTGGATTCAAAAAGCCTCTTTGGTGGGTCCAGGCAACAAATTAAAATGTCATTACTTTTAGGATGTAGAGGTAAATAAATGATAATATTAGGATGTGCTGTGTTATTCTTCAAACACTACAGATGGGGTGTAATGTTGTGAGTAGAAATTCCAAGTGTGGGTGAAACGTGTGTGTATTGTAAAATAGAATATTTGGATAAATAAGTGAGTGATGAATTTGTGAATCCATATGGTTCGCAAGATGGTATATGTTAACACTGTCGTATTTCACCATTCGTCATTGAATCAACAATGTCCAACTGCTATGATGCAGCCTCCAAACTGCAAGTTCATGTGAAATGTGAGGTAACTAGTAGGTCACACACTGCAGACCCTGACCTCAATTGTGTGTCCCACCCTGGAAACCTAGTTGGGGGCTGAAGTTCAGGAGTAAGGTCTTCATGTAAGCATGGTGATGTTATGCAACATACTACAATAATCATGCACACTACTTCCGTGAGTACTGGAGAAATCTCCCTTGATGATCAAACTTATGAAGTGGAACTTGAGGATACCAAAAGTGTTCCCAATGAGGGTGGCTTGTATTCAGGTATATGACCTATTATACCTCTGTTGAGATTGTGTGCTTGGATGTGGGAGAAATAGGAGAGGAGACAGAGAGTGCAAACTAAGACCAAGCATGTCCTGTAACAAAGACGTGTCATTTGCTATGATGTGGTTACCTTGTAAATGAGGCAGACATTATATGCAAGTGTGTATTTGATGCTAATCTTGTGGGTTCACATTGTGATGGAGTGAAGATATGGCTGGCCATGTTAGTTGTGCCATTCCCTCGATACACATATAGTTCCATTGTGAGTTTCTTAACCTTGCCTAGTAGCTACAAGGCATTGGAATTTCCAGCCTTAAACTCATGTGAAATTTGTCATGTATACACACCCAGAAAAGGCAGCAGGCACATCATTGAGGCAGCCCCCGGCAACCACATGCCTTGCAGTGTGATGAAAGGCCAGTGGTGTCTTTTTCAGTAATGGTGTTCTCTGTGGTGGGGTGGCTGTATTGCTACAAGGTTGCAATCAATAGCACCTAAAACCCGAGAGAGGAGGGCAACGGCAAATAATTCACCTTGCCGTCTGTCATTCTGCCAATGACTGTGCCAAGGCTGATAAACTGGTGCACCCGGCTGGGTGTGGCACCTCTCACAAGCACTTTAACAGGTTTGCCTGTGTGAGGCTCACTCTGTCCTCATTGCACCTATTGAAAGATCCAGTGGCCAGGTATTTGTGGAAAGCCAGTAATTAACATGTGCAGGGATGGCCTGCTAGCTGTAGTAGAAGCAGGCTCCTGCTCCCAGTCTGCAACCAGGTCAAGGACAGCATCAGCTAAAGCTATATATTGAAATTACTGCTTCCTTTGACATCCCAAAGATATTAATCCTCTGCCTGTGTATATTCTCTCTCCACCTCAGGTAAGTATTCCTCAAAATGAGGGGCAAGGAAAAAAAGACATATGCTGTAATGATGAAAACATGGCTTTGTCTGTGGCTTGCCTGCTTGTCTGGGCAGGCTGCATGTGATTGGATGATGTGTTTCTTCCTACTATTTTTGATATCAAAAAAATATTTTCCAGCTTTTCCAATTTATCCATATACAGCGTTAGTGTAGTTGGACTACAAATGATTGACTAGGTGTGGCATGTGGCATGTTACCTACTCCAAGACGTGGCTCGAGTTGATGAAAGCCTGTTTTGCCAGTAGTATGGGTGTGGATGTTGATATAACTTTGGTAAATAGCAGATGGCTAGCCTTTTTGCGTTTCTGTTTTCTAATTGCATATGCCGCCTCATGTCACTCCTTGATTTTACCTTTAACCTAACCACTTTGCAGTAGATATTCCTAATTTTGCTACTTCTATCTCTTGCCCATTCCACATTTGCACTTGATATATACACCCCCTGCATTTAAGAGATAGGGAAGGTTGGGACAGAACTATCCACACTCATGTTAGTGAATGCATTTGTGATTCCGTAAGGTAGTATTATTGGATTACTCCTTTACATACTCAAAAATGCTATTGTGAAGAGGCCTAATTGTTTTGTTCTATTAGGGCATTAGGGTTTAGTGATGACAGGTGAACCTCTACAAAGCATACAACACTGAAAGATACATTTATATTATTATGAACATTTATTTATAGTGTTTTAATAGTCTGCCAAGACTGTGATTGTATTGAGACTGATTCACAAAGAGTTCACTGTGAGTAGATTAGACCTAGTCTTGTAGTCCTCCTGACTTAATCTTCAGTTCCAGGAGAAAGCCACTTTTAAAAACGTGAGTTATTAGTACAGCAAGAATAGGTCACATTAAAGTATTTGTGAATCAGGTAATTATTTGCTATACTGCATTTCAACCAACTAGTAATCATGTGTAATTTGTGTCATGATTTTGCCCCTTTCTAGGTTGCTATCACTGCTTTGTGCTACCAGTGAGAGAAAAAAGCCCATATCATTTAGCGCGAAACCCTAATAATGAAAGTGGATATAACAGGGTGGAAACTGCACAAATACCCAACAGTCTCCATGCAAAGCTGATCCCACCAAAGACATGCAAATTAATGTGACGAAGCTATCCACGAACTACTAGCACCAAACGAAAGTCGACACAAAAACGAGCAAAATTATAATTGTGTGAGTTTTCCACTCGTAATATGTGTAATTTTCAAGAACATTACAAAAAGTGTGCGTTTTAACCTTTGTAGTTCATCTATGCAAAGAGATTTGTACATAAGGGTGTTTGTTTTATTTCCTTATCCTTTCTTTATTTTGTTAGTTACCTGCATCAAAATTCATCCTTACTGCATTTCTCCACTTGTCTTTACTTACAGTCCTTCCAGGATCTCATATACAAATTTCTTCCAGTTCTTCTGAATTTTCATTATCTATTTTATCATTTATACCTCTTGCTAAGCTAGAGAGAAAATATACAACGCTATTCTGTGCATATACACACTACATCAAAATTAAAAACTGTTAGTGCTATTATCCACTTACAGATCATGCTAGATATAGCATATATTCACTTTCCTGTGAAAACCTCCTTCAAAGGTTTGTGATTGTTTTTTACTGATAAGTTCACCACCCAACAAGAACTTCTTTAGCTTTTTTATTGACCAGAATATACTTTTCTATAACCACATTTTTCAGTTCCAATCCTCGCAGACCTCTGGCGATAAACATGATAGTCTTCTTATCAACACCTTCACCTTGCCTCAGCACAGCACCTAAGCCTTTAGAGCTAGAGCTGCATTATTACTGTTGATTTACAGCTTGGATCAAAATTTTGAAGGTCTGAAACATTTTGCAGACTACCTTTTACATTTTCAAATTCACACTCCTCTAACGAAGAAAAACTGCCTACCTTTTTTAACAATATTCTCTTATTTTTTCGTCCGTTCTGCAAATCTGGGAACAAAGTTATTGTAATTATCTAACATTTCTAGGAATTTCATTAGTTCATCTGTTTTCTGGACTGGGTAATTCACTTATTATCTTTACTAACTCATCTTTAAGCCTGATCCTTTCCTCAGTTATCTTACGACCAAGATACATTATTTCCCATTTACTGCATTTGGTTTTGGAACAGTTCAGGGTGAGCGCATTGTTGCTTAGTTTGGTAAGCATCCATCTAAGTCTCTTGTCATGTTCACAACTGTGGCACCTAAAATCAGTATATGATCTTGCAAACATCATTTTTTAGTACCTGTACACCCCCAAAGGAATAATAAATGCCATTGCATCAAAAATTGTTCATGAAGTTTGATCTGATGATACGCTGCTGTTAGATCCAATGTTGAGAACATCCTAACTCCCTTCAAATAGGAAAATATTTCTTAGACACATGGTAATGGCAATCTACCCACCTTCACACACTTGTTTAAGACTATGAGGCTGATGCACAACCTCACCTGTGGCCTTACATGCCACAATTAATGGAAACAACAAATCAATGTCTTCTACTTTTTCAATTATCCCAATTGTTTTTAATGTTTATAATTCTGCTCACATATTGTCTTTTACTGTTACCTTACTCACCACCAGTGTAGCCCAATTTCTTAGCACACTTTTATGAGTATAGCCTCTCATACATCTGGGTTGGTCACTGAACACTTCAATAAATTATTTTATCATTCTCTTATTCATAACTTCAGCACCTTCTATGTTACTGACTTTTACTACCTCTCACATTCTAATAGAAGGTTCAGTGTTGGGATCTAAAATTAGTCCCATCTCTTGTTGATGAATCCAACTAATATTACAATTACCCATGGTGAACACATACATTTTCTCTGCAGTGAATCAAGTATTATATTCTAATTCAAACTTTATTGGTTTGCACCATAAGTTAAAGGGTTAATATCTGGTTTAAACAATTTAGTGGTTTTCTCAAGAGTTTTTGGAAGAAATGCCTAGGATTTAACGTTATATTGGCTCAAATACAATTTTTTCCATCAGCACCAGCGACTTTCACCACATCTATGGTTCATTCTTGGTGCCTCCGTCTATTTGCAATACAATCACTCCATCTAGATTTTCTGCACAAGTTTCTCTCCCTATTTACATTTTTCTGATATTGTTCAATTTGGTGATTTCTCTAGTTTGAAATTTTTTTGTATAATGTCCTTTTCTCCGTCAGGTTCTACATGTGACCTTCCAAGAAGGACATTCCCTATTCTTAGCTAAATGGCCTAGATTTCCAAACCGGTAACATTGTTAGCAAAATCATTTCTACCATTTTTAACTGGGGCTTTCTAGAGCATCATGCTCTGTATCTTATCTGCATAAAGGTTGTATTTCTTGGGGGCGTGGCCAAGAAGCCGATGAGGATGGACACGTGAGCCTGGAGCTCCGCGCCGACCCCGATAGTTATCCTGTGCAGGGAGCTGTAGGATAGCGCCTGGAGGCTGGGGACTACGCTGAGTGTCTTGGGGAATCACGAGCAGAGGTGCTGGCAATTGATGTGCTTTTTCGGCCAACGGATGGCTGAGTGAGTCAGGGATCGCGATCTGGATGTCCCCAAGATGGCGCCGACAAAGGCGATCTGAGCTCCGTAGGACAGCAGGGGATCGATGCGGAGCTGAGTCATAGAGCCCGAAGGGCAACTGCGGGCCGCGAGAGATGGCGATAGACTTGCTGTAAGAACGATACTTGCGGACGACACGGAGCGGGGGTCGCTGGGCTGTGGAAATTGCGGGGACACGCCTGACCGTGAGGTGCTGCGGGTGGGGGGCAGAGGACGGCATCGGATTGATGACTGGCCCGTGACCTCAGCTGGGGAGCGGGGACTTGCGGAGAAGTCCGGGGCATTCCCATGGATTTACGACGCTGCGGGTCTTCCGACCGGAGAGCTGATAGTGCGGAGATCCGCCATTTTGACGACTGTGCTGGGCTCGGGGATCGGCACCCGAGAAGGCTATGTTCCGCTGCGGATGAGACTGATTGATGGGGCTGGTCCACAGTTGACCTATTGTGTCCACTACTGAAGATCGTGGACCCCAGTGGAGTGCACTGATTCAAGGGTAGCGCAACAAGATTGCGGAGCATGTCGGACCCGCAGCGGAGGGCTATTGGAGCACGAGGTACTGTGGTGCACCCCAAAGTGGGGATAAAGCTGCTTGGAGGCCTTCCTGGGGATTGCGCACAGTTAGGGGTCCGGACACTGTAGTGCCATATCAAGCACTGGACGTTGGGAGGAATTGGAGGCCCGGCGAGGGGAGTTGCCATTTTGGTGTATATGTGGCAAGATGACATTGCTTTTAGTGGTGAGTGAGGGAACGCACACTGAGGAGGCGGTGAAGTGCCCTTTAAGATGATTGCACAAAGGGAGCGGTTGGTTGGTGCTGAGCCTAGCCTACGATGGGGGTTACAAATCCGCTGCAACCGCTGTATGTGCCGTACGTAGGGCCAGGGGGGCAGAGACATTATTTATGGTGATCCTGACCGGGTACGGCGTTGCCCGACCGGGCTGCTCCTAGTCCTTCTCAGTGGTATAGAACCGCGTTCCACGGCAGAGGGAACAATTGCTTGGGGGCACAGCCCGGCCCGGCCGGCTGCGGGAGACTCCACCGCCTTGCCAGAAGTGAATAGACCCCAGGGGCTGGATTATATTTGGCTGGGGAGTGGTGTGATTACAACTTCGTCCAGCTTGGGAAGGATCCGCCAAAGGAATAGTGTGGGCCTGGTGTTGCACATCATGGACTCGCTCGGAGTCTGGGAATTGTCTGAGGACAGCCGGTAACACTATTGGAGTAACTGGTGTGTGAGAACTACGTGTAATGGGGAAGCCAAGAGGGAAACAAGGGGGGGCGTCCCAGGACCTTGAGGACTCGGCGACAGAGCAAGGAAAGAAGGAAGCTGCTGAATCACTGCCAGAGACCCTGCTGCAGCAGCAGGTAGACCAAATACTGAAAGCCATTACTGAGACCAGGGAGGCCTTACAGCAGGACATTGCACAGGTGACGACTGGGCTAGGCCTCCTCCGCGCGGATCATGCCAAGCTGTCCGATAGAGTGAAGCAGACGGAGGCAGTGCTGGAAGTCATGGAACCGGCTCAAAAGACTCTGGAGGCCAGAATGGGGGATGTTGCGAACCGATTGCAAGCCGAATGGAGGGCCGAGGACGCGGAAGGTCATAACTGACGCAATAATATACGAGTGGTGGGGCTGCTGGAAGGAGTAGAAGGAGCCAATATGCTGGACTACTTGGAAGACTGGTTGAAAACTGAGGTGGCACCGGAGGGATTTTCTCCATTTTAAACCCTGGAGAGAGCGCATAGAGTTCTGGCGCGCCCTCCAGCACCTGGTAGGCCTCTTAGACCAGTGGTGGCAAGATTACTTCTCTACAAGGACAGGGACCTGTTGCTGCACAGAGTCCGAACAGCAGGCCCATACAAGGTGGAGAATGGCAAGGTAACGTTATTCCCGGACTACATTTTTGAAGTACAGCGCCGCCGCACTTCTTTTCTGGCAGTCAAGAAGTAACTGCGGGACGAGGGGTTGCAATATTTGTTGATGTTCCCCGCGCGTCTCAAAATCATACTGGACGGTAAAGCCTACTTCAGCGATAGCCCAGAAGAGGCATGTGTCTGGCTGGAGTCGTACCACGCAGGAACAGGCGAAGCAAGGTGCACCAAGGGGCTGGGCGCTGAGGGGCCACGCCCTCGTAGATCGCAACGCATCAGGCGGTGCCACTTTGGCATGAGAGGACCCACAGTGACTCAGAAGGGGACAGAAAGGACAGCGGCACTGAAGGCTGAGTCCGCAATCTCGCAAGAAAGACTGTCACAATCGGCGGTGGATACGGAATCAGAAAAGGGATCGGGAGGGTCTGAATCAGATGGTGCCGACACTGGAAGTGTTTCACTGTCGAACTTGTTGATGCCTAAGGTTTTGGGGAGAATGATTGGATAATACTAGTGGGGATTTTACACTAGTTGAGCCTTTCCCCATGTTAGATAGGATATGCATATGTTTTCCGGGATAGTTGGCGGTTGGTCGGCCTTAGGTATATTGATCTGTTGCATTGAGACGGCTCCCACAAGACTGCGGGCACCCTGAGAAATTGGGGACCTTGACCTTATTGGGGGTAGGGCGCTAGATTAGGGTGATACAGTGAGTCGGGTCGTCTCGGCTATTGGCCGCCTCCCTTGCCCTTAGGGTTTGTGAGTCCTCAGTGGTTACTAGGGAACATAGTTGGGTTATTTTGGTTTGGATGGGACCTAGAATTTTAGCACCTGTTCTTGGGGGAGGGGGGATCGGGGGATGTTGGGGGAGTGGTTGGGAAAATGGGGCCACCGGTGTGTCTGAGATAGATGGGTGGCCATGTGTGGGGCTACAGATACAACATGGGATGTTACCTGAAGTAAAATGTATCAAATGGAATGTACAGGGATTACATACAATGCTGAGGCGACATAGGGTGCACGCTTATCTGGTGTGTAGGGGGGCCCACATAGCGTTCCTTCAGGAAACACATATTTCTTGCGCAGAGGGCCTGGCATTGCCAGAAGGGAGGTTCATAGTGGTGGTGAACGCCTAAATGGGAGGGATGTCACGTTAAGTAGTGTATATGCCCCCAATGTAGATCAGGCAGCATTTTTTACCTAACTATCAGGTAGAATGGCGCCATTCCTGACAGGCTCAGTGATTGTGGGTGGCGATTTTAATACCATAGTGGACATTGACCTGGATAGGTCGCACCCCCCATTGCCGGAATCGCCTCTACATAGAATCTCTAAGGTCAGACGAGATTGGCAGGACGGATGGGGGCTGGTCGGCACGTGGGCGCGCCTCACCCTGGAGAGCGAGATTATTCCATCTTTTCCGCGTTGCACGAATTACATGTGCGGCTAGACGCAATCTTATGCTCCCCAGATATACATGCTATGGTAGGCCATAGTGAATACCTTTCAAGAACACTATCAGATCATAATCTGTTATTACTCAGGATTCAATGGTCCCAGGAGAGGCCCGCGATCCCGACCTGGAGGCTGTGGCCAGAAACACTGGAGGATTCTGTCTTCCGTGGGGAGGTTGGAGCCGGTATCGTGCAGTACTTCCTTAATAATGAGGGTACGGCGTCAACAACGGCACTTGAATGAGATGCCTTTAAGGTGGTGGTGAGGGGGGTGTGCATCACTAAAACAGCTGGAGTTCGGAAAGCATTATTGCGAGATGTTGAGATGGCGGAACAGCGGTTGAGGACGGCTGATAAGGCGCGCCCTGAGAAGCCAGCGGGGCAGGGAGAGGTCTTAGAAGTGAAAGAAGCAGTGGCGGCGCAGCTAGAGAGATTACGGTGTTTTGACTACAAGAACTATTTGGCACATGCTCATGCGGAACGAGATAAGGCTGGCATGTTGCTTGCCTGGCTGGCTAATCGGGCCCCCGGGGTACTCCAATCCTCACCGTGACCTCTCAGGCGGGGACTCCAGTTTCCACCCAACAGGGGATTAACGGGCTGTTCTTAGAGTATTATAGCGAGTTATATAAGAGCAAGTTAGGGGTTACCGAGGATGCCATAGGGAGTTTTCTGGCGGACGTCACACTGCCATATTTAGACAAGGCGCAGGTGGACCTGCTTGGGCAGGAGATCACATTGGGGAAAATCAGGAGCGCGGTTAAGCGCATGGCACGTAATAAAACGCCAGGGGTGGACGAGCTACCCATAGAGTTTTATTCGACATATATTGATGTATTGGCCCCTAAACTGTTGGCGGTTTTCAAGGAGGCAAGGGATACTGGAAAGTTACCTAACTCCACGTGTGAGGCGATTATTGTCCCGTTGTTGAAACCGGGGAAGGACGCTTCAGATACGACTGCTCATCGTCCTTTATCCATGCTCACATCCGATTATAAAACCTTGAGTTGGATTCTTGCGACTCGGCTCCTTCCGCATACGGTGCAACTGGTTCACCGAGACCAGGCGGGTTTTATACCAAATCGGAACATGGCCATTAATGTGCGACGCTTACTTCGAATAATGGGCGAGGAATACTGTACAGCCACAACAGCAACCGTTTTGTCGGTGGATATCGAAAAGGCATTCGATAGCCTGGAGTGGCCATACTTGTTCCAGGTTATGCGGACGTTTGGCCTTGGGGATGCGTTTGTGGGGTGGACCAGACTTCTGTACAGCTCAGCGACGGCCCGGGTTCGGACGGGGAGTGTAGTTTCCTCCTCCTGCCCGGTGGGACGTGGGACGCAGCAGGGATGCGTGCTTTCTCCTCTGTTATTTGCATTGGCGATTGAGTCGTTAGTGGCATATGCTAGATCGGGCGGAGTTATCATGGGCTAGACCTTCGCGGGGTCCAGCAGCATATTTCACTCTATGCTGACGACCTACTTATGTTTTTGGCTAAAACAGGGGAAGCTTTGGCGGGAGCAACGACATTGCTCAGCGAATTTGGCAGGGTTTCCGGACTGAGAGTGAATTGGGCAAAGACTTGCTTGTTCCAAGTGACTCCAGCAGAAGTTGGTTCATCCCATGTCAGATGTATTCGATGGGAGCCCCGCTGCCTACCTTATCTTGGAACTAACATATATCACTCGTCAGACGATCTGTTGGAACGGAACATAGACAGGGCGGTGCGAGGGCTTAAGGGTAGTTTCGCTTTCTGGAGCACATTGCCGCTCTCGGTGACAGGCCGGGTAGCCATACTGAAGATGGGGGCCCTTCTCCGGTTGCTGTATTATTTTAGGACACTGCCGATATGGGTCCCGGGATCCGTTTTTTGACAGCTCCGTTCCATGAGAAGGGGGTTTCTGTGGGGGACTGGTAGGAGGCGGGTGGCATTGAATACGATGATGCGATTGAGAGCCGAGGGGGGACTGGCAGTGCCGGACTTCGAGCTCTATTACTTAGCCACCCAACTGCAGTGGTTAACCCAAGCGGCTGTATTAAAATTCAGGGGCCGTGACAGTCCTGAGGGGTGGTGGATACTACGTCATGTGTTATCATTTATAGTACTTCAGCAACGACTGTGCCAGAAGACGCTTACCAACAAGGAGCGGACTTTACAGCTATGCTGGAATCAAAGTCAGCGTAGAACGGGAGCTACTCGCCCTTATGCCCCGGAGATACCTCTAGGTATGTGCACAGCCCTCCCCCATGGGGGAGACTGGACAGCACTGGCTGATTGGGAGGGGCTGCGAGTACAGGTGTTAGGGGATTTATATGAGGATGGAGTCCTGTTACCCTTTCAGGTGTTACAAGATAGATATGACCTCCCTCGCCGGGATTATCTATTACACTCTGCCCTGGTCATGGCAATACAGAAGCACTGGAGAGAAGGGCTCTCAGAACCACGGACAACTATGGTATGTCAGTATGTGGTCATGGCAGCGGGGTCCTTTAAAGCGGTTATGTGCCTGCATCGACGCATGATGGGGGAGGTAATGGAGCCGCTGGGAGTCCTACAACGGAAATGGGAGGCGGACCTGAGCAAAGAGATACTTGAGACAACATGGGCACACATAGTCAGGAGGGCGTGGAAGAGCACCAGAAATGCCAGATTTCAGTTGGTACATTTTTTTATATTGCATAGGGCGTATCTTACCGCTACCAATATTAAGCAATTTTTTGGAGTAGGTATGGCCCAGTGCCCACGCTGTGCACTAGAGGGGGGCGGAGTTCTTACACATGATGTGGGGTTGTCCCCAACTGGGAGCGTTCTGGGAAGAGGTGGTGGACCTACTCTGCGAAGTCACAGATCGACAAATTGAGGCTGACATAGGCACGTTTACTACATTGGTTCCCACACACACCCAAAACTAAGGTAACAAGCAAGTTTTTGGACCTGTGGTTGCTGTTAGCTAAGAGGGACATCACAGCTCACTGGAAATCGAGGGGAGGGCCCAGTTTTAAGCGGTGGAAAGCAGACCTTGCAAAGTGGGCAGCGAGTGAAAGTACAGTACGGCTTCAGAAAGTTAAGCGGATTAATAACGATAAGGCGCTAGAAACTGCAAGGGCACGGGAGGCCTTGGTTCAGGCCTTGCACGTGCAGGAGGCGGAGACAGTTTAAAGGCAATCCTGAGTGTGTGACTGGGGTCGCATCTTCTGGGTGAAGATGATGGGAAACCCCCGGTACAGGCATGTCATATAGGCATGGTATTGTAAATGTGCTCACAATTTACGGCGAATTGTCCTAGTGTTACTATGCATGGATTGTTAAGAAGGAGGTGGCCTTATAAAGTATAGGTTTCAGATGGTCTAGACACACTGGTGGTGGAGGGTGGGGAGGGAGGGGGGAGGGTTTATTAATGGTTATTTTGTTTGACCAATGGGGAACATTCCCATTCGGGGAGTTGATAATTGACAAGTCTTTGTCCTTCAGATGTGAGATGCAATGCAGTAGAAATACAGAGAAACAGCCTGAAGAGCATAAGTCCTTACCGTACTGTATTATGACGTTAAAGACCATGAGACCTCTGACTAAAGGACCAATTGAACTGAGGGACACTGATTGCAAGTAATACCATGGTGGTTGTTTGTAGAAGTATATGAAAAAGCTATAAAAAACATTTTAAGAAATGAAATAAAAAATAAAAGTTGTCTTTCTTAATTTCACAATTAAAGAATCAAATTCTATCATCAAAGGGCGAAAAACTGTTCATAAAAAATATACTCCTCCCAAGGCCACTATCCGGACTTTCTCAAGAGAATACTTCAAAAGATAATGAAAGTAACATGGTTAGCAAGCATTCAGTAGTGCGTAAAGCAAGGGGGGCTTTAGTATCTTGGTTGGGGAATTAAGGGCCTACCAACATATTTGATTTTGCATATAAAAAAAAACTATTGGTAAGAAATAATGTGGGCAATGAACCTGTACACTTCATGCTGCAGACTTCAGCCAAGGTGGGCGTGGTCTCTCATCCTATGAAACTGGAAAAGGAACCCAAAAGGCCGGTGCTGCAGCTAGCTTGCAAGACGCTTCCTAAGACCTCCTTAACTGTGCTGTGAGTTGATGTGTCTGCTTCCCACACTGACAGAGCAGCCCACTCGCCTACAGCTAATGTTACTACAGGAAAAAATGATGGCCATGCTGTGCAAAAACATTTCCTCTTCACCAATTAAATTCTTGAACACATCCATTGAGTGTTCCATTTTTTTGCTAACATCAATACATAGACTCAGCACTAGATCATCTTTCTGCTATAATTCAACCCTAACTTTTCTATACTACAACCCAACATAAATTCATCAACCCGAAATCCCAGGAAGAAGTTAGTTTCCGTAAATCTGTAACAAACTCTCTACAGTCACCTTCAGGGGGGGCGGTTTCTTTATTGTTCAAAAAGCATTCTGATGTGGCTTTTTTAAAGCAAGCAGCACCTCCCCATCAAAGAGAAGAGCGCGTTTTAATGTCCACCTAATATTGGGCTTTGTTCCTAGAGCCTGTAATGTCATAGTGACTGCTGAGTGAACCGAAATGTGAGCTGGGTGGTATTTGATCTTTTTATTATTGGGCGCTAAACATCTTACAACTAAAGAATTGTCTAATCTGGAATGGTGCCAATATTTTTTACTATGATAAGTACAGCCTTTCGACTTTCCTCTTCGATGCCTCCAAGCGTCCACTAGCCCTAGGACCTGCATCAAGCTTTTCAGGGCATGTATCGTTCTAGGCACCGGGGCGCTATCCCTTAATGTGGATCGATCCAGTACGGGATCCAACAAAATATTAAAATCCCCCCCACAATCACTGGGACCGATATATCAACTAATCTTAACTCTAAATCTACAATGTGCTGTGGATCGCCCCTCCCCTGAAGTAGTGTGGGATGTTTTTAAAGCATACACACAGGGGTTTTAAAAATCTTGGATGTGCTAAAGGAAGAGAAGAGAGGGCTGAACTAGTAGGCTTGGAAAGAGAAGTGGTCAACCTTGAGGCCGCCTTACAATCTGCAAGAGAGGGGGAAGAAAGGGTGGGGATGGCAAGAAGACTAGAAGAGGCCCAATTGAATTATAAGATCAAATTGGACTCAAAGTGTAAGGCAAGGTGGCAGGCAGTGAATATGAAGGAGTTAGAATACGGGGACGGGGCATTATTGGCTTGGAAGGCCAGGGTTAAAAGAACCAGGAATATAATTAACGAGCTGAGGGGACCCTTGGGTGAGGTATTCGATAATTGGGAAGGAATGCAGAACCATGTAGTCGCACTCTTTTCTCAGCTCTATAGTCTAGATACAATTGCCGAATTCCGACGGCTTAAAGACTGGTTGGGGGCGATTGGTCTCCCTGTATTGACTAGCTAAGGGGAAGAGAGTATGGAAGCTCAAATCACTCAGGAAGTCATTGGGGGCATTAATAGAACTAAGAAGGGGAAGGCCGCCGGCTTGTACACCACCCCCTCAGAAGTCTATAAATTATTAATAGAGGGAGTTCTCCCAGTTTGGGAGAACATGTTGAAAGGATGGGTGGCACGCAGCTGGATTTCTTCAATGAAGTTTAATTAACAGCAAAGAGAGCCGTCCCAAAAGTAGACCAGGACGAAGACAAAAGTAACTGTCACTTTTCATACAGTCAGAACCAAACCATAGCTGACATTCTAGATGACATAGAGTAATTCCACTAAGACCACAGACTGTATGACATCACCACACACCTCCCTCCTTTTAATAAAGTGATTCTATAAACAACAGGAAGAAGCCAGAAGAAATAAACAGGAAAATACTGTAGAAGAAACCTAATGATGAAAAAGAATATAGAAAGAAAAAGATAAAAAGAATATATAACCAACAGTTAGCATGAACAATAAATAATTTCATAACCAATTTCACTTATACATATTCTCGTAACCACCTTGGTTTAACATGATCTCTTGTGCTTTTCCTGACACCACCTCCCCCTCCTAAAACATTTTTGTCATTTGCTACCTTTCCTTGAGAAGAGGCAGGATCTTTAGCTACACGAGATGTGTTCCACCAATTACCATTACACAGCTTAACGGCATTTTTCCTAACTTCAACAACTTGCTGAGGATCCAAATACTTTGAGAAACCTTTCCTGACAGACATAGGATTTTGTATTCTTACCCAGTCCCCAACTTTAATTTTGTGGTTCCTAATTATAGATTCACTTTTTTTAGCACTGATTTCAGACGACTTTTTATTAGCAGCATCCCACATGCTTCTCATGTCACCACCTTGATGAAAAGATTTCACCATCCAGAACGGATAGACCCGTGAAGAAGCCTTTCTGCATCTCATGAGTTCAAACTGACTGAAATTGGTGGTTACACGAGGAGAAGTGCGGTATGACAAAACAAGATCTTTAACTGCCTGAAAAATACATGTCTTAGATCTAAAAGCAGCTTGGACACATTCCACAACTACTCTATTGAATCTTTCAGTTTTACCATTACTTTGTGGATGGTAAAGAGGAGTCCTAGTGTGTTTGATGCCAAAAGACTGTAAGAAGGAATTCATTTCTTGTGAAGTAAATTGGACACCATTATCCGTGAGAATCTCCTCTGGATAACCCTCTCTGAGAAAGATCTTATTAAGGCAATTGATGACACTTTTTGAATTTGGTATGCCAATTGGTTCAACTTCAACCCATCTAGATAAATGGTCCACAAGAACTAAAAAATACTTTAAATTTGCAGGTAGGACATGAAACGGCCCAAGAAAATCCATGCCTAATTTCTGCCAAGCCCTCGCAGGAGGAGATACAGGATGCTCAATAGAGCCTTCCAGTACAAGAACCTTATCACTGGTACTACATCGTGCACATTGTCTAACTAAATCGTCAACTTGAATGTCCATTCTAGGCCACCAAAAATCAGATCTAACTTTTCTTTTAGTAATGGTAGAACCTAAATGACCAGAATGAGCGGCCAAAATGATTTTCTCTCGATAGCAAGTGGGAGGTACAAACTTATCCCCTCTGACAACTTTTCCATTCTCCAGAAAAAGTTCACTGTTAACTTTCCAAAACTTTTGAAGGTTTGGAGAAAGACATTTCTCTTTCGGCCAACCCTTTTTTATCATCATAACTACTTCACTAAGAATGGTATCCTTTTCAACTTCAGCAACCCAATCATCTTCCGCAAAAGATAGAATCTCATGATTGATACATGCTACAAAACATTCCTCTACATCACTCTCCCCTTCTTGTTCATCTCTATCCTGAATGGGCAATCTAGATAGACAGTCTGCCCTGCTGTTCTTTCCACCTGCAATGTACTTCACAGTAAATGAGAATTCTAATAATTTCGTAGATAGTCTGGCAAGCCGAGCAGTGGTGTGTTTTGCGTTTTTACCTGACAAAATATCAACTAAAGGTTTGTGATCAGTCCTTATAATAAAAGATCTTCCCCACAAATATGATTTAAATTTTTCAACACTCCAAGTACACGCTAACAGCTCTTTCTCAATAACAGAGTACTTCCTCTCAACTGGACGAAGAGTCCTAGATGCAAATCCTACTGTGTACTCTCTACCATCAGCAAATTGCGATAATACAGCACCTAAGCCATATTCGCAAGCATCAACTGTAACAACAGTCTCTCTACCTTCTACAAAAGATTGTAGAGCTGGTGCTTTTATAATGTGATTCTTGATACATTGAAATCCTTTTTCACATTCTTCTGACCAGGTAAAGACTGCTCCATTTTTAAGTAAAGTTCTATAACACTCGGTTCTTTTAGCAAAATCCTTCATGAATTTTGCATAAAACTCACAAAGGCCTAAGAAAGACATAAGTTGTTCTTTATTCTGTGGGGCAGGCGCTTCTATAATGCTTTTAACCAGACCAGGTCTGGGCTTGATGCCTTGCTCAGAGATAATGTGACCCAAATATTCGATCTCCTTTACTTTGAAAGAACATTTGTTTTTTTGTAGAGTCACCCCTCTACTCTCTAGTACTTTGAAAACTTGTTCAAGAACAGAGTCATGTTCAGCTTCTTTCTTAGCAAAAATAAGGATGTCATCTTGGAACAATATTACGTTTGGATTGTCACTAAACATTTCAGTCATGAGTCTCTGGAAGACCGCTGCAGCGGATGCTAGACCAAAAGGTAGTCTGCAGAACTGAAAAACACCATCAGGAGTGACAAAGGCTGTGAAATGTCGGGACTGAGGATGGAGTTCAACTTGATGATATGCCGCCTTGAGATCTAATTTAGTGAAGTATGAGGAAGACCCAACCTTAGTGATGAGATCCTCAATACGCGGAAGCGGAAAACCATCGACCCAGATAGCCTCATTGGGACTCCTCAAGTCAACACACATCCTCAAGTTCCCAGATTTTTTCTTTGCTAAAACTATGGGCGAAAGCCAAAGTGTGGATTCGACTTTCTCAATTATACCTTGTTCACACAGCGTTTGAAGATGTTTAGAAAGATCACTCCTAATACTCAATGGAACATTGCGTAGCTTGTGTTTAACAGGAATTACATTTTCTTTAAGCTTTATGGAATGTTGAAAATTAGTAATCCTGCCCAGACGATTTTCAAAAACTTTGCTAAACTTGACTTCCAAATCATTAATCGACAGAGTACTAGAGAGAGAGTAAATGTCCTTAGTGAAGGAAGTATGATTGCGATCAAGCTGCTTTTCAATAAAAACAGGGT
Organism: Triturus cristatus; assembly: GCF_964204655.1. Classification (NCBI taxonomy): domain Eukaryota; kingdom Metazoa; phylum Chordata; class Amphibia; order Caudata; family Salamandridae; genus Triturus; species Triturus cristatus. The sequence goes on along the minus strand of NC_140591.1, from coordinate 1,202,649,900 downwards.
TCTCCAACCCAGGTTTAATTGTTAGACCAATCTCAGCTTGATGAATAAGACCAAGGACATTGATCCCTCTCTTAGCCACATAAACTTTACCTTTGATAGTTTCTCCTAAAACACTAATAGTAGCTCAAAAGTAGCCTAATAGATCAATGCGGCTGCCTTCGAAAGCTATAGTGAGAATATCAGGAGGTAACAATTTTTTTTCTGACCATAACTTTTGATACTTTTCTTGTGATACAATCGTGATACGAGCACCTGTATCAACTAAAAGCTGAATTTTGTTCATTTCTATTGTGACATCCACTTCAGGATCAGGAATGTGTTGTAGATCTTCTCCATGACAGTTTTTGACTACCACAACATATTCCTGATTGGTACCATCTTCATCATGAAAATCGTCACATTCATTAATTACACATCTAACATTTCTCCTTCTATTACTTAAACAAACTTTCGCAAAATGCCCCATTTTGCCACATTGCCCACATTGTTGGTTAATCGCTGGACAATTTTTAAAAGATGATACATGTAAAGGTGAACCACATCTGTAACAATACACTCTAGAATTTGTTTGTCTGTTCTGCATAAGTGCTCCTCAACCTCTAGAAGTATTCGCTCTTCTGTTGTAATCACGAAAAGAAGAGCGAAAAGTATTGCCTCTGAAAATATTTTCTTGAACAGGAATATGAGATTTCACAGAAGATGATTCAGGATGTTTCGTTGAAATAGCACCTGAAATTGAAGAATTAGATAAAGCCGATTCGAGTTGTTTTGCATCAGCAATAGAGTTTTCTATACTTTTTGCAATGTCAACTGCTTTATCTAATGAAGGATCTTTGCATGTAAGTAGTCTGGCACATGCATCAAGGAAAAATCCAGTCGGTAAAATACCGAATCGGTAAAATCAGCCGTTAGCGAGTGTCAAAAACCGAATCCCAATGCATCAACATTAATCGGGCCAAAAAAAAGAATCGCAAAATAATTACCCAGAAAAATAAAGAATCACTAATAACCAACCCGCTAAAATAAAGAATCACTAAATACCGAACTCGCTATCACCGAAATCACTATTAGCTACCGGCAAGTGCCAATGGCTAATAACGAATCGCTACTCAATGCATCAAAAATCGCTAATACCGAAAATGCCAAAAATCGCTATTTAGCATGAGCAGATTAAGGGTAATCATAACCTGGAGGTAAAGTTAAAAAAAAATTTAAAAAAATGGAAAAAAAAATACATGTGCCACAGATGGTACCAATCAGTAATCCCTTAAAATTGGCCCTGGAGACCCTGTTGGCTTGCACAAAATGGCAGCCCTCTACGTGCTTGCAAGGAGGATGCGAATCAATGCAGCAGGACAGCGCAGGAGAAGGGTCCAGGAGAGAGTCTTCAGAGTGCGTATCACATTGCTAGGACAGAATGAGGATGAGGTGTCCGACAAGTATCGACTGAATCGTGCCATGATCATGCGCCTAATTGCAGACCTCGAACCACTACTGCAGCACCAGACACATCGGACCAATGCAATTCCTTCGCACGTCCAGGTCCTATGCAGCCTGCACCTACTGGCCTCAGGAAGTTTCCAGGGGGTCATCGCCGTAGCCGGAGGCGTATCGCAAAGCGCACTCTCACGCTTCTTCCACAAATTCATTGATGCCATGCTGACAATGATACACACCCACATCAGCTTCCCCACAACCCCACAGCAGTTGGACCGCAACAAACAGGCATTCTACCAGGTGGCCCATTTCCCCCATGTCATTGGATGCATCGACTGCACGCATGTCCCCATCTGTCCACCCTCTGCCAATGAGTACATATTCCGTAACCGGAAGTCCTACCACTCAATCAACGTGCAGGTTGTGTGCGATGCCAAGCACATCATCACGGACCTAGTGGCACAATTTCCGGGGAGCACACACAACTCCTACATATTCAGACACAGTGGCATCCACAGGCGCCTACTCAACGGAGAATTTGGAGAGGGACTACTGCTTGGTACGTATACATACCTCTTCCAAACATGAGCACCACACATTTATATACATCACCGTTGCTAAGCCTTAGCTTCCATCTTTTAGGTGACAGTGCATACGCCCTGCGGGAATACATACTCACCCCCTACATCAATCCAGCAACACCACAGGAGCAACAATACAACGCGGCCCACATAAGCACCAGGAATGTAATAGAGAGGACCTTTGGGATTCTGAAGAGTCGCTTTAGAATCTTACATAAGACTGGCGGTGCCTTGCAATACAAACCTGACACCTGCTGCAGGATTGTAGCTGTATGTGCCATGCTGCACAACATCGCAACCAGAAGGGGGATACCCATAGAGGTGGACAGGATGACCAACCACTTGCACAACACCGACAGGCACACATCCCTAACACAGCTGAGGGGCAAAGGAGGCGGACATACATCACGCAACATCATTTCTGATCCAGGTAAGAATGAACCATGACGATTTCATTTGTGGTGCTACTGTTTAATGCACAGGAGCACTGAGGTATGTGCGGGCACACATGATAGAAAATAAAAGCTCCCCAAAACAAGTGTAACAAAACATGCCCGTTGTAGTCACAGGTGTGCAAGTGTCAAATAGGAAAGGACCATGGTTACCCCACCAGAGTCATGGATGGCTTTCAGTTTGTCTAGTGGCACTTGCCACGAACGCCCAGCCTCCTTTCAGGTGTTTCCTCTACCTCACCACGGCCTGTCCCTGTGGCTGTGGAGCTGCGCAAACTGCGCCTCCTGGTGCTGGCCTCCGCCACGGAAACACTGCTCACACTTGAGGCAGCCTCACTGCCGTCCTCCCCTCCCAATGCGCTTGCATTGAAAGTACCGCTCTGCAGGTGTTCCACTGCAGCGGTCACCAGGCCTAGGGCCTTGGCAACATCACCGCAAAAATGGCCCAGGTCCACCTGCAGTGACACCGAGCGGCGTGACAAAACAGCTGTGCTGTTGCACAGCCTAGTGATGGCCTTTGTAGAGGCTGCGGACCATAGCAAGTTCTGCCGGTCCCTCCCTCTCTCGCTGTCATGCCCTGCTCTCATGGCACGGGTGAGTTCCTGGATGTCCTCCCTCAGGTTCCCATTACCCTCTGCCACCACAGTGGTCATGTCCCTCACTGCCGCAGTCAGGGTACGCATTTCTTTTGCTAGGCGCGCTATGTGACTGCTGATGGTAGCCATGTGTCTCTCCTGCAGGCGCTGGACACACAGCATCTGTTCTTCAATGCCACCATTTAGGGAGGTTGCATCTTCGCCTACATTTGGTGTACTGCGCAGAGACCTGCGGGGCAGTGGGAGTCGGACACGTGCTGGTGGTGCTGCAGGCGGTGGGACGAATGTTGGACTTTGGGCCAATGGTGTTGCAGGTGTCTGACATGCATCCATCACCTGCATGGGTGGGACTTGTGACCTGCATCTCCGCTGTCTCGTTGCAGTTGGCGCATCAGCAGGTGGTGGTGGTGGTGGTGGAGGTGGTGAATGCGGCTCTGCCGGAGTATCGACATCTGAATCGGCTGGTGTCTCTGATATGATTAGCCGGCCACTGTCGTCGGAATCGCCAGGAGATGCATCTGTGTGTGAAACAGTGCATGGTTAGTTCGATTGGTTCTACTAAGGTGTATTTTAATGCATACATGTCCTTATATTATTCACTGAATTAAAGTCTATTTCTAGCTTCTACAGATGTTTTGACTAAAGTATATTTTTTCTTCCTGTACATGCACACCGGCCTGACATGACTACGACTCCCATGATGCACTATCGTTATGAGTGAAGATGTGTGTGGCAATTCTGCATGCACACTGTGATCATGCTGGGGGTTTGGGAATGGTTGTACGCAATGCTGAGTATGGGCACAGCCATGCATCTTACCTTGGGCACTTGTGGCTGCGCCGGAGGTGTCCATCTGTGTGACTCCCACGACGGCCTCTGGCTCGATGGTCCCTTCTACCAGCTCCTCCAGGGCAGTGTTTTCTGGCACTGTTGATGGTCCCCCTCCTGTTCTAGCTACCTCCCAGGACCTTTCAGCGATCCTCTCCTTGGCCCGCTTCCTGAGGTCGTACCACCTCTTTTTTAAATCGTCGATGCTGCGGTGCGTCACTCCCACCGCATTGACCCTCTCTCTGATGCGCAGCCATATGCGACGCTTTTCAGCCTCTGGCACCTTTAGGGACAGCTTCCCGAACAGCCGATCGTGTTTGCTGCTCACCCCCTCGATCAGGTGCTCCAGTTCCCGGTCGGAGAACTTGCGCTTTCTCTTTCTCGCAGATTCTGCACTGGCTGGTGCATCTTTCTCCGTCCTGGTTGGGTAGGGTGGTAGTCCTGTCAGTGGTGATTCACTGGGCTCAGGCTGTCTCCAGTTCCTGCTCCTGTTTGCTCCTCTGCCGAGTGAATGAGGGTGGGGCTGCTGTACTTCCTGGTTGTGATGTCATTAGACCGTTCCCAGCGCGACCCGTTTTTTGCGAAATCGCTATTTGCGATTTCGCTAATACCGATTTTGTTATTACCGGAATCGGTATTAGCAAAATCGGTAATACCGATATCGCTATTAGCTAATTCGGTGATTGCTATACTCGCTATTGTTGATTCGGTAAATATTAGCGATTTTTAAGGAATCGCTAATTTTTGCCGAATCTGTTGATGCATTCTGAAAAGGGATTCCTTAATAACGATTCCTTATTTATCGCTATTAAGGAATCGCTTTTGGATTTGTTGATGCATGTGCACCAATGTGGGCAATGTGGCAAAATGGGGCATTTTGCGAAAGTTTGTTTAAGTAATAGAAGGAGAAATGTTAGATGTGTAATTAATGAATGTGACGATTTTCATGATGAAGATGTTACCAATCAGGAATATGTTGTGGTAGTCAAAAACTGTCATGGAGAAGATCTACAACACATTCCTGATCCTGAAGTGGATGTCACAATAGAAATGAACAAAATTCAACTTTCAGTTGATACAGGTGCTCGTATCACGATTGTATCACAAGAAAAGTATCAAAAGTTATGGTCAGAAAAAAATTGTTACCTCCTGATATTCTCACTATAGCTTTCGAAGGCAGCCGCATTGATCTATTAGGCTACTTTTGGGCTACTATTAGTGTTTTAGGAGAAACTATCAAAGGTAAAGTTTATGTGGCTAAGAGAGGGATCAATGTCCTTGGTCTTATTCATCAAGCTGAGATTGGTCTAACAATTAAACCTGGGTTGGAGAACCCTGTTTTTATTGAAAAGCAGCTTGATCGCAATCATACTTACTAAGGACATTTACTCTCTCTCTAGTACTCTGTCGATTAATGATTTGGAAGTCAAGTTTAGCAAAGATTTTGAAAATCGTCTGGGCAGGATTACTAATTTTCAACATTCCATAAAGCTTAAAGAAAATGTAATTCCTGTTAAACACAAGCTACGCAATGTTCCATTGAGTATTAGGAGTGATCTTTCTAAACATCTTCAAACGCTGTGTGAACAAGGTATAATTGAGAAAGTCGAATCCACACTTTGGCTTTCGCCAATAGTTTTAGCAATGAAAAAATCTGGAGACTTGAGGATGTGTGTTGACTTGAGGAGTCTCAACGAGGCTCTCTGGGTCGATGGTTTTCCGCTTCTGCGTATTGAGGATCTCATCACTAAGGTTGGGTCTTCCTCATACTTCACTAAATTAGATCTCAAGGCGGCATATCATCAAGTTGAACTCCATCCTCAGTCCCGACATTTCACAGCCTTTGTCACTCCTGATGGTGTTTTTCAGTTCTGCAGACTAACTTTTGGTCTAGCATCCGCTGCAGCGGTCTTCCAGAGACTCATGACTGAAATGTTTAGTGACAATCCAAAAGTAGTAGTGTTCCAAGATGACATCCTTATTTTTGCTAAGAAAGAAGCTGAACATGACTCTGTTCTTGAACAAGTTTTCAAAGTACTAGAGAGTAGAGGGGTGACAAATGTTCTTTCAAAGTAAAGGAGATCGAATATTTGGGTCACAATATCTCTGAGCAAGGCATCAAGCCCAGATCTGGTCTGGTTAAAAGCATTATAGAAGCACCTGCCCCACAGAATAAAGAACAATTTATGTCTTTCTTAGGCCTTTGTGAGTTTTATGCAAAATTCATGAAGGATTTTGCTAAAACAACCGAGTGTTTTAGAACTTTACTTAAAAAAGGAGCAGTCTTTACCTGGTCAGAAGAATGTGAAAAGGGATTTCAATGTATCAAGAATCACATGAAAGCACCAGCTTTACAATCTTTTGTAGAAGGTAGAGAGACTGTTGTTACAGTTGATGCTTGCGAATATGGCTTAGGTGCTGTATTATCGCAATTTGCGGATGGTAGAGAGTACACAGTAGGATTTGCATCTAGGACTCTTCGTCCAGTTGAGAGGAAGTACTCTGTTATTGAGAAAGAGCTGTTAGCGTGTACTTGGAGTGTTGAAAAATGTAAATCATATTTGTGGGGAAGATCTTTTATTATAAGGACTGATCACATACCTTTAGTTGATATTTTGTCAGGTAAAAACGCAAAACACACCACTGCTCGGCTAGCCAGACTATCTACGAAATTATTAGAATTCTCATTTACTGTGAAGTACATTGCAGGTGGAAAGAACAGCAGGGCAGACTGTCTATCTAGATTGCCCATTCAGGATACAGATGATTAGGAAGGGGAGAGTGATGTAGAAGAATGTTTTGTAGCATGTATCAATCATGAGATTCTATCTTTTGCGGAAGATGATTGGGTTGCTGAACTTGAAAAGGATACCATTCTTAGTGAAGTAGTTATGTTGATAAAAAAGGGTTGGCCGAAAGAGAAATGTCTTTCTCCAAACCTTCAAATGTTTTGGAAAGTTAACAGTGAACTTTCTCTGGAGAATGGAAAAGTTGTCAGAGGAGATAAGCTTGTACCTCCCACTTGCTATCGAGAGAAAATCATTTTGGCCGCTCATTCTGGTCATTTAGGTTCAACCATTACTAAAAGAAAAGTTAGATCTGATTTTTGGTGGCCTAGAATGGACATCCAAGTTGACGATTTAGTTAGACAATGTGCACGATGTAGTACCAGTGATAAGGTTATTGTACTGGAAGGCTCTATTGAGCATCCTGTATCTCCTCCTGCGAGGGCTTGGCAGAAATTAGGCATGGATTTTCTTGGGCCGTTTCATGTCCTACCTGCAAATTCAAAGTATTTTTTAGTTCTTGTGGACCATTTATCTAGATGGGTTGAAGTTGAACCAATTGGCATACCAAATTCAAAAAGTGTCATCAATTGCCTTAATAAGATCTTTCTCAGAGAGGGTTATCCAGAGAAGATTCTCACGGATAATGGTGTCCAATTTACCTCACAAGAAATTCATTCTTTCTTACAGTCTTGTGGCATCAAACACACTAGGACTCCTCTTTATCATCCACAAAGTAATGGTAAAACTGAAAGATTCAATAGAGTAGTTGTGGAATGTGTCCAAGCTGCTTTTAGATCTAAGACATGTATTTTTCAGGCAGTTAAAGATCTTGTTTGGTCATACCGCACTTCTCCTCATGTAACCACCAATTTCAGTCCGTTTGAACTCATGAGAGGCAGAAAGGCTTCTTCATGGGTCTATCCGTTCTGGATGGTGAAATCTTTTCATCAAGGTGGTGACATGAGAAGCATGTGGGATGCTGCTAATAAAAAACCATCTGAAATCAGTGCTAAAAAAAGTGAATCTATAATTAGGAACCACAAAATTAAAGTTGGGGACTGGGTAAGAATAAAAAATCCTGTGTCTGTCAGGAAAGGTTTCTCAAAGTATTTGGATCCTCAGCAAGTTGTTGAAGTTAGGAAAAATGCCGTTAAGCTGTGTAATGGTAATTGGTGGAACACATCTCGTGTAGCTAAAGATCCTGCCTCTTCTCAAGGAAAGGTAGCAAATGACAACAATGTTTTAGGAGGGGGAGGTGGTGTCAGGTAAAGCACAAGAGATCATGTTAAACCAAGCTGGTTACGAGAATATGTATAAGTGAAATTGTCTATGAAATTATTTATTGTTCATGCTAACTTTTGGTTATATATTCTTTTTATCTTTTTCTTTCCATATTCTTTTTCATCATTAGGTTTCTTCTACAGTATTTTCCTGTTTATTTCTTCTTGCTTCTTCCTGTTGTTTATAGAATCACTTTATTAAAAGGAGGGAGGTGTGTGGTGATGTCATACAGTCTTTGGTCTTAGTGGAATTATTCTATGTCATATAGAATGTCAGCTGTCACCAGATTATGTCGTATCCCATCCTCGTCGCCAATGAAAGGATGGGTGGCACGCAGCTTGATTTCTTCAATGAAGTTTAATTAACAGCAAAGAGAGCCGTCCCAAAAGTAGACCAGGACGAAGACAAAAGTAACTGTCACTGTTCATACAGTCAGAACCAAACCATAGCTGACATTCTATATGACATAGAGTAATTCCACTAAGACCACAGACTGTATGACATCACCACACATGTTTAATCTGGTATATATGGGGAAGAAGTGGGTTCCAGAATCTTGGAAAGAAGCCACCATAGTCATGATCCTATAACCAGCTAAAGACCCCGGGAAGGCAGAGTCATACCGCCTGATTTCCCTGCTGAATGCTGACTATAAGATCTTCATCAGCACTTTGGCGGGGAGGCTGGCTAAGTTGGCTCCCCAACTCATACATCCCGACCAAAAAGGATTTATCCCTGGTAGGCAGATTCATGAACTGACCCAGCAATTAATTGGTAGCATAGACCTGTCTACATCAAGGTCAGTACCCTTGGGGGTAGTTACATTACGTTTGTTGGGCCTATTTAAGGGAAGTTTTGGTGGCTATGGGGTTTGGCCTATGCTTTATAACAACATTGAAAGCCTTATTTGAACATACAACAGCTAAGATTCTTCTTAATGGTTCTCTTACTAAAAGCTTCCTGATTTTCAGGTGAACACGGCAGGGTTGTCTTATCTCGCCATTATTGTTCGATATTTACATCGAACCATTCGCCGAGATGTTGCGTCGGGATGATCAGGTTATTGCTTTCAATTCAGGCACCTATAAAAAGAAAATCGCATAGTATGCGGATTATCTTGTCATTTTTACTGCAGATCCGGTCTTAACTATTCCCAGGGTGGAAACCCAAGCTAAAGAGTTTGGGGAACTATTTTGTTATTTGGTAACTAGCACAAAAACCGGGATAATGTGTTGGAATGTCCTAGACTGGAAGGGAACTGTCCATAACGAGCTTAGATACCTTGGAATTAGTATCACCAACTCACTAGAGGGAATTCCCCAGCTTAACATGGAGAGGACAGCAAAATAAATTGACAAATCACTAACCAGGTGGAAGAACCTCGCCCTGACCCTGTACAGAAGAGTGAATTTAATCAAAATGGTTATATTGCCAAAATTGACATATCTTTTTAATTGCATCCCTGTGACGTTTCCTAAAGTTATGATTGATAAGTTACAGGGGAAATTAGTCAGTTTTGTTTGGGTATCTAAGGTAGCCAGGCTCGCCTGGATGAAACTGAGGCTTAAGCTGGAGAAGGGGGCCTTGGCCCTCACTGACTTAAGACTATATTGTATGGCTTTTCAGTTTAAAAACTGCAGAATCCTCCTAGGCAAAATGGGGACCTTCGTATGGAGTCGCCTGCTGGAAGAAATGGTAAAGGAGTGGGGCTCTAAAGTTTTCTTTATAAGTTTGGTACAAGAACATTATTTAAAAAGGGTAGGTTAAAGACCCTAAAGGCTGCACTTACTCTTTGGTTGGGGTTGAGGAAGATCCTTGGAATGGGCTATTTCTCAGATTTCTCACCAATCTGAGACTCATCAGGTACACCAGAGTGCCTTCAAGATCGGTTAAGTCTCCCACTAAGGAGGGCAGGAGATGAAATGTGGGGGAATCTCCTGACGATGCAGGGCCAGGTGCAATGAGAAGTACTGGTGGCAAAAACGGGGGATTCCCTCTCAAGATTCAAGTACCTGCAGCTCCCATCTTGGGTAGAGGCTATCAGATGGGAGATTGGTGAGGCGTGGGAATTCAAACTAAAATTACAAAATGAGGCCCCATGAAGAAAGGAAGTTGCGGATTGGTATTGGACTTTGTTGGACTCTGAAGATAAGAAGCTAAAAGTCCCCTATAAGATCTGGGAAAACGTTGCAGCCACAAAAAACCTGCAAACTCTCATTGAAAACACTTTACAAGCTGATTAACCAACTAACCTGACAAGGAACCAATTCTTTACAATTAACAGGCTGTATTGGACCCCTCAGAAACTTGCAAAGTTTGTATCGGTTCCAACTCCAAGATGTCATAGATGCTGTAGGCTGATGATTTACATATGTTTTTTTGAGTGCCCAAAACTACAGGGGTATTGGCATACTGTTGAGAAAGTAGTCAATGATATTTGTCAGGTCAATATAACAATGAGTTTAACGTTGATCCTGATGGGGCTGGAGGATCAGCCTTTTCAGCCCCTCTCGGCAAATAGGAGGGATCTTCTTTTTTATATGATGCTTCTTCCAGGAGAGAGATCTGCAAGAGATGGACAGACTCCCTCCCTCCTCTGGGTTTTAACTGGCTCCAGGCAGTTAAAACTACTTTCAAAATGACATTGGAGTTGAGGGTAGCTCTCACAGTACGATCTGGGATGAATATTTGAGTTGGTATGGAACAGTAAGAACTTAATGGAGATGTCCTATGATTACACCTGCGTGAAACCAGTAACCAGGAAACTGGATGGACTGGATCACAGGGCTAGATGTTTATTTGCGAGTAGCCTGAGGCGGAACAGGTCGGATACCAGGCTTGGCTTTGCAAACACTGGTGATATGAGGACAAATAGAAAGAAAAAAACAATCTCGCCATTTTGCTGCACTCTCTTGCCAAAATTGTATTGCTCAAGTATCATGCTCATTTTCACGCACTTTTTTGTGCATACTTTAAATTCTTTAAGATCAGTGTTATCATCAGTGATGTCCTTTGAGATGTCATCAGTGATATCACTGATCATGTAATCAGTGATGTTATATGTGAGGTCATAAGCAGTGCATTGCGGAGCCTAAGTTATAGTTATCTCAGGTATCTATAATGTCCCCGTAACCTTTGTTTTTTTCAGTGAATTTCAAAGATTTTTTCAATTCTATTTCCTAACTATGAAATCTCTGTAACATGTGGATTTTTCAGTGAATTTCTACTTTTTTTAAAGTTATTTCCTAACTATAACGTCCCTGTAACATTTGGCTTTTTGGTGAATTTCACAGTTCAAAATATATATATATATATTGTACTAAGATTTCACCCATAAGTTCAATTTAGTGATGTACATTTTCACAAGTTTATAAATACATTTGATTCACACACATTATTATACATTTTAAAACTAACAATTAAAAAATGAACCTAACATAACTTAATAAACTTTTTACAAATGCAAAACACAAAGGGCCGCATTTGGATGGAGACAAATTATGTCGTACTTACCCATTAATCGATATATAAAAAACTGACAATTTGATTTATATAGCATCCTTTCCTTTTCAAATGATTATATGTCAAAATCTTTTTGTTACAATATGACATCATTTTATACCTTAATAATCATTTTTTGACTGACAATTTATTTTAATTAACATGCCAGAAGATTGAGGGCCTCATTTATGAGGTTTCGCCGTACGGCAATGGCACAGACCTTCCTGCTTTGCTGCTCTACGACAAAAGAAAAGGGTAGAAATGCACCGTATCTATTAGATACAGCGCATTCCCGTCATTTTCCTCTGCGCCTGTGCAAATTGGCTGCCGTGCGCCAACGCAGGCACATTTGCACCATGGTGCAAGGGTGCCTGTACTGTGGGGATGATTATTTTTGTGCAGGAAGGGAAACCTTCCTACACCAAAACAATCACAAGAGGTTTGTTCCTCTTTCTAGGTGTGCTGTAGAATGCAGCACACATAGGAAAATGAAAAACAAGGAGAAATAAAGATATTTCTCCTCGTTGTGCCTCCTTTAACGCCTCCCCTAGGGAGGCGTAGGTTTTTGTAGCTGCCTCAAATTTATGATTTCTTGTAAATCTGGGGCAGTATCTAAAAGCCATGGATGTTGCTGGGAATGCCCCCAGCAACACCCATTGCATGCTAACGCAGGAAACTTTGCTAAAGGGAATGATATTCACGAGGCAGCATTAAGCCAAACAAAGTGGCTTATTGCTGCCTCGTAAATATGGGGCAGGCTCCTGAGCCACACAACATCACAATAAGTGACTTTCCGGTGGAAAGGGGCCCTGAGTTCGCTGATAAAATCGCTTTTTTTCTCTTATTAGGTATATGCAATAGTCTCCGGGTTTGTAAAAACTTAGCACAAGAATGGCACACCACTCTCATACAATGCAGCCAGAAATGGCAGCCTTCTGAACTTTGCATTGATAGATACAGCAAAAGTCAACAAATTAAAATATTGCTTTCATATTTCAGTCTTGTAACTGCATCTCTGCATGGTTACTGTCTATTAACACTATCACTCCTGTTTGGAGGAAGCCCAAAATGCATGCATTTGTGTCGACACTCACGATGTAATCAGAATCATTGCGATGAATTTGTGAAACAGAACGTGAGCCAGAAAACCTACTACCCTTAATACTTTTATATTTCTATCACTACACTACACTTTCTTGGAACATCCTCACTTACCTTTCTTATAAAACAATGAACCTAAACCTGTCCATATTTTTTAACCTCTTGCATGCTGTGTGCATTTTCACGCTATGTGGGCGATTTAAATAGTGGGCGGGATTCGGACGGCTCCCGGCCGTCCTCTGCACACGCCCACAGGGACGTATGATGACCGGGGGCCGTCCGAAGCATGCAAGTGGTTAATTAATACTTGTTTCTTTAACACACTTCCCCCAATACACACTCTGCAGATTCTCAATAGAAACCCACTAGAACCAATAGGTCAAAAGTTCACAACACATTACAGAAGGACCATACTAGTTACAAAATGAATTACCACAGGCGTTGTTTACTGCACATACTGTAAAGCATATCCAACTCTCTATTACATTTTGTTCTATTTACCAGATCCAATGAAACATCTATTTTTCCAAATGCAACCTTCTTTAATTCACCTGCATATTCCATCCATCCAATCAAAATTTGAGTATGTTTCAAACCACCAGCACACATGCATTTTCAGTGTTTTTCATGGTACCACCTGTGTTATTCAGCTGCAGACCAGTCCTGTGTGCTACTCCTCCTTCCTAAAAAATGCTTAGAATGTGGATTGTGGGCCAAAGCTATCTCTATTGGGATAAAGAAGCTGCACAAAATAAAGGTATAGACAGGGACTTGGGTTTGCCAAATGTTGAGATTAGTTGATTTGGCCAGAGTGAGTTAAGGTTTCAACAGCTACTGCCTTTGGTATAAACCATTGTCGATTTCCAAATTCCTCACCTCATGATTGTGCACTGTGGTGGGAATGACCTAGGCACAGTGACTGGGGTAGTGCTGAAAATCCAAATGAAGTATACCTTTGTAGAAATGATCTCTCTTTTCCACCACACTGTCTTCGTGTACTGTAATATATGCCAAAGACAGAAATAGAAGTGGTCAATCAATTCTGTCCACAGATTGACCAAGCCAGAAAAAATGGTAATAAACTTTTTCTGCTTTCCTCAGAGACCATACTATGGTTTTATGAGGGTCTGAGTGACTCTGTGAGTGGGTGTATGAGTGTCTCAATGAATCTGTGAGTGAGAGCATAAGTTTCTGAATGGGGGAGTGAATGGGTACATGCCTAACTGTCTGAGTGGGTCTTTGACTGGGAGGGTGAGTGTCTTACTGGTCAGTGAGTGGATGCATGAGCCTTGAGTTTGTGTGTGTATATCTGAGTGAGTTTGTGAGTGGGTGTGTGCGTTTCTGAGTGTATTAGTGAGTGACTGAGTCCATATAGTCTCTGAAAGGGTCTGTGACTGAGTGTGAGCATGACTGTATGTATGTGTGAGTGGGTGTATGGGTGTCTCAGTGGGTCTGTGAGTATATACTTGAGTGCATGAGTGGGTCTGTAAGTGGTTGCACAAGTCTTTGAGTGGGTCTGTACATGGATGTGTGACTCTTCGAGTGAGTCTGTAAGTGGGTGCGTGAGTATCTGAGTGGGCCTGTGAGTGAGTGCATGAGTGTCTTAGTGGGTATTTGACCGGATGTATGTGTGTGAGTGGGTATGTGAATGGGTGTATAAGTGTCGGAGTGAGTTTATAATCCCGTACATGAGTGTGTGACAGTGACCAGCGAGTGTGTACAAATGTATACATTTTTCTTATATATTTTCAGTAATGTGAGCAAGACTACGATATTCGTATTGTCCCCATTATGGAACATGGTCATCGACGTCATAAATATCGCGTGCGATTAAAAAAATCTATTTTTGAAACATAACTTATTTCACTAACACATCCATTTCTCAAACAAGGGGTCAGAGTACCTCCACCCTGACCCCTTCTGTTAGCTTTCACAAACATTTTCAGTCCCGGGAATCATTCCCAAATGATAACATGGCCACCACAACTTTCTGTTCAGGTTGCATCAAGCCAATCACAGCATTCCCATTCATACATGCATCCACGATTAATTGCAATACCCCTGTAAAATATCCTCGGCCAGAAATATATCTATACATTTCGGCTTAAATTTCTCAAAAACTACTGGACGGATTTGCACCAAATAAGCACAATCTGAGTACCAACATCTAACTTTCTGCCAATTTTGGTGTAATTCCGTCTAGTGGTTCGGGCTGTGGGTTTGACAATGTGTCCGTATGGTAATTAACATTAAAAGCTCACCCTTTTTCCTCGCCCCTATTTCCCAGTCCCCCATCACAAATCTACCACAAACTTTCCATGACACAAAGAACCTACTTTGACATTTTAGGGGGAAAATTTCATGAAGATTGGAAAAACGGCTTTTCCTATGGAAACTAGGTCCTAACTATAGCTACCTACTAGCAACTGCTAGTAGGTCATATATATATATATATATGTATATATATATATATACATATATATATATATATATATATATATATATATATATATATTCACTAAAAAAAACATAGGTTTCAGGGGCGTTATAGTTAGCTGGACATTTCCCTCGTACAAAACCCTAGAAATTCCCCTGTTATAGTTAGTTCAGCTAACTATAACTCGCGCCCCGCAATGCACTGCTGATGACGTCACATATTACATCACTCATGACATGGTCAGTGACATCACTGATGACATCACTGATGACATCTCAAATGACATCACTGATGACATCACTGATGACATCATCCAGTGAATGTGTGTTTTTCTGAAAAGTTTAAATATGTTCTATATATTTATAGTGAAAGGCCTATGGAAGAATGAGTGGGTGTACAAGTGTGTGAATGGATGATTTTCTAGGTGCATAACTAACTCTATAAGTGAGTCATTAAATGTATCTTACTGCAGACTAGTGACTAAACTGTGTGAATGTCTGTATGTTTCTGTCTGTTGGTGTATAAGTGGCTGCATGGTTTTGTGAATAGCTATATGAGTGTCTATATGGGTTATTGATTGGTTGTCTGAGTATCTGTATGGGTGCCTGAGTGTTTGTGTGGGTAGGCTGTGTGTGACTCTGTGCATAGATGTGTGAGTGGGTGATTCTATGGGTGCATAGTTTTAAGTGTTCATCTGTGATGAACTGTATGGTTGAGTGAGTGTATGTATGGGTGTGTTAGGGATTGAATGTATATCTCAGTGATACATTTGTGACTAACTACATATGTGAAAGGCAGTATATATGCGTGTAAGAGTATATAAGTGAGTATATGTGAGAGTGTGTGATTGGGAGAGTGGCTGTATGGATGAGTGTGTGCTTGTATCAATGATTGTATAAGAGCGTAAGAATGTGGTACTATTTTTATGAGTAAGTGAACTTGTGTGTGTATAACTGCATAGGTGAGTAAATGGGAGTGTGATTAATTATTTCCATGACTGACTAGGTGTGTGAGTATGTCTATGGATGATTGGTGGTGTCTGAGTGTCTATATAGGTATCTAAATGCATATGATAGTCCTGTACTGAGTGACTGTAAGTATGAGTGACTCTACAGGTGAGTGAGTGGAGGTGTGTGTAGACCTAAGAGTCAATGAGTGTGTATGTAGTTATTGGTATTGGAGTATCTATGGTTTTGAGAATGGAAGTCTGAAATTTTGAGTCGGTGTATCAAAGGTTATATTAGGGTGTGAGAAGATGCACTAATTTATCACATGGATGACGTCATCAGTGATATCATCAGTGATGTCATTTCAGATGTCATCAGTGATGTCAGCAGTGATGTCACTGACCATGTCATGAGTGATGTAATATGTGACGTCATCAGCAGTGCATTGCGGGGGCGCGAGTTATGGTTAGCTGAACTAACTATAACAGGGGAATTTCTAGGGTTGTGTACGAGGGAAATGTCCAGCTAACTATAACGCCCCTGAAACCTATGGTTTTTTTAGTGAATTTCTAAGGTTCGATCTGATCTGCCGCCGCCAAGAAAGTCATATTTGCTAGTTTTTTTTTTTTTGTTTTTTTTTATTGTTCCCTGAAGTTCATTCTTTGGTTTCTCCTGTTTTTATTTTTTGTTTTTTTTCAGAAAAATCAAAAAAATCACAAAAATATAAAAGAAGAAAGTAGAAAAAAAAAGTTCTTGTAAGAACTAACTTTCTTGGTTTAAAAAAAGAGCTAAATGTCTTTGTTAGTGTGTGAAAGTTTACATGAATTTATGTGTAGTACGTAAGTGACTGAATGAATGCATTAGTAGTGTATGGTGAATGTATAAGTGCAGAACTATAAGGAAGTGCTGCAGCATCACACAGTAACCTCTTTAGCTGCAGTGTGCTGTAGTACTTCCGAAGCACAGGGATGCAACATATGTACATAAATATGTTGCAAATCTATGCTTCTGTCTGCACGGCTGCTTAAACTGCAGCCATGTGGTGACACAGGCACCCTTGCACAATAGTGCAAGGATATCTGTGTCATGTGCTGTTTGTTTTTCTAGAGGAAGACACACCTTCCTGTACAAAAACAATGAGAAAATGCATTTTTGTCCTTCAATGAATGCTGAACATTTCAGCATGCATTGAAGATATAAAAATGTGGAGAAATTAAAACATTTCTCTTTGTTGTGCTATCCTACACCAATTGTAGAATGGTGCACCATTCACACACATATCGAGATTAATGACTTCTGATAAATCTAGGCATGTGTCTTGTTCTATGAGTATTAAGTGCAATCATGCACAACAACACTTATAGAACACCCTTTCAACACAAAGTGGTCTAAATGATGAGGTTGTATTTACATGGAGTATAAAAAGTGCACAGAGTGCCTTTTCCTCTCTTTGTAAATATAAAACAGTGTCTTGCACAATAACTATGTTCCAAAAAGTGACATATTTCCGTTTTTAAATTTCCTTGCGAATGATAAAAGTAAGCACAGAGTTTTGTCTGCAAAGATGTTCAAAGAAGAATGATTGAAATGATTGCGGTCCTTCAACAGATACAAACGTGAAATATTATGAACCCCTCAAATCTCGTTTTTTGCAGGTCACATGATATCTGATTAGGGTCAGGTTTCAAAACTACATAAACAGAGTGTTTTTAGAAACGTGTTTCAACTTTGTAGCTTCTTGCAGGCCTCTTCATTCTGCATATTGAAACTTAGTTAAACTTACCTTCACAGTAATAGGATTAAAAAATGGTATTCATTTTTTGCTGTTTTTCATTCAAATAAAAATTGTTAAAAATTGCTTATTTTAAAATTTGGATCTGTGAAAGATAAAAAAAAATTATAACATATAATAATACATTTTTTACAGCACAACATAATTTCCACAAAGTAATTTGTTTGCCTTTTTTGCTGTTCTCAGAATATATTTAATTTCACTAGAAATAGTGATTTCAATGGTACTCATCATTTAACAGCGGGCAAAAAAAAAAGCAATCAGAAAGATAGTTAAAAAAAAAACAACATACTATTCTCAGTAAAATACCAGAAAATACAAATCATACATATATGAAATGCTTACAAACTACAACATTTTATAACTTTAACATATAAAAACTGTAACTGTTGCCGCATTAAAATAATCACCGAATAAATGACCACCAAAAAGTCCATAATTCAAAAATATACCTTTCCTTGAGGCCAAATGGTATTTTGGCACTTCTTTATGTAAATTGTCCAATGGTAGTCCTATTAAATTATAATAATAAATTCCTCAGAGACTGAATTATCGTCCTAAAACTTTGGCTTTAAAAATATTAGGTAGGAATTTTGTAATTCCCTAGGCAAACGTTGTTTGAAAACCAACTGGGCATCATTACAAAGTGTCCAGCCTTTGTCACATTTTAGATAGGCAGTATATGTCCAGATGTGGTGGAAGGACCATCATGGAAAATTATTGCAATTGCTACAAAAGTCCTTCCTGATATTGATACTTGTGTTGCTAATCAACTGCTTTATTAAAGTATCCAATTTTCTTCCATCAGCTGTACAACGTTGCATCATTAAAATTATGTATTTTCCATATTTTGTTAAGAATAATGTGGATAACATTTCTGATTTACATTGGCTACACTCCATGTTTTGAATTGCACCTTTCACTAATTTATTGAAAGACACTGATTTACAGTCTGGTAATGTTAAATACAGAAATCTCTCAGTGTCTACATTGGTGCTACATGTATACATGCAATGTTCACAATAATGTTCCCATTTGTAAGAAAGGCCAAAAATATTTTCTATTTCTACACCTTCATTTTCAAAAATGGTAAGCATATACATTAACAATTCCTGAGCATCTTGTTGGATATTTTGTGTAAATTGTGTAGAACCAGAACACACATCCAAAAGATTACGAACATCTGAAACAGATTGTATTTTACTTCTATCTGTTGTCAATTTTTCATAAACAGAATGCAACAGAGAACAACATCTTTTTTCCCGATTCTGCATAATTTGTTCTTGCAAACCTTCAAGATAAAAAACAACATTGACCACTACATTAGCATAGCAGTTGACACCAGAACTATTTTCAAACTGATAACCTACAATCTCTTCAACAGTGTCCAATTTCTTTTTACCTGCAATCGCAACATTATCTTGTTCTTTTCCCTTCTTGACATCTTCAGTACAGATATTCTCTAACCTTCTTTTTCGACTAACCATACGCTTTTCAAATACAGGATATTGACCTAAATTTGGAGCATACACCCTTCTTAACCTATTATACTGTTTTACACAGTTTGCATCTGCAGTAACCTTTGTCTCATCAAAATCAATCAAAAACAAATATGTTCTAACTATCGACAAAGCAACATATGCCATACCCTCTTTAAATACAGTAGTTCCAATGTTCACCAATGCACTGTCTACACTTAATCCTTGAGATTTATGAATAGTCACTGCATATGCCAGAGAAAATGGAAATTGTTTCCTGCGGACATATACATCTTTAACAAGCAAAAAACGAACTGAACAACGACCAATTTCTTTAACTTCATCAATCTGATCAAATTTAATTTTTAAAAATTCAATTCCTTCTTTTTTCTGATAATTCACAAAATCCACCACTTTTCCCATTGCACCATTAACTAAACCTTTCTCTACATCCAAATTATGCCTTAAAATTACCCGATGGTTTACACACACATACAGTGTCTTTTCCAAACCAGCAGTTTTAGATATTTTTTTTTCTAAACAATCTAGTTTTGATCTCAAGTTACCCGTCAAAATAATAATGATTCCTTCATGTAGTATTTTATCGATGGCTTCCATTATAACAATTTCTTCATTTTCCAATTTTAATAATTCTTCGTTAAATATTGAACACTCACGCAGTGTCGGCATTAAGCAAATCACTGACTTATTTTTAGCAATTTCCACGTACACTTTTGCAGCAACTGCATTTTCATTTGGAAAGACATTGCAAAGTAATCGACTCTCCAAAGCTTCTTTCCCTGTTTTTTGAAAGAATTCCAATTCTTATATCTTGAAGAATACTTCCATATTCAGCATCATTTGCCTGTCGCATATTTGTTGTCAGTTCTTTGTATTCAAAATTACTCCAAATGTTCACATTACCAACACTGCCAAGAGACTTTCTGGTACCTTCATGGGCAAGTGTTTTAAATACCGGTTGTCCTTTTACCGGTGTCAGTTGCAGTAGACCTCTAAAAACTATGACGTGTTTTCCTCCAAATAACACGTCATACTCTGTTTCAAGAATTTGCTGCATTCTTAAATGCACAAAGGCAAGCATCAAGTTTGAAACCATGCTCACCTCATCAATAATGAGAAGTTTCATTTTCTTCAGCACTCTTGAAACTTCACAACAAGCTTCTCCAGATAGCTTGTGGTATTCCAATTTGTTCTCATGCTCTACTGGCAGCATTAGTAAAACCCAGTTGGAGCAGTGATAACACAAGACAAATGCGACTCTTTCCTGTTCCAGCTTGACCACTCACATACATTCGGATAGGTTGAAATGATGTACATGAGCACCCTTTCTTTTCATGAAGTAATCCATGGTCAATCTGCTCTTTTACTTGCTGATATATTTGTTTCTGTTCAACATTTAGGTGCTCTTCCAAGTTTCCTAACTGTATTGCATCTTCTTGTGCTTGATACATTGCTGTTTCCACCTCATTCATTGCAATCGCTGCTTCATTTTCAACAATTGGTTGTCCTAGTGGATCTTGACTCAGTGCAGTAGAACTTTGACTGTCTTGAGAACTGTCTCTAGCAATCTCAGCTGCAATTGTAGCTTCTTGATCAATTTCATCATTCAACATTTTCACATAATTTGCGAAAGCACTGCATTGTATGTCATCTTTACAAGCATTAAATGAATCTTCATAGCTGGGAAAATCTCCAAGTAATTCCAGTTCAGAACGCCATGGTTTGAACATTTGCAAAAGGGCTAAATAGTAAAATTCCCTTTTGTCAGCAGTGTCGCAACTCAGTTTTCTGTGATTAATTCAATTTCCTTTCCTTTGTTTCACCAGACATCCTTCAGAACCAATCACTCCATAGTTTCCATCATTGATGTTCTCTGTAATATTCAGTTTAAAAGTGTAGTTTTGCAGCACTTCATAGAGCCACATGTTCTCAAGATGATGACTTCTCTTTGGATAGTATGTGTCCAACATATTGGTTTTCAAAATATCTGTACTTTCAGGGTCATTTTCTGCTAAATATTCAATTTCTTGAACAGATTTCAGTACCCGATTTCGCATTCCTGCAAGACCTAGACTCACCCAAATGATTCTTCTACTTTTGGAATATAAACTTGCAGATGATAACCAATCTGAACATTCATATGCTCCAATTTCACAATGCGATAACATCTTCAAACTGAAACTGTATAATTTCTTACTTAGACTCTTCTCGTGAGAAATCTCTTCCCACATTTCTTTCAATTCAGTCTTTTCTGATTTAGTAATGTAAGATGTTACATATCGAGCAACAACAATGGAATTGTCCGCAACATACTGAATATCCATGTTACGTTCCACATGGATAAAATAACTGGATTCTAGTCGTTTATGTATTTCGATTCTTCGCTTCTTCTTAAGTTGTAGGTGTTTTTCGGAGACATTCTTGTGATGGTATGTCGTACAGCTGATATAAAACTGTTCACTCTTCCTTTGGCTAATACAGGACATGGAAATCCAAATCGACATTTGGTATAGAACTTATCCTTTGACTTTTACTTTCGTCGACAGTATTTTCCACACCTGTGGCTTTGAAATCGTAAGACTTGTTGTTTTAAGGTTTTCTCTTCTCTGCTATTTGGAAGAGCACATGTACCATAATCTTCAATGAAAGACAAAACAGTTTCATCTGAATCTGTTCCAAATTTGGGGGCGTCCTTGACCCATAACAACATATGTATGTGAGGAGCACCTCTTGCTTGATACTCCTTTCTCCAAAAGAAATCCACAACTTCTCCAAGAGGAGGATTCTTTTTATTGCAGATGAAAGACATCATAGTTTCAAATCTATGATTGAAATATCTGCATACATTGACAGGATCCAAGGAGCACAATTCTCCAGGTGTCTTGTATTCAATATTTTTTATATTGGAATTTGCCTCTCGTAGAAATTCAAGTAAATCATCCCAAGCGTACTCAGCACAGCTTAGGGTAAGAAACCACGTAGGAGTTCCCAAGTTCCGTAGCATACATTTCAGTTCTCCATGTCGATGGTACCAATATTCATTAGTCCCACGCTGACATGCCATCAGATTAATCAACTGAGATTCTAAATGATCATCTCTCTGATGCACGTTATCCATAAAATCCTTTGCAGTTACATTTTGCAGATGCATTCCAGTTTTTAAAATGTGATTTACTGCATCTGAAAGTCCAGACAAGTCACTTTCAAACAAAAGATGAAACATATAAGGGATACATTGTCGAAATCTTGGATCTTCTACATATAATCTTGTTGTCCGATATTCAGATGCAGGAATCTGCACAGGACGTTCATCATATCGTCCACCTTTTCCTGATGGAAACAACTGCGGGAAACAACGAGCTTCCAAGGTCTCTTCCCATACACTCATGGGACTTCCTTTTGCTTTTTTCGTTTGAAACAACTCAATTGTAGTTGTAGTGGATGTACACTGTAATGTTCATAGATCTCTTCACATCTGGACATGTCCACTTTTTCAATTTGTCCACTTAATGTTTCACTATCTTCTGCTAAATCTATTTCTTCTTCTCCAACAAACACATTTCTATAGTACTCATTATTTTTTATGAGATACAATGATGCATTTTGCACTTGTCTAACATCCACTAACTCTTGCCAGATTTTCTTATTCTTAGTAGGAACACCATTAACTAGAATGACTAGTGGCTCATTTTCTGCATGATCTACACCAATAGTTTCAACATTTTTCCGTAAATCTAATGGTAAATACACAACTCTTCCTTTCAATCCTCTTTGCAACTCTGATGGAGGTAATTTACTTGTTTTGTGCTCCATACGAACAATAGCCTGAAATGGGTGAACACATTGTGTCAGAATAGACTCATACGTATTTAAATCAATCAGCTCTGGAGGAATAGCAACCAACTCTAGATTATTATGAACAGCTCTAGCAGGCATTTTATTCTCATCTAATTTATTATAACAATATTTGCAAATACGCTGCTCACATCCCAAATCAAAACAATCTTCTACCAACAAATAAGTTGCAAATTCCATCCACTTATCATTATCTTCTATTTCACTTTTTAAATACAGATTGACACCCCTAGTCTGATTTTTATAGTGATTTTGCCGTCAACAAATACAAGAAACATTTGGTCTTTCACCTGAAATTACCTTAAACTTTGTGATTTCATCCTCAAATTTTTCTGTAATTACAGGTTCTACATTGTCTTCAACATTTTGTTCTACTAATGTGTCAGTTTCTTTACTCTCTAGCTGAGGCCCAAAGTAACAAAACTCAATATCCTCACAAACCTGCTTCACATCTGAAACTGACCCACGTAAAAGAGCACTGTTCAACTCACTTAACTTTAGTGCTGGACTTTTCGCATAATACAACCTTCTCACTAACTTCCACATTTGAGTATGATGAACTGCCAGCATTCTGAAATGGTGAAAAACACTTTCACAAACTTTCCTAGAAAGACAAGCCAGAGAATGACCTTGCACACCAGTATGTTTTCTCACTCTGTAAGGGTCTAGTCCTTGCAACAGCTTAATCTTTTGTTTTACACTTTTTTTAGTATAGACTCGTAAAAAACTACATAATTTTTCAATAGATTCCTGTCATACACTACAAACACTACTGCAATCCCAAGTGTACACAGGGTTTTTAGCACGTCTCCCTAAAACTTCATCAGCTATCACTTCTTCTGCATTTCTTTCAATCATTTTCTCTTTCTCCATTGGACAACCATCACTAACCTCATAACCTCTACCACTGGTGTCAACTGCATACAATAATTTTTCACTTAGTGAATAACTCTCTTCATTAAAAAAGGCTCTGAACTAGAACTGTTTCCATTCTCCCAAAAAAAATCACAATTTTTTCTTTATTAATAACTCTTTTCCTCCTACTTTTGGCCTTCATTACAAATATTGGATTATCTAGTGATCGAATTCTGTTTAACAGTAAAATAAACAGTTTCCTTTTTACTTCAAAAGCCTTTTCCACAATGCTTTCAATATGCTTCTTCTTTTTATAAAATAAAGCTCTCTTTTTATATTTCTTCACATCTTTCAGCAAATTATGCACTACTCTCTTGTAAAAAAAATTTGGCGTAATTCCTTATACTGATTTTGTCTTCTTTTACCATACTTTATCTCCTTTGACTTAAAACATTTTCTGAAGTTGCAGCATTCTCTACATTCTGTTTGCTCCTACAAACATTTTTAATAAATTGCTTTGTGATCTTACCAGAATTTTTTTTCCTTTTAGCCACATTATCTTGTTCATTCAATACTTGTGGTTGATGTTTCTTCAAATAATCCTCCTGTCTCTGTTCTTTTCTTTTTTTTTCTGGCATAATTTCTCAATTTTAACGTTCAAAAACAGTATCTGCAAAAAAGAATCACAAATAAATGTATATTAATAACTTTCAAATTTACAGTATTCCATTACTGTACAAACACATTTTATATAAAAACAGACTAAGAAACTATACCCTGAACCACAAGTGTGACGATTATTAAAACACTACATACATAGTGCATACTACTTTGAAGCAGTTCATGCCCTAAAGACTACCTCACTAAAAGACTACATGCTAAGTGACTGAATGATTACACTACTAAAAGGAGACACACTGGGTGAGTACCAGGGTGTTTGCTAGAAGTATATGAATACCAACTGGGGAATTGAAGGTGCAAAAGACAACTGTGTAGCTGATTAGAGAACTGAATGCATACTGCATACGCATTTAAAGCAGTCCATGTGCTAAGGCCCGGCTCACTGCATGAGTACTTCGGTACTGACTGAATGATTAGACTGCCTGGATGAATTTATAAGTGGTTGGGTTTTCGCACAGGGAATGGATTAGTACTTGGTACTGAATGAGTCACTAGAAGAGTGCAAAGGGAGTGACAGGGTGCTTGCTGCACTATATGGATACTGACTAGGGAATTGAAAGTGTAAAAGACAAGTCTGTAGGTGATTAGAAAACTACATGCATAGTGCATAGGGGTTTGAAGCACTCCATGTGATAAGGCCTGGCTCAGTGCATGAATACTTTGACAGTGACTGAATCATTACAGTACTGTCTTAGTGAATTTATAAATGTTTGCGTTTTGGCACAGTGAATGGATTACTACATGGTGCTGAATGGATCACTAGAAGACTGCAAAGGGACTGACAGGGTGTTTCCTAGAAGTGTAGGATACTGACTAGGGAATAGAAGGTGTGAAAACAACTGTATAGGTGGTTAGAGAACTACATGCATACTGCATAGACATTTGAAGCAGTCTATTTGGTAATGGTTGGTTCACAACATAAGTACTTAGAAACTGACTAAATCATCAGACTACTTCTAGGACAGTGCCTGGGTAAATATTTTAAATTTTCAGCTCCGGTGCAGTGAAGACAATACTACATGGTACTGCACTTTAGTGTCAAATCATGACTCATTTTATCAACACATAAGCAAAGACTGGCTTCTAATGCTACTAAAAGTTGACAACATGACAGGTTTTATAACAGTTATCTGTCAGCAAATACACGATCTAACCAAACTCTTCTCTCACAGTGGTTCCCAAATGCACACAGACTCACAGTGTGATTCTAGACAAGCACCACTATCCCTAGGAGTTTACCAAAATTCATTCACTACACTGGAAGTGGTAAGGGAACTGCACACAATCTGCATATTTCACGACTACACTTTACTGTCAATACCTGACTCATTTAATGAAACCATAAGCCATAACTGTCTTCTAATGCTACTAAAACTTCACAACATGACATGTTTTAAAACAGTTATCTGTCAGCAAATGCACAATGTTACCAAACGCTTCTCTCGCAGTGGTTCCCAAATGTACACAGACTCACAGTGTGATTCTAGACAAGCACCACTATCCCTAGGAGTTTACCAAAACTCATTCACTACAGTGGAAGAGATAAGGGAACTGCACACAATCTACATATTTCACGACTGCACTTTAGTGTCAATGCCTGACTCATTTAATCAACACATAAGTTAAGACTGGCTTCTAATGCTACTAAAACTTGAGAACATGACATGTTTTAAAACAGTTATCTGTCAGCAAATACACCATGTTACTGAACGCTTCTCTCACAGTGGTTCCCAATTGTACACAGACTCACAGTGTGATTCTAGACAAGCACCACTATCCCTAGGAGTTTACCAAAACTCATTCACTACACTGGAAGTGGTAAGGGAACTGCACACAATCTACATATTTCACGACTACACTTTACTGTCAATACCTAATTCATTTAATGGAAGCATAAGCCATAACTGTCTTCTAATGCTACTAAAACTTGACAACATGACGGGCCCGATTCACAGAACTAACTTAAGACAAAATCCTAAACTTACTACCATTTTGGTATTCACAGAAGGCACTTACTCTTTTTGGTATTCACAGAAGTTAGGAGTCCTAACTTTAGGACTCCTAAATGCCTTCTGTGAATACCGAAAGTCTTAAAATTAGGATTTTTCTCAGTTTAGTAGTAGTATAGTTAGGACTCCTAACTTTAGGACTCCTAAATGCCTTCTGTGAATACCGAAAGTCTTAAAATTAGGATTTTTCTCAATTTTATTAGTAGTAAAGTTAGGACTCATAACTTTAGGACTCCTAAATGCCTTCTGTGAATACCGAAAGCCTTAAAATTAGGATTTTTCTCAGTTTAGTAGTAGTATAGTTAGGACTCCTAACTTTAGAACTCCTAAATGCCTTCTGTGAATACCGAAAGTCTTAAAATTAGGATTTTTCTCAATTTAGTAGTAGTAAAGTTAGGACTCCTAACTTTAGGAATCCTAAATGCCTTCTTTGAATACCGAAAGCCTTAAAATTAGGGTTTTTCTCAGTTTAGTAGTAGTAAAGTTAGGAGTCCTAACTTTAGGACTCATAAACTGAGAAAAACCCTAATTTTAAGACTTTCGGTATTCACAGAAGGCATTTAAGAGTCCTAAAGTTAGGACTCCTAACTTCTGTGAATACCGAAGTGAGTAAGTGTCTTCTGTGAATACCAAAATGAGTAAGTGCCTTCTGTGAATACGAAAATGGTAGTAAGTTTAGGATTTTGTCTTAAGTTAGTTCTGTGAATCGGGCCCGACATGTTTTAAAACAGTTATCTGTCAGCAAATACTCGATGTTACCAAACGCTTCTCTCACAGTGGTTCCCAAATGTACACAGACTCACAGTGTGATTCTAGACAAGCACCACTATCCCTAAGAGTTTACCAAAACTCATTCACTACAGTGGAAGAGATAAGGGAACTGCACACAATCTACATATTTCACGACTGCACTTTAGTGTCAATGACTGACTCATTTAATCAACGCATAAGCAAAGACTGGCTTCTAATACTACTAAAACTTGAGAACATGACATGTTTTACAACAGTTATCTGTCAGCAAATACACGATGTTACCGAACGCTTCTCTCACAGTGGTTCCCAAATGTACACAGACTCACAGTGTGATTCTAGACAAGCACCATTATCCCTAGGAGTTTACCAAAACTCATTCACTACACTGGAAGTGGTAAGGGAACTGCACACAATCTACATATTTCACGACTACACTTTACTGTCAATACCTAACACATTTAGTGGAAGCCTAACCCATAACTGTCTTCTAATGCTACTAAAACTTGAGAACATGACATGTTTTAAAACAGTTATCTGTCAGCAAATACACAATGTTACCAAACGCTTCTCTCACAGTGGTTCCCAAATGTACACAGACTCACAGTGTGATTCTAGACAAGCACCATTATCCCTAGGAGTTTACCAAAACTCATTCACTACACTGGAAGTGGTAAGGGAACTGCACACAATCTACATATTTCACGACTACACTTTACTGTCAATACCTAACACATTTAGTGGAAGCCTAACCCATAACTGTCTTCTAATGCTACTAAAACTTGAGAACATGACATGTTTTAAAACAGTTATCTGTCAGCAAATACACGATGTTACCGAACGCTTCTCTCACAGTGGTTCCCAAATGCACACAGACTCACAGTGTGATTCTAGACAAGCACCACTGTCCCTAGGACTTTACCAAAACTCATTCACTACAGTGGAAGTGGTAAACGAACTACACACAATCTACATATTTCACGACTGCACTTTATTGTCAATGCCTGACTAATTTAATCAACACATAAGCAAAGACTGACTTCTAATGCTACTAAAACTTGACAACATGACATATTTTAAAACAGTTATCTGTCAGCAAATACACAATGTTACCAAACGCTTCTCTCACAGGGGTTCCCAAATGCACACAGACTCACAGTGTGATTCTAGATAAGCACCACTATCCCTAGGAGTTTACCAAAACTCATTCACTACACTGGAAGTGGTAAGAGAACTGCACACAATGTGCAGATTTCAAAAGTGCACTTTAGTATCAATGCCTGACTCATTTAATCAACGCATAAGCAAAGACTGGCTTCTAATGCTACTAAAACTTGACAACATGACAGGTTTTAAAAGAATTATCTGTCAGCAAATACATGATGTTACCAAATGCTTCTCTCACAGTGGTTCCCAAATGCACACAGACTCACAGTGTGATTCTAGACAAACAACACTATCCCTTGCACTATACCAAAACACATGTCTTCATCTACAAGGAGTACTACATTTTACTGCAGAAACATAACTCATTTCACAAATTCATAAACAATGACTGGTTTCTAATTCTACCAAAATATAAAAACTGCATTGTTATCTGTCTACAAACACATGAAAAAAACAAATCCTTATCACAAAATGGTTTCTACCTGCACACACACTGTCAATAACATTGTAGAGAAAAAAAAGTACTCCCTACACTTTAGCAGAAGAAATACATTAGTCTGATTAAAATATAAATAGTCTACATACATCCCCTCACAATTAAATAACTCACCTTTCAAGTTGTTTTGTAGATTAAGAAGTATATCAGTCACACACACCAGATGTTCTTATACAGAATCTCTGCACTGTGCACCTGTCAGCAGAACCAAAGAATGGCAAAGGTCCCCTCTCATTTTCCACACATATACATGTAAACATCACATTCCTTCCCACATAAATTCAAAAGCAAACACACATTTCTATTGGTTAAACATTTCAACCCTTTCCAAATGACATAAACTTCAACCCTTCCCCCAATCTGCCTTCTGCCCTTTACCATAGAAACAGGTCATGGAACACTGTACTGAGCACACAGGTCACAAGTTCAGCACACACAATGTTGCTAATCAAAACAGCAAGTGTGCTTGACTTCTCAACATATCAGCTTATCATATATAATGTTCCTTACAATCAGTTTTTGTTAACCAATAAGAATCATGCGTTTAAAAAACAGAAATATGCACCCTACCTTTCAGTGTAGAAGGTTGTCAAACAACCAATGATTTCTTGTCTTTTTTCAAAATTGCATCTTAGCCACCATTTTAGAAACATCTTACTTTCCAAACTGCCATTTCATTTTGAGAGACCATCTGAGTGCATCCATACCTCCTTACAAGATGCTTACAGTGTGGATTGTGGGACACAGCTACATTTTCTGGAGCCAAAGGAATGCAGAAAACAAAGGCATTCACAAAGACCTAGGTTGGCCAAATGTAGACATTAAATGGATTGGACAGAGAGGGTTAAAGTGGCACCAATTGATGCCATTGGTGAAATCCTTCATGCAAATCCAACACATTGACCTCATAATAGTGCACTGTGGTGGCAATGACCTAGGCACTTTGACTGGGGTAGGTCAGGAAATGCTTATGAAGGACACCTTTGCACAACTGATTTCACTTTTCCCTAAAACTGCCTTTGTGTACTCTAACATATGCCAAAGGCAGAAATGGAACTGGTCCGATAATTTTTGTCCACAGATTGAGAAAGCTAGGAAACATGTGAATAAATCTGTTTCTGCTTTTCTCTCAGACTACAGAATGGGGTCCATTTACAATAACAATCTGCGCTTTCATATGCAAGAGATGTATAGGAGAGATGGAGTACACTTTACTGATGAAGGAAACAGAGTCTTCCTCAACAACTTTAGACCCTGTATAGGTACTTACTTATAAGTACCAAAAAGTCTCAATGAACACAATGGCTCTTTTTAGAGCCACTCAAGAACAAAACACTTAAGCTTAATCTTTATCTCCCAACAATTTCATTTTTTTTCCCTTGGATCCGCGAACCCACCACGAGAGGATCCGTGCATCCAACGCGATAGGATGCGTGCACCGTGCGCGCATTTCGCCGGTTTAAAAAAAAAAAAGGGGGGGGCCCCAGGGGTCCTTCTGGGACCCCCTAAGCACCTCTAGAGGGTCAGAGTATTTCCACTCTGCCCCCTTTATATGTTTTACACACTTATTCCCCTTACTTAATCAGCCTCGCTTCTACCGAGGCAGAAAATGGCCGCCAACAGTTCCTGGTTTCGAATGTAGAGAGACACTCAACAGCCAATTAGCATTCAGCGCGCGATCGGGAGGGTGCGCGCTCGGTTTGGGGAGGGTGCGCTTACGGTGCGGGTACGGTCCGCGGATCCTCCGCGGCCATAGATATCACTAACTTTTTTACCCTAATTTTCTCAGGAACTACTGAACAGATTCACACCATATATGCAAAAGGCACGAGTCTGAACTGAGGACTACCTCTTTGCCAAATTTGGTGTCATTCCGTTCAGCGGTTCGGGCTGTAGCTGCGACAACAGATCCTATGGGAAATTGCATGGGGAAAACGCGTTTTGGGACTCCCCTTTTTTCTCGGCCCCCGCTTGATGAATCACAGTGAAAAAGTTTGGAAAATTTTGCGAAGATTCATCAATCGGCGCCAAAGATATTCCCAATAGAATGTTGCGGATTTCCTATGGAAAATAGGTCCTAACTATAACTATCTACTGGCGACCGCCAGTAGATAATATATATATATATATATATATATATATATATATATTCACTGATTCACTGCTGATAATGTCACATATTAAATCATTCATGACATGGTCAGTGACATCACTGATGACATCTCAAATGGCATCACCGATGACATCACTGATGACATCATCGAGTAGATGTAATATGTGATGTCATCAGCAGTGGATTGCGGGCACCCGAGTTATAGTTAGTAGTACTAACTATAACAGAGGAATTTCAATGGTTTTGTACGAGTGAAATGTCCAGCTAACCATAAAACCCCTGAAACCTTTGGTTTTCTCAGTGAATTTCTAAGGTTTTTTAAATGCTAATTCCTAACTATAACATGTCTGAAACCTATGGTTTTTCAGTGAATTTCTAAGTTTTTTTAAATGCTAATTCCTAACTATAACATGTCAGAAACCTATGATTTTTCAGTGAATTTCAAAGGTTTTTTAAATGCTAATTGCTAACTATAACATGTCTGAAACCTATAGTTTTTTCAGTGAATTTCAAAGATTTCTTAAATGATAAATTTTTAAATGTAATAATAGTTATATTTATTTTTTTGATACTGATTTTCTACATTTTTTTAACTATTTATTTTTACATATTTTATTTTTTAAATTACATTATATATTTTTAATATAAATGGAAAAAATTAAAAAATTCAAATATTGAAACTCTAATGTTTTTTTTGTTTTATATATATATTTTAATATATTTATATAATTTTCTTTATTTTTTTCAAATTTATTTTGGGAGTCGCGCACCCAAAGTGTACCTTTCTTGATCACTGCGCGGAACCGAGCTGCCATTTTAGGATTGTTGTGTAGAATCTGCGTAGGATGTGCGATGGGTGTGTATTTTCCTGCGCGATTGCTATGCGACCGGTACGAAACTCCAGGCACATTCGCAAAAACATACGTATTACTTTACGCGACGCTCGCGCGCTTGCGCGTGATGTCGTATACGTGTTCGATGCGTTAGGAGTCGCGCACCCAGCGCGTGCACACCAGGAAGCCACGCTGAGCGCCGCGCTGGGTGCGCAACTCCTAATATGCCCGTAAAAAAATTTAGCACCTATCACTAATTTCTATTCTCCCCAGGGACCCCATCCCCCGGGGCCTATATACAACGTTGGGGACCGTTTTGCACACTTCTGTCATTGGGCTGCATGTGGGCTACATCTGGGTGATATTTGTGCTGCATTTGGGCTCTTTTGTCCCTGGTGGCCATCTTGGGAGATTTATTTGTTATGATTTTTGCTAATTTCCTCATTTACTGCATTCTCCTCAGTAGGAAATACTTTCAGTTTTTTACTTTGGTTCCATCAAGAAGGGTTTCAGATGTGTCACACATTTGCCATAAATTCTGAATGTTAGCACTCTAGATGCTCATTAGATCACTGTAGTAAAGCTACTGCTCACCAGGGAAGTCTGCTGCTGGTATTCAAAGTGCATGTTTCAGTCTGCATGTCAGAATTTTTAATGAACTAGAAGAGGATTTGAGAAGTCAAAATGTGCCATAATTGTTCTTTCTGCAGCACTAATCATAATTTCTATGGCAAAATGAACCCCCTCACTTTGTTCCTTTGCTAATTAAATGTTTTAAGTGTTACTACTTTATTTCAATCTAGATGGCTTCAGGTGTGCCATACTTTTGTCATAAGTAAGACTGTTAGCGCTCTAGTTGTTCTTTGGAACACACTTGGACATTCTGTCTTTGGGCTACATCTGGGGGATATTTGTGCTACATTTGGGGTCTTTTGTCTCTGGTGGCCATCTTGGGAGACTTATTTGTTATGAAGTTTCCTAATTTCCTCATTTACTAAAGTCGCCTCAGTAGGAAATACTTTCAGTTTTTTACTTTGATTCGATCAAGACGGCATTCAGATGTGTCACACATTTGCCATAAATTCAGAATGTTAGCACTCTAGTTGCTCATTAGATCACTGTAGTAAAGCTGCTGCTCACCAGGGAAGTCTGCTGCTGGTATAGAAAGTGCATGTTTCAGTCTGCATGTCAGAATTTTTTAATGAAATAGAAGAGGATTTGAGAAGTCACTCAAACTGTGCCCTAATTTTTTCTTTCTGCAGCACTAATCATACTTTCTATGGCAAAATGAACCCCCTCATTGTGTTCCTTTTTAAATTAAATGTTTTAAGAGTTACCACTTAATTTCAATCAAGATGGCTTCAGGTGTGCAATACGTTTGTCATAATTAGGACTATTTGCGCTCTAGTTGTTCTTTAGAACACTCTGGGAAGCTGCAGTAAAACACAAAGGAATCAACTGACAGTCTCTGCCCTTGTTGGATGTACATGTTTTACTGCGAATGTCAGACTTCATTCTCACATGACTGAGAAAGATAATGTGAATTTACAGAAAATATGCTCTCAGTTTAGCTTATAGATCACCTTCCAAACCTCTGTGGGAAAAGCATGAAAAAATAGTTTTCTCTCAAACATTATTCATGATATCCCAGCAGAAGGCTTTTTCACATGGTAAAATCCCCTTAGAATACACCACAATTCCTAAAATGAGTATGGTACCATCAACAAATGATTATAATGTAACTAAAGTCTTAAAACCTTCTATTAACTGCAATGATTTTTAATGAGGTGATATCATGTATATTGGTCCCAAGATGGCTGCCAACACTTCTTGGATGAAGCCAATCAGATCTCACGATGAGATTTGTGGTTAGGCTCCGCCCAGATATATATGTGATTTTACTTTTGATTTTCTCAGGAACTACTGAACAGATTTATACCATTTAACCCAAAAGCACAAGTGTGAACCAAGGGCAACATCTTTGCCAAATGTGGTGTAATTCCATTCAGCAGTTCAGGCTGTAGCTGCGATTAAAGGTTCCTATGGAACATTGCATGGGGAAAACATGTTTTGGGACCCCCATCTTTTCTCGGCCTCCGCTTGACAAATCACCCCGAGACTTTCAGGATAGGAGCGGACCAGAGTGCCCCACCAGTTTTGAAAGTTTTGCAGAAATTCATCAACCGGTGCCAAAGTTATTCCAAATAGAATGTTGCAGATTTCCTATGGATAATAGGTCCTAACTATAACTACATACTGGCGACGGCCAGTAGGTAATATAGATATTGAGATATAGAGATATATAACACATACACAATAATGCCACCATGAAGAAAAACTTTAATAAGAAAAAATATTTGTAATAATGTAGACAATAAATAAAATATTAAAAATTGAAAAATACATATACATTCTTTACAAAAAATATCATAAACATTCAAATAAATGTAAAATTGAAAACAAATATTCCCACTCTAATTTATACAATGCTACAAATAGTGTTGTACTTTGGAGGGGTAACGTTTAGTATTCCTACTCCAATCTAGGCATCATTAGGAAAGTGCTGGACTTCAAAGGGGTGAAATCTACTATTCCCACTCCAGTAAGTACAACATTAGGGAAAATGTTGGACTTTGGAGGGGTAAAATGTACTATTCTCACTCCAGTCTGTGCAACAGTAGGGAAAGCATTAGATTTCAGAGGTCTGACATTTAAAAAAATATTTAACCATAGTAAAGTTATAATTAATGCTGCACATTCCTTCCTTCCCTCTTGTAGCACCTTTTTACGTTACTACAGACAATTGTGCTGTTATTTAACATGCTTATTTTGTGTTAAAGATTAATAAATGTTGTTATGATTCATTCCAAGGTGATGTTGAATTTCATGTTGTAGTCATTATCACTGTGACCTCTCTCCTTTTGTACTGGGTAATTACAAGTCACTTAGATTAATTAATGCATTCCCATCACATTTTTGTTTTTATCAGTAACAAATATGCAAGCATTATTCATTAACATTGACATCCTGACCATGCACCTGTAATGAATATATATGTCACTTCATGTAGAGTATCAATTTACATCAGTACAGTTAGTCACAACTAATATTACACCAGGTTGGATAATATTTAATGAGGATAGATCTAATTTCTTGGGCAGTTGTTGGGTGTTCCAGAAATTTAAATTCAAAGACCATGGTACTCATTTAGAAAGCAAACCACACCAGTGCATTGTAGTGCCTAGCAAGCCAATTTCTCTGCTATATTTCCAGAAGAACTTTAAGATCTTTAGGGTAGCGACCCTTAATCCTGCCACAATGCCTGCAAATAAAAGACCGTTGTTTAAGGGTTAATCAACAGTATCCAGGGCCTGATTCGCAATGGTAAGTGTACACTTTTTTTGCAATTCACATAGTTGTCCAATTTGAAATCCTGCCAAAATATTATGCACAGAATCTCATCTACCACAATACCAAGAAGGTATGTAGATATAGGTAAGGATAGATTTACTGCTCTTGGTGCCACACCTGCACACCTTGGCAATATATGTATATCTTCAAAGTACATAGATTGCAGCTAAGTATAATGAATTTATATTTAACTATTTATTCTTAGCTACACAAAATTGTGGTAGTCAATGTTCTGGATACTAACTGGTGCCGCACCATATTTAGCCACTGAGTATTGTGATATAAATCTGTGGCAAAGCATTTTCCATGACAGCAAGCCCTGCTTGGAATACAATTGGGGAGAATCAGAGATATTTTCATGAGTTTTTGTCATTTAGGAAAGCAAAAAAAAACCTGCCATTGTACGAGTTTTACTACAGCAGCAGTGTTAGTTTCCATGTTTTTGGTCTATAGTGCTTTACAAAAATAATTGTTTGATTAATTGAGTAGAAGCAGTCAACCAGGAAGTGTTCAAGGCATTCTTGTCCTCTTTGGGGTTATGGTTCCGTGCAAAACAATACCCAGTTCACATTGGTTTGTGTCTTTTTTGGGACTTCCAGACTCAGGTGAACCTCGAAAGGATTTCTGAGCATGCCGTTTGTGGTGATTTTCAAGTCTCTTTGTTTGGCCACTACCTTTTTACTTGCTGACTTACTCTGTTACCTACTTACTGGCCAGCTGCTTTACATCAACAATCTCTGTGCCAGCAAGTTACTGAGGAAGATCTAGAAAACATGCATTCAAAATGTAATCTTACAAAAGAATGCTGAACAAATTCCTACAGATGTCCTGTTCACCTTCTAATCTTTCACACAACCATTAAAAGTGTTTGTAGCACCAGGCTATCAAATGTAATTGGTACCAGAGAATGGACTTCCTAAACAGGCTATGGGTTGTAGCTGTTTAGCATCCATACTTCAGTCCTTCATTCGATCTCAATGCCATGATTGATTATGTTCTACTGACAGGAAAGCAGCTTAGTAACCCTGCTGCTCTCTCCTCAATAGTTAGGACCTGATTTAGAGTATGGAGCACTGGTTACTCTACAAAAAACATGACATATATACCATTTGCCTTATTATAAGTGTTTTATATTCTATAGTACTTGTAATAAGGCAGTTAGGATATATGTCATGGTTGTGATGAAGACATCCTTCACCAAATTCTAAGTCAGTCCCTAAGCTTCTAAACCTCATACACACGCTCATGAAAAACAACCCATCCCAATGCCTCTTTTTCACAGTCAACAGCTCTACCAAGTGCTCAGAGTTCTACACAGGGTTTTCAATAGCTTGGCATTCCAGGAGCTGGAAAAAGCTGCAAGAAGTGCTGAAGTAGGAAGTATTTCAAAACCCTCAATCTTCAGGCACTGTTAATGTGTAAGCCCAGTCTTTCTTCTTCACTTCGTTCTCCATGAGCAACTTGTCTTGGGGAAACATTACCAGTGGCGGCTCGCATAGGGCGTGCTGCAGGGCGGTGGGGCGGGTCAGGGGAGGGGCAGGGTGGGGGGGGTAGTAAACTCGGACATACGACGGACCGGAGGAAAGTAATTATTACGTTCCTCTGTTCCATGTCCGAGTTTACTACCTCCCCACCCTGCCCCTCCCATGACCCGCCTCACCGCCCTGCAGCACACCCTATGCAGGCCGCCACTGAACATTACTCTCTTCCTCTTTGCCTGCAGTAACTTGATAGTCTCTAACATGACCTCCTTCCACTTTACCTGGAGGGTTAGGGCCTCTGGAGAAAGGTGTTACCTGGATTGGGATGGGCTTGTTGTGCTGGAACTGCAATGGTAACAAAGTCTGGGTGTATGTCACGAGGACTTTCCCACCTATGCAGTGCCTGGTACATTAACAGGAACTCTAGCACAGCAAGTTGAAGCCTATTTATTTAATTGTCTTAAAGTCCAATGCTCGTATGGTGGTTCAACATTCCTGATCCACTGATCATTGCCTTGATTTCTATATGATCAATCTTTACACTCAGATGTCTTAAATAGATGCCCTTTTTGTGCTATCATCATAACATGTGTTTGAGACCCAGACTCACATTGCACCACAAGCGTCAAATGTTAGGCTTTTTTCGCCACCCTTGCATCGATACAACCAAGCACAATCCCCACTATCCAGGACATGGTACTTGGACTTCAGTAGAAAATTGGCCTTGTGACCCTCTTGACCCTTCAGGTAGACTTGCGAATGAAGCATCAAGGCCTAACCAAAAGAGGATGGTGATGGACTGAAGCATGAAAGCAGGGCGGAGTTCAGGGCCCTAGGGTGGAAAGAAAGGCAAAATGAAGCAGTGAACCAAATAACTAAATTCACATGGTAGAGGTCAGGTAAACTGTGCAGGTAAAAAACACTGTTCAGTGCTCAGTTT
This sequence comes from Triturus cristatus, assembly GCF_964204655.1. Taxonomy (NCBI): domain Eukaryota; kingdom Metazoa; phylum Chordata; class Amphibia; order Caudata; family Salamandridae; genus Triturus; species Triturus cristatus. Next base: position 1,202,612,068 of record NC_140591.1, on the reverse strand, counting down.
GTAAAATAATGAGGGCTGGTTCCCAAAGAGCTGTACAGAAGCCTCTGGCCAGCGATATTAAATGTCAGTAAGGCAAAAACCAAGGAATCCACATCAGAGCTTTTTGTTCCACTGACTGAAACTTCCTGTCCCTTTATCTCGCTTTTGCAGGTTCCTACTTTCTTCTTTGGTGACTGTTTTCCCGTCTTTCTCTTCCTTCTTCTTTCCTGTTTGTGTGTTTTTCCCTCTCCTTCTCTTGGGAAATGTTTAATGAGGAAGAATAAGTGCCCATCCCTAAAAATGAGTGTGGTAGCTCCCATCAGCAACCACTAGCTCAAATTAAGTACTGCTGATGTTATAAAAAGAGAGAAACAATGGTTCACATGGATGACTCCATGAAAGAACAGAGTGAAACAATACAAAACATTGAACGTAGAGGCCATAAAGGTGTTCCCAGTATTTTTTTTAAGAATGGTAAAAAATATGAATACATGTTGGATCACAACGACAGCGTCAAAATTGGCAGTGTCAGCTCAACAGCTTGAAACCCCTTGCAATCCATCTCGCAGCACCTATGTAAAAACAATCTATGTAGAACAACGTGCTCTTTCTTCACTTTGGTACCTAATTCATAGCATATTATACATTGCTCTCTCTACAGATGACTAAACCAGACGTCCTTTATTTTCAATCGTACTGCCATAACCAACTTTAATCTGCTAAAATATTATATTGTTTGCTGCCATAAACAAACACGCTTATTTTGTCACCACACTGCAACTGTATACTGTGCTGTGATTGCTCTTCAACAGCGCGCTATATTTTCCCTTCCCTTTAGAACTTGAACATGATACTATTTTGCAACAATCCTTACTGGAAACTTCATGTGGTGAAATATTGTTTTTATAATATTCCTTAGCTAGGTAGCTGCTGCAAGAAAAGTCATACAATCGCAGGAACGGGAATTTCTTTTCTTTACAGGAAAACCATTGCACTTTTGTGTTTAATCAGTTATGTTATTTCATAGTATTGTTCAGAAAAGATATAAACTTTGACAGAGCAAATAGGTCTGACTTTAATGTGCCAACGTATGTAAATAAGGATATTTACATATACGGTGCAGATATATTACATGCACAAATGCTCTTTATCACCTTAAAGCTTGTCCTATGGGCTTTGTCAATGCTGGCAAAAAGTAGCAAAAAAGGACTGCTTTCTGTATAGACTGCTTTCTGGATAGATTTTGAGAAGTAGCGTTATGACTGAATGTACTTTTCGGATTTAAGAAAGTCCTGCATGCATTCCAACGTTCTGCTTCTTATAGGTGGAATGATTCCCTAATTAGTCAATAGCACGAGGTGAGAGAGTTTAATACTCTCTGGGGGGGGATTGGAAGCTCAATCTATGTATAGTGTATGTGTAGTTATGTTTGTATGTATATGATGTATGTATAGTTTAAACATTTAAGGCCTAATTACTATGTCAGTGAGTCCGACACCGACAGCTCATTGGTGGGAGACCCACCGACATCGGCCCCTGCAGTAAGCATGCTGCATTACAATGCGGCAGGCGAAGGCATCTGACAGAGGGACCATCCATCGCGCTTCTGACAGGGTCAAGGAGCCCGTCGGTGCATCGGAGGGTCAGTAATCCCTACAATGAGGGTGATGCCTGCTCAAGCACCGTCATAGAGATTACCATGTCCCTTTCTGCCTGCCCTTTCATGGCGGTTCACCTGCCATGAAAAGGCAGGCGGAAAGTGACTTTGGGGCCTCTAGCTGGGCCCCATTCGCCCCTGGCCCTCTGCTATGGAGCCTGGGGCTGCACCATATGGCAGGCCACACATGGTGCCCGGCACATAGTTCATGGATGTTTTTAATGTGTTTATTTTCTATTAAGATGTGTGCTGCAGCCCGCAGCTGACACCACAATGGAAAGTATACACATTGCGACCGCCGTTACGGCGGTCGCATCGTAATCCGGGCAGCAGGACCACCAACTTCTAGTTGGGAGGTCCTGTTATGCCACGGTGGGCATAATAAACAGGCCCTTTGTAACAACAAGTAATGCAGAGAGCTGCACTGTCCATCCAGACCAACAAACGTGATCCAATTAAATACAGCAGTGTACGACAAAAACTTACATTAGTAAACAATATGCGAATCAATTTTCGCCTATTAGTACCATTATGACATTGCATTGCTGACCTCTTCTCAAGCTAAAGTTTTGATAATGCAGTCTTAAATGGCATACTTTCGGCAGGACGCTACCTGACAAATACCAGTGAATTGTAAAAAAGTATTTTGACTGATTCAAGAATGAGAACAGCTCACTCTTGCTTAGCAATTTTCACCTATTGTTTTTAATCAAGAAATGATAAACTGAAACCTCAAATGCATCAGTTCTGGTCCTCTCGAGGTCTTCAATTTATTGATTTTACATCATTTTGCACTATGAAAACTTTCATTATATCCATGCAGGGATACCTTTTTGACTAAGAGTCTATTATGTAAACCACTTATCATTAGCTCTGATTCTGGACAGTCTTTAAAAAAAAATCTGAAGAGACACTATTTCATTGCAGGTGTCACACAAGCCACATAATCTGCAGCGATTATAGGAAACCCAATGTTGTGAATTTCTAAAATCATAAATGGTGTATGATGAGCACAAAATAAACAGGTAGAAAAAGTATTACCTATATTTAGTGTCAGTTTCTGTGTTGTTTTAGCATTTTGGCATATGGTATAAAAGGCATATCCGTAAACAAATAACAAATATCATAACATTTGATTAAGGACTCCTTTTAGCGTATGAGTTTTGATTCCCAAGAGGTGGTTATCCGCAAACTTTATACATATTCTTCAGGAATAACATTTTTAGGGTAGCAGGAGAAGACATACGAATCATTACTAAGACGTGCCGAATACAATATTGAGATATAATAGAATTTTGAATACACAAGTACTGCCACAAACCTGTCATTTTACAGAAGCTTGAAGAACTATGTTGCTAGCGTAAGAGGATCAAAACGTAATTCAAACAAAAAAGATAAGTGCATTTTAGTCTTTAATTGGTTGCCATTAAAATATATTCTTTAAATTATCCCAGAACGTGTTCATTGTATGACCAAAGGAACATTGTTGCGCGCATCTAATATTTCCTCAAATTCACATGCAAACTACAACTAGAGTACTTGGATTTTCAAGAGACATAAGGTTTGCACTGAAATATACTTGTAAAGTGTAAAAACCAACTCACATACCTAGCCAGACTCTCTGCCTAAGTTAACATTCCGAAATACTGACCTATTTAGGTACCTGGACCCATTAATATCTGAATCTCAGGGTGTTAATGGGCAGCACTTTCTAAGTTTGCAGTCTGTTTGAAATGAGCTTCTGCCCTCTGTGGTTAACCATCTGAGAGTAGTGAGAATGGGATTGAGGTATTCAGAATTAATTTTTTTGTGTTTGAGAAGAAGCAGGCTGCTGCCTGGAGAATAGCTTGTAGGGGCGCTACATAGATCTTTGCTAGACAAGTGACTAGCACACATCCATATTCCAGACAGAATGTTTACTGGCAATCCTACTGCTGTTTTCATTTCATGTTTGCATGGTAAGTGCTAGGGATTATTGATAGGGAAAATCTATTTGATCATGCCATGGTTTCTATTTGATCTTTAAACACCTGCAATCCTTGTCAGGTTCAGTCACAAAATTCACTATAAAATATTAACCTGTTCTTAACCCTTCGGTACCTTGGCACAGAGCAGTCAGGATTAACTTAGAGACAATGTGGAAAGTAACACTCAAACAGCAATAAAGTGAAAAAACAAGACAAGAAAAAAATCAGGCACATTTTAATGAATAGATTGATACCAGAGCATGAAAAACCCTATCAGTAGAACCAGAGATATTCAATTTGGCATAGATCTCCCTTTATGAAAGCATAGGGAAAATTATTAAAGTTTTTTATTCTTTTCTTTTTAAAGTGACATATATTATTATATATAATTATAAAGTATTTAACATGTGTGTTATTAACATGGAACTAATAACATAAAATCCTACAGCACATTAACTCTTTAAATGAAATGTGTTTTAAATAATTAATTAATATAAATATGTTTATTTATTTATTTTAAAATATTATTTGTGAAAGCATTTAAAAAACCCCACCCATGGGAACATTTTTATTTCAACGTAATATGTGTTAAATGTTGTTAAAATTATGTGTTGAAATAATTTACATAATGTTTTATTATTTAAGAAAATACTATATATATTTATTTGAATAGTCAAATTAATTTTATTTATTTAACATTATTTTATATGTGGTGTTACTTTAAGTTCCTGCCTCCATTATTTTCTAGGAGAGTGTGTCCAGTGTGTCCAGTATCTGTGAGTGGCTCGGTGCAGTGCCTGACTCGCTCCATGGCCCGGCTGGCATATATTTTCTACTGTTTTCACCTTTGGGAGATGTAATGAGTTTATAAGTGGAGTTTGTGTATATCAATGGGCTTACTCTTTTGTTATGAGTTTTTGCAGTAGCTTGCCCCTCCCCATACCCCTACTTTCTTTCCATAATCCCCTCTCATTTGCAATAAATGTTCCCAATGTCCCATCAGTTCTCTGCTCCCTCCAACATTTACTCCTAATTAGTAAATTTATATGTGTGGAGCTCTCCCCATAGAAAACATAGGAGGGGTGAGATCTTCCCCATAGGTTTATGAATTGCATTTTATACTAAGGGGCCGATTACGATGTTGTTAGGAAACTCTTCTGACCGAATCGGTTTGGGAATCGTTTCAGAACGAATCGGGTTCTGCGAGTCTGACTGACCTATTACACTGCATCCAGATGCTCCCGGACACGATTCGGGCGGACTCCCATTGACTTCAATGGGAGCCCGTGTTCCAAATGAGAACACAGGCTACCAATAAAGAAAGGGGTTGTTGGGGAAAACCATGCAAGCTGTGACAGGTACCCCATGGTGCTTGCCATACTGTGCATGGTTGCAAAGAAGGGTCCCTTGGGTACCCCCACGGGTCCCATTCGGAAGGCTCCAGGGGAAGGGGGGGCCTGTTACTGGCTCCCGAAGTCAGATTCCGACAGCCGTTTCGTGTTGGGCAAACCGAACGGAACGGCTGTCCGAATCGGTCATCATAATTGCTCGTTCAGAAACCATGTTCATAGAGCTGTGGGAATCGGCTTTGAACGACTCGGTCTGTCCGAATGCCGTTCAGAACAGATTCGGACAGCCCAAACAGTTTCCTTGCATCGTAATCGGTCATCCGGAAAGGTGTCCAATTCGGGTGGAAACATAGGGTCCGAATTGGATTCGGGGAACCCAAATCCTGTTCGCAGTCTTTCCCGACGGCATTATAATCGACCCCTAAGTAGTGAATTAGGCCCTTTGTTTTTGTTGATATTTTTGCTAGAGATGGGACTAGTGTCATTTACATTTTCAAAGAGAAATTACTTTAAGTTATGGACATGTAAATGCTTTTCCATAGTTGATGGGAGGGTGCTAAATAAGGAAGTGATCTTGGTGCCAATTTCATCTTTCTGAATGCAAGTTTTTATTGGCAATTATGAGGTTTGGAGCGTGTGGGGGTTTAATGCAATAGTTTGTGAGGTTGTTTAAATGGAGTTATGATGTATGTTAAGAGACAGCAGGATGATAGATATTCCAATTTATATAAAAATCCGCTAGGATAAAAGATTGTGAGAGGTGATAACTTCAGAAAGTTTGCTTGTGAAGGTGAATTATTTCCAAGGGGTGTGACATAAAGTGACAAACTTTACGATTAAATAAGGTGGTTCTAAAATCATTTTTTTCTTTGGTGGAGTTAATGTGATGAAGGCATTGGAAGTTCTGAATTAGCAATGTGTTGTAGCTGGGTAGCGAGGGAGTCGGGAATACGGTGGCTTTAGTGCTGTGGTTAATGGTCTTATGGTCTAGCAGAAAGATGGTGTCTGGAATGGTGTTAGTATGGAGTGAGGTGCTGAGTATTCAGTGTGAAATAATCACAACCCTTCTAGAACTGAGAGGGAGTGGAGTTTGGAGGTGGTGCATACATGTCCTTGTGTGTGTCTTTGTTTGTATGATGGAAGGAAGAACACTTCCTTTAATGTTATTCCATGATGTAAGTAAAGCTGAGTATTCAGTGGTAGTGCTTTACATTTTCCCGTTGTGTAAAGGTGTAATCTGTATGCTTGAGATTCGTGTCCTGAAGAGGGCTATCATTTTGGGGGGTATTTAGTCACATTATTGCTCTCAAATCCGAATATAATGAGTGATTTATGGATGTGTTTATAGATTCGGGCAGTTCTGTAATGTAATTCCTTATGGTCATTAAAAATGGTGGCTACATGAAGGTTTATAACCGGTGGCTTTATCATAATCTTGCCCTTTCTGTATGAGCTTATATGTACCTCAAGGTTTCATCTGTCTTATCCAGAGGGAATTATTTTTCTACAACAGGCGATTTTGCGGTTCCTAGCTACCTGAAAGAAATTAGAGAATTCTGGAACCGGAATTCAGTGGAATGCAACTGGAAAATAAGACCTGTTTTGGTTTCTCCAGATATGTACCTAAAACATTTGCCCTCAAATAAAGCCTCTGGGTTAGAGGTTAGGTCAAGTCTTGTCCCTTTCCCTTGGAAGTTGCAGACCATCCATCAGAAGTAGAACTCTCTGAAACCCTCTTCACCAACAACTTAAACATCCCCGCAAGTCCGATTTTGGTGAGATCGATCTGCTGCCATTCTTAGGCACCCGTCCTTTGTGTGCATTTTGAATGCATTAATCTTGTATGTTGTGTAAGTGCAAAACTCAATTATTAGCCTATATGTGTTTAAACTGTACACTCCATTTCTACCACTATGGCAAGGTGTAGGCATCCATAGGAAGCGCTGAGTCACAGTCTGGTATGCAAATCATGAATGTACATTATTTAGAAATTAAATTGGCGTCACAAAAAAAGGTGTAATACGCAAGGATAGGTACGTGATCTCCATTAGTCTTGCACTCGTCTGGAATCCTTTTTCTTCTCTGTCAATTAAATTCTTTCAGTTTTAGACATGTGGGCAGTATGCACTTGCGGCAATGAGTGAAAACAGCAATGTTAATATAAATGGTTGGGAATCAAAGCAGATTCCACCACTTCTCTGCATCTCCTTTATTCTCTACAGTTGGGATGTACGATTGCAAGGGATCAATGTGGTTTGAAAACAGATGCACCAACCATTATGCCCCTTGAACAGAAACCTATGCTGCACTGCAGGAGCTGGAATAATGGCAGCAGACGTTCCCATGGCAAAACCTACCAGGGTGAAGATGCAGCACCAGGCCTGGACTCAGGATGCAAAAGTAGCCCTGGAAGAAATGCTCACACTAGCACATTTCCCTTCATCCCCTCGAGCAGTCTCCCTCTATGCATCCATCCATTCTCTCTCTCTCCTTCTCTTCTTTCTCTCTTCCTTCTCTGATTGCTTTCTCTCTACCTTCTCACTTCCTCTCTCTCTTCCTATCTCTCCTAAATCCACCCAATACCTTCTGCAATTAACCTCGAGGAGCTGGGGAAAGTGACAGAGGCACCAGGGGGCATATTTATCAATGAGTTACGTCGCCCTTGCATCAACCAAGGGGAAGCAAGGGCGACACAACCACTAAGTCAGATTTACCAAGCCACACAATACCACCTTGCATGGCCCTGCATGGCTTGATAGATCTAGAGTAATACAACACTGAGAAAATTGCTGCATTGCATTACTCTGCAACAGGGAGAGGTCCCATGGGTGGAGCTTGGGTGCTCCCACTCATCCACCCATGGATTTTGGGACATTCCCAGATTTACCACTACTGGTAGACCTGGAATGTGTCACAATGATAAACCTACCCAGGTGAGGCATAAGAGGAGCAATATCTTTGTTTCTCCTCATTTATTTCTGTTTCTATGTGTGCTGCATTCTGCAGCACACACAGAAAGAGGACAATGCCTATGTGGATTGTGTTTGTGCAGGAAGGTGTCCCTTCATGTACAAAAGCAATTCTGCCTGCAACACAGGCACCCTTGCACAATGTGCCCCAGGAGTGGACCAGGGCTTCCAAAACCAGCCCCAAGGGCTCCAGCCCACCAGGATATTGCCTAGTGGAATAAAATGCCTGTCCTGTGTAGTAGTATGGATCTCTCTTGTGCTCCAGCGATCATTACCTGCAGCGCAAACTAGGAGTCTCCTGTTTACATACTGTCATTTTATATTGCATGGTAAGGCTTACACAATATGGTGTACCAGATAAATACATTCAGAGCAATATTCAGCAATCCTGTTAAGAGCCTGGATGCCTGTGGTCGTCACAGATATACATTTTGCAGTGCTGGATACTAACTCATATAAATAAGTGTGATTTGTCAATTACAATATTATGCCATTTGTTTTGGCTCACATTGTTGGTATTCATTTTTGTAAAGTTTTCCCTTGATATACAAAACATTGATAGAGATCAGAATCAGGGAAGATTGTTTGAAAAAGAGGGAGTTATAAATGTATAAAAGACAGTTGCACCAGCCCAGATATTTGCGCAGGCATGGAAGTTTGTTGTTTAGAATGTATAATTACACATAACATAATGGCTCAATTCTTTGTGCATTTGAATGGAATTTCAGCCAATAGCACAAGGAAATGTACTGTGATGCATATACTGTGTACCAAAATGTAAAGGTAATCAAAGCTATAGATTTCTATATTTCGGCCTTGATCTAGCTATCTATTGAGTGTTCAGTGCATTCAAAGGGAAAATGTTTAGCTAAGAGATGCCAACAGCATAATCCATATATGGAGGCACACATTATAAACACTTATGTCTTATTTGATTTAATACACACTTATGTTTCCAATTTCCTTTCACCTAAAACACTTTCCTAGAAGTTTATATCATAACTGTGTGTAACAACGAGGCCAGATCGATTTCACTGCAACGTGCCCCATTGACTTTGGGATTCCAGGAATTTTATCTATCCCTTTAACTACTATAGTAGAAACGAGACGGAGAAAAAGGCCATTGTAACATCAAGAAGGACATTGTCATATCAAGACAACAAAGCCATGTCCCCAGCCTCTAACCTATGGCTAAAACTCTGTTTATTCCATAGTGATGTCTTGTAGATTCTACATCTCCAATAATGTCAGTTGGGAACTCATATACTTTTGTAAGTAGTGAAGCTTGATAGCTTGATTATAGCAAACCTTGCTGTGTTTAAGACATTGTACGTACAATCTACAGGACGCACATTTAAGCATGTTTTCATTTTATGAAAGCAAGCAACAGTGGACAATCAATCTTATGGAAAAAAAGGTGATCAATCACACATTTTTTAATAAATGCATTGCATTTTTCAAAGCCTGTCTTTCACTGGGTCAGAGTAATAGACACACCACCCTATTCAACAATGGCTTTTCATCACTTCCTCTGCCCTGGACTGCAGCACAAAGAATGACACCCCCAGATGGAGACAATAAATTAGGGGCTAACTACGATGTCCGGAAGACTTACGTCCGCACTCATCATTGCGGTCTTGCGGCCATCGGAATCCAGTCAGAATGACTGGCCGGTTTCAGTTTCAAACCCTTGCATCGTAACGGGGCGGTTGAAACTGAAACTGCAATCAGGCTTTCCAACCCTCATCCCAATGAGGGTTTTAATGTGCATCTGAGCCAGTTTTAGGTCTTGTATTAGGCAAGGCATTTTGATTTTGGTAAATTTGTATATACAATACAAATAATATAATACACATATTTCTGACAACCCTCTTCCTCCATTGGTCTGTAATTTTGTCAATCAAATTTTTCTTCCACGCATTGCAGCACACAGCAAGGAATAATGGGTCAACCCACTTTGGATACTGGCTAACATCACTGTGAGTGACAGCATGTTGCTCTTTCACCTCTCAGCCCGCAGGCAAAAATGTTCACTTTAAACGCCACCACAAAGCTGCCTTTGATGATCATCGCTCCTATCATCTGCTCCTTGTCGTTGTGGGTTGGCTACAATAAGGTTATTGGTCCTGTAGCTCTAGCTGTAGCACATGGACATCTAGCATTGCTCCATAGGGCTACAAGGATTTACTTTGACAGGAGCACAAGCCAGTACAGCAGAATAATGTGAACATTTTCAGCTTTGCAAGTACAGAGCCAGAAGCATTGGATGACATGTTGGTGTCAGTCTCTGCTCTGTTTATGAACAGTTTATAAATGAAAACATTTATAAAATATAAGGCGTCCATTCTTGAATTTTTTCCCATTAACCTTTTTCTTTGCTCTATATATTAAAAATATGGCTCCCGTGCAGTTTCTAGATCACTGTAAACACTTCAAAAATAAATATATTCTACTTTTCCTCTTGACCCTGAACTCCTTCCGGTGGCAATTAGACTCATACCGGAAGTCAAAGGTATTCCTACTATAGCGGTAGAGATAAAGGTCCTACTCTACATGAAAATATTCTGCTTCTCTTGTCCCAGCTCTACTCTTCCATACCTGCAGTGATGTCTCTTATTGCTGACTTCTCCCACCTATCGGGCTCACTGGCATAACAAAGCTTGTGGGGGGCCCCATTCAAGGTACGTGGAGGGACCCCCTCCAGACTCAATCGGGAGCAAACTTGCCAGAGTACTGGGCTGAGGGGGGCCCTGGAGCTTGGGCGTAAGCCTGCAGTGCAGGGCTTGCGAGGGCCTGTGTTACGCCACTGATCCAACCTCAAAATCTATAGGTTCAAGTGTGAGACTCTTCCTATGTCCAGTCATCACCAATGACTGTAATTATGGTTACAATATGAAAGGGGTATCAGAGGAACATTATCACTTGGGCATCTGCATTAACAGAGGGCTCTCCCACATGGTAAGAAATTATATTCTCCCTCTGTTGGAACATACTAAAAAGGACTTCTTGAAGTGGATGCATCTTAACCTGTCCATATGGGGAAAAATTCAGATGGTGAAAATGATAGTTGCACACCGATTCAATTCTCTCTTCTGCATGTTACCTCTCCGTATCCCCTGTCAGCTCCTTGCAAGCATAGAGGCTGATATTAGATATATATTTGGAGTGGGCAGATACCAAGGATTTGAGCATCACAGCTATGGGCAGATAGGACGGCCAGCAGCCTAAGTTTCCCCTAGATGACGTTCTATTGTTTGGTCATCCATGTGTCCCAATTAGCTACACATCTAAGCCCAAGACAGGAGACTCCATTTTAGGGGGATCTGGAATGTTGTCTTCTCAACTGCCCAAACCAATCCTTCCCATGTATCATACTACTTTTGACCTTGTGGTGGCCTCAAACACTGTACTGACTGTAACAGCAGTGGCCTGGAGTGAGGCTCATAAGCTAAAGGGAATCCCCTGCTGCTACACCATAAGGTTCCATTATGGCATAATGCTACTCTCCACATTGGTAAAAGTCTGATTTTCTGGGCATTCTGGAACGAGAGGGGCCTAAAATGGATGGATCTGATGTATGACGGTGTCCTTCTCATGATGTTCCCAGTACTGCAATAGAACATTGGGCTTTAGGACACAGATCATTGGTGGTATCGCCATGTTAGATCTGACATTCTTGGTGTGGTGTTCCTCCAAATATTTTGCCCTCACGCCTCCTGTTTTGATGAATTCGTTTTTGTTGGCTGTTGGACTCTGTGCACTTTACCACTGCTATGATTGCTAAAGTGCTTCTGCTCTCTCCCTAAAACCTGGTGCATTTGTCATCTACCTATTTAATTTACTTGTAAGACACTAGTAAATGGTACTAGGGTCTGTAAATAAAATGGTATTACTGGGTCTGCAGCACTGATTGTGCCACCCATTAAAGTACACTTTTGAAACATGACTGAGGCCTGCCACTGCAGACTGTGGTGCAGTTTAAAACTGCCATTTTGACCTGGCAAAATAAACCTTTTGAACAAGTGTTACAATGCACTCAAAATGCTAACATATAATAATGATATAATAATAAATATTTTGTAACATCAACACAATTTTTAGTGTGCAGCAGTGGTGCGAGCTCTTCCCAGTGCTTGCATGAAATATTGGCAATAGCTGGTCACCAATGGTAAACCAGACTCAAAGTGCACAACATTGAGGCCCACGGGCTTCCTATTTGGACAAAATCAACAATAGTAGGATTGAGCAAACCAAAATTGATGCGCTTCAGTATTTCAATTACTTAATTAAAGACATTGATAATGTCAATATTCAAAGTTCAAACAAAATGTTGTGCCATCTTTGCAAAAACAGAGTCTGACAATGCAAGATTCTTCTTGTTTTAACAGTCACATCCAAAACCCAATGCTTTTCGAGAAAACTCTTCATCAGGGATACCTGCAAGGTAGTAATAAGAAACAAAAAAGGCTTAAGCAGGACAGTTAGTAGGGAAGTGGGGAATTGCTGTGACTACCACACCATATTGCATGCAACACATACGTGCAGACACTGGTTCTCCAAGCTAAAGTAGGCTGCCCTTTTTTGAGGGTGATGATCTCACTCCTCCATGAGCCTTTCTGCTGGGATGTTCCATGCCCTGGGTACCATGCAGCCTTCCACAGCTGAATTGTGATTGTGCCGGGTTGATCTCTTCCCTTGTTCTTGAAGTATAATTGTATTACTTCCTGACAGGTGATAGTCTCTCTCTATCATGTTTCATGATACAATAGAGGAAAATAAATGCTGCAAAAAAAATATTTATGCTCTATTATTTTCTATACATAATAAAAAATGTGACTGTTATGAAATAATACGAAATATATATTGCACTGAAGTTATTGTTCAGAATAAGCATCGCTGTTGGTATTGTTCCCTGTTATTACTTGATGATTGACATATTTCCAAGATGGCTGAAAATGAAATATATGCATTTTAACTGAAATGCGTTTGCTTCATTATCTCCAGGCAACAGCTCCTCAGTCAGCAGGGGGGAAGGCCGATAGAGATAAGAGCAGAGAAGCCCAAGATGCAGAGATCTCAGGGTGACAAGCATGCTTCCCCATACCCCACTTTATTTATGTTTATTTAATTCTCTAGCTTCCTCCCGCATGGCTACCTGTGTCTTACTCTTCAGCCGACTTCCGCCTTTCTGTCCCTCTCTCCACTTTTCTTTTAAGTCTTCCTCACCTGCCCCTCTCTCGCACCTCTACCCCTTTCTCTCTTGCTTTTCCTCCCTGCCTCTTAACTACAAGGGTTTGGCGCAAAAGAGCCAAAGCACAAGCCAATGCCACCAATGGATGTAAATCAGCAACAAATGTCATTAAAAAATATCATAAGGCTTTAAAATAAAAGAGAACTTGTCAACGTTTCCCAGTGCCTCGATTAAGTATATTGAGAGTAATATTTTTATAATATGAACCAATTAAAAATACCCTATGCCCTATTGACTGTGCCACAAATTACAAAAAATGTGTCAGTTTGTCATGTTCCATATTTAGCCTATATTGTTATTGAATATGAAGCAAGATTAATTTACATTGCTTTTTGTATAGCACAAATCCTGCATTGAATTACTTCAACATGCTCTCAATCTGAATAGTTAAGGAAAATTATAAATAGTGAAGTAAAGTGATTGTTTGCAGATCACATACTTTGGTCATGTGGGAAGAAATTATTTGAGAACAAGATTGCTTATTGTACAGTTCAGAACCTGTAGGGTTAAACATTATCTCTTTTAATTAACACCAAAAGCCAGGGGTTTTCGTTCAGTTGGTCTAATAATGTTATTTAATTAGTATTTTTATATGGACTTCAATAAATACACTTATCACACATTAAATAAAACTGACCCTGTACACACATATATTCATGTGTGCAGTCGTAAGAATTAGAAGGGTGATTTTCTGTTTGTAACAATTACATAAACACTGAAGATCAAACGCAATGACATCACATGTTTGTCTGAAATCATGCTACAGGACAAACACTGTGGGGGCTCCAACACCTCTTTGTTTTTTGTCAATTATATAATTGTGGTCATTGAGATGTTGAGCATCTTCTATTGTTGTTCTGTTTCTCAAATTACACTGCTTCAAGGAGACTTTGGTGATGTGCAGCTTGGCTTCAGCGAGATGGTCTGCCACTGTTTAAAATCAGTTCACACTTTAAAAAGTCAGGTGGCATTGTACTCTGTGCCCCCTCACTCCAAACTCTGAAGAGGATGTATCACCTGACCTCCACTAGTCCTTTACCAGGCATGGCTGTCTCTCTCTTGCTTCCTTTCTCATGTCGGTCTTTTTCATGCTTCACTACAATCTTCTTAGCTATGCATTGCTGGCGTCCCTTATTGATGATATATATGACCAGGATAAAGGGCCACCCTTTAAAGAGGTGCAACACCTCCTATGTATACATCAGCACCTTATAAGATTTCTATTATCCCTAATAACAATTAAAAAAACTCCACTGGCTGCTCTATGGGGAATGCAATCTGAAGGACTCTGAAGAACATTTACCAACTCATTACAACCTTAAGGAAAATGCAAGTTCCTCTGGGAAAGTAATTTGTTTCATTTGTGAATGTTCATGAACACTGTTACTTGCTGTGAAGGAGCAGATGCTCTCTTGAATACATTCTATTTTAAATCCCTCCAACTTCCATTTCACGTTGCTGCATTAATGATGGAAATATTTTATTTTGCATTTGATTACAAGGTTGAACTTCACAACACACAACCAAACTAGCTTTACCCAAATGAAGAAAATATGTCCAGACAATAAGCTAATAAGCTGAACTGCAAAGAGTGCCTTTAAATTATACAAAACAAACTCATTCACTGATACTCTACCATTTCACGGCCACTGTATTGTACTGAAGAATTGTATGTCCTGCAATTGTTCACTTTAATGTCATTTAAGCCTTCACTACAATGCCATTTTCCAGGCTTTATTACACAAAGGGGCTGATTATGATGTCGGCCGGAAAGCCTCTGACCACAGTTCGGAGGATTTCCGACCGACATCTTCGGTTTCTATTCCGACCAACTAATAACAATGTAGGCGGTCGGAATTGAAACTAGCTGGTCATTCTGGCTGGATTCCAATGGGCTCAAAGAACCCATCAGCCACTCGGAGGCCCCAGCGTAATCCCTGAGTACGGCGTTTCCGCCGTAGGGATAATGATGTTGGTTTCCGACAGGCTTTCTATTTTGGGCTTTCACACATGAAAAGCCTGCCAGAAAGCGACTTTGGGGGGCCCTAGCAGGGCCCCCATTCCTCCACAGCCTTTGGCATCTTGAGGTGCCTGCCACACAGTGCAGGGATTAACAGAATCTCCCATTTCTCCATGGGAGCTTGTGCTACAACTGGTTTACGGCTGCATCACAAGCTCCCTTAGAGAAATGGGAGTATGCTACCGCAGCATGTGCAGTCGCATTGTAATGGCGGTGTCTTTCATTCACAAGACTGCAGCGACATCCGACTGACATTGTAATCAGGTTCGATATGTTTTGCTGCAATCCTACTGCACCATAAGCTACTGTTCTTACCTACCAGTTTATGCAATCACTCATCAACACTTTAATTCATCCATCCACCAAATCACCCACTCAGACATTCATCCACCAATGCACTTAAGTTACCCATTAACTCATCTGTACATCCACTTGTTCATCCATCCATCCATACATTCATTGACTCATTGGCACATTCACCAACTGACCAAAATCAAACAAACAATGACATCATCAATATAAAAGGCACAATAATTTAAACAACTAAATACTTAAAAAATGACAAACGCTGCAAGATAAAGAACTCTGATGGATTAGCTCAACAAACCATTACAGAAGAAATATATACATCTCAATAACCAAGTATGTAATACTTATATATAAACTAAAGCATACCTGTTATTAAACTTAAACATGTAAAATAGCAAATAAACATTAACACACTCTACAACTTTCATCTTTTTAAATAGACTTCCTAAAAGAGAGAATCTACAAGTTCAAAACTGATAAACTGCCAGAAAATGACAATTATCACAAACCAACAAAAAGATAAAAGAAAATAAGAATACATAAATAATAAATTATAAACTCACCCAAATAGCTACCAAAAATAAACCTAACGGCCTTAAACTCTACTAACTGTAAACAAAGTACTATTTGAAATTAAACTGATTTGTTTTTCATTCAACAGAAACAAAACCACCTGCTCCACATTACAACACCCCCAATGGAAAAGCTTTAAAAAAGTGTGAAAAATATCTACAGAAATTACATGTAAGTACACAAAATAGTAGCAATTGCATTTTTTAACATGTTTATAACAAACGTACAAAAGTTAAAATCTAATATATATTTATACTATTACACTTCTCACAGATACAATGACAGAGGCTGCCAAAGTTATAACCTCACAGGAAAGAAAGCAGTTACGGATTCACATAGGCTACACCTACAGCCAAGAAAGTGCATCATCAAAAACTATAAATGGGAAATGCACTAAATATTATTCTAATGCCTGTTGTGGGAGAGCAACTACAAAAGATGATGTTGTAATTTATGCAAGAGGCGACAACCCCCCCAAAATGTGACTGAAATAGAAGTAAGAGAAATATTGCAGGATATAAGAAAGGCAAGCACTAGCTCCCAGGAACTCACAAGCAAAATCCTGAAAGACATACTACCTAGAGTCAGTGAACACATAATAGGGCAACTATCACCTATACCCACTTTAAAACATTTAGGGGCCGATTCCGATCCGGGTCGGAAGGGCACCGAACGCGATCCGGCCGGAAAAACTACGAGCCGTACGCGTGTTTTCTGCCCGACTCGTACAGCTTTACGAGCGAGCCAGTACGATGCGAGCTACATGAAATTCACCGACCGAGTCGTTTCAGGGTCCGAACCGCTCCGTACGTCTTGGTCGTAAGCTAACCATGGCGTGCAATGGATGCGATTCACGACCGAGCCAGTACGATGCACACGTCGGACAGCCTGTGCGAGCCGGAGTGTCCAGCTCGCAAAAGCTCCCGGAGTCGGACTTCGGGGGTCCACGTCGGACCCCCCGACACCCGCAGCCGTACGACTCGCACACAGGGGAAGACACATGGGTCTCCCCCACACAGGCATGTACGGCGAGAATGGCACCGACGCATACCACTGTAGGGGGTGCACTTGTTCGAGACTTACCCATTCAGTCAATGGGAGCGCATGTACGCATCGTACGACTGGCTCCCATTGACTTCTATGGGAGTCCGACCGAACCAAGACCGACAGCATACGTGCGCATCGTACTGTCTCGGTCGGACTGTAGGGGTCCGGCTCGGTCGCAAAACACTCCGAATCCGACTCGGTCAGAGTGCTTTCCGACCCAGATCGGAATCGGCCCCTAAATTGTATGAAATTAAAAGGTCACCAGCAATACCCCACCTGCCCCTATAAGATGCCAAGACATACACATACCTGAAAATTTAACAATTGCATATAATGAGAAACATTTATTTTTATATGACAACCTAAAAAATAAGAAATAAATCCTAATATTCTCTACAGGAAACAACTTAATGAAACTCAGCCAAAGTCAAACCTCGATGATGGATGGGACCTTCAAAATTTGTCGCAAACCATTTACTCAGAAATACACCATGCATGGTAAATATCAAACACAAATATCCCTTTTATATATGCCCTACCAACAAAGCCAAACTTACTAAAAGCTCTTGAACCATGTAAAACATAAAACAAATAACTACTATCCCCAAAATATAATCATAGGGCCCCATTAACAAAACTAAAGACCAAAAGTCTTTCCTCAGTTAAACTTAAGACCAACACTTAAGTTAAACTGAGACATAAGTCTAACTTTACTAATCGTAAATGCCCTTTGTGAATACCGAAAGTTGTAAAGTTAAACTTTCATCTCAGTTTACCTTTGTAAATCAGGCCCATAGACTTTGAGCAAGCCATGATTCAAACCATTCTAAAAATATACATCTACACAGCCTGATTATGAATTGGATGGTCTTACTTCTGTACCGTCACCATTGCGGCTCCTGCCCACTGTATTACGATGTTCCCACTGGCCTAGTGGCGGTGTTGTTGATGGTGGTGTATATTTATTCATATGTGTGGATGCAGGTGTGTATATGCACAAGTGTTAAATGTACATATATGCGTGCCACGGTCAGCTCATCAGAAAGCCACCTCATAATTCGGATGCCGTGACCTTCTCTATACCTCCCTATGACAGCTGCTTTTCCCTGACTGACATCAAGGCAGTCATTGAATGGCTGGCTCCGGCGGTCATACATTCAGCATGCCACCAACATCGTAATTAGGCCTGGGCCAAAATTCTGTTCCGTTCGCGGAAATTGCGATATTTTGGCATTTTCACGTTCCGCGGAAAGCGCGAAAATGTCAAAATGTATGCATTCCGCAGCTTAGCGATAAGTTGTTTCTTGCTCGCGCTGTAAAAAAATTAATTCTCGCGTTCGCGCGATCGCCTTACCTGAATCCCCGCGTTTGCCGACAAGTTTTCCCTACCCGGTCGCGTTCTCCACGAGATGTTGGATTGTTGGTAGCCATTTTGCGCTGTCTCGCGACAGTTTGCGGCCGCATTAACGTCATTTGTCACGCGATCACGTCATTTGTCGCGCGATCAAGTCTTTCTTCTCGCGATCATGCACCGCGCGAGTATGAGAAGATTGAGATCTCGAACACGTCATTCTACATCGTGAGCCAGAGGATGAGGACCCGGGCACGTCTAATCGAATGCGAACAGGAGAAAGAGACCCCGAACACGTCATATCCAACGCGACAGGGACAAAGAGAACGCAATCATGTCATTTTCGACACGCCGGCGGAAGTAATGTGAAGCTCGAGAACTCAACATGTAAAATTTTCAATTTGGAGAGGAATATCAGCTCTAGCAGCATGAAACCTTCTGCAAATGCTGATTTTGGAGGAAAACAACTCCTTACATTGACATTTGGCTGTCCTTTTTTGTGCAAGGAGTCCTTTTTTTAAAAGGTGGAGAGAGGGAGGAAGTGACACAGAATCTCCAACTTCCTGTTCCTGTCCAGCAGGCTCCTCCCAGTGCTTTGTCCATCTCCTGCTCATTCTGCCTTTGGATTTGGAGCTGGAAAGATCACTCTTTTTGTCTGCTGGATCATTGCAATTGGATTTGAGGATTTTTGGAATAGGATATTTTACAAGTAAGTGGTTGTTGTGTTTGTTTGATTGTGGGCATTGCAGTTGTTGTAACTACAATTTATTTTTGATAATTAATTATCATCATTCCTTTTTTTATTTTTTTATTTTGTGGGTAGTAGTAGTAGTAGGCCCGAGCTAGCCATGGGCATGGCCTCATGGGTGTGTGTGTGCATGATGAAGCAACTGTTCCTTTTGTTGTTTTTTGAATGTATTTCATTTTCAAGCACATTTAGGGCATGGATGGCATTGGATTGAGTTGGGGAAGTGTGCTTTTTGGGGGTGGCCTTTGTGATGTTGTTGGGCCTGGCCATGTGGCTGGTGGCCATTTTGAAGCCTAGGCCTGCAAGCTTGCCTGGCCTTGTCTGCCAACAGGCCTTCTTTTTCATCCACTATGATCAGAGCAGGTAGCCACCGCTTTATTAATCAAGTGTTTTCTGTGTGGTCTGTTGAATTTAGACATCATTTAGGGCATGGATGGCATTGGATTGAGTTGGGGAAGTGTGTTTTTTGGGGTGGCCTTTGTGATGTTGTCGGGCCTGGCCATGTGGCTAGTGGCCATTTTGAAGCCTAGGCCTGCAAGCTTGCCTGGCCTTGTCTGCCAACAGGCCTGCTTTTTCATCCACTAGGATCAGAGCAGGTAGCCACAGCTTTATTAATCAAGTGTTTTCTGTGTGGTCTGTTGAATTTAGACATCATTTAGGGCATGGATGGCATTGGATTGAGTTGGGGAAGTGTGTTTTTTGGGGTGGCCTTTGTGATGTTGTTGGGCCTGGCCATGTGGCTGGTGGCCATTTTGAAGCCTAGGCCTGCAAGCTTGTCTGGCCTTATCTGCCAACAGGCCTGCTTTTTCATCCACTAGGATCAGAGCAGGTAGCCACAGCTTTATTAATCAAGTGTTTTCTGTGTGATCTGTTGAATTTAGACATCATTTAGGGCATGGATGGCATTGGATTGAGTTGAGGAAGTGTGTTTTTTTGGGGTGGCCTTTGTGATGTTGTTGGACCTGGCCATGTGGCTGGTGGCCATTTTGAAGCCTAGGCCTGCAAGCTTGCCTGGCTTTGTCTGCCAACAGGCCTGCTTTTTCATCCACTAGGATCAGATCAGGTAGCCACAGCTTTATTAATCAAGTGTTTTCTGTGTGGTCTGTTGAATTTAGACATCATTTAGGGCATGGATGGCATTGGATTGAGTTGGGGAAGTGTGTTTTTTGGGGTGGCCTTTGTGATGTTGTTGGGCCTGGCCATGTGGCTGGTGGCCATTTTGAAACCTAGGCCTGCAAGCTTGCCTGGCCTTGTCTGCCAACAGGCCTGCTTTTTCATCCACTAGGATCAGAGCAGGTAGCCACAGCTTTATTAATCAAGTGTTTTCTGTGTGGGCTGTTTAATTTAGACATCATTTAGGGCATGGATGGCATTGGATTGAGTTGGGGAAGTGTGTTTTTTGGGGTGGCCTTTGTGATGTAGTCGGGCCTGGCCATGTGGCTGGTGGCCATTTTGAAGCCTAGGCCTGCAAGCTTGCCTGGCCTTGTCTACCAACAGGCCTGCTTTTTCATCCACTAGGATCAGAGCAGGTAGCCACAGCTTTATTAATCAAGTGCTTTCTGTGTGGTCTGTTGAATTTAGACATCATTTAGGGCATGGATGGCATTGGATTGAGTTGGGGAAGTGTGTTTTTTGGGGTGGCCTTTGTGATAATGTTGGGCCTGGCCATGTGGCTGGTGGCCATTTTGAAGCCTAGGCCTGCAAGCTTGCCTGGCCTTGTCTGCCAACAGGCCTACTTTTATATCCACTAGGATCAGAGCAGGTAGCCACAGCTTTATTAATCAAGTGTTTTCTGTGTGGTCTGTTGAATTTAGACATCATTTAGGGCATGGAAGGCATTGGATTGAGTTGGGGAAGTGTGTTTTTTGGGGTGGCCTTTGTGATGTTGTTGGGCCTGGCCATGTGGCTGGTGGCCAATTTGAAGCCAGGCCTGCAAGCTTGCCTGGCCTTGTCTGCCAACAGGCCTACTTTTTAATCCACTAGGATCAGAGCAGGTAGCCACAGCTTTATTAATCAAGTGTTTTCTGTGTGGTCTGTTGAATTTAGACATCATTTAGGGCATGGATGGCATTGGATTGAGTTGGGGAAGTGTGTTTTTTTGGGGTGGGCTTTCTGATGTTGTTGGGCCTGGCCATGTGGCTGGTGGCCATTGTGAAGCCTAGGCCTGCAAGCTTGTCTGGCCTTGTCTGCCAACAGGCCTGCTTTCATCCAGTAGGATCAGAGCAGGTAGCCACAGCTTTATTAATCAAGTGTTTTGTTTTCTTTGTGGTCTGTTGAATTTAGACATCATTTAGGGCATGGATGGCATTGGATTGAGTTGGGGAAGTGTGTTTTTTGGGGTGGCCTTTCTGATGTTGGTTGTCTTAAAGACATGCTTTTGTTGTATGTGTCTGGTGTGTTGGTGTGCAATGCATGCACCCTGCAGACCTTTTTGGGGCTTGTGAATGTTCGTATTTCCATTTTGTTGCATTAAAAAGGCAGAGCAGTGTGCTTTAGCATGCATCCTTTACCTGGCTTTTATAGGCCTTTTGTCAGCTCCTGGTGTTTCCCAGGCCCCCGGCTTGTTTGTGATTTGTGAGTGTCCATGTGGGTGGTGGCCTTTTTTGGTGTTTTTTTGACTGTGAGTTATTAGTGTCCTGCTTTTGCCATAGGCCTGCATGGTTTTCCTATTGGCTATTTGGATTACTGCTTCCATCCATCCACCCCCTTTGCCAGAAGCAGCTCCATGGATGCTGAGATGCTCAAATAATTTAATGGTCCACCCCACTTTCATTACATTTTTATTTTGGTGGTTATTAATAACTTTCCTATCCTTCCTGAGAGTGTAGTGTGTGGCTGTACACAGTAGTATAACATAGCTCTAGTGAAAAAAAAAGTCATAAATGGCTAGACTATCTTTTGTTTGCACTAGTACAGTACTAAGTAACTGAACCACAACAACAAATGCAACATTTCACTGATGTTCTTCTCCTGTCTTATTTGCTTTTAGGTGCACAAAAGACAGAGTAGGAGGTGTCATCAGCATCACCCGGCTGCCCGTTGTACTGCCAGCCAGACAGACGTCCTGCTGCGCATCACGTCCACGTGTGACCAGAACTTGTTGTGCATCTGCATCCTGCCTGACATCTGAAGAAGATGGCCCCAAAGAAAGGTACCAGGTCCAGTACCAAGAAAGTTGCCGGTGAGAAGAAGGAACAGAAAAAGGAAGTGCCATTAACCACGACTGGTGGTGTGCCGGCCAATGTTTTTTTTGGCACCAAAGCGTTGTCCGGGAACCAAGCTGGGAGCAGCACAGTGGTCCAACCCCACCAACCTAGGCCCAAGGGCTTTAGTGTCGCAGAGGTAGCCAGTCTACTGACGAGCAGCGATGTTGAAGAAATGTCATTACCGCAAAGTAGTACACAATCAAGTTCAACGCAGGCGCAAACTCAGCAGATCAGTGTGCAGCCGCTGCAACAGGAACAGCAGCACCCGCCGCAACAAGAACAGCAGCACCCGCCGCAACAAGAACAGCAGCCCCCGCCGTAATAAGAACAGCAGCACCCGCCGCAACAAGAACAGCCTCAACAAGAACAGCAGCACCCGCCGCAACAAGAACAGCAGCACCCGCCGCAACAAGAACAGCAGCAGCCGAAGCAACAAGAACAGCAGCAGCTGCCGCAACAGCCCACCATAGTAGTCGTTGCTCCTGACGTAGGGGCATTTCAG
Organism: Triturus cristatus; assembly: GCF_964204655.1. Taxonomy (NCBI): domain Eukaryota; kingdom Metazoa; phylum Chordata; class Amphibia; order Caudata; family Salamandridae; genus Triturus; species Triturus cristatus. Next base: position 1,202,589,140 of record NC_140591.1, on the reverse strand, counting down.
GAAATCGAGCTTCCTGCAGACAAAGTGGAGCAAAGTCAAACCACTGTTTCAGAAGATCTATTGTCTTCCAGACCAAACAGCAAGGAAAAGGAGGCTTAGTCCATCATCTTCTTCTTCAAGCCCCGCTTCTGATGATCGTGATGACACTTGGGTCCCACCAGCTCGGTCTGAGAGTGATATACGCCACAAGACAATGCTTCTGAAAAGGAAGGTCCTAGAAAAACTTGGAGTTATGGAGGTAGATGTAGAAGAGGGGGGTGATGATGTTGATGAAGACGAGCCAGTCATCATGCACATTACTCCCGCCCCAAAGGGATTGGAGACCAACATTCTCACCCTATCCAGAAAGGCTGCTACTGAGCGGGATGTAGCACGGATCTCACCAACACAGGTTACACCACCACTACCTCCAGCTGCCATATTTTCCAAGGCCCGGCAGGGACTTACATCCAGCTCAACCATCTCAGTAGGTAGTGGTAGTAAAAGTCACAGTGTAGGTGCACAGGGGCACACATTTTCAAACACCCCCTCTAGTTCATCTGGTGTTGAAAGTGGCACATCCAGCAGTGCCAGAAAGTTCTCCTACCCAGTTTGGGACTTCTTTTCTGTTAGCGCCAAGGAGGAGAACGTTGCTATATGCTCAATTGGTCGGCAAGGTGTTCGGCGTGGTAAGCTTGGTACAAACTATGGTACCGGAGGACAAGCAAGTCATCTAAAAATACACCACACTATCGTGTGGGAGGATCACCTACTTAAGTTAAAAGAAAGTAGAAAAACTCAACCCATTGAAGTTGGTCGGGATGAATCAGAGAGCGATATTATTGTGGTGGCAGGTGAAGAAGAGGGAGGCATTTCTAGCCCTGTCCCCAGTAGTGCAGTAACGCCCACATCCTCCTCAGTAACATCAGAGTGGCACCGCAGTAAGAGCCATACTCAGAGTCTGGGTGAGACACCAAGGCGACCGGCGAGTACCTCAATGAGACAATCTGTGTCGTTGAGCCGTAGTGGGTTAATGAAAACAGCACCACTAAGGAAAGTAAGCCAGCCTACCATTGAGAGCATGTTTAGGTTGGAGGGGCAGTTCCAACGCAACCACCCAACGGCACGATTGTACAATGCGAAGCTGGCTAAAATGTTAGCGCTGGACCTTCTTCGTTTTTCATTTGTGGAAGGGGTGGGTTTCCTTGAATTTGTGTCTGCCATCTGCTCGAAATGGAAAGTTCCCAGCCGGTCCTATTTCACAAGAATTGCTGTTCCGGCACTACATCATGATGTGCTGGAATTGGTTGGACACGCTTTGCAGAAGAGTGCTGTGCACAATATCCACCTGACAACAGACATGTGGAGCAGTTGCCAAGCCACAGATTACATGTGCATCACTGCACACTGGATCTCTTTTGTGGGGGTTAAAGATGCACAAGGTGTTGTTGACACAGCTGCGATTTTTGAAGGTACTCGGAAACATGCAACTGTAGCCATGTTCGCCATGGAGAAATCTCATATGGCTGAAAACATTTTACACGAGTTTCGCACCAAGGTTTTGGAATGGCTGCGGCCCAGAGGGCTTCGTATTGGTTTTGTTGCCACAGACAATGGCAGTAATGTACTTAAGGCCATGGAACTTGGTTCCTATTTCAGAGTTCCGTGTTTGGCGCACTGCATAAACATTATAGTTCAAGACTTTCTGAAAAAAGAACCCATAGTCAGCAATTTACTGGCCATCTGCCGAAGAATATGCACTCATTTCAGCCATTCTTTTAAAGCTCGGAAGCAGCTGAGGATCATCCAACGTGAACTTAGGATGCCAGTCAAGGCACTCATCCAGGAGGTGGCAACACGTTGGAACTCAACGTATTACATGCTTGATCGTCTGTCCGAACAGCACATGTCACTCCATGAATATGTCTGGAAAAGAAGAGGGGATGCTAGTGCTACTGTTAAAGGCATGATCCTTGACATGGAGCAATGGAGCCTAATTAAATGCCTGACTGAGATGCTTTCTCCTTTTGAGGTCTTCACACGTGAAGTCAGCAAGGAGGACTGTACAATGGGCCAAGCTATCCCATTATTGCAAATGCTAGAGTATGAGCTGAATAATGTGTCTGAATCATACAAAGGTGTAGAGGACAGAAGGCAAGCCCATGACTTGGTGGAGAGCTTATCCCGGCGCTTAACTGAAAATGTAAGGTTACAAAATAAAATTTTGTCACAAGAACATTACATTTGTGCCACGATTCTGGATCCACGTGCAAAATTGGGACTACTGAAGACATTCCTTGCTTTTTCCGACAATGATGTTGCCCGCTACAAAAGTTGTATAGCTGAAGCAGCCAGTAAGTTGGAAAACGAATGGCTGCTAATTAAAAGCCCTCAAGATCAACCCACAAGAAGTACTGATACTGAAGCAGGCCATGCAGAATCAAGTGCAACTTCGTCGGCTGAGGGCAGTGCGGTTGGCTCACAATCACAACACTCACCATCACTATCGACTACAGAAACAATAACTGGATCATTAGGCCGAGTACAAGCATTATCATTACAGGATTGGTATGTAAAGATGGGCCTTTGTAAGCACAGTGCTGATGCACAGAAAAAACAGCACAAAAGCTTACCAGCAGCAACCCTGAACATTGAGCGGATGGTCCAGGCCTATCTGGACGACCCAACAGAGGTGTACGCTGATCAAAACCCATTGCAGTATTGGTATAGGAAAAGGTCTGAATGGCCACAGCTCAGCAGGCTGGCGATAAGCTATCTGGCTTGCCCTGTCGCAAGTGTCTCTTCTGAACGTGTTTTCAGTGCAGCTGGTGCCATTGTAACATTGAGAAGGACCAGTCTATCTCCAAAAAACGTGGAGAGGTTAACAATGATCAAAATGAATCAGCACTTCATACCACCGAATTACACAATACATGAATCAACGGAGGAAGATGAGGACAGCGGCTCAGGTGACGGAAGTATTGTGTCAGATGATTACCTACTACTGGCTGAACCCCCAGAGTTTGAGGACGAGCTATACTTCCCTGACAATTAGGCTCGCACTTACTGTCTTCCTCCCTTTTTTCCCCCTTTGTTTGTGTCTGTTGTTCCGGTTATAAACTTGTGAATCACAACCAATCCATTACCACCGTCTTCTACTCTTCTAATTTAATATACAAGTTTCAGGTGTCTGCCATTTAACAGTACAGTCCTCCGAATCCAGCTCCTCCGCTCCATCATACTGAATCTCCTGCTCAATTCCATTTCCCTCATGAATGATGATTGGATGATGGTAACAACAAATTCAAACTTTCCTAGTCCTTTCAAAAGAAGTGGACCATGAATCAGATGACTACTATAGCTATCCTCCTTTCAGAGCCGAGAGAGACTGGCCATTAACTGAAAATAAGATGGAACAGGTAATGATTGATGCCATGCATTGGACGCAGAGTCGCAGACTGAATGATTTAGATTTTGTTGTGTTTGTTGTGCATGAATTTATGTAATTGTGCACTGCCACTAATCAACTTTCTACAGAACACACTAATTTCCCCCTTTCTTGCAAATAAGATATTGGTACTTCTCCTGCAGCTTGGTGACCCATTGCTTTTAATTCAATAAGGGAAGGGGACTCACTCAATCTGCGCAATGAGTATGATTGACACAACAGCACCGTCCATCATGATGATGGCGAAATAGATGGCCCGTTAACTTAAGATGAGAAGGAACAGGTAATGATTGATGCCATGCATTGGACGCAGAGTCGCAGACTGAATGATTTAGATTTTGTTGTGTTTGTTGTGCATGAATTTATGTAATTGTGCACTGCCACTAATCAACTTTCTACAGAACACACTAATTTCCCCCTTCTTGCAAATAAGAAATTGGTACTTCTCCTGCAGCTTTTTGACCCATTGCTTTTAATTCAATACAGGAAGGGGACTCACTCAATCTGCGCAATGAGTATGATTGACACAACAGCACCGTCCATCATGATGATGGCGAAATAGATGGCCCGTTAACTTAAGATAAGATGGAAAAGGTAATGATTGATGCCATGCATTGGACGCAGAGTTGCAGACTGAATGATTTAGATTTTGTTGTGTTTGTTGTGCATGAATTTATGTAACTGTGCACTGCCACTAATCAACTTTCTACAGAACACACTAATTTCCCCCTTCTTGCAAATAAGAAATTGGTACTTCTCCTGCAGCTTGGTGACCCATTGCTTTTAATTCAATACAGGAAGGGGACTCACTCAATCTGCGCAATGGGTATGATTGACACAACAGCACCGTCCATCATGATGATGGCGAAATAGACGGCCCGTTAACTTAAGATGAGAAGGAACAGGTAATGATGACAATTAATGGCATGCATTGGACACCTGACTCTAAGCTATTGGTCTTTGTGTTTGCGTTGTTTGTTTGTTGTGCACAAAGTGATGTCAAAGTGTACTAGTAATCTATCTTTCTGTACACAATAAAGAATGACTCAAGTCAGTAATATTTATATTTCTACTCTTGTTGTGTCATAAAAATTTTACTTATACTGCAGGCCGATCTTCACAGTCAGTCAGTAAAAGTATCAGAGATGATGATGATTAAGTCAGGACTCAGGAGGACGTTTCATGAATGGCATAAACGGAAAAGCCAAAAGGTAAACACGTCAACAACAACAACCACAGCAGACTCAAATGTCTGTGTAGAAGTTGAATAGAGTGTAGCGGCGGGATGACTGCAGTGCATTGATTTTACTAACTTAAACTGTAAAATGCTATGTTTGGAATGGATAATGTGCTTTGCGTTTGTCCAACTCTTTGAGAGAAAAAAAAAACATTTTAAGTGTTAACGTAGGATGTGCTAAATGCTAAGCACTGTGGGCCTGCTCTCTCCTGTTACTGTTGAAGGTCAATGCTGGAAACAGACTAGAGTAGAGAATAGATGATGCATAGATGCCACCTCGGAAAGTGTTCTTGTTGCACTACACCATCACTTGTGCATTTGTTTTAACTTTCTTTCTCAATATCCCCTTTGGTTTTCAATCTACAATTACAGGCCAGGCCTTGCCCGAAACTTTGTAAAACATTACAATGCATATTAATTACCTTACCAATCAATCACCTTTTTTTTATCCAGCCGGGCAGTGGCGAGTGGCGAGGCGACACACCCAAGATTGATGGACGAGAGGAGCAAGAGGAATGCCGAGATGCAAAAATCAAGTCCACATTTTTGACCAGGATAAGACAGTAACAGTATCCGCTTTTATCTTCTTTTAAATAATTTGATTAATATCTTGTATACAATCTTTACAACAGTGTGTTCTTGGAGTTGTTATTATCAATCATCATTAGGTTTGCTCTGTGTAATTACGATTCTTCCCTACCAATATTTAAAATTTCTATTTGCTATCTGTTAAAGTATTAAGGCCGGCACAACAGAACAAGAACTAGAAGAGTATGTAATACGGGTCTCTCATCAGCATGCATGCATTGCCTTTTTCTCCCTTAACATATGGATATGGTAGTCTTCAATGATTGTCGTTTGTTTGTCTATGTATGCATATTGTTTTTCTATGTCAAACCTTTCCCAAAAAACCCCTTCCCATCCATTCAACAAACCCTAACCCTCTTCCCCCGGGCTGAGTGACTTATTGTCGAGGTGTAACTAAATTAAATGTACACCAATACTTAATCACACACTTGCTGGGGCGGATGTGGTGAAAGCAACACTACTTCAATTTCAAGGCAGAGCGATGATCTTCTTCTGCTTGGCCACCCATGAGTAGGATATTTCAAAGGTTATTTTTTTTAACAAAGGAACATATACCTCAGCATGAATTGCCGCCATTGATTGGATTTGTTTCTTGTCATTCCTCATATACAGCACTAACTGTTAGGCTGTAGGCCTAGTCAAGTGACTCGACACAGCTATAGTTTGTAACTCTGTCTAGTAGGCTATTCTCCTAACCACCATTCTGTTTTTTTGTCAAATATTTGAGCATATTATTGTTGCTCGGTAAGTTCTGTACTGTACTTCATTCAACTACTCCTAACAGTCTCTCAAAGGCGATTGACTGTCTCCTTCTCTTTATTTGCAAATGCTGCCGCCCTGCCAGTGTCTACTACTACTACTATGCTGCTACCACCACCACCACCACCCCAATCATGGCATGTATGAAAAAGGAAACCATCTTCACCATGCAGCCAGTGCTGTGCCACAGTTGGACATAAACATCAAGCACCGGTAAGAGAGAAGTTTGGGGGAGGCAGAATTAATAATGGACATGTTGTCAATGATTTCATTTTCACACACCACTCCAAAGAATGCATAGACTACAGGACAGACTGAAAGTACTAGAAGGACCAGTCAATGAGTGAGGTGTGTCGCATCTATCTGTTTGTGTCTTATACAGTCAGCCAATTATTGAAATCAAACACAGGCTATGGGCGGCCATGCACCAGCAAGGAAACAGTGTGATGTAAAACAAGTTACCCCACCTACAAAACATTAACAACATTGCATGTAACATAGAAAAATATATTTAATTTACCCTAACAAAAATAAACTAAACCCACAAAAGCTGACCCACCCCCCTCCCTAACCCCAACCAATGTCCATAGAAGTCCGTAACACCCTAACAAGTTCCCACCCACCCACCCAAACAAGAATTAAAAAAGGGGCAGAACAGGATGACAGGGACTAAGTGGTGTGGTGGGACTGAAGGAGGACACGCATCTGGCGCATCTCGTCCTCTAAACGGGCGACGTGGCGTCTAAGGCCGCGGCAGTTGCAGCCACAGTGGGGGGACACCGGAGATGGCACGGTGGCGGTGGGCAGCCGCCAGACGGTGGTGCCGTACCACTGGAGGGCGGTGGCTGGGGCCCGGGGCACTGGAGGAGGCTTGAACAATTGCTGCCGCAGTCTCCTCCTCCTCCTCGGCTAGGACCACCAGCCGCCGGTATTCCCGCTGGATTGCCTCCAGCTTCCGGCGCCGTGCCTTGGCGGCCAACTCCTTCCGGTCGAGTTTCAGAGTAGCTGTGTATCAAAAAGAAAAAGAAAAGACAATTGTAGAATATACTCTTAGAAAAACAGTAGGACAAGGTAATTATTTATACACATAGTGGCATGGTAGAGTAGCACTATAAAATAAAGCACAGTAGTACATAACAACATAACATTTTAAATGTCGCCCGTCCTTCTTCCTTCCACCCGTCTTTCACTTTTTAGTTGAACAGTGCACCAGGTGCTCTTCTCCATAAAACTTTCAAAGCGGAGTTGAAATCAGATAGATGAGGCCATTGGTTACTCAATACTCCGGCTCCTAGTCCTATGCCAATTAAAGGGAATTCTAGTCTTCTAGTTCACTCTTCAAACGTCCCCAACAACTCATACTTACTTACGACATCGGATAGCGGGCGGACTTTGTCCGCCCGCCATCCTCATGCTAAAAAGGGTGGAGGTCCCGTGGAGACAATTAATTAGGATGATGCGCCCGGCACAGTGGCGGGCGCATCCTGTTTTTTTTTTTTTACATTCTGGTTGGCTTTGCTAAAAGCAATGCTAAAATGTTGTACTGCTTTTCCAAGCACAACATGACGGGCCCCACACGGAGCCTGTCACGTTTTGCTTTGAAAGGCAGGGGGGTACCATAGCATAGGTAGGTACCCTCCATGGGGGCCCCCAAGCATACTCAGCAATGTCTGCATGCCTTTCCGTGGCGGACGGCAATGCTGCCACGCAAAGGCATTCCAAAATGCAGATTATATGGCTGGCGGTGTGTTCAGAGAGACACCACTGCCATATTGAACCCTTTTCCGCCTGGTCGACATGTGGGGGGTCTGAATATTTTCTACAGGGATGGCGGGAGGTTTGCCCCTGCGGTGTCGGCAGTGAATTCCAGCCAGCCCGGCGGGGGCAATACGCCCACCATACTAATGGGGCCCTAAGTCACAACTGTACAGTATACATATACATACAGTACACCCTTGCAGTGAGTATACTGTCAAGTTCAACAATAGTTAAGGATTATGAATCTAACTTACCACCACCTGCCAGTGGTGCTGCCACTCCCCCTACCGCTCCGTTGCTATCTGCAGCAACTGCCGCATCCTCGCCCTCCGCGTCGCCTTCGCTGGCCCCGGCAATAGTGGTCGGTAGTGCGCCTAGAAAACATTACACATTTATTAGGCGTCATATACACCTCTCCCCTATTGATCAGTAGCAAGGTTGAAAAATGAGTTAATACTAACATACATCACTAGTACAAATCAGGTAGTAGTAAAGTAGACACTAATAGTTATATATGATCATTGTAGCCTTTGCTTAATTAGCCCTAGCCATGCTACCATTTTACCTTTGTGTCTTTTATTTTAGCACATGTGACGTTACCTTGCAGCTTCTTGTATAAGACACCTTTGAGCCCACATGACCTGCCTCACACTGCTACTGTCTAGTCTACGCGCTGCATACAAGCGGTCAACAAACATTAACAAGCCACTTTTTTAGGAAATACTGGTGTACTACTGTTACTGTTAGTCCATATTGCTTATCCATAAATGCTACACTTTTTGGCACGGCTGAGAAATGCTTGCAGGTTGCAATATACGAACGCACACCATTTCATTTTTCGCATTACAGACGCGAGATTCCCTTCTACGAACCAGAGCTTCTGAATGATGCAACAACTACCAGTACTAGGTTCTTCTAAGGTGAGGGGTCCCTTCACTCACATCTTCATTTATGAATTTATATAAACTAAATTGCTATGGGATGGTGGTGCTGCCTTCCACCACTGTTCAGTTATCATGATTTAATTGCCAACTGTATAAGTGTAACAATGTATATTATTTTAATGTTAATGATTTTCCGGTTGGTGCTGCATTTATAAGAAAACAGTGTACAGACCTTCTCAAATTAAAATAAACATTTTGAACTTACATAGACTTGGTGGTATTTGGTGTGGACTAACTTACACGAGTGAGCAAATTAAAGTAAGGGTGTGCATGTGAATTGCTTCCACGACTGAGAGGTTGGGTGTGTTATGTTCTGGGTTGTCTACTTGTTGGGTATCTTGGGGGGAGGGTTCCGGGACCTAATAGTTATGACAAGACAGTACTATAGTGAAGCAGTGGAATTGTGGTGGGTGAGGAATTTCTGATTGAGGTGTGCAAGGAAGGTCCAACCTACCATCACCAACATCCTATTTTCTGGTGCAAATGTCTGTGTATGTGCAAGATCCCTACAACAGTAGTATGTCCTATAGGGTATCATATCAAAATAGGAATAAATCTGGTAGGGCTGTTGCTGTGAATTTTCAAAGCCTCAAGATCTATAAGAGTAAAAGTAGTACAAGACAACGACCCATCGGATTGGACTCAATGGCTCGAGCTACTGGTGAATATGAGTTTTATATTACAACCTTTCACAAAGAGTGGCACTGGCCAACTGTGCAAGACTAGCTACTACAGTACAGACAGACTGATAGTATGTAGTAGTACTCAGAGTCATCATAGCGGAGGCAGGGATAACATTTTTGAAACCGTACAGATCGAAGGATAATTGGTGGTAAAAAAATAGCATTTGGAAACAAACAATAGTTCGGGAAAAATGGGGCAGTACAAGTTATGGAATAAGAAATATTATTAAAAACAAGAAGACTTACTGGGGCCAGCAGAGGAGCCCTCAGCGGTGTCCTCCTGGTGGTGTTCTTCTGTGTGTCCCGCCGACTGCCCAGTCCCTGTCGGTCTGCCCCTGGGTGCTGATGAACAGGAAAGATATAAGAAAGAGACAAACATTGATGGATAGTGTCAAACAAATTCAATATTTTTCAACAACGCTCAAAAAACACTTATGTAAACAACAATTGCAATAACTAAATTGACCGATCTCATCTGGTCAACAAGTAATATCGGGGGATTCGCAGTTCGACTACTTAAATTACTATTTATCAACAGTAATCCAGTCTTCCATTCTGATTCCAGAATACCAAGTTACAACTAAGCCTAAGTACAACGTACCACCCAACCTAGCCCACCTATTCCAGGCATGCCAATTGTACATTAAGTATGCATTTCCACTGTATTCCCCAACAATGCATATGGTCAAATCATGGAGGACACATGAACATGACTATATGTTTTGTATACACCAAATTTGGGTTTGATTGATTGATGCTGATCTGCTAGTGCTAAGTAACTGCTAAGCCTACCACCACTCATTGAACAAACTAGAAAAGGTTCTAATAAAGACAGCCGTACTACCAGCACGTCACGTAACTGAGTGCGGGGGCATCACGCATACCACTAACAAATTAGAAGCTCATACAAAGTACCTAAACCGAAGTATCAATCCGCCCCTATCTATTAGTGACAGGACAAAGTAAGGAGTGGACTAGAGTCACTGTAGCATTACGTAACTTAATTTCTCTAAAATAAACTCGTAAAGAATCACGCTAAGCAAGCGCAAACGCAAAGCTGCAAACAAGTAAGATTAGCGCAGAAGAGCACCTGTGTCAAAAAAATCACAGACTTTTTAAACGTAATTAACCTGGAATGTAAGCAGCAACATTCTAGCTGGTTGGAAGAAAAAAAAGATATTCGCAATATATAACACAGAGCAGAAGAACAGACACAAAGTAGTAATAATTAAATAGGTACTCACCTAGCCCCGGGACCTCCACTGCCAGCAGGTCCAGCAGGTCCTGCTCACGGTCCAAGATGTCGGACCACCGGTGTGTCAGCTGTGCCTGGGTGCGCCGAACACCAGAGAAGCGTGACACGGCCCGGCGCACCTTCCCCCACCGCTACCGACGCTCCCGGAGGCCGTACCCGGACCCAGACCTGCCACCTGCTGCCAGGGTTGAGGGGCGGTGGCGCTGCACAAAGAAAATTAGTGCAGCCAACTCCACCTCCCCAAATAAGGCCCGTGCCTGCACCCCTTGTGGGCGCCGCCTTCCGCAAGGAAGGCGGTCGCAGCTCTGGCTGCGCCGGCGAACAGCCCTACCCTTGGACATGGTTCTGGGGACGGGGCGGGAAAGAAAAGGTAAAATAAATAAAGGAGTAAAGGAAATAAATAGCAGGCAATAGAAAGAGAAAAAGTAGCTAAAAAACAAAAAAAAGTAGACAAAAACCAAAAATATAAACAAAGGATTGAAAGATTTTGGGAGGATTCAAAATCAGGCCCCAGAACCATGCAATAGAGTGAAAAACAAGATGGTCGTGCCCATTGCGACCATGTGCGCAAGTTCGCACGATATTTTCTCCCGAGCAAGCAAAAAGCAACGTGATCAAGTAAAAGCGGTCGGAACAGGAAATATCGACCGCGAACGGGCGCGAACATGCATTGCGCGACCCGGAACAGGAAGTAAGCATTGCGAGAGGGCGGGACAAGTGAAAACAAGATGGCCGCGCCCGTGAGCAACCGCATGGGTAAGTTGGCGATCCGCGATCACGCAAAAATTACCGCGAACAAGCGGGAAAAAAACTTCTGCATCTTCGCCATATTTTTGGCGTGTTTGCGGAGATTTTCAGCATTTTCGCGATAGTTTGCGACAGTTAATTTCGCAAATTCCGCCCACCCCTAATCGTAATACGGTGGGCGGACCGCCTAGTCGGTGGCGGTGAATCCGACACAATGACAATTTAAAACCGCCAATGTTGTAATCCAGCCCTTAGTCCCCAAATAGACTATTTCTAACACACTTGGGTTGGCAGACTGCATCACTCCTGAAAACAGACACCAACTAAAATTCCCAATGTCATAGTAGAATTTCTATGGCAACACCTTGGCACAGGAAGCCAAATCAAACAGCGCAGTCGAAGGATAGCACAATGCCACACTAGGGAGAATGCAAATTTATAGAAGCATTACAGAAAGAGCAAAGCTACCAAGAACTACAAATGGAGCAATCTTTTAGCCAAATTGGCCATAAACTTAGCAAACAAACCAAAAGAATGTACAGCATGCTACACTTTAAAGTCAAACTCTTCATAAATAAGAAAGGAGTAGATTACTTAGAAATCATAGTCAAAAGCATATCATAAAATAAACGTCAACCTGCTAAAGTCCTCAAAAATTGGGACAAACTCTAAAACAACATACCAAATCTTTTTTTTTTAAATAATAAATATATTTTCTTAGATCAGTCATACAATCATTTGAAATCACAATGGTAATAAATACTGATATAATAAAAATAAATATGAATCATTTTTAAAAAAATGCAACGATCACCAACCAAAATAGTGAAAAGCAAACTCAATGCATCCCATAAAATAATTACAAGATATAATCTAAAGAATTCCACATAACAATCACATACATTTGACATAAACAATATAATATCACATTTCTCACCCAAAACAAATTAAAGAAATAAAACTTAGTTTTCTGTAGCTTCAGATCTTTCTTTGTATCCATGTCATAAAAATAGTAATCCACCAAAATTGAGATAAATGAATCTAAAAATCCCCCCCAAAAATGTAAAGAATCCAATCGTAACCCCGCAAAGCAATTAAATTAAACTTCGTTCCATAAATAAACTGAAAAAGTTTTTTTTTTTAAATGAACTGCTCCAGGAAGCCCTAAAAAAGGAAATCAAAGTAAAATCCAGTGGTTTATTTTAAACCAAAGCTGATTTCCTTTAATAAAAAAAATATAAACTGAAAATGCCCATAAAATGCGTTCGTAGACAAAAACATGTAAAGTTAATTGAAAAGAAAACACAAGCAAAACACATTACATTTTCCAAAAATACATATACATAACAGTTAATCATCAAAATATAACTAACCATAGCATAGTGGTACAGTACTAAAACAGTATACAAAAATGCTAAATAACAAAGGAGTGAAAAACACTGACAGTAATAGATCTAAGTATACAAAAACCCCACAAATAACACTATAACTTTCAAACTTCCCTCCTAAATCCCCCTGACCCTCAAAACCCTTAAAAAAGGACTTATCTGCTCATTACTGTGACCTGGTTCCGAGAAAATAGCCTACAAATAATGCAAATAGATTACAAAATAGAATATAGCAGTAAGACAAAATGGCCACTAACTAACAAAAAGACTATCTCACCACAGAAATAAATGGGAAATATTGTAAAAATGTTAAACAATGTTTAAAAATGTCTATAAACATGTAAAACACATCACACAATGTTATACAAAATCATGAAAAAAAATGTAAAGTAAAAAATTAAATAAAAGTATAAAATATGTCTAATTATTTGATATAAACTAATAAAACAAATGTTAAGATAATATTGAAAATGTGTATAGGGAAAAGCTAAGAAATGTTCCAAATTTGTTAACAATGAAAATAAGAGTTGAAAATGTACAACATACCACTGTATATAAATATGTTTTACCTGATTTTTTAATATTACAAAATTATGAAAAAAATGTACTTAACTTTATACGTTGTTTTATTTTTACTTGAATTATACATGATTCAAAATATAACGCTATAGAAAAAAAAAATTGTAGGAAAAAAATAGAAAAATGTGGGACATGTCTTTATTATTCAAAGTTTGGGGAAAGAGTTGAACACTTAGGGCCCTATTTATGAGAATTGATGCATCACTGTGTGAAAACAGCGACAGGTCACTTCTCAGTACTCCCTCCTTGCGACATGATAGATGTGTCATAGTTACTGCATGATGCATCTTGTCGCAAGGAGATTCAGATACATCAGTATTTCTGACGTATCTGTAGGCGCAAAAGTGACGCATTGCTGGGGTGTGTCTGAAAACAGACGCAACTCAAGCAATGCATCTGTTCACATGGGGCAAGTCCCATGTGAAAGGGCCTGCGTCAGTCTTACACCTGCTGTGAGGCAGGCATAAGCTATTGACGCAATGGCGTTCTAGAAGTGGCGTACTAAAATCTCATAGATTTCATAGTGCCACTTCTACGAGGCTTTTTGCGGGGGAACGCCCACCATGCATACATTATACCTGGTGCGGGTATAATGTAGCGCAGGGGTTTACAAAGTGACGCATCTGCCTAGATGGGTCACTTTTTGAATAGGGTGCAATATGGCACATTTTTTACACTGCCAGTGCATCACAAAAAGTGACACACCTGCGGCGTAAAAGTAACGCAAGGTCTCATAAATAAGACCCTAAAGGGTTAACTATTCCCACTTCAATCTAAACTAATTTGGGGAAGGTGTTAGACACTAAAGGGGTGACATTTACTATTCCCACTCCAAGCTGACCATATTGAGGGATGGTGTTGGTCACTAAAAGGGTGACAGTTAGCATTCCCAGTCCAATCTAATCATATCATATTGGGGGATGTGTTGATCACTAAAGGGGTGACAGTTACTATTCCTGTACATTCTAAAACAATTTGGGGAAGGTGTTGGACAGTAAAGAGTTAAAATGTACACAATGTGCTTCAAAATAATACATTTTACATAACATATTAAAAAATAAAAATATTACATACACATTTAATACTTCGGATTCTCACATTTTTTAATATAAAATTAACTAAAATGTTATCTAAAAACATACTAATATAAACTACAAACCTCTATATGCATATATATTTTAAACTATGAAAAAACTATTTTATTTTCTATTAAAAATGTATATTTTGTTGGAAATGTTTACTATCATTCATAAACTTTTAACTATGAAATAAAATGTAATACATAATACAAAACTAAGATATGTATATATATTACATATTTTAAAAAACTTGTTCTAAATGACTTAAAATTTAAATACTTTTTTAATGTTTTTTAAAATGTAATACAATTATAAAAAAGAAATGTAAATATTTCTAAATATTCTACTTACATAAAAGAAATTCAGTTTTTAATATTGTCTATTTATTTCTTTCCTATTTAAAACATATTTAATACCATCAATATATGTCAAAATTAACATAAAATTAAAATATGTAAAAAAGATTAATATGCTAAAATTAATTTACAAATTCTAAATTGTTAATTTACATATCTTTAAAATGGGTACCATACAATGTAAAAAGAAGAAAATTTCAAAATCTCCCCACCCTTCTCCCCTAAATACCCAATATCTTAAAAAACAAATACTCAACAATTAATTATATTCTAAAACTACAAATGTCAACAATTTCATCAGACAAAAAATCTTACTAAAAATACAAATACATAAAATAATAAACACATACATTCAAACACAATACAATGCATTAAATGCTTATTAACACATAAACTATATTACAAGCAACACTATTTTCTATATATCGATATTTTAACAACGATACTAAATATAGCACTAAAAATTTTATTTTTACCTTTTGGTATTCCTGTCCACGTTATTTTTGATGTACTGATATTCCTGACAAAATATTTTTGTATCACATTATTTTTTGTCTAATATTTTGTCCAAACACCGCCAGGCCGGCATACAACATGGTAAGCAGTGCTCCTACAGGAAAGCGAAGGTACCATATGCAAAAGGGGGTTTCAAACTCCCAGATTTTAAATTATATTTTTGGACCGCTTTTGCTAGTCGAATTCAAAGTCTACTTAAGGGGCCCGGTATTGGCATGACCTGGTTCTCATATCAGCTGGCCTGCGGACCAAACACGGGGTTTCTATTATACAAAACGGCTGATCCTAATTATTACAAGAGGGTTCGATTTAAGGTAGTTAGACATATCACCAGGATTTGGCAAGATATATGGAAGGTCTACACATTGCCGGAGCTACATGCATACACTAAGCTATGGGGAAATCCGAGATTGTCCGATATATTTCATGATCATGTGGGGAGAGGGTGGCAGCGTGGTGGTATAACACAGCTTGGGCAGCTGTATGACGGACAAGGATTTCGATCATTTATATCCTTGAAAGAAGAATTTGGGTTATTACAGAACACATTTTTTAAATATTTGCAAGTAAGGGATTATCTTACTCGTGGAGAGGGCTTATTAGAACTGCTGAGCCCGACTGAGGTATCATCTGCATTTTTTCAGACTTCAGGCTGAGGTAGTGTTGGTAAAGTTTTTTTTTTATAAATCTTTTTTAATGGTATTTATATAACGCTTTTATCCTTCATATTCAACATTGTTACATTTCCATAGTGAGATCAACACAATATCAAGTGAGATCGTCCTTTACATTACACTTAACAATATTCACAATATGCAGGATCAGGATACAAGATATCAACTCAGTAAAGAAAGCAAGGTGACCCATATCCAATTCAACAACCTCTCACGTTGCTAGCCAAGAAATAAATCAAACTCTCACCATGTGGACTAAACAAGTCACTGGGGGATGGCCGGGTCTTTGTCCACATTTTCCCATCCAGGCCTATGTATGAAACATGAAGACAACCGGAACCTATAACATAGGATAATCATTCAGCTATTATGCAACATAGCATAATAATCACAGGAGTACAGAAAAAGAAACAATAGAGCAAATTCCTTGTCTTCATTCAATATAAATCAAAACAAATATTTACAACAAAAGAAAGACCCACCAGAGGTCTGCAACTAGTTCAAGAATCGGCTATCGCTTAAACGTCCCTACTTGAGGGTCTGGGGGAGGCCCTGCAATGGGGTGGGGGGTGGAGGGAAGGACCTAGCCCTCCGTGAGACCAGTAGGTCTGTGCAGCCAGGGCTGCATCCGATCCGCTAGCTGGGTGGGTATAGATCTCTGCCTCATCAATACGCTTGTAAGTCTAGCCCATCTAATTCCTCTAGGGACCTGGCGCCCATAAATATCCCCAAATCAACATCTAACACCGCCAATGTGCCCGCCTATTTCTGCCCTTCAGATTCTGTGGAGCTGGAATGAGTGGTCAAGTCGGGCAAATGCTGTGTATTCCGCGCTTGCACTATTTCCACCCAGGGCTCAGCCAGTTGTTTACGCCGCTTCGTGACCCTATCCTCCCTATGTAGGGCTCTCTCCTCCACTCTAGCCCAGCAAGTAACATTGTGTTCCTAATGTACCACTAGAGGGGGTTGCTTTGCCTTCCATCGAAGCGCAAGACTTCGTTTGGATAAGAGAAAAGCCAGGTCTATAAATCTGTGACCAAGTCTTTTCACTTTCAGTCTCGGAAAAAGACCCAAAAGGCAGACCTCTGGGCAACACGGCAAGTTCCAGGATAAAAGCCTGTTGAGTATATCAATGATCTTAGACCAATAATTGATAAGCCCAAATCATGTGATCAAAGTCGACATCCCCCTGTGAACATCTGTCACAGGCCTGAGTATCACTCCCATACACTACATTCAACCGGTGTGGGGTAAGGTAAATTCTGTGGATTGAATAATTTAATAAATTTAAAGGCTGCATTCCTAGATACCTTTTTTAGGCTGCCTAAAACGCCGTTCCATGTAGTTTTGGTAAAGTTTATTAGAAACTTTTAGCTGCTGCAAGTGATGACGGCCTACAGACCACAGTCAGGTTGAGTCGGACCTATGAAATTAACATAACAAAAGAGGAACTATATGAATCTTTGGAAACTATAGATGCTGTTGTTACCTCAGTAAATGTGAAACTTCAGCAACATCGGATTATGTTTATGCTGTATTATACTCCAGAGCTTATTTCTAAGTGGGCTATGACCCAATCATCCACAAAGTCATGCTTCCCAAAGTACCAAGAATATGCTGCAGACCTACGTCATATGTTTGTTACGTGCCCAAAGCTGAATATGTTCTGGTCTGGTGTAACCCATGAGCTTCCAATACTGTTAGGTCATGATAATCAGATTACAGAGAAGCAAATAGTATTAGGGGTAATATCAGATCGGGGCAATCTAACAAAATTCTTAGTTTCGATTATCATAGCATGTGCTTGTCTATGCTTTGCTCGTGCATGGGTTCAAACAGTGAGTCCAAGTATCAATGAATTTTGGGTGTTATTGAGAGAAATTTAAGAAATGGAACTGGCACTAGTTAAAGCCAGAGGTCCGCGCTCTTGGGTAAAATTTAAAAGGGTGTGGTCGAGCCTTCAGTGGGACTAAGAAGTGGTATTGTTTTTGATTTTTAGTTTGAGCTATCTGTGTAATTAACTAATTCAATGTCATCTTCTTACTTTTGCAGTGCAATGAATGCTCTACTCTCTGTGTTCCCTTGTGTTCAGATATCGGTTAACTGTGCTGTATTTTTGTGCTATTTCTGTTTATTGTATTATACTTATGACTAATAAAATAGTAAAAATAAAAAAATAAAAAGGAAAGCGAAAGTTTCGGCCTCTGCTGACCTAACAGGCTAAGGGCATGATTACGATGTCGGGCAGACATGGCACCGTTGCGGTCTCGGAACAGACCGAACTCCGGGCTGTGGTCCTGACACCGCAGTTACAATGTGACCACAAATGGTGCAGTAGCATACTCCCATTTCTCTATGGGAGCTTGTGCTGCAGCTGTAAACTGGCCGTAGCACAAGCTCCCATAGTGAAACGGGAGCCTGTGTAAATCCCTGCAACATATGGTAGGCACCTCACGGTGCCTGCCACAACGGTGTAGGGATTTACAGGGTGGCATATAGGTGCCCCCCAAGGCCCTAACTGGAGGACTATGGAAGAAGGGGGCCCTGCTACGGACCCCCAAGACACTTTCTGACAGCAAATCCATGCCGGAAAGGCCGACATGGATTTGCTCTCAGAAAGTGGCATTATAATCCCAAAGGTGAAAATGCCATCCTCACTGAATTATGCGGCCCTTCTGACTGGCAGACGGGCTCCTTCAGTCCGTTGGAAGTCAGCCGGATTTACCGGCCATTTTGAATTTCGACCGTCGTAATCGTAATACGGCATTTGGAAGTCAAACTAGGGATGTTGGTCGGAAAGCCTCCGACTTTCCGACCGACATCCTAATTAGCCCCTAAAATGTGATCTGGCCATTCAACTATAAGGAACCTAATTATGATCAGGTTTAACACCCCGGTGCACTCATAGGATGCATCGTTTGGTACACATTCACCAATTCACCACATTTATGTTAAGTTTTTATGTTACGCTTCGACCTCTAAATGCAGTTATGATTTTGTTTTTATTTTCACTGTTTACGTGTAGTATCTGTCTTCCACACATAAACCCGCTTGCTCAAGAAGACATTCTAACCTCGTCGGTCTGTCAGGCTTGCTTCTCTTCCCTTCCTTCGCCCTTTCACCAAGCACGTGTCTGTGACACATCCTGACATTCTAATGACAATGTTATGCGACGCGCTCACTGCTAAAATTACATTGATAATGATGCACTAAGAGTGAAAATCCTGAGACATAATTCAAAATGTGTACCGTTCTTTTTGATTAAATGCACGTGGAAGCATATTAATATATGGGAAATTGAAGACATAGCTCAGGGCAGGTTATGTGAGACGGGAAGGCAGAAAAAATAAAAAAATGAAATTGCTTTGAGTGCACTGAGTGCTTCTGTTTTTCACAGTGTTTGACACAATCATCGATTGACTTTGGTTTTTTAATGGATGTTACAGGTTAAAAAAATGCTTCACTTTACTTAGCCTTTTATTACCGTGCCCTTCTGAAATAGGGGGCGCAATGGGTGACCGGTTCCTCAGGAATAGATGATGACCTGCTTTTGAAGGAGTCTTTCTCCGATGTGAAATCAGGGCACTGTTTCTCCTAGGACTTCCCTCTGACCTTTGTTATCCATCACGTCTATACAGTGTCCTTTCTGCTTTTAACATCCATCTCCAGCCTCCTGGTTACATTTTTCAGCGTCTCTTGTTACAGTGATATATCTAGGTATGTGACGCACGACCTTATCTCAGGGTCACTCAAGGACCTGAAAGACATTGTACAGTAGTTATATAATTACCAGCTGTGGAACGATTATTACACAGAAGCGATTTTTTTTCCTAAGCCAGTCGCCACATCAATGATCCCCATTTTTCCTTCCGGTATCCAGACTGAAAGGGATTCCACGCCTGAAATCTGACATGGTAATGGGCCACAGTCTTGTCTTTGATCGACAGATTGATGTGCTTACCTTTATGCGAACTGGGGCCCAGCCTCATGCCGTTTTAGCTCCTACCACTACTGAAAACAAACTAATTGTTATTGTTACTACTGTACTTTAGTAGTCTTGTGTGGATCTGTATTTCACTCCACCCTCACGTGTTTCAAATTGGGTGGGTCCACACAGCCTATCATTCGTCTAAGACCAATCAAATGAGTCGATTGACTTGGGTAGTTAAAAACACCTGGTATCTCTCTGCAGCACCAAGAAGAGAGAGGGGTCACCGGCTTGGAGATGTTTACGTTGGATAATTTGTAATTCCTGAATTAATTGCAGTGCCATACCTAATGCAATGTGTTTACAGAGGCCACGGCCTTTGTATGCAATGAATGCGTTCAATTCACACCGTTCACACAATTTGTCAAGGTCCCTGAGAAAAAGGAAATTTAGCCGTCAAATATGAAATTTTAAGGAAATCCAGTGATGCCGATCTTCACACTACAGAGTTAAGTAGTCAGTGAAAGTCAGACTTTTAAAACTTTTGAATTCTGAACATTCCCATGAATAATTTTAGTTTAAATAAACGTAAAATATCAAAAGGACCTGTGAACTATGCTATCTGTGCCAGATTTTTAAGGGGATTAACATTTATGCCTGTAGTGATTACATCTGTTTGATATTAAGTTAGGTGCCTTTTAGTATATTCACTGCTGTTGTCCTATCCAACTAGTTACAATTTAAATCTGATGTAATGAAGAGAAATATATATATGGAAGTTTATTAAAAACATGAAGGCGCTGATTTTTCTACCTTTTGGGGCATATTTACAAAGGCATTGTGCCACCAGAGGGTCACTTTTTGCAACGCTCCAGTTGCGCTGTGTCCTGCTCCACATTTACAAGGTGCCACTAAGCTACTTTGCATGACTTAACACCGCCTTGTAAATATGGTCCTCGTCGACACAGTTGTCTGCGGCAAAGGAGCGTGTAATGAGTGTTGCTGTGGGTGTTATCATGCAACATCCATTGCTTTTTGACATTGCCCTAGATTTACAAGGATCTGTTCATCTGAGGCAGCACCAAAAACTTACGCCTCCCCAACGCTATGAGGAGAAATACTTTTATTTCTCCTTGTTGTTTGCTTTCTATGTGTGCTTGGAGCAAAACACTATTGATGATTGTTTTTGTGCCAAAAGGTGCCCATTTCTGCCCAATATCATCCCTGCAACACAGGCACCCTTGCACCATGGTGCAAGGGTGACTGCGCTGGCGCTAGCCTGTATTTTTTGCTCTGTCACAGCGGTGAGTACAGGAATGCCACGTATTGTTGTAAATACGGTGCATTCTTGTAATTAGAAAATGACACAGCGCGGTGCAGCAAAATTGCTTGTGGCACCGTGCTGCACCATTTTCTTGTAAATATGCCCCCAAGTTTGCATATTGTATGCATCACATAAAATATGCCAGTTTTAAGGCTAAGAAATCAAACACACCCTTAACTTAGATAAAGAAATCTTTTTCCTTCACCTAATTTTTTTCTTAATGGTCTTGCTTCCTCCAGCTTCCTCGAGAAAATTAGGGTTAATAGCGTTCCATCATTGTACTTTCTAAAGCGCTAACCCCTGGACCTGTGTGAGTTGTAACTAATCCATAGAAATGTTGAAAACTATCTTCCTGTTAAACCGCTCTTATTTCTTGTAGAAGTTTTAAAAAAGCATGAAGTATGCAAAGTGAGCTATGCACTCATTTACAATATCTTGGTGCACAGCGGCGCAGCAAACCCTCCTGCTGCACTGCCCTGCATCAAAGGAAAAGGACAGGAATGTGCAGTATCTAAAAGATACTGCGCATTCCTGTCCTTTTCCTTGTGTTGGCCCACAATGGGCTGCTATGCCCCAAGGCAGGCACCTTTACGCCATGGCGCAAGGGTGTCTGTATTGTATGGGTGATTGTTTTTGTGCAGGAAGATCTCCTTTCCTGCACAAAAATAATCACAAGAGGTGTTTTCCTCTTCCAATGTGTGCAGAATGCAGCGCACATAGAAAAAGGAAAAAACAGGAAGAAATAAAGGTATTCCTCCTCATTGTGTCTCTCATATGCCTCCGGAGGTGTGGGAGTCTGCATTGGGTCTTGTCAATAAAGATGTGGCATGTGGAATCCATCTCGCCTCCTATGTTTGAGTTATTGGAATGAGTAAAATGAATTGAATTAATAAGAAGAGTTTAAAGCAATGAAGTAAAATATGGACAAATTGATAAGCAAGAAATGAAGAGTTTAATTGATTGGATTCCTTCCCAAATTCGGCAGTGCATCGTGAATTGGCACCGACAGAGGTGTCAAAGTGTTCTGTTACGTTGTCGCGCACAATTGGACGGAGCGCGCATCACGTTTTGCACGCCATCACAGTTTGAAAGAGTACATGATTTACAATTCTTGAGTACGTCGGTGTGCATCTCACTATCTGTTTTGATATTTCAGTCTGACACATTCCCAGGTTTACGAAACCTTTGAAATCTGGGAATGTGTCCAGTTCCATGGCTGTTGCATGGGAACACCCAGAGCAACACCCATGGAATGCCCCTTTAACACATAGCAATGCATGAAAGGTGGCCATATTTACAAGGCCATGAAAAGCCACAGAGGGTGGCTTTATGTGGCCTTGTAAATATGGGCATGCAGACTGCGCCAGTGGTGAGCCAAAAAAAGTGATGAACCAGCGGTGCAATGGGCTTGTAAATAAGCCCCAAAATGCTTACTACTTACCGACATGAAAAAGTTGCAAAGTGTTAATGTGAAAAGCATAAGCAAAGTATAGTTACTGCCACAACACGCCTTAAGAGTACTCAAAAGAAAAATTAAAGCCAGTTATGCAGTCAGAGTAAATAATGCTTGTGCAGTACCAGAGTGAACTAACACTCACAAGAGAAAACTATGCAATCTGCAAGTGAAGGAAAACTGTGAAACTAAAACTAGGTAGCCATTAAGAATTAGACAAGGCTTTGCTTGCATTATTATCTCCTATAGCCCTATATATGTGTGCACGTAAATGTGGGATGTGCAGTTACACATGTTCGTCAGTACGCACTACCACCTTAGTGGATGTTCCACATATGAGATTTCCGGTACAATTTCTTTGACACAACACCGGGATTGTCTACAAGTGTCACGTTAAAGAAAACGTTAAAGAAAACATGTGCATTAGTAAATTAGGCACACATTAAAAAGACATGCACATGAACTTCGCTGACTTATGCAAGTTTACACACTTTTGTAAATATAGTGTAAGTTACACAAACAGAAGTTGCACTTTATTACTGGCACAATTCATTCGTAGGTCCTGAGAATTAATTTGTAAAGTGGGCCCATTATTTAAAGGCTTCAACAAATAAGTTCACAACTAAACTATTACCTGAACCTTGAAGGTGGAGGGAATAACACATATCTGTGATTAAAGTGCACAGTTTATGCACTTTGCCTCCTCTCCTAATCAAATGCATTTAATCCATCACTTTATACATTGCTGTACCTGAATCAATGTTAAAAAGGCATGGTGTTGCTACAGTGCTTAATTTGTAAATGAATAAGTGCAGGTACCCAAAGCACTGCTCCGAAGCCCACAACGTATGAAATTAAATGCGGACATGTGAAAGCCAAAGCTGTGGAGCCTTCAGTTCACTTCAGGTCTCTTTCAACCACTGCTAGACACTCTCTGCTCTTTAATCTCTCTCTTGCAGGTTCCTGCATTTTCTGTTTGTGATGGTTTTTCCATCTTTCTCTTCGTCAGTTTTCCTCATTGTGCATTTTCCCTCTTTTGCTCTCAGTAAATGCCCTAAGAGGGAAAACAAGTGCCGCTTCCCTAAAATAAGTACCAGTGGCCTCACCGGTAACCACTGGCTCAAATTAAGCACTGGTGTTGCACCAGTTACCCAGTAAATACATTCCTTTTATGACACTGATCATATTATCAGAAGAATGAAAAGAAAATAACAATGTGATGTTACATGCAATGCTATACCAAATATAAAGGAAAGATATAATATAATCAAATTCGTAGTTCCTGACACATTACTGTTACAAAAGGCTTAATTTAGATCTTGGCAGATGGGTTACTCCATCACAGCGGTAACGAATTTCCCATCTGCCAAAATATAAATCCCATTATATTCTATGGAATTTATATTTCAGCAGACAGGGTATCTGTCACCGTTGATGTTGTGACGGAGTAACCCATCTGCCAAGATCTAAATCAAGCCCAAATTCTTTCATATGAAGTAAAATGGTATTCTCCAAATTCAGATGACTTCAGTACTCTTGGCCAGATGAGGGAGTATGAACATAGATGATGCTGAAAAGTTGTGTTGGGAAATATTGGATTGTTGGTTAACATCCAAATCGGGTGACTTGATAGGTCTTGGGTGCTCTCTGTACAGTCACACATAGTCTATACTGATCTGGTCTTTCAACTGCGGTGCTCCTAAAAAGGGCAGATTCGCCCAACACCCCCAAACTCAATCCATGGATTGGCAAACATAGTATTCCATTTTAAGGGGCATGCTACAGAATTCACAAAATAGTACAAAACAAAGTCGAAAAAAGCAGTATCTTTTTATGGGTATATGATTTATATTTGGCTTACTGGCCTCTTCTCTTCAACCTCCATTATGCATAGCCAACACGTGTTTTGTCGTTTTAGGGTATATCCCTACAACTTCATCAGGGCTGTCCCACTAAATGAATATTCATGGCAGTTCCTCTACTTCTTGTAGAAAATCCAAACCAGAGTCATCTGTTCCATAATTCCATGTTCTCATCAATATCGGGTGCATATTAACCAGTCAACAATGTAGCCCATCAGTCCACTTTACATTTTTATGATCCCGCATTAGAGATCCTTCGAGAAAATGGGAGAGCCCTCCCTTTACAGTAATCCTAAACCAACCAGTATCAGTTTTGAATATCCTTAAAGCAGTATGGAAGTTTCTGATTCCCACAACTTGACAAATAAGGGCAAACCAGAATGCTCACTGTTTCTGGTAGCACCTGCCCAAAAATAAATAAAGGTTCTTGACTCTCAACCACCTTACATCAAGTCAAAACGAATATATATATATATTTCAACTTGAAGGCCACAAAAGAGTATGTTTCAAAATACAATACAGTAGAATATTCATACAATAAAACAGCTATAACTCAATTCACCTTTCCTAAACACTTCCTGCCAAATAAGATGCATTAAAATCTAAAATCAAAATATAGGAACTATAGAAACTTTTAAAAGCAATAAATAAAAAGGGGCAGCATATTAATCCTGATTCATTATTTGGACAGCATTTTCTGTCTAAGCCTCCATGTATACAACAAAAACCAGAAAACGGCAAAGACTATAAACTGCCTCTTATCACTTCTTAAAACTCTAAAAACAGTCCTCAAATTCCTAAAAAACAGACATGGCAGACTGGTAAAATACCCCTCCTTGTAAACGCTTGATAGGTTGGGCACAAAAAATGGAAAATGCTCATGTGATTCTTCCACCTTACAAGTACCAGGCTGTACCACAACATCTTCTAAGGCTTCACGAAAAGACATAAGTTTGGTGACTGTCCAAAGTCTCCACCAAAATAGGAGTGGTTTTAACCCTCCAATATCATTGATCCATCTCAAACCATGATCTAGCTGTAAGAAAACAAGTGGAGTGCTAGCTCGAAGACCAGTTAGATATCTCAAGAAACAGTTTTCTATCAACTCTAGGGGTCTAATACCCTGGGAGCCACAAAGTTCCCCCATACAGGGAGGATCCTTAAGCATGGATTTTGTAAATTTCAAGGGCAGGGGGCACTGGGCAAAATAAGGAGGAACAATGGCTCTCAAAATATCCCCACAGTATTGCTCAAGCTAGAGCCTCCACATCTGGACATGGGGGGACCAGTCAAAGTGTTCAGTAAGCGTAATCCCCAAATAATTGAGCACAGAAACGAGCAGCAGGAAGTAGAATAAAAGTCAGAAACTAGCAGAAAGAGGCAGAAGAAAAGCCAGCAATGAGCAGAAAGAGGCCAAATAAAGTTGAGAAACAAGCAGAAAGAGGAGGGATAAAGGTCAGAAATGAGCAGAAAGAGGAAGAATAAAAGTCAGCAATGAGCAGAAAGAGACAAAAAAGGTGAGAAACAAGCAGAAAGAGGCAGAGAAAAAGTCAGCAATGAGCAGAAAGAGGCAAAATAAAGGCCAGCAACAAGAAGAAAGAGACAAAATAAAGATGAGAAACGAGCAGAAAGAAGCAGAATAAAGGTCAACAATGACCACAAAAAGAAAAAATAAAGGTGAGAAACAAACAGAAAGAGGCAAAATAATGATCAGCAACAAGCAGACAGAGGGAAAATTAAGGAAAGAAACGTGTTGAATGAGGCAGAATAAAGGTCAGCAAAGAGCAGGAAGAGGCAAGATAAAGGTGAGAAACAAGCAGAAAGAGGCAGAATAAAGGTAAAAAATTAGCAGAAAAAGGCGGAATAAAAGTCATCAATGAGCAGAAAGAGACAAAATAAAGGTGAGAAACAAGCAGAAAGAAGCAGAATAAAGGTTAACAACAGAAAGAGTAAAAATAAATGTGATAAACAAGCAGGAAGAGGTAAAATAATGATCAGCAACGAACAGAGAGATCCAAAATTAAGGTCAGAAACTAACTGAAAGTGGCAGGATAAAGGTCAGCAAAAAGCAGAAAGTGACAAAATAAAGGTGAGAAACTAGCAGAAAGAGTCAAGATAAAGGTGGGAAATGTACAGAAAGACTCAAAATATAGGTCTGCAACTTGCAAATAAAGGGTGAGAAATGAGAAGAAAGACATAGAATAAAGGCCAAAAGGGAGCGGAGAGAGGCAGAATAAAGGTCAGCAATGAGCAGAAAGAGGGAAACTAAAGGTCAGCAACAAGCAGGAAGAAGCAAAATAGAGATTAGGAACGAGCAGAAAGAGTCAAAATAAGGTCAGAAAAGAGCAGAAAGCAGCAGAATGAAGGTCAGAAACAAGCTGAAAGAGGCAACATAAAGGTGGGAAATGAGCAGAAAGAGGGATAACTAAAGGTCAGCAGTGAGCAGAAAGAGGCAAAATAAAGGCCAGCAACAAGAAGAAAGAGACAAAATAAAGACAAGAAGCGAGCAGAAAGAAGCAGAATAAAGGTCAACAACGGCCAGAAAAAGAAAAAATAAAGGTGAGAACCAAACCGAAAGAGGCAAAATAATGATCAGCAACAAGCAGAGAGAGGGAAAATTAAGGACAGAAACAAGCCGAAAGAGTCAAAATAAGGTTGGAAAAGAGCAGAAAGCAGCAGAATAAAGGTCAGAAACAAGCTGAAAGAGGCAAGAGAGGGTCGTGGCTTATGCGCCGCACAAGATGGCTGCGTAGTTGCAGAGCTCCTCTTTACCGACTCCCGATATCGGACGTTTCAGGAACGAAATACCTTGTGGCTTTGGCCCCCGAGACCAGATATCGTTGCCTCATGCTGCGGTGAGAATCTAGGATGCTTTTCAGCATTTTGACCTAATTACACAGCACGACTCGGCTTTTTGCATAATGGCCGCCATTTTGTTTTTATCTTTCGCGCCCTCCTAGCCTCACAATGTTTCCTCGCAACTCTACCACCGCCTCATGAGATTTTATGGACTTTCTCTTCCTTTACACACCGAGGGAGTTTCTCTGTATTCACCCGTTTGCTGAAATGATGCTGTTTTTATCTCCGTAATTTTTTCACTTTCCCAGCGGTTTGTCTCCTCACTAAGCAGCCACCATTTTGGGCTCCACTCAACGTTGCTCTTCCCTTGAGGTGAACTATTACTAAAAAACCTATTACTGTTATGGGCTTTGCAGCTTTTCATCTTTTTTTGAGCTCCCTCATATCCCGTTGAAGGAGGCTATTTTGACTCCCATTACTCTGGCTCTTATGTTTTAAAAATCCCGCACTCCATTCTAAAAATCTTCAACTGCATCATTCAGAGTTTGGTCCATTTCTTACTAAACTCCACCGTATTTTTATGGGGAGATTGCGGTACCTTAAACTTTCTACTTCCACTAAACCTGCTGTATGTTCTGATTCAGACTCGAATTTTAATGACATGGAGGATCTATCTTCACAGAAATCTGACCCTTCTTCTGGCACTATTCCTAAAATGCACATCTCAAGCTAACTGCCAACAACTTCTACCAAACATCCAAAAAAAGGTCCTCCTTCTCCAGGGGCTTCTTCTTCTGCTTCTATGGACTTAATCCTTGAACAAATTTGTGCCCTTAAACCCTTCATGGAGGAGACTAATAAGACTTTACAATTTTTGCACGATAAATGGTCCTCCTTAGACTCGCATGTAGTTATTGTGGAACAAGCAACTGAATCTCTTCAAGCCTCCTGCTCTCGTATCTCTTCCTAAGAGTCGGATATATCCCTTCTTAAGAGACAACCGGAGGATTTGGAAAACCGTAATCGCAGAAATAACCTTAGACTTTATGGTCTTCTGGAGCACATTGAAGGATCTAATCCAACTGCCTTTTTTCAGTCTTTTTTACCAACACTTTTAGACTTACCTGCTTCTTCTTCCCTTAACATCCAAAGGGCACACATACTTGGTCCAAAAGTATGTGAAAAACCCTGTGATGTTATTATGCTGTTTCTACAATATACAGACCTTCTACATGACCTGTCAGCCACCAAGACAAAAAAACGAATCTTTTGGGAAGGTCACCGTTTATTTCTCTCCCAGGATGTCGCTAAAGTTACAGCAGACCGCTGGAAGACGTTTCTTGATCTTCGTCCTCAGCTACGTGCTATTAATGGCAGATTTGGGCTTATTCATCCTTGCCTCTTCAAGGTTACTTACAAGGACAAGACTACAACGTTTAAAGATCCAGTGGCTCTACAAGATTTCCTTCGTCATCATGGAGCCGACGTTATGGACACTTCACGACTTTCTTAATTTAATTGATCTGCCTCATGTTTTGTTGTTGTTTTCTTGTCTCGGTATTGCATTGCATTGCTTGTCGTTTCGTTCATGCTTCTGTATTGTTTTAATAGTGTGTTATGTTCTATCTATTCCCCTCGTATTTCTCTTTCCCAGATTATTATGTCTCCTTGTATACATTTTCTTTTCTTTTATATACAGGCATTGTATTCCTTCAATCCCATTCCTTATTGTACCTCTTGTCATGTTGGAGTCTTGATGTTGTTCATCGGGTGTTCGGTGGAGTTTCGCTGCTGTCGTCGTCTTCTGGTGTTGTCATTCCCGTTTTCATTTTGTATTTGTAGGTATGTTTTTCAGTCATCTTCTTAATGACTTGTACTTTCTGCTGTTTCTCTATCTTCTCCTTTCTCCTTTTGTTCTTTCTCTTTTCTTTTCCTTGTTACATTTTCTTCTTCCTTTTTAGTTTACTTATCTATCATTTATTTTTTTATTTCCTTTGTCCCTTTTTCCTAATTCAATTTTACTATCCATTTTCCTTTCTTATCCTTTATACTCTTCAACCAATTCTCACTTTTGTTCCTCTAAGCATTATATCTGTACATACTCCTTTTTCAATCAGTCACATTTCGGATTACCACCTGGAACGTTAAAGGATTAAACAATCCTATCAAAAGGAAACAGGTGTTATCTCACCTAGCCAAGTTAAAAACTGACATTGCCTTAGTCCAGGAATCCCATATTCCTGAAGATAAAGCTTTAAAACGAAAGCGATGCTGGGTGGGACATGTGTTCAACTCTCCTGCTATAGGAAAGAAAAGCGTAGTTCTGATTTTATGTCATAAAAAGCTACGTTTCCATTGTTCATCAAGAACGTGATGCTGATGGTCGTTGGGTGATTGTTAAACTTCTTATTAGCAAGATTTCTTTAGTTATTTTTTATGTCTATGCCCCCACAGGGGTTGATAAGGTTTTTTGGCCTACTGTATCTGAAAAGCTACTTTCATTTCATGGTGATTATATTATTTTTGGCGGCGACTACAATCATTCTAAAGCTACGTTTTTTCCTTCTAAAATGCATTCACAGTTTACTTCCACTGCCTGTCACGATCCCATCTTTGTCAAAAATTCAACTCTTTTGCTTCTGAATTTTTTGCTATTAATCACATTCCTGACTCCCCTTTGTTATGGTTTGGGGTTCTTTCAAGGCTGCCGCTAGAGGTTTTATTATCAATTTTGTCACACAGAGGTAAAAATCATTAGAAGCTCAATCCTCTCAATTACTTATTAAAATTAAACAACTCAAATGTACGTATTATCATTCCAACACTGAATCCTCTCTGAAAGATGTTATTGACGCTAGATTTACTTTTAACAGATTATCTACTGATGCTGCCTCTAATTACTTATTGAAAAGTAGTTCTCGTTATTAAGGAGGCCAAAACAAGATGGGGAAATTGCTGTCTAATTATTTAAAAGTAAGAAAAGAACGAACAAAAATATAATCTTAACAAAGCTCTATCGGTGCCCCTCTATTTAAAGATAAGGATATTTTAAACAAATTTGTTTCCTTTTATAAAAATCTTTATACTCCTGAAACCCTACCTGACTCATCTGATCTTCTTTGTTACTTTCAATACGTCCCTCCCACTCCATCCAATCACGTAGATTTTGGACCTTTGGAATCTGATATTTCATTAGCAGAAATTTCCCGCGCAGTCTCAATCTTGCGTCACGGGAAAGCTACTGGTCCCGATGGATTTACCATTGAATTCTATAATCATTTCGCACCACTTCTTTTAAAAAATCTTTTACTCTTATTTCAATCTTTTCTTGATGCAGGTTCTTTGCGCGGTACATTTCAGGAAGATTTGATTTGCTTAATTCCTAAAGAGGATAAAGATCATTCTCTTTGCAAGAATTACCGACCTATTTCTTTGGTCAATACTGATTATAAAATCTTTGCAAAGATTTTGGCTCTTCATATGGATCCACTCTTACCCGATCTTATTGGCCCAGAGCAATCAGGTTTCGTTAAGGGGTGACTTGCTTCAGATAACTTGTGAGTCTTTTTCAATGTTTTAAGTAAAGCCTCTTCTTTAGATCATCCCCTGGCTGCGATTTCCTTAGATGCTGATAAAGCATTTGATAGAATTAGTTGGGACTTCATGTTTCATGCTTTAAAATTGGCTGGCTTTCCTCTTAAATTTCTTATTTTTATTTCTTTATTATACTCTGGCCCCCAAGCGTCAATATTTGTTAACGGTATGACTTTTGATTATTTTTTATTGTGCAGGGGAGTCAGACAGGGATGCCCCTTATTCCCTTTATTGTTTGTTTTAGCTCTGGAACCCTTTTTAACCAAGATTTGACAGGATGACAACATCACCGGTTTTCATTTTGGTCCCCATCAGTTTAAGCTGTCAACATTCTTCTATATTGCTCTGACCCTCAATCCTCCCTTCCTTCCTTCCTTCAACAAGTATCTTCCTTTTCTAAAATCTTCGGTTATCAACTTAATGTTGATAAATGTGAAATTTTTCCTTTAAATGCTTTATGTCAAAAACACCTTTTTGTACATTCCGGGTTCTCTTGGCAGCCTTTTAAGATTTGCCTTCTCATTTTTAGTTGGTTAATTGTTATTTACTATTGATTCCTTGTTATTCTGTTTCTCACCTCCATTATTGTTATGCTTACAATGCTACTTATTATTACATAAATTGCTTGTTATCTCCAATTGTTTTTCCCCTATATTATATATATTGCTCTTTTACCCTTCCCCCTTTCCTTAATTTATAATGCATTCCCGTTTATCTAGCTAATGTAATAAGAATGTAATTATTTATTTCTATTTTTACCTTTTATCCTTTTATTACATAAGGTATTGTTATCTTATTATATTGCTTTTTCTTCCTTTTCTGTTTAACCCTTAATCAACTCAAACTTAAAAAAAAAGATAAGAGCAGCAGAAAGAGGCATAATAAAGGTCAGAAACAAGCAGAAAGACACAAAACAAAAGTGAGAAATGAGCAGAAAGAGGCAGAATAAAGGTGAGAAACCAGCTGAAAGAGGCAAAATAAAGGTCAACAATGAGCAGAATGAGGGAAAGAAAAGAGGTAAAAAACGAGCAGATAGAGCCAAAATAGAGGTCAGAAACACGCAGCAAGAGGCAGAATAAAAGTCAGAAATGAGCATAAAGAGGCATTTAAAGGGTCAGAAATTAGCAGAAAGTGGGAAAATAAAGGTCAGAAACATGCAGAAAGAGGCACAATAGAGGTCAGAAACGAGCAGCAAGAGGCAAACTAAAGGTCAGAAACAAGCAGAAAGAGGCAGAAGAAAGTTCAGGAATGAGCAGAAAGAGGGAGAATAAAGGTCAGAAACATGCAGAAAGAGGCAAAATAGAGGTCAGAAACTAGAAGCAAGAGGCAGAATAAAGGTCAGAAACAAGCAGAAAGAGGCAAAAGAAAGTTCAGGAACGAGCAGAAAGATGCAAGATAAAGGTGGGAAATAAGCAGAAAGGGGGAAACTAAAGGTCAGCCACGAGCAGAACAAGGCAAAATAGAGATCGGAAATGGTAAAATAAAAAAGGCAAAATAAAGTTTAGAAGTAACAGTAAGAGGCAGAATAAAAGTCAGAAATTGGCATAAAGAGGCAGAATAAAGGTCAGAAGTTAGTAGAAGGGGCAAAATAAAGGTTAGAAAGAGCAGGAAAAGGTAAAATAAAGGTCAGCAACATGAAAAAGGAGGGGGAAAAGATGAGAAATGGGCAGAAAGAGGCTGAATAAAGGTCAGAAACGCACAGAAAATCCAGAATAGGGGTCAGAAACGAGCAGCAAGAGAAAGGAGAAAGGTCAGAAACTAGCAAACAGAGGCAGAAGAAAAGCCAGTGACAAACAGAAAGAGGCCAAATAAAGGTTAGAAATGAGAAGGTGAAGGTAGAGTAACGGTCAAAAGGGAGCAGAAGGAGGCAGAATAAAGGCCAGCAATGAGCAAAATTAGAGAAACTGAAGGTCAGCAACGAGCCGAAAGAGGCAAAATAGAGATCAGAAACAAGCAGAAAGAGGCAAAATAAAAGTCATAAACTAGCAGAAAGACAAATTAGAGATCAGAAACAAGCAGGCAGAGGCAAAATAAAGGTCAACAAAGAGCAGAACAAGGCATTCAGTCATTCACATGCCCACTAACTGACCCATACAGAGACTCATGCACTCATTCACAGACTCGGTCAGACACTCCTACACCTACTCACAGACCCACTCAGAGCTCATACACCCACTCACAGACCCACTCAGACACTCATACAGTGACTCGGACCTACTCAGACAATCATGCACCCACTCTTAGACCCACTCAGACACTCGCACATCCAGTCACAGACCCACTTAGACACTCATGCACCCACTCATATATTCACTCCTACACTCATGCACCCACTCACAGTTCCACACAGGCACTCCTAAACCTACTTACACAGCTATGTACACATCCATATAGTCACTCACACACACACTCACAGACCCATACAGCCACTCACACACCTACAAATCCATCTCACACACCCACTCACCTACCTATACAGCCACTCACACACCTATTCTCAAAGGTTACAAGTTACACATAGGAAATAAAATTGTAAACAAAGATGAAATTCCCTGAAAAAAACAATATCTACAAGGACACTTTGCTTCTTAAATCGCTGCCTGATGAATTTGAGTGTCATAATTTGTTTAAATTTCTAAAAACTGTTTAAAAATTTTAGTGAAATTATTATCTTATTAATGTTTTATAACAAATGCGTTTTTAAAATGTGTTGTTCTCAGTAGAGAACTAAATCAAATAAAAAACTTGACTTGACTACAAGGACGTTATAGTTAGGAAGTAGAATGAAAATACATGTAGAAATTCACAGAAACAACTAAATAATACAGGGATGTTATAGTTAGGAAATAGAATTAAAAAAAATCTTAGAAATTCACTGAAAAAAACAAAGGTTACAGGGACGTTATAGTTACGTTCAGATTTCACTCATATAAAACCATTGAAATTCAGCAGTTACAGTTACCTAAGCTAAGTATAACTTACCAATGCCCCCAAATCTACTGATTATGACCACACATATTACATACTCATCACATTGTCAGTGACATCACTCATGACATAATTGATAACATCTCAAATTACATCAATGATGACTTCACTGATGAAATCATCCATAGAACCACTCACACACCTCTCATACACCCACTCACACATCCACACAACCACTCACATACCAATTCACAGATCCATACAACTACTGATACACACACAAGCACTCGCTCATACAGCTACTCACACGCCCACAAAACCACTCATACACCCACCCACAGACCCATGCAGCCACTCACTCACTCACTAATACACCCATACAACCACTAACATACCCATTCAAACACCCATACATCCACTCACACAGCTACTCACTCGCCTATACAGCTGCTCACAAAGCCACTTACTCAACCATACAGCTACTTACAGTGCTACTCACTCACCCATATAGCCACTCACACATCCGTTAACTCATCCATAAAACCACTTACATGCCCATTCAAACATCAATACATTCACTCATGTACCCATTCACTCATTTATACAGCCTCTCACACAAATACTTACTGTGCAAAACAGCCACTCACATATCCACTCATATTCCCATGCACCCAGTCAAACATCCACTCACTTACCCTTATGTCACCTTACACACCCAGTCACTCACCCAGACAGCCACTCACACAGTTACTCACTAAGCCATACAGCTACTCACACACCCACTTTTTTACCCATGTAGTCATCCACACACCTACTCACATACCCGTACAACCACTCAGACACCTGTTCCCACACTGATAGAGAGAGTCACAGTGTCACTGAGATGACATATATTAGAAACAGTATCACTCATTAGTAGTGCAAAAAGAATAGTAATTTAACTTATGCTGTATATATCTTTAACTCTCAGAAAGGTTTATGAAACACACTCACTGGATGATGTCATCAATGGTGTCATATGAGATGTCATCAATGATGTCATCAGTGATGTCACTGAACATGTTACAGCTAGGCTCAGATTTCACTCTTGCAAAATCATAGAAATTCAGCAGTTATAGTTACATTAGCTAACCCTGACTTACGCCTCTGCAATGCACTGCTCATGACCTCACATATTAAAACACTCATGACATTGTCATAGATATCACTCATGACATCTCAAATCACATCACTGATGACATCATCTAGTGATTGTGAGTATATTTTTAGTTTTGAGAGTTAAAAATTATTTTCTTCCCACAGAGAGAGCAAGAGAGGACAGACCTTGTTGCATTCTCCCCAAATAATATCCATACACTAGTTGCACTACAACTAAGGAGGCACCAGATTTGGCACTGGCTAAGACCGGTATATTACCATTG
Source organism: Triturus cristatus (assembly GCF_964204655.1). Taxonomy (NCBI): domain Eukaryota; kingdom Metazoa; phylum Chordata; class Amphibia; order Caudata; family Salamandridae; genus Triturus; species Triturus cristatus. The sequence goes on along the minus strand of NC_140591.1, from coordinate 1,202,553,841 downwards.
TTAAGCTTAGATCCGAAAGCATGCTCTACTCTACCTCAAGTGTGCAATGTACTGGAGGATCCCCAACCAGCCTGCATCGGTCCAGTAGAATCCACATCTTAACTCCATATACTGTCATGGAATGTGGCAGGTTTAAGATCTACGGTGGATCTCCCCCACTGGATTCAGCATATAGAGGATTTTGATATCTGCATTCTTCAAGAAACGTGGTCCACTGTACCAGTCTTTATCTGTCCAGTCTTTACCAGTCTACGTTACGATAAGCTGTCCAGCGATGGAAAGCAGACTGGAGCGGCCAGTAGGGGGGCTTTGATCTGGATTAAGATCGATCTGCAATGCTACGTTAGGGAGATCAAGACTAACAGCCCTGATATTCTTGTGATCAATTTGAGGGCCAAGAACGGCAAGGGGTTGGACATTTATAATGTCTGTGCCCGTGGTGCCAAAGTGGGCTCCAGATCTTCAACTATACAAGCTCTGGAAGATCGCTTTGAGGAAAGAGAGTCCCTATCTCCAATACTATTAGCAGGTGATTTCAACATTACGTATGAACCGCTGGTCTTAGAAGATCTAATGGACAGTAATCAAATAGACGAGCTGTGGCATGTTCCTCTGTCCGATCTGCAACCCATCAAAAAATGGACCCAATCTGCTTTACAGCTTCAAGCACTTACTCTCGAGTATGCTCTTAGGGCTGCCAATGGCCGTACCCATCCGATAAGAAGGGGGCTAACACATTCAACAGAACTGATAATGTGAGCCGGATTGATTATGTGGCACTAGATCGGAGACTTTGGCCTGACGTGTTGGACATGATGGTTGGGTAAACCATTGACAGTGACCATAACCCCCTTGATCTTACCATGAACAGCATTTGGACCAGGAACTTCAGCTGCACGGATGCAAAGCTAGCGACTAAGGAGATTTGTACCACAAACAACAAAAGGCGTCTTAAGTGGGCGCGTGTAGCTATTGATGACCACAAGCTAGAAGCTATAAATCAAGCACTCTTGACCAATACCAACAAACTCAGTGATTTATTATTGAAGCAGAATGAGCTTGCAGCACTATCAACCACCCATACGCCCTTGTTTACTGAGATAGCTTCTTATTTCACTCTCCCAATATCTCGTTACAAGAAGGCATCAGACAACTCTCATTTCTCTTGATTCACCCTGAAGTGTAAGAAACTGCAGCTTGAGCTAGCAGCCGCGATAAGAGCAGACCAAGTCGACGTGATACGACTGGCCAGGAAACATTACAAATTAGCGCAGGCTGAGGCAAAAAAGGAGTGGACCGAGAACCGTTGGCTCCAAATCCGCGACGCCTGCCAAAGGAATGACTCCCACCTGTTTTGGCTGTTAGCCACGAGGGGTGATGCCAAAAAATCTAAACCACCGACAAGTAACATCTCTGAAGATGTCTGGTATGAACATTTCTCAGCAGTCTACACAGGATCGGAAGTATTAGACTCGGGAGGCCCATCCATGGGTTATAGAAGCAACCAACTATGTACAAACCTTTTTTCCTCAGCGGAGATAACGCAAAGTATTTGCTCCATAGTCAAAAACAAAGTGTCTGGGCCTGACGGCATACCTGGAGATGTCTTCTTGAGCAACATCCTGAACTGAACAAACTACATCCAGACTTTAGCAAATGGAATTGCTGAAGGGGCTCCGATACCTCCGTCATGGAAGGGAGCCGAAGTCATCCCAGTATTCAAGACGGGGGATCGTTCGCTACCCTCCAACTATAGGCCAATCAGCCTAATCAATACAGAAGGTTTTTTCCCACGCTCTGCTTGATAAAATCACAGACTGTATGGAGGAAAACAACATATTGTCCCCCTTCCAAGCGGGGTTTAGGAAGAAAATGAGCATCGTGGATCAAGTTTTCCATTTTACCTTGCTGGCCTGGAAAAGAGTGCTATTAGAACAGGGTAGCCTGTACACAGCCTTTTTGATTTAAAGTCAGCTTTTAATCTTATACCTAGGCCTAAACTATGGCAGGTTTATGTGACCAGGGGCTCCCACACGACATCTTGACTAGGGGTGGGTGGAATTTGCGAAAGCGACTTTCGCAAATTATCGCGAAAATGTTTAAAATCTCCGCAAACACGCGGAAATATCGCGAAGATGCAGAAGTTTTTTTCCCGCCCGTTCGCGGTATTTTCTGCGTGTTTGCGGCTCGCCAACTTACCCATGCGGTTGCTTGCGGGCGCGGCCATCTTGTTTTCACTCTTCTCACGGTGCATGATCGCGAGAAGAAAGACGTGATCGCGCGACGCATGACGTTACTGCGGGCGTGAACTGTCGCGAGACAGCGCAAATGGCTACCAACAATCCAACATCTCGTGGAGAACGCAACCGGATCGGGAAAACTTGTCGGCGAACGTGGGGATTCAGGTAAGGCGATCGCGCACGCGCGAGAATGTATTGTTTTACAGCGCGAGCAAGAACCAAATTATCGCTAAGCTGCGGAATGCGGAAATTTTTACATTTTCGCGCTCTCCGCGGAACGCGAAAATGTCAAATTATCGCAATTTCCGCGAGCGGAACGGAAATTTAGCCCAGGCCTAATCTTGACTCCCCTTGTTCGGCTACACTAGGAAAACTACGCAAGTGTGCGATGGGGGGACCAAGGGCAACTGTCAGATCCAATAAAAGTTGCTAGGGGGGGGCGTCAGGGCTGCGTCCTAGCGCCCATCCTCTTTTCGTTGTTCATAAATGGAGTGGTGAAGTACCTAGCCGAGGTCCACACTGATGCCCCCAAAATGGAGGGAGCGAAACTGACAACTGTTCGTGGACGACACCCTGTTGTCTCAAAAACCCCAGTGGCTTACAGCTGCTACTTGACCGTTTTATGTCCTACCGTAGATCTAGAGGTCTGGGGATCAACACCTCACAAACTAAGCTCATGTTGCTAAATCCACACAAATCAATTGAGTGCAAACTATTTTTGGGGTGGGACCCCTCTGGAGAGAGTGGCCACTTTCGATTACTTGGGCGTAATGCTTGTGGAGAAAATGTGCTGGAAACACCATATCTTGAAACAATCCCTCCAGCAGAGGAAAACCACAGGGGCATTAATAATGGAACACAGGGGCTTCGCAAACTAGGCACATAGCACCATTGCTCCATATCTATGAACAGAAAGTGGTAAGCTCCGCTCTTTACGGAGCTGAACTTTGGGGGTTCAACAACCTAGAGGGCCTTCTCCGAAATGAAAATAAATATCTGAGGTCCTTCCACAGAGTACTCCACCCCTCCCCCTAAGGCTTGACATGGCCAGGTCCTCAATAGTGGACAAATCTAGATTAAGCCCCCTCCTTTTTTGGCTAAGTCTGAAAAAAACACCTGAGCTTAGCCACTATGTGACTGCCCTTGAAAAATTCTGTAGCCTAGACTGTTTAAAAAATGTTGGGTGATTTAGTAACATTCAGCAGTCCCGCTCTGCGTTTGGCCTGGGGAATCTATCGGCTGAGTCTGACATTTGTTTGTTACCCAGTAGAGAATGTGTTAAGACCTGCTACTGGAATTGGGTAGATCAGAGAAATGTGTCATTAATAGGGGACTGCCTTACAACAGAATTTCTAGAATTTAAGCTACTTAGTATGTATGAACAGAATATGGAGGTTATCACCATTCCAAGCGATAGGAAGCTATACATACAGTTCAGATATGGTACTCTCCCTCTGAATTCATTTACTGCAGCTTGGCAGCGGGGATCTGATGACGCATCACGCTGCTGTCCCCATTGCTCAGGGGCTCTCGAGACTATCAACCATGTATTCTTTGCATGCCAACTGTTTAACCTCCAGAGGCTTAAGTGGTTAGCCCCTGTTTGCAGGCAGATGGGTACTCAATGTCATCAAGAGGCACTACGTATCCTAAAAACAGACTCCAGGCCATTACTGGCATGTGCAGTAGCCACATTTCTGGGGAAAATGTGGCTTATCAGGAGACTCAGATTGAAGATTGGTAAAACCATTCATTATAGTTCTTTAACGATATCTGGCCCCACTAGTTTACATGCACAGTTAGGGCACGATATACAAATAGCACCAGTACCAGTTAATATGGTATCATGATTGTGTACTCGAACTATATGTATATAAACATTCATGGGCTTTTAGTATTAGGGAAATGTTGAGGTTTTTTTTAAATCTGTGCATTATGCCCTATCCACTTGACCATTTGCTTCTCCTCTATTGGGGTTAGACATTGCAATCGGTGTCTGCACTGGTTATTTAACAAATATGCATAATTGTATGCTTGCACAACATGCACTTGCACTTTCTTCCGTCTCCACCTCTCTGTGAAGGTTCACGCTTGAGAGTATTTTTTTGGAGTTCACTTTTGCTAAGCTTTTATTCTATTTTTATGAAGATTCTTCTTATTAGGAAATTTGTAAGATTAGCTGATTTTATTTTAAGGAGCTATTTAGCCATAATGTGGAAATTGTGCTCAAGAAGTTATTGGCCACACCTTTTTAATAATGTTTACAGATAGTATATGCCTTTTTTATCCCATTTTAATGTAAAATTTAGTATGGGTTCCATTGTGTGTGGGACTTTCAATTTGATAAGTTCTAACCACCTTCTCTTTTAATCCATCTTTTCTAATTTATTGAAAAAAATCTTGTATGATTATGCTATCCTGTTCACTGTCAGTTAACATCATGTACAGAAATATCGCTAGACATTGTATGTGTTGGCGAACCCACTACTTTGTATCTTTTGCACTTTGATGGTCAAATTGACTGCATAAAGTTTCTTGACTGACTGACTAGTTGCACTAAAAAGTCTGTAGATCCATCTTGGCTCATATATGAGTAGTTGTTGCTCCATTACAGATAGGGGAAATGTTTCAAAGATGAATCAGGTAAATTCATTTTCAGAATGGCCAGTGGACTTGCAATGACGCATCAATTTGGTAATTGGCTTTGTGCACCGGAAAGTACTTTGGTGTTCATGGATGCAGATTCTTGCCCTTCTTGTTGTCATGACCACATATTTTAAAACACATGTGCAGGTCAGAATATACACCACATTGGTGTTGTCACAATTAGTATGTTTCTTCAGCGCCCAGGGTGTCTGCAGATCAAGATCCAATTCCTTTGTTGCTTTCATCAAGAGACATATATTAAAATGCCCGCATTAGAAGTGGCCAACGAGTGGTGGTAACCACCACATTGTGTCTATACTGTGGTTGGTGATGTTCTGCCGCTTTGGTCTTGTAAGTACCAGAAGGTTTTTCAGTGATTTTCCTTCCTTGAAAGCAAACAAAGTTTTGTTAAAATCTAAACAACCAGATGTGAGAATTCTCCAATGTTTTGAGATAAGTTTTTTTCATCTGATTTGGGTGTGTGCCAAAGGTAGAAACAAAGACCAGCCAGTCATGTACAGGTTTTTCAAAGGTCTGTAACATTCACTCTCTGGGGTTGTACATGCCCTCTTTTTGGCTTTTTTAATCAGGTTGTGAGTGTAAGACTTTGCCTCCAGTTTCCCAGCTATTGGCACAGACTGTTTGCCATAACTACCCTTAGCTGTGAAATTCCTAGGTAATCTGAGAAATTGGACAACCCATTATCTTTCAATGATTCAGGGTGAAAACTGTCATTCTGTAATAGGTTGTCTACATCTGTTGGCTTGTGGTGAACCTCAGTTTTCAAGAGATTATATTGTGACCAAATTCTTAGATTAAGAAAAGTGATGGATTCCTTGTTGGTGGTGATCGTGAATCTTAAGAATTTGTCTCTGCAGGTGAGCCAATTTGCAAAAACGTAAAGCTTCTGCTTCACTGTCTCGCCAGATCACCAGCACATCATCGATAAACCACTCCCATAATTTGAAGTTCGTGCTGAAAGGGTTGGTGTTCTTATAGATGTATTTCTGTTCATAATCATGAACGTAGAGGCAGGCTTTACTTGGAGCAAAGGTGCTGCCCATTGAGGTTCCATCATGTGTCTGAAGGTAATAGTCATTCTCAAACTGGAAGTAATTACTGGTGATCACCATATGCGCACAATCTAGGACAATGTTTTTGGGTGTGATGGAATCCGGTTGTACCTAATTCAATTGTGGCTCCAGAACATTCAGAGAGGCTTCCTGGGGATGCTGGTATACAGAGCCTCCACGTCCAGGAAAACAAATAAATCCATCCCTTGTTTTGAAAGTGAGGTCTTGTATTTTGGTACGGATGTCCTTTTTATCCTTAAAATATGATGGCATTTGGCTTAACAATAATCTCACAAATGGTCAGTAAATTTTGACAGAGTCCCAATGCGTGAAACTATTTGTCTTACTGGTGGGGGCATGGTACCTTTGTGAATTTGTAGTAATATTTAGAAGAATGGTACCTTTGGATTTCGTTCAACAAGAAAGTTGGTTTCTTGAGTGGTTACCCAGCCGTTATCTTTAGCCTCATTTACCATGAATTGTGTAGCCTCCAAATTGTCCTTGGCAGGATCTCTCTCAAGACTCTTGTAGTTCCTTGGGTCATGTAGGAGTGTGAAGCAATCTGTTCTGGTACATTTCTTTTGAGAGGATCACAGTAGCACTGCCCTTATTGGCCCATTTTATTCTAATTGACTCATGTCATCAATTTCTTTTATCACCTAATGTTCAAGTTTACTCAAGTTGTTGAAGCTATGTGTACTACAGTTTCTTAGTTTATCAACATCTTGTAAGACCACTTTCTCAAAAGCTAGGACCACCGGAGACATGTCACATATAGCAATAGTTGGTGAATGGAAATGGGTTATCTTTTGCAACCCAGTATTTTTCTCTTGATCACCCATGGGTGTTGGTTGTTCTGCAAAAAATATTGATTAGCGGATCCAGCGGAAACATTCCGCCAACTCTTGCCTCAATTGAAATTCGCCTCGTCGTGAGGTGGGTACAAACCAAAACCTTTACATAATACCCTCATTTGAAGGTCAAAATATGTCTGGTCACCAAAGTTTACTACTCCTGTGTGGTCCTTCTGGTCCCTGGTTGGGGATTTTGATCTAGGTCTTGTGGGAGTTGTGTTTGCCACTGTACTTTTGTACCTTTCTTGTTTCCCTTCCTCGGTTGTGGCCTTAACTGAAAAAGGAGTGGGCATTTGTTGCCAAGGGTAGCCAAATTGGGGTACTTGGAAAAGTGGCTGGATATAGGGTTTCCCTCCATATGGTTAAGCTGGAAGTTGTTGGGGCTATGGAAAGCTTCCTCTCCCTCTCCATGAGTGTTCTCCCAATTTCTCTGTCTGGTTCCAACTGCTGTGGATATTTTAGGAGTCACTGGAGGGTCCTCCTGATCCTGAACTGTCCTTGTCAGAAAAATCCAAATCTTCTGTAGTTTGTGGATGGAAATCTGGTTTTGAATATGGAAAAGTCCCATCAAATTAAAAACTTTTAAGGTCTTTTTGGAATTTGTTGTTTTTGGCTTTTGTTAAATGATCTTTGTACTCATTGCTGCTTTTGTTATTTGTGTCCAATTTCTTTTTGAACATTTTTGCCGTAAGTTGTGTTTTTAAACCACCTTTCATTCTCTTTATCTGCACCTATAGTGTATCTGAATTCTTTTTGAAGTTTGAATAATCAGGACTAGCCAGTCCCTCACGCATTTCAATGCAATGAAGGACCAGCTTTTTCTAAATTCGGTATCTTTCAAGAAAATGCATGGTGCATTTGAGACAATCAGACCATTTGGAGCTCTGATGCCCCTCAAATATTCGGTCATGATCGCCCCATGCAATAGAGTCCTTGTGATCAATTCAATTTGGTCAAAGATTCCCAGTGACAAGAAGTTGCACTTGTAAGACTTAGGGTGGCGTCAGAAATAAGAGGTGGTGATGAGAAAATGGGGGAGATGATATCATCAATGAAAGCTGAACCCTCTGCCATTTAGATTTTTTAGATAATGAATGTGTTTAGGTTAAATCACGATTTTTGAGGGTGAAGTGTTTTCTTATAGAGTCAATAAGCTCTTGGGCTATAGAGGGCCCACACTACTTTCTTCACTCAGAGAGAGTTGGAGAGGACAGACCTAGTTGCATTCTCCCAAAATAATATCCATACGTAAATGGGCAACCAGGTGAAAGGAATCCAGAGGGGAACCACTCAGTCCTCCTACTGGGAAATCCAAAGATTTTGGAGTAGACGACTCCCCCACTAGATAGTGGTATGCTTCATCATCGGTGCCTAACCACACCCTAGTAGGGTAGTACCACCAGGGTTAACTCAACCACAAATGGTAGCTCTTAAAGTACTTTTCTGGATAAAGCAGGGATTCAGTTGGGAAAACAATGTTAAGACTGCCTCCAGGCCAAAGAAAGGAGAAGGACTTTGCTGTGTGCTGTGTCCCCTACTTGAAGAAGATCTCGAAGGGCTTGAGTAGAGCTTGCATCCTGTTTCGAAGTTGTCTGGGACACAAAGACTTCACCCCCAGCTCCCCTGAACTTCCTTGCTGGATGTTCTGACCTGCCAGGAGGCGCCTGTGACTGTCTTGGGCCTCTGAAGGTTGTTTCTGCTGTTTGGAGCTGGTAAAGCAATACAAAGAATAGAAAATCGATGCATCACTCTTCTTGCAGCAGTTGTATTGATGTAGCACCGCGGTGCGAGAAGAATTTCCATGAATAGCTGTGCCGCTGCCGTAACCAACGCAGCACCTGTCGCTGCTGCAAGAACTGACGCATCAAGGGGTCAGGGCTGAAGAAACTGATGCAATGCCGCTTGATGCCTCCCCATCGATCACTGACACACCCAAGAATACCCTGCATCGTACCTGTACGGCAAGTTTTCCCGATGCATCACCTGCGGATAGGAGTTGCCTCAGAATTTCCCCCTACAGACTGGATCCGACACGCCGATCTCCTGTGTGCAGCAGAACTGTTGCATCGCATCCCCAAGGACGCATGTTTTTGTTTTTTGATGTCTCCCATTGCTGCGGCTGTTTGGCCTTGTGAATTTTGTCGCAACTGCAGGTAAATTTGAGAGAAATCGCGCACCCATAGTTTCCATGTACCCAGTTGTCTAAACCTTTTTAAAGTCATTGTATTAATACTTGTATTTTGGATTTTTGTTGTTTTGGTCTTGTTGAGTTGAGATAAAGATGCTGTATTTTTCTAAACTGGCGTGTTGTCCATTTGTGGTGTTATCACTGTATTACTGTCTGTTTTAAGTACAGATACTTTACACATTGCCTTTGGGATAAGTCTGTCTGCTCCTGCCAAGCTACCCAGGGGGTGAGCAAGGGTTATCTAAAGTGTGTATCCCCCTTACCCTTACCAGAAGCAAGGGTCCCTATTTTGACAGACAAAGGTACATACCTATGCCAACTAGAGAACCCAATTTCTAACACTATGCATAAAGAAAAGAAAACAATAATACTTCCAAGCAATAAAAACTGTAAGTTTACATCTAATACAGTTTCTTTTGAGGTCCGAAGCATGTAATTCACCGGGGCCATTTAAAAGAACCTGCGGGTAATCTCATTATCAGTTACACAGTAGGGACGGCATCACCTTTTCCTCACCACCTCAATCCTTACTTTTAAAATAATCATTGCCTCAATCCTTGAAAAAACATTAATGACTGATGAACTACATGAAGCATTATAGAATACATCTTGCAGTGTACATACTAAAAATCAGATTATACCACTGATTTTACATTGTAGGGCATGCTCATATGCATGTGAAGTGTTACATTGGTCTGGATACACCCCATGCGTGTGCATGCCCCACATCATCTGTGACTTGTGTTTCCTGACACTCATACCTCTTACCCTATTTTTTCTTGTTTCAGGGTTCATGCATGTCTGGAGGGAGGAACCATCCTATAGTCACACACTTGTAGAAAAAAAACATGTAGAACAGTAACTGTAGAGTTGATCGACTTTCATTTGCATAAATGTTTGGACAGAGCAATCTTGGTGTTCATCCTAGACGTAAAGCATTCATTAGCCCTTACATTGCATATTGGAAAATTAATTATGTACCCATTTCTGGATCTGAATGGGCCCGGTACTCAAAGCCGTGATCAAAGGTCCCACTGGGTTTTGTATATGCAAGTGTGTCAGTGAGGGTTCGCTAGCAGACCCCCACTGACACACCGACATATAGAAAATCCAACAGCACCTTTGATCATGGCTCTGAATGACAGGCCCATTCAGATCCGGAAGGGGGTACATAATTGGTTTTCCAATAAGGCATGTAAGTGCTAATAGATGCTTTCCATGCCACTTGTAGGCTTATGCTTCCAGGGAGAACTTTGAAAACTAAAGTATAATGAGAATTTTTTATATTTTTCAGTCTTGCAACCTCTAGAATGAGCACCACGTTGGCTCTGTCCAACCATGTATGCAAACGATAGCGAATTAGATCTATACTCGCTATTCTACATATTTTTTCTAGAAATGTGTGACTATACGATGGTTCCTCCCACCAGACACGCATAAACCCCGAAACAGCGAAAAATCGGGTAAGAGGTGTGAGTGTCAGGAAACACAAGTCACAGATGATGTGGTGCATGCACAAACATGCGTTGTATCCAGACCAGATGTAGCACTTTGCATGCATATAAGCATACTATTCAATGTAAAAACAGTGCTGTAATTACATTTTATCATGTACTCTGCAAGATTTAGTCTATAATGCTTTATGTATTTCATCAGTCACAAAGCTTTTTTCATGGATTTGCACATCTATTGTTTTATAAATAATGATTGAGGTGGTGAGGATAAGGTGATGCTGTCCCTACTGTGTAACTAGTAATGAGATGACCAGCAGGTTTGTTCAATTGACTCTTGTGAATTACACCCTTGGGACCCCAAAAGAAACTGCGTTAGATGTACATTTACAGTTTTTATTGCTTGGAAGTGTTTTTCATTATACATAGGTACCTCTGAATTAGAAGGGTCAGTTTCAGGTGTGATCCATATGCCTCATTAATCTGCATGCAGTGCATTTAAAGATAGGCAGGGCCACATATACGCAGCCTGAAGAAGGCCCCAGACCCATATAGGCTCATTGCGAGGGCTGAAAATGCTCAATTATAACCCCGTACTTCTTTGTAGTGATGACCATAGTACCCTTTTAATAAATAGTCCTTACTTTTGGGTATACCTCGAGGCATGCTAAATATTGTTTTCCCAACTGGATGCCTTCTTTATTTAGAAAGATACTTTATTGAAGCACTCCCATTTAGGGTTGATTCCGCTTTGGTGCTACTACCCTGTCAGAATGTGGATAGTCGCCGATGATGAAACATGCCACTATATAGTGGGTGAGTCATCTACTCCAAAATATTTGGATTTCCTAGGAGGACTTCTAAGTGGTTCCCCTATGGTTTCCTTTCGCCTGGTTACCCATTTGTGTATGGATGTTCAAAATACATACCAAAGTACCACAAACGTTATATTAGTATACTTTGTGTACTACTAATGAGTGATTCTATTTGTAACACAAATTATTTGAGTGGCTGTGTGACTGTTTGCATCCATGTGTGAGTGGGTATGTGAGTGCCTGTATGGGTATGTGAGTTGGTGGGTGAGTGCCTGTATTGATGAATATGTGGGTGTGTGAGTACTTGTATGGTTGAATAAGTGGGTGTGTGAGTAGCTGTATGGGTGTATAAGTGGGTGGCTGTATTGATGAGTGAGTAGCTGTGTGAGTGACTGTATAGGTGAGCGAGTGGTTATGTCAGTGGCTGTATGGGTGTGTGATTGGGTGTGTGAATAGCTGAATGGGTGGGTGAGTGGGTGTGTGAAGGGCTATATGGGTGAGTGAGTGGGTGTATGACTGGCAGTATGGGTGAATGTTTGGGTGTTTGAGTGGATGTTTTGTTAAGCGAGTTTCTCTGTAAGTAACTGTATTGGAGAGTTATGTTTTTGTAAGCGTATGTATGGGTGACTGCATGGCTGTGTTCATATGTTGTGTGCATGAGTGAATAGCTGTGTAAGTGGTTGTATGGTTGAATAGGTGGAAGTGTGAGTAGCTGCATGGGTGAGTGTGTGGCTGTTTGAGTTGTTATATGGGTGAGTGAGATGTTGTGTGAGTAGCTGTATGGATGAGTGAGTAACTGTGTGGGTACCTACACAGGTGACTGAATGGGTGTGTGAGTGGCTCTATGGTTGAGTGAGGGTGTGGGTGAGTGGTTGTTTGGGTCCATGAATGAGTGTGTGAATGGTTTTGTGTGTGTGTGAGTGGTTGTATGGGTGAGTGAGTGAGTGAGTGAGTGAGTGAGTGAGTGAGTGAGTGAGTGAGTGAGTGAGTGAGTGAGTGAGTGAGTGAGTGAGTGAGTGAGTGAGTGAGTGAGTGAGTGAGTGAGTGAGTGTTTTGGTATGTGAGTAGATGTGAGCGTGGTAGAATTGGTGTGTGAATGGGTTTCTGGGTTTCTGCATGGGTCTATCAGTAGTTGTGTGAGTGAATGCACTAAACAGAACCTCAGATGCCAACTTATCCAACAAGAGTTGGCAGCTTTGTACAAAATGTCTACCCAACTGGAGTGCTTTCTACACTACAGCTGCATAATGAACCATGAGGAAATGTCTCCATGTGAACGTGTGTGCCTTTTGGAAATGTGATTGTTTCTCAAGCTTCTGCATCCAGAGCTCTGTGATAACATGAATTCTTCTATAGAGAAGACAATGAAACTACAAAGAGGTAAATCCCCCCCCAAACAATGGTCCTTCCTCTTAACTATACAAAGTGAGTGTTTCTTTGTTTGGTGGAGATGTCCTCATATCCCTCAGCATCAAGAACACATCACCATAATTGTTGGGAAATGCACTGGGGGGCCATATGGTAAGCTTCCTATCATCCTGGCAAAAGGCAGGAAGACCCTTGCATACTACTAAGGTGAACAGGGCGGGGTCAAACTGGTTGAGCTTCAGGTGATTTTGCAAATTTGAATACTCATAGTCATTTAAAGGGAAAACCATGGACTCTGCTCTGACAAGGTAAGGACAACAATGCACTCACCTCCACAAAGCATTTCAGATCCTCTTTCAATGTGGAATTGCCAAGAGAATACACTTGATTTGCCTTCATCAAGCCCAGTAAGTCAGGGTCATTTGTCCTTTATAGAAATGGACCTTCAACTGTGGCCCCTGCTATGTTTAGATGTGTTAGTGCTTCTTGGTGAGGTTTGATTTCTGTGAAATGATCATGAGGGCCAGAACGGCCCAGTCAAAACTTAGTGGGGGAGGGGGCTTTGTCTCTGGGAACCCCATCGACCAGGCCTGGCCACATCTACCTGGGTGCTCTGGCACCAGCCAGGGCAAACAGAGTGCTTCGATGAAGACCGCAGGGGGAGCCTCAATGCCCCTGCAGTCTCAGCCCGCTTCCTGCCTCCTGCAGGAACTGGCATTGATCCCACATACAGGGAGTTGCTAAATTTGCAGCTCCCTGCACGTGTGAGCAATCTTTCTCCGCTCCCAGCAAGTGGGAGCAGTTTGACAACTCCTGCTTTCTCTGAGTGGAGTGAAAACTTGCTTACACTTGGCAAATCAAAAGTAAACAGCTATCCCCCAAGAGTGTGCGCCTTAATAGATAGTAGGAGCCAGCACTGGGGGGGGTGGGATCTCTAGGACTATTAATGGCTCCAGGAGGGGCAAAGCGGCCATCCTCCTTTAATTGACACTCCTTTAATTGGGAGTAAAAGTGGTCACCTTCTAATAGGTTAAGCCCTATTAATCACTAGGAGTGCCTGCCTGCACATTGTTAAAGTGAATATTGGCCCATATAGGGCAAAATGTAGTCACAAGAGGTATGTTTTCTAAGATGGTATAACAGAAAGAGTTACCTCTTACTACCCATGACACGTAACTAAATGTGAGCATCTGTTCACGGATAACAAAATCGCCATATATTTGAACTGGTTGAAAAGTTGTAGGATTGATACACAAGCATTATTGTGTTGGACCGTAAAGTATAAGAAGCAATAATTAGCCCATACATGGCATATTTGTGTTGTACCATACTAATTCAGGGCCCCTAGAGATGTATCACAGTTAGACGGTGTTAGAACTGGGGGTTTCTAGTTGGCAATGGTTTGCACCTTGTACAAGTAGGGACTCTTCTTTCTAGTCAGGATAAGGTAGTTACACTTCAAAAATAACTCCTGCTCACCCCCTTGGTATCTTGGCACGAGCAGTCAGGCTTATATCAGAGGCAATCTGTAAAGCATTTGCACATAACTCAGTGATACAGTGAAAACACTACAGAGGACACCACACCAAGTTTGTAAAAATAGCCTATGTTTATCTGTGTAAAACAAGATTAAAAAACGCTCAAAATCCATCATACATTTAATCCACAATATCAATAATCAAAACTCGACTTTAGAAATTGTTCCTTGAAGTGGATGGCTCCGTCCGGGGCCATCCACTGCGGTGTTAACCACCAAATCCCACGGTTCTGGCTGGCCACTGCAGTGCGGCCCGGCTGCTGTGTCAGAAGACCCTCAAACAGTACCTTTTGTTTGGGCAGACCACAGCGGTGTGCGCCAGCTGTGGAGGAAGTCAACACTGCGTTGTAAATGGAGTGGTGCGTCGTGCGGTGTCCTCAGGTCAAGGTGCAGACAGTGGCTTGGTGACGGTCATCTGGTGGCATCAGTGAGACCAGGGCTGTGGTGCGGAGTGTGGCGGTGCTCATCGCGGTGCTGACAGTCGTGGTGCAGTCCACAGAGTCTGTTGATGATATGGGATCGATGGGGTTCGCGTCAGTGGGCCTAGGCTGCGGTGCGAGACAGGGACGTGCATTGTGCAACTTACGAGCGGTGCCCCCAAAACCTTGATGCAGGTAGCAGCGGCAATGTCAGCTTGCTGTGACGTCTTATGTGAGACCGGGGCAGCGGAGTGCGGCAGTGCAGAATGTGGTGCAAGCAGCGGCTCAGTGGCGGCATCATACGTCATCGTCAGTAAGTCCAGGGTCGCGGTGTGAAGTGCGGCAGTGCCCTCTGCGGTGCCTGCAGGTCACGGAGACAGAGTCAGATTTGGTGACAGCGGCGGATTGCAGTTTCCCTCTGTGGTGACTGAAACACACTGTCCCAGAAGCAGTACCCTGAGGAAGGTGAAGTGTTTGCTGTTCCTGAGACTTCCTGAACAAGGGACAAGATCTACATTAAGCCCTTAGAGATACTCAAAAGAGGAAGTTGTAAAAAAGTTCAGTGCAGTCCTTTCACTGCCCAAGAAAAAAGCAGCCATCGTAGGCCAACACAGCAAAGCACACAGCAAAGTAGTCGTCCCTCCTCACAGCTTCTCCAGCTCTTCTTCATGGCAGGTTTTTTTATTCCAAAGAGTTCCAAAGTCCTGGGGTCAGGACCCTAACATTTAAATCACATTTCCCTTTGAAGTTGGCACAAACAAAGTTCCACTGGCATCCATAAACCAGTTCTGTCTGGGTCAGGCTAGGCTCACTCCAGGAGAGGAAGACATCTTTGTGGAAGGTAGCCACAGTCCATACATGTGCACGCTGCAGCTCCTCCCACTACTCTAAATGCAGCCAGGTCTATTCTGTGTTGCTATGAGTCACCCAGGCAGTGCAGGATACACCTCAACTACCCCCTTTTGTCTGTCTAGGGTGAAGGCACATCCCCTGCTCCTGTCACTCTGAACCTAGATGGGGAATAAACAAATGGCAGAGGCACCAAGGATGGTTAAGCAAGAAAACGCCTACTTTCTAAAAGTAGCATTTTTAAACACCCAATATAAAAATCATTATTACAAAAATATGTATTTTTTAAATTTCAGAAAGCCTAAACTCCATTTCTCTGTCTTGTCGCAATAGAAAGTTATGCTTGTGCTTGTAAGATGCTACAAAGCAACTCCCATGTTAGCTAATAGGACAGACAACCTTTCAACAGTGAAAACAATATTGGTAGTATTTCACTATCAGGACATGCAAGATACACTAGCACATGTCCTACCTTTCCCATACCCCGCACCATGCCCATAGGGATATCTTGGGCCTACCTGTGGGGTGCCTGACATGAAAGAAAAGGGAAGCTTAGGGCATGGAAAGTGGGTGCACTTGCCAGATTGACATGACAGTAAAACTGTGCGCAGACACTGCAGTGGCAGGTCTGAGACACATTTGAAAGACTTCTTTCGTGGGTGGCACAACCAGTGCTGCAAGTCCACTAGTAGCATTTGATTTACAGGCCCTGGGCACACCCAGTGCAGTGTACTAGGCACTTACTAGGAAACCAAATGTCCCAATCATGGAAAGCCAATCATTATACAATTTACAGTAGGAGCATTTGTATTTTATCACTGAATAGCAGTGAAAAAGTGTGCATAGACACTTAACCAGCAATAACGAAGAACTTACTCCTGGATAGATTATAGTTTTGTGAGCCAATTGCTACAACTGACTGTTGTGGCTATAAAAATCCACCCGATCTCTATTGTGGGCCATGCCATGTTGGAACGCACAATACATGGCCTTGATGACCACCCTTACAAGGCAAGGGACTGCAGAACGAATAACTCTTGAAGCCGAATTACAAAAGGCAGAAAGAGATCATAAAGACCTACCTTCTCTCCTGCTGCAACGTAAAATGACTGCACTCAAGTGAAAACTCACATCTATATATTCAACAGTGCGGAACTAACACTCTATGGGCCTCATTTACAAGAAAGTGCTTTCCCCAGTGTTTGTGCACAAATAGCTGCATGCTCTAATGCAGGTACCCTTGCATCATGGTGCAAGGATACCTGTGCCACAGGGATGATTGTTGATGTGCAGGAAGGTGTCCCATCCTGCACATAAACAATCTGAAATGGCATTTTTCAACTTCCATGTGTGCTGAACTTGCAAAACATAATTTTGTAATGATTGTTTATGTGCACGAAGACACACCTTCCTGCACATAAACAATCACCAGAGGTGATTTCCTCGTTCTATGTGTGGTGCACAATGCAGCACGCATAAAAAGAGGAAAAACATTTCTCCTCATTGCGCCTCCCTACGCCTCCCCGGGGGAGGCGTAGCACTCAAACGCATTTCCAGGTTTATGATTTCTCATAAATCTTGAAATGTATCAAGTTCCATGGGTGGTGCGTGGGAACACCCACAGCAACACCCATGGAATGCCCCTTTCACACAAAGTGCTGCGCGTAAAGGGGCAGTATTTACAAGGACAAGAAAAGCCACTCAGGGTGGCTTCTCCTGTCCTTGTAAATATGGGGCAGCAAAATGTGCCGCCGGTGGTTTACAAAAAGTGAAAGACCGGCAATGCAAGGGGCTTGTAAATAAGACCCTTACTTCTTAAACAAACTGTTTACAAAAAGGGGAATAATGTTGGCTCACACCTAGCAGGGCAGCAATGGGCGAAACAGGAGAGGGAATACATAGGTTCGTGCAGGACACTGAGTGGACTCTGACTCATATGCAGGGAGGCAAGGCAGAGACCGTTAGGAGATTTTATAAATCCCTCTACTCCAAAGATACAGTCCCACCACCCGATCACTAAACTACTTGAAGGAGCCCATTCTCCCCTGGATTTCAGAGGCTCAACGGGCAATGCTAGAAGAGCCCATACGGATGTAAGAGGTGCAATTAGCAATTGACTCACTGAAACAGCACAAATTCCTAGGCCAAGATGGGCTCACAGCCCAATTTTACAACACTTTTAGTGCAGATCTGACCCCTTGACTTCTCTGAAATTCTTTTGGAGAGACATACGCAGTCACGCCATCTATGGAAGAAGAACTCATCCCAGCTCTCCCTGAATCCAGGAAGGCCACTATTTTATGGGCCTCTTATAGGCCGATAGCCTTTTTAAATTTAGATGCCAAGCTTTACACCAAAATTCTAGCTTCCAGGCTGGAATGCGTACTGTTAGATTTAATCCACCACAATCAATCAGGATTCAGTAACCCACAATAGTCTACAATGAGTGGTCCACTTAATTGAGAAAGTGGAAAAGAAGAAAATACCTGCAGTGCTACTGGTGTTAGATGCCGAAAAGGTCTTTGGCAGAGTGGATTGGATGTTTCTTTTTGCTACCCTTCGTAGCTTCAAACTGGGGGATACATTTGTGACGATGATTCAAGCTAACTATGCTAACCCCCGATCGAGGGTCATGGTTAATGGGACAGTCTCTGAACCATTCTCACTACAAAGGGGCACACAGCAGGGTTGCCCCCATCTCCCTTTCTCTTTGCCTTAAGCATTGAACCCCTAGCAGAAAAAATAAAGGAATCCCCCCATATACAGGGTATCCCTTTTGGATCGAATGACCATAAAATGTCCTTGTTTGCAGATGATATACTTCTGACACTTAACTCCCCAAAGGACTCACTTTTAGCTGTGCAGACAGAACATCAGAGGTATGTATGAACCAGTTACAGACATTAAAGTGAATCTTACCAAGTCTTTTCTACCTAATTTGACGGTCCCGGAGGACGATATGAGAATCCCGGCTTCCAGTATGCCCTTTCAGTTGGCACGTAAGGAGATCATCTGCTTAGGCATAAAGATTACACCTCAGGTTGCAGATCTCTACAAAGCTAATTAACAACCACTCCTTCGCCGGTTGCAACAAGACATGAAAAGATGGACTCCAATGTATTTAACATGGATGGGTAGGATTAACAGGATAAAGATGATGATCCTGCCACTGGAATGTAATCTCTTCCAGGGCCTCTCTAGCAAAGATAGACAACCAATCTTTTACCTCTCTGCGATCCCAAACTACAAAATTAAACTGGAAAAACCGACGGGGCTATCTAAGACCTGTTCCATGGTCGGGACATACCTTCATTTGACACTTGCTGTAGGGACATTAACCTCCCTAAAATGGAGGGATTTTACAACAACCGATTGGTCAATTGGGTGATGCAGCCCACGTACAGACAAGCAGCCACCAGGGATCTACTTCCGATTGAGCAATTTGTGCACCAAGAGGGGGGTCTAAGGGGACTATTTCACTGCTCTATGCTCTGCTTAGTGACGGCAACCTCTCATACCACAAGATATAGGACCCTATGGGAGCGGGTTTTGGGTAATTCAGTCGCTACAAAACAATGGAACACACTATTTAAAGACATAACTAAGCATAACTGGTGGCTAGGTCTATGAGAGGCCCACTATAAATTTATCTATGATTGGTATTGTCAGGAAGGATCTGAATGTCATTATCACAAGGCTTAAGACAGTGGGACAGCATCGGGTGTTGGTGAAACCTTCCCTCTGCAATTACTGGACTAGTGTCTAAAGGCTATGGACTCCGTTCTAAGATGGCCGCTCAATTTTCCTTACTAGCTAATGAAGTTACGAAGTCTCGCGAGAGAGGAGACTTCGTTTGCTCACGGAGCGCGTTTTGCCGCGCACTTCAATTTAGTCACAGTCGAGTGAGGTAGCTTTAGTTCTCGCTCCTCGACTCAAAGTTTCCCTCAGCAATTTCATGTATTTTGGTCATAGCAGGTCTCTAGGCGTAGTAGAGACATTAGAGAGAGAGTGTAATTCGGATTTAGTCTGAGCCAATATAATCCTTGGTCAAGTAGAGATTGAACCCAGAGTGGGAGAGTAACTTGACACCGCCGTCTCCGAAGACATTTGAGGTAAATCCAGGGTCTCCTTACTCCGGTAGGCTTACCGTCGAGTGAAGGAGACCGGCTGCAGTATTTGAAGATAACTCCACACAAGTAAGCCGATACCGGAGAGATTTGAGAGCACCAGAACTACCACACAAGTAAGCAGATAGCAGAGAGACTTGAGCGCACCTGAACTTCAGTCAATGAAAACCGTTCTTCATCTGTTGCCTCTACCCTAACCCTCCTTGCGACTTACCTACTCTTACCTTCCTCTGTCTACCCTACCCTGTCCCTTTTTGCGCGTAATCCAAGTAACGCAAGAAGGACACAGTGAACAGCATTCTTCACTTAGGAAGCAGCTTAGACTAAAACTTCTGTTCCAGTCTGTTTGTCAACCAGAGTGGCTAGGAAGGCTGGGAGAATTGGTAAGAGGGCACAAGGGTAAGAAGAGTATAAGAATTGAAGAAATGAATAAGACCTAACCAGTTCTTTTATGTGTGTATTAGGTCTTCCTGTAGAACAAAACCAGTGATCATCGAACTGGGAAAATAAAGAGAGGCATAGCTCCTGCAGAAGAACTGGTAGGGTAAAGGTCCAGGGGAAAGCACATTGTCTAATAATACCAGTTAGAATGTTGAATGGAATTTTGTTCCCTTCTGTGCATTAGGTCTTCCTGGGCAATTACTGAAAGACGAAGAGGGAGCCAGTTTTGCACGAGTGTCTCTTTTCTGTCCACTTCCCCTTTCCCCCTGCCTAGAGCAGTTGAGTCAACGCAGCTAGCTCCGGGAGGTGGGCATTGGGAATTCAGCTTCATTCTGCCTCCGTGAAGATTCCGTCTGGCCTTCCTGATAGATTGAAGTGCCCACGTAGTTCCTTCACCTGGGCAGAATGGCAGAGGGTTTCAGTTTAAAGGCTTTAGGAGAGATGTTGGAGGGTATTCAAAGAGAAATAGGGACCTTAAGTGAAGAAAATAAGAATTTAAGGCAAGAAGTAATGGCCTCCAGACAGGAGGCAATATTATTAGCTCAGAAGGTTAGTGAGATATCCTCGGGGGCTACACCCGCTCAAACCTTTCCTAGGGAAACCCAGTCCAAGCAAGACCCGCACACAGTAGCTCAGGTTGTTCACTCTGTTTCCCCCATCATTCCACTTGCCCCTCCCGAAAGATATTGTGGTGATCCACAAAAAGCTCAGCTCTTTCTCACCCAATGTTCTTTGCATTTTATGTGTCGAGCAAATTTGTTCCCAGATGCTCAATCACGGGTGGCCTTCATCTTGTCTTACTTGGGTGGGGATGCTGCTAATTGGGCCATGCCTTTAGTTACCCGTAATGATCCCTTTCTGTATAATTTGGAACAGTTCAAGGCAGAATTTCTTAGGATTTTCGACAGACGCAGAGTTTCTCAGGCTACAGACAATGAGCTCTTAGAATTGCGCCAAGGTAACCGGGATCTAATCTCTTACCTTACTCAGTTCAATAAACTGTTGGTAGAAACAAATTGGCCGGAAGAGAAGAGATCTGCCTTATTTTATCGAGGATTACGTGATGACATCAAAGATACCCTGGCGCAGATTCCAAAACGACCTATGGAATTCTCTGAGTTGGTGGATTTGGTTTTGGAAATCGATTTCCGAAGCTCTGAGAGAAGAGGTGAAAAGAAGACAAAGGATCTTCGCTGGAATTTTCCACGCTTTGATCGGATAAAGACAGAAGCAGGCAAGTCTTCAGGTGGAACTGTTGAAAATGAACCTATGCAGATTGGATCTGTCCGGGGACCACTAAGCAAGGAGGAGAAGGAGCAAAGGAGGCTGAAGAAGTTATGTATGTACTGTGGGGGATCGGGACACTTCGTAAAAGAGTGTCCGAAGAGGCCGAAGTTTTCCAGTTCGGGAAACTCTCAAAACCATCTGTAGGCGGAGTCGCTCAGATGGCGAAGTTGGAAGATCAGACTCCAAAGTTGCATCAAATATCGAATACCCTTCAGACTCGGACACCACATGTAACCCTACAGATGAAAGTGAAATTTCGAAGCCAAGAGATTGAAGGAGTGGCGATAATGATCGATTCAGGTGCCACTGGCAATTTTTGCGACATAAATTTTGCCAAGAAGATGGGAATCCAGGCGGTGCGCAAGGAGCAGAAGGAATCAGTCCGGGCGGTAGATGGTACCAACCTCTCTTCGGGTCCGATCACCCATCACACTGAAATTTTGGAATTAATTCAGTCTAATGGTCATCATGAGGTCCTTCAGTTCAACTTGATCGACGCCCCTCAGTTTCAGTTAATTTTGGGACTCCCCTGGCTAACCCTGCATAATCCAACCATCAATTGGGAGGATCGAACCATCAAAATGGACTCCTCCTTTTGTGCGGAACACTGCTTCTCTTTGGTTTGTGACACCCATGAACCATCCGTGGCCACCTTGTTGTCATTCAGTGGAGAATCCATTGGGGTCATAAACACCTTAGAAATTCCCACAGAGTATAAAGAATTTGAAGATGTCTTCAGTGAACAAGAGGCTGAGAAACTCCCTCCACATCGTTCTTACGATTGTACCATCGATCTCGAACCTGGGGCAGCGCTACCTTGCAGTAGGGTCTACGCTCTAACAGAAGCGGAGAACAGTTATTTGAAGGAATACCTAGATCGTTACTTGGCGAACGGATTTATCCGGCCGTCACAGTCCCCAGTGTCGTCGCCGCTTTTTTTCATTCCTAAGAAGGAGGGATCACTGAGGACTTGTATCGATTATCGTGCCATCAACCGGGTGACAGTAAAGAACCGTTACCCCCTGCCTCTGATTTCGGTCCTTCTAGATCAGATTAAGGATGCCCAAGTATTTACTAAACTGGACCTCCGAGGGGCGTACCATCTCATTCGAATGAAGGAAGGCCACGAGTGGAAGACTGCTTTTAGAACTAAATACGGGCTATTTGAATATCAGGTCATGCCCTTTGGCCTGTGTAATGCTCCGGCAGCCTTCCAGCACTTCATCAATGACATCATGGGAGATTTGGTGGATCGGATAGCCGTGATTTATTTGGATGACATCTTGATATATTCCACAGATCCCAGAGATCACTCTGATCATGTCAAGTTAGTTTTGGAAAGATTACGAAAACACCAACTCTACGTAAAATTGGAGAAATGTGCCTTCAGTGTGCATACAGTGGAATTTCTGGGATTTGTGTTATCTCCAGGAGGGATCACAATGGAGGCAAAGAAGGTACAAGCAGTGGTAGATTGGCCATCACCTAAGGATGTTAAGGAGATTCAGAGATTCTTAGGATTCGCCAATTTTTATCGGCGATTCATCCAGGGATTCTCGCAGAAGATCATCCCAATTACCAGACTGCTCAAGAAGGGAGTTAAGTTTCATTGGTCGGCAGAAGCAGAACAAGCATTTGAGTTTCTAAAGAAGAGTTTCACTTCGGCACCCATCTTGCTTCATGCAGACCCTACAGAGCCTTTCTTTGTAGAAGCAGATGCTTCGGATCAAGCGATTGGGGGAATCTTGTCCCAGCGGCACAAGTCCACCGGGCAGTTACATCCTGTGGCTTACCATTCACGGAAGTTGAATGCAGCGGAATTGAATTACACCATCGCTGAAAAGGAACTGCTGGCGGTTAAGGACGCTTTTGTGGAATGGAGACACCATTTGCTTGGGGCACGGCACACAGTTACGGTGTTCACCGATCATAAAAATCTTCAATTCCTTAAATCAGCAAGAACCTTAACTCCACGTCAATTGCGATGGTCTCTTTATTTCGCTGATTTTGATTTTGTGATTACATACCGCCCTGGAATTAAGAATGGTAAGGCAGATGCCTTGTCCCGGATCCAAACTGAAGTTACTGAACATTCTGTGGCTCCGCAACCAATTATTCCTGAATCAAAGATCGTGTGCGCAATGTCTGGAAGCAACTACAAAGAAGGAATCAGGAAGATTATGTCTTTGACGGAAATGGCTGAGTGGGCTAGTCAATAGGAAGGTCGAGAGGTAGTGGATTCCTTGCCGTACCAAGATGGAGCTCTGTACTTACCTACCAAGGAAATGCAAGAACAAGTGCTGAAAGACTGTCATGATCAGCCGTTAGCAGGCCACAAGGGTGCCTTGAAAACTATAGATCTTGTTCAACGGTACTTTTGGTGGCCCAATATGATTTCTCAGGTTAAGAAATTTGTGGAGACTTGTGAGGTTTGTGCCCGAGGAAAAGCTAGTAGGCAAGCTCCACAGGGATTGTTACGGCCCTTACCGACCCCACCACATCCTTGGCATACAGTCACGTTAGATTTGATTGTAGATCTTCCTCTGAGTAAGGGTTATAACACAATATTGGTAATTGTAGACACCTTCACCAAGATGAGCCATTTTATTCCTGTCAAAGGGGTCCCTTCAGCTCCAGAGTTGGCCAGGCTATTCAGAGAGAACATTGTAAAGATTCATGGGGTTCCCAAGATTGTGATTTCAGACCGTGGCCCCCAATTTGTGTCACACTTTTGGAAGTCATTCATGAAGGGAATGGGAGCGGAGGTCAGGCTTTCCACCAGTTATCACCCAGAGACAGATGGTCAGACAGAGAGGGTAAATCAAGAGCTAGAACAGTATTTACGTCTGTTTCTTTTAGATCAAGGGGGTGACTGGTCAGATTTGCTTTGGATGGCTGAATTCGCACATAATAACGCCAAGAGTGTCTCTACTGGCTATTCTCCATTCTTCTTAAATTTTGGACAGCACCCTAACCCTTTCAGTAATCAGGGAGATTTTAGGGTTCCAACAGTCAACAATTTGTTAACTAACTTAAATCAGGCCCGCAAATCTGCAGAGTCCAATCTCCACAAGGCTAAGGCAGGTTACAAGAAACAGGCAGACAAACACCGGAGGAAGGCCCAGCAGTATCAGGTGGGGGAGTCGGTTTGGTTGTCTTCACAGCATCTTAGGTTAAAGGGAAATAGGAAGTTTCAGCCTCGTTACGTAGGCCCCTTTATTATTGAGCAAGTGCTGGGTCCGGTAACTGTTAAGTTAAAATTACCTACCCAGTTAGGCATCCATCCTGTGTTTCACGTGTCACTCCTAAAGAAGACAGCTCCTAATCTTAGATTAGAGAAACCACCCCCTCCCTTGTTGATAGACAAACATTTAGAGTACGAAGTAAAAGGAGTTTTAGATTCAAAGGAGACAAAAGGAAACTTATTCTATCTAGTCGATTGGAAGGGGTTTGGACCTGAGGAGAGATCATGGGAACCAGCAGATGATGTACATGCCCCTAGACTGGTAAAACGATTTCATGCACAGCATCCTTTGAAACCAAGACCGAGAGATCGGTCTTTGAGAGGGGGTACTGTCAGGAAGGATCTGAATGTCATTATCACAAGGCTTAAGACAGTGGGACAGCATCGGGTGTTGGTGAAACCTTCCCTCTGCAATTACTGGACTAGTGTCTAAAGGCTATGGACTCCGTTCTAAGATGGCCGCTCAATTTTCCTTACTAGCTAATGAAGTTACGAAGTCTCGCGAGAGAGGAGACTTCGTTTGCTCACGGAGCGCGTTTTGCCGCGCACTTCAATTTAGTCACAGTCGAGTGAGGTAGCTTTAGTTCTCGCTCCTCGACTCAAAGTTTCCCTCAGCAATTTCATGTATTTTGGTCATAGCAGGTCTCTAGGCGTAGTAGAGACATTAGAGAGAGAGTGTAATTCGGATTTAGTCTGAGCCAATATAATCCTTGGTCAAGTAGAGATTGAACCCAGAGTGGGAGAGTAACTTGACACCGCCGTCTCCGAAGACATTTGAGGTAAATCCAGGGTCTCCTTACTCCGGTAGGCTTACCGTCGAGTGAAGGAGACCGGCTGCAGTATTTGAAGATAACTCCACACAAGTAAGCCGATACCGGAGAGATTTGAGAGCACCAGAACTACCACACAAGTAAGCAGATAGCAGAGAGACTTGAGCGCACCTGAACTTCAGTCAATGAAAACCGTTCTTCATCTGTTGCCTCTACCCTAACCCTCCTTGCGACTTACCTACTCTTACCTTCCTCTGTCTACCCTACCCTGTCCCTTTTTGCGCGTAATCCAAGTAACGCAAGAAGGACACAGTGAACAGCATTCTTCACTTAGGAAGCAGCTTAGACTAAAACTTCTGTTCCAGTCTGTTTGTCAACCAGAGTGGCTAGGAAGGCTGGGAGAATTGGTAAGAGGGCACAAGGGTAAGAAGAGTATAAGAATTGAAGAAATGAATAAGACCTAACCAGTTCTTTTATGTGTGTATTAGGTCTTCCTGTAGAACAAAACCAGTGATCATCGAACTGGGAAAATAAAGAGAGGCATAGCTCCTGCAGAGGAACTGGTAGGGTAAAGGTCCAGGGGAAAGCACATTGTCTAATAATACCAGTTAGAATGTTGAATGGAATTTTGTTCCCTTCTGTGCATTAGGTCTTCCTGGGCAATTACTGAAAGACGAAGAGGGAGCCAGTTTTGCACGAGTGTCTCTTTTCTGTCCACTTCCCCTTTCCCCCTGCCTGGAGCAGTTGAGTCAACGCAGCTAGCTCCGGGAGGTGGGCATTGGGAATTCAGCTTCATTCTGCCTCCGTGAAGATTCCGTCTGGCCTTCCTGATAGGTATCTTCATCCTGCAAAACACTACAAGATCTACCCAGTTACCTCAGATCGCTTTGGAGGGGATGTCCACTCTTGGGAGACTTCAGACATGTATGGTGGGACTGCCTCGCGATAAAACCATATTGGAATGAGATCTTGGCGCAAATGAGAAATATCTTGGGTTAACTCTTTCCCCAAACACTTGAGTTTGTCTTGCTAGGTCTGCGGGACCCTAAGTTAAAACACCAAACAATGGGAGACAGATCCATAACGTGGTTGTACCTGGGTGCAGTCAAGAAGGCATTAGCAGTGGCATAGGAGAAATCAGTGGCCCCTTCTATGTCACAATGACATGTTCGCTTGTGGCAGGTCCTAACAATGGAGTTTTTATTTTATTTATAAAGTTTTATATAGAACAAACTAGACCTGTTGAGGGTATCAGAGTGCTTTACAAAAGTTATATCAAAATAAAATTTAAAAAAAGGGTTTGATTACATATGGGGCCCACTGGTAAGATATCTATCAATAGGCCTGCCAGAGCTTTCATGCCACCCTGATACCCGTGCTCTTCACTTGTTTCAGACCTAATCCTTTGGGGTCACTCGCTACCATCCTGGTATCATGTGGAGCCGACCCTTGCCTGCTATGTCTTTACCCCCAACTTACAACTGTATAATCCCAATAGATTTGCTGATGCTCTGTATACGCATATTTCACCTTTTTGTATTATTCTAATTTGTTTTTAGTTATCTTTGTAATACGAATCTATTCCAATATGCACATCTGGATGTAGCTAGCGGGATATTCACTGTATGTGTCAGTGATGGCCATGTTGTGGGATACTGTTCAATTCAATGGCATGATTTTGATGTATAGTCCACAGGACGCTATACTCCTTTGCTGTATGCATGCCGACAAAATCAAATAAATATAATCTGAGAAAAAAAATCTTAATTGCATAATTTACATAATTATCAATTAAATAATTAATAATATTTTAAATTAATCATGAATTCATTATAATTAGTTCTCTTCCTGTCCTGTACCCCTATAAGCCCTACAACCCACACCTGAAACATAACCTAATAAATTAATTAATTACATAATTTAAATAATTTACATAATTATCAATTGGATAATTAATAGTTAAATAATTATTATTAATTAATTAAAATTAATTTACTTCCAACCCTGTACCCCTACAAACCCCACACCGACACCTAAAACATAATTAAAAAAATAATTGATTAAACAATTTACATTATTAGTTAGCAATTTAATAATTATTAAAAACTTACTTTATTAATTAATTATAATTAATTTACTTCCCAACCTATACTACTATAAACCTCGCAATCCTTCCCTAAAACTTAACTTAAAAAATATATTAATCACACATTGTACATGATTATTTATCAATTAAGTAATGAATGATAATTAAAAATGTAGTATTAAATATTTCATTTTATTTCAAAATCTTTATTCCGATACAATAAATATCCATAAAAGCACAAATCCAAAAATCACAGCCTATAATAATAATACATAGGTCCGATAAGAGGGGAGACAATTAAAAATAGAACAGATCATAACAGAATTGATTTCTGATCAAGCATCAAATAAATACATCATAAATTTCGTTACAAGTTAAAAATACAATAAAAAAATCAGAATTCGACAAGCTGTATCTACAGTATAAAATATAGAATTAGCAAAGACAGGCTTCAAAGGGTACACATTGAATTGCGAGAACGTGCTGCTGCTTCCAAGAAGGAACCTACTCGGAAGGTTAACTCCTCAACTTCCAAAGTAACGATATGCCTATAGGATGCCTTGTAATCAATCTAGGGTATAGTCTTAAAAAATGGCATCGAAAACTGTTTAGTGTATTTTAAATAAAAACTGCAGAAGAATAAAAAGTGCAGAAGTGATTGTTTACATTGGACACTACAAGGGCATGGAAGATGATCAAGATTAGAATTGTACCCCAGAGGGAAACAGCAGAAACTTCATAGTGTCGACCCTTAATCGAAAGAGCAAACCCCTCTCCCAGCGACCGATTATAATATCATCGTACATATGGTGACTGAGGGTTTCTGTACCTCTGTTTCACATCCGGTTTTACTGTAAACAGTATAGAGTGCCTTCTGTAGCCATTTTTTACTTAACATCTGAGTCGATAAGATTTAAAAATATTCACTCAAAATTTACACTGATCAGACTCTTCCTGACAGCAACAAGCCACGGTATTTCCCTTCCCTTATCACAATTGAGGCAGTCTGTTATTATTTCCCTAGTTAAATGCGCTGAGGGGTTCTTCCAAACCACAAGCCAATATATAGCGGGACTGGCCTTAATATTATCTTCGATGTAGGGCAGTTTCAGTTCACTGTGACAAGCATACTATGGTGAAGAAATAGGGGCACCCTGTACTTTACGACAAAATCTATTTTCTTCCCCCTGGATGCTATCACATTGTCTAAAACTCCACACTTCTGCACCATAAGTAGCAGTGGGGATACACTGTAGTTTAAAAATGTTAATAATAGCAGAAACTACCTCTGTCTTTCTAGGTTGGGGCAGACCGAGTATGTTATTAATCCCTTTGGAAAACTTTTTTCTACTATGCGCCACATGCTCAGCCCACAAACCATTTGCTGCGAAAACCAATCCCAAGTAGGGAAAAGTGTGAGTGCTCTGTAAACTATCTGAGTCTACAACGATAGTATTATTAGAATACTTTTTGGACCCACAAGCCATTAAAAACGATTTCTTAAAATTGGTGCATAGGTCCAAACTAACCATAAAATCAACAAAGCCCCGCACCAAGACACGTAAAGCATTTAGGGGCATATTATCAACACGAATCGATAATTATCGCTAAACGCGCTTAGCGCGTTTTTTTGCTATCGCCGGCTATCGCTGGATTTTATCGCCATGATAGCGCTGTATTAACAACACTTTGCGCATTGGCGATTTAAAATCCAGCGATAGCGGCAAAATACTTGAATATCGCTAGAAATCCAGCGATATGAACTCACCAATGGCGAAATCCTTGTTGATACGCCCTGGTGGACTCAGTCTGACAATCCACCTTCCATTGGCAGGATGGCTAAGTCAGGTTTTCTTCAGAGGTTAAAATCCGGCGCAAAACTCGGTTAGCGCGGCTTTTGTGATCGCCTGACCTGCCTCGATAATAGGGCGATATTGTGTTTTTGACGGAATCCATGCGGATTAGATTGGGAAACACCTACTTTGCATGTCATTAGCGATGTATATCGCTGACATGCAAAGTAGGGTTAAAAAGGCACCTGACTCAAGGAAAGTCACGCTAAAGCGTGATCACGAGTCCTTGTAAATTGTGAGTTGTAAAAATCGCCACTTTTCCGGCGCATAGTGCCTTAAAAGCAGCGATTTTGCTCTTGATAATATGCCCCGTGGTGTGCGGCCCATTAGGACCGCATCGTCGGCATACAGTATGGCTGGGAGCGTACTACCGCTAATGCTAGGGACATCAGAAGTAAGTGATAGCAACGACTCATTCAGGTCATTGATATAAAGGATAAAAAGAAGAGGGGCCAGGACACAACCCTGCCTGACCCCTCTACTGACTTTGATGTCTTTTGATTCCTCTCCACCCTTACTGATCCGCACCCTGTCATACAGGTCCTTAAGTAAATAAGCTAAAAAGTGAACTAAGACTTCGTCCAAACTGTATTTTAAAAGGATAGACCAAAGCCGGGACCTGTTGACAAAATCGAAGGCCGAGGTAAGGTCCATAAAAGCCAGGTAGATAGGAGATTTGTTTGCTATTGTGTATTTACCAATAATCAAATTGAGGTTTAGGCACTGCTCAACAGTGCTGATTCTACTTCTAACCCCCAACTGACAGGAGTTTAAAATATCACCCTCCTTGGCCCATGTCCTGATCTTTTTAAACAGAATCCTCCCTAGAATTTTCAATGTATTGTCGATCAGGGAGATCGGCCTATAACATCTTGGGTGGGAACGAACACCCTTTGTAAAAATTGGCACGATGATGTTAGTTGATCATGTATTTGGTATTGATGAAACTGTTAGATTATTTAAAACGTTCAGTAAAAGAGGCGCCCAGAATTCTGGCTGGTTTTTAATGATAGCAATAGGCAAGCCATATGGGCCTGGGGCCTTATTGCTAGACTCTGTTGAATTGCTTCCTCCACTTCAGAAAGAGTTATCTGAACCCTGGTAACTACTAGATTCTCATTGGATGGCCTATTTTGAACGGGAGCTGAATAATTCTTTAAAAAATGGGCCTCCCATGTCACGTTGGTGATATTGCAACTGATCAGAGAGAGAGGATGTCCTAGGGACCTCATGTCTTTGACATTCGAGCAAAAGCCGTTCCTGTCCTTTAGCGTAACAGCGCATACTAGATTGTCCCAGCACTCTTTAACTATTTCCTAATTTCTTAGCATAATGACTGCCTTATAGTGTTGTCTAGATAATTTAATGGCAGCCTGATCTCTGGGGTGTTTTGCAAGTGCCCTGCGAAGATCCCTGTTAGCTGCAGAGCAGTCGCTATTAAATCATCTAGGGCCATAAAATGTTTCCTTAATGGGCCTAGATAGCATATGTTTGATACCCTCACATAATTGCGTGAAGGCACCAACTACTGCGGGATTATATTCGTTAAAAGACAACCAAGTGTCAAAAAGATCCGAATGTTCACTTACCATCTTCCCAAATAAAACTGTATTGTCGACACCACGCCAGACTAATCTAAGATTATCGGTAGAGGGGGACAGATCTCTTGCACCACACTCTTGACCAAATGTTGGCCTGGTGGCAAATCTCAGAGTTAAGTTAATGGGGTTATCATCTCCATAAACTTTGGGCATAACCTCAGATTTTAGCAGACAATCTTCTAATGAGAGGGATATAAAGACATAATCGATTATAGAGCCACTGCCCCTGCCTCTGTATATTGGTATAATATGATTATCCCTCTTGGATACTGCAGCGATCTCCATTACATCCAAGAGGTTGTTGGTACACAAATGGTCTATTAATTCAACCCCCCTGTTACATAGAGGTGTCTTGCTAGTAGAATGGATAGCTGTATAACTTCTGCTGTATATCTTTGCATTAAAATCTCCCCCTAAACAGATCCCTGCAAAACTAGCAAAACTCTTTGGTTTCTGTATGGTGGAAATGAATTTAAACAAATTAATAAAATTCATATTTGGTACATTCTGAAAATCATTATTATAAAAATTGATAAAACAAATAGAAACCCCTCTTTTATAAATGATTGCCTGAAATGTGTCATTATTAGTATCAAGGACCTTTACACTCCCACCTGCGGAGATATTTACCCAGATTGAAAGGCCACCTGACGGGCGACCTAAGTTTGGGATAGGAACAACGATGTTAAAGCACTCACACCCCTCTAAACATAAGTCCCTAGTAGCCCATGTCTCCTGAAACATTAAAATGTCCTGTTTTTAAACTAGTTCTAAACAGTCTGGTGAATTTAATTTGGATGCCAGACCAGCGACATTCCTGCTTAGTATTTTTAAGTCAGAATCGAAGGCAGACACAGTTCGGGTACAAGGGCCACAAGATAGAGACTCAATTGATAAAGAAATGGGCTCAGGTGACACTGCTAAGGGAGGTAGTCAATCCTGATTGTCCAAATCAGACAATGGTGAAAACCTATTATATGTAGGAAGGGGTGGAGCGTCAGTATTTAGAGCCCCCAAGAGTGGCTTATAGAAATAGCCCAGGGGCAAAGCCCAAATGTGTTTTGAGATGTTGGAGTTCGTCTCCTGAGCCGTTACTACAGATTTAACCAAAGACGGGTTACGGAAATTGATGACTATGCAGTCTCCCTCGATGTTCTTTGGAGACTGTCCCACCCAACCAACTCTACGTGTCATGATGATATTATTGATAAATGACACCCTAAACCCCTTATGTTTAGACAACCAGTCAACACTTTTGTTACGTAATTGGTCCCATGTTTCAACTTGGTTTTCTTTGAGACGAAGTACACTTGCCAAAACCACAACATAGGGACAGGCTGCCGGTGATAAATTCAGTGTCTCTCTGCTACACTTGGAGTTTAGAGTGCCCACAGAGTCTAAACCGCCCTCGCCTGGTTTACCCCACCAGAAATAATGCTGGCCAGAGCACCTGTAGAGGCAGTAGAAGGATTACGAGGCAAATGCAAGTTTTTAACCGACTGGCTATCAGCACCATCAATATCAGCAATATTATTTTGCACCCTACAAGACTCTGGTACAAAACATTCCTTAACTTTGTTGCAGGTCACACAAGAACCAGTAGGTGGGGTGTATATTGGTGCGCTTGTCAGAATATCAGCGTTAGAAATTTGAGCATTGTTCATTGTCATGTTCGGCTCTGCCATCCTGATCTTAACAGGCTCAATAGAATTAATCTGAGAACTTCTTTCCCCTTGATTACAGTACTCTGAGAAAGACGAACCGATATCAGTCTGGGTGCTGATGGAATTACCAGCTTCCTTATTTGGAATGTGCACAGGAACTTCAGAGGTCTTGGAGGGGGCAGAGGCATGTATCCATGAACTCAATGCAGTACGGGATGAACTTGGGAGAGTGGGTTGTTTCCTCTTAGAGCTAATAGGTTTTGTGGGCTTTCTCTTACAATTTGCCCCAGGAGCTGCCTCAGAACCTACGGAGATTGAAGAGGGGGTCGGATTTAATGGAGGTGCTACTGTGTTTACAACATCATTTGACCCAGCAGGGGAAACCTCGGTATTAATGTTAGAATCATTATTAGGGCAATTGAGCAAGGGGACATTCGAGTTAATATCCATCAAATTGCAAGAAGGGAAAGTAATAACACAATCTGCCCCTATCGTGGGGCCAATCAGAGGAGCCCCGACACCAAGAGAAAGGCGCCTCTCAGTTAATTAAATCTCATTGGCGACGATGCTGACGGCCCTTTCCAGCATACTGTCAATACTGGATGTAACAGGTCCTTGTGAGGGTAACTCCTCGCGCTTCCCCATGTTGAGTGCACAAGAATAAAGAACTAATATGTGCGCACTCACCTCGCTGGGGATAATCAATTAGCAGGCATAAGGGGGGTGGCCTAGCCCAGTCTCATCCGGTTGCTGACAGGCACAGACGGGCCCGCCCTTGGCCCAGGCACGCCCGCGTGCGTCCCGCACTGCGGGAGCACCAGTGTACTTATGTAGGCACCTCCTGGTGCTTCAGGTGCTGGCAGCGTTGGCGGGGCTCGCGGGACCGCAAAGGGTGCTGGGAGGTGTAGTCTGCTTCCTCGTAGTCACACGGTATCAGCTTTCCTCAACCCCCAGCAAGGGGGAAACAGCAGCGGTGTTGGCAGCGGTGAAGAATTAAATATTTATAATTAAATTACTTCCAACCCTATACCCCTACAAAACCCACAACCCGCTGCAACACTAAAAATTTCAGTGAATTAAATTTTAAAAAACTAAACATTTACAAACCATATTAAAATCAAGAATAATACAAACAATTTATAACATACACAATTAAAACATATACTAAGATACGTCAAAATAATTCAAACATATTATTAACAAAAATATTTTTGTAAATGATATTAAAAACATAGATAGATTAAACTTTGATATTCACAACAGATTAATTTTTTAAAACAATATTAACATAGGTATTTTTGAGATTGATATTTCTTACCTTAGAAAATAGATATTCTTGTCAATTATATTCCTGCATTATGATTTTTGTGGATCACAATAGTAAAAACCCAATATTTCTGCATCTCGATATTTTTTACTTGATATTTTGTCTAAATGCTGTTTTAAGCTAATCCTCTCTAAGGCCCTCATTATGATGGTGGTCAGATGAGCATCCAACCGCCATCGTATCGGGAAGTAGACCACCCGAAATGTAGTTGGTGGCTCCACCCGCCATATTACGATCCAACCTCCGTGGAGGCGGTCTGAAACATGCCTTTTTCAATTGCAGTTTATGCTGCGGCAAGACGTAAATTAAAAAGACATGTTTTTAAACATCCATGCACCGTATGCCATTCACCATGGAGTGCCTGGCACACAGTGCATGAATGTTTAGGGGGCCACCACAGGTGCCCCCCTGGCCCCATAGCAGAGGGCCAAGGGGGCCTTGCTAGGGGCACCCAAAATCCTTTTCTGTCTGCCTTTACAACGCGGTAGGACTGACACATAAAGGCAGAGGGAAAGGGAGATCCTTACCCTACGCTGGTGCCTCCGCAGGAACCACCCGCATTGTAAAGGTTAGGCTCTGACAGCTGCCCCAATGGGTTTCTTGAGCCTGTTGGAGGCATTACGCTTTGTAATATGGTGGTCAGTCAGAAAATCTGGATTTTGGATGGACACAACCAATGGCCTGTCGGTTGCGGCCCGCCCGACGTCCGAATTGGGCCTTAAGTCTCTTTTGAAGGCTAAAAGGCAGGTATTCGGGCATTTTGTAACCATTGGATCAGTCTAACCCTGTGGTCTGCTCTTTCACTCCTCCCTAAGATTTACAATGGGTGCTGAAAGCCTTACGGAATCATTGTGTTGAACCCTTATCCTCTGTGGATTTGGAATTCCCGCTCTTGAAACTAGCTTCCCGAATGGCA
Organism: Triturus cristatus; assembly: GCF_964204655.1. Lineage (NCBI taxonomy): Eukaryota > Metazoa > Chordata > Amphibia > Caudata > Salamandridae > Triturus > Triturus cristatus. The sequence continues at coordinate 1,202,519,085 of NC_140591.1, read as the reverse complement.
ATTACTTCATGTTGCAAAATTGGAGAACTAGCTGCTTTACTTGTTGGGATTTGTTTTTGTCTTTCTGGTTCTGTGTTCTGATCCAACTTTTCTTCTAAAAGTTGCTTTAGCCTTGCACAGAGCACAGGAGGTACTTTTACTGGTATTGTTCCTCAGGCTGACGCCACAGATGAGGAGCTGTGGCATTTTGTTAGCTGTAAAAAGTTGACTTCAGATATATATGGAAAGCTTGTCCTTTACTTTTGCCAGATATTTTGTTTTGTGACCTTTGGGGCAGCAGGTCAAGGGTGGGAAGCCTGTTCATAGATCATCAGTAGATTGATTAGGTCTGCCATAGCCTTGGCTTATTCTTTGTCTGAGGTTTCTCTTGTGGCCGGGATTCAAGACCAATGCACAACCCATCTTGCTGTCTCATGAACAGAAGTACAAGTGTTCACTTAACAGAAATGTCTACCGCTACTACATGGGTCTTTTCAAATACCTTTGTCTGACCATACAGGTTTCTAGGTCTAGAACCTAATGAAAGGAACTTTGGTATTGGTGTGCCTGTTTCATCATATATTAAGATGTTGTTGTTCAATAGAACCACAGGGTGTGCGGATCCAAGTGGCTTTGCCTATTGTGTGTTTATTGATTGTTCCAAAGAACAATTTTGCTTTAATATTCCTCACATGTATTGACTGATACAAAGATAAGGGAGTAAGAGGAAATCTCCCAATTGGTTACCAGTATTATCCATTACTCCTAGTCATCATTCCATTCATTATGACCTCCATTGACTGGTCAGGCCGTTGAAATAGATTTTGTATATTATGAGGCAGTTGGGAATAGAAGCCTTTTTATGGCACCAAGCTGTGGGTGCTACTTGTGTTTCAACCCATTCCCTGAAGTTTTCTTGTATTAAGGTAGGAGTCACCTCATAACTAATAACTGGATAAGTATGAGTAGGGCTAGGAGCAGTAAGACTAATGGTAAGCAATCAGGACATATCTTATTTCTGATACCTAAATTTAACTTGATTTTGTGTTTACTGCTATTCTAGCCAGAAAAGTGTGTATTAAGAACCATATTGCATGTTGCCATCATTCCCTTGGTTTCACTGAAATTAACAGCTTTTGCCAATTTGCAACAATGTACATGAAAAACTTATGTTACATCCATGCTTTTGAATCCTTTCTCTTTGTTAGGATGTTAACCTTATTATTTCACCTCTTCTTGTGTCCGGTGATAGCCAGGCAATCATTCCAATACAACAAATCTATGGGGAGATTATTGTAAGACATTGTGCAGCTTTAGACTTGATGATTTGTTACCATCTAGCAGTGAGTGCACTTATATGATGAAGGAAAACCATTACACCAATTGCATTACTTTGAAATGGTTTCTCGGTATACAGACATTTATTTTTTAGAATGTCATAGATAAAAATAGCAAATGTTGCATTATCACTGTGCTCTTTTTATGCAGCATGGCACTTGCTTATCTCTCTTGCTTTGTCATTCAAGAAGACTATGATCCTTTAGAGCAAATGCTAGTGCTTTATTCTTATATCTGTCAAGGCTTTCTGCTTTGGCTTTTTCATTCCAACAGCTAATCCATATTGTGTAGTGAGAAAACCATAGGAGGTGGATTTCACAGGATACAGAAATTCAATAAATGAGTGAACTTTTTTTTCAAGCAATGCTGTTACAGTAAACAAGGGCTGAAAAGTTGTAAAACCAAGATGTTGATTTTAGAATGGTTGCCTGGGTGATCATGATCTTTGGGTCTGGGACTGACTTGCAGACTCTAATGTAATTAATAATATTCAAACTGGAAGCCTGTGGGTCCAAAAGAGTGACCTTTACCCACAGCTCATATCTCTGACTGGTAATTTGATGTTATGTTACTTTGAGATGTGGTGCAAGTACAGTGACCCAGAATGTAGAGCCAGAAGTACGCATGTTCTGTCGCAAAATACTGGTTGGAATTTGCAACCAGTATTTCTGTGACCTGTAAAGATGTTAAGAACTGACCTATGAACTAATAGGTTGCTTCTTAAACCCCTTCCCTTTTGGTAATGGGTTACCAAAATGACTTGGGGTCTGGAACGTTTGAATAGTTTACAAACTCAATTTCAGTCCTAAACTGTAGATAGGTATGGATAGGAACCACTGTTAGAAATTAGATTCCTGATTGACTGAGGTATACACCCAGGCCAGGCAGGAACCACCACTCGAGTTAGGGTAAGCTAGATACACACTAAAAAATAACATGTGCTCAACCTCTGGAAGCTTGGCACAGAGCAATCAGGCTTATCTAAAGAGGTAATGTGTAAAGTATTTGTGCAACACACACACAAACAGTAACACAATGAATACACCACAAAAAGACTCCACACAGGTTTAGAAATATAGACTATGATATTCTGAACAAAACAAGACCAAAAGAACAAACATCCAATATATAGAATTTGAAATATTGAATTTTACAATAATAAATGCAGTAAAGCTCTTAGAAGCAATTAGCGCTAAAAGGTTACTCTAGGTCACGCTGGACCGAGGCAAAGTCAAAGTTCGGGCCGACCGTGATGGAGCACCGGAAGGCTAGAGGACCCATACAGGCCTCGGTAAACAAACTGCCTTGCCTGGTCGCAAACAACAAGATGCATCGATCTTCTCCACTTAATGAAGGTGATGCCTCAGTTCTGATGACGGGTGCTGAAGTCTAGAGGTGTCAAGTGATGTACCGGATTCTGCTACGCAGTCGAGGGGATGCGTTGATCTCACCAAGCTGCAGCAGCGGCGATACGCTGTTTGATGCATCCATCTTTGGAGGCAAAGTGCTGGTTCTGCTGCAATGCACCTATTTTACTCCCGTAACCAGGTTGATGGGCTGGTTCTGTAACACACATACAGGAAATGCTTCAAAATCCATGTTGCAAGTATCTTGGCCACTTCCAGTGAGCCAGGCACAAGGGCAGAAGTAGAGACTTATATACCTGAGACTCATGCAACAGGAGGCAAAATAACAAGCCCTTGGATATCGCTTAGAGTGAAGGCAGAGTTAAGCTCTCCTTCAGCTGAGTAAGAGAGCATCAGGGCAACACAAGAGAAAAGCAGGCCTTCCAAGTCTGCAGTCCAAAGATGAGTCATTTAAGCAGTACAGCAGTCCTTTTGACAGAGGTTCAGTTCAAGATCCATTAGTGTTTCTTTTTAGGGGTCAGAGACCCAGTTCTTATACCTCAAAGTGCCTTTGATGTGGGGGTGACCTCAAAGCAACCCTCTGAAGTGCACAGGGATCCCTTTTTAACCCAGTCCTGTCTGCCAGACTATCTGTGGGGGTTAATCAGTCCTTTGTGTGGGGACAGGACATAGTCTAATCAAGTGAAGTTTTAACCCCTCTGCTCCATCCTGCCCAAGCAAAGCCATCAGAATGCAGATGTATGTAGTTGGGTACTCAGACACACATATTCTTCCTGTGTGTGTCTGTCTAGAGGGAAGCCACAAACTGTAGCTGTCACCATCCTCAGACGTGTATTGGAGACAGGCTGTGAAGCACACAGAGCAGTAAGTGCAGAGAAATGTTCACTTTCTAAAAGAGGCATTTCTAAATTAGTAATGTTAAATCCAATTTCACCAATAAGGATTATTTATAATAACCATTCCAAACATATCAAACATGATAAAGCTACTCCTTTCTGATCAGGAATTATAGCTTAAAACAGTATTAAGGAATTCTCAACACTAGCCTATGAGAGAAGTAGGCCTCACAGTTGTGAAAAATGAAATAGGCTGTCAATACCAGAACTTGTAACGGTCAACACACACATGTCCTACCTTTTACTTACATGGCAGCCTGTCTGTAGGGTTAATTTGGGCCTACCTTAGGGGCAACGTATAGGGTTGTTTGAGGCTTGGATTGTGGTTTTTAATGCCAAGTCGAAGTGGCAGTAAACTGCATTCATAGGCACTACAGTGGGAGGCTTGAGACAGGTTTGAAGGGCTACTTATGTGGGTGGCACAATTAGTGATGCATGCCCACTAGCAGCATTTAAAGTACAGGCCCTGGGTATGTGTTATACCACTTTACAAGGGACTTACTAGTAAATCAAATATGCCACTCAGGTATACACCAAAGTCCTCATATTTGAGAAGCACATGCACCTTAGCACTTGATAGCAGTGGTAAAGTGCTCAGAGTCCTATCGCCAACAAAAAAAATATCAACAAAAAACAGGAGGCAAAGGCAAAAATTCTGGGGAAAAACCACCCGAAGTGTGAAAGTTCTAAGAACTACTATTTAAAAGGGACGCCTACAACACGCACCTTGCAAATAATCATTTCTTATCCATTTCTACACCCATTTTAGGAGTTGGTGAAAAGTTATTAATTCCTAAAAGGGGTTTACTAGATTGCCAAGCGCAGATCTTGCAGTCGCAAACTCTGAATTAAAGCACTTGCGTCCAAAAAACGTCTTTGCACATCTGACCTATGGTTTCATTTACTATCATGTTGCTGTTTTTCTATTTCACATGGCTTCTAAGTAATGAATTAAATATCAAGAATTTCAGCCGTAGGTGGCTCTAGCTGCACACCTACAATATTTTGCAATTCCTGTCAGATTAGCGCCTTTCATAGCATCCATATCCCCAAGACACCTCAGATTGTGGAATGGTTTTCTTCACCGAGCTTAGAAATGCACACCTGCTCCCCTGAAGCAACACATTCTGCTGTGAAAAACATTGGCTTAGAAACCATTGAGAATAAAATATCTATTCCATGAAAAGATCTGTTTTTTTCCTCTGCATTTTCAAAAAGGCGTAGAGTTCCATCCAGCTTTTATGGGTAACATTGTTTCGAAATATGTTTTGGAAAGAAAGACAGCTCATTAAAAGTGCAGAGACTGAGCATTAAATCGCATCAGGTTTTTGCACCTCATACAAGAATGGGGAACAGAGCTAGTCATAACAATCTTCCAGAGAACTCATTCGCACCTGCTGTGCCCCCCAAACAACAGGGAGTAGAAAGTTCACGTTTCATTGGTGCACAGGGGGGAAATGGAATGACATCTGGCATCAATGAAACTCGAACAGCAGATCTTAACTGGGATGAACAACATGACACCAACAAAACATGCTCAATTATTACAGTCACACTTCCTGGTCAGTCGTCAAGTTGAAACTTGAGGAGCATCAGCAGCACAGGCCAGAGTGAGTTTTACAAGAACACACTGGAGCTTTTCATTTCAGACCAAAGAGGTCACCGAGTACGAACTCATGCAGGGAGTGTCAGCGTAGGCAACGCGTAATTATTTTCAATCAGAGCTGGAAGGGGCTCAAATTAGTAATAACATCCGTGTATTTTATCAGCTTCCGATGCATAAATAATTACTGCAAAGCCACTGAAGGGGATGGGCGGCATCCTCCTAGACAACAATCTGTGATGCATAAAACTCATTTTGCCTCTGCAAGCTGCTTCTCCCACTTTTTTGAAAGCTCATTTTGTTCCAAATCTCTAGCAGAAATTGTAGGTTTTACCTCTGCAAGCTGCTTCTCCCACTTTTTTGAAAGCTCATTTTTTTTCCAAATCTCTAGCAAAAATTTTAGGTTTTATTCTTCTGGTAGGCTTTTCCTATGGCTTCCCAGATTCCATTGAATTAGGTCCTGAGGTGCTATTATTTCTTCTGCAAAAAGTAGTGACAACTCCAATTTTTGGTGAATTGAACAGATTTATGTGAACCAATCTATGAACTAATAGGTTGATTCACAAAATGCCAACTCGAATGGGTTGCTGAAATAAAAGTAGTGATGCACCTTTGGGGCCCACTTGAGTTCTCCCTTAGTTTAGTGTATTAGCTGTTTTAGGCTGCTTCTGCTTGAACAACTGCACAGAACACTTTTGTTTTTGTGACATCATTTTAGTATAAGCTGTACATGTTGTTTTGTTATTCAGTGCTTTTTCTTGGGATTCTTGCTGCACATTTTGTACAAGGTCACCTAGAACACATAAACACCATGTTGTACTGTTTTCTGCTCAGTCAGTAACAGCTCCTGACGTTCTAGATACAACACAGCAGCACAGCTGCGACTTTCAAGCACAATAGTTTTATCATATAAACTTTGTTTTGTCCCTTTGTGGTCAGAGAGGAGAATTCCAACAAAGAGACCTGTCCTGGAACAAATGCATGCCAGGTATGGGGTCCATTGCTTATCCCAGAGATCACTAATAAACCCCTTTTCTTACACAGGAAGGATATGCATAGACAGATAGATATTTGGCCATGGTTCGGTTGTTTATTGTGTACAATCTGCTTGTAATGTTGATTACTTTGCTTAGTTGTATATGTCTACGTATCCCAGCACATCTGCTTCATAATATGCTATGATAGTTTCAATAAATGTATTATAAACATTCTTTGTGTCTTTCTTTTGTTTAGTAAGGGCATGCATGAGTGAGAGATGAACAGTGATGATCTGTTCCACAGTTTCCTTGGGGAATAGACAGTCATGGTTTTGGTTTGCCAAAATCACTTGCTACTCTTGGAAGGTTAGGAGTTCAGGTGAGGCACTATGAGCAAGCCAGGATTTGGGCTGACATGTACTGAGGTGGTACAGAGACACAGTCCCTACATGCTGACGTCCTGTCTTCCCAAGGCTTACCAGCAGAATCCCTGCAATAACCTGTGGAAATTAATATTCATTAGGCTGGTCGCAATTTGCGATTCCATTTGATTGACTGTAATCTCAGGGATAGAGGCCTGCGAGACACAACAGTCCACCATCTATGTTATTACACTCCAAACAGGAAACATTATTTTTTTAAGCAGCGCGTGTTACTGAAAGAAAAGAGCGGTGCTTTTAAAAGATAAAAGTTTTCTGTTTTGTAAAACTTTAGGGAGAGCAGGTAGAGGCCCCCTGGATTGCTCTCTTTTCCCACCAGCCTGCCAACACGATTCCCAAAGGGGATGGGCCCTAAAGGCTCCTGTTTTCCCTTGCAAATCAGCTTCCAAGGGTCAGTACCTCATCAATGGTTTACAAACATAAATTGATGCATTACTTTCTAAGCCAGAAATAGGAAGGGATGCACCTTTCATGCCCCCTTCTATTTGTGATTCAGAAAAGATAACAAAAGTCCTGTTATGAGCCTGAAAGACTTTTCAGACTCAACCAGAAGTTGGTACCAGCACACTATTGAAGCCCACATTATATTAATAAGTAACACCATAAAGTCAGGGTTAGCATTATGCCAGAGATAGAAATAATCATGCTATGCAAGGCCCATTTATCTACCCATGCACTCATTCATTGTCACTTCAAAAGAGATTTTCACTTCACAGCTAAATTAGTCTCATCCAATAAATAGTTTGAGTGCAGTTCCTTGACCCTAAAAGAACTTCACTGGCTATGCTTAAGCACTAACTACAGTTCAGGTGGAGTTTTATCCCTTGTGTGAATTCTGCTTTGCTGAATAACAACTGCCAAGGTATTCCAGCATCTGTGAATACTGGGTGTGGGAACACCACACCCGATTTCCCCAAATGGAAAAACACCATGTAAAGTCAAGTGTGGATCCCAGATGGCGCTGCGGGAACAAGCATGGTCCACCCCCCTCCAGACGCTCTTGTAGAACACAGGAGAGGAACAGCCCAGGAGTCTGGTAAACCTTGCTGCATGCACCAACCCCCCAACTTGACACACAACAACCTGCTGCGTACAGGAAAAAGAAACTCCCTGGAATCGCTGAATACATGCTGACTCAGATCTGGTAATTCTCATTCCTCATGGTTAATCCCCATTCTGAGTAATTCATATTTGTAGGATTTAGATGAGGAGATATTGACCAGAATTGCTATTTTCAAATCCAGTGTCTGTATATCTAAATTCAGTGGCATTTATAATTGATGCCTTAGAAGCAATGAACAAACATAAAATTGACTGCTTTCCTTATAAAGCCATTCATCACAAGAATCCTCCGGATCTGACCAATGTGCTTACCATCTCAGGAAGTCAAGGAGGACTCAGGAGTAAAGGCTCATTACAACTTGAGACACCTAAATTCAGAACTACTCAAACAGTCTTTTACTGGGACAACAACAAAAATCTCCTATTCACTCCCCACAAAGTTGAGACAAAGCCTCTGCTTCCCATGCTTCAGAAGATGATTAAATCTCATCTGTTCAATACACACTCAAAAATAATCCTCTCCTACAGCTTGCATCCCCTGAAAAAAGATCCTTACTCCAAAATTATGTGTAGGTTTATGAGCAAACGCTTCCACAAAATGTATGTGTGTATATATGTATGTATATATATATAATATATATATGTATGTATGTATATATAATGTATGTATGTATGTATATATTTTTTCTTTTACACATACATAGACAACAAATGATAAAGTGATAGTAGAGGTAGCTGGTCTGAGGAATATTAATGCATTGTGATGTAGTGGTCATAAAAGAGGTGTGTCTTCAACTCCTTCCTAAAATGGAACAGCAATGAGGCAGCCCTGATGGATAAGGGATGTTTTCTTAATCAGCATTCTGATTGCATCCTGGTTGTGGGTGTGCCAAGAGTCACCAGAGAGGGTGAGTGTATCTGAAAGATAAGCGGGCTGCAATTTGTGATGGATTTGTAAATTATGAAGCTGTTTTTTTAAGATTGTGCAGGCAGACAAAGTGAACCAATAGAGTGCCATCAGGGTTGGGGTGATGTGATCATATTTCATCAGGCTCTGGAAGAGATGTGCTGCTGCATAGAGAGTGTCATTAGGAAGTGCTAGTGTGGAGTCTGAAGAAGAGAGTTACCACTATCGACATGAAAGATTATGAGGGCTTAAATCGAAGTTCTGCATACCTTATACAGAGGAAACGGTTTTACTTTCTTTAGAAGAGAGCTGGTACCTGGCAGCCTTTGTTTTTTTGGTAATGTCTTCCTTGGGGTGATGTTGGTGTCCTAGTAGAATCAAAGTAACTTGTATTTGGTGAAATTTGAAGTTAGAACCCATTAAGGTTGATGTCAGCGAAGCAGGATTGTACTATTATTTGCTTGTTCTTCTTGGCAAATACCAGGAGTGTTATCTTACTTCCATTGAGTTACAGGTGGAGATCTAGGTGCTGGGCATGCATGCAGATGGAGATGAGATGCAATAGTGCTGGAGGCGTTGAATATCTGGAGCACATCAGATTTTCAAGGGGACTCATGTAGATGATGAAGATGACAGTAGACAGTTTGAAACCCCGGGGACTCCTACAGTTAAAACATTATCTGTTTGACTTGTTGCACAGTTAAACCACTAATGGGAGTTCTCTATTTTCAATGAGCAGTAAAAAGAGATGTATATGTGAGAATATTGTATAAAAAAGTATTGTATAACATAAATGTCATGCCCTAAATGTAATTTTTTTTAATGTTGTCCCATTGGATGGAGATTTTCTATTAATGCCAATGAGACTACAACAAGTTGACAAAATACATATGTCAGATATATTCTGACTTAAATATTCGGGTACAGCACCAGAGTGATGGATGAACTGGCAGACAATGTAGAGATATACAGAGGTTTGAGGAATGAATTGATGGATGGATGAAGATGGACAAACAGGAAGATGGATGCTTATTTAGACGTTTATTTTCGCTGCTGAATGCCGTAAAACATTGACCGGAATGGTTTCGAACAAAACAATCTCAAAAGAGCCTCTATTTATAGTTGAATCCTGGATGGCGAAAAAGTACCTTTGACACCATGCAAAACGCCTTTAGTGCTCTTGGGTCCATCACTTGACGGGCTTCACTGCCTCAGAGCTGATGACCTACAATTAACCCTTTATTGCTCCGAGTTAGACCTTCATTTTTCATTCTGAGAGTGAACCTCAGAAACAGTGAACGAGGTGTGCCTCGTCCTGGGGTGTGCCATCCAAAACAATGCGCCATCGCGGAGAAGTAGCAGGTTCAATGAACTGGCTTTACACTCTGCAGGCAGGTAAACATAGGAGCTCTGCTCTGAGCCTGCAGAACCCATCACAAAACGGTCCCCAGAGCACTAGCGTGCACAACCGAGCCACGCACCTGTTTTATGTGTTTGCACCATCAAAAGCGGAGACTTGTAACTCTCTGAGTTAATGAATAGAACACACAAGTCGGAAGCAGTGAACAGCGTCTGCCTCGCTCTGCTTCTGGGCCGTACTGTCTGCAGTTACTGCAGGAAATTCTGAGTTAAATGTATGCGCTTTAACGATTCAAAAACGAAACCAGGCGCTCGCTCAGCTCTGCACTGAGCCAGCGCAGCTACTCATGATGTATTCCTAGGTGTGGATTCCAGCGTTACCTCTTTCAGTTTGATACCTTTTAACGGGCGATATTATGAATGCAAAGATGGCGGAGCGCACTGGCTTTGGAGACCAATCATATCCTTTTTCGTCTGAAACTGAATGTCGCTGAAGTGACCGCCAATGTTTATACTTGTTTCCGCCTTTATGAAACAGATTGAGTTTCTGCATAGTTGCAGTCTCTGCCATTGACAGCTGTAATTATTATCAGACGGATTCACACTGCTGGCCTCTTGGTGATGACTAACTTCTAGCTAATTAAAATTCTTCTGCTGACACTTGAATCCTCAATTTAGCTGCGCTCAGTAAATACCAACGCTCGTGCGCTCTGAGCAATCACGCCTGTCGGGCTTCAGAAAAGGCGGCAGAGCACACACTGCCTTTCTTCGAATTTTGAGTGCTTCGTGGTACTTGACAACTGTGAGCCATGCCTGCTGATTCCTCTTGAGCTGTCAGTGGCATTTGACACCCTGAGCATCTTTTTATATTGGAAGCTTTCAAGGAACTCGAGAGTATGGATGGGAACCTAATATTGTGGTTTGCATCCCGGTTGTCAAATCAAGTCAATCAATCAATCAATCAATCAATCAGTCATTTGTTAAGCGCACTACATACCCGCGAGGGTCTCAAGGCGCTGGGGGGGGGGGCGCTACTGATCGAACAGCCAGGTCTTGAGTGTCCTCCTGAAGGTCAGCAGGTCTTGGGTCTGACGTAGGCTCAGTGGGAGGGTGTTCCATGTCTTGGCGGCGAGGTGGGAGAAGGATCTCCCGCCGGTGGTTGCTCTTCGGACGCGCGCGACGGTAATCAAACAAATACAAATTGAGATTGTTTACTGTAACCATATTGCCATTTAAAAAGTGGGTACCCTCAGGTGTTATTTTCGAGCCAACCCCTTTAACCTACAAATGTAACCTTTAAGTCAACTTTTAAAATGCCTTTATAATGTCTATCCATTTCCTTCAAGGTTATGATGATGAATTCCGCTCATTCACATAACAACATATCACTACTGACCAAACCTACTGAGGATAGTCAGGCCTTGATGACTCTTCACCACCTTAAACTTGACATTCCAAAGATAGAATTTCTCCTTATCTGTCCACACCGGAGTATTACCCTGGTTCACACTTGGTTCAACTCGATGTATATCTTAGGCCCTGATTACGAGTGTAGGCACTATTTGGCGCACCTGATAAATATCGATATCACGGGGAACGCTATTTATGGGGTGTGATGAATAGCACAGATTTCTAGTTTATGGGGAACAACATGCAAACTTTGGTGTTTAATGCACCAAAATCCACATGATAAGGTAAATACTGTACACTATTCGCCTTTTACATTTCTGCAGCTTTGACCTGCCGAAATTTAATGAGCCTTGAGGAATTTAACACATTCGATAATTATTGGATGCATAAAATAAAACAAAACTCATAACTCTAACCCATGAGTACACAGGCATTTACGCACTGGTCGGAATTAACCAACCCACTTATAATGAGGCCCTAAGTGTATAAGCCTTCCATCATAAAGTTCACACAATCCCTAAATTTAATTTTGCATAAAAAGGCTGAATCTACAAGTGTCTGTCAAAAACCTGCATAGAAAGGCACAAAATAAGTAAGAATTCTTAATGAGATAAAACCCTACCTTCATAAAAATGTACCCCTATGAGTGTTCATTTTTAGCATTCGACCTCAATGGCCTATGCACAGCCTAGAAATAGCCCATTAGACATTTGTAAAAAGGCATAAGAGTCATGGACAGCCTTTAGAGAGAGGCTGAATAGCATTTGTGAATGGGAATGTGAGTAAGGCATTAGAACTAGGTGAAATGAGTGCAGACATTACCCACACCGCTTAATGTGTTTTTCCTGGTCCAACCTAATGTATTCCTTAGAAAAACTAGAAAGACTGCATCTCCTGTTCACATTTAGCTAATGCAGATTTATCGAACTAAAGTGAAGTTTTGATTGTGTGGTCCAGGTGCTGGAAATATTGAGACATGGCTATGGGGACACCCTACTTATGGATATTGCTATAGTACACTCTGCCCCCATAACATGTGTTCTAAATGCAGTGGCAGTATTGGTGACATGGACCAAATGATTCAACCAGATCTCAGCTGCTCTTCTCACCCTGCACTTGTGTCCTTTTGAGTGAGTATTTCGAAAGTGGCCTACATTGTTTAACCACACACACTCATCAACTCTTAACTGCATCCTTAACTTGGGACAATGGCCCCCTCTTGGCTGCATGGCTGCACCTTTTACAAGAACATGACTGTAATTATTCTGTATCAGCATCCATTGCCACGGAACCTATGAGACTACATGACACTCTACAGTGAACTTCAGGTATCCCATAATTCTTCCTCTCCTTTCAGAAGGAAATGTACAGGCACATGCATCAATGTAAAAACCGGTCGCAAACGGGCAGATTCTCAGAATCTGCCCCTTTGCGACCGGTATTTTTGCATTTGGGATGCATCATCCCAAATGCAAAAATCGCAATTTAAGGAATCTCTAAATTGCGATTCCTTAAATTGCGATTGCATTTAAGGAATCCCAAATTGAGATTCCTTAAATGCAATGCATGAAAGTGAAAAAATTAGCGATTTCGCTAATAGGGGGAGCAAATTACCATGAAGTTGAACTTCATGGTAATTTGCAAAAACTTTGAAAAAAGCATTTTGTGCATTTTTCAATGTTTCATGTTGCGCACACACATGCCCTTAGAGCATGTGTGTGTGCAACATATGTGCACAGATCAATTTCAGGGGTGCAAAAGGGTGTCATTTTGACACCCTTGCACCATTGAAATTGCATGAGCAATTTGAGAGTACCTACTGGTACTCACAAATTGCTCATGCAATCTCCTATTCATTCCTATGGGCCTGGAGGCCCATAGGAATGAATGGGACGGCATTCCTTAATTGCGACTCGCAATTCGCGAGTCGCAATTAAGACATTTGTAGGAATCGCTATTTTTATAGCGATTCCTACATGCATAGGCTTTTGCAATTCCTTAATTGCGATTCCTTAAAAATCGCAATTAAGGAATCGCAAAAGTCTTTATTGATGCATGTGCCAGGTAGTCTGTTTCCAGGAGCCATATCCACATGTTTCTTCCTTTCCGTTCCATCTTGCAGCCTGCAGCAGGACAGTCATGTAAACTTTGAGCTGCGTTGTCTAAGTCACCTCCCTTTAATCTCTTTTATTTGCCCCAACAGCTGTCCTCACTCCTCACTCCTACCTTTTAACCTAAAACACAATTATAAAATGTGTCAGAGCTTTGCATTCCAAACGACATTGACTGGCATTTTATTTTGTGTTATGCTTCTGTTTTCCTTTGTATGCACAATATATGCAGAATTACTGACCCCTGTTCTACTCGAACGACTACAGGATTCATGATATAGGCCAGGGTCTTTATGGTGAGTAGTACCCTACCTTGTAAATACCGATATAGCAGGGCATAGCATTTACAGGATTAGGTATTACTTCCCCATTCTGAGTTCTGTCCCTCGGATTGGGATATAATGTGGTATTGCTGCATAGTCACACAGTCTGAGCAGCAAAAGCCAGAAAGTCAGTACTTTCCTAGCACTTATTTTGTCAAATTTTACAGGATTAAATTTGCCTATGGAAAAAGTGTGGTAGTACTCACCCATTGTTATGTTGATTCAGGTGTAAAGGAGAGGATTATAATGAATAGGGGTGTGTGCGAAATTCAAGTAATTTCTTTTACGTAATTACTTAGAATCCCTAAATAATTATGCGAAATTACTCAAAATGCAAAGCCGAAACCTAGTGTTATATTTTAGAGCTAAATGGCTCCTTGTGTCCATCTTGGACACGAGGAGACATTTTGTGTTAGAAAATAGCACAAAAAAACCAGAGTGACTTAACTATAGCAGCTCACCTTCTGGTCACATTGACCCCCTGCTCCAGTGCTAAAATGTTGTCACAAATTAGGTGAAATTACTAGGGGTGGGCGGAATTTGCGAAATTCACTTTAGCAAATTATCGCGAAAATGTTAAAAATCTCCGCAAACACGCGGAAATATCACGAAGATGCAGAAGTTTTTTTCCCGCCCGTTCGCGATATTTTCTGCGTGGTCGTGGCTCGCCAACTTACCCATGCGGCTGCTCACGGGCGCGGCCATCTTGTTTTCACTTGTCTAGCGGTGCATGATCGCGAGAAGAAAGACGTGATCGCGCGACGAATGACATTACTGCGGGCGCGAACTGTCGCGAGACAGCGCAAATGGCTACCAACAATCCAACATCTCGTGGAGAACACGACCGGATCGGGAAAACTTGTCGGCGAACGCGGGGATTCAGGTAAGGCGATCGCGTGCACGTGAGAATGTATTATTTTACAGTGCGAGCAAGCAAAAGATTTCCGGTAAAATGCGGATTGCGGAAATTTTGACATTTTCGCGCTCTTAGCGGAATCCAAAAATGTCAAATTATCGTAATTTCCGCGAGCGGAGCGGAATTTTAGCCCAGGCCTAGACATGACGCCTCATGGCAACATTTTGTGAATTTCGCATAACAAACGTAGCCCTAGCAATGAGGTCCCAAATGTCATTGGGCAGTTCAGGCAGTAGGTATGCGGAAGTTTACATCATATTTTGCTGCTGTGGTAACAATTCTCAGTTTATTTTTTAAAGTAGGCAGCATATTCCTTCTGCATCGTCCTCCTGTTAAAGGATAGTTATTGGGTGTTTTCAACCCCCACCTGTACAGGATGCTCATGGAAGCACGACAGCAATGCCTTCCCTGCAGCAAAGCAGACTGTCCCATAAATTAGACCCCGGTGAGAAAATCCCTGAAAAAACCTGAATGCATGCTTTAATTCATTTCTCCTGTAGGCAATTTTCTCAGCTGCCTCCAAGGATGATTTTAGTTCAGGGATGAAATATAAAGCATATAACATAGAAAATGCAGAATATAAATATTTTTGGGGAGCTTAAGCTTCTTACAGCACTAATGAGACGCCATAAACCACACGAGGCTGACATCAGTAAAGCGAGGCAGTTAAAAAACACAGATCCCTAACTAAAATGAACACACATCTGTCTAGACGAAAATCTTTGAATAATTGGATTAGCAGCCTATGGACAGTTTTGTAGATTAAAGAATGTGGGAAGAAACCAACAGCAGTAAGTCAGAAATATGCCATTACATATTGACAACCCTCATTAATATTTAAAGTTAATACAGAGAATAATTGATCATACGTCTTTATAGAAGAACTCCTGCTATAAACGCAGAAAGGAGGGACGCGGATGGGGATACCCAGTGCAAACTGCCAGACAGAACATCTATTCACAGCAGTCACCCCCAGCTACCTAATTTAACATATTGTATGCATTGAAAGAAATCGGTTCCAAAAGCAGGGCTGGGAAACACGAGGCCTTTTACTCCAATAAATCAACATCAAACATTCATCCATCATTCGTTGGTCCTCATGTACATTTAACTGCACATATAGTCGTTTTTTACCCGTTGTCCGCTCTTTTCTAAAAGATGTGGTTTTCTAGGGGGTTTATGTCCCACACCTGGTTGTATGACTTTATAGTGCTGCTGAATACCAGGCATGCCTTTACCGTGCATTTTCTATGGGAAACAACATTTACAACGCGGCCATTACCACACACAACCTTTACTATGCACCCATTACTATGCATAAGCCTTTACCACGCATGTCTTTACCAGGCAGATTTTTACTAAGCCTATACCTTCACCGTACATTCCTCCACAATGAACATTTTTAGGGGTTAGGGGTGGGTAGGGTATTTCGGTATTTTAGGGGTTTAGGCTGAGTAAGGATATTTGGGTGGCAAGGGTGTTTTTTTGGTTTAATGTGGGTAAGGGTAATGGGATGATAAAGTTGTTCTTTGGGTTTAGGGTGGGTAAGGGTATTTGGGTGCCTATGGCCATGTGGAGAATGGCAAGACGTACGTTCAACACTTCCTTGGTGGCCAACCCTTACTGCACATGGCTGAGAATTGCGCATAATAGGGATTGCCACATGGACAGGTTCCCAGGCCCTGCACCCCACCCTGTGCAGGAGCCAACCCCTGCTGTGCACGGCCTTTGGTTATGTGCCGCTGGGTTGACCAAAGGGAATGGCCTCATGCCAGCCCCTGCTCTTAAATCAGCGTGAGTGGCCAACACCCACTGCACACTGCTTGACTGTGCCAAGTAGGGAAGGACATGGGGCCTGACCTCTGGTCAAGCCATTTGTCTCACAGTGAAGGGATGAACAACCCCTGCTGCACACGGTCTTCAGCCTTGTGCAGCAGTGTTGTTCGAAGGGCCTGGTCTCTAGCTAGGAACTGCTACCAACCCTCTATAGAAGTCTAATGTCAACGGTGCTCAGCCTTGGCCTTTCGCAATGGGGGTTGGTTTCAGTACCTTCGTCCATAGGCAGCTGTGATTGGTTTCAGGTCCTGACTTCTGGCCAGGCCCTGAGCCAGTAGCGGCCCGTCCCTGCCAAAGAGGTGGCGCGGGCCAGTGGTAGGGGGGTGGATCAGGGTACAACAATAAAAGAAATTTAAAAAGAATAAAACTTACCTTCATGTCGCCGCTGCCGTCTCCCGCCGCATCCTGCTCTTCCTGGTTCTGGGCACAGGCTCTCAGTATGCACTGCGGCAAATCCTGATGCCTCAGGAAAGCAGGGTCAGGATTGGCTGAAACGCTGGCAACTTGCGCTCCCAGGCAGACTGGGAGCCTGTGCCTGCTCTCTCCAGCACCACCAGCAACGCAGCTGGGGCTGGAGAAAGTTTCACTGAGCATGAGGTGTTTGGCGGACCTGAGACAGTCAGCCAAACACCTCATGTGCAGTGAAGGGAGCGCCCACCACTCCCCCACCAGCAGTGTCGTCCCTTGAATCCACCCCAAGACTCGTCAGAGTCCTGGGAGTGGGTCAGGGGATTGAAATAAAATGATTATAAAACGGGTTTAAAACCCGTTTTATTATCTTTTGTTTTGCTGGTGGTGGTGGTGATGCGGCGATGTCCCGCTCAAATGGAGCTGCCGCTGCTGCCCTGAGCCCATCACTTCATGGGCAGGCAACCCCTACACACATGCCCAAAGCATGGTTGGCCACAGTGCCTGACGTTTGGCTAGTAGGTTGACCATTTAGTCTGGCCTTTAGCTAGCCCTTGTGCCTAACTCTCCATGGGTGGCTAATGCCCACAGTGCACAAAGGTTGGACGTGCACAGTGGAGGATGGATGCAGGACTTCTGTCAATTCCTGCGCCGAACACTTTGTTGATAGGTAAACTCTGTTGTGGCTGTGGATTGGCCACAGGGTCTGGCCTCCAGCCAAAGCCTGTGCCCAACCCTTCTCAGGAAGACATTACTCGCAATACATGGTCTTCAGCCATATGCAGTGGGTGTTATCTGCAGGTTCTGGCCTCCTGGCAGATCCTGCGCTAATCCACTACATGTGGCCAAACCCTGCTGCTCACAGCCTTCAGCCATGTGCAGTGGAGTTGGCCTCTGGCCAGCTACTTTGCCCATCTCTCCACCCGTGGCCTCCATCAACAGCATTTAGCCATGGGCAGCTGGGGTTTGCTGCAGGGGGTGGTCTCTAGCCAGTCCCTGTGTCCAAACCTCCAACGTTGGTGAGCCTTTGTAGAGCACAGTCCTTAGCCATGTGCTGCCAGGGTTGGCCGCAAAGCCTAGACTGCAGTCAAGCACTGCTCCCAGATCGTGGATAGCCATGTTGTGGCTCTAGGGCAAGCTCAGCAGTAGTGCTCTAAATACTGGTGCTTCTTCACTTTTTTGCAGGATTTACACGTTCTATGCTTATTTCTCATTGAGGACCAGAGAGGGCCCAAATCAGAACCCACAAATCCAGCAATAGCACCAGTGTAGTTATGTATAGGTCAGAGTTTCCATAGGAAAGTAATTTGCTGTTTTCAAAATAATGTTGTCGCCATTTAACGAATGTGTATGAAATGTTATTGTTTCCACAAAACAGTGCAGTTTAGATCACAGATCAGCAAGGGGGCTCAGTGAGTGAAACTGTTAAACAACAGCCACTGGCGTCTCCTTTGGATGCCAGTACATGAGTTCCAATCAGGTCAAGGACCACTCAGCCTCTCATTCTTCTGAGGCCGGTCAGTTTAATGCCATTAAATAGAAAACATGAGAACTACTGTCATTTACAGTGCTTCGAGACCGTGAAACCGTGCTATAAAGCGCTGTTTAAAGCATGCTCTTTATGTTTGCAAAAAGTATGTTATTGGGAAATGGAGATTCGACTCTCTGCAACAGAAATGTAGGTATATACAAGACACTATTTAGTTGTTCCAACCCAGAGCAAAGATAATATAGTTTCTGGAGCATGTACCGGTGGTGGCATAAGGGGAATAACACTGTAGCTATCTATACAAGAAAGGAGAGAGCAAAGTCGTATTTCCAACTCATTGGTTTGACACTTAACCCCCAGAAATATCTCAATGGACCATTTAAAACAAATCCCTTTATCCAAAAGGGACTTAGGGAAAAAGAAACAAATGTTAGAGTGAAAAAAGCCTGAAAATAAAAAGGAAATTGCCTTACCGATTTGTAAGTGCATTTCCCTCCAGAGGCCACTCTGGGTGGTCACAAATTATGTTGCAGCCGCACAATGCTTGACATATCCTTACACCATGCTTTGAAAAATGTGTTTAAAAAAAGTGTGTTAGCTACAAGCTATGATTATTCTGTTACATGTCTTTATTTCAATTTTCTATTGAGCAATATTCTAAGGTCGAAATCTGTGTCCCAGTAATCTGTGAGCTTCCACTCTGTCTAATTCTTTTAGGAAAATTGTCCAAGTTCGTAGCACAGTGTTCTGAAGGGTATAATTCCTTACACAGTAGTGTAAGATTTATTCCTTTGCACAGTGGTACTTTGATGCACTATTGGTGCTGGACGTACAGCGTTTCAAATGTTTCTGCACACTAGCCATTCAGTAGTCTTTAATCACTATAAGATAATTTATGATACACATTATTTTTCCTAGATCATATTTTAAAGGCCATTACTTGAGTTCTGGCTCAATGTTTCAGATGAAAACACTTTGAAAAGATATTTTTCTACAAAGCATGTAATATTTCAACTGGGCTCCACATATGTCCTGAGCTTATAAAGATTGCATGTGCTGCAGAGTGCTACTACGTGTGGACACTGCTGAAAATGCTGCCATATTACAGGAATTCACAACGCCTCCATCCGGTCTGCCTTTATTACTAACAGGGCTCTGTCTACATAGGTAAATTCAATCACAAACATATTAATGATCAAATTTGCCATTTTTACTCCTGCAAGAAATTCACAAAGGGATTCCTGGAAGGCGTGAACACCTGCACACACTTTCGAGATATCTGCCACAAGTGCAGAGATCTCTGCTGTTGTAAATTCCACTTCAGGAGTGGTAAGTGTGCGTCCAAAAAAATATTAACCCATAATAAGAAAGTTAGATGATTATAGATTAGCATCCAAGAGATGTGTAGTCACTGTCTAAAGTATGAACAGTCCTCAAGCCAGAGCATGCTTAGGGGGAGATTTACTAAAATGTTATGCCGTGTTTGCGACGCAAAAGTGACGCAAATCGGCACAATTCGTTTTTTTCCAATGTACTTTCCAGAGCTTAACTTGTTTAGCTCTGGAAATAACTTGAAAGTAATGCAAAGCAGCGTATAGCGCTGCTTTGCCTTACTTTGGGGCATATTATCAAGAAACAGCGTTACAATTATCGCCGCTTTAGCGGCAGGAAACTGCAGCTAAAGCGGCGATAATGGGCTTGATAATATGTCCTTGAGAATTCCCATAGAAGCCCATGTTCTGGTGTCAACATGGGCTTCTATTGGAATTCTCTGCGGCACATTATCAAGCCCATTATCGCCGCTTTAGCGGCAGTTTTCTGCCGCTAAAGCGGCAATAATTTTAACGCCGTGCTTTCTAATATGCCCCTTAGTGCCAAGGGGGCGGATCTTGGGTGGAGCATGGGCATTCCCATGCAACCACACAAGGTTTCCTATGCTAAACCACATTTACTGAAAAAAATAGGCAGGGTTTAGCATCAGAAAACTGCGCCCTTTTGAAGTAGGCGCAAGGAAGGAGAAATGCTTTCGTTTCTCCTTCCTTTTCCGACTTTTTTTTTGTGTGATGCACTTTCCAGCACACATTTAAAGAAGGAAAAGGGCTAAAGTTAGTATAAGCATGGTATTTTGTACTGGAAGAGTGTCATGTTTTAGTAAATTTGGCGCTCTCCTGCTCTCACCTTCTCACACAGCGCAGTGGAGCATTTCCGGCTGCTGCACTGTGCTACATGAACAAATGGCAAATCTGCCCTGTAGAGTTAAAACATGAACAGGTGGGTTCTACAGACAATGCAAGAGAGCCAGTGACAGCATTGTAATATATAGGTAATAGAGAATATCTTCATTACAAAATCATAAATAGCATATAAAGGAGTGAGAGAGAGGGAGAGATGCAATTATTATTGATGTCAAGGCAGACAGGTCCAATATTATATGAAAAACAAGAACCAGGAATGACATCCACGAGTCATAGCGGAGAATACACAGGAGCATGGGATAGAATATATTTATGATAGATTTTTTAGCCTAAGCTTCACCATGAGGTAGCGCATCAACCGTGATTGGTTAGGTCAAGTATGACAGGGAACGCAGAGCTAAATATCTACTTAAGAGTTGAGAGTAGGGACGGGCAATGGTTTAACTGCAGTGATAAACAAATAGAAAAATTAAGAAAATATGCAGAAATGTAGGCTATAAAGGCGGAGTAAGGTTTCATGGATTGAGATAGCGATGCCATCGGTGCTGACAGATGTGACTATATAAATCCGAACGATTGGAATTATGCATTTATGTGAATAGTTTCACTGTGGCAGTTATCAAGCTAAAAAGAAGAAAGCTAGCCTTCTCTAGATTCCAGTACCGTTATTTCGAAGTTAGTGCTGTATTTCTTCTAGTGTCAATAGGGTGACAAGACTGCTCTTTAATTAAAGTTGGATAGGCAGCAGCCATAATTATTTATGACTAATTTTAATGTCATGACGAGTCACGCAAATGCCAATATTCTCTTCTTAAAATATGTCAATACCATCAAATGTCATGGTCATAGACAGGTGACATCTCTATTAACAAGCATTGGCAAACACAAATGGGCTGGAAGTTTTTTTCATCACTGAAAGCACACACACAATCGGGCATTTCTAAAAGGTAAATCTATTTGCAATGATCTCAGGGCACTTAGACTGGGCCCTAAGTTTGGATTTATATCTCTGTTCAGATGCAATTTAGTAAAAGGGGACAACGTTGTATGCCTAGCGGGAAGAATAGGTGTGGGTCTTTGTATATGTCTGTGTCTGTATCTGTGTGTCGGTCAGTCTGTGCTTTTGGGTCTTGCAATGTGTTATAATGTGTCTTTGAGAGCATGTGCAAATCATTGTTAGGTGTGTCTTTGAGTGCATGTGTGTGTCTGTATTGGGGGATATACACTGTATTTTAGTGTGCCTACGAATGCTTGTGTAGAGCAGAGTGAGATGTGAGATGAGCCATGTGGGTTTGAAATTCATTAACAAAATAGATATTTGTAAATTTCTTCTAAGTATATGCATCTGTTATGTTTACACTGTTACGTTTATTTGTATGACTATCTGCAATGTTAAAAGTTATTTGACAATTTGGGAAATGAGTCAGAGCTAAGCACTTTGGGCACTCTGTCACAAACTTGACAGATATCCCATCTGCCATATTACAAGTGCAATATAATCTATGGCACTCGTAATGTGATAGACGGGATGTCTGTCATGTTTATGGCGGATTTTTCCATCCACCAAACTCCAAATCAAGTCTATATTGTAGGTATAGGTCTTTGTGCTGGTGGTATTTTTCCTCACCAGCGTTAGTTTAAGTGTTATTCCCTTGTAGCACCATTGAGTGGCTTTATGGGGTGTATGGATTACTCCAGGGCTTGGCTGGAACACATTTGTACCTATTTGAGCTAAAGTTAAGCTGTAATACAACTAGGTGTGAATTTAGTGAAATGCAAGTAAGTTACCTTTTGGAAGTGTGTTGTATTTTCATGTCTTTCCCAGTGCCTTCTAATTTTTCTTCCTTTAACTTAGTAGTATGTATTATCCAGTGTCATGCCACTCTCCCTGGCCATTCCCTTATTTACATTTTGAACTACATGAGCATTGTTCTCTGTTCAGGCGATAGAAAAGGCTTTGGTGTAGATCTACATCCGTTCCTTTGGGAACTGCATTTATGTGTATGTGAATTAGTACTACAGGATGACTACTATTACATGTACTCATAAATGCCTTCATTAATTGCCCCAATGTCTCTCACACACATGCTATCTTCACACTTTCTCATATACACATAAAGAACACTGTCAAACAAACAATGCTGCTACACGCCACACACACACCAGCACATTAATATCGGGGTGAAAGTAGCAGTGGTGAGTATGGTAGGATGGTGATGGTCATTGTGGTGTTGGTGAAGATTGTGGCAACAATGTCGATGGTGGCCATGGTAGTATTGGCCTTGGTGCTTATGAGAGTGGTACAGAGTGATATAATTGTAGTAGTGGTGGCTTTGGTAGAGATGAAGGTGTGATAGTGGTGGTGAGGATGTGAATGTGTTAACAGTATAATAGTGGTATTGTCAGTGATCAGAGTGTTGATAGTGACTGTCGGAGTGGTGCTGGTGGTGCTAATGGTGGTAGGGTTGGTATTGGTGATGATGGTGGTGTCAGTGGTAATGATATAAGTAGTATGGTAGCAGAGGTAGTATTGGTTGTATTGCTAGTGGTATTGGTGGTGTTGGCATTGTTGGCTGTATTAGCAGTATTGGTAGTAGTACTGTTAATGTTGGTGATGAATGTATTGTGGCAGTGGTATTAGCAGCTGCATTTTGTGGTGAGAGTGTTGGTAATGGTATTGACGATACTGGTCCTTGTAATGTCATTCATGGTAGAATTGGTGGCATTGCTGGTGGAAGAGGTGGTGGTAGTGGTGGCATTGTTGCCATTGCTGTTGGTGATGGTAGGGACTAGGGCTGTACTGGTGGTGCTGGTAGTGGGGGTAGTAGTGGTGGTATGACTGTTGGTGATTGCAGCAGCAATGGTAATGGTATTGATGGTAGCATTATCAGTATTGGTGGTAATGGTACTAGCGAATCGTGTGGTGATAGTATTAGCATTACTGGTGGTAATACTGGTATTGATGATAGTATTTGTCATGGTGTTAGTGGTACTGTTGCTGATGGTGATAGTGGAAATATTGTTATTGGTGGTTGTGAAAATTGTGATGTTATTGTCATTGATAGTGATATAGGTGATGATGGTGATATTAGTGCTATTGGTGGGATTGTGCTTGTGGTGTTGGTGGTTGTATTGGTGGTAGTATTGATGGTTGTACTGGAATGGTTGGTGACTGTGGTGTCGTTGGAGTAGGTGGGGGTATTGGTAATGAGAATAGCGGTAATGTGCTGGTGATATCATTGGTATTCTGGTAGGGTAGGTATTTGTGGTGGTATTGGTATTTGTGGTGGTGGTATACGCAGCATTAATGGCAGTAATGGTAGTACTGGTGGTAGTAGTATTGGTGGTTGTTTTGAGGATATTGATGCTTGTGGTAGTGATGTGTTTGCATAGCACCTTCTCCACTAAATAACAGGAATAAAAATTAACCAAATCCAACTCAATAAGTCTCAACTAATCATACCTTTGAAAAAATTAGTGGATGCCATACAAGTTGGAAATTTCACATAGTTTGCAGCTTATTGCGAAATATTTAATCAGTTTTCACCAAACAGGATGTTGAGGTGAAATAGTGGTTAGCTACAAAAAATGAGGATATCCTAACTGAAAGCTTCTGGAAAGTTTGGACATGAAGTTCCACCCTGCAGGTAATGACCAAACTATAATGTGGGAAGAAAGTGAAACACAGTAGGCCCTATCACGAATCACAACACTCTTCATGAGCCCTTGTAATGATGCTATATTGGCAACACTTATAGTGAAGGACTCTCCACCACAGATTTCACACTGTTATCCCACACGACCCACACAATAGGTTCCAAGAGTGCTGTTGGACACTGATTTGAGCAGGCAAAATGCTATTGACAGTTTTTCAATAACCAATGAAGTAGGGATTATATAATATAAATGTTGTTGTGGCCAAAAGTCAAAATTCAAACTGTTTCCTTCGATTTGTCCTACCTATAGCTGAGTGACAGCTATTCAAATGTTGGGGTTCCTCAGCAAAGGACTCAAATCAATGCAGATGCATGAGGGTTGAATCAGTAATGTAGGAAAGGGTACTTGTCTTCTAGGTCTTAGTGTAGCTGAAGGCATGGCCAGACAGCAGCTCTGCTTAGAGTTGTCCCACTATAAATGAAATTGAAAAATACAATTGAAATTGTAAATGAAATTGAAAATGAAATTGAAAAATAGCACCTCTTGCCGTCCCATGCCATATGCCCTTGGGGCACCGTTCTGAAATTTCCAAAAATACACAAATCAATAAATTAGGGTGCCTGTGAGAAATCAGGACCTGTTTGCATTGTTCCCCCACTTTTGTACCCCATTTTGACTGCAAGGTGCTGGTGTTCTGACTCTGATTGTGCACTGGGCTCTGCTAACCAGACCCTGGGCCTGTGTTTGGCGTAAAAGACCATGGTTAGGTATAATTTTAATTGTCAATGACAGACACTGTAAGTCCCTATGGCAAGGGGGATTCAAACCACCTATAAGTCCCTAGTATATAATATGGCAGGGAGGTTTAGAGGCCCTGTAGGTTTCCTGCACTAGAGTGTGCACTACAGTGTTGCCTGCTGTCATTTAAAAATCAAACCCTGCCTTGCAGGCTGCTTTTAAATTATAATTATGTGCAAATTTGACTTTGGGATGAAAAGTATTTCCAAAGTAGTAATCTTACCTAGGTGCCCCAGAGGTAGGATGACTTGTAACTATCAGCAAGGACATTATAAAATAAATTTTATAAGCCTCGGCGAGGGAAAAACTGCCAATTCAATATTTTCCCATTATAGTAAATAGCTTTGTAGGCTAACATTGAGATATTTTATTCAAGTATACATTTTGACAGGAGCCACCTAAAATTATACTTTAAGGTATCTAAATAATAGTTATGATAAATCTAACAACTTGCCACTGTTTGCTTTGTAATAATTATTACAAAAAATAAGTTATTAAACTTTGTTTTCTGTGAGCCACAATCCAGCTTCCAGCGGCCCTCTCCTGATTGGCCAGCATATCCCCGGGTGCGCCAGAGCTGCTTGATGAGGTGTGAAAAGTCCTGTCGGAGTAGACAATGGATTTTCTGTGGGTGGAGAAATTTAGCTGCAGAAGCCAAAAGGAAGGAAGAGGATGTGGGGGAGCCAAACTGGTCTTGAAACAGAGAATGACAGTTGGGACCAGCACATGCGGACCTCCACATCCTGCATCTCCAGCCACACATGAGCCTCAGTTATTCGATTAGTCAGGGGGTTGGAAGGATGTGTTAGTGAAACTTAGCCACACCAATGAGTTGGCTTAGCCGGATCTAACCTCAAAGGAGAGACTTTCTCCATATTGGATTTTGAAAGAATTGTTCTTTCTGGAACAAGAATATGCCACACTTTGGAGGAAGTGGTCACACCCCTAAGTGGCACCCTGCATCTCATTGGTCAGGGCTGCCCCCCCTGCTTGACACCCATAAACTGTGATTAAATATGGGATAGAAACATAGCTCCTCATTTCTGCTGCCTGAAACTACAAATAAAAGAAGGACTGCCCTGCTGGAATCTGGGTCTGCACGGATTCCACCTGCTGCACAATCTGGTACTACAGCCCTAAGGACTTTTACTTGCTTCAAAAAGGATTAGGATGTGGACTTTCTGCAAGCTACAGGTTAATAGAGCCAACCGGCATCATCTCCACCAAGAGTCCCCATCCTGGAGTGCGTCCA
This sequence comes from Triturus cristatus, assembly GCF_964204655.1. NCBI lineage: Eukaryota > Metazoa > Chordata > Amphibia > Caudata > Salamandridae > Triturus > Triturus cristatus. Next base: position 1,202,492,762 of record NC_140591.1, on the reverse strand, counting down.
GTGGACATTTAAGGATTTGGCCTGGTGCAATGTGGGAATTGTAGTCCAGTCATCCCAAGGACCATCTAGGAAATTCCAGACACTTGGAATTTTGTTTTGTACACTTTGATCCCTCAAGAGGAACTTCAGGAAGAAGTTCCAGACGTTTGGTGAAGTTTGGGAACATTTTGTCAAAAAGATCCATAAGATAACTGACTCGATGTCCAGAGTCATGCAATCTACCTGCAACAGTGGCCCAACCTGGATTTCAGGTTTATCCCGCTGAAAGCTCTGGAGCTCTAGACTTCCAGGACTTGACGAGGCCTCATAGAGAAGCAATCTGACAATGTTGCATCAAAATTGGCCTGCTGGAGGGGACCGCTCGATGCTGAGAGAAAAATGAGAGGTAAAATTTGAACCGAGGCCTCCCACTCAGTGTATCTGACCAGAGCTCCATCTCAGTCGGCCTCAAACTTTGACTTTTTCCCAGTCAAGTGCGACCAGATGTCCCAAAGTGGCGTTATAGGTTTTTAAGCACTAGAAAGTGTTAATTCTTTAAAAATAACTACATATCTCTGATTTCCTACTTTTGATTTTTGTCATTTTAGTCTTTCTTTGTTCATTGAAAATATAATCTATTATTAGAAATTGGAGTTGGATTTTTACTGTGTTTATGTCTTTCTTTTTTAAGTGTTGGTGTGTTCAAATGCTTTACAGCTGCCAATTGTTGAGCAAGGTAATAATTTATTGAGACACTAACTGAACCTTTTATTGTGTTTGTGGCCTTATTACTAGTGGTAAGTTACTACTTATCGGTACTATTTAATCCACTGTCCAATAGTACCGCAAATTTGCAATAGGAGCCCCCTCAGATGCTGATGAATGTCAGGGTTGCCAAATACCAAGGTTACCTGGTCTTGATTCAACAAATTCTTTCTTACACCACCTCCTACATTTTGTTCCTTTCTCCAACTCTTACATGTTCTTTTTCATTCCTGTTTTCTCTCTATGGCACTGTTTACGTATCTTTTCTTCCTCCCTCATTCTCCTTTTTTGTTTTAGTCTCTACTCGTCTGAGTGAAAGATTAAAAATAGACACCCGAAATTGAGGGCTGGTGCAAAGAACTATTTGTGCATCAAGGCTAGGAAAGCCTGATCTGACATCTCGTAGAGGCTGGAGATACAATGAATCAATCAATCATGTAACTTGTAAAGCGCACTACATACCCGGGTGGGTTTCAATACTCTGTATCCCATCTTGGTGCCTATCTTCCTGGTTAGGGCCCTTCCTGACATTATAGCTTTGAGTCCTATTCTGTTGCATTCTGCCCCATACACAACTCATATCATTCAATGAATTATCTTTTTGTGCAAGAGCTTGCCATGCAAACTCTTAGTTTGATCTGATCAAAAACTGGAGAATATATGTGTCCATTGTATCTGTGGTCAGCTGAAATCTCATACCGATATTAGTCCTCCCCCAGATAACAATACTCCTTTAGTGAACATTGCAGTAAGGGTGGAAGTTTCTCCAGTGGTGGAAAAATACGAAGCTTTTGATTCAGCCTTTCAGAATGTTAGCAAAGTTTTGTGTTTTTCTTAAGTTTGCCCCCAAGCAAGGATTTCTGTCCAAAATGGATTTAGAGGGTTACATCTCTTGTAAACCTATCTGCTGCAGGAACTCTAATAATTTAATGATTTTTTCCTCACATATGCATCGTAAGGAAACTATTTCCTGAAAAATACCAAATGCAACAAAATAGTTTTACTTAATTTTCAAATGACAGATTGAGAGGAGGTAAAAGGCTCTTAAGAGACAGGAAATCTCTATACTATATACGTATTTCATATTCCGTTCTGCCTCATGCCATGACATTGTGTAATGCTCTCAGGCTTGCCAAAAGTCTTGCAGAGCCCAGGAAAGAAACCAATGCAGGGACCACTTCTTTCATTCATGCCACATGGTGGCACGAGCATCTGCTATAAAGAATAACAAATGTGCATGCAGGAGTAGCCGGCACCGATCGGGGATGGCGGGGCAGGGGGGTAAGAGGGAGTAAAAAAGAAAAGAAATAATGTACCCCCTCGCTGCGCCTCTCTGCCATCCTCCTGCCGTCTTTTATCTTGACTGCTCTTCAAAACAGGAAGCACACAGGCTGAGGCCCCCCTGAGCCAATCACAATGCTGCAAAACAGCATTGTGATTGGTTCCCCTAAGCCAATCACAAGGCTGCATGCAACCTTGTGATTGGTCTACATGCCGTGGTTCGGTGTTCAGACAAGGACTGGGGGCCTGGACATGTTCTCCACGCAGGCTGGAAGACAGCCTGCATGGAGAACATGCACAGTGTGCATGACTGTTTGGCGGGCCCCAGAGAGCAAACCACTCCTTTCCTGCTCTTCTTTCATCGGAGCAGCCCCACGCTCCCTGCAAAGCTTGCGGCAGCAGGAAAAAATATAATGATAATAACCTCTAGTTATTATCATTTTATTTTTCCTGTCTTTCACTGCTGCAAACCTTTGGGGTGACGCTCCTCCGCCTTAGCAGAGGAGCTGCCTCTTTGTACATGCTCAGGCTTGTCAGGGGACTTGTCAGGAGTTTCGCATAGCCCAGGAAAGAAGCCCATGCAGGGGCTGCTTCTTCCATATATGCCTGGTGGCACGAGCATCTGCTTTAAAGTATAAAAAATGTCCTCCTAGATTTTATACATCCTGTGCCATCTAAGGCCATTTATGTATTAGTTGTCTTATCATTAATACTATAAAAATGAGTGGAAATCTTTATCAATCTAAAAATAAATTTTGAGTCAAGAGAGGGGAGGCTTGCAAAAGTGCTGGCCTGGGGCACTAAACTCCCTCTGCCATCTTGTCCCCTTGTACTGGCCCTGTACATGCTCAAGAGGGGGAGGAGTGGATGTCATATTTGGTTCAACGGCCCCTCCCTCTCGCTTTGATGAAAAACAGAAAAGCTCTCCTCATGATCAATATGATAGGGAAGAAAATGTTATTGAAGTGTTTTTCACCAGCATGGGGCTAACACTGTTTTCAGTTTGCAGTCTTCTTCTGCAGTTGAAACATGAAGTAGGAAGAGTACAGCTTTGGCAGATTGGGAGCACCCATTATTTTGTATAATTCTTGAAGATTTCTTTATCTGTAGTTGTGGCGTGTGGTGTGTCCATGGTAGAGTAGAAGCACATATTCTAGTTTATTTAATAATTCATACAATTGGTCACATGATTCAAGGGGAACAAAGGTCTGTGGCAGGTTCTAGAGTACCAAATATATACATTTTGTTTTAGTTGTTTTCATGTAGCAGAGTAAATAGGGTTTATGGCAGGAAGAGAGCACTCAATGGTTTGTTTTATAATTGGATCTTATTGACAGTTCATCACATGAAGCCAGAGGAATGGGAGGATTGTGTGAGTAAAGGGTCTTTCTATATATTTTGTCAAACTTTTTGCAGGTCAGTACTGCAATTGCTTTGATGAAGAAAGCAAAGTGGAGTTAAAGGCCGTATCAAGATCGTCCAATATGATTTATTTGAGGTTCATTCATGCAATTGGTCTTATAAACCAACTGGATATGGACTCTGTGGCAGAGTGGGGCATTCAACATTTTTACTTGATCTCTTTGGGTTCTTTTATATACTTGGGGCCTGATTTAACGTTTAACAAATGGTACTCTATGTGTCAGTGTGATGGAGGACATTACCTCTGCCAACCTGACAGTCTTTCATCCATCAAATTTGGAGATGACAGCCTGCCCAGCGGTCATCTCTGTAAATTGAAAGGAACCACAGTCACAGTGGTTACTTTCAATGTACAAAACATTTGATGGATTTTTTCATGCTCTGGCTTGAGACGACATAATGCACGTTGACACTGAGATGCAGAGCCAAGTGCTGACCACTCTGGTCTTCAGAAACAGACACCAAAAGCAGATGCTGACTCTTTGCCTCCTGCATCCCTGTTTCCTGCATCATTTGGCATTCTGTAAACAGCTGCGAGAGCCGGCGAGGGCAGGGGCGGGGATCGGGGGGATGCGGTTATGGTTAGCAGTTAGCGGGAAGCCAGCATTCAACATCCAGCAACCGGCATCCCTGTATTTGGGCCTGGCAGCAGACCAGGCTGTTTCTGCTTCCACGACAACAATTGAGGTGCTTTCGTGTAGCACTGCTGCTGAAGGTCACTGTAGGCCTGTTGACTGACGGGGGTGTTTGCCTTATTCACCCCTTCAATGCTCATACACCCCAACCCCCCTGCATAGTCTTCATACTCTGCAGCCCACCCCACCCTTCGTATTAAACCGTTCTGCAGCTAAGTTGCTGGGCAGCTTCTTGGAGTCCAGATGGTGAACCCTGCTTGTCCTGCTGCTGCCATGTGAGAGAATAGTGAGTAGGTAAAAGGAGGGGGGGTCTGGACCTGGAGTAAGGAGCTCAACCTGCGGAAGCCTGATGGGTAAAGAGTTTGAAACAGAGAACACAAGTCAGAGGCTGACACCAAGACAGGCAAGGAGGCAGTAAAGTGAGCAAAATGAGAGGGTAGCAAGTGCCCAAGTGCAGCGGCTAGTAGGGCTACCGCTGCAAGAGGAGAGTGAGCGGTGTGTGTTGGAAGCAGCCACTCCAGTCTGTGGTGCAGCTTGCTGCCCGCTATTCCCAGCTTGTTGCTACTTCACATCTGCCTCTTGCCTCTTGAAATGGCCCAGTGATAGCCCCACAACAACCACTCCCAAGGTCTGAGGCTTGGAGAAAAACTGTCCTAGCAGAAGGACTGCGCAAGCACAAGCATCAGGCACGAGTTAGCAACACAACTGTAACACTATCCCCAGCACCTTGTGAGCAGGAACACAGAAGCACTTATAAATATACAACTTATCAACTCCAGATGCAGGAAATAGTGTAACCATCGAATCACATATAATAGGCCTAGTTCGCCATAAGTAAACTTGGGCAAACATTGACAGCAGATTAATCAATACCGGCTGCATAGTGGGAGAGAACGAGGGAGACAACCGAGACACATGAAAAAGGAGGCTCGAAAAAAAAGACAGGGATGTGCTAAATTGACCAATTGATCTGTCAGAGGAGGTGAGCTGCAATCCCTGCATAGAGATCATTGCCATCATCGACTAGAGACTACGGCCTGGGTGCTCGTGAGTCTTGAGCTTTGGGGTAGACATTTGAATATCTTACAAAGAATGTAGAGAATGAAGAAGCAGGAGGAAGAGACGCAGCTGACCTGGGTCATCATGGTTAGCCTGCACATGTCGTTGATGACATAACTGATGGCACTGTTTGATGAATCTTCAAGAAGCATCCGGAAAAAAAACATTGTTCAGCCCAGCCCCTTCTTGAAATGTTTCATGGTGATCCCTGAAGTGGGTGCCAACAAAGGGGGGGGGGGGGCAAAACATTCACTGGAAAACCAGCTGAACAGAATTTCACCAAATTTTGAGACACCTAAATCTTTACCTAGTTGTTACTCTGTTCATGTGTAATGTTTTTGTGAGTTCACATGTGCATTACATTTAGTCTATAACAATTATTTATTTACATTGGCTCTCATTGCCATATGTTATGATGAAATGCTGCTGGTGATGTTATGTTGTGATATTGGACTTGGGGCTGTGATGGTTCTTTATGAACCAATTGATAGTATTTTGATAAAAAATGTGCAGTTTCTTGCAAAACTTTGCATGGCCGATATGTGTTTCCTGTATGTGCCAATGACAGGTTTTCCCTTTTTTCAATTTTTGATCCTGTTCATTTTTTCAATTAAATTTTTGTCTCACATATAATACAGCTTGCTGGAATGGACCCCATGTCATTTTTACTAAGAGCTAAGGCGAATATTTACAAATCTTTCACTTAATGCAGGTAAGCAAGCAAAGTTACTGTACTACATTTCCTGAAAGGGAGACAACAGTAATTTGCCTTATTGGCTAAGATCTAGTGCTCAGTGTACTGCTTAGCGCCATCCCAGGCACCCATGCACCTCGATGCAAGGGTGCCTGTGTTACATGCAGGATTGTTTTTATGAAGGAAGGGAAATTTTCCTGCACAAAAACAATCCTTTAAGACATTTTCCCCTTTCTATGTCTGCTGCAGAATGTAGAACCCATAGAAAGCGAAAGTAATGAGGAGAAGTAAACATATTTCTCCTTGTTATGCCTGGTACAGAGATGCATAGCATTTTGGCACAATCCTAGGTTTACTTGCCTTGGTCAACCTAGGATTGTGATGCATGGGAACGCTCTATGTGCTGCCCTGCATTGCATTGTATTTGCTATACCACTCGCAGGGGCATATTTACAAAGAAGTTATGGAGTGAGGCAGTGGTTCCCAAACTGTGCGCCGCGGCTCCCTGGGGAGCTACCAAACCTAGCCAGGGGAGCCGCACAACAAGCACTTTAATGCATTTAATGTTCAAGGGTCTGTTGGCTTCAGTTAAACTAATTAGACTTAAACGCATGATGGTGATGATTTGTAAGCGACATGCCTAAAGCTGTAAACGTAGTGCTTAATAGATGGCATGTCGAGGGAGATGACCTCCATATTTCACTGGATCCCCATGTTCCATCACTCCCAAAGTAAAATGCCTGATTTATTTTGATAGACTCGTTAATAGTTTTGTTTTTTTTCAAAATGCATTTTACACCAATACAAGTTATCAGGAAAGTACAGTTGTCCTGTCTATTAAACACATTAAGTATTATTAAGTATTGACATTTGTACTTGAACCATAGGTACTTTCATTACATATTTCTTCCAGTACACACACATTTCCAGACAGGCCTGCTCTCTCATTGAGCACAGAGAAGTAAAACACCATATACAGCATAATGGCAACATTTGGAAGCTAGAAAGAGGGATGATTAAAAAAAATCTGAGGAATTTATTTGGCTTCCATTGATTTGGAGGCAATTTTAGGGAGGAGACAGCAAAAATAAGGCTGTGTGTGGTTTAAAAAATTGTGAGCCACCCTGCCGAGACAGGTGTGTTGAATGCCTATCAAACAAAAGTCAATACTGATATCATTCAGATTCAAACAATTCTCCAACAGCAGACGACCTAAACACTCTGGTTGAAAAAATAGAATTGTATTTTTCTCTTTTCAAATTCTCTCTTATTTTAGTTATTCAGTGTCTTCCTTTGAAATTACAAATCATTATTTATAAATTTGAACAATATAAAATGAAGAAAAACATCTTGGTCATACACTAAAGACACACCAACATTGAATACACAAGGACAAACAAATGAAGTACAAATCTAAATAAAAAAATACTAAATATAATATTCAAATTTGAATACAGCTTTTGTTCTGGACAAATTATGTCACATTTCAAAAACAAGGCCTCTGAAATCTTTCAATTGTTTTACAAAAACACCATTTTATTTTTTTATGTTTTTATTTTTACAGTGTTTCAGGGGATAGTGCCAAATGGTGGGCCTACTGCTGTTGACACGTTTCTAAGACACTAATGTCGGTTTCTCCTCAGGACGTAGAACTTGAAAGCTCAATCTCTTTTTCAGTGGACTTCTGTCATCTTATTCACCAGCCGGTGAATGAGGTCCCAAATCATCAGCTTGTGTGTGTGGTGTAGCAGTTCTTTTTCTACAAATGCCTTTTTATTTCTTTAAGTAGAATCGGTTTTTCAAAAATGTATTTTTTTGTCTTTCTCCAGTCCTTGGTTGACGGAATCAAATCTCGTCTCAGATCAACCGATCACTTCTGGTTCGTTTGTTACGTCTATCTTCCGGGGCGGGTTTTAAACCTCTGTGTCGACAAAAGAGAGGTGCATCAAGCACGCAACCTTCAAAATAGCTATCACGAAACCAAGAACTCTAGAAGCAATGTCAGTGCCACAGAGGAAGTAATTAATACTGGTCCTGTAGGACTTAATCACCAGGGATATGAAAAGTGTTGGGATTAGTAAATTGGCACCGCTTCGTTTCGCCAGGATACCGGTCCAGATCGCCACCTCCGTCGAAATCGGAAGGTGTGTTGGCACGTAAGACATGGCTAGAAATGGAAGTGCATGCAAATATTCTTCAAGTGCAGAAACACTCTGGCAATGGGGCCTACATGCTTAGGTGTCCTATATAGCACCGTAAGAGAGATGAACAAGTTTGAGAGGGTTCTCTAAAAAATGGCATGGGCAAAGAAGTGTAACTAGGAACATTTTATTAGAGGCGGTGCCTTAGTAATACGAAACACCCTGCATATATGATTATAATACCTTCATCAGCTTCATCCCAATTATTTTCAGGGAGATAAATGCAAGTACTCCAGAGGCCAGGCTTACATCCCCTCCACCCTCCAAAGAAGTAAAGTAGGGAGCCACGGGTAGTTGCCAATGAGTCAAGGGTGCTGCCGGTTGAAAAAGATTGGGAACCACTGGAATGAGGCGTTAGCCTTCCTGGCTTAACACCGCACTCCGCCACTTCAGAAACGCAGGGCTGCACCATATTTACAAGGTTTTGGTGCAGTCCTGCGTTTCCCCCTGCGCTGGCACTACAATTAGCAGCCTAGTGCCAACGCAGGCACCCTTGCTCTGCATTGAGGGGAAGATTGTTTGTGTGCAGGAAGGGGGACCTTCCTGCACATAAACAAGTCCCCCTTCCTGCACATAAACAATCTTTAAATGCTGTTTTATAACTTCTATGTGTGCTGCTTAATGTAGCACACATAGAAGTTGCAAAACAGCAATTTTTTTAAATGATTGTTTATATGCAAGAAGAGACACCTTCCTGTAGATAAACAATCATTGGCGTTTTGCTTTTTCCATGTGTGCGGCACAAAGCAGCACATGTTAAAACAGCAAAAATGAGGAGAAATTAAACATTTCTCCTCATTGACCATGTTAAGACCAGGTTTTCCCTGATCCTAATTTTGGCGCTGTCCCATATTTACGCTGCCCCTGTAAATATGGGGCAGTGTCAAATCAATGGGTGTTGTGGTGGAAAGCCCACAGCAACCACCATAGGTGCCCCGCAACACCCACAGGAATTGGACAGGGGGAAGGGGGGCCCGCTACAGGCCCCCAAAGTACATCCCCACCAGCCTTTTCATGGTGGTTAAGCTGGCATGGAAAGACAGGCGGGGATGGCTATCATAATCTGCTGGCAGTGTTTACCAGGCACCGCCACCATTTCAGGTATTGCGGCCAGTCTGTTTGGCGGTCGGAATTTATCTGACTGCCGGGACCACCAATCTGACTGCCATGGTAATGTGGCGGTCTGATCGACCCTTAGAATAGGCGGGTGGACCACCACCGACGGGTTGACGGTGGCGGTCCTCCCGTGAACGTAATGAGGCCCCATGTTCCCAGGATGGGGCAGTTGCCAATAGAAAGCATTAAGTAGATGCCCAGTGGCCTTTATTTCCTCTATTATACCTTGTGACTTATTATACTTTAGTTTGCCTCAGTACATCCACAACCACTCTCTGACCTCAGCAGTTCATTGCGAAAATGCACCCGCCAACACTATCACACCTCATAATTTGGATCTGTGCATCATCTGCATGCAGTAGAAGTGAAGATTTTGTGAGCCTTTCACTTTAGCCAGAGGCTTAACATGGATGTTGAAAGAATAGAGGATGAAAGCCAAACATTTGCAAACCACAGCTGAGGAGGTGTTTAGCAGAGATCAAAGGTTGTATTGGATCACACTGGCTGTGCTCCTACATGAAAGAAGCAAACTATTCACTAATTAAATTTCCAGTGCCTATTCTTTGAGTCCAAAGCATAGTTGTGGCCATTACTCTCTGGTCCCTATAAGGAATTATATTTTCATGCTCCACATTATTATAAGAAGAATTTAATTTTAACATGTAAAACGTGTCCAGCAATACCAACTAAAAAACCATAGTATAAAAACGTCTGTATGATATAATTGAATTAACTGATAGACCTTGTCAAGTGGGAAGCCCTTAGAGTTTAAAAGTGAACACTGTTGTGATTATTGTGATGGAACTTAAGGTCAAAATAATTATCTAAACAATTAAGTAAAATGTATTATTGAGTGAGTAATTAAAATTATTACAACTGCAAATCCAACTATTATAATACATTCGAAGTAAAACGGAGTAGGACCATGCCATCATCACAAAAACTAAAATATATGTATGTTATTCACAGGCAGGCACCTAAATTAAACCTTACCAACACAAAACAAGTAACAATCTACCAATTACTAGTCCCAATATATAACTAGCTCTTGTTACAAAGCACCAAATGCACTATACAACATCTTTTGAAGTATAAATACCAATTCACTTAACAGTAATATCATCCGAGCATTTGAATATTGGGCTCCAGCTAAATACATTTGTTTATGTCAATCTATGATATTTGATCATGTGAAATGTGTTTTTTCAATTGCAGATCTGTCGTCCTATCCAATTTCATAGTATGTTACAAATTATGCAAGTTTTGCTATCAATTTTAGTCTTAAGAAAAGGGGCTGGAGACCTGGTTATTTAGGGATTGAGCCCCTCGTTCTCCAGGGAGTCAGTGTGCAGCGCCAAGACACCCTTGGGTATAAGTGCGCTTTATAAGCTCCTAATAATAATAAGAAGAAGAAGAAAGCACAAGGTGGAGTGAAACGTGTTGATGCTCTAAAGAAAGCAATGTTATAGGTTTAAATGAAAAACGAAGCAGCACTTATATAAATAATTTACATTTATTCTGACTACCTGCATAAATAAGGAAGTTTAGTTATCTACCATTGACCCCCCATTCAAACATCTTTAGTATGAATTAAATGTAGTGCTTTCTAGTAGATCTTGAGAATTAATAGTTCTTATATACAATAATGAACAAACAAATAAATTAAAAACAGTACAGACCACTCTGTTTCTAGTGTGATATCTGGAACCAGATAACCAATTCCTTTGCTAGTTTCAGTTTTCTTAGTAGAAGTATTGCCTCCTCGGCATCTTCCTGGGTAAAAATGTAAAGCTTCAATGCAGAATCAGTAACATCTGAGAATATAGTTTCGGACTATTACATTCCAATTAAAGGTATAGCAAACATTCATCAACCACTCATGCGACTAGTTGAAAAAATCTTATAGAATTTATTTACATATACTTTCCATCTCAGGGATAGTCAAAGTTGTATAGCAATATATGCTTTAGTTATACTGAGAAGTTATTTAGAGTGATTTCCACTGAAATTTTTTAACAATAAAATGAAAACTCTGTTGCACCCACAATTTTCCAAGCACTGTGAAAAGATTCTAACAGTTGAACGCAGCAATTATTTACATTTATATCTACTTATTATAGTCTGAAAATGTAAATGTCATCTATATTTGACCATGCACATACCATGTGTAACGATAATTTACCCATGAAAATACTAATAGTAACAATTACATTGGTGTGTTGAACATAAATAAGCAAACATGGAAACAAGGATTGGAACCACTTTTTTCTTCATACAATAAATGTGAAATGCCACATGTTCCCAAATGTGGTCTGGTCCATCCAGCCATGATCAATAATGGCAAATCTCTGGTGCAAGAACTTTCAGAGCCTCATCTAATATGATAGTTTGCTGTTTGGGCACTGCAAGAAATTGTTTTTTTAGTTTGAGTAGATGGTAGTCTGCAACAAGTAATAATGGCACTATGCTTGCCAGGTCCAGTAAAGGTTTCAGTAATTTAAACCTGAGCTCAATCCCTGGTAGCTATGCCACAGAGCAGACAGGCTTAGCTTGAGAAAAAGTGATCAGCATTTAGAAGTACTAAAACAGATAGAACATTAAAAACACACACAATATAAATCCCACTTCAATTTTTATAAATAGAGTATATTTTAGTAAACAAAATGATACAAAAATAACAAAACTCCAATAAGGGAAACTGGAGATATGGATTTTTAAAATTTTAAATAAAAAAAGACCCAAAAAGTCACACTATATCAGGTCAAAGTCAAGAGTTAAGGCTGACAGTGATGGATCAATGGTCAGATACAGTGAAGTGAGCACATCCATCCTGTTGGAAAGTTTGCCTTCTGACATAGAAAATTTCATGGAGAAAAAGTGATCATCGTCAGCATGGCAAGTTGCAAGCTACATCTGAAGTGGGGCTTGGCGATGGTGGGTTGCTGAAGAGCAGGTATCCAGTGCAGTTGTTGACGAAGGTGAGAAAGGTCCAAGAAGCTGAAGTTCAAAGTCCGTTACAGGAAAGCCTAATTGTCGATGTCCTTGTAAAGGCCTATACGATCAGATTTAGAAACTTTTCTGGAAGTCGAATATCATTCAGTTAGGCAAGTTGGCTAGGTGAGGTTGAACAGTGGTTCAGCGTCAATGGCAGTGGCTTTGAGGGCGATTCCTGTCTCTGTTGGATCTCCATTCAGAAAGTTGGCAAAAAAAAAATAAAGTACAACTTCTTGCAGTTTAGGGACATGGACAGTACACTCTAACACCAGCTAATTGTCCAGAACCCACAGGATAGCACTTAGGGTTAGGACTCTCTCCAGCTGAAGCCACCAGAAATAATTCACTTTTTATCTGATTCCCAGGTGAAGATAACAATATTTATTTTAACAATGTATCCCAATGCTTCCCTATGAAACAGCTAACCTTGCTGCGGTGAAAATAGCTTTTGGGGAAATTTCACTGTAAGGACGTGTTTAACATTTAAGTTATATATGTCCTACTTTTAAAGATCATGCACCTTCTCTTATGGTCATTTAAGGCCCAAGTAGGGGTGACATTAATATTTAAAAGAAGGGTTTAGGCCTGTCAAAGGTAGATATTATGACAGGTCAAATTTGCAGTTTAACCCCACACAGCCAGGTTTCTGGTGACAGGCCTGCAGTCATCTTTTGCAATGTCACTTCAGTGAGTGACACAATATGTGCTGCAGTCCAGTAGTGACATTAAACTTACAGGTTCTGGGTACACTGTGCACCACATACTAAGTACTTATAGGTAAGTTAAATATCTCAATTAGGAGGATATCCAAATTCTAAATTTTATAGGTGTCAGAGCACATATACTGGGGCCTGGTTAGCAGAGGGCTAGTGAACAAAGTAAAGAAACACAGCAGCATCTGTCTAAAAAAACTGGGGCGATGGTGCAAAAAGAGGCATTATCTTACAGGCACTCTGTCCCTAGAAACACAGATAATTGTTGTAACCCAAAGCCCTCTTGAAGCCTCCTGTGTAGATGCTGTTAAGCAGCTGTCTACAATGGTGGTCAGAAGCCTAAAAACTAGTTTCAGTATATTGATAAAACCGTTTGTCATCTGCAGATCAGCTTTACATGATGTTAAAAGTAAATAGCGCACTACTTCAGAATGACAACAAGATGGGCTTCCCGATGAGTAAAATATTTCCTTAATTAAGGTAGTGAAAAGTCAAGCCTGATTGGAGCACAAAACAGAAATAAAGCCACTAAAGGGTACATGCTAACATTATTGGATTGCTCCAAGACTACTTAGGAGAAGAGAGAATAGACAATTACAAATTACTACACTTTATTCACACATAGTGTTGGCTGCAAACTTTCTCTGAATCAGTCGGTTTTATATACCAAGTGACCTTCTATCTCGTTTACAAAAGGTCCAAAACATCATAAATAAGTTCTGATTCATCCATTAAAGTCTTTCTAATTAACTTTGCAGCACTAACCTTCCATCATTCTAACAAATGTTTTACAGCGCAATAACCTGTAATCTGATAACACTAAAGAGAAACTACTGAAGAAGGGGGTTTGGTGTTTACATATTCTGAAATGCATTACAGGTTCAGACTCCTTCATCAGAACAGAAATCCAAGCCCTACTGTTTCTTGGGTTAGTGCCAAATCTTACTGAATGCACCCATAGAAAAGACATATTGTTCTGCAAGCCTTCCCCTTGACATTTGCTTCCTATCAATGCGTCGTGCACCAGATGATGCAGGTATCATTTACAAATTGCTCATGCTTACATGCTTGAATTGTTGGTCCCTAGATCATAATAAATGCTATAAACAACTTTTATGACTGCTAACGGATTCAAATAAAAGTTATCCCTGTGATACAAACACCTTTGTCATTCAGCCTCAATGGAGAAAAGTGTTTTTATTGCAGAACTGTTTCAGGTGTTAGACTGGAAGGAGGCAACTGGAGCAGTTATCTTTCTTTGTTGTGAAATGGCAGCCAGCTCACGCCACTATAAAAGGAATTTTAGATTAAATACACATGGTCAAAAGTAATTAAAACATTTGGACAGCATTAAAGACAAGAAGAACACTCTTAAATAACCTGTTTCATAAAGCAATGTTTGTCTGGGATAGAGTAGTGAGAATTGGCAATTCAATTTCGCTAAAGGCACAACTAGATATATTTTCTCCTCAAGTCGTGATTTTGATCAACTAAGTAAAGATGTGTTACTTAGGGCTTCATTACGAGTCTGGCAGTTCCAGGACCGCCGGACCCACAATGGGGTGCGGGGCGGTGGTGGATTAGCCACCGCTGCATTGGCGGGCCAACCACCCCATTACAAGTTGGGCAATGGGACCACAATTGCACCGCCTCAGCCGCCAGGGAGACGCCATTCCCTGGCGGCGGCACGGCAGTCTGGGCCTCAGTAATATGCTGGTCGTGCCGCTGCAGCACTGCCACGTATATTGGGAAGTTTCAGGACCTCCAGTGGTGTCATGGAGGTCTTTGCTCCATGAAAAGACTGGTGGTCCTGAAACAAAGGAGGCATTGCCTGTGAGCATGGGGATACATGTAGGGGAGCACAACATGTGTCCCCTGTGTGCATGCACCACAGCTCCCGATTGGCATGGACTTTACAGTCCATGCAAGAACTTTTTTCACATTCCCATTGCGGTGCCCATTTTCAGAGGCACTGCCATGAAACCACCAAAATAAGCCCACCAGACAACAGAAAACTCGTAATCTGTCAGGCAGTGGGCACTTGGGTTTGGCAGTGCGGGTGCGGACCACTGATGTGGCTGTCCGCTCGCTCTCCGCCGAACTTGTAATCAGGCCCTTAGTACAAATACATTAATACAGATTTGATCGATATTTGCAAACCAATGGAAACAATGAGAAAAGTAGCAGTCACAAAAATAAGAAGTAAATTATCTGACTTCAACGAACCAACTCCACAATGGACGAGATAATGGGAGTAGGAGGAGCAATGGATGTCTGACAGACTGTGAAATACTTAGTAAAATAATCTGGAGTCTGAAAGAGAAATCACGAGGTTTTGAAATCTCACGGGTTCTGCAAATGTCATTGATCCTCATGTAAATCATTAAACTGCATGGGCCAGATCCCCAAATGTTTCCGACCACCTACAGTTTAAGTTAAAATTTGCACTGGCAAAGTCAAAATGTCTGGTTTGCGTTTTTAACCCTGACTAAATTATAAAAAATGCCTACAGCACTGAAAAAAAAGTTGCTTTCTGCAAACAATATATCTATGAGTGAGGAATTTAATTTAGGATGATTAAGTGTACTTTTACAATATAAAATAGTCCCTCGTACATTGCAATGCAAGCACTCAATGAGAGCTGGAATGATACAGCAAACAGCTAATAGCATGATGTACAAGACAAATACCCCAATCTATATATATTTGAAAGAATTGGTGATAATAGGTCATGCAGACACCTGCTTTGTAAAACCAGATCTAAAAAAGGTCAGTGTCTTCTCTTTCTTTCCTACGCTGGTTCTGTAACTTAAACGTCTTCTTTTCTTTTCAACATAATTGTGGGAAGCTGGGCTTTTGTTGCCGTACCCCCTGCCCCTTTTTTGCCTGATTTTGACTGAGGTGTACTGAGTCCCTGCTAACCAGTTTCCCACTACCAGTGTTCTTTCCCTAAAACTGTACCACGATTGGCACAACTTCATCAACCCCTGTAATTTCCTAGTAAATGGTACCCCTGGCACCTAGGTCATTGGGACTGAATAGGCTCCACTTGGGCTGCAGAACAAATTGTGCAACCCGAAGGACCCCTCACCAAGACCATGCATACTGCCATTGCAGGTTGCATATCTTGGTATTGAGAAAACCAAAGAGTCGCCATGGCACAAATCCCTGTCTGCCATGCCCACCCACACTACATGAGCTATAGGTAAGTCACCCCTACTGCAGGCCTTATAGCACTAAGGCAGGGTGCACTATATCTTATGTGTGGACATATTTGCATGAGCAGATATCACCCTAAAAGCAGATATGACCCTACAATAACTCAGTCTATTCTTGGCTACTGTAAGTACACAGCGAAGCCATAGAGAGTGCATGGGCTGGATACTTGTCATTAAGAGTTTCCATTTCCATGATGGCTTCGCTGTACCCTCAGACGTTTGGTACCAAACATCTCCTCTTAATAAATTCCTCACTGATGCAAGTGTTGACTTTATTAATAAATGTACAAAGGAGACCCTTTAGAGGATGCCCTGAAAACCGACCAAGCACGGGTGTGGTCTCTGACTAGTCTTAGCCAGCCTTCCACCACCAGACTTATTTCTGACCTCATGGGGTGAGAGCCACTACTCTCAGAGGCCAGGAACAAAACCTGCTCTGGGTGGAGGTGCTTCACACATCCTCCAGGCCGGGTAGGCCTCCCTGGGTGGAACGCTTCAAAGGTGATGTAGCCTTTGAAATGCAACCAAAGGCATCTCCTGATAGTGGAGGATGCCAACCCACCTCCTGATCCCCTTTTGGCAGGAGGAAAGGCAGGAAAATGTATTAGATTATGAGGTGTCTCCACAACCAGCCAGAACCACCCCTAAGGTGGGGCAGGCTATGTGGACACTACTTTTCCAATTTCTCCATCTTGTGATGGTAGGAAATCAACCTATCAGGGCTAGGGAAGTGCCCTTTACCACAGAAAGTGTTCACGTAGAGGGTGTAGACACCCTAATGGAGGGTAACCCATTGGCTACTACCTGTCACCCCCTTTAACGCCCCCTATATTTAGTATTTAGGTGTGATCCCTGGACTCTGAACTTAGCTTCGACAGGCCTAAGATAAGAAGAGCACCGGACAAAGAAGAGCTGCTGACCTGAGAACCAAAGTTCTGCGGCAGAACGTTGGTGCCAAACCCGGCTGGCTGCTTTCAGAACTCCGCAATCATGGTGTGCTGTCTTGTCCTGCAACTGTGAGGCCTCCAAGAACCCCTGAGTACCACTAGTCTTCAAACAATTGCAGAGAACCTCTCTTGGAGTAGAGGAGCTACTCCCCTGCAGCCGGCAGGCATCGAACCGCTAAGTCCAGTTTACCTCTCTGCAGCTACCCAGTGACTCCAACGCAGAACCAAAGCCAGAAGAGGTACATCAGCTCTGAAGGGTCAGATCTGTTCCCCCACCAACTGAGAGGACACCAGAACCTACCAAAGCTGTGCTGTGCTTAGACCGGGGTACCGGACCCCCACACTGAAGATAGAAAAGAGCCCAATCTGACCTCCAACTACCCAGGAGGCAGACTTTCATCAAGGCACTTTGAGACCCCTGAGACCCACTCCATGAGTGACCCAGCTAACCCAACAAACTTCCTGCCCCTGACCGTGAGGACCATCTCGACCCAAGACACTTGGCTGCCCTATCTGTTCTCCACCCAGCCTGCCCGGCCTGAGTAACAATTAACCAGCTGTGCTCCCATGGTCTTGAGGCCCTTAGGACCTGCTCCCTCAAGTGGGACCCCCCACACATATCTTTAAGTTCCTCTGTGCAGCTTGAATTCAGGTGGACCCCTTCTTTGTAGTGCACCAGCTACCAATGACTTCAGCACCCTGCTCCAGGCGGAATCCGGGACACACCCGATCGTCTGCTCTGGAACTTTGGACCTGGGCCTGCTACTTACCTAAATCCATAAGGTGAACCCCGAGAACCCACTCTGTGATTTTATATGCTTTTACCTGTTTACTCCCATTGACTTCTATTGTGCGTAATTGAGCACAACAGTGATTTATTTTGCAAACTCTAAAAAACTATAACTTAAAAGGTACTTACCTTAGAACGAAGTTCTTGGTCTGAAAAATTATATAAAAATCTGTGTTATATTTACAAATTGGTCTCAGATTTATTCATGAGTGTGTGTCTCATTCATTGCTTTTGTGAGTACAACAAATTCTTAGCACTACCCTCTGATAAGCCTAATTGCTAAACACACTACCACAAAAAGAGCGTTAGTATTATCTACTTTTACCTCTGCATACCAGTATGGGATTCGCTGGACTCACTGCACAGTGTACTTCTTTTTAGTGCACTATATAGAGAGTCAGCCTCCTACAAAAATCCTCTTTCAAGCTGGTTTAACTCTTCCATAAATGGCATGCCCTAAACACCTCCGGTTTTGTTTACCCTTTACAGTAAACACCATGCCCTGTGCACCCTGTGCAATAGCAATATCAAAAATGCTTCCGCATCCTACTCCCAAATAAATGTCAAGGAAACATTAATCATTTTCTTTTATAGCAACCCAGTGAGGTAACCTAAAAAAACAGACATCAAATTTATCTTCTTCCTCCTCTTGAGAAAAAAAAATAATATTCAACTTTGACAGCTATAGTGCATCGGCTGCATACATTTACTTTTCTCTCTGAAATTCCTTTTGCAAAATGTATGCAACTCTGCTATGTAAGTGTAGTAATGTACAACATATATTTGTTAGAAATTAGGCAAAAGAATGGTACAGTGGTAGATTACTATCAGTGAACTTTTTCTAATTATTTATTAAATTCTAGATGTCATCTTTGACATCCCTCTCACCTTCTTAACCCATGTCAATGCAGCATGAGCATGTCTTTTAAAATCATCACTAACATAACTGTCCTTCTCAAAAGGAAAACCCTAATATTTGTGTGGAGCCGTCCCATTTGGGATACTGGGTTCAATGTTCTGGCAGCCAAGGGTGTAATGCAGGCCCCTGTAGCCCCTGCGATGCAGGCATGGTCACAACCTTCGGGTCTCCTATTCAACCCAAGGTGTTTCAATATATGAGCATCACATAAATTTCAGTGGCCCCTCACAACATTATGCGGGGGGACCTGATCATTTTGCGTTGCGTTGCGCCGCTGCCGACGACTCTACTGTTCTATGGAGAAAGTTGCTATGACACTTTCCCTCAGATAAGGCTACTTGTTTCTAATGAAATAACCTGTGTATTGTCTACATGTCCATCCATGGGCGCACTGGAGTATATTTTGCTACCCTCTTCGGTTTACAGTGAATAAAGTCATCTTAGATCAAGCACTGCGAACAATTTACCACATTGATTGAAAGCAGTTGGCAATAGATCTCTGCATTCATTGAGCTCCACCATCTAAATCGCCTGTCAGCTCCCCTTCCTGTTTGAAAAAGGCCTTCTAAAATTTCGATAAGGCTTGAAAATGCATCTCTTCAGTGCTATGTACCATCTTAATTCCTCAGATTTCAGAGAGGTTTAAGTATCAGTTTCCACATAACACCTTACCAAGTGCCCTCTGCTTACTCCTGCAGTTCATAATGCTAAGACTCAAATATGATATCTGGTGTGCAACTGTGGATGCTTTGCATTATCTGAAGTGCTCAAGATGATTTCTCCCTGAAGATTTCCCAAAACGTCAGCATTGTTTGCTGTCATCCTTATTTCATGGCTGTTGAAGGGTAGACTGACCCCTTTGCTCCACTCCCGTTATCATCGAGTGTGCTCTGAGATTACAATATGTGGTAGTATTTGAACAAACTCCACACAAAAACTTACGGTGTGGGAAACCTGTCAACTAAATATTAAGATTCATGCCAGACTTAGAACCTCAGTAACAGATGGTGAGTAAAGGGTATAGGAACTGATTCAAAAGTCTTCAAGTTTCTGTGCCAACCCATTTTTGGTTCCTGTGCATTATTTAGTGGTTGACGAACCGCTTAGTTTCCAATGCCGGAGCCTCGGATGGCTCTGCCATCAGAAATGTGTTCTTAGTGAGTCAGCCACCAGTGATCCTACATCTGTTTAGCATCAGCACGTCTGCCATTTGTATTGTGGGGCTTCTAAAACTGCTTTTTCCACTGTGACCACCATAGAAGGCGTGCTGGCCTGGCAGGAAAAAAGCAATAATGTCCCAGTGTTGTACATTTTTACAAAAAATACTTGCATTGTGTTGGTGGAGCGCTCATGGTAAAAAGTCCTCATCAATATTGCTGGGAACGATAAACTTGGCTGAGGGGTACTGCGGAGCTGACAGGTGCAGTGCCCCTCCACCTAACAGGATGATTGGTCACTCACTACTCAATAAAATACCCTCCCGGTCCTTCAAGTTTATTGTGCCATTTGATGTTAACATTACAAATCCTCGGGCGTGGCCAAGCCGCCGACCAACATAGCTGCGCAGCGTTGAAGCTCCGTCTTCAGCCTAGTAGAGATATCCCCCATAAATGCGGTGTAAATTGCTTATAGCTCAGCACCATTGGCCTGCGTGGTAAACACGCTGATCTCACCAGACGGCGACTATATGGCTCCTGACGAGTTTCCAGGCAAACGAAGGCACACGGGACGGAGTGACTCTCGGCCTGCGCTGATCTCCTGCTCAACGCGGCATGTCTGGGGTGCGGACACAGGTGGAGGCTGCCTCCTGACCGTAGAGGACGACAGATGCTGCGGTGAGTGCGCCAGGCGCGGATCGTTTTCTACGCTCTCCCCCCGCAGACTCCGCAACTACTGGGTCTTGCACACACCTTGGGGTGACCCCCCCTCTTTTATACTGCTCGCAATAAAAGCTTACCGGCATCACCAGCATCTGTGGCCCTGCCCATGCTCCTGCGCCTTTATTTTTTCACCTACTGGTAGTCTCTTCTGAATTGTCTTTTACCTGCCAACAGTGCAGGCATTGTGCTGCTGCCTTTCCCCTCATCAGATCGCATCGCGGCATGGACCGCAAGGATCCTAAACAAAGGACCCTCCCATTTGAAAAGGTTGCTGAGAAAAGTCGGGAGGACAGCCCCACTATGGCGGAGGGTGGCCAAGGCTCAGATTATGTAGAAGACCCCATTGCTCAGGTCCAACACTGCTTCAAGAGATGAGGGCAGGTTTCTGTGCACTGGATGGGCGCTTTGACACGTTGGACAAATACCTAGAGGATATGGCGGCCAAAATTCAAACACTTCGACAGGTGCCTAGATGTTGCCGAGGCACGTATATCCGACATTGAGGATGGTACTGCGCAGTCCCTAAAAAGACTAGAGTGAGTGGAGCGTATCCTCAAAGACGTGGTGATCAAGAACAAAGACCTCGAAGTGTGCAGCCGGTGCAACAACGTCCTCATTTTGGGGGTGTCGGAGTCCACAGCGACTGGCAACCTGGACCTCTTTGTTGAAACCTTGCTTATGGACATGTTTGAGAGGGAATCCTTCACCCCTGGCTTTGTGGTGGAGTGCACGCATCGCAGTCTGGACCCCTGATCTGTCATCGCCCGCATCATGAACTTTCGAGACCGTGATATCACATTGCACCTCGCCAGAGAACGAGGAGACACTACGTGGCAAGGCTCATCAAGGCCGCCCTCAGAAACCTGGGACTGAAGTATGGCATGCTTTACCCAGCCAGGCTGTGAGTCGATATCAACGGCCGAGCCCGCATTTTCGACACCCCTACGGAAGCAAAGGAGTTTTGCCACACGTACAAACACAACAACAACCAGGTGATTGCGGACGAGTCCAGATCTTCTCCTCCGGGCAGCAGCTCCAACGTGAGCATGGAACTGTTTTCAAGTGCGGGCACTGGTTGACTTTCCCATCCTACACGTTGCCACTCTGATGCTATAGTTATATTGGGATACTAACACTGCTCACCTCCTAATGTTTCTAATGGCTGGCCAACTGGCATGGCGTCGCCACCCCTCATGATGTTCACCTTTGGTTTGTCTCTAGGGATATGGATGTACTGAGATAGGGTTCTTTCATTCCAACTTAAAGTCTCATGATATATCATGCTTCGTTGTACAATTTGGGTTATTCCTCACTTTATTCATGGTGAGGTTGGGTGGAGGGTGGGGGTTGGACAACTGTTCTTCTGCAGGAATCTTGAATTATTTACTGTCATGCTCACTGTCCTATTTAATGTTTATCAACGATTGCTTATTTTGGTTAAGAATGCCAAGGCTGTTAGATGGCGCAGTTAGGTAATGTCTGTGGTCCCTCTGGCTTGTCCCTATTGTCCTGGAATGTCCGGGGCCTGAATGACAATAGTAAAAAAAGGCAGGTTGTTCATTATTTGATATGTCACAACATCGACATTGCTTTTTTGCAGGAAACGCACCTGTCCAAATTGGACACCGCACGATTAGCCTCCAGCTGGGGAACACACAGATACTTTTCTAACTTCAGAAATTACTCCCTTGGCACAGCCATTATTATACACAAAAGGGTCCCCTTCAGTTTTCATTCTGCCATTGGAGATGATATGGGTAGATTTACAATTGTCATGGGCTTATTAATGGGTCAGAGCGTCACCCTGGTATGTGTCTATGCTCCGAACACTGACTCCGTGGGATTCTTTCATTGCCTACAGGCCCAGCTTGCCAAGTTAGACTCTACCCTGCTGCTGTTGGGGGTGGGTCTCAATCTGCTTCTCAACCCCCCCTAAGACAGCAGTGCCACAACCCCTGGCACTAAACCACGCACCTACAGAGCCCTCTTAGACCTTTGCAAACAAATACCACTATACGTCATATGACGCAAGCGCAACCCTTCCATCACCAATTACACACATTACTCCAGTTACCACAACACTTGGACCAGGATAGATTATTGGCTGCTCTCCCCTGGCTTATCCTGCTAGTACCACTATATCACTACCCTTCTGAGAACATATTCAGATCACTCCCCAGTTAAACTTCTCCTTAACGTGCCCAGACCCGAGGGATGCGAGCGACAATGGCGCTTTCCTATCGAGCCCTCAACGATGACCTCTTTCATTCAGAGGTGCACAAGGCCATTGAAGAATATTTTACCATCAATACAGCTTCGGTTGACTCCTGGGCGGTTCTATTGGAAGGGTTAAAGTCATACATTAGGGGAGTCTGCATTGCTAAACAGGCCGGGGTCCTAAAGTCTCTCCGAACCACAATCTCTCGCCTTGAGCGTGACTTAAAGGAAATAGATAGCATCGCAGCTAGCAGTCCTAACGCAGAGGCGGCCACACGCCGACTCGCCCTTATCGCCGAATTCAAGGAGATGGCAAACCGGGAGATACTGTTCTTAGGCAAATATTCCACCACACAGCGTTATAGCGAAGGAGAACGACCAGGCCGGGCACTGGTGCAGACTCTTCGCCCCCATACAACAAAGCCTACATCACTGGGTTGATGACCTCCACTGGCCAGACACTCACATCCACCTCGCAGATCCGAGACAAATTTCTCGACTATTACGTCTCTCTATACACCTCTAGAGTAGGGCATGATCCCACAGCGCAGGAAGCATACCTATCAGAAATCGCCTGGGTCTACTTAGAGAAACATATGCAGGACTTCTTAGCAGAACAGGTTGCAATGGACGACGTCATTAGTGCCATTGAGGCCCTTCGTGGATCCTCTGCCCCTGGCTTGGATGGCTTCACAGGGGATTTTTACAAGACATACAAAGACCTACTGGCGCCTCAACTGATTGAGGTATATGCAGAAGCCCTTGAAAGGCACATCCTACCCCCTACTTTTCACAAGGCTGTCATTATCCTCCTCCCCAAGCCAGGCAGGGCTCTGTCTTTATGTGGGTCATATTGCCCCCTGATGGAACTCATTATTTCCCCGGCCCAATCTGGCTTTGTCCCCCATCACTCGACCTCATTGAATCTTAGGTCGCTTTTCTCGATCTTTCACAGGATCAACCCTGGGGTCCCAGCAGCTGCTATACTGTTGGACACTGATAAGGAGTTTGATTCCCTAGAGTGGCCCTTTTTTGTGTCTATTATGCGCCATATGGGGATGCTGATGGGATTCATTGCCACCACTGAATGATTGTACAGTTGCCCTACAGTGAGACTCTGCCTGAACGGCACCCTCTCCCGATCCTTTTCTCTATCCCGCGGTACTCGTCAAGGCTGTCCCCTGTCCCCACTATTGTTTATACTTGCAATGGATCCCTTAGTCCGACATTTCCAGGAGAAGCATTTAAAGAGGGGCCTCCAATTCAACACTGGCCCCTGGTTGGTTTCACTTTATGCGGATGACACTATCCTTTATGTGCGGGAGCCTGGCGTTAACCTGGAACCCCTTATAAGGGAAATAACTTGATTTGGGCAGCATTCTGGCCTGGGCATCAACAGGCATAAGTCAGTTATTTTTCCTTTAACCCCTAGCATGCGGCAGTGGGATTATGAAATCCCCCTTGAATGGTGCACTGACTCTGTATCTGGGCATTCATATACATTTGGACACGGCTCAAATCATCCGCCTAAACTATGGTCAAGCTATTAACGCCCTTGAGGCACAGGTGGAGCGATGGTTGCTTTTACCACTATTGATCGCTGGTAGAGTGGCGATCATCAAGATGGTTGTACTCCCCAAATTTTTATACCTCTTCAACAACATCCCCATACCCCTCCCTAACAGTTTCTTTTTCACACTATGCTCACACCTTATCAAACTGGTCTGGGGAGGAAAACAGCCCCGGGTGCGCTGGCAAATTTTGACCCTTCCATATGAAAGAGGGGGATTTGGAGTGCCTGATCTTCAGCTGTACTATTTAGTGGCCCAGTGCAGTTACGCCTTCACCTGGTTTCACCCTGACGCTAGGATCCCATATCTCCGCCCTCAGGCAGACTTTGTACTACCTGATAAGCTCTCTACGGTATTACCCAAGGGCATAGCCAGAGACCCCAATAACATACAGATGGTTTCTACCACCAGCTGGGCGTGTGAGAAGCTGAAGCGGGTCACTGGCACATCCACGCTTTACTCCTCAGCGCTGCCGCTTCCCAATGCCCACTGGCTACCAATCTCGGGAGAGAGACTGGTGCAGTGCACCTTAGCTACATTTGCCATCACTAAATTAGGACTTGTACCCTGGTGGGCATGTCTTCTCTGTTGTGGATGAAGACCTTTTCAATGTGCTACCTTTTTGGATCGCTCCGTTATGAGGCGATTCCGTTCGGCGCTATGGGCATCACTGCCTGGCTTTCCCATTGAACCAGATTCGTTTGCCTCTGTCCACGATCATCGAGAGTCAAGGAGGGATACATCTTATATCTAAACTGTACAAGGCTTGCTCCAATCTCATTCCAGTCAATGATGACAAAATTAAAAAAGATTGGGAAGCCGATTTAGGACACCCCATCACAGACAACCTATGGGCCAAATGTTGCTCGGTAACAAAGGAAGTCTCCTTAAATAGCCGGCATAAGCTGCTTCATTTTAAGTTTCTGTGTAGAATATACATCACTCTGGCCAGATCCCATAGACTAGATCCTTCCAGACCACATAATTGTCATAAATGTAATGCCCCATACATGGACTTTGCTCACCTCACATTGACATGTCCAAAACTACTGCCATTCTGGGAGGCGGTACACAAGACACTAGGAGATATGACGGAACTGACCCTCATTCCCACTCCTGAGATTTCATTACTGGGCTATGTAACAAACTTCCCCAAGCAAATTCATAGGTTTGCCGCCCTTAGTTTGCTGCTAGCCAAAAGAGAAATCGCACTACACTGGGGCCGAAAAACAATTCCTACCTTACAGGGCTGGCTGAACAGCCTAGCATTTTGCAACACCAACAGTGAAATCTACTCCACCAAATTGCCACAATCATCCCGGCCCAAAGACATTTGGGTGCCATTCAGGACCTATACAGAGGCTAACCACAGTATAGCTGACTCTCAACTTGAACAGGGCATAGTTCCTACTGGAGTGGGATAATCACCTTTTGCACCACAATCACCTGTCTTACAAATGCCGCTAGGCGGCCCATAGAGAGTGGTTTTTCTGAGTGCATGCACATGTTTGGATTGGTTTGCTTGGCGGGAGGGACGGGCGGTGGGCTGTTGGGGGCAACCTATGTACAGTGCGAACACACCACTGGGACTACGCTTGCTAGCCTTGCTCAATATATTCTTTTTATTTGATTATTGACATTCTGACTTTTATATGGCCTACACTTTTATATTATTATTTGGATATTTTTGGATGATGGTGGCCAATACACACAAGGATACAGTCACACAGCCACTCACATAACATATGTTAGAAGTAGTATCACTCAGTAGTAGTGCACCTAGCATACTAATTTAACTTTTGTAGTACGTTACAATATATATCTAACACCCATAAACTCTTAAACACAATTACACTCACTTGATGGTGTCATCAGTGATGTCACTGACTATGTCATGAGTGAAGTAATATGTGATGTCATAAACAGTGCATTGCAAGGGCATAAGTTATAGTTAGCTCAGGTTACTATAACTGCTGACTTTCATTGTTTTTTTACTAGAGAAATCTGAGCCTAACTATAACTTTCCGTAACCTTTGGATTTTTTGTGAATTTCTAAGGTTTTTTTCATTCTATTTCCTAACTATAGCATCCTTGTAACCTTTGTTTTTTCAGTGAATTTCTAAGGTTTTTCAAAATCTATTTCCTAACTATAACATCCTTGTAACCTTTTTTTAAGGGAATTTCTATGTTTTTTTAATGGGTAATCACGTTTGCAAAGTGGTGGCGAAATATGGTAGGGTCTCCTACTAGTTCTCAGGAATCCTGCTGTAAGCGATTTACTGGCAGTAACAGGAGGGCTTCTTGGCCCCCAAGGTCCCTCAGCATCCAAGAGGACTTTATCCCCTGCCCAGTATTGCACCAGGAGGCACGTTTGCAGAGTGGTGGAGAAGGGGGGCGTGGCCTCTGAAGTCCTCACACCAATCGTGTTCTGTGGAACTTACTGGAGGTAACAGAAGGGGTTTTGGCCCCAAGGACCCTCTGCAGCCAAAGGGACTTCATCCCCCACCAGCAGCACGCCAGGAGGCACATTTGCAGAGAGGTAGAGAAATGGAGCGTGGCCTCCAAAGACCTCTAAGCAATCCCATAGTGTGGGACGTACTGGAGGAAGCAGGAGGGCTTGTTGGCCCCCCAAGGACCCGCTGGAGCCAAGGGAACTTCAACCCCCAAACAGCAGTGTGCCAGGAGGTGTATTTCCAGAGTGGTGAAGAAAGGGGGCATGGCCTCCGCAGTTATCCCAGTAATCAGACAGTGTGGGACTTACTAGAGGTAACAGGAGGGCTTTTTAGCCCCAAGGACCCTCTGTATCTAAGGTAACTTCATACCCCAATCAGCAGTGTGCCAGGACGCGCGTTTGCAGAGTGATGAAGCTGAGGGGTGGGAACTCTGGCTAATTGCCGGACTTTTTTTATTTTTTAGATTTTTCATTGTTTCAAGAAGGGGGGCTGCATGGCTCGCCTTCCCCCGTGGCAAGGCCAATATCAAATAGAGGAGGGGGCCACGAGGCCCCCCCCTCCACAGGCCCAGTCTTTTAAAAAGTTTTATTACAGAATTAAAGGGAGGAGGGTGAGCGCCCCCCCCCAGGCTGATTCCGACCTGGGGTCCCCATCACGAGGCCTGTCCTTTGCAATTTTGCAAAAAAAAATAAAAGGAGGAGGGGGGGGATGCGCAGCTCTCCTCCTGTGTTCCCCATTCCCCAGGGCACAGCCTCTAATGTGGGTGCCCTGGTCCCACCCAAGGCACCTACTTAAGATGACTGAAAGCTGCACATGAAGCCTCCAGGCATTGCATTTAGAGAGAGTGAGCTGCTAACATGCAGCTCCCTCTCAATAAAAGCAATTGCGCTCCGCTTTTAAGCAAGCGAGAGTAAAATGCACTCGCTTGCTCAAAGCGGAGCACAGTTTGCTATGGCTTGGCGAGAGTGGTAAAACTCCTGTCAAGTAGCAAACAGCAATGTTCCGGGGTGCACATCCTTGGACATAGCAGGAGCCATCCCTGCGGGGTGGCAATACCCAAGACTATGTATGGCTCTGGGGGGGCGCATGGGCCCCTTTCCTTTCTTGATTAAGGGCCTGCCCCAGGGAGGTTGTGGTCCCCACGGCTGAGAACAGCCCGGGAGGGGGGCCACATGGCACCCCTACCATTTTTAAAATTAAATCGGAGTTTGGCCATGGGGAGGTGGTGGTTCTGGGTCCCGGGGGGTCTGTGAGGCCCCCCATGTGATAAGTTAAAAGTAGGAAGCTAGCACAAGGAGATGATGGACGGAGCACTATAACTTTCCAGACACTCCCCCCCAGTCACAGATCGGGGTTGAATCCATCATCATTTTTTAGCTCACTTCCCCACCCCAGTTCAGACCCAGTCATATGCAAATCAGTCTTAACCCTGTTCCTCATGGGAACAGTCCAGCCCAAAATGCCAAGGCAGGTCCCCCCTGGACTGTAAACAAGCATCCTGGGACTGGTTTCAGGGGAACACCCCTCATCACCCAGGCTAGCTTGAATCCAGTGGAAAAGTGAGCAAGGGGCCCACGTCTGGGCATACCCTGCCAACTTAGGGCAAACAGACCAAACACAAGGAGATGATGGATGCAACACTGAAATGTTTCAGACACTCACCCCCAGTCGCAGATCTGGGTTGAATCCATCATCGTTCTTCAGCTCACTTCACCACCCCAGTCCAGACCCAGCCATACGCAAATCAGTCTTGACCCTGTTCCTCATGGGAACAGTCCAGCCCGATACAATCACTCATACATGCAGTCACTCATCAATACAAAACTATCATATGCACTCACACACCTAAACAGACACTCACACACCGCCACTCATCCATGGAGTTACTCACACACCTAGTCAATCATGAAAAGAATCAATCACACTCCCATTTCCTCACCTATACAGTTATACACACACCACCTCACTTATTCAAACATATACTAACACATACTTACTCTCTTATACAATCACTGATACAAGTACACACTCATCCATACAGCCACTCTCACAATTACTGACTCTCACGTATCGTCATTTATATACTCCAACTCTGACATACATTGCCTTTTACATATGTAGTTACTTGGACATGTACACTCTCACCAACACACCCATACACACACTCACCCACCCATACAGCTGTTTACACATGCACTCTTGAACCCATACACCCAGTGAATCAACCACTCACACATCTATGTACAGAGTCACACACCTTCCACCCACCCACACACACACACTCAGTCTCCCATACAAATACTCAGGCAAACAATCAATAACCCATATCGACACTCATGTAGCTACTGCCCAACACATGCAGCAGCTTACAAAACAACAGACATACTGATGCACACATTCAGACAGTTTAGTCACTAACCCATACATTCAGTAAGACACATGTAATTACTCACTTATACAGTCAGTCACACACCTACTAAATCCTTCATCCAGACACTTATACACCTACTCATTCTTCAATACACCTTGGCATATATATAAAACATATTTAAACTTTACACAAACACACAGTCACTGGACGATGTCATCAGTGATGTCATTTGAGATGTCATCAGTGATGTCATCAGTGATGTCACTGACCATGTCATGAATGATGTAAAATGTGACGTCATCAGTAGTGCATTGCGGGGGCGCAAGTTATAGTTAGCTGAACTAACTATAACGGGGGAATTTCTATGGTTTTGTACCAGTGAAATGTCCAACTAACTATAACGTCCCTGAAATCTATTTTTTTTCAGTGAATTTCTAACGTTTTTTAAATGGTAATTTCTAACTATAACGTGCCTGAAACCTAAGGTTTTTTCAGTAAATTTCAATGGTTTTTTTAATGCTATTTTCTAACTATAACGTGCCTGAAACCTATGTTTTTTTCAGTGAATTTCAATGGTTTTTTAAATGCTGATGGTAGCACCTATTCTCTAAATTTCTCAGGTATGATTTGGCCTTCCTCCAAACGTCCTGCTGGTTGCCTTGTTATCACTTCTTTGTTAAGTTGTCTTCTCTTTCTTTTTTATCTCTCTGTCATTTTATCAGTGTTATCTTTAATCATGTGACCAACTGTATAAATTATTAAATAAACTAGAATATGTGCTTCTACTCTACCATGGACACACCACACTCCACAACTACAGATAAAGAAATCTTCAACAATTATACAAAATAATGGGTGTTCCCAATCTGCCACAGCTGTACTCTTCCTACTTCATGTTTCAACTGCAGAAGAAGACTACAAACTGAAAACAGTGTTAGCCCCATGCTGGTGTAAAACACTTCAATAACACTTGCTTCCCCATCATATTGATCATGAGGAGAGCTTTTCTGTTTTTCATCAAAGCGAGAGGGAGAGGCTGTTGAGAGAGGGAGGGGCTGTTGAACCAAATATGACATCCACTCCTTCTCCTCTTGAGCATGTAGGATGAGAGGTCTCAACTTCCCTGCACAGTCAAAGCACGTCGTGGGTAGAGGGGGAAGAGGGGAAAAAAGGGAAGTGAGAACACCGGTCCCACGACGCCAACTCATAGAGGTAAGTAAGGTCCCAGGTGTGTCTATGTTTCACTCTGTACATAAAGAAGAAAACAAAGTTATTGTTAGGTGTGTAACCTTCCAATATGTGTGCAAGACCAGTATACTCTACTTACATATCTTTTTCTTCATGCATTAACTAGCTGTATAATTCCAGTCTTCCAAAATTAAGTGAATGATTGCATACACAAGGATTGTATACAAGCTATGGAAACAAAAACAGAGAAGACATATGCATTTGGAACATATCGATATTAGAATAGCTCTTATAGGAAATGAAATGATAAACACCCAACCTACCTAAAAGCATTCTGTGTCATGCATTTAATTAAAGCCCAATAACGTAAACAATTTCCAAAACTGGATGTAGGAAAAACAAACAACTGTTGCCCTATTGTATAGATAACAAATTCTAGGGCACAAAAAATAGTGCAGGGCTGTTAGATCATTAGATTCTGAAGTATCATGAGATTATAGCATCTCCTTTTTATACAGGAAAGAGAAATCTGGTACAATCAAAATGGAATCTCCACAATGCTGTGAATAAATACAGACAAGTATATGTAAATAACAAGTAAAGGCAGTGCAAATTACTTTACTACCTGAGAGGAGGGCGAGACTTTAAATATCTTCCTTTTTTTTGCCTTTGCAGGAGTTTTCAGGAGGAACGAGCTTCAGAGGCATGGAAGGAGCTCCTGACAGCCTGACAAGGATGGTGGATGTGAAGGCAACATGACACAGAAGCAAAGGAAGTGGAACACAGGGCGGAAGAGATGCACGCTGAAACCAGAATGCAAAGCATCCTTCTGTCTTCGTCAGCCAGCTTTATTGTGGTGCTGCTCCACCACTCTCACACACACAACCAGGCGCGGAGCACTCCCGACAGTGTGCGCCCTCTCAGACACAAATCAAGGTGGAGAATTGCATCATAGGGAGGGAGTCTATCAACCATTATTCCAGGAAATGCCCCGTATCGTCACATCTTCAACTTCTGATATTCTACCTTCTGCCTAGGTCAGCCTGTCAGACACTTTAAGAAAGTCTTGGTGAAGCAAGATGACTTCTGAATGGACTTCTTCTATACTTCCCTCAAGTGCCTCTTTCGAGGTGTGTATGGCTTGCGGGATTGCTGCGTTATCAGGCAGGAGGGTATTTCCTCATCAGGGCCTGTCTGAAGACCCACCCCTTTTGCGTACCTGTCCATCTTTCCTTGTTTCTGCTGCTTGGATTCTTTATCCTTGGCCATGGTGAGCCTGCGCACAGTGCGGTCTGTAAGTCTATATGCGGGGGAGAAGTACTCAAACGGGGATGCCTCAAGACATCCCAGGACTTCACCTTCAAAAGCTCCTCAATGAGATGTCCTTTAGCTTGCACGTCACCACCATCAAAGGTCACTGATCACAATAACTACATTGTAGCACTGCCAATGTCCACTGCGCCCCCTCCCCTCTAGTGCACTCGGGTTTCTGATCCTGCCTTGTCACCCCCACATGGGGTCAAAGGACACTGCACTGTTGACCACTCACATGGGCAAAGGCGGTGTCTCCACCCATGGCGCAGGATCTCGTAGGTTGAAAGTTGTGTCCAGACAAGCCCTATCAAGTGGCACTGATCCTCAGATCTCATCAAACAGGCCCTTCTCGACATTGATATAGATGGCAGCAGTGGAGCCAGCCTCCCTAGTAATTTCAGGGGTATGCCCGTTTGCCGTGCAGCAATGGTGCCACACTGCATCAGCATGTCAGAGCCCTGGGAGCATTACCATCCGCAGAATGGAACTTTGCTAGGTTTGATTTAAGTCCCATGTAGCCTGGCCATGTGGTGCTTCACTGTAATGTAATTGCCGGCCACAGTCACTGAGTGGGGTTTGCTGTGCTAGAATACCCCTCAGTGGTCATGCTGTGAGCCCCCCTCTCCAGCCTCAGGGGAGTGTAATGCCCCATCTCATTGCCAGCAAGGGTAGCAGCAGTGTTGCCAGTCTCTCGGGGCCTCCCCAGGTGGAATGTGGAAGCTGGGGGTCTCCTAACCACCCAGCAGGCGACCACTTCAGGCCTGCGTCAGTCGCAGCCTCCGAACCGTAAAGGTGTGGCAACAGAAAGGAGCACCAGGCAGCCTCAGGGTAATTTCAGCCACGCGACTTCGGGCGTCAGACTCAGTTCCAGGCTTTGGAGCCCAGTGGCACGTGCTATATGAACCAAAAATGACAACTGGTCACAATTAATAAAGAAAGCATCAAGCACACATATGATTCATTCACACTAATCCCTGGCGAATGCACTGCATTAAATGCATTTTTGCGCACCACCTTACAATCTAAACCTATCGAAGATTAGCATCAGCAATCAAGATGTCTCTCAAAAGGAAAAAAACTTCAATATGCACACATGTATATATCAAAACACACAACAGATGCACTATCTAAATCTTTAGTGCACCTACCTCTTTAGTATTATTGCATCACACAAGTACATAAGGCCAAATGTAAATATATATGTGGCCTAGCCAAACGTAAAAGGATGGAACCAAAATTATGCTACTCTAAATCCTAGGCATAGAAGTAGATCTACACATGAGTAGATCTACACGTGCAAACTTACTTTTGTGATCTGGGCCCAGTGTGTAAAATATAAAGATGTCCATGAACAGCTAAAGGTAAACCTAATGACAGATACTCCACTAGTGATTGCAAACTATTTCCTGTGTGTATATCTTCTTATAATTATTGACAAATTTAAAGTACATTAAGTTCACAAACGTTCCAACTTGATTTGACCCAACTTGACTCAGTGCTGCGGACTCAGTTTAGAAGAATAGAGGTACTTAGCAGTGTAGCTAATTCACCCCCGAAAAACTACAATGCTGCCACCAGTCTGGGCTTGTGAAAAGGGGAGGCCATGGGGCTTATCCCTTATGAATACAGTGTGGGAGACCATTAGGAGGGTTTCAATTGTATTTTTTGCAAGAGTCACTGTACAGAAGGTGTTTACAGTTTGGGTGGATTAAAATGTAGATAAAGGTAAGTTAGCACATGCATATAGCTGTGAAATAAAACAACGAGCCAGATATACAAAGCTTTTTTCAGCTTGCAAATGGCCTGATTTGCAGAATCGGGCCGTTTGAGACTGGAAGAAAGCATTTTTAAATGTACAAAGCCCCATGTGTGAGTCTGTAACTTATTACTGAATCGCAAAATAGGGTTTGTGAGTCAATATTAGAAAGAGGCATGCCAAGGCCATCCCTTCCTAATAGCGAATCGCATGGGGATGTACACTTGTTTTGCAATCGGAATGCGGTCGCAAAACAATTGTAGTTTACCATCTACTGGCTTAATGGCTACAGCGGCCCAATTTGAAGCTGGGGCACCAGATCCAAGTCTGATGGGATGGTCAAATATCCTGTAATTGTGGGCAAATCACTAAATTTCCCAGTGCCTAGGAATTAATGTGTCCATCTGTAATACAACTGGTACTAATGTAAAATGCTCTGATAACTTCGGGTCAAGTTCGCGCTCCATAAAAACTAAAGCGAAAGCCAGTCACAAACGGGAAGGGGTACCCTGGGGACTCCTTCCTCTCTTTGACTGGTAGCGGAAAAAAAATTAATAGCAGGCAGTGGTTCCATGGAAAACTTCCTACCCTTTGAAAATGAAACAGAAATGTTTAATTTTTCTTTTTGAAATTCATCCTGTTTTCCTTTAAGGAAAATGGGCTGCATTTTTTTTTAAAAATGTTGCGTTATTTAAAAGCAAACACAGACATGCAGGCCACCATCCATATGTTATTGCCCATTCCCAATGGATCGTAAATTGCGACCTGCCTCATGAATGTTGATGAGGCAGGTCAATTGGGACCCCATTGGTAATAGTTAATGTGTCTGAAACACATCAGTACATTTCATTTTGTGAGTCTCTAATTGTGAGTCGCAAGAAATCGCAATTAGAGTCTCGCAAAATGAAATGTTCATACATCTGGCCCAATGTGATGAAAGGAGATCTTAAATTAATCTCAGCCACTAACAATTCAATGGGCCGCAATGGAGACCACTGTTTTTTGCCAACCATGTCACTCTAGACAGAGACAGTGGGGCATGTTTACAAGAAACTGGTAGAGCGCGCTGTTACGAGTGACGGAAAGAGCAAAATACGAGAAGAAATACAAAATTTCTGCTCGTATAGCCTGCTTAAGACCAGGTATTTCCTGACAGTATTTTTGGTGCTGCCCCATACCTTGTAAATATGGGGCGGCCTCAAAAAGCAATGGGTGCTGCGGTATAACACCCACTGCAGCACCCATGGCAGCCCCTTTCACGCTAAGTGCTGCGTAAATAGGGGCCTTATTTACAAGGCAGCGTTAAGCCACGGTAAGTCGCAACGCTGCCTTGTAAATAAGGCGAAGGAGTTAACGCCACAAACCAGAATGTCGGACAAACTGACGTTCTGTTGGTGTTAATTCCTTGTAAATATGCCCGTGTGACCAGCCGAGTTGCGCTGAGCTGGTGGTAGCCTCCCATGTCTGGCATTTGTTTGAGACACGTGACTTCTACTTTATGCTAAATTTCTATGGCTTATTTTTCTGTTGTGTTGATCTATGAAATGTCGTTTTCTAGCAACAAGATATTCTGGGTCATGTTTTGCGAGAGCAGTGGTGTGTCACAGACTACTTCATAACAGAAAAGTCATTTTCTTTGGGCAGTTAGCAACTGTTATTTCACAAGATGAGCTAGAGTTGATTGCTCAGTGCATTAAATTGTGTTCTAGAATACAGAAGTTGCAAGTAAGCGGCCATTAACAATGTAGAAAATGGAAATGCCAAAGCGAGTAATTTGAAAGTAGTACATATATACTGCAGGGTGTATTGTTTTTTTTATATAACATCTTAAATAGTCGTTAAATAGATATATTTACTACTGCAGTTCATTTGCAGGCCATCATTAGGGTGATCAAGACTTTTCATAACCACAGTACGGGTCCCTTTTAACTAACAGGTGTCAATACTGGATTTTCTGCATCAATTACCTCAGCTGTCACATGTCCAACGATGCTGACTACACTTGAAAGGCCCTCTTGTGCTGTGTTCACTCCACGTTCCCCTGTGTTAACTGCGCAAAGTAAACAGAAGAAAGCGTGTGCCTGTGTGGTCTGTCTCTGGAAAGGCCTTTTAATTTGACAGTCCGAAAAGGCTTTGTGATTGACTGCATATTTTTTTTTAATTTAGCATACTTCAAGATTTGAGTGGTGCTGCTATGCCCCTAAATCCAATTTGCGATAATTACTTTCACTCCCTGCGTGCTATTTCTAGTACCTATGTACAGCAACAGAAATGAATCAAGACCACACGTAGAAGAATGACAGCTTCTCTGAAACTGATGACTGGTTTCTAATTGCTGTATGAATTGCAAAAGCAACATTAAAAGTGTTCAGATGCAAAGACGTGTTAAAACGTAAGTGCTTTCTGGAACAAGCTTAGCAAAACATGCCATTTATACCAGAATACGCATACCCTATAGTTTTGACTCTCAGAAGTGTAAAATTTTAGTCAGTTACATATAAAGCTATCTGTTTGTTTAGTTGTAAGATTTAGATCCAGATGTATATATACTTTGTGTCAGGTTTGCTTTATTTTTGTAATGCGATCCCGGTGCAAAGTGTGGTGGAATTTACTTTCAAACACAAATCAAGACTTGCGTTAGAAAGTTGTCCAAAGTAACACAATGTGCTACTTTGCACTACTTACCATCAAGTGTGCGTTCCATGGGTGGCATATGGGTGTCCTCATGCAACCACACAAGGGGTTTAGCACAAATTCCTCTACTAACATTGGTAGACAGAGATGTGTGTCAAAAACGTGAGGCAGGTGTAACAGTGGAGCAAGTTTTAACACTCCACATTTTCCCAACTTTGGTTATATGCTGCTCTGTACAGAACACATACAAAGTGGGAAAAGTATTAAAGCAGAGATTTTCTACTCGAAGGGTCCCCTTCCAGTACCTAACTAAGGGGCATATCAGCAACAACCGGCGATAATTATCGCTAAGCGCACTTAGCGCTAGGATAATTATCGCCGGCTAGCGTGGATTTTTATCACTGAGATAGCGTGCTATTAGCAACGCTTATCTCAAAAGCGATTAAAATCCTCACGCTAACTGCCTAACGTGAGATTATCGCTGGAAAGCCAGCGATAATCTCACGCAATGTGGCGTTAGCTTGCTGATAGGGACTCACAAACTTAGCCATGATATCCTCCTTCCATAGGATATCATGGCTAAGTCAGTCCTGAAGCAGGCGTAAGGAAAGTAGCGATAACAGGGGTTATCGCTACTTTTCCTGAAGCTATGCTTCATAGCGTGGGGCTTGATGATAGGAGAAATGTCGCTTAGCGACATTTCTCCTGTCATGTCAGGTCAGGAACGCCCACTTTGCATCTCATTAGAGATGCAAAGCTGGGCATTAAGATTTCACACGCTAAGGCAAGGTTTCACGCGTTAGCGTGACCTTGCTAATTAGGCGATAAAATTATCGCCGCTTTTCGGCAGAAAACGGCCGCAAAAGCGGCGATAATTTTCTATCGCCTCGTTGTTGATATGCCCCTTAATGCTTGGTAGAACAAACACGCCCTTGCACAATGGTGCAAGGGTGTGTGTGTTGGTGTATGGCAGCATAACGTGCACCAGCGCAGGAAGATGCTCTCTGTCTTTCACACAGTGCAGTACAGCTACTTTAGTGGCTGTGCTGTGTGAAAAGTTAGTAAATCTGCTCCATCGTGTGGGAGGCGGGTGAATTGTGGGTGTGGTAATTGATTGGTATTGCTATTTATGGGCGGCACTCTGTTTTTTGCATTTAAAATGGTTGACAGTGCTGGAGTAGGTAAGCTGATGTTCAAATAAACTGGGGTAGGCGATTGTCTTTTGAGTTTAATATCTATGTGCGTTTGTCTCTATAAATCATTTTAATATCTTGAGAGAGAAAAGAAAATCCAGTGGCTCCATAAAATCACACAACTATGTCCAAAACAGGAATTCACGGTCATCGCCTATTAACTTTGCCAATGCTAGCTTAGGGGGTGCTCTTAAACTTGCAGTCCCTCAAATGAGGCAATGAATCTTCCAAAACAATGGACCAGGTTTATATGTGAGCAATAACAGTACCTATATCAGAAAATGACAGAAGTGTCAACACAAGCTCGCCTCTACCCTTCCCTGTTCCTACAATGAAGCAGAGACAAGGAAGCCTTACCAATAGCAGAAAACTGACACAGACCCCCCAACAGGAAATACCAGTGGGAATGACGACTAAAGATGGCGTCATACCAGCCTCGCCATTTAAAATACAGCTCTGATTTGATATCCAGTAGCGTCACCGCTGTGCAAAGCCACCATGTAAACCGCAGCGGGCTTGTGGGGAATCACGTTTAATCGTTACAGGCACCAAAACTTTAATGATGTGCAATGTGTTTTAAATAGAGATTTCGGTGCCATTATTTCAATTAAAACAGACCAAAGCATGTATATCTAGACAAGGGGTCATAAGTTGGTTTAAATAGTACAATTTCCTCAAGTGTTACATAAATTATAACACAAAAATTGTAGAATCTAATTCTTTGTTATGAACATAAATTGAAACGTGTGTTCTGAGATTGTGTTACCCTTACATTTAAAATCAATCATACCTTAACAAAACAGATCAGGATTTGGTTTTAATGTAAAAATGATCAAAGAAGAATGAATGGTGGCAAAATACATGTTGCCCGACATAATGTTTTCACATAACCTAGAGTAGACACTCGATTCACAAAGCACAATTGTAAAAGTCAGAAATCTGGGCCCATAAAGGTTTCTCCTATTTTGCAGTAAATTTCCAGATTTTATGGGATTTCCAAAGATTTCTAGGTGTGCTTCTGGAAATGTAGAAGTCTAATATTTCCCACAAGTGTGTCAATTAACAAATGTTTCTAATGCCAAATTCCTCATAGTGTAAAATTACACATGAGAAGATTTCTGTAGAGTAAACGATGTGGAAATCTGCATTAGCAAACATTTGCTTTTTCTTTTTTTCACACAAAAAATAATTTACTCACATCACAAACAAACCTATAGTATCACACATAAAAAATAGAAACCAGTATATTATAGTTGGTTTTGCTTATAACCTTCAGTGATTACTGGGGATACAGCCTAGGCTCTTCATGTGGGACAAACTTTTAGGATATACTCTTTGTGTAACAGTTTACAATTAGACGCTATGATTCTCCTTTGCATGTAAAGACCTTAACTATTGTGGAGGCCAACCTGTTCATGGGCCAGCACTTGCATGTGCTCCCTTTCAATTAGTGATGATTTCTCTCCCCCTGATGGGCTCTCCCAGATCCCAGAGTTTCTTTTATTGCCTCTTCAATCATCGGGTAGTGCAGCCAGTGCCTGTGTTTTTCCGGTGCTTTGGCTGGGGGAAGGTCCCCTCCATGTAGTGTGCATTGCATGGCTCATAGAGTACAGAAGGTGGTGACCTCATGCCACCACACCCCAGCTGACAGGTGTGTGAGTGGCATTTACATTCCAGTGTTACAGTATGTGGAGACAGCACCAGTGCTGCAGTCAGGGGTATCTCCTCTGATAAGTCGGAGGAGCGTCACCGCACTGAGTGTAAAAGGAAAAATAAAATATTAATTACGCAACATTAATAACGTTATGTTATTATAATTTGATTTGTCTCTATGGAGCCTGAGCCACGTAAGGGCAGTGCGGGTCTGGGATGTGTCACAGGGAGAGGGAGGAGTGGAATAATCTGCACTTAAGTGCACATGATGGTTTGGCCGGGTGTCTTGAGCCAGCCAAACCGTCATGCACATAGCCTGTTCTCCACCCAACTGTATTGCACAGCCTGTGTGGAGAACATGCACAGGCTCCCAGTCCCTGTCTGAGTGCTGAACCACGGCGCACAGACCAACCATGACGCCGCTGTTACCCTGGTGACAGCAGCATCGTGATTGGCTAGTGGGGTCTGGGAGCATGTGTGCTTCCTGTTTCCTTTATCAGACGGAGGAGAGGCAGCGGCACTTCAGGTAAGTGAAATATTTTTTTGAATTTTTTTTTTAAAATCTAGCCCCAAATCCCCTGCCCTACCTCTACCTTTCGAAAGCGACTGTCACCGCCTGCAGTGGAGTTACTGTGCTTGCTCTTAGATCTTGTGGCATGAGTTCTTCCAGGTGCCAAGACACAAAGCCCACAACTCAAACAAAGTAGGCTTCCACCCCTGGGGTAATGGTGAATACTCAGACCTTGATGCAGGCTTCTCTGTCGATGTGCTTATCCTGCAGCACTCTTGTTTACCCTTTGAGGGAACTGCAAGCTGTAATCCAGTTTTTCACAGCACATTGTGGCTTCTTAAATCTCATTTTCCCGCAATGAAACTCGGACAGATTGAGCTCTTAGAATACCCTTTGTCTCTGGGGATACACAGTCCAGCTTGCACTGCAGAGATACTTTGCTGGGCTTCAAACTCACACAGGCCTGTAGGCCATTCCCTGATGCTACAGTGGAATCTTTGGTTCACCCCACATTGGCTTCTTCATGGTCCCTTGTACATCTGAGCAGTCTCCCTCATGCGAGGGAATCTCAAATGCCACTATTGAGCAGTCAGTCAATTCTCCTCCTTAAAGAAGAGTTCAGACAGCCCCTCTTGCCAGTCCTGGTCGAGGTTTACAGGTTTCTGGTCCCTAGCCTGGCAAGGGGAGTTGGCAATGAATAACTCAACCCTGCAGGACAAACCGTTTCTCAGTCACCACTGGTGTAAAGACCCAGGATTCTTGTTGAGAAATCTTAGCAAACAGGCTGGAACTTTCTACTTCATCTTTATAAGATAGTTGCAGACAGTACTTATGTATATCAACAGTTTGGAAACAGGTAACGGGAAGTTCTGGCTCGTTGTTTAATCCAATCAAAATGGTCTTTGTTATAAGGTGCTAGGAATAAGCTGAGGGGTGTGGTGATGGGAGCCTCCTGTCAGGAAGAATCAAAAACAAGGGTACAACAGTTAGGGAGATTCTCTCACTTAAGCATGTTAATCTGTGATAATTAGTCCTTCCAGTAAGCAATGGGCTAGATGAGGGCAGGGAAAACTCCCTAAGTTTCAAAGAGGCTCTCTGTCTCCTCTCCTAGACACCAAAAAGACTAGCCTACTGCGAAGGATCACTGGAAAGTTCTTTTGGAATCATAGAATGTATGTCCTCTGTCTGGGCTCTCTTCAACCCTCCATCATAGGTATCACTTGAAAGTAGTAAATGAAAAATGTTTTCCAAGTGTGGCTATGTTGTCTATACCACACATGGTGCACACGACTCCTGTAGATGCATCAATAAGTATACACACACAACTGTCATGTTCAGATGGTTGAAGGACCTAGTTGCAGAAGACTGGCAGACCAATTAAAAAAGGTGGAAAAGGTCAAAAAAATAATGCATGTAATTGGATTCGATATGAAGAGCGATAATGCACCTTTAAATGAGAGCTTATGAACAAAGATATATTATTATGAAAGGTTATTGATGTTTTTAAGTACATGGTTTTTTCAGTACATAGTGAATTGTATTCGCATACTGGGGTCAAATTTGACCCCTTTATTTACTTATAGGTTTTCTAAGAATACAAGTCCCTCAACATTTCAGACTAACATGGCCAGTAGCAAAGTTTTAAATATACATTTTATATGGCAATAGCCCTTAAAGGTATTGGGGCTCATGTTACTAAAAGTTGCTTCAAAAAATGATTCTGTAATCCCTTAGGTTAACTCATATATTTGGGGAAATCTCTGATGTTTATGGGCTCTATAAAGAATCTCAAGCTTAGTCCTGTAAATATTCAAAAATTATAGATTTTCAGGAGTACTTCTGTGTTAAAATGTACTCATATTGAAATTCCGTCATCTGGAAAATTTGGCATGAGCTATCAGTGTCCAAATGTGAATTGAAACATTTTTTCTCTTTACAAATAATATTTTTCCCTGAGGAGAAAAGCCCTCTCCTGCATTCCTTGAAAATATCGAAACAATACTTCCTTTCCTGTGCTAGAGAAGTACTTTCACAGAATGGTACAGGAGTACCGTTGGGCATTTCCAGGATGTCATACTACTCGAATTTGTTTTGCGAAGGCCCACAAATGCACTAGGTTGTTGGTAGTAATGTTGGTAAATGCTCAGACACAACTGAATATAGTAAAAGTCACTATTTACTGCTTCTTTTCTTGACCTCTGTGGATAAGGGCCACATTTTGATGATGAGTTTGTGGCATGCACAGTTTCTCTACACCCATACTATAGCCTAACCTTTGATAAGATTAATCAATGATTCCTCTGAGCAAAACAGCGATTAACTAATTCTCTACTGCACTCAGTTTCAGAATTAGAATTATGTCTGTGCCTTTAGTAGCATTGTTAATGTATCTTTCAGTTGTTAATTTAATACTTGGAAGGCATAACAGTCTCACAACAAAAAAAAGGTATTTACAGCTTCAAAAACTGGGACAGGGGCAGTGCATCTCTGAGAGTGAGGAATGACTTTCTACATGCATGGTCAGAGGAAACAAACGCTTCCTCCCACAGAGTATTCTGTTTGTGGACCTATAGAAGAAGGTCCTCCAATTAACAAAACTATGACTGGGAGTATACTTCTGAACTATTTTAATTTAGGACTAAGCGGGCTTTGATCAAACAAGGGGTGATAGCCGTGATAGCCATAGCTGGCCAAGATTATGTTTTTCCTATGTATCCATCAGTATCACAAGGAGAAGGTGAATGGCCACAGATAATGAAGAGTGATACGGCTCATCAGGCAAAATGTGACTACTGTTGATTGCACTCTTTGGAATCTATATACATTTGTACCCCATTGACAAAATCCAATCTAGAGGTAGCAAGCACAGATACAGAGGGAAGACAATTATTTATTAACCTGTCTTAAAATGTAGTGATAAAGTACTACCATATTGTGAAAGATGATTAGAACAACATGGTCATGCACCACTCTAGAGTCCAAAGAATGAGGCCGAAATCATGAAGCCAGACCGGGACCTTTAAGTGAAATCGTATTACCCCAGGGTTGTTGATGTTGGAATTACAATGATTATCACTCAAATTTCTCAATTTACAAAAAAGGCTTGTGGATCTAGCATGATGTAGTTCTCATCCACATAACTCTGAGGGCCTGATTATGAGTGGCGGTTCACGGACTGCCAGACTCACGGTGGCGCAGCGGTGGTGATTCAGTCACCGCCGGTCTGACTGCCGCATTACAAGTTGGGAGGTTGGAGTGCCAGTGCACCTCCACAACCGCTAGTGATAAGAGATCCCTGGCAGTGGTGCAGCTGTCTTGAGACTGCAATATGC
This sequence comes from Triturus cristatus, assembly GCF_964204655.1. Taxonomy (NCBI): domain Eukaryota; kingdom Metazoa; phylum Chordata; class Amphibia; order Caudata; family Salamandridae; genus Triturus; species Triturus cristatus. The sequence continues at coordinate 1,202,449,956 of NC_140591.1, read as the reverse complement.
TTGCAGAGACTGCCGCATTCTCAACAAGCATATTACGTGTTTCCTCTCCACTGTGGTTTTTATGGTGGTTCCTCCTCCATGAAAGCCATGGTGGACAGAAAACAAAGGGGTGCCCTACAGGACCCCTGTTGCCTCTGGGCCATGAGGTGCATGCAGTGGGTCACATGTTGTGCCCCCCTGTGTGCATGCACCCCAGTACCTGCACAGTATGGACTACACCAGTCCATGCCATGCAGGTACTGCTTTTAACATTCCCATTACGGTTCCTATTTCATTGGCACCGTCAAAGGAACGCCAAAGAACCGCCCACTAGTAACTAAAAAAGTCATAATCTGACGGGCAGTGCACACACTGGTTTGGCAGTGCAGGAGCGAAGCAGAAGGGGGTCCCGCTCCCGCAGTGCCAAACTGGTAATCAGGCCCTAAAAGTCTTCAATTAATAACAGTGGATGGTTCTAACCAGGATCAATCAGAAAATGTGAATCAATGCAGGCAGAGCTGACCCACTGGCAAGAGAAAGCGGCTGAAGCTAATAATTCCATGAAGCTACTGACTACAACTGAAAAGTGCGAAACAACTAACACCAGGCAGTTAAAAAGCATCTGATGTCTGCTTCTGCAAGATGAGTTAGCAGAGTGATGTCATAAACTGCGTCAACGGTGGATAAAATGTATAATAGTACCATGTACTGACACCACCTTTGTTTGACTCCAACATGACGGTATCTACAAATCCCTGCAACTTGTCCCGCTCCTGTGAACCACAGAAAGTAGTCCAACTAGGATGCAGTGCACTTCCACGAAGCACAGGATTCATCTCAGTACCATCTTTTCAAGCAAATTGGGTAGATACAGTATGTTAGGAATAGGCAGAATATTGCTGATGTCCAAATAGCCATTTTAACAGTGGCATTACCACTGGATTTACCTGAATGCAACTGGTATAATGTTGAAGAGAAGTTAAGGGAATCGAGAAAATATAAAGCAGGCACTGGTGACAATATTTATTTGACAAGCTGAGGAAGCACAGTATAGATTTTTATATATCGACCTGTAACAATATTGACTGACTTGCACAATATCGTCAAGCAAAGTCGAAGTGGAGCTAGCATAGTAAATCTACACTTTTGTATATATGCTTACCTTCACACTATTGTGAAATTCGATATCTAGCAATCTACATGTTAATATTAATTATTGTATTTAAAATTTGGACACATACCTATGAGCCCTTTAATTGGACAATAATCCACATTGACAAAATGCCCATTGCTTTAGTCTGTTAACTCCAAGGACAAAATCATGCTCAGCGCTTCAAAAAGTACTTTTTGAGTTAGATAACTTTTTATATATTTTTTTTAATTTAAAACAAAAGCAAGAAACACAACATAACCAGTTGATTCAGTAACATAATAAAAATGAGTTAGAATAAAATTTTTTGTAAAATACTTAATGAAGTCGGTACTTAAAATCAAACACATTTGTATCGCTAATACAATTACTTTAAGAAACACGGTTAGACTTAGAAATATATTTACAATAGGAAGAATATTGACAGAATAAAAATAATATAAGTGTAACGTTTTTGGTATGTACTGACTGTATATGGTAATTTAAGAAAAAAAAAGAAGGAGACACTTTAAAATAATCAGATATAGAACCAAAAATAACATGAGTCCGGGTAACCATTGCCTCGGAAATGAATTGTGGGTTGCACTGATTTTTAGTTCTTTACAAAGTAGCCTGGTATAGCTTTCACTCATTTACGTATTTTGTCTTTCTCTTTTCTCAGTAGTTTATTATGTCTTTCCTTTCATAAGTCCTTTGATCTTTCTTGCTTCTTTGTGAATGCCAGTAAATCCTCTTTCAAAAATGTTAATAGTTTTTTAATCAAGTGCGAGATGGGTACATGGGGCTAGGTCAGTAATGGAATCTGAGGACCAATGCGTCAGTTTGTATACAAATATATGACATGAGTAGGTGCTTAAAATGCAGTCCGCGTGATTCCAGCATTTAACATTCCTGTGTGAATTTGAAAGGATCCAGCAGTTGTATAGATTGGATTTAGTACCAGCAATTGGCTTCATTGAATCATAGATGAGCTACACGAGTGAAAGGTGTAATGTCTGTAGAAGAAATGGCCTACACTCTGTGTACAAAGAGTGAAATGTTGCTTGTGAATTACAGAGATTGGCTTCTGTTGTCAATTTGAGCAGGAAGTGACCTCAAACTGACCATAAAAGTCTTCTAATAGTTTTAAGAGATTATGACAACATAAACTATAACAGTGACAATAGCACTATGAACGATAGGAACTGAGGTAGGTAACGAGAGGTAAATCTAGAATATATTGGGGAAAACAGCAATACAAGAACCGATTCAGTAGTTAGCGGTTAGCAGGTCATGTTTTCTCAATGTACAGGACTAGCGGGCCCCCAACGAATCATGGTATATAAAACTTGGAGTACCATAAGACTGATTGCAGTACTGGATTTGTGATTGAAATATGTATTTATGTGGAAAGGGGGATCAGGGGTCTAAGCCTCAATTAAAGAAAATATATCATGCTGCAGGACAATGCTGTCTCGGCACTGGCAAGTAAGCAATGGAAGTGGGTTGTCTTGCAGGTCAAGACGAGATGTTTAAGTGGGAGGACCTCATACCTATACTGTGGTGTTCTAGGTGCACTTTCCTGACCAGAGACTATACCTCCTGCACTAAAGGAAATTCTATGTGGCAAAGGAGTATTACAATGTACTTTCTTCTAACTAAGCAACAACTTGAAAATGAGACGTCCAAAAATCAAGCAGGTCTTTCTCTGGATCATTTATGGCCTAGATGAGCCTAGAAGATCTTGCAATTATAAGCAGTCAGTGTGGCATCTGCATGGATGCACATGTGGAGCAGAGGTACACATCAGGAGCATTTTTCATTTTTTCTCATTTCACAGAGTTTTATTTAGCGCAAACTTGATCCAGTTTCGGGTATCAGAGCGCTTTACATAGCACCAGTTGCGTTACATGAGGACACATTTTTTTTTTGTTAGGCACGGGGAGCTTAAGTGATTTGCCCAGAATCACAGGATGTTCAGCGTCATTGCCGAGACTCGAACCCGGTTCCCCGGATTCGCAGTCGACCGCCGTAGCCCGGGTTTTGCACCAATGTGGACCTTTTCCTGGGCAAGCCCGGCACAGACCAGGACACTATACCTGATTGGCCAATAAATGCACTGGATGTGATTCAAGTGCGATTGCAGGCATGTATTGCCTGTGCTGAGAAGATCTGTCTTTCATGCGGTTGGTGGGTCCAGCCTCATTTTGAAGAGGAGGCAGGGATACTCTGCAGCTGGATACAGTGTGTGACTGCACCTACCTGCTGAGTGATTCCTAGGTGCACCTGGAACCCCTATTATCCTAACAAGGGGGAGTTCTTGAGGGCACACTAACTGTGTGCCCCCTTATATGTTGCACCACCTTATATGTGTTGCACAGAGTTCCTCCCAATGACAAGGGGGCCCTGCATCATATAGTGCAGTGAGATGGGCAAAAGATTTACATTATTTGCATAGGTTCACACCCCAATGCAAGCAAGGGAAGGCTCATTTGGATCATATGCCAGAAAACAATTTGGGCTGGAACAATCCACATTACAGAAGGGGCCACAGATGCTCCTGAGCCCTTTCTGTAATATCAAAATTACACTGGAATTCAAAAAGCAAGCACAAGCTTTCATTGTACACCTTGGGCATTGTCTGAACACAGCCCTTGAACACATTACATACACTGGGAAATTTGTTTCACATGATGCCGAATAAGCATGTATTGTTCATGATTTAACTCTGATGGCCACCCAAGTGTGAAAAGTGCAATGATAATAAGAAGGCATAAATGAAAATAGAATTCTTTAAACATGAGAATAATTAACAGGATAAAGGATGGATTCCTTAAGAGATTCATAATTAGTAGTGCTACTTTATTCCCAATATTTATATTTTTCATCCTACATAATTGCAGTTGCGGGGTATTTAGAAGAAAAGAAGTTGAGAACTTTTTTGATGCAAAAAAAAACGCACTAAGGGGCATATTTATGAAAGTTTTGCATTGCCTTTATGCCATGCAAGGGGGCACAAGAGTGACAAAAAACCGAAATCAGATTTATCAAGCCAGTCAAAGCCACCTTGTGTGGCCCTGAGTGGCTGGATAAACCCAGAGTAATGCAACGCAGCGCAAATCACTGTGTTGAGGAACTCTGCTCTGGGAAGGCGTCCCATGGGTGGAGCATGAGCGTTCCCAGGCATCCACCTTTGAATGTTGGCGCATTCCCAGATTTGGTAACACTGCTAAACCTGGGACGGCGTCAAAATGCTATGCCTCACCATGTGAGGCATAATGAGGAGAAATACCTTCATTTCTCCTCACTACTTTCGTCTTTCTATGTGTGCTCTATTCTGCAGCACAAATATAAAGGGGAAACTCCCTCCTAGGGTTGTGTTTGTGCATGAAGGTGTCCCTTAATGCACAAAATTGCTTACAACGCAGGCACCCTTATACCATGGTATATTAAGTACGGTGCATTTCTGCTCTATCCCTATCACGCGGTGCAGCAAGATAACTAGCTGTGCTGCATGATAATTTCATAACTATGACCCTAAATATTTAAAAGAAATCAAAGTGATGAAGTTTTGCAATTGGCGATGTAACTTGGTTAGTGGTTTTGGGGTGCTTCCCAAGCATCACTTTTTAGTCCTTAGGCCATGATTATCTATTCCATGAAGAAAGATTACATTTTTATTCAACTCGGTGAAGTTTGATACCCTGAGGTTCGAGTAGATGATTATCTCCAATTGCAAGATTTGGCCTTTCCGATTGGGCATAGCATGTGACGTTTAGTGCTTTCTAAACTAAAATCTACTTGTTCTACTATATGTGATATGGTTTGACTTTCTGTTATGTACCTGATAAAAAGTGCATGGCGCAACCTTTAGAGCAGCCAATATTTAATATTTATGGTAAAATTTGCACAATTTATCATTCTGATCCCTGCACAAACATGGATTTGCACGGGTTCTGAATTATCTCAGGTATCAGTTTTTTTAAGTGTTTAGTGGCTATATATGTGGTGCTCATTCCGTGGCTGACATTTACTAAAGCTTTGTGCCAGTAAATGCAATGTAAAGAAGGGCGTGCTCTTAATTATTCAGCCAAAAGGTGCATTGCACCGGAAAAGTGAACCTTCCACATTCCAAAAAAGATTTGCGCTGCTTTGTGTCAAGGAGGCATTACTGGGTCATTATTAAGGCGCATCAACCCATAGGTTTTGATGCAAACCCCAATCTCCTAAAAATAAGAAGGGCTTTGAGTAAAACCTAACACCTACTTGGAGCAGGTGCAGACAATGGAACGTGATAATTTCTAAAAATATTAAAACACAATGCATCGCACGATTTCTGAAGCGCACAGCACACATTCAATGGATGCGAACCTTCTGACTACATCTACTATTGTAAAGTTGCACTGGAAAGTTATGTCTCCAGTATAAATCATATGATAGACACACCCACCCACCTATGCAACATTGTCCCAGACTGTCCGTTCTGCTGGTAGCTTACCTGTGCCCCAGCATAAATGACGGTAGAAGTAGCAGAGCAATCTTTGCAGATATGGCCTTGCACTGTATTTTCTCCTTGCACAGTGCACCACATAAAATGTGGATGACGCGGAGTGTGAATAAACTGTAAATCAGAGCCAATACGTTTGTAGCCTCATGCAGAAGTGTTTTGAAGTAATCTGAGCACATGCTAACCATTCTATAAAACACACATCACGGTTCCCATGTAACTCCAGCTCTAGTTTCTGCATGTTAATACTGACATGATCAACACTTCAGTCTTGACGTTTATCCATAGAAGGCCTGGTAGGTGGAGAGGTGTGGTGCAGCGGCCGGGGCAGCTGATTTAGGAGTACAGGGTTCACGGTTCAATCCCTGGCAGCTCAGCTCAGCACCATGTGACTCTGGGCAATAGCTCACTTAATTTCCACCAGGGCCCCCAGCGCCTTGGGACCCGTAAGGGTGAGTAGTTTGCACTTTACAAAATACGGATTCATTGGTACCACCGATTAAATGAGCAGAGGCCTGCAATTCTGCAATGGGTTACCCTCAACCAGATCCCTTTCTTCGAATCTGTAGAATGGCACACTACTGTGATAAACAGGGAAAGGTTGTAGTTTGAGGTATAAACTCCGTCTCCAGCACAGAAAGGGCGTTTTTTTAAACTATTTGAATTACGATTGATTTTTAATAACACAACATCCCTAAGGAGAATGCCTTTTCAAGGTAGTTTAAAATTCTGCAAGACACTTTTCCGCATTGGCTGATCTTATCGTTGCTGAATTTCATCCCACATGCCTTGAAAAGGAGCGAAGATTTTTACTATTTTTTGCGTAAACTTGTTTGCTCGACAAGCTGTACTATACGTTCATGCTGCACCTATTCTTGCTATAGGTTGAGCATCCCTTTTGTCGTCTTGTCAAGCCTCAGTACGATTCAGTGATGTCGAATCCAGGAGAGCAGCACACAGCGCTAGCTGTTGGCCTGCAGTTAATAGAGGTTAATAGAAAGCTAGTTAGAAGGGAAAATGGCATTTTCTTCTCCCATTCAATTCCACCACTCCAAGGCTCTCTAATACTGTCCCGTCGGCTGGATGATTCACTGTGCCCGTTATTTGAGCCAGCCAAGAAAGGCTATAACTTCTGTAATAACAAGCCTGTGCAGCCCTAAGTGTGCTGAGGACACAATTATTCCGTGCCCTCTACCAGCCTGGGTGTAGCCATTCCATGTATGGGGCGTACAATCGGATCCCCCGAGCCGCCGCCTATTGCTCCTGTAAATAAACCGAGCCAACCTCAAAGAAACACACTTTCAACAACTCCGTCTCTTCGAAACTGACAGGCTGTATTTTTCCCTAATCCAACAAACTCTATGGTACTTCTGAAAATAACATGCCCGGCGTGCTTTCAGAGAACAAGCTCCGGGCCTGTCTGCCCTTGACGCGCTGACGAGCAGGTTTCACTCGAGCCAGGAGACCCTCTCCCTGAGCGAGGCGGCTGCTGGCATTCCACGTGTCTGCTGTGGTTATGGAAAGGAGGGCACCAGTCGGTTTTGGTACATACTGCTACATTTGTTTAAAAAATGCCGGGCGTGCCGAATATCAAGGCTGTTTCCTTTTCCACCACATTACACCAGGGTCCGGATCACAAATCCATTTTCAGTGGTGTTATATCCAGCTCTGGGTGCCAGGTTAAGCAATGCTTTGTGCAAACACCTTTTACCACCGTATTATAAGGCAAGATTCTGGAGATGGTAATGTGTGGCTAGAATGTTTGTGCCTATTTATTGTGTGGCATTTTGTTATGTTGTGGTGTGTTCTGTTGTTTTTATGCGCTCTGTGTTTTTGTGATGTATTGCTGAAATGTGACATTGTGTAGTATTGTTGTGATGCTGCATACCGTTTTGACTGTTTTTCAGTGTTGTGCCCTGTTACATTTTGTGTTGTTGATTTGCTTTGTAATTGTAGTTGTATTTATATAGTGTTTACTACCCCTGACGAGGCGTTGAAGCACTTTTCAGCGAGTAGCATTTTAGTGGTGGGTTAGTAGGGGAACTATAAATTGTTATTGGGAGCGATGGGAGTTCTAGACATGTGAGTCTGTTAGTTGGATTATGGATAAAGGATGGATAGAGGAGGTAGGAGTGTAGAAAGGATTATTTGGGAGTTCATAGTAGTAAAAGAGAGTTAGGAGGAGTCAGAGAGGCTGTTAGTTGGATGAATAGGCTAAAGAATGGATAGAGGAGGGAGGAGCTTGGAAAGATTTGTTTGCGGGATTGTGGTAGTAAAATAGGTTTGGGATGAGTCAGAGAATGGAGGTAGGGGATAGTTTGGAAGAAGGCCTGCACAATAAAAATGTGTTTCCTCAAACATGTTACTTGATGTCTTTGCAATAGTTAATGGTAATATGTGTTAATTTTAGCTTCTTCACTGTTGTGGCTGGCTACATTATGTTTGAATGTAACTGCAACAAATGATGGACAGAATGCTCAATGATTCAAACGTTCTCCCCCAGTCAAGAGATCTAGGTTAAATCCATCATTCTTTTGCACACTACGCCAGCCCAGTTTGGACCCAGCCATATGCAAATCAGTCTTGACCCTGTGTCTCATGGGAACAGTCCAGAACGAACTGCCAAGCCAGGTCCTCCCTGGACTGGAAACAAGCATCCAGGGACCGGTTTCGGGGTATGTCACTGCTTGACCCAGGATCCCTGGTTGGCTGAGGAAGGTACCTTAGGCCAAATAGGGACCCGCGTTTCAACGTCGGGGAAAGGAATGTCACCTTCTGAGATAGCCCCGCTCACCCCCTTGGGAGCTTGGCACGAGCAGCCAGGCTTATCTTCAAGGCAAATGTGTAAAGTATTTGCAACCACGCTCACAGCAACCCAATGATGACACCACAAATAGACTCCACACAAGTTTTATAAAAACGAGTATAAACTTTATATAAAGAGATATACGATAAGACCACACAATATAGATCCAACATATGCGTATTTGTAATATTTCTCCTGGCCGGTTGTTAGGTCAACCAGCCCTTGTAAGTTCTGGTGAGATTAATGAGCACTTCTAAACATTCTACTGTAATCCTAAACCATGTTATGCAGATCGTAATGCTAGAATCAGGCACTTTTGCTATGTAAAAATAATAAAATGTGTACGCAGCAATCAGGCACTTTGTGATGTAAAAATAATGCAATGCGCAGCACAACAATCAGGTACTTTGCAATGTAAAAAGAATGCAATGCGTAATACAACCACCAGGTACATCATTATACAGATGTAAGGAAATGCATAATATACTAATCAGGTAGTTCGTTATGCAAGAATAAGGCACTGCATAATATGCAGTTAGTTATGCAGAAACACAATGCAATGCGTCATACAACAATCAGGTAGTTCGTTATGAAGAAACAATGCCATGCGTCATACACTAATCTGGTAGTTCGTTATGCAGGAAAGATTCAATGCATAATACTCTAATTAGGTACTTCGTTGTGCAGAAATGATGCGATGTGTAATACAACAATCAGGTACTCCGTTATGCAGAAACTCCGTACTACACTCGGGCACCCATCACGGTGCCTCAGGCGGTCTCTGCACGGCTCGTGCTTACTCGCAGGTAGCCTCCGACAACAGTTAACCCCAACACAGGTATGGTATAACACAAAAAGTGCAGCTCCGATCTCCGGCCCTGGTCCTGCCACTCCATTTGGCAATACGGGCCATGATACGAGCCGAAGCAGAGGCTTGCGCTGCTGAAGTGAGAGAGAGGCAGAGAGGGTCTCCCTCTGAGCCCGCGCCCTGCCCCAAGAGTCGATACACGTTACCTGGGGAGCGCGGACTCACTCTCTTCTCCTCGTCCAACGGTTTGGGCCTCCGATGCAATCTTTGGGACTTGGCAACGGCGGGCTTGGGCCGGTAGCTCAGCTACTCCGGGGCTGCCTGGTTCGGGCCGCTACTGCTCTGAAGATCTCAGGCTGCCACAGGGCACACGCACACAGCGTCGCAGAGACTTCCTTGAGCTTCGGATGCACGATCACCAGGCACTCAACACGAAGGTCTCAGGCTGCATGAAGATCATGCGCACAGCGTCACTGGGACTCACTTTAACTCCGGGTGCACGATAACAAGGCAAATCCTCACGAAGGTCTCATGGCGCACAACGCACACAGCATCGATGAGACTCACTTGGATTCCGGATGCATGATAACAAGGCAAATCCTCACGAAGGTCTCACGGTGCACAACGCAGAAGCACACAGCGTCGATGAGACTCACTTGGATTCTGGTGCACACGATAACAAGGCAAATCCTCACGAAGGTCTCATGGTGCACAACGCATATGCACACAGTCGATGAGACTCACTTGGATTCCGGTGCACACGATAACTGGACAATCCTCACAAAGGGGTTCAGGCTGCACAAAGCACATGCACTTGCTTGTTTCCAGTCCAGGGAGGACCTGGCTTGGCATGTATGATTTATTCAGCATTCCGTCCATCATTTGCTTGCTAGCACTTTCCACCCTAAGTGGGATGGGTATGCCCAGACGTAGACGTAGGTCCCTTGCTCACTGTGCCACTGGATTCAAGCTAGGCTGGCTGATGAAGGGTAATACCCAGAAACCAGTCCCAGGATGCTTGTTTCTGGTCCAGGGAGGACCTGGCTTGGCAGTTCGGTCTGGACTGTACCCATGAGGACCAGGGTCAAGACTGATTTGCATATGGCTGGGTCTAAACTGGGGTGGCATGGTCAGCAAAAGAAGATGGATTTAACCCAGATCTCTTGACTGGGGGTGAATGTATGATTTATTCAGCATTTTGTCCATCATTTGTTTGCGTAACACTTTTCACCCTAGGTGGGATGGTTATGCCCAGGCGTGGGTCCCTTGCTCACTGTGCCACTGGATTCAAGCTAGCCTGGCTGATGAAGGGTATTACCCAGAAACCGGTCCCAGGATGCTTGTTTCCGGTCCAGGGAGGACCTGGCTTGGAAGTTCGGTCTGGACTGTACCCATGAGGCACAGGGTCAAGACTGATTTGCATATGACTGGGTCTAAACTGGGGTGGCACGGTGAGAAAAAGAACTATGAATTTAACCAAGATCGCTTGACTGGGGGTGAATGTATGATTTATTCAGCATTCTGTCCATCATTTGTTTGCGTAGTACTTTTCACCCTAAGTGGGATGGCTATGCCCAGACGTGGGTCACTTGCTCACTGTGCCACTGGATTCAAGCTAGCCTGGCTGATCAAGGGTAATACCCAGAAACCGGTCCCAGGATGCTTGTTTCTGGTCCAGGGAGGACCTGGCTTGGCAGTCAGTCTGGACTGTACCCATGAGACACAGGGTCAAGACTGATTTGCAAATGGGTGAAAGTGTGGGGCCCCTGGAACGCCTACCGTGGGGGAATCTGTACCCCGCCGCTGATGCCTGATCCGTCACCGGCCCCGTCTCCTTAGCCTGCTTGTCTTCCTGGTTCTGGGCATTGAGTCCACTTTGTCTCCGTCCCGACCTATCCCCCCCCTTGATATTCCTGTGTATCGGTAGGGTCCCCCCCAGGGGAGCACATGCTATTGTTTCCGATTGTGGGTTGCCTTGTGGACTTGTTTTTTCGTTATTTATATAAAAATGAAACCGTTGTGTGGGGTCCGGATGGTGTGGCTGCCAACCCTTCTCTCAACTCCTGTGATCTCACTTCTGCCGCAGCGTGTGTTCTACTGTTTGTATTATATGCTCTTATTGTTTGCTAGCGGCCGGCCTGAAGGTTGTAGGCCCATCTTTGTATATCTTTTGGAGTCTGTAATAAACGGTTTCAAAAAAAAAAAGACTGATTTGCATATCGCTGGGTCTAAACGGGGGTGGCATGGTGAGCAAAATAACAATGGATTAAACCCAGATCTCCTGACTGGGGGTGAATGTATGATTTATTCAGCATTCCGTCCATCATTTGTTTGAGTACATTATATTTGAGGCCATGATAACTGAATCTAAAGTAATACATTGTAGCCTTGGCGACTGCATTGCTCAATCCAGGATTTATGTAAAGATGTGAAGCATATTTAAGGGAAATATAATTTTGAAACTAAAACTGTTACTTGAAACTGTGCACATTTTTCATTCGTGGATAGGAAAAAGAAAAAAAGTAATATTCTTTAGAAAATCTAGTCCAAGATTTGAAACGAGAAAGAGGTTGTTCCCCAATTTGTCTTACACTATATTTATGATTCACAACAGTGGCGGCTGGCACAGGTAAGGGTGATGGAGCGGGGCAGGGTGTGGTGGGGAGGGAAGTCAACAGATGACAGAATAGGTATTATTTATTAATTTAATTATACCTATTCCGTCGTCTGTCGACTTCCCCCCTCCCACGGCGTTTACCTGTGCCGGCCACTGCTGATTCACAGACGAGCCAGAACAAAACATACAAATGTATAATAAAATGATGTGATTGTGAAATATCTCCAGTTCCAGCCAATGCATTTATCCCAACCACAAAGGACAAAATCTTGCTAGACATGACTTACACTTCTAAAGACCGGGAAACATTAGAAGAGAACCCTGTTTTCTCTGCAGACAGGAAGGACTGTGGGACAGAATGCAATAGAGAATTTCCGCTCAGTTGCTTGTAGGTTTTGTTTTGACAATGACTTACAGCTAAGCCGTAGCCATTTATTATTCAGATTATCAATTCTTTATCATAGCTCGTTGGAAAAAAAGATACTTTAGATTATAGGGAAAGCGATGTAATTTTTATAACATGGCTCAGTGTGTGTTCAGTGAAAAGCCTCTTTTTAGGCGCTAACAGTGCACTTCTTTTTAAAATTGGAAAAAGGATTGTAAGCATGTTATTTTTCTCATAAACCCATACTATCTCACTTACTTAAATACAGTATTCAGCCGTCTCTTTCACTCGTTGCTTCATGTAATCTTTCAGTTTTCTTTCATGTGTTCTGCACAGCCCCCGTCTGTCATTCTTTGCGCTCCCTCTTATGTACTACACATCCTATCATGCTTGTGCAGTTTCTCTGTAACATGATTTCTCAGTCTCTCTCTTATCCGAGGTGTGGTTTCTTGACAAACCCACCCCTGATGATTGGTGCCATATACTTAGCCCTACAATATTTTTTTAAACGTCAACAAGTAACAATATATACAAACTCCTTTAGATTACCAGAATTTCTTACCATGGCACATCTACCAGGGCACATCTTCCTAACCCCTGTATGGGCTGCTCTCCAGAAAGTCGGAATATCCAGAGTTGGTCTCAAATTAACGGTTTATAGTCTCATTAAAAAGTTTAGGATTGGACTCTCTTTAAAAAGTCTGCCACCATTTGTGTTTGGTGTTGTGTTTTAACATAGCACCTGCAGAGCTCGCTTAATGTTATACAGCCTCTTGCCTCTTAATCTCACATTTGCTGCTTCTTCCCTGACTTCTCCCCTACTCACTGTTTTCTTATCTGATGATGAAAAATAGGGGCCAAAAGCTTCAATTTCTCATTTGCCAATGTTTAAATATTTTTCCCTATCTACCATTCCAATTTTAGGAGCCAGAACCCTTTTTCCAACTATAAAAATGGGATTCTGAATGGGTACCAACTCAGTATCTAGTAGGGGCGTGTTGTGGGTGTCCCTTCCAACAACTGTATCGTAACTTATGTATCAATTATTTGTGACCTGAAAATCTGGTCGCACAACAATGAAAAATTACAGGCACGACAAAGGAGTAGGTAATATATTCAGAAATGGGAAGTGGCCCCTTGGGGCCTCTTCCCTTTTGTGAACGTAAAACAAAAAGTTTGTGAAGATTATGCAGTGGTCCAGGGTAGATGTGGGTGAGCACCTGAAAGCAAGAGCCAGGCTTGAGTCAGAAGCCTTGATCTGGCTCAGCTCGAGTTCCTCTTGGAACCTTAATCCCAAAACAAGCCAAACTTTTGCGAAAGATAATGTGGCCCAGTGGCCATAGCTGCTTACCATGCAACATGGGAAGCCAGGATTGAACTGCGGCCGCGGCTCAGCATCCTGTAAAACCCTGGCAAATCTCCCTGCGCTGAAAACAAAGGTGGAACAAAGTGTGTGTCTGTTGTGAAGTGCTCGTATGTCCTTGAGCAAGGCTAAAGCTATGTGAAACTCCCAAAAATAAAATGTGGATTTTTTCCTGTCACCTATGCTTTAATCTCAACCTCCGAGAATTAGGGACAAAACAATCTTTGATCATAGAAAGAGGTAGCCATGTAGTGGCAAAATTGCACAGTGAGAAAAAGGAAAATCTGATTTAAATCCTGGCATTCCTGTTTGTCCAAAATTGTGTGATCCTAGGCGAATACTTTATTTCACCGTTCCTCCTTTTGCTCATTATCACATGTGAAAAGTACCTTCAAATATGAGTGTTATGTGTCTGGCAACTGCGCAACTTTCTTCATAGTCACAGTAGAGAGTGAGTTAGGTGTTCAATGGGCACTGTGTAAATGTAAGGATTAACCAAATTCCAATGATTGTTTGTGATAAACCTGTGTTTACATTGAAAAGAACCATAGGTATGCGAAGTGCACTTTATAATGTACTGATGATACCAATGCCAATAAAATTATGGTAAACTTGTATGCTCTGCACTGTTAATAAGCATTATAAAAGTCGTTTAACAAGAACCAAACAGAACTTGCTTTCTGAAAACACGAGCATTCTAATGCAGATCTTTCTCCTACATGCCACAAGTGTAACCTGTTAAAACGTGCAACACGTGGAGAGAAGGCAGAAGGCAACGGTGGTTGAGTGAAGGGTGGTGGTTGAGTGAAGGGTATTTAAACCGCTCCTTCCTTCATTCCTGGCGTAGCCCTGTTTTCCCGGTACCACTTACCTGACCCCAGATTCGCGTCGGAGGCTTACCGGGGCGGAGACTCCTCTCCTTGACTTTTTCTCCATCCAGCTTCCTTCTTTTCTGGTTGGGTCCTCGTGCACCTTCTTCTTCATTCCGTTCCTTGCTGGCTGACACGGACCCTAAACAAGGAAACACAAGAAAAGACAAAACAATTAGGACGATCAAACAATTTACAAGGTAAAACAAACGCAGCTCGCATTCCGTAGAGTGGGTCTTTATTTATTTATTATTCCTCGGATTTGGAACATTGTTTAAAGAGTGAAAGCAACTCTGCCACAATAAAGACATCAGTGCATCATATTATGGTGAAATCTGACGTAACGAAGAATAGTGCAATAAGAGACGATGACATTAACGGCTTGATCGTTTTCAAGATTAACACATACAGTGATATATATACTTTTTTTTGTAGCTCTGTACAACCTTGTATTTAGGTAAAGTTTCTTTGGAAATATTTTCTTTTAGAAATCAGATGATTCCGACTATCCAGGAATTAGTTCATGGGTTTATATTGCATTTAGACAAAACTAGAAAAAGTTATCAACGAACAGTATAGTTGGAATTGTAATCCTGATTCTCTTTTATAGGATAATTGATCTTCAGCTGAAGAGGTCCATTATTATTTTGTGATAAAAAGATCATGCTCTGTAATTACGCCATCCATTATGTAGTAAAAACAACAGTCCACAGACTAACCATATTAGGTATGATGTTATATGAAAGATATAAATAACACGCTAAAGATCTTTGAATAATCAATATGATTGCTTATATATGTGCATATTAGTTATACTAGAAGAACGTATCCTTTGAGTCAGAGTAATAGACGCCCCAGAAATCCTGAATCCTGAAACTCAAGATTATTCCAGGCCTTCCAAGGAGAAATCTTTCCAGTCCAATGAAGTTTCCCGGTAGCTTACTTTCTTCTCTTTCATTCTCGTCCCAATCCCCTTTCCCCCGGGAAGTTCGGAGTTGCAGTGTATATTTTATTAATTGCCTTTCTGATAGTTCCCAGGGGGCTAGGAGAATTATCGGCGCCAAAGCAAAACGACTTGGAGTACAGGTTAGTGTCTTGTCATAACAATGTGAGGTAAGGATGTGCGCTGCATATGAGTAGCTCATGTGTTTGATTTAATAGCTGATAATGATGCTCCATCTATAATAAGAATTTACGTCACAAATATGATGCACATGACAAATGACTTGCCTCTTAATTTACTTTTGGAATTTACCATCTTTTGTGTGGTACCACTTTATAAGTTGCCTTGAGTGTGTTAGCTGGTTATATAACTCTGTGCACTTTACCCCTGCTAACCAGGGGTAAAGTGCCTTTGCTCCCAATTTTAACATGATAAAATTGGCATACCCTTGATTATCATTTTTAACTTGCTTTTAGGTCTCTAGTATATGTTGCCAAAGTGCAACCAGGACCTATAATGTAAATATCACAAGTGGACTGCAGCACTCTTTGTACCAACCATTATAGTAGCAGTGTAAAGGAGACTGCAGACCTGCCACAAGCAACTTGGTAATGCAGGTTTCAACTGCATATTCCAGTTGTCAAAATAACCTATTTCGACAGACCTAACCCCTAACTTTATATATTATTAAGACGTTTTAAATGTTTATTTTGTAAACATTGCATCTGACCATAACCAGGCTTGTGTCCTCATTGTTAGTATAACCGCTTTGACCTAACTTTGCCCATTATTGTACATAATTTGAGGTCTGAGGTTGGTGTTAATTTGGTTATTTGTATATCTAAAGATGACCCTAAGATCTGGCAAAGAGAGGCAAGTCCAGGTCTCCACCTCTAATGGCACTTTTACGGGTACAATTGACCAGTTTTTTAAACGCTCTACTGCCATACTGGAGAAAGAAATCGCTCTAGTTGAAAAACGTCTTTCACTAGATATAATTACAGGCAAGCGATCCTCTCTTGGGAAAATTAATGAGGCAGTCTCCCCCATTCCGCTTTCCCTTTTAGACACTGATAGCAATGATGTTAATACAGATTTAGTGCTTGTAACTGTTCCTGAGACCCAAACTGTGGAGTTAGCGGGGATGGGTCAAGATAGCTCATATACCACTGCACATGATAATATGCTAAATGGAGGGACTACTATTTTTTTAGACCAGCCTGGAGAGAAATCAGGTCTCTCGGACTCACCTAATCTTAATATCAGTAAGGAGCAAGTGACTTCCCCTCCCCTTTCACAACTTCTACCCTCACAGAACCCTGGGAAACGTAAAAGGTTAGACTCTCCCGACTTAGTTGAACATATTGAGGGGGCGGGAAGTACTATTGATTCACCTATACAGTTGCCTAATACTAATGTGGTGGTTCAACTTGAAGACCATAATACCACAGTTAGTATTGCAGAAGGCATACTTCTGGCTAAGATAGAGTTACTAATGAAATCCCTGCTCTTACCACTATTCGAAAGGACAAGACTATTGAATACAAAAATGGATTCCTTGGATAGGTTGGTTAAAGATAATATAGCATCTACAAACAGAACTCTTGCCAGTTTAGCCCCCAAAGGCTTGCCCCCCACTGCCCTGTCATCATCGAAGTCTACTCTGGTGAATAACAAAGCAGGGGCCTCAAGTTCAAAAGTGGGACCCACTACGTTAAAAGCCCCGCAGCCAACAACTGTATCGGCCCCCAAGAAAACAGTTAGCTCTGAGGGCGCACCTAGACAGAAGGCCGCAAAGCAACCCCAGGCCAAGAAAACTCTTAGCAGTCACGACCAAAACATCCGGCCCTATATCAAACCTATCCCGAGGAAACAATGTGTCAATCTCCCCCCAGAGTCACAGCCTTACACCATCATCTTAACTGGCGTGGCTCCTTTAGTAGATGGTAAAAGAGAAACACACAAGGACCTCTACAATAAAGTAACATTCTGGCTTAATAAAAATCGCCCGCTCCCACCCAACATGAATCCTGAAATTCTTAATGTAAGAAGGGTGGATTGGATAGGTTATGGTAAGAAAGATCTTGAGGGGGACTGTGTGGTGATAAGTTTCAGAGAGCCATGGGTGGCTGAATTTATCAGCAGGGAACCTAGATTCGGAAGAGTTGGGGATGTGCAAACATTATTGTTGAATTATTTCTATCCTGCTTTATATACAAGTAGACCCCAAACCCCATTTCAACCTTCTAGAAGAGACAGGCCAAGAGGGAGATTTCACTTTGATACCCCAGTCTACCCTTTGTTTCACCCGCACCTCACAAACCGGTTCGCTCCGCTATCCGGCTTGGAAGGTGTGGATTGACTTGACAATCTACTACCGATTCCCGGGCCGAGTGAAGTTGTACTGAGTTCCCCTAACCCTACTCCATCTCCCAGGGCTGAGATTGTAACAGGGCTGAGTGGTAATTCCCAAGGGGAGATAGAAAGGGTAAAACTTCCAAATCCCACATATAGACCCCTGGTCCCTGAGGAGACTGTGAATCCATTTAACAACTTGCCGAAAGAAACAAGTAATACCCTCACAGTTTTGTCTTGGAATATAGCGGGATTAAAAGGGAAAATGTCTGAGGATGACTGGGGCTCTTATGTGGACTCTTTTGATGTTATCATTTTACAGGAAAGCTGGTCAACTGATGCTATCTTTCGGGTTGGCTATCTTAACTACTATAAACCAGCCTGTAAAGGACCTAAAGGTCGTCCTTCAGTAGGTCTGGTTATTTGGATCAGACAATCCCTAGCCTTTAAAATTATAGACATTCCTACCTTAAGTAGTGATATTCTTGCCTTGAAATTGTCTGGTAAAAATAACGAGGACTTTTTTCTGATTAACATATATGCAAGAGGGCAACCTGGTGGGAAGCCTGCGAGAGCAGCTAGCGATTTAGATTCCCTATTAAACAATATTACTAGCGACAAATGTATAATGGTGGCAGGTGATTTTAATTGTTCTTTTGAACCTTTTCCTAGTCTTGACAAAGAAGGATATGGGGAAATCGATCAAATTTGGAATATTCCACCATTATCCATCCCTCCAATTAAAAAAGTTACAGAGGCCGCAATGCAGTGGTTAGGCCTCTGCCTTGAATGGGATCTGCGCGCAGCTAACGGTAGAACTAAATCAGATTCGATGGGAAAGGTCACTTTTGACAATTTCCAGCATTCGAGCCGTATTGACTACTTCTTAATAAAGATAGAGTTTTGGAAAATCCTAGAGGATATGGAAGTAGTCCAAAGACCTGAAAGTGACCATAATCCCCTGGCAATTAAATTACTACTGAATGAGGGTCTCAGATTGGATTCTGCATCCACTACCGTTACAGCCGAGGCTGTTCTCACGAATGACTGTAGAAGGGTACGCTGGACTAGGCTTATAGACAACCCTACCGTATTAGAAAGGGTTGCGGTGGAGGTCTCAGCAGCCACCAATTCGATGGTACCCATAGTTAATGAAGGCACTTCCCTAGAAGAAATAGGGTCGATCCATGAGTCTCTGTTTAATAAGCTTAAAACTTTTTTTAATGAACCCACAAAAGGAAGGAATAATGGTCCAGTACCAACTAGGACCAAATGGTATGATAAATCTTGTCGTCTTGCCCATAGCACCCTAATAGCTGCTATTAAATCCAAGTCAGCCAATGATATTAGGCTAGCTAGGGTTAATTACAAGAAAGTACTTAAAGAGGCAAAAACCAACTGGGACGAACAGCGCTGGTTAGATTTATACAAAGCAAGCACCTCATCTAACCAACAAAAATTCTGGGAGGTTGTGAGGTGGGGTGGGACTGGGGACTCGAAAGTCCCTGTTAACCATGTGCCTGCAGAACAATGGGTCAAGCACTACGCGACGCAGTTTAGTAACACGGTACGGATCTCCCACACTTGGGAAGATGCCAGTGTACAGACTGCGGTGCCCATACTTGACCCCATTGTCTTCACAGAAACAGAAACTGTAGTTGCTCTTAAACGAGTCCAGAACGGTAAGGCCCCCGGTATGGACTGTGTCCCAGCGGACCTTTTTAAGTATGACCAGGTGCATTGGGTTCCGTACATAACTACCCTAGCAAATGCGATAGCTAGAGGGACCAGGATCCCAAATTCATGGAAAGGGGCAGAGATCCTGCCCGTGTATAAAAAAGGGGACAAAACTGATGCAGGAAACTACTGACCCATCAGTCTTATTGATGCCCTACAAAAGGTAGTGGCTAGAATGCTTTTAGGAAAAATTGACACCTGGATGACCGAAGCTGACATTCTCTCTCCATTACAAGCTGGCTTTAGGGCTCATATTAGTACTGTAGATCAGATCTTAAGATTTGTTATGATCTACTGGAAAACTGTGTTTTTGAGAGGTGGCACGATATACGCTGCATTTGTGGACCTCAAATCAGCGTTTGATTTGGTCCCCAGAGGAAAGATGTGGGCTGCATTAATAAAGATGGGAGTTCCTTCTGCGCTCCTAGAATTTACCATCAGGATGCACGAGGGAAATTTTGCTAGAGTTAGGTGGGGCCGCCAGGGCCAGGTCACAGAACCCTTCCCTGTGACTCGTGGAGTGAGACAGGGCTGCGTCCTGGCCCCTACCCTTTTCATACTTTTTATTAATCAAGTGGTTAAGTTTCTCTCAGAAACCCCTACCGATGCCCCATCACTGGGTGGGACTAAATTCCCCCTTTTAATTTTTGCTGATGACACGCTCATATTGGCTAAAACACAGAAGGGTCTGCAGGTAGCTATAGACAAATTTGTGGATTTCTGCAATGAGAACGATTTAGAAATTAACATCAACAAAACCAAATTTATGGTCTTCACAAAGAAAAAACCACAGAGGGGCAATGTTACGATGAACGGGTCTAGTCTGGAACAGGTTGAAGTTATGACCTATCTTGGTGTGACAATGGACTATAGATTACGCTGGAAAGAACAAATAGCGGCGCTTAGCCTGAAATTTACGCGTCTGTCCGGTTGTCTGGTGAAGGAGCAGCGGAGTTCTCTGACCAAAAGGGTATTGCCCGCTCTTAAAATATATAGTGCAAAAATCAGCTCTGCCATATTATACGGGGCTGATATATGGGGTTGTGTGGACCTGGCTGTCCTTGATAGGATACAGAACAAATTTTTCCGAAACCTAGTCAGTCTTCCTCCATCAACACCCGCTCTACCACTATTGATGGATATGGGGTTCCATTCAATTAAACATCAAGCCCAGTACAGGATGGTGGCGTTATGGAGACGAATATGGTCCACACCGGAACTTGCCATGTTTGCCCAAGAGCTTCAGGATGTTAGATCACAACAGGGGGCAGGTGAAATTCCATGGTTTAAGTCAATTAGAAACACTCTTATCGGAATGGGCCTCCCCCAGTTGTGGTTTGAGCCGGGCTCTCACATCTTTCCCTCTAAGAAAGATTTTAAATCTCTCTTCTGGTCTATGGTTAAAGATGAACACGTTGCTCTTTCAGAGAAACCGAACCTGACCGGTCTGTTCCTGCTACATAAAATAGTCCCTCATACCGAGTGCTTTTGGGATGTAATTGTCAAAACCTTAGATAGGAAACTTTACTTTCAGTTCCGTCTAGGTACATTGCCATTATGGGCCTTCACCAGTGGTTGGCAGAAGCCGGCGACTTCACTTTGTCCATGTTGTACTGACCATAAAGAAACAATAGGTCATTTCTTGTATGTTTGTAATGCTTACCGTGAACCACGCCACAAGTGGCTAAAGCCTATATGCTATAGATTAAAGACCCGGTCGAGCAGTGAAGCCTTGCTCATTCTAAGAACTAACACCTCTGAATGTCTTTCCATTGGATTGGCCAAATTCCTTGGATGGGCTTGGTTATTAAGGTCTAAGACAGTTTGTAACATACCGTCATGAAAAACCCATATAGTACGTTACTTTACTAGATTGTGTCTCCAACCAGTATTGATGTTGTGTCTTTTTATATGCATTTGTTCAATAATAATCTTCTCTTGTCGTCTTTATGCACATATTTAATTTAATTGAGGTTTTAATCAATTCTTAATTCTTTTTGTTCTATTGTTCTTTACGCTTAATTTTCATATAATATCATTGATTATGTAATATTGTTATTATTTATATGTATGTAAATATTTTGTCTTTTATGAAGAATATTCGAAATAAAGACGTTAAAAACTGAAACTGATTATTAAGTCAACCCTAAGTTGGCCTTACATACTCATAAGGCAGGATGCATGGTATTTAAAAGTGGGATATGTAAAGTTTTAATGTTAGGCATGTCCTTACAGTGACAAAACCCTCAGAGCTATTTTCACTGTAGCAGGGATAGCAGTTCTATAGGAAAGCATTGGGATACAATATTAAGTGTAATATTTGCTATCTCAGCTTAAGAGACAGATACAGAGCACAAACTAGAAATTTGCTAAATATTTACTGCAAGCTCAGTTTATTGGCTTTGTAATAAATATTTTAGAACAGGTGCTTCAAGTAAAGTTAAATGTTGCCTGTCTAAAGCCGTTAGAAGCCCATTTGCATGAGCTATCAAATGTCACCCTGGAACTAAATAGCTCCCTTGAAGATGGTTGACCTTGCTCCCAGAGCTGATCAGGAGTGGCTTGCCTCCAAAGGAGTTAATATACAAAGCAGAATTCAAAGAGTAAAGTGGACTCTTAATTCAGATATAAACATGTACAATGAGCCAGAACTTGCATTTTTGAGTAGAGAGGTTGCAAGATACTTTTGTAAGGTGCATGCCAGGTCAGAAGAATTGGCTGTTGAGTTTGGGATTGATTTTAATAAAAATCATAGCCTGTGAAAGAAGTTCAGGAGGGTGATTAAGGATGATGAATTCAAGAAAATGAGGCTGGAAAGACTGAAAGTGCATGTTGAGGAGTTGGCTACTGTACAAAGGACTATGGGAGAATACAAATGTAGAAGGACCCATGATAAAAGGTTGAAAGGGATAAGAAGAAAAACAATGGGGTACAGAAGGAGCAGAAAGGAGACTAATGTGAGTGACTCAGAGACTGGAGAGTTCCAGTTGAGAAAGGTGCATCGGATGCATAAGTACATATGCTCTGGTGTCGCTCTGATCTTTTTCCATTCACAAATCATTTTCTGAAGTTAAAAGATAATCCTTACAAATGGTATACGGAGGTGGAAATGATTAAAATAAAATTGAAAGTGATTTGGGTAGACTACTTGAATACATTTTTGGAATTGCGTTCCACAAGGATAAGTGAGCTGAATGCAAAGTGGTGTGGGTTGGCCTGACCAAGAGCTGCAGAGAGAGTCCCGGGCAAATGCATCTTCTCCCACTGTCAGTGATAAGTATAGCAAAGTGATTGCTCATTTGAAAACGAAGGTCCCGCAAAAAGAGATGGATTGGCTTAAAGTAACAAGAACTGTCCAAGAGGCCAAAGAGTCTGATCACCCATATTATGTGAGGTTGTTGCATGTTTTCAAACAGCACAGTGTAGTTGAAAATCTGGAAAGGGAGAGCCTCAGGGGTTCATTTATCAGTTTGTAGTTGGTTTATCCCCAGAAAATAGTTCTCAAATAGTTCTCAAACATATCAGACTTTGATTTGTTGACAATAATGTAATTGGACAAGATCATTTGGTATGCCAAATATTGCAGTGACAATCTGGAAGAAAAGCAGAAGATGATTGAGGAGAAATTTGTGTTGCACCAACCAAATTGGCACAAAATGGATGTGACAAGGTTTCCCCTACAAAACATCAGTACTGCCAGAGGTAAGTTCTATACTTAGGACACCACATTGAAAAAGGAGCTAGGACAGTGTCCCAAGAACATATTTCTACAATCTTAAGAATGACCCTCCCATGACATTGTGAGAAGTCAGGATGTTCCTGGAAATGATGGGTTACTGTTGTCAGTGACTCACAACTTTTCCCTAGTGATTAGGCCACTAGTGAGATTTACACACAATGATGTGACTGATCCGCAACCCTGGGGCAATGAATGCATGAGTACCTTCCTAGAGCTCAGAAAGAATTTCTGCAGTGCACCAGCCCTAGGAATAGCAAATTACGACAAGAATGTTGTCCTCTATTGTCACAAGAGAGAAGGGTGTGCATTGTCTGTGTTTACATAGATCCATGTGGAAGCAAAGCAGCCAGGGCCTATTTCTGTGCCACACTTGATCCAGTGGCTTCAGCACTTCCTGGGTGCCTTAAATCCGTAGCCACTGTAGGCATTAATTTTCTACAGTGCGAGGGAATAGTTATGAGCTACTCACTTATTGTGAGGGTCCCACATTCAGCAGAGATCTTACTGACCTGCACTCAAACTCAGCACATGACAAAGAGCATGCACACTAATTATGAACAGGTGATTTTGACTCCTGAAAAATTGTTCTCTAAAGGTTCGATTTGTTAAATCCGGCTACTCTTTTGCCCCCCAGAAAGTGATTCAAACAATGATGAAGATGACCATGATTGTCTTGATGAACCAAGCGAAGACCAAACATTTCGGTTATCCCATTGAAAGAGCCCGATATTACTTTGCATGTGAATGACTCATGTTTAAGGGACAGATGAGGAATGTTAAGACCTGCATATGCCGTTCAACCCATAGATGATGTAGTAGAAGACACTTATTTGTGCAGTGTAACAACAGCACAGTTTGTTGTGTGTAGATTTAGATTCCCTATTTAGGTTTCCCGATGTATGCCCTTATATAGGTACAATTCATATTGCCCTTATTTAGGCATCGAAAATCCAGCCCTTATTTAGGCATTGTCCATGCTAACCAAACACAGGCATGGTCTCCTACATCCAACAATCCATGTCACAACGAGTTCTTGGAAAACCAGACTCTTAAGCCTTTAGGAATGTCCCTTGCTTGGATATTGATTTCTCCAAGAACTCATTTAGTATGCATGAACATCTATTCCTTAGGGGTTCATTCATGACGTTCCGATGCCCGACTTTTACGTCACTACAGGCATTACTAAACACCTTCAAGGTATAAATATACCTGCACTTGCCCTGGCAAACCACGGTTTCGACACGATCCAGCTCAACTGCCTACTTGCGGTTCGCCACTGCAAGTTCGGAAGGAAATCGAGTTCCAGCCTGATGCACTAACCAGACGCTGTCATCCTCTTCACAGAGAATCCAGCTCCAGTGTTTCTGACTCCCCTTGCGGGGTGTTAGATATCGAGTCCCGGAAAAGAGATTCCAACCTCGCACATTCTAAGGTATGGAGCAGACTAAAACTTAGAGAAACTTTTGGCAACTCTTGGCAAAACTAAAACTATAGCTATAGCTAGCTATACTTTAGAAAACAGCACCTACTTCTTACCTCATACTACACTTAGGTTAGGTACACTGGGGTAGAACTATTTAGAAGCATCAGATGAGTATTCACCTTTTGAGTCTGTGTTATTTACGTATGTATTTTAATTAATATACGTCATAGCTACAAACCATGCTATTGCAGTGTTATTTTATCTTACTGCTAACTCTGTACATATTGTACTTCGCAGCCTGTCTTACGATTGTAGCAGTTCATATCTCTTGCATGAGAAATAAGACTGTTCAATAAACCCTTTTTATTGAAACGCCTGTCTCTCTATTTCTGTGCAACTCTGTAGAAACAAAGCATGCACGATTGACTGAGTGAAACTGTTATCTATTGTTTCCACGGTTCTGAGATTGTTCCGACTCTAAGGAAAACAAAGTTGTCATGTTTATGTGGCTGTCAGAAACTAATCCTTTCTTCTGTATTCGAGAAGTTTCTAGTGACCTCTGATTTAGCTGGCACACACAAGTAATTAAGTTTAATGTACTCGATAGAGACATACTGACCTCAGTCCTATGTCAAATCTATAGTGCATATTATTTCAATGCGTAGAGCCTATCAGGGATATAGGAACTACACTACAAGGTGGATGAATTGATAGCATTGACTAGATGCTGTGTTTCTGATAAATTGAGTGTCACCATTTACATCGACATTCAATATAGTTTTGGTGTGGTTCACAACCTTGGACAGTTGTTGTCACAAAAGGGTTTATAAAGCTCTTCTTGGTCTTCAGACAGGAATGGAATTTTTTAATGAATTTGTTGGAGGCATTCCAGCTGCCTAGAGAGATGTCTGTCATAAAATGTACAGTACAGAGGAATGGGTATGATTTTGTTTCCTCTGGAAATTGCTATGCAGGTGTAATGGCATATATTGCTGTCCTGAGTCCTGTACATTTAATCAAGATGAACAATGTGAAATCGACAATGACTCTGTTTCAACCATGTTGATCAAAACTATAAATGCTTATGATTAATTGAGAGGGCTGAAGAGTGAGAAGTGGGGCACATCTGGATGTGTAAAGAGTCAGAGTGAGATTTGGGTTCAAGGGATGGGAGACCTATTTCACCTTGTTAGGCTTTCCTCATTGTCAATGGCTAGACTCTTCCATGGTTATACACATACAGGAAGGGATGCACTGGTCCCATGGCATTGCTCAGAACTTGTTCAAAGGTGTGCCACATGCCAGCAGTTAAATGCAGGCAAAAGAACAGTTGTAACCATGAGTCACATAGGGAAGTCTGATGGCCCCTTTAATTGCATTCAGTTGAACTTTAGAGAAATAACCATCAGCAATGAACTTCAGTATATTCTAGTAATTGCTTGCCTTTTTGCCATTGGGTATAAGCATACTAAACCAGGGAGTTTGAGAGTCTTCGAGTTGCCAAATAATTTTTGCAGGAATTGATCCTGTAATTTGTCCTGCTGGTTTTTCTGGAGTCAGATTGTGGCACATATTTTAATGATGAAATTATAATGAAATTGGTGTGTGTAGTTTACAAATCGACCAGAGATTCCCCTGCAGTTACAGACCAGAAGCTTCAGGCATAGTGGAACTAATTAATGGCACTCTGAAATCAAAGATGGCAAAGGTGTGTGCCTAGACCTCTTTAAAATAGCCCACGCTCTTCCCCTTGTTCTGACGAGCCTTTCAAGCACCCCCAGTTGAAAAACAAGGCTTTACCCACACAAAGTGGTGATGGCGAGACCCTTGAGAATCATGTCAGTCCCTGCACTTTGGCTTGCGATTATAACAGGTGATTGAGTTCTTGACTAATGCAAAGGATTCACTGATGTGGTGCATTCTGCGTATCATCAGGTTTACCTGGCGACCGCACCAGCAAGTAAAAGCTGTGCCATAACCTCAGTCCAGGCGATTGGGTTTTGGTGAAGAAACACATCAGGAAAACGTGGCTTGAGCTACACTGGAAAGGACCTTTGCAGGTGATTCTTATGATGAACACTGCTAATTGTGGTGGATTACCCCACTGCATACATGCCTCACATACAAAAAGAGTGAGACAAGCCAGTACAGAAGTGGTGACAATGACAACTGATTAGCAGAGCCAAACTTAAACTCAGAAGAGATGTTCAGAGTCTGTGGCAAATGAGCCAAAACAACAATCAGTCAAGCAGCTGAGAATGACAGTGTGCACTACAAACTGGAAGAAAGTGCAATCTCTTCCAATGGTAGAGTGCAGTGGGAAGTGAAGTGCCAAAAAGTGGAGAAAGAGTGAGAAACATTCTGACAGAAGAACAAATTCTAGGATGATCAGGGAATTACTAGGGCCAACTGAACAGAGTGCTAGTGACAGTGAATAAAGAGAAATCAGAAGAACTAAGAGACAAAGAGTGCCAGGTATTCAGCTCCTGAGAGGACTTATTCCGTTAAAAGTGATCCTGATCTGAGAGTTTATGAATCTGAAATCATCAAAATGTGCTGGAAAATCCCCCATGAACGATGTTACCACAGCTAAGGATTGAACACAATTTTTAATGAATTAACTCAATTGACATACATCCATATGTTTGAAAGGTCATGCTTTTCACCTTAGGTGGCCAGACAAAGATATTAGGTTCCCTTAGGTATCCAGTAGAAGAGTAGAATTTCCCATTAGGTATCCAGTGAGAGTTGTAGGTTCCTTGATCCTAGAGTCTAAAATGAACTAACCTTTTTGCAGCAAAAAAGAACCCAAAGGTTTTGCTGATTTGCACAGTAGTGTCATCAAGTAGATGTTTGATGTTTCCTTTTTACCTTTTTGATCTGACTCGAGAGAAATGATGGTGTCAACCATGCAGAACAGTTGCAAAATTATATCAGTAGTCGTGACATTAGCCATAATCAGTTGAATAGTTTATTAGTGATTCTTAACTCTGTAGAGCATGCTTCAACTGATATTAGATCTAGCCAGACCTATTTAGATGAGCAACAGGTTTAACATGAAAATATTATACAAAGATGTCTCTGATGGGAATTTTTCAGACAATGTTTATTTTAGATTGTTAAACGAGTACTCCAAGGTAATGGGAATGCAGAACTGTTATATGCTCATATATCTTCCTGCCTCTATGGCAGCTAATGTTACTTACCACTTTTTGCCTCTCACCTTGCAGTATAATTATGAATTTATTTTATTGCCAAGATCACTTTGGGTATTACTTTTCAAATTGTGATATGCCTTTGGATGATCTGCCTATATCTAAGTCTTTATATCCAAACACAGGGCCAAGTCTGGAGAGAAAATTTACTATTGCGTGAGGCCTATCACGCAAAGTAACACTACTAACACTATTCATTTTAAGATTTCATGTAAGTTGAATAGGGCTGGGACAGATTTTTTAGAGGAATTGAAAGAACGAAAATTGAAGGCTGAAGAACGAGTAGGGAAAGAAGAAAGAAGTGGTTAGGAAAAAGAAGAAGAAATCAGGTAGTTAGGATTACATCTGAAACATAACCTGGGTTTACAGAAGAGGGGACATTTAGCCATTGAAAGATCAGATTTAGAGACCAGAGATGGAGGGTTGGAGTGATTGTGTACAAGAGTTCTGAGCTATGGGTGCTCAAGTTCTGCCAGGATAAGAACTTAATATTAGAGGAGTTTATTATGTGACTAGAATGCCTATTTTCAGCTTTCACTGAATTGGGTATGGACTTGTTATTTAGATATAGTGTTTCCTAAAATATATCATGTAGATGACATAGATGCTAGTAGTGTAAACGCTCTTGAAAAATACTAAACATAGTACTTCTCAAATAGTATGGGATATATTTGGAGCTATGATACCATCTGTAAGTGTAGTTTTAAATTATTTAATGATCAGAAAACTGTCTACTTTAGAAGATCGTTTGACTACTAACATGGCTGTTTTTTTAACCATAGTAAATACAGAGCGTATGGCCAAATAAGCTATGGTATCCACAAAATGGACTTCCTTTATTTATCTTATTACTGAAAGAAAGCAGAGTCTGCCTCATGCTTAACATTCAGCAATGCTGTTCTTATGTGTCTGGTGCAAGTAATCAGATTAACAAGTTTATAACTAACATGACGCATGGCTGCCAGGGTTATAAGGGAGGTTGGAGCATGTAAGTGCAGCGGACGTGCGCAGCAGGTGCGCTGCTGGTGTGCCAAAGGTGTGCCTAAGGCAAGCCCGTCTGCTCCCATCTGCGCTCAGCCCACGCTCAGCGACAGCCATGCTGCCCAAATACACTCCCATCGGAGTCCTTCCCATATGCTTCTGACCCTAAATCAGGGGGTAGAGTGTTCC
Organism: Triturus cristatus; assembly: GCF_964204655.1. Taxonomy (NCBI): domain Eukaryota; kingdom Metazoa; phylum Chordata; class Amphibia; order Caudata; family Salamandridae; genus Triturus; species Triturus cristatus. The sequence goes on along the minus strand of NC_140591.1, from coordinate 1,202,420,911 downwards.
CATGAGTTTGACTTTGCCTCTCTGCACTGCCCCTGTCTTACCATCTTTGTCATTTTAAAACTTTGGGCACTCAAGACTCTCAGGTACCTGCACACACCAAAACTCAAGACATTATTATTCTCGACCAGTTACCAATACATTATCTCCCCCTCTGAATTCAAAGTCCTTCCAGGCTAGGCATCATCCTGCCAACACTCTGAGGATTGACAGAGAACTAGTAACTGTTTGGTCCCTCTACAGAAATGCACTGCACAGTTTTTTGTTTCTTACAAGGGAACACTTGGACATTCTCTTCCTCGCCTAAACCTGGATGAACGACAGTTCCACTGCAGATATTGCTTTGGCGGCTCCTGACGGTTACTCGATTGTTCATCATGATAGGGTGGTTAAGAAAGGTGGGAGATTTGCCACTGTTAAAAAACACTGCCTGAAACTCACTTATTTTGTGATCCCTGAACTCCGGGGAGCTGAATCATTGGGCTTTTTGCCTTTTTCCCTCTTCCAATAAGTTGGTAGCAGGTGTGTTAATCTTTCACCCACCCGGTTCTGCCACTGAATTTCTGGCCTCTTTGGATGATTGTTTGTCCAAATACCTACTAAAATATTCTAATTTCTCTTCATGAGGTGATCTCAATATTCATTTTGTTTTTCTAGAGGACCATCAGACCAGCCTTCTCTTAGATATTTTGTCCGCCTGGAATTTGAAGCAATTTGTGGAAAAGCCTAATCATTCGGCTGGTCATTTGTTGAATCCTGTTTTTTCAAATGGCTCCATTAAGGTTCAAATCCAAAATACACCTGAGCACACCCAGTTGTTGCATCTATGATCCATAGGTATATTTAAAACCTGAGCACAGTATCATTTGATAAGTTACTCAAATGTCCTTTTAAACAATAGAACAAAATCTTCAATCAGGTCCTTTTGCAGAATTTTAATTGTCAAGAAACATGCAGAACAACAGCAGCCGATGCACGTTTTGCCCCCCCCGGGCCTTTTCAAGGCTTAAGTTTCAACTATATGTGTGCTGTTCTGTATTGCATTATTTGTAGTACACCGATCACTTATTTGAGTGCTTCCCGATATAGCGGATGAAAAGGAATCAGTCCAATAGGTTGTCAGCTCATTGAAACGAAGCACGTCCTTTTTGGTAGGCTTCCCACAGTTACGGAAAGACCTCCCCTTTTTAAGTATTTCGGACCTTGATACATCCTCTGATTCCTGTAATACTGTCTCGTATACGTGAAACGGCAACTTGGCTGCTGTTGTTCTGCATGTTTCTTGACGATTAAAATTCTGCAAAAGGACCTGATTGAAGATTTTGTTCTATTGTTTAAAAGGACATTTGAGTAACTTATCTAATGATACTGTGCTCAGGTTTTAAATGTACCTATGGATCATAGATACAACAACTGGCTGGGTGTGCTCAGGTGTATTTTGGATTTGAATGTTGCTCTAGGACTCTCAGTTCTAGCGCTATTGTACCCTGATGGGTGGGTATTGTTAACACCAATGGAGCACCCTTAAAAGAAAAACACAAGTGAAATAGAATGATGCCGAATAGACTGTTTTGAATGGATGTGCAGATCCTACAGCAAATACCCATAAAGCTTCTGATTGAAGGCTCCATTAAGGTTGTAGAGGTCCTAAGCAATTCCTGGTTGGATCATTCTACCATTCATTTTCTTACGTCTCTGGAACATGGCCCCAGTGATAGAGGGTTTATTCCTTCTCTGCCTTTTCGCTACTGGGCCGAGGCAAGTACAGCTGAAATCACTCGTACTCTTGGAGATAGTGCCTCTCAATACTATCAGGCGGTGTGGCAGCAAATGTGTTGGCAATAAATGCCTGGTTGGGGAATATGGTAGATCAAGTGGCTCCTATTAAGTCTAGGTCTGGGGACCTACGACACACCTCTTCACCCTGGTTTAATAAGAAACTTTGACTTATGCATCAGAATTGCAAACAAATTAAGCGTGTGGTGTAAGCTGTATAGCCTCAGGATAAAGAGAACTATAAAAGGGACTTCTTACCATCAAGAGATAAAAAATGCTCAAGCAAGGTACTTTGCTAAGGGAATTGCCAGTTCCAATAAGAAATGTAAAGATATTTTTAAAATCACGATCAGAGCCATCCTCCCGAAACTTTGCTCTCTGATTTTTTTGAGCATAAGATTCTAAATATTGTTGAGTCCCTAAATGTGGGAAACATCATTTACCCTTCATGCGAAATAACGCATGCCATTACAACGCGGTAATTACAATGACCGTGTTGTTACATCGCATGCCATTACAACGCAAGCCGTTACAATGACTTGCTGTAGCGGGCAGAAGGTGTTGGATTTCAAATCCAACACCTTCTCTACTGTTGCACAGACTGCAGTTGGAATAGTAAATTATACTATTCCAACATTCAGCGCCCCTACAGCAAGTCGTTGTATTAACTTGCGGTGTAATGATATGCGATGTAACAACGCGGTCGTTGTAATGACCGCGTTGTAATGGCATGCGTTCTAAATGCATGCGTTATAACTAGGCCTGGGAGGTAAATTCCGTTCCGCTCGCAGAATTTGTGGAATTTGGGTAATTTCACGTTCCGTGAAGAACGAGGAATTGCCAAAAATTCTGTGACCTGTGGCTTCGCGTAATTTTTTGCTTGTTCGTGCTTTCAAAATACGTGTTCGCGAGATATTTCCCCCCGAGCACGCAAACTGGGTTTGTGAACAGGAAAAAAGCATCACGAACGGGCAGGACAAGCAATTCCGCGTGTTCGCGGAACTCTGCGTGCTCGCGGAGATTTTTTACCGTTTCGCGGAGCATTGCGTAGAGCGACTACGCAAATTCCGTTCACCCTATTACCTAAATGTTGCCGAAACCATTGACTATGTTGATGCTGCTGGCTCAACTGATCTCCAGGCTTTGGCAACTATTGACAGCAGTGAGGACAGAGGATTGAAGGTTCAACTTTTTATTGCTCCTTTCACTCACTCTTGTTCTCTGACAAAGTTTGCAGGCGTCTTTTTGGGAGACTCAATGAAAGCTCCTAGAGCCTGTTAGTCTGGCTCCCCTGATAACCCGCATCTTCCTCAGATTCTACCGGTGCTTGCTGGGGTTATTGATCCCATTTGAACACTCTGTTGAATAGTTCCCTTTGTCAAGCCATTGTCCCTAGTCACTTGAGGACCGCCAAATTGATACCACTCCTAAACAAATTACGGCGGACAAAGCGGTCATGTCAGATTACAGACCTATTTCTTTCCTGCCTGCCATTTCTAAGATCCTTGAAAAACTGGTCAATGTCCAGCTTTCCTATTATCTTGAGACCTACAGGCTGTTACATCAAACGTAATTGGGATTCTGTTCAGGCTACAGTACTGAATCCATGCTAGTGGAAGTTTATGACACCATTAAAATGGCTGTAGGCAATAGTAAGAACATCACTCTATTGCTATTGGACCTTTCTACTGCATTCAACATGGTTTCTCAACCGATTTTTGTATGTCACTTGCGGGACATAGGGGTAGGTGGGACAGTCTTCTTTCTATCCAACAGAGGCCAAGCCATGTGGGTGCCTCCTTATGCATCTAACCCCAAATTTCTTAGTTTTGGAGCCCCCCAGGGTTCGGCCTTGAGTCCAATGCTTTTTAATGTTTATATGTCATCCCTAGCCCCCCTGGTGGAATCCTTTGGAGTGCAGGTCTTCTCTTATGCTGATGACACATAGTTCCTTCTGACATGGGACTGAAATGTCTCCATCGCCCATCTTAAATTTGAAGCATGTCTGTCAGCTGTGTTCCATTGGATGCACTTAAGCAACATCCATTGTAACACGAGTAGGACGGAAGTTCTGGTTTTTGGATCTCCTTTCCTTACTGGAGTCTGGCCTAGATCTACACCATCTCCTCCAACTCTGGCCAAAGTGGTCCAGAATCTTGGAGTGAAATTTTATAATACTCAGTCCTTTAAACCTCAGGTAGAAAGTGCGGTTGCATCCTGCTTTAGTCTCTTGCAGCTCCTCAGCAAGTTTTTGTTCTTGCTCCCGATCTCTTGTCAGAAGACAGTGGTCCACGCACTGATTACCTTGCGTCTGGACCCTGCTAACGTGCTATATTGGGGGTCTTCCTTTATACCATCTTAAGAGACTCCAACTGGTGCTGAATGCTGCAGCAAGGCACTTGTGCAACATCCAGAGAAACATCTCTTTTAGGGCCAACCTAAAGTAGCTACACTGGCTGCCTATTTGGGAGAGAGTGAGGTTCTAAGGGCTAGTGCTAGCACGCAGGGCTTTTTATGGCCTTGGACCCTCTTATCTAATAAAGAAACTTTCCCGCTGCACGCCATCCAGAGCTTTATAATTCTCCAGCGCATTGCTGGTGATAAAGTCAACAAGCATTGGCATAGCCAATAGGTCTCGCCAGACCCCTCCTCCCGCCCCCGGGGTCTGATCGTGGAGTGTGCACACAGCTGTGTCAATGTGTCTGGGCACTGGCGGTTGTGGGTAAAGCTGTGATTTCACAGCTGCCGCCGCTTCACATAGAGCCCTTTAGCTGGTGAGAAGCGCACCTTCAAGTACTCCTGGCGCGGGGGTGGAGTGACAGTGCAGGTTCTAGCAAAGGCAACAGGGTGACTCATCCGGAACCCCCAAAGGGAGTTTTCACACAGAGAGGAGGCAGACAGTGGGAGTGGGAGCAGGCGCACAACGCCCATTGGGCTCAAAGGGAGGAGAGCCCAGGACGGTAGACCATGCCTCCATGGCTTTACATTCGGTTGCACTAAACTATAAACACGTCTGCGTACAAATGTTTAATTGTGAGACACACAACCCAAAATAGGTGCAGTGTCTAATAGCAATCACACGGAAAATGGCATGCACGTGATTCGGCAAAAAGAACTACCAGCGAACATTTATATGCTAAACTAAAGTTGTATACACTCGTTATGCACTGACACATTTGCAGAAATACCGTCTGTAGACCGCGTGACCAATTAGCACAAATGTGTTCTGCTCGGACACAGACACGTACACGGGCTATCTGTGCGCAGACGTTTAGGGCACAGAGGTCTGATGTGCACAACACATCACGTGATTGCGTTACAGGGGCTATTGAAAGCGATTACTACGTGCACGTATGATGCACAATGGTTCAGCGCTATATGGAATACATATATGAATTCAGAAATAGATGAGAATGAAGCATGTTTTTAATGTATGCATAATAAACTGATAAACATTTCTTTTATACTGCAAATATCTGTTATTTTAGAGACTGTACACTGCATAGAAGCTTTTGGAACTTTGAAAATTCTTGAAAACCAGAACTATAAATTCAATATACGAAAACACGTTTTGTCGTACTGTGAAGGTAATAAGCAAATAATACTTATATTTCCTAGCTTCTTGCTAATAATTGAAGGTTGCTTTATTATAATTCTTGATCTATGATAGTAAAAAAATGTATTTTTTCATATGAAATAGACCCTCGTGTTAAACAATATATATGTGTGCTTTTCTGTTTAAATGTATTGTACTTGCTATTGTATGTTGATGTACAAAGAATATGTCTGAATTCTTTTTTAAAAAAAAATTTGTATTATATTTTTAATAGCCCTGAAGAAGTCTCTCCAATAGAGACGAAACGCGTTGGCTATGGCTAGGATCTCTTGATCTCTGGAAAATAAAGAAAATGTTTTAAAGGAAAATAAACAAGAATTACCTCAAGAACAACATATCTTGGATGTTTTATTCATTTGCAAAACCATTGTGATTTCTGAATTCATATATGTATTCTATATAGCGCTGAACCATTGTGCATCATATGTTTATGTAGGACTTGTTCCTAAATAAGGAGTATAGAGGGGAGTACTCCTTGGTTCGTTGCGCTATTTCATAGATCACAGACACGGATCATTTGTTGGGTGCAGAATTAAACAGCCTCTACCCTCTTTTTGTGTTGCTACTACGTGCACGTCTACGCACTGGATGTACATGAGCAAAGGAAAAGTGTAGTCACTCACAGTCACAGTATGACCAAATATAGTGACTATCCCTCCGTTGAAGTCTAAAACAATGCAAAAACATATTTTCTGCAACAAAAAAAATCATGACTTCTCTTCGTATGAATTCTACATAGGGTCGATGACAAAAAATATAGACATCCCCACGCAACCCTTCTCACAGTGACTCGTAGTGACGTCCAGCACCTGTAAGTTGATGAGGTAGAAAAGGAATAGGACTGAGATCTCTGCACCAACAGATTTCCATGCGAGACAGCTCTAACAAAATACTTCAGAAATACCTGCACTATTTATAAAGTTTTTTATAGGACGAACAAGACCCGTGAAGGTATCAGAGCGCTTTACAAGGTATGGGAGTGGATACATCGGTAAAAGACAGTAATAAAGTGCATTTACGATATTAAATATAAATATAGAAGAGTTTCAAAATCTAGGAGTGCGATCTCTTTGGGAGACCAGACGGAGGTGGTCGTGATAAACAAAATAAGAGCTCAACAGGTAAGTTTGACCAATAAGTAATATGGGGACGACTTTTAGTCTAAGCATTTAGACATCAGGAATGATTTCACTATGTTTAGTCTGCGTAATATGCTTAATATAAGGAATCGGGAGTGTGAAAGAGAGACATAGACCTGGCAAAGGAAACTTATGACAGTGAAGCAGGACGATATAAAACAGAACACAAAAACACCGCCACTGGGACAGGGAAATACAGGCAGGGAGGTGCAGCAACAGAGACAGGTGGACAGGAACACTGGGACAGAGATACTGCAAAACGAGGCGAGGTGGACACCTTCATAGAAACAGAGACAGTAGGACAAGGGAAGGAGGAGATAGGAATGCCGAAAGTGGGACACGTCACCCAACAATTAAATATGGCATTTTGGCGCAGAAGACTTCCGACCTCAATTTACCGAAGTGAAAGATGTGCTTCACAATCACCATGGACCATTAACAATAACTTTAAAGGAACTGGGGACTGCATAAGGGCTGGGACTTCCCATGCCTCCTATGCTAATGCACATAAACAGGTTATTAGACCTTCAAGCACTGATTTAACATTCTTTGCATCTGGAGGAATTAGCACGAGTGTCATGTTATCCTGCAAATTACTGACGCCGGCCTCCTAAGCAAGGACTTTCATCTCCAACGGAGAGAGCCTGCTTTCTGTTCTGCTTCGGTCCGCCCTCTCTGACGCCTCGTGCATCCTTTATCACGTACTTTCACCCAGCAGAGTACTGATACTGCTTCACTCACCACTGTGGCACTATTCTGCGGTCTTGCTGCACTATATGTTGCAGGAATATCTGGTTCCATAGCTACACGTAGTTGATAAACTGCAAACGTACTGCTTTCAAGCATCTCTGTAACGTACTTTAGCATCATTCTGGATTAAGTCTGCGCACTGAAAACCTCGAATAAATAAATCTGGTTTGACCACAGCCTGCTCAGACCACCCTCTCTGCCCCGAACAGGTTTAAAAATGAGTAGAATGGTGCAGTATATTACTTAGGCAGACTCACCTCTGAAATAAGCTGGGGAGCTGTGAAGATGAGCACAGAGTCCGGATCTGTGTCAGAGGGATGGAAGTAGTTGCTATAGGAAAGACTCTGGCGAGTGCCTGAGAGCTCTCCATGCGGCTCTTAATAATCCACAGATGGAAACAGAGAGGCTGCTCTGAGCCAATTTCTCCAAAGGGGATACTGCAGATTGGGCAATCCTTTTACATAAAAACTAAAAGACTATTTGCTTTTCTTTCAAAAACGAATCATTGCCAAAGCTAATAGTTCTTGCCTTGAGGTCTGAAACTTAATGCAGTGAAGTAGTATGAGTTGTGTCACCAAAAAGGATACCTTACACACAGTGAATTTTCTTAAAACACATATCAGTTTTTGTTCACTCAAACTTTACTTAAGAGGGTCGGAAGTCCCTTTCACGAGGGGAGGGGAGTTTAGGACACTGCACTGCTAAGTAGATGTGGTACGGGGGAGGAAGCCGATATGGTCTGGTCGGGCTGGGTGGAGCAGTAATAGCTCTTAGAGATCACACAGCTTAGGGAGCAGACATGGTGAGGTGGGGCTGTGTAAAGCAGTGATAGCTTGGAGGTCACGTCTCTTAGGGAGCAGATGTGGTCCGGTGGGGCTGGGTCGAGCAGTGAGAGCTTGGAGGTCACACCTCTTAGGGAGCAGTGTTCTGGTGGTGCGTTGGCTCAGTCAGACCTGCATTCAAATCCGACTTCCGAAAGTAAATGACTGCATAGAACTGCTTAAAAGTTAAAAACTCGGTGCTGAGAGCCACGGTCTTCCTGCATATCGCAGGTGTGGATTATCTCCAGATTGACTCAGTCCTTCACTCCTCTGAAGAGAGGCCTATCCTCTGGTCCTGGGGCAGCCAGTGCAGTATTTGTGGTGGGAACTCTTGCACTGTTCTAGAAAAGATTGCACGCCTTCCGCATTTTGCTAAACAATTTATGCTTCACTTGCAACAGGAAAAATACGCAACAAGAAACCACAAGTTCACAAAGGGAAAGAGAGATATAATTACTGTTCATACATCAGTAATGTGCCTGCTGCAGAAAGGGCTTTCACTGCCCCCTTGAATCCAGCGCCTAGACAGATCTGCGGTCTGCCACGCACAGTCTACAACAAACAATTCAGAAGGTGAGAATCCTGCGAGCGCAGTGATGCAACATGATGTTCACCCTTTGGTATTACTGCCCAGGGTACAACTTGGCGAATACCGTCTCCCTTATTGTCACATCTACTCTCAATATACACACTTATGCTTAACTGCCAATATCATTTATTATTTTAAGTGAATTGCACAATTATTTCTTTCACCGAGCATACATTTTGAACAGACATTCGCACTCACACACGTACCAAACACATGTTCCGCATACAAATGATGCGATATTCAGTGACAGACTTATCCACACGCATAGATACTGTGGGAGTGAGTGGCTCTGACATCCCGCATCAGCCATCTGCTGAGCGAGAGCCGATAGAAACAGAAATGTGGGGGCGCGTCTTGTAATAAAAGTGGCAAGGAAACCTGAGAACAGATGACCCTGCCTGCTGCTGCTGGCTCCCGAGAGCAAAACGCTCTGAGAGTAAACCTCTGAAAAGAAGCGGGGACCTCCACACGCCTTTGGCCAATTGTGTACTGAAGCCAGACGCAATGGCCAATAGCGTGTGAGCACAACATGCACGAGCTTTTAGGAAAGCTGAAGTGATTACAAGAGGTCGATTTTCCTATGCAGCGCATGCGCGCTGCCATAGACTCGACCTAAAAAGAAAGAGGAAGAGATGGGGTCGGGTGGCTGCTCTTTCTCAGCTCTGGCAGCGGCTGAGTGGAATGCTCCTCCACTACATCTTTGTGCCATATGGAGGTTGACTCCTTTAAACATCACTTAAAACCCTGGCTATTTAAGGTAGTTTGTTAAAATTATCTTACTGTGCGAATTTGGGCCATCTAATCAATGAGCGCTGGGACACTCAATGCAGTAGCTGCGCACCTTATGAACATATTTAAACTTTAACTATGACAAATATCTTTCATAAGGTGAAAGAGTAAGAGGAGACAGATGCTTGGGAAGTGATAGGGAAATGATTTCCGAAGACTGGTGAGTGGTTTAGTGGTATGAAAGGAAGAATCATCAGGACTATATTAACACCAATAGTAATTCTTTAAACTTGTGAGATTTACATTTTTCTTTTTGTAAGATGGAGCAAAATGATTTTGAAAAGGGGTGGGTCAAATTGCAGGGGGTAAAAGAAGCTATTCTCAATGAGAGGAAGAAAGAGGAAAAGAGAAGAACCTGATATGGATGACATCCAAGGCAAGGTGTTCTGTGAACTTAAATGATTGTAGGAGTCCAGATGTAAGCTGAGAAAATCGACGACTTCTGCATAATGCAGAAATAATTTAGGGAAAAATAGACTGGCAGTGATTCCCAGGATTCCCAGAAACACCAGAGGAATGGATTTGGTAAAGTTTTAATATATTAAAAAATGCTTGTATCAACATGACATTCATGTGAAGACATGCAAATGCTATGTGTAGAGCAAACCTATATTTATTCACTTTTAAGTTGACTAGAGCTTATGTAGGCCTATATTTTAAAATGTCTAGCATTGTTTTCCATCTTTGCTCTGTGACACTTGAACATCTTATTTCTAAGGAAAGTGGAGTACTAATTGTCAAATGTGATGTTCTTTTTCCTTCGTTCCCCAGTAAAGGAGTGTTTTCATGGTGCATTGAAAAGACATCTGCAGAGAGCAGACTAGTTCATGTATGTTATCGTATTACAGATAGTGTAAGTTTAAAGGATGCAGAGAGAAGCTTGTTTTAAGTTCAGAAAAGCTTTATTAATTTCCATAAAGGTGTCGATACACAAGTCACAAAATGAAATTCATATCAGTACAATGAAAGTTGAAATAATACATTAATAAATAAGTGGACTCATAAATAAAAAGATGAAAGAAAAGGAGATAAAAACTGTCAAAAGAAAATTTACAGAAACCACTAGAATAGCAAAATATTAGGAAATGGTAGGGGGGATCAAGGGGGTTTTAAGAATTCCTGTTGAGATGGTTGCGTCTGGGAACAACGTCTGGCATTTATGTCCAAGTATATTGTGACAGGTGCCCACAGATCCAAGCGCTTTGTTGCCATATGCAAGGGGTGAACAAAAGCAGTGTCTAATCTATGGTTGTGGCAGGCAGTGTACCACCATGCCTTGTAAGAAATTTTTGTAAAATCTTTCCAATTTGCAGTAATCTGTTGAAAGGTAATCGCTAACAACAAGTCAATAGTTTTGATATCAAGCAAAACGTTCTCCCAACAAGAAGACAAGCTACCTAAGAAAATATTGATAAAAGAGAAAGGGCATTTGGTTCTGTAGAACAAGTTGACTTGAGACCATACTTGCTTCCAGAAAGTATGCACAATTTGGCAGGAAAAGAGCATGTGAAACAAATCGGCATTTGGGGAGGTACATGTCCAGCAGGTATCAGGTACGGTTGCAAACTGCTTACACAAAACATTAGGAGTCAGGAAAAGCCTAATATATACAAAAAATAACGTCTGAGTTATATTGGCTGCTCCAGATGACTTACGAATCTTGGTAAATATTTTGTTCCATAAGGACACTGGCCAGGATACCGTAAAGTCCTTTTCCCATGCCTACTCCGTTTTAGATTTCTGCCGTATGGAGTGATTACCTTGTAAATAACTGTATATCGTAGAAGCCTTGGGTATGGTTTTTAACAATATGTGGAGAGGCAAGGCAGGGCTAGGATTGGTAATAATAGAGGGTGCAGCAGAAAGTTGGTTATATACATCCATCACCGCTTTTTTAAGTAAATTATATTTATGAATAAATGAAGCAGGCATATTAAATAATTGACGAAGTGAAGCGAAGGGTAGGAAGTCCGATTGCGAAAATAATTGATGAATCCAAACTAATCCTTTTTGTCTCCAAAACCGCCAGTAAAATGACATTGCGAATAAGCAAGTGTTTATTATGCCATATTGTTGAGTGAAGAAAGGATTTCATAGCATCATGAGGGGAAGGAGAAATGACGTCCAGAAGTTTGGAGGTGAATTTAATAATGGGAGTAGATAAAGTCTGTGGTTTGCGTGAGAATGAAAGATACTCAGCAAAGGAGAAAGGGGACAGGAAAAGATGTTCAATTGTGGTCCAAAGAGGACAATTCTCGCTAGGGTCTAACAACCAGAGAGAAGCCTGACGTAGGAGAAAGGCTTTCTGGTATGTCTGAAAGTCAGGAAAATTAACTCCTCCTTCAGATTTAGGACGAATTAGTTTAGATAAGGACATTCGAGATTTCTTATTGTTCCTAAGGAAAGAGGAGAAGATCGAATTGATTTTCTTAAAAAATTTAGCAGGAATAGGGACTGGAATATTAGAAATGGTATAAAGAAATATGGGTGATAACATCATCTTTATAGTATCCAAACGACCCCACTAGGATAAGTATAAGGGATGCCATTTAGTGGATAAATCTGAAATTTTTTGAGAACACTTATTCATACAGAGGGCAACTGTGTCCGAAATTATAGGGGTAATGTATAGTCCAAGATATTTAATGTGGTCAGGTTTCCATGTAAAAATAGAAGCACTAAAGTCAACCTTAAATGTAAACTTAGTTAGGGGCAGAATCTCACATTTATCATTATTTAATTTGTAGCCAGATATCAAGGAGTAAGCTTGCACTTCTGCTAAAAAGGCAGGAATTGAATCATTTGGTTGTGACATAAAAAGCTAAATATCGTCCGCATAAGCTGCAAGTTTAATGTGAGAATGTGAAGTCTGAAAACCATGTACATTAGGATTTTGGCGTAATTTAGAAAGAAAGGGTTCCAAAGCCAAATTAAAAAGGAAAGGAGATAAAGGCAACCATGACTTACTCCTCTACCCAGATCAAAGAATGGGGAGATTAAACAATTGGCGCATACTGCTGCGTGGGGGTTTGAGTAAAGAAGGGAGATCAAGGAAATAAATTTAGGGCCGAAACCAAACCATTTAAGAGTATAAAATAAGTAGGTCCACTCAACCCTGTCAAACGCCTTTTCGGCATCCAGTGCTATTGCTGCAAGTGATTGCTTCGAGTGGGACGTCTTAGACAGAACATTAAAGAGAAGCCGCGTGTTATCAGTTATGAATCGACCCTTAACAAATCCTGATTGTTCTGCTCCTAGCAGATCCGGTAGGTAAGAGTCTAATCGCATAGCTAGAGCTTTAGAAAAGATTTTATAATCAATATTAACCAGGGATATAGGTAGATAATTCTTACAATATTTAGGGTCTTTCCCTTCTTTAGGGATAAGGCAGATATGTGCTTCAGTGAAGGAACCTGAGGAACTACCTAATAAATTAAAAGCGTGTATAAGAGAGTAAAGTTTAGGCAACAGATCTTTAGAGAAATGGAGATAAAACTCAACTGTAAATCCATCCGAACCCGGTGCTTTATCTTTTTAAGGCGATGAAGGGTATCCAATAATTCTTGCTGAGAAATATCTAATTCTAGGGAGGACATATTTGGAGATGTATGTTGAACTTTCTGAATATTAGAAAATAATTGTGACAAGGAATGATCAGTGGGTTGCGTTTCGGAGCTATAAAATGATGCATAAAAGGAAGAAAATTCAGTTAAAATTGATGCATCTTTAAACTGTAAATTTGAGTGTGCATCATAAATTGCTTCAATATTTAGTTTGTTATGCTTAACTTTTAAGTAATTGGCCAACATTTTCCCCGCTTTCTTTTAACCCCCATAACATTTTGCACTAGATTTCAGCAGATATAATGAGGCATCTTCAGTAGACTTCTTATTAAACTGCAGTTTAGCATTAATGAGAGTTGTCAAACAATCTTGTGAACGGGAGGTATAATAAGAGTGCTCCAGTCTCTTAATGTCATGAAGGAGATCCTTAGTGAATCTGCGGGCATTTTTCTGTTTCTTGGCTACAAACCCAATTATAAAATCTCTTGCAGAAGCTTTAAAAGCATCCCAAACAGTTGAGACAGGCATGGAAGGAGTCTGATTTATCTCAAACAAATCGTCAAAAAATGGAATGAAGGAAGCATTACATTTTGGATCCAAAAGGAGGGCATTATTAAAACGCCATCTTCTAGGGCCTGTAAATGTAGGTAAAATATCCAGGCCAATCGAGACAGGGGCATGATCTGATAATAAAATGGGACCAATCTCCGCGTGAGTGAGGGTTTGAGAAATGGTGTGAGAGACAAAAATGTAGTCAATTCGTAATTGGGTATGATGGAGAGGGGAGTAAAACGTGTATTCTCTAGTAGTCGGGTGGCAAAGATGCCAAGCGTCAAGGAGTTTATGTTGAGTAACAGTATGGAGGAAATACTTTTGGGGTTTATTAGGAACAAAAGAGACAGTGGAGTGTCTATAAATAAATGGATCAAAAATCTGATTGCAGTCGCCGGCCAAAATTAAGTTATCTTCTATGCAAAGAGAGATTTGTCGAGCAAGCATGGGCCAAAAATTGGGATCCCCACAAGTAGGGGCATAAACGTTGAGAAGAGAGACTGGAGCACCCTTCAGTAAAAGTTTAACATTCACCCATCTACCATCATTATCTGACTCTTGAGATACAAGTGTGAACGAAAGGGACTTACGACAAAGTATCATTACACCATTACGTTTACCATCACCTGGAGAGTAGAAAACTTCACCCACCCAACCTCTTTTTAATTTTAAAGATTCAACATCTGAAAGGTGTGTTTCTTGTAAAAATGCAATATCGGCATCTAATCTGGCCAAGTATGATAGGACCCTTTGTCTTTTAATAGGAGAATTTAACCCCCTAACATTCCATGTAATTAACTTTAATGACATTGAGTCTTAGACATGAAGTGGTGAAAATAAAAATAAAAAAAAATACAAGAGTCCAAACTATTGTGGCAACAATAAAGAACATAAGAAAAAATAAAAATGAAGGAAATAAATAGTTCAGAAATAGGATAGAAAAATTTGAAAAAGTCAAAGAGCAAAGAGCAAAGACCAAAAATAGAAGTCTGTATTACGGCAGAAGAATCGATGAAATAGATGAGAAAAAAGCGAAAAAACACAGAGAAAAAGGGAACATGAAGAGCTGCAATAAGAAGTGTTGACGACACCTATGAATAAACGAATAGGGAGAACTAGATAAGAAAAGAGAAGGAGAGATAGAGAAGAAAAAAATAAAAAGGAGAAGTAGAAGAGCAACATACCTACACAGAGAAAAATCAGGGAGATAACTCGGGGGTGGGGTGGAACCACACGGAACGCTCGGGCATCCAGGTGCAGTAATGGAGGACCAGGGGTAACCGCGCCATGAAGGTGAAGAATCTGTAAGGCGAAGGATAACAAGAAGTGAGCCAACAAAAGAATGTGCCCTAAAAGCAAGAGACTATAAGAAACATGATCAACAAGCGAACATGTAATAAATACAAGAGAGAGCAATAAGAATATCTAGAATATCAAGTAGGATAAAAACGTGGAAAAATAGAAGGAACAATCAAGATAAACTAAGAAGTGAAGCATTCTGAAAAACAGGTAAGCACTGCACAAAAAGAACATAAGAAGCTGAAAACACATGAAGCCAACAAGTGATACATATTCCAAAAACATCAGAAGTTGAGAATCAAGTAACATGTGAAGATGAAGTTCCTGCAGAGTCCATAGCGTTCGGCCCACAGGAGTTAATGAAGCTTTGTAGTCGTACAGGATCATCATAGGATGTTGTTCTGTTGTTGTGGGTAACTTTAAAGAGACAAGGATGGAAGAGACCATAACAGGCACCCATTGATCTCAAAGATGGTCTCAAATCAAGAAACGCCTTGCATCTATTGGCAGTGGCCTTAGCATAGTCTTGCGCAAAAAATAAGGTTGAACCAGACCAAGTGATTCGCTGAGAGGATATAACTGCAGACAGAACCTTCACCAGATCAGTATATTCCAAAAAGTATAAGATAACTCCTCTTGGTCGTTGCGCTGGTGAAGTATTTGAGGAAGGCCAACCCAATCTGTGAGCACGTTGTATGTTGAGAGCCGTTCCATCAGCCATGTGCAGCAATTTTGGAAGGAAGGATTTAAAAAAGGTGAGAGGATCCGACCCTTCAATTCCTTCCGCCAGGCCGTAAATGCGTAGGTTGTTCCTCCTGTTGCGATTTTCAAGGTCCTCGAGCTGTCGCTGAATCATAGAGACCTGAGATTGGAGTTGAGAGACAGTCATATTGTATCATGAAAGGAGGAGACGCTCTGTTCTACTGCGGTGACTCTTGTGTCAAGCTGAGACCAATTGTCTGCGAGAATTTGTAATTTGGTATTGGTTACCTCCATAAAGGGTCGAAGGGCCCTGATTTCTTCCAACAGTAGTTCCATAGAAACAGGTGAGGACGCTTTAGGAGGAGAAGGCGGGTGTTGTTTCAAACGCTTAGTAACAGATTTGCCTGGGGGTGCCGCAGGAAGATCCATGTTTGTCAGACTAATCTGAGATGAAGGTAATAAAGAGTCTTCTAATCTGGAAAATGTGGTGAAAATTCTTGAGTTTTTAATAAAAATGTGCTTAGGATTTTGTTGCTTGAAAAAGGCGCCTTTCAACCTGCCCATACGTCAAAACTACTGCGTGGGTCGAGTCACAAGTGGTTAAGACCAGTTGTCATGAAGTAAAAGGGAAAAATCCGTGGGAAAGTAGCAGAATCAAAAATACACCTATTCAAGTGACGCAGTCAGCAGCTACTCTGTGGTGAAAAATCTTCGTTATAAGGCATTACAATTGCAAAAACAAGCATTTGCAATGCAATAGGTCTCGCAATTACACGAGTTAAAGCTATTGGCATTGTAAATGACAATGCCAATAGGCATTGTTATTTGCAATGTCAATAGCTCAAACTCGCGTAAATGCGAGACCTAATGCATTGCAAATGCTTGTTTTTCTAAGTTGTCAAAAATAGTCAGGATAAATGCAGAACAGCGCACGGAAGAGGACAGGTTTCTCGCCTCCGTGCCCCGCTGCACTCCTTAAGCATAACTCACGAGGGGTACACAAAGGGCATAGACAATGAGGGCCGTGGGGAGCCTGCTTATACCTCGCTGGGGTGGTGATGAGAAAAGCAAACCCATTCTTTTTATTGAGCCAGCCCCACCCTCCTCGCCTCCCCTCATGCACACTCCCTTCCGAGGGGGTCTGTGACGTACAAAGAGTCTTCCCTAAACCCTGTGCCCAGGTGCACCTCTGAGCCGCGCGAGCAGGGGGTCCGAGTGTGTGTGGGGCTCAGCCTCACCCGGTGCACCCACTGACACACTGGTAGGTGTACAAATGCCGCATGCTGGTTACAGCGCAGGGGGTTAATGCTCCTAGCACACCCCGCTCCCCAGTCTTCTGTCCTGTATTATCAGCCCGTCTTACGCTAGCCTCGCGCCTCCTCCTCACGTGAGTAAACATTTGGCTAAAGGCCTCAGCTCAACCTGAATGGCGGGGGTGGCCTTGTGAAGTGCCTCGCGCGCCCCCCGATCGCTGATGGTTTTGTGCTGAAGTACACAGCTGATAACAAGCCTGTGACCCCGGCGGCGGCCGGGCCGCTAGAATTACAGGGTAACCAGGCGAAAGCTGGCTGCAATACACATATATCATAGATGTTGGGAATCTTTGAGCCGCTGACTATCTGTCAGGTCTTGCGAATTCGTACTGCCAATACAGCTCTAGGTGGGATTTCGTGGTGATGAAGGGCGGGTAGATGTGCCCAGGTGTCACTTCTTCTGCTTTTCGTTCGATTAATGTATTTAAACACCCCTTGCAACCAACAGGCACTTTCAATGAGATTCATCTCGGGCAGCGCTGCGAGGTCATATTAGTGCAATGCAACGCTGCACAGATCTCTGTAACATAACATTCTAGTCACCTACTCTGTCATGGGGTATAAATCAACATCAGGGCTTTCTATCTTTTAAAATCTGCGCGCCAAGCACCCCTCCCTGCCCCCGGCCCATTCCCTACAGAAACACCTGGACTCAGAGCTGATGACGCACATCCCATGCACGCGACCGGCCAGGGGGCACAGAGAAGCGCGTGGCGCCACGTGAAGTGCTTTGCATAATGGTACAGTTACAAACAAGACCCGCGTCTACTCTCAATCGGTGCCCGCCCTTTGCATATTAGCCTCGAGAGACAGATGTTTTTCCAAGAGACAATATGAAAATTACCCTCTGAAGAACATCCCGGCGGCCGGTGGGCCTCGGGTCCCAGTGACGAAGCCTGCAAATCCAAGTTACAATAAAAGCATGTTGACTTTTGGGTACTCTTGTGTAGCCAGAGGAAAAAGTGAACTTTAAAGCTGTTCATCGTATGATGAACTAGCCGGGCATACTCCAGAAGGAAGGGCACGTGAGGGAAGAGAAAAGGGGCAATTTTGCAAGGCTAATGTCTGGTAGGACAGGACCGGTGACAGCCTGACAAAAACAGATATGCTTTGAAGTCACTGCAATCCTCTTTCCATCAGGCCTTGACGCTTCCATATGGAGGGTGCATGTCAATTGCCTCTGACCCAGTTCACATCCCAGCCAGTGGCGTAGCTAGATCTTTTGGTGCCCATGGTGGTCCCTGCGTTTGCTGTCCCGCGACGGCAGTAGGTAAGAGCGGGGTGTAATTTCTGGGTTTAATATGCTTGTTCAAAATATTGTAACGTTGAGATATTTTGGTACCCAATTGATGATATATGGAGAAAAAAAAGTGATGTCATTACGACGTGTGCTCTGCACTGAAGTGTGTCTTTCAGAAGGAGACCGCACAAGTACCGTTTTGCGCAGCTCTTAGTTTCAAAATCCTATCCTTTATACTGAATGAAATAAAAAAAAAATACATTGCAATGTGAGACTCCAAAAGCCCTGTTCCTGTACGGTTATCATTTGTGGAAAAGCAGCTCGACCGTGCATATATCAAAAGTGTCTGGGTTGCAAAGACATGCGTTTTTGTGTATTTTCAAAGCACTGCCTATTTGGGTTTACCCTGTCGTGTCTGCAGAAGGGAAGCAGCTTGATTATCATTTTGACATGAAAGAGTGAAGATGCACAAAGTAAACGATTGTGACGAAGAGACGTGGGGCAGAGCAGAAAGCAAGCGCCAATCCGCTATGAGTGGTGTAATCAGGTCTTCGGACACTCGTGCACGGGGCAGTCAGTACCTGAAGTTCTGCCCACGTATACAAGTCGGGGGCAAATGACGTGGGAAATGGGTAAAAAAACACAAGACAAGCCCGCCGCTGGAAAAAAACATGAAGCTGACGAGGAGGGAGTGGGAGGGGCTTTCACTGAAAGTGACACGGCAGTGAAAGGAAAACAAACAAACCCGGCGGAGCGTGGCGCGAGCGCTTGGCAGGGCAATTTAAAACGACCCATTGCGCATTGAAGGTGGGAACAGGCTATGCGTGCAGCCAGAGAAAATAAACACAGAGAGGGGAGGGGGGAATGCCAGCAACAGAGGAGCCCGCGAAAGTGAAAGTGATCACGATCGCTACGAAGGAAAGACACATGGCGCTGCGCGCGTGCACGTTCACGTGCACTGTAGCTTTAGGCCACGGCAGCACTTTGAAAAGCCCAGATATAAAATGTCTCTTAGAGCCTTTGGCTCACGAGACCTAAATGAAAAAAAGAGGCAAACATTCTGCCCAGGTATCAATGGGAATAGTAGAAACACCAAGAAAAATATGCCACTAGTGAAGCTCAGTAGGGTGAAGGGTTTGTGCGAGCACAAAATGGCCGCTATGGAGAATTATCATCCAGATAGCAGTCAGAAATGAGCGTGTGGCAGTACTAGTGAGCTTTGGGGCAGAGAAAAACAAGACAAAATATCTGACCTGCAAGTAGAAATGGTGCCAAAATGACTGTGGAGGCAGAGAGTGTCACCAGTTTGAGTGCCGCTGAGCATGCAGAGTAGCCATGAAGGGAGAAGCCTCACATCGATCGAGCACCGCTAGGAATGCAGGATTCAAAATGGCGGCCGCCACCGCGATGCCGTTTCCCCATGAGAGAAGACTTCAAGTCAAATTCCTCTTGCTTTTAGGCAACTACGAGGTCAAAGAAGAACACATGTCGTTCACTGGAACTTCCGATGTCCACCGCGCTGCATGTTGAGATAAACGGCAGCCGGGAAGCGGGGGACCACCGAGTCACACCGCGGAGCTTCACTCGGATGCCTCCATGCGTAGCGGGCGCCAAGCCATGCCCCCTCAGAGAGAAGCTTGTTAGTGTGAAAACCTTGAGAACCAGTTGAGTATGTAATTGTATCATCTTGCTTTAACCTGATTGGACAATCTTATGAAAAGTGTGTAGGTGTCAATAATGTGAAAGTTTGTATTTCTCTTAGAACAGTTCAGTTTAGTTCATTTCACAGTAGAATTAGAACAGAACAAAGAAGGATATTTAGAGTGCTTTCTCAGAGAGAATTCACTTTTCCTTGTCTTTTCCTTTGAGGAGACCCTATCAATGATGGCTGGTGATTTTTGAAAGTAGTGGGGCATTATACCTGCCAGGAGTCCACCCAATTTTTCCAAAATTAGCCTCACTTATACTCACTCTTTCTTGCTGTTTCTCACGCACAAACATACTCATACTCAATGGTTCTCATTCTCTCTTAGAAACATACTTACACACACTCACTCTTTTTCACTCATAGACTCTGGGCCCTGGTGCAATTGCATTTGCTGTACAATTGATAGCTAGACCCCTGCCTCACTTCCACTCCCTCTCAGTCTCCAGTCACTCATTCCTTCTAATGTACCCACACTCTTTCACTCACTCCCTACTAGTCACTTTTATTAATTAATACACACTCAAACTCATATTCTCACTCATTTTTACTCTCATTGATACTTGGAAACACACTCACACACACACTTTGAATCAATGCCGTTCTAAGGGGTCTATTCCGATGCGGTCAGGAAGGCTCCAACCGTGGGTCGGAGCCCTCCTGCCCGCATCGGAATATGCCATTTGGAGCCATACTGATGGGCTTGGTCGTGAAGGAACCTGACTCAGTTTTCTGGATGGCTTATGGCGGACTCGGAGATCCCGTCTGCCATCCAGAAACTCTTCAGTACTCCCCCTGACGGCTCTTTCCGGTAGAGGAAGTACGATGGCAGTTTCCCACTGCCGTTTTGTGCTGGTCTTTCTGGCACAAAAAGGCAGTGGGAAAATGTCTTTGGGGGCCCCCAGCAGGGCCTCCATGGGTGCGAGACCACAGAATGGCGGCCTAGGGGGCACCTGCGGTGCCACCCTGTTGAACCCTGCAACCGGTGGTGCCTGCCACGGGGTGCAAGGATGAACTGCACGCCTTATCTTTCAATGAGAGCATGCATTCCATTTGGAATGCATGCTCTCATTGAAAGGTATAGGTCTGTAACCGACAACAGCAGGTCATTCGGTTATAGTTCCTTACCGATGTCGGGCGGACTTCGGTCCATCCAACATCGGAATCAGGCTCTTAGTATAAGCCTTCCA
Source organism: Triturus cristatus (assembly GCF_964204655.1). NCBI lineage: Eukaryota > Metazoa > Chordata > Amphibia > Caudata > Salamandridae > Triturus > Triturus cristatus. The sequence goes on along the minus strand of NC_140591.1, from coordinate 1,202,399,870 downwards.
GCAAGTCTGAGCCTGGCATGTGCTATTGAGTATAAAGCCAGGGACTTTTCTAAGGTGTCACACAAGGGAAAGCCCCATGTAGCTTCTATGTATTTTAGACAGGGGTATAACGCAGGTCTCCAGTTTCTGCCACGCATGGAGGCTCATACCCTTCAGGGTAGGCCCTTTCAACAAAACGCTGTGAGTACAGGCTCCTTCATAATTGACGATGCAGCACTGCAGCAGGCAGGTGGAATTTTGAACATAAAATATGCACTCAAGGTAATATGCCATCTTTTTGCTGTCCGCAGCAAAGTATGGTTTCTAGGTAGAAAGTATAAGTTGCACAAGGGAAGTGTAGTACCAGCACTGTGAATCAGGTGGGAGAGATGAGGTGTCACCACCCAAGAAGCTGAGCTAGGGTGAATGGTGCAGCAGTCAACATTTTTGTTTAGCTGTTCTATGCAGTGTGCTGAAAACCACAAAGAAGAACAAGAAATGCCAGTTCTGAGACAGGGCAACCTGAGATAAGCGAGCAAACGGCTAGGATAAAGGAACAATTCCTCTCCTGGTAGCCTGTCTCGGGGTGAATAGAAGGCACCTCATATCTATGCAACGGGGGATTTCCATTCAAATAAAGAAGGACATGGTAGATAAATGGTACTCCAACTCTTTGGACTAGCCAATCTCCCCCATCCTAGGAAGGAGGGAGATTTGAATAATATTGTCTATGTAACTTGAGAGACCTGTCTCATGATATAAGCGATAATTCTGTACATAGTATGAAGAAAGCTACCTTCATGGTGATAGAATATCTTTTGGAGTGGGATACGGAAAATTACCAGGTGATGCTGGACCAGCATTTGCGTGAAAGTCACCTTGCTGTGATCAGGGCCATCACAAATGGTAGAGAGGCAAGGGGACATTATACCCCAAGTAATTTCCAGTTGCGGCCTGTGCAGGTAAGAGTGGCGGGGTGGGGGGGAGGAGGGGAGGGGTGACAGAATGGGGAAAATGAAATAATAAAATAAATAAAACCACTTACCTTGCGCTCACTGCATCGCCAACGGTGAGCGAAAGGTAAGTAGTTTTATTTATTTTATTTTCTCTATTCAGTCATCTGGGAACCTAACCACCCCACCGCTCTTACCTGTACCGGCCACGACTGCTAATACCTTTGCAGGACCTACGCCATGCTTCATTCTTTATTAATAAAGAGGTAATTTACTAAGCCATATTACTAGATGGCGCCAGATAATGGGTTTCCTCTTTCACTAGGTTTTAATACCAAGAAACAAATGCTTCTGGCAAGAACAGAGGAAACATCCAGATGCAAAACATTCTGCCAAAGCAGGCATTTGGACCACTTTTTTTTTTAGCATCGCTAACTAATGAAGTAAATCTGCCCTGGGTGACTTGAGGATAGCTCCCTGAGTTGAAGCCTAAGTGTTTTTGCTCTGGCCACCCCACACTCCCTATGCTAACTGAACTCCTGTCATGAAAATCCGTCTTGCAGCTATACAATTATTACCCAGCATGAGAGAAGCGCAGAGATTGGTCTGAGCGAGCTGGTTTGCGGCTCGATCAGGGACAGGGAGCCTGTGCATGTTCTCCACCCGGCTGTGCAACACAGCTCAGGTCGGAGAAATCTAAGTGTGCTTGTCAGTTTGGCTGTGCTAAAACAGCCAGCCAAACCAACATGCGCACTTGCAATGCTCACCACTCCACCTCCCTGCTACTGTCCATCAGGATGGCACTGCCCCACCCTAAGAATCTGCTTAGTGTAAATAAAATTATAAGACAATTGTTTTATTGTCATTTTATTTTTCATGTTTGCATCTGCTGGCTCTCAGCAGTGGGGTGACACTCCTCCGCCCTAAAGGAGGAGCTGCCACTGGACCCTAAGTAGTTCGTCCTGTGCTTTATAAGATTTGATTTAATTGATGTGTATATTAATAAAAACATACACATTCTGATTATGATTTGCTGCGAACCCGATTTTTGCCTTTTGTAAACCATTTGCTATAATTAACCTTCCTGGGTTTAAACTAAAATATTCTGTCTATTTTGTGGAGTCCAGTATGCTTCACATATTATTGAAAGTATTGATTTGTTTGCCATGCTCACGCATGGAGCGCCAAAATCCTAGGGGATTAACACTGCTAATGGTCAAAAGTGTGTTAGGAATCTCAAATTTGCCACTTAGAAAAGCGCTAACAGCACTTTACAGATCCAGCATTGCTCCGGAGGTAGGTCCCAGTGGCGTAGCAGAAGGGCCATGGCCCCCAGTGCAAGCAATAAAAATGGCTCCGCTGTTAGTCAGCCAGGAAAATACAGCACTAGTCAGGGGGAAGTTTGAACTTGGAGCCCTGACACTGTTGGGAGACTGAACTTGCGAAGGGGAAGCTGCTGGTGCCCTGCCCTCACTCGCTCACCCTAAGTCCCGCTGGTGCTCCGCTGTGTGTTTCCTTCCCGTTGCTGCTGCCGCCACATCACCTCGCGGCCCTGGCGAGGGGAGACCACAGCTCCCAGGCGCCCTAGCGCCCTTCGACGTCACCAAAGCGCCCGGAGGCGCTCAAAAGAACGCCGCTCCCTCGGTGGAGCGGGAAGTTTGAACTTGGAGCCCTGACACTGTTGGGAGCCTGAACTTGCGAAGGGGAAGCTGCTGGTGCCCTGCCATCACTCGCTCACCCTAAGTCCCGCTGGTGCTCCGCTGTGTGTTTCCCTGCCGTTGCTGCTGCCGCCACATCACCTCGCGGCCCTGGCGAGGGGAGACCACAGCTCCCAGGTGCCCTAGCGCCCTTCGACGTCACCGAAGCGCCCGGAGGCGCTCAAAAGAACGCCGCTCCCTCGGTGGAGCGGGAAGTTTGAACTTGGAGCCCTGACACTGTTGGGAGCCTGAACTTGCGAAGGGGAAGCTGCTGGTGCCCTGCCCTCACTCGCTCAACCTAAGTCCCGCTGGTGCTCCGCTGTGTGTTTCCCTGCCGTTGCTGCTGCCCCACATCACCTCGCGGCCCTGGCGAGGGGAGACCACAGCTCCCAGGCGCCCTAGCGCCCTTCGACGTCACCGAAGCGCCCGGAGGCGCTCAATAGAATGCCGCTCCCTCGGTGGAGCGGGAAGTTTGAACTTGGAGCCCTGACACTGTTGGGAGCCTGAACTTGCGAAGGGGAAGCTGCTGGTGCCCTGCCCTCACTCGCTCACCCTAAGTCCCGCTGGTGCTCCGCTGTGTGTTTCCCTGCCGTTGCTGCTGCCGCCACATCACCTCGCGGCCCTGGCGAGGGGAGACCACAGCTCCCAGGCGCCCTAGCGCCCTTCGACGTCACCGAAGCGCCCGGAGGCGCTCAAAAGAACGCCGCTCCTTCCGCATCGCGGGACGCGCGCGGGCGGGCGCCGGACGAAGCCCGGACAAAGGGCGGGCCGTCTGAGGCCGTCAGGGGCCAAAGGAGGCCGGGCTGGGCCACCCCTCTTGTTCCTGCTTCAAACCTTTGACTGGTATGCTAACATTGTTGCCTGATAGACTTGGTGTATTGCTGTATAAGAGACTGTTTGTTCCACTTCACCCTGCGTCTACCGCTTTTACTCGTTGTCTATGGCAATGTGCACACGTTCAGGCAAGGGAGGCACACTGGAAGGGGCTTCTGTTAGTGGCACTCTTGACCACTTCATAATTCGTGCCTGCTCTGTATTAGAGAAAGAAATTGCAATTACAGAGCGGCGCCTCTCCCTTGACGCTCTTAAAGATAAACGCTCCTCATTGAGCGCATTTGCACTAGCTGCCTCACCCGCCCATTCCAATACCCAAGTGGTTGACATTCTAACAGGGAATTCACAACGCCTGCCGATAAGCGCGGATTCAAACCCTGTTGGTCCTAGTGATCCTGCTTCTGTAACATTGTCAGACCTCTCATACTCTCCCCTGTTAGTTGCCTCCCAAGTTACACCAAATACTACCACTACTGTTACCTCACCTCTTGTAAGCCTTGTGACCACTGAACCATCCACCGTAGTGGACCCAAAAACCGTCCCAAACAAAAGGAAAAGAGTAGGTAGTGGTAACAAGGAGGATCAGACAAAAGCTCCTAAAAAAAGTAAAAGCAAATCACGTATTGGCTTAGGTGAGAAAGCGGGACGAACAGTATTACTTACACCCCACCAGCTCAGGATAAGATCATCTTCTGCTCACCCGGTCAACTTAACCACCGATATTCTTGCAGAGCAACCTCCTCAACAATCTGCATTACAAAATGATCTTGACCCCCAACCTATACTTATTGGGCAACTTGAAAAAATTATTAAATCTTTGTTACTTCCTATGATGGAAAGAGTAAGATTATTGTCTGAGAGGCTCGAGAGATTTGAGCAGGCCTCTCTTGACAACTTCTTTTCTCTCAAGTCCCTAATCAAGTTGCACTCAAAGTTAGGTCAGGATCATGCTACTGCTGCTGAAACTCCTTTAATTACCTCTAATGAACCCATGTCCCAAGCTGCCTTGCCGAACCCAAATGCTGCTTTAAGCTTAGGCCCAAAGAATGGAGTTACCCCACCAGGCTTAGGGCCTCTAATACCCACAATCTCTTCGGGTAGCTTTCCTACAAATAAAAAATCAGCCTCCGGCCCGACTGGTACCCATCCAATCTCCGGGGTACCGGGATGCACTGCAGAATCTGCACAGAATCTCTCTAATTCACCCATCAATGAACCTATACAAATTCGATCCAAAGTCCCCCCCACTGGCTCAGAACAGTCCTTACCTCATGTAAACCTTCCACCGGAGTGCCTACCCTTTGTTGCCATTTTGACTGGAGTTCCGCACCCTAAAATTGCCAAGCCAGAATCCTACATCGAATTACGTAATAAAACAACACACTGGCTGAATACTAATAGGCCACTCCCAAACCATCTGGATGGGCAGGTTCTTCATGTCAGAAGGGTATCTTGGGTGGGCAATAAACCGAAAAATACACCTGGTGATTGTGTCATCATAAATTTCAGGGATCCCCGGGTCACAAGATTAATCTGCAACTACCAACAATCCACCATGAGTGGCATAGGATGCCTTGACTTAAGCCATTTCTACTCTGATACTGTTTACTCTCATTACCCGCATCCTTTTTTTCAATCATCCTATGATGGCTATTTTAAGGGAGTTGGGAACATCAGGGAAAAGGCTTTTCCTATTTTCGCCCCTAGCAGATATCATGACGCTTATAGCTGCTAAGAGCATTATTGACATGGAATCCCAGCAATGGTAGATATTCCTTTTCCTGTTGGAATCCATAATAACATAAAAGATCTCAAAGTAGCTACTGACCCTGATAGGGACCCCCTTCATACCGATTTGAATCCTCACGCTCAGCAGCACTGTTCCCGGCTTATTTCAATTTTTCAGGCTACTAACCATCTCCTATTGCCTCCTTCTTGCACTCCGACCCTGGTTACTCCTAATTCTTCCAATCCACCTGCACTACAAGATACAGCTACTACTTCTCCTCCTCTTAGGATTATAAACTGGAATGTAGCTGGCCTCGCCACCAAACTAGATCTCCCACATTGGAACTCCTTTATAATGACCTATAGTATCTGTATTTTCCAGGAGACTTGGGCAACAGAGCCGTTTCATATGATTGGCTATACCACCTTTTGCATACCGGCCACTCCACCTTTGACAGGAAGAGGACGCCCTTTTGGCGGCCTGTTGATTTGGGTTAGTACTTCCCTTGGGTGTACCATTAGGCAGGCCCATATTGCCTCCCCTGATATATTAAGACTTACTCTTAAGGGAGCCCAGGGAAAGAAGTCTCTTGATATATTTAACGTCTATGCAAGGAGCCTCAGTGGAGGAGCCTTGTCACCTACACTTGTACTCCTAGAGGGCGAACTACGCAAGTGTCATCATGCATCTTACGTCCTGGTAGCAGGAGACTTTAATTGCTCCTTCGAGCCCCTTGCCTCAGCAGATCTTCCTGATCTATTTGAGGATGACGCTAAACGAGGCATTCCATCACTAACGTTGCCTCCTATCAAGAGATGGACTAAATCTGTTGTATTCCTTAACACCATGACCTTGGAGTTTGGCTTAAGGGCGGCCAACGGTAGAACATCCTCTGATCCCCAGGGTGCACACACTTACAATAGGCCTAATCACACCTCAAGGATCGATTATATACTTCTCGACCTCAAACTGTGGACATTCATGGTGGATATGGAAATAATTTCTTCTTATGATAGCGATCATAATCAGCTATCTCTTTGTATTAAATCATTATGGGCCGATTCACATGGGTCCCTGTTCCCACCAGTAGTCAGTCCTTTACAAACCTCTGAGGTCTATCCTGCCAACTGTGAGAGGCGCCTTAAATGGCGCAAAGTCATGCTGGATGATGGTAAAATTGAACTAATAAGGTCAATCCTATATGCCACACAAGCAGAGTTGACTCCAACAAATACTCATCAGGCTGTCCTTGATAGGGCTCCCTCTATCTTTCAAGACACCATTCTTAAATTAGGAAACTTATTCCGAGCACATAATAAGGGTGGCCCACCGAAGGGAGGGCTTAAGCCTATCCCTAAGAATGGTTGGTATACGCAAAGTTGCAGAATTAAGAAATCTGCTTTAATAGTGGCCCTAAAAAGTGGGATTGCATCTGCGATCCAGAAAGCTAGGAAAGACTATAAGACTTCTGTCTTTAATGCCAAAAAGTCCTGGGAGTAACAGTTTTGGCAGACTTTAAGGGAGGCTTCCCTTAAGCGCAACCCTGGTGCCTTTTGGGACACAATCAGATTAAAGAATAGACCAGCCCATGAACTTCTGACATACAATATCACTGGTATAGCATGGTACGAGCACTTTCTCAAATTATATTCCACCAGTTCTGAGAATGTGGAAAAGTTCCTCCCCGAGGGGGTGTTCCCCCTCGGGGACGTCCTGAATATTGACCCCTTCTCTGAAGGAGAGGTTCATAGTGCTATCCAGTCCATCATTCCGCAGAAAGCAGCTGGCCCGGATGGTATCCCCGGTGATGTTCTTAAGCTTGATACATCTAACTGGGGGAAGCTTCTCTCTACCCTTATTAATGCCATCGCTAATAGCGCCCCGGTCCCCGAATCTTGGAAGGGGGCCGAGGTCGTTCTCATTTTCAAAAAGGGTGCCCGAGACGATCCAGCTAATTATCGGCCAATTAGCTTGATCGACTCCTCCCAGAAGGTCATCGGGAAAGTGATATTGGAGAGGATACTAACTTGGGTGAACGATAATAGTGTCCTCTCTGACTATCAAGCAGGCTTTAGGGCCGGAACAGGCACTATAGAACAGGTCTTCAGATTGTTCCTTATCTATTGGAAGGTCGTCCTTCTTGGAAAGGGCAGTCTCTATCTAGCCTTCATAGATTTAAAAACAGCATTTGACCTTGTTCCCCGAGATACTCTTTGGCGTGTTCTGACCAATATGAACATCCCTTCTTACCTGTTGGCCCTGCTAGTAAAACTCCATGATGGCAATTATGCCCAGGTACGCTGGGGTCCCCAGGGCCAGAAAACTGAGAGAATTCCAGTAAACAGGGGCGTCCGCCAGGGATGTGTTCTTGCTCACACCCTCTTTTCTCTCTATGTGAATGGGGTGGTAGACCATCTGCTGGAAGTTCCTGCTGATGCACCATCCCTGGCGGGCGAACGCGTTCCAACACTCCTGTTTGCTGACGATACTCTTCTTTTGTCCAAGACACCCATGGGCTTGCAAACTCTCCTTGATAGCTTTCAATCTTTCTGCAACGACAGAGGCCTTATTATCAATACCACCAAAACAAAATACCTAAATTTGAATCCTCCGAAAAAATTAGGCCGGCCCCCAGTCTTGAATGCAGTTTCTCTTGAAAGGGTCAAAGAGTTTGATTATTTAGGCATCCGCATCACAGACACTATGCGCTGGACATCCCACGTACAAAAGATGCTCCTAACCCACAAAAGGGTTACTGGTGCCCTTCTTAGAGAACATCATTCCTCCTCAACTAGGCCAATAGCCCCAGCATTGGATATATACAAAGCAAAGGGCGTGAGCTCGGCACTCTATGGTGCTGAGTTATGGGGCTCAAATAATATAGAGGAACTTGCCAAATCCGATTTCAGTTTCTATAAGGAACTGATGGCACTTCCACAGAGTACACCTAAAGTGCCTTTACTATCGGATTTAGGGTGCTATCCGCTGAAAGACCTGCCAAGATTACGCCCTCTACTTCTCTGGGCACGGCTCTGGCAGACCCCCAAGCTAGCTAAGTATGCGGAGGGCTTATCGGAAATACTCTCTATGCCTTCTTGGAATAAAGTCAAATGGTTAAAAGATGTAAAGACCCTTCTCTACGACCTTGGTCTTAAAGATGCTTGGATTAATAGAACTTCGCCTCCAAAAGCTGAGCTGAAGAAACTCTACTGCAGTTGGGTTATAGGAAAAAGGAATTCTAGCTCCCAATTCGGCAGATGCACCACTGAGTTCCTTCTCCTCAAAGATGTAGTTCGCTTCGAGCCTTATCTTGACACTATTCAGAAGCCATATGACCGAGCCCTTTATTTCAAATTTAGGGTTGGTACCCTTCCGGTGCGCGAGCTGACTGCTCGCTGGAAATCTCCCTCTCAAACTTCGTCTTTTTGTCCTTTCTGTGAAACCAAAGTCGAATCTATTGCACACGTGCTCTTTGCATGCCCAGAGTATAAAATCCCAAGATCATATTGGCTTAAACCACTATGCAGAAGCTTGGGCACACGTGACCACCTCATAGCGCTGCGTATTCTTAAATCAGACACGCGTTCTATGTACGTTTGCGCTCTATCGAAATTCCTAAGGTGGGTCTGGCTCCTAAGAACTAAAGCCCTTGTAGTCCTTGACTAAGTAGCCCGACTGTTTCTTCTGCTTGCTTGTATATGTATTTTACATTGTCCTATTTATAATGTCTATTTGTTTCTTTTAATTCTTTGTAGATCTTGGGAATATGATGATTTTATATCTACATGATTCGTTTGTTGGTTTCACATGTTTGTACTTTTTATATCTGCACGCGCTTTTTAAGATATTTTTTATCGAAATAAAGTTATTTTCAATTCATTAGTCAGGGGGTCCATGGGCCCTTTAGGCCTCTGCTCCATCGTACTACTGCGCCTGCTGCATTACCTGCAGCTGTACATAGCTCACTTGCAGGAAACACATACACACTATCCTTATGCAGAGAAGTGCTGTGTTCTGCTTGAAATGTGAAAACGGGAGAGCTTTTTTCCCATATGGACAGTTCCTTGCTGAGTTGAAGCAGTCAATTTGTTTCCCACCACAATTCTCAGAACTGTTTCTCTCTCAGTTACAGGAAGACCCCTGCCTGTGCTTCCCCTCCTGTGTTTACCCAGGCGGAGTGATTGGCAGTTTGTGTTTTGAGTAAATTTCTAGACTCTATGATTGGAGTAAATGTATAGCCTGTCCCTTATATGTATTATTGGTGCAAAATTCTAACATTACTAAATATTATCGGATCGCATTGCTAAAAGTCAAATACGTGGCTGCATACGCAGTTGTTCAGAGTCTAAGGGGCTTTCCTTCATGTTTTCGCTTTTAATCCTGCCCTTGCTTTACCAGAGTATAATGACGGGGTGTTATGAGGAATTCACACAGTTCCATGTCACCGCCATGGCAGACTGAATACACCACAGGGCGTGAGTGAACTGACAAATGCCAGACAGGAAGACCTCCAAATAACCCATAGGTGAACCCTAACACCCTCAATCGCACATGCAGTGAGTAGGACCAGCCAACAGCTCAGCAGAAAAGGTCAGGATTATAAAACCCACAGGACGCCTCTCTCCAGTCTGGAAGAACATAAAAGAAAATGCGACATGACCGTGACCAGAATGGGGAAGAGGCTGTAAGGCCGGTAAATTGCGCAGATTCAAAAAAAGTTGTCTTTGTCGACTGCGTCACTCTAGGATTGTATATCTCAAGAGTGATCTCTGACAATCCCTGCACTGTTGAGTGACATGAAGTAACAGCCTGCTGCATACCAACAATCTGCGGCAGCCCTGCCCGCCCGCATAATTCTACCAGTCGGTGCATGCTGCCCACTGGCAGGAGTGTATCTTAGCCACGGTCAGGTTTCAGCCAGCTGCCTCACTTCAAACAAGGAATTCTGCTAAAGCAGCAAGACGCTTCGTTTATGGTACGCGTCAAATGCTTATGAGATTCATGAAGTGACGTTCTGAAATGTTAATTTCATCTACGAGCTGCCTCTCATAATTTCAAAAACAGACCTGAAAATGCGGTATGTCGGCCTCACAGCTAATACAATGAGAGGGTTTAGTCCCTGAAATATGTATAAATACAGCAAACCAAGATAGTATTCCACTGTGAGTCTCTGCACAGCTTTGCCTTACAAGCACTTACACTCTAATAAAACAGTTTCTGTCAAACAATGCGAGGATGGGCAACCATGATGGACAACATGAGAACATTGCTTTTCCAACCAAAGCTTCCAAAAAATAAGGATGGGCAAAGCCAATAGGCAGACTTATTTTATAAGTGACAGCGGTTCTTTACTGATTGGCGAGTTCGTGTGTATGGTTGTATGGAAGAGTAAGTGAGACATTGCGATAATGACCAATGGAGGAGTGAGAGTTTGCATGGATGAAGCAGTAGGTGACATTGCATGGATAAAGATATGGTGAGTGAGTTCATAGATAGACGAATGTTTTAAATGAGTGCACGTGTGCAGTACTGTATGAGTTGCATGTGCAAAATGCACTAAAGACTGAGAGCACAGATGAGTTCAGACAAGTTACTTCATTCTTACAGGTCGAGGCCCCAGACAGCAGCATTGTTAATGTAATTGCCAATTTTGCACCAGTGACTAACGGGGCACCTATTTTTCAAGAAAGACCCTTACACAAACAATAACCAACACTATGCTAGTGCAAGTGTTACACAAAAGGTGGGCACCATTGTTCCTAGAGTGCCTACAATAATATTAAGAATTTCTCCAGTGCAAGCTTTATACCCAAATGAACAACATAATGCCAAGAATGCCCACCATATGTCAAGGATTAGCATTATTATGCATGCTCGAATTTGCCACACCCCCCAGTAATCCTTAATCCATGTTCACTCATTCATCATGAACATTTCTTTAGATTTGTATGAGTAAATCCTGAGTGATTAGCCAGATTTGCACCATCCTTTAGAAGCCTTGTTTGCCTGGGCATATTTGAATTATCACTCATTAACCGCAGATCATGTTCAGATTTGCACAACCGCTTTGTAATCAGTAATACACGTTGAGATTTCTGCCACAGCACACTAATCCTTAGTACATAGCTATATTTGCAACTTCAATAATACACATCCAATATGCAACCATATAAACAAAAATGCCACATTTTCCAATATTACAATAAGTTAATTTCATATGTAATTTATATAGTGTTCATGCTGATGAATACACCCTTCCTTGACCTTCCAGATCTGTGATTTCTCTATTTGATCCTTCCATCGTGTGCTACCTGCTGTGTGGGTGTGCAGTGGCCCTGTTCCTTTTTTGCTACATGTCCCTCTGAGGTGAGAAGAAAGGGTGCAGTACCTCAGGTCTTCACAAGGGGTCTCCTCAAGTCAGCTGCGGAGTCAGAAGAAAGGTTAAGGTACCGCAAGTTGTTACTGGAGCTCCCACTGAAGTTGCAAAAAGGGTGCAGTCCTTACAAGAAATCCCTCCAAAGTCAGTAGAAAACATTCAGTACCTTAGATTGTTACAAAATGTCCCTCCAAAATCAGCTGATAGCCATAGTACCATTAGCATCTACCACATGCTCTATTAACTCAGAACCTTTTTCCTAACACTAGGAAAATTAAAAAAAATATTTCTGGATCCTCATATGTTCAAAAATGTGACAGCAATAAAATGTACTCTAGGCAGGTAAACTCACATTAACTTTACCGGGTGTATCAGAAATAGTTTGCTCTTGATGCACTCATAACAATAATGCTTGCATGTACCATTAAGGCTTTTATGCAGCGGTGAATGTCTGAGTGCACTAGGAAATCTGTAACTCTGAACTTATCTGACGAAGTGGAAACATGCCAGCTCCATGTTCTTAGTAGCGGCTGCACACTGTTAATTTGATGTCTTGAGCGATTTCTGTACTTGCTGTGCAATATTCAGCCTGGCAGAAAAATGAGGGGGGGGCAGTGGTGTGGGCGGATCTGTTTGTGTAGATGGAGCAGAACTCTCATGGTGAGAGCCATAGTATGAGAGTGGGTTGTATCTTCCATCTTCTGTAGCGGTATATATTAACATTGCTCTGAGGACCCTAGATGGCAGTGCTCGGATGAGGGCAGCGAAGAGGCAGACAGAGATTCTGCCGGGACCACTGGAGGCTGGGCCTGGGACCCCAAGGCTGGAGGTAGGTTGCTCTTTCTCTGTGAGTGATTTGCAGATTTACAGGCTGAAGATGGGAGAGAACAGGGATATGGTGGCTGGCCTGCTGCTGTCAGGCCCGCGATCGGGTTAAGGGGATCTGCTTGAATCTGCAGTCTGAAGGAAACATGGTGGCAGTGATTGAGCTGAGGGCAGAGATGTGGAAGACCAAGTTACTGCTCGGATCTCTGGAGACTAGCTCTGCTCTTTTTAGGAGCGGTGGTACCTGACTGCGAGCTACAACTGAAAGGACACATTTGTGAGAAGTTGGCCTGGTATATGCTGTCCCCTAATTAAACAACCCTTATTGATGATTAGGTTAAATACAACCTTTATTGAAAGCTATCCTAGTGGTAGCTATGGAGAGTAGCCTTCAGGCTAAGTCTTGAAGTAAGGTAAAGCAGCTTGGTTTACCAGATTATAACCTCTTGAATGACCAAATGAAAGGAGAACCACGCAAGGTATATATATAAAATATATGTATTTATTACTAAACACTCTCTACTAACCTCTTATGAGATTAGAGAACAATATACACAATATTAAAGAACTAGAACGACAGTAAATAGCACAATACAGAGTGGGCCCCAGGGGGAGACCAAACAATATATTAAGAAAGTGGTATAACAACCACGACTTGACTAGACACAGTGCCTAGAGCACGTAGAATCGCTGGGACCCCAAGGAACCACCCAAGGTAGTGATACAGGGGACCCACGGGGGACACGTGCAGTGTGAGAGATGAGGTTTAAAAGTTAACATTTACCACAAGGTTATAATGCATTCAACAGTATATGGTATGGCTGCATCACAAACAACCCCGGAATAGAGGTTCTGAAGGCTGCAGAGGGGCTCTGCTCATGCAGCTGCACCCTCTCACATAAAACCCAGCACCCTACCTTCAGGATTGATAAGGCCTGCCATAGTGGTGACTGATAGAGGTTTATAGGTGCAGTGATGTGGATAGATATAGTGAACCTATATCTAAGTAAGGGGTGCATACACCACCTTACACAGGCTGCTGTAGCAGACCTGTTGTGTCATTTTGAATGGTCTCCCAGGGGTGGCATAATACATGCTGCAGCCCCTGGGAGGCCACTGTGGTACATATGCCCTGGGTATATAGTATACCATATACTAGGGACTTATAAGGGTATCCCAGAATCCAATCTGAAGTGTACCTAAAGTACATGCAATCAATTTAGAGAGAAAGCAGCTAGGCTGGGGTCCTGATTAGCAGGATCCCACCCAGACTAAGTCGAAAAACAGTGGAGCATCAGCAAAAAGTGGGGGTAACTATAAGAAGCAGATCCTACTCTCCTACAACATTTCTGACACTTGTGAGTGGAAATCAGTCCAAAATGTATAACTGCACAATATTCCAATGGGCTGATCCAAATGTGACTGGCACTTCAATCAAGCTATGGCTGAATGGGGATGACAGCTATCAATTGATGAAGGGGGGGTGACCCAAAACCCTCTTTATGAAGTTGTAGTTTGTGTTGTTAATTTGACCTCTGGCAGACAACTAAGTTATATTTAGTCATACCTAACAGTCATTTGCCAAACCAGTAGTTCTGTTTTTTATGAGTGAAAATGCTTATTAATTGATGGGTTAGATTAAGTGTGCTTCTTTGAGATTTTATGAATGAGAGAGTCACTGAACATGGGGGTTATATGAGTTGGTGAAGGGGTGGTATAGTGTATTGATGAATGGGTGAGGGACATGGTACAAGAATGGATGAATGGGTGAGTGGCACACTGAACTCTAAATAATAACTTGAACTGGAGAACAGAGAGAAACTTAGAGGAATTGATTGCCCAGTAAAAAAAAGTCACTCCACCTATTGCTGCCATTGGTTATAGGTTGTTTGTGGGGCACATCGGCATAGCTGTGTGTGGAAGTGTTTTTCACATAATTCTTGATTGTATTTTGAGAGACAGAAGAGAGAAGATCAAAGATGGCCACATGTGCACAGAGACCTGATCCTATATAAATACTGCCATAAATAGGAAACCAGGGATATTCCAAAAAGCCAGATACATTTGGTGGATAATCAGCACAAACTACATCAATGGAAAAACAATTAAGGGTAATCTTCAGGACCCAAGAACACCAATCTCCAGCTGCAATCCAATGACTTCTTATGCCCCAAAATCCCAGACACAGACCCTCTTGTGAAGAAGGTCCCATCTCAAGTCTCATCTAAGAAATTTGCACCATACTTCCTGTATGTATGCATGTGATAGTTCTATAGCCCGAACCTAGACAACAGGCAGTGTAGATCTGCACTCACTCCAAAAAATGTAATGCCCATGTGTCCTGTAATTAATTTGTTTATATGAAACCCTTTTAAACGTATCCTGTGATTATGACTTACATGACGAAATCCTAACTGCCTTCCAGATTCTGACAGAACCATTGACAGTGCTTTTGTGCCATTTCAAGGATACCACTAGTATAATAAAGGAGCACAGCTCGAGCTCATAAAGAGCGTCCACACTCTATTCCGCTCACTTCTTATCCCAAATACGTTCCCAGTAACTGGTACACTTATTATATACACAATAAATGGACAGAGTCATAGTTTGGTTGTCTAAATCTGCAGCAGAGCAAGAATGGGTTCAATTGTGCCATCATCAATCTAAAAGAGGACAAACTAAGTATTTTGAAATAAC
The DNA here is from genome assembly GCF_964204655.1 of Triturus cristatus. NCBI lineage: Eukaryota > Metazoa > Chordata > Amphibia > Caudata > Salamandridae > Triturus > Triturus cristatus. The sequence continues at coordinate 1,202,384,780 of NC_140591.1, read as the reverse complement.
CAGATTTGAGACTGGTCTCCCTACACCCCTTATCTAGGCCTGGGCGGAGCTCTCATAGTCACGCTATGCGGAACTCCTCGAACTGTCAAAAAAACTCTGCATCACTATGCGGAGTTCCACGAGCGGGTGGAGCTGCTTGCTGCACCCGTTCGCTTTACGTTTTATGTCATACACAACGCAAAGTGCATTCTCACACCGGAAATCACACACAAGCGGCACCACACAGTTCACATGGGCGCGGCCATCGTGTTTTTGCTCTGTTTATGATGCTGGGGCATACTTTTGAATCCCTACTTAATCTCTTTATTCCTACCCCTCTCAAACTTATCTATACCTCAGTTTTATTTATGATCTTACTGTGTGTCTTTGTGTTTGTGTATTTTACGTTTTTTTCAACATTGTTCTGTTTCTGCGTGACTTTTGTACTTTTTTTACTTTCATTTCCTATTTTTATCCTTTATTCCTCCCTTTTCCTATTTCTTCTCTTGCCCCCACCCAGCACCATGGCAGAGCAGGGGAACGGCAGTGCCAGGCCCCCTTGAACCACCTGTAGCACCACCCGCCTACCTTGTGGTCGCGGTGCTGCAAAGATGTGCAGCCCTGCACCATTTTGTCATATGTGGAGGTGGCTGTGCTAGTTTTTTATGTGCAGTGCCACCCCCTCCTTCCACCCTGGCAGCAGGTGGAAGGCCTGGCACTGGGTACAGCCTCCGGGAGCATTGGCAGGGCTGGGAGAGGATGCACCAGACTTTGTGCTGCAGCTCTGGGGTCCGACAAACCCAACAACAGTTTACGCAGTGGTGAGCCGACATCCTAGATAGGAAACAGGACCAGCTCAACCTGCTGGGTGTGGAGGTTGCGGGGCTTGGTGAGTAATAATTATTTATTTGTTGTACTCTATCTCTGCTAATAATTTGTTTCCAAATAGCAAGCATGCTGCTCACATTCAGGTAAGTTAAGTTCATGTAACAAATATTATGTGATCATCATCTAGACAGGTGCTAGGTAGTGCTACCTAATCCTACTCGTTGGTGCTCAATAGGGCTCAATATTTAATAAGTCATGCAGAGACTCCTCTGTCCTGTCACTAAGCTAGTAGTTGTTAGTGAGTTAGCTCATTCTCTCACTTCTCTGTGCCTTTCTTTTTTGGAGCTTGTACAGTCCCAACCCCAAGAAATTTCGCTGTGATGTGTAGTATATATGTATCCAGGCATTGAAAAAAATGCAGACTGAGTTAGCTCATCAAAGGGGGTTGAACTTGAGACCGAGAGATTGAGAATGAGATGAGAAGCAAAGATCATTTGTTGCAATTTGTTAGTAGTTCCAAAATGTAGTTTTGGAAATTTGGAATGGGGTTAAGTTCTGGAAATTAGGAATAGGTCCACGATACTAGTACTATAGGAGATCTGATTTAGAAAAGTTCAATGTTACTGCGTTTGCCTTTCCCTGTCAAAATATTTTTGGGTAATTATTAACTGTACCGCTAATCTTTTTTTCTTTTCTTTATTTCTTATATCAGCTTCCAGGGGAAAGAATATGGCTGGGCCTGGAACCCCCAAGGAAGTTGAGGGAGCCGGAGGTGCCTCCACAGGTGCCGCTGCAAATTTCTCTGCTGACCCCCGTAAGTCCTCCTGTTGTTAATATCATTATTATTTCCCTAACTTTTACCTCTCCATATTTAAAATCATTTTTGCTTTTTACTGTAACTGTCTCCTAATTCTCCTCTTCGTTCTGTTTCCTAAATTATTCTTATCCCTGCATTATCCGACATGCTAATTTTATATATATCAAGTTTCTTTACTAGACTTCAAACTCTCTGTACTAGTCTATCTGTAGATTTTTTCCTCTGCTTTCAGTGAAGTTTCCCTGTTCCCTTATGTATCTTGTGGACTGGTGGTACTGTAAGACTCAGAGAATACATTTTAGGTCAGGTACTCTACTGTGAAGATTGCATGCCCAAGTAAGGTATTCCATGCATGTTTGCTGAGAAGGCTTCCTTTTTCTTGCTGATACTTAAACAGTAAACAAGAGAGTGGCCATGGTTATGGTGGACCCCCAAGATTGTGTATGTATTATTATTATAGTATACTAGCAGTTGATGACAGAGTATAAGGACGACCGCATTGCATATGCCAACCAAGACCATATGTACTTCACTGACCAATTATTGTACCCCTTCATTGTGCTTCAATGACTCAGATTCATCATAGCTCTGCCCCTCCCTTACAAAAAGAGTTTGGTTGGCTTGACTACCTAGCTTTTCAAACATTGCCAGCCAGCAAAATGCCCAATGTGGTATTTGATAGTAGATACTATAACCGAACTGTAGTGATGTATTGTGCAGGACTTTTTGTGGTTGTATTTTGCTATAAAAAAGAAAATAATAGGGGGAGTCGTATCTGGCATCTAAAATGTGTAATTCTTTTCTAGCTGCACAGGCCATCGGTCCGGCAGTGAGAGTGCAAGCAAAACAGATGCGGCAGCGCCAGTCGAAAGGGGGTTCCCACCTGTGGTAGGGACGGGAGTGGTAAGTCACATTGCTTGCTCATTGACAATTAGTGATATACTCTCTGCAAGGGCATTGGCTTGTGAACAGCCCCATCTGTAGCATGCAGATTGCAGAGAGAAGCAAAGTACGACAAACGAGTACAACTAGGGCACCAACTGAGCTGGCATGCCTCCATTAATTAATTTAGCACAAGAAGAGAGAGAATACTTTTATTCCATAGCGCATAATGCCTTCCTCATTAATGATAGGTAATTTATTTTAATTTTTTCACACAAAGTGTCTGCTTAGTTTTTACTAGGAAATTCTTCAAAAGAAAAAAAAACAACTGATTTTTTAAACTGGTGTGCTGTGTTTATTCTTCCTTAATTCCTGTCAGACAGTTAGTGCATTTGCCATTTGCCTTTAGTTTTATGTGAGGCATGTGTGGGTAATGGCTGTGACTCAAATCACATCAAATCAAATGGCCCGAGGGGTCCCTCGATGTACTGCTACTGTGCCACCCGCTACAAAATTGCACAGATCATTCTTTACAATTTGTCTTATTTCTTTCTAGCTACTCCTGCTGGTCAACCAACTCAGCAGCCTGTAGCAGCCCCGCTGTGGCAGCAGAAGCTGGAGGCCATACAGGAGAGTGCCTGTGACTGGTTGCCCAGGAGGAGGAGACAGCTGCCAGTGCCCCAGCCAGCCCCCAGTGCCTCCAGCCTCTCAACAACACCGGGCCACAGTCCACTGGCAGACGCCCGACGCCATTCATCATTTCTTCCCCCAACTCAGACCGCACATTCCAACACAACGTCCTGTTGAGGCTGGTGCAGATTGAAACCAGGCAGGCCCAGATGTAGGGGCACCTTAGAAAGCTCCTGGCCCACCGTCTGTGCTGCCCTTTTCTGCCCCTTTTTTAACATTTATTTTGATGAGTGGGACATGTGGGTGGAGATAGTGTGAATGTGGATGTTGGAGCTGGGACAGTTTGGAGTGAACTTTCTTTGTTGGACAATGGACATTTTGGTCGAACAATGGTTTGGGACGGGGATTTTTGTTTGGGGAGCGGGGTGGGTAAGGTGTGAGTGGAAGGTGTGGTTTTATACTTTTATTATATTGTTAGGATAATAAATATTTATTTTTACATTATTTATGCCTCATTTTAGGGCAGCCTGTTTTAAAGAGTTGCTGATAGTGTATAACAATTAGTTATACTGTACCCTTGTCCTACGACTTTCCTCCTAGTCTCTGCAGCCTGCAACTTTATTGACCGCTAAGGGTAGGGGGTAGCCATTGCCTATGTGGCCTACAACTTAGTGGAACAACACTCCATAGTTCTCTTAGCAAATAGATAAAGTGAGGGCTGCAGGTTTTCCCAAGGTGCCATGGTGGCGGTGGTAGTATTAGCAGCCTAGCGCACTAATAGTGAAGGAATCAGAAACGAGGTCCCACGTCCACCTAGGTGAACTCCAACTGTAGAATTAATCGGAAGGATTATTCATCGCAGGCAACTAAATTGAAATAAAAACTGAATTAGTGTGTTATATATTATTATAGCCTAGCTTTACAAATAATTGAGACCAGACTTCTGAACAACAAAGATTGCTTGATAGTAAAACTATAACAAGCAATACTAAATCATGCAGTGCAATGGTGAGCTAGTATTTTGATTAAAACTAAATTTACAAATACTCTAATCATGAAATGGACTCTAAGTCTGGAGTGGACAAAGTTAAGCATTTTTTGCAACACAGTGCCTGAATGGTGATGCTGACGAATGATCTCCTAGATCTAAAATATCGGTCACTTTTTATGCTTGGGTGGGTAAATGGTGCCTGTTTTGGCTATTGGTTGAGTAATAGTAATAGAACTGAAGATCTTGCACTGAGTTGGTGTTGCTTTCATCCCCTCCGCCCCACCAAGTGTGTGATCAATTAATGGTGCAAATTATATAGTCACACATCAATAAATCACACAGCCCGGGGGAAGAGGGTTAGGGGTTTGATGAATGGATGGGAAAGGGGATTTGGGAAAAGGCGTGCCAAAGACAAACATGACAAACATTACAAAAAGACAATATTCATCTGGGGGATGAGCAGCCAACCATCATCATCTGATGTGGGAAGACACGAAGGAATGACTTTGACACAGTTAACTTAAATGCATTGCAAAGTTTGCAAACAGCCCATCAACCCCAGAGATACCAAGTTAGATTATAATAATATATATCTAGATGTCAGTAGCGGCTCGTGGAGGGAGTTCGGTGGGGCAGTGAGGCGGGGTGGGGGAGGGGCACGATGGGGATATGTAAACACCGGAATATGGATGAACGGAGGTAAGTACACATTTAAATTAATAAAACGAATTTCGTTGGGCGCGCTGCATCGCAAAATGTTCATTTGTTGTTCATTATAAATTTATTGTCACATGTGTTTTTGCTCCACCACTGACTACTTAAAATTTAAATAAATTGATTCATATCATTTGTTAAATCTACTTATGTATCTTGTATGTTTGCCTGTTTTCTTTGTTAATCTTTAGTTGCTGGTTCTCCCCTGAACCCAGTATTGTGCTTTTGCCTATCCTCTTGAGACGTTATTACGCTCCTTGAATTTATCCTTGGCAGGTGACATTTTCCTTCCTCGCTCCCGAGGCTGGACGTTTTTCCTTTCAAATAAATTTGAGCCAGCTAGCACACACACTTAGCAGCATTGCATTTCCCAAATGAAGTAATCAATGGACCTCCCACCAGTCGGAGGCCTCTTAGAGTCATCACCATGTTAGTTTCTGAGAAGTTGATAGCTTCCTTCTTCTGGTAGTTGTTGAAGCAGTCATGACTCACGCCCTGAGTCCTTCCATTATCCTTCTGACTCCAAGCAACAAATATGACCAACTCCGTAGTCCGTACTCAAATGAGAAAGATTGACCTGTAGTGTAGGGCAATGCTGTTAATGGTGAACAACAAGAGAAAAATTGAGTCATTTTTTAATGTAGACTTGATTTGTGTTTGTTACTTAAACTGACTGGCCGGGTCTTTGGGGAGTGTGAACCAGAAAACAAAGCAGTGTGGACCCGGAAAACCAACCTCACTAAGCGTCAAAAGAAAGGAAAAAATCACCTTCAGGAAAGACTTTATCACCCATTAGGCCTCCAACATCATAAATTAAAGAAAGGATAGATAGGCATTGGCTGTAGGCAGGAATTGTCTCTCCAATGTCCTTGAAGTGAATGGGTGCTTTTTCACTGAACACTGGTCAAACTCCGATCCAGCCGTACAGTGTCTAAAACGGTAGAGCTGAATTAGTCAGTTAGAACCAAACAAACAAAATAATACAATGTTCCCCTATCTTTATACTTTTTTTGTCAAAGCAGTTCGGCGTTAGAAAGTTCTATGGTGGCCCAGGCCTATTTAGTAGTCAGGGAAGTATAGTTCATCCTCAGACTTAGGTGGTTCACCCAGAAGTTGGTCAGCTAGCACACTACCATGACCTGAGTCTGACCAATCACCCTCATACTCCTCCTGGCGTACTTCAGATATGGTGTAATTCTGTGGTATAAAGTGCTGATTTATTTTGATCATGGTTAATCTCGCCACATTTTGGGGTGAGAGACTGGTCCTTCTCACTGTGACAACTGCACCAGCTGCACTGAACACATACTCAGCAGACACACTGGCTGCTAGGAAAGCCAGATTTTGTATTGCCAGGCTACTGAGCACTGTCCATTGGCACCTCCTACCATACCAATACACCATTGGGTTTTGATCCAGATTGACCTCTGTTGGGTCATCCAGATAGGCCTGGACCATCCACTCAATAGTCATTAGTGCTCCACCTTGCTCAACCTCTTTTCACTTCCCATCTGCCCTGGACGTAAGCCCTGCCTTTAGAAACCAATCAAATGCAGATTTTGGCGCCGATGCTCCTTTTCCTCTTTTTGTTGCTGGTGTTCTTGTTGTTGGTTTTGAATGCTGTGAGCCAACAGCACTGCCCTCAGGCTCTATTTAAGTTGACGGCTGCACCTCAGAACTTGTGCTCCGGGGTGGGCCTCTGATTCCCAGCTGTTCTTTGTCTAGGTCGCTGGCTTGCCTGAAAAAGGAATGCATTAGGAAGTGTTTGTCAATGTGTTTTTTTAACTTATATGACTGGTTTGCATATACTTAGATGGTGAGATATGTGTTTTGTGGTTGCAGATAGTTATGTGTACGATGACATTCTTGAGATTACTTAAAGATGCAGAGAACTATATATTTTTGGAAAGATGGCCTGAAGGTGTATATCTATTATTAAATTACATATGTGTTTACATGGTGATCTATGTCCTTTAAGGCCTTCATATGTAGATATATATATATATATATATACATATATATATATATATATATATATATATATATATATATATATATATATATATATATATATATATATATATATATATATATATATATATATATGGATAAGAAGTTCCTCTCGCTTCTCCTCCAAGTGTTGAAGGTACGTCATCGATAAGAATCACAGCACCACAAAGCACATTCCAGTAGTATTTATTTTTAGATGGAACAGGGCATACGCAAAAGACGGTCTACGCGTTTCGGCACTCGGCCTTCGACTGGACCATATATATATATATATATATATATGTAGACAAACAATATCTGAATAAATACAGACAGAATGCCAACAAAAGCTTGGAGGAAAAAGGAACAGAAGCAACTAAAAAATCTATGCAGAACTGAAACTCAAAAAGGGCAAAATGAGGAAAAAGTGGTGAACAAAAAACGAGCTATTGGCAAGTGAACATTTCCAAAGATTGTGAAATAATGAAAATAACATTCAATCTATGAGGAAGATTAAAAATGGACAACATCGCTAGTTGGACCCAGGAACCCTCAGGATTCAAGGGGACTTAATCCCCCAACTTTAAACGCACCACAGGGTGCGTTTGCACAGTGGTGAAGGGAGGGGGTGGGGCCTGATGTGACATGTGAGCAAACACGTCCTGTGGCATGTTTTAAGTTGGGGGATTAAGTCCCCTTGAATCCTGAGGGTCCCTGGGGGCCAACCAGCCCATGGGGCATGTTTGCACACTTGTCACATCAGGCCCCACCCCATCCCTTCACCACTGTGCAAACGGGCCCTCTGGTGCATTGTAAGTTGGGGGATTAAGTCCCCTTGAATCCTGAGGGTCCCCTGGGTCCAACTAGCCCACCAGGTACCTCCAGTAAGCGCCACAGAGCTGCGTTGCCGAGAGGTGTAAAAAGGGTCGTGGCCTTGAACCACCTCTCTGCAACGCAGCTCTGTGGCGCTTACTGGAGGTACCTGGTGGGCTAGTTGGCCCCCAGGGATCCTCAAGATTCAAGGGGAATTAATCCCCCAACTTAAAACCTGCTGGGGGTGTGTTTGCACAGCGGTGAAGGGAGGGGGCGGGACTGATGTGACGTGTATACTTATCCAATCACTCCGCCAAAACCCAAGCACTTATAAATTCACCATGCACTCTCCTTGCAGTACTCTAATCTTCCAGTCAGTACCCATGCACTCATGCAATGACCCATGCACTAACACATGCACTGCTACAATACCCCAAGCTCTACCAATGCAGTCCAGCCATCACCCTGTCAGTACCCATTCACTCCTTCAATCACCCAGCCAGCACCATGTACGTATCCAATCACTCCACCAAAACTCAAGCACTTATAAATTCACCATGCACTCTCCTTGCAGTACTCTAATCTTCCAGTCAGTACCCATGTACTCATGGAATGGCCCAGGCACCAACACATGCACAGCTACAATCCCCTAGGCACTTCCCATGCAGACCTCTAACCACCTACACACTTCTGATTCACTCCTCCAATTACCCAGGTAGTACCCATGCACTCCAGAAATCCCTGTCACTACCCATGCACTCCTCCAATCATCCAGCCAGCACTATGTACTTATCCAATCACTCCGCCAAAACCCAAGCAGTTATAAAATCACCATGCACTGTTCTTGCAGCACTCTAATCATCCAGTCACTACCCATGTACTCATGCAATGACCCAGTCACTAACACATTCACTGCTGCAATTCATTGAGGACTACCTATGGAGTCCAGTTATCTCCCTGGTACTACCTATGCAGTCCTCCAATCACCCAGCCAGTCCTATGTCCTTATCCAATCACTGCGCCAAAACCCAAGCACTTATAAATTCACCATGCACTCTCCTCGCAGTACTCTAATCATCCAGTCACTACCCATGTAGTCATGCAATGATCCAGGCACTAACACATGCACTGCTATAATACTTGTTTACTACCCATTCAGTCCTCTAACCACATACACACGTCTCATTCGCTCCTTCAATTCACCTGGTAGTACCCATGTAGTCCAGCAATCACCCTGTCAATCCCCGTGCAGTCCTCCAGTCACCCAGCCACTACCATGTTCTAATCCAAACAATCCACCAATACCCAAGCACTTATAAATTCACTCAGGCACTCTCCTTGCAGTATTCTAATCTTTCAGTCAGTAGCTATGTACTTATGCAATGATCCAGGCACTAACTGATCACTGTTACAATCCCATATGCCCTACCCATACAGTCCTGTACCCACTTACACACTTCTCACTTGCTCCTTCAAATCCCCAGGTAGTACCCATGCAGTCCTGCAATCACACTGTCACTCCCTGTGCACTCCTCCAGTCACCCAGCCTCTACCATGTACTAATCCAAGCACTCTTCCAATACACAAGCACTTATAAATTCACCATGCACTCTCCTTGCAGTATTCTAATTATCCACTCAGTACCCATGTACTCATGCAATGACCCAGTCACTAACACATGCACTGCTGCAATACCTTGAGGACTACCTATACAGTACAGTAATCTCCCTGGTACTATCTATGCAGTCCTCCAATCACCCAGACAATCCTTTGTGCTTATCCAATCACTGCGCCAAAACCCAAGCACTTATAAAATCACCATGCACTCTTCTTGTAGCACTCTAATCATCCAGGACTTTCTGCTCCTCTGTTGGTTCTTTCTGCACATCTCTTCTTCTTCCTGCACTTTTCTTCGTCTTTCTGGACTTCTGATGCCTCTTTCTGCATTTGTCTTGCTTCTTTCTGCGCTTTTCTTCCTCTTTCTTCACAAGTCCTACCTTTATAGGCATAGTTAGAAATTAGCATTTAAAAAACCTTAGAAATTCACTGAAAAAACCATAGGTTTCAGGGACATTATAGTTAGAAATTTTCCTTTAAAAAACCTTGGAAATTCACTGAAAAAAACATTGGTTTCAGGGACGTTATATTTAGAAATTAGCATTTAAAAAACCTTCGAAATTCACTGAAAAAACCATAGGTTTCAGGGACATTGTAGTTAGTTGGAAATTTCACTCCTACAAAACTATAGAAATTGGGCCGTTATAGTTAGTAGACCTAACTATAACTCGTGCCCCCGCAATGCACTGCTGATGACGTCACATATTACATCACTCATGACATGCTCAGTGACATCACTGTTGACAACACTGATGACATCTCAAATGACATTACTGATGACATCACTGATGACATCATCTACGTGATCACCTGATGCACCTCCTCAAACCCTAATAAAACCTTTCATACACCCACTCTCAAATACAGACCACCAATATCAAAACCATAGACAGACCAATAGCAGTTAGTACATACCTGCTCAGTGATTCATACGTCTTCACACACATCTACCCACTAACCCATACAGTTACTCATACACACAGTCATTCAGCTATACAGCCACTGATATATCCACTCATATACCCATTTAGACACTCACACTGCCACTCACCCAAAGAGTTACTCATACACCTGGTCAGTCATACAAAGAAACTACCACACACCCATGTCCTTGCTCATACAGTCATACAACACCACCGCACTTATTTATTCAGATACTAACACATACTTACTCTCTTAAACAATCACTCATAAAAACGCACACTCATCCATACAGATATTCTTGCAATCCCTCACTCTCACATATAGTCATTTATATACTCCAACACTCACATATACTGCTTTAAAACATATGTAGTTACTCACACATGCACCACTGAGATATCTATTCACTCACCAACACACACATACACACACTCACCCACCCATACAGCTGTTTCCATATGCACTCTTGAACCCATACATCCAGTGAAACAACCACTCACATATGTATGCACAGAGTCACTCGCACAAAGACACTCAGGCACCCATACAGATACTCAGATCACCAATAAATAACCCATATAGACACTCATGTAACTACTCACCAAGCCATGCAGCCCCTTACACACCAACTAACAGACTAATAAAGACATTCACACAGTTTAGTCACTAACCGATGCATTCAGTAACACACATTTAATTACTCACTTATACAGTGAGTCACACACCTACTAAATCATCCATTCAGATACTCATACACCCACTCATACTTGAAAACACCATGGCATATATATATATATAAAACATATTTTTATACTTTACAGAAACACACATTCACTGGATGATGTCATCAGTGATGTCAAGAGTGATGATACACACAAATAGGGCCGCTCCTATAAGAATGACCTAAAACAAGTGCTGAGTAGTGTTATGTGACTGTGAGTGTGGACATCTCACTAAAAGTTACGGACTGACCTCACACACCACCTGGTGTCATGCTTCATCATAGGCCAGTCCTCGCCCTCTAAAAACTTGGTTTGATAGAGGGCGGGCATACACCTGACGACAGGGATGCACTTCTATCTATGTGGGGCCCAAAGTAAATAGGTGAAATTAAAAACCATTATCGTAACCTCATTACCTATTTTAATGATCTAGGAAACTATATGGTTTATAAAAACAAGTGTACGGCGCAATTGGGAAAGTTAATATCCCCTCGCCGTATGAAAATTGGTCTGAAAATGGGTCGACATGTTTCTGCCCTTTGTCAACAGGGGTACTAGGCATTCATCAGGACCTTAGTGTTTAACCAAATAACGGGCTCCACACTTACCAATACTGTGGTTAAAGGAAATCAGCGGTGGAGAGACTGTAGTCACTCTCTGCTGTTAATATTGGTCAAAAAGTACCCTGTGAGGAACAAAAAGGAATATGATGAAACACATACTCAGCAACCAGTAGGTTTAGGGGTCATTCATGAGAAATCAAACAGACGCCACTGTATACAAATTTAAGTGCGCGTAGTGCAAGTGTATAACACGTGACTGGCATACGTGAATACACAAGTGAGTAAAATCAAGGGGAAAATTACTTCCCACTTCTTACCTACAGCCTTAACCCTATGTACTCCATGGGAGGGGGAGTAAAGGAGAACCCCTGTAGTCAAACTCTGAAGAGATAAGCAAATAAAAAAGATTTTAGGCAGCATACTTTTACCGAAATACGGGAAATGAGAAGGAGGCATACTGGTGTGGACTGTATCCTACTACACAGGCATCCAACTGTCATTCATCCAGATCACAGCGTCTTACTTCGTCAAGGTGCGTTCTCCGCAGGATCACCTAGTTGTGTACTGTGCTCCTCCCCGGTGACGAGTAAGTGTGGGTAGAGGGCATTATTAAATAGTGCCCTTAATTGGTAAAGTGATGGGAGGTGCCTGATCGTAACGAGACCGCGGGACCTTTGTGTGTATTCCGGTGTCCCAAACGCACCCAGTACTACTCTTGCCTGTTTCAGCCTGACTTCCGGAAAGTGCATCATAGTAGGTCCCAAGGAGACCAGTGTTCAATTTCATCGAGGTGTCGGTACCGAAAATATGGTTACCGTACGCATAATATATATATCTCATTCCCTGAGGAAAGATCTATGATGTCTTAAATACTTGTAGGTTGGGGCCGCGTCTGAAAAGAAAACGGTGGCACTGTAACATATGCGGTGGAGACACTGCTGTTATAAAAAGGGGGGAGGGGCCAGCACCGGAAGACTCCGTCCCAAAAGTCGGAGGGATCGGAAGTCAGGCAAGTTGCTCGGAAACAACCCCGTGAAATGCACAGGCTCGTATGTCAGGGAGAGACCGGTAATTTAGACAATATATAGATTATATATAGATTCCAGATGAATAGCATACACGGAGAGCCCATATATATCACGGTTTGAAACCTAAGCTGACACTACATGTCTAGGAAAGGCTTCTAAACTCTTGATCTGAGGGTAACACCCTTCCTATAGGGTGTTTTTTACGGGCCTTCCGTCACTGGAAACACATCTGTGGTGTACCTAGTTCATGGTGAGATTGAACATGTGGAGCAAATATCCATGTAGGTACTTGACCCCATCTTTCACAGTCAGGTTATTATCTTCCCACTTGGAGCCAAGGGATTCCGTCGTTGAGACCAACGTCCCACGTGCGTAAGCGGAACACCCAACGTTGTTCCCTCTGAAAAAGGGCTTGGGTTATGTCCGTTTTTCTTTTTTGCATAACCTCCAAAACCACCCATCTTATGTCGGTGTCTTTGTGGTTGGCCTCAAGGAAGTGTTTAGTCAGTTTGGTATTGGATCTACCACACCGGATAGTACTGCGGTGTTCGTTAACTCTGGTTTTTAGTTTTCTAGTGGTCATACCCACATATCTAAGGTTACATAGGCATTTCAAAAGGTAGACCACCCCTTCGGTGTTGCAGTTGCTAAAATTCTTTAGCCTCCAGGGGTTCCCAGTCACAATATCCACTTCTTTCGTTGTGTATGTCTGGGGGCATGCTACACAGTTACCACATGGGAAGTGTCCATAGGGTTTTGGCTGGCTACAGAGTGTACCTTGGTCTGTGATTTCATTCTGATGTATTTGTGCCTGGACCAGATCATCCCGCAGGCTCCTACTGCACTTAAATGCAAAGAGTGGGGTTTCCCACTTTTGGTCGGAGCTATTCAGAATGGACCATTTCTTCCTGATGATATTTTGGATCCGATTTGATAGAGGAGTATAGGTAGTTACACAGACTATCCTATTACTTTTTTCTTTATTGGTGGTTTCCAAAAGGCTTTCTCGATGGTTGTTCCTGGCCCTCTTTTTCGCTTTCTTAACCATGGTTATCGGATAGTTCCGGTCCAGCAGTTTCCTCTCCAGTTGATTAGCTTGTTCATTGTAAGTGCTCATATCAGAACAGTTCCTTCGAATCCGAAGGAACTGACCAACTGGTAGGTTCTGTCGTAGTGCTTTAGGGTGGAAACTCTTGTAAAGCAGTAAGCGGTTTTTGTCAGTGGGTTTGTTATGTACTTTGGTATGGATCCCATATGGGCTCATAGAGATAACCAGATCCAGGAAGATGGCTTGATTACTGTCAATGGAATATGTAAATTTTAGATGTTCATCCTTGGAATTAATCCATTGTGTAAATAAGATAGCTTCTTCCATTGTGCCACGCCAGATGATAAAAATATCATCTATGTAACGTTTCCAGGTCTTCAGTTGTGCTGCATAGGGGTTGTTCTGGTTGAAAATAAAATCCTCTTCAAATTGGTGTACATACAAACATGCCATGCTCTGTGCGAATGTGCTTCCCATGGAGGTACCGGAGATCTGGTGGTAAATGGTACCTTCAAAATCAAAGAAATTCTCAGTTAAGGCCATTTCTGCACACTCTAAGATGAAAGGTATCAGGGTGGTATACATCCAATCCATGTTCAACAAAATCTGTTCGATTACCGCCAGGGTGCGTCTCTGCGGAATACTGGTGTAAAGCGCCTCAATATCCATAGTGATGAATATGTCTTCGGTGTTGCTTATCTCCAGATCTCGTAGATGGCATAGGACATCTTTTGTGTCACGTAGATATGATTTTGATTTCTGGACAATTGGTTTAAGAAACCAATCGCAAAACTGTGATAAAGGTTCACGCAGTGAACCTATCCCAGACACAATCGGTCTACCAGGTGGTGGGGTTTTGCCCTTGTGAATTTTAGGTAAGATGTAAAATCTGGGAGTTCGGGGATTATCATTAATCAAAAATTCGGCTTCTTGCTTCGTTATCCAATCATTAGTGACTGCCTAATGTACCATAATCTTGATCTGATTCTTGAGACGGTTGGTAGGGTCACTACTATAGATCTCATAACTATTGGAATCACTCAACAATCTGTTGCATTCATTGCGATACATTTCCAGGTTCATGAGTACAATCGCACCACCCTTGTCGGCTGGTTTAATTACCAGTTCTCTGTTACTTTTCAAGGATTGAAGTGCGTTCCTTTCGCCTCTTGTCAAGTTTTGAAAGCCTTTAGTGTTTTGGAAATCAATCTTGTCCACCTCATTCAACACTGCTTGTTAAAATGCTTGAATGTTACTTCTTGTAAAGGTGGCGAGAAAGTAGATTTCTTCCTAAATCCGGTAGTGGTTTCGGAGTTGTGATCTTCTTGATGGTCACCGAAGAATTCCATGAGTTTTATTTTCCTGAAGAACTGGGCCAGTTCTGTGTGTAGACGGAAGGGGCCATTAGTTGGCGTTGGTACAAACCCCAAACCCTTTGATAAAACCGACTCCTCATCCTCTGTGGTTATGTGGTTACTCAAATTGACAATATTGCTCACTCTTTGCTCGTTGAGGGGCCGTTGCCCTTGCCCATGCTCCGAGTCACTGCTCCCGTCACGTTCGGTGTTTGATCGTCCCATTGGACTCTTGTGTTTCTCCTTTGTTTTTGTCTTCCTCTGCCCCTGCCGCGGCCTCTGGATAAAAAAGGCTGTGGTCCTGGTGGAAACCCAAATCCTTGGGCGTAGAAGGGTTGTTGCCAGAAACCGAACGGATGTATCGGTGGTGCATACATTGGGTGATGTGGATTCTGGTATTTTCTCCCAAATTGTCTGCCCGTACTTTCATCACTGCTACTTTCCGAACTGCTCCTTTCTTCGCCTGACCTGAATGTCCAATTCTGTGGGGTTGGTCTGGGCCGTTGTTTCCGTGTTGTTCTTAGTTGTTGCGGTTGTTGTGGCTGATCATAATATTCATCTGTCGTATAGGGATATACTGTGTCCTGATTGAATTTTTGTACATCCTTTTGTAATTTAGTGATTTTTCATTGGGTCAAATATTCTCGATATTCTGATTGGTCAGTATTGATCTCTTCCAGTTTTTTCTTGTAGACAGTAATATGAACAAGAGTTTTCAGTCGGCTTTCACTTTGTTGTATCTCAACAAGTAGTGCATCTGCAAGTTGTCTAGCAGTGTTGATTATAAGAACCAACCAGTCCTTCGCGTATTTCCATGCAATTCCGGACCAGTTGATACGGAACTCCTTGTTGTCTAAAAAGAGTCTTGGTTCATTGGTCACCACTAATCCTCTGGGGGCAGTGTTCTTTCTAAGGTATTCGGTCATAAAAGCTCCGTGAAGGGCTGTCCTTATCTGATGTTTCTTCTTAGCTGTAAGAGCTTCCCACTCATCTGAGTTTTTTAGCGTTTGGGTTACTACAGTTTCTGCCAAGAGGGATGGAGTTCTCAAGATCTCAGCATAGTTATCCTCTCCAAAAGCCAGTTCAGACTCCATGTTTGATATGGGGTGTCAGTAGGTAATAGATACAGATGTGTGAGGAACACAAATTTTAGTGAATCCTAGGTTGCCAACTAGACTTGCTTAGTGCAACCTTATGTTATACTATTTATGTAAATATATAAACCCTAAATCATGTTCCCACAGCCATTGGTTGTACCACTATCAATGCACACTACCCCCAGGTTCGCTGGGGAAGGGAACTAGAGGCTTGTTAGGGTAATAGGAGATGGCCTGCCTCCAACACAACTTGATGCACACAAATAGGGCCGCTCCTATAAGAATGACCTAAAAAAGTGCTGAGTAGTGTTATGTGACTGTGAGTGTGGACATCTCACTAAAAGTTACGGACTGGCCTCACACACCACCTGGTGTCATGCTTCATCAGCGGCCAATCCTCACCCTCTAAAAACTTGGTTTGATAGGGGCGGGCATACACCTGACGACAGGGATGCACTTCTATCTATGTGGGGCCCAAAGTAAATAAGTGAAATTAAAAACCATTATAGTAACCTCATTACCTATTTTAATGATCTAGGAAACTATATGGTTTATAAAAACAAGTGTACGGCGCAATTGGGAAAGTTAATATCCCCTCGCCGTATGAAAATTGGTCTGAAAATGGGTCGACATGTTTCTGCCCTTTGTCAACAGGGGTACTCAGCATTCATCAGGACCTTAGTGTTTAACCAAATAACGGGCTCCACTCTTACCAATACTGTGGTTAAAGGAAATCAGCGGTGGAGAGACTGTAGTCACTCTCTGTTGTTTATATGGGTCAAAAAGTACCCTGTGAGGGAAAAAAAGGAATATGATGAAACACATACTCAGCAACCAGTAGGTTTAGGGGTCATTCATGAGAAATCAAACAGACGCCACTGTATACAAATTTAAGTGCACGTAGTGCAAGTGTATAACACGTGACTGGCATACGTGAATACACAAGTGAGTAAAATCAAGGGGAAAATTACTTCCCACTTCTTACCTACAGCCTTAACCCTATGTACTCCATGGGAGGGGGAGTAAAGGCGAACCCCTGTAGTCAAACTCTGAAGAGATAAGCAAATAAAAAAGAATTTAGGCAGCATACTTTTACCGAAATACGGGAAATGAGAAGGAGGCATACTGGTGTGGACTGTATCCTACTACACTGGCATCCAACTGTCATTCATCCAGATCACAGCGTCTTACTTCGTCAAGGTGCGTTCTCCGCAGGATCACCTAGTTGTGTACTGTGCTCCTCCCCGGTGACGAGTAAGTGTGGGTAGAGGGCGTTATTAAATAGTGCCCTTAATTGGTAAAGTGATGGGAGGCGCCTGATCGTAACGACCCCAATGCAGCACAACGGAAGACCTGGAAACGCTACATAGATGATATTTTTATCATCTGGCTTGGCACAATGGAAGAAGCTATCTTATTTACACAATGGATTAATTCCAAGGATGAACATCTAAAATGTACATATTCCATTGACAGTAATCAAGCCATCTTCCTGGATCTGGTTATCTCTATGAGCCCAGATGGGATCCATACCAAAGTACATAACAAACCCACTGACAAAAACAGCTTACTGCTTTACGAGAGTTTCCACCCTAAAGCACTACGACAGAACCTACCAGTTGGTCAGTTCCTTCAGATTCGAAGGAACTGTTCTGATATGAGCACTTATAATGAACAAGCTAATCAACTGGAGAGGAAACTGCTGGACCGGAACTATCTGATAACCATGGTTAAGAAAGCAAAAAAGAGGGCCAGGAACAACCATCGAGAAAGCCTTTTGGAAACCACCAATAAAGAAAAAAGTAATAGGATAGTCTGTGTAACTACCTATACTCCTCTATCAAATCGGATCCAAAATATCATCAGGAAGAAATGGTCCATTCTGAATAGCTCCGACCAAAAGTGGGAAACCCCACTCTTTGCATTTAAGCGCAGTAGGAGCCTACGGGATGATCTGGTCCAGGCACAAATACATCAGAATGAAATCACAGACCAAGGTACACTCTGGAGCCAGCCAAAACCCTATGGACACTTCCCATGTGGTAACTGTGTAGCATGCCCCCAGACATACACAACGAAAGAAGTGGATATTGGGACTGGGAACCCCTGGAGGCTAAAGAATTTTAGAAACTGCAACACCGAAGGGGTGGTCTACCTTTTGACATGCCCATGTAACCTTAGATATGTGGGTATGACCACTAGAAAACGAAAAACCAGAGTCAACGAACACCGCAGTACTATCCGGTGTGGTAGATCCAATACCAAACTGACTAAACATTTCCTTGAGGCCAACCACAAAGACACCGACGTAAGATGGGTGGTTTTGGAGGTTATGCAAAAAAGAAAAACGGACATAACCCAAGCCCTTTTTCAGAGGGAACAACATTGGGTGTTCCGCTTACGCACGTGGGACGTTGGTCTCAACGACGAAATTCCTTGGATCCAAGTGGGAAGATAATAACTTGACTGTGAAAGATGGGGACAAGTACCTACATGGATATTTGTTCCACATGTTCAATCTCACCATGAACTAGGTACACCACAGATGTGTTTCCAGTGACGGAAGGCCCGTAAAAAACCCCCTATAGGAAGGGTGTTACCCTAAGATCAAGAGTTTAGAAGTCTTTCCTAGACATGTAATGTCAGCTTAACCTTGGGAGAATAATACACTTAAACATCGAGACTACATTTTCTCTCCCTATATGGGTTTCAAACCGTGATATATATGGGCTCTCCGTGTATGCTATTCATCTGGAATCTATATATAATCTATATATTGTGTAAATTACCGGTCTCTCCCTGACATACGAGCCTGTGCATTTCACGGGGTTGTTTCCGAGCAACTTGCCTGACTTCCGATCCCTCCGACTTTTGGGATGGAGTCTTCCGGTGCTGGCCCCTCCCCCTTTTTATAACAGCAGTGTCTCCACCGCATATGTTACGGTGCCACAGTTTTCTTTTCAGACGCGGCCCAAACCTACAAGCATTTAAGACATCATAGATCTTTCGTCAGGGAATGAGATATATATATTATGCATACGGTAACCATACTTTTGGTACCGACACCTCGATGAAATTAAACACTGGTCTCCTTGGGACCTACTATGATGCACTTTCCGGAAGTCAGGCTGAAACAGGCAAGAGTAGTACTGGGTGCGTTTGGGACACCAGAATACACACAAAGGTCCCGCGGTCTCGTTACGATCAGGCGCCTCCCATCATTTTACCAATTAAGGGCACTATTTAATAACGCCCTCTACCCACACTTACTCGTCACCGGGGAGGAGCACAGTACACAACTAGGTGATCCTGCGGAGAACGCACCTTGACGAAGTAAGACGCTGTGATCTGGATGAATGACAGTTGGATGCCTGTGTAGTAGGATACAGTCCACACCAGTATACCTCCTTCTCATTTCCCGTATTTCTGTAAAAGTATGCTGCCTAAATTCTTTTTTATTTGCTTATCTCTTCAGAGTTTGACTACAGGGGTTCTCCTTTACTCCCCCTCCCATGGAGTACATAGGGTTAAGGCTGTAGGTAAGAAGTAATTTTCCCCTTGATTTTACTGACTTGTGTATTCACGTATGCCAGTCACGTGTTATACACTTGCACTACGCGCACTTAAATTTGTATACAGTGGCGTCTGTTTGATTTCTCATGAATGACCCCTAAACCTACCGGTTGCTGAGTATGTGTTTCATCATATTCCTTTTTTTCCCTCACAGGATACTTTTTGACCCATATAAACAGCAGAGAGTGACTACAGTCTCTCCACCGCTGATTTCCTTTAACCACAGTATTGGTAAGAGTTGAGCCCGTTATTTGGTTAAACACTAAGGTCCTGATGAATGCTGAGTACCCCTGTTGACAAAGGGCAGAAACATGTCGACCCATTTTCAGACCAATTTTCATACGGCGAGGGGATATTAACTTTCCCAATGGCGCCGTACACTTGTTTTTATAAACCATATAGTTTCCTAGATCATTAAAATAGGCAATGAGGTTACTATAATGGTTTTTAATTTCACTTATTTACTTTGGGCCCCACATAGATAGAAGTGCATCCCTGTCGTCAGGTGTATGCCCGCCCTCTATCAAACCAAGTTTTTAGAGGGCGAGGACTGGCCGATGATGAAGCATGACACCAGGTGGTGTGTGAGGCCAGTCCGTAACTTTTTGTGAGATGTCCACACTCACAGTCACATAACACTACTCAGCACTTTTTTAGGTCATTCTTATAGGAGCGGCCCTATTTGTGTGTATCAAGTTGTGTTGGAGGCAGGCCGTCTCCTATTACCCTAACAAGCCTCTAGTTCCCTTCCCCAGCGAACCTGGGGGTAGTGTGCATTGATGTCAAGAGTGATGCCATTTGAGATGTCATCAGTGATGTCCTCAGTGATGTCACTGAGCATGTCATGAGTGATGTAATATGTGATGTTATCAGCAGTGCATTGCAGGGGCGTGAGTTATAGTTAGGTCAACTAACTATAACCGCTGAATTTCTATGGTTTTGTACGAGTGAAATCTCCAACTAACTATAACGTCCCTGAAACCTATGGTTTTTTCAGTGAAAAAAAATAAATATATATTATATACCTACAGGCAATAGTTAGTAGGTAGTTTTAGTTAGGACCAACTTTTCTCATAGATAAAGTGTTTTTTAGTTTTGCTAATAACTTTGGCAGCGTTTGATGTACCTTCACAAAATTTTCAAAACTATTATAGCAGTTACTTCATCTGCTGTTCGGAAAGTTTTCAGGTGATTCGTTAAGCAGGAACTGAGAAAAAGCGGGGGTCCCAAAACACAATTTCCCCATGCAATGTCAATGGGGATTTTGCTTTTTTTTAAATGACTATAGCCCGAACCGCTGAACGAAATTACAACAAATTTGGCAGAAAGCTAGCCCTTGTTCCAGAAAGAGTGCTTTTTGAAATTTGTTGTAAATCTGTTCAGTAGTTTGGAAGGAATTAAGGAAAGAAAGATATAGATATATAGGGACCCGAATCCTTTGCAGATCCACCCTCAAGGGCTCTGCAGATCCAGGGGCAAAGCTAGGCCCTGATTGGCTGGCCGCAACCTGAAAAGAAATTTGAAGCCACCATTTTGTTTCTAGGTTGGCCGAAGGAAAACAAAAATGAATAATAACATAAGGGGTCAGGACAGAGATATTCTGACCCCATAGGACACATGGAGGGTCTGTGAGGGACTCCTCATGAGCAAACAATGGCACAATACATTTTTTGGGGGCCATACCGTGGATCCTCTGATTCACTGCGGTGCTCAGCGCAGCCCACAGTGCAACTCCACAGCAGATCTGGGCATGACACCTAAGGGAAAAAAAATAGACCCACTCACACACCAAACCCTTGCCATACCAACGGCATGGGGTTGGGTGCATGTGAAGGGGTTGTCCGCAGGGCCTGGTGGTGGTTGTATTAACGTATGGTTATTCTGTATTACTTTACGTTAAAAAATAGAAATTCACTGAAAAAACCTAAGGTTACAGGAGCGTTATAGTTAGGTTGACATTTTACCCACACAAGACCATAGAAATTCATCAGTTATAGTTATACTTAGTGTTTTACTTAGCTGAAAAAAGTATAACTCATGCCATTAAGTAACTTTAGGGTTTATCTATGCACTTTGTGGAGTGCATCAGGCCAAGATTTATCAAAATTTCAAGCAGCACAGGGCAGCAAGACAACTTGGGGCAATGCACTGCACCAACAGGACAGGAATGCAGCATATTTATTTACCTAAATATGTTGGATTCCTACTCTCTCCCTGCGCTGGTGCACTGAGTGGTGCCTAACACCAACACGGAATCTCCGTTATCCGCCATGTGTGTGACGGACTATCCCATCTGCCATACTCTATCAGCCCCTAAGTTTGGTGTCTGGACTCAAGGTAGAATTGAAGAGGGAGTAGGAGAAGAGCAGGGCCAATGAAATAATGATAATATGTTAATAAAATGCCATTACAGCTGCCCCAGAAACATGGTGCAGAGTAACAGACCCAGCAACATGACTCTATGAATGTTGCACATATATTCAGGTAATTGTGCAGCATATATATCATTATTGATTAATGATATATTCATTTATTAACACATAAAGTGTTTGTTCAGTTTCACCCTGTGAAATATTTGTAACTAAAATCACTTTTTCTTATTATATTGGTGGTCTGGCTTCATTCATTGCAGTCAGTGCTATTGCAGCATGTGATGCATGAGGGCGAAACACTTGGCCCTGTGATTAATCATATCAAAAATTCCAAAGGCTCTAGGGGACTAGCAATGTTCCGCTATTGTGCCACTATAGACAGTATAACAAGTGTTTGCCTTGAGCATACCAATTCGTGTTTTCTTTTTTGCTTTCTTGATCATATATCAACTCCTGCTGCTGCTGAAGCTGGCCAGCCATCCTGGTTGGAGATAACTGCCTGCTGCAGTGGCAAAGGTTGGAGGCTGTGGTCATGGTATACTGCCAACTGGTGGCCTTAGAGGAGGAGGTACAGGCCTCTAATTCTTTGGACTGCCAATCAGGCCTGCCTCCAACCCAGCAACACCATTGCTGCCACCTGCAACCAGGGTCCACTGCCGCTTGGGGCTGGAACACCAGAATCCCCCCTCCTTGTCATTAACCGACCGCATCCTCCGTAAGCTGGAGTTTATCATTTGTGCCATTAGAACATAGCCTAGGAGGTAGCTGATGTCTGAAAGGACCTGGATGCTCGGAGAAACCTCTTCTACTGAACATTTATTTTTGGGTGGGAAGGCCTATTGTGAGTGCACATGGTGTGCAGGGGAGTTGGGGAAAGGGGAACTTCTGGGGTTTTACTTGGGAAGGGGGTGGGCCTGTTGTAGGAGAGGGTAGGAAGGGGATTTGGAAAAATTGAAATTTGGGAGATTTTGCAGGGAGGGGGGTGAGCCCATTTTGGTTGGAGAGGGTCACTTTCGCAAAAAGTGCAGGATCTTTATCTTCTTTAGTAACTGCTTTTTTATTGCCAGTTAGTGTAGCATTGTGGTTTCAAGTGTGAGACGAGAAACTGTCCTATAAAACTGTCACACATTATACTGTACATCCACTTTTCCCACAGACTTTTCCTATCGAACGTCCCTTGCCATGTATTTATTCTTCAGTAGGTTATACCTACCTCTTCCTGCAGTCCAGTATACCCCCTACAGCAGTGGGAACAGAAACCTGACTATAGTATATATATGTAACTTTATTGCTTGATGTCGGCACTCAGCACGTACTTAGCGTGCACACGGACATGGCATCCTAGTCTTTATTTTTGCTCATGTCCCCTGTCAAGTCTCGCAAGTCTCCATGTCAAGTAATTCCGAGCTAACAAAACGCCGGAGGTCAGTTTTCTTTCTCTACACAGCTAATCAATACGCTTTACATGGAGCAATGCTTCGCATTCACGTTCTTTTGTAATTTACCTTGAACATTATGTATTCCTCACAATAGGATTCAAGGAAGCAACGGTTGCTCCTTTGAGTAATTTTGTGACGTGAAAGTGGGCTGCAGTAGAGGAATGCCTTTGATTGGCTCCTTTCTTGATTTGTCCTTTGTGTTAAGACTCCAGGCATTGAGGTAGGAACCTCGCATCTTTTATTTTCTACATTTTTAATACTTACCAATCACGTACCGACTCCCCTTTTTACTAAGTAGTTCTTTGCAGGCTCTGAGAGAGAGGGCGCAATCTATTTTCAGCATCTCTCCAAGAGAACTTTTCTTAAACAGTTGAGATGGACAATATGCTTCTCACTTTGCATTTGGTGTTTTTTTCTCTCACACACTAACTTTGAAATATCTATCTTTTTACTATACAGGCTGTACACTCTTAGTTTATAGTCCTGATGATGACCTCATGGTGATGTTGCCTACCCACACTCATATATAGGGGGCCAAAGCGTGAACGTTAACTGCACACGCGTTCTTTGCCCAAATAGACATATTTATGCTTGGAATGAAAATCGTATGTCTAATTGTCTATCTAGGGTGACCTAGTATGTAGGGACGCTGAAATAAGCCTTTGGTTATGTGTTATTTATGCATATTATTTGGATTTTCTATTTTCGTTGAAATTTGTGTAATTTTTCCGTCACTTTTTTATGTCACAACTACATATTTTTGTATTTCCTGTTGCTCTGTTCTGAATTTGTACAATGTGTATTAGTCCTGTCGCTCATTATCATTGATATGTTTATAAATCACATACGATATATGATTTTCTAATATATGGTGCACAATTTTTCAAGTTTAATTGAGTTTTTTGTCATTTGTGATTTGTGTTAATGTTTATGGTGAGTTGTGTGTTTTTATGCATCATTAATTCATAGCCCTATATCAGTGAGGACAAATTGATCTATAAAGTAATTTCCTTTTTCATGGCAGAACCTCTGTCCGTATAATGATGATGATGTTTTGCAGCACACAGAAACCTATCATTTATTCTGGTATACTAGTTAGCTACTGCCCTTGTCCTACCCTCTGTATCTATTGACCACAAATTTGACCAGTGCCAAAAACAAACACAAAAATGCCAATTCTTGTTCCCGAGAACAACTTCAGTACTTTGGGCCTCATTTACGAGAAATTGCTGCACCACAAGCCCTTTGGCTGCACCATGCTGCGGCACTTTCTAAGCACACGGATGCAACATATTTACAATAATATGTTGCATCCCTGTGCTTTCCCCTGCGCTGGCACACAATTAGTTGCCATGCGCCGATGCAGGCACCCTTGCACCATGATGCAAGGACGCCTGCATCATGGGGATGATGTACAGGAAGGTGTTCCTACCTGCACATAAACAATCTGAAATAGCGTTTGTCAGCTGCATTAGCACACATAGAAGGTACAAAACATCATTTTTTTAATGACTGGTTATGTGCAGGAAGGGACACCTTCCTGCACATACACAATCACAAGAGGTGATTTCCTCATTCTGTGTGTGCTGCAGAATGCAGCACACATAGAAAGAGGGAAAAAATGAGGGGAAATGAATACATTTCTTCTCGTTGTGCCTCTCTATGCCACCCCTGGGAAGACATAGCATTCAGACGCATTTCTATGTTTATGATGTCTCATAAATCTGGAAATGTGTCAGGTTCAAAGGGGGTTGCGTGGGAACACCCACAGCAACACCCATGGAACGCCCCTTTCAAGCAAATTGCTGCGTGTCAAGGGGCTGTATTTACAGGGGCAGCAAAAGCTACGCAGGGTGGTTTTTCCTATCCTTGTAAATAGGGGGCAGCAAAATGGGTCGCTGGTGTGTCACAAATAGTGTCACACCGGTGGCTCAAGGGGCTTGTAAATAAGCCCTTTAGTTCTTAACAAGTGCTTACATGAATAGATTAGGAGTGTCTGCTTCCTCTGTCAACCTTCACAAACCTGATAACAGGGTTTCCCAAAGGGCCTTCTTAATGCTGGTGGTAGTGCTAACAGAGAGACATCACAAAAACGAGGTCCCACCTATTTCGAATGATGCTTGTGAGATGAGCACCAACTATAGGATTATTCAGGAGGTTTATCCATGACAGGCAACTAGACTGAAAGAAAACACAGAGTTAAAGGATAATCCAAAATCGAGACCACTATCACAAAGAAGTCAAACAAACAAAAACTAGCAAGCAATCTGCGGAGCGCGTGTTCAATTTATTTTAAAAAATAAAACTAAACTTACAGAAACCTCAAGTCAGGACTCAGGATAAGGTTAATTCATGTTGCATAGATTTTCTAAGAAACTCTAGGCCTGATTCACAATGGTAAACTTACACTTTTGGTGCTACTTTACTCTTGCAGTGTACATTTACGACTAGTAACTTTTCCAGCAGTAACATTACAAGTGGTAAATTTGCGATTAGTAAGTAACTCCTATTATTTTAAAAGGAGTTACCACTAGTTAATTACTACTCCTAAAGTTAGTAAATTACTACTCACAAAGTTACTAGTAGTACAGTTGCACTGCAAAAGTAAACTTACACCAAAAGTGTAACTTAACCTATGTGAATTGGGCCATAATGCATACTAGTATTACATTTTTTGGACAGACATTTTTCTAAGACTCTGTACCATGATGATGTCCCTTTCATGCCTGGTGGGTAGTAAGTCTAGTGTGGGCTATTGTTTAGTTAGGAAGATCCCATAACAGTTGGCATTGCTTTATAACCAGATTCGCCCTGCCAAGTATGTGATCCATTTATAGTGTAAATTATGAAGTCACTACTCAATACATCACACAACCTGGTGGAAGAGGGTTAGTGGTTTCATAAATGGATACGAAAGGGGGAGTTGGGGAAATGTGAGACAAAAACAAACACAACATTCATCAATTCAGTGAACAGAAAATCATCATCACATCTGTTGTGGAAGGAAGAAGACAGTTCAGTTACCAAATGCGAACAGTCCTCCAGTGCCAGAGTACCAAGTTATCTAATTGTTATATAACAATGGTTAAAAAATACAAAACAGGAAGGACCGACACAGTTCTAAAAATTGTTATTGTTAAGAAAAGAAAAATAATACTGTACATAAAAATGCAAAAATAGAAGATGCATCGGCATTCTGCTTCTCTAAATGTCCATCTTGGTTGCAGAACAGAACCGGTACAAGCAGGAGCGAAACTTTTGTACAGAAAAAGAGAAGGTTTGTGAGCTGCAACATATTTACATATTGTAAAGTCAAGAGCAGAGCATATGCTGGGGCAGTCATGTGGGATTAACTGAGATGTAAGAACAATTTCTTACCACTAATCCCAGACATATAGCTGCATTAACCCAGCTGATCAATCCCATAAATGTCAATAACATTTATCTATGTGCGTCCATCATGTGACATATGTCCAGTGACTATCCCCCGCAGACCAAAACCACTTAATTAGAGTTTGACACTGGAGCCATTACTCTGCATTTTCCTAATCAGCACCCTCTCTCCAGTCCACAGGATTAGGCCTCTTAGCCTTTGAGTCATGTTGTTTCCCATTGAAGTAGATAGGCATTGTTCCTGACTTCCTTTTTCTGGCTGTTGTGGTTGTCCCGTCCTGACTCTCGTCCCAAGTGACATTGGCATGTAGTGTTGAAGAACAAGAAAAGCAAAATAATTTGATAATTTTTTGTAGTTTTTTGTAACTAAACTGGCTGGTCTCGGAAGAACCTGGAAAAAAATAAGTACACAAAAGGACCATAACAGCAAATCTTGTGAAATGTGAAAGTAAGGCAAGCATTCAGGCAGAATCATCCCTCAGACCTTAAACATTACAAATTAGGTTTAAGAATTAGTGACAACATCCTCCGAGCACCACATTAATCATCAGTCAATCAATACATCTCTCATTGGTGCAATCATTACCTGTTCCAAGCGTGGTGGACATTATTAGTATTCATTGTATCTCTTTTCCCATGGAAATGATGCACACGGGTCGTCTTATGTAATTAACAATGATCCTCACTGGCAGCCCAGCTAGGGACTTAAAAAAAGGATAGGGTTGGGAGGCATTGGCTTCATTTTTTTTAAGTACTTCGATGATAGATATACAAGTTCTGTTTTGGGCTACTTAGTCAGGGAAGTAGAGTTTGTCCTCAAACTCAGGGCGTTCGCCCAGAACATCATCAGTTAAGTCACTTGAGTCTAACAAATTGCCCTCATTCTCTTCTTTGGCATTTCAGTATCAGTGTAATCTTGTGGTATTAAGTGTTTGAAGTTTAATCATGATCAATCGCGAGGGGGAAACTGCGCCTCTAGTCCCACCGTCTCCACAAGGCCCTACTTCGCTACTTCTGAACTATATTGTGAAATACATTGTTGCATCTATTTTACCACATTTTCCAGTAAAATACAGACAGTATGTTTTTTTACCTATTCCTCTTGTAATGTTGTGCAATTGCTACTGTGCGCTGTAAAGCACATATATATATATATATATATATATATATATATATATATATATATATCAAATTAAAACTTCTGACAATTCTACGAAAGACGTTTTTAAGATTGTCCAGGGCTTTATGAAGCCACAAGCCTTGAAGAGTACTATTGCCCCTTCAGGTACCTTATGCGAAGATTTATCTAGCTTCTTTCAGGAAAAAATTCAGACTATTTACTCCTCCTTCCCCTTGATAGGGTCATCAGCTATGCCAGTTATGCCATCCATACTCTCCACCACTCTGGCATGTCGTCTGACTTTCGCCCTTTTTGTCCTGAAACGTCTCTATTGGAATTGAACAAAATCAAATCTGGCTCTCCAGCCGAACCCTGCCCAGCCAGGTTTTTCAAACTGCTAGCCCCACGACTCAATCCCCTATTAAATCTTATCTGGAACTTTTCCTTGAAATCAGGCACGTATCCAGCCACGTGGAAAACAGCATTTGTCTGGCCAATTCTTAAGAAAGAAAATGCGGACCCGACAGAACTTAAGAAGGCCTATTTCTCTTCTTCCAGCACCGGCCAAGGTGCTTGAGAAAGAAGTTCAGAAACAACTGGCGGAGTTCGTGGAGTCTAATAACCATCCTCATGACTCCCAGTCGGGTTCTAGGTCAGGGTACAGCACCGAGACAGCTCTGCTTGAAGTGGCAGAAACCATACGTGAAACTATAGACCAGGGTAACTGTGTGATGCTAGTGCAGTTGGACTTGTCCGCAGCTTTTGACACGGTGTCGCACTGGATTCTTTTAGAAAGAATTGAGCTCCTGGGAGTGACGAGAACTACACTAAGTTGGTTCCGCTCCTTTCTTGAGATCCGGTCTCAAAAAGTGTTCCTTCGTCCTCCTTTCTCCTCCTCTAGCCCTCTTAGGTGTGGAGTACCACAGGGTTCGGCTTTGAGCCCCACTCTTTTTAATGTTTACCTCACCCCCTTGTTCCGCTAATTGAGCAATGTGGTGTGACGGTTGTCTCGTATTCTGAAAGCACTCAGCTGGTGTTCTCTTTTAGGGAACCCACAGAGGC
The DNA here is from genome assembly GCF_964204655.1 of Triturus cristatus. Classification (NCBI taxonomy): domain Eukaryota; kingdom Metazoa; phylum Chordata; class Amphibia; order Caudata; family Salamandridae; genus Triturus; species Triturus cristatus. The sequence goes on along the minus strand of NC_140591.1, from coordinate 1,202,355,824 downwards.
AGCGTTCACCAATTTTAGGCAGTGTCTGCTTAAAATTTTTACTTGGATGATGGACAGCTGCATGAAGTTTAATGCTGATAAAACTGAGGTTTTGTTTTTTAATCAATCCTATCCTGCACAGTCTGAACTCTGGTGGCCAGCAGAGTTAAATCCTACCCCTCTTCGAGTGGTGTTGGCAAGGAACCTGGGGTTCAAGTTTGATTCTAACCTTTCAGGAAGGACCCAGATTTGTCAAGTTTCCTCATTGTGCTTTTGGAAACTACATCTTGTTCCTATGGACTGCAGGAAAACTGTGGTTCACGCATTAGTCACATCTCAGCTTGACTATGTGAAGAGTCTGTATTTGGGTCTCCCAGGCTATCTGATTAGGAAACTCCAAATTATTCAAAATGCGGCAGCTAGGCTTATTAGAAACATGCCGCTCTGCCACCACAACTCCCCCCACCTGCGGAGCCTACATTGGCTACCTGTCAAGCGAAGGATAGAGTTCAAGGCGTTGACCTTGGCTTACAGAGCAACCATAGACATTGGTCCACAATATCTGAAGCAGAGACTCCGGAAATACTGCCAGACCAGGGCTCTGAGGTCGAATCACCAGGATTTACTTGTGATTCCTTGTTTTGCAAAAGCCAGGATTGGTGGTCGAGCTTTCCCTGTAAAAACATCCTCTCTGTGGAATCCCATGCCTGAACATATACGGAGGGCTAAGTCTGAATCCGTGTTTAGGAAGGCCTTAAAAACCTGGCTTTTTGGCCTAGCCTAGAGCTCTCCCAGTCTTTGAGTCCTCGCCTGCTACACCCACTGCGCCGGGACACTTCCGTTGGAGGTAGCCGTGCGCTGTCTAAGTTGCAATTATATATATATATATATATATATATATATATATATATATATATATATATTTATATATATATATTTATCTATATTCACTGAAAAAACCATAGGTTTCACACATGTTATAGTTAGCGGAAATTTTACTGATAAAAAACCAATGAAATTCCCCCGTTATAGTTAGTGCAGGCAACTATAACTCACGCGACCGCAATCCTCTGCTGATGCTAATACTGTATTTAGAAACTTATTTGCCCATGTCTTCTTCCATACATTTTTAGCTATACATATATTACAAATATTTTTTTTTCATAAAGACACATATGTCATCAGCAGAAGATTGCGGTCGCGTGAGTTATAGTTGCCTGCACTAACTATAACGGGGGAATTTCATTGGTTTTTTATCAGTAAAATTTCCGCTAACTATAACATGTGTGAAACCTATGGTTTTTTCAGTAAATTTGCAAGGTTTTTTAAATGCTAATTCCTAACTATAACGTGTGTGAAACCTATGGTTTTTTCAGTGAATTTGTACGTTTTTTTAAATGCTAAGTTACTTTACGCCATTCGTGGCGTGCGCGCCCACTTAACGCAGTTCGTTCCGTGCGCGCATGGTGCGCTTCGCGCACCGTGCGCACATGGAGGACATATGATGCACTTCGTTTTGAAAGGTAATGTTTTAATTTTTCGTAATTTTTATAAGCCATGCACAAATGGTGCCCTTCGGGCACCATTTGCACACGGGGTGGACAGAGTGTGGATAATTATTATTATTATTTTTTTTTTTTTAATATTATAGTTTATCTCAGCTCTTATAAGCCATGCACAATTGGTGGCCTTCGGCCACAAATTGCACACGGGGAGGGGAGAGTGTGGATAATTTTTTTTTTTATATAATTTTTTACCGTAAGCGTAATCGGCGAAATTAGCGAAAAAAAAAAAAATCCGTTTTTGGCCTTGGGGGATCTTTGGGGACTCCCTCAACATGGCTATGTGTGTGGGAGCTGTCTAAACAGCCCCTTTACATGTTTTTGTGCTTTGTATTTTCATCATCACTCTCAGTGCGAGAGAGAAAATGGCGGCCGCCGCTTCCTGGTTTCGGCCGATTCGAATGTTTAATAAGATCTAAGAGCCAATCAGAATCGCGCTCGCGCACGCCACCGTACGCGTACGGTAAGCGTACCGTAAGCGCACCGTAAGCTGGCTCAGATATATATATTAATTTAAAGGCTATTTTCTCAGAATCTACTGAACAGATTTACACCAAACCTACAAAAGGCACTTCCTTGACCTGAGGACTACCTCTCTGCCAAATTTCAAGTAATTCTGTTCAGACGTTCGGGCTGTAGCCCTGTCTAAAGGTCCTATGGAAAAATGCATGGGAAAAACGCGTTTTGGGACCCCACTTTTATCTCAGCCCCCGCTTGACGAATCCCCCCGAGACTTTCAGGGTAGGAGCGGAGCGTAGCGCCCCACCAATTTTGAAAAATTCGCGAGGATTCGTCGACCGGCGCCAAAGTTATTCAAAATAGAATGTTGCGGATTTCCTATGGAAACGTGGTCCTAACTATAACTACCTACTGGCGACCGCCAGTAGGTAATAAATATGTGTATATATATATATATATATATATATATATATATATATATATATATATATATTCACATATTCACTTAAAAAACCATAGGTTTCACACAGGTTATAGTTAGGTGGACATTTCACTCCAAAAACCAATGAAATTCCCCCGTTATAGTTAGTTCAGATAACTATAACTCGCGCGCCCGCAATCCACTGCTCATGACGTCACATATTACATCACTCATGACATGGTCAGTGGCATCACTCATGACATCACTGATGACATCATCCTTGTGATAGAGTGGCGGTCGCGCGAGTTATAGTTAACTGAACTAACTATAACGGGGGAATTTCATTGGTTTTTTACGAGTGAAATGTCCACCTAACTATAACCTGTGTGAAACCTATGGTTTTTTAAGTGAATTTGCAAGGTTTTTTAAATGCTAATTCCTAACTATAACGTGTGTGAAACCTCTGGTTTTTTAAGTGATTTTGTACGTTTTTTTAAATGCTAAGTTATGTATTTATTAATATATATATTTTTTTAAAGGTTTTTCACCGTGCACGCACCGTGCGCGCGCTTTGGGCACACTGTGCACCGTGCGCACACCGTGATTTTTCTAAAAAAAAATAAAAAATTATCTCACCCATGGGGGTCCTTCTGTGACCCCTGACAAAGGCAAGGGGGTCAGGAACTCTCTTCCCTGCCCCCTTTTCACGTTTTCCACCTTTTTTCCCCCTTTCCTTTTCAGTGCGAGAGACGAAATGGCGGCCGACACTTCCTGATTTCGATCGATTCGAATGTTGTCTGACATCTAACAACCAATCAGAATTTCACTCGCTCACGGCACCGTGCACGCACGGTGCGCGTGTATAGATATTTATATGCTTTTAAATGCAACATTCTCAGGAAATACTGAACAGATTGACACCATTGGCACTTCCCTGACCTGAGGACTACCTCTCTGCCAAATTTGAAGTAATTCTGTTCAGCCGTTCGGGCTGTACCTTCGACTAAAGGTCCTATGGAAAAATGCATGGGGAAAACGCGTTTTGGGACCCCCCCTTTTGTCTCATCCCCAGCTTGACGAATCACCCCGAGACTTTCAGGGTAGGAGCTGAACGTTTTGAAAATTTCGCGAAGATTCGTCAACCGGCGCCAAAGTTATTCAAAATAGAATTTTGAGACTTCCTATGCAAACACGGTCCTAACTATAACTATCTACTGGCGACCGCCAGTAGATAATATATATATATATATATATATATATATATATATATATATATATATATATATATATATATATATATATATATATATATATATATATATATATACAGTTCCACAAAGTGCCCAAAAGCAGAACGCACTCCCAGTTCGCATTCTCCAGTTGAGGGAAGATACAACTGCACTCGTCGCCAGCAGAGCCTGACGCGTTTCAGGTAAACCACCCTTCTTCATAGGCTTTTCTGCATATTGACAAACTGCAAGCAAAACGACAACCAGTTACTTTAGTCCCTTATTTATTGCAGTTAGCACAATCAAACTCAGGTGCCAAAGTTCACACTCCAGTGAGTAATTTCAAAGCAATGTATACTGGGACTGGTAGTCCTTCAACTATGACCCTAGTGGGCTGCTTGCAGTTCCATCAAGGAGCCGCTCCAATGTGCAGCGGTGCGCTCCCTGGCCGGGTCGGCCGTAAAATACACAGTTCCACAAAGTGCCCAAAAGCAGAACGCACTCCCAGTTCGCATTCTCCAATTGAGGGAAGATACAACTGCACTCGGCGCCAGTAGAGCCTGACGCGTTTCAGGTAAACCACACTTCTTCATCGGCTTTTCTGCATATTGACAAACTGCAAGCAAAACGACAACCAGTTACTTTAGTCCCTTATTTATTGCAGTTAGCACAATCAAACTCAGGTGCCAAAGTTCACACTCCAGTGAGTAATTTCAAAGCAATGTATACTGGGACTGGTAGTCCTTCAAATATGACCCTAGTGGGCTGCTTGCAGTTCCAGCAATAAAATTAATTCAAAGTCACAAATGCAATTGCACATAACTTCCCCGTTCAAGTTTTCTGCACAACAGGTCCGCCACGCTGATTGAGGCACCAGCAGCGGAGCCGCTCCTATGTGCAGCGGTGCGCTCCCTGGCCGGGTCGGCCGTAAATATACAGTTCCACAAAGTGCCCAAAAGCGGAACGCACTCCCAGTTCGCATTCTCCAATTGAGGGAAGATACAACTGCACTCGGCGCCAGCAGAGCCTGACGCGTTTCAGGTAAACCACCCTTCTTCATAGGCTTTTCAGCATATTGACAAACTGCAAGCAAAACGACAACCAGTTACTTTAGTCCCATATTTATTGCAGTTAGCACAATCAAACTCAGGTGCCAAAGTTCACACTCCAGTGAGTAATTTCAAAGCAATGTATAATGGGACTGGTAGTCCTTCAACTATGACTCTAGTGGGCTGCTTGCAGTTCCATCAATAAAATTAATTCAAAGTCACAAATGCAATTTCACATAACTTCCCAGTTCAAATTTTCTGCACAACAGGTCCGCCACGCTGATTGAGGCACCAGCAGCGGAGCCGCTCCAATGTGCAGCGGTGCGCTCCCCAGCCGGGTCATCCGTAAAATATACAGTTCCACAAAGTGCCCAAAAGCGGAACGCACTCCCAGTTTGCATTCTCCAATTGAGGGAAGATACAACTGCACTCGGCGCCAGCATACCCTGACGCGTTTCAGGTAAACCACCCTTCTTCACAGGCTTTTCTGCATATTGACAAACTGCAAGCAAAATGACAACCAGTTACTTTAGTCCCTTATTTATTGCAGTTAGCACAATCAAACTCAGGTGCCAAAGTTCACACTCCAGTGAGTAATTTCAAAGCAATGTATACTGGGACTGGTAGTCCTTCAAATATGACCCTAGTGGGCTGCTTGCAGTTCCATCAATAAAATTAATTCAAAGTCACAAATGCAATTGCACATAACTTCCCCGTTTAAGTTTTCTGCACAACAGATCCGCCACGCTGATTGAGGCACCAGCAGCGGAGCTGCTCCTATGTGCAGCGGTGCGCTCCCCAGCCAGGGCGGCCGTAAAATACACAGTTCCACAAAGTGCCCAAAGGCGGAACGCACTCCCAGTTCGCATTCTCCAATTGAGGGAAGATACAACTGCACTCGGCGCCAGCAGAGCCTGACGCGTTTCAAGTAAACCACCCTTCTTCATAGGCTTTTCTGCATATTGACAAACTGCAAGCAAAACGACAACCAGTTACTTTAGTCCCTTATTTATTGCAGTTAGCACAATCAAACACAGGTGCCAAAGTTCACACTCCAGTGAGTAATTTCAAAGCAATGAATACTGGGACTGGTAGTCCTTCAAATATGACCCTAGTGGGCTGCTTGCAGTTCCATCAATAAAATTAATTCAAAGTCACAAATGCAATTGCACATAACTTCCCTGTTCAAGTTTTCTGCACAACAGGTCCGCCACGCTGATTGAGGCACCAACGGCGGAGCTGCTCCAATGTGTAGCGGTGTGCTCCCCTGCTGGGTCGGCCGTAAAATATACAGTTCCACAAAGTGCCCAAAAGCGGAACGCACTCCCAGTTCGCATTCTCCAATTGAGGGAAGATACAACTGCACTCGGCGCCAGCAGAGCCTGACGCATTTCAGGTAAACCACCCTTCTTCATAGGCTTTTCTGCATATTGACAAACTGCAACCAAAACGACAACCAGTTACTTTAGTCCCTTATTTATTGAAGTTAGCACAATCAAACTCAGGTGCCAAAGTTCAGACTCCAGTGAGTAATTTCAAAGCAATGTATACTGGGACTGGTAGTCTTTCAAATATGACCCTAGTGGGCTGCTTGCAGTTCCAGCAATAAAATTAATTAAAAGTCACAAATGCAATTGCACATAACTTCCCCGTTCAAGTTTTCTGCACAACAGATCCGCCACGCTGATTGAGGCACCAGCAGCGGAGCCGCTCCTATGTGCAGCGGTGCGCTCCCTGGCCGGGTCGGCCATAAAATACACAGTTCCACAAAGTGCCCAAAAGCGGAACGCACTCCCAGTTCGCATTCTCCAATTGAGGGAAGATACAACTGCTCTCTGCGCCAGCAGAGCCGGACGCGTGTCAGGTAAACCACCCTTCTTCATAGGCTTTTCTGCATATTGACAAACTGCAAGCAAAACGACAACCAGTTACTTTAGTCCCTTATTTATTGCAGTTAGCACAATCAAACTCAGGTTCCAAAGTTCACACTCCAGTGAGTAATTTCAAAGCAATGTATACTGGGACTGGTAGTCCTTCAAATATGACCCTAGTGGGCTGCTTGCAGTTCCATCAATAAAATTAATTCAAAGTCACAAATGCAATTGCACATAACTTCCCCGTTCAAGTTTTCTGCACAACAGATCCGCCACGCTGATCGAGGCACCAGCAGCGGAGCCGCTCCTATGTGCAGCGGTGCGCTCCCTGGCCGGGTCGGCCGTAAAATACACAGTTCCACAAAGTGCCCAAAAGCGGAACGCACTCCCAGTTCGCATTCTCCAATTGAGGGAAGATACAACTGCTCTCTGCGCCAGCAGAGCCGGATGCGTGTCAGGTAAACTACCCTTCTTCATAGGCTTTTCTGCATGTTTACAAACTGCAAGCAAAACGACAACCAGTTACTTTAGTCCCTTATTTATTGCAGTTAGCACAATCAAACTCAGGTGCCAAAGTTCACACTCCAGTGAGTAATTTCAAAGCAATGTATAATGGGACTGGTAGTCCTTCAACTATGATCCTAGTGGGCTGCTTGCAGTTCCATCAATAAAATTAATTCAAAGTCACAAATGCAATTGCACATAACTTACCAGTTCAAGTTTTCTGCACAACAGGTCCGCCACGCTGTTTGAGGCACCAGCAGCGGAGCCGCTCCAATGTGCAGCGGTGCGCTCCCCGGCCGGGTCATCCGTAAAATATACAGTTCCACAAAGTGCCCAAAAGCGGAACGCACTCCCAGTTCGCATTCTCCAATTGAGGGAAGATACAACTGCACTCGGCGCCAGCATACCCTGACGCGTTTCAGGTAAACCACCCTTCTTCACAGGCTTTTCTGCATAGTGACAAACTGCAAGCAAAACGACAACCAGTTACTTTAGTCCCTTATTTATTGCAGTTAGCACAATCAAACTCAGGTTCCAAAGTTCACACTCCAGTGAGTAATTTCACAGCAATGTATACTGGGACTGGTAGTCCTTCAAATATGACCCTAGTGGGCTGCTTGCAGTTCCATCAATAAAATTAATTAAAAGTCACAAATGCAACTGCACATAACTACCCCGTTCAAGTTTTCTGCACAACAGATCCGCCACGCTGATTGAGGCACCAGCAGCGGAGCCGCTCCTATGTGCAGCGGTGCGCTCCCCGGACGGGTCGGCCATAAAATACACAGTTCCACAAAGTGCCCAAAAGCGGAACGCACTCCCAGTTCGCATTCTCCAATTGAGGGAAGATACAACTGCTCTCTGCGCCAGCAGAGCCGGACGCGTGTCAGGTAAACCACCCTTCTTCATAGGCTTTTCTGCATATTGACAAACTGCAAGCAAAACGACAACCAGTTACTTTAGTCCCTTATTTATTGCAGTTAGCACAATCAAAGTCAGGTTCCAAAGTTCACACTCCAGTGAGTAATTTCAAAGCAATGTTTACTAGGACTGGTAGTCCTTCAAATATGACCCTAGTGGGCTGCTTGCAGTTCCATCAATAAAATTAATTCAAAGTCACACATGCAATTGCACATAACTTCCCCGTTCAAGTTTTCTGCACAACAGATCTGCCACGCTGATCGAGGCACCAGCAGCGGAGCCGCTCCTATATGCAGCCATGCGCTCCCCGGCCGGGTCGGCCGTAAAATATACAGTTCCACAAAGTGCCCAAAAGCGGAACGCACTCCCAGTTCGCATTCTCCAATTGAGGGAAGATACAACTGCACTCGGCGCCAGCAGAGCCTGACACGTTTCAGGTAAACCACCCTTCTTCATAGGCTTTTCTGCATGTTTACAAACTGCAAGCAAAACGACAACCAGTTACTTTAGTCCCTTATTTATTGCAGTTAGCACAATCAAACTCAGGTGCCAAAGTTCACACTCCAGTGAGTAATTTCAAAGCAATGTATAATGGGACTGGTAGTCCTTCAACTATAACCCTAGTGGGCTGCTTGCAGTTCCATCAATAAAATTAATTCAAAGTCACAAATGCAATTGCACATAACTTACCAGTTCAAGTTTTCTGCACAACAGGTCCGCCACGCTGATTGAGGCACCAGCAGCGGAGCCGCTCCAATGTGCAGCGGTGCGCTCCCCGGCCGGGTCATCCGTAAAATATACAGTTCCACAAAGTGCCCAAAAGCGGAACGCACTCCCAGTTCGCATTCTCCAATTGAGGGAAGATACAACTGCACTCGGCGCCAGCATACCCTGACGCGTTTCAGGTAAACCACCCTTCTTCACAGGCTTTTCTGCATAGTGACAAACTGTAAGCAAAACGACAACCAGTTACTTTAGTCCCTTATTTATTGCAGTTAGCACAATCAAACTCAGGTTCCAAAGTTCACACTCCAGTGAGTAATTTCAAAGCAATGTATACTGGGACTGGTAGTCCTTCAAATATGACCCTAGTGGGCTGCTTGCAGTTCCATCAATAAAATTAATTCAAAGTCACAAATGCAATTGCACATAACTTCCCCGTTCAAGTTTTCTGCACAACAGATCCGCCACGCTGATCGAGGCACCAGCAGCGGAGCCGCTCCTATGTGCAGCCATGCGCTCCCCGGCCGGGTCGGCCGTAAAATATACAGTTCCACAAAGTGCCCAAAAGCGGAACGCACTCCCAGTTTGCATTCTCCAATTGAGGGAAGATACAACTGCACTCGGCGCCAGCAGAGCCTGACACGTTTCAGGTAAACCACCCTTCTTCATAGGCTTTTCTGCATGTTTACAAACTGCAAGCAAAACGACAACCAGTTACTTTAGTCCCTTATTTATTGCAGTTAGCACAATCAAACTCAGGTGCCAAAGTTCACACTCTAGTGAGTAATTTCAAAGCAATGAATACTGGGACTGGTAGTCCTTCAAATATGACCCTAGTGGGACTGTATATTTTATGGTTCCCCTGAAATACCCACACTGCACATATTTGTTCTGCTCACTGTCTTCACATATTCTAGTGTTCATCGGTCAACTCTTTGCCCCAGTTGCATTATAATTTGAGTAAAAGACAGGGGCCAGTGCAGAGCAGTCATGAGTGAGGGGTCTCTGCAGCGTAGAGGCAGGCCATCCAGGTATCCTCTGTCTCTTCAATCTGAGGGAAGCCCCCGAAACTCACCTTAAGTTTCTAAGAGTCAGGCAAAGCATCCGAGCTAAAGCCATGTCCCACATCCTCCTGCCGCCACAATGCTCAGGTTTTTCTCTGTCACTCTTAGGCTCTGGAGCTGTGTAAAGCTCAGTGTGACAGTGACATGGAGTATTACCTGCAAGACTCTACCCAATTGCCCACATATTAGTGCAGAAACTGGACAGTGATCTGAAGAAACCCCATCAGAAAATCAGCATTACCAGTAAAAGTTAAATTCGCACAAAAGATGCAGAAATTGCGTTTCCACTTTTTTAACTATTTAAAATAGCATATATGTTCGACACTGAGTTAAATTGTCACTAAGCCTTTGACTCCTGATAAAAACTACCTTCTTTATCTCACATTTAATGGTTGAAAATGAACAGGTTATAATCAGAAAAAAAACGCTAAACATACTCCCCAGAAGCTCTTATTTCTATAAAAGAGAAAAAAAAAACATTATTTTAAGAAATGCATTCTATTTTACCAGACTTTCGTGTATGGAGATAAAATCAGCATTATGATTCACTACTATCAAAGACTGGTTTGGCCCACCTATGTTGCAGAAAGATGTATTTACCATTTCATTTTTTCATTTTGTGGGGTCGGATGTGTTGGTCCTGATTTAACTCCCCAGATGTTTTTCAGCTCAAAATGTTGGTTATTCAAATATATTCTCAATATCACAATATAAGGGGAAAAAACACAACATGGATACAAAACTTGTTGGGGAATACACAAACTAGACTCTTGCAATAGCACATAAAAAGTTGCATGTGTAATATAAACTTATAAAAAGAAAACTTTACATTTAATCAAGCCAAGCTTATGTAAAAATAACAGAGAGAAGAAAAAAGTATGACAAGGTCAGCGTACAAGAAATGTAAATGTATTAAGATCAGCATAGTAACATTAATTGAATAATATATAGACGCTGTAAAACAAGAACATTATCTAGCAATGTAACTCTCATTGCAGTGAGTCAGACACCTAACACTAGTTTGTAAGTTTTCTTCGGGGGCCCTTTAATCCACAACAGTGGAAGCATAAAACACCAGTTGTGGTTAGTCAAATGGTCACTGAGGGAGGATCGCATTTGCTTCCAACTCACATTGAGCGGTATTGTGTTCTGAGGAAGAAAGGTCATACACACACTATTTACAAACCAGTGGGGTTTGGACGTCCCGCAGGAGCAGTAACCACAAATGTGTTTTACTAATTTAGTATAAACAGGAATGCATGGAAACACAACGTTCGGGAAAGAACACATAAAATACGGTTGTATTTTTATATATAAACTATTTGAAAGTGCGATTTATTCTTTATAAAGGAAAAATTGAATATGCACATATTTCTGAATGCTCCTACAGCCATAGTTCAATTTTCAAATGTTAGAAAAGTTCCACGAATAAAGCTTTAAAACAACCCATCGTGGCACTGTGTCAATAGGTTATATCAGACAAGCATAAATTGGGCCTTACCCACCACCAAAGCGGGTTGTCGACCCCAAGTACTCCCCACGGATGCGAAAAGGAGCAACAGTGAAGGGATATTCAAACATATCATAAGGAAAACAAAATAGGCAACATGTTTGGAATCAGCTCAGAATAAGTGCAAATATATGTAGCCTTGGAAAAAGGACACACTAAAAAATATTAGAAATATGACCCGCGCCGTTACAAAAAGTAGCAGTTCTTAGACTGCACTGCAAAACTATGTTGTTTTTCATCTCTGCATTGTAGGTATACGGGCTGATTCACAAAGGTAAATGACACTTTGAGTAAGTTTACTGCTTTTTGCTTATTCCCCAAATCCGAGTGCAAGTTACAAAAAAAAAAAAGTAGTAGGTCTAGCACTGCACAAGCCCAACCACTGGTACTGCGACACCTTCTCATAGAAAATAATGGAGGGAGGGAATTAAAATACAACTTATCCATTATAAAGCAATCTCAAACAAATGATGAATGCTCTAATGGAAATTGTTGGACCTGGCCCTCTGCATGGCCGCCAAGGATTTCTGCCTTCCTCTGCCTTCTTTTCTGAACCAGCTTTGTTGGCTTTTAAGACTCTTTGCACTTGTTTCCTGCTAATCAGTGGTAAAGTACTTATGCTCTCTCCCTAAACATTGTAAAATTGGCCTACACTTGATTGGTACATTACATTTTACTTGCAAGTCCCTAGTATATGGCAGTACATGCACTTGGGCCTGTAAAGTATTGTGCTACCCACTAAAGTAGCCTTTTAAAATATGCCTCAGTCCTGCCACTACAGCCTGCAGTGCAGTACTAAGTTGTAATTTTGATCTGCCAAAATAAACCTTTAGCCAGGCCTAAATCTTTCTTCTTGATACATGTATGTCACCCCAAAGTAAGTTCTAATGGCTCTATAGATCACTGTGCATGGTATTCAAAAAGTAGGACATGTTTGTTTAAGTGTAACATGCCCTGGTAGGTAGCAACTCCTATAGCTGTTTCTCACTGTCGAAAGGTTATCTCTGACATAGAGTAACAGTGGGTTACCTTAGTACACTTAATGAATTCTAACTTTAGTTTGGGTCAGATGGAAATACGCTGTTTACACTCAAATTGGATTAAATTTAAAGTTGCTTTTAGTGGTAGTCGGAATTAATCTACTGTTCTGAAAATGTCACTTGTAGAAAGTTGGCATTTATCTGTCCTAAAGCAAATGTGCCTTTCAGCCGGTGTCCAGGGTCACATGACTGTGAACAGCTCTCCTGTGGTGTTTTGTGTATTGCTTCCTGACTTAGGAACAAAGACGATCAAGGTGTGAGGGGAGAGGATCATCCTGACTGAAGTGCTGTGGAGGAGTTGTGCCCTGATTACACTTCAAAGAGCCCTGGCTGAAGCACACATAAAGGAACCTAACACCAAGCCTGCCCTTGCCTTTGTCACCTTAGACAGTTTGGAGCCAAACCCAGGAGGATGGGGAAGAGCTGACCAGAGCCAGTTTTGAGCGTAGGTCAGGGAATTCCCCCACATAAAGAATGGCATCAGAACTTCTTATCAGAGCACTCCTAGACCTATGGAATATACAGAATAAGGATTATCTAGCTGTCTGATGAACAGGGACTACCCTGCTGACTAATGAAGGAAGAGTGGACCTACATGCCTTGATCCCAGGCTACCCAGAGTGAATTCAAGGGTCAGTTGGCTAACCTCCTGCGTGAGCTACAGGGACACAACAAGCTTCCAGAGCCCTCCCTGAAACTGCCCAGCTAGCCAGCACCAACTGGACCTGCCTGTGCCCTGCTACTGGCCTCTGCTAAAGTAAGTCCTGTTCCCCCGAAAGATGCTCCTCAGCATCCGCACCCTTGGCTGGTATCTACATGAACTCCTCCTGAACCAAAGGAAAAAATGCTAACATTTTGAGGTCCTCGCGACCACAAAGTGACTTCTACGCACTGAGAATTGACCCCTTCTGCAATGATTGCCAAAGCGAAGTAGGACCTGCTCTTCATGCTGACTGTGGCCATGTGCGACGATTGGTAAAACGAGACCTGCACTTCTTGGTGACAGCCATGATGAATTACAAACACGAAGCTCCAGAGACAACTGACTCTTCACGCTATAGTAACGACTGTCCGTGACTCTTGACCTGCCCCGACAGCCTCCTCCTCAAGAATGGCATCCTTTGGGCTGGACTGGAGAAGGTAGATCTTCAGCGGGGCTAACATGGTCCATATATCTGACCACTCCTCATTGCAGTCGGCCTGAAGTTGTGACTTTCCCCCAGTCCAGTGCGACCAGATAACTATGAGCAGAGCTTTGTGCTTCTTGGCGCTATACTCATATCTGCATTCTACTGATTGGATTTTTGTCATTTTGGTGTAATTATATTTAATAAAAGTTACTCTGTTTTTCTAAATTGGTTTGGATTTTTCTTGTGCCGTGTTTCCACTGCATTACTGTTTGTGTGCTGCATAAATACTTTGCAATTTGCCTCTAGGTTAAGCCTGACTTCATTTGAGCTAAGCTACCAGAGGGTTAAGCACAGGTTAATTTAGCGACTTTTGTTGTTCACCCTGACAAGCATTGTGTTTATTATTTCAGTGGGGCATCCACCCCTCTCAACTAATAACCCAATTTCCTAAACAAATTATCCACAATATATGTAACACCTCAAATATCTAGCATAGGCGTTGTAACTAGTGTAAACAAATTTATAGCAATGTTAAGCAAGTCCTCACATACCATCCTAGATGTCATGCTTCATCATAGTGCTGCCTCATTCATCAGAAATTATTATAGTGACGAATGGGCTCCCTATGATTATAAGGAGTACTTTTGCTGTGGGTGTAATGTGGGGATCCCCAATAACAGAGTAAAGTCTCCAAAGGTTTCTCAAGGCAACTATTTTAATAGAAGAGAACCTAGGAGGTGGTTAAAATCAAAGTTATAATGTCTAAGAGCACAAATCCTCCAGAATTAGCAGGTCAGCATGTTTCTTAAAACTATTTTTCCGAAGTTTAAATTGAAAAGTAAATTACCACCTAAATGATTTTTTTAATTTTTTTATTATGCATTCATAATTATTAAAAGTGATATATAGGTTTGATTAAAATACCGTAGGTATATTGTAGTGCAAATTGTTATGTTAATTGTTAAATTAAAAATAGGATATTAAAATATTGTATTAATAAATATGTACTAGTTTTATATTTTTCAATATTTGATTATATTTATTTATATTTGTAGCTATTTTAAATGATTCCATTTTTATGGGACGGTGTTACAGCACCATTGGTTGGCCATGCATGGTGCTTGACTTACTACTGGTTTTTGGGGGGGTTTGTTGTAATTTATGCTGCGATTTTGTGAATAAACAAAAATTTGTAAACCTACTCAAGAGTGTGAATTACACAAAGTGTAATTTACTTTTGGGAATCAACGCTTAGAATTGCAGTATGTGAATCGCATTTTTTGTAGTATGTTTTGAAGCACTATTGCTAAAGAAATGTAATACAAAATAAATGCAGTTTGTGAATCGGGGCCACAATGTTGCAACTTGTTTTTCTTTTAGATCATTAGAAAGCAAAGATGCTTCCATATCCACATTAGTGTCAATACTAATGCGCATGCAGAAAGGGCAGAGAGAACTCAAGGATGTCAAAACCTAGGGAACCCCCTGCACCACAGGGGCTGCAGTCCCTGTGTTACGCCCCTGGCTCTAGGAAAAGGAATAAGAAAGAATCATGGCCCTGGCCATTACATACCTGAACCTCTGTCAGCTGCCATTCAGATGAAAACAAAAATGCAAACAGCAAAAAAATGGCTGTGTACCACAACACTGGCTTTTACTCTAGAATCTGCAAAGAAATATGAGACGACCAGGATAGCCACCACTTTGACATTGCTGAAACTCTGCTGTCTATTGTTAAACACAAAAGAAGCGTCCTGGATGACTGCCAATTGGGAGGTGTTGCATATCTGCTGTTCAGAGTATAACAGTAGTGATGTGAGGTTTGCTGATGAGAGAGCAGAAGGTTGAGAATAGGCCAGTCTCACAACTGGAAACATTCACCACTTTAGTAAACCAGACGTTCTCCATAAATGGCCCATAATAACTAACATTCATGCTTCGCAACACTCCATGAAAATCAGCAGTGCTGCGTTGTTCAATCGGAAAGCACTTGTTAAGCGATATTAGCGCTGATGGTGAATGCCTAGTCACCAGTCCCAGGACGCACTAAGCCAAATTTGCCCAAAAAAGGCTAAATCAAATTTGATGAAGATTAAGATTAATTCATCTAAATTTTAAATCACAAAGACTTTTATTCCTTCATTTCCATTCTTGCAATTTCCATCATAGTCACCGTATATCAAATTTCCAGAAGAAACAACTGGAAGTTCAGATTTTTTTATACGAAAATTTACAAATGCTAATGCATTACGGGTCATTGTGATCCTTCATCAGAGGTGAATTAAAACAAAAGAAATGGTATAATGATACGATGCACTTGAGGTGGACTCCCAGTACCACACCTATTGGTGATCTTAAACAAACCGTGCGTCTCAAAAGTGACCATTATAGATGAAGCAAAGTACTCAAGAATAAACCTTGTGCAAAAACTGCAGTTGATTGTGTCACACTTGCAAAAAACAAAAGTAATAGTAATGAGATATGTATGTGCTCAATGGTGGATGATGTCATAGGTATTTGACAATGTAATAAATCCCAAATACATTTGATTGTGAACAAACTCTAAGACGCAACAAAAAATCACAAACAACAATGTAACACCATCAAATGTCAGGGTGACAAAAACATTTTACCAGCATTTTTTGCAAGAGTTGCATGCTGATGATGTCATCAGCTGCACTTGTGCTTAAACAGATGCTTGTGTGTGACACTATGCAAAAAGAACAATTGATGGACAGAATGCTGAACAATGTCAAACATTCACTCCACTACAGAGATCTGTGCCTAAATCCATCGTTTTTTGTTCCCCTTGCCATTCCAGTTTAAACCCAGCCACATGCAGGTCAGTCTTGACCCTGTTTTCCATGGGAACAACCCAGCCCGAAGTGCCAGGTCAGGTCCTACCTGGACTGGGAACAAGCATCCTGGGACTGGTTTCTGGGTTTCACCCCACATCAGCCAGGCTAGCTTGACTCCAATGGCATGGAGAGCACAGGGCCCACATCTGGGCATACCCGTCCCACTCAGGGTGACAAATACAAAAGAACAATTGATGGACAGAATGCTGAACAATGTCAAACATTCACCCCAGTACAGAGATCTGGGCCTAAATCCATCGTTTTCTTGCTCCTCGTGCCATTTCAGTTTAAACCCAGCCATATGCAAATCATTCTTGACCCTGCTCCCCATGGGAACAGTCCAGCCCAAACTGCCAGGCCAGGTCCTCCCTGGACCAGAAACAAGCATCTTAGGACCGTGTTCATGGTATAAGCCCTCATCTAAGCATGCCTGTCCCACTCGGGTTGACAAATGCATAAAGAACAATTGATGTACAGAATGCTAACCATTAAGCTATTGCGCAAAATTGACTCAGCACTGCCTTGCTTGAGACTTTTACTCGAGGTATACCCTCCAGTAGAAATGTAAACACAATGACAATCATCCACCAGTAATCTGCTTTAATTTTGCAATTTCACGCTAATTACACAGATGTGGGTTTCTTCATGAACAGTGGAAAAAGCGGCATATTTGTTTCATGAATACTTTTGGAGGGCTGTACAAAACGCAAGCATCTTGGCGAACGAGCATTCTAGTAACAACAAAAGGAGGAAAGCAAAACATGTTATGTTTAATTAAAAATGGTAATTTCAGTCTTTTCAGAAATTACCATTTGAGGACTACACATAAACGTTGAATAACGCAATATCCGCATTGCCCGTCCGTTAACTGTGACTGAATGATACTTCCCAGCCAATGCGGAGAATATTGTAAAATCAAGTTATTTTAAATATTATGTGGCATTTTTCCAGGCATCAATCATATTATAGCCGGTTTGGAGAACACATTGCACATCAAGCGAATGCTGTAGTGAACAAAGAAACCCACATTGTGTACAAAAACCTTTTCGGGTACACTCTAGCTGTAAAATGAAACTGCCGTTATATAAATCTAATGAGCTGTTATTATAGATTTTCCAATGTACCATTAACCTGTAATAAAAACAGCAAAATGCACCTGCCTATTTTTCTCTTTAGTAAAACACATGGAAACCAAACACTTTTCAAGTTATGATGAGAAGAACCGTAATTCAATATTGGCTTAAGTCTGAAAATAGAAATGACGGATTGCTCACTAGAGTGTCTGTTATGTCATCTAGAAGAACAAGTAACCTAATATGGTCACTTAATCTAGACCTAGAATCCCAGACATCTGTTCTCTCAAAAAAGATAAATTCAATTTGGGGCATGCAAACAAAGTAATAGATTTGCCACCCACCTAAAAATAATTATTCAAATACATTTGACTGCTTGGGATATTTTGTCTTTGTTCCATGAACAATATACGTATAATTCAATTCGGTGGTGACAGGGACTGTGTATAAGCGCATTTTTAACGAAAGATCCATTACCCCCAGGTCCCTCCTCTCCTCGTCCCCTTCATTATAATAAGTGAGATAATCCTATCTCACCAACAGAAAAAATAACGAAGGAATGCTGGCCCTAACCCAAGCCCACCCCTGGGATGTACCAATCCCAGCATTCCTCCTGTTCCTTTTTCTGTCTACCGACAGGTTAGGGCAAAGCAGGAGCCTGGGAGGCTCCTGCATTCTTACCATTTCTGCTGCTGGGCGGCATAAACGTCGCTGATTTTCCTGACTACCTACCTGCCGGGCTTGGGGGGAGTCATGCTGATTCCTCGTTGGCTGGGGTCATCGTATTTGAACTGAGTTCCTGAATGTGGGGTCCGCGCCGTGCTTCCCGGGGTTGCCGGGCACGTTGAGGGCACAGCGGTTTCCTTTCCATATTTCATGCTCCGGCGGCCCTCAGTTGGTGGTGCGCTTC
The DNA here is from genome assembly GCF_964204655.1 of Triturus cristatus. Classification (NCBI taxonomy): domain Eukaryota; kingdom Metazoa; phylum Chordata; class Amphibia; order Caudata; family Salamandridae; genus Triturus; species Triturus cristatus. The sequence continues at coordinate 1,202,337,518 of NC_140591.1, read as the reverse complement.
CGGGGCGGCATTGCCTGACTTCTGCGGGATATGGCAGGAAGTCAGGCATTCTAATGACGTTGACGGTCGGCTGAGCAGAGGGGATGGATGCTGCTTGTGGATTGAAATATTGGCCTTCACGTGAGTACCGCCTAGTGTGTCTCGAGCTGTTTCTGTGTTTCTGGGGCTGTGCTGCGGCCAGTTTGGTGACTACTAGCCACTCTCTGCTATTGCTGTTTTGGCCCTAAAACTTCCGGGAGGGAGTATTCCTGGTCTCCTGCTATGGTGTGCTCCTGTGCGCGGTTTGCGTGATTGAGCCCCAGTGACTCTGTGACTGGTTCTGCTTCTGGGTTCTTTTCCAGAAAGGGCTGGGGACGCCTGGTCTGCGGGTTGCTCCCTGGTTTTGGAGCTCCATGATTCTTCTGTTGTGTGACTTCCTGGGTCTGTGGACATGGCCAAGTATTCCAGGAAGAGTAGACATGTGGACCACTCCTCCTCTTCCTCTTCTACACCTTCTTCTTCACCTTCACCGGCGCGTTCCAAATGGAGCAGGGAGGGGGATGATGCAAGGATTAAGCGTTTGATCAAGGAAAACTTGCAGGAAATGAGAAGTGGTCCCCACTCCAAGAGCTCTGTGCGCACTCCGCTTTCACATTGTTATGACTCTGAGGAAGATTGGAATGGGGGGAAGAGCATAAGGACAAGTACATTGACAAAGAAATGTTGCCGGACTGGCTGAAGCATGTCAAGTCCAACATGGGGTTTCCTTGCAATGATGCACCCAGTACTTCTGGGGGTTCCTTACTGGAACAGTTTCAGAGCACGGCGGCGGTGGATGTTCAGGTCCATCCCTACATCCATGAAGTTCTGAAAAGAGAGTGGTGAGACCCTGATCGTATCATGCTTCCCAGATTCATGGCAAAACTGTACCCCCTTCAGGATATGTCTAAAGAATTGCCTGACTCCATTCCTATTGATTCTTTTGATGCCTTTGGGGCAAGCCTGGTGGGTTGTACGTCTTTGGCTGAGGATGCGGTGGTCAGGGATCCAATAGACAAAAAGGTGGATACTTCCTTTATTCTGGATCCCATCTGGCTCTGAGGGCAGGCATCTATGGGACTTATGTTGCTCAGTCACTTATTTCAGATATCAAGGCTCTCTATAGCTCCATGGATGATACTTTGGACTGTTCGGGGCTTCTGGAACATATTGAGAGGCAGGTGGAAATCCTCTCTGATATTTCCTCCTATATGGGGTGGGCTTGTGTGGTTCTGAAAGACTGGAAGACGGAGTCTGCCCAGAAGTCTTTGGGCCTTCGCTTACCATTTTAGGGTACAATGATGTTTGGTGTAGAGTTGGAGGGCAAGCTGCATAGGGTTTTTAAGGAAAAGAAGCATTCCTCCGCTTCGGCCGTTACTTCTAAGCCTAAATCTTTCTTCCATCCACCCTCCATAAGGCAGTTTTCTCATGGTTATGCTAGGTTTTTCTTCGGGTAGGGGTTGGGACAGGAAAGCTAAGTCCACTCCTGCGAAGCCTCATTCCAGACTATCTGGCAGCCAATCCCAGATTCTTGGTCGGAGGTCGGCTTCGGTACTTTCTCCCAGCTTGGGTGCAATCCTGTTCCCATGTGTGGGTGCTGGCCATTGTGAGACTGGGTTATCTCATCAAGTTTTTAGAGCCTCCTTCAGACTTGGATCCGTCCGACTTCTTGGTCATCTTGTCTGACCAAGAGGGCCGGCTGTCTTGGGGGATCCAGGTTCTGTTGGAAAAGGGGGCTGTTCAGGTGGTTTCTCCTCTGGAGATGGGGAAGGGGTTTTACTCCCTGATTTTCCTGGTGCCCAAGGTGACAGGGGGGTTCAATCTTGTCCTAGATTTGAAGGCCATGAACACATTTGTGTTACATCTGCCTTTCAAAATGGAGGCTCTCCAAAGGGTGATTCCCCTGGTTCTCCTGGGTCATTTCATGTGCACCCTGGATATTCAGGGCGGCTATTATCATGTCCCTATTCACCCCAGTTCCTGCAAGTTCCTGAAGTTTTGTCTTCGGGCCGGCATTATCAATTTCAGGTTCTGCCTTTCAGTCTGAGGTCAGCCCACAAGTGTTCACCAAGGTTGTGGTGCCATCAGAGGCTTCTTTCCATCTTGGAGGTGTCCTGATCTACCCATACTTGGATGATTGGCTGATCCATGCTCCTTCTCGGGTTCAGTTGTTGTGGGATCTGGAGTTGGTGTGTTCAGCGTTGAGGGATCATGGGTTTCTGCTAAACCTCCCCAAGTGTCAGCTGGAGCCCTCACAGGACTTGATGTTCATTGGGGCTCATTTCCGCACCGATCTGAATCGTTGTTCCTACCTGTCTCTTGATCGATGACCCTGGGTTCCCTTGCGTGTCATTTTCTGGAGCGGTGTTCCTTCCCGGTCCTCCTCTTGTTACGGCTCCTGGGTCTTACGGCAGCGGCGGTGTTTCCAGTATCTTGGGCATGGTTTTGTATATGCGGCCTCTCTGGTTACATCTGTTGACCCATTGGGATCCCATGTCTCGCAATATGACCCTATTGGTTCCAGGTTCTCTGTCTGTCCTCCCTGCCCTACGTTGGTGGATCTGTTGGACAATGTCACCTAGGGTCTGCCTCTACAGCCCTTTCCTCTGGTTGTCCTGATGACGGATGCCAGTGCTTTAGAGTGGGGGGCGACGTTAGAGTCGGATTACCTTCAGGGTCGTTGGTCCCTTCTGGAGGGAGGAGGTCTTCGAATTGACACGAGTTGTCAGCCGTGTCCAGGGCGGTCATGGGGTAGCGCGATCAGTTGTTGAATCGCAATGTGGTGGTTCGTTCAGACAACATGGTGACAGTGGCTTTCCTGAATCACCAGGGGGGTATGCGATCCAAGACCCTGAATGCAGTGATGTTCCCGTTTTTTTGGTTGGGCGGAGGGGCACCTATTATCTCTGTCTGCTGTTCATATCCCGTGGGTAGACAGTGGGGTGGCGGATTCCCTCAGTCATTTTTTCCCCACCTCCCAGGAGTTGTCTCTGACTCTGGTGGCCTTCCATCTAGTGTGCGAGAGATTTGGTCTTCCCCTTCTCAACCTCTTTGCTTCCGGGCATTATGCTCAGCTTCCTCGTTTCTGCCCCGGGCCCATCAGGTGGGGGATTGGGAGCAGATGCCCTGACCATCCTTTGGCCGTCTCGCCTGTTGTATGTCTTCCCACCCCTTGCATTGATTCCCTGGAGGTTGAGAGGCAGGGGTGGAGGAGTTGGGTCTCCCCGAGCATTTAGATTTAGCGATTTAGCAGTCCAGGAAGCCCTCTACTCTCTGGTCCTTTGGTCAGCATTGGGGTAATTTACAGTGCCGATGTCAGGCTCTGGCGTTGTCCCCTGCCTTATGTCCTTCAATTTCTCTGGGAGAAGTTTGAGAAGGGGTTGTCTGTCTCCACTTTGCGTGCTCTGTGGAGGGCTGTCTGGGCATTTCGCTCCCCTTGGGGGAATTTGGCTGATGTGGACGTCTTGGTTTCTTGTTTACTGCAGGGTTTTTTCTTGTGATATCCTGTGGTGATCCCTTCTTTTCCTCTTTGGGACCTCCCTTTAGTGTTACTGGCTTTGGTTGCTTCTCCCTTTGAGCCTTTGTCAGAGGTTGATATGAAATTTGTTACTTTAAATGTGGTCTTTTGGATGCCCATTACTTTGGCCAGGTGCCTTGGTGAACTGGGTGCCTTGATGGCTCGTGAGCCTTTTTTGTCTTTTTCTACCAATGGGGTGGTCCTTCGGTTGGATTCTTCCTTTGTTCTCAAAGTTCTGTCACAGTTTTATCGCTCCCAGGAGTTGGTGGTGTCTGCTTTGTGCTTGGAGCATGTAGTGGGCGTTGATCTTCCTTGAGCTTTGCTGGATGTTTACCAGGCCTTGCGGGTCTATTTGGATTGCACCCGTCCTTTTTGGAAGTCTGACTCCCTAGTAGTTCAGGAGGAATGCTGGGATTGGTACATTTATGTACTCCCAGGGGGAGGGGTTGGGGTAGGGCCTTTGTTCTTTTTTCTGTTGATGGGATAGGATTATCTCACTTGTTATAATAAAGGGGACGAGGACAATGGGACTAGGAGTAATGAAGATTACCGGTAAGTAATAGGACGTTATTTCAATAGTACTAGTCTTTTGTAATGGAGCAAATGCTGCATACCTGGAGTATTTTTGGGCTACCTGATTTGTGCCATGTACAGCCTGGAGAAAAACAGACTGCCATATTCGTGCATAGTCTGTTTGTGTACCCCTGACTGAAGAATAAGGTGCTATTGATATGTTGTTGCCCGTTCAGCGGTGAGCAAAGTTAAATAAAGCAGACATTGTCCACCCGTTATATACTACATGCCGCGCAGATGTTTTTTTCAAGTTCACAATTCCGCGATTTGCATGCGAGAGCTCGAACAATTTGCAAGCCTGTAATAACTGTGGCCCAAGTATGTTATTGGACTCCGATGTCCAAAGGCACAGCTTCGAGAGGGGGAAGGGGTGTGATACTGCTCAAATAAATATCTTCTTGACTTTTTAGTTGGTCTGGGGGTCCTGAGTCAGGTATGCTATGTCTGTGTTGGTTTTTTTGTCATCCTGATTTCACTAAGGTTTTAACTTTAACAGGAATGTAAATATACTTAAGCCCAGACACACAAAGATTTAGCTTTGAGGTTGCATTACTTTCTTGATGCAGCCTCAAAGCAAGATCCTTTTTTGTATTTACAAAGCCACGCAATTCGATATACAGTTCATTGTGGTGCCTTGTGTCACCATGCATTAAGTAGGCATTCCATGGTTAGTGCATGGGAAATCCCGTGCATCCACCCATGGAGTTTGATGCAAACCCATATTTAGATAGGCCCAGATTTAAAAAGATTTTGCATCGAAGTTGCATCGCTTTTTTGATGCAGCTGTGATGCAAAATCCTTTTTAGTATTTACAAAGCCATGCAAATGTCTATTTGTGTGGCTTTGTAAGAAAACGTAATGCAGCGCAATTCGTTGTCAGCTTTGTGTTACTGTGCATCAGGTAGGTGTTCCATGGATAGTGCATGGGCATACCTGTGAATCCACCCTTGGATTTTGATGTAAACCCATATTTAGATAGGGCCAAGCTTACAAAGATTTTGCATTGAGGTTGCGTCACTTTTTTGACACAGCCCAGTTGCACAATCCTTTTTATTATTTTTCAAATCCACACAAATGTTGGTTTGTGTACTTTGTAAGAAAATGTAAGGCAATGCAGCAATACTTTGCATCAGGTAGGCGTTCCTTGGGTAGGGCATGAGCACTCCAGTGTATCCCCCCATGGATCTAGATGCAAACCCATTTTTATGATGAGTTGTAGACATGGGTTTGCACCAAAACGGTGCACCTGACTAAAGTTGGTGTAATGAAGACAAGTATCTTCATTTCTCCTTGTTATTTCCTCTTTGCATGTGTGCTGCATTCATAAAGAGGAAAAAGCATCCAAAGGTGGTTTTTGTGCAGGGAGCTAACTTTTTCTGCACAAAAACTATCCTGACCATAGCACATGCACTCAAGCAGTATGGTGCAAGGGTCACTACATTGGCACAATGCAGTCCAAAATGTGCCAGTGCACTGAGAGAGCAGAACTGCACCATTTCTTTGATGATATGGTGCAGATCTGCTCTATTCAGGAGACAGAACTCAATGCAAATACTTTGCTTGTTGATTTGTGCCACTTTATAAATATGCCCCTTAGTCACTAGTTTACCAAACAAATCTCAACTCTGCACCAATAGAAGCACTCCTTGAATGGATGCAAATTTACTATTCTTTAGAATTCACAATCATTGGCAGTAGTAGGCCTGAAAAGCTAGGCCAGTCCCAGGTTTGCAGGCATACTACTGTCAATCAAACACCCAAAAGGTGGTACGACGACTACTTGCAAATAGTCTAACCAATGACAATCCCTTAGGGTGGCATTCCAAACCATTGTTTTTCACCCACTGTGCCACTCAAGACAACGTGCCTTAATATAGGATTTAGCAGACGAATAATGGGAAGACAGGGTGGAGGAGATCTTTACTGCCTTTACTCCGCCCACCAAATGTAGAGATGTCCACCAGCCTGGTCAACATCTCTCTGCATGAAGCGCTATCATGGCGGTGCCTGTCAATGCAGGAAACGTTTGACACTCAGCTCCATCAAACGTAACTGGCAGTCAAACATTTCTACAGCCTATTATTTATAAAATAAACTCCCAATCAGGAGTTGGTTTTTAAAAAATAAATAGGAAATTAATGACCCCCACACCAGTTTTCTACCACCGGGTCAGGGTCCTTTTCCATTTTTACTGCCTTTCACCACCAGGATATACCTGGCAGTGACAGACAGTACACAAAATAGAAAGTTCATCTCGCCATCCACTGTAAATAGGGCGGATAGTTGGATGTCTTATTTCCCGTGTCACCAACTCTGTTGGGCCTTTGAAGGAAATTTCACATTGACAGTGATGGAGCGGGAAATACAAAATGTTATATACCCCCCCATTCTGCATGTTTTTACTAATTAGAATAATATATTAATTATAATACTATTAATGTGTTTGCTTGAAGTCTAATCAACAATTACTAATGTATGAAATACACGTGGGATTTGCATTTTGCATGGCTAAATAATTATTATTATTAACATATGTACGCATATTAACATTAGAAAAATAGAATATCGCATGATATATGTTGCTTTTGTGACGTTTTTGTAATGTTGCACCAGATGACTTCAATGGGTGAATATGAACGCTTTAAATGTCGCAATACGCTAGTTAATTACAAGCACATAGGGGAATTAGTGAGGGTTTACCATTTTATTCATTATTTCTATGTATTAATTACTCTTGTGTTTGTTTCGCTTAAGTTGTCCTTTGGGCCTAAAACATAGATGGCCGCCGAACTAACTCGACGCGATGGCGACCATTCCACGAGGTTTCGGGCGAAGTGCGCATGTGTTACCACATGTACCAGTGGCCTCGGCATAACCCCACTCTCGTTGTACCCAGACAAGGTCACGATGGGAAGCCTGCCAAGTAACTTGACAAAAGATTTCTACAAAAACCGGAACCATCAAGTATAATGACCTAACCCCCTGGACTGTGTGAAACCTCACCGAACAAACCCAACCAACCAATGGGTGAAGCCCAAATTCAGTAAAATGTATCTTCTTGACTTTACTTTCACTATAAAATGACGGTAGAATAGAGAGGATTGCTGCTGCTTCCTTATATTTTCTTTTGCTGACGGAGACGACAGTGACGCTGTATTCCTGAGTCTTTGACAGACTGAATTGCTGCCCCTTTCTTTGATGAACTAAGGACTTCCTAAAATCTAAGGGCTCTGATTGATGCTTGCACAGCTCTGGTCCTTGTCCATTTATGGGACTGTAGCGTGCTGTATGAAGAACTTTTGAATTCTGACTGATTGATGACTAAATCTGCTGACTTAGAGGATGACTAATAGCCAGATTAGGTAAATATGATGTTCTGCGATTTAATAAAATGTAATAGATGAGACTAAAACCCTTGCAATAATTAGATAAACAAATATTGATTAACAAGAAAATGTATTTTGTCATTTATTAAGGGAGGTAAAGATCAAGGTATCAAAGTGTTTTTAGCTGGTCTAAATCACCTTACTAATCCAACTAAATGATCCATTGATCACGTGGGAGGAGTATCTTGATGTTTAGGACTGAGAACTGTAGGGATAAGGATATTAGTGTATAAATGTGTAAATACATTTCTCTCTATAGGTTATAAGGTATTCCTTTCATGTCAGCGCTTGGAACATTCATCTCTCCTGTAAGGGCAGGCCAGTGAGAAGTGAAGTGTGAATGTTGGTGTTATGGGCCCCATCACTGATTGTAGGAATTAATGTGTTAATGTGACATTTGGCCTGTGACGAAGGGAGGATATTAGGTACGGGGTTTTGTCTTGATTCCCGCTACCCAGGTTTCCGCGCTGCATCAACAGAGTAAACTTTACTCTTTCTGCATAAAACTTGCAGTCTGCCTGACTCATAAGAGGGCAGGCAGACTTTGAGTTTGGCAGAGAGTGTACTCCTTTGCTGTTGCAACAGAGTCCCTGTCCGCCAAACTCGAAATCAGCCCCAGAGGCCTACCTAATGCAAATCAGTACTGACCTTGCTCCTCATGGGAGAAGTCTGTCCAAAACTTTGGTCATCTCACACATTCACCCTGTGGTCCACCGCTTTTTAGGAAATTTGAAATTGACACTCCCCGAATCTCACTGCCCTTGTCTATATTTTCTGTTTTAGATAATTCATCTAAATAAAACATTTATAAGCGTTTATAAGCGTGTGTTTGTGTATTTATGTACGCTTGCATTTTATTGAACCAAGGAGCATGTACTTAACTAACCTGGTCTACGATTTATCTGTGGATTCGGCATATGTTGTGTGTCTGGCATTGCATTACCTTCCCCCTGAGGTATGTGTCTTTTCCTGAAAGCTCTTGTCATCAAATTGATCTCTGAATTTTGTACATAGCGGTCATAATATTGGACTTGGAGCAAGGATTGCTGGTAAAATAATAACACTTAGAACGTGTATGTTTCAGTATCCCAACCAGATAAATTGAACCACTACCAAATAATTCTAGACTTGATGGTGAAATAAATTTTCATCCTCCAGGATCCATATCATTATCCCATTCTACAACTGGCATGGGCACTGACGTGAGGTCTGAGGCTGTTTTAGGGGAAACTGCACTGCCTACAGCATATGCACTGCAGAGCACCTCAAAAAATCAATGCATACTCCATAGACAGCATATCTCCGAAATAAGGAGCAGTGATTGCTATTCTGTGTTTCCAAGTTGTGAGTATGGAGCATATGTGTACGAAGCTAGTGTATTCTCTTTGGAATGCACTTTTTAAATAAAAATGTGCACATGGCACCCTTGTGCTCTTGTACGAAGGCGGGGATAGGGATCATAATAAGGCACCATCAGTTATTAGGCAAATGCATGGTTTCAATTTATATTATTAATTGTGAATAACAAAACCAAAGCTCCCTTCCCCACTAATTCCCACTGAGTCCTGAAATTTACTGACTCATACCATTACGTCATTTACAAATCTAACACCAACAGACCCCGTATTAATTCTCAAGCACTCAGACAAATTACGTGTATTTATTTGCAACAACCCAACTGACGCCCATTCCAGACTCTCACCAGGGACTTACCTTGTCAAATTCACCAATTAACTAAAAGTCATGACTTAGGGAGATGACATACTACAATCTTCCATAATCAAAATCAGGGTTGGGCTAGGACAGAAAATAAGCCCTAGCACTATAATAAAACTGAATTATATAGCTGAAAAGTGCCCCAGTGTTGCAAACTGGGGCAGTTTTGAACTTGTAAATGCACGCTCCACGCGTGTTTTCCAAGAAAAGGAATATTGCAGGGATTCATGCTTGTTGCAGGCAATGTTTGTTTTAACATCAGGTAAATCGACAGTAAAAGCCAGCCCAGCAGGCCTGAGAACAGGACCATGAGCAGCGAAAGAAATGACCCCTATACTTACCTATCAGACCAGACCATTGAGCACTGCCTAATTTCCCTGGCAAGTCTGACTCGGAATTCAAAATCATCTCTCAAATGTTTTTAGCCCCACAAGCACTGTCAATTTGTATCTCAAAACTTGCATATTCTCCCCCTCACCACAAACACAACAGATTCTCCCCCTTATGCAGAAACCACATTTGGAACACGGTGTCATTTCTCATTAGCATATAAACCGCATTGTCTTGGAATGGTATCCTGAAGAGATAATTCACAGTCCAGTATCTGCTCCCATGATGTTTGGTCCATGCATGGAGCCCATTGGAGGCCTATTCTCCAAGCAAGTAGTCTCTCATTACCAATATACAGCAGCACCTATTGTTGCCCAAATTGTTGTATACCAGTGATATCGAGTACTTGAGAATATCCAAAAGCACAATCCAGCTCAGAATGTTTGTGTTCACAAAGGGTGCCACACATCAGCTGTAAGTCCAATTATGGCTTTCCAATGAGAGTCTCAAAAGTTAATAATTCTCCCTGTGCAAAATTTATCAGCTTCTAAATAATTTGCAATTCATCCTTTAAGAGATAGATCGTAAAATTAAAAAACATCATCTTTCAGCTGAGCTTTCTAAGTACATTTAAGTGTTTCTAGCTTTTGCTCGACTGATTAAGCTCTTATCCTATTGCCAATCAATGAGGACAATGCTCTGTGCAGTGGTCTGTAGGCCATCATTCTGACTGCACTATGGAGCTCCTACAAGCTGTCAATTGATTGATCAAAGGTGTACTACATTCTGACCATTCAAAAACCTCCACTGGCTTCCCTACCAAATGGAGTCAAACTAAAATCCTATAGATTGATGTACAAGGCAAGTTTGTCAAAGACGCCACAATCCATTGAAAATTACCTCAATATCTTTTGTGGCCCTGGTAGCACCTGTGGCACAAACTGCATAAGTAGAAATTCCATCTGGTGCAGAATAAAAGATCATGAAACATGCCTTCACCATCTATGTACCAGGGCAGTGCACTTAAACTCATCTCAGCAAAACTTCACAAAGCTACTCAAAAAATGACTTTTGAAAAATATTCTGAGGCTAAAAGACTACAACTACAATTCCCCCTTTCTGCCATTCATCAAGTCCTTCAATACTTAGACAATGCCACCCACACTTCCCACTAGAAATGTAATTACTATTAATAACAATATATCAATGATCTATATAGGTTTCTTTGATAGGCCTGGTTGCCAGGCATGACTTGAACATATCTCCCAAGTGCTGTGCATTGCACTCTGGTACTCTTCCGGGACCACACTTGTGCTACACAACTGCTATAAAAGTAACAGAAAGAATTTCAAATAAAGGAACGTGGATAACAGACAGTGCCTTGATTGCTACATATTTCACACACTTGCCAGGCAGGCCTTCTGGAGACCTGGGTCCCTACCTTTCCCACATTAACTGAAATAATAGGTTAAAGGCCTTATTACGAGTTTGGTGGTCCGAATGCCGAAGGACCACACCCGAGACCACGCCAAGACCGCAATGCTGGCAGTCTACCATCCGCCATATTATGAGTTGACTGCGGGGACCACGGTGTGGCTGCGGCAGTCTTACAGTGGGCGGTGAATCTATTTACAGATATATGGATGCCTGTGTGTACATTTTGACTACATATGTGTTGAATGCACACATTTGCATTATACATATGGATAATACAACCTACCCATTACTGGAGTCTGACCCATATGCGGGCAGTCCTGCCAATGGGTACATGATTCAAAGAGCACATACCTGTATTTCGCAGCAGACGGGGTTGCATTCCTCGGGGTGAAGATGCTACTGTGTAGGGGGGCCTGGAGAAAGGGATCCACATTGTAATATGCTGCGAAGAACTGAACAGAGGTGAGTATGCACCCCAAATCCTTCATTTCCACCATCCTTTAGGCGGAAGTCTGACCACGGAGGTTGGCTCATGGAAAAACCAACTTGTAATATGGACGACGATGCTGCTCCACTGTACCATCCTATGGAGGTTGCCTTCCCATTGCAGTCTCTGCACAGGCAACACTCCCAACTCATAATACGGCAGACGGACCAACGAGCTTGTGGTAGTTCAGGCTACCACTGCCGGTATGGCAATCCATGGCCCGCCAAACTCGTAATAAGGCCTTCATGAAACAAAATGATCAGAAATGTGTTGTGATTGGAGCTTCAACATTTCTGAAGGATTGATTCGTGATTTTCAGATATTGAAGCATACATATGACTAAAATGTCTCCCTATATTTTGTGAATGACTCCACTGATAACACACAAACACAAAAATTTAACCTGGAGAGGTCTAGTATTGAAATGTTAATTGGATATGTGAAATTATCATCACTAATTTTCATCTCCAAGTACCCACTGCTATCAAAGAATAGGCAATTTGAAATAAGGAATTGTGAAAGAAAAAATATGAGCAAAGTGGTGTTCAAACACTATTTCTTAAGTGGTACAGATTAATACTCTGAAGACTGAGGAGGCAGCACCAAGTCAAAGGAATATCCGAGGAATAATAAATTCAAAATAATCTAATCAGATACAAATCCCAATTTACCTAATGGTGTTCAAATCAATGATAATGATTTCATACTTGGCTTATTGTATGTAAAGCTAATCAGCTAGTTGGGCTTTGTAAGAAAATGTATACATTTAAATTTACTTGATTATTGGAATTAGTTTAAGTCCACATATGGGTGAGCTTGTTTCATTGTGGAATAGATCTTATTTTCATATATTCTTATAACTTGGTACGAACACGGACATGGAGAAATATGGATGGTGTCTAGCCATCTACCTCATAATCTCAGAGTTCAATTATAATCACTAATACTATCTAAGAGGCCCCCTCACCTCATAATTCCATCATTAGATAGGGAGTGGCTTTATGATCAAGTGGAACAGGAACATTCACTTTTGTGTATGGAATCACATCATAGCTGTAGATGTTGATATCAAATGTGATCATTTATTGGTGGAAATTAAACTAGATTCAAAAGAGGTATTTGCGTGGTTCCAAAGTCAATGTGTATAAACTATGATGCAAGCAATTGCTTTTCCAAAATGCGAATCCTAGTATTCAAGTTCTGTATGAAGGCACCCAGGCTGTGCTGGTCATTAATAGTCATTTAACATTATCCAACCAAACTATATGGAGCAGGCCCTTATGTCCTTTCCTGTTCACCATACAAATGCCATAATGTTGTATCGAGGTTTTCTGACTTGTTTCTGAAGGCCATGTTTGTCGAATACATGAATGAATGAAAATTATCAAGAGACTATTAATTCTGGTGGAAATGCCACTCATTACATGGGTACCTGATGGTAAACACAGGTGGGTAGATTTCCGTTGCACCACACTGCATGGGTTACAGGCAGGATTGTTTTGTGCAGGAAGGAATACCTTTTTGCACAGAAACAATCCCGAGAGGCAATTTCCTCTTTCTAAGTATGATGCTGCATGCACCCCACATAGTAAGAGGAAGTAACCAGGAAAAATAAAGATATTTCTCCTTGTTACGCTTCTCTATTGTAGGTGCACGTTGTTGGGCCAATCCCAGGTTTACTGCCTTTAGTGAATCTAGGATTGTGTCAAATTCCACAAGTGGTTTTGATTGTGGGTTGCCTTGTGGGTGTGGTTTTAATTTTTGTTGTTTTAATTTAAAATGAAACCGCATAATGGGGCCTGGATGATGTGGTTTTTCGACATTGTTAACTATTGAGAAATGCTCCTCCTGTAATACCACGTGTTCCATGTATATATGTCGTGTGTTCCTACTATTGCTAGCGGCCGGCCGGAAGGTTGTGGGCCCATACTTGTATACTTTTAAGACCTGTAATAAACGGTCTCAAAAAAAAAAAAAAAAAAATTCCACAAGTGGATGCATGGGAATGTTCATGCTCCAACAATGGAACGCCTACTACAATGAAATGTAACACCACCCATGGAAGCCACCACGTTGTGTTACATTTCATTACAAAGTCACACAAGGCCGTGCAAATAGCCCCTTGTTTGGCTTCGGAAACCCTACTGAAGGACTTTCACTGCCGCGCAAGTAAATCTGGCCCAGGTTCTTCAATTTGGAGCAATTCACATTTGTTTCTAATATTTAAAGTTCTTTAAATATCAATGATGAATGCCCAATCAGTATTTATGGAAGCGAAATAAATGATACTGAATGGTAAATTAGTCTCCTGGGAAAGACTAAAAAGCACATCACATCTTGCAATACCAATAACTAAACAAATTATGGGAAAAGCAATTGCAACAGAAAATACGTGAGACACTGCTGCACTATAAACATATCACGTTGCAATAAGTGATATTACCAAGTATAATTTTCTGGTCTCTTCGCAAAGGATGGAATATGATGACACAAATGGCTACAATAAACAGGAAAAATTGGAAGCAAGATATCTGAAAGTGACTAATGAAATAGCCAACAATTTACAGATCCGTTCGCGATTGTCATCTATGTTAAACAATATTTATTTTGTACAGGTTTTGCTTTTAGTGCACTGGCTACATTTATTTAATATCCTACTGAATGCTTTACGGTCAGCTTTTTTGTTGAATTTTTAGCCATTCTGCTTTTATACTTTGACCTTTCTCAATGCTGGCGCTGCTAAATATTGATGCTGTTTGTGTGTGTTTTTGACGGCCCATGAAAATCTCCTTCCTTTAGTTTTTTTTTGCCCTAAGTCCCTCGATTCCTTTACTTACTTTGTGACTCAGTTTGTTGTTTGAATAGCTATGACTGTATTCAGTAAGGATACTTCTGATACCTTACAATAGGCTTTTTCCCCGGCTACTGTTGGAGCCATTTTCTGACCCTTAGGTATGCTGCTACCACCTTGATACACCTAAGGTTAGTGCTCTAGCATGGAAGGCATTTATGGGTAGACTTGCGTCCTTGTTATTTAGCCACAACAGCAGATTGGCTGGATTCAGACATGGGTGCACCAAATGCTTTCCAAAGGAAAACCTGTCTGTCCCTGTCAGCAATAAGTTCAAACAGTGGTCGCATATGCTACAGGTTTTCAGCCAACTATAAGCCTGGGGCCCAAAATCGAACTCGTTTTATGACTTCTTATCTATATGTCATGTATCTTACCCATTATTTGCACCAATCTAACATTTGATAGCCAAATATTCTGCTTGGGCGGGAAAAGAAGTAGCCCTCTCAAAACCCTGGCAAACCCTATTGGCCTCCTCCCCATAGCTGCCAGGAAACAATAGTGCAGGCACTCGCTATGTCCAGACTGGACTATTGTAACATACTCTATATCGGAGCCACACAGGGCAGCCTATAAAAACAGCAGAGAGTGCAAAATGCAGCAGCACATCTATTGCTGAATCTCCAGAGACCTGTGATCTCTGGCCCGGCCCCTTGACAAGCTACACTGGCTGCTGCTGAGCAAAAGAATATCCTTTAAAGCCATGTGCCTCTGCCATACAATCTTTAATGACAAAGGTCCCCGGTATCTCTTCCCCTTAGTAATACCCTACCAAACCCAGTTGAAGGCTTAGATTGATGGGCACCGCGTTGGGGGCGGTCGCCATTATGAAAAGAACTCGTATGAGTGGATGCATCTTTTGTTTCTGAGCATCAAAGCTGTGGAACATTCTACCCCTTCACCTGAGACAAGAGACTTTAGAAACAACTTTCAGGAAGAATCTTAAAACCTGGTTGTTCAGGCTGACCTAATTTGGAACTGCTAGAGACTGCTGCTTGGCCTTTTTCTTGCTCCGGGCTCAGTCTTAGTTTCCTTCTCGTTTAGGTAGTTTTTTCTTTTCCTAGCATGGGGATGCTCCTTGGAGTAACCATTGTGCTTTAAAAATGTAAACCATAACATAACATTATCCTATGAGCCGATCCAGAGGTTGAACCATCAGGACATAGTGTACAGGGATATGACCACCAGAACCTGGGGTAAATTCACATTTTCTAAGCCATTTTGGACCCTATCCATAAGAAACTAATGCTGCGCGATGCCGCAAGTCATTTTGCTGCGCCGCGCTGGGTTAGTTTTAAAGCACAGGGATGGGATATATTTACAACATGTTGCATCTCTGTGCATTTCTCTGCGCTGGCGCACAAATTGCTGTCATGCACCGGTGCAGGCACCCTTGCACCATTGTGCAAGGATGCCTGCATCGTGGAGAGATTGTTTTTGTGCAGGAAGGGGCACCTTCCTGCAAAAAAACAATCAATTGATGTGATTTCCTCTTCCAATGCGTGCTGTAGAAGGCAGCATGCATTGAAAGAGAAAAAAAAAAAGAGGGGAAATGAAAACATTTCTCCTCGTTACGCCTTGCTACGCCACCCGAGGGGTGGCATAGCATTCTGACACATTTCCAGGTTTGCGATTGCTCGTAAATCTGGAAATTCATCAGTGGACATGGGTGTTGCGTGGCAAAACCCACAGCAACACCCATGTCATTCCCCTAACACGCAAAGGGTTGCCTGAAAAGAGGGTGATATTTACAAGCACATGTAAAGCCACACAGGGTGGCTTTACATGTGCTTGTAAATATCACGCAGCAGATTACGCCGCCAGAGCGTCACGCAACGTGACGCACCGGCGGTGCAAGGGGCTTGTAAATAAGCCCCCTTGTACTCAGCAAGTGATAGACCACAGGTCACCAGCTCAGGTTAAACACACACATACCTAAATACTCACCTGGGCCCAGACCATTCACACAAATGAGCTAGCAAACCCCGCTGATATCAATTTTCGAGTTACCTGCAATTTTAATTTCACCTTTACCAAGTCTTACCAATTGTATCTCATTAATGATTTCTTTCTGGATGAATCAGGTTTCTGAGATAGTTTAAGGTAGAAAATGACATTTATCTTATACTTGAAATAACCACAACTTTAGTAAGTTCGGAAAACTTTTATCTAAATTAATCATTTTGTGAGTCAAAATCAATCACAGCTTAAACACATTATTAGAAGAGTCATAATTGAGTCAAACAAAACATAATCATAATAATGATCAATGAAGACGGTACCTGAAGGAAAAGGAGAGAGAGCAGGTACAATGACAGTCTTCTCAGATTTTTATTTACCTAAAGTGATAGATGAACCCAACTCTTTGAAGATAAGCCAGATAGAATCTGGCAGCACAGGATGCAGACAGAGGATTTGGATAGATTTGGATCTGCGAAGGTGACCTCTTCTAAGTGCAACACCAGCGTTCCACCCCTCTCTGATACTACTCTCCTCGGGTGTCCCTCTTCTGCAATTCCCTCTAGATGATTAGATTAGCGATCAGTATTTCAATTTCTCAAGCAGAGATTCTGGCAGCAGCAGGGTCTGAGACAGCGTCTCAGACAAGATAGCAGCATACACGTTGGGTCGGTGACGAGTCAGAATGGTGGCTCTGACAAGTCTGACAAACTATCTAACTAAATTACCTTTTTTATATTACTCTTTATTCATGTACCACTCCCAATGTATCCAAGTTTGTGTTATCTCTTACACTAATTGGTCAGTGTGAGAGGTGAGTTCATCACACCATATTAAAAGTAATAATGTTACTGTTGTCTATTGTTCTATGTTTCCGCCCCTAATTTACTTTTCCATAGCTTTATTCCCACCCGCATTTCACATTATGTACAATAAGACTTTGCAACATTTATTTGTTTCAAGCTTTAGGTCAAAAAGTTTAGTTTTCCTGGGCACTTCAGCTTGAGGTGGCCTTGGATGTGATTCAAGTTCTTCGAGGGTTTCCAGCCAGTCTTTATCCGCGTGCACACTGGTCAGATGGGATAGGGATTTCAGTCACCCTCCGAGGCCCAATTAAGAACTAATAATAAAATCAGAAAGAGATACGTTGGAATGTGACAATAAATGATTTTACTGTATACCACTTATCTCTACTCTATCCCCATTTACTTATTTAAATCTTTCGAATAAGTGTTTAGTAGAACTTACGAGATTTAGTTTAGCAGTAGCATATGCATAAATCTGTGAGTTTCAAGCGGCCATTTTAAAAGCTATTGCGCAGCTGCAAAGTTTTCCCACCATGCGACAGAATACGTCATACTACGTAGGTGCAGTAGACGCATGCGCAATAAAGTTCCCGCGTTTTTGGCAGCCATATTAAGACACTCGGGTTACTTGTTAGTAATACACATAGAAAAGCTTCCCCTGGATACTGTATGTTGTGTTAAATGTAATATTAATATTCACTAAACAAATTGATTATAGTGTTACACGTTATTTGAGAGGATTGCGTCCGAGCAAGTCTATTTATTTACGAAACCTTGCTCCATCACTAGCAATTCTACAGCATAGGTTTGCTGAGCATTATCCAACTGCAAATACATGATTAAACATAAATGAAAGATATTTCATCTGCTGGTCACCGACTGCTGGGACATATTGGAGTTAAGGGAAACATGACTAAATGACAACAACATTCTAGATCTGGTAACTGCTATTCTATGTTGCTACAAAAATGTGCCCCATAATCATTACACCCTGAGAGGAGATAAAGTCGCTATTATTGTGCAACGTAACATAGGTTACAAATGTTTCACTGCCTTGAATACATTTCAACAGTTATTCTGGCTTGTAATCTTATTATGCTTTCTTCCTTTTCATGTACTCCGTTTGGTGGACAATTGCCGGTTCAATTCAGCTGTGTCATCATCATGTCGCTACAATGCTTTAATTTTCACATAGATGGTCAGGGCAATCAGGTGGATTAAGAACTCCATCATACTTTGGTTTACCAGAGTCAATTATGTCACTATCCATACACTGGGTCTGTAGTGATTGTAATCAAACAGCTTTCAGAAAATTTGGAAGAGCTTAATATATTACATTATGGTACATATAGATTATGCTAAGCAAAAGAAACAGCGATTGTATTGGCCATGGACGAAAGTTGTAAGATCGGAGATGAGGGACAGAGTGGAAGTGATCTTATTGTATAACTCTACTGCTTTCAATATGGTTGACCTCAAAATTCTAATTCATTGTTTGGAAAAAAAAGATAACAGGCACCGTAGTGGTTAATATCATTTTGTAAATGTAGTGACAACTGTAATCCATTAAGCTGGTCAATTAACTGGAATCTTAATTAGAAGTTCCCCAAGGATCATTGTTATCTACTCTGCTTTTTGACCTGTATGTCTGCCTTTTGTCTGACTTATTCGTTCCTTTGTATTGCTTTTTTACATGGATTGCACCCAGTTTATTATTTGTCTAGATCATTGGTCATGGAATGTCCCAGTTGTACAACTGATCGAAGACAGTACAACAATGGATGGATTTAAATTTCCTAAAAGCAAATGCAAATAAAACTAACATTGCCATTATTGGCTGTAATAACGAACAGTGGAATCAATCTTTTGGTCACAGAAAAGCTCCCACTCCTGTTAGAAAATCTAAATCTTCAGAATTGTTCTTTTTTGGACCAATCAATCAATCAATCAATGACACTTATAAAGCGCGCTACATACCCGTAGGGTCTCAAGGCGCTGGGGGGGGGGGGTGCCGCTACTGCTCGAACAGCCAGGTCTTCAGCTTCTTCCTGAAGGAGAGGTGGTCTTGGGTCAGGCGCAGGTCGGTCGGGAGGGAGTTCCAGGTCTTGGCGGCCAGGTAGGAGAAGGACCTTCCTCCTGTAGTCGCTCTTCGGATGCGGGGGACGGCGGCGAGGGCGTGGTTGGCTGATCGGAGGTGGCGTTTGGGAGCGTAGAAGTTGACTCGGCTGTTGAGGTAGCTCGGGCCTTGGTCGTGTAGGGCTTTGTGTGCGTGGGTGAGGAGGCGGAAGGTGATTCTTTTGTTGACGGGGAGCCAGTGAAGGTCTCTCAGATGTCCGGAGATGTGGCTGGTTCGTGGGATGTCGAGGATGAGTCTGGCTGAGGCGTTCTGGATCCGCTGGAGTCTCTTCTGGAGCTTGGCGGTGGTACCGGCGTAGAGGGCGTTGCCGTAGTCCAGTCGGCTGGTGACGAGGGCCTGGGTGACGGTTTTCCTGGTCTCGGTGGGGATCCACCAGAAGATCTTCCGTAGCATGCGTAGGATGTTGAAGCACGCCGAGGAGACGTTGTTGACTTGCCTGGTCATGGAGAGGGAGGAGTCCAGGATGAAGCCCAGGTTGCGTGCATGGTCTGTCGGTTTGGGTGCGGTGCCCAGGGCGGGAGGCCACCAGGAGTCGTCCCAGGCTGACGGTGAGGGGCCCAGGATGAGGACCTCCGTCTTGTCCGAGTTCAGTTTCAGGCGGCTGGTCGTCATCCACTCGGCTACCTCTTTCATCCCTTCGTGCAGGTTGGCTCTGGCGGCGGTGGGGTCGTTGGTCAGGGAGAGGATCAGCTGGGTGTCGTCGGCGTAGGAGATTATGCTGAGGTTGTGTTTGCGTACGATGGCCGCGAGGGGGCTCATGTAGACGTTGAAGAGGGTGGGGCTCAGAGATGATCCTTGAGGGACGCCGCAGATGACATCGGAGGCCTCTGACTTGTACGGTGGTAGGCGGACTCTCTGTGTTCTTCCGTCGAGGAAGGAGATGATCCATTCCAGCGCCTTGTCCTGGATTCCGATGTTGCTGAGGCGCCGTACTAGGGTGCGGTGGCAGACCGTGTCGAATGCCGCGGAGAGGTCTAGGAGGATGAGGGCCGCTGTTTCTCCATTGTCCATCAGGGCTCGGATGTCATCGGTGGCGGCGATGAGGGCGGTCTCGGTGCTGTGATTGGCTCGGAAGCCGGACTGTGAGGGGTCGAGGGATCCGTTCGTCTCGAGGAAGGCGGCCATCTGCTTGTTGACGGTCTTCTCGATGACTTTGGCTGGAAACGGGAGGAGCGAGATGGGGCGGTAGTTCTTGAGGTCGGTGGGGTCCGCTGTTGGTTTCTTGAGTAGAGCGCTGAGTTCAGCGTGTTTCCAGCTCTCAGGGAAGATGGTGGTGTCGAAGGATGTGTTGATGATGTCTCGCAGGTGGGGTGCGATGACAGCGTCGGCCTTGTTGAAGACGTGGTGAGGGCAGGGGTCGGTCGGTGATCCGGAGTGGATGGAGTTCAACGTGCGGATGGTGTCTTCGGTGCTGATCGGGGTCCAGGCGTGGAGGGTGGTGGTGGGGGGTGGTTGTTCGGTCATGGTGTGCGTTGGTTGGTTGTAGAAGCTGTTGTGTATGTCCGCGATCTTGTTGTGGAAGTATGAAGCGAGGGAGTTGCAGAGGTCTTGCGATGGGGTGATGTCGTTGTTTCCTGCGCTGGGGTTGGAAAGCTCTTTCACGATGTTGAAGAGTTCCTTGCAGTTGTGTGCGTTGTTGTCCAACCGGTCCTTGTATGCTGTTTTCTTGGCGGCGCGGATCAGCTGGTGGTGTTTCCGGGTGGCAAGTTTGAAGGAGGTCCTGTTGTCCGGTGTCGGTTCCTTTCTCCAGACTTTCTCGAGGGCTCGGCAGTTCTTCTTGGAGCTCTTGAGTTCGTCGGTGAACCATGGAGCCTTCTTGCTGCCGGGTCTGCTAGGCGGGGTCCTCAGTGGGGCGAGTTCGTCCGCGCAGTTGCTGATCCACTTCGTGAGGTTGTCGGCGGCCTGGCTGGGGTTCGCTGAGCTGGCAGGAGGGTGCTGGCTCAGGGAGGTGGCGAGCTGGTCTGCTGTGATCT
Source organism: Triturus cristatus (assembly GCF_964204655.1). Classification (NCBI taxonomy): domain Eukaryota; kingdom Metazoa; phylum Chordata; class Amphibia; order Caudata; family Salamandridae; genus Triturus; species Triturus cristatus. Next base: position 1,202,316,328 of record NC_140591.1, on the reverse strand, counting down.
TGTTCCAGCTTCTGTGGGCGGCCTGTTGCTGGTGTTGGTGGGTCGTCGTTCTCTTGAAGGTGAAGTGGACGCAGCTGTGGTCCGTCCATTGAAGCTCTGTGGCGTGGCTGAAGTCGATGTCTGTGCTGGAAGAGAAGTCTGCGTCGAGTGTGTGTCCGGCGAGGTGGGTGGGGGTGGACACCAGTTGCTTGAGTCCCAGGTTGGCGAGGTTGTCGAGCAGGGTGCTGGTGTTGCGGTCGTTGTTGTTCTCTAGATGGAAGTTGAGGTCTCCCAGGAGGATGTAGTCAGCGGAGGGGAGGGCATGCGGGCTGACAAGAAAGGGCCCCCAAGGGACCACGAGCTCTTCATGCATTCCCAAATCAACAGTTTGTAGTGCAAGTTTACTATATGCCTTATCTCTTAAAACAGACTCTCCTCTTTTTTCATGGAGATCTACTTGCATCCACTGTCGCAGTGTCCATGATTTCAGAACTAGTCTGTCATAACAAACTATATCTCGGACTACTAGCCTCAGCTTTGCTAAAGCTTCAAAGAATTCAAAATGCCACAGTTCATCTTATTCATCATCTGAAAAATATGATCATGTTTCTGAGGCCAGAGGAAAGCTGTACTTCTCCATCGACTAAAGAGTTAAAATGAAATATCTTTGGCTAACCTGTAAATCATGTTACAATTCAGTTCACCTTCAAAATGCTCTCACAGTATTTTCCCAGTCTTCTTTTTGCTCGGAATCCTTACTTTTTCACCCAACCAGGAGGCTGCTCTTTCTTTTATGTGTTGACAGTCTCTGGAATCAACTTCGACTGTACCCTAGACAAATTAAGCATTAAATTACTTTTAGAACGGTCTTTAGTATCTTTCAATTTTGTTGGAACATGGGCTGAAAGTTATCTTGCTTGGATTGATTGTTCTTGAGTGCCGGGAAACCTAAAGTAATGCACCTATTAACAAGAAATCAAATCATATTAAACAATATAAGGCCAGATTTAGTAAGGGTTTTTGCATTCGCAAAGGGGCCAACTCTCAAGATTGATCCATTTGTGACTTCAGAAAGACCTTTTGGTATCTAGCAAACTCAAATTGCAATATGGTAACATGTTACCAAATCATACTTTTTGTTGTGCAATTGATACCAAAGAGATATTAGGAAGACGTGTGCTTAGGGTATCTCTTCCAAACTTCTGATTTGGATTAGGATGTAGTAATATTTTGGGACTTGAAGGAAGTGACCTGCTCGGGGCCACCCGGGTCACTGTAGACCACCTCTCAGCTTTCCATACCAAATGAAGAGTCGGAGAGACAGTGGAGAATATACACAAATAGCTGTTTATTCATATACATTCAGAGCGTAGCCCCGTCTGCACAGTCTCTGGAAGTGGTACAGAGGGAACTAAAGATCAGCAAGCATAGAGATACATTATGTACATTTCATGGACGGCAGAAAAGCGAATGCTAACTTATACATGGGACTATACATGTGACAATGGGCCTAATCTAACAGGCTGAAATCCAGTTGCAAAACAGTAATCTATAACTGACTACACAAAGGTAGTGGTAATAACCTTTTTGTGAACAAGAAAGGGCCCCCAAGGGACCCCCTTCTTTGTGAATAATGACCATTTTTTTTAAAGTAGGCAGTGGTCTCCTGCATCACTGCATTGTCTTGAAAAATGTCAGTTAAACTTTCCACATTTTCGTTTAGTGCCTTTAAGAAAAATAGTCTGCATAAAAACAATGATAGCTTTATTTAAAACCAATAAGACATGCTGGTGTGCTGTCACAAGCAGGCCACCATTACTGTGAGAATTGTGAATCGTAGTGGCTCGCAATTTGCAACTTACCTCATTAATACTCATGAGATTGGTTAGATTTGCAACCCATTATGATTCAGTTTTTTGAAAGCCAACAGTAAACAGGTTGGTTTGCAAAATCCCGAACTGGTCACAAAAAGTGTGACTAATATTTTGCAACCAGTGCTTAGTAAATCCGGCCCATCATCTGCAGCTTAGACAATGTAATTACAATAATCGTATACATTTTTAGAAAGATACGATTTATTAGATTCTAGCCATTAGAATAGAAGTAAATTCAGATTTTAGTTTTTGCCACTCAAGTAAACTTTTCACTAATGAGTATTTGCCTCAGAATTGCATTTGATAATGAAAACTTGACTATATACTCTGAATTCTCATTACCCTTGGTTGACAGCAACTTAGATTAGGAGAGGTACTCTAACTTCTAAATAGAAATATTGGGGAGTGGGAGCTGAATGGTATAAAACTACTTAATTAACTATGAATTGTATTATAAGTATAAAAAGGATGATGAGTTTGTCAAATTCAACAGCATTCAAACACTTCTAATTGAAATTAAAAATTAAAAATGTCAAGTATTTTCCAAAGATATCTTAATTTATCATACTGTATACTCTGAATCATCTAATCAGGATGAATACATTGAGATCCATGAATTCAAAATAAATTACACATGGAGAATAAAATCAGGTCTGGATGCTTACCAGTTATCCGGTCTTGAGCTTCTGCTGTCTGATGTATGGGTGTCTGTTTATGGAAGCCACAATGTTACCACACACTTGAATATGTGGTAGTCAAGTGCACTCCAGAAGCTGTCACTTTCTCAAGAGGAAACTGCCAAAGGCTTAAAAACCCTCCTTGCTGGAAAAAGACTTCAGAGAAATGAAGAAAACCAGGAGTCCAGAATCGAGGAGAGGAATTCTTCTTGAGCGAGTAGCCAGGATCAGCAAATGGAGGAGTGAGGATGTGCTAATATCATACCCGGTATTTCTTATACTTCTCTGTAAATACACACGGGGAATCAGAATTATACGCATTTTTCTGTATCTTGCAGTATCAGAATACTGGTCGTGTTTCATGCCCAATGTTCGCAGACATGGAATTTGTGTCCGATGTTGCCAAATCATTTTCAGTTTTCTTGTTATTAAATACAAACAACACTATCTCAAAGGAACACTGTTTTTTGTATTAAGTTACACCAACAGTCTTCTCCCCTACAAGTGTGATGTGAACGCTATGTGCATTCCAATACAATGCTTATTATAGGAACGTGATGCTCAATATAAGCATTGGAGACCAGGAGTAACTTGAGACATGTCTTGTGCAATGCCAAGCCTGGTATACCTCATGCACATCCTGCCCTTGAGGAAAGAAGGAAGGAACCATTTATCCACAAGGTAGTAATAGAATGGATATATTACGTTTGACAGTGGCAGTCGGGTGCCATAGGTGACAGTCCATTACAATATAGGAAATTCAAAGGGAAGATAGTAATACTTCACATATAATGGGGATGTAGCCAGATAGCCAGTCCATTTACGCCATGCATTCATTGCTGTTGCTTGTCCCCTGTAGTCTGTGAAAGAGTAAAGAGTTACATTCATTAAAGCATAATAACGGTTTGATAAAAGTGTTTCACACCGACTATCACTTGAGAGAATCAAGTATAGTTTGCTTCTTTCCCCAGCCCCCTTCCTTTCCCTGGCTTCTCCAGAAGCAAAACTTCTCCCACCAAATGGGAGCGACCCTTGACCCTGTTTTCAGGCCAGGTCGCCCCCCCACCGCGCTAGCACACCCTGCTAGTGCTGTGTCCTTGTGCCCCTGTGCCTCGCTGCTGCTGCCGCCGGTTCGATCCCTGGTGGTCCAGTGATCGTAAGCTTTGCCTCCTTCTATCTCTTTACTGTATCTACTGCTGATTGTACTGATTTATTGTATTTCCTTTTGCGTTCTGTGCCCTGCTGCGTCTGTTGTAGTTATTGTATTTCCCTTTCGCGTCCTGTGCCCGTCCCACTGTAGTTTTCCCCCCGCCGTTGCTCCTTCGTTCCCGCCGCTGCATCCCCAGCGGCCCCGTCCCCTGACCCCCGATTGGTCCCCGCTCCCCCTCCCAACTGCTCCTCCCTCCCTCGACCCCTACATAATGCAGGCCGCTGCACGCTAAGGGAGCGACCCTTGACCCTGTTTTCAGGCAAGGTCGCCCCCCACCGCGCTAGCACACCCTGTTAGTGCTGTGTCCTTGTGCCCCTGTGCCTCACTGCTGCTGCCGCCGGTTCGATACCTGGTGGTCCAGTGATTGTAAGCTTTGCCTCCTTCTATCTCTTTACTGTATCTACTGCTGATTGTACTGATTTATTGTATTTCCTTTTGCGTTCTGTGCCCTGCTGCGTCTGCTGTATTTATTGTATTTCCCTTTCGCGTCCTGTGCCCGTCCCACTGTAGTTTTCCCCCGCCGTTGCTCCTTCGTTCCTGCCGCTGCGTCCCCTGCGGCCCCGCCCACTGACCCCCGATTGGTCCCCGCTCCCCCTCCCAGCTGCTCCTCCCTCCCTCGACCCCTACATAATGCAGGCCGCTGCGCCCGTCCGCGCCTGGACCGCGCCCAGGGCCAGAACCCCTGGCCCCTGCCGGAACCAAGGAACTTAACTGAAATACGACACCGCCGCCCTCAACGCACTCAACACCGGACGACCACCGGCCTGCATCCGAGCCACCCCGAAGCGCACACACGGACCCTTCACCTGCCTCACCTGCAGATTCACCTGCCTCTGAACCTGCACACCGCCCGCCGGACCTAACATCAGCAACAGCAACCTCAAGTGCATCCTCCTCAACACACGCTCCGTCCACAAGCACGCCGTCGAACTCTGGGACCTCCTCGACTCAACGGCACCAGACGTCGCCTTCCTCACAGAGACCTGGATGAACGCATCCTCAGCCCCAGATATCGCCATAGCCGTCCCGGACGGTTACATGATCACCCGAAAGGACCGCACCAACCAAACCGAAGGAGGAATCGCCATCATCTACAAAAACACCATCAACATCACGACCAACGCCGAAGACACACTCTCCGCCGCCAGACACCTACATTTCCAAATTCACACCGACCCCAAGACCACCCTAAGAGGAACACTCATCTACAGACCCCCAGGCCCGCGCACTCAATTCAGCGAAACCATCGCCGACTTCATCAGCCCGCACGCCATAGCCTCACCAGAATACATCCTCCTAGGGGACCTGAACTTCCACCTGGAGAAAAACAACGACAACAACACCACCACCCTGCTCGACAACCTGGCCAACCTCGGACTCAGGCAACTGGTGGACACACCCACCCACCTCGCCGGCCACACGCTCGACCCCATCTTCTCCGCCAGCAGCCACGTCGCCTTCAGCCACTCCACAGAACTACACTGGACCGACCACAGATGCATCCACTTCACCTTCAAAAAGAATACACCCCACCGCCGCACACAACAAATCCCCCGCAGATGCTGGAGCAAAATCACCACAGACCAGCTCCTCTCATCACTGAGCCAGAACCCGCCAGCCGTCACCTCTGACCCCAACGACGCAGCCAACAACCTTGCTCAATGGATCACTAACTGCGCCGACGACCTCGCTCCACTGAAGAGCCCCTCAGGCATGACCGACAACAGAAAAACCTCATGGTTCACAGACGCCCTCAAAGAATCAAAGAAATCCTGCTGGACCCTCAAAAAAACCTGGCGCCACGATCGGACCACAGGAAACATGACAGCCCTCAAAAACGCCACCCGCAAACACCACCAGCTGATCCGCACCGCCAAAAGGACATCATTCAAAGAGCGACTAGACAACATCACCCACAACAGCAAGGAACTCTTCAGCATCGTCAAAGAGCTCTCCAACCCCAGCACCAGCAACAATGATATCACACCGTCACAAGACCTCTGCAACTCCCTCGCCACATTCTTCCACCGTAAGATCACAGATATACATGACAGCTTCGGACCCCATTCTCCGCCTCCAGCCACCGAACCAACGACCCCCACCACCACCATCAGCGATTGGACCCCCATCAGTACTGAAGACACCACGCACATCATGAACACCATCCACTCCGGATCCCCCTCGGACCCATGCCCCCATCGCATCTTCAACAAAGCCGACAACATGATCGCACTCCACCTCCGGAACGTCATAAACAACTCCTTCACGTCAGCCACCTTCCCTGAAAGCTGGAAGCACGCCGAAATCAACGCCCTTCTGAAAAAACCCACAGCGGACCCCAAAGACCTCAAGAACTTCCGCCCCATCTCTCTTCTTCCCTTCCCGGCTAAAGTCATCGAGAAAACCATCAATAAACAGCTGACTGCTTTCCTCGAGACAAATAACTCACTCGACCCATCACAGTCCGGATTTCGAGCCAACCACAGCACCGAGACCGCCCTCATCGCAGCTACCGACGACATCAGGACCCTGATGGACAATGGAGAAACAACCGTCCTCATTCTCCTAGACCTCTCGGCAGCTTTTGACAACGTCTGCCACCGCACCCTGATAACCCGCCTCTTCCACACCGGGATCCAAGGAAAGGCCCTGGAATGGATCACCTCCTTCCTCTCCGACAGAACCCAGAGAGTCCACCTCCCTCCCTTCCGCTCAACGACCACCAAGATCATCTGCGGCGTACCCCAAGGCTCCTCGCTCAGCCCAACACTCTTCAATATCTACAGGAGCCCCCTCGCCGCCATCGCACGCAAACACAACATTAACATCATCTCCTACGCCGACGACACCCAACTGATACTCTCCCTCACCAAGGACCCAGCCACCGCCAAAACCAACCTCCAGGAAGGAATGAAAGACGTCGCAGAATGGATGAAGCTCAGTCGCCTGAAGCTGAACTCAGACAAGACGGAGATCCTCATCCTCGGACATTCCCCCTCCGCCTGGGACGACTCCTGGTGACCCACAGCACTGGGCTCCGCACCTACTCCCACTGACCACGCACGTAACCTGGGATTCATCCTGGACTCCTCCCTCTCGATGACCAAGCAAGTCAACACCGTCTCATCATCCTGCTTCAACACCCTACGCATGATCCAAAAAATCTTCCGATGGATCCCCACCGAAACCAGAAAAACCGTCACTCAGGCCCTCGTCACCAGCCGACTGGACTACGGAAACGCCCTCTACGCAGGAACCACAGCCAAACTTCAGAAACTACTCCAGCGCATACAGAACGCTTCCGCCCGACTCATCCTCGACATCCCTCGCCACAGCCACATATCCGCCCACCTGAGAAACCTGCACTGGCTCCCCATCAGCAAGAGGATCTTATTCAGGCTCCTCACCCACGCACACAAAGCGCTCCATGACAAAGGACCCGAATACCTCAACAACCGCCTCTCGTTCTACACTCCCACCCGCCAGCTCCGATCAGCCGGCCTCGCCCTCGCCGCCGTCCCATGGATCCACAGAACCACCGCCGGAGGAAGATCGTTCTCCTACCTGGCCGCCAAGACATGGAACTCACTCCCCACACACCTACGAATGACCCAGGTCCACCTCACCTTCAGGAAACACCTCAAGACCTGGCTATTCGAGCAGTGACAGCACCCCTCCCCTTAGCGCCTTGAGACCCTCACGGGTAAGTAGCGCGCTCTATAAATGTTTTGATTGATTGGTGTATTGTTGCAGCCCAAAGCCTCTCCATATCTACTCAGGTAGTAGCTTGGCTCAGGATGTAAAAGGCTAGCCAATCAAAAGAGGCTGCTACAGATCTGGTTTAGGTAACTTCTGGATTGCAATATTAAATACAACCTTAACTAGTTGTTGGATTTATTGTAAGCATTATTGTCATACTTTGAATGACTTTATTATTTTTAATAAAGCCTTCCCATGTTAGTCTATGGGGCTAGCAGCACTACAATAGGGAACTGTTTTTCCCTATTAAGGCATATAAAACATAATTTATATTGTCCCCGCTTTTTATAACAATGCACCCTACCCTTGGGGCACCTAGGGCAGACCTTAGAGATGATTTATATGTTATTAAAAGGTAGTTTTGGACTTCGCAAGTACTTTTAATTCCAAAGTCAGATTTGGAAATAGTTTTATTTTAAAATCAGCCTGCAAGGCAGGCCTGGCTTTAAAATGACACCAGACACCACAGCAGTGTATACTTAAGGGCATTAGATCCACTGGGGTCTCTAAATTTACATGTCTTACCAAATACAAGGGATTTATAGGTAGGTTGTTTTGGCCAATTAGAATTATACCAATCACCATATACGTTTAGAGGACAATGCACTAGCCCTGGGCCTGGTTAGTGTAGTATCTTGTGAGTTAGAGATGACAGGACCCATTTGATTCCTGAAGGACTCCAAAGAACAGTGCTGCAAGTGTGTGGGTATGGGTGATAGAATACATGATGTAGAATGTTCAGTTAATGGTTACCAGCTGATGAGTAAAGACATGTGATACCAAGCTCCATGTGTGGCATGATCCTTTGCACGTACCCAGACTGAGGCGGTTGCTACAATTGGTAATGAGATAGGGGATTATGTAAACCCTGTGACCCGAATAATAGAGAGTGCTCTCCCAGAGAGTTTGTGAGTGCCGCGTGTGCCTCCATCAAAGTGAAAATCAACGGCTGACATATGTGGAGTCAAAGCACTACTCTAGCCAGTGCAAGAAATATGAAGAAAGTGAAGACCTTACATAAAGTTTGATAGTCGTCAACTAGAAATTTGCTGGTAAAGTCAAGACAGGAGATACTGCGCCACAATATGACACAGAGCCATAAGTCACACAGAGCATTAACACTAAAAGCAATGACAACCAGGTACAGAGAAGCACAAAAACACAAAAAACAGCAACAAATCAAATGCAAGGAAGTGCTAGCAGAGAAAATAGTATAATACAGAAAAGAGCTAAAGGCAGTGGAAACCAGGTATATGGAATATTGTAGTACTTACCGAAATCTGAGTAAAGCGAGTCATCATACTGCAGCATTTGGGCAAAGCAACCCAAGTAGAAGCCCAGGGGTTATGAATATGGAGCCATTGATCCCTGACGCAGACACCACAGAAAGGTGCCGGGTGCGTTCTGAACGACACAAAAGTCTTTAAGAAGTTAAAAGGCTCCGAGGGCAGCACAAAAATAAGCCATACCGACTGGCCCTAACTACCCTGAAGAAAGCACGTTGCAAGCTGGGGCGGCCTCCTCCATGTGGGAGGAGGAGTGTCGCCCCAATGCTTTCTCGCAGTGCGCGAAGCAGTAACATAAAATGGTATTATGAATATCATTTTATGTTTCTGCTTCTTGCACTGCGAGAAAGCAGAAAGAAGGGTTTGATAGTTGGAGGTGGGTGGGTGGGCTGTCCTGCTGCAGGGCAGGGGAGGAGTGGCTTGCCCACTGTTGTGGGCGCTGACTGTTTGGTCGGCCCCAGGCCCGATCAAACCAGTCAAACGCACTCTTCCGTTTTCTCCATGTAGGCTGCATGGAGGAAACGGCCCCCCCATAGACCCCCGTGCGGTCAACGTCCCACCAATCACAAAGCTGCCATTGCAAAGTTGTGATTAGGGGAGGAGAGGGAGGCTGCCTGTTTCCTGGGACTCGGAGAGCAGAGAGAGAGAAGGAGACGCGACGCTGGACCGGAGGCAAAGGTAAGTTATAATATTTTATTTTAATTAACCCCCCGTCCCCGTGTGACCCCCCCGCCCTCCACCTACGAGTCATGCCAACCGCGACTGGCTGCAAGGATTTACAGGTGATATCAATGGTGCAAGTCCAGGTGAAGAGCATATACTCTCGTCAGAAAAGGCCCTTACTGGCTATGATGCCACTGCATTCCTCGAACCTCCACTTCTATTCGATACAGCGAAGAAACCAAATATTGGTGCAAGATGGACTGCCTGGGTTGAAACATTTGATCATTTTATTGATGTGCTGGAATAAGCACATGACAAAAAGATAATTAAATATCCAAAGAATTTTGCTGGTGAAGGAGTAAAGGAAGGGATAAAGAAAATACCACAGAGCAGTGAACTGTCATATCATCAAAGAGGTGCTAAACATCAAGTTTATTTCCAATGCCAAATGTTCATTATGAAAGATATGTTTTCAATCAATAAAGGCAGAAAGTTTGAGAAATGATCAACAAATTTGTAGAAAGACTTGATATGCTTATCAAAGATTGCTGATTCAAATAATTGAATGATGAAGAAGCTATTTGACTAAGAGTCATAGATGGTTACCTTTCAGATTCCTTCAGGCAACAAATGCTGAGAGAAATGCTGAGCCTAGAGAAAGTCCAAACGGCTGCCAGAACTGAGGATCATGCCGACAAACAAGCTGCTGACATGGAGACAAGAGGAGCACAAAGTGAGTCAGTCATGAATGTGACAAGCAAGCAGAGACATAAAGTGATGTCTCCAAAGAAGAAGTTGTGCTTCAGAGGCGGATTTTCCTTTCCACATAATGGTAACTGTCCCACTGTTCAAGTATAGAAAGTTGCGAAAAAAAGAACCATTTTGTGATAATCTGCCAAGAAAAAGAAAAAATAAATGCATTACATCGTGAAGATAAAATAGCCGCCAGAGTTTTCCAGATGCGGTGTTCTACACTCGCCCACAAGGCCAAGCGACAACATCACCTGAGGCAAAGGGACACTAAACGAAGCAAATCATTGACTTAATCTTCATTTAAAAGTTATTCCATATCTTTGTCAAGCAACAGTGAGGAAGATGGATGTGGGATGTCGATGTTTACCTCAGAGAAACGTGCACATGTCTGACTGGCTGCCTGCAAAGAAGATTGCAAGTCAAAGAAAAGACAACAAGTAAAATTACAAAAGTCATTCAAACATTGTCCTAAAATGTCACTAAAGGTGAACGGTTGGCTAATACCTTTTATTATCAACAGTGCTGCTTCGATAAAATTATGCTTGAGGAGATAGATTCTGAAATGTCTCCTGTGCCACATCTCACACTGTGGACGACTAAAGTCTACTCATGGTCTGCATCGATGCCATTGTAAAGTCAAGGTTCATTTCGAGCAACCATGAAACCTAGGAAAACACAAGTACAAGCACCAATTCATGTATTCCAAAGTATGTCATCAAATGCCTGTTTCAATTCACAAGATAGTGAATCAGTTTCCATTCTTATTTAATGATTTATAAAAGCTGAGAACAATGCAGGTGCAACTGCATATTAATGACACATTCGTCCTTTTGCCCAGACACGCCATTGAATTGCTTTCATTTAGAAGAAGCAGTTGAAAAAGAACTTGTTTCACTCCTAAAGCATGATATTATTGAGCACTCCACTGCTCCTACGCTATGGATTTTGTCCATAGTGGTAGTGCCCAAAAAGGACAGTGGAGGTGCTGTCCTCATCTGTGTTGATAAGCACCAAGCTAACAAGGCAATTAAACAAGAACGACATCCAGGTCTGCACATTGATGATATGATCACACAACTGAATGGTGCCAAAGTGTTTTCTCACCTTGTTCTGAACAACAGGTATTACCAACTCAAACTCGAAGAAAATTGCAGGTACATTATAACTTTTTTGACTCATGTTGATATATTTAGATATAAAAGACTAAGTCTCGAAGTATCATCAGCTGCAGAGCTTTTTCAGGATGTCATTCATTGCACAATACAGCCAGTCACACATGCTGTCAATTACAGTGATGACATACTGTTTTTTGGAGCCACACAAAAAGAGCATGAAAAAGCTCCTACACATGTGTGTCACATACTTAGTGATGCAGTTCTAACTTTAAATGCAGAAAAGTGTGAGTTTCATAAACCAAAACTCAAGTTCTTTGTTCACATCTTTTCTGATGAGGGAATGACTCCAGATCCAAATAAAGTACAAACCTTGTCATCCACTTCTCCCCCACAAGATGTAACTATGCTGCGATCCTTCCTTGGTATGGCTAGTTACTGTTCAAGGTATATATAGTGACTTTGCTACTGTCAGTGCCCCATCGAGAGACTTAACAAAACAAAATGCTCCATTTCGATGGTTACGTGAATGTGAACAAAGCTTTGAGAAAATCAAGCATGCAATTGAGAATGCCACTGAAATGGCACACTTTGATCCATAAATGCAGACTAAGGTTGTTGTTGATGCACGCCCAATGGGGTTGGGTGCCATCATTGCGCAGCACACTGGACATCCCATTGCCCCAAGTCACATTACGGCTTATGCAAGCCGGGGTTTGTCATCAATGGAATATGTCTATTCACAACCTAAAAAGGAAAGCCTCGTTGTGGTGTGATCTTGTGAGCTTTTTCATGTGATCCTAAATGGGAAGCACTTTACAGCTGTCACCAACCATCAACAATTACTCACCATTTTTGGCAATCTAAGAGCCAAGATGACCCCTCACATTGAGAGGTGGGGGTTGCGACTGCAGGACTATGATTATATGATTGTACATCCTCAAGGAAAGAATCAAAGCACTGCTGACTACTTCTCATGTGTACCAATACCATGGCATGGCACCACTTCTAAAGCGGCTGATGCTATGTTTTCTTCATTGTGAAATCCAGAACCCCTGCTGCCATAGCAGTGGAACAAATCATTGCTGCCACGAGCTCTGACAGAGATTTGCTAATGCTAGAAGACATTATTACACAGAACTTGTGTCGTGAACTAACTCCATATACCAGAAATTAAAAAATGTGCAGGAAGAACTTTCAGTTATCCCAGAAGGCATAATCTTACGAGGGTCAAGAATGTTCATACCTGAGAGTCTGAGCGAGCAAGTTATTGAACTGGCAACGGAGGGACATTGTGGAGATTTTTACTAAATGAGCTCTATGGGACAGAGGGTGGTTCCCTCGTCTTGACCAAAGAGTTGAAAAAGAGTTAAGGGCATGTTATTTGTGCCCCATGATCACTGGGGTATGATGATCCTAGTAAGTACGAATTTATCTGCTTCGGTCAGTTAACTTCCACAGAGGCTGCAGGGAGCATTACTCTGTAGGAACAAATGCCCTCACACACCTAGATAGTTTTCATGCTTTTTCATTGCGCTTTTGCTCCACGTTGGGCCGGCGCTGCAATGCCTGATGGGCACGCTCAATGGTGGCTCTTTAGCGGAGAAATTTTTATAAGCTGTATGGTGACATGTGGGTGTGTGGGTAAAGTAGTAGATTGGTGTGTTTTAAGTAAATATGTGAAACAGTGGTATAAATATAGAACAGGGGGTACTCTACAAAAATATTTTAATGATTGTGCCATACTGCCTATGTTAAAATATGTGGTGCTACCTACTAGAACTGATTATTTAAGGTGCTGAAGGTCAACATGTTTCAAGCCTAATTTAGTCATGTGAATGATCTAGCTGCTTTTCTTCAGTACCATAAAAACCTAATCTACACAGTGACTGGTGTTTCGATATGTGACTTTTATTGTGTTACTCCCAGACACCTATACTTCTTTATGTATTAATATGAACCCACTGGTGAGTCTTACAGGTTTATTGACTCAGTGTGATGCAACAGAGTACAAACATCAAATGTTTTAGTCAGTGAAGTGTGTGCTCAAAGGGTGTGAGGTTAGACATGTCTCTAAGGAATGCTGAACGGAAAAACTTTAGTTGTAGGGTCCTAGGAAACGATTAAAATAAAAAACAGGGATATAGTGAAGATAAAAATGGGTCTTTGATATCCCCTAAGTGTAGGTCGACATGTTTCAGCCTTTTTCGGTGATCATAAAGCTTTCTTCAGGACCAAAACTGATGTGAGAAATAGTGAAGTGGCTACAAAAGTGTAGGTAGCCACATGAGTGAAATATCAGCACACACGCTAAGGTGTGCTGTGTATGTAGTGGTATAGCCGTACTTACGGACCCATAAACTGGTTGAAATCTGTAAGATAAAAACACATACTACGTAAAGGACATACGCAACATTCAGGAACAATTTCACATAGAATGCTTCACTGTCCTTTCTTGCATGGTGTGCACTGTGCCGTGATCTGGTGCATCTCACAAGCCAAAATATCTGTGAAAATAACCCTGTCAAAGCGCATAGCATGCAATGAACACATATATTGTTTATATCTTCATGCATGGTGAGCAGTGCTTAGCATGCATGTTTATAGGTGAGCGAATACCTTGCGTGGTCACAAGTATGCGCGAACAATTCAGCCAACTGTTGATGTCATGCTGGGCTACAGTAATTAATGTGTGAGACTCATTAAGTGTCTGGCTGTCGACACAGGGATAATTATTATGCGTGTAACAGCAATGTCATTTAATTTGAGAAAATGTTCCTCATATCACAGAGAATACATGGGGACAGAGATGTGCCACATCAGTGGAGAAAATAACGAATGTTAGAGTATCTTACACCAGCCGAGTTAAAAAGGATCAGACGGATCCTGCAAGGGGGAGTCAATTGAAGTCACACACTGAAAAAAGCAAAATAGGAATAAGTGGAGTTGTCGCATTGTAACTAGGAGACAAGTTACGTCCAGATAGAGTTTTGCTGTAGAAATGGGGCATGAGCACTTAATTCCTCAAGGATGGCCTCCCTCCATTCTAACCTGCTTTGGGCTTGTCAGTATCCCGCCGGTAACTGTGCCGGTGGACACTGCGTTATAATAGCGGTTCCTGGAGAGGGTGTGGCAGCGTGATCTGACGCTGGTCATGTGATCGTGGGAGCTCCTAGAGTGTTGCTAGAATGCACAGCACATACACAGCACACCTGGCGTGTGTGCTGATATTTCACTCACATGGCTACCTACACTTTTGTAGCCACTTCACTGTTTCTCAAGTCAATTTTGGTCCTGAAGAAAGCCTTACGATTACCGAAAAAGGCTGAAACATGTCGACCTTCATTTAGGGGATATTGAAGACCCATTTTTCTCTTCAGTATATCCCCGTTTTTTATTTTAATTGTGTTCTAGGACCCTACAAATAAAGTTTTTCCGTTGGGCATTCCTTAGAGACATTTTTAACCTCACCACCCCTTTGAGCACACACCTCACTGACTAAAACACAAAACCCGCTCCACTGTAACTCAGGCGTCGAAGCACAGCTGGGTTGCATTCGGCAGCCCAGCTGGGAACCCAATGATGAAGCATGCCACCAACTAGGTTGGTGCTTGAGGGTTCTTCTTACAAATCCATTGGATGTTTGTACTCTGTTGCATCACACTGAGTCAATAAACTTGGAAGACTCACCAGTGGGTTCATCCACGTTGTTTCTATTTCTATCAATTTTTGAGAAGACCCACTGAGAGAATAAATCAGGACTCCTCAAGTATTTTGCCTCTTTTTTTATTTAATTTTTTTAGTCTTCATATCACCTTATCTGCAAGATCAGGCCACTTCTATAAATGCTTTCCAACCCTCAGCCTGCTGCATACTTTTGCTGGCCCTCACCACGCCAGTCAAGACCAGATACCTGGTTTCTGGCTGTAACCAGGTGTAATCATAGGACCAATCAATAGATTGCTGTTGTAGCCCTCATACCACTCCATCTTTGAAAATTGGCCCAGATCTTGCTTTGATTGGTCCCACCGGGTCTGCAATCAGTATTCATTCAGCAATTAAGTCTTACAGCTTGAAGCCAATGTATCACTCTAGGAGGAGACGGATCCGTCCAACGCTTACAGATCTCCCTCCTAGCTAAAAGCATCAGGTAAAATAACAAAGCCTGCTGCGACTTGGTCTGAGGTTGGCTAGGAGAGGTTTCTACTCCCATTAAAACTAGGGTTAGACTTAATGTCATATGCATCTTAAAAATGTTGTTAACCACATCCTCGACATCCTGCCAATAAGCCTTTATCTCTGTGCACGTAAAAAAACAGTGTTGTTCATCAGCTCTTAAGAGGCCACACCTACAACATCTGGGGGTAGGGTCTTGTACAAACTTTGCTATCTTTTGAGGTGTCCAATCTAATCTATTGATAGTGAAGTAGTGATTACGCTTAAGATTGGCTGGTTTTACCACTGAACAGATTAATTTTAGTGAGTTTTGCCATACTGTTTAAAGCTCAGTCCTGTGAATGCCTCCTTCCCAGACAGAGTATGGCACCTTCAGTTTCCTATCCTCTGCATCGTGCAGGTTCCAATACCACAGAGCAACCTCTTTATCCTTGCGAGATCCATCCTGCAATTCTGACTCAAGTTCCCACATGCTCCCTATTTCCTGTGAGTTGGCTGCAAACCAAGAAGACAACTGAAGATATTTGAATCTAGAAAGGGAGCAATGAGTCTTGGCTGCTAAAAATTCCCAGGGTAATATACCCTGCACTGTTAGCAATTCCCCCGAAACTGCAATCCCTGCTCTCCGTTGTGGAATGCTCAGCCCATCTTTAAGACACTCACGGGGTACCCGGAGAATCCCAAATCGGTGAGAAATAATCCATGCCCAATATCCTCCTGACTTAAAGCCAGAGAGACAAAGCTGCCTTCAAAACCTTCAGCTGGACCTTTTTGAAGAATTCCTTCACCCCATACTTGTACAAGAATCCTTCAGAGCTGCACTCTCTTACCATCACCCCCAGGACAGCAAAACAAGTTGAGGCCTCTGGTTTACCCAGGAGCTTGCAACAATTTTTAAACTGGAAAGCTATGCAATAAAGCTTTAAGTCTGGGAGAGCTAAACTACCCTTTTCAGCCCTATACCTCAGTTTTTTCCATGCAAGCCCCTCTAGATGCCCATATAAAACCTACTATTTTCCCCTGAATCTTATCTGTAACGGATCTTGGGAATGTCAAATTTATGCAGTTAAAGAGGTATGTCAATTTTGGTAGTATCACCATCTTAATCAAATTGACTCGCCCTTATATTGTATGGGGACGGGTTCTCCATCTAGTGAGCAAAACATCTACCTCCTTTGCCACGCTCCCCAAGTTATACTGCAGTACTGCCTCCAGTTGATTTAAAATTGGAATGCCAAGATATCTGAGCTCTGCTTGCATTTCCCCCTTCCAATCTGGTAGATTCCAACACATCGCCTCCAACTTCAAATCATTTACTAAGTATTCTGAAAGGCCCTCAAATTTCTTCACCAGGATTTCCACCCTAGGAATGGTACCTACAGGATCCGAGGTATATTATTAAATCATCTGCGTACAGCACGATTTTATTATTAAAATGGGACGAGCTGAAAGGAATAACCTAGCCGTCTCTCTGTAACAGATGGGCGAGTGGCCAATATATATATACAAAAATAATGGGGAAAGGGGAAAACCCTGCTGGGTGCCCCTAGTAACAGAAAAACACCTAGTGAGCCACTGAGGAGCATCCCAGCAGTTGTTTGCTCATAAAGCCCTTTCAGCATTGCAATAAAACAGGGGCTAGAGCCCAATATCGCCAACACCTCTCACAAATAAGCCCAACACAGACCGTCAAATGCCTTGGCTGTATCTAACATGACTTCTGCCAGGGGCATCAACAAGGCCATGGCAAGATCTATACAGCCAATCAGCTGCTGAGTGAGTTTGTGGATTTGCCTCCCAGGGCAAAGCCATTCTGATCTGTATGTATGAACTGTTTTGGCAGTTTTAAAATCAGGACAATCGTAGCTTCCTTCCATGAATCAGGAATCTGTGCCTTCCCCTGGTAGACTGAATTAAACAGGGTTCCCTGGACAGATACAGCTTCCTCCCTTAAGAGCTTATATAGTTCCGAAGGGATGGCGTCTGGGCCAGCCGCCTTTTCATTCTTACTACATGACAAAAACCCACTGATTTCTTCCTGAGTTCTCAGCGCTTCCATACACACTTTTCCTTCCTCTGAAAGCTCAGGAAGGCCTCCATCTCCCAGCCACTCTCTAAGTTTATGAGGCTCCGGGGAGATCCCTTCCATATACAGTGTGGAAAAAAGGGAGACCAGGTGACTCTGCATATCTACTAGTTTGTTTGTAACATACCCCTGGGGACGTACAACCAGGCTCCTTTATCATATTCCTAGATCGCTCCACTCTCCATTTCATGCCAGTAAGGCCCCAGTTTGCACCCTATACTCAAACTGGCTCATGCTTTCAGCCTGCCACCTATCCCTACACTTGGAATCCAACTTGATTTTATAATTTAGCTGTGCCTCTTCTAGTTGTTTTAATACTGTTCCTTTATCCTCCAATCTGCTCGGCATCTGTAAAGTGGCCTCCAGAGCCCCAACCTCTTGCTCTAGTTTGGCCAGTTCCGCCCTCTATTCCCTATTCTTTGAATACACCTGACTTTTTAATAGTCCCTGAATAAATGGTTTAAATGCCTCCCACACAGCTCCTGGCGAGTCTGTGCTTATATTATCCAAAAAGAATTCAGCCGTGGCCCTTTTTGACATAAGCACCAAGTCATTATCCAAAAGGATATTACGCTCCTTAAAGTAAGCCTATTTCCAGGAGATTGTAATGACATAGTAATGGCTGAGTGGTCCATAAAATGCCCTGGAAGGTGATTGCCCTCTTTTATATGTGGCGCTAACCCCCTATCTGCAAATAAAGAATCCAACCCGGAAAAGTGGCCATATTTTGTTTTTGCTATGAAATGTGTACCCTCTCAACTGACCTTTTAGATGATGCCATACATACACCAATCCTAAATCTTGAAGCATGTTTCTAAGGGCCTGTCTCATCCTTGGTGCCTGAGCACAGACCCTCCAGATTAATGTGTCTAAAAGAGGATCCAATAAAGTATTAAAGTCTTTCCTTAGAACCAAAGGGAACGAAGCCTCTGATAAATTCAGCTCCTGATCCAAAATATGCTGAGGGTCATCAACATTTAGCCCATAGAATCCTGCACACATCTCATTCTGGCTAGCACCCACCTTCCAGTACTATCTGTTTTAGAATGCATAAACTCAACCCCGCAGCCCTTCCTTGTCAGAATCGCTTCCTGTAGTTCAAGAGAGATATGTTTTAATAAGACAGACTGAAATTGATGTTTTTTATTTACAATCACTAATACATCTAGAATACCTTGAATAGTTCCTTGCAACAGAGGTACAACAACGAGAAGAGATGATGACAGTATAAACCCAATGTTCGCACTTAAGAGGGATGCACGTAGCATAGATTCTCAAGGAATATCTGATAGTCAATCATCTTACTGAGATAGTATTACATGGTTTAATTTAACTCCTCAAATGATGATCTTCTCAGAACCCCCTCCCCACCCCAAGGGATGGAGAGATTAGGAATCTGTTACAGACAAGGTGAGGTTCAAATAAGAGGTCCTTTTTCAAAGGAGAAGGTAGTGGCAATTATAACACACTGAAGTTGTGCAGGTTGGGGTCATATTTTATTCTGTGCTCCACAACACGCCCCACATTATTCTCAACCACATCACTCATTGTAGCTGGCAGAGTCCTGCTGGAAGAATTGTGTTGTAATCTAGATACAAATGTTATATGTGGAATCCTAATATGTCATGGAATGTGGAGTGCTGGATGGGTTTTGTGCTGTGAGCTGAGGGAGAGAGCGGACCGTTGATGCTGTTCCTCTGTGTTTCCTGAATAAACCCTTCATCACACCTCCTTTCACAATTGTTGCTATCAGGAGGTGTGATGAAGGGTTTATTCAGGAAACACAGAGGAACAGCATCAACGGTCCGCTCTCTCCCTCAGCTCACAGCACAAAACCCATCCAACACTCCACATTCCATGACATATTAGGATTCCACATATAACATTCTTATCTAGATTACAACACATCCTCCTTACATGGAAGAAAATAATATGAAAACTAGATATAAGAGAAAAAAAACACAGAGTTAACAATAATACAATTTTACAGCAATAAAATCAGAAAAAAACAAGAATCTAACATAACAAAAGTACAACACAAACTCTATTACACTAAGGAAACTCTGCAATAACATATCAACTAATGCAATACATAATCCTCAAATTTCCCTGGATGAAATCTGCGTCTCAAAGGGTATCTTCTCGGATATAATTCCTCTTGAAAAACACCCCCATCTTCAAGATTCCTACTGTGAGATTGAACACCAACCTCACAATTACCGTTGCCTAAATGAACATTAGGAGATTTCCCAGGATACTTCACCAACCTTGACATACTCCACACGGAACCCGAATCAACCCTCACCACATTCTTCCTGATAGCAACAATTGTGAAAGGATCAATGAAAGAGGACCTCCCCTTCAAAGTATGTTTGGGATTCCTTACCAAAACCTTGTCCCCTACATTCCACTTTTTGTCTCTTACTCTCATCCTAGAATCATAGTCTGCCTTATATTTATGCTGATAATCTGAAATTCTTTCTCGACACACTTCCTTGCTCACTGCAGGACCAGCAAACACAGGCAACCAGGAAGGATTGAGTTTTGACATTGCCTTCCTACCTCTCAAAGCCTCAAATGGTGAAATCTGAGTGATTGCATTAGGTGTAGTGCGATGTGCCCACCACGTATCTCTCAAAACCTCACTGAATGAAACCCTAGAGCTAAGTGCCCGTTGGGCACAATCCTTCACAACACGATTCATTCTCTCAGATAACCCATTGGCTTGTGGGGAATACAACGCTGTCTTCTGATGTACTATACCATAGTCTCTGAGAAACTCCACCATTTGACACAAATTGCACCCCATTATCTGTTACTAGAAACTTTGGTATCCCTTCAGAAACAAAAACATCCTTGAGGAAGTCAATAACAATTTTAGTATTTACAGAGGACACACACCTCGTGACCACCCATTTGGAAGTGTAATCCACCACCAAGATAACAAAACGTTTGCAAGATGATAACAAATCAAAGGGGACCACAATATCTAAACCCAGTTTAGACCAGACCACCTCAGGGACTACAAATGAAGACAACCGAACCTTACTAACAAAATGTGATTTGTCGCTGGTGGCACATGACACACAGTCCTTAACTACTTCCTCAATCATGTGATCCATACCAGGCCACCAATACCTTTCCCGCACTCTAGCCTTGGTAAGACTCCGCCCAAGATGACCTTCATGACCCGTGTTGACAATTTTACTCCTGAACTCTACTGGGGGAATTACCCTCTCACCCCTCATGAGATTACCACCAACAAAAGATAAGTCGTCCCTTACTGACCAATATGCCTTCATTTCATGATCCAAAGTTTTGTACTCAGGCCAACGATGAGGAATCCATGTTTTCAGTGACTCCAAGACTTTATCTTTGTTAACTCCTTCAACCCAAGATTCAAAAGACAAAGAAGGTTCAGCCACCCAACATACAAAATCATCATCATTTTCCTCGCACACCATACTGACCGGCAATCTAGAGAGGCAATCCGCAGTCTTATTGCTGGATCCTGGTATATACTGTACAACAAAATTATACTCTTGTAACCCCTCACTCCAACGCTTAATTCTGGGGGTAATGTGTTCACTGTGCCTGCAAGAGAAAATTTGCACAAGCGGACGATGATCACTCCTGACTAGGAAAGGTATTCCCCACAAATAAAACTTAAAGTGTTGCACAGCCCAAAAAACACTCAAAGCCTCTCTTTCTATACACGAATAGTTGATCTCAGCATCCCTAAGAGCCCTAGAAGCAAAGGCTACAGTCTTCTGCTCCTCATCCACTACTTGGGAGAGTACAGCCCCCAATCCCTTAAGACTGACTTCAGTAGTCAAAACTGTTTTATTATTAACATCGAAATGCCCAAGAGTGGGCTTCCTTCCAATCTCCGCTTTAATCGTTTCAAAAGCTTCCTGACACTCTTCAGACCACACGAAAGTTGAGCCTTTCTTCAACAGAGCCCTGATAGGTTCCGTTACACAGGCAAATCCTTTGTCAAATTTAGAATAAAATTCAGCAAGACCCAAGAACGACCTTACTTGTTCCTTGTCCCTTGGCAGAGGGGCCTTGACAACACATTGTGCAAGTTCAAGTTTAGGTTGAATACCCTCACCTGAAATCACATGACCCAAATATGAAACAGTCTCAACCCCAATACGACATTTCTCCTTTTTTACTGTTAATGCCTTCTCCTTCAATCTCTTTAAAACCTCAACCAAGGTCTTGTCATGTTCCCCCTTACCTTTACCGTAAATCAAAATGTCATCTTGGAAAAACATTATATTGTTTATGCCATCTAAAACTTTTTTCATAACCCTTTGAAAGCACGCCGCAGCAGAGGCCAAGCCAAACGGCATCCTCAGAAAGCGATAAGCTCCTAGCGGAGTCACGAACGAAGTAAGATGCCTCGAATCCTTATGCAAAGGAATTTGGTGATCAGCAGATGACACAGTTCTGCGAGTCGATTCCGAAAACGAAGCCACATTCAAATGATGCAGCTACCGTCCTAATAACTGTGAGTACGCACGCAACAAATGACCGCATCCATTCAATCGGCAATTTCGGCACTCTAGGCGATCAGAGATGAAAGTAAATAATGAGTTTAGCACCAAGCACAACACATAGAATCACACTCACAGTACTAACCACAAGGCAGTAACTCCGTAGTCCGAGTGTAACAATCGATTAGGCAATGTCATCCGATCAGTCCTTTGATTCAAATGAGAGCCCAGATATGAGAGTCCCGACTGTAATTCTTGAAGGAAGAAATAATAAGTTATACGGCTCGTGGGTTAATCTTCAGGGGAGTTGATGCTGATTCCAGTGATGTGTACGAGATGTCCATGACAATGCTCAAAAGATATTTTGGTCCCCGTATAAATGTTGTTCTTGAGAGACACAAATTCTTCACCAGGAGTCAAGGTAGCAATGAACGTGTGAAGAGTTATGTAGCTTCCCTCAAGACTTTAGCGAGAACTTGTGAGTTTGGTGATCTTTCCGATTCTCTAGTCAGGGACCAATTGGTGAGATGTACAAACAGTACTCGAGTACAAGAAAAATTATTATCCAAAAACCCCACCCTGGTTGAAGCAGTTGCAATTGTTGAGAGAATGGAGAATACCTCCTCTTGGATGAAGGAAATGAAAAAGGGAGGTGATGAGAAGAAGGATAATTCAAGCGAAGTTCACGCTCTAACCGGTGAAGAAAGTACAGTGAGTTCAGAGAATGTAGCAAAAATTAATTTGTCCGAAAGATTTAGAGTCCCTCACAAGGATCCTAAAGCTGGTAATTCTCCAAAGAACTTTCCCATCAAATCGGATAATGAAGATCGCTTGAACCCACATACCTCCAGTAGGGGTGAACTAGAGAAGGTCACCAAAGAGTTGCCAAAAATAAAGTGTTACAGGTGTGGGAGCACAGCTCACTTTTCAAATTATCCTCATTGCTATGCGAAGGATTCAATCTTCATGAAGTGTGGAGTTAAAGGTCACTACGCTCGTGTATGCAAATCAAACCGGAACGCAGAAAAAAAACCAGAGGTTGTACGTACCATAATCTTGAGCATTGATGAGGATAATGGAGGAGTAGATGCTGGAAAATTATCTATGCCAGAGTGTAGGATTTCTGTAGATAGTTTTGATTTTCTGGTTTTGGCTGATTCGGGTTCCCCGTTCACGATGATTGGGAACAAACAATGGGACGAAGTTGTGGGGTTGGACAACGTTACACTCTTTCCTATTGACATCAATCCTGTTAGTTACGGGGGTGCTAGAATTAACGTTCTGGCTTACACTTAATCTCGCATCCAGTTCAAGGATAGGAATACAGTAGGGAAGGTTTACGTGGCTGAACGAGGTGACAACTTGCTGGGATGGAGACATCAGAGGGATCTAGGGATCATGCTTAACCCCAATGCCAAAGATCCCAAGGACCAAGTAATGTTGATCGAGGGTAGAAATGAATGCGCAGTGATGAATGAACAGAGTAGTGAGTATTTTGTAAGATTTCCTGAAGTTTTTACTGATAAATTGGGATGTCTTAAGGGTTCATTCTGAAAGACAAAGCAACGCCTTGTGTTCATAAAGTGAGAAAAGTACCCAATATGATGGTGGAGCCCCTCAAGTCTGAGCTTGTTGAAATTGGGTGTCATTGAAGAGATAGAAGCATCAGAGTGGTTGGCGTCCATTGTTTTAGCCCCAAAGGATGGTGGTGCTGGGGTCAGGATGTGTGTTGACTTGAGAAGTCTGAATTAATGGATTTGGGTGGACCGACAACCATTACCCAACATCTCAGAGTCGCTAAGTATGCTCAAGGGGGCGTGTATCTTCAGTGTACTAGATTTGTCATCTGCTTATCACCAAATTCCTTTGCATAAGGATTCGAGGCATCGTACTTCGTTCGTGACTCCGCTAGGAGCTTAGCGCTTTCTGAGGATGCCGTTTGGCTTGGCCTCTGCTGCGGCGTGCTTTCAAAGGGTTATGAAAAAAGTTTTAGATGGCATAAACAATATAATGTTTTTCCAAGATGACATTTTGATTTATGGTAAAGGTAAGGGAGAACATGACAAGACCTTGGTTGAGGTTTTAAAGAGATTGAAGGAGAAGAGATTAACAGTAAAAAAGGAGAAATGTCGTATTGGGGTTGAGACTGTTTCATATTTGGGTCATGTGATTTCAGGTGAGGGTATTCAACCTAAACTTGAACTTGCACAATGTGTTGTCAAGGCCCCTATGCCAAGGGACAAGGAACAAGTAAGGTCGTTCTTGGGTCTTGCTGAATTTTATTCTAAATTTGTCAAAGGATTTGCCTGTGTAACGGAACCTATCAGGGCTCGGTTGAAGAAAGGCTCAACTTTCGTGTGGTCTGAAGAGTGTCAGGAAGCTTTTGAAACGATTAAAGCGGAGATTGGAAGGATGCCCACTCTTGGGCATTTTGATGTTAATAATAAAACAGTTTTGACTACTGATGTCAGTCTTAAGGGATTGGGGGCTGTACTCTCCCAAGTAGTGGATGGGGAGCTGAAGACTGTAGCCTTTGCTTCTAGGGCTCTTAGGGATGCTGAGATCAACTATTTGTGTATAGAAAGAGAGGCTTTGAGTGTTTTTTGGGCTGTGCAACACTTTAAGTTTTATTTGTGGGGAATACCTTTCCTAGTCAGGACTGATCATCGTCCGCTTGTACAAATTTTCTCTTGCAGGCACAGTGAACACATTACCCCCAGAATTAAGCGTTGGAGTGAGGGGTTACAAGAGTATAATTTTGTTGTACAGTATATACCAGGATCCAGCAATAAGACTGCGGATTGCCTCTCTAGATTGCCGGTCAGTATGGTGTGCGAGGAAAATGATGATGATTTTGTCTGTTGGGTGGCTGAACCTTCTTTGTCTTTTGAATCTTGGGTTGAAGGAGTTAACAAAGATAAAGTCTTGGAGTCACTGAAAACATGGATTACTCATGGTTGGCCTGAGTACAAAACTTTGGATCATGAAATGAAGGCATATTAGTCAGTAAGGGACGAGTTATCTTTTGTTGGTGGTAATCTCATGAGGGGTTAGAGGGTAATTCCCCCAGTAGAGTTCAGGAGTAAAATTGTCAACACGGGTCATGAAGGTCATCTTGGGCGGAGTCTTACCAAGGCTAGAGTGTGGGAAAGGTATTGGTGGCCTGATATGGATCACATGATTGAGGAAGTAGTTAAGGACTGTGTGTCATGTGCCACCAGCGACAAATCACATGTTGTTAGTAAGGTTCCGTTGTCTTCAGTTGTAGTCCCTGAGGTGGTCTGGTCTAAACTGGGTTTAGATATTGTGGGCCCCTTTGATTTGTTATCATCTTGCGAACGTTTTGTTATCTTGGTGGTGGATTACATTTCCAAATGGGTGGTCACGAGGTGTGTGTCCTCTGTAAATACTAGAATTGTTATTGACTTCCTCAAGGATGTTTTTGTTTCTGAAGGGATACCAAAGTTTCTAGTAACAGATAATGGGGTGCAATTTGTGTCCCATGAAATGGTGGAGTTTCTCAGAGACTATGGTATAGTACATTAGAAGACAGCGTTGTATTCCCCACAAGCCAATGGGTTATCTGAGAGAATGAATCGTGTTGTGAAGGATTGTGCCCAACGGGCACTTAGCTCTAGGGTTTCATTCAGTGAGGTTTTGAGAGATACGTGGTGGGCATATCGCACTACACCTAATGCAATCACTCAGATTTCACCATTTGAGGTTTTGAGAGGTAGGAAGGCAATGTCAAAACTCAATCCTTCCTGGTTGCCTGTGTTTGCTGGTCCTGCAGTGAGCAAGGATGTGTGTTGAGAAAGAATTCCAGATTATCGGCATAAATATAAGGCAGACTATGATTCTAGGATGAGAGTAAGAGACAAAAAGTGGAATGTAGGGGACAAGGTTTTGGTAAGGAATCCCAAACATACTTTGAAGGGGAGGTCCTCTTTCATTGGTCCTTTCACAATTGTTGCTATCAGGAAGAATGTGGTGAGGGTTGATTCGGGTTCCGTGTGGAGTATGTCAAGGTTGGTGAAGAATCCTGGGAAATCTCCTAATGTTCATTTGGGCAATGGTAATTGTGAGGTTGGTGTTCAATCTCACAGTAGGAATCTTGAAGATGGGGGTGTTTTGCAAGAGGAATTATATCCGAGAAGATACCCTTTGAGACGCAGATTTCATCCAGGGAAATTTGAGGATTATGTATTGCATTAGTTGATATGTTATTGCAGAGTTTCCTTAGTGTAATAGAGTTTGTGTTGTACTTTTGTTATGTTAGATTCTTGTTTATTCTGATTTTATTGCTGTAAAATTGTATTGTTGTTAACTCTGTGTTTTTTTTCTCTTATATCTAGTTTTTTTTATTATTTTCTTCCATGTAAGGAGGATGTGTTGTAATCTAGATAAGAATGTTATATGTGGAATCCTAATATGTCATGGAATGTGGAGTGCTGGATGGGTTTTGTGCTGTGAGCTGAGGGAGAGAGCGGACCGTTGATGCTGTTCCTCTGTGTTTCCTGAATAAACCCTTTATCCCACCTCCTTGTTGTGAGAAGATCTTGTTTTTAACAAATTGTCTCTAAATTCTTTGGTGGAGCAGATTTTAAAGTACGTAGTGGCAATCTTGCGTATCAAGTTGGGTAGCGTGGAGGGTTAGTGACATGCTTTTGGGGTCTATCTTCATTGTGTCCCTTTCACAGCTGCACTGCTCACCAAAATCCCTTTTCCTTGAATCATTTTTTTCTCCTTGACTTTAGTAATTCAGGATGTACTAGGACGACAGAGGATCATTGTTTTATATTGTCTAATGTCTTCTTTAATTCATTTGTCTACTACCTATAGAAAGGTGTTATTTAACAAAGACTTAATCACCTTAAATTGCATTTAGTTCACACATGGGTATCTTTGTAGCAAATCAATGTTCGCGTATTTCATTTGCAGTCACAAAAATAAGATTCTAAAATAAATTTGAGTAGTAAAGTACATATTCCGTACAGTAAACTCACAGTACAGCGTTATCACAGACTCATTTAGTCCACTTTAAGCACTCAGGTAGTTAGACATCCTGGGACTCCAGGAAAAAAGCTCTTATTTACAGTTGCATATTTCAATTTAGACGTTTTACGGTTTCTTAAGTTTCTGAGAGAGTATGGAGGTTTTGTTTCTTTAGATAAAAGGCTGACAAGAATTCAAAAGAGTAAATTACTCAAAAGTTCTTACTTTCTCCTGGCTGCTGCCACCACCTACTGGGAAGCTGTTGGTTGATGGTTGTTCATAAAGCCGTTAAGCACTTCTTACCTCCTTCTCCAAAGACATAGAAGAACTCAGTGGAATTGTTGGGGAACTCAGCTCACTGGGTTGTAACGATTAGGCCTGAGTACTAGCAATGACATGTAGCAAAGCCAGGGCACTCTAGCTTTCACTTATCCCACTTGCCTCCTCCAAGGAGGGTGATTATATTGGTGAAGGGTGGGAACCTAATCGGTTTCTCCCATCATGCTGTGATCCTCTGCTATTTCGCAACTGCTGCTGCTGCAATTCACACAACCCAGCCATGGCTGTGACCCTGGCCAAAGTCGTTGCCAAACTTTCAACAGCATTTCAACTTCATGAGCGGAGAGAATGTGGTGTAGCGTCAGAGCTCAATAAACTCAAACATATAATCAGTGATTATATGTTTGAATTTATATATTTGATTATATGTTTGAATTTTTATATTTGATTATTTGTTTGAATTTATTGAGTTTCATTGCATCACAATACAGCAATCTGTAAGTAAAAAGTTTTTTGATTTTTCTGTTTTAATCTCTGTTGTCCTCTATGTAGAAGTTACTTATATCACAGGACACTAATTTCTGGCTGGCTTGCGCAATTTATTTATTCTTTAACTTTGCTTGCTTTCTGGTTTACTGGAAAGGGACCTTTTTACTTTGTGTTTCATATACCCGTCCCTTTTCTAAGTATTAGGGTACCTCCCTCACAATTTGGCGAGTAGTATTCCATCACACCAGGACGTAGTAGAATAATTCCTTTTATTCGTAAATAGCTCCTTACATATAAGGATGTTCAGAGCTGCAGGTAAATCTCCACAATGCCGTGACCTTCCATGACAAGCTATAAATATACACTCTAATACTGCATAATACAGTTCTACACCCTACATTCCCTAATCTAAGAATACAATTAATCCAACCACTACACATCCCACTTTCTTCAAATGAACAAACAAAAAACAGACACATGCTAATCACTCACTCACACACAAAATCATCCAGACCTTTAGGTGCTCTGATAATCCTTCCACACCTGCTGGATTCTATAACACTGGACTCTCCAGAATCCTCCACAGAACAATTGAACAACCCCCCTCTGATCCCTTTCCGAGCCGTATTTCCTTTTTCACCTGCATCGTTTCCACCATTACATTTGTGTGCCAGAAATCTTTGACTGTCCAGTACCTGAGGTTACTGGCCTTCTTGTTCTAATGTAGGAAATGATTCTAAACACCGATATTTGCTCAAACCTTCTCCAATCACCCTCGTATCAACATTTTCATCTTTCATACTTTTACTTATCCCATTCCTACTCACAGCAAGGCGACTCATATGATGAATACTCCCATCATCTAACTCTACTGTGTTTCTCATGACTCTCACAACTTCCTTGAGTTCACTGAAGCGACTATGCCTTTTCATAACTTTCCTGCCTAATTTAACATGGACCCATTGTCCTTCTTTGAACGTCACATCCTTGGTGTTATGTTTAGCATCAAAATAACGTGTATTCTTGTCTAGTGATGTTAAGCTGCTTGCCCTTACATTTTTACCATCTCACTCCAATTTCTACTTCTTTTCATCAATCCAGGGTTTATTTTTGAATATGGTACTCTGTCCCGCATGAATCTAAAAGGATTCTCACCTACAATCTCATAGTGAGTTACCCCGTTTGACCACATCATCTACTTTATGTCACTTTCCCAATTCTTATTTTCTTTTCTTGCTAGTTGTATAATATATTTTATTACTCTGTCCAACCTTTCCACAACTGCATTTCCCCTGGGATGATTTAAAGCTGTACATTTTTGATCAATGCCTGCTGATTTCACCAAAAATCAATTTCCTCTAACTTAAACTGAACCACATTATCTTTTAATCCCTTCGCTGCCAGGCCTTTTCCCCTCCTGTGCCACGCTCTTTTTTGGCTATTTGCGGTAGTGCGCCCTGAGGCCCCTGTAACATTTTGACCACATAAGATATCCACGCCAAATTTGCGTCCTTTTCTTCCAACATCATGGGGATTCTGAAGGTACTCAGGGTTTGTGGATTCCCCTGGAGGGGTCACAGAAATGAGCCAAAATACAGCAAAATTTCGGGGTTTTTTGGGAAAATGGGAAAAACGGGCTGCAAATGAAAACATCTGGGTTTTTCCCTGCAAATGTTATCAAAAAAGGGTTTGTGGGGCTAAAAATCACCATTTTCCCAGCTTTTAGGGGATACCAGACTTTTGTCAGAAACCCAAAACTTTTTACACAGTTTTGGCATTTTTCTGGGACATAGCCTATTTTTGCTATTTTTTGTGCTTTTAACCTCCTTCCAGTTAATGGTAGAAATGGGTACAAAAGCAATAATGGATCCTTGAAAGCTAAACATTTTAGAGATGTAGACAAAATTCTGAATTCAGCAAGGGGTCATTTGTGTAGATCCATCAAGGTTTCTTTATAGAAACTAACAGTTAAATATAGGATAAATTGAAAATTTGTTGAAAAAAAGCGCCTTTTGTGTCAACGTTTTCACCTGTAACTTCTTCTAATTTTGACATCTCTTTGAAAGCAATATACCGTTACATCCGCTGGACATTACTGGTTGTGGGGATACATAGGACTTGTAGGTTCACCAAGAACCCGACGAACCCAGAGCCAAAAACTGAGCAGCAACTTGCAATGGTTTTTTATTATGTACCGGGTATATAGTAATTATTCTGTAAAAATGTGTACATGGAAAAATCGGTATGAAAGACACCTATGTATTTCTGAAATGGGAACAAAAT
Source organism: Triturus cristatus (assembly GCF_964204655.1). Classification (NCBI taxonomy): domain Eukaryota; kingdom Metazoa; phylum Chordata; class Amphibia; order Caudata; family Salamandridae; genus Triturus; species Triturus cristatus. The sequence goes on along the minus strand of NC_140591.1, from coordinate 1,202,286,205 downwards.
ATAGAGTTTAGAAACAGTAGATATTTGCACATTTCCGAAATTGGGATACTCATACTAGCATGAGAATTATCCGTCATTTTTTGGAATGACTTCTTTTTTACACCATGTCTTTCATTTGGAAGGCAGAAATACATCGAAAGTCAATAGGTAATAACAGTTCCTTTACAAATATGAATTACCCTAAGTCTCCCGATAAAAATGGTACCTCACTTGTAGGGGTAGGCATAGTGCCCACGACAGGAAATGGCTCAAAACCCAACGTGAACACACCACATTTTCACAATGCAAAATTACCCTTTTTTAGCAAAGTGCCTAGCTGTAGTTTTGTAACCCTAGCTCTGCCGGCACCTAGGGAAACCTAGCAAACCTATACATTTTTGAAAACTAGACACCCAGGGGAATCCAGGATGGGGTGGCTTGACTGCCTCCCACCAGGTTCTGTTACCCAGAACCCCTTGCAAACCTAAAAAATTGCCAAAAAAACACCTTTTCCCCACATTTCTCTGGTGGAAAGTTAGGGAATCTGCATGGATCCACAAATTTCCACCCACCCCGCGTTCCCCAAAGTCTTCCAAGAAAAATGGTACCTCACTTGTGTGGGTCAGCCTAGTGCCCTCTACAGGAAACGGCGTAAAACGTAAGGTGGACACACCTCAATTTCGTAGCGAGAAATGACCCTTTTTTGGCAAATTCCTCGCTGTAGTTTTTGAACCATAGCTCTGCCAGCACCTAGGGAAACCTAGAAGACCTATACATTTTTTTAAACTAGACGTCCAGGGGAATCCAGGATGGGGTGACTTGACTGCCTCCCACCAGGTTCTGTAACCCAGAATCCCTTGCAAACCTAAAAAATTGCCCAAAAAATGCATTTTCCCCACATTTCTCTGGTGGTAAGTTCTGGAATCTGCGTGGATCCACAAATTTCCACCCACCCCGCGTTTCCCAAAGTCTTCCGAGAAAAATGGTACCTCACTTGTGTGGGTCAGCCTAGTGCCCGCGACAGGAAACGGCGCAAAACATAACGTGGACACACCTCAATTTCGCTGTGAAAAATGACCCTTTTTTGGCAAAGTGCCTAGCTGTATTTTTTTAACCATAGCTCTGCCGGCACCTAGGGAAACCTAGCAAACCTATAAATTTTTGAAAACTAGACACCCAGGGGAATCCAGGATGGGGTGACTTGACTGCCTCCCACCAGGTTCTGCTACCCAGAATCCCTTGCAAACCTAAACAATTACCAAAAAAAACACAATTTCCCCACATTTCTGTGGTGGAAAGTTCTGGAATCTGCGTGGATCCACAAATTTCCACCTGCCCCGTGTTCCCCAAAGTCGTCCGATAAAAATGGTACCTCACTTGTGTGGGTCGGCCTAGTGCCCGCGACAGGAAACGGCTCAAAACACATTGTGGACACGCCCTCAATTTCGCAGTGAAAAATGAACCTTTTATGGCAAAGTGCCTAGCTGTATATTTTGAACCCTAGCTCTGCCGGCACCTAGGGGAACCTACCAAACCCACACATTTCTGAAAACTAGACACCCGGGGATTTCAGGGAGGTATGGCTTGTGTGGATCCCCCAATGTTTCCTTACCCAGAATGCCCTGCAAACCTCAAATTTAGCTGAAAAAAACACATTTTTCACACATTTTTGTGTGGGAAAGTTGTGGCATCACCGGGCTGACACAAATTTCCTACCACCCAGCGTTCCCCCTGGTCTCCCGATAAAAATGGTGCCTCCCTCGTGTGGGAGGCCCAAGTACCCGCGACAGGCAAGGGCCCACAACGTAGTGAGGCGACATGAAAATTGCCTACCTCAAAACGACCTGGTTTTGCAATGGGGGTCACCTGGGTTTTTGGCCCGGTGCTCAGTGGCCACCTAGGGGAACCTACCAAACCCACACATTTCTGAAAACTAGACACCTGGGGGATTCCAGGGAGGTATGGCTTGCATGGATCCCCCAACGTTTCCTTACCCAGAATGCCCTGCAAACCTCAAATTTAGCTGAAAAAATCACCTTTTTCACACATTTTTGTGTGGGAAAAAAGTGGCATCACTGGGCTGACACAAATTTCCTACCACCCAGCATTCCCCCGGGTCTTCCGATAAAAACGGTGCCTCACTCGTGTGGGAGGCCCAAGTACCCGTGACAGGCAAAGGCCCAAAACGTATTGAGGCGACATGAAAATTGCCTACCTCAAAACTACCTGGTTTTGCAAGGGGGGTCATCTGGGTTTTTGGCCCGGTGCTCGGCGGCCACCTAGGGGAACCTACCAAACCCACACATTTCTGAAAACTAGACTCCCGGGGGATTCCAGGGAGGTATGGCTTGCATGGATCCCCCAACGTTTCCTTACCCAGAATGCCCTGCAAACCTCAAATTTAGCTGAAAAAATCACCTTTTTCACACATTTTTGTGTGGGAAAGTTGTGGCATCACTGGGCTGACACAAATTTCCTACCACCCAGCGTTCCCCCGGGTTTCCCAATAAAAACGGCGCCTCACTCGTGTGGGAGGCCCAAGTACCCGCGGCAGGCAAGGGCCCAAAACGTATTGAGGCGACATGAAAATTGCCTACCTCAAAACGACCTGGTTTTGCAAGGGGGGTCACCCGGGTTTTTGGCCCGGTGCTCGGTGGCCACCTGGGGGAACCGACCAAACCCACACATTTCTGAAAACTAGACACCCAGGGGATTCCAGGGAGGTATGGCTTACGTGGATCCCCCAACGTTTCCTTACCCAGAATGCCCTGCAAACCTCAAATTTAGCTGAAAAATTCACCTTTTTCACACATTTTTGTGTGGGAAAGTTGTGGCATCACCGGGCTGACACAAATTTCCTACCACCCAGCGTTCCCCCGGGTCTCCTGATAAAAACGGTGCCTCACTCGTGTGGGAGGCCTAAGGACCCGCCACGGGCAAGGCCCAAAACGTAGTGAGGCACACCACGTTTAGGACCCTTGCCTGTGGCGGGTACTTGGGCCTCCCACACGAGTGAGGCACCGTTTTTATCAGGAGACCCGGGGAAACGCTGGGTGGTAGGAAATTTGTGTCAGCCCCGTGATGCCACAACTTTCCCACACAAAAATGTGTGAAAAATGTGTTTTTTTCAGCTAAATTTGAGGTTTACCGGTCATTCTGGGTAAGGAAACGTTGGGGCATCCACGCAAGCCATACCTCCCTGGAATCCCCCGGGTGTCTAGTTTTCAGAAATGTGTGGGTTTGGTAGGTTCCCTTAGGTGGCCACCGAGCACCGGGCCAAAAACCCAGGTGACCCCCCTTGCAGAACCAGGTCGTTTTGAGGTAGGCAATTTTCATGTCGCCTCAATACGTTTTGGGCCCTTGCCTGACGCGGGTACTTGGGCCTCCCACATGAGTGAGGCACCGTTTTTATCGGGAGACCCGGGGGAACGTTGGGTGGTAGGAAATTTGTGTCAGCCCGGTGATGCTACCACTTTCCCACACAATAATGTGTGAAAAAGGTGATTTTTTTCAGCTAAATTTGAGGCTTGCAGGGCATTCTGGGTAAGGAAACGTTGGGGGATCCACGCAAGCCATACCTCCCTGGAATCCCCCGGGTGTCTAGTTTTCAGAAATGTGTAGGTTTAGTAGGTTCCCTAGGTGGCCGCCGAGCACCGGGCCAAAAACCCAGGTGACCTCCCTTGCAAAACCAGTTCGTTTTGAGGTAGGCAATTTTCATGTCGCCTCAATACATTTTGGGCCCTTGCCTGTCGCGGGTACTTGGGCCTCCCACACGAGTGAGGCACCGTTTTTATTGGGAGACCCGGGGGAACGCTGGGTGGTAGGAAATTTGTGTCAGCCCGGTGATGCCACAACTTTCCCACACAAAAATGTGTGAAAAAGGTGATTTTTTCAGCTAAATTTGTGGTTTGCAGGGCATTCTGGGTAAGGAAACGTTGGTGGATCCACGCAAGCCATACCTCCCTGGAATCCCCCGGGTGTCTAGTTTTCAGAAATGTGTGGGTGTGGTAGGTTCCCCTAGGTGGCCACCGAGCACCGGGCCAAAAACCCAGGTGACCCCCCTTGCAAAACCAGGTATTTTGAGGTAGGCAATTTTCATGTCGCCTCAATACGATTTGGGCCCTTGCCTGTCGCGGGTACTTGGGCCTCCCACACGAGTAAGGCACCGTTTTTATCGGGAGACCCGGGGGAATGCTGGGTGGTAGGAAATTTGTGTCAGCCCGGTGATGCCACAACTTTCCCACACAAAAATATGTGAAAAAGGTGATTTTTTCTGCTAAATTTGAGGTTTGCAGGGCATTCTGGGTACGGAAACGTTGGGGGATCCACGCAAGCCATACCTCCCTGGAATCCCCCGGGTATCTAGTTTTCAGAAATGTGTGGGTTTGGTAGGTTTCCCTAGATTGCCGCCAAGCCCGGGGCCAAAAACTCATGGGACTCCCTTTGCAAAACCAGGTTGTTTTGTGATAGGTAATTTTGATGTCTCCTCAATAGGTTTTGGGCCCTTGCCTGATGCGGGCACTAGGCCTACCCATGCAAGTGAGGTACCATTTTTCTCTGAAGACTTTGGGGAACGCAGGGTGGGTGGAATTTTGTGGACCCACGCAGATTCCAGAACTTTCCACCACAGAAATGTGAGGAAAATGTGTTATTTTGGACACATTTTTAGGTTTGCAATGGATTCTGGGTAACAGAACCTGGTGAGAGCCAGTGAAATCACCCCATCCAGAATTCCCCTCGGTGTCTAGTTTTAAAAAATGTACAGGTTTGCCTACGTGCCAACTGCGCTAGGGCCCAAAATCCACAGGTATGCACATTGCTAAAATAAATTCGGAGCCCAGTGGGCTTTCTGCCGCCCTGAGGGGGAATCGGGGAAGGGGGTTTCATCCTGATATGCCCCTAAAGGGGCAGAAAGACTGTGGCTATTTTTTGTGAGGGTGGGGGCATTGGTATGACCATTTTGGGCAGCCCCCACCCCCACGCAAAAAAAAAGCCTGCGTACTCGCTGGCGCCTAGTGAGCTTTCTGCCCCACAGGGGTAGATCAGGGGCCACTGCCACCATCTGCCCTCCTGGGGGGCAGAAAGACTGGAATTTCTCTGGGGGTGGGGTGGGGTATTGTCATGCCCATTTTGGGGAGCCCCTACCCCTGCACTAATAAAACAAAAAAATCCATGGTTTCTAGTGGGCATTCTGCGCCCCCAGGGGGGGCCAGATTGGGGGCTACAGCTCCCATCTGACTCCTTGGGGGCAGAAAGACTGTCATTTTTGTGGGGGGGAGAGTGGGGGCATTGGCGTGCCCGTTTCGGGCAGCCCACACCCTAACAAAATTGCGCAAAAAAAATCCCTGGTGTTTAGTGGGCTTTCTGCCCCCCCGAAGGGGCAGATTAGGGGCCAATGCCCCATCTTCCCCCCCGGGGGGGCAGAAAGACTGTAATAGTTGGGGGGTGGGGTGGGGGCATGGGCCTGCCCGTTTTGGGCAGCCCCCACCCCTATTTTTTTTTATATTCCCTGGTGTCTAGTGGTCTTTTTGCCCCCCCTGGGGGGGCAAATTGGGGACCAATGCCCCATCTGCCCCCCAGGGGGGGCAGAAAGGCTGTAATGGTGGCGGGTGGGTGGGTGCATTGGCATGCCCGTTTCGGGCAGCCCCCACCCTAAAAAAAAACTGAAAACAAATCCCCAGTGTATAGTGGGCTTTTTGCCCCCCCCGAAGTGGCAGATTAGGGGCCAATGCCCCATCTGCCCCCCGGGGGGGCAGAAAGACTGTGATAATTGGGGGGTGGGGCATGAGCGTGCCCGTTTTGGGCAGCCCCCACCCCTATTTTTATTTTTTTTCAAATTCCCTGGTGTCTAGTGGTCTATTTGCCCCCCCGGGGGGGCAGATTGGGGGACAAAGCCCCATCTGCAGAAAGGCTGTAATGGTGGTGGGTGGGTGGGTGGGGGCATTGGCGTGCCCGTTTCGGGCAGCCCCCACCCTAAAAAAAAAATGAAAAGAAATCCCTGGTGTATAGTGGGCTATGTTTTTTTTTTTTTTTTTTATTCCCTGGTGTCTAGTTGGCTTTTTGCCCCCCCCCGGGGGGGCAGATTGGGGGCTCCTGCCCCCATCTGCCCCCCAGGGGGGGCAAAAAGACTAAATTTGGCCAAAATTATTTTGGGGGAGCAAAGGCCCTTGCCCAAGGGGCCGCTCTACCCTCCCTGGTGTCTAGTGGGTGGATCCAAGCTTGGGGATCGCCCTCCTGTGGCGATCCCCAAGCAGGAATCCACTGGGGAGGGGTACCATTGGAAGGGGAGATTCTCCCCTTTCCAACGATACCTCTCCCGTCTTTCTACGTGCTCAGGGGGCTGAGATAGCCCCCTGAGCACGTACAAAGTGAAACTGAAATGAGCCTCTTGGCTCATTTCAGTTTCATTTTCAGTGTAATGACGTCAGCGCGACGTGCGCTCCGATCGTCATTACACTGAAAGCAGGGGGGGTGCCTCGGGAGCTGGGGAAGCTCTTTCCCAGCTCCTGAGGTTATTTTGGTTAAAAGGTAATCCCTCTGGTGCCCGCACCAGAGGGATTCCCCGGGGAATGCCTCATGACGAGCTGGACTCGTCATGAGCACAGCGCGACTGTGCTCCATGACGAGTCCAGCTCGTCATGGGCACAGAAGGGGTTAAAATGGACTCTGGGAAACCTTCTCTAATGAAAACTTCTTCAAGAAAGTTAATGACAGTGCTATTATCTATGTTATTGACAGTCTCTAACTCCATCCATCTTGTAAACATGTCAACTAGGCCTAAAATGTACTTGCATGAACCATAATGCCATGCCACTGGTCCCATAATGTCCAATGCAATATCTTCCCATGGCAACTCAGGACATCCTAATGAAGACATGGGAGGATTCAATGTCTTTTGTGATTTTTCAGCATTGTCACATCCCACACATGCTCTAACAAATCTTTCAATTTATTTTTTTTATATTTCAAATCTTTTTTATTGATAAAGAAATAGAAAAATGACAAAGACATACAATAAATGACAATAAATGACAATAAATGACATGTACATTCCCTGAACAAACAGACCCATAGTACCTGAGAACTGGCAAGTCTATAGATGAGTCACCCCCATCACGGACATATATGGAGTCATATTCCTCAAACACATAGTAATAAAATCCGTAAGTCAGGACAATAATTCTGACCCTCACGTCCGAGTAACATGGACGAACTTATAACAAATGAAATTAAATTAAATTAAATTAAACTAAGATATGTCATGAAACCATGTTCAGCCCCCAAATTCCGATTGCGCTATGTTGAGTGAGCACCATGACTGCCAATGCCTTATTTCATGTGTGTTACCTTTCCGAGTCTGCCACGCCCCTTACTCTATAGCTTTATCAGCCATAATTCCGCCTCTTCCATTCAGGGCGGGTCAAATGAGAACGAAGATCTGTCTAGGGATTTCCATAGCCTCCTATGGGGAGCGTGCCACGGGGAGGAGTGTAGAGCTGGATTGTCAGCTCCTCTTAGAAACGAGAGCCATTCCTGCCAAACCCTGAATGAGACCTCAGACGTGCTTTTCCATTTACATAGTACCACCTTACAGGCTAGAATAAGCAAAATATCTAACAACTGACGATCATTGTCATTATGAAGCTCCTGATCCAACACCCCCAATAGAACATAGACAAACTCTCTTTTAGAATTGACCTTGAAAATTTGATCTATGCAATCAAACACTTTTCCCCAGAATGGTCCCAGCGCAGAGCAACCAAAGAGCATATGAGCTAAGTCTCCCACCGCTGAATCACAGTTCCAACATAGGGGGCTATCCCTCAGATGGAGTCTATGGAGTTTTTCTGGCGTCCAGTATGTCCTATTAATGAGCATGTATTTGGTTTGGGTTAGAATCGGGGAGATCTTATTCATTAGGGCAGCAGCATGTATCAAATCCCAGTCAAATACTAAACCGGTAGAGTTAGGTTCAGATTCCCACTAGGATTAATTTTTCTTGTGCGCCTTCCTTGGGGCAGGGAGAAGCAACTTATAAATTTTGGAGACAAAGTGACCCGACTTCATAAGTCGTGGAACATGGGTCTTAAGCCAAGGGTCGCTCGAGTTGAGGGAGCGAGTAGACAGAATGACCTTGAGTTTCAAAAAGTCATAGAAATCCATTGGTGACAGAATGTGGCTGGCCTGGAGCGAGGAGAACGGCAAAGGATGCCCTCCCTCAAATAAGTCATTCACCAGGTTAATGCCTTTCATAGACCAACCCCTCCACTGCAGAGGTTTCCCTTCCATCTTAAGTGATGGATTATACCATAAAGATACCATAGTAGACTTTCTCCACAGCAATCCGACTTTATGAGTTTGATCTAGTCTCAGAAGTGCTCTTCTAGTGTTTAGTAGGATGTATTTGGAATGGGGGAGATGGGATAGATCCATTGAGAGTAATGCTATAAGAGGGGCATTACCAATCAGAGATTTTTCAATCCCAATCCACAGCGGAGTGTAATCCGCGTCCTCAGTCAACCACTGTGCCCCTTGTTTACATAGAAAGGCCGTCTGATAGTTCCTGAAGCTAGGGAGACCCAAGCCGCCTTTTCCTTTTGATAGCTGTAGCTTCTTCATAGATATCCTGGGTTTCTTCCCCTGCCACAAGAACCCACCAAATAGCCCATCCACCTTTGTCAAGAAGGCCTCTGTGAATGTCATTGGTAACATACTCGCCAGATAGTTTACCAATGGGGTCACCATCATCTTTAAAGTTTCCGCCCTGCCCCACCATGAAAGGAATTTCGGGGACCATCCCTCTAGTAATTTAGATATTTTCTTCAGAGTCAAGCCTTCGTTAACCCCCAAAGTTGTGATTAGATCTTTATCAAATTCCAGCCCCAAATATTTAAAGCAGCCTGGCTGCCAGGTCAAGCCAGAGTCCCCCATAACCTCTCTATTACCCAAATTATTCAACAATTTAACCTCTGTTTTATCTTTATTCAACTTGTATCCCGACACCCTGGAGAAATCGTCAATGGCAGAAATGAGGGCCGGTATAGCTTCTTCCGCCCTTTCTGATACTATTAAGACATCATCCGCATATGCAGTCAACTTTATTATACAATCTTCAAATGGGATTCCAGCAATACCATCGTTAGTTCTCAAGTGATAGAGAAATGGCTCAATGGCCAGTAAAAACAGTGAGGGTGAGAGAGGACATCCCTGTCTGGTGCCTTGGTGCAATTGAAACGCGGAGGAAAATGAGCCGCCAGCTCTAACTCTCGCAGAGGGACAAGAATATAGAGACATCACCATCTTTGTAAAAAATTTACCCAGGTTGAACTTATTTAGGACTGCATTCAAATAGTTCCAGTAGACTCTGTCGAATGCCTTTTCGGCGTCAAGTGTGATTGCAACAGTAGGGGTAGATAACAGTTTTGCTCTTTCGAGTACATGCGCCAGTAATCTGGTATTATCACTGGACAGTCTATGTTTTAAAAAACCCGCCTGTGAAGCATGTATCAGTCTGGGCAGGACCTTTTGAAGTCGGTTAGCCAGAATCATGGCTAGAAGCTTACAATCAAGATTAATGAGTGAGATAGGCCTATAATTCTTTGGTAACGTTGGATCTTTCCCTTCTTTTGGCAGCACCGCAATAATGGCTTCCGATAGCGTACCGTTCACCTCCCCTATAGTACTGATTTCTTGGAATAGGTGCAAGAGTGGTTGTGATATAAGTGAGGAAAAGCCCTTATAGAATCTAGCAGTGAACCCGTCCGGTCCGGGTGCCTTACCGCATTTTAACGACTTAATGACCATCTCGACTTCCTGAAGCGTGATGGGGCCGTTAAGGTCATCACGATCCGTAGTGGAGAGGGAGGGAAGATTGCACTCATCCAAATAACCCTCAATTTTGGAGTCGACTACCTCTGTATACTTGGCATAAAGTTGCTCATAAAATTGTTTGAATACCTCCGCTATCTTGACCGGGTCCGAGTGTGTTGTTCCCCCCTGATCTTTGATGGAATTTATCGTATTTTTCTGTATTTTGAATTTGAGGTATGCAGCGAGGCTCTTCCATGCCTTGTTGGATTCACAGAGTTTGAATTGTTTCCTCCTAGTTAACCAAATCCCCGCTCTTTCACTTACTATTTTATTATATTCATACTTCTATTTGCTAGTTTATACAGTGTTTCTTCCGTCCTATCAGACAAGTGGTTCTTCTCTAGAGCGGCAATTTCTCCTTCTAAGGTCTCCAGAGCTTTATTGTGGTTCTTGTTTATGGCAGATTTTATTTTAATAACGACCCCTCTTATCGTACTCTTTAGCGCCTCTCAACGAATCAAATCAGTAGTGTTTCCCCTACTGTTATGCTCTAAGTACTCTCTAATCGCGGTCTCGATCGCTACCCTATGCTGTTCTTTTTCGAGGACCTCCTCATTAAACCTCCAGATTGATTGTTGAGTAGAAGATTTGACGTTAGAGATGGATAGGGAGATACATGAGTGATCGGATAAAACCCTTGGTTCTATGGATGTTCCTTCAATTCTGGGAATGTCATTCTTTGTAATAAATAAATAATCAATCCTGGAGAACGAATCATGTGGAGGAGAGTAAAAGGTATAATCCCTCCCATCAGGGTTCTGCAACCTCCATGTGTCTACTAAATGGAATCGAGTTCATAGATTAGTGAAGGCCCTATGAGATCTATTGCTTCATAGATATCCTGGGTTTCTTCCCCTGCCACAAGAACCCACCAAATAGCCCATCCACCTTTGTCAAGAAGGCCTCCGTGAATGTCATTGGTAACATACTCGCCAGATAGTTTACCAATGGGGTCACCATCATCTTTAAAGTTTCCACCCTGCCCCACCATGAAAGGAATTTCGGGGACCATCCCTCTAGTAATTTAGATATTTTCTTCAGAGTCAAGCTTTCGTTAACCCCCAAAGTTGTGATTAGATCTTTATCAAATTCCAGCCCCAAATATTTAAAGCAGCCTGGCTGCCACGTCAAGCCAGAGTCCCCCATAACCTCTCTATTACCCAAATTATTCAACAATTTAACCTCTGTTTTATCTTTATTCAACTTGTATCCCGACACCCTGGAGAAATCGTCAATGGCAGAAATGAGGGCCGGTATAGCTTCTTCCGCCCTTTCTGATACTATTAAGACATCATCCGCATATGCAGTCAACTTTATTATACAATCTTCAAATGGGATTCCAGCAATACCATCGTTAGTTCTCAAGTGATAGAGAAATGGCTCAATGGCCATTAAAAACAGTGAGAGTGAGAGAGGACATCCCTGTCTGGTGCCTTGGTGCAATTGAAACGCGGAGGAAAATGAGCCGCCAGCTCTAACTCTCGCAGAGGGACAAGAATATAGAGACATCACCATCTTTGTAAAAAATTGACCCAGGTTGATCTTATTTAGGACTGCATTCAAATAGTTCCAGTAGACTCTGATGAATGCCTTTTCGGCGTCAAGTGTGTTTGCAACATTAGGGGTAGATAACAGTTTTGCTCTTTCGAGTACATGCGCCAGTATTCTGGTATTATCACTGGACAGTCTATGTTTTAAAAAACCCGCCTGTGAAGCATGTATCAGTCTGGGCAGGACCTTTTGAAGTCGGTTAGCCAGAATCATGGCTAGAAGCTTACAATCAAGATTAATGAGTGAGATAGGCCTATAATTCTTTGGTAACGTTGGATCTTTCCCTTCTTTTGGCAGCACCGCAATAATGGCTTCCGATAGCGTACCTTTCACCTCCCCTATAGTACTGATTTCTTGGAATAGGTGCAAGAGTGGTTGTGATATAAGTGAGGAAAAGCCCTTATAGAATCTAGCAGTGAACCTGTCCGGGTGCCTTACCACATTTTAACGACTTAATGACCATCTCGACTTCCTGAAGCGTGATGGGACCGTTAAGGTCATCACGATCCGTAGTGGAGAGGGAGGGAAGATTGCACTCATCCAAATAACCCTCAATTTTGGAGTCGACTACCTCTGTATACTTGGCATAAAGTTGCTCATAAAATTGTTTGAATACCTCCGCTATCTTGACCGGGTCCGAGTGTGTTGTTCCCCCCTGATCTTTGATGGAATTTATCGTATTTTTCTGTATTTTGAATTTGAGGTATGCAGCGAGGCTCTTCCCTGCCTTGTTGGATTCACAGAGTTTGAATTGTTTCCTCCTAGTTAACCAAATCCCCGCTCTTTCACTTACTATTTTGTTATATTCATACTTCTTATTTGCTAGTTTATACAGTGTTTCTTCCGTCCTATCAGACAAGTGGTTCTTCTCTAGAGCGGCAATTTCTCCTTCTAAAGTCTCCAGAGCTTTATTGTGGTTCTTGTTTATGGCAGATTTTATTTTAAGACCGACCCCTCTTATCGTACTCTTTAGTGCATCTCAACTAATCAAATCATTAGTGTCTCCCCTACTGTTATGCTCTAAGTACTCTCTAATCGCGGTCTCGATCGCTACCCTATGCTGTTTTTTTTCGAGGACCTCCTCATTAAACCTCCAGATTGATTGTTGAGTAGAAGATTTGACGTTAGAGATGGATAGGGAGATACATGAGTGATCGGATAAAACCCTTGGTTCTATGGATGTTCCTTCAATTCTGGGAATGCCATTCTTTGTAATAAATAAATAATCAATCCTGGAGAACGAATCATGTGAAGGAGAGTAAAAGGTATAATCCCTCCCATCAGGGTTCTGCAACCTCCATGTGTCTACTAAATGGAATCGAGTTCATAGATTAGTGAAGGCCCTATGAGATCTATTGCTTCGAAAGGAGCATCTGGAATCCCTATCGAATACTGGATCAAATGGTAGGTTAAATTCCCCTGCCAGAATGTGTATGGCTGAATCAGGGATAGTATCGAGTTGCTTGGCCAGATCGGACCAAAAATTTAGGTCACATGTATTGGGAGCATAGACATTCGTAACATAGAATTCAGTATCATCTTTAGTCAGCTTGGTCGTAACCCACCGCCCTTTGGAGTCAGAAGCGGAGGAGAGCAAATCTACGTTAGATTATTTTGCAATCAATGTCAGGACCCCATTTTTCTTTCCTATCGCCTCTGACCCTGCGACCTCAACAAAGAATTTATTCCTGAGAGTATGAAATTGTGAAGCCTCAAGTTTAGATTCCTGCAACAATACAATATCGCCTTTTTGCCTACGTAAATCATCCAGGACCTTCTGACGCTTAACTGGCTGATTGAGACCCTTGACGTTGAGAGAGAGTATTTTCAAGTTATTCACTCTTGTTACACCTATAGGAGTGTCACTTGTGGATAATGACATAGCCATTCAATAGCTAACATGGTGAATTGTTAATAGACTACACTTAAATGTATTTATATGGACCTCCCTCATTCTCTCCAAGAACACCCCAACTCTCACAGCACTGTCATGAGGGTAAAAGTACAATCGACATAGGCATTGACAGGAGAATGATGTTGGACCTGGTGTGCATTGGAACATGACATAAACACTATCAGGATCGTGACAGTACAATCGGCATAGGCATTGGCAGTGGAATGATTCTGGGCCTGGTATGCATTGGAACATGACATAAACACTAGCAGAGTCGTGGCAGTGTAATCGGCATAGGCATTGGCAGTAAAATGATGTTGGACCTGGTATGCATTGGAACATGACATAAACAACGACATAAGAGAAAATTAACACAGAGAGCAAACATGTACCCCACCCTATCTCCCTCTCCCATCCTCCCTCCTCCCCCTCTCCCTCCCAATCACCCTCCCCCACCTCCCCACCCCGAGATAAGCTAGTAGACATGGTGACACGGAAAAAATAGTGTCCCTCCCATGGCCTCAATTTGTATCCGTGTTGGCAATTCGGGAATTAACCCAACATATAAAACAGCACATAACTTGTGCGCCCATTAAGCAACAGTACCTGTTTAGGTAACAACTAACTTATACAGACAGAGCTGCCGTTGGACCACCCCCAGTGGGGTTCTCAACATTAACTACCCATCCTCACTGAACTTAACCTGACTTAACAAAAAGCACAGCCGAGCAGGCCTCCCCTCTATACATCTATCCCAAAAGATTCAATACCATACGATGCAAGATCCCCTTATATGCATGCATTAGATGCATGCATTAGATGCACCTCCCTACTTCTTGACTGGTTGGGGACCACTAGTGCATACCAATTAACGATTAGTAGTTAGTAACGATTCGTGACTAGTAATCAACACTCGAACAAGGCACAAACCACCCAAGAGCACATAAGATAAGACTTGCGTCTCCCCCTACTCCATGAACAGAGCCCAACATTGCAACAGTACAGCAGTACATCAGGACCCAACATTGTACGACCACAAATGACACAATGGCATAATAATCTGCTACGGAAACAAAGAATCCTGTTTAGAGGAGGAAGTAGAGGCCACCGATGATGTATCCATGTGTAGCTCCTCGCCTCCTTCCAGACATTGCCTGAGTTTTAGCGGATCTGTGAAGACCTGCGGAGAACCCTTGATAAAGACACGGAACTTTGCCTGACCCACAAAACCAAATTGGTGGCCCAGCGACTTCAACTGTGGTCGCAAAGCAAGAAAGGCTTTCCTTGTATCGACAGTTTCTTTACTGTAGTCCTGTGATATGTACACCTTACTAGATTTCCATAGTACATGGTTATTTTTGCGCACAAATGATAGTATTTGGTCCACATGCTGGTAACGCAATGGTTTACAAACAATAGGTCGCGGTCCTTTTTGGCCCGGCATGATCCTGCCCGGAACCCTATGAGCTCTATCAAATTCCAGTGGGTGATGAAAGTTAAGGTTGGTTGCCTGCGAGAACCATGCCTCCAGAAATGGGACACAGGACCCGTATGTCTCTTCTGACCCCTCCGGTATCCCAAAGATACGTAGGTTTCCTCTCCGATTTCTGTCCTCCAATTCCGACAGCTTCCTTGACATCTGTTCTGTGGAGATATGTAGGTGTTTCAGGGAGCTACAGGTTTTGGTCTCTGAATCCTCTAGGCGACTGATTCTTGATTCTGACTCCGTCAGTCTGGCATTAGTGTCTCGGATGTCCTTACAGATAGCTACAATTTCTTCTTTTGTGGACTTCGCAATCTCCTTCACCTCTTCTAGTTTATTTAGTATTATGTCCATCGTGTCGGTCACATCCTTTTTACCTTTGACAGGTGAGATCGGATTAGGTGGTTCAGCTTTAAGTCTTTTTAGGTTCTTTGTTTCTTTGTCTCCCATCTTGTGATCACTCGTAGAAGCTGCTTATTTCAATTACCAAGCCCGAAGATATTCACCTTTGCAAGGATCCTTCTATTTGGTCTCTCCCCGATAGCGGTGTGGATAGGGACTCAAAACCGTAGAGCATACATCAGCGCCCTACCTGTGGCCAGCATGTCATGCAGGGGGAGCGGTGTCGTCGATCTCCCATCACCACGCATTCATCACGCTCCAGCCTTCTTGCACCACCATTCACCTTGCTTTATCCCTCCACTCCGCAAATCCGAGCCACTCACGCCTTCTCCTCAGTTTTCTGCGATCCATGTACTGCTCGGATCCCCTGCGCTGCAAACGCGGACACTAGCCGGTACACATGCAATTAGGAAGCCTCCTGCAGTATCAGCATTACATTGTGCAGTACTTCTTGCCTTCAATAGTGCTCATTATGCCCTCCATGCATACTCCATGTGTTGAGTAAGTGAATGCCCAATATCCAACCGCTGAGTTCAGTGTCTCCAGAGGAGCCTGCTAACCGCCGCCACTGCCGCCATTTCGTGAAGGAGCAATCCCATGTACCAATATAACTCTTATTTGTGTTCTTATACACCATTTGCAGCATTACTCAGAAAGTACTTCACCCGTCGTGCGCTTCATTGGCAGTCCCGCGCTGACCTCCCTCCTTAATAAAGCCTTCCTCGCATTCCCACGAGCACACAGGAGCCTCGGAGACCCTTTGCAGCCGTCATTTTGTGTCTTCCATACATCGGTGATTACCGGCCAAGCCCAGTACATTGGGGGTGAAAATTATATGCCACAGAGTGTTTACCCTTTATATGCACCAGCTGTGATCCCGCGCTGACCTCTTTCCTCATTTAAGCCTCATTTAAGTCTGGCTCGCGCTCCGATGAACATGCCGGGACCTCATAGATTCCCATCGCCGCCATTTTGCATATCGGCGTTACCCAGCATGTCGGGGATGCACCACCCTATATAGTCCCTCAAGCAGTCCCACTCACTCTTTTGTGTGGCGTCGGTGTAGTCCCTCCGACCCTCCAAGAAGGCAGCGCCAGCATCCGCCCGGTGACCAGCAGGGTCCTACGGTTGCTTGTCTCGCTCGGAATCGGTCTCCAGGGCACTCGGCAAAAACTTGCTGTCAGGGCTGCCGAGGCATCTCAAAATCGTCCCAGAGGCAGGCATTGACCTCCGATCACCAAATCAGTCATTATCGTCAGTCACGGCTTGACTTTGACCTCCCAAATTGCTCCGTACTTCACAACCACGGGAGGAGCAGTGCGCTAAGCCGCCATCTTCTCCAGCGTCCAAACCACACCCCCCAAATCTTTCAATTTCTAAATCCACTATGGGCCACCAGTATAGTGCTTTTATGTTTCTTTTGGTATGGGTGATACCTGGATGCCCTTCATGACCAATAAGAACAACTTTTTCAAGCATTTCCTTAGGTGGAATAATTTTCTCTCCTCCACAAATGAACTCTGCATCCGCACTCAGTTAATCTCTTACTTCCCAAAACACATGTAACTCTCCTTTCCATTGGAGGGCGGAGCTTGCTCGTCACAAAGATGGCCGCTTAAACCTCAAGCTTCGCACTTGCCATCCGACTATCCTAACGGTATCCTGCATCTGCTTGGTCACATAAACCAGACATCAGTGGCAATCGTTACTGCGGCGGCTCAGGCACGAGATGAGCTGTTCCTGAACCCCTTACCCCCGGAAAAGAGCAAGCTGCCTGTTGCGAACGAAGGGGTCACCAAGCTAGGCCATACGCCGTGGGCTGGCGTAGTGAGAGAGCAGCGGCCGGTGCTTGGAGGCATTGTGAAACATGAGCGCATAAATCCTCATGGATTACAATACCTACCCTGTCAAGACTTGCGGTGAGCCCAACGAATCCTGCAGTCGGAGTGCTGGAGCCGGGGGCAATTTAGAGGCTGCGACGGAGGACGGCGGGCTCCGCTATATTGGACAGTGGGCCGTGGCTGGAGTGGAGATCGCGCCTGTCCCTGGCGCGCATCCTCTCACAGCGGGAAGATATGAGAGCATGCCGAAGGCGGTGAAGAACCAAGCCACAACTGGAGCTGGCACCCTGTTGCCAGGAGAGATAAGTCGCTGGTCGGCTGCGGGGAGAGGATCGAGTGAGCACAGCTGTACTGTGGCCGGTGCGGTCGGCCATCTTGATTGCGGCTGGCAAAGCGGCTGCCTGGAGTTGCGCCGTGCTCCCTGCAGCGGACTGCGAGGAGTAGCCACAGAGCGACACTTGTATGGCTAGGTGCGTTGGGGATTGCTGCATCAATGCCTAACAATGGAGATAGGACATTGTGAGTAGACACAAGGTGGACTGAGACGGTCCTCAATGCCCTGATGCTCAATTTGCGGAGGCAGAGGCACTATAAGTCGAGCTGCGCTGCGGACCCTTGATTCCTGGTGCAGCCTCGAGTGGTAAAGGGCAGACATACCAGCGCCTAACAATTGCTCGCCCTTCTGTGACAGCCTGTGGGTCCCACTATGGTGGTGGCGAGGAGCATTGCTGCGAATACTGGTGGACTACCAGGAACGAGACTGGTAGCCTGGCTGTTGCTAGTGGTGCGCCTTGGTGGACCCATCTGCCCTCACTGCGACGGCCCTCGACTGGTGCCTGACCTATTGCACAGGTAAACAGCTGATTAGCCGCTAGGTGCTGCAGTGCGACGGCCACACTTTTTGCTTTCAATTGGCAGTTCATTTTACTGGGGCAACTTGTGCAGTCTCCTCCTGAGCGGACTTACCTTGTGGGGACTACGCACACAGAACGACTGTTGAACGTTGGTCATAGGCTCTTGTGGCTGCTTGGCAACAATGGGTAGGCTGGATAAGACAGAGCCTAAATTAACATTTGACCAAAGGAAGGCTAAGGGGAGGGAGATAGACGCAGACAAAGGGGACAACTCGCAGGAACAAGCCCAAGACGACGCCAATGGAGATATCCGCGCCATGCTGGTGGCAATGGTAAAGGGCTTGCAGGGCAGTCTCTCTACTCTGGAGCGACTGCACAGGTATGGTCTAAGGGACAAGACAAGTTGTGAATGCTGCAGCGAGCAGACGGCAGATTTTTTCCACTTAGCCTGGCTCTGCCCCGGGATTGCAAAATTCTGGGACCTCGTTTTTAAGGAACTGGCAAAAATAATAGACCAGGTGCTTCCTCTGGAACCTGCCCTGGCGTTGCTGGGTTACTCTAAAACAATACCGAAGGGGACCCGTAGGCTAGTGGATATGGGATTGATGCTAGCTAAGCGCAAAGTAGCGGTGTGTTGGTTGCGAGGGCCGACCCCTACGACAAAGCAATGGGCAAATGATATATTGCATTGCAGTAAACAAACTGAACTCTTCAGTGATCTTCAACTGCCACACAGTATGCCTAAGAATTTCTGGGCATTGTACCATATGTACACATCCACTAGAGTAAATGAGGAGATAGTAGCTGACACTGGGGACTGTGAGCTGGATAGGAACAACGATGCTTAATTGCGCAGTGAAGCCTGACACGATATACACAACATGGTGGGAAAACTCTAAGACGTAGCTGCGTGAATGATGAGCATTGTAGGGCCCTATAGAATATTGGGATGCAGGTGCTGAGTTGGGTTGCTTGCAGAGGGGGAGGGACTGGGATGTAGTAAGGTAGCGAGTCGCCAATCGAATATTTCTTGCCCGATTTTATTGGATTTACATTACAACTTATTGGAATGTAGTGTGTCACCGTTAATGCCATAACAATTGTACAAGTCTCATGTTTGCTCTGAAGAAAAACTAATAAAGAAAGTTAATAAAAACAACTCTCCTTTCCATTCACTCCCCCGATCCTCCTTCCACTCATTGACAATTTTGTTTTCTATCTTTCTTAAAATATCATCCTCATCATACACCATAACCCATTTTTCTTTTTGCAAGCTGCTGGTGCCTGAAAATACCTCACCCACACAGTAGTCATTCCAAGGGTCCTGATCCACTTCTCTGAGCTTTAGGGGTAATCTGCTCAGAAAATCTGCAGTCACATTCTTGACCCCAGTTACATTCTGTACTCAATACACAAAATGCTGATGCCTCATGGATAACCTTGGAATCCTCACAGAAGCATTTGAAAGTCCCTCAGTTGTTAACAACTTGGTTAATGGCTTGTGATCTGATGGAAGGGTGAATGTTCTGCCCCAAATGAATTTACAAAAGGGTTCCATTGCCCAAACACACGCTAGAGTCTCTCTTTCTATGACGAATATTTTTCTTCCGCAGGGGATAAAGATCGAGAAGCAAAAGTGATCACCACCTCTTTTCCCTGTTTTGATTTCTGGGACAAAACTCCCCCCAACCCAGTACCACTAGCATCTGGGGTGACATATGTATCAGCTGAAGGATTGAATTTCAGCAATGTTTGGGCATTGCTATGGCATTTTGTATCTCAATAAATGTTTGGGCACGTTTCAGCCCAAAGAAATACAGATTGTTTGTTCATCAGAAGTTGCATTTCATGTGTCTTCTATGAAACATGATCAACAAACTTTTAATAGAACTCAGCCAAACCTAGAAAAGATCTAAGTTCATCCTTGGATTTGGAAGAAGGTGCATTTACTATTGCTTCAACCAACTTAGATTTTGGCTTTATCCCTTTGTCAAAAATGTCATGCCCTAAATATGTAACCACGTTTTCTGTAAACTTGCACTTGCTTTCTTCAGCAGACAATCTATTGTCCCTGAGAATACTAACTACTTCCCTGAGAATGACATCATGGTGCTTTCTATTCTACCCCATTATAAGAATGTTGTCTTAGAAGAACGTGTCTCTGAAACACCGCAGCTACTGACGCCAATCCAAACGGCATTAGTATGAATCGGAAACATCCAAAAGGTGTACAGAAAGATGTAAGATTTCTGCTTTTGTGTTCCAAAATAACTTGGTGATATGCTGCGGACAAATCTAATGGGGAAAACCACTTAGCCTATCTTGTAAGTGTAAGCATTTAGTCAATTCTGGTAAGAGGAAACTAAAATATTTGCATATTTCCATTGGATTTTCAGGCTATGGCCAACGGAGAAACCCATTCAGATGCTTCAACTGGTTCAATAATGTCAGATTTTAGTAACTGCTCCAATTCTTTTTTCACTCCCTCTCTGATAATAAATGGTATGTTACGAGCTTTGTGCACCTTGCGTGTGGCCTCTTTGAGTCGTATTAGGTAAGTAAATCCTTTGGGCTTTCACCTTTTCCTCTTAAATACTGTGGAGAACTCTTGTTACTCCCATTTCTTAGTGTCTTTGCTCTCATATGCTATCAAAACCTGTTCAGCACTGTTGGGATTGACTATTATGTGCAAGCGTTTTTGATCCTTCCATCCAAGAAAAAAATGCCCTTCTTTGGCAACATATAATTTAGATATAGCATGCCTGTCTTTGTATCTAAATACCAATTCTCTGAAGCCTAAGATATTTATCCTCTCACCCATGTAGATTTTAAGTGAGATATCTGGTGGTTCCAGAAAAACACCAATCTTTTTAATAAAATGTTTTTCCCACACGTTCTCCGCAATAATGGTGTAAGGAGAACTGGCGTCTACTGCAAGGTGTAACCTGATTCCTCCTAATGACACTCAACACTACGGTTTACTAGATACCTCTCCTGTAATATTTAAAACCACTTTCTTACAAATACATCACCTACTTGTTTCTTCATCACTCGCATCTGAGGAATGTTCCTCCTCACTATCTTTCACACACGCAACCTTGGTACTGGACCTCTTCTTGGATTTCTTTCTGCATACCCTGGCATAATGCCCAATGATAACACACTCCAAACACTTACCAAGTTTTGTTGGGCATTTGTCATACTTAGCTGAGTGTGTCAGACTACCACACCGGTAACATAGAACACTATAGTTCCTCTTAAAATCATTGTTCTCACCTTTCTTTTTATCTCCTTTGTAATCACCATGGTGTCCACTTCATTGTTCTACACTTTTCTTGCTATCAGAAATGTTTCCTCTCAAGTCACTTTCTTTTTTCTTCTTGTGATAAAGTGGCTTTAGCACAACATTCTGATAGTTCTTTCTTTTTCACCATGGCAATGATGTCTTTGGGATTTCCTTTTCCTTCAACCAATAGTTTTCCCTGCATAGTTTTATTCTTGGTATACATAACAATTTGGTCACAAACCAGTTCATCATGTAGGTAACCGAATTTGCATGTGCATGTGTTTGCTAATTTCTTTAATCTAAAAGATACTCTTCAATACTTTCTTGATTCGCATACTTTCTGGTGATGGCAATGCACACTGAAGGCAAACGTACACAACCGGTGCATGAAGCCCCCTCGTAGAAAATGACGTTTGCAGAGAACTGTGCTCACATTAGCATAGAGCAAGCCAGCGTTCTCCAAATTCCTCAAGCACATAAAGTCCCGTACCGAGTACCGCAACATACAAATGTTGGCAGTTGGGAAGCTTCCGTTAGAGGCCATGGAAATAGTAAGTGGCTCTTACTAATAAATTACACAAACTGGCATAGCTAGAGTTTGTGGCGCCCGGGGTTATCCCTCAGATTGCCGCCCCTGGGGGGGTGGGGTGGTGTTGCTGGGGAAAAAGGACGACAAGCACTTGAAAGAGGACCGAGAGACACGTAGTATCGCTGCTAATAGTTACCACGATCATGCAAGTTACATGCACATACATTACATGGTCCAAGGCTACACAGTTGAATACACCGTGACTGGCAGTGACTTTCAGTACAAAAGAGAACACACAGACTGTATGATCTATCTGGGGACGCAGAACAACCGCATGTGACATCCATCAGAGAGCTGCGTGAACAATTACCTGGTAATCCCCTCAGCGCAATGCAAACATGCACATACATGACACTGTTCGGGGAGCCATCATCTACAGCTGACATTAAATGAGCATTCATCATGGTCCCCCCATTAAAGCAGTGCACTTTGTGATCTGCATGGTACATGTTCTTTGCAGCAGGCATATTAACCCTCTGTGCTACCTTTCCCGGAGTCAACCCTTCCACTAAACAAAACTCGAATCTCTCTCTAGGAAGAACATTAATCACCAAAGTTATCATGACATTTTTATTGTTTCTGAAAATTGTTGGAGGCCAGGAAGGTGGCAGCAAGTTTTTTTTTAAACCATAATATACTTGCAAACACTATACACCCACCCGAAATAGGTACCCAGTGCGGTCACACCGTTTGCACCGCCCTAACCTGCTCAAGGTTCATGTGACCTCATTGACAGAGTCACAGTGACTGGATCACTGTTGCTCTAGGGTGTGCTGCTTCGTAGGCCTGCCCGCAAGACTGGAGATGAACTTCAGTATGGATTGTGGTGGACAGGCCTTCAAGGTTAACTCGCAATTGACACCAAACCTGCTTGTGCTAAGACATCAAGCCTTCTAAGGTCTAGTGGGGTCTTGTAAGGTCTAGCATGGGAATATGCTCCCTCAGTAGAGTGGTCTGGTGGACTGGTCATGAAGGCTGAACCCAGTTCCCCAGTTCCAAATTCGACAGCTCCGGCCATAGTGCTACATCCTCTCCCCCACTGAACACCATACTGCCCCACTGAGAGAAACTCGCACTGCCTTCAGCTACAACCTAATTGTGCCCGCTATAAACACTTGGATGTGGCTCAATTCAAATTATGCATTTGATAAGAGTAATATGCTGCGTAAAAAAAATTAAAAGCAAACACTCATAGGGAATGCAAGATTAAGTAAAGCATGTGAAATGTAAGCAGAAACAACATGGTTACCTTAACGATCTCTCACTCACTATTCAGAAATCAGCGAGTGGTATTACCTGAAAAGTTAAGGACATAACTACAGGGCCTTGAAGGGAACCGTTTCAATGTCCATTGCTTATATCCTTACAAAACGTAAGCAGTATGGTTTAAAAAGACCACATCCATAAACAGAGCCATGGTACACATTTTGTTTTCCAATCCATCCATCAACCAGGTATTGCAGTACCTCCAGGAATGGTGCACTTCCCCACCTGAGGACAACAATGCTGTTCAAAGAAAGACGAGAAAACTAAAGTAGCGCTTCACTTCAAAGTCTGTAAAGTGAGGCTGATGTGTTTGAATGTGAATAAAACCAATCTGGCCACTTTGCAACCACTCTGTCTTGCTTTATTTAGTTAAGTATTTATTTTTCATATTTAAAACCTTCTATTTGTCTCCATCCCGCTGCACTTTGGAATAGAAAAATGCCAGAAAAAGGGCATTTCCGCAAGAGTGTTTTTCTTTTTTGGATCCATTTCACAGGGAAGCAACTAAATGAAAGAAGGAAAGAGGTTGTGAACCGTTTCTTCAAGTTACGGTTTTCAGTTAGTGAGGAGCAAGACAGGAAGAGAGGGAATAATAGGAAGAGAGGGGGGGTAGCTGCCAGCACAAAAAAGAAGAGGAGATTGCCCGAGTCCTATTCCTTCTCTGCCCGTCCCCGAAACGTCCACTAAAAAAGCAAGCCGAGCCGTATCTGAATGCCTTTGTGCCCCCAAAATAGTGCCGCCTGGGGCGGGCCGCCCCCGCCGCCCCCTCCTAGCAACGCCACTTAGCAGTAAAAGGATGCTTCCGACATACAGAACGCAGAATACAGAAGCTTTCTTTGCTTTGTTTTTTTAGAAAAAAAATTAAAAAATTAGGCAGAAGTTGCACAAAAAAACAGGAAAATGTCACAATCCCATCTCGTCATCAAAATATGTAGTATTTCATCACACCTGCAGGTAAGACTCCACAATGCCATGGCATTCCATGACCAGCTATAAATACACATGTTCTAATATTGCATAATACAGTTCTGCACTCTACATTGTCTAGCCTAAGAACACAATTATTCCCACCACTACGGCAGGCTACTCTGGTGTGTGCCTTTGAATCGCCTGGGAACCCGTATGGTGTGTTGGTGTCTGCTTGTGGTGTGGTGGACTAGCTATGGGCAGAGATTCAGCCTTTCTTGCCGGCCGGAGGTCTGCGGTGCCTTCCTCCGGCTGGGATGGGCATGTCTGGTTGTCCGGGGATGCAGTGTCTCCTTGGCAGCCTGCAAGGCCCTCTGCATGGGCCAGTGTGGGTTGCCCGGTTGTTGTTGCTCATGCTTGGAGTTTCTTTTTGCTTGTAGTGTGGCACACGTTCAGCAGGCTATGGGTTGCCATCTCATTTTTCTCTGCCCGTATGCACCTGCCGGCTCTATTTTGCTGCTTTGCTGGTTGTTGCTGTTGTTCCTTCGGCTTGTTTACTGCCACATCGATGGCTTCATGACACTGGAGGGTCTTGGCCCTGGCACTATGTTATGGCCTCCCGGTAGCTTGTGCCTTTTTGGGCAGTGGGCGTAGGGGTGTTTCTGTTTTGTGTCTGTGTTGGCCTGAGCCTCTGGGGCCCTAGCTGTCTCTGTTTGTCGCTTACTGGTTTTTCGACATGCGGAGCTGCTGCTATATGTGGGCTACGCGTTGTTTTGCTTCTTCGCTTCCCTTTGTTCAGGTAGTTTTTGGTTCAAGGCCTGCTTTTGGCCTTGCAAGCTCACCCCAGGGGTTTTGGTGTTTGTAGGTTTGTGCCTGTCCACGCTGCTATTTGAGACCCATTTTTGTTGTTCATGGGCTCCTCTTATGCCCTGCTACTTTATGTCCAAGGAGCTTTAGCTTGATGGTGCATCTTGTGCCCCTGTTGGCACGGCTCTCATATGACATGGATTTGAATCCTGCCAATGCTGTCGCAGTATCCTCAAGTGGTGCAATGGCATCCAGTGCTTTAATTTTGTCTCTTGGAAACATGTTTCCAATGCTTTGTGGCCTTTTGTGGTTTGACTCGCTTTGAGCGCGTTCAACCAGTTTTGGTTCTGCGGCATCTTGCCTACTCGGTGGCATTCTTGCCTTTCTGGTTGCGCCCTGTACTGCGGTTTTCATACATTATTTACACTGGAGGCCTTGGTGGGGGTTACTATGGTCTACTGTGCTCTGCTCTTCACCTGCTCCGTCTTTGATGCCTTGCTCCCTGTCCTTTGGGAGGGATGTGGGTTCTGGGGACCGGCTCTGCTGCACAGTCTGCCCTGCCTGTCTCTGGGACCTTCCTACTGGGTATACCTGGGTCTTTGCTTCTCATCTAGGGGCTTCTTTGGGACTGCATTGGGGTAGCAGCGGGTACATTCAGTGGGTGTTGTTGGTGGTCTTTGTGACTGTAAGTGTCCTTCTGGTTCCTTTTTTCTTTATGACCCTTGTTCTAGGCATTTTGCGTTTTCTGACTAGTGGCATCTGTGGTCTGTTGGCAGCACCTGTTTGGGCATTGTCTCTCTGGATGGCAGCGCGGGTGCTCTGGCTGCCTTGGTGCCCAGTGGTCTGGTGGCACCTTGCTGTCCTCATGCGGTTCTTTTTGATTTCATGGGTTCCTTTTGCGCAGGCTTGGCTTTGCCTTCTGCCTGTGGCGGGGGTGTTCCGGAGGGTGCCTGGCTTGTTGCTGCTGCCTTCCTGCTTCCTGTGGGGTGGTTCTTTGATCCCTCTGGTCCATGTGTTGCTCATTTATGGTGGTCTGTGGCCTGGGGGTTGTGCGCCAGAGGTGATTCGGCTGGCCCTACCACCCTTTTCCCCTCGGCTGTGGGACATGGTCTGCTTCTTTTGGGTTGGCAGACTATGGCTACTCTTGTGGGTCAGTGAGGCCTCAGGCTCTGTGGCTGTCAGGGCTCACTTTCTGCACACGGCGGTGTTGGCTAATTAAGCTCCATCTTTGTTAATTTCTTGGCACTCATCTTCTCCTGGATCTTTCATGCACCCCTGTCGTTCCTTTGGCAGTGGAGTCGGGGTGATGGTTTATTTCTTTTGGGGTTCAGGGTCAAACTATGTGCTCTATGTCTGCCTCATGGGCTGTGATGCGGGGTACTTCCTTTGCTGGGATGTGCACGGTGGACACATGGGCACCCCTGTCTTTCACCTCTCCTTTTTGGGTTGTTAAGGCTCCTGGCCAGTCTGTGGTGTTTGGGTCGCAGGTGTTGACCCCTGGGTCACCATTCTGGTGGTTCATTGCTTTGTCTTTTATGTATCCTATACCTGAGTTTATGCTTTGCCTTTTTGGTTGTCCTCGTTGGCTTTGTGCATTTCAATGTAGTAATGAAGGGAAGCGACTATGAGGTAATGCTTCACTTTCTTACCGGTAATTACATTACTCTGAGTTGTCTTCCCTCGCTTCTATTCATTATGTCCATCCCTCCCTCCCAGGTGGGACAGGCCAACCAATTTGGGGTTGTGTCTGGTTACATGGTATATTCCGGAGGATTCGAGGGGAGGAGTCTTTTATTGCATGGAAAAATCATGAGTTATGGGTGTCTGGTGAGGCAGGATTGCCTCAATGTAGTAATGATTAGAAACGAGGGAAGACGACTCAGCGTAATGCAATTACCGATAAGTAATTGAACCATTATATTCTGTGCTTAATTTGAGACGGTGGTTGCCAGTGGGGGCCACCAGCACTTATTTTTAGGGACCAGCACTCATTTTTCTGAATCAGACATTTAAGGATAGCAAGAGAGTGAAAAGCAAACACAGCGGAAAGACGGAAGAAGAGAAAGACAGAAAAATCTATCACAAAAGAAAAAAAAGGAGGACCCTGCAAAATTGGTATAAAGTGGAGGGAGTGCCTGGTAGTGGATTCAAGAGGCTTGAGGTGGCTTCAAGTGGGCGCACCGACATTTAATAGCACTGGCCACAGGCTTCTGAATTTAGCTTTGGGTGCCAACGCTCTTTCTTTCACAAACTATATTCTGCTTATTGCTTCTATTTTGTTTGTCTCATTTCCAAGGCTGTAAGTTTAGTGCTTCAATGTGCTTTGCGCTTGTTTAGCTACAGAGATACAGCGACAGGGGGTGAAATGTTTGATCACAGTGTGTCCCATTCCCTGCGTCTTCTTGCTCTAGACATCTGTCTACTGTAAAACAGGACCTATTTCATGCAATAGCTGGGAAATGCTCAGTGCCACAGCGTGAGCTTCATCTTCATTACAGTAAATGTTCCCAACTCCCTTTGGTCGCATCATTTCTTCAGACAGGAATAAGGTCTAAATAACCACAAATTAATTTTTATGGGTGTATTTCAGAGAGATTAATTAATCACGCTGTTTATTCTTTATTGCCAGCATTCTGCAAATGGCATTAAGTTGTAATGTTAAACCACAGAATGATGTGTGGGTTCCTGTAAAGTACAGCATGCGAGTAAAACATACTGGTGCAATATTTTACACAGGTGCCAGGTCGATAAACCTGTCTCCTGCTAACACACAAGTAGCTTGAGATTTGGAAGTATGAAAAAAACAACTGCTCCAGAAAGAATTAATTCACCAGTCGCATACGATGAAAGTGCCAAACCTAAAATTGAAACCTAACAACAAACAAGCAACACACATGGCCAATAGTTATCTCAATGAGAGCCATACTCGAAAATTGTGGAAATCACTATTTTTAAACTGTAAGCTCGCATTCCCAAGACCACGAAGGCACAGATACTGCAGGTGTAAATGATTTTCAAGTCCACAAAAGTAAGAACAACATGACGTCAGTTCTGGGTTCCCCAATGGTACCATTATTCTTCACCAGTAGTGGTTCGTGGAGGGAGTGCCGAAGGGCGGTGGGGCAGGGGAGGGGCAGAGTGGGGGGTAGTAAACTGCAGCTCACAGCCGACCGGAGTAATGCAACTAATAAATAAAACGAATTTCATTGCGCGCGCTGCATCGCATTTGGCAATGCAGCGCGTGCAATGAAATTCATTTTATTTATTTATTTGTTTACTTACCTGTTTGGCCATATGCCGTAGTTTACTACCCCCCACCCTGCCCTGCCCCGCCCCGCCCCACCGCCCCGCAGAACTCCCTTCACGAGCCGCTACTGAATCTTCACTTATGTTGTTTTAACTATAAATTGAAAACCAAAGGAAATGATGGACGGAGTGTTGAACATTGCAAACACTCGCCACCAGTCAACTGATCTGGGTTTAATCCATCACTGTTCTTTAGCCCACTCTGCCACCCCAGTTCAGACATGGCCGTATGCAAATCAGTCTGACCCTGTGCCTCATGGCAACAGTCCAGCCCGAACTGCCAAGCCATGTCTTCCCTGGACCGGAAACAAGCTTCCTAGGACCGGTTTCTGGCATTTCAGCCGTCTTCAGCCAGGCTTGCTTGAATCCAGTGGCAAAGTGAGCAAGGGACTCACGTCTGAGCATACCCTGCCAACTTATGGCGAACAAAGCAAAAACCTATGCATGCCTAGGTTAAATCCATTGTCCCTGAAGTTCTCTTACAATCCTATAGATGAGATACATGCACCAGAGAAATATACTAGTTCAGAATTTGTCTGTTAGTCTTTTCCCTGTTTTTCCCCTAGTTTTTCCCTGGCTTTTCCTACTGCATGTGTGTTGTTACACAAACATGTCCCTGTAGGGATTTAGGATTGACAATGACAATTAGAAAGTTTCTTCTCTTGGAACCTAATACAATCCAATGCTATAGAAAAAATATTGTATTTCTAAAATTAATTTGAAACAGTTTTTTGAGTAATAATTCATTCAGGGTTCATTAGACATATTACTGATTTTAGTTCCTTGACACCAGGAGGCACATACTAAAATGACTATGGCTGTTATTTCATGAATTATGCATAGGTATTTCATTACCAATTTTGATAAACCTTTTTCTGATATATTCCCTAATGCTATCTGATCTTATAAGTTTAGTGCAAGTTGCCTGGTACTTGATTCTGTGATCTCTATTTAAATGAACAGCAGGATTGTCATACAAGCCTGAAAGATGTATGTATCTCTTGTATCTCTTCTGTCTATGGTATGTGATTGTCAGATTTAAAAACATTTGATTTCTTCAACTGGTCTCCTTCGAGGTAGATACTTAATCATGGCATGAACAAAAGTATGCAGCTCCTAAAAGGGCCTTGGAAGGGGCAGGGGGAGGGGGGGTTTAAGAAAAAAGGTTTTTGCAGGTATAGAATGGAAACTGAAAGTGAAATGGCTCCAATAAGGAGCAAGGGCCCGCACACACCCCAAAGGGTGTCATGCTTCATCATAGGGCAGCTCCTCGGGCTGGCGCTGCAATGCCTAACGGGCCTCACAGGGGGCTCTTTGCTGGAGGTGTTCTGTGGTTGCTGCACTGAAACTAAAGAGTGGTGTGTGGGCGTAGGTGTAGTGAGTAGAAGTGGGAAACAAAAAGTGTGATTTAAAAATAGCTAGGGGAATCCAAAACCAATTTTATTCACTGGATTCCTCTGCTACCAATAAAAATAACCGACTGTTAAAGTTGTGGCTGGTGAGGAAAATTATACCTGCTGCAGCTCAAAGTGTTGTGTGTGGGGTGGAGATGGTTGACATGCTTCATGCCCTCAATCGTCCAATAGGATCAACGGCATTTCTTCAGGACCAGGGGATCCTCATCTGCTCTCAAAGGGATGGTCAAAAAAGTGTAAAGCGATATATCGCATCCCCTAAAATGTGGACTAGTATCGTAGTCCTATCTGAAAGTGAAAATAGAAGAAATAGTTGTCTACGTTCAGGAGAACACTCAGAAGGGGATGTGGATTTGACCCCCAACCGTGACGTCCACGAAACTCGCTCATTGTCGAGGGAGGGGCAACTTGCACAAGGTCCTCCACGTGTCAATGTCAATCATAACATATATGTGTGAATCTATGTGAAAGGGGCTGGATGGAGAAATAAAATGAATAAGGATATTACATACATTTTGAAAAATGAAAAGCCGGATGAAATTGTGTAAGGAAGCTGTTTCTGAACACTTAGAATCCCCATTTTTTGCTTTTGGGCTTTTTTGAGTAATGTTCCCTAAAGGATAATCCACTACTGTGAACTTCTGTTAAAAATGGATTTGAGCTGCAACTGTGGGTGTCTACCTTTTAAAATGAGGTTAGCTGCTGTGCACATCAGGTATAAAGAGCTCTGACAGTTTGCGCACTACTTATGTTCCCTCCGGTGGGCACAGGTGAGGAGGCTGAGAGAGAGACTGGCTGTTTGATCCAGCCTGAGATCTGTGCGTCGGCAGCAATGTGGCAATGGAACCCGGATTAAATTGCTTATGCCCTGATAAAGCCTTTCAATACAATTGGGAGGTCCAAAAAATGCCTCCCCCTTTCTCTTTTTGCCGAAGTATAAAACCTGAAATGTTTTAATTGTTTCTATATTTTGGGCACTGTTGGACCCGGCCCTTCTGGCAGGTTCACCCCCGAAACTTTTTGCTTTTTATGGGTGACTTGGTGTAATGATTTTTGGTTTCTGCGCGCTTTACCGCTGTGTCCCAGGGTAAAGTGCGTGCGTGTGTTGAGGTTGGCCTGCCCTCCCATAGGAATGCATGGGGGAATGTATGTGTCCTGGTAGTTCCTGATGCGTGGGGTGTGCAGGCCCGAGTTTGGTATGTGCGGACTCGTGTGATTGAATGCTGCGCGATGATGTGTGCGGCGTGCATGTACCTAGTGTGGAAGTGCCACTTCTAGAAGTGGGCACTTCAGTGTGCAGTATGAAATGTGTGGCTTGTCTGGCGATTGGCTGGTGGAGGTCATGTGACGGACTAGGGAAATCCCCAGAGTCAGGAGGAGTCACCCAGTGGTGAATGGGAGTTTAGCATACTGATGGCTGGGGAGGAGTATACCTGGGTCCTGAATAGGACAGGGCTATCCCCACACACTGCTGGCTCCGGCCCCTGTGGTGCGCCTGATGACCCTGGCCTGCCAGTGAATAGGGAGAGGGGCTGAGCAAAACAAAGTGCTCAGGAACCTGTTGTAACTGGTTCGCCCCTTCCCTGCACCTTGCAGACAAAGAATTTACTGTATAAAAAGGGGCTGTGTCCCCTTACATGGTGTTCTCTTGCAGGATCAACTTGAGGGGGGCCTGCTGCTGTTGGGCGCCAGGAGAGACCGCCACTGGGGACTGCCTCCCTGCTGGAGGGCCCTGTGAGCTGGCTCTGGGCCCAGTCTTTGCCCCCCCCTGCTCTTGAGAGACTTTTGGCTGGACTTGCTATTCCTAAGCGCCTGGGAGCGCTCTTTTGACTTTATAGCGCTGGGCGCGCTGTTTGGCTTCATAGCGCTGTGAGCGCTTTAATTCTGGAAGCCGGGGCCCACCCGGCGCTGTTATTGCCATAGCGGGTGCCTACCCCGCTTGTTTGCGTGCCTTTGGCTGTGAGGACGACCGCGGGTGCCCACCCCGCATTGTGTGATCGTTGGCGGGTGCCCACCCCGCTTATTGTCTGATTACGTTGCGGGAGCCTACCCCGTACAGCCGCCGAGAAGCCGGGCCGCCGCGCTGCCTGCAGCGACCCGGAAGCGGAAAGAAGTCACGCCTGGTGGTGGGTGGGACAACGAGGCCGTACGTTGGTGGAGGGAAGCGGACGGGAGCCTACCCCGCGCTTCCCGGAGCAGAGAGAGAGGAGAAGTGCGGCCGGAGCTGGTGCGGAGGGGGCGCGAGGCACATTGTCGGTGCCTGCCCCTCCGCGTTGCAGAGAAGCCTCGGCGTCCATCGTCCGCCGAGAGAGGAGACGATGCGGGAGTCCCCGGAGAGCAGCCCGGTGAGTACAAAGGGCTGGGGGACTCCGCGCATGTATTGAGGGGGCATTGTCTGGTGCTCAGAGCCGGTTGAGGCTCCAACGAGGCGCATTGATTTCAGAGCCGGTTGAGGCTCCAACGAGGCGCATTGTATTTCCACCGAGCCGATTGAGGCTCAGCGAGGGGGGCGCCTTTCTGGTGATCAGAGCCCCCTGGCTCCCACGTAGTGGGGGACATTCTTTTTGGCAGAGCCCAGGGAGGGCTCCAGAGGCACGCCGGTGCCTGAGTTCATTCTACAGCTGCCCAGCACTTAGTGGGCAGCTGCCACGTTTAGGTTGGGGGATATTTACGTTTTGGCCTGCGTAGCTGGCGCAGCTTGACTGCGACAGGGTGTCCTAGCCCCGACAAGGCCAGTTGGCCTAGGGACTGCCACAGGTGGTGGCTCATGAGTGTTTCTCGCTAATGTTCTTTCCTAGCACCTCTGAATGTTTTATGCATCATGTGTTTCCTTTTATGACACCGCTGAATGTAGTTTCTGCATCATGTGTTTTTCTTTCAGAACACCGCTGAATGTTTTATGCATCATGTGTTTACCTGCCCGGCACCTCTGAATGAGTTTATGCGTCATGTGCCATGTT
This sequence comes from Triturus cristatus, assembly GCF_964204655.1. Lineage (NCBI taxonomy): Eukaryota > Metazoa > Chordata > Amphibia > Caudata > Salamandridae > Triturus > Triturus cristatus. Next base: position 1,202,253,796 of record NC_140591.1, on the reverse strand, counting down.
TTGCACCTCTGAATGTTTTATGCATCATGTGTAATGTGTGTTTTCCCCTACAGGTATTGTGATACTTAGGTGGTTGTGTTCCCCTGGTACCGGTGGTACTAGGGAGGTTCTGAGTCCCTGCGTGATAGTCTCCTAAAGTGGTTAGGGTTGCGTAGGTGGTACTTTCTTGTTGCCAGTAGTTACTGGTTGTGTGCTATATATATGTTATTTTTGTGCTACAGTAATTTTATATTTGGTGCTAAGTGCCAAATATCTAAAAGTGCTAATTCCTGACAGTGGTCCATGGGGCCCTGTCCCCTGTACATATAATCCCTTGTAAATTCTGCCCGTGCCTGTTGGCACATTGTAAAGTGTGTGTTTTTACCTAATGTGTTGTGTATAATACAAAGGCTATTTTTATAGAATACCTTGTGTGGAGTTTCCTTTGTGGTGGGCCTTGGGTGTTGTTGCTGGGTGCGCGCGCAAACGCTTTACACATTGCCTCAGAGATAAGCCTGACTGCTCGTGCCAAGCTACCAAGGGGGTGAGCAGGGGTTATCTTTTGCGTGTAACTTCCTTGCCCTGACTAGAGTGGTGGTTTCTGCCTGACTTTGGCGCAAGCCTTAGCCAACCAGAAATCGCCAGTTCTAACAGGCACCATAAAATGTAATTGGGGCGAAATAGGAAGACAAGTGACATATCTTTTCCTTTAAATTCAGAAATGCATATCCAGATTTGCTTTACTCTTTAATGGTCCTTTTATGTGCTTTTTAAATAGGCATATTTCTCCCCTGAGCCAGCTTTAATGGAGTTATTGCATTGAGCTAGTCTACTAGGTCAGTTAAATGCTCTACTGGCCCGCTGGTAGTTCAAAGCTCCGATTGGAATAAACTCATCACAAGAAATTAATCAGGTACTGCCAGAGGAAGGGGTAAAATCAGCTAATTAGCGAAACCTCCCTGACAAGTACTGTTAAGGTGTGTGGCGTGGCCACGCCGGCAGCCATGATGGCCATCTAGCATGAAGCTCTGATGACCATAACCGAATAAACTGCAGTCGGTAGAGCCTGGCATGAAGTATGCCATATTAGACACTGGGGGGATGACTGAGGTTTGGTGCCACAATAGAGGGAAGTGCTGTTGGAGGGGGTGTGGGTGTTGTCTCTTAGACGTGGCCTACTGAGGGACGGGTGGCCTTGGAGGCCCGGCCACGACAGGTGTCTCTGGTGAGCCTGAGGCCCTCCTTCTACCCTGCCTGACATGCAGGGTGCCCCCCACCTCCCTGCTCATCTGACGACCGAGCAGAATGCAGTCTGGATGGAGCTGATGTCTGACCTGCTGCATGGGTGGCTATGAGGCCCTAAGGTGGGGCTTTGCTCCTCATTGTGGAGCCCATGCTGCTGATGATCACTGCTGTGGGGAGTCGGAGGAACACGCTTGGCCCTCTGAACCTGTGCTGTTGTTGAGGGCTGGTCCCTGAAGATTAATTGACTGTAAGTACTGTGTGCTGTGCCAGCGCGCCCAGAATTGCTGCTTGGGCTGTTTTCTTCACTGCTGAAAGCCTGGGGGTGCTCCTTGTTAACACTGGGATCCGTAGTGCCTGCGCCCCCTACTGGATGACTCACTGGTGGGCCTGTTGTCACCTTGCTCCCCTAAAGATTGCCTACAAGTGGAGGAGATAGGGAGCTTCAGCTGCTGTTGGCTCCTATGGGGCTCTGTGGGCACGATCTTTGTTTGCTCCACCATTCCCTCCCTGTACCCCTCACTTGCACCTTTGAGTATGCCATCTGGAATTGCTGACAACTACTTCCACTCGAATCATAAGGGGGATAGGATGGACTGCTCTGCATCTGGGCCACGATTAGCCGATTATTACGGTACTCCTCCCCAGCTATATAGGCCTTTGCCTCCCTGCTATCCATCGAGATGGGGAAAAATGATGCCAGGGAAACATCTGGTCACACTAACTCAGCGGCGGATGGCGATCGCCCAGAGGCAGCAGGCCAGGTGGACATGACTGATTCCATGACCATGCTTCTCCATGAACCCAAGACCAGTCTCCAATCCATTGATGTCAAGATTAACACAGTGGCAGCGCAGCTAGATGGCCTAATGGAACGGATCACCATTTGACCATAATCCATGGTTCCCAAAGGAGGATATCCAACCTGGAAGATGACCTTACTGAAACAAAATCCAAACTGGCACGTATAAAGAAACAGACCCTACCGGTGGAAGTGAAGAAGGAGGATTTGGAAGCTGGGTGGCATAGAAATAATGTCCTGATAGCTGATATAGCAGAATACTCAAACACAGGGAGGATTGCCATATTTGTTAAAACACTTAAGATTGAACAGCTAGTCTGCAATATTCCTGGTGGAATGAGCACATTGATCATTTGGCCCAAAACCCCCTCCAAGCTCCCTTCTCAGACAAATAATTGCACGAGTTCTGACCTGCCGAGAACGGAACATCATTTTTCAGCTCACCAGAGAGAGAGGCCCACTGCGATGATAAGGTTTGCAGGTTTCATTCTTCCCAGACTTTAAGGTGGCAGTACAAGAGGTGCATCCGAAAAACGTGGGCATCATACACACACTGCACCACTGTAATGTGAAATATGCAATGGTGCACTCTGCTCGGCTTTGAGTGGACTTGGTAGGGAGCGCCTACTTTTTCACCTCGGTGGAGGAGGCAACTAAATGTTGCAAGTCGCTTAAACCAACTCTAAACTCCAAGATCGACTTTTGGCTCATGACCACCTTCTTTGTGTGGCAACCCCAGTTGCTCACTGGGGACTGCAGGGGGCCACACAGCTGCTGAGTGACTAACCAGCTAAAGCAGCTCCCTCTACATACTCTCCCCTTTTTCTATGATGGATGCACCAGGGGGGAGAGTCTTGAATTTTTCACGGCCCTGGTGGATCGCCACACCGCGGAATGATCACTATTCACTTAACCTAGGTGGGACCCATCAGATCACTATGAACACTGTGGTAATTCATATTTGTACTAAGAGTGTGTTGAGGGGTGCTGCCAAGCCCCATGGTGTGTACCACCAGTTTGGTTTGTTTTCTTTCTTGTAATGTCTCTGTTATAGTGTATTGCTTGCATTCCATAAGGACTACTAAGGGTATGTTATTGTAGGTGTGTGTGACTGACAGTTGGGGATGTCAGTGTGGGTTGGGGAGGAGAGTTTTACGTTGGGTTTTTCTTATATTTTGAGGTGCATTCTATATGAACTGTTTATCAGATGCAGTACTAGACTCCTACACCTGGAAGACACGCAGTATGCAACTGTGGCTACACACAGGAATGGCGCCCCATAAAAAGAAATTGTCTTTGTTGTCCTGGAACATTAGGGGACTAAGTGATCACAGCAAAGCTCGTTAAGTGCTTGCCTACTTAGATCATCACTCCATTGACTGTGTGTTCCTGCCAGAAACTCACCACTCCTCTTAGTCCGCTCATGACTTTGCTTGCAAGTGGGGCTCTCAACAGTGTTTCTCTTTGTACAGTACATACTCTCAAAAGGTCTGTATCTTGCTCCACCCACATGTTGATTTGTGCTTACATCATCTGCATGCAGATGCAAATGAATGGCTGAAATATATATGGCCTCCCCAGTGAGCATATCTGTCTGCACAAGCTGCAGGCAAACACCAGCCTCACCAGAGACCAGCGAATACACCTAGACCAGACATAAACATGCCAAAAACCACCACGGTCCAAAAATCTTAATTATGCCTGCACTGTTGGGCAATGTGATTGATGAGGTTGGACGGGTAGATGTTGTGAGCATATGGGATGGTGGTCCTTATTGTGCTCTGTACTTTCCTGATTTGTGATAATCTCGATAGGAGTGGCTGTATCTAGAAGTGACATATTATGTAGCTTATATTGGTGTGGTCAAACTTTCGTATCTCTTTTCTAGTCATTGCATATGTACTCTTTGTTCTTTATTGTTTGCTCCATAATTTAAATAAAAAATAAAAAGTACCTTTAAGTTGTTCCCATGGGACAAAGGGAGATCTGGCACCATTGAGGTGTGTATTTGAAGGCTGTAGGGAAAACAAAACCTGGGTGGACAGAGCTTGACTGTGACGGAGGGATTTTTTCCAATGTTTCTTCATACTTTCATTTTTTTTCACGGAGGTTTATATTGCGTGATTTCATCCCAAAGGTATCAGACCGCTTCACATAAGCTCCAGTTGCGTTACAGACAGACACATTAATTTTTTTAGTTATGCACACAGAGATCAAGTGATTTGCCTAGGATCACAGGATGCTGAGCGTCCCTGCCAAGACTCAAACCCAGATCCCCAGCTTTGATGTTGACCACTCTAGCCGTTAGGCCAGATTGTTGTGCAAGGGTTTAGACAGTTGAGGGGCTGCTCCAGGAAATTACAGTTGAATGGTGAAGGGCCAATGTGTCTTTCTGTCTGGTTAGGTAGTTCCAGCTTCTAGAAGTATGCACTTTTTCAACCCTCACACAGTTAAGAACATTGGAGAAGAAGAGGAGCCACAGGAGAAAGAAGATGGACCAGCTTCCTAATGAACCCCTGTCTAGTGAGTGGACAACACATTGTGAACTTGTATCCTTGGGCTTCTATTGAACTGCCTCCAGATCATGTTGTACTAGTTGTCCATCTTCTCAGAGATAGAAGAGGGTGGATTTTCTGGGATCCCTAAGTAACAAGTCTGCCCATAGACTTCGGCACACTAGTCCCGGTTGTGAGACGCCTATGCTTAGGTAGCTGTTGGACACATAGTCACCTAGCAAGTCTTGGGTAGTACATGCAGGGACACTCACCTGGCTTAAGCACTGTGGGATGCTACTGCAGAAAGACCCACCATCAGGAGAGAACCAGCATTGGAAAAAGGGGATTCATGCCCCTGCAGCCAAACTGGTGCAAACAAGGAGGAAGCAGAAGCTGTTTTAGGGTGTCATTACTATTCAAGAAATCAATAACTGAAATTTGTGGATTGGTTGAACCCAAAAGAGTATTCGTGGTAGCTGTAGAAAGCCGCCAAAGGCAATGCAAAGCAAATACCATCTGAAATGGCCCAACATTTCTGGAGCTATAACAAAAACAAGGAGCCACTCCTGTGCAGTGTAAGAGCTTGCCAGTTGGTATCCTGAGACTTGGGTTCATCCACCACTTCATCAGATCCCAAGTGGGATCAGTGAATCACTTCTCTAGAGGAATCTCTTTTGAGTCCTTGGAAGATAAGGAGCGTTGTCCTTTTACTTTTGTATTTGCTCCCAAATGGAGAGTTGGGGCCACCAGCATCTCACATCTGCCCTGAGTGGACCTGTGAACAAAGATGGTCTCCAGGCACATTGTGCACCTCTGCATTCTCTCCCTGGTCTTCCTGTACAAGAGGAGGTGAGCAGGAGCCAACCAACCTTTCTCCACATCACCAGCTGCCAAGTGCAGGGCTTGCAAGGAGAGGAAAAGACAGCAGCCATGTGATCCCTCTTTTAAAATGCCTAGGAATCCTCAGGGAGATGCCCCCCCCCCCATGAGAAAGGCTGAGGCAAACGCATCAAAAGTTGCTTTCTCTGAAACGTAAAATGAAACAGCGGGCCATGGAGGCTGCATCAAAGGAGCCAGGAGGAACACCTCAGGCTAACGGAGCATCCCATTAGCCATTGAGGAGGTTTATAACTTATATATTCTCTAGTTGTTGTATTAGCAGAGAAGCAGGGGACATCGCCATCTGGATTGCTGTGTGTAGGTGGTTGTAGGAACATTGCAGGTCCCCCACAAATGCACCCATGCACAGGAATTAGGAGCACCCTAGGTCCCACAGGGGCCCCGTAAGATAGTTTCCCATGATAAAACTCTCCTAGGTCTGACCATGTAGTGTGCCCTGAGAGGGCATGAGCAACCATTGAGCTTCTGAGTCTTTAAAGGTGGCAAGACAACCCTGCCCAATAGAAGAAATATGGATCTTATTGAAATGGTTGCTGTTTTGCAATGGTTAGTATTGGAAGAGTGTCAAAAACAATACCTATGCAGTTTAAAAAAAAAGACAAGACAAGTTAATATTTGTTGTGACCATTTTCCTATTGTTAAATGTATGTAGAACACCCAGTGACAAAGCCAGCAGGCATGCCTCTGTGTACCTATGATTTGGAAGAGGCTTATAAAGTCAATATGGTGGTTTTATCTGGGTCTGCTGGAGCACAACCTGTTAAGGGGGCTGGAGGATTGCTGTGTACTGTCTAAAATGAGGGGTTACTTGACTCATGTAACCTTTCGTTAGTGCACACTATATGCAGTCTGCAAGAACCATTAGAGTGTGTTCCTATTGGTGTTTTCAGCTGGAGTTTTGCATAGGTTTGAAATTTTGTACTTAGTATCTAGTTTTGCATATATTGTTATTTTTTTCTTTAAAAAAAAAACTGACTGGGCATTAAAGCAAGATGGTGGCCATGTGACTAAGACCTGCAAAGCTTCCTCTGACATGGTGTAGGAGACAGAGTGCTGAAAGTGAAGTAGACTCAGGTTTAGGACACAGCCCTCTGCCCCCACCCCTGAGTTGACTGAGGTGGCTGCAAGCAGTGGCGGCGGAGTTGTGGTTACACCCAGGCCCTGCTCCCTACCACGCCTCTCCTAGAACAGCCTACCCCTTCTGCATATGGCATTTGGCCAGGCCTTGTCCTCAAACTACATGGAACAGGTAACCCACTGCTGTGCCTTCAGCCACGCATAGAAGGTATTGCAGAAGTGCATTGCCTGTGGCAGACCCTGCACCCAACCCAGTGCTGGGAGGCCTACCCCACTGTGTATACTCCGTGAGCTAACCACAGGTTGGTTTCTCTTCTATTTTTTTAATTATCTTTGGTACCACAATACTCCAGTATTACCAGGACAGCAAGTCCCTCTAAGCCACGCTTGGGCCTGGGTATCAGACTGTGTACACTCTGTCCCCCTCTATAAGCCCTTTATTTTTTTCTCAGGACTCGGGGACTGATTCCCTTAGTACTGTGCTCAGAACTAACCAGTCAGTCAAAAGAATGTACTGTCTAACGTGGTACTCATCTTTTAGCCAAAAAGAATGTACTTTAAGCACAAATTATAATGAAAACCATACAGTACAATTAGAGGAGTCCGACACTGGGTTGTAATCCTATTTCTGATCTTCAGTGAGGCACTACAACCTTTCGCTATCTTATACGCACTAATAAAGTTTCTCAGTGTCTATAAGACCAGATGTGTAACATGGGATAAGGCAATGATAAAGCACAGGTGCAGTTCACTGAAAATACCCCCAAGCATAAATGCACACAACAGTTCAGTGTGCCTACACCAATTCAAATTCACCCAGTAAGTCTCAGGTTTGTATAGTAGAGCTCTGTTTGCATCCTCAGTCTTCTGTTTCATGCACAGTTTAGGCCTTGTGAATACCTGCTTCTGTTGGTGCCATTCGGGTGGTACCAGATGGGTGCAGGCAATGTTTCTGCTCCTGTGACTGTAGCTGTTGGACTGCAGGGCCCATGGCTGCACCTTCACTCAGAACTTGGCAGCTGGGAGAAATCAGCGCAGTGAAAACATAGTGGCACCTTTGTTCAGCAGCTGTTGACTCTCTAGGCGCGGTATAGACAGCGCACCTGGGTGGCTCCTGTGGCCTCCAGGCCGATTATGGACAAATGAATGTCTTTGGAGTTGTGACCTCCAGGCCATTCAGGACTCCCACTTAGGGTGCGACAAAGGCCTCTAACTCTGACATAGGCAGCTGCACCAGTCTCTTGGTCATACAGCTGGCTGCTTATCACACACAATGTTTGGCAATTGCTTGGTACCGTTCACCAAGAGCCACTAGGGGGGAGACTGGGAAACTCCTCCACACAAGGGGCACTCCTGCTTTTGTTCCTTCTTAGAGATTTGCCTTCTCTTGCTGTCTCCCATTGTGAAAGCCCAGTGACACTCCTTCTCTCTCTCAGCAGCCAAACAGGCTAATAGTGTCTAGCAGTCCTTTGAGTACTCTGCAGATCATTCTCTGCCTTGGTTATGAAGAACTTTGAACTGGAATCACACTTTTATGAACATTTCAAAGACAGAGGTGGTGGATCAACTTTCCAAGATTTTAAACCAGTTTGGGTTGGTTCTCCTTCAAATGTAATTTTCTTTCTGTTCCCCAGACATAGCTTAACTGCAAGGTGATAACTCATGAAGCAAGTAACAATGGTACTAACACCACAGAGGAGTAACCAAGGCAAGGGCACAATGGACTGAGACATTTCTGCACCTATCTGCTATTAGCCTTCCTGAAGCAATAATCAGGGACAGACATAAGGGCAGGCCCTCCCTTGAATAAGTGAACTGCAATGGGATCGCTCACGCCCACCATTAAACCAAATGGCAGTTCTCAGGAAGAACTAATCATCAACCTTTTTCTGACAAGGACCTCATTAAATTTCGAAGGGTAGTCCTGTCTCCATCCTCCTTCAGTTCAGTCTCTTGGTAGGCTGCCAACTCTCCTTTATGTGACTTTCCCAGGGCATGCACAGCAGTCCTATGCCCACTATAAGGTGATACTGGATGTGCCCCTCCAGATCAAAGAACATGATCTGGACTTTGAATTACCATCAGCAGGCCTTAGCCTATGTGCACACGCAGGATTAGTATGCTGCTAGGGCCAACTAAAAGTCAGGATACCAGTTTCTATAAAGCCCCAAAACCTGCAGTTTCCTAGCACTCCAAGCATACTTTCCCTGCACATCAAAGCCTATCAAAAAATGTGTTTTTCAAAATTTTCATGAAACATTCAAAATTATATGTGCCTTTGACCTTTACAGGAGTGGATTCCATAGACAGACATCCAATCTTGTAGCATTGGGTGGTTGTGTGTGTGTGTGTGGTTATGTGTGTGTAGTTGTGTGTGTGGTTGTGTGTATGTGGTTGTGTGTGGTGTGTGTGGTTGTGTGGTTGTGTGGTTGTGTGTGGTTGTGTGGTTGGTTGTGTGGGTGGTTGTGTGGGTGGTTGTGTGTGTGTGGTTGTGTGTGTGTGGTTGTGAGTGGTAGTGTGTGGTTGTGTGTGGTTGTGTGTTCAGTTGTGTGTGTGGTTGTGTGTATGTGTGTGGTTGTTTTTGTGTGGCTGTGTGTGTGGTTCTGTGTGTGGTTGTGTGTGTGGTTGTGTGTGTGGTTGTGTGTGTGGTTGTATGTGTGGTTGTGTGTGTGTGGTTGTGTGTGTGGTTGTGTGTGTTGTATGTGTGGTTGTGTGTGTATGTGGTTGTGTGTGTGTGGTTGTGTGTGGTTCTGTATGTGGTTGTGTGTGTGTGTATGTGTGGTTGTGTGTGTTGTTGTGTGTTTGGTTGTGAGTGTGTGGTTGTGGTTGTGTGTGTGGTTGTGGTTGTGTGTGTGGTTGTGGTTGTGTGTGGATGCGGTTCTCGGTGCGGGTGTGTGTGGTTGTGTATGTGGCTGTGTGTGCTTGTATGTGGTTGTGTGTGGTTGTGTGTGGTTGTGTGTGTGGTTGTGGTTGTGTGTGTGTGGGTGGTTGTGGGTGTGGTCGTGTGTGTGGTTATGTATGTGGTTGTGTGTGTGTGGTTGTGTGTGTTTGTGTGTGTGGTTGTGTGTGGTTGTGTGGGTGGTTGTGTGTGGTTGTGTGTGTGTGGTTGTGTGTGTGGTTGTGCGTGGTTGTGTGTGTGTGGTTGTGTGTGGTTGTGTGTGTGGTTGTGGTTGAGTGTGTGGTTGTGTGTGTGTGGTTGTGTGTGTGTGTGGTTGTGGTTGTGTGTTGTGTGTGGTTGTGTGTGCAGTTGGGTGTGATTGTGTGTGTGTGTGGTTGTGTGTATGGTTGTGGTTGTATGTGGATGTGTGTGTGTGTGGTTGTGTGTGTGGTTGTGGGCGTGCTTGTGTATGTGCTTGTGTGTGTGGTTGTGGTTGTGTGTGTGTGGTTGTGGTTATGTGTGTGGTTGTGGTTGTGTGTGTGGTTGTGGTTGTGTGTGGGTGTGGTTGTGGGTGCGGGTGTGGTTGTGGGTGTGTGTGGATGTGTGGTTGTGTGTGGTTGTGTGTGGTTGTGTGTGTGTGGTTGTGTGTGTGGTTGTGTGTGTGTGGTTGTATGTGTGTGGTTGTATGTGTGGTTGTGTGTGTGGTTGTGTGTGTGGTTGTGTGTGTGGTTGTGGTTATGTGTGGTTGTGTGTGGTTGTGTGTGTGGATGTGGTTGTGTGTGTGTGTGTGGTTGTGGTTGTTTGTGTGGTTGTGTGTGTGTGTGTGGTTGTGGTTGTGTGTGTGTTGTTGTGGGTGTGGTTGTGTGTTTGGGTGTGGTTGTGCTTGTGTGTGGGTATGGTTGTGTGTGTGGTTGTGTGTGTGGTTGTGGTTGTGTGTGTGGTTGTGGTTGTGTGTGTGGTTGTGTGGCTGTGTGTGGTTGTGTGTGTGTGTGTGTGTGTGTGTGGTTGGGTGTGGTTGTTTGTGGTTGTGTGTGTGGTTGTGGTTGTGTGGTTGTGTGTGTGTGGTTGTGGTTTGTGTGGTTGTGTGTGTAGGGTTGTGGTTGTGTGTGTGGTTGTGTGTGTGTGGTTGTGTGTGTGGTTGTGTGTGTTTGTATGTGTGGTTGTGTGTGGTTGTGTGTGTGTGGTTGTGTGTGTGGTTGTGTGGTTGTGTGTGTGTGTGGTTGTGTGTGTGTATGGTTGTGGGTGTGGTTGTGGGTGTGGTTGTGTGTGTGGTTGTGGTTGTGTGTGTGTGTATGTGTGGTTGTGTGTGTTGTTGTGTGTTTGGTTGTGAGTGTGTGGTTGTGGTTGTGTGTGTGGTTGTGGTTGTGTGTGTGGTTGTGTGTGGATGCGGTTGTGGGTGCGGATGTGGTTGTGAGTATAGATGTGTGGTTGTGTGTGGTTGGGTGTGGTTGTGTGTGTGGTTGTGTGTGTGTGTGTGGTTGTGTATGTGGTTGTGTGTGTGTGTATGTGTGGTTGTGTGTGTTGTTGTGTGTTTGGTTGTGAGTGTGTGGTTGTGGTTGTGTGTGTGGTTGTGGTTGTGTGTGTGGTTGTGGTTGTGTGTGGATGCGGTTGTCGGTGCGGGTGTGTGTGGTTGTGTATGTGGCTGTGTGTGCTTGCATGTGGTTGTGTGTGGTTGTGCGTGGTTGTGTGTGTGGTTGTGGTTGTGTGTGTGTGTTGGTGGTTGTGGGTGGTTGTGTGTGTGGTTGTGTGTGTGGTTATGTGTGTGGTTGTGTGTGTGTGGTTGTGTGTATTTGTGTGTGTGGTTGTGTGTGGTTGTGTGGGTGGTTGTGTGTGGTTATGTGTGTGTGGTTGTGTGTGTGGTTGTATGTTGTGGTGGTGTGTGTGTGGTTGTGTGTGGTTGTGTGTGTGGTTGTGGTTGTGTGTGTGGTTGTGTGTGTGTGTGGTTGTGTGTGTGGTTGTGGTTGTGGTTGTGTGTTGTGTGTGGTTGTGTGTGCAGTTGGGTGTGATTGTGTGTGTGTGTGGTTGTGTGTATGGTTGAGGTTGTATGTGGATGTGTGTGTGTGTGGTTGTGTGTGTGGTTGTGTGTGTGCTTGTGTAGGTGCTTGTGTGTGTGGTTGTGGTTGTGTGTGTGGTTGTGGTTATGTGTGTGGTTGTGGTTGTGTGTGTGGTTGTGGTTGTGTGTGGGTGTGGTTGTGGGTGTGGTTGTGGGTGTGGGTGTGGTTGTGGGTGTGTGTGGATGTGTGGTTAGGTGTGGTTGGGTGTGGTTGTGTGTGGTTGTGTGTGTGTGGTTGTGTGTGTGGTTGTGTGTGTGTGGTTGTATGTGTGTGGTTGTATGTGTGGTTGTGTGTGGTTGTGTGTGTGGTTGTGTGTGTGGTTGTGGTTATGTGTGGTTGTGTGTGGTTGTGTGTATGGATGTGTGTGTGTGGTTGTGTGTGTGGTTGTGTGTGTGGTTGTGGTTGTGTGTGTGTGTGTGTGTGTGGTTGTGGTTGTTTGTGTGGTTGTGTGTGTGTGTGGTTGTGGTTGTGTGTGTGTTGTTGTGGGTGTGGTTGTGTGTTTGGGTGTGGTTGTGCTTGTGTGTGGGTGTGGTTGTGTAAGTGGTTGTGTGTGTGGTTGTGGTTGTGTGTGTGGTTATGGTTGTGTGTGTGGTTGTGTGGCTGTGTGTAGTTGTGTGTGTGTGTGTGTGTGTGTGTGTGTGGTTGGGTGTGGTTGTTTGTGGTTGTGTGTGTGGTTGTGGTTGTGTGGTTGTGTGTGTGTGGTTGTGGTTTGTGTGGTTGTGTGTGTATGGTTGTGGTTGTGTGTGTGGTTGTGGTTGTGTGGTTGTGTGTGTGTGGTTGTGGTTTGTGTGGTTGTGTGTGTAGGGTTGTGGTTGTGTGTGTGGTTGTGTGTGTGTGGTTGTGTGTGTGGTTGTGTGTGTTTGTATGTGTGGTTGTGTGTGGTTGTGTGTGTGTGGTTGTGTGTGTGGTTGTGTGGTTGTGTGTGTGTGGTTGTGTGTGTGTATGGTTGTGGGTGTGGTTGTGGGTGTGGTTGTGTGTGTGGTTGTGGTTGTGTGTGTGTGTATGTGTGGTTGTGTGTGTTGTTGTGTGTTTGGTTGTGAGTGTGTGGTTGTGGTTGTGTGTGTGGTTGTGGTTGTGTGTGTGGTTGTGTGTGGATGCGGTTGTGGGTGCGGATGTGGTTGTGAGTATAGATGTGTGGTTGTGTGTGGTTGGGTGTGGTTGTGTGTGTGGTTGTGTGTGTGTGTGTGGTTGTGTATGTGGTTGTGTGTGTGTGTATGTGTGGTTGTGTGTGTTGTTGTGTGTTTGGTTGTGAGTGTGTGGTTGTGGTTGTGTGTGTGGTTGTGGTTGTGTGTGTGGTTGTGGTTGTGTGTGGATGCGGTTGTCGGTGCGGGTGTGTGTGGTTGTGTATGTGGCTGTGTGTGCTTGCATGTGGTTGTGTGTGGTTGTGCGTGGTTGTGTGTGTGGTTGTGGTTGTGTGTGTGTGTTGGTGGTTGTGGGTGGTTGTGTGTGTGGTTGTGTGTGTGGTTATGTGTGTGGTTGTGTGTGTGTGGTTGTGTGTATTTGTGTGTGTGGTTGTGTGTGGTTGTGTGGGTGGTTGTGTGTGGTTATGTGTGTGTGGTTGTGTGTGTGGTTGTATGTTGTGGTGGTGTGTGTGTGGTTGTGTGTGGTTGTGTGTGTGGTTGTGGTTGTGTGTGTGGTTGTGTGTGTGTGTGGTTGTGTGTGTGGTTGTGGTTGTGGTTGTGTGTTGTGTGTGGTTGTGTGTGCAGTTGGGTGTGATTGTGTGTGTGTGTGGTTGTGTGTATGGTTGAGGTTGTATGTGGATGTGTGTGTGTGTGGTTGTGTGTGTGGTTGTGTGTGTGCTTGTGTAGGTGCTTGTGTGTGTGGTTGTGGTTGTGTGTGTGGTTGTGGTTATGTGTGTGGTTGTGGTTGTGTGTGTGGTTGTGGTTGTGTGTGGGTGTGGTTGTGGGTGTGGTTGTGGGTGTGGGTGTGGTTGTGGGTGTGTGTGGATGTGTGGTTAGGTGTGGTTGGGTGTGGTTGTGTGTGGTTGTGTGTGTGTGGTTGTGTGTGTGGTTGTGTGTGTGTGGTTGTATGTGTGTGGTTGTATGTGTGGTTGTGTGTGGTTGTGTGTGTGGTTGTGTGTGTGGTTGTGGTTATGTGTGGTTGTGTGTGGTTGTGTGTATGGATGTGTGTGTGTGGTTGTGTGTGTGGTTGTGTGTGTGGTTGTGGTTGTGTGTGTGTGTGTGTGTGTGGTTGTGGTTGTTTGTGTGGTTGTGTGTGTGTGTGGTTGTGGTTGTGTGTGTGTTGTTGTGGGTGTGGTTGTGTGTTTGGGTGTGGTTGTGCTTGTGTGTGGGTGTGGTTGTGTAAGTGGTTGTGTGTGTGGTTGTGGTTGTGTGTGTGGTTGTGGTTGTGTGTGTGGTTGTGTGGCTGTGTGTAGTTGTGTGTGTGTGTGTGTGTGTGTGTGGTTGGGTGTGGTTGTTTGTGGTTGTGTGTGTGGTTGTGGTTGTGTGGTTGTGTGTGTGTGGTTGTGGTTTGTGTGGTTGTGTGTGTATGGTTGTGGTTGTGTGTGTGGTTGTGTGTGTGTGGTTGTGTGTGTGTGTGGTTGTGTGTGTTTGTATGTGTGGTTGTGTTTGGTTGTGTGTGTGTGGTTGTGTGTGTGGTTGTGTGGTTGTGTGTGTGTGTGTGATTGTGTGTATGGTTGTGGGTGTGGTTGTGGGTGTGGTTGTGTGTGTGGTTGTGGTTGTGTGTGTGTGTGTATGTGTGGTTGTGTGGTTGTGGTTGTGTGTGTGTGGTTGTGTGTGTGGTTGTGTGTGGTTGTGTGTGTGTGTGGTCGGGTGTGGTTGTTTGTGGTTGTGTGTGTGGTTGTGGTTGTGTGTGTGTGGTTGTGGTTGTGTGTGTGTGGTTGTGTGTGTGGTTGTGGTTGTGTGTGTGATTGTGGTTATGTGTGTGGTTGTGTGTGTGGTTGTGTGTGTGGTTGTGTGTGTGGTTGTGGGTGGTTGTGTGGGTGTGGTTGTGTGTGTGGTTGTGGTTGTGTGTATGGTTGTGGGTGTGGGCGTGGGTGTGGTTGGGTGGGGTTGTAGTTGTGTGTGTGTGGTTGTGGTTGTGGGTGTGCTTGTGTGTGTGTGGTTGTTTGTGTGATTGTGTGTGTATGGTCGTGGTTGTGTGTGTGTGGTTGTGTGTGATTGTGTGTGGTTGTGTGTATGTGTGTGGTTGTGTGTGTGGTTGTGTGTGTTTGTGTGTGGTTGTGTGTGGTTGTGTGTGGTTGTATGTGTAGTTGGGTGGTTGGGTGTGGTTGTGTGTGTGTGTGGTTGTGTGTGTATGGTTTTGGGTGTGGTTCTTGGTGTGGTTGTGTGGTTATGGCTGTTTGTGTGGTTGTGTGTGTGGTTGTGGTTGTGGTTGTGTGTGTGGTTGTTTGTGTGTGGTTTTGTGTGTGGTTGTGTGTGTGGTTGTGTGTGTGGTTGTGAGTGGTTGTGTGTGGTTGTGTGTGTGGTTGTTGTGTTTATGTGGTTGTGGGTGTGGTTGTGTGTGTTGTGTGTATGTGTGTGGTTGTGTGTGTGTATGTGTGGTTGTGTGTGTATGTGTGGTTGTATGTGTGGTTGTGTGTGTTGTTGTGGTTGTGTGTGTGTGGTTGTGGTTGTGTGTTTTTTTGTGTGTAGTTGTGTGTGTGGTTGTGTGTGTGATTGTGCGTGTGGTTGTGGTTGTGTGTGTGACAGTAATACTAAAAGCATATCAAAATAAAGGAACACAAACATCGAGTTTGTGGAAAGAGAAAGCCCATTGTAAGTCAAATGGGCGCAGCAAAGCATTAACATAACATGTGTGTGTGGTTGTGTGTGTGGTTGTGTGTGGTTGTGTGTGTGTGTGGTTGGGTGTGGTTGTTTGTGGTTGTGTGTGTGGTTGTGGTTGTGTGTGTGTGGTTGTGTGTGTGGTTGTGGTTGTGTGTGTGTGGTTGTGTGTGTGTGGTTGTGGTTGTGTGTGTGATTGTGGTTGTGTGTGTGGTTGTGTGTGTGGTTGTGTGTGTGGTTGTGTGTGTGGTTGTGGGTGGTTGTGTGGGTGTGGTTCTGTGTGTGGTTGTGGTTGTGTGTATGGTTATGGGTGTGGGCGTGGGTGTGGTTGGGTGGGGTTGTAGTTGTGTGTGTGTGTGGTTGTGGTTGTGGGTGTGCTTGTGTGTGTGTGGTTGTGTGGTTGTGTGTGTATGGTTGTGGTTGTGTGTGTGTGGTTGTGTGTGATTGTGTGTGGTTGTGTGTATGTGTGTGGTTGTGTGTGTTTGTGTGTGGTTGTGTGTGGTTGTGTGTGTGGTTGGGTGGTTGGGTGTGGTTGTGTGTGTGTGTGGTTGTGTGTGTATGGTTTTGGGTGTGGTTCTGGGTGTGGTTGTGTGGTTGTGGTTGTGTGTGTGTGTGTGGTTGTGTGTGTGGTTGTGGTTGTGGTTGTGGTTGTGTGTGTGGTTGTTTGTGTGTGCTTTTGTGTGTGGTTGTGTGTGGTTGTATGTGTGGTTATGTGTGTGGTTGTGTGTGTTGTTGTAGTTGTGTGTGTGTGTGTGTGGTTGTGGTTGTGTGTTTTTGTGTGTGTAGTTGTGCGTGTGGTTGTGCGTGTGGTTGTGCGTGTGGTTGTGGTTGTGTGTGTGACAATAATACTAAAAGCATATCAAAATAAAGGAACACAAACATCGAGTTTGTGGAAAGAGAAAGCACATTGTAAGTCAAACGGGCACAGCAAAGCATTAACATAACATGTCCCTTGATGTTTGATGTTCTTTGAACGAGAACATCAAAGGGGTGCCGCGAAAGTGATCGCGGGCAAAAGTGAAAGTGATCGCAGGCGCTTAATGAGCATGATGAGGTTTGCCATATGGTGCCTCTGCTCCTAAGCGCGTGCTCGTGCACATGCACTGTAGCTCTAGGCTGGCCATGGTAGCATTTTTTGAGCCCTCACTAAAAGTCTCGCCAGACCAGCACATGCGCTGGGTCAGGCGAGACCTAAAAAGGGTGCATATGTTGATGTTTTTGAAATTACTGTGTCAAACCTCCTCATGAGGACAGCAAGGAGTCCAAAGACTGTTCACATAAATTGAAAAAGCCAAAAGTTGAGGAAACCATTATGAACTGGATTACGGGTCTTACTATTTATCAGTCAGTTCTTCAGTGGGGCACTCAGACTTCCTACTATATGAACAAAATAGTGGGTGCTTACGAGTAATTCAGGGGGTGCTGATCGAAAGAATACGATAAGGCATTCAGGTTGAAGAAAGCCACGAACCCAGGGATGTTTTGGGATCAGAGTGATGTGAATGCTTGGTTGCGGTGTATGATCTTGAAGAAACCAGAGGGTAGTGGCCATACGCCCTTTCGTCAGGATCCAGGAGGTGGAGAGTGAAGAGGGGTGTGTTGGGCATATAGTAAGAAAGCATGTTCAAATCCACAAGGCTCTTGTAAGTTTAAGCACAACTGTTCCTTTTCTGGGACGACAGGGCACCCAGAGTTCAAATGCTTTAAGAAATCCAAGGAAAAAATGTGGACTGAAATGAAGGGGCCCCCTCCCTTGGTCTTGCTAATCCCTCACCAGTCTCCCTACTGGCTATGAACCCTTGGCTAAAGGTCAACCCACACCAGGAACATTCTTACCAATTGTACTCTGGTTTTCGATTTGGTTTCAGGATTCCAAGAGTAGGACTGCAGGGCCTAACAAGTTGCAGAAACCAACAATCTTTAGTTCAGGGAATGAAGGTGGCCAAGAAGAAAATTGTCTAAGAATCGAGATTGGGAAGGGTGGCTAGGCCATTCGATAGGCCTCCATTTGCTGGTTTTGTTTGCTCTCCCCTCGGTTTGGTCTCCCAAAAAGATCCAGGAGACTTTAGGTTGATCTACAATCGGTCAGCACCTAAAGGGGAGTCTGTTAATGACGCCATTGACCCTGCATTGTATTCAGTCAATTACGCATCCCTTGATGGTGCCCTTGAACTGTTAAGGCAGTTAGGTCCAGGAGCCCTCTTAGCTAAAACAGATATAGAGTCAGCATTCCGTCTGTTACCAGTCCACCCAGACGACTACCATTTATTGGGTTTTCAGTTTCAAGGGAAGTTCGATTACAAAAGGTGCATGCCCATTGGCTGCTCAGTCTCTTGTGCCTTTTTTTAACAATTCAGCACATTCCTGGAATGGGACTTTACTCAGGTATCTGGCTCTACCTATGTCATTCGTTACTTGGATGACTTCTTATTTTTGGGGCCAGGGGATTCTGACCACTGTGCCAATTCTTTAGCTGACTTTGGTGTACCCCTGGCTCATGAGAAAACTGTGATGCCGGCATCAACATTGACTTTCCTAGTGATAGAGATCGATTCCCTTAAAGGGTAATGTAGACTGCCAGAAGAAAAGGTGCAGGCCTTCACAGCCTCACTAGAATCCTGTGTGGGCGCCCGGGAGGTCTCCTTACGAATATAGCTGTTTACAACGCATGCGATTAGTTTGCATGCCATTACAATGCAGTCGTTAGCAAAGACCGCGTTGTTAGTATGCATACCATTGCATCGCAAGTCATTACAATGACTTGATGTAGGCGGGGCACTTGGCTTAGGAATAGTATTATTTTAAATCCAATACCAGTGCACCCCCTACTGCAAGTCATTGTAATGACTTGTGATGTAGTGGTATGCGTACTAACAATGCAGTCGTTGTAATGACCACGTTGTAATGGCATGCGTTGTGGAGACAGCTTTGTAAACGCTGTTTCCCCTCCTTATATCAGTTGCAGGTACTTCTTGGACGACTCAATTTTGCCTTGCGTATAATACCAATGGGCAGTCCCTTCTCACGTTCCTTAGCCCAGGCAATGTCTGGCTTGAGGGGGAAACACCATAAGACACACCTTTCTGCAGATCAAAAACAGGATTTAAGGTTCTGGCTGTTATTTCTCTCAAGTTTTAACGGTTCTAGGGTACGGCCAGCTCCTTTGCAGTCCATTCATGATTTTGGGTTGTTCACAGATGCAGCATGCAGCATTGGTTTCGGAGCTATATTGGGCAACAAGTGGTGTGCACAGGCCTGGCCCCAGGCTTGGTTTGAGTCAGGTTTGGTAACGAACATCACCTTTTTAGAACTTTTCACAGTCTTGGTGGCATTACATATCTGGACTGACCAGTTTCGCAATCAATCTGTCACAATTTGATCCAATAAAATGGCGGTAGTGGAAAGTATTAACGGTCAGCATGTGAAATGCAAGAACGTGCTTATGATGTTAGAAGAGTTGGTCTTGATTTGTTTAAAGAATAACATATTGTTTAAAAGCAAGGCATGTGCCCGTACTTTTGAATAATGCTGCTGATGTATTATCTCATCTCAAGCTGCAGGAATTTCAGTGCTTCTGCCCACAAGCAGATGTGGAACCCACACACTTCCCAGCACATCTCTGGAACCTTGGAACACAACTATTCCTGGTCTAATCGCAGCCAGCCTTGCTCCAAAGACCCTGGGAGCCTACAAAAGGGCTTTATGTTGTTATGTTGCTTACAGCGCATACAATCCTCAATCGCAGATTTTTCTTTAGATAACTGGTTGCTTTTCTTTTTAATACATGACCGCTCAGGGTAGTTCGGCATCCTCAGCTAGGCGGCACTTAGCGGCAATTGCCGTCAGTGCCAAACTGGCTGGGAGACATGTATCATTCACAATCCTTTTTGATTAAGCAGGCCCTGAAGGGATGGGAAAGGTTAGAAGGGTACACCCCGGACAAGTGGTGCCCTAACATAACATAACACGTGTATTTGTATTTGTTATGTTAAATCCATTTGTACCGCGCACAGATACTCAGCAGAGTGTCCCGGCGTGAACTCAAGGAAAGGAACCACTGACCAGAGGACCCTTATAAAATAGGTTTCATATGCCTTGGGTTTAGTGAAATTGCACATTTCACTTCCCCCATTGTAGGAAAGTGCTTCCCAAAATCGCTGTGCTAGGGGCACAGTGGAGTGAGATCTGCAATAGTTTTACATATACAGAGCCACTAAAGTCTCCACTAGGTGTTCCAGGGATGGGGGGGTGTCCTGTGCATATAAGCAGGGTCCTTATAAAAGATGTTTTATAAGCCCTGGTGTTGGAGAAATCGCCCAGTGCATTTTCCCCATTGCAGATCCCCAGCCACATAGGTTAACATGGCAGGAAGTTATTAATTAATTACTCCCCCCAGGAGAAACTCAAAAATATAATACTAGGACTTACTAGAATGGTATTGATAAATCCAAAAATATGCTATTGTTGAATGTATCCATAAATATACAGACAAGATGTTTTAAGACTGTCTTTTCTGTAAGCCAAAGTTCAGCCGTCCAGTGATCTGCCCTGTATGTTCAGAGTTAAGTGGATTAGCCAGGCTGCTTTCATGAGGTGATAAATAACCCCTTGGGCGAAAGAGCCATTCTGGAAGGAGATGGTTCTGGTGCATAGGAATGCCAGAGCAAGGGGGAGGGGGAGTAAACAATCATCTTCAAAAGAAGGAGGAGCCGGGCAGATGTCAGGCTCAAGGAAGGAATGTGCAGATGCCGGGGGGGAGAATATGGAGATGAGCCATCCTGGAGGTTGGTTTAGCCAGCTCTTGACTCTCTGCTGAGACCTCAGCCATATTGAATTTGGGAGAAATAGTACTTTCTGGAAAACCATTGTGCCGCACTATGGAGGAAATGGTCATGCCCTAGGGTGTTGTGCTGATCCTCACTGGACAGGAGTGCCCTCCTGTGTGACCCGAGAGAATACTGAATAAGTATCTGTGAGGGACAGTGTCTCTCAGATCTGCTGCTTGAAACTAAAAAAAGAAGAAGGGTCCATACAGGAAGTTTGATTTGCACCAACCGGGCCCTGCATTCTGACTGACTGTGCCTGCTGCGCAATCTGGAACTATAGCCCAGTGAATCAAGCCTGCTTCAAAAGGACAAAAGAGTGGACTCCCTGCAAGCTACAGGTTAACAGAGCTCACCTGGACCATCACCACCAAGAATCCCCAGCCTGAGGTACTACCAGTGGATTTGTAAGGGTTTGTCCAAGTGGATTGTGGAAATTGAGTCCCAATCTTTTGAGGACCATTATGGGGCTTCCAGATCCTTGGAGTAAGTGTTGGGAACTTAGGGACCATCAAAGGAACTTCAGAATGAGGTTCCAGAAGTTTGAAGAAGTGTGTAGCAACTTTGGAAAAAAGCTCCATGAGAGGTCCTCCTCGACCTGGCCAGCCAAGCTGCGATCCTCAACCACGAGCTGACATGTCCTCCAGGTTCATCCTGCTGAAAAGATCCGGAGGTCCGACTTCAGGTGTTTGACCGTGAGTTGGTGGAAACCCAAGCCAGCGAACACTCACCAAATCCGGCCTGGTGAAGAGCATTGAGGGACCCAAGGAGAAAAAGCTCTGTAATAGTTTCCAAGGCAGAACATAGAAAAACACTAGAGTCAAGCCACCCACTTTCAACCTCAAGCCAGCCTGGATCTCTGGTTCATACTGCTGGAAAGCTCAGGAGGTCTGACTTCCATAAGTTTGACCGGTAGCTCATCACAAGGCAAGCTGGCGAACCCTCACGGAATCCAGACTGGCTGCGAGCTTCAAGGGGCCCCAGGAAGAAAAACTCCCACAAAGTTTGTAAGCTGTAAGGTAAAAACTATGACCAAGACCTACCATGAGGAGTAGCCGCACAGGGCTCCATAGCGGTTGGCCTGAAACTTTGACATTGTCAGGGTCAAGCACGACCAGATGTCCCAATAGGCGCTATAGGTTTCTATGTGCTATATAGTGCTAAATCTTTACAAATTCATATCTCCAGTTTCCTATATTGTATTGTTTTTGTTTTGGTGTCATTTTAAAGATAAGAATATGTCCTATGTTTATAAATTGGTGTTGTAGTTTGATTGTGAGTTGTGTCTTAATTATTTACTGAATTGGTGTTTTTAACTGCTTTACATACCGGTCTTTGAAGTTAAGCCTGCCTGCTCGCAGCCAAGCTACCAAGGGTTGAATATGGGAATAATTTTCTAAGACCTATACTGAGCCCTAGTTTGTGTTAGTGGCCTTATTGCCAGTGGCAGATGCATATTTACCACTACAAATAACCCACTTCCTAACACAAATATATTAATTAAACTGTCCCAGAATTTATAAACAGTTCTGAAGAGAAACTTAAATATACCAATGCTATAGGGTCTGACACGGTACTATGGAGTAGTATTTAGCAATACATTATAGAGGTACCTATAACAACTGTCTGAGTCCTTTTCCCAGGGCAACACTGAGGGCAGGATGGTCTTAAGATTCCACATTCAGTCCAGCTTTAAAAGTTACATACAGCTAGGGTGGCCAGCCGTTCAATCTTATTTTGTCACTAAACTGTGTGCAGACGTGCATGTTTTCCTTCAAAAGAGCTTTTTGATATTCAGGAATATACTAATTCAGCACCTCTCAAGATTCTTCCCTTCCTCCAGAGTCTTTTCTTGAACTTTCTGGTCAAACATGTGTATGTCAAATCATATTGAATCAGTAATGATTTTACTCCCCTAATGTAAGGGGTATTGTAAATTGTCTATAGTTCCCGATCATTCTTTCTTTGATTTAGTCTTTCTGACTGGGTCTTCAACTTCTTGACATCCTCTTTTTTGTTCTCTCTAGAGTCTATTTGTGCTTTGCTTTTCTCCCTTTTGCCAATTCGAACTCCCTCTCACGCAGTGCTAAATTTGTAAGTTGAGGTGGCCAAAGGTTTCTTTAGGAGCCTGCTGCTAGCACTGCTGAATGCCAAGTTACCAATTACCAAGACTGCCTGGTCCTAATTCCACTTCATATCTCGCTCTTGCTGCACCCTACACGTCATGTTACACACTTTTTCACACCTGATTTCCTGTTTCTCACCCCTTAGTCACTGTTCTTCAGTCCTTCTCTTCCTCCATCTATCTCCCTCTTCTGCCTTTCTCACTTTTGATCTAAGTCAAACTCTGATGTGAAAAAATAAATACCGGTCTCTAAAAACCATTGTCAGTGGTCCACACCTACAAGTACCATCATATATTTAGCAATGCTCTCCTGCCTTTGGTGCTTGATTTTACATCCCAACATACTGCAGTCTTGAGGAAAGCATTCTCGCAACTCAATCAGGAACAACCCTTTCGTCTGTAAATAATGGCATTGCAGAACTTGGCTCTGCACAGCGATGCAAGGCACCTAGCAGCCTCGGAGGATGGGGGATAAGGATGAAATGCCTGAACTTTTTAAGTAGCCCTGTCTGTCAGACCCTCTGACACTTACAATTAGAGCAGAGCATGCTAAGCGCAGAAGAGGAGAACAGGAGAACAGCCACAAGATCTCGAGTAATACCTGCAAGAGAAAGGGAGGAACCTGTTCCTCTATCTCACAAATGCATGATGTGGACAGTCCTCTGTACCAGGACAGCTCTCCAAAGTACACGATAAATGGCTACTTCACTCACGGTCATCACCCGTAATGGTTCGATGTGTCCCCTAATGCCATGTCAGAGCAGGTATATAAAGTGCCTTTTAAATGAATTTTGCATAACTATAAATGCGGGCTAAAAACATTATTTAACATTTGTATGGTTTTCCCTGTATGGTATTTTTTAAATCATGTTCTCTGAAGGACACATGGTATACCAATGGTAAGTTATGTATTGCACTTTCACCATCGCGAATTGTATAGAACATGCAATTAATATGTTTTTATATGTGGAGACACAGCTGTCGTAAAGATACTACTAGTAAAACACCTTTTTGAATAGCAAACAAACGTAAACTCTCATAAAAGTGTAGGTTTACCTTTGCGACTCAAACCCTTAATTTTTAGCATCCAATTTCAAAGTCCTTCACAATTACAGAATATTTTATCATTTTTAATTTTACCTTTACATTCTTTATTTATAGACATTTTATTAATTTGTTATTAGTATTTAATTTTCTAAGCAGTTGTTGCCCCCTTGAGTAGACGTCGCAAACCAGGGGCCCTCCGACCACAGGTTAAGAACTGCTGTCCTAGAAAATAAATGCCTATAGAACAAGTGCTCAGAAATTTGAAATGCATGCAAGAGTGCTTAACACATGCACGCTGCTATGAGCACATTAAATTGCATTATGCCCATGTAACATCCCCATGGGAGTTCAGAAAGGTGGGGAAATGTAGGGGACAAAGGGCATAAAGTTTGAGAAATGCACTTCTCATGCTTGAGTGGGCATCTAAAGTGCATGGTTCTGTCAGAAGTTCTACTAAAAGTATGCCATCTGTTTTGTCTATAAAGCGCTTCCATATGTAAAACAAAATTTCAGTGCATCTAAAAAAGAAACAATAAAATTTAAAAATCCAGTTCGACAGTTTTCCCAGCCTTAAGCTTGTGCACTGTCAACATTGGTGCCTATTCATAAAGTCATTTTAAAGTATACTAGCCTGTACTCTTGTATTATTCTTTTACTCACTCTTGCATGCCTTTGTGACTTGCCTCCAAAATATCTTAAATTAGAATGAAATTGGAATATTCAAGGAATATCCATATACAATCATAGTAAATAGAAAAGACTGTGTCCTCTTTGCACTTTTACAAATATGGAGTTGGGTGTTTCAGACTGTTTCAAAAAGGCATGTAAGGGTACATAAAAGAGTACTCCTGTAAGACTAATTTCCACACTCATAAATGTTTTGAGATATGGCCGGATAATATACACCATGGAAGGGGTGCAAACCTCTAATTCGCATGAATATCATACTCTGTAGCACATTGCAACAAGAACACTTCTATGCAGCATTGGTGACAAGGCAATGTATGAAAATATTGTGCAATAAAATTTCACATGTCTACCGTATACTTTCGTGAATTTGGTCAATATTGATTAAACTGTAGCGCCACTTGTCTGTCTCAATGGTACAGGTTTTAAAGAATTAAGTGGCTAATACATACTGCTCATTGTGTGGTCTGTACTCCTCTATACACTCCACACAAGTATTTCCTTGTTGATTTTGATGATCTCACTTCAATCTTTGGCTCAGATCAAGCAGGCGAAGACAGGGTGTTATTCTTGCTGTAGGACACTTAAAAGAACCTGCAGTGAAATCTTGTCACCACAAGATAAGTTTGAGAGAGACACATCTCATGACATCATGGTGACATTTCATTCAGACATTGTAAACTGATTGAAAGAAGCATCATTCAGTACCACTTGGTGCAACTGATTTGTCAAGTAACTCTCTGAACAATGGGTTTCATTTTGAAAATGTCTCCCTAAAACTTCAACGAAAGTTTATCTTACTTTAGTGGTCTGTTTGGCGCTGCACTGTCACTGTGACTCTTCAAGGACACCTATGAAGTATGTGACAGAGATCAGAAAAAACAACCAAAGGGAACCTTTTGATCCCAAAAATCCATCATGGGAAATGTTCTTTTCTTGGGTGGCTACACATTGTAAGGTGCACGTCTAGTGAAGACAGGATCGCCCTTGGGTCTCCTTGTGCTCGAAATTCAATGTAGCTCCAGTAATATAGCCACTTATCATTTATTAAAAGTGAAATATTATATTGTATTATAATTATATTGTATTATAGTCTTCTAAGTAGGTTTCATAATTTTTAAGGCTAGACGCAAATGTACATAGGTTTAACATACTTTCTTAAATAATTAACTCTTGAAAGAGCTATCCCAAAAAGTCCACATTGGAAGTACTCTACTGGCAGCTAATACATTTCTCCTAGCTACCATAAGATGGCAACCCCCGATATCAACAATATTTTTTTACATTGAAATTATACTACACTGAGCAGCAGTGTTGTCACTCAAATTAAAAGGCCTACCTGATCATCGTTCTTAGTGGCAAGAAATCGCCAAGAACTAGATCATGAACATTTCAGAAGTTCATACAATATACCATTTTAGAAACAACTAGGAAGCAGAAAGTGAAGTGTGAACTCTGCCTACTTTTTTTTCTTCTTTTTTCCAGGTGCTTCAAGGTGACATGTAAAAGAGATAAATCATATGTGGTGCACGTAACAAAATCCCTGTTATATGTTTCTAACTTTAAGCAAAAAGAAAACAAGGACTTTTATATACAGGTTTATTGGGTAATTCAACTATTTGTTCGTATTAAGGTTTACTAGCACGTTATTTGATAAAGTTATTTTTGATCACAAATCATGAATACCATTTGTTATTGACCTAGAAGGCTGTTTGAGTTTCTAAATCATTCATCAGTGTGTCTTAGATGGGTTCTTTTTAGAATAAGATCAAAAAGATACAGAATCAAAGGGATTGCCTGAGGGGATATAAGAGCAGCTTGGGGTCTTTAGAACTGTCATCATTGATGCGCATGGAAATTACTCATACTGAAAATAGAGATACAAAATAAATTGAGAGTGCTGCACAGCTATTCAAGGACCAGCTCTGGAGTTCATCCAAGGATGAAGGAGAACAGCAAAAAAGGCAAACCGTGTCACTGACAAATGAAGCCAAAATTGGCTCGTGAAAGGTGTCAGGCAGTTTTTTGACCTGCTGTACGGTCGGATGAAAAAGTAGTACACTGCTCACAAGGTAAGTTTTGTCGCAAAAATACCATGTCACGACGACTGCTATGAGATCTTCGCACTGCCGGGAGGATGGCTCAGCAAGTTAAACAACCCCTGCTGAGGTGTGCAGCTGCAGTGCTTAATTTGAGCGGGTGCTTTCCGGTGCTAAGCATCAGCACTTGATTGGTTTCCGGTGCTCGGCACCTAAATGCCAACACCATACATGGAACAGTCTTCCACATGGTGGCGCTGCTCATCTAATTTAGAGATGAGCAGAACAACGGTTGGTTTAGGAATACAATATCCATTCAAATTGCTAATACCTGCTTCCCCAGCCATTCCTTTACCTTTGGGGACCTGGAATAATCTGCACTGTTGCATTTACTTGCGAGAAAGAAGGTTAGTAGTTGTTTTGGCAGCCGTGACAAGGGCGATGGGTGGTGTAAGCTGCAGAGGCCTCCTGGTCAGAGCCCTGGCAGTTAATATTTTACAAATTAAGCACTGGTGCAGCAACATCGAACTCAAAAGTTCAGATCGTGGCAAAATGCACTGAGAAATCCATCTTTCTGATGCCAATAATTTACATGCAGTTCATAGATAAGGCAGAAATGTAATATGCAATGCTATTTTTAAAATGTCATTATTATGTGGATATGTGCATGCCGGTTGAACAGGCCTTTGTTTTAACAAGCTAATGGATAAGAGGATGTGCAGATTCAGCTCTGACCACAGCTACTTCCGCGAAAAGATTCTCATTAGCCATGTGCCTCACATAAGAAGTTTCTTTAAACAGGGGGGAGTTGAGTTTGTTTGTGGTGTAAACTGTACAGAAATGGTCTTCAAACATCGTTTGACCACATCCTCGCCCCCTCGCACGAAATAATTTACTGACTCCAAAATGGCAAACTTACTTGGTTACATAAATTGACTAAAACGGAATATATTGTAACTCATCTGAAGGATTTCAACGGGGCCTGAGAACAACTACGTAACTAATATAGACAACAATTCTATGGATTAGTGTCTTTTTAAACAATAGTCCAAAAGTAATGCTCTGTGTATTTTTTTCTTGCTATAAATCTCAAATTTGAAATTCATCATATATATTACAAGCAACTGAACTAAAGTGTGTGATGACTTTAGAGGCACCTGAGACATTTTGACAAATATTAATGTCTATTTTTTTCTTTTCATTTTCTCACTATATGAGGCCCTGCCTGCAATTGGACCCTTGAATGACATATTAGGCCAGTTCCTTCTTTTTGACCATGTGCTGGTTATTATTGAGCCCAGACTTCAAATGATGACTGTGAAACTATATAAGTGCAAATGCAATACAATGCAGCGTTGGCTTAAGCACTTGGACCAGCTGAAGGTGTTGCACAAGTCAAAGGGCCATTTAGCACCAATAAAAATATTTAAAATGTTGAACTTTGTGGTTGTACGTCCAATTATCCCTTTTAGGTGTTAGCTCCAATGCACCATTGGCAATATGCAGTTGGCAGCCATTGAAGCCTAATATATCCACGGGTTCATCCTTTATGACCATTCAGTAGGTTAAGCCTTAGGGTTAATTTAGTGGACGTCTTTGAACAACTACTCTTGTCCATGAAATTCATGACATGAGATGTAACTGATTGCCCATTACAGGGTAGCTCAGAAACACAGCGCCCAATTCACACTGTAAACTTACACTTTTGTGTCAGTATACACTTACTCCAGTAGCTTTACTACTTTTTGGTATTCACAAATTGCGAGTGTATTTTTACTGCTAGTAAAATTACTCATAGGTTGTGAATACTACTTTTTGGCATTCAGACATTACTAGTGTAATTTTACTACTAGTAAAATTACTCGATTTTGTGAATGCCAAAAAGTAGTGAAATTACTACCAGAAGTGCAAACTTACACAGAAGTGTAAGTTTTCCTCTGTGAATCAGACCCACAGTGTTTTTGTTTCACTGTATAGGAGCGTTGTTTTTTTTAGCATTATATTTGTCTACATCCGTCCATGCCAGGCTAAGTGCTCCTCTTTGCCAGAGCCTATCATCCTCCCTACACCCAATCACGTCCTCACAGATGAGTTCACTCCTCCCCCCTCTAGTTTGAAGGCACTGTGCATTTCCAGGTATAGTTGCAAGCAGGTGCTACCTCCCGTGCTCACTCGCATCCCACTATCCCCTACCTACAGCCACTTAAAAAGAATATCTCTAGCCTTAGTTAAATAAATAAACCCTTAAACGAATCACCATAAAAACACAAATTCATAGTTGAGGATTACTTCTTAGCTGACCATTGGATTATGGAATTGCAGGCATTGAGAATTGAATATACTTCAAATGTGATTATTTCCTATTTTTCACATAAAAAGTATCCATATTTTATCTATGCATTACAGACACATTTTTATAGAAAGAGAAAACCTTTAATTAGTTACTGAAAAAAGGTGGTCCCAGAGCACCAAAGCATAATGAATACC
This sequence comes from Triturus cristatus, assembly GCF_964204655.1. Classification (NCBI taxonomy): domain Eukaryota; kingdom Metazoa; phylum Chordata; class Amphibia; order Caudata; family Salamandridae; genus Triturus; species Triturus cristatus. The sequence goes on along the minus strand of NC_140591.1, from coordinate 1,202,225,439 downwards.
TCCTATATAAGGCCTCTGTTCCCTCCAGCTATCCTTATGTATTATTTACCTTGTTGAGCATTGTAGATTTAAATACTCATTTCTGGTATTTTGTTTTGGGCCTGCATGCTTGGAGCCTAAGACATGCAGGCAAGTCCCCTTGCTCACACGGTGTAGCACATTGAGTGTATACAAGGGCAGATGAGCTTGGTTTCTCAGAAAGAGCTCATACAACTGACCAAGCTTCTGCCCTACACTCAAGAGCATCCACAAACTCCAAATTGGTTCTTTGATGGTCATAATCATTCTTAGAATCTGACTTACAAACATTTAAAAGTGGATATCTGGAAACATTCAAAAATGTAAAACTAACATAGTTGAAGACCTAAAACCTGACTGAGTTTCACCTAAACTTTCCAAATAAGTTAAATCTCTTAGTTTTCAGGTAGATTCATATCTTACCAAGAAAACATATACACATTTAACAATGAAAACAGCCGGTGCAGCACTGTTTGCTTTGTAAGGCTTTAAACTCCTTCTAACTCAATCAGACTTCTATAATGTCATACAATGTGTTGTCATTTGTAAGTCTGATTATGGAGATGCACCCCTCCTAATAGCATCTTAAAACTCCTTGGATCCTATAGAAGCACTATTGCATGCACCTGCAAGCTGACTACGGCTCAAGCAAATTTAGTCACATAACACTGATCGTGAGGAGCCTGCACTGCTGGAGGCAAGAATTAAATTCAAACTTGCATGCTTTACTTTCAAAGCGCTAAAACTACAACAACCAATTTACCTGTGGTGGATGATGACTTTTGAAAGTGGTGGGTCATAGAATACCTAAATTCCAGCAAGCAATAATGAGAGGTCTAAGAGCTTGATACCAAACTTTACTCCTTTAGGGCAATGAAAGATCCCGCTTTGTGCAATCCCTTTGTCAAAGTAATCTGACTCTTCCTCCCTTTTCCTCTGAACACTGCTTTTTTTTTTGCTCTGCTCTCAGTGTGATGATTATAAATAATTACCAGCATAATTTCCTGTTTCACCACCAGTTTCTTTAGGACATTTCGCTTACTCCCAGTTCTTTGCATGTGAGAATGCTCTAGGCCGTTCCTTTCAATTCGATTTTGGTCAATAGATTGTTTTAGTACCCTGAGAGGAAAAGGGGTAAACAACAACTTAAATCCTAAAGTGCAGTGTGATCAGTAGGACCACACAATAAACATCTGAGTCAGTAATCTTGATGTTAAAAGGTTTATTACAAACTCAAAGCCAGACTAATATTTATTACTCTTAAGAACATACTGTAAAAGAATAAAATTATCAAAGGAAGACCAAAGTGTCTTACAATATTGGTCCTCAACAACAAATAGCATGTAAGGATCTCAGTAGCAGCAATACAAAAAATAAGAAAAATAATTTGATGACTCTTGGTTTCGATCCTTCTCCCCATACATGGAAAGGATGTGTAGCATCTACTAAACCCTACACTAACCTAAGAATAGTGGAAGCCCTATTGAATCAAGGTAGCAAGAAAGGTGTCAGCATCAGAAGCTCTGTAGAAGTTCTATAAGCAAAGAGTCATGTATATTATGAATCCACACATTCAAAGATGTCAAAAGAGGTCTGTACCCCTCCAAGTCTAAAGGGAATCTGACTAAACCCGAGGTGGGTTCACTAATTAAAATTCATAAAGAACATTTGAAAAAACATGACCTCATACACAGGATAATATGGTTTCCTGCTCCCAGAAAAGAACCTGGTGCCTTGAACACTACTCCCATATTCCACTCTCAGCTTCCAAAGCCTCCTTGCTTACTCCCTTCGCCTGATAGTACCAACTAGTAACACTCCCTTTGTTCTTCATTAAAATCATTGGACCTTGCCAGCTCTTCCTCGGCTCTCTATCTCTAAAATACAATGTGGTTTTCGCTAACTAATTAACACCTTTGGTCTGCACCTGCAGAAGAGAAACATGACGAAAAACAACTTTGACGTTAGTATTAGCTATTTTGACTGTAAGCTTAAGGTCCCCAATCATGCTAACTTAACATTTCTCTTTTAAAAACATATTAGTTCTATAACCTACATATAATCCAATAAATGAAATCTTTAATAATGAATCAAGCTAGATTGCGGGCGAACCATTGTGACACCCACATATAGCCCAAGTCCGCTATAGGAGACTCCCCTAGCCCTTGCCCAGCCACTCATATGGCAGTGACTTTTAGCACTCACATAGGTCCAAGCCCCACCCTGGCGAGCCACCATATTGTAAGATACTGGATGCGCATTTCCATACCCAGTCATGCTGTGTTTACTATATTTGTATTTTCTTGATGGCAGTTTCTTTATTATATTGTTAGATTTTTGCATAAATAAATATGTCCTATTGGTGCTTTCTTTTATCCTCTTCTCTTTTTCTTTGCACAACCCCCTTACTGAAGTATTGCAACGACCATGCACTGATACCTTCTGTGTACGCTAATGCCATGTGTGCCAGGGACCGACGGATTGGTTGAAACTAGATGTGTTAGCATATGGCACAGGCGACATTGAATGAAGATTGGGAAATGCAGTGCAGCAGTGCAAACAGGGAGTAGCACATGTATGCATCACTACGCATTGTAATTCCATTTCTGTAATACATTGTTGATATGCACAGTTTTTTCATTGAGTTGTTTCATATATGTCTAGATAATGTCACAGATACTCCTGAACTGTTATGTGATATAAAAAAAGATAAAATAAGAAAAGACCAATAAAGATATTTAAACAGATGAATCACGCTATATTGTGCTTTATAAGTGGCACAATAGCTAAGACATGTAATTTTAAGCGAAAACGACAACTGGTCACAATTTATAACGAAAGCATTAAACACACATATGATTCATTCTCACTCTCCCTAGTGAATGCACTGTATTAGATGCATTTTAGCGCACTACCTTACAATCTAAACCTATAAAAGATTATTATCCGAAATCAAGATATTTCTGAAAAGGAAACACGTTAGTACGCACACATATATGTGTTAAACACACAATAAATGCACCTTCTATAACTTTAGTGGATTAAATCTCATTAGTATAATTACACCATATGAGTACATAAGGCTAAATGTAAATATATATATGGCCTAGCAAAACGTAAAACTACGTGGCTCCATATGTGCAGGCAATTCTTATACTAGTGGGTGGATCTTTGTGGCAGCAGCAATGCCATTGAAGTACAGAAACATGCAAGCGGAGGCAGCTGGTGTGCAGAGAACTCCTGCAAAGAACTCTGATTTCACTTTTACACCCTTTATAGCGTGGGCCCCTAGACAAACTGCAGCCATCTAACCTAACCAATCTAGATCCTGCTCTCATGTTGTTTGCAATAGTCCACAGCATGAAAGCAGTGACTGGTTTGGTTCGGGCAGGCTATCCCAGTGCTTATTAGGAGACTGGGGGCTTGCATCTGCGTTTCCCACAGCTTCTTAACACAGCACCGGTTGAAAAGTCCACAAGTGCGCATATCGGCTGGCCATCACAAGACATCCATCCAATCTGACATGCGCACTTCCAACCTTCGGACATTACCCGTCCCTGCTGTCAATCATCAGCCAAGAACCCCCCAGCCCTCCAAGACACTCGAGCAAGGTAGCAAGGAATTTAGGGGCACATGCATCAAGCATTTTACCAGTTGCAAACGGGCCGGTTCACAGAATCGGCCCATATGCGATCGATAAAATGCCTTTTCCGATGCATCAAAGGCATTGCAATCGCAAAATAGGTAATCACAATTTTTGTGAATTTATTTAGGGAATCGCAATTTGCGGTTCCCTAAATGCGATGCATGTAGCATTTTCAAAATGCAACTTTGCATTTAGGATTCGCAAATTACTATCAACTGCATTTTAAAAAGAGGCATGTGTGTGTGCCACATGTACACAATTACCTTTTTTGGAGGTGCATTCGCAATTTGCATTTACCAATTTGGTAATCGCAAATTGCAAATGCATTCCCGATCATTACTATGGGCCGAATGGGAATGCATTCCCTAATAGTGAATCGCAATTTGCAATTCGCTATTAGGGAATATTAAGGATTCACAAAAATATTTGTGAATCCTTAATGCATAGGCATTTGTGATTACCAAATAGCGAATCTTTAAAATTCGCTATTTGATCATCGCAAATGATTACCTTGATGCATGTGCCCCTTAATTTTGTTAAAGGTAAAGAATATGTATCATGTTATTGTATGTGGCAGATCGAGGGAGGGGGGCAACTCTCTTTTACCACAAAGGAGGAACTGCACCTGCAATTTACCTCATGCCCAATTTGTGTGTCTGGAAAAGCAGAAAGTTCTCAGATACAAAAATAACTTCCGTCTTTGGACATAGAAATTCAGCAGAGACATTCTCTGGGACTTCCAGTTAGTTACAGAACTTTCTTCACAAGGATTTAAGATGTCAAGAGAATATTTATTCTTTCTGATAAAAACTCAAACTATAGCGATTTAAAACACACCTAAATGTGAGAAAACTAATTAGGAAATTAGAAATGTATGTAACATCATTTTGTAGTTGCTAACACAGATGCCCTTAAAATTGGATGGCAAATCCACTTATGTTTCTTTCCCTGTAAAATAGAAAAAAATCACAAATTAGCTAAAATTACCTAGCTTGATTGCCTCTTATATCTTTCCAAAGCTAATAGATTTAACATTGCAAGGAGGAAGTCAACGCTGGTGTTTTGATAGCTCTCATATTGTTATATTTTATGTGGAGCTTTATTCCAGCCTGATCTACATGCATAAAAATGCTGTACAAAGAAATAAATTAATGAAATCTATCTCAGATGGTATGTAATGAATGCCTGCACAGAAAATCATAGAGTTTTGTATTTTTATTTTGAAAGTACAAATGTCTGGACAGAAATCAATGGACAATGTTTTTATTTCCATGCAACATTTAATTTTCTGTTCCTGTTACCCACAGAATGTTATGCTTTATTTTGTGTAGTTCTGTATACATGAATTATTTGTATTGTTAAAAACCCAATAAGAAAACTGAAATGTATTGCCAAGGAGCTCACTTAGGGCACTTTGGTTTTGCCGTGCAGAGAACTATGTTGTTCAGGCTAATGATTTGACTATTTGATTATGCTATATTGATTTGGCTTTTATACTGTTTCTTTAGGAAATTTATGTGCAATGGGCATACTATTTTACTTGTGACTGGTACTAATTTTGGTAGTTACATTACTACTGTAATGTTAATTATATTTACTGAATAAATGTAAAACTTTAAAATGACAAAGTAAGTCCCTTTGGTGGAATTATTTGGAGCAGAGTTTCTGAATTAACTTTGCCTCCCATTGATCCTGAGTATAGACCCTTCTAGGTACAACAAAAGCATTAACAAAGGTGTCATTCTCTATGTGATTTCCAGCTGAAGAAGGACTGACACACAGGTTCAAACATCATTCTCCTCTTTTTTTCCTTCAGATTATTGCCTGTCCCTCCTCCTTCATTATTACATACGCTTCTCCTGAGATACTGACCTTATTTCCCAGGGAGTCTACAGGGGCAATGTGATTACACCCGCATCACTTAAAACAACTCTAAGTCTTAAGAATGCTACTGTGTACTGGCAGATGTTCCTGAGGGGAAGGGGGTTGAAATGAGAAGAGATGAGAACACTGGATATGCAGTCAACCACTTACATGACTGTCTCCGTGAACTCGTCCTGGAGAATTCTAAGGGGTGCTTCATACTTCAAACGAGCCCTGAGTTGCGCAACTTGCTTCCAATCTCTTCTTGGAGTAATCTAGAAAATACTAATGAATAACATATTACTATAGACATCACTGATTTCCTTAATATGCATACCTTAGACCTTCTGCCAACATTCAGCTCTTTATGACCAATGTCTCTAGGCTAGAATTCTTTCTCTTGATTTTTTTCCCTTGAGGATAAATCCCAGCCCTGTCCAAGATTCTGTTGAGCTCTATTAAAACACAAATAGTACTCGGTTTCTTCAAAGTCTGTCAGCTAAGCTACCAAATCCAGAGTTACCTTTTGCAAATCCTAGAGATTTTCCAACAGGTTCTCCAACCGAGAATCCTTTAAATCAGCTTCTTCATCATTTAATGCATTGAATAAACTTACAGGATTAGTGTACTATTTTTATGTTTCTTTTAAAGGACTAATGAGGTTTCTATGGGGCGCTTTAAACTTCAAATGACCCATGAGTTGGTCAACTTGCTTCCAATCTCTTCTTGAGTAATCGAGAAAATTGTAATGAATAACATATTACTAGAGACATCACTGATTTCCTTAATTGCACTAAATAATTTCTTAGAATGAGAACATATGCATACCTTAGACCTTATGCAAACATTCAACTCTTGATGACCAATGTATTTAGGATAGAATTCTCTTCCCTTTGATTTTTTTCCCTGAAGTGTAAATCCCAGCCCTGTCCAATTTTGCGTTGAGCTTTATTAAAAAACAAATATTACTAGGTTTGTTCTAAGTCTGTCTGCTATGTTACCCTTTGCAAATCCAAGCGGTTGTGCAGCTGGTTCTCTAACTGGGAATCCTTTAAATCAGCTTCGTCGTCATTTAACATGTAGAATAAACAAACATGATTAGTGCACTAACCTTATGTTTCTTTTAAAGGACTAATGAGGTTTCAAAGAGCTTTCAATGCTTCTTAAGTAACGTCCTTTCTTTGTTGTGTCAGATGATGTCCAGAGGATTAAGGTGCTGGAAGCAGGTCAACATGACAAAAGGAGAAGTCACCTTGGGTCAAGGAGCTCCCCATGTAAGTTACAAGACAGCTTCCATCTGCCTTCAAGGGCCTTTTGGCAGCAGCAGGAGGGGTAGAGCATCTACCACAGACTAATGAAGCAAAGCTAGGCCTTATGCTTGGGTTGCGATATTTATACCCACGGCCCTAAGATGGCTGCCAGAACACATGCACTTCCCGAAGTCTCAGCAGTTCTCACAAGACTTCATGTACATGGCATCCCATCAGTTGGAAAGGCTATGGCCCTTCCTTTTCTAGCTCTGGCGAGGAGGGCAGGGGTGAAGGGTGAGATGAGGCTGCAGCTGTAGTTAGGCAGCCACTCAAAAAGGTATCGGTATGCGGGACTGGCAAGTGGCCCAGATGGAGACCCAAACTACAACGGCTGCACTCTAAGCTGTGAGCAGTTGCAATATCCTCTCTCTTGCTAACTTCCTCTGCCTCAGCTTTAATATAAAATGTACAATGTACAATGGTTGAAGTTTGTCTAAAGTTAAATATAAACATGTGGCATAGCTATCTCTTAATATTAATGTTCAATGCTAAAATCCCCTTGTAAGGAACTTTAAATAAATAAATAAACATCGATCTTGGGGAAATACAGCTAGGGGAGTGTTCAGAATATTTCTTTAGGACATTTGGAAAAATGGCTTAAAGCCTCAGGAGCACTGGGTGACCTGTGGAGCCTAATAATTACTGAAGTAGTTAGAAAACTTGTATGTAAATATGACAGCAATGCATACCCTGATGTATGCATGCATAGCAGTAGCAGTACCAATACATGCAACATTGATGTAAGATGTAATCTATGCATGCACAATGATGTAAATACCGGTAAATGCAATACCAAAGTATGCTGTAACCTATGCCTGCACAGTGATGTTAACACAAGTAAATCCAATGTCAATATACACTGTAACTTATGCAAGCATAATGATGTCAATATCAGTGAATGCAATGTTGATGTATGATGTAACAACTGTTCATATAATAATGAGAATTTCGGTAAATATGATATCAATGACTGCTATGTTACACATGCTCCCACTCACAAACTCGTATCATTGCTGTTGGATTCATCCAAGATGTCCTCCCCGTCAGAAATACGTGGTCAGCCAGGCCTTGTGACCCAAACCCAAGCCTACGGGAATTGACAGGTTACAAGTGGGGTTACACTTAGCCGAAAGAGATATGCTTACCCAGGGAAAACCCTGATCGATCCCACAGATAGGTAGTCACACCACAATCAGGACCGAAAGGGTTGGCCCCCCTATAAAACACATATGGCAAAAGGTGCACGTTCCCAAAATACCACAAAGTTAGATGCCACATGTAGTTAGGAACACACATCCAATCAGGACACCACATGAACACAGCACAGGGCGATCAAGCGTTCACCACATCGGACATCTGGACATGCACACACTGGCCCACACTAGATCTTCCCAGGTCGAGAGCCATCTGTGACCCCCTTATCAGATTTTCTTTCTTGATATTTCTGACTATGATGCTTTTCAAAGAATGCCAAAGTGTTTTATTGTACCCACAAAATATATTTAAATGCAGACGCACCTCTGTCGATACTCTCCTGGCTTCTGCATCTAATTAAATCATCTTGTTCCTGTTTTGCCAAATGCCTCATGTCTTTTTATTTATTTAAGTTAAATTCATATTGTGAGCCAGATAGGAGAGATTGGTTTATCAAGCCCGACTGCTGCAGAAGGAAGGACCCTGGCCTGAACGGATTCAGATCTGCTCAACAAGATCAGTGAGCAGAGGCCATAATTGATTACAAGTTCTGCTGAATCCACGGGGCAGAGGTCTGTCCGGGTAAGAGACTATTTCTAATCCTTAGTCCCAGTATGTGGCAAACTAGGAAAGCGCATAGATCACTTTTGCTCTTTCCCTAGTCAGCATGCTAGAGAAGATGAAGGCAGCTACAGTGTTTTTTTGCTTGAACCATTGAGCATGACACAACAGGTCCTCCACTGGCTCATGGTGTGTTTTATAGCAACACCACCTGAATCTTATTATTTAGTTAAAGGGTGTTATCTTAGGGACTGTCGGTTTCTTAACACTGACAGTCCTTGAAAGAAGTGAAGGGTGGACTTTTTTGCTTTGACCGCTGGACATCAGGCATCAGGCATTCAGTACGCACATACCCCTGGTTGTGGCATTGGGTGTAATTCAGACGTTAGGGAAAAATTTAGACCTCGGTTAAGATGTAGCTTGTATCTGGCCACAGAGGGTCAATAGTCGTCAGCTGTCCCTTTTTTCACTGCACAAATTGTTGCTATTTTTCTCTGCCGAGCCGCTATTGACAGACTCTTGAGCTCCCTTAGCTGTGTGTGCTACACGGAGCATATCTCTCCGCAGGCTGTAGGCACTGGGAGGGGACTGAGATTTTTTGGACAAAGTAACCATATTTTCTGTCAGATATTTTCTTTTCTAGTCTCTCTTAGATTCTTCCATTTTATGCACTATTGATGTTGTGGTGCTGTGTGCCTCAGGTTAAATATTGTGTCATGTTAATAAGTTCATGCTTTTTATGAAGTAATAACTATTTTTTCCATAAATCAGAATTCCATATTTGCTATTTCACTGTTAAAAGCCAACTCATATTGTTCTGAGTTAACCATTACACTTTGTTGCAGGTTGTTATTATTTCATTGTCTTTGTCATTGTCAAATTGTTAACCGTCTGTCGATGCATCCGTTTTTTAGAGTTCGTAACCAGTAGATTCTTTCTGGTACAACCCAGTGTATACAGTTTTCCCTACAGTTAGAGTGGAATTGTTTTCATCAAAAATGTGTAAATACATTTAAACGAGTTCCCTAATCCGTCATGGAGACTCCACTTGACCATATTCAAGATAGGATCCCCCACACAAGCCTGGAAATTAGGAAAACATTGCAAAGACTGGCATGCCCCTACCAAAGAATCCACATTCGCTGCAGTTCCCCACTCCGGACTTCTCCCTACTTCATATTCAGTGGCTCCCAGCCGGGATGGAAGTATAACCGGTTTGGAGTGAAGCGTACTCTTGGCTCCACCGCAGGGTCCCTCCACTCTGGCGGATCTCATCAAACACCTGTTGCATTGCCGAGACGGACTTGCTTCCGACTCAGAGAACCTAGACACCTCCTGGCTTCACCTCATAGCCCTGAAGGAGTATTGGGGTACCTCCACAGATGAAACACGTGTTGGCTGGGCAATCGATTAACAGTTAAAGAAGAACACAACACACAAAATTGTTCACTTTGTCTTTATTCGAATTTATATCGATTGTGGTATTATGGAACTTTGAAAGAAGGAGTACTTACTCTGCTTTGTTACGTTGACGTGTGCACAGGCCTGAAGCAAACCCGCTAGACCTTGGTCCAAATTTGGGGGGTTCAGGGTGTTTCCCCCTCCTGTTAGCACCGTCTCACACACCTTAACTCCTATTAGTATACGTATACCCCTTGCAGGAGCCCTCTACAGACCTCATTTGACCACATTTGACCAAAACCCTGCCCTTTGCTTGCAAAGAATATACATTCAACTGGCCTGAAGGGGGAGCATTCGATACCAACATCATAGAGCACACAAAGACACACATACAGACCAGATATAAAGGTCAGAGGAGGACTATGAGAGGTTTTACATGAACTATGGGTCATCTTTGAGGTGGCCACAGCGTATTAGACTATCCCCGAGCCTGTAAGCGAGGTATCTGCACCTACCCCCACCATACACCGGCAGGGATGTGCTCTCGCTGATTCCGGCCATCCCAGTCTCCCCTGCACTGGGTGGCACCAAACCACCGGTCAGGACGCTGGTCGACCACCCCTCCGGTGCAGCAAAACATCAGGGAGGGGGAATAACTCCCCTTCCCCCAGAGGGAGCCAGGGCTAGGCCCCAGGCCCCACATGGGGATGAGCCTAGGGAAGAGTTAGAGGGAAGACCCATAACATAAGCATACACACCACCTGCCCATCAGCACAGAAAGGGGCCGACCAGGAAATAAGTAGTCTGGATAACCTTCCTGGAACACAACTGAGACACAGAAGGAGCAGCATGGCACCATTACGTCAAGGACATCCGCTGCTCCCCCTGAATGTGCCAATCATGCAGCGCAACCCCTAGAGAGATAGTGTCCAAAAAAGAGGGCAAGGCCTTCACGTGGACTTTCTGCCATCTACTGGCTTACTGGAAAGAAAGGAAGGGCCAGTATGATTGTCCCTGTCCAGATGAGGGATCCTTTGAACCCAAGGGCACGGCCATTGCAGAGGACTGCTTTTAGCATGGAGGAGGGATCCAAATGGAACTACCCCTACATGCACGAATGCCTGAGACAATGGGAGCTCTATGTCGGGGACAAACCAATGGAGTCGCCCCACGCCAGAATATGGCTGTTACTGAAAAAAGGTGTATCAGGGGCATCTGCATGCCTTGGGCACAGGAGGACAAAAAAGGGCTCAGAAACAAACTGCCCCCACTGATGGACGGGGCAAGTAAGTGGATCTTATGTTTTGAGAAAAACACAGCAGGAATAAACTTAGTGCTAGGTGACATCAAAAGTCTGCCTAGCAGTCTAATCAGGGGGCAGACAGACACAGTGTTTTCTCGAGCCCACATCCCCACAGTCACACTGATCAATACCGAGAATGACGGGCCACATTTAACTCAATTAGAAACCAAATATGGATGGCCCTGAGAGAGACTGACTGCCCAGACGTGTGAGGATTGATGGCAGAAAGCATGAAGCCTGGGAAGACACTGATTTCCTAGATAGAATGAGAGAATGATGGGGACAAGAGGCAGGACAGCCCTGGACCGACACTGGTACCCATGTAGTATTTTTTTACAACATCCTCTAAAAATGACTACCCACTGAGATCCTAGGCTGGACTAGCTGGCATAGTGTGGTTAGACACCAGAGAAGGACAGGGAAAAACAGAAGTAGGCCCAAAGAGACACTGCAAAATTGGTCAAACACAAATTGAAGAATTTCACTCTAGAGGGAGCCGCTTTGACCGCTAGCATACAGATGGCACCAGTCTTAAAGAGAGCTCTGTCCCCATACCCTACGGGATACCCGGTCAATACTAGAGGCAGACAGCAGGGAGGCTGGCCACAGCCAAGCTCAGTGAAATGCCCCTATTGTCACTGACCAACGACTAAAAGCATACCACAAACAAAAACACATAATCCCGGGACAGTTCACACAGAATACCCATCAACAAAATGAAGCCAGAGCAATGACATTGCAGCTTCCAATCAGGCCCAGGGAAATCAGGCAAGTAGTGGCCCGCCATAGCAGGGACCGGAAGGTTGGCTGAGTGTGTGGCAACGGTCACCGCAGACAGGGAGCCCAGCCCTGCAAGGACCAGGGCCACAGCCACAGCAAGGAGGGGTAACTCCTTTAAACAAGCACAAAATATTAACACACAATAGCACGCCATCATACAGATACATTTCCTTACCTACATCCACAACAGTTGTGTGGGCCGCCAAATACTAGGTCAATTGGGAGGCCATGCCAGAATGCGCCTCCCGTCACTGTTGGTCCCCCAGGGCTGGCTAGTTGACCACACACAGGGAAGGACAGTCTGACGAGGGAGCAAAGTGGCCCCCAACTAGTGCATAGAAGCAGGCACCGAGTACCACTCATCCAAATCCAACTATGGGCATTCTATGTAAGTTTTGCCCACTTCAAAGTTTACCACCAAATGGAGGCCTGCCTTAGTTCTAAAAGAAGGCAAATTCTCTGGTATCGAGAGCCAGGTTCCACACATGCATAGGGAAGAGGTGTCTACAAAACTCCAGAGAAACGCAATCATATGACCGCAGTCTGTAGTAGAAAATCCATTAAGTCCATTAACAACACCCACATGGAGCCGTGCGTAATGAGTCTCAGCTCAGTGGGACAATCAAAACCCTCGTCAGAAAACACAGCAAACAAACCTGATCCTAGTCATGTCCCTGCAGGGACCTACGGGGGACCAGAAATGACCCTCCGACCACCTTCAGTATTCCTTGTTAAAAGCAGCAATGCCCAGACCACAGGTAAACGCCCACCAGAACCCATGCAAGGCAGCCTAAAAATAGCCCAAATTCCCTAACCTTCCAGAAAGAAGGCATAACCCAACAACTCAACCCCATTTAGGGTGAGCCCCACTGCACGCTAGACAGACCACTAAATAATTATGACTCCTCTACTTCTCAAAATTGCACGCAGCCCATGCAAGTCAAAGGGATGCATCTGCACCGAGTAAAATAGCACACCTTTTTACGGAGCAACCAACAGAGGAAAATACGGTGCCCACCGTAGCAAGCAGAGGGGGGAGCAAAAGTACAAATAACACTAAAACAATTTTAAAACTCACCATTCCCTAAACATGCTACCACAATTTTTCAACACCCTGCTTGGTAGCTTCACGCTCCAGTAGAATCACAGAATATACCCATTTAGAGAAAACTAGGAATTAATTACAAAAACAGTCTAACAATGTGCTTATTCCAAACTAACGACCCAGAGCTCTTATCCTACAGGTCGGCAATCCTGCCACATGTGCAACTGCCACCTCTTCAGCTGAAGCGTCCAAAATAAATTTTGATCGCAGCCTCCAAAAGGACTTCCACAACTCAACCGCTCAAGAGCACAGACAACACATTGACTTTAAAGTCATTTTTTGCTAACAAACCCTCTTTTTTGCTCTTCATCAAAACAAGACAAGACACCTCTGGGTACCTAGATGACAGACATCTCCCCCAAAGACCATCCTACAGCCTACGGATATTTTTGTAAGCTATGTACCCTTGCATTTTGGTACACATTCTGCTGAGCCAGGGTTCTTGCATGCCCCGTCAATCCCTGAAATGTGTCTAGCTCTATAAAACCTGCTTTGACATTCTTGCAACGCATGCGTAGAGACCTCTCGCACCTCACGTACACGTACACTGAATCCAAAACTAGCATCCCACACGCACTACACAGCGCACTCCTACCATCACATGGAATCAAAATATGACAACCGTGGGCACTCAAACCACGAAAAGGTCATGTTACATTTGCTCATTGATACCCCATACTGTAGGTGCAGACAGACTTTGTTTACACCAAGAGATAGCCCCTGAGAAAGCAAAATATCTCATCCACCTGTATCTCTGTAAGATTAGGGCAAAGATACATCCCAGTTGAGTAGAATCACATAAAGCAGTAAGGAACATCTCCTGATACGAGGCCGATCCCACAGCACTGTACCTTTTACTGAACCTAGAGACATTCAGACAGGCTTAGACAGGATGCACAGACAGGGTACACTAGGGGAGGGCAGTCTTTGGCCCCGAAACTTCATATAAAAGAGGTTCTTAGGTGGTAGCAAAACCGCAGCTCCAGTGTGCAAAAGAGTCCTGCCGCTTCTGTCTGTGGTCCCCGGATGGCTCTTAACGTATTTGGGGTCTCCTTTTTTAATGACAAATGGATCCCCAGTATGGAAATTCAGCGAAGGGCCATCCATCTTGACAAACGCAGTGGAAATGAGTCCTATGGGATGGGTTCAAACTCCAGCACAGATACCTCATGTCAGGAAATCTGGGATACTAAAATAAATAGGTACATGTGGTTGGAAGGGAAGGGACAACCCGTAATTGTATGGAAACGTACTCAGCATTCTTTGTGTTTCAGAGCCAAAGGGTCTGAAACACTACCGCACGGGACCAATGTCAATTGTGAAGCAGTGTTGCACATACCAGAACTGCAATGGGGCACCCCCACATGGATATTTAGTGGCATTGTGGCGACCTTGCCTATACCCAACTCATTCCCGGATGGCAGGCCTCTGTGCCCTCGTAACCATACGTACCCCGACCCAGGTCATCACTAGAGAAGATCTGTCTGAGTTGTTCCAACATCTACTGCAGAAGAAAAAAAACTCTGTTGCATCAGGCTCGTAGAAGAAGAACTCCTGAATATTTTGGTTGGGTTCAGTACAAGAACATTCTGGAAGAATTCAGAATGTTCCCAGACTCTGATCACTGCAGGTGGGTCCATACCTTTCTTCACCATTCAAACAAAAGCAAATTCCCCCTGGTTACAAATTACCAGGTGGGAAGTGTTGAAAATGATCAATGACAATGAGCTCAGCCTTAATGCTATCAGGGAAGAATTGATAGCCGTACTCCTCATGGTGATGCAACTTCAGTATGCATAGGACTTGATGACCACAATGGAGGGAGAGGTGTGTGCCAAGATCGGTACCTCCTGTTGTACTTTTATCCCTGGAAACAACATGGACAATGGGACACTGGATTGTAACATCCAAGCACTGCATCTTCTACAAACAGACATGAAGGAGGGGGGTTGCACATGAGCAGGACTGGTTTCATAGTCTTTTCATCTGGCTGCATCATGGTGTGATGGTTGTACTATTACTGTGTAGTTTCCTACAGGTTAGGGTTTTCTGCTGTAAAAACTAGGTAATATGCAAATAGCTAGGGAAGAGATAACAGACACCACAGCAACACACATCATTTCATATAATGTGACTGTCATGACATATGAGGAAAATGACAAAGATGAAAATTCAACTAGAGAGGGGAGTGTTGAGATCGATAAATATGATAGCAATGTATACCCTGACATATGCAGGCATAATAGCAGCAGTACCAATAAATGCAATATCGATGTATGCTGTAATTTATGCATGCACAATGATGTCAATACCAGTAAATGCCATACCGATGTACGCTGTAACCTATGCACACACAGTGATATCGATACCAGTAAATCTAATGTCAATGTACAGTGCAAATTAAAACATACATAATGAATTCAATATCAGTGAATGCAATATTGATGTACGATGTGACAACTGTATGCATAATAATGAGAATATCGGTAAGTATAATATCAATGAACACCATGTCACACGTGCTCAAACTCGATCATTGCTGTCTGATTTAACTGAGATGACCTCCCAATCAGCCAAGATTCAGAGATACATAGGCAGACAGGCCCTGCGACCCAAACCCAAGCCTACTGATTGACAGGTCACAGGTGGGGTTACACGTAGCCCAAAGACAATCGCGCACCCGGGGAAAACCCTGATCGATCCCACACATAGGTAGTTACACCACAAACAGGAGGAGTTTGGCCCCAATAAAACACATTTGAACAAAGGCGTGTGTTTCCAAAATGCCACAAACTTAGAAACACTCAGCCAATCAGGACACGACATGTACACCACACAGGGTGATCATGCGCTCACCACACCAGGCATCTGGACACGTACACACTGGTCCACAACTGCTCTCTTGAGGACAAGAGCCATCTGTGTCAGATGGTTTTTCTCTGTATTTATGACTATGATGCTTTTCAAAGAAGGTCAAACTGTTTTATAGTACCCACAAAATGCATGTATGTGCAGCCAAAACTTCTGAACTTCGAAACTGTCTTCAAGCATGCCTCTGTCGATATCTGCGGTTAATTAAATCAACTTGTTCCTGTTTTGCAAAACTGCTCTTGTCTTTTCATTTATTTTAAGGTTAATTCATATGCGAGCAACAAAGGCATCAGGAAACAGTTCAGGGCCACACAGTTAAAACTGCATGAACCCCCACTGTGAGGAAATACGTCTTTTTGCCATGTTCACCCACTTTTCTTGGCTCTGAACATCTGGTTTATTGGTCTCTGAAGAATCTGTGGCTTACCAGTCCCTGGCTACATGTGTTCTACTTTATTTTTAGTGATAAGTTGCATAGCTGACATGATAGAAAGGTAACAGTAATTGCGTGCAGAGGTTTTGTGTTGTTGCTCATATTTCCATTATGGAGTAGAAGAGGGAAGAGATGTATTCCCTACTTTGCATTTCATTGTGTTGTTTTGTATTTGATACAAATTGTACTGCATTGTATAGTAGCATTTGTATAGCGCCTCAAACTCCTGACAAGGTCGGGGGTACTTCTAAGTTGAAGAAGGAGGTTTGGAATTACTCTCAAGCTTGTGTCCAAATGCTTGTCACAGTACTTGAGAGTGAAGTAAAGGAGGCACAAGATGGAGGGATGGACTAAAAATATCTAATCAGTGAATCTGGGTCATGTGTCTATTTATGGCAACAATAGTTCTTTGGAATTTGTTTAAAGTAAGTTGCAAATGATAACCTGAAAGACAATGCTAAATGATAGTGGTCAAATCTCTGGTGTAAAATAGCAACACCTGAGTGGAAAATGAAATAACTTGTATGTTTCTCTAAAACATGTCTCAACATATCAATAGAAAACAAGTGGCTTTTGTACATACAGAAACAAAGTGACAGACCTTTTTTTGGAAAGTGAGAACTTATTAAACATGATTCTCTTCAGGAGAAGGTGCCAAGTTTATTCGAAAAAAATGCAACCAACCTCAGAGACTTTATTATAGCCTATTTAGGGAAATTTTTGCTATGAAATTGAAGTCTCAGGTGGAGAAGATTATCAGTATTTTCTGGCCTTGTGGAGCCCATCTTGGCTACAGGTTCCAGCCTTGATCCACTAAAGATATTTCACTTTTGAAAGCAAACTTTTTGACCAGAAAGAATCACGAGCATTTTTTCAACCACACTGTATTGCCTTTTGGTTGAAAAGAGTCTCTAAGTTCTGATCTACCGCATCCCAAAACTTAGCATTTGATTTTTTAATATTAATGGCTTGGTTTTTACTTCTTGCAATTAACTGCTGCTCCAGGAACCCAATTTTGAGGTATTGTATTTATGTAGACGAGTGCCTCTTTTTCCATGGTCCTCCAATTTCTTCTGCCTAGGTCTGCCAGCATGTTGACCATGCACACTGGGAGACATGGAGCAGGAAAGGCAACAATTGTATAAAAGTTAAAAGTAATCTGTGGGCTGCAGATTATCTTTGCACCACCTACATGAGTGACCACAAACATATTCTTGTAAGGCCTACCACTGCAGCCCTGACTCTGCTGTAAGCAGAGGCTACATCTAGCCCAAGTCAAAGGAAACCGTTTTTTTCATGTATAAAAACCTATTTTTGACAATAATTCAGTCATTCATATTTTGTAGCTTGCAGCCAGCAAGACTTCAGTGCATAAATGGCAGCAGTGGAGTATGGCTATTTTCTTTGTTTGATACGTCCCTGTGACATTGCCATTTGACGTGCCTAAGTAGCTCTATCCTGCTATTAAACAAAATAATTTTTATAGTGAGGCTATGAAAAGGGTTATAAAAAATCTAATTCAATGGTGATCATAGATGGTTTTAGATACGTAATGAAAATAATTATTATAAAAGCTGGTATATCTCAGAAGGGAGAAACCTAGGGACATATTTACAAGCCATTTTCAATATTTAGAAGGTGGGGATAAGCCACTTAGCGTGTCTTAACACCACCTTGTAAATATTCCCCTTTCCACCGTAGTCCTTTGCGTCAAAGGAGTGTGCAATGGGTGTTGCTGTGGGCGTTCCACCGCAACACCCATTGCTTTTTGACGCTGCCCCAGATTTACAAGGAGGTGCATGCAAAAGCAGGCATTAGAATGGTGCATGAGCAGAAATGCTTTTATTTCTCCTCTTTTTTGCTTTTTCAATTTGTGCTGCATTCTGCAGCATACATAGAAAGAGCAAAAAGCCATTCATGATTGTTCATGTGCAGGAAGGTGTCCCTTCCTGCACATAAACAATCATTAAATAATGACGATTTGCTACTTCTATGTGTGCTGCAGAATGCAGCACACATAGAAGTAACAAATAGCCATTATGGATTGCTTATGTGCGTGAAGGGACACCTTCCTGAACATAAACAATAATTCCCAGCAACGCAGGTACCCTTGCACTATAGTGCAAGAGTGTCTGCGCTGGCGCTAATTTTAGCGCCAGTGCTGGGGAAAACATGGGGGTGCACCGTATTGTGGGAAATATGGTGCATCCCTGCATTTTTTTAAATGTGGGAGCGTGGCGCTGCCAAATTTGGTGTTGCTCCACGCTGCGACATTTTCTAGTAAATGTGCCCTCTATGTATTAAATTCTGCTGGGTCCTGAATCCCCTCCAGGAGCAGTAATTATCATCTTGATGAGCGAAAAGCTCTTCCTGTGAAAGTACAATAGGCTCGGACCTAGTGGCAGGGAGACAGGGAGAGTGGTAAATGTTATTGCTGGCCACTTATTTTGAAATGTGGGACAGAGGAGTAGACTGGAAAAGCAGATAACCATTGTAAAGAACAAGTTGGACCTTAAAGAGTAGTGTGTTTGTGCTAAACAATGCTATAGTGGCTTAGAGGGTGTTTCATATCAGCTTGGCTTCAGGAACAATCAGGATAGGTTTTCAACTGGTGTTCCCTCATTTCCCTAGGACGAGATCTGATATGTTATGACATTTTAGAAAGGCCCAGAACATGGATTTCTTGGCCTGATTAGCACTAAGCAAGAGTAAGAACTACAACTTTTGACTGGTGGAACTGTTGGAATTCTCGAAAATTCGGATTAGCAATTATCACCAATTACTACTTATTGGTCATAATAATAATTGCTTCTCGCCACCAGCTCCTCACATCACAACTGAACTTTGGAGACCCAGAAGAAGAATATGGTGTTCATTTGTTGACTGCTGACCTGAGGCAACCCTGCTTCCGCTAGCATCTTTGCTTGGAAGAGGTGATAAAGGTCAGTTTGGATAGGTTTATGTAGCCTCAGTGATGGTAAAGGTCGACAAGGGGCTCCTCTGAGAATGAAACAGCAGTTGATTGTGGACTGGAATGGATCTTACTGGTGCCTGAGCAGGAGAAAGTGCTTGAGCTTGAGCTTGTGACACACTGCTGAACTGTGTCTTGATATATGAAAGGTCCACAGAGACCAGGGAGATGTTATCTTTATTAAGGGGTCAGTCAATTTAACCAAATGTTCTTCAAGCTTTTTGCCAAGAAGAAAATTACTTGAACACCTTTTTCTAAAAGTATGTAGCTTATTGGAGCCCTGCCCTGCTACAGTGTTCAGCCTTGCCCCACTGGAGAATTTTCAGATTTTAAAAAGTGACTACATTTGAAGATAAACCAAGGGACTACGACAAGTGGTGAAGGAACTTTGCAGCTACCAATTCTTATAAATTGCACCTGGACAAAGTAGTGGTTGGTCTATCAGCAACTCCATTCTACTATAGAAAATGTAGTGAACATTGCTATCATCATTTATGGAGTGGTGAAATGGAGAACACCACTCTAACCCCTAGGGAAGTCTAAGGTTGATATCCCAAGTTCCGCAAAAAACTTCTTAAGACCAAACCCAGCCCAGAGAGAAAACTACAGCTATCCAAAGCTAAAGGCTGAGATGCTGAGCCTCCTATACTATTGGAAAGAGGAGATGTATAAATCATGCGATCTAATTTCTTTGATTGTGGCAAGTTGTGTCAAGTACCCACATATGCGTAGTATCTCAGAATGGCTGAACTGCAACCATTAAACATCCCTATATCTGTAAGGTGAAAGTAGATGACAAATTGACTCAAATAGCAATGTATCTTCTAATTATGTTTTTCTGTGTGCTGCAACATTATATTATGTGGCCACACTTTTCTGGACTGTGTACCAGAATACTGTTGAGCCACTAAATGAATGGTTGAGTGAGCTATTATTTCTAAGTGTGGTTGAGCTTCAGTGAGGCTGGCCAGGGGCTAAGAGGTCGCATCATGATCACTGTTAAAAAAGATGATGTAAGTAAATCTTCTTGTACTTCTAATGGGAGCCCAGTTGTAAAATTTGGACCCTGAAAGACCTTGTCTGAAACTGTGGACAAGATTTAAAACATGCTTGGTATGTAGTTAATAAATGAAGCAAAGCATGTCTTACAAGAAGAGTGTACATTAGGGTTGGTTTGCAAGATTCTATGGTCAGATTTATAAAGAAGCCATGCAAGGTAGGGCAGGAAGTTAATTTGCTGTGCTGCATTGAGTGAAAGAGGGAGAGCAGAACAGCACCATATGTACTTAGCTGTAGCACTGTTCTGCTTTCTCCCTGTGCTAGCTCCTATGCACCAATGCAGATACATTTGTGCCACAGTGCATGGGTGTCTGTGTTGTCTGAAACATAGGTTTGTATTGCAAAGAGTCCTTCCAGTACAAAACCTATTCTTTGAGGCTTTTCCCACTTTATATGTGTACTCTGCAATGAGGCACCTGTGCAACTTGGGAAAAAAGAGGAAAACATATCTTCTGGTTGCACCTGCCTCAGGAAAGTGTAGGAATGTGGCCCAATCCTCATCCACAATTCTTCGTGCATTTGGATTTCCATAAAAACCCATGGGTGGTTGCATGGGAACACCCATCCGCCAACCATGGATTGCCCTTTTGACTCAAAGTAATACAAGGTAGCACATTACCAGCTTTGTGCTACTTTGGGTAACTATCCAATCCAAATCACATTTTATGTTAGATAGTAAATTTCACCTGAACACTTTGCATTGGGTTTGCATTAGAAATGTAACGCAAACCTCATGCAAAGCGTTTGTAAATCCGGACCTAAATGTTTTACGTGACCAGTTGCAGCAGTAACAGAATGCTAATTTGTTAGTGTAAAAAAGAGATTTACTTTCTCTGAATATCTGCTTTCCTCCTTTTTAAAATGAAATAGTGGAAACAAAATAATACAGCTCCAGCAAATAAAAGGAATGCAATTTTGGACACACACGCACATGGACACACACACACTGCTGTGCTCATACATGCTGCGTAGGTTGAGCTTGTATTGCGGCTTCTCACTTGAACCCATTTTGTGCTAGGCACACATACTGCCTCTGACCGTGTCATACCTATCCTGGAAATTGTATGCTGCAAGGAAACTTTGCTCTGATTTTACCTGTGCTCTGTGTACAAGGGAATATTGCACTAGTTGCTGACCAACTTCAACTCTCTTTGAAGGGAAACATGCATGTCGGCTGGTTAACTAGGCCTCATGCCTATGTGGCTGTCAGAGCTTATGAACCCCTTTGTATCAGGCAAATGCCAAAACAATTGTCTTTGTATATGCTTTGTTTTTTGTTGGAGGGGGGTTGTGCCAGCATAAATTGCAAAGCTGTGAGCAAAGTCCATGTTATAAGGATTCATAAGTATATCTTGTTTACAGTCTTAGTAATTTATCCAAATGGAGTAACACACTTGAATTTGTAGGTTGTTACAGCAGGAAAAAAGACACTGCAAGTAACTTCATGCTTAGTGCTGTTGGCTGAAATCTCTGTGCTGCTGACGTATGGCAAGATTGCTATGAACTTTCAGTTGTGTTATCATTCTTATTGTTTTTTGAGTTTGATATTGTTTTTTGGACAGCATTGTGCGTTTTTTTATGCTTTAACAAAATGAAATGGTGAACCGAAGTGGTGGTAATTGTAATTGTATTTAAATAGTGCTTACTATCCCTGATAAGGTGTTGAAGCACTTTTTGGCGAGTAGCACGCTACTCCGGAACCCAAAGGATTACTTGTGGATAAGTATGGGGAAATATATATTGTTAATTTGAGCGGTGGGCATGTGAATCTGTGAAGAGTCAAGAAAGGATGTTAAGGAGATTATAATAGTATGATGAGGTTTGGGATGAGTCAAAAAGTGGAGGTAGAGGAAATATTGAGGTAGGTATAAGAAGAGATACAGAGTAGTGCATTGGAGGGAGTTGAAGGTTTTTTCTTTCTTCTTTCTTTCTCTCTTTCTTACGTAGGAGTAAGGTAATACAAATATAGAGACATAACTATATAGAAAGGGTATACATGTATAAGGAAAGAAATGAAGAGAGAAAAAATTGTATTGCATTAAGTTCCATATGTGCAAGTATGGATAAATAGTTTGAAATTGAGACTTTACGTGTTGCTGTATGAATGAGCTCATTTATTTGTGTATTTTATTTTATTTTTATGTTTTTCTCAATATTTCAATAGTGAAGCACATAAAGATACAATTGTTAAGATAATATTCAAATTTTTTGATAGAAAGAAGACATAAACTGAGACCCATAAGTGTCTAATCAAATAACATATGAAAACTACACAGTGACCTAAATACAAGTTATGCATAAAAAAAGTGTACATTTATATTTATATAGATTTTTTTACCATAAGAAATATATACATTTGTTAAGCAGACCCAAAGAATATCTAAATATCTTTAAACCATAATTAGTATATATTTGTATACAAAGTAAGGCACATATCTAAATACATATATATAATCAAATTATACATATTTACATGCACAGGTATATGCAGTAAACTTGTGTTTGAGTGTGGTGGTCAAGTAGGAAAGAGCCAACTCTTTCGTAGTCTTCTGAAGATAAGATACTTGTCCGTGGCTCTTGTGTTTGGGGGTAATGAATTCCATAGTTTGGCCGGTTCAACAGAGAAAGAAGTACCAACCATGTTTATTTTCTTCTTTGCTGGGGTTTTGAGGTGAGGTGCCAATCTTGAGCAGAGTTTCCTTTGATGGATGCATTTGGGGAATTTATTCCTGACAAAAAGTGGTCCTGTTCCATGTATTACTTTGTGGCTGATACAAAGCAGCTGGAAGGTAGATGGTCTGGTAACCCGTAACCAATGTAGGGCCTTCAAGGCAGGGGAGATGTGGCCTTATGGCTTTATATGGAAGAGCAGTGTGGCAGCAGAGTTCTGAATTCATTGTAGTTTTTACATAGTTGATAAAGATGATCCGTGGTAGAGGCGATTGGTGTGATCAAGTTTAGACAACATAAGAGAGGTGGTAGCTTGGAGCTTGTGCATAAATCCTTTGTGGGGAAAAATACGTCGCAGAGTTTTCATAGTAATGAAGCTTGATCTTGCTAACTTGTCCACTTTGACGTTCATTGATAATTTGAAGTCCATGGTAGTTCCAAGGTTTCTTACTTGATCAAACACTTTAGGAAGTGGTCCCAGATCATCAGGCACAGAGTGAATCATGATTTTTCCAAACACAAGATGTGAGTATTACGGTTTTGGTAGCATTCAATTTGAAGTGGCTCCATGTCATCCACGGAACAATGGCTCTGAGGCAATGGAAGTATTTTGAGCTTCTAATGTTTTAGGGGCTTTCCAGTGTAAGAAGTATTCTGTGTCATCTGCATAGTAATAGCATTTGAGTTGAAATTCATTGATCATTGCTATGAATTCATGTAGATTTCGAAAAGCATGGGTGAGATGATACAGCCTTGAGGGACCCCTGCATTTGTGAAGTACAGTTTGAATGAGAAAGGGGGGTCATGGATGACATTTGTCCTGTTTTGAAAGTAGGATGTGATCCAGTCAAGAGCAGTCCCCTCTATGCTGGCTTTGTAGAGTGTTTGGATTAGAGCGTCATGGTCAACTGTGTCAAAGGCAGCTGAAAGGTTCAAAAGAAGCAGTGCAGGTACCCCATTCCTGTGTACTGAGTTTTTAAAGTCAATCCAGATTGCAATGAGGGCAGATTCTGTGCCTTTTCCTTGATGGAATACTATTTGGAAGTCAGAAAGGATGGACTTATCTTTAATAAAATCTGACATATTGCCAAATGCTGCTCTTTCTATCAGTTTGCCTAGGAAAGGTCCAGTTTGACATGGATGGTGGCCTGACCAGTAAATCAGTGACCTCCTTAGTGCGTCAGCCTCAAAATGCCCAACTTATTAGTAAAAGTGCAAAGGGGGCACAGTCCTTCTATTTGTACAAACTGTATATGAGCATTCCAAGAAAAGTCCCATTTTATTCACATTTTAGATGTCTTGAAGCTAATTCACAAAGGCCTCTAAGAGTAGTTAAAATAGTATTATAGGAGTGGACCTTTACATACACCAAAATCCCTTTGCAAATAGGCACTGATATCTCAGTATTTGAAAAACAATCCACATCAATTTTCAAGCACTGTTTAAAATGTGGCATATTGGATGCAGTAAGCCTCTTCACAAAGATGTTGTGGAGTACGTAAAATAGTACTCCTGTAGTATTATTTGACATACTTTTAGATATGTTAGGGAATTATCCCCAAAACATCTAAAAGGGATTAAAATGAGAATGCTCTGGGAATATTCATATAAAATCAGTACAAATAGAAAGGATTGTGCTATCTTCGCACTTTTACTAATAGAGTAAGCATATTTGAAAGATTACTCCTGTAGTACTACCTTAAAAAACGTGTAAATTTTTTTTAATATGTCCCAAAATGTTTACAATGTCAACCTAAATACAAGTTAAGCCAAGAATACTTCGGGACTACTTCACAAAAGCATATAACTGAACAAGATGACTGAACCAATTTTGATTTATCCTCAGATTCTCCCACAACATGGGTTCAGTCACTAATTCCTTCGTTGTTTTGACAGCTTACTGTCATGTGTGCCAACTTCAAATGTTTCCTAGACTGCTCTAACTGTCATTTTGTCTTCTTTTGATTTTTATTGGTACCCTTTGGTGACGTGAAAGTGTGATCACTTAATGCATTCTGGGTGTTGTAATGTTCCGTTGCCTTCATTGAACTACTTAGACTAACACCCCTGAAAGCAATTATTTGCAGGTAAAAATTTTAGGAAAGGGGACAGTGTTTATAAGAATGTGGAGTAACATTGTCACCTTACTTGATACCCACTGTTCAGAGCATTTGCTATTAAAACAAGCATAAATCCCCTAAAAGGAATAGTGTAACTGTTACCTTAGATGTAAGCGTCTCAGTTAATAGATTAACATTTTTTGTACTATATTTTATATTTCTTTGTGTAAGATTTGACAAAGACCACAGAAAAACAATGATTAAAAGAACTTCTTATAACTTATTTCTATGCTGAAAAAAATATTAGAACGTGCCTTAATTTCAAACAAGCGTTTCTTACTTTGGAACCTGATACATGATAACGTCTGAGACGTTAGCTTGCCCCACGTCAGGTGTGAATACTTCATCCTCTGTGTACTTGAATGAAAGCAAAACAAGCACTTCCGATGCAATAGTTCTCGCATTACTGGAAGTTTGAGGTATTGGCGTTGCAAATAATAATGCAACGCCAATATTTCAAACTTTCAGTAATGTGAAACCTATTGCATTGCAAATGCTTGCATAGTGAGCCAGGCATCAGCACTGCATGACTCGGTGCAGTACCGCAAGCTGCTACTGGGTGTCCCTAGTGAATCAGGAACCAGCACTGTATGTCTGGGTGCAGTACCACAAGCTCCTCCTAGAGGTCCCTAGTGAGCCAGGTACAAGGACTTCATGTTTCAGTGCAGTACAGCAAGCTGCTCCTAGAGGTATCTAGTGGCCTAGGAGCCAGCACTGCATGTCTTGGGGGAGTACCGCAAGCTGCTACTAGCTGTCCCTACTGAGCCAGGAACCATCACTTCTTGGTGCAGAACAGCAAGTTGCTATATTATAAGTTGTTAGTAGGCAGTAATGCACGTCACCTGTGCCCAGCTTGGCTTCAGTGAGCAACCTTTGTTGAAGGAGAAAGTTATTAAAAGAAAGCCCGGACTGTAGCATCTCATTTGTCATGCAAGGAGGCACAATTATTTTCATCCCACCCTTGATCTGCCAGTATTACTCCCCTCTAAATTGCAATAGCTAGAAAATTATGATTCACCAGTAAGAACTGATCTGTGTTTTAATAGTCCAAAGTTAAAATGGGCAGGTTAAATTCCACAAATGGAAAATAGCTACTGGAATTTCAATTAGAGGTTCGGGAAGCCAAAATAAAGATAGGGTATAAAGGCAATAGATAGGCAAGAGAAACAAAAATAAGCTAGAAAAACATAAGGGATAACAGACATGAACCTTTTTAGCAGCTGTACCTGAATAAAACTGGCGTTTTCACTCAGCTGAAAGAGTGGTGGTGCCAGTCATTTACTAAATGTTAAAGGTTATAATTTAGCAGCCTGAGTGCCAAAGTTAGACAAATTCCTCCCACCTTAGGGCAGCGTGTCTTTATTTCTAGGCAACATGGTCCACTGCTGAAGGCAGGTGAAAATAAGTGTCAAACAAAATAAGAATGATACTAGACAATGTCATGAAAATGTGTGACAAACAAGATGCTACACGTTATGTTGCGTCCATAAATCCCAGACGTTACTCCAAGCCGAGTAGCGTATTAGAGCTTCCTCTACAGTTCTAAGCACTGCAGTTGTCCCTAACCGCAAGAACATAAAATGAAATACCAAAGCGCTTCTCAAGAAACCGTCGCTTGACCCCACTAACCTCTCCAACTACAGACCCATTTCACTTCTCCCCTGGATAGGCAAAGTCGCTGAAAAATTAGTTAACAAAAAGTTGTCGCAATATCTCGAGTCAAACCATCTTCTCAACAACTCGCAGACTGGCTTCAGACCTGGCCAAGGCACAGACACTGCACTCCTTGTGGCAGTGGAAAGAACCAGGGAAATCATCGACTCAGGAGGATCAGTGGCAGTGGTCCTCCTAGACCTAAGTGCGGCCTTTGATACGGTCAGCCACCAGGTTCTAATCCACCGCCTCGGGACTGTTGGAGTTAAGGGCAAAGCCCTGAAGTGGCTCTCGTCCTTTCTCTCCCGACGCTCCTATCAAGTATGGGAAGGCGAAAGCCGCTCCTCTTCCATCCCCCTCCAGTGCGGTGTGCCACAGGGCTCTTCCCTGAGCCCTACATTATTCAACGTTTATATGGCCCCACTGGAGGAACTTGTCTCACCCTTCGGAGTCACCATCGTCAGTTACGCCGACGACACGCAACTGGTGGTCACTCTTTCCCACCCCAAACTCGAGCCCTCCAACCTCCACGACTGCCTTACCAGCGTATACCAGTGGATGAGCGACTCCGCCTTGAAGCTTAATGGCTCCAAGACAGAGATCCTGGTCCTCGGACAAAAAACCACTAACATCCCTTCCAACTTTTGGCCCGCCTGCATGGGCGATCCTCCCACTCCCAAAAAAGAGGTCAAGAGCCTTGGCGTGTGGCTGGAGACCGACCTTACCTTCCGGACCCAGGCCAGAAAGACGGCCGGAACCTGCTACGGGTTACTTAAATCCTGCAGGAAAGTAATCCCTCTCCTACCCTTCCAGTCGCGCCTTATGCTGATCCGGGGCTTAATCCTATCCAGGTTGGATTATAGCAACGCCATCTACCTGGGCGCCCCGGAATCCACTTTCCAAACTCTGCAAAAGGCTCAGAACGCCGCCGCCAGACTCCTAACTAGCACCCCGGCCAGATCATCGGCCAAACCCGCTCTTAGGAAGCTACACTGGCTCCCGATCAAAGAAAGGGTCACTTTCAAGGCCCTCTGCCTGGCCCATAAGGCTCTCCATAACACCGGCCCCCCCATACTAAACAACTGGATCACCCCCTACAGACCCACGAGAGCGCTTCGCTCAGAGCACGGAAACCTTATCACGATCCCCATGGTGAAAAAGGCCCGGATAGGGGGCCGCCGCTTCTCGGTAAACACCGGACTCAAGTGGAACGCACTCCCTCTGAACGTCAGAACAGAGCCCGATTTACTTCGGTTCAGAAAAACCCTCAAAACTCTCCTCTTCCCCTAATCCGGTCTCTTACCTAGCCGCTCCCCCTCCTGAGCAACAAGGTTCTAGCGCTGGGATACCCTCGTGGTGACTACGCGCTCTACAAACTCTAAATAATAATAAATAATAATCTGCCCTAATTACAATGTTCAATCTTACGTAGATTGATTCCAGTCTTGCTCAAACATAGCAGCACCACCCACTTCTGCTCGGTGACAGCTAATAAGGGAGGTCAATATTTCTCAGGTTACGTCAAAGGAAACGTGTGCAATGGCAGCACTCGTGCTTCAGCTGTAAATATCTTAAGCTAAAGAAAACTTATTTTCTATTTCTTTACTTTTGAAGAAATCGCGGCACCAACGCTTTAGCTTAAGATGTCTTAAGTTAAAGCGCAGGTACCACCATTGTAACAAAAGTGAACAAACAGAAAAAAATGCCGGCAGCATGCTTTTTTTTCTATTTATTTACTTTTGTTACAATGGCGGCACCCGCACTTTAGCGTTAAACATCTTAAGCTAAAGTGCAGGTGCCGCACTTGCTTCAAAAGTAAAGAAATGGAAAAAAATTAACGTTTTGTTTCTATTTCTTTACTTTTAAAGCATTCCTGGCACCCGCGTTTTAGCTTAGGATGTTTTAAGCTAAAGCAGGGTGCCGCCATTGTAAAAAAGTAAATACATAGAAAAAAGGCATGCTCCCACGTTCGGCGGAAGAGCATATCCTGCCTGCTAAAGCAGGCAGGAGAAAGACAATTAAGAAAAGAGTGCTCCGAGACTGTAATTAAGACATACAGAGTAACAAGACATGTAACATGGGGTGTACTAATGGGAGGTTACGAGAAGGGAAAAGGCGGTACTAAGAAGGGACTACTAAGCCTATTGACCAATGAAAAGCCACCATTTACAAATGGCTGTGCCAAGAGCCAATTAAAAAGATGTGTGGAAAGTGGACCGAGCTTCATGCCCATATCCTGTTACCAACATGTCTCGAAGAGACAGCGCAAACACTGCCTAGGCGAGACCTAAAAAGCAGGGCTAGAGATCTCAATAGTGCACTGGGGAGCTACCGTTCCCTTTTCAAACAGCTCTGGGGGTTGGGACACTCGGATCCCAAAAGTCCTCTGCCGCTAGGTAGCAGTTGAGACCAGTGACAGGTGATTTTGGGAACCATGCATAACATAAAATTGGGTTCAAAGTAAACCAATAAATGCAAAACTATTTTAGTAAACAAAGTTTAAAGATCAATATTATTAACATGCACAATAAATGGTACACTTTCCTTCAATATTGTTCCACAATATATTTGATGTCACAATAAAAGATATTTAAAACACAATATTCACAATCCAATCCGACTGGAGGTCACATTATCATAATTGCAAACATCTGCAGCAGAAAACAATTAAGCTAATTTCAGGGCTGAACTGCTTATTGTTGATCTATTTATTTGTTTTGTAAATTAAATTACTTATTTGGTACAGAAGGCCACTTTATAGTGCTGACAATTGTCCTATGCTATTGTTTCATGATGAACATCAGTATTTATCTTGTACACTTTCCCACTATTAATCACCACCTGAGGAGAATAGATGCCTCCACATAATCACAAAATAAAATAACGGATTTGGCAAGCTATCTGTTCTTGTAGTTACCTCAATTTGTTAATCTCTGAAACCACTAAGTGTACATTCCACTCCTCATGCCCACTACCATAATGGAAGAATCAAGGCACTCTCAATTGTAAGCAATGTTTTTGCTGAAAACTAATAAGACGGTGAAGTGGTTGGAAGCGTCTACAAAATAAAGAAGTCATTTTTATGTTTGAATTGTTTACAACCTTTGCAAAAGTCGCTAAGTTGTGTAAACATTGCAAAACATTGCTTGTATTTAGAAATTCTTTTTTGGAGAATAAAATGTGAGAATTATCCTATTCTTTTATTTATTTCTGCAATAATCTCCTTTCGTAATACTTCAGCAACTATCATGCAGATTGCTACTCTTTGGAACATTATATGGAAGTACACAAGGAAATTGTTAGAAATTGGGTTTCAGGTTGGCAGAGGTATGCACCCTGTCCAAGCAGGAACCACAATCCTAGTCAGGGTAAGTCATATATACACCCTAAATTAACCTGTGCTCAACCTGTGGTAGCTTGCCACAGAGCAGTCAGGCTCAAATTAAGCGGCAATGTGTAAAGTATTTGTGCAACACTTCAAACAGTAAAACAGTGAGGACATAAAACAAAAAGACACACACCTTATTAAGAAAATAGAGCTTAATTTAATGATCAAAAGATGACCAAAACAACAACAGTCACAGTCACAGTCAAGAAAAACTTTATTTGGTTTTCACAACCATAAAGCATAATACAAAAACTGTGTTTAAAAAAAACAATTACAAAGGTTTAAAACAAAATTTCATGAAAAGATCATTCATTTATAATGATATTTTTACAATGCATGTAAAGTTTCCAACTCGTTTATGACCTAGTGCATTTTTTATTGTCCACTATTCGTAAAAGTGTATCAATCAAGGTAAGAAACTTCGCCCCTCAACAAATTAAAATGGTTGATGTTCCCCCATCCAAGAAGTTACGGTTTGTCTACAGGTACGAATGTTAAGTTCTTTTAAAATGGGTTTTAAAAGTCTCCTTCTTGCTTCTTTCACTGTAGGGCAGACGCACATCAAATGGCATACAGATTCATTATAATATCCACATAAACGGCAATATGCATTTAGGTGTTTTCCTTTCCATGTTTGGCACAAATCCTTGGTTTCAAATACTCCAAGCCGGTACAGCATGAAACTCTTTTTTAGAACCAATCGAAAATGTGCCGCTAAGTAAGCTTGCGGTTTTGGTAAGAATTTATGACGGTCCAAGAATGTTTGCGTTTCACCAGTAATTTTTTGTCTTCGAAAAAGGACCGATTTTTGGCGGCGCTATTACACACTCTATTAAATGCCGCCCTTACCATCTTACTGTCCCATGCCTCTTGTATGTCTAGTGCCGCCAATGCTAATCGTAAACATTCGCCCCATGAGTACGATTTATTTAAATCAAACTGAGCCTTTATTTCGGCCCAACATAGGTTATTCAGAGAACCAGGATCTGAGGAACAATGTTTCCAGCACAGTTTCACAAAAACAGATTGTCGCTGGAATTCCTGATTTTGTAAGCCGAATTCCAGACGGATTTGTGCTGATGAGGCACTTTTCGGAAGATTAAAAACGGCTTTATACACCTTTATTTGTATTTCATCTAAGACTTCAAATTCCCAGCCATGCCATATTTCCAAACCGTATGCCAGTGCAGGAAGTAATTGAGAGGCCATTACTTTCAAAAGATGACTGTATGATGGGCAACTCAGTTTTTGTTTCAATTGTTTATAATCAAAGAGTAGTGTTTGGGCCTTTTTCTCTTATTACTTTTTTCTGTTCAGTGAAGGACATACCTCAACCCAAGTTAATCCCCAGATACTTATAGGTACAAACTTCCTCTATTTGTTCGTCTTTAGCAAACCACCTACATTTTCCTGGACTATGGCCTGCTAATTGCTCGACTTTTGTTTTTTTCTTATTTATCTCTAGCCCTTGCTGGTCGAAATAATCAGGCGGTTATTGACTCTGCAATTCAATTGGAGTTTGGCTCAAGACCACTATATCATCTGCATATTGCAGGTACTGTATATGGTCTTCAGCCAACTTTGGAGGAAGACCGTTTATTTTTGACAAATAAGATTGCAGGTCTGCGAGGTACAGGTTAAAAAGGCTTGGGGCCAAAACACAACCATGTTTCAGGCCGTTATAAATGCTTATTTTGGACGATATAATGCTACCGTCTCCCAGCTTCACCCTTGCCCAAGTTTCACTTTATAGAGGTACTATGACGTTAATTAGTTGTTGTGTTAATAGCCCTTCTTTTAGTTTAATCCAGAGTCGATCTCGTGGGACTGTGAAAGGCGGATTTTAGATCAATAAAACATGCAAAAAGTCCTGTGTTCTTAAGTGTGGCTTTTCCCGTAAGGATTGCTAACACCGCCAGGTTCGTAGTTGTATCCATTCCTTGTCTGACACCAGTTTGATTTTTGGGGATTATACCGTTTGACTCTGTTCATGCTTGTAGATCTAACAATATGCAAGATGCATAAAGTTTTGCCTCCACTTCCATCAAAAGACACACAATTGAACGGAATGCAGAACAAATCAAAACATTCAGCCCCAGTCAAGAGATCTGGGTTAAATCCATCATTCTTTTGCTCAGCATGCCACCCCAGTTTAGACCTGGCCATATGAAAATCAGTCTTGACCGTGTGCCTCATGGAAACAGCCCAGCCCGCACTGCCACGCCAGGTCCTCCCTGGAGCAGAAACAAACATCCTAGGACCTGTTTCGGGGTTTCACCCCTCTTCAACTAGGATAGCTTGATTCCAGTGGCACAGTGAGCCCAGGACCCACGTCTGAGCATACCTGGCGCACTTAGGGAGAGAAAGCAAAGACACACAATTGATGGATGGAATGCAGAACAAATCAAAACATTCACCCCCAGTTAGGAGATCTGGGTTTAATCCATCATTCTTTTGCTCACCATGCCACCCCAGTTTAGACCTGGCCAAATGCAAATCAGACTTGACCCTGTGTCTCATGGGAACAGTCCAGCCTGAACTGCCAAGCCAGGTCCTCCCTGGACCGGAAACAAGCATCCTACGACCAGTTTCGGTGTTTCACCCCTCTTCAGCTAGGATAGATTGATTCCAGTGGCACAGTGAGCCCAGGACCCACATCTGCGCATACCTGGCGCACTTAGGGCGAGAAAGCAAAAGACACACAATTGATGGACGGAATGCCGAACAAATCAAAACATTCACCCCAGTCAAGAGATCTGGGTTAAATCCATCATTCTCTTGATTACCATGCCACCCCAGTTTAGCCCTGGCCAAGCTGTCCCGGCTGATGAGGGCTGAAAGCCCGAAACCGGTCTTAGGATGCTTGTTTCCAGTCCAAGGAGGACCTGGCCTGGCAGTTCAGGCTGGAATTAAGCTATCCTGGCTGATGAGGGCTGAAAGCCCGAAACCGGTCCTAGGATGCTTGTTTCCAGTCTAGGGAGGACCTGGCCTGGCAGTTCGGGCTGGACTGTTCCCATTGGGCACAGGGTCAAGACTGATTTTCATATGGCTGGGTCCAAACTGGAATGGCATGGTGAGCAAAATGGATTCAGGCCCAGATCTCTGTACTGGGGTGAATGTATGACATTGTTCTGCATTATGTCCATCAATTGCTCTTTTTGCCTTTGTCACCCCGAGAGGGACGGGTATGCTCAGACGTGAGTCCCGTGCTCTCCATTCCACTGGAGTCAAGCTATCCTGGCTGATGAGGGCTGAAAGCCCGAAACCGGTCCTAGGATGCTTGTTTCCAGTCCAGGGAGGACCTGGCCTGGCAGTTCAGGCTGGACTGTTCCCATTGGGCACAGGGTCAAGACTGATTTGCATATGGCTGGGTTCAAACTGGAATTGCATGGTGAGCAAACAAACGATGGATTTAGGCCCAGATCTCTGTACTGGGGTGAATGTATGACATTGTTCTGCATTCTGTCCATCAATTGTTCTTTTTGCATTTGTCACCCCGAGAGGGACGGGTATGCTCCGACGTGAGTCCCGTGCTCTCCATTCCACTGGAGTCAAGCTATCCTGGCTGATGAGGGCTGAAAGCCCGAAACCGGTCCTAGGATGCTTGTTTCCAGTCCAGGGAGGACCTGGCCTGGCAGTTCAGGCTGGACTGTTCCCATTGGGCACAGGGTCAAGACTGATTTGCATATGGCTGGGTCCAAACTGGAATTGCATGGTGAGCAAAAAAACGATGGCTTTAGGCCCAGATCTCTGTACTGGGGTGAATGTATGACATTGTTCTGCATTCTGTCCATCAATTGTTCTTTTTGCATTTATCACCCCGAGAGGGACGGGTATGCTCCGACGTGAGTCCCGTGCTCTCCATGCCGCTGGAGTCAAGCTATCCTGGCTGATACGGGCTGAAAACCCAAAAACGGTCCTAGGATGCTTGTTTCCAGGCCAGGGAGGACCTGGCCTGGCAGTTCGGGCTGGACTGTTCCCATTGGGCACAGGGTCAAGACTGATTTGCATATGGCTGCGTCCAAACTGGAATGGCATGGTGAGCAAAAAAACAATGGATTTAGGCCCAGATCTGTGTACTAGGGTGAATGTATGACATTGTTCTGCATTCTGTCCATCAATTGTTCTTTTTGCATCCATCAAGGCTATAAGCCTATAATTCCCGGGCTCATTGCGACTTGCGTTCTTATAAATGGGGTGAAATTGACTCCCTTTCCAAGAATATAGAGACTTATTTTGGGAGTACAGATAGTTGAATAGTGGTGTGAGGTAATTAGCCCAAAAATCTGGTTCTTGTGTAAAAAGTGCGTTTGGAAGGCCATTTGGCCCTGCTGTTCCCTCCGTTTTCAGTTTTTTTATTACTTCTTTTAGTTGAATACTGTTGGTTAAAGGGTTTGAGCCATTATGGCATAATTCCTTAAGGTCTTTTTCAGGTTGCACGTTTTCCAGAGTTGATGGACTGTTTGCGATTGCACTCTGCTTTTCCTCCTGCAAGGCTTCCAGATCACATTCCAGCCTCGGTTGCTTATAATTCTTAGTGAAGTTATATAAGTTTTGTATGTGTTGTGTCCATTTTGCCTCGCTTATTCCTGCCGTTTGATATGTTCTTGTTCCCTTTATTAACTTGTTGATTATGCCCCAAAATTCGCAGCTATTTGGCAATTTGCTGGCCCAAAGTAATTGCTCCCAGAGTTTTTCCGTATGTTCTTTTCTTGCCTCCCTGCACTTCTCCTTGTATTTCTTCCTCATATCTTTATTATGTCGCTTGTTTACTATTTTTCCTGCTGTTTTTCTCACCTGCCTTGCTATTTCCCTTTTCTGGTCACGGAGCTGAATATTATACCATGGTATATATATTCTTCCCTGTAGGCCTGGGCATCCTGGGAGTACTGGAAATTTATTAACTAAGGTTTTCCCTAAAGTTTCCCAAGCCTCTTCTAATGATTGAACACTCTGTGACCCACTATTTTTTATTTATTTATGCGCGACGCGACGCCATAATTAATTTGATGTTTTTGCCGCACCATTTTAACTTCCTTAAGTTGTATATAACAGGCATTTCTATTAAAGTTGAGGTGATCTTTTTCTGAAACAGATTTGCCTGCTTTCAGGGCGGGATTGGATATGGAACGATTCCGCTAAGTGTAGTAATTCATTACTAACCATTGTGTAATCGATAGTGGATTGTTTTTTCCCACTTAAGAAGGTAATGCCAGCTGGCTGGTCTCCCTTTATTTTTCCATTCAGGAAATGTAAACCAAGGGTTTCCAATTCATGTTTTTGTTTAATGACCTCTAGTTCCTTTTTACATACTCTTTTTTTCAGATTAGTCCCTATTATTTTGGTATTCAAAACGCCTGAAATTATCAACTCACTAACTTGGTGGCTGGTTTGCAAGACCTTTATCAAGTTTGTCAGGCGTGACAATTTGTCCTTCTGCTTTTTGTTAGGATGAATATATATGTTTAAAATCAACAGCTGCCAAGGCTTTGTAATTACAAATGTTTTACTCTCCAGTTTTACTACTTGAAGCCAATTTTCACCCATATCGAGTTCTTCCATTTGCCAATCTAATTTTTCTGTGACATATATTGACAATCCCCTCCATGGATGCCCATAATTGCAAATTTTTTCTGCCAGGACGTGGCAATCCTCATAACCCACAATAGTTTTTGGAGTCAGATTCCACGTTTCTTGCAATAGAATAATATCAAAACTTTGAATAAAAGCTAAGGTCTCTGGGTCTTGATCCATTTCTTTAAAGCCATGGATATTCCATGAACAAAAAGTGATTTGGGTTTCCTTAGGCGGGCTTGGAGGTACCTCTAAATGCTGTTTCCTTTGTGGGCCATTAAATACATCAGGATCGTTGTAGGCTCAGAAAATAAGAAACACTCGACCAATCTTGAACTTCTTCTGTCTGTTTTAATTTTTCATGGACTTTGATCCAGATTTTTCGACTTTTTGCCTGATAGAACTGTATTCTTAGGAGTTGTACTTCTCGCCCCCCCTTAAACATGAAGTAGGCCGTGACTCATGTCCTGATAAGTGTGGGGCCACTGTATCTGATAATAATGGATACGGATATTTTGGGCGTTTTGGATGTAATAATAATATGACCCAGGATTCAAAGTCCTCTCTTGTTGAGTATTTCGGATCAGTTATTTCTTTTGAAGATCAGGTTGTCTGGGTCACCTCTATTTCTGGCCTATTTTCCATTTGCAAAAATTCTGCTGCCAGGAGCTCTGCAGATGCAAAATTGCGTAATTTTGGGATCTCTTTGAACATTCTCATTAAATTTCGCCCTCTCGATTTTTATTACGGTTGTAGTATTAAGTATCGATTTCGTGATTACTGTAAGCTCCTTTTCGTGTTTTTTATGTCCTTCGCTTTTGAGGATTTTGTTGATTTCTTGTTCACAACCAGATGTGTTTACTATGTGCTTCTTGTCATATTTTATTCGTTTGAATCCTTCATTTTGAGGAATTTTATTATTTTCTGCTTCACAACCAGATGTGATACGATGAGAAGATATGACAAGAATGACAACTGGCTCTAGTAAATTTACTGGGTGCTCTTTATCATGTTTAGTTTTTTAATGCCTTCACTTTGATATTCTTTGTTATTTTCTTGATCGCATGTAGATTAAACACTTTGGAGGGATTTATTAATAGAGTCTTGCCGATGTAACCTAAGGCTACTTTGTTGCTCATTGGCGAATTTTTCTGCTTTGTTGACTTTGTTTAAGACTTGGCCGTTGGGAGAATAAACGGTAAATCTGTCTTGCTTCATGGCCGGCTTGTTTATACGCTTTGTTCCTGGCCTTACGTGCTCGTTTTCATTGTCTTTTTGTTTGAACACCATTTGATGAACTGAGTACTGAAGTAGATTGCTTATTTGCTGATTTCCTGTTCCGTTTGTATCCATAAGTTCATTGTGTTTTGTAGTACCGTCAAGTTGGAGGTTTCATAAATTCCTTTCCGGACCTATGCTGCCTTTTTTTTTACATCTTTTGATTCTTTCGTGGCTTGGTGTTTCATATTTTGTGCAGGTTTAACAACACATAAAATTTCTTTTAGTATTTGTGGAATCGATGCGAATTTATCGATTATTTGACCACATCCACAAGTTTGACAAACGTCCGCTGCCTGGATCACTACTTTTGTAATCTTTTGTAATATGTACTGTTATTGTGTCCAATTTTGGGTTTATACCTGCAATGTGTGCCGTGATTAGATTAATTAAGTCGATCTAAACCTCTAATTTGTCTGATTGAAAATTTAAAACATCAATAGCTTGCTGTAGGGTTCTTAACAGAGTTTCACTCCATGTGGCTGAATGTATTGATTGCGCCGACATCCCTGTGGTTGATTCGAACCCACTGACTGATGAAATTGTGATCGGAGGGGACAAAGCCTTTTGGTTTTCCAGAAGATGACCATTTTGGGTAATGTTGTTACCCTCCTGCTGCTCCACGCAAACTGTACTTTTGATTGGGGTGGAGGCTGCCACCCCTACCTCCCTGTCTTGCCGATCTGGGAGTGAAATGAATATAGGAATATCTCCTTGGTCTTGAAAGTGAGCATCCTCTTTATTTTCGGTGAGAGCGTCCACTTTATTTTGAATGTTTATTTCCAGTGGATTGGGAATGAGGTCTGAATCATTGGATATAGAAAAGGAACTAATCCATTCACCCATGTGGACGTTATCTTGTACTCCTATCTTACCTGGGGCTCCTTTTTTACTAAGATATTTTCCACATATTTTTTCTTTGTTTTGATCAAGCGAATCCTTAGGTAGATGCACCTGTGTTGTTATTTTTATCAACACTTTTTTTGCAGGCTCCTCTTCTCTATCAACCTCCCTTGCACTTGTTACTTGGCTTATTTCTTGGCCTGTTTTGCGTTTTGAGTATGGGGCTTTGCCCTAGTTGATCTAATTGAGTTGATTTTGCCTCTAACTTTGTGCATCCCAATACCTGAGGACTAGTTTCACTTGATTTGATAGGAATAATTGGGCTTGGCAGACCTAAACCTCCATCTAGAGCATAAATTGCAGCCATTGGGTCTTTTAAGAAATAAAATTGCTGCTTGCCGTTTTTCTCCCCAAATGTGAAGAATTTATTTGGGATAGAGTTTGAAACCTCTATTGAGACACTCCTCTTTGATTTGTTCAGTGGCGTCTGTCGAATTTTTCCAGATCTCATGTTCCTTGATTAATGGGGCTCAACCCACTTGAATGTCACACACCAAGCCTCACCAAACCTCTTATATGGACTGTGCACTCAAAAGATCTTCTAATGGAAATGAACTTCCTTTAAATACAACGTGTGCCAGCGAGACTGGGATCTAAAACTCCTAAGCAAACCACAGCCACCCCCCACGGGCACTCTCCTAAAGGGAGCCGCTCCTAAGCTCCCGGCACAACGATTGAGAGGGTTGGGGGTTAGACTCAATTAGTACCAACGGCAATCAAAGGTGATCTGAAAGCTGCTAATGCCGGCTACGATACAATTTGTTTGCGCTGAATGAATCTACACAAGACTTTTAATCTTGCAACGGCCGCACTGCGCTGTACCAGCTAACTGCAGACCCAGCTGGTGCGTCCACGGCCGAACCCCACAGTTTTCCACGGGCCTCTTCTCTCTGCCCCTCGCTCCTCACTCCTCATACGGCTGCAGTTACTCCCCTTCCTCCTTCGATTTGACTCAGCTTACAGCTCGCAGCTCTGCACACCGCCAAACCGCTCCCTCTCAAATTCACTTATGAAAATTAAAGTCAATTTCCAGGAAGTTTTATTTGATGCTTTATTATTTGGTGGTAACACTTCCAACCGCCGCCAACCGCCAAACCACACCTACCACACTTGATGTAGTGCCACTCTCCAACTCGGCAGTTTCAAAGATCTGGGCTGTGAAGGCAACAAACAGCAGGGGTGGTGATGGCAGCCCACAGCCTCCGCGACCTTCTGCAACCCGGCAGTTTTCAGGGTTCTGGGCTGTGAAGGTAACAACAGCAGAGATGGTGATGGCTGCCCACGGCCCACAGCCTCCACGACCCCCGCGGACCTCATGGGCGGCTCCCGGGTGCTTCTGGAAAATAGATCCCGATGGCTGGAAGCCTAGAGGCGAGTTTTGGAGAGTTTTCAGCGATGAACGGCTGCAGCTGCGGCCGCAGATCGATCCTCAGTGGCTCAGTCCTCCGTGTTGCGTCTGCGTCTGTGACACTTACGCACAATCTTGCTTCCATCATTCACACCTTCTTCTCTGCTGCACTTACAGTTCTGGCAACTACTTGCAGGACGACCAAAACAACAACAATCCAAAAAGTAGTACCAGAGTTATGAATTTTTAAACAATAAACTGAAATATATTGGCTTAAAGGCATAAAGCATCAACCAGGACTATCTGGTCGCGCTAGACAGGGTCAAATCCAAATGTTCAGGCCAACCATAATGGAGCACAGGTCAGATACAGTTCCAGGTAAGTCCAGTTGAAATTTAACCTTCTCAAGAATTATGCCAAGAGTCCCGTTTGCAGGGGAGAATTTCACAGGGAGCAAGGAGAGTATCGCTGGCAAGGGTCTGCAGGACACGAAGAGCCACCAGGAGTCACGGATGGACAAAGCAAGGAGCCCAATAGGTTGATTAAAAGAGCTGTATATCCTCCAAAGGGGCCAGGGACCTGAGAGGCACCTCTTGGGGCCAGGAACTCTTAGAAAACTGGTCCAGGAGCTGTGGGGGAGCCTGTTATACCTGGGGTCCTATTTCAAACTGGTTTCCAGTTTCAGTTCTTCCCCTCCAGGAAAGAAGTCCTTCTTCCTGGCAGAGTATCCACAGGTCCAGAGGTGTACTGAGTTGGTAGTGTCATAGGTCCAGTACTTACACCCAGTTGTGCCTTCAAAGTGGGGGAGACTTCAAAGAGAGAATTTGAAGTGCGCAGAGTATGTGCCATTCCTTCCTGGCTCCAGGCTCAATTTATGGTGAGTATGAACCCCTCTGTGTGGGGACACAGCCTACTCAGGTGTAAGTGTCAGTGTCTCCCTCCCATCCTGCCCAGGATGGCCCATCATGATGCGGATGGCCCAGCAGTCACACCTAAGCTCCCCTTGTGTGTGGCTGTCTTGAGGAAATGCACAAAGCCCAGCTGTCACCCACCCCAGACATGTATTCAGAGACAGGCAGAAGGCACCAAATGGCTAAAGTAAGAAAAGTATAACTTACTAAACTAAATTTTCAGAATTACAATTTAAAATATGACTTCACTATGAGTTGTGATTTTAAATTGTGATTCCAGAGATGCCAAACTTGGGGGTCCCATCGCTTTCTATTTGGATATTACACTTATAAAATGTAATTAGGTAATCCCAATGTTATCCTAAGGGAGAGATGGGCCTTGTACTAGTGAAAAACTAATGTAGGAGTTTTGCGCTACCAGGACATATAAAACTTATAAAGACATGTCCTACCTTTCAAATACACAGCATCCAGCCTATGGTCTGTCTAGGGCCTACCTTAGGGGTGACATACATATTAAAAAGGAAGGTTTGGGCCTGACAAGTGGGTTAAATTGTCAGGTCGGCATGGCAGTTTAAAACTGCCCACTCAGGCTTTGCAATAGCAGGCCTGAGACATGCTTAAAGTGCTTTTTAAGTGGGTCCACAATGAGTACTGCAGACCTATTAGTAGCATTTAATTTACAGACGCATGTAGTGCACTTTACAAGGGAATTATAAGCAGAGCCACTGGAATTATATGATTGTGCGGCCACTGCAATTTTTGCATAATTATAGATTTGCCACATTTGCCACATAATACATCATCAGCTGCATAATCTGCAGATTTTAACAAAAAAATTATTTTCTTTCTAGTTTAATTGGTTCAAAAGGTACTAAAAGCGCAGCGACATGTGTTGCCATGCAGTCGAAGGCCCTTTGCAAAGCTTGACTGGTTACCATTATGTTGTTTATTGCGATATTTGGGTGTTAAACTAGTACTAATGAGGTGCACCCAATCCCCAGACAGTGTTAACAAGTGTAAAAAGTACAAAATAACGAAATAATACTATCAAAACATGTGCCAGGTTATTCCAAATAATTTGCCTTTTCTTGCCATATAATTTACTCAACCCTACTGGATAATTCCAGTGACTCTGCTTATAAGCAAATTATATATGCAAATTGTGGATAAGCCAATGTTACCATGTTCTAAGTAGAGATCACCTGCTCTTTAGCACTGGTTAGCAGTGGTTAAGTGTCCAGAGCAAAATCGAAGCTAGCTATACTGGAGGTATGTAGGCAAAACATCAAGGGAAGGGTGCCAGGTCTAACAGAAATACTTTTAACCATGGCGTATATAGATCTTTTGAGTCCTGTGGTGGTCCCTGAAATTGCCACCCTCGGCAGGCGAATGCAAGAGCGGGGTGTGTGCTGGCGATTCCCCTGCGATGGTCTCAGGTAAGAGCGGGGGAGGCTGTTGCCCCAAAACTCGTGCTGCCTGGGGTGGACCGCCCCTCTGCCTCCCCCTTGCTATGCCACTGTCTTTTAAATGTTTCAACTCTGCACGCCCCTATCTGCAATAGAATACATTCCACTTGCAAGATAGTCATTTTGATGTTGTTTAGTTTTTATTTTATTCCGAGTGAGGCACAGCAAGTGAGTCTGTCATTCTCCCCTTCCGAAATTCTACACTCAAAGGTTTCTTTCTCCCTCATACTAACTATTTTTCCTGAGCCCAATTAGGTATATTTGAAACCCCAAAACCTGTTTCAAAAATCTAGTGACATGACCTAGATTCTGAGAAGTAAGTCGCCTTTTGAAGGACATCAAAGCTGTTAGTCATTC
The DNA here is from genome assembly GCF_964204655.1 of Triturus cristatus. NCBI lineage: Eukaryota > Metazoa > Chordata > Amphibia > Caudata > Salamandridae > Triturus > Triturus cristatus. Next base: position 1,202,183,253 of record NC_140591.1, on the reverse strand, counting down.
TTAGGATTCAACTGCTTCTAGCTTAGGAGCTCTGAAGGACATATTCTTCAGTTCCTAAACAAGTTCTGAACAAGACATCGATTGTCAACGTGTAACATCTTTGGAGAAGTTCAGCCATTTCCTGTCCCTGAAACTCCTAATCTCTGGATGGTTTCTGGCTTCAAGGCTTCTTTTAAGCAGCATCTCCTGGGATGATCCTGGCACTCTGGATGCCATCCAAAGATGTGCACAAACTTGTGGATACATCCAAAATCATCTTTGACACATTGTATAAGAAGCTGTTAGACAATGTCAAGGTAAAAAAACATAGGAGTATCCTCCAATCAATCATCAGTTTGCCCGATATAATTTTAGATATGCAGCATAATTACTTGCACGATGCACATATGTGGCTACTAGAAACTAGTGAGGAACTTCTGAAAATGGGATTCAAAGTATTAACATGACTCAATCAGAATGTTATCTCACCACTTCGTTGTGCAGTATTTCACAGAAGAAGATTTCAGAAGAGCCTCACTAGCTTCTAGTACAAAAATATGCGAGTTGCTCAAGTAATTGGTAAAATACCCATGTTGTGTGGGTCATTAGTTTTTCTTTTTTTCGGAAACAAGCTCCGGAAGTTTGGGTCTGAAAAATGAAAAATTGTAAAATTTTGACAGGTGACTATCTTTTCAATGGAGCCATCCATCAAACATTTACTTAATGGACAGGAACTACTGTGGATACAATTCCTGCCAAAGCTAAGAGATGTTTGGGAGGCCAGCAGGCATCTCTAAATTTGCAACAGAGTTATTTACTCCGTCGCCTTTATGGGCGTATCTCTGTCCTCCAAACTTGAAATCATGCTGAAGAATCATTCCCACATGGCAAGCCTCACTTAAATTCAAGTGATATTCCATCATAATGCCAATTCAATTAGAGCTTTTTACACTTAGGGGCATATTTACAAGGACAAAACGCCACCAGAACGTCACATTCTGGTGTACCTCCTTTGCCTTATTTACAAGGTGGCGTTACACCACTTAACGTGGCTTAACGCCACCTTGTAAATAATGCACCTACTCACGCAGCACTTAGCGTGAATGGGGCGTGTAATGGTTGTTGAAGTGGGCGTTCCACCCCAACACTCGTTGCTTTTTGACGCTGCCCCATATTTGAAAGGTATGGGTCAGCGCCAAAAATAAGACCAGGAAATACCTGGCCGTAAACAGGTTATACAAGGAGAAATGTTTTATTTCTCCTCGTATATTGCTCTTTCCATATGTGCTGCATTCTGCAGCAAACATAGATAGAGGGAATTGCCTCTTAAGATTGTTTGCGCGCAGGAAGGTGTCCCTGGGACAGTTGGGGCCAATACGCTGTGCGCTATAAAAATATTAATAACATAACATAACATAACATAACATAACATAACAGAAGGTCTTCTGGTGGTAGATGTTGTGGCCTTCTGTTGGGTGAGACACCAAGGAGCAGCTCTAGATTGCGAAAAGGAGTGGATGAGTTGCCTCCCAGGAGCACCCTCTAGGGGTGGAGTGACACCTGGGGCAGATGGCAGTGCTCACAGAGGGAGTCCAGGGCAGACTTGAGGATGCAGAGGAGCTTGCAGCACAACAGTGATAGAACGTTGCAGGACAGCTGTGGAGTATGAACTCCTCACCAACATGTACGCAAAGTCGTCTTTAGAGAATGTAGGTGGGGAGGACCAGTATGTTGGATTCAGAAGCATGTGGAGGCAGCTCACACTGAAGAGAAAGAGAGCAGGGCCCTTGTTGGACAAGTGAGGGCCCCCCGGCAGATGCACAGCATTCACAGATTCCAATCCTACAGAGTAGGTGCCCCCAGGTGTGCACCAATGTAGGTTTTGGGGCCTCAGTGATTCAGAATGCGGGTATTTACTCTGATCATTCTGCATTCAAGAACTCGTTGTACATGATAGGGCAAGCAGCATTGACAAGAAGACAAGAGTAAAGGTCATAGTGGCGGTGGAGCACAGGGTTGCTACCAAGTCAGCGGTCATGCAGATCAAGTGCCCAGTGAAGGGCAATGGAGGTCTAGGGCGAAGTCCTCGGTGTGGAGGAATAGAGCACTAGTGGTGATAAATCAGGGAGTGAAGAATTTAGAGGGGAATTATGCCCTGAAGGTGAGATGGCAGTGAGGCCAAGGGGCATGTCCCTGAGCAGAAACATCAGGGGGTGTTTCTGATGGAGGTAGAGCGTCCAGTGACAGTGGCGATGTTGGTATGAGTAGTAAAATGGTGCAACCAAACAGGAGGTGCAGCTTTGCAGGGTGGGCCAAAGAACCGAATCCTCTCCTTGGAAACGGTTGAGGTGGGAGGAAAGACCAGAGCTATGGGTCCAGAGCATAAGTATGACCAAGTATTGGCAGCTACATGTAGGGGGACAATTGAGAGCAAGGAAGTGGCAATGCTGCGAGGGAAGTTTGGGTGACAGCAGGAAGAGGGGTGGGACTGAGTTTAAGAAAATGCAGAAAGCATGGTGGGAGTCAGGGGACCTGTTCTTAGCACACAAGTGTACCGGGATGTCCACGGCAGTATAGACTAAAGAGTGAGGGGCTGGAAAAGGTGGTGGGATAGTACAGAGAGCAAGCTCAGGAGATGAGATGGTGCAGCAGCACAGTGATAGGAAAGGCAGTGCATGGGTGAGTGGCACAGCATTAGGTGGGCAACAGATCTCATCTGGGGATAGTAAAAAGCTGGTAGCAGAGCTCACACCTGCTGCAAGCAGGAATGCCCAAACTGGGCATACGGTCCTGCCATACATGGGTCTCAGAGAGTCCTTGGGTGGGTCACTTGTTTTTGGTCACAAAAGAAAGCGTATGGGCAAATTAATATGTGAATATATTGAAGATGCTCCATCTGGAGACAACATCAAAGAGGATTTGAACGGTGGAGGAGCAGGTCCGGCATAAGAGGCCCAAGGTCCCTAACAATATTGACACCTGGACAGAGGCAGTCTCAATCTATGCAAGCACATTTTGCAGAAGGGTGCCAAAGTGCTGTGTAGTGCTCTGAAAGTAGCTTGATGTCATTAGGACGGTCAACATAAGTTATAGGGGCATAGCCTGGCTGCTCTATGATGAGCAAGTCAGGGCAAGGAATAGCATTATGACAGGGAAATCATGGGGCGAAATAGACAATGAGCACCCACCAACATGATTACTATTAGGCCGATCAGCTCACATGGCTACTTCTTTACCCTTACCTTATCAGACCTTTTCAAGTGTTCCCAGTCTGTGAGGGGGGAGAGCAAATAAGAAAGACCTGAAACTTCAACAAAGGAGCCTGATATCTGTAGCCATGTAAATTCCGACATGACTGTTTGAAGTGCAGTAGGCAATATCCCGTGTTGCAGCGTGCCGGTGGAGCAGGTTAAGCTGCAACAAGTCAAAGAAGGGGTGACACCTGGGTCGTGGCAGAACAAGATGGCTACTCCGGTTACACCAGCAGCCATGCTACCTTGGTTGAAGAGGTAGCCAGACGGGGCTGCAACCACTAAGCTGTGGAATGGGATTTGGTGGGGGTTTAGATTATTAACCACTGGCCACTAGAAAGGGAAATGAGCTGATAATCTAAAATCTTACAAGGAAATGAAAAAAGTGGTGAGGGCCAAGCTCCAAAAGGTGGTTGTTCTTTATAGGGTGGTGGGCCCATTCCCATTCTCTCATTGCCTGATCCTATGGTGCGTCCGCTGGGTGTGGTTCCAACGAAGGCAGAGGGGGAATTTAGCTTTACACACCATTTTTCATGGCTAGAGGGTGCATCAGTGAACAATTTCATTCATCAGGAGAATATTAGGTGTTCTACACCAATTTAGATATGACAGTACACTTGATCAGGTCATGTGGGGTAAGACTGAAATCAGATTGGTCACTTCACTGCCAGTATATCAATCAGACTATCACCTGTTGTGAATTCACTTTCAGGGCAACTACATAGTGGTTCAGTGAATGCTGATGGGTTGACAGGTGGCATGTGCTGTATTTGAGAAGTTCAGCACCTTAGTGGAATGGGTGGTGAGGTCACTGGCTGGATCAGAACAGGTCCTCCACTATACGGATGATTGTTTGATGGATGAGAGGGCTGGTGCCAAACAGGAATGTGCAAGATTGATGAAAAGCTTAGAAATGGTGGCAGACAGGATTGGGATTCCGTTAGCTGCAGAGAAGTAGGAGGGGCCGGCTGCAAAGCTAACTTTTTTAGGCATTTAAATGGATTCGCGAGCCAGGGTATCGAGGCTGCCTGTAGACAAGTTGTTCACACTGAATTACTGACTGAAGTGCTAAAAAGGGAGAAGTGTGAGCTGCGGCTGATCCAAAAAGTGATAGGGCACTTGAATTTTGCATGCTGGGTGATAGCACCAAGATGGGCCTTCTGCAGGCACCTCGCGTTTGCGATGCAGTGACATGCCTATGAGGAGGTGGGTGACAGCAGATCTGAAGATGTGGCAGCGGGTCTTGTTATGGTACCATGGTGTGACGATGTGCTGCAAAATAACCCTTGACCTGGAGGGTGGAAATATACTCTGTTGCATCGGGACTGGAGGATTTGGAGTGTATTGCGACTGCCAATGGTGAGGGAGCAGTGACACTAGATTGGAAGGGCAAACACAACAGCTTCGCTTTCCGGGGATTCTGCCTGTTGTTACTGGCACTACCCTTGTGTATCGGAAGTGTTATGGAACCAGAAAGTGACATTTGTGTCAGATAATACAGCAGTGGTGCAGGTGGTGAACAGGATATCTGCAAACAATGTGTGGGTGCTGAGGATCCTGAGAGATCTAGATCATCCTCTTCAGGGCTAAGAACATTGTGGAGCTTGAGAAAGAGGTGAATGATGCACTCTCCTTTGCAGTGGGAGAGGTTTCAAGGTTTGGCCACGTGAGCTGTGAAGGGGGATAGAAGGTTCCAGGTGACTTGTGGGCAATCAGAATTTGAGAGCGTATCACATCACCTGGTGAAGAACTTGTTAGCAGTTTCAACTAAGACATCTAAAAAGCTGGGCTGAAGGGAATTTTTGGAGTCAAGTGTGAGACAAAAGTTAGGTGATAAAAAGGACAGACAAGGGAGGCGAAAGGACATGATACAGTTCATCATAGGACAGCGTGACGGGAATCTAGCAGGAGTGAACATAGAGGAAAAGCTGGTGGGATTGCATTCTACAGAAAAATACATTGGGAGCTAGGAAAAAGGCTGTCAGAAATTTGGGCTAGAGAGAAAGGGTTGGTGTGAAAGAGGAGGTAGCCGATCACAATTGATGTGGCAGGTATTTGCATGCATGTCCGCCTGGGAGACATGCTTATTTAGAGCCTTGTCCGTGTTGCTATTCTTCAGGGCATTCTTGGTATCTGAATTGGTGGGGTGAAGAAGGCGACGTGGTCTGGAGATGAAGAACATATGTTTGGAAAAAGAAGGTATGAGGTTATTGTTGAGGAGATCCAAGACTGACCATAATGTTAAAGGATGATGGTGTGGTTGAGATAGTGAGGCAACAAAAGGGTATGTCCATAAGGAGGGTGTGGGAATATTTGGGTGTCAGGGGGCTGGATGTTTGGCATTGGAGGCATGGGTGGTGTTTTGGTAGTGTGACCAGCCAGGTGTGGTGGCTAGACAAGTGTTGGCGGCGCTGAGGAATTGTCAGTCGGTGCTTGGAGTTTTCTGGGCATCAGGGAAAGGAATATGGGACTCACTCATTCCAGATTGGGGCAGCAGCAGAGGACATTAGGCTGAGGATGGGTGAAAGCAGATTGAAAGATTTGGGGAGATGGCAAAGTGCTTCTGTGTGGAGCTACATGCAGGGGGCTGGATGAGGAATGAGGAAATGTAAATGTCTTGTTTTGCTTCTGCAGGTGACTTGCAAGTGCCAGGCAGATGACGGGATGTGTGGACTTGTGGGCACTCAATGGTTAAATGGGCTGGGGTGCAGACAGAGAAGCAATTGGGAGGAAACCAGCTTGGGTGGGAAAGGGACAATGTGGTGGTGCTTTGGATGGTCTGGGTGGCATGTTTTGGGGGCAAGTGGTACTAGCTCTGTGGGAATTCAAGAAGAGAGGCAGTTGACCAGCAGTTATTCACCTGGGCAAGAATGATCTGGTCCAGTTAACGGGATTGGCACTTCTGAAATTGATGAAAAAAGATTTAGAGTCGCTGCAGAAAATGTGAGGGGATGCTGTTTTACTAGACACAGCTGCTGCCTAGGAGAGTGTGGACAGGGGTGAGATAGCCAGCTGCAATTAAAAGGGCCAGGAATGAGGGCAATAGAGAAATGGGATGTTTCTGCAGGGTGAAATTGGTGCAGGTGATTGGGCACAGGGAGATAGTGTATGAATCCCCATCATTGTTTAAGCATGATGGTGTGCACTTGTGTATGTTATGGAACAGGTTGTACTGCTGAAATGTTGAATGAGTGGGTCACGGTTGGAAGACTTCACTGTCAAGGGAGGGTTATTCTGGTGGTGCAAAGGGGAAAGACTGAGAGATGAGTAAATGGGAAATGGGGGAAGTAAGGACGAGTGGGGAGAGACTGAAAAGAAGTGACAACTCAAAGATGTGGACCTGGTCAATGGACGGGCACACATCACAACAACATTTTGGATTTCTAAACAAGGTTTGCAAGAACACGTTAATTTGAACCGATTGTTGGAGCTTGTTGTCAAGTCACAGGTCACAGGTGATGTGACAAGTTTTGATGGGATCCACTCATTCCAGATTTGACAGCAACAGAGGGCTTCCGGCTGGGGATGAGTGATAGCATATTGACAGGTTTGGGGAGATTGCAAAGTGCTTGTGTGTGGCGTTACAGGCGGGGGACTTGGATGAGGAATGAGGAAATGTATATTCCTTGTTTTGCGGCTGAATTGGAAGTGACAGGCAGACAATGGGATGTGTGGATTTGCAGGAACTCAATAGTTAAATGGGCCAAGGTGCAGGCCGAGAAGACATTTGGAGGAAACCAGATTGGATTGGAAAGAGACAATGTAGTGGTGCACGGGCAATGGCTTGGGTCTGGGTAGCATGTGTTGGGAGCATTTCATACCAGCTCTATGGGAATTCAAGGAGAGAGGCAGTCAACCGGAGGTGATTGTGATTTACTTGGGCAAGAATGACTTGGGTCAGTTGATGGGATTGGAGCTTCTGAAATTGATGAAAAAAGATATTGAGTTACTGCGGGAAAGGTGAGGGATGCTGTTTTACTAGACACTACTAGACACAACTGCTACAAGAGCGTGGAAAGGGCTGATGAGGTCAGCAGCAAATAAAAGTGCCACTAAGGAGAGCGATAGAGAAATGGAAGATGTTTGCAGGGTCGAAGGGGTGCAGGTGATTAGGCACAAGGAGATAGTGTATTGTTAGAATCCGGGGTCTCTGGTTGGCGCAGGTATGCACTTGCGACAAGCAGGGACCCTTTCCTCTAAGTCAGGGCGTAGGATTACCTCTTTACAAATAACCCCTGCTCACCCTCTAGGTAACGTGGCGCGAGCAGTCAGGCTAGATTTCCAGAGGGCATTAGGTTAAGCGTTCACGATATCTCACACAATAATCACCTCCCCACCACACAAAGACACAAGGCTGTATTTATATCAAAATAAAGTTCTTTATATAAAAGATTTCTCTAGGCAGGTTGTCAAAATACAGTTCTCTTGCTTCAATAATGTTCCTGTTACTTGTATTGCTTTCAGGCAGTCCACAGATCTTAAAATGGCAAAGTTCTACTTTAAAAAGGCTTCTTTGGGGTATTGTATGCTTCGTAGCGCCTCCGGTATGCGTCGTACCGCTATTTGGACGCGTCGTGCCGTTCCTCACGCTTCTCGCGTGAGTACGCGTATGCCGGACGAGAACCGTACAGACCGTACCCTCGCAGGTACGCGTCGTACTCGTTCGGGACGTCTCTTGCCAAGTCCCACGCTTCCCGCGTGATCGCCGGCAATAGATTTTGCACGTTACGGGCCGTACAGAGGCAGGGACGCATCGCACAAGGACGGCAGAGCAGGTACGGCTCGTACAAATGCAAGTACGGGTCGTACCACGGCGTACAAGTCACAAATACCTTAGTTCTTTGCGGGAAGGTTCGCTGCGGCCTCAGGGGTCCACAAGGAGGTGTCCCACGTCGCGTTGTCGTCCCTTGCAGTCAGTGGGCGGCGGTGCTTCGTGGAGCACTCGAGGGCAGTCCCCGGCGCACAACGAGGTTGGCAGAAGGAGGGGCGGCTCGGGGGTGATTCCTAGCGCGTCGCAGCGCTGTTGGCTTCGTCCAGGTGACGAACAGGTGCTTGAGGTCCTTACAGTGATCTCAGCGGCGCAGGGTCGCAGAGGCTCGGCGCTTGGACGTCCAGGGTCTCTTCCTTGCGTTGCGAGCTACGGCTCGGGGGCAGTTGCTTGCGGTGCTTGGGCCAGGCAGGCAGGCCTTTGCGGTGCTTACGGTAGCCCCGGTGGCAGACGTTGCGGTGCTCGAAGAGAGAGAGGAGCACACAGGTTCTCTGGGGGTCAGCGGTACAGGGTCACCTCCAGCAGCTTCTCTTCTTCTTAGGGAAAGGTAGCGCCCACTGTTCCTGGGGCGCAGTTCAGGGGGCAAGTTCACCAGCAAGCCCTTGGAGATTGTTCAGCACAAGTTGAATTTCAAAGTCTTTTCTCAGTCTTTTCCTCCTCTCCTTTAGCAGCAAGGCACCCACCACAGGCCAGTCTCACGGGTCAGAGACATTAGTCCTCCATGCAGCTTTCCCAGGTCCTTCTCTTCAGGCAGAGTTCCTTCTTGGCGCAAACAGGATCTGATTTCTTAGGAGCAGGGCTCCTTCTTTTATAGCACAATTCTTTTGTTCTTTGACGCCAGGGGGCCTGGGCCTGGCTCAGTCCAGTTTTGGAGCACTTTGTTGTGGTGACTCTGCTCTTTCCTTTCAGCAGCAGGGCAGAGACATCAGCCGCTCCACAGGGTGCGGAGCTGGCATTGTGGAGGCAGAGCACAGGTCTATTCAGAGTCAAAGGTGTACTCCTCCCACCCATCCTGGTGTAATCTCTCTACTCACCACCTGGCAGCCAGCCTGTCTCCTGGAATTCCCCAGCCCTGCTCCTTTACTGTTACTAGGCAGAACACACACACACAGCAGAGGCGGACTGAAATGGCCAGGTCAGTAAATACTAACTTTCTAAAAGTAGTATTTACAAACACAGGATATTAAAATAAACTTTACTAAAAGAAGTATTTTATTATTCTGAGTTCAGGCATACTAAACTTGACTTTCTACCATGCTCTCTGAGTCCACTGGGATTACAGCGTGTAGTAATTCCAGCAGCCCATTCTGGCCTATGGAGAGCAGGTAGCCTTTAATAGTGAAAAACGAAAATGGCTGTAATTCACTACTAAGACATGCCACACACATCAGGGCATGTCCTACCTTATGCCTACAATGCACCCTGCCCTTGGGCCTACCAGCGGGGTGGCTAATATGTAGTTAAGGGAAGGTTTAGGGACTGGCAAGTGGGTGCACTTGCGCAATCAGCTCGACAGTACCAGACCACGCACAGGTTCTGCAGTGGCAGACCCTAGACACATTTTTCTAGGCCGCTTCTGTGGGTGGCACAACCAGTGCTGCAATCCCACCAGCAGCATTTGAATTTACAAGCCCTGGCACTCCTGGTGCACTTTACTAGGGGCTGATAGTAAACCAAATAAGCCAAACATGGACACCAATCAATGTATACACTTTCAAAGGGAGCACTTGCACTGTGGCACTGATTAGCAGTGGCACCGTGCCTTGAGCAGCTAACACCAACAAAACACAATGAGGCACATCAGCAAAAAGTGGAAGGGAAACTCACGCCAAGGTGCCAGGTCTAACATGTATGAATACCCATCATTATTTAGGCATGATGGGGTGCACATGTCTATGTTATGAAACAAGTCGTACCTGGACATGCAGGCTGGAATGTTGAATGAGTGGTTTAGGAAAGGGAGACTTCAAAGTCAGGGGAGGGTTGTTCTGGTGGCGAGGAAGGGGAAAGCCAGAGAGATGAGTAAACGGAAAATGGCGGAATAAGGAAGAGTGGGGGGACAGAAAAGAAGTGACAACTAAGAGGTGTGGGCCTGGTCAAATGGTGGGCAGGCAACACGAGCACATTTTTGAATTCCAAGAACGAGAATTGCTAGAACACTTGTTAATTTGAATAGATTGTTGTAGTTTTTTGTCAAGTCTCAGGTCATTGGATGTGGGAGGGAAGATATGGTGGGACCCACTTATTACAGATTTGGCCAACAAAGAGGGCTTCAGGCTGGGGATGAGTGATAGCAGATTAAAAGGTTTGGGGAGATGGCAAAGTGCTCGTGTTTGGAGTTACATGCAGAGGAATTGGATGATAAAGGAGGAATTGAAATGCCTTGTCTTACTTCTGCAGGTGAACTGGAAGTGATAGATGATTGGACATGCAGATTTGTAGAAACTCAATGTTAAATGGGCCGTGGTGGTGACAGAGAAGCAATTTGGAGGAAACCAGCTTGGGTTGGAAAGGGACAATGTGGTGGGGCATTGGCATGGGCTGTGTGACATGTGTTAGGAGCAATTGGTGGCGTCACGCATGTCAATTCGAACAGATTGCGGGAGCTTGCTGTCAAGTCTCAGGTCATTGGAGATGTGGGAATTTGTGGTGGTAGTGTTTTAAGGGGTGGATCGATGGCTCAGGGTTAAAGTGTTAGCAGACCTTAAATGTATTCCTCCCCCAGGTGATGAATAAGGGAGAGTGTGCTAAGATTAGGGAGCAATTTGTTCTGGGTGCGAAGGAATCCAGAGAGAAGGAGGCCCTGAGCAAAGTTATGTTGAGAGATTACCTGGTAGTTGCGTTGGGCCTTATCTGTCACTGGTGGAGAACCCGTGGGAAAGATCCTTGTTAGCCAAATTTCTAATAGGCTTTATCAAAAACGACCTCTGTTTCCCAGCTGGTCAATTTGACCCTATCAGCATCCAGCCCTGTCCCTGTGATGGCATTTCCCTCCAGTCGCTTGAGCACTTTCCTTCATTTTGTATCTAGTATGCACCATTTCGCCGCAGGCACTTACTACCCATCCTTAGAACCCATGGATTATGCTTTTCTTTCTCTACAAATGCTGTATGATTCAGCGGTGTGTTCTGCCGTAGAAGCACTTTTAGCATAACTTCTCCAGATCGCATAGAGTATTTGCAAACTTTTTGATTATATGTGTTTTTAAGGATCTTGTTCTTTGCGATCATGTGATTATGTATTTTAATCATGTAAGTTCTGTTTTATTATTGATATCCTTTGTTGAATGTATGTTTCATTATCTTAGGATTAGTTGTAAATAATCGAATAAAGAATTTACAACAACAGCACAGTGTTAGCTAGTAGTCAGGGCTAACAGAACGTGTGCCTCAGCCGAAAGAGTTTCAGGGGTCTCAGCTTGCTGCCAATAAAGGTCCCTTTTGTATTCAAAGCAAAACGGAGGGTGTGTTGATTCCTCCCAATCTTTTTAACACTACGGGGCTGTGCCTTGCACATTCAATCATGCTTTGGACCTATTTTATTTATTATTCAGTCACTGCAGTGAATATGGTGTTACATTTTCGAATTATTTTAAATCCGACCCCATTTTCAGGGCAATCTGTCTGCTGTGCCTGTTACCACAAGCTAAGCAGTTAGGTAAATAAAAGTGATTCGGTTCGGTCACTTCATTGACGGGATGAAATTGCTTCTAAACGGAGTTTTGATCTGAATTACCGTGAAGTCCTCTCTGTTCTTTAATGCTTAACAGAGGAGGTAGAGATTTCTAAATGGTTACTTGTGGTTTTTTTTTATTTAACTTAACTGGTGTTGATTTTTCTGTGTACATTCTTACTTTTTCATAAATGTTGTTCTTTTTCATGTACCAAAATTCAGTCACAAGCTGAAGACATGACGAGCTTCTGAACGAAAGCTCTTGTGTTTTTTTTTTTTGCCTCACTTGGTTTGAGTTTTTAAAAATGTTTGCTTTGAGGTGACGGGTGAATCCTTTGATCTGCTCCCTGCTTATCCCACCGAAGATGTCTCGTTCCAGCACTATCTGCAAATGTCCGAAAAGGATGCATCGGCATCAGGTTCGCATCGTACCACACCTCTCGTACAGCTGCTTTAAACCGCTGGCACTGGCTGCTTTTGAAGGTGTTTCCATTTTTTTTAGCTAGTTCCTCTTGTTACTTTCTTTGCAGTTTGAGGATCGTGTCCTCGCTTCTCGTATCATTATTTTACTTTTTGTTAATTTAATTTGCTGCTTGGTGCTTTGATATTTTACCTTGTATTGATTGTGTTGTGTCAGTTCTTACTTTTTTGGGATTCTTTTTTCTTTTCCAGTATCCGACTTCGGAGTGCAAGGGCTGAAGAAGGAGTGAGTTTTGGGCATTAAATTCTGGTGTTTCTTTTGCCCCCAGGGTTTGTTTTAAATTCGTGCGTTTGTAGAGCGGCTAGATGCAATGATCACCTGCCTGGCACAGCCCCTGCCAGCGATGCCACACTCTAGATGATAAGGAGACAACAGAACAGTAAATGTGCAGGGAGCACACCAAAAGCAAATCCACCTGCACTTGTCAACATCACAATTGTAGCAGCGTCGTGCACCGCCATAGCAACAATTTACACCTGAGACCAACCTGACAGCCCCAACCTCAGCATCACCTGTGTGCTCCTCTCTTTCAGGAGTGATGTGACTCCTCGCCTTGCTTCTCAGATGGTTCGAACACAGTATTTACCTGCAACCCCTATTCCTACCTCTCCTTTGTACCAGTCAGCCTTACTCATGTAATGCATAAAGCTGACATTATGGATAGACGGAAGATAACAAATGATATATTTTCTCTACATGGAAATGTATCAAATACTCTTCCACATCTGATATCACCCTTGGTGTTTATGCATCTCACAAACCTCTTCATTCAGGTCGCATTGTAAAGAATAGCAGAGGAGAGATGGCTATCTGCAATGAATAATACCCCGTCTCCATTAATCCTATGCATTCTTCTACAATAGATAACAGTGTCATCATTATTATCTCCCTACTACCTTCACCCTAATTCACCTGTGGTTGGTTATATCACCTGCTAAGCCTCACTATTGATTTCAAACTAGATTTTTTGAATACATCCTCCCTTGGCCCTTCGAACAGCCACCTATATGGCCATAGGTAACTTACTCCTTAGGCTGATCCCTTGAGCTGATTGCGCCCAAAAACCGCCTTCTGCTCTCTAATAGGTCCTAATCAGAAGGTAGCCAGTACCATTCACGTAGCTGGCCACACTATTGACCTTGTTTTTTTCTTCCACTATTTTATAGGTGAAAATCTTGGTCAAGGCCAGATAATGTAGCATCTATGAGCTATATCTTCTCTATCATGCTTGAACTTCCTGTCAGTTCCATTATTGGTCCTATCCTGAAACGGTGCTTCACTAGAATTAATAGAAACAACTTATTGAGTGGGCTACTTGAGATCAGCTTTGCCTTGGCCTAGAACCTAAACAGGTTCCTGCTAATTTAAAATCTTGGGTTACTGCTGCTCTGGAATACATCACCCCTTTATAACATATTCTTCTCACCACTCTCAGCCATCATCTGCCCGATGAAAAGAAGAGTTTTAGCTTTTGCCACCAAAGGAATATGTTAATTGATTGAACAAACTTGGACTTTGATTAGCATTTTGAAGCATCGCTACCAGGTAACCAAGGAGAATTATATGACGTAAGTTAGGCCCTTCCCTAAGCAGTTTTTCTCTTCACTTATAGCCTCTGGGCCTCATTTATGAGGTTTTGGCGCAGGGCAGCGCTTCAAGGAACCTTGCTGCACTGCTCTACGTCAAAACAAATGGGCAGGAATGCGCCGTATCTATGAGATACCGCACATTCCTGTCCTCACCTGCGCCAGTGCACAATGGGCTGCCATGTGCCAACACAGGCACCCTTGCACCATGGTGCAAAGGTGCTAGCGCTGCGGGGCTGATTGATTTTGTGCAGGAAGGGACTGAAATAATACGCACGCATATTTTCACTGTAATAGCAAAATTGTTAAACTGTTCATCTTCTTCACAATTCTTATTGTTCTAAAAACATTATTCAGTTTCTTTCTGTTGATTATTGCAGCACACGTATTTTACTCAAGAATCTCACAATGCTTTAATAAATATTTAAATGCTTTACTGTGTATTTCTTGCATATCTCTTTAGGTTCTAGATCTGCTACATCAATTTCCTTGGGGAGTCAGGTTTGTCATGTTCTGAGGTTGCACATCCATTTGTTACTTTGTTAGGCCAGGGGTACAGATGATGCACTGTCACCTTGCAGGACTAAAGCCAACATATCCGGATGGTGGGCGTGGAGTCAATCTTGCACAGTTCTGATGTTTATGTTGTCCAACAAATGCACAGTTTTGCTTGGGAATGTATAAGCCATACGACATAGCGCCGCAAACGTTCTAGCTTGGGTTCTTATTTAATGGATCACCTGAGTAGTTTTCATTTGTATACCCAAAGACCCCTACTCACCTCTTAACCAGAGAAGTCCATGGTGTTAGAGAAAAATCCTCCTCAGCTGAGTAGGGCTTACCCTATGCATTGGCTGCAGGTTGTTGAATCACAAACCTTTCAAAGGATCCCCCACAGGGGTACCCTCTCTGATTCCACAAATTCATATGGCTGAAGGTTCAGCAACTAACATGCCAGTGAACTGCAGACATGCAATTACACAAATGCTGTTACAATGTAGACTGCTCCTCTCGGGTGGCAACATTACCTTCATGGTTGAGGCCCACAAAGCATTTAAGACAGAGGTATTCTATTCAGAGGTTAAACTCCCAGCAGCAGAAGCACAAACAAGACAGTTTCAATCATACACTGAGGCTGCAGTTCCTAACAGCTACATAGCTTTTGAAGCTTTAAAAATATGACTAACTTACCAAGAACATCAAAATTGGTTTGAAGGCATCCTACCAGACACCCACAACCATGTTAGACTAGGTCCCCTTAGCAATGAAGAAGCAACATGGCCAATCTTAGCCAGTTACACACCGTACCCAGATAATGAAAATCCGACAGCTCCAGACATGTGTATGCTATATACAGATCTGGTTAAAACATATAGGTGCCGATTCCGATCCGTTTAAAATATTCCCCGTACGAATCGTATCCGGATTTTTTTACGTACGAATCGTACAAGTCCCGTACAAACTGGCAAGTACGATTCGTATGTAAAAAACTCCATACGAATCGCCTTGGGAAAATTCCCCGACACGTCCTCGGGTCGGAAAAAGTGTCCGACACGTCTCCGGACAGTTTTACGTACGGATCGGGAAACCCGAAGTCCGAATGCGCAAGTACGATCAGTCCCATCCGTCCGAATGCACAACCGTATGGTAAAAACACCGTACAGAGCGAACCTCTATAGCAACCATGGAGACGTCCAAACATGTGCCCGCATACGCGCCGAACACCCCCCAAACCCCCCACGGATGTACGCGCCGGACCCCCATCCCCCCGCGGATGTACGCGCCGGACCCCCACCCCACCCGTGTATGTACGCGCTGGACACCCACCCCACCCCTGTATGTGCAGTGCGGACCCCCACCCATGTATGTACGGTGCGGACCCCCACCCATGTATGTCCGGAGCGTACCTCCACCCCCGTATGTACGGTGCGGACTACCACCCGTGTATGTCTGGAGCATACCCCCACCCCCATATGTATGGTGCGGACCCCCACCCCCGTATGTACGGTGCGGACCCCCACCTGTGTATGTCCGGAGCGTACCCCCACCCCCGTATGTACGATGCGGACCCCCACCCCCGTATGTACGATGCGGACCCCCACCCCGTATGTACGGTGTGGACCCCCACCCCCATATGTACGGTGCGGACCCCCACCCCCGTATGTACGGTGCGGACCCCCACCCGTGTATGTCCGGAGCGTACCCCCACCGCCGTATGTACAGTGCGGACCCCCACCCGTGTATGTCTGGAGCGTACCCCCACCCCCGTATGTACGGTGCAGACCCCCACCCCCGTATGTACGGTGCAGACCCCCACCCATGTATGTCCGGAGCGTACCCCCACCCCGTATGTACGGTGCGGACCCCCACACCCATATGTACGGTGTGGACCCCCACCCCCGTATGTACGGTGCAGACCCCCACCCCTGTATGTACGATGCGGACCCCCACCCATGTATGTCCGGAGCATACCCCCACCCCCGTATGTACGGTGTGGACCCCCACCCCCGTATGTACGGTGCGGACCCCCACCCGTGTATGTCTGGAGCATACCCCCACCCCCGTATGTACGGTGCGGACCCCCAGCGCGTACATACGGGGGTGGGGGTACGCTCCGGACATACACGGGTGGGGGTCCGCACCGTACATACGGGGGTGGGGGTACGCTCCGGACATACACGGGTGGGGGTCTGCACCGTACATACGGGGGTGGGGTGGGGGTCCGGCGCGTACATCCGCAGGGGGCTGGGGGTCCGGCGCGTACATCCGTGGGGGGCTGGGGGTCCGGCGCGTACATCCGCGGGGAGCTGGGTTATGGCGCATACATACGAGGGGCTGGGGGGGTGTTCGGCGCATACCGGGCCCCCTTTTCCTCACACTTCGCGGCGTACTTAGCTTTTCCGGTACTTTTTGGGTGCCGTAAAAATATTGCCGTCCGGAGTGCTGTCGGTACGAATCGTACTTGCTGGTACGTAAAAAGCTGCCTAACTCCGTCCGCATGTCGCGTATGCGCTGTCCCGGATCACATTCGGATGTATTTTTGTGTCGGTCGGTGTTTTGTACGATTCGTACAGAAATGATGTTTCCGTACGAATCGTACTTGCATGTTTGTACGGTCTTTTTCCCGGGTACGAGTCGGACAGAGAAAACGCTCCGTCCGACGATTCGTACCCGGTTTCTCCAGGATCGGAATCGGCACCATAGATGTTTAAAACAATCTATAATGCAAACAATGACAATAAATCCTGTATGGACTGCTCAAACTGTACATCCACAATTGGCTAAACCTGGAATTAGCCCACAAACAATAAATGCAGTCATGGGTAAAATTCCCATCAGACAGGAAGAAATTCCATTCTGGATTGCACAAAAAGCAAATCAATTGAAGTAGTGGTTCTCTATATGGGACCTCAGGAAAAAAACAGAATTCTCACAATATGCTTGCCAATGAGGATGGCTCCCGTGGTGGAAGACTGCTTCACTTGGGGTACAGTTTTTGCAGCAGTATATACCAGAACACATAGTACACACTTATTAGCTGTTTTTCCAGAGGTGCTTAAACAGATCCAAAATGAGGATAGGGCATCCACTGCCCTGGATCTGGGGATGAAACTGATGCAGTATCCTCCATAATGGTAAATAACATTAAAGGGGAAGCAGCTGTGTTGGGTATATGCCAGCGACTCACAAATTTGGCTCCAGGAGAACAGGAGCACGAATTACCAAACAATATTGAAGAAATCCATGCAACAATAGGTGGAGATCATTTGAGAGCCAGGCCTCATAAACCACAAATTAACAGTATTCTGAAAATGATAACTTAAAGCAGGCATCAGATTCTTCTACTAAGAAAAAGTGGGCTTAACAGGAGTCCACTGAAAAGCACTATGGGACATATCAGCAAGGCGAGGCGATAGAATTATCGCTGCTTTTGCGGCCGTTTTCGTCCGAAAAGCGGCGATAATTTAATCGCCTAATTAGCAAGCTCATGCTAACGCGTGAAAACTTGCGTTAGCGCAGGAATTCCTAACGCCCAGCTTTGCATCTCTAATGAGATGCAAAGTGGGCATTCCTGACTTGACATGACAGGAGAAATGTCGCTAAGCGACATTTCTCCTATCATCAAGCCCCACGCTATGAAGCATAGCGGCAAGAAAAGTAGCAATAACCCCTGTTATCGCTACTTTCCTTACGCCTGCTTCAGGACTGACTTAGCCATGATATCCTATGGAAGGTGGATATCATGGCTAAGTTTGTGGGGCTCTATCAACAAGCTAACGCCACATTGCGTGAAATTATCGCTGTGTTTCCAGCGATAATCTCACGTTAGGCAGTTAGCGCGAGGATTTTTATCGGTTTTGAGATAAGCGTTGCTAATAGCATGCTATCCCAGCGATAAAAATCCACGCTAGCCGGCGATAATTATCCTAGTGCTAAGTGCGCTTAGTGATAATTATCGCCGGTTGTTGCTGATATGCCCCTATAGTCTGCCTAACTGTGATAATAACTGTGATAATATTAAAATGCTTTTCAGGTAACAGGATATTGATGCACGTTCATTACATTCCTTTCAGGAGTCATTTGAAAAACACTCGGAGAGACATGGATGATCAGAGCACAGATCTGAGGAGTATATGAAACTGAAAAAGGATTCACAACACTCTTCTGACTTTATAAATCAAAAGGAAGATAAACCTAAACATTCTAAGCCTCAACTCAAAAAGATGAAGGAGGCTGGTCTGAAAATCAAGCATGCTATGGATTTTGAGGAACTGCTCCTGAGAAGAGAGTTGGCTCTGACCAGGTTGGACAGCATGGCAGAAGTCACAATATTTCAAGAAAGGTTAATTTTACCTGCTTTTTCCAACATCATCCTAGTTGCAGTTAAACATTCGTATGAGCTTTAACACAAGCTCCTGTGTTACACCGCAACCATGTGGGGTGGCATGACGGTTCCCCTTATCACTTCATACCAGTGAGGTCAACCAAACACCCTCAAAGACAATACCCAATTAAACATGAGGCCAAAAAAAGTTTGAGAAATACTCACACAACTTGAATACCAATGTGTAATGGAAAGTTGCACCTCTTGAATGAACAATCCTTTGTTTCCAGTAAAGAAACTAGACCATTCATATCCTCTAGTATGAGATTACAGACACTTGAACATCGCTACAAGCACATTTCCTGTACAAAACATGCACAGCATGGCACTAATGAATAACATAGTGTGGAAAAAATACAAAACAACTTCAGATATTTCCAATGGGTTTTTCTGCTAAAACATCAATCAATCGTCAATCAACAGGGGGTTTATAAGCACGCTCTTCACCCATGAGGGTCTCAACTTGCTCCATAGCATAGCATAGCATCTGAAAGCAGATACTTGACCACATTCAGTGGGCTAGGTTCTCAAAAGCAGGTCTGTCAATTGCCCCGGTGGGATCAGACCGGCCCAAGGTTGTTTTCAGCCCGAGTTACAGAACGTTTTCAAGAATTTGATGACCAGGCATTGTCCTATGTTGAAGATATATATCTGATGGATGATGACCTTTCAATTCACTTAGCTAGAGCAGATCGCATAGTTTTGGGATTTGCTCACATGGACCACAAATTCAATAAAAAAAATATATATCCCACCTCAGTGTCCTGTTCCTAGGATTCGAATTGTCAAGTGAAGGCAGAAGCCTGGCAATACATTTCCTTGAGAAGTGTGTGCTTCTATAACTACCAAACATATTGAAGAAACTCCAATCAATATTGGGTGTGCTGAACTTTGGCAGAACATACATTCTAGACTACACAGAATGGGTAAAACCATTCTACAGTTTGATTCATCCAGAATTTTAAAGTACACTTTGGATAACTAAACACACACAAATTTTGCACTCAATACAAGCTCACATGCTGGCAATCATTGTCCTGGGTTACTTAGCCCTGAGATTTTCTGGAAGGGGACTCTATGGGCCCGCATTACAGTGAGATCTTCAGGGGCCTCCTCAAGAATGTGATTTCTGATCATCGACTCCATATAAGCCACCGGATTAAGCTGGCCCTCAATGCCTTCGCTGTCTTCCAGGATCTCTGTAAAGCGTAGATTCGTCCCTCTAGTATAATTTTCCATCTCATCCATCTTTAGCTGAGAGGCCTGAAGCTTCTTCTGAAGAGAGGCAATACGGGAATCACATAATACAGAGCGATCCTCAATATTGGATACCCTTTTCTCCAATTCTTTAAATCGCTCAGGTATTTGCTGAACCATAGTTTCAATTTTGTCTAGTCTATGGTGCAATAAAGAGAGCTCCTGAGCTTGCGAGGTCTTACAGTCCCAAATTTCTCCCAGGATGGTCTCAAAGAGCTGTTGCATTTGGTCCATCTGGACGGATGAAGACTGGGCCGTGATGGTAACCCCCCCCACAGCGCTAACATCTCTGCTTTCCACTTCCTGCTGAAAGGGCAAGATCATCTCTTCAGGCCTAATTTTCAATGGAGGATTGTGCTTTGATAAGGGAGATAGAGATCTTAAGCCCGCTAGAGTCTTAGAATTATGTCTCAATATATCCTGACCTGCCCCTTGAGCAGACCCCCCCCCGACTGAATTGATTGTGCTTGGCCTTCTAGCCCTTTTTCAATCTCTACTTTCTCCCCCGAGAGAGCAGTAGTGATTGTATCCAGTGAAACGGGAGCAGCTTCCTCGAGCAGTGTCACTTCTGTTGAAGGCACCTTGTTGACCGTTTGGTTGAAATTTTGATTTTTAAAGAACAGAGGGTATTCATTGAGAGGAGTATCTGTCTCTAGACTCCTACTGCCCGTGTCGACAAATTGTGGGGATCCAATCTTATAAGTGTCCACATTAACCGGCTGCTGAGACTGCTGAGTACTGGAATGCCGTGGGTTTACCACATCTAGCGCTTTAACTAGGCCTCCCTCCGTTGCCACTTGGGACCGGGCAGCGGCTGCCACCTCCGCTCTGCTAGAGCTAGGACTAGGACCTTTTCCACCAATCTCTATTTCTGGGGAGGACCCTGGAGAGACTGGAAAACCTGAAGAAGTTCCAGGGGGAGTAGATGACGTAGAAGAAGACATCTGGGGCAGTAGATCCACTTGTGAGCTCATAGCACTAATTGCTCCCCTGGTTCTGGTTATTTCTTCCTCTCCCGGCTGCCAAGGTATGAGACTGCCCTGCTTGTCTCCTAGCCTTCTGGGTCAGTGATGGGGGAGTAGGGACTGTAACTGGAGCTCCTGCACGTGTTGTTTAACCTCTCAACACCATCTGCCGCATAATTCACCACCAGGCCTTAAGTTATATTATCAGATCCTGTGCTGCAAATGTCTATTACACGTGGGGTATCACGTA
Organism: Triturus cristatus; assembly: GCF_964204655.1. NCBI lineage: Eukaryota > Metazoa > Chordata > Amphibia > Caudata > Salamandridae > Triturus > Triturus cristatus. The sequence goes on along the minus strand of NC_140591.1, from coordinate 1,202,162,159 downwards.
GAAAGTTATTCCTGGGAGCCAAGTATTGGTTTTTTAACATCCAACGAACAGCGAGGCTACCCCAAAGTCACTTATAGCCAGCTCTCATGGAAGGGTATTGAGGGGGCACAGAGGGCAACTATTCCAATGATAATATCAGTCTTTTAGCAGATCCGTTAAAATTTCCAACAGCCTGCCCGACACAAGAGGTGGTTGCACGGTGTCACTGAGGGGTTATAGTGACAAAAAAAGAAAAACGCCTCAGAGCATATCCAGGTCCCCAGTTTTGCCTCTAAGGCTCGTTTTTACACATCATACCACCCCATTTGCAGAGTATTTTCCACAGGACCCAAAACGGTGATATGGCTGCTCTGCGCTTCCAACCAAACCCAGTAGCGCAGCTCCACAGACCTGCTTCTCCACTGTCACCGCCTCCACTTCCCGCATTCCACCGCTCTCCGCTGCTCCACCGCTCTGTCACAGCTTTCTCAGCACTCACTACTCTCACCACCTCCGGTCTCTTGCCAAGTCTATGTCCGTCATCCAGCAGTGAGCTGCACACAGATCCTTGCGCACTTGTCACTTCAGCTCACCTTCTCCATTGATGTGGACTTCTCAGATTACCATATCTGAGAGGCGGTGCTGACTAAAGCGATCAAAAATAGGGAGTTTGTTTTATCTAATGGGGCCAAAGTTCGAGTATTCTTCCATATGTCAGCGGCGGCAGCACAACGACGGAAGGACTTTGTGGAGATGATGAACCAATTTAAGAGTGCAGGAGCACAGGTCTCTATTGCCCAACAGTCCAAACTGAGAGTTTTATGGAAAGGAAAGTTCCATTTGTGTACCATTCTTGAAGAGGCACAAGATTGTTCAAGCAAATGTAAAATAATGGAAGTATGGGTGCTGGAGTGGTGACTTTTGTTCATAACAACGGGTCCTTAGTTAGAAATGAATATTTAAGTCTCTTGTTTTTTGTTTTTTTCCTTCGCACTAAGGCACTTTCACTATTTAGACACTAAGTTCACTTTAAACCTTTGCCACTTTGCACTTTGCTCTCCTTTTGGGGGAGAGATGTGTTGGACTGAGTTATTGTTTCTCTCTACTTCTATAGAAATTACTCTTGCATGGGTATTCTATAGTATTTTTAGAATGCTGAAATGCTCTCTGTACTCTGCACTTTTTTTGCAATATGTTCATAACTGAAAAGTGAGCTATGGCACCATTACACTTCACCTTTAAAGGGGAGAATGATATTATTGCGCTTGATCCGTGTAAAAGATTTGTGGCGGCCCCCCCTTTTCTTTTTTTTTTTTCTTCTTTTTTTTCGTTAAGGCTGAAATATTTTGAGGATGGTGTACTGGATTTGGGCTAGTGCCCCTCTTTTTTTTCCCCTTTCAGCTAAAATTTGTACTACTGCACTATTGTACTTTATTCTCTTTCCCTGTATGGGAGCACTTTCTAGCTTCTTGAAGACTGGAATACATTTTGCCTTTTGGTAACATTTAAAAATTGAACTGTTGCACTTTACTTTATTTCCCCTTCTGTAGGGGGAACGATACTTTTTTTGCCGATTAGTGCAAAGCTCTATGCATAAGGGTTTATTATTCTTTTCAAGATAGGCTATTTTCAAGTCTCCGTTAATTACTGCACAAGCACTTTTTTTGGAAGCGCTTTGTATTAGAGATGCCTCGGGGCTTAACTAGCTAGATGGTATCATTCATAGTGGTTGAAAGGTGGGTTGGACGTGCCCCCAGGTGCCTAGTCAAGGTGCCTTATTGATTGAGGGAGGCTGTGGAGGTGAGGCAAGGACTACCTCCCTCCACAGGAAGTGTGGGGTGGGTAGGGATGGTAGGGAAGGGGGGATGTAGCATTAGACAAATGAGCAGGAAAAAAGTGAATTACACAGGATGTGCTTTTAAGCTAGCCAGATACCGTACAGCCTGGTTTTTGTGGGAGATGACTGTAAAAGAAGGGTGCAAAATGTGGAGGGAAATCTCATAGTTGACAAAGTTTAGACAGGTTTATTAAGATGGCCCAGATGACACAAAATATAAAAGTGATCACATGCAACTTCAATGGATTGTTGAATCCGTGTAAAAGTTGTTCTCTTTTTAAATTGGTTAACATCTCTCTCTCCTGAAATTTTATTTCTACAAGAAACGCATTTCAGGACTGACACCCCCAAGATATCACTACCTAAGAAATATGCACTGGCGTATTTTTCATCTGCTAATTGTGCAGTGCGCGGGGTTGGGATTTTACTATCTAATACGTTGGACTGGCAAGTTAAACTGGTCTGGCGAGATGAGAAAGGTAGATGGTTATGGGTAAAAGTAAAACTTCAGGGAACAGTGTTAAATGTAATAAATTATTACGGCCCCATAGATGACGAGACCACAGCACTTGAGCAAATTTATCAATTAGTAGCGAACATGGAAGGTATATTGGTCATTGGTGGTGATTTTACCTATATTCAGAACCTTGCGTTAAATACCTCGCATAAAGCAAAATGACAATTAAAACCTAAAACTGCAAAGTAAATAAACAATCTGAAAATAGATTTTGCTTTAATAGACCCTTTGAGACAAGGGCACCTTGGCTCTTCTCAATGTACTTGTTACTCCTCAAGATAAAGAACAGCATCCCGTTTGGATTTTTTTCTGGTAGATAAGTTGCTAGCCAATGGTAAAACAGAGATATTTCTGATCACTCTGTAGTTTCTTTTATGTTAATGCTGGGGATTACTCCAAAAAGAAACCAAGGTGGCAGTTTGATAAATTTTTACTTGAAGACCCTACTTGGGTGGCAGAAACTAACATTTTTATAAGGGAATTTTTTGAGTTTAATGCAAATACTGCCTCAATGTGTGTGATTTAGGAGGCATTTAAAGCTGCTTTTAGAGGACAGGAGATAATCTATAAGGCTAGGTTAAGTAAGCAACGTAAGCAAAAGATTCTCGAGCTACAGACTGCTGTGGAGAGAGCCAGTTAAAATGTAAATCTCACAGCGACAGCTGAGCACATTATTAAAGCACAACTGCAAGAATTATTAAAAGCCAAGGAGAAATTAAAGGATTTATTTATATTGGAGGAAATTTCGGGGAGCAGGGCTTACCAACAAAAGCTCTATGAGGAAAGCCAGCATATCGGCAGATTTTTGGCTTGGACTACGAAAAGTCAGAAAGCGGCGCAAATCATTAGTCAGGTTAAAAATCCCTCTACCGGCCTGCTAAAAGAAGACGAGCAGGCGATTTCTGAGGTTTTTCTTTCTCATTTCAAACAAATTTATACGGAAGTGCAGGTGGTAGAAGAGCTAGAATTGATGTCCTATTTTGAATTACTGGAGCTACTACAGATATCAAGCAACTTATTGAGACGCTTAATGGTTACAAAATGAATCTCAAAAATTCTGACAGTACTGAAAAGCATGGCTAACGCCAAGACTATTGAGTCAGATGGGATCCCTTTTGTAATGGAACTGTTTAATCAAATAAAGGACGGGATAGATACCCACAAAGGTTTTAAGGAGTCAGTTCTGGTAGTCTTTCTGAAAAAGGATAAAGATCCTCGTGAGCCAAATTTCTATCACCCTATCAGTCTGTGAAATACTGACTGTAAACTGTTTATGAAGATCTGGGCCAGAAGGATTGTTCCATGCACCCAACAGGTGGTCCATACTGATCAAAATGGTTTTATTCCAGGACGGTTAATGGCCGCCAACACATATTTTTTAACGCAACCTATTGGTTATTTTTCAGCCAATAAGATCAAGGCAGCCATTCTGATGAAGAATGCCGAGAAGGCATTTGATTTGGTAAACTGGCATTCTTTATTTTAGAGAAGTTTGGTTTTCCGCCACAATTGATACATATGTTAAAAAAAGTTTATAGCCAGGCGGAGGCCAAAATCATCATCAATGGAACAGAAGCAGGGAGGGTAAATATTGAACGTGGCACACGACAGGGTTGTCCGTTATCTCCCCTTTTGTTTTCTTTATTTATTGAACCCCTAACTGCTAGGATTCGTAATAATTTATTGATTTTGCCCCCTCTGGAGGGGATGGCAAAAATTAAGCTATATGCAGACAATATAATTTTATATCTTGAAGCAGACCGGTCTAATATACAAAATGCATTGGACGAAATTCAGAAATTTAAACAGATGGGGTATATAAAGTGAACCAAGCTAAAACGGAAATCCTCACATTTAATCCTGCGCCTTCTGACGTCCCGGTTGCCTTACAATTACTACCACATCCAGTCAGATACCTAGGTGTCTTTGTCACAAATAACTATTGCCAATTATTTTTATTGAATTATAGTAGCGCGCTTGCGAAAGTGAAAAAATTATCAGATAAGTGGTCTTTGCTCCATCTATCATTGATAGGACAAATCTTCATGGTTAAAATGTTTGTGCTCCCACTGTTTTTGTTTCTTTTTTGTAATCTTCCCTTAAAAATTCCCAGTTCTTATTTTAAAGAACTGGGTGAAATGATCTGGAAATTTGTGTGGAACAATAAACACCCCCGGGTTAAGCTAACCACACTACAACTAGATGTAGCACAGGGGGGTTAGCACTCCCACATTTTGCAACTTACTATCAGGCTTCTTTGTGCAATTTGTTATCACAATTAGGAGAGGTATATTCAGTTTTCGATAACTTTTTTTATATTTCTTTCATCAAAATGAAATTAAATTCAGTAACAGAGGGGGCCCCACACATCACCTGCCACCGCACGAGTGGGCCCGCAGGCTTGGGGTGCCCCACTCCTGCCATGCGGGCCAGATCGGGCTGCTGTCTCTTTGCCTCGCCCCCAAGTGCAACACCGATCACATGGTACCACAGGAGCCTGGAGAGCGATTCCGCCGGGCCTTCCAGGAGGGGCACCATAGGCTGTGGTGAGAGATGAAGGCTGTGAGGGGGCAGGGAAGAGGATGAGTGCCTTGTCCAGGAATGCACTGAATTGGGCCAAGCGGCAGGGCTCGCCCAGTCACAGCAGTGGAGGATGTCAGGAGTGCTGCAGAGCCCTGCCTCCTAGAGTGCAGCAAGAGTCCAGGAGGTGGTATCCATCCACATCCCACCAGGGCAATGTGGGACAAGCCTCTGGGGTCCAACACTCCACTCACCCAGGAGAGGCTAGCCGCCACGTCGTAGGCCTGGCCTCCTGCCTCACCAGTAATGTTGTGATTTAGCTGCCTAGCAGCCGCCTGGAGCCACCGGGGCTTCCTCCCGGGTCAACAACAGTGTAGGGGATTGAAGAGCGGCAGCTGGTAATCTGGATGACGCCTGGATCAGGTTGGTTCATGGTGGAGCTCGCACTTCAAGCAACTGCCATGATGCAATGCCATTTTCTTAAGTTGCCTTCACTCCTTAAACATGATGACATTTAACACACATTCATTTGCGTCTAAACATCAGAAAATGTTGTTCAAACTCAGCTTTGCTTACACCTACACTTCGCAGGCACATTATCAGATAGGTTGAACATTCTGTACAAGGGCTAGGTTCATCGTGCAATATGTTGTTATTTGTTTTGGCTGCTCTTCGACAGAACTTTCACAATTGCAAAAACAATAGCAGCCTGACTGGGATTTGGGCATGGTAACATGGATGCTGTTTATTATATAAACAGCATCAACCCTTTGTTTAAACAGAGGAGCATTTTATTTGCTCTCAGAGCCCGACCCTTGCAGAAATAACAAGCCCGGCTGATACCTGATTACTTCATGCGAGGGATGCTGCCCAGCTCTCCACCAGGACGGGTAGCCTGATCACACTTATCCACAGGTAACAGGAATTAGAACACTCTACAGGAATTTGGCAGATCCACTTACCCTAGACACAGTAGGTTAGGTAGCACTAGGTAGGAGTTAATTTTATTCATCATTCTTGTTATGCAAATAACATTATTCTGCTTCCTTCTATTGATTATTGTAATGCACCTATTTTACCCAAGAATCACAATGCTTCAATAAATATTGATATTCTTTAATGTGTATTTCTTGTGTGTCTCTTTGGGTATGCATAATTAACTAAGTGAAAGGGTTCTAGGTCTGTTTCCATAATTTCCTTGGGTAATCAGGGTTATCATGTTCTGAGGTTGCACATCCATTTGTTACCTTGTCAGGTTAGGGGTAGAGATGGTACACTGTGAGCTAGCAGGACTAAGGCCAACATGTTCGGATGGCATGAGTGGAGTCAGTCTCACCCAGTTCTGATGTTTGTGTTTTCCAACAAACAACCAGTTTTACTTGGGAAAGTATAACCCTTACGACAATGTATTTTTGTAATTATGAAACCAGGCATATTTTGAATTTTTGAATAATATATAACCTAACTGGGATTTGAAATGGGTGCACTATTCTGTCTCATTTTTTGCAAACCTTCAGCCGCAGATTTAATGTACTTTTTAATTACTAAGTACAAGAAAATGATATTGTTTAGTTCTCCTAGTTTTTAATTTTAATATAAATTTCAATGCATTTGCATTACCTTAAAATTAGCTTTCCTTCAAAATTTCCCTTTACTTTTTTATTTATTTGTATTTCTTTAAAATTGTCTTTCCTTAAAATTGGTTTGCCAAGATTTGGCCTCCTCCAATGTGTTTTCTCAGTTTACGGTTTTCCTTTAATTCACATACAATAGTCTCAAGGCAGCAACATAAGACTTTCTTCCCACAACAAATTTAGCAAAAATGATGAACAGAAAATCCCATGCCTTAAAGGAAGCTCTATTAGTAGATAACATAGAAAGGTAGTGTTGAATTGTGAGGAAACCAAGGGTAATCTGCTCTGGAAATGAACTTGAGGAGGGCTTCCTGACACACAAGAGCTCAAGCTTCCCAAGTGTATGTCCTATATGATGGGCATTAAGTAAAAAACTATGGTTAAGAAGAATGTTCAAATCACACTCACATTGAGGATCAAACAGAGCAAATTATTAGGTGTGATGTGGCAGTGGGAGATCCCAGGAGTAAACAGGGCAACTTATGGAGGAAGGCCTGTTTTGAAACTCAAGAAGAAGGTTTAAAATAAAGAACAAATGCTCAAAGTGGCAAATGTTCTAAACAGTAACTTAGAGTAGCTCCTCCTTTGGCTTGTAAAAAAAGAAATGGGGGAGACCTAACAAAAAAGCATTTCACGTGAATCCCACCCAGAGGGGTCATTGTCTTGAACTGAAACAGAAGAATTTCATCAACATTTCATTGACAGTGAAGCAGATTTTGGTCCACAGTAAAGACAGAGATGAGTAAATTGCAACCATGAAGGTTTTATTAATCAGATTAGCAAAATGTAATCTCAAATAATTTTAATCAAGTAAAATAAATATTTTCTTGAATACAGCATGCACTAATATAATACATTTCTAAAGCAGTTGCAATTATAGAATCAAAACAGGAACCAGATAAAGGTCCCAATTAGGATCAGAAGAAAGGAACTTGCACTTGAGAATATCTCAATGAGCAGGAGAATAAAGAGCATTAGTCTCAGCAGATGAGAGAAGACGTCTGCCTGCAAAGGTGGCCAGTGGTAAGTGATCTAACTATTTAACAAGCTTTGTACAATTGAAACACAACAATTCATCCAACAGTTACAAACTTTAGTTTCCCACCGAAATGACCAACTCAGGGGCCGATTCCGATCATGGAAAAAGGCTGTACGAATCGTTGTACGGAGCGTTTTCTCCATACGACTCGTACCCTGTAAACTTTCCTTACAACCTAGGAAGTACGATTCGTACAGAAAGCCATTTTCCATACGAATCGTACAAAAGACCATACGTGTAAAAAAAAAACAACCATTCTGATCCGGAACAACTTGTATGCGACGTCCGGACGTATTTAAGCAGCGGTTTCCGGCCCAGCAAGTACGATTCATCCCTACGGCACTCCTTACGGCTCTTTTCTTACAGGAGCCAAACACAAAAGCAGAGTCCTACGCGAACCGCTACGCAACGGAGCCCCGGTACGCGACGTACACGCCATGAACCCCATCGTACGTGTCATCCCGATCCTCTTGGCCTACGACCTGGTGCACCGCCGCAGAAGGTGAGAACAACACCCAGGGGCCAGGGTGAGGGTGAGGGGCAGGAAACATACCCCATACCCAAACCCAAACCTATAATATGGAGACCATACATTACCACCAGGGTCTGGTCACTTGGGGGGGCGTGTCCAGCAACCCCTGCGTACCGCAACAAAGGAAGTGGACGTGTACGGTGCGTTGCACACTTACTCCTACTGCACAAGTAGAACAGCGATACGGTCCGTACACACGCAATGATTGCGGGTGTATGGTGAGTTTCACACGTACCCCTACGGCACTAGTTGTACGGTGCATTGCACACGTACCCCTACGGCACTAGTTGTACGTGCGTTGCACACGTACAGGTACGCACTAGTAGTACGGTGCATTGCACACGTACAGGTACGCACTAGTTGTACGGTGTATTGCACACGTACCCCTACGGCACTAGTTGTACGTGCGTTGCACACGTACAGGTACGCACTAGTTGTACGGTGCATTGCACACGTACCCCTACGGCACTAGTTGTACGGTGCATTGCACACGTACAGGTATGTACTAGTTGTACGGTGTGTTGCACACATACACCTACGGCACTAGTTGTACGGGGCGTTGCACACGTACAGGTACGCACTAGTTGTACGGTGTGTTGCACATGTACAGGTACGCACTAGTTGTACGGTGCATTGCACACATACCCCTATGGCACTAGTTGTACGGTGTGTTGCACACGTACAGGTACGCACTAGTTGTACGGTGCGTTGCACACGTACTCCTACGGCACAAGTAGAACAGCGATACGGACCGTACACACGCAATGAATGCGTGGGTACGATGTGTTGCACACGTACCCCGTTACGGCACCAGTACATTTGTGCTATGAGGCGTACACACGCCAGGAATGTGGGCTTACAGACTGGCCCTGCATGTTACCTTCATATTGGTGTGTGTAGGTCCAGGCCAGCAGTGTACTGCTCCAAGGGGGTGGGTGGGTGCAGAGGATTCCCAGCAGTGGCCAGCCATATGGGGGTGGCTGCAGATCAATACCAGCAGTGACCACACATATAGGGGTGGGTGCAGAGGACTCACAGCAGTGGACAGAGATATGGGGGTGGGTGCAGAGGACTACCAGCAGTGGACAGAGACATTGGGGTGGGTGCAGAGGACTCCCAGCAGTGGACAGAGACATGGGGGTGGGTGCAGAGGACTACCAGCAGTGGACAGAGACATGGGGGTGGGTGCAGAGGACTCCCAGCAGTGGACAGATATATGGGGGTGGGTGCATATGACTACCAGCAGTGGCCTGCAATATGAGGGGTGGGTGCAGAGGACTCCCAACAGTGGACAGAGATATGGGGGTGGGTGCATATGACTCCCAGCAGTGGCCTGCAATATGAGGGGTGGGTGCAAAGGACTCCCAGCAGTGGACAGAGACATGGGGGTGGATGCAGAGTACTCCCAGCAGTGGACAGAGACATGGGGGTGGGTGCAGAGGACTCCCAGCAGTGGATAAAGATATGGGGGTTGTGTACATCATTATCAGATGACCACACCTACATGGTGGTATGGATGCATCCCTAACTTTGGACTATGATGATAGTGCTATAACAACACATCACTGACAGCAGGGTCCCACTCCCAGGAAGATGGATGTCTTTCACACACTGCATGACACACCACGTGTGGGTGTGAGGACATATAACACATGCATACCCACCCATGGCGGATGCAGCACAATACACACCCTGATATCATGCCACTAGACTGTATATTCATGTAACTGCCTACAAAACTAAGATAGTCAAAGGGAACACACACTGTCATGCACATCCCAGGAGTGATAGGAATGTCCAGGTGCTGGTCCAGCCACAAAGATGTTGTCTCTCATGGAAGGAATAGGGTGGAATTCCCCTACATACAATGCCCACAATTGTGAGTCAGGTGCCCAAATACCCTGCACAACAAGTACCATTTGTGTGGTAGGCCGTGATTACACACATGCATGTTGCTGAAAAGGGGGAATTTTTCCCTGAAGGCCTTCCTACATACTCAAAAAACAAGTACAGTGACTAGCAAGGATGGCACAGACGATTCAGCAGGAGACATCGGTGAGCAGGCATGGCCATTGTTGAAGGGATCCGTCACCAACAAAGGAAATGTTAACACAGGTCAGCACAACAATAGTGCAACTGTTTGCAGGGAAGATGTCAGGTGCCACAGAGGAAGGAACACTCCTTGGGACAATGTCTCAAAACAAAATACCAATGATTCTTTGCAGACACATTGTGATGGCACACAGATACCATGGTCCACCTCATGACCATCATACAAAAACATTTCTCAGAACCCTAACACATTACCAGAACACAAGCTCCAGGAGCCTCATCACCAACATCAAGTACCTGAAATGCAATAGTGTTGAAAGTAAAACAAAAGGCTTTATTCAGCACAAACCAAACATTTGAATAAATCGAATATTTACAAAGGCCAATGGCCAGTCCATATTTCAAGTCCAAGGGTGGACGTAGGGGACCCCGTCTACCCCTAGCTTGCCTGCACAAAGGAACCTCATGGTTTGTCGACTGGGGGGGGGCATTATCTGTGGCAGGACCAGGCACCGCAGGGACAGGAGGGGGAAGGCTAGGTGTGGTGGGTGCAGAGGTGTATGTCTCCACCACAGGGGGTGGGGCAGTGCCGAAGGTGGATGCGAGCTCGGTTCTGCACACTGCTGCTAGGACGTCCATCCTAACCCCTGCACCTGAGGATTCCCCAGGGTCAACGGAGGGTGTGGTGGACGAGGGATGGGGTGCAGCGCTCTTGGGGGAAGGGGTGGACATGGTGGGGGACTCAACTCCCGTGCCCGGGGACTTCCTCGCCCGCTTGTGGGGTAGTGTCTCAGTGGGGGCGAGGGCCAGCTCACCCATAAAGTGCTGCTTGGGTGAGCGTTTAGCAGGGGAGCCAAGGGGAGTGGTTTTGGAGGGACAGGGTTGTGAGGACTGCGGACTGCGACTGTGGCTGCGTGTATGTCGTATGTCCCCAGACCCTGTGGGTGTGCCTACATCCCCCTGAGTGTGCGTGCCAGGAGGTGTGCACTTTACCTTACTTGGGGGTGTGCTGGCTGTGTCTGGTGGGGTGCGTGCCCGTGACTGTCTGGGTGTGCATTGGGCAGGCATGGGAGAGGGAAGTGTGGATGGGTCCGGGGTAGGGGGGGACGGAGCGCTGCAGGAGAGTAACTGCTGCTGCCAGGGAAGAGTCCATGGACCGCAGAATCCTGCGTTGGTCAGACATCGTTGCTGACATGCCCTCCATGAACGACACCATCTGTGTGAGCAGTTTAGTGTGTCCATGGAGGACATTCAGCACCGATGCCTGCCCAACCTGCAAATGCCGCAGGATGTCCACAGACTCTTCACTGAGGGCAGCAGGGGTGACAGGGGCAGGGTGTGCGGTGCCTGGGCCGAAGGAGACATGGTGTGCCTCTGCACAGACAGAAGGGACGGGAGCAACTGGGAGGGCGGAGATGGTAACGGAGGAGGCGGGGACAGATGTGGGGATGCTGCCAGGTGTTGTTGCAGCCTCCGCCTCCTCGAGGAGGTCAACGTCGGACCCGTCGGCGTAATAGCTGGTATCGCCTCCAGACAGGTCCTCTGACTGACTCCCCTCGCCCTCCGTGCCACTGGCTCCTTCTGACTCCACACCACTGGTGGCACTGTTGCTGGGTCCCTCCTCCAGGTCCGTGCAGGTGTCTCCCTCTGTTGCGGATGATGATGCTGTGGGCAAGGAGAACAAAACCAAAATGCATCAGTCACCTGTATACATCTGACACATGAGCACAAAAACAATTGGTCACAGTGCATATCAGGCAATGCATCATGAGTAACAGCTAGATTACTCCGCACATATGTTTTAAGCAGAGTTCAGCACGAGAGGTGTAATCAGCTAACTTTTAAACTCAAACAGAACACTCTTTATCAAACAATAATGGACCACTAGCCAAAGCACAAAAGCCCCTTTCCTTACCTGTCCGTCGGTACTTCAGACCAGCCTACGAGCTGTCTGGGAGGTGGCGGCAGGAAGGAAAGGGATCCTTAAATACCCGCCTTAATTGCGTTAAAAGAATCAATTAGAATCAGGTGCGGGTGAGTTCATAGTACCAGCGTGACCATCAGGCATACGGAGCATGCGCCAAGCTCAGGGCACGCGTCTCCAAAACTTGCTGCGCGGACCAGCCAGATAAAGTGTAGGCCGGCGCGACCATCAGGCATACGGAGCATGTGCCAAACTCAGGGCACGCGTCTCCAAAACATGCGCGCTGCGCGGACCAGCCAGATAGAGTGTATGAGGCCGGCATCTCCAAAGGGCGCATGCGTATTCGAGGGCCCAAGGAGACGCCAGCGTCACCTCAATCAACACGCTGCAACATAATTGAAAATCGAACGCTATGGCTAGCCTGTCGTCAATGGCAGGAGCGCATGCGCGTCAAAAAACTTTATGCAGGGCGCAAAACCCAAGACGCTGACTGTGGTGTGTGCATAACACGAAAGTAGATCGTACCGCTGGAGTGTCCCGAACGGAGGAAATACATACACGTACAGGGACCCAAAACGGGCAAAAAAATGCTCGTTACGGTACATGCGTGCTAATAAAAACAGTGGAAACATTGTATCGAGTGCCCCCATTCCGTTCCTATTCGTACGTGGTGAATGAACCCTCAAGAACCTCATGGCTTCTTACCCACGCATGCGTGCTGGTGTCGAGGCTGACTAGTTGATTACAATAACAGAGTCAGCACTGGCCATAAACGGCCCACAGTACACACAAAAACCGAACCACTCTATTGCTAGTTTTAACAACCTGCAAGATTAGCTCTTATGCCGGTCGATCTTATGTAACGGTAACTGTCTATACTTAACTAGAAATACAGCAGCTACCATTTCTAAGCTATATATCTAGTGCGGTGTGTGTACAGTATGTACAGAAGGGATGGAACCTGAGGACCTGACCACCAACAGACTAGACCACCAATAGACAGCCTCTATACACTAGATAGAATGTTAACATGTAGCCAACAGCGAAGACCAGCTACTGTTGCCCAAAACATTCTAGCAAACATTATCTAAAAGTGTCATGACAAATAATAGTGATAGTCAGTGCGTAAAGGGGGCAAGTGCTGCAATGTAAACGTGTCTCTGTGGAATGGAGTCAGAGTACTCCTATATACAACAGAGCAGATATCCTATAGGATCAGATATCCTGTCAATCGTTAAGGATATCGTATGTAATGAAGTCTCTGATGCAGTGTCTACATACCAATAGGTTTTGCGACTTATGGTTTTCAAACCGGATTTCAGATAGAGGCCCATGGTATGCTATCATTAAGGCTGTGTGTGTCTGTCTTCAATTTGAAAATCCACCTCTGCTCTTTGGAAAATAGAAACCTTGAGATATCTGTTACGTGCTGGGGAATGAAAGGGCGTTCCAGCACAAGCCACCTCAGATTGTCGGCCTTATGTTTTTTGGCCAGAAAATGATCTGTCAAACATGTGGACTGTTTCATGCATCGGATGGTGCTCTTGTGCTCACTTATGCGGAGCTTAACTTTGCGTGTGGTATATCCGATGTAGTGCAGAGTGCAAGGGCATGTGATCATATAGATCACACACTCCGAATTACAGTTTGTGTGGTTGTGTAGTATCCAAGGACGGCTCGTCCCTATGTCCACCGATGTAGTTTTGGTGGTCTGAGGGCAGACACTGCACGAGCCTCATTGATAATGGCCTCGTACCGGGGGTAGTGACCACAGAGTATTAATATCACGTGTAGGCTGTGACAATGGTCGTGTGTGGACAAGGCTATTGCGTAGGCTCGGACCCTTCTTGAACGCAAAAAGGGGGGGCGGGATGCTTTCAGATGCCACATTGAGTATATGCCAATGTTTCCGTACCGTTTTCTGTAATCGATTGGACAAGGTACAGAAGGTAGTTACAAAGGTAAGCCTGTCACTAGGGGTCCTGGGAGTGCTATTATCCAGCAAAGCATCTCGATTATTGTTCGACGCTCTCTTCCATGCTTGCCGCACCAGGCGTCTAGGGTACTGTTGCGACCGGAGTTGACTCTCTAATTCTTTAGCATGTTTGTCAAAAAGGTCCCTGGTGGAGCAGTTCCTCCGCACACGTAGGAACTGACCCATGGGGAGATTCTCTCTGAGGGCCTTGGGGTGATAGCTATCGAAGGAGAGCAGTGAATTCCTCAACATAGGTTTTTTGTATAATTCACATTGCAGTGAATTCTCATGGAAAAAAATGGAGATATCCAGGAACGCTAACCGTCGTTGGTTGAACTCGATGGTAAAGTTCAAAAAGGCATTTTGTTGGTTAAGCCAAGTATGGAAAGCCAGAATCTCTTGGCTAGTGCCTCGCCATACCACCAGTATGTCGTCTATGTACCTCTTCCACAGCACCAGATGATGACGATAAGGGTTGCTGTGGTTCAGTACATGATTTTGTTCAAACAGATGAACATACAGGTTGGCGAGGCTGGGCGCAAAAACACTGCCCATAGAGGTGCCAGACGTCTGGAGATAGATCTGATCTTCAAATCTGAAGAAATTCTCCGTCATAGCTAGTCTAGCGCACTCCATAATGAAAGTGACGGGGGTCATGCTGTTCAAATCCCGTGCTTCCAACAATCCTCTGATGGAGTCCAAAGTTTCTTGTTGTGGAATACACATATAAAGTGACTCCACGTCAAAACTAGCCAAAATATCAGTGTCGATGTTGAACTCGATATCGGACAAAATCCGCAAGACATCAGACGTGTCTTTGAGATAGGTAGGCATCTCAGTGACTATAGGCCGTAAAAACACATCCACAAATTTAGACAAAGGCTCAAGTAAGGAGCCAATCCCAGAAATAATGGGTCGTCCTGGGGGTGGTCATTGGTTCTTGTGGATTTTGGGGAGGCAGTAAAAATAGGGCATCACAGGGTTGTTAGTTACCAAACATTTGGCCTCATGTGGCGTGATCCACCCTTCTGCCTCCCCTTCCTCAACTAGATGTTTGATCTCTAGAGTTAATCTAGGTGTGGGGTCTATTCCCAAGACCTGATAGGATTTGGTGTCCAGAAGCTGTCTGAGGCATTCAGTCCGATAGATTGTGGCGTCTTGCAGGACCGTTGCCCCTCCTTTGTCCGCCGGCTTGATAATAACGGACGTATCTTTTGTCAGATTCTGGAGGGCCAATCGGTCCTTTTTAGAGAAATTGCAGTAATTCATTGACCGTGTGTCACATAGTGACATTACGTCATAGATTACTGCCTTCTCAAAGGTCGAAACCTGAGAGGGGAGCTGATGTGGCAAAGGTGTAAAATTGCTCTTAAGACGTAGCCCAGTGTTCACATTGTTTATATCATCACTTGAAGATATGTGGTCGTCCGACTCTCTGTTTTTAAATAAGAAGTGGAGTCTGATTTTTCTGAAGAAATTCTCCTGCTCACACCTCAATGCAAAGGGATCGCCTAAGTATGTAGGCACAAAGCCTAACCCTCTGTTTAGAACACTCTGTTCGTTTTCTGTGAGGGTCTTAGAACTAAGGTTCACCACGAGATCGTTCATTCGCTGGTCGAGTTGGAGGTTTGCTGTTGATTGCCTCTCTTGCTCCGAGTGTTCAGGAATGTCTGATCTAATTGCCAATGGACCGTGGGAGTGCCTCTCCGTTTGCCTCTGGTGCGACCTTATGCCTGGTCTAAAAAAGACTGGTTCGGATAGAATTGATGTTGTGGTGGAAAGGCTTGCATGTGTGTTGGAAAAGGAGGTGGTTGATAACCCCAAGGAGCCGGTGGCCACCATTGGCCTTGATTAGAGTAAAATCCCTGGGTTCCGCGCCTTTTGTTATATCTGCGGGATTGTCCTCTCCCTCTCCCTTGGGGGGCCCCTGTTGTGGAAGAATCAGAATCATCAGATCCTAACTCAGACCCAGATGATGAATAATTGGACCCATAACGTCTAACTTTGTTGTTAAATAGTGGAGCCACATAAGTATCACCCGTGTATGGGTAGATTTTCTCCCAAGAAAAACGGGCCAGGTCTTTCTTGAACTTGTCTATTTTATTAATCAAGATGTTATCTCTATATTCTTTGTTGGTCTTGTTTGTCTCATCCATTTGTTTCTTGTATAGAGCTGATGTAATGGTGGTCTTAATCTGTCCCTCTAAAGTTTGGATTTCGATGAGGATGGCATCAGCCTAGCGTTTCGCCGTGCTGATAATCAAGATTAACCAGTCACGGGTACACCGCCAGGCAATGAGTGACCAATCTCTCATGAATTGTTTGTCAGTGAGAAATAATCTCGGCGTGTTGGTCACAATCAGACCAGTAGGGGCGCACTTCCCTCGCAGATATTCAGCCATGACTAAACCATGGACTGCTGTACGTGACTGTGTCTTTCTAAGATTGAGTAAGGTGATCCAGTCATCCTTAGGGTTCCCCGTCATTTCTGGTAGGGAATCTAGGATACTGGGATTGTCAGACAGTATAGTACTCAGGGTTTCATCATCAAAGGCTAAACCTGCAAAGTCGGCCATCATGGGAAAGAATTCTAGAGGTCAGAGACAGTAGGGAGCGGAAAAAGACTACTAGAGAATCTAGAGTCTAAACAGGACCCACAGCCGTAGCTGCTCTAATAAGCAAAAACACAATTTATATAAGGGTCACAGGGGAAATTTAGTTTAGGGACTATTACACCTCCAATCCCCAAAAGATACTACGACAACTAACAGAAGGTGCAAAGTCCATTCATGGAGAACAGCAAGCCACTACGAGCTGTGAAAGAGTGCAAGAGACTCCTCAGATAGTTAGTACATCACCTAGCCGGAGTTAAGAGTCCATCAGCCCACCCTTACTGGCGGAACTTCGTCATCTGAGACTCTAGGGAATCACGGTCTGGTCCCGCAATATCGAGCCAAAAGGCTCTGCTGGGTGCACAGCCTAATGCTTCCCGAAAAGCAAAAACTCCTGCCAAGGTGTATGTGCAAACCCTGAGGACTCCAGTGATGTGCAGTGCTCTAGTGTGAATGTGAATTAAAAATGAATACCTGGGCAAAAAAATATGTTTATTAGGAATTGTCCAGGTGTCATATCTAAAAAACCTATAGTCTTGAAAAAATAGACTATTTCCTGGCTCCGTTTTATAGGGTCGACATGTTTCAGCCGATGTGGTCAAATGACCCGGCTTTCTTCAGGACCAAAATACGGTGGAAAAATAAAAGCTACTGCAGGGAAAATACATTAATTGTGAATTGTGAACAACAAAATTAAACAGTGAAGGTGCAATCGTCAGGTAAATTTGTGGCGATAGCCACCCTACCGGACAAGCAATCTCGTGCTTGGACGTAAGAACTAGGTCTTCTTTCCTAGAGAGAATCCGGAGAATCAACCGTCAGAAAAGACATCTTACACATAAATCACAACAAACATGGCCGCTGTTCAACAATGCCCATTATGCATTGCTATTCTCTACCAACACCACAATGATGGTTGCATATACACGGAATTACATTAAAAACTGTATTGAACTCACCCAGCCTTTTGTGGGAGAAACGCCTCACCTCACCCGGCTGACCGCTCGGAGATGGAGGCACCGCTCTGTTTAAATGTGAGGGCAAACAGACAAGTTGCAGATGGATACTTATCTGTCCAGACTCTTCACACATACCTTTAAACAATCTTATAAACCTAAAAGAACTCAAACGTCAAAGACCTAGAGAAAACCCCATAAACACACTACTACAGGTAAGCCAAAAGATGTTCCTTAAGATTACGTCATATTTAAGTGTAATAGGGCTCAAAAAAGGACATAAATCTTATATCTTGTGCAAGGTTTGGAGTAAGTAGTTGTCAACTATGTTTCTGTTGACACCAAACACACATTCCCAAAAAAAACTTTTTGCTTAAATAAAGATGAACCTGGAGTTTTAAGCAGAGTTCAGCACGAGAGGTGTAATCAGCTAACTTTTAAACTCAAACAGAACACTCTTTATCAAACAATAATGGACCATTAGCCAAAGCACAAAAGCCCCTTTCCTTACCTGTCCGTCGGTACTTCAGACCAGCCTACGAGCTGTCTGGGAGGTGGCGGCAGGAAGGAAAGGGGTCCTTAAATACCCGCCTTAATTGCGTTAAAAGAATCAATTAGAATCAGGTGCGGGTGAGTTCATAGTACCAGCGCGACCATCAGGCATACGGAGCATGCGCCAAGCTCAGGGCACGCGTCTCCAAAACATGCTGCGCGGATCAGCTAGATAAAGTGTATGAGGCCGGCGCGACCATCAGGCATACGGAGCATGCGCCAAACTCAGTGTACCCCTTCATCGCAATGTGTTTGATATGTACATTCGACATTCCATGTGACCTGTGTGTGTGCCTTGCAGTCAGCTGTCTGGATGAGATGACATCCTTCCAATGCAGCTATGTGGTTGTGTGTCACTCCGTGATATCTCTGGCTGTTCACTCAGACTGACCCCCAGCTCATTTCAGGGCATGTCATGTAGACTTGACAATAAACAGGTGTATCTGGCTTTTTGTAGGAGTGCCAGCAAGCTGGCATATGTGTCCTGGAAGTATTGCACACACCCATCTCCATAGTTACCTGATGTGTATTAGCAGTGTAGCATGTGCTATGTTCATTGATGTTGCCCGACTCTCAATCTTCATTCTCCAAACAATGTTTTGCAGGGCACCGACTGTCCCAAGACCAATGCCAGACTTGGGTGCCATGAGGGAACGTGCCTGCATCCGCCGTTACAGATTCACTCGCCAGTTGATTGAGGACTTGACAAACAAGCTGGCACCACACCTCCAACCGCGACACAGGTATCCTACTGCGCTGACCCCCAAGATGAAGGTGATGGCAGCCCTAAATTTTTTTGCCACAGGTATGTTTCAATTGACCATAGCTGATGTTGGTGGGATGTCACAGACAATGTTCAGCTGTGTCCTGCGTGATGTTTTGGCAGCCATGTTGGAGCGATAGATAATCAAAAGAGAATGGATCACTTGTTGCTGGCACCAGGGTTCAGGTGGTTGTATCTGATATAGGTAAAAAACCCTCAATCACGTCAAGATATGTATGGGCGGTATATCTTGGTTCTCCGCCTTTAAATACGTGATAGCATCATCATTGGGTTTATTCCATGCATCCTCCAACCCGGAGGGAACCACTGAATTCTCCAGTAGTGATCAGGGAAAAAAATGATAAAATAAAAAAGGTGAGGAGTGCTCAAGTGCGTGATTAAAAAGAATTGTTCCTCATGCTACCTATAAAAAAGTTTTTATTCTGATAGGTGCTGGGGAAACGTTAAAAAGGTCAAATTGCAGATAGGATGTATGATGAATCCTCTGCGATATTAAACGTGGTGATCGGTCGACATGTTTCAGCTCTTGTAAAGCCCAGAGGAGGGTCAGGGAGCTTTCTTCAGGACCTCAGGTGAATAAAGTGAATTGAAAAATTTTATCAATTACATGTAGAAGTTCCAAAGTCAATTCAGATGGACTCCGTCAGGATTAGTACCTGGTAGTTTCACAGTACGGGCTCCGTACGAGGATACAGGCTGCGTTAATACGCAATGGTCTGCTACAACTTGTGCTGACTCTGGTTTCCATGTTGGAGCACCTTGATGAATTCATCAATTTTCCTACTGCTGAGGAGTTGACCTGTGTGAAGGGTGATTTCTATGCCCTGGGAGGGATGCCCCATGTAATTGGGTCCATTGATGGGACACATGTGGCTTTGGTACCACCACAGGCACAGGAGCAAGCCTATCGCAATAGAAAACATTACCACTCGATAAATGCCCTTGTGGTGTTTCTTGCTAACATGCTGGTTTCCCATGTCTGTGCACGTTTTCCAGGATCAGCACACGATGCCTACATCATGAGGCGTAGCAGGGTGCCACAAATGATGCTGCGGCTGCACAATGAACGAGTATGTCTTGTTGGTGGGTATACTCTGTTTGTCCTGTGTGTTGCGGTATCTTTGTCTCTTACAGCATCTCCTGACCCACTTATTTACATGATGTTTCCATGTAGGGGACTCTGGCTATCCCAACATGCCATGGCTGCTGACACCTCTCGGCAACCCAAGAACAGCTGCAGATCACCGGTACAACAATGCACATGGGCAGACCAGGCGAGTGATTGAGAGGACGTTTGGACTCCTGAAGAGCCGATTCCGGTGCCTTGACAAAACAGGCGGGTCCCTCCCATATGCACCGGAGAAGGTCTGCCAAATCTTGCTCGTGTGCTGCATGCTGCACAACATGGCAGTTGAGAAGGCAGTGCCACTCATCCTGGATCCGGATGAGCAGGAACATCCACCCGTGGAGGATCAAGGGCTTGGTCACAAGGCTAGTGATGAGGAGGAGGAGGATGATATCCGGAGTCAACTCATACGCAACTTCTTCTCATAATGGTGAGTCACTGGGTATGAGTATGCAAGCTTGTAGCATTGAGTGGCATGTGTTTCAATGTGTGTGTCCAGCTGACTGAATGCAAGGTGACTTTGATGTGTGTTCAGATGTGGCACTTGAGTGATGATGTCATGCCACACAGTTTAGCGGAGAGACTTTCTTTGAAACTTGCATGCGTGCAACATTGTTCATGTTTCGTAAATGTCCATGTGTGCGGCGAGAATTGTCTCAGGTGACTTCTTGTGTGTCTGTCATTCCCAGGTTTTTGCGCCTGTTGTCTGCTCGTGTCATCGTTGTCCTCCTGCTAATCCTCATGAGGATTGCAACGTGTGCTGAATCAGCGTTCCATGCACAGACATGTGGAAATGTCCGTTTGGGTAAGGATTGCAGCAAGGCTTTTTGGTGTTGGTACAGGTTGGGAATGTGTGGGCCTGCTTCTGTGCATGTTGTGGTACTTCTCACCATGGAGCATATCACATGTAGAATCACTCCCATGACATGTAAGTCACTCTTCTTGACAGTCATCTGTAGTGGAGTGTGGCGTATGATGAAGGCATCAATGTGTGTAAACCTTGCCTCTGAAACATTGCGGATGCTACGGGTGGGCATAGTGTGGGACATCACAACAACAGGCTCTATGGGGAATTGCAGCCTTTCAGTGTGCAGCAGGATGTGTTTGGCTCATCCCTTTAACTTGTATTCCAGTTCATTGGGATTTACATCATCCGTGTTGTGAAGGGGGGTCCAGTGTATGTCCCACATGTTATGTCAACTGACCTGTGAGTCTGTTCATATGGATGCATTTCCCTTTGTGTGTGTTTGTGGAATAAAGGTGGTCAGCACAATCCAAAGTGCCTCATCTCTGTCAGTGCAGCTCTCTTTCCAGTTTGCATGCGTCATCTATGGCATAATTGTCAAAGATTGAGCATATGAGTGTATGTGTACTTCAAAAACATGCATGCAGTTCTTCATGGCTGATAATATCTATTGTGCATGAAGTACCTGTTTGTGTATGTATTTGTGCAGGTTGCTCCACACAACGGGACGTCAACGCCTGCTGACGGTGTGTCTTCTGTGCGCAGCTCCGCATTTTGTTGCCTGATCCTGTGTCCGTAATTTCTGGGGATTGTTCATACATTTTCTCGGAGTGACCCATGAGTAACCTGACACTCCTTCCTTTACATACACCTGTTGCACTGGGCCTTTCTGACCTCCTTGTCTTTGTGTGCTACTTTTTACCTAATTTCTCACCCCTTCCGCCTGCTGCTGCCTCACCTGCGACACCGCCCCACCGAGTGCCCAGATTCTGCAACCCACACGCTTCCAAAATGTTCCTCCCTTCCCCCCCTCCACCCATTCTAAATGCAGCCAGCAGTTTTTCTGTGCCACTGTTGTGCCAACGCCGTGCCAAAGGCAGGACCGTCTGCGCCTGCAATGTGCACAGTGCACGACCCTCTGGTCTTTGCATGACCCACGTCACACAACAGGCTCATGCTGCAGCCACCCTCTATGCAATGTCCTCCAGACAATCAACCGCCTGCCATCAGGCAACCCCTAAGCACACACACGACACCTTTGCATGCTGAGTGTGCAACACCAACTGCCTACACAGCGCTGCCCAGCCTACCAGACCCTGTCAGAACAACCAGGTCATGTGCCTCCAACTCCACACCCGCTCTGTCCACCAGCACGCCATTGGACTCTGTTACCTCCTCAACACAACAGCCCCACACATCACCTTCATGACAGTAACCTGGACAAAAGCATCCTCAGCACACAACTTCTTCATTGCCATCTCAGATGGATACAAGATCGCCCGCAGGGACGGGACCAACAATCCCGGAGGATGAATTGCAATTTCTTCCCAAGTACACCCTTAGAGTTACAAATCCGGTTTAGCACCAACCCCCTGGCAACCCTCAGAGTAACACTCATCTACAGATCTCCAGGCCTACATCCAGAATTCCGCTAAGCCATCAACACGTACATCTGCACGCATGCCCTCACCTACACAGGCTACATGTGGCTGGGTGCCAGTAACTTCTTGCTGGAGGAGAACCACACCACCATCCATCATTGGTCCATCAACATTTGCATCGACGTCTCCAACAAGCAACACACAGCCCCACTCCCCGTTACTGATCCCCCAAAAGATGCTTGATGTAAGTCACCACAGACAAACTGTGTGGGACACTCAAAACAACACCACCGCCACACCCTGCAACCTCCCACACTGGATCAGCAACTGATCCAACAATCTTGCCACATTGACGGACTTTCCTGTGAAGCACAACAACAGTTAAGCCACCTGGGACAAGGCAGACCTACTGGACTCATACAGATCTAGCCGGACTCTTGTGCAAACCTTGCAACACAAAGAACCATCAGTTACCTTACAGCCCTGGAAAAATGCCACACACAGCCATCACCATATCATCAGCAAGGACAAGTGGGGATCCTTAAGATAGGGCCGAGGCACCAAAACACACGACATCAAGGTGCTCATCAGCATTGTGAGTGAACTGACAGCAGGTCTCCATCCAAAAGACACCCCACCCTTGCAAGGCAGATCACATCCCTTGCAACATTCTACCACTGCAAGCTCATGGCCATACATGACAGCCTTGGCACACAGAGGCAGACAGCACTATTATCCGCAGGACAAACCCCACTCAGGTTCTGGACTCCCGTCAACAGCAAATACACCACCTGGCTCATGTGCACCATCCACTCTGGCTCTCCATCAGGCCCCTTCGGACACAACATCTCAACCACATCATTCCCCATCCTTGAAGCCCACGTCCAGCGCATCATGAATGTCTCCTTTGAGTTATCCACATTCCATGGGAGCTGGAGGCATGCAGAGACCCAGGCCCTTGTTAAGCAACCGGCACCAGACCATCTTCCACAGTAATCACACCACTGCAACTGTCATCATTGCCAACACCAATGCAACTTTGCCCTGCTCAACAATGGTGAGCCCACCCCCCCCTTGACCTCTCAACTGTCAGCTCACACATCTCCAACACTGGTATCCAGAGGAGGGCCCAGGATTAAATCATCAAGTAGCTCACCAGCAAGGCCCAGGGAGTCGGCCTCCACCCTGCAGCATGTAGTACACTGGGGTCATCTGGCCCATGCCCCAGGGCTCTTCTCTCAGCGTGACGATCTTCAATATCTCCATGACCCCCCTCTCCACCATCACAAGCGCACACGACCTCATCATCATCTCGTATGCTATTGACACCCAGCTGCTCCTCAAACTCACCAAAGACCCAGCCATTGCCAGATCCAAACTTCAAGAAGGCATGAGATCCATTGACAAATGGCTGTACATCAGCCACCTGAGGCTGGACTTGGACAGGACTGAGGTCATCATCTGAGGATTGTCCCCTTATGGCTCGGTCAACTCCTTGTGTCCTACTGGTCTGGGCACCGCACCAGCACCCAGTGGCCAGGCACGCAAGCTGGTGTTCATCATGGACCCATCGCTCACAATTACCATGCAACTCACCACCATCTGTACCTCATGCTGCAACACCCTCCGCATGCTGCAAATTATCCACAGATAGATCCACTCCAAGGCAAGACAGACCGTCCCCCAGGTCCACAACACCAGCCGGCTCAACTGCAGCACCGGCCTCTACGGAGAACAACAGCAAAACTGCAGGAGAACTTGTCCACATCCAGGGTGCATCCGCACACCTCATCTTCAACATCCCCCGCCCCAGCCACATCACCGTCCACCTGAGATAGCTACAATGGCTCACTGTCTGCTGCAGGATCACCTTCAGACTCCTCAACCACACTCAGGAGGCAGTCCACAACCCCAGACCCAAAACAAACCTTGGACGTCTGTTATCCAACACCCCATTGGCCCAACTCCATGCAGCCCACCTTGCCCTGGCCACCATTCATCACATCCACATAAAAACTGCATGCAGGAGATAGTTCTCCCACCTCGCCAAACAGACCTGGAACTCCCTCCCTGGGCACATCAACATGACCCATGACCTCTACACCTTCATGATACTCTTCCAAATTGGTCTGTCTGAGCAGTATTGCAAGCCCCCCCCCCCTCAGCAGCTTGAGGCCATCACGGGTGAGTATTGTGCTCCATGTCTGTATTTGGTGATACATTGTGACCCATGTGTGTCCTCGACTGGACTCAGATCTAAGTGTATGGATCGCTGGAGTTAGTTCCACACTCAGGCATACTTTGACATATCCCCACACGTATGTTGTGGACTCATGCTAAATGACTGCAACATAAAATTTCAAGTATTTATTTTTTAATTATAGCTCTGGGGCGTGATTTGTGCACAGAAAAAGATGCAATGCAGGGACCATAGAATCCAAAGTTCACAGGGGGAGATGGGATCCTTGCCATTTGAAGTCATCACAGTCCAGACCACAGTGTTTGGCATCATTGGTCAGACTGTGACCAGCAGGTCCATGTGGCAGATGATGTCAGTCAATGAGGTGATGCTGTCGCACATGAAGGCCAGGTGCCAGGCCAGGTGACCTGGGAGATGTGGATGGGCCGCTGCCTCTCACGGTCTTTTCCGTGGACGACCCACCTTCCTCGGGGGACCCTCAGATGCAGGCCTTGAGGATGCTTGGGACGCTCCGTCGGACGAATCCTCCTCCTCCTCCCTCCCTGTGGCTGGTGGTGGTCTTCGCCTGGTGGCACAGGGAGGGTTGCCCATGTTGTCGGCAATCTGACGGAGTGAATGGCTTATGTCCCTTTGCACCGCCAGGAGCTCAATCAGTCTTGCCTCCATCCGTCCTTGGTGTTCTTGTTGACTGGTGTGTTGCTCAGCCTGATGTTTCTTGATCTCTGTGAGGGTCACCACTACCTGGCTGAACTCCCTGGTGTCACGCCGGTATGCATCCATGATGTTGTGTATGTGTGACATACCGGTCCCTTCAGCTGGCTGGTCAGGTTCTCGCCTCCGCCTGCCTCCACTCCCACCACCCCTGCCCACACAAGCCTGGCCTCCCGTTCTGGGCACATCGGGTCTACGGGACCCCTGAGGGATGGCAGTGGCGGTGTTGTCTGCCTCCTCCTGGGTGCCCGCCGCACCTTGTCCCTCCTGGTCAGACTGGCTCAGTTGTTCACTGCGGGCAGGGCTCCTCGGTGTCTCCTGGGATGTGGCAGGAATGTGGGCGGTGGTTGGCACAGATGTTCCTGAACCAGGATCTGCAGGGGCTTGGAAACCAGAGGGTCCAGGTCGGTCGGGGTCATCCGTGGAGTGTTGAGAGGCGTCGCTGCCGGTGGGATCAGGTTCCTCCCGAGCCAGGGACTGTGAATCTTCACCCCCATTGTTGGGGGGAGATTCATCACGTTGCCCTGTGTGTGAGAGACAAACAATGTTAATGCTGTTTCATGCAACATGCATGTTTCATACACATTCAAGTTGGCACTGTTCCTCCAGGTAGTTGTATGTGCCTAGCATTCTCCTCAATGTTCACTAGTGGATGGGTATGTTGCGGGGGACAGATTGATATGTTCTCTTGAGTCTTTGACATGTTACATTTTGGCTTGGATGCTTCTTCGGCTATGTATTGGTCTTGTTGTGTTACATGTCCATTGTGACAGTGGGTAAATCCATTGCCTGTCTGCTTGTGTAAGAGGTGTGTGTGACAGGGCCTGCTGGTGTGTGTAGTGTGATTTGGCCCTGGGGCTCCCAGTTGATGTAGCTGTCCCCCCATGGAGCATGCTGCCATGACAGTGAGTGTGAGTTCCTGTCCTAGATATCTGACCTTGTTGTCTTGGTGTTTGTGTTTGCACTGGTCACAGGAGGGCCTTGTGCTGCCTA
Source organism: Triturus cristatus (assembly GCF_964204655.1). Lineage (NCBI taxonomy): Eukaryota > Metazoa > Chordata > Amphibia > Caudata > Salamandridae > Triturus > Triturus cristatus. The sequence continues at coordinate 1,202,135,870 of NC_140591.1, read as the reverse complement.
CACCCGGGCCGAGTGTGAGCTATCTTGTCAGTACTTTCCCAATCCCTGTGCATTGCGCATGGTGCATGGGTATGTACCCGGGCCATATGGGATGAGGGCAATTGTGTCTGATTTGGAGTTCAACAATGTGTTTTGTGCCACCCACCCTCCCAGCATACCGGACATCCATTCTTGGGTTGGTGCTTCGTGTAGCATGGGACATAGCATGGCCTTGAGTTCTCAATGGGGCATACACATGTTAGTGGCACTAGCGTTATTTTTGACTGTGGTTCTGGCCGGTGAGGGCTTGGGGGTAGTTGCGTGCATTTGGTGCAGTTGGGGTGTGGATGCCATTACCCCCATGTTACCTAAGTTGTTTGTGTACTCACCAGCCTCTGGAACTCCTTGAAGTCCATGTATTCCCACCGGCGGAAGCAGGGCCATCACCTTCTCCTCCCAGGGATGGAAATGTACTGGTCTGCGGGGCCCACCACCTCCAGTGATGTTGCTCTGGGCGTAGTCATCATTCATTTTGCGCTTTACCGCCCTCCGCAGATCGTACCACCTGGCTTGGCATTCAGTCCTGGTCCTTCTGATGGGTGCCATTCACCCTATCGACGATCCTCTGCCACAGGTGTGATTTTTCGGCTATGCTGGTCTGTCTGACCAATGTTCCTAACAGCTGTGGCTCGACTCTGATGACTTCATTGACAAGGATCTCCAGCTCCTCCCTTGTGAACTTTGGATTCTTGTCTGTGGGCATGGTGTGGGGTGAGGGTGTGGATGGTTGTGGGTGTGTGGGTCTGAATGTGACGGTGTGGGTCTGAATGTGAAGAGGGGGTATGTGTGAAGGAGGTTGTGTGAAGGTGTATATGTTAAGGTGGATGGGTGCAGTTGATGGGGTGTGCTCTCTAGCTGCAGTGAGTCTGTTGCAAAGGCTCATGGTTTGTGTGTGTGGGCCCTTTTTATTGGTCCATTTGTGGGTGTGCCTCAGTTTGAATTTTTGGTGGGTGTGTTATAAGGGGGGGTTGTGAGTTTGCCCCTCTGTTTGCCTGTTTGGATGTGTCCAGGTCAGTCATTTCCATTTTTTGTTCACTGTAGACGTGTTTTGTGGTGTTGTGCGAGTCGAATAAACCCTCCTTGTGCTGTTTTACAGTGTCCGTGGTTCAGTACGGTACAGGGGTACGAGTTGTACAGGCACACACCCTCATTCGTTGTGTATGTACGGTTCGTACACGGACATTGCTATGTATGGTGCGTGCACCGCCATTGCTATGTACGGTGCGTACACCGACATTGCTATGTACGGTGCGTACACCGCCATTGCGTATGTACGGTGCATACACTGCCATTGCGTATGTACGGTGCGTACACCGCCATTGCGTATGTACGGTGCGTACACCGACATTGCTATGTACAGTGCATACACCGCCATTGCGTATGTACGGTGCGTACACCAACATTGCAATGTAGGGTGCGTACACCGACATTGCTATGTAGGGTGTGTACACCGCCATTGCGTATGTACTGTGCATACACCGCCATTGCGTATGTACGGTGCGTACACCGACATTGCTATGTACAGTGCGCACACCGCCATTGCGTATGTACGGTGCGTACTAAAACATTGGTGCGTACAACAACATTGGTGCATACAACAACATTGCGTATGTACGGTGCGTACACCGTCATTGCGTATGTACGGTGCGTACTACAACATTGGTGCGTACAACAACATTGGTGCATACAACAACATTGCGTATGTACGGTGCGTACACCGACATTGCATAAGTCATTCCCCGTGTACGGGACGTTTTCCGTACAATTCGTAAATCGGAAAGCCGGTCCGGATCGTACTTGTACGGTCGGACTGTATTTTTAGGCTTCGCACGGAAAAGTGTCCGGGTCCGTCTCGTACAACTTTTCCCGATCTGATTCATATGGATAGGGCAGATCCGTATGTATTTTTCACATACGAATCGTACTTCATGGGTCGGACGGGACTTGTAAGATTCGTATGGCAAAATTTACAGATACGAGTCGTACGGGAAACAAAAATACAGGATCGGAATTGACCCCTCAATGTTCTCTCCGAACCTGGTGTCAGCTTCCTTCTCCTGGAATAGTACAATGCCAACTCTTTCTACTACTGTGAACTTCAGAATACCACACAAAGGAGTATCAACTCCTCACCTTTCTCGTTATCCGCAGATTTGAGGTTTCAGTCCAAACCAGCTAATCACTAGATATGCCCACTCACTAGACTACGACATTCAAAAATACAAGCTAAAAAAGAATAACATTTTAATGAGCACACTGTGGCTTAGTAACTGAAGCAGAAAGATATTATGCACAGCAAGCAGAAATACAATGGTTAATTCAACAAGGAGTGGCACACCTAGGCTCACTCATGCTAATTTAAATGCACAATTGCTAACTAAAGTTAAGCAAATATATGTGTATATTGCAAATTTTGCTAAATCTCAACATGAATATCATAAGACTAAATAATGACAACATTTGAGTACATATTGAATATATCATGTGTAAATCATGTAGGCCAAAGTTAATGCGGGTTAGAGGTTAACATTTAATTTAGGCGCACATTTTAGAAACAGGATTTCTGGTTGGCTAAGGCTTGCGCCAAAGCCAGGCAGAAACCACCACACTAGTCAGGGCAAGGGAGCTACACGCTGAAGATAACCCCTGCTCACCCCCTTAGTAGCTTGGCACGAGCAGTCAGGCTTATCCCAGAGGCAATGTGTAAAGCGTTTGTGCGGTAAATAGACAAAATATCGAGAAAAAAAATATAGAATGGACATAATATCGAGTACAAAATATAGAATGGACATAATATCGAATGGACATAATATAGTTGTTAAAAATATCGAAATGCAGGTCAGTAATATCAAAGTACATAATATAGGCATTAAAAAATATCGAGTGTTTTGTATGTTAGGATATGTGTTAAAAGTGTATATTAGTTTTTGTAATGTATGTATAATTTTTTTAAAGTAATGAATTTTACGTTATTAAATTTTGTGTAAATTAATTCCGTAGCGGGTTGTGGGTTTATAGGGGAATAGGGTGGGAAGTAAGTTAATTATAGTAAATTAAATAATAATTTTTAGGAATTAGTAACTATTTTTAATTTAATTTTGCGTTTTAGTTCTGTTGCGGATTGTGAGTTTATAGGGGAATAGGGTGGGAAGTAATGTAATTGTAATTAAGTAAATATTTATTGTTATTTATTGGTATTGATAATTAATTAATTAATTATTAATTGGTAATTAATTTGCATTAATTGGCAATTTATTTTTATTAATTGATTAATTGATAATTATGTTAATTGTATTAATTTATCATTTGTAGTCGGTTGTGGGTTTATAGGGGAATATGGTGGGAAGTAATTTAATTGTAATTAATTAATTATTGAAAATATTTTTGTGTATTGATAATTAATTCACTGTTAATTATTAATTGTTTTTTTTTATTATTTATAAATTTTTGGTATTGAAAATTAATTGGTTGTTGATTAATAATTAATTGGTAATTAATTTGTATTAATCGGTAATTAATTTGTATTAATTGCTTAATTGATAATTATGTTAATTGTATTAATTTATTATTTGTAGCGGGTTGTGGGTTCATAGGGGAATATGGTGGGAAGTAATTTAATTGTAAATAATTAATTATTGAAATATTTTTGTATATTGGTAATTAATTTACTATTAATTAATTATTAATTGGTATTATTTGTATTTATCAATTTTTGGTATTGAAAATTAATTGGTTGTTAATTAATTATTAATAGTTAATTAATTTAAAAAAAAAATGTATTGGTATTTATAATTAATTAATTATTACATATTTTGTGATTGGTAATTCATTTTAATACTTTTTTTATTGGTATTAATAATTAATTTATTTTTAATAAAATATCAAATTATTTTTTTCCCTACTATTGCACTCACTGGAGTGGGAAGAGTAATTTTTACCCCTATGCTATCCAACGCTTTCCCTACTGTTGGACTCTCTGGAGTGGGAATAGTCATTTTTACCCCTACGCTATCCAACCCTTTCCCTACTGTTGCACTCTTTGGAGTGGGAATAGTAATTTTTACCCTCCCGCTATCCAACGCTTTCCCTACTCAGGCACTCTCTGGAGTGGGAATAGTAAATTTCACCCTCCCGCTATCCAACGCTTTCCCTACTGTTGCACTCTCTGGAGTGGGAATAGTAATTTTTACCCCTACGCTATCTGACGCTTTCCCTACTGTTGCACTCTTTGGAGTGGGAATAGTAATTTTTACCCCTACGCCATCTGACGTTTTCCCTACTGTTGCACTCACTGGAATGGGAATAGTACATTTTGCCCTACTCCATCTGATGTTTTCCCTACTGTTGCACTCACTGGAATGGGAATAGTAAATTTTGCCCTCCCACTATCCAACGCTTTCCCTACTGTTGCACTCTTTGGAGTGGGAATAGTAATTTTTACCCCTACGCCATCTGACGTTTTCCCTACTGTTGCACTCACTGGAATGGGAATAGTAAATTTTGCCCTACGCCATCTGACGTTTTCCCTACTGTTGCACTCACTGGAATGGGAATAGTAAATTTTGCCCTCCCGCTATCCAACGCTTTCCCTACTGTTGCACTCTCTGGAGTGGGAATAGTAATATTTACCCCTACTCTATCCAACGCTTTCCCTACTGTTGCACTCTTTGGAGTGGGAATAGTAATTTTTACCCCTACGCTATCTGACGCTTTCCCTACTGTTGCACTCTCTGGAGTGGGAATAGTAAATGTTACCCCTACACTATCCAACGCTTTCCCTACTGATGCACTCACTGGAGTGGTAATAGTAAATTTAACCCTCCCGCTTTCCTGCGCTAAACATATTGATTATGTTTTATTAATATTACGGTAATATATATATGTATTCAAAAATAAAAATGTATGTTTATTTTTTTAACTTACATTAACTATTTATTGTTTTTAAGGTTATTTAAGTATTTTTAAGTATGTTGTAGTTAATTATACTTATTATTTTATTATTTTTACATTACTTTTAAGACATTTAAAAAATTTGATATTTTGACTAACTATATTTTTTACAACAATATTTTTGATTCGATATTTTTGTACTTACCTGTTTGTAGATAGGAATTCAATATTTTTGCATTCTATATTTTGTCAACGATATTTTGGCAGGTCGATATTTTGGCATTCTATATTATGTCATTGATCCGTGTGTGCAACACACACACACAGCAGCAACACACTAGGCACACTACAAAAGGAACTCCACACAAGGTTATATAAAAAATAGCCTTTGTATTATCATAAACACATTATAAACATAATCACACATTTACACTGTGGCAACTGGCACTAGGCAATATTAACAGGGGATCATATGCAGGACCAGGCCAATCGGGCCACGGTCGGAACCATCAGAACAGGTAAGTAAAACCAGAACCCGTAACTATTGGTACCATAATGACCTAAGCATTATCACATTAGCATTAGACACCATCCTGAAATATCCTAGCATGACATTAGGCAATAAATCACATTAGGCCCAAACCTCATTAGCATAAACACATTTGTCATAGGCATCACAGTAGACATAAAGCTTCCTAAGCATAAACAGTGCGCCACAGAAGCACGGGGAAAGTGCACTCAGCACCTTAGGGCAATGCGCCCTATCCCCAGCAAGAAAATGACCCCCAGGCCAACTGGCCTTTTCCAGGGCTCCAATGCCCTATGTCCAGCAAAGTCAGGGCTCTACTGTAGGACTTTTCACTGGCCCTCAGGCTGCCAATGCAGCAAACTCACGGCATGCAATGCGCTGGACCTGGGGTGTACTCACCCCCTCCTCAAAAACAGAAATGGCCCCATCTTTGCAGCTGCCCATGCTCTCGTGGTGCAGCTGTAGAAACAAGCACTGGCACTACCGTGCCTGGGGAGCCCCCCTTTCAGGGACTCTCCACACTAGGATGCGCCACACGTTGCAGCTGTCCGCATCTGCGGTACAGCTGAGAGAACAACCAGGCCCTGGCACTCACTGTGCCCTGAGAGCCCCACTGGGACTCTAAGAATCAAAATGGGCCCCTCATTGCAGCTGGGCACTCTCAGGCGGGGCCAGCTGGGAAATCAGCATGGGCACTCATGGTGCCCTAAGCACTACCACAGGGTGCGGGCATCGGCAATGTTCCCCGACACCCCCCCAACCTGTGTACAACTGAGTCCCACTCACCAGGCTCTCTGTGGGTGACTCCGCAGGCTCTGGGCACCGGAAATGTGCCCCAACAGGTCCGCTGCTGGGACCTCTTCTCCAACCTCACCGGAGCCTTTTCTTCTTTACCAGTGCGGTGGGGGCAGGCAAGGATAATGTGTCTCGGGCCCCCTCCGCCGCAGGACTCCTCCTTGCTTCACCCGCTGCCCCGGGGTTCTCACCATGCCATACCACTGCCTCCTCCTCTCGGGATTCCTCCGGACCAGGGCACACTCTCCTCCACACGCGGGAAAGGCGGAAATGGCACCCACGAGGCCCTGTCCACAGTTAGGTGCCTGGCTTCCTGCTCGCTCGGGCCGCGGCAGTGATCTCGGTAACCTCGAAATGCGGGATGGGCTCCTGCTTTCACTGGCAATATGCAGGGTAGGCTCCCACCACCAACATAAGCATAAATGTGGGATGGGCACCTGCTATTCAAAGCAGGCAATTGCTGCTCTGGAGAAACGGCGCTGTGCTCTGGGAAACAGCACTGGGGGAATCCCACACGCCGGGATTCCCTCGGGGCACATCACAGCCCCACGCTGCCACGCCACACGCTCCTCACCCCTTGGCAATCTTGCAGTCCCCTCCTCTGAGGCTCCAGGAAACACGATATAGTGCTCTCGAGACGGTACGCTCCTCCAAGAATCCAGCAGGCAGGAATAACAAGTCCTTGGGGCTGGGGACACCCAAGCAGAGTGCAGCCAAGTAGGCTAGCATGCAGGGACCCCCAAGAAGCTGCAGCTGGGTCCCACGGCAGTTCCTCCTGGCAGAGTGTCTGAAACACTTATCAAGGAATCCCCAACACATTCTTATGGGAGGGCAGCCCCAAAGTAGCGAGAAACGAAAATGGCTGTTTGTCACTACCAGGACATGTTACCCACTTAAGGTACATGTCCTATCTTTTACCTACAATGCACCCTACCCATATGGCTAGCTAGGGCCTACTTTAGGGGTGACTGACATGTAGTAAAAGGGGGGTCACGGACATGGCACACACTTTAGGTGCCACGTCACAGCAGCAGTGACACTGCGCGCACAGGCCCTGCACTGGCAGAGGCCTGAGATAGGTTTGAAAGGCTACTTTAGTGAGCGGCTCAATCAGCGCTGCAAGCCCACCAGTAGCATTCAATTTACCAGCCCTGGGTATCTGAAATACCACTTTACAAGGGACTGACGGGTAAATTAAATAGGCCAAACAGGTGTAGACCAATCTTACCATATTTAACACAGAGAGCGCACACACTTTACACTGGACAGCAGTGCTAAAGTGCCCAGAGTTCTAAAACCACCAACACCATGTCAGAAAAAGGCTAGGAGAAAGGCAAAAAAAGTTTAGGGAAGACCCTGCAAAAAGGGACAAGTCTAACACAAATAAACAACATTGATTTGTTGTAATCAGTAGTTAGTCTTTAACTTAAGCAATCCCAAAATTGTTGGTTTTATGTTATTTCAATCCTCATATTTGTCACTGTAGTAGAAGAGTCTAGAAGCCTGTAATGTTGTAGAGTGTGACTCCCTCTGTAGAGGATTGTATTACATTAGTGTGATTTTTAAATTAGTGAAATTACAGATATATCAACATTACTTGATATGTTTTTTCTTTGTTAAATTCATGTTTTCCAAACCAATCGAAGACCCTTTGAAAGATTTGTCTATGTAGTGATCTAAATCTGCTCATATTTTTTTTTAAAACACATACAAGAAGAAAGCAAATCAGCGTTATCTATTAAAAGTTAATAGGGTGTTAAATAAGGAAACATGTCAAAGTTATAGAGATGCATCAGTTGGTAGAAAACATGCCCCAAAATAGGGGTCAGAATTCTGTGCAGGTATGTGGATGTTTTGTCCCCTGAGGAAGGTACCAGGCATTGCATATGGGAAGGGTAGAAAATTCTGATCTATAGAAAGCAAGTTGTTGCAAAGCCCAAAAAGTGCACATTGCACAGTTACTACAGAGTATAAAGTTATTAGTGTGTTACTCGTTTGGTACCATGGCGATGACGATATATTCAGTTCACTAACATTTAAACCAGAGCAGAAATAGTGTTGGTCTGGTGAGAACCTTTGTGCATCAGGTTCAATCCAGTATTACCTGTTTAAATCAATGTTGTAGCTATTTTCATGACTGATCAGCATGTGCCAACCTGTGTTCATCAATGCTTCACTGAGCCTTTATCAATATTATATACACATATATATATATATATTACCTACTGGCGGTCGCCAGTAGGTAGTTATAGTTAGGACCCCTTTTCCATAGGAAATCCGCAACATTCTATTTTGAATAACTTTGGCGCCGGTTGACGAATCCTCGCGAATTTCTCAAAATAGGTGGGGCGCTACGCTCCGCTCCTACCCTGAAAGTCTCGGGGGGATTCGTCAAGCGGGGGCTGAGATAAAAGGGGGGTCCCAAAACGCGTTTTTCCCATGCATTTTTCCATAGGACCTTTAGACAGGGCTACAGCCCGAACGGCTGAACAGATTTACTTGAAATTTGGCAGAGAGGTAGTCCTCAGGTCAAGGAAGTGCCTTTTGTAGGTTTGGTGTAAATCTGTTCAGTATTTCCTGAGAAAATAGCATTTAAAAGCATATATATATGTGGGCGGAGCCTAACCACACATCTCATCCTCAGATCTGATTGGCTGTCAGCACTTCATCCAAGAAGTGTTGGCAGCCATCTTGGGACCAATATACATGATAGCACCTCATTAAAAAGCATTGCAGTTAATAGAAGGTTTTAAGACTTTAGTTACATTATAAATCATTTGTTGATGGTACCAATCTCATTTTAGGAATTGTGGTATGTTCTAAGGTGATTTCACCATGTGAAAAAGCCTTCTGCTGGGATATCATGATTGAGAGAAAAATATTTTCTCATGCTTTTACCACAGAGGTTTGGAAGGTGATCTATAAGCTAAACTGAGAGCTTATTTTCTGTAAATTCACATTATCTTTCTCAGTCATGTGAGAATGAAGTCTGACATTCTCAGTAAAACATGTACATCCAACAAGGGCAGAGACTGTCAGTTGATTCCTTTGTGTTCTACTGCAGCTTCCCAGAGTGTTCCAAAGAACTACTAGAGCGCTAACAGTCCTACCTATGATAAACGTATGGCACACCTGAAGCCATCTTGCTTGGAATAAAGTGGTAACTCTTAAAACATTTAATTTCAAAAGGAACAAAATGAGGGGGTTCATTTTTCCATAAAAAGTATGATTAGTGCTGCAGAAAGAAAAACTAGGGCACATTTTGAGTGACTTCTCAAATCCTCTTCTATTTCATTAAAAAATTCTGACATGCAGACTGAAACATGAACTTTCAATACCAGCAGCAGTTTTCCCTGGTGAGCATTAGCTTTACTACAGTGATCTAATGAGCAAAAAGAGTGCTAACATTCTGAATTTATGGCAAATGTGTGACACATCTGAATGCCTTCTTGATGGAATCAAAGTAAAAAACTGAAAGTATTTCCTACTGAGGAGACTGCAGTAAATGAGGAAATTAGGAAACTTCATAACAAATAAGTCTCCCAAGATGGCCACCAGAGACAAAAGAGCCCAAATGTAGCCCAAATATCACCCAGATGTAGCCCAAGTATAGCCCAATGACAGAATGTCCCAGAATGTTCTTAAAAACAACTAGAGCGCTTACTGTCTTCATTATGACAAAAGTATGGCACACCTGAAGCCATCTTGATTGGGATAAACTGGTAACACTTAAAACATTTAATTTAAAAAGGAACACAATGAGGGGGTTCATTTTGCCATAGAAATTATCATTAATGCTGAAGAAAGAAAATGAGGGCACATTTTGAGTGACTTCTCAAATCCTCTACTATTTCATTAAAAAATTCTGACATGCAGACTGAAACATGCACTTTTAATACCAGGAGCAGACTTCCATGGTGAACAGTAGTTTTACTACAGTGATCTAATGAGCAACTAGAGTGCTAACATTCAGAATTTATGGCAAATGTGTGACATATCTGAATACCTTCATGATGGAATCAACGTAAAAAACTGAAAGCATTTCCTACTGAGGAGACTGCAGTACATGAGGAAATTAGGAAACTTCATAACAAATAAATCTCCCAAGATGGCCACCGGAGACAAAAGAGCCAAAATGTAGCCCAAAATCACCCAGATGTAGCCCAAATATAGCCCAATGACAGAAGTGTGCAAAACACTTATTATTTAGTGTTTTTGCAGTGTTATATAGTGCAGACTTGTCAGGTATTGGAGTGCTTTACATGAGCATTGGTTACATCACACAAGCACATATTCATTTTGGTTGTAGACATGGGGAGACTAAGTGATTTGACCAGAATCACAGAATGTCGAGCTGAAGCAGAAACTTCAACCTGGTTCCCCAGTTGCAAAGTCTGCAGTTCTGGAAGTAACACCACATCCTCTCCCCTAAGTGCAACATTTAATCAAGTGGTCAACTGGATAAAAAAACATAAAGATAACAAATAATTTAAAAGTGCTTTGTCGCTATTTGAAAACTCAGACAAAATGTCCTTATTTTAGTCTTTTAGAGCACTAACCGTAATTTTGATGCCAATAAGACCCTCTCATATATGTAATTTCTAAAGGAAATGCTCTAGGTATTACAGTTTTGATTACATCAAGATGATGTCAGGCGTTCCACACTTTTGTAATAAATATAGAATGTTAGCAATCTAGTTGTTCATTGGGATACTGTTGAGAGGCAAAGGCCAGGGGCACGGACTCTGAAAATTGAAGGCAGGTAGGAGAGTGCAAAGGCAACAATTTAACCACACTGAGCAGGCAGGAAGGGCCGTGGAAGCACAACAGACTATGGAGGGCAGTGGAAAGGGGGGCAGGGGCAACAAACCAACAATACAGGACTTGCAAGAGAGGCTGTTGGAGGGAAGATCTATTACGGGTCAAGGAAGCTAGAGGCGGTCCCCAGAGCCCCGGGAGCCACCACAGAACTGAGCAGGAGAGTGAGTCAGGGACAAAAGGGGCACCTTAATTTGAGCCGGGGTGCCTAGGAACGCTTGCTCCAAAAATGAAGAAAACAGACATATGAGACATGGAATTTGTGGCAGAATACAATGGCAGTTTAATGAGAAGATACAACTTCAAAGAAACCGCAGAATAGAGACATAAAGTACAAAATACAGAATCCAGATAATCATACAGCTGTCATGATATTCTCTGTATCTCAATTAATGTACTGACAGAGAGAGAGAGAAAACACATCTATAAATGCATCATGAGAAACAAGTTACACCAAGGAAAATGTTACCTAGGAACACTCACGTTTACTCTTAGAGCAAGCATTCCTGCAATTACAATACAAAATCTTTTAAATGCAAAAGTAAAGAGAACAATGGTTAAACATAACATGACATTTCATATAGGTAAAATAGAATAAGATACTTCAAGCAAAGCAGAGCAAGACATTTTAAGCAAAGGAAGACAAGAGCTCCCAGCTCTTGGGGAAAACCTGCACAGCCTGTTAACCTACATACAGACGGCGAGGTAGTCCGTCGATATCTGTGGGTGCTCCCTTTTTATATCATTTTGTGGGCTCCTTTGCACGCTACATCTACCTACGTATGCTACCCAAAAGCTTCGTCTGCAGATTTTACCAGACATTTCGTCATTTACCCACTTAATGCTGACAATGGACTGGGTGAAAAGGTCAGTCTCTCAGGCCAATCGCTTATCGTAAGTTCCATAGAGCAAGCAGAAAATAATGGGTATTGTACGGGAATTCAATATATTCATGTACAAAATCTCCTCAGTTCTCCTAACTTGACGCTCTGCGGTTGCCACTTCCTTAAAAGCGGGAAACCTGCCCAGGAAGCAAGTACCAGTCCAGGATGCAGCCTACTGTATGTCGACAGCTTCAGTGGGATGTTGAACTTTGATACCGAGCACGGAGCACTCGGGTAGGGTGGGGGCTACTAGTTTGGAGCAGAAGGCCTCGCAGACCTGCCTTCAGACTGCTATACACTAAAATTGCAGAGCTATGGTCAATTTAACAAAGAGGCCTACATATTGAACAGAAGGGCCTACACAGTGGTTTTATGCTGGCTGAGTGGTAAGGATGTCTCAGGATAATTATATAGCAACACAGGACCCGCTGGTCAATTTAATACGGCCTACAAATGCGGCTGGCAGGGCAAGGACAAGGGTCTCATACTTCAGGTGTGGACAGAACGGGCCAGGGGCCCCCTGTGATACAAAATCTACCCTCCTTCAAGGCTGTGGCAATGTAATAGACCATTGTGGGCAGAAGGAAGAGGCAATGATAGTACAACCATACATGCCAACAGACCCGATTCAGCCAGGAAACGTCCAATGTTTTTAAGCTCAAATGGGCTTTATTTGATCTGTCTCCTGTCTACAATATCCTCTTTTTCAATGTAACTCAAAGGGGAAAATCAATACCCCAGTTTTTTTTCAAAATCTCCCTCTTACCAAGTTCAAAATGTTCGCAAGTATGGTACATTGGATCATGGAAGGAAATGGGATAGGGACATGGACTTGGATAACAGAGGACAAGAGGGACATGGAGAGGTGCACCAAACTGACCCTGTAGGGCAGGCATCAGGGTTTGCAGCAGCACAATACACCACACAGGGCATGCAGGACGGGAGTGCAGCACAACAATCCATAGAAAGCAAGAGGGAGGGGACAGGACCATGCACATGGACAACAGAGAACAGAGGGGCAAGAGGCAATGGTAGCTAGCTGACCATAATGGACAGACAGGAGAGAAAGCTGCAGCATTACAGACCATAAAGGGCAGTAGGGACGGATCAGGGGCATTACAATGGAACAGACAAGCCAGGAGGGAGGGAGTAGGGGTCTTCACATGTAAACAGAGGGCTGGGGGCAAGGGGGCAGGGCAGGAGCAGCAAGATAGCCATGGAGGTCAGGCAGGATGGGCACTAGAAGCAAGACACACCATGAAGAGCAACAGTGAGACTGTGATGGCATACACACAGACCATGGAGGGAAGGTGGGAGGGGGTCAGGGGCAGCTAACTGACCACACAGGGAAGGTGGGAGGGGCCATGGCAGCACAGAAGACCAATGGCTATGATGGGCAAGAAGGAGGGTGCAGGGGCATGCACAAAGGACGATGGAGGATAGAAGGGAGGGTCAGGACCTGTGCACAGACAAGAAAGGTCAGGGGAAGGGACTTCACAACAGACCACACGGGGCAGGCAGGAGGAGCAGTTGCAGCACAACAGACCAGGGAGGGCAGAAGGGTGTGGCAGTACAATGGACCATGTAGGACAGGAGGAAGAGGATAGGGGCATGGCATGTGGACAGGCAGGGTGGAGGTGGCAGGGACAGGTTACAGTCATCTGACAATGCTAGGCAGGTGGGAGGGGAGTGGCAGCTCAACAGAACACTCAGAGTAGATAGGAGTGGCAGGTCCATGGGACATGGTGGGCAAAAAGGATGGAGCAGGGGCATGTACAAAGACATCGGAGGGCAGGGGGAAGGAGAATAGGGGCAGCAAGCTAAGCACAGAGTTTAAGCAGGAGGTCAATGATGGGGCATAGAATTGGGCAATGGAGGGCAGGAGGAGTGGACTGGTACATCATACTAAATTGAGGGCAGTGGCAGCACATCAGACCATGCATGGCAGGAGGGAGGAGGCTATTCCATGGATTCACACAACAGAGGATAGGGAGGAGGGGGATGGGGCAGCAAGCTAACTGTTCAGAGAAGGCGGGTATTAGGAACTTTATTGTTTTTAAAACATTGAGTCTGTGCGAACTACTTAAAATATGAACAAGTATGCAGCATAATCTCACTTTTAGTCAGGAAGAAGAGGACGTTTGTGACTGTGACTCCGGGCTCACTTGGCAGAAACACCCCCTGACCCTCCACCCCCTATCGCAAAATGTAATGCCCGTGAAAAGGGTAGGTGAACACAGTGTTATATAGAACATAGTCCTGAGAGCACGATTGAAAATGAAAACTAGATATAGTGTATGGTATAAACTATGCACCAAAAAGTGTGATATAAGATGAACCGGGCGTGAAATATAATATGCAATACATTGTGCGCAATGACAGATTCATTGGAGAGCGCGAGATAGCACAGGCACTAGCGCGTGCTATGCGATATGCGCCTTGGAGTGTAATATGCACAGGGCAGTGTTGTGTAACCTAACTAGTCTCTAAAGTTGTAATATAAAATATGTGCTGGGGAGTGTATCCGTTGCATATGCACTGTGACACAGATATGGATCGCAGATTGTAATATGCATGGCATAGCACTGTGCGTTATAACATAGGCATCGAGGAAGGCACGTTAGATGGGGCAATATAACCCGTGCGAAGACAAGTGTGGCATGACATATTCACGGGGTGGTGTTACAGTGCACATGGGCTAGAGAGTGTCATAGCATATGCACTAGCTAGTGGAATACAACACAGAGGTGTGTGGCACTCGGCAGGCAATGGTGGGTGTAACACAGCATTGGGCTCTGTCAGGAGCGCGCTGTGACTCTCAAGTGATGTTCGTCCCCTTTCCAGAGAGTAAAATAAAAAGTATTACACATCCGGCAGTGGATGTGTGTTTTATTAACCGTGAGGGGGGTTTCTTGCATAGTTTTGGTCGAATTTTTGTCGAATCCCCTTTGAATGGCTTGGTGTGCATGTGTATTAAATGTGCCCGTCAATAGCTACCCATGTTTGTATAAATAAACGACAAGGGTGTCTACCGGGATTAGGCACGGTAGGGCATCAGACATGTCAGAGCTTCACTAGTAGTGTAAATACATTCCACGTGGATTCATTGCATGCATAGTCGCCTTTTAATGAATATCCCGCAAATCGTCATGGTGATAGGTACGTACGGTTTGTCCAGCATGTCCTAGGTGTGTCTATAAATAAATATTTTTTTAAAATAATAAAAAACAGTGGCCGGCCCTAGGGATTGGGGTCAAAAAAATATAATTAGGAGACAGGCCCTGGGGGATGGGGTCATCAGGGCCAATAAATTAGAATAAGAAGGGGAACCACACAGCCCCCCTTCTTAAAAAATTAAAATAAATAAAAGACTGGCATCGTGCCGGAGGCCATGCCCCCTCCGTGCAGCACTCTGCAAACGCGCCCCCAACAGGCATCTCCAGTATGCGCCAGGGAGCTGCGCTGCAGACAGGTGTTCTGAGGCCAAGCCCCTTTTTACACCTCTCTGCAACGCAGCTCTGTGGCGCTTACTGGAGGTACCTAGTGGTCTAGTTTGACCCTAGGGACCCTTAGGATTCAAGGGGACTTAATCTCTCAACTTAGAACAGCCACAGGGCGCGTTTACACAGTGGTGAAGGGAGGGGACGGGGCCTGAGGTGACGTGTGCAAACACGCACTATGGCACGTTTTAAATTGGGGATATAATTTCCCTTCAATACTGAGGGCCCCTGGGGGCTAACTAGCCCACCAAGTGCTTCCAGTAAGCGCCACTGAGCTGCATTGCAAGGAGGTGGTCCAGGCCGTGCCACTTTTTACACCTCTCTGCAACACAGCTCTGTGGCATTTACTGGAGGTACCTAGTGGGCTAGTTGGACCCTAGGGACCCTCAGGATTCAAATTAACTTAATCTCCCAACTAAAAATGGACACAGGGCGTGTTTACACAGTGGTGAAGGGAGGGGACGGGGCCTGAGTTAACGTGTGCAAAAATGCTCTGTGGCCTGTTTTAAGAGGTAGTTTTAATCCCCATGCCCTATTATGTACTAGGGGCTTACAGAGGAGGTCATGCTAATCACAGGGGGACCCCAACGCATAATGTTCCCTAGTGTATGTAGGTGTTTTCACTGTATTCTAAGTGTCTTTTAACATAGCACTGGCTCTAGGACTGGCTAGTCAGACTCAGTTACCACCAGTATCCGTCTGAAAAAGTTGAGGGTACAGGATGATTTTGCAACAAGGCTTCTTTCTGCTCTTCTTTTTGTTCTTTCTGCACGTTATCCTTCTTCCTGCACTTATCTTCGTATTTGAGAACTTCTGTTGCTTCTTTCTGCACTTCTTTTGTTTCTTTCTGTGCATTTTTTCTTCTTTCTTCACATGTCCTATCTCTGTAGGCATAGTTAGAAATTAGCATTTAAAAAACCTTTGAAATTCACAGAAAAAACCATAGGTTTCAGGCACGTTATAGTTAGGAATTAGCATTTAAAAAACCTCAGAAATTCACTGAAAAAACCATAGGTTTCAGGGGTGTTATAGTTAGCTGGACTTTTCACTTGTACAAAACCATTGAAATTCCCCCGTTATAGTTAGTTCAGCTAACTATAACTCGCGCGCCCGCAATGCACTGCTGATGACGTCACATATTACATCACTCATGACATGGTCAGTGACATCACTCATGACATCACTGATGACATCTCAAATGACATCACTGATGACATCACTGATGACATCATCCTTGTGATAGAGTGGCAGACCTCCTCTCACCCTAATATAACCTTTGATACACACATTCAAAAATAGAGACTAAAATTTTCAAAACAATGGACATACCAATACCAGTTACAACAACCTCTTCAGTAATTCTAAGATCCACGTACACATCCACTCATTCACCAACAGTCCTATACAGTCACTCATACATGTACTCACTCATCATATGTACTCATGCACCTATACATCCTGTTACACAATGCCACTCATCCATAGAGTTACGCACACACATAGTCAGTCATGCTAATAAAGAATCAAACATACATTTACTTGCATATACAGTTATATACACACACCACCACACTTACTTCTACGGAAACTTACACATACTTAGTCTTTTAAACAATCACTTATAGAAACACATACTTATTCATACAGGAACTCTTTCAATCTCTCACTCTCACAAATACTCACATATATACACCAATAGTCACATATACTAGTTTAAAACATATGTAGTTACTCATAAAGACACTATTGAGACAGTCATTCACTCACTAACACACCCATACACACACTCATCCACCCATACAGTCCTGCACACATGCTGTGTTCAACACATACAAACAGTGAGTCACTCATTCATGCACCTATGCACTACGTAATACCCCCCACCGAACCATGCAGACACTCAGACTGATACTCAAAAAACCAACTAATAACCTATATAGACACCCATGTAGCTACTCACCAACCCATGCAGCCACTTATACACAAAGTGAGAGACTGATACAGATATTTACATATTTAAACATTACTCACTAAGCCATGTATTCACTATGATACACTTAATCTGTCAGTTACACAATCAATTTTTCAAAAACAAATCATCCATTTAGACACTTATATACCCATTTATTCTTCCATCGACCTTGAGATATACATATATAAAACATATTTAATTTTCAGAAAAACACACATTCACTGGATGATGTCATCAGTGATGTCATCAGTGATGTCATTTGAGATGTCATCAGTGATGTCATGAGTGATGTCACTGACCATGTCATGAGTGATGTAATATGTGACGTCATCAGCGGTGCATTGCGGGCGCGCGAGTTATAGTTAGCTGAACTAACTATAACGGGGGAATTTCAATGGTTTTGTACAAGTGAAAAGTCCAGCTAACTATAACACCCCTGAAACCTATGGTTTTTTCAGTGAATTTCTGAGGTTTTTTAAATGCTAATTCCTAACTATAACGTGCCTGAAACCTATGGTTTTTTCTGTGAATATATATATATATATATATATATATATATATATATATATATATATCAAAATTCCTTCGAATAACGATGCACACTCAGGAGTCCATTGCATCCACAGGTATTTATTCCAAACAATCGCTACGCGTTTCGACACACAGAGTGTCTTGATCACACGATCTCAATGGAAAATCATGACGTGTATATATTAACAAACATAAAGAAAGCACTTCCTGTTAGGTATACATTTTCGCCACGTTAATCGGCATCCATCTTAAACTAGTTTGTATAGAATGAAATGCATCACTGTTTCTTTGGTTTGCGAGTCTCTATAAAACGAGAAATGATTCTAGCAATTGTATAACATGTATTACATACTCATACATGATGTGATTGTTTAAGAAAGAGAAGACTGTTGATATTCAACATTTGAATAAAACCACAGAAAACTATCATACAACATGGCTATTGGGTTGCTACGATCGCACATTTGTCTGTGCATTGTGCTCTTAAACTGCAAGTGCAGAAAAAACAGCTGAAATAAGATTACTTAATATTAATAATGACAGTTACTAACAGTTGTATGAACTCGTATTTGTCTTTCTGTCGATTGTCAATAAAGTTTATAGACAAACGAATGAAAAAATTAATATTTCTGTATAGCGCGACAAGTGCCAAACTATTGCAAGACTCCATTTATCTTTAAAGTACAAACCAGTATTTGTGCTTGCAGGCTAATGTAGCAGAATAGATGGAATGCATCTTAAGGCACACTCTCAAAAATGCGATCTGGTGTCCAGCGTTAGTAGAGTTATAAACGTAGCTTGAAAAGGCAAGTGCCCAACATAAGTTTATTTATTATAAAGAAATAGGTGTAATGGATCATTAAGAGTTGAATGTCACAGTGGCTATGATCCAGGCCTCTAGACGTGGTTCAGGTATAATAAATTCCAGGTAAGTGCATGTGAGCGTATAAGCTAGTATCAGAAAAAAGTGCTGTACATAATCAGACGTGTTTTTACTTCTCTTTGACGGTGAGTGCCCAGATGATTCTGACGAAGGAAAAGGGTAGGGTGCCCGTGAGAATTGTGCCCGCAAGTGCCAGTGAAGGGTCCCTTCCTTTCCTCCTGAAATTCAACAAGAAAAAAACATAGGTTAAAAACACATTATATACAATATAAATATGAAATATTCGTTGTATCAATCACAAGAATTGTTGCTCTATGTACAAATTCAAAATTAACACAGTTAGTAACCTAGAGATGGGGGTGAGGGGGTGACAGGGAATTTCTAATCTTCCTGTAAGTGACTTGCTAGTTCTTCATCAAGATTGTGCCCCCCCGGGAATCTGGTTTCTAATTCTATGATCCATTTCGATTCTTTCTTCCTAAGGGCTGCCTCTCTGTTTCCGCCCCTCTTACTTGTGTTCACCTGTTCAATAGCAAAAAATCTCAGAAGGGAGTTATTCGATTGATGTTTGGTTTCAAAATGACGAGCTACGGGGTAATGTTGATCTTTGTTAGTAATAGCACGTAAATGCTCCTGTACTCGTTTCTTAACCATGCAGGTTGTGCTACCCACATATCTTAATTTGCAAGGGCATTCTAGAACATATATTATGAAGGTGGTGCTGCATGTCAGGAATTGCTCTATTTTTCTGTTGTGTTTCGTCCCTGGGACCTCAAACTCTTTCACCATATGGCTAGATTTACACGCCCTACAGTGCCCACATGGGTAGAAGCCTTTGAGATTGTGGTTCTTTCCTGGAATTTCGGTAATATCTCCTTTAACTAAGATATCCTTAAGGCTTCTGCCTCTGCGATACGTGATCGAGGGTCTGTCTCCTATGTGTGGACCTATCATGCTGTCTGTTTTCAGGATTTTCCAGTTGTCAACTAGTATTTTCTTAATCTTTTCAGAATCATGATTGAAAGTAGTGATTACTCTGGTTTCGAAATCTTCACTCTCTGCTGATTGTTTGGTTTCCAAGGTGCTTGATCTCGTGGTATCCTTGATTTTATTAATTGCTCTGTTAAGAGCCCATTCCGGATACCCACGTTCTCGGAACCTTGTAAGCATTTTCTCCTGCTCTTGTAGATACAACTCCTCGGTACTGCAGTTTCTCCTTGCCCTCAGTAATTCCCCGAATGAAATGCTCCATTTGAGAGCTTCCGGGTGAGCACTGAGGGCATGAAGCAGACTGTTCCCAGCTGTTTCCTTTCTGTGGAGACTGCTGACTAGCTTGCCTTCTTTCACTATAATGAGTGTGTCAAGAAAATCCAATTTTTCCTTGCTTAGGTTAGAGGTAAGTGAAATGTTGTATGGGTTAGAATTCAGTTTCTCAATGAAGATGTGTGCTTCTAATTCTGAACCCTTCCAGATGACGAACAGGTCGTCAATGTACCTGATCCACATCACTACTGAATCAAATTCAGATTTAAGATTATCGTCCTTGCGGATTTCTTCCTCCCATTTGCCTAAAAACAGATTGGCAAAACTCGGTGAAAAACAAGAACCCATAGTGGTACCGCGTATTTGTTTGTATAGGTCACCATCAAACATAAAAATATTGTTAGTAAGGCATATTCTCAACATTTCAATAATCATGTTTGTATGTTCAAGATAACATATATCCCGTTGTTGTAAGAAATAAAAACAAGCCTCTATACCTTGGTCATGGTCTATAATTGTATAGAGTGAACTTACATCCATTGTGATCAAAAAATACTCATTGTCCCATTCTACATTCTCGATTCTGTTTAAAAAGTCTTTAGTGTCTTTAGTGTAGGAAGGGAGAAGTGTGACATAATCTCTTAAAAAGAAATCTATATATTTAGATATATTTTCATTCACACTTCCTATTGCAGAGACAATTGGTCTGCCTGGTGGTTTGTTGGCATCTTTGTGGACTTTGGGTAGTAAGTATATTATGGGTAGTTTCGGGTAGTCATTTTTGAGAAAACAGTACTCCGGCCAAGTCAGTAGACCATTTTCTTGCCATAGAGCTAGTTTCTCCCATGTGTCAGTGATAGTTTGGTTATATTCTGTGGTACTGCTGACAACATAAAAATTGCTATCATTGAGTTGTTTGTAGGCCTCCTCAATGTACATCTGCCTACCCCAAAGGACGATGTTGCCCCCTTTGTCTGATGGTCTGATGATCACGTTAGTGTCTTTGGCCAGTGTGGTGATAAAATCTCTTTGTTGTCTAGTTAAGTTAAATTTGACGTTCTTATATTTGACTGCTCTGTGTTTTTGTTTTTTCAGTTCTCTGTTTACAACTTCATGAAAAGTGTCTAATGAGTCATGGGGTAGAGCAGGGCAAAATATCGATTTGGGTTTAAAAGGGGTACATGCTGCTCTATTTGTGTTGGTATATTGTGAGTATACCCCATCTTCATTATTCGTTTCAATGTCACCCAAATTGTGCACAGTTTGTAACGTATTTGCATCACCTACAGTCAACATGGGAAGATTGTTAGCTTCATCACTTACGTCTGACATGGTAGTTGGTTGCTCGTTGTTAAAGATAGAGTGCCATTTTTTTAATTTTAATTTACGAATAAATTTAAAAATGTCTACTCTGGTGTTGGTGTAATTAAATAGTTCAGTGGGACAGAACGTAAGTCCTAAACACAGTGTTGTTTTCTCATTTTGAGTTAGTGTTCTTGATGATAAATTAATGATAGTACGATTTACCATTGATAAATCCATGTTCATTTTGCTCCTCTGTAGCCCCCACGTTTGGTTCCCACTGGCTCTCTCCTTCCGTTTCCTCTGTTGTTGTTTGAGGCGTTTCTTCTTTGAGCGCCCCTGCCTCTTGTTCTTCCTCTTCCCCGATTCCGTCCTCTTTCTGTTTGATATGGTTGGGGTGTTGATTGTGATTGTTCCTTTTGTCGACGTGTTCTCAGCACCCGAAACTCGTCTAAAAAAGTCGCTGGTTTAGAGGTGATTTCTACATCGGAAATGCTGCTTGTGGTTGTTGCTGACACGTCAGTGTCTGTATCGCTGATCCGGTCATGATCTTGTACATTTGTTGGAACTTCCTCAGTGATGATTTTGTCTGCACGAACTCCATCCTGACTATATAGATGGTCGTATTTGGGGCTGTATGTCAAAATGCGGCCGCTCTCGTAGTCGCCACAGTCTCTGTGAAGTTTCCTTTGTTTACAGAACTTTATATCATCCTCATATTTCTTCAGTTTGTCTTTCAATTCGTCTTTGAATTTTTTGATGTTCTCTTGTTCATTGCTGTTGTTAAATTCTTCATCTAGCTGTTGAAGTTCCTTCATGATGGCTTCACGGTCTTCCCATGCATACTTCACAAGTATGCCTAGCATATTTTTTGAACTTGCCGCTGAGTTTGCTGCCCAATCATCAAGCATCTTGGGGTTGGGTGATTCGTGTGAAGGAGTAATATAAATGCGCAATCCTCGTGGTACCATGTCTTTTTCCATGTAGTCTTGTAGGGAGATTGCCTCCCACCACTTAGAGGTTTCTTGTTTTTTCAATTTTTCGTATCTTCTGAGTTTAGTATTGATCGGACTCCCCTCCGATTTATCCGCCATTGTAACATTCTTTGTGCCTCTTCCCGGTGCTCTGGCAAATAAAGTTTGTGCTTCTCTTCGCCTTGCATCCTCCTCATCCATATTGGAAAAAACCGTGTATAAAACACACCAAGTTATGTGTATTTTATCATAGATTTCTACACGTCATAATTTGGAAAGAAAAATGTGCGGTTTGTTGGTCTCCGCTTCTTTTAATCCCTGTGTGCTGCGTTGGCTCCCCTGCCCCACGTGAGCAGTTCCTGGTGCTGAATCCAAATTGAGAGTCCCGTGGATACTTGAACAAGTATCGGAACAAAGTGCGAAAGTTTCCGCTACCATGAATTAGTATTTAAGTTTTTCCTAGTTCCCTGCACGCTAGTATGTAAATTGAGAAAGTACAGACCAAAGGTACCGCGTTCCCGTCAACCCGGAAGTGCGCTCGAACACTAGTGTACGAACGTCTCCCAGTCGGCGTTTCAGCAAACCCAGGCTCACCTTCAAAATTCGTAGCTGCAGTGTTTCACACGGTCTCGTTACGATGAAAAAGTTCTTGCATTTCTTGATTCCAGCAGGCATGCGATCCCTCCAATAATAAACCAAGAGAAATACGGGTCCTTCCGAGATCAGTCCCTTCGCCAGGTGATGCGTCAACCGGCAGAAACCCAAGCCGGTAAATAAGTATCAAAATTCCTTCGAATAACGATGCACACTCAGGAGTCCATTGCATCCACAGGTATTTATTCCAAACAATCGCTACGCGTTTCGACACACAGAGTGTCTTGATCACACGATCTCAATGGAAAATCATGACGTGTATATATTAACAAACATAAAGAAAGCACTTCCTGTTAGGTATACATTTTCGCCACGTTAATCGGCATCCATCTTAAACTAGTTTGTATAGAATGAAATGCATCACTGTTTCTTTGGTTTGCGAGTCTCTAGAAAACGAGAAATGATTCTAGCAATTGTATAACATGTATTACATACTCATACATGATGTGATTGTTTAAGAAAGAGAAGACTGTTGATATTCAACATTTGAATAAAACCACAGAAAACTATCATACAACATGGCTATTGGGTTGCTACGATCGCACATTTGTCTGTGCATTGTGCTCTTAAACTGCAAGTGCAGAAAAAACAGCTGAAATAAGATTACTTAATATTAATAATGACAGTTACTAACAGTTGTATGAACTCGTATTTGTCTTTCTGTCGATTGTCAATAAAGTTTATAGACAAACGAATGAAAAAATTAATATTTCTGTATAGCGCGACAAGTGCCAAACTATTGCAAGACTCCATTTATCTTTAAAGTACAAACCAGTATTTGTGCTTGCAGGCTAATGTAGCAGAATAGATGGAATGCATCTTAAGGCACACTCTCAAAAATGCGATCTGGTGTCCAGCGTTAGTAGAGTTATAAACGTAGCTTGAAAAGGCAAGTGCCCAACATAAGTTTATTTATTATAAAGAAATAGGTGTAATGGATCATTAAGAGTTGAATGTCACAGTGGCTATGATCCAGGCCTCTAGACGTGGTTCAGGTATAATAAATTCCAGGTAAGTGCATGTGAGCGTATAAGCTAGTATCAGAAAAAAGTGCTGTACATAATCAGACGTGTTTTTACTTCTCTTTGACGGTGAGTGCCCAGATGATTCTGACGAAGGAAAAGGGTAGGGTGCCCGTGAGAATTGTGCCCGCAAGTGCCAGTGAAGGGTCCCTTCCTTTCCTCCTGAAATTCAACAAGAAAAAAACATAGGTTAAAAACACATTATATACAATATAAATATGAAATATTCGTTGTATCAATCACAAGAATTGTTGCTGTATGTACAAATTCAAAATTAACACAGTTAGTAACCTAGAGATGGGGGTGAGGGGGTGACAGGGAATTTCTAATCTTCCTGTAAGTGACTTGCTAGTTCTTCATCAAGATTGTGCCCCCCCGGGAATCTGGTTTCTAATTCTATGATCCATTTCGATTCTTTCTTCCTAAGGGCTGCCTCTCTGTTTCCGCCCCTCTTACTTGTGTTCACCTGTTCAATAGCAAAAAATCTCAGAAGGGAGTTATTCGATTGATGTTTGGTTTCAAAATGACGAGCTACGGGGTAATGTTGATCTTTGTTAGTAATAGCACGTAAATGCTCCTGTACTCGTTTCTTAACCATGCAGGTTGTGCTACCCACATATCTTAATTTGCAAGGGCATTCTAGAACATATATTATGAAGGTGGTGCTGCATGTCAGGAATTGCTCTATTTTTCTGTTGTGTTTCGTCCCTGGGACCTCAAACTCTTTCACCATATGGCTAGATTTACACGCCCTACAGTGCCCGCATGGGTAGAAGCCTTTGAGATTGTGGTTCTTTACTGGAATTTCGGTAATATCTCCTTTAACTAAGATATCCTTAAGGCTTCTGCCTCTGCGATACGTGATCGAGGGTCTGTCTCCTATGTGTGGACCTATCACGCTGTCTGTTTTCAGGATTTTCCAGTTGTCAACTAGTATTTTCTTAATCTTTTCAGAATCATGATTGAAAGTAGTGATTACTCTGGTTTCGAAATCTTCACTCTCTGCTGATTGTTTGGTTTCCAAGGTGCTTGATCTCGTGGTATCCTTGATTTTATTAATTGCTCTGTTAAGAGCCCATTCCGGATACCCACGTTCTCGGAACCTTCTCTTTCTTAAACAATCACATCATGTATGAGTATGTAATACATGTTATACAATTGCTAGAATCATTTCTCGTTTTCTAGAGACTCGCAAACCAAAGAAACAGTGATGCATTTCATTCTATACAAACTAGTTTAAGATGGATGCCGATTAACGTGGCGAAAATGTATACCTAACAGGAAGTGCTTTCTTTATGTTTGTTAATATATACACGTCATGATTTTCCATTGAGATCGTGTGATCAAGACACTCTGTGTGTCGAAACGCGTAGCGATTGTTTGGAATAAATACCTGTGGATGCAATGGACTCCTGAGTGTGCATCGTTATTCGAAGGAATTTTGATACTTATTTACCGGCTTGGG
The DNA here is from genome assembly GCF_964204655.1 of Triturus cristatus. Classification (NCBI taxonomy): domain Eukaryota; kingdom Metazoa; phylum Chordata; class Amphibia; order Caudata; family Salamandridae; genus Triturus; species Triturus cristatus. The sequence continues at coordinate 1,202,110,349 of NC_140591.1, read as the reverse complement.
TTTCTGCCGGTTGACGCATCACCTGGCGAAGGGACTGATCTCGGAAGGACCCGTATTTCTCTTGGTTTATTATTGGAGGGATCGCATGCCGGCTGGAATCAAGAAATGCAAGAACTTTTTCATCGTAACGAGACCGTGTGAAACACTGCAGCTACGAATTTTGAAGGTGAGCCTGGGTTTGCTGAAACGCCGACTGGGAGACGTTCGTACACTAGTGTTCGAGCGCACTTCCGGGTTGACGGGAACGCGGTACCTTTGGTCTGTACTTTCTCAATTTACATACTAGCGTGCAGGGAACTAGGAAAAACTTAAATACTAATTCATGGTAGCGGAAACTTTCGCACTTTGTTCCGATACTTGTTCAAGTATCCACGGGACTCTCAATTTGGATTCAGCACCAGGAACTGCTCACGTGGGGCAGGGGAGCCAACGCAGCACACAGGGATTAAAAGAAGCGGAGACCAACAAACCACACATTTTTCTTTCCAAATTATGACGTGTAGAAATCTATGATAAAATACACATAACTTGGTGTGTTTTATACACGGTTTTTTCCAATATGGATGAGGAGGATGCAAGGCGAAGAGAAGCACAAACTTTATTTGCCAGAGCACCGGGAAGAGGCACAAAGAATGTTACAATGGCGGATAAATCGGAGGGGAGTCCGATCAATACTAAACTCAGAAGATACGAAAAATTGAAAAAACAAGAAACCTCTAAGTGGTGGGAGGCAATCTCCCTACAAGACTACATGGAAAAAGACATGGTACCACGAGGATTGCGCATTTATATTACTCCTTCACACGAATCACCCAACCCCAAGATGCTTGATGATTGGGCAGCAAACTCAGCGGCAAGTTCAAAAAATATGCTAGGCATACTTGTGAAGTATGCATGGGAAGACCGTGAAGCCATCATGAAGGAACTTCAACAGCTAGATGAAGAATTTAACAACAGCAATGAACAAGAGAACATCAAAAAATTCAAAGACGAATTGAAAGACAAACTGAAGAAATATGAGGATGATATAAAGTTCCGTAAACAAAGGAAACTTCACAGAGACTGTGGCGACTACGAGAGCGGCCGCATTTTGACATACAGCCCCAAATACGACCATCTATATAGTCAGGATGGAGTTCGTGCAGACAAAATCATCACTGAGGAAGTTCCAACAAATGTACAAGATCATGACCGGATCAGCGATACAGACACTGACGTGTCAGCAACAACCACAAGCAGCATTTCCGATGTAGAAATCACCTCTAAACCAGCGACTTTTTTAGACGAGTTTCGGGTGCTGAGAACACGTCGACAAAAGGAACAATCACAATCAACACCCCAACCATATCAAACAGAAAGAGGACGGAATCGGGGAAGAGGAAGAACAAGAGGCAGGGGCGCTCAAAGAAGAAACGCCTCAAACAACAACAGAGGAAACGGAAGGAGAGAGCCAGTGGGAACCAAACGTGGGGGCTACAGAGGAGCAAAATGAACATGGATTTATCAATGGTAAATCGTACTATCATTAATTTATCATCAAGAACACTAACTCAAAATGAGAAAACAACACTGTGTTTAGGACTTACGTTCTGTCCCACTGAACTATTTAATTACACCAACACCAGAGTAGACATTTTTTAATTTATTCGTAAATTAAAATTAAAAAAATGGCACTCTATCTTTAACAACGAGCAACCAACTACCATGTCAGACGTAAGTGATGAAGCTAACAATCTTCCCATGTTGACTGTAGGTGATGCAAATACGTTACAAACTGTGTACAATTTGGGTGACATTGAAACGAATAATGAAGATGGGGTATACTCACAATATACCAACACAAATAGAGCAGCATGTACCCCTTTTAAACCCAAATCGATATTTTGCCCTGCTCTACCCCATGACTCATTAGACACTTTTCATGAAGTTGTAAACAGAGAACTGAAAAAACAAAAACACAGAGCAGTCAAATATAAGAACGTCAAATTTAACTTAACTAGACAACAAAGAGATTTTATCACCACACTGGCCAAAGACACTAACGTGATCATCAGACCATCAGACAAAGGGGGCAACATCGTCCTTTGGGGTAGGCAGATGTACATTGAGGAGGCCTACAAACAACTCAATGATAGCAATTTTTATGTTGTCAGCAGTACCACAGAATATAACCAAACTATCACTGACACATGGGAGAAACTAGCTCTATGGCAAGAAAATGGTCTACTGACTTGGCCGGAGTACTGTTTTCTCAAAAATGACTACCCGAAACTACCCATAATATACTTACTACCCAAAGTCCACAAAGATGCCAACAAACCACCAGGCAGACCAATTGTCTCTGCAATAGGAAGTGTGAATGAAAATATATCTAAATATATAGATTTCTTTTTAAGAGATTATGTCACACTTCTCCCTTCCTACACTAAAGACACTAAAGACTTTTTAAACAGAATCGAGAATGTAGAATGGGACAATGAGTATTTTTTGATCACAATGGATGTAAGTTCACTCTATACAATTATAGACCATGACCAAGGTATAGAGGCTTGTTTTTATTTCTTACAACAACGGGATATATGTTATCTTGAACATACAAACATGATTATTGAAATGTTGAGAATATGCCTTACTAACAATATTTTTATGTTTGATGGTGACCTATACAAACAAATACGCGGTACCACTATGGGTTCTTGTTTTTCACCGAGTTTTGCCAATCTGTTTTTAGGCAAATGGGAGGAAGAAATCCGCAAGGACGATAATCTTAAATCTGAATTTGATTCAGTAGTGATGTGGATCAGGTACATTGACGACCTGTTCGTCATCTGGAAGGGTTCAGAATTAGAAGCACACATCTTCATTGAGAAACTGAATTCTAACCCATACAACATTTCACTTACCTCTAACCTTAGCAAGGAAAAATTGGATTTTCTTGACACACTCATTATAGTGAAAGAAGGCAAGCTAGTCAGCAGTCTCCACAGAAAGGAAACAGCTGGGAACAGTCTGCTTCATGCCCTCAGTGCTCACCCGGAAGCTCTCAAATGGAGCATTCCATTCGGGGAATTACTGAGGGCAAGGAGAAACTGCAGTACCGAGGAGTTGTATCTACAAGAGCAGGAGAAAATGCTTACAAGGTTCCGAGAACGTGGGTATCCGGAATGGGCTCTTAACAGAGCAATTAATAAAATCAAGGATACCACGAGATCAAGCACCTTGGAAACCAAACAATCAGCAGAGAGTGAAGATTTCGAAACCAGAGTAATCACTACTTTCAATCATGATTCTGAAAAGATTAAGAAAATACTAGTTGACAACTGGAAAATCCTGAAAACAGACAGCGTGATAGGTCCACACATAGGAGACAGACCCTCGATCACGTATCGCAGAGGCAGAAGCCTTAAGGATATCTTAGTTAAAGGAGATATTACCGAAATTCCAGGAAAGAACCACAATCTCAAAGGCTTCTACCCATGCGGGCACTGTAGGGTGTGTAAATCTAGCCATATGGTGAAAGAGTTTGAGGTCCCAGGGACGAAACACAACAGAAAAATAGAGCAATTCCTGACATGCAGCACCACCTTCATAATATATGTTCTAGAATGCCCTTGCAAATTAAGATATGTGGGTAGCACAACCTGCATGGTTAAGAAACGAGTACAGGAGCATTTACGTGCTATTACTAACAAAGATCAACATTACCCCGTAGCTCGTCATTTTGAAACCAAACATCAATCGAATAACTCCCTTCTGAGATTTTTTGCTATTGAACAGGTGAACACAAGTAAGAGGGGCGGAAACAGAGAGGCAGCCCTTAGGAAGAAAGAATCGAAATGGATCATAGAATTAGAAACCAGATTCCCGGGGGGGCACAATCTTGATGAAGAACTAGCAAGTCACTTACAGGAAGATTAGAAATTCCCTGTCACCCCCTCACCCCCATCTCTAGGTTACTAACTGTGTTAATTTTGAATTTGTACATACAGCAACAATTCTTGTGATTGATACAACGAATATTTCATATTTATATTGTATATAATGTGTTTTTAACCTATGTTTTTTTCTTGTTGAATTTCAGGAGGAAAGGAAGGGACCCTTCACTGGCACTTGCGGGCACAATTCTCACGGGCACCCTACCCTTTTCCTTCGTCAGAATCATCTGGGCACTCACCGTCAAAGAGAAGTAAAAACACGTCTGATTATGTACAGCACTTTTTTCTGATACTAGCTTATACGCTCACATGCACTTACCTGGAATTTATTATACCTGAACCACGTCTAGAGGCCTGGATCATAGCCACTGTGACATTCAACTCTTAATGATCCATTACACCTATTTCTTTATAATAAATAAACTTATGTTGGGCACTTGCCTTTTCAAGCTACGTTTATAACTCTACTAACGCTGGACACCAGATTGCATTTTTGAGAGTGTGCCTTAAGATGCATTCCATCTATTCTGCTACATTAGCCTGCAAGCACAAATACTGGTTTGTACTTTAAAGATAAATGGAGTCTTGCAATAGTTTGGCACTTGTCGCGCTATACAGAAATATTAATTTTTTCATTCGTTTGTCTATAAACTTTATTGACAATCGACAGAAAGACAAATACGAGTTCATACAACTGTTAGTAACTGTCATTATTAATATTAAGTAATCTTATTTCAGCTGTTTTTTCTGCACTTGCAGTTTAAGAGCACAATGCACAGACAAATGTGCGATCGTAGCAACCCAATAGCCATGTTGTATGATAGTTTTCTGTGGTTTTATTCAAATGTTGAATATCAACAGTCTTCTCTTTCTTAAACAATCACATCATGTATGAGTATGTAATACATGTTATACAATTGCTAGAATCATTTCTCGTTTTCTAGAGACTCGCAAACCAAAGAAACAGTGATGCATTTCATTCTATACAAACTAGTTTAAGATGGATGCCGATTAACGTGGCGAAAATGTATACCTAACAGGAAGTGCTTTCTTTATGTTTGTTAATATATACACGTCATGATTTTCCATTGAGATCGTGTGATCAAGACACTCTGTGTGTCGAAACGCGTAGCGATTGTTTGGAATAAATACCTGTGGATGCAATGGACTCCTGAGTGTGCATCGTTATTCGAAGGAATTTTGATACTTATTTACCGGCTTGGGTTTCTGCCGGTTGACGCATCACCTGGCGAAGGGACTGATCTCGGAAGGACCCGTATTTCTCTTGGTTTATATATATATATATATATATATATCCACAAACCAAACTCCATCGTCGGGGGCCCTCAACCTTGCAGGGCGGCCACAGGCAGACGGGGACGGAGAATCCCGTTAATTTAAACTCCAAAGAACAGAATTGCCAGGCCCAGATCCGGATACAGGCTTTATTAAATACTGCTGGCTGCATGCACAGAAATCCCTGACGCGTTTCGACATGAAATGTCTTAATCATAGGGCGGCGCTGACTTAACACAACACAGCTGTTAAATGCTCATTATCACGTGACTTGTAGTGAAAACTGCATTTCCCATAAGGCTCTTTAGACTGCAGTGCAATGTTCGTCATACCTGATGGTATCTTTTTACACTAATATGCAGTTTCACGTAAGTATTTCCCCTGAAGTTCTTAAGCCACAGTGCAATATTCGTCATACCTGATGGTGTCTTTTCACGCTGATATGCAGTTTCACACAAATGCAGTCACGTAAAGCTTATGAAAATTCATTTTGTAAAGTCACTTTGTGAAGTCAGGCCGATATTAAACTTTGCTGCTGCCAATCCATACAAAATTCATGCGATGCCTCCGGATCTTGACATAAGGGAGCGGCTGCCCCTCTAGTCTCCCTTTCCTTGCCTCCAAAATGGTTAGTACTCGGCAAATCCGTTGTTCCATCTGGCGCAAGGCAGGTCGTGCCCCCCAATTAAATCCACAAACCAAACTCCATCGTCGGGGGCCCTCAACCTTGCAGGGCGGCCACAGGCAGACGGGGACGGAGAATCCCGTTAATTTAAACTCCAAAGAACAGAATTGCCAGGCCCAGATCCGGATACAGGCTTTATTAAATACTGCTGGCTGCATGCACAGAAATCCCTGACGCATTTCGACATGAAATGTCTTAATCATAGGGCGGCGCTGACTTAACACAACACAGCTGTTAAATGCTCATTATCACGTGACTTGTAGTGAAAACTGCATTTCCCATAAGGCTCTTTAGACTGCAGTGCAATGTTCGTCATACCTGATGGTATCTTTTTACACTAATATGCAGTTTCACGTAAGTATTTCCCCTGAAGTTCTTAAGCCACAGTGCAATATTCGTCATACCTGATGGTGTCTTTTCACGCTGATATGCAGTTTCACACAAATGCAGTCACGTAAAGCTTATGAAAATTCATTTTGTAAAGTCACTTTGTGAAGTCAGGCCGATATTAAACTTTGCTGCTGCCAATCCATACAAAATTCATGCGATGCCTCCGGATCTTGACATAAGGGAGCGGTTACCCCTCTAGTCTCCCTTTCCTTGCCTCCAAAATGGTTAGTACTCGGCAAATCCGTTGTTCCATCTGGCGCAAGGCAGGTCGTGCCCCCCAATTAAATCCACAAACCAAACTCCATCGTCGGGGGCCCTCAACCTTGCAGGGCGGCCACAGGCAGACGGGGACGGAGAATCCCGTTAATTTAAACTCCAAAGAACAGAATTGCCAGGCCCAGATCCGGATACAGGCTTTATTAAATACTGCTGGCTGCATGCACAGAAATCCCTGACGCGTTTCGACATGAAATGTCTTAATCATAGGGCGGCGCTGACTTAACACAACACAGCTGTTAAATGCTCATTATCACGTGACTTGTAGTGAAAACTGCATTTCCCATAAGGCTCTTTAGACTGCAGTGCAATGTTCGTCATACCTGATGGTATCTTTTTACACTAATATGCAGTTTCACGTAAGTATTTCCCCTGAAGTTCTTAAGCCACAGTGCAATATTCGTCATACCTGATGGTGTCTTTTCACGCTGATATGCAGTTTCACACAAATGCAGTCACGTAAAGCTTATGAAAATTCATTTTGTAAAGTCACTTTGTGAAGTCAGGCCGATATTAAACTTTGCTGCTGCCAATCCATACAAAATTCATGCGATGCCTCCGGATCTTGACATAAGGGAGCGGTTGCCCCTCTAGTCTCCCTTTCCTTGCCTCCAAAATGGTTAGTACTCGGCAAATCCGTTGTTCCATCTGGCGCAAGGCAGGTCGTGCCCCCCAATTAAATCCACAAACCAAACTCCATCGTCGGGGGCCCTCAACCTTGCAGGGCGGCCACAGGCAGACGGGGACGGAGAATCCCGTTAATTTAAACTCCAAAGAACAGAATTGCCAGGCCCAGATCCGGATACAGGCTTTATTAAATACTGCTGGCTGCATGCACAGAAATCCCTGACGCGTTTCGACATGAAATGTCTTAATCATAGGGCGGCGCTGACTTAACACAACACAGCTGTTAAATGCTCATTATCACGTGACTTGTAGTGAAAACTGCATTTCCCATAAGGCTCTTTAGACTGCAGTGCAATGTTCGTCATACCTGATGGTATCTTTTTACACTAATATGCAGTTTCACGTAAGTATTTCCCCTGAAGTTCTTAAGCCACAGTGCAATATTGGTCATACCTGATGGTGTCTTTTCACGCTGATATGCAGTTTCACACAAATGCAGTCACGTAAAGCTTATGAAAATTCATTTTGTAAAGTCACTTTGTGAAGTCAGGCCGATATTAAACTTTGCTGCTGCCAATCCATACAAAATTCATGCGATGCCTCCGGATCTTGACATAAGGGAGCGGTTGCCCCTCTAGTCTCCCTTTCCTTGCCTCCAAAATGGTTAGTACTCGGCAAATCCGTTGTTCCATCTGGCGCAAGGCAGGTCGTGCCCCCCAATTAAATCCACAAACCAAACTCCATCGTCGGGGGCCCTCAACCTTGCAGGGCGGCCACAGGCAGACGGGGACGGAGAATCCCGTTAATTTAAACTCCAAAGAACAGAATTGCCAGGCCCAGATCCGGATACAGGCTTTATTAAATACTGCTGGCTGCATGCACAGAAATCCCTGACGCGTTTCGACATGAAATGTCTTATTCATAGGGCGGCGCTGACTTAACACAACACAGCTGTTAAATGCTCATTATCACGTGACTTGTAGTGAAAACTGCATTTCCCATAAGGCTCTTTAGACTGCAGTGCAATGTTCGTCATACCTGATGGTATCTTTTTACACTAATATGCAGTTTCACGTAAGTATTTCCCCTGAAGTTCTTAAGCCACAGTGCAATATTCGTCATACCTGATGGTGTCTTTTCACGCTGATATGCAGTTTCACACAAATGCAGTCACGTAAAGCTTATGAAAATTCATTTTGTAAAGTCACTTTGTGAAGTCAGGCCGATATTAAACTTTGCTGCTGCCAATCCATACAAAATTCATGCGATGCCTCCGGATCTTGACATAAGGGAGCGGTTGCCCCTCTAGTCTCCCTTTCCTTGCCTCCAAAATGGTTAGTACTCGGCAAATCCGTTGTTCCATCTGGCGCAAGGCAGGTCGTGCCCCCCAATTAAATCCACAAACCAAACTCCATCGTCGGGGGCCCTCAACCTTGCAGGGCGGCCACAGGCAGACGGGGACGGAGAATCCCGTTAATTTAAACTCCAAAGAACAGAATTGCCAGGCCCAGATCCGGATACAGGCTTTATTAAATACTGCTGGCTGCATGCACAGAAATCCCTGACGCGTTTCGACATGAAATGTCTTAATCATAGGGCGGCGCTGACTTAACACAACACAGCTGTTAAATGCTCATTATCACGTGACTTGTAGTGAAAACTGCATTTCCCATAAGGCTCTTTAGACTGCAGTGCAATGTTCGTCATACCTGATGGTATCTTTTTACACTAATATGCAGTTTCACGTAAGTATTTCCCCTGAAGTTCTTAAGCCACAGTGCAATATTCGTCATACCTGATGGTGTCTTTTCACGCTGATATGCAGTTTCACACAAATGCAGTCACGTAAAGCTTATGAAAATTCATTTTGTAAAGTCACTTTGTGAAGTCAGGCCGATATTAAACTTTGCTGCTGCCAATCCATACAAAATTCATGCGATGCCTCCGGATCTTGACATAAGGGAGCGGTTGCCCCTCTAGTCTCCCTTTCCTTGCCTCCAAAATGGTTAGTACTCGGCAAATCCGTTGTTCCATCTGGCGCAAGGCAGGTCGTGCCCCCCAATTAAATCCACAAACCAAACTCCATCGTCGGGGGCCCTCAACCTTGCAGGGCGGCCACAGGCAGACGGGGACGGAGAATCCCGTTAATTTAAACTCCAAAGAACAGAATTGCCAGGCCCAGATCCGGATACAGGCTTTATTAAATACTGCTGGCTGCATGCACAGAAATCCCTGACGCGTTTCGACATGAAATGTCTTAATCATAGGGCGGCGCTGACTTAACACAACACAGCTGTTAAATGCTCATTATCACGTGACTTGTAGTGAAAACTGCATTTCCCATAAGGCTCTTTAGACTGCAGTGCAATGTTCGTCATACCTGATGGTATCTTTTTACACTAATATGCAGTTTCACGTAAGTATTTCCCCTGAAGTTCTTAAGCCACAGTGCAATATTCGTCATACCTGATGGTGTCTTTTCACGCTGATATGCAGTTTCACACAAATGCAGTCACGTAAAGCTTATGAAAATTCATTTGTAAAGTCACTTTGTGAAGTCAGGCCGATATATATATACACATACACATAGGGAGGGGTCAGGCATATCCCGTCGCTAGACATTTTGAGCTGTTACATGGCAGTAACCCCAATTTTCTCCATTACTATGTATTAGACACGGTTCCACCAATGAAACGGGGCGGCAATCATGAGGGCAAATTGCGCCTTTTGGAGACACGATATATCTTGCCAAGAGATGGTAATACCAAATATGAATATAGATCCCATATATCTTTTAAACTGTTTTAAACGGGGAAACTATCTGGTATCTTTTTTAAGGGGAAGGAATATATCCTTTGCACAATTTTGCACTATTTGCACAAACTCTCTGAGTGTTTTTTTAATTTTAGATACAACAATGGGATTATTGGCTTACAATGATGGCCCACTTGGGCTTTATTTTTCATTTGATAAAAAAGAAAAAGATTGATTGTTATTTGTGGAAGTGTTAGCAACATATTGACCAAGAATTCACTAAAAAGGAATGCGAACAATTTAGGGAGGTCTATTGAGATACCTAAAAAATGTCGCGAACGGAAATCTATATTTGTTGTTATAAATAACAATAACAAATATTAACTAACACAGGAAAATCTGTTTTTATATATATTCAGGTTTTTATAGATTTATATATTTTTGTATGTATTTATATTATATATTTATATATTGATGGATCTTTCTGTGATTTAATGTTTACATAATGACATGTTTTAATATTTTTTCTATGTCCATGTAGTTGCAATAACACCTGAAAGCCATTTCCTGTTTACTACTTTAAATACCACTCTTTCCGTTAGCAATGTGTCATGTGATCAAGACCCGAGTGGGGGTCGAAACGCGTTATGACGGACTGGCTGGGCAACAAAATAAAGCACTTTGATTGGCACAAATCTTCTGGGTCCGCTTTTCGTCTCTATGTCCAAGCGAGGCACTGGCAGCGGCGTTTTGCATTCATATATACACATATATATATATATACATACATATATTACCTACTGGCGGTCGCCAGTAGGTAGTTATAGTTAGGACCTAGTTTTTTATAGGAAAAGCAGTTTTTTCTTTTCCCAATAACTTCGGCGCCGTTTGACAAATCTTCGCGAAATTGTCAAAACTAGTGGGGCGCACCGGTCAGCTCCTGTCCTGAAAGTTTGGGGGCGATTCGTAAAGCGGGGACCGAGAAAAAAGGGGGGGTACCAAAACGCGTTTTCCCCATGTAATTTTCAATAGGAAACTTTAGCCAAGGCTACAGCCCGAACTGCCAAACGGAATTATACCAAATTTGGCAAAAAGGTAGCCCTTGGTTCAGAAAGAGACCTTTTTGTTAAATGGTGTAAATCTGTTCAGTAGTTGCTGAGAAATTAGAATAAGAAAAAGTTTCGATATCTTGAGCAGCGGTGGATGCGCGAACCCTCCCGACCACGAGCTTCACTATGATTGGCTGCCAACACTCCAAACCAGGAAGTGTTGGCAGCCATCTTGTGACTCGGTAGAACTGAGTTACAAGAAAACAGTGAAACACAGTGAAAAAACAAGAAAAGGGGGCAGGGTAGAAACACCCTGACCCCCCTAAGCCTGCTCAGGGGGTCCACAAGGACATTAGGGCCAAAAAAAGCATTTTTAAAAATAATTTCTGTGGAAATCGCGATGGGGTCACGAATCCCACCGAAATTATTTTAAAAAATGAAGCGAGGGCTCCCGCGCTTCGTTTAAATGAGGCTCCCGAGTGTGCCAGGTCCCGGGGGCATTGCCCAATTCATATTTTATAATAGTGGGGGCCTGCGGGGGCCCCTGCAGCCCGGGGATCACCACCTATCCGGGGCTATGTAAATAGTGTGCAGGAGGGCACGTGGCCCTCCCGCAGCCCTAGGGACCGCCACCTCCCCAGGGCTATGTAAATAGTGTGCTGGAGGACATGTGGCCCTCCCGCAACCCTAGGGACCGCCACCTCTCTGGGGCTTGTTTTTTATTAATGTGTGGGGGCCCTCCAAGGCCCCCCCAAGCCCCAGGGACCACCACCCCCTGGGGCTTTTGTTAAATATTCACAGGGGCACACGGCCCCCCCGCTGCCCCGGGGACCGCCAGGGGCTTTTCTCAAATATTCGTGTGGGCACGCAGCCCTCCTGCAGCCCTGGGGACCACCACCCCAGGGCATGTTTTTTAATAATCTGTGGGGGGCCTCCAAGGTCCCCCAAGCCCCGGGGACCACCCCCCCCGGGGCTTTTGTTAAATATTCACAGGGGCACACGGCCCCCCCGCTGCCCCGGGGCCCGCCAACCCCCAGGGCTTGATTTAAAACAAAAAAATAAACCTGTGTGGGAGGCTCAAGCCCCCCACATGCCCCGGAGACCGCCACCATGTCCCGGAGTCCGTTATGGACCCCCGAGCCCCGAGGACCACAACCTCCCTGGGGCTTTGCTATGGTTGGGAGGGGGGCCACACCGCTCCCCTCCTGGAGCCCTTGTTGCCCTGGAGCCGCCACCCCCTAAGGGTGGTTCCTGCAGTGTCCCAGGGTGCTCACCCCGGGACACTGCTGTTTGCTATGACAGTCATAGCAAACTCTGCTTTGGATTTTGGAAGCGAGAGCAGGTTTCCTGCTCTCGCTTCCAAAATCCAAAGCAGATTGTTTTTCTGCACGGGGAGCTGCTTGTCAGCAGCTCCCCATGTGGAAAAGCAATGCTGACTCCTGCTGGAGGCGGGGAGCCGGCGGGACCCTGGGGGAATTGGGGCTCCCCCCCATGGTCCCCAACGAAATGGCCGGGCCCCAGGGATGGGGTCCCCGGGGCCAATAGTGGCCCAGGGAAGGGGGGCCATGCGGTCACCCTTCTCTATATTAAAAAGAAATTTAAAAAAGAAAAAGGCCAGCCACAGGGCGCGTTTGCACACTTGTAATATCAGGCCCGCCCCCTCACTGCACCACTGTGCAAACATGCACCGTGGTGCGTTTTAAGTTGGGGGATTAAGTCCCTTTGAATCCTGAGGGTCCCTGGGGGCCAACTAGCCCACCAGGTACCTCCAGTAAGCACCACAGAGCTGCCTTGCAGAGAGGTGGTCCAAGGCCATGCCCCCTTTTTACACCATAAAACATTTCTGGCCATGCCCTGGGGATGGGGTCCCCAGGGCCTAAATTGGCCTCGGGAGGGGGGCCACGCGGGCCCCTTTTCGATTTTTCTTTTTAAATTTTGATAAAAAGTGGTCAGACCCTGTAGGATGGTGTCCCCAGGGTTCCAAAAATGATGAAAGAAGGGGTGGCCACACAGCCACCTTCTAAGAAAAAATATTTTTAAAAAGCCGGCATCTCACCGGAGGCCCTGCACCACTCTGCAAACGCGCTCCGTAGCACGTTGTAAGTTGGGGTATTAAGCCCCCTTGAATACTGAGGGTCCCTGGGGGCCAACTAGCCCATCAGGTACCTCCAGTATGCGCCACAGAGCTGCGTTGCTGAGAGGTGGTACGAGGCCACGCCCCTTTTTACACCACTGTGCAAACGTGCCTCTTGGTGCACTGGTGGTGGGGGCGATGAGGTCCTCTTGTGTCCTGAGGACCTTAGGACACAAGTGGAATTCATCCCGCGAGCAGCAATGCACCAGGAGCTGCGTTTGCAGAGTGGTGTAAAAAGGAAGTGTGGTCTCCGACCACTCTTAGCAATCCAGCTGTGTGGCGCTTACTGGAGGTACCTGGTGGGCTAGTTGGCCCCCAGGGACCCTCTGGAATGAAGGGGGCTTAATACCCCAACTTACAATTCACCAGGAGGTGCGTTTGCAAAGTGGTGGGGAAAGGGGGCGTGGCCTTTGTCCACCTCTCAGCAATCCCACTGTGTGGGGCTTACTGGAGGTAAGAGCTAGGCTAGTTGGCTCCTAAAGGACCCCCAGCTGTGAAGGGGACTTCAATCCCCATCCATGAGCGTGCCAGGTAGTGCGTTTGTGGAGTGGTGGGCAAAGGGGGTGTGGCCTGCTATGAGAACTTAGCAATCCTATTGTGTGGGACTTACTGGAGGTAATAGGAGGGGTATTGGACCCCCAAGGATGTCCTTGGGGGGCAACTACCACTCTTGTTACCTCCGGTAAGTCCCACACATTGGGATTTCTAAGACATCTAAGGAGGACATGCCCCTTTCTCCACCACTCTGCAAACGCTCCTCCTGGCAGACTATGGGATGGGGGATGAAGTCCAATTTACTCCTGAAGGACTTTGGAGGCCAATAAGCCCTTTTGGTACCTGCTCTAAGTCCTATGCAGCGGAATTCCTGAGTGCTGGTCGGAGGCCCAGCACCCTTTCTCCACCACTCTGCAAACGTGAATACTCCTTAAAGAAGCATTTTTCTGCACCTGTGACTTAGAGGTAGTTTTAATCCTCCTGCCCTAATATGTACTAGGGCCTTACAGAGGAGGTCATGTCAATCACAGGGGTACCCAAACGCATAGTGTTCCCTAGTGTATTTAGTTGTTTTCACTGTGTTCTTATTGTATTTTAGCATAGCACTGGCTATAGGCCTGGTTTGTCAGAGTCAGTTACCACCCGTACCCGTCAGCAAAAAGTTAAGGGCACAGGATCACTTTGCAACAAGGTTTCTTCCTGCTCCTCTGTTGGTTCTTTATGCACATCTTGCTTCTTTCTGCACCTTTCTTCGTCTTTCTGGACTTCTGTTGCCTCTTTCTGCATTCCTCTTGCTTCTTTCTGCGTCTTTCTTCCTCTTTCTGCACATGTCCTACCTCTGTAGGCATAGTTAGAAACTAGGATTTAAAAAATCTTTGAAATTCACTGAAAAAAACACAGGTTTCAGGGACGTTATAGTTAGAAATTATCATTTAAAAAACATTTAAAATTCACTGAAAAAAACACAGTTTCCAGGGACATTATAGTTAGTTGGACATTTCACTCATACAAAACCAGAGGTCAATTATCTTTGACCTGACGCGTTTCGAGTGTTCTCCTCTTCTTTAATGGTGATCTGTAAGTATGTATGCAGTGCAGGGTGTTGCACCTGAAGCCGAATAGCGCAGGCAGTTTTGAAACTAAGTGACTCTCCTGCAACATCGCGGATTCTACTAAGGAAAGAAAAAAAGCTTTCAAACGATATGATAACAGAAACCAACTGAAGGAAAATAATTTGCTCGAACGTGTCCCAACATGCTCTATTATGAACTATGCACTAAGCCAAGCCCACTGAGGGCAATGAATCAATTAAGTATGCAAAAGAGTAAAAATAAAAGAGAGCTTCTTCTGTTATGTCTTTCAGAGCAAACCTATGAGTAAGATGTCAATCTTCGAAACGCGTCAGGCGATAATTTACCGCGATGCCCATGAGAGCCAGTAATGAGGTCCGCATGGTCTACTGCCTGTCGAGTGCCCTGCCAAGCTTTAAGCATTTGTCGAGAATCTATTGATACGACTGCCCTGCCGTAGGGAGGAGCACCACCTCGTTACAACACAAGAGGGGCTGCGTCAGGAACTGCTCATGAAGCCGAACAGCGTAGGCAGTTTTGGAACTAAGTAACTCTCCTGCAACATCGCAGATCCTACTAAGGAAGGGAAATAAAGCTTTCAAACGATATGATAACAGAAACCTACTGAAGGAAAATAATTTGCTCAAAGAGGGACTACGTGCCCCAACGTGCTCTATTATGAACTATGCACTAAGCCAAGCCCACTGAGGGCAATGAATCAATTAAGTATGCAAAAGAGTGAAAATAAAACAGAGCCTCTTCTGTTATGTCTTTCAGAGCAAGCCTATGAGTAAAATGTCAATCAACGAAATGCGTCAGGCGATAATTTACCGTGATGCAAAAGAGAGCCAGTAATGAGGTCCGCATGGTCTACTGCATGTCGAGTGCCCTGCCAAGCTTTCGGGCAATTGTTGAGAATATATATATATATATATATATATATATATTCACTGAAAAAACCATAGGTTTCACACACGTTATAGTTAGCTGGACATTTCTCTCGTAAAAAACCATTGAAATTCCCCCATTATAGTTAGTTCAGCTAACTATAACTCGAGCACCCGCAATCCACTGCTGATGATGTCACATATTACATCACTCATGACATGGTCAGTGACATCACTCATGACATCACTGATGACATCTCAAATGACATCACTGATGACATCACTGATGTCATCATCCATTGAGTATGTGTTTCTGAACAATTTTAATATGTTTAATATATATAGGGAAAGGCCTGTTGAAGAATGAGTGGGTGTACAAGTGTGTAAATGTATGATTTTCTTTGGTGCGTAACTGACTCTATAAGTGAGTCATTAAATGTATCTTACTGTAGACTAGTGACTAAACTGTGTGAATGTCTGTATGTTTCTGTCTGTTGGTGTATAAGTGGCTGCATGGTTTTGTGAATAGCTATATGAGTGTCTATATGGGTTATCGATTGGTTGTCTGAGTATCTGTATGGGTGCCTGAGTGTTAGTGTGGGTAGGCTGTGTGTGACTCTGTGCATAGATGAGTGAGTGGGTGATTCTATGGGTGCATGGTTTTAAGAGTGCATCTGTGATGGACTGTATGGTTGAGCGAGTGTATGTATGGGTGTGTTAGGGATTGAATGTATATCTCAGTGGTACATTTGTGACTAACTACATATGTGAAAGGCAGTATATATGTGTGTAAGATTATATAAGTGGCTAGATGTGAGAATGTGTGATTGTGACAGTGACTGTATGGATGAGTGTGTGCTTTTGTCAATGATTCTAATAGAGCATAAAAATGTGATACTATTTTTGTGAGCAAGGGAACTTGAGTGTGTATAACTGCAGAGGTGAGTAAATGGCAGTGTCATTATTTGTATGAATGACTAGGTGTGAGAGTACCTCTATGGATGATTGGTAGTGTGTGAGTGTCTATATAGGTGTGTGTATAAATTCATATGATACTTTTTTATGGAGTGACTGTAACTATGAGTGACTTTACAGGTGAGTGTGTGGAGGTGTATGAAGACCTAAAAGTTAATATGTGGGTATGCAGTTATTGGTATTGCATTATTTATGGATATGAGAATAGAACTCTGTAATTTTGAGTTGGTATATCAAAGCTTTTATAAGTGTGTTATAAGATGTGGTAATTTATCACATTGATGATGTCATCAGTGATGTCATGAGTGATGTCACTGACCATGTCATGAGTGATGTAATATGTGACGTCATCAGCAGTGGATTGCGGGTGCGCGAGTTATAGTTAGCTGAACTAACTATAACGGGGGAATTTCAATGTTTTTTTACGAGAGAAATGTCCAGCTAACTATAACGTTTGAGAAACCTATGGTTTTTTTCAGTGAATTTGCAAGGTTTTTTAAATGCTAATTCCTAACTATAACGTGTGTGAAACCTATGGTTTTTTAAGTGAATTTGCAAGGTTTTTTAAAAGCTAATTCCTAAATATAACGTGTGTGAAACCTATGGTTTTTTCTGTGTTTTTGCATGGTTTTTTGAATTTTAATTCCTAACTATAATGTGTGTGAAACCTATGGTTTTTTCATTGAATTTGTTTGTTTTTTTACATCATTTTTTTTCTTTTTATTTTTTCCTTTAAACACTATTCTACCTATGTATATATTCATGGTTTTAATACATTCTTCAATATAGAAAGATTCACCTTTTTTAAATAAATGGTTAGATATAGTTGTATAACATAGTTAATATCTTCAACAAACCTTTATCTTTTTTTTTTTTTTTTTTTATTTTTTTACCGTGCGCGTACGGTAAGCTTCGCTTTATGTACGGTGAGCGTACGTAATATTTATACTCCGTGTGCGCATGCTTACGCAATTTGCGGACGCGTCCGTACTTCCTACGCGACGCGTAAGCGCATGCTTTATACGCGCATGCGCGCACGCACGTTACGCGGAAGTGTACGAGTGTGCCTGTAATGCGCATGCGCGCATGCCTGTGTCTTTCGTACGCGCATGCGTACTTTTACCGTACGCGCTCGGTAAGCTTAACATGCGCGTACGGTTGGTCATGTGATCAAGAAACAACACTTTTGATTGGTTTAAACTACTTTCAGTTCCAGAATCTTCCTACACCACACCCATTGCCCTCATTACTGCTTGTGATTTCTTAGGAGAAGGAGCGGAATTGTCTTTGGGATACAATGGCAGAGCAGCAGTCCTCTTCTGAGAGTGAGCAGGGCAGCAGCATCATCAGACAGAGAAGGAGGAAACAGAAGAGTTCTTTTATTTGGGAGTATTTTACATTTCCTGAGGGGCAGAAAAAGGTAAATGCTCCTTTAGTTACCTGCTCACTTTGTGAGCGTGTGTTATCTAGAGGTAATCCAAGGAAAAAGTATTCCTTTGGTAATCACACTATGTTGAGACACCTTAGGGATGTTCATCCAAGGACTTTTGCTCGACATACTGTAGCAAACCCTTCAGTAAATCACCGGAGCACATCCGCAGAAGCTCAGCCGAGTACATCTTCGGCAGCTCAGCCGAGCACTTCCTCTGCGGTGGGAGCATCACCCTCTTCAGCTCCTCTGGAAACGAACCCTCGATTTCAGAGAGTACAAATGAGGTGCACCAGATGTTATGGTCTAATTGTTCATGGGGAGACCAGTATTTCCCTAATAAACAATAAGATAGACCAGCACATCTGTGGTCCTTGTTAATATTCCCATTCTTTCTTTCCTCTGTCCCTGTATTAACACAACGGCTCTTTTAAGAGCCAACCTTACCTCACAATTTTTTTAAAAAATTTTTAATTAATTTTTTCAATTGTTTTTTTTACCGTACGCGTACGGTACGCGCATTTTAACAAATTTTTCACCCTACAAGGTCCTTGAGGGAGTACAACGGAAATGAGAAAAGCAGAGAGAGGAGAACACAGCAGATTATCAGAGTCAGAATCTCAGAGATGTACACCTCTCTCCTCTCACCAGAACCAGTAAATGGCAATGTTTCCCTCTCTTTTTTCACACATATACATGTTAATTACAAATCTCAGTGCTTCCCACATTTTTTCAAATGAAATCACACATTTCTATTGCTTGAAAACTTCAACCCTTTTCCAAATGAACCCTTCCCCCAACTTGACTTCTGCCTGCTACCATAGCAACAGCTCATGGAACACTGGTGTGAGCAGAGAGGTCAGAAGTTCAGCACACAATGTTTCTATTCCAAAGAGCAAGAGTGCTTCACCTATCAAACCTAACAGCAAATCCAAATTAATCTTCTGTGGGAACACAATTTTCTGAACCAATACAAAACATGCTTCTAAAAATGTACACATACGAGAGCGCTAGGTGGCGCTACCCAAGATGGCCGCACTGAGGTGAGGCTCCTGGATGCCTGACCCCTCGCATCCGCCCTATGTCCGTTGTGGCTGTCCTAGGTGTGCCCAGATGACCGCCGAGTGTTGAGGGGCTGCTGCTCTGCCCCCGCTGCGAGTTTTACCTGAATCGCTGCCGCTTGAGCTGAGATAGACAGCCCGTGAGCTCCGTCTCTGCCTGAGACGCGCCTGGCCGGTCCCGCGGCCGGCGGTGTCGGCTACATGAGCCCCCGGCGCACCACGAGGGGCGAAGACGGCGAGGCCACCAATGGCGGGCCGGAGACCGGAAGATCATCGCAGCGGGACTTGAGTGGGCGCCGGACCCCAGGTGAGCCGGGGGGGGGGGGCGGCAGATGGTGAGCGCCCTCCCGCTGGTGAGGAAGTCTGAATCGGCGGGCAGATCGGCCCGAGCTGGGAGGCTGGATCCGGCTGGTGGAGTTCTCGGCGGAGCTCCATACGATCTGTGAGGTGGCTTTGTGTCAGCGAGGCCTTTGTCTGCCTCGTACGTCCGTGACACTTCCTCCGAGAATTCCGCATAATTGGCAGCCAGCTCATTGCACCCAACACGGTTTGAATTGGCCGTTCCGGCTTCAGTCCATGCTGCTTTATTCTGCTGTACCATCTTTTCAATTCTTTCCCGGACTGAGGAGGCTGCTGCCCATGACGTGCTGACCTCTGTGGTGAAACATGTGGCACGTTGGCAGCAGGTTGTGGCACCCCTGAACGATGTGAACTTCCAGCTCGCCTCAGACCTGCATTCCACGGCCAAGGACTACTTACCTGCTGACCTGCCTGCCCTGCTACTGTGCCGCGGCTGATGTCCGCTGCCTCCTGGTGCTGGGCCGCCGCTGCCTGAGGAGGCCCCTCGCTGACCCGTTCTGGTGGACTCCTGTTTGTGCGGCCCCGGGACGTTGCGGGCCCGCCAGACCCGGCGGACGGTCGCCGCACTTGGGGCAGGGGCGTTCCTTGTGAGAGCAGCTGAACCGGATCTCTCCTACCCCGCACCCTTCCCGGGGGTCGCTGCTGATGGGGAGGCAATTCCGCCGCCCCCCCCCACCGCGCCTTGACTGTATTCCCTGGCGCTGTACCTGGTGCTCGGGGGGGGTTCGGCTGTTGGATCCGGACCAGGGGGGGACGCGGAGTTCCCCCGGCGACTTGGTCAAGCCGGTGGGTTGGGGCAGTGGACGGCGCCCCCGCCGGCCGGCGCGCGGTACATCGCTGGAGGTCCTCCACGGGCGCAGTTTGTGGCGCGCGGCCTGGGACGTGGTGAGGGCGGCGCGGCCCAGATCCGTATGAGGGGGTGTGTATCGGCTGCGCACATGGCCTTCCATCGGTGGGGATAAGCCGCGCACCCGCCATTTGCCTTCTTGTGGGAACCCCCCCACCCTTGACCTGCTGCCGGGGGTTGCTCCGCTTGACGGGTGCGAGCCGCCTGCTGGTCCACCGTGCCCACCCCGTGTCTGGCACGTGCACCCTGGGTCCACCATGGGCAAGGAAAAGGGCTCCAAGCCACCGGCGACGTCCCACCAGACGCGGATTGACCAGTTCGCGAACTCGGACCCGCCGGGTGCGGGGGGAGGAGGGGCGCCGGCCCCGAACAAGGACTTGGCCGTCATCCTTCAGGCCATTGATGCCTCTCGCACATCCTTGGAGGGGATGGTTAGGGAGGTGAAGGTCGATGTTGCGCTCCTGTGGCAGGACCTCCGCAACGCCACGGCTCGCATCACGGAAACGGAATCCAGGATCTCCACGGCGGAGGATGACATTCGCCTTCTACAGGACCAGGTCCGGGAACTCACAACCCACTCCACGGAATTGCACAGGCGGGCAGAAGATGCCGAATATCGCGCCCGTCGCAACAACCTTCGCCTGGTGGGCTTTCCGGAGGTGGTCGAATCTGGCCGAGCGGATGACTTCCTCGAAAAGTAGTTTAAGTCCTGGATGCCGGCGGCTGGTCTGTCGTCCTGGTTCGTGGTGGAGAGGGCGCACCGGTCGTTGGCTGCCAGGCCTCCTGTGGGAGCCCCCCCGCGCCCCTTTATTCTTCGGATCCTCAATTTTCGGGACAGAGACACTATCCTGCGGGAGGCGCGGGTCAGTGGCCCTTTGAATTTCAACAACCACACTGTTATGATCTTCCCGGACTACACCCGGGAGGTCCAGGAGCAGCGCCGCTCCTACACGGATGTAAAGCAAAAGCTGCGCTCCCTGGGCCTTCAATATCAACTCCAGTTCCCGGCCCGCCTGCGGGTCGTTTTCCAGGAGAAGACGCTGTTCTTTGACACCCCCAGGGCGGCCTGGACCTGGCTCACTGAGGAAAGACCTTTGCGCCTACCCGGAGGGGGGCCGTCCCTTACTGTGCCCCGGGGCCAGGGAGGAGCTGGGTCCCAGCGACCAAGGCGCAGGAAGCGCACACACCCGGTGCGGCGGGGGCCCGGACCCGGTCTGCGGGCACCTCTGGGAGAGGGGTGAGAGACTCCTCGGCCTCCTCTGGAGCATCATCTCATGCGGTTGGGGGGTCCTGGCGCTGCCCGTTGCCCCGACCGGATGGGTCTCAAACCCCCCTCAACGTGCAAATTGACCTGTCGGACCTCTCCCGTAGTCCTGCTATATGACTTAACGTTTGCTTCCTGCATCCACAGGGGGTGGCGGCGACCCTGTCGAGTGGTGGGGGTGGGGGGGCTCTGCAGTCTCAAGCTTTCCCACAACAACCTAGGACACGACACTGGAATCCGTACTTCAGGAGGGGTCCACCACGCTCTTTACACCCGAGCACCTACGCTTGGGGCTTTGTAATTGTTGGTTCAGTTAGGGCGACAGATGCTTCCGTTCTTAAAGTGTAGGGTGGGGGGTGGGGGGTTGGGGTTGTGTAATTGTTGGTTGTTCCTCCTTGGGGGACTGTTTTGTTTGATTTGGGTCTGCTCTCCATTGAGCCTCTTATGCAGCAGCGCGCCCCGCGTGTCGACATGCTTCCCCATGCAGCCGCTCCCGCGGGTTCTGCCGCTGACCACTTTCCTGCGCTGCCCGCCGACTTCCCCTAGTGTGAGATCCATAGTCCTGGCTTCCCCTGGCTGCTTCACTCCCGGCGCGTTCCACTCCCGTCACTACCATGGCCGACCTAGCCGCTAAGGCGCAGACGCGCATCCTGTCCTGGAACGTGAACGGTTTGCTGGATAGACTTAAGCGCACCGCCGTCCTTAAATACGCCCAACGCGTGGAAGCCGATGTGCTCCTACTTCAAGAGACCCACCTGCTAGGCGAGAAATGTCCCTTCCTGGCGCGCAACGGGTATGACCGGGTGTGGCACTCAGGGTTCTCGCGCGGATCGCGGGGGGTCGCCATTTTGCTGCGCCGTTCCCTCCCGTTTGTGCTTACCCGGGTGATCCATGACCCCCAGGGGATGGGGATTGCCGTTTGCGGCACGCTAGAGGGTCGGCCGCTTAGCCTCCTGTCGCTCTATGCGCCGCCTACCGGGCTATCTCAGGCCTTATCTCACGTTGCGTCTCTGTTGGCAACTCTTCCACCGGGCGCTATCGTTCTGGGGGGGACTTCAACGCTGTCTCGGCTCCGCAGCTCGACTCCTCCGGTCCAGTTTCGGCGCCCCGCGCTGCGCGGGCGAAGCAGTTGGCGAGTTGGGCGGAGGCGCAAGGCTTATGCGATGCGTGGCGGACCTGGCACCCACGCGCCCGGCAATACACTCATACTTCGGCCGCCCATCACACCCATGCCCGTATTGATGCGATCTTTGTTCCTCCCGCTGATTGTGTGGGCATCCAGGACGTCCGCATCCTCCCTAGGGGGATATCAGATCACTCTCCGGTCCTCCTGGGTCTGGGTCTCCCGCCTCAGGGGGCCCGCCAGGTGTGGCGCTTCAACGCCTGTTTCCTCCAGGATAAGACGCTCTGCAAGGAGGTGGGGTCCGCACTGACGCATTATTTTGGGGACAACGACGGGTTGGTCTCTTCGGCGGGCACCCTTTGCGAGGCCTGTAAGGCCACCATCAGGGGGACTGCCAAAGCACAGGTGGTGCGGCATCGCCAGACGCAACTCCAGCGGCTCACGGCTTGTGAGGCTCGCGCGCTATGACTGGAGCAATCTCTTTCTGGGTCCAATGATCCGGCTGGATCCCGGCAGTTGCGACTTCTGCGTGAGGAGATTCGCCAACGGTTGCTTGATGCGGCTAGGCTCCTCTGGCAATCCTCGCTGGCGAGGGTATATGGGTGGGGCAACAAGAATGGTGCGCTCCTGCATCGGCTGGCTACTTACCCGAGGGCATCACGCATCATCCCGGCGGTGGCCGACTCTGACGGCCTGATCCACTCTTCCTCCGTGGCCATAGCGGAAGCCTTCGCTCAGTATTACTTGCAGCTATATCGGGCCCGAGCGGCGGACCTTTCCCTGGCTTCACTGCTTGCCACCAGTGGCCAGCGGCTTCCCCGTCTTCGGTCGGGTGATTGGGAAAGTCTGTAATAGGGCGCATATCCGCGGGGAAGACCCCGGGACCGGACGGCTTTCCCCAGGAGTTTTACTCCACCTGTAAGGAACATCTGGTACCACGGTTGGGTGCTCTCTACGCTGAAGCGGTCAAGCAAGGCTCCTTCCCGCCGGAAGCCGACATTGCCACGATTGTGGTCCTGCCCAAGTCCACGCCGCCTCCTTGTGATAGGTCGGCCTACCGGCCGATCTCCCTTATTAATACAGATATCAAACTTTACGCGGCGGTCTTGGCCCAGAGGCTCCGGCCCTTCTTGTCGGGCTTGATGCATTCGGACCAATGCGGCTTTATGCCAGACCGGGGCACTCGCCACTGCCTTCGTCGCCTTCACGTGGCCTTGGCTCACCGCCACCGCCTATCTCCATATCTCACTCTCCTGCTTGCCGATTTCGAGAAGGCTTTTGACTCGGTCGGGTGGGCCTACCTCTTTGAGGTCCTGACCCACATGGGTTTCGGCCCCAAGTTTGTTGGCATGGTGCGAGTCCTTTATGCGCGCCCCCGCGCCAGAGTTTTGGTCAACGGGGCACTGTCGAGACCATTTCGGATCGGACGGGGAACACGGCAGGGGTGCCCGCTGTCGCCCCTTCTCTTTGCTCTCGCCATGGAACCCCTTGCCGTCCTGATCCGAGCGTATCCTCTCCTTCGGGGCTGGGAGTGGCCGGGTCTGCCATCGGAAGAGATAGCCCTCTATGCGGACGACGTTCTGCTGTACCTTAGTGATCCAGCGCGTTCGGGCCCCCGTGCACTCTATCTCTTAGGCCACTTTGGCCGCGCGTCTGGCCTTTACTTAAACCCGCGGAAGTCGGTTCTTGTGCCTCTGCACCCCTCCCGGGAGTGTTTTGATTGGCAAGACACTATTCCCCTCCGTCGGTTGTCCTTCAAATATCTGGGCATCTGGGTCTCCCTTCTCCCGGAACTGAGCTGGGCTCTTAATGTGACCCCCCTGGTCAAGAAGGCCAAGGTCGATCTGACGCGACGGCAATCGCTCCCGCTTCATCCGCTGGGGAGGGTAGCACTATACAAAATGATGATTCTCCCCCGGTTTCTTTATGTATTACAAAATATTCCCGTGTCCTTCCCACGGCCTTGGTTTCGTGAGCTGGATGGGTTGGCGACCAGATTTCTCTGGGGTGGTGGGAGACCGCGGCTGGCCCTGTCGGCGTGTCGCCTGCCCACCTTTGATGGGGGGCTGGGCATGGCCAATCTCTACCTCTACTATTTGGCCACCCGTCTCCTGGTCATCCATGACTGGTTTGGGGGGGGATGGTCCGATCCGGCCTACAGGGTGGAATTGGAGGGCCTGGGTTTCTCCCGCATTCAGGACCGCCTGTATGGCGCCCCCATCCCCGCCTCCTGCCCAGACATCACTAAGGCGGTCTTCCTGGCTTGGCGGGCGGCGCTTCGCCACGCCCGGTGGACCGGGAGACTGACTCGTGCCACTCCCCTCTGGCATGGGACATGGATGCGGGACGTTGCGGGCCTGGAGGGTTTCAAGTCCTGGGACCTGCTCGGCATCTCCCAGCTGGGGGACGTCTGGCGGGGGGGACGCATGTGCTCATACTCGGAACTGCAGGCACGCTTCTCCCTCCACTCCTCTCAATTTTATAGGTACCTCCAACTGCGGCACGCCATACGCCTCTACACCCCTCTGGACATTAGGCTGCCGGATCACAGCCCCCCGGAGGCTCAGGTCCTGCTGGGTAACCTAGGGCGGGGGGGCATCTCCCGAATACATCGCTCTCTTATTAATAATACCCCCACGGCCCGGGAAGGCCTGAAGGAACGGTGGGAGGAGTGGGTGGGTCCCCTGGACGAGGTCGACTGGCGGGACGCCCTTATGGCCCCCAGGTTGGTGACGGCCTCCGCCAAACTGAGGCTCATTCAAATCTATTATCTGCACACAGCCTACCTCACACCGGCTCGTCTGCACCGGGCGGGCATCTCCGCTACGGCAGCTTGCCCCCGCTGCGGTTTTGACCCGGCTGATTTCCTCCACATGGTGTGGTCTTGTCCAGACTTGGGGGGTTACTGGAGGGGCATAGAAGCAGATCTCACGGAGGTCTTGGGATGGGTGGTGCCACATAACCCTCGGCACACCCTTCTGGGCATCACTGAAGGCCTGGATGGCACGCGCGCAGAGAAGCTATTCCTTATGACAGCATTCATGGTGGCGAAAAGAGATATAGCAGCAGCTTGGAAGCATCCGCAGCCGCCTAGCTTGGCCAAATGGAGCACTGGAGTGGACTGGTGTGCGGCACAGGAGCGAACTCTCTATCAGGCGAGGGGCTGCCTTAAAAAATACCGCAGGGTCTGGGGGAAATGGCTGGGCAATGTGTTCTGATTATGTGGTCCGGGGGGGGGTGGAGGGGGGAGCTTCGGGTGGGGGCGGGCAGACGGTGTGCTCTCCTGCTGTGTGATTGTAATTTGGTGGTTCGTCAGGCTCACTGTTTTTTTCTGTTGTTTCACGCAAAACAATAAAAATTTGTTTATCAAAAAAAATGTACACATACAGCCTAGTTTTAACTGTAAAATGGTTTGAATCAGCCAATGAGTTCTTTTTATTAAAAAAAATATGTATGCCTCCATTTTACAACTGTCTTTCATTTCATATTGCCATTCTACTGAAAGACACCTCCTGAGTGCATCCAGATCTCCTTGAAAGATGTTCACAGTGTGGATTGTAGGTCACAGCTATGTCTTCTGGAGTGAAAAGTATGCAGAAAAAAGAGGTATGGTGAGAGACCTTGCTTTGCCAAATGTAGACATTAAATGGATTGGAGGGTTAAAGTGGCACCAATTAATGCCTTTGGTGAAATCTTTTCAACACCTCTAACAGCCTAACCTTATTATTGTGCACTGTGGTGGAAATGACCTAGGCACTTTAACTGGGGTAGGTCTGGAAATGCTTGTTAAGGACACCTTTGTGCAATTAATGTCGCTTTTTCCTCAATCTGCCTTTGTATGTTCTAATATATGCCAAAGGCAAAAGTGGAACTGGTCCAACCGATTTTGTCCACAGATTGACAAAGCAAGAAAGCACGTCAACAAATCTATTTCTGCTTTCCTCAGAGACTATGGTATGGGTTCTATATACCACAACAACTTGCGTTACAACATGCAAGGCATTTATAGAGGAGACAGTGTACATTTCACTGATGAAGGCAACAGAGTCTTCCTCTTGAACTTTAGACTCTGCATCGGTACTTACTTGTGGGTACCACAAAAAAAACACTTCATAAACACAACGGCTCTTTTTAGAGCCCCCTAATATCTAAACACTTAAATTTGATTTTTACTTCTATTTTTTTGATTGTTTTTTTTCTGCCGTGCGCGTACGGTAAGCTTACGGTACGCGCAACCCGCGATTTAAAAAAAAAAAAAATTAAAATATATTTTTCATACTTTTGGGACCTTCTTGGACCCCCTGACAAACGCTAGGGGGTCTGCAACTCTCTTTGTTGCCCCCTTTTCACGTTCTCCACCTTTGTTTATCAGTGTGAGACACACAAAATGGCGGCCGACACTTCCTGATTTCGACCGATTCGAATGTTTACAGTCATGTAACCACCAATCAGAATTAAGCTCGCGCACGGCAGCGTGCGCGTACGGTAAGCTTACCGTACGCGCTCGGAGCGCGCTTATAAATATATATATTGATTTAAATGCTATTTTCTCAGGAAATACTTACCAGATTTACACCAGACCTGCAAAAGGCACATCCCTGACCTGAGGACTACCTCTCTGCCAAATTTCAAGTAATTCTGTTCAGCCGTTCGGGCTGTAGCTTGGACTAAAGGTCCAATGGAAAAATGCATGGGGAAAACACGTTTTGGGACCCCCCCTTTTTCTCAGCCCCCGCTTGACGAATCCCCCGAGACTTTTAGGGTAGGAGCGGAGCAGAGCGCCCAACCTATTTTGAAAATTTCGCGAGGATTCGTCAACCGGCGCCAAAGTTATTCAAAATAGAATGTTGCGGATTTCCTATGGAAACACGGTCCTAACTATAACTATCTACTGGCGACCACCAGTAGATAATATATATATATATATATATATATATATATATATATATATATATATATATATATATATATATATATATATATATATATATATATATATATATATATATATATATATATATACCAAACTCTCCGAAGGAGAAAATCAGGGTCGCACTCCGCAAGATGAATTCAATTCTTTTATTTCAATTTAGCCCAATTGTGATCACAGAGAAAATCCAAATTAAATCAACGCGTTTCGGTCTTGCCTCAAGACCTTGATCATGATACTGTTCACCACACATATACACCCCCCACATATATGTATGTATATATATATATATATATTCACTGAAAAAACCATAGGTTTCAGGGGTGCTATAGTTAGCTGGACTTTTCACTTGTACAAAACCATTGAAATTCCCCCGTTATAGTTAGTTCAGCTAACTATAACTCGCGCGCCCGCAATGCACTGCTGATGACGTCACATATTACATCACTCATTGACATGGTCAGTGACATCACTCATGACATCATTGATGACATCTCAAATGACATCACTAATGACATCACTGATGACATCATCCAGTGAATGTGTGTTTTTCTGAAAATTAAATATGTTTTATATATGTATATCTCAAGGTCGATGGAAGAATAAATGGGTATATAAGTGTCTAAATGGATGATTTGTTTTTGAAAAATTGATTGTGTAACTGACTGATTAAGTGTATCATAGTGAATACATGGCTTAGTGAGTAATGTTTAAATATGTAAATATCTGTATCAGTCTCTCACTTTGTGTATAAGTGGCTGCATGGGTTGGTGAGTAGCTACATGGGTGTCTATATAGGTTATTAGTTGGTTTTTTGAGTATCACTCTGAGTGTCTGCATGGTTCGGTGGGGGGTATTACGTAGTGCATAGGTGCATGAATGAGTGACTCACTGTTTGTATGTGTTGAACACAGCATGTGTGCAGGACTGTATGGGTGGATGAGTGTGTGTATGGGTGTGTTAGTGAGTGAATGACTGTCTCAATAGTGTCTTTATGAGTAAATACATATGTTTTAAACTAGTATATGTGACTATTGGTGTATATATGTGAGTATATGTGAGAGTGAGAGATTGAAAGAGTTCCTGTATGAATAAGTATGTGTTTCTATAAGTGATTGTTTAAAAGACTAAATATGTGTAAGTTTCCGTAGAAGTAAGTGTGGTGGTGTGTGTATAACTGTATATGCAAGTAAATGTATGTTTGATTCTTTATTAGCATGAGTGACTATGTGTGTGAGTAACTCTATGGATGAGTGGCATTGTGTAACAGGATGTATAGGTGTATGAGTACATATGATGAGTGAGTACATGTATGAGTGACTGTATAGGACTGTTGGTGAATGAGTGGATGTGTATGTGGATCTTAGAATTACTGAAGAGGTTGTTGTAACTGGTATTGGTATGTCCATTGTTTTGAAAATTTTAGTCTCTATTTTTGAATGTGTGTATCAAAGGTTATATTAGGGTGAGAGGAGGTCTGCCACTCTATCACAAGGACGATGTCATCAGTGATGTCATCAGTGATGTCATTTGAGATGTCATCAGTGATGTCATGAGTGATGTCACTGACCATGTCATGAGTGATGTAATATGTGACGTCATCAGCAGTGCATTGCGGGCGCGCGAGTTATAGTTCGCTGAACTAACTATAACGGGGGAATTTCAATGGTTTTGTACAAGTGAAAAGTCCAGCTAACTATAACACCCCTGAAACCTATGGTTTTTTCAGTGAATTTCTGAGGTTTTTTAAATGCTAATTTCTAACTATGCCTACAGAGATAGGACATGTGAAGAAAGAAGAAAAAATGCACAGAAAGAAACAAAAGAAGTGCAGAAAGAAGCAACAGAAGTCCTCAAATACGAAGATAAGTGCAGGAAGAAGGATAACGTGCAGAAAGAACAAAAAGGAGAGCAGAAAGAAGCCTTGTTGCAAAATCATCCTGTACCCTCAACTTTTTCAGAGGGATACTGGTGGTAACTGAGTCTGACTAACCAGTCCTAGAGCCAGTGCTATGTTAAAAGACACTTAGAATACAGTGAAAACACCTATATACACTAGGGAACATTACGCGTTGGGGTCCCCCTGTGATTAGCATGACCTCCTCTGTAAGCCCCTAGTATATAATAGGGCATGGGGATTAAAACTACCTCTTAAAACAGGCCACAGGGCGTTTTTGCACACGTTAACTCAGGCCCCGTCCCCTCCCTTCACCACTGTGTAAACACGCCCTGTGTCCATTTTTAGTTGGGAGATTAAGTTCATTTGAATCCTGAGGGTCCCTAGGGTCCAACTAGCCCACTAGGTACCTCCAGTAAGTGCCACAGAGCTGCGTTGCAGAGAGGTGTAAAAAGTGGCACGGCCTGGACCACCTCTCTGCAATGCAGCTCAGTGGTGCTTACTGGAAGCACTTGGTGGGCTAGTTAGCCCCCAGGGGCCCTCAGTATTGAAGGGAAATTATATCCCCAATTTAAAACGTGCCATAGTGCGTGTTTGCACACGTCACCTCAGGCCCCGTCCCCTCCCTTCACCACTGTGTAAACGCGCCCTGTGGCTGTTCTAAGTTGAGAGATTAAGTCCCCTTGAATCCTAAGGGTCCCTAGGGTCAAACTAGACCACTAGGTACCTCCAGTAAGCGCCACAGAGCTGCGTTGCAGAGAGGTGTAAAAAGGGGCTTGGCCTCAGAACACCTGTCTGCAGCGCAGCTCCCTGGCGCACACTGGAGATGCCTGTTGGGGGCGCGTTTGCAGAGTGCTGCACGGAGGGGGCATGGCCTCCAGCACGATGCCAGTCTTTTATTTATTTTAATTTTTTAAGAAGGGGGGCTGTGTGGTTCCCCTTCTTATTCTAATTTATTGGCCCTGATGACCCCATCCCCCAGGGCCTGTCTCCTAATTATATTCTTTTGACCCCAATCCCCAGGGCCGGCCACTGTTTTTTATTATTTTTAAAAAATATATATTTATAGACACACCTAGGACATGCTGGACAAACCGTACGTACCTATCACCATGACGATTTGCGTGATATTCATTAAAAGGCGACTATGCATGCAATGAATCCACGTGGAATGTATTTACACCACTAGTGAAGCTCTGACATGTCTGATGCCCTACCGTGCCTAATCCCGGTAGACACCCTTGTCGTTTATTTATACAAATATGGGTAGCTATTGACGGGCACATTTAATACACATGCACACCAAGCCATTCAAAGGGGATTTGACAAAAATTCGACCAAACCTATGCAAGGAACCCCCCTCACGGGTAATAAAACACACACCCACTGCTGGATGTGTAATACTTTTTATTTTACTCTCTGGAAAGGGGACGAACATCACTTGAGAGTCACAGCGCGCTCCTGACAGAGCCCAATGCTGTGTTACATCCACCATTGCCTGCCGAGCGCCACACACCTCTGTGTTGTATTCCACTAGCTAGTGCATATGCTATGACACTCTCTAGCCCATGTGCACTGTAACACCACCCCGTGAATATGTCATGCCACACTTGTCTTTGCACGGGTTATATTGCCCCATCTAAAGTGCCTTCTTCGATGCCTATGTTATAACGCACAGTGCTAAGCCATACATATTACAATCTGGGATCCATATCTTTGTCACAGTGCATATGCAACGTTACACTCCCAAGCACATATTTTATATTACAACTTTAGAGACTAGTTAGGTTACACAACACTGCCCTGTGCATATTACACTCCAAGGCGCATATCGCATAGCACGCGCTAGTGCCTGTGCTATCTCGCGCTCTCCAATGAATCTGTCATTGCGCACAATGTATTGCATATTATATTCCACGCCCGGTTCATCTTATATCACACTTTTTGGTGCATAGTTTATACCATACACTATATCTAGTTTTCATTTTCAATCGTGCTCTCAGGACTATGCTCTATATAACACTGTGTTCACTTACCCTTTTCGCGGACATTACATTTTGCGCTAGGGGGTGGAGGGTCAGGGGGTGTTTCTGCCAAGTGAGCCCAGAGTCACAGTCACAAACGTCTTCTTCTTACTGAATAAAAGTGAGATTATGCTGCATACTTGTTCATATTTTAAGTAGTTCGCACAGACACAATGTTTTAAAAACAATAAAGTTCCTAATACCCGCCTTCTCTGAACAGTTAGCTTGCTGCCCCATCCCCCTCCTCCCTATCCTCTGTTGTGTGAATCCATGGACTAGCCTCCTCCCTCCTGCCATGCATGGTCTGATGTGCTACCACTGCCCTCAATTTAGTATGATGTACCAGTCCACTCCTCCTGCCCTCCATTGCCCAATTCTATGCCCCATCATTGACCTCCTGCTTAAACTCTGTGCTTAGCTTCCTGCCCCTATTCTCCTTCCCCCTGCCCTCCGATGTCTTTGTGCATGCCCCTGCTCCATCGTTTTTGCCCACCATGTCCCATGGACCTGCCACTCCTATCTACTCTGAGTGTTCTGTTGAGCTGCCACTCCCCTCCCACCTGCCTAGCATTGTCAGATGACTGTAACCTGTCCCTGCCACCTCCACCCTGCCTGTCCACATGCCATGCCCCTATCCTCTTCCTCCTGTCCTACATGGTCCATTGTACTGCCACACCCTTCTGCCCTCCCTGGTCTGTTGTGCTGCAACTGCTCCTCCTGCCTGCCCCGTGTGGTCTGTTGTGAGGCCCCTTCCACTGAACTTTCTTGTCTGTGCACAGGTCCTGACCCTCCCTTCTATCCTCCATCGTCCTTTGTGAATGCCCCTGCACCCTCCTTCTTGCCCATCATAGCCATTGTGCTGCCACTAACCCTCCCACTTGCCATACATGGTCTTCTGTGCTGCCATGGCCCCTCCCACCTTCCCTGTGTGGTCAGTTAGCTGCCCCTGACCCCCTCCCACCTTCCCTCCATGGTCTGTGTGTATGCCATCACAGTCTCACTGTTGCTCTTCATGGTGTGTCTTGCTTCTAGTGCCCATCCTGCCTGACCTCCATGGCTATCTTGCTGCTCCTGCCCTGCCCCCTTGCCCCCAGCCCTCTGTTTACATGTGCAGACCCCTACTCCCTCCCTCCTAGCTTGTCTGTTCCATTGTAATGCCCCTGATCCGTCCCTCCTGCCCTTTATGGTCTGTTATGCTGCAGCTGTCTCTCCTGTCTGTCCATTATGGTCAGCTAGCTACCATTGCCTCTTGCCCCTCTGTTCTCTGTTGTCCATGTGCATGGTCCTGTCCCCTCCCTCTTGCTTTCTATGGATTGTTGTGCTGCACTCCCGTCCTGCATGCCATGTGTGGTGTATTGTGCTGCTGCAAACCCTGATGCCTGCCCTGCAGGGTCAGTTTGGTGCACCTCTCCATGTCCCTCCTGTCCTCTGTTATCCAATTCCATGTCCCTATCCCATTTCCTTCCATGATCCAATGTACCATACTTGCGAACATTTTGAAGTTGGTAAGAGAGAGATTTTGAAAAAAAACTGGGGTATTGATTTTCCCCTTTGAGTTACATTGAAAAAGAGGAGATTGTAGACAGGAGACAGATCAAATAAAGCCCATTTGAGCTTAAAAACATTGGACGTTTCCTGGCTGAATCGGGTCTGTTGGCATGTATGGTTGTACTACCATTGCCTCTTCCTTCTGCCCACAATGGTCTATTACATTGCCACAGCCTCTCTTGCAAGTCCTGTATTGTTGGTTTGTTGCCCCTGCCCCCCTTTCCACTGCCCTCCATAGTCTGTTGTGCTTCCACGGCCCTTCCTGCCTGCTCAGTGTGGTTAAATTGTTGCCTTTGCACCCTCCTACCTGCCTTCAATTTTCAGAGTCCGTGCCCCTGGCCTCTGCCTCTCAACAGTATCCTAATGAATAACTAGATTGCTAACATTCTATATTTATTACAAAAGTGTGGAACGCCTGACATCATCTTGATGTAATCAAAACTGTAATACCTAGAGCATTTCCTTTAGAAATTACATATATGAGAGGGTCTTATTGGCATCAAAATTATGGTTAATGCTCTAAAAGACTAAAATAAGGACATATTTTCTGAGTTTTCAAATAGCGACAAAGCACTTTTAAATTATTTGTAATCTTTATGTTTTTTTATCCAGTTGACCACTTGATTAAATGTTGCACTTAGGGGAGAGGATGTGGTGTTACTTCCAGAACTGCAGACTTTGCAACTGGGGAACCAGGTTGAAGTTTCTGCTTCAGCTCGACATTATGTGATTCTGGTCAAATCACTTAGTCTCCCCATGTCTACAACCAAAATGAATTTGTTCTTGTGTGATGTAACCAATGCTCATGTAAAGCACTCCAATACCTGACAAGTCTGCACTATATAACACTTCAAAAACACAAAATAATAAGTGTTTTGCACACTTCTGTCATTGGGCTATATTTGGGCTACATCTGGGTGATTTTGGGCTACATTTGGGCTCTTTTGTCTCCGGTGGCCATCTTGGGAGATTTATTTGTTATGAAGTTTCCTAATTTCCTCATGTACTGCAGTCTCCTCAGTAGGAAATGCTTTCAGTTTTTTACTTTCATTCCATCATGAAGGTATTCCGATATGTCACACATTTGCCATAAATTCTGAATGTTAGCACTCTAGTTGCTCATTAGATCACTGTAGTAAAACTACTGTTCACCATGGAAGTCTGCTCCTGGTATTAAAAGTGCATGTTTCAGTCTGCATGTCAGAATTTTTTAATGAAATAGAAGAGGATTTGAGAAGTCACTCAAAATGTGCCCTCATTTTCTTTCTTCAGCATTAATCATAATTTCTATGGCAAAATGAACCCCCTCATTGTGTTCCTTTTTAAATTAAATGTTTTAAGTGTTACCAGTTTATTCCAATCAAGATGGCTTCAGGTGTGCCATACTTTTGTCATAATGAAGACAGTAAGCGCTCTAGTTGTTTTTAAGAACATTCTGGGACATTCTGTCATTGGGCTATACTTGGGCTATATCTGGGTGATATTTGGGCTACATTTGGGCTCTTTTGTCTCTGGTGGCCATCTTGGGAGACTTATTTGTTATGAAGTTTCCTAATTTCCTCATTTAGTGCAGTCTCCTCAGTAGGAAATACTTTCATTTTTCTACTTTGATTCCATCAAGAAGGCATTCAGATGTGTCACACATTTGCCATAAATTCAGAATGTTAGCACTCTTTTTGCTCATTAGATCACTGTAGTAAAGCTACTGCTCACCAGGGAAAACTGCTGCTGGTATTGAAAGTGCATGTTTCAGTCTGCATGTCAGAATTTTTTAATGAAATAGAAGAGGATTTGAGAAGTCAGTCAAAATGTGCCCTAATTTTTCTTTCTGCAGCACTAATCATACTTTTTATGGAAAAATGAACCCCCTCATTTTGTTCCTTTTTAAATTAAATGTTTTAAAAGTTACCACTTTAATCCAAGCAAGATGGCTTCAGGTGTGCCATACGTTTATCATAAATAGGACTGTTAGCGCTCTAGTAGTTCTTTGGAACACTCTGGGAAGCTGCAGTAGAACACAAAGGAATCAACTGACAGTCTCTGCCCTTGTTGGATGTACATGTTTTACTGAGAATGTCAGACTTCATTCTCACATGACTGAGAAAGATAATGTGAATTTACAGAAAATAATCTCTCAGTTTAGCTTATAGATCACCTTCCAAACCTCTGTGGTAAAAGCATGAGAAAATATTTTTCTCTCAATCATGATATCCCAGCAGAAGGCTTTTTCACATGGTGAAATCACCTTAGAACATACCACAATTCCTAAAATGAGTATGGTACCATCAACAAATGATTTATAATGTAACTAAAGTCTTAAAACCTTCTATTAACTGCAATGCTTTTTAATGAGGTGCTATCATGTATATTGGTCCCAAGATGGCTGCCAACACTTCTTGGATGAAGTGCTGACAGCCAATCAGATCTCAGGATGAGATGTGTGGTTAGGCTCCGCCCACATATATATATATATAAATGCTTTTAAATGCTATTTTCTCAGGAAATACTGAACAGATTTACACCAGACCTGCAAAAGGCACTTCCTTGACCTTATGGCTACCTCTCTGCCAAATTTCAAGTAACTCTGTTCAGCCGTTCGGGCTGTAGCTGTGTCTAAAGGTCCTATGGAAAAATGCATGGGGAAAATGCGTTTTGGTACCCCCCTTTTTTCTCGGCCCCTGCTTGACGAATCACCCCGAGACTTTCAGGGTATAAGCTGAACGGAGCGCCCCATTAGTTTTGAAAATTTTGCGAGGATTCTTCAACCGGCGCCAAAGTTATTCAAAATAGAATTTTGAGATTTCCTATGGAAACTAGGTTGTAACTATAACTATCTACTGGCGACCGCCAGTAGATAATATATATATATATATACATATATATATATATATATATATATATATACATATACAGACATACAAACTTCTCACGTAAAGGTATACAACCACTGTAAACAGTGCTTTGCCTACTCCTGTCTTAGACTCCTTAACAAGTGTCCAATCAACATTATCCCAATCACATCCCCTATCTGCCAGGCACAGTGTGAAGTCTGCAATGCCTCACTTCCCATGCATACGCTCATGCACCTGTGTGCCTTGCCAGAGAGCCACAATTGACAGCAATGTTCCAAGACAATAATAATACGAAATGTATCTGAGAATGTGAGCCCTGGGATTGCTAAATTAAGATACTCTCTGCCAAAGATGTCTTAAATGGATGAAGAGCTTTGTAGAAAAGTCCAATTTATGACAGCAAATACAAAATGAGGTGAGTAAAGTTGAGTTTAATGTAGAGAAGATAAGATCCCATCCATCAGGTACAATCTATCAGGTGCAACTGACCAAAGTCCACACCAGAGTATTCCCTCACCATGGTGCTGCTTCAAGTACATGGATCTTAAAGGAGTAGTAAAGTTATATACAACATAAATATATAAATAATATGCACACTACTACAAGCTTTATCAGTGCTATTTTACCACCTTAAACAGTGGTAAATGGTTGCCTGCTACGGGGACTTTAAAGGCATGTACTGATTTAGGCTGGAAACATAACAGCAATTGTTGTCATAGCCAAAGTAAACAGAACATAACATGATAACACATGCAAAGTAACATTATCCCAGCAATAACAACATAACAGGGCACAAAAACTAAAAAGTCAAAACAGAACCCAATACAACCACCATACAACAAACAACATCACATTGCAATAATGCAACACAAGATCACAACAGCACATGAAAGAAGCCAACATATAACCATCACAACAATATGCCACACAACAAACATGCACAAATATGTTTGCCACACTTGAAAACTTTCAGAAATCTGCTTTCATGATATGGTGGTAAAAGGAGCTTGCACTGCCTTAATTTACCACTAGCAACCTGAAGTATCGCTAGTCAAAAATGTTTTTTGATCTGGCCTCTTTTCTCATAGAACGGCTATGCTTCATGACTCAACAACCTTCTAAAAAAAATTAAAAGCCAGCTTAGGACTCATTCAAGCGAAAGAAATACAACCCCCTCTGGTTCCCTTAACTTCTAATTATGATTCTTTCATCAGATTTGGTTTTTGAATTCCAAGTACATATTCGTGATCTTTTATAATTCAAATCTTAAAATACAGAGCTATTTTTCATAAATTATGGAGTCCTTTTCTGACAACTAGAGATTAAGACACTCTATTACAGAGTATTAGCATAAATTGTTTCACAACCATCTAATGCTGCACTGTGCTCTAGAGGACCAACCAGTATGACAATTAGATTTTAAATCCTCAGTCTCAGAGGAGAGATGCCCTTTATCATAGTTCATACATATGTAGCATAAGCTTTCCGGATATGATGAGAGCAAAGCCATGCACACTATAATCCACGCCAAAACAATTAGGTTGTTGTTTTATCTCACAAATGTTCGAGTAATGAGACTGGCATGGAGAATAAAAGCCTATAACATGGTTTCCCTTTCTGGTGCTTTTATTGAAGGCTTGCACTAGAAATACTTTGCAGAGGCATTATAACACAGACTGCTAAGTGCTTGTATAGCAATTACGCTATGTAAACATGATATTATTTTATATAATAGCAGGGTCTTTATTTCCCGCTGTATTATCTCAGTTTTAATATGCTGTAATGCATTGAGAAGGAAATGGGTGGTATACAAGAGGCGATGCATACTATAGTGCATATAAGTGGAGATTAATACTCTATTGCCTTCAAGGGAGGAACTCTTTCAAGGGATGATGAACACTGCATTGCATGGAAGGGAATATGAATTTTTCATTCCATACAAGGGCAGATGAATACCAGGAGTGGCATTACATGGTGGCAAAAGTGCATTACATGCCTAGGTGATGAATGTTTCATTGTCTATGGATGCAACTCAGTGATACATTCCAGGAGGATCACACACTGGGTAGGTGTACAAGGACTGGTTGATTGCTATGGAGTAAACTGGATTCGTCAAGTGGAGCACATTTGGTCCAATCCACAATGATTGCTGTAGGAGTAAGTGTCAATTAGTCTTGTAGTATTTTTGGCTTACCCATACATTTTAAAAGTAAGCCAGGAGAAGAAAAGCAGTAGAAGCAGGAGAGTTTTTCACCAAATCTGAAGCATTCATAGGTTAGTATCCATTGTAGGTATTTTGGAAACCATTAAAAGTGGTTCATATGGGAAAATATGTTTTCATTCAGCACAACACATCAACAAAAAAATGTTTTAAATGGGGTTCCATGATGTTTTATGGTGGAATATCAAAAAAGAATATTGGACAAAAAATCATGCTGAACAAACATTGACAAAAAAAATATCTCGGAGCATATGTGCAAGCCCCTGGTGTGTCACTTTTAATATGGGGAAAAGTGACATACTTGCAGCGCAAGGGGCTTGTAAATAAGCCCCCAAGTTTTTCGACCCATTGCAAAATACTTTAATGTTTTTATTTGATTTTGCTGGCAAGATGAGAAATCTGGAAAAGATGGATACAAGCCACCCTCCTGACAAGAGCAGACTGACTGGCCTCTACTAGACATGCATGCATCTTGGACGGAGTGAACATTAGGTCTCAACATGAAAATATTTGGTTACTGTTAGACCTTCCAGACTTAGGGTGGTTTTCCCCTAAACTTTCTTCCTTAGTCCTCCATAATATTCTGATCCGTGTTTTGTTAGGACTCCATGCACTTTACCACTGCTAACCAGTGCTAAAGTATGTGTGCTCACTCCTTAAAACATGGTAACATTTGCTTATCTCCAATTGGCATATTTATTTTACGTATGTGACCCTAGTAAAAGTGGTACTACATGTACCCAGTGCCAGTAAATTAAATGCTACTAGTGGACCTGCAGCACTTGGTGTGCCACCCACCCACGTAGCCTTACAAACCTCTCTCTGGCCTGCCATTGCAGCCTGTGTGGAGTTTTTTAACTGTGAGTAAACAAAAGGAGAGAGCGAGGACTATGTCAGCGTATGTCTCTATCCTCAGAGATAAAGTGCAAACAAACAAAATGGACGAACCCACTCACAAGACTGACTCACTCGTATTTTGATTTGGATGAGTGCCAGAAAACCATTAGGTTTATTAAAAGACCCTTCAACCACCAACCTAGTTGATGGCATGCTTCATCATTGGGGTCCCAACTGGGTAGCCGAATGCCACCAAGTTGTGCTACATCGCCTGATTACAGCGGAGCTGGTTTTGTGTGTTTGTGAGGGAAGTGGTGCAAGTTAAAATTATCTCTGGGAGATACTTTATTCTTAGCGGCCCAGGATAAGGTTAAAACGAGAAAAAGGGCAAATTTGGAGAAAAATGCTCCGGGTTGTCACAGTAATAGGTCTACATGTTTCAGCCCCAAAAAAAGTGGGAGGCTTTCATCAGGACCAGGTGAGTGAAGTGAGGGTGTGGCAAAAATAAGCCACGTGTATCGTGATTAATAACACACATGCTAAGGTATGTTATGAAATGAGTGGTGTCTGTATACTAACGGGCCTCAAACACCTATACTTTACACATTGTCTCTGAGTTAAGCCTGAAAGCTTTCTGCCAAGCTACCCGAGGGTTGAGCACAGGTTAATTTAGGGTTTGCTTGTGACTTCACTCTGACAAGGATTGTAGTTGCTGCTCAAGTGGAGTTTCACCCCCTGAACCAGCAACTCAATTTCTTACAGGCATTGTTTAAGAACAGGTGGAATAGGAGTGGCCAAATGTGAACTAGTCCTATTTTTTACAGCTGGTTTAATCTGCAATGCGAAGACTATTGAATGAGTGAACCACACAATTGGATGAAATTTAGGACAACAACATTCATAGAGATATTTTTGCACGCTATATGGGACTGAGTGGTGATAGGAGGAAAGAACAAAAAAAAACAATGATGTTGATTACAAAAATATCAAGATTCGAAATACCATGAATAAAATAATACCAACTACAAAAATAGACATTAAAATGTGGTTTATTATTAATTTTAACATACATTTAATTTAATGGTATAATAATTTAATGTTTACTTTATATGTGACAGGCCAGAATACTTTATTCACAAATTGTATTACTAAAAATAGATTTCTAAAACGTATGTAAGTAAACTAACTCAAACATTTAAAATACATGATTTTACCTTTTTTAATTAATGTGCAAATTCAAATCCTTAAAGACGAAAATGCATATCAAGTGAGTTATATGAACTACTATTCTAACTGTGGTACAACAAATATT
Source organism: Triturus cristatus (assembly GCF_964204655.1). Classification (NCBI taxonomy): domain Eukaryota; kingdom Metazoa; phylum Chordata; class Amphibia; order Caudata; family Salamandridae; genus Triturus; species Triturus cristatus. Next base: position 1,202,070,071 of record NC_140591.1, on the reverse strand, counting down.
GAGCAAACTGCATATATTTTGGGTAGTGGGTCATATTAGGGTAAAATATACTAAGCATTTGCGCCAGGGCAAAGTCACACAATGTCACACAAAATGGAGACAACTCTTGCATGGGTATTCATTTTCAATTGACTACAGTATTTTGCACTAGAAAGATGCATATTGCTCAGCACAATTTGCACTTTGCACTGCTTTGCACAACTTTATATCAAGGGGGCATAACTCGGGTGTAATTTGGGCGTTTAATCACAAGCACCCTTAGTTCTTAACGCAAATCCCGATCTACTAAGATAGTCATATTGGACTTTGCACCAAAAATGACGCCTCCTTGAAACAGCCACTAACAAACAAAAATGTTTTAATTTCTCCAAACATTGCATACATTGCACTCATGCTGCACTGTACAACACATATACAATGTGTGGAATGTTTAAGAATTTTGTCTAAACATGATTTTGTACAGGATGGGTATGCTTTCAATACACAGCCTCCACTAGCCCAAACATGCACACTCATCTCTGCACCATGGTGCAAAGGTTTGCAGGGCAGTAGGCAGTTTGTTTGTGCTTGTGTGCTAGGGTAGTGAGCTGCAGTAGGCCATTTTTGTAAATGTGCCTCTGCACTTCTTTCTTCCCCTGGTTCAATGCAGATCAACAACTTTAGCTGTTGTGCTGCGTTGTGTTAAAAAAAACAATCCGCCCCTCAGTTCTCTAACTCCAGTCCAAATTACACGAGAAAAAGTGAATATTGGAGAATATCACATTTACTAATCTAACTCTAGTGCCACTTATATATGGGGAAATGCACATATTGGAGTGTTTGCTATTCTAACTCCAGCCAAATAAACATTGGGAAATGTGCATGTAGTTGGGGCATTGGGGTTCAAGTTTACTACTCTAACTTTGTCAAATACAATTTGCTTGGGGAAAGTGCATGGGTTTTATTGCTTGTATTCTTAACTCCAGTCCAACATTAGGGATAGTGCAAATATTGGGGGTGGATAGATTTACTATTCTAACTCCAGTCTAACACACACTGGTGAAAATGCATAAATGGAGGGCATATTTAGGGTCTCATAAATATCTTTGTAGACAGCCTGCAGTTCCTCCTTGGGGACAGAGTAAATACTTTCAACGCAAACACAAGGAGAAGACGGACAGCTCATCAGCCAGGCTAGCTTGAATCCAGTGGTAAAGTGAGCAAGGGACCCATGCCTGGGCATACCCTGCCAACTTAGGGCGAACAAGGCAAACACAAGGAGATGATGGACAAAGTGCTGAAACTTTTCCGACACTCACCCTCAGTCACAGATCTGGGTTGAATCCATCATCGTTTTTAGCTCACTTCTCCACCCCAATTCAGACCAAGCCATACGCAAATCAGTCTTGACCCTGTTCCTTATGGGAACAGTCCAGCCTGAACTGCCAAGCCAGGTCTTCCATTGACTGGAAACAAGCATCCTGGGACTGGTTCATCAGCAGGCTAGCTTGAATCCAGTGGCAAAGTGAGCAAGGGACCCACGTCTGGGCATACCCTGCCAGCTTGGCAGTTCGGGCTGGACTGTTCCCAATGGGGATTATTCCACCGGAACATCACTTTTTGTGACGTTCTAGATGTGCAATGCGCTGCACCCTATTCACAAAGTGGTGTTTAGTCACTTTGCATTGCTCAACGCTGCTTTGTAAATATGGTACCCTTTCATGCAGGTATCTGCCTAAAAGGGGCATGTAATGAGTTTTACTGTGAGCATTCCACCCCAACAGCCATTGCTATTTGATGCTACCTCAGATTTACAAAGATGTGTAAATCTGAGGCGGCACCAAATACTAATGCCATGCAAAAGCAGGCGTTAGAGTGGCACTAGATTGGAACTTTTATTTCTCCTTATTTTTTCTTTTTTTGTAAGCACACATAGACAGAGCAAAACACCATTAATGATTGTTTCTGTGCAGGAAGGTGTCCCTTCCTGCACATAAACAATCATTTAATAATGGCAGATAAGCAGAAAGCAGCACACATAGAAGTAGCGGATCGCCTTTATTGATTGTTTATGTGCACGAAGGGACACCTTCCTGCACATAAACAATCTTTCCTGCAATGCAGGCACCCTTGCACTAAGGCATAAGGAGTGTTCTGTATACTTCTTCTAAATACGATGCATCCCTGCATTTTTTAACCCCTTGCATGCCCGCCACTTTCCCCGCCCAGTGCCGCGCCTTCCATTAGCGGGCGGAGTTCATGACGAGCTGGACTCGTCATGGGCACAGCGCCACCGCAGCCCATGACGAGTCCAGCTCGTCATGGGCACTGAAGGGGTTAAATGATACAGCGCGGCAAAGTTTGATGCCAAGCCTCGCTGTGCCTTTTCCGTGTACATATGCCCCTTAATCTGCAAAATGGCGGAGAAAGTGTTCCAGTGGGACATGCCTGCAGGCTGCATCCAGTGAAGTTGATGCTAAAATGGAGAGCTGTTGGGTGGGGTCCCGCTGAAGCCTTTGGTATTGGCGAGAAAAGTGCCAGGCAAAAGAAATGTGAATTTATCACCCAATGAGATCCAAAGGTTGTGCTGATACTTTAGGCCTTTGGCCGGTCAAGATTTTTTTGGGGGGGACTTGGGCCCTGAAATTGAGATCCTTTTCTTCCAGCAGGGCAAGGCAGCAGGCTGTATCCGATAAGAGCTTCACGAGTTCGAATATTTTCTTGCTGAGTGTCAGTTCGGATGGATTTGCTGCTAAGGAGATGTTCCAAGCAGTACAAACCTGTTTCTTCAGCCCAGCAAGGTTGCACTTTGCAGGATCACCTCTGGTGGTTTTTCCCAGCCCTGTCAGCCAGATTTCAAAACAATTGTAAGTCCCAAAACGTTGCAAAGATAGGTCCCTTTTTCTTCAGCTCTTCACCTAGGGCCCCCAGATATCAGGGGAGACTTTTGAGAAGTTATGGCTTGATGCAGAAATGGCCTCAGCCTTGAGTAGGGTTTAGTACAGGTTCAGTTGTGACTGAGCACCCGTAAATCCAGGAAAAAGTTGCTTATTTACCTTTTTGTGTCCCAGTATCCACAGAGGAGGTCAACCAACTGACCCTTGGAGTCCACTATTTGCCCTGGTTGCCAGAGGAAGCAGATACATTCCATCCAGCCTCCTCTTCTGAGCTTCCGCACACCTGAAATAGTAGGGTTCCTTTAGGTGTCAATTTAATGGGTTGGCCTAGTGAGTGGGTGGTGGTGACTTCTGTCTCCCCCACTACTAATAGGGTAAAAGTCATGGGGTACCTCTACCCGCTTTTTCAGAAGTTCCTATTTGCACTACTGCAAACAATCCCACAGTGCACCTTACTCCTAAAATTCATGATTGTGGAACTCTTCTTATCTTGTACAGAGTGTAGGAAAGTAGGATCTGCTTTCATGGTTACCCCCACTTTTTGCCTGGTGTCAGTATGTTTTTGACTTATTTTGCTGGGTTCCTGCTAATCAGGACCCCAGCATCTGTGCTCTCTCCCCTAAATTGGCCCTGGTAAGTACTTTGGTACCTCCACAATTAGCTACTGGTGTACCCTTATAAGTCCCCAGTATATGGTATTAAGGTACCTAGGGCATAGCTACACCAGGGGTCTCATATGGGCAGCAGCATATATTGGGCCACCCAGGGGAGTCCACTTAAACTGTGACTACAGGTCGCCATTGCAGCCTCAGTGAGTTGGTGCTTGCACCTCTCATGACAGGTATAAGTTTACTTATATCTGAGGTCAATGCACTTAAAACCCATAAGACACCCCTATGATAGGCCCTAAAGTCTTGAGGGAAGGGTACTTGGTTACAAGTGTGTGGGTGCCCCTGCATGAGCAGGACACCCCTACAATCCCTGGAGTCGATTCCCCAGGCTTTGTAAGTGCGGTCAGCCATTTTAAGGTAAAGAGTGGTCCTGAGTCATTACGAGATGTCTAACTATATAATGGCTGCACCAAACAAGGCCATGTTTGGTATCAAACATGTTGGAATCATACCCCAACACTGATTTCTGTGCTGGAAGTATGATCCCAGGTACTGGGGGGCTCCTTAGAGAATCCCCCTGTACTCCCAGTAACAGCTAGTGCTGCTGCGGATCCCAGAAACGATTCTGCCCTCCTGCTGCTGAGCTGAACACGAGCAGGGGAAGGTAAAACAATAGGTTTCCTGTCACAGGGACGTGTGATCACCTCCCAGACAGAACTTAGTGTATTGGGCTGTGGTTGGGGCTCTTTGCAGCCCCACCAAACTGCATTGAAGCGCACATTTGGTGCCCTCCTTGCATACTTCTGTTTGAGCCAGTTCAAGAACCCTTGGCTACTGTTCTGGCACGAAAGTGGACAAAGGGCAGGGGAGTATCCTCCTCCTCTGTCCAGCCCCTCCTCTGGAAGAGGCCACAGAGTCATTCCAACCCTTCCCCTTTGGTACTTAAGGGCTCCCCTGTGGGTGGGCCCCGAGATTCATCATGGAACAAGACTCGCCTCTGAAACCAAGACACTCTTCACCCATCTGGACACTTGAACTTTGTTGGACTTTGACCTGAACCAAGACTGCATCAAGGAAGACTTATGATCTCGCTGTTCTTCAAGTCTTCTGTGTCTTCTGTATCTGTGCTTCATCCAGTTTCTCCAGAAGGCCACTGAGCATCAAGGACATTTGAAGTAGTGCCCCCTGAAGTGAAGGAGTCACTCCCCTGCATCTGCAGGCACCGCAGCGAAGCTAAACAAAAAAACAATACGAAACCCTGAGGTCTATAAGTACAAAAAAACAAATGAATCATTAAGTGAAGTATTGAAACGGGCTAAGCCCAATAGAATAATACTAAGGGCAATCCCTTGTAGGACGGAAGCTGACTGGTCTGCTGCTCATGTCGCCCTATGGACTTACTGAGGTTCAGCAACACAGGTGGTGGTTTTACAGCTCTCTAGAGGCCCGGCCTCTCGTCTCAGCAATTTTGAGGACAGTATCACTCGTCGGAGCCACTGAGACCAAACCCCTGTGCTCCAAATTGACTTGCCATTGCCAAGGCTTGTTGGCTCTGCACTCCAGAGATTTTCGAACTACAAGCCTCCAGCACCTCATCGCTTGAAGATCAGCATCCTCACTACATCGTCTGCACCGTGATCCTCGATCTCTGGTGCACAGGCTGAGATCCTCTCGCGACTCCTGTGCCTCAGGCGTGTGTGCCCTCTTGAGGGTCTTCCATTGTTTCAGTGGGATTTTCTGCTTGCTCTAGGCCCTACTCTTACTCTCCTGCACTTGGTGAGACCCTTGGACCTTGCTGGTTCCAACGTTTGCATCTGTTCACTATCCACTCTACTTGCGGCTACCAAGGCTTGTTACTAGTCCCGCAGGACACCGACCACCGAGACACTGTCATCCGATGTGGGACAGCTCGTGCACAGCTCCTGGTCTTCCTCAGCATCACCTGGTCTTCACAGTGGCAGTGACAAGGTCACCGTCTTCACTTCTGAACCTCCCGACATCTATGGGCATTATGCTACCATGCCTCCTAGTCACCTTCGAGTATCATAGACTCTGTCCCACTTGATTGCAGGTTTCCTACTTCGAGAATCCACTCTTGGATTCCACCGGACTACTTCACAGGGTTCTCCAGAGGCATCTCCTTCAAAGTCTTCCACTGATGTCTATAGCATCTTCCGACATAATTTCACTCTTATGCACCCGGCTTCCCTGGTGTAGGTAATCTGGTTCCTGGGGCATCGATGGGTGGGGAGGCTCTCCAACCTTCTATCTTCCAAAGGATTTATTCTTGGTAATCTGGGAAGGGTCCTAAAACTGCAACCGGACTTCTCCATTGACTTCCATTGGACACACAGCTCTGTTTCCACTCTGCACACAGCCTCCGTGTGGTTCCTGGGTACTTACCTTGAGTGGTTCCTTATTTCCCCCAGCTCCTTTGAGTCTTCTTGTCCAAGTCCCGTTCTCCTTTGCAGTTCACATTCCACTTTCTTAGTATATGGTTTGGTCTCGTTCTGGAGGCCAGTGTATATTTGTGCTACTTACCTGATTATTTTGAAGCATTCTTGTGTGTATTGTTGATATCTCCGGGTAGGAGATAAACCATTGTGTTAGTGATTGTGCAGTGTAATAAATAGACTTATTTTTTATAAAAAAAACAATGTGTGGTGCTTTTTCATCTAATTTACACTGTTGATTAAATGTAGTAAAACAAGCTGCTTTACACTCCTTCAAGAAAAGCCTGAAGGCTGCTCTCCACATCTACCACTTTGAGAGCTTTCTATGGTTATCAAAGGCCCCTAAAATCACCGTAATGGTTGCCAGGATAAGTGCAAGGTGCATCACTCCTTAGAGTATGCAACATATCACACAGAGCATTTGTGTCTACCCAGAAGTTTTGCCAGAGATATGGACAGCTTCCCTCCCACTGGGTGTGAAGACAGCCTGGCTGGTGTGGACCTGAGAAACAAAGGCTTGCATCCCTCTAGGTCTTACTTTACGTTTGGTTATTATAGGAACTAGCCCTTTCTGCAGGGTCACCCTCAAACTTTTTGCATTCCTCCTCCTAATTTTTGTTGGCCTTAGGACTCTGTGCACTTTATCTCTGCTTGCCAGTGCTAAAGTGCTGGCGCTCTCTCCTTAAAACGTGGTTTAATTGGCATATACCAGTCTGGCATATTGAGTTTACTTGTAAGTCTCTTGTAGAGTGGTATATCATTTACCCAGGGCCTGTAAATTGAATGCTATCAGTGGGCCTGCAGCACTTAATGTGCCACCCACTTAATTAACACCTTAAAACGTGTTCCAGGCCTGCCATTGTAATCTGAATGCAGTGTCACACTGCCATGTCGACTTAGCATTTAAAACCTCTTGCCAAACTTTAAATTCTCCTTTTATTACATATACGTCACTACTGAGGTACACCCTATGTCGCCCATAGGGCAGGGTGCTGTGTAATTGAAAGGTAGGACATGTCCTTTTAAGTTTTACATGTCCTGGAAGAATAAAAGCCCCAAATGTATCCACTAGTGTGAGGCCTAACCCTCACATAGGATAACACTGAGGAGTCCTTGTTGCACTTAATACGCTGTAATTTCTAAATGAGAGGAAGTAGATATGTCATGTTTGATACATATGAAATTATAATGGTAACCCTTCTTTAATGGTAAAATCAAATTTATCATTACAGTTTTAGAAAGTTGGCATTTTCTTACTTTAGCCATTTGGTGCCTACTGCCTGCCTCTGATACACGCCTGGGAAGATGATGTCTTAAATAGTTAAAGTTCTGAGCAGTCCATTTTATCAACCCAAATGGTGGGAAATGGTTGCTCACCATGGACCTTTAATGGAATGTGTTGGAAATGTTGCACCATTTGTTGAGAACAACACACACAAAGCAATTAAATAATAACAGGCACAACATGACAAAACCGTCAAAATGTGAACACAGCACAGTAACCACAAAACACGTCACCTCCTCAATAAATATGCACAAAAATTCTTGTCACACATTACCATCCCGAGAGACTTGCTTTCATAAAAAAATGTTAGAAATGTTTGCATCAAGTAGTTTGTTAACCCACCACATAGGGCATGAAATAACAACAGTCAAAAATATTTTATGATCCTGCCCAGATGAGCAGTACCACTAATTGTAGGGGACATAATCACCTAGCACAAACGTAAGGAAACCCTCAATATTTAACAAAATCCAGAAAATCACAATTTTGCATGCTGCAGTTCATTATGCTCAAACCACAACTTGCCACGGTACACAAAACAAAAAAAGAGGTAGCAAGAAATCAACATGGTGGGTGAACAATTCTTGAGTTGGTGTTTCAGCCTGAACCATAACTCGGTTTTTACCTGTGGTTTTTCACTGTGTATTCATCAATCATGACATCATCCAATGGTTGTCACAGTGTGCTATAGTTCTGGTCTGGAAGTAATTTCACAGTCTTCACCTGTTTTCAGTTTTCTACCTTCAATCACGTCATAGTGAACAAAATACATGCAGGACACAGCTGTCAACTCACCCACATTTGGTGGATGTTTCCCACTTTTATTGGTGTTCACCCACCTAACCAACACAATATGTTGATAGGATTTAATGTTGTCACCCCCTTCTTAAACCTTAAACACAATGCAAAAAGTGAACATATTCTGTTCACCTTAATGGGGTCACTCCCTTAAAGTTTTCATAAGGCCCTCAACTTTAAGTCAAGAGGTGGGCAGGTAAGCATTTGCCACTGATAAGACACCTTTACCAGGCCCGATGGACAACCCTCCATAGTTTGCTAAAATACACTACACAACATTACAGTCATGCTTACAAATCAGTGTGAGTTAACTCACCTCTAACTGAATCACTCCTATATTCTACATTATTCTACAATCTGCAATGCCTCAAAATCTTCAGCACAGTTCTGGAAATAAACCTCTGCATCTTATACACATCCTCATTTCATAGAATTTGACTATAACACTGTATTGCAACTATTTAACATGGGTGCATGGCCAGATACACATGCCCAGATGGATAATTTACTGTCAACAGAAGATTTGACTTTTCTCACAGATTTCTTGAAATGGGTTTTGGCTTTAAACCACAACCTACTTTGAAACATGCCTTCGCAACCTACATCATGTGCAGTCAGACTTTACCTTGTTTAACATGGAGCACTACTTGCATCATAAACGTTACTGAAATGGCGCACCATATAACTTTCAAATTGCATATCCACCCTAATCTCCACTACTTACTCCATTCCCTTTCTATGCACATACATGATTACCCACAGTAACTCTATACTGTGTATGATTATGGGCTCTTTACTAACAACTTTCTTTTTTTAAATGATGTGGGGATTAATGAAGTAAGGTGAATAGCAGCATCACATGTGATGTCATTTGAGATGTCATGAGTGATGTCATCAATGATGCCATTTAACATATCATGAGTGATGTAATCTGTGAGGTCATAAGCAGTATATGATGGGGCATAAGTTATAATTAGTTCACTAAACTATTACTGGTGTATTTCTGTGTTTTTAAAAATGTTAAGCATTAGTTCTTATCTGATTTCAACACGTAACTAAAAAATTGTTTTAACCTTTGTTTTTGTTCAGTGAATTTCTGGAGGTCTTCCAACATAAGCTAATATTGTATTACCATACCTAAATATAATGTCATTTTTACCTTAATGTTTTCCCCTGAATTTCTGAGTTTTTTCTTTATCATGTTCAAAGTTGAGCATATGCCTAGCTCCCTTGGGCAACCTGTTGCCAATAACCTCGATGAGTAAGGCATTCGGCCATGACAGCAGGGTTTGGCCATGTGGGGTGGCATCCAGCCTGGCCCTGCTTCATCCCCCCTCTGTAGATGCCCAACTCCCACTGCACATGGACGGCTGGAATGTATCAGGCCACACCCTGCACCCAACTCCCTGCAGGTGTCCAACTCTCCATGTGCCCCCAACCCCCCACTTGTTTTGACAGGTGGTGGTCCTTCAGTCAAACCTTGCACCCAACCCACTAAAGGTGACCATCCCCAGAATGCACGGCCTACAGCCTATAAAACACCTATCTATTTCTACCTATGCTGTAATGTCCCATGAGTTGTAGTGACATTCGAAATAAAGTTAGTGAAAACTTACCTGCATTGTAATTACTCCGCTGGGAATACTACATGGTAGATATCGGCATGGTAAAACCCTGACTGTAATGGTGCTTCAACTCATAACCATTTACTATCAAAATTATCCTTGAATGAATTTAAATGAGGCAATAGAGTCTAACACAAAGGTTAGTTTATGGTCAAATCACCTGTCTTTTGTTCTCAAATAAAACACCACACGAGGTTAAAAAAAGACCATGTACTTTGTTTTGTAGAAGCCGTTTTTTATAATTATATCCTAACCTAAATGGGCTGCCTACTTTTTGATACCAAATATCTACTTAGACAGCCATTAGAATGTGCACACAAAATAATTAAATAAATGTTTCTGCAGTTGCTGAAAGTAAGCTGCTCTCATAACCGAAGGCTTGCTGAAGAACCACATTCAGACAGTGCATGATGCTAGCTTTGGCAATAGGTGCTTGGGCACGCCATATTTAGAAGTGGCACAGCCTATGTGTCCTTCATTGGAACTGATGCTGCAAAGCATTTCTTTAGAATTTACCGTTACTAGTACATTGCATTAGAGTGGAAAGTCCCAAAAGGTCACAAGCAAAGAACACGTGGGTAGCAACAGCCCACCACCTCAGACCATGCAGGTATCACTCAGTGTTGGCTTCTTCTGATTGGCCTAATGTTCTGTACTTGTGCAACATGCCAGGCTACCAATAGACAGGAGCCGCCCTTTTGCTTAATTTCTGTAGAAAGTGTCTTAATCTTGTTCTTCTGCTGAACTTGTATTGCATAGATAATTACGTTTTTCCTTTTGTGGTTTTTGTGAATAAAAGCTTGTGGAAGACTTCTCCTTGTTGAACATTCGGCAGCTTTGCCGTCTGTTCCCGTGTTGCACATACTATTATTTTGTATCTTGTCTTATAGTACATTTTCTCTTTCATCATATGTGCTGACAGACTGGTATTTCTTGAGTAAGCTTCTACATTTTCTGTTGACAAAAACGAATTTGTGCCTTGGGAAGGTTCATTAATTTTGTACTTTGCCAACCCTGCAAAGCTTTTTAAAGTTTTCAAAACTTTGCTTACGGAAAAGAAATCTCTATTCTTTAACAGACTTACTAGCCCAGGATTTGACATATTTTGCCAATGTTGCAAAACCTGCAAGTTTTGGATAAATCTTCACAAAGTTAAGAGAGGAGTAACTTTTGTAATTTTGCACACCAGCAGTACTGTGCACTATGATAATAATCATAACTTGTTTTTACGGTGTCCTTCCGCCCACGCTTCTTCCCTTATAAGCGCCCGTGATATATGCTATGTTTAGAATTAGCAAACATTGGAACTGTACTCAGCAACACAAAAAGAAGTACTGTGTGTCATGCACTTTTTGTTAGCACAGTCTGTGTGAGACCTACTATAGAGAGCTAAAATTGGTAACAGAATTAGGGAAAGGCGAAGTGAGAATTAGTCAGAAAAGTTAATAAAGAGAAAACGTGTATTTTACTATCCTTGGACCCCGTTGTTACGAATAAATACGTGCGTGTCATAGGAACTTTAAAAACTGATGCTGGTTTTGGCTGATTTGTTGACTTAGTCAAAATAAATAAAACAGCTTAACACAATTGTGTGCACAAAAAAATGCAGCACAACAGCCAAAACACAAAAAATACAGAATACATCACTGCCACAACAAAGTGCCACAAACAAATAAGCACAAAGTTTTGGCACTTACTTTCATAATACAGTGGTCAAAGAACCTTGCAGAGATTATATCCAATAAGATGAAATAGGGTCAATCAAAAATATTTTGCTAGACCAACCCACAAGCAAAGCAGGTTGAGAGTCGGGTGACGTCATGAACATCTGTACCAGGAGATATGCCAATTAGAGAAGTACTGGGTTGAAAAGGTTAGAAAAGAAGGATTTCCTGTCAGAATGTTGAGGTGACGTTTGCTACTTGCCAGTTTTGTTAGCTTAATCTTGTACCTACCTTTATGGATCCACCCTCAAGAGCTGCTAAATATTTTTTTCTTTTTTCTTCCTTTTTAGCCTTACAAATCCCCGTCCCTTGGGGATCCTCCGTTCATGGTTTCAAATGAGGGATAGCAGTATCTGAAGCTGGATGGGGATTACACTGTCAATGGGACTTCTCAGAGTTCTAAAAGACGCAAAACAAACACTTGTAAATTACAGGCGCATCCCAGGCAAATCCGTATGGGGTTAAAAAGTAACTCGTTGAAACAGTCTAAATGTTGGTAGCGTGCAGTGAAAACCTGAGTGTAGCAACGTGACAAAAAACAAAAACGTTTCGTTTCAGAATCCCTGGAAAACAGGAGCCATGCGGAGTGCCCTGGCATGCAGAAAGCCCAGAATGAGTTGTGTGTTCTGTGCCTCAGAGATGCAAGAAATGCCTTAAATTCAAAGCACAGAGGTCATCTCAAAAGCTGCTGTGGGGAGGTGATCTCATGTAGAAATTCCATTATGGCAGCGGAAGAATCCACAGGTTTGAAGTGCCTCGACCACAACATGTCAGTCTGTGGAGGCAGGTACCACACACTCCTCTTGCTCAATGAGCCTGGAGTGGTGTATTAGGAGTCCGCTCCGAAAACTAGGAAGAGAGTTCACTGGAGGATAACAGGTCATTTTCATGTTTAATCCCTCATTAAGGACCAAATATGGTGGCAGGATTTCCCCTTCCCCGTCACTCCCCGTCACTCAGGCTGTGCAGAAAATCTACCCCATTACAAATCGGAACCTGAGATTCCACTGAAAAATGAGGAATTATCGGGAATATGCAATTCTGGATCTGAGTCCCATTGTAATTCCTCATTTTCGAACACTTTCACAGACAGATTTTGTTGTTTCAAGGATTAAAGCAAACAGATCGATAGCATTTTAAACAGTTCTCATAATTAATTCAAGTAGGGCCGGTAACTCCTGGGACACCTACCATAACAAGTAAGAGACCTCGCATAAGAAGGCCGAGCGTTTTCTGTTCCCATCACATTCCTGATACTCCAGCCTCTGGCTCCAACCTCTCCAGATATTGTTTCAATTAGATGATCAACTCGAAAACAAGCCTTCCATAAATGGTCTGAAGTGTGAGCATTATCAAAACAGGGTATTTCCTGCTCCAGTCCCCTATGCATTTAGGATATACTCATGCTCTCTTCCGGGTCTTTCGGTTGGTAATCGTCTTTGGGCCGACGCTCTTGTTCAAGCACCTGGTCCTTATGGTCCAGAATTTTCCGCATGGAATAAGAAGCGTCACTGGTCTGGTTCTTCATAAGTTTACGGTATTGATTGTTACTATGGCTAAGTTCATTGATCCTGTGCTAGTCTTCATCACTCACAGTCTTTTTTTGTGGAGTTTATACCCTTTTGGAGCAAAGTCAGTCAATCAAAGATGTCCTGTTCCATGTCTGTTGGATGGTTGAATGGTTGAATGGCAGTCTATGGCAGTTTCACCTTCCTGCAGAAATACCAACGAGGTGTCCTGGGTACCGAGTTCCCACTAGAACATACCTCACCCCCTCTTCATCTACGTATTCCATGAGAGGAAAGCACCTCTTTTCTGATTTAAGCATGGGTTTTGTGGGGCTGGACTTCTTCTCATCCATGCTATTGGATTTTTAATGCCTTCTCCATAGAGATGACATGTTGCTGTCTGCATGGTTACTTGCATGACGATGTACTATGCAGCAAATCACCTAAGAGTGCGGTTAGAGCTTGTTGGACAACAAAGAGAGGGATTAGAACACCAATTATGGTAGCAATGGATAAACCACTAAGATTGGCCTTATGATGTCAGTTGACTGGGATTACCCATTGGTCTTGACTTCAGGTAATACAGGAAGCAGTGAAATATGGAGGGCCACACTGGGACAGTGTGGCATGAGGCATAGTTGCTAATTACAGCGGATGAGGGAGATGTGCTTGAGAGTGCTAACAGGGCTTCCACAGATGGCTGAGATGTGGTGGACTTGTTGCAGGTGTGGTATTTTGCGGTGTAGGCACAGGGTGCAGTGATGTTGATACCAATGTGTAAAATGGTTCTTCACTGCTCAAACTGGTCACACCTACCATGAGCATGCTGACCAGTAATAACATTGAAGCATGAGTTTATGATTCGGGCTTGTCATATGAGGGTCTTGGGGACCAAGAAGCATTCGCGTTGAACTGCGTATCTGTGATACATCAGGTGATTTTTGTGAAATCAGTTTCTTTCTTACCGATCATCTATGAAGGGTGACTTTTTTGTACAGGACAGTGTGGCTGCAGTGAGAATCTCTGGGCCCCAGCATTGTTGATAGCAGGCTGGTTAGGAGGAGGTACTGAAGATGGTACTGCTAGAGAGATAGCACTGCTTTCCATAGGATTGGCTTTAATGATGGTTCCCTCATTAACTTTGCTGAGGTCTTGACTTCTGTTTGTGATTGCTGAAATACGACTTGTGAGTGCAAATGGATGGAGGCCTTTTTTCCTAATACATGCCTGTTGGATTCCTTGTGTATGTAATGGATATTGCTAAATCCCCTGAGTGTCACTTGGTGATGACTCAATTCCATGTCTGCTTATGATGCAGAGTGGATTCCCTGGATATGGCGGGCATGAAAAGCACCAATTTTCATCAGCTGTATCTGTTTGAACTGCGGTGTAGTTGCCAGACTTCCCCAGTATGTTCATTGATGTCTGAAGTCTGGGCTTGAGATGAAACGGGCTACGTTTGGATGAACACAGAAATGGTGATCGGGGTGTGAGTAGGGAGTGGGTTTGCAGACAATGTGTAGATGGCCAGAAAGTGCCTGAACGGGACAGGCACCAACTCCTGGTTTGCACTTTTGCACTTTTGCACTTTTAGCTGCTGTTTGTTCTGGCTCAGTCTAGCGGCTCACAGAGGAGTGGAGGCCCCTCGCCGGAGGGTGGGCGGCGGGTACCCGACAGTGCCAATCACCAGGTGCTCTGCGTGCAATGCACAACACCCCGCTCCCCTCCGACTTTATTTCTCCCCCCTTCTAAGGGATGTTTGCAATCGAACAGTCCGAGTCTGGAAAATATGCCCGTGTTTCCTCTGAACAAGGCTTTTTTTCCTAATTTAATTTGAGAATACTTCATTGTTCCGGCCTATGCACGCACTTTCTCAAAATGTTGCTTGAACATAAAATGGTTTAGGACCTTAAGTGCGACTCTCGCCCCAGGAGCCTGAGGGGCTGCACAATCCTTGGAGGCCCCGCCCCCTCTTACCGGCGAGCATTCATCAGCGCCTTGCGCCTCCCGCTTCGCGGGAGACGCTTCGTTCAACTCGGGGGCAAGCACAGCTGACAGCGCTCGGAACTCTAGCCCCAGGAGCCTGAGGGGCTGCACAATCCTTGGAGGCCCCGCCCCCTCTTACTGGCGAGCATTCATCAGCGCCTTGCGCCTCCCGCTTCGCGGGAGACGCTTCGTTCAACTCGGGTGCAAGCACAGCTGACAGTGCTCGGAACTCTCGCCCCAGGAGCCTGAGGGGCTGCACAATCCTTGGAGGCCCCGCCCCCTCTTACCGGGCACAGCTGACAGCGCTCGGAACTCTCGCCCCAGGAGCCTGAGGGGCTGCACAATCCTTGGAGGCCCCGCCCCCTCTTACCGGCGAGCATTCATCAGCGCCTAGCGCCTCCTGCAACGCGGGACGCGTGCGGTGGTACGCCGGGCAAAGGGCGGGCCGTTTGGGGCCACCCCCCTGAGAAGTGCTGCAAGTATCAAGGTACTGTGATCCAAAAAACGTGACTATATATTGCTGGGAACCAGACTTTGCGCAAAATAGACGCTCACTATCCTCGGATTGTAATTGCTTCACCGTTTATAATTGGAACTTGCTTCTTGTTTCTGTGCAGCTGTCTGAGCTTTTTAGGATGGGCAAGAGGAAGAGCACAGAGGGAGGGTTGGTGGCCAGCAGCAAAAGAGGGAAGAAGGCTAAAAATACTACCCACTCTGCTATGAACTGTGTTTTATCCAGAATTGAGGAAATTGTTAATGATTGTGAGGAGACGCTGGGGAGCGGGAGCTTGGTTGCCACTTCTCAAGGGGGGTGTAAAGTGGCAAAGACCGTTCCCAAACATGCGAAAAAGGTGATTCCCTCGATGTTCCTCAACTCACAGCATAGCCCTAATGCGCATGGCCTACCTACTACTCTCCCAAAGACTTCTGCTGATTCCACAGCTCTTGTAGCACAGACCATGTTAAGTGAGCAGGCCACGGCTTTAGATTTACATACTCCTGAGTCCCCCCAGAACTCTGTTTTATGTTCTAACAGGTTTTCCGTACTTGATCTGAACCATGACGAATCCAGTTCACCATCTGATAGGGCTCCTCTTGTCCATCCAATTCCCGTCAGGTTCCCAGCTGGTTCTTTGGAAGCATTTCAGGCTAGGATTTTGAGGCTGGAAGAGCTGGTTACAGTTCTTAATGATAGGGTGACGAGCCTCACTTTTGATCGAAGCTCGCATTCTACTGTTCCTGCTCCAGCAGCACTCCCAGGGCCTATATTTATTTCAAAGACAAGTGACCTGGCCCCCCGCTCCTGTTCCTGTCCTTTGCTAACCAATTCCCTAGTAGTGCCGCAAAATAGGGCCCCAGGTGAGGGTAACACCAAGCCTCTCTCCTCTATTAGGTCTTTTGCCGATGTCACACGTAACTCGGTATCCAATAGGGTGCCAAATACCCACCCCCAGGCTAGGACAGGCAGCATTGCAACCTCTCAACTCCCTAAGGGTGAGCATGGCCCCTCTCCACTCTTGGTGACCGCGGGTCCTAGGTATTATCAACCCCCCGTAAAGCCTTTGGTTTACATGACACATGTCCCAAAAATGACCAACCCAGGGGGATTCGAAAGAAGTGAGTCGCTGCATAATAAAGTCATCCACTGGTTGAGGCACATTAGAGGCTGTAGATCAGTTATTAGAGAGGACATTCTGAGGGTGCGGCGGTTATCTAGAGTGGACTCACCATTGGACTGTGTGGAAATTGAGCTTAGAGATCTAGTTCTAGCAGAAAACTTAATACTGCTGGAATATAGGACTTCACCACCTGTACATTCTTCTATTCAAATCCGCAGTTCTTTGGTTTGGTCCCAGCGTAGTGACCAGGTGGATTCTGGCCTCAGACAGGTGGACTGACTATTCAGTCCCCATGTAAATACCCCTCCATCTACCCTTGAAAGCCCCTTAATAGAGGTCACAGGATTGTTTCCTGCCCTTCCTCTGGACCCTTTAGGGGATAGTCCAGTTGTCTATACAACCTCGGGTGCAGCTTTAGGGGGGGGTCAAACTAGGGGGCGTACATCAAGTAGGGAAGATGCAGTAGTCTCTTCATCTAATTTGCACTTTCCAAGAGTAGTTCAGTTTGTATCTTGGAATATTGCCGGCCTAAAAAGGAATCTCGCCGATCCTGCGTGGAATGATTTTATCAGTAAATTTGATATTATCCTTCTCCAGGAAACTTGGTGCTTGGAACCCATTCATAGATCCGGGTTCACAACCTATTCTGTTCCGGCAATTAGTTCCCCTAGAGGGCGCCCGTCGGGAGGCCTCCTAATTTGGGTGAACATAGAGCTGAACTGGACAGTTAAGCACAATGTCAACCTGTCCCATGATATTCTTCACCTATCAGTCGGTGGGTCTGAATCCTTTCCTGCCCTAGAAATTTTTAATATATATGCTAGAGGATCATCAGGTGTGCCAGAAAGTCCTACGTTGTCAACTCTTGAGTCCTTTACTTTCAGCTCTTTCCACCACCTTCTGTGTCGTAGTAGCTGGTGACTTTAATTGTACTTTCGAGCCCCTTGGTGATGATGACATTTTGGACACGGAGGGGGTTGATTCTAAGCGAGGTATCCCTCCACTTGGTCTTCCGCCACTTAAAAATTGGTCAAAAAGGGCTGATCAAATCACTGCCTTAACCTTGGAGTTTAATTTAAGGGCGACAAATGGTAGATCTCGCTCTGACATCAGGGGAGCACCCACATTTATTAGAACTAGGGTTCCTTCGCGCATAGACTACATCTTGCTGGATGTTGGGTTGTGGCCGGATCTCATTGACATGGAAGTCATGTCTAGATATGAGAGCGACCACAACCCACTAACCATGCAACTCAAGTGCGAAACGCTGATTGCGGCTATTGCGCCCACTGGAGACCAGTTATACTGGTCCAGAGAGGTCGTTCGATCTAATTGCAACAGACGACTCAAATGGTCTAGAGTCGCCAAGCGAGAGGTAGATTTGGCCAGGATTAAAAATATTGTGGTGGAAAGTACTGGCTTGTTGGAGGCTGTCCTGGCCAGTCCTCCCAACGTCCCGCTATCTAGAGGCTTCGAAGATATTTACCTGGAGACCATTGGAAATGTGGGGAAGTTTTTTTAAATAAACTCCAATGGGGATCACAAGCCACCCCGATCAAACATTGAAAATGCGTGGTTTTCAGGTGATTGTAGGGCAAGGAGGCTGGAACTTGCTAGGGCTTTAAAGTTAAGGGATCAGCCCCTTATTGTCTGTGCCCGAAAAGGTTATTATAGTTCTATCAAAAAAGCAAAGAGGCTCTGGGAAGAAGAGCACTGGCAAGATTTGAAATCCGCAGCACGACGTAAAGACCAGACTTTGTTTTGGGATCTTATAAACATTAAGGCAAGGGGGGGGCTGATGCAATTTCGAACCATATAACTGAGCATCAGTGGTTTGATCATTTCTCCGGCCTATATTCATCCGGGGAAGATTCTCCTTCACTGACCGAGGGTCCAGTCTGCGAGCCCGCTGCCTCCCCGGGGGGGGTCAGTTTAGTCTTAGCGAGATTTACTCTGCAATAAAAATGATAGCTCCGGGTAAGGCAGCTGGACCTGATGGCCTTCCTGGAGATCTTCTTCTCCATGATAAAGAATCTTGGGCTGATTTTATCCTACAAACCCTGAATAACATCGTAATGGGTTACCCTGTACCAGATTCCTGGAAAGGGGCAGATGTGGTGGCCATTTACAAGAAAGGAGATAGAGAGGACCCTGCCAACTACAGACCAATCAGTTTGATTGATGTGATCCAAAAAGTGGTAGGCAGGGTTCTCTTAACTAGGATTAGGGCCTGGATTGACGAAGCTGGTATTCTGTCCCATTTCCAGGCAGGTTTTAGACAAGAGGTTGGTACTATCGACCAGGTTTTCCGATTTTGTACCATATATTGGAAATCTGTGACTATTGAAAAGGGCAGCCTCTATCTTGCCTTTATCGACCTCAAGACAGCTTTTGATCTGGTACCTCGATCAAAGCTGTCGCAAGTTCTGGCTGATCTTGGCATCCCTTGTCTAATCCTAGACCTCCTTAAATGACTCCATCAAGGTAACTTCGCAAGAGTCAGGTGGGGTCATCAGGGACAGATGACCGAGAGAATAGCAGTAGGGAGAGGGGTCCGACAGGGCTGTGTTTTGGCGCCGACCCTGTTCTCCCGCTTTATAAATGGGGTGGCAGACTATTTGAGGGTTGACGGGGTCGATGCGCCAACTCTGAGCTGGGAGAAAACACCCTCCCTGCTGTTTGCAGATGATACGCTGCTGATTTCTAAGAGCCCTATGGGCCTCCAAAAACGTTTGACCCGTTTTACTGACTTCTGTACCACTAGGGGCCTTAAAATCAACACATCCAAGACCAAATTAATGGCTATGTCCCCTTCTAAAAGCTTCAGGAACAACATCAGGGTGGATAACTCTAATCTGGAGCTGGTGACTGCTTTCGACTATCTTGGGGTGCGGGTTAACAATAAGTTGAACTGGGCCCCACACTTGTCTAAAATGCTCCTGTGTCATAAGCGAACAGCGGGAGCCATAGCGAGACACCAGAGGCTGTCATACAGCCGCCCAATTGCTGCAGCAATTGAGGTCTACCAGGGGAAGGCTTTATCAGCATCTCTCTACGGGGCAGAACTATGGGGATTTGACAATGTTACAGATCTGATTAAATCGGAGAACAAG
Organism: Triturus cristatus; assembly: GCF_964204655.1. Taxonomy (NCBI): domain Eukaryota; kingdom Metazoa; phylum Chordata; class Amphibia; order Caudata; family Salamandridae; genus Triturus; species Triturus cristatus. The sequence continues at coordinate 1,202,050,473 of NC_140591.1, read as the reverse complement.
TTTTTCAGAGACATAGTCGCACTCCCTCAGTCTACTCCCCTAGTTCCCCTCCGCAGTGACCTTGGTAGACACCCCATAAGTGATGTGGCAAGACTGCGCCCCTTATTATATTGGATATTTAAGCAAACAATGGGGTGACCCAGTATCCCTCAGAACCTGGGCAGTCAGTTTATATGGTAAACAATGGTTCTGTTGGGTGAAAGTATTGCTTTACGCATTAGGCTTAGTCAGGCGTTAATTGAATAATGAACAATAATTCAGCTGTAAACAACACACAAGACAGTTCAACTGCAAAACAAATTCTTTATATATAAATTACGTCATTCATATATATACGCATCAATATTAGTATTTCACGGAAGGCCGTCAGGCAATGGTGTGATGACACAAGTGACACAGTGAATAATAAGTGCTCGGTAACAGTGTGCGTGATATGTACAGTGGTTTAAAATCGAGATTGTTCGGAAGTGGCCAGGGGGTGTCAAATAGTAAAGCTGCACAATGGAAAAATTCCTTTTTTTGGCGCAGTTTCTATGCGAAGGTCCACAAAGTAGTCGACGTTTCAACCCTAGTACTGCACTCTTGATAGGTCAGTGCGGGTCTTCATCAGGACTTGAGATGGGCGTGACGGCCTGCGAGTAAAGGAGGACTGAGTCAGGTGTGTTGATATTATAGAAAGGATCAATGTATTAAAGGTGGTCAAGAACTCACCTTAGTCAAGGTAAGATTCAGATTCCAATATTCTCAGTCTATGGAATAAGGAGGAACCAGTATGTGACTCAGGATGCGGTTCACTCCAGTGGTTAATCGTGTGGATGGGCCTAGAATTAATTACAAGCATTGTAAGTGAAAGAATTGGGTGTGGGTTAACGATCAATGAGAAGGAAGAGCCTGATATGCTCACCTATGTGAATTCACGGGGGCCCATAGTCATCAGGGCTCCGCCGGGTGTCTCAACTTGATTGTCTCTATAAAATAATGATTGACGGGAGGTTAGGTAAGCGTGAAGAGACCGTTGTAAATAGGCCTATAGGTGATTTGAGTGGGTGCAGGGTGGAGGCTCACCTATGTAAATTTCGAAGTGCTGTCTATAGTCCAGACCCTTCTATCCCCTGAGTGTGGGTAGAGTTGGCTTCTTCAAACGGAGTTAACTGTAGAAAAATAAATTTTAATTTAAGTTAAGTTAGATAGCCTTGGATCAACGGGGGCAAGGTCTAAGATATGAAGGGTTTTCCGCCGGATCCGCAGGGAATCCGCTTACCTCATTCGGAAATACAAGCAGCCGGCCTCGGGGTCCTGGCTTTTCTGATTGAATCAGCAAGGGAGTCTGCAGTGAGTCTGCATAAAAGCCTGGTTCAGCGTGCGCGTGGACGCCGAGCGCTGTAGGTTGCTGGGCAACGGATTGCGCTAACGTCGATGGACGTGATATGTTGCCAGGGTAACAGAGTACTGATACGTCATCCGTGGGATTCCGTGCGCCAATTGGTGAACAAGGAACGTCACTACTCGTCACAAGTTACCATAGTGATAATGTAAACAAAGGGTGTCATCTGAGGAAATCCTATGCGCCAAATGCTGAAACGAAAATGGAGCGTGGCGCGAGCGTCCAAGGACCTAACTTGTTAGTGTAGTCGAATCTATCCACACAATAAGGAGTGTCTGCGCATAGTTAAAGATCGGGAATTGCAGTGAATGTTTCACTTGTACGATAATCGACGGGGATGTGATCCTGTGCTGGATAATTGACATTTCAATTAAAATTCATCATGCAAAGTTACAAAGTTACAGATAGTAATAGGGTCAGGTTCAAAGCAGTCATGCACATAATATAGAGAAATTCAGGGAGTGCCAAAACAATACATATGTAAAGGTCAAACAGTTCTAAAAGCTCTCAGATTCGGGAGGACTACCCACAGTGAAACCATAGTATGTTAAATGATTAAACCAGTTATGTGATGTACAAAGAGCTACGGGGGTGATCAAAGTAAGCCCATTTGTTTTGAGATCTCCTCCATCTCATTCAACCCGTTCTGGACCGAGTTAAGCAAATGGATCCATCCTGATGAAGACCCGCACTGACCTATCAAGAGTGCAGTTCTAGGGTTGAAACGTCGACTACTTTGTGGACCTTCGCATAGAAACTGCGCCAAAAAAAGGAATTTTTCCATTGTGCAGCTTTACTATTTGACACCCCCTGGCCACTTCCGAACAATCTCGATTTTAAACCACTGTACATATCACGCACACTGTCACCGAGCACTTATTATTCACTGTGTCACTTGTGTCATCACACCATTGCCTGACGGCCTTCCGTGAAATACTAATATTGATGCGTATATATATGAATGACGTAATTTATATATAAAGAATTTGTTTTGCAGTTGAACTGTCTTGTGTGTTGTTTACAGCTGAATTATTGTTCATTATTCAATTAACGCCTGACTAAGCCTAATGCGTAAAGCAATACTTTCACCCAACAGAACCATTGTTTACCATATAAACTGACTGCCCAGGTTCTGAGGGATACTGGGTCACCCCATTGTTTGCTTAAATATAAATGGTGCAGGTTTTTACCTGCGAGGGTTTTTACTCTCATTTAATGTTTTCGGACTAATTATCAATTTTTCTGTGCATTATTTTGTGTTGTGTTCTAGTATGTCTGAAAGAGAAACCTTGTCATATAGTGAAGACTATATAGCCAAATTGATACATGACCAGGGAGCCTCTGGATTTCTACTAGGTTCTGATAGAGTGTCAGCGGACACCAGTTTGAATGAGAAATTGGCCAAAATTGAGAGATTAGAGAAGAAGTTAATCAGAGCACGCCTTCACGGGCATGTATTGACAAAATATCTTCAGTCTAACATAATTCCCAAAGGCCTACAAGTACGCAACGAGCCTGCCATCTTCATAGACATCCCGAAATTCAGAGAAGGATTCAGCTACGTAGCGAACAACTGCTCCAGGCATTGGATGGTCCTGGGCGTGGAAACAGCATTAGAATATGTTAAAAATCTAACACAGGAAATAGAGAACCTCAAAAAGGAACTGATTGACGACACCTCCCTTGCCAACGCCAGGGAGGCTTTAGAAAGAGCGGAAAAGACACTGTCTGACTTTAACACCATCACTCTGAACAGGAAGCTAGATAAGTTATCCAAAGACATAAGGAATTACGATAAGAACATCACCTATCCATACTTATCAGACGATTATTACCAGCAAGACAGTCAGGGTTTCTTCAGCAATAGAAGCCGGCAGGGACCCAGAAGATTTTACACCTTCTCAAATTCTTCTGTGGGAAGTGGCTCAGATAGCGAATCTGACGGACCCCCCTCCAACCCACAAACCAACCAGGGTTCACGTTTTTTAGGAGAGGGCTACCGCCAAAACAACAGAGGCGGAGGGAGAGCCCAGAACTGGGAGAGACCGAGAGGATGGAACAGGGGGAGGAACACTCAGCAAGGCACATCACGAGTTCGGTTTTACCAACCGGAAACACACGGGGAAATCTCTACACGGAGGCAAACATACAGATGGTAGAGGTTCATACACCCTTTGTCCAGCCTCCTGACCAATCGAGGACTTCGCCACAACCCACTCCCCTATCGCTTGAAACTAACATCATCCTTCCAATTAATCAGAATAATACCAACGCATCTGACCCAATCATCAACCTATCAAGTCACAATATGTCTCAGGCTGAAAAAGATCTGCTTGCCAAAGGACTTTCCTTTGTCCCTACAACCATCCCTGACTCTTTCCAGATCAAAATTGAGCTGCAACGCTTTTTCCGCAAAATCAGATTGAAATACTACTTTAGCAAAAATTCCTACAACCCCGTACCCACTGCCACAGGATTTAGACCTATTTCAACTTTCACCCCAGGGACACACATGGTGAGTGATAAAATACTTGCATATGAGAAGATTGTACTCGAAGAAACCATGCAAATTGTGGCACAAAGAAAGTACATAAAATATAACATCAGCAAAGAAGAAAGAAGTGCCTTACATTCCTTGAGTGATAATAAAAACATCGTTATCAAGTCAGCTGATAAGGGTGGGGCAGTGGTACTACAAAACACAGACGACTACGTGGAGGAACTTGAACGACAACTAGGAATGGAGGACAGTTACCAACCAACCCCACGGGACCCCACTCCTCTTCTTAAATCGATGATAGAAAAAGTGACCAAGGGAGGTCTCTCTAAAGGATTCCTAAGCCAGCACGAGTATGACTTCCTCAACAGCAAAGACCCTCGAACACCGACCATATATACCTTACCGAAAATACATAAACGATTGGAGAGGCCACCTGGGAGACCAATTGTCTCGGGTTGTGGCTCTATCCTGGAACCACTCAATCAGTTTATAGACTATTTTCTACAACCCTTCGTGTCTAAAACAAAATCATTCATAAGGGACACGACACACGCCATTCAAATACTAGAAGGACAGTCATTTGATCCCAATACTCAGCTCTTGGTCACATTAGACGTGTCCTCTCTGTACACTTCAATTCCCCAAGACGCTGCATTGGATATCATCAGAAACACATTGGATTCCAGGTCAAGACCACATTGGATCCCTACCGAATTTGTGATTTCTCTACTGGACATTGCCATGAAGAAGAATTACTTTACCTTCAAAAAACAATTTTACTACCAGTGTAAGGGCGTAGCCATGGGTGCTACATATGCCCCAAGTCTAGCGAATGTGTACATGGACCAGTACGAAGAGGAACATTTGTATAGTCTGGACAACCCATACCTGAATGCCATCGCAGTATGGAAGCGTTATATAGACGACGTGATAATGATTTGGAATGGGGACAACATCGAACTCAATAATTTCTTCACCTGGCTAAATATGAGATCTACAGATATCCAGTTCACAATGGCAAGCAATAACGAAGCGATTGATTTTCTGGACTTAACATTCCGCTCACAAGATAACCTGCTATACTGTGATCTATATCGTAAACCAATGGAAAGGAACTCTTTACTCAAATATCAGTCCCATCACCCGCGCAGCCTGCGAGACAACCTCCCGTATGGCCAATTCCTCAGACTGAGGAGGAACTGCACAAGAAGGACAGACTATTTCAGGGAATCTGAATTATTAGTGTCCAGACTCACAGAGAGAGGTTATCCGAGAGGCCTACTCAAGCGGGCGAAGAAACGGGCATGGTACTGCCCCCGAGAACAACTGTTGGAGACCAACCAAAAACAACCAGAGACAGAAAAAATAGTCTGTGTGACTACTTTTAACACCAAAAGTAATGAAATAAAGAAAGTGGTAAAGAAATATTGGAACCTGGTCGCGAGTGAACTACAGACATTACAGGACCCTATATTCGCCTTCAAGAGAGGTAAAAACATCAAGGATTCAGTGGTGAATGCATACTTGGACACACCTAAACAACCTGACCTCAGGGATCTTTTGGGGCTAGCTCCTGTAACTGGACACCACAAATGTGGGCAAGGCATGCGACGTATGCTATGAAGGAACCACATTCATAAATACTGGTAGAACATACAAACTTTCCCAGTTTACTAATTGTAACAGCATGAATGTTATTTATGCCATCCAATGCCCTTGCGGACTGACATATGTGGGACAAACAACTCAGAAAGTGAAAGTACGAATCCTGCAACACATGAGTAGGATAAGATGTAGGGTACATGGGGCTCCGATGGTCGAGCACTATGCCACACACAATCACTCTCCCAACAACATGGCATGGTGGGTACTAGAAAAAATCGTCCCTAGCAACAGAGGTGGGTCAATGGCAAGGATGCTGAACTACAAGGAGTGTAGATGGATCCATTTGCTTAACTCGGTCCAGAACGGGTTGAATGAGATGGAGGAAATCTCAAAACAAATGGGCTTACTTTGATCACCCCCGTAGCTCTTTGTACATCACATAACTGGTTTAATCATTTAACATACTATGGTTTCACTGTGGGTAGTCCTCCCGAATCTGAGAGCTTTTAGAACTGTTTGACCTTTACATATGTATTGTTTTGGCACTCCCTGAATTTCTCTATATTATGTGCATGACTGCTTTGAACCTGACCCTATTACTATCTGTAACTTTGTAACTTTGCATGATGAATTTTAATTGAAATGTCAATTATCCAGCACAGGATCACATCCCCGTCGATTATCGTACAAGTGAAACATTCACTGCAATTCCCGATCTTTAACTATGCGCAGACACTCCTTATTGTGTGGATAGATTCGACTACACTAACAAGTTAGGTCCTTGGACGCTCGCGCCACGCTCCATTTTCGTTTCAGCATTTGGCGCATAGGATTTCCTCAGATGACACCCTTTGTTTACATTATCACTATGGTAACTTGTGACGAGTAGTGACGTTCCTTGTTCACCAATTGGCGCACGGAATCCCACGGATGACGTATCAGTACTATGTTACCCTGGCAACATATCACGTCCATCGACGTTAGCGCAATCCGTTGCCCAGCAACCTACAGCGCTCGGCGTCCACGCGCACGCCGAACCAGGCTTTTATGCAGACTCACTGCAGACTCCCTTGCTGATTCAATCAGAAAAGCCAGGACCCCGAGGCCGGCTGCTTGTATTTCCGAATGAGGTAAGCGGATTCCCTGCGGATCCGGCGGAAAACCCTTCATATCTCAGACCTTGCCCCCGTTGATCCAAGGCTATCTAACTTAACTTAAATTAAAATTTATTTTTCTACAGTTAACTCCGTTTGAAGAAGCCAACTCTACCCACACTCAGGGGATAGAAGGGTCTGGACTATAGACAGCACTTCGAAATTTACATAGGTGAGCCTCCACCCTGCACCCACTCAAATCACCTATAGGCCTATTTACAACGGTCTCTTCACGCTTACCTAACCTCCCGTCAATCATTATTTTATAGAGACAATCAAGTTGAGACACCCGGCGGAGCCCTGATGACTACGGGCCCCCGTGAATTCACATAGGTGAGCATATCAGGCTCTTCCTTCTCATTGATCGTTAACCCACACCCAATTCTTTCACTTACAATGCTTGTAATTAATTCTAGGCCCATCCACACGATTAACCACTGGAGTGAACCGCATCCTGAGTCACATACTGGTTCCTCCTTATTCCATAGACTGAGAATATTGGAATCTGAATCTTACCTTGACTAAGGTGAGTTCTTGACCACCTTTAATACATTGATCCTTTCTATAATATCAACACACCTGACTCAGTCCTCCTTTACTCGCAGGCCGTCACGCCCATCTCAAGTCCTGATGAAGACCCGCACTGACCTATCAAGAGTGCAGTACTAGGGTTGAAACGTCGACTACTTTGTGGACCTTCGCATAGAAACTGCGCCAAAAAAAGGAATTTTTCCATTGTGCAGCTTTACTATTTGACACCCCCTGGCCACTTCCGAACAATCTCGATTTTAAACCACTGTACATATCACGCACACTGTCACCGAGCACTTATTATTCACTGTGTCACTTGTGTCATCACACCTTATTATATTGGGTCAGGCTCAGAAGGTCCCCGGATTTAGCACAGTATGCACCTGCTCTGAAGGACATACTTCAACTTGGAGCTCGCTTTAAGATCTCTTGGGTATCCAATCTATACAAACTAGTGGTAGAGTTGGGCTTGGGTGAGTCCTGGGAGAACCAGAGCCCCCCCTAAAGCCATTGTAAAAAAAATCTATTGGGAATGGATCAATGCAATTACTTTGAGGTCTCAGAGAGGTATCCTCACTGAGAAATTCTTAGGCTTTAAACTTATGCCTAGATTGGAGACCTTTCTGGACCTGATCGAGTCCCCAAGTGATAGGTCACTTTACCTCAAGTTGAGATATGGTACTCTACCAATACATGAGTTCCAGGAAGGGTGGAGTGGTGAGCAGGGTGCAGCCAAGGGCTGCCCAGGCTGTGCCTCTCCAACGGAATCTATTGCCCACTTTCTTTTTGCTTGTCGGGCCTACAGCCGGGTTATATCTAGATGGCTGAAACCCATATGTATAAACTTGGGCTGTAGGTCACATAGGGTGGCTCTGCGCATTTTAACCTACGAGACGACAGTCCCTAGCGTCATCTGTGGGACTGCTAAATTCTTGGGAAGGGCCTGAAGGATTAGACAGAGGCTACTCAAGAAGTGCTAGATATTGAGCTGAGTTCTAGTGTTCCTTGCCCCTGCCCTAGTCTCTAGCCCTACTGTAAATTGTCTACTGTTCCTGCATACGTCCCTTTCTATATTGTTTTCATTGCAGAAAATCTTTTTTTTTTTTTTTTCCCCCTGGGGCCTGTGAATTGTGTTGTTTCAGACATTGTTAAAATTTCTTCTGTATATATGGGAACCCTGTTGCTTTAGGGGATTCTAATTTTAAACACTGTTTTTATATTGTTTTATACTTTTATGATATTTTATATATCGAATAAAGTTATTGACTGACTGACTTTTTCTCTCCATTGCCACCTGGTTGGGAAAGGCATGATAGTGTGATATGGGGATCAAGGTGCTCAGATCAGCCGTAGTCACATTTGGTAAAGGGAGATGTATGGGTTATCTGCTGGTGGACCACCTTAGCAACAGAAAGGTTTGAGGCAGCCACAGCCAAATCATAAGAATAGTAGGAGGGCATTCTCATGGTAACAGTGCTACTTCTTGGCACTTGTGTATGCGACAAAGAACCTGAAGTGGCTGCTGATGGCATTGTGTTGGGTGCCAGTACTGAAACCACCTTTGCTGCTTCAACAGGCATACCAGAACTATGTTATGAACCCCAATGTACCCCAATATAGGCCTAGGTAGTTGCACGACCTTTTACCTACATTTGTCCTACCATTGTTCTACATAACGTTTCTGCCGCTGCCCTTTTACCTAGTCAGGTGCGGCATAAATGTTGTGTGGTTTTCTCCAAAAAACAAGCCTCATTTATTACGCATGAGGACTCTCAGTATCCCAGCAGGATTACCATCTTCTGCATAATAACTCTGTATAAGGGTGATCACTATTGTCATCCTTGGCGGACATGCCCACAGTACAATGACACACCTATGGAAAGCCCCCAAAGGTAGCTTTTGGGTATATAAACATCACCTCTTCGCTGGGCAAACCAGAGGAGAAGCTTCCATGCTGACATGAGGCGCTGAGGTCCCTGCACGCAGACACTCCAGCACACAGTGGTCTGACATCCCTCTCAGGGTGTCCAACTCGAGCCCAAGATGAGGTGCTTCGTTCTCTCACCTCAGTTAATGGGGCTGGCTCGATTCTTGGCTCTACACCTACATACATGCTAGATACACCCAGGTAAATCTAGTTAGGGTTGCATCGTAGGAGTACGCATTATTATTGTCATGTATTTATATACCTGCATATATTTACTGTTTTAGCACTATGGTAGAATTCTACCTTATATTTACTCTATTGGTGCTTGTAATCGTTTATATCTGTTTCTGTGTAATGGTTGTTGCTGCACAAATATGTTATACTAGAATGACGCTGGTTCAATAAATGCTTATTGGAAACGTCCCCATCGTTTATTCTGTATATCTTTCTGAGAGCAAGTGTGCATGATTGACTGAGCCAAAGTACTGTACTGTTTCCACAATCCCTGAGGGGTCAGGGTTGCCATGTTCTATAGTTGCCAGGAACTATTCGCTCCTTGGTAAGAGGAGCTTATAGTGGCACTGTGAGCTAGCTGGTCCACAGACTAACATAACCTTCGGGGGTGTCTGGAATCAGTCTGGACACCAATACCTTAGTTTATGTTGTCTAAACACACAGATCCTATATAGATTTGTAGGAACTCCACGATAACTAAAGATGGATTTCTGAGTCATAGTGCAAAACTGAGGTATCTAGGCTCCAAATGTTGAAAGTGTCAGAAGTTTATGCATGTTGAATTATCTTGTTGCTTTTCAGGTCACTGGCTGCTCTACCACAAGATGAATTATCCTGTCGTAACAGGAATTGCCATAGAGACTCCTTCAGTTGCATGTGCACCCATCAGGATACAGCAATGTGGAGGTGGACACAGTGGGTCGGGATTGGGTTGTCTGATGGATGATATGCTCACCTGCTGGCTAGCAGTTATGCCACTTGGTAGGTGGACAGATGCTGGCCTCAGGTGTTATCTCTTTGGAGCCGGATTTTACAGCAGCAGCACCACCTTGTGATGCTCCAACGTGCGCTGCGTTCCAGGTACTCAAGTGTGAACAATCCACATCTAGACATTTGCTCCCATGATATGGTGAAGGTTTTGCGGATGACCCTGCTGGCCACTAACAGTTGCCAAAGGAATGGCAGAAGTCTGTGGGAGGTTTTCTCCACCTGCCTTGGCACCTTGGACAAAGATAAGAGAGGAGAAGGTGGAGCCAGAGCACTTGGGGCACTGGGCGTGCAGGGCCGGATTGATCTGTTCAGAATATTCCCATAGAAGGACAGGGACATGGCAGAGGTCACATGGCTTTGATGAGCTCTCACAGTGATGGGACATTCTGACTGCACTATATGATGTGGCACTATCATAAGGACCTGAAGACAGTGCCGGACAACCACCAGCTCACACTTCTCATCCTGAGGTGACAGGCATCTGGTGGAGCCCATGCCCCATGCGGTACCATGCTGGTCAGAAGAATTGGGTCAGCAGCCAGAGCAGACACCTGGGCAGCAGAACTCGGGGCCTTTTAAGATGACTTGATGAGAAGGAACAGCCGTAAATTCAGCCGGCCTCATTTGTCTTTTTCTGAAAATGGCGCCAGCTAAAATACAAAATAAACAAATGTGTGTTAGTAATGTTTATTTATTAGAATAAGTTATTCTGAAATCGTGGGACTGAATATCACAGTACACATCAAAAGGGTACAATGAATATCATATAAATTGTTTTAAATCGAACACATTAATAGAACAGTAGATCACGAAACTACAAATAATATATTTCAAATATGTTTACAAACATTACAATAAAGTATAGATGTCTATGCAGAATCATGTCAGTAAAACGTCTTTGCTGCGTCGCGTGACAGTGAATACATTATTTTTGTTTTTAGATGAAGACGTTTATTAGCCATCTACAGAGCAAGCTGGGACAAATGTTATGGGTCTGTTTAAAATTGTTCCATTAACATTCTGTGGCTAAAAACAAAACTTCAGCCAAAATCTGAAAAATCCTTTCAACAAAGATCAAACCAGAACTGTTCGTTTTTTTGTATCTGTAGAACCAATCGATTTATTAAAATTGCGGGCCAAAGTTCTGCGTGTTTCTAGCATTGCACCCCAGTGTCGTTATGTGGGAATATTGCCATCTGAAGAAAATAAAAAGCTGTGCCATTCTTCTCGAGTGTTTTAATTTTCCCAACTTATTTATTAGTCTGTACCCCTCCAATACATCTATTTTCATAAACCTTTCATAGACGCCAATAGTGTGTAGTCAAATACGTGTTTCTGCATAGCTACAGAATACTGTCTTTGTACTTAACTCAAAGATGTCTGACTAGTGAATTCTTCATTCACCAAGGACATCTTCTGATACTCTGTGATTCAGTTTTGTAACCCACCGACTTCCTTTGAAATTGTGCCACCTCGGCTATAAATATTATCAAAGTGTCAACTCATCCTAGTAATCCGCCTATTTTGGCCCTAGCGCCCCTCAGTCAGTTAAATAGGGTCCCAGTTTCTCCAGTTCCAGTGTCAGTTTCCCAGTGCCCTTGTGCCTTGTATTTGTGTCCCTGCCTAAGTTGTCTTCTGAGTGTCTGTGTCCCTGAGTCGGATTTTCCTACATCATTGCTAGTGTTGCTATGTCAGCACCTCAGAGTAAGTGCCCACATGTCAGTGTCTCCATATCAGTGATGTTTGCCTGTCAGACTCCTTCAAGTCACTGTTTGAAAGTCAGATCCAAGTGTGGTTGACCGAAAGCCTGTTTCCAAATGTATGTTATGTACTTGCTTGCATGGGGCGCATACCATCACGAAGCAGCTTCAAAGCCTGACGGGAAACCAGAGTGGGCGTAGGGTGAGTGAAGGGGCCTTTATGCTGAAGATGGATCAGATGTAGGTGCTGAAGTGGGATCAGGGATGAGAAATACTTTATGAAAGACAAAGTGAAAAAATTGTATCACATTATGATTCAAAGAGAGAGGTGCTGCAAAAAAGATGGATACTTTTACAAGTCACATGTTCACAGTTCACTGATGTTTGAATTTCACGCATGCTGCACCATTCTCTTACACTTGCAGACCTACCGCTCTTAATTTCGATCGGTCATCGTGTAGGAGCAGTTTAAATGATCCTTCAGTCATGCTCCAAGGGGAGTTTCCCTGTTTTGGAAAGTTTGGATCATGGTGCACAGGAAGTCTTGGGAACTGGACTAAATGTAATTAAGATATGTGCTCTAAATATTGTAACTATCACTGGTCAGGCTAGTGTCAGCATCTTCTGATTTTGTCCATGTGCATACATGGCTGAGGGATCACCAGTTGCCTCTGGGACTTCACAGAGGTTTTTGAGCTTCCCATCCTGCTGCATGCCACTATATCTAAGGTGGGGGCAGGCACCCCTAAACTCAGGAGATGGGTGGTCTTTCTGCCACTGGGTGCTGCGATACCCCGCTATATGAGTAAACAGTGAGGAGGAGAGTGTTTGAAGGGCTGCTATCAGGAGTGGTGTAGAGAGCACACAGAGCAGGAGTCGGCCAATCAGAACCCACACAATATGACAGCAGTCTGAAGGATGTTCAAACAAGCGCGGTATATAAGGGCACCCTTCATTGAGGACACCAGCTCTACATTCATGAAAAAATCATGTTGCGCGGATAGGATAAACAAAAATGGCAGCAAGAAGCACTGATGTTTCATCACAGTACCCCAAGTCACGAGCCCCCGCTGGGGTTCAAGTCGATGTCCCAGATCTCATGAAAGGGGCCTCAATGTTGATGGAAGGATATCACATGTACAGAAATCTACACAGAGGACTCATTTAAAGATGTCTGCCATGGAAAGAGCTAGGGAGGGCTTTTGGGGACACACTGCAAAACTGAATCCGCAGGGGGCGACTAGGGGACAAATTGGAATCTGCACTTCAGGACTCTGAAACACGGTCTGTGTCTCGGAGGAGCCTAGATGAATGGGTCCAAACTTCAATATCCCAGCTGTATCATTGTGGTTTTAGACAGATTGAGGGTAAGCCCATGTAAGGACGGACGCACTTCTTCATACCTCTCCATGAGTATGTACCTTGTAAACGGGGCTGCTTTGTCGACTTTTAAGTCAGTGTCTTGAAACTCATTTCATGTGATGGCTGGGTGGGTGCATTTTGTGCTTTTCAGAACTTAATAATACCGTATGAATATGTATTTCTTGAGGTTGTGGTTACATAGTTAACTTCTAAAGTGTTCTGTGTTTCCTCTTCTCCTGCCCCCACCGACCCACACACTGGGCCCCGGAGTTATGCTGAGGCTAATCAGTTCCATTCTGATCCATTGCTTTTGAGATGAGTAAAACGTTTGAGTCTGGCTTCTACATACATATATACATGCATACATACATACATAGATCAGCTTCCATGTGGTTGTCCATGGCCTAAATTGTCATTGGTAATTTTACACTAAATATCTTTTCATTTGAAAAAAAATATGTAAACATAGAAAATAAATAGTTCTATCTTTATTGACATGTAGCATGTGTCAGTAAAGATAGGGATAGACATAAAAATTAGTGGCAGCATCTTTAGGGACGAACTACGGTTCCAGCACAATTATAACTGTAATGTGCTACGCACTGGATTTTACACCATCATGAGGACATTTATCCAAAGCTAAATCAATGTGGTTGTGGTGGTGGTGGGGGGGAGGAGTGTTCACTGTTCCTGTCAAACTTTGTAGGTCTCCAGATTAACAGTATTGTTAATTTCTTAATTTCCGTTATTGAGTGTATGGGGCCAAAGTTCTGAAAGGAAAGCAAAATTACATAAAGCTTGCTACGTTGCATCTGCCCCAGCTTTTGAGCAGCCACTGGTGAAAGAATGAATAACTATTTGTGCTCGCGTCTAAATTGCTGATTTTTATCCAAACGTCAGTGGAGCAAAATTCACCAACCAAACTGGAGGTGGAGTCCCACCCACTTCCAAAAATCGATTTTTAGTGAGCCAAGTGCAGTTCAACAATAGCTTGGTGCTCAGTTAAAGAAAGCACCAAGGATTCATTAGATAGGGAAATGGTTCAGTGCCCTGGGCAGAGTGACAAGCGGCAGGTGCTCTACTAGCCCCAAGTCAACACTTTTGATTGGTGGAGAACATACTTGATCCAAAGACATAACCAATAGCCAGTAGTGACTGGAAACCTCAACCAGTAAATGCTAAAGTTGTGAAAGGATATTTGTGAAAGAGTTAATGTGACCATGACTTGTTCCTTACCTATAATCCGCCAGTGTAACAACGGAGATAGGGGTTGAAAGGGTCCACAAAAAATCCATCAGAAGGTATACCCGGCCTACTCACGCATTTGTCCTTTAGTATCTTTCAAGGTCACTATTTACGTTGTCCACCATATTGCCTAGAAAAGTACATGAAATGTTCTACAAAGAAAGAAGTGAGTGTGCTACTCCCTCACAGAGGGCTGCCTATGGGATTGGGCAGATTTCAACTTCAATTCAAGGATTCCAGGTCAATACATTAACTTTAGTTCATTTCAAACCTTTATTTCGGTCAATTTCAACCATAAAAGATACATTTTAAAACGTTTTCCATAGATATGAATTTGTTAATCAATTAGTTTTACTACAACATGTTAGGGCAGTTGGGTACATTTACACGATCCATTCCAGCTATGCCATTAAAACTTAGCTACTTCAATGAATACAATAAAAACCATTTAAGAATCATAAAAAAGCTAGGCGTTTAAAATAAAACCACATTATGTTAAAAACCATAAGTTTTCAAATCATTAACTTTAGTTACATTTATAAAGGCTGACATAGGCTGGTATCAGTAATGGCAAAAGTCATGGAGATGCTGTACTTGACCCTTCCTTGTCCTCTCTGGCTTCAAGTACCTCTCTCTAACATATCCCCTATTGTTTGAATCATCCACATCGGGGTTTAAGCTGCCATAGCAACTACTTTGCTAAGTAATGTTATGAGCATTTTTGTTATAAATGTTCACCCAGATGGCACATGTCATGGCTAGTGGTGCACGCTGGGGGCACGTGCTGCAAATAACTGAGGCTCTTGTGACAAGAGTGTGTTTACAAAGACCTGTTTGTTCAACATTGACATCCTCTTCCATACTGGGGGTGAGTGTCTGAAATGTTTCAGCGCTCTGTCCATCATCTCCTTGTGTTTGCTTTGTTTGCCCTTAGTTGGCAGGGTATGCCCAGACGTGGGTCCCTTGCTCACTTTGCCACTGGATTCAACCTAGCTTGGCTGATGAGAGCTATTACCCCAAAACCGGTCCCAGGATGTTTGTTCCCAGTCCAGGGAAAACCTGGCTTGGCAGTTCAGGCTGGACTGTTCCCATGAGGAACAGGGTCAAGACTGATTTGCATATGGCTGGCTGTGAACTGTGGTGGCAAAGTGAGCTAAAGGACGATGATGGATTCAACCCAGTTCTCTAACTGAGGGTGTCAGAAAAGTTTCAGTGCTCCACCCAGCATCTTCTTGTGTTTGCATCCTCTTCCATAAGCCATTGCTGTTTCAGGAGAAATTCGACTGTCCGCTGAATTTAGGAGGAACCATTACTCTAGCCTCAGCAGACGTAGGTGGCAAAAGACAACTCCAGAAAAGAATAAAACACACTCAAACAGAAACTATTGCCATACATTCATTTTCAGAAGTTGTGCTGCATGTTCAAAGTGATGCCTGGCTATTTCAAATCAAGCTGTGACAATACAAATCCTGCCAAGAACAAAATATATTTTTGCTCTGATTGAACATCCCTTATCGCAGTCAAAATATTATTCTACAAAAATATGTTATCCAGTACATCCTCTGTCATCATGACATCTTCAAGTATGTATATACTAACCTTTGTTAACTCAACATCTACTAACCTAAACTTATCTTGGGATGCAGTGGTGAAGGCGATAATGTAATGCAATATATTGTAGATCAGTACTTCAGCCGCGCAGTAGGACACCCGTTGTAATCAGATAAAGTATATGGGTCTCGGTAACTCTGGAAAGTCCATTGGGCCACATGCTACTTTTGGAAAGCAGAAAGTGCAGTCACATGGCATCACAATTGTACATGGCGGCTCTTGTGGAAACTCATTGTGGGCACATTGGGGCAAACCCAGCAGAACTTGCAGATGTTACCCAGGTTATGAACTGTGCCTCGCCTGGAAGCCCACCATACTATCCAACTTTCTTTAGCAAAGGCACAGACGACATACTGCCTGGTGTATTGCACGCCACAAGAGGAAGTGATACAATGACTTCCGATCCTCTCAAGACCAAGGTGGGGACATTTGAATCAATCAGCTCAGGATGTGGCAGAAGCAGCTTTCTAAAACCTGACAACCTGGTAGTTCTGAGTCTTTTAGTAAGACCAAAGAAGCCACCTCTACTTAAGACATAAACAGGCACATGCATCAACCATTTTTGCGATTCGCAAAAATCTGCAGTTTGCGCCCGCAAAAAGGGGTTCTGCGATGCATCAACCTGTCAGCCTCTCGCAATTTAAGAAATCGCAAATTATTGAGATTTCTTAAATTGCGTTTGCATTTAAGGAATTGCAAATTGCGATTCCTTAAATGCAATGCATGATGGATTCGCAAATTGTGATTTTGCTACTAGGGGGTGCAAATTACCATCAATTTGTACTTGATGGTAATTTGCAAAAACTGAAAAATGCACTAAAGTGCATTTTTCAAAGTTGTAGGTTACACACACACAAGCCCTTGGTGTGCACAGATCAATTTCAGGGGTGCAACAGGGTGTCCTTTTTACACCCTTGCACCCTTGAAAGTGCATGCGCAATTTGCGAGTACCTATTGGTACTCGCAAATTGCGCATACAATTTCCCATTCATTCCTATGGGCCTGTAGGCCAATAGGAATGAATGGGAAGGCATTCCTTAATTGGGACTCGAAATTTGCGAGTCGCAATTAAGGAATGTTTAGGAATCGCTAATTTTATAGTGATTCCTACATGCATAGGCTTTTGCAATTCCTCAATTGTGATTCCTTAATAATCGCAATTAAGGAATCGCAAAAGCCTACATTGATGCATGTGCCTGTTAGAGCAAAACAAAATATTATAACAACATACTTACTGGTGGACAAGGGCAAAGGGAAAACAGCAGGCAATGCAACAAAATTGAGAACATTGGCACTTGTTTTCATCTACTTCAGACGGCAGAGTTCTGACCCAAATGTACCCGCTCAGTCAGGAACCAAGTCAATACATGTATGCATTGATTGGTTCTGCCCATACAAAAGCCAAATAGTTCTGGTTTGGCACCGATTTTGATAGGAAATTAAAAAAATCTCAGAGTCTGCCTAACGTTAGAATCTTCACCCCAAAAAGTTTAAAAGAAATAATTTGAAACGTGAAATAGCCTGGTTTGTAAACTGTGTAAGGAAATGATGCCTTGCCTGCATATTACAAAATTACACAAGAAAAGTATATAAACTATTACTCAGAACCAGAAAGAGGTGTTTTTATTCGAATATCTGATCATATTATATTTTCAGCAAACATATTTAAAGTAAACTATTTGGATTGTGAAATGTAATGTTCTAAAATGTACTTACCCCATTTGAAACACTTATCAAATACGTGTTCTACTAGCCAGACTAATGTTATTTATTCTTTTACAATACTTTAATAAATATGATTCTCCACTGTAATAATTGTAATTTAACGGTTTTTATCAATGGTTCTTCGAACAGAACACACTGCACAGGGAAAATCATTCGAGTGGGGCAGAAGCGGAATAATATATTTCTGCATTAAAGTGAAGATGATAATTCAATAAGAAATGACAAAAGGTGGGTTTTTAACTTTTTTCTAATAGTGGAGATAACTGTTTAACAACCTTCTGCAATACAAATCTGTAGTGGCGATACAACAAGTCTCACTTGATAAAAGAATGGTATGCCTTTGCTTCTGATTGGAAGAGTAATGGGTGCACAGAAGACTTGAGTAACAGGGGAGTTTTATATTTATCTAATACTGTATCTCAGATGTTAAAACGGGAGGAAAAAGCCTCTGCACATCAGAGTACTTCACAATAAACCTTTGTGGTGTCAGTATACTTCTCACACCCCGCAACATAGATATAAGAAGAATTCCTTAAAATATAGGCGCAATGTCTCACTAATAATCGTAATCCTTATTCTGAGCATACCATGACAAATTAAAACAGCCAAAAAAATGTAAATGTGAGGCACATGATTGGACATGGAAAAGCAGCAATCAGATGCTATCTGTCTTGTGATCCTAAGGGATTCAATAAATTGAAGGAACAAGACCATTGCTATTGAAGGACAATATTTAAAATAAATATGGCCACAACAAGGGTAACAAATTATCAGCATTCCTCATGGATCTGGGCTGATCTTTTCATTCAATGGCTCGTAATGTACTAGTGCTATCATGAGCAAATGGAAATTACCCCTGCTGTCTTTAAAGTCACGTGATTGCAGAAAAAGTTCCAAATTCTGGATGAAGTACCGAACCAAGAGTAGACTCCATTGATGGATGTATTCTACCATATTGTCTCTGTGGCGGAATAAATATAATGGCCCAGGTTTACTATGGTTCTACTCGGGATTGCGTCACTTTTGTGGCACAGTCAATGTAGGATCAACTTAGAGAAGGGGCACTAGAATCTTGACAAAAGGAGTAATAGGGTAAGGTCACAAAGATGGGTGACATGCTGTAAGAGCACTGCTCGCAAATAAAAAATCTACCTCTCACCATTTGCGTGCTGTGTCCTCTGTTCAGAGACCCGACATCTGGCGACAAGGTACAGAGACAGCGGAGCCTACCAACAAGGTAAGCAAAGCACTTCACCGCCTAATAAAACTGCAAACGCTCACTTCTGTCTACCAGACCTCTCTTGTAGCTCTGCGAGATGTGAGTGGTGAAGTCTAGCGAGAAGCTGGAACTTGAAGCAGCCATCTTAAAGCAGGAAACTCTATAGTAATCAATACGATGACCAGTTTGATGGGTCAGGCAGGCCCAAGAGACAGATACAATGCCACCTTTAAGTCAGGCAACCTCATTGAAAACAAAAGAGTGGCCATTTTGAAAGGCTAGGCAGGCCCTGGAAGCCAACAGAATGACACTTTAATGCCAGTCAACCTCGTTGGAAATAAAGGGATGGCCATTGGGAAAGATCAGGCACCCATGGAAAGTGAGAGAAAGTGAAAAAAATGCAAACAAACTGCAAGGCACAAGTAAATTACTTAAAGAAGTGTCAAGAAGAAATGTCAACGGACACCGGCTCACCACAGAACACAGAGCAAACAACCCAAGCTGCATGAAGCCTCATAGTTACATCCACAAGATCATCTACCACTCATCACGGGAATGAGTATGGAACCACTCTGGCAAAAATGGTTGGGGGATTTTGAAGACTTTATGAAGGGGTCAAGAGAAACAGATTATATCAAATAGCATTAAAGAATATAGTAGGTGAAGACATAAGTTGAATAATTAAGGAACTGCCACCAGAGTCATTGATGACCTACCAACAAGTACAGAAAGCACTCAACAAGAAATCCCTACCAAAGTGGCACAATACAAAGTTCAAACCTTTATTTCAGCTGAATAGCCATAAAAGCACATATAAAAAATCCCATCAATGCATAAGAAAAAATATGTATACAATCATGGGATAAGGATAAAAAGCATAAAATGCATCTCTATGCAATTACGTTTCACTAAAAACTGATATGAACTTATACTAAATTCATGACAGACCTATAAGAATCTTAAAAATATATCCTTGGAGGAGGAGCCTAGCGCGCAACCAAGATGGCCGCGTAGGTGCGAGGCTCCCGAGGACCTCCGCAACCTCCTACGTTTATCCTGTCTTCATCCTGCATCGGTTGAGGGGACTGTGTCGGTGAGCCTGAGCCGAGGTGGTACCCGTTTTCCGTTTTCGAATCGGACCTCGGGTGCCAGAGTGAGCACCGATTGAAGTTTGCGGCCTGCTTCTCTCCTGACCCCGGATTCGCGTTTGGGGGCGACCCGGTGGCAAAGTGAACAACAACGGCGGGCTGGGCCTGGCGAGTCGCGTACCCCGCACTTTCACTTTCACTTTCGCGCCCCCTTGCCGTCTTTGCAGGCAGGTTCGCGGCGCTCTTAGTGTTGGGGTGGCCTCGCTGGGAGACCCTGCCTGCCTGCCTGCTGTGGCCCGCTCCGCCGTCCTGAGGTGACCCCCCGGAGCCCGTGGCTTTGATTGCTGCCTTTTTCTGCGTGGCTGGTGAGGGTGTGAGACCCGCGACGATGGCCACGAAACAAGATGGCGATCGGTCGAAGGCCAAGTCGATCCGGCGTGGCGCCGCACATCAGGCCAACATCATGGACCGCTACACCCTCCCGAAGGGATCTCCCAGTGGACCGCACAAGTCCTCTGAGTGCCCCTCGGATGCCCCGGCTTGGCCCACAGATCTGACTTTGCAGGACGTCATGGGCGCCATTGCTGAGATGAAGGCCTCGGTGGGCCAGCGGTTTGACACCTTAGCCCACAAAATCGACGCGGTCCCCGTTGATGTCAACTTGGTGAGAGCGGATCTCTCGAAGACTAACGACCGGGTCGATTCTTTGGCCCACACCGCGTCGGGCCTCACGACTGAGGTGGCGGCCCTTCAGACGGAGGTGCACCGGCTTCGTCAGGCGAGTGCGCTCATGGATCGGCGCATGGAGGATTCCGAGAGCCGGGCCCGGAGGAATAATATCCGCATCATCGGAGTACCTGAGGGACGGGAGGAGTCGGCGGCGGATCTTTTTGTGGAGGACCTGATCACTACCCATCTCCAGCCTCGGGGACTGAGTAAATTCTTTGCCGTGGAGAGGGCTCATAGGGTTCCCGGGGGAAGGCCGAAGATCGGAGCCCCTCCGCGGCCTCTTATTGCCCGTATTTTCAATTTTCGGGACAGGGACGCGATCCTGCAGGCCTCCAGGCTGCAAGGGCCGCTTAAGCTGGAGAACATGGAGGTGAACTTTTATCCGGACTTCACCCAAGCGGTCCAGAAGCAGAGATTGAGCTTCCTGGGCGTCAAGCGGCGGCTTCGGGACATGAACTTAAAGTACGCCATGCTCTTCCCGGCCAGGCTGCGGGTGGAGGTAGATGGTCGCACTCACTTTTTTGACCGTCCTGAAACAGCCGGGGACTGGCTGGACACTTTGTCTGGGGGTCGGGATCGGGATGGCGGGGGGGGGGGGCTGCGGGAGGAGAGGGCCCACTGGACCGGGACTGAGGTGCTGATACTGGGACTCGCTCTGGACGAAAATGCGGCCACTTTCGGCCAAGCTTAGGGTCTCGTGTTGTTTGTACTTGTTCTCCCTCCTTTGTAGGTGGTGCGGGGTCTCGAAGGGGTACTCTTTCCTCCTCTAGGGGGTTTACCTAGTTTCCATTATATAGGGGCGACAGGCACACTGCAAGTTGGGGGGGCTGTCTGGGCTCATGCAGGGGTGCAGGGAGGGGGGAGTGTTGTTGGGGCGGTTGGGTTGGGGTGGGGTGTTGTTTAGTTGTACCACAAGGCAAAAGTATTATTGTGCTATTCCTAAAGTGCTCTCGGGGGGACGCATGATTGCTTTCGTTTATGATGGGGGGTAGGGGACTGAGTCTTTTGTCCTGGAACGTTAATGGACTGGGGGACAGGATAAAACGAGGTGTGGTCCTGCAGTTCTTGAAACGAATTTCACCAGACATAGTTTTTCTGCAGGAGACGCACCTCATTGGCAACTCCTTTCGTGCTATGAACCGACGGGGCTACCGCCTTCTGGCCCATTCGGGCTTCACGTCTGGTTCAAGGGGTGTGGGCATCATGGCTAAGACCTCGCTCCCGCTGGAAGTTGATGAGGTGATCCATGATGACAGGGGACGTTACACGGTTCTGGTGGGTAGAATGGAGAGCAGAGTTATTGTCTTTGTTTCTGTTTATGTCCCGCCAGGGTTGCAGGCGACCACCTTTGCAGATCTGGGGCGCCTCCTCCTTGGCCTTCCGGAGGGGATTCTAGTGGTTGGGGGGGATTTTAACGCTGTGGTTTCCGGAACTGAGGACCGTCACCCCCCTAGGGATCTCCCCCGTGCCCAGGCGTGGTTGTCTGGCCTCTTGGACACCTTGGGGCTGGTGGATTGCTGGCGTTTGAAACATCCTACGCAGATACAGTACACCTTCCATTCCGGGGCCCATGGCAGTCTCTCAAGGCTAGATTACGTCCTGGTGCCGGCGGCGCATGCGGGGAGGATCGGGGAGGTGCGCCATTTAGCGCGGGGTATTTCAGACCACTCCCCGCTCTTGTTGCACTTCGATATTCTTCCGAGGGGAGAGGGTAGGGTGGTCCCGATTAATCCCTGGTACCTGCGTGACCCCACCATTCACGCAGAGTTGGTTAAGTCCCTTAAGCGATATTTTGACGATAACGTGGGGTCTGTGTCATCGGCGATATCGCTGTGGGAGGCATTTAAGACGGTGATCCGGGGGGATGCCCTGTCCCTTATTTCCTATTCCCGGAGGCACGAGCGGAAGGAGGTGACCCGTGTTGAAACTGAAATCACTGAGTTGGAGGGTGACCTCGAATGTGGGGTGACGGATGACAAACTGCATGTTCTCCGACTCAAGCAGGCGGCCTATAAGGCCCTCGTCACGGAGGCGGCCAGGGGCCTTAGTAGAGAGCAACAGGGGAGACTGTATGACGTGGGTGATAAGGCTGGGAAATTGATTGCGTGGCTGGATAAAAAGGAGAGAGCGAGTCGAGTTGTCCCGTCGATTGAGAGGCCGGATGGTGTGTGTGTCACTGAACCTGAAGACATTGTAGATTGCTTCGCAGATTATTTCCGTAGGGTGTATTCCCCGGTGTCCTCCCGCTCGGAAGAGGATTCCCATGCCCTGCTTAGAGATATCGCGCTGCCTTCCCTTTCGGAGGAGGACAGGGTGTCGTTGGACGCCGCCCCGACCTCTGAGGAAATTGCCCTCACCATACGTTCGGTCGCTTCCGGCAAGGCAATGGGTCCTAATGGTCTTCCCATCGAATTGTACAAGCTGCGACCGGACACGCTAGCGCCGCATCTCCGTGCTATGTTCCTTGCGGCCCGCTCGGCGGGTTCCCTCCCGCTGGACCAGCGCCTGGCTACTATCGTAGTTATTCATAAGGAGGGGAGGCCGCGGGACCGGGTCACATCCTACCGGCCTATTTCGCTGTTGAATGCAGAGCCCAAAATTCTCGCCAAGGTGTTGGCTAATCGGCTGATCGGCGTGGTGTGCGATTTGATCCACCAGGATCAGTCCGGCTTTATTCCTCATCGCAACACTGCCCTTAACCTGCGGCGCCTGCATGGGGTGCTCGCACGTGTCCCGTTCATACGGGAGCCGGCCATTTTGGCGTCCCTGGGCGCCACTATGGCGTTTGACACACTTGAGTGGCCATATATTTGGGCGACGCTCGCGAAGTTCGGGTTTGGCCCGGGATTCATCGGTTGGGTGAAATTGTTGTACACTGGACCGCTGGCGCAGGTGGTTGTGAACGGGAGAGTGTCGGCTCCATTTGAGCTGGGCAGGGGCACGCGGCAGGGCTGCCCGTTATCGCCGCTCCTTTTCGCGCTTGCTTTGGAGCCCCTGGCGGAGTGGCTGCGGTGGCATCCTTCTATCCGTGGTCTCCGATGGACCCCCGAGTATGAGGACCGCGTATCTCTATACGCTGATGATATTCTCCTGTACTTGGCTTCCCCACATGAATCACTGATAGTACTGGTTGATGTATTGCACTCATTTGGCCTCAACTCCGGCCTGGTCATCAACTGGGCTAAATCGTGTGTGTATGTTCTCACGGGGGAGGATCCTATCCTTCCGCGGGGTTGTCCTATCCAGATCGCCCCGCGGGGATTTAAGTACCTGGGTGTCTTCATTACCCTGGACGCGGAGGCCCGATACAAACAGAACTTGCTTCCCCCCCTCCAGCGCCTGAAGGAGGACGTCACGCGCTGGGGGCGCTTGCCGCTCTCGCCGCTCGGCCGGGCGGCATTGTTTAAGATGATGTCGCTGCCACGCTTCCTGTATGCTTTACAGAACACAATAGACGTTGTCCCGGCGCGCTACTTTCGTGAGGTGGAGAGTTTGCAGCGCCGACTGTTCTGGGAGGGCGGGCCGCGTATCGCCCTGGCGAAGCTGACGCTCCCGTGGTACGACGGGGGGGTCGCCCTCCCTGATATCAAGCGATATTACTGGGCCTCCCAGTTGGCTGCGATCAATCACGGCCTTTACGGGCCAGCTCTCAACCCTGCCTTTGAGATGGATAAAATGTTATTGCCGGGTGGTGACTATAATCGGGCGCTTTATTCGAGCTCGCTCGACGCACGTCTGACGGGCCCCACGCGGGTCATGGTACGAGTGTGGCACGCGGCTAACGTGGCGATGGGGTGGAAGGATCGCTTGATCCGGGCGACGCATCCGAGAGGCTGGGCTCCTTGTGGACCTCGAAGGGCTTTGAGAAGTGGGACATGATAGGCATCAGCAGGGTGGGCGATCTCTGGACGAGGGGGGGATTCAAAACGTTTGACGTGCTGCAGACAGAATTCCAGTTGCAGGACAGGGAGTATTTTCGATATCTGCAGATCCGTCATGCGTTGTGCTCCGTATTTCCGGACGTGGCATCCATCCCGGAGTACTCCCCTCTAGAGGATAGAGTGCTAGATGGGCATGTCCCGGACGGCATGATTTCACTAATTTACAAATAGCTCATTAATGACCGTTCGGGACTGCTGACTGGCCTTCGCGAGGCGTGGGGGGCTGATGGATTGGAGCTGGATGACGAGGACTGGGCGTCTGCGGTGGCCTCCCCGAAAGAGGTGGCCATACCGGCCCGCCTTCGCTTCGTCCAGCTCAAGATACTCCATAGGGTCTATGTTACGGGACCGAGGCTGATGCGTATGGGCTATGCTGTGGACGGGTTGTGCAAGCGTGGGTGTGGTTCTTTGGGGACCTTTCTCCATATTTTGTGGGGATGCCCGGAGGTGGAGCGATTCTGGCGTGGTGTGCATGAGGTTTTGCAGGTCGTTACGCATGTGCAGCTGCTGCCTGAGGCGAGGAGATGCCTTTTGAACGTGTGGGAGCCAACCGACTATTCAGTGCCACAGACGTGGTGGGCGACTCTGGGATATATGGTAGCCAAACGTGACATTGCGCAATTGTGGGGCTCCCAGAGGCCGCCGACCGTCTCGGCGTGGAAGGACAACATGGACTGGTGTATGTTTCGGGAAAAGGTCGTGTATGTTGCGAGAGGCAAGCCTGGGAAATGGATGAAAGTGTGGGGCCCCTGGAACGCCTACCGTGGGGGAATCTGTACCCCGCCGCTGTTGCCTGATTCGTCACCGGCCCCGTCTCCTTAGCCTGTTTGTCTCCCCGGTGCTGGGCTGTGAGTCTACTTAGTCCCCGTCCTGACCTTTCCCCCCTTCGATATTCCTACGGGTCAGTGGGGTCCCCCCCTAGGGGAGCACATGCTGTTATTTCTGCCTGTGGGTTGCCTTGTGGACTTGTTTTTTGTTGATTATTTATATAAAAATGAAGCCGTTGTGTGGGGTCCGAATGGTGTGGCTACCAACGCCTCTTTCAACTACTGTGAATTTCCTTCTGCCGCAGCGTGCGTTCTACTGTCTGTATTATATGCTCCTTCTGTGTGCTAGCGGCCGGCCTGGAGGTTGTAGGCCCATCGTTGTATATTTTTTGGATTCTGTAATAAACGTCTTCAAAAAAAAATATATATATATATATATATATATATATATATCCTTGCTCAATAAGGTGTTGGAATCAGTGGCCGTGGTATAATATAGAATACAATATTGGTAATGCACCTCTACCCTATTTTCCTAGAGAGATACACAATTTCTGACTGACTCTCCACATCAACGTCAGAAACAGGGAGACTACAAAGACAATACATTGTCTTGTATCTAGTTTAATCATTCTAATGCCTCTTTATACTCTCTAACACCCAATGCATGGCACAATAGTATTATCCATTTCTTCCTAAAGCTCAATTAGGCTTCGCAGAAAAATATGGAATGTTCAAGCACTTTTTTGGTCTCTCTTCAAGACGGTCATTACCAATCTACCACCCTAGGATCTCATACCCATTTAAGCAGTAATGAAGTGGAGCGGCAACATCCCGTAGTGAAATTGCTGAAAAACTTCCTGGCAGCTACGTGTTGAATCCCATCCAGGAAGGGTTCTTCGACAAATGTGTCTTTAAGTGTGAGAAAGGCATCAGTTAAAGTACCAAAATCAGACTGCCCATATAAAATTCTCTTTTTGAGCTGCCAGTAGTTAGACCTAACGGATAGCTTGGAGATCAGACTGGCCTCGCCTGGTGTAGTCCGTAGTCTCTCGTTCCAATCTTTGCAAGGGTCATTTACATACCTAACCCAGGGTATATTACATGGCCCTGGAATGTATAGAATTTCTTCCAGGGCCTGACGGTAAGAGCACAGTTCGGGGGTGGCCCAAATTTTTCTTCAGTATAAAGGTAGGACTCCTATATTATCCTATATTACTCCTATATTATCAGAGATTGATCTAAGCCCTAGATCTAGTTTAAGGATGAGCAGGAGTGTTCTAATAGGGAGACCAGTCAATTGGCGCATAGATTGTTTTTCAACTGCTACTAAGGCAGTCACATCCCTGTGGCCCCACAGCTCTGCAACATAAAGGGCCGTTCCTAAGGCCTGATGACTGTAGATTTGAATTGCCGAAGAAATGGAATGGAATTGTGTACATCAATGCATTTTTGCTGTTCCCCTGGTTAGGTGTTCCATTTTGAGCCTACGCTGGGCTATGTGAATGTACCATTCAAGCTGTTCTGTTAATTGAATCCCTAGGTAGTCAAATGTATGTATTTGTTCCAGTGGGATGCCCTTTAATATAGGATTGAATCTAGTAGAATGGAAGGTATTAGGGACCATATACTTGTTTTCCTAAATTGATTTTATAAACCCCTCTGATTACAGAAACATTCAAATAGATCTAATAAGTTTTGGAGCCCCATAGGAGATGTAGAAAGTAATAGCGTATCATCTGGAAACATGAGGACGGGGACCCTGATATTTGCCATTCTCACATTGTTCCAAATGAGCTACTAAATCATTAATATACAATGAGAAAAATGTGGGTGTGAGAACACAGCCCTGCCTTACCCCTTTATTGACAGGGAATGGATCGGACAGTACACCCTGTTGGCCGCATTTAATTTGCCCATAGTTATTATCATGCAATCTAATGATAATACCCAGTAGATACTTGAGGACCCCCTTTCACCTAGTATCTGCCAGATAGAAGATATTGGCACTAAGTCAAATGCAGACATGTGATCTACGAAGACCACAAAGAGGCAACCACCACCTAAGGAGACTGTTTTCCAAAATAGTAGCTGGATCAATGGTGCTAGTACGTTCACAGAAACAAGCATGCAGGGGAGCCAAAATATCATTTGAGATTAACCATTCCTGTAATCTATCCATAATTATCTTACTGAATGGCTTTTGAAGAACTATCTATGAGACGTCTAGGTCTGTAATTAGTGAGAAGGGCTCAGGAGCCCTTTTCGAAAATAGGAATTATTGCTGCCCCAGCCCAGGTCGAGGGAATGGATGCCCCTTTCATAATAGCATTAAAAATCAACATGTAGTAGGTACTGCAAGTATCTATTTCATCTAAAAATAAGTCTCCTGGGATCTTATCGAGCTCTGGTGCTTTATTGGGGATCATTTTATCAATGGCCTTATTTATTTCAGAGGATGAGATATATGAGGTATCAAGCAGGTCACTCTGCTTACTAGATCCGCTCTTTTGATAGGCATCCCTACCAGCTTACCTCTATAATGCTGCCTTGGAGTGAATGGCCCTGCCAGATCAATTTGGGAGTCCTTGGTTCTTCCGGTGGGAATACAAGCTAGAAAAGAAAGCAAACCAATCACTTGCTGCAATATTATTTTCAATCGGGCAGAAATCCTCTCTACTTCCAGTGGACACAATATTCCAGAAGGATCAATGGTCCCTCCTCCTGGCTGCGACCATCAAACCTTCTCATCTCTCTTGCTCTTAATCTCTTTTTGCATCTAATATACTGTTTTTGTAGACCCTCCTGGTAAATTGAATCTGTGATCTATTTTGTTACTTTAAGGCATCATCAAGTGCTAACCTGGCACCTCTACATAGTTTATTATACCAAGAAGAGGGACTTTTCCTCCCTCCTACCCACTTAGTCTCAATGTAGAAGCAATTCTGTAAACTTCGGAACATCTGGTTGCGAATTGTACAAATCTTGCCCAGCTTCTCCCATTGATCCAATGCCAGATCCAGTAATAGCATGTCCCCAATACCATCCGCTACCAGCATGTAAATCTCCCTAACTGATTCCTTAGATTGTATCAAAATACTCTATTTAAATCTATGCTGGTTATTAGTAATACTAAGCTTTCTGTCAAATTGCTCAACACAGTTGTTATAACTAGTATGAACTAGTATCCCAAAAGCAAGAACAAGAGCATTATGATTGGTGGGGTGTTACAATCATTCCAATCAAATACAGCCACAACCATACTTCCAGTATCATGTAGTCAATGAAGCTAGTACTATGTATCCGGTTAAACATATGGTTTTCATCTCTATCAGAAATTCTTCTGCTGTTACAGTCTCATAGATCCTGGTTAAGGGTGAATGTGTTTAATTGGACTGCCATGGGAGACCATTTCTTGCTAGGAGGAATTGCTTGTACCGGAATTGAGCATAAACTATTCCTCAGTTGTGAGAGCCTCACAGTTTGAATCCAGTGGTTCAGATTAACAATTACTGACTGAAGTTAACAAAGTCTGTGCGATAGAGGGGCTTTAATGGCCAGGTATCTTGGAAAAGACAGAAGTCATGCTTGTCAATAAATTGCACCATTCTGAGGATAGTCCAGCTAGGATCCATGATACTAACTTAGTGGTGGAGACTACATTGATGGTTGCATATGCCCCATCATTAACTAAGGGAGAAGATAAACCACTACTCTCTATTACTTCAGGTAACAGGGGGAGGTTGGTACTATCCCTGTTATTTCTGGGCACTGTAATTTTAACAGGGCCAGCAATAGACTTTGCTGGAGCCATTTGATTAGATGATTCACAATGAATTTCCTGACCCACCCCTAAAGGAGTTAAACTAGGGCAGCTTGTGCTCAAGGTTGGTGCTAGAAATCCCTAGTGTGGTTGTACCTTGACTAATAGCAACTTCACACCTAGTTTGTTACCAATTAATAGGGCCATACACTATGCTATGACCACTGTGGACAAGAGCAGTCTACTGACCCTCCCATAACCCCTTTGATTATCACCCATATTGCCAATCTCCATTATACCGGCACTAGTTTGGGCAGCCTGGGTAACATTGAGTCAGTCTACAACTGCTAGGATATCAAAGCGATTTGAGATTAGAACTTCAAAAACATCAGCATTGCACCTGAAATGGGTTTAGCACATCAAACAGTGGTGGATCACAAGTACTTTGTGGCTGCCGATTCGGGGCCGACAGGGAGTGAGCACATGGTTTGTAAAAATGCCTAAAGGCAGTAGTGCATTGTTACTCTTAGCTACCAGTTTGCTCAAATGCAGACCCTGCACCAATAATGGTGTATCTGAAGTTGACAATAACACTGTCACCACATCTTTCCACAAGCCCTGACCCAATCCAGCCCACCCTGCAAGTCAATAGAATATTGCTTGCCAAAGAAAAGGGAAAATCCCTGTGCCATACAAGCTAGTCCAGAGATTTATTAAAAGGTTCTTTGTGCGATTCCCTCTGATCTATACGCAAAGGGGAACTCCAGTTAAAATCACAATTTAGGGACAGGAGGCTGGTGGGAGATTCACCACAGGTTAACTGAGGCTTCAAGAAGATCCACCAACCCCAGACCTTTCTAAAGTAGGATCTTTGGCGGAATTAAGCCCCTCAGGGTGGTGTAATATTTCACCTGGTGGAGGAGGATGAGGCAGGAGGGGCAAATCAGACCGGATCCACACAGAATGCTGGATGGTAGATTCAGTACGGTGACTATTCGATGAAGGCATAATAGATTTCACGGGCCCTGGTGGGCTGGAAAAGTTACATGTCACCTGGCCCTGAACTGCCCTGGGAGCCGAGTGTGGAACTGACATCACTGAGACATGCAGCTGCTTTAATAACAGTCAATTCATGCTCAATTGTTTCCATACAGGCAATAAACATAGAAAACGTTGCTAGAAATAGTTCATTCATTTAAATTATACAGTCATCCATTAGTAGTAATATCCAGGGAGGTTAGAGCACGGGTACTGCCTCCATGCCCTCCATAGGCAAAAAAGGCAGCTGCACCTGGCTAGGAGGGGGAAGAGGGGAACATTTTTGATTGGCAATCTCCGTGGTTTTATTTTAGGCCACCCGCCTTGGCCGTTTGGCATTCACAGATGGTTGAGGGCTTTAAATAATGGTAGGCGTAGTATCAAACACAGGCCCACTGCTCACAAGAGGAGAACAAGTGAGAGATAGTACTGATATGTTAATTGATATAGAGGCTGCCTTTGCACCTAAGGCTGCACAAGAATTGAGGTTGAGTCTCCTTTCTAGTTTGATTTGGGTGCTGTTTACCCCCACAGCCCTCTGTATAATCCTATCAATTGGGGTATTTTTCACGGGGGAGTAGGAGTGAGAGGACCTCCTACAGCATTTCTTTTGCCAATTCTCGCCATAACAGTAAATCACATAATAATAAAAAGATATAAAAAAAGGGGGCCAAAGAGGGGTGGCCCGGCCCACCTCCTTGGGGATCTGATGGGTGCAGATGGGCCAGCTTTTGGCCTGGTCTTCGCCCGTACTGTGGAAGAGAGTATGGTGTCAAATAGCGCCTGCCTGTTGCTGATAGGCTCAATGCTGCTTCTACCGCTGCACTGAATAAGTCCCCCAGGGTCTGGCTTCGCCTGCCAAGCTTCCAATGCTGCAAGAGCGGATGTGGTGTCAAGTAGCACCTGCCTGCTGCTGATAGGCTCAATGTGGCTCATGCTACTGTGCTGAATGAGTTCCCTGGGCCCAGTTTCTCCAGCAAGGTTCCTGCGCTGTTGGCATGGTGTCAAGTAGCTCATGGCTGGCGCTGATAGGCTCAATGCGGCTCCTGCCGCTGTGCTGAATGGGTCCCCCAGGGCAAGCTTCCCCACATTCAACCTAGCCTCACAAAATGAAGACTAAACTATGGGGGACTTTACCACCCGCTTAAAGTGTCTAGTGCAACACTCTGACTTCAACAACTTCACTTCCATCTTTGGATCATCGAAGAGTCCCAATCCAAATCCCTCCATTAATGAATGCTGAAGAAGAGCTACCCATTAAATGAGATGGAAGAGATGACATGGTTCAACAGCCAGGAAGTGAGAAAAGCAGAGAAGCATGAACAAGCTTTTAAGCTGCTCGTCTATACATACAAATGTTGCCAAGACGAGCAGAGGAGGTCAAGATCTAGAGAGTGTCACAGAAACATAGGGTATCCGACGAAATATCAGGAATACAAAAGGGAGTGTTACAGATGTAGACAAGCATATCCATATGCTGGGAGGTGCCCAGCCACAGGACAAGAATGCTGAAGGTGAGGAAAAGAGAACCACTATCAGATAATTTGCAATGCATCACCACAAGACGCCAGAAAGAGAGGAAAAGAGCCAAGACCCCGACACCATGCCAGAGCAAAGAGAGACAAGAGTGACCACTCCTTAAGCTTGTCAAGGTCTCACATGGCATGTGAGCCACCTCCAGATGATGTAGATCATCATCACAAAAGTCACACTTGAGATCACTCTTGCCAATCTCATAAGACAGTGACAAATATGCCTTCTTGTTGTCAGACCATGAAAGAACGGAAAAATACTCCCAGCTGCATATTTGAATTGTGAATCATCATGGCCAGTACATCCTTGACACTGGAGCATTACTCAGCTATATCTGTGCAGCCGAAAACGCCAAGATAAACCTCTTCCCAGAGCTGGGTCAAGCCGACATGGTCATTTATACGTGGATGACCAAAGATCCCCTGCCATGTCAAGGGTGGTTCACAACAAAGCTCATGTACAAAGACCGGTCTGTCAAAGATGACATTCATGTGATTGATGGAAAGATGGCAGCAGACTATCTTCTGAGTCTACACTCTGCAGAACGTCTGAAACTTGTGGCCATCCTGTACAAGGTACATGACAAACCCCTGAGCATGAGCAAATATCCAAGGCTATCCGCTGGCCTTGGGAAAATGGTGAACTTTCAAGTTCAACCTCAGATCAAAGAGCAGGTGAAACCGGTAGCACAACTTCATAGAAAGGTGCTGTTCTACCTTCAGAAAATGGTAGAGAGTGAACTGCGAGAACTATTAGAGGCGGACATCATTGAAAAATCCAAGGGGCCATCTACGTGGGTATCCCCAGTAGTCATGTACCAAAGTGGGATGCCGAGACGAAGTTACGCTTATATGTAAACATGAGGCTGCCCAGTACAGCCATCGAAAGAGACAGACATCCTGGACCACACATGAGCGACATCACCACGCTGTTATTCTCCAAGCTAGACCTCAACAAAGGGTATCATAAATTAAAGTTACATTAAGACTCCATGTACATCAATACGTTCACAACCCATCAAGGACTTTTCAGATACAAAGGATTAAGCTTCAGCATATCGTCAGCCATGAAGATATTCCAGGAAGAGATCAGGAGAGTAATTCGCCCAATAGTAAACACCCTCAACTCCAGTGATGATATTCTGGTCATCGAAGCCATGCTAGAAGGTCACAATAAGGCCCTAGATAAGGTGTACCAGGCCCTCCAAAATGCCAAGCTAAAACTTAATGGCAACAAATGTGAGTTCCACAAACACAATGTGCAGTTTACTGACACATCTTCTCGAGAAGGCATGAGACCAGATCCTAGTGAGAATAATGAGACACCAAGCCCAAAGGACGTGAGTGACAGTCGGTCATTCCTAGGAATGGCCAGTTACTGTTCTAGTTACATAAAGGACTATGCAATGTTCAGTTACCGCCTCCGGAAACTGAGGAAATAAGGTCGGACATTCAGATGGACAGAGGAAAGCAAAAAATGCTTAAAGGAAATCAATCACAAGGTAGACATCCTGGCTTACTTTAACCCCATACTTCACACAAGGTTCATGGTGGATGCCAGCACTGTAGGAATGGGAACAATACTGGCACAACACCACAAAGAAGCTGAGGGACGTCAAGCCTTAGCACATGCAAGCAAAAGCTTGACTAACACAGATATGACCTACTCCCAACCTCAGAGAGAGAGCATGGTAGTGGTATGGGCGTGAATGTTTTTATATATGGCAAGCACTTCACAATAGTAATGTATCATCAAGCCCTGTTAACTATCTTTGGGGGTCTACGAGCAAAAATGTCACCCCGGATCGAACGCTGGGGCCTTGAGGAAATATGAATTTTGTGATCAGTTATGTCCCCTATCGTAGACCCCAACGGCTCCATGTGCATGCTATAAGTACATGTATGTTCCCTCCAGTTCCAGTTTTGAAGACGCAAATACATGTGCGTCCACCGTCAACATGTCCTCTTTCAGATCCACCATGAATGGGTCAGATATTCCATTCCTAAGTATGAAAGGCCACCGACTTTATGTGGTTCACTTTCCACATTTTACAGATTCAGGCGAGTAGGCCCTGAATTCTGTCATCAAGCCTTTCCTGCTTTCTGCCTCTGAAAGCTCCAGCCCAAGCCTGCATCTGTATCCATGAACTTTGTCCTACTCCCTGCGCGGCTAACGGTGCCTGATCCAGCCTGTTGCCTGCCAAAAACTGTATTTCACCTTCAAGATTATCTGCTTCGCTCCTCATCCGATGCATTCCTGTCTAGTAGTTTAGGTAAACATTCCTCCAGCTACCGTGCAAGGGGCCAGGCCTCACTGTCCTCGTGCAAGTAATTCATAGCCCTGTTACCATGGAAGATTCCTGCCCCCTCGCATCTCATGTAGACATTTAGACGCTCGTACACGCACTAACAGTCAGTATAGAATAGATCCCGTCCGAGAGACCTTTCCTTTTGGATAATACAGTTCTTTAAACATAAGATATTAGATATGATTTGGGATTAGGTTGACATGACCCCCCAGACTTCTGTCTCCACATGTAGAGCTAAATGTCAAGTCCCCTTCACCCTCTAGTTGCACGTCAATCACACGTCATGCGGCTGCGCGCGCATCTCTGCCAAATATTTCTGCTGACATTGCAGGATTCTCTTATGGATCCACCCACTTGTGAAATCATGTATAATGACGTTTTCTAAGTTACGCCTATATGTTCGCCCTTTTGGTTACGTATGCATATTTTATCTCTCTTATCAACTGTTACGCCTCCTGCATCTGTTACACTATAATGCATTTCTTATAAAAATACTTACCTGTCAATAATGTATGGCCTTCCTTCCTGAACCCTCATGGTGATGGAGTGTGAAGCCTGCAATTCGAATTGTATTTCCTTTGTAGAGGAATAAAGCCTTTTACAACCTCTAATACCACGGATTCTGCCTCTTATATTTACTGAGTTATTCTTACTAGATTTTACCGCATAAAAAATAGTACCGGTAATGAAATATTTACCACAGAAATTGGCGCCCGAACAGGGACACTTTCTCATCTCACGCGCCGGAGGTGCGTTGCAGGCCCGGTCTCCTGCTACAGCTGAACGGACAAAAACGCGTACCTGCAGGATTTCCTGTATCTCCCTCCGGCCAAGCGGGGGTGACTGAGGCTGCGATCAACACTCAGACGAGGCGGTGAGAAGTGCGAAGTATCCCGACCAGAGCCTAGCTGAGAGAGCAAGATCCGAGGTATACAGAGGCCCACCAGGTTCCGAAGTTCCGAGTCCAGTCGAGTCGAGTCCAGTCCGGTCCAGTTTCAGTTCCGTTCCGAGGCCTTCCGTTCCGCGCTACCCGGTGAGTACCATTGCCGGGGAGGCATTTAACGTGCACATAGTCTGTGCCGGTCAAGACGGGTTTGGGTACACAAATCCGGTCTGCACTGTTTCAGCAGTGTATCTGTACTGTTTAGCAGTATATCTAGTATGTCTTGCATATAATTAAGTATTATTTAGTGTTACTATTATGTCAGTAACTAGTTTCCTATTAGTCATCATTATCCGTTAAATGTTAAATGTTAAATGTTTTAATACGTTCTATACTTTGTGGTGTGAATGATTGTTCATTATTATGTTTATTGTATTAAGTGTGTTTAAAATTAAGTAACCAGATCTAAAAATGCCGCTCTTTTCGAAATTAAGACAGATCAAAACTAGAAAAGGAGTACTCGAAGAAGCTGTTCCCATTCCACCTAGGGATACCCCAGGATACTTTATGTATCATAAACATGGCCTAGATGCCGTATTATTTCTTGATTTATGGGTGGACTACACCAAAGATTTACCAGAGAGTCAGAGATGGCCCGCAGCGGGGACCTGGGATGCAGATTGCATCATGAGAGTAGAAGAAGAATTATGGAAAAAGAAAGCCAGACAGTCACAGAAAGATGCCATTGAATTATGGCGTAAAGAATCATATAGACGTACAGAAAAAGCGCTCAGACAGGAAGAGAAAGGTAGAGAGAATTCAAATAAAGCCCGAGAAAATCTATTAATTGAGGAAGGTACCCGAGTAAAATCAGAACAAGTAGATAGACAAAGAAATACTCTTATGAATGGTATGTATCCTCTTCTGGCCGAAGGATTACCTAAGGCTACCCCGGAAATACCAAAAGACTTGACTCCTCCATTGCTCCCGATAAAAGCACATCCCAAAACACATCCCAAAACAGCAAAGGACGTTTTCCTTTCCTCCTATTTCGATGACGTAGCTCCCGAGTATGCTAATACCATACCACACACACCGCTTGCCGATGGTGCACAACACCAAGAGCATCCGTCTGTATCCCCGCAATCACAAACTCCTACACCAGTTCCCACAGGTCCGACCGTTTCTACTGTTTTTCCCGCATCTACAATTTCTATCTTACGCCCAACGAATCCTTTCGTGCCCAGCACCTCAGACGGTGCTACAGGAGGTACGACAGACATGTTTGCCACACCGCCGCGAAATAAACAGACTCTTAGAGATTTAGCACTCCAGCGTACACCCCAACTAGCGACATCCGACATGTTTAAAGAACAGCTTGTGGATTGTAGATACGACCCAGTACCAGGTAAACAGGACAGATTGCTCATATCATCACTACGTATACGACGAGCTACATTGTATTTAATGACGATACCAGGGATGGTTGAACACCTAGACGATATATATCGCTTTGTCCAAACAGGGCGAGGTCCAGAAAGTATTAACGAAGCTATGGAATACCAGAAAGTGGATGTCCAAAGACAACTACTACGTTTTTTTTTAAACTGCGTGATTAGGAACCAGGACAGGCCTGGGGCAGATCATGAAACCATGCAAAAACTTGTCAAATGGGGTCAGAATATATCAGACGAGAAACATGATAAACAGTCATGCATAGTAGTTATGTGTCGAAAGATCCGCAAGGAAATAGAACGAATACATAAAGAAAGACGAGAAGCAGACAGAATTGAATCAGAGGAAGAGGAGGAGCAAGAATCAGAACAATTAGAAACGATAGCTTACGTAGGTAGAGGAAGACCCCATAATAATAATACTAGAGGCTTCAATGATCCGATATGTCCGATACGTCCAGAATGTAATAGACATTTTCAAACCCCTATGTTAAATACAAGATCCCCTGAACACCTATTCCAAGCCGCTGATAAATTACTCCGAGATCGAAGGGGGTACCATATGCTCGATTCCATGGATGAACAAGAATTAGCCAGGTCAGCAGTACAATGGGCCGACTGTCCCGACAAATACAATGATGATGCACTAGCACACACGTTTCTGAATCTTACCCCATACGAACAACGTTTAGCTAGTATATACATGATTCAACATCTCCTTATATTATATAAAAGCCAACACTCCGATCCAGGACCCTTACCTGACATATTGATAGAACTACTCACGAATAAATGGAGAGGTTCAGGTACTGATTTGATTAAAGAAATTCTAGAATTTCGAAACCAGTATATAACTTTCGTGTGCCCAGAACACGTTCCAGTTCCCATTATGGGAAGAAAAATGTATCACATAGATAGACTGAATCCGTTACGCGAAGTACACCCAATCAGAGGTGAAGATAATAACTTTACACGCGTATTTGTGTACACGCCTATAACTAAAATTGAATTATTAGAAATGAAGAAAGTAGTACCTAGCCATGACAAGGATCCAGCAGGTTTCCACCGTGAGATAAAAGACATGTTACTCATGGGAGAGTATACCTACCCCGACATTATGAAAATACTGAAAGTGTTAATGCCTGCCGGTATTTACGAGAAACTCAAAGAAAAGGAATGGGAGGTGGGAGACCAAAAGATAGATTGGACAGCATTAGAAAACGAAGAAAAGGCCCGAGCTGCAGGAGCAGGACTTGGGGAAAAGACTACAGCACTACCCGGATTATTAGTGCAGGTACTGCCACGTTTATTAACTACGAAAAAGGAGGACTGGGGAGCAATCTCAGCCTGTAAACAAAAGCAAGATGAAGACACTAGTGATTTCTATTCCCGATTTGAAAAATGTTTTGGTATCAATAGTGGCATAAA
Organism: Triturus cristatus; assembly: GCF_964204655.1. Lineage (NCBI taxonomy): Eukaryota > Metazoa > Chordata > Amphibia > Caudata > Salamandridae > Triturus > Triturus cristatus. Next base: position 1,202,012,573 of record NC_140591.1, on the reverse strand, counting down.
AGCAAGTAGCGAGTCATATCCACATCTGTTTGTGACAAAATTAGTTGAAAATTCTCTGCCGCAAGTTAAGAATAGAGTATTGAAATTTGAGAGTACCTGGCAGGGTAACACCCCATCACAGATGTTACAGATGTTACAATATCACCACAATAGAATTAGGGAAGAACAAGAACATGAACAAAGACGTATGAAAGATACAAAAATGAAAATGCTTCTTGCTCAGTCAGTTCCAGCTGATGGTCACCAAAAGGGTGATTCCGCAGGTCCAACGAAAGGGACATGCAACTATTGTAAACAACAAGGTCATTATATACACGATTGTCCAGTCCTGAAACATAATATTGCCACAGGTAGAACCCAAGAAAGACCACGTCCACCTAGACAAGATCAGAATCAACAACAAATTCCTCAGCATGCACAACATAGGTCAGCTCCGCAACAATTAGCTCCGCAACAGCCAGCTCCACAACAGATCGTAGCACCACCACAAGCGCAGCCTATTGCTGCAACACAAGCAACGACACAACAGATGTACCAGTATGCACAAGCAGATTATCCCGATTATCAGCGATACACATGAAATAGCCTAGAGAGGGAAGTTGGCTTACCCCTTATAGAGGTTCCTGTAGATCAAGAGGGACCTTATGTACATAGTGAACTATTAGGAGAAAACAGAAAGTTTTTACTTGATACAGGGGCAAGCAGAACAACTATAAGAAGCAGTGAAGTTCCAGGGGCACCCCTCTCAGGCTCACAGAATATTTCCCTTGGATTCTCAGGAAAGCCTATCATTAATGAAGTAACACAGCCTCTTCCACTTACGGTTGGTCCATTAACACGTACTACAGATTTATTGCTTACTAAATCCTGTCCAGAAAACTTGTTAGGTATAAAAACATTGAAAGCTCTAGGAGCTATAATATGTTGTTCTCCGGAAGGAGTACGATTATTTTTACGTGATTTTAAAGGTCACTACGTGTCCAGAGACATGGATCACCGATTGCAGAATTTACCTACACATTTATGGGCACAAGGCCCCACTGATGTTGGTTGCATGAACATTACACCATATCGAGTTACACTAAAAACAGGAGTAGTACTACCACGAATGCGACAATATAGGTTACCACCAGATGCTGTTGCGGCTTTGCTGCAAATCATTGACGAACTCATTGCACAAGGAGTGGTTGTAGAAACCGACTCCAATATATGCAATTCCCCGATAATTCCGATTCTTAAAAGAACGGATCCAAAAGCACCACCAGTATATCGATTAGTTATTGATCTGCGCGAACTAAATAAATGTATTGTACCACAATACCCTGTGGTCCCAGATATCTCTTCACTACTAACTGCTATTGACTCAGAAGCAACGTTCTTCACTGTAATTGATCTCAAGAATGCTTTCTTTAGCGTCCCAATAGATCCGGAAAGTCAATATCTGTTCGGATTCAGTTTAAATGGACGAAGTTTTAAATTCACACGCGCACCTCAAGGATTTACAGAAAGCCCCAGCATCTATAGCCAAGCACTGAAATGAGAACTTGACAGTATCCACATGCCAGTTAACACTGCCTTGCTTCAATATGTCGATGATCTGCTGATCACCGCCCGAAGCGAACCTGAATGTGAAACAGCATCACTGACGGTTTTAAAATTTTTGGCTGACAAGGGGCACAAGGTGTCCCCTTCTAAGCTGCAATTCTGTGTCCTGCGAGTTGTCTACCTTGGGCACTCGCTGTCCAAGGAGGGAAGACAGCTTACACCCGACCGCATCCAGTTAATTGCTAACATGTCACCACCCAAGACACAAAAGGAAGTACGGGCTTTTATAGGTCTCACTTCATACTGTAGGCAGTGGATCCCTCAATATGCATTTCTAGCTAAACCACTCATCCAGTTGACAACACAGGAGGCAGCCACATCGACTGTCCTCCCTTGGACTCAGGAACACACACATGCCTTTGAAAGCTTAAAGAAAGCTTTATGCCAAGCACCTGTTTTAGCAACACCATGTTACAATAAACTGTTTACACTATTTGTTACAGAACGCGAAGGTACTGCCTTGTCAGTACTCACTCAGGAACAAGCAGGATCACACAAACCATGTGCTTATTTCTCTAGTACATTAGATCCAGTAGCTCAGGCTCTTCCTGCGTGCCTGAAATCAGTGGCAGCAACAGCTTTAGCAATCAGACAAAGCGATGCCATAGTGTTAGGACATCAATTGACAGTACAAGTACCACACGCAGTAGAGGTTCTTTTGAACCGCACACAAACACAACACTTGACTATAGCGAGACTCACCGGTTACGAATTGACATTGTTTCAACCACACATAGAAATCAGACGTTGTAATATGTTAAATCCTGCCACACTGCTGCCAGTAAACGGAACAGATCCATTAGCACATGATTGTATTGAAGTCATTACTATCACGACAAAACCCAGACAAGACTTGACAGATATCCCTTTATCAGATCCAGACTTGACATTGTATGTAGATGGTTCATGTATGAGAACAAGTACAGGAGAGTTAGTGGCCGCTTACGCAGTCACAACAGGCACTGAAGTCATTGAAACAAATTGTATTAACACTTTGTCAGCTCAAGCAGCAGAGCTCATCGCTCTGACACAAGCCTGTACTCAAGCTAAAAATAAAAAAGTCAACATATACACAGATTCACGTTATGCATTCGGAGTCGTCCATGACTTCGGCGTACTGTGGCGAGAGAGAGGTTATTTAACTTCTCACGGTGCCCACATCCAACACGGACCCCTCATTCAAGCCCTATTAGATGCGATTCATTTACCTACTGCAATATCGATTATGAAATGCAAAGCTCATACAAAAGTTACCGATATCATTTCTCAGGGTAATGACCTAGCTGACAGAACAGCTAAACAGACTGCTCAGAACCAGACTCATACAACTGACGCGACAAAGACAATAGTTCTGACACCAACACATTGCATGACAGTTAAGGATCCCGCCCTTGATATAATTGACATACAGACACATGCTACACCAGAAGAAATAAAGAAATGGACTGAATTAGGAGGGATCCAAACGGATCAAGGATGGATAACGAAGGAAAAATCTATATGGTTTCTTCCCGATTCCATGGTTCAAGTCATCATTAACACAATACATAGTCCAGCGCACCTAGGAGAAAAAGCTATGCTAGACAGCATTCAACACATTTGGTTCAACAAACATCTACGACCCGCAGCTAAACAAAAAGTTCGTACCTGTATGATATGTTGTCAGTTTAATCCAGGTAAAAGCATCCCCGTAGAACAGGGTGGATTTCAACCTCCCGATCATGCTTTTGAAGTCCTCCAGATGGATTATATCCAGATGGAACGATGTCGAGGATTCAAATATGTTCTCGTAGTTGTCTGTGCTCTTTCCCGTTGGACAGAAGCCTACCCGGTTTCAGATTACACTGCCCCAACTACTGCCAAACAGTTAGTTCGAGAATTCTTCCCACGGTATGGTTTGCCACGTGTTGTCTACTCAGATAACGGCCAGCCATTCTCATCGGAACTAATGAAACACGTTTCACTCTTATTAGGCTACCAATGGAAATTCCACTGTGTCCGACATCCTGAGGCAGCAGGTCTCGTGGAACGTCATAATCAAACTCTGAAAATTAGATTGTCCAAAATATGTAGAGAAAAAGGTGTCGATTGGATAGTAGCCTTACCAGTTGCACTCTTTTACATGAGAATGGTAGCACATTCTCGAACAGGGCTATCCCCGTACGAGGTGATCTTCGGTAGACCGCCAAATATGTGGGGGACGCCTATACCTCGCAAAATCACTGATGTTGACTGTAATATGCTGACAGATTACCTGGCTTCCTTGATGTCTGCACTACAATCTTGTCGTTCACAGGTAGCTGCAGCTTTTCCCGATAACACTGAGGTAAAGCCCCATGACGTGGTTCCAGGTGATATGGTCCTAGTACGGAATTTCGACCGGAAGACCCAACTGGAGCCTAGGTGGAGATCGCCAAAACTTGTTCTACTGGCAACAAGGACAGCCGTGAAGATCGAGGGACGTAAAGGGTGGTTGCACTCGAGTCATATCAAGAAATTTTATGGACTACCGTCCAGTGTGGACACTAAGCCCTGCATTTCCTCACAGACTGATTCAAAGCTCCCCTTGGTTGAACCCATGAAAACTGAACTTTATAAACTAAAATTAAGGTCTAGTAAGTCAGACAATTTGATTGTTTAAGTCCTCTCCAAGGTAAATCGCTTCGTAGTCACTGCACAGTAACATTATTAATTTTGTTTTCTCTAAGTCTTCTGATCATCATTTTTAGTATATTGCTGCATATGTATTACCCTATTTCTAAACGTGCTTACAATGTTACTGCTGAACATTCTTTTAGCGAATTACCTCCGCATGAGTTGTCCTATAGATTTGCGCTGCGCAACAACACATTCATTAGTATGTTACATCATTCCCACCAGACCAGCAATGCCACAAATTGTTGGATATGTGGCCGACTCCCTCCCTATCAGAACTATAAGGGAGTTTTGCCCCTCTTTCCATATCCGTTCACACACAATGGCTCCTGTGGAGCATGGTTTAGTTTGATTAATTCTCTAGATTCAAATTCCGCAGTTTATCAAGACAACTGGGTATGGGGAAACCTGAACCTAGTTTTGCTTAAAGTCTGCTACCCTAACAAGGAGGGACTTCCCAAAAGAACAGGAACTGATCTAGAAAATGAAGTATATGGATTAGGTAATTTTACACTTAACCTCATGATCCTGAATGTTGAATCCGAAGCCACACCAATCTTGCCCGCTATGTCAGTATTCCCAGTAAAAGGGGAATTATGTGTAAGAAAGAATGGTTCCATACACATGGGCCATAGTAAATGCACCACTGTAATAAAATTCAGTGATCAAGGCAAGTCTACATTTAGAGCTTCCCGTCATTCCTACTTCATATGTGGCCAAACCGCATATATATGTCTACCTCTAGACTGGGATGGTACCTGTTACATAGCATTTCTTTTGCCACCTGTTTTCCTAGCTCCTCCTGATTATCACAGAAATACCCATTTAGTACACAATAGACAGCAGAGAGATCTCCCGATTGTCGATTACACTGAAACGGCATGGGAACAATACACAGATTTCAATAAAGGTTTCTTTCCCTATATAGGAACAGTCACTAATAGTAAGCTGATACGTAGATTAACTAGAACCCTTGAAGCAGTAGTAAACGAGACTACGTCTGCCTTAGGCAATTTAACAGAAGAGCAGTCTGCTATGCGGATTGTTGTGCTTCAAAATCGTCTTGTCCTTGACGTCATCCTAGCCGATAGGGGCGGAGCCTGTAGGGTCATCGGATCAAGTTGCTGCATTTTCATACCAGAAAATTCACCGTCAGTATATAAGGCCATTACCCGCCTTCATAAGATTATAAGCCAGATACACCAGAGTCCAGGCACCTGGACTTGGTCCGGTTGGTTCTGGGGCGTGTTGTCTGCCTGGGGATGGAGGATCCTATCCTTCCTAGGTATTGGCTTTCTCATACTATTCAGTTGCTGCTTATGTCTACAATGTGGGCCAGCGATTTGTGGCCTGTGTGCCACATCGTGTATCCCACCTCCAAGTTTTCGTTCAAAATCCCGGAAGAAGAAAGAAGAACAAATGATGCTATATGAAAAGATCGATGGACTGATGAAGATCGATATCTCCTGAGGGTCCGTAGGGGACAAGGAGGGAATGAGGAAATATGAATTTTGTGATCAGTTATGTCCCCTATCGTAGACCCCAACGGCTCCATGTGCATGCTATAAGTACATGTATGTTCCCTCCAGTTCCAGTTTTGAAGACGCAAATACATGTGCGTCCACCGTCAACATGTCCTCTTTCAGATCTACCATGAATGGGTCAGATATTCCATTCCTAAGTATGAAAGGCCACCGACTTTATGTGGTTCACTTTCCACATTTTACAGATTCAGGCGAGTAGGCCCTGAATTCTGTCATCAAGCCTTTCCTGCTTTCTGCCTCTGAAAGCTCCAGCCCAAGCCTGCATCTGTATCCATGAACTTTGTCCTACTCCCTGCGCGGCTAACGGTGCCTGATCCAGCCTGTTGCCTGCCAAAAACTGTATTTCACCTTCAAGATTATCTGCTTCGCTCCTCATCCGATGCATTCCTGTCTAGTAGTTTAGGTAAACATTCCTCCAGCTACCGTGCAAGGGGCCAGGCCTCACTGTCCTCGTGCAAGTAATTCATAGCCCTGTTACCATGGAAGATTCCTGCCCCCTCGCATCTCATGTAGACATTTAGACGCTCGTACACGCACTAACAGTCAGTATAGAATAGATCCCGTCCGAGAGACCTTTCCTTTTGGATAATACAGTTCTTTAAACATAAGATATTAGATATGATTTGGGATTAGGTTGACATGACCCCCCAGACTTCTGTCTCCACATGTAGAGCTAAATGTCAAGTCCCCTTCACCCTCTAGTTGCACGTCAATCACACGTCATGCGGCTGCGCGCGCATCTCTGCCAAATATTTCTGCTGACATTGCAGGATTCTCTTATGGATCCACCCACTTGTGACATCATGTATAATGACGTTTTCTAAGTTACGCCTATATGTTCGCCCTTTTGGTTACGTATGCATATTTTATCTCTCTTATCAACTGTTACGCCTCCTGCATCTGTTACACTATAATGCATTTCTTATAAAAATACTTACCTGTCAATAATGTATGGCCTTCCTTCCTGAACCCTCATGGTGATGGAGTGTGAAGCCTGCAATTCGAATTGTATTTCCTTTGTAGAGGAATAAAGCCTTTTACAACCTCTAATACCACGGATTCTGCCTCTTATATTTACTGAGTTATTCTTACTAGATTTTACCGCATAAAAAATAGTACCGGTAATGAAATATTTACCACAGCCTGTGCCTTCAGGAGTATACCTACACCATCATTCACAAGCCAGGGAAAGAAGAAAACCGGGCTGAATATATATGTCAAGACACCCCATTGGGTCCATCAAAAAATGGCCATCATCAACTGATGAATATCTACACTTTGTGATACTCCAGGCTCGACCACCTGCTGTGCCACTAGAAGCTATCACTGATGCCACTAGTGAAGATGACACTGTCCGAGATATCAAGAGGCTCATAGCAAAAGATTAGTGGAGACACGTGGATAAGAATGCCTCCCCAGTGGGGGCTGACCCAAATGAACTGGTCTCGATCAGACACATCAAAGACAAGCTGTCGGAGCCAGAATGTAGATTCATAGTGCGAGACAAGCACATCATCATTCCCAAGAAACTGCATCAAAGCTTAGTAAACTTGGCACATGAAGGGCAGAAAGGCATTATAGCAACCAAGCGGGCACTAAAAAAACGGGTTTGGTTTCCCTCCTCAGACCAGATGGTTGAGAACACACTAAGGTAGTGTCACCGGTCAAGGAGAACATTGTGGATGTCCCCACTGCCGTAAGATGTTAGGTGCCAGGTTGTGATTTATTTATTTGGTCAGCTTCTATCTGGTAAATACATTATTGTCTTTGTGGATGAATACTCCCGGTTTCTGAAAGCTTGGCAAGTGACATTCACCAGAACCAAAGTTACCATCCCTATCCTAGTTGAAGTGTTTGCATCATAGAGGATAACGGAGGTGATCAAGATGGACAATGGGCTCCCATTCAATGGGCATGAGTTTGCAACATTTGCAACACATCTACATTTCAAACATCGGAAGATCATCCCACTGTGGCCCCAGGACAATGGGATAGTGGAGCAGTACATGGCCACCCTGAAAAGAACCAAGATGACAGGTACAAGCATGACATACACCTTTCCCTAAATTAGGTGCTATGAGCATACAATAATACACCTCACAGTACCACTGGGAAGTGTCCAGCATCTCTCAAACTAAGGAGAGAGGTACGCATGAGGATCCCCAGCTGGAGGGAGAGTTTTGTGGCACTGAGGTGAGACAGAGTGCAGAAAGAACTACAATAAAAAGACAGACAGCAAAAGGACAAGATGAAGAGATATGAAGACACAAATCAAAGAGTTCAAGTGTAAGATCTCAAAGAAGGGGACTGGGGTCTCATCAGATAAGAACAGAAAAAGAAAAAAGATACCCGCTACATCAACAAGCCCTTGCAAGTATCAGCCAGGAAAGGGCCAATGATTACCACAATGGTCGACAACATATCCCACATCAAGAAGTATGTTGCGAGAAACATGCAACTGAGTGGCTCGGAAGAAAGGAACACCTCAAAGGAGGAAAGTGAGACTGTTTGACTGCATATGGAAGTGGTCGCTGCTGCTGACCCGCTTCCACCACGACAATCACAAAGAAATCACCGGAAGCCAGCGCAACTCATTGAAGAAGTCTAATACACAGGTTCGACAGACAACAGGAACATGGAGATGGGAGACTTTCATCGGGGGGAGGAGATGTAGGATTGACATAGAGAAGGTGCACCAGCAGCAATATGGCCATCCTGTGAGGCAGGGCAAGAGAAGGAAGAGGAGGTCTCGAGGGGACAAAGTGGCAGTAGCGCAGGTAACAGAGATGGGTGACATCCTGTAATAGCGCTGCTTGTAAATAAAGAGTCTTTTTCCCACCATTTGCATGATGCTTCCTCTGTCCAGGGGCCCAACAGCTCGACACAAAATCCTTGTTGGCATTTAATATGCCACGCAAAGCACTTTGCATGGCTTTGCGTATTTTAGAAAATGAAAAATATTGCAGCGCATAGCACTGCTTTGCGGTGCTTTGCACTGGGTAGGCACTTTATGGGTGGAGCATGGGCGTTTCTATGCATCCACCCAGGTATTTTTATGCAAACCCAGATTTTCAAAGATTTGTAAACCTGGGTATGTGCCAAATGCTGCGACTACCTGACAGAGGCATAATGAGGAGAAATAGCTTTATTTCTCCGTGTTATCTCCTCTTTCCATGTGTGCTGCATTCTGCAGCACAGGTAGAAAGATGAACATGCCTCTAAGGAGATATTTGTACAGGAAGGCATCCTTTCCTACACAAAAACAATCCCACCAGTAACCCAGGAACCATTGCACTATTGACCCCAAAAGAAGGTGAAGGTTTACCCAATATTCTGTAGTCTATGATATACATTACATTTGTGAGCAGTCAAACACTTTACTGTTTCCAATGTTTGTTTCTTTGTAAAGTGAGGCACTGGCCTTGATGTTCCTTATGGGTATGTTTGAGTCATTATGATTTTTCACATATGCTTCGCGATCCATATTATAGTAAGCTTTGATCTGAAGCGTTGTGTAGACATCTACACAACGCTTCAGATCAGAGCTTACTATAATACGGATCGCGAAGCATATGTGAAAAATCATAATGACTCAAATATAAATTGAACCCTTCCCTATTAATTACACATTTACTTTTGTCTTATATAGTGTACTGTATATATTATCTATCCCCATATGTCACTTCTTCACCATAAGTCACCCATACTTTGTTCTATGTATCTCATCAGCCTAAAATACATACAATATATGTTATTCCTTTAAATTGCCATTTGAATCTTCTTATTGGTGTGTGTCACTCCCCTTGCTTTGCTCATTCTATGTTACATGAAATGTATATATGTTGTGAACACTCCAAAGAAATTGAGTAATCCCGACAGAACCATTGCTTCTACATATTACAGGTGGGAATAGGCAGAGCAATTACTTACCAGCTTAGTAGTTTATTTACATTCACTTTGACAGTCACAATACAATGGTCACAGTTTGAGTAGGATAAATACTATTCTGTTTAAATTGTATTGAAATTAAGGGGCAGATTTATCAATCTTTCACTCAGCGCAACACAGCAAGCCACCTTGCCGTGCTGCGTGAAAGGGGAGGAATGTGCCGTATTTACCATTATACGGCGCATTTCTGTACTCTTCTAGAGCGGGCTCACTTTTGGCTACCATTGGAGGCACCCTTAGGTCATGGTGCAAGGGTACCTGCATTGTAGGCAAGATTGTTTTTATGCAGGAAGGGACTCCTTCCTGCATGAAAACAAACCTGAGAGGCATTTTACATGGACATGGAGGTAGTCAGGGGTAGCTGCTGTGACCTCTAGCTTGCTCCTTGCTACTCCTGGCACTTCTTGTGTGACCCCTGGCCTCAGAGGAGGCAAACATTTTGCCCCCTCTGATGCCAGTGGTCTCAAAGGAAGTGCCAGGAGTGGCAAGAAGCAAGTTAGAGGTCACTGAAGCGACCCCTGTCTACCTCCAAATGACATCCATGGCATTTTTCTCTTTCTGTGGATGCTGCAGAATGCAAAACACGTACGAAGAGGAAAGAAACAAGGAGAAATAAACATACTTATAATTGTTATGCCTCTCTTGGGGAGGTGTAGCATTTTGTCACATTCCCAGGTTTACCACTAATGGTAAATCTGGGAAATCCCCAATATCCATGGGTGGATGCGTGGGAACACATATACCTTGCCATGTGGGGACACACAAGGTGGCCTTGCGTGGCATGCTAATTCGGAGGGTTTGTGTCGCCCTTGCACCCCCTTGCATGGTGCAATGGCGGCACTAAACCTGGATAATTCTTGAATTAAATATTTACCAAGGCTCATGACGTTTTACATTCCCAAATCCACATTATAACTTAAATCACTAGCTATATTGTAGGACCGATTTCTTTCTCATAAGCACTTCAAAGAAAGAGTAGGTTTACCTCACATTGTGAAAGCTATAAGCTAAATGGAATTTTGGTGAAGTGAAAACCTTTTTTCTTCAAATGCTTTGTCATTAACCCTTTCCCACACATTTACCGCTACCATCAGCACAAGACCTCCTTTAACACCTTAATCATTAATTCAGATTTTGGCTCCTAAGATTTGCTAACATAATTAGAATGCACCCGGGCCTGTGTTATGTGGGGTTTTCTTTTACCATCCAATAAATACTTTGGGCCTGATTTTGAGTTTGTAGGATGAGTACTCCATCACAAATATGACTGATATCCTGTTTGCCCTATTATAAGTGCATTTCTTGACACCTGTTCATTTATTTTGACTGTATTACTTTTCCTTGACTCTGTTGGCTTCTGAATTATCCTAATAAATGATTGGAATTCAGACCCTCATCTACTCACCAGCTTTCCCCTCAATATTTCATCCAACAATCAGAACTCTGTAGGACAAAATGGGATTTTTCTTCCAATCGTAGTTGCCTGGTTTAGCTGCACCTCACTAAATAAATCACAACTGATCTGTTTTCCTCCAGTGAGGGTTGTTAATGAGGCAAGTTTGAATCTGTATCCCAGCCATGAATTGATATGAATTGAGTGGCTAGCCAACAAGGTGCACTACCTGCTGCCAATCACACATTTATACAGAGTATATTTCCCACAAACAAAACAAAGCATTTAAGGCAGCTACTAACCGTGCCTTAAACAAAACAATATTTAAGGAATTTGACCCCACCTTCCATTTAGGTGCAAATGCGGCCATACATTGTTCATCTACTGATTGTGTTGGAAACAGTAACTGGCTGTTGTTGCTGATCTAACATGCAAATTGTCCATATTTTTAGCCTCTTACAAGATACACAACTCAGAATTTTGCATTATTTGTCATCCCAATTTTCACCATGAAAAACACGTACAGGAGGTGCAATTTGCATCTTTCTTGTACAATTACTTCTCAAGTTGTAATTAGTCCCATGGGGTATTTTTCTACGATTATTCACACCTCGGGGTCTTTCATTCCTTGGAAGCAGGATAATGTGCAGTTGTCTGATCTGGAGTGCTTTTTATGGTTTTGCAGCTTGTCACTGGAAATATTGGGGATATTTTATTTTGAATCTTTCAATGGAAGTGTTATTTGTCTCTAAAACGGTTAAAGGGTTGTCAGGTCTGCAATACCATGAAAAATGAAACAAAGGTTTTTGTCTTGTTGGGCTGTGAGAGGACACCTGCGATTCTGATGCAAATGTAAGGGTAATGCATGTGTTTCGCAATTGTTGCACGTATCAGATGTTCTCTCTGGCAATCAGGAATTTGTGAATGAAAACTTGTAGAGCGTTCCAGTACTCATGACAATTTATGAACCTCAGGGGGGGGGGGGGCGCTTATGGGCTGCATAGTAAGCTGAATCCTACAAAAACTTTGCTATGGAGGCAAGCAGTATAATCAAATCATAGAATGGCTCAATGGCAAGTAACCTAACGCTCTTTCCTCAACATTAAACTCCAGTGCCAAGTCCCTGAACTTTGACATCGATCCAAGCATTAGCTTAAAAAATCAAGTTCAAAAGTCCCAAACAACTAATTACCAAATCAGAATCCTACCCTGGAAATCCTACAAAGTATTCCTCCCAGCCAATGCATTCTGCTTCACCATTCATTCCCTGGGGTTGTATTATACATTGTGATCCCGGGGCGCACAAAGCGGGCACACATGCCCAATGGTATTTCAGAAGGGACCTCATATGCCTGTGCGTTTCCTTCTGTAATACTGATAGCACTGGCGCTACATGTAGCGCTAGAGCTGGGCTTTCCCTCATATACATGAGAGCATGGCCCCATACAAATGTGGGAATCTCTTTGCTTATGCACCCATGCTATATTATAGATGCATACTCAGACGCAAACAGGTCTTTAGGTGGGGAACTCACAGTATGCCACAAAAAGGTGGCATACTTTCTGGGCATCTCCTGGAGACAACCCTCTGTAAGAGGGAAAAAAAGAGATCCCATGGACTCCCCCTGACACATTCCCCTGCAGATAGATGCAGTCACTCAATGCACCCACCAGCAGGGGGTCTTCTTTAAAGGGCAGGGGGTAACCACCTGCACTGTGACACATGTAGCAGCTTTGAAGTAGATGCTCCATATTTCACTAAATGCACTGCCACGAGGGCAGAACCAATTTGCAGCTTCCGTAGGGGGAGCGCATTCTTTGTAATAGGATTCACTGGCCCTTATATCACTCCTGGTCTTATTACACATTAATGCAGCAATGCTTTCCTCCCTCTTTCCCAAACTTTACCTTACATCACCCTCATGTTCAAGGACCACTACTGCCTCTGGTTATAGGCATGTATAACATTCAGTTCACTCCCCATCATGTACATGGGTATTCATACCTATGAGCTTTATTACCTAGATCAAAGTGAATTTTCTTTGTCCATACAAACATTATTCACAGCATATATCTAATGGCCCTAAAGATCTCCAATGCCCGAAAGTAGAGTGGTGGGCATGTCACACCATCCAGTGGTACACACATTTGACTAAGGGTTACATTTCATATGTGTGCATTCTAGGTCAAAGAAGTTTGGGCCCGATTCACAGAACTAACTTAAGACAAAATCCTAAACTTACTACCATTTTGGTATTCACAGAAGGCACTTACTCATTTTGGTATTCACAGAAGGCACTTACTCATTTCGCTATTCACAGAAGTTAGGAGTCCTAACTTTAGGACTCCTAAATGCCTTCTGTGAATACCGAAAGTCTTAAAGTTAGGATTTTTCTCAGTTTAGGAGTAGTAAAGTTAGGAGTCCTAACTTTAGGACTCCTAAATGCCTTCTGTGAATACCGAAAGTCTTATAGTTAGGATTTTTCTCAGTTTAGGAGTTTAGGAGTAGTAAAGTTAGGAGTCCTAACTTTACTACTCCTACACAGTGTGTACAAAAACTAGAGGCGTGAATATTCTTCAGTAGATTCAAAGATGATTATTGAAAATGGGAAAAGGTTCATGAAAACATATTGGGGCAAAATAGTTTATAGTTCCACAATGGAGTAAATTAAAAAAAAAAAAAAAAAATTACAGACAGTTGGTGAATGTCTTTAGATGCATGAAGGTATATGTACCTTTAGAAATTCAAGACATGCAATTTGAATACTGGTGACAACCCAATAGAAGATGCATTTGAGGCAACTTCGAATCTATACGTTTGTTGTTCACAGTTATGATGACCTAGGTAGTTTCATATTTGGATCACCACTGTAGAAACTTTAGCTTGAAAAAGCGTAAGTATTTGGCTGAAGGAGTTGAAGTGTCTGCAGTTCCTGCCGGTTGATTTTGTGTTGTCTTGACCATCAAGGCAATATCAAAGCCAACTTCTGGGCAAACACGCAAATGAGCTGGACTACACTTTCTGATGTGAAGCTAGTGGTTTTAAGTTGCTAAGGTGGCTGATGTGTTTGGGGTGGAGAAATTTAGACTGGGCAACAAGCCTTTTTGAGGTTGCACCTCAATGCTGCCTCCAGCCTGGTGTTTTGCACACACTTCTGTCTCTCACTTCTTGTATGAAGATTCAAATGAGTGAAGGAAGTTTTACTAGAATCCACTTTTGCTGTCAGGTCCATTAAACTCAATCCCTTTCTGCAGGATATGTGTAGACAGCTTATTCAAGCAGGCCTCTCCAAAGTTCAGTATTCCCACCAGAAGCGTCCAAACATGCCTTTAGAGCAAGTCCTGAAACCTGCTTTACCAGGCCTGGAATCAAATCTCAGTCGTATAAATTTCAGTCAGGAAGAGTAAGACACTCTTCTAATGTTATTCAGAAAGGTGGGAGAAAGTTCTATTGCAATCTATTTTATCAGTAGTCAAAACTGGATATCAAGAAATCTGGGCCTTAAAATAGTAGGCTGCAATTGATGAGTGTCACTAAACCAATTTCAAAAACATTTCCCCATTTCCCAAGCTCTCTTTCGCTTTAAGTTCTTTTTGGTCTAGCAGTGGCAAAATTGCCCCACTGTCCTTAGGGAGCTGAAATCCATGATCAGGGACCGTTGTCACTGCCTCCCTACTAACCGGATCAGCCTAGTGCATTTGAAACTGAATTTAGAACGTTTTGCCAACACCATTTTGGGATATCTGGTGGACTTTGGGAGCTATGTTGTCTGCCAATCTCTTTAATGGGCCATGTGATATCAGGTCCATTCAGTTGCAAATGCACAGAGAGAGCATGCAGGTCCAGTTATCTCCCCTTCCACTGCACATGTTCAATTTGAAGCTGTCGGCAGCCGATGACTTTCAGCACCACCAGCTGGTAGTGTGATGTGAAAATAATGCAAATAAGTCTTGACCTTGTGCCTCATGGGAACAGTCCAGCCTGATCTGCCAAGCCAGGTTTTCCCTGGACCAGAACCATGCATTCTGGGAATGGTTTTGGGTTAACACCCCTCATAAGCCAGGCTAGCTTGAATCCAGTGGCAAAGTGAGCAAGGGCCCACGTCTGTGCATACCCTGCCAAATTTGGAGGAACAAAGCAAACACAAGGAGATAATGGACAGAGCGCTGAAACTTTTCAGACACTCACCCCCAGTTACAGATCTGGGTGTAATCCATCATCGTTCTTTAGCTCACTTCGCCACCCCAGTTCAGACCCAGACATATGCAAATATGTGATGTGAAATAATGCCTTCCAGCTGGGTGGGTGAATAGGACATTTCTAAAGGGTGACAGACCTAAAACAGGTGGCTCAAAACATGTTCAGAAATGTGAGTAGTTAGAAAAATTACATTTGATATATAATTCGGGGGTTATTATGTTACCCTATGTGAGAGCCAATTTAATAGTGATGTTAAAGTTTATTGAACAAGAGATATGGCTCTGCAGCAACGTTTTTAGGTTTTCATTAGAGCCTTTAATGATCGCTGACAAGGGCGAAAAAGTGGGGATAATTTGTTCTGCTTTACAATATTTAGAAATGACCCATTAGTAGCAAAACGAGGGTTATGCGTAATAATACCTGTGCCCTCCGAATGAGTGAGTTGTTAATATTTAGAATTAATGAGTCTCAGTAAAAGTCTGGTGCCCTAGTACAATAAAAAATAATGCTAGAAGAGTAATAATTGGACTTTGGGGGGAGGAATATCAGCTTTACAAAGCACAAGAGATTGGGGTCTTTTCAACAGCACAAACGCACACCACCAATAACGGACGTGCATATAAATGTTATAGTGCGAAAGGATTGTGGATATGCCTCGCAGTTTTAGAAATTGATATTGTTTATGTGACATATTGTATCGGGTGTTTTTTCAACTATAGCACAGTGACCTCAGAGGACTTTAGAATATGTAGTGTATGAATATCAATAGGGTTTCAGTCCTGAAATTGACGGTGCTGCCGTTCAGTTGTCCTGCAAAAAGGTGATGCATCCTTAGTAGACGAAAGAAAGTCCAAGAGCCCAGATGGAGGGCCGAGGCAGTCTTAGGTTTCTGACTGGCAGGACCAAGCCTACTTAGACAGGGTTGGATTGGGATTAAAAATCGGCCCGGGCACGCTAAAAATAGTGGCCCACATTTGCATATTGCCTTTCTGCAAAGCACTGCTTCAATGAAGCTTTATAAAACAAGCATTGGCATAGCCAATAGGTCTCGCCTTTGGGACCTTATAAGTGTTTAGCCATGTAACAGTTGCATAACTAAATACTTATAAGGTCCCAAAAGCGAGACCTATTGGCTATGCCAAGCGGCCGTGAGGCCGCAAAAGTGAAAGTAATCGCCGGTCAAGCACGGCGCGTGCACCCGCACACATGCACTGTAGCTCTAGGCTGGCCTGGTAGTACTTTTTGGAGCCCTCTCAATAAGTCTCGCCAGACCAGCGCATGCGCTGGGTCAGGCGAGACCTAAAAAGAGGGGGGGAGGGCCTTTGACAGAGGCATGTTGTCTAAACTTTACTTAAATGTTTTTTAAAGTGCAGGGATTAGTTCACACTGTTGAAACACACCTGAATACAAGTGAGGCCACTTCTGTTCAGGTCCCCTTCCCCACGCAATCTGCATACATTAATGGGCCGGCCCAGCGAGAGAAAGGAAGTGACACCTCTGCCTCTTGATAAAAAGGAGGTAATGAATGCCCATCTGCCTAAAGAAAGTCCACTCAGGCACCCGCTGGGCCGCTGGCGGCATCCGAACACAGACACTGCCCAAATCGCCCCCCCCCAAAAAAATCAGCCCACAGCTTTAACTCAGATGCTGGCCCTTCGGCCATTGCCCGAGTGCCCACCTTACCAATCCGACCCTATAAGTAGGTGTCATGAGGAGGGGAAGATCAGAAAAAAACAAGGGGAAAAGATGAGAGGTGAAGTAGAATCTGTATGTAGGTGTGGCATTGATCATCGGTTTATCGAAGCTCTTCTCTTATGCTTGGTAAATTGGTTTCATTCCCACTTCGATAGCGGACGCCAGATGGAATGTCACAGGACTCCAGATGGGTCAATAACCCATATTTGGGGAACTTCCTCTCAAATGAAGACAGTCTTTTTGGAAATGCCAAAAAGACCACCCGAATACGCATTCAGGGAACTTTCTGTATGGATGATACATCTCACATGGGGCACACCCTTAACCAAGATACAGCGAACGATCAAGAAATCCATAAAGAGCAAGGCTGGGATAAATTAAGGCGAGCTATCTTGTTCATTTGTACGACCCATGGTCACTACATGCTGCACCTGGTGGGTACTGCGCAGTCAAAACAGTGCAATAAAGTGAAATACTGCTTGAACATGTTATTCCCCGCCGCACAGTGAAATCTTGGAATTGGGTGCAAAAATGATCTAAACACGTGCATATATGCTGCTTCATTTGGAATGGGAAAGATAGTGCTTTGGCTGCATTTTATAAGCAATTCATATAACTAGAAATGCCCTGGTTCAATTCAACAACTTCAACGGTATGATCTCATGAACCTATGAATTCAGTGTTGCATTACAAAGGTTTCTGATGAAGTATTCTCAAGGTCCCTAATGAAATTAAATGAAAACTAAATTTGTAAAGTGCGATTAATGCCCAGAGGCGTCTAGGCGCTGGTCTAAGAGAGCTGAAGGCGATGAGATTTATTGATTGAACAGCTATGTTTTCAGTGCTTTCCTGAAAGCTAATAGATCAGTTTTGCTTTTCAATTCCCTGGGGAGAGAATTCAATAGCATGGTTGTACCAACAATAAAGCCTCTGCCACCCTAGCTGGCTTTCCTGTATTTAGGCACTATGAGATTATATTCTACTGCATAACAAAGTGGTCTTGAAGGAATGTACCATTGAAAACTGTTCTTAAGAAATGCAGGACCAGTATCATGGAGAGATTTAAAAGCAATGCACAGAGCTTTAAAATCAATACGCTTCTTGACTGGAAGCCAGGATCAGTGGCTAAGTGCAGAAGAAACAGATTTACGTTTTGGGATGCCTAGTTAAACATGTGATGCCGTGGTCTGGACAATCTGGATCTTGGACATGCATTTTTTCCTGATTTTGACAAATAAGGCGTTACAATAGTCAACCTTTCA
The DNA here is from genome assembly GCF_964204655.1 of Triturus cristatus. Classification (NCBI taxonomy): domain Eukaryota; kingdom Metazoa; phylum Chordata; class Amphibia; order Caudata; family Salamandridae; genus Triturus; species Triturus cristatus. Next base: position 1,201,994,271 of record NC_140591.1, on the reverse strand, counting down.
AAGTACCAGGGCTGAGGTTACAGTTTTTTAAAGATCTGGGGGGATGAAAGGAAAGATCCTCCTAAGAAGTTTTAGTGTGAAGAAAGAGGCCGAGGCGACAGTATTAGCATGTCCCTCAAAGGATAGTTTGCTGTCAAAAACTTCTCCAAGATTCTCTGCTCTGTCAACCGGTGTAGGTAAGGAGCACAGTTCTGTTGGCCACCAAGTTGGGGACCAGAAGGTGGTGTTTTTCCCAAAGAGAAAGACCTCAGTCTTGCTGGAATTAATTTTTCAGACGATTTGAGGCCATCCAGTTTCCGACCTGAAGCAGAGAGTCATGAAAGTGCGTGGAAGTTTCGGAGGCATTGCTGGCCACTGATATAACAATTTGGGTGTCATTTGCATAGAATACTACCAAGAACCCAAAGAATTTGATTGGTGTAGCCAGTGAGGCAATGTAAATATTTTTTTTAAAGTAGGGCTCAGTGAAGAGCCCTGAGAGACACCACAAGGTAGTGAGAAAATAGGAGAATGGAGCTCTTCCAGGGCCACAAATTGTTCTCAGTCAGCAAGAAAGAATTTAAGCAAGGATAGAGCTGGTCCCTTTATCTCGATAGAGGCAAGACGGTCTAAGAGGATGCTGGGGTTGACCTTGTTGAATGCTGCAGAGAGGTCTAACAAAACCAGCAAAGAGCTGTCTACCGCATCCATGGTTTGTCTCACCTGTTTCGAAGCTGCGATTAGGGCAAATTCAGTACTTTGGTGACTTCTAAAGCCAAACTGAGTAGAGTCAAGCAATCCATGCATTTCAATGAAGGCCGTGATTTTTGCGTTCATGGCTCTTTCAATGATATTGGCCGGGAAAGGGAGTCTAGAAATCGGTCAGTGGTTATCAAGGTTAGGGTTTTTCAAAAGTGGAAGGATGGGTGCCAGTTTCCATTTAGTTGGAAGTATGCCTGAACTGTACATTTGATTAAAGATGACCGAAAGGTATTCTTCAATTAAGTCCGGTGCTAAAAGTGTCACTTTGGGAGGACAAGGATCAAGTGTTCAGACCAACTTAGTTTGGTGTATCAGATTCATGACTTTTGCTGCAGTGAGGGACGAGAAAGATGATAATGAGGGAGAAAGCAGAATATCCCAAGCGTTTTCAACCTTGTGGTCGAAGTTAAACTAGGGCTGGATTTGTTAGATGAGGCTCCAGCAGAACTAGATTGTTCAACAGGTTGGTTCTGTGAAAGGTTGCTATAAACTGCCTTTAACTTATCCTGAAAAATATTTGCTATTGAGTTACAAAAATCTTGGCTCACATTTGAATTTTTATTTTCAGGCCATTTGGCGAGACTTCAATATAGTTTATACAGAAGCGAGACTTCTCAGTTAGAATGAGCTTCTTGTAGATTACTGAGGATTGTTTGTACAGCTCATTGTCGTTGGGGTCCTAATAGAGCCTCCATTTCCTTTTTTTTTAAACTTCTTTTTATTAAACATTCGGCAGTGTCATTATACAGTATTAAATTAGCAATGGTTGATATTACCTATTTGTCATCATACTTCATATTTCGTCGACATATGAATGTTTGAAAACAAGCAACAGTACTAGTGGAGGTCCCGCTCAAAACACCCCCAGTCAACCACTCCCTCCCACTTTAGCAATCAGGTATCCCCCAATTACCCCTGTACTCTTCCCACTGTTGCCACACTTTTTGCCACTTGTTGGGACAGCCCCTGCTCTCATAGATTGTCTTTTCAGCAGCGCAGCGCTAGTCCATATTCCTCTTCCATTATGTCACTGTCGGCGGTTGAATGGCCCCCAGGCCCGGCAATGTTTCTTTTGGCCACCACTGCGGCCACTAACAGCCAGATTTTTGGATATTTAGGCCATGTCTGTTCCCCAGACACACATAGCACATGCCACCTGGCATTCATAGAAACTTTTTGCGCTATAACCTCTGACATTATCCGTGTCACCTTCCTCCAGTACCGCTGTATGATCGGGTATTCCCACAGAATATGGAAGAAGGTACCCCTCTGATTACATCCCCTCTGACAATCCTCCGTGAATGTGCACCCCAACTTAAACATGAGCGCACTGGTGGACAGGGGCGTAACACAGGCCACCGCATCCCCCGCGGTGCGGGGGGCCCCCAAGTATCCTTACTCTGGAGGGGGGCCCCCATCCACTTCCGTCGCCTTGTCACAAAGGCTGTAGGGAAAAACACAGTAGCTGCGGTGTGGCTGAAGCCTGCTGAACAGGATGGGATATCCCAGCACATTGACAAACTTTCAAAATCAAATGTTGGCAAAGGAGGCCCCAGGGAAAGCGCGCCTCCATGTCTCTTTATATCAGTGAAGAAGGAAACACCTGCAGAGCCCAGGGTGAGAGAGGGGAAAGACACACAGGGAAAGAGAAAGGCAAACGAAAAATAGCAGACACTTAAAAGGCACAGGTGAGAGGGAGAAAGAGAGAGAAGGGCGAGAATTAGTGTGAGGTAATAAAGAACCACTTACAAAGAGAGATGGATACGTGGGAGAGGTGAGAAAAAGGCAAATGAGAGAGGAGACAGGTGTGAGACAGAAATATGTGAGAGACAGCTGCCAGAGAATTAGAGTAGAGAGTTGATAAAGAACCAGGCAGGTGAGAAAGGAACAGGGTAGATAGACAGAGAAGAGACAGGTGAAACACGATGGTAAGCGATAGAGTGGAGGCCATTGGCGTAATAAAAGGCCCCCGCAGCCCCCATGGTGCGGGGAGGCCCCAACCTCCAGGGGGGCCCCCAGCACAGTACACTTACTGGGCCTGACTTTGGGACCAGTTAGTTTGATCCATCGTACATCGTGCACGCAGTGATGGCACTATGCACTCTGAGGCTCGGTTCCCACGGCCGCAGCCTCTGCATGTGTTCACATTTGATGCTTGCTGGCTCCGCTGACTGCTTGGTCTTCAGGATGGGGGAAGGGTGCGTTAGTAATGTGCAGTGTAAACCGCACGTGCAATAGCGCCAGCGGTCTGCGTCCGCCACCGAAACTGCCAGGTTGGGTGAGTACTGCTACATCCAGTTGAAATGGCACTGTATATATCACCCTGTGTGCAATGCTACACCCACTGAATGTGCAGGTATATGCAAGTGTACTTTGAAGACGGCGGATTATTATTACACTATATGGCCATGCATGTGCTAGCTATGTGTATAGGTCACGGTGTGATTTTGTACTTCTGAGAGGAGTCCGTTTCCACTTTGCAAGCATGCTCCTCAGGGGGGCGACCCTCTGGCATCTAATCCTTGTACCTAGTGCTGAGCGATGGTGAGTGACACTCTTCTTGGACAGGGGGAAACCCAATGAGCTGCATTGGCTCTAGAACCTCTCATATCTCACTGTATTACACAGACCCAAGACAGAGGACCCATCCAAAGTCTTCCTCAGAACCGAGCATTCCTTGTGAATAAAGACACAAGGGAGCGCCGTGTCAAAAGAGTGCATCCTTCGAGCTAGGGCTCCCTTGTTAAAAGTTCACACTGGGCCACTGTATTGGGTATTGAAGTAAATGCCAAACCAGATAAAAACCAATGCTTCTTACGAGGTAAACGCTCGCACATGATGTCCACAGTAATCTGCAGGGCACCACTTGGAATCTTAACTAGGCCAAATTGGTGACCTTCGTTCTAAGGTTGGTCGGTTGATTAATACTAATCCTTGTTTTGAACAGAGATTAGAAACGGCAGGAGGGAATTTGAAATCCATAAATCAAAAAATATGGTATTAGTGATGTAACATTCCATCCGTACTCATTCTAATTTATGTTTACCCTCTCTTTTCAGGTTATGCATATTTATTTTGAGCTCTGACAAAGTTAAAGTTGCAACTTCTATATTTCCACATGCTTGTAAATGTGCACACACACGCGTGCATGTGGGTGACTGTCGGGTTGTTGCAATACTCTAAAATAAAAACATCCAGTTTATTGCATGGACACATGCACTAATACACATTTATTTAAAGAAATCTCATCCCGTTTTAAGTTACCGTTGCTTCCAGTCTGCCTAGACATTGCTCTGATAGTCTTTTTTCAAAAATGAAAGGTCACTCAAAAGAAGTCATAGTTTGGGGATATTTTTAGTTCCTAAAAGAAAATCTAGGCAAGGAAACACTTTGTTTCCCATTTGTATTTCTATGTAAACATCAGTAAAAGAGGAAAAGTGGGAACGTTAGCTATAGTTACTAAATGTAATGTTAACCAGTGTATTGACTTCAGAAAAATGAAGGGCAGAGTTGGCCCTGCTGGGGTTTGAATTCATAGTTTGCCAGTGACACTAGTGGAATAGTACCCTGATCACCTACTAGGTTGCTACTCTATTGGAAGTTTTCTTTGGCTAATGCACCAGAATTTGGCCTCTGTACTCACAAAATATGACGTAGAACAGTACAGATAATGTCTATTGTCATCCAACGACGTGTACCCAGGTTAACAACTACTTGCATTAGCGTAGCAAGGATGCCTGGGGCCCTGGTGCAAGCAAGGAAAATGTCACATTTGACTGCTGTTTTGGTAGTAAATACAGCAATTATCAGGGTTCAATGGCCCCCTAAAGGCACTGTGCCTGGTGCCACTGCACCTACTGCACAAATGGTAGCTATGCCCCTGGCTACTTGGTGAGGAACTACAAAGTATACTCACTGTGCAAGCAGCACCCAGGAGACCAGGGACAGCAGCCACTGAGCATGCTCACTTTGTGCAGCAGAAGGGGAGCGCTGCAGCCGAGGGGGGCCTGCTGGGTGCATTCACTGTGAGCAGCTCCCCAGAAGCAGCTGAGAGGAGCTGCTGGCACCACCCCCATATAGAGGAGAGATGCAATAGGATAATGACTAAATGACCCTAACTGGGCATGATGACCTGACTGCAAGATGGCCACCTCCCATACTCGCGAATCTGGTGGCAGAATTCACACCCCTTTTTAGAGTGCTCCCCTGCTTGTCTCTTCAGACTGAACTGCTCGTACTGTGACTCTACACATTGAAAAGTCACATGTGGTTGCTCAGTGCATGTGTGTGTAATTGCATGTAAATTACTGTATTGAGTTTAGAAGCCATAGGCGTGCAGTCTGTCTGTTCTCTGTATTATGGAGCTGCAGAAAAGCCAGGACTGATTCTCTTTGCACGAACCCTCAGAGGCCTGTAGCCTGAAGTTCAAGGAAGAGGTCAAGGAAGAGGTCAACGTCACTTTCATAAATGAATATGTGTGGTGGGCTACACACAGTGGAGCTTTAAAGACCAGGACGAGAAATATGGTTCAGTCCGGCTTTCTTTCTTTCTGGACTTAGTATAATGGGCCACCAAATCAGTTTGGGTGCGACCAACATTATTTCTATGGGGGGGGGGGGTTGGTGAGAATATAAATGAGCTTCACAAGGATTATCACATTTTCTCTGTTAACTTTTGCAACATTTTAAAAGATTTGAACTGACCACTCACTTTGTAGAGCTTTAGCTGTAAGTGAGAACCCTGTAGTACACTGGGGAGTGGCTCGGGTGGAGGATCAGAGTATGGACATCTCCACCAGCTGCAAGGATTGCTATATCTGAGCATGTTTGAGGTGGAATCTGTGGGTTTACACTGGCATACTTCACACGATGACGTTTACTGCCACCCACATTCAGGACAAGACATGGACATAGACCCAGAAGTAGAAGAAAACAGTAAAGGTCGTGTGTGCTATTATACATCGGAGTCTAAACTTCTGAGGGCTGTTCATAGACAGAGCACAGCTGGAAGTACAAACACATCGGGAAGACAGACATCCCACAAACATACATTATGCAGAACGTGGAAGCAAAGGCTAGGGTGTGACGCAGGCATATCCTTCAGGAGGCCCCCTTGCACTCCGAGGCCAATTAATATCTGTGCGATATGGGAGATGCATGGGGCCCCTCATTACATTCTGCAGGGGAGCCCCACCATTTTGCGTTATGCCACTGCTGGTGGACTAGGACCTATGCAGTATTCTCAGTCGGACAAGCCTGAACCTTGCCCTAATTGCCACTTCTCTGGGACTTTGTACCACCTCCGCCCAATCATCGTCCTCCAGCAGACCCACATCGGCCTCCCAGGCCTTTCACGTCTTTAGATGGAGATCTGGGGAGTTATGGATTATCTTCTTGTATGTACATGACAGTGCTTTCCCCGGAATTGGATATAGCACCAATCTGTCCTCTAGCGGGCTTTATTCGGGGATCTGATCCCCTTCTTTGAGGTGCCTGCCCAACGCATGCTTTACTTGTGAATACCTATAGTATTCCGAGTTCGCCAATTGATATTCTTTTTGTAGTTCGGGGAATGAAAGCACAGCCTGTCTTCACCACATGTCTCCCAGGTGTACGATATCTATCACTTTCCATTTAGTGAAACCCTGTAATCTACTCACTTCCTGAAGCATATCACTATCCCATAGAGGGGTCTGTTCTGTCAGTCAATTAGCCCATCCCAGGAAACGATTGGCCCTTGACCAAACATTTAGGACTATCTGTTATGTGGTGGCATGTTTTCTTTCTTCCCTCGACCATACAGTGCACCTAGGTAACCTCTAGCCCCCATCGCCCAGTGGTCCACCCTGTACGCCAGGTTATTTCTGTCCGTGAATACCCAGTCATTGATGACCATGAGGTGTGAGGCCCAGTAGTATTTCTGAATGTCCAGAATGGCCAAACCACCTTCATTTGTAGCTTAGCCAATGCGATACGTGCACCCCCACCGTCCCACAACAGTGTTCTCAGTTCACTATCTACGTCCTTGAAGAATTTGTCCGGTATTGGACAGGGGGTGTTTTGTATGACGTATAATATTCTTGGTAAGGACATCCTTTTGAAGAGAACCGCTCTAAGGGATATCGGCAGGGTCCTCCAGTGGGTTACGTCTCTTCTAAAACGTTCCAGCTATGGCTGTAAATTCCCGAAACCGGTCCTAGGATGCTTGATTGTAGTCCAGGGAAGACATGGCTTGGCAGTTCGGGCTGGACTGTTCCCATGAGGCACAGGGTCAAGACTGATTTGCATATGGCCATGTCTGAACTGGGGTGGCGTGGTGAGCAAAATAACAATGGATTAAACCCAGATCTGTGACTGGGGGTGAATGTTTTGCCAATGTGCAACATTCCGTCCATCGTCGTGTGTGTTTTGCTGTTCGCCCTATGTGGGAAGGGTATGCCCAGACGTGGGTCCCGTGCTCACTACACCACTGGAGTCAAGCTATCCTGGCTGAAGAGGGGTGAAACCCCGAAACCGGTCCTAGGATGCTTGATTCCAGTCCAGGGAATACATGGCTTGGCAGTTCGGGCTGGACTGTTCCCATGAGGCACAGGGTCAAGACTGATTTGCATATGGCCATGTCTGAACTGGGGTGGCGTGGTGAGCAAAATAACGATAGATTAAACCCAGATCTGTGACTGGGGGTGAATGTTTTGCCAATGTGCAACATTCCATCCATCATCTTGTGTGTTTTGCTGTAAATTCCCAGCCAGGAATCCCGAGTCTGTTTTGGCTATCTGTATACCCAGATATTTAAAGCTATCCTTAACCTGTAATTTGGTGTCTACACCCAAAATCGAAGGTGGCCCGCTCTATAGCATGTACAGGAGTGACTTATCCCAGTTAATCTGATATCCTGAGAACCCTTCAAAGAGCTTGAAAATCTGCAGTAGCCGGCTTATTGTGAACCGTGGTCTCATCGCATACAGAAGGACATCGTCAGCGTATAGTGATATTCTCTCTTCCCATTGTTCCCACCCCGTAGATGCCTGAGATCACCGGGTCCCCTCTCACCCACACCGAGAGCGGCTCGAGCACCAATAAGAATAAGATGCGAATAAGATCGGTGAAAGAGGGAACCCCTGCCTCGAACCCTTATGAAGGGCAAAGGAGCGGGACACTGAACCATTCACTCGAACCCTGGCCAGGGGATGTGTGTACAGCAGCTTAATCCAGGACTGGAATTGAGGGCTGTTAGATATGGCGATTTCTGGTTGGCTAGGGCTTGCGCCAAAGCCAGGCAGAAACCCCCACTCTAGTCAGGGCTGGGGAGTTACACGCCAAAGATAACCCCTGCTCACCCCCTTGGTAGCTTGGCACGAGCAGTCAGGCTTATCCCGGAGGCAATGTGTAAAGCGTTTGCGCGCGCACCCAGCAACAACACCCAAGGCCCACCACAAAGGAAACTCCACACAAGGTATTATATAAAAATAGCCTTTGTATTATACCAAAACACATTAGATAAAAACACACACTTTACAATGTGCCACCAGGCACGGGCAGAATTTACAAGGGATTATATGTACAGGGGACAGGGCCACATGGACCACTGTCAGGAATTAGCACTTAGAAATAGCACTTAGAACGTAGGAATAATACTGTAGTACAAAATAGCAAATGTAGCACACAACCAGTAACTACTGGTATCAGGTAAGTACCACCTACGCAACCCTAACCACCTTAGGAAAATCTTACGCAGGGAATCAGGACCTCACTAGTACCACCTGTACTAGGGAGAAAACAACCATCTAAGTATCACAATACCTGTAGGGGCATAAGCACATTACACATGACGCATAAAACACATTCAGAGGTGCAGGAAAACACAATGGCGCCAAACTCCCTAGGGGAGGGCACAACACAGGGAAACTGTCCCTAGGCCAACTGGCCTCTCAGGGGTGCAGAAATGCACAATATCCAGCAATGTCAGGGCGCGACTGCGCAGGCTGCGCAAGCCAGGAGCACAAAGCACAACCTACACGTGGCAGTTGCCCACTAAGTGCTGGGCAACTGGAGAAACTGAGCTAGGGCACCGGCGTGCCTCTGGAGCCTCCCTGGGCTCTGCCAAACAAAATACCCCACGTTGTTGGAGCGCACCAGCGCTCTAAAGGGATGTGCCCCACATTGGAGCCTCGGGGGCTCTTTAACAAATATGCCCGCTCACGGAGCGGCCCGCTGCCTTCCGGGGCCGCTCGTGGCACCAGAGAGATGCCCTCGTGGTTGGAGCCTCACTGGGCTCTGGATTACTGCCGCCTTCAACACGCTGCAGCTGCCCACTGTCAGATGGGGCAGCTGGGAGGTAGCTTGGACAGGGGGCGGCCACCGTCACGGCGGCCCTACACACCCCCCAACCACCGAAGCTCGCGCCCCACTCACCGGCTCCTCTTTGGTCTCGTGGTGACGGCGGCTGCACCCGAGGCCCTCTCCTCCGATGGTGGGCTCCCGGCAAACCTCGGGCTCCGCTTCCTCTTGCTGCGGGCCGTCCACGGGGTTTGAATGCGGAGCCTACGGGCTCCGTGCACGAGGGCGGTGTGTCCCAGTGCGGGGTGGGCTCCCGCCTGGGTGGGGCGCAGTACTTCTCTTCAGGGCCCCGGGGCGCAGGGTAGGCTCCTGCCTGCTCCGGGGCTTACAATCCAGCGCGAGTCTCTGGAAGGAGGTGGGGAAGGCTCCCGCCCTCCTAGTTCTGATTCCGGTTGTCCCGGAGGCCCGCCCCCGGCTCGCCTGACTTCCTGGTCGGGAGCCGGAGGGTGAGGAGTTTTTAAAGCTCGGTGATAAGAGGGGTAGGCTCCCTCGAAATGCAATATACGGCGGGGTGGGCACCCGCCGTGAAATTAAGACAAATAAGCGGGGTGGGCACCCGCCAACGACCACGGCAATGTCCCTGGCAGGGTGGACACCTGCCAGGGGACTTTAAGATCAGCGAAGACGGGGCAAACGCCGGGTGGGCACCGGCTTTCAGAAATAAAGCGCTCCTGAGCGCTAAAGGCAAATAAAAGCGCTTCCAGGCGCTTAGGGACACAAATGAAGCGCTCCCAGCGCTTTGGGGGAGAATAACCACCAAGTCCAGCAAAGTTCTTAGGAAGGTGGGCAGGGGGCAAGGCTGGGCCAGGGGCCAGCTCACTGGGCCCTCCAGGCAGGAAGGCAGTCCAAAGTGGCGGTTCCTCCTGGCCTCCAGCAGCAGCAGCCCCCCTCAGGATCCTGGAAGAGAACAACTCTGTGGGGACGCAGCCCCATTTTTATACACCTTTTCCCTTTGTTCTGGGTTCAGGGTGAGGGGAAAAACCAGTCGCAGCTGGTTGGGGAGCACCCTTGATGTGCTCAGCCCCTCACTCTATTCACTGGCAGGGCTAGGGTCATCAGTCGCACCACAGGGGGCGGAGCCAGCATTGTGTGGGGAAAGCCCTGCCCTATTCAGGTCCAAGGTGCACTCCTCCCCAGCCATCAGCATGCTAATCTCACACTCACCACTGGGGCAGACCCAACCAGACTCCTGGAGCCAGGCTCACCAGCCAGCTCCAGCCAATCACACGCCAGACACACTTTACACTAATATGCCAACTCCTAGAAGTGGCACTTCCGCACATGACATAATCACGCATTATATATCATTGCGAAGCATTCGATCACACGAGACCGCACATACCAAACTCGAGCCTGCACACCCCACGCATCAGGAACTACCAGGGACACATACATTCCCCATGCATTCCTATGGGAGGGCAGGCCTATCTCACCACATGCACTCAGAGGGCGCACGCACTTTACTCTGGGACACAGGGAAAGTGCGCAGAAACCAAAAATCACTACCACCAGGTCACCAATAAAAGCAAAAAGTTCAGGGGTGAACCTGACAGAAGGGCCAAGTCCAACAAGGGCCAAATCCAAACCGATTCAGGACCTCAAATAGGTAGTGCCATGCTATACTGTCAAATGCCATGCGGGCGTCAAGGGACAGTAGCGCTGCCTCTACCCCCGGGTTGGTCTTTACCAGGTGCCTCACCCCATAGAGCCGTTGAAGATTAAGCCTAGTGCTTCGGCGGGGCATAAAGCCCGATTGGTCTGGGTGTATCAGCGTCACAATTGGTACTAGAAGTCTGTTCACCAAGACCTTGGCCAGTATTTTGACCTCCATATTTAACAAGGAGATCGGCCGGTTCGAACTACATTGATCAGCTGGCTTGCCCACCTTGGGGATTACAACGATGGTTGCTGTCCGCTGGTCAACTGGCAAAGATCCCCGTTCTCTCACTTCATTAAACATGCCCAAGAGATATGGGGCCACTATGCTTGCCGTACATTTAAAGAGCTCTACAGGCAAACCATTTGGTCCCGGTGCCTTCCCTGCCTGCAGATCCTGTATGGCGCCCACTATTTCCTCGATCGCTATGTCCTGCTCAATGTTGTCTCTGTTTTCCTCTGACAGCACTGGCAGTCTAAATTCTCCTAGCAGCTCACAACAGTCTGTGGCTAACAGGGTCTGAGTCGTATATTTCCTCATAGTAATCGACAAACACCCGTGCCATGTCTTCCCCAGCGGAGTGCGCACGTCTGCTTTTGCCGCGTATTTCTGCCACCCAACTCCTTTCCCTGTCACTTTTTTCTAGCCAGACGATCATTTTATTGGCTTTATCTCCTAGGTCATATACTCTTCTCTGCGTTGCTTGCGCAGCCCATCGTGCAGCATTATTTGCCAAATCTTGCATTTTGTGCCTCCTAAGTTCCAACCGGTGCGCTAATTCCTTGTCAGTTCTCCCACCCTCCAGAAAGCTTGCCTCCATCTCCATTATTGTCACCTCTAATCTGTCCCAGTGCAGTCTCCTTTCCTTGTTATCACCTCCTATGCAACCTTGGACATGCCCCCGTGTTGGACCCGGCCTCGTAGCATGGCTCTACTTGTCCCCGCACCACCTAACCTGGTACCTGCAGCCCCAAGCACACGGCCTAGCCGGTCCTTCCCACCAAAACACACGCACCCGACCCGGACATCCTCATCCATGGCCTCTCTCCTTTCGGCCACCCCGGGCCCGCGTGCCCACTTCATGCACCAAGATGGCTGCCCGGCCCCAGCGCGACCCTGGCCTAGAGGCGCCACTCCGGCTGGAGGACATCACGCTTCCAGGGGAGGAGAGAGGGAGGAGCAGTTTCTGTCGCACCTCTGAACTCCCCTGGGACGATGGGTTTCGATCGGCCCTCCGGCCTCCCTGAGGGCTGGCTCCACGCCTGCTGGGTGTCTGGGACTCCTCCCGACCCGGCCCTGAAAGGATCAAAAGACAATGGCAGGAAACCCCAACAAGCGACCCCCAGGTGACAAGACCCCTGCCTGCACAGACTCCGGACATCAAAGAGGAGTCGCCCTATAACAAGGGGTGCTCTGGGACTGTCCGGCAGATTCGCCGTGGAACACCTGAGCCCTGCTGAGTGACTCGTGGCTCCCTGAAGATCGTAAGACCTCCGAACTTGTGCTAGAGCCCTGCCGAGTGACTCGCGGCTCCCTGAAGATCGTAAGACCTCCGAACTTGTGCTTGAGCCCTGCTGAGTGACTCGCGGCTCCCTGAAGATCGTAAGACCTCCGAACTTGTGCTTGAGCCCTGCTGAGTGACTCGCGGCTCCTCAAAGATCGTAAGACCACCGAACTTGTAACCGAGCCCCGCTGAGTGACTCGCGGCTCCCACAGACTCTCTTGGTCCCGCCGGACCCCACGACGACAAGCGTATCCCCCAGCTCGAGGATTGTGAGCTGTGCGCCGGGTACGCTCCTGCATTTGATTCTTATCCACAAAGACTGTCCCGCTACCTCCTAAACCCCCTCCAAGACTCATTGAGCCCACGCTCTCCTTGTACATCTTTGCAGTGCTAATCTGATTGATAAAGATTGATTCCTAAGAACGCACGGTGTGGTGTCTCTGTGTCGTGTGGTGCCAGGGGTACGATCCTAGATACGAGGTTCCTCCCCCTGAGGAGTCTCCCGCCAGTGCCCGGCTACGATACTTCGAGGGTGGGTCTCAGGGTAGTCAGGACCCCTTTCCGGGCTCCTCTGAGGTCGCCGTCTAACATTGGTGGCAGCGGTGGGATTCGGGCCCATAACCTAGAGATCGTACCGTGAACGACGGACGCACTACCGACAAAGATGGCAGAAGGAAGCACCATGAGCCCCGCAGAAACCAACGCCAACAGGGTGTTCCAGTTGGAACAACTAGAAGAATACACGCATAAAGAACTAAAGCAATTCTGCAAAGAACTTAAAATCGCTACCACCGGTCTCAACACCAAAGAAGATTTGCAGAAAGCACTGAAAGCCTGGGTGGATGCCGGGGCCTCCCGCCCAGAAGGCACGGGGGAGCGCCCCGACGAAGCCGAACCCCCCCAAGGCGAAAGCAGCAGCAATCAGGTGCGAGGCATCGTACCAGACGGGGGCCTATCCCCGGAAGAACTCGCGGACAGAGAGAAAAGTCGCAATCACGAACTCAAGTTAGCCAAACTCAAAATCGAGGGCGAATTGAAGTTAGCGGAAAAAAGCTAGCAGTAGAGCAAATGCGCGTACAAGGCGAACTGGAAGAGAAGAAGCTCCAACGGGAGCACGAAGGAAGGAAGCTCCAACTAGAGCACGAACGCAGCTTGAAGGAACTCGAGCTCAAGGCCAGAAACGAGGAAGGGAGGCCCCCGGGAAACCGAGAGGTGGCCTCCCCAGCGGAGCAGAAGGTCCACATCCCCAAGGATGTGGTCAAAGAATATTATAAAAACGATGACATTCAACAATGGTTCAGGGCCTACGAGGTCGCCATGACCTCCCATCGGGTCCCGCAGAAGGACTGGGGGGCAGGGTTGTGGGGACGATTTCTGAGCGAAGGGAGAGACACCCTGCTCGACCTACCCATCTCCCTGCAGACCTCCTACAGCCACATGAAAGAGGCTCTACTCACAAGGTACGGCCTCACCCCCGAGATGTACCGTCAGCGATTCCGGGACTGCAGGAAAATCCCGGGCACCACCTGGGTGGAGTATGTAAACTTTTTCAGTCGGGCCTTCGATGGGTGGATCAAGGGCAGCAAGGTCACCACCCTTGAGGAACTCACCGACCTCATGTTGTGGGAACACCTGGCGGCGAACTGCTTTGTGGAACTACGCCAGCATCTGCTCGACAGCAAACTCACCTATCCCAGGAAGCTGGCTGGGGAAGCAGACCGCTGGACCAACACCCGGGCCCCCCGGGGCCTGGTAGGAGAATACCCCCGAGCCAGTCAGGGACCACCCCGCCAGAGAGGAGGGGGGAACCAGGGAGGGCAGAGAGAGTCCCAGCCTAGCCCCCCAAAGACCCAACCTCCACCTTTCCCAGCGCCCCCCCCACCAGTAACCGGACCCCCCGGGAGACGGGGACACCGGGTAACCGTCACTTGTTTCCGTTGCCAGAGGCCCGGGCACTGCGCCAACGACCCGGAGTGCCCCATGGCCACCCAAGTCCCCCCTGCGGCAACCCCTGCGAGACAGATAGCCAACGTAGCCCTGGGGGAGGAGGTTGAGGAAACAGGGGAGTGGGAACCCGCAGCTATGGCCCTAGTATCCCTGGGAGATAGAGAGATGGTCCCTGGTAGCCTCCTGCCCTCCAACACGAAGAAATACGGGCAGCTCGTCAAGATCAATGGCCACCAAATAGAGGCCCTGCGGGACACCGGGGCCAGCATCACCGGTGTCCTCAGGCACTTAGTCCCCGAGGAACAGATCCTCCCCAACGTCTTTTGCCCGGTAATTTCCGCAGATAATAGAGAGAGTATGTGTCAGGTAGCCCTGGTGCCGTTTGAGTGGGGAGGGGTGATAGGTAAACTAAGGGTTGCCGTAAGAACCTCCCAGCCGGTCGACTGCCTCTTAGGGAACGACCTGGAGAGTTCTCCCTGGAAGCACGTCGAGCGCAAGGCCCACCTAGGAATGATGGGACTCCCCGAGTGGGTGTGCGCCACCACCCGATCTATGTCCGCACGACTTACCCCCCTGGGAGAAGTCGAAGACGCCCCGACCGAAGAAGTCAGAACAGTCCCCGCCGAGGGTCCTCCCGTCCCCCCATCGGAAGGGTCAGTCGCCAGCGACGAACCCTCACCGTCCGACACCGCCCCGGTCCCCGAGTTAGGCGATCTACCCGAATTGGCCCAATGGCGCCACGAGGGCGGGCCCACCCGGGAGGAATTTTGCCGGGAGCAAGCCACCTGTCCTTCCCTGGTCGGACTGCGGCGCCAGGCCGAGGGCCAAGCCGCAGGCGACCAAACCGGAACGCACCGAGTTTATTGGGAGAATAACATTTTGTACAGTGAGCAGAAGTCGGTGGAGCTGGGATCCGGCCGGGTGCTGGTAGTACCTCTACGCTTCCGAGACTTCCTCCTGGGCTTAGCCCACGACGTCCCCCTCGCCGGCCACCTGGGTCAGGACAAGACCTACAGCCGTCTCGTGACCCACTTTTACTGGCCTAGAATGAGAGCAGCTGTAGAAGCCCACTGCAAGTCCTGTCCCACGTGCCAAGCTAGTGGGAAGAGTGGGGGGAAGCGCAAGGCTCCCCTCCAACCCTTCCCGGTCGTCAGTACCCCATTCGAACGAGTCGGGATCGACATCGTGGGGCCCCTGGATCCCCCCAGCTCCCAAGGTCACCGTTTTATCCTGGTCCTAGTGGATCACGCCACCCGATACCCTGAGGCTATCCCCCTACGCACCGTCACGGCCCCCGTGGTGGGCCGGGCCCTGATGGGGATCTTTTCCCGGGTGGGGTTTCCCCGCGAGGTCGTGAGCGATCGCGACACTAATTTTATCCCGAAATACATGACGTCCCTGTGGCAACAATGTGGAGTGTCCTATAAGTTCACCACCCCGTACCATCCCCGAGGGAACGGCCTAGTAGAGAGGTTTAACAGGACTCTGAAAGGGATGATCACCGGCCCAGAAGAGCCCCTCCGGCGTAAGTGGGACGTCCTGCTCCCCTGCCTCTTGTTCGCTTACCGGGAAGTCCCCCAGAAGTCCCTAGGGTTCAGCCCGTTTGAATTACTCTATGGACACCCCGTCAGAGGTCCCCTCAGTTTGGTCAAGGAAGGGTGGGAGGCGGCACCCCAGACCACCCCACGAGATGTGTTCCAATACGTTCTGACCCTCCGGAACCAGACCAGGAAGTTCCGAGAACTGGCCGAGGCCAACCTGGAGGCAAGCCAAGAAGAGATGAAGCGCTGGTACGACCAGAATGCCACTCTGGTCGAGTTCCAGCCGGGCCAGCAGGTATGGGTCATGGCCCCCGTGAAGCCTGGCGCCCTCCAGGACAGGTGGACCGGGCCCTACAAAGTGATTGAGCGGAAGAGTCAAGTCACATACTTGGTGGACGTCCAGTCGCCTCGGGATCCCCTTCGGGTCCTTCACGTGAACCGCCTCAAGCCTCACTTCGTGCGGACAGAACTGAGCCTCCTGCTGGCCACCGATGACGGGGCCGAAGATGAGTCCGATCCCCTCCCGGACCTCCTGTGTGTCAAGGAGCAGGATGGCTCCGTGGAAGGAGTGAACCTCTCCCCAGCCCTCACTGCCCAGCAACAAGGGGACTGCCGCCAGCTCCTAGGAGAATTTTCCGACCTCTTCTCCCTGATTTCCCGAGTCACCGACTGGTGTGTCCATGACTTGGACACCGGGGACAGCCCGCCGGTGAGACACCGAGCATACCGAGTCCCTGACCGGGTCCGGTCCTGCATTCAAGCGGAAGTCTCGAAGATGCTGACCCTGGGGGTGATCGAGCCATCTGACAGTCCCTGGGCCAGCCCCGTGGTCCTCGTCCCGAAGGCCGCGGCCCCCGGTGTCGCCCCCGAGCTCCGATTCTGCGTGGACTACCGGGGGCTCAATGACGTCACTCGAGCCGATGCCCACCCCATTCCGCGAGCCGACGAGCTCATTGACCGACTCGGGGCAGCTCGGTTCCTCAGCACATTCGACCTCACTGGCTACTACCGAAGATTCATCCGGGGGTATGGCAGCCTGGTCGGCCCCCTCACAGAACTCACGTCCAAAAAACAGCCAAAGAAGGTGCAGTGGACAACTGCCTGCCAGGAGGCGTTCGATGCCCTAAAGAAGGCCATGTGTACTGCCCCCGTCCTCCAGACTCCCGACTACTCCAAGGAGTTTGTAGTCCAAACCGATGCCTCCGAGCATGGCATTGGGGCCGTCCTGTCCCAGGTGAATGACCAAGGCCTAGACCAGCCCATCGCCTTCCTCAGCCGGCGGCTGTTGCCCAGAGAACAGAGATGGAGCACCATTGAGCGCGAAGCCTTTGCCGTGGTCTGGGCACTCAAGAAGCTACGCCCCTACCTGTTCGGCACCCATTTCAAAGTCCAAACTGACCATCGGCCCTTGCGATGGCTCATGCAGATGCGAGGAGAAAACCCTAAGCTACTGCGGTGGTCAATCTCCCTCCAGGGGATGGATTTCACCGTAGAGCATCGCCCTGGTACGGACCACGCCAACGCTGACGGCCTCTCCCGGTTCTTCCGCCTCAGCGAAGAGAACCCCCCAAGATGATGGGCAGTTCTCTCCGGCTTTCAGCTGGGGGGGACGCGTGTTGGACCCGGCCTCGTAGCATGGCTCTACTTGTCCCCGCACCACCTAACCTGGTACCTGCAGCCCCAAGCACACGGCCTAGCCGGTCCTTCCCACCAAAACACACGCACCCGACCCGGACATCCTCATCCATGGTCTCTCTCCTTTCGGCCACCCCGGGCCCGCGTGCCCACTTCATGCACCAAGATGGCTGCCCGGCCCCAGCGCGACCCTGGCCTAGAGGCGCCACTCCGGCTGGAGGACATCACGCTTCCAGGGGAGGAGAGAGGGAGGAGCAGTTTCTGTCGCACCTCTGAACTCCCCTGGGACGATGGGTTTCGATCGGCCCTCCGGCCTCCCTGAGGGCTGGCTCCACGCCTGCTGGGTGTCTGGGACTCCTCCCGACCCGGCCCTGAAAGGATCAAAAGACAATGGCAGGAAACCCCAACAAGCGACCCCCAGGTGACAAGACCCCTGCCTGCACAGACTCCGGACATCAAAGAGGAGTCGCCCTATAACAAGGGGTGCTCTGGGACTGTCCGGCAGATTCGCCTTGGAACACCTGAGCCCTGCTGAGTGACTTGCGGCTCCCTGAAGATCGTAAGACCTCCGAACTTGTGCTAGAGCCCTGCCGAGTGACTCGCGGCTCCCTGAAGATCGTAAGACCTCCGAACTTGTGCTTGAGCCCTGCTGAGTGACTCGCGGCTCCCTGAAGATTGTAAGACCTCCGAACTTGTGCTTGAGCCCTGCTGAGTGACTCGCGGCTCCTCGAAGATCGTAAGACCACCGAACTTGTAACCGAGCCCCGCTGAGTGACTCGCGGCTCCCACAGACTCTCTTGGTCCCGCCGGACCCCACGACGACAAGCGTATCCCCCAGCTCGAGGATTGTGAGCTGTGCGCCAGGTACGCTCCTGCATTTGATTCTTATCCACAAAGACTGTCCCGCTACCTCCTAAACCGCCTCCAAGACTCATTGAGCCCACGCTCTCCTTGTACATCTTTGCAGTGCTAATCTGATTGATAAAGATTGATTCCTAAGAACGCACGGTGTGGTGTCTCTGTGTCGTGTGGTGCCAGGGGTACGATCCTAGATACAAGGTTCCTCCCCCTGAGGAGTCTCCCGCCAGTGCCCGGCTACGATACTTCGAGGGTGGGTCTCAGGGTAGTCAGGACCCCTTTCCGGGCTCCTCTGAGGTCGCCGTCTAACACCCCTCATAACTGGTTTAAACGCTTCCCACAGAGTACAGGCCTCCTTAACCGATCCCTCATTTTCCTGGAAGTAGAGTTGAGCCTCTTCCCGTACTTTTTGGGCATTTTCTTTGTTCTTAAAGAACCATGCATTCAGCCTGGGTGTCAGAACGTATTGACAAATCGGACCTCTCACCATCACCTCTACTGGAGAATGATCCGAAATGCCTCGCGGACCAATCCGTGCGTTAAAAAACCATGCCTCCCCTCCTCTATGTGTCAATATGTGGTCGAGCAGCTAGTAGCTGCCGTGGGCGGCTGAGTAAAAGGTGTATTGGTGAGTGTCCGGGTTGTGCAACGGCCAGATATCTATCAAACCCACAGCCTCGATGAACGCCTGAAGTGGCTCCACACCTCTCTCTCTAGCCGATACAGAATCCCTATCGAGCTCCGGGTCATTCGAAGAGTTCCTGTCACTGCCTAGCACCAATAGTCCCGGTGGAAGGTCGACCAGCAATGTCCCCAGCGCTGTAAATGCCTCGGACCGCACCGCCAGCGGAATGTAATTTGAGACCATATTGATCACCTGCCCTTCCCATTTCCCTGTAAGGGCCACAAACCTCCCCAGGGTATCGTGCCAGATCTTTTCAGCCACCAAGGGGAGACTCGACTTGACTAATGTTCCCACTCCTTGAGATCCGGTTGTATAACCAGCATCAGCAACCAGCTTATATCCGTATCTATCTAGTGCTCGATATCTATGGCCCTTGAGGTGTGTTTCCTGAAGTAGCACAATGCCTGGTGAGTGCAGATGCAGATATTGTAGCACTATGCTTCTTTAAATAGGACTCCCCAGGCAGTTAACATTCCAGGACAGGATTTGTAAACTGATAGGCACTTGTTGTCCCTCCAGTCTCCTCCCTGTTGGTATCTGTCCTGTTCCCTGCAATGTTACACACTTGTGTGATGTACTTCTTGTTCTAAGTACCCCATCCCACTTCTGACAGGATCTATCAACCCTTTGCCCTGACTGTGCACTGTGAAGGAACTGACAATGGAAAAATAAAAATATATAAAATGAAACATTACCTGGAATACACTAACCATCCTCCCTGCTGCCCTGCTGGCGGGTAAAGCAACACCCATCACCTCAACTCGCAGAGTGTCTGTCGCCCCAAACAAGTAACCAAAAATGGGGTTGGTCGATGCCAGGCTATAACAGCCCCTACCCCGGGATCCTGCTCCCCCCAGTAATAGTATGAATGTTTTAAGCCAGTAGCAATGTTGATGATATACCATTAGACCAAGAGCTTCAATGTTAGTGAGTTCGTAGTTGTATTACCTTCCCCACCCACCCTTCACCCAATTAATATGACCTGATCTTCACAGTTCTTGACTCAACATCACACCGAGGTCCCATTTTCCAGACCCTCCATCTCACTCTTGCCAGGCGGTGCTCCGGTCGTTCTCAGTCTGATTCCTCCTTCGCTGTCCTGTGTTGTTCTCTCCATCATCCTCGCTGAGAGTTTGAGCCTACGCTATGCCAGCCCTCCAGCCACTCCCTGGCCTCTTCCGGGGAGCTGAAGAACCACATTTTCCCTTCGTCCTCGACTCTCAATTTAGCTGGGAACATCATAGAGTACTTGAGTTCTTTGACCCGCAGTTCCTTTTTCACAGTTTCGAAAGCACACCTTTGCCTTTGTATGTTTAGTGTGAAGTCGGGGAAAAATCGGATCACAGCATTCTCGTGACACAGGTCTCCATGTAGACGTGCTGTTTGTAAGATAGCATCTCTATCTCGAAAATTGAGAATCCTAGTGATTATTGTCCTTGGTAGAGCGCTGGGTTTGAGTTTAGGGATGGGAGCCCTGTGCGCTCGTTCAATTTTGAAGTAGTTGGAGAGACATTTCGGTTTAAGATGATTCAGGATCAAGTCCTCCAAAAAGAGGTCGACATTGGGTCCCTCCATACCTTCCGGTACTCCCACCACTCTTATGTTGTTTCTTCGTGCCCACCCTTCCTGGTCTTCCAGCTTAGCTGCCATGACATCTTGTTGTTTCCTGAGAGCCAGAACTCGCTCCTCCAAACTCTTTGTGCTGGTCTGCAAATGGGCCACCTCCTGTTCGGTGACGGCTACTTTATCGGACAGCTTCCTCAAGTCCGCCCTTAGGAGGTTAACATCCACCGTTACAGCATCAATTTTAGGGCCGATCGTATTCTTAAGGTCTGCAATGGCCGCCATGATCGCGCTCAATGAGGGTTCTGCCTGTTCAATTGGTTGTTGGCCTTGCGATGCCGCAGTCTGGAGCGGCACAGCGTACTTGTCCATTTTGTTCATCTGTGTCCCTGCTTGTCCTTTAGGCTTCATTCGGGTGTTCACCTCCATATCTTGGCGCCCGGATGGGGGGATTCCGATGGTTTTTGCATCCTGTCTCAATCTTTGCCACAGGAACTACGTTATTTCATCTCCTGTTATTGTTCCCAGCTGGTCCGCATCTGGATCCCACTTTTGGGGCCACCATTAGCGACTGTCACGTATTGTTCTTCACTCGCCCACGCCCTGTGGGTGCTGTCACTGGCTTGGGTCGCTCCCTGGCTGACAGGATCCTGCTATCTCTCTTTTGCTGCCTTCTATGAACGTCAAGTGCGCTCTTATTGGCTATATCGCTTGTACTGTGGGTGACTCATCCACCATTCAGTCCAGTGCACGTGGATCTTGTACGCCTTGGAACTTTTTGTAGTCCCCTTATCCAGTCTGGAGTGCCCTCGCACTCACCGTCTCACAGCCTCACAGGACTCAGGCAGCCTGGGTGGCCTTTGGTGGTCAGCTCCGGCGTAGTACGCAGACGGCTTTTGGCCCTTGGCCATTCCGCACTCTTCCCCTGATCAGACGTTATTGCCCCACTTGCACTGTACCTCAGGCACAAGGCCACCAATGCACTTCTCTGGCCCGTCCAGCCCTTCCAGCCCTTTGTTTCCTGTTGTCCGGTTCACTAATCTAGACTGACTCCCTCAGGTCAGGAAGGGCCGCCCACCACACTGCGCCACACCCCTCAGGCCTCTTGTGTTCTTTAAATCAGCGCACCAGGCCTCACCTATCTCGCCGGTGTTCCACAGGGCCAAGGCAGTGTCCAGCCTAAGTCTCAAGCTGAGTTCCCTTCCCCTGTGCAGATCTGCTGGGCACAGGACCTCTTGCCGGCCGCCAGGGTGCCCCACCAGGCACCACTGCCAAGTGGCGACCAGTATAGCAGGTCTGTGGTACACTCCACTATTATGCTGCCGGCCCAACCTCGCCTCAAATCTGCCAGGTGCAAAGCAGAAGGAGGAGCCACGCCCATCTCACCACTACGGGGATCCTGTCCACTGGTTTCATGGTCTGGGCTGTGCTATAGTGCTGCGCACACCCCCTGGGTATGATCGCAAGTCCCCTCTGCAGTCGTTGCCGGTCCCGCGGAGCCGCACAGCACCTGCTCTCTCACTCCCTCTGATCCGGCGGTTCAGTGACGGCTGCGCCCAGTGCACTCGCAACTGTGCAACGGTCGTCAGGAGAGTCTTCAAGCTGGGGTCCCTCCCCGCGCGGCCGCAAGTCGGATTTTTGCTGTGCGCTTAGCCCCTGGCTCTCTCCTGCAATATTCGTTCAGCTAAATTCAGAATTGGCCCGCTTCACAAAGGGTCTCCACACTTGTGACAGAGGCTCTGCAGTCATTTATGTATTTATTTTAAATGTTTTATATAGCACGAACATGACCCTAGAGGGTATTAGAGCGCTTTACAGACGAGTTGAGGAACACATAAGGTAGACAATTGTGGGCAAAAAGCAGCGATATATACAAAGAACAACAGGTACGTAGTGACATAATAGAGGCAGGTATTAGAACCCTACAATTGCCCAGTAACAAAAGTAGGCAGCGGTGCATGCAAGGAAGACAGAAGAACATGTGAGTAGAATAAAACAAGAAGAGTCATTGCAAGATTAGATGAGGAGGAGCAAGCCTTGGGCTAGGAGGAGCCACCAGAGCAGTCTGTAAACACAGAAGCTTTAAACTCAACGACATGCTCATCAGTAAAGCTTTCACTTCAATTTTGAAGGAAAATGTTGATGGAATCAGTCTAGTTCCTGGAGGAAGGGAGTTCCAGATTCTCAGGGCAACACCTGAGAATTATCGATTGTACGTTTTCATTTTTTAAAATGCCTTAGGTTTGAGCAACAAGGTGCTGGAGCTCCTTGAGGAACGGGCACCGGCCGACAGTTCTAGCTTATTTGCAAGGTACAGAGGAGTGTTGAAGTGCAGTGCTTTATGTGTCATACATGCAAGTTTTAGTTGAATCCTTATGGGGTAGAGGCGTAGCGTGGGTTGCCAGCACCCGGGGCAAGATAAGTATTCCGCCCCTAACCCATGGACTGTTTGCACTTCCTTTAAAAGAAAAGAAATTAGTAGTACGAATTGTTTTTCTTTTAAAATTTTGAACCACCTAAGAATTTTGCGCCTGGGGCAACCGCCGCTGTGACCCCACTCTACGCCATTGATCATGGGGAGTCTCAGCACTTGGGGAAGAATCTCTGGATTGAGAATTCTCATTGCGGAGATTCCACCCCAAGTGCGGAGACTCCATCACAACTCGGGGCCTCCGTCACGAGACAGGAGGCCCTTTGTGAATCAGGCCCTATGGTGTTTTCTAGGTTCAACAAAGAGTAATGTATGATTCTGCAAATTGTGGTTCTAACTGTGTTGTTAATAAAAAAGAATTGAGAAAATAGGGAAATGTGCTTGAAGAACAGGAAACGAAATTGCACAAACCCAGATCGCTAGCCAAATACTATTTAAACACCAGGATTTTTTTTATAGTATGTTGACTCCTGTGGCTTTTTCAGTGCTCCTTCTGAACTGTAATGTGCTCTCGTTTTCTCTAAGACTGATCCTTGTTCCCGGACATTGGGGTTGCGTAAAATGTGGCAGATATCTGAAATTAACTTTTACTCCAACACTGATTTTATTCTGGTTAATTATTTGCATTCCAATTATTTACAGATATTACTTTTCGGTGCCCCAGCCCCAAGAGCCAGGGAAGCTGCATTCACATTTCAGGAGAGCCTCTGAATGGCCAAGAGTTTTATCAGTTACAGTAACATTAAAAATAAAAAAAAAGCCTTTAACAGCCTGAAAATGCTGCAATTTAGTCGGAGAGAAATGTTGGCGGACTGTCAATAAGGGATGTTTAATTTTTGCCCAGGCACTGCACTGTGAGAGGCAGAGAGACATCTTTGCATATTTTATCACCTGCATCAGAATAGCTACAGGGAAAACATCCATTTGCTGCTTGGCGGGACACACCACATTGCTTTTCTGATGGATTGATTGATGGACAGATAAAGGCCCAGATTATGCGCCTCGAAATTCATTGCCCCGCGTAAAAAATGCAAAATCATGCCCGAGCCATAAACCAGCCTCAGCTTGGTCACAAGACCCAAAGCAGAGCCAGCAAAAAACACTAACACAAACGTGGAACAGATTGAAAATGTCTGCAAGAAATGGAAATGGGCCCCTGCTTGCGCAGCAAACGAGCAAATGTGTCTGTAGGTGGTGGGCGCCATCAATTATTATCAGGTTTCCTTGTTTCTAGACGGTTATCGCTTAAGATCATTAACAAAGTGCCTGGGTCTGTAAACCACTGAGGACTGATAAGCACGGCAGGTGTAAAATATACCTCCAGGAGGAGCGCATGCTGCTGATGGGAACCCACAGCACAGTGACTGCTGGTAATGAATTCAGCGTACTATAAATAGTGTATCAGCAACCGAGCTAGAGACAGGGTGGCACGAGACGAGAGCGGGAAATATCTGTTCTGTCTGCAGCAGGGTTGGTGGCCGCATTCTTTCTGAAATGTTGTAAGTTTGTTTTACACCAGTCATGTGCAAACAGTTAAACTTTACAGATGAGGGTGCTGCATGCGAGAAAAAAGCTCACACACTTCGGTTCAGAGCAAAAACACACGGTGCTCCACTGCTCCAAAATGTGCTCTGTGTGTGTGTGTGTGCGACTTCATGAATGGCTCATATCAGTGCACAACACCCAGGCCCTCATTACAAGCTGTCCTGTTCATTGCACTAAGTGAAGTAAATGCTGTTACCCCACAAATCGCACTTATGAGCTTTGAGCTATCAACAGGTCAAACCTGCCGATATTTATCAAGAGAAAAATGTCTGGTAGTTATGGGAACATGGGAATTTTAGTGTGGGAAGCACCAAACTCTGCATGTTATTCAAGGCCAGAATGGTTGAAGCGGGCATCAGGCGTTTTCCAAGGAGGCTGGAAGGGTGGGGGCCAGTTTTGCATCAGTCAGTAGATCCAGGGAAATTAAATTCTAAAGTTTTTAGTGAAAATAGTACCTAAAAGCACAAAGCACCACCACAGACATTTGGTCGCACTAGACATGGGGAAAGTCACAAGTTCAGGCCAACAGCAATGGATTGTGGGGCAGATACAGGTTAGTCCAGTGGAAAAGTTAGCTTCAAAGTCAAAGAGTTCCATTCGCAATGGAGGAGGCCCTGAGCAGCAGTCTGAGCCTTGTAGATGGTCTTCGCTACAGCACGGAGAGCAGGCTGGCTAGACAGTTGCAGGGATGCCTCCGGATCTTGTTTTGTCCCTGTAGCCAACTGACCCTTGGAGTCCCTCTGGTTAGCCTGGAATAAAGGCAAGCAGGTCCAATATTGCTTCTCAGACAGAAGAGCAGTCCTTCAAGCAGCAGGGCAATCCTCTGTCAGCAGGGCATTTTTTCTTCTGTAACTTCCACTGGCCCAGGAGTGTTCTGAAGAGTGGATTTTGAGGTCCAATATTTATACTTGGTGCCAGCCTTTGGGGGAGGGGGGGGGGGTACTCTGTTCTACCCCCACATCTGGCTCTGAAAGGATCTTCCACTTCCCCTGTCAAGGCTCAAAACTGTCTGAGAGTGACAAAAGGCAGGGCAGGTCTGGTGTCAAATTCCTTTGTGTGTACAGTAGGCAAATCCCTATGAAGTGTAACTGGAGCTGGGTACAGCCCCGCCCCAGTCATCCTGACAAGATTGCTATTCCTGTCCACACATTAGCTCCCTTTGAGTTACTGTCTGGAAGTAATATACAACCCCAACATCACAACCATTCATAGTTATGTGAACCAGGACATTGGCAGACGGCACAAATGGTTGGGACAGGAAAATGCTAACTTTCTAAAAGTGGCATTTTCAGAATTGGGACCGACTTCACCATTAAAGATGATTTTAAATTACGGTTATTTTGAATGTAAACACTATAACCCTCAAGCTCAGACGACGGAGCGAGGTACCGACGGACAGAGCGGGGCCTCAATATCCTGAGCAGATGCCAGGCGAGGTGAGGTACATGCCCATAAATTTGTGGGTTTCCTACCTGTAACAGTTCTAATTGGACATACAGAGCAGATCAGGTTGTATGTTATACCCTCCTGGTGGAAATCATGTCTTTAACCTATAATTTTCTTTGAATGTTCCGTTTTCCACATTTTTGCAGTAGCGTATTTGGGTCCTGATGAGAGCTTGGACTCATTGTCCGATTGCCGAAACATGTCGACCATCAATCCAGCAGTTATTTTTTAAGCTGTTTACGCACAGGTTTTATTAATGGCATTTAGATAAGCGCCAGAATAAAATTATTAGCATCTAGATAGTCATTTTTAATAGCACTTTTTGTTTCACCTTCTGCACTGCAACCATCACCCTACCATTTTCTCTCACGACTGGGATAACTACTTGACCACCTTTACCATCTGAGTGGTTGGTCTCTGTAGTTCAGCCCTGTATTCCCAGATGATGACAAGCCACCTTTGGTGGGTGATGGGAATTATATCTTTGGTATATTATTCATTGTAATTGTTTTGGAGGTTCCTTTTGTCTAGTTCGTTAGAGTTATGTACATACAGTAGATTAGACCCTCAGTACTTGTTGTTAAGTATATATAGATTTGGGGATTTATACTGCAGATGGTCTTTAAACTTTCCCTTGGACCCTCCTCCACTTTCACACTTTGTGAGAACCTTTTGTATTCAACACTATATCTTGACCTGTTCCCAATCCAAAGTTAGCACTTATTAAGTGTTATAATGAAACCCAGTGTTAGTCAATGGGCGAGATAGCTCTTACATCGGTAAAAACGACTTCTGGAGTTTTTCATTGCCAGGACATGTAAAACCTCAGTACACATGTCCTGCTATTTAAATATAAAAGTACCCTGCCCTATGAACCTGTGAGTCCTGGTTTTCCAGTGGCACAGTGAGCCGGTCATAGGATGCTTATTTCCAGTCCAGGGAGGACCTGGCCTGGCAGTTGCATTGGTCACCCGAGGGACGGGTATGCCCAGACGTGGGTCCCATGCTCTCCATGCTAATGGAGTCAAGCTATCCTGGCTGATGAGGGGTGAAACCCCAAAGCAGGTCGTAGGATGCTTGTTTCCAGTCCAGGGAGGACCTGACCTGGAAGTTCAGGCTGGAATATTCACATGAGGCACAGGGTCAAGTCTGATTTGCATTTGGCTGGGTTCAAACTGGAATGGCATGGTGAGCAAAAAACGATGGATTTAGGCCTAGAGCTTTGTGCCTGGGGTGAATGTAGACATTGTTCTGCATTCTGTCCATCAATTGTTCTATTTAAACATGAACCTTTACAGCCTACCTTAAGGGTGACTTATAAGTAAGGCTCCCAGTTTTCAGTTTTTTCTGATTTGTATAGCTCAATACATAAAGACAACAATCTGTATCCTGTCTGTATTTATTTTTAAAAGTGGAAAAATACAGAAAATGTGCTTCCTTTGAGTGACTCTCCATGGTGTTCTTGATGAACAGCTGAGCAGATAGACATCATAAGAAGTTAAAAACAGGATGAGATTTCATTAAAAAAAAGCATATGTTAACATTTATTTCTAAATAATGGTAATATTTACCTGTGGTTGTAGGGTTTTGTTATATTTGCTATAACAAGACTAGTATTGTTGTATGAGTGCATGTTAATCAATTCAGTAAATGAGGAAATATACCATTTACAAATCCATTTATTCTCGAAACACAAAATAAATATGGATTCATACCAATGGAATAGTCAAAAAAATCAACATGGATAAATACAGACGGAAATGTTAAAAAATAAATACCATAAGACCAGGAGCCCTTCTTATAAGTATTAAAATGGAAGATTCAGGTCAGTCAGGCACAAGGTTTATTTTGCCAGGTTCCAATGGCAGTTTAAAACTGCACTACAGGCTGCAATGGCAGACCAGGGATGTTTTGAAATGGTACCTTAGTGCACAATGTGTGCCGCAGGCCCACTCCAAGCATAAAATTCAAGTTCTACGTGTCCAGCCCATGTTTTACTGCAGGGACTGGACACCTCCTAAATGCCTCATATGAACCTACGATTGGCAATGGCTAACCTTATCTCTCAATTAGCCTTCATTTGGAATGAAAATAGAGGCCAATCTTTTGGAGTCTATGGACACAGACAGTGGCACTCACTGAGCTGAAGCCCTAGGACTGATCCCATTTATAACCTTGCTATGTAAGGCGCCAAAACACAACTGTTCCAACAGGCATTCAACTAAACTCCACTCCAGAGGTAGTGAATGAAGAATGTACATCTTTCACTCAACACTCAGAAGCAACCAGTCTGAAAATATAACATTCTATTAAAGCTTAAAACAATACATAAATACATTCATGAATTATTAACTGTTAGAAATTGAGTTTCTGGTTGGCAGAGATATGCACCCTGTCCAAGCAGGAACCACAATCCTAGTCAGGGTAGGTCACAAACACACCACAAATTAACCTGTGCTCACCCTCTGGTAGCTTTACATAGGGCAGTCAGTCTTAACTCAGGAGACAATGTGTAAAGTATTTATGCCACACACTCAAATAGTAACACAGTGAAAACACCACAAAAAGACTCCACACCACTTTAGCAAATTTGAAAATAATTTGATAAATAAAACAAGACTAAAACAACAAAAATACAATTAGTAGAAGTCGAGATAAGAATTTGTAAAGATTAAATGTAAAAATAGCGCTTAGATTTAACTAGTCGTGCCGGACCAGGAGACAGTCAAGAGTTCAGGCCGACCACAATGGAGTGCGGTCTGAACACAGGGCCCTACCTATGCCCAATGAACGAAAGTACCCTAGTCCTTGGTTTGCTTTGACGAAGATGCGGGGTGCAGCCAATGCAGTTGGAGTGATGTGCCAGATTTCTCCAAGCAGCAGCGGCGAAGCGATGGTTCAGATAGCGATGCACTAATTCCAAAATGTGCAGCACTTCTGAATTTTATGTGCAGGGGTTTCTCCACACCGGAGAGGAGATGTGTTGATCTTTAACCACACAGTGGCGGTGGTGCTTTGGTTCCGAAGTGGCAGTTCCAAGTGCGATGAAGTGGTTCCAAGTGTGATGCGCCAATCAGATTCCCAAAACAGCAGCAATGCATAGATTCTGCTCTCACAGCAGAGGATGTGTCGGTTCCAAATGGCACAATGGTGTTGGGTGCGTGAGTTCTGGCAGGTGCAGCATTTTATGCTCGCTTCTAAGGGCCAAGGAGTGGGTTGGCACCACTTGGCAGAGCAAGACCTGCAGATGCTGTTTGCAGGTTGAAGATAAGTCTGTGATATCTCTGAGACTTCAGAACAGGAGGCAAGAGAACAAGTCATTGGAGATACTTAGGTTCTGGGATGTAGAGATGCAGGTTCAGTCCTTCTCACTCCCCAGCAAGAGGGCAGCATGCAGCAGGTCAGCACAATAAAACCCATCACAAAAGGAGGGAGTAAACTGTCGGGCATATCAGCACAAAATTAGCTTGAATACATTGTGGTAAATGCACTAGTGTTGTCCTCAACCATCCTGAATGCGTGTCTAGAGATACACAGCACTGCCTGCACCAACAAGGTTGAAAAACTAAAGACAGTAATTGAAGTGAGCATTATCATGCACTGCATTTACCATGATGCTTTGGGGTGAACTGAGTGCTGGGACGTGAGGCAGTGTGCTCCCACCCTCTTTTTGTTTGAAAAGGCTCCCTTGAGCTAATAAGCTGACAAGTTCTGGCTGATTCACCTGCACCCAGTGAGTGGTGTAGAGGCCTGAGAATGTGTTGCTCCCTACTGAAGAAGGACAACCATCCTGAAACACGTGTCTAGAGATGCACAGCAATGGCTGCACCAACAAGGGTGAAAAACTAAAGACTGTCATTGAAGTGAGTGTTATTATGTGCTGCATTTACCACAGTGTATTGTGGCGTACTTAGTGCTGGGATGTGAGGTAGTGTGCTCCCACCATCTATTTGTTTGAAAAGTCTCCCTTGACCTAATAAGCTGATGAGCTCTGGCTGATGTATCTGCACCCAGTAAGTAATTTAGAGACCTGAGAAGACTTTGGGCAGCATTTCCAGCACCCCAAAAGTATATGTTACTTGCTACTGAAGACGGACAACTATTCTGAAATGCGTCTCTGGGGATACACAACACTGGCTGCACCAACAAGGGTGAAAACCTAAAGACTATTGCTAGAAATGGGGTTTCCAGTTGTCAGAGTATGTACCCTGAACAAGCAGGAACTACCACTCTAGTCAGGGCAAGCTAGATGCACACCAAAAGATGACCTGTGCTTACCCTCTGGTCACTTGGTGCAGAAGACTCAGGCTTATCTAAAGAGTAAATGTGTATAGTATTTGTGCAAAATACACATACAGTAACACAATGAAAACACCACAAAAATACTCCCAACAGGGTTAAATTAATAGATTATATTTTTATGACTAAAAACAAGACCAAAACTACAAAAATCCAATAAGTAGAACGGGAGATAGGAATTTCTAAAGATCAAATCAAAAAGTAGTGCTTAGAAGCAAATATCACTTAGAGGTTTCTTGAGGTCGCCCTGGACCGGGGTAAATCCAAAGTTTAAGGCAACCGCCATGCAGGGCAGACCAGCTTCAGGACTCATACATGTCCAGCTGAAACAGTACCATAGATGGAGCAAGCGTCATGTCGAAGATTCAATGCGTCGGTTCCGATCCGCGAAGGCGATGATGGCGTCATTAACAAAACTCTTTACGATGCAGGCGCTGCATCATCGTTGAGTCGAGCTGCCAATCGTTGTCAAGCTGCGCAGTCTGTCAAAGTGATGTAATTGATCAGTACCTGAGTTGGCGTAGAAGAGCAATGCATTGGTTCCGTTCGGCGCAAAGTATTCACTGTATCGATTTCAATAGTTCTGGACCGCAGAAGTCACCTTTCAAGGGCCCAGAACTGGACTGACACAACTTGGCAGGGCAGCACTCACAGGTTGGAGAGTTCAGGTGCTGTTGCAAGGTTGAACGAAGTATTTGATGGCCCTGAGACTTCAGAATAGGGGGCAACCCAGCAAGCCCTTGGTGTTGTGTAGTTCCTAAACATATGTAGTATCTGTGCGTTTGTTGGACATCATAAAGTAAGGGCTTGGTGCCAAAACTGGTTCCGGCACCCCTGCAGGATATGTCGGCCTATAGACCAGCTATCTCACAGTGCTACCATAAGCCCCTTAATCTTACCAAGGACGAATAGTTTCTGGCAACCATCGAACATGACAACCCTTGATCCTTCAGGGATCGTGGAAACAGTACAGTGCTTTTCGTTCAGTCAATCGTGCTCACTTAGTCTCAGAGAGATACACAGAATAAACGTTGGGGATGTTTTCAATAAGCATTCATTGAACCAGCACTATTCTAATATAAAACATGTTTGCTGCGACAATGAATAGACAGGAGCTAACGTAAGAGATTACAAGCACCAACAGAGTAAATAGAAGGTAGAATTCTACCATGGTGCTAAAACAGCAAATATACGCAAGCATATAAACATGACAGTAATCAAGTGTACTCCTATGATGCGCACCCTACTTAAGTGTATCTAGCATGTATGTGGGTGTAAAACCAAGAATCCCCTAGGAAAGAGCCAACCCCATTACCTGATGGGAGGGACTGAATGACCTCGTCTTGATCACGAGTTAGACGCCCCAGAAGGGATGTCAGACCGCTGCATGTTGAAGCTTCAGCATGCAGGGACCTCATTGTCAGTGTAGAAGCGTCTCCATTCCCTCACTAATGAAGGTGCAGTTCTTTTATACCAAAATGGTAGCCTCAGGGGTTGTACCACAATGATATGTTGTGAGTATGATTAAGTTGATGAGCCTAAATCAATAATTGTAACTATGCAAAGTAGCCTGGTCACCCTAGGATGAAGATAGTGATGACGTTTGTACAGAGTATGTTAATCCTGTTATGTATGTCATGTGGAGGGGATTTTATGAAGAATCCTCATGCATAATCATCAAGATAGCCACTGGACAGGAGCTCCTCTGGTCAGCTCTGGGTTGGGGATCACCAGAAAAGGTTGATATCCCTGTCTAACCCTACCACCCATCACCCTGCTGCCCACTAACATCCAAGTACACCACCCTGGAACCTGGGTTGCTGGACATTGGTGGTGGGGGACTCCTGGTGAGCCCATCGGGTGCCCAACAGATTGACAGAGGACTGCCTGGAGCCCCACTGGTCATCACTCCCTGGGATGGAGTCTCCGGACGCTTGGTGTCACCGTCTCCGGCTGGGTGGCAGATGTCCAGGCCTCAGGTCATACGGGAAATAGGACCAGACCATCTGGCAATGATGGCTACCTGGTGAGCACATTGGGTGCCCGGCTATCTGTCTACTGACTGCCCTGGGCCACGAGGACCATCGATCTTCCTGGGGGCAGATCCGAAGCGTAGGGCGCTGAGAATGTTGGCAGCACGGTGGACCCAGCGGATGCCCTACTGACGGTCGATGGACGAGAGCCCCCGCTGGCTTCAGAGCGTGTGGTGTCGACTCCAGCGCAGGAGGCTGGTGTGCGGCCCCAATTCCACGGGATCCAGGAACCAGGTGGGAAGCTGCCTGCTGAACGCCTGGCCCTGCTATCGTGCGCCCTTCACGGGGGGCACCGGCTGTCTCTGCAGAGGTGAGCCTTCCCCTCCCCCATCCCGGGAAATCCAGCACGCCTGCGAGCGCCTCGCCACTGCGGACCGTCCTGAAACGTCTTGGGGCCTCTGATCATCATCTGAGCCCACTAGCCTGTTTTTACTGGTTGAAGGGGGGAGGAGGGGGTCCCCGGTGTCCAGGGATCCAGTCCTCCATTTTGGGGTCTCTGTTGCCTCGAGAGCACTCGGCTTCACGGGGGAAGATCCGGCAATAATGGGCATAAAAAGAGGACTGAGCAAATAAAGGAAAAGCGGCAGCCATCTTGGAATGGTGTACAACAACAACAACAAATAAAAACAACAACAAAAAAAAGATAACTCTGCATTGCCCAGTCATGAGATGCTGCTAAAGAAGCAGTGTAAATTAAAATAAATTACCCATAAACAGTGAAAAAAGGGAAGGTAAAGAGTATCCCTAAGGCATATGGGCCTATTGAAGAAGATCCAACACACAGGACCCAACAACACTGTTAAGGCAGCGGCTCTCTAAGAACAGCCCTAACCTCCATCAATGCCTACACCAGACAGATAACAGACCTATTGAAGAAGGTCCAACACACAGGACCCAACAGCACTGTTAAGGCTGCGGCCCTCTCAGAACAGCCCTAACCTCCATCAATGCCTCCACCAGACAGATAACAGACCTATTGAATAAGGTCCGACAAACAGGGCCCAACAACACTGTTAAGGCTAAGGGCCTCTCAGAACAGCCTAACCTCCACCAGACAGATAACAGACTTAAGCTATCAACGAATAGCTGAAAGAAGGAAGCAGTGAAGGTGACTCCAAGAACTAAGGAAAGAAAGAAGGACAGACAATAGGGATGGGGAAAAGAAAAGAAGAAAAGAAGAAAGAGAGAAAGAAGGAAGAAAGTGAGAAGAAGAGAGAGGAAAAAACAAAAAAAGGAAATAAGCTTACAACCATCAGGTTTCCATGCCTTCACCATCTCCTACCCCCCAATCTATCGAAAAATGCAGCCAAGAAACATAAACACAGGATACTGAAAACTCACCCGGAGACACTGATTTCAGGCCCCTATTTCTGCACCAACAAAGGCATACTATCGAATAACCTCATCTTCCACATCAAAAAACGTGCACAATGTAAGAACACCCTCTACTCCATGCTTCAAATCTCCAACTCCAAAAATACCCCTCACGCCCTCAAATTGGCCGGTCATAGCCTCAGACTTCTGCAAGGCGAATGCCACCATATCCATATACAATAATGGTAATATCCTCATGCAAGCATCTAATAGCAATCTAGCACTCATAGACAGGATCTTTCCTACTCTCAAAACAGCAGCAAACAGCAAGAAAAACTCTCTTCCTGATACAACTCCTCCCGTTTATCCGGAAGACACGCAACCTCTGCTACTTAATCCATTAACGACATCAAGGGACCCTAATTCTCGCCACACCTCCAATGACCACTACATGTCCCTCACAACTGACTCAGTCACACCAGGGCCCCCGGGTCCTGCTCAAACAGTCATAAGTTTAGATACCAACCACCCCAATGCAGGCACACACCTGATTCACCTGCCGACCAATGGAGAATGCACCACTCGAAACTCCACCACTGACATCCCAATCGCCCAACCAGCAGGAGAGCTATCTGACAAATCTCCTCTTGACTCGACATTTACATTGATCCCAGATCATCCCCTAACGCCTTAGACGCCTTACCCTCTCATCCAAAATCAATACTCAACGACCATAACCCATCCCATGCAAAGCCCCCCCTTTCATGTTATCACCTCTTAAGACCATCCCTCACATCTACTCTGACTCACCAACTACCCTCCTTACTCAACAAACCCCGTCAAAAACTAATATTGATATCCCCACTCAACTTGATATCCAGATCTCAACGCAACCAGGCCTTACTGGAGGTCATACCACTATACGGGAACACACGTCCACACACTTAACTAAGTGTCTTAACCATGACTGGACCGCACGATTCAACGAGTTAACCATAGGCCTAGCCCATCTCCAGGACGAAATGCAAAATCTATCATCAATCACCAATGAACTCCTAACCTCTAATAAAGCTACTAGCAACACCGTAAACCGAATTAGTCAGCAAACCAGTAGATACTTCACCGTGAATCCACACCCAGACTATACAACACAGAGTAAAAAACCCTCCCCCAACGACCCGGAATGTCCTATGAGGGCTATGGATGACCTATTTGACAATGACTTACATGACTTTCTCATATCACACAACAGCCATAATGACAGCAGCAAGTCTTTAGGTTGCACTATCCAATCCATTCGACCCAACCCCTAAAGAGAACCCACTCACAACTAGGCCTGGGCAAAAATTTCGTTCCGTTCGCGGAAATTGCGATAATTTGACATTTTTGCGTTCCGCGGAGAGCGCGAAAATGTCAAAAATTCCGGTTTCCGCAGCTTGGCGATAATTTGTTTCTTGCTCGCGCTGTAAAATGATACATTCTCGCGCGCGCGCGATCGCCTTACCTGAATCCCTGCGTTCGCCGACAAGTTTTCTTGATCCGGTCGCGTTCTCCATGAGATGTTGTATTGTTTTTAGCCATTTGCGCTGTCTCGCGACAGTTCGCGCCCGCAGTGACGTCATGCGTCGCGCGATCACGTCTTTCTTCTCGCGATCATGCACCGCGAGAACAACTCAAAACAAGATGGCCGCGCCCGCAAGCAACCACATGGGTAAGTTGGCGACCCGCAACCATGCAGAAAATCTCGCGAACATGCCGGAAAAAAACTTCCGCATCTTCGCGATATTTCTGCTTGTTTGCGATAATTTTAAACATTCTCGCGATAATTTGCGAAGGTTAATTCCGCAAATTCCGCCCACCCCTACTCACAACTACAGATCCATAATTAGGGAAAACCTCAAAAAGGTCAACATATTGCAGTCTACCCTCACTCACTCGACTAGCAAACTAAAGTGTGCACTAATCAATTGCAGATCGGCTAACAAACATGCTACAGTCATTTATGATCTCATCCTCTCGATTGATCTGGACATCATCATCCTCACCGAAACATGGCTAAATTGCTCCTCTGCTCCCATCCTTGACCTACTGGTCCCCCCTAGTCATAATATACTTCGCCTGGATAGAACTTAGAAACCCGGAGGGGGGTTAGCTTGCATCTATCGAAACACAATCACAGTTAATCAAACAGACTCCACCTCCCTATCCTCCTGTGAATATCTCTGCACCAGCATCGCTGATGATAAGGACATCTTCTGCAAACTTTACATAATATACCACCCCTCGGGTGATAATCTGAAGTTCATTAATGAACTAATGGAAGTATTACAGCCAACGCCAACTCACAAGTCCCGCAGATCTTTCTGGGAGATTTCAATCTCCATTGGAACAATACTGGCGATCATGATGTAAACGGTCTCAAATCCTTTCTGTCAGACCAGGATCTGTCCCAATTCTGCGACAGCCCATCCCACAACAAGGGGGAGACATTAGACCTCATCATAGCAAAAACAAACACTATATCACTAGAATCCATCTCCCCATGTGACTGGACTGATCACTACAGCATATTCTTCTTCATCAACAGTGAGGTAACTCCAAAACGAAGCTAACCTACAAAAAAAAAACAATGGAAAAGGAATATCCAAAATATTAATCCCAACGCCTTGGTATCTGTTGTATATGTACAATTTATGTTCTATGTGTAGCGTGACCTCCACGAGCGTTTTCCTTCATGCTCGTGGAGATCACGCAGTCTGTTATGTTTTAACCATGGGTGGCTCGAGGTGGGAACGGTGGATTGTTGAGAACGGGATTGATGTAATGAGCTTGGAGGAATGAGACCTGAATAAACCTTGGTGCTCCGACAAATGACTTACTCTGTGTGATCTGTATAACTACGTGGTGTTCCGGACTTCTTTCCACACTGGCGACGAGCGGGCACGAACTTGCCCATTTCCATCTGGATTGTTTTTTTAATTCAACTTAAATTTTTATTTTATTTTTTTAAACGGGAAAAAAAAAAAGAAGAAAAAAGAAGCCTGCATATTCCCCGATTCCGATGGGATATCTCAGGAAGCGGAAGAATTAACAGACGACGTAAAAAAAATGAATAATAATTTCTGTTAAACAAATAAGATCTATTGACATTTTTTTTTTCTCACGGAAGAGACCTGCATACTGAGGTACACGGATCGGAAAAAGCAGAAGTACGTGCGTACAATTTAAAATGACTCAGGTAAAAATCGCAAAGGAATGGAAACAGTAGAAGTTTGTTTTTACAGCTACCGTGTGTCGAATGGAATGTTTCCGCAACTTGTTTGGGGTTGAAATCGGCATCTAAGTTCCCGACGCATTTTCCTGGAAGCCTCCGATCCGTTCCATTCCAAGTTCCCTGCAGGATTCTTCTTCACGTAAGGACGTTGTCACTGATCACGTGATTCTACGTGATTACGTCAAGCCGTTTTACCATCTCTACAGCAAATAAAAATGCCCTTTGACCTAGCGTGCCGCCATTTTGAATAATTACACTGGTAAATAATGGAAAACAAGTCCGTTTGAAGGCAATTTTGTTTTGAAGAGGACTTAAATACTTTCAGAAGCAACCTGCAATTCTCTATAAAGAGGTAAATGTTTATTTACTAGTTTTGAAACGGAAGAACTTAAAGGAATCTAGTTCATTTCTATATTGAAGAGGAAATAAAAATATAAAACATTTGTTTTGGAAAGGGAGTAAAAGGAAAAAAAATAATAAACTAAGTGCATTTATATTTTTACTTCAGACTATTTTTAGTGCCAAGCAATATGTCAGGCATTGTACCACCTCCCTCTTTCCTCACGTCATCAGGTGACCCTCCCATGCCATGGGAAGTTTGGGAACCCGTATTTCTGGCATATGTTGAAGTTCTTGAAGGGGATGATTGCGAACCTGAGAGAAAATTATCTTTGTTAAAACATTGTCTTGGGGGTTTTGGTCTAAAGGAATTTAAAACACTTCCGGCCATAATCAATCCTGGCAGAATAAATGTATACCAGTACGCTTCATCACAATTAAACCTTCGTTTTGGGGAAAATAAATGTGGTAATGGAAAGATTCATCTTCTATTCACGAAAACAACGCCCTGATGAAACAATTGAGGATTACGTTTCTGCTCTTAGGTCATTGGCAAGCTCATGTGATTTTGAACGCATTTCCTACGAACAAGTTTTGAGAGATCAAATTCTTATGTGAACCAATAGTAAGAAGGTTCAAGAGAAATTATGGTCTACATCTGATTTATCATTGAATGCTGCCATCGATATTGCAAAATCTATCGAACACTCAGCGGAATTCGTAAAAGAGATCAGAGGTAACGAAAAAAGAGATGTATTTAGTATCACCAAAGATTCAAAAGAACACGTCAAACAGAAAAAGACTTCCACTCAGAAGTGTGACCATCTAAATAAATCTGAGAGCAAAAATAAGAATCAAAATACAGGCCCAGAAAAACGCAATTCTTCTTTACAATGTTTTAGGTGTGGGAGTTCTAATCATTTAGCAAACTTTAAGGGGTGTCCAGCTTTTGATAAAGTGTGTTCAAAATGCAATAAGAAGGGGCATTTCAGTAAATATTGCAAAACCAATATGAAGAAAGTAAACTATATACAGTGTATAGATGATGACTATAATTCTTACAGTAACGATGAAAACGAAAATGAAATCAATACAGTAATTAATATGTGCAGTGATAATGGGAAATCAAAGTTTCCATCATGTATTATCAATGTTTATGGGAAAAGTTTGAGATTCCTGGTTGCCTCTTGTGCCTTGTATTCTATCATATCAGCAGGAGTATTTTATGAGAATTGGCCTAATAGATTACTAACCCATCCTGATGTATCGCCAGGGGGTTATACTGGCCATAAAATAGATCTAATAGGTTATTTTAACGCTGACTTAGTGTTTACTGGCCACCATACTTTTAGCAAGATATATGTAGCGAAGTCAGGGGAATCTCTCCTAGGGTGGCCACATCAACACAAATTGGGCATTAGACTTGACCCAAGAGAAAATCCTCCTGTTTTTGCCATTGATTCTGGTCCCCGTTGTGAGTCAAGTTTGGTTGAAAAATTGATAAGTGAATTCCCAAGTGTTTTTAGCGGAAAACTTGGAAGATATGTAGGATTTGAACATGTCATTAAAATTCATGAGAATACCACTCCCATCCGGCAAAAAGTAAGGAATGTCCCACTTTCTTATAGGGATAAATTGAGTGTCATGTTAAAAAATCTTTGCAAAGATGGCATCATAGAACCCATAGAGTCTTGTCCATGGGTTTCTCCCATAGTCATTTCGTTAAAATCGCCAGGGGACCTCCGGTTGTGTGTGGACTTACGCAGTTTAAATCGCGTAATTTGGGTTGATGCCCATCCCCTTCCCAACCTGCATGAAATGGTATCCAGCTTAGGTAATGCACAAGTGTTCTCGTGCATTGACTTAGCGAGTGCATACCATCAAGTGGTTCTTTCAGAGGATTCTAAGAATTGTACAGCATTCATTACTCCGGATGGGTTATTTAGATACCGTCGTATGCCGTTTGGCCTGGCTAGTGCAGCTTCTGTTTTTCAGAGACTAATGAAGGAAACTTTGGAGGGATTGTCGGGAGCAATAGCTTTCCAGGACGATATTTTGGTACATGGGAAGGATGATGAGGAGCTCAACAGAAATCTTTACAATGTAATTGCAGCACTAGCAATGAAAGGTCTTACTCTCCGATTGGATAAATGCAAGTTGAAAGCGAGGGAAGTAGAGTACTTAGGACATACAATTAGCGGGAAGGGCATTAAACCAAAGCAAAAACATGTTCAAAGTATCATTAATGCTCCAGTACCCTCATCAAAAGAACAGTTAGTTGCTTTTCTGGGGCTAACTGAATTTTATGCAAAGTTTATTCCAAATTACTCAGTTAAGGTTGATCCTTTCAGGTGTTTACTCAAAAAAAATGCAAAGTTTATATGGTCAGAGAACATGACTGAGGCATTTGAAAATTTGAAAAAGTTCATAGTAAACGCACCTTGTTTAAAACCCTTTGTTCCTGGAAAAAAGTGTATTGTTATGGTAGACGCTGTGGAAATATGGATTTTTATGGTCGGTTATGTCCCCTATCTTGGACCCCAACGGTTTCATGTATAAGTCACAAGTACATGTATGTTCCCTCCAGTTCCAGTTATGAAGACGCAAACACATGTGCGTCCACCGTCAACATGTCCT
Source organism: Triturus cristatus (assembly GCF_964204655.1). Classification (NCBI taxonomy): domain Eukaryota; kingdom Metazoa; phylum Chordata; class Amphibia; order Caudata; family Salamandridae; genus Triturus; species Triturus cristatus. Next base: position 1,201,954,483 of record NC_140591.1, on the reverse strand, counting down.
CTTTCAGATCCGCCATGAATGGGCCGGATATTCTATTCCTAAGTATGAAAGGCCACCGGCTTTATATGGTTCACTTCCCACATTTCTACAGATTCAGGCGAGTAGGCCCTGATTCTGCCACCAAGCCTTTTCTTGCCTTCTGCCTCTGAAAGCTCCAGTCTGAGCCTGCATCTGTGACCATGAACTTTGTCTTACTCCCTGCGCGGCTAACGGTGCCAGATCCAGCCCGTCGCCTGCCAAAAACTGTATTTCACCTTCGAGATTATCTCCTTCGCTCCTCATCTGATGCATTCCTTTCTAGCAGTTTAAGTAAACATTCCTCCAGCTACCGTGCAAAGGGGCTAGGCCTCGCTGCCCTCATGCAAGTAATTCATAGCCCTGTTACCATGGAATATTCCTACCCCCTCGCATCTAGTGTAGACACTTAGACGCTTGTACACGCACTAACAGTCAGTATAGTCAGTATAGAATAAGATTCTATCCTAAGAGACCTCTCTTTTTGGATAACAGTTCTTTAAACATAGGATATTAGATATGATTTGGGATTAGGTTGACATAACCCCAGACTTTTGTCTCCACATGTAGAGCTAAATGTCAAGTCCCATTCTCCCCCTAGTTGCACGTCAACTCACACGTCATGCTGCTGCACGCGCATCTCTGCCAAGTATTCTTGCTGACATTGCGAAATTCTTTCATGGAACCACCCATTTGTGACATCATACCTAATGACGTTCTTTAGTTACGCCTAGTTACACCCATTTTAGTTACGCATGTATGCCTTTATCTCTGTTATCAACTGTTACGCCTCCTGCATCTGTTTTACTGTAATGTATTTTCTATAAAACTGCCTATCTGTCAATAATATATGTTCCTTCCTTCCTGAACTTTCGTGGTGATGGAATAGAAGGCCCATAATTCGAATTATATTCCTTTGTATAGGAATAAAGCCCGTTCCGAACCTCTAATACCACGGATTCTGCCTCTTATTTTATTGAGCTATTCTTATTAATGTTCCGCATCAAATTAAGTTCCGGTAATTAAATTATTTACCACATATATGGCGCCCGAACAGGGACACTTTCTCATCTCACGCGCCGGAGGTGCGTTGCAGACCCGGTCTCCTGCCACAGCTGGACGGACAACAACGCGTACCCACAGGATTTCCTGTATCTCCCTCCTGCCGAGCGGGGGTAACTGAGGCTGCGATCAACACCCAGACGAGGCGGTGAGAAGTGTGAAGTATCCCGATCAGAGCCTAGCTGAGAGAGCAAGATCCGAGGTATACAGAGGCCCACCAGGTTCCGAAGTTCCGAAGTTTCGAGTCGAGTCCAGTCCGGTCCGAGTCCAGTTCAGTTCAGTTCCGAGGCCTTCCGTTCCGAGCTACCCGGTGAGTACCATTGCCGGGGAGGCGTTCTGACGTGCACATAGGTTGTGCCGGTCAAGACGGGTTTGGGTACACAAATCCGGTCTGCACTGTTTCAGCAGTGTATCTGTACTGTTTAGCAGTATATCTAGTATGTCTAGTATATAATTCAGGATTACCTAGTTAGTGCCGAGTATTATGCTTAGTGACTAGATCCCTAAATGGCCATCATTGTTGTTCATTAAATGTTAAATGTTAAATGTTTTAAATACGTTCTGCATATTGTGGTATGAATGACTGTTCATTATTGTGTTTTGTTGTATTAAACGTGTTCAAAATTAGGTATCAGATCAGTTCTCAATATGCCGCTCTTTTCGAAATTAAGACAGATCAAAACTAGAAAAGGGGTACTCGAAGAAGCTGTTCCCATTCCTCCTAGGGACACTCCAGGGTACTTCATGTATCATAAACATGGCCTAGACGCCATATTATTTCTTGATTTATGGGTAGACTACACCAAGGAATTACCAGAAAGTCAGAGGTGGCCCGCAACTGGGACCTGGGATGCAGATTGCATCATGAAAGTAGAGGAAGAATTATGGAAAAAGAAAGCTAGACAATCACAGAAAGATGCCATTGAATTATGGCGTAAAGAATCGTATAGACGTACAGAAAAAGCACGCAGACAGGAAGAGAAGAGTAAAGAGAATTCAAATAAAGTCCGAGGAAATCTATTAATTGAAGAAGGTACCCGAGTAAAAGCAGAACAAGTAAACAGACAAAGAAATGCCCTTATGAATGGTATGTATCCTCTTCTGGCCGAAGGGTTACCTAAGGCTACTCCGGAGATACCAAAAGACTTGCCACCTCCGTTGTTTCCGATAAAAGCACATCCCAAAGGGCATCCCAGAACCGCAGAAGATGTTTTCCTTTCCTCTTATTTAGACGACGCAGCTCCCGAGTATGCTAATACTGCACCACATAGACCGCCTGCCGAGGGGGTTCAACGCCAAGACCCTCCGTCTGTACCTCCACAACAACAAACTCCGATACAAGTTCCGGCAAGCACATCTGTTTCTACAGCTGTACCCACACCTATGGTTGCTATATCACGTTCAACGAATCCTTTCACATCCAGCACCCCAGGCGGTGCTACAGGAGGTACAACAAACATTTTTTCCACGCCACCCAGAGTAAATAAACTTTCCTTTCAAGAATTAGCCCACCAACGTACGCCCAAACTAGTAACTCCCGACATGCTTAAGGAACTTCTAGTAGATTGTAGATATGACCCTGTGCCTGGCAAAAAGGATGAAATGCTGCTGGCCTCATTACGTATCCGACGAGCTGCAATATATTTAGGGAGGCTACCAGGAATGACTACACATTTAGAAAATATATATCATTTTATCCAGTCAGGGCGAGATTCTGAAAGTATTAATAGAGCCATGGAGTACCAGAAAGTGGAGATACAGGGGGAACTGTTACGTTTCCTCATAAATTGTGTGGTCAGAAATCAAGACCGACCAGGGGTAAATCCGGACGAAATGCAAATTCCTACCACAAGGAGTCGGAATATATCAGAGGGGAGACATGATAAACTACTAAGTATAGTAGCTATGTGCCGAAAGATCCGCAAAGAAGTAGAACGAATACACGAAGAAAGATTGGCGGTAAACCAGCCTGAACAAAACGAGGAGGAGGAAGAATTAGAACTGCCCACAGGACAGTTAGAAACTATGGCCTCTGTAAGTAAAGGAAGACCCCATAATAATACCAGAGGCTTTACTGATCCGATACGTCCGATACGTCCAGAAACTAACAGAAATTTCCAAACCCCTATAATAAATATAAGGTCCCCCGAACATTCGTTCCAAGCCGCTGACAAATTACTCCGAGAACGAAGGGGTTATCATATACTCGATTCTATGGACGAACAAGAATTAGCCAGGTCAGCCGTTCACTGGGTTGACAGTCCCGGAAAATATAGTGATGATACACTAGCGCACACGTTTTTGAACCTCACCCCAGATGAACAGCGTTTAGCTGGTATCTACATGATTCAACAACTCCTTATATTATATAAAAGCCAACACTCCGATCCTGGTCCCTTACCTGATATGTTAACTGAATTACTCACGAATAAACGGAGAGGTTCAGGTACTGAGTTAATTAGAGAAATACTAGAATCCAGAAAGCAGTACATTCTTTTTGTATGCCCCGAACATGTCTCACTGCCCATCAAGGAAAGAACGACGTATTATATGGATAGACAGAATCCCTTACGCGAAGTGCACCCGATAAAAGGTGATGACAATCAGTTTAAACGTGTGTTTGTATACACTCCCATATCTAAAATGGAACTATTAGAAATGAAGAAAGTGGTACCCAGTCATGACAAAGACCCAGCGGGTTTCCACCGTGAAATTAAAGACATGTTGCTCATGGGAGAGTATACCTATCCCGACATTATGAAAATATTAAAGGTATTAATGCCTGCGGGCATTTATGAAAAACTCAAAGAAAAGGATTGGGAGGTGGGAGACCAAAAGATAGATTGGACAGCATTAGAAAACGAAGAAACAGCTCGAGGTCCAGGTTTAGGGCTTGGGGAAAAGACCAAAATACTACCAGGTTTATTAGTACAGGTACTGCCACGTTTATTAACTACGAAAAAGGAAGACTGGGGTGCAATCTCAGCCTGTAAACAAAAGCAAGATGAAGACACTAGTGACTTTTATGCCCGATTCGAAAAATGTTTTGGTATAAATAGTGGAATAAAAGCAAGTAGCGAATCTTATCCACATCTGTTTGTGACAAAATTAGTTGAAAATGCCCTGCCCCAAGTTAGGAATAGAGTATTGAAATTCGAGAGTACCTGGCAAGGTAACACTCCGTCACAAATGTTACAAATGCTACAGTACCATCACAATAGAATTAGAGAGGAACAAGAACATGAACAAAGACGCATGAAAGACACGAAAATGAAAATGCTAGTTTCCCAGACAGTTCCAGCTGACGGTCATAAAAAGGGTATGACACAGTCCAGTGTTTCAGCAGGTTCTGCAAAAGGGACATGCAACTATTGTAAACAGCCAGGTCATTATGTACACGATTGTCCAGTTTTAAAACATAATATCGCCATAGGTAATACAAAAGAAAGACCACGGCCACTTAGACAGGATCAGGCACCGAACCAACAAGGAGCCCCGCAGCATGCACAGGCCATGCCAGCTCCGCAACAGTCTATGCCAGCTCCACCACTGCAGCCTATTGCTGCCACTCCAACAACGACACGACAGATGTACCAGACCGCACAGTATGACTACCCTGATTATCAACGATACTCATGAAACAGCCTAGAGAGGGAAGTTGGCTTACCCCTTATCGAGGTCCCTGTAGATCAAGAAGGACCTTATGTACACAGTGAACTATTAGGCCAGGACAGAAAATTTTTACTTGATACAGGGGCAAGCCGAACAACCATAAAACGTAGTGAAGTTCCAGGGGCACCCCTCTCAGGCTCACAGAATATTTCCCTTGGTTTTTCAGGAAAACCTATCATTAACGAAGTGTCACAGCCTCTTCCACTTACGATTGGTCCCTTGACACGAACTACAGATTTATTGCTTACTAAATCATGTCCAGAAAACTTGTTAGGTATAAAAACATTGAAAGCTCTAGGAGCTATAATATGTTGTTCTCCGGAAGGAGTAAGATTGTTTTTACGTGATTTCAAAGGGCACTATGTGTCCCGAGACATGGATCACCGACTGCAGACTTTACCCACACATTTATGGGCACAAGGCCCTACAGATGTTGGTTGCATGAACATTACACCATATCGAGTCACACTAAAGACAGGAGTGGTACTACCACGAATGCGACAATACAAGTTACCCCCAGATGCTGTAGTGGCTTTACTACAAATCGTTGACGAGCTTATTACCCAAGGAGTGGTTGTGGAAACCGACTCCAATGTATGTAATTCTCCGATAATTCCGATCCTTAAACGAACTGATCCAAAAGCCCCGCCAGTATATCGATTGGTTATTGATCTGCGCGAATTAAATAAATGTATTGTACCACAATACCCCGTAGTTCCAGACATTTCTTCATTACTGACAGCCATTGATTCCGAAGCAACATTCTTTACTGTAATTGATCTCAAGAATGCCTTTTTCAGCGTCCCAATAGATCCGGAAAGCCAATACTTGTTCGGATTTAGTTTAAATGGACGAAGCTTTAAATTCACACGCGCACCTCAAGGATTCACAGAAAGCCCCAGCATCTATAGCCAAGCACTGAAACGAGAACTTGACAGTATCCACATGCCAGTCAACACTGCCCTGCTTCAATATGTCGATGATCTGCTGATCACCGCTAGAAGCGAACCTGAATGTGAAAAAGCTTCACTGACGGTTTTACAATTTTTGGCCGAAAAGGGGCACAAGGTGTCCCCTTCTAAGCTGCAATTCTGTGTCCAGCGAGTTGTTTACCTTGGGCACTCGCTGTCCAAGGAGGGAAGGCAGCTTACGTCAGATCGCATCCAGTTAATTGCTAACATGCCAATACCCAAGACACAAAAGGAGGTACGGGCTTTTATAGGCCTCACTTCATATTGTAGGCAGTGGATCCCTCAGTATGCATTTCTAGCAAAACCACTCATTCAGTTGACAACACAGGAGGCAGCCACATCGACTGTCCTCCCTTGGACTCAGGAACATACACAAGCTTTTGAAAGCCTAAAGAAAGCTTTATGTCAAGCACCTGTTTTAGCAACACCATGTTACAATAAACAGTTTACACTCTTTGTTACAGAACGCGAAGGTACTGCCTTGTCAGTACTCACACAGGAACAAGCAGGATCACACAAACCATGTGCTTATTTTTCTAGTACATTAGATCCCGTAGCTCAGGCTCTGCCTGCATGCCTGAAATCAGTGGCAGCGACAGCTTTAGCAATCAGACAAAGCGATGCCATAGTGTTAGGACACCAACTGACAGTACAAGTACCACACGCAGTAGAAGTTCTCTTGAACCGCACACAAACACAACACTTGACTATAGCGAGACTCACCGGTTACGAATTAACATTGTTTCAGCCACATGTAGAAATCAGACGTTGTAATACGTTAAATCCTGCCACACTTTTGCCAGTAAACGGAACAGACCCACTAGCACATGATTGTATTGAAGTTATTACTATCACGACGAAACCCAGACAAGACTTGACAGACGTCCCATTGTCAGATCCAGACCTGACGTTGTATGTAGATGGTTCATGTATGAGAACAAGTACAGGAGAGCTAGTGGCCGCGTATGCAGTCACAACAGACACTGAAGTCATTGAAACAAATTGCATAAACACCTTGTCAGCTCAAGCAGCAGAGCTCATCGCTCTGACACAAGCCTGTATTCAAGCCACAAATAAGAAAGTCAACATATACACTGATTCACGTTATGCATTCGGAGTTGTACATGACTTCGGCGTGCTGTGGCGAGAGAGAGGTTATTTAACTTCTCACGGTGCCCACATTCAGCACGGACCCCTCATTCATGCCTTATTAGATGCAATACATCTACCTACTGCAATATCAATTATGAAATGTAAAGCTCATACGAAAGTTACTGATATCATTTCCCAAGGCAATGATCTAGCTGACAAAACAGCTAAACAGACTGCTCAAACTCACATGTCTGACATGACAAAGACAATAGTTCTGACACCAACACATTGCATGACGGTTAAGGATCCCGCTCTTGACGTAATTGACATACAGACACACGCTACACCAGATGAAATAAAGAAATGGACTGAATTAGGAGGGATCCAAACGAATCAAGGATGGATGACGAAGGAAAAATCTATATGGTTTCTTCCCGACTCAATGGTCCAAGTTATCATTAATACAATACATAGTCCAGCGCACCTAGGAGAAAAAGCTATGCTAGACAGCATTCAACACATTTGGTTCAACAAACATTTACGAGCAGCAGCTAAACAAAAAGTTCGTACCTGTATGATCTGTTGTCAGTTTAACCCAGGAAAAAGCATTCCCGTGGAACAGGGTGGATTTCAGCCTCCTGATCACCCTTTTGAAGTCCTCCAGATGGATTATATCCAGATGGAACGATGTCGAGGATTCAAATATGTTCTTGTAGTTGTTTGTGCTCTTTCCCGTTGGACAGAAGCATACCCGGTTTCAGATTACACTGCCCCGACTACTGCCAAACAGTTAGTTCGAGAATTCTTCCCACGGTACGGTTTACCACGTGTTGTCTACTCAGATAACGGTCAGCCGTTCTCATCCGAACTAATGAAACACGTTTCACTTTTGTTAGGCTATCAATGGAGATTTCACTGTGTCCGACACCCCGAGGCAGCAGGTCTCGTGGAACGACATAATCAAACTCTGAAAATTAGATTGTCCAAAATATGTAGACAGAAAGGTGTCGATTGGGTAGTAGCCTTACCAGTTGCACTCTTTTACATGAGAATGGTAGCGCACTCTCGAACAGGGCTATCCCCGTATGAGGTGATCTTCGGTAGACCACCAAATATGTGGGGGACGCCTATACCTCGTAAAATAACTGACGTTGACTGTAATATGCTGACAGATTACCTGGCTTCCTTGATGTCTGCAATACAATCTTGTCGTTCACAGGTAGCTGCAGCCTTTCCCGACAACACCGAGGTGAAACCCCATGACGTAGTTCCCGGGGACCTGGTGTTAGTGCGTAATTTTGACCGGAAGACTCAGCTGGATCCTAGGTGGAAATCGCCTCAACTTGTACTGCTCACCACGAGGACAGCCGTGAAGATCGAAGGTCGCAAAGGTTGGATACACTCGAGTCATATCAAGAAATTTTATGGACTACCATCCGATATAGAGACTAAACCCTGTATTTCCTCAAAGACAGACTCAAAGCTCCCTTTGGTTGAGAAATCGAACTCAGAACTATATAGACTAAAATTGAGGTCCAGTCAGTCAGACAATTTGATTGTTTAAGTCCTCTCCAAGGTGAATCGGTTGAATTTGTCTCTGACATGTATCCTCTGGACCGGAATAGAGAAAGAAATAATCAAATGCAGTTGAAAAAACATGCGTACTGTAAATCACTGCGTAGTCATTGCACAGTGACGTTGTTAATTTTGTTTTTCTTATGTCTTTTAATAATCGCTGCAAGTATATTGTTGCACATATATTATCCTATTTCTAAACATGTTTACAATGTTACTGCTGAACATTCTTTTAGTGAATTACCCCCGCATGAGTTGTCATATAGATTTGCGCTGCGCAATAACACTTTTATTAGTATGTTACATCATTCCCATCAGACTAGCAATGCTACAAATTGTTGGATATGTGGCCGACTCCCTCCCTATCAGAACTATAAGGGAGTTTTGCCCCTCTTTCCCTATCCGTTCACACACAATGGCTCCTGTGGAGCATGGTTTAGTTTAATTAATTCTTTAGATTCGAATTCCGCAGTTTATCAAGACAACTGGGTATGGGGAAACCTGCACTTAGTTTTGCTTAAAGTCTGCTACCCTAACAAGGAGGGACTTCCCAAAAGAACAGGAACTGATCTAGAAAATGAAGTATATGGATTAGGTAATTTTACACTTAACCTCATGATCCTGAACGTTGAATCTGAAGCTACACCAATCTTGCCCGCCATGTCAGTATTCCCAGTAAAAGGGGAACTATGTATAAGAAAGAATGGCTCCATACACATGGGCCATAGTAAATGCACCACTGTGATAAAATTCAGTGATCAAGGCAAGTCTACATTTAGAGCTTCTCGTCATTCCTACTTTATATGTGGCCAGACCGCATATATACGCCTACCTTTAGATTGGGATGGTACCTGTTATATAGCATTCCTCCTACCACCTGTTTTCCTAGCTCCTCCTGATTATCATAGAAATACTCATTTAGTACACAATAGACAGCAGAGAGATCTCCCAATCGTCGATTACACTGAAACAGCATGGGAAAAATACACAGATTTCAATAAAGGTTTCTTTCCTTATATAGGTACAGTTACTAATAGTAAGTTGATACGTAGATTAACCAGAACCCTCGAAGCAGTAGTGAACGAAACTATTTCCGCCTTAGGCAATTTAACAGAAGAACAGTCTGCTATGCGGATTGTTGTGCTTCAAAATCGTCTTGTCCTTGACGTCATCCTGGCCGATAGGGGCGGAGCTTGTAGGGTCATCGGATCAAGTTGTTGCATTTTCATACCAGAAAATTCACCGTCAGTATATAAAGCCATAACCCGCCTTCATAAGATTGTAAGCCAGATACACCAGAGTCCAGGCACCTGGACTTGGTCCGGTTGGTTCTGGGGCGTGTTGTCAGCCTGGGGATGGAGAATTCTATCCTTCCTAGGTATTGGCTTTCTCATACTATTCAGTTGCTGCTTATGTCTACAATGTGGGCCAGCGATTTGTGGTCTGTGTGCCACCTCGTGTATCCCACATCCAAGTTTTCGTTCGAGATCCCGGAAGAAGAAAGAAGAACAAATGATGTTATATGAACAGATCGATGGATTGATGAAGATTGATATCTCCTAAGGGCAAGTAGGGGACAAGGAGGGAATGTGGAAATATGGATTTTTATGGTCGGTTATGTCCCCTATCTTGGACCCCAACGGTTTCATGTATAAGTCACAAGTACATGTATGTTCCCTCCAGTTCCAGTTATGAAGACGCAAACACATGTGCGTCCACCGTCAACATGTCCTCTTTCAGATCCGCCATGAATGGGCCGGATATTCTATTCCTAAGTATGAAAGGCCACCGGCTTTATATGGTTCACTTCCCACATTTCTACAGATTCAGGCGAGTAGGCCCTGATTCTGCCACCAAGCCTTTTCTTGCCTTCTGCCTCTGAAAGCTCCAGTCTGAGCCTGCATCTGTGACCATGAACTTTGTCTTACTCCCTGCGCGGCTAACGGTGCCTGATCCAGCCCGTCGCCTGCCAAAAACTGTATTTCACCTTCGAGATTATCTCCTTTGCTCCTCATCCGATGCATTCCTTTCTAGCAGTTTAAGTAAACATTCCTCCAGCTACCGTGCAAAGGGGCTAGGCCTCGCTGCCCTCATGCAAGTAATTCATAGCCCTGTTACCATGGAATATTCCTACCCCCTCGCATCTAGTGTAGACACTTAGACGCTTGTACACGCACTAACAGTCAGTATAGTCAGTATAGAATAAGATTCTATCCTAAGAGACCTCTCTTTTTGGATAACACAGTTCTTTAAACATAGGATATTAGATATGATTTGGGATTAGGTTGACATAACCCCAGACTTTTGTCTCCACATGTAGAGCTAAATGTCAAGTCCCATTCTCCCCCTAGTTGCACGTCAACTCACACGTCATGCTGCTGCACGCGCATCTCTGCCAAGTATTCTTGCTGACATTGCGAAATTCTTTCATGGAACCACCCATTTGTGACATCATACCTAATGACGTTCTTTAGTTACGCCTAGTTACACCCATTTTAGTTACGCATGTATGCCTTTATCTCTGTTATCAACTGTTACGCCTCCTGCATCTGTTTTACTGTAATGTATTTTCTATAAAACTGCCTATCTGTCAATAATATATGTTCCTTCCTTCCTGAACTTTCGTGGTGATGGAATAGAAGGCCCATAATTCGAATTATATTCCTTTGTATAGGAATAAAGCCCGTTCCGAACCTCTAATACCACGGATTCTGCCTCTTATTTTATTGAGCTATTCTTATTAATGTTCCGCATCAAATTAAGTTCCGGTAATTAAATTATTTACCACAACGCAAGCAATTTGGGTCTTGGAGGTGTTTTGATACAAAAAGACAATTGCACTGAATGGGTCGTAGCCTATGCTTCTAGGGCATTAAGAGATGCAGAAAAAAATCACTCAGTGATTGAAAGAGAGCTTCTTGCTTGTGTATGGGGTGCAGAACATTTAAGAAGTTTTTTGTGCGGGACTGAGTTTATTATCAAAACTGATCATAAACCTCTTGTGTTTCTAATGTCTCCTGGGGGAGGTCGATCAATGTCAGCACGATTAGCAAGATTATCTTCAAGATTGCAATCATTTTGGTTCAATATTGAGTATGTCCAAGGAAAAGCAAATATGCATGCAGATTGTATGTCAAGGCTACCCATTGACAGTGAGAAAAATTATCAAGATGACGATTGCGAGGTGGCATTCACTACGCATGATCTAAATTTAATACATGGTAAGGGAAAAAATGTAAGTGAGGAAGCTTGGTTGTCTGAAATGGAAAAAGACAGTGAGTTAAAAATTGTAAAAAATTACATTGTGCAAGGCTGGCCAGAAATAAGGAAATTGTCAGGTGACATGATGAGTTTTTCTAAAATTCATGATGAATTAGCTCTTGAAAACGGGTTGGTTATGAGAGGAAACTAAATAATTCCACCTTTTGGGCTTAGGAATACCATCATGGAGATTGGTCATGAGGGCCACCTCGGGATTTCGTTTACCAGAAGACGAGTTAGGGAAGCGTTTTGGTGGCCCGGAATAGATTCTTCCATTGAACAATTTGTACGCCAATGCAGTAATTGTTCTAGCAGTGAGAAATCCGCTGTTCCTTTACATGTAGAATCTCATACTGTACCTTATCCCGTTGGCCCATGGAGGAAATTAGGCCTCGATATCATTGGTCCCTTTCAAGTTTTACCAAAGCATAAGTGTTTTGGCATTGTTCTCATTGATTATTTTTCGAAGTGGCCTGAGGTCAAGATGGTTAGAGAAGTCACTTCACTAAGTGTAATTGAGTTTTTAGATGAGATATTTTGCAGGGAAGGAATACCACAAGAAATAGTCACGGATAATGGGCCTCAATTCATCAGCAAGGAGATGGAGTCATTTTTTGAGAAGTGTAATGTAACACATAAGAGAATAGCTGTTTTCCATCCAGAGGCTAATGGTCAGGTGGAACGGTTTAACCGTGTTATGAAGGAAGCGATACAGCTATCAGTGAAAGGGGGTCTAAATTGGAGTAATGCATTGCAATCTATGTTACTGGCGTACAGGACGTCTCCAAATTCAGTAACACTAGCTAGTCCATTTGAATTGTTAAGGGGACGCAAACCAAGTACCAATTTAGTACCGTGGTGGTTGAAAAAGGAGTTGAGTGACAAGAAACTCACTGCTATTGACTATGAAGTGGTTAAAAAAAGAGTTAATGAGCAAAAAGGGAAAAGGAAAATATTTATAGATAAGAAAAGAGGTGCTAGTAGTAGAGCCAAAGTTGTAGTTGGTGATTTGGTTCGTGTGAAGAGGAAAGAAAATGTTCTTAAAGGTTCACAGTGTTGGTCAGATCCAAAGAGAGTTATAGAAGTGTTTAACAGTGCTGTAAGAATTGAGGGAGGAAGTGTCTGGAATCTGAATAGGATTTCTCTGTTCAAAGGTGTTTCCCACTCAGCTAGAAATGTCGGGATGAGTCGACATTCAATTGAAGATCACAATGAACAGCACCCTCATTGTTCCAATTGGAGGGGGAATTCAAGGGGAAAACGTGAGCATCGTTATCCAGAAAGATTCAAGGATTATGCCATGTGATAGTATCTTGGAAAAAAAAATAAAAGGGGGAAGATGTGTTGTATATGTACAATCTATGTTCTATGTGTAGCGTGACCTCCACGAGCGTTTTCCTTCATGCTCGTGGAGATCACGCAGTCTGTTATGTTTTAACTATGGGTGGCTCAAGGTGGGAACGGTGGATTGTTGGGAACGGGACTGATGTAATGAGCTTGGAGGAATGAGACCTGAATAAACCTTGCTGCTCCGACAAATGACTTACTCCGTGTGATCTGTATAACTACGTGGTGTTCCGGACTTCTTTCCACAGTATCCCAATGGAATTCTGCCCTGATCCCCTCAACAGACATGGCTGATGTCCAGGATCTCACAGACTTTTACAATGCCACTATGCTTGAAATCCTTGATACCACATCGCCCCTCCAAGAAAAAAACGTCTCCACCAAAATTTCCAAACCATGGTACAATGAGAACCTAAACTCGGACCGACGCAAGTTAAGACTAGCTGAGCGAACATGGAAATCGGCACCCTCCACTGATCACCTATACCAACTTAGAGCGCTGAGAAATACTTACAACAGAAAAATATTAAAAGCTAAAGCAGACTTCTTCAAAACACAGCTGAACCAAGCCATTAACCGTCCCAAAAAACTATTTGAAATCGTAAAACAACAATCGCGTAACTCTCCAAACGTAGTGGAGCTAAGCAACCCAGCTACCCCTGACTGCGATGAGCTTGCCAAATTCTTCCTACAAAAGACTAGAACCATTGAAAATGACATTCAATCCAAGAAAGATCTCCAACAAACTACTGATCATGAGCCTTTGCTACACAAACAGATCAAGGACCTTTTTAACTTTCCAATCGAAGCTCCAAAAAACAATGCCAACTAGCACTCCTTCTCACCCATCCCGGAACACGAAATCTATAGCACCTTGCTAGCGATCAACCTTGCCAATCATTTCTCCGATCCCCTACCCCCAGCTGTATTCAAAATGATAAAGACCTCTATTCTACCCCTATGGGCAAAAATTGTTAACGCCTCTCTGAGGCAAGGCTCCATACCTGACTGCCTTAAAATAGGGCAGGTCACACCTAAACTAAAGAAAGCCAACTCCCTCTCCACAGACCTCAACAACTATCGCCCTATATCCAACATCCCCACTCTGGCGAAACTATTGGAAAAATGTGTACAAATTCAACTCTGCAACAACATCAAGTACTTCAACCTGCTAAACAAACACAAATCCAGCTTCCGTCAAGGCCACAGTACCGAATCAGCACTCACCCACATAATGGATGACATTTTAAAAATGTTAGATCATAATGAATCGCGCCTATTGATACTTCTGGACCTATCTTCCGCTTTCAACACGGTTAAACACGCCAATCTACTGTCCCTACTTGAACGAAGGATGGGCCTAACCGGTCCAGTGTTACAATGGTTCACCTCCTTCCTAAGCAACAGAACCCAAAGAATCAAGATGAAGCAATCATTATCTCAACCATCCATGGTCACCCTAGGAGTTCCACTGGGATCAGCACTATCACCAATCCTTTTTGATCTACTCATGGAACCCCTCGCCAATGCTCTGAATTCTGCAAACATTCCATATCACCTATACGTGGACGACACACAACTATGAAAGTCTCCTCACCAGATGACTTCATCTCCCTCAACGCCATTCTTCATATTACCCAAAGTTGGCTCAATGGCAACCACCTCATGCTCAACGCCAAGAAAACGGAATTCCTCCTCATCTCCTCTCCCAATCACACACCCAAGATAGACTTATGGCTGAAGCATCTAACTTCCTTCAATTGGGCCCCACACATCATTGACTCCGCAAAATCCCTGGGAGTCACCCTGGACAAACATTTAAATATGCAGGCGCAAATCTACAATGCCACCAAGAGAGCTAATTATCAGTTGAGTATCCTAAGGCATCTTAAACCCGTCCTCCCACAGACTGATCGAAAAATGGCGGTACGAGCACTAGTACTACCGAGACTGGACTATGGAAGCACCACTCTATGCGATCTTCCAAAATATAAGCTAGCACCGCTCAGGGTGTCACTTAACGCTGTGGCCAGGCTGGTCACCGGAATAAAAAGAAATAACCACATCACCCCGGCCTTGAAGGCTCTGAACTGGCTACCCTACGATGCAATAATACAACTAAAGATCGCCTGCATGACACATAAAGCCCTACATACCAACACCCCCAGCTATTTAGCACAAAAGCTGGAACGGTCGGGAGGATGCAGACATTCGCGAAGCTCGAGCTCACTACAACTAAAACCTCAATCTTTCCACAAAAAGAGAACTGGGTGCAGAGCTTTCTCAGGTATCGCACCGAGGATTTGGAACACCCTTCCCCCAGATGTACGCAGAATCTCCTCCTTTGCCGCCTTCAAAAAAGAAGTGAAAATGTTTCTAATGAACAAATTAACATCCTAAAACTTTAACTCTCTGATGACTTTTGCCACTGATTGTATCCAAACACCAATGTCTACCTCTTTTGTATTGCATGCGATTTCCGATTGTATGGAAAAAGTGTTTGATAACAGTGTGATGTAAAGCGCTCTGATACCCCCGTTGTTCATGTTCGCGCTATATAAAACGTTATAAATAAATAAATAAAAATAATAAATGAGGCTTGTTTCAAGGAAACCAATCAACATTTATTTAGCACATACCTGGGTAAAAAGGTAAAAGGTCAGTGCCAGAACCGTTATGCAGAGCATGTAGGACAAATGTAGGTAAAAGTTCACTTTGCTACTTAGGCCTAGTTCAGGCAACATAACATTGGAGTCACTCTGGATTAAAATGAGATGGGTCCAATCCTTGTCCTCAGCAGGGTAGAGATCAACAAGCAGCAGGGCAGAACAGCAAAGCAGAAACGCAGTTCTTCCAGAGCAGCATTCAAGCAGAGTGGCAATCCTTGTAGCACTGCAGTCTTTACTCCTGGTAGTTTTTCCCAGGTCCAGTAGTATATTGTCTTGTTAGGGACAGAGGCCCAGTGCCTATATCCAGTTGTATATTTGAACAGGGGGTGACTTCAAAGCAGGCCCTTTCTTCCCAGGTCTGGCTCCAGACTATCAATAGGGGGCAATCAGCCCATTGTGTGGGAAACAGGACACTGCCTATTCAGGTGTGTCAGCTGCCCCTTCTCTTCTTGCCCAGGAAGAGGTATCAGAATGCAGGCTTCTCCCACTCAGATGATAGATCCAATTTTCCTTCTGGGTCAGTAAAAGAGCATCATCCCTTCCCCTCAGAGCAGCTTTTCCAAACTCAGAGATAAAAGGCAAATAAGAAGATTCCTCTCCTCAATTGTTAATCAAGAATATAAGAGATTGGACTGTTAGTTGAAAGGAGTGAGACCCACTTCATATATTAATCACAATCCTTGTCAGGGTGAACCACAAAAGTCACTGAATAAACCTGTGCTTAGCCCTTTGGTAGCTTGGCACAAAGTAGTCAGGTTAAGAGGCAATATGTGATGTGTAAGGTATTTATACAGCACATAACCAATAATAAATTGGAAACACAACACTTGAAAAAACCCAAACCAATTAAGAAAAAGAAAGAATATTTTAGCAAATAAAATGATAAAAATCCAATAAGTATAATTGGAGATATGAATTTTTCACAAAGCGCTAATTGCGGGTATCTTGTACTCTAGACCGGGTCATTATCAAAAGTTAAGGCCGACTGCAACGGAGCATCTGTCTGATACAGGGACCAGGTTCATCTGAGCTGAAAGTTTACCTGTGGTCGTCTGGGAGTCATCATTGGGACAAGCTTCAACTGGATCCAAAGGGGGGCTCAATGACGGTGGGTAGCTGAAGACTGCCCGGTGAGGTCTTCGATAAAGTTGGGAAAGCTCCAAGAGGGCGAAGTCCAAAGTCCATGTACAGGAAGGCCTTGACATTGATTGGATGCTGCTCAACATTGGTTTTGATGAAGCTCTTTATGTTAGGACCTGGAATCTCCTTCAGCGAGGAAAACCAACAAGTTGAGGCCAACCTGTGATTGAATGTTGACTGCTGCAGTTTCAGTGGTGAAACTGGTCACAGTTGGTTCTCCAAGCAGAAAATTGGCAACTTCTACTACTTCTCGCAGTTTGGGGACAGGAGGAGTACACGCTAACATCAGCCAAGGGTCCAGGACCTGGGTGGCACCACTAGGGGGTTAAGACTCACTCCAATAGATGCCAGCAGCAGGGTCCAGGGCAGGCCCTGTTGAAACTGTCCAGCAGGGCAGTTACAGGGTTGAAGGCATCTGGAAGCTTGTTGAGTCCTTGCAGCTCAAACGGGAGGTCAGCTAACTGACCCTTGGAGTGACATTTGGGATCCTGGATTCAAGGCAAGCATGTAAAGTCTTACTTCAGATTCTTCAGACAGCGGGGTAGTCCTTATTCTGATTGTTTCCAAGTCGAGGAGCGTTCTGAGGGGAGGTATGTGAGTCCACCTTTGTAAAAAGTGCAAGCCTTTCTACACCCTTAAAACAGTTTTGATATGTTCCTCCCTTCCCAATGTGTTTGGAGCTAGCCTAACTTGCAATACAAAAGGGAGGCAGGCCTAGGTGATAACTTCATCTACCAGTGACAAGGTAAGCATCCTTTGGAGATCAGGACGGGACTGGGTACAGGCCCCAGGCCATCCTATCAATGTAGGATTCCCCTGACCCGACTTTTAAGGCCTACCTTGCGGTGACATATAAGTATTAAAAAGGAGGGTTAGGGCCTGGCAAATGGTTTAGTTTGCAAGCCAAAATGGCTGTTTAAAACTGCACACCGAAGCTGGAGAAGCAGACCTGGAGACATAGTTTACAGTGCTACTCTAGTTTGGAGACCCTTGGTTCAGGTGGCACCATACGCTAGGGAATATAAGCAAATTAAACGGGCCAATCAGGTGTAGCCCAATTTAAAAAGGTTTGAAAGGGAGGGTACAAGCACTTTACCACTGGTTAGTAGGGTTAAAGTGCACAGAGTCCAAGGCCAATAAAAATGGGCTAAGCAACAAAAGGCAAAAACCTAGGGGAAAACCATGCAGAAAATAGTCATTTCCAACAAGGAAGATGAGAATTTCTTCCAGCAAATTATCCCTTTTTTTCTTCTGTTCCAGTCAGCTCTCTGGAACATAAAGTGTCTGAGCTGCATTTATTAAAGTGGTCCCTCAAGTGAAATTGCCTATGACCCCTAAGGAAATTCAAATAAAGTACTTGTACTGTCCTTGTGTTGTTCCTTCCCACACTGTGCTACTGTTGATACTTTACGGCAAAAGAGTAAAGTAGGGTTCTATCTGTCACAGAAGTACAAATCAGTAAACTAAAGTCTTGCTCAAATGTCTCTTTGAAGCTATATAAATATTAAATTACGCTACACAAGTGCAATCCAGCCTTCAGAAGGTCACAGAAACACCTGCTATCTTTGACACGCCTGCTCCCAGTCGGTCTGGTGTCTCCATTGACAAAAATAAGTAGGAGGAAGACCATTGGGTTTAGTGGCCCATCAAGAGTGTCAGTTGCTCAATTTTCTTCAAGATGAAGGAGGTGTGAATGACTACAATTATCTGTGAGCCCCAGCAGGCTCTGCCACAGTAAGGGGATTAAGCTACTAGCACAGGCTAGACAGCTTAAATGCAGAAATGAAGCAATTTATAAGTCATTTTAGTGGTCATATATAAAATCCTGATGTATATTTTACTCAATAAATAGATGGGACAATCCAATACCCCTTACTGAATCTGGTTACATAAATGCAATTCACACAATTGACTCTTTAGACCATTAATTGTATTGATTTTTATAAAATCTATGCAATTTAGTGTAGTTCAATCTACATATTACATGTATGCACTGATTCTGATAAGGAGGAAAATCTGATTCTGGAAATAATTCTGTAAAGGAGACTGTTAATGCAATGTATGAAGGTAGCCTTGAAGTGGACCATTGCTAATCATCTTGTGCAGCAAAGTCACCTATTCTGCATTGTCTCCTCTTTTTTAACTTTTTCTGGATCCTATTTCTGCTAGTATTAGGACTTTGTGCACTGTGACACTAATATTCAGTGGCACAGTGTGTGCGCTCTGCCTCTAAAATAGTGACGTGAAAATAGGCCTCACCCCACTAGTTATTGAACTTTCCTTGGAGACCATGTTGAAAGGTGCAGAAAGTGCACCAACTACATGGAATTTAAATGTCCAACATATGGGCTACAGTATGTGTTTACACCACCCACATACTTCCCAAACATATCTGGCTGCCAAGGGTTCTTGTGTGCTCTGGCTGGGCTTCAGTCTAAAGACAATGGTGTGGTTCTTGGCAGGACGAGTGTAGTGAAACCTATTTTTCTATATTAGATAAAATACCCCTAAAGTGCTGCATATATTTAAAAAAATGGAGTAGTGTGACCTGACTGCATATAAATGCCCAAAAACTGCTTTCACTCTGTAGGTCAAGCTAGATTATTCATGAACAGGTCTAGATGTGATTAAAATATGTATTTCAAATGTAGGCTTGGGAAAATGCTAGGAAAAGCAGTCAAAGACGTTTCCCGTTCAAAAATGGCAATTTAATGGGGAAAGTTTATTTTACCAACTTCAGTAGAAAAGTAACTTTATTAAAGTCTACTTTGAGCTGTCTGAAAGAATACTTGTTTAGAATCAATTTAGCCTCCCAACCCATCCCAGAGGCCCCATGATGAGGGTTAATGGCATTGCTCCTAGAAGAGAGTGGTTTGGCCTCTAGTTCCAGGAAGGCAGGGGTGTTGTCAACAATGGCAACTTAACAGGGATTATCCATCTGAAAGGGCGAAGAGACAGTTTGCAAAACAAAGGACAGCCGTCACATACATACATTTGAATTTGAGATGCCAAATGGGCTCATCAGATCTGCTCCCTTAAATTCCAAGGACCCTCCTAAACTCGCTGGTTCCAACCCCAGCAGGAGGGAAAACAGATTGTTATCATCAGAAAAGAAAGACATCTCATATAATGAAGCTAGTGGCTAAGGATAAGTGGTTAGCCATTTTGGATTTTTTTTTTATAAAGTATTTATTGATTTTCCAAACCATACATTGCCCTCTCCCTCCCTCCACCCTTCCCACCCTTAGAGGTCGCCAGCACCTGGAATAATTCCCTTTTTACTTTTCCACCCTTTGCAAACCTTCTCAAATTTCTTTGGACACCCTCTCCATTCATAGATTGTTTTTTGTCCCGTGTGTGACGTATATTCAATTTCCTTTCCCAGTCCTTTAACACTGGGGCCACTGGAAATCCCCATTTATGAGCTATTTCTTTTTTTGCAAGGAGGAACCCTAGATTAATTAGTATGCGTTGGGAGCAGGTTACGTCCGATTTGCTCCAAAACCCGAATAGGGCAATTGGGTCCGTTATCAATATCCTCACTTTAGTTGCTGTCTCCAGTCTATGTTTCATTCTTTCCCAGAAAGCACTCAGAGCTGGGCAATCACAAAGTATATGTAGGAAGGTCCCCTTTTGTTCACACCTTCTTAAGCAGGAATTATCTAATACCTTCCCTAGTTTATATAAGTGGATCCTACTGTAATAAACTCTATGTAGGATGTTTAACTGTATTAATTTGTAATGGGCCATAAACACCACCTGTCTGGTAAACTGGAGTGCATCTACCCAGTCTTCATCTGCAAGGTTCCCATGTCACTCTGCCATCTACCCCTTAATGATGCAAGGTATTTCTTGGCAGTCCTCATTAGGGTTTGGTAGGTGAGAGAAATCGGTTTTGGATGTAGTGGTCCCTCCAATAATCTATATTCCAGTGGGGAGGCCTCCATAAATTCCTCCCCTGATATAATCTTTGCCTGCAGCTAGTGACGTAATTGGAGATACCTGAACATTTGGGAGAATGGCAACTCATACTCTGAAAGAAGGTCAAGGGATCCATCCCGTTAGCTTCTCAGATGTCTGCCAGCGTGCTGAGCCCTATCAAATCCCATTGTCAGAAACCCTCAAGATTACCAACTTCCTTTAACCTTGAACCCACCGATAGAGAAGTCCCCCGGGTAAGTTGCCCTTTCCATCCCATCATTTAGTGGAGCTCATGCCATAGCGCTACTGTCACCTTTGTCACAGGAGGAGCCTCCTTTCTTAATTTGTTCGTTTTGGATTTATGGGGCTTCTGAGACATTTTACAGTTCAGCAAAGTGAAAATGCTGCAAAATGAGGTGGACATAGAGAGTAGACAGGATTGGTTATAGGAAGAGTTCCAATCATGAGCTAGTGCGCTAAGACTTGTACCTCACCCATCCTTGTCAGAACATTCCTGAACCTTAGAAGACAACAGCTGGAGAAAAAAGACCCTGATAAAAGAAAATGACTCATGGACTCCTGACTGTTGCCCCCACTTTAGGACTGGAACTTTACAGGTCAAGTGATTGAACTCCTGCATCCCTGTTCCTCTAACACAAAAAGCAGAAGGACACATATTGCAAGAAGGCCCAGCTGACCATGGCTGGGGAGAGTCCCTGGACCTGTAAGCCTGGCCTGAGGATAGGCCAGGACTGACCAGAAAGAACATTCGAGCAGTTGGAATAAAGTGGGACTTTTTAATTTTTCCACCTCGGAGGACTGTGACAAGGTCAGGCCCAGGGAGGGCACTGCCAAGGTAGGGAAGACAACCAGGGTTGTCACACCCAGAGGTTTTGCAGCACCAAAAACTGGGTCTTCGGGGCCTCACACTAATGGTATCCACCTTGTAGAGCCCGTTGAACTACAGCTTTTAGTCTTGTCCCATTGGACAGTTTTGAGAACCAAAAAAGTGACTACGTACAAAGGTGAAACATTGTATAGTGGACAGAGGTGGTGAATATATCCCAGCAGCAAAGCAGCCTTGTTGGTTACAAAATATAGCTTTGTCCCACTCTGAGCTTTTTGTGCCAAAAACCAAGACCTAAGTGGAACCTCTACAACAACATATCTGCCTTGGAGTGACGCCTGCATGCTTCAGTCGTGAATCCTGCCCTGCTGGAAGAATTTAACCTCCAAAAAGCAAACTAAGTTACATGATGAAAACTCTCACTGGGTAAGCTGGTTTTGTGTATCTGATCGCCTCTCCATTACAGTAGGCCTGAAAATAACACCTAAGTCCCAGTTGACCCTGAGATTTTACATTGCCACTCTATTTCGCTAGGTGCTTTTTGCCTTAAAACATTAAAAGTTCACAGACCAGCCTTTTCTTAGCCAATTTTAATTGCGTTGGTGTCTTTTTGCTAGATAGAGTTTCTTTTATTTTTCTTATTTATTTTGGGATTTTTTTTTGCATTCTTTATTGCAATTTTGTAGTTAATGCTTGAACTTAACATGCATTTCTCTGCGGAATTGCCTCCACTAAGTGCCATGGTCACAAGGTGTTAAGATAAGTTGTACTGAGACTTGTATTTATAGAAATAATATGAGCCAGAATCTACAAGGAAAATATAAAATACAAACAAATGTAGGTTGGGTAGTGCAAATAGGCAATAATTAAATCAACTGTATTTGAGAAACATTAGTTTGGGGTGTCCAGCCAATTCAGCTATAGCAGCCAACATTTCAGTCCAGTATCATCTTCAGGACAATTTTACAGTTTGAAATCAATATCCCTCAACTGATGTTATAAAAACTTAGCATACATGGTGTTAGAATTGGGTCACTAGTTGGCAGAGGTATGAACCTTGTCCAAGTAGGGACCACAATCCTAGTCAGGGTAAGCTAGATACACACTAAAAGAAAACCTATGCTCACCCTCTGGTAGCTTGGAAAAGAGCAGTGAGGCTTATCTAAAGAGACAATGTGTAAAGTATGTGTGCAACCCACACACACACCGTAACACAATTAAAACACTACAAAAAGACTCCACACAGAAAACGAAAGTATATTTAGCTGAGTAAAACAAGACCAAAACGACAAAAATCCCATAAGTAGAACCGGATTTATGAGTTTTTAAGGAATAAACCAAAAATAGTGCTTAGAAGTCAATATCGTTAAAAGGTTACTTGAAGTTGCGCTAGACCGGGGGAAATCCAAAGTTGAGGCCGACCGATGGAGGGAAGACCGGCTACAGAACTTGAACACGTCCTGCTTAGAAAGTACTTTGGATGGAGCAAAGACGTTGTTGAGGGTACAATGCGTCAATTCAGATTTATGCAATTGGATCAAAGAGTTGTAGTCGAACCTCGCAGTCGGGACCTCGGATTGGCACTCTGTCATCAGCAAACCTTGCAGTCAGGTCCCACGTTGTCTTCAAGCCATGCAGGGATCATATCACCACTGAGTCACATCAACGGGCACAGTAGGTTCCATTCAGCGCAGTGGTGATGATGCGTCACTTTTGTAGCAAAATAGCTGCAAAACCCTCTTCTGAGGCCCAGAACTGGAGGGGCACCACAGCGAAGGGTAGGACTCACAGACGGCAGAGTACAGCAGCACCAGCAGAGACTTCACAAAACAGGGGGCAAGCCAGCAATCCCTTGGAGTCACTCTGACATCAGCAGGCAGCAGGGCAGTTTAGCACAGCAGTGAAACAGTTTATTAGAACAGTCAGTCAAGAGGATTGGCAATCCTTGTAGCATAGCCGTCCTTATTTCTGGTAGAGTTCTTCACAGGTCCAGTAGTGTACTGTCTTGGTAGGGTTCAGAGCTCCAGTACGTATACCCAAATGTGCCTTTGAAGTGGGTGGTGACTTCAAAGCAGCTCCTTGAAGTGCACAGGCCCACTTTCATCCAAGCCCTTGAAGTGCACAGGCCCACTTTCATCCAAGCCCTGTCTGTTGGGGATAATCAGCGCTTTTTATTGAACACAGGACACTGCCAATTCAGGTGTAAGTGTCAGCTCCCATTCCCCCTTGCTGCCCAGGAAGACTATCAGAATGTAGATGAATGCAGATGAGATCTCTGTCCCACCACCCCTCCTGTGCTTGTGGCTGTCAAGAGGGAATGAACAAAGTGTAGCTGTCACCCAGCCCAGATGTGTATTGGAGATGGGACGCAAGGCACATAGAGCAGTAAGAGCAGACAAATGTCCACTTTCTAAACATTTTATTAGAAAAGGGGGTTGGGCCCTTACATGCAACTAGAGTAGGCTTCTTCACTGTGTAAACCAAACGGAATATCTAGCTGCCTAATTACTGTACTAACTTAACAAAGAGGACCAATAATTTAACTTTCATTAGCCCTTGTGTTTTATTCACATATTCTTCCTGATCCACTTCAGCTTTTGCAACACACCATTTGTTAAACATATTGTATATACAGAAAGCAAAACATAATAGGAAATGACAATAACATTGTTTGCACAAACTTAATCAATAGATGAATTTGCTCACAGACTAACAATCTAAAGAAGATTATTTGTAATAATTGGCACCTTATAAAAAACATGGAATGTAGTCTTGAGACGCCGCTATTTGCATTGAAGAAAAATACCAGCATTGGACAGCAAATATTCAGAGCCGCGGTAAAGTGCTCCGAGTCCTAAGACCAACAGAAAGATACAGCAAAAAGTGGAGGTAAGCTGGCAAAAAGTTGGCGGAGCGCCACCCTAAGGCTGGCAGGTCTGGCACATGGTCATTGAGTGCAATGCATAAGAAACTCTAGACCAAATTCATGTGGCAAGAATCATTTTACAAATTTCTAGGTGGTACACAACCAAGGATGGCAGAGGCCAAGTGAAAAGGATTTTGATAAGACACCAAAGTGTAATAAAAACTGTTAATTGCTTGCTGGTCAGTAGTTGCAGTGCCACTTTTTTTTTTACAAAAAGGTATCTGTGGAATACCACTAGGCAATGTGTAGTGATGGTGGAAATACATCTAGAGCTAATCCAATGTGTTAAATGTAGCAGTGTCAATGGAACTGAGAATTTATACTGAAAGAACAAAACAATTAATGCAAGTAAAAGATACAACAAGGCAAGTGACTCTTTTTATGTTCTTATCATAACGCAGGTGTTATATTTCAATCTGAAAAGCCGGACAAAGACACTGAATCACCATTATGTGTACATGAACGCGAATCAGCACCAGCCTCACATGAGAATTCAAGCTGGTGACAGTAAGAATAGCCAACAAATGAACTTAATGTGACCAGGCAGGAGGCTGTGGTCTCAGCATTCATTCACAAGACAATACAATTCATTTTGAAAAAGGCCAAGAGGAACTTGTCAAGAGAGTTAGGCTGCTGTTAAAGCTCATTTAAATGCACTTAATTGTACATTTGTGGGTGCGTGGTGCAAACTGCCCATAAATGTACTTGTCCGTCGTCAATGTTTATCTGATAGAGAAAAATAAGCGTACATGCTGTTCTTCTGGTATTCTCTGATCAATCTACAGTTAACCTAAATTATACTTGTGTTAGCCACCTTAACCAATGGACATGATATTCCTCAATTAAGTTTTAATTAATTTAAAAACTGATCATAGGGTTTGTGCTATAAATTACTTTAAAATGTGTGTAAGTGTAATTTATGGTTGGTCAATTTTTGTATGCTTGAATTTAAAACATGTAATACCATTATTTAAAATTCCCTTGGTGAGATAATGCACACGAGTAGATTTCAGGTGTTGTCCTCAGATGCTTATGGAGCCCTAAGCAAACTATGCAGATGGTAGCCTTATATTAGTGTTTTTTACATTTTTGACTTCATGCTAAATGTTTACGAATTAGACTCTAACTAAACATGCACGTGTCTACAATGCGCACTGACCTTTTTGTCATTCTCTTCACCTTTTATGTGTGTGAAATGATGCTGAACATGAGAGACTAGTAGGAGAGGTGTTACTAGTAATTCCAGCTGCACCCCTTCCCAAATTACCTGTGAGACAGGTAATAAAGGCATGCTTTGGTTTCCGGATACAGTGGGACAACCAGAAAGCAAGTTAGTGCTTCCAAACATTTGTTTTGCCTTTGGAAATGTGGTTAAGTGATGTCATGTTTTTGCTGTTTTCCTGATGGAAACAGCATTTTCCAGACAAGCGGGTGGTAAGTAAATAGAATCCTTGTCTGAAAGAAAACAAATGGTCCTTCAGGTTTAACAGGAAGCAGCCAGATCTGTTAGAACATGTATTGTATAAACATATGAGTGCGTGTGCGTGTGTGCGTGTGTGTGTGTGTGCTTAGTGATGGCACTCCTTCTCCATGCACTGCTTATGACCTTTCAGATTGCATCACTCATGACATATTCTCTGACATGATTAATAACATCACAGATGATATCTGAAATGACATTATTGATGACAATCCTGCATGGCGGGGTGCAAGTTATAGTTACTTTAGTGAACTCTAACTAGTGAATTTCATTTTTACGGTAATGAGTCAACTGTTCAGAGGAATATATGTGAATTCATTAATCATTTTTTTTAAAGTCCATATAAATGATGTCAGTAAGGAGAGATAAACTTACACATGAGTTTGTTCGGATTTTATTATAGCAGTTGATCAGGCCATTAAGAGGTTAGCAAACTACATAAAATGAGTACATCACTGAATTTCCTGTGAGCACCGCTGTGCAAGATCAAAGGTGAAGAATCAAATTCAAAACTTAATAAAGCATGTTTTGTTTTGCAATTAAATATTCAACGGCATACCATCAAATTGTGTAGGACAAAATACCTTGGTTGGTACATCATCTCATCTGGTTGGAAAAAGCTCAATCAACAATCAATTAAATGTACCAGTCCTAAGTAATATTCCAATGAAAAGTAAAAAAATTGAAATCTTTACATTCCTATAATCCCATTTAAGATTGTAGTAAGGGAGCTCAATGAAAATCCCACTTGGTGTGAGTTCTTTAGTGAACTTATCCTGCTACCCCAATGGAAGTTGTTTTGATTTTCTGGATACCCATTGATGTTGTTGACATGTTTCAACCCCATTGCAATTTGTGGACCTCTTCAGGACAAGGACTGGATTTATGCTTGACCCCATGCAGATAGTTTCCGGTGAGGAGGTGGATCATAGTGTTGGCCACTACATTTATAGTGGCCGGTAACAATATGCTTTAGCTGATTGCTTGTTTCTGAATCTCCATTTATAACATGTTTATGGCTCATTTGGTACCATTGTGCCATTTTGCTGATACAAAAGGAAAATATCAGTCTCCTTTCTTCTAACAATGTACCATATGCTCTTGGTTTATGATGCATATTTGCGTTGGGGCAGGTATTGATAGTAGAGGACTGATCAAATTTAGGACAGCATGCTGAATAGAATCCTCGTAGTATTACATATGATGCCCTATTAAGTAATTAGGGTGTACTTCCACGTATACAATTATTAAATATGCACAGCATCTGGGTACGTATTAAACATAAGTTTATCAAACATTTCTACAAGCGCGGTGTTTCATAAATGTGACTTACGCAAACAGCGTCATTGTCCATTTGTCCTACAAACATAGCAGTGGCATTATCTGCTGACTGTGCCTTTTCAGTCTGTGTGATTAGAGTTGTCCTAGCCAGCTGCAAATTTACTAATCATAACATGTTTGCCCAAAAATGTATATAGTTTTTAAGCATATAGTGAATTTGTGGATTTGGAAGTGTTACCTCATGAAATGTGGCCATTTTGAGTTTAATTTTAATTTGGTACCAGGCACAAGTATGAAATGATCTCACTGCTCTATCCCCACATTGCCTCTGACGCTTCAACCCAGTACCCAGAATGCTCTACTCATGGCATCATCTGATACATTTTACACAGAAGTTATTGTTATTACCAGGGCCGGCTCTAGGGCGGTGCGATTGGTGCAACCTCACCAGGCGCTGACTTCAGGTGGGGCGTCGTGTTTGCAAGTATTTTAAGGTTTTAAAAGCATCTGCTGCCCCGTTCTTGGCCTGCTCAGATTTTCTGGCAACAACATAAATGTCAAGATAACACCAGTGATTAACGTTCTTTCTAGAGAGAGATCGGAATTTGTCTAGTGGAGGTTTTGATTCATGGTAACATAGTGCAGAGGGTTAATATGCCTGCTGCAAAGAACGTGCACCATTCAGATCACAAAGTGTATGTAATGTACATAGGTCAGTGGGTTACTGCTTTTGTCAGAGAGATCATTTTGTTACTTGCAGTGTATACCGTATAATCCTAACAAAGAAAGAGTGAGCTAATAATTGTAATCAAAGAGCTGCATACAAACTCCATGGCATATATTAGAGCGTAGATTAATGTTGAAAAAAGGGTTCATTTAGGTAGAAATCCATTCTTATTAAAAAGAACCTCCAATCGTGGTGTTAAGTTTTAAATTCGGAGTTTGTGCTTCCCCAGACCAAGCACAATTTAACTATACTGTCTACCTGTAGGGGTGACAGGCGACTCCTACACCTTCTAGTCCTAGCTTACTAACGTTCCCTATACACTAATTTACTCACCTATGATTGATTGTCTCTGTTTAGTGTGTGGGATGTAAAGTGCTCTGACACCATACTCTGGTATGAGTGGTAACAGCACTATAAAACTCATTAAGTGCAGATGGGGGAGTTTGGTTATGGAGACTTGAGGGGCACTGTTAAAGGGAGGTAGTGAAGGAATCTGTGGCGTAGGTGGTCATTTGGGGGGTGCCAACAAACATTGTGGCACTGGGCACCACGAACGCTAAAGCCGGCCCTGGTTAGTACCCGCCCACCCCTTCTTTAAAACAACCACTACATTGACACAAAGCTCGCACGGTGATATGCTCTGTAAGGCATCGTGAGGTGCTTTCCACAGGGACGGCCTCCCGTCGAACAGCTACCTCTTTGACATTTGGGCATTCTTCCCTGCATATGATATACAGCCCCTAACACGCGTGAAGACGTTAACTTGTTAATGCTACAGTGTAGCTAACACCGGGATCCCAGGACAGCCTGCGTCACATACGGCCATAGATGGCCAAAACGTATTTCTCACTTTAGACAGGTGTCCCAATTTCACAGCACGGACATACAGGGTTATTGTGCGCTTTGGAGCGCGCACTTGGCACTACCGAAGCACGTCTTAGTTAACAAAAACCAGATGCCCGTTATTGACAGGTGTCCTGAGATACAAGTTTCTCTCTGTCTGAAAACGCTGCTGTTTGCCAGTGGGCGAGCGCTGTTGTAGGCTGTAAATCACATCTCTGTGGCTTAGCAGTCTTGAGCTTCTCTGACGTCACGGGGCCTCCAGGAGATTATCATTGTGTGCCTATGAAAAAAAACGGAGCTTGCAACTGTACCAATAAACACATTTAATAGACACTGCATTGAAAATGAAAAAGTGACATTCAAATCATACTTGAATAGAAACAATCTTAATCCTAAAGTCTGTAGAATTAAATGTTTTAAACATATGTTGTGAAGATTGACATACACTGTACAGCAGGGATACTCACAGTATGGCCCAGGGGCGCATGCGGCCCCCCTGACCTTTAATTGTGGCCCCCTGGTGAACTGCAGCACTGGGCTGTGGTTCGCTTGACAAAGCAGGAGCATTCAGAAAGCTGTGAAACAAATGTGCATACTTTATTTACACTTACACTAAAGTAATGGTAAAGAAGAACAGGGTGGTGTCCTAGACAACTTACCCTTAGGAACACCTTGAGTTGTAAAGACATCTTGCACTAAACATGTAAAACATAATAAACTCTGCACACTTCAAACTAATGTATTTTATTAACATACATGAGAGTTTTAGCTTGGTCGATGTGATTATATCACTGCGATGAGAGGCATTTATTAGCAGTGATAGTCTTCAAACATGATCTTAGAAACACTCATGCCACCCTCCTTCTGAAAACAATGCCATTAATGAACCATGAGGCAGTTCATTTGTTGGGTGCACTTTGCGCGTAATATTGGTTGTTACATAATTGGAACATTATCGTTTATTAATTAAAACGCAAATGAATGTTTTGTACAGCACACATCCTGAACTCGTATACTGTAAGGGGCTCTCATATGTGGTAATGAAGAAATAGGAGGCAAAGTGAAATTAACCTCCTGCCTATGATCACACAATTTTGTCAAGTGGGGAAGCCAGGCATGATGCCAGGTTTTCTGGTTTCACATTTTGCAGTTCAGCCACCAGATGAGTATCTGTTTCCTTCTTATATTAGAAGTTAATGCTTTGACTTTTATTCTTGGTGCATGAGCATAGAGCGTTGGTGGCAGACAGAAGTCACATGAAGGCTCAGATTTTTGTCCACACCTTGCATCTGCTTCATGTCCCCCTACACCTAGATTTCATCACCCTGATCCTTGCATTGCTGGCATCTGTGCGGCCCTCAGGCATGCCACAGACAGTGCTTTGCGCCCCCGGGGAAGTGTTTGTAAATGCCCATGCTGAACAGTATGCCTGATGTAGTTAGCATTCATAAATATAATGTTGTATAGCTATTAGAATCCACCTTCTACTTTAGCATCCGACTAGGTTATGTAATTTATAAAGATATTAAAGATGTTTATAATCCTTTATAGCTGCTAAACTTGTGCCCATCTCTCACGTGTATTAAACCGCACTGGTTAACATGTATTGCGATTAAGAAATGTTGCTCCTGGGGGAAGGGGCGAGGGATGCAAAGAGTTGGAAAACAGCGCTGAAAAGTTATGCAGCATTGCCCCCTGCTGGTTGCATTTCAATATTACATGATCACTAATCGAAGGTGCTTGATTCTGCAGTTTGTTTGCTCAGTTGACAGACCAAAAAAAAATAGGATTTATATTACGCCTGCGCGAAGGTGAATATCAAACAGCGCAAGCATTGTAACAGCTGCTTGTCATGTACAATGCAAGGCATGGCAGATCCACAATTTGATACTGTAATTGAAAACAGGCAGGGCCTTACAACGTAAAGACCTCATTAGGAGCACCTCTTCTTAATACTGAAGCGCCAGTAACAGCAGTCACCGGACCCATCGGAATCGTGAGATCCGTGGGAACACTGCGGACCTCTTAACTTTCACCTGGAAAACAAGGCCGCTCAAAGCAGCGGAAATCTCTTTGTAAATAACCGGCCCACAATGAGGGATTACTGAGGTAAATCAAACCCAGAATTACTGATTCCTTGGTCATTCTTCTTTTCCTAGTGGTTCCTCAGGGTCTAAATCCTATTGGGCTTCATTCTCCCCACCCCTGGATTTATTGGTACCCACAGTATCAGTAAATCTGGCTCATTTACCAAACCACTCATAAAGAGGGTCTTAGCAGCTGCGGGAAGTGTTAATGTAAGACAAGTATCTCCCACAATTTTGGTCTGTCTGATGGCTTAAACAGCGTGAGAGCCATGGCAGTGGCATTTTACTCCCTTAACAGAGGTAAATGGTTGTTCGTCTGCTTTTGGCAGTAAATCAGAAGGATTGTTTGACATGTCTCCGGCGCTAGCTGAGCCAGCCATCACTTTCTGGACAATGTTCTGCATGTGCAACATATCTCCCTCAGTTCAGACTACTTTAGAAAACAGAAAATATGCAATGAGTATCTTTTTGGTGAAGCTGGAGTTTTGTGCAAGGGACTTTGCATAGTCCACACACAAAACAAAATCACAAGAGAGACTTTTCCATAAGGAGAAATACTATAATAGAGAATTTAAAAAACTGTTGATAGCACAGGCTTTCGTAGAGCTAGGGATTAGTATTTATATATGTATGTATTTGAAGCTTTTATGTAGTGCTACCGCATCATAAAGTATTAAGTCACATTATCGAAAAGGTAGGTCTTAATTATACATATGCTGTTTTCACAAGGTGGTTATTTCCCCCTGATAAAATACCAGTGCAGAAGGGGATCAGTATGTCCCCAGGGTGAAATCTTACAAAATTTCTCTGGACTCACACCGAGGAATAACTGGGAAATCAGTGCCTATGAACCCATTTCTGCAAGTTTTATATTCAATGCATTCTGCCTGCTTTTCACTAGCAAAATGCGTCAGGTAGAAATATCAGATGTATGGGGAAATTTTCTTCACAAGTCTTGAAACCAAATAAAGTTAAGGGTGAGTTAATGTTGCCATCTCTCAGGCTAGTCAGTTCCTCAAATGTTATTCCCAAGAGGCAGGTTGTGATATTACGTAAAATAAAGTTGGCCAGAGCAATCGTCCAGCAAAACCACAATGAGGCAACCAGGCCAGCCCACCCTTAAGAGGGATTGTTCTGATGGTAAAATGCTCCTCGTGCTGTCTGGGTCACTATTATATGTCCTGCAGTCCAAACATATACTCATAAGCTGGTCCACCAGCAGCATGAATCATGTGCTAATAATCATCTCAACCTGCCCCACCCATCCTACATCTATATTAGGGCCTGGAAAAGTGTAAAAATTGCAGGGTCATCGAATGTGGAGGCAGGCTGCCAAGCATCTTAGAAGACAGATGGGCTACAACATTTCACATAGTAATAGCAACACCTCATTCGACCCCAGAAGCCAAAAGCCATACAACTGCACCAGAATAGGGACCATACTCTAACGGTAAACACTAACCAGTACTCCCAGTTGCCCTGATACTGGTGGAATGAATATAGGCTGTGGTCGTAATTCTTGAGCCACTAATTTTTTCGCTCTTGTCATGTCCCTCAATATACATTCATGCTTTAAAACTAATGCTCAGAAATAGGACATATGATCTATAGAAACAAACACGACTCGACAATGTGTGATCTTTCCACATTCCGGCCCTTTCCCATTCTCCCCGTTTAGCTTCTTCACTGATCTGTGGCAGAGATGAGGATAACTATTTTGTTGTGTAAATAGTGCAGCTCCATAAGATTTGTGAATTCAGCTGCTATTACTTCGAAAGCATCTAGAGCAGTGTGCATGCAGGTGGGGGCTTCGTAAGAATACGCAGAACGTTTTGCAGCACCAGAAAAAAATATCACCACAGTTCTCCAAAGAAATTGGCTCCTTCACTGAAAAAGTGCTCAACTATGATAATTCCTTGTTGGTTGGTGTCAGAAAACTCCTCCTGCCCCCTTGAAGGCTGATTTTCGTTCAGCTGCAAATTTTCTTTAAAAAACCTGAAATGTGTGAGTACATGACATCAGGGGGGATATGTACAAGGACTGGCGATAACTACCACTAACGCTAGTTAGCGGCAGTTTTCTTACTACTGAAAACTATTGCCCTGTTAGCGACGTATGTACAAGACGTCGCTACATGGTGATAGCTTCAGAGATCAGCAGTGAAAACTGACGCTAACATAAGCGTGATGCCGATAAGAATTCTGGCGTTAGCGGGCAAAAACCAACAAAAGGCCCATTAGCGGCAACAAAACGCACGTTAGCCAGCTCAACGTGAGTTTTTTTTGCCTCTGTTGGAAAAAATAGCCTATCCGTCGACCTCCAATAGAAAATAGGCAAAAAAACACAATGAAATGCGGAATGGAGCAGCCAGGGCAAAGTGCAGCACACATCAACAACCCCCTCAAGTCACCCAACATCCAGGAAGACCAGGGTGAGAGCCTAGATGCCTCGCACGATCTGCGTCTGGAGCCTGGATGCCTCACTGGACCTGTGTCTGGAGCCTGGATGCTTCGCTGGACCTGCGTCTGGAGTCTGGATGCCCCGCTGGACCTGCGCCTGGAGCCTGGATGCCTCACTGGACCTGCTTCTGGAGCCTGGAGGCCTCGCTGGACCTGCGTCTGGAGCCTGGAGTGGGATGCGGAGGATTTGTGGAGTCGATGAGCCGTGGCGGTAGACATTGAGGCATGGCGATTGCCCGTACCTTGTGGTGAAGTCTGGCAGGTCGCATGGAGACACGTTGCTGACCCGTGTGAGAAGACTGCCTTGAGCCCCTTGGAGCACTGAATGGTAGAGGCACTCCTGCGCACCAACGTAGGGAGGTCGGCATCGTATACTACAATTCACAACTACACCGGGGTGCACATAGGGGATTACCAACGGTAGACGGCGCCTCTCTGCATCACAGGCCGGATGATGTTGCGCTGGCCGGACGCTGTGGAGGGTGAGGCCCCTGAGCTGCACTGAACTTGTGTGGCGGGAGCGCTGCAATTTCACGCCTAAGTGGGCCCTGCTGCATCAACTGCATCGGGAGGTTCACCAGCAGACTTGTCGGCGACTGCTGTACCCAGGCTTGTGAAATCCCACCTGGCTGAGGCTCCTGGTGGCTGATTCACAGATTTGGAGAGAGTGCAGGGGATTGCGCCACAGTGTCAATGTCCAGGTAAAGAGAAGGTGGGATGCATAGCGGAGGAGTCGCACAGGCCTAGCACCTGTAAATGACACAACCCCAGTGGTGGCTCATCCGCTATGGTGGAAGAGAGTCTCCCCACTGCTTTCAAGCAGTGCAAGAAGAGGAACAAATATCACATGATGATAACTTCCTGATGTAATCGTGCTATGTTTCCTTTGCGAGCGGGAGGGTGGGTAGGGCTGCTCCACTCATGGAGCAGGGCAGGGGTGGAGTGGCATTCCCACTCAAGCGCGCAGTGACTGTTTGGTCGGCCCACTCAGGCTGCCCAAAGCAGTCATGCGCACTGTCCTGTTTGCAATGCAGGCTGCATTACAGCCTGCATGAAGAACATGCCCACCCTTCCAGCCCCTGGATGAACGCCTTGTCCTGCGCCAATGACCAATCCCAATGCCGCCTTGCAGCATTGTGATTGGCTTAGGGGAGGGAGCCTGGCTGCCTACTTCCTGTTCCTGGAAGCAGACTCAGGAGAGCAGGAGCAATGCAGACACCGGACCCGGCCTCAAGGTAAGATTTCTCTAATTTAAATATTTACAGCACCCTCTCACACACACCCCCGCGTCCACACCCCATCCAGTGTCCTTTCCGGCATTTCCCACCTCCCAGCTGTCCAGTCCCCCCCCCCCGCAGCACTTCTCAGTGGCAGCCGCTGTAAGACCATGTGCAGCGGGCATACCACTGGTGTGCCAAAGGTATATGTGAAGTTACGGCGCATACCATTACATCGCATTCCATTCCAATGCATACTAATACTAGTCATATTGCAACAGTAGGGAAGGTGTTGGATAGCGGAGATGTAAATATTACTATTCCCACTGCAGTGAGTGCAACCCTAAAACTAACCCTTGCACCCCAAAGCAAGCCCTGAAACCTAAAATTTATCTTTGAGCCCCCAAAACACACCCTAAAATCATTTTAGACTCAAATGCAAACCCCAAGTTTCATTTTTGACCCAAATGCTCACACGCATTTTCATGATTGACCCCAAAACACACCCCAAATTTTAAATTTTACCCCATGAGACACCCCAAATTTCATCTCCGTTACCCAAAATCCATACTCACCCTAAAACTTAAAAATATCCCATTACTTACCTCACAATGCGATGTAATAGAATGTGATGTAAAGGCACCTGCGTTGCTGGAGTTGCGTGGTGAAGGCATTACGATGTAATGCCTGTGTTGTAATGGACGTCTCCCGTTCCAAAGGCAAGCCATAGGCAAGCCCGTCTGCATCCGTCTGCCCCTGGACCGTGCTCAGCACCAAGGACCCTTCCTCTTGGACACTCCACCCCTACGGCGCCAGCACCCTTCTCATCATCAACCCTGGATGCCACATCGCCTGCAAGGACCAACATCTGCTCCGGACCGGACATCGCCATCACTGACGGCTACTAAATCACCCACAAGGACCACCTCGACCGTCCAGGAGGAGGCATTGCCATCACCTACAGAAGCACACTCCGACTGACCAGGCACTCTAATGACCCACCAGTGACCATGGAACACCTCAACTTCC
Source organism: Triturus cristatus (assembly GCF_964204655.1). Lineage (NCBI taxonomy): Eukaryota > Metazoa > Chordata > Amphibia > Caudata > Salamandridae > Triturus > Triturus cristatus. The sequence continues at coordinate 1,201,918,862 of NC_140591.1, read as the reverse complement.
AGATCCGGACCAAACCCAACCCCATCCTCTGCGGCACCCTCATATGCAGGCCCCCCGGGCCATGGACATCCGTTCTCCGATACCATTGTAGACCTCATTGCACAACGACATCCTACATGGCGAACTCAAGTTCCACCTGGACAACCCCAGTGACCAGAACACCAGCCCCTCCTGGGGAAGCTCCCCAACATCAGACTGAAGCAGCTAGTCAACGCAGCAAGCCACAGAGCAGGACACATGGTTGAGCACGTCTGCTCCGCCAGCGGGAACTTCAACTACAGCCACACCACCGGACTCTCCTGGACCGATCATCATTGTATACATCACGTCTTCACCATGCCCACGTACACCATCTGCATCATCGCCCCCCCTCGCAGCTTGATCAAGGCTACCGAAGAACATCTCGTCAACTCCCTCAGCACCACCACTCCGTCAACGCTTACAGACGATGACACCACAGCGTGCAACCGCCACTGATGGATCTCCAACTACGTCGACACCCTGGCACCCCTCAAGAATGGACGAGGCAGAACTAGCACCACGCTGCGCCGTATTTGCAAAGTGACACATGTAGGCATATGGTTGACCTTGTGAAACCCTGTGCCACATCATCTCTGCATCAGGTATGATGTACCCAGGGTGTGCGTTCCCACCTGACAATGCCTCATAGGAGTGGCACTGTGAAATCCCTCAGATTTCACTGTGACAATTGTAGGACAGCCCTGCGTCAGTACCTTACACCTGCCTGATGGCAGGCGTAAGGGTGATGAAGTGCCACAGGTATAGGCTGGACCCATGCATTGCTGGAGTTGCGTCATGCTTGTGACACGACTGCAGCAATGCGTGACTTAAGCGCAGACAGATACGTCAGGATTCCAGATGTATCTCTCATTACTTGCATCATGGAGCGCTGTCCAGTGAATACTGCACATCCATGGTGTCGCAAGAAGGGCGTAGTGAAAAGTGTTGCAACGCTGTCTTGTCGCAGCGCTGCAACACTTTTCATGGCTGAGGCCCAGGAATGCACACTATCTTATTGATGGTGCGCATTCCTGCCCTGTAGTCTTGTCGCAGGACAGCACTACAACATTGCTTGCAGCGCTGTCCAGCACCAAAACCTGCTGGAAAGAGGGCCCAAGTGTTACCTCCATTTTTAAGACCAGCTATTTTCTGGTCTTAAAAAACTGCCTCTAACTGCAGTTAGAGGCAGTGTTTTTGGTCCTCCAAACATCAGGAATTCCCTTGTAAATATCGTGAAGTGGGGTTAGCGGTCATTTTTGCATGGAAACACCTCCCGTCATGTCATTATCGCTAACAGAAGTGGCGATCTTTCTGATGGACGTTTTCGCCAGAAAACTGCCGCTAACAGAGGTTAGCGACAGCTTGTACATACGGCGATAACAATCTCGCTGCAAAACCGTCGGAAAAGTGCCTCTAAGGCGGCGTTAACCCCTTGTACACATGCCCACAGGTGTGATCTCCCTCAACTTACTCCCAATGGAAAACAGAATCCTTCTTAATCTGGCCTGCATAGTGCACAGCGAAAATCCACATTACCTAGATTGTCAGAGTGTCGCAGGGATATCGACCCTCCTTAGAGTTTGTGTGGGACAGGTAATGTCAGCCGGTGCCCATGCAGGTAAGAGCGGTAGGGCTGGGTGGCAGGTGTATTTCGACAGAAGACGACGAGGGAAAATGTATTATTTATTTAATTTTCCCCCGTGGTCGTCTGGCGAATCCTCGTCCAACCCAGCCCCAACGCTCTTACCTGCATGGGCACCGGCTGAAATTACCTGGCCCACACAAACTCTAAGAAGGGTCGATATCCCTGCGACACTCTGACAATCTACTCCTCAAAACCCCAGACTTAAAGAAAAATAGTTAACTCTCAAACAAGCCTTCGGTTGGAATGCATCTAAAGTACAAAACTCCCTTCCTCCAGCCATGAGAATCAATCCTGTTAAAGGTGATTCCAAAAATATTTGAAGAGCCCCCTATCCTATTAGCACTGCCATCTTAGCTCATGCGTCTGTTGGAATTGTTTCAGCTGATGTCTAAGATCTCCCCAATAAACACCCTTATCAGTGCCTTAATGACTCATTTGCAATTATTTCCACATCTAATGTACACTATCTTCTTTCGTTACACTGTACTTCCATCTGAGGTGTTGATTGTGTTCGCCGACCTGTTCACTTTTGCCTTAACTGTTGTCACTCAGTGCCTATGTATAGAGCTCTGATCCCTGGTCCGGGTCAGGTACGAGTTTTATAAAACTGAAAATACATAAATAGTGATGTTCTGTTCCTGTTGCAAAACCCCCAAGTTTTAACCTTGCTCTTCTCTTTTGTGGTCTAAAGTCAAGTGCAGTGGCCTCTGGTTTTCACATGCCACAAATCACCCATTTACCATTATGGAAAACTAAAGAAATTCATGTGCTGAGATCCAATATTACCTACACTCTCTATCCCAAGTTCTCGACATCACACAAAAGATGTTACCGCTAATGATATTTTAAAAACAGTATTTAGTGTGATGTAAATCCTGGAAGAGATGGGACTTGAAGGTCATTTACAATCCATCAGCTGAAAGGAAAAAAATATTTAAATACATATATGTGTCAATCAATCAATCAATCAGTCATTTGTAAAGCGCACTACTTACCCGTGAGGGCCTCAAGGCGCTGGGGGCGGGATGCTGCTACTGCTCAAAAAGCCAGGTCTTGAGGAGTCTTCTGAAGGTCAGCAGATCTTGGGTCTGTCGTAGGTGGATGGGGAGGGTGTTCCAGGTCTTGGCGGCGAGGTGGGAAAACGATCTGCCGCCGGAGGTTGCTCTTCGGATGCGGGGGACTGTGGCAAGGGTGAGGTCAGCAGAGCGAAGCTGGCGGGTGGGGGTGTAGAAGCTAAGTCGTCTGTAGAGGTACGCTGGTCCGGTGTTGTGGAGTGCCTTGTGTGCATGGGTGAGGAGCTTGAAGGTTATCATCTTTTTGACGGGGAACCAGTGCAGGTCTCTAAGGTGGGGTGGGCTGTGGCTGCGTCGCGGGATGTGGAGGATCAGGCATGCAGAGGCGTTCTGAATGCATTGAAGTTGTTTCAGGAGTTTGGCCGAGGCTCCTGCATAGAGGGCGTTTCTGTAGTCCAACCCTCTGCTGACGAGGGCCTGGGTGACCGTTCTTCTCGTTTCGGTGGGGATCCACTTGTAGATCTTGCGGAGCATGCGGAGGGTGTTGAAGCAGGAGGAAGAGACGGCGTTGACCTGCTTTGTCATGGAGAGGGTGGATTCGAGGACGACCCCTAGGTTGCGTGCGTGGTCGGTGGGTGCTGGAGCTGTTTCTAGTGCGGTCGGCCCCCAGGAGTCGTCCCAGGCCGAGGGGGTGGATCCGAGGATGAGGACTTCCGTCTTGTCCGAGTTCAGCTTCAGTCGGCTGTTCTTCATCCACTCGGCGACGGCTTTCATTCCTTCGTGGAGGTTGGTTTTGGCGGTGTGGGGGTCCTTGACGAGGGAGAGGATCAGCTGGGTGTCATCGGCGTAAGAGATGATGTTGAGGTTGTGCAGTCGGGCGATGTGGGCGAGCGCTGCCATGTAGATGTTAAACAGCGTTGGGCTGAGGGATGAGCCCTGGGGTACGCTGCAGATGATCTCGGTGGCTTCGGAGCGGAAGGGGGGGAGGCGGAGAGGAAGGAGGTGGTCCAGTCCAGGGCCTTCTCTTGGATCCCGGCATCATGGAGGCGTGTGCGAAGTGTGCGGTGGCAGACCGTGTCGAAGGCGGCTGACAGGTCTAGGAGAATGAGGGCCGCGGTTTCTCTGTTGTCTAGCAGGGCCCTGATGTCATCGGTGGCGGCGATGAGGGCAGTGTCGGTGCTGTGGTTGCTGCGGAACCCGGACTGGGACGGGTCCAGGATGCTGTTCTCCTCAAGGTAGCGGGTCAGTTGTTTGTTGATGGTCTTCTCAATGATCTTCGCCGGGAACCGGAGCAGGGAGATGGGCCGGACGTTCTTGAGCTCCTTGGGGTCCGCCTTGGGTTTCTTGAGTAAGGCGTTGATCTCTGCATGCTTCCAGCTCTCCGGGAAGGTTGCTGTCTTGAAGGAGATGTTGATGGCTTTCCGGAGATGGGGTGCGATGGTGGTGCTGGCATGGGTCTGGATGGTGTTCATGATTTTTATGGTGTCGTCGTCGTTTATGTTGGTCCAGGAGAGCAGGCGGTCGGTGTGGATGGTGGTTGTGGGGGCGGAGGTCTCAGTGGTTGTCGGAGCAGTCGTGGCGTTGAAGCTGTTGTGGATGTCTGCGATCTTGCGATGGAAGAAGGTGGCAAGCGAGTCACACAGGTCTTGCGAAGGTGGGATGTCATTGGTGTTGGAGCTGGGGTTGGAGAGTTCCTTCACGATGTTGAATAGCTCTTTGCTGTTGTGTGCGTTGTTGTCTAGGCGGTCTTTGAAGGAGGCCCTTTTGGCGAATCTGATGAGGTGATGGTGTCTGCGGGTGGCATTCTTGTGGGCTGCGTAGCTGTCCGGTGTTCGTTCACGGTGCCAGTTCTTCTCTAGTTTTCGGCAGGTTTGTTTGGAGGCCTGGAGGTCTTCAGTGAACCAGTTGTCTTTCTTGCTGGAGTGGCTGTTGGAGGGTTTCTTGAACAGGTCGCGGGTGTTGGCGCAGTCATTGATCCACTGTCTGAGGTTGTGGGCGGCGGTGTCGGGGTCGGTGGGGTCGGCGGGTGGGCTCCGGGCAAGGGTGGTGGTGGAGGTTAGCTGGTCTTCGGTGACTTTGCTCCAGCAGCGGTGAGGGATCTGTTGGGTGCCTTGGTGCGTGGTGGGTTTCTGGAAGGTGAAGTGGATGCAACGATGGTCGGTCCAGTGGAGTTCGGTGGTGTAGTTGAAGGAAACGTGGGGGCTTGCAGAGAAGATGGGGTCAAGCGTGTGGACGGCGGAGTGGGTGGGTGTTGTGACGAGTTGTCTGAGTCTGAGGTTGGTGAGGTTGTCGATCAGGGTGGTGGAGTTGGTGTCGTTGTTGTTCTCGAGGTGGAAGTTCAGGTTCCCAAGGAGGATGTAGTCCGTGGAGGCGAGGGCATGTGAGCTGACGAAGTCGGCGATGGAGTCGCTGAACTGTGGTCGGGGTCCGGGGGGGTCTGTAGATGAGGGTTCCTCTGAGGGTGGTGTTGGGGTCGGTGTGGATCTGGAAGTGCAGGTGTTCGGCAGTGCTGAGAGTGTTGTCAGTGTTGGTCAAGATTCTGAGAGTGTTCCTGTGGATGATGGCGATTCCTCCTCCTACTCCGTTGGTGCGGTCCCTGCGGGTGCCGAGGAGGGGTTCAGCCAGGTCGCTGTCAGGAAGGCGACGTCTGGAGAAGTTGAGTCAAGTAGGTCCCATAGTTCAACGGCGTGTTTGCGTGCGGAGCGGGTGTTGAGAAGAATGCATCTGAGGTAGTTGAGTTCTTTCCCGGTGGGTCGGTTGCTGGTGAAGCTGCAGTTCCGGCAGGAGAAGGGTCCTTGGGTGCGCTTCGGGGCATCCAGGAAGCAGGTGTGTGATCGTCCAGTGTTGAGTGTGTGGAGGGTGCTGGCATCGTAGCGGTGTCGGGTGTCGTGTCAGTCACGGGGGCCAGGGGTTCTAGCGCTGGTCGTGGTCCAGGCGCGGACGGGCGAAGACAGGCTTGCCTTAGGTGCGCCTTCGGCACGTCAGTGGCGCGCCTACTGCGCGCGGCCGCCATAAGAAGAGGAGGTGGGAGGGAGGAGCAGCTAGGAGGAGGGAGTGGACGAATGGGCGAGCGGGGGGGGCGGGGCGGCAGCGGCGGGAAAACCAGGGGTGAGGGACCAGAAGGCAAAAAGAGGGCACAGGGCACAGAAAAACAACGGGGCAGGAGAAAAAACGGGTGTGTAAAATATATACATATAATCATTTACCATAGCACAAAAGAATAGATGCAAACTATCATCAGTTGTATCTGCACAATTTAGAGCATTGTTCGCATTAGAGGAGGAAAGAAACATACTTTTCTTCAGATACCCAAAAAATGACAAGCAGCTATGAATAATCGTTTTATTTTGGTTTCCTAGGAAATAATCATTTGCAAAGTGTTCATCTGCGATTATCTGCAAGTGTAATATTTCATTTCAGCACAGTATTTTCCTTTTTTGCAATTGTCTAACTAGGAAAGTCATTATTTAGTGATTAAATATAAATTTTGTATCCCTTAAAAATAATCCCAATTTCTCTTGAGAAGGAACTTCAATGTGACATGCAAAGAAAATCTTAGCATAGTTAAATATGAGCACCAAAGCAAAGTAGGAAGATTCACCCTTCTTAAATCATGTCCAAAAACAAGAATCGACCTCTTCAATAGCATCCAGCTACTTTGAAATCATATTAAATTCTTTTTTTTCTGTATTTAGGAATGCCTGACTCTTATGTGAAATGTACATTTAGATAATATATGATTAAACAAATACATAATCCAGAGTGTGATTATTGGCCTATACTGAAAAAGTGATATCCCATATAATTGCTCTTTTTTTGCATTCTTATATAGCACAAACTCAGCCCAAGGGCATTGGTGCGCTCTATATGATCACCAGTTACATTACACAAGGTGAGATTAATTTTTCAATTAAGGAGCAGATATACGAAATACTAATTTAGCATTTTTGAAATAGCAACGCCAAAGAAATTGCTGTTTAGGAAATGCAAAATGGCATGTACAAAATTTGAGATTTCCTAATAGCGAGTCCTACAGAGTAGGAATCGCTAATAGGAAATCACAAATACAAAATGCTATTGCATTCCCAGCTATGGGCCAAGGTTGTATGATAGAGGCACGATAAACTACAGGTGCCTCTACCACACAGCCAAAACCACTAATGCGTCTTAACCACTCACTTTTTTACCACACTTGCCTTTACCGCGTAATTTTGTGGTAAAGGCATGAATGGTAAACGGATATGTGTGGCTAAGGTCGTGACCCCTTCCTCTCACCCTAAGCTACACACTCCCTCCCCTGCCTCCCTCCACGCCCTTAGGTCCAAATACCCCTCCCAACCCCCTCGCTGTCCCTAACCCTTAAACTCCACCTCAACCCCCTTTTGCTGTCCCTATAACTACCCAAACCCCTTCCACTGCCCTTAGACAAACCCATATTTTTAAAAACTACTCCGCCCTCCTCTAAGACCTAAAAACGACCCCAACTACCCATTCCCCTCCCCCTGCCCTGAGGCCTAAAACCCTGTCCCTTAACCTGACCCAGACAGCCCTGACTCAGCCCTAAAACTACCCGCCCTCCCCTAAGCCCTAAAAACGACACCAACTACCCATTCCCCACCCCTGCCCTGAAGATTAATACCCTAACCCCTAATTAAAAACCGTATCCAACTCTCCCCCAGCCCTAAAAACTACTACGACCTCCCAACCCTGAAAACTATCCCAGAACCCTCCAGCCCTGAAAACTACCTCCAACCCCCCAGCCCTGAAAACTACCTCCAAACCCCCCCCAGCCCTGAAAACTAGACCCCAACCCCGAAAACTAGCCCAGAACCCTCCCAGCCCTGAAATTGACCTCCAATCCCCCCAGCCCTGAATACTAGCTCCGAACCCAGCCCAGACAACTACCCCTGACCCACCCCCTAGCCCACAAAACAACCCCAGCCCAGAAAACTACCCTGACCCCCCGCCCACAAAACTACCCGGACCCATCCCCAGCACAGAAAACTACACCAGACCCACCCCCAGCTCACAAAACTACCCCAACCCACCCCCAGCCCACAAAACTACCCCTGACTCACCCCCAGCCCTCAAAACTACCTCGACGCCCAGCCCACAAAACTACCTCAACTCACCCACACCAAGAAAACTACCCCTGACCCACCCCCAGCCCACAAAACTACCCCCAACCAACCCTCAGCCCAGAAAACTACCCCAACCCCCAGCCTGGAAAACTACCCCCAACTCACCCCAGCCCACAAAACTACCCCAACCCCCAGCCCAGAAAACTACCCCAGCCCAGAAAACTACAACCCAGACCCACTTACCTCACCATGTATCTCTTCATGCGAGGTCTTTCTGCTTCCATCCCCAGCAGCCAGCAGCTAGATTGCGCATTGCCGTGGTTAAGGCAAGTGGGGCTTTGCTTGTGCAGTCGAAACACTTGTGGTTTAGACCGCGGTGTTCCAACTGTTTCCCAGGTAATGGTTTGCATTTCCTAAATTGGGATTTCCTAAAAGGAAATCGCAATTTAGGACTTCCAAATCCATGGAGGCACCCTGAAATTCATAGTGCACATGTAAGTGCACATATGCCCCAGATGCATATGTGCGCCTAATGTCACAATTAAAAAAATGCATGTTTAAATGCATTTTTCTGTTTTGCACATGGTAACCATTTACTTTGAGTCGATGGCAATAGCATTTCCTAAATGCCCAATTTGTTACCAAATCAAATTTTGCTTTTGCGATTCAGTATTAGGAAGGGACCTGTTTAGGGCATCCCTTCCTAATAATGGAATAGCACTGGTATGCATGAATGTTTTGCGACCGGAATGAGGTTGCAAAACATTCATAAATTACTGACTCCATAGAGGAGGTGGTAACCCATTCGCAAACGGGAAGAGGGTCCCCAAAGGACCCCTTTCTCTTTGTGAATGTGGGTGAAAACTTTTTTAAGAGACCACTACCAACTCTTAAAACAAGAAAGGAAAATTAAATTTTTTCTTTTTGTAATGCGGTCCGTTTTCCTTTAAGAATAATGGACTGCATTACAAAAAAGAAATATTGCTTTATTTAAAAAGCATTCACAGACACGTTGGTCTGCTGACCCCAGCAGACCACCATCCCTGTGATTGTAGCCATTCCCAATGGGTCGCAAATTGCAGCCTGCCTCATGAATATTGATGAGGCAGGTCCATTTGCGACCCATTGGGAATCGCAAACAGTGGCTGAGACACTGCTGTACATAGCTAGTTGCAATTTCCTAATCGCAAAGCGACTTTTTTGTACATGTATCCCAACCTTACTTATGCACACAGAAACACGTTTTTTGTTGTTGCGAGTATTAGTTGGTTCTAGTGAGTCCCAAATATTTTATATGTGAGTGCATTACCTTGTTTACATTTTTCTCTTACATTCTCTGAGAATGCACCCGGGCAGTAACTCACTATTATTTTGAAAGCAAGATTACACTTTGCTGAGCTTTTCTTCAGGAGTGACTCAATCCAAATTACCCTCGCCTGCGAAAACTATTGTCACGGTTTTAGTTTTGAACTGAAATTCCCATAAAAATATTTTCTGTCACAGCCAATTCAAACAGCAGCCACGCATGTGCTTTAATGAATCTGTCATCACGTGTGGAAGCGCCAGCACCGTGACACTCATATGCTGGGCCTTTCTGTGGCCAGCACAGTTATGGGGTGAGGTAAAGAGGCTCATTTGTTCACCACAGAGCTCCGTTACAAAGTAAAGCTGACTCCCGCAGCTTCTTTGGCGTTCCCGGACTAATGACAGTTCCCCCCTGTGAGGGACTGGCCCTTTCCCCCGGAAGACTTTTCTTTCTCTAGCATGACCTTTGCCCTCTACGCACCGGTCTTCATCTTAAAAATGGCAGCCCATTGGATTTCTGAGAGTTCTGCTTTGACACCCGCCGCTCTCTCCAGCATGGAATGTCTCACATGAATGTGAGCCTCATAAGACTGTCTGGAAACCTCGCCTTTCATTCTTCTGAGATGACTACCCTCTGAAGCCACAAACAGCCGTCCTTGACAGGGGATATGGAAATTAAGCACCAGTTCACCTGAAAAGGCTAAAAAAAGGATTGTGTTTGCGCTCTTCTTTCACTCAGACAAGCCGTGCTTCCCGCACCATTGTGGGGGAGAAGGTGTTCACACCAAATGCTTTTTCACAACACATCCTAGTACAACAGAGACCAAAATGGGATTGCTGTATAATGTGAGCGAGATTAGATCGCAAAGCATAACTTTTCACAGCAGAATGCTAGCTTAGTAAACAGGAAACCCTATTCTATCTAGCATGATCAATTTGAGGGTATTTATTAAGATTGCTGGCAGAAGGACTCTCTAATAACAGAATACGCATACAGGAGAATGCCACAGGGAACGGTGCTGTTTTGGGTTTTTCAATAGTGTTGACTGGAGGGATTTCTCAAATCCATATATAGATCACAGTAGATACAAAATATAAAGCACAAGTTGCAGAAAAGCACAGGGGAAGTGTACTTTATAACATGGTTCTTGCGAGGGTGTAGGATGAAAAATAGGAAGAAGTCTACATGCAGTACAAAAGCTTTGTGAAAGCTGATAGGTCTCGCTTTTTCTAACAGAAAGTGTTTGGTAATAGTTTAGGACTTTGTGTCTGTGTTCCTCAAGCTATCTTAGAGAAAACAATCCACAGTGAAGCAAAATCCTGTGCTCCAGCAATTTAAAAGCTGGGAGTGGGGCAAGTTAGACCTGTAAACCTTAGGGTGGTCTTCCCCCAAACCTTTGCCTTCCCCCTCCATTTTTTATGAGGCATTGTCCTGGCTTCAGGACTCTGCACACTTTACCACTGCCAACCAGTGCTAAAGTGCATGCGCTTCCTCCTTAAAACATGGTAACATTGGCTTATACCCTATTGGTATATATTTAATTTGCTTGTAAGTCCCTAGTAAAATGGAACTACATGTGCCCAGGACCTGTAAATTAAATGCTAATAGTAGGCCTGAAGCACTGATTGTGCCACCCACTTAGTTAGCCCTTTAAACATTTCTCAGATCTGCCATTGCAGCTTGTGTGTGCTGTTTAAACTGCCATTTCAACCTGACAAAGTAGCCATTTTGCCAGGCCCAAACCTCCATTTTTAATTTATGTTACCCCCAGGGTAGGCCCTGGACTGCCCAGAGGGCAGGGCATAATGCATTTAAAAGTAGGACATATGATTTTAGGTTGTACTTGTCCTGGTAGTGAAAAGCTCTTAAATTTGTTTTTTACTACAGCAAGGCCTACCTCTCCAATAGGATACATTGGATTTACTTTATTACATTTTATGAGTTTAATAGCCTAATGGGAATAGGTACCAGTTCATTTTTGGCGTCTATGGACTCCTAATTTAAAATCCAAACTTATGGTGAAGTTGGATTTTAAAGTACAGTTTTGAAAATGACACTTTAAAAAAAATTCATAATAAATGTTGGGCGTGATGCACTCAAATAGTTACGAGAACTATCCAAAACAATCTTTTACATGCTTTTAAATCTTAGTGTGCACTCGGTGGAGGGGCTCCACCCAGGCCCCTATCATACAAATTTAAAATATCTAGAACCACTGATCTAGACACCGTGTGCACTACTGAGTCCCCCTTGGGGGTTTCTTCCCAATGTGACTCTATTAAACGTTATTAACTATAGTAAAAAAAAAATTATGGCAAAGTATGCAGCTATAAAACATTCCAAATATATACAGATGAGATGACAGTAGTCCAGTGAATTATGCTGTGAAGACGACATAGTTGTTAATAATTCATTCAATCGAATGACTCTTTTCTTTTCTTGAAGATTGACAAATCAATTCAACCCAATGCATTTCGGGCCACTTCAGGCCTTTCATCAGGGGTGTCTACAAACAAAAACATATCATTTTAGCCATGAAACTGTACAAATCAAGTGCTATTTAAAAATGATAACCTCATTTCATGAGGGGCATCATCTAATCAATAACCAATGTGGTTTAAACCAGCTGCCTATAATCAAGGTGGTTGAAGATAATAAGAAACAGATAAGACTAAAAGAGTTGTTATAGTGCTTGCCCCATCTCAGATCCCTATTTGCATGAACTACTGCTTAATCTATTGTTACCAAGGAAAAGTGAGCCTGTTAAGCTACGTCTGGATGTGAAACTAAATACGCCAAGAGTGCACTCAATCATGCAAGAAATAGTGAACACGTGATGTAAACTCATTTGGCCTCGTCAGTTAGGAGAGTGGCCAAAAAGGTGAAGATAGGTCTGCTTAGTGGCAGCTGGGCCTCTCATCTTAAAACAAGGGCTCCTGGGGAATTTTCCAGTAAGGTGATGAGGACATGCAGCAAAAGGAGGTAAGGGACAGTGAGAAAATTGTTAGCACTGAGTAGTGGCATTGCTCCTATTACTGCTTAGTGCAGAGGATAAATCTGGCACATCCGCCACCATCTCCTCAGGACATTCCTAGCTTGGGAATACTCTATCTGAAAAAGAAGGCCCTTGAACAAGAAGAATCCTCCCTCCTGCTGCTTGCTGGAATCAGAAGTCTCACACAAGGACTCAAGGAATCCTGAATCTTGCTGGCGCCCAAGGACTTGGATTGCTCTCCAAGGATCAGGCGGTAGCCTCGTTTTTTTTCTCTGTGTCAGGGAAACAAAAAGAAGGACTCCTGACTCCGAGAGGGTCCAACTGACTAAAAAAAGACTAGATCCTGCAGGACTGGTGCACAAAAGCCCGTCCTGAGGAGTAGGGGCTGCAGGGCTGAACAGAAGAAGCTTTCGCAGTAGTTGGACACAAAGGGACAGATTTGTCATAAGATTGCATTGCCCTTGTGTCACACAAGGTGATACAAGTGCAATGCAATCGTTAAGTCAGATTTACCAAGCCACACAAGGCCACCTTGCATGGTCCAGTGTGGCTTGATAAATCCAGAGTGATACAAAGCAGTGCAAGTCTCTGCCTTGTGTTACTCTGCACCAGGAAGGCATTACATGGGTGGAGTGTGGGGTTCCCACGCATCCACCCATGTATTTTGGAGCATGATTTACCAAGACTGGTAAACCTGGAAATGCGTCACAATTGTGCTCCTTCATGACAGAAGTGCCACAAGGACAAATATAATTATTTCCCCACCTTGTTTCCTCTTTCTAAGTGTGCTGCATTCTGGGGCATACTTAGAAGGAGGAAAATGCCTTTACGGATTGTTTCTGTGCAAAAAGGTATCCCTTCATGCACAAAAATAATCCTGCCTGCAACGCAGGCACCCCAGCACCGTGGCACAAAGGTGCCTTTGTTGGCACTAGGCCGCACACCGTGCATCAGCGCTGTGAGAGAGCAGGAATGCACCATATCTTGACAAATATGGCGCATTCCAGCCCTCTCCAAGTTTTCTTGCTGCATTGTGCTATGTCAAATGATGATATATCTGCCCCTAACTGTAAACCTTTTGACCGGGGAAAAAAGTTTGGTGTATCCACCCTTTGCTCCATCACAGTCAGCCAAAAATGTCTACTAGGTCCATGTCCAACATGAGCTTTTCTTTTTCATTAGTGCCAGACTTCTTTCTAGACGCTTTTTACCTTAAAACATTAAAGATCCATAAAACAGTTTTCCCTTAACCTATTTTGATGACCTTGATGGCTTTTTGTTTATTAAAGTTTTCTGTTTTTCTAAATTGGGTTGGGAATTTTATGGTGTTGTGTCTTTACTTAGAAATTGTGTGTACTGCGTGAACTTAGTTACACACACTTCTAAGTGGATTTGGCTGCAGCTTGAGCCATAGCTATGAGGAGTTGAGCAGATTCTTAGAACTGTGTTTTGAGCTAACTAGAGGGGGTTTATTGAGTTGCCCCCTCTCAAATTAATGATCCCTTTTCCTACAATACATGTTTCTCTTTTAAGTTTTTTTCACAGTGCTTCACATCCTGTAATTACGGTATATCTTTGATTAGATAACATACTTGTGGAACACGGTGCTGTCACTTTAATTTTAAGGAAATAACGATAACTATAAGGAGAGCAACTGTAAGTTCGAATACAAGCCTTAATATTTAAAAAAAAGTAAAAATTATTTCGACTGTGTATTTATGTATAGTATGGAGATATTTGAGAGCAACAGGGACATTAACATTTATGTGCGTTCGGAAGAATGATACAAGTTCATATTTATCAAATGTAGATTTACACATTTCAATTGCATTTTACAACTTAAGAAAATTATACATATTTACAATCAGAGGCACAAGGTGACACGGTGATTTGTCCGAAATCACGTTCACTCAAATGCTGAAGCTGGGATTGGAAAGTAGGTCAATGTATTCTAAAGTTGAGAGTTAAGCCTCTACACCACATCTACTCCACTTCGAAGTAGAATTCTGCCGGAATGTTTATTTCCGTTTTCTTTGTTGTACCATTTTCAACGCGACGAGTATTTTTCTAACATGGCACACCTTTCTCAATGGCCGTGTGTTTGTTTCTGAGAGTGGCAAGTCCTTTTGCAACACTACTGTCTATGCATCAAGACCTCCCTTGTGTTTCAATATTGCTGCGCCATAAAATGTTATCCATTTCGACTCTGCATTCCTCGGCTAACCTCAGCTACAAATGGCGGCTACATTTTTGACAAGTACAGCATAGATAAGCCTATGGGTGGCTCATTTCTGAGAGTTCAGCTGAGGTAAATCACACTCTGCAGAAACCCTGTAAAGTGATAAGGCGTTGAAAAGACCCTTCATCTTTATTGCTTTTTCCTTTCACAATATCACCGCTCTTCACAGTCATACTAGAATATATTAGTCATCTTCGTTGTTCAACCCAGTTGCCAACTGTCCCTGCGTCATACCTTTGCAGCATTTTTTGTAATCTCGGGCATATTTAACAAAAAGTCATGCAGCACAGCAAGTCACTTTGTTGCGCTGCACAGCGTGACAGGGAAACGGCAAGAATGATCTGTATTTAACCCAATAAGGGGCATTCCTGCCTTGACCATGGTGCAAGAGTGCCTGCGTTGTAAGCAGGATTGTTTTTGTGCAGGAAGGGACACCTTCCTGCCCAATTCCCTAAGGCATTGCTCTCTTTTTATGTGCACTGCAGAATGTGGTTGCATGGGAACACTCACGCTCTACTCATGTAACACCTTCCCAGGGCAGAGTAACGCAACAGAGTGATTTGCGCTGAGTTGTGTTACTCTGGATTTATCAAGCCACTCTGGGCCATGCAAGGTGGCCTTATGTGGCTCGATAAATCAACCTTAAGGGTTGCGTCGCCTTTGCACCCTGTTGCATGATGGGAAAGCAATACACCCTATGATAAATATGCCCCCTTGTTTCTGCAAAGTACTATTTCAAACATGAGTTAGATATAATCACAACACAATATAATTCCTTATTTTTTTGTTCAGACTCTGTTTAAGTTGAGCATTTTGACTGGGCATAGACAAGACGTATATGAAGGTGCTACACCATCTAAGATTGTCCACACACTTGCTCTGCTTAATTTATAAATATAATACATTCTTGAGCTTAAAGTTTTCTATTGGCTCTTCCCAGTGCTGCCTAATGCTGCGGTTGATGAACATTAAGGCTGCCTAATCTTGATTTCACCTCACACCTGTTTCTTCCACCACCAAACACTTTTCCTCTTTTATCTGACTCTTGCATGCTCCTTGTCATCCTTCTTTACTTCCTTTGCCAGTGTTTTCCTATCTTTCTCTTTCTCCTTCCTTCACACTTTCTGCATCTCTCTTTGTTAGTCTAGGTCAAAGTCTGATGATGAAAAATAAAAATGCTGATGATGAAATGAAGAGTCAGTCCCTAAATAAGTCCCGGTGTCCTCCGTGTACAATCTCGTGCAACTACTGCCACAAATTAACATTGCCCTTGCTATCTTTTTACAATTGCTGCTTAGGACCTATTGAAAGGTAGTGTATGAGGGACTCAAGTGCTATTCCCATCTCCATTTGATACTAGCATTGCTTTAATTACTTTTTTCTATGGGAGGGAACATCTTTTATTCTTTCTCCAAGGTAAAGACAATAGACCAACAAGGGAATCATTTGAGCAACTATGGGGCATATTATCAAGGAAGGCGTTAAAATTATCGCTGGTTTAGCGGCAGAAAACTGCCGCTAAAGCGGCGATAATGGGCTTGATAATATGCCCTGGAGAATTCCAATAGAAGCCCAGGTTCACACCAGAACATGGACTTCTATTGGAATTCTCTAGGGCATATTATCAAGCCCATTATCGCCGCTTTAGCAGCAGTTTTCTGCCGCTAAACCAGCGATAATATTCAACGCCGTTCTTGATAATTGGCCCCATGTTCTTATTTAACGAGTAATTGCTTGTCCCCAACAACAAGGTGACGTGCAGAGGTAATCTTGGGGCGTATGTCTATGATGAGTAACCATAGGAACTGATCAGAACAAGAGAACAGGCGTACACAATTATAGAATTTTTGTGAATATCTGTATTATTTACATTAAAAAATCATATAGGACAAGGGGTATATAACGTATATATCAAACACAAGAAAAATCATTTATACAGTGATCATGTCCAAATCAAATAAACAAGAACCAAAAATCACAAACCATGGTCAATGTATGAAATATCACTTTTATGCATTATTGGAGTCCGTCCTTTGTGTGTATGAATTCATTTAAAGATGAAGATCCAAAAGTTAAAAGCAAGAAGTTGAAACAGCGTTGACATTTCAGTCGCCTATGTCAGAAGTGCCCAAGACCGTTCTCAGGACCATGGTAGTAACAGGAGTTTTTTCAAGATGACCCCAACTGACAAATAGCTATTTAAAGAGATTGTTAGACATGGGGGTCTCTAGTTGGCAGAGGTATTCACCCTGACCAAGTAGGGACCCTTCCTTTAACTCAGAGTAAGGGGATTACACACCTAGATAACCCCTTGCTCACCCCCTAGGTAGCTTGGCAACAGCAGACAGGCTTATTTCAGAGGCAATGTGTAAAGCATTTGTACATAACACACACAGTAACACAGTGAAAAAACTACAAATGGATACCACACCAGTTTAGCAAAATAAATAATCTTTATCTAAACTAAACAAGACCAAAACAACAAAAATCCAACATACATTTATCAACTATGGATGCAGGTGTTTTTCACAAAGTACCTTACGGTGCATCAAAATTCACCAAACAACAGGCGCACAGATGGTCGGAGCAGGAGTTTCGGACTTCGGAAACTCGGTGCTCGATACTCAGGCTGCGCCAATTTCTTAGGACGCACACAGGCACTGCGTTGATCTTTTCAGACGCACCTCAGCGAAGTGTGTGTTTTTCGGCTGCACAGCACTTTGTGGCGGGATAAATGGTGCTGGAAGGGTGATGCGTTGAATTTCACCAGGAAAGTCAGCAAAACAACCTAGAAGGGCCCAGAAACTGGATTAGACACCAAAAGGCAGGTCAGAACTCCCAATAGTAGAGTTCAAGGTTTCTGTAGGTGAAGTCATTGTGGCACTGAGGCTTCTTAATAGGAGACAAGCTCTATATAAAGCCCTTGGAGAATCTTCTCCAGCAGATTTCACAGCAAAGTCCAGTCTTTGTCCTCTTTAAGCCAGAAACAGCAACTGCAGGCCTACCAAGCAAAGCAACACACAGCAAAAGGGGCAGTACTTCTCCTCACTGCTCTTCAGCTCTTCTTCTTGGCAGGGGTTCCTCTTGTTCCAGAAGTCTTCTAAAGTTCTAGGGGTTTAGGTCTAATGCTTATACCCCTTTTTCCCTTTCAAGCGTTTGTTCAAAAAGTCTATCTTGCTCCATAAAACCAATTCTGTCCTCCCTGGTCCCGTCACACTACAGGGGGTGGAGACAGCCTGGTCCCGCCACACTGCAGGGGGCAACCACAGCCTATTCAGTTGCTAGTGACAACTCCCCCCACCACTCTAGCCCAGGACGGCTCATCAGCATATGCAAGGCACACCTCAGGTCCCTTTGTTTGAGCATCTGGAGTGAATGCACAAACAGCCCCTGTCAGTCTAAAACCAGACAGTAAATCCACAAGCAGGCAGAGGCACACAGGATGGTTAAACAAGAAAATGCCCACTTTCTAAACGTGGCATTTTCAAACACACAATTTAAAACCCAGCTTCACTAAAAAGTGTGTTATTAAATTCTGAGTCCAGAGAGCCCAAACTCCAAATCTCTAGCAGTTCCCAATTGAAAGTTTTCAAGGCAACTCCAATGATAACCTATGGGAGAGCTCGTCTTTTCAATAGTGAAAAATGAAATACACAGTATTTCACTGTCAGGACAAGTAAAACACACCAGTAATTGTCCTACCTTTCACATACACTGCACCCTGTCCATCCATGGGGGTGCCTTGGGTCTACCTTAGGGGTGCCTTACATGTAAGAAAAGGGAAGGTTAAGGTCTGGCAAGTGGGTGCACTTTCCAGGTCAACATGGCAGTTGAAAACTGTGCGCACTGACACTGCAGTAGCAGATCTGAGACACATTTGAAACACTACTTGTGTTGGTGGCACAATCAGTGCTGCAGGCCCACTAGTAGCATTTGATTTATAGGCCCTGGGCACACACAGTGAACTTTACTAGGAACTTACCAGTAAACCAAATATGCCAATCATGGATAACCAATCATAATCACAGTTTACACAGGGAGCACTTGTTCTTTGGCACTGATCAGCAGTGCTAAAGTGCCCAAAGCATCTAGACCAGCAAAAATGAAATCCAGCACACAAGGATGCCAGTCTAACACGTGTCCCCTCTAGATGAAAAGTGGGGAAAACTACCCACCCATCTGGGAGTTCTCATCACTAAGGCAGAAGAATCTGAACAGACCATCAGCATTGCTGTGTTCTATACCAGGGCAGTGTTCCACCAAAACGTCCATCCCCTGTAGGGAAATGGGCCACCTCAACAGTTTTGGGTTGTCACCCCTCATCTGCATCAACCATCTGAGGGGCCTATGGTCTGTCTGACCTCGGAAGTGAGTCCCAAACAAGTAGAGCCTCAGGTTCTTCAGTGCCCAGCCACAGCAAAAGCTTCTTGCTCAATTGCATTCCAATACTGTTCCCTGGGAAGTAACCTTCTGCTGATGAAGGCTACAGGTTGGTACAGGCCCTCATCATTCAGTTGTGAGAGGATTGCTCCCACACCATGCTCTAAAGCATCAGTCTGCACAACAAATTCTTGGGAGAAGTTAGGTGCCTTGAACACAGGCTCCGTGCAAATTTCAGGGCATCAAAAGAGGTCTGACAGGAATCAATCCAGATCACTTTTCTTGGCTTTTTCCTGGAAGTCAGCTCAGCCAAGGGAGCAACAAGGGTGCCATAGCCCTTGAAAAAACCTCCTATAATAACTGGTGAGACCTAAAATGACTCTCACCTCTGTCTGGGTCTTGGGGGGCTTCAAAGCCAGAATGGCATCAATCTTAGGTTGTAGGGGTGCCACCTGGTGCACTTCCTACCTGACACCCTGAGTACACCACAGACCCCTGCCCTAGCTGCACTTACAGGGCTTGGTGGTGAGGCCTGCCTTCTGCAAACCCTTCAACACTTCCCAGAGGTGCTGAAGATGATCTTCCCAACTGGAACTGAACGCTGCAATGTCATCCAGGTAGCCTGCACTGAAATCCTCCAGTCTAGCCGACACCTGGTTGGCCAACCTCTAAAAGGTGGCAGGGGCATTCTTCAACCCAAAGGACATAACCCAGAACTTGTAGTGCCCCTTTGGTGTTGAGAATGCAGACCTCTCCATGGCCCCATCGTCATGTCTTATTTTCCCCTCCTCTTCACATACAAGAAAAACAGCTGTTTTGCATTGCAAACTGTAATTTCCAGATTTCTCAGTCAGCAATTCACTTTACCTATAATATTGCTTAGAACGTGTCAACGTGATTAGAGTGTCACAAAGCATACAGTCCCCATGTTTCATGTGCCCCAACTTTACCAAAGGCATTCAATCAGACAGATGCACCAATTCTCACTAAATTATTTTTCAACCCCTCCTTCTCATTATTTTCATCGAATAATGTAATCATTACTGGGTGAAACTAGGCAGGAGCTGGCTGGGAAGGATCCTGTGGTCTTGCTGGTTGCCACAAAGGGCATAACCTCCTCATCCCACTTACTGAAGCTGTTCTCCATTGTCCAGATCACACTTTTGGATTATAGGATTTTGCTTATGTGTCCATGTTGTCCACAGTACACACTTTCTGATTACCCACTTGCAAACACTTGCCCATGGCCAGGCTCATCTATGATTGAGCAATCCAGAAACCACCCAGATTGTCACATTTCCCAATGAAAAAATATGAATTCTAGGAAGTTCTGCTCTGTCTTACTTCCACAAGAATCCATTCTTCATTCCCAAGAATAGAAGATACAGCAGTCTCAAGCACCAGGTTCTATCAAAGGTGAGAGGATCTTACTGGAACTAACCATGAAGGATCCTCCAAAATCATTGTGATTTCTCTTCCTTAAATGGACCAGACATATTACTGAATCATGTAATGCTGAGAACTCTTTCAACACGTAATTTGTAGTCTGTGGGAAGTGGTAGAGGGACTGGTTAGCCCAGTGACATTGGAGACCTGAAGGGCCTTCATATGCTCTGCTTAGATGTAGCCAATTACTACACCATTGGCCTTGGCAGCCACATCACAAGATAACCATCCAAGAATTGTAGATCTATTTGGGGAAATAATGCCTTTTTTCACATACATTGACAGTTCTGTGATACACCAATGATGTGTTTCATCTTGTCATTTGTTTCCTTTGTCCTGGCAGCAGTTATCCATTGCTGAGCTTTTCCTTTTTGTTCATTTAATAGGAATCCTTACCAAATAATGATGTGCCTTTAATGAAATGTTGAGTACAAGTGATTTGTATGCGGCTATGGTACATGTTAGTTAACTTTTTCTCAATAATTGAAATATAAATTAATGATAGCACACGGCTGTCAATACTTAACTAACTATATGGCTTTAGTGCCTAATTTTGCCACCTGTGATGAAGCTGGGAGGTGTCTCTAATGTGTAGTGGTTGGTCCGGGTGTTACATATGAATATAGCTTGATATGGAGGTAGTGTTGAGGTTGCAACTCTTATTGAGGTATATGCCTTGGAACTGGTTTGTATGCATGATGGCGGGAAAGGTTGTGTCATTTGACTAGAACTTGATATGATTGTGTTTTAGAGGCTATCAAGCTTAGCTAACAATATCGCTTTCAGCCATGTTGTGAGCAGGATGGGGTCAGGAGTTGTTTCTAAAGTGTACTGTTGGTGCAGCGTTAAGTTTCAGTACAAATTGGTTTGGATACATTTGAGATGGCAACACTTAGCCAGCGTTACAGCATGGAATATAGTTGTGCATATGCTATGGCCAGGTGTAGTTTTCAAAGTTTATGTTTCAGGTAGGGTTAAGTGTGACTATAGCTTGATATGGATATGCTGTTGAGGTGGCAACCCTTAGCCAACTATATGGCTTGAGGCATTTAGGAAGACACGAATAACTGGACAGGGGCTACTGTCACTTTAGTTGATGCAGCATTCTGGGCCAACCCTCTTACCATTCGTCCTCCGATGGATCTTTTATTTTCCAACGGAAAGGTGATGGGAGTTAACATTTCACCAATCTATTTGAATTAACTGTATAACCGATTGGCTACCCAATAAGGACTATATAAAGATACAGAATCACAACTAATAAACCCAACCTCCTAAAGGGGTTTTGGTGCACCAGTATTAATCAAACAAGAAGTTCAGTCACAGCAATATAATGAGAAGAGTCTCAGATTTTCGCATCTATACATAGGTAACTCTAGAATCGCCTAAATTAGAGTCCAAGCTAAGAGGATGGTTTGAGACCTGAAGGATCTCAAAAAGTCAGGGAACTGCAGACAAATAGGAAACATCTAAGGAAGTACGGGAAGTGGGCAAAACAATGTATAGGAAGTAAAGTAAGGTGTCTGCATTGCAGAAGATCAGTCAAGAGTCTTCATGGGTCAGAGAAGTAAGTGTTAGCCTAAGCCACACTTAGCATGAATTAAAGGGAATAAGAATAGAGTTATAAACCTCTCAAAGTCCAAGGAAAAGTAATCTAGCATGTTTGGAAAGGTTCTGAAATCACTGTGAAGAGTTCTGGTCTCCAATGATGTGACCCCTAGGTTTGAACACAAGAGTCCCTTTAGCAACACCCCTCGGTACGCATCATCAGGTTTTCCATTGTCCTATTCCATTCTCACATTGTAGACTGCAACATTAGCAAAATGTCCCACACTGAACATGGGAACGACATTGTCCTTGGGCAAACACACCAGGTTACAAACGATGCTGAATAGGCCTCTCCAGTTACACTCTGGCTCTCCATGTTCTTTGATCAAGGTCTTCTTCTCAGGCTATCTCTTTCTATGACTAGTACAGTAGCATATCTATTATCAAACTAACAATGCATGTGAATATCTGCAAGAAAGTCATGTTAGCAGAAAATAGAAAACAGTATTTTCTGCAGCAAGGAAATGTAGACCTAAAATGTCAATTTAGCGGTTTAAAGCAAGAGTCCAAATTTAATATATGCATGTGCCCTTTCAAACATGAAGAAATGTACAATGTCAGTACATCAGGTTCACATTAAACGTGGCACACAGTTAAATCATAAATTATACGTGGAAGTACATTTAAGAACTACTTTTAAAGGCAATATGTGAAACGTTAGTACACACACTACATAAATCAAATTTGTTTCTTATATAAATGAATTTTCATAAGATGGGGATGGTTCCTACACAACATCTAAACAGTAAATATAATTTAATGTATTAAGGCACAGATTAAGTCAATCAGTTTCATTTTATAATGAGTACATGTCTACTAATCAAGGATGGTTTATTCGTCAAGACTTCAAACTATATCATTTAATACCGTTCAGGCATACAATATGAGTAAATTTGCTAATCCTACAGTGAGTGCAATCTAGTAATAAATGTCAAGTGCAACGCTCATTTTAATGTTGTTAGAACACACAAGAAACATGTGCCAAATGCACATTTATGTTATAAAATTGTGACGTGTAACGTGCAGTTTTGGGCTGCACCATGGGCCAACAACTACAGTGGGGTTTGGGTCCTTGGCAAACAAACTGGTGAATAACTGATTTTTCATCTTTTTGCCCTTATTAGGTGTGCTGCATGGTGTGCTCTTAACCCATTGTATATAAGGTCATTGACAAGCCGTAGTTATGTACACATACCAAGGAACTCATTCCAATATGTGCACTACTCCTAATTTCAGTGCAATCCGCCCCTTGTATTTAAATAATGGTTACTAAATGGGTGCCATCAGTATTATTTTGGGGATTTTTGCCCACTCAATTTTCTCCAGGTTTACCCTGGCACACATTGTGCAGGCATACATCAAACATTTGGAAATTGCTAACATTAGAAAGTGGAGTAACATGCTTTCAGTGTGTGTTGCCCTATTCACAGGTGTGTAAATCACAATTGAAAGCAAATTATGCACCAGGCAATGCCATATCAAGTTATCAAAATGTACTTAGTGTGTGATTTGTGCAGGTCTCTCCAAATGAAGGCCAAAGTGTTTAGTGGCTGAAACATTGATGGTTTTATTGAAACACTTTATAGGTTATTCCCCTACTAACCTGGGCCCAGAACATATCTTAATCACATTTACCTTTAGAAATGTACGCGTTCCACAGATGTTTAGAAAATGTGGTCACTGGTTGGTTTCCAGGTCAAGTAGTGATACTGTTGAATAAGAGGGCCTGTGTTACCACTCTTACTGGTAGGGCAATAAGTGTACAGTCATGTGATCACGTGGAATGGTGTGGGTTTTTATCTCTTGGTTCCCTCTTCTGGTCCAACTGGAAGTACAACCTCTATAATAATGTTTTTTTAAAGAATGCAAACATTGTAAACATAGTATCCTGCCATCATGTAACAATATAACAAGTCAAATGGCACTATAACAGAAAAGCTTGTCTATGGTTTGTGTGTGAGCTGTCTAGCTGACATCAGGGTGAAGACTCAGGATGCAGAATCAGGCTTTGGCCCATGGGTTAGCCTGGTCTTGCAATAGTTTGCATCGCTAAGAAACTTCAATGAAACACAAAATAGCAACCTCTTAACGTGGTGGAACAAGGTGAAATATGCAGCAGGATTTTGTTCTGGAACCACACCATGGCACTCTCCTTACGAGGACCTTCATGTTTATTCTATCATAGTGCAGGCATGTCTGCAATATAAAACATGTGAGGCAACCATGGCAAAATGATGTTGTCTATTGTATCTAAAGATGCACGATCTCAAATAATGAAAGACGAGCATGAATGTCAATGGTGACTACTGTATTAGTCACAAGCACAAAAATAAAGAAAATTACATGTTTCCTAAATTAAATAGCGACCTCTAGTGACCAGTATTATGATACCTCAGTTCCACTTTTGATATAAACCAATAACTCACATGTACAAGCATATTTACAGAACTCCAAATAACAGTACAGTTGCAAAATCGAAATAGTTCAGAGATGCACTTGTGTTGTGGTGTACATGAACATTCACAATAGCACATCCCAGCGCAGATGCACTGTATTGTAGCTTTCAGAAAATGATCATATTTTGTGGGAAAATAAAATAATCCATATTCATCCTTTTTTACAACTTCTACGACATATTGGTAATAATTGTAGGAAGGTGGATATCTGACTATGGTTACCCCCAACTTTTTTGCCTAGTGTCTAGCTGGTTTTTCGACTTAGTTGGCCTGAGATCCTGCCATTTAGGGTCTCAGGCTGTCTGCTCTCTCTTTAAAATGGACTCCATGTACCCTAGGTACATACACAATTGGTAAGGGTCACCTTATTGGACCCTGTACAGTGTACCCTAGGTACACAGGGCATAGGTGTACCCTAGGCCTCCCAGGGGCTGCAGCATGTATTATGCCACCCCTGGCCTGGCCTTCCAATCAGACAACACTGGCTGATCACTCAGCTGGGGCAAGGTTGTGTAATCACTCCTTGCTTAGGTGTAGTATTCCTATACCTACCTTATATATAGACACATGTGTACCTATCAGCCACTCCTATGGCAGGCCTTAACAATCCTGGAGGCAGAGTGCTTGGTAACATGTGAGATGGTGCTCTAGCATGAGCTGAGCCTGTCTGCAGCTTTCGGAACCATGTCCTTATAGCTGTTCTATGATATAGCCTACCATATACTCTTAAAGTACCTTATAATCTTAAACGGTTATGGTAACTATGGTTTGGCTTTATCAAAACATGTCGTGTAAGGTGTCTAACACTTTGGAATAATACCCCCATACCATTTCTGGTGATGAGGATATTATTCCTCCCTTCTAGAGGGAGAGACATGTTAAAAATCCTACTTTGCTGTTTAACTCTGACCAAAGCCTCAGCATCACAAAATGGATGCTGCTGCCACAGACACGAGTCTGACCTCCTGCAGCTGGGAGCCCTCCCAGCCAGGGAGGCCTGGACAATAGGTTTCCTGCTTGGGGAGGTGCTAGCACCTCCCCAGACAGACTTTAGTGTATTGGGGCAGGGAGGGCTGAAAGGAATGAGACATGCCTGGGGCACACAAGGTGCTCCATGCATAGTCCAGTTCAAACCGGTGCTGGGGCACTCCAGCCCCAGCTCTGGCGCGAAACTGGACAAAGGAAAGGGGGTGTAGCCACTCCCCTTCCTTGTCCCACCCATAGGAGGGACCTTGCAGGTAGCCCAGCCCACTAGCCCAGTATATCAGTAGCTAGCTGAGCCCTGCTAAATTAGATTAACCTGAATCTGCAACTTGAACAGAAACTCTGGACCTTCGACATTCGACCTCAGGAAGAAGACTGAAGAAATCTCCCTTGTGGCCAAGGAGTGACCACCCTGGGCAACCAGGCACCATCCAGCGACCGCTGCTTGCTTTGCGACTGAATCCTACGAGGGACGACTGCAGAGACTGACCAGCGCCAAGACTTCCAGACACCTCTGAACCAGATCCACATCTCCAGCGAAGCTGAGACCCGTGGAGGCGACGAGGGACGTGGGACCGGCGACTTGGGAAAAGTGGCTAGTAACCGACTAGCGCAACTTCCGAGGCTCCCTCGAGGCTGTGCTTGAGGAATTGAGAAGCCCCACTCCCGAGCACCATCTGCAAAAAAGACCAGCTCCCCACACTTCACGTGTTCTGCGTGGGGCCCTTCTGCACCTGTGTTGCTCGATGTGTTGTCCGGTTGCTGGCCCGTTGTCTAGTAGCCTCTGCGACGATGAACCTTTACTTTCATCTTGCTGGTCCGGCTCCTCCAGACTGGCACCCGCTCCTCTGTGAAAGAGAAGCACCCCAGACCTTCCTGGTCTGCACCAGAAGCAAGTCCTCCATCCTGCGTGGGTTCCACTTGCCAAGGCTTGTTGGGTCCTGACTCGACTTCAATGCCGCCGACAGCAAGAGCCTTCGTGGGACAGCTCACCTCCTGGTCCTGGTTGTCCTCGACATCTGCTGGTACCCGTGGCTGCTGCGACAAGCTTCACCTCTTCACCTGCATCTTCACGACATCGCCTGGTTCCTTCCTGGTTCCTTCCCGGCTCCTGGCTGGTGACCTAGACTCTGTCCCTTCTGCTTGCAGGTTCCTTCCTTCTTGATCCCCTCCTTGGGATCCACCGGACACTCTTCACTGACTGCCTGTCAGCAACTTTCCTTCAGGCATCCATAGAAGTCAACGACGAAACCCGACGCAAGTTCACACCTATGCACCCGCAGCCCGTGGGCTAGGTAACTTGAGTACTTCGGTGCTCACAAGGGTATTGACTATCCTAGGGTCTAGTTTACGAGTCTCGACTTTCTAGCTATACCAGAAGTGTCCTAGAAGTGTTAATTTCTAACAGCTAGTAATTCTATCGACTTTTACGCATTACGCGTGAGTGTTTCCACTCTGCACCTGAATCCCGTGGGCCTCCCACTTCCTAACCTTTGGTAGTATAGTGTAGCTCCAGCGATTCCCTAGGCCTAGGCCTATCCTGTGTTCATGACAGTGGTTCTTATACCACTTACTTAGTATATGGTTTGCGTGGCCCCTAGGGCCTAACTCTATTCCTTACCTGTGTGACTTAATGTATGCTTAAATAAGACTGTGTTGTACTTACCTCGAATCTCTTAAAGAGTGCTGAGGGTTTGACTAGAATAAATACATTCTATTTTTATATATATCTGTTGTGGTGTCCTTTCATTTGGTATTCAAGGGATTACATATGGTATAACAGCTGGCTTCACATGCCATTCAGAGTTTAGCCTAAGACCACTAGGATAGCTGGTCTATAAGGTTGACTTTACAACCAATCACCATAAGGGTTGTTTGGACTGATACAAGGTGTACACTAGAATTAGTGACATCATATATCAGGCCAACTTCTCACAATAATGACCTTCTAAATCTATTACTGTCTCGAGTTTCTACCATAAACAGCTTTTACGGGTGGTGACGCTCAACACTGGAGGGGTGTTGTGGGGACCAAGAGCCAAACCCAGCAGGGGCCAAAAAATTTTTTTTAAAAATGTACCGGTGTTCTGCTCTCTTCTGTCTTTTTCTGCTTCTTTCTCAGCGCGATGGGATCTCGTGGAGTCTCAGGCAACCCCCTTCTGCAAATCTTGATGCTTCTCTCATGCTGCAGATGAGAAGCATGAGAGCAGCACCAGGATTGGCTGGAGCTGGCTGCTCGACACTCCAGCAGGCACAGGTGGCCTGTCCCTGCTCTTCACCCAGCTGAATGACACAGTTATGTGACCAGGTCTACACTGTGCATGTCAGGCTGGCTGTCGCAAGACAGCAGGCCAAAGTGACTTGCACAGTGTAAAATGGTGGAGTGAGCACCACTCCCCTGCTGCCAGTCAGCAGCAGCCCCACCCCCAAACACTGCTCCAGCTGGGAGCAGTGAAAAAGAAAACGGTAATTGATTTTATTACCGTTTTATTATTTATTTTTATTTTGCAGATTTAACCTCAACCCAAAGGTATCGGAGCGCTTTACCTGAGCACCAGTTACGTTTTGCCCAGAGTCACAGGAAGCTCAGCCGAGGCTCTAACCTGGTTCCCCACCTCCAAAGTGGGCAGCTCTGGCCGTAAGGCCACAACCTCTTCCCTGTCACTTTTGCTGCACTGGCAGCAGGGGGAGACGCTCCTCTGCCCTAATGGGGTGGGGGGGTGCACTGCTTCAAAAATGCAATTCTAGTGATATTAGAGGACATTGTACATGCAATAGAAGAATGTGTCAAATGTCTCCTGGTGAAGCTTGACCTAGCAGAAGCCTTTAATACAGCTGATCTCTCCTTGCAAAGAGGAGGTGAGTTATGGGTTTTCTCTTATCCTACCCTTGGAGAGATCCAGTTTCAGAAACTGGGCAAATTCAGGTCACCTTTCTATCTTTAAAATGTGGAGTACCATAAGGCTAATCTACAACCCCTTTCTATACAATCGTTACATAGAGCTGCTTCGTCAAATGGTTTAAGCAAGAGGACAATAAATGCCTTCAATATGTCGCAGACCAATCTTTACATAAAACATCTCAAACTCTTCAGACATATTCATTCCGAAAATCTTGGGACAATTGATCAACTGGATGAACACTTTTCCCCTGAACTCAGCAAAAACAGAATCCTTTACCCATATACACTCACCAATTACCAACTCTATTTAAAAAAGGTTGCGACAACTGTTCCAACCCAGCATATCCCATTCTTTAGTTCCTTTGCTAGATTGCTTCTTTTCACTCTTTAGCAGTTCTTAACCCTGTAGCCTCACCTCTTCCACCTGGTGAAAACAGTCTCCTTCCGGCTTTCTCTTCTCAAAAAGTCAAACTTACTATTACTTTCATGCGTTTCACAACAGGAGTTCTAAGCATTTTCTTCTTGCAACTTGACAGTGTCAATGCCCTGCTATCTAGCCGCCCAAATCTGCCACAGATCCTCTCAACCCCATTCTACCAGCAGAAGTACACCGCATGAAAGAATAAAATAAATCAAACCGCAGAAGTCTATAAGACTATTTGAAAACCAATACAATGGAGGCAGAAATAGACCAACAGGGGCAAGTTGTGCTTCATTCTTGAAATTAAAATGTTTTTAAAAAACAGACTTTGAACCAAACCTTTCTTTGAATTCCACCAACATTCTAGAGCAACCTAGTAGAACAATTGTGGTCCAAACCGAACATATTAACCTTTAAACAAGACTTTAGAACCCATGTGTTCAGATGCTACCTAAAATACTTATCGTTCTCTGTCCGATCTTATGCCTAGTTCTGTGGTGTACAAATAGCATAAACAAATAAGGGGCATATCAGCAAGGGTCGGCGATAATTATCACTCAGCGCTCTTAGCATGAGGATAATTATCGCTGGCCAACTCTGAATTTTATAGCGGAGATAGCGTGCTATCAGCAACACTTATCTCCAAAGCGATAAAATTCAGACCACAAGCTGCCAATAGTGAGATTATCGCTGGAAATACAGCGATAATCCCACAAGGTTTGGCAATAGCTTGCTGATAGGGATAGACATACTTAGCCATGATATCCACCTTACATAGGATATCATGGCTAAGTCAGAAAAATACCAGACTTAAAAAAGCAGCGTTAACCGCGGTTAGCGCTGCTTTTTTTATCGCTAACAGGGTTAGCGATATCCTTGATAATAGGAGAAATGTCGCTTAGCGACATTTCTCCTATTATTTTATTCTGGAACGCCCCCTTTGCATCACATTAGAGATGCAAGGGGAAGCGTAGAGTAAAAGGGTGCTAACATGCGAATTTGCGTGTTAGCACCCTGTTGCTGATAGGGCACTAGTTTTATCTCTGCTTTTTTGGCTTTTAAAGCCGATTCGATTCGGTAAATACCGAATCGGTAATAGGGGGAGCATATTCAAGGGTGGCAGGGTGTCATATTGACACCCTGTTGCACCCCTGAATCGTGCATGTGTGCACATGTGGCGCACATACATGCCCTAAGGGCATGTATGTCTGCCACATGGCACTTTTAAAAAAGCACAAAATTGCCTCTGAAAAGGTATTCGGTACTTACCACCAACTTGTAGTTGGTGGTAAATAACGAATCCTTAAACCAAAAATGCACTCACTTGAGTGCTTCCTACATAGGATTTTAGGATTCGGTAATTTACTGATTCCTTAAATTAAGGAATCGGTATTTTACCGATTCCTTAAAATAACAAATCGGTAAATTACCGAATCCTTAAATCCAGCCTCCTACATAGCAAAGGGCTAAATACTGGTCGGTAACAGGAAATTTACCGATTTTCGGCCGTTACCGACTGGTATTAGCCCACCTACATATGGCCCTTAATCTCCCTGTTCCTAACAAAAACATGAATGTGTCCTCATGTAATGCAACCGGAGCTATGCAAAGCACTCTGATACCCGATTCGGGTCAGGTTCGCGCTATATAAAACTCTGTAAAATAAAAAATAAATACTTAAATATTATCATATGTCCACAATTTATGCATTTATGAGAAACAATGAACATGAAAATGTAGAAACAAAAGCTAAAGATATTGTCCTAGGAACTGTACAATCAAACAAATAAAAACCCACAAGAGTTCACTAAATACAAATACAGTTATGTATCAGTTCTTCGCCCAGATCATAAATGTGATCTTTGCACTTCTGTGCAGATGTCACCAGGCATGAATATTAATATTATGGCAGGCCTTCAAGACCTTTTGACATTTCTTTTACTGGATGCTAATCAGGGCATCATTGCAGGAAATGTCAACATCTGGTGGGGTGATGCTACCTTTCCCTGGTCTAGATTGCTTAGGGACACCTCACACATTTCACATGATGTAAATATCACTAACTCTAAACATAATTAAGGTCACATTTTCAATGTGTTTCTTTTAGCTAGAAAATACAAAAAAAGCTACTTAACGTTGCAATAATGGCGATGCTTGTGCTTCTGGATAGTCAAGAAACATGAAGTTAGGAATGTGGTGCAAATAAATGTGCATTAGGGATGATTCGCAAATGTCCAGGAACATGTAACTTACCACCTGCATAAATTATGCTTACCCGTATACACAATTTAAATATTTCATATTTGCTTACATTTCAATCATTTGCATGTGTAAGAAACGCTGGGCAAAATGTATGTAATTTTCAGAAGTTAAAAGCATTTTGCCCACAGGCCCACATCAGCGGTGCTGGAAGAATTTTCCGAGCGTGGGGTGCTGCCTTCATTGTTACATCACTGAAGTTACAGGGTTTGTGTAAAATCAAATTGCTACAGAAATGGCAAGTGTAATAAATAAGCCACTTCCATTCATCAGGAGAAACGGGTGATTGGACAAAAAAATCGAATAAACCATATTGTGAAAAAAAAATGTGGCAAGACTATTGGGATGTCAAAAATATTGCTGGCAGGGCTATCAAAGGTAAAAATATAATTTCAAGTGTTGTTCTTAATATTGATGTAAAAAATATCGATTTAGAAAAGATCGTTGTATGTAATATCCTGTGTAAGTGTTATTTTGCATGCGATTTATTGTAGTGTGCTTGATTCTATATGTTGTGTTTTTAGTCAGATAATTTATTAATTATAAAATTGTTGAAATGCATCTTTTCAGTTGTATTAATGTATAAAAATAATGTATTTATAATTATTTTATCAGTGGGATATTAGGTTTTTAGGGAATGAGGGTGGGGGGATTTTTTTAAAAGGGAATATTTTAATGTAAAGTTGATGCTCACTATTTGAATGATATGTAAATCATTTTTGAAGAATATGTACATTGTTTGTTACATAAATAAGTTTTATAAATAATAATGTATAATAAAATATATCTTAATTATATTAAATTTGAAAAATAACTATTTTAACGTAAATGTAAAAATAAATATTTAATTTACATTTTGGCATTTTTTTAGATGTGTTGAAAAGTATAATGTCATTATATATATATATAAATTTGTGAATTAAAAATTGGCTTTAGATATTTTTTATTATTGTGATTGTTAAATATGAATTATTAATACTGGTAACAATATGTTAATGTTTAAATATGAATCGATCGTTTTGAAGTTTTGGTTAGTGTGTGTTTTTAAGTAAATTTCAGTTTATATTATAGATTAAAAATGATGTGAGTAAGGAGTATTGATTGTGTATATAAAATATTTGGGGCCTCATTATGTGTTTGGCGGTCCATGTGACCGCCAAACTCGTGGTGGCGGTCCGACCACTGCCTGTAATATTACGACTGCATCGGACCACGACAAGACTGCTGCAACCAGCAGGGATCCAGCAGTCAGAGGAAGAAATATGGTGGTGGTGCAGCAGCGGCACTGCTGAGCATATTTTGAGTTGCCTCATTACCACCCTTTTCATGGCAGTGAACCAGCCATGAAAAGGGTAGCTGTGAGGCAACTAATGGGGCCCTAATAGGGCCCCCTGCTGCCTCAGGGCTGAAAGGGTGCATGTAGTGCCCCCCTCGATTTACACCCCCAGTTCCTGCACGGTGTGGCATGTATGTCACAGTGTGCAGGAAGGTGCAGCAGCGTGGCCATCTGTGTGGTAGGCTTTTCTATCAGACTGTTGTTGTCGGACCATCGCAGGACTGCAGGCCAGACCAGGAATAAACGCCTGAGTTGCCAGACGGTGGCACCATGAGTTTGGCAGTCCTACAGCGACGGCGTGTTGCACCGTCCGATGTAGGACCACCAAACTCGTAATCAGGCCCTTAGTCCATTACACCTTTCCTAAAATGTATTAGTATGGAGTGCAAATAGTAAGCTTCAAACCTGTAGTGCACAACACTTTCCCCCAATTGGGTAAGGTGGCAGTGTGAATAGTAAATGTCACACCCTTTTGTGTCCAACACCTTTCCAAAATTGGTATAGATTGGAGTGGGGATAGTAAATGTCACATCTTTAGCATTCAACACGTTCTTCAAAATAGTTTACTTTGGAGTGGGAATAGTAAATGTCACCCGTTTAGTGTCCAACACCTTCTGTAAATTGGTTTAGGTTGGAGTGGGAGTAGTAAACCTTTTAGTGTTCAACACCTTCCCCAAATTGGTATAGATTGAAGTGGGAATAGCAAATGTCGGGGCATATTATCAAGGACGGCGTTAAAATTATCGCCGGTTTAGCGGTGGAAAACTGCCGCTAAAGCGGCGATAATGGGCTTGATAATATGCCCTGGAGAATTCCGATAGAAGCCCATGTTCACACCAGAACATGGACTTCTATTGGAATTCTCAAGGGCATATTATCAAGCCCATTATTGCCGCTTTAGCTGCAGTTTTCTGCCGCTAAACCGGTGATAATCTTTAACGCCATCCCTGATAATATGCCCCGTCATCCCTTAAGTTGTTGTTAACCCCATACAATGCTGGCCTGTTGTATTGTATAGCAACTTGATTGTTTGAAAATGTCAATAAAAAAAAAAATAAGTTGTTGTTAACCCCAATTTACGACAATATTGGCCTAGTTATTTTCACAACCTTTTACCTACATCTGTCCTACCATAGTTCTACATAACAGGTTTGGCACTGACCTTTTACCCAGTTAGGTGCTACATGACTGTTGTGTGGTTTTCTCCGAAAACAAGCCTCATGTATTATGCATGAGCATTCTCAGTATCACAGCAGGATTACCATCTTCTGTATAATAACTCTGTGTAAGGGTCACCTCTATCGTCATCCTTGCCCGACATACCCACAGTACATTTCTAAGTAGAACCCCTGAGGGTTCCTTTCGGGTATATAAGCACTACATCTTCACTGGGCAAACCAGAGGAGAAAGACTTCCATGCTGACACGCTGACGCAAGACGCTGAGGTCCCTGCACGCAGATACTCCAGCACGCAGTGTTCTGATATCCCTTGCGGGGTCTCCATCTCAAGACCAAAACGGGGTCCTTCGCTCTCCCACATCAGGTAATGGGGTTGGCTCTATCCTAATGGGATTCTTGGCTACACACCTACACACATGCTAGGTACATTTAGGTACATCTAGTTAGGGTTTGAATCGTAGGAGTATGTATTATTCCTGTTATGTTTATATATGCCAGCATATATTCATTGTATTAGCACTATTGTAGAATTCTACCTTTTCTTTATTCAATTGGTGCTCATAATCGAATATATCTGTATCTGTCTCATGGTTGTTGCAGCACACGTATTTTATACTAGAATGACACTGGTTCAATGAATACTTATTGAAAACGTCCCCACCGTTTACTCTGTGTATCTCTCTGAGACTAGGTGAGCACGAGTGATCGAGTGAAAAGTACTGTACTGTTTCCACGATCCCTTAGGGGTCAGGGTTGTCATGTTCGACAGTTGTCAGAAACTAGTCGCTCCCTGGTAAGAGGGGCTCACAGTGGCTAGCTGGTCTACAGACTAACATATCCTTTAGGGGTGCCTGGAATCAGTCTGGACACCAATCCCTTAATTTATGTTGTCTAAACGTGCAGATCCTATATAGAATTGTAGGAACTACACAACAAAGTGTCCAACATCTTCCCCAAATTGTTTAAATGGAGTGGGAATACTAAACGTCACCCCTTTGGTATCCAACACCGTCTATAAACTGTTTAGATTATAGTGGGATTAGAAAATGCTACAATTTTAGTCTTCAACATCTTCCCCAAATTGGTTTCCATTGGAGTGTGACTAGTAAATGTTAGTCTTTTAGTGTCCAACACCTTCTCCAACTTGGTATAGACTGAGTAGGAATAGTAAATATCCCCCCTTTAGTGTCTACCACCTTCCTCAAATTGGTTTGGATTGGAGTAAGAATAGTAAATGTCACCTCCTTAGAATCCAACACTTTCTTAAAAATGGTTTACATTGAAATGGGATTTTTTAAATTCATAATTTCAGTTTGAAATCCTTTGTTTAAATTGTATTTGAGGGACCGTTGGGGGTGTGGCCAAGATGGCGTCTTCGTAGGAGGCTTATTCGGAGCGCTCTGCTCCCACCGGGCTTTATACAGCAATCCCGGTGGTGTGGGGGTGCTGACCCCAGTGGAAATCCTCCCCGGAGCTGCGCTGCACTGTCAAGAAGGCTTGCCGCCAGGACCGCCACCTCGGAGTCAGCCCTCCCGCTGCAGCGGAGAAAGCCTGCAAAGCTGCTGGGCGCCCGGAGGGGCTTACGAAGGCCCAGACAGAGAGGGCGTAGAATCAGCACCCCACGGTGGTCCCAGTGTGCTCTAGGGGTCCGCGGCGGTCCCAGTCTGCTCTAGGGGACCGCCGCAACGCACCATTCAAAGAAAGCCCCTTTCGGGGGAGCAGAGGTCGAGCCTGCCTGGTGTCGCACGTACGCAATCACCGCGCGAGGCCCCGGTGCCATAGACGACGGAAGGCCTCACCCCTGAAGGCTTGGTGGAGGAGGGGCCACCGCACCTCCCAATCCAGGTCAGTGCGGCTCCTGAAGGAGGTATTGGGAAGGGGCGCTGACTGAGACGCGCCTGACCCGGGAGGCCCTGAGACCCGACCCGGACATTCCTGATATGCCACCCATGAGCACTCACAGCAGGGGCATCAGGCTGAGCCCCTCTGCCCATAGGCCCGCCTTGGGAGGCCTTCCGGAGTCTCTCATACTGCCAACAGTATTTCCTACTTCGGCGGAGCCCTCCGATTGGCTCAGCACATCACCTGGTGGTCTGGCTAAGCAGTGAGTGATGGAGCTTATTGGGAGACCGACCGAAGAGCTCCAGTGGGCGCAATAGTTTTAAGGCCTAGTCCCGACGCATTGACTCTTGCAGACACGGACATTCCCAGTCGGGGGACGCAGCAGTGCTCTTCCACTCATCGATCTTCCTCCTGGGGTTCCCAGGGCTTATGTTGCCGATGCCAACACTCCTTGTCAACAGTGGGGCCCCCAGGGCAGACGAGCGCACTCTCCGGGTGCTCTTACTGAGAGGGCAACGCCATCACGACAGTGCTGAGATGACAAGGCCCCAGAAGTCGGCCTCTGATATTCACCATGCTCCCGCCCACGCTGTTGAAAGCAAGGAGATCGCGAATGACTCAGGCGGGAGGGCATGCAGCTGAGGCACTGCCATTTGATACTGCTCTCCAGTTCTTCTTCACGGCCTCCCTCACTAGTGGATCTCTGTGCACCTTGCCCTCACTTAGTCGGCGGGCCCAGTGCGTGCATGAGTCATGGCTGCCCCCAAGGGCAAGAAGGACAGGTCCATAAAAGATTTATTGCTCAAATCCACTCAACAGTCGGAAAGCCAGTTGGGCCCGGGGCACTCGGATGAAACTGAGGGGAGCAAAGGTCTGGAAGCCCCGGTCAGCCAATCCTTCCTGGAGTCCTTTTTTTCCTCTCTCCGAGATGACCTGTCCACAATGAAACGCGAACTCCTGGCAGATCTACGGTAGGTTTGTTGCGATGTGGACTCCCTGGGAGAGCGAGTTCACATGCTGGAGGAGCACAAAACTGAAAGTAATGAGGAAATTGAGAATCTCCAACAAGAAGTCCACCGGCACCAGAACAAAACCTGGGTCTGCAGGCCCATACCGAGGTCTTAGAAAACAGGTCCCGCCAGAACAACATCGGCATTCGAGGCATGGCGCACGATGAAGGCGACGGCTATATTGAGGCTCTCATGGCGGGCCTCTTTCAGTCCATCCTTGGGGAATCCTCGGAATTCCTGGTCAAGCTGGATCACACTCACAAGGTGGGCCCACGAAAAGCGGCTTCTGCGCCCCCGGCGGACATCTTGACCTGTGTCCATGACTATCAGTTAAAGGAGAGGATTCTTCGCGAGTCTCGGCGAAACCCAGACTTTACATACCAGGGACAGAAACCCACACTATTTCAGGATCTGGCTGCCTCCACATTGCTCAAATGCAAGTCCTTCTGGCCAATCACACTCCATCTCCGGGTTCCTAGTATTACGTCTATGTTTTCGTTCTTTATGGGGTTTTGTTTGTTTCAATGTTGGGGTCTCCTCCCCCTGTTGAGTCTCTCTTGACGTGTGCACAGGATAGCAACCCTCCTACATTATTGGCAATTTACCTGGGATTCCTCAGGATTAGGACAGCAATGGTTAGACTGGCTCTTATGCACCTACAGCGCGTAGCACCCCCCCTCACGTAGATGAGTGTACGATCCTAACGTTAAACGTGAAAGGGCTTAACAACCCATTTAAATGTAGAGCTATTCTGTCTTAATTGGAAAATTCCGGGGCCCATCTCTGTTTAATACAAGAGACCCACCTGCTGTCCAGTGATACCCATAGGATGCTCTATAGGGCTTTCCAGCAGCAGTACTTCTCCTCCCTTCCCACCAAGAAGGCCGGAGCTGCCATCCTTGTTGCGCGTATGTTTCATGGGAAGGTGGGAGCCAGGATATCGGAGATTAAAGGGAGACTTCTGGCGCACTCTGTGACCATAGGGGGACACACACTAACATTGGCGACTATATATGCCCCTAATGAGGGTCAGGAAAGTTTCTTACATAAGGCAATAGACGACTTAACATCTCTTCGGTCGATAAATTGCTGGCGGAGCCCGGGCCGATCTGATGTAGACGAATTTGTCTCAACCTTCTCATTCCAAACTGACGCTGCAATCCTTTTACTCGCAGACGTCCACCTCCGTGGGTCTAATCTGGGAGCTATTTACGTATCCGGGAGCTTGTTTGGACCACACGGAGCCGTCCTTTGAGGCACTTGGTTCACAGAGTGGTGTGCATTATTTGAGCGGTGTACCAATGCCTCCATGCATGCACAGGACCCTTGCTATTACCTGGCTTAGCCGCTCTGCTGTCAGGGACCACTATTTGATTTTATCGCTGAACCTTTTGCCTCTACGCTGCACAACCATGAGTGCTTTATTCTTAAGTCTTTCCCGGAACCCGTTTCCTCATTTATTATCTTTGAATCTTTGCAGTCCGCCTTGCTGTATGTTCTACTTTGTGGAATTACAGGCACGTCCCTTGAATTTTGTTCTTTTGTCGTTTACGCCCTGAGGAAGGTGAGACCCAAACCTGGGTCGAACACCGAAACACACGTCGGCGTTTAAAGATATTGGTGGACCCCCTCTGCTCATCAATCTTTCTCCCTCTATCTCCTTTGAGATTTACTTCTACAACATTGATCCCTAATATATGTGGAATCGGATAATATATATTGAGGACATTGTATTCACTATTTTGTTCATGTTGTTCTTCACAGAAAATATTCTGTACCCCTATATGAAACAGATATCAATGTCATTTACGCCTATGAGGGCAATTGGTTAACCTGCCTTTTCCAATTGTCAATTCTGTATTATTTGATCCTCGAATGCCAGGACGTATGAGTATGTGTGGGTATGCAATGGATGATTGAGTGAGTGCGGTGTAGGATGTGCCTTAATTTTATTATGTTTTCACTCTTTGAAAGTTTTCATCTATTTATGAATTTAAAATAATAAAATTATTTTGATATGATTTGATTTTTGGATTTTGGTGTGTCCCTTGTCAGTTGGCCAGAAATTCAGATGTTTGTATTATTGTGACGTAATGCACATTATTATCTATATCCCAGGTAGAGAATTCCTCTTTTCGAGTTGTTTGTTGATGTCCCCTGCTTTTCTCTACCTTTATCCTTTGTACTGGGGCCCTCCTTTCTTTTTAGTGGTTCGACTTCACATCTACACCTGATCGGGGGTAACCTGAACATCGTGTTTGACAGTCAGCTTGATCGTTCCGCACAGAGGCAGGGACAGACGGGTGCTCTCTCAGATACACTCCCTGGCGGACTTGTGGCGGCATTTTCATCCTCACACACTCGACTACACTTTCTATTCCCCTGCCCAGGGGGCATATGCAGGGCTGGACTACTTCCTAATGACCCGTTCTCTCCTCCTGATAGTGCAGAACTCAGTAACTGAACTCCAAGCACTCGGATCATGCTGCCTTGACTACGACTCTGCTGTCCCCCCCCACCTCTAGACCGTCATATTCCTGTAGACTTAGGGACACGCTCCTCCACCACCCTGAAGTTGTAACATGCCTCACAAAAACACTGGAAGACTTTGTAGCTATTAATGACACCCAGGACACCTCAATCGTCTCCATTTGGGAAACACGCAAATTAGTAGCCCGGGGCGACTTCATAGATACTTCGGCCGCAGATAATAGAGTACGCAGAGAGAAGAGGGATGAACACTCTAAGCAAGTAGTCAAATTAAAAGGGATTCATAAGAGGACAGGGGCCCCTCGAATTTGGAGGAAGCTAAAAGCAGCATGGGCGCAGCTGGCCAGCCTTGACCTCGATAGGGCGGAATATGCTGCACTCCGCTTGCAGCACACATTTTATACTGGGGGGGACAAATGCGGCTGCTTGTTGGCCCATAAATTGCATGCGCAGCGACAACCGGCGACAGTCCCACTCATCCTGACTGAGGGGGGCTTGGAGAACAAACGGGGGGAGGATATAGCTAATACATTCCGAGATTTTTACGTGAATCTGTATACCGCACATCCTTTGCCTGACCAGAACCCCTCCAGGTCAGGCCAGGGCGTAAAACACTCCAAGTTGACATCTGACCAGGAGGCGGCCCTCGATAGTCCCATCAGAATCGAAGAAGGAATCTCAGCCATAGCTCGAATTAAACTTCTTAAATCCCCTGGCCCAGATGGATTTACCGCCATTTTTTACAAAACCTTTTGTTCAATCTTAGCCCCAATATTGACTCGACTTTTTAATGCCATTGAGCTGCCACCTACAATGCTTTTAGCGTCTGTGACAGTTTTGCCCAAACCTGGGAAAGGCAATAGATATTGCACCTCTTATAGGCCGATATCTCTCCTGAACATAGACTTTAAGATCTTCACAGGAATCCTTGCGGCTAGACTGGGACCTATGATGCCGGGATTAATAGACCCTGACCAAGCCGGATTTGTCGCAACTAGGCAGTGTAGCGATAATACCAGAAGGCTACAGCATCTCTTGGATAAATCCCACTGTCAGTCAGAGGAGTGCATCTTCTTATCAATAGACACCGAGAAGGTGTTTGACAGGGTCCGTTGGCCCTTCTTGGAGACTGTCCTGGAGAAGTTTGGGATTGGGCTCCGTTTTCGCCAATGGGTATTCAGCGGCGACAGCCGCCCTTCAGCCACTGTCAGGGTAAATGGTTTCACCTCTGACCCCTTTAGTATCGCCAGAGTCACACGACAGGGCTGTCCACTCTCCCTCCTTTTGTCCACTTTTTACATGGAGCCGTTAGCTCAATGGGTTCAGGAGAATCAGCAGATTAAGGAGATTCTTTTTGTGGGAGAGCGACATATCGACAGCCTTTACATGGACGATGTCATCGCCACGCTGGAGTCCCTCCGACACCTCAGTTCAGGCTTTTTTGGCTGAGTTAGAGGAATTTGCAGCAGCTTCTGGGTTTAGGGTCAATGTGGCCAAGTCCCAAGCATAGGGCTTCTCATTGAAGCCGACCACCACCATTGCTCTGGCCTGAGGAAAGGTTATGTCATACCTGGGTCCTTCTCCACTGCTGAGACAATATCCTTGAACTGCTCTCGGCTACTGCGTCAGATAAGGCAGGAGCTCAAAAGATGGCGGCCGTTTAATCTCTCATGGTTGGGTAGAGTGGCAGCCCTCAAGATGAGCATACTCCCCAAAGCGATACCTTTTTCAAACCCTCTCGGTAGAACCTCCCCGGCTGTCTTAAAGCAGCTACAATCTGAACTTATAGCCTTTGACTGGGCAGACACTAGGCCACGAATAAACAGGGACCTGAGTTTTAGACCCCACGTAGAGGGGGGCTGGGGATTCCCGACCTTGACCGCTAGTATTAAGCGACACAGCTGCGGACTCTATTAGAATGGGCCCAACCGGAAACTGAGAAGTGCTGGCTCTTCATGGAGCGGCATTAGCAAAAAAGTCTCTCTGAAAGACCTGCTTCCTTTGCAAGGCCTCTAGGCCCTCTGGGCTGTATGGCTCTCCTGTGGCTCGAGCTACATTGAAAGCTTGGGATGCCACAGCCACTCGCAACGGTCTGACAACTTTCCCATTGCCCCTCACTCCTATCACTGACAATCCGGACTTCTCTCCGGGCCTTGACTGGGAGGCATTCGGTCATTGGGACAAAGCAGGGCACAGGTCTACAGGCCATTTTCTTGATATTGAGGGCCCTCGATCCTTCGAGGATTCTAAATCTGATTTTAACATACCCGAAATTGAGTGCTACCATTATTTGCAAATACAACACTGGGTCAAGCATCCGAGGTTCGCCTGGGATCGGAGCGGTCCCTCACTTGGTATGAGCACTGGTTGCTCTTGAAACAATCCACAGAATGACTTATCACAGAACTATATCGCATCTTATGTCTCACAGAACAGGTGGTCAAGTCAGCAGGCCAAAGACGGTGGGAGGCTGAGCTCGGTCGG
Organism: Triturus cristatus; assembly: GCF_964204655.1. NCBI lineage: Eukaryota > Metazoa > Chordata > Amphibia > Caudata > Salamandridae > Triturus > Triturus cristatus. The sequence goes on along the minus strand of NC_140591.1, from coordinate 1,201,877,765 downwards.
ATCCTGACCCCAAAAGAATGGGCAGAAATTTACTATAGAGCCCGACATTCAGCACGTAATGTACCTAGCATTGAGACGGTCACTAAGATTATGACGTATTGGTATCTTACACCCTCCCGACTCCACAAGAGCGACCCTGACCGTTCCCCTACTTGCTGGCGGGGTTGTGACACAGAAGGTACACTATTACACCTGTTGTGGGAATGCCCTACCCTCACTACCTACTGGTCGCAAGTACTGGATGAGATTGATAATCATTTCAATGCCACGCTATTACGCTTCCCCGAATATGTGGCCTGGGAGTGTCTGATAGGCTTACCTTCCCCTCAAATCTCGTAAAGGTAAGCAACTAGGTATAGCTTTAGGGGTGTGTTAGATCTGAGGGTCTCTAGTTGGCAGAGGTAGGTACCACTGTCCAAATAGGGACCCTTACTTCTAGTCAGAGTAAGGGGGATACACTCTTTACATAACCCCTGCTCACCCCCTTGATAGCTTGGCACGAGCAGACAGGCTTATCAAAGGCAATGTGTAAAGTATTTGTACCAACACTCACAGTAACCCAGTGAAAACATCCAACATACACAGTTCAAGAAAATGGTTTCAAAAGAGTTCTTAACTTAGCGACAAAATCATCCACATTAGCGTCGATTTTAGCCAATAGTACCTGGTGATGCGATAAAAGTTCCTAGCGGCGCTCAGGCGTTGAAAAACAAGCAACAGCGTCAGTCCTGAGACCCTGGGGAGGTGATGCGACAACCCCGCTGCATGCAGCGGGCGTGTGCGACGAATCCGGTATGTATGGGGAGTGAGGCGATACTTGTATGGATTCCAAGGCGTAGCTTCTCCAGTAGAAATTTACTCACAAAGTCACAATGCGACGAAATACGGCCCGCTAACGAGCGGTGCGCCGATGTTCGATGGCTCTGTGACGAGGTTCGCAGCTACAAAATGCGACCCGCTAACGAGCGGTGCGACGATCTCACTCAGCGGCAGCAGGCTCTGCGACGATACTCGCAGCAACGGGAATCTTCCCGCTCCAGGGGCAGTGCACTCCGAAGATGAACGTTGCAGCGGCGACAGGCGCTGCGACGATCTTCGCAGCGACGGAAATTTTCTCGCTAAGCCGGCGGTGCATGAAAAAGTTGCAGATCTTTTACTTCTTTTCTCTTGGTCAGCTTCCCAACAGCAGGCACAACTTCCAGAGGCCCCACAATTGGATCAAGCACTCTGGGAAGGGCAGAACTCACACAGCAGAGTTCAGGGGGAAGCTGGGGGTGAAGTCCTTTTGTTCCTGGGACTTCTTAACAGGAGGCCAGCTCTACTCAGGCCCTTGGAGATTCCTTCAAGCCAGGGGACACAGCACACAGCAAAGTCCTTCCCCTCTCCTTGGCAGCAAAGCAACTGCAGGTCAGCCTTACAGCAGGCCAGTCCTTCTTCTTCAGTCTTCCAGCTTTCTCCTTGGCAGAGGTTCCTTCTTGATTCCAGGATGATCTAATTTTCTGTAGTCTGGGTCCCAATACTTATACCCCAAAATCCTTTGTCCTCTGGAGGCAGAGGGGCATTGGACTAGTCAGAACCAGTTCTGGCCAGTCCTGGAGCACTCTGTTTACTTGGTTTCTTTTTTCCTTTGAGAGAAAGGGGCAGGGTCGTCAGCCGCCCATCAGGGGGTGGAGCCAGCATTGTGGAAGGCAGGCACAGCCCTATTCAGGCCCAGGTGCTACTCCTCCCATCCATCTACAGGGGAATTTCCCTATTCAGCCCTGGGCTGACTCATTCAGCCTCTGGGAGCCACCCCTGTCCCTGTCACTCACAAACCAGACAGTCAATTCACAAACAGCCCAAGGCACACAGAAAGGGCAGAAAAGGAAAACAGCCACCTTCTAAAAGTGCTGTTTTCACACACAGGATTTAAAAACCATCCTTCCTAAAAGATGTGTTATTAATCTGAATTCAGGGATACCAGACTTTAGCTTTCTATCTTGCTCATATGGGAAGATATGCAGGTAAACATTATACTCAGCATTCCCCATCATAGCCTATGGCAAGATAGCCTTTCAATAGTGAAAAACGAAAATGGCTGTAATTCACTACCAGAGCATGTCACGTACACCAATACATGCTCTGCCTTTCACATACACTGCACCCTGCCCATGGGGGTACCTATGGCCTTCCATAGGGGTGTCCAATGTGTATAGAAAGGGAAGGGTTAGGACTGGCCAGTGTGGACACTGGTCAGGTCAACATGGCAGTTAGTAACTGCACCCAGGCATTGCGGTGGCAGGCCTGTGACACCATTTTAGGGCTACTCCTGTGGGTGGCACAATCAGTGCTGCAGGCCCACTAGTAGCATTTGAATCACTAGCCCTGGCACACTCAGTGCACTTTACTAGGGGCTAACAGGTGAAACAAATATACCAATCATGGATAACCAATCAATATAACAATTTATACAGAGAGCATATGCACTTTAGCACTGATCAGCAGTGGTAAAGTGCCCAGAGTCCTATTGCCAACAACCACGGGTCAGAAAAAATAAAGGAGAAAGAAGCAAAAAGTTTGGGGATAACCCTGCAAAAAGGGCCATTTCCAACAGGGTGGCACTACAAAATATATTATCAGACTGGGGCACAGACAGAACACCTATTGTACAGGGATAGCTCCATTGACTGTGGTACGTTCTTGGCATGGAACGCATCTCTTTCTCGCTTCAAGGAGATGGGGCGTCCTTCGCTGATGTGTAGCGGCCCTTTGTCACCCTGCTATGCAGTGAATTCCGCTAGCTGACCTGCCCCAGATATTTACAGCTACTACGCCTTCCCGAGATGAGCCAAAATATGACTTAAACTTTACTATACTGCGCAATTGAGTTCTAGGCCTGCTTTTCACTTTTCTGTCTAGACATCTTGAATGGGGAAGGATACGGGAGGAGGGAGGAGAGGGTTGGGGAAGGGAGGGGGCGGAAAGGTTCATTTTGGTATTATTTTGATGCTCCCTGAAGCAATACGATAGTTGCCTGCCCATGACCTGGGCCTCATTTCTCACTGCATCATGTTTGTTGATAAATTAGGGGCCTGGTCTGGCGATCGGCAAGATGGCCGCGCAGTAGCGTTGCTCTGCCGGCCGCCGAACTTATCCGTACAAAATCCTGCTCCTACCGGGCTGATCCCCGCTGCTGCCTGCGGGACGGCGCTTGCTGGCGGTGAGGGCAACCCGGCGGTGGGATTATTAGCCGCGGAGTCCCCCTCGGAGGTGGCGAAAGCCCGACGGCGCGCTCTGGCTGAGGGAGTAATGGTGGCCACAGCGTGGTGAGGGGCCTGGGAGGACTCCCGGCAGATATCGTGGCTGCTGGCGAAAGTGCTTGAAGTGGTCTGGGGAGCTGCGTGGACATCGGCGCTTCTGCGGTGAGGAGCAGTGCCGTGACCGAGTGAGAGCCGGCGAAAAGAGGTGAGTGAGGGACAAGGGCGGACGCCGAGAAGCGGACGGCGATCTACGCTACGCGAGCGGCTGGCGCTGGCCCTGGATCATGGGGACTGAGCTTTGCATGTGGTGAGACACGCTGTACCTGCTTGAGTTTGCAGTGTTCTGGGTCGCGACACCTTGCGGGAGTGGCTCTTGCAGCTCGCTATGCTTGGCAGCCCCCACCGGTGCTGAACATTAGCTGGCTCTGGGATCGGATGTGGAGGGGACCTGCGGCACGGGGAGAGGTTCCACGACGGTAGTGACTGGCTATCATCGGTGCCCTCAACTGTAGAGAGCGAGTGGTTGGAACATTTCTGGCTGTGCATAGGGGCCCTTCCTGCGTACTAACTGCACTCGGACACCGAACTTGGGCCAAGTACTAGGGAGGGAGACACGATCCCTATATGCTACAGGGAAGGAGAGTATCGCAGCCGCAGTCTTCCTATTGCAGACGCTGCGGGGCACGGAGACATAGATACTTGCCCCCGAATTACTGGAGCATCCTTCTGGGTGGAGAGTGTCATCCTGGGGCAGATTCAGCGCACAAAAGTGAACAGCAACTACATAGAGAATTGAGGCCCATAAAGTGCTACACGAGCGGCTCCCCCCTGCACCTGGAACAGGGAGCGACACTTCTCAACTGGGTGGGGTGCTGTATCATTAAAACGTCATGGGCAAGCCTGATCGCACTCAGCCTCGGCTGACTTTCGAGCTGCGCAGGGGTGGCAAATCTTCGCAGCATGCGGTCTCAGACTCGGAGATGGAGTCGACAGCTCAGGCCCCCACTTCGCTGGAAAAGACATTATCGGCTGGTGCTGTTTGTCTGATTTAGAGATGACCACAGCAACAGCTGTTTATGAATTTAAAATATGATACAAGTTATTCTCATAGCATTGGGGCATGGAAGGGCCTGAATTGTGACACTTGTAGGATTGTGATTGTTAGAAGTTGTGATGGTACTGTTGTTGGCGGCACTGGCGGGGGCAATGGGTAGTGCAAGCTGTGGTAGTCTCCTGACGAGGGCCCTGGCACTTATTGTTTTATAAAGTAAGCACTGGGTAGACCTTTGGTTCACGATTCCCTTCTTAAGTGGATAGCTACAGCTATGGCAGCAGCAGCACACGTTTTTTCCATCACAGGAAACGTGCTAATTAGGAAGAAGCACTCATAATCTTAGCTTCTTCACAGAAGAGGTACAACATGGGAGTAATAAAGCAAGTGCCCTCCTCCACAGAAGGCAGCAAGTGTGATTTTTTCACTCCTAACATAACAGATTCAGCAGACCACACAACTACAAACTTTAATTGCTCCCTAACACACTCACTTATTGTGTTAGATACATGTAGGTTACAGACTGATCTATCGTGTGGGCCCTTACCTCACAGAGAGGACTGTAGGGGTGAATGAGTGAGTGAATATGTGAGTTACAAAACCCTTCTCACTTACATGATATGAAGTGTCAGCATCCCAAAAGCCCTGCTGCTGTTGCTTGGCAACCTGCTTAAAATGATGTTAACTCCAGTTGTTATGCACTACAGTTTTTCTGCTGCTACTTACTTTAGATCCACCTGTCACCATTCATATGAGCATTTGTCAATACATTTTAGATCTCAAAGTCCGGCCCTTGTTATTGCAAAAACAAGTCCTTCCCTACCCGTAACATGAAAGGGGACAAAGGGAGAGGCATGTGCCCAGTACAGCCATTTAAATTCAAAATGACAAACAAAAACACACATTTATGCAGCTGCGGCTAGTTCATTGGGGACCACGCCTCCCCACCTTTTGCCCCTACCGAACAGTGTCTGTCAGGCTGAACAAAGGTCAGCCTGACAGACACTGTTCATTTTCAGGTCAGGCAGCCAGGAGCCAGACATGCGCTAAATGCGCAGGGTCCTGGCTGCTTGAGCTGAAATTTGCAGGGCTGAGGAAGTCTGAGCTCCTCTGGGCATGACCTCCTCAGCTCAGCAAAGGTTCCTGCAGGGGCGGCTCCTCCATTAGGGAGGAGGAGCGTCGCCTCACTGCTTTCTCGCACTGCGAGAAGCAGAATCATAAGTGGTAAAACTACCATTTTATGTTTCTGCTTCTCGCACTGCGAGAAAGCAGAAGGGTTTGGTTGGGGGTGGGTGGATGGGCAAGTCTGCTGGAGGGCAGAGGAGGAGTGGCTTGCCCACTCTGAAGGCGCTGACCAAGCCAGTCATATGCACTCTGCAACAGCCTACATGGAGAAAATAGCTTTCCCATAGACGCCTGTGTGGTCGGCGTCCCAGCAAATCACAATGCTGCCATTGCAGCGTTGTGATTGGCTTAGGGGATGGGAGGGTAGGGAGGCTGTCAGCGTCCTGTTCCAGGAAAACGCAAGACCCGGCCGGGAGCTGAGACGGCATGGGACCCGAGAAGGTACGTTTATAATTTTTTTAATTACCCCCTGCATGACACCCCTTGTGAACCCCACGGGACCACGCCACCCATCCCCCACACGTGAGTCATACCGGCTGCGACTGGGTCCCTGAGGCCCTCCCCTCAGTGACGAGGGGTAGCGTTACTGATTGCCTCTCTCTTGTGGACTTCAGTTTTAAGCCCTGAGCACCCAGGGTCGAGTGTCAATCAGTGACACTTCATCACAGAGTGGGGCGAGGTCAGCAGTCTCACTGACCCCATCCCACTCTGTGATGAAGTCGGGACTGCTGCCTTCCCTCATTGGCTGACCTTAGGTCAGCCAATGAGGGAAGGCAGCAGTCCCAAGCCTCCTGTAACCTCTGAGGCAGAGCTGGCTACAGCTAAGAGTTTGTTTCCTTTAAATTAATATTTGGTGCGTGCGTGCGTGCGTGTATGTTTGAATGTTTGGTAATGAGTGTTGTGAATGGATGTGTTTGTATGTGTGTGTGCGTGTGTGTGTGAATGCATGGCTGTGAGTGTGTATGTTATGTGTATGTGTGCGAGTGCATGTGTGTCCTGTCCATCCACCCCCTCCCTCTTAAAGTTACCGGTCGCTAATGCATTTATGCTGCTCTTTTGTTCTCCAAACTCCATTGCCCCTCTGTCACAATATACCCCCTTTCTCTATTACATATTCGCCCGTTCTTTCCCTCATTCTCTTTCCATCCAGTCTCTATATTATGCATTCTCTCCCTTTCTCACATTTCTCCCTTTCTTTTGCCTCCCTCTCGTGGTCACCTCTCCAGCTTACATTTCTCTGCCTTTCTCAGTGTCTTCTCATTTTCCATTCGTGTTTACGTTAATTTGTCTTTTGAGTTTGACCCTTGTCTTTTACCCTCAACTCAATCACCCTCTACATTCACTTTTGCCAGTCTTTCACCCCCTTCTATCCCAACTTCATCTGTTATACATACCTTCTGTCACACTCTTCTCATCTTCAGGAGCACACATTACCTTCCCTCTTTCAAATCCTCTTTGCCCCCTAAACCTCACGCATGAGCTCTTCTCACACAATTAAACCACTTACACCGAGCCTTCTCTTGCTCATAAGCCACCTAGATGAGTCTTTCAAATGTAATGCTGTGTATGAAAGCTTCCGCATTGAGAATATAAAATACTTTATCTACAATTGAGAAGTGAATTAGAATCCACCACGGTTATTTCCTGTCTAGACTCCATGCCTCTTTTAGGATATGTCTACCCTAATAAATCACGCTGGAAGATAAGGTACAGGCCCGACAAAGAAAAAAACTAGCACTGCTGAACATTGACAGCAATGGGCCTATGGGATGACAAATAGGAAAATTAAGGTTTGTCAGTGACACCTTGTTATCTCTCGAGCAGTTCGAATGTGAACGCGTGTGACATTTCCATCCGATGATTAGAAGGATCATGTGCTATTTTATCAAGTGCAAGGACTTCCAGTTAATCTTGCTCTCTGGGCGCATCGCAATCAATTATGATGTTGCCCGAATTGCTAAATAATGCAACATTACACACACCAGACCCTTTAAATGTCCATTTTCATTTAAACTCAGGCTGCCAGCAAAGTAAATGCCCAATGCCTATTTAAAAATGGCATTGCCAACAATATTCATTTTTAGGTCGAGCATTCGAGACCTCTTGTATATACTTTAGTATATACTTATATGTGAATGTACTTTGTGAGCTCTGGAGATCAGCCCTAGGACTTGTCTGCTTCGCTTAGGGACTTTTTTTTTTGTTCAACTGCTTCTATTTAACTGTCTTGATAGAAAACGACCAGTAGCGGTCAGTAAAATACCAGAATTGCTTTCTGCTAGGGGACTTTCTTTTTTTAATTTTTCTGGCAACTGCCTCTATTTAACTTTCTTGATAGAAAACGACCAGCAGAGATCAGTAAAATACCAGATTCACTTTAGCATTCTAGTCCATAGAAATTGTCTTCCACGAGCACCTGTAGACAATAATATTTTTTTCAAATCTTCTATTTTCAGTGATATGACCATCGAAGGCCCTGATTTTATATGAAAAACAGAGCTTTGGACTATACCATTTCCCGCTGAAAGGTAATATTTCTCTCCATGTGTTCCCATACCTGACGTGTCACGCAGTTTGGTGCTTACTTTTCCTCCATGTTAAAGAACAGTAGATGTTTCAGTACCCAGGCTAATGTGCTGCATAGCTAAATATATATAAGGTCCCAAAGGCAAGACCGATTGCATTGCAAATGCTTGTTTTATTTTCAGTGGTGGCCCTCAACATATTGAACAAGTGCAACTCAGTAGGTGGTATTGCTCAGTGCCTACTGCACGCCCATTCCAAACTTTTCCGAAAAGGTGTGCACATGTGTGCCTGGCTAGAACATAGTGACTTAGGGTGTGGCTGGGCTGCTCTGAATAATAATGACCTACTAGGTTATGTTTTTTTTTTTAAACTAATAAGCAGTACAAACACCATAATTTATAAATGGCCCAGCACTCAATTTTCTCCATTTGTTTTTCATCACGTCTGTTGAGATATCCCAGGTTGATTAACTACTTATAAAGCATGTTTCATTTTTTGCCTCTTTATTATCTCTTTTTTATGCTGGAAGCAGAGTCTCAATCCAAGCAATAAATAAAAATGCCTTTAAATTGTGTTTTAATCTTGTCACAATTGCTGCACTTTAGAGACAGAACTCAAATGGCAGGCTAAGACTTCTGACAAATTGCTGCTTATGTTTTTAACATGGAGACTGGTGTTTACAAACTCCTTTCACTTTGCTATCAAAGAATGAAAAGTAAAGTGAATTATGCGAAAAACTTGCTGGGGTACAGAGAGTATGAAAGAAAGACTGGAGGTTGTCATTTTTTGTAACACACAACAAAATGTAATTACCTGTAAATGAACTGTACACATTTAGCACTTCGGAAAGCAAAAATTAAGCACATTTTCTTGTATTGCTAAATTGTGATGAAAGCAAAGATTTTAATAGGATCAAAACAAATCAAAACACTTTACTTGGTGATGCGCAAATGATAAATATTCACTGAAACCAGATTTTCACACATTATCATTTGTATGCAATATAGTCTTATCAGTAAAATGGTATGTCTGTGCCAATTTAGTGGACATTTCAATGGAACATGTGCTGTCTATAAATTACAGTATTCTGCCACAAAACACTTTACCACATTTAAAATAAATCCCCTGCTTCATGTCCATTTAAGCTAGGTGCATCACCAACGTTTGTCGTTCTAAAAAGTGGGTCATGGTTCTAAACATTTGGGAAGCACTGCACTAGGCTATTGTACTACCAGACAGGGCACTAATAGCAAAACAATTTTACAGCCACAAGCTTCATCAAGCTTTTAGTTCTAAATGACCTTGGGTGGGGCAGCACCATGCAAAACACAGCAGATATCCAGGGTTCCCCAAACTCTGACCAGGCAGCAGCCATCCCTCAAAGAGAGGGCCATCAAACCTAACCAGGAAATGCCAAATCAGCATCCTTGTAAACCTGAGGGATTAAGGATTTCTACCAAGTGCCTGGATGGCTATGGAGGGTTGGAAACCCCATGTAGCCACAACAAAGTTGATGATCAAGCAGTCAAAATACAGGATCTTAGTTGACTTCCAGCGATAAACTTGCATTGCCTGGACCAGGTCAAACATTCGCAAATGTGTTTCAGTTTCCAAAGATAGCTCCAGGATAAGTAAGAGAGGATAACCTCCTGGTGATGGTGAAAGACAGAGTTAAACTTGGGGAAAACCCCTTTCAAAACAAACCTCCCAGCTCAAGGATTTTTGATGATCTTTGGGAAGATGTCCTCAAGGATCAACAAAAACCCTCATTTAGGAAAACTTGCACTGAAAGAAATCCACCTCACACAAATGCCATATTTCCAATTTCATGGAGCACACGCTAGGCAATACAAAGGGCTTTAAGTAGACTTTCCTGGCTACAGGTAGCCCGTGTTGAACATGCAGTGCTGGTGTAGTATGATCCTAGGACTGAGGATGGGGAACCAGCCTGACTGGATCAACTGTAGTCTATACACAATATATTCAGATGCATTGAGGTAGATATTTTTCATGTGGTCCACAGATAAGAGAACTAGTGTGCTATTTGTTAGACCTGTCAGCCCTAGGGTGGTCTTCCCTACATTTTTTGCCCTCTTTGCCTCCCACTGGACCACACATTTTTGTTGGACTTAGGACTCTGGGCCCCTTACCATTGCTAAACAGTGCTGAGGTGCAGGTGCTCTCCCTTAAAAGCATGGTGACACTAGTGTATCAGCCATAGGCCCTGCTACTGCAGGGAGGCCTACCCTTCATTTGCATGCAGGTAGTCTGCACGGTCTGGGACTTTTTGCAACTGTAGCCTTTTGTCTCTATTGACAGACAGGTAGGAAAGGGAACACCCCAGAGTCTCCTGGATTTTTCCAGAGATTTCCAACACCCTAGATTCTTCCAGAAAGTGCCTCCCCTCCCGGTCACCTGACCTTAGGGTATAATAGGGAGGGTTCCGGCCACACATCCCTGTTACACTACTGGACCTGGAGGAATCTCTGCTGGAGTAAGGACTGCTGCTGCCAGGAGGATTGCCACTTGTGAGGAGGCTGACTGCTCCCAGGAACTGCTGCCCCTACTTGCTGCGCTGTCCTACTGCCTGCTGATCCTGCCCTGCTAGAGAGAACTGGAAATAACACCCCCAGATTGTCACAGTATTCATAAGAACTGCCTTTGGGACAACAACGTTTTCAAGGACTTGCCCCTGCAGCGTTGTGCCTGCGTGCAGCCTTGCTGGCCCTGTGCCTTCTCAAGAAAGTGCCCCTGCAGCGCTGTAATCCTGGAAAGCACCGCTGCCGCCTGGGGCCCATAAGGCATTGTAAAGTGCTGTGGAGGTGAAGCGCTGACAGAGAAGTGAAGCGCTGGACATGCCAAGCTCACCGCCGCTGGTCCGGGATTCACACATCAGGCAGTGTCTGCCAATGTCGTCAGCTCGGGATTCTGCAGGCGCTGTGTGCCCGTGACCTATGCGCTGCTGAAGGAAGCGCCGTTTGCCCCGAAATCACCGCCGCCGCCCGGGCCCTTCAAAGCACTGCGGAGCGCTGTAGGGAAGAAGCGTTGTTTGGCTGGAATCACCACCGCTGGCCCGGGAACCCCGGGAGCACTTTGCCGTGTCACCTCCAACGTCAGCGGGAAGCCGCGCTGTGATTGGTGGCAGAGCGGGGCGTTGCCCGGCAACTAGGGGCTCGTCACTGAAGTACTGGGTATTTTAAGCCCAGCGGTGCAGGGGAACACACCCTATGACTTCGGGGTTCTTCCTGTTTCAGACCTACAGAAACACAGAGTCTTCTGGGTGAAGTCAAAGATCAGTTTATTGGCTGCAGACCAATTACAGGTATCCTAGAAGTACAACAGCGTGTATGTTCTCAGGAGACTGCTGAAAATCACAGAAACGGGCTTCTCCTTAAATACAAAATATCCTGCCTCAGGCATACATTCTTTAGTTTATGATATGGCCATTACATGTATACATTTCAAACGAAAAGGCAGAGTCATGATGACCATCCCACATTCCAGTTAAGCCAGACCGTAATTATTTACACAGCAAAGCTCAGATCCCACATCAGATATCGATAGGCCCCAATAAACATGAGCATCTCCTGTTTTGGGAAACAAGCCATAAAGCAGGAACAGTCAGGTGTGAAAGAGATTAGCTGGAGGCTTGTGTAGGATGAAAAGACTTTATGGTGTGTCAAGCCCTGATGCTAATCACAGGTGGCCAGAGGACGGGGAACTCGTGAGACCAGTTTGACCTGGGGCAGCGGAGCCAAGCTGCCAGGTCACAGAAAAGTCAAAGAAAGGCACATGTGCTCAAAAAGGCCAGTTTTCGCTTCATGCTATATAGCCTATGTGAGGGCAACCATAAGATGGCCACCGATACGAAATGGAACCCACGTAGTGATGTGAAATAGCGTATACACAGTGCATTCATAGCTAAAACGTTACAAAAAGCACTTGTACATACCGCATTAACCATTCGCGGTTCATTATTACCGGGATAGACAGGGGTAGGGCCCTGCCTCCTACGCGGTCCCAGATTCTAAAGTACGACAGACCCTCCTTTTGCCCTTACATAGGCAATAACTATACTCATTTCAATCCGAGTCTAGGTCAATATTCATGAAGTCATGGAGATGTTGCTGTAGCATCATCCTATTACTTAGCTCGTCCCTCGATACAGGTTTCCTTACACATAATGTAGCACAGAGGCCACATATCGCAGGAGCACACTGTATGCACAGACAGAACAGGAAAAGGATGGCTAAGATCATTCCAATGACCATCAGAACTTTCTAACCCCAGGCAGATATCAGTTCCCAGAACCACCCCACCAGTGACCAATCTCCTTTATCCATGTGTATGGACTCAGATATTTTATGTAGTTTGGAGATGGCTTGATAAACTGTTGGAGCATTGTCTGGTATGAAAATGCAACAACTGGATTGGATAACCTTACATACCCCACCACGATCTGCAAGTATGACGTCTAGAACCATGCGGTTCTGCAAAGTCATGAGGCGATCCGCTTGGAGCTCAGCTGTCAAATTACCAAGGGCACCAGCCGTAACATTAACAGTGGATTCAACCACACGAGTCAGCTGTCTCAGGTTCCTACTATTGACCATAGGTCCCCAAAACGGCAGGAAACCCAAAAAGAAATCTCCCGCTTCCTGACCGGCAGTATCCTCCTTACTAATCACGCCTCTCACAACTCTGGTCTTGTGATAGTCAGAGGCAGCAGTAAATGTTGGCGGTAGCAGATTTGCAATATAACATGTGCCCGAGAAGTCAGGGGGCAACCATGTATATGCTCGGTCATTGCAGATAAAATATGTACCCTTGGCAGCCAAAAACGCAGGGGAAAACTGTGACGGAAAAGTGTACGTTTCAGTACAGTCACTTCTTCCCAGTTGAGCTCTAGGATTCTGACCATTACCTTGCAAACAGAACCGACCTATGTGGGGTACGACCCAGATTGGGGATGAGATTTTCCGCTGTCTTTCACCCAGACTAATACTATACCCCGTCGCGTTCCACCCTACATAAGCTCTCAACTCTTCTTTGGGAATAGATGAGTATGCGTCGATATCTCTGCTCATATCGGCAACTCCTTTCATTAAAGCTTTATTATTGGTGCTAGGTCTGATGGAACGCGGTTGTCGCGGGGAGTACGCATCTAGTGCATAGAGAAACATGGTCTGGAATGCCCATGACGATCCATTGTAACTATACGGCAGCACCAAATAGGGAATACCTTTATTAATGGTATGTGGCATTAAACCACACACCCAACAATTTGTTGTATTCATGACTAGTTGGTGCTGGTGCAGGAGATTAATAAACGAGTTGTTTACAAATTCAGACCGTCTAGCTTGTTCATGTTCAGGCAGAGGGTGAAAAGAGTGTGAGGAGACAGTAGGAGGAGGTGTAGGCTGTGCAGTGGGTGCAATGGGCTCTTGAGAGTAGAAGAATACAAATCCTACAGTAAACACTACCATACTACATAATACAAACAGGCATAAAAATACAAAACGTTTGCTCCTCATTATTTTACATATTCTTGCTTTAAAGTTCATTTCCTCAGTGAGTCTCTCCATCTTACAAAACTCCATCCTCTAATCGTGCCGCTCGCGGCGGGTGAGTATCTTCTGCTAAGGAGTACGCCTGTCAGTCCAGGGAACGCCCTAGACCAACCAGAACCGTCGACCTAACGTCTTCGGCCTGTACCCCAAAGTCTTGGCACGGCGACCCTGCGGCTGAACCCGGATGGTGGTTCGAAAAACAAAAATCAAGAAAGTCCTTCAGATGGGGGAGCTTTGGTTATCAAAAAAATAGAAAGGTAAAAGAAAAATAATATTTATTTGTCCATAGGCCTTGGTCTTAAATTGTAATGGAGACGGCCAGGTACTGTTTGATCTTGGAACAAAAGTTCAGGCTCTGCAGTGTCCAATCGAATTGACGGTGGCACAGCTCCTTGCAAAATATAGTCACTTTCCTGCACTGAAGTTGTGCCTTTTATGCGTGCATCACTGAACGGGACAAAACGAGGTACAGTATCTGTTTCAGAGTCTGCGATACCCTCCTGGACCCACTGGTCATACGGCAGAGGCAAAGGGATCCTTTTGATGTGGCCGCCGTGGATCCAGTTTTTCTTCCCCTTCACTCGAACAGCTGATCTTGTAGACAGTAGTACGAGGTGAGGGCCAACCCAACGGGGCTCATCGTTGGTTTTCCGCTGAAAATGTTGCACCAAGACCCACGTGCCAGGGTCTATAGGGTGTCCTGGAGCCTCAGAGGCCTGGGGGAGAGTATCGTGCACCTGTTGGTGTAAAACACGCAGATTAACCGTCAAATCATACAAGTAATCAAGCAGTACTGGATGTTCGATTTCACTGAATTTCGTCGGTCTTGGCACACCCCATACATTGGCCGGGCGGCCAAAAACGACCTCGTAGGGACTAAGTCCCACTCGTGAATGCACGGTCATTCTGGTGGACAGAAGTGCTAGAGGCAGAGCGTCAGGCCATTTAAGACCTGAGCTCGCTTGGATTTTGGCCAGTTTGAGTTTTAGAGCGCCATTATAGCGTTCTACTAATCCAGCTGATTTGCAGCGTGGAACTTTTGCTTTATACCTAGTCCCTCACACACATTCTTCATCACTTTACCCACAAACTCACTTCCATTATCACTCCACACCATTCTTGGCATTCCAAACCTAGGGAAAAATTCCTTCACAAGGGCTTTGGCTGTGGACAGAGCAGTGTTATCTTTTAGAGGATAGGCCTCTATCCATTTCGAGAAAGCGCAAACAACCACCAGTACATATTTCAGGTTGTTGCATCTTTCCATGTGGATAAAATCTAGCTGCAAAACTTCAAATGGATATGATGGAGGCGCAACATGACCAGCTGGAGTTGGGGTTCCCCTACCAGGGTTGTACTTCAAGCATACCATACAATTCTTGACCACGTTCTCTGCACACTTAGGAATTCCAGCATTCTGCTATACTGGAGCCAACAACTTACAGATTCCTTTCGTACTGATATGTGCCATTCCATGTGCCATAGTAACCACTGGAAGCACATATGCATCAGGTAACAACCATCGCCTATGTTCTGACAAATCAATCCAACAACCATTCTCATCCAACTTACCCATACTTTCTCTCCACTTGCTTAACTCTTTCTCTGTGGCTTCAGCTTGAAGGGACTTTACACTTTCTATTGTGTTTTCACACATTCCAACATCACCAACCCATCTGGCAGGGCCTGCAACATACATTCGAGTCTTCACATCTTTTGCTGTTTCTTTCGCGACTTCATCAGCAAACGCGTTACCACGACCAACATCATCAGTGATTTTCTTGTGCGCACTGCATTTCATAATCGCAACTTGCAATGGTAGGGTCAGCGACTCAAGGAGATCATTCACCAACTTGCCATTCTGAATCTTAGCTCCATGCGAAGTCAGGAACCCACGTTCCTTCCACAATCGCCCAAAACTATGAGCCACGCCAAAGGCGTACTGGCTATCAGTGTATATGTTCACTTTCATTCCTTCAGACAACACCCATGCTCTCGTAAGGGCAATCAATTCTGCTGCTTGAGCCGAATTTTGTGGCACACGCGCAGTTTCCACAATCGTGTGCAAAGTCGTGATAGCATATGCAGCAGTCGTATCACCATTCGGAAGCTTGAAACACGAACCATCCACCATAAAGTACCATCACACTCAGTCAGGGGTGTATCTTTAAGATCCACTCTCCCTTTCGTCTCTTCTTCTGTTCTGAACAGACAATCATGTTGCTCAATCTCATCTAGGTCTGCTGCAACTGGTAATAGTGTAGCTGGATTCAACGTGTTGCATCTCTTTATGTGTATATGATTTGCTAACAGTGTCAGCTCATAACCAGATAATCGTGCACTAGTTAAATGTTGTGTCTTGGTCCTGTTTAACAATGTGTCCACAGCATGTGGAACCATAACAATCAATGTATGATCCATTACTAGTCCAGCAGACTGTCGAATAGACATAGCTGCGGCGGCTGTGGCTCTCAGACAACTTGGCAATGCCCTCGCTACCGGGTCCAAGGTTGACGAAAAATATGCGCATGGACGCGGTCTGTCGCCAAAAGGCTGTGTTAACACTGATAATGCGCAACCATCTTTCTCGTGAACATACAATGTAAAAGGCTTGCTGTAGTCAGGGGTACCCAACACAGGAGCTGAACACAATGCATTACGCAATTCCAAAAATCTTTCCTGACACTCTTCAGACCATGGGATAGGATTCGGTGTGTCCTTACATGTTAATGCTAACAAAGGTTTTGCCAACAAGGAAAAATTTGGAATCCAATGCCTACAGTATGAAGTAATGCCCAAGAAAGCACGCACTTCTCTCTGTGTTCTTGGCACACTCAACTGTGCAATGGCTTGAATTCTTTCTGGGGTCAGTTTCCTTCCCTCCTTCGATAAGAGATGACCTAAGTAGGTTACCTCTTGTCGACAATATTGCAGCTTTGAGAGAGACACTTTGTGATGGGAGGCAGACAAATGACGCAACAATGACAATGTAGCTTCTTTGCAAATCTTTTCAGTATCCGCGGCGATTAGTAAATCGTCGACGTACTGAATGAGAATAGTGCCACTGGGTAAAACCAGTGCATCAAGCTGCGCTTTTAAAGCCTGACTGTATATTGATGGGCTTTCACAGTAGCCCTGGGGAGCGCGTTTAAAGCGGAAGCTGCGACCTCCTAAACTGAAGCCAAAAATGTCTCTGCTCTCCTCTGCAATTGGGATGCTAAAGAAAGCATTCTTTAGATCGATTACTGAGAACCATGCAGCGGAGGCTGGAATCATGGTTAACAAGGCAGTTATATCAGGGACAACTGGAAACTGTGGTACAACAATCTTATTAACCTCTCTAAGATCAATCACAAATCTGTAAACAGGTGGCTGTGAAGGGTCCGTTCGTTTTAAGACAGGTAAAACAGGACTATTGCAAACGTTGCCTCTTGTCTCTTCAATTACACCCTTTTTAATCAAATTACTGACAATTGCTAACAATGCTTTCTGACCTTCAATGGAGATCTTGTACTGGGGAATGCGTGGCAATCTGACATTGGCTTTTAAAGTGACCACATATGGCGGTATTTCCAAAACACCCACATCATTGGGACCAGTAGCCCAAAGGACATCCGGAAGGGATGACAATTCAGGTGGCATTGCGTTTTTAGACAAATACATTGGGGAAATTACTGTCTTACCTAATGTAAGTTGTACTCCTGAGGGAGAACAATATAGTGTTGCATGCAATCTTTTTAGCAAATCTAAGCCTAGCAAATTTTCACCACAACCTGTTGTTAGAATGAGGGGTGCTTTTAGCTCACAAGGTCCAACAGAAAGTGACATAGGACTAGAAATCGGGTTCCTAACTGGGGCGCCAGAAAAACCTACTGAGACATTCATTTCGCCAGACAAAGGCGCGCCAGGGAGTTTTGAATGCATAATTGAACTCTTTGCAGCACCAGTATCCAGCAGAAAGGGCTCCGTTACATTTGCTGTAGTTACTTTAACATAGGGTCCACTCTGATCCACTGGCACTGAAACAACTCCCTCTCTCTGTCTACGGCGGTCCTAGTAATCTTCATCTTCTACATTGTCATCTTCTGCATAATAATCATTATTGTAGTACTGAGCTGTATTGCCAGTCGCATTGGCTTGCTGATCAAAGCTATTTATGGTATTTTGTGGTGGAAAAGGACGCGCGTTCTGGGGAGCATTTCCACGCCCTCTGCCTCTAGGAGCTTGCTGACCACCTCTACCTCTTGCGCCATACGCATTACTGTTACGCTGCATTAATTTAGGGCAACTATATTTAAAATGACCTTCCTCTTTGCAATATGAACATTGGTTGGGACCTACAGGGATTCGTGGTTGATAATACCTATTCATTGGCTGATTACCCTGAAACTGTTGGGGCTGCTGATAGATACCTTGTGTTTGCCTATAATTATTCTGTCCTCCACGTGGCGGATAGGCCTGCTGCAAAAGGACCTTTGTCTTTAGTTCTTTTGTTTTCTTATCTGTTCTGTCCTTCTCATCTTTGTCTCTATTCTCATAATACTGTGCAGTAGCCAGTATTTGCGCTGAAGAGGAAACAGCCCAGGAACTTTCAGAGTCTTTTAATTTCTTACACAACTCAGGAAGTAGATTCTGCACAAATTTATCAACAAATAACCGTTGGCCACCTTCAGTGCTCATGTCTTGACCACTGTGGTCGATAAACGTTTCTTCAAACCTGGTAAAGAAATCAGACACTGTCTCATCTTTCTTCTGCTTACATGCGGATAGTTTATCCCAATTTACGCGCATCGCAGGCATTATAGTTTTCATGTAGGTAATAATTCGACCAGGAAGCTCTGCTACCAAAGGCCCAGGTTTCGCACCACCAACTTGTCTAGCGTCTGCAGCAACAATATTAGCCCATGTATCACCCAATTCTGCAGCTTGATCTACATTACGAATGGATCCCCATAAAGGCTGTGGAACAACATTCCCGAATAACATATCTATGTCAGCCAAATTCATGACACACGATTCTGCAGTTTGTGATAGCTCCTTATAATATCCTGCAGGGTTTTTACGGGGATCAGGCAATGTCTGCTTGAGCGCTAACACCTCAGATCGTTTCCATGGGACATGCACCCAAACACGCTGAAAATATGGCTGAACAGGTGGGTTAGCAGCTAAATCACCAGGTCTCCAAACTGGAGGAACCTCACGCATCGGATATTGGCGCGCTTTTACCTTTTTCCCCACAGGGAGTTCCTGTTCGAACAATGATTGCTGACAATCGCCATTTCTGAGGGACAGTAAAGTCGCAACTGCTTTATCTACCTTGGGGCCCACAATTACACCCGTTTCGAAATCAAATCGCACTCGACACAATTCCTGTGGGTTTGGGTTTGCACCATTATCCTCCAATTCCTCAGAGAGGAATTCACACATTTTATCAAAGACATACCTCTGTTTTGGGGCATCCCATTGGTGAAAAACGTTAACAACCGATTCCACATCATAGAGTGAAGGGAAACCAATCCACCTACGCGCCAGATGATCTAACACCTCTTTCTCTTCGGGACCAGGTAGCTGACTGCGCAATTGCTTACGTTGTAAACCAGGAGTCGCACTAGATGACCCAAAGAGAGGCGTCATTAAACTAGTAACTACATTAGCCAGTCGTTGTCGTGCTGAAGGAGAAGTTGAGGCGAAAACGGGGGGATAAACAGAGGGAAGAAAAACAGATTCAGATACAGGTACCTGGGTAGTATAAGAAAGAGCGCCAGGGGAAACCGCTGGCGTGTTAGACAAAGTCGCAGGAAGCGCGGGGGTAACAGGTAACAAAACCGGCGGCCCTTGAGAGGGCTGCACTGCAGGGATAGGAGCCAGCTGAAGAGGAGCTGGCGGCTGCGGGAAGACTTGCGGCATATTTACTGGAGGCTGCACATTTACAAGCTGTGGAGGTGCTGTGGCATTTTGCGCATATGGGGGTGGCAAACTTAACAAATGGGACATTAGGGAATCTTTCTCTTTCTCTTTTGTGTCATCTTGCACAAGGGGTGACAAAACAGGGTAACATTTATCGATCCCTAGTTTGCGCTGTCTGTGCAACTGTTCCCTCATTTGTTCCTCCTCATTATCTTTAAATTGCACAGCTGCTTGCATCACTGACATACCTCTCTCTCTCTTATTTCTTTTCGCTAGCTTAATTCCCTTCTGCTTGGCTTCCTTTCGCCCTAGGCGGAAAGAATCAAACATCGCCGGCCGGGCTTTCTTTTTAAACAATTTTACTTCCAAATTATCTAAGATATCTGTATCGAAACTACCATTTTGGGGCCATTTTAAAACACCGTCCTTTCTGGTGTATCGGATCCATATTTCATTATATGCAATGGGGCCCACGCCATGTTTTACATAAAGCTCATAAGTTGGAGTTCCAATTGGAGGAACCGGACATGAATCCTCCAACTGGAAATCCCTTCCACAACCCAAACAAAATAATCTTCCAAATACACTAGCACCAGGCATCTTTGCTCACTAGTCTAGTTCCCAACTTCAAAGGATTATCGATTACGATAGTCTCGTGAATACACGAGTCCTCTGGCTTTGGGGTTTGCAAACTCCAAATAAACCAAAATTATCCCGAAGGATACCAAACAAATTGGGAGACGCTCCACTTATACTTAACTGAATATCGATGATCAATGGCGTCACCAGAAGACTCTCTCGATTGTTTCGCTCTACCAAAATCGTCAAGGGTCCAAAACAGGGCGATTAATCAGGGCAGCAGTCCTTCGTAGCCGTCGGGACGTGGAGAACCTCGCAGAAAAGACCTTCGGACCACGTCGACATGCAGGGGTCGATGAAGTGGCGGCCTTCCTCCAGAATTTCCACACGAAGCTCCTCACGAACCTCTGGCTTGGACCGGTACCGCTGAAATTGCGCCGAGTTGGGCGCCAACTGAAGTACTGGGTATTTTAAGCCCAGCGGTGCAGGGGAACACACCCTATGACTTCGGGGTTCTTCCTGTTTCAGACCTACAGAAACACAGAGTCTTCTGGGTGAAGTCAAAGATCAGTTTATTGGCTGCAGACCAATTACAGGTATCCTAGAAGTACAACAGCGTGTATGTTCTCAGGAGACTGCTGAAAATCACAGAAACGGGCTTCTCCTTAAATACAAAATATCCTGCCTCAGGCATACATTCTTTAGTTTATGATATGGCCATTACATGTATACATTTCAAACGAAAAGGCAGAGTCATGATGACCATCCCACATTCCAGTTAAGCCAGCCCGTAATTATTTACACAGCAAAGCTCAGATCCCACATCAGATATCGATAGGCCCCAATAAACATGAGCATCTCCTGTTTTGGGAAACAAGCCATAAAGCAGGAACAGTCAGGTGTGAAAGAGATTAGCTGGAGGCTTGTGTAGGATGAAAAGACTTTATGGTGTGTCAAGCCCTGATGCTAATCACAGGTGGCCAGAGGACGGGGAACTCGTGAGACCAGTTTGACCTGGGGCAGCGGAGCCAAGCTGCCCAGGTCACAGAAAAGTCAAAGAAAGGCACATGTGCTCAAAAAGGCCCGTTTTCACTTCATGCTATATAGCCTATGTGAGGGCAACCATAAGATGGCCACCGATACGAAATGGAACCCACGTAGTGATGTGAAATAGCGTATACACAGTGCATTCATAGCTAAAACATTACAAAAAGCACTTGTACATACCGCATTAACCATTCGCGGTTCACTATTACCGGGATAGACAGGGGTAGGGCCCTGCCTTCTACGCGGTCCCAGATTCTAAAGTACGACATCACTCAGCAGATCCAGGAAGCACGAGGCGCTCCGACTCTGCCCCGTGATCAGCTGTGCCGGTGAAGGACGAAGTGGGACCGTGCTTCCCCCCCAGGTAACCGCTCTGATCAGGAGCATGGTGTTGTTACCGTCTGGGTCGGGAGGGGTTTTGCCGGTCTGCGAGGGAGAGCGCTCTCGGCGTCTCACCTGGTGAAAAGAAGGAAGGAGGTGTCAGCCTCCCGCACAGGTAGAGTGAGCCCCAGGGAACAGAGAGGCCCGCACTTGCCTTCGAGGAACAGCAGTACCCTGGCCTCCTCGGAAGTCTCCTGTGGAATCTCACTGTATTTGGGGATGTATTATTTTTTGGGGCAATTGCTACACGCGGAACAGAGGGCCTGCCAGGGACTGCTTTAATTGAATAGTGGGCCTGCCAGGGGCTGCCTTCATTGACTAGAGGGTCTGTCGGGGACTGGGCAGACATCGCCCGGTTAGTCAGAACACTGCCTGCCTCAATCAAGGGACTATTTCACCCGGAGTTTCCTGCCCAAACCTGGTAGTTATTTCGGTTCAATCCTGATTAGAAAGTACTGGCTCATAAGTACTGTGAGCAGTGTATAACCTACTGCACTTGAGGACCCTTTTTTTTTTTTTGACCTTGCATAATTTTAGATAAAGATACGTTTATTTTCATATAAAACTGGTGTGGTGTCCTTTTGTGAGTGCTTTTACTGTCACTGTCGGTGTGTGCTGCACAAATACTTTACACATTGCCTCTGAAGTTAAGCCTTCCTGCTCTGCGCCAAGCTACCCTGTTGGAAGCGGTGGTCCCTACTTGGACGAGGGTGCATACCACTGCCAACTAGAGACCCCGGTTCTAACACTATTATCCTGCATCAAATGAGGAAATCATGCGAAGACAATGATCATTTGTTTCAGCAGTCCTAGGTGATGAAATGAAGAATTGAAGAACATGTTAATATGTTCACTTGACATCAATACATTACAATTTCTTTATTATTAACTGAAGAAAATTACCATCTTTTGCATGGTGTACCAACCAGATTTATGCTCTTTTAGATTATTCTGGCTGTATAAGTCTGTGTAGTTTACCCGTGCTAACTGGTAGTAAAGTGTTTGTCTTCCCCCTTTAAACATGATCAAATTAGCATATCCCTAATTGGTATATGCAACTTACATATAAATCCTATTATATGGTACAAGGTGTACCTAGGGCCTGTAAGTTAAATGTCACTGGTGGACTGCAGTACGTATTGTGCCATCCACCACAGTGGCAGTACAAACATGGCTTCAGGCCTATCATTGTAGCCTGAAAGTACCAGTGTAAAAACAGCAATTCGATCTGTCAAATTAAACTTTTTGGGCAGCTCAAAACGTTCCTTTTAAATATTAATGAGTCATCCCTAATAGGCCATATAGGCCATAAGGTGGGGTGCATGGTATTTAAAAGTAGGACATGTAGGAATTTAATGTTAATATTCCCTTACAGTTACTAGACCCCACAAGCTATTTTCACTGTAGGAAGGCTGGCTGGCCCATAGACAAACACTGGGAAGTAACATTAAGGGACTCATTATGATGTCAGTCGGAAAGCATTCCGAGTGACTCCGTGCCAGAATCGGTTCCAAATGGGGTGGTTGCTGAAAACCTTGCACCCTGTCAGGCACCCCATGGTGCCTGCCATACTGCGCATGGTTGGAGAGGGGTCCCATCGGTACCCCCACGGACCCCGACCGGAGGCCTCTGGGTGAAGGGGGGCCTGCTACGGGCCCCCAAAGTCAGTTTCTAACAGCCGTTTCGTGTCGGACAGACCGATTCGGAATGGCTGTCTGAATCTAACATCCTAATATGTCCGTCGGAAATGTGGGCCATAGGCCTGTACGATTTGGCTCCGACTGACTCGGAGTCTCCGAATGCGGGTCGGAACTGAGTCGGAAAGACTGAATGGTTACCTTCTATCTTAATCGGTCAGCAATGTTTCAGAGTCGGTTGTAAACATGGTTTCCGACACGGGTTAGGAAAATCTGAATGTTGTTCGGAGTCTTTCCGACTGACATCGTAATGAGGCCCTAAATGTTATTGCTGCTGTCTCAGGGTAAGTACTAGCTAAAAATATATTCAACTACTCATTTTAATATTTATCAAAAGCTTAATTAAATGGCGAAGTCATGTTTGTGATATATATTAAAGAAAAGTAACTTTTAGAACGTTACGTTTTCCTAGCCAGCTAGTGAATGGCCATGAGTGAGGTGTGAAAAGTGCTCCGGCAACAGAAACGAAGCCCTGGGTGTAGGGAAGTCTTTTTATTCCTCTGTCAGAATGACCATTTGAACTGTGCCGAGGAACGTAATAACTACACAGAGCCTTCCCTGTCACAGGCCGATGTCAGACGACACCTAGACAGGTCCTGTTTTTTGTTTCCCTTGTCAGGCAAGCAATAATTCCAGTTGGAAGGGAGCTGCACCCAGAACTCTGTTGGAGTGACCATAGAAGAGAGGCTGCCCTTTACCCTGGTCATGCCCCTTGATGGGCAC
Source organism: Triturus cristatus (assembly GCF_964204655.1). Classification (NCBI taxonomy): domain Eukaryota; kingdom Metazoa; phylum Chordata; class Amphibia; order Caudata; family Salamandridae; genus Triturus; species Triturus cristatus. Next base: position 1,201,853,920 of record NC_140591.1, on the reverse strand, counting down.
ACAGGCTCTGCACAAGACGAGAAGGGTTTCATCATCTTTCATCTTAGGAGTGAAAGGCACTGTGGGATTGGACAGCCAGGAGCTGCTTCAAATGTGGGTAGGTTTACCCCTAGGAACTTTGACCCTATTAGTTAAGGAGGAGCAGGGTATCAAATTACAATCCAGTGACAGGCATAAATGTGGTGTCTTCTTCAGAACACTTTCTGGACCCGAGAAAGAACAGAAGAACATTGGACTTGCTGTCTGTGACCTGAGAACAGCCTTTAAGGACTGAAACTGCTCCTTCTTTTTGTACCCAGGACAAGGAAATAGACTCCAGAGGTAATATATATTTTTAATGCATTTCTTTTTTTTACAAATGCATGAAACAAGATAAATAAAATTAAATATCTTTCCAAATAAAGTAATTTTGTAAATTAAAAACTGTGATTAATGCATTTTATATAAATCAGCAAATTATATAAATAATACATTTTTCATAAATATATACATTTTAAAACCACATACTCCTTATGTATTCAAATATATAATAATGTATTCAAAATCAAACTTTTTCGGTACTGAACATAAATAAAATAAACTTTGACAAGAATTTAAAAGGTAGTAGAAAAAAAGCAAAATACAGTTTCAGCAAGTTAAATTATTAATTACAATAATAAATATTAAGTACAGATTTTGATGTGAGGGTGACATTTACTTTCTTACTCCACTCTTACAAACACCAGGGAAGTTCATATAGTTGGGAGAAATATTTACTATTCTAAACCCAATTCTATAATTTCTCTGGTAAGTGCTTATAATTTGGAGGGAGTATTTACTATTCTATTTCCACACCCACTAACATTGGGGGTTAGTGCAGATATGTAGGGCTGTGAAAGTTACATCATGTCAGTGGCTTTGATTAATTCAAGTATCCCACCAATCACCTTTTTGAATACTTGAGTGCAATGCCCTAAGTGAGACAGGTGTGGCCAGGCTGGGCCCCACACAGTTTGCCGCTGTATGCAAGCCGCATGTTACTGAAGAGCCCCAACTAGGGTGAAACCGATCTTTGGTTGCTTGTGTTCTGGTTCAGGGAGGACCGGGTCTGGCAATTCAGGCTGGACTGTTCATTTTGGATCAGGGACAAGACTGATTTGCATATGGTTGGGTTCAAATAAGGTGGAATAGTGTGCAAAATAACAATGGGCTAGAATGCAGCCCTGAGTAATTACCAGTGGCTGAGATTAATTCAAATATTCCATCAATCACTTTTTTGTATACTTCAGTGTAATGCCCTAAGTGGGATGGCAATGCCCAAACATGGGTCCCATGCACACTTTGCCATTTGAGCCAAGCTATACTCGACTGATGAGCCCTAATAATGGTGTAACCAGTCCTGGGTTGCTTGTGTTCCAGTTCTGGGAGGACCGGGATTGGCAGTTCGGGCTTGCCTGCTTCTATTGAGCAGGGTCAAAACTGGTCTCCATATGGCTGGGTCGAAAGGTTGCAGGGTGGACAAAATAACACTGGATTTAGATGATGCCCAAGTAATTACTAGTAGCTGAAATTAATTCAAGCATTCTATCGGTCACTTATTTGTATACTCTAGAGCCATTGTGGCTCTTGCTAATGGTTTGCTGAACCTGAAGTGGAATAGAAACCATTTTGAGTGATATTATACAGGTTATTGGCATCTTCAGGCCCATGAAGCTTCCAAAGAGGTGTGAGTGCGGATGATGAGTAGATGCTGATACAGGAATCTTTACAGATTGCTGCGTGTACATGCTTAGAAAACAGGTTTGTCATAATTATTGTGGCTTTTTCATTAAAGTTGTGTTCGGTGAGCAGATGTATAGGGCTGCATTTGACTCTCCCATTCAAGACTTTCCTTTTTATCACTGCTTGAAAATATGGATTTGGCTAGAGTAGAGCAAATTAATTCATTCATTTGCTTTAAAAAAAAAATGCAGTCCTTCGTCTTCAAGAAAAAGCACTCATTCACGTTTTTCACTGACTCCATCATGAAAGAGAAGCAGAGAGGCGCGGTCGTGTGTCCAGATTTGAGTGTTGGGGCTGTTTACTCTATGGTTACTACTGTTTGAGCTTTATAGATATTTGTGGTGTGACAAAAGACCATTATTTCAACAACTTTTTATTTTTTGATTTAGTGTCAGCTTGTCCTCCTGGAGGGCTCGAACATCTCCACTAGTATAGTTTGGCTCAAAATGATTCCCCTTCATGGGTTATTATATCTGTATAAGACCCTATAATAAAATATATTGTATTAGGATCTAATGCTGCAGGAATTTCCTAATTGGATCTAAGAAAGACACAGATGGGCATATTTACAACTAATGGCGAAGCGTGGCGGTAAGCAAAATTTGATAACGCCACACTTTGCCATTCTGAAAACGTGGGGATGTGCTGTATTCACAAGAGTGCGGCGCACACCTGCATTTACTTTCCAACTAAATCTAGCTGCCTAGCGCCAATGCAGGCACCCTCCCACCATAGTGCTCCTATTTATGCCACCTATTTATGCCACCCTAGTAAATAGGGGTCCAGTGTCAAAATCAATGGGTGTTGCAGCAGAACGCCCATCGCAACACCCATTGCCCCCCATGCTACGTGTAGCATGAAAGAGGGCCTTATTTACAAGGTGGCGTTAGGCCACATTTTGTAAATAAGGTGAAAGGATTATCACTACAGGTACATCACAAAAAGTGACGTTCTTGTGGTGATAGTTGCTTGTAAATGTGCCCCACAGTTTATTTCCTATTTCGAATGTGGCAAATGTAAAAGCGGTGGTTCGAGCGTGCTAAACTAGAGTGACATGCACAGAAACCACCCAGGCACACTAATCAGGCGCATAGCTTCCGGTGAGGGGGACTGTTTGGGGTGTTGCAACATGTTGAAGGGATTGAAGCAATCCCTTCTTAGCCAGTTATTATGTAAATAGCAGTGCAGTTGCCAATATATGAATGAATGATGGCTATATTTTATTGTATCAATTAACAAACATTGTTACAAAAAGTGTCCTATAAAATATCCACAAAACTTGCTTACTACAGTAGTCATCATTAACTAATACAAATTTGGATGCGCTACATCCAGTAAAACAAATCCTAAAAATACAGATCATAGATAATAAAAACACTAAAACCCATGTATCAGTTATGAATTCAAGGACCTAGTTGCCACTAAGCTCCAAGTCATCTGAGGCACGATATTCCAAACTAGTTTCTACATCTACAAACTAAACTGGCTGTCATTAGTGCAACAGGAGAAATGGCACCAGGGCCCTCTTCTCGCCAAGTATGCCTGACTATTATTACCCCCATATGAGTAACGGGCCCATTTTCCATGCTTGCATTAGGCACTCTTGCTGTGCCACTGCTACAAACTATTGTGACATTTTGCTCAATTGTAGTGGCAAAAGAACTACAACTTCTAGAATTCACTGAGCTGTTAAATGAAAGACCTTTCTTTGGTGAAGGTTTGCATTTGTTATCTCCTCCAAGGAATCTGTCGGCCAAAACAGAGCAGTGAGAGCGATATGGGTTTTGTTCCTTCTCCGCTGGCCCTTGCAATTAGGCACTATGGGCCCAGTTCACAAACGTAAATTTAGACTTTTGGTCTAAGGTTTTACCAAAAATCTAACTTTACTACTTTTTGGTATACATAAAGGTAAGTTACGAGTAGTAACTTTACAACTGCTGAGTTTCCGCACTCGGGACGGAATCTCCGCACTCGGGGAGGAATCGCTGCACTCGGGCAAACGACCGCCATGACTGCGGAGATTCTGCCTAAATGCGGAAACTCTGCCTAAGTGTAGAAACTTCCAAATTGTAAAGATACTACTCGTCACTTACCTTTGTAAATACCAAAAAGTAGTCAAGTTAGACTTTTGGTCTGAACTTGGACCAAAAGTCTAATTTTACCTTTGGGAATCGGGCCCTAAGTGTGTATTTTTTTCTCCATTCATTTTGTACATGTCATTATACCCAATGACCTCAGCGGAGATTGTGGGCCCAATTCACTGCAAAAATTTACATATTTGTACACCCATACATGTTCTCTTAGGCATGGGCGTAAATGCATGAATTCAGGAATTCAATCCTTCCCAGTAGTACAGTTGAAAAGCTGCCCCATTCACAGCTTTCCAAGCATACTACTGGAAATGTCATGTGACTTGGGTGTTCCCCCAAGGCGCATCTCCGCATTGGGTAAAGACAGCACAAAATCAAAAAACCTTTTTTCTCTTCATGGAAAATGATTATCCATGTGGAGAAACCCCTTGCACTACACCCCTGCAAAGTTCAATGGCGTTCCATAGCCATTCTCATCACAGCCTTTGCTGGAATAAATCTCCAACCATTTCCAGGGTGGGTAACATGTAAAAACAAAAGCTGTGTGGCAACCACAAACTCTGAAAGCAAAACAAGCCTTGAATTCCCACTCAACACCCTTTACATGTGATTTACTACTTGTACGCAGTTGGGGTGTACAATTACATAGTAGTAAAACCACCATGTAATCCTAATAGGTATCTTCCTGAGGATAGCTGGGAGGTGTGAAAGGAGAACTGTTCGGCTTTAACCTTAATTAACAGCTGTTAACTGCGTTGAGAATCGGCCTCGTGTTTAAAAATGTATTGAAAATTTTCAGGTCAGTTATCTTGATTTGTTGGGATATTTTTCAGGATGGTGAACTTTAATGTCACCTTTGGTCTGAATGTGATTAGCCATCATTTTTTAAATCCACACCAGCATTATATCGCCCCTGATGTTAAAAAACGGTCTCATCAGTTCAGACTTCCTTTGCCTGGTTTGCAACTTCAACGTCTGCATTTTAAAAAAGTGAACAAAGCATCATTCCTGCAGAGGAGTCAAAAAAAAGGGGAAAAAATGAAAACAACGTGGAAAGTAGGAAACAGTTGAAATGCAAATGCAGCCATGTGGAAATGTGGAACAGATGGAAAACATCTGGCAAGATTAACAACTGCAAGGATTTGTAAGACTGTAATTACTTTGCTGTGGGCCAAACAATAAATTTCCATTGACAATGCACGTCTCGCAAATTTGCTTTTCACATATTCAGCAGCACATTCAACTGTTTATTTAGCTTTCTCTTCATCAGGCCGCACTACAGAAGTCTACATTTAGACACATATTTACAGCATGTTTAGAAGCTCCTATATCAAATGGAAATTATTCTTTTCATTTGGGTTAATCAATAGGGTTTGGGCACCTTGCCCATGTGTCTTCGTGCTCTTTAATACAAAGACCTGCAGAACAATTTGCAAGAATTCATTAGGAGAATCTCCCCAAAATAGCAAAATACAAAATAGTGCTACACAGAATCTACAAAGCATGTGTATTAACTAAGTATAGTATAAAAGAGCACAAACAGCTACAGTCCAGCAGGAGAGAAATGCTCAAAATCGTTTTTCCGGTTAAAGAAACAAACAAATTTCATAAAAGGTACTTGAGGTGTCAGGGATTAAAGTCCATATGCAAACCCTTATAAGCCTTGCCCACTGCCAGATTAGACATGGCAAGCTAATGTCAGGCATCTCGTTCCCATGCATGCCTTTACCACATACTTATTACCATGTTTTGACCATCACAACGCATACTATTCCGCTTATTTTTGTGGGTGGATATATATATATATATTCACTGAAAAAAACATAGGTTTCAGGGATGTTATAGTTAGAAATTAGCATTTAAAAAACCTTAGAAATTCACTGAAAAAACCATAGGTTTCAGGGACGTTATAGTTAGTTGGAGATTTCACTCGTACAAAACCATAGAAATTCGGCCGTTATAGTTAGTAGACCTAACAATAACTCGCGCCCCCGCAATGCACTGCTGATGATGTCACATATTATATCACTCATGACATGCTCAGTGACATCACTCATGACATCACTGATGACATCAATGATGAAATCATCCAGTGAATGTGTGTTTCTCTAAAGTATAAAAATATGTTTTTTATATATATATATATATATGCCAAGGTGTATTGAAGTATGAGTGGGTGTATGAGTGTCTGAATGGATGATTTAGTAGGTGTGTGACTGTCTGTATAAGTGAATGATTAAATGTGTCTTACTGAATGCATGGGTTAGAGACTAAACTGTGTGAATGTCTTTATCAGTCTGTTAATTGGTGTGTAAGCAGCTGCATGGCTTGGTGAGTAGCTACATGAGTGTCTATATGGGTTATTTATTGGTTGTCTAAGTATCTGTATGGGTGCCTGAGTGTCTTTGTGGGTGTGTGTGTGTGTGTGTGACTCTGTGCATAGATATGTGAGTGGTTGTTTCACTGGGTGTATAGGTTCGAGAGTGCATATGGAAACAGCTGTATGGGTGGGTGAGTGTGTGTATGGATGTGTTGGTGAATGAATGGATGTCTCAGTGGTGCATGTGTGAATAACTACATATGTTTTAAAGCAGTATATATGAGTGTTGGAGTATATAAATGACTATATGTGAGAGTGAGTGATTGCAAGAGATGAGTGAGTGAGTATGGATGAGTGTGTGTTTCTATCAGTGATTGTTTAAGAGAGTAAGTATGTGTTAGTATCTGTATAAATAAGTGTGGTGGTGCGTGTATGACTGTATAAGCAAGGAAATGGGTGTGTGATAGTTTCTTTGCATGACTGACCAGGTGTATGAGTAACTCTTTGGGTGAGTGGAAGTGTGTGAGTGTCTGTATGGGTGTATGAGTGGATATATCAGTGGCTGTATAGATGAATGACTGTGTGTACGAGTGACTGTATGGGTTAGTGGGTGGATGTGTGTGTAGACGTATGAATCACTGAATAGGTATGTACTAACTGCTATTGGTCTGTCTATGGTTTTAATATTGGTGGTCTGTATTGTAGAGTGGGTGTATGAAAGGTTTTATTAGGGTATGAGGAGGTGCATCAGATGATCACGTGGATGATGTCGTCAGTGAGGTCATCAGTGATGTCATTTGAGATGTCATCAGTGATGTCATCAGTGATGTCACTGAGCATGTCATGAGTGATGTAATATGTTACGTCATCAGCAGTGCATTGTGGGGGGCGTGAGTTATAGTTAGGTCTACTCACTATAATGGCCGAATTTCTATGGTTTTGTATGAGTGAAATCTCCAACTAACTATAACGTCCCTGAAACCCATGGTTTTTTCAGTGAATTTCTAAGGTTTTTTAAATGCTAATTTCTACCTAAAACGACCCTGAAACCTATGTTTTTTTCAGTGAATTTTAAAGGTTTTTTAAATGAAAATTTCTAACTATAACGTCCCTGAAACCTATGTTTTTTTCAGTGAATTTCTAAGGTTTTTTAAATGCTAATTTCTAACTATGCCTACAAAGGTAGGACATGTGAAGAAAGAGGAAGAAAAGCGCAGAAAGAAGTAAGACAAATGCAGAAAGAGGCAACAGAAGTCCGGAAAGATGAAGAAAAGTGCAGGAAGAAGAAGAGATGTACAGAACGAACCAACAGAGGAGCTGAAAGTCATCCTGTGCTCCCAACCTTTTGCTGATGGGTTCTGGTGGTAACTGACTCTGACTAACCAGGCCTAGAGCCAGTGCTATGCCAAAAGACACTTAGAATACAGTGAAAACACCTACCTACACTCGGGAACACTATGCATTGGGGTACCCCTGTGATTAGCATGACCTCCTCTGTATTTGCCATGAGTTAATGCCTGGGTCATTGCATGAGTACATGGGAAGTGACAGGATGATTATAGTGCTACAAGGAGAGTGCATGGTGATTTTATAAGTGTTTGGGGTTTGGCGCAGTGATTGGATAAGCACACAGGATTGGCTGGGTGATTGGAGGACTGCATAGATAGTACCAGGGAGATTACTGGACTGCATAGGTAGTCCTTAAGGTATTGCAGCAGTGCATGTATTAGTGACTGGGTCATTGCATGAGTACATGGGTACTGAGTGGATAATTAGAGTACTGCAAGGAGAGTGCATGGTGAACGTATAAGTGCTTGGCTATTAGAGGAGTGTTTGGATTGGTACATGGTAGTGGCTGGGTGACTGGATGAGTGCACAGGGAGTGACAGTGTGATTGCGGGACTTCATGGGTATTACCTGGGGAATTGAAGGTGCAAATGAGAAGTGTGTTATTGGGTACATGACTGTATGGGTAGGACATATGGGATTGTAACAGTGATCAGTTAGTGCCTGGATCATTGCATGAGTACATAGATACTAACTGAAAGATTAGAATACTGCAAGGAGAGTGCCTGAGTGAATTTATAAGTGCTTGGGTATTGGCGGAGTGTTTGGATTAGTACATGGTAGTGGCTGGGTGACTGGAGGACTGCACGGGGAGTGATAGGGTGATTGCTGGACTGCATGGGTAGTCCTCAGTGGATTGCAGCAGTGCATGTGTTAGTGACTGGATCGTTGCATGAGGACATGGGTAGTGACTGGATGATTAGAGTACTGCGAGGAGAGTGCATGGTGCATTTATAAGTGCTTGGGTTTTGGCGTAGTGATTGGTTAAGGACATAGTGCTGGCTGGGTGAATGGAGGACTGCATAGGTACTACCAGGGAGATTACTGGACTGCATAGGTAGTCCTCAATGGATTGCAGCAGTGCATGTGTTAGTGACTGGATTGTTGCATGAGTACATGGGTAGTGACGGGATGATTAGAGTGCTGCAAGGACAGTGCATGGTGATTTTATAACTGCTTGGGTTTTGGTGGAGTGATTGGATAAGTACATAGTGCTGGCTGGGTGATTGGAGGAGTGCATGGGTAGTGACAGAGGGATTTCTGGAGTGCATGGGTACTACCAGGGTAATTAGAGGAGTGAATCAGTAGTGTGTAGGTAGTTAGAGGTTTGCATGGGAAGTGCTTAGGGGATTGTAGAAGTGCATGTGTTAGTGCATGGGTCATTGCATGAGTGCATGGGTACTGACTGGATGATTAGAGTACTGCAAGGAGAGTGCATGGTGAATTTATAAGTGCTTGGGTTTTGGCGGAGTAATTTGATAAGTACACACAGGTCACATCAGTCCCGACCCCTCCCTTCACCACTCAGCAAACGCACCCCCTTTTTTCACCTCTGCAACACAACTCTGTTGTGCTTACTGAAGGTACCTGGTGGACTAGTTGCCCCCAGGGACCCTCAGGATACAAGGGGACTTAACCCCCAACTTAAAACGCGCCACAGAGCGCCACGTGGCTCGTTTTAAGTTAGGGGATTAAGTCCCCTTGAATCCTGAAGGTCCCTGGGGTCCAACTAGCCCATCAGGTACCTCCAGTAAGCGCCACAGAGCTGTGTTGCAGAGAGGTGTAAAAAGGGGCATGGCCTCTGAACACCTCTCTGTAACACAGCTCCCTGGCGTGACTGAGGGTACCTGGTGGGCTAGTTGGCCCCCAGGGACCCTCAGTATTCAAGGGAAGTAACTTCCCCCACTTACAACGTGCCAGGGGGCGCGTTTGCTGAGTGCTGCAGTTAGGGGGCGGGGCCTCCGCAGCGATGCCGGCTATTTTTATTTTTATTTTATTTTACAAGGGGGGATGTGTGGCGCCCCTCCTTTTACATTAATTCGGGCCCTGGGGACCGAATCCCCCAGGGCCTGCTTTTTAAAAAATAAAATACAAAAAGACAGGAAGGGGGCCGTGCGGCCCCCCTCCCAAGGCCAATTTTGGCCCCGGGGACCCCATCCCCCGGGGCATGGCCACATTTTGATTTTCTTTTTAATTATTTTTAAAGGAGGGGGCTCCGTAACCCCCCTCCTTAGGCCTCAAGTGTCCCTCATTTTTTTTTTTATTGATTGATTGGGGGGGGCGCGTCGCCCCCCTCCTGGGCCACTTCTGGCCCTGGGGACCCCATCTCCCGGGACCGACCCTTTCCGTTGGGAACTGTGGGGGGAGCCCCAATGCCCCCCCGGTCCTGCCGGCTCCCCGCCTCCTGCGGGAGCCGGCATTGCTTTTCCACAAGGGGAGCTGCTAACATGCAGATCCTCTTGTGGAAAAGCAATCTGGTTTGTATATTGTAAGCGAGAGCAGGAAACCTGCTTTCGCTTACAAAATCCAAACCAGTGTTTGATATGACAGGGCGGGAGCTCCACGGCTCCCGCCCTGTCTTTGCAAACAGCAGTGTCCTGGGGGCAGACACCCCGGGACACTGCAGGAGCCGGCCCTGGGGGGTGGCGGTCCCCAGGGCCATCAAGGGCTCCTGAAGGGGGCCCCCTCCCAACTAGTGCACAGACACCCGTATTTGCATTTTAGTGCCCTGGGGAGGTGGCGGTCCCCAGGGCATGTGGGGGGCTCAAGCCCCCCACACAGGTTTTTTTTTTTTTTAAACAAGCCCCGGGGGTGGCAGTCCCTGGGGCAGCGGGGGGCTATGTGCCCCCACGAATAATTAATAAAAGCCACAGGAGCGTCGGTCCCCGGGGCTTGGGGGGGACTTGGAGGCCCCACACACATTAAAAAAGAAGCCAAGTGCCCTCCCGCAGATAACGTGGGGGCCCCCGCATATATTTGTTGTAAATGCCCCTGGGACCTGGCCCACCCGGGGACCTCAATTAAATGAAGCGTGGGAGCCCATGCTTAATTTTAAAAAAAATTTGGGCGGGATTCGTGACCCCAGCGTGAATTTCACTGAAATATTTTTTAAAAATGCTTTTTTGGGCCCCCTGAGCATGCCTAGGGGGTCAGGGTGTTTATACCCTGCCCCCTTTTCTTTTTTTTACCTTTGTTTTTCTGTTTTCTTGTGACTCGGTTCTACTGAGTCACAAGATGGCTGCCAACACTTTCTGGTTTGGAGTGTTGACAGCCAATTAGAATAAAGCTCGTGATCGGGAGGGTTCGCGAACCCTCCTCGGCCATAGATATCAAAACTTTCATTTTTTGATTTTCTCAGAAACTACTGAACGGATTTACACCATTTAAAAAAAGGTTTCTTTCTGAACCAAGCACTACCTTCTTTACAAATTTTGGGTTATTCCATTCAGCAGTTCGGACTGTAGCCTTACCTAAAGTTTCCTATGGGAAATTGATTTTTTGACTCTTATTTTTTTAATTTCTCAGCAACTACTGAATGGATTTACACTATTTAAAAAAAAGGTCTCTTTCTGAACCAAGCACTACCTTATTGCCAAATTTAGGGTAATCCTGTTCAACAGTTCGGACTGTAGTCTGTCTCAAAATTTCCAATGGAAAATAACATGGAGAAAACACGTTTTGGGACCCCCTTTTTATCAGCCCCCACTTGACGAATCACCCCCAAACTTCGAGGATAGGAGCTGACCAGGATAGACTTTTTTTTGGGAGAATTTCGCGAAGATTCATCAAACCATGCCAAAGTTATTAGCAAATCAAAAAATGCTTTTCCTATGGAAACTAGGTTCTAACTATAGCTACCTACTGGCGACCGCCAGTAGGTAATATATATAAATAAGGCTAAAGTAGCGTTATGTTTAGGTGAAATGTTCAGTTTTAAACCCTAGCAGCCACTGAAATTCACCAGTTATAGTTAGAGTTATCTCAAGTGGCTATAACTCGTGCCCTAAGGAAAAAATAACTCTCGCCCCGCCGTGCTCAGTGATATTACTAATAATGTTAAGGAAGATGTCATAAGTGATGTTATATGTAGGGTAATTAGCAGTGGATGGCAAGGGTGCGAGCTATAGTTACCTTAGAGCAGGAGTTATAGTTACTTGAGATAACTCTAACTATAACTAGTGAGTTTTAGTGGTTTTTAGAATTTAAAACTGAGCATTTCACCTAACTGTAACATTATTTTAACCTTTGTTTGTTTCAGGAAATTTCTAGATTTTTTTAACATAAAGTAATATTTAATTACCATATGTTATTCCAACCCCTCGCTGTGCACGGCACCCAACCACACCCTTCGCAGGGTGTTCGGTCATGCATGGCAGTGCGTTGGCCACAGGGCCAATTTCCAGCATCAAGCCAACCCTACGCTGTGCACAGCCAAAGGCCATGCCCAGCTGGGGAGTTGGCCACAAGGCCTGGCCCTAGAGACACCAGGGCCTTTTTTTTTTAATGCGGGGGCAGCGTAGCCTCCTCCCCAAACCTTATATGGCTCTGGGAACCCCATCTCCCAAGCCGCTATTAAAATTAAAGGGGTGGGGGGCTGAATGGCCCCCTCCTAGAGACTTGTAAGGCCCTGGGAACCCCATCCCACAAGGCCATTTTTAAAAATAAAGGGGCGTGGGCCATGTGGTCCCCTCCCCAAGCCTTGATAGGCCGTGGGGACCCCATCCCCCTGGCCACTAATTTTAATGAAGGAGAGGGGGGCATATGGCCACCCTCTCAGGGCCGATTTTTGGCCCTGGGAATCCCATCCCTTAGAGCAAACACAGGTTTCGCTGCCCTTGCCAGAGCAGGCAGGGAAACCTATGCGTCCCGGTGGTGGGCTCCCCAGGACATAGCCTGAGCCAGTCCACCGGAATAGGGTTCTCAAGGCCATTAATGTCTCAGAGAGAGGGGACCATGCGACACCCCTCTCCTTTATAGAATACAATTGGGCCACGGGGGAAGGGATCCATAGGGCCGAAATCGTCCCTTTGCATATGCAGCCGGGCGCCAGGGGGGCTTTAAAACAAACAAGCATGGGAGAATGTGCTTGTTTTTAAAAAACCTTTGCCACTCAGTGAATTCATGGCACAGTGTAAAAGAAAAAATGTACCCCACCACCGAGTCCTAAGATGGCTGCCACCAACTCCTTGTTGAGGTGGTGGCTCCCAATCAGACATTAGTTTGACTACTGCTAGGATCTACAAAGTCTCTGTGTCCCTAGATATGCAAAGCATCAATTTCTCAAAAACTTTAGAACAGATTTATGCCAAAATACATTAAAGCACTATTCACCTCGAAACTTTTCATGTGCAAACTAGGCAAAAAAGAGCACGTTTTTTCAAAATTACCCAGTGGCAACCATCACAGGGTAATATATATAAATATATATATATATATATTGTCTACTGGCGGTCGCCAGTAGATAGTTATAGTTAGGACCGTGTTTCCATAGGAAATCTGAAAATTCTATTTTGAATAACTTTTGCGCCGGTTGACGAATCCTCGCAAAATTTTCAAAACTAATGGGGCGCTCCGTTCAGCTCCTACCCTGAAAGTCTCGGGGTGATTCGTCAAGCGGGGGCCGAGAAAAAAGGGGGGTTCCAAAACGCATTTTCCCCATGCATTTTTCCATAGGACCTTTAGACACAGCTACAGCCCGAACGGCTGAACAGAATTACTTGAAATGTGGCAGAGAGGTAGCCATAAGGTCAAGGAAGTGCCTTTCGCAGGTCTGGTGTAAATCTGTTCAGTATTTCCTGAGAAAATAGCATTTAAAAGCATATCAATATCTATACGCGCGCAGGGTGCGCGCACTGTGCAAGCCCTGTGCGCGCACCCTGCCGTGCGCGAGCGTAATTCTGATTGGTTGTTAGATGTCAGTAAACATTCGAATGCGTCGAAATCAGGAACTGTCGGCCGCCATTTTGTCTGTCGCACTGAAAAGGAAAGGTGGAGACCATGAATAGGGGGCAGGGTAGGGAGTTCTTGACCCCCTAGCCATTGTAAGGGGGTCACAGTAGGAGCACGAAGGGGAAAAAAAAAGATTTTCCTTTTTTTTTAAAACATCGCGAGGTGCGCGCACTCTGCGCGCACCCGAAAAAAAACATTTAAAAAAATTGAAATAAAAATCACGTTTAAGTGTTTAGATATTAGGTGGCTCTAAAAAGAGCCCTTGTGTTTATTGAGTGTTTTTCGGTACCTACAAGTAAGTACCGATGCAGAGTCTAAAGTTCAAGAGGAAGACTCTGTTCCCTTCATCATTGAAATGTCTTGCATGTTGTAACGCAAGTTGTTGTGGTATATAGAACCCATACCATAGTCTCTGAGGAAAGCAGAAACAGACTTATTGACGTGCTTTCTTGCTTTGTCAATTTGAGGACAAAATTGGTTGGACCAGTTCCACTTTTGCCTTTGGCATATATTAGAATATACAAAGGCAGTTTGTGGAAAAAGTGACATCAATTGCAGAAAGGTGTCCTTAATAAGCATTTCCAGACCTACCCCAGTTAAAGTGCCTAGGTCATTACCACCACAGTGCACAATAATAAGGTTAGGCTGTGGGAGATGTAGAAAGGTTTTCACCAAAGGCATTAATTGGTGCCACTTTAACCCTCTCTGACCAATCCATTTAATGTCTACATTTGGCAAAGCAAGGTCTTTGAAAATACCTCTTTTTTCTGCATACTTTTCACTCCAGAAGACAATGCTATGACCTACAATCCACACTGTGAACATCTTCCAAGGAGAACAGGATGCACTCAGGAGGTGTCTTTCAGTAGAATGGCAATATGAAAAGAAAGACAGTTGAAAAATGGAGGCATACATACTTTTTTTTAATAAAACGAACTCATTGGCTGATTCAAACCATTTTACAGTTAAAACTAGGCTGTATGTTTACATTTTTAAAAGCATGTTTTGGATTGGTACAGAAAAATGTGTTCCCACTGAACATTACTTTGGATTTGCTGTTAGGTTTGAAAAGTCAAGCACTCTTGCTCTTTGGATTTGAAACATTGTGTGCTGAACTTCTGACCTCTCTGCTCACACCTGTGTTCCATGAGCTGTTGCTATGGTAGCAGGCAGAAGTCATGCTGGGGGAAGGGATGATTTGGAAAGGGGTTGAAAGTTGCAACCAATAGAAATGTGTGATTCCATTTGAAAAAATGTGGGAAGGACTGTGATTTTACATTAACATGTATATGTGGGAAAAAAGAGAGGGAAAAATTGCCATTTACTGGTTGTGGAGAGAGGAGAGAGGTGTACAGCTCTGAGATTCTGGCTCTGATAATCTGCTGTTTGAGTGCCACATTTCTTTCTCAACTAATTAATTTTAAAGGTGAGTTATGAGTTTGAGAGGGGAAGCATGTGGTGTATTTTGATATAAATAATAGAATTGTCATTCTTGTTTTAAAGTTGTGTTTTACATTTTGTGATTTAGGAGAAATGTAACTGTCTTGAACTAGTAAGATATTATGGAGTATGTCTTCACTGTAAGTTAAGGTGTACTGGTATCACTGAGGAATACTGTTTTCTGCCTAGAATCACATCATGAGTCTGTGTGCACACAGGATTTGTTGTCAGAGATTTAATTTGTGTTGCTCTTGTTCTGTTAGCCTTGCACTTGCAGAAAAGCGGCAGTTTGTTTGCTTAAAGTGTGATGGTTAGCATTCAGCAGAAATTAGTTACTCACAAAAAAGAGGCAAATGCAAACACATTTGAAAATAGCATGGTACATTTTCCTACCACTTTAAAAGTGGTGTTTTACATTTTATGTTAAGGAAGATATTTAAGTGCCTTGAACATGTTACATATTATGGAGTATGCCTTCACTATAAGTTAAGGTGTACTGGTATCACCCAGGAATACTGTTTTCTGCCTAGAATCACACCATGACACAGTGTGCACACAGGAATTGTTATCAGAGATTTAATTTGTGTTGGCCTTGCTGTATTACCCTTGCACTTGCAGGAAAGGGGCAGCTTGTTTTTTGTAATTCATGGTCATGGTGTCAAGGAGGTGTTAGGACATGTGCTCTTTTCTGCTTGTCTAAAATATAAGAAAAAAGTGTCAGGCTGTCACAGTAATTTTCACTTACTCCACCACAGTACTAAATGTGCTTTCAAATTGCCAAAGAAAATATCGCTTTGTGCCTAGAATCACACCATGAGTCTGTGTGCACACAGGAATTGTTGTCAGAGATTTTATTTGTGTTGCTGTTGTTTTGTAAAACTTGCACTTTTAAGAAAGGGCAGTTTCTTTTTTTCAAGTGTGTTGCTTAGCACTCAGCAGAAATCACTATCTGAAAAGTGTGTGGCAAATGAAAATACATTTGAAAATAGCATGGTACTTTTTCCTACCAATTTAAAAGTTGTGTTTTACATTTCATGTTAAGGAAGATATTTAAGTGCCTTGAACTTGAAAGATATTATGGAGTATGTCTTCACCATAAGTTAAGGTGTACTGGTATGACCCCGGAATACTGTTTTCTGTCTAGAATCACACCATGAGACAACATGCACACAGGAATTGTAGTCAGAGATTTAATTTGTGTTTCTGTTGTTCTGTAAAACTTGCACTTTCAGGAAAGGGCCTGGTATCACCCAGGAATACTGTTTTGTGCCTAGAATCACACCATGAGACAGTGTGCACACAGGAATTGTTGTCAGAGATTTCATTTGAGTTGCTGTTGTTCTGTAAAACTTGCACTCGCAGGAAAAGGGCAGCTTGTTTTGTTCAAATGTGTTGGTTAGTATTCAGCAGAAATCACTATCAGAATAATGAGAGGTAAATGGTAACACATTTCAAATCAACAGGGTAGATTGTCCTTCCACTCCTGCAATGGGTGAGGTAGTTCCTACATGTACAAAACTCCAATTAACCTTTACCAAACATGTACTCTTACACACATATCTGCAGTCTTCATGCACTTGTAAAAGTCTCCATGCAGATCTCTCTTGCAACTGACAATATACAGTCTCCAGAAACACACTGTTTGCACACATGCAGCAGCTTCTCCTACACTCCCATGCATAATACTCAGCTCTGCGTTGTGTTTCAGATAGCAGTGTGTAACGCAAACAGTTTGAATGTCACTAAGGCTCTTTTCCTTTGCTCTACTCTAATCACTCACCCTGTAACACATGCTGATGGTCTCAAGTAGCTATTACGACATGTGCTCTTTTTTGCCTCTCTAAAATATAAGGGAAATGTGTGAGGCTGTCTCAGTAATTATCACTTGCTCCATCCACAGTACTAAATGTGCTTTCAAATTGCCAAAGGAAATATCGTTTTCTGCCTAGAATCACAGCATGAGTCTGTGTGGACACAGGAATTGTTGTCAGAGATTTTATTTGTGTTGCTGTTGTTCTGTAAAACTTGCACTTTCAGGAAAGGGCCAGCTTGTTTTGTTCAAATGTGTTGGTTAGTACTCAGCAGAAATCACTATCAGAAAAATGAGAGGCAAATGGTAACACATTTCAAATCAACAGGGTAGATTGTCCTTCCACTCCTGCAATGGGTGAGGTAGTTCCTACATGTACAAAACTCCAATTAACCTTTACCAAACATGTACTCTTACACACATCTCTGCAGTCTTCATGCACTTGTAAAAGTCTCCATGCAGATCTCTCTTGCAACTGACAATACACAGTCTCCAGAAACACACTGTTTGCACACATGCAGCAGCTTCTCCTACACTCCCATGCATAATACTCAGCTCTGTGTTGTGTTTCAGATAGCAGTGTATAACGCAAACACATTCAATGTCACCAAGGCTCATTTCCTTTGCTCTACTCAAATCACTCACCCTGTAACACATGCTGATGGTCTCAAGTAGCTGTTAGGACATGTGCTCTTTTTTGCCTTAAAATATAAGGGTAATGTGTGAGGCTGTCTCAGTAATTATCACTTGCTCCATCCACAGTACTAAATGTGCTTTCAAATTGCCAAAGGAAATATCGTTTTCTGCCTAGAATCACAGCATGAGTCTGTGTGGACAGAGGAATTGTTGTCAGAGATTTTTTTGTGTTGCTGTTGTTCTGTAAAACTTGCACTTTCAGGAAAGGGCCAGCTTGTTTTGTTCAAATGTGTTGGTTAGTACTCAGCAGAAATCACTGTCAGAAAAATGAGAGGCAAATGGTAACACATTTCAAATCAACAGGGTAGATTGTCCTTCCACTTCTGCAATGGGTGAGGTAGTTCCTACATGTTCAAAACTCCAATTAACCTTTACCAAACATGTACTCTTACACACATCTCTGCAGTCTTCATGCACTTGTAAAAGTCTCCATGCAGATCTCTCTTGCAACTGACAATACACAGTCTCCAGAAACACACTGTTTGCACACATGCAGCAGCTTCTCCTACACTCCCATGCATAATACTCAGCTCTGTGTTGTGTTTCAGATAGCAGTGTATAACGCAAACACATTCAACGTCACCAAGGCTCATTTCCTTTGCTCTACTCTAATCACTCACCCTGTAACACATGCTGATGGTCTCAAGTAGCTATTAGGACATGTGCTCTTTTTTGCCTCTCTAAAATATAAGGGAAATGTGTCAGTCAGGCTGTCACAGTAATTATCATTTGCTCCTCAACAGAAGTAAATGTGCTTTCAAATTGCCAATCAAATATCGTTTTCTGCCTAGAATCACACCATGAGTCTGTGTGCACACAGGAATTGTTGTCAGAGATTTAATTCATGTTTCTCTTGTTTTGTAAGACTTGGACTCGTAGGAAAGGATCAGCTCATGTGATAGGATTTGAAAAGTTGAAAAAAAAATTGTAATGAATTAAAATTACATAAAGGTATTTTTTTTTAGTTTTTTGCAGGTATTGCTGAGCAACAGTGAAAAAATATAAAGATGCCTATAAAGTCAAGAAAGAGAAAAGAAAAGAAACAACAACTATATTTGAAGACGACTGGTAAAAAAAAAATAGGAGGTGAAGCGTGTGTTGGAAAACAGAAAAAGTCTTCTGGTAAGCAAACTAAAGAATTTTTAAAAAATATCTTCCAAAAAAAAAAAATGATCGAAAGATAAATTCAAACAGTGTTTCAAGTACAAAACAACAACAGAGTCGACAGCAAAAACAAAATGCTAATGTAGACTCAGAAGTAAGAAAGAGTGACTTAACATGGAAAATAGATTTTAAAAACATTAGTCGAAAAATGTTTCAGAGAAGAGTGATGTTAAATTTGCTAAAGGATGTGAAAAAATATAAGAAAAAAACCAAATTTTATAAGAAAAAGAAATTCATTGAAAGTATTGTTACCAAGGCATTAGAAATAAAAAAAAACTATTCATTTTAATTTTGAATAGGATGCGTAGATTAGATAAATTAGTCAATGCAATGAAGTCACAAAGCAAAAGGAAAAGAGAAGTAAAAAAAAATAACTTTTGTAAAGTGTTCTTAGGAGAATGGAAGCATAGTTCAAGTACTGAACCATTTTTTAATGAAGAGAGTTATCTTCAAAGTAATAGTTTGTTGCATGCAGTTGACACCAATGGTAGAGCATATGAAGTTAAGGATGGTTGTGTAATGGAAAAGGAGAAAATGGTTCCAAGAAATGAGGAAGAAGTGATGGCTGATGAGGTTATGGGGAGACGTCCTAAAGCCCCAGTGTACACTTGGAATGGTAGTAGTATTTGTACTGTGCGTCAGGAATCTATTGATAAATTACGTGACTTTCTAAGAGAATATAGTAAAAAGAGTGTTAAACAGAAAATTAAGGTGCTTCAAAGACTAGATCCATGCAGAGTGAGAGAGAATACTGGTTTGCAAGGACATTCTCTGGCTTGTCTATCTAGGAAAGTGTGTCAAAGTGTTTTTCACCATTTTAGGATGCTCGCTGTTCATCATACTGAAATGAGAAAGTTTGTGAGAACATTGTATTTTGCTAAAAAAAAAGCACTAAAGTTGAATGAGTTGAATAATGCTCTGTTCCATGGATCTGTATCAGATGTAGTGAAGGTTACTGATGAGATTCAGTTTTGTTACTTTGGTCCAGAACAAGAAAGTGCAGAAAATGACACAGTTATTGATGAAAATGTGGAAGAGAATGTAGAACTTACTGTTAGTAAAAATTTTGAAGATGAAATGACAAAATTTGCTATCATCTCTAATGAAAGACCAAATATTACTTGTATTTGTTGCCGGAGAAGCCATTACAAAATTCAAACAAGGAATGTTGATCTGTATAAAAAAAGTGAAAATGAAGATAATTATAAGTGGAAAGATTTTGCAACATATATATATATTTCTGGAAAATTGTTTTGATTTGGGTGAAGATCAGCGTATTTGTAAATACTGTTATAACAAGTTAGAAGAAAATAGAATGCCAGCAAGAGCTGTACATAATAAATTAGAATTGGTTGAAATTCCTCCAGAACTTTCGGATTTAAATACGTATGAGTCTATACTCATTCAATGTGTCCATCCGTTTCAGACCATAGTGCGTATGGAGCAAAAAACAGGTAAATTACCTCCTTCGGATTTACAAAGAGGTTTAAAAGGAAGAGTTGTCTATTTGCCATTGGATTTGAAAAAAAATATGCAAACAATTGATGCAGATACTTTGGAAACTGAACCATTAGTTATTCTGGTTAATGGTGTACCTACAAAGAATAAGAAAATTTGGCAGGAGCTGGTGGATGTACGAAAAGTACAAAGAGCAAATTTGTATTTGAAAAAAAATAATAAATGGTATGAAGCCATTTATATGGCTGAAGATGAAGAAGAAATAGTAGAAGACACAGGAATACCAACTGGGCAAATTGAAAAAGTGGATAAGTCAAAAGAAGAAGAAATTTATGAACATTTCAGCATACATCCTCTTCAGTCTAAAGAAGTTATGGGAAACGCTATTGATCTGTTTCAGATGAAGAAAGCAAAAGGAACTCCTGTGAGTGTTTGGGAGGAGAGCTTGGAAGCTCGTTGTTTTCCCCAATTGTTTCCTACAGGAGAAGGTGGACGATATGATGAACGTCCAGTACAGATTCCTGCTTCGGAGTATCGGACTACAAGATTATATGCAGAAGATCCCAGATTTCGTCAAAGTATTCCTTATTTGTTCCATCTTTTATTTGAAAGTGACTTGTCTGCACTATCTTATGCAGTAAATCACATTTTAAAAACTGGAGTACATCTACATAATGTGTCAGCAAAGGACTTTCTCAACAAAGTGCAACAGCGAGATGATCATTTGGAATCTCAATTGATCAATTTGATGGCTTGTCAGCGTGGAACTAATGAATATTGGTACCGACGCCATGGAGAATTGAAGTGTATGTTACAGAATTTAGGAACTCCTACATGGTTCCTTACCCTGAGCTGTGCTGAGTATGCTTGGGATGATTTACTGGATTTTCTGCGAGAGGCAAATTCAAACATTGAAAACATCCAATACAAGACAGCAGGAGAATTGTGCTCATTAGATCCGGTTAATGTTTGCAGATATTTCAATCATAGATTTGAGGCTATGATGTCCTTCATCTGCAATAAATACTTCTTGGAGAAGTTGTGGATTTCTTTTGGAGAAAAGAGTACCAAGCAAGAGGTGCTCCTCATATTCATATGCTGTTGTGGATCAAGGATGCCCCAAAATTTGGAACAGATGCTGATGAAGCAGTTTTATCTTTCATTGAAGGATATGCAACATGTGCTATACCTAAAAGCACAGAAGAGAAAAACTTAAAAGAGAAAGTTTTACGTTTCCAAAGTCATCGGTGTGGAAAATACTGTTGACGAAAGTACAAGAGTAAAGATAAATTCTACACAAAATGTCGATTTGGATTTCCACGACCTGTTCTTTCAAAAGGAAGAGTAAACAGTTTTATGTCAGCTGTGCAACATACTATTACAAGAAAATCGCCTAAGAATACCTACAACCTAAGAAGAAAAGAAGAGTCAAAATATATAAATGACTACAACCCAGTCATTTTATCCATGTGGAATGCTAACATGGATATACAGTATGTGGCTGATAATTCTATTGCTGTTGCTCGGTATGTCACATCTTACATCACTAAATCTGAGAAAACGGAATTGAAGGAAATGTGGGAAGAGATTTCTCACGAGAAGACTGTCAGTAAGAAGCTATATAGTTTCAGTTTAAAGATGTTATCGCATCGAGAAATTGGATCCTACGAATGCTCAGATAGGTTATCATCTGCAAGTCTGTACTCGAAATCCAGAAGAATAATTTGGGTAAGTTTAGGCCTTGCAGGAATGCGAAATCGGGTACTGAAATCTATTCGAGAAATTGAATATTTAGCAGAGTTCGAACCAGAAAGTACAGGCATTTTAAGAACAAACATGTTGGACACATATTACCCACAAAGAAGTCATCACCTTGAGAACATGTGTCTCTATGAAGTGCTGCAGATCTTCATTTTTAAACGGAATGCCACAGAAGATATTAACAATGGAAAATATAAAGTCAGTGGTGAGGAAGGATGTTTGGTGAAGCAAACAAAAGGAAGTTTGATAAATCACCGGAAGCTGAGTTGCGACACTCCTGACAAAAAGGAATTTTACTACTTGGCACTTTTGCAGCTGTTTAAACCATGGCGTTCAGAGGACGAACTACTTGGAGAATTCCAGAGTTATGAAGATTCCTTCAATGCTAGCAAAGACAGCATAGAATGCAGTACTTTCACAACTTATGTTCAAATGTTAAATGAAGAAATTGACCAAGAAGCAACAATTGCAGCTGAAGTAGCTAGAGACAGTTCTCAATACAGTCAAAGTTCTGGGACATTCAGTCAAGATCCTCTAGGACAACCAATCGTAGAAAATGAAGCAGCAATAGCCATGAATGAAGTGGAAACAGCTATGAATCAAGCTCAGGAAGATTTAGTAGACTTAACATATTTGGAGCAGCAACTGAATGAAGAACAAAAACAAATTTATGAAGAAGTCAGGAAAAAAATTGATCACGGATTACTACATGAAAATAAAGAGTGCTCATGCACATCTTTTGAACCAATGAGAATGTATGTAAGTGGACAAGCTGGAACTGGAAAAAGTTTCTTAATTAATGTAATTAGAAGCTACCTACAGAAGAAAATGGATTCCATTTTGTCTTGTGTTGTTACTGCTCCAACTGGGTTAGCAGCGTATAACATAAAAGGAGTTACCTTACATCGTTTGCTAATGTTACCAGTAGAGCATGAGAACAAAATACAGTACCACAAACTAGCAGGAGAAGCATGCTTGGAAGTTTCAAGAGTATTGAAGAAATTGAAAGTACTCATTATTGATGAGGTAAGCATGGTATCAAACTTAATGCTTGCCTTTGTGCATTTAAGAATGCAGCAAATTCTGAAGACAGAGTATAACGTGTTATTTGGAGGAAAACACGTCATAGTTTTTGGGGATCTTTTGCAACTTACTCCAGTTAAAGGACAACCGGTATTCCATACTCTTACACATGAAGACACGAAAAAGTCGTTAGGAAGTATAGGTAATGTAAATATTTGGACATATTTTGAGTATAAGGAACTCATTACCAATATGAGGCAAGCCAATGATGAGGACTATGCAAGTATTCTGAAAGATATAAGAATTGGACTACTCACAGAACATGGCAGAAAAGCATTACAGAGTCGATTGCTGAGTAATTTGTTTACAACAGAAGAAATAGTTCCAGAGAAAATATACAAGAAAATTGCTGAAAAAAATACTGTAATCTGCTTAATGCCAACACTACATGAATGCTCTGTATTCAATCAAGAACTTTTGAAATTGGAAAATGAAGAGATCATAAAACTGGAAGCTGTGGATAAAATTCAACATGAACGAATAACTATTATATTGACAGGCAAATTGGCTACTAAATTGGATTCTCTGGAGAAAAACATTTAAAAAACAGCTGGTTTGGAAAATAATCTTTATGTGTGTATGAACTGTAGAGTAATTTTAAGACGCAATTTGGATGTAGAAAAAGGTTTAGTGAATGGAGCTATGGGTAAAGTTGTGGGTTTTGTAAAGTACCAGAAAAAAGATGGAATTGAATTCTTAAAAATAAAATTTGATCAGATTGAAGTCATTAGTCGTTGTTCAGTTCGTTTTTTGCTAGTGAAAGACTTATATGTACGTAGGAAGCAGTTTCCGATTTCTCTAGCATATGCTGTAACTATTCACAAGTCTCAAGGATTAACTGTTGATAGTGCTTTTGTAAACATTGGGTCTACTGTGTTCAAAGAAGGTATGGCATATGTTGCTTTGTCACGCGTGAAAAAATTATCTGGTTTATTCATGATAGACTTTGATGACTCAAAAGTAAGTGCTGATGCAAACTGTGTAAAGGAGTATAATAGATTAAGAAAAAGCTATGCTCCTCATTTAGGTCAGTATCCTGTGTTTGAAAAAAGTGTTGTTTGTCGGAAATGTCATTTGAGATGTCATCAGTGATGTCATGAGTGATGTCACTGACCATGTCATGAGTGATGTAATATGTGATGTCATCAGCAGTGGATTGCGGGCGCGCGAGTTATAGTTAGCTGAACTAACTATAACGGGGGAATTTCATTGGTTTTTTACGAGTGAAATGTCCAGCTAACTATAACATGTGTGAAACCTATGTTTTTTTCAGTGAATTTGTAAGGTTTTTTAAATGCTAATTCCTAACTATAACATGTGTGAAACCTATGGTTTTTTCAGTGAATTTGCAAGGTTTTTTAAATGCTAATTCCTAACTATAACGTGTGTGAAACCTATGGTTTTTTCAGTGAATATATATATATATATATATATATATATATATATATATATATATATATATTCACCACAAAATGACCTTGTTTCCTGGAATCCGTGTCCCATGGGCAGGTGGCGAGTAGAAACCGAGCAGGTCTCACGGTAATTCAATAAACACACAGCGTCTTCTTCACAGAAGGACTCGCACTCGGGAAGGAGAATAGACTGTTTATTTAGTCACTCGTTACGCGTTTCGTCAGTGAAACTGACTTGATCACACGAAGTGTACAACAAATAGGAGGTGTACATAGCTGGGAAAATAAACGACAGACAAACGTTTGTCTAGTGGTGTCTGTAACGTTGGCGGCCATTACTGAATGTCAAAAGGTTGCCAGTTTATACATATATACAACTAAATAAATGGTTACATGCTGTATTAGTGACATCAGCATATGCAAAAGTAAATATACAAAGTGTATCAGCTTGATGTAACCAGAAAATACTGGAAAATAAACAACAGACAAAGGTTTGTCTCATAGTGCATACAGCTTTGGCAGCCATTACTAAATGTCGAAGAGAAAATGTCAGAATATAAAATACCATGACTATATGCTTCATTACATATTGTGCCCATAGGTCAAATTAAACCTTAGTAGTCAAAATCAATGTACACAAGTGTATCTACATAATGGGCTAAATCCAGCTGGTTGTGAACCTTATGATTTGCATAGTGCTATGCATTTAACACGCTTTTTCTTTTCTTGTTGCACAGGAGGAAAGGAAGGGTCGCCATCTCTTCGGATTATTCTCATCCGTACCGGTTACCCTACCCTTTTCTTCCCGGTTCTGGGGGCACAGTAAGGAAAGAATTTTATTATTATATTCTTTCTTTGTATTTTTCTTGTCTTTTGATGAGCTTATGATTTATTTGAGCACTGATTTTGCATAAGAGGTGGTACAGTGCTGGTGGTTTTAGTATTTTGTCTGATTTGAGAGGCAACTGACATTGCAACAAACAAAAGCTTAATGTGCATAATATAAAAGGGGCACTATGCCGTATATATTTCTCTTCAAACATGGATATGTATTCAAATTGAATTTCATGGGGTTATTTGACTTCTTAAATAAGATAATGTAATATATATAGAAATATACAGTATGTCATGTGACCACCCACGCTCCCCAACATGGGACATGTTTCTATGCACAGTTTACATTGCCTCTATTTATTTGCCGAGGAGTGATGCAGTATACTAGCGAGCACACACTATTCGTGTATGTAAATGCAATGCTTGCTAATTTATACTATTATTTGACAGCGTGTTAAATGCATAGCACTATGCAAATCATAAGGTTCACAACCAGCTGGATTTAGCCCATTATGTAGATACACTTGTGTACATTGATTTTGACTACTAAGGTTTAATTTGACCTATGGGCACAATATGTAATGAAGCATATAGTCATGGTATTTTATATTCTGACATTTTCTCTTCGACATTTAGTAATGGCTGCCAAAGCTGTATGCACTATGAGACAAACCTTTGTCTGTTGTTTATTTTCCAGTATTTTCTGGTTACATCAAGCTGATACACTTTGTATATTTACTTTTGCATATGCTGATGTCACTAATACAGCATGTAACCATTTATTTAGTTATATATATGTATAAACTGGCAACCTTTTGACATTCAGTAATGGCCGCCAACGTTACAGACACCACTAGACAAACGTTTGTCTGTCGTTTATTTTCCCAGCTATGTATACACCTCCCATTTGTTGTACACTTCGTGTGATCAAGTCAGTTTCACTGACGAAACGCGTAACGAGTGACTAAATAAACAGTCTATTCTCCTTCCCGAGTGCGAGTCCTTCTGTGAAGAAGACGCTGTGTGTTTATATATATATATATATAATCTACTGGCGGTCGCCAGTAGATAGTTATAGTTAGGACCGAGTTCCCATAGGAAATCTGAAAACTCTATTTTGAATAACTTTGGCGCCGGTTGACTTATCTTCGTGAAATTTTCACAACTAATGGAGCGCTCCGCTCAGCTCCTACCCTGAAAGTCTCGGGGTGATTCGTCAAGAGGGGGCTGAGAAAAAAGGGGAGTCCTAAAAGAAAACACATTTTCCCCATGCATTTTCCCATAGGACCTTTAGTCGAAGGTACAGCCCGAACGGCTGAACAGAATTACTTGAAATTTGGCAAAGAAGTAGTCCTCAGGTCAGGCATGTGCCTTTTGCTTAAATGGTGTAAATCCGTTTAGTAGTTCCTGAGAAAATCAAAAGTAAAATCACATATATATCTGGGCGGAGCCTAACCACACATCTCATCGTGAGATCTGATTGGCTGTCAGCACTTTATCCAAGAAGTGTTGGCAGCCATCTTGGGACCAATATACATGATAGCACCTCATTAAAAAGCATTGCAGTTAATAGAAGGTTTTAAGACTTTAGTTAAGTTAAGACTTTAGTTACATTATAAATCATTTGTTGATGGTACCATACTCATTTTAGGAATTGTGGTGTGTTCTAAGGTGATTTTACCATGTGAAAAAGCCTTCTGCTGTGATATCATGAATCATGTTTGAGAGAAAACTATTTTCTCATGCTTTTCCCACAGAGGTTTGGAAGGTGATCTATAAGCTAACTGAGAGCATATTTTCTGTAAATTCACATTATCTTTCTCAGTCATGTGAGAATGAAGTCTAACATTCTCAGTAAAACATGTACATCCAACAAGGGCAGAGACTGTCAGTTGATTCCTTTGTGTTCTACTGCAGCTTCCCAGAGTGTTCTAAAGAACAACTAGAGCGCTAACAGTCCTACTTATGACAAACGTATGGCACACCTGAAGCCATCTTGGCTGGAATAAAGTGGTAATTCTTAAAACATTTAATTTAAAAAGGAACAAAATGAGGGGGTTCATTTTGCCATAGAAAGTACGATGAGTGCTGCAGAAAGAAAAATTAGGGCACATTTTGAGTGACTTCTCAAATCCTCTTCTATTTCATTAAAAAATTCTGACATGCAGACTGAAAC
The DNA here is from genome assembly GCF_964204655.1 of Triturus cristatus. Taxonomy (NCBI): domain Eukaryota; kingdom Metazoa; phylum Chordata; class Amphibia; order Caudata; family Salamandridae; genus Triturus; species Triturus cristatus. Next base: position 1,201,826,619 of record NC_140591.1, on the reverse strand, counting down.
ATGCACTTTCAATACCAGCAGCAGACTTCCCTGGTGAGTAGTAGCTTTACTACAGTGATCTAATAAGCAACTAGAGTGCTAACATTCTGAATTTATGGTAAATTTGTGACACATCTGAATGCCTTCTTGATGGAATCAAAGTAAAAAACTGAAAGTATTTCCTACTGAGGAGACTGTAGTAAATGAGGAAATTAGGAAACATCATAACAAATAAGTCTCCCAAAATGGCCACCAGAGACAAAAGAGCCCAAATGTAGCCCAAATATCACCCAGATGTAGCCCAAGTATAGCCCAATGACTGAATGTCCCAGAGTGTTCTAACGAACAACTAGAGTGCTAACAGTCTTACTTATGACAAAAGTATGGCACACCTGAAGCCATCTTGAATGGAATAAAGTGGTAACACTTAAAACATTTAATTTACAAAGGAACACAATGAGGGGATTCATTTTGCCATAGAAATTATGATTAGTGCTGCAGAAAGAAAAATTAGGGCACATTTTTACTTCTCAAATCCTCTTCTATGTCATAAAAAAAATCTGACATGCAGACTGAAACATGCACTTTGAATACCAGCAGCAGACTTCCCTAGTGAGCAGTAGCTTTACTACAGTGATCTAATGAGCAACTATAGTGCTAACATTCAGAATTTATGGCAAATGTGTGACACATCTGAATGCCTTCTTGATGGAACCAAGTAAAAAACTGAAAGTATTTCCTACTGAGGAGACTGCAGTAAATGAGGAAATTAGGAAACTTCATAACAAATAAATCTCCCAAGATGGCCACCAGAGACAAAAGAGCCCAAATGTAGCCCAAATATCACCCAGATGTAGCCCAAGTATAGCCCAATGACAGAATGTCCCAGAGTGTTCTAATGAACAACTAGAGCACCAACAGTCTTACTTATGACAAAAGTATGGCACACCTGAAGCCATCTTGATTGGAATAAACTGGTAACACTTAAAACATTTAATTTAAAAAGGAACACAATGAGGGGGTTCATTTTGCCATAGAAATTATGATTAGTGCTGAAGAAAGAAAAATTAGGGCACATTTTGAGTGACTTCTCAAATCCTCTTCTATTTCATTAAAAAATTCTGATATGCAGACTGAAACATGCACTTTTAATACCAGCAGCAGACTTCCGTGGTGAGCAGTAGCTTTACTACAGTGAGCTAATGAGCAACTAGAGTGCTAACATTCAGAATTTATGGCAAATGTGTGACATATCTCAATACCTTCTTGATGGAATCAAAGTAAAAAACTGAAAGCATTTCCTACTGAGGAGACTGCAGTAAATGAGGAAATTAGGAAACTTCATAACAAATAAATCTCCCTAGATGGCCACCAGAGACAAAAGAGCTCAAATGCAGCAAAAATATCACCCAGATGTAGCCCGCATGTAGCCCAATGACAGAAGTGTGCAAAACACTTATTGTTTGTGTATTTGCAGTTTTATATAGTGCAGACTTGTCAGGTATTGGAATGCTTTACATGAGCATTGGTTAAATCACACAAGATCAAATTCATTTTGGTTGTAGACATGGGGAGATTAAGTGATTTGACCACAATCACAGAATGTTGAGCTGAAGCAGAAACTCCAACCTGGTTCCCCAGTTGCAAAGTCTGCAGCTCTGGAAGTAACACCACATCTTCTCGTCAAGGTGCAACATTTAATCAAGTGGTCAACTGGATAAAAAAACATAAAGATTACAAATAATTTAAAAGTTCTTTGTCGCTATTTGAAAACTCAGAAAATATGTCCTCATTTTAGTTTTTTAGAGCACTAACCATAATTTTGATGCAAATAAGACCCTCTCATATATGTAATTTCTAAAGGAAATACTCTAGGTATTACAGTTTTGATTACATCAAGATGACGTCAGGCGTTCCACACTTTTGTACTAAATATAGAATTTTAGCAATCTAGTTATTCATTGGGATACTGTTGAGAGGCAGAGGCCAGGGGCACGGACTCTGAAAATTGAAGGCAGGTAGGAGAGTGCAGAGGCAACAATTTGACCACACTGGGCAGGCAGGAAGGGCAGTGGCAGCACAACAGACTATGGAGGGCAGTGGAAAGGGGGCAGGGGCAACAAACCAACAATACAGGACTGGCAAGAGAGGCTGTGGCAATATAATAGACCATTGTGGGCAGAAGGAGGAGGCAGTGGTAGTACAACCATACATACCAACAGACCCGTTTCACCCAGGAAACGTCCAATGTTTTTAAGCTCAAATGGGCTTTATTTGATCTGTCTCCTGTCTACAATCTCCTCTTTTTCAATGTAACTCAAAGGGGAAAATCAATACCCCAGTTTTTTTTCAAAATCTCCCTCTTACCAAGTTCAAAATGTTCGCAAGTATGGTACATTGAATCATGGTAGGCAGGAGGAATTGGGGTAGGGACATGGACTCGGATAACAGAGGACAGGAGGGACATGGAGAGGTGCACCAAACTGACCCTACAGGGCAGGCATCAGGGTTTGCAGCAGCACAATACACCACACAGCGCATGCGGGACGGGAGGGCAGCACAACAATCCATAGAAAGCAATAGGGAGGGGACAGGACCATGCACATGGACAACAGAGAACAGATGGGAAAGAGGCAATGGTAGCTAGCTGACCATAATGGACAGACAGGAGAGAAAGCTGCAGCATAACAGACCATAAACGGCAGGAGGGACGGATCAGGGGCATTACAATGGAACAGACAAGCCAGGAGGGAGGGAATAGGGGGTCTGCACATGGAAACAGAGGGCTGGGGGCAAGGTGGCAGGGCAGGAGCAGCAAGATGACCATGGAGGTCAGGCAGAATGGGCACTAGAAACAAGACACACCATGCAGAGCAACAATGAGACTATGGTGGCATACACACAGACCATGGAGGGAAGGTGGGAGGGGGTCAGGGGCAGCTAGCTGACCACACAGGGAAGGTGGGAGGGGCCATGGCAGCACAGAAGACCATGCATGGCAAGCGGGAGGGTTAGTGGCAGCACAATGGCTATGATGGACAAGAAGGAGGGTGCAGGGGCATGCACAAAGGACCATGGAGGATAGAAGGGAGGGTCAGGACCTGTGCACAGACAAGAGAGTTCAGGGGAAGGGGCCTCACAACAGACCGCGCTGGGCAGGCAGGAGGAGCAGTTGCAGCACAACAGATCAGGGAGGGTAGATGGGTGTGGCAGTAAAATGGACCATGCAGGACAGGAGGAAGGGGATAGGGGCATGGCATGTGGACAGGCAGGGTGGAGGTGGCAGGGACAGGTTACAGTCATCTGACAATGCTAGGCAGGTGGGAGTGGAGTGGCAGCTCAACAGAACACTCAGAGTAGATACGAGTGGCAGGTCCATGGAACATAGTGGGCAAAAAGGATGGAGCAGGGGCATGCACAAAGACATCGGAGGGCAGGGGGAAGGAGTATAGGGGCAGCAAGCTAAGCACAGAGGCTAAGCAGGAGGTCAATGATGGGCCATAGAATTGGGCAATGGAGGGCAGGAGGAGTGGACTGGTACATCATGCTAAATGGAGGGCAGTGGCAGCACATCAGACCATGCATGGCAGGAGGGAGGAGGCTAGTCCATGGATTCAGACAACAGAGGATAGGGAGGAGGTGGATGGGGCAGCAAGCTAACTGTTCAGAGAAGGTGGGTATTAGGTACTTTATTGTTTTTAAAATGTGTGTATGTGCGAACTACTTAAAATATGAACAAGTATGCAGCATAATCTCACTTTTATTCAGGAAGAAGAGGACGTTTGTGACTGTGACTCCGGGCTCACTTGGCAGAAACACCCCCTGACCCTCCACCCCCATCGCAAAATGTAATGCCCGTGAAAAGGGTAGGAGGACGCAGTGTTAAATAGAACATAGTCCTGAGAGCACGATTGAAAATGAAAACTAGATGTAGTATATGGTATAAACTATGCTCCAAAAAGTGTGATATAAGATGAACCGGGGCATGAAATATAATATGCAATACATTGTGCGCAATGACAGATTCATTGGAGAGCGCGAGATAGCACAGGCACTAGCGCGTGCTATGCGATATGCGCCTTGGAGTGTAATATGCACAGGGCAGTGTTGTGTAACATAACTGGTCTCTAAAGTTGTAATATAAAATATGTTCTGGGGAGTGTAACGTTGCATATGCACTGTGACAAAGATATGGATCCCAGATTGTAATATGTATGGCATAGCGCTGTGCGTTATAACATACACATCGAGGAAGGCACGTTAGATGGGGCAATATAACCCGTGCGAAGGCAAGTGTGGCATGACATATTCACGGGGTGGTGTTACAGTGCACATGGGCTAGAGAGTGTCATAGCATACGCACTAGCTGGTGGAATACAACACAGAGGTGTGAGGCAATCGGCGGGCACTGGTGGGTGTAACACAGCATTGGGCTCAGCCAGGAGCACGCTGTGACTCTCAAGTGAGGTTCGTCTCCTTTCCAGAGAGTAAAATAAAAAGTAATACACATCCGGCGGTGGATGTGTTTTTTATTAACCGTGAGGGGGGTTTCTTGCATAGTTTGGTTGAATTTTTGTCGAATCCCCTTTGAATGGCTTGGTGCGCGTGTATATTAAATGTGCCCGTCAATAGCTATCCATGTTTGTAGAAATAAACGACAAGGGTGTCTACTTGGAGAGTACCCACCGGCGGGGGCGCCGGGATTAGGCACGGTAGGGCGTCAGACACGTCAGAGCTTCACTAGCGGTGTAAATACATTCCATGTGGATTCATTCTATGCATAGTCGCCTTTTAATGAATATCACGCAAATCGTCATGTTGATAGGTACATACGGTTTGTCCAGCATGTCCTAGGTGTTTCTATAAATATACATATTTTTAAAATAATAAAAAACAAAGGCCGGCCCCGGGGGATGGGGTCCCTGGAGCCATAAGTGGCCTGAGGAGGGGGGCAACGCAGCCCCCTCCTAAAGAATTTAAATTAAAAAAAGGCCATGACCCGGGGGTTGGGGTCCCCAGGGCCGATTAAAGCCTTGGGAGGGGGGCCACGCGGCCCTCTTCCAAATTATTTTTTTTCAACAAAAAAAATTAGGGTGCAGGCCCTGGGGGATGGGGTCCCCAGGGCCAGTAAATTAGAAAAAGAAGGGGGCCACACAGCCCTCCTTCTTAAAAAAATAAAATAAATAAAAGACCAGCATTGCGCTGGAGGCCACGCCCCCTCCTTGCAGCACTCTGCAAACGCGCCCCCTGGCCAGTTGTAAGTTGGGGAATTAATTCCTCTTCAATACTGAGGGTCCCTGAGGGCCAACTAGCCCAACAGGTATCTCCAGTGTGCGCCAGGGAGCTGCGTTGCAGACAGGTGTTCTGAGGCCACGCCCCTTTGTACACCTCTATGCAACGCAGCTCTGTGGCACTTACTGGAGGTACCTAGTGGGCTAGTTTGACCCTAGGGACCCTTAGGATTCAAGGGGACTTAATCTCTCAACTTAGAACGGCCACAGGGCGCGTTTACACAGTGGTGAAGGGAGGGGACGGGGCCTGAGGTGACGTGTGCAAACACGCCCTGTGGCGCATTTTAAATTGGGGAAATAATTCCCTTTCAATCCTGAGGGACCCTGGGGGCCAACTAGCCCACCAGGTGCTTTCAGTAAGTGCCACTGCTCTGCGTTGCAGAGAGGTGGTGCAGGCCGTGCCCCTTTTTACACCTCTCTGCAATGGCGCTTACTGGACGTACCTAGTGGGCTATTTTGCCCCTAGGGATCCTCAGAATTCAAGGGGACTTAATCTCCCAACTTAAAAAATGGCCACAGGGCATGTTTACACAGTGGGGAAGGAAGGGGACGGGGCCTGAGGTGACGTATGCAAACACGCCCTATGGCGCGTTTTAAGTTGGGGAAATAATTCCCCTTCAATCCTGAGGGCCCCTGGGGGCTAACTAGCCCACCAGGTGCTTCCAGTAAGCGCCACTGAGTTGCGTTGCAGAGGGGTGGTCCAGGCCGTGCCACTTTTTACACCTCTCTGCAACGCAGCTCTGTGGCGCATACTGGAGGTACCTAGTGGGCTAGTTGGACCCTAGGGACCCTCAGGATTCAAATTAACTTAATCTCCCAACTAAAAACGGCCACAGGGCTTGTTTACACAGTGGTGAAGGGAGGGGACGGGGCCTGAGTTAACGTGTGCAAACAAGCCCTGTGGCGCGTTTTAAGTTGGGGAAATAATTCCCCTTCAATCCTGAGGCCCCTGGGGTCAAACTAGCCCACCAGGTGCTTCCAGTAAGCGCCACTGAACTGCGTTGCAGAGAGGTGGTCCAGGCCGTGCCCCTTTTTACATCTCTCTGCAACGCAGCTCTGTGGCGCTTACTGGAGGTACCTAGTGGTCTAGTTGGACCCTAGGGACCCTCAGGATTCCAGGGGACTTAATCTCCCAACTTAAAACGGCTACAGGGCGTGTTTACACAGTGGGGAAGTGAGGGGACAGGGCCTGAGGTGACGTGTGCAAACACGCCCTGAGGCGCGTTTTAAGAGGTAGTTTTAATCCCCTGCCCTATTATATACTAGGGGCTTACAGAGGAGGTCATGCTGATCACAGGGGGACCCCAACGCATAGTGTTCCCTAGTGTATGTAGGTGTTTTCACTGTATTCTGAGTGTCTTTTAACATAGCACTGGCTCTAGGACTGGTTAGTCAGACTCATTTACCACTTGTATCCGTCTGAAAAAGTTGAGGGTACAGGATGATTTTGCAACAAGGCTTCTTTCTGCTCTTCTGTTTGTTCTTTCTGCACGTTATCCTGTTTTCCTGCACTTTTCTTCGTCTTTGAGGACTTCTGTTGCTTCTTTCTGCATTTCTTTTTTTTCTTTCTGTGTGTTTTTTCTTCTTTCTTCACATGTCCTATCTCTGTAAATTAGCATTTAAAAAACCTTTGAAATTCACTGAAAAAACCATAGGTTTCAGGTACGTTATAGTTAGGAAATAGCATTTAAAAAACCTTAGAAATTCACTGAAAAAACCATAGGTTTCAGGGGCGTTATAGTTAGCTGGACTTTTCACTCGTACAAAACCATTGAAATTCCCCCGTTATAGTTAGTTCAGCTAACTATAACTCGCGCGCCCGCAATGCACTGCTGATGACGTCACATATTACATCACTCATGACATGGTCAGTGACATCACTCATGACATCACTGATGACATCTCTAATGACATCATTAATGACATCACTGATGACATCATCCTTGTGATAGAGTGGCAGACCTCCTCTTCCCCTAATATAACCTTTGATACACACATTCAAAAATAGAAACTACGGGAGGAGCCTAGCGCTTGACCAAGATGGCCGCGTGAGCTCTGAGCTCCCGAGACCCTCGCGCCCTCCGTCGACTATCCTGTCTCTAATCCTGTCTGTATGCATGGCATCGTGTAGATGACCTGCCAGGGAGGCGATTGATGCTACCCGCGGTCGGATCGCCCACCGGGCACCGGAGTTATGCATGGCGGAAGATTGCGGCCTATCTCCGAGGAATGCCAGGGGCTAGAGTTGGCAGGACGCCCGACTTCTAGTTGAACAACAACGGCCAGGCGAGGTGTGAACTGTCGGATGGAGGTCCCCGTCCTTTCACTTTCGCTTTCTCTCCCTTTGTCTGCCCTGCCCCTGGAGAGCTCTTGGTGGCTTCATTATCCTTTGGACGCTCCACATGCTACTCTGGCGGCCCATTTCAGAACTGATCACTCCTGATTCCTCTCGTTGAGGGAGGGCCGTCTTATCTGAACCGACCTGCTTGGTACCAACCATGTCGGGCAAAGCAGAGGTGGATCGGCTGAAGCCTAAATCTACCAGGCGGGGTGCCTATACTCAGGTCAATAATATGGACCGCTATGCTCTGCAGAAGGGATCACCGAGTGGGTCGAGCCAGTCGCCAGATACCCAGAAGGAGGCCTCGCCCTTGGCCCCGGAGCTCTCGCTGCAGGATGTCATGGGCGCGCTTGAAGGGATGCAGACTTCGATTGGGAGGCAGTTTGATGCCCTGGCGCATAAGGTGGATGCCATCTTGGTGGATGTCAACCTGATCCGTGCGGACTTGGGCAGAACGAATGAACGGGTTAAAACCCTGGACCTCAAGACCACGGGCCTCGCCGATGATGTCGCGGAACTGCAGACCGAGGTTCGTAAGCTGAGGACCGAGAGTGATCTCGCCGCCCGCAGGCTGGAGGACTTTGAGAGCCGGGCCAGGCGCAACAACGTGCGCGTTATCGGGGTCCCGGAGTCCTCGGATGAGGCTTCGGTTGACCTGCTCGTCGAGGACTTGGTGCTTAACCATCTGCAGCCTAAGGGTCTTGGGAAGTTCTTTGCGGTTGAAAGGGCCCATAGAGTGCCGGGTGGGAGGCCCAAGGTGGGAGCCCCACCGAGGCCGATTGTCGCCCGGCTCTTTCATTTTCGAGATCGGGACGCTATCCTGCAAGCATCGAGGGTGACGGGCCCGGTCCCCTTCCAGAACGCGTCGGTGAATTTCTATCCGGACTTCACCCAGCAGGTGCAGAGGCAGAGACAGGGCTTTCTGGGGGTGAAGAGGCGACTTCGGGAGAGGGATCTGAAGTATGCCATGCTCTTCCCTGCCAGACTACGTGTGGTGTACGAAGATCGGACATTCTTCTTTGAGTCTCCTGTTATGGCCGATGAATGGCTGGACGCTTTGCCTCGGCGGCGGACGGGAGAGGATACTGCCGCGGATGGGGACAGTGGCCGGGATGGGCAAGGCTGATTTCTCGGAGCCGGTCTGACTCGATTTCACTTTATTTGATGACTTGATTAGAGTGCAGTAAATGCGGAGGGTTGCGGGAGGACGAGGGGAGCTCTTTCCTCCCTTAGGGTGCTTTTTGTAGATGTTGGGTTTTGTAGGGCGACAGGCACACTGCAAGTTGGGGGGGCTTTGTAAGCTGCAGCAGGGGTGCAGGGTGGGGGGGATGGTTGGGATTTTGGGGTTGTTGTTGGGGGGTCTGTTTCTGCAAGGCGTAGTGATCATCTTCGGTTTTGTCCCATGGTGGCTCTTCGGGGGGGGGTGGGCCTCTTTGTGTTTGGGGATGGGGGGTAGAGGTTTAAGTTTTATTAGCTGGAATGTTAATGGTTTGGGGGATCGCATTAAGCGCGGGATAGTTTTGCAACACTTGAAACGGTCAATGCCAGATGTTGCCCTACTGCAGGAGACACACCTTATAGGTAACACGTGCTATGCTCTTAATAGGAAGGGTTATAAATTCATAGCTCACTCGGGATTCTCCTCCGGGTCTAGGGGTGTGGGCATCCTTGTCAGGGCCTCGCTGCCATTTGAGGTGGACTCCACCGTTGTTGACGATAGGGGGAGGTTTGTGGCGGTGGCGGGGAGGTGGGAAGGTAGAACTTTGGTTTTAGTTTCGGTTTATGTCCCTCCAGCCCTGCAGGCCTCCACGTTTGTGGATCTGGGTAGGGCCTTGCTGGATCTCCCGGGGGGTATGTTAGTGGTAGGGGGGGACTTCAATGCTGTCGGCTCTGGGCTGCTGGATAGGCACCCGCCCAGAGACACAGGGGGGGCTCAGAAGTGGCTTCCAGACTTCCTAGACACACTCGGCCTGATAGACTGCTGGAGGCTCCGACACCCCACACAGCGTCAATACACCTTCCACTCCGGGGCGCATGGTAGCCTCTCTAGGATTGACTATCTGCTTACTTTGGCTGTGCACGCCCCCTTGGTTTCTGAGGCCAGGCACATGGCACGTGGCATATCGGACCATTCGCCAGTGTGGGTCAGGTTGGATGTCGGCCGAGAGGGAGGGGGCAGGGTGGCTCCTATTATCCCCTGGTACTTTCGAGATTCCAAGATGCGCAGCGCACTGGTGTAGACAGTTGATAATTTTTTCAAGGATAATCAGGGGTCCGTGGACTCGGCAGTGTCGCTCTGGGAAGCATTTAAGACCGTTCTGCGAGGGGAGGCCCTCTCACTTGTAGTGGCAGCCAAGCGGCGGAGAGATGGCGAGGTTATGCAGGTGGAGGAGGAGATCATGGCTTTGGAGGGAGCGCTAGAGGAGGAGGTAACAGCGGCCTCACTGCATGAGCTGAGCTTGAAGCAAGCCGAGTATAAGGACCTTGTGACAAATGCCGCTAAGACCCTCAGTAGGGAGCAGCAGGGCCGCCTGTATGATGTTGGTGAAAAGGCCGGGAAGCTCCTAGCTTGGCTGGATAAAAAAGAACGGGTTAATAGAGTAGTGCCGGAGCTGACGGGAGAGGGGGGAGAGGTGATTGTGGAACCTGAGGGGATTGTCCAGTGTTTCTCGGACTATTTCCGTAAGGTTTATACCTCAGTGTCGGATAGGCCGCCCGGGGACTCGCGTGACCTCTTGCGGGATATCGCTCTGCCCTGTCTTTCTGATGTAGATAGAGATGATCTTGATGGAGACTTAACGGTCGATGAGGTGGCGGGAGCTATTCGCGCGCTGAACTCGGGCAAGGCCTCGGGCCCGAATGGCTTGCCGATTGACCTGTATAAATTGTTCCCGGATAGGGTAGCCCCTCACCTGCGCACCATGTTTGTGGAGGCGCGGGGGAGTGGGACCCTCCCGTTGAACCAGAGACTGGCGGCAATTGTTGTGATACATAAAGATGGTAAACCCCGAGATAAGTGTGCCTCATATAGGCCCATATCACTCCTCAACGCCGAGCCGAAGATCCTGGCTAAAATCCTGGCGGGCAGATTGGTCAGGGTACTTGGAGTCTTGATTCACCCGGATCAATCCGGTTTTATTCCGCATCGCAACACCGCTTTGAACCTTCGGCGCCTTCATGGGGTGATCGCCAGGGCTGGCACGCTGCGAGAACCGGCTATTGTGGCGTCTCTTGATGCCACGATGGCCTTCGATACGGTGGAATGGGAGTATTTGTGGGCTGTGCTAGCCAAGTTCGGCTTTGGCCCTGGTTTTGTGAGTTGGGTGAGGTTGCTGTATGAGGGACCCCTTGCGAGTGTGGTGGTAAATGGCCGGGCATCGACTCCGTTCCGGCTTGGGAGGGGGACTCGGCAGGGCTGCCCCCTGTCGCCTCTGTTGTTCGCCCTTGCTCTTGAGCCTTTGGCGGCGTGGATACGCTGGCACCCGGATATCCGTGGCCTTCGGTGGTCGCCCGAACACGAGGACCGCATTTCGCTATATGCTGATGACATCATGTTGTATCTTGCCTCGCCCAAGAACTCACTCATAGTGGTCTGTGACGTTCTTACGTCCTTCGGTAGGAATTCGGGTCTCATCATCAACTGGAGTAAATCGTATTTATACGTCCTGAGTGGTGAGGTTCCGCCGGTCCCGCGAACCGAACTTGTTCGATCCTGATTGCTCAGCAAGGCTTCGTGTATCTGGGGATCTTTATCTCCATGGACCCCGCTTTGCGGTATGAGAGAAACCTGCTCCCCCCCCTGGCGCGCCTGCGGCGGGATGTTGAGGGCTGGCGGAGGCTGCCGCTCTCCCTCGTCGGGCGCGCTGCCTTGTTCAAAATGATGTCCCTTCCTCGGTTCCTCTACGTATTGCAAAATACTCTAGATTGGGTGCCGGCCAAGTATTTTCGGGAGGTCGAAAGCCTCCAACGGACGTTGCTGTGGGACGGGCGGCCGCGGATAGCGATTGCGAAATTGACGCTTCCATGGTATGACGGGGGTATCGCGCTTCCAGACATCCGACGCTATTACTGGGCCACCCAGTTGTCCGCGATTAACCACGGTTTCTATGGCCCGGCCCTCAGCCCTGGTTATGCCATGGACAGATGGTTGTTGCGCGGTGGGAACTATCTTAGGGCATTGTACTCGCGGTCCCTCGACTCATCCCTCACGGGGCCCACTGGGGTGGCGGTGCGTGTATGGAAGATGGCGACTGACTCTCTGGGCTGGAAGGATCGGCTCACCCTAGCTGCCCCGTTGTTTGAATCTGAAAGGTTGGGTAGGCTTTGGCATACGAAAGGGTTTGATAAATGGGACTTGATCGGCATCTCCAGGGTTGGAGATATGCTGATTAAGGGTAGGGTGAAGTCCTTTGAAGAGTTGCAGAAGGAGTATGAGTTGGGGGCGTCTGAGTTTTTCCGATATGTTCAGGTGCGTCATGCCCTGCGGTCAGTCCTTGTGGAGGGTGAGAAGGTGCCTGAGTCCTCTCCTTTGGAGGACCGGATCCTTGATGGCCATATGCCGGAGAGCACGATCTCGCTCATCTACAAGAAACTGATAAATGTTCGGGCTGATTTGCTACTGGGGCTGCGGGACCAGTGGACTAGGGACGGACTCGAGTTGGATGATGAGGACTGGCAGTCTGCTGTTTCCTCTCCTAAGGAGGTCGCGATCCCGTCGCGTCTGAGGCTGGTGCAGCTCAAGAACCTGCATCGAGTGTATGTGACGGGGCCGCGACTGGTTCATATGGGATTCTCTGAGGAAGGCCTATGTAAGAGGGGAAGCGGTATGGTGGGTACTTTCCTACATATCATCTGGGAGTGTGGTGTCATCACGGAATTTTGGAGGCGAGTTCATGCGGTGATGGGGGAGGTGACGGGCATTGCTATGCAGCCGGAAGCGCGGTGTTGTCTCCTGAATGTCTGGGGGCCCACTGACCATGATGAGGCACAGACCCAGTGGGTGACCCTGGGTAACATGATTGCTAAGAGGGACATCGCGCGCTTGTGGGGTTCCGGGGGGCCCCCCACGTTAACTGCGTGGAAAGAAAATATGGACTGGAGTATGCTCAGGGAGAAGACAGTATATTGCGCCAGAGGCCGCCCTCGGAAGTGGCATGCCATCTGGGGGCGGTGGAATCAATACAGGGGGGGAATATGTCTTGCCCCTGATCTGGATCCCCCCGAGGAACAGCTTTCTTCTTGACCTTCTTTCCAGCTCAGTATGCAGATGTGATGGTTAATTGACTTCTTGGGCCTCTGCTTTTCCCCCTTTTTCATCTTATCATAGTACTGTGACAGTTAGACGATTGGGGTCCGGCTCCCCCTGAGGGGCTATCACCATGGGCATTCAGTGTTGTTGCCTTGCTGGGGTTTGTTGTGTGTTTGTAATTATTAAAAATGGAACCTTCTCACTGCTCCTTCAATGTACTGTGGACGATTCTCTATACTCTCCTAATGAAGCTGCCGAACCTCCGGGTTGTCGGCTGAATAGCTGTGTCCAGATTCTTGAAGAAATAAAGCTTTTTTAAAAAAAAAAAATAGAAACTACAATGTTCCAAACAATGGACATACCAATACCAGTTACAACAACCTATTCAGTAATTCTAAGATCCACATACACATCCACTCATTCACCAACAGTCCTATACATCACTCATACATGTACTCACTCATCATATGTACTCACACACCTATACATCCTGTTACACAACGCCACTCATCCATAGAGTTACTCACACACATAGTCACTCATGCTAATAAAGAATCAAACATCCATTTACTTGCATATACAGTTATACACACACCACCACACTTACTTCTACAGAAACTTACACATGCTTAGTCTTTTAAACAATCACTTACAGAAACACATACTTATTCATACAGGAACTCTTTCAATCTCTCACTCTCACATATACTCACTTATATACACCAATAGTCACATATACTAGTTTAAAACATATGTAGTTACTCATAAAGACACTATTGAGACAGTCTATCACTCACTAACACACCCATGCACACACTCACACTCATCCACCCATACAGTCCTGCACACATGCTGTCTTCAACACATACAAACAGTGAGTCACTCATTCATGCACCTATGCACTACGTAATACCCCCCACCGAACCATACAGACACTTAGACACCCATACTGATACTCAAAAAAACAACTAATAACCTATATAGACACTCATGTAGCTACTCACCAACCCATGCAGCCACTTATACACAAAGTGAGAGACTGATACAGATATTTACACATTTAAACATTACTCACTAAGCCATGTATTCACTAAGATACACTTAATCAGTCAGTTATACAATCAATTTTTCAAAAACAAATCATCCATTTAGACACTTATATACCCATTTATTCTTCCATCGACCTTGAGATATACATATATAAAACATATGTAATTTTCAGAAAAACACACATTCACTGGATGATGTCATCAGTGATGTCATTTGAGATGTCATCAGTGATGTCATGAGTGATGTCACTGACCATGTCATGAGTGATGTAATATGTGACGTCATCAGCAGTGCATTGCAGGCGCGCAAGTTATAGTTAGCTGAACTAATTATAACGGGGGAATTTCAATGGTTTTGTACGAGTGAAAAGTCCAGCTAACTATAACGCCCCTGAAACCTATGTTTTTTTCAGTGAATATATATGTATATATATATACATAATTTTTTTTTTTTTTTTTTTATTTATTTCCTGGTTTACTAATCACTTTGGCACTGTTTGATGAAGTTTCACGAAACTTACGAAAAAGAATTGATACACCTCAGCTCCTTTCTTGAAAGATTTGGGGGGTTCCATCATGTGGAAGCTGAGAAAAAAGAGGGGTCCTACAACACAATTCCCCATGTAATTTTCATAGTGAATTTTAGACAGTGCTGCAGACAAAACACCTGAACAGAATTACACCAAATGTAGTACAGCGCCAGATCTTCACCCAGGACGTATGCTTTTTGTGATTTGGTGTAAATCTGTTATCTTTTTTTTTGGAGAAATTAAGGTTCACATTTTAAAAATATTTGGATGGTTAGGATCGCAGGACTCTTGTGGGCGTCCCACGTGCATGCAACTTCAAATAATACAGCCATCTGATGGCCAATAGGGCTTTCTTCCCTATTAGCTGCCTCTGACTATCTGGCCACAGCATGAAGAGAAATGCTGCCGTCGCCATTACAAGACACGGAGGCCCGGTCCCTGTGTCCTGAAAATGGTCAAATAAGAAGGTATAATAGGTCAGGGTAGAGGCACCTGACCCCCCTGGCCCTTGTGAGAGTGCCCAGAGGGAACCATCTGGAGATGAATAAAAAAAATTGTTTTGGTTGCTGCAATATAGGGGGACTTTTGCATGACCCAGTGTTATCCCTTACTCTAACGAGAGTTCCATGGAATCAGAAATCTATTTTTTAAAAAGGGGGCCGTGGATGCCTGTGGAGGGCTGTCCATGTACGGGCAGTTGGCTGTGCGGACAGCCTACACCGTGCACTGCCTTTGATCATGAGCTGAGTGTGGTGACTGCCTGAGGGGAAGTTGGATGCAGGGCCGTGTGCGGTGGGGGTTTGGCTGCCAGCATGGGGATGTGTGCAGGGCCTGAACATGGCCAAAAGCTAAGACTTTATGTTTAGCTGAAAATGCCAGTCAAGTGCAACATTTCTAACTGAAAAAACACTGAAATTCATCAGTTATGGTTAACTGAAGCAACTTTTATTTAATATTTTACTTTCAGTTTATGGGGAATAAATCCATGCTTTCTAAGTTTATTTAAGTATTTTTTTGGGAAACTTGTACTGTTAATGACTTAATTTTAAGAATATGTAATATGATTACATAGTTCTAATTTTTATATAATTTTTGGTTAGTTTTTTTGTTTTTTAAAAATATATTTTTCCATTTGCAGTTTTATTTTAGTAAAAATACGTTGGTATGCAAACAAGATTAGTTTGATATTTATTTTTGTACACATTTTTTTAAATCCGCAGTACCGAAATACATGCTAGTCAGCAAGAACTCCATGGTTTTCTTGTCCGATCATGTGTTCGCAATGTATCTGCAGTTTCCAAACCATGGATTCTGCAAAAATATTAAAAAAATAATTCTCTATATATAGAACACTATTTTGGTTTTTTGAAATTAGAGTAGACATATTCAGGGTTAACAATTTCAGAGTATATATTTTATTTAACCATAACTCACTCGAGTTATATATTTGGTGGCCTCACAAATCTGCCGAGGGGCACCCTGGAATCGCGGGCTTGCACAACAAAACCGTCTAATTTGACTGGCCACATAGAAACCAAACCTTTTTTTTAATTATACCTCACCCAACACCTGTTATTTCTATTAGAGGTGAGAGAAAGCAGCACATAGATTGAACCATCTACTGTTTTTTTAGCTTAGTGTCATTGGTATTTGGTGATAATGGCTGGAGCATCAATATATGCTCCAGGAGAAGATCCTACTCTTCTAGAAGAGGAGGTGGAAGAGCAAGAAGTAGCACCACGGAAAAAGGAGACTGAAGTCTGGCATTTTCTCAGCATACTATCTGAGGAAAAATGTCACTGCCATAATTGTTAAGCGCAACATCTGCGGGAAGGAACACTCGAGAAGAACCAGCAAAATGTACAGTCACGGGACATCCTCAATGTGGCAGTATCCTGTAACCATTCATGATAGAACCTATCAGAGGATGGTCCGTGAGAAGGTAGCTGATGCCCATCCCTCTGCTTCTTCGGCAACTGTGTCAGCACCTTCCACCTCTGTAAAGATAACGGTGGTGGCTGAACATCCAAATTTGGGGCACAAGACTACCTATTGTTTACGTTGCAAATGTCAGTTGGATTGAATATGACATATGTCGCTAAACATTTGGATGCAGTTAACAGCCATCCTTGCTTTTTAGAGGGTCAATATGGAGACTTTACAATTGACACTGGTTACAGTACCAAGATGTGTTTTGGTCAAATTCTCTCAAGCCTTGAAAGAGTTTGCTGAGGGTGATGCAATGATCTGTGTGGATCGCAATATCTTTATGGATAACAGATTATCTCTCAATTTGATATCTAAATGAGGCCTCTGCCAACCTCATGAAAGCAATGACTTTATTTCATGAATTTAGTGAACTGCTAGAGATTGAACTTCCAAATTATCCATTCCCACTAACATGAATCCTACTCCCAAATGAACCACATGCTTGGGCGAGCCTCAGTTCTGGAGCCCTCAGTGAAGGTGCATGGCAACAAGTCACTCTAAGACCATCCTTCAGCTTGTGGGAAATATAAATGTACACCAAAGATTAGAAGACCGTGTTCTTAGACACTATATGGCACTTTTTAAAGGATCACTCAGAAAAAGCACAATATATTGAGTAAAGTGTGATTTATTTTGTAAATGCTAATGCCATAGAAGAGGTGGAAGTGAGGATACCTAGTAAGGAAAGCTTCATGTCCTTGGGAAACAACTGCAGAGATGCTTATCGGATACCACGAAGGACCTTACTTTGTATGGAAATCAAAGCCAAGAAGCCAGGGTATAATAGGGAGTAACTATTGTTAGCAACTGTTGGGGGTTATTGAAATGGAGAAATGTCTCCTGTATGGCCAGGGACGATCTTGCGCCACTGCCTCAAGTTTCTCAGAGAAAACTGTAGATTTTTGATCATCCAGCTCGGCACACTGTGTGGGAGAGATTTGTGGCATTGATTGAGACCCAGAGTGGAGCACTGTGGTCTAGAGGGGCACAGCAGGTGTACCCGCTTTAAAGAGTATGTTTACTGTCAGTTTGTAGTGTTGTAGAGGACAGAAAATGGTAGCAGTGATAAGGTTTATAGTGGAAAGGTAGGCCTCTTTTCCTGCCCTTGCAAGAGAGAGTTTCCAGTAGATTCTACATCCTTTTTAGAATGATCTACCAGTCATTTCCTTTCTCCATCCCTGTTGAACATGGATGTTCCATGTGCGTACTTTTTTTGTGTGTGGAAGATGCATGTATGGAGCATGTGTGACACAGGTGGTAATAGCAACACTGGAATTTATCCTGTATTTGGTAATCCAGGTGGTACCTTAATTGTAGAGTTGAAGATAGACCAGACAGGAGATGGGAATTTCAAGGCTCATCCAGGACATTCCAGGGTTCCTTTGTAGTGGGTCAGACTGTTTAGTGTATAAAAGAGGAGGCAGAATGGCACTTTGATGTTGAAAGAGCTTCCCCAGCTCTTTCCTGGCCCATTGTTCACCAGAACTGCTTGTTACAGGTTAACATATAGTTAAGTGGGAGTGTCTCCCTTTCTTTTGCACCCTCATTTTTTGTCTCACCTGACAAAAGATTTCGAGCTCCACCCATACCATACTCCTGACACCTTGCAACAAAGACCTTGGTTGAGCCAGTGGATTAAGAAAAAACGGAAAGAACTTCCCATAACCGGTCTCAGAGATGACTGTTGGAATACACATTGACTGTCAGCAACTTGAGCATTAGAAATCAGGCAGATACTTCCAGCCAATGTAAGCAAGGATTCTTTACGAGGAATGCAGGGTTTCCACACCAGAGGGGATGAGAAACTCTCTGTCAACCAGGGTTGGAGTACTGACCCCCAACTACTCTTACCAGGTTAAAGACCAGAAACCTGAGATCTTTAACATAGACTCCCAGAAGGAACTGCCTGGACCCTGCTCTGAGGGAGGGAGCTGGCCAAATACTGAATAGGGTGATGGAAGTGACTGTGCATGAAGGAGACACTGCTCAGGAGAGGATGCATGAAGGGACATAGGCAGGATGCAGAGAAGAGGTTCACTGCCACACCAGAAAAGTACCTGCACCTCTCTGTGATGAAGAGGCATAGGGATCTCGAATGAGCCTGCAGTGTGAGCAAGACTGTGTATCTCCATAGATAGAGGGTACTGAGGAAATTGTACCATTTGAGGTCTGTTGCAAGGCCGAGTACCAAGAAGACACACCGTCCAGGGTTGCCCCAAAAGAGAAACCAAAAGTGCGGGTAGAGAAACACATCAACCACGAGGTATGCAGCAAAACCTAAGTACTCACCTGTACATCCAAGGGTAGCCACCTAACTTGTTTGAGTGGTGTATTTGTGTTTATGCCTGAGAAAGAGCCCAGGCTGCAAGATCCAATGAGTTATGAGCACCACAGCTCCACTGCAGCCTCTTCAACTGGTGCTGACACTGCCTTGGCTTACCAGGTACACCACACATAGTTGCCATGGGCACACCATTCAGCAGTGTTATGGCCAGATCACCACTCCCCGGGCTCCATGGTTCCTACGACATATATCACATAATGCGGCTCTGCCTGATCGCTGGCACTGCCTGCCCCTATAAAATACTAAAGACAAGGGAAAGGTATTGTACAAACCCAGGAGAATCAAAGTGGGAAGGAATAAACTCCTCATTAACAGGGAGGGAGTATCACAAAATACCAAAGAAATTGTGCCACAGGAATAGAACTGGCTATTCCCACAGTGGTCATTGAAAATGATCAGTGTGTCCAGGTTAATTTGCTACCATCTATGATATTACATGTGGAATTGTGTTTTGTAGTGAATTACTTTCTTTTTAAAGTCCAATCAGTAGTTTGGCATTCTGTTCATGACCTATATTTGTTGTAGTATTGAGTTCTGAGTCTATAACCCCACACACCTCTCTGAGCAAACATAGGACTAGGGCTGATTACTTATTTTTCCTGAGAATTAATACTTCAAGGGGCTAATTAGTGCTCAGTTTGGAGCTAGGCAGTAAGGGTAAGCCCGAGGACATCAGTGCTAAAATGGTCCTACGACACAATCTTGAGCCCAGTAATGCTTTCTGCCCTGGTAACAATGCCTGAAAATATTCCCAACACAGTGAAATTAATGCATTGTTACATACTAACGTAGCATTCTGCCTGATTAAAATTAGGCAAGATCTTTTCCGAAGTGAAAAAGGTCTTATCAGTTCTTGGCAAATAAACTAAACTAAAAGCTGGACACAGATAGTCATGCATTGACTAAAAGAAATGACTTATTAGAATGATAATACACTTACTGCTAGTTGGAAATCTAGTTGCTAAACTGCTCATGGCACATTGCAAAAAAAACTATTTGATCTATGTGCCCTTCATTTACTTGGATGTGGGTAATGCTGCACTGGAACATTGGTGGTGTTCAATTTGTCAGGCAAAAGGCTGTCCTTTACAATTTTTGGTGCACCAGTAAACTTTTCACGCTCTCAGAACAGGGAAATGCCATCCACAAAGACTGGCAAACCTTCCAGATGGTTGACCAATGAACGTGCAGAGATTGATTCATCATGAACAGCTTATATAATGACTTGTAGGCTCCAGTGCTTAATTTGTAAAACAATAAGTACCAGGGTTCTCATAAGGAGGCCACTGCGGCTTGCACCACATATTGCCCCTGACATGCTGCCAATGATAGTAAGAACACAACTACTAACCATCACACTCCTACAAGTATGACAATTTAGACTATTCCAGGCCCCTAATGCTATAGGAATGGCTTGGGCGGCAGGTAATAGTCATTTTTAATGTATATTGAATAAAGAATTGACTGATGTTGTGGTCATCGCTAAATTAGTCAGACTGCTCCACCTTGTGGCAGATTGTCACAAGCCCCAGTGTTGATAATTAAGGGTCTCATTACGATGTCGGTCGGAAAGGCTCCAAATGGCATTCGGATTTTCCTAACCCGTGTCGGAACCCATGTTTCCGACCGACTCAGAAACATGTCAGTCTGACCGATTACGCTAAAAGGAAACCGTTCGGTCATTTGGACTCTGTTCCGACCAGCATTCGGAGAATCCGAGTCGGTCGGAGCCGATTCGTACAGCTCCATGGACAGTGTTTCCGACCGACCGCCTTTCCGACTCCGTCTGTCTGACACGAAAAAGCTGTCGGGAACTGACTTTGGGGGCCCTTAGCAGGTACCCTTTCACCTGAAGACCTCCGGTTGGGACCCCTCTTTCAGACAATGCACAATGTGGCAGGCACCTTGGGGTGCCCGCCTCGGAGTGCAGAGTTTTCCGCAACCACACCTTTTTGCAATGGGAGCCTGTGTTGTCGGTCAGAACACAGGCTCCCATTGAAGTCAAGGGGAGTCCGATCGAACGGTGTTCAGAGCTATCATAATCAGTCGGTAGGACTCCCCAAACCCAAGTCGATCAGAAACAATTCCAAAAAGGAGTCGGTCAGAATGCTTTCCAACCAACATCATAATATGGCCCTTAGTGCCAGTGCTAAGCAACGGAGATCACCAGCTCAAATCAAGCACTGGTAGGCACTCTGTTCGGAAGTTTTTCATTCCTTCTAGGTAGGGCATGGAGACAACAACAAGGGAATGGGAGGTTATGAAGGCACTTTACTATTGTTATGTGATATAAATTGTGGTTCTTCCAGTTATATTCAAGTTTGTGCACAGATGGTTGCATCTGTTCAAGCTGACCAATTATTGTGAGGCAAAAGAACACCAAAACTGTGCTTCACTAATAAACAAATCAGAATGAAACTGTGTATACATTTGAAAGTTTTGGAGTGCAAAGAAAATGGAATAGTTTCTGACGGATACCAACAGAGCACCTGCAAAGAGCTAAACACGAGTTAAGTCCACTAGCAGTGTGACTCGTAGTAATTCATGTGTTTTCTCATCTAAATGGCCAGTTTCTACCATATGTTGTGACACATTCCAGTGGGTGATACAGTAAGGTGTGTGGGATTGTGTCGTTTCTTGTGTTGTGGACACACCCCCCATAACTTCTCAGGGAACCCTGAAGGATGGCAAAGATCACAAATGTACCTCAGAGCTTCTGCAAAGAGCTAAATACGAGTTAAGTCCACTAGTAGTATGAGGCATTATGAGATGCAGAAATAGTGTGTAGAACAGAGTCCACCTGGCAACCCTTACACTCTAAATGGTTAGTTTCTACCATATGTTTATCAGCATTCCAGTGGGTGCTACAGAAAGGTGTGTGGGATTGTTGTAGTTGCTGGAGTAGTATTGATTGATACCCTAGATAATCATTACTCACATGTTGGAAAGATTAAGAGTGACAAACATGCATCAGGTTTGACAATCAAGGGGCATATTATCAAGAGCTGGCGATAAATATCGCAAAGCGCGCTTAGTGCTTGCATATTTATTGCCGGCTATCTCTGGAATTTATCACCCGGTTAGCGCATTATCAACAAGGCGCATCGCCGAGGCGATTAAAATTCCAGAGATAGTTGGGAAATCGCCATTTTCCATGGTGGAAAACGGTGATATCCTAGATGATAGGGCCTCTGGTCTTAGCCACACAATCCACCCCCCATGTTAGGTATGCCTTAGTCAGGAATTTAACAGACGTTAAATTCCTGCATTAAGGCATACTTAACGCGATTTTATATATCGCTAACCCTCCTTGATAATATCACGAAGCTGTCTTCGCGATATTATCCCATGTTGTTTTCACAGCCACGCCTCCTTTGCATCTCATTATCGAGGCGAGGCCTGTGAAAAAGGGGCGATACGTCAAGGAATCACGCGCTAGCGTGCCCTTGATGATAATGCGATAATATTATCGCCGCTTTTCGCCCAAAATCGCCCCTTGATGATATGCCCCCAAGTTCCCCTGCGAGAGCCTCATATTTCTATTCTAAAACGATGGCCAAGTATTGACAACAGGGAAGTGAAGTGTGATTATCAGAAAGCAGAATGCCCAAAACTTGAAAATATTATATCTGATCCTGGAGACAGTGGTATAGAGTCCCTGTTCAGAACATTATTAGGAACAGATGTTCCAATTATGGTTTAGACATATCATAAAAATGTTAGCTTAATTAGCTGTTTGAAATGACGTACTAGATGTGTGTTGTTTGTCTTTCGCTTTCAGGATATTATTGCATATAGACAAGGGATCACAATGGGGAGGCAGGAACTTTGCCCTGGATGGTTGTTGATAAACCTTTAAAGGAATACACCATTCCACTGAATCTCCCTGTCTGGTACATTTTTTATCTCTTTAGAAGGTGCCGTTTAGTGTCTGTAGAATTCTCTCTAGAGGGTAAGGATAAAGAAAAGACAACTATGCAAACTCCATCCGGTACACAACAAATCTAAGATTTCCTTTTTAACATGATACTCCGCATTTACTTCCCAAGGACGCTGCGGACCGACTCAACTTCTCGCGGCCCCCGCTTCGCGGGCGCCGCTCGTGGGCTGCTTGCTCACTTCTGCCGCTGACAAGCGTGGGGACGCTTTTGGGGTCGCTCTGGCCCGACTGGTGAGGACGCTTTGCTGATACCTGAGGGACCTACTGGGGAGGCTGACCGCACGGGACTGCGAGGACCAGGGTGCATACTGCCAACTCCTCCTGCACACCTGATTCCTCTTCCCGGCCCCGCCTCCACTGATTGATTCCCCGCTTTCCCATAAAGTGCTGGGACACCACAGAGTTCGTTGCTACTTACTTCCCGAGGACGCTGCGGACCGACTCAACTTCTCGCGGCCCCCGCTTCGCGGGCGCCGCTCGTGGGCTGCTTGCTCACTTCTGCCGCTGACAAGCGTGGGGACGCTTTTGGGGTCGCTCTGGCCCGACTGGTGAGGACGCTTTGCTGATACCTGAGGGACCTACTGGGGAGGCCGACCGCACGGGACTGCGAGGACCAGGGTGCATACTGCCAACTCCTCCTGCACACCTGATTCCTCTTCCCGGCCCCGCCTTCTCCACGCACTCTAATCTTCTAACATCTTCCCTGTCCCTACGCGCTAGCGGTACACGCGCGGGACGTAGCCCGGGGCGAAGACCGGGCAAAGAGCGGGCCGTTTGATGCCGTTCGAGGACGGTCGAGATCGGTCTCGGGCAGTCACTCTTAAATTACGCCCTTTTGTGCCCCCTGTTGTCTGTTTGTGGCCTGCTTTGTTACTATGGCCATGAGGGAGACACGAAGCAAGACTCAGGGCGCTGCTGGGAATTCCCAATGCACCTTGGATGCGTACTTCGCCAAAGCTGGAACACTATTAATCGAGGACATTACCACGCTAGAACGACGCATCTCCCAAGAAATCGAATGGGTAAGGAGATCCTCGTTGGGTCCTCTAGCTGCCGCAACATCCCCGACCCAGAGACTTGATGTCAGTCAACAAATGGACAGGAGTAAGGGTTTAGAGGAAACGACAGATTTGGCTAGATTGCCATCACCCCTCCTACTTGGTACTCCCAATTCTGATTGTTCTATTTTATCACAGGCTGACCTTAGTATTCTATCTCTCCCCCTTCCCCAATCTAAGCCTTTACATTCTAAGACCAGCCTGAACACCCTAGCACTACGTAGGGAGGGAAACACTGTAGGGGCTACGTTTCCTGATCACAAAGGGGCAGGGACGAGGGAAGGAGCCATTCCCAAGTATAGTAAGAAGCCCCATGAGTCTCGGGGGAACAAGCGCAAAAACGCTAAACTACCAAATGCCCCACAGACCGAGAAACCTGAGTCCATTAACAAACCCCAAACAATACTACAAACTGAGGGGCCTATGTCTCCTAATCTCCTATCGAATAAAGTAGATAACACTGGTCCAATCTTGGGGGAGGAGGATATTACACTTTTAGACATTCACAATTTGATGAGGCGTCTTCTTAGCCCATTGGTAGCACGTTTGGGGAAAATTGAAACTTCCCTAAATCGCGTTGCTAGCGAATTAACCAAATTAGCAACTGTTCGCGTAAAAGACGCTATTCCTCCAGTCACTGTGTCGGGCGGCACGTCAAACAAGTTACCCCCCTCAGCCTCTAATTTGAATCTTGCCACCATTCCCCCTAAACCCAACACCCTGCCGCTTCCACCCAAATTACCAGTTACTGATTTAGCACAAAATAGAACCCCAAAAAGAAACTCGCCTGTAGGTGGCTTCAAGGGCCGGAATAAAAGTTCTAGTGGGGAATTAATGACCATTAACCTACCTCCCGAGGCTAGTCCATACACTGTAATTCTAGCAGGTATCCCTGCCTTAAAAAAACCAACCCAAGAGTCTGTTGAATCGCTCAAAAATAAGGTCATCAACTGGCTCACCATCAACAGACCACTCCCTGCTGGATTAAGTAGCCAGGTTTTGATGGTAAGAAGAGTTCAATAGTTGGGTGGCCTAATGAAATCAATACAGGGAGATTGTGTCTTGGTCAATTTTAGGGATCCTAGAACAGTCTCCCATATATGTAATTGGCCGTATCGTGACAGGGGAACCACAATCCAAGCTCTACCGTTATCTTTCTTCTACCCACCTCCAGCACAAGGGCAGGGTGAGGCTGATTGGGAACTTGTATGTAATAGAGGTAGAAGGCGGAGCTTTGGGAAAAAGAGTATCCCGTACACGACTGACCCACCACACTTTGACTACTTCCCCACGCAGAACAGATTTGGGAGTTTAGAATGGGTGGATTGACTGACCCGGACAAGTAGTGAAGAGGAATGTGTCACACCTCCTCTAACAAAGGAATGTATCCCTTCGAAGGTCGAGGCTAGGACCCTGGTAGACCATAATCCTCCATATTTAGATATTACCCCAGTTGAGGTGGTGATCCCATAGCTCCTGACTCTGTAAAGAATACTCTTCCAATACTTGAGCTGGGCAACACCACAGATCCAGATGAACCCACTGGTGATACCAACCCCCCGCTTTTAAAAATATTATCATGGAATGTAGCAGGCCTTGCTAACAAGCTGCATTGCCCAGAATGGAACACCTTCGTTAGGAGTAAGGACATCTGCATGTTCCAGGAAACCTGGGCTTGTGACGAGGTGACATACCTGGGATATGAAGCATTTACCATGTTAGCTAAATGGGGAGGAAAAGGACGACCCTCGGGTGGACTGGCAACATGGATAGCGGCAGACTTGGGCTGTAGTGCTGCCCTACATCCGCTTTCCACAGAGGATATTCTTGTGGTAGTACTAAACTGGCCCAACTCCAAAAGTCTTATGTTGATAAATGTCTATTCCCGCCCAGTAACTAATGGGCAGGAATCCCGCACCATAGAGGAACTCGCTTCAGTCCTAAGCGAAATCCCTGTGGGTACGCCCTATCTAATCGGTGGCGACTTTAATTGTCACTACGAGCCCCTCCTTGGCCTATCAGATGGTTTGGCCGACGAGGAGGATTCGCTCTGGTCTATACCCACTCTTGAGGCGCCAAGACCAAAAGCATGGACACCACTTGCGGTCCAAATCACGACACTAACTTTAAAATTTGGATTACGGGCCTGTAACGGTAGGAAAAAGTCTGACATCCCTCCAAAACACACATACAGTAGGGGCGGGAGGGAATCTAAATTGGACTACATTCTTGTTCCCCTAGCATCTTGGTCTTCCATCAAAGATTTTAGGGTTTTGCCAGGTGTGGATAGTGATCACCGCGCACTTGAAGCAGAATATATTATTCACGACTATGTGGCTACAAGGGAGCAGACCACGTCCCTTCGGACGGGTCTAACACTAACCAATAATAGACGGAGAGTGAGATGGGAAAGACTACTTTCAAACCCAGTCAACCTTCCCAATCTTTATGCCCAGGCAATTCCTGTATTGACCAAGGCCCTGGAACTCTCTGAAAAAGATGACTGTCCTGACAATTGGACGGAGTGGGGGACACTCCACACAGACTTAACCTTGGCATTATCAGACATCCTTTTTACAACACAGGAAGGACCGACCAAACGCTTATCCGTTCCCACTTGGTACAACTCCGGAAGCCGAAAGGTTAAATCGAGCCTTCTGGCTGCACTGAAGGAGGGCCTTGGGACTGAGGCTATTAGGACCAGGCGTTCTGCATACAAACGCATGACGGGCTTTGCACAGAAAGAATGGGAGCACAGTAGGTGGGAGAAACTAAAAATTAGTTTAGCAAAAGGAGATTCTCGCTTATTCTGGCGCCTTGCTAACACAGGGTCAGACACATTACCAGACGCAATTGAGCCAAATATTTCAGCTACTGCTTGGCAGAATCATTTTAAATCCCTATACAGTACATCAAATACAATGGAGATGTCCAACCTTAACATCGAGGTAACTAAAGTCCACTCCTTTACACTAAGGGAGATACATGAGGCGATAGATGGGCTAGCATCAGGATTGGATGGTCTGCCTGGTGACTTATTTAAACACGAACCACTCATTTGGGCGCCATACTTGCTGTGCTTATTTAATTCTATTTTGGGCGGCATGGCGGTTCCGAACACTTGGCTGGGAGCAGAGATTGTCCCAATATTTAAAAAGGGATCACCTCTGCTCCCTTCCAACTATAGACCAATAAGCTTAATAGATGTCCCACAGAAGCTGTTTGGTAGAATGCTATTGAACCGCCTCCAAACCTGGATTGCAGAGAGGGACATATTGAGCCCATACCAGGCTGGGTTCAGAGAGGGCGTCTCTACAATAGACCAGATTTTCCGATTTAATTATTTGTATTGGAAAGTTGTGACTGTGGGCAGAGGAACGTTGTACACGGTCTTTGTTGACTTACGGGCAGCATTTGATCTGGTGCCACGTGCCAAATTGTGGACAGTACTCAAAGATCTAGATGTTCCGGGTGACATTTTAATTATGCTGATGAGACTCCATCAGGGTAATTATGCTAAAGTTAGGTGTGGAAAGGGAGGCACTCTAACAGAGGATTTCCCCGTGAACACAGGGGTCAGACAGGGCTGATGCTCGCACCGACCCTGTTCTGCCTCTTCGTGAACGGTGTCATAGACTTTCTGACAGGGCTAAGCTACATTGATGCCCCAGTGTTGAATGGCAGGAGGGTACCCGCAATTATGTTCGCGGATGATACCCTCCTGCTCTCAAAATCACCAATGGGACTCCAGAGAATCCTGGACGGATTCATCAACTTTTGTGAGCTTCGTGGCTTGGAGGTGAATGCGACTAAAACTAAGTTCATGACCTTCAACCCACCCCCTTCAACTCGCCCTAACCCTACAATTGGTAAAGAAAGTCTCGATCAGGTCTCCACCTTTGAATATCTAGGTGTCACCCTGAACCAATCGTTGACCTGGGAAACGCATATCACCAGAGTAAACCTAAAACGTGCTCAACTTACTGGTGGTATAACCAGGATGATATCTAGGTCCACCTACAAGCCACTGGGCCCACCTCTCCATATCTACAAAACTCAGGCTAGAGGGGCGGTGATTTACGGGGGTGAGATATGGGGCTATGCTGCGTGCCAGAAGTTGCAGATAACTGAGAACAACTTCATTAGAAAACTGACCGCCTTACCATCAAACACCCCGCTCTTCCCGTTGAGATTGGATCTTGGCCTAAGACCAATCATCGAAGAATTGGGACTTAGGCCTTTGATGTACTGGCGCAGAGTCTGGAGTTCCTTAGAGCTTTCTAGTTATAGAGCAGAACTAGAAGAAATCATGCGCTTTCCTAAGGTGCTGCGTATACCCTGGTTCAAATACATCAAGGACACTTTTAAATTGATGGGGAAGCCAGAGTTGTGGCTTGACCCGCGGAGCGCCTGCACAAGGATCTCTCGTAGGTCACTGGCGGACGCATACCGCGAGTACAAGTTACAGGCAGCAATTGATTCTCTTCGCCAAGACTCGTTGTCCATACATTTCATCGCTCTCAAGGACCATTATTATCTGGAACAGGTCCTTGATGATGTTGGCCCACAACTAACACGAAAACTTTATTTGCAGTGGCGCTATGGGACACTCCCGTTGAGGGCTCACACAGAACACTGGCTCAAAACCCAGAGTACACCTAATTGCCAGGTTTGCCCTCACACCCGAGAAGATGATTTGCACCTGATTTTCTTTTGTCCTGCATATAATAAGCCACGCAAATATTGGCTTGTTCCTCTCCTCAGGAATCTAGGCTTTAAGGAACACCGTCCCGCATATAGGATCCTAAAATCTGATCTGTCTGCCCCCATTGTATGTGCCGTAGCCAAATTTTTAACTACAGCCTGGTTTATTCGTAATCGCCTCATGACTAGGTAAATTTTTATTGTAAATATTTTTTAGATTGGTTTTATGAGTCTATCATTCCATGTTAGATAACAATTCATCTACAAAATGTCTTTTTTTATTGTGTACATTTTATTGTGTATTGTTATTGTATTTACTGCATCTTTTATGGTCCACAGTGGCCGAAATAAAGACTTGATGATGATGATGATACTCCGCATTATTTACTAAGTGATCAAAAGTTTCTTCTGGAAGTTCTATCCAAAATGGCAGGTCCAAAGACATATCAAAAATAGCACAGTCTAAATCCAGCCTAAAGCTTGCCATAAACTCCCTTTCCAACATCTACATACTTCATGAAAATATGCCCTTGCTCTTCATTGTTTAATTAACTTGAACAGAGTTCACACAATTCGTATTGCAATTATTTTAAAAAATTTCTGAATTTCCTAGGTTACCAGCAGTTTAAGAATAGTTCATGGTATGGTTTTGGATTTCCTCATTTAATGCACCAGAATTTAATCATAAAAGTCTTTTAATTACCATCCTCTGTCTGGAGTTCAAACTGAGAGGCATATTTATCAAACTTTCATGCAGTGCAACAAGCCACCTTGCTGTGCTGCACTGCATCAAAGGGAAAGGGCAAGAATGCACCGCATTTAAAATTATACGGCACAGTCATGTCATTTCCCGGCGTACAATGTGCTGCCTTGCACCATGGTGCAAGGGTGCCTGTGTTGTAAGCAGGATTGTGTTTGTGCAGGAAGGAACACTTTCCTGCGCAAAACAATCTTCTGAGGCATTTTCCTCTTTCTATGTGTAATGTGTACTATCGGAAAAGGATATGGGAAGAACAATCAACCTTAAAACATAACTTTTTTGTAAAAGCTCTGTATCTTGCCAAGTAGAAAAATTCAAGGGACTTCTCGAAAATGGTTAATAGTGTGAACCGTGTGCCAATCACAGCAACCAGTTCCAATCTAATGTAGGACAGCTGGGTCAACTTCCTGAAGGATTATTTTAAACACTCTCCTGAAGTGATTCCAATATCCCCAGATAGACAGAACCAGTCTTCTGTGTATGGACACCTAGAAAAGGGTGAAATTCGGAGACAGCTCCATATTGTCCAGGGAAATGCAAGCATCTAAGGGCTTAAAGCAAGGCAAGATAGGGTCTATGCATATCTCAAACCTGCTATACCCGTATGGTGTGATCCTGCTTAGCCAGTCAAAAATAGGGCTGCAATGATTAATTGACAAAGTGTACTTATATTCTTTAACCAATGGGATGAAAATACATTTGAAGAATACCAAGATCATGGAGGTCAGCAGCAGAATCAAGAAAGTCCATAAATGGTTCCTATATGGTGAACAACTTGAGCAGGCAAGAGCCTACAGATATCTAGGGGTATTCTTTAGTGAAAGAGGCTCCTTTCAACAGCACAGGAAGGATCTACCCAGGAAAGGGAATACCCTGACTCTCGTCTTCTGTACTCTACAACGAGTTCTGGCTGGCCCAAGCTTTCTGCCCCTGTTGAAAGTAATCATAGCAAAACTTATCCCTAGCATTTCTCATGTAAGTGAAGCTCTTCGTGGTAGAGATGGAGCAGTTTTAAATCAAATTTTAGCTAAAACGTTTAGATCACTCTTCTACCTTACCCCAAACGCCTTGCCAGACCAGATGAGGCTAGAGTTCGGCCTTCCAAATCAATCAATTGCAAGGAAGGGGGGCTATGTGAAAGTATGGGAGCGAATCAGGAGCTCCATCCAAAGCCAACTGTGCCAAGCTCTTTGGCAGGACCTTCAAACACATGAGGTAATCACAAAGAGAGAGCGGGGAGGAAAAAGGCAACTCTACTGTCCTCCCAACAAGACAAATTAACCACAAAAAGAGTAGGTTGCTTACAAGAACACCGAGAATGAGCCCAAGATTGGTATCAGAAGCTACCTACTACAGGTCACGTTCAACCCTTCAGAATAAGGAGGACATCCTTAGTGGAAGAGGATGCCTCACACACATTATCGTGTCATGCTTCATCATAGGCATCCTCTCCCCACCCTGGTAAGATGGTACTATCAGGGCGGACTCAACCTCTGCGGAGACTTGGCAGTAGGAGGAAGTTCTCACATAAAACTTGCAGGACAAGGTTGGGAATCAGTTCAATTAAAAATACCTTCAGGTTCCTCAGTTATCACCTTTATTAGTGAGGACCCTCGGTCCACTAAAATCAAGTGATGGAACCTTAGAGAGTGATGACTCTAGACCATCTTTAAAATTACCAACATGTTTCTTCCCACAATGTTTAGCCTAATCAGTCTGGGGCATTCGTCACGATTAACGGATCCCTATCTAGATAGTTACAGGGGTCCACCACTGTTCTACATGTTAAAGTAAGAAGCTACACCTGTATGTTAACCCATGTGAATCCTACCTGGGAAACTAATGTCCATATTTCGTCATTCACCCGATGCTTTAGGGGATACCAGAGAATCGGTCAAGGGAGGGATGGTGTCCTTTGTAGTCACACATTCGTCAGAAGGCACGCCACTTGGGAACACCTAATGCTCTCCGCTGTATTTGTGTTTATCCATCTATAACACCAACTTTTCTTTTTCTCTCTCCCCTTCTGCCTTTCTTTCCCTCTGTCTCCATACCTCTTCCTTACTTGCTGTGTACATGTCTGTCATTCTCCTTATCACTTGTGTTGCCCCTCTCTGGTTCTTCCTCTTTCGATCTCTCTTTCTCTACTTATTTTCCTCTCTGTGGTCTTAATCATTTTCCCTTGTTGTTTCCTATCTTTGTTATCAGTCTGCAAATTGCCTCTCCCTCTCGCTCACTCCTGTGTCTCTCCTGTAGGTTTTACTTCTACTTGTTATATCTCTCATACTCCAATTCCTCTTTTCAATTGGTATCTCTCCTTGGAGTTTTATTTCATTTCTCGGTCTTGCAAACCTTCCCTTTTTTATCCAATTGTGCTCTCTCCTGTTTGTCCCATTCACTTCACTTCCCTATGCCCTTTGTCTCCTGCATTACACCTAATGTTATAGTCTGTTGTGTCCCATTTATTGCCTTGCTGCAGAGAGTAACGGAAAGTACTCCAGTGGTTGGAGGCAGCACTAAAACCAAAGGAGAATCCTCTGGTGCAATTTTCTTTATCATTCTGCACATTTCATAAAAGAAATTTCACGGGTAATTTGTACTCTACGTTTTGCGCTACCTGATGGAATGCCAACAACCTCTAAACTAAGCCATAGTATGAAGGAGAGAACTAGAATAATGCATGTGAGGAGGTATCCATCCTTTGTATTCATAGTTCAGGAAACCTTTGTGTAGTGGTTTTCTCTTTACACTTTACCTTTTAGAATGCTCACGCCATGATGTTCTGGCTGAGGGCATTCTGCTTTAGAATATAGAATGTTGTGTTTTGAAACAGCACCGTTTGAGTTGCTGTTGGTTGCTGTCTCCACCGGTTGCTGTGCAGCACCTGATCCACAATAAAGCTTTTATCTACGAGTATATTTCATCTGGGTGCTTACCTACTACATTATTGTTGACAACGATTCTCAGGTGACTGCAGAACCCACGAACAACCACCTCGGGTTTCATCCTGCTGTCCAGTCTTTCTAAGTAGCGAAGAATTATCATCTGAACGTCTGCTCGATGGAGGACTGGTGAAGGGGGTCCCTCTTAATAGCAGGATTCAAAAGGTACTGTGTTTGCTAATTTTTGTTACAAAACGCGGCACTGGCCAAGCGAGGAAGAGAGCGCTCAAAGTGCTAGTTACGGAGCCAATACAGTCTGCACGCTAGTTGTTGAACGTAACGTAGCGCCATTTTGAAAGTACTCTTTTGCTACGTATTCTAGTGACAACGTGGTGGCCATTTTAAGTATTGTGAAACGCATGACGTTTTGCGTGACGTCTATTTTTGTGGTGGCGGATCTGAAGACTGCATTTATCGTGTTGGATAACACAAGGCATTATGTACCAGCCATGTTGAATGCGGCACAAAGAAAACTTTATTGACAATACAGGGGTCCGATTACAAGGTCGTTAAGCAAAAGAAACGGATTACACAATGAGGAACATACGGATTGTCCTTTCTAAATATTTCAGGCACTGTACATACGGCGATACGTACGCCTTTCGTGTCAAAATTTAACACAATTCAGTCACAGCTCATTACATTGTAAGACATGTGGATAAATTTCAGATGGACAGCCTAAAATTTGTGACATCGGTGACGCGCACACCCTGCCTGTCAGTCAACTGTTTCTTTATTACACGTTGTCTGCGTATACAGTGGCACGCACACCAAGCGTGTCAGTCAGCTATTTCTCTACTATACACGTAGTCTGTGTATACGGTGACGCACTCACCAAGCTTGACAATGTTTGCCTAATATTTCTAGTATTATGTATACATACATGCTTCTTCAATAACGGTGACACGCACACTGAGAGCCCGATTCACAGAACTAACTTAAGACAAAATCCTAAACTTACTACCATTTTCGTATTCACAGAAGGCACTTACTCATTTTGGTATTCACTGAAGACACTTACTCACTTTGGTATTCACAGAAGTTAGGAGTCCTAACTTTAGGACTCCTAAATGCCTTCTGTGAATACTGAAAGTCTTAAAATTAGGATTTTTCTCAGTTTAGGGTCCTAAAGTTAGGACTCCTAACTTTACTACTAGTAAACTGAGAAAAATCCTAATTTTAAGGCTTTCGGTATTCACAGAAGGCATTTAAGAGTCCTAAAGTTAGGAGTCCTAACTTTACTACTACTAAATTGAGAAAAATCCTAATTTTAAGACTTTCGGTATTCACAGAAGGCATTTAGGAGTCCTAAAGTTAGGCGTCCTAACTATACTACTACTAAACTGAGAAAAATCCTAATTTTAAGACTTTCGGTATTCACAGAAGGCATTTAGGAGTCCTAAAGTTAGGACTCCTAACTTCTGTGAATACCGAAATGAGTAAGTGCCTTCTGTGAATACCAAAATGAGTAAGTGCCTTCTGTGAATACCAAAATGGTAGTAAGTTTAGGATTTTGTCTTAAGTTAGTTCTGTGAATCGGGCCCAGTGTGTTTCAAATAGGTACGTCTTCTGTATTTTTATATAACGGCTCGGCTGTACACATCATTTATGTTAATAGGTCTTGTAGCTTTTGTGGAGTTTTCATTTCAAGTTTACTGCTTAGGTGCAAGAAGAATTATATTTGTGCAATATTTTGTTTACAATTTACCATTTTACTTACCTTGTTTTATTGTGTTTCATATTATTGCATATCTGTCTTGTGGTGTATTACAATGCAATCGGTATCCCCACCTCCACCTTTCTTAGAAATTCCAGGCAATCCACCAATTTCATGGAAGAATTGGTACAACACTTTTATTACCTATCATGGTGCCATTGGCGCATCACGCTACAGGGCTGAAAGAAAAAAATATCTTCTCCTTCATGCTTTGGGTTTCGAAAGGAGGCCTGTCTATAAGCATTTGCCTCCCTTAGTACGTGCCCAAGATGCAGAAGAGATTGATGAGTTTGTTGAGGCTGTTAAGAAATTGGAACTACGCTTTGATGTACAGCCAAGTCTGGTAGTTATTAGGCACAAATTTTTCAAATGTGAACAAAGCAAGGAGAGGACGTCGAAACATTTATCTCTGCTTTGAGGAAGTTGAGTGCAGACTGTCAGTTTAAAGCTTTCACTGAACAATTGATAAGAGACCAGTATATCTGTAAATGTTCAGACAAGAACATTCTGCAAAAGTTGCTATCCATGGGCAATCTGTCTCTAGAAGAAACCATATGCACGGCAAAAAGTATTGAACTTTCGAAGGTTTCGGTCAAGGAATTGGATTAAAAGATCACAACAAATGAAACTGTGGTTAGGTCAAAGCACGTCAAGAACAGCATAGCACCATGTGCTGATAACACATTTTTCAAGCAGACAAATAATTGTCACCGTTGTGGTAACCATTCTCATTTCAAATCAGGATGACTTTGTCCTGCAAAAAATTTTGCTTGTAAAGTTTGTGGAAAATTAGGGCATTTCAGCAAAATTTGCCAAAGTGGGAAATGTGGTACCTCGTACATTCCTGATGGAAAGCAAGTTCCTTTGTCTTCTTCTGTGGCGAATGTGTCTGAATGTGCTGGTGACAGTTACAGTAGCATTCAGGATGACCTGAGAGATATGGTCGTTGTCGTTGGCGTTATGCAAATCATTGAAGGTGGCATATCAGAGTGTGTGGATCCATATGTGGATATTGACATTGGTTGCAAGAGTGTGTGTTTATTAGTTGATTCTGGGGCAAGGATAACGATGATAACCCAAGAAATATTTTGTGAGGTTTGGGGTTCTCGTTCTTTAAAACCACCGGATAGATCGCCAGTTTTTTACGAAGGGAGGAGAATTGAGCTAGCTGGTTACTTTGAGGACATCCTGGAGTTCAGAGGTAGCAGAATACATGGCAAAGTATATATAGCAATCAAGGGGTTGTCATTCCTTTGATGGTTTTATCAGGGTTTGTTCAAAATGGTGCTTAGACCTGGTACTAAAGAACAGGTATCTATCCTTCGGTCTGACAGTTTCATTGATAATTTGACAGAACACTATCCCTTTGTTTTTAGCGGGGAACTGGGTCAGATAAAAGGTTTTTCTCATGTCATCAGAGTTAAGGACGACGCAATACCTGTCAAACACAGACTTAGGAATGTACCTTTCAGTGTTAGGAACCAGTTGGAACTAGAGCTTAATGGTTTGTTTCAGAAGGGAATTATAGAGCCGATCGAATCCTCTCTTTGGCTTTCTCCTTTGGTTGTCGTGAAAAAGAATGGCGAACTTCGTGTTTGCGTTGACTTGCGCAGTCTCAACAAGAGTATTTGAGTGGACTCTCATCCTCTTCCTAAGATTTCTGACATGTTGTCAATGATCAGTGACTCTAAGTGGTTCAGCAAGCTGGATTTAGCATCAGCCTACTACCAGGGGGGTTTGAATCCTTCTTCCAGGCACCTCACTGCTGTTGAATCCCCCATTGGTTCGTTCCAATACTGCCGCATGCCATTCGGGCTAGCCTCTGTGGCTGCAGTGTTTCAGAGGATTATGTCATCCATGCTTAAGGGTATAAAAGGAGTGGTTGTCTTCCAGGATGACGCCTTGATTTATGGTGAATCTAGCAAATGTCATGATGAAACCTTGTATCATGTGCTTGATGTCTTGCAGGACAGTGGTGTTGTCTTAAAGAAGGAAAAATGTGTCTTTAAAGTGCAGAAGGTGGAATACTTGGGGCATGTTCTATCGGAGCATGGTGTTGAGCCCTGACCTGGTCTGGTCAGAGCTATTGTTGACAGTCCAGCTCCCAAGGACAAGGTCGGTCTCAAGTCATTTGTTAGACTCTGTGAGTTCTACTCAAGGTTTGTACCAGATTACGCTGCGAGAATTCAACCTTTGACCAACATGCTCAAAAAGAACGTTTCATTTGTTTGGGATGACTGTTGTCAGGAGGTGTTTGAATGGATCAAAGCTCAATTGGTGTGTCCCAAGGTTCTCAAACCCTTTGACCCTAATGCAATGTGCACCATCACTGTTGATGCAAGTGGCCTCGGACTGGGATCTATTCTTACTCAGAGCATTAATGGTTCTGAGCACACATTGGGTTATGCCTCCAGAGTGTTACGGGGTACGTAATTGAATTTTGCTGTGATCGAGAGAGAACTTTTGGCATGTTGGTGGGCTGTCAGCAAGTTCAATCCTTACATTTGGGGCAGACATTTTCA
Source organism: Triturus cristatus (assembly GCF_964204655.1). Classification (NCBI taxonomy): domain Eukaryota; kingdom Metazoa; phylum Chordata; class Amphibia; order Caudata; family Salamandridae; genus Triturus; species Triturus cristatus. The sequence continues at coordinate 1,201,790,205 of NC_140591.1, read as the reverse complement.
ACTACGCACAGATCACAGTCCTCTTGTTTCAATCCTCACGGGGGATAGGTTCAAAGAACATACCCCAAGAATTGCCCGCTTGTCCACCAAGCTACTACAGTATGATTTTGAAGTATCGTACATTCCTGGAAACAAGAATGGAAGAGCTGATTACTTTTCGAGGTTCCCAGTAGAAGAAGACAGTGAAGGTGAAGAGGATGATGAGGACGATTGTTTTGTTGCGAGTTTGGTCTTGAATGACATGTGCGCCTTGAGTGAAAAAGAATGGAGAGACAAACTTTCAAAAGATGTCTTGCTCTGCCAAGTTGTCAACTGTGTAAAGGATGGTTGGCGGAAAGAAAAGAATATGCCATACGCATTACAGACTTTTGTCAAAGTCTCATTGGAGCTTTCTGTGGAGGATGGTTTGTTGGTGCGGGGTGACAGGTTGGTTCCCCCAGATGTGCTTAGAACAAGGTTGGTCAAGGGTGCACATGAAGGGCACTTGGGCAAAACACTCACTAAAAGAAGGTTGCATGAATATTTTTGGTGGCCTCAAATGGATGAGGATGTTGACGTGTTTGTGGGTGATTGTGTGATGTGTTCCAGTGCAGAGAAAAGTTATAATCTCAGATCTCCTCCCCTACAACCTATTGAATTACCCGCCAGGCTTTGGGAGAAGATTGGCATTGACCTGGTTGGTCCATTCAATGTACTTCCAGTTTCTTCAAGGTTTGCAGTTGTTGCCATTGATTACTATTCAAAATGGCCAGAGGTGCGTTTCATTAGTGATCCCAACTCAAAGAATGTGATTGACTTTCTTAAAGATCTGTTTCTGCGTGAAGGATTTCCCTCCACCATTGTGAGTGATAATGGTGTACAGTTCGTCAGTCAAGAATTTGAATTGTTTTTGAAGCAAGGGGGAATTTCTCATTCCAGACATTCTCTCTATCACCCATTAACGAACGGTTTGGTGGAATGCATGAATAGGGTGCTTAATAACTGTGTGCAGTGGGCCTTGGCAAGTAAGTGCAATGTCCAGAATGCTCTAAGGTCCATGTTGTGGTTCTATCGTACCACACCCCATTCGTCTACCAAAGTATCTCCATATGAACTTTTGCGAGGGCGAAAACCGTGTTCCAAGGTGTGTCCCGGTTGGATGTCAAAGTGGGTGAAGATGGACTCTGTGATTGATATGGATGATTTTGTGAGAGATAATGTTTCTCAAGCTCAATTTTGACAAAAAACATATTTTGATGCCAGAAAAAGATTTGTTCCCCATTCAATTGTTGTTGGTGATGTGGTACGTGTGAAGATCTCTGTACACAGCAGGAAGGGTGACGTGAAGTTCACTGATCCTTTGGTGGTGGATAAAGTTTGTGGTAATGCTGTCAGGGTTAATAACAAACATTGGTGGAATGCATCAACGTTGTAAAAAGTCCTGGTAATAGTGTTAGTAATAAGTTGCATTGTGAACGGAGAGAAGAAGCTGTTGTCTTTCCTTCGGGAGACTCCCTGCCAGACAGCTTGTGCAGGAGTATTAGACAACGTTTTGTTCCTGCCAGATATCGTTAGTTTATTTTCTTATTCTTGTTTCATCCTGTTCTTTCGTTGTTCTCTTTTCTCATTTCTTCCCTTTTCTTTTGTTTTGTCCCATTCTTTCTTTTTCCTCTTTTCTTTTTCTTTTCTTGTTATCTTCTTTTCTCTTTCTGTTTGTTTATGAGGCGGAGGATAATGTAGTGGTTTGCTCTTTACACTTTACCTGTTAGAATGCTCACGCCATGATGTTCTGGCTGAGGGCATTCTGCTTTAGAATATAGAATGCTGTGTTTTGAAATAGCACCATTTGAGTTGCTGTTGGCTGCTGTCTCCGTCGGCTGCTGCGCAACACCTGATCCACAATAAAGCTTTTATCTACAAATATATTTTGTCTGGGTGCTTACCTACTACACTTTGATACCCTCTTCCACCTTGATCTCGTCTCCATCATTTCTTTTGTCATTCACCGTCCTGTCTCTATTCTCTCCACTATCGCTTTCCAGCTTTTGCTCTCTCTCTACCTTTACCAGTTTCTGCCCTTCTCTCCACTTTCCTTCATCACTTCTTCTCACTAATCTCTTCCCCCTCCCTTCCTCTGTGTGCATTGATGGCATTATTATCCTCCCTGTTCTACCTTTACTTTGTTTTCTCCCTTCATTTAATTTTCCTCATCCCCTCTTTTTGTCATTTGTTTGTCATTCTTCTCCACTCTGCCTCACTTCTCCTTTTGTCTCTCTACATTGCACCCTTCACTCAATCATTTTTGTTACTCTCTCGTCAGTTTCTATTCTCCCTTCCCGTTGTCATTGAGTCCCTGGATGAATATATTTCACAAGTAACGTTTTAAAAAACTAATTGAGTTGTTAATTGCTCCTATCAGTTGTTATGCAACATTTTCTTTTGTTCAATGGAGAACAGGAGCCCATTCCCAATTTTTAAGTTGAGAAGGTGCTAGAAGGTACACGGGCTCGCCTGGCTGTTGCTGGAGACAAAGGCCACCACTCGTAATCCCCCTCACTGCACAGCCCATTCTCAATGACCCCTGTACCATTATTGCTGGCTGTGAAACATTAGTTCTGGCTGTGATGTTCAAAATTCAAAAAATGCACTGCAGCTCCCTGTGGCCTCACTTTCATGCTCAGACACTCAGGATGAAAAGAGTCCGTTTCTATTCTCCCTTCCCGTTGTCATTGAGTCCCTGGATTAATATATTTCAAAAGTAACGTTTTAAAAAACTAATTGAGTTGTTAATTGCTCCTATCAGTTGTTATGCAACATTTTCTTTTGTTCAATGGAGAACAGGAGCCCATTCCCAATTTTTAAGTTGAGAAGGTGCTAGAAGGTACACGGGCTCGCTTGGCTGTTGCTGGAGACAAAGGCCACCACTCGTAATCCCCCTCACTGCACAGCCCATTCTCAATGACCCCTGTACCATTATTGCTGGCTGTGAAACATTAGTTCTGGCTGTGATGTTCAGAAACAGCACTGCAGCTCCCTGAGGCCTCACTTTCATGCTCAGACACTCAGGATGAAAAGAGACCCACCACATGCTGTGCCTCCTCAGTTTGGCCCATTGTCCTACTGCACATGACAATAAGCCAGCAAGGCTTTGTACTTGGTCTTACTGACCTCTGCTCTAAGGCTGAAGCAGTCTTTCAGGTTGAGTGCCAGTGGCCAAGATGGTCCAGGCAAATGTGAGATTATTTACAGCCGGAAGAAAAGACCCACCTGCTGGCCTTTGTCACTTGTCCCTCGTGCAATGGTCAATTGCCCGCCCTGCCCATCCGACCCTGTCTGTAACTTAATTTGATTATAATACTATGAAATTGCATTTTAACCTACACTGTATTATTTTTAAATGAATTATAGCAATGTGTTTTTATGTACTTTTATTGTTAAGGTTTTAATCAACTACACAATAAAAACTGACTTTACTAGTATGGCTTGGGTTGATAGACTTCTCCCATGCAGTTCTTCCACATCCCATACAGTATGTTTTGTGCTGCCTTCTTTACACACTTTAACCTTCAGTGTTATTAAACAGCGAACACTTAAGTGCTATATTTAATTATTTGTTACATACTTACTGTCTAAATGTATTGATATAAGAACAGAATTGTTGTATCAAGGCAGCATGGCCCATACTGTTACTTTTTGTTATGTTTTTGAAAATATTTTAGTGGGAACTGTTCACAACCTCAACCTGCATATTAAGCAATACCTCGCTGAGCCTATGTACAATTGTCCTGCTTCCTATATGGTAATAGGCGAGCTCTTGGTGATCCTAAACGATCACTTATAATCCTGGCATGAATCTTGATCAAGAAAGCCTGGATTGGAATTCAAAACCATTAGTTCAATGCTGAAAGTCATAAAACTACTGTTTTATTGAGCTCTTTCTCCTTTACTAGGGAACCAGAAGTCTGAAGTGAGCCACCTATAACAGATGGCACCTCCAAAAGCATTATGGGGTAACTTCCATTCTCACACCAACCTCTACCCTATGTAATTTCATCCTATGACCATTCACCTTGAATTTGTCTGTCTGAAGTATGGAAAGGACAGACAATTCATGAATTAAACCTTGTGCATTCACAAGCTCTAGAGTTGTCCTCCACCATTTGGTCAACTAGATCCCTTCTAGTGTCTTTGTAATCCCACTGTGTTCCCTATTCCACATGGGATGTGCTTTGAAGCTGCAAAAGGACAGCCTTATGTTATACAAACCACAGGGAAAATATAAAAAATTTAAAAACGATTCATGGAGTGACTAAGTACTTGAAGTGCACCAAGAATATACACATTACATCTCTCTTATAACACCACATGCACTTGAATTTGACAGCAATTTTGGGAATAGCTAGTACTCCAGGTGCAAAGTTTCTGAGAAGGCCCTCAAAAAGGAATGAGTGTTGAGTAGGGTCAATAACTATCGTTGCTGTATCTTTCATGCTCTTAGCCTGTGCCTAAAGTCTGTGCAATATCAAGGTGTTTTACAGGGTAGCTTGCCTGTCGCTTATTTTGAAGCTGACTTTGTGTTTATATACATGAACAAACCTTGGAGGACAATGCTTAGATGCTGATAGATGACTGTAGTGTTAAAATGTGGGGTTTTTTGCTGTGCGTTTGTCCATGAGATATTATATGCAGTGCATCAAGCAACCCACTGTGAAACCCCTTCTTTGTGCTGGGGCTGTATATCCCATTTTCCCTGTGTGTGCCTGGCACACCAATAATTGCGAGAATGCACCACCGACAGGTACAGTGCACTGTTTTATATAAAAAACTGTGTACTCTCCCCAGTGCTTGTGCAAACGTGAACCAGAAGTTATCAATTTAGAATTACCAACAACATGTTGAGAGAAAGACACAGTCCTCCTCCACGACTCCAAGCCCCTCCCCCCACCCCTCCACCAAAAAAACACAACCAGGTTCACTGTGTGACTGTACATAATTATCTGGAGCACTACAAAATTAGTACCCATTGCAAGATTGTTACAAAAATATTTTTTTAGTGAGTTTATTACAAAATATATATCATAAAAATTAAATTAACTGCTCCACAAAAAAGATTACATACAAAGAAAAATAATAAACAGATAAACATAGACTAAGATGGTACAATGATTAAACTATGCACAATGCACTTCTAAAACAAAATTATTTTCTTTGGATGGTATGTTCAATCCAAGCAAAGCCAACACGTGTCTCATCTTACTAGACTTCCTCAGGGCTTATAGAATATCCAATAAATATCCCATCGAGAATGCTGTAACTAGAGCATCTACACTATAGTGTAGATATTGATGAAAACTATACATAATAGTTGCTTATGTACTGTAGGGCCACTGAAACATGGCATGGCCGTTTCCAATAAAAGTTACTGCAGGATGACCAAGACTGTATATTAACAAGAAACCCGTAGTTACAACATGGCGTCATAGATGTCATGATTCACGCTATACTTAAAGGATTCAAGAGTGATATGACCCGTTTGTGCTGGTAGCATTTTCCCACTGCTGCAAATTGTAAGAGTTTTCAGTGTGTGACTGTGTCCTGCTGCTAAGAGAGGAGGATTTTGAGACCCTCCACAGCCCTTTCGAAGAGGCACATCCTCGAGGCAGACTGACTGTGCACCACTTCGCATCTGCGTCTAGACTGCCTGTTCGCCCCTGCACCCACGTATGTAATATGGCACTGGTGTAGGGCAAAGGGGTTCCTTCACCCTAATTTGCCTGGTGCCATACCCACATGCCAACGATGGAATGCTCCCTTGGGATTCCATGGACAAAGGCATTGCACGAAGGCAACCCACATTACAATATGGAAAGCACAAATGTCTGCTGTCCCTTCTTTAAAGCCAGAGTGTCCCAGGGGACTCAAAAAGGCTGATAAATGCAAAAATGTGGCCCTGGGGCACTTTCATGACCCCTACAGTTTTGGATGCCCCCTCCAAGCCTCCTCAGTATGACGTTACGCAGGAATGAAGCATGTTCAGTAAACACAAAGTTTCCTATGAAACTGAGTGCAAAAATTGAGTGCAGTTTGAGACTACCATTAATCGTCGCATTTTAATAATTGTTCAAATGTGTATAGTCCACTTGTAGCACTTTTCTCTAAATCGGATGACTTTTGTTGCACAACAGAAGTCTGCTGGAAAAAGCCTCCTGAAGATAAATTCTAGTTTTTGAAAGTTTGTGATTGGACGTTCCACTTGACACGCCAAAGGAAGCACGTATTTCATGAAAACACACTGTTCATGTCAAACACGGACTTAATGTGTTGCCATTTTCCAGTAATGTGCATCTAAGTTTACAGATCTCTTTCAGTTTGGGAAACAATGCATCATCAAAGATTGAAGGTGAGAAGAGGTCAAAATCAATTTGTTTTCTACAGTAGTTGATTCCGTGGTTTATTCGTTTTGACATTGTTTAGCTATGAAGCAAATGTTAGCTTTGAAAAGCCATTATCCCCAGCTCCTTCCTCTGCTTTTCGACCAGTCCCCTGACCTGTCACTTTGTTTGTCCTCCTCAGCTCAGCATGCAGTAGCAGTTGGCACGTGAGTGGGCACTGCTTGCAGCTCAGTTTGATTGTATAATTCAATGGTGCTCATGTTGCAGGCTTCACTGTGGCACATTTCATTACCTATTCCTCTGTCAAAGTACAATACACGCCATATTTGTTTATGTATCGAAAGGGCGAACAAAATGCTGGTGAGAAACTGCTGCCGTCTGCAGCCGAAAAGAAATAAGATGTGAGAACACGCGCTCTTTGTAGACCAGTATGTGTTTGCAGTGGTTTTAGATGCTCTTTTTCATTTACCTTGGGGAAGCTTTGTAGTATGAAAAAGAGGTGCACTCAGGACAGAGAGAAAGGATGAGTTCCAAAAACGGACAGTAAAATGAATCCTACCTCGATGTGAAGCCTGGAGTTGGAATGGCGTCATGCAGATATCTGTTTATAGCATTACTTTCTTATATGCTTTATTTTACCAATGGCCATTTTGATTTTATAGACTCATATAGACACTTATATAGGTATTCACAAAACCATGCCGCCACTTATACACCAACATACAGACACATACAAACATTTACACAGTTTAGTCACTAGTCTGCAGTAAGATACATTTAATGACTCACTTATAGAGTCAGTTACGCACCGCAGAAAATCATCCATTTACACCCTTGTACACCCACTCATTCTTCAACAGGCCTTTCCCTATATATATTAAACATATTAAAATTGTCATGAGTGATGTCACTGACCATGTCATGAGTGATGTAATATGTGACGTCATCAGCAGTAGATTGCGGGCGCGCGAGTTATAGTTAGCTGAACTAACTATAACGGGGGAATTTCATTGGTTTTTTACGAGTGAAATGTCCAGCTAACTATAACATGTGTGAAACCTATGGTTTTTTCAGTGAATTTGCAAGGTTTTTTAAATGCTAATTCCTAACTATAACGTGTGTGAAACCTATGGTTTTTTTAGTGAATTTGCAAGGTTTTTTAAATGCTAATTCCTAACTATAACGTGTGTGAAACCTATGGTTTATTAAGTGAATTTGCAAGGTTTTTTAAATGCTAATTTATGAATGTATTATTATATTTTTTAAATATTCATTTTACAATAAGCTACCTATATATATAGTTATAGATTAACTTTATCCTGTAATATGGAATGGCTCAGTTTTTTGTTTTTTTTAATTTGGATAGAGTTGAACAGCATAGTTAATATCTTCTATAAACTTATTAACACTTTTAATTTTTTATGTTTTTATTCTAAGTGTTTTTGACCATGCGTGCACCGTGCGCGCACCGTGCACGCATGCGTACGTGCTCCGTGTGTGCATGCGTACGTGCTCCACATGCGCATGCGTACGTCATGTGTGCTCCGTACACGCGTGCTCCGTACGCGCATGCGCGCGTGCTCCGTACGCGCGTGCTCCGTACGCGCGTGCTCCGTACGCGCATGCGTGCGTGCTCCGTGTGCATGCGCGTGCTCCGTACGCGCATGCGTACGTGCTCCGTGCGCGCACGGCAAGTCATGTGATTTAGAAACAACACTTTTCATTGGGTTATAGTAGTTTCAGGTCATGTGATTAAGAAACAACACTTTTCATTGGTTTATAGTAGTTTCAGTTCTAGAAACTTCCAACACCACACCCACTCCCCTCATTATTACTTCTGATTCCCTGAGAGAAGGAGCTGAGCAGCTTTTCCAGTACTCCAGTACTTGAGAATGGCAGAGCAGCAGTCATCTTCTGGGAGTGAGCAGGAGACCCTTGTGCCACAGAGACAGAGGAAACAGAAAAACTCTTTTATATGGCAATTTTTCACTTTTCCAGAGGGGCAGAAGAAGGTGAATGCTCCAAAAGTCACCTGCACTATTTGTGGTGGTGTCTTATCAAGAGGAGATCCTAAAAAGAAATACTCTTTTAGTATCTTCACTATGATCAGGCACGTTAGAGATGTACATCCTGTGGCTTATACTCGAGCTGCTAGAGAAAACCCTCCAGCAGCTCAGCCGAGCACATCCGCAGCAGCTCAGCCGAGCACATCATCGGCAGCTCAGCCGAGCACTTCATCTGCGGCGGCAGCTTCACCTGCTTCTGTTCCTCTGGATATACACCCTCTGTTAAAGAGGGTGCATATACCGTGCAATGCTCTTCTCTCTTATGGGGACACCAGCATTCCCCTAATAGAGAGCAAGATACAGCAGCACACATGCGGCACCCTATAATTTTTGTCATTTTTTTGTTCCTCTGTTCCTCAATTAACACAACGGCTCTTTTTAGAGCCACCTAACACCTAAACACTTAAATTTGATTTTTAATTCTATTTCTTTTATGATTTTTTTCCCGCCGTGCGCGCACCGTGCGTGCACCCCGCGATTTAAGGAAAAAAAATATGTTTTTTTCACCCTTCATGGTCCTTCAGGGACCCCCTGAAAAAAGCAAGGGGGGTCAGGAACTCTGTACCCTGCCCCCTTTTCACGTTCTCCACCTTTCTTTTTCACTGTCACACACAAAATGGCGGACAACACTTCCTGATTTCGACCGATTCGAATGTTGACTGACATGTAACCACCAATCAGAATTATGCTCGCGCACGGCACCGTGCGCTCACGGTGCGCGCATATAGATATTTATGTACTTTTAACTGCAATTTTCTCAGGAACTACTGAGCAGATTGACACCATATATGCAAAAGGCACATCCCTGACCTGAGGACTACCTCTTTACCAAATTTCAAGTAATTCTGTTCAGCCGTTCGGGCTGTACCTTCGACTAAAGGTCCTATGAGAAAATGCATGGGGAAAACGCGTTTTGGGACCCCCCTTTTTTCTCAGCCCCCGCTTGACGAATAACCCCGAGACTTCCAGGGTAGGAGCCTAGCGGAGCGCCCCACTAGTTTTGAAAATTTCGCGAGGATCCGTCAACCGGCGCCAAAGTTATTCAAAATAGAATTTTCAGATTTCCTATGGAAACACGGTCCTAACTATAACTATCTACTGGCGACCGCCAGTAGATAATATATATATATATATATATATATATATATATATATATATATATATATATATATATATATATATATATAAGTAGATAAGCTGGATTCCTAGTTGATGAGCAAAACCAATTTTGACATCTTTTTGAGATAAAAATGACAAACATGCACAATTTGTGCTCACTATGCGTTTGGAAAAAATGTGAGTTACATCATGGAGAGACATAGTTACTGCATCGTAAAAGCATGCAGAGTAGATGTAAAATTACTGGTTCAAATAACACAGGTGTGAGTGAATTAGAAATGTGAAAGTGATGACATGTGTTGAAGTATTATTGTATAGTTTTCTATAATGAAATATGAGAAGAATTAACAGAACTAAATGCAAATTAGATGACATTATGAGCAAATATTGAAGAGTTGCTTATTACTATATTTGCTCAGGTTAAAGTGTGCATCAACCTATAAGAAGTAATGGTGTTTTTGATTTCACTGAAACTTTCATAGAATAACCTTTATATCTGCTATCTGATATTAAAAATGTATTGCAATTGTATTCTGTTTCAAGAGTTCTCATGGGCTTACAAGGACTATTGGATACAATTATTGTTACACCAGGCACATCTGCCTGGGAAACTGCCCTTTTAAACTTGTGCATGTGCTTTGTTAAATGATCTTTGTTTAAAGGTGCACCTCTGCTGGATGATCTGATCTTTTACGTAACCAGAAGCACCTATATTCCCGAAAAAAGTGTCTTCTTTATCTCTCATGACAAGCATCCTATACAAACTGACCAATGGACTGAATGGTCTGATCGGATGGGTGGCCCAGGAGGTGTCACCCCAGAACTGAGAAATTATATCATGTGTTGGATTGATGATCGGATGCCCATTTTCCCACTTCTTTCTCAACATGGTTTTTGCCATTTTCCCAAAGGGGATTGCTTCCTATCGGACTGAGAGAAAGCTTTCGGACTTGCGGTCTCTCCTGACTGATGCATAAGCTGTGTGTGCTACTCCCGTACTTCTTTCACCGTGGGAGAGACTCTTTGAGCTGACATGATCCATGTCCTTTCCTGAGCTTTCTTTCTACAACTTTGGTAATTGATGGCCCAAAGAGATATATTTGGTGATTCTGTACTCTTAACTTTTAAAGCTTGATATTGGTGTATCTTACTTTCTAAATACTGATAAATCTAACCATTTATAAATCCTATTTCTGTCTCTCTATGACTAGTCTCCAATAATTGATTTTGCATTTCCATAGTTCCATGGGAATTCTAACAGAGAGGTCTCAAGTCAAAAGGTCCTAATGTTACCATTTTGTATAGCTTTAACTGAGTTACTTGTTTGTATGATTCTAACCCGTCTAAATTTCTTCAGGAGATTTGGTTTGGCAGTAATAATTTTGTATCTGCATTGCGTTTTATTGAGAGTCATGTACAGGAATGTAATTACTAGCTTACAAGTTAGTTATCCAATTCCTGGTCCTCATTAGATGACAGGATTGGATCTCCTATATCCGACCCCTCTCTGCACGGTTCAAGATCCATCGGAAGACCAAAGTAAATGATTCTGAGGTGTAGTGCCAGGTAAATTAAAGAGATCACAAGTAAATTGGCCCAGTGGCGCTACAGCAAACCCACATTAATTTTCATCAATTTACGGTATTCCTTAGCAGCATATCCTTAGCGGCTATGTATATATTATATTTCTTGTGATTTAACTTTGTGACTGCATTTATGTGCCGAACTATGTGATAATCATGATCTATATGCAAGCCAAATCCTAAACCCCTGCTTTTACTGTGTAACTTTGTGTAGTATATTATACTTCTGTAGATACTCTTGTAAAGCGCTCTGATTCCTTCAGGTCTAGCCAGCGCTATATAAAACTCATAAAATAAATACATTCAGTTGCTGTAAGCTTTTATCAGATCGTCTTCTCCTTACGCGCCCTGGTGCATGTTGACTGGAAGACATGACTGCATGTACCTTGCAGCTCCCCATTGGCAAGAACTTCCTACACAAGAAGTTCTAGCTCAGTCATGCTGTACCTTGTATTCTACTCCCAGAAACTAAAAGCACTTGTTGCTGATGCCAGTGTTTACTGCCACCATTTCTTAACTCTGCATCCAACATAACGGAACAAGGTACACATTAAACCTACAGTAAAAATTGATTTAGCATTTTGCTTAATTTGTGAAAAAATATGTGCTGGAGCCCTTGTCAGGCGGATACTGCAACTTGCACCACCCGTTGCCCTTCCCAGCACTGCCAATACCATTATCAACACAACTGCTAGGCATCACACGCCTTTTAGTGTGGCAATTCGGACCATTCCAGGCCTCCAAAGCAATAAGAATGATTTGAAAGGCAGGTTTTAACCATTTCTATGGTATATTGAATTAATAAACAAATGTTGTGCAGCTGTTGACAATTAAGTGATGGGACTCCGTAAAGGAAACCACTGGCTCAAATTAAGCACTGATTTTAACAATATTTGATAAACCTGAGCCAATAGTTTTCATAACTTTGTTGAACGGGAATCATGATCCTCATCTTGTCAGGGTGCACTGAAAGACAAGAGGGCCATGCAAACTTAGCACAGCCTGATGCTGTTATCAGTGGTGCTGGAATAGTGTTTAGAGTGGGGATTATGCCATCAACGTTACATCACCGAAGTCATAGGGACCGCGAAAAATCCAATTGTCACACAAAGAACAGGTGTAGTAAATTTATTCAGACGGAGAGTAGCAAGGGAGTAGTATGTTGCTGGTTGTGCTTTTTTGACGCTACTGTCTCAAACGTATTTTTATAGCACGGTATGGTCACATAGTGGCATTTACAGACAGGCAATTTTTCATTAAAAAGGCTTCGAAATTCTCTCAAATATACAGCTTTACTGATAGAAAGCACACAAACGATAATGTGTGGAAATCGGATTTCAGGAAATAAGTAAGTTTTCGTTTATTGTGATCCTTTTTAAATACTTGTTTCGCACTCTTCAGAATTAGAAAAAAAGTGTCTGCAGATATATTTTGAAATATCCATACAGTTTACTTACAGATATTTAACTTTTAATAAGTGTTAGAAAAAAATGACTTTTCGCTTTGCAGTCTAAGATAACACCAGTCTCCATGTTAAAGTAATAAACAGCCATTTGCCTAAAGCTATTGCCTGACATTTGACCGCTGTTTTTGAAGCACAACAAATGTTACCAGATAAAAACAAAACTTGAAGGCATCTTTATTGCTCAGTCTCCTTCATACCTCCAGCAAGGGTACTTTTGGGTGTGCAGCCCCCCACCCCCCGCACCCTTACTTCAATCGCCAATGGCTGGTCTGTTCAGGTGCATAGCTACTAGTGATGGAGCCGGTGTAGTGTCCCGGGGCTAAAGGGCCATCCAGCCTTCCATTGACCCCAGCCTTTCATTGACTCATCCACGTTTGATAACTAGGAGACTTCTGTGGAGTAGGGGGCCTACTGGCCTTGTAACCCACTCAGGTTGCTTCCTCTGCAAATCTCGCTTAATTGTTGCCAATTGTGCATGGTTCTAAAATAAACAGAGCAGGGCAGTGAAGTGCTTTAAACTTGTCAACAGTATTTCCTCTGTGAGGTCCCATCCAGTCATGGGAGGCTATCCTTTTCTTGTAGTCTCCTTCCTGTACGTGTGTCGTGCTGAGGAGAAAGTAACATTTCCCCAGTTTTGTGCTCCATGTGCTTCTGTGCATTAAGTGGCGCTCTTGGGTTTAATTTCTTTGTGCATAGTTGTACTATTGATATTAAAGACCAATCTCACCTGTTATGATGCCCATTTTTTTTCTAAGGGCAAGCACAATTTCAGCAACTGTTTTACCAGTTTCTTCACTAGCAATGTAGTCTATATGTTTTTTTTAAATAAAGCATGCATTGCAAAACCCATTAAATGTAGGCAGTCCCAATAAGTGAGAAAAAGCAGCTTGCCCAGTATCACACAATTTAGTGAAGTGGTGATAAAGGGATTCGGGCTTAAGGTTCCGATTGCTGAACTTGGCTACTAAATTCAAGATGAAGAACAAATTGTCTGAAGTGTGTAGGTAAAGAGGCTATAGCTGCTATCTTTGCAGCGTACTGTATCATACGGTAAACTTAAAAAATGGTTTGGCCAGTTGTCTTTTCACAGATACATTCTGCCGCACAGATAACAGTTTGTGCTGCTGTGTTTTCTTCTATCTTAACACTGGCCTATGGCTCCCTATGAAGACATGAACCTTTGCAAAGCCTATACATAGCTTAAAATTGGCCTCATTCAGCTTTGCTATTATACACTTTGTTATGGTAGAATTGAGGCCATTTTACGTGAATCATGTGGGATTGAGACTGCATGGTTTCACTAAAATTCATCATATAAGCTGTTTATTCGTTAGTGGACATAATGAAGACAATATTTTCAAATGTAAAACTTGGATTGAGCTTTGACCTTTGTTGTCTGTGGTAATGTGTGTTGTAGTGTATTTGATGCCAATCTTCACAGCACCTCCCTTGTACTTGGCCTTGTCAGCTTGCCTTTTTCCATCCCAAGTCATTTAGAGTTATGGCTAACAAATGTCCAGATGGAAACATTTATATAGACCTCATTGTATTTATATATTAATCCCTAACTCCATTTCTGTTGTTAGGAACCACTGTGTATATAAAATAGCTACACCCAAATGTCCCTGACCAATTTATTTTTGGGTCCTTTGTTTGGATATAACATTGTTAGCGCAATCTCTGGATTGCAAGGGTTCTAACTATTGTACCTACTTTTCCCAAGTGGGTCTCCCACCAACCCCCCCCCCCTTTTTTTCCTACCCCTTGAGACGTTACCGTTTCTTAAAACTTCCCACGGAATACCATAACAGACCATGCTCCATTATATTCTGGCGACTATATTAAAAACGTCCTACAAGGACAGTCCCTATTTTCAGACGTAGGGGACACACCACAATCCACGAACATTTTAATGACAGAACAGCTGGAGAAATGCAAGAAAAAATATGTTAGATTGCAATTAATGATCCGTATGCTAACAGAATATCTCAAAGCGGACATCATTCCAGTACAGGGTAGGAATATCCCAGGATTCTTTACTGACAACCCAAAATAGTTAGGCAACTTTAGTTACATTGGCACTACGTGTTCAAGACATTGGATGGTGCTCCAGATAGACACAGGTACTGAAGTTCTCCAAGAGATAAATGAGATAGAAATACAAATAAAAGACACAAGGTCCATAACAGACTGCAAAAAACTCTTGGAACAAGTCCAGAAGACTGTGGACGAATTCTACAGTATAGAACAAAACAAAAAAACTGTTAAAGTAAATAAAGATATCATATCTTATACCGTTGAAAAGAACATACCCTTACTTGAACAAAGACTTCTACCTGAACAGTAACTAGAGCAATCCTCAAAATACATGACCTTGGGGAAGATTCAATAAATGCAATACCCTAGTGGGTTTTTCAGACACCCCTGCAGAATCATCTGACAACTCTGCCCTCAGGGAAGGAACTAGTGCTTCCCTCAGAACTCCTAGGCAGCCTTTTTTAGGGAGAGGACAAGACGAACCCCCCAGACGAGGTCGAATGGTAATGGTAATTCCCCAAGTAATTCACCAAGCACAGGGAAACCACAAGTTGTCCCCATCTTCAACCTCTTCTCACATGTCCTTTCAGAAAACGAGGTTTTGCTACTGAGCAAAGGCCTCTCCTTTGTACCCACTGCCCAGCCTAACTTCCTAGACCTACAAACAGAACTCTTGCGATTCTTTCACAAAATGTGCCTACATTCTTATTTTTGGGCCAATCCTGGAAATCCCAGTATAGCTAATATAACATTCTGCCCACCGTCCACTTTCTCTTCTCGTTCAAGCAGTCTTCCAAATGAAATACATACATTTGAGAAAGTGGTTGTGAAAGAAATGTCTAAACTTGAGGCTAAAGATAGTTTTGTTCCTCATAACATCTCACTACAGGAGAGACAAACCCTTACAGATCTGAAAACCAACCACTCTGTGGTAATCAAACCAGCTGACAAAGGTGACGGCATAGTGATTCAGGACATTAAACATTACAAAACAGAAGTGTTGCGACAACTATCCAACTCCGATCACCAACTTCATGCCGATCCAACCTGAGAAATCGAACAACTAATCTCAACAATAACAGAGGAAGCTGGAGCTGAGGGTTATCTGAGCCCTAATGAGTTTCTTTTTCTTAACACCAAATTTTCAAGGACTCCAGTCATTTACACTCTCCCCAAAGATCATAAAAACAGTGAGACCACACCAGGATGGCCTATTGTTTCCGGCTCTGGTTCAATCTTGGAACCTCTTGGGCAATATGTGGATTTCTTCATAAGAGACTCTCTACCCCAGACTAAATGCTATATTAGAGACAGCATGGACATGATCAACCAAAATAGAACACCACCCATTCAACCCTGATTCGGACATCCTCTGTACCTTAGACCTGGAATCATTATACACCAACATCCCACAGGGGGATGGCCTTAAAGTCATTGGGAACATGCTGAACTCCAGACCAAGTCCCCACGCTGTACCCACACCATTCATTTTACAGCTCCTGACCATATGCCTTACACAAAAAAACATCTATTTGACAGACAGTTCTATCAGCAAGTCAAAGGGACATCCATGGGGGCCGTTTTCACCCCTAATTTTGCCATACTTTATATGGATGATCTAGAAAACTCTAGAATCTTGACTCCCACCAATCTATTTCATGACAACATAATAGTCTGGAAGCGTTACATTGATGATATTTTCCTGATTTGGTATGGTAATAATGACAATCTTAAACTTTTCCATGACTGGCTCAACAACAACTGTAATGGGATGAAAGTCACTCTGTGAGGCACACACCCTGACTGACAAACTAATCGTTAGAGGGTATCCCCGCAAACTGGTACTCAGATCACTGAAAGGGCATGGTATTGCCCATGAGAAACTCTTTTAACCTAAAAACCCAAAGAGAAAAGGCAGAACCGTTAGGTCTGCGTGATGACCTTCACGCCGGTTTCTAACAAAGTCAGGAAACGTATCCTCAAAAATTGGCCTGTTCTAAATGCCGGCAATCTCAACCTAGAGCGCCCCCTGTTTGCTTTTTGCAAGAGTTAAAATATAAAGGACCATCTCATCAGAGCTGTCTAGGAAAGCTATAACGACATTGAGTGATCATTGGGGCCTAAAACCTCTGTCTTGGTACGCTAAATGTGGGAATTGTGTGGTTTGCCAGTTTACAATTGAATGTAAAGAGTTTGTCTTTGGCAGGGTGAAAATTCAGCTAAACCAATTTACAAATTGTAACACCTCAAATGTTAGATATGCTGTTCTGTGTCTCTGCAATATGATTTACATCGGACAAACTACTCAAAAAGTGAGAATCCACGTCTGTCAACATCGCAGCAGACTATGCTGCAAAACACTGAATGCCCCGCAGGTGGACCATTTCACTCTTAAAGGACACACAGAAAATGACATCAAGTGGTTAGTCATCAGTGTGATAAAACCCCCACCAAGAGGCGCAGACATTAACCAGATACTAAACAAGGGAGAACTGAAGTGAACTCTACGTACTGGAAGTCTCCACATGGTACTAAACTAAATGGAGTAATGGGCAACCCTGATATGATCTGTCTTACTGACACTATGGACGCTATTGTGTCACTGATGTGAAAAGATCTCTATGGAACACTTACCCCCCTGATTATGATATGGTTACGCTGGATATAGTAATTCGCATTTCCATGTCTAGAATAGGGAAGTACATAATTACCAGAGCCTTTACCTGACTCTTCGGTTCTGGATATCATATGCCAGGCATGCCTTTCTGCACTGACTGTTTTGTACTCGTTTTATTAATTAGTTAACAGAATTTTTCCCTTTGGGCTAGAATAGAGGAAAATGTCATGTATACAAATCTGATAACGTTTACTCACTTATGCACTCTCACATAAAATAACGAACGCCCCCAAATGTAATGTTGGAAAAAATCGGTAAAGAAAGTCTATTTCATAAAAACCATTGGTTAAGATTTATTGACAAGTTAAAAAACGCTCATTTTCAAATTACATTCAATAAAATAGTCACAGACAAGTGGCTAAAAATCAAACCTCAAAGATGAGAATAAAGAGACAGTATATGTACGTTATATCTAAAGGCACAACACAATAATGGACTATCACTTTTGGTACAAATTAAAAAGACAATAAAACAAATATACAATTGTATGGTAGGAGGAGACAACAAAATTATGTCTTGGATGTGTGAATTTGTAATTACAGTAAACAGAAAAAGTCTGGTGACAGTGCACCCTTGTTACTTGGAGTTCTGTTCCGTAACAAATTCCACCCCACAACCTATGCGTCGACGCGTTTCGGTGGTATGCCGTGATAAAAACCACCTTCCTCAGGACTGACAAATTAAATCCTCCACAGCATAACTCTAACAATAATCCATTTCTGTCCCAATGAAAATTGATGACAAGTGGCTTTAAGGTTAAGGAGAAGCCTACTAGCGATGAATCACTTTATCTTGGATCAGTAAGATAGGGCCTCACTTCCTCCACGAGGTCATATTCATTATTTAGTATTCCAAGGCGTTTATTTAAAAAAAGGAGAGAGTGTCTCCAATATGTTCGATAGCACTTCAGGGATGGTACGATCCTGTATATGGATACTTTAATATGTTAGTTGTTGAGGTGTCGATACATCCTTTATGCGGGCCGTCCTATTGAGGCGAGAGCGTAATTTTCTAGTCCACCCGGAATTCTGGGTACGGCTCCGTTCCTCGATGTGCGCGTTAAAACAAACGTCGCTGGCTTCTCACCGCTCGTTTTATTAATGACTTTTTCTTTGATGGTGTATAGGAACCAGGCACACTGTGCATACCCGATTTAATTGATGGTACTTCTTTTTTTGGCGCATTAACTGCCTCTTTGAGGGAGGACTCTACATGCCAAACATGCTTTTAGGCTTTGTTTCTGAATGTACTCTGTTAACCTACGCACTAATAGTGGTTATTCTGACATCGTGCATTGATTCTAAAATTCTATGTCCATGCCCGAATTCTGTACAAATGTTCTTTTCCTCCCCTATTGCAAATATGGGTATTCCGATACTATTATATTGTGAGTAACTAATTCTCGAATACAAACCAGTATAGAAGGGTCAGAGGGAAGTTTAAAGACCAACACAGACTATATCCCCCAATCTACATATACAAAACAATAAAGTCTGAGGGTCTAGGAACGCCACCTACAACTATGGTAGCATATGTGCCTGCAGTGCACCAGAAGCTTAACCTACACAGGAAGTCCTAACTTAAAGGACGGATCCCATCACTCCCCGAAGTGACCTGCTTCATCATCTGGGATCTCCTCCCGGCTGTAACTCCTAGTACAGCCGAGGGCTACACCCCCCTCACTGTGATGGAGGAGCTCTGGGATGTTTTTTGATGTTGTCCCTAACTATGGGCTACTAAAACCTAAGATGAAGAGCTTTTAGTATTGTATGTAAGTGATGAGCGTGGTGCAACCTAAAGTGGATATGTGAAAAGTGCGCTAAAACTAACTAACATGAGAAAAAAACTTTTAAAGGTTATCTCTTGTTGTTAGGATTAAAAACACTGCAATTGCAGTTTTAACATAATAACTGCAACAGTGGTCGGCTATCATGACCTAACAAGTGTCTAACCTTCTTCAGGACATAGATGTTATATGCTACTGCGTCATGAGTGTTCAAAAAAAGGGTGTAACCAAAAATTAAATAAATGGAGCAAATACAACCTACACCACACAATATCCCTGATGGAGGGTCATGGTGTACTAGTCAACCCGTGAATTACGAGTAAGGAACATCACCTCACCTGGCAACAGCTCAGGACGTGAGGCAATACCGCTCTATCCGTCGGTACTCTGGTTGCAGCTTTGCGAAGCCCGGGGTACCGACGGATAGAGCGGTGCCTCACGTCCTGAGCTGTTGGAGGACCCGGCAGGGATCCCAAAGCACAGACACACGGTAAGCACCCTTGTTTGCTGCAAGTCGAGCCCGGCTTCCTGGCAGACCCCGATACTTATGATTGTTTCTTTGCCGGCAGGATCAATTCAGTTCCCGCTCCTTCGGGAACCTACCCTGCACTCCAGCACTTACCGGAGCTTAGTATTGGTAGGCAACCTCTCGTACTCACACACAATACCAGAATGCACCATTATCTTTTTGTGGTCTTGCCTAATTTTTATTCTTGATCTGCAGGACTGTTATTAATTATTTGTGAACCCTCCACTGCAGAGATTGTGAAATCACATCCTTAGACTTGGTAAGCAACCTCCCGTACTCACTCACTACAGTATACCACTACATTACTTTTCTGGAGTCTTGCTTAATTATGATTTTCGACCTGCAGGACTGTCATTATTTTTTTCCGGACCCCCCACCATGGATATTGTGAAACCACATCCTATTAGCACCCACTGGAACCCGTCAGGGGTAAGCCATCTTCACAATGCACTCACGACCTCTTATCCTTACTAGTATTGCACTTCTCATAATACACCTTTTATTCCTTACGCTTCTTATGGCGTACGCCCACGTGCCTGCTGTGTCAGTTGCTCCCAGCCCCTTCCAGGACAGGAGATACTGGCTTGACCGGTAAGGTACTCACAAAATGCCTTGACTTACATTTTACCCATCACGGTACTCACTACGTCGAGTTAAGCCTTGTACTCGCATCCTGATAAATTATTCCCTTTGGTTTGCACTTCGAATCATCTCACTTTCATCAATTTCACTCCACCAAGTGCCTTGTATATGTTATTCAACGGAATTCACCACTATACTGTCCACCACATTATGCATGGCTTTTAATACTATCTAGCAGCTCTGTCATACACCTACTATTCATCTTACTTTTTGCCTTCTCATATTCCCATTTTTAACTCTCTTTCCTTTTTCTTTTTCTTTTTTCTCCTGATAGTTCAACAGGCATTAGTCTCAGGCATATAATCTTATGTCCTGATGATGATCCAGGTATCAAGTTCTACAGGCTCAATACGTCATCGAATCTGTACACCTTGACACTTTCATAATTATTGATTGTAATGTGCTATGTTGTTGCTCTCTGTATCTGCTTGGAAAACTGCATATTAAAATCCAAGCCCTTGTAAATGCCTGAGCCTTCTTCTTCTGCTTTTATTTTTCACAACAAATGTGTCCCCACATGTATGTTTTTTTGTGTGATTTTGTTTTAAGACGAATACATTAAAGATTCCTTGTCCAGATGGACAAATTTATATAGACCTCATTGTATTTCTATATTAGTCCTTACCTCCATTTCTGATGTTAGAGACCACTGTTTATATAAAATAGCCACACCCAAAGGTCCCTGACCAATTCATTTTTGGGTCCCTTTGTTTGCATATAACTAACAACTGCAAAGTCAATGTCCTGAACATAATCCACTAGGCAGAACAGAGAGCCTTAACTTTGGCATGGCTAAGTGGTTTCTTCAACCAGCAGAATCAGGAGAGAAGCGACCTCTGTCTCTCCTACATGTGTGGTTTAGCAGAGTTGATCTGTCTGACCTATAACTTTAATATAAAAAAAGCTTGCTCTGCCTGTCCTGTCAAAAATATTGTGTTTATGGAGACTCTGTGGTTTAGGAAAGCTTGCTCTACCTGTCCCGCAGGTTTGTTTAGGTATGATTGCTCTCTTTGGCCTAAACACACAGAAAGTAACACCACCGGGAGGATACTGCATGGCACTTCTTCTGACTTTAAGAAGCTTAATCCCCTAGATCAGTACTTAATTTGAGATAGTGGTTTTCCATTGCTCAGCACCGGCACTTAACTGTCAACACCAGCACCTATGACAGTCTGTCAACAGGTGGCGCTGTCTGCCTAATTTTGAGATTAGCACAATACCAGCTGTTTACATGGATGACTCCTTTGTTGGAGCGGAGGAGCGTCGCCCCACTTACATTCCCCCCAAAGCTCCCGAGATGAAAAATAAAATGCTAATTTAATAGCATTTTATTTTTCGTCTCCGTCTTCAACAGAGTGTCAGGACTGGGGCGGGCCCCTAAGAAACAGCAGCACGGAGGAGGGTGGCCTAGCTATGCAGTGTAAAGTGCACATGTCTTTTTGGCAGCCGTCTTGAGATGGCCAGCCACACATGCGCACTTTAAACATCTTTAACCCAGCTGTCTTAAAACAGCGCAAGTGCAGACCCCCAGAGTGCTGTGGAGTGTAGCATGAGGCCGCTCCCTCCAATCGGGGTGCTGCTCTCATGCTTTGAGAGCAGCACCCTGATTGGAGGGAGTTGCAGCATCCAGTTCCGATGGGCGTCGGCAAAGAAGAGCTCTGGAGCCGTGCACGTCATTGATAAGCCTTCTTTTTAATTTA
Organism: Triturus cristatus; assembly: GCF_964204655.1. NCBI lineage: Eukaryota > Metazoa > Chordata > Amphibia > Caudata > Salamandridae > Triturus > Triturus cristatus. Next base: position 1,201,768,230 of record NC_140591.1, on the reverse strand, counting down.
ATTTTGCACACAAGTGTGACTACCCGTACTCCCTCTCCCTGTAGAAGCCAGTCGCCAATGGCTGTTTATCAATTCAATATATATTGAAAATGACTAATACCCGTGCTAAAGCCATTCTTATAGCTTGGGGGTCCTGGAATAGTCTGAAATGTCAAGCTTGCTGGAGTGTGATAGTAGTTGTCACAGGCTGAGATGCTGGCGCAATGGTGGTGCAAACCACAGTGGCCTCCTTACCAGAGCCCTGGCACTTATTTCTTTACAAATTAAGCACTGCCCTAGATATCTAAGGGATTCTATGCAGACTTTACTAATATATATTTCCCCGTTTTTTTGGTTTTTTTTAGGAAAACTAGCCTGATGTACTGAAAATTTAATTGAGTGAAAGGCCTTAATGATTTATTTTTATACCTGAAGATAAGAAAGGTTAATAATAATTATTATGTTTGTAAAGTCCGGCTTCATGCCTAAATCAAATACAGATATTCCAATTCAAGAGAAGACTTAACAAGAAATGGTGAAACGCATTGTACAATTTGAAATTGTCATGGCATATTTTACTGAACAAAGATTGACATCATTTTGAGACATGCATCTCGTGCCTTTTTCTACGTTCCTTAATGCATTCATATGCAGATTGACAAATCTTCTGCTCATTTATAGCTAAACAAAATACAAAAGCTATGCTATAAACCTAAACAAATAAGAACGTTCGTGTTAGCTAATTAATTCCCTTGAAAAGCAATATTCTCCAAAGCAAATTGATTGTCCTGTTCTTCTCAGTGCGAATACCACACTCTAAAAGGATTATTCAATAAAACAGGATTCCTGTCTTCCTCTGCTGGCCTATTCTGATTAATTCAGTTAATGTGGCAAATCAGTCGTGCTTTGGATAGAAATGTGTTACAACTGTGAATATCAACTGAGGCAAAAACCAATTATACCGGATGTTACTAAAAAAAGAGTTGATTATTTTGCATGACTGTTTTGTATAGGCCTGTAAAGGAACAGTATTTTTGAAAACAGTATCAATAAGAATGAGGCATTCTAGGCGAAAGCAGCAACATAGGCGTCAATCTTACTGCCCCTCTTAGACTTATGAGATACACAGTAAACCCCAGACCATGGGGCATATTTACAAGACAATGGCGTAGCGCAGTGCTGCAAGCAATTTTGCTGCGCCAACTACATCATTTTCGAAGAGCAGGAATTTGCAGTGTTCACAAGAATACAGCGCATTCCTATACTCACCCCTGCGGCAGCAGACAAACATTAGCCATTAGCCAACTCAGACACCGTTGCACCAGGGTGCAAGGGCGCCTATGTTGAAGGTATGATTGATGTTGTGCAGGAACAGACACCTTCCTGCACAAACACAATAGTTAACAGCATTTTTCTCCTTCTGTGTGTGCTGCAGAATGCTGCATACATAGACAGAGCGAAAAACGAGGTGAAGTAAAAGCATTTCTCACCATTGCGCCATCCTTACCCCTCCACTGGGAAGGAGTATGTTGTTGACGCTGCCTCAGATTTATGATTCCTTGTAAATCTAGGGCATGGTTAAAAAGCCATGGGTGTTTCTGGGAACGCTTCATCAATACCCTTTACACTCCCCTTTAATGCATAAAACTGTCAAAGGGAACAATATTTACAAGGCCGTAATAAGCAACGCAAAGTAGCTTAGCAATACATTGTAAATATGGAGCAGGGCACAGCGCCACCAGAGCATCACAAAATGTGACGCTTCTGGGGTGCAGGGGCATTGTAAATGAGGCCCCGTGTACCTTTAAAGAAATAAGGAATAACAGGAAATCGGGAATTAAATTATTGATTCTCTGGTAAGTCCTCATTTTTCTAAGGACACTGATGGTCTGATTGAGATTGCAGCGGATGAGATACTCCATCGCAAACATGGCGGATGTCCCATAATGCTGTACTACAAGTGCCGTAGCATATAATGCACTTGTAACATGGCAGACGGTATAACTGTCACAATTGTGATGGAGTATCCCTTCCGCAGAAATCTACATCAGGCCCTAAGACTCCCTCTTGTAATTAGCCACTAATGTTCCACTGAGAGTTCTCTGTACCACCTGTTCTAGGTAACTTAGAGAGGGAATTACCAGGGCACCCGTAAAACAGACCTTGTAGTTTAATCAGTAGCTAAAGACAGTTCTCCTGGTATTCCGATGGACTGAAAATATCTTATCATTGCAGCTGTACATATTCAATAGATCTGAAAAGGCCTTCAACGTGCATCTTTTGGTTTTCTTTGTGTAAATGATACTTTTCCTGCCTTGTGTGAGGAGTGTTTTCCAGTGGTGTTATGTCATCTCACAGATTTCACAGGAGATTGAAGTTTCTATCACAGTTTTTGATCTTTGTCAACCCACTGGAACAAGATGCAAGCTTTGAATTAATTTGATTTGATTAAGGCTTTCCACAGTATGTCTTTTACCTAAAGATAAAATACATTTGTAAGTAAATTACGAGCAAAGAAGGGAAAAGGAGAAAGAAAAAAAGGCTGACACGACTACCGAAAGTATGTCCAGTGTTAGTGATATCCATACTCTAAGGACCTCATTCCGCCCCTCTTGATTTACTGATACCATGGCACTGGTAACTCTTGTTGGGTGAAGTTACAAGGTATTACATGTAGGACTCAGTGTGTCCCCTTAAAAATGCTGAATTTCCATGGGAATCAGTAACTTTTGCCTCAATTCATCTGGTTATTCCTAGTTTTTGATCTTTGTCAACCCACTGGAACAAGATGCAAGCTTTGAATTAATTTGATTTGATTAAGGCTTTCCACAGTATGTCTTTTACCTAAAGATAAAATACATTTGTAAGTAAATTACGAGCAAAGAAGGGAAAAGGAGAAAGAAAAAAAGGCTGACACGACTACCGAAAGTATGTCCAGTGTTAGTGATATCCATACTCTAAGGACCTCATTCCGCCCCTCTTGATTTACTGATACCATGGCACTGGTAACTCTTGTTGGGTGAAGTTACAAGGTATTACATGTAGGACTCAGTGTGTCCCCTTAAAAATGCTGAATTTCCATGGGAATCAGTAACTTTTGCCTCAATTCATCTGGTTATTCCTAGTTTCCACTCTCAGGTACTGCGGGGCATATTTATTAAGATATCACACAGCGCAGCAAGCCACCTTGTTGCCCTGTGTGATAGGGAAAGGCAAGGAATGCGCCATACTTAACAATATGCGGTGCATTCTGCCCTTTCACAGCACTGCCGCACAATGTGCTGCCTAGCGCAAACACAGGCACCCTTACACAATGCTGCAAGGGTGCCTGCATTGAAAGCAGGATTGTTTTTGTGCAGGAAGGTATGCCTTTCTGCACAAAAACAACCCTGTGAGGCATTGTCCTCTTTCTATGTGTGCTGCAGAATGCTGCACACATGGAAAGAGGAAGTGACGATTAGAAATAAATATATTTATCCTGTTGCACCTCACCTGGGAAGGTGTAGCCTTTTGACGCATTCCCAGGTTTACAAGTGTTGGTAAATTTGGGTCTATGCCAAAATCCATAGGTGGATGCATGGGAACATCCACGCTCCACCCATGGAACGCCTCCCTGGTCAGAGTAACGCAACCCAGTGATTAGCGCTGCGTTGTATTACTCTTGATTTATCAAGACTCTCAGGGACATACAAGGTGGTCTTGCGTGGCTTGATACATCCTACTTAGCTTTTCGTCGCCCTTGTGCCCCCCTTAAATATGATATAGACACTCCACCTACTTTCAGCAGACGAAGTCTTTCGGGGAAAGACACCAGATCTGCAAAGCTACCAGTCATCTCATAATTGTGATGAAGTGGGTAACTTGTTCCCGTGGGTCAGCATCTTGAATTGACATCTCTTCTGTACAGGGAGCAAGGCAGATTCTGTGTGTCACATCCTAGGATGCAGCACATTTTACAGCATATAATATTGAGATATTCTGTATTTTGTTCTGTATGGCCCTTATAATTTCTCCCAAATTCCCCTGGTCAGGGGACTCACACTCACTCTGATTCAGAACAATTTATCCTTGATCGCATGGAATCTGCTTCCAAATGTTTTCGGGCTTAACAGTGATAGTTCCAGTTTGCCAGCATACACCAATTTAGGAATAGCATTGCTCAATCAAATCATTTGATATTCCTCCAGTTTTGGGCATTTTGCCAATGTCTAATGTGGCTCCTGCCTAAATGCAGTCAGAGTGAGATAGTGGAATAGGCATGCTAAATAAAATCAGCATCAGACTTAGGCACTTTTACAGAGCACACATGTTACTTGCAGAGGGAGTCCAAAGGCTTTCTACGAAAATGGCTGCTCAGGATATGAGCTTCAGGTCATCAATGTGAAGACAAAAATTGGTCAAAAAAAGCTCCAGACAGTTGGAAATGCTATTTGATGGTAAATGCTGAGTGCCAGGTCATCAGATATGCCCAGTGACATCCTTGGGGCAGATCTTTGGTGGCAGTTTTCATACATCATGTGTCTCTGCAACCAGTAGTGATGTTTAAGCTACCATGCTTCTATAGCCTTGGTTACAGCTGAGAGAGTGAAATGTGGAGAGATTTGTTAAAGCTGGAAAGGCTTCTGCCAGACATGGTACTCATGGCAGCTAAATAAAGTCACATCTAGGTTTAGACTGGGACAAATAGGCCCGTGCAATAAAATAAGAATGGGCCCCATTATTGAATCAACTAGTAAAAACAATTGCCCACATTTGCAAATCAGAGCAGTTTTTCACTTGGAAAGACACAATATATGTATGTTTTGCAAGGGAGGGGAGAGTGCAAGCATTTGTTTCCTGTAGGGAATGATTGTGGTGATATCAGGGAAATCAACAGTAAAAAAACGGCTCACCAGACCATAAGACAGGTCCTCGAACAGATCCCAAAACTGTCCCAAACAATGGCCTATTATACCAGCTCATCAGGCACTGACTGTTTGCCCTATAGTCTAGTCTGACACTGGTCACTTCATTCATTCAATGTAGACACATCACCTCTCATACAATGGAAATAAGTGTATAAGTGCCTTGTGTGCAAAGTTGTTTTCATGTTGCAAAGCCTGTGCTACACAAAAGCAGAGGGTTTGCAGCATAAAATACTTTATTAAAATGTCTCAAGCACTTTCACAAGTCTGAGAAGTCTTTTTGACTCATAAAAGGGCTTCTACAATTCAGTATGAATTGCAGATAGGACTGGGCATGAAAGAGGTGGCCATCTCCTGTTTAGGATTCACAAAGGTGAGCATCATAGGTCAAGAAAGGGAAAGCTGTCCCTTTGGGACAGATCCCTCTTTGGCCATCTTGGTGGCAGTCTAGTGGGGAGCAGTCACTGATCCAGCAGAGCACTAACTGCTATTTCCCAAATACAATTTTCTTTTTAAAGTAGCAAGTGTCCAATAAATGGGCATGGGCTACTTTAAAAAAAATAAGTTCCCATTTTGGGAATGCAAAGGAAAGGCTAGAGTCCCAGGGATGGAAGTCTGATGTCCCTTGCAGGCCTTCATCCCTGCATTTGCAGCCAATCATAGGGGATCAAAAATTATGAGCTGCCGAATTAATATTCATTATTCAAATAGTAAATGATATTCCTGTCTGCAAACAAGTAAGTGTACAAATTAAGGGGCATATTTACAATGCCCCTGCAGCACTTTTACACCCCAGAGCATCACTTTTGTGACACTCCGAAGGCACAGCGTGCCGGACCATATTTACAAGGCCACGCAAAACCACCAGGGCTTTTCATGGACTTGTAAATATGGAGTAAGGCAATGCCTTGCTCTGTGTGAAAGGGGCTTTCCATGGGTGTTGTTGTGGGTGTTCCCATGCTACACCCATGGTTTTTGACACTGCCCCAGATTTAATACATAGTGTAAATCTGGGGCAGCGCCAAAACTAACACCTTCTCAAAGCAAAAAGTAACAAGGGTAAATGTTTACATTTTTCCTCGTTTTTTCCTCTTTCCACGTGTAATGCATTGCGGGAAATGCCTCCTTAGATTGTGTTTGTGCAGGAACATGCCCCTCCCTGCACAAAAACAATCATGCCAACAACACAGACACCCATGCACATGGTGCAAAGGTGCCTGCGTTGGCGCATGGCTACAGTTTGTGCACCAGCAGAAAGGACAGGAATGTGCAGTATCTTGTAGATTCATAGCATTCCCGTCCTTTTCGTTTGACGTAGGGCAGTGCAGCTAGACGGCTTGCGGCACTGCCCTATGCCAAAATATTCTAAATATGCCCCTAAACATCCCTGGTTTGCAAATTTGATAGTAGATCACACCCCCCGTTCTCTAGTGAAAACATCCTACAGCACAGCACTTTCAAATATTACTCAGGCAATCCGTTCGTATTATGCAAACTTCATGCGCAATTAAGATAAAGGTAGGAAACAGCAGCAGGCTACCCAACCCCAAAAATGTCCATTGGAACCTCTGAGTTCTCTGTGGTGTAGCAGCTACCTGGTCATTTCAGTGTTTCTAGAAACTTGAGTCCTCTCCTTTAAAAAAGAGAATGAGAGCAGGTAAGTCCCACTGATGCCCAGTGATAAATATGGGAGCTGGCTGGTCTGTCTCTGCTGATAGGCTTCACATTTGAGTGCACAACATTAGGCAGGCAGGGCAAGGCAGCACAGAAGACCCCTGGCCTCAGTGACAACTTGGGAAACTTTGGAGCAAAGGCGCTATTGTAAAGGTCATTTTTTTTGATGCAGCCACAGTGCAATCTGTGCTCCACACGGCTCCATATTTACAAACTGACACATTGGCCCAAATGCATAAGTTTGTAGAGGCTTTCGCCAGGTATAATGTATGCAGGGTAGGTGTTCCACGTCGAAGTGAACAGTGAAATTTAAAACTTTATACTGAATCACTCTATGACTTGGGGGCGTGGCTTGGCTGCAAAGCGGAATGGCTGCCTGAAACCGCAGCTCCGCCGATCGAGCTAATTAATCCGGCAATTATAGGCGAAATTGGTGTCTGGACTCGGACCTCTCGAACCCAGCACTACGCACAGTAACAGCGCTCTGCCCGACGCAACTTCTAGACCTGTGGCTGGAGCCGTTGAAAAGATCGGACTGACATACTGTGAGCGGCGAGGCGGCCTGGTGCGCTCGTGGCGGCCGGGGGCTTGCGTGAGGCCGGGCCCGCGAGTGCGCCGCGCTGCAGAGAGGCGGACTGCTGCTCTGCCTGGCCCTGTGACCGCGGCCTGATCGGTGAGGACCCCCGCCGGCGGAGCCATCGTGCAGTGGCAGAGAGACCGGCGCCGCGGAAATTTGCTGACTGTGTGGCGGCGAAGTGCGGGGAGGACTCTGCCCACCACCGCGCTCCGTGGAACCGGACGACACACAGAAAACGGAAGGTGAGAGCCTGCGCCGGGGGTCGGTGTGCGCTGGTGGACCGCGACCTGTGAAGGCGCTGTCCCCGGGCTCCCTGGGCTAATCACGGCTCCGCGCCCGCGGGACATCCACGGCCCCTAGGAGGCAGCGAAATTCAGGCCAGGCCTAGCGGGGCTGGACGGAGGGCGGCCATATCATCTGGGGCGGTGGCGCTGTTGACGGCTGCACTCAGGAGCCCCACAGAAGAAAGTTGGTGGAGAGGATACATACAGCAGAGGTTCGCCGCATTGAGGTTGTGGCAAAGACACCGCGCCGCCGCACTCGGGCCCATTGCAGGGCGCAGTTATTGCAAGCGGTGGCGAGGTTCAACCACCTTAGGCGCCTGGTTCGCGGAGCGCGCACCGCCATCTTGCCTTGCACCCGGCTCGGTGAGTGAGAGAACTGGGGCCGAGTGCGCTGCCGTGGGCGAGTTGGAGAGCTGCGCTGCCTTGAACTGAAGGGCAGAAGTGGAGCTGCTACGAAGGGGGTAGCCAGTGCCCGAGAGACCGCGCTGCGGCTGTCCTGTGCTGATGTGGCCCTACCCAGGTACAGATGAACTAGCTCCACTGGATATTTGGGCCGACTGCCTTTCCTGCTGCCTGCCGTGGGCACCCGGAGTGAGGTGCCTAACGATGCGAAAGGAACCTGAGGTACTGTTGCCCTTATCAGACGGTTGTGTTGGGGGGACGCAATGGGCAAACCAGACACGAGGCAGCCGAGGCTAACCTTTGACAAATCCAAACAGAAAACGGCGGAGCAGGAACACCGGGACGCAGATGCAGCGAGGGAGGAACAGGGTGGCTCTCAAGAAGCGGACATTAAATCGATGTTCCAAGAACTAAAAGCAAGCTTGCAGGGCATAGACACCAAAATGGACGCACTGGCAGCATGTATGGACAGCATCACGACACAAATGAATAAACAAGAAAGTAGAGTAGAGGTGCTGGAAACGCGAGTGACCGACGCAGAAGAATGTCAAACAGACCTAGACAAGAAACCGCGCGGCATGGACAAGGTTTTGGCGCTAATTCAACAAAAGAATGAGGACTTGGAAGCGCGCTCGCGGCGCAACAACGTCCGCGTCACGGGTGTGGCAGAAACGACAGACATTACAAACATGGAGCAATATGTTGAGCAGATGTTGAAGGACCTCTTTGGGTCAGGTCTATCACAGATGTTCCCCGTTGAAAGGGCGCATAGGACACTGGGGCCTAAGCCTAAACCGGGAACGCCGCCTAGGCCCATTATTGCGCGCGTCTTAAATTACAGAGACCGTGATGTGATATTGCGCATGGCGAGAGACATGAAAGACATGCAATATAAAGGCAACCACATCGCCATCTACCCGGACTTTACTATGCAGGTACAGGCCGCTCGCAGAGAATTCATGCCAGCGAAAAAAATCTTCCAACAAACGGGTACAAAATATTCGCTAATATACCCTGCGAAGCTCAGAGTACAAGGCCCAGGAAAACCATCTTTCTTTCTGGATGCAAAGGCGGCCCTGCAGTATGCAAAACAACTGGCAAAAGACCAAAAGAACCAAACGCATTCAGAGGGACCGGAACTGCGGGACAGGCTAAGTGACGTTGAGTGATCGCAGATGTTAAGTCTTTGACATTGCGCTGTGGATGGCCTGCCTTGGTCGGGTCAGGGCCGAATGCCTGCTCGGAGTATCGGGGGTTAACTAATTGTGGCGGGGGGGTTTAGTGAATATGCGCGATTTAGGGTGCGGGAGGTCCTCGAGCTGACACGCTAGGCCAGCGCTCGATCACCCTGTCAAGAGTACGGGGGTAATAGGTGGCCAACTTGCGTACCCCAGGGGATGATTCCCAATCTTTGGTTACCGATCAAGACTCTAGTTAAAGTTCCTGTGGCTGGGAGGGTGACCTGGGGGGAAATTGCACAACCTAATTGGGGGGTTGGAGGGGGTGGGGATTACAACTTACGTTTGTGGGGTTCTGATGTTGACTGTTTGACTGGAAGCGAGAGGTTGGATGAAGTGAGAACTTGCATAGAAACGAATACTGTACAATATGTATCGCCCCGTCGAAAACGACCTTAATTACTGTGCTATGGCCGCTTCTATACACTGTGGCCCGCTGGGCCGTTATGATATATTATGCTATGTATATGGGGGTGGATGTGTGGTGAGTTGCACGGCGCTGGTGTGCTGTTCGAACAAGGTCTTTTACTGCCACTGCTGCCGTGAAGCAAATAAAATGTCTTACCTGGAATGTGCGGGGCATGAATGACAGACGTAAAGCCAGGCTGGTGCAGGCCTTCTTACTTAGAAAAGAAATAGACATCTGCCTCCTGCAGGAGACCCATTTGACTGCTAATGCTGTACAACTGCTCCGACATAGTAGATGGGGAGAGATAGTACATGCTTCTTATTCTAACTACTCCAGAGGGGTGGCGGTACTGATCAGAAGGGGTCTTCAATGGAAAACGCATGCGGAAATTAGGGATGATGGAGGCAGATACGTACTGCTAGTGGGGACGCTGTGCGGTATGAGAATGGTGCTGGTGAACGTGTATGGCCCGAATGACGATAGCCTGTGGTCCGGCGGCGATTATGTGGGTGGGAGATTACAATGTTGTACTTTCAAACACTATGGATAGGCAGGGCACAGCCAGAGAACATCACCCCAGGGCATCAGAGGCACTAGGCGATATTATGCGGGAGGCGGAACTGGTAGATTCCTGGAGGACACTGCACCCGGGACTCGCGCGGGTACCTGCCTCACAATACATAGAGCTGCATGGTCTAGGCTAGACTACTGGTTGCTATCTAGAGACTTACACACTTCAGTGTTGGAGGTGACACACTTACCGAGGTCGCTGTCTGATCATGCCCCGGTATACTTGACAATGTCCACACCGTCACAGTATATCCAACCGTTTAGCTGGAGGTTCCCCTCCCAGGCACTGCGCGACCAGGTATTTCAGCAGGAACTGCGCGATAAGCTAGAGGAGTACTTTGAGATTAATAAGGGCACGGTAGATTCGCCAGGCATGCTCTGGTAGGCTTGTAAGGTGGTGACAAGGGGAAACTGCATGTCGCTAAAAACAGGAGTGTTAAGATCCATAAGAGATTCACTGCGCAAACTTGAAACAGAACTTGCTAAAATTGAGTCTGCATTGATAGAAGCACCAACAGACAGAGTGCGTGCAGACTTTAGATAGAAACTTAATCAGTATCAGGAGGAGGCGGACAGAGAAGTGACGTATTTGTCTAAAGATAGCCAGGCCAGACGATATGGAGAAGGAGACCGTGCTGGACGCACACTGGCAAACATGCTGCGAGCGCCACGAGGGAGAGATTATATCCTGGAACTGAGGGGTGTAGAAGGAGAAATGATAAGGGAGCCACCAGCCATACTTGACACCATGACGGCATACTATAGCGAATTATATACCTCCAAGGTGACACCAGAGGACCAGGTGCTAAACGACTACCTGGACACCATAGCTTTAGCATGGTTCAGTAATAGTGCCAGACAGTATATGGACTTACCGTTTACGCAAGACGACATAAGAGCTATAATAGCTAGTTTGCCGCCTGGCAAAGCACCGGGCCCCGATGGCCTGACGGCGGCCTTCTATAAGGAATATGCAGATATACTGGTCCCGAGACTGCATAGGGTGTTTGAGGAGGCAGTAGAAAAAGTCGTACTCCCACAGTCGATGCATGAAGCACTGATAATTACTCTGCTTAAACCTGGAAAGGACCCCACTAGCCCAGACTCCTATCGCCCACTTTCACTAATAAACCTCGATGCCAAAATATACGCCAAGCTGCTTGCGGACCGCTTAAAATACATGATGCCACAAATAGCGATCTCTGACCAGTCGGGATTTGTGTTGGGGAGGTCCACTTTGCATAACTTAAGAGTGTTGTTTGGGCTCCTGCATTACCTGGATCCCAAGGTGCAGGCCGCAGCGGCTTTGTTGGATGCGACCAAGGCATTTGACTCCCTGGAGTGGAAATTCCTAATGACACTTTTCACCCGAATGGGATTCAGCCCGCACTTTGCCAGGAGAATTGGCGTACTTTATAATAATCCGACGGCCAGGGTACGGGTGAATGGACAGACGTCTGCTCCTATATCCAAAACAAGAGGGACTAGGCAGGGGTGCCCGCTGTCACCGCTACTATTTGCTATCGCGATGGAACCACTAGCGGCTCGCATGAGACAACATCATACTCAGCGTAGCATTGGTTTCACGTCACGCGGGCTGCTCATATCCATGTATGCTGACGACATCACCATATATATGATGAACCCATCGGAGAATTTTGACCCGTTAATGCGTGAAATGGTACGCTACAGCGGCCTCACTGGCATAGATATAAACTGGTCGAAGTCGGTAATGCTGCCACTGACGGATGGTACGACCACATGCCACACTGAATTCCCAATAGATTGGGTTACGGACGAGGTCAAGTATTTAGGTATAAATATAAGCTGCTCTGTTCACGAGATAGGGCTGGCTAACTTTGGTGTGGCCATGGAATGGCTAGAAAGCAAAGTGAAGAGATGGAAAACGCTGCCATTGTCGTTGATGGGCCGAATAGCTATCGTAAAAATGGTGGTGGTGCCTAAGTTTCTTTATCTGTTCGTGAACATCCCCTTGCCACTAACAGTGGCATTCTTTCGCCGACTTCGCTCTGCCATGATTGAACTGGTTTGGGCGGGCAAGCAGCCCAGAGTAGCCTGGAACCTCCTTACACTTCCCTTCCATCAAGGGGGCCTAGCTGCCCCGGACTTTGAGCTGTATGCCTATAGTGCGCAGGCCCAATATTTACACTACTGGCAACACCCGATCCCCTACCAGCCTCACGTGGCAATAGAGATAGACGTGGCGGCGCCCTGCCCCCTCAAGTCAGCGGTGTATCAGCGATACAAACGGTCCCAGGAAGACATTGACACCGTGGAGATGGTACGTTGGGCTTGGTCGAACATTGCGAAACGGGCGGGCATATCTGCCCTATACGCCCCGAGCATGCCGTTGGAGGGCAATCCGCTGTTGGGGCCACTGACGGACGCGGCAGTGGTGCAGTGGGCGCGTGACTGCGGCCTGAAGGTGGCGGGTGACTTATATCCAGACGACACTTTTCTTACAATACAAAATATGGTCGCAGCGCCTGAGCCGACGGCATCAGAACTACTACTATACTATCAACTGAGGGCGGCTTGTAAACACAGGTATCCTATGTTCCCAAAGGCTCCACCGACGCTGGCAGCTCTGGAAGACATACTCTCGAACACCTCCTCGCGCAAATTGATAACGCACATCTATAGGGTTACACAAAACGCAACACCTGTTGCGCATGTGGATTCCAGATCATTGTGGGAGGTGGAGGCAGGCATTAATATCACAGAGAAACAGTGGAAATTTTGCTGCACCCAACTTGAAAACCTGTCGCCTAATTATAGATTGAGGCTGATACACTTTAATTACTTACATAGGACATACCGTACACCCGTACAACTCTTTAAAATGGGATTACAGGCTGATGCGAATTGTTGGAGATGTGGCGAGAGAGAGGCCACGTTCTACCACCTTGCATGGCTGTGTGGATCGGTATATATATTTTGGGAAACAGTCTTCAATACCATAGGGAAGATAGTGGGAACAGCTATAGACCCAGACCCGCTTGTGGCCCTCCTGGGATTTGTGATGAATGTACCCAGTGCCTCACGAAAGTTAGTGACTCTTCTTTTGTTGCTCGCCAAGTGACAAATAGCGCTGCACTGGAAGAAAAAACCTCCGCCGAAAGTGTCAGGCTTGGTGGGATCAGCGGTGTACTGTAAGGAACAATTGACCGCCTACTGGGATCAGATGCCGCAGCGTTCGAGGCCTGCGGACATATGGCAGCCGCTGGTAGATTGGCTGGCAGAGGCGGAAGCGAATGACAGCGACTGAGGAAGAATGTTGGATGTATGGCACTGTAGCACAGTTGGAGTGGGGTTGCGCCATGGGGCGGACGTGAGGGGAGGGCGCCACTGCCCCCGCAAGGTGTTGCCTGGGTAGAACGGCGGGGGGGGGGAAATTACGTAAGTGTCCTGACGGATAGAATGTGATCTGCGTGGGCGGGATACCTCGTGCCCAGGCAGACATGGTAATGCATGGTCGCTGGGTGATAACTGCAAGAGTCTTTGTCCAGGACATTGGTCGCTATTCTTCGACTCTCGCTTACAGCTGTTATTGTAGATTGTTAAGTTTTAAAAATGCTGTTGGAACTTTGCTCAAGTGTATGACACAGATCCGTACTAGCGGCGTGACGCTACGAACACAAGCTGCCTGCCTCCGGGTTGTTGGCTGAATAGCAGTGTACACTTTGATGCCACAATAAAGGTTTTGGGAAAAAAAAAAAAAAAAGAGTCACTCTATGACTTGGCTGCGTCAAAAACCCTAAACCTTCTGAAACCAGGTGTAAGGATTGATGCAGGGCTTTTAACATGGGACTCACTTCTGTGTTCTGAGGCATTACTGGAGTTGCATCAGTCTTACGGCCAACCTCAGTAATCTGTCACTTTAGTGCCAAAAAATGCATCAGAATTTCTGATGCATCTGTGAATCCTTACGCCATGCAACACTATACTGTAAGTACAGTGCATCCATGGCATCCCTTAGGGCATTTGCGGCAGATGTAAGAAATCTGATGCATCGATGCATCAAATCTTGTAAATATTGCCTTGCTGCTCCAAATCGGGCACACAGTTTTCAGTACCAAAGTGCCTCTGGTACAGTAAGACAGACTTCTTCTTTCAATAATCAGAAATAGGTTTCTGACTTCCTAAATGCAAAAAAATGCCAATGGGGCACAAAAAGGGTTTGTGTGGGAAGGTACTGCTTTTCTATGATTGGACTATCTAAGACTTAACTCCCTAGATGATAAATGGACTCTCTCTAAATGTACTCCTACATTCTGAATGATTCATTTAAGGAGTTGTCTTTAGGTAACTAAAATCTCACCTGTGACTCCTGCAACTGTAAGATGGAGGGGTCCTCAGAACGTTGATAAGAAGCCCTCTGACTCCATGATATTTCCAGTGCTTCAAATAGACGCCGTGTAGGGAAACAGATCAGTGGGTGGTCTTCATGTTAGCTATAGAACCAGTAGAGCTAGCCTACAGCTAAAAGGCAGTGGTTGGCTTAAAGTGGAAAACATATGTAGATATGTGCCAGGGAGGGTTTTACAAAACCAACACATATTTGATAGATTTGGGTTATATTTTTACAAAGAAATTGGGGTAATATATAACCCATTATAAAAATAATAAAGGGTTTGTGTAGTGCTAGCATTAGGCGAGGTGTGGTGTATCTTGTTCCAAATTGAACTCCAGACCTGTAAGGATAGGGAATGCTGAAGATCAGACTCCCACATTAATTCAGTTTTAGACTTGGGACGGGAAGGGGTAGTGTAATGCAAATATTTATACATATACAATGCTTTATGCGATGATGAAAGTGCAATTGGGTCAGTAGGTGAGGAATGTACATTAGGTTGTGATTGATTGAGTATGGAAATAGCCTGTAAAAGAGCACCTTTGAGAGACTTGTAGATGATGGCATAGGTAGAGGGAAGATCAAATTTGGTTTGAATTTCCAAAAAAGGAAGAGGAGTCATATCACACAGTAATTGTTTGATTTGGATTATACCTTTAAGAACCCATTGCTTCCAAAAAATAGTATGATTAGAAATTTTAGAGTTTTATTATGCCATATTGAAGATTCCAGAAATTCTTGTACTGGGGACAAGGGCCTTGTAAAAATATGGGAAGATACTCGAATAGAGTATTTAATAGATGGGGCAGAAAAGGCTCGAGGAGGTTTTGAAAAATATGGTAAAGGATAAAAAAGAAAAGGTGACACAAGTGAATCCTCCAATCTGCGCAAAATATTATTAGGTGGAGAATCAGTGTTCCTAATACATGGTAGAACCTGTTTTAGAACAAAGTTAGTATGGTATTGTTGAAAGTTTGGAAAACTTACGCCACCCAACTCTTTGGGTTTACAGAGAGACTCTAAAGAGATGCGCGTTTTTTTCCCATTCCGTAAAAATGTAGCCAGCGATTTATATATAACTTAAAATATTTTAAAGGAAATTTAATAGGCAACATGGACAAGTAAAAATGAATAACAGGTAAAAACATCATCTTTATAGTGGCCAACCTTCCCCACCAAGGCAAATATAATGAGGACCATTTCTCCATCATTTGAAGAATCTTATGATGGACATCATCTAAGTTTATCTGAATTGTCTTTGCCATGGAACTAGAATATTTAATTCCCAAACATTTGAAAGAGTGTGGAGACCATTTCAGCCCGGTGCCATCGAACATATGCTTCAGACAATACTTATTAAGAGGGAGTACTTCTGATTTTGAAAAGTTCAGTTTATATCTAGATAGCTTAGAATAAGAAGATAAAAGATTAGTAAAAGGTGATGTTTCTGGTTCAGAGACATAAAGGATCACATTGTCAGTGAACGCTGAGAATTTAATCTCAGTATCTTTATGTCGAAAGCCATGGATTGCTGAAGAGTTTTGTAGTGTGTGCAAAAAGGGTTCTAGGGATAAAATTAAAATAAAAGGCGATAAAGACATCCCTGTCAGGTGCCCAGTAAAAGAGGAAAATATGAAGACTGAGTGCCATTTAAAAACAGATGTCATCGGAGAGGAATATAATATAGCTAGATATTTGAAAAAAGTTGGACTAAAACCATGCCATTTTAGAGCCTGCTTCATAAATTTCCAATTGACACAGTCAAAAGCCTTTTTGACAACCAAAGTTATGGCAGCCATAGGCGTATTGCTAACAATAGCCATATGTAAAATATCCAGAAACCCCCTAGAATTGTCAGTCATGTGTCTTCCTTTAACAAATCTAGTTTGCTCAAATCCAACCATATCTGGAATTGGAGAAGAAATCCTAATAGATGAAATCTTGTCAAAATAAATTGCAATTTAAGTTAATGAGGAAGATGGGTCTATAGTTGGCACATGAGGAAATATCCTTATCCTTTTTAGGAATCAAACAAATCACAGCCTCCCAAAAATTCCCCTTAGCTTCCTCTTGTGCGAGAAAACCCTGATTTAAAGTAAGTAGGTGCGGGAGTAAGAGATGTGAAAAGCAGGAATAAAACTAAACAGAAAAAACATCCGGACCCGGTGATTTATCTTTGGGTAGTGCATTAGAGCGGATTTTAAGTCAGAAATTAAAATAGGCTCTTCTAGAAAAGAAAGATCCTGTGTCTGTTGTTGTCTTTGTGGGAGAGAGTGAAAATAGCAATCTAGTGCCTCAACTGTAGGAAAGTGATCTGGTGTGTAGAGATTTGTATAATAATCAGTAAAACTCTTTTGTCTCTAATCTTTACTATTTTTGACTTTTGAGATTTAACCTTCAGGTAGTTTGCCGGACTTATTTTGTCCTCCGTAAAACATGGAATTCATTTCTAACAGTGTTCCAGCAGCTTCCTCTGTTGACCGTTTCTTGAACTCAAATTTAGCATTCATTAAACGTAGTAGCACATTATCATTCTTGGTAGTGAAAAATTCATGTTCTAATTGCTTAATAGATTGAAGTAATAATGATGATTCTTTATTAGCTTTTTTCTTTTTGGCTATGACTTAAATAGTTATATGTCCTCGGGCAGAAGACTTAAAGGCATCCCAAACAAAATGAAATGGAATATTAGGTGTGATATTATGCAAAACAAATTCCTGTAGGAAACAATCAAAATCCTGCACAAATTCTTTATCCTTCAATGAGCTATTGCTGAAACGCCATTTATTAGGTTTAGAGGTTTCAGGTAATAAATCCAAATCTATTATAACCGGTGTATGATCTGAAATTAATATTGTTCCAATTTCAGCATGTGTAAGTGTAACAACTGGGGGGGGGGGGGTGAAATTAATAAATAATAAATTCTCAATTGGGATTTATGAGTTGGTGAATAAAAGGTGTATTCCAATGTTTTCAGAGAGTATGTGCAAAAACATTTTTTTTTTGTTAATATTGGTGCTGTTGTGCTGTAATTATGCAGTAACCATGATTCTCTCTCTGTTTCTTCCTTTTTTTATGTTTTTGTCTTGCTCTCCTTTTTGTACGCTCATGGATTATCAATAAAATCTTTTTTTTTAAAACAACAAAAAAACAGAGATTATAGCCTCCAGGCATCAACTAATCCTCTGGAGTGAATAAAACGTTTAAATGTTTTCTGCATTTTGTTAGGAACATGTTTAACTTGAGAATTCCTTTCTAAAAAGGTCTACAATCTGATTAAAATCACCACCTACTATTACATTTGCATTTGAACATGAGAGTAAAACAACTGACATTTGTTCCCAAAATTTTATATAAATACCAGTAGGACCATAAATATTAGGAATGGAAATAGGTGTGTGATGAATGGTGGAATGTATTAGAACCCATCGACCCTCCACATCCCTTTCCTCATTTTCTATTACCAAGGGAAGGGATTTGTGAACCTACCTAATGACCCTTTTTTATGATCAAGGATTGGGGAACTAAAAACCTGACCGATCCAATTCTTACACAATGAGTTTAAATCTTTGTCAAGTAAATGCGTCTCCTGTAATAGAGCAATATTACATTTAAGCCGAGCTAAGTGGGTGAGAACTCGCTGTTTTTTTTATAGGATTACGCAGCCCTTGACATTCCAAGAAATAACCTTAAGGGAATGTACCATTGTAGTACAATAACATAATTATTAAACCATTGTATCTTTAAAAGGACACCAGAACAGCAAATTATCTGAATACATTTGGGGGTCCATTAGGATGTAGGGCAGATCGCCACCGCCCGCATGGCGGTGGCGATCCGTCCTATATCCTTCCCCGCCCGCCATCCATTTCCCCCCTGCCATATTAGTATGACGGGGTACCGCGGCGGACGGGAAGACCATCCACCGCCTTTCCGCCCGGTCAACGAGTCGACCAGGCGGAAAAGGGTTTAATATGGTGGCGGTGTCTTCTAGACACCGCCATCCATATCAGGATGCAGGCAGGAGGCAGCCTCAATCCCGCCACGGAAAGGCATGCGGATTTTGAAGTTGGGGGCCCGTTGTGGGCCCCCCGGATGTTGGGTGGGGTGAGTGGACACATGGCATGTGCATGCACAACATGGCAGGCACCGCGCGGTGCATATGCACAACATGCATTTTTGACATTGCGGCGGGTGATGCAGAAAGCACCGCCTGCCGCAATGTTAAAAATGCAGAATGCGCCCGCCAGTGTGGCGGGCGCATCCTAATCACCCCCCACGGGACCGCCGCACTTATGGCAGGCGGTCCCTTTTTACGTCAGGATGCCCATAGTTCGAGAATTGATCTAATCTTCATATTCAATCAAGAGCTATAATGCGTAAAGAGACCAAAGAAAAGGATGAAAGAAACAAAACAAGAAAGGAAAGAAAAGAAAGAAGAAGAAAGAAAAGGATGAAAGAAACAAAACAAGAAAGGAAAGAAAAGAAAGAAGAAGAAATGAAAGTAAAGAAAGGAACAGATACTCTGATGAAGACAATAGAGATGACAAAAGCCAAGAAGCTTCAGTCATGAAGAAGTAAGACCCAGCCAATGTGAAAAGAATATAATGAAGGGGTGGAGAAGAGCAAAACTGAAGATGGACAACAGGGAAAAATCGAATTAGAAGGAATAACAATAGCGATGGAGACAATCATTATAATAAAAAAGCAACAGAGAATATGAAGATAAAAAAGAAATAAAAGCACACCAGCTATTCATGTGACCAGGACCAATAAGACAACAATGCAAATAAGTCAACAATAGAGGTGCATAGCACATAAATGATCAATACATACAACTTACCAAGACACAAGGATAATCTGGAAACATTAGGTCTAGGAAGGGAGGTACTTGGGGGAAAACACATCAAAGGAGGGAATACGGATCAGACAACAGACAACTGCAAAGAGGAATAAATAAATATCAAGGTTAAATAAGTAGACAGATTAGCTAAAAGCGACAACACTATACAAACACCATTAACAATGAACATGCTACCATTAATGAAGGCATATTTAACTCCTTGAAAGAATAAATATATTGAATTCAAAAACAGGGGTAAAAAAGCATAAGCATATAAAAGATTAAGCGACAGTAAATAAAGAGTTCAGGCTTTCCCAAGATCCATTGTTTCACCCTTATGTTGGAGAATAAATGTCCTCAGGTCTTCTGGACAGTCGAATGAGAAAGTTTGTTCCTTATATGTGACTGTAAAGGGGCATGGGTGCACAAGTCCATATCTCGCATTCATAGATTGTACAGTAGGATGGAAGGATAAGAACTCCTTTCGACAAGCGGTTGTTGCAAGTGCTACATCCTGGGAAATAAAAACCCTCTGGCCAGACCATAGCATTTGCTTTCTTTGCTTAGCCGCGATAACACCGTAAACAGCTTAGTATACTCTAGAAGGAGAACAATTATTCCTCTAGAGTAGCCAGAGCCTGAGGCACTAACAGATTTGGGGCCAATAAGGTGAGCATGTTGTAAGATGAGATGTGTTCCTTCCTTAAGGCCCAACAGCTTGCGAATGTGGACTCCAAGAAAAGCAAGCATGTCTGACCCCTCCACTCCTTCCGGAATGCCATAAATTCAGAGATTGTTGCACCTATTCCGATGTTCTAAATCTTCTATTTGTTGTTTCAAGAGCACATCCTGCACCTCACTAATCCGTTGTTCAACACCTGACACTCTGGACTCCAGTGTAGATCACTTTTCTTCAATACATTGAAGTGTGACAGTAGTCTCCATGACAAGAGGTTTCAAATGTTTAATCTCCTCCATGAGGTCCTCCAAAGTCAAAGGTAAAGGAGACTTTGTAGGATCTTTTCTTCCGTCTCTTGGTAGGTGCATTTGAGTCTTTGCGAGCAGTGGGCATGATTGTAGATGAGGTGACAGCCTTCAGACTAGAGGGGGGAGAGGACTACATAAGCATGAGAAAAATGTTGCAATAGAGGCCATGGAAACTACTTAATGCCACACACAAAAAAATATCTGAAGGGTGTGCGTTGTTCAAAAATATCAAATATGGCACCAAATAGTAGGAGGGTGCACAGAATGAATTATTGTGGAAGTAGTGAGAGACAGAAATAGACCAGAATATCAGCCCACTGCTCAAGATAAAAAGTAAAGAAGAATTCATATGAGGGAAATTGTCAGTTAGACGGCTGAGAAACTGTAGCTCCACATATAATTATAGCTGGCTGGATTTGAACTCCATGCCATGTGTGCATTATATACTTAGGGGGAGATTTACTAAGATTTTGTGCTGTCATTGCATCACAAAAGTGACGCAATATGGCGCAAGATCTTTTTTCCCCCAATTAACTTTCCAGCGCTAAACTTGTTTAGTGCTGTAAATAACGTAAAAGTAATGCGAAGCAGCCCATTGCGCTGCTTCGCATTTCTTTGCGCCTTGAGGGTGTGCAAAGGGTGGTGCTTGGCCATTCCCATGTAACCACCCAAGTTTTCTCACTCTAAACCCAATTTACTAAAAATAGTTGATTGAGTTTAGCATGAGAAAACTGCGCCCTTTTCAACCAGGCGCAAGGAAGGAAAAATGCTTTCATTTCTCCTTCTTTTCCGAATTTGCATGCGTGCTGCACTGTGCAGCATACATACAAAGTGGGAAAACCTTTCCCTCGTGTCCAGCATAGTATTTTGGACAGGAAGTGTACCCTTCCTGTACATAACGTATTCTACACTCATGCATACGCACTAGCGCTACTGCGCTAAGGTGTGTGCATGGCACATGGCTGCTGAAATCAGCACTGACGCAAGGGAGAGGGGAGGAGAGAGCCATATCTTTAAAAATATGGCATTGTCCTGCTCCCTCCCTGTCACGCAGCGCAGCCTCATGGGGGGCTGCGCTGCGTTGCGTGACTTTTTTGTAAATCTCCCCCTCATTGTGTCAGCTTTCCATTAAATGTCACTCTTAAACTTTCAAATAGGCATTTAAAATCGATTACCTTGAGCTTCTCTGCTTTTGTTGGACATTTTGGAGCTATTTCCAAGTTAGCGTGACCGAGCAAGGGAACCCGGCTCTGATGCATTCTGCTACCACCGATGCTGAGGTGCGCGACGCGGGGGAGCAACGACATGCTAAATGGCTTAAATACAGCCAAAAAAGAAAAATTTCTTCTCTCTCAGCGTTAACGCACCAGTTCTTTCAAGACACATGCATTTCTGGTGTGCTCCGCTGCCCGTATCGTAGAGAAGTCTCCAACACCATGAGGAGCCTCATAGACCTGGAGCCATCTTACAGGCGGTTTGGCCATCAGCTGTAAAAAAAATATTGACTACTCAAATATCATAAACCTCATACTTATAATTAAAATAACAAAATAACTACTTCAAAAACGTGGTCCTTCCAAAATAGCTAAAGTAAAATCAACATCTAATAAAGAATACGGATTACTATAATATTAAGTTTTTTAATTAATTAACATTAACATTAGAATTAAGAAAAATATTGAAAACAAAAACTAAATAGAGTGTAAACATATATCAATAACATAATTTACATATAGTAAATATATTAAATTAAAAATAACTTTTACATTTTAACAAATTGCAATACTATTTAAAAACATATTTTATCTGAATTTATTTTGTTTTTATTCTTGGAATATATGAGTTTTCAATTGCAAATAATCTAATAATATATCTCATTTACATTAAAAAAAATCACATTTAAAAAAACTAGATCAATTTTTAAAAATGTATAATTTCTGTAAACATTTAAATACAAAACGAATTATCACAAATAAATGTACTTCTAAAATTTTAAACATTTATAATAATTTCCTGGCATTTTTTCAAAACCTTTAAACCTTTTAAAACTTTAAATAAATTAACATGTAATTCGGACATCAGATTTACTCCTCCCAGTCCAAACTAAGCAACGCTGGGGGAAGGATTGGAATCTGAGGGGGGCGGGGGGGTTGGGATTTACTATTACCACTGCAAACTAAATAAATCTGGCAAAGTGTTAGACTCTAAGGCGATTCTAATCATAGGTCCCTAGACTCCCACAGACTCTCATGACTGTGCTCAGGATGGACTAGGGAATGAGGACTATTAAGTTACTGATACCTCTAAATCCAGTCTTGTATTGGGTGTGAATCTGGACATAACCAGTGATGGCTGTCCATCTAAAAGCCATGCAAGAAATCTGGGGTGAGCAACAGCTCAAAAAAGTTACCTTGGTTCAATTATATTGCAAGCACTTTATCAACCCTAGGCTCCTTGGAATTCTGGACCAACCCAGAGTCATTGAACCGCACAAGCGCACAATAAGCCAAGTACAAGTATTGGGCATCTCAAGAGCAAAACAGGGAGCACATTTATGATGTATTTCTTTAAGAACAAACCGGTTACCCGGTTTGAAGAATACACAAACCTGCAATTCCCAGACCTGAAAAGGTCCTTGAACATTAGGTTCAGGTTGGGAACTTTGCCCGTCTAAACCTTTACCATAAACTGGTCTATTTCCACATTTGTAAAGCGTGAACCTATCACCCCTAAGGGTATCCAGGCGCTGGGGGGCCATCGGGGAGATTAAGTTAGCTATTGCCCAAAGTCACTTGATGCTGAGCTGAGCTGCCACCGGCTCCAGGGATCAAACAAAACTGACGATTCAGGCGCTTGTAATTGTAAAGAAGAAAGAGACAAATACTAATTTAATGCTACTTTGCACTAGGGGCCTCATGTAGGTAGCATACCAGTTACCACTTCTAAAATACCGAACGTTACCGAATCGGTATTTTAGAAGTGGTAACTCGTATGTAGGTAATGAGTCGGTATTTTTTACCGATTCGTTACAATTCGGTAATTACCGAATCGGTATTTACCGATTCGGTAATGAGGCATACCTTCCCATTGATGGGAAGGTATGCCTCATTACCGAATCGGTAAATACCGATTCGGTAATGGTGGAGAAAATGCAAGGGTGGCAGGGTGTCACATTGACACCCTGTTGCACCCCTGATTCGGCCATGTGTGCACATGTGGCACACATACATGCCCTAAGGGCATGTATGTATGCCACATTGCACACTGCTACGCGCTTCAAAATGCATACACACATACATTAACTATTTACCACCAACTATAAGTTGGTGGTAAATACCGACTCCTAAACACACCCACACACTCCCCCTACATATCATTTCTGGAATCGGAATTTACCGATTCGGTAAAATTACCGAATCGGTAAAATTACCACATCGGTAACGTTACCGATTCGGTAATTTTACCGATTCGGTAGTTTTACCGAATCTGTAAATTCCGATTCCAGAAATTGACCCCCTACATACCAATAGCCAAAATACCGGTCGGTAACGGTATAATTACCGAAAATCGGCCGTTACCGACCGGTATTTGGCTACCTACATGAGGCCCTAAGTCTTTGCAAGCTTGGAGAGTGTTTCTATTATATCTTTTTATCAGGTAAAATATAAGACATTGCAAAGCAACCATGTCCCTTTATCTACGAGCAGACTATGAAATATTCCTTAGATCTGTGGCTTCATATGTCCATGCATAAACAAAAGGTGATGGATGGAATGCTTGAATTAATCTCAGCCACTGGTAATCACTCAGGGCAGCATCCCAATCCATCCTTTTTCATCAGCATGCCACATCAGTTTGGACCAAGCCATATGCAAATCAGTCTTGACCCTGTTCCGCATAGGAACAGTCTAACTCGAACTGCCAGGCTAGGCCCTCTCTGAACCGGAACTCAAGCAACCCAGGACTGTTTTCACCCTAGTTATAGGCTCTTCAGATGGGTACAGCTTAGTTCCAGTGGCACAGTGAGCCCGGGACCCATGTCTGGGTATACCCAACACACTTAGGGCATCAAAAGCAAAAACAAAAATGTGATGATGAAAAGCTTGCATTAATCTCAGCCACTGACCATCGCTCGGGCCACATCCCAGCCTACCGTTTTTTGCCACCATGCCAACTCAGTTTGGACAGAGCCATATGCAAACCAGTCTTGACTATATTCCCAGTGGGAACAGTCCAACCCGAACTGCAAAGCCAGGTTCTCCCTGAACCAGAACACAACCAGTCCAGGATTGATTTCACCATTTTTATGGGCTCTTCAGCCGGGTATAGCTTGGTTCCAGCGGCACAGTGAGCCCAGGATCCACATCTGGGCATACCCAGTGAACTTAAGGCATCAAATGCAAAAACAAAAAGGTGATGGATGGAATATATCATTTATCCATGCTGCATGGAAATGACTAGAAGCTGCACCCACTATGCCCCTATGTTTGCTAAAGCAGAAAACCACCATGGAGCACCTATCACCCACAAGGCAAAAGAAGGGAAACCAAGTGTTCCACGGTCCCTTTGCTAGATGAACTCCAGGTCTTTGAACTTGATCTGGAGAGAATCATTCATTCAGTCTTCCGCACCCCCCAAGTAAGCTCAGTTGTTGTTGAGGGTGAGCTAAGATGTTGTTGAGGATGGGCTGAGTTGTTGTTGAGGGAATGTTTTTACATGAGCAAAATTTATTTTTTCTGAGTTTTATTTCAGCTAATATGCACACCCCAACCCATTGCTCTAGAAGAAGTGTAAAATGACTGAGTAGCAATCAAGGCTTTACCTTTTTATGATTCTGTCATGCTGTTTTTATATTTGCAACTTTGCACACTCTACTTTAGCATAACTGCTTTTACATGCAGTATGCCTATAGTATGTGGTTCTGTAGCCTGGTCAGCATTACTAGACAAGCATTGATGGCAATCCGATGTAAACCTCGAACCGCCACACAACCAGCAAGTATGGCTGGAAGTTAGCAATCACAGACTTATGAAGGTAACCTTAGGAACTAAACATGGGCCTAAACACATTTATAAATGTCATCATGGTTAAAAAACAAATTAAAGTTGCATCAAGTTGTATTTTTATTGTATGGCTTATGTTAAAAATCGGGTTTCTGGTTGTCAGAGGCATGCACCCTGCCCAAGCAGGAACAGCAATCCTAGTCAGGGTAAGTCAGAAACACACTGTAAATTAACTTGTGCTCACCCTCTGGTAGCTTCACACAGAGTAGTCTGGCTTAACTTAAAAGGTAATTTGTAAAGTATGAGTGCAACCCATCAAACAGTAACACAGTGAAAACACCACAAAAAGACTCCACAACAGTGTAGAAAAATAGATTATGATTATATAAATAAAACAAGACCAAAGCGACAAAAATCCAACAAGTAGAAGTTCTAAAGAATAAAAGTGTCAATAGCGCTTAGAGGCGCAATAAGGGCCTATGGTGGTTATCTGGTTGCACTGAACCGGGGCAAAGTGAAGTGTTCAGGCCGACCACAATGGAGCATGGGCAAGATACAGCAGCCTCGCAAGGCCCGCTGAACAGCGTACCTTGCTCCTGCTTGCAAAAGCGAGATGTTGGGTGCAGCCAAGCAATGCATCAGTGTCAATCCTGCAGTCAAGGTGATGCGTTGATTTTCTTTATGCAACGATGGCAATGCACCAGTTCTGAAGCCGAGTGTCGAAGCCGAGAAGTGTTGGTTCCGAAGCTGGTGCATCTGGTTTCTCCACGCATTCAAGGGGATGCGTTGATGGTCTCTCACTTCAGCAGCGGCAATGCAGCGGTTCCGATGCATCGGTTCTAGAGATGATTCACTATTTCCAAATGCGATGCGCTGGTTTTGCTCCCACAACAGTGGCGATGCATTGATTCTGCTTCATGCAGTAGAGAATTTGTTAGTTCCACTAGAGCAAGCGCCTGAATCCACTTCCAATAGACCATGCACAGGAGCAGTAAGTGAGACTTTGATATCCCTGGGTCTCAAAACAGGAGGCAAGCCAGCATCACATTGGAAATCACTCTGGGTTCAAGCAATAGTCCAGTACTTCCTCAGCAGGGGCAGAGGTAGCAGGCAGCAGGGCAACCCAACAGAAAAGCAGTTTTTCTAGAGCAGCTGTCCAGCAGGGTGGCAGCCCTTGTAGCAGCCTAGCAGTCCTTCTTTCTGGTAGAGTTTCTTTAAAGGTTCAAAAGCGTCTGATCTGTTGGGGTCAGGTATCCAGTACTTATATCTAGTTGTCCCTTTGAAGTGCCAATGACTTCAAAGAGGGGCCTTGAAGTGCACTGAGTTCCTACCTCCCCAACCATGGCTCCAAACTGACTGCAGGGGGGTATGGAATCCTTTGTGTGGTGGCAGGACACTGCCCATTCAGGTGCAAGTGTCAGCTCCTCCCTCCCATCCTGCTCAGGATGACCCATAAGATGGCCACTTAGTCACACCTAATCTTCCTTTGTGTGTGAGTTTCTAGAGGGAATGCACAGAGTCCAGCTGTCACCCACCCCAGACATGTACTGGAGACAGGCTGCAGGTACACAGATCTTAAGAGCAGAGAAATGCCATCTTTCTAAAAGACACCAGGTGCATAAATTGACTTTAACAACAGTCTTGAGGTAGCTGAATGCTCAAGGACAAAGTGGAAAAATGCATTGAGGTCATTAGTGATAATAAGAGATACGAGTGAATGGCATATCTTTGTTCTAGAAAATTAGGATCAATGGTATAGAGGGTACCAGTATTTTCAATACAAATATTTCTAAAAGTACCATTACTAAGAGAGTAATATTTTGCTAGCAAAGAGCATGTATCATCACCATTCCTATCCTTTTCAATTTGGAATTACATCTTATAAGAGTAATAAGGAATTTCCAATGTTAATCTATGAGAGGGGTAGGCCTCACAGTAGTGAAAAACAAAGTTCTGTGTTTTTCCTTTCCAGGACATGCAGAACTTAAAAGTACATGTCCTAACTTTTACTTACACAGCACCCTCCCTGTGGGCTCCTAGGGCCTACCTTAGGGTGACTTATATGTAAAAGGGAAGTTTAAGGCTTTATGATATTCCCACTCCAAACTCGGCAATGTTAAGGAAAGTGCTGGGCTCTGAAGAGGTCAAATTTGCTATTTCCACTCCAAACTATAGTCACAATGGGGAAGTATTGGACTTAGCAGATCAGGTGCACTGTTCTCACTCCAAACTAAATGAAATTGTGGACAGCTTTGGAATCTATGAAGGTCATGTTTACTATTCCCACTCAAAACCAAAGAAAATTGGAGAAAGTGTTGGACTTTTTGAAGGTCGGGTTTTCTATTTCACTCCAAACTATGCAGCCTCTGGGAAAGTGTGGGACTCCTGAGGAGTTAAGATGTATTTTGTCTATTCAAAACAAAACTTTTTTTTTGGAAAGTGTTTGACTCGGGAAAGGGGTAGATTTACTATTCTCACTCAAACCTAAGGACATTGGTGGAATGTGGTATTCTTAATTATTCATCAACTAAATGTACAATTATGTCTCTCAATATTTACATTTTTAAAGAGTTTTTGATGATATTTTGGAAACACTTATTAATGGTTATTTTATACTGTTTGAAATGTGTTTGTATTTTTACAGATTTTAGGTGTTTGGATGTATTATTGATCTCTGAGGAGATCTAAATCTATTCTCTTAATAAAGCTGGAAACTTGAAACTCTGTGGAAAGTGTTTGATTCTGGATGGAGGGATCCAGATTACTAAAAAACAATAAAAACATCAGAAATGTATTACTTATTAAAGTAAAGAAAAGAGCAAAATGAAATTATTTAAACAATAAAACATATGCAAGTAATAGAAACAAATAATGTAACAAATGCAATAATGTCCGACACATAGATTTAGATTAACACAATAATTAATTTCTTGTAATTTGAGATTACATTTTTAACAACTAATTATAATGATTTTGTAATTTAAAAAAAAACACACTTTAAAAAAAACTGGAACTGTTTTCTTAAACAGAAACCTTTATTCTATTTTCTATGCTGGATACTAGGTGGAGTAAGGGGTTTGGTGGAGCAGTGATGGTTAAGGTCAATAGAACCATCTAAAAACTGATGCAATGTCAGCATTTAAAGGATTAATGGTGATGAGAGATTAGGCAAGATTTATTTTCTTCTCAACCCCAACCCACAAAATACATAAAAAGAATGTTCCTTTCAGAAGTTGAAATGGTGTAAGAAAGCAATATTACTATTTATCAGTATACTCACCTCCTTTTGCAGCAATTATCTTTTGCCTTACTGTAACATTACCCAGGATCCCCTTTCAAAATGGTAGAACTCTTCTGCCACCTGACAAAGTCAAAACTGGTTCTCCCTCCTGCTGGGGTTGGAGGCAGAGGGTTTAGGAGTGCTCAGAGAATAAATGAGGGAAGATCCTGGAAGCCCGATTTGGAATTAGCAAGTTAAAAAAAAGTTATGTTAAGGCTGCCCCTTCTTCTGCTAGCTGAAATGTACCCCTCCAGGATGGCTAATCCCTGCTTACTGTTTAATAGTTAACGCCGCCGTGTTCTTCCTGGGCTCAGAGGTAGGCTGTTGTCTTCTGACCCATGGTTGTTACCTCTCCCATCCAAGAATATGTAGTCAAGCTCTGGAGGTATGATGAGTGGCAGAACTGGTTTTGAGCCGGGTCTGACTCCAGCAGTCTAAGATATATTTTTATAAAGTTACTTTTCTACAATGGTTAGCAAAAATCTTATCACACCATTAGTTCAATTTTTGAAAATTAAGTGGGGAATGCATTTGAATAATATTTCTAGAAATTTTCCAAGTGAAGATAGAAAATAATTACGTCATTCACGCTCATGCTTGTCTTTTGGAAAATATAGCTGAGCCCACACAGTGGGCATAGCTTTTAGGCATTCATTTACTGTGAAAGCACGTATTTCATATACATAGTGCGCCACTTTTTGGTTTATTAAGCACCATGCCCTGTATGCTTATAAGGCATACTTTAGAAGTAACATAATAATATATGAAATAGGGTTTCTTACACAGCAAATGTACTTCTTCCTGCCATCCATGTGTTAGTGCGGTGCCCTTAAACAGCAGCCCAGCCTGATCACAGTATATTTCAGTCAGATATGTGGATGGAGAAAAACCACACTGTAGCCGCATGTGATATTTAAATTCCATGCCATGGTGAAATTTCTACACCATGTACCATGACCTTCAGAAACGTTATGCTGTTTGTCGCATTCACATCTTTATCTCCTACATGCATTCTACAAAGAAAGCAATCTTTTTTTGCTACTTTTCTCCCTTCTTTGATAATAGGGCGAGTTTTAATGTGATACACAGAATTTTTACACGCAATACATGAATTTTTCAATGCCTGTGTTTATGTGTGTTGGTACATTAAAGCTAGACCTATTGACTTATTGAATGGTTGTATATGCATATAAGGGTATTGTGTCACTTTGTGTTTGTCACATTGCCTTGGGTGGTGGCTAACATGACAATGTTCATGAAAGGACAATGCTAAAATGAGACAGTTGGTAGATGAGTGGGCGTGGTAATACTTTTATGGGGTGCCTACGGTGTCCAGAGCAAGCCCTCAAGGCTAGGTGCATAATGAGTTTCTCCAGGCTGAAGGATCTTTTACTAGGGGGTTTTGGTTTAGTGCTGCTTGGTTGAAAATGACTCAGTAATGGCTAAATGAGGAAGGAAGAGCAAACAAAACGCTGAACCCCATAAAAACTGCAAATGCCACACCTATGCCATTAAAAAATTCTACCACTCAGTGTTAGAAAGCTAAAATAAATTTCAATGACTTTTGAAAAAGTGTTCACACAGTACTTTGTGCCTGTCGATCTGCAGATGTTTTTCATTCAGTCCCTGTTATAACCTGTGCTGAATGTGTGCCTGTGTTTGTCGGTGCTTGGCACTGGCACTTATTTTTTAACACCAGCAGTTATTTCTGACAGTATACAACATGTCTGTATGGTCGCGCTGTCTGTCTGGTTTTTGAGCAGAGTACATTAAAAGTGTTTAAAAATTCATTAGACATACAAAAAAAAAAAAATCAGCTCATCCAAACCATTCGTGCAGCTTTGGGCGACTTGGAATGGTGTACTCGTGCTAAAAAAAAAATACGGGCAAGTTCTGCTGTGCAAATAAGAGGTTTGACGAGCCTGTGCCTCCGTGATTCCTTCACTATTCAAGAGCCGGGAATCATTTCTTCTCCATTTTTTAGAAATCATTTTTTATTTGTGTGTAATGTATCCTACCCTTCTGTATCTCACCGTCTATCGCTTTGTATTTGCTTATCACAATACGAAAAAAATCGGAGGTGAGGAACTGGTTTGGCTTTTTGTGATGGTTTGCAGTAGAGATACCCCTCGGCACAGTTTGGTCCACCTATTTCGTCCAAGAACATTGCCTGAATTTGACTAACACTGTACTAATCCTTAAACTAAAAAGGATTTTATATTAATACGTTTTGTACTTTCTTATAAGGCACGTAGGATGTTCCTCTTTCCAAAGTAGCCAGTTTAACACAAAATGTGTGTTTTCCGTATTTTTTCACTGAACTCGCGAGTTGAAGGGAAATTCCTCGCAACAGTCATTTTCTGAGACTGAAAAGGGGTCATTGGGAGCATGTATCCACTCACGAACATGAAGCAGCAAACTGTTTGTACCGCAGTGTTATTGGTCTCAATTATAATAATAGATGGAGTACTATCGCCATCCACTGGTTGTTGTAAATAGTGCACAGTGAGTTTGACTCGTCTCATGCTAGTCTCTAAAAAATGTACACATTGTGAAACATTTTATTGCCTTTCCTGTCTGTATTTGTGTGACTGGTGGTTCGCAGAAGTAGCACTATTTCCATACTTCGCCTAATAAGTAGATGAGAGGTATGGAAATACGGACAGATAGTGACAACATGATAATTATCTAGTCTAACTGGCTAACTGTATTTTGGGATGTCCTTGCCATACCCCCCAAAAACATGAGAGTAAAAGCATGTGTAGTGTTGTGGGCCCTAGGCCCACATGCTGCTAAAGTAATGCAAACAAACACCTGATGTATCGTTGGTATACTGGACACAAGCACGTGCACCCCGGCCATTTTAGTTGCAGGGTCACGGCACTCGTGACGCCTGTGATAGATGGGTGTGGGGTGGAAGTGTGTCCAGCCCTCAAGGGAGTGACTGGCAAACCATGTGCCTGCTGAGACACTAGAATGACACTGCATTCCTCCCAAGCTTTATTAAGAACAAAACAAAGTCCAACCTATGGAAATAAACTATGCACGTGGGACATCACACAGTCACTCGGTCTTGAGCGGCAGTCCACGGGTTCAACGGTCACAGATGTAGATGGGAGCACCAGGGCATCTCTGCGCAATTTAGCCAGCTACCACTGACATGAACTATGTGTCAATGGAGTCCGTATTCTTTGGCAGCCTGTCTGTCGGATCAATGTCCACTTACACACCGATGGATGGACCTGTGTGCTCTTGCGGTGATGCTGTTGGTGTCGTACAACTCAAACATGGTGCATCAGGAGCGTTGGTGGAGTCCCGTTAAAGATTCTTCTCTTGAGGTATCTGGGCAAAACGATGACAAGATTTGCCAGGGGCACCTCAGTCTTTTGGTGCTTTGCAGATGAAAGGCTTCAGTCTGGTGACGAGTTGCTCTGTGGCTGGATTGGGTGATGCACATGGCAATGATGTTGTGGTTGCCATTAGACTTGGACGACAGGAGGTGATGATTCGCCGGGAGTGAGACTGTCTGGAGGGACTTCACAGCCGCTTAGCTTGGTGTCTTTGCTGAGGCTGTTCTTCACCCGTGGCATCTGTGATCACAAGCAGGGATGCCGTCTGACTTAAACTGCTGATGTTTGGTAATTGACAGTCCCAATAGGATGTGTTGGGGAGAGATGCAGTTCACGCTTGCTGCGTCTTACGTTTGTTTCTCCGGTTGAGCTGTCTCCAGGGTCGTCGTTCCGCCTCAGTGGCTGTCTTGTGTCTGCGGGTGCACTCTTGTCTTCTGGCGGTATGAGTCCTCATTCTTCTCCCCTTGTTGGTCTTTCCAGCGCACCTGTGTTCATCCATTTCTTCAAGGTGACACAATTACCACTCTTCTCTTCCTTCCTTCATGATGTGGCATCGGGTCACGTTCTCTTCATGTTGCGGTGGTGGCAGCTTACCACTTGGGGACATGCAGCTCTCCTCCTGCCTACAATGGGATGATGTAAGATGCAGACTTAAGCCAGCATTGGGGCACTCTCTTAATTGTCTTTGGCCCACTGTGGGGCTCCGCTGGTGCAGTGGAGATGTAGAGGCTCTCCCTCCTGCATTTGGGCCACGCTAGGCCTTTCCTCATCTCTCTTCTCTAGGGGGATGCTGGGTGCTTGGCAGGTAATCAGGCTCTCTATATGCTTGCTTTGCTATATGTCAGGGCACTCACGGCTGTCATCCTGTGTGTCTGCTCCTCTTGCTTGCGATGGTGTTAGATGGCTGTTAGGGGGTGCATGTACTACAGGTATTCTCCTTTCTCTGGACTTTTAGTTGAGCTAACTGTTCTTTTCCCCCTGTGTGCCAATGACCACACTGTATTTTCTTCTGACATGCAGCCGCTAAGGGGCATGCTTTATGCATATGCTATTTCCGATACTGAGGGACAGGGCACTGTCGCTGCCTACAATGTCTGCTGGAGGCACCGGGAATTTTCTACTTGCTGTATTGGCCTGTTGTCACTAGGGGGTGTGTGGTGCACTCAGCACCCATCAAGTCAGTTCCTCATGCTTTCGGTCTCCTTTTCCTGAGGGAGGAGGAAAGCTGGTAAATTCCCACCTGGGCTCAGGTACGGCGTGAGGGTAGGCACAGTATGATTTGATTTGATTTGATTTGATTTGATTTAAGACTTATAAAGCTCACATATGCCCAAGGGCATCTTGGCGCTATGACCAACTGGTATGATGCCTCTACCAATTACTGAGCCTCTAACTTTTAATCTTAAATAGCCATGTTTTCAGAAGCCCTCTGAATGACATTAATGTCTTGCTGTTTTTTATCGACAGCGGCAAGGAATTCCACATTTTTACTGTTCCCAACAAAAAGCACCTGCCCCCCCAGCGAGCTTGCTTATATCTGGGGGTTGACAGTAGTTGTGCTTGCGCTGACCTTAAATTCCTAACTGGCATGTATTTATTAAGATGTGTTCTCAGGTACAGTGGCCCCTTCCCCTGTAGTGCCTTAAATGCCAGGCATTGTGACTTAAAGATAATTCTTTTACCCACTGGCAGCCAATGTAGGTCTTTCAGTCGAAGGGAGACAGACTCATACTTGGGGTTATCCAGAATCATTCTAGCCGCTGCATTTTGCATTCACTGAAGTCTAATTAAAAGCTGTGTTTGAAGTCCCACATATAGGGCATTACCATAGTCCAATCATGATAGAGCTAGGGCCGTGACCACTGTTTTTAAAGCGTCCGATGGAATGAAAGGACGAATTTTCCTAATCATTTTCAGAATGCCCCAAAAAGTGGAGGCCAGTTTTTTAATTTGTCAATCAAACGTTAGTCTTTCATCAAATATTACACCTAAGTTCCTCACCTTCGTAACCGGAAATGGGCATTCACCTAGGTCAGTCGGCCACCACCTTGGGGACCAGAAGGAGGCCTTGCATCCTAGTAACAGCACCTCTGTTTTTCCCCCATTAAGTCTGAGGCAATTTTCCTGCATCCAAATGTTGATCTGTGCCATGCAGGTATTAAAACAGTCTGCTGTCTCCTCTATGTTATTTGACACCGAAACCACCACCTGCTTGTCATTGGCGTAGGAAACCAAAGAGAAACCACATTTCCTGATAATGGCCGGCAAAGGGGCCACATAGATATTAAAAAGAGTGGGGCTGAGGGAGGAACCCTGCGGCACTCCCCATGGCAGTTTAAAAGATTTAGAGATTGATCCGTCCATTTCTACAACAAACGATCTGTTCGTTAGATATGATGATAGTGGAGTGATGGCGGTATCTTGGATTCCCAACTCTTCTAATCTTCCTATTAGGATTCCATGGTTGACTGTGTCGAAGGCCGCCAACAGATCTAACAAAATCAAGGCGGCCTTTTTTCCCTCGTCCAATGTTCTTCTAAGTTCTTCTACTGCCATCACCAGAGCTGTCTCTGGTCCATGGCCCTCTCTAAATCCATATTGTGAATGATCTAGAAGATCGTCATCCAGGATGAAGGTTGTAATCTGCCTGTTGAGTAGTTTCTCCAACACCTTGGAATAGAAGGGGATCCTTGAAATCGGCCGATAGCTGCCTGGTTCGATGGGGTCGAGATTATTCTTTTTCAGTAAAGGCCGAACTGAGGCTATTTTCCAGGCCTCTGGGAACAGCCTGACAGTATTATTTCTGAAAATACTGTTGTAAGTTGCTCACTAATCATTTCTGTGAACATATGAAAGATTTTGGGAGGACAAGGATCAGAGGGGGCTCCAGACTTGGTAGTCATAACTACTTGACTAATCTGTTCCTCCGTGGGCGGGAGGAAGGAAAAACCGATGCTAGATCCTTATGTATGTAGCCCTGGCTTGATAGAGTCGGGGGACAAATTAGGACTCTCACTGAATGATTTATATACTGTCTCTACTTTATCGGTTAAAAAATTCTCCCAGAATATTGCAAAACTCTGGATTATTCATCTTCTGAGCGTTCCCTGGAAGATTAGCAAGTCTTTTCACTATGTCAAACAGCTCTTTACTGGTGTTCTTCGCTTCTAGGATTTTATGTGTGAAATATTTACTCTTTTCCTCATTAATTATTTTCTTATATTCTAGCAAGGTCTGTGCATACTCTCTTTTCCTCCCTTCATCATAGCTCACTCTCCACTTTCTTTCTGACCTCCTACAAGCTTTTTTCTGTTCTCTGAGTTTCTCAGAGAACCACGGTTCGGAAGGTCGTTTTCTTTTAGACAAGGAGGTTTTCTTTTGAACTACTGTATCTACGGCCGCCTTAACCCAGGAATTTACTCTATTGACCATATCATTCGAGCCTGTCTCTAGATTTGGCTTTGATGCTTCTAGTACCGCTTGCAGCTTTGAGATATCGGGCCCGATTCACAGAACTAACTTAAGACAAAATCCTAAACTTACTACCATTTTCGTATTCACAGAAGACACTTACTCACTTCGGTATTCACAGAAGTTAGGAGTCCTAACTTTAGGGCTCTTAAATGCCTTCTGTGAATACCGAAAGTCTTAAAGTTAGGATTTTTCTCATTTTAGGAGTCCTAAAGTTAGGAATCCTAACTTTACTACTACTAAACAGCGAAAAATCCTAATTTTAAGGCTTTCGATATTCACAGAAGGCATTTAGGAGTCCTAAAGTTAGGAGTCCTAAGTTTAGTACTACTAAATTGAGAAAAATCCTAATTTTAAGACTTTCGGTATTCACAGAAGGCATTTAGGTGTCCTAAAGTTAGGACTCCTAACTTCTGTGAATACCAAAATGAGTAAGTGCCTTCTGTGAATACCAAAATGGTAGTAAGTTTAGGATTTTGTCTTAAATTAGTTCTGTGAATCGGGCCCATCAATTTTAGCCCAATCTTGATAAACGGTTCTAGCCTGGATATCAGTTGGTATTATTGGTTGCCAGTTATCCTGTATGGTAAATATTATGGCTTTATGATCTGACCATATAACAGGTATAACTTCCGCCAGTTCTATCCTAGAATTGGACGTACAAATTCCATCCAGGGTCTGCCCTGCAGTGTGAGTCTCTTGTCTTATTATCTGTTTCAAAGAAAAACTTGCCATTGAGTCAGTAAGTGCAGCAGTATTATTATCATCTCCTTTTTCTAGATGAAGATTAAAATCTCCTAATACCTTAAAATCTGGGTAATTTATGCTCGACTCCAAAAAGGGACTTATATTTTCCATCAATGGAGTGCGAGCTTTCGGCGGACGGTATATGAGAAGACCTTTTAAAGTATCATTATTATTGAGTGTTATCTGGAAAGCTAGTGTTTCACAGTCTGGTGAGCTCCCTTTCGCATAACCAGTCACTCTAAGTCCTTCTCTAAAGATGATAGCAAGCCCCCCCCGCTTATGCTCTCTGTCTGCTCTAATCATAGATTTGATGCAGCATCTGCCCAAGTTTCAGTTATGAATGCCAAATCTAATTTTTGGCTTTCTAACATGTCCGCCAATTCAGTGTTATGTTTTATCAATGAGCGTGCATTAATTAGCACTGCTCTCCACGCTTTCAAATTTAACATATTTTTAGGTGTCTCTTGAATAGTCTTTTCCTTCACCTTAATGTAGCTAAAGTGCAGCTCACAATGTTTACACCTTGGCTCGAACCTGAGATCTGATGGCACGCCACAGAGGACGTTGATGTTAGAGTTCAGCGTTACAAGTATAGCCTCTATCGATGCCTCTTAATGCACAGCTCAAGGTGAGGTCAAGGGACATTGCTGGGTCTTCTGCCTGGGCTAGGGTGCAGTGCAGCAGAGCGGGTGATAGGTGGCAATGTTGAATAAGGCCATAGCAGTTTTCCTTGGATCCTCAGGCCTAGCTGAGCTGTAGTTGCAGGGGTATACTATGCCAGTGTGGGCTGTGGTTTGCTGTTCATACTCCTTGTACCCATGATGGGCTTTGGCTGTCTTGAAGTATGAGGGAGGCAGTCTGGGGTGAAATGCTCTAGCCCACCCTGGGAGCAGCTTCTCAGTGGCACTGCAGGCACCTGCAGAGAAGCTACGGCAGTTATCCTCTTGCTGCGAGCCCACTTGACTCTCTTGGACTCTACAGGCATTGCAGGAGGCCGTGGCAACCCTCGTGATACTGCCGGCTCCATTGTGCCTGGATATGGAGGAGCAAAGGTCAGTGCGATGCAGGAGGTGGTCTTTGACTCATGCAGAAGACTATGGTTCTAGGCCCGTCACACTGCTGTGCAAAGTCCCTCCTCCTCGATGCAAGCAGGTGCTTACTAGAGTTGCATGATGTCGTTCAGGCTGGTGCCTGATTCCAGTGTATTGTAGGAGATTGGGAGACGGCCATCAGGAACGCGCTGCTCCCTCCTCCAGCCACGGTCTCAATGCCTGCCTGCCGCAACATGGGCCACTACGAGGGAAGCTCCTCTCCACGAGTCCTGGCATCTCAAGGTTGCACGGTGCCGCTACTTCAGATGCAGTATATTCTGATCTGTAGAAACTGGTGAGAGGCTCTCTTTGCAGTGCTGGCGCAGGGGTCCACGCAGCACCAGTGAAGTAAGGCTGCTCGTCCATTTCCACCTTTAGCCCTCTTGCAGTAGCCACACATGGGTTAGTCGGTGCTGCTTTTACACAGGGGGCTACGTCCAACTATTTAGTTTTGTGGGCCCTCTTACTTGGGTCTCGTGATGGCCGTGGCTGGGCCGATCCACATTTCACACACCAGTGGGTGGGGCGTTCCGTCGCTGTGCCGACAGCAGTATAGAGGCACTTAAAAACACAGTGCTGGCCGCAACACTTTTCCTCCTTTGACGGGTCCCTTCTGCAGGATCAGTGGGTGCAGCGGGCATCAGCAGGAGCGCTTACACTCAATGCCATGGAGCATGCAGTGTGGCCGTTGTGCTGGCTAAGGGTGTGGGGGTGCCTACCGCTCTGGCTACTCTTCACCCCCATGAGGAACTGCGAGGTGGCTGCCAGCATACACCTGGGGCAGACCTCCTTGTCGCCATTGTAGTGTTGTCATCCCTAGGCCCACATGCTACTATGATAATGCACACAGACACCTGATGTATCGTTGGTTTACTGGCCACGAGCACGTGCACCCGGACCCTTTTATTTGCAGGATCACGTCACTCGTGAGTGCCTGTGGTGGATGGGTGTTGGGTGCAAGTGTGTCCGGCCATCGAGAGAGTGGCTGGCAAACTAATTTCCTGCTGAGACACTTGAACGTGTCTAGCACAACACCACAATGGACATGTTAATGCACTTACATGCAATGCCACTGCATGCTTAGTAGTAGTGGCAGGGCAATATCAGACAGCTTGAAAATAACTTTCTTATTATACACTGAGGATGTTCCTTTTTCGAAAATAGTCAGTTTAACACAAAATGTGTTCTTTCCGTATTTTTTCCCCGAACTCCCGAGTTGAAGGGAAATTCATCATAACAGACATTTTCCGAGACTGAAGAGGGGTCATTGGGAGCATGTATGCACTCATGAACATGAAGCAGAAAACTATTCTTGACGCAGTGTTAATGGGCTCAATTATCTTAATAGATGGAGTACTGTCGCCCTCCAACGGTTGTTGTAAAGAATGCAGTGTGAGCTTGACTTGTCTCATGCTCACGACGTGAAACAATTTATTTCCTTTCCTGACTGTATTTGCGTGACTGATGATTCCTCAGAAGTAGCCGGATTTCCATACTTCTCCTCATAAGCAGAGGTGAGGTATAGAAATACGGACAGTTAGTGACAACAGGATAATTATCTAGTCCAACTGACAAATTGTATTTTCGGGTGTCCTTTCCATACTACCCACAAACATGAGAGTAATAGCATGGGCATGTTAATGCGCTTGCGTGCAATGCCGCTGCATGCTTAGTAGTAGTGGCGAGGCAATGGCAGACAGCTTGAGCATAACACATCTGTTTGGAGAAAAACAACATATAATATCATACGTGTTATATCTTCCATCAGCATCGTATTAGGATTGGCTCGACAATTAGTTAACTGTGCTTGCTTGTGCTTGAGAAAAGGAATCAGTGTCAGAGAACACCAGTACGGGCCTTGTGTATGAAAACCTTTTTGAATTCACTAAAGTAGATAATTTTGGTAAACTGCAAAGGGGCTTTACCATCTAGACTTAAACATATAGGCAGGGCCACTAGAATTGTGTGATTATTTGGCCAAAACGGTTTTTCACATCATTATTGATTTGCCACATTTGCCACCTTAATCGCCATCTGCAGCATAATCTGCATATTTTAACCAAAAACGTGTTTCTAGCTCAAATGGTTCAAAACTTGAGGAAAACGCAGCAATATGATTTGCCACATAGTAGAATGTACTTTGCAAAGCTTAACTGGTCAGCTTTATATTGCTTTCAATTGCTTATTGCTACATTAGGGTGTTACTAATGAGGTGCAACCAATGCCCAGACAGTGTTAACAAGTGTAAAAATGACAAAATATGAAGTCATACTATCATTAAATGTGTCAAATTATGCCGCATAATTTGCCTTTTCGTGCCACATAGTTTACTCAACCCTGCTGCATAATTTGGCCCACCCCTGCCTCATAATTCCAGTGGCCCTGACTATAGGAGCCATTTCCCCAGAATTCCATACGTACTCAATGCTGTGGTCTCCCAAATGCCCACTTCCAGGAGGAGGTGGGCAGTTGGGAGCAGCACATTAGGAAGAGCACAAGACCCACACTTTAATAACAATGCTGTGTGGCCTGAGGTGTCTGATCCTGCAGCTGATGGATGTGTGGGCTGTTTTAGAAGCTTTGCTTGAAATTGTGAAGAAAAGCCATAATTAGTGAAATAAAATAGAGAGACTGCACAGATCCCCTTTAATAGCAGTCCCTAACTTCATGTTCTCCTATGATGAAGTATCAAAACAAAATCCAAACAGCAGGACTTTCACTCGCAATGCAAGCTATAGGTAGCAAAGACAATGGAAGCACAGATGTGCAATGTAACGCCCCAAGTTGGTCCATAGTTAAACCGAGATTTGAAATCTTTTGATTTTAGGTTGATTTAAAATGAAAAAACAATCTACTCAACAATGGAAGGAAGCGTGTTGGGTTAATGCCACAGAAGGCTCCACCTCCTTTTGCCGATTCCTAAAGTAATGACTGAGCTTCCACTTCTTAAATGACATCATTGCTTTAAAATTATAGCTAAACTATCCCATTCACCTGGCGCACAAAGTCCTCGTTTAATCAAGAAAAATCTTGCAGCCA
Source organism: Triturus cristatus (assembly GCF_964204655.1). Taxonomy (NCBI): domain Eukaryota; kingdom Metazoa; phylum Chordata; class Amphibia; order Caudata; family Salamandridae; genus Triturus; species Triturus cristatus. Next base: position 1,201,728,007 of record NC_140591.1, on the reverse strand, counting down.
TCTGGAGTTCTTTCATCCCTGTTAACCTTGATATGTGGAAGATATACATGGCAAACACAAAGCCATAGAGTTTGCTTCAGATCCCATACCACCTTCACTAGCCAAATCATAGACTTCTTAAACCAGAACCCTCTCTAGGATTCTCCCAAAATAGGGCATATTTGTCCGCTACTTAAGAAGTCCAATGCAGACCCAGAATTACTTGATAATTGCAGACCCATCACAGGTGTCCTTTTCCTCTAAAAAATTACTGAAAGACCAGTAGTAGACAGAGATACTTTCTCATTGACAAAACGTAACATACACAAATAGGAACCTCTCTTTCACTATCTCTTTCACTCCCATTCTTCTTCAATCTCTCTATGGTACCACTATGTTGTGTGGTAACAAAATATGTTGTCTCTTTCCTGCAATATGTTCAGGGCCAGACTGGGTAACCAATAGCTGTCTTGGCAAAAATCTTTAAACCAGCTTCACTCCTGTCATCGCCTCCCACTATATCTTGCTTTCCATTCATTCATTCTGTCTCTCTTTTCTCCCTCTCTGATCGCTTTCTCTCTATTTCCCCCCTCCCTTCCTCTATTTCTCTTTAAGACTACGTATTAATGTTTCTCTTGGTAGACTACGTATGTTTATGTATTAATGAAGTGATTTACTCGCACTGGATACTTAACTTGCTATAGTCTATATACTGTGAGGAATTGAGACCTCAAAACTTAACATGTTTTAGACTATGTACACCATCACAGTTTATAGAGTACTCCCATCATCATCTCTACCTATTTTTGTAGACTACATACTGCTGGAATATATGACTGTTTTCATATTAATGAAGGGATTTACTCGCACTCGATACTTAACATGTTGTAGACTATGTACAGTGAGGAAGTGAGACCTCGAGACTTAACATGTTGTAGACTATGTACAATAAGGAAGTGAGACTAAATGCGTTTGTCCCCACCTAGCTATGTCACAGAATTCACTTTCACATTGTATTACGCTTTTTAAAATGCTTTAGATCAGATACTAGCGAGAATTGAGACCGACTGCCACTGTCCGTAACAAGTCTAAGAACTTATAGTTAAATATGAGGTTCACCCAGTTATGTCACAAAATTCACTATCACATTGTCACAAGTCACTTGTCACATAACACACTATCATGTTGAATAGTTCAGGTCAGAAAGACAAAGCTCTTGGATATCAAGATACATTTCTTACAAGGATGTACTTGTGTATAAACACAGCATGCACGTTGCCACACATGTACACTTGCATGGTAGTGCACCGCCATTCTGTCATGTGCCCCTGCAGATACAGATTGCAGTTAGTGTTTAATCGTATGGGCTTTCCACCAGCCCGTTGCCACCGATATTCCGCTAGTTCACAATAATATTGATTCCAGTGCCCTGGGGGTCCAGATATACCACTCCAAGATGGCACCCAAAATGGGTTCAGTACCGGCTTAGACTGCCCTCATGCTTGATTATTTAAGACAACGCCGGGGTGGCCGGCTGCAGACTGCTGATTTGCACGGCGAACACGCCACAGCCCGGAGAGCCAAAGGGTTCTACCTAATACTGCTGGTAAGGAATGATAAAATGGACTTACTAGAGTCATAATATGGGACAGAGGAGTAAGGGATAAAAATGTTAATACAATGTTAATTTTACCTTAGGATGGGGCAGCTCTTCTAAAAGAAATTCCCTTACATTTGGAAGCATATTTAGCTTTCTGTACACAAGACTAATTAGTCTACCTCTCCAGGATGAGAACTTATATAAACCCCTTCCGGGTTGGAATTATCACCGGAACTAAGGTAGGGGGATCCTTCATGGTACCTAGTACACCTTATTAGAATGTACCGACTGCCACTCTTTAGCTGATGTGCCCTTTTCTGTCACTTACAGACTACTTGAAACTGTCCTCAGGTATCATATTATAACAAAATACGTTCTTTTATACATGTTTGATTACACAATACAGTCAGCATGTATTTACTATTTAGTGACAGCATGAGGGAGCACTACTTTGCCATGAATATAACAAAATAGATTATAAAACTAAATAGGTTGATTGCACGCCTGCACCTTGCCAACCACAGGATTACTCCTATAAGGGAGTCTCAAACACCAACTGTACCAGTATGCTTTATAGTGATAACATAAATGATTGGGGGCTTTGCTTGTTCTTTCTTTCCCCCATTGATATATGGATGCACAAAGAAGTTGTACAAGAAGCATGTACAATGGGGGAGAACATGGCGCCTGCCGGCTGAGCAGACGTGTGCGTCTGTACCTCTCTCCCTCTGCCGCGTAGATTTAGCCGGAATTCCGCCTACCTGGCTAACTTCTTTTCTTGATCCTCCGCTATTTTCGGCGCCACGCAGAGTGTAAGGTCGTCGATCTCGGGACCCGCAGCGGCGACAGATGATTTGGAGTCTCGGCGTCCCTCGCCCGCCCTGTCATCCGCGTTGGTGCACTGCCGCCCTGGAGCTGAGGCGCAGCCGCAGAGCAGCGGCCCGCGGCCTCCTCCGGGTGAATAGCGGCTGCGCCTCCATCAGGCGTTTCTTTGGAGCAGCGAGAGGGGAACTGGAGAAGGCGGAGTGTGTTGGGGATGGTCTGACGGCCTTGGCCTCCCCCACAGTCTCCCGCGCAGTCGGTGACATCGATTCTTGCTGTGTCGAGGAGGCTCCTGTGTTTGGAGATACTGAACCGGATCAGCACCCCCATTCTCCCCCACATTGCCAGGGCGCTCAAGACGATAAAGATGGTAGGAGGCTTTCAGGAAAACGAGGTAATATTACCGAAAAGCCAAAAGAGAGGCAAGGTAAGAAAGCTGGCAAAAATGTGTTTGGATGAGAAAAACGACAATCCAAATAAAAGGGGAAAGTGAGTGGCGACCGTTCAGTGGGGAAGGGGGCTAAAATCACTACATCTATCCCAGGCATATCTAATACTACCAACTTGTCCTGTGATAACTCAGCCTTTCAGAGCTACCAGGTTAAAGGCAGGAGTATAAAAAAAGGGAAGACTAAGGCTGTGTCTAATATAGTGAAGGTCACCCCCTCTTTAAGGTCCTTTTTCAGGGTACAACCAGAGGTCTTACTCATTACAAAACAGGGTGAGATGCAATCTATAGGCTTATCAGGGGTGGACTCTGAACTACCCATGACGGCTATTGTCCCCCTCACTGACTTAGACTCAATCATGAAAACTGTTCTTACCCCCGCTGTTGTTGGAACTGATGCTGTCAATACTGCTACTGCTTCTGCCGGTCAAACTTTAGATGAAGCTGGGTTGGATGCAGGATCAGGCTTAGACAACTTAGAGCAGACTGGGCCCGCTCCTTCTTCATTTTCAATCTCGATGGAAGCCCTGTTTGCATCTTTAACGGAAGATATAAAGCAAGGTTTTGCCGTGTCAGCTGTCAATCAAGGGGAGATCAGGAGCTCATGTGAGATATTAGAAAATAAAGTAGATCTCCTAAACACTAGAACAGAATCCCTTGAGCATTCTGTCGAGGAGTTAAAGTCCAGTTTAGGGATGGCAGAGGCAAAAATCCAAGAGCTCCGAAAAGGCGAGGTTGTCTTCCGCGAAAGAATGGAAACGTTGGAAAATAATTCCCGTACGAATAACCTCCGTGTTTTGAATATTCCAGAAGGAAAAGACTTGAGAAATTTCATGGCAAACCTGCTAAAAGAAGCCCTCCCACTCGATGACTCAGTAGATTCTTTGACAAAAGATATACAGAGAATCCATAGGGATCCTTTCCGGCTAAATCCAAATAGGACTAAGCCAAGGAATATTCTTATTAACTTTCTAACTTATGCCGTGAAGGAAAAAATCCTGAACCTGGCCTTAAAAAGTAAGAAGCAAGGATTTTACCTTTGAAGTTCATTCAGATCTCTCGAGAGAAACACTGGAAAGACAGTGGGAGCTTGGGAGAAGAATGCACAATTTTAAGAAGATCGGCGCCACGGTGCAACTTAAGTTCCCTGCCTTCTTGAAGGTAATGCATAATAATAAAATGCATAACGACAGGTCTATTCAGTAGGCAGACAAATTACTGAAAGCATTGCTAAAGGGACCCTGTAAGCAAACTAATCACTAAGCTATGGTCTGAAAGGTCGAGGCGAGGGTCATTATTTCCGGTAGCCACATGAGATATATCACCACGGTTTATGAGAAAAAAAAAAGAAAAAAAAAAAGGAAGAGAAAGAAGGGAGTGATTAAGTGATTAAGGAAAAGGAAAGGAAGAAGAAAAAAGCACATATCTATATGAATGTATATATATATATATATATATATATATATATATATATATATATATATATATATATATATATATATATATATATATATATATATATATATATATATATATATATATATATATATATATATATATATTACCTACTGGCGGTCGCCAGTAGGTAGTTATAGTTAGGACCCTGTTTCCATAGGAAATCCGCAACATTCTATTTGGAATAACTTTGGCGCCGGTCGACGAATCCTCGCGAATTTCTCAAAATAGGTGGGGCGCTACGCTCCGCTCCTACCCTGAAAGTCTCGGGGGGATTCGTCAAGCGGGGGCTGAGATAAAAGGGGGGTCCCAAAACGCGTTTTTCCTATGCATTTTTCCATAGGACCTTTAGACAGGGCTACAGCCCGAACGGCTGAACAGAATTACTAGAAATTTGGCAGAGAGGTAGTCCTCAGGTCAAGGAAGTGCCTTTTGTAGGTTTGGTGTAAATCTGTTCAGTAGATTCTGAGAAAATAGCCTTTAAATCAATATATATATCTGAGCCAGCTTACGGTACGCTTACCGTAAGCTTACCGTACGCGTACGGTGGCGTGCGCGAGCGCGATTCTGATTGGCTGTTAGATCTTAGTAAACATTCGAATCGGCCGAAACCAGGAAGCGGCGGCCGCCATTTTGTGTATTTCACTCCGGTAAAAAAGAGTGATATCTTGAAAAGGGGGCAAGGGAGAGAGTTACAGACCCCCTAACATTTGTAAGGGGGTCAAAGAAGGACAGAAAAGTACAAAGGAAACATTTATTGATTTTAAAAAAAATCACGGGGTACGCGTACGGTAAGCTTACGGTAAGCGTACGGTAAAAAAAAAACCAAAAAAGAAATGAAATTCAGATTTAAGTGTTTAGATATTAGGGGGCTCTAAAAAGAGCCGTTGTGTTTATTAAGTGATTTTTTTGTGGTACCTACAAGTAAGTACCGATGCAGAGTCTAAGGTTCAAGAGGAAGACTCTGTTCCCTTCATCATTGAAGTGCACACCATCTCCTCTATAAATGTCTTGCATGTCGTAACGCAAGTTGTTGTGGTAAATGGAACCCATACCATAGTCACGGAGGAAAGCAGAAACAGATTTGGTGACGTGCTTTCTTGCTTTGTCAATCTGCGGACAGAAATGATTGGACCAGTTCCATTTTTGCCTTTGGCATATGTTAGAAAACACAAAGGCAGTTTTAGGGAAAAGTGAAAACAGTTGTGCAAAGGTGTCCTTCATAAGCGTTTCCAGACCTACCCCAGTCAAAGTGCCTAGGTCATTGCCACCACAGAGCACTATTATGAGGTCAGGGTGTTGGATTTGCATGAAGGATTTCACCAATGGCATCAATTGGTGCCACTTTAACCCTCTCTGACCAATCCATTTAATGTCTACATTTGGCAAAGCAAGGTCTCTCACCATACCTGTTTTCTCTGCAAACTTTTCACTCCAGAAGACATAGCTGTGCCCTACAATCCACACTGTGAACATCTTCAAAGGAGAACTGGATGCACTCAGGAGGTGTCTTTCAGTAGAATGGCAATATGAAAAGAAAGACAGTTTGGAAATGGAGGCATACATATTTTTTTCAATACAAAAAGAACTGATTGGCTGTTTCATACCATTCTAGAATAAAAACTAGGCTGTATGTGTAAATTAATAGAAGCATGTTTTGTATTGGTACAGAAAAATGTGTTACCAAAGAACAGTACTATGGATTTGCTGTTAGGTTTGAAAAGTCAAGCACTCTTGCTCTGTGGAATTGAAACATTGTGTGGCGAACTTCTGACCTAACTCCACACAGCAGTGTTCCATGAGCTGTTGCTATGGTAGCAGGCAGAAGTCAAGTTGGGGGAAGGGTACTAGGCAGAAGTCAAGTTGGGGGCAGGGTACTTTTGGAAAAGGGTTGGTTTTCAACCAATAGAAATGTGTGATTACATTTGAAAAAAAGGGGGAAGCACTGAGATTTGAAACTTACATGTATATGTGTGGAAAAATAGAGGGAAAGTTTGCCATTATCTGGTTCTGCTGAGAGGAGAGAGGTGTAGAGAACAGAGATCCTGGCTCTGATAATCTGCTGTTTGAGTGCCACATTTCTTTCACAACTAACTAATTTAAAAGGTGAGGTTAGAGTTTGAGAGGGGATGTATATGGTAAATTAAGAAATGAAAAATAGAAATGTAATTCTTTTTGTTGAAGTTGCGTTTATTATTTTCTGTTTTGGGAGAAATTTAAATGTGAGGAACATGTAAAATAATATGGACTATGTTTTCACGATAAATTAAGGTGTATTGGTATAAAAAATGAATAGTTTAAGGGTTTGAGGTTGGACTCAGTAATGCAAATACATTCAGCATCACTAAGGCTGGTTGCCCTTGGTGGAATGTAGGCAGTCACCCAGGTTACACATGTTGGGAAATATAGGCAGAGATTTATTGTGTACAACTCTGGTAATTTTATATTTGCATTAGTAGGAAAAAGGGGGAGCGATTTTTTGGTGCAGAAGCAGACTCTTAGCACACACCCAGCTCCTTTCCATGTATAATCATGCACAGTATTTACAAGCGAGTGGGTTTTGAGGTTTCAGTCTGTAATGCAAAGACATTCAGCATCACTAAGGCTGGTTGCCCTTGCTGGAGTGTAGGCAGTCACCCAGGATACACATGGTGGTGGTCTGAAAAAGCAGTCTGGACATGGGCTTTTAAAAAAATCTGAAAAGTGGATTCATAATGTGTCAGTCTGTAAAAGTGATTATCACTTGCCAAAAAAAAAGAGCAGTAAGTGTGCATTCAAATTGGCAAAGAAATTTCGTTTTGTGACTAATGTGAAAACATGACTCTGTGTGCAAATAGGAATTACAGGCAGAGATTTATTGCGTTTTGCTCTGGTGATTTCACAGTTGCATTAGTAGGAAAAAGGGGGAGCGATTGTTTGGTGCAGAAGCAGACTCTTAGCACACACCCAGCTCCTTTCCATGTATAATCATGCACAGTATTTACAAGCGAGTGGGTTTTGAGGTTTCAGTCTGTAATGCAAAGACATTCAGCATCACTAAGGCTGGTTGCCCTTGCTGGAATGTAGGCAGTCACCCAGGATACACATGGTGGTGGTCTGAAAAAGCAGTTTGGACATGTGCATTTAAAAAAATCTGAAAAGTGGATTCATAATGTGTCAGTCTGTAAAAGTGATTATCACTTGCCAAAAAAAAAGAGCAGTAAGTGTGCATTCAAATTGGCAAAGAAATTTCGTTTTGTGACTAATGTGAAAACATGACTCTGTGTGCAAATAGGAATTACAGGCAGAGATTTATTGCGTTTTGCTCTGGTGATTTCACAGTTGCATTAGTAGAAAAAAGGGGGAGCGATTTTTTGGTGCAGAAGCAGACTCTTAGCACACACCCAGCTCCTTTCCATGTATAATCATGCACAGTATTTACAAGCGAGTGGGTTTTGAGGTTTCAGTCTGTAATGCAAAGACATTCAGCATCACTAAGGCTGGTTGCCCTTGCTGGAGTGTAGGCAGTCACCCAGGATACACATGGTGGTGGTCTGAAAAAGCAGTCTGGACATGGGCTTTTTAAAAAATCTGAAAAGTGGATTCATAATGTGTCAGTCTGTAAAAGTGATTATCACTTGCCAAAAAAAAGAGCAGTAAGTGTGCATTCAAATTGGCAAAGAAATTTCGTTTTGTGACTAATGTGAAAACATGACTCTGTGTGCAAATAGGAATTACAGGCAGAGATTTATTGCGTTTTGCTCTGGTGATTTCACAGTTGCATTAGTAGGAAAAAGGGGGAGCGATTTTTTGGTGCAGAAGCAGACTCTTAGCACACACCCAGCTCCTTTCCATGTATAATCATGCACAGTATTTACAAGCGAGTGGGTTTTGAGGTTTCAGTCTGTAATGCAAAGACATTCAGCATCAGTAAGGCTGGTTGCCCTTGCTGGAGTGTAGGCAGTCACCCAGGATACACATGGTGGTGGTCTGAAAAAGCAGTCTGGACATGTGCATTTAAAAAAATCTGAAAAGTGGATTCATAATGTGTCAGTCTGTAAAAGTGATTATCACTTGCCAAAAAAAAAGAGCAGTAAGTGTGCATTCAAATTGGCAAAGAAATTTCGTTTTGTGACTAATGTGAAAACATGACTCTGTGTGCAAATAGGAATTACAGGCAGAGATTTATTGCGTTTTGCTCTGGTGATTTCACAGTTGCATTAGTAGGAAAAAGGGGGAGCGATTTTTTGGTGCAGAAGCAGACTCTTAGCACACACCCAGCTCCTTTCCATGTATAATCATGCACAGTATTTACAAGCGAGTGGGTTTTGAGGTTTCAGTCAGTAATGCAAAGACATTCAGCATCACTAAGGCTGGTTGCCCTTGCTGGAGTGTAGGCAGTCACCCAGGATACACATGGTGGTGGTCTGAAAAAGCAGTTTGGACATGTGCATTTAAAAAAATCTGAAAAGTGGATTCATAATGTGTCAGTCTGTAAAAGTGATTATCACTTGCCAAAAAAAAAGAGCAGTAAGTGTGCATTCAAATTGGCAAAGAAATTTCGTTTTGTGACTCATGTGAAAACATGACTCTGTGTGCAAATAGGAATTACAGGCAGAGATTTATTGCGTTTTGCTCTGGTGATTTCACAGTTGCATTAGTAGGAAAAAGGGGGAGCGATTTTTTGGTGCAGAAGCAGACTCTTAGCACACACCCAGCTCCTTTCCATGTATAATCATGCACAGTATTTACAAGCGAGTGGGTTTTGAGGTTTCAGTCTGTAATGCAAAGACATTCAGCATCACTAAGGCTGGTTGCCCTTGCTGGAGTGTAGGCAGTCACCCAGGATACACATGGTGGTGGTCTGAAAAAGCAGTTTGGACATGTGCATTTAAAAAAATCTGACAAGTGGATTCATAATGTGTCAGTCTGTAAAAGTGATTATCACTTGCCAAAAAAAAAGAGCAGTAAGTGTGCATTCAAATTGGCAAAGAAATTTCGTTTTGTGACTAATGTGAAAACATGACTCTGTGTGCAAATAGGAATTACAGGCAGAGATTTATTGTGTTTTGCTCTGGTGATTTCACAGTTGCATTAGTAGGAAAAAGGGGGAGCAATTTTTTGGTGCAGAAGCAGACTCTTAGCACACACCCAGCTCCTTTCCATGTATAATCATGCACAGTATTTACAAGCGAGTGGGTTTTGAGGTTTCAGTCTGTAATGCAAAGACATTCAGCATCACTAAGGCTGGTTGCCCTTGCTGGAGTGTAGGCAGTCACCCAGGATACACATGGTGGTGGTCTGAAAAAGCAGTCTGGACATGTGCATTTAAAAAAATCTGAAAAGTGGATTCATAATGTGTCAGTCTGTAAAATTGATTATCACTTGCCAAAAAAAAGAGCAGTAAGTGTGCATTCAAATTGGCAAAGAAATTTCGTTTTGTGACTATTGTGAAAAGAAATGTAGTAATATATTTAAATAAAATAAAGGAATTTTTTTTAGTTTTTTTCAGGTATTGCTGAAGAGCAGTGAACAAAATTTAAGATGCCTACAAAATCCAGAGTTCAAAAAACTCACAAAAAAAACCTATATTTGAAGACAACTGGAGGACCAAAGTTAGTAGAAGATGCTCATGTTGGGAAAAAGAAAAAATCTTCTGGTAAGCAGAAAAAACAATTTCTAAAAAATATATTCAAAAGAATGAAAAATGTACAAAATGTCTGTACTGGAAAGAATGTTTTGAAAAGAAAAGGACAGGAAAAAATTGAGAATTTAGTTAATGCAAATATACCTTCTGCAACTGAAAAGATTTACATAAATAGAAAAACAGCGTTTAAAGAGATACGTAGAAAAATGTTTCAGAGAAGAGTTATGTCCAATTTGATAAAGGATGTGAAGAAATATAAGCAAAAGAGTAAGTTTTATAAAAGAAAAAAAGAAATTGAAGCCATTGCAGCAAAGGCATTAGAATTAAAAAGGAAACTATTCATTTTAATTTTGAATAGGATGCGTACATTAGACAAAATGGTTAATGTACTGAAATCACATAGCAAAAGGAAAAGAGTAGTGAACAGAACAAACTTTTGTAAAGTGTTTTTAGGAAAGTGGATGCATAGTTCAAGTAGTGAACCTTTTTTTAATGAAGAGAGCTATTTTCAAAGTAATAGTTTGCTGCATGCAGTTGACACCAGAGGTCGTGCTTACGAAGTAAAAAAATGGTTGCATAATGGAGAAGGAGATAATGGTTCCAAGAGATGAGGTACAAGTGATGGCAGATGAGGCTATGGGGAGACGTCCTAAAGCCCCAGTGTACACTTGGAATTGTAGTAGTATTTGCACTGTGCGTCAGGAATCTATTGACAAATTTCGTGAGTTTCTAAGAGAATTTAGTAAAAAAAGTATAAAACAGAAGATTAAGGTGCTTCAAAGTCTAGATCCATGCAGAGTGAGAGAGAATACTGGTTTGCAGGGTCATTCTCTGGCTTGTCTATCTAGGAAAGTGTGTAATAGTGTTTTCCATCATTTTAGGATGTTGGCTGTTCATCATACTGAAATGAGAAAGTTTGTGAGACGGTTGTATTTTGCTAAAAGTCCAGCAATAAAGTTAGATGAATTGAATAGGGCTCTGTTCCGTGGAACGGTATCAGATGTAGAGAAGGTTGTTGATGAAATTCAGTTTTGTTACTTTGGTCCTGAACAAAACAGTGCAGAGAAGGACACAGTAAATGAGGAAGAAGTGGAAGAGAATGTAGAACCCTCTGTAAGTAAGACATTTAATGATCACATAACAAAATTTGCAATAATCTCTAATGAAAGACCAAATATTACTTGTATTTGTTGCCGCAGAACTCATTATAGAAAACAAACCAGGTATGTTGATCTCTACAGAAAGAGTGAAAATGAAGATAATTATAAGTGGAACATAGTTGTGAAAACTGTTATAATATATGTGGCTCTAATGTTGATAATGAAAGGTTTATTTTTTTGACATTGCCAGAGACTAAAACAGTCACTTTTGCTAAATTAGTTAAAGATGCTAATCATAGCATGCAATGCGGTGAGTGTCAATCTGACATGTTTTCAACATTAATTTTAAAGGAATACGGACAGTATGTAATTTTAATGATGCAACGATGTAGAGCTGATGGTTCAAAATTGGATACTTTAATAAAGAAGTTTACAGGACAGCAATTATCAATTTCAGGAAAAACTTTTGTAACTGTTGCAATAATTTTCCATGAAGGACCTACTGTTACTTCTGGACATTACACAGTTTATCTTAAATGTGAAAAAGGCTGGACACTGTGTAATGATTCCCAATTGGTTTTTAAGCAACGTTTGCCTTTTGATTTAGCAAATTCCTATCTAATCTTCCTGAAACCTAAATTTTAGAGAGACTTGGCAAGATCTGGACAAAACAATTTTACCATTTGATTGGATTACCATTGGAATTTTCAAAAATAAAGATTTTTTAAATTATCATTTGGCCTAATGGAAAGATAACCAATTGTAATGTGGACTTTTTTAATTTTTAATGAAACTTTCGAAAACCAAAAATGTAGAGAAAATCGGTAACATCTGCACAATTTAAATTTTGGAATGTTATTGGAGTGCCATTGGAAATTTATTCAAAAAAGATTTTTTGAATTACTATTTGGCCATGTGGAAAGGTAACCAATTCTATTGTGGACTTAATATATTATTAATAAATCTTTCGGGAACCAATATGTTACAGAGAATCGCTGAGATCTGTACAAATAAAACTTTAGAATTTTATTGGATTACCATTGGAAATTTAATCAAAAAAGAATTTTAAAATTACTATTTGGCCTAAAGGAAATGGAACCAGATGTAATGTGGAGTTATTTGAGATATAATATTGTGATTATACTTCTGAAACAAACATATCAGACGGTATTTTAAAGAAATAAGTATTGGTATTAGATGATATTTTTTTAGAATATTATGCATTTCTATAATGTTAAGTTTAAGTAAAAAGAGATTCTGGGCTTTTTTAATACAATCTTTGAGATTGTTATTTTTTTTTGCCCGCTGTAAAATGATGAATGCAATTGCTTTCACAATTTATAGTGAAATGCAATATATTCTGAAAACAGCAAAAATAAGGCAAAAATATTTTTTGATAAATATGTAAATATGTGTACTGTATTATAAAATGTTTTAAAAATATTAATACTTTTTTCTTTTTTTTCAGATTGATATAGAAAATTTTCGAAAACTAGAACCATTTTTAAAGCTATTTTTTTTAAAAACAAATGAATAAATATTTTTTTGAGTGGGTATGGTAAGTCAATAATAATAATTGTAGTCTCTCAAGGACCTTGTAATGTGATAATTGATTTTTAGTGTTTTTCAAAAAAAAAAAAAAAAAATACGCGCACCGTACGCGTACGGTAAAAAAAAAAAAAAAAAAGTTTTTAAAAACATATATAAAAAAAAGATGAAAGATAAGGTTGGCTCTTAAAAGAGCCGTTGTGTTCATGCAGGGACAGAGGAAAGAAAGATTGGGAAAATTAGTCTCTGCGACAAGTGTGCTGATCTATTTTGTTGTTCACTAGGGAAACACTGGTCTCCCTATGACAAATTAGATCATGACAAGAGGCGCATCGAATATCAACCCTCAGAAATCGAGGGTTAATTTCCTGAGGGTCAGCAAAAGGAGATGCTCCCCCCACAGATGAAGGGCTCACCTGACCTGCAGAAGAAGGACTCAGCCCTGCAGATGATGGTCCAGGCTGAGCTGCTGTGGATGTGCTTGGTTGACTTAATGAAGGGTTACCTCCAAAAAGTCGAGCATGTGTCCTTTTGTGTACATCCTTGAGGTGCCTCATCATGGTATGATTCCCAAAGGAATACTTCCTGTCAGGATTACCTCTTGAAAGTACACGCTGACACAGCTTGCAAGTCACTAAGGGTGCATTTACCTTTAGCTGGCCTTCAGGAAAAGTAAAATAATCCCATACATAAGAGGTCTTTTGTTTCCTCGCTCTCTGCCTCAAGGTAGTGCTGCTAGTGCTAGCCTCACTCTCAGAAGGGCTCTGCTGTTCTGCCATCGTATCACAAAGACAACCCAGCTCCTTCTCCTAAGGGATCACAAGCAGAAATGAGGGGAATGGGTGTGGTGTAGGAGAGTTCTAGAACTGAAAGTAGTTTCATCCAATCAAAAGTTGTGTTTCATGATCACATGACCTACCGTACGCTTACGGTACGCTTACGGTGCGCTTACGGCAAAAGTACGCATGCGCGTAAAAAAGACACGCGTCTGCGCGCATGCGCATAACAGTCACTACCCGACACTTCCGCGTAACGTGCGCGTGTAGCGTACACGCGTACGCGTCCCACGCGGAGTACGCGCGGCTACGCAAATTGCGTAACTATACGCAAACAGCGTAGAAAAATTACAGACGTTGCGTAAACCGTACGCTTACCGTAAGCTTACGGTACGCGTACCAAAAAAAAAAAATAATGTATTGCTAATAAATTTTACATGTTTATTTTATAAAATATATTAAAAAAAACATATTATAGAATTTTAAAAATTTAACCATAGTCTTTAAAAAAGGATAGAAAATTAAAATGAAAATATGTAAAAAAAAAAAAAGAAAGAAAAAAAAATTAGCATTTAAAAAACCTTGCAAATTCACTGAAAAAACCATGGGTTAAACACACGTTATAGTTAGGAATTAGCATTTAAAAAACCTTGCAAATTCACTGAAAAAACCATGGGTTTCACACACGTTATAGTTAGGAATTAGCATTTAAAAAACCTTAGAACTTCAATGAAAAAACCAAAGGTTTCACACATGTTATAGTTAGCTGGACATTTCACTCGTAAAAAACCAATGAAATTCCCCCGTTATAGTTAGTTCAGCTAACTATAACTCGCGCGCCCGCAATGTACTACTGATGACGTCACATATTACATCACTCATGACATGGTCAGTGACATCACTCATGACATCACTGATGACATCTCAAATGACATCACTGATGACATCATCCTTGTGACAGAGTGGTAGACCTCCTCTCACCCTAATATAACCTTTGATACAAACATTCAAAAATAGATACTAAAATTATCAAAACAATGGACATACCAATAACAGTAACAACAACCTATTCAGTATTTCTAAGATCCACATAAACATCCACTCATCCACCAACAATCCTATACAGTTACTCATACATGTACTCACACATCATATGTACTCATACACCTAAACATCCTGTAACACAATTCCACTCATCCATAGAGTTACTCACACACATAGTCACTCATGCTAATAAAGAAACAAACATCAATTTACTTGCATATACAGTTATACACACACCAGCACACTTACTTTAACAGAAACTTACACATACTTAGTCTTTTTAACAATCACTTATAGAAACACATACTTATTCATACAGGAACTCTTTCAATCTCTCACTCTCACATATACTCACTTATATACACCAATAGTCACATATACTAGTTTAAAACATATGTAGTTACTCATAAAGACACTATTGAGACAGTCATTCACTCACTAACACCTTTGGTTTTTTCATTGAATATATATATATATATATATATATATATATATATATATATATATATATATATATATATATTCACTGAAAAAACCATAGGTTTCACACACGTTATAGTTAGGAATTAGCATTTAAAAAACCTTGCAAATTCAGTGAAAAAACCATAGGTTTCACACATGTTATAGTTAGCTGGACATTTCACTCGTA
Source organism: Triturus cristatus (assembly GCF_964204655.1). Lineage (NCBI taxonomy): Eukaryota > Metazoa > Chordata > Amphibia > Caudata > Salamandridae > Triturus > Triturus cristatus. Next base: position 1,201,712,960 of record NC_140591.1, on the reverse strand, counting down.
AAAAAACAATGAAATTCCCCCGTTATAGTTAGTGCAGGCAACTATAACTTGCGCGCCCGCAATGCACTACTGATGACGTCACATATTACATCACTCATGACATGGTCACTGACATCACTCATGACATCACTGATGACATCTCAAATGACATCACTGATGACATCACTGATGACATCATCCAGTGAATGTGTGTTTTTCTGAAAATTAAATAGGTTTTATATAAGTATATCTCAAGCTCGATGGAAGATTAAATGGGTATATAAGTGTCTAAATGGATGATTTTTTTTGAAAAATGTATTGTGTAACTGATTGTTAAAATGTATCATAGTGAATACATGGCTTAGTGAGTAATGTTTAAATATGTAAATATCTGTATCAGTCTCTCACTTTGTGTATAAGTGGCTGCATGGGTTGGTGAGTAGCTACATGGGAGTCAATATAGGTTATTAGTTGGTTTTTTGAGTATCAGTCTGAGTGTCTGCATGGTTCGGTGGGGGGTATTACGTAGTGCATAGGTGCATGAATGAGTGACTCACTGTATGTGTTGAAGACAGCATGTGTGCATGACTATATGGGTGGATGAGTATGTGTAAAGGTGTGTTAGTGAGTGAAAGACTGTCTCAATAGTGTCTCCATGAGTAACTACATATGTTTTTAACTGTTATATGTGTCTTTTGGTGTATATAACTGAGTATATGTGAGAGTAAGAGATTGAAAGAGTTCCTGTATGAATAAGTATGTGTTTCTATAAGTGATTGTTTAAAAGACTAAGTATGTGTAAGTTTCTGTAGAAGTAGGTGTGGTGGTGTGTGTATAACTGTATATGCAAGTAAATGGATGTTTGATTCTTTATTAGCATGAGTGACTTTGTGTGTGAGTAACTCTATGGATGAGTGGCGTTGTGTAACAGGATGTACAGGTGTATGAATACATATGATGAGTGACTACATGTATGAGTGACTGTATAGGACTGTTGGTGAATGAGTGGATGTGTATGTGGTTCTTAGAATTACTGAATAGGTTGTTGTAACTGATATTGATATGTTCATTATTTCGAACATTTTAGTTTCATTTTTTTAAATGTGTGTATTAAAGGTTATATTAGGGGAAGAAGAGGTCTGCTACTATTTCACAAGGATGATGTCATCAGTGATGTCATCAGTGATGTCATTTGAGATGTCATCAGTGATGTCATGAGTGATGTCAGTGACCATGTCATGAGTGATGTAATATGTGACGTCATCAGTAGTGCATTGCGGGCGCGCAAGTTATAGTTAGCTGAACTAACTATAACGGGGAAATTTCATTGGTTTTTTACGAGTGAAATGTCCAGCTAACTATAACATGTGTGAAACCTTTGGTTTTTTCATTGAATTTCTAAGGTTTTTTAAATGCTAATTCCTAACTATAACGTGTGTGAAACCTATGGTTTTTTCAGTGAATATATATATATATTACCTACTGGCGGTCACCAGTAGGTAGTTATAGTTAGGACCACGTTTCCATAGGAAATCCGTAACATTCTATTTTGAATAACTTTGGCGCTCCTACCCTGAAAGTCTCGGGGGGATTCGTCAAGCGGGGGCTGAGATAAAAGGGGGGTCCCAAAACGCGTTTTTCCCATGCATTTTTCCATAGGACCTTTAGACACAGCTACAGCCCGAACGGCTGAACAGAATTACTTGAAATTTGGCAAAGAGCTAGTCCTCAGGTCAAGGAAGTGCCTTTTGTAGGTTTGGTGTAAATCTGTTCAGTAGATTCTGAGAAAATAGCCTTTAAATCAATATATATATCTGTGGCAGCTTACGGTGCGCTTACGGTGCGCTTACCGTGAGCTTACCGTACGCGTACGGTGGCGTGCGCGAGCGCGATTTTGATTGGCTCTTAGATCTTAGTAAACATTCGAATCGGTCGAAACCAGGAAGCGGCAGCCGCCATTTTCTCTCTCGCTCTCTGAGTTGGGCAGCAAAAACGAAGCCAAAAAATGTCTAAAGAGGCAGTTTCTTGAGATCCTAACCACCCAGCATTGATATAGGGGTCCCCAAACTTCCCCCAAGCCCAAAAAAAAAATGTTTTTTTTTCGGAAAATCGCCGATTACGCTTACCGTACGCGTACGGTAAAACTTTTTGTTTAAAAAAATTAACCACATTCTCCCCACCCCGTGTGCAAATGGTGCCCGACGGTCACCATTTGTGCATGGCATGTAATCGATATGAAACTAACAAAGAATACATTTCACAAAGATGCGCATAATATGTCCCCCATGTGCGCACGGTGCGCGAAGCGCATCGTGCATACATGGCCCATCCCGCATAACGTGGGCACGCGGTGCGCGCAGTGCACCGCGTGACCACCGTGCGTGCACGGCACTAACTGCGTAAAGTGCTCACTGTGCGCGCACGGTGCGTGAAGCGCACCGTGCGCGCACGGAACGAACTGCGTTAACTGGGCGCGCACGCCACGAATGGCGTAAAGTAACTTAGCATTTAAAAAAACGTACAAATTCACTGAAAAAACCATAGGTTTCACACACGTTATAGTTAGGAATTAGCATTTAAAAAACCTTGCAAATTCACTGAAAAAACCATAGGTTTCACACATGTTATAGTTAGCTGTACATTTCACTCGTAAAAAACCAATGAAATTCCCCCGTTATAGTTAGTGCAGGCAACTATAACTCACGCGACCGCAATCTTCTGCTGATGACATATGTGTCTATATGAAAAAAAAAAAATTTGTAATATATGTATAGCTAAAATTTAATGGAAGAAGACATGGGCAAATAAGTGTTTAAATACAGTATTAGCATCAGCAGAGGATTGCGGTCGCATGAGTTATAGTTGCCTGCACTAACTATAACGGGGGAATTTCATTGGTTTTTTACGAGTGAAATGTACAGCTAACTATAACATGTGTGAAACCTATGGTTTTTTCAGTGAATATATATATATATATTCACTGAAAAAACCATAGGTTTCAGGCACGTTATAGTTAGGAATTAGCATTTAAAAAACCTTAGAAATTCACTGAAGAAACCATAGGTTGCAGGGGGTTTATAGTTAGCTGGACTTTTCACTCGTACAAAAACATTGAAATTCCCCCGTTATAGTTAGTTTAGCTAACTATAACTCGTGCGCCTGCCATGCACTGCTGATGACGTCACATATTACATCACTCATGACATGGTCAGACCTCCTCTTCCCCTAATATAACCTTTGATACACACATTCAAAAATAGAAACTACAATGTTCAAAACAATGGACATACCAATACCAGTTACAACAACCTATTCAGAAATTCTAAGATCCACATACACATCCACTCATTCACCAACAGTCCTATACAGTCACTCATACATGTATTCACTCATCATATGTACTCACACACCTATACATCCTGTTACACAATGCCACTCATCCATAGAGTTACTCACACACATAGTCACTCATGGTAATAAAGAATCAAACATCCATTTACTTGCATATACAGTTATACACACACCACCACACTTACTTCTACAGAAACTTACACATTCTTAGTCTTTTAAACAATCACTTATAGAAACACATACTGATTCATACAGGAACTCTTTCAATCTCTCACTCTCACATATACTCACTTATATACACCAATAGTCACATATACTAGTTTTAAACATATGTAGTTACTCATAAAGACACTATTGAGACAGTCTATCACTCACTAACACACCCATGCACACACTCATCCACCCATACATTCCTGCACACATGCTGTCGTCAACACATACAGTGAGTCACTCATTCATGCACCTATGCACTACGTAATACCCACCACCGAACCATACAGACACTCAGACACTCATACTGATACTCTAAAAACCAACTAATAACCTATATAGACACTCATGTAGCTACTCACCAACCCATGCAGCCACTTATACACAAAGTGAGAGACTGATACAGATATTTACACATTTAAACATTACTCACTAAGCCATGTATTCACTAAGATACACTTAGTCAGTTATACAATCAATTTTTCAAAAACAAATCATCCATTTAGACACTTATATACCCATTTATTCTTCCATCGACCTTGAGATATACATATATGAAACATATGTAATTTTCGTAAAACAGACATTCACTGGATGATGTCATCAGTGATGTCATTTGAGATGTCATCAGTGATGTCATCAGTGATGTCACTGACCATGTCATGAGTGATGTAATAAGTGACATCATCAGCATTGCATTGCGGGCGCGCATGTTATAGTTAGCTGAACTAACTATAACGGGGGAATTTCAATGGTTTTGTACGAGTGAAAAGTCCAGCTTACTATAACGCCCCTGAAACCTATGGTTTCTTCAGTGAATTTCTAAGGTTTTTTTAAATGCTAATTCCTAACTATAACGTGCCTGAAACCTATGGTTTTTTCAGTGAATATATATAAATATACATATATCAATAGATAGATATAGATATATCTCTCTCTCTCTCTCTCTCTCTCTATATATATATATATATATATATATATATATATTCACTGAAAAAACCATAGGTTTCACATATGTTATAGTTAGCTGTACATTTCACTCGTAAAAAACCAATGAAATTCCCCCGTTATAGTTAGTGCAGGCAACTATAACTCACGCGACCGCAATCCTCTGCTGATGCTAATACTGTATTTAGACACTTATTTGCCCATGTCTTCTTCCATTAAATTTTAGCTATACATATATTACAAATTTTTTTTTTCATAAAGACACATATGTCATCAGCAGAAGATTGCGGTCGCGTGAGTTATAGTTGCCTGCACTAACTATAACGGGGGAATTTCATTGGTTTTTTACGAGTGAAATGTACAGCTAACTATAACATATGTGAAACCTATGGTTTTTTCAGTGAATTTGCAAGGTTTTTTAAATGCTAATTCCTAACTATAACGTGTGTGAAACCTATGGTTTTTTCAGTGAATTTGTACGTTTTTTTAAATGCTAAGTTACTTTACGCCATTCGTGGCGTGCGCGCCCAGTTAACGCAGTTCGTTCCGTGCGCGCACGGTGTGCTTCGCGCACCGTGCATGCACAGTGAGCACGCGGTGCGCTTCACGCACCGCGCGCCCACTTTACGCAGTTAGTGCCGTGCACGCACGGTGGTCACGCGGTGCGCTGCGCGCACCGCGTGCCCACGTTATTCGGGATGGGCCATGTACGCACGATGCGCTTCGCGCACCGTGCGCACATGGGGGACATAATATGCGCATCTTTGTGAAATTTATCCTTTGTTAATTTCTTATCTCTAATAAGCCATGCACAAATGGTGCACTTCGGGCACCATTTGCACACGGGGTGGGGAGAGTGTGGATAATTTTTTTTTAAAAAAAATTTTTGCCGTACGCGTACGGTAAGCGTAATCGGCGATTTTCCGAAAAAAAAAAAATTTTTTTTGGGGGTTGTTTGGGGACCCCTATATCAATGCTGGGTGGTTAGGATCTGAAGAAACTGCCTCGTTATACATTTTTTGGCTTCGTTTTTGCTGCCCAACTCAGAGAGCGAGAGAGAAAATGGCGGCCGCCGCTTCCTGGTTTCGACCGATTCGAATGTTTACTAAGATCTAAGAGCCAATCAAAATCGCGCTCGCGCACGCCACCGTACGCGTACGGTAAGCTTACGGTAAGCGCACCGTAAGCGCACCGTTAGCTGCCACAGATATATATATTGATTTAAAGGCTATTTTCTCAGAATCTACTGAACAGATTTACACCAAACCTACAAAAGGCACTTCCTTGACCTGAGGACTACCTCTCTGCCAAATTTCAAGTAATTCTGTTCAGCCGTTCGGGCTGTAGCTGTGTCTAAAGGTCCTATGGAAAAATGCATGGGAAAAACGCGTTTTGGGACCCCCCTTTTATCTCAGCCCCCGCTTGACGAATCCCCCCGAGACTTTCAGGGTAGGAGCGGAGCGTAGCGCCCCACCTATTTTGAAAAATTCGCGAGGATTCGTCGACCGGCGCCAAAGTTATTCAAAATAGAATGTTGCGGATTTCCTATGGAAACGTGGTCCTAACTATAACTACCTACTGGCGACCGCCAGTAGGTAATATATATATATATATATTCACTTAAAAAACCTTAGGTTTCACACACGTTATAGTTAGGAATTAGCATTTAAAAAACCTTGCAAATTCACTTAAAAAACCATAGGTTTCACACAGCGCGCAAGTTTTTACAAACTTTCAAGTCTTGAGGCATATTCAGGAACAACCAAGACCAGAATGCCTGTTTACATACGCCCACTTGGGCGGGACTTAACATTGAATAAATATGCGTTCCCAAACTACCTGCTTCTTCCGTCTTGATTGCCAGTGAACAAGAGCAGCCAAATTGCTCGAAACGCGTATGGCTGATTGAAGAGCAAAGGGCATGCTGTCTTCGGTGCCACCTGTGGCGGTTTGTGCTGTAACCCTCCTTGTGTGGCAACTCCGAGAGGGCAACCTTGTGTGTACATAAAGATGCGGCTGGTCCGGCCGCGGAGTTGCCCCGCCGATTTTCGAGCGGACCCCGAGTGCTTGTTGTCACGGGCACTCACGGGAATGGAGGGGCCTAAGCCGCAGGTAGATATTGGCGCTATGGCAGCAGTGTCAATGAAGCTTTTCACCCAACAGGGATGAATATTGATTACAGGACTGAGGCAGCAGCGCACAAGTTTTTACGAACTTTCAAGTCTTGAGGCATATTCAGGAACTACCAAGACCAGAATGCCTGTTTACATACGCCCACTTGGGCGGGACTTAACATTGAACAAATATGCGTTCCCAAACTACCTGCTTCTTCCGTCTTGATTGCCAGTGAACAAGAGCAGCCAAATTGCTCGAAACGCGTATGGCTGATTGAGGAGCAAAGGGCATGCTGTCTTCGGTGCCACCTGTGGCGGTTTGTGCTGTAACCCTCCTTGTGTGGCAACTCCGAGAGGGCAACCTTGTGTGTACATAAAGATGCGGCTGGTCCGGCCGCGGAGTTGCCCCGCCGATTTTCGAGCTGACCCCGAGTGCTTGTTGTCACGGGCACTCACGGGAATGGAGGGGCCTAAGCTGCAGGTAGATATTGGCGCTATGGCAGCAGTGTCAATGAAGCTTTTCACCCAACAGGGATGAATATTGATTACAGGACTGAGGCAGCAGCGCACAAGTTTTTACGAACTTTCAAGTCTTGAGGCATATTCAGGAACTACCAAGACCAGAATGCCTGTTTACATACGCCCACTTGGGCGGGACTTAACATTGAATAAATATGCGTTCCCAAACTACCTGCTTCTTCCGTCTTGATTGCCAGTGAACAAGAGCAGCCAAATTGCTCGAAACGCGTATGGCTGATTGAAGAGCAAAGGGCATGCTGTCTTCGGTGCCACCTGTGGCGGTTTGTGCTGTAACCCTCCTTGTGTGGCAACTCCGAGAGGGCAACCTTGTGTGTACATAAAGATGCGGCTGGTCCGGCTGCGGAGTTGCCCCGCCGATTTTCGAGCGGACCCCGAGTGCTTGTTGTCACGGGCACTCACGGGAATGGAGGGGCCTAAGCCGCAGGTAGATGTTGGCGCTATGGCAGCAGTGTCAATGAAGCTTTTCACCCAACAGGGATGAATATTGATTACAGGACTGAGGCAGCAGCGCACAAGTTTTTACGAACTTTCAAGTCTTGAGGCATATTCAGGAACTACCAAGACCAGAATGCCTGTTTACATACGCCCACTTGGGCGGGACTTAACATTGAATAAATATGCGTTCCCAAACTACCTGCTTCTTCCGTCTTGATTGCCAGTGAACAAGAGCAGCCAAATTGCTCGAAACGCGTATGGCTGATTGAAGAGCAAAGGGCATGCTGTCTTCGGTGCCACCTGTGGCGGTTTGTGCTGTAACCCTCCTTGTGTGGCAACTCCGAGAGGGCAACCTTGTGTGTACATATATATATATATATATATATATACATTTTATATACACAATGAGGAAATAAAGGAAGAGAAGGTAAAAGAAGAAAGAAAGAGGAATGGGGAAAAAAAAGAAGAGAAAAAAAATTCTTATTAAAAGGGTAAAATGAGGGAAAAAGAGTTTATGCATACAAATATATATCCAGGGGCACCCTCATTCTTCCTTTTTTTTGGGGTGGATAACACATTGGGAGTAAATAGGCAGAGGAGTAGGAGGCCACAGACGCCACATCTGGACAACAACCAGTCCAGGTAAATAGGGGTTGGGTTCTCCAAGGGGGGCGCAGGGTGGGGGGCTGTAGGGTGGGGGGTATGGGAGGGACATGGGGTTAATTAATAATAAAAACACCTCATTCGTCATATTCGTAATATTTATCATAGGTTATGTTGACCAGAAAGTTTTAGCTAGGTTAGGATTGACTGATGGGTTAAAATCAAGATATAACTGCAGCTTCACCTTGAGGAGGGCCTGGAGGGTGGAGTACCCCCCTAAATGAATACTCTGCAGATACTATCCTGGAACGTAAATGGCTTGAGGGTGGTGTCGCGTAGAAGAAGAATCTTACAATATCTGAGAGATTCCCCCGCCCAAGTCTTGGTTATCCAGGAAACACATCTTCTTGAGGCAGAGAAAAGAGATATATTGAAATCACAGAAGTGGGTAAACTCCTATGTATGCACAGATCAGACAGCAAATATTAGGGGGGTATGGATCCTTTTCAAAAAATCAGCCAAAGCACAGATTTTACAACATAAGGGAGACCCAGGAGGAAGATGGTTAATATTGAAAGTCACTGTTAGAGAGGTTCTTTTTACATTAGTTGGCTACTACGGCCCAAACCATGACGATCCCTCCAATCTCCAAACCATTTTCTCGTACTTATTGGACTTCCCCGAGCCGGTGATATGGGCAGGAGATTTCAATATCTTTCTGGATCCTAAATTGGATAAGTCCCCCAATAGCAGAGCAATCTCTTCTACGAGATCAAGGATATTCCTCCTAACAATAATGTCGCAATTGGGCCTTAGAGATATCTGGAGAGAAAGATCAGGACAACAGATGGGTGTATCATTTAGGAACCTTAAGTGTAGACATAAGTCACGGATTGACTACATACTGATTAGTCATACTCTTAGAGACAAAGTAAAGGATATAACATACTTGCCATCGCATTTGTCTGACCATTACAGTATTCTATTGACGCTACAGAGCCTAGGCACCCAACGGGCCAGAGCGTGGTCCTTTGACCGTACTCTCCTATTAGAAGAAAATGAGCTGAGTTTCCTCTCGAGAGAGACAAACCATTTTTTAGAGACCAACTTGGGAACTACAGACATTATGACAGTTTGGGATACCCTCAAGAATTTTTGGAGGGGTATAATAACTAATAAGGCAAGTTATAGAAGTATGAAATACAGAGAAGAGATTGGGGGTTTGGAGGAAGAAATGAGGAATGCGGAAACAAAATTAAATGCCCAAGAGGGAGTTGGTCAGAAGGAAGATCTAGACATCAAAAGGAAATTGAAGGGACAAATGGAGTCGGTTCTCCAAGGGACGTCTTATGCGTAGGTGGGAAGTGAGCAAGATGGCTCATTTTGAGTATGGGGAAGGAGCTGGAAAATTACTAGCCTGGAAGATCAAGGCAGACCAGCTCCAGAACCATATTAAGGAGATTTTAGTGGGTAATGGATAACCCCCATCTATTCAGATATAGCAATAGGAGAGGCCTTCCCGGATTACTTCCAGGAAATATATAAAGAAACCTCCATAGACGATAATTCCAAGGCAAAATCTTGGCTGAAGAATATCGCTCTAACACCTATCAGCTCCAAACAACAACTGGATTTGTGGCAGCCCATTACACAGGAGGGAGTGAGGAAAGCATTGGCAAGTGGGAAAAGGGGCAAGGCGGCCGGCCCGGATGGGCTTCCAATAGAACTATACCGTTCACTTGGAGAGAATTTAATACCAACAATAACTCTCCTATTCAACAAAATCTTTATGGATGGTATCAGCCCGCCAGTAACATGGAATGATGCTACCGTAGTCCTTATTTTGAAACCGGGTAAAAACCCCTCCAGATGTGGGTCCTATCAGCCCATATCACTTCTAAATGATGATTATAAAATCTATACAACTATTTTGGCTACTAGATTGGGGGAGGTGGCTAGAGATATTCTTCACCCGACCGAAAGGGGTTCGTGAAAGGGCGACAGTTAGCAGACCTCACTTATGATCTGGTCGGTGCAATAGACATTGCCTCTGCATGTTCGCTACCCCTCGCAGCCCTGACTCTAGATGCCACCAAGGCTTTCGATAGGGTGAACTGGATTTACCTATCAGAAGTCATGGAGAAATTCAATCTGGGCGCAACATTCTGTCAGGCTATACAGTCAATCTATAAATCCCCATCGGCCAAGCTCTTGGTGAATGGTTGCCTTACAAAACCATTCGGTATAACTAGAGGAACTCGACAGGGTTGCCCTCTCTACCCCCTGCTGTTTGACATGTATATCGAACCATTTGCACAGAAACTAAGGAACAACCCTGATATCGAATCATTCAGATACGGGGAATGGGAGAGAAGGGTGGCCCTATATGCGGATGATATTTTGATTCTGTCCGCAGATCTAGACAGAACCCTACCGGTAGTAATTAAACTGGCGGAGTAATTTGGCAGGGTATCTGGCTATGAGATAAATGCTGGGAAGACAGAAATCATGACGGAATATCCTGAATCCTGCATTTCAGACAAGCTGCAGTATGAGTTATCTCGGTATCACAATCATCCAAGATATTAATAAACTGCCAGATACCAACCTATCATGAGTACTTCGGGATTGTCGTAAACAAATGAAGTCATGGGTACATCTTCCCTTATCCATTCTGGGGAGAGTCAACTTAGTCAAAATGTCTATATTGCCCAAGGCCACTTTCCTTTTTAACACAATCCCTCTCCATTTTGATAAAGACACTATAGGAAAATTCCAACGGGAAATCAATTCTTTTATCTGGGGATATAAGTCTACCAGAATTTCACGGAAGAAACTAAGACGAAGGAGAAAAAAGGGGGGCTGGTGTTACCGGATTTACAATATTATGCTTGGGCATTCCAACGTACTCACTCTCGAATGTTGTTGAAAACGCCAAGTGACAAAGGGAGTGGAGCTATGTTTCTGGCCATGTTGAAAGGGGCGGGGCTGACACCGGAAGGGTTTATGTACAAATTTGGCGATCAAAAATTCTTCAAGAAAATCAAACTTAAAGTCCTGCAGGGGTTTGCCATGATATGGGCAGCATTAAGGAAGGTGACAGGTCTTAGCTACTTCTCCAAACTGGCACCACTCTGGGATTCTCCAGGCTCCCCAGACTGCCTCCGCGATAGGCTGGCTATTCCACTTAGAGACGCTGGAATTAAACTATGGGGAGATCTAATCAGCAATGAAATATTTATCCTATGGGAAGATCTAGAAAAGTTAGTGGGTAGCGACCTTTCAAGATTTAAATACATCCAGTTACATAGTTGGGTACAATCCCAGCTCAAAAAAGAAAAATTCATAGGCGGAGGAACTAGTTTGGAGCAACAGCTTGTGGAAAGGCCAGTAGGTAAAAAGGAAGTTTCCTATTGGTATTGGGCCATAGAACAGGAGGTCGATGGAGAATTTAAGCTGGCTGATGAGCTGTGGAGTGGATCGCTGCCTAATGAACAGTGTGACCATTTATGGCAGGAATCTTTCAAAATCCTCTTCAACATAGTTAAAACAGCATGGTTGAAGAGGAACCATCTATTCACGGCTCATCGTGCATACCTATCCCCCTTAGATTATCAAGAATTAGTAAAAGTACACAAGTTAGTTGCAAAAAATGCAGATTGCTTGAGGCCTCGGACATTCATAAGTTTAGAGACTGCCCCTCCATCCAGACATTCTGGGAAGAAGTACAAAAAACATTGGAGAGCATTTTGGGGGTAGCAATCACAGTCGACCTAAAATTAACAATTTTCGGCTTACATACCCAGATACTAGGTCCAGCCAGACTTATCCTATTCTATTCAATTCTTCTGGCAAGAAGACAAATTTGTAAGCATCGGGTAGATTTCACCCCTCCTACTCACTCGGACTGGCTAACTTCCTTATATGAAACCTCTAAAATGGACATGGCCAGAGTGTGTAGCAGGAAAAAGATCGCATACTGGTACTTGCTGTTGCTCTGGAGATTATATTTTTTTTCTTCTTTCTGTGGTCCTATGATTATGCCAACTGGACACTCCCAGGACCATACTGGACATGCCCATGGTTAATGTGCATTGAGAGAGTCCATAAGGTCCTTTAACAATCTGGCGTGGTACCTAACCTCCCCAAATCAACAGATGGGAAGTGCTCGTTGGTCTGACAACATACACCTCTAGGCTACGGGCTGAGGGCATCGAGAGAATCCAAGGGAAGAGCCCACGTTATCCTAGCCTATTGACAAAGGGGAATGCATAGACGGTCAGCATGTTATGGGTATTAGCGAATGAGAACAAAAAAAAATGAAGCATGTACAACACCAGTTTCACGTGGATTTCCACACAGTTCTCTTCACTTTTTTATAATTCACACAAGTCACCGAAGTCACGTTGTTAATAATCTGAAAAGTAAAGTGTTCTTACTACCATTGCATACACGAACAAGTACCTGTTTAAATACTCCCTTGGCCCTGAAAGAGTTGAAATATAATCCCCTGTAACAGCGACGAAGCACGTGTGGCTAAGAAGGCTTAAAGATCTCGAATTAAAGACATCTAAAAATATAAAGACAAGCATCATTGTGATATTTTATGTAACTTTATGTATTTACTTTTAAACGTATGCAGAAGATTTGTATATATAGTATAAGGGGTCTGCTGGCCACACACGTGGGGATCTGGTGTTTTTTCCCTACCTTATGCCCCTTGCCAGATTACCTGCCATAACTGGTTTGTACTTGTGATGGACCTTAGAGCGCCATTTTGCCTATTGCTGACCACCGACTCTATACCTAAATAAAAGAAGACATGGCAGGTATGCTTTGTCCTGCCTTCATTATGGGCATGGACAATATCATACCCATCAATTAGTATGTATCATTTATGCCAAAGTTTTCTATAAATAATCAAATATTGCTTTGTTTCATATTACATAAAGTAAATTGACTTTTTTGGCAATCAATTATATCACTTCCTAACTTTGCAACATTTATTTTATCGACATACTAAGAACCTAATTTTGACTTACCCCAACAAGGTTATGTCAAGCAACCCCCATATGGATAATTTCAGCAATCACATACCCACACACCTACTTCTCTAATCCCAGCGACCCTCGCTAAAACCCACTCAGTTATCTTACTAAGATTTTTAATCTGGGACCTGAACATATATGCACACTTCTCTGCAGAAAACACATTACTATGGCAACTAAACTTACAGAATGTGGTTACAAGTTGCATGTAAGAAAACATCAGCATAAATGTGTGTAGTAACATATAAGTATGTACTGTGTGTAATAAATGTTGCTGAAAAGGAACATTTCCTGTGGACAGTCCTTAAAGCATGCATTTTACCTTCAAACACGCAACAACAGTAGTATTCCGTGTGCAGTGCCTGGCCTGGGGAATCAATAATTTATGATCCACTAAAAATTGGTATTTTAGCAATTCTCAAAAATTATTTTATTTCCTCTATCTAGAGTATTTTATTGGACAACATTTATGTACAGTGCATGAATGCCTTCTACAAGCTGTTGCTTCTACTGCTGTCTTTTTTTGTCATCCTGTGAAAAATACAACAAATTACTGTTGCTTGTGACTGGTAAAATGTAAATTTTTCCTGAAATCTATACTGCATGAAACATAAATAATGCTGGTCATTGATACCTAAATCGGTACTTAGTTCAATGTTTCATTGTATGACATTTTTGCAGAGAAAATAAAAAACAATTGTTCATGCAGACATCTGTGAAATTGTCCATATATACTATGGAATGGCGCAACACAGTGCAGCAACGAAAGTTGCTGAGAGAAGAAGTGGGAAAAAGAAACAGGAAGGTAGTGTTATATTCACAAAGATATGGGGCTGATGCTGTCATCCCCTGCACTGGCACACTTCAGGCTGCATTTCACTAGCACAAACCCTTTCATCATACTGCAAGAGTGTGTGTGTGATATCCAGCATAAGGATTTGCACTGAAAGGGTGCCCTTCCATTACAAAATACTTAGACACTGTTTAAAACTTTTCAAACTTTGTATGTGTGCTGTGCTTTCCTGAACGCCAGCATCAACAGTTATTCCTGACAGTAAACAACATGGTAGCATGGTGGCGCTGTCTCTCCATTTATAAGCAGAGTACATTAGTAGAGTGTTTAACAATTCATTAGAGATTAAAAAAAGAATAAAACCAATTTATGCAAGTCATTCATGCAGTTTTGGGTGACTTGGAATAGACAAATTGCCAAATGTATTGGATTCTGATGGTTAGTAGTTAACATAGGCAGTAGCTAGCGCTAGCAAAGGCAGAGGCTGGCGCAAGCTGCAGCTGCCTCCGTGAAATACCTTGGGACCTGACACTTATTACTTTACAAATATATCCTTTGTTAGTTCTCATAGCAGGGCACATTCAAGTTCCTCATAGCTGTTAATAGAGTGGGTCAGTCGGTGCATCTCTTCCCCTCTCTGAGATGAATAGGATGTCACGTGAATATACATAAGTAATAGTGTACTCGTGAAAAGCATAGCATTTGAGGGGCAAGTTCCGCTGTCCAAATAAGAGCTTTGACGAGCCTATGAAACATTGATTCCTTCACTATTCAAGAGCCGGTATTCTTTTCGTCTCATTTTTTTAGAAATCATTTTTTATTCACGTGTAATTTACTCTACCCTTCTGTATCTCATCGTCCACCGCTTTATAGTTGATTAACACTATACAAAAAAAAGTCGCAGGTGAGGAACTGGTTTGGCTTTACGCCATTGTTTGCAGTAGGCATACCGCTTGGAATACTTTGGTCCGCCGATTTCATCCAAAAACATTGCCTCGTTTCCAGCCGCGGTCGGTAGTAGGAGTAACTGCAGGGCGGTGACGTGGGGAGGAGGAGGGGCAGGGTGGGTGGTAGTAAACAATGGATTATGGAGGTTTACAGGTAAGTTAACATATAAAAAAAATAAAACGAATTTCGTTGCGTGCACTAAATGCGATGCAGTGTGCACGCAACGAAATTCGTTTCTTTAATTTATATGTTAATTTACCTGTAAACCTCCGTAATCCATAGTTTACTACCCCCCACCCTGCCCCATCTCCTCCCCACGTCACCGCCCTGCAGTTACTCCTACTACCGACCGCGGCTGCTCGTTTCCTTTAACACTGTACTAATGCTTGAACCAAAACGGATTTCCTATATTAACAGTTTTTCGTGCTTTCTCCTTAGGCACATAGGATGTTCTTTTTCCACAATAGTCAGTTTAACACAAAATGTGTGTTTTCCGTATTTTTTCCTGAACTCCCGCGTTGAAGGGAAATTCCTCACAACTGACGTTTTCCGAGACTGAAGAGGGGTCATTGGGAGCATGTATCCACTCGTGAACATGAAGCAGCCAGCTGTTCGTACCGCAGTATTAATGGGCTCGAATATATTAATAGATGGAGTACTGTCGCCATCCAGTGGTTACTGTAAATAATGCACGTGGAGTTTGACTCGTCTCATGCTAGTCTCTAAATCCACACACAATGTGAAACATTTTATTGCCTTTCCTGTCTTTATTTGCGTGACTGATGGTTCTCAGAAGTAGCCCCATTTCCATACTTCGCCTCATAAGCAGAGGGGAGGTATGGACAACAGGATAATTATCTAGTCCAACTGGCGAACTGCATTTTCATGTGTCCTTGCCATACTCCCCACAAACATGAGAGTAAAAGCTTGGACATGCTAATTTACTTGCGTGCAATGCCGTCGCATGCTTAGTAGTAGTGGCAGGGCTTGAGCATAACACATCTGGCTGGACATAAACAACATATAACATCATACGTGCTATATCTTCCATCAGCATCGTATTAGGATTGGCTCGACAATTAGTTAACTGTGCTTGTTTGTGCGTTTTAAAAGGAATCAATGTCAGAGAATAGCAGTATGGCCTTGTGTATGAAAACCTTTGTGAACTGACTAAAGTATGTAATTTTAGTAAACTGCAAAGAAGCCAGCTTTACAATCTAGGCTAAGACCTATAGGCAGGGCCACTAGAATTATGCAATTGTGCGGCCGTAGCATTTTTCAGATAATCATTGATTTCCCACATTTTCTACCTAAGAAACAATCTGCTACATAATCAGCAGATTTTAACCCAAAAAAAACTGTTTCAAGCTCAAATGGTTCAAACGTTACTGAATATGTAGTGATATGTTTTGCCACACAGTGGAAAGCCCTTTGCACAGCTTAACTTGGAAGCTGTCTATTGCTTATTTCTACATTTGGGTGTTAAACTGATACTAATGAGGTGCAACAAATGCCTAGACAGTGTTAGCAAGTGTAAAAATGACAAAAGAATGAAGTCATACTATCATAAAATGTGTTGCATTACGCTGCATATTTTGTCTTTTCATGCCACATAATTTACTCAACCCTGCCGCATTATGTTTCCCACTCCTGCCGCATAGTTCCAGTGGTCCTGCATATAGAAACCATTTGCCCAAAATTGCAAATATGCTTAATGCTGTGGTCTTCAAACTATGAGGTGCACCCTCCAGGGGGAGGATGGCAGATGAGAGCAGCACATTAGAGAGGGCCCAAGACCCAGACTTTTATAACAATACTGTGTGACCTGAGGTGTCTGATCCTGCAGCTGATGGATGTGTGGGCTGCTTTAGAAGCTTTGCTTGAAATTGTGAAGAAAAGCCATAATCAGTGAAATAAAAGAGAGAGACTGCACATCCCCCTTTGATTGCAATCCCTAACTTCATGTTCTCCCATGATGAAGTATCAAAACATAAATTCTAAACAGCAGGACCTTTACTCGCAATGCAAGCCATAAGTAGCAAGTCAAGTCAAGTCAAAAATACTTTTATTAATTCTTTAAAAATCATAAAAGGATGGCAAACCATCATAAAATTCTAGTTCTAAACATTATGTAAACATATGTATATAAAAGATATAATTATGTAAAAAGTTATTATTATTATAATTTTTTTTGGTTTTTTTTTTGATCTGGAAGAAATCATTGGAAAAGGGAGCCATGATCGCAGTAGAAAGTCCATCAAAAAGTTAAATGTTTGCTTGTCATGAAGAAATTTTGTCCAATTCTTTTGCTGCTACTTTCCAAAATTTTATAGCACTGCAGGAGAGTGGAGTTGAGAACCATCCAAGACACCTGATGACCCCAACTCTACATGTTCTGATCTGTTCTTTCTTTAAGATCTCCCGAAGAATGGATTAACGTGTTTTCAATAAAATGGGGCATATGCATAATAAGTGTAATAATGACTCCTCCCCTTGACAGCAGAGGCGACATTCCTTCGATGGCCATACGTATTTCCATTGCGGGGTTAAATCTTTTGAGGGGAATGAACCCAGTCTTAGTAACATCAAGTAATGTTTTTATAGTAAGAAATATGTTCAGTCAGATACCGTTGCGGTTTTAGCCTCTGGTATGTCTGAATCACGGCCCAGGCGTGATGTTTTTTAGAAAAATACTTTTTGTCAGTTAATAGGGAGTTCCTCTTAATTGCGGAATTTGCCACGTTTTTAAATCCAGGATACGTTACTGGTGTTGACCAGACCTCCTCTAGCTGTAACGCCGACAAGGATTCCTGCAGTATTCTCGTCGTTGAGTTGGCATGTCTAGCTTGACTTTCGATCTCAACCCAACAACGATGGGCTAGGGTGTTATCTTCTGCATCCCTCATCCTCCAATAGTACTTCACTAAAGCACCTTGTCTGGCCATGATCTGGTTTTTTAATCCAAATTCTAGACGGATTTGGTCTTGTGAGATGTGTAGCGGAATTGTAAACAGTCTTTTGAAGAATACGGATTGTGCTGTATTTAGGGTAGTTGCATCTTTGGTATTCAGGATTTCTGAACCGTACGAGATGGAAGGCAAAAATTTTGCAGCGATCACTTGAAGCAGGTGGCTAGTAGAACAACCTGTGAGCTTTTTTTTCAAAACTTTAAAGGCGAACAGCAGTTGTTTTGCTTTTATGCTTCCTTGTTCCATGTGTTGTTTAAAGTTTAACTTGCTATCGAGCAGAAAGTATTTATAGGAAGTTACGCAGGCCAAACGTTGTTCGCCCAATTTCCAGGAAAAGGAGTACCTGGACGAGATTTTGTTATGTTTTGAAAAACGCATTACTTTTGTCTTTTGATGATTGATCGTAAGTTGGTTGGAGTTGGTATAGGCTCCTAGTCCCGTGATCAGTTTCTGCAGGCCAGCTGGTGTTTGTGCTAGTAGTACTATATCGTCTGCATACTGAAGGCATGGCGTTGGTATTTTGCCCAGTTTTGGGGGGTCAGCTGGAATTGACTGAAGGTGTTTGTCGAGATCTGACGTGTAGATATTAAACAGGCAGGGCGCTAAAACGCAACCTTGTTTTAGCCCGTTCAGTGTTGAAATCTTACCGGTGACCCTTAACCCGTCTCCTTTCTTAATTTGCACCCAGGTGTTAGAATACAGATTGATGATGGCCTCGAGGAGTCTAGGCGGAACCCCCCAGGCCTGCATCTTAGCCCATAGAGCGGCTCTTGAAACTTTATCAAAGGCCGCCTTAAGGTCCACGAAGCAGGCATACAGGGGCCTTGATTTTTCGAAGGCCTGATTGGCTAAGAGAGTGACAGCAGAGATGTTCGTCAAGGTGCCCATCCCCGCCCGAAATCCAGTTTGCGTAGGAGGTATTTGTTTTTTTAGACTAACCCAGGCCTCTAGATCTGCTAAGAGGTTAGATGCGTAAATTTTCGCCTCTACATCTATTAATGCGATCAGTCTGTAGTTAGAGGGGTCCGAACGTGGACCCGACTTGTAGATTGGGGTAAGGATACTTCCTCTCCAGGACTCGGGGATCAGACAATCTGCTGTGACTTTGGAATAAAAGGGGGTCAGGACTTGAGACCAGAATACGGGGTCATGTCGGAACAAGGCATTTGGTAGGCCGTTTGGGCCAGGGGCTCCCTCCGATTTTAAGTTCTTTATTATTTTTAGCACTTGAATTTCTGTAAATAGCACTGAATCCCCAGGCAGTTCGAGGTTATTGGTACCGTTGACTAGGTCGCGGCCTCCTGCCTCCTTCGCTGTTTGTTCTTCGCAGTTTGAGGCCGGTCGGGGTACAGCTTCGTTGTAAAGGAGTTCAATGTGGGCTCTCCATGTAGCCTCCAGTATTTCCGAATGGAGATGTTGAGTCCGGCCATTGGTTAGTTGGTTTATTTGTTCCCAGAAAAGCCTGGAATCCCCCAATTTAAAGGCATGGTGGAGTTTAGCCCAAATGTGTTCTTGATGCTCTTTTTTTGTACGTTTTATGTCATTTTTTTGCTGTTTACTAGTTTTTGCAATTAACGGCAGAAGTTCCTGATGGTTTTCTGGACCCCGGGATCGTAATTGTCTGAGGTATTTATTTAGTAGTTGTTTTTGTTTCCTCAGATTATTATTGAACCAAACAGCCCCTTTTGAGTTTCCGGCTTGGCGGGCATGGGTATTTTTAGAGAATATGTTGTTAATTTCAAAAATAAAAGACTCCCAAGCTTTTATGGTTAGTGTTTCAAGGTTGGGTTTTTCCAAAAGACTGGTATAGGTGTTTTCGATGGCCTTGATGTTGTTCTTATTCCAGCGAAGGCGTTTTAAATTATAGCATTGTGTTAGAGATGATAGTGCTTTTACTTTCGCTGAAATTTTAAAGGCTATTAATAATGTAAAGGATTGTGGCTGATGGTCGCTTTCAGCCCGATCTTTTATCTGAAAGTTCGTAATGTGCGAGAGAAGGTCACAATCTATAATGGTATAGTCTATGATGGAACGTGTTTTTTGTGTAACCCTAGTGTATGCTGCGGGTTGGTCAGTAGGACCTTGGCCATTAAGTATGCACATTGAGAGGTCTTTCAAGAGAGATGCGCATTTCTTGCCAAAAGTGTCCTGACGATTGGGGGCTTGTGTGGGCCCCTTTGTTCCATTACTCCTTTCGTGTAGTAAGTTCATATTGAAGTCGCCCGACAAAATGATTTTGGCATCCGGATAGGCGAGTTTTAATGTTTTTATTGAGGTAATTAGTTGTTCGATTCTTAACTTCTTTTTTTTAGATGCAGGATGAATGTAGATATTGAGGATGAGCAGGGTGAAGGTCTCTGGGACATCTATTTTAACGCACAGCGTCCAGGAACTGTCTAAGTCTACGATAGAAGCCTGCCATGGAATTTCTGTGGAAATAAAAGTAGAGAGTCCTCCTTTTGCTCTTCCATGTCTGGAGGCTTTTTTAGCTGGATTCAGAAATTCTTTAAAACCTGTTATGGGGGATGGAGTTGTTTGCCAGGATTCTTGGAAAAGGAGAATATTATATTGTGTAATAAAATTCATGAAATCTGGGTCTTCTGATTTTGAGTGAAGGCCGTGCACGTTCCAGGAACAAATGGTACATCCTTGAAGCGATTGGGAGGCTTGTGTTGAAGATGTTCATGCCTTTCCCAGGGATATGCCTTCTCTTTTTAATGCCCAAGGTGTCGAAGGTTTGCCAGCTTCGGGGTACTCAAGAGTGATAGTAATTTTCCTGGCCTGGTGCTCTTTATCCCTCGTTTGACTTTGATAATCTGGGCCTTTTGCTCCTTTTAGGAGACTCGTGGTGTTAGAAGGTGGTTGTAATTGGCTCGGATAACGCGGGGGAATTAACTTTTTTAGCTCTATTCCCCATTTGCCAAATGTGTCCTTCTGCTGCCAGATGAGGTCAACATGCATTTTGTTAGTAAATGTAGCAATTGTGGCTTCCTGACCAGTGGAACACAGATTTTGTTTAAATTCAATGCTTTCGATGTCGTTGGTGTTTATGTTGTTTAAGGATGGGAGAGCTTTGAATAATTTTAATAAGACAGTTCTATTTAATACGTCGTGCATTCCCCTTGAGACATATTGTGGGTTGAAGACGACTTTGTTATTAGCTGGCGGATCATTCTCCAATTCATTCTCCAAGGTTTTTTCCATATGTTTCACTACTGTTGGTTCTCGTAGGATCTGAGGTGGGTTGCGAGTTTCTGGTTTGTTATTTTGTTGGTTATTTGCGCCACCCCCATTTGTTTCCGCAAGTCGCCTTACGACAGTGCCGGTTTCTTCTATCAAGGTGGACGCACCCTGATTTGTTTTCCTTTCTATCAACTTGAGGCAACTCACTGGTGCTTGTGTTGCCTGAGTTTTGGAGTTGTTTTTTCCCTCCCCAGCTCCATTTTTGAATAAGCTGTATAGTTTCCTTGGCGGAGACGAATCCCTTAGATTTTGATTCAGTGTATTAGACATGGTTGGTGAATTTGGGGAAAAGATTGATTGCTCCTTGGGGGTTACTGCTTCCGTACTGCTATGGGTTGTAGTTACTTCTTGCGTTGTTCCATTTTGGGTTGATGTTGCCAGGGACTGGTCTGATACATTGCTTAGTTGTTTGCGCTTTCTGGATTTTCTCAGTCGTTTGCGTTCCCGTTTTGATAGGATCGTGGGGACTTTTAGCTGACTTTCCAGTGTTTTCTTATATTGCTATTGAGATGAAAAATCCTGGGTACTTGGATTATCTGGAACATTTTGTAGGTTATTTATGGGTGCTGTTGACTCCGTGAGTTTAATCTGTATGGGTGTTGATTCTATTGCACTGTTTTTTAGGCCTACGGAAGGATTGAGACATTCTAGGTTAGAACCCTTAGGGGCTACGTTTTCTTGCTCCAATTTATTTATTACATCATTCTTAATTGGAGTTGTAGGCTTAGTTGCGACTTCCCTTGTTGTATTTAGAAGTTCATTAAGTATAGAGGGAACTAGGGCTAGTTTGTCAATTATTCGAGTGCAATGGCAATGGCACGTTTGAAAGGTGGTTTCCCGATCTTGCTGAACCTTCAAGATCATCTCATTGAAGCTTTGCAGTTTTTGTTCGACCCCCTGGACATGAATTGCAAGGATATTTAAAAGATCTACTTGAGTATCTAATTTGTCTGCGTGTACAATCATTGCTTTGCCAATTGTATCCATAGTACCAAGCAAATGGGGCCATACTATGACTGTCGATGGAGCTAAGTTGGCACTGTGGTCCGAATGGGGCAATTCGCTTGAGCGAACTGGAGAATTGATAGGTGATGACTTTTTTTGATTTTGTGGTATCTTGGAGGTTGGTTCCGGGTAGTTTAAAAGGCAATTCGATGTATCGTTTAGTGTGTCCTGCCATGGGTGGTCTATCATTTCCGACGTGAGGGGGGATGGATCGGCAAGGACTTGGGTATCAAAGCTTAAGTTGCCTATCCCCTGACTGGTGGGGTAGTCGCCCCCCTGCTGTGGAATGATCGTGCCCATGGGGCTGAAAGTGATTTTATTGTGCTGGTTTTTTGAGGATTTTGAGTTGCTTTTACTGTGATAGTTAATTTTATCGGTGTGACCATTGTGATCATAGTGTCCTGCTGAAGTTTGATGTTCTTGAGACTGAGGTAAGTAATCCAGATGAGATTGGGATTGATGGTGATGAATTAGAACCTCTATTGCCTCGGAATGTTTCCTTTGGGAAATCTCCAGGGGAGGAAGTTTTTTGAAAGATAGTTGCTGAGGACTCTGATTATCTTGGTTTTCGGCACCCAGGATGACTGAGCCCGCTTGTTTCTTTTCTTTCCGTTCTGTCTCAGTATTTATTGTGTTTCTATCCCCTAATGGGGTCATATTTAATTCTTTGATATTTTGTGGGGCTTTGTCAGTTTGTATTGAGTTTGTATGATTGATTACTTTCAAGACCTGACGACTCCGATTTTCCTCCGTTGTTTTGGTAGCTACTTTAAGGAAGCCCGTTATCAATGCTCGTTTGCTGCTATTTGGACAAGAATTGTGCCTATTTAGAGTCGTGTGATTTGCCTTCTTACTGTTGATGCACTTAGCTTGTGGGGGTGCCTCTGTGGAAATTGTTTCCTTTGTCTCCGAGGTTTTTACAATAGGGTTTGGTGCGTCCGTTGTTGATCCGCACTCATACCATACTCCTCCTGCTTCGATAAAGTCTATAACATCTTTGCCCTCTGTGATTTGTGTGCCCGAATCTGCCAAGGAGCTATCGGAAGGATTACACGTTTGAGCTGCGATGTTGGTCAGAGTTCCATCCTTGCCCTCGTCTTTTCCAACTTCGTCAGGGGGAGGGGGTTGTTCTTCTTTCTTGTCCCCTCCTCTTGTTTTCCCTGACCGCATTATTTGTTAGTTGTATGGGCCGGCACACTACCGGCACACTTCCGGCAGTATAGTCTAACCAGCAGCAGAGAAAGTATTATTTGGCCCCCTGCAGTGAGCCTGATTGACTGACTGACTGTTCACTTGATTATACAGTGCGGTTTTCAGACTTGTTAGCTTCCCTTTCTTACAGGCTCACCGCCTTCTGTGCCCTGCCGTGAGCAGATCTCCCTGCAACAACCTACTTTTAAAGTTTTGCAGACTGCAAAGTGCCAAAAGCTCCTCCAAGAGCAGAGCGGAGCTTTTTTCAGTTTCTATAAGCGCTGTTTCCTTGTTGGTATGTTTTTCTATGCTGAGGCCATAGATCCGGTGTCTGCTTGTTTATCACTTTAGTGTAGAGATCCTCTAGGCTGCAATGGTCAGCTATGCTAACGAGCTCGAGCACAAACAAGCAAGAGGACAGGTAAACACCACAGCTTCACCACAGCTTCATGGCTCTTACCCCCTCATATTGCTTTGGAGCATCATGCGACACGCCTCCTGCCTCCTGGCTGCCCCCGTTGAGCTGTTAGAACAAGGCCTCCGGATTGGGCACGATCACGATCCTGTTCTCAGATTGGGTTAGATTGGTTCAGTTCCTAATACAGCTGGAGGGGCTCACCAGTACTCTCAGGTCAGTTCCCTGTACCCAGTGCTATTCCATGCTTGGTGCAGGGGGCGAAAGAAGAAAAAAAAAAAAAAAGAGAGCGGGTGAGCAGGTGTGCGCCACAGTAGCCACAGTAGCCTCAAGCAAAGAGCGAGCCGAGGGTGGGTTAAGAGCGACCCGGGAGCAAGAGGGGGCCGGGAGCGGGGAGCGAGCGGGCGGGCAGGTGATTAAGCAACCGCCACTCCAAATCGCCCAGCCCGACAACGCTCAACCAGATTTGGAACCGATCAGCCCCCTGTGTCTCTGAGCCCCCAGTGTCGCTGACCCACCTCGGTTCTTGCCGGCTCTTTATCGAACGCTCTTTGCCAAATGAACCTGGCCGCACCTGATCGCGGCCGTGGCTCAGCTCTGCTCTGCTCTGCTCTGCTCCGCACCTCTCTGACAGCTGCGCTACGGACTGAAAACGGCGGGAAACAGGGAACTCCTCCTCCTACTGTCATCTGTCATCCCTCAATAAGTAGCAAAGACAATGGAAGCAAAGATGTGCAATGTGACGCCCCAAGTTGGTCCATAGATAAACCGAGATTTGAAATCTTTTGATTTAAAATGAAAACATAAGTTATTCAATAATGGAAGGAAGCGTGTTGAGTTGAAACCAGAGAAGGCTCCACCTCCTTTCGCAGAGTCCAAATGTAATGACCGAGCTCCCACTTCTTAAATAAAATCTTGAGGTTTTTGGTAAAATATAGCCAAACTATCCCTTTCACCTTGCACACAAAGTCCTAGTTTAATCAAGAAAAATCTTGCAGCCATCTGGAATTCTTCCATCCCTCTTAACCTTGACATGTGGAAAATATACATTGCAAACACAAAGCCATAGAGTTTGCTTCAGATCCCCTACCACCTTCACTAGCCAAATCATAGACTTCTTAAACCAGAACCCTCTGTAGGATTCTCCCGAAATAGGGCATATTTGTCGGCTACTTAAGAAGTCCACTGCAGACCCAGAATTACTTGATAATTTCAGACCCATCACAGGTGTCTTTTCCCTCTCAAAAATTACTGAAAGACCTGTAGTAGACAGAGATACTTACCCATTGATAAAATATAACATATACAAATAGGAACCTCTCTTTCTCTATCCCTGTCAAGGTTCTCTATTGAGAATCCTAGGGCTTCATTTTCACTCCCTTGTTCTTCACTCTCTCTACGGTGCCACTAGGTTGTGTGGTAACAAAACGTATTTTCTCTTTCCAGCAATATGTTCAGGGCCAGACTGGGGAACAAACTGCAACCCTGGCAAAAATCTTCAAACCAGCCCCACTCCCATCATATCCTCCCGCTATATCGTGCTTTCCATTCACCCATTCTCTCTCTCTCTCTCTTTCTCTTTTCTCCCTCTCTGATCGCTTTCTCTCTATCTTCCCCCTCCCTTCCTCTATTTCTATTGAAGCCTAGTTGTGCCTCAGGGAGCTTGGGACAGAGACAGTGGCACCAGGAGTGTCCCTGCGTTTCCAAAGCTGGCCTGCAAGGGCTTCAGCCCTCTGGGTAAATGCACATGGAACTGAAATGTCAGTCCTGTCCTGAATATGTTCCAACATGTCATTGTAGTTGAATGCTGCAACAGCCTCTAGACTCTTACCTTTTCTCAGCTGGATATACAGAGCTGGATATTATACATAAAACTAAAGGTAATCACATAAATGGGTGAATTACTTCATTTCAACCCCCCAAAAAACAGGAACTCCCAGCCAAATAATAAAACAAATTGAATGATAAGGGCATCACACCAGAAACCAGCATCTTAGCAAAATCTCTTAGCATCTAATTGGACAAAATGCTCCACCTTGATCTACAAACAAAGAGATGGCCAAAAATGCAAGATTCCAAATAAAGAAGCCCTGTAGTCTATCCCTTCAGAGTAAGGACTTTAAGCTAACTCTCCAAGCTTGTTAAGTTATGTTAGCATTTCGTAAAACATCTGGTTACTCCAATTTGGAGTGTCCCCGTGCTGAATTCCAACTGACAGAACTAATAACGGGTATCCCTGCTTTGTCAAAGGACAAGGTCATTTCTAAAAAGCCAAGTCGCAGATTTCCTGGGCCCTTGCACCACTTTTGCGTCATTTTTAACATGGGAAAAGTGATGCAAAAGTGGTGCAAGGAGCTTGTAAATAAGCCCCCAAGTTTTTAAGTGCTTCTGAAAAAGGACTTCAGAAGTATCTAATCTGAGATGGAGCGGGAGTCGGTTCCATTGTTTAGCTGCCAGGAACCTAAAAGAGCTGCCACCAAGACGTGTTCTGCGAAATTTGAGAACTTTAAACAAGCCTGTTCCAGATTATCTCGGACATCGACTCAGAAGATACGGTTTAATCAACGGGAGTAGATAGCCGGAGCCTTTTGCATTGAGTAACCTATGAACAAAGCACATGACTTTGAAAATGATCCTCTCCTCAATGGGAAACCCATGAAGTTTTGCAAATGGACCCTATTGGAGCACGTCTGGGAATGTTCAGCAGCAGTCGGGCTGCTGCCTTTTGTACTCTCTGGAGCATTTGAAGCCTGCCATTAGAGGCCCCCAGACAGAGTACAATACAGTTATCCATCTGTGATACCACGAGGGCCTGGACTACTGTTCTTTTTGCGGAGTCAGGTAAAAGCCCCCAAGCCTTCTGGATTCTTTTCAAGGTACCTACAAGATCACCAAAAGATAGGGCGGAATCGAACCAGATTCCTAGATGTTTCACCGTAGAATTTGGAATTGGCATAGGGTCTAGTTCATTTGGCCACCGTTACGTAGACCAGATGGACGGCTGTTTCCCTACCACCAGAATGCCATCACGCTACATTTAATGCTACAGCCTGTCCCCAAGTCAACAACTTCAACCCTCTGGTACAAACAGAACTTTAAGAAGCCAAGCTATGCTCGAGCTGCACACTCCAGGTTCAAAGTTCTGGCCCCCTTGAACCCTGGAAAGACTCTAAGTAGCTGGAATA
Organism: Triturus cristatus; assembly: GCF_964204655.1. Classification (NCBI taxonomy): domain Eukaryota; kingdom Metazoa; phylum Chordata; class Amphibia; order Caudata; family Salamandridae; genus Triturus; species Triturus cristatus. The sequence goes on along the minus strand of NC_140591.1, from coordinate 1,201,685,983 downwards.
CTAAATCATAAGTCCAACAGACCTAGTCAATGTCCTACTTTAAAAGTGATCTTAAACATCAGTTTGTAAAATACCTTACATAAACTGTGCATTGTTACATTGGTTTCTCTCAAATTCCACAGTGCAAAGATATCAAGATCATTGTTTAGACCTAAACCGCCTAATTTTATGACATGTTCTCTTCTTGTCTCAATGGTATTCTGTGCCTGTTTTTCTATGCATGCCTCTGTATAGCGATCTACCTCCCTATGCCCAGGATCTTGACACACTATAACAGGAGCCTAAATAAAAAAAGACATGGCAGGTATGATTAGTCCTGCCTGCATTAGAGGGCATGGGAAAATTGCATGTCCATCAATTAGTATGTATCATTTATATCAATGTTCTGTATAAGTAATCAAATAATGCTTTGTTTCATCTTAAGTAAATTGACTTTTTTGGCAATCAATCAATTATATTATTTTCAAACTTAGTAACATTATTTTATCAACATACTATGAAGCTAAGTTTGACTTACCCCGCAAGGTTATGTCAAGCAAGCCACATGTGGATAATTGCAGCGATCACATCACCTACCTTTCTAATCTCAGCGACCCTCCCTTAAACCCACTCAGCTATCTTACTAAGATTTTTATTCTGGGACCTACACATATGTGCACGCTTCTCTGCAGAAAACACATTACTATGCCAACTAAACTGCAAGAATGTGGTTACAAGTTGCATGCAAGAAAACGGCAGCATAAATGTGTGTATGTACATATAAGTATGTACTGTATGCAATAAACGTTGCTGAAAAGGAACATTTCCTGTGGACAGGTACTGAAGCATGCATTTTGAGTGTAGTAGTATGCAGTGTGCAGTACTACCTAAGTTATAAGATTACATAATTTTGGCAGTGGAAGTGGCCCTGACATTTTCTGACATATTATTCAAGGTGGACTTGACCTGAAAAGTTTGAAAACCACTGGCCAAAGGAATCTATAATTTATGATTCACAAAAAAATTGCGATTTTAGAAATTCTCACAAAATATTTTATTTCCTCTAGCTAGAATATTTTATTGGGTGACAACTATTTACAGTGCATGACTGCCATCTACAAGCTGTAGCTGGTACTGCAGGGTTTTATTTTGTCATTCTGTGAAAGAATTGACAAATTGCTGTTACGTGTGACGGCTTGAAATCGATTTTCTATTAAATCTATACTACAGTACGAAACTTGATTAATGATAGTAATTCATACCATAATTGGTACTTAGCTCTATGTTTTATTGTATGACATTTTTCACAAAAAAGGAGAAAAAATTGTTCATGCAGCCATTTGTGGGCTAGGCCGTATGGCACAATGCAGCTCAACAACAAACGTTGCTGTGCTGCTTGTGTGAAAAGAGAGAGCAAGATAGCGTTACATTATGATGGTGCTGTTGCTGTCATCCCCTGCATTGGCACACTTAAGACCACCCTTTCTCACGCACACACCCTTCCACCATAGAGCAAGGGTGTGCGTGATATCTAGCATTAGAATTTGCACGGAAAGTGTGCTCTTCCAGTGCGAAATACATACGTAAATATAGTGTACAACTTTTCAATCTTGGTATCTGTGCTGTAAATTCCTGTACGCGGTACAAAAGGGGGTGGTGATGGACGGAGCATCAGAACCAATCAAACACTCACACCCAGTCAACAGATCTGGGTTTGATCCATCACTGTTCTTTAGCCCACTCTGCCACCCCAGTTCAGACATGGCCATATGCAAATCAGTCTGACCCTGTGCCTCATGGGAACAGTCCAGCCCGAACTGCCAAGCCATGCCTTCCCTGGAACGGAAACAAGCTTCCCAGGATCGGTTTCTGGCATTTCAGCCGTCTTCAGCCAGGTTTGCTTGAATCCAGTGGCAAAGTGAGCAAGGGACTCACGTCTGAGCATACCCTGCCAACTTATGGCGAACAAAGCGGTACAAAAGGGGGTGGTGATACACGGAGCATCAGAACCAATCAAACACTCACACCCAGTCAACAGATCTGGGTTTGATCCATCACCGTTCTTTAGCCCACTCTGCCACCCCAGTTCAGATATGGCCATATGCAAATCAGTCTGACCCTGTGCCTCATGGGAACAGTCCAGCCCGAACTGCCAAGCCATGCCTTCCCTGGACCGGAAACAAGCTTCCTAGGACCGGTTTCTGGCATTTCAGCCGACTTCAGCCAGGATTGCGGGAATCCAGTGGCAAAGTGAGCAAGGGACTCACGTCTGAGCATACCCTGCCAACTTATGGCGAACAAAGCGGTACAAAAGGGGGTGATGATGGACGGAGCATCAGAACCAATCAAACACTCACACCCAGTCAACAGATCTGGGTTTGATCCATCACCGTTCTTTAGCCCACTCTGCCACCCCAGTTCAGACATGTCCATATGCAAATCAGTCTGACCCTGTGCCTCATGGGAACAGTCCAGCCCGAACTGCCAAGCCATGCCTTCCCTGGACCGGAAACAAGCTTCCTAGGACCGGTTTCTGGCATTTCAGCCGTCTTCAGCCAGGTTTGCTTGAATCCAGTGGCAAAGTGAGCAAGCGACTCACGTCTGAGCATACCCTGCTAACTTATGGCAAACAAAGCGGTACAAAAGGGGGTGGTGATGGACGGAGCATCAGAACCAATCAAACACTCACACCCAGTCAACAGATCTGAGTTTGATCCATCACCGTTCTTTAGCCCACTCTGCCACCCCAGTTCAGACATGGCCATATGCAAATCAGTCTGACCCTGTGCCTCATGGGAACAGTCCAGCCCGAACTGCCAAGCCATGCCTTCCCTGGACCGGAAACAAGCTTCCTAGGACCGGTTTCTGGCATTTCAGCCTTCTTCAGCCAGGTTTGCTTGAATCCAGTGGCAAAGTGAGCAAGGGACTCACGTCTGAGCATACCCTGCCAACTTATGGCAAACAAAGCGGTACAAAAGGGGGTGGTGATGGACGGAGCATCAGAACTAATCAAACACTCACACCCAGTCAACAGATCTGGGTTTGATCCATCACCGTTCTTTAGCCCACTCTGCCACCCCAGTTCAGACATGGCCATATGCAAATCAGTCTGACCCTGTGCCTCATGGGAACAGTCCAGCCTGAACTGCCAAGCCATGCCTTCCCTGGACCGGAAACAAGCTTCCTAGGACCGGTTTCTGGCATTTCAGCCGTCTTCAGCCAGGTTTGCTTGAATCCAGTGGCAAAGTGAGCAAGGGACTCACGTCTGAGCATACCCTGCCAACTTCCCTTAAATTCCTGTACGACTGCAAAGTTTGCAAATGTTTTGAAAAATAATATTTTTCAGTAAACATTACTCTTGCCTCGAGGAGATGTATAATTTTGGAGCAAAGTCCTGTCTAGCGTTTGCTAGCAATTTGGCGTTTTATCTTAAAAAATCAATCTCAGCTACACTGTGAAGAGAAAATTGCACTTGTAGTATTACAAGGAGGGGGGAACGTCACTCCGTTTTACAGTTTAAGTGAAAATAAGGCAATCCCAGGGGAAAGCCTATCCCAACACATTGACACAAACACAGGAAACCATCCTTGCATATTGATATAAGGTACACAAGTCTTGTGGCCAATATGTTACCCACTGATAGCAAGGTATACACCTCCGACAACTAAACATGATAATATGGGATGCATTTAGTTGATTGCTCTGTGTGTCGTTTTCATGAGCTACTTTGAGATTATTTTGAGTCCTGTACTTTTGTCCTGGGGGTTATATTTATCATAGTGTTGTGTCACCCTTTCGCCATGCAATGCAACACTAAAGTCAGATTTATCAAGGCCACATTGCATGGTCCTGCATGGTGTGATAAATCTAGTGTAATCGCTGTCTTGCGTTACTTTTTCTTATGGAGGTGTTCCATGGGTGGAGCATGGGTGTTTCCACGCATCCACCCAGAGATTTTTGCACATTCCCAGATTTGCCATTAGTGGTAAACTTGGGAATACATCAAATGCTATGCCTCCCCAGGGGAGGCATAATGAGGAGAAATATCTTTATTTCTCCTTGTTTTTCCTCTTTCTGCAGCACACATAGAAAGAGTAAATTCTCCCTCAAGATTGTTTCTGTGCACGACGGTGTCCCTTCCTGCACAAAAACAATCCTGCTTACAAAGTAGGCACACTTGCACCATGGTGCAAGGGTGGTGCAATGGTCCCAGCGTTGGCGCTAGGCCGCCAAAAGCGTGTCAGCGCAAGAAAAGGACCAGAATGCTCTGTATGATGTTAAATAGGGCGCATTCCTGCCCTTTCATGAAGCGTAGCATGGTGGCTTGCGGCGCTGCCTGAGAGTTTGGTAAATATGCCCCTGGATCTTCATGAACCTTGGGCATTCATGTTTTTGAAATTCTGAGTTAGTGTCAGAATTCCCATTTTCATTCATGTTTCTACACGAGAGACCCCTGTAGCACTATTTATCTTTAGCTTTTAATCCTAACCAATATCCCTTTCTCTTTTATGCTAATTTAATTGTTTTATTATTAATTTAAATGAATGAGCGGAGTTTCTTGATAATGTCTCACTCATGTAAAGTTTTAAACCTAGCCTCTGCATTTTTTTTTCCATTTCTATTACCATAACCTCTTTTACCTATCTATAAATTCCCCCTTTTTTATGTCCGGTGTTATTGTCTTTTTAATTTTTATATTAGTTACCCCAAGATTTTGGTATCCCATAAGAAGAGACTAGAAATAAGAGTGTTACCCTGTTGATTGAAATAACCTGGGTTGAGCTATTCAGACACTGTTTGGAGATCAGATCATAGATTTTAACTGGGAATCAGCCGCGGTCAGCCCATTAGGGCAGAAGAGTGTCGACCCCTGCTGCCAGCGCCACAAAAAGTGAAAAATAAAATGGTAATCAAATGAATTTATTACCATTTTATTTTTCCCTTTCCCCAGCAGAGCTGTGTTTGGTTATGGGGCTACTGGCTAGCAGCAGGGGAGTGGTGCTCACTCTACTAGTTTACACTGCGCATGTCATTTTGGTTGGCTGTCTTGCAATGGCCAGCCTGACATGCGCAGTGTAAACCTCTCCACCCAACTGTCCAAGACAGCTAGGTGGAGACCCCGCACAGATGCCCAGTGCCGGCTAGCGTGTCGAGGGAGCCCGCTCCAGCCAATCCTGGTACTGCTCTCATGGTGCTAACATTAGCAGCAGCATGAGAGCAGAGTTCGGATTGGTGTGGAGAACTGCTTCAGCCTGCAGTTCAGTGCCGAGGGACTAAAGGAGGACTGGAGGTGAGCCGGCGCAAGCAAGTGGGTAAGTACATTTTTATTTTTATTATTATTGTTAACCCACTGATGCACTCGCAATACCTTCAGCCTCAACACCAGACATCTCAGTTGTGGTTTGTTATACACTCTGTTTATAACGAGCCATGACTGGTAGCTATGGCGCTGACCAGGCATTGTTGGTCAGTGTTTGCCCCACCAACTTTTTAGGGGGCCATCCACTCTGAAGCAGCAAACAACGTCAGACCATGGGCTCTTCATCCCTAGCTCTGTTGGCAGAATGGTGCATCACTCCATCAGTCTGTACATTCATCCTATGCATCCCACAGACCTCTTTCACCTTTCAGTTGTTGAGGTGATGCTCATGAGAATTTGCAATAATTCCCTCCAGACAAATTGCAGTTATTTTCTACCTACTTACATCCTGCGGTCAAATCTAGTACTGTCTCTTTACGCATTTGAAGCCTACGGGCGATTACTCCAGCCCATTGCTAAATATGAAAATAATTCCCTTTTCAAATCAGCCCTTTTTTTTAAGTTTCAAAAAAGTTTATTGAGGTCTAGTCCACAAAAAAGAAAAAAAGAAAAGAAACAAGCATGTAAAATAGAATACAAAGTAAATACACAATATGAAAAGGGATCATAAGCATATACATGAAGTTATGGTTACAACTGCAATACAGAGTATGAGACAGGTCCAGCAACTTATTAAAAATATAACAACATGTTACAAATGGCTATATAATTCACCATATTGATGCGAGAAAGTAGAATGTCAAGGAGGTTTTGGGACTTCTTGTGCAGAGCAGGCACGTGCATGGGAAATGTTAGCATGACAATCGAGAAATTTTGTAACTGGGGACCATAATTGTGAATGCTTTATAGCAAGAGACATAGGGTATAGATATGCTGTGTCTAGTCTGTGGTTGTGACAAACCGCGTACCACCAAGTCTGGAAGGATAAATCAGATAAGGATTTCCAGTTTTTGGTAATTTGCTGAAATGCAACTCCCAAAAGTAAGTCTAAAATTTGCACGTTTACACAAGAGTGAGACCAATCCTCAGAAAGGGAGCCCAAAAATATATTAGAATATGAAAGGGGTATTGAAGAATTAAAAATGGAGATAATTTGCTTCCAGACACGCAACCAAAATGTACGTACATAAGGACAAGTAAAAAGCATATGCGTTTATGGAGGAACATGACCAGCAAGTATTAGAAGTGTCGGCATTTATCTTATGGAGAAGGGCCGAGGAAAGAAGTAATCTGTTATAAATAAAGAAAAGGTGTAGCATTAGCCGCCCTTGAGGATTTGCGTATCTTGAGCCAAATTTTATTCCATAATGAGAGGGGATAGGTTGCTCTAGATTTTAGCTAATAGGCTGAGTATGATTGTCGGCAAGATCGTCTCCCCTCGACAACATGGATTTATACCCGGAAGAGGAACGGCAGATCATATAAGGAGAGTCTGCACTTTGTTCGATGGTACGGCAGTCTCACGGGACCCTATGGCCTTGATACTACTAGATGCTGAGAAAGCGTTTGATAGGGTCTCGTGGGATTTCCTTTGGACAGTACTTCATAAAGCAAAATTGGGAAGTGGCTGCATTGAGGCATTGAAAGCTCTATATAAAAAACCCACTATCAGGCTGAGAGTAATGGGGGTAGAGAGCGATTTTATAAAGATCAAACGAGGGACGAGACAAGGCTGCCCCTGCTCTCCACTACTTTTTGCCTTTTATATCGATCCATTTATAAGAAGAATAGAGCTAAATAGAAGTATTCCTCCGATAATTTTAAATGGATATGTCACTAAAATATTGGGGTATGCGGATGATCTTGCTATCACTACATCTGATCCTACAACAGCATTAGGAGAAATAGAGAGGGAAGCAAGGTCTTTTGGGTCCTTATCGGGGTATAAATTAAACGCAGGGAAGACCCAGATAGTGGTAAACGAATATGCTGTGTCAACCGACAGTAGAGTAACAAAGGGTGCAACCTACCTTGGAATCACCATAACAGCAGAAATATCTAAGATAGTGGAAGAAAATCTTGGCCCTGTGATAAAGAAAGCTAAGGAAAGTTTAGACAAAATAAATAATTTACATTTAACAACGATAGGCCGATCCAACGTAATAAAAATGAATTTTCTGCCTAAAGTATTGTATCTATTTCGCACTATCCCTTTAAGATTTGGCAATGTATGGTTTAAAGAACTCGATGGGATTGCTAATCGATTTATATGGGCAAAAGGCAAAACACGCAGGGCTATTGCATTTCTCTCCCTATCAAGAGAAAGGGGAGGGTTAGCAACCCCGGACTTCAAGGCTTATTATCTTGCTGCAGCTCTGCAGTACATAAAGGGATTATTGGGAGGGAGTATAAAAGACAGGTGGAGAGATAATGGTGATATCCCAGATATTTACGAATTGATACTGGAGGGATCTAAAGGATCGTTATTGTGCTATGACCCAAACTATTATAAAAAAACCAGGTGTAAGACTCTGGGGGGAGCTTGGTCAGTATGGTCGATGGTCCGGAAAAAGATAGCTATGGGAAGAGTGAATTTTTATACCCCTCTTTATAAGAATCCGGCCATGCCAGGAGTGTTCCACGACCCAGTAATGAAACGCTGGGATAATCTAGGGGTCAAAGTAATCGGAGATCTCATCGATAGTATGGGTATTATGGCTTTTGAAAAAATACAACGAGAATATAAAATAGAGAGTAAAGACTTCTTCAAATACTTGCAGATCAGATCAGTTTTATCAAAAAAACAAGCAGGCAATATGCATTTTAAGAAAGAAGAAATAATGGAGCTGATCAGAAGCGAAGGGAGCTGTACAATAACCCAGTTATATAAAGTAATCTGTCTGTATAAAAAGGATGATCAAGTATATACTTATGAGAAATGGAGAAGAAAGTTAAATTTAGAAAAGACCGAACCTGAAAAGTCGTTAAAACTTGCTAACACAATTCTAAGAGTCGCAAATTTGCAAACTCAATATTACAAGACTTTTTTTGAATGATATCATACCCCTTATAGAATAGCTTGCTGGGGCGGAACAAGTGGTATAACCTGTCCTAGATGTCAGAGTACGCAGGCAGACACTATCCATATGTTTTCTGCATGCCCTAAGCTAGATCTGTATAAACAACTGATAGAACAATTCATGGATAGGGCACTTGGGATCTCTATCAGATTAACGGATGAAGTCATGGTATTAGGGGTGGTCAAAGACGGCACTGACGTAGCATGTTATGAATTCTTATTTTTGTCTATGACTGTAAGTCGACTGTGTATAGCATCTCTATGGAAAGATCCAAATCCACCTCCGTTTCATCAGTGGTTATCGCGCATCCTGGCTATATATACTTTAGAAAAAGCACTCTATGATAAAAGGGGAAGAAAGCTAAAAAAATTGGGAAATCAAATCTGGGCACCAATAGCTGAATGGCAATCAAGGATGGAATGATAAACGATATTAGACGGATTGAAAGATTGGTATACTGATTTTATCATTAAGACTGGGCTGAATTTTTATTTGTCTCTAGATATGTGCCATGCTTCTGTATTTTTCACTTTCATCTGCGTTTTTGTTTTTACTCTCCTTCATTTACCTTTTTTTATGTTATATGATCAATTTAAGTCTCGAAATATGTATGATTACAGTTGTTAAGATTGATGATGATTCAACAATAAAAAAATTTAAAAAAAAAAAAAAAAAAAATGAGACAGGTCCAGCAACTTATTACAAATATAACAACATGTTACAAATGGCTATATAATTCACCATATTGATGCGAGAAAGTAGAATGTCAAGGAGGTTTTGGGACTTCTTGTGCAGAGCAGGCACGTGCATGGGAAATGTTAGCATGACAATCGAGAAATTTTGTAACTGGGGACCATAATTGTGAATGCTTTATAGCAAGAGACATATGGTATAGATATGCTGTGTCTAGTCTGTGGTTGTGACAAACCGCGTACCACCAAGTCTGGAAGGATAAATCAGATAAGGATTTCCAGTTTTTGGTAATTTGCTGAAATGCAACTCCCAAAAGTAAGTCTAAAATTTGCACGTTTACACAAGAGTGAGACCAATCCTCAGAAAGGGAGCCCAAAAATATATTAGAATATGAAAGGGGTATTGAAGAATTAAAAATGGAGATAATTTGCTTCCAGACACGCAACCAAAATGTACGTACATAAGGACAAGTAAAAAGCATATGCGTTTATGGAGGAACATGACCAGCAAGTATTAGAAGTGTCGGCATTTATCTTATGGAGAAGGGCCGAGGAAAGAAGTAATCTGTTATAAATAAAGAAAAGGTGTAGCATTAGCCGCCCTTGAGGATTTGCGTATCTTGAGCCAAATTTTATTCCATAATGAGAGGGGATAGGTTGCCTCCAAGTCGCGTTCCCAATCCAGCTCCACCTTGGTTTTGTTCCTGGGGGGGTTTGAAATACTTAAACGAGTGTAAATATTTGATGCCTTAGGATAGGTACTAAGAAATTCATGAGAAATGTTGAGAGAAGAGATAGGCAAAGTAGGAGAATGAGCAAATTGAGTAACAGCAATGCTTAATGCAATGGACAGCAAGTGATATTTATTGCTAAATGAGAGAAGAAGATCAAAAATCATTTTGGCCTGGGAAAAAGACAAATTTGTATCATTAAGAATAAGTTGGTTAACCCAAATGAGAACACTTTGTCTCCAAGATTTCCAATATATGGGTTTACCATTAATCAATACAGATCTAATATGCCAAATAGTGGACTGTATAAAAGAGTCTCTGACAGTGTGATTACCCGACAGAAATGGGCCTAATAGCTGGTTAGTTTGTTGAAAAATAGGATTAGAAAGTTTTTGAGGCTTTCCTGTAAATGCTAAGTATTCCTGAAAAGAAAAAGGGGTAAGATAAGAGTGTTCAAGTGCAACCCATAGAGGAGAATCGATTGAGAGGTCATGCAACCAATTAGATGATTGACGCAAAATAAAGGCTTTGTGGTAAGTAGGAAAGTCGGGGAAATTGACACCACCTTCCAATTTAGTAGGAATAAGTTTTGATAATGACATACAGGCCTTCTTTTTATTCCAAAGAAAATATGAAAGTAGGGAATTAATTTTTGGGAAAAACTTCTGCGGTATGGACAGTGTGATATTAGAAATGGTGAAGAGAACAATTGGAGATAACATCATATTTATAGTGTCCAACCGTCCCCTCCAAGAAAGATATAATGGATGCCACCTATCTATCAAGGAGGAATTTTTCAAAAAGCATGTATCGAGATTAATGGAAATTGACGATTTGATTGAAGTGGAAAAATACATACTTAAGTATTTGATATGATGTGAGTTCCATTTAAAATTAGCAGATTGAAAATCATCTTTAAAGGTGAACTTAGTCAAGGATAACATTTCACATTTGTCATTATTAAGTTTATAGCCGGAAACAGCAGAGTAGGCCATTGTTTCTTGAAGAAAATGTGAAAGGGAAGATTTGGGTTGTGAGAGAAATAAAAGAATGCCGTCTGCATATGCTGCCAATTTGATATGAGTATCATCAGAGATAAATCCAAAGATAGCCGAATTTTGACGAATTTTTGATAAAAAAGGTTCTAATGCTAAATTAAATAGAAAAGGGGATAAGGGACAACCCTGTCTGACACCCCTACCTAAAGTAAAGTAGGAGGAGGTAAGACAATTTGCAAAGATTGCTTTAGGAGAGGAGTATAAAAGAGAAATTAGGTTAATAACTTTGGGTCCAAAACCAAACCATTTAAGAGTTAAAAAGATAAAAGGCCAAGAAACTCTGTCGAACACCTTTTCTGCAGCTAAAGCAATAGCTGCTAGAGGCTTAGAAATATGAGATGATTTAGAGAGGATGTCAAAAAACAAACGCGTATTATTGGTTAAGTAACGACCTTTCACAAAACCCGATTGTTCCCTACCCAAAAGATTAGGAAGAAGTGATTCTAATCGAATGGCCAGAGATTTTGAAAACAAAATTATAAGCAATATTCACTAATGTGATGGGTCTGTAATTTTTGCAGAAACGGGGGTCTTGATCTTCTTTGGTAATTTGGCAAATCAGGGCTTCCAATTGGAACCAGGGGAAGTAATAACCTATGTAATTGAGGGAGAAGTAACTGAGAAAAATGTTGGAAAAACTCAACAGTAAAACCGTCAGGGCCTGGGGCTTTATCTTTTTTAAGTGTGAATAGCGCACTGTGTAATTCTTTTGAAGATATATCAGATTCCAGAAAATCAAAATTCAAGGAGGTGTCAAAGGATTTATTAATAGAGGACAGATAGACTGAGATGGAATTATCAGCAGGGGATGAAACAGGAGTGTATAGAGAATCATAAAAATTATAGAATTCCCGCAGAATTTCAGAATCTTTATATTTGGGTGAGTTTTGATCATCGAGTATCGACTCGATGTTAAATTTCTGTTTTTTAACTTTAAGATAGTTTGCCAATAATTTACCTGATTTATTTTGGCCACCATAACATTTTGCTGTGGATTTTAGAAGGTACAAAGAAGCATTATCAGTGGATTCTTTATTAAATTTAAGTTTAGTGGCTATGAGTTCAGCTAAAGAGTCTTCTGATTTAGTGGTGTAATAAGAATGTTTTAGTTTTTTTATCAATGAAAAAAGATCTGTGGCTTTCTTACGAGCTGCATGATGCTTTTTAGATACAAAATTAATAACAAAATCACGAGTCGCAGCCTTAAAGGCATCCCAAATTGTGTGAAAAGGAAGATTGTCTGACTCATTAAAGTTAAAATATTCTTCAAAAAATGAGGTAAAAGAAGAGGTAAACACAGGATCAAGTAACAAGGAATTATTGAATCGCCAACGCCGAGGGGCAGAAGAGGTATGAAGTATATCTAGTGAAATGGAAACAGGGGCATGATCAGAGATCAATATAGAACCAATCTCTGCAGATAAAATGGATTGTCTAATGTTATGGGAAGTGAAAATGCGATCTATACGTGATTGTGTCTTGTGGACTGGTGAGAAGTAGGTGTATTCCCTCAGGGTAGGATTGCATAAACGCTAGGCATCTGTCAAGTGTCTGTGTTGAAAGGACTGTAAAAATAATTTATGGGCTTTAGAGGGAATGAAGGAGGTTACAGAGTTTCAGTCTATAAAGGGATCTATAATCTAATTACAGTCTCCAGCTAAAATACAATTTTCATGGGAGTAGTGCAATAACTTTTGTTCAAGATGAGACCAAAAAAGGGAGTCATTCGTAGTAGGAGCATAAATATTGAGTAAAGACAGAGACACTTTCCCAATCAGTAAATATGTAAACAACCATCGTCCTATATCATGTTTTTCTTGAGAGATAAGTTTGACACAGAGAGATTTATGACATAGCGTAACAACCCCATTGCGTTTACCATCACCCGGGGAGAAGAAGACTTCACCAATCCAGTCTCTTTTCAATTTCAAGGACTCAGATTCTGTTAGATGTGATTCTTGGATCAGTGCAATATCCGTGTTCAATTTAGATAGGTGCTTTAAAACACGATGTCTTTTAATCAGCGAATGCAGACCTCTGACATGCCAAGAAACAATATTCAATGACATAGGTAAATAAATGAAAAACTCATTTGAATTAGAACAGACAAAAGATAAAATAGATACAAAGAAGACCACAACATGATGCAAATAAGTTAAAATGTAGTATGAAGAGAAGAGAGAGGAAAAGAAAGAAAAGTCAAAAAAGTGTAATAACCATTAAGAGAACAAGTTAAATTAGAACAGATACAAAAATAAATGCGCTAAAAGGTAAACCACAAGAGCGTGTAAATGTAAAAGCATGTAATGAGACATGGAAAGGGAATTATGTCAGTAAAAAAGGAAATAACTATGGAGCGAGCAATTAGACTTAAACCAGACACAATATAAGAATGCTTGATGAAGATAAACATCAGAAATAAAGTGTTAGAGAAAGAATAAATGGAAAAGTGAAAAGAGAGGTAAAGATAAAAAGAAGAAGAAGAAAATGGGGAAGAAGATATAAGAAAATATAAAGCAACAGAAATTGAGAGAAATAAGGGTACAGAGAAGGAGAGACGTATATCGTAAATCTGAAGAATAGTAGAAAAAAGAGGATAAAAGAATGACAGTAATGAAAGGAGCGTAAGATAACAGATAGAAAAGTGAGTTACCAAATAAGTAAAGGAGGGATACAGATTGGGAGGAGGAATAGCAAGAAAATAAGAAGTAGCAAAACATAAAAAGAAAGGCATATACCTACAAATATCCAAAAAAGGGAGGGGGGTGAAACCACATGGAAGAACGGCACATCCGGATCTCACGGAGGGTGGCACAGGCATGACTGGATATTACATAGTACGACACAACAAGGTGAACACATAACGGGGATACCTATGGGAGAAAAATATACAGTTAGAACTATAAAACTGACCACAAAAGGGTCATAATATAATCAGAATGACAAGACCAAAATATAGCTGGAAAAAAGTAGAAAAAAGAAAGAGAACAACAGCATCAAACAAAGTATTATATTCAGCCACATTGAGAAGTGGAAGCATTAGACTTATCCATAGTATCAGCTTTACAGAAATTGAGAAAACTCTTCAGCTTCATTGGGTCCTCATAAGTAGTTGTTTTGTTCTCATATGTGACCTTGAATACGCAGGGATGAAAAAGGCCATATCTAGCGCCGAGATCATGAAGCTCCGATCTCATCTTTAGAAAGTCTCTACGTCGGTCAGCAGTATTCTTAGCATAGTCCTGTGATAAAAATAACGTATGACCCAACCATGAGATGCGTGGTGACTTTTTAGAAGCTGACAAGACTTTAAGAAGATCTGTATATTCCAAGAAATACAAAATGACGCCTCTCGGGCGGTTGGAAGTAGAAGTGTCAGTATGTTGTCGACCCAACCTATGTGCACGTTGTATCCACAGGCAAACCCAACACTTTAGGCAGAAATAATTTGAAGAAGGAAAGAGGATCTACACCTTCTGTGATTTCTGGCAGGCTGTAAATGCGCAAGTTGTTCCTTCGATTCCTATTTTCTAAATCCTCGACATGCTTCTGTAGAAGAGATACTTGTGATTGGAGAGCATACACTTTAGTTTCAGTCGTGTTGTAAGAAGAAACACTCTGTTCCACTGCAATAAGTCTCTCATCCAGTTGGGACCATCTATCGGTCAGAAATTGAGGTTTTGTGTTTGTCTCTTCCATAAAGGGTCTTAAGGCCCGTATTTCTTCCAAGAGTAAGTCCAAAGAGGCAGGTGGGAGTGATTTTGCAGGTGATGGAGGGTCTTTTTTGAGACGCTTAGGATTAGCCTTGACCGAATTTGTTAGTATAGGTACCAGCAACTACGACCGTGGGGGTGCGCCAGGCTTTGGTGAAGGAGCAGAAGCAGATTCCATTATGGCAAACTTAGTGAAGATTGTAGAGTTTTTGACAAGTCTGTTAGATGGAGATAAAATAGAGGAAGAAAGCCTTTGCAACCTCCCCATTAACTGAGCATTAGTAACTTGAGAGAAATGTAAGTAAATTGATAACATAAAAATCAGTTGCAGAAACGGGCCAGATATGAAAAGGAAATTGAATGCAGTCAGCGTATTAGAGAATAAGTGAGATGATATGACCTGGTGATCAACTATCCTTAAGAAATAGACATATCACTTGTTGTTGAAAGTAATGAGTCTCCGCACAAAGGATATTGCTGAAGGAAGACGAAAAACAAGTTAGACAATGTGCGCAGCCTCAACCCTCTGGAGTGACCAACGTTGCGACTGCAATCATATGGAGAGAGAGACGGTCGATTCAAAAGCGGATGTGCGGTTCAGCCACAACAGCAGCTTGTATATTTAGAGCAAATCCCAGCCAAGAACAGTTAGAAACTAGAAAATGGCATGTTGGAGGAGGCACAAAACATTAGGAGGCGGGAAGCACGCACCGCTGCCACTAAGCAGTGAATTCCTGCATACACGATGCATACAGGATGATGCTGAGGGAGGAAAAATATCCAGTTAAGCGGTGTGTACAACACCAACACCTCAGGAGTAATTTTACGTTGTGACCACATTCATGAGGAGAGAATAACGGTTGTTTAAAAAATAAATGCACAGTATAACATCAGCGATATTATGCCCAGTTAGAGCAAACCTCAGCCATAGGTAGAAAGAGTCCAGGAATGGCAAAATAAAGGAGGCTGAAAACTGTATTAGGCGGTGTGCGTACCGCTGCATTTTAATGAGGCAAGTATTTACGATGCACACACCACAAAATGGCGGCCGTATCTGAGGCGGCAGCAAGGATGCAGGAAATACCTTAAAAACTCGGTGCTGGTGTGCCTCCTGCACAACCAGGTGATTGTTGGATGTTCTTGGATGCAGAAACTTCACTTCAGATGAGTGAAGGGTCACGAGGCTTGCACATAGCAAATTATTCCTGACCCGATCCATCGGAGCTCACGGAGTGTCTGCCATCTTTCGTGGACGTCAAGCCATGCCCCCCTCCAAATCAGCCCTTGGCCAGAGACTCGCCTTCAGTTAGCGCTATTTGTTATCGAAATAAATGCCTTTTATCACACATCTGTAACCATACCTGGAACAGCAGCACTACGTTAAAGCAAGTTCCCCACACACTATTCCTTATCAGCCTTCTGAGTTTTCATCAGAAATTTCACACATTTCGTTTTCCTCTTAACGATGAATGTAAGAACTGCACAATGTGCCATTTGTTAAGTAAGGAAAGGAGAGTCGGGGGGCGCTAGGTGGCGCCGGACCGTCATGGCCGCACTTCTGTGAGGCTCTCGCCGGCTGGGCGAAAATACATCCTGCCATACCATCCTCCGGGCCGATAATCTACCCTGAAACGCTGCGAAAGGGCAGCGTAACGGTGCGGGACATCCTGAGCGAGTTTGGAGGGCATCGGTGACCGGACGCGGAAGCTACTGCCTGCGGTTGCCGGAGGGCGCGGAGCAGCGGTCTGGGTGGAGCTGGTGAGCGGCGGACCCTGCCTGCGTGAGCCCGGGGATCCGCGGGGCCTTGTGGGCCCGGGTCGAGACGCTGACTGTGGCTGAGGTCGCCTCCCCCCTGCGGACTATCTGGAGGCTGGACCGGTCTCCCTCCCCCTTCGCGCTGCCCCCGATGGTGATCCTTCCGTCAGTGGACGTGCTGGGCCCCCGAGGTGAGGTCGCGCTGCCTCTGCGCCTAACGCGGCGGACCCGCCTTGTGCTCGCCTGCCTGATTGAAGCGCCTGGGGGCTGTGGCGCGCTTCCCTGAATCTGCCTGCTGCGGGGGAGCTCGGAGAGGGGATCCCCAGCGCTGCCTTGGATTGCGGCCGTCGCCCCTGATCTGGCACCGGAGGGAGCTGATGGAGTGATCTGGGGACCCCGCTCGGCCTAGGCCCCGAGACCACTGGTGCGAGGAGCCGCGGTGCTGGTGCCGAGGAGGCCACTGAGAGGGGGCGGGCCCCCGAGTGGGGCTGAGCGACGCGCGTGGAGGCCTTGTAGACCCGGGTGCCCCTGCCGGTCTGCGGGGGACTGGACGAATAGAGGACCCTGACACGGCTGGTCACTTGTGGCGCGCCTGCGGTCAGATCGTTGAAAGCTGCTGAGTGGACTCTATACTGGTGGCCTTGGGCCCTCGCCGACAGTCGCCATGGGCAAGTCAGAGGCGAAGCAATCGACGCTCCAATTCAACGCCTCAAAGAAAAAAACGCGGGCGCCGACGGGGGATGGCGGAGAGCGGGACCCAGGTGAGGAGGAGGAGGTAGACTGGAAGACGATCCTCCTAAGCATGCAGAAGAGCCTCACCTCCATCGACGCCAAAATCGACAATATGAACACGCGACTGGAGGCGGTTGTACACCGGCTGGACCAACATGGGGAGCGCTTGAAGGAGGCGGAAGGTCGCATTTCGGAGCTGGAGGACGGCGCTGTGACTGGCAGGGCCAAACTGTCGCAGATGGACTGACTGCTTAAGGTCATTGCTGACAAAAATGAAGATCTAGAAGCGCGCTCCTGACGCAACAACGTGCGCCTGGTCGGCCTAGCGGAATCTAGCGGTGGAGGCCGCATGGAGGACTTCATCGAGCGTCTGCTCATTGACAAATTTGGCCGAGACTCCTTCTCGCCGCAGCTTGTGGTGGAGCGTGCCCATCGCTCCTTGGGGCCGCGGCCGGTCCCCGGGGCTCCGCCGCGCCCAGTCTTCATCAAATTCCTCAACTACAGGGACCGTGATGCCCTGCTACGACTTGCCAGGGAGAAACAACCGATCCTGCACGAGAATGTCACCATATCCTTCTACCCTGACTTTACCCAGGCGGTGCAGGAGGCTCGCCGCAAGTTTGCCGGAGTGAAGAAAAAGCTGCAACAACGGGACATACCATACGCCATGCAGTACCCTGCCAAACTCAAGATTACTCTCCACGGCAAGCCCCTGTTTTTCGGTAACCCGCAGCAGGTGGAGGACTTCCTGCGGGAGCTGCCCTCTGCGGCATCACAACGTCGTAGCCCTGGGGCGCAGGCGGGCTCCTGCTCCCCGCTGGATGCATCGGAAGGATGAGTACTGCTATTGTGGAAATATGGATTTTTCTGGTCAGTTATGTCCCCTATCTTGGACCCCAACGGTTCTATGTGCATGTCACAAGTACATGTATGTTCCCTCCAGTTCCAGTTATGAAGACGCAAATACATGTGCGTCCACCGTCAACATGTCCTCTGTCAGATCCGCCATGAATAGGCCGGATATTCCATTCCTAAGTACGAAAGGCCACCGGCTTTATATGGTTCACTTATGCCATTTTACAGTCCAGGCAAGCAGGCCCTGATTCTGTCATCAAAACTCTTCTTGCCTTCTGTCTCTGAAAGCTCCAGTCTGAGCCTGCATCTGTGACCATGAACTTTGTCTCATTCTCTGCGCGGCTCACGAAGCCTGACATCAGCCTATTCTCTGCCAAGAACTGTATTTCACCTTCGAATTATCTGCTTCCCCTTCA
This sequence comes from Triturus cristatus, assembly GCF_964204655.1. Lineage (NCBI taxonomy): Eukaryota > Metazoa > Chordata > Amphibia > Caudata > Salamandridae > Triturus > Triturus cristatus. The sequence goes on along the minus strand of NC_140591.1, from coordinate 1,201,667,712 downwards.
GCCGATGCATTCCTGCCTAGTAGTTTAAGTAAACATTCTTCCAGCCACCAAGCAAAAGGCCCGGCTTCTCTGCCCTTATGCAAGTAATTCATAGTCCTGTTACTATGGAAGATTCCTGCCCTCGCATTTAGTGTAGACACTTAGACGCTTGTACACGCACGCACAGTCAGTATAGAATAGATTCTGTTCGAGAGTCCTTCTTTATGGATAACATAGTTCTTTAAACATAGGATGTTAGATATGATTTGGGATTAGGTTGACTTGACCCTCCAGACTTCTGTCTCCACATGTGGAGCTAAATGTCAAGTCCCCTTCACCCCCTAGTTACACGTCAATTACACGTCATGCTGCTGCGCGCGCATCTATGCCAAGTATTATCTTATAGATCCACCTATATATGACATCATAACCAATTATGTTCCTTTTTACTCCTTATTACACCCATTTTCGGTTACGCATGATATTCGTCATTTTCCTTATCAATTGTTACGCCTACTGTATTCGCTTCATTGTAATGTATGTACTATAAAAGTCATTTCATGTCAATAATGTATGTACTTCACTTCCTGAACCTCCGTGGTGATGGAACTTGGAGCAACCGATTATAATCATTCATTGGAATAAAGCCCATTCCGAACCTCTAATACCACGGATTCTGCCTCTCATTTTACTGAGCTATTTAATTATGTTTCTGTATCAAATTCAGTCCAGGTAAAGGAAAATTATTTACCACATGAATGGCGCCCGAACAGGGACACTTTCTCATCTCACGCGCCGGCGGTGCGTTGCAGGCCCGGTCTCCTGCCACAGCTGGACGGACAATAACGCGTACCAGCAGGATTTCCTGTATCTCCCTCCGGTCAAGCGGGGGCGACTGAGACTGCGATCAACACCCAGACGAGGCGGTGAGAAGTGCGAAGTATCCCGACCAGAGCCTAGCTGAGAGAGCAAGATCCGAGGTATACAGAGACCCACCAGTTCGAAGTCAAGCCCAGTATCCGACGAGTCGAGTCGAGTCCAGTCCGGTTCAAGTTCAAGTTACCGAGGCCTTCCGTTTCCGAAGCTACCCGGTGAGTACCATTGCTGGGGAGGCATTTCTGACGTGCACATAGGTTGTGCCGGTCAAGACGGGTTTGGGTACACAAATCCGGTCTGCACTGTTTCAGCAGTGTATCTGTACTGTTTAGCAGTATATCAAGTATTCCGAAGTATCTAGTTATTGTCAAGAATTAAGCTTGGTGATTAGTTATGCAGACGATCATCATTGTTGTTTCAGTTAAAGGTTTAATGTTTAATGTTAAATGTGTTTAAGTACGTTCTGTATATTGTGGTATGAATGACTGTTCATTATCGTGTTTATTGTATTAAGTCTGTTCAAAAATCAAGTATCAGGTCAGTTGGTCAAAATCAAGTATAAGATCAGTTCCCAATATGCCGTTCTTTTCGAAACTAAGACAGATCACTACAAGAAAAGGGGTACTCGAAGAAGCCGTTCCCATTCCTCCTAGGGACACTCCAGGGTACTTCATGTATCATAAACATGGCCTAGACGCCATATTATTTCTTGATTTATGGGTAGACTACACCAAGGAATTACCAGAAAGTCAGAGGTGGCCCACAGCGGGAACCTGGGATGCAGAGTGCATCATGAAAGTAGAAGAAGAGTTATGGAAAAGGAAAGTCAGACAGTCACAGAAAGACGCCATTGAACTATGGCATAAAGAATCACATAGACGAACAGAAAAAGCACGTAGACAGGAAGAGAAGAGTAAAGAGAATTCCAATAAAGTTCGAGAAAATCTATTAATCGAGGAAGGTATCCGAGTGAAAACAGAACAAGTAGACAGACAAAGAAATGCCCTTATGAATGGTATGTACCCCCTTCTGGCCGAAGGATTACCTAAGGCTACCCCGGAAATACCGAAAGACTTGCCACCACCATTTTTCCCAATAAAGGTACATCCTAAGGGGCATCCTAGAACCGCAGAAGACGTTTTTCTTTCCTCATATTTAGATGACGCAGCTCCCGAATATGCTAATTCCGCCCCGCATAGACCGCATACCAGGGAGGTCCAACGCCAAGATCCAGCACCCGTATCCCTACAGCAACAAATCGAGTCACAAGTTCTGGCAAGCACATCTGTTTCTGCATCCGCTCCTACAGCTACTTCTATAGCTGTGTCCACACCTGTAGTTGCTGTGTCACGTTCGACGAATCCTTTCACACCCGACACCCCAGATGGGGCCACGGGAGGTGCTACCAATATCTTTTCTACGCCACCCAGAATAAATAAACTTACTTTTCAAGAGTCAGCACATTCACGTACACCCAAACTCATAAGTGCCCGTACGCTGAAGGAACTTCTTATAGATTGCAGATATGACCCTGTGCCCGGTAAAGAGGACGAAATGACCCTGGCATCATTGCGTATCAGACGAGCCGCAGTGTATTTAGGGAAGTTACCAGGAATGACTGCGCATCTAGATAATATATACCATTTTGTCCAAACAGGGCGAGATCCAGAATGTATTAACAGAGCTATGGAATACCAGAAAGTAGAGATACAGGGGGAACTGTTACGTTTCCTCATAAACTGTGTGATCAGAAATCAAGACCGACCGGGGGTAGACCCGGAAGCAATGCAAATTCTTACAAGATGGAGCCAGAATATATCCGAAGGGAGACATGATAAACAAAATTGTATAATAGCCATGTGCCGAAAGATCCGTAAAGAAATAGAACGCCTACACGAAGAGAGATTAGAGGTAGACGAGTTCGAACAAAGCGAGGAAGAAGGGTCAGGACCGCCCACAGGACAGTCAGAAACTATAGCCTATGTAGGTAAAAGAAGATCTTATAATAGTACGAGATGTCTTATTGACCCGATACGCCCGATATGTCCAGATAATAACAGGAATTTCCAAATACCTATAATTAATATAAGGTCTAACGAGCATTCGTTCCAAACCGCCGACAAACTACTCCGAGAACGAAGGGGTTATCATTTTCTCGATTCTATGGATGAACAAGATTTAGCCAGGGCAGCTGTCCATTGGGTGGACAGTCCCGGAAAATATAGTGATGATACAGTAGTACGCACATTCTTGAATCTTACCCCAGATGAACAGAGGTTAGCTGGGATTTATATGATTCAACAACTCATTATACTATATCGAAGTCAGCATTCGGACCCTGGTCCCTTACCTGACATACTGACTGAATTGCTTATGAATAAATGGAGAGGTGCAGGTACTAAATTAATTAAAGAAATTCTAGAATCAAGAAAGCAGTATATTATTTTTGTATGTTCAGAACATGTCTCATTGCCCGTTAAGGAAAGAACCACGTATCACATGGATAGACAGAATCCCTTACGAGAAGTGCACCCAATAAAGGGCGAGGACAATGAGTTTAAACGCGTATTTGTATATACGCCCATATCAAAAATAGAATTGTTACAAATGAAGAAAGTGGTACCCAGTCATGACAAAGACCCAGCGGGTTTTCACCGAGAAATTAAAGACATGTTACTCATGGGAGAGTATACCTATCCCGACATTATGACAATATTAAAGGTATTGATGCCTGCTGGCATTTATGAGAAACTCAAGGAAAAAGAGTGGGAGGTAGGAGACCAAAAGATAGAATGGTCAGTGTTAGAAGCGGAAGAAAAGGCCCGAACTGCAGGAGCAGGACTTGGGGATAAAACTAAAGCATTACCAGGTTTATTAGTACAGGTACTGCCACGTTTATTAACTACGAAAAAGGAAGATTGGGGTACAATTTCAGCCTGTAAACAGAAGCAAGATGAAGACACTAGTGATTACTTTGCCCGATTTGAAAAATGTTTTGGTATAAATAGTGGCATAAAAGCAAGTAGCGAATCATACCCACATCTGTTTGTAACAAAATTAGTAGAAAATGCCCTGCCACCAGTAAAGAATAGAGTATTAAAATTCGAGAGTACCTGGCAAGGTAACACTCCATCACAAATGTTACAAATGTTACAGTACCATCATAATAGAATTAGAGAGGAACAAGAACATGAACACAGATGCATGAAAGACACGAAAATGAAAATGCTAGTTTCCCAGACAGTTCCAGCTGAAGGACATAAAAAGGGTATGACACATTCCGATTCAGCAGGACCTGTAAAAGGGACATGCAATTATTGTAAAAAGCCAGGTCATTATGTACACGATTGTCCAGTTTTAAAACATAATATCGCCATAGGTAAAACACAAGAAAGATCACGGCCATTTAGACAAGATCAGAATGAACAAGGAGCTCTGCAGCATGCCCAGGCCATGCCAGCCGCACAACAGCCAATACAGTTTGTGCCAGCTGCACCACCGTTGCCTGTTGCTGCCACACAGACAACAACGCGACAAATGTATCAGACCGCACAGTATGAATATCCCGAGTATCAGCGTTACGCATGAACCAGCCTAGAGAGGGAAGTTGACTTACCCCTTATCGAGATACCTGTAGATCAAGAAGGACCTTATGTACACAGTGAATTATTAGGTCAAGATAGAAAATTTTTACTCGATACAGGGGCAAGTCGAACAACTATAAAACGTAGTGAAGTTCCAGGGGCACCCCTCTCAGGCTCACAAAATATTTCCCTTGGTTTTTCAGGAAAACCTATTGTTAATGAAGTGTCACAACCTCTGCCACTTACGATAGGACCTCTGACCCGAACTACAGATTTATTGCTTACTAAATCATGTCCAGAAAACCTGTTAGGAATAAAAACATTAAAAGCTCTAGGAGCTATAATATGTTGTTCTCCGGAAGGAGTAAGATTGTTTTTACGTGATTTTAAAGGTCACTATGTATCTAGAGACATGGATCCCCGACTGCAGACTTTACCTACACGACTATGGGCACAAGGCCCTACTGATGTTGGTTGCATGAATATTACACCATATCGAGTTACACTAAAGGCAGGAGTGGTGCTACCACGAATGCGACAATACAAGTTACCACCAGATGCTGTAGTGGCTTTACTACAAATCATTGACGAGCTCATTACCCAAGGAGTAGTTGTAGAAACCGACTCCAATATATGTAATTCACCGATAATTCCGATTCTTAAACGAACAGATCCGAAGGCCCCGCCAGTCTATCGATTGGTTATTGATCTACGCGAGTTAAACAAATGCATTGTGCCACAATTCCCTGTGGTCCCAGATATCTCGTCATTACTGACAGCTATTGATTCCGAAGCGACATTCTTTACTGTAATCGATCTCAAGAATGCCTTTTTCAGCGTCCCAATAGATCCGGAAAGCCAATATTTATTCGGATTTAGTTTAAATGGACGTAGTTTTAAATTCTCACGCGCACCTCAAGGATTTACAGAAAGCCCCAGCATCTATAGCCAAGCACTGAAACGAGAACTTGTCAGTATCCACATGCCAGTTAACACTGCTCTGCTTCAATACGTCGATGATCTGCTGATCACCGCCCGAAGCGAACCCGAATGTGAAAAAGCATCACTGACAGTTTTACAATTTCTAGCCGAAAAGGGGCACAAGGTGTCCCCTTCTAAGCTGCAATTCTGTGTCCAGCGAGTTATTTATCTTGGACACTCGCTGTCCAAGGAGGGAAGGCAGCTTACACCAGACCGCATTCAGTTAATAGCTAACATGCCAATACCCAAGACACAAAAAGAGGTGCGGGCTTTCATAGGCCTCACTTCATACTGTAGACAGTGGATCCCGCAATATGCATTTCTAGCAAAACCACTCATTCAGTTGACAACCCAGGAGGCAGCCACATCGACTGTTCTCCCTTGGACTCAGGAACATACACAAGCTTTTGAAAGCCTAAAGAAAGCTTTATGTCAAGCACCTGTTTTAGCAACGCCATGTTACAGAAAACAGTTTACACTCTTTGTTACAGAACGCGAAGGTACTGCCTTGTCAGTACTCACACAGGAACAAGCAGGAGCACACAAACCATGTGCTTATTTTTCTAGTACATTAGATCCCGTAGCTCAGGCTTTGCCTGCGTGCCTGAAATCAGTAGCAGCGACAGGTTTAGCAATCAGACAAAGCGATGCCATAGTGTTAGGACATCCATTGACAGTTCAAGTACCACACACAGTAGAAGTCCTTGTAAATAGAACGCAAACACAACACTTGACTATAGCGCGACTTACAGGGTATGAACTTACATTGTTTCAGCCACATATAGAAATCAGACGCTGTAACACATTGAATCCTGCCACACTTTTGCCAGTAACCGGAACAGACCCACTAGCTCATGACTGTATTGAAGTTATTACTATAACGACAAAACCCAGACAAGACTTGACAGATGTCCCATTGTCAGATCCAGACCTGACGTTGTATGTAGATGGTTCATGTATGAGAACAAGTACAGGAGAGTTAGTGGCTGCTTACGCAGTCACAACAGATACAGAAGTCATTGAAACTAATCGTATTAATACTTTGTCAGCTCAAGCCGCAGAGCTCATCGCTCTGACACAAGCCTGTATTCAAGCCACAAGTAAAAAAGTCAACATATACACTGATTCACGTTATGCATTCGGAGTTGTACATGACTTCGGCGTGCTGTGGCGAGAGAGAGGTTATTTAACTTCCCACGGTGCCCACATTCAGCACGGACCCCTCATTCATGCCTTATTAGATGCAATACATCTACCTACTGCAATATCAATTATGAAATGTAAGGCTCATACGAAGGTTACTGATATCATTTCCCAAGGCAATGATTTAGCCGACAGAACAGCTAAACAGACTGCTCAAACTCAAACCCCCGACATGACAAAGACAATAGTCCCGATGCCGACACATTGTATGACAGTTAAAGATCCTACTCTTGACGTAATTGACATACAGACACATGCTACACCAGACGAAATAAAGAAATGGACTGAATTAGGAGGGATCCAAACGGACCAAGGATGGATGATGAAGGAAAGGTCTGTATGGTTCCTTCCTGATTCAATGGTCCAAGTTATAGTTAACACTATACATAGTCCAGCACATCTAGGAGAAAAAGCTATGCTAGACAGCATTCAACACATTTGGTTCAATAAACATTTACGAGCAGCAGCCAAACAAAAAGTCCGTACCTGTATGATCTGTTGCCAGTTCAACCCAGGAAAAAGCGTTCCCGTAGAACAGGGTGGATTTCATCCTCCTGATCACCCTTTTGAAGTCCTCCAGATGGATTATATCCAGATGGAACGATGTCGAGGATTCAAATATGTTCTCGTAGTTGTCTGCGCTCTGTCCCGTTGGACGGAGGCATACCCGGTTTCAGATTACACTGCCCCGACTACTGCCAAACAGTTGGTTCGAGAATTCTTCCCACGATACGGTTTACCACGTGTTGTCTACTCAGATAACGGCCAGCCGTTCTCATCCGAATTAATGAAACATGTTTCACTTCTGCTAGGATATCAGTGGAAATTCCACTGTGTCCGACACCCCGAGGCAGCAGGTCTCGTAGAAAGACATAATCAGATACTGAAAATCAGACTGTCCAAAATATGCAGAGAGAAAGGTGTCGACTGGATAGTAGCATTACCAGTTGCACTCTTTTACATGAGAATGGTAGCACACTCTCGAACAGGGCTATCCCCGTATGAGGTGATCTTCGGCAGACCACCAAATATGTGGGGGACGCCTATACCACGCAAAATAACTGATATTGACTGTAATATGCTGACAGATTACTTGGCTTCCTTGATGTCTGCACTACAATCTTGTCGTTCACAGGTTGCTGCAGCATTTCCCGACAACACTGAGGTGAAACCCCATGACATAGTCCCGGGGGATTTCGTGTTTGTGAAAAATTTCGACCGAAAGACTCAGCTGGAGCCCAGGTGGAAGACACCCAAGTTGGTTCTGCTGACCACAAGAACAGCCGTGAAGATCGAGGGCCGCAAGGGCTGGATTCATTCAAGTCATATCAAGAAATTTCATGGACAATCCTCGGATATAGACATTGTGCCCTGCACTCCCTCACAGACTGATTCAAAACTTCCTTTGGTTGAAAAGACTGAAACCGAACTCTACAAAGTTAAATTGAGGCCTAGAACGTCAGACGATTCGATTGTTTAAGTCCTCTCCTAGGTGAAGCGGTTGAATTTGTCTCTGACATGTATCCTCTAGACCTGAATCATGGACAGTCGCGAAAAATGATGAAACGACAGGCGTATTGTAAATCACTGCGTAGCCATTGCATTGTGACATTAATAATCTTGTTTTTCTTGAGTCTTTTAATAATTACTGCAAGCATATTGTTGCACATATATTACCCTATTGCCAGAAACGTTTACAATGTTACTGCTGAACATTCTTTTAGTGACTTACCCCCGCATGAATTGTCTTATAGACTTGCGCTGCGCAATAACACTTTCATTAGTATGTTACATCATTCCCATCAGACTAGTAATGCCACTAATTGTTGGGTGTGTGGCCGGCTCCCTCCCTATCAGAATTATGAAGGAGTCCTGCCATTCTTTCCGCACCCATTTTCACATAATGGCTCCTGTGGAGCATGGTTTAGTTTAATCAATTCCATAGACTCAGACACAGCAGTTTACCAAGATCAGTGGGTATGGGGAAACCTAAACCTAGTTTTACTCAAGGTCTGCTACCCTGACAAGGAGGGTCGCCCCAAAAGAACAGGAACTGATCTAGAAAATGAAGTATATGGATTAGGTAATTTTACACCTAATCTCATGATTCTAAATGTCGTATCCGAAGTTGAACTAGTCTTACCCACCATGTCAGTATTCCCAGCGAAGGGTGAATTGTGTGTAAGAAAGGTTGGTTCCATACATATGGGCCATAGTAAATGCACTACTACAGTAGAATTCAGTGATCAAGGCAAATCCTCATTCAGAGCTTATCGCCACTCCTACTTTATATGTGGTCAGACTGCATATATGCGTCTACCTCTAGATTGGGATGGTACCTGCTACATTGCATTCCTTTTGCCACCTGTTTTCCTAGCTCCTCCTGATTATTATAGAAATATTCATTTAGTACACAATAGAGAGCGGAGAGATCTCCCGATTGTTGATTACACTGAAACAGCATGGGAAAAATACACAGATTTCAATAAAGGCATCTTTCCCTATATAGGTACTGTTACTAATAGTAAACTAATACGTAGATTAACTAGAACCCTTGAAGCAGTAGTGAATGAAACTATTTCCGCCTTAGGCAATTTAACAGAAGAGCAGTCTGCTATGCGGATTGTTGTGCTTCAAAATCGTCTTGTCCTTGACGTCATCCTGGCTGATAGGGGCGGAGCTTGTAGGGTCATCGGATCAAGCTGCTGCGTATTCATACCAGAAAATTCGCCATCAGTATATAAAGCCATAACTCGCCTTCATGAGATTGTAAATCAGATACACCAGAACCCAGGCACTTGGACTTGGTCCAGTTGGTTTTGGAGTGTGATATCAGCCTGGGGATGGAGAGTTCTATCTTTCCTAGGTATTGGCCTTCTCATACTATTCAGTTGCTGTCTATGTCTACAATATGGACCAGCGATCTGTGGTCTGTGTACCACCTCGTGCATTCCACCACCAAGATTTCATTCAAGATCCCGGAAGAAGAAAGAAGAACAAATGATGTTATATTAACAGATCAATGGATTGATGAAGATTGATATCTCTTAACGGGCAAGTAGGGGACAAGGAGGGAATGTGGAAATATGGATTTTTCTGGTCAGTTATGTCCCCTATCTTGGACCCCAACGGTTCTATGTGCATGTCACAAGTACATGTATGTTCCCTCCAGTTCCAGTTATGAAGACGCAAATACATGTGCGTCCACCGTCAACATGTCCTCTGTCAGATCCGCCATGAATAGGCCGGATATTCCATTCCTAAGTACGAAAGGCCACCGGCTTTATATGGTTCACTTATGCCATTTTACAGTCCAGGCAAGTAGGCCCTGATTCTGTCATCAAAACTCTTCTTGCCTTCTGTCTCTGAAAGCTCCAGTCTGAGCCTGCATCTGTGACCATGAACTTTGTCTCATTCTCTGCGCGGCTCACGAAGCCTGACATCAGCCTATTCTCTGCCAAGAACTGTATTTCACCTTCGAATTATCTGCTTCCCCTTCAGCCGATGCATTCCTGCCTAGTAGTTTAAGTAAACATTCTTCCAGCCACCAAGCAAAAGGCCCGGCTTCTCTGCCCTTATGCAAGTAATTCATAGTCCTGTTACTATGGAAGATTCCTGCCCTCGCATTTAGTGTAGACACTTAGACGCTTGTAAACGCACGCACAGTCAGTATAGAATAGATTCTGTTCGAGAGTCCTTCTTTATGGATAACATAGTTCTTTAAACATAGGATGTTAGATATGATTTGGGATTAGGTTGACTTGACCCTCCAGACTTCTGTCTCCACATGTGGAGCTAAATGTCAAGTCCCCTTCACCCCCTAGTTACACGTCAATTACACGTCATGCTGCTGCGCGCGCATCTATGCCAAGTATTATCTTATAGATCCACCTATATATGACATCATAACCAATTATGTTCCTTTTTACTCCTTATTACACCCATTTTCGGTTACGCATGATATTCGTCATTTTCCTTATCAATTGTTACGCCTACTGTATTCGCTTCATTGTAATGTATGTACTATAAAAGTCATTTCATGTCAATAATGTATGTACTTCACTTCCTGAACCTCCGTGGTGATGGAACTTGGAGCAACCGATTATAATCATTCATTGGAATAAAGCCCATTCCGAACCTCTAATACCACGGATTCTGCCTCTCATTTTGCTGAGCTATTTAATTATGTTTCTGTATCAAATTCAGTCCAGGTAAAGGAAAATTATTTACCACACTATCCTGGTTATTTTTGTGTCTCTTTCCCCCTACGACTGTCTCTTCCCCGCGGTGGGCACTGCCTTGCCCCTCTTTACTCCTGTTTCTTACAGCTGGCTGGGTTGGGGACCGGGCTGTTGCCATGGAGTGTCTGTTTGTATGAGGGGGCTCGCCTCTGTCCTGGCAGGAACTGCTACTGCCCTCTGCCTTGTCCTCCGTGCTGGGGGGCTGGCGGCCCCTAATTTCTGGAACCCTGCTTGGACTGTTGTCCACTGCTTATGCCGTTTTGGACCGGACATTGAACTGTTTCGCCCTGGCACTCCCCCCCCGTCCCACGCAGTCTCCTCACCCGCAGGGGTGTTGGTGCGGTGGGTGCAAAGAGGGATTGGGGAGGGTGGGTCTGACACCCTAGCGGCTCCTATTGAGGGTATACCCCATTTCTATTGTTATGTTCGTTGACAGGGAGGGGTGGGGGTCTAGATTCCGGCAGGATTGGGCTGCTGCGGTGGGTGGGGGTGGGATGGGGGTTGGGGGTTGTTTCAGGGGATTGATTTTTGGGGGAGGGGGGATTTGTATCTGTGAAATCACACTTCAATCTCGGCACATGCACTGTCCGCTATTTAGGCTCCAGCTCAACTGCATTGGGTATTGGGGCCTGCGAGGGGGTGTTTGGCACTGTCCTGCTACTGGGCGGGCTGCTCTGCGGGGAGCGGGGGGCAGCCTGCGGGATCTCACCAGGATCAATGAATGGGTTCTCCACGAGTAACATTGCTTGGGGGACGGGGGGAGCAGCTGGATCCGCACAGTAAGCTCAATATCTTGACATGGAATATTAGGGGGCTGGGGGACCCGCGCAAGCGTCGCCAGGTCCTGGGTTATCTAGACCGCCACTGCATACATATAGCGTTATTACAGGAGACCCACACTGACCCCCGTAGGGCGCCTACATTCGCGTCACGGTGGGCTGCATACAGTCTCTATTCTTCCTACTCCACTTACTCCAGGGGAGTGGCCATCCTTGTCAAAAAACACACCCCGTTTGTTCACCTGGGGGATAGACTTGATCCCGAAGGCCGTTTCTGTGTGGTGTGGGGGCGGTTGGGCAATGCTACTGTTACACTTGTCTCCTCCTACGGGCCTAACGTGGATGGTCCTGCACACTTCATTGCCTTATGGGAAGTTATTTTGGAGATAGGCTCCGCACACCTGATTTGGGGAGGGGACTTTAATGTCACACTTGACCCCGCCCTGGACCGTTCCAACGCGGGCGCGGCGCATCACCCTCGCTCCCAGGCTTATGTTCTAGACCTCATGGCGCAGCACTCATTGCTTGATGCATGGCGATACATGCACCCGGGTGCTAGGGAGGGCACGCACTGGTCGATGTTGCACTCCACTTGGGCCCGGTTGGATTACATGCTCCTCTCAAGGACGCTGGGGACCTCTCTCTTGGGGGCAAGACACTTACCTCGCACTTACTCCGACCATGCGCCTGTGCTCCTTACCCTGGCCCGGTCCGGCCTGGTGGGGGATCCGCTTCCGTGGCGCATGCAGCCTCACATCCTCTTGGATGAACTGTTTAAATTTGAGATGGGCCAGGAGATCACAGAGTTCATCGATCGTAATCGGGGGACGGTGGATAGCGTGGCGACGGTATGGGAGGCCTTTAAGGCCACCATGCGGGGGGTGTGTATTTCTAAGGGCTCGGGCGTGCTCCGCTCGCTTCGCGCGGAGCTGACGGCTTTGGAACGGGCTTTGCAAACGCTGGAAACTGACCCTGCCTTCATGCGAGATCCCGCGATCCAATTAGACTACCGCACTAAGCTGACTGAGTTCAAGACTGCGGCTGAGAGGGAGGTACCCTTCCGCGGTAAGCACTTTAAGGCACGCGCGTATGGGGAGGGTGAGCGCCCTGGCAGGTTCCTGGCGGGAGCGGTTCGCCCCCCCCCGCGGCACTAATCACATATTGGAGGTCAGGGCTCCGGATGGTACCCTGCAGCGCGACACACCCTCCATACTGTCTACCTTCGTGTCTCATTATTCCGCCCTGTACACGTCCCAACGGGTGGCGCCCCTTGAGATGACCGATTACCTGTCTGGGCTCACCCTCGGATGGTTGTCGAATGCCCAACGTGAGTTACTGGCGGCCCCTATAGGCCTGGATGAGATCAAAGAAGCCATCATGCAGACTGCGTCGGGAAAATCCCCGGGCCTGGACGGTTTCCCAATTGACTATTACAAAACTTTCATCGACCCGCTTGCAGCGGTTCTGCGTGAGGTGTTTGAAGAGGCAAACGAGACTTGCACCCTCCCGCCCAGTATGTCGGAGACGCTTATTGTCTCTCTCCTTAAACCGGGGAAACCCCCGGATAGCTGCGACTCGTACAGACCGCTCTCTCTCATTAACAGTGATGTGAAGGTCCTGGCCAAGGTGCTGGCGAACCGGGTGAACCTTCTGGTCGGGGGGTTGATTCTGCCGGATCAGGCGTGTTTCATCCCGGGCCGCTCCACATCCCACAATCTGCGGACGCTTTTCTCGGTGCTGAATAATGCGGACCCCTCTCTTGCTCTGGTGGCGGTTTTCCTGGACGCCACCAAGGCGTTCGATTCGGTCGAGTGGGATTACCTCCACTTGATCCTTCAAAATATGGGTATGCCTGTGGCGTTTTCTAGGTGGGTTCAGATACTATACTGTAGCCCCAAGGCGAGGGTTCTTATCAATGGCCGAGTCTCAGCTCCATTTCGGGTGACTAGGGGTACCCGACAGGGATGCCCGCTGTCGCCCCTTCTTTTTGCGCTGGCAATCGAACCTCTGGCGTCCCGTCTTCGACAGAACTATCTTGCAGCCTCCCTGCGATGCCAGCAACGGCAGGTCCTGCTGTCGCTCTATGCAGATGACCTCACACTCTACGTTAAGCACCCGCGGGATAATCTGAACCCCATCCTTCGAGAGTTTGTCCGCTTTGCGCTCTACTCGGGAATTCACATCAATTGGGGCAAATCTACGGTCTTCCCCCTCACGGATGGTATAGAGAAAATTCCACTTGACTATCCGCTGGAATGGTGCGATGAGAGCGTGAAATACTTGGGAGTTTGGGTCTCTAGGGACCGGCAGGAGGTACTGCGTATGAATTATGGCAGGGCGCTCGAGATCATACGCTCGCATGTTGCCCGGTGGTTGACCCTGCCCCTAACCATGGCGGGTCGAGTTTCCCTTATAAAGATGGTCGTGCTCCCCAAGCTACTCTACCTCTTCCTCAATATTCCGTTTCACCCGGGCGGTTTTTTCTTCCGGGAATTAAGATCGGAACTTATCCGGTTGGTATGGGGGGGGAAGAGACCTCGGCTCAGGTGGTCGGTCCTTACTCGGCCCTATGGGCAGGGTGGCTTCGATATACCGGACTTTCACCTTTATTATAACTGTGCTCAGGCGCACTATGCGTACTACTGGTATCGACCTTTGCCCTTCATGCCGCAGGCGGCGGTGGAACACTGGTTGGCGGATCCGGTGCCGCTTGAGGGGGCAGTCCTTGCGGAGGTGCCATCGTCCCGTGCGGATCGCAACCCTGTGCAGGCCACGGCGCATGCTTGGGGCGCGATCGCGGATCGTCTGGGGTCGTCATTTCTCTACTCCCCTCTGATGCCCCTGGTGTACCACCCGGCTCTTCCGCTTCTAGGGGAAGAACTGTTCCGGAGAATCAAGCTCAAGATGGGGTTTGCTAACTGGGGTGACCTCTTCCATGCGGGTAGATTTCGCGATCTCCCGCTCCTCTATGGGGACGTTGCCCCTACCCCTCTGGAAACTTTTGCCTTTATTCACCTCCGAAGCGGGCTACAGAAAGTGTTGCCGGCATATCCGAATGAACCTCCAGTTCTTGAGCCGTTTCATAATATGCTTTCTTCTCCATCGCCTTCGCATATGGTCTCTGCACTGTATCGGGGGATATATGACCGAGACGGGGGCCTGGTGCTGCGGTCCCGTGCGGGCTGGGAGGCCGAGATTGGCACTGAGCTCACGGATGAACAGTGGGGGTTCTGCTGTTCGCAGACTGAGATGATCTTGTCTAGTAGTAGGTTCCGCATCATCCACTACAAGTTTCTCCATCGCCTTTACTGTACTCCTGCCCAGATGCACAGATTCCGTCTACGTGACGACGACCGCTGCGACAGGTGTCATTCTCCTGGAGCGGACTTCTTGCACCTGGCCTGGACTTGCCCCAGCATAGACGAATATTGGGATCAGGTGTATGAGGCCTTGGGGGAGATGCTGGGATCCCCGCTGCCGCCCTCTCCTATACAGGCTCTTCTGGGGTATACTCGGGATTTGCCAAAGCCGGATCGCCGTTTTGTAACCTGTGCACTGCTGCTTGCCAAGCGCCGCATAGCGTGCCGATGGGGGCGGGGAAGGCGGCCCAAATTTAAGGAATGGCTGCGGGATATGGTTACTTGTCAGGAGAATGTTCTGTTGTATTCAGAGTTGCTCCCACCCAAATCCCATCCCCCCGACATTTGGGGACACCTGTCACAGTACCTGGCGGCGAACAGCGCCCAGCGATCACCGACTGCCCCTGTAGGGGTGGACTCATCGGCGGGTGGCTCCGGCTAGGGGGGATGCATGTGGTGCGGTTTCTCCTGGGGAGGGTCGTCCAGTCTGCGGACGGGAGGGGTGGACTCTGCTGGCCCTGGGGGCTCCCCTGACGGCTGTCTTGCGATCTTTCTCCCCCACGACGTTCTAGCACACTGCCGCTATAGCCCGTGTGGGCTCTCCGCGAGTGGGGATGGGACGGCACGACTATATGTCTGCGGAGGTGCCCTGTATGGCAGGGGAGGGTATATAAGTACGCGCTGAGGGGTAGAGGCTCTATGCAGACTAGGAGGGGGAAATAGAGGAAGCTTTGGAGAGGAGGTTTCTGGGCTGCCACTTGTCAATGATTAGACTGTACACTGTGCTCTGTTTTGCTGATGGTGCCTTTTTTCATTTACCCATATTGCCAATGTCCGGATAAGTGTGTAATGCTGATGCACTGTATGACAAGAAAAGTTAAATAAAGAGTTAAAAAAAAAAAAAGTAAGGAAAGGAGAGTCGTCGATTTTCTCACATTTGGTTAGAATGTGTAAAAAATGTAGGAGAATTTTCATAGTGTGTGAAAAGTCTTGCCGAAGGAAAACTCTTTAAATAGTTTTTTTTTTGTTTTCTTTTGTTTTGTTTTTAGGGGTCGAGGTGGTTTAGAAAAATAACTGAAATATCCTGAGATTCTGTTTAAAGTATTTTGCCCACATGAGCCTGCCAAATACATTTTTGCAGAATTTTGCAGCAAAACAGGTTTTGAATGGGTACATTTTTTAAAGGTGTGAGGGGACAAAATAATTTTCAGTGCTGCAATTGCATTAAGAGCAGATGTATTACTGTTGCCCCGCTCTGCTGTTGAACTGCTCCTTCATACGCCCCCAATTAGAACTTTGGTTATGTTGTCTTGTGGACCCTCAAGAAACTCAAGTCCTTGCTGCCCTGTTCCAAAGGTGCTTTATTCTTTAATACTTAACAAAATAAAACGTAATTGTGTTGGCAAAGAGGAAAAATAAACGGTGCGATGCCTCAAGAGGCACAGGACTGATTCCCAAAAATGAGGGCCATACATTTGCACCAGGCAAAATGTCACGCACATGTGCTTCCACAAATTCTCTGAATGAGCTTCAATTCATAAACTGTAACTGTGGCATTGGGTGGACCCAGCAACAGGAACAGATATTGCATTCATTTTAGCTGCACTGCCCTGCATGCACATCAAAGCATAGGATATGTACACTGCTAGGTTAGGTGTGGAAATGTAGTGCCATGGTTCATATATTTTATGGTGGGGTGGAGTATGGAGCCTAAAGTATACAAAAAGTGACAGATAGAATGCTTGAATTAATTTCAGCCACTGGGAATTACTCTGGCCGCATCCCAATCCATTGTTATTTTGCACTCCATGCCACCTCAGTTTGGACCTAGCTATATATGCAAATCAGTCTTGACCCCACTCCAATGGGAACAGTCAGGCCGAACTGCCAGGCCATATCCTCCCTGAACCTGAGGAAATATGAATTTTGTGATCAGTTATGTCCCCTATCGTAGACCCCAACGGCTCCATGTGCATGCTATAAGTACATGTATGTTCCCTCCAGCTCCAGTTTTGAAGACGCAAATACATGTGCGTCCACCGTCAACATGTCCTCTTTCAGATCCACCATGAATGGGTCAGATATTCCATTCCTAAGTATGAAAGGCCACCGACTTTATGTGGTTCACTTTCCACATTTTACAGATTCAGGCGAGTAGGCCCTGAATTCTGCCATCAAGCCTTTCCTGCTTTCTGCCTCTGAAAGCTCCAGCCCGAGCCCGCATCTGTATCCATGAACTTTGTCCTACTCCCTGCGCGGCTAACGGTGCCTGATCCAGCCTGTTGCCTGCCAAAAACTGTATTTCACCTTCAAGATTATCTGCTTCGCTCCTCATCCGATGCATTCCTGTCTAGTAGTTTAGTTAAACATTCCTCCAGCTACCGTGCAAGGGGCCAGGCCTCACTGTCCTCGTGCAAGTAATTCATAGCCCCTGTTACCATGGAAGATTCCTGCCCCCTCGCATCTCATGTAGACACTTAGACGCTTGTACACGCACTAACAGTCAGTATAGAAAAGATTCCGTCCGAGAGACTTTTCCTTTTGGATAATACAGTTCTTTAAACATAAGATATCAGATATGATTTGGGATTAGGTTGACATGACCCCCCAGACTTCTGTCTCCACATGTAGAGCTAAATGTCAAGTCCCCTTCACCCTCTAGTTGCACGTCAATCACACGTCATGCGGCTGCGCGCGCATCTCTGCCAAGTATTTCTGCTGACATTGCAGGATTCTCTCATGGATCCACCCACTTGTGACATCATGTTTAATGACGTATTTAGTTACACCTATGTTTACGCCTTTTTTTTCATTACGTATGTGTATTATATCTGTATTATCAGCTGTTACGCCTCTTGCATCTGTCTTAATGTAATGCTTTCCCTATAAATACCATTACTTGTCAATAATGTATTGCCTTCCTTCCTGAACCCTCATGGTGATGGAGTGTGAAGCCTGCAATTCGAATTGTATTTCCTTTGTAGAGGAATAAAGCCTTTTAGAACCTCTAATACCACGGATTCTGCCTCTTATATTTACTGAGTTATTCTTACTAGACTTTACCGCATAAAAAATAGTACCGGTAATGAAATATTTACCACAGAAATTGGCGCCCGAACAGGGACACTTTCTCATCTCACGGGCCGGAGGTGCGTTGCAGGCCCGGTCTCCTGCCACAGCTGAACGGACAAAAACGCGTACCTGCAGGATTTCCTGTATCTCCCTCCGGCCAAGCGGAGGTGACTGAGGCTGCGATCAACACCCAGACGAGGCGGTGAGAAGTGCGAAGTATCCCGACCAGAGCCTAGCTGAGAGAGCAAGATCCGAGGTATACAGAGGCCCACCAGGTTCCGAAGTTCCGAGTCCAGTCGAGTCGAGTCCAGTCCGGTCCAGTTTCAGTTCAGTTCCGAGGCCTTCCGTTCCGAGCTACCCGGTGAGTACCATTACCGGGGAGGCATTTAAACGTGCACATAGTCTGTGCCGGTCAAGACGGGTTTGGGTACACAAATCCGGTCTGCACTGTTTCAGCAGTGTATCTGTACTGTTTAGCAGTATATCTAGTATGTCTTGCATATAATTAAGTATTATTTAGTGTTAGTATTATGTCAGTAACTAGTTTCTTATTAGTCATCACTATTCGTTAAATGTTAAATATTAAATGTTTTAATACGTTCTATACATTGTGGTGTGAATGACTGTTCATTATTGTGTTTATTTGTATTAAGGTTGTCTAAGATTAAGTAACCAGATCTAAAAAATGCCGTTCTTTTCGAAATTAAGACAGATCAAAACTAGGAAAGGGGTACTCGAAGAAGCTGTTCCCATCCCACCTAGGGACACTCCAGGGTACTTTATGTATCATAAGCATGGCCTAGATGCCGTGTTATTTCTTGATTTATGGGTGGACTACACCAAGGATTTACCAGAGAGTCAAAGATGGCCCGCAGCGGGGACCTGGGATGCAGACTGCATCATGAGAGTAGAAGAAGAATTATGGAAAAAGAAAGCCAGACAGTCACAGAAAGATGCCATTGAATTATGGCGTAAAGAATCATATAGACGTACAGAAAAGGCGCTCAGACAGGAAGAGAAAGGTAGGGAGAATTCGAATAAAACCCGAGAAATTTTATTAATAGAGGAAGGTACCCGAGTTAAATCGGAACAAGTAGATAGACAAAGAAACACTCTTATGAATGGTATGTATCCTCTTCTGGCCGAAGGATTACCTAAGGCTACCCCGGAAATACCAAAAGACTTGACTCCTCCATTGCTCCCGACAAAAGCACATCCAAAAACAGCAAAGGACGTTTTCCTTTCCTCCTATTTAGATGACGTAGCTCCCGAGTATGCTAATACCATACCACACACACCGCTTGCCGATGGTGTTCAACACCAAGAGCATCCGTCTGTATCTCCGCAGCAGCAAACTCCTGCACCAGTTCCAACAGGTCCGTCCGTCTCTACTGTTTTTCCCGCATCTACAATTTCTATCTTACGTCCAACGAATCCTTTCGTGCCTAGCACCTCAGACGGTGCTACAGGAGGTACGACAGACATGTTTGCCACACCACCACGAAATAAACAGACCCTTAGAGATTTAGCACTCCAACGTACACCCCATCTAGTGACATCCGACATGTTTAGAGAACATCTTGTGGATTGTAGATACGATCCAGTGCCAGGTAAACAGGACAGATTGCTAATATCATCACTACGTATAAGACGGGCTACATTGTATTTAATGACGATACCAGGAATGGTTGAACACCTAGACAATATATATCACTTTGTCCAAACAGGGCGAGGCCCAGAAAGTATTAACGAAGCTATGGAATACCAGAAAGTGGATGTACAAAGACAACTACTACGTTTTTTCATAAACTGCGTGATCAGGAACCAAGACAGGCCTGGGGCAGATCATGATACCATGCAAAAACTTGCCAAATGGGGTCAGAACATATCAGACGAGAAACATGATAAACAGTCATGCATAGTAGTTATGTGCCGAAAGATCCGCAAGGAAGTAGAACGAATACATAAAGAAAGACGAGAAGCAGACAGAATTGAATCAGAGGGAGAGGAGGAGCAAGAATCAGAACAAATAGAAACGATAGCTTACGTAGGTAGAGGAAGACCCCATAATAATACTAGAGGCTTCAATGATCCGATATGTCCGATACGTCCAGAATGTAATAGACATTTTCAAACCCCTATGTTATATACAAGGTCCCCTGAACACCTATTCCAAGCTGCTGATAAACTACTCCGAGACCGAAGGGGGTACCATATGCTCGATTCCATG
Source organism: Triturus cristatus (assembly GCF_964204655.1). NCBI lineage: Eukaryota > Metazoa > Chordata > Amphibia > Caudata > Salamandridae > Triturus > Triturus cristatus. Next base: position 1,201,647,408 of record NC_140591.1, on the reverse strand, counting down.
GATGAACAAGAATTAGCCAGGTCAGCAGTACAATGGGCTGACTGTCCCGACAAATACAGTGATGATGCACTAGCACACACGTTTCTGAATCTTGCCCCAGACGAACAGCGTTTAGCTAGTATATACATGATTCAACACCTCCTTATATTATATAAAAGTCAACACTCCGATCCTGGACCCTTACCTGACATATTGACCGAATTACTCACGAATAAATGGAGAGGTTCAGGTACTGATTTGATTAAAGAAATTCTAGAATTTCGAAACCAGTATATAACTTTCGTGTGCCCAGAACACGTTCCAGTTCCCACTATGGGAAGAAAAATGTATCACATAGATAGACTGAATCCGTTACGCGAAGTACACCCAATCAGAGGTGAAGGTAATAACTTTACACGCGTGTTTGTGTACACGCCTATAACTAAAATCGAATTATTAGAAATGAAGAAAGTAGTACCCAGCCATGACAAGGATCCAGCAGGTTTCCACCGTGAGATAAAAGACATGCTACTCATGGGAGAGTATACCTACCCCGACATTATGAAAATACTGAAAGTGTTAATGCCTGCCGGTGTTTACGAGAAACTCAAAGAAAAGGAATGGGAGGTGGGAGACCAAAAGATAGATTGGACAGCATTAGAAAACGAAGAAAAGGCCCGAGCTGCAGGAGCAGGGCTTGGGGAAAAGACTACAGCACTACCAGGATTACTAGTACAGGTACTGCCACGTTTATTAACTACGAAAAAGGAGGACTGGGGTGCAATCTCAGCCTGTAAACAAAAGCAAGATGAAGACACTAGTGATTTCTATTCCCGATTTGAAAAATGTTTTGGTATAAATAGTGGCATAAAAGCAAGTAGCGAGTCATATCCACATTTGTTTGTGACAAAATTAGTTGAAAATTCCCTGCCGCAAGTTAAGAATAGAGTATTGAAATTTGAGAGTACCTGGCAGGGTAACACCCCGTCACAGATGTTACAGATGTTACAATATCACCACAATAGAATTAGAGAAGAACAAGAACACGAACAAAGACGTATGAAAGATACAAAAATGAAAATGCTTGTTGCTCAGTCAGTTCCAGCTGATGGTCACCAAAAGGGTGATTCAACAGGTCCAGTTAAAGGGACATGTAACTATTGTAAACAACAAGGTCATTATATACACGATTGTCCAGTTCTGAAACATAATATCGCCACGGGTAGAACTCAGGAAAGACCACGTCCACCTAGACAGGATCAGAATCAACAACAAATTCCTCAGCATGCACAACATAGGTCAGCTCCGCAACAACTAGCTCCGCAACAGGCAGCTCCACAACAGACCGTAGCACCACCACCAGCGCAGCCTATTGCTGCCACACAAGCGACAACGCAACAGATGTACCAGTATGCACAAGCAGATTATCCTGATTATCAGCGATACACATGAAATAGCCTAGAGAGGGAAGTTGGCTTACCCCTTATTGAGGTTCCTGTAGATCAAGAGGGACCTTATGTACATAGTGAACTATTAGGGGAAGACAGAAAGTTTTTACTTGATACAGGGGCAAGCAGAACAACTATACGACGCAGTGAAGTTCCAGGGGCACCCCTCTCAGGCTCACAAAATATTTCCCTTGGATTTTCAGGAAAACCTATAATTAATGACGTAACACAGCCCCTTCCACTTACGGTTGGTCCATTGACACGAACTACAGATTTATTGCTTACTAAATCATGTCCAGAAAACTTGTTAGGTATAAAAACATTGAAAGCTCTAGGAGCTATAATATGTTGTTCTCCGGAAGGAGTACGATTATTTTTACGTGATTTTAAAGGTCACTACGTGTCCAGAGACATGGATCACCGGCTGCAGAGCTTACCTACGCATTTATGGGCACAAGGCCCCACTGATGTTGGTTGCATGAACATTACACCATATCGAGTCACACTAAAAACAGGAGTAGTACTACCACGAATGCGACAATATAGGTTACCACCAGATGCTGTTGCGGCCTTACTGCAAATCATTGACGAACTCATTGCACAAGGAGTGGTTGTCGAAACCGACTCCAATGTATGCAATTCCCCGATAATTCCGATTCTTAAAAGAACGGATCCAAAAGCATCACTAGTATATCGATTAGTTATTGACCTGCGCGAATTAAATAAATGTATTGTACCACAATACCCTGTGGTCCCAGATATCTCTTCATTACTAACTGCTATTGATTCAGAAGCAACGTTCTTCACTGTAATTGATCTCAAGAATGCTTTCTTTAGCGTCCCGATAGATCCGGAAAGTCAATATTTGTTCGGATTCAGTTTGAATGGACGAAGTTTTAAATTCACACGCGCACCTCAAGGATTTACAGAAAGCCCCAGCATCTATAGCCAAGCACTAAAACGAGAACTTGACAGTATCCACATGCCAGTTAACACTGCCTTGCTTCAATATGTCGATGATCTGCTGATCACCGCCCGAAGCGAACCTGAATGTGAAGCAGCGTCACTGACGGTTTTAAAATTTCTGGCCGACAAGGGGCACAAGGTGTCCCCTTCTAAGCTGCAATTCTGTGTCCCGCGAGTTGTCTACCTTGGGCACTCGCTGTCCAAGGAGGGAAGACAGCTTACACCCGACCGCATCCAGTTAATTGCTAACATGCCACCACCCAAGACACAGAAGGGGGTGCGGGCTTTTATAGGCCTCACTTCATACTGTAGGCAGTGGATCCCTCAATATGCATTTCTAGCAAAACCACTCATCCAGTTGACAACACAGGAGGCCGCCACACCGACTGTCCTCCCTTGGACTCAAGAACATACACATGCTTTTGAAAACTTAAAGAAAGCTTTATGCCAAGCACCTGTTTTAGCAACACCATGTTACAATAAACTGTTTACACTATTTGTTACAGAACGCGAAGGTACTGCCTTGTCAGTACTCACTCAGGAACAAGCAGGATCACACAAACCATGTGCTTATTTCTCTAGTACATTAGATCCAGTAGCTCAGACTCTTCCTGCGTGCCTGAAATCAGTGGCAGCAACAGCTTTAGCAATCAGACAAAGCGATGCCATAGTGTTAGGACATCAATTGACAGTACAAGTACCACACGCAGTAGAGGTTCTCTTGAACCGCACACAAACACAACACTTGACTATAGCGAGACTCACCGGTTACGAATTGACATTGTTTCAGCCACACATAGAAATCAGACGTTGTAATACGTTAAATCCTGCCACTCTTTTGCCAGTAAATGGAACAGATCCATTAGCACATGATTGTATTGAAGTCATTACTATCACGACAAAACCCAGACAAGACTTGACAGATATCCCTTTATTAGATCCAGACTTGACATTGTATGTAGATGGTTCATGTATGAGAACAAGTACAGGAGAGTTAGTGGCCGCTTACGCAGTCACAACAGACACTGAAGTCATTGAAACAAATTGTATTAACATTTTGTCAGCTCAAGCAGCAGAGCTCATCGCTCTGACACAAGCCTGTATTCAAGCCAAAAATAAGAAAGTCAACATATACACAGATTCACGTTATGCATTCGGAGTCGTCCATGACTTCGGCGTGCTGTGGCGAGAGAGAGGTTATTTAACTTCTCACGGTGCCCACATCCAACACGGACCCCTCATTCAAGCCCTATTAGATGCGATTCATTTACCTACTGCAATATCGATTATGAAATGCAAAGCTCATACAAAAGTTACCGATATCATTTCTCAGGGTAATGACCTAGCTGACAGAACAGCTAAACAGACTGCTCAGAACCAGACTCATACAACTGACGCGACAAAGACAATAGTTCCGACACCAACACATTGCATGACAGTTAAGGATCCCGCCCTTGATATAATTGACATACAGACACACGCTACACCAGAAGAAATAAAGAAATGGACTGAATTAGGAGGGATCCAAACGGATCAAGGATGGATGACGAAGGAAAAATCTATATGGTTTCTTCCCGATTCCATGGTTCAAGTCATCATTAACACAATACACAGTCCAGCGCACCTAGGAGAAAAAGCTATGCTAGACAGTATTCAACACATTTGGTTCAACAAACACTTGCGAGCAGCAGCCAAACAGAAAGTACGTACCTGTATGATATGTTGTCAGTTTAATCCAGGTAAAAGCATCCCCGTAGAGCAGGGTGGATTTCAACCTCCCGATCATGCTTTTAAAGTCCTCCAGATGGATTATATCCAGATGGAACGATGTCGAGGATTCAAATATGTTCTCGTAGTTGTCTGTGCTCTTTCCCGTTGGACAGAAGCCTACCCGGTTTCAGATTACACTGCCCCGACTACTGCCAAACAGCTAGTGCGAGAATTCTTCCCACGATATGGTTTGCCACGTGTTGTATACTCAGATAACGGCCAGCCATTCTCATCCGAATTAATGAAACACGTTTCACTTTTGTTAGGCTACCAATGGAAATTCCACTGTGTCCGACATCCCGAGGCAGCAGGTCTCGTGGAACGCCATAATCAAACTCTGAAAATTAGATTGTCCAAAATATGTAGAGAAAAAGGTGTCGATTGGATAGTAGCCTTACCAGTTGCACTCTTTTATATGAGAATGGTAGCACATTCTCGAACAGGGCTATCCCCGTACGAGGTGATCTTTGGTAGACCACCAAATATGTGGGGGACGCCTATACCTCGCAAAATCACTGATGTTGACTGTAATATGTTGACAGATTACCTGGCTTCCTTGATGTCTGCACTACAATCTTGTCGTTCACAGGTAGCTGCAGCTTTTCCCGATAACACTGAGGTAAAGCCCCATGACGTGGTTCCAGGTGATATGGTCCTAGTGTGGAATTTCGACCGGAAGACCCAACTGGAGCCTAGGTGGAAATCGCCAAAGCTTGTTCTACTAACCACAAGGACAGCCGTGAAGATCGAGGGACGTAAAGGGTGGTTGCACTCGAGTCATATCAAGAAATTTTATGGACTACCGTCCAGTGTGGATACTGAGCCCTGCATTTCCTCACAGACAGACTCAAAGCTCCCCTTGGTTGAACCCACGAAAACAGAACTTTATAAACTGAAATTACGGTCTAGCAAGTCAGACAATTTGATTGTTTAAGTCCTCTCCAAGGTGAATCGGTTGAATTTGTCTCTGACATGTATCCTCTAGACCGGAATAGAGAAAGAAATCAACAGATGCAGCTTAAAAAGCATGCGTATTGTAAATCACTTCGTAGTCACTGCACAGTAACATTATTAATTTTGTTTTCTCTAAGTCTTCTGATCATCATTTTTAGTATATTGCTGCATATGTATTACCCTATTTCTAAACGTGCTTACAATGTTACTGCTGAACATTCTTTTAGCGAATTACCTCCGCATGAGTTGTCCTATAGATTTGCGCTGCGCAACAACACATTCATTAGTATGTTACATCATTCCCATCAGACCAGCAATGCTACAAATTGTTGGATATGTGGCCGACTCCCTCCCTATCAGAACTATAAGGGAGTTTTGCCCCTCTTTCCGTATCCGTTCACACACAATGGCTCCTGTGGAGCATGGTTTAGTTTGATTAATTCCCTAGATTCAAATTTCGCAGTTTATCAAGACAACTGGGTATGGGGAAACCTGAACTTGGTTTTGCTTAAAGTCTGCTACCCTAACAAGGAGGGACTTCCCAAAAGAACAGGAACTGATCTAGAAAATGAAGTATATGGATTAGGTAATTTTACACTTAACCTCCTGATTCTGAATGTCGAATCCGAAGCTACACCAATCTTGCCCGCTATGTCAGTATTCCCAGTTAAAGGGGAATTATGTGTAAGAAAGAATGGTTCCATACACATGGGCCATAGTAAATGCACCACTGTAATAAAATTCAGTGATCAAGGCAAATCTACATTTAGAGCTTCCCGTCATTCTTACTTCATATGTGGCCAGACCGCATATATATGTCTACCTCTAGATTGGGATGGTACCTGTTACATAGCATTCCTTCTGCCACCTGTTTTCCTAGCTCCTCCTGATTATCACAGAAATACCCATTTAGTACACAATAGACAGCAGAGAGATCTCCCGATTGTCGACTACACTGAAACGGCATGGGAACAATATACAGATTTCAATAAAGGTTTCTTTCCCTATATAGGTACAGTCACTAATAGTAAGCTGATACGTAGATTAACTAGAACCCTTGAAGCAGTAGTAAACGAGACTACTTCCGCCTTAGGCAATTTAACAGAAGAGCAGTCTGCTATGCGGATTGTTGTGCTTCAAAATCGTCTTGTCCTTGACGTCATCCTGGCCGATAGGGGCGGAGCTTGTAGAGTCATCGGATCAAGTTGCTGCATTTTCATACCAGAAAATTCACCGTCAGTATATAAAGCCATAACCCGCCTTCATAAGATTATAAGCCAGATACACCAGAGCCCAGGCACCTGGACTTGGTCCGGTTGGTTCTGGAGCGTGTTGTCTACCTGGGGATGGAGGATCCTATCCTTCCTAGGTATTGGCTTTCTCATACTATTCAGTTGCTGCTTATGTCTACAATGTGGGCGAGCGATTTGTGGCCTATGTGCCACATCGTGCATCCCACCTCCAAGTTTTCGTTCAAAATCCCGGAAGAAGAAAGAAGAACAAATGATGCTATATGAACAGATCGATGGATTGATGAAGATCGATATCTCCTGAGGGTCCGTAGGGGACAAGGAGGGAATGAGGAAATATGAATTTTGTGATCAGTTATGTCCCCTATCGTAGACCCCAACGGCTCCATGTGCATGCTATAAGTACATGTATGTTCCCTCCAGCTCCAGTTTTGAAGACGCAAATACATGTGCGTCCACCGTCAACATGTCCTCTTTCAGATCCACCATGAATGGGTCAGATATTCCATTCCTAAGTATGAAAGGCCACCGACTTTATGTGGTTCACTTTCCACATTTTACAGATTCAGGCGAGTAGGCCCTGAATTCTGCCATCAAGCCTTTCCTGCTTTCTGCCTCTGAAAGCTCCAGCCCGAGCCCGCATCTGTATCCATGAACTTTGTCCTACTCCCTGCGCGGCTAACGGTGCCTGATCCAGCCTGTTGCCTGCCAAAAACTGTATTTCACCTTCAAGATTATCTGCTTCGCTCCTCATCCGATGCATTCCTGTCTAGTAGTTTAGGTAAACATTCCTCCAGCTACCGTGCAAGGGGCCAGGCCTCACTGTCCTCGTGCAAGTAATTCATAGCCCCTGTTACCATGGAAGATTCCTGCCCCCTCGCATCTCATGTAGACACTTAGACGCTTGTACACGCACTAACAGTCAGTATAGAAAAGATTCCGTCCGAGAGACTTTTCCTTTTGGATAATACAGTTCTTTAAACATAAGATATCAGATATGATTTGGGATTAGGTTGACATGACCCCCCAGACTTCTGTCTCCACATGTAGAGCTAAATGTCAAGTCCCCTTCACCCTCTAGTTGCACGTCAATCACACGTCATGCGGCTGCGCGCGCATCTCTGCCAAGTATTTCTGCTGACATTGCAGGATTCTCTCATGGATCCACCCACTTGTGACATCATGTTTAATGACGTATTTAGTTACACCTATGTTTACGCCTTTTTTTTCATTACGTATGTGTATTATATCTGTATTATCAGCTGTTACGCCTCTTGCATCTGTCTTAATGTAATGCTTTCCCTATAAATACCATTACTTGTCAATAATGTATTGCCTTCCTTCCTGAACCCTCATGGTGATGGAGTGTGAAGCCTGCAATTCGAATTGTATTTCCTTTGTAGAGGAATAAAGCCTTTTAGAACCTCTAATACCACGGATTCTGCCTCTTATATTTACTGAGTTATTCTTACTAGACTTTACCGCATAAAAAATAGTACCGGTAATGAAATATTTACCACACGCAACCCAGGACTGGTTTCACCCTTGTTATGGGCTCATCAGCTGGCTATAGCTCGGTTCCAGTGATACAGTGTGCATGGGACCAACATCTGGGCATATCCGCCCCCGCAACTCAAGTAGAGGACACCTCTGTCCATTGCCTGCAAAGCACATTGTGACTTCCCTTGTAGCTGTGCTCTGCTTGATCAGGATTGCCGTAGGGGAACAAGAGTTGTTCCAGGCACATATCCGGTGCTCACTGTGCTAAAAGCTATACCTCACTGATGTGAACAAAGTAGGTCAAAGCATTCTTGGGTTGCTTAATGTTCCTGTCTGAAGGGGACTTGGTCTGGCATTATGAGCTGGGATGATCCTATTGGGACAGGGTCAAGACTGATTTGCATACGACCAGCCTTTGTATATAGTGGCATAGTGGGGGGAAAAAATGGACAGTGATGTGGCCGTAAGCAATTGCCAGTAGCTGGGATTAAGCATTCCATCCATCAATTTGTTCTTGTTGCAGCAGGCACAGTTTTCAGTGCATCTGTAAGCAAGGGGTTAGTTGGAATGTGCAACTGCCACGCTGCTAAGTGTAAAATTGGCATCGGAGATAGATGCATGTGAAAAATGTAAAGGATACAGTGTTTCATTGTGCTACTCTTTACAGTGATTTAAATATGCTGAAAGCCGCACCATATCAATGCCCAGCATAAACCCTTTAGCAGGCTATAGGACAAAGCTGCTGCTGATGCCTGTTCATAAGCCGTTCTTTCTTAGCCATCGATTATATACACCAAGACCGTTTGTGGTGTTAGAACGGCCGCAGTTTATTCACATCATAAGTTGGTAAACACTTGTTATCAACATGCTCCTTTCTGGCTCATCTTGGACTACAACATAAGGCGTTTTGGCTGGTTATACACAGTGTACATCATATAAATTGTTGCATACTAATAACCATAACTTCCAACTATCGTGACAGCTCTACTTCTGTCACTTATTTGGTACAGCGGGTCCCGACTTTGAGGCTTCAACTTGCTACCGAAAATCTGTCATTAATGGCCCCATGACCATGCCTGGGCTGCAAGTGCCGTGTCCGCCCAGCGCTGACAATTTCTTACCCGTTGTCTAGCCTCAAGTATCACTCTGTAAGGCATCCCAAGGACCTTGTCCGGGCACTTAGCTCAAGAGTCCCTGCCGTAAGGCATCCCAATGACCTTGTTTGGGCAACTGAACTTGGTTCAAGAGTCCCAGCCATAAGGCATCCCAAGGACCTTGTTTGGGCAAATGCCCTTTTACGTCCTTAAATGAAGATTCTTTCTTGTTCCAGCTTGTCCCAGATGCCTTTCAGGCCATGCTTGTGACCTCTCCCTTCCTTCTTGATTGGGCCCTTTGAACCCAAACTTCCAGGTCACGCACTGTCCTTTTTCATTGGCGCGAGGGTGCGTCCTATTGCTGCTTTGCCCTTTTGTCTGCCGCCCACAGGGGGTTAGCCACCCTCTCTCTAGGGTCGGCTGCACCTCCCAGTCAGCGGTAAATCTAATGTGCCAAACAATTCAGGAGCAAATGGAAACATCCGTAAGGTGGGAGCATTGAAATTGTCACTATCTTGTGACTTGACTGTAACATTGGGTAACAGTGGTACGGCATAAAAAGAAAAAATAAGCAAAGACACACAACACACTGATTTCTGCAGCCTCGCAGCTGATCAAATTGCTTTACACACAGTATAAACAATATTAGCAGAGCTCTGCAGACCTCTAATGATGTGGAGCCACCAGCGAAGTGCACGCAAAGGCAGGCAAAACCCCTGCTAGATAAATGTGGCATTGGGTGTGCCTAAGCCCTCTTTAATCCACTGCCGGACACTTCCTGAGCTCTTCTCTCACTCTTGCATGTTCCAGTTTTCTCTCTTGGCAGCGTTTTGTCTGTCTTTCTGTTCCTCCTCCTTCTCCATTTGTGTGTTTTTCACTCTCTTGCTCTCAGAAATTTCTGATGAGGGAAAATAAGTGCTAGTTCCACTACATGAGTGGCGCGGCTCTCACCAGCAACAAACTATTCAAATTAAGCACTGGGGATTGGTGAACTCCTACAAAACTGTAACTGCAGAAAAACATTCCAATAAGAGTCAACAGCTGTAAGCAAAGTCTTGCGAGAAAATGAGTCCCTGAAAAGAGAGCTGATAGCCAGCTTGGCTGCCATGCTATTAACACGATGCCCATCCACACTGACAGTGAGCATTTTGCTTCACAGTTATTGCATTTGTTCAGAAAGTGAGCTGCACAAGTAAAAGGAAGTGCCCTAAGCTGCTTATGTTTCCTTCTCCAAGAGATCCAGTGAAGTCCATAAGAAATACATCTAACCCAATAATTGTAGTCCACCCAGTCTACAGGGCATGCTATTGTACCTAGAGCATCTATGGTATATTACTCATCCACAGACTGAGCAGCGATGATCTAGGACATAGATTCCCCAATCACTGTCCTGATAACCATAAAAACAGAGATATGTGGTATAAAAGTGACCCAAATCTAGGTGTTGCAGAATCTGAACTATTGTAGTCTTAATAACTCAGACTGAGATGACGCTGACACCTTCCCATTTTTTTTATGGTGACAACTATTATTTAGTTGTACCCAGTAAAATTCTACTAGCTCGTATTTATTACCTTGAGATTAACTTGAATGAAAGCACATCAGTAATGTAAGTAATATTTTATCAAACTTATAGATGCTGAACCAATTAGACCATAACCTGACTACTCTACGACCAAGGAAAGTCTGGACTATTGTCAGAACCACAAACAAGAGGTCCCCACTCCCTCACCAAAGCCTTCCTTGAGGACTTGTGTAATCACTGGGGTCTTACATGGACATCTCATGTGGATGTTCAAGGCTAACTCAAGCCTTCCTTCAGACTATCCCTAAAGAAACATTTCACAGGCTACTGCCATTCCTCCCACAGTACAGTCATCTGACTTTATTGAGTGTTACACCACATTCTGAAAAGTTGGATAAAAGATGTTAATCAAACTAGGTATTAATATTTAACTCTCAAGAGTCAAACATATCCTGATCCCATAAAATGCAATTTTGCCTTGATGATGGAAGTAGGCCATGTGTATAATTAATAGGGGTAGTCAGTGCACTTTACCTTAATCATCACAACACTTCCTTGAGAAGTTCCGCACCAAACAGTTTATCAGTTTGTATTCTACAGGTTTCACTGATACTGCAATATATACATCCAAGATGTAAAAAAATAATTTGCCTAATTAGTTGAATAAATGTCTTCAGATACATTTTTTGCGCTCAATTCCTCAATCTTACATAGCCTGCCTCTCCTGGCACGAATGCACCAACATGCAAAGATCTGTTTCATTGGGCCTTTTTATAGTAGAGCCCCATTAAATAGCAACATACAGCTTATCATTGACCTTCACACACCCCTGATTTCTAATGTCACCTCTGTGCACCCTACAATGAACACTTGTGTTCCACGCTAGGCTACAGGGAAATGTCTGTGATTTATAATTAACGCTCCCAGTTTTCTGTTTTTACTGATTTGTAGAGATAAATACAGACAGGAAACATTGTGTTTTCTGTCTGTATTTATTTTTAAATGCGAAAAAATAAAGAAAATTGTGCTTCTTGTGGTGGCTCTCCATGATGTCCTTCATAAAGCAGCGAGAGTTAAAAAACAGGATGAGATTTCCTTAAATGCAGGCATTAGTTAACATATATTTGTATATAATGCTATATTGACATGTGGGTGTAGTGTGTTGTTATATATGGCTGCTTCATTTGCTACAACTCGACAGGCATCAAAGTATGAGTGCACGTTTATCAGTTAAATAAATGTGGAAATATACCATTTCACAACTCCGTTTATTCTCGAAACACAAAATAAATATGGATAAATACAGAAGGAAATGTTAAAAAACATAAATGCCACATAACTGGGGGCTCCCGGTTTTATGGTATTTATATTTTTTAACATTTCCGTCTGTATTTATCCATATTTATTTTTTGATCATTTTATTTGTATTTATCCACATCTAGTTTTGGTGCAAGCAAAAGAAGACACTGCAGCTAGTATTTTTTCACATTTATTTAAATAAACAATGCACCCTTTTTGCCGGTTATTTATAGCGCAAGCTCGCACCGAAGGTATTGAAGCGTTTTACATGAGCACCAGTTTGATTACACAATGTCACTTTCATTTTTACAGGCAGCGGGAAATTAAGTGATTTGGCCAGAATCATGGGATGGTGAACCAAAGCTCAGACTTGAGCCTGGTTATCCATGTTCATGTCCATAGATGTTAATTCACCCCAGTGCTGCGGGTAGTGGAAGTGACATCACAATCCTTTTGCCATCCCAGGGTTATACCCAGCCTTAGCCCCACAGCAGTCACTTATTTCCTGCTGTGCGGGTAGGAAAATGGAGCTGAGTGAAAATCAAGGAAAGTACATAGTGTTCTTAGATGTCTGATTAATTCCTGTTTCTCCCACAGCAGTGATGACAATGGCTAGTAAGAGCACTGCCAGAGGCACCAAAGGCAAGCTGGGGGGTTGCTATCTGTACTGTTCGCTAACTCTAATTGACCACAACGTTCAAGTATCTCCAAATCTACTACTCTCATTTCATCAACCCACCACCCTTTCGGCTGCGGTATACACCCATTGTCATATAATTAATAGAAGAAATGCAAATACAGATCCCACAGGTTGACACTTTAGGCCACCAAGACTTGTGGACTTGTAATGGGCTCCAGCTTTCTCACTACAATTAGAGATCTACAGAAATGTGGAATGCTGAAAGTTTAGACATCAATACTGCTTTTACATGCTGAGAGCTACTCCGCTGTCTCAAAAGACAGCTGAGCTATCTGGCTGCTCGCCCATGCGTGCAAATTTATTTGCACATTGAACTATGCCTCTGGATAGGCTGCTCCCATGAGCTAATGGCGCCGGGCAACAGCTGCCACATTAACCACATGACATGGTCAATACATGCCTGATGTATTGATAAAGGCCGATAAGCTCTACCGGCCTGCTGCCTGGATGGTAGAGAAACTCCCTAGAAACAGATCAGTCTCACTTAGCAGCAGAGGGCTTAGCCCAGACTCGGGAGGGCGGGTGATGTAGAAGGGAGAATAGTCTGCAGGACATCCCGGCAGCAGTTTGAGATTTCTTTCCGCAGCCCCTGTGAGCCTCAGACACGGATTTTCCAGAAGAGCACATAGACACCATAAAGTCGATTGGTCAATATTTTTCCACTTCACCATCAGACTAACTGTGGAGCTGGCAGTACCTGTATAAATCAGACTAAAAAAACAACAGGTAGTGGGAGTTAAAGGGCAAATGAGTACCCACTTATCATAATAATAATAATAATAATAAACCATTTATAAAGTGCCCAGTTACACCAACTGGTGTGTCCCCATGCTAGAAACATCTACATGAGAGGCTGGGCAAAGCAGGTGGAGCTCACATCTGGTAGAGCCAGGTTTTCAAGCCTCTCCGGAAGACACTTTCAGATGATTTCACGCGAAGTGGAGGGGGTACTGTATTCCAATTTTTGGCCGCCAAATGAGCACACACCCATGCTCGCCCTTTGGACTTTTGGGACTTTGAGCAGGTGGGCTCCTGTTGATCTCAGATGACGCGTAGGATTGTAGGGGGTCATGAGATCATGTAGGTAGCTAGGTCCTTTTCCCTGTAGGCTCCAATGACAGAAGCACAAAGCTTTAAAGAGGATTCTTTTGTCAACAAGCAGCCAGTGGAGGGTATCAAGGGCTGTCACCGAGGAGGCTCTCTTAGGTAGATTAAGAACTAGGCGAGCTGCCATATTCTGAATGCGTTGTAGCCGCTGGAGCCTTTTTTTCATTGCTCCCAAGTAGAGGACATTTCCATAGTCCAGTTGTGATGTAACGAGAGTGTGGACTAGGGTTTTTCTGGCTGAGACAATGTAGTGCTGATTCCATAGAGTATGTGGCTCTGAAGCCTGATTGCGTAGGGTGGAATAGGTTATGCTGGTTAATATGAATAACAAATTGCTTGTTCATCACATTCTCTGCTATTTTAGAGAATTAAGAAAGTAATAAAATGGGACAGAGGTTATCCAGACGATCTGGGTCAGCTGAGGGTTTTTTTCTTCAGAGGGAGAACAGCAGCTTGTTTCCATTTCCTCGGGACCACCCCATATTGAAAGGATAGTTTCAGCAGTTGCTGCACACAGGGTAGTATAAGTTCTAGCCCTTCCATTATTCTGCTCGGTGTCGCTGGGTCCGTTGACTTAGAGCCACACCCTTCATATCTGTCAGTGAGGGGGTCAGAAATTTCAGGAGTTGGTTAATCCTGGGCTCAGTGGTTCTCTCGAACTGCGTAAGAAGACTATTCCGGGCCTCATCAGGAAAGGAGTTGTATATTTTAGATACCTTAGATTAAAAAAAAGTCAGCGATCTGATTACACAGCCCAGGGGAGCTGGTAGGCGGAGAGGATATATCTTTAAGCATGACAAAATGTTCCTTAGAGGAGTTTTACGCCTTTTCTATTTTCTCCTTATAATAGGTGGTACGTGTTTTTTCATAAGAGAGTAGTACTTTTTTTGTGCTAACTTATAAGCATCCTTAATATCTTCCGAGAAATCTTTCCTCCTTTGCTGCTCTAGGCATTTGCAGCCTTTTTTTTACTGTTTTTAGCTCTTCATTATACCACGGTGCAGATTTGGACCGTCTCTGCGGTGTGTTCGAGGTCCATAAAGCAACTACATCCAGTGATTCCGTGATCCACTTATCCACTGCTGAGTTGGCTGTATTAATCTCATTTCCCAGTAGGGGAAGATTTTGTTGTAAGGCGCGAGTAAAACTCTCATTATTAAATCTGGTCCATTTTCTACGTGGGAAGATGGGGCCTGTTCTAGTCTCGAGGAGATGTTTGGCTAGTGGAATATAGAAAGCTACAGGATGATGGTCAGACCAAGGAATAGGGGTCTGGGGCTCAACCATTACCTCTAGATAGTTTGAAAAAAATGGGGTCTAATACATGACCCGACCGATGTGTCGGGTCCGTGGATTTGAGTTCTAGCTGTAAGGTGGGTAATTCTTTACATAAGAATTGTGCATCACTCTTCATGCGATCGTCAAAATGTAAGTCTAAGTCCTCCAGCACCGTTAAGTTGTTAAAGCGTAATGCTGATTTCATCACTGTTTCTGCAAGATTAGAAGTGAAGTTAGTGGCCGGCCCCGGGGGATGATATATCAAAAGGCCATTAATTGTAGGATCATTTGCCACCTTTATGGTGAAATAAGCTTCTTCAGCGTTTTCTACATTATTTTTATCCCTGGTGCGTTTTAATGAAAGATGGAAGAGGATGGCTATTCCTCCTCTGCGCTTGATATGGCGGTCTTGTCTGAGGATGCCATAATCATGAGGGAGAGCTTGTAGTATATCAAGGGCAGAATCCTCATTTGTCCATTTTTCCATAAGGAACAAAGCATCAGGGTGATTGTCCATAATGTAATCATGAATTTCGATTTTATATTTGCTAAGTGACCTGCAGTTAAGGGGTATACATTTTAAGTCATGCTGTTGCTTGAACACTGTCTTAGGTGATTTAGAGTAAAAAGATAGTGAGTGCAAGACAGAGTTTCTGCCTCGCCCGTCAGTGTATGGTAGCCGGGTGTGAATGGGCGCAGATGGGCTCACCTTTAGCGTGCCGGTGGCGCGCCCGCTGAGCGTGTACGGCCCAGCATGCTACTGTTAGAGTGCCAGGATTCAAGGACTAGCCTGTCACCCTGCCGGAAGTGAGTGCTGCCAGGGGGAGGGGGAGCTACGACTCACTGCTCAATGGGCACCAGCAGCCGCAGCGGACCAAGGATGTAGCTTCGAGGAGGGAAAGTGCAAAGTGCAAGATCAAATAATCAATTGAAACCTAATTAAAAACTACACAATATCACAGGTTAAAAAAGATCTACAAAAGACTGTTGTTTGCTCAACGGTAGATCGGAAGTAAGAAAAGCTGCTCACCTTGCTGCTTGCTGTTTCAATAGAAGCCAAAACACAACTCTACCCAACCCAAATATACAATTATTAATTGTGAGAAACTGGGTTGTTGGTTGACAGAGGTGTGAGCCACAATCCCTTGCAGGGTGAAACATAAAATGTCACTAATTTAACCTGTGTTGAACCCTGGGTAGCTTGGCACAAAAAGCAGTCACGCTTAATGTATAGGCAATGTGTAAAGCACTTATGCAGCACACAAACAGTAATAAAGTGAAAACACAACACAACAAACCCAATGTAGGAAGATAGAGTAAATTCTACTAAATGAGTTGATAGAATAACAACAAAAATTCAATCAGTAGAATTAGAGTTATGCTTTTTTTAAATGTTTAGTAAAAACTAGCACCTCGTAGATAAAAGCGCCAACTGCAGTCATCTAGTCGTGCAAGGATAGGTAAAATTCCAAAGTTAAGGCCGACTGAGATGCAGCATGGTCGGATACAGGGAGTGGATTGGGCCCAATCAGCGCTTTCCCTGGACTTAGAAAAATTTTTCAAGAAAAATGTCTGAGAAGGTAAAGTTCAGCGGGGCAAGGCTGCAGGAGATGTCTGAGGAGGGAGTGTTGTCGTCGGATGGCCGTGGGTTGAAGCCACGGTGAAGATTTCCACGTTTGGACTTGGTTGCCGAAATGGAAATTGGAAAACTCCAGAGGGACGAAGCAGAAGGCTGTAGCTGAAGACAGTTCCACAAGATTGGATAACCCAGATTTGCGGAGGAGGAAGAGAACGTAGCAGGAGAAGCCATAAAGCTGTTTGGTGATTACCTTGGTAAATAGGTGAGCAGGCTGGTCCCGGTCCCGGTCCCGGTCCATGTTCATGTCCATAGATGTTAATTCACCCCAGTGCTGCGGGTAGTGGAAGTGACATCACAATCCTTTTGCCATCCCAGGGTTATACCCAGCCTTAGCCCCACAGCAGTCACTTATTTCCTGCTGTGCGGGTAGGAAAATGGAGCTGAGTGAAAATCAAGGAAAGTACATAGTGTTCTTAGATGTCTGATTAATTCCTGTTTCTCCCACAGCAGTGATGACAATGGCTAGTAAGAGCACTGCCAGAGGCACCAAAGGCAAGCTGGGGGGTTGCTATCTGTACTGTTCGCTAACTCTAATTGACCACAACGTTCAAGTATCTCCAAATCTACTACTCTCATTTCATCAACCCACCACCTTTTCGGCTGCGGTATACACCCATTGTCATATAATTAATAGAAGAAATGCAAATACAGATCCCACAGGTTGACACTTTAGGCCACCAAGACTTGTGGACTTGTAATGGGCTCCAGCTTTCTCACTACAATTAGAGATCTACAGAAATGTGGAATGCTGAAAGTTTAGACATCAATACTGCTTTTACATGCTGAGAGCTACTCCGCTGTCTCAAAAGACAGCTGAGCTATCTGGCTGCTCGCCCATGCGTGCAAATTTATTTGCACATTGAACTATGCCTCTGGATAGGCTGCTCCCATGAGCTAATGGCGCCGGGCAACAGCTGCCACATTAACCACATGACATGGTCAATACATGCCTGATGTATTGATAAAGGCCGATAAGCTCTACCGGCCTGCTGCCTGGATGGTAGAGAAACTCCCTAGAAACAGATCAGTCTCACTTAGCAGCAGAGGGCTTAGCCCAGACTCGGGAGGGCGGGTGATGTAGAAGGGAGAATAGTCTGCAGGACATCCCGGCAGCAGTTTGAGATTTCTTTCCGCAGCCCCTGTGAGCCTCAGACACGGATTTTCCAGAAGAGCACATAGACACCATAAAGTCGATTGGTCAATATTTTTCCACTTCACCATCAGACTAACTGTGGAGCTGGCAGTACCTGTATAAATCAGACTAAAAAAACAACAGGTAGTGGGAGTTAAAGGGCAAATGAGTACCCACTTATCATAATAATAATAATAATAATAATACCATTTATAAAGTGCCCAGTTACACCAACTGGTGTGTCCCCATGCTAG
Organism: Triturus cristatus; assembly: GCF_964204655.1. Lineage (NCBI taxonomy): Eukaryota > Metazoa > Chordata > Amphibia > Caudata > Salamandridae > Triturus > Triturus cristatus. The sequence continues at coordinate 1,201,629,513 of NC_140591.1, read as the reverse complement.
AAACATCTACATGAGAGGCTGGGCAAAGCAGGTGGAGCTCACATCTGGTAGAGCCAGGTTTTCAAGCCTCTCCGGAAGACACTTTCAGATGATTTCACGCGAAGTGGAGGGGGTACTGTATTCCAATTTTTGGCCGCCAAATGAGCACACACCCATGCTCGCCCTTTGGACTTTTGGGACTTTGAGCAGGTGGGCTCCTGTTGATCTCAGATGACGCGTAGGATTGTAGGGGGTCATGAGATCATGTAGGTAGCTAGGTCCTTTTCCCTGTAGGCTCCAATGACAGAAGCACAAAGCTTTAAAGAGGATTCTTTTGTCAACAAGCAGCCAGTGGAGGGTATCAAGGGCTGTCACCGAGGAGGCTCTCTTAGGTAGATTAAGAACTAGGCGAGCTGCCATATTCTGAATGCGTTGTAGCCGCTGGAGCCTTTTTTTCATTGCTCCCAAGTAGAGGACATTTCCATAGTCCAGTTGTGATGTAACGAGAGTGTGGACTAGGGTTTTTCTGGCTGAGACAATGTAGTGCTGATTCCATAGAGTATGTGGCTCTGAAGCCTGATTGCGTAGGGTGGAATAGGTTATGCTGGTTAATATGAATAACAAATTGCTTGTTCATCACATTCTCTGCTATTTTAGAGAATTAAGAAAGTAATAAAATGGGACAGAGGTTATCCAGACGATCTGGGTCAGCTGAGGGTTTTTTTCTTCAGAGGGAGAACAGCAGCTTGTTTCCATTTCCTCGGGACCACCCCATATTGAAAGGATAGTTTCAGCAGTTGCTGCACACAGGGTAGTATAAGTTCTAGCCCTTCCATTATTCTGCTCGGTGTCGCTGGGTCCGTTGACTTAGAGCCACACCCTTCATATCTGTCAGTGAGGGGGTCAGAAATTTCAGGAGTTGGTTAATCCTGGGCTCAGTGGTTCTCTCGAACTGCGTAAGAAGACTATTCCGGGCCTCATCAGGAAAGGAGTTGTATATTTTAGATACCTTAGATTAAAAAAAAGTCAGCGATCTGATTACACAGCCCAGGGGAGCTGGTAGGCGGAGAGGATATATCTTTAAGCATGACAAAATGTTCCTTAGAGGAGTTTTACGCCTTTTCTATTTTCTCCTTATAATAGGTGGTACGTGTTTTTTCATAAGAGAGTAGTACTTTTTTTGTGCTAACTTATAAGCATCCTTAATATCTTCCGAGAAATCTTTCCTCCTTTGCTGCTCTAGGCATTTGCAGCCTTTTTTTACTGTTTTTAGCTCTTCATTATACCACGGTGCAGATTTGGACCGTCTCTGCGGTGTGTTCGAGGTCCATAAAGCAACTACATCCAGTGATTCCGTGATCCACTTATCCACTGCTGAGTTGGCTGTATTAATCTCATTTCCCAGTAGGGGAAGATTTTGTTGTAAGGCGCGAGTAAAACTCTCATTATTAAATCTGGTCCATTTTCTACGTGGGAAGATGGGGCCTGTTCTAGTCTCGAGGAGATGTTTGGCTAGTGGAATATAGAAAGCTACAGGATGATGGTCAGACCAAGGAATAGGGGTCTGGGGCTCAACCATTACCTCTAGATAGTTTGAAAAAAATGGAGTCTAATACATGACCCGACCGATGTGTCGGGTCCGTGGATTTGAGTTCTAGCTGTAAGGTGGGTAATTCTTTACATAAGAATTGTGCATCACTCTTCATGCGATCGTCAAAATGTAAGTCTAAGTCCTCCAGCACCGTTAAGTTGTTAAAGCGTAATGCTGATTTCATCACTGTTTCTGCAAGATTAGAAGTGAAGTTAGTGGCCGGCCCCGGGGGATGATATATCAAAAGGCCATTAATTGTAGGATCATTTGCCACCTTTATGGTGAAATAAGCTTCTTCAGCGTTTTCTACATTATTTTTATCCCTGGTGCGTTTTAATGAAAGATGGAAGAGGATGGCTATTCCTCCTCTGCGCTTGATATGGCGGTCTTGTCTGAGGATGCCATAATCATGAGGGAGAGCTTGTAGTATATCAAGGGCAGAATCCTCATTTGTCCATTTTTCCATAAGGAACAAAGCATCAGGGTGATTGTCCATAATGTAATCATGAATTTCGATTTTATATTTGCTAAGTGACCTGCAGTTAAGGGGTATACATTTTAAGTCATGCTGTTGCTTGAACACTGTCTTAGGTGATTTAGAGTAAAAAGATAGTGAGTGCAAGACAGAGTTTCTGCCTCGCCCGTCAGTGTATGGTAGCCGGGTGTGAATGGGCGCAGATGGGCTCACCTTTAGCGTGCCGGTGGCGCGCCCGCTGAGCGTGTACGGCCCAGCATGCTACTGTTAGAGTGCCAGGATTCAAGGACTAGCCTGTCACCCTGCCGGAAGTGAGTGCTGCCAGGGGGAGGGGGAGCTACGACTCACTGCTCAATGGGCACCAGCAGCCGCAGCGGACCAAGGATGTAGCTTCGAGGAGGGAAAGTGCAAAGTGCAAGATCAAATAATCAATTGAAACCTAATTAAAAACTACACAATATCACAGGTTAAAAAAGATCTACAAAAGACTGTTGTTTGCTCAACGGTAGATCGGAAGTAAGAAAAGCTGCTCACCTTGCTGCTTGCTGTTTCAATAGAAGCCAAAACACAACTCTACCCAACCCAAATATACAATTATTAATTGTGAGAAACTGGGTTGTTGGTTGACAGAGGTGTGAGCCACAATCCCTTGCAGGGTGAAACATAAAATGTCACTAATTTAACCTGTGTTGAACCCTGGGTAGCTTGGCACAAAAAGCAGTCACGCTTAATGTATAGGCAATGTGTAAAGCACTTATGCAGCACACAAACAGTAATAAAGTGAAAACACAACACAACAAACCCAATGTAGGAAGATAGAGTAAATTCTACTAAATGAGTTGATAGAATAACAACAAAAATTCAATCAGTAGAATTAGAGTTATGCTTTTTTTAAATGTTTAGTAAAAACTAGCACCTCGTAGATAAAAGCGCCAACTGCAGTCATCTAGTCGTGCAAGGATAGGTAAAATTCCAAAGTTAAGGCCGACTGAGATGCAGCATGGTCGGATACAGGGAGTGGATTGGGCCCAATCAGCGCTTTCCCTGGACTTAGAAAAATTTTTCAAGAAAAATGTCTGAGAAGGTAAAGTTCAGCGGGGCAAGGCTGCAGGAGATGTCTGAGGAGGGAGTGTTGTCGTCGGATGGCCGTGGGTTGAAGCCACGGTGAAGATTTCCACGTTTGGACTTGGTTGCCGAAATGGAAATTGGAAAACTCCAGAGGGACGAAGCAGAAGGCTGTAGCTGAAGACAGTTCCACAAGATTGGATAACCCAGATTTGCGGAGGAGGAAGAGAACGTAGCAGGAGAAGCCATAAAGCTGTTTGGTGATTACCTTGGTAAATAGGTGAGCAGGCTGGTCCCGGTCCCGGTCCCGGTCTCCTCCTGGTTCTCAGAGCACTTGTTGGCCAAATGTTCTCTAAATCCTCAGTTTTGGAAATTGGCCATCTGGACACCTTTAGCACCACAATCAAGTGTCCGTGACTGATGGAACACCTATGGGGGTTCAGGACTCACTCAGGCTGGGTTCGGTAGCGGTTTCAAGATGGTGGGAGCCTTTAATGTCCCTGTAGCTCTAAACAGGGGGCCAGCAAACTAGCCCTTGGAGTCACTTCTGGTTGTCCTGGATTCAAGTAAAGATGAAGGTCTCAATAGCAGGGCTGGCCTCTGAGGGTTCAAGGATTCAGGCAGCAAAGCAGTCCTTCTAGGTACAGCAGCAGTCAGGCAGAGTCCACAGCAGGTCACAGCAGCAAGCAGTCCTCTGAGAGTCCTTCCACAAATCCCATAGTGAACTGAAGGGTGGGTCAAAAGTTCTCTTTTTTATCACCCTTGTGTACTTCTTCTGGAAGGGGGGTAGAAGCTTCTGGAAAGGTTTTTTGAAGTGCATGGAATTTCCTCACTCCCCTGCCTTGGCTCCAAGCTGGCCACAGTGACAAGTCGTTAGGCCTGTTGTGTGAAGGCAGGGCACGGGATAGTCAAGTGTAAGTAGGGCTGTGCTGAGGTCCCCCTCATCTTAATAGCAGATGGCACATTGAGGGACACCTAATCCCTCTATTGTGTGACTATCTGGGAGAAATTCACAAAGTTTAAGGGCCCAAACCCCAAAATGTATGTAACACATGTTTCCACTGAAAACTGACCCTTTTCTAGCAAAGTGAGTAGCTGTGAATTTTGTGCCACAGCTCTGCCCTTACCTAATAAAACCTAGCAAACCTGCCCATTTTTTAAAACTAGAAACCTGGGGGAATTCAGGGTGGGGTGACTTGCGTGGCTTCCACTAGATTTCCCTACCCAGAAGGCTTGCAATCCTCAATCTTTGACTGAAAACACACATTTTCCTTACATTCTGTGATGGAAACTTCCACATCCACAGTAATCCACAAAATTCCTACCACCAAAGCGACACTCCACTTGTCTTGATAAAAACACTGCCCCACTTGTGTCGCTTGGCCTAGTGCCCATGACAGCAATGGATTAAACCTAGGTCAAGGACTACCACTAACATGGGTTTGATCGATTCTGGTAGGTTTCCCCAGGTGGCGGCCTACCCAATCCCAAAAAGTGCAGCCATTCACCATGGTAAGTGGTACGATTTGGGTATTTAGCCGCACTCTCCTGGCCTATATGTAAAAACAACGCCCAAAAGAATCAAATGTACTCTCACTTGCCTTTGGGATGGGATGTTTTAGTTCACAGGGGAGCAGAAAGACTGTTGAGGCATTAGGGTAGAGGGTGGGTCTGATGTCTGGATGGGCTAGACCCACCCCATTCTTTCATTTGAAAATATTCCTGCAATGCAGGGGAAAATTGAGGGCAATCTCCTCCCCCCAACTGAGATAAACCCCCTATCTGCCCCGGGGTGGGCAAAAAAAGACACTATTGCCCCTTCTTTCATGGGGGAATGTCTCAATGCCAGGGTAGGCGTCCCCCTCCTTTTGCGTTTTTTGGCACCACTTAGAGTTCCCTGGTATCTAGTAGGCTTTCTCCCCTCTAAGGGGCAAATTGTAGGCAAACCACCTGTCTGCCCATGTGGGAAGGGCATGAAGACTGGTTTGTCCCTTTCCACAGGGGGAGTGTGCCCAATGCCGGAGTGCAACTCTTTCAGCCCTTTCTTTCGCCCCAAATGCAATATTACTGGTGTCTAGTGGGCTTTCTATCCCGGGGGAGCTGATTTAGGGCAATATCCCCATTTGTGGCAAATCTCCTATTGGTCCCTGGGGGGCAGAAAGACACTATTAATCCTTCTCGGGCAGGGGTATGGCTCTATGCCAGGGTAGAACACCCCACCTTTTGTTTATTTTTGCACCATTTTTAAATCCCTGCTGTCTCAACTGAACACCATTTTGACTCTTTTTACTTTCACTTTAGATGTAATGGAGTCACCTGAGTAGGCCTTGGACTACACTGATTCACTACCCCTGATGGAGTCAAGCTCTAATGAGAGGTGATTGGTTCCCAGAGACGGGATAATTGTGGACCTATTACTTGCTCAGGCCTCACATCCTGCACAACTTAGCCCAGTGTCCTTCCGTACCCAAGGCTTTGTTTTCAAACTCGGCAGCATAGATAAAATCTCCTCTATTAGACATGAAGAGACAAATGTGTTTTAGTTTCCCATTCTCTCCATAGCCCAGGCCCTCTTCTTTGATACTATTAGTCTTCTGAAGTGCAGGGAGGGGTCACATTACTTCAGGATTTCTGGTTTGTTCTTGCATTAACTGTTTATTTGCTGACAAAGATAATTAGTGATTAGAAAGGTATCCTTTCCATTTAAGATGTCATTTTTTGAGTGGGTGCTTTATTTGGCTATGTGTGCTACCGCTTTTCCTCATTTTGGCAAACTTATGAATTTTGGCACAATTACTTCTGCTTATGGACATGGTCATCACCAGACTAAAGGTAACTCTGAACTACCTAATTCACCATTCTCAGACAAGTCATAGTCATTTTGGGTGTTAATGCCAGTCAAAGCAATGGTGAGTCTAAGGGGTGGTTATGTCAAAGCAATGGTACTCAAAGCAATGGTTGAGATTAAAATGGGGTCACAGTTACTGCTTATGTTCCAATGATGAATATCTCAGAAAACGTTTCTTACAAAGATCCAAAGCTACGTTCAAGAAGGATCTCATCTGCCTCTTGTACCCTTCAGAATATCTACAAGAGCACACTATTGAAGATCATAAATAATCATGATATTTTCAAACATTTCTCTGCTGATGGCATTGAAATCAACCACAGCTCAATCTCGGAGGGCAAGATGGCCGCTGACAGAGGGCAAGATGGCCGCTGACAGACCGTAGCGGGTAGACGCTCTTCTTCTCCTCTCCCCTAAAGACTTTCAAGAGGCCGTGTAAACTGGAATGCTGTGATGCTACGGTATGCTGACTGCCCCTAGATGGCTCCGGCAATTGCTGGACTTTTTCTACAATGTAGAGGCCCAAGAACCTCAAGAGAGTGATTCCCCGCTGCAATCTATCTGCTGCGCCGGGAAAATAAAGGCGAAGGTGGTGAAGGCCTTCCTAGAACGAAATCTAAGCAGGCTAGAGAGTGAGATTAAAGCCGGAATCGGGATGGCACCGAGAGGCCCGAAGCCCCTGAAGGAGCGGAAAGAATCCACATTGCCTAAAGAAACTAAAGATGCTCAAGGGAGGAAAATTACAGCACCCACCCCGTCTCTGACTCTGCCCCTGGGTCAAAGAGGCCCGGCACAAGCGCGAAGATTGGCTGTTAAGAACGCGGAGGATAGCGGGACTGGAGTCAGAACTGAGCACACTGCCTCGGGGGTGAGAGAACTCGCAACTACTCACGGAGCAGTGAGAACTCGGCATGAAGGCGATGTCAAAGGTAAAGATAATTTGCTCAGGCAACCTACCTTGTTCAAATCCTTCCCCGCGGCTCCAAAAGGTGGCTGTGATGGTAATGCTGCTGATTTGGATGATTCCCGCTCTCAGAGATCCCCGGCGATAGTTGCGGCGGCGGGACCGGAGAAACCGGAGAGACCGGAAAGACAAGACCAGACGAGCGGTGAATGCATCGATGCAGGACTACGATCTTCAATGAGCCGGCGCAGGGATGATGGCGGATGCACCCTAGCAGTTGAGGCTCAAAGCACCCTTGGGTCATTGGAAGATCAGGAAGAGCAGCAGCAGCATCAGGTACAAGAGATCGTCCTGGCTGTTCAGGGGCTTGAGTCACTCACTGGTATCACTGATATTGCATACACCGAGACTGAGATTGAGACTGGGGCTTTCTTAAAAATAGGTGTAGGGGGGGATATCGGATCCTCTACAAGTACTCAAGGCGGGCAGGCTTCGATCTCTGCTGATCAGGGACTGGTGCTATATCCCCGTAATTCTGGTAACAGCATAACTGAGCGCGCTGAGAAGCTTGTTAATGACAGTCAAGATACCCCTCTCATTGGGCTGCACCCATCTTCACCGGCTATAGTAACTAATGTTGGCGCCGCTGTCACCACTGTCACACGCCCAAAGAAGATGGGTTTCCTCGCCCCTGCACCTGCACCCGGTTCCCCTAATGATGACTGCTTTTTCTCTCTTAATGACGACTCTGGTTCATCCTTTTCAAGCGGGGAGAGCCTCACGGGAAGCTCGGATTCAGAATACTCGGCAATAGAAGGCACCACAAAGCAGAGTGGGTCAGCAATTCAAAAGACCAAACAGCAGAGTCAGAAAGACAGACCTCACGCTAAATCAAAGCTGGGCGGAAGCTCTCTATCGGTGGCCAAGAAGCTGGATTGGGACTACTCTGCCACATCTCAGTTGTACCTAGAAAACAGAGGCTTGGATGCGCAAAAGGAAGCACAGCCTGACATCGATACTCAAGGGCAGATCCCCACATTGGATTTACTGTACACTACTTTAAAGCAGATGCAGGGGGAGGCTAGATCAGAGAGTCGGAGGGCTAAACAGGCGACTAAAAAAATTCAAGGATCACTAAGGAAAATGAACAAGCTCTACGTTGATATTGCAGGTAGAGTTTCCCAGGTGGAGGAGAGGACGGGGAAGCTCGAAGACGATTTTAGTAAATGGGAGTTATTTAAGGAAGCACAAGAGAAGGCAACACAGGATGTACAGTGGAAGATCGAAGACTTAGAAAATCGTCAAAGGCGGAACAACATCAGATTGCTGGGGGTGGCAGAAGGCTCAGAGGGGCAGGATGTTCGGGCTTTCGTTATCAACCTGTTTAGGGGGGCCTTCTCGGAAATGACAGAATGGAATTGGGAAATCGAAGTGCAGCGGGTGCACCGATTCCCCCTGGTTCAAAAGAAAGGGAACTTTCCTTCTCAGGCTGAAAGACCGAGAGCCATATTGGTATATGTCGGGAACTACCTTCTCAGACAAGAGATCATGGCCAAAGCAAAACCCGAAGCCAGACGCACGTTTGAGGGTATAACATTTTTTGCGCGCCCTGACTTCTGCCATACCACGGTGGAGAGAAGATGGCGGCTGAGACAGCTGATTCCCGCTTTCCAGAAGCTGGGCTGTGAGGCTTTCTTATTATTCCCATCTCGTCTCAAAGTACTAGACAATGGACAATTTAAGATGTTCTTTTCTGAAATAAAAGCTCAAATATATCTGACAGAGCTAAGGGAGAGAAGGGAGCATAGGCGCACAGAGGATCAGAGAGATTCTAGGGGTGTAGTAGGTTGAGATAATGTTGAGATAAGGTATTGTAACCTAGCGCGAAGACTTTGGGATAGCTGTTTAAGATGAAGTATTTTTATACTTTTCTAGGTGGTTACAACTTGGGGCACAGGGCACACGGTATTGTATTGTATTGATAGATAGCACCAAAAGCATTAAAAGTTTAAAAAAAGAAAAGGGGGGAGTTGTATCTGGGGGTGGGGAGCAGCACCCGTGGTCACACAGCCGTCACACATGGGTCATGTCTGACCTATTTGCCTGTAAGGGGGGTAAGGGGTTTCTGCGGGAGGGAGGTCGGGGGGTGGGGGGGCTGGACAGGGGCACAGACACAGGGCACAATACAGTCAGGTTTTTTATGGATTACAGAGAGGCTACATATTGGTCTGCACAAAATATGATGGACTTTGAAGGGCAAGAAACGAAAAGTATCATTTTGATATTTGTAGCGCTGGTTAACTTGAGAAGACTGCCATTCGATGTGTTTTAATGTATACATGAATAATTACACTTAATGTCTGTGGTTTAAATGATCATCTTAAGAGGCAGCGAGTAGCGGCACTACTTAGAGCAACTAGGGCGGATTTTATTTGTCTGCAGGAGACTCATATTGAAGGGGCGAAAGGTTACCTACTGGAACAATTGGGGTTCTATTTGGTTGCTCATTCAAAACAGGGGGGTAAGACTAGAGGGGTGGCTATACTAACTAGACTGAAGGACGTGATAGTAAGGAAAAAATTGGAGGATCAGTGGGGCAGATGGGCCTTAATAGAGTGCCTTATAGCTGGAGATTGGATTACTATAGGATCAATATATGGCTCCACTGAAGATGACCCGGAGATTTTTTCCTTTTTGGACCTGGAGCTGGCCACATGGGCTCCACATGTTATTCTTTGTGGGGATTTTAATATTAACGGAGTAGGAGGCCTGGGCCTGAATCATCCTGGGAGATATCAGGGGCGTAAGAAGCGGGTGTGCTCTGCAATCTCAAGCTTAGCAAGGAACAACGCGTTAGTAGATGCTTGGGCAAGGCTGAAACCCGCTGACTCTGGGTTCACTTTTTTCTCCGCTCCTCACAAGGTCAGCGTTAGACTGGATTACTTCTTAGTTTCTGCTCGACTGTTGACAAACGCCCAGATTGAAAAATTACCTCGTGTCCTCTCTGACCACAACCCTTTGGTATTCTCTTTAGACACTACAAAACAACTGAAGAATGTACGGGCTTGGACGTTTGAGAGGGGGTTATTAAAGGATGATGATTATGTAGGTCACATGAAAGTTTGGATTAAACAATACTGGGAAGTCAACAGAGGTAGTACATCCTCGGGAATCTCTTGGGATGCTTTTAAGGCAGGTGTTAGAGGTGAAACGCTAAGTTTTAGCTTGTTTAGACAGAGACAAGAGCAGTTTAGAGCTTCATAGTTAAGTAAGGCTCTGGTGGAAGCCGAAGATAAGTTGGCCTCATTGTCTATAACTTGTGCTCCTTTAGATCAAGCACTTATTGAAGTCACCAGAGCAAAAGCGAGGGCAGAAGAAAGTATATCTAGGAAGGTTGCGGCCACATACTTAGTAAAAAGGGAACAGGCTTATGAGCTCGGTGAACGGGTGGGACGCACTTTAGCAGTACGTGCAAGGCAGAAAGCAGCTTTAGGTGAAGTTAAGGGGTTACTGATGGTTCGGGGCAACTACGTACGGACCCGGAGGGAATACGTGAGGTTTTTAGAGAGTTTTATGCTTCATTATATAAGGAGGAACATCCAAAGGACTCTCTAGAAATCCACTCTTACCTCACTGATATTCCTGCCCCATTTTTATCACAAGAAACAGCAGAAGCTCTAGAGGCTCCTCTGAGTGCAGAGGAGATATCCACTGCACTAGCTAGTTTAGTGACAGGGAAGGCAGCTGGGCCCGATCAAATCCCGATTGAATTTTATAAAACTTTTCGGGATGAAATCTTTATGGATTTAAGTACCACTCTACAACAGGCCCAGGCAGGGGTGTCGGTTCCTAGCACTTGGGCAGGAGCAGATATTGTAGTAATTTTAAAGAAGGGAAAGTTGACCACAGAACCAGGGTCTTATAGGCCAATTACGCTGACGAATGCGGATGCTAAAATATTTTCTAAAGTTATGGCCACCAGACTATCAAAGGTTATAGACACCCTGGTTAGTACCACCCAGCATGGATTCATTCCAGGAAGAGGCACAACTCAGCACATCCGCAGAGTTATTACTTTATTCGATGCTACAGAGGCTGCAGGAGGCCCGATGGCAGCTATGCTACTCGATGCCGAGAAAGCATTCGATCGGGTCTCCTGGGAGTATCTGTGGTCAACACTGAGATGGGCTGGAGTTGGAGAAGGATTTATAAAAGCTATTCACCTTATACATAGCTCCTACAGCTCGAATTCGTGTGAATGCTGGACACACAAAGCCGCTGCAGATTAAACGGGGTACGAGACAGGGCTGTCCATGTTCACCACTTCTGTTCGCGCTATATATAGACCCCTTTCTACGTAAATTGGAGGCGAACAATAGGATTCCCCCTATAAAAAGTCATGGTATAGATTGTAAAATTCTTGCATACGCCGATGACGTGGCGATTCTTACCCCGGCACCAATTGAGGCCATAAGGGAGGTTGAGAAGGATTTTGGAGCACTGCCAAACGAGTTGCCGATGCTGTCTTGGTGGAGATTCAGGCATTAGAATCACAAATTAAAGTGACACTTACAGGCGCTCTTTTCAAGAAACAACAAGAGGAATCCAACAAACATAACAAAGAATTTAAGGATTCGGTATTGATGACTAAGATCAACAAATTTAGAAAAGATTTGGCCCGTTTTTCCCTAGAGAGAGTGTATCCATACACTAGTGCTGACTATGTGCCCCCTCAACTCAATCGACAGGGCCGAAGGTATGGGTCCGACTACTCCACATCAGGGAGTGACGATTGGTCAAGTGGGTCAGACACTGCCTCAGGTGAAGATTCCTCACTTCGAGGTAACAAAAAGAGAGGTAGGGGTAACAGGAGAAACCTGCGAGGTGCACCGAATCCCATGTATCCTCCTCAGTGGTGGCCTCCTGGTCCATACAATTATCCTCCTTTTCCTCCCTTTGGACAACCCTGTCCTTATCCCCCGCCTCCACAAATGTATTCTAACCAGCCTTTTTTAGGGTTTGGCCGAGGCCGGTCAAGGGGAAGAAGACGAAACCAGGTCCACTGGGCAGATCAACAAGAAGCAACCCCGGCATCGAGCTCGAGAGAGACTTCGGTGGTCCCGAGCACGAGCACAACTTAGTCATCAATCTATCCAATAAAGTTCTCAACCAGGAAGAAATGTCCCTCTTGAATAAAGGATTAGGGTTTGTTCCTTCTTTCAAAGGTGATTTGTTCTCCATAAACCAAGAACTTGCCTTGTTTTTCAGAAAGATCCGCTTGAATTTCTTTTTCCGTACAGATCTCAGTACCTCTCCTGATGACCAAGACTTGAACACGGGCTTGCGCAATAAATCAACATTCAATCCCTTGCCCAGTCAAGTTCCCTCACAGGTGCTCACGTTTGAGAAAGCGGTGATCTCACAGGTGTCAACTACCTGTGCTTCAGAAAGCCGCCAGTATCAAAACCTTACCAAGTCAGAGCGACTAGCCTTACGATCTCTTACCTCTGATGACACAATCATGATCAAGCCGGCAGATAAAGGTGGTGCCACAGTCATCATGGACACCACCGCTTATCGCACCGAATGCTTGAGACAATTGGGGAATACCAACTTCTACCAACCTCTCATTCAAGATCCCACTAAACAATTACTACAGACCATTCAGATCTTGGTGAATGAAGCCAGCACCAATGGTTGGATCACCTCTAATGAAGCCCAGTATCTGGTTAATACCTCGCCTATCGTACCTTACTTTTATATTCTGCCTAAGGTGCACAAGAACATGAGTCCCCCTCCTGGTCGTCCCATTATCTCAGGACTAGGGTCCTTGTTGGAACCGTTGTCGGCATTTGCAGACCACTTTTACGTCCTTTTGTGGCCAAAATGCCCACGTACCTTAAGGACACTAAGGACATTTTGATCCTACTCAAAGACTTATCCTTTGACTGTGAGACAGAATTCTTAGTCTCATTCGATGTTGAGTCACTTTATACATGCATTCCCCAGGATGAGACTTTGGATGTCATCGAAACTCTCCTGTTGGCCAATCCACCAGACTCCATCACTCCAGTCTCATTCATTATGTCGTGTGCTAAGTTAGCCATGAAAGAGAACTTTTTTCAATTTGAGGAACAGCTGTTCCTGCAGGTGTCAGGCACTTCAATGGGGAGCATTTTTGCTCCCAGCCTGGCCAACCTGTATGTTCATGTCTTTGAGGAACAGTATGTGTTCAGTACCAACAATCCATATAAAGACCAAATAAGGACATGGAAGAGGTACATAGACGACGTGTTCGTACTATGGCACGGACCACTATCCTCATTGTTGGCTTTCAAAAATTGGCTCAACAATTGTGATACCTTCTTGAAATTCACCTGTGAGTACTCCAAGGTTCAGCTCCCCTTTCTGGACATATTGATAACCCCCTTTGAAGGTGGCTTGAGCACGGAGCTGTACAGAAAACCCATGGCGGTGAATGCCCTTTTGAAATATGACAGTTTTCACCCACGGCTTTGCGGGATAATCTGCCTTTTGGCCAGTTTTTGCGCCTTAAAAGGAATTGCTCCTCAGATGACAAGTATAAGGAACATGCGAGCAATTTATCTAAACAACTACTGGCTAGACATTATCCCAAACATTTGATCCGCAGAGTGTCTAAACGCGCTGCAAACAACAATCGGGAGACTCTTTTAGAACCTAAGGTCCCCAATTCTTCTGACAACAGGCTAACCTGTGTACACACCTTTTGCCAATTCTCCAATCAAATTAAAAAAATCATTTTGTCAAATTGGAAAATTCTGAACATAGGTGATGTAAGGTTGCCTAGACCTCTCTTTGCTTTTAAACGCAGCAGTAACATCAGGGATCAATTGGTCCACACCCGCCCACGTACCAATCAAACAGGCACTCAACACACCCTGTGGGGTCTACCACCGGTTGTGGGCCACTACCCATGTGGTTCCTGTGCGGCTTGCAGCCACACTTCTGTGACTAAAGAGATCGACATTGGCACAGGCAGACCGTGGACTCTTAGAAGTCACAGTAACTGTAACAGCTCAAATTTGATCTACCTTATAACATGTCCTTGCGGGTTACGATATGTTGGAATGACCACCCGTCGGATAAAAACCCGTATTTTGGAACACAAAAGCACCATACGGTGTGGCCGTTCTTCTACTAAACTTACCAATCACTTTCTAGCGGTCAACCATGTTCCCAATGATCTGCACTGGACAGTCCTTGACAAACCCTTCATACCTCCCCATCTGACAGATTGCTCTTCTTTTCTGTTCAAACGAGAGCAAAGGTGGGTGTATAAGCTTAACACGCACGTTAAAGGACTAAATGACGATATTCCTTGGCTGTCCTTATGAATTCAATACAATAAGTCTACTTTTTGGTCCCATACTTTTTCACAATTCTGTCAATGGGTTGAGCCAATAGAGTATTCTGCATGAATTGTTGCTGCTTCTCCTTTTCTGTGGCTTCCTTGTTGGGCCACCCAGCATTCGCCCTTTTAACATACTTACTTAGACTGTAAGTTAAAAGTTACTTTTTCCATCTTCCTTCTACAGTCTATTGTTGTCTCGCTATCTCAAGACATCCACTGTTTATGGTATTAGAGCACGCTTTGTTTTTCCCTTTTTTACACACCCATCATTTAAGTTTAACATTTGTAAGTTTCCTCACGGAGCTAGTGCTGTTCTAACTAGTTTTCCTCCATTTTGGATTTACATAAACCGATGCTTAAGCTCAATAGGATGAGCTAGCATTTGTTCTTCGATTTGGGCAATTTTTTACGGAGCGAGTGGTACGCATCCAGTATCCCTCACTCCATATTGCAGTTGTTACACAACAGTAACAAGCGCATTTACTCATTTAGTTATTTATTCGTGGCGTGTATCTCCATATATTTTTTGACAGCTCAAACCTATTCGTCGACTGCATACCCGTTACTGTGACAACTAACTCACAGGCGGTACAGCAGCATTGATTGGTTCCTCCTACCTGGTGCCTTTCAAACGGGTCTTTCTATTGGCCGAGTCCTGACGACACACTCTCTTCTTATCAGACGCTGTCCAGTCCCGCGGGACCTCCGGCGGCAGGCTCATTCCAGCCCGGTTCCCCGACGGAGAGGTAGGCGTCTCGAGAAGCTCTTTGCTTTTTATTGTTGCGTGTACACCACCTATTCTCTTCTCAGTTTATATTAAGTTTTGTCAAAGGCGGTTGATTTATAACTCATTATTGGTACGTTTGGCCACTCGCTGTGATTATCACGCACACGAGGGCCAGGTACTTCGAGCTCTTTCGCTCTTTGTTTACAAGCATAGACTCATCATATAGAGTCTCATATTACATGTGGGTGTCTTGTTTTGTCCTTTTTAACTATCATAGCGAGTTTTTTACAACAAGTACATGTTGAAGAACCTGGTTCTTCTATAAACTAGCACTCTGTGCATTCAGTGATTATGTCAGTTTCCCTTGCTTTTAGATGTTTAGTTCACATGTTCACAACATTCGCTCATGAGATGTAAGTACCCAATTCCTTAGAAGTCTTACATCTTCTTTCAGAGCGGTGTTCCTTCCTGAGCGGTTGCCAGGTGGAGGTTAATTTCCCACCCAGTTTTCACGGGTGAGTGGCCAACGCTTTTAGTTATTATATTCTCATATCTTTATTACTAAGCATTTGGAACCAACTTGTTCTTACACTGATTTTCTTTTGTCTAGGTGATGTTTGAATTGTAAAGGTGACGTACACCCTTCAAGCAATCATTGGGTGTTCACGGTATCCTTTTTCTTGTGTAGTTCTCACACAATTCTTATTTTCTTGCAGTAGCTATCATGGTCCTGATGAAAGCCGAGCCTATTTAGGCGTTTTGGCTGAAACATGTCGACCGTTGTCTTTTGCATTGCACCATTGGTTACGTTAGACTAGTGGTGTTCACATTTTTAATCTAGCTTCGGTACGGTGGTTTCAAGAGAATCCTCCTTGCCGTCCCGTGACTAGTTTTATATACTCTCACTGCACTATCATTTCATCAGCACTGCACCCCTCACTCATACCTAGCTCTTCATATGTGGATTTAGTCTATCCTTTAGTGCAAAATCAAAACATCCCTGAGCTCCTCCCTCTCATAGAGGGGGTTGTAGCCCCCAGAGAAACTAGGATTTTTCTCTGGGAGGAGAATCCCATATGATGAAGCATGTCACCCAGGGTGAGTGAGGGATTACGTCCTTAAAGGGATTGCCCTTTCACTAGGTGAATTGGGCTTTTGTTTCTCATTCACACACCACCTTTTCACTTTCCTTTTTAGTTATTTCAGACCTCAGGGTTCTTAGTGTTTACAACAGGTTGAGAAGGAAGCCTTAAGTTTTGGCCAGGTCTCTGGATATGCTTTGAATGGGCCAAAGACACAAATAATTAAAAACGACAACACAGACTGCCTCGACTCTCGTGTAGTGGAATTTGGAGTCTATTTAGGGGTTACAATCTCGGCGGATCTTAACAAGGTTGTCGAAAGGAATATAGATCCAATAATAAAGAAAGTAAAAATCGATATGGATAGATTGCATAACCTGCACCTCTCTATAGTTGGACGAACGAATATCATTAAAATGATAATTCTGCCAAAATTCCTCTATCTTTTTAGATCAATTCCACTTGCATTTGAGGTAAAATGGTTTACTATAATAGAGCAGATGGTAAATAGATTCTTGTGGGCACACAGTAAGACAAGAAGGGCTTTACGTTATATGGCACTCCCTAGAGATAGGGGAGGATGGGCGGTGACTGATCTGAAAATGTATTATTGGGCAGCAGCCTTACAGTATATGTCTGGCCTTTTAGGTGGTGGCAACACTGACTCAGAGGACACTTTTGGATCTATATCTATCTACTCGATATTATTAGGAGAAGAAGCAGAGAATGCATTTCTGAAATACACTGACCCAAGCTACTTTAAAAGGACAAAATTCAAGACGCTGATAGCTGCCCATACGATATGGGTATCCTTCAAGAAAAGATTCGGACTAGGGAGATTCAATGCATACACTCAATTGTATAAAAACCACACCCTTCCGGGGGACATATTTTTAGATTCGGTTTTTGAAGATTGGGGGAGCCGAGGTATAACGATGGTTAAGGATTTAATGGACATAAATGGAATACGACAGTTTGCTGATATTCAAATAACTCATGGGTGTAGAAGTTTTTTCAAATACTTACAAGTCAGGAGTTTTTTAAACACCAAAAAGGGTGGGTCTGCCGGGTTGTGGAAAACGCAATTATGGAAATCATCGGGGGTAGGGAGAGCTGTACTATTAAAAGACTCTATGCTGAACTTATAGCGGGAAGAGAAGATGACCTAGTGAAATTTCAAAAGAAGTGGGACGAGAAACTTGGAGTGGGACAGGAGTGCTTTTTACTCTCATTAGAATTAGCTCAGAAAGTTCTTTGTTCAGCTGCACTTCAGGCTCAGCATTACAAAACAATTTACTCACTATACTACACACCAGCCAGGATCGCGCCGTGGGGAGGGGTGGCTGGTACTACCTGCTCTAGGTGCGATAGCTCTGAGGCAGACTTAATACATGTCTTCGCTACCTGCCCACACCTACTTCCGACTCAGAGGGCTATATAGAAGTCTTCTTAGGCAGATTACTGGGAAGCGAGGTCACCCTCACCCCCCCGATTGTATTGCTGGGGTTAAATAATGAAGGTATAGTGGATCCTAAATGCCTTTTTATGTTTGTGGCTATGGCTGTTTTGCGAATATGTATTGCCTCGGCTTGGCTGGAACTAATCCCACCCACGTTTAATCAGTGGCTGGCGAGACTGCTCTCGGTATACAACCTCGAGAAAGAGATATACGCAAGGAAGGGCAAAAGGGGAAGAAAGTTAGGACTACAAATTTGGGAACCCATTATTAAGTGGAAGGAAAATTAAAAATTACTGACAAAGTAAGATCTGAATCTAAATTTTTTTTGTTTATTTTTCAGGTTTAGCTACAATGGTCATTGCATACCTGGCTTTGGTTTTAAAAATGGATTTATGTAGCACTCTGTAATATGATTGTTATGTTGATTATGCTCTGTAAAAAAATTGGGGAAAAGGTAATAAAAATATATTTAAAAAAAAGAAATCAACCACAGCTAAGCATAACCAGGACCAATCGCTAGATATCCGCAAAATATTAACGGACAGTCAATGGAAGTAAAATGCAAAATCCATCGGCAAACTTTCCTCAACTCTAGCTTTGTTTCTGTGTGCCCTGTATTCTTTGAATCCAAGAGTTTTTAAAAGTATTTATTAATGGATCTGTATTGCTGTTTTGGATCGATTCATTGGTTTTGCTTGGATATTGCATTCTTCTGACCTGTGTGTATGTTTTATATTTATTTTCTTTCTTGTAAATGTGGCATCCTAGTCATGCTTTTTTTTTTGTTCGATGTTTAGTGGAAGCGCAACCATTTCAAGTCAACTGCCTCCAAACTGGTGTATATTTGGTTAGTGGAAGTTGCATTACTTTCTGTTGTGAGAGCTATATTTCATTTTTTGGTACTTTAAATACATCAGAAACTGAGCTTATGCTAAGAAAAGCTGTGTTTATACTGTCTTCCCTCTTCAATCACTGTCGTAAAACTCCACGTGATGACTAGAGCTGATGTCCCTTGTTTCAAATAAAGAATTGCAAGTTTTACACTAATAAACTAATATTCTCCGAGACCTTCTAATACTCTGTACCTAACCAAGGACATCCTACCCATCCCAGGCAATTACTTGTACAATGTATTAACTAGCATGCTTGAATAAACTGTACGAACAACTATATCCAATGTAATGCTAGTATGAGAGTATCCTCAAATGTATTGTATAGTAAAATGTTTCTTCTTGCTTATTCCTCATTGGTGCAAATCCTGAGAACCGTGTACTTGTGAAGTAATGCATGAAAATCATTGTCTAAAGCATTATAAAAAAAGAATTTGTGCTCATAGAAGGCAAATCTCTGCCTGATTTTATATAGAACTTTACAAAGTTCTTTGTACTTATGAATTGTACGTTTTGCTGCTAAACGTATTGATTGCATAGGCTATGTATTTTGCCTATAAATTCCTTATATAAACCATGAAAACTATAACGTGTGTCTTTCATTCTTATTGAGAATGCTTCAGTCCTGATTATTGAACTTGATCTTAAATGTATTAGTGATGGGTCCAATTGGGGAGCACCATAGTCGGTATAGGGACTACACCGCTCCCAGTCCGAGCCATTGGCATGGTTTTGGCATGATAATTAAAGACGGATTTGCGCACCAACAGTATTGATCTTTTTTCTTGGAGAAACTAGTATAACCTGTTGAATGTAAAGCAACTTTCTATTAAGCCTAGTTGTCCTTCTGTTTAGAACATCCTTAAAATGGAGAGTTAACTGAACTGCCTAAAAACTGATTGAGGGCAATTTGTGCTTAAGTCACAGTAGATACAAGTATAGAAATTACCACAAAATGTTTTGCTTCAGGTTTTCCATTTTGTGCCAAAATCTGTAATGACTTGCATGTTTTATGACGGAACCCTCTTGGCTCCTACGACTCCACACAGCTGTGATGTAGGTGTCAGAGCGGAATGCAACGAAAGCTTGTTTTAGAATGTTGAGTTTGTAGTTACACGCAAACGAATTAAGACATGTAATATTAAGCTCTGTGTGTTGTGTAGTCATTAGTGGGTACCCAGGCTGTGTAGGACAATACAACTTGCGAATAGATAGGGGATAAGTAAACTGAAGAACGACCGTGCTCTCCCAGATAGTTTGCCATGGTCCAAGCAACCTGTTTGTGTGTGCCACATGTGTCCCCTTCCATCGCGACCCCTGGTCTCAGAGGGGCAAGACCTTTGCCTCCTCTAAAACCAGGAGTCACAAAGGCAGTGCCAGGAGTAGCAGGGAGCAAGCTAGAGGTCACATCTGCAACCCCTGACTACTTGCAAATTGCGTCCATGTGCTTGGATAGAGACATCCGGGGATTTCATTGATGCACTTGAAGAGACTGATAGCAAAAAGACTATCAAGTATCTCAAAAATCTTGCGGGTGAGGGTGTGAAAGAAGTCATAAAGAAAATGCAGTAAACTAATAAAGAAAACACACACTGTCAGATTATAGAAACATTGAATCTCAAATTCAATCCAGTGCCAAACATTGGTTATGTAAGATACATTTTTAGTCAAGAATGCTGAGAGAAACGCCTAATCTGGAGCGAGTGTTGATGGCTGCCAGAGCTGAGGAGCGTGCTGAAAGACAACCTGCTTATATGGAGGCTAGAGGTGCCCAGAGTGAATCAATCATGAGTATACAAAGTAAGTCAAAGCAAAAGATTGAAGAACAAAAAGTGATGTCTATATATAAAAATAAGTTATGTTTTATATGTGGATTTTCATTTCCACACGAAGGTGTCCCGTCATTGGACAGATATGTAAAGGTTGTGGGAAAGAGAACCATCTTGTGACGGTTTATAAAGCAAAGGAAAAAGCAAGTGCTTCATGGTGCAAGGACAAAATGGCCGCCAGAGCATTTCAGAAGCAATGTTCAATGCACCCCCACAAGGCCAAGCGGCGACATCAATTGAAGCAGATTGATACTGAGCAAAGTCGATCATCATCTAAATCAGAGCTTTCCAAAGTATGTGTCGCGACACGTTACTGTGTCGCCTGACCTTCGTGGGTGTGTCGCGCAACAGGAGCCTTGGCCCTCGCAGTGAGGGCTTGAAGGCAGGGGCGCAACGGAATTGAGCTCAAAGAGCTGTCTGTGTGTGCGCGCGCCCAGGCTGAGACAGCTTCCCACACACACAGACAGCTTTGAGATTATCGCAGCCGCACCCGGGTACTTCACAGGTCTTTACAAGACCATTAACGAGGCTTTGGTTTTTTTTTCACCCCTCCATCTCCACATGGCGAAAGGGACAAATCCTTTGTTTGTCACCGGTAACCTTTGCCGACTGTCCTGCTGCGTGGATATTTCCTTTTCTATGCAGTGCAGGAGAAAAGAAGTTTGTTTATTCCTGTCACCTTTCCCGACCCCTGCAGCAGTTTATCACACCAGGCTGTGACACAGTTTGACTAATAAAGTAGGTAGGAGAATTTGTCACTATTTGTTTTTCGATTTAAAATGTGCACAGGACCAGCAGGACACATACTTTGTGCGTGCTTCATTTAAACAATTTTTTTATCATTATCATGACCGATGCAGGATAAAATAAGACAACACAACATGCCCAGATAACGCTGGTGATTAATGATCCTGCTGGAGGGCAATCGTTTGTCTGTCCGTAGTTTTTAAATGCAGATCAACTGTATTTTATGTGGAAGCTCAGTGGGTTACTGCCTTTGTCACAGAGATCCTTGTGCTACTTGCAGTTCAGAAGTTACAATCCTAACATAGGACAGTGACCAATGAACTGTCACCAAAGAGCTGCATACAAACATGAATGGTGTAGTTAGAACTTCGCTTATTTTTGTTTTGTGATATAGTTAGAACTTCCTCAGTCTTTCATTATTCTAATTTTGCTGAAATGAGTATGTTTGGGCAGATATACATTTTTATCAGTAAAGCTGACCCCCATGTAATACTCTTTAAATCCTAAAGTTGTTTCCCCACACCAAACCCTCTTAAAATATATTGCCCACCAGTATGTATGACGTGATTCATACACCTTGTAATCCTCATTGGCTTATGTGACATTCCCTGTAGACTGATTTACATACTTGTATGACTCATTGTCTCTGTATAATGTGTGCGTGGTGTAAAGTACTGACACACACTACACTGACATGAGTAGCGCTGTACAACAAATGAAATGCATATGAGAGAGGGGCTACGTAAAGATGAGGGGCACTGTTGGAGGGTGGCAGCGATGGAATCTGAGGAGGAGGTGGTGGTGGGAGGGGCTATGGAGCAATGAGGGGCACTGTTGGAGGGCGGCAGTGAGGGAATCCGAGGAAGAGGTCATGGGGTGGAGGGGGGGAGCTAGGGAGAGACGAGGAGCACTGGTGGAGGGTGGTAGAGAGGGAGTCTGAGGAGGAGGTCATGAGGGGGAGGGGCTACAGAGAGATGAGGGGCACTGGTGGAGGGTGACAGTGAGGGAATCCGAGGAGGAGGTCACGAGGGGGAGGGGCTATGGGGAGATCAGGGGCACTTGTGGAGTGTGGCAGTGAGGGAATCCGAGGAAGAGGTCAATAGGGGGGCAACTATCAATTATTTAACAAATCCTCTCAATTATCTCACAGCTTTAATGACTGCCGCTGAAAACAAAAACTAAAAATCAATATTAGTCACTGCCAGTAGCACAAGAAACCAAACATGAAAGTTATATGTTTGTTTAGCAGGTCTATCGTAAGTACATTTGAGCTCATTACAATATTTAACAAATTAGATTTTGCTTCGGGGTTGTGCAAAAAAATTATGCAACCCCGATGCAAAATCAGGGCCTTAACATGTATTTATTTTTTTAAATCCTGCCACAAAGAAACTGGCAACAAGGAGAAATGCGGCAGTAAATCTGTTCTACTCAACTGGTTGCAAAGTCTGTATTTTAAAATATCATGGGGTTAAGGCACCTGTGGCAGAGATCTTTGTGTGCTCAGTAAAGCTCAGGGAATAATAATAATGGTAAAATAACTATTTGCTGGAGAGGTTTGTGTTTTGTCTAGTCCCAGTTTTGGATCAAAGTAGCATTGAGGGTTAATAGGTCTCCTGGAAAGCACACTATGTAACGCGCAGATGACAGATTTTTATTGTATGTAAATGGGCAAGTGAGTTAGCGCTTTGAACACAGAGATCCTTTTGTTACTTGCAGTTCATACATTGTAATTCTTCTAATATAGCACAGTGAGCCAAGAAGGACATGTGGCTCCTACACCTTGTAACTCTCCCCATCTTATGTAACATTCCCTTGATTTACACACATCATTTATTGTCAATGTATAATGTGTATGTATAAAGCACTCTGACACTACAATGGGATTAGTAGCACTATAGCGCTGTAAAAGAAACAAAACAAAATAGTGGCATTTAAATTGTTTGTGTAAATACTGGGACAGACTAACAAATCTGACATTCCTACACACATGCATATCTCTTATATAAAAGGACTGAACAAAGTCAAAAGCATGCCTGCCTCTTGTGTGATGTGATGTGATAAGCTATGTGCCTTTGTTTCTCCTCCATTTCATTTAGATGTGAGGCTCCTGATAGCTCCCAGCCTGGATACTCCAAGAAAAGGAGACCTGATGGCCCCTTAACTTCGACCTTTGTTATAGGCCCAGCTGGAATCTGATAAGCCCCTTCCCCGTCTGTACATTGCTGCTTGGAACAAAAGCAAACAATGTGCAGGCACTGTTGAATGTGTCCCGGTGTCTAAAAATTGCACCAAGACAAGTTTACCATATTTCTGTGGGGCCCAATCTCATAGCAGGGTAGACTGCGATCACCCTGTGAAAAGAGTGGATAGACTCAGTCTACCCTCAACTTGTGCCCGGTCTACTACATAGTGCCAAGAGATGCATGTGCATCTCTTGACGCTATGTAGCAGCTATTGCTCATTTTAGTAATGATGAAGTTCACCTGTGTGCCCTAATACTGAAAAGCGAGGGCAAGAGATCTTTGCAGTGTAAGTTAGTGGATAGGTACATAGTACATTTCCTTTACAACGAACCATGAAGCGGTGTTTAGGAAATTATTAATATGCTAGTTAAAACAGGTGCATTTAGAAAACTGAGGCCCAAGCTCCTAACTAGCAGGAAGGCCATTTATTTTCTTGATCTGTGCGTAAGTGGATGAGCTCAAAGGGGTAAGTACACATCACTTATCATTTTGCTGGCTCGGTGAGTGAGGTGAATAATAAAGCCGATCTACAAAGAAAACGAATCAACAGGGTTGGGGCGGGCGGGAGGAGATGGAGTGAGTGAAAACACCAGCACTCGTGTGGAGTGCTCAAAGACAAAGAAAATAGTAGCTCCTATAACGGGAGTAGTGGAAGGACGCAAGCACTTGGTCCATGTTCAGGGGGAGGGTCAAACACAGGAAGAAGCATGACGCTTTTATGCTATGGACTAACGGGAACGACGGATATGAGAGCACGATGGAGCAAACAAGTGGTAAGGCAATGGGCGGGCTGAAGCCCACAGATTGAAAACATGCTGTTCGAGACAGCATATGCGCAGCCTAGACGGGACCTAAAAAAAAAAAGGACAGAATATGACAAACAAGGCCAACATGCTTAAAGTTGATTATTATATAATAGCTCACCAGCAACTTAATATTTGGCCCAATACAGGAAATAGGTTTTCTTTTGATAACGTGGCGAAACAAAAACTCCACAACCCAACCGACAGTTGATCTAATGTACTGCCTTGTTTTTTTTAACTGGGAATTATTCTAATTTGATTCACATGTTTCTTTTTAGTATTTAAGAAGGAAGAAACGTTTGCCAAAACCAACACTCCATATGCTGTGGGGTGCCCTTTTTGTGCTGTAAATCACTGGGGCATGTGTCGATGTGTGCATGATTATATTCTTGTTTCAGGCACAAACCTAACCTTACTCCCTGTTTTGCCAGTCACTGTCTTTGTTAAAAACAGATTCACAATTGCTTTATTAAACCTTCTTGCTTTCTCCAATTTGATTGAAAATGCACCATTTGCCCACTATTTTTAAACCCCCCCGAACACCTCTGTGGTGATTCCGGCTCACTCGCTACGCTCGCATTACCGTGTCACTAAAGCAGGAATGTCAAAACAGTGTGTCACCAGCATGAAAAGTTTGGAAACCTGTGATCTAAATCATCGTCAAACAGTTCTTCCGGCTCAATACCAAGTGAAAGTGAGGAAGATTGTTGTGCCATGTTGATGTTTACCTCAGAGAACCATGTGCATGTAGGACTGGCTGACTGTGAGGAGCAATGTCAAAGAAAAGTCAACATCCCAAAGCACCAAAGTCATACAAACATTGTCCACAGATTACATTGAAAGAAAACGTTTGCTCAATACCTTTAATCATCGACAGTGGTGCATCGATAAACATAATGCCTGAAGATACAATGAATTATCCCCATTGCCACGACTTATGCCATCAAAAATCAAAGTATATACATGGGCTGCATCGATGCTCATAAAAAGTCAAGGTTCACTTGTAGCGACAGTGAAACACAAGAAAACGAAGGTGCAAGCACCCATCCATGTGCTTCAAGGTACAGCGTCAAGTGCCTGTCTGCTCAGTTTCAGTACTGCCTCTTATATGGGACTGAGTTCTGCGAATTCTAACATGAATGCTCACCACAAAATAGTAAGTCAATGCCCTTCCTTGCTTTATGGTTTATGAAAGCTTAAGGATATTAAAGTAAAGATGCATATGAATGACAATGCCGGTCCTGTTACTCAGAGATATAGATGAGTTGTTTTTCAGTTATAGGAAGCTGTTGAAAAAGAACTTGAATTGTTACTTAAGCATATTGAGCGTTTAACTGGTCCAATGCCATGGGTTTCTCCCATAGTGGTAGTTCCCAAAAGGGACAGTAAAGGAGCTGTATGCATATGCGTTGACATGCATCAAGCAAACAAGGCACTTGAACGAGAATGACATCAAGGTCCACACATTGCTGACATGATAACGCAATTAAATGGTACAAACGCCTTCTCTCGCCTTGATTTAAATAAAGGTTATCATCAGTTGGAACTCGAAGAAGATTGCAGGTACATTGCAACCTTTTCTACACGTGTTGGTCTGTTTCGATACAAGAGACTCCATTTTGGTGTGTCATCAGCTGCAGGACATTTCTAAGATGCCATTCGACATGTCATGCAGCCTGTTGTGAATGCATTCAATTATAGCGATCACACATTGATATTCTGAGCTACACAAAAGGAGCATAATAAAGCTCTCACACAAGTTTGCTGTTTATTACTGGTATAGGTTTGATTTTGAATGCAGACAAGTGTGAGTTCCACAAGACAAAGTTAAAGTTCTTTTACCATATCTTTTTAGAGAGGGGTATGACACCTGATCCTGCAAGAGTACACGCCCTGTCAAATGCTGATCTCCCAAAATATGTTTCCATGATACATTAATTTCTTGGCATGGACACTTACTGTTCAAGATACACACAAGACTTTGGTACTAGAAGTGCTCCATTACGAGAGTTAACAAAGAAAAATGTTCCATGCAAGTGGTCGCAAGAATGTAAGAAAAGTTTCAAGAAAATGAAACAAGCCATTGAAACTGCTGATCAAATGGCCTACTTCAATCCAAAGCTTCATACAGAGGTTGCTGTTGACACTAGCCCAAGCGGGTTAGGCTCTATCCTTGTGCAGCACAGCGGGCACCCAAATGTTCAAAGGCATATTGTGGCATATGCCAGTAGACGTTTGTCCCAGTCAGAACATGCTTACTCACAACCTGAGAAATAAATTTAGCCATGATATGGGCTTGTGAACATTTCCATGTATTCCTGTACGGAAAGCCTTTTACGCTGGTAACTGATCATGAAGCTTCACTGAGTATTGTTGGCAATCCAAAAGCTAAGCTGTCTCGTCGCATTGAAGTGTGGGGACTGCAATTACAAGAGTACAATCATTGTGCATTGTCCAGGTAATGATCAAAACCCTGCTGACTACTTTTTAAGAGTGCCTATACAAGGTTAGGGTACTCCATCCAAGACGGCTGAAGTCTACATTAATGTCATTGTAAAATCAAATACGCCAGCTGCTATATCAGTTGCCCAGATCATTACTGCCACTAGCCATAATAGTGACATGCTGAAGTTGAAAGATATAATTACACATCAGTCATGAAACTGACACACTCGACCTCTCACCAGATGAACTGTCCATAACTCAGGAAAGAGTTATATTGCAAGGATCAAGAATTTAAGAATTACTTGAAGCATCTGAAAATAAAGCATCAGAAGAGTACCTTTATGGCCGCAGGCCAATGGACTCGTTGAGTGTTTTATGAGTAAGTTAAAAAAAGAACAGCATGCAACTCTTGAGAGGCTCAGTTTGAAACGTGTATTGAATTCTACCTTGCAAGCCTATCGTTCAACAACTCACTCGACCACAGGCAACAGTCCTGCAACTTTGATGTTAGGGAGAGCAATGACAACCAAGTGACCTCAATGGACCAAAAAAAGAAAAGGAAAAAAGAACACAACTCACACAAAGGACTTGGTCAACAAGCATAAAATGAAAACCTATGCAGACAAGAGGTGACATGCAAAGAACATTGGGTCAGATGTACAACCATTCAGTTTAGCGAGTCGCATATTGCGCAGAATTGCGACTTGCAATTTGCGACTAGCTAAACTGAATGTACAACAGTGTCTCAGACACTGTTTGCGATACCCAATGTGGTCGCAAATTGCATGTCTCATGAATATTCCTGAGGCAAGCGCAATTTGCAACCCCATTGGGAATGGATAGCACTCACAAGGATGGTGGCCTGCTGCAGACCACCATGTCTGTGACTGCTTTTTCAATAAAGCAGTTTTTAAAAAAATGCAGCCCGTTTTCCTTGAATAAAAACGGGATGCATTTAAAAAAGAAAAATGAAACTTTTCAGTTTATCTTTTTAAGGGCAGTCAGTGGTCTAACAAAATATTTTCGCACCCATTCACAAAGGGAAAGGGGTCCCCTGGGGACCCCTTCCCGTTTGCGAGTGGTTTACCACCTACTTGAATTAGGTGGTAAACTGCGAGTGTTTTGTGACCGCAAATGCGGTTGCAAAACAATAGTACATTGGTGTTAGAGTCGCTATTAGGAAGGGACTCCCCTTCCTAATAGAGAGTCGCAAACGCTATTTTGCGTGTCAGCGACTCGCAAAATAGCATTTGTACATAGAACCACTATTTTTGCAGTCACAAACGGGTTGATTTCCCTTTTGCGACTGCAAAAAAAGTCGTACATGTGGGCCATTGAGTTTAAGGAAGGAAATCTAGCGATCGCCTGACTCAAAGGAGGGAATATGATGCTCCACATGATGCTAAACCTTTCTATGGGGACCCATGGTGACACTTGGTGGACCAGGGGACACATGGTGACTGCCCAGCATTCTGGAAAGTCATTTGCCAGAGACTCTTCTCACTTTCAGAATTCAATTCATCGGTCTACTGATCAAGGTGGTTAAGGAAAGACTTAACCAGAAAACTGAGTGACTGTTGTTACCTCTTCGCTGTCTTCAAAAATCTTTGACACTGATCATGACAGCTCCCAGCTTCCAATAACCAGATCAGGTTGGATAATTAAAGTGCCGAGAAGGTGATTGTAGAGATGTAATTGTACATACAAATACATACTGATTTGTTAAAAAAAAAAAAGTATTTAACAGAGGGGACGATGTAGTGTCTTGCAAGTTTTATGATGGTACCCTTTTGGGTCCTAACGAACTCTGTAGAACTGTGATGTAAGTGTCAGAGCAGAATGCATTAAAAGCTTGTTTTACAATGTTGAGATAGCACTTACATGCAGACTAATAAAGACGTGTAATGTTAAGTTCTATGTGTGGTATAGTCATTGGCGGGTACCCATGCTGGGGAGGATGTTACAACATCCACTGTGTATTTGCAGTGTGTGATACAACCTTGTTAACTGGTGTTGGGAGAGGTCACATAGATAATTTTCAAAACATTTACTGACAGCGCCACACAACTTTTGTTTATGTGAACCAGAAAGGACGTTTACATGCTCAAGAGGGACAATTCTGCAGCTCAGTTTGTAGCATCATTCTTCTAGGAAGCTGAACACCCTCCTACCTCCCACAGCCTGCAAGGCCAAAGACACCAACATCCCCGGCACACAAACGGTGATGAAAGTACCATCTATGCCACTGTATCGATGCCACCCAGGCTGTTCCAACATCAGCAACCCAGGACCAGCAAGAAAGAGTAGATGTGAGTCCCATCGGAGGCAGCATGAACCATGACAAGCAGGGTCCTTTAACTGTAGAGCCAGGTCTGTGGAGGGCTGGTGGGACACCATGTGCAGACTTCTCCTGGAGTATTTGATTTCCCATGACCAGCACAAGACTCCACTGTTCTAGGGAAACTGCCCAAGGTGCCCTAAACACCACTCCTGGAGGGGGCAGTACAAAGCCACTTGAGCAGCAGCTAACCTTACAACAGTTCTGTCTAAGCCCCAGGTAGAACAGCTAGGGCACCCTAAAGTTCCTCTCTGCCCGTCACCCAGTGCTTGCAAGAACTATTTGAGCCTGCTGCAGACATCTGAATCCAAAAAAGCAGTGACCCAGGGACCCAAGCCATATTGGTTAGTCTGCAAATCATTTACAGCCAGCCTGAGCACCACCTCTCCAGGGCAAATGTGGGGCAAGTCCCAATTTCCAGGCTTCTCCTGTCCATTCTACATCTCCTGCCCACTATTGTCAATGGACTCATGTTACAACGGCAGTACAGTACCCACCCTTGTCCTGTCACATTATGCTAATCTCAGGTATATAATGTCCTACAGTCCACAGTCCACAATCAACAAGCTCCGTACTAAGTACACATCTTAGAACCTGGGAGACATCCCGAAGAGAGTTGAGATTTAGGGCTGGAAAATGTTCACCAAGTGGGTACTTTGTGGAAATTTACAAGTTATGTTCCTCACAATCAAATAACCCACGGAGAACAGATAAAACATGTTTGCCTTTCCCTTTTGAAGGCCAGTAACAACTCCGTGTTGCTTACATGCAGCGTCCCTTTTTTTATGAACAAACTGGGCGATTTTACATTGTTCGCCACGTCTCAGAATATTTCATCATGTCACAAATGAAAACTTGCTTTGGTTTTCTTGCACTTGAGGTGATCTGTAATTATCCCATTTGTACAATGCAGCCAGCCCAACCCCTGGTAAATGGTGCCTTTTTTTGAAGGGGGGGGGGGGGGGCAAGTAACCTTCCCCATGCCACAGCAAAGGTTATGCAACAATGGATTAAACAATACATAAAAAAGAAATCCTCTGGCTAGGCCCTAGCTGCCCCGCGTGGGGCGGCCATTGCGGTGCGTCTACGCCTGGTCCAGTTAAAATATTTGCAGAGGGTCTATTACACGTGAACGTGGTTGTGGAGGGCGGGGTTGGTTGCATCCCCGCAGTGTCTCAGATGCCACAGGGAGGAGGGTACGCTGATGCATACGGTTTGGCAGTGTCTGTCTCTGGATCGGTTTTGGAGGGGAGTCTTCACTTGCCTGTCGGAGGTTTTGGGCTGGGATCTTCCCCGCTCGCTGAAACTGGCACTATTACAATGTCTATAAACGTCACTTGTTATTGTTAGGTCTCACGTTGGCAAAGAGGGATATAGCGAGGGCATGGAAGGCTCCGAGGCCCCCTGCAGTGACTGCATGGAAGAACGGTCTAGAATTTTGTATGGGCCTTGAGAAACCGATCTTCTTAACTAGAGGGTGCCCCCTAAAACATTGTAAATTATGGAAACGGTGGGCAGACTATCGGGGATTGCTCCTAGACCCGGTTTCTGTAGAATGCGATTAGTGATTATAAAATCTGGGCTGCTTGGCCGGAACTCTGGGAGTGGGGTGGGGGGTGGGACCCAGGTAGGCAATTCAACTTTCAATATCTATGCGGATCCAGTCGGGGTGGATGGGTAGTGCACTTGGGGGGAGGGGGGGTGTTAGATTTATGTTGTATTTCCTTTAAGGTCTTATTGGGTATAGTAGTGAAAAAATGTCAAAGTCAATCCTATATGTTATAATTGTGCAGATGTCGCTGGGTTACAGGGCTCTGCTGTACATGTACCGCTTGGCCACTAAAATTTGTTTAAAAAAAAAAATAATCCTCTGGCTAATTCCACCGGCAGCTTAGAGAATGGTTTTGCAGGCTCTGGTGATATCCAGTCTGGACTATGGCAATGTGCTGTATCTGGGTGCAGATAAAGCCTCAGTCCACCGGTTGCAGGTCATTCAGTATGCGGCTGCACATTTTTTTTCCATCTGCCTAGATGCGCCTCTGCATCTCCTCTGCTCCACCAACTCCATTGGCATAAAAGTCAATAAGCGCATTGAGTTGGTTGGCACTATGTTACATGTTTCGGGTCAAACGTGGCCTTGCTCCCTCCTATATTCAAAGATTGGTTACACCTTATGTGCCGGCTCAACAGTTGAAATCCTACAGTCTCTCACTGTTTTCAGTCCCCACGTTTCATCTTGTTCATATGAGGGGTCGCTCCTATTCTTACCTGGACCCCAAGCTCTGGATTCACTCCCAATTGCTCTTAGGAATTGTCATACTCTGTTAGCTTTCCACAAGTGCTCTGCTTTTCAGCGACCTGGCCTGACTTTTATTCCTGCCTGTTGCCTGCATGGCCCTGCCTCCACTTGTCCAGTGCCGGGAGACCCTGTTTGTAGCTGTGCACTTTATAAATCTATAAATAAATAAACAAAACAATAAGTGCTGCATGAAGTGCAGCAACGAGTTAATGGACCCAGTTTTTCACTTCCATGTGGGGATAAGACCTGAAAACATGGCTGTTTACACAAACCATCTAATCCGCTTAACCGTACGACAACCTGTGCTTTATTTCACACTGTTCCTTTATCAGGCATAGCGCCAAGACGCCTCAGGGTATATGCTGCGCTTTATAAATTTAATTAAATTCAATTCAATTCAATATAAATGTTGAAAGCCGCTCATGGCTTTGAGTCTGTGGCCATTGGGCTTGTTTTCTACATTGTATTTACATTTACAATGTGCCTTTTGGAAGACTGCTTTGTAGTGGCTTCGGCTGCCTCAGGCTTATTTCTCATTGCGTGCATCCCATGTTCTTTTATTCTGAAGGTCTTTAGCTATGCAGGTTTTAGGCGATGCTCCTGGGTGTTAGCTTATGCATTGTTTGCCTTTGACAGGCATCTGTTAACCGAAAACAGAAAACTGAGTGACTGTTGTTACCTCTTCGTTGTCTTCAAAAATCTTTGACACTGATCATGACAGCTCCCAGCTTCCAATAACCAGATCAGGTTGGATAATTAAAGTGCCAAGAAGGTTGATTGTAGAGATGTAATTGTACATACAAATACATACTGATTTGTTAAAAAAAAAAAAGGTATTTAACAGAGGGGACGATGTAGTGTCTTGCAAGTTTTATGATGGTACCCTTTTGGGTCCTAACGAACTCTGTAGAACTGTGACGTAAGTGTCAGAGCAGAATGCATTAAAAGCTTGTTTTAGAATGTTGATATAGCAGTTACATGCAGACTAATAAAGACGTGTAATATTAAGTTCTATGTGTGGCATAGTCATTGGTGGGTACCCAGGCTGGGGAGGACGTTACAACATCCACTGTGTATTTGCAGTGTGTGATACAACCCTGTTAACTGGTGTTGGGAGAGGTCACATAGATAATTTTCAAAACATTTACTGACAGCGCCACACAACTTTTGTTTATGTGAACCAGAAAGGACGTTTACAAGCTCAAGAGGGACAATTCTGCAGCTCAGTTTGTAGCATCATTCTTCTAGGAAGCTGAACACCCTCCTACCTCCCACAGCCTGCAAGGCCAAAGACATCCACATCCCCGCACACAAAGGGTGATGAAAGTACCATCTATGCCACTGTATCTATGCCACCCAGGCTGTTCCACCATCAGCAACCCAGGACCAGAAAGAAAGAGCAGATGTGAGTCCCATCGGAGGCAGCATGAACCATGACAAGCAGGGACCTTTAACTGTAGAGCCAGGTCTGTGGAGGGCTGGTGGGACACCATGTGCAGACTTCTCCTGGAGTATTTGATATCCCATGACCAGCACAAGACTCCACTGTTCTAGGGAAACTGCCCAAGGTGCCCTAAACACCACTCCTGGAGGGGGCAGTACAAAGCCACTTGAGCAGCAGCTAACCTTACAACAGTTCTGTCTAAGCCCCAGGTAGAACAGCTAGGGCACCCTAAAGTTCCTCTCTGCCCGTCACCCAGTGCTTGCAAGAACTATTTGAGCCTGCTGCAGACATCTGAATCCAAAAAAGCAGTGACCCAGGGAACCAACCCATATTGGTTAGTCAGCAAATCATTTACAGCCAGCCTGAGCACCACCTCTCTAGGGCAAATGTGGTGCAAGTCCCAATCTCCAGGCTTCTCCTGTCCATTCTACATCTCCTGCCCACTATTGTCAATGGACTCATGTTACAACGGCAGTACAGTACCCACCCTTGTCCTGTCACATTATGCTAATCTCAGGTATATAATGTCCCACAGTCCACAGTCCACAATCAACAAGCTCCATACTAAGGACACATTTTAGAACCTGGGAGACATCCCGAAGAGTGTTGAGATTTAGGGCTGGAAAATGTTCACCAAGTGGGTACTTTGTGGAAATTTACAAGTTATGTTCCTCACAATCAAATAACCCACGGAGAACAGATAAAACATGTTTGCCTTTCCCTTTTGAAGGCCAGTAACAACTCCGTGTTGCTTACATGCAGCGTCCCTTTTTTTATGATCAAACTGGGCGATTTTACATTGTTCGCCACGTCTCAGAATATTTCATCATCTCACAAATGAAAACTTGCTTTGGTTTTCTTGCACTTGAGGTGATCTGTAATTATCCCATGTGTACAATGCAACCAGCCCAACCCCTGGTAAATGGTGCCTTTTTTTGAAGGGGGGGGGCAAGTAACCTTCCCCATGGCACAGCAAAGGTTATGCAACAATGGATTAAACAATACATAAAAAAGAAATCCTCTGGCTAGGCCCTAGCTGCCCCGCGTGGGGCGGCCATTGCGGTGTGTCTACGCCTGGTCCAGTTTAAATATTTGCAGAGGGTCTATTACACGTGAACGTGGTTGTGGAGGGCGGGGTTGGTTGCATCCCCGCTGTGTCTCAGATGCCGCAGGGAGGAGGGTACGCTGATGCATACGGTTTGGCAGTGTCTGTCTCTGGATCGGTTTTGGAGGGGAGTCTTCACTTGTCTGTCGGAGGTTTTGGGCTGGGATCTTCCCAGCTCGCTGAAACTGGTACTATTACAATGTCTATAAACGTCACTTATTATTGTTAGGTCTCACGTTGGCAAAGAGGAATATAGCGAGGTCATGGAAGGCTCCGAGGCCCCCTGTAGTGACTGCATGGAAGAACGGTCTAGACTTTTGTATGGGCCTTGAGAAACCGATCTTCCTAGCTAGAGGGTGCCCCCTAAAATATTGTAAATGATGGAAACGGTGGGCAGACTATCGGGGATTACTCCTAGACCCGGTTTCTGTAGAATGCGATTAGTGATTATAAAATCTGGGCTGCTTGGCCGGAACACTGGGAGTGGGGTGGGGGGTGGGTCCCAGGTAGGCAATTCAACTTTCAATATCTATGCGGATTCAGTCGGGGTGGATGGGTAGTGCACTTGTGGGGAGGGGAGGTGTTAGATTTATGTTGTATTTCCTTTAAGGTCTTATTGGGTATAGTAGTGAAAAAATGTCAAAGTCAATCCTACATGTTATAATTGTGCAGATGTCGCTGGGTGACAGGGCTCTGCTGTACATGTACCGCTTGGCCAATAAAATATGTTTAAAAAAAAATAATAATCCTCTGGCTCATTCCACCGGCAGCTTAGAGAATGGTTTTGCAGGCTCTGGTGATATCCAGTCTGGACTATGGCAATGTGCTGTATATGGGTGCAGATAAAGCCTCAGTCCACCGGTTGCAGGTCATTCAGTATGCGGCTGCACATTTTTTTTCCATCTGCCTAGATGCGCCTCTGCATCTCCTCTGCTCCACCAACTCCATTGGCATAAAAGTCAATAAGCGCATTGAGTTGGTTGGCACTATGTTACATGTTTCGAGTCAAACGTGGCCTTGCTCCCTCCTATATTCAAAGATTGGTTACACCTAATGTGCCGGCTCGACAGTTGAAATCCTCCAGTCTCTCACTGTTTTCAGTCCCCAGGTTTCGTCTTGTCCATATGAGGGGTCGCTCCTATTGTTACCTGGACCCCAAGCTCTGGAATGCACTCCCAATTGCTCTTAGGAATTGTCATACTCTGTTAGCTTTCCACAAGTGCTCTGCTTTTCAGCGACCTGGCCTGACTTTTATTCCTGCCTGTTGCCTGCATGGCCCTGCCTCCACTTGTCCAGTGCCGGGAGACCCTGTTTGTAGCTGTGCACTTTATAAATCTATAAATAAATAAACAAAATAATAAGTGCTGCATGAAGTGCAGCAATGAGTTAATGGACCCAGTTTTTCACTTCCATGTGGGGATATAAATGTTGAAAGCCGCTCATGGCTTTGAGTCTGTGGCCATTGGGCTTGTTTTCTACATTGTATTTACATTTACAATGTGCCTTTTGGAAGACTGCTTTGTAGTGGCTTCGGCTGCCTCAGGCTTGCATCCCATGTTCTTTTATTCTGAAGGTCTTTAGCTATGCAGGTTTTAGGCGATGCTCCTGGGTGTTAGCTTATGCATTGTTTGCCTTTGACAGGCATCTGTTAACCGAAATGCTGAGTAATGCTGCAAGGCTAAGTTAGGTGTATTTTTTAGCATTATTTACATATTGTGCTGGTTAATAGCGCTGTGTAGATTTCGAAGGGGTCTATGCTTTTTGTTGACTGCCCTGAAGGGAATGTAGTGGGGCTGGTATTGAGTGCAAAACAGATGTGACGTTATGGCACTGGCACTGCTGGGCTGATGGGTCAATCAGCTCAGCTACCACTATTGAGTGCTGGTTCTGATGTCCATGGCAGCAGATGGGTGTCTGCAATCGATTTCAAATTGCAGATGCAAATCCATATATAAAGTATTTTTTGTTTTTTTGTTTTTAAAGTGTAGATTCTAAATGCAATAAATCTGTATAGTCTGTTATGCACCCATTTTTACACTTGAGTGAAAAAAGTCTGTTTTGATGATCTTTTGCATTGCTCACAGCTGTGTGCTGTATGGGCGGGGTTTGCCATGCACCATAGTCACGTCCATTTTTGGGTACTCTGGTGCCTCTCTTCTTCAAGGTGGTGCTGCTCTGCCAGACAATTGAGTTGACCAGAGACAAGTGCATTCTTAGGTGATGGATGCAGCAGCACATCCAGGCACTGATCATGGCCTGAAGAGACTCTAGTCATACTAAGTAATCACCAAGGAACTGAGCCCCTCCTTCTCTTGAGGATCCTAACGTGGCAGAAGGACATTACTGTTGCAGCGGAAGCTTTTACTCAAATTCGACCTAGCTGTCCTACTGGGCTCATACAGGTAGGAATTTTACACAGATTCTACACTTCACCTCAGAGGCAATGGTCCTCCAATGGATCTTTCTTTGTCATAGTGAACGGTGAGAAATAAAGATGTCCCACTGTCAGCCACCCAATGAGGACCATTAATTGGTAGCCAACTCACAAATACAACTCAATAGCTCTGTTGTGGCTACACAGAACAAGAGCAAAAGTATCTGATGTCTTGAAAACAATCTATGACTCTATTATGCATTTAAAAATCAGATCATTGTAGGCACAGTGTCTGTGGAAAGAACATTAGGTCACAATAAAAGACTCAGGCAGTTTAAAATCTATTGCGAAATACAGAAATCCACACAAAGATGGTTCCAATTGTCAGAGATTTCTATCACCAACAAAGGCAAGAGGATGGTTCACATGAGTTCTCTCAGCATGGGCAAAGGGATAAAGTTAAAGTCCACTAGGGAAAGACCCTTTGCAAGGGGAATGGAGAGTTCAAATCTGGTCTCCCACCAAACTGCTACAAATCGTCAAACAGGCAAGTTTATCTGCAAAGGCAAAAAGGAAAGGGGCATGATAGAGAAAGTCCAATAGGTAGACTAGAGGCAAAGAAAGGAGGAATGAAGAAGTCAGGGCTCCCTCCTCCTAGGATTGTCACTTATTATAGTCCGTATTGTCCATGGTGACATCAGTCATCGCCCTACGATGGTCTGATCATCATGTGACAATTCTTCCATTCTCTAGGTACAAACTGATACTCCAGCATACTTTCCCATGCTCATCATGAGAAACAACTGTCCAGTCCGTTCTCACAGCTTAGTTGACAAAGAGATTATTATTTACTTTGTTGCTCTCCATGTATATAGCCCAAAGCTCAGGTTCCCACCATTGATATACAAAGAAATGCTATAAGAAAGTCTCTTATTGCTTAAAGAATGTCCCATGAGAGAGAAAAAATAAAGCAACATTTAAAGAAACGTATCAAAGGTCCATTCCATCAGGGTATTAAATAATGCAGCCTAAGGAGAGAATCAATTGAAATACTTTTTTAAGTTAACATTCCTTATTAGTAAAATAAACTACTTAAGTACCAGCATAACAAAATAAGCCAAACATATCATATATGAGCATTTTGTAAGGTTGTCAGTGATTGTTACACAGAAATGTTCAACTCTCATTGTGGCCTACTACCACAATTTCAGAAAGTATCAACATGCAAACTATTTCTAAACATCATTAAAATACAATTGTTTCTATGCTTAAAAGCTCTTTATAATGTTAGGCATTGAGACTGAAAGTTTCAATCATATAGCAGATTACATGTATGAATTGCACCAATAATAATAATAATAATTAACTTTATTCCGTTTTTTTCAAACCATCAAAGTATACAAAATACATCATTTGAGCATTCTTAAAAAATGTACAAAAAATATAAAATCCATGTAATTAGCATTACAAATATACATGAGATCAAAAAATGAGAACGATAACACAATCAAACCTCCGATTAAAAAGTTCACGTCATATTAAAATATTAAGAAATACAATCTAAAATACGAAACTCAAATCACCTTTTTTCCTGGACATAATACCACGGTGTCCTTTGATTCCATAATTATGCTGGGAGGGTTTAGTACATCAAGCCCATGGCTGGCCTAAACATATGAATTGCACCATTTTCGAGTTTGTTATGGCCCTCTACAATAAAGTCTTATAAATGCTAAATTTCATCATTAATTATCATGACATCTTTGTTAAGAATATAAGATAACCAGTTACTAAACATTTTAAATTTACTTTTGATTAATCCTACTGTTTCTATCTAGTCAAGCACAGTGCTGTTACTTCAACTTTTCTCAGCTTGAGTGTTTTTCATTGTCAAGCCTGGTTTATGTGTTGTGTCAAGCATGATCAGTGTTTACGCTGCAGCAATACTGATTTGGGGAGCAACTGACTGGTAACTAGATGATTTTAGTTTCTGCTGGAAGGAAAAGAGGAATCGTGAGGAAAAACCAAGCCCAGTGATAGAAGCAAACCGGGTAAAGACTCATTGATGAAGCAACACTACAGTGGCATTGGAGAGTGGGGAGCAATAGGTAGGACTGAGTAAGAAAGGAGCATCACTGGAGTTCCTCTTTTGCCGTAATATAAATTGAGACGTTTAATCTTAGTTATAGGGAACCATATAGTGGCAGTGGAGATGTTAATGCCAGGGGGATTGGA
Source organism: Triturus cristatus (assembly GCF_964204655.1). Classification (NCBI taxonomy): domain Eukaryota; kingdom Metazoa; phylum Chordata; class Amphibia; order Caudata; family Salamandridae; genus Triturus; species Triturus cristatus. The sequence continues at coordinate 1,201,591,235 of NC_140591.1, read as the reverse complement.
GTTCTCAAGACACCAGCTGCACACCGACTAGATAAATATGGCCCTAAAAGAAAAACAACTGGAGCTAGTCAAATAAGATAGTATAATATTCACCTAAGATCTTTCACTGTGACACCTGCTTAGAGGGGTAGTGTAGAGTTGGAGGACGCAGATGACATGGATGTTTCACCAGGGAAACCTTGTTAAAGGTATTTTTTTTCAATCCACAAATATCTTTGCAGGGGGAAGAAACCAAGATGTCACCTATAAAAGGTGCCAGGTAGGTCATTCAAGGCCCCATCACCTAGATGAAAAAAGAGAAAGGCTTGTGGCAAATTGAGTTCGGAAGATGGAGACAAAGTGCATGACCTCGAGTAGGAGTCAAAGATTTGAAGATTGCAAAAGAGCTCAAAGACTGTGTGATTACTTCAATCTCTGATGTGGAAGAAAATGTGGAAGAAAAAGTGGAAGACTTGGTGAATGTGGCAAGGGCCTATGTTCTCAGGGTTACTTTCCCTCAAAATATGCATGATGAGGGATCAGCTATTGAAAATTACATTGATAGAGATTTTGGGGGAAATTCAAGCTCATGTGGACAGAGAAATGGAGCAGGAACGCTCTTAGTTCCTTTGGACGACCAACAGCTGTGGGGGACAGTAACCAGGCAGCCTTAAATTGAGAAACTTGAACTTTAATGAAGAAATAATTCATATTTACTCGGACCAGAGCAGCGCAACCCAACTCCAGGGACAAGAACTGCAAGCCATAAAGAAGATATGAAAGCATTTAGACTCCATACCGCACTATGGTTTTCGAAAATGTTGTGTAAAAGTGAGAGGGGGAACATATAAATTCACCCTCCCCAGGCAAGGGTACATCTGCCCTGGACAATCCCTTGAAAAAGATCTTTCCTAACTGACCTGCTAGATAAACACTCCCTTTTTTTATGACTGGGAAATTGAGGAGGCGGAGAAAGGTCGCGACTAAGATGGCCCCTCTTTCCTAAAGCTGCACAAACCACCTCACTCACCAATCCCATATGGATTATAGAGGGCCTGGAGATGACCAGGAGGGATGTGGAGGCGCATGAAGGACACCTGTGTTTAAGAGTGACAACAGTGAAACAGATATCTGACATTTAACTGTCGCAGGGCAGGCCCAACCTCATAACATGGCCTTGATGTTTGTGCACTTGAGATAGGCATTTTGCAACAATCTAGCCCGAGGTACTCTGCAGAGGATAAACTTGGAAGAAATGAAGAGTTGGTCCAGTCTCTGGTGGCCCTCAAGGGAGCAATGAAAGGGATCGATAAGCTGCAGAAGATATGTTGCCAGCAATCATAAGTAAAGTTGCAAAGAGTCAGGCAGTGGTACAACAGGAAATTTGAGGCGGGAGCCCGCTCAGTTGAAGAGTGAGGGAAAGGGAATTCCAACCAGTATGCAGGGACCCATACCACTAATGTAGCACCATAATGAAAGTTATGTATCTCCTCATCACCATAAAAGCATTCATTCAAACTGATTAGCAGGCACCTAAGACCTAATACTGACAGACACCGGTTTGTGTCACTGTTTTGTCACCTAGACACCCTCACCTCCATTTCTGATTAAGAAGGAAAAAGAGCAAATAGAACAAAGAGCGGCCTGCTGGGCAGCAGTTTTCCTAAAAAGCAAATCATTACTACAGCAAGTGATATGTATAGTGGGTCCTATCTTATGGAAATAGCATATTGTATGCTACATATGTAATTGCACTTGTCTCTAGCATATCCCACCCCATGTCATCATAAAAATCCATGGTACATTAACTCCTGTTCTCTGAGGATGTTGCATATCCAAACATGGTCACAAAACCATTCAAAGATGACCGACTCAAACATGGATATTACCATTTACGAGATCTCTGCTATTGTCACTGCTCTTGCTAAACTGGAAAGCAAAATGGCCGATCTAGCCAGGGAAATAAAATCAGTGCGGACTGTTATCATCCTACTGTCCAAGAGAAGTTCAACACAGTTGACAAACGACTTGATGATGTAGAAGCTAAATACGAACAATTCCCTGACCGTGGCAGAGACATTGAATATCTCAGGTATAAAGTCACAGGTTTGGAATACCAAGCCAGAAGAGATAAAATATATATATGTAAACATATATATATGGAGTATCACAGAATAGAGAAAAAGATGGCATGATCAGCTTCCCGACTGATAGGCTTCCGCAGCTCCTCAATCTGCAATTTCAGAATCGTGTGAATTTCAGAGGGCCCATGATCTTCGAGCACAACCTACGACTATGAGCAGGAAACCCCGACCAATACTAAGTGTTGTTCTGTACTTTGGGCATTTTAGAAGACAGCATGTATAGTGCACCACCAACATGTTAAAGCCATTCTCCAAGCAGCAAAGAAGAAAAAGGCTCCATATCTAAATGATGAGAATTTAATCTTTTTCTCTGCCGATCATTCTCCTAAAACCAATGTCACACTTAAAAAAAAGTCTTGCATTGTGGTCCAGCTGCACCAGAGAGATATCAAATATTACTTATTGGATCCTGCCTGCATGATTTTTGCCACCCACAACAGTGCCTCCTCCAGGTCTTGCAAGAAATATATTAGCTGTGACAAGTGAAAGGCTAGTCTAAAAGGTAACATATTCGATAATAGAAGTCCTTCCACAGTGCTATGTGCCAATAGTTTGGCTGCTTTCAGCCTCGGTCTCTGGCCACTCCATATGTAGTCTCTAATATCAGAATATATTTGGGACAGGAGTTGTCTGGGTATCTGGAGAGGTAGTATTCCAAAAATATAATTGAAGCAACTATAGTCATCTTAATTGTTTGCCCTCTACCTCACAGAATTAAGTATGTCTCCATCTTTACATTTCTTTTTAGTGAGGTCTATTAGAATAGCAAATTATTTTTCATTATATGCATTAGCCCTCTATTTATAGAGATACCCAAGTAACAAACTACCTCGTAAACCCATAACATATTGAAGCCGCAAAGACTGGCTATACCAGTAGTCCAAGACATAGGGAGGGCCTCACATTTACAGTTGATTTTTTAACCAGAGATGCTGGAGAATTTATGCATAACAGACAAAACTGATGGGTTGGCTAAGGTAATCAGACTTTGATCAAATGATGTTGATGGGCTTTTTCTTTGCTCTTCCTCGGGTATCGTACACCACAGATTTCAGGCTTAACTCGCTAACAATCAGCTTGACCATGATCACATACCTCCAGCCACTTTTGGGCTTCAAATGTTGGGTGTGCTTTGGAAAGAAACCTTGCCTGTTTAATGTCTCTAGCTGGCCCTGTCATTTGGTATTTTAAGCCCACAGTGTTAAAGACTGTCCTTCCTCAGGTCACTTTGTGACTGGGGTTGTTTTTTCTGAAGCATCTGATTTTACTTTTCTGATACACCTCTGCGACTCATTATGGTTGTTTTTTCTCTGCCCCCTTTTCAGTGGGTGGATCAACAGTGCTATTTGCCATAAAGTGAGTGAGAAACTTGCGAAATATCAGGTGAGGATCCCTTTATTTTTCAACCCTGGGGTTTATTGGTGCCACACAAGATAATCAGTCTTGCTCCACCCTGCGATCCCCACCACCAATTCTGGTGACCCACAGCCCTGCTAAGTACCACATATCACGTGTAACACTGTTTATATATGTTATGTCTCTGCATGGCTAGAATGCTTTACAATTGTCATACAAATACATGGCACTTGGCAGGGGTGCAATCAGTTGAGCAAATGAAGCTGACCTCATGTGCCTGGCTTTGCTAATGTGGGCAGGAGACCTAAAAAATTTAGCATTCAAAATATTACCTCAACTGAACTCCCACGGGTTGATGAATCAGAGATGGTGTTAAACCTCAGTTTCCTAAGGCAATTTGTCCCCGAGTTAAAGAACCTCTCAGCACATCCAAAATATAGTAAATTAAGTAAGGACCCACTTGAGGTCTAGATCAGCGGAATCATTTTGAAGGTTTTATCACAAAAGAATTCCAAAGAAGTGGTACAGATTTGGCAAGAGTTATTGCCAAAAAGGCTCTCAGCATAAGATCATCAGAGAATAGTTCAAAATTTTTAAAAAAAGTCCCAAGTGAGCAGCAAATCAACCGAGAAAAGGACAGCATCTCTAGCAGCATAGGAAAGTTCTCTGGCTTACACCCAAAAACAGGGGTTTATATACACTATGTTTGCACATTAAATCACCAAAGCATAAAATCATCATGGTATGAACAAAAGTGTTACATTCTCAGAGCACATTTCTATGAAACGTCATAATGACTTTGCACCTAAGCTTATCCCACTATATGAATATTGACTCTGCTCACTTACGCTTATGATGGCAGACAAACTAGTTACATTAACAACAGCAAACTAATGTGAATGAATAGAGCAAAGTGACCTAGCGGAAGGTCCTTAGAAACGTTACATTACTGAGAGCAAGCAAGAATGATTTTCTCAAGAACAGTGAGGGCAAAGTCAATAGAAATAAACAAACATGCCTCTATTGCCTCATCTCGGGGATTGTATTGGCGGGACTGTGGCTCACAAGCTGAATCTCCGCACCTTCGCGGATCTCTACCCAAATGGAAATTTCCGTCCTCCACCAGTTGCAGAAGAGGGCCAGTCGATGCCTTTCGCTGAACTATTTTTATATCATCAGCTCAGGGTTGCCTGTCGTTCCCTACATGAAAGTTTTCCATGCTCCCCGACGCGACTCGCAGCCTTGGAAAACCTTTTGAAGTCACCCTCACTTCGTAAACTTGTTACACGGTTATACACACAGATGCAAACCACGGCACCCTTGACACAGCCGAGGGCACTCCAGGCATGGAACAATGACCTCCAGGAACCACTCATGGATGAACAGTGGTCGTACTGTTGTCGCCAACTTTCCGAGCTATCCCCGAATTACGGGTAATTCATTTTAAGTTCATTCACCGCTATTACAGAACCCCTGTGAGTCTTCATCGCATGGGACTTCGGGATGATGAGAGCTGTTGGCGCTGTCTTTTTAGTCCTGCCGACTTTTTTCATATGGCTTGGGATTGCCCGCGGCTGTCGACATTCTGGTTCACGATTTTCGCATTGATACATCAGATAACGGGCGTTCCTGCCACTCCATCTCTCCAACTAGGACTGTTGAGCTACGTTAAGGACACCCCTGTTAAAGTTCGCAAATTGCTTGCTTTACTTCTCCTTTTTGCCAAACACCTAGTGGCTGTACACTGGGGTAGAAAGGGGGTGCCTTCCATTAAGGAGTGGATCAGGGACATTACATATGGGCATTCTCAACTCACCACCTTTTGGGAACTTATGCCTCCCACATAACAACCGTGTGACATTTGGAAACCTTTTATTAATTGGGCCCGAGAGAGACAGGCTGCTGACGAGAACACATAGGACGCCTAGGGGATGGTGGGTTGGGAGGGGTGCGGGTCTCCTTTCTCTATCGATTTTATTGCCGAACCGTTGGCATTAGTTCCTTCACGGGACTACATACCTTGCACATCACAAGCCACGCTCTTAGATGGTTATAACACTGGTTGCTCATGTGTTACTGATGACTCCATTGGCATGCTGCTAAGGCACTGGCTGATTTTTTATGTCTTGTTGGGGGGATGAAATGTAATCAGGTCAAGTCAAAAGAACTTTATTTCGGAGACAGTCTCCATAAAAGATACATAAAATAGGAATATAAAAACGTTAAAAACATACATTGGATAGTTAAAAAATGGTTACAACATTAAAAACCACAGGATTGCTATATGTCCGTTAAATCCAAAAAATCATGTGCAATTTAGCCCAGTGCAAGTTTAATCAGGTAAGCATTTTCAGGTACCGTTTTCTCGTATGCCAGAAAGCCCCCAGAAATTTGGCCACAGCAAACACAATGTGACCAGCCATTTCACTCTTAAAGATTCTGAAGGCTTCATGACACCTAGTAAAACCCAAATTCCTACAAATGGGAATAATCCATTTTCTGCGCGCCTCACTATAGCCCGGACAAAAAAATATAATGTGCAGCTCGGTTTCGTCGCTTACTCTGCATGCCGGGCAAGTGCTGGGTGTAGACGCAGACCAATGACTAGTAAGTGCATGACTAATGATGCTGATACTGCTTTGTGTTTTTACAATATGGACTACTGACTGTTTGTAACTGATGTTACTGTTTTTCTTTTGAAAATGCAAATAAATAAAAAATAATTAAAAAAAGAAATAAATGAACATGACTCTTCTGGACTGTGTACTGCAGGCATAATGAACAGTGAAATGTGTAAGGGTAAAACATCCATTTTGATAAGGATGGTGACTGGGCTTAAATTGAAGCCTAGTTAAAGAGTTAGGAGAACACAGTTCTACAGGATTGAGGAATTTAATTTCAAATACATTAGCGCAATAATATTGTATACATGTAAAATCAAGATCAAAACTACATTCTGCACTATTGTCTTGGAGGCTGAATTATCTAGCAACCCTCCTCTTCCACTTACAGTTATCATTAGCTAATATTGCTGGCACCAGACTACTCACTATCTCTCAGAGTGCATTGCTGAGAGAATAAAGGGTTGAGGAGAGTGAATGGTACACTCACGGCTCCAGTCATGGACGATCACCTCTGGTCTATTAAACCATGGAAAATAACTGTCTACCCAGGAAAACAAAATAATAACTTTCAGTCATGTCTGCCTGGGAGAGGATAGTACCAATGCCAAAAAGCTCTTTCATCCATGTAATTGAGCTGTAGACGATAATTGGCAAAGGTCACAATGAGCATCAGTTACAGAATAGGAAGATTTGCTTTGCTGTGTAGGACAAACCATGGACAGCATTGTTTCCCTCGCGCCTGAATTCACAAGGCATGACATTTGCCATCTCCCTTGTGGCATCAGTCCAGAAAAATGCAGCTGCTGTATTCAAATATAGCCCCGGAGGCTCCACTGCATTCTACCAAAAACTGTGCTGGTCAGCTAAATAATTCTTAGGGCTTTATTACAACTTTGGCGGTCCTCCTATCGGCCCACCACAATTGCCCCAACAGGAGAACCGCCAAGACCGCAATGCACCCACCCGCCGCCGCAGCGTTGAATCCAGGGTGGGCGGGCAGTGCAGCGGCAGTCTCACAGCGGTGGTATGGTAGGCTCATAGGAGAGCCTAACACGCAGACCACTGCTGTGTGAGCACCGACTTCACATTTCTACATGGTGTGGCATGCACCACGGGGTGCAAATTCAGGGGGGCTCCACATTGCCATCCCTGCATGCAACCTCAGGACTAGGAGCGACAGCAGGCCCTGTTAGGGCCCCCTTAAGTTGCCTCTCCACCAACTTTTTCATGATGGACTCACTATGGACCCCCGGACTCGTAATTGGGCCCTAAGACTAACCTTGAAAAAAGTTTTGCTTTCATAAAAACAATATCAATTAACCTCGTAGTTCTTTTTTATTTTGTGTATTTTTAAAAAGTCTTCTTCTGGTCCGCTTTGGTAGGTTTTTCAATTCTGGGGTGATGGGAGGCATAAATGTCATCACATTCTAGTACATATTGTTTCTTAAATACCTTTATGGTAAAACTATTAAACAATCACCAAAAGTGAAGGATGGCCTGGGAATCTTTTTTTCTTGTGGGGCATTTTCCAGTCTGCACAAAACAGAATTATTATTTGGGGATTTGTTTCCCACAAGGATCTCTGCAAACCCCAGCATTTAAAAAAAGGTGTAATGAATGATTTTAGTTCCAGCACCAACAAAAAAATCTGTGTCACAATAAATATTTAATGTAAAGACCTTTCCAGGTTCCTTATAGATTTTATGTGGGCATTTATGTTTGTCTGTTATTTTTTTCAGATAGTTTTGCATTAAAACATTGAGGACATTTGTACGTTTTGTGAGGCTAAATTAGTGATATCCACTGTCAAGTCTGTCTTGTTGTCTAACACTGTTTGCATGGATTGAGTGGTAAAACCACGCCTTTAACAGGAAAATCAATACCATATGTCACACAATGCAGCGAGCTGTTGACAAAAGATTTCAGGACTGTTTGGTGCCACATTTGGTAAGGGGTGGCCTGGGAGCCATGCTTGGACTCTAGACCATACAAAATTGACTGATTTTAAATTATCTTTTGTCACATTATCAAGTTATAAAGCTGGTTCCATGGGGAGTAGAATAGTTCAATATCTCGCATTGCCTCTTAACCCTTGTCTGCATTCCTTCTGTTCAGTACCTAAGTCTGGGATTCACAGAAATTAGCTGTACATTCCTGTCAAGTGAGATTTGGTATGGGTTGTATTTGTTTATCGAAGAATCAAATAGCAAAACAAAAAAGAGATAACATTCGTGAAAAATTCATACATCAACAAGTATTGCAATTTTAAGAGACCAACTAATGTAATAAAAAGATTGTTGTGCCATTTTACATAAAAAGAAACAGGAGATAGAAGGAAAAGAAATTAGAAAAGGAGTAAAAAGAAATGGGAAAGAAGAGAGGTGGTGAAAGGTGGAGAGAGAGAGAGTCAATTAAGATATTGAGGAGAGCGAGGAAAGAAAGGTAGTAAAAGGTAACCAATATAAATCAGATTTAATTTTCTGATGTAATGTCACTGAAGAAACAATATGTATTCTGTGTTCATTACAGATAAAGTTCCACCATGTTAACATAGAAAGTTTAGAACTTCAAAAGCAAGTGCAATTCAAAGATCGAGCAACTAAGGTTTAGGAGATACATGTTCAAAGCTAGGCACTAAAGTCTCTATATATTTTTTTTTTAAGTTAGTGGTACATTGAATTTGAAAATCTTTAAACATTTAGACCAAATGAAGTTCCAGAAATTATTAACATGAGAACAATAAAAAAACAAATGTGCTTAAGAGCCAGTGCATATGGAGCATGACCAACATAGTGAAGAAGCAGATGAGTTAAATGTAGAAATACATTCTGGGGAAATGACAGCCCTATTGTAAACAAAAAATAGGGACTGCGTAATGCAAGCAGCTCTAGAGGCATTGCATTTTTTAAGTCAAACTTTCTACCAGAATTGTGCAGAAAACAATATGGATAAATCTGCTCCCCATGGTAATTCAAGAAAACTTTTAATTCTAACGGAACAAGGTGACAATAATGTTTTATATATATATTTACATAAGCAGCTTTGGGAATAGAATCACTGTGGACCATATATAAAAGTGTCAAAGGCGTAGGTGTGTCTAGGGGAGGAGGTGAGCGAGAAAAAAGGAATGGAGAGCAGAGGAAATTAGCTCATATTCTTTTGAAACAGGAGTTAGGTAAGTGATATTTTGTTTGTAATTGAGTAAAAGGTACAATAGAAGTGCGTTTTACAAATTGGTGAATCAATATAATGCCCTTCTCCTTCCAGTGTGTATGGAAAAAAGATTTATGACAAAATTTAAGAAAGTTATTATACAAAATTGAAAGGGAAAAACCATTATTAAAAATCAAGATTATTGGGGGGCGTGGCTAAGCGCCGGCGAAGATGGCCACTTAGTTTGAGGCTCCGTCGGAGTGGCGTCTTTCCCCGCAAATATCCGCCCACTATCGTCCATGCAGAGCAGCCACGCGGTGCAGGGACCCTGCCGGTGACCTACGCTCCTGAATTCTCGGACCCCGGGGGCTGGGGATGCCTCTGTCGCAAAGTTACGGCAGCTGAGCTGGGCGGCGCCTGGGGGCGGTACGGAGGCGGGCAGGGGAGAGCACGCAACGTCCCAGTGCCGCGGCCTACCAAGGGGCCTGCGGACCGCGCGGAGGCGCTGGTTCGCCGTGTCTGGCATCGGCGGCGGAGGCGGTGCCTGAGATCATCGGCGGCCGAGACAGGGCCTTAATAGCGGTGCGCTGCCTTCCCTGTGGCGGCCGGGGGGGCGGCCCGGCGGACCCCCCACGACAGCTGCAGGCTTGTGGAGGCGGAGGTGAGGCGGCGAGATTGGCGGCCAGTGGGGGGCACCCAGAGTGAAAGACAGCGCTGGAGCGATTCATTCGCCCCCTGGAGCCTCGCTTCTGCGCACCTGATCGGTGCGTGCAAGGTGGGGGATGGGCAGCGGTGCCCCAGGAGTCGTCTGGATCTTCCCCCGACGAGTTCCCACGTGAGTGTGCCCGGAGGGGAAGCGTCAATCCTGCAGGGCCCGGGGGTAGGGGCCGGACGCACAGACGGTGAGCCCCGCCAGAGTGGGGGGGTGTGAGGCGGCTCGCACTTGCCCCTTTTGGTTCGCCCTCAAGCTATCGGGACGATACCTACCAGCCGAAAAGACCCGGTCCGGCGACATCCTGAGGGCGGCTGAGCGGTGGGGAAGAACGGACGGACACGCAGCAGTTCACTACCCTATCTGCAGGGATCCACTAGTGGCCGTGTGGCAGTCAGAGCGGCAGGGCCAGGAAGTATTGCCGGCCCAGACGAGGGTCCAGTCCGGAGGGGCGCCGTAACGGCCGTCCTGTGGGGCGCCGCTGGAGGAGTGACCGCTGTCACGAATTGTTCTGGTGAAGGGGGGCTTCGCGTAGGATCCCATCATGAGGCCCAAGGGAGCGGCAGCGGCCCAAACGAACAAACTGGACAAGTACGCGGTCCCGAGACAGGCCCCCCAGGCCGAGGGGGCAGCGGGGGAGCAGGAGGGGCCGGCGGAGCCCTCTTTGACAGCCATCATGTCCGCCATTCAGACCCTGGGGACTACCCTTGAGACTAAAATTGACAAAATGTCCATTGAAATGAACCTTTTGCGCACAGACCTCAATAAAACGTCGGACAAGGCCAGAGCCAACGAGACTGACATCGCGGAACACAAAGCCTCCTCCAGGAAACTTGAGCAAAGGGTAAACGACCTTGTCCACCAGCACTGCCAGGTGGCCCTGAAGCTGGAGGATCAGGAAGGGAGGGCCCGGAGAAACAACGTCCGGGTGGTGGGTGTCCCGGAGGGTTCAGAGGGGCCTAGTATGGACCTGTTCCTCGAGGACCTCATCCTTAACAGCCTGAAACCAAAGCAGCTTTCCGCCATGTTCTCCGTTGAGAGGGCTCACCGCGCACCAGCCCCGAGACCTAAGCCAGGGGCCCCGCCGCGAACCATTATAGCTCGGATCCTCAACTATAGAGATCGGGATGCCATTTTGCAGGCTGCTAGACAAAAAGGGGACCTACAGTACGAAAACGCGACGGTCAGATTTTCTCCAGACTTCACGCTCAAGGTACAATTGGAGCGACGTTCGTTTGAGGGGGTGAAAGCAGCATTGCGGGAAAGGGGCATCAAATACATGATGTTTTTCCCAGCGAAGCTCAAAGTTATCGATGGCGGCAGATCCCTCTTCTTCACTACGCCTTCAGAGGTGCAGGACTGGCTAGACAGGGGAACTTCGCGGCAGTCGGCCGGCTCGGCGAGGGACGAAGGAGGCGTTGCTCGGACCGGCTCACTGGCCCCCCAGGTCGACGGGTCGGAATTGGACAAGTCAAGTCAGTGCTCCTGGCGTTCACGATCCCGCAGCCTCGACTGGGTGGCATATGAAGACCGCCGGGATGTAGGTGTTGCTGAGTGGAGGATCCCCCCGAAAGATTAGCTGCTGAACTGTAATGTATAACTTTATTCTAAGACATTGCGGGGGGGATGTGCCCAGGACGTTTCTTCAGATGTGACGGCCCCTCCTCGGGGTGTGTGGGGGGGTGCCTCGGGTTGAGAAGGGCTGAGAACCTCCTAGCCTGCTTGAAATGGGTGTGGTGCCCCACTTGCGGAGGACATTGACTACTTCACTCAAAGGAAGGGTGGGGCAGTACAGCGGGGGACACTGTAACCGTCGTGGTGGCAGGCTCGCACGGACTGGAGAACACTTGAACCGTTAATAAAGGGGGGGCGCCCACCGGCTGGAGTTGGTGCTAGCGCACGCCTCACCGATAAGTTTGTAGAGGGGAGGGACTCTCTCTCCTTCCGGTTTAGGGCGAAAGGCGCTCTGCTAGTTGGGCGGCAGGTTTGGGGGGTTGTTAGCAATGGTATTAGGGGGGGCGGGAGTTTTAATTGGTCACGAGAGAAAAATTCTTATGAGAGGAAACGGTGGGCCATGACATGAGGACGACAGCTTTGCATCATCTTTGGAAATGGCTATGAGGTGAGATAAAAGTATCAAAGTGCTTAGTTGGAATGTGAATGGGTTGGGGGACAAGCTCAAGAGAAGTATAGTACTCCAATTCCTCAAAAGGCACCTCCCGGTGCTTACGCCACCCCACTCAGCTACAATTAATGTTCTTTTCAGGACCACATCACACGTTCTCCAGGATAGACTACCTCCTTACTCTCCTGCAGCATGACACCGTGGTTCAAGATGTCAAACACTTGGCCAGGGGTATATCAGATCATTCCCCGCTGTGGGCGCATCCCACGTTAGGAGAGAAGAGGGTGGGATGCGTGTCGTGCCCATAAATCCCTGGTGGCTGCGTGACCCCGAACTTAAGAAGGCACTCGCGCGGTCCATAGATCACTATTTCACCAAAAATGACGGGACGGTGGAAGGCCCATCTACCCTCTGGGAGGTATTTAAGACTGTGGTGAGGGGGGAGGCCCTCTCAAAAATTGCCAGACAACGAAAGGAAAGGGAGAAGCGGATGCTCGAGGTGGAGCAGGACCTTCTCTCACTAGAAAGTGAGGCGCAGGGGCGTGGGACATTACAGACCCAGCATCAAATGCAGCTGAAAGCAGCTGAATATAAGACCCTAGCCACAGAGGCTGCAAAGACGCTAGCTAGGCACAAAGGAGGTCGGCTGTACGACGAAGGGGACAAGGCGGGTAAACTCATCGCTTGGCTGGATAAAAAACAAATGGCACAGAGGGTGGTGGCTGAAATCCACTCTGCAGGAGACCTCCCCCTAACCGAACCGCAGGAGATAATAGGGGAATTTGCTGCGCATTTCAAAGGAGTGTACAGCAGTGGCACGTACCGGTCAGAGGAGGACTCAGCCGAGCTCCTGAAGGACATTAGGGTGCCTGTGCTTTCAGAGGAGGATCGTGAAGCGCTAGACGGCGACCTTACCGTCGCCGAACTGGCCAAAGCTATTGGAGACCTGCGGACTGGGAAGGCCCTGGGTCCGAACAGCCTACCTATTGAGCTGTACAAGCTCCGGCCCGACTGCCTGGGTACACATCTCAAAAATATGTTCGAAGATAATAAGGGGAAATTACCAAGAGACCAACGCATTGCCACCCTGGTGGCTATCCCCAAGGAAGGGAAACCCAGGGACCGCTGCTCCTCATACAGGCCAATATCACTGCTGAATGCTGAGCCTAAGATACTGGCTAAGCTCCTGGCGAACCGGCTCAAACCGCTAGTCACTAAGCTGGTCCATCCCGAACAATCGGGCTTCATGCCACATCGGAACACGGCTCTTAATCTGCGGCGGCTCCATGGTGTGATGGGACGCCGCCATACGATCCAGGAAGATGCGGTGGTGGTGTCATTAGATGCGGCTATGGCATTCGATACCCTGGAATGGCCCTATATGATGGCGGTCCTCACGAGGTTGGGATTTGGTCCCAACTTTGTCGGGTGGGTGCGCCTCCTCTATACCGAACCATTGGTGCAGGTGGTAGTTAATAACAAGTGTTCTGAGGTCTTTACATTCGAGAGGGGGACGAGGCAGGGCTGCCCCCTCTCACCCTTACTATTTGCGCTCTGCTTAGAGCCTCTGGCTGCCTGGATAAGACAGGATCCCTCGATACGAGGGCTGAGATGGGCGGGGGGATGGGAGGACAGGATCTCGCTGTACGCGGACGATGTCCTGCTCTACCTTGCCTCCCCAGCGAGGTCACTCCGGGTGGCATTGGAAATCCTTACAAGCTTTGGGGAAAACTCCGGCTATAGTATCAACTGGGGATAATCATTACTTTATGTGTTGCACGGGGCCCCCCCTCCTGTCCCTCGTGGTTGCCCGATCCAGATAGCTACGGAAGGGTTCAGATATCTCGGAATCTACATCTCCGAGGATGCAAAAACATGCTTTGGGACTAACCTCAGGCCACCTCTACAGAGGTTCCAAAGAGATGTGGCTACGTGGAAAAGGCTCCCACTAACGCTGCTGGGGCGTGCGGCCCTATTCAAAATGATGGCCCTGCCGCGGTTTTTATATGCGCTCCAAAACTACCCAGATCTGGTACCGCACAAATACTTCGCAGATATTGAGGCCGCTCAGCGGGACTTGCTGTGGAGTGGCACACCGCGCATAGCCCTCCCGAAACTCACCTTGGGGTGGTACGATGGGGGCATAGCCCTAGCGGACATCCGCAAATATTACTGGGCAGCGCATCTTGCGGCCATCAATCAGGGCACGTACGGTAGTGGGGACGACCCAGGATATGGGATGGATAGGTGGCTCCTCCCCGGAGGGAATTTTGAGGCGGCACTCTATTCGCGACCCAAATAGTTTTATCTCACGGGGCCTACAAAACACTCTGTCCAACTGTGGCATATTGTTAACCGAAAGCTGGGGTGGGCTGGCAAACTGACGAAGGCAACCCCGCTCTGGGTGTCGGAGAAGCTTGGGTCATTGGGACGCACTAAGGGATTCCGTAATTGGGATCTGATCGTTATCTCCCGTATGGGGGACCTATGGGGGGCTGGGGGTATGGTGCCCTTTGCCTCCCTACAGCAGTCACACGAGTTGGCGCACACAGAATTTTTCCGTTATATGCTGGTCCGGCACTCTCTTCAATCCAACATTCCGCCGGGGACGTCGCTCCCTGAATCCTCCCCTCTAGAGAATAGATTACTAGACGGTCATTTGCCGGAAAGGGCGATATCCCTCACCTATAAAAAAAACTCATACATCACTCCCCGGATCCACTGGGGCCCCTCAAGAGGAGGTGGGAGGCGGATGGCCTTGAAATTGACGAGGAGGAATGGAGAGAGGTGCTCTCCTCCCCTAAAGAAGTGGCAATATCGGCAAAATTGCGGCTGATACAACTCAAAATATTACACCGGGTATATGTCTCGGTCACCAGACTGGTGTTGATGGGGAGGAGTACGGATGGGCTCTCCCAGAGGCGGTGTGGGGACAGGGGGACATTTCTTCACGTCTTATGGGAATGCCCGCAGGTTCAAACATACTGGGCAAAGATACATGACTGTATAAGCAAGGTGTGGGGGGTAAGGTTGCGGCCTGAAGCTAAACGATGCCTTTTAAACATCTGGGAGCCCACGGACCTGCCGGTAAAAGGCAAACTGTGTGCAACACTGGGGCTGGCGGTTGCAAAGCGTAACATTGCGTGCCTGTGGGGGGCGGAAGCGCCACCATTGGTTGGAGCATGGAAGAAAGACATGGACTGGTGCATGCTGCAGGAAAAGATAGTGTATGTCTCGAGAGGTTGCCCCGGGAAGTGGGTGGCGGTCTGGTCCCCCTGGAACACATACCGAGGCAACATCTGTGAGCCCCCAGTCTCTTCTCCCCTTGAGGAAATGTTAACCCAATGAAATGGTGAGAATGTTTTATCCTGCTCGGCTGTATCATATTACATTGCAGGACTGTCAACGGATCCAAGGCTGAACCACTGTAACTCTAATGACCTGAAACTGTGAAGTGACCAAACTGTTTATGTTTGTTAATAAAAAGATTTTTTTTAAAAACAAAATCAAGATTATTGGAAAATAATGTTTACAATAAATGTGAGTATTTTAAAATGGGATTTTTGGATATAAAAGTACAATTAGACATGTGAATGACATCTTTGAATGAGAAACTATTCAGAAAGGATTGTTCAAATGTACTACATCATGGGGCAGGGAATTCCTGAAAGTCAAATCAGGGCAAAAATTGCTGAATCAGAAAAGTGGAGTGATGAAGCTTAAAATCAGGAAATCGCACACCCCTTCATTTTTAGGGCGTTTAAGTTTAGATAGGGAAATACATGGATGTCTATTGTTCCAGGGGCATTTTTTTATAAATGGAACCAATTTGTACAAAATAATAATTAGGGTTCTTAAAAGATAGCATCAATGTTGTATAAAGAACATGAGGTACAATCATCACTTTATTGGAATCAAGTCTACCCTACCATGATAAATGCAGAGGGAACCAAGTTGAAATTAATGATTGTAATTTAGAATTTAGATTTTAATGTCGCAAATGACTAAGTGAGTTATAAATGCTAGGAGAAAACCAAGCGCCAAGATATTTAATTTTGGAGGAGCCCCATGTAAAACTAGTATTGGCAGATATAGATTGATAAAAAGAGGTGTTCAAAGGTAAAATTTCAGTTTTGGAAAAATTAAGTTTATAACCAGAAATACTAGAGTATAATGAAATCTTCTGTATGAAAGGGTCAAAGGAGGTCAAGGGGTTAGACATATAAATTAGACCAAAATCCGCACAGGCCGAGTACTTAAATTCTAGGCTCTTTGTTTAAATCCGAAGATAAGTGTATGGCAGTGTATACGTTCAAGACGTGGTTCTAAGCAAAGAACAAACAATGAAGGGGAAAGGGGGTGACACTGTCTAGTACCTCTAGATAAAGTAATATAAGGAGAAACAAATATTTTACTAAAACACTAGCATGGGGTCAGAGTACAGCAATTTTATGAATTAAATAAATTTTGTCCGCAGCCAAAACAATGAAGAGTGGTGAACATGATTTGCCAATGAGTGTGCCCAAAGGCTTTTTCAGCATCTAGGGACAGGGCCGTAAGGGGGATATTACTTTTTTTCAGTCAGTGTAAGAATGTTAGAAAACATCCTGGCAGTGTCTACAGCAAGTCTGCCCTTAATAAAGCCAAATTGATCAGATTTGACAAGAAGGTGTACAATAGCTTTTAGGTGAGATGCGAGGATCTTGGCATAAACTTAGCAATAGTAATTGATCAATGAAATAGGTTGATAATTTTTGTAAAGGGTGGGATCTTTATTAGGATTGGGGATAATAGCAATCAAGGCTTCAAAAAAGGAGCCACTAGTCTTCAAACTTAAAAGAAATTAGTTTAAAATTTCTAATAATTTGGGGGTAAAAAATGCATAAAGGGGGGAAATTAGTTCAATGGAAAATCGGACCAGTTGCTTCTGCTCTTTTCAAAGATTTGATTGCATCCAAAATCTTTTGGAGCATAGCGTCATCTAGTATCTTCTGTAAACAGAGTTTTATTATAGGATTGGAAGGCTCTGGAAATGTCAGAATCAGAAGTCGAAGTAGTATTAGTCTTTTTCATTAAGAATGAGAGCTATATTTATGCACTCTGTCTTTATTTTTAATAGTTAGCTAGCATTTTACCAGCTTTCTGAACTACATGAAATTTAGATTGAACTTTAAGCAAGATGTTACATGCATCAATGGTAGCAAGTTTGTTGAGATTAGATTTGGCTTTGATCAATTCATATCATGTCGAGGAAGATTCAGAAGGCGAGTACATATGTTCAAGTGTTTTAATTTGGTGAGGTAAGTTTTAGTATTGAGAATTTAGTCTTTTTTTCCTTTTAGCAAAATAAGCAATAGTCAAAGCTGTTAGGGGTTTGAAAGCATACCAAGTATTAGAAATGGATGTATCACTAGACTGATTGAATTGAAAACATTCTTGAATAAAAGCATTATCCTCAGTTATAAAAATGTGTATCAGATAATAAGTAGTTATTAAATCTCCATCTGCCAGTTTTGAAGTCAGTATGGCATAAATCATAGGAAGTCATTACTGGTGCATTATCTGAGATAAGAATTTAACCTATTTCAGATGATTGTATAGTCAGAGTAAGGGTTTTGAAAACAAAATATAATCAATTCTGGCCATTGCCAGAAGTACATTAGATTAAAAATAAGTTAATTAAAATTTGTCAAGATTACACATTTTAAAAACATCAAATAATGGTCGAGAAGTGAAGGCTAATTGGAAGGCCTTATGAGATTTGTCTGGTTACATTAGCATTTAGACTTTTTATCCGAAAAGGGATCCAACCATCGGTTAAATTCACCCGCCACAATAATATAAGAATACCAATAGTAGCAAGTTTTACTTTAATATTACACCAAAAATCAGGATCAGGTTTAACTGGGCCTTAAATATTAAACAAGCAAGAACTAATGCCCATCAATCATTAGTATCACATTCAGGGGATATCACTTGTACTTTCAATGCTTTATGACATAGAATAGCAACACCACCCTTGTGATTAATAGCTGGAGAGGAAAAAACATGGAACCCATTGTTGTGTCAATATAATCAACTCCACATCATTACAGTTGGTTTCCTGTAAAAAGGCAATTTGAGACTTAAGCTTAGACACATGAGAAAGTACCTTTTGTCTTTTAACCGGATGCCCAAGTCCACGGACGTTCCACAAGACAATGTTAAGCATATTAGAAACAAAAAGATATGGTACGGGAACATGGGTGACAAGCTGCACAAATTGAAAGGGAAACAAAATGACACAATTTATTAAAAACAACATAGGGCATGACTTCAGCGACAAAATTATATTGGACTCACATAATGGAAATAAAAGTAGGAACAGGGCATAATGGAGAGAAAAGATATAGAAAAGTAGAAGAAGAGACAGATCAAGGATATCAATCCAGATCTGAGAAGAAAAGTATTGAAGAGTAGCATGAGATATGTTGACACCATAAAGAGAACAGCAGAGAAAAGATAAATGCAGTTATGAGAAAAGAAGCCATGTATTCAAGAAATTTTAAGAGAGAATAAGATCAAGCTCAAACCCCCAAAAAATAAATTTTTTAAAATTTACAAACATTAGTGCCCATAGCATGAGATGTAATAGTTTGAAGAAACACTCTAAATTTAACTGGATCAGCGAAACATCTTGTGGCACCTTCATCTTTCAAGACACATAGAAGATCTGTAAACTCAAGAAATAACATAATGATTCCTCTAGGTTTAGAAGAGTGAGGTTGCAGATGGCCTAAACGATGAATGCGTTGGATGTTAAGAGGAGAAGTAGTAGGTGGTCCTAGAAGCTATGGGAGAAATTTCTTAAGGAACTCAAGTATATCAGACCCTCAGGAGCCTGTGGTAGACCGTACAAGTGAAGATTGTTGGGACGATCCCTGTTTTCAAGATCTTCCACATGGAGCTTGAATTTCAGAATTTCCTGTTCGCAGACAGGAATTTTAAAAGCCATTCTTGAAGAGAACTAACAAGTTGCTCCATTTCATTGAAACATCTTGTAGCACCTTCATATTTCAAGACACATAGAAGATCTGTAAACTTAAGAAATAGCCTAATTATTCCTCTAGGTTTAGAAGAGTGAGGTTGCATATGGCCTAAACAATGAATGCGTTGGATGTAAAGAGGAGAAGTAGAAGGTGGTACAAGAAGCTCTGGGAGAAATTTCTTAAGGAATTCAAATATATCAGGACCCTCAAGACCTTCTGGTAGACCATACAAGTGAAGTGTTGAGACGATTCCTGTTTTCAAGATTTTCCACATGAACCTTGAGTTTCGGAATTTCCTGTTCGCAGATAGGAATTTTAATAGTTTAAAAGTTGCTCCATTTCAATCATTTTACCCTCCATAATAATCCAAACATCCTCAGATTGTTGACATTTTTCATTAGAGGCACACATAAAAGGTTTTAACCCTCTCACCACTTGAAGGATGGTGTCCAGAACCAAATTATGAGAGGACATAATAGGGAAAGAAGGATAATTTTTCACCCTCTTCAGTTTTGTACTTGATGAGGTGGCTTTAGCATTCGCAAGGAGGTCACTGGCCATCTTTACATAGTGTTCAGTATGACGATGAGTGGTTGTAACAGATTTTGTCCTGCTCATATAACAATATAATGTCACAAGCGCAGTGTAGAGGCAGTAAATATTTGGTAGGAACCATGAAAATTAGACAATAGCAGTGCACCAGCTGTAAGTTATCTTGCTGAACTAGGCAAATTTATAGTAAGTAGAATCCCAGCATTGACTTCTAGTGAGGCACAACGGATTAATCAAAGAAAGGCCTTCATAGTACATACATCATATGAAAAGGGTAAGTCTTGAAGCAAAACTGGAGAGAAAAGCTGAGGAGGTTTGCAGAGTTCACGTTCTATAGGGAGTGGTACCAGCAGTAAAAGAACAAACCCAGAGGCCATAGCTAAGCATTAAGAACATTCAGGACAACATGGGACAACAATGCTGTTTATCTTTTGTAGGTCCTGCACAATGCAATATTTACCATTGGGTTTCTGCAAACCCGTGATCCGAGATTTGCCAGGACTACTGACAATATCTTTTAAAATCCCTTTCCTCAACATGTCTTCAATATATGGGTATTATTCCTGCAGTTGTTTCTGGGGTCAAATTGTATGGTGGTGTTTTTGGATGCACTGCATGAGATTTTACTGTTACACAGACAGTTTCTATACTTTTAATCAGTTCGATATCCTTTCCTGTGAAGTCCCACACTTCTGGGTTCACTGTCTCTTTCAAATCAGGAGGTACCTTTTCAATTTTTGTCACTGGGTAGAATCCTACAGTTATGTCTTGTTGGGCAAGTTTGAATTTGACATCCTCATCATGTGTCTGAAACTCGACACCATTTGGTGTACAGTAAATAGTGTAATTTAACTTGCACAACAAATCTCGCCCTAACAGATTTGCAGGACTTGAATCACAAACAATGAACTGATGTTTTTCCTCAAACAAACCTATTTTTACAGTAACCTTTTCTGAAATTGGGTTTGTGATCTGTTTATTGTAGACTCCTACAACTTGGTCTTCTTTCTTGAGAGGGGTAGGCCTGGGACTTCCACTGTTTTAACAGTAGATCAGGTAGCACCTGTGTCAATCAAAAATGACACTTGGTGGCCATTAACTTCTCCTTCTACAAATGGTCCACTCTGGTCTACCTCCAAGACTGTGCCAAATTCCCAATCTTCCTCCCCCTTAGGCACTGTCATAGGGAATTTTCGGTACCAAAACTGTCATTATCTAACATAGGGAACTGTTGAAATGGGTTCTGGAAGAGATTCACATTTGCTTTGGGCATCTGATTCATATTAAATGGGGTTTTCCATATTTTGTGTGACTATCTGGGCTTGCTGAACTTGTATCATTGGAACCTGTTTCTGCATTGGCACTTGCATTTGTTGAACTGGCATGTTCTGCATCTGCATCTGATTTCCTAACTGCATTTGAATATTTCCATTTACTCTATCTCGATTCAGTCTACACTCCCTCTTCCAGTCCCTGATCCTATTGCAAAGGTGGCAAGGGGTCATTTTCTTCAACGTTGTAACATCTGCACCAGAATTCGAATCAACCGGAACAACTCTGCCTCTAATCTGTGAAGCACCAAATCCTCCTTGAGTACCTTGTACTCCAGCTTGTAAACCATAACCTAGCTTACCCTAGCGTTGCCTGTGAATGACTGATTCTAAAAACCTTTATGCGCAAGCTTCATCTGGGCTAGCATTAATTTAGCTGAAAACTTTTTCTGTTTCATTTCTTATTCATCACTGCAATATTTTGCATACCTTAGGATCTCATCTAATATTTTTGTCTGCAAGCAAATCAAACTCTGATGTATGTGCATAGTGATCTCTTGTCTTCACCCAAGAAAGAACTGAGACACGAAAAATCCTATATCACACGGTACAGGATACTCTCTTCCACTGTGTTGTTGAAACACCTGACGCAACTGCTCACAATGATCATGCACTAATGCTTTTGATTCTTGCGAGGTTCCTTTAATCTTTACCCAATAAATATCTTTTGGAGGAACTTTACCTTTCAGAAATGTAATCACTGCTCCATACTTTTCCATGACTACAAGAGAGAGTACATTAGTGCTGGCTTCTCATGTTGGCTCTTTATGCGGTCATTGTACCGCAACCTTACACTCAGCCCATAAATCATTTGGTACTACAATATCAAAAAACATATTCAAATCAATCCACAGAACTTTTGAAATTTTGACAAATGTGTCAACTTGTGTGTACCACTGTACAGGCTTTTCTCTCAACTTTGGAGAATTGTTCATAAATGCTTCAAAATCGCCTCTACTCCGAAGTCTATGAACAAATACTCCAACTGCTATTTTTATCATTGAATAAGCCGAAGCTCCTCCCTCATCTTGTTTTTTATTTTCTCCACCTGTATCTGTTTCTTTCTTTTTCTTCTTAGGTTTCCTTGTCCATTTGCTCTCAATTTGTTTTAAATCACTCCATTTACGCATGCATTTTACTAATTCAGTTATGTGTAATTGCATTCCTGAAGAATAAATTATGTCAATAGTTTCATCATTCAATTGTACCCTGAAACATTTCTGCAATGGCAATCCTTTTGATAGATTGACTTCATGTTTTTGGGCCAAATCAGTTAACCTATCGTGCGTAGTGGCTGCACGCCTTGTAATCTCTTTTCACAAGTAAATCAATTCCTTTTCCTTACACTGACTCAAATGCTCGTGATCTAAACATCCCCATATAATTTCCTTCAATTCAACTTTTCATTTTTAAACATTTGATGGTCTCTGCCTTTCAGGTTCTGGGTTAAGTTGACAATCTGCATGTTCTGTTTTTTTTTTAATGCAGCTTCCTCAAACCATGGTGGAAAAATCTCATCCTCAATCAAATTTGCCTCTCCTTGTGCTATTGGTGTCATAAAGACAATCCTTCCTCCTTCTCTCAATGACTGAATTGTTTGCAGTGATTTCTTGGCAACAATCTGTGAATTCTGTGATGTCGGGGTGAACCCTGTTACAGTCACATTTCCTACAGCTCCTTGAGCTCCTAAAGTCTGGGCAATATTTATTGTGGTAGTGTCACTGTGGCTGTTTATTTTTCCTCAGGATCTGCACGATGCTCTCAATGGCTCAGCTCCGGCACGTTTGAGTTGGATCTGCTATTATAACATCAAAATTAGAGTGGCCAGAGGGGGGAAGAGTTTAGGCTGGGGATAGCGGGGAAGAAGGCCTTTAAAAGAAAGGTTAATGTACAAAACAACACAAAACCATAACATGTATTCATCCTTGAGACTAATATGTTACAGTGTTATTCCTCCTATGATACAGCTCATAGGGTTTTGTATGCCACACACATAACCATAGTAATGCTTGAGGAATTACTCAAAAGACTCTTTAAATCAGCAAGGGTCTTGTATCACAGTTTTCTAGGTCACATAAGTAGAACAACTATGTGAGATACTAAACCGACCTCACACCACGAAAATAAACGCCACAAAATGAGAATAACAGAGCGCGAGTATAGCGTTATTAAGAATATGCTAATTGCTTCTACAAACGCTGTGGCTTACTGCCCAGAGCATGGTCTAATCTGATGTTGTTTGAAGTAATGAAGACGTCCCGAGGGGAAAAAAAAAACCATGGGAATGCCGGAATGCTGTGGGAGCCGGGTGACTGAAGAAACTCTGCGGGAGCCAGCAAGGAAACAATGCGCAGCTAAGAGCCTGCTGGTTGCAATATGCACTGCCGGAGCCAGCATAATGGTGGCCACCTGGAAAACAAAGGGCCAGTAGGAGGGAACACGAAGAACCTCCGACACTTACTGCGGCAGTCGGCAAAATGATGAACTCTGTGGGAGCTGACCGGAATCAAAGGCACAGCAGGAGGGAACATGAGGAACCTCCAAGACGAGGAGCAAAAAAGAAGAAGAAGGAACCTCCTATTCCACAAGTTCGGAAGAATAGTGAGCAACGGTTTCTGGGTGGGGCTGCCTATATCAAGGAAGACCATGCACAGGGACACACCCAAGATGACTGCCTCCCAAGGCAGCTGGCCCATGTAGCATAAAGCTGCAAAGGGAAGGAAAAAGACACACAAATAAGAAAAAAGACACAGAAATAAAGCACACACACACTACCATAGGAACCCTAATAGCATAATCTAGAACAACACAACCACCAACGGACAGAAGTTGTATAATGTAGTTTACCACAACGTACTTTAGTGCAATGAGGACAAACAACACCTTTCTTGGGAGTGTGCATTGTGGTTGGGGTGGGCCCTAGAATGCATGTTGCTATGGCAATGACAGAACTCCCCTCTCCCAATCACGTTCCAGGGCCCGGCTTAAAAGGATGGAGGAGATGAAAGTGCTGAGTCAAATGGGGCACATGCACATGATGTGCGGGAACCCAAGAATCATTTTCTGATCCGTATGCTTTCCAGGACACCAGATACCAAAGGGTGCCCCTACGCCATTTACGGTCCAATATGGCGCGAACCTCATATTCCCATCCTCCATGGACCAACACTGGGTGAGGTCGAGAGCGACAATGTTGAGCAGCAGCTTTTAACAGGAACGTATGGGATACAGGGTGAATGTGTAAAGAGCGGGGCAACAGCCGCTTATATGTAACTGGGTTCACCTGCCATGTAATGCGATATGGCCCAATGAATTTTGAGTGAAACGTGTTTGTGTTTGAAGGTGATGTTCTGTGTGGACAGCAAAACCTTTTCTCCTGGTTGATAAGTGGGCCCTACTTTAGGATGTTTGTCGTACTGTCTTTTATAAGTCTGTTTTGCCTGCTGTAGATGTTCCTGAATGGACAGTTGTATTTGATGAAGATGATATAGCGTGTCCTTTACCGCTGGTGCAACATCAGATGTGGTAGGCACTTTGAGGGGTAACATGTGGGGATGGTAACCATACAATCCAAAGATTGGTGTTGTATCTGTAGATGAGATATAAGAATTATTATAGGCAATCTCTGCAAGCCATAATAAGGACACTCATGACTCTGGCTTCCGTTGCATAACACCGCAGGTATTGTTTCAAAGTTTGATTTAAACTCTCAGTTTGCCCATCAGTTTGTGGGTGATGACAGGTAGATAAGGCGGAAGAGACACTTAACGCTTAGCACCACGTTTGCCAGAATTGGGAGGTAAAATGAGAACAGCGGTCTGAGAGAATTACAGTGGGAAGACCAGGCAGACGGACTATTTGTTGCAACAATAGATTGGCTAATTGTCCAGAAATTTGTAGTTTCGAACAGGCAATAAAGTGGGCGTACCTAGTTAGTCTATGGACTATCGATTATAAAATGATCTTGATTCATGTCAAAGAACCCCACTGTATCTATTACACAAACAACTTTAGACGGAGATATGATAGATTGAGGATGACCAATAGTGTGAGTACCAGAAGACTCTTGACGGCATCAAACATATGATTTCCTATTGTCTGTCCCTGGTCAAAAAGTCACAATAAAATCAAATTCCCCAAAGAATAGCATCCATCAGCACTGCTGTGGTGTGAGAAGATGGGTTGAGCTCATAAACTGCAACTTGCGATGATCTGCATACACTGTGATGGTATGCTTGGCTCCTTTTAAATAATGCCGCCATTCCTTAAATGCATCCCTTATGGCCAAGAGTTCTTTTTTTAGCACTCACATAATTTTGTTCTGCTTCATTAAGTTTCCAAGACATGTAGGCCACAGGGTGTAACTGTCCAGTCTCATGATTACTTTGTGATAGCAATGCTGCAATTGCTACATCTGAGGCATTGGCCTCTCCTATGAATGGTTGTTGAACATCAGGATGTGCTAATTCCAGTGCTTAGGTAAATGCTTTTGTGAGTGTAATAAAGGCATTGTTGCCTTCCACTGACCACACAAAGGGTTTTTTCTTTCGTAACAACTTGGTGGTTTGTACTACCGTACACGAGAACTGAATGATAAATCTATGGTAGAAATTGGCAAAGCCATGGAAGCATGGTACGTCTCAAACTGACGAGGGTGGAGGCCATTCTTGTCCTGCCTTAATTTTTCTGTCAGCCATTTGCATTCCTGAGGGAGATAACATTACTCCTAGGAATTCTACAGAAGTAACTCACACTTACTGAGTGTTCAATAAAGATAGTGTTTCTGTAGAGTCAACAAGATTTGGTGTACATGTTCATGTGAGTAAATGAGAATGCCATCAATATAAACAATTGTGAAGGAATCCAGAAAGTTCCTGAGCACATCATTTAGAAAAATTGAAATGCATCAGGGGCATTGCAGAGCCCAAAGGGTATCACTGTATATTCGAACAGACCATAACAGGTTTTGGAAGCTGTTTTCCACTCATTCCCAGACCTCAAACGTACTATATTGTATGCTCCCCTTAGATCTAATTTTGTATAGATCACAGCTGACTTGACTTGATCAAGGAGAACCGGTATGAGGGGCAATGGATATTTATTGTTCACAGTAATTTTATTCAGTGCACGGTAATCTATACAAGTTCTGAGATCCCCATTGGCTTTCACGCCAAAGAAGAGTGGAGCTGCAGTTGGGGATTTAAAGGGACGAACAAATCAATTGGCTAAATATTTGTTGACGTATGTTCTCTAAAACTCATTCTCTTCCGATAAGGCATATATGCAACAATTTGGTAGTGTGCCCCAGGGACTAGATATATTTGACAATCGTACTGCCTATGTGGTGGTAGCTCTTCAGCCCCCTGAATACATGTAGTGTAACAATAGGACGAGGTGAACTGTATCGTCCTTTTCACCTAATCTATGTGTAGGTTATGTAGTTTTAACCAAGGCATCCTCAAACTGACCCCATACTGGGGAGCCATAATTATGTCCAATTGAATTTGTTCTGTATGGCTTTCATGCGTTTGCTGGTCATGACATGTTAATTTCACCTTGGTAGTTTGCCACTGTACGAGACCTCCTGTCAATATACTCCCATCTACGGTGTGTACTACTTCCGGGGTCTACTTGACACATGAGGTATGTAGAGTTTGGGCTACAAGAGTATCAATGAAATTGCCAGTGTCCTCTGAATCTATAAGAGCACTAATTTTGTGAAGTTTATTCAATATTTGAGGATCCACAGGTATGCAAAAATTAGCTCCATGGTATTGTATACCTACGTTGTTAACTGAGGGGGGTTGGAAGGGATTGATACCACACCCAAGTTTAACCCTTCTTTACATCTTGGGTTTTCTAGTTTTCCGAAGGTCTTTCTAGACTAGCTATCCCTTTCTTTTGTGGTAATGTTTTGTTCTTTGGTTTAGCAGGGTATTCCTTCACAAAGTGTCCTTTTTGTCCACAATATAAACCCTGTCCATTTTTGCGGCGCAAATCTTTCTCCTCTTTTGTTAACGATTGTCATATGGCACCTATTTCCATAGGTTCTACTGTGGTGTCGGTAATTGTAGACTGAACTCAGGGTTTCTCATAATGCCAAGACGTTCTCTCTGTTCTCCTTCTATCTCCTTTTCTTTCAGTCAAATGATGGTCTCATCTTAGCGTAAGAGTAATGAGATCTGAAAATGTAACAGGTTGAGAGTCTATCTGCGCTAAAATATCTTTGAGTTCTTCTTTTAATCCTTGATAAAAAATTGCTGATCTTTTTTCTTCTGGCCATGCAGACTCTGCTACTAGTCTATTGAAATGAGCCAAATAAGAAACCAAATCCTTGTCGCAGTTTGAGTAATTTGCGATCTGCAGATAACATGGCGGCCCTTCGGTCAAACACTTTATCATATTCCTGCACGAACTGTCTCCAATTGTATAAGAGAGGACTATCTTACCGTACTAAAGATACTGCCCAGAGAGCAGTGTCGCCGTACAGATAAGAAATGCGAAAGGCAATACGTGACTGTGACTGAAGAAAGGCAGTAGGTCTACAAGTAAAGTGTAATTCGACCTGCGTGAGAAATGTTTGTACCATTCCAGAATCTCCTGAAAATCTCTCAGGTGGGGCAAATGGAATTTGGAAGGGGACTGTGAGTGAAATACTATTTGGTGGTGCATGATGTATGGGACTGGATGTAGCCGGGAACTCTCCTGAACCAACTTTGTTTTGTAATTGCGCAACCTTATCAGTCAACGCTGCTGTGGCGTTCTTAGATTCCATCAAATCTCTCTGAATTTTCGTTATGACCTTTAACGGGTCATCTCAGGTAGCAATGGTGAGAACCGGGTGCAGATCAGGAGGAAAGAAAAATTCTTGGGCTTACTATTCTTTCACGGTGGCCATTACTTTTTCCTCGGGATCTGCACAATGCTCTCAATGGCCCATCCTCCCGGCACCTCTGTGTTTGATCTGCTGTTATAGCATCAAAATCAAAGTGGCCAGATGGGGGGAATGGTATGGGATGGGGACAGCGGGGAAAGAAACCTGTAAAAGAAAGGTTAGTGTACAAAACAACACAAAACCATATCATGTATTCAGCCTTGAGACTAATGTGTTAGAGTGTTATTCCTCCTATGATACAGCTCATAGGCTTTTGTATGCCACACATATAACCATAGTATTGCTTGAGGAAATACCTACAAGACTCTTTAAATCAGCAAGGGTCTTGTATCACAGTTTTCTTTCGATACTTTAAAATACTCTTAAAAACAACAAGGGTCTTGTATGCAGGTCACAATTATGTGAGATTCTAATTCAACATCTCACCACAGAAATAAATGTCACAATCTAAGAATAAGAGAGCGCGAGTATAGCATTATTAAGAATATGCTAATTGCTTCCACAAACGCTGCGGCTAACTGCTCAGAGCATGGCCTGCTCTGAAGTAATGAAGATGGCCTGAGGGAAGGAAACCACCACGGGGAACACCAAAATGCTATGGGAGCCGGCTGACTGAAGAAACTCTGCGGGAGCCGGCAAGGAAACAATGCGCAGCTAAAAGCCTGCTGGTTGCGATATGCACTGCTGGAGCCGATGTAATGGTGGCCAACTGGAAAACAAAGGCCCAGCAGGAGGGAACACGAAGAACCTCCGACACTTACTGCGGGAGCCTGCAAAAATGCTGAACTCATTGGGAGCTGACTGGAATCAAAGGCAGAGCAGGAGGGAACACAAAGAACCTCCAAGACGAGGAGCCAACAAGAAGAATCTCAATAGCTGCCCCAGAGTTAGGAAGGAACCTCCTACTCCAATGAGATTGAAAGAATAGTGAGCAACGGTTGCTGGACGGGGCGGTCTATATCAAGGAAGGCCACGCCCAGGGGCACACCCAGGATGGTTGCCCCCCAAGGCAGCTGGGGCATGTAGCATAAAGCTGCAAAGGGAAGGAAAAAGACACACAAATAAGGAAAAAGACAAAGAAATAAAACACACACACTGCCATAGGAGCCCTAATAGCACAACCTAGAATGACACAACCACCAACGGGCAGAAGTGGTATAATGTAGCTTACCACAACGTAATTTAGTGCAATGGGGACAAACAACACCTTTCTTGGGGGTGTGCATTGTGGCATGGCACTGACAGGCAGTCACAGCTGGCCTTGCTACAGTTTGTGCTGTCGCAACATATGGTGCTTCTATAGGAACAGTCACAATCAAAGCAGTAACCCAGGGTGTTTCCACGGTTGGGACTATACCAACAGATGGAGTAGCATTGTGGAATGTCTAAAATGGTATCTAAATCTGGATTACACTTGATTCAAAAGGGGCAGTAGCCACTATAGTACCAACAGTTGTATCGCTACCTGCATTCGTTGTAAGGGCCACATGAGGTGGTAAACGCACAATTAGAAATGCATTCAATTTCAACTCATGAATCGCTATCTGAATCTGACTTCTTTTAATCTTTTTTGGCTTCATTGCCATTTTAATATTTTTCTGTTTCCCAGGCTTCTCAGTAGTAATAGTTGAGTACAGTTTACGCACAAACATGTAAGCAACCCCAAATTTGTTGTCATATAATGTGCAGGTGTACTCTCAGGAGGCACCTCTTCACCTTACTGTACTGTCACTGTTCCATCACCTCTTGCAAGATTCTTAAATCCTTTAAAACATTTCATGATTTTCATAAAGGTCAACAACAAATGTTCAGTAATTCAACTCAAATTTTATGTTTTGATTCTATTCCTTAAATATCAGTATTCTTTTTTGCAATCCTGCTACAGCTTTAATTCTTGAAGACTTGTTAGCCAATCTCAATGCGGCACTTACACAACAATTTACCTATCACAGAGCTGCACTCTATGTCATCATTAACCAGTAACAGACCAGCAGTACACCAACCAATCAATCTCAGCGCAGCACGCTATTATGTATGATCTCACTCCTTGCAGTAGTTCACCCTCCTTTACAATTTTCTCTGATACATAAAATTCGAAAAATGTAAACAAATGTAAATAAACAAATCTTTATCTGCTCCCCTAATGAAAAACAAAGTAATTCAACAATCGGAAAATTAAGGTTTTCACTTCTTCCGACTTTTTCACACAAAAGAGTTTTCACACATGCAAATGAAATCTCGACCAGTGGGATATCATCATAATCAATGTAGCTTCACCTTTTGCATAATTAGGTTTTGCCAAAATCAATCAATATTAGCACAATAGTAACAATTTGTTATAATCCCTATGTCAATTGTGTGGTCAACGGTACCTCACGATCGACACCACAAATCTCTAGCACGCAAGAAAAACCATAAGTGTTTTCTATACCTTTCTCAATATCAGTCTCAATATCCTGGGATCTAAGGTTACTTCAAGGATGATAAGCTCTTCAACTTCTTCATAATAAACACATAAACAGCATTAATTCAATTAAAGTGTGTACTCCAATATCTCACAAATAAACACAACAATAATTCAGAATTCACCACACATAACTCTATTGCTACTCACACTTCCAATACAGATACTGCTTTCAAATTCACACCTTGTTAGTCTTCAAGTTCTGGGCTTTGGGACTCAGCATTATTCTAACTTGGGCAATTTTATAGCTCCTCTTCTCCAAATGTTAACCGTTCTCCTGCTATCAAATTTGCTGGAGCGGGAATCAGTTTAAATAAATCTCAGTTTACCATCACACAGGCTAATCCCTACTGTATTATTCTTTTCCTTATCGAGGCAATGGACCTTTGCCATTGTTTAATGGAAGATCAGGAGCTGCACATCACAATAATTAAAATCTCAATTTCTATTCTGTTCAGTCATAAGTTTTCATCATCATCATAATACTTTATTTCAGTTACAAACCACAAAAGTACAGTAGATAATTTCATCCGTATAAAACATTTACAAAGTGTGCTGTAACACACCATATATACATAAAACCACAATAAAACAACATCATGCAATCTGTGTTATCAATCATTTTTCCCCACTCCATATAAAAGTCACAAGGGTAAGACATAGAGAACCAAAGCATGAGGAAACGAACAAGATTCAATGCAGGCCTTAATCATTCCCTATATGTGCAAATGCGGGATGAATCGTGTCCACTCTCAACTCATTTTGGGCAATTAAGTTCTTGAGCTGCAGTGTCACAAATTTTTCAAGGCGGTGGGATAATAAAATCATCAGAAGTCCCTAATGTTATCAATGCAACGTGCCACTTGTTTGCTTTAAGTATCAAACCCCTGGACCTCTCCATCGCCAAGAGGTAACGAGATATGGCAAAGACAATACATTGTTTTGTATCATGACTTCAGATACAAAGGGCCTCTACTTGATTTCTCACCCCTAGTGTTCGACATACTGGGAGGATCCATTTCTTTCTCCACTTAGCATAGGCAGGATAGACGAATACGATATGCTCTACAAATTCCTTAGTAGCACCACAAGTGGGACAGTCTGCTCATTCTTCCGAGTCCAACCCGAGCTAAAGGAGAGCAGAGGAAGAGTTCCATAACAGAACTGCAGACATAATTTCCTAGCTCCCAGCAGTTCGATCTCATCACTGAACTATTCCTTCTTGAACTCAAATTTCGCTGCCAAATCCGCCAACACCACGCCAATCGGGGAATAGGATTCACAACACGTAGCCTGACTATATCCCTTTACGCGGACAACATCACACTTGTGAACCATCCTGGACAGAATTTGTCTCCTCTAATTCACAAACTAATTCGTTTCGGTGGTCTTTCCGGCATCCAGATCAACTGGTTATAAGTCGATACTTTTTACATTGACAGACGCCACTGCCCAATTCCCCACAGAGTATCCACTCCAATGGGCTTCGGGACCAGTCAAATACTTGGGATTTATCTCAGTAGAGATCTATCTGAATTATGTCAGGCCAATTTTATTAAAGCCATGATCTGGTTAGAAGAACGTATTCCCATTTGGTCCAAACTCCCCCTGTCTCTGGCTGGTCGAATTGCAGTTGTGAAGATGATCGTCCTATCAAAGTTTCTCTATTTATTCATTAATATTCCCACTCCCCTAATGCAAGCCTTTTTCCGCCGACTTCGCTCAAATTTCATCACACTGGTGTGGGCTGGGAAACAGGCCTGAGTCAAGTATGAAACATTGACCAAACCACAGCTCCTGGTAGGGCTGGGTGCTCCAGACCTACAACAGACCTACACCTCTACGCACTATGCACCCAGGCACAATTTCTACATTTCTGGACACACCCTGTGCCTTTTCAGCCGCATGTTGCGGTGGAGATAGACGCAGTATCACCATGGCCCTTTTCGCTCCCTACAAACGGCCCATTGCTGAAATTTACACTTGACAATGCCTGCGCTGGGCATGGTTGGAATTGGCGAGGCGAGCAGACGCTCCCCTCCTATATGCACCCTCGGTCCCACTAGCAAATCACCTTTTACTGCCCCCTCTACAATATGGTGGAGCATGTACCCGTGCAGACAGACTTGGCATGCACACCTTTGCTGATCTCTTTCCAGATGACCACTTCTGCAAACAGCATGCGGCACCCAGCATCCCACTAGAAACCTATTTATATTATCAACTGCGGGCAGCCTGCCGCAGCCTCTTCCCTTCCTTTCTAGTGCCTCCTGCTACGTTTGCCGCATTAGAGCACACTTACACCACTGCCTCACCGCGGAAACTCATCACGGCACTCTACTGCACTATGCAACACCTCCCCTATGCCGCGCCACTGCCAGCCTGGAAGGCATGGGAGGATGATCTTACTTTTCCCCTTACTGACCCACAATGGTGGTTCTGTTGCGGCCAACTTGAGTTATTGTCCCCAAACTACCGGCTAAGGCTTATTCACTTCAAATTTTTACACTGCACTTATCATACCCCAGTGTTGCTACATAAACTGGGCCTGTCTCCAGATTCACAATGTACACAATGTCATGCAGACACAGCAGATTTTCTTCATCTAGCCTGGCACTGCCCGGCAGTTGCATCATACTGGGAAGAGGTATATAGGACATTAGGGGACATCATACAGCTACAGCTGGCACCTTCCCTGCTTGTGGGCCTCCTGGGTCAAGAGGCGGAAAAACCGAAGCCCTCTCGTAGACTTACTGCGCTGTTACTACTCCTTGCCAAGCGGCGCAATGCAATGTGCTGGTGTGTCATCCTGGCTCCCAAACCAAATGACTGGATACGGGATATCGTTTACTGCCATGAACAGTTATCAAACTATTGGGAGTTGATACCTCCAAGATCCAGACCACGGGACATTTGGGAGCCTTTCCTAAACTATATGCTCATGCTTCACCGAATAACCCTTAATTTCAAGTTATGCCCTAAAAGGAACAAACGATTCATCTGTTTCTGTAACACTGAACTCATGATGTGTTGACGGGGGTATACATTTTGTCCGATATATGATTCATATTTTTTATCTACATGCTTCAATAGATGTATAAAATGCCAACTGTATATATAAATAAAGTTGTTTTTTTAAAATTCACTGCTAGGAAGGCATCAGATAGTGGGGCAAAGGTGGCTTGAAAGTGCATTAAATCCAATTTGGGCTGAGCATAAAGCAATTTAAAGGTGTTCTTGCTTATGCACCCAGCTGTCAACAGGTCTTCCTACAGGGACCCTAAAACCAACTTTCCCAATGTATCTCTGATGTACCTAATCCATGGAATATTGCCAGAGCAAGGGAGCCTCAGTATTTCCTCTAGGCCCTCATGGTAAGATGTGAGCTCAGGGGTTATCCAAAGTCTCCTTGAGCACAGAATTAGCCTTAGTCCTGTCCCTTCTGATATTTGCCTAATGCCCATGTCTAACCTAAGAGGGAGTAATGGGGTGATGGCTGGAAGGACCTGTCAGGTGGCGTAGAAATCTTTTTTCGATTATAGTGAGAGCCATTGCATCTTTATGCCCCCAGAGCTCCACCCCATAGAAGGCTTCTCCCTTAGCCTGTTGGTTGTAAATCTGTAGTGCGGGGGACACTGGGCAGCAGATTTTTGACCTGCTCTGCACATTTATACGGTATGTTTTTGGAGTTTTGGTCTATATCTATTGATGTCGCCAGTCTAATTTCTCCTTAAGAGTTAGACCTAGATACTCAAAGGTGTGCACCCGCTCCAATGAGTATCCCTAAAGCTTAAAACCATGTATTTTGTCTTTGAAACATTGATTTCTAGACCCCTCTTGGAACAACAAGTGTCAAAGCTGTCTAATGTCTTCTGTAGCCCCATGGGTGATTTGGAGATTAGGAGGGTATCATCTGCAAACATAAGTGCAGGGACCCTGTGTCCAGCAAGTTGTGGAAAATCACCCATACACCCGTTCAGGTGATCAATCAAATCATTAACATAAATTGTAAAGAGGGTGGGGGCTAGAACGCAGCCATGCCTTACCCCTCTTGTGACAGGGAAGCGGTATGTCAATTTACCTTGTAGACCGCACCTGACCTGGGCATAGTTCTGCTCATGGAGTCTTACAATATTAAAAAAACAACAATTGATGGACAGAATGCAGAACAATGTCATACATTCACCCCAGTACAGAGATCTGGGCCTAAATCCATAGTTTTTTTGCTCACCATGCCATTCCAGTTTGAACCCAGCCATATGCAAATCAGTCTTGACCCTGTGCCTCATGGGAACAGTCCAGCCCGAACTGCCAAGCCAGGTCCTCCCTGGGCTGGAAACAAGCATCCTAGGACCGGTTTTGGGGTTTCACCCCTCTTCAGCCAGGATAGCTTGATTCCAGTGGCATGGAGAGCACAGGACTCACGTCTGAGCATACCCGTCCCACTAGGGGTGACAAATGCAACAACAACAATTGATGGACAGAATGCAGAACAATGTCATACATTCACCCCAGTACAGAGATCTGGGCCTAAATCCATCGTTTTTTTGCTCACCATGTCATTCCAGTTTGAACCCAGCCATATGCAAATCAGACTTGACCCTGTGCCTCATGGGAACAGTCCAGCCCAAACTGCCAAGCCACGTCCTCCCTGGACTGGAAACAAGCATCCTAGGACCGGTTTCGGGGTTTCACCCCTCTTCAGCCAGGATAGCTTGATTCCAGTGGCATGGAGAGCACGGGACTCACGTCTGAGCATACCCGTCTCACTCGGGGTGACAAATGCAAAAACAATAATTGATGGACTGAATGCAGAACAATGTCATACATTCACCCCAGTACAGAGATCTGGGCCTAAATCCATCGTTTTTTTGCTCACCATGCCATTCCAGTTTGAACCCAGCCATATGCAAATCAGTCTTGACCCTGTGCCTCATGGGAACAGTCCAGCCCGAACTGCCAAGCCAGGTCCTCCCTGGACTGGAAACAAGCATCCTAGGACCGGTTTTGGGGTTTCACCCCTCTTCAGCCAGGATAGCTTGATTCCAGTGGCATGGAGAGCACGGGACTCACGTCTGAGCATACCCGTCCCACTCGGGGTGACAAATGCAAAAACAACAATTGATGGACAGAATGCAGAACAATGTCATACATTCACCCCAGTACAGACATCTGGGCCTAAATCCATCGTTTTTTTGCTCACCATGCCATTCCAGTTTGAACCCAGCCATATGCAAATCAGTCTTGACCCTGTGCCTCATGGGAACAGTCCAGCCCGAACTGCCAAGCCAGGTCCTCCCTGGACTGGAAACAAGCATCCTAGGACCGGTTTCGGGGTTTCACCCCTCTTCAGCCAGGATAGCTTGATTCCAGTGGCATGGAGAGCACGGGACTCACGTCTGAGCATACCCGTCCCACTCAGGGTGACAAATGCAAAAACAACAATTGATGGACAGAATGCAGAACAATGTCATACATTCACCCCAGTACAGAGATCTTGCCACTGGATTCAAGCAAGCCTGGCTGAAGACGGCTGAAATGCCAGAAACCGGTCCTAGGAAGCTTGTTTCCGGTCCAGGGAAGACATGGCTTGGCAGTTCGGGCTGGACTGTTCCCATGAGGCACATGGTCAGACTGATTTGCATATGGCCATTTCTGAACTGGGGTGGCAGAGTGGGCTAAAGAACGGTGATGGATTAAACCCAGATCAGTTGACTGGGGGTGAGTGCTTGCAAAGTTCAACACTCCGTCCACCATTTCCTTTGGTTTTTGCTTTGTTCGCCATAAGTTGGCAGTGTATGCTCAGACGTGAGTCCCTTGCTCACTTTGCCACTGGATTCAAGCAAGCCTGGCTGAAGACGGCTGAAATGCCAGAAACCGGTCCTAGGAAGCTTGTTTCCGGTCCAGGGAAGACATGGCTTGGCAGTTCGGGCTGGACTGTTCCCATGAGGCACAGGGTCAGACTGATTTGCATATGGCCATGTCTCAACTGGGGTGGCAGAGTGGGCTAAAGAACGGTGATGGATTAAACCCAGATCAGTTGACTGGGGGTGAGTGCTTGCAATGTTCAACACTCCGTCCACCATTTCCTTTGGTTTTTGCTTTGTTTGCCATAAGTTGGCAGGGTATGCTCAGACATGAGTCCCTTGCTCACTTTGCCACTGGATTCAAGCAAGCCTGGCTGAATACGGCTGAAATGCCAGAAACCGGTCCTAGCAAGCTTGTTTCCGGTCCAGGGAAGACATGGCTTGGCAGTTCGGGCTGGACTGTTCCCATGAGGCACAGGGTCAGACTGATTTGCATATGGCCATGTCTGAACTGGGGTGGCAGAGTGGGCTAAAAAACGGTGATGGATTAAACCCAGATCAGTTGACTGGGGGTGAGTGCTTGCAATGTTCAACACTCCGTCCACCATTTCCTTTGGTTTTTGCTTTGTTCGCCATAAGTTGGCAGGGTATGCTCAGACGTGAGTCCCTTGCTCACTTTGCCACTGGATTCAAGCAAGCCTGGCTGAAGACAGCTGAAATGCCAGAAACCGGTCCTAGGAAGCTTGTTTCCGGTCCAGGGAAGACATGGCTTGGCAGTTCGGGCTGGACTGTTCCCATGAGGCACAGGGTCAGACTGATTTGCATATGGCCATGTCTGAACTGGGGTGGCAGAGTGGGCTAAAGAACGGTGATGGATTAAACCCAGATCAGTTGACTGGGGGTGAGTGCTTGCAATGTTCAACACTCCGTCCACCATTTCCTTTGGTTTTTGCTTTGTTTGCCATAAGTTGGCAGGGTATGCTCAGACATGAGTCCCTTGCTCACTTTGCCACTGGATTCAAGCAAGCCTGGCTGAATACGGCTGAAATGCCAGAAACCGGTCCTAGCAAGCTTGTTTCCGGTCCAGGGAAGACATGGCTTGGCAGTTCGGGCTGGACTGTTCCCATGAGGCACAGGGTCAGACTGATTTGCATATGGCCATGTCTGAACTGGGGTGGCAGAGTGGGCTAAAAAACGGTGATGGATTAAACCCAGATCAGTTGACTGGGGGTGAGTGCTTGCAATGTTCAACACTCCGTCCACCATTTCCTTTGGTTTTTGCTTTGTTCGCCATAAGTTGGCAGGGTATGCTCAGACGTGAGTCCCTTGCTCACTTTGCCACTGGATTCAAGCAAGCCTGGCTGAAGACAGCTGAAATGCCAGAAACCGGTCCTAGGAAGCTTGTTTCCGGTCCAGGGAAGACATGGCTTGGCAGTTCGGGCTGGACTGTTCCCATGAGGCACAGGGTCAGACTGATTTGCATATGGCCATGTCTGAACTGGGGTGGCAGAGTGGGCTAAAGAACGGTGATGGATTAAACCCAGATCAGTTGACTGGGGGTGAGTGCTTGCAATGTTCAACACTCCGTCCACCATTTCCTTTGGTTTTTGCTTTGTTCGCCATAAGTTGGCAGGGTAGGCTCAGACGTGAGTCCCTTGCTCACTTTGCCACTGGATTCAAGCAAGCCTGGCTGAAGACGGCTGAAATGCCAGAAACCGGTCCTAGGAAGCTTGTTTCCGGTCCAGGGAAGACATGGCTTGGCAGTTCGGGCTGGACTGTTCCCATGAGGTACAGGGTCAGACTGATTTGCATATGGCCATGTCTGAACTGGGGTGGCAGAGTGGGCTAAAGAACGGTGATGGATTAAACCCAGATCAGTTGACTGGGGGTGAGTGCTTGCAATGTTCAACACTCTGTCCACCGTTTCCTTTGGTTTTT
Source organism: Triturus cristatus (assembly GCF_964204655.1). Lineage (NCBI taxonomy): Eukaryota > Metazoa > Chordata > Amphibia > Caudata > Salamandridae > Triturus > Triturus cristatus. Next base: position 1,201,553,127 of record NC_140591.1, on the reverse strand, counting down.
GCTTTGTCTTACAATATTAGCTAGTGGGTTTTTGGGGACACTCTGTCATGAATGTCATTCATGCTCCTCTAGATTGCGCCCGTCTCACCCATGCCCTGTGCCATCTCATTCATGCCCCCTCTAGATTGTAAGGCAGTACCAGGGATACATAAAAGGGATTCAAGATAAATCCCAGAATCCGTAATGCCCAATAAAAATCCCACTCCATTCCCGTGCAACCAGCACAACCATTGATAATGTTTTTAGGTTATGTTTTATACTTGGTACTCTGAGAAAGTGGCATGATTATATATTTCAATATGCGTGATAGTAATGTGTCTTACATTTGTATTCAAGAACGAGGCTTACATTTGTATTCAAGAACGAGGCTCGATTGGAGAGCAAAGCACGGACTTACATTTGTATGCAAGAACGAGGCTTGGTTGGAGAGCAAAGCACGGACTTTGCTCAGAACGTTTACCAACCGACAGAACAGCTGATCGGGGGCAGTGCGTCAGCATCTGAGCGCTGCAGAAAAGAGCGACCTTTGACCACGCCGCGTTACACAAGAATGCGTAGCGACGTGACAGCCATATTGGGTGTGGCAAGTCTATTTAAAGCCACACCCAGTTCGAGAAGGCGCTTAGCCTTCCGTTGTCAACAGGAGCAGTATCCAGGGATGCTGAATGCAGCCTTCGCAGGTGCGCTTACCTGAGACTAGTTTCAGCGGTCTTCTTCGATTATCCTGCTTGCCAGTTTTCTTCATTCTGGGGAAAAGACAAAACAACAAAAAAGAAGGCGCCCATCGCAAGTAAGAGATGGCAATTTGCAACAGCATTCTATATAACAATAAGAACAATTTTTGGAAAAACTCTGTTTTCAAGTATACTGGTTACAGAAAGAACATTGCCTTCAAGAGAATGGACATTAAGCAAATTATTGTTATTAACATAGTCATTTGTCAAGTATTTGTTAAATACTTACTATAATATTTCAAGATCAAGAGTGGATACAAGAGTTTGGAGTCAGTTAGAAAGTAAGTATTATTGTGAGAGAGATTATTAATAAGAATTGTGTTTTTAAGTGCCAAGTTCTTTCAAGTGCCAAGTACTAATAATGTGATATTTGTTGTTATAGCTCAACCACAATAGAAAAGCCTTGTGAACTGAACTATGCCCTACAGTTGATTCACATAGTCATACACCATTACAAGAACATCTGGACTCAGCATAAAATCTTAGATCGCAGGTAGGAAGATTTTTGATTACACAACAAAGAAAATAGTTGGTTAGGAAAGTGCTACTTTAATAGGAGTAGAAATACAATACTGAACATTAGTACATATTGCTTAGCAGGTCGACAACAAGAAATCATCAAGCGTCCAGTATCCGGCCCTCCTCCCTGAACCCCACTAAATATCCCTAGTGAATCATCAATACACAGGTTATAAGGTGGGGTACTGGGAAGTTGGTCCATAACGTCTCTGCGAGATTCAGCCTTGCGGATTCAAGGTGAGAACGCATGGTTAGTCTGACACACCCATGTTGAGAGCTTCGATCTCAGGACCAGATCAAATGCTGACTGATGGTCTACAAAAACTATCTTCCCGGGACCACTGTCTTCTAAAATAGCATTTAAAGGCCAAGACCTGGTCCTGTGTGCTTGTACTTTTCCTGAAACCTGCCTATAGGGGAGTGATCACTTCCTTGTTGGACATTCTTGGAGCTTTCCCAACAGATTTCAACTAAATATATTTTGTGAGCAGTCAATCAAGCTTATAGGCCTGTAGTTGGGAAAGAGCAAAGGAAAGCTTTTTTTGTGCAGGGGAACAATTTCTGAGCCTAGCCAAGAGGGGGGAATTGACGCCCCTTTCAATATCCCATTAAAGACAACTGTAAGGTATGGGCCCCAGACATCTTTATCACTACGATAGAGGTCTCCCAGGATTTTGTCAGTACCTGGTGCCTTATTTGGAATGATCTTAGAGATAGCAGATCTAACTTATTGCAGGGTAATGCTGAGTGGCGGTTCTTTTTCATGTACATGTGTAATGCCTACTGGTATATCACAACCAGTAGCTGCCACAGTGAGCCTGTCTGCTTCAGTTCCAGTTGCAGGATAAAGGCTTGAAAAGTGAGTGACCCATTCAGCCGCCAGGACATTAGTTTTCTGAAATGTTTTATCCATCAGCTGAGTGTGTGGATACCAAGTTCTAGAAAGAGCGCGGGTCCCCTTTACGTACTGCTTCGAGCAGCCCTTTCCACTTTGCTACTTCCCACTCCCTTTTGGCCTGACATACGATGTTTTCATAATCAGGCCTTTTAATTTGGATCTCCTGCCTGTCTTGCAGCCCTGGCCTTCCTACAGGACGAGTTGTACCATGTTGGAGGATGGAACTTCCTTGCAGACTTTTTAGCTTCTACAAAGAAAAGACTATATAGCTCTCCACACATCTGGGTATAATCTTCACTGATTTTCTCGAGTTTGTCTGTATTGTCTGCCCACCCAATCTGGGTTAAAAGACCATCCAAATGTTTTGCTTCTATTCTGTAAACTGCCCCTAGTCGTTCCTCAGACACGGCCATTTGGCACCATTTTACTCTGCGTTTGTTTTTGGTTGGGCTCAGTCTATTGTCAAAGTGATCAGATGGGCTGTCTAATGTGCAACAGCCTAGGAAAGTAATAATGCTTGAAAGAGCATTATGTTCACTGTCTTGTCTCTGACAGACCTTAATATCGATCAAATGGGGCCAGATCCGTACATCGACAAAGACATAATATATTTGACTGGTGCTATTTGGCCGATTAAAGGTATGTTTACCATCTCTGTCGGGTGATGTTCCGCCATTACAGGCTCAGTGACCCTGATTTAGAGTCATGGCAAGAATTTGTAGAGCTTGGGGTGACCCTTTTTCGATTGGTGGGATTTCTAGCCTAGGGATGGACCAAACGTTGTCTTCTTACTGTGCCATCGACCCTAGGTTTCCTTCTAGGGGTTCGAATTGACAGTTAAGATCTCTGCCCGCCAGTTTCCAAACTCTATCTAAGGCTGATGTCAGATGTGTACTTAACAGCTCTTGGGTCGTAGAGACTCTATTCAGTGCCCCTACTCTTTGGTAGCCCATTATAGATGTGCATACTACACTGTGGAAAGGTCAGATATATTCCCAAACTATCCAGGGAAGGGATCATACGTTCCTCCATCTTACAGGCGAGAGACGTACACACCCAGATGGTAAGGCCACCCGAAAGCCTCTCCTTGCCTTTAAATAGAGCAGATTTGCTAAAATTTACAAACCCCATCGGAAAGGCCGCTTTTATACACCAGGTCTCTTGAAATAAACAGATATCATGGGAATCAATGAACTGAGCACAGTCAGGGCAATCTAACTTGGTTGCAAGCCCTGCAATGTTCCATGAAAGTAATTTCAGAAGGGAGGCAGAGCTCTGGACAATATGTACATCTGCAAGGTCAGGCCCTGCCCTCCCTCCCTCATCCCCCCGGGTGTACGTTCTATAGCAGGGCTAGGGGTTAAGCTAAGCTAGCCTGTCGTTATCAACATTGGACCAGAGCTTGGTTATTAGCCTGGTAATAATAAGAGAGGAGTCAGCCATATCTCCTGTGTGTGTGTGCAGCTTAATAGTTTGTTTGTCTTCAGTCAGGTCACTCCGGTTGGGCAGGTTAGATTGATTGGCCAGAATGTAGGAGGGAGGCCTTTTTCCAAGTACTGGAATATTAGGTAATGTTTTCTGAGAGAATCCTGTCTGTCATTCTTGCCACCCCTATTGTCAATGTGAGCTATTTCTATCAAACCTGGTCTATGTGGGCCTGGTGTAGAAATTTGTCAATCATCATCAGCAAGAACATCGAAACGGTTGGATGTTGTGAAACCAAACATGCTTTGTACACCGGCAGGAGCGTTTGGTCCATGCACCAAGGCATTTGTCAACTGACCATGCCGGAACTGTTGTAGTGCAGGGGCCCTAAAGTCATAAGTTTTATTTGTATTAATCTCAATAATCAAAACATGAACAGAATTGATCATCATAAATGGTAGGTCAAAAATCATAATAAAATGCATAAAGCGCATTCCATAAAGCAAAGAATCCTTATTCTAAGAATCGGGTGAGAAAAGGTGTCAGTCGGAACCCAGAAAGAGTTCCAGTTCGAGAGGGTGAGAATTTAAGCTTAGAACTTCAGCATATAAAGCAGATCAATAAATGAAAATTAAATCAAGGCAGAACGTCCCAAAAAGAGTAGTTCAAGAAACGCAGTAGAGTCTCTGAGCAGCGTGGAATAAGTCAGAGTAGAAAAGGTCTGGAAAAATGGGTCTGGGAAAGTAGCGAATGCCTCTGGAGGGGTAGGGGTTGAATGTGTTAACCTACTCAAGGAACACACACTATTATAAACAGTTGATACCGATGTTTTAGTTCATGTTGCACCTTCTCCTCCTCTCATACAATCAGCTTTCAGTGTTCTCCTGGGTCTAGGATCATCACTCTTCTTCTCACATGAGTTCAATAGTCCACAGACAGAAATGTTAGGTTTGCTTCTTTCATGTATCAGTTATAGATGCATGTGGAACATTTTCTCAATCAAGACTACTTTTGCAGGTATTACACTACTTGACTAACCTTCTAAGTCTAATTGTATGTTTTGTTAAATGGTAGCGGCAGTTTCAGTCGATAACCTTTCAAGTATTTGCCCGGCGGTAATCGCCTCTCATACCACTCGATGATTTTACCAATAAAAGAGGCAGGCGCCGGAGACTGGAAGGCAGGAAACAAAGTTTTATTCCGTCGGAGCAGAACACATCAGATCAGACAGCAAGGTATCGTCACGAGGTGCTCTAACTGCATCTCTGAGACCTGGTCTCTTATACACTGGTTTATTGCTTTATTATACATAGTACATTCTTGAGATTCCCTTGATGCGCGGGGGAAATATCCCCTGAAGCCCCGGCTCAGATCCGATCCCACACATGGTTACAGTAGAGGTTCCCACCCTACCCGCAGTGGGAGATGGCTATCGCGCAGCAGGGAATTCCGCTAATTCCCGGGGGTGTGTGCAACCGGCCGGGTCTCAGGGGGTAGGGGCTTTGATCTACTGTAATCCCTTTGATGCGGGGTGTTTCCCTTACAGTAGGGGTAATAAACTGCATCCGCAGGGCTAGGTGATGGCCTGGGACCAGTTCGGACAATGGGGCGCAGAGGAAGGGGGTTATCAAAGGAGAGGCATGACCATGTATGGGTTGTCGGTCGGAAGTGGTTCCGTAGCAGGGTCGTGCAGAAGGAGAGGGTTTATGGCCTGTATGAGAGAGCGGGGGTGGCCAGCGCGCGGGGGATGCTCGCAGCGCCGGGGGAAAGCGCTGGCGATCGAGAGTGAGCGGGGAGAGAGAGTGGGGTGCCTAAAATGGCGACCGTACATTTGCTATGCGTGGCGCTGGGGAGAGGCAAGATGGCGCAGATAATGTTCAGTTTGCAAGCTAAATTTCCACAGTCCTCCCTTTTAACATATCTCGCCAGCTTGTCCGGCCAATATTCACCTTCGTTAGCCTTTCAGTTACAGTATCGTCAATGTTCGTCATACATTTAAAGATACAGAGTCTTAAGGGTAGGCAGGAGTAATCTGACACATTTGTACATTGTCTCATACAGTTTGATAAAGTAGGCGAGGAGGAAGTACATTCAAAGTTGCAGTATAGTCGTGTACATGGCTGGTGTTGTATGAATGTTACTATACAAAGTTACATTTTCTTAACTTCTCAGTGTACAGTCGGAAGTGATTGATGCAACATCATGAAGAAGATAGTTAATATAATAAGGTGGTTGGGAGAGGATTTTCAACTTTGACATGGGTCCTTCTTTCCAGTGTCCTTGTTTTATAAAGAGCTATCACTGGTAAGCTCTCATTGTTGTCCTTCTTTCGTTGGCACTGTTGAGCACCGGCGGTGGAGCTAAGGTCCAGCTCAAATCCGATTTCTCACGTGGCAGGGTGTGACCACTCACTGTTCTTTGATCACAGTCCTGTTCCTTAACACAGTTCACCACAGGCACTTTGAGACAGGGTGCCGGCCTTTTGTTCCTCGGTAGTAGGTCAAAGTCATAGTCCAAATGAAAGAGGAAGAGAGAATGGGGTGGCGTGGGATCGGATCAAAAATGCGGACCAAGGAGAGCAGAATCTTTCAGCACTGGGCCCATCAATCGGGCCCGACGGGTTGAGACTTCAGGCACGCTGGTCAGTGAGCAGGGGCCTCGATGTAGCCCTTCGCGCTTATCGTTCTGATAATGGTGTCTCGTCTCACACCCTTTTTGCTTCGTCGCTTCCCCCTTGGTCGATGTCATAGATGCTTTATGATCCGCAGCCAGACTGTGCGTCACGTCCGACCCCTCTCTTCCGATGGCTGCGGGTTATCCTTGAATAGGTTATAAGAAACGAAAGTCTTAGGGATTTTGGCAGGGAAGACATTTACATACTTCATTCTCTCTCCCAACCACTGAGTAGTTGCGGAAATGCTCTTATCTGTTACTATATGATTGGTGTCTATTAACTCTGATGTTAAGGTGCGTGTTACTAATCTATTAATTACTGCTGTGGTGCAGGGTTCTGTGGGTGTCCCTGTCCATCGTCTGGCCTTCTAGGTGTCAGTTTCTGCGCCCTATCATACAAGGTTTGGTAATACCCGTAAGTGCGAGGTGCTACGGTCATGCGTTCACGAGTATCCTTTTCATACAGTAGGTGACCCTTTATCAGTTTAAAACAGGGCCATCAGCTGTTTCGTTCGGGATACTCTGAGACGGCTAGTATAGGGCTGGAGTTATCTTTGGGAGAACAGGGTGCTTTAGACATTCTATTTCGGGCTAATTGGTCAGGGGTAATTCTGGGCGGTGGAGATGGTGTCCCTTAAGAACAAAAACCACTGACATATAGTCCCCGTGTTGAGGGTCAGATTGGGAGACATCAGTCGTCTTACCTGTCCTTTCCTTCTCAGCCGATTAGGCTTAACGTTTGTAAAAAGGAGAGGTAGTAACGTGGTAAAGTATGGTCGTTTTTGTTTCTGTCAATTTGTTCGAACACCACTGTGTTCAGGCCAATTATACACTTACCAAAGAGGTGTATGTCGTTAATTTATTCAAGAAGAAAAGAGGGCAAGAAAGAGCCTTTTGCGAGGGAGGGGGAGAGAGAGTGAGAGAGAGAGAGAGAGAGAGAGAGAGAGAGAGAGGGAGAGAGAGAGAGAGAGAGAGAGAGAGAGAGAGAGAGACGTGTGCATCAAGTAGGCTATTTTGGCATACATACGACACAAAACGAGAGAGAGAGAGATGGGTAAGATAATAGGCCACTTGGTGCACACACAACATGGAGTAGCATGGGTCTGTTCCATGTAAGAAAACACAAGCGGGGAAAAGACATAAATTCGGTGACCACGTACACACAAATGCCGGATAGGGTGTGACAGTACATGCATCAAGACGGAGACTCAGGGCTGCGTCGAGCACGGGGACCTCTCCTTTCCTGTCCTCTATTCCTATGCATGCTGCGTACCTTTAGCATTTTGTAGTTTATCTTATGGGTTGTCTGACCCTTTATTCTCCTCCCTTTGATCGGTGGACGAGCACCTCAATCATACGATGACGCTCTCTTCAAGTGACCCGAACATGAAATGCATACACATTCATATCGTATAATCGTAGTACACACGCACAATCATATCATACAGTTTTTCATGTTCCCAATGGTGGTCTGTAATTTTACGCACTATCTCACAACGTTTGTCTATGTTTTCCCTGATATTGAACTTGGTGCGGTCCATGTCCACTCCACTCTTCAGTCGGAACTTCGTCGTGACCTATAGAGGGGAAAATAAGAGGGGAGGGGAGGTGCAGTATTCAAAATACCCCAGCGCGCGCAGACACGAAAAGTTCTACCTACCATGTACCAGGCTAGCCGCAGGGGTGGGTAATACCACGGACCTATTATTCTTTAGTTCGAGGCAAAGATGCTCTAGTTCATTCATCTCCTAAATTCGGGTTCCCTGGTCGTGCATGTATTTCTCAATTGGTCGTGTATTATGGTGCAGGATACCATACCTTGCGTGCGACATATACCTTAAGTTATAGTTCATTATTGATTTGACAATTCTTGGAAAAAGGGGGGCAGGCGTGATGGGTACAAATTCCGTTAAACAAAAATATTTTAGGCAAATTGAGTCCGTATTATCTGTATGCTTTCGCTTAGGAGTGACAATCTTTTATTTAAAAGAGAAACCTTCAACAACCCAGATGATTAGTCATGACACTGATTCCGTAATTCCTTTTTAAGAAGCCCTTTATTTAAAACAATGTCAGTGTAGAAATACGGGCCTACAGCCGCTATAGGCCGGCCACGGTGCGAGAGGCGTCGAGCAACATGAGCAACACTAGATTAACATAAAAATCGGTTCCCCCCCTCTCCCCCACCATCATGTGTGAAAGCATCGCATACATATATTTATATATCTCTTTTTAACACAAATGTCACGTGGCTGGAACGCCACAAGGAGTTGTAGGCCACTCCTACATCAGCGCCATCTTGGGGCGGGGTCGGGCCAGTGCACAGTCTAAGTCTTTCCATGAATTAGCTGTTGAACCAGAATTCCTTTCGGTAGTTCGAGAACTTTCGTTAGCGTCAACTTTGCGTCAGCATGGCGTCACTGCAACCTTGTAGCAATGCCACGGTTTGTTCTTAGGGCGGGGCAGCAGGCAGGTTCTTCCGCCGACGCTTTACTGTCTCACTGCACCAAGCGGAGGCAAGGTGGCTGCCGCCCGGGGGCAAAAAGAGCAATGGTGGTGGTTTTGTCCTTATCGGAAGTCCGCAGGAGTCGAATGTCAAATGTCTCCAACCAATTCTGCAAGGCTGAGGGGAGCGTTCTGTCAAGGGTGGGGCCCATGCCCTAGCAAACAAGCTTTCGAGTCCAGAATAGTCTCACGGTGGGACAGGCCTGGAACCGGAGGGGTCAACCGCCGGAGTTCAAGGGCAGCAGTAGCAGCAGCTCTTCGGTACAGTCACCGGAGAGGAGCCAGCAGCAGTAACAGCGGCAGTCCGGATGGTACTGCCACCGGGGTGATTCCAGTAGCAGTGACGACAGCAGTTTGGATGGTATCACCACCGGGGTGGGTCCCCGATTACCTTGCTGCGGGGGCCCACTCCTCACGTCGGGTGCTAGCGGCAGTCCTGGTGAACCCGGTGCTTGGGTGGTTGCCTGGCGGCCGCGTGCAGGGGTGCCGGCTCAGCCGAACGGCGAATGAAGTGGCAGGGCGCAACTCAGCTGGCTGACGTGTGAAAGATGCGGTTTGGGGTGCCCTCATCTGCTGGCGAGCCTCCACCTGGGGAGGTGGGGGAGGCCCGTCCGCGTCGCCTCCCCCCGCCAGGGCACCCTCCGTTATTGAAGGAAGAAGTGACTGGGAAGATCCGCACAGCGTGCCAGGGTGAAATTCAGCAGGCCGATGAAAAAGATGGCTGGGTGCAGCTTAGCTGGTCGGCGAGTTAAAGACGGTTGGGGTGCCCGGCGAGCCTCCACCTGGGGAGGTGGGGGAGGCCCGTCCGCGTCGCCTCCCCCCGCCAGGGCACCAGCCCTCATTAAAGAAAGAAGAAGAGAAAGCGGAAAGGCCCGCACAGCGTGGCGGGCTCCGCCTTGGTGTTGCCAGAACTTCGGCGCTTCGTATAGCCTCCGGCCTATTCGCACAATCGCCCGCCACTGATGTCAAGGGATTTTTGCATGGCTTTTATAGCCCAAAGTCAACTAAGAGGGACCGCCCAAAACAGGCCAATGTTGCGATTTCGAGGAAGGAGAGGCGAGGACGGTGTCACGTGGACGTTAAGGCTTTGGGATGGAGGTTGCAGCAGACTGTCATGTAAATAGTTGTTTTAAAACGTGTTTTAACCTGTTTACCCTGTTGGTGTGTTTGTTATATCCTATAAGTTATTAAAATGTTATAACTACATTACTTCGTTGGAGTGTTTGTACATATTTGTAGTTTGATGACGAGCACAAGGAGGTTACTGTGCAATCGGAAAAATAACATAGCCCAATTGTGCGCGATCTAGCCCTAGTTTGGTGACGTCGATGGTGGGTGTCAGCAGGCTTCCGTTTGTGCGGGATTTTGTCATGCTTATTGGGCGGGGTGGGCAGTAGGGCACACATGTTTAGGTAGCGAGAGTAATGGAGTCGGGCTACCTCGCGGTCGTCTCGACCGTGAGCTTGACTCCTTCCCTTGGTTTCATATGTCCCACAAAGGGCTAACTCCTAGCGTTATTTTAGTTTTTTTAAGGTCAAAAAGGATCCTACCAGTGCCTTTACTATCTTGTCGATTCCTGTTCGTTCATCCTTAGTTAATCGATTCATTCTGGTGGACTCTTTCTTTCCTATCTCATGGTCGTCTAGCGTTGTAGTCGACGTTGGGTTCGGCACAAGAGGCTCAGCCGGCGCGGAGGCCGTGAGGGCCGAGGCCCCTGTACTGCTTTCGCTCGTGTTCGGGGGTTGTGGGTGTTGCACTATTGATTGGGAGGGTGCATACGGAGGGGGCATGTAAATGATCGGGGGACCTAACAGTAACTCGTCATTCGTTCGCTGCTTGGAGGACAACTCAGGGTAGAGCAAAGAAGGGGTCCTAACAGCGTACTGGCCTGAGGTTTCGGGCTCCTGTCTTAGTTTAGTTTCCCTTCTCTCCTTTATGTCTTCTTCTAACTTTCTAGCGGCAAGGTGAGCTGCCTTTCGTAATTCCTTTTCTGCTTTTACTTCTTCCCTCTTTTTCCGTTGCGTCGCTTCTTTGCGCCATATGCCGATACTGTCAAGCATAGTAGGCGTCGTCTTATTGCTACGCAGAGCTATTTCTAGCGCTTCTATCTTATGGTCGTCGAAGGATCCCATCAGTGGCCACTGACTCTCGGGGTCCTTCTTTGTATATTTATGCCATAGCTTGGTATAAGCTACGGCGACTAGTCCATATTTAGTGAACATGTCCTTATTAGGGGTGCCCTCCGGTGGAGCCGGATGGTTCACCTCTAATAAGCGGTCCGGGCAGAACCAACTACCAATCAGTGGGGAGAAGATAGGCATGACGGGTTTCAACGGGGACAAAAGTCAGCACTACCTATCTTTTCACTGCTTGCAAAGACTAGACAGAATATCTCTATTCTTCGTTATTTGCAAGCAGAGAATACCTCCAAAGAACCAATATCGAACAACTAGTGTTCGGACAATCAATCAATCAATCAATCAATGGGAGATAAAGATAGGCATGACGGGTTTCAACGGGGACAAAAGTCAGCATTACCTACCCTTCACTATTTGCAAAGACTAGACAGAATATTCCTATTCTACGTTATTTGCAAACAGAGAATATCTCAAAAAGCACTATTCTCCAAAACAATCAATGTTCGGACAATCAATCAATGGGGAGATAAAGATAGGCACGACGGGTTTCAACGGGGACAAAAGTCTGCGTTACCTACCCTTCACTATCTGCAAAGGGAGAGAGAGAGAGTATTTCTACTCCTCCCCGTTTGTAGACAGCGAATATCTCAAAGAGAACAATCAATGAGCACAATCAATGAGCAATACTAGTATTTCCAAAGCATCAAACAATCAATCAATTATTTCTCAATTTGTCGTGTATCACGACCTTACCCGGACCGCGTGGACAGTTTCTCGTCTTCCGCCTCCAGCGCCCGATCGTCCTCTACTCTCCGTATTTGCCGCGGCACTCCTGATGGTTCCCAGTCAGGACCGTAGATCACTCGAGAGAGGTCTGCTCGGAACCAGTGAAGTTCGGATGATCGGCTGCCAGACGAGGGTCTATTGGGCAGGAGCTCTCCCGATCGTTGCAGTCGTTCACTCTGTCGTCGGGACCTCTCCCACTGGATCCACGTGTCGCTGATGGGCCCCACGTTTGGGACGCCAATTGTTAAATGGTAGCGGCAGTTTCAGTCGATAACCTTTCAAGTATTTGCCCGGCGGTAATCGCCTCTCATACCACTCGATGATTTTACCAATAAAAGAGGCAGGCGCCGGAGACTGGAAGGCAGGAAACAAAGTTTTATTCCGTCGGAGCAGAACACATCAGATCAGACAGCAAGGTATCGTCACGAGGTGCTCTAACTGCATCTCTGAGACCTGGTCTCTTATACACTGGTTTATTGCTTTATTATACATAGTACATTCTTGAGATTCCCTTGATGCGCGGGGGAAATATCCCCTGAAGCCCCGGCTCAGATCCGATCCCACACATGGTTACAGTAGAGGTTCCCACCCTACCCGCAGTGGGAGATGGCTATCGCGCAGCAGGGAATTCCGCTAATTCCCGGGGGTGTGTGCAACCGGCCGGGTCTCAGGGGGTAGGGGCTTTGATCTACTGTAATCCCTTTGATGCGGGGTGTTTCCCTTACAGTAGGGGTAATAAACTGCATCCGCAGGGCTAGGTGATGGCCTGGGACCAGTTCGGACAATGGGGCACAGAGGAAGGGGGTTATCAAAGGAGAGGCATGACCATGTATGGGTTGTCGGTCGGAAGTGGTTCCGTAGCAGGGTCGCGCAGAAGGAGAGGGTTTATGGCCTGTATGAGAGAGCGGGGGTGGCCGGCGCGCGGGGGATGCTCGCAGCGCCATGGGAAAGCGCTGGCAATCGAGAGTGAGCGGGGAGAGAGAGTGGGGTGCCTAAAATGGCGACCGTACATTTGCTATGCGTGGCGCTGGGGAGAGGCAAGATGGCGCAGATAATGTTCAGTTTGCAAGCTAAATTTCCACAGTTTCACTAACAATGATCTATGTAAAACTTGAAACATCTGTGTTAAGGAAAAGAAAACAATTAGTAGAAATCCATTCACTGGAAATTAAAAAGGTCAAGTTCACATTTACATTCTGCATTCTTTATGAAAGGTTTTTCTTCGTTATTTTATTGAGCAACAATTTCTAATCATGTGTTAACGGAGGTCTTTGTCTAAGCAGAAGCATTTTGCAGAGTTTAAATGAAAACATTTATAAAACGTATTATTTAATAAAAAACATAAGCATGGAAAGGTCAATAATTAAACATTTTATGGTTGCTTCATCAAACTAGTAAATATGACTGATAAGTGCATTTCTACATTTTATAAGCGTTTCATGTTCATTAAAGCTTGCATGTTAAATCTACAAGTTTATTTCAACTATATTATTTTGCGTTTCATTCAAAAATGCACCAACACTACATTCTGGGAGAATCGCAGGGTGGACATGTTTCTACGCACTTTCGTCTGATGTTTTACTGGGCATGCTGGAAAAACGTACAGGGCGGATGCAAGTCAGGCTTGAAACTGTTTCTCAGCCTTGCTATTGCCCTGTGTGTAAAATTCCAGGAACCCATAAATTGGTGGTAAAGGTATGGCAACAAAAAGGGAGGGAAGTCACGATGGGAGGCGTAATGGAAAGCAGTCTCACGGTCAATTTACATATTTATTTGTAAAACAACCTCTGCTACAAAGAAATCGGCAACAAGGAGAAATGTGACAGCAAATCTGTTCTGGCTTAATTGCTTGCAAAGGGAGCCCTTTAAAGTATCTTATGGGGTTAAGGCACATGCTGCAGGGATTGTTAAGTGTCCAGTAAATGTCAGGGAATAATAATAAAGGTAAGATAATCATGGTGGTAAATGCATTTTCTGGAGAGATATGCGTTTTGTCTAGTCCCAGTTTTGACTCAAAGTAGCATAGAGAGTTTAATGCATCTCCTGCAAAGCACATCTGTAATATGCTGGTGAGAGATTTTTATTTTATGTAGATAGGTAAGTGGGTTAATGCTTTTAGCACAGATATCCGTTTGTCACCTGCAGTTCATAATTTGCAACCCTTATAATCTAGCACAGTGAGCTATTAAGGACGATGTGTGACTCCTACACCTTGTAACACTCATTATCTTATGTAAGATATCTTATGCATTGGTTTACACATGTGTATGGTTTATTGTAAATGTATAATGTGTGTGATGTAAAGAACTCTGATACCCTACATTGGGATGAGTAGCGTTGTATAAGAATTATATACAAAAACGGTGGTCTTTATATTTTTATTCATGGTACTTCTTGGACAGACCAATACATCTGACATTCATACAGTGCATGCATATCTCTTTTATACAGGGATTACGTAAAGTCAAAAGCTTGCTTCCAAATCGTAGTTTCTCTTAAGTACTTTTTAAATTTTTTATTCTGTTTATTGAAGTTTCTCAGTACCATACAAACGTACTGCCATATCAAGCAGCGTAAATGAAAGCAATAGTAACAAACGCATTAAAGGTACATGTTGTGATCAGATGTTACAATATGTGCGATAAAACGGTCCGACCACGACGAAGCATTACATGCATTCTGAGTGATATTATAACACAATATCACAGATAGCCAATCAGGTCACTCAATTTCATTATGAGCCTGTAGTAATAAATATTCTCTTAACGGTGCCCAAATGTCTTTATGTCTGGATGTTACAGGCAGTTCCTCGGCATACAATTCCAACTGTTCACGGCAGTACACTAGATCTTTAATCCATTCATCAATTTTCGGAGCAAATTTACTTTCCCAAGTGAACATAATCCGCCTTTTGGCAAGCCAGAGGGCCACCCTAACGAACCTGCCCAAAGTGGCCTGCAGCTGAGGGACATAGCCAAGAAGGCACTCCAGAGGTGTACATTGTAGAGCAATTCCTGTCATAGAGTGTATGTGTGCAGCCACACCTTCCCAATAGTTAAACCCAAGTTCACACTGCCATGCAAGGTGGATACAATCATCATTGGGTTGCCCACAGCGCTTATATTTATCAGAGTCTCTGAGGCCCATTTTATACAACTTAACAGGGGTATGATACATTTGATGGATACATTTAAAATGAATGATGCGCAGATTGCCATTAGGCGTGAGGTGACCTGTTAACATACAAATCTGTTCCCACTCTTGCAGAAGAATCTGTGGATTCAATATAGTGTTCCAATGCCCTAGACTGTTATCTGGCCCACGCACCGTTTCCTCTTGTACCGTCTTATATAATTTGGTGATCAGTTTTTTCCTGGTTGGGGCAACTAATAGTGATTGAATTGATTGAAGTGTAGTGGGCTCAGCAGGGAAGTCGGGGTAGTGATCCTTGAGTGCACGTTTCAGGCAACAACAGGAGTACTGGAAGAGTAGAGTAGGATTTTGAATGTAGTCCAGATCTTCCCCTGTGATGTAACTCCCCCCCCGGGAAGAGGTCGCTCATATGTGTGATGCCAGCCTCCTTTAACGCTTTTATAGGCCCTTGTTCCTGAGTAACGGATAAGGCCGCATGACCAGCCAGAGGCAGGGCAGGTGCATATAAAGGGAGTTTGTGTGCGCGTTTGCCAATCGAAAGCCAGGCTGCAATAGTAGTGTCAATTGTGTTAATTTCATGTCTTGGCGTATGTCTGTGAGTATATGTGAGGACGCTCGCAAGTGGAATAGGGTGTGCATCCCCGTCCTCCACCGCAATATGTGAAATGAAATTGTGTGTCCGAAACCAATAATAAGCGTATTGGGCGCAGAGATAGTACACATAGAAGTCGGGAGCAGCAAAACCCCCTTTGTCATAGGCAAGCGTTAGTGTATGCCAGCTAATTCTGGCCTGTTTATCACCCCATACCAATCTCAAGAGTTGGGATTGCACCGTTTAAAAAAAATGTTTAGTGAGTGTGATCGGGCTATTGCAAAAAAGATATAAAAATCGCAGAAGGATGACCATTTTAATTACTGCGATGCAGTCTGCCAGGGACAGCGGGAGATGAGCTCACCTATCCACCTGTTGCACTCGGGTGTTGTAGGCTGAGCCATAATTCTCTTTGATTACAGTGTTGGGGTCGCGGTGTACCCAGACACCGAGATATTTAACCGGGTCCGCGGTCCATACCAATGGGTATTCCAGCTGGGGCGGGGTTGTGACTAACGTTAGAGGGATAATAACCGATTTCTCCCAATTGATCTTGAGTCCGGAGAATAGGCCAAATCTAATATATTTGCGAATGACTGGGGATAGATGCTGTTGAGGATCACGGATAAACAGGACCATATCGTCCGCGTACATGGAAATACCGACCGGTTGGTGGTTAAAATTGAGAGCAGCTTCTCTATGGCATTGGCGAATTTTGCAAGCCAGCGGTTCTAAAACGAGGACAAAGAGAAGAGGGGACAGGGGACATCCTTGTCTGGTGCCTCGTTCGATATGAAAAGGTTCCGATGTGAGTTCCACCCACTCGCACTCTCGCCACTGCGTCCGTATATAAAACCTGTCCGAATTTTGGGTTATGGCCATAGCTCTTTCTATAGGAGGGGTAGATATGAATGGAAAGGGAGGAGAGAAAGAGGAAAAAAAAAAAAAAAAAAGAAAATCAATAGTATTTTTATTATGGTCACAGATATTGGGTTAAGGAAAATAAAATGTTTTTTTTTTTTTCTTAGGTGGGAAGAGATTAAATAAAAATGGGAAAATAAAAAGGGAAAGAAGGGTAAAGAAGGAAAAAAAAAAAAAAACAATAGGAAATAACCAAAGAAATATATCTTCTTCTAAGTTCCTCACTTTATGCTTCTCCCCTGTGATTGTTTATTTTATGGGGAATCAGAAGGGTAGTTCGTGGATCATGCAGTGGGGGACGAGGTTACTGCTCAAAGACGCAAATCTGACAGTCCAACAGGTCAGAGGAAGTAAGGGAGGGTTTTCCAGGGGGGGGTGGGAAGGTGTGGGTGGTGGTGGGATTAAATCAAAAATTCTCATTTGTCAGTTCTCTTTAAGACTAAGATGTCCCCAAGCTTGGCTGAAATTTCAAGTAATTTTCAATCGTGCACAGCGAGTTAGATGGAAGGGATGGTTAGTGTGCCTGGGTGGTGGGTAGTTAGTTGGGATTATGGCTGTTGTACAGTTTTTATCCTGGAATGTTAATGGTCTGCGCGTGAGGAACAGAAGAGATCGTATTTTTCAGTATTTGAGAGATTCCCCCGCGCAGATTATTGTTATCCAGTAATCACATCTCCTTAGGACCGAAGCCTCTGAAATTCTAGGGAAACAGAGATGGATCGATAAATGTATATCCACGGACCATAATGCAAATATTCGAGGGATCATTATCATCTTTAAAAAATCAGTGAAAGTCCAAATTTTGGACCATAAAGAAGACCAAAGTGGCAGGTGGCTTATAACTTGAATTCTGGTACATGGGCGGGTGTACACATTAGTAGGATATTATGGGCCCAATCAAGATGATCCCTATTATTTGGATTGTATAAGAAACCATCTGGTTACATCTCAAGACCCAATAATATGGATGGGAGATTTTAATATTGTCATCAATACCAAACTAGATAAATCAATCAGTTCCAGAGCCCAAGTCCTATCTAACTCCAGACAAACATTGGTGTCAATTATGACGCAACTGGGACTAGCGGACATTTGGAGAGAGCGATCGGGAAACAAACTGGGGGTTTCCTTTCGGAACTCTAAGTATAAGCATAAATCCAGAATAGATTATGCACTATTTAGCTTTTCACTTAATAATTCGCTGATCTCAATAGACTATCTCCCATCTCACTTGTCTGATCATTCGGCCATATCTTTTTCTTTAAGAGGCGACCAGCAGCCTAGACATGCTATGTGGTCTTTCGACCATACGATATTATTAGATGATGATGAGATCAAGCATTTAGCAGCTGAAAGTAAGATCTTCCTAGAGATAAATCTGGATTCTGCTGCAATAACTACGGTGTGGGAGGCATTGAAAGCCTTCCTTAGAGGGTTATTACCAACAGAGCCTCTTATAGGCGGAAGATATATAGGGAGAAGCTTACAGCTTTAGAATCTGAGATGAAGGTAGTAGAACAAAATCTTGGCCTCTCTATGGGTTCAGTTGCTGAGCAAGAGAGGCTCTTGGATCTCAAGAATCAGATGGAATTTATCCTTCAAGAGAGAGTTACAAGGAGGTGGGAGGCGAGTAAACTTGCCCAGTTTGAGCTCGGCGAAGTAGCAGGAAAGTTGCTGGCCTGGAAAGTGAAAGCAGATCAGGCTAAAAACTATATTAGAGAGATGAAAGTGGAAGGGGAGACAGGCCTTAGATCCTCTAATTTAGACATTGGCAACGTTTTCCTGGAATTCTTTAGGGATATCTATAAAGAGGATATCGTTGAGGACCAAGATGTAAGAGATCTTTGGCTTTGCCAACTCTTACCGAAATTCAAAGCAATTACTTGGAGAAGGAAATCTCAGAGGCTGAAGTCATCAAAGCCATTGATTCACTTAAAAAGGGGAAGGCAGCCGGTCCCGATGGCCTACCTGGTGAGATTTTCCGGGTGCTTTCACCAACTTTGGTCTCAACACTCACGGCCCTCTTTAACGAGATTTTAATCAAGGGCAAGTCTCCTCCTCAGTCTTGGAATGAGGCAATCATTGTGCTGATACTTAAGCCAGGCAAAAACCCATATGAGCGTGGTTCCTATCGGCCAATTTCGCTCCTCAATAGCGATTATAAAATCTTCGCAACTATCTTGTCAGCAAGATTGGGGAGTGTAATTGGGTCTATTATACACCAGGATCAGAAGGGCTTCATTAAGGGGCGACAACTGGCTGAGTTGACAAGGGAGCTGGTTGGCGCTATTGATATTGCCACCGCTTTCTCCATTCCCTTGGCAACCCTCACGTTGGATGCTACTAAAGCGTTTGACAGGGTTAACTGGAGCTACCTGGATGCGGTTCTGAAGAAATTTAATTTTGGTGAATATTTTTGTCGTACTGTTTCTTTGTTGTATGGAGCACCATCAGCTAGACTATTAATTATTGGGGTGTTGACAGAACCTTTTATAATCATGAGAGGAACTAGGCAGGGCTGCCCTCTTTCTCCCTTACTCTTCGATCTATATATAGAACCTTTTGCGCAGGTTCTGAGAACTGATGCGAACATTCCATCATTTAGATTCGAGGGGTGGGAGAGGAGGGTCGCTCTGTATGCAGATGACATCCTTATTTTAACATCTGACCCGGATCTAGCATTCCCAACTGTTATTAAAAGGGCTGAGGAATTTGGTCGCTTCTCTGGCTATGAAATTAATCCTGGTAAAACAGAAATTATGGCATGGAATATCGCCAGTGAACATCTGAAGACAACTTCCTCTATGAGATACCTTGGGATTTGGGTAACACAAGATATTGAAAGTATCGCACAAAGCAATGCGGACCGGGTATTCAAGGAATGTCGGAAGCTCTTAAAATCATGGGCCCATCTCCAACTTTCTATCATTGGGAGGGTCAACCTCATTAAAATGTCTATTCTGCCCAAATACATATTTCTCTTCAATACTATCCCTTTGGTTTTTGACTCTAAAATCTTGAGTAGATGTCAGAGAGAGATTAATTCTTTTATTTGGAACTATAGAGCTACTAGGCTTGCATGGAAAAAGCTGAGGAGGAGAAGAGAGAAGGGGGGGTTGGCACTGCCTGACCTGGAATATTACGCATGGGCTTTTACATTGTCTCATTCATGGATGCTCTTGAAGTCTCCATCTAATATCTCAATGGGGTCAATGTATAAAGCAATGCTAGTTGGTGCGGATCTACCATTAGATGGATTTATGTTTAAATATGGAGACCAAAAATTCTTTAAAAAGGTGAAATAAAAAATCTTGAAATCTTTGGCTAAGGCCTGGGCATCGATTAGGAAGAACCTGGGGCTCTCTTATTATTCCAACTACGCACCAATTTGGGACTCCCCAGGCCTACCGGCCTGGCTGAAAGATCGTTTGGCCACACCTTTGAGGGATGCAGGAATTGTAAGGTGGGGGGATCTTTTGTTAGAAGGTGATATTATATCTTGGGACGATCTGCAGGTTAAGGTCGGATCAGGATTGGCAAGATTCAAATATATACAACTTGTAAGCTGGGTCAGGGCTCTTGGTGAAAAAGGAGTCCCTTTGGGGGTTTTTAGTAACTTGGAACAACTACTGGTAGAGCGGCAAAGGGGAGGCAAAGAGGTTACCCTGTGGTACTGGAGATTGCTCGAAGATATCGATGGCGAATTTACCCTCCCTGGCGATCTCTGGGGAGAAGATCTGGGCTCTCATTGCAAAGATGACTGGATTAAATCCTTCTCCATACTATACAAAATTGTGAAACCTGCATGGCTTAGACGGAATCATCTTTTCACAGTACATCGGGCCTACCTCTCCCCGCTAAGACTTTCAAAGTACCAGCAAAATAAAAAGTGCAATAAATGCAATCTTCCCAATGCATCGGATGTTCATATGTTCAAAGACTGCCCTTCTATTGCCCGGTTTTGGGAAGAAGTTATAACATCGCTGAATTCCATTCTAGATGTCAACCTGATTCTAACCTTGCCATTAATTGTTTTTGGTTTAGACTCTAATATCACGGGCCAGGCCAGGTTTTTTTTATTTTATGCAATACTCTTGGCCAGAAGACAGATTTGTAAAGTCTGGGTTGACCCATCTGTGCCTCAGCATGCTGGCTGGTTGACGTCCCTGATTGAGACATCAAAGGTGGACTTAGCCAGGCCAGGTAACAAACGCAATCGAGCATTTTGGGACTTCTTGATCCATCGCAGATAGGGCGCCGGGGTTTTTTTTTTTTTTTTTTTTTTCCCCGGGTCCCATGATTATGCCTAAATAAACTCCAAGGATCTAGGGTCTCCAATCACCGGCTTCTCTCCATTTAGATCCTACAGCTGGCAATAAACCCAGTTGGGATGTGTCTCCTCTTCTGGCTTATCATCATCCGCCAATATGTTATTGTGCCTAGGCTCGGTTGAGAAATTAATCTTGTTCTCTACTGGAGGGCACGCTAGGTGGTCGGTGTACGCAGAGAATGAGGGATTTGGCAAATGAGGACAAAAAAAATAAATAAATAAATAAATTAAAATTAAAATAAAACCTGTATCTATCTCGTCAAGACAGGAGGGAATCCCATTCTATGTAATATGCGCAGCATGTACCTCCATTCTATGGAGTCAAACGCTTTGGCCGCGTCAAGCATGACCGCAGCTGCTGATAACTCAGGATTAAGAAAATGGAACATGGAACATAGCAAAGATGGTGCGCAAATTGTGGGAAGTGGTCCGCTCTGGAATAAACCCGGACTGATCCGGAAGCACAAGAAGAGGCATCAGAGGTTGGATTTTTGTAGCCAGTATCTTCGCTAATATTTTTGCATCTAGATTAATCAGTGATAGGGGACTATATGACTCGCATAGTGTGGGTGATTTATCTTTTTTAAGAAGGGTGATAATCAGGGCTTGTCTGAGGGAGGGGAATCCCTGACTCATGAGCCTCTGCGTACATTTCTAAGAGATTGGGTACAAGGAGAGCCACATAGGTTTTATAGAATTCTGACGTTAGGCCATCTGGCCCAGGGGCCTTGTTATTAGGGAGAGAGAGAATAGCTTCCCTCACATCAGTTTCGTCTATGGGCTGACTCAGATACTCCCGATGGGCATCCGATAACCATGCGCAAGCTATGTCTGATAGGTATTCGTCCAGTGCCTCATCCTCCATTCCACCCCGCGTGGTGTACATATCCGAATAGAATTGACTAAATTGACCAACTATTGCTTGAGGAGTAAAATGTGCCCTGCCATGAGGATCAATTATTTGGTCAATCTGGTGGTGGTCAGCCCGGAAATGCAGTTTAGAGGCCAGGTTCCTACCAGGTCGGCCCCTTCACCATATGCACGGGCCACATGACGCCTTGCTATGTATTTTGCCTCTGTGTCAGCCAGCGTGTTGTATTCTGTCAAAAATTCGGGGACACGAGCTAGTGATTCTGCAGATGGAGTGTTCAAATACTGCTTCTCCAGTTCCCCTAAGGCCTTCTCCATTTTTGACAGTTGGCCCCTAATGGCTCTCAGAATCCCTGCTGTGGTACTGATACACACTCCCCGTATCGTCACTTTAAATGCTTCCCAAAGTGTGGCCTGCATGTCCACTGAGCCCACATTTAACTCGAAATATTGTACAATAGCTGTCCTGATGGCGTCATTGTATATAGGATGAAGCAATGCCTCAGCCCGGGACCGCCAGGTGAAAGGACGGTGGGGGTTTTTGGGGGTGCAAATGCTTAAGCTGACAGGATTGTGATTTGATAATGTGCGCAGCAGGGTATGTACGTGTGTGACCCACCCATTAGCTTATTCGATCAGCAGCCAATAGTCTAGCCGAGACCAGCTTTTGTATGCAGGGGAAACATGTGTGCCTTCTAGAACCTCCGCATTTTGCAAGTGCCAAACATCTACCAGACCCATTTCCACCATGGCCTCATGAACACACTGGGCTACTTTAAGAGTGTGCGCACCTGATGGGTTGGATTTATCTACTTGTGGGTTAAGGTGGGTATTCAAGTCGCTTCCCCATAGGACTGCGGATTCAGGCCAGGATCGCAAAACATTGAGCATGTGTAGAAAGGGTGTTGGGTCGTCCACTACGGGACCGTACATGTTAATAATCGTTACTAAGTACATTCCCAACTTGCCCTGGACCATGGCCCAGCGGCCCTCCGTATCTGTGCAAGTATGTATGGGCAGAAACGATACACCCTTTTTGATGAGAATGAGCACTCCTCTGGAGTAGTTAGAGTAGGATGACGCCAGATGGAAACTTGCCCACCTGTGTGCTACCCTGGCTTCTGTGTGTTTACTCAAGTGTGATTCCTGCAATAAAGCGATTTGCACAATGTGTCTATCTAAATATGTTAACAATTGGCAAACTTTCTTAGGGGTGTTAAGACCGCGTATATTCCACGTTATGCATTTATACGTTTCACCCATTTTCATTTCTGCGTGTATTCAACACCTCCTGAGGGTTGGATTGTTGACAGTTAGTGCGATTATTGGTAGGGACACCAACTGTAGCGTGCAATCTGATCACAGTACCTACAACTGTAAAAAAAAATAAACCATTCCCTCCCCCCACCCACTTTAGCGATTTGCCAAAGTCCCATTAACAAAAACAGCCCCAACAACGACAGAATATCACAGAACATTGTGTGCGGTATACCCATTGGGGGACGTAGCGGCAAAAAAACCACTCCCAGATGAAGGCGGGAGGGAGCCGCCAATGTGATTTGAAAATCTCCCTCCCACGAACCACCCAACTGAGCCTAAAAGGAAGGACATGTCGGACGACATTGTGAGCAAGGGCAATGACCATGAGATTGAGCATGGGAGCTACAGCAGATCAAGGATACTGAGCACAGCCAGTCCTGCAAACAAAAGGGATCTTACCCCGCCTGTACACAGCAGGCAAACATGAATACGTGGATCCACTATAGGGAGGCAACATTGAAAACTCATACTGCAAATATGCAACGTAATATATGAACTTACAAACGCCCCAGGCGGGCTCATCAAAGCTAAAATAAAATGCAGCACTGCACCACAATAGCATTTACTAATACATTGCCTGTGGCAATAGGATAGACCATCAAAAGCATTGTAAGCTCCCGCTGATCAATCGTAAACATCAGAGGTAGGGGCTGCAGAGTGTCGTTGGCGTCGCAGAGATTTGGCGGAATCCAGAGCCAGCTTTGGATTCGTAAAAATCTTAGCGTTGTCCTCTGCGCCTATACGCAGGCGAGCTGGGTAAAGCATGGTATATTGAATTTGCTCCTTCATGAGCAGTTTTTTGACCCCCTGGAACTCCTTACGCGCAGCCTGCACCGTTGCCGTGAAGTCAGGATAAAATGATAAAACATTACCCTGATAGATTATGGTGCCCTTTTGGCGAGTAATATGCAATACAGTATCTCTGTCCCTGAAGTTCAATAATCGGGTGATGATCGGTCGGGGGGGCTCAGGGCTGCGGGCGCGCTGCCAGTGACCTATGAGCCAGCTCTATGGCGAGCATGTTGGAAAGGTTTTCAGCTCCACAGACATCCCGAAATAAGGTCTCGACATAGTCCTCCAGGCGACCAACATTCGTTGATTCCGGCAGGCCCAAAATGCGTACATTATTGCGCCTAGAGCGCACTTCAATGACCTCATTTTTCGCCTGGATAACAGCCAGTAACTTTGCAATGTCTGTGGTTTTGGCGGCAACTTGTTGTAAGTCATCTTCGGCATCCGAAATTCGCTGTTCAGCCTCTCCAATCCTTGCTGCATGCTTGTCTAGTGTTGATGAAAAATTATCCATTCAACCGTTGAGGGCCTCGATTTTTCCGTCAATGGCCTGTAGACTGGCCTGGATTGCGGACAATGACTTTTGCAGCGCGGTGGGGGCCGGGGTCGCAGAGTCCAGCTCTGAGTCCGAAGCAGCCGTTTGTGAGGACTTACCGCCCTTGCATAAGTCAAAGGTCAGTCTGGGCTGGTTTTTCTTTGGTTTGCCCATTGTGTTTTCAAAGGAAAGAGATGCGGTGCGGTGTTCTCAGCTGTACTCCCAAGTGTCTAAGAAAGCGAGGGGAGTCCCAACCTGCGATGGGCAGCATGACGGGGCCTGTAGTTTGTGGTCCACGGAGGCTCTGGCCCGCAGAGTGGGACGTGGGCTGTCTCAGCGTGGTATGATCAATGACCTTGAAGCAGCACCAATACCGACCCAGGTGGCACGATCAAAAGGATGTGAGGAGATGTGGAGGTGCACCCGCTATTACTAGTACACTGCGACAGGGAGGCTAGTTCGATATGTCCTCCGGCGCGGCTTTCATGAGCAACGTGGCGCAGCAGTCCGCCGCAGAAGCACGGTGGTCTGGGCTCGCACCCGTGATGCCCCAGGGCCGTGGCAGTGGCAGGCCTTGATGTAGTTGATGTATTTGAGTAGGCAGAATGAGCCTAAGGAACTCACGAGGCGAGCACACTGAACGGCAGGGAGAACCGGGACACAGTCAAAATAGTGCAAGCGTAGACATCCAAGGTGATGGGAAGCTTTAGCATCGGCCATCCAGCCAACGTGACGGGATGATTCTATCGAGCGGCTAACCTCCGTACTTTCTAGTGTGTGTGAGTCAGAAGCACCCAAATGGAATTCTGAAATCATTTATTATCGGGCAAGCTTAAGTCTACGGAAACCATCCATCGAACATTAGCTTCACGAGACTGCTAACCGTCTTAAAGACAGATGATGTCTTAGGGCCCGAATCACAGAACTAATTTAAGACAAAATCCTAAACTTACTACCATTTTGGTATTCACAGAAGGCACTTACTCATTTTGGTATTCACAGAAGGCACTTACTCATTTCGGTATTCACAGAAGTTAGGAGTCCTAACTTTAGGACTCCTAAATGCCTTCTGTGAATACCGAAAATCTTAAAGTTAGGATTTTTCTTAGTTTAGGAGTAGTAAAGTTAAGAGTCCTAACTTTAGGACTCCTAAATGCCTCCTGTCAATACCGAAAGTCTTAAAGTTAGGATTTTTCTCAGTTTAGGAGTAGTAAAGTTAGGACTCCTAACTGTAGGACTCCTAAATGCCTTCTGTCAATACCGAAAGTCTTAAAGTTAGGATTTTTCTCAGTTCTGGAGTAGTAAAGTTAGGACTCCTAACTTTACTACTCCTAAACTGAAGAAAATCCTAACTTTAAGACTTTCGGTATTCACAGAAGGCATTTAGAAGTCTTAAAGTTAGGACTCCTAACTTCTGTGAATACCGAAATGAGTAAGTGCATTCTGTGAATACCAAAATGAGTAAGTGACTTCTGTGAATACCAAAATGGTAGTATGTTTAGGATTTTGTCTTAAGTTAGTTCTGTGAATCGGGCCCAGAGAGCCTATTAACGTGCTGTGTGGAATCCCTTCCATTTCCAGTCTGTGTGTATGAACATCAGCAACCCTTCATTTTGCCTGCTATATTATTCAGTTTCAGACACATCGGATTCATCTACTATAGTCTATACGTGATCCTGAAAATTTTACTGGTCCAAAACTTCTACAATGTTTAGGCCCCTTGGACTCCTGAAACATATGGTTTTTACGCCCTGAAGAAGGTGGCACCCGCATTAAGGGGTGATAGCACCGAAACGCACGTTGGCATGTCTTCTTGTTTTCCTGCTTTTCAAATTGATCCTAATTACGTGCATCAGCCTTTGGTCGGGACGATCTTTTTGATACAGATTGAATGCTTTGGTGATGAATGTATTGTATAGAATTAGGTTGTGAATGGATCTATTGCATGTATGTTTCGTATGAATGAGATATGTCAGGCTGTCCATTTAAAATATCATTTTGATGGGGCTATTATTGATATTGCATTTATCCCATTATATAATACCAATGAATCTTGATATTTAATTACTTTTTTGTATATACTAACAAAGACAAAAATAAATATCGTCATTATAATTTGTTTGTCTATTTTTCCTGTGTTTTTCATATGGTCTAGCTTGAGTGACCCTTCGATGTAATGACTTACCGGCGTTTATATTATGTAGACAGGTGGAGCAAACTTGTTGCATTATTAATGGGAAGCTTTAGCCCTGCAGCAGAAAGTATCAGGTAGCTCGCCACCCAAGCGCCGTTCGCCGAGACCCCGCAAATCGTGGCGGAGACCCCCGCAGTCAATGTCCCAGATGCTGTACAATATGGGATGCAGCTCTAGCAGTTGTGTAGATGCCCATCAGGTCTAGGATGTCTCGTGGTGAAGAAGGCCGGCTGCCACAACCTCGCAGTGGCCTACCTTTCAAGTCGGAGCTGGCCCCTCGGGCATCAGAGTACGCCGTGCACCCCGCAGCTCCAGCGCACGCCCATCCTCCTGAACACCAGCTCTCACCGTTAGGGACGGGATCTCTCATCAGGCCAGGTATCGCACAGCTCAGCGTTGCAGCAGCGGCCACCACAGGTCTCAAATCGCACCAGGGCACCGCCGGAGGCTCCGTGATGCAGGCAACGTGCTTAAGGGAATCCGCCCGACATCAGCCTCTCGGCTGCCATCATGGCCACAGGCGGGACATCCAGCGAGCGCTCCGCAGGCCCCACAGTCGAATCCACCTCCGTTCAGCTCACCGCCAGCACGCCCCTGGTGTCAGCAATCACTGCCATCCGGAAATCACCGGTGGATGACACGTCAGGAGCAGGATAATGAGAGGATTATTTTGGTGGCCGGCAGAGCTACACTACTGTGTGGCCATCTTGCCGTGCGCCAAGCCACGCCCCCCTTCTCTTAAGTACTTTTGAGGTGATATTTGATGTGCCTTTGTTTCCCCTCCCTTGCTCTGGCATTTACGTTTGAGTTCCCAGGCGGCTGCCAGCCAGGATGCTACTCACAAAAGGAAGGCTGATGGCCCTTTTAATCAGGCCTTTGTCTTGGGCCCAGCTGGATAAGAAAATAAAAAAGCCCCCTCAACACCTGCACGTTGGTGCTCAGAAAAGAAAGCAGGCAACCTGCAGATACTACCGAATGTGTCCTGCTGTCAGAAAATTACATCGGGTTACGTTCAGCATATTTTACTGAGGCCCAACTTCATGGAAGGGGGAATGGTGTCCACCCATTGAAAATAGTGGGTGGACGCCGTCCACCCGCGAGTACGCACGAGTTGTGACCTGCTGATAATGGTGCCGGTTGCAGTAGAATACCTTGGACCCTGGCACTTACATTTTCACAAACTAAGCACTGGATGGTGGCCTTCCAAAAGTAGTTTTAAAACACGTTTTAGTGATTCTAATAAAGAAGCACATGTCCAACTGCATTGGAGACAATTAACCAGCAGGGGACCAGACCCAAATCCTAGAATGCAGTCAGGACGGTCCAGAGACCACCAAATTGTCTTTTTGGCTGTGGCTAGTTAGGCGGTGTCTATCGTTCCATATGGTAGCTCGTGGGCCTTGTGCCTTCTAAAAGTGGGTGTGGGTGTGTTAATGTTAATCAGAAAAATATGATACGACCAATGACCGGTGCAATGCACTGAACCAACAAAATGGATTCCCTTTGCATATGCCATGAATGATGTATTACATTTGCCTGCTATCACTGCTTGGGGCTCTTTCCATCCTGAAGGTATGAGTCATAAATCTTTTGCCAGACCTAAAAAACGACGCGCCGGCGCCCGCATATTCATGCAATTGAAGTCCACAAAACGAGAACATTCTTACCACTTCCACTGCAGACTGTCCTTACCACTAATATCATTGCACAGTGACCGGAAACGTCTGCTGCCTGAAAGTGCTTAATGAGGATTTATCAGATTAGTTGTGAAATGCAGTAAGAACTATGAAACTTGAAAGAGGAACTACTGGTTTTCTTTTGTGACTTATTTCAATTAAATTGAGAACTCATAGGGCGTGAAACACAACCGCAATAAGATTTACATCACCTCAAGGGCAACAACAAAAATAAGCCTTTAGAGTGTCATTTAAACCCACGTGTAAGTGTTAAAAGAAGTGTAGTGTGCACTTGTGCATGTCTTAGCACTTACTGCTGATAGGAAACAAGAACTTGCTGCTTGAGCTCACTGAATAAATGCAGCATTCAGCAGCGGTACCTTTTCACCACAGTTATTCCCATCTATTCTGGAAAGCTTTTATTTAATTATTTGTTTGTTATTTTGCCAGCAGCACAGCCACATTACTCAGCAATAATTTGGACAAAATAATAACTATAATGTGGCGGGAAGGAGAAAGATACATGAAGGGGAAAAATGAGAGAGGGGATCTTTATATATTATATATAATCAATGGGTGGAACACTGCTGCAATGCAAGGAGTCTGCAGGTGTTACCTACGATCCGCTGACACCTACACTCACAAACAGTATCTGTTGTAATCTTTTGGGGGATGTCTTCGGTGACCTGCTGTAAGGAAATGGGCTGCGGGCGCTTAGGGACAAGCTATTTTCATGGAGGCCTAATACATGCGGGCACAGCAAATAAGGGAGACGACCACTTCTTAGCTTTGTCTGTGCCACCAGTCACGAGCACTGACGTCACGTTCATTTATACTCCCGGGTCCTCGCCGGGCGCAGGGAGTTGAACTGCAACAATGTATAGTAGGGGCCGTATGGCTCCCTACATATCATCTAACCAATGGGTGAACAAAACAACAAACTAAAATAAATATCTAACGTAATAAACTAACATAACAAATCAGTGTGTAGTCCATAGTGTCCCAGCTGCTGCTCACAGTTCGTTTGCAGAATGGCACACAAAGTCTTTCAGTCGGGTGCTGGGTTGGGGGTTGGTTCGTAGCCGGTACCGTTGTCCTCCTCTGGGATTGGGGCTCCCTTCCAGTCCATTTCCGGCTCCTTCCTTAACCCCCGGCGCTGGAGTCTCTTATTCTTCACCACTCTCCCCGCTAGGTGCTGACTCAGGAGCCTCCGGTGCTGCCATGGTCTGCTGGCTCCAGAACCCTTCGAGGTCTCCACACACTTCCTCTTCCCGCACCGCTGCAGTTACGGTAGCCTTCGTGAACCATGATGCATTTCGCACTATCTGGTGAGTGCCTCTTCTAGCTGTGATCATAGATCCTTTCACTTGCACCACCTCCCACAGCTCTCGCTCAAACGTTGTTTGGAACCTGGACCCCGGTTGTCTGTCCTTGACAATAACATAATCTCCCCTGCAAATTTCGGTTGGCTTGGCTCTCCTCCTCTGGCTGCCCTTGTCATTAGTGCGTTGTCTCTTTGCTTGAGTGCGTACCGGGTCCAGTACTGCTGGCACCCATTTCTCACTGGTAGGAATCACGTCCCTCACGGCTCGTTGCATTAGAAGATCAATGGGTGCGCACTGGGTGGTATAGTGTGGAGTCTGGTGATACGCTCGAAGGAACTGGTGTAGGAACCCTTCCAAATTGCCTGCCTGATCCACTCCAATTCTCAATGCTTTGTTGAGAGTCCTCATAAACCTTTCAACATCCCCATTGGCTTTGATACCACTGGGCGGTTATTCGGCGGTGTCGGATGCTGTTCAGGGTCAGATATTCACGGAACTCTTGCCCTTGGAATGGGGGTCCATTGTCAGTGCGTATCTCTGCCGGCATTCCGAGGAGTTCAATTGTTTTCTCCAGCACTGATTTGATACGTTCAAACAAAGTTGAAGCTACCACTTCCACCACGGGAAACTTGGAATGACTGTCCACCATGACCACGGTGTGTCTCCTGTCTGGGAAACTGCCAAAGTCCAGGCTTACATTGGTCCACGATGTCATGCTGGGCGCTTCAGTGATAACCAGTGGTGTGGGGGGTTCTGCCTCGTTATCAGACACGCATGGCATCCTCTGACTTTTTCTTCC
Organism: Triturus cristatus; assembly: GCF_964204655.1. Lineage (NCBI taxonomy): Eukaryota > Metazoa > Chordata > Amphibia > Caudata > Salamandridae > Triturus > Triturus cristatus. Next base: position 1,201,522,942 of record NC_140591.1, on the reverse strand, counting down.
ACCATGTAGTCCACGCCCGGGAACCATACTTTAGCTCTCAGTCTTGCTTTGGTCTTCTCGACACCTTGATGTCCTTGGTGGGCCAGGTCCACAGTTCTTTTCCATAGCTTGGCGGGAATCAAAATTCTCGCACCCCGGAGGATAATCCCCTCACATCCTTCACTCAGTTCCTCCTGACATCTCCACAGCCCCTGCCGGTATTCTCAGTCTTCTTCGGTCAGATCGTGGATCCTTGAAGGAACAGCTTCCACTGATGGTTGTGTAGTGTTTGTTTTACATCTTGTAGACAGGCGTCCTCTTTTGTAGCTCCCTGGATTTCCTCCACTGACCGCGCTCGCGGGCAAGCGTCTTCTACAATTTGCTTCACAAATGATTCTGTACCTTTGTCAACCTCGCCCCAGGACCAATAGCCAGCGGATGCCTCGACAAGTAGTTTGCCATGTTGTTGACGCCACAACGGTAGATGACGTCGAACTTGTAGTGTTGGATTTGCATTGCCCAGCGTTCGATCCGAGGCCGTCCATTTCGAGCCGTTCCCGCGAACAACAGTACCAGTGGCTTGTGGTCAGTGACCACATGAAGTTGTGACCACACAGTTAAATGTCGAAGTGCTGACAGGCCCAGCGGATGGCTAATGCTTCTCGCTCAATCTGTGCGTACCTAGTCTCCACTGCCGTCAACGCCCGACTGGGATAGGCAATAGGCACCCACTCCTCTCGTTGGGCTCTCTGAATAAGTACAGCCCCCAGTCCCACCGGACTGGCATCTACCACGAGCTCCGTTGCCTGCCCTGGCTTGAAGTAGGCCACTGTGGCTCCCTGAAGCAACGCCTTCTTGATGTTGTTGAATGCTCTAGCTTACTCGCTGGACCACTGCCATTGAGCATCCTTCTTCGTGAGGTTTCTAAGCGGTTCCGAAAGCATAGCGAGGTGAGGTATAAATCTGCCACAGTAGTTGGCCATCCCCAAGAAACTCCTGACTTCTGATTGAGTCTGAGGTATGGCCGCCGCTCTGATAGCTTCCACTTTGGCTGGATCACCTGCAAACCCTTCGCAGAGACTCGGTATCCGAAAAATTCAACTTCATTGGTGTAGAATTCACATTTGGCTTTGTGTAATGTCAGTCCCCGCTGCACGAGCCTCCTCAGTGTTGCCCTGAGTCGATTGTGGTGCTCTTCCAGTGAATTGGAGAAAATTAGAATGTCATCACTGGCATTTTGAAACACCTCTGCCGCTGAGGAGACTCCAAAGCTGGGGCGTTTGAATCCTCGGAGTCCCACATGCGTTGAAAAGGTAGTTATATATCGACTTTTCTCCGCCAAAACCCGCTGATGATATCCCGAATTCAGGTCCACCTCCGAGAACCACTGAGCTCCGTTAATGTCAGCCATGATTACACCAATTGCGGGCGTGATGTGCCTTTCCCTCCCAATCACTTTGTTCGGCAGCCTCATGTCCACACAGAGGCGGATCGCACCTGGTTGCTTGGACTTTGGCGCGATCACCAACGGTGACATCCACGGGGTGGGCCTGGACACTTTCTCAATTACTCCGTCCTTTTCCAGACGCTCCAACTCTGCCTCTACCGGGGACATAGATGGAACTGCACCCTCCTATCCCGTAGGGCCACAGCTTGATAGTGGCATCTATGTGGAGTTGTACTTCTAACCCTTTCCGGCACCCCAAACCCCGAAACAGCTCCGGGAACTCCGCCAGTATCACCTCTGCTTGCGACTGATGTATATACCTTGCGAACATTACGAGTCCCAAGTATTCCGCTGTGTGACAGCCCAAAATCGATCCTACCTGGTCACAGGTAACATGAAACCGGGTGCGTGTTGACCTGTTCCCGTGTTTGACTTCCACCTCTAACACTCCCCGAAGAGGGATAGGCACCTGCCTGCCGTAGGTGAATATCTTGGCCTTCGTCACCGAAGTGCCTGTATCTATTAGTGCCTTCACGCTATTGTCCCCAATCCATATCTGACATACGGGCGGTGGCCGTCTGCTGGAATTGACACAATGTATGTTTGACACTACGAAGACCTCGTTGTCTTCCTCCTCCGTGATGTGCATCTTCTGGCACCGACTATCCATGTCCTCCTCCTCTTGCACGGTCTTCACACTCTGCTGTGGCTTCGGACCTCGGTTGCGTCCAGCTCCTGTACGGGCCACACCCATGCATATCTTCACGAAATGACCATATTTGCTACATCGCAGACACTGCCTTCCATGTCCAGGACATCCTTTCTGGGAATGGTTCACCAAACCACAATTCCGGCAGCCTTTTCTTCCTTGACGATCACTGGCTCCCACCGGGCTGCCTCCTCCCCGACTGTATGTCTTGTTTATGGCATCCACCCACTCCCCCTTAATGGGGGTCGGGTAGAGCGGTTGCGGATTGGTAGGGCATCTCGTTAGTGCCGACTCCATCTCCCCAGCCCTCACATTAGCCAACTTGTGAGATCTCCCTAGGATAAGGATGTCATCCAGTAATATTCCCGGTTGTCGCAGTCTCATCTTGCGCAACTCCAATGACTTACACCCTACGATCAGCTGTGCTCTGGTTTCAAACAGCCGGTCAATTCCCACGCAGGAACTCGCCAGTTTTCTCAGGCACGGGAAGAACATGTCAATGGATTCATCCTCTCTCTGTTTCGCCTGGCATATTTTGAAATGTTCAAAATCGGGATTGACCTGCGGATCAAAATGCCGATCCAACGCCTTCACGACCTTGTCATAGTCGTTGCTGTCCCCCGTGTCTGGAAGATCCTGGAATAGGTCATCGAGCTCATCTCCCCCCATGAGCAGCATTGTTGAGCGCTTCACTGCATTGTCAGTCTCCCTGTTTGCCACAAAATAGTTTTCCAACAGGCCAATCCATTTTCGCCACCTGGGTGCCGCCGTGGCAGGGTCCACCAACTGGCTGAAAGGTGGAAGCGCCATCACTGCTATGCAGGAGCTAGGCATGCTCCCCGCTGCCCCAGTGTCCTGTGCAGCTTCTTGCACCTGTGGTGTACTCGTTGCTAAACAGCGCTGCCTCTCCTCTGCGCCTTGCTGTCCACAAGGACAGGCTCTCTGGGCTCCTGTGCGTTCTTGCGCCCACAACCGTGCCACACTGCAGTGCTCCTTTCACAGCCTGATCCCCACGCACTGACGAACACGCTGCCCTAGCCCATCAGTGGGCACGCGGGCAATTGCTGCTGGTAAACCTTCTCCCTGTGCTGTTCAGGCCCAACTGCTCCTCCTAGCACTTCTCCAGGCCCTCGCAGGCAGCACAGGCCAGACGCCTCCCTCGCGGTGTGTCGCTGCAGTCCCCCTCTGCACGCGTCTTCCAGCACACACGTGGCAGGGTCTGGGATGATGCCGATGGCTCCTGCACAGGCGCGCGCCTCGTGTTAGGCCTCACTCCTTGCAGGAATGTTCGCGCCCGCCGGATTCCTGTCCCTCGCCGTCCGCAGACACACGGGCCCCTTTGCCCCCCTGCCATCGCCTTACCGCCGCCTTCTGAAGTCGCGGCCGTCCCCACCTGGCCGGCAAACGCCACCACTCGGTCTGCGATCCGCACGCACACTTAACGCCGATCTGCGTTGTGAAAAGCGTGCGCGTGGGACGATCGCCACCCTCGTCGCCAATGTAATGTTTTGGGGGATGTCTTCGGTGACCTGCTGTAAGGAACGGGGTTGGGGGCGCTTAGGGACAAGCTATTGGCATGGAGGCCTAATACATGCGGGCACAGCAAATAAGGGAGATGACCACTTCTTAGCTTCGTCTGTGCCGCCAGTCACGAGCACTGATATCACGTTTATTTATACTACCGTGTCCGCGCCCGGCCCAGGGAGTTGAACTGCAACAATGTATAGTAGGGGCAGTGTGCCTCACTACATCTGTAAACATTCTGCTTGAATTCAAATCCCTTGAGCAGATTTTGAATGGGAACACAAGCCGTGTGGAAACATAGAAGAAGCCTTTAACTGATGTTCAGCGTTTCCTATAAGTGACATGAGGTATCACGAGATGTATCATAAATGGTGAAATAGAGCAGAGTGTTAAAAAGGTCTGGTGCTCTTATCATAATGTACATGATAGTTACCACTCTACAGCTTATCATCCAGTCAGTGGGGTGGGCCATCTTTTCTGCACATTAGAAATAACTGAAAAGAATCAATCACTTAAATCCAATTGTTTCTGTTGATACATTCATCAAACTTAAGGCTAGATGTACAAATCCTTTTTTTTGTGATCGTGCAGAGTCCAATTTGCAGAATCGGGCTATTTGCAATCGCTAAAAGGCCTCGAACAAAACTAAATTGCAATTCAGTAATACCTTACTGAATTGCAATTTATTTTTGTGAACAAATACCGATTTGACATTTGGAAGGGGCACGTTTAGGGCATCCCTTCCAAATACTGAATCAAATTGGTATGTATGAATGTTTTGCAACTGAATTTTGTTCGCAAAACATTAAACTTTCACCACCTCCTCAAAGGAGGGCGGTAAGCCATTCACAAAGCTCTCCCCTTTTGTGAATGTTGACATTCAGATAGACCACTCCCGACTCTTAAAAAAAATGCAACTTACACTTTGCATTTTGTTTTTCAAACACATTCTGTTCTTCTTTAAATGCTTTATTTAAAACAATCACAGACATGGTGATTTGCTGACCACAGCAGGCCACCATCTCTGTGATGGCTGCGATTCCTAGTGGGTCACAATTTGTGACCTACCTCATTAATATTCATGAGGGAGGGCAAATTGCGATCCACTATGAATTGGTAATTTGCATACCGACCTATTAGTACATAGGTCGGTTCGCAAATTACCGCACTGGCCGCACACTGCAACCAGAATTATGCAACCAGTTCTTAGTACATCTGGCCCTAGGATCCTATTTACAACAAATTAAGAAACTCAATTGAGCACTCTGATGACATGTTAAAGTAAAAAATATCAGTAAAATAGTTGAGGGCAAGAAAGTCGATTATGCAGCCAGCTACTGTAGTAAAAAAGTTAAGGGGAACGCTTTTCCCACTGCATAGAAATGGAAAAGAAAAAGAAAACGGTTGTAAAGCCTAAAAAAAATGCATAATTTGCCCTAGAACCAAAGTTCGTCATGCTTACCACATATATCATCATACTTCAAAATAAGCAGCCGATTTAAAAAATGTGTGTGGTATTCCGGATGAGTTGTTATATAACGTTATATTGCAGTATTTTCTACTGTACAGATAATTCACAAAAGCATTTGTGGTTTAAATCCTCAATAAAATGTGGAAATCTGCACCTTCACGCTTAGAACTTCACACGGGTGCAAATTTCTGAAATGTTTATCATTTATTTCCAAGAGTACACCTTGGGAACCTTTGACTATTGCAAATTTCTAGGCATACTCCTAGAAAACGCTTGTGCAGAGGCACTTAAACATGCGTAATTGTTCATAGTATACAGTAGCGTACAGAGAAATCCCATAATGTGGGGGCAATTGTACTTTTTTTCCAAGGGTGGAAGTAGATCACAAGAAAGCTATGTATACCAACACAAAAATACATTTGTGGGCACACCAACAATTCAAGGCATTCCTGTCTAAGAACATCCACTCACCTTGCTCTTGGCAGTAGATTTACTCACTAAAAAATCTGTTTTAGTAAAGCTTTTTATCACTATAAAACCATATTGCATGAATTGCAAAATTGATTCTGTGTTCACAAAAATGCAATTTTTGCATGCAAGATAAACATACATGCAAAAAATACCTGTGACTCACCCCCATTTTACAGGGTTAAACAAATTTACTAGTTTCCCTTTTTTATGTTTCTTTTTATTTTATATGTAAAGTCTTCTCTTCATGGCAATTACACAATACAGGATCAAACAAGAAGGGGCCTCTGGCTATATGAAAGGGAAGCGGGACAGAGGAATACACAAGTAAACAAAAGAAGCACCTGTGTCCCACCTACGCAAAATCAAAATGTCAGCAGATATTCTTCTATATATCAATACATTGTCATTTATTGAAGCATAACTCCGTAATCAAAATTGAAAGAATTATAATACTTATGATCATATTGATATTATACAATATACATCACATAATACACAACTTTTTTCCTTAATGTAATTCATTTGATTTATTATCACATTAAAAACTAACATTCTCTACAAAATATTATGATTAAAGTTCATGACCATATACTTTAAACCAACTATAGACCACTGCTAGTCTGTGTTCATTGACATACGTGCCCGAACTGAAGTTTTTAAGAACTTTCCCACAGAGAAAATGCTCTTGTCATCAGTGAGTTGAAGCAACTTCCTGAAACTTCTCTACAGTCGCTGGTGACAAACCTTTTAATTAGGGGAAGTAAGATTATTTTAGGGTAAATAGAGTAAAACCACAAAAGAATAAAAAGTGTAGCAGTGCTTGGCCTAAACTCCCGTTACATGGGTAGGGGGTAGAGTCCATATTTTCCTGAAATCCTAAGGGGAAGCATAACATGTATTTCACAGTATAAGCCCTGACTTGAAACAACAAACATTTCTCCCATCTGCCCAAAGGTTTTGTTAAATACATCGCCAGTAATCTATCTGCTCCTAAATTCATATTTGCTGCTACACTTGACTTCAAAACCTACGCTGTCAATTTGTCAGCGTTGAGAGATTTATACAGGGCCATTTGAAGCTCCTTTTTACTAACGGTTGGCGTTCCTTCTCGGTTTTCAAATAAGTGTAATGTAAACTATTTTCCGTAGACAAGATTCCATGGTTGCCAGCCATGGAATACTTTTGCCTTTTTCACATGCGAGACAGTCTTGAATAATATCCTAAGTGAGACTTGCCTACAGTGGTCCTCCAAAGTTTAAGCCATAATAGTGGAGGTCGGGCGTATATGTAATCCTCAATATACGGGATATTCAATTCACTATGAGAAATAAAATTAGATGAAGAATCTCAAATACTCTTCTGCAAAACCTGTTTTCTTCCACTTGAATAGAACTACACTTATTAATGCCCCGTATGTGGCTGTTGATCTATACTTTATTTAAAAAATCTGCTGAAGAGGGAGAAGGGCTCCTCCCTTTCCGTGGCTGTGGCAAGCTAAGCAGCGAGTTAAGTGCTCCCGATAATTTATACCTGCTCGGTGTAACATGCTCAGTCTATAAACATTATTCCCAGATATGAGGGAAAGTGCAAGTGCATTTTACAGAGGCCTCCCCCACCTTAAGTATTTCCAGGTTAAAGTTTTTCGGCCCAAACATCATAATGTATGATTTAGTAAAACCAATGTGTAAATCCAGGGATTTCATACATTTTACAAATCCGTACACTAACTGTCATAAGGCCCTTGGGATACGTGCCATTAAAACTTCATCATCAGCATACAGCAGCAAGGGAAGGAAGGAGCCCTTAACTTTAGGCACATCAGGAGAGTAGTAAGTAAAAATGGGTGAAGAACATTTATGTAAAAAATAAATAAGAGTAGAGCTAAAACACACACCTGTCTTACTCCCCTAAAAATGTCAATTGCCCCGGACACCTATCACATCCATAACGTTGGTGAATTCATAAATGGCCAAAAACGATGCCAGCTCAAGTCCCCTAATGCCGCATCTGGTTTGTACACAAGAAAGATTATTGATCCATACGGTAGTATTTGCGAAATAGGAATGGGTGTGGGCTGGACTCAAACTATCAATAAAATCACTGCCCAAACAAAAACCAGCCAATTGGCTGCTATCCCCTATGACACTCTGTAAGGACAAAATGTATTCAAACAAAATTGGAAAATGACAGTTCAGTACATTTGTAAAATCATTATTATAAAAGTTGATTATACAGTGGGGCCTCTCTGGTACCTCACTGCCTGGATGTTATTGAACAGCTCTAAATCCTTCGTACACCCTCCTGCTTTGATATTCACCCTCCTGCTGCATGGCCTGATTTCGAGGGTATTGCTAAGTTATAATAGCAAGCAAAACCATCAACAAATATTTTGTGTGGGTAGCCAGGTCTCTTGAAACATTAAAATATCGAACTGGCTAATAAAGGTAAACCATTCTGAGCTCAGTAGTTTAGAGTGGAGTCCCGCAACATTCCAACTAAGGATTTTTAATGTTTGGTTATCATTGCATGTGCGCTGGGTTGGTGGAACTATAGGGGATGACTCAGTTGTCATATTGGTAATTGCACGTCCACCCTCATCTATTGTGTTAGATCTCAGTCAGTCTAGCCCATCAAGGACCTCCAAAATAGATAATTTATTATTGTGTGCGATCATCTGTGGGGAATAAAGGCTTCCTAATACTACTGATCTGTAGAAGTAACCCAAAGGGAGGCAACACATTTTGGAATTACGACCACCACAATCCTCCTGTCGTTTTAACATATAATGCACGCTCTGGAGTCAGTCAAAATTAATAACAATACACTCACCCTCAATATCTGTTTTGGCGACCAAGCCACCCAACACTCCGTACCATCAAAATGTCCTTACATCTTGCAGGATTAAATGTTTATGTTTAGTTAACCAGTCCATACATTTGTTCAAAGAGCAGGGGATCTGCGAGCAAGCCAGCAGTTCCCTAAGTGTCCGGGATCAGCGTATGGGGTGAGTATTGTGGTTGTGGATTAGGGGCTGATGCTGACTGTACTGGTTGGATTCAGGTAAGAAGGCGGTTATTGGTGCTGGTAACTCGGCTAGGCTGCTTCCTTTTTGTGGGCATCTGTTTACCAGTTGTTCTTTTCCTCTTTACAGCCAGAGCAGCAGGAGAGCAGTGGTCCATCACCAATGTTGCAGGCTCAAGCGGGAGTGAATGATTTGCGTGTTTTTGCTTAAATTAAGTGCCCTCTGTTGCAAGGAGGTCATTTCCTTAGATTTGGTTTTGCTAGACAACTTTCCACCTTCGGTTTGGGGCATTGGCGACCTTTCAGTGCCCAGTGATAATCTGAGCTCTTCTAGGTCTATCTCATTGGAGACTATCCCCACAACACTTTCTAACATAGAGTTAATGGTAACAGTGGGACGCGAGGTAACAGTACTAGCTTCATTTTTACGTTTCCCCATAATAATACATGTGCAATGTCGACGGTGGTAGTGCACCACCGGACCTGCAAAAGACTGCCGAAGTAAAGGCTGCTGTGGCAGAAGGATTGCCACTTTACTGGGACTGTTCGTTTCCAGGAACTGCTGCCTGCTTTGTTGGGCCACCCTGCTGACCTTTGCTTGCAAGCAAGTAATTCAAGACTACCGCCAGAGTGACTCTGAGGACTTGCCAGCTGACTCTGTTCACCCCCAGGGTCTCAGGATCACCGCAGGACCTAGCTGAGTCAAGACCTGCCTAACATCCCACCATGGCCGAGTGCTAGGGGCGCTGCGTGCTGCAAATTGCCTGTGCCTGGTTGGGTGACCCCCCTGAGTCGACCGGGACTGAGGAAGGGAGTGCCCCCGGGGTCCCAGAAGTACAGCTTGCACCGCCCAGTGCTTTCAGGGCCCAGTGATAATCTGAGCTCTTCTAGGTCTATCTCATTGGAGACTATCCCCACAACAATTTCTAACATAGAGTTAATGGTAATAGTGGGACGTGAGGTAACAGTACTAGCTTCATTTTTACGTTTCCCCATAATAACATATTAGAGGTGTCCTACCTTCCTGCAAAGCTCTGCTGAAGTCTGGCGAAGAATTTCCAGATCCAGATCCAGGTGGGAGGGCCCAGCCTCATCTGGCCGGGATCCCACATCTGTAAATAGGCACCTCCAGGCTCTATGTGCAATGTCGACGGTGGTAGTGCACTACAGGACCTGCAAAAGACTCTGCCGAAGTAAAGGCTGCTGTGGCAGAAATTGCCACTTTACTGGGACTGTCTGTTCCCAGGAACTGCTGCCTGCTTTGTTGGGCCACCCTGCTGACCTTTGCTTGCAAGCAAGAAATTCAAGACTACCGCCAGAGTGACTCTGAGGACTTGCCAGCTGACTCTGTTCACCCCCAGGGTCTCAGGATCACCGCAGGACCTAGCTGAGTCAAGACCTGCCTAACATCCCACCATGGCCGAGTGCTAGGGGCGCTGCGTGCTGCAAATTGCCTGTGCCTGGTTGGGTCGACCGGGACTGAGGATGGGAGTGCCCCCGGGGTCCCAGAATTACAGCTTGCACCGCCACGCTCGCATCCGCTCTCAATGCCGCTAGAGATCACTCTGCCAGCCCTGGCACCTGAGAGGCAGGCCGCAGACCCTCCCTCCACCCTCTCTGGAAACCCCAAAATTTGGATATTACTGAACCGGGCGTGCCCCTCCACGCCCTCAATCCAGTGTTCCAGGGCTTTCGTTGCTGTAGACATTTGGACCACTTGCTTCTTGAGTGTTTCCACCTTCAGGTCTTCGATGTCTTCCTCCGCGATGGTCACCTTATCCGCCACTTTTCGCAGTTCTGTTCTCAGGAGATTCACATCAATTGACAGTGCCTCAATTTATTCTCCAGGGCCTTCCTGGACCCCTGTATGACAGCCAGGAACTCGGCGCGCGAGGGCACCCCGCTGTTTTCCCCCTTTTCTTCTCCCCATCTGTGTCATGATACACTGTGGGTGGTGGCGCAGAGTGGTGATGGTGTTGAAACCAGCCGAGCGTGCAGATTTATCCTTGCCTATGATCTTTCACTGATGGGGCACTCCCTTCTCCCCCCGGTGGAGCCTGGGGCTGACGTATTGTTTCCGACTCTTGCTGCGACCTCCTAGCCCGGCCAGAGAGTCAATCCCTGGGAGCTAGTGCTGAGTTTCCTCAGTGTGAAACCTCACGCCCGACTACTCTGTGGTGCCTCTGTTCACTGGCATGCCGGCCTCTTTCATTGCTCTCCCTCCATTCTGGAAATACTGGTGGGCAGGTGAAGCCCTTGGCACTCCACCCCGGCCAGTCAGCATGCGTGCTAGCTAACCTCCTGTTGGTACAGGCCTTGTACAGGGGCTGCGGGTCAGCCCAATCCTCTGTCTGAACACATATTTTTGGCAGCCGCAGGGCACCTCGCCTTCCTCTGGGGCCCATTACCAAGAGAACCAGTTTGCGAGCCTGTGTGAGGTGGGCCGCCGCCCAGCGCCACTTTTGAATGCGGTTTCAAGTGCCTTCCCTATGTGGGCTCCTGTGCTCTGCCAGACCGCCCTGATGTCCTGTTGTGCCATGCAGAGCACCTCAGGTCAGCACCGTCTCAGGGCCTCAGCCCAACACACTTGCGAAGGCAGCATAGACGGCTCTGATCCCAGTTCTTGCACTCCGTGCCAATTCAGGAGCTCTTAGGTGCCCTCACATTGGGAGTACGTATGGCCCTATGGGCGCTGCATGCTTGTTTGCAAGTCAGGCCCTGGCGCACCCCCGCAGCAGCTTCCACATGCATGTGGCACCCAACCCAAATTTCATAGGCCTCAGTGTTTTCCCTCTTTAGGCCCGGTGACTCTCCCACTGCAGTGTTCATCCCTGCTTACCGGTTTTCCCCCAGTTGCTGCCCTCCTCTCTGGTCCCTGCAGCACGCCTGGTGTCCCCAGACTGGCCGACAGCATCCAATGCTGCCCAGCTGCCCCCAGCTCACCTCAAACTGCCAGTCACTGGGCCGCCCCGGCAGCAGCAACTCTAGATGGGTGCCAACTCTGTGACCACGAGGCTCTCCCGCTCCGGTCCCCGCCATCAGATCTCCCGCGCTTATTGTGCCAGGGTGATCGTGCTCCACAGCTACTCCTCCGACCGGAGATAAGGTACAGTCAGATGCACCGCACCGCCTACATCTCCAATCAGGCGGCTGGATCTCCTGGACACCGTTCGCATAGGCGGTCTCCCGGTCCCGCGGTGCACTCCCAGCCAGCCTCTGGTGTGGGCCGCAGGTCGGCCTACCGGCCTTCCGCTCCTCCTCGTTGTCGGCCCGCCTTGATCGAGGCTGCATCGGTTGCCTGGTCCCCTGCTATCTGGCTGCCGGATTCTTGTCTGATTGTATATCTACCGAAACAAGAAGAACAGTCCCCCAGGCCCTCGTCAGCAGCAGGCTGGACTACGGAAATGCCCTCTACGCAGGAGCCTCGGCCAAACTCCTGAAACGACTTTAACGCATCCAAAACGCCTCGGCATGCCTGATCCTCGATATCCCTCACCTCAGCCACATCACACCCCACCTGAGAGATCTGCACTGGCTTCCCATCAACAAGAGGATCACCTTCAAGCTCCTCACCCACACACACAAGGCACTCCACAACACCGGACCAGCATACCTCAACAGACGACTCAGCTTCTACACCCCAACCGCCAGCTCCGCTCCGCCGACCTCGCCCTCGCCACAGTCCCCCGCATCCGAAGAGTGACCACTGATGGCAGATTGTTCTCCCACCTCGCCGCCAAGACCTGGAACACCTTCCCCATCCTCCTACGGCAGACCCAGGACCTGCTTACCTTCAGAAGACTCCTCAAGACCTGGCTATTCGAGCAGTAGCAGCCTTCCCCCCCCCAAGAGCCTTGAGACCCTCACGGGTGAGTAGAGCACTTCACAAATGTTTTGGTTGATTGATTGATTGATTGATTGATTGATTGATTGATTGATTGATTGATTTTATGAGCAGGATAAAACAGGATTACTGAGTTGGCCGACCGAGAGCTCAGAGGCTCTGCTCACGTCCTGTTGCCCATGTTGCTTGGTCATGACCCCAGTTGAAAGAAGGTTATGCACTGTGTCCGGTGTAATCTGTGCACCTGACTTTTCACTACTGTCAGTCTCCTCTTGTTTATGTGTGTTTCTCTTTCATACACTCTGTCACTCCTTCACCCTGCTTTTCCTATACCATTTCTTCTCAAGAGAGGAGCTATAGTTTGAAAGTAAAGACATTAGAAAAATAAAATATCAATATGTTATATTCAAAAAGTGTTAGAAAAAAGGTATAAGCACCCTGTCTCAGTGTAGTGTGTATTATCAACATTTCTGGCTCCCTCTTGCTGTATTTGGCCTTGATCACGAGTGCTTGGGAGGGATGGGCGGTTCTTATAATACATATTAAAAGCAATACCCCATGATGTTGAGCTCAATAGCTGAGACAAAAGGCACTGGTTATGAGCAAGGGAGAAGGAGGTAGTCAGAAATATAACATACCCCCTCTATATATCATAGACTGCCATGCCCTACATAGCACTCTGCAAGTGAATCAGGAGAGAAGCCAGGCAGTCATTTGAAAGATTGCTCTCCTGAGGACACTGCTTCATTCCCTCTGTACATCTTTTTTTCAGTCTTTTGTCCATTCTCTCCATCTTCATCGTCTATTTTCATCCTGCTTTCCTTCTATTCTCCTTTATGTACTTGTTTTCACGCATACATCCCTTTCTTTCTGTCTTTTCCATCCATCTATCCATTTTTCCTTCTCACCATCTTTCTTTCTTTTCATCCAACCTTCCTTCTCCCCATCCTTCTTTGTATTTTTCCTTTCTACCTTCCCTTTTTATCCATCATCCATCCTTCCTTTCTTCTCACTATCCAGCCATCTCTCCACCCTTCCCTCTCTCCTCCCATCCACCCAACATTTGTTCTTTCCATCCATCAATTTCTTTTCTCTCCATACATTCGCCCTTTCCTCCATTCATCTTTGTCTCCATCCATCTCATCCATCCCTTCATCCTCCTCCCCATCCTGCATATTTGCATTCATTCATCCATTTCTCCATCCATCCTTTCTTCATCCTTTTCTCAATTCATGCTTCTCTCAATCCATTCATCCTGTCATTCATCTTCTCTCTATCCTTTTGTCTTTCACTGTTTCTCTCCTCCTCTCCCTCCTTTAGTTCTTTCCTTCTACTGCAAGAGATTGTATTTGTGAGTTTCTTGGAGAGTAGAGTCTCTGATAAAAGGCAAAGGAGTTCTAAACAACAGCTTGAATGTTTTAAGTTACACGGAACTGTCCATTGGCATGCACCCCCTGCTCAAGCTGCTAATGTGGGGGGGGCTAATGATGGCACTGGTTACGAGTCATACTATCAAACAAGGGGCTTAGCATTCGGATTCTGGTGCTTTCCAGTATAGAATTCACAGGGCCTAGTATTTATTGGGATTTTCTCCTGTTAAATTCTGGCAGGATTGACCTGCTGAAGATTTTTAGGAAAACATTTGATGGTGCAGTTACTGAATGCAAAAAGGTTTCCATATCCTGTAATTGCAATCTGTTTGTGCAGGGGTTGTAATATAAAGAGACCCCATAACCAGGACCTGTCTTTCTTTCATCTTCATTTTCTTTTTTCAATTTAATATTCTTCTCTTCTGTCTCATTGACACCCTCTCCTTCTGTGACTGTATCTCTGTCTTCCCCAAATCTCCTACTATGTTTATTTATCCCCTTTTTTGCATTCTTCACTTTCTTTCGATTGTTTGCTACATTCCTCTCATATTGAAATGAACTGTAGTATAGGAAAGATACCAAGATCATTTCTTTGTATTTGTCCGGAGGCCTTAACATAGGAGTCAACCAGTCAGGGATTGAGATAGATGAATGAGTCACACAATGGGTGAGACAAGAAGACCTGCACACATTAAAATTACCAAGAGAACTGGGAGTACCAGCCACAGCGGCACAACCATTACCTCTTGTCTTATGTTGGTGCGTGATTGCCTGCCATTTGGCACTTAGGCAGATCCTTTCTGCGAGTGACGATTTTGCCGCAGGGTTTTAGGAGTGCGCCAGTGTTGGCACAGAAATAAAATTTCTTCAATTTGGTTCACCTATTGACTCACAGGGCGTCTGGATGCAGGAGTGCCTATTGAGGTCGGATTTTATTTTATCGGGCTACTTGCAGTTGGGGTCTCTGTGCAGAGGCTGCAGGCGACGTTGGGGAGTACTGGAGGGGTCGACGAACGATGGACCCAGACTCTCGGGTACTGGGGGACCTCGCTGGGACCAGTGGGCCACCAGGCGACGGGTGCAGTAGTGGTTCCGGTCTTCGGGTTTCTTTGTTTTCCGCAGGCTCTGAGCCTTACTTTGGAGATTCGTTTGAACAGAGCTGCTGTTCACAGGAGATCCGGTCTTTGTTGAAGGTAGTCAGTCATCCCAGGGGTTCTGGAGGTTGCTGGCTGCAGGACAAGGTGACTTTTGGCAGGATCTCTGGAAACTGCAGACAGGCCGGTAGGGCTGAGGCCAAGTCAGTTCTTCTCTGCAGTCTCCTCTGCTGTGCGTATTCTTTCGTCCTTCTTCTTCATAGGTTGCGGAAATCTCCTTCTGGGTTCAGGCCTGCCCCAAAAATACTGTATTTAGGGGCCGTTTTAGAGGTCTTGGGTTAGTAGCCAATGGGCTACTGACCTTAGGGTGACTGCACAATCCCTAATCCTGATTGGAGAGTGCTTGCCATCTGCAAGATGGCGGGCACTAAAGAGTGGGCTTCACCTCGCCTGCCCCACCTAAGGGGTGGGGTTGGCAGAGGTGGGCACACCTTCTCGGCTGTTCTAATTTTTCCCACCTGTCTTCCTGTCAAAAAGGTGGTGAGACAGGAAGGGGGCCTGTTCCTGTTCCGGTGCTCACTCCCTCACCTGTCTCATATGTTTGTTTAGATGCACTTTCAGTGCCACTTCTGAGTAAAAGTCTTGGCTTCTTTTTCATTACAGACTTTGATTCCACTTTGTGTGATTTTGGACACTTCAATTTCTCATTCAGTTGGTTGATCTTCACCCCTCTCTACCTCCTGCTATTGCTCGGGCAACGGTGGTGCTGGTCTGGGTGGTCTCTCAGGAATTGGTGCAGTCACTAATGCACTTCTTTCAGGATCATAGACCACAATTGCTTCTTCTGGGTTTCTCACCTTCTTGGTGTGGGAAACATGAATCCATTTGCAATTCCAGTACACTTAACAGCAGAATTGTTTGTCAAAATCACATGGAAGGGGCGTTTCCAACTAGACTCTAAACAAGTCTTCCAAATGTGCTTCTTGATCATGACCCAGTCACGAGGGCTGAGGTCTTGGCACTGTTCTTGATGCAGGTCGTGAGTGGATGCTGAAACCTGCTTTGCAATAATCCAAGATAATGTTGTCTCCTTTACAATTTTCCTCGCATTCACACAACTTCAACAACAAACTTCTAAACGTATTCTTGTTTCCTTTTACTAAAGAAATGTTAGTATTGGTATCACTCAAGAATATTTTTCACAACCGCAAGTGAAATCGCGACCAGCGTGAAATCACTCAAATCAATGCACCTTCACCTGTTTGCACAAGTAGGTTCCACCAGCATCGATTAATGTTAATCAATCACAACAATGCTTGTTGTTTTCTGACTAAGTAATTATGTTATTTTATAACTCCATGCTGGGTGTGAACCATATCTCTGCTACCAGAAACTGCTAGTGCGGAAATATATTTACTTTAATTTAGTTAAATCCTTAGCTTACAAAGGTGCTCTCCAACTCCACGCCTTGTTCTTCTTCAGTTCGACTGGATCTTTGCCACCGTTTTAAAATGGAGCAGAGTCAACATCAAATATTAACACTACTTAGTAAGTTCAGTCATTAATGAGAGTTTAGAACAATTTTTAAAACCTTTATTCATTGTTTAAAGTTCAGTATTTTGGTTTGTGATCTCTTTAGCAGCACAAGTAAGATTTTGAACTCTCGGTTTTCAAGGCCTCAGCTAAGTTTCTTTACAGTCTTGTATTTGCAGATCTTCACTAAAGGCACAGTTCTCATGGATTGTAAAGTTTTCTCCTTCTCAAATTGACTCCATTCTTTTATTTGGAAATCTATGTCAAGAATTTTAGTTGGAACACGGAGTTTCCTCAAGGGGGCCCATGCAAACTTGGATTGTTTTTTTTTTTTTTTTTATTTTTTTTTTTTTTAGAGCTGCATGGCCAATTTAATACAAGACTCTGAAGCACACGATGAAAAAAACACGGGGCTGTATTGTATAACGCACTGTGAAAATAAATAAGCGATACACAAAATACCATATTCTAGTTCAATCCTCTGAACAGGTTTTGTCTCGATCCCGCATTGTAAGTTGAACTGTTAAAAGCATTGGCAAAGACAATAGGTGTTTGTTTTGTTACTCGAAGTGTACGGAAACAGACAGGCAACTTTGTGTGCATTGCCCCCAACTATCCTTGAAAGGAATTCCCATAATGTACAAAACATCTTTAACTACAACAAAATAGAAGCTGGGGATAGGGTCCCTTGGCTGAACATACGTCAAAAGCAGAATTAGGCTATGACCGCAAAGAAGTGTGCTATGAAAATGAGTCAGAAGATGAAGTCTACACTGTAATTGGTGAATTAAAAGGCATGCACACCAAAATATTGAATTAGGTACTTTTGAGAAAGGGCCACCACTATTAGTGCTTCTTTAAGAAATTGTATAGGTGTGTGCACGACTTTGAGAACAACCCATGGAGGAAATCAAACACATGTTATCATGACAACAGAGAAAAACAAATGAATGCACAAGGGCAATTATACCTATATGACAGGGTAATGCATCCGAAAAGATGGTACTTCGTAAAAAAGAAAGTAAATCAGCAATTTAAGTGGTATTTTGTGAGCAAAGTAAATACATAAAAGGAATCACACCACGTTTTAATTACATTATGCAAACTATGCATCATGGAAAGATGTGAACATCCTCAAAACTCCAGGGCTTAGACTGGCATCCGACTCAGGGATTAGCCACCCACGACAAGCACATGAAAGTCAATGTCTAAAGGGGCTGACCCAAAGCCCTCTCTCTCTATATATGAAGTCTTCATTGTACTTTTTAAACAAATTGATTGCAAGATGTCCTACATACTTACAAATGCTTAATCAACCCAAACCTTACTGTCCACACGAACATGTAAACTCCGCCTCACTTGGTCATTAGGTACAGCTGAAGTTTCAAGGTGGGATTTTATCACTCCAGTGACTTTGATTAAAATTGCACTCTACATTTTTCTTATATGATGCTTAGTTTGTTGCATTATTCTTGAACCCCTAAACTATTTTGTTTTTAATTCTTGTGCCATTATTGCAGCCGCGGTCTGTGCAGGCAACAGCGGTGGAGCGGTGGGGCCGCGTCGGAGGGACCTCGAAGGACGATGCAGAGGGAAAACCAATTACTTATTTAATTTTCCCTCTGCATCGTCCCCCGAAATCCCCCCCAAAGCCCCCCCAGAGCCCCACCGCTGTCACCCGCATGGACCGCGGCTGCTTTATTGTCCTTTTTTTTTATTGTAGCAAAAAAAATGAAATTTTACACAATACAAACTTATAAAAGACAAGAAAGAATTCTACATACATAAGTCCCATGCCACCTAAATAACATTCATAATTCAAATTTCATTTTTAGGCACAGAAAAAGAAAAGTAATATCATCTAAACAAAATGTACAATGCACAGGAATATAAAATAAATAGAAGCAGTTTAATTCCAGTAGCGCCAAATTCTTTCAAATTTAGCAAGGGAGCCTACCCTTTTTGCATAAGTGGATTGCCTATTGAAGACTCTCTGCATTTTTTAGATCCAATGCGAAATCGTCAGGATCACCTTAGACTTCCAGTTTGCTAAAATAAGTGATCTTGCAATCAAAGTGGCAATAAAAATAAATTGACGTTGGCGTTCAAATCTTCACATGACTCTAAGTTGCCAAAAAGGGCAGTGAGAGACTAGGAGAAAGATTAGATTCCAATTTCTTGGTAATTTCAGAAAAAATATCCTGTCAAAAATTGCTTAAGTGGCAGCATAAAAACCCCACATGGAGCCAGTCACCCACTGCAAGCTCACATCTAAAACACCTAGGATCATTAGAAGGGAACATTCTATGAAGTCGATCGGGGGTATAATAGATCATCCATTTACTGAACCATGCCATTTTCTTAGGTTGGCAGCCCTGACTGCTGTGCAGGTCATGTTATTATAATTTTGCCATCGTTGCAGGGTAAAGGTGCAACCAGTGGTCACAGTTATCTTTTCCAAGTGATCTAAGATCGTCTATTCTCCACTGATTTAAGTAATTTGTACCAATTGCCTATACCTTTAGTTTTAAAGATGAAATAAGCCTTCCCCAGGAGATCACCGGGGCATTCATTTTTAGAAGTTAGGCCTGTACAAAATTGTTTAACCTGTGCAAAGCTAAATATCAGATTACTGCTTAAGTTGGTTTGGCTGTTACATATCTGTTGCCAAGAGAGAGGTCCTTCATTGCTATAGAAATCCTGAAGAGTCTGAAACCCCAATTTTCCCCACTGAATACAGTTTGAACGGGACCACTGTAATCCCAGCGGTATACATTCCTTTAATTTAATTTGAGGATGAAGCCACGGAATTTCGTACATTCCCCATATTTTTTGAAAAAGGAAAGTGATCAACCCTGGGGTCTTGTAACGTGATTTTATTGGAAGTTTGGCTATCTGTAAAAAAGGTGCAAGATCAATCTCAGATTCTTTAGGCATAGTTAACAGAAACATATTGGCATTAATCAACTCCTCCACATTATTATAGTTAAGCCAGTTAATGATTGAGGCATGATAGTATAGTAGTATAGCTGGTAGGGCTAAGCCCCCGTCCTCTACTTCAAGCTGGAGGATTTGTAATTTTTTTCTCGGTTTTTGTGCCGACCATATGAAACGTCTAAATTCAGATTGCACAGATTCAAAAAAAGATTTTGGAATTTTAATTATTAAATTAGAAAAAAGAAATAAAAAAAGCGGAAGAACATTCATTTTAATAAGGGCAACACGCCCCATGATTGATATGAGGAGATTTTCCCATTGTTTAAACAAGCTCTTTATTTTGTTTAAAGTGGAAATAAAGTTTAATGGATAAAGATCTTCCAATCTGGTGGTCACGAAGATCCCAAGATATCTTATTGGCTTGGTTGCGTAGTAATTATCCCGCATGTCGAGAGGGAGGATATTTGCGGTGCTATTGAAAAGAAGCACTTCTGATTTGGAGTGATTGATTTTATAACCTCCACTATTAGTAAGCTCCCCAGTTTTATCCAAGGCTCTTGTTATGTTATCCCTATTTGCTGCTAAATAGAGTGCCATATCATCGGCAAATAATTTAAGTTTCGCCGCACCCAATAGGGGGACGGCTATAGAAGCATTCTGTCGAATAGCACATGCCAGAGGTTCAATGAACAGAGCAAATAATACCAGGGAAAGCGGACAACCTTGGCGCGTCCCTCGCCTGATGGAAATTGTACCTGCGATATCTCCATTAATAATAATGAAAGCTTTTGCATTGTGGTACAAATTTTGCACTTAAAGGCAAAATTCCCTCGAAATATCAAATTTTCTTAAGATGGAAAATAAGACCTGCCATTGCACTCTGTTGAATGCTTTTTCAGCATCGAGCATAACTATAGCCGCCTTGGTTTTGCTAATAGAACAATAATCGATTGCCTGCACCAGATAGTGGGTGTTAACGGCCAGTAGTCTGTCCTTAAGAAAGCCATTTTGGTCTTGGTGGACAAGTGTGGGGGCAACCTGCGCGAGTCTGTTTGTTAAGATTTTAGTAAAGATTTTGTAATCTGAATTTAATAAACTAATAGGCCGATAGGAATTAACCTCGTCTTCTGGTTTCCCTTTCTTAACAAAGCTTATTACAGCAGCTTGAGAAAAAGTTTCCGGAACTGGGTCCCCTCCAAGAATCCCATTAAATAACGTGCTTAAGAACATAGCAAGCTTGGATTGTTGAAGAAATAGACGTGATATGCTTTTCCCAGTCATTCAGTGCTAAGTATGTCCACTCAGGTGCAGCGTATTTTTGACTTGGAATCTAGTTTTGGACCTTTCTCACTGATGGTCCCTGATCATCACTGTCACTTTTTTCTGACTGACTAAAGACTTCTGCAATTGTTCATGGTGCTCTTCATTCTGTTAAAATGTGTCTCAATCTGTCTTGTTTTCTGTGCCAACGGTCTCCGGGTGCTACTTGCAAGTCAGCTGTACTTTTCCTTTCAGTGAGGTCAAGATTACGCCTAGTCATCCCTTCCTCTCGTGACTCTTCAATACCTACAAGAGCCCCAGTAACTGGAGCCCCCTCGTCAGCTTGACTAACCTGAGTCGGTGTCTCTCTGTAACCACCAGCATATCCGGAACAGGCGCGGTATCATCAAGAGAACATGGGACTCTGCGAGTATGAGCAGCATGAACCCAATTTGGAAGACCACCACACTTAACAGCAATTGTGGTTACCAGGATCACCTGGAACGGCCCATGCCCAACGAGGTTCCAAACATGACTTGCATACGTGCTTCTTCACCAGGACCTAGTCACATGGACTGAGGTTGTGGCACTGCTCCTGTTGAGGCAACACCTTATGTTCATTTACAGCTAAATGATTTAGTAAAGTAATGGTATCGCATGTGCAAGCCTCCTGAGTACTTGATACTAACAACAAGTCGTCAATGTACTGGACAGGAACAGAATGTTTGGCAACTCCAAGTACTCCAAATTTTTCTCCGAAATCTGATGAAATATTGAGAGGCTTTCCGTATACCCTTGTGGGACTCAGCACCAACCTAAACATGACTGTTGTAGAGGAAAACAAACAAAAGATACTGACTTTCCTCATGCAACAGGATGAAAAAGAAGGCTTGACACAAATCAATGACATATAACCACTCAGCTTCACATGGAATCTGAAATAAAATCACTGCTGGGTGCGGTAGAACGGGACAGCATGGGACGACAATCTGATTAATTTTGTGCAAATCCTGAACAATGCGGTATTTACCGTTTGTTTTCTGCAAACCCATAATAGGATAGTTATATGTACTTCCCATTATTTCTTTCAGGATTCCTTGTTCAATCATCAAATCAATTAAGGAAATAATCCATGCAATGATTTCTGGACTCAAATTGTACTGTGGGATTCGTAGAAATTCAGCATTAGGCTTCACAGTAATTTTTACTGGAGTTACACCTTTGATCAGACCAATATATTTTCCTGTAAATTCCAAAACATCTGGAAATCTGGATATCTTGTGATTTTAGAGTCAGGTTTTCTCAGGTTAACATGGGAAACAATCCTTCAATCTCAGATTTCTGTTTAGCCAATTTAAAGCCAACATCCTTATCATTTGTGTGAAACTCAATTCCATTTGGAGTACAATACATTGATCAATTAAGTTTACACAACAAGTCCCGTCCCAGTAAGTTTACTGGACTTGAATCACACACAACAAATTTGTGCAAATCTTCAAAAAAATACTATTTTCACAGGTACAGGTTTTGTTACCAGGTTTGATATATGTTGGTTTGCTACTCCTACAACTTGGATTCTTTCTCCTGAGAGGGGTAGGTTTGGAACTTCTGCTGAGATAGGAGTCCCATTTACCTTGCATTCCACATAGGGACCACTCTGGTCTACCTCTAAGGATGTGCCAAGCACGCGTTCCTCCTCCCGTCTCAGGCACCATCATTGTGACAGGTCTGAGTCTGCATCATCTATTTGGATCAAAGAATATTGTCGAGACATATTCTGATTTGCATGGGATTCTGCATCTGTATAAAATCCTTTATTTGAATTGCATTTCTGGACCTGACCATTCTTATGAGATATTGGGACTATGAGCTCATTTTGAGTTTGATTTCTTTATGTGTGAACCTGTCGAGTCTCTACCATGTCATCTCCCTGTGATAGTGCATTACCAACATTCTGAATCTGTCTCCTGTTTTCTTGATTAATTGGATTAAATTGACATTCGCACTTCCAATGCCCCAACTTGCCACAAATGTGACCCAGATTTGTCCTCTTCAACACGTCAATTGAAACACCTCAAACTCTACCTTGGGGCTGCATACCCTGCTGTTGTCCTCCATTTACCCCTCACATCACTGGAGGTTGCTAGTAACTTTCCTGCACAACAAACATGGAATCAACACCTGTTCCACTTTGGCCCTTCTGGACTGCTTTCATTGGAGCAATCATTAATTTCTCTTTGAGCTTTTTGTGTTTTGATTCAAATTTGCCCCCACAATATATTGCACACTGGAGTATTTCATCTACAGGCTTACTGTTCCAGTAAATTAAATGCTGCTGGATCATGCTGCTAATCACAGGTCACAGTCCGTACACAAACTGATAAAAGAAATGTCCCATATCTTTTTCAGACACATTCTCTATTCTACTGTACTGCTTGAATGTCTGCAATAACCTCTCATAGTAGGCATGAACTGTTTCCTCCAATTCTTGAGTCGTCCTATCAATCTTTACTCAATCAATTACTTTAGGAGAAATTTTCCGTTTTAAATAGGTTATGGCTTGGGAGATGGTGCACATGTGCAAGCTTTCCTAACTGGTTCTGTGTCAGGCCAATCTACAGCAATTTAACATTCTGCCCACAACCCACTTAGAACCACAATGTCAAATAAGGTATCTAAATCCATCAGAAATACCTTTGAAACCTTCATAAACCATTCAACTTGTTTACATCATTCAACAGGATTTTCTCTCAATTTCAAAAAATCATTTGTAAAGGACGGTATGTCTGGTCTAGTCTAAGGAACATGCACATATCCTCCTCCAGGAACCTCTTTCATAGGGAGCATCCTCACTCCCTCACCCGCATCATCTTCAAAGAGCGGGAACATGTGCATAGAGACCTTTTTTGTTTCCATCTTCTTGGCCCTTCGACCTTTCCATTTTTTCATCTCTCCCCATTTTCAAAGGATAGCCAGTAATTCTTTAATCTGCAGCGTCACTCCTAAAACTCTGATGTTCTCAATATCCCTGTCACTAAAATCTACTCTATAGGGTTTTTGCAATGTTTTTGACTTTTGTTCATCCGATCCAAATTTCTGTGCTAATTCAGAGAACTTGATCAAAAAAACTACCTGAACGAGTCAAGTAGACAGGAACCTAACCGGGAAAGACAAAAGGTGTAGGAAACAATTTGATCCTTAATGACACCGTTTTAGAAAGAAAGGGAAGGATTATCTCTTTCTATAGTCTCCTCACTCACCAGGGTTTCCCCACGGTGACATGCTTCATCATAGGGGTCCTCCCAGTCCTCTACGGACTGAGGCGTGCTACGACTTGCGGTGTTACGTAGGAGCACTGGAAACTTGTGGACTATGTGTAGTGAAAAGTGAAGTAATGGTGGAGTGGGATAATTAAAATAATCAGCTAGTGGGCTACAAAATAAACTTTATTGGTGCTCTAAGCTGAAAAAATTAAAAACGGGGTAATATGACAAGGGACCCTAACTATAATGGAAAGGTGTGCCTAGCATATATACAGGTCAACTAGTTTCGAGCTTCCCCAGCTCTTCGTCAGGACTACACTGGGACCAGCCCAGTGTCGAGAAACTTGCCACTCCTAGTCAACCTCATTAGGTGCAATAAGTGTGATGGCACAATAGTAAGGCATGCGTTTTTTTTAAAAGGAATACATACGTAATGTACGTCAGCACAATGGTCTGGAAGGTACAAAACAACAGTTAATTAGGGAGAAAAGATATATATATATATGTAAAATGTAATACGTAATTGTCACTAAAAATTATTGTGAGCACACTACACCCAAGTGTATGCACACTTTCTTATCTGACGTGCCGCTAAGTGAAAAAGAGAAGACATACAATTATTCACTCCATGCCGGCGAGGTGCTGGAAAAAGTGTGCTGAAATTCTTAAAAATTATTAAGTCTGACTAAGTACACACATAAACATACAACACAGAACATGTAACATACTTAAGAAAAAGCAACACTGTGCCTCATGGTCACTGGAGGGGATGCGGCGATCTCGTACATCTAATGGAGGATAGGAATCGAGGTCGTTAGTGAAAAAGGCGTGTTCCGTAATGACGGATCGCCCTGCGGGGTGAGAGGGAGACAGCCAAGGGTCTCCTCGCACCGCACGGGTATGGAGAATGGTAGCACTTACTTGTACGTTGAACCCCGCATGATATGACACCTACTCGAAGCCAAACCTCCCGGACCGCATTCTGGCGTGTCCTCGTTGCTGCCCTGTTTTAATGTGCTGGCGAGCGTGTCATAAGGGTAGAGAGAGAAGAAAGAAAGCTCCGATGCCGGTATGCGGTTGGAGCCGCCATCTTGGAAAGGGATGAGAACGGGTGTGAAATACTCTTAAGTATTGTAATTTATTTCTAAATTAAGTTATTATACATCCCATAGCTCCGGATTAGATTGGCCGTCCCTCGCAGCTTTGGACGAGTAAATAGTAAAATTTCAAATGATTTAAGTTGAAATGAGGCTGTGGAGCCTCATTTCAACTTAAATCATTTGAAATTAGCATTTCATTCCTTAAACAATTTTCACTTCCTCCCCATCCCATTCCAAGATGGCGGCTCCCATCACAGCCGGTCTTGTTGACCTATCACTGAGCTGCTCCAGTCAGCCTTCGCGATATAGTTCGAGTTTTTCTTTACATAAATAACTTAACTTTAACATCGCTCCATATCTCGCCCTCTTTACTCGTCCAAAGCTGCGAGTGACGGCCAATCTAATCCGGAGCTATGGGATGTATAATAACTTAATTTAGAAATAAATTACAATACTTAAGAGTATTTCACACCCGTTCTCATCCCTTTCCAAGATGGCGGCTCCAACCGCATACCGGCATCGGAGCTTTCTTTCTTCTCTCTCTACCCTTATGACACGCTTGCCAGCACATTAAAACAGGGCAGCAACGAGGACACGCCAGAATGCGGTCCGGGAGGTTTGGCTTCGAGTAGGTGTCATATCATGCGGGGTTCAACGTACAAGTAAGTGCTACCATTCTCCATACCCGTGCGGTGCGAGGAGACCCTTGGCTGTCTCCCTCTCACCCCGCAGGGCGATCCGTCATTACGGAACACGCCTTTTTCACTAACGACCTCGATTCCTATCCTCCATTAGATGTACGAGATCGCCGCATCCCCTCCAGTGACCATGAGGCACAGTGTTGCTTTTTCTTAAGTATGTTACATGTTCTGTGTTGTATGTTTATGTGTGTACTTAGTCAGACTTAATAATTTTTAAGAATTTCAGCACACTTTTTCCAGCACCTCGCCGGCATGGAGTGAATAATTGTATCTCTTCTCTTTTTCACTTAGCGGCACGTCAGATAAGAAAGTGTGCATACACTTGGGTGTAGTGTGCTCACAATAATTTTTAGTGACAATTACGTATTACATTTTACATATATATATATATATCTTTTCTCCCTAATTAACTGTTGTTTTGTACCTTCCAGACCATTGTGCTGACGTACATTACGTATGTATTCCTTTTAAAAAAAACGCATGCCTTACTATTGTGGCATCACACTTATTGCACCTAATGAGGTTGATTACGAGTGGCAAGTTTCTCGACACTGGGCTGGTCCCAGTGTAGTCCTGACGAAGAGCTGGGGAAGCTCGAAACTAGTTGACCTGTATATATGCTAGGCACACCTTTCCATTATAGTTTGGGTCCCTTGTCATATTACCCCGTTTTTAATTTTTTCAGCTTAGAGCACCAATAAAGTTTATTTTGTAGCCCACTAGCTGATTATTTTAATTATCCCACTCCACCATTACTTCACTTTTCACTACACATAGTCCACAAGTTTCCAGTGCTCCTACGCAACACCGCAAGTCGTAGCACGCCTCAGTCCGTAGAGGACTGGGAGGACCCCTATGATGAAGCATGTCACCGTGGGGAAACCCTGGTGAGTGAGGGGACTATAGAAAGAGATAATCCTTCCCTTTCTTTCTAAAACGGTGTCATTAAGGATCAAATTGTTTCCTACACCTTTTGTCTTTCCCGGTTAGGTTCCTGTCTACTTGACTCGTTCAGGTAGTTTTTTTGATCAATTTATTAGTGGAGGGTGAACCTAACCTCAAACCTCTACCTTCCCCCTATTTCTTGATAATTCAGAGAACTTCTCATTTGTGCTTTGAGCACATCTGGTAATGTCTTTGCAGACAAACAATAATTCATCATCCTGATAAGCAGCTATCCTTGCAGGGCTTATGGTTCCTCTAATCATTTCTTCCAATTCCACCTTAAGCCTTGCGACATCAAGGGACCTATCTTATTTTGTTCCTGGGGCATCTGTTCCATTGATTCCAAAACCTGTCATTCGAAGGAGTAACTATACCTTTAAGCCAATCATTGATTTCTTGAGAAGTACGACCTGTTTGGCCTTCAGTTGAATCCCCTAATAAATCCTCATGCTGACCTTCCATTCTTGTAATAGGTATAGAATGTAAAAGGGACACATCAGAGTCTGGCCGTACCATTGGAAAAATGTTTCCTGTAGTATTCTGGGTTACTCGCAGTGGAGATACCATACCACTCTCAGGAACGTTGAAAGTTTGGCCTGTCCTGACCTCCCACTGGAAGAATTTAATCAAGTAGAATGCACACTTGAAACAGCGCTAGTTCCACAAGGAATATCAGCTGGGATTGGAATTAAAGGCACCAGGTAGGCAGTCTCAATCTCAAATCTGCGTGGAGTAGAAGTTGAACCATTTTTCCCAGTAGGGACAGACAATTATGTACATTGCTCCCTCTATTCTCAGGCTGATATAAGGGAACTACAGCACCTATAGTCACTGGGACAGTCACAGCATCTGGTGCATTCAAAACAGTCTGATTATTCACATTAGGTATCCTTATGTTCCTACCCACTGGTCTGAAGGGGGTGTGTGGAACTGGGTCTACAGGCACAATAGATGTATCAGGAATTTTCCCTGAATATGAATTTGTTAATATCTGGGGTTGGTCTTCATTATAAGGTGGTGGACGGTTCTGTAATAATTAATTTAAGAATTCGTCATCAAAGTCATGATCACTATCTCCAGACAGAGATAGTGTTTTGGCTCTTCAAGATGTTTTTTCTTTTACTTACGCTTCCCCCATTTTCCTTTTCTGAAACAATTACGGAATACATTCTTGTTCACTCTGCTATACCTGTTCTCCAAGCCTATTGTTGTGCGTCCTATCTAGCCTCGACATATTGGTTTAAAGTAATCTTGTACCTGCCCTGATATTTTTGTTTCTCTTTTTGGTGGGCGATATGTTCCCATTTACTAAGTGCCTCAAGCTGCAAATGTCTTGGAGGTGGTTTAATCTCATATAGTTGTCACCTCAAGTTTTTAAGAATTCTAATATTAAAAGTTCCATATTGTGGGAAAGCTAATGGTCCATCATTCTCAGTGTATTTCATCCAATATTCAAGCCATATACTCATGTGATATCCTCTCTTTTAGGACATGTACACTGCTGGTGTCCCCTCGGGTGGTCTTGGTGCCCCTCCTTGAGTGGGTATAGGTGCATCCCCTTTCATCAAACTCTTCACATTTCTCAAAATGTTCATCAAAATGTTCATCCTTTTCACTAATTATTTTTTTCGTCCTTTACAATTAACTCTCCTCAATCGATTCTCCTACACTTCCTTATTTAGTTCTTTCACAGCCAATATCAGCACGGCTCACAGTGGCGTAGTCACCCTATCACAGCGCAGCGTTACACCAACCAACACCAGCGTGGCACACTGTGACATCAATCTCACTCCTCGCAGCGGCTACCCCTCCTTTACATTCTACATGCGTGTTTTCTATTAGAAAAACCTTTACACAATGCGAACTATTTCAAAACCACTAAAGAAATTATAGATCCTTTCACACAAGAAGTCTGACCAAATACAATGATCTAATCTACTTTTACATACACTTCAAATGAGACCTCGACCAGTGCGATCTCACTCAGGTTGTAATTTCTTCTGATGCACTGAGAGCAAGCGTAACAAACGTGTCTCTCACTCACACAAAGTAAATTCCCTTCTCTTGGTGGTACTGCCAATGACATCTCATGAACAGCACCTTCGAAACACAGCAGACATCTTACTCAGCGTATGCCACACTGAGACCACCCGTAGGTGTATATCCCGGGATCCCGGGACGCGATGGACCCGATACAACTTCACAACTTTTCAGCATAAAGCGCATCACTCAAACATGGACTCTAACCACTTCGCATAACCTCATACAGCCATTTCACATTACTGCAATCTAACATTAAGCATTTGCAATGCGCAACCTAATTGGTACTCACACCACTGCTCTAACCCGTGTTCGTCGTACTCCTCCATCAGTACCGGCATTTGGTCTCCTTCAACAAGACATGAACTTTGAGCTTGAGCTGTATCCTAACTTCATCGGACAGATAACCATCCGTCACTGGGCCCATTTACTTTTCTATCCTTGTTAGAAATGGGATTTCTGGTTGGCTAGCTCATGCGCCTAAGATAGGCAGAAACCACCACTTTAGTCAGGGCAAGGGAGTTACACACCACAGATAACCCCTGCTCACCCCCTTGGTAGCTTGGCAGAGCAGTCAGGCTTATCCCAGAGGCAATGTGTAAAACGTTTGGTAACACACCCACAGCAGCAACAAACTAGGCACACCACAAAAGAAACTCCACACAAGGTCATATAAAAAATAGCCTTTGTATTACTCATAAACACATTAGAACATAATCACATATGTACACTGTGCCACCTGGCACTAGGTATTACTTTACAGGGGATTATGTACATTACAGGGCCAATCGGGCCACCTTCATCACCATTAGAACAAGTAAGTAATAAAACAACCAGTAACTACTGGTAAAGGCACTTAGCATAAACACATTGTGTATAAATCACAATATGCATACATCCTACATTAGCAGTGCACCACAGTAACACTATTAAGGTGCACACATCACCTTAGGGCCTTACGCCCCAACAGAACACAGGGTGATCACCAGGCCAACTGGCCTTCCTCGGGGGCCCGTCTTGGGCTGCCCCGTAATGCCCTTGTCCCCAAAGGGAGGGCTCTCCCCACTGTGCGTGTCCCTTCTGACACAAGGCCTCCCAACTGGCCCCCTGGCTACAGGAGGAGCAGGAACAAGGGCCGAAAAAGATCCACAAAAACGATCAGGAGGGGGCGGGGTGCAACTCACCCTATCCTCATCACAGAAAGATTCCCAAGACAATGCAAGGAAGCCCAACCTCACTCACCATTCTGTGGAGGCTGAGCAAATTTGCTCTTCAGCCATTGGCTGGATTACACCTCACGCCGGCTCCTGTTCACGGCGAGATGCAGAGACCTGCAGAAGGGAGCCTGAGAGGCTCTGGTCCTTCTCTCCTTGCCCGGTCCATCTGCAGGGCTCTGCCGCCTCTCACCACAACAGGTACGGCTGCACACGGGGCTCTACCTGGACACGTGAGCCCTGCCTACAAGCAGGCACAGACTTTGCCTGACCTCTGGCCGTTGTTCTTGTTTTTTACTGCTCGCAGCCTCGGTCCTGCCCACAACCAGGCAGTAGCCGCCTGGCTTCCTGGACACAGCAATTTTTCGGAGTGGAGTCTCTGGCATTTTTGGGCCCTCTTCAGACTGCACAATTTCTTCCGCTTTCTTCCGTCACCGGGCAATCGCAGACAGGGATTCCTGTGGACTTTGGTGTTTCCTGCAGCCCGGGGCCACATAGCAGAGCCCCAGCTGCCTATAGCTGGTAACACGACAGGGGGCACGGCCGGGATCGAGAGAGCGCTTCCCAAGACTTGACTTCCCCCTCCGTGGCACCGGCCATAAAAGGGAGGGAGGTGCTGCCCACATTTCATGGCATAAAGCACTCCTCTCCTCCCCTGGTGCTACGGCATCTGGGTGCTGCAGAGCAGGATCCACCAAGCCCTGAGGGGAACAGATCAAGAGCTCACCACGCGTTGAGCCCCCAAAGTCCAGAGGGGCAGAGCTGGGCCTAGGCAGGCCAGCTCACAGGGCCCTCTAGTGTTATGTGTCTGATACGTATACTAATATAGGCCCGGGTAACATCATACCCTTTCACCTACATCACCTCCCCTACACTACACTGTAACAAGCCTTTTAGGATTGAACTTTTACCTAGTTCTAGTCCTGGGCGCAGCTGGAGGGTTTCCCTGAACAATGGAGTCCTATGACTTCATCTTTAGACTGACACAGTATGATTGAATATTCATAAGGTTTCTTGGAAACCAGGCTGGGGCTACACCACCTTATTCCCCATATCTACGTACACGGTCACGTCATCCTCAAATCCAACAATGGCTAATACAAGCAAAAAGGGACAAAGGAGCTTACTATATAAATATAGCACCTCTTGCTAGTGTTAGAGGGAACCAAGACTTCCAGGCCGACACACTGACCAGAGACACTGAGGCTCCTGCATGCAGACGCTCCAGCTGACAGCGGTCTAAACAATCCTTGCGGGGTGTCCAACTTGAGACCAAGAGAGGCTCCTACATTCTCACACTTCAGGTAATGGGGGTCGACTAAATCCTAGAGAGATTCTTGGCTTTACACCTACTCACATGCTAGGTACGCTTAGACACATCTAGATAGGCATCGTAGGAGTATGCACACTTTTATCATGCATTTTATATTCATGTATTTATTCATGCTTGTTGCAAAATGGTAGAACTGTACTATCCTTTTATATTCATAGTACTGCTAATCATGTATCTCTGCTACTGTCTAATGATTGTTACAGCTCATATATTTTATACGAGAATAACAAGTGTTCAATAAATCTCCATTGAAACGCCCAGACTGTTTATTCTGTGTATCTCTGATATAAACTAAATGAGCCCTTGTGTCTGAGTGAAAAGTAGTACATTGTTTCCACGATCTTGAAGGATCAGGGTTGTCATGTTATAAGGTTGCCAGAAACAATTCTCTACCCGATAAGATGAGACACTAGTGGAACTGTGAGCTAGCTAATGCAAACAAGCTAACATTTCGCAGTGAGGCTGCATGGAACCAGTCTGCCACCAATCCCACAGTTTATGGTATGCAAATGCACAGATCCTGCATGGGTACTATAGGATCTATATGACATGGCGCCACCAACCTTGGTTGGGTACTTATTTAACAGTAGAATATGAGTAGTTCTGTCGTGCTATTTCTTAGAGACCTCTACTCACAAAACACCAGAGACTTCTGGAGTGGGTGGGCAGAAACTCCGTCACAGCTGAGTAGGCGAAACATCCTATTAATTAGCTGCTGGTTATTCAAGCTTAAAGGACATAGTGTTCCTAAAATTGTGCAATAACACCTTATCTTAGTTCCCTAGTACAAACGTATTCGTTTCAAAATGACGGAGGCTTAAAATAACACAGTATTGGAGCAACGCATCTCAGCAGATGATGAAGAGGTGGATGGAATTCTCAGTCCACCTAAATTCAGACATACAGTCACCATGAAACTATTGTAAAATGGTTTAACATCTAGGGGTGGCTTAGTAGCTTTTGTGATTGAGGCACACAGATCAAATAAAACAGAGGTATTCTATTTGTGGGTTACATTCTCAGAAGCGGATGCTTGAACACACACATTTCACTCTTACACAGAGGGAGGTGCACCAGCGGAATATGGTCCCGGCGAGGACACAGAAGTTCCGCTCACATACCAGGAACATTTTTACTGGTTTAAAGGCGCCCTACCCCACTTAAGACACAGAGTAAGATTAGGCCCGCTCGGGGGAGACGGGGCAACATGGCCAATACTAGCGGCTTACCCACCACATCCTGACATTGATACGATGCCACTGCCAGAATTACTCATACAACACAAAGATTTAATTAAAATCTACAGAAACCTGACGCAATTCGTCATGTG
This sequence comes from Triturus cristatus, assembly GCF_964204655.1. NCBI lineage: Eukaryota > Metazoa > Chordata > Amphibia > Caudata > Salamandridae > Triturus > Triturus cristatus. Next base: position 1,201,490,356 of record NC_140591.1, on the reverse strand, counting down.
GACATTCACAGTCCAACCAACAACAGTTGCAACAAATGGAAATCACAGGGTACAGAAACTAAAATAACTCCACAAACATTACACACGGTAATGGGCAAAATGCCCACGAAATGTGAACAAATACCATTCTGGGTAGCTCGGAAAATAACTCAGCTCGCTGCAGTATTCCCAAATACTACCGCGTTTTAAAAACACAGAATGCTAACAATCTGCTTGCCCATGGCGATAACACCACAATTAGAGCACTGCACCTCTTGGGGTACAGTCTTTGCTGCCATTAATACTAGAACACATGGTATTCCTTCATTAGCGGTGGTAACAGATGTATTAAGACAAATACAGAACGGGTATAGGGCAGAGCCTGCTCTGAACTTTGGGATGAAGTTATTAAATAACTAAGATCAGGTATCAGCCATAATACTAGCTAATGTTAAAGGGGAAGCAGTGTCAGTGGCATTCCGCCAACGCCTAAGGGAGTTCGGTCCATTGGATCAACAACACGAACTGCCCAAAATAATCGAAACTGCATATGCAGAGTTAGGCAGAGACAGTTTGGGTGGGAAAGCTTTTAAAACCACAACTGATGGGCAGTCCTGAAAAGGACACTGCTAATCAGACACCTGCTTCTTCTAAAAAGAAGTGGGATACTAAAAAAACAACAACATTTTACAGAAAAAAGATCTCAATCCCGAGGTAGATCTCCTTCACAGGAGCCCTCTGAAAAGAGGTGCAACCTTAGGAATAGGGATAATATTAGGAAACCTGACAGGTATCAGGATACTGATACACATTCCTCTTGTTCCTTTCAGGGCTCGACGAAAACTTCAGAGAGAGAAGGACGGTCAGAACACAAAGAAGAGCGTACAAAGTCCAGAGACAAGCAGCACGCTCAAGACTATACTTCCAAAAAAGAAGAAAAGCCAAAATCAAAACCTCAATTTAAGAAAAAGAAAGTTGCAGGTCTGAAAATCAGACATGCCCAGAATTCTGAGGACGCAGCTTCTGAACGGGGAATGGGCTCAGACGATACTAGACAGTGTGGCAGAAGTAACAATAGATCGCCAGAACCTGAACTAATTTCTGGTGACAGCGGACTTGAATGATTACATCGCAATGGAAACACCAGGGTGAGCGCCCCACATAAGTTACACAAGATAACACTCCAAATGAAGGGGGACAAGCCCAGGAAAGTTAAGGGTCTCTTTTGGAAAATCTGTCATCCGGGTATGACATCCTATTAGCAGAACAAGATTGGCCGCCAACATTCGTTATGGAGTGCCCAAGTGGAGAAAATGTAATTTTTCCAGCATTCTCCGACCTCGTTCCCATACATCTTAAACATGCATATGTATGGGTGTTGGCAGTAGCCCTAGCTCCAGCATTGTATAAGAACCATGCACGGTGGGATGAGGAGTCAACCCACCACGTGATCCCATTAAAAGTTTCACCAAATGCACAGAGGCAATATTCTATTAAGCAAGAAGCTAAAAAACAGGTCAGGGAGATCTTAGATCAACTTGAAAACCAAGGGGTGATCGAAAATTGCACCTCACCAATGAACAATCCTTTGTTTCCCGCATCAAAACCGGATAATTCATATTGTCTAGTTTTAGATTACAGACTCTTAAACACATGCACAAAGACATTCGCTGTCCAAAGCGCACACAGTGCTGCATTAATGAATAACATTGTCCGGAAAAAATACAAGACAACACTTGACATCTCAAATGGATTTTTCTACCAAAATATAGCACCTGAAAGCAGGTATTTGACTGCATTCTCAGCGTTGGGGTCGCAACGACAATTTTGACATCTCCCTCAGGGGTATAAGAACAGCCACGGGGTATTTTCAGCAAGGGTATCTGAGTTACTCCAAAATTTTGATGAGGAAGCATTGTCCTATGTGGATGATATTTATCTGACGGACAATGACTTAATGAGGCACTTGACCAGAGTGAGCACCATTGTTATGGGATTCGCTTCTGAGGGCTACAAATTTAACTTTAAAAAATCAAAAATTGTCCACCTCAGTGTCCTATTTTTAGGATATGAGCTTTCAAGTGAAGGGAAAAGCCTGGCAGCTCACATTTTAGAAAAGTGTGCGCTGCTCTAACCTCCAAAAACATTAAAATCTTACAATCAATACTGGGATTCCTAAATTTCAGCAGAACATACATTTTGGATTGGGGAACAACCTTTACAACGCAACTTTTACAACGCACTACCATTACAACGCATTTTTTACAACGCATAATCCATTACAACGCATGATATTACAACGCATGACACTACAACGCATTTTTAAAAACTACCTTTACAACGCATTCCATTACAACGCATACTACCATTACAACGCATACCATTACAACGCATAATATTACACTATACTATCCAACACTTACCCTACTGATGCACCCCCTGGAGTTAGAATAGTAATTTTTACCCCTATACTATCCAACACTTACCCTACTGATGCACCCCCTGGAGTTAGAATAGTAATTTTTACCCCTATACTATCCAACACTTACCCTACTGATGCACCCCCTGGAGTTAGAATAGTAATTTTTACCCCTATACTATCCAACACTTACCCTACTGATGCACCCCCTGGAGTTAGAATAGTAATTTTTACCCCTATACTATCCAACACTTACCCTACTGTTGCACCCCCTGGAGTTAGAATAGTAATTTTTACCCCTATACTATCCAACACTTACCCTTCTGATGCACCCCCTGGAGTTAGAATAGTAATTTTTACCCCTATACTATCCAACACTTACCCTACTGATGCACCCCCTGGAGTTAGAATAGTAATTTTTACCCCTATACTATCCAACACTTACCCTACTGATGCACCCCCTGGAGTTAGAATAGTAATTTTTACCCCTATACTATCCAACACTTACCCTACTGATGCACCCCCTGGAGTTAGAATAGTAATTTTTACCCCTATACTATCCAACACTTACCCTACTGATGCACCCCCTGGAGTTAGAATAGTAATTTTTACCCCTATACTATCCAACACTTACCCTACTGATGCACCCCCTGGAGTTAGAATAGTAATTTTTACCCCTATACTATCCAACACTTACCCTACTGTTGCACCCCCTGGAGTTAGAATAGTAATTTTTACCCCTATACTATCCAACACTTACCCTACTTTTGCACCCCCTGGAGTTAGAATAGTAATTTTTACCCCTACACTATCCAACACTTACCCTACTGATGCACCCCCTGGAGTTAGAATAGTAATTTTTACCCCTATACTATCCAACACTTACCCTACTGTTGCACCCCCCGGAGTTAGAATAGTAATTTTTACCCCTATACTATCCAACACTTACCCTACTTTTGCACCCCCTGGAGTTAGAATAGTAATTTTTACCCCTACACTATCCAACACTTACCCTACTGTTGCACCCCCTGGAGTTAGAATAGTAATTTTTACCCCTATACTATCTAATACTTACCTTAAATGTAATTTAATATTATGCGTTGTAATGGTATGCGTTGTAAAGGTAGTATGCGTTGTAATGGTAGTGCGTTGTAAAGGTATTTTTAAAAAATGCGTTGTAGTGTCATGCGTTGTAATGTCATGCGTTGTAATGGATTATGCGTTGTAAAAAATGCGTTGTAAGTGCATGCGTTGTAATAGTGTGCGTTGTAACGTCATACATCCTTTTGGATTACACAGAAAGGGTAAAACCTCTCTACAACTTAATAAAACCTGACTTTTCAGTTAGACATTGGACACAGGAACATTCAAATATCCTATGTTCACTACAAGAAGACATGATTGCTTCCAAACACTTACAGACATGCGTAAACGTACGCAACTTGGTGATCCGTGTAATAGCGGGTCAATGCGGGTACACTTACTTAATCTTCAATGAAGGCGAAACGGTACCGATCGCATACAAATCACACCTGTACACAAACGCAGAAATGCGTTTTACTTCAACAGAAAAAATCCTGACAGCTGCTCAGACCGCTGTAGCGAGAGCAAAAGCACTGGCTCTGGGGAAATGCATAATTGTCGGAACCCCCGGTACCAGCTTTAGAAGCTGTTACTAAGGCGAACATTCCCAATGCGAAAGCCTTACATCCAAGATGGATACAATGGGCTAATTCTCTTACTGCAACTGATGTTGAATACAGATTTGATTCAAGTCTAATAATACAAGCATTGCTGCAATACAAACAAGAATATCCTCTACCAAATGAACTCTTGCCTCTAGATCAGTAGGAGTATATTATTTACACTGACGGATCTGCTCAACCGGCCATAGGGAGTAAGCAGCAATACAGCGCAGGGTGTGCTATTGTTAAGGTCGCATGCAGGATTGAAAGTTCCATCCAAGTTGCACTAAAACGCAATCTCTAGGAGACTGCATGGCTCAGTTGGCAGAACTAAAAGCACTGATACTGGCACTTGTAAATATGGATCACGAATTCCCAACACTAATTGTGTGTGATTCCTTTTACTGTGTACAGTCGTACAATGAGTACTTACATCATTGGGAACTAAACAGGTTTAAAGATGCAAAAGGTGGCACAATTACGCATAAAATGCTATGGGAACGAGTAGTTGAGTTGAAAAACGAACTACCCCGGGCTCATCATCAGCGTGATGGCGTTCACTTTAAAGGGAATTCATTGGCTGATGAAGCCGCAAAGGGGGCTGTGCGAACGGCTTCCGTGGCTGCAATCACTCGCTCTAAAATGAGAATAGACGGCGAGATAATGGTGGCTGTCATTGCTTCACGCAAAGGCAGCTCAGCAGTACTGAAAAAAATTCCACTCGAGTACTCCAAGTTAGATACACACAACATTCCATATGCTCAGATTCCTGGAGTGAGGTATAGAGTAATACTAAATATGGATCGTAGACAAGGTTTGATTGTTGCAGCACAAGAGGTTTTGGGTTCTGCGCACACAGGCGTTACAGCGACTATTTCCTTGTGGAAACAACGCTATTGGTGGCTAAGTCGAGTGAAACAAACTAAAGAATATGTCTTGAAATGTTACATCTGTCAACAAATGAAGGCTCCACAGTAACACACCCGGCACAGACACCATTATTAAAATCTGACAAACCTCTTGCTTGTGTTTACCTGGACCACTGTGGCCCTTTACAATCTGATGGGGCTTACAAGTAGATCTTGGTGGCAGTGGATTCTTGCTCCAGATTCCTATGGGTTTGGCTTCAGCGGTCGGCTGACGCTTGAACTGTTATAAAAGATTTGCGAGTCTTTATAGAGACATACGCAGTTGGCATGTTACATTCTGACTGTGGCCCGGCGTTTAGCTCTCGGGCTTACAAAGAGGCCATGGAAAGTATGGGCATAGCATTGCGGTACTCCTCTCCGTACCATCCTGAGGGAAATTCGGTTGTGGAGAGGAGAAACCGGGACTTAAAGCAATCTTTAACAGCTAGGGTATTAGGCAAGAAGGTAGTTGGGTCAATCACTTATATGGGGTTCAGAGAGCACCCAACAATCAGCCAAGAAGTTCTCTAGGGTTGCAATTAGACCTAATACAGAAGTCTACGTCAACATGCCTCGACGAGAGCAAAATGCGATCTCAACAAATCCCGATGCAATTCCAACAATTGATCAAACTGCTTCTGGCTACTTCATAAACTTTGATATGTTTTCTTTGGATCCAAATGAACCGGAAACGACACCAGCCCAACAATCACACAAGCGACAAATCATACCTGGTATCGCCTTGGGTAGAACTCTGGATAATTTCTGGGATACTGTTTTTTCTTTTCTGGCTAGGCTTAGTTATAACTTTTAGCATGCTTATTAATGGAAGATACCTTCAGCAAAGCTCTGCAGCCCAAAAGTCAAACTGTGGCATAGGCACCTTACCTATACCCTGCTTCAGACATGGATACCGAACCCACGTTCGATGATGAAATAATTGCTGAAATCCTCAGAGCTCCGTCATTATTAGATGAGACGGTTGTAGTACAAACAATTAAAAATTCAGATGAATGGGAGGCACTCTCGCCAAAAAGAAATAACAGATCCGCACGGCCCTACATGGGTCTTTATGACGGAATACCTTAAGTAAAACATTGCACCGAGGGGTCTCATTGTCAATAATGAACCAAGACTCTTTCTCAACAACAAAGAGTTCCGGATTAACTGGTCGTGCATTGCCTGGAAATGCACAAAAGACTGGTTAGTACTGATTATTAATATGGCTAGTCAATTAGCAGATGCTCTCTTGGTTGAGATTCAACATAGTGAGAGCTGGCTAAAAACATCTGTGCATGTCACCGTCTTCAAAAAGAAACTAGAAGAAATTAATAATGACCAGTCAGAGTACAGGGAATACCTTACCCAGTCAAAAATCACAAAACTACAAAAACACATACAGAAGTTCAATCGCGAGACAGTCTACCCGTATATTACTGATGAATACTACGAGAAACCACAGCAACCTCAGACGGCCAGAAATCAACAGCGATTTAGGCCCACCCCGCAGAACTGGACATTCAACTCAGGGAAAGAGAGAAGTACCAGCGACAGCAGCAGTGATGAAAGCACGGGAGGCCAATATGCGAGACAACATCAGAACTTCCAACAACCAATGATGGCCCGCCAATGCACCCTTTTGGGTTTTGGCAACAGTCTTATTACCCACCAGGATTTGGATTCCCAAAGGGCCCACAGCCTTTCTTATACAGAGGCAGTGGAAGAGGAAGACAAAAACAAAGACGAGCTGGTTAAATCCCTTAAGCGCTACTTTGACGAGAATGTGGGGTCTGTGTCATCGGCGGTCTCACTGTGGGAGGCGTTCAAGACGGTACTCCGGGGAGAGGCCCTGTCCCTTATTTCCCACTCCCGGAGGCGCGAGCAGGAGGAGGTGACCCGTGTTGAAGCTGAGATAACCGAGCTGGAGGGTGATCTAGAATGTGGGGTGACGGATGATAAATTACATGTTCTCCGACTCAAGCAAGCGGCCTATAAGGCCCTCGTCACGGAGGCGGCCAGGGGCCTCAGTAGAGAGCAACAGGGGAGACTGTATGATGTGGGTGATAAGGCTGGTAAATTGATTGCGTGGCTGGACAAAAAGGAGAGAGCGAGTCGAGTTGTCCCTTTGATTGAGAAACAGAATGGTGTGTGTGTCACTGAACCGGAAGAAATTGTTTCTTGCTTTGCAGACTATTTCCGTGGGGTGTATTCCCCGGTGTCCTCCCGCTCTGAAGAGGATTCCCATGCCCTGCTCAGAGATATCGCGCTGCCTTCCCTTTCGGAGGAGGACAGAGTGTCGTTGGACGCCGCTCCAACTTCTGAAGAAATTGCCCTCGCCATACGCTCGGTCGCTTCCGGCAAGGCCCTGGGTCCTAATGGTCTTCCCATCGAGTTGTATAAACTGCGACCGGATACGCTGGCACCACATCTCCGTGCTATGTTCCTTGCGGCCCACTCGACGGGTTCCCTCCCGCTAGACCAGCGTCTGGCTACAATTGTGGTTATCCACAAGGAGGGGAGGCCGCGGGACCGAGTCACATCCTATCGGCCCATTTCGCTATTGAATGCGGAGCCCAAAATTCTTGCCAAAGTGTTGGCCAATCAGCTGGTCGGCGTAGTGTGTGACTTGATTCACCAGGATCAGTCCGGCTTCATCCCCCATCGCAACACAGCGCTTAACCTGCGGCGTTTGCATGGGGTGCTCGCACGTGTCCCGTACATACGGGAGCCGGCCATCTTGGCGTCCTTGGACGCCACTATGGCGTTTGACACACTGGAATGGCCATATATTTGGGCGACGCTCGCGAAATTTGGGTTTGGCCCTGGGTTTATCAGTTGGGTTAAATTGTTGTACTCTGGCCCGCTGGCACAGGTGGTCGTGAACGGTAGAGTATCGGCTCCGTTCGAGCTGGGCAGAGGCACGCGGCAGGGCTGCCCGTTATCGCCGCTCCTTTTCGCGCTCGCCTTGGAGCCCCTGGCGGAGTGGCTGCGGTGGCATCCTTCTATCCGTGGTCTCCGCTGGACCCCCGAGTATGAGGACCGCGTATCCCTATACGCTGATGACATTCTCCTGTACCTGGCTTCCCCACGTAAATCACTGATAGTACTGGTTGATGTACAGCATTCATTTGGCCATAACTCCGGCCTTGTCATCAACTGGGCTAAATCGTGCGTGTATGTTCTCTCCGGGGAGGCTCCTATCCTTCCGCGGGGCTGTCCTATCCAGATCGCCCCGCGGGGATTTAGGTACCTGGGTGTCTTCATTACCCTGGACGCGGAGGCCCGATATAGTCAGAACTTGCTTCCCCCCCTCCAGCGCCTGAAGGAGGATGTCGCACGTTGGAGGCGCTTGCCGCTCTCGCCGCTCGGCCGGGCGGCATTGTTTAAGATGATGTCGCTGCCGCGTTTCCTGTACGCTCTGCAGAACACAATGGACGTCGTCCCGGCGCACTACTTTCGCAAAGTGGAGAGTTTGCAACGCCGCCTGTTCTGGGAAGGGAGACCGCGTATCGCCCTGGCGAAGCTGACGCTCCCGTGGTATGACGGGGGGATTACGTGTGTCGCTGCTGCCTGAAGCGAGGAGATGCCTTCTGAATGTGTGGGAACCAACCGACTACTCGGCGCCACAGACGTGGTGGGTGACTCTGGGATATATGGTGGCCAAACGCGACATTGCCCAACTGTGGGGTTCCCAGAGGTCGCCGACTGTCTCGGCCTGGAAGGACAACATGGACTGGTGCATGTTTCGGGAAAAGGTGGTGTATGTTGCGAGAGGTAAGCCTGGGACATGGGTGAAAGTATGGGGCCCCTGGAACTCCTACCGCAGGGGAATCTGTACCCCGCCGTTATTGCCCGATCCGTCTCCGGCCCCGTCCCCTTAGCCGGTTTATCGCCCCGGTACCGGGCACTGAGTCCACCTAGTCCCTGTCCTGACCTTTTCCCCCCCTTGATACTCCTATGGATTGGTAGGGTCCCCCTTCTAGGGGAGCACATGCTGCTGTTTCCGATTGTGGTTTGCCTTGTGGATTTGTTTCCTGTTGTTATTTATATCAAAAAGAAACCGTTATGTGGGGTCCGGATGGTGTGGCTATCAACGCTGCTAACTCCTGTGCATTTCCCTTTGCCGCAGCATGCGCGCTATTGTTTGTACCATATGCTCCTTCTGTTTGCTAGCGGCCGGCCTGAAGGTTGTAGGCCCATCTTTGTATATTTTTTTAATTTTGTAATAAACGGTTTCAAAAAAAAAAAAAAAAAAAAAAAAACCAAAGACGAAATATCAGAGTACACTGGGAGGACCAGACACCCAACATAGTAGGTGCAGTAACCTGGAGCAAGGGGAGGGGCAACGGCCCAACAACGAGCAGAGAATAACGAACATCGTGAACCTCAGTGACCATTCACTTTCCAAGGATGAGGAGTCTGTACTCTCCAAAGGACTGGGTTTTGTCCCCTCACCTACTAATGACCCTTTCACTCTGAATGCAGAACTAGCACAGTTCTTCAGAAAATTCAAACTCAGGGACTTCTTTGGGTATATCAGAGATGAACAAGACGAGAATACCAACACGGGCCTTACGAAGAAATCCACCTTCTCACCACCTACACAGAGCGTCCCATGCCACATACAAGCATTTGAACAGGCAGCATTGAAAGAAGTAGAGGGGATTGATTTCCAGAACACAAAAGTATTTCAAAACCTGACAAAAGGAGAAAATTCGGCACTCCAAAAACTCAAAACTAATGCGGATCTCATCATCAAACCGGCAGATGAAGGGGGCGCCATTATCCTCATGAACCTGACGATGTACCAAGAGGAATGTTACCGACTGCTTGCTGACACAACCAGTTACGAAGTGTACTGCAGTGACCCCACCTCTAGTCTCATGAATAAGATCAAGTGCATGGTTGATGAAGGACTTATCAACGACTGGATCACCAGACATGAGGCAGAATTTCTTTTCAGCGACAGCCCCAGGACACCAAGATTCTACGCCCTGCCAAAAATCCATAAGGACAAAATGCCCCCACCAGGAAGACCAATTGTGTCGGGCATTGGATCAATTCTGGAACCCCTGTCGCAATTTTGCGATTGGTTTCTCAGACCAACTGTACAGATGAAAGATGTTCTCTGCCACCTACGAGATTTAGAGATTAACACCACTGAGGACCTCTTCATAACAATGGATATAGAGGTGCTCTACACCAACATCCCTCAGAGATGCACTCTGGCTGTCGTGGAACATATCCTTTTGAACATGGATTTGGAATTCACCACTCCCAGATATTTCATTATGGAATGCGCAGAGGTGGTGCTTACTGAGAACTACTTTGAATTCGAAGAGGTCATATACTATCAGATCAAAGGCAAGTCCATGGGCAGTACCTTTGCCCCCAGCATGGCGTGCCTTATGTACACCAGTTCGAGGAGGATCACATCTTCAACCAGAATAACCCCTTTGCGGCACAACTAAAAACCTGGAAACATTATATTGATGACTTGTTCATCGTATGGCATGGGAACCTAGAAGAAGCATCGGCATTTGTACAATGGGTACATACCAAGGATGAGCACTTAAAATGTACAAATTCCATCAATAAAAACCATGCTATCTTCCTGGACCTTGACATATCAATGACGACAGAAGGTATCTGTACCAAAGTACACAATAAACCCACTGATAAGAACAGTTTACTTCTATACGAAAGTTACCACCCGAAGTTATTCACGGCAAAACCTTCCGGTGGGTCAATTTCCCCGAGTACGTAGAAACTGCTCTAGTACGGAAACATATAATGAGCAAGCAGAACAACTTGAAAATAAGTTACTGGATCGACACTACCTGAAAAAGATGGTCAGAAAGGCGAAGAAAAGGGCCAGGAACAACCATAGGGATGCATTTCTGGAAACAACACCTAAGGAGAAAACAGATAGAGTGGTATGTGTAACTACATACACTCCGGTATCAAACAATGTCCAGAATATCATACGGAAGAAATGGCCCATTTTAAACAGTGCACAGAAACAATGGGCATCCCCCCCTTTTTGCTTTTAAAAGGAGTAGAAGTCTACGCGATGACTTGGTTCACGGAAAAACACAGCTCCAAGAAAGAGTAGAACAAACTACACTCTGGAATCATCAGACACACATAGCACATTTTCCGTGCGGAATCTGTGTGGCCTGCCCACTCACTTACACTACCAAAGAAGTGAACATAGGCACGAATAACCCATGGAGGCTGAAGGATTTCAGTAGTTGTAACACTGAGAATGTGGTGTACTTGCTCACGTGCCCATGCTATCTCATGTACGTGGGCATGACCACAGGAGCACCATCAGATGTAAGAAGTTAAATACCAAAATAACGAAACACTTCCTAGAACAAAACCACAAAGACAACGATTTAAAATGGGTGATCCTGGAAGTTATGAAAAGGCAGAAAACTGATATCACCAAAAATCTGCACATTAGAGAACAACGTTGGGTATATCACCTCCGATCATGGGAGACGGACCTTAATGATGCAATTCCCTTGTTGCAGATGGGACGGTGACAGCGTCCCATGTTCTGCACATTTCCTCCCTCAGATGAACAAACCCTCCTCCCCCCATCCTGACACATAATGGAAAATACCAGCATGCTGTCTACCTGATTAACTGACGTTCAATAGTTAACATGGTTTCGCTACTGCGGAACATGATAATGTAATTTAATGAGAAATACTTAGCCAGAGAGGATTATTATACATAACAAAATAGAGCGATGCACACAACCTTATTGGAGTGAATGAGAACTTCCCCGCAGTCATGCTTGACCTGCATTTATTTACATATACATAGACACAGCTGTATCGGATTCTTTAAATCTGGCACATCTGTGTTTTTGCCACCGTAGCATTTTTTCATCTTAGCCCTGGTCTAGAACAACTTTCTTGGGCTTAGTAAGTCATTTCTTACTTCTCCGGTGAACCATTTTAGGTCTCCACATTTTGCAGTATGCTCAAGTTAACTTTCTAGATCAAGCAATTCCTGAGCTTCTTTTTTGGGACATCCACACGTGTCTCTTGTCATTTTCTGTGTATATACCCGAAATGAAGATCAGGCAATGCCTGACCCGCGTTTGTGGACAACCACACGGGATCGGGATATCAAGCCCGCAGGCAGAGCCAGGAACTTGCCTGACCCGTGCTTGTGGACAACTACACAGGATCAGCGTCCGACAGCGGGCCTATACATATGTCGCTGCAGTCTATTAGACCATGCCCACAGCCAGGCACTTGCCTGACCGCTTTTGCCCGCTTACTTCGGAGACACCGGATCTCGGTGAAAGGGCAATGCGACATTGATCACAACGCTTTGAGCAGGCCAGGCACAAAGACCATATTCTTTCTTTGGCACATTTTGGGACACCAGATCCAACAAGCGTGTAGGCAATTTTCACTAATTATGGCAATTTTCCCACCAAACGTCCAATTTAGAGCACTATTAAAACCTTGCTCTCCCCCATCTTAGTTATCACCGGGGAGGACAGAAGGACACTGCTAGGTGCTACCACGGAAGGCACACCTTAATGTAGTAAGGGAATGCATGCAGTATGTGGTGAATGTGTGCTTGCATGGAAAAGAGCATATATTTACCTTGTTTCCCCCCTAAATCCTTACACTTTGTGTATTAACTGTATTTAATGTGCAGATCTCCACCATGGCTATCATTGTTTTTAATTCTCCCAGAGTCTGACTACAGGGGTCTTCCCTCCATCCCTCCACCCATGGAGCATGTAGGTTGAGGTTCTAGGGTAAGGTGTGAGAGATTTTACTCACATAGTATGCCTTGTTTATTTTCTTGAGTGTCACGTGTTTCACACATATAGCCACGCACACTAAATATATGTATGTGGTTTTGAATGATTTTATTTAAGTGTCCAATCCTACCACTCATGGTTCTCTTGTCCACAATTTTTCTTACAGGCCTACTGTGAGCCCTTGAAGTGGAGAGTGACAAAGGTCACCCCACCTAGTGTTACTTTCTCACCATGAAGTTGGTAAGAACGGAGCCCGCTTGATACAGGTCCTGATGAATGCCATGTACCCCCAGGGACACTAGGCAGAAACATGTTGACCCTATTCACCACGGTGAGGGGGATAATACATTTCCCCACTGGATCGTTCACTTTTTTAATACCATACAGCCACCTACACTATTAAAATTTAATTTGGCAACTGTAATGGTTTTTAAAATTCACTCACTTCCCAAGGGCCCCACTTAGTTTACAAGTGCATCCTTGTCATCAGGTGAATGCCCGCCCTCTGTCAAACTGAATTTTTAGAGGACAAGGACTGCCGATGATGAAGCATGACACCAGGTGGTGTGTGAGGCTAGTCCTTCACTTTTTGTGAGATGTCCACACTCACAATCTAACCCTTGATCACCTTCGGTCACTTTTCTTGGAGCGGCCCCATTTGTGTTGAACAACTTGATTTTAAAACCACATCAATCATCACATCGTGAATAAAGAGACTTGTCATCAGTGAACATTACAGCAGTTCCTATACCGGACGGTATAGTTTGGGACAAGGTTAATTTCAACATATTCGGTCGGACCGAACTTTTAAAAATCTCTCATCTATATAAAATGTTATTAAGTGATCTCATTACCTCCAGTACATTATCTGATGATTGAGACTCTGAAACTGTTAATAACATGTTGTCTGATTTAGAAAAAAACTGCTGCATTTCTTAACACTGAAATGTTAGGTAGTAATTCAGACTATGACACTTTGTACTGTTACCAACATTATGGTCATCATTTTCTGCACAAATCTATTTCACCTATAAATGTTTTTGAATACCATCAATGGGAACATTGTCCTACACCATCCAAAAGTAGTTTGCAAACGTTTGCACAGAAATTCTCATATTTTTCAGGTTTTAACACCACTGATCCGACCTCATTTTATTATTAAGGTTACACCGACATCGGCACTGAAAATTATGCTGACTAACACCAAACAGATTTACTCTGCTCCCTTTATTGCCCAACTGTCTGAACAGGATTTTGACCTATGGAAGGACACAATAGACTTAAAATCATTCTGGGGTTCTACAGACTGGCAAGTCCAGGGAACAGAAGCACTATTTAGAGCATGCCTCATTCCACAGCAGATGATATTTCTAAATGAAACTGTGCAACAGACATCCTGTCTTGGATTAGTCAAGATAAAAGACCTTATTACACCTCGGTTTCCAACACCATCACAGGGGTGGCAAAATTCAACTACACAGGATGGGGCAACAGTAGATGACATTTTATAGCACAATAGATCAGACCCAAATTGGAAAGAATGGGTGGTTTGGCCCATAGACACAAACATATGTCATAAAAGATTCCTGGGTATTACCGAAGGGTACAGTATCCACAGGCCGGACCCACGCTATGTACAAAGAGAACACCCGGGGGTAGTGAAATCCTATAGTGTTGGGAAGTTGTGCCTTGATTGGCTAGAAACCTCAACACTCACAGAAGTGAAACAACACTTAGCCTTACTTTCACAAGATATGGATCTTAGGGATTTTTTACAAGGTCCCAGGAAAACACGTCAGAAACATTTCATATATGCTGGCATTTACGCTGCCTATAATGAAATCTGGAAAATATCCCCACAAGAGCCCGCCGAGAGAATACCGGAAATAGACCATATTAACTTAGAAAAATCGTTAGCTGTGGTAGACAATGGGTTAACAACTTTGTCCTCCAGGATATATTCTTTAGGCAACATTGTGTCTTTTGTGATAGACATCCTATATTTAGCCATATTACAACACGGGCAATCTCAGTTACGTTCTATCATGTTATTGAGCTGGACGCTGCAACCTTTGCATGCAGGCTTTGTGCCTTGGCGTTTTATAAACAGTACGTCTCTGTTTTCTCAATATAATCTGACAGATAAACAGGTTGAAATGGCACAAAGAGTAGCTAAATATACAATGCTGCGTATTGAAAAACTGGGACGACTACCATTTACAGTAGCGGAAGCTCCGTCTACTGAATGGCTCATCCATGGCCCCATAACTCTACCGGTCACTACTTTTCAGTTTCAATATTGCATTGAACAGAGGCAGGGGGGCACATATGAAAAAATGAGTAAGGATTACATTAAGGAATCCTGGGATTTACCATATAGATTTTGATACCGGTGTGGGGATCAAGAAGTGTTTCTAAGTGGTACAAACTGCATGAACGCTTGGAGCGGTTCTCTCATGTGCCAGGACATTTCATTACACGGAGTGTATAGTGGGTCGATAGCAAACTTGTCCTGTCACATGAAAGGGACTCCAGCTGCCGTGATTAAACGGGTGTTCGAGCTGCTTTCGAATGGGAGTTACTTGATGCTGAATGATCAAGGTTGCTGTGGGATACTTCCAGGCATTGCCTATGTGGTTACTGTGAACTCCAGGGTTACTTGCTGTATGCAAGTATTGTTCCCCCAACAAGTACAGTCAGGGAGGCGCTGTTATGGCCTTCGTTGAATGTTTCTTTTATACAGTTTGATACTTGAGCACACTGAAAGCCATGCTTTTACAGCAAACCGTACGTTAACCTCCGCTCGAGAGACCTTTGATCTTCAAATCACAAGGACCTTGACTGAGATACAGGCACTTATACGTACAAACTGCCCCATTCATTTACAGAAATGGTGGGTTGTATCTTTAGTATGTCTCATACGAGTGGTATTGTACACTTATTTAAGACCATAGGGTCAGGATTTCTTAGCACCTTTAAGACAATCCTCTGAGTTATTCCAAACTTTACACACTCCTTATTTGGAAGCACTTTTGGAGGTCTACCTCTGATCCTGCTGTCAATAGCGGGAATCCTGATTGTCTTCTATCTGCCACGCAATGGACGGCCCAATCTCTAACGAGATGGCAAAAGCGCTCCTGGAGCGGAAATACCGTGAACACCTCGCATACGGGAACTGAGCGCCTCTTGGTTCCTATCGTTTAGACCAGTCTGGATGGACTCGATCTTACCTGTTCTTCTATGCCTGTTTTGTGGTGACGAATGCGTGTTCGACCTCTGTCTGACACTTGCAACAGACACACCTGCAGACTTGAATACCAGGCTGGAACCCTTGAGATCTCATGCTTGGCAATGTCCCCAGCGTATTCCTATACTGATGACTGCATTCCTCGAGAACCCGCAGGTGCCTTTTACAACTGGGTTGAGCATCAGCTCTACCACTAGCACCCAGGTATCGACTACAGCACTGGCTGCCTCTACACCATCTATTGGCAGTACTGAATATCATCTGTGCTCCATTGATGTACTCTGCAAGGTGTTACAAGGACCGTCCCCTGCAGCGCAAGCAGCAATGATGTTGTGTCTCCCAGCCAGGACATTTAATCTATAATTGGCTCGTCGAGTTCTGGGAAAGAATTCTGATTTTTCTTTCTTCTAAACTTAACTAAATTTGGAACATTTCCTAAAAATTTACACTTTCTCGCTGAAAAGCATGGCCTTTTTTATGCTTATAGAAAGAAATCCAACTTACATAAACAAACTCAATTAGGACTGTGGCTTAAGGGACAATTTCAAACAAACTGATTTTCGTAGTTTTTTTTCCCCCTCTTCTTTTTCTTTTTTAAACTGTTTTTAAAACGATTTTAAAAACAACGTGTTTTTACAAAGCTCACTGATAAATATTTTATGCACTGAGGCGTGGCCTGAGGAGTCAAGATGGCGGTCACACTCTAAGAGTGTTCTGGACCTCCTCGTCATCCGCCTCTAATCACCCCGTCTGCTGCTGTCATCCGTGGCTCTCCGCCACCCGCTGGGGTTCTCGGCCCCCATTGGCAATTTTTTGGTGCTTCTGGTGGCGGCGGCGGGGTCTCCGCCGTCCCGTTCGGCGCCTTACCTGATGCGGACTGGAACTTTCAAAATGGCGGCCTCCTGAAGCGGCGCTTGTAAGCTGGGGCCTGCATCTGGTTGGACTGCGGCCGGGCTCCCCTCGGTACTGCGGGGGCCCTGCGGAGCTGGACTGGACTGCTCCCCCCCTCTTCGTCCTCCTCACTAGTGCCCCGCTGTTTAGCCTTGCGCTGGTGTTCAGCCGTGCGGATTCACCGCCGTGTGGTCGGACCCGCGGGGTCTCACCCTGTAGACCGGCCTGGTGCTTCATGAGGCCCGAATGGAGAGGATCCCTCCGGCGTCGGCCCGATGAGTGTGGGGCTGTGGTGATAGGATCCTGGGAGTGGGCAGCGGCGTGGGGGTGTGCGCGTCCTCCCCTGCAGTGGCGGCTTTCCCTCTCACCTTGGCTCTGACCTGCTCGGGGGGAGGGGGGCACTGACGCTCTGGGGCAGCGGCTGCCTATCTCTGCCCCCGGACCTTCTGCCTGGGCCTAGGCCGCCCCTACGGTGAACTAGTGGAGGTCTTCAGAGGTGTGGTGGGGCTCGGCTACCACAGTCGGGCAGCGGCGTAGAGGGGCCATTCTGGGCCGACCCTTCCCTCGTCTTGCTTGGGGCCTCGGAGGTCGGGCCGGTGGGTGAACTTGTGTGTGGGGGCATGGGTACTCTTGCGCTGCGTCCCTGATCGGCAGCTATTGTTGGGCAGCGGGGGAGGAGCGCTGCGGCTGGCCAGGCACTCCTTCCCTTTCCTTGCAGCACACCATGTTCTTCGGGGGAGTTTCCTCAACTATCCTGCCTACCTGAGGACGCTCCACCCGCGGGGACTTGTACTGGCATAACTGCACCGTCTCCACCTCAAGGGTCCCCTGGGGTCATCTGGGGGTCCCCTGCCACCGCTTGTTACGGTGCTGGTTCCTGCGCCCCCCTGCCCGTCCCGCTCTGCGGTGACACGGAGGCTTGGTCTTCCTCCCGGGCTGCCGGGGTGGGGGTGATCTTGGTGTACTCGCCCCTCTTTAGCTTTTGTTGGTCCTTTCTACCCGCCGCAAACTACGACCTTCACCAAGGGGTCGGCGTCTGGGGGTGCCGGCCTGGGGCTGGGCGGTGAAGGTTGGACCTCTCTGATCTGGGTTGGTTGCGGAGCCTCTCTGCGGGGTGCGGGTCCCCAGGGTCCTCCACTGGTCCATAGGTACTCGCTTGGAGTCGGGGCTGGTCCCACCGGGTGTGGAGCTTCTGTTGCTGACCCGTCGGGGCTGCTACCACAAGACTTGATCTGGCCGCCTTCCCTTGGAGTTCTCCCCTCTCTGCAGTGATATGAGGAAATATGAATTTTGTGATCAGTTATGTCCCCTATCGTAGACCCCAACGGCTCCATGTGCATGCTATAAGTACATGTATGTTCCCTCCTACTCCAGTTTTGAAGACGCAAATATATGTGCGTCCACCGTCAATCTGTCCTCTTTCAGACCCGCCATGAATGGGTCAGATATTCCATTCCTAAGTATGAAAAGCCACCGACTTTATATGGTTCACTTTCCACATTTCACAGATTCAGGCGAGTAGGCCCGAATTCTGTCATCAAGCCTTTTCCTGCCTTCTGCCTCTGAAAGCTCCAGTCTGAGCCTGCATCTGTATCCATGAACTTTGTCCTACTCCCTGCGCGGCTAACGGTGCCTGATCCAGCCTGTCGCCTGCCAAAAACTGTATTTCACCTTCGAGATTATCTCCTTCGCTCCTCATCCGATGCATTCTTGTCTAGTAGTTTAGGTAAACATTCCTCCAGCTACCATGCAAAGGGGCAAGGCCTCGCTGTCCTCATGCAAGTAATTCATAGCCCCGTTACCATGGAATATTCCTACCCCCTCGCATCTAGTGTAGACACTTAGACGCTTGTACACGCACTAACAGTCAGTATAGTCAGTATAGAATAAGATTCTATCCCAAGAGACCTCTCCTTTTGGATAACACAGTTCTTTAAACATAGGATATTAGATATGATATGGGATTAGGTTGACATAACCCCAGACTTCTGTCTCCACATGTAGAGCTAAATGTCAAGTCCCCTGCACCCTCTAGTTGCACGTCAATCACACGTCATGCGGCTGCGTGCGCATCTTTGCCCAACATTTCTGCTGACATTGCAGGATTCTTCTATGGATCCACCCACCTGTGACATCATGTTTAGTGACGTTTCTTGAATTACGCCCTCTATTAGCTACGTATGTACCTTTTATCAGCTGTCACGCCTCTTGCATCTGTTTCACTGTAATGTATTTTCTATAAAACTGCTTAACTGTCAATAATATATGCGCCCTTCCTTCCTGAACTTTCGTGGTGATGGAACAGAAGGCCCACAATTCGAATTGTCTTCCTTTATATTGGAATAAAGCCCTTTTAAAACCTCTAATACCACGGATTCTGCCTCTTATATTTACTGAGTTATTCTTATAGACTTTACCGCATAAAAAATAGTACCGGTAACGAAATATTTACCACATAAATTGGCGCCCGAACAGGGACACTTTCTCATCTCACGCGCCGGCGGTGCGTTGCAGGCCCGGTCTCCTGCCACAGCTGAACGGACAAAAACGCGTACCCGCAGGATTTCCTGTATCTCCCTCCGGCCAAGCGGGGACGACTGAGGCTGCGATCAACACCCAGACGAGGCGGTGAGAAGTGCGAAGTATCCCGACCAGAGCCTAGCTGAGAGAGCAAGATCCGAGGTATACAGAGTCCCACCAGGTTCCGAAGTTTCGAGTCCAGTCGAGCCGAGTCCAGTCCGGTCCAGTTTCAGTTCCGTTCCGAGGCCTTCCGTTCCGAGCTACCCGGTGAGTACCATTACCGGGGAGGCACTTTACGTGCACATAGTCTGTGCCGGTCAAGACGGGTTTGGGTACACAAATCCGGTCTGCACTGTTTCAGCAGTGTATCTGTACTGTTTAGCAGTATATATAGTATGTTTCGCATATAAATAAGTATTATCTAGTGTCAGTATAATGTCAGTAACTAGTTTTCTATTAATTATCATTGTTCGTAAAACTGTTAAGCGTTAAATGTTTTAAATACGTTCTATATATTGTGGTGTGAATGACTGTTCATTATTGTGTTTTCTTGTATAAAGTGTGTTCTAGTAATAAGGTCTAAAAATGCCGCTCTTTTCGAAACTAAGACAGATCAAAACTAGGAAAGGTGTACTCGAAGAAGCCGTTCCCATTCCACCTAGGGACACTCCAGGATACTTTATGTATCATAAGCATGGTCTAGATGCCGTATTATTTCTTGATTTATGGGTGGACTACACCAAAGAATTACCAGAGAGTCAGAGATGGCCCGCAGCAGGGACCTGGGATGCAGATTGCATCATGAGAGTAGAAGAAGAATTATGGAAAAAGAAAGCCAGACAGTCACAGAAAGATGCCATTGAATTATGGCGTAAAGAATCATACAGACGTACAGAAAAAGCACACAGACAGGAAGAGAAAGGTAGAGAGAATCCAAATAAAACTCGAGAAAATCTATTACTTGAGGAAGGTACCCGAGTAAACTCAGAACAAGTAGACAGACAAAGAAACGCCCTTATGAATGGTATGTATCCACTTCTGGCCGAAGGGTTACCTAAGGCTACTCCGGAAATACCAAAAGACTTGCCACCTCCATTGTTTCCGATAAAAGCACATCCCAAATCACATCCCAAAACGGCGAAGGACGTTTTTCTTTCCTCCTATTTAGATGACGCAGCTCCCGAGTATGCTAATGCTATACCACCCACACCGCTTGCCGATGGTGTTCAACACCAAGAGCATCCATCTGTATCCCTGCAATTGCAAACTCCTACACAAGTTCCAACAGACCCGTCCGGAATATCTATCTTACGCCCAACGAATCCTTTCGTGCCTAGCACCTCAGACGGTGCTACAGGAGGTACGACAGACATGTTTGCCACTCCGCCGCGAAATAAACAGACTCTTAGAGATTTAGCCCTCCAACGTACACCCAAACTAGCAAATCCCGACATGCTTAAGGAACTTCTAGTAGATTGTAGATATGATCCTGTGCCCGGTAAACGGGACGAAATGTTGCTGTCATCATTACGTATTCGACGAGCTGCAATATATTTAACGAAGCTACCAGGAATGACTACACATTTGGAAAATATATATCACTTTGTCCAGTCAGGGCGAGGCCCTGAAGGTATTAGCAGAGCCATGGAGTACCAGAAAGCGGAGGTACAGGGACAACTGTTACGTTTCCTCATAAACTGTGTAATCAGAAATCAAGACCGGCCTGGGATAAATCCGGAAGAAATGCAAAAACTTGTCACTTGGGGTCAGCATATATCAGAAGGGAGACATGATAAACAGTTATGTATAGTAGCTATGTACCGAAAGATCCGCAAAGAAGTAGAACGAATACACGAAGAAAGATTAGAGGTAGACGCCACTGACCTAAACAGAGAGGAGGAGGAGCAAGAGTCAGAGCAAGCAGAAACGATAGCTTATGTAGGTAGAGGAAAACACCATAATAATACCAGAGGTTTTAATGATCCGGTACGTCCAATACGTCCAGAATATAATAGACATTTTCCAAACCCTAGGCTAAATACAAAATCCCCTGAACACTTATTCCAAGCCGCTGATAAATTACTCCGAGATCGAAGGGGGTACCACATGCTCGATTCCATGGACGAACAAGAATTAGCCAGGTCAGCAGTACAATGGGCTGACAGTCCCAGTGACTACAATGATGATGTACTTACACACACGTTTCTGAATCTTGACCCATACGAACAGCGTTTAGCCAGTATATACATGATTCAACACCTCCTTATATTATATAAAAGCCAACACTCCGATCCAGGACCCTTACCTGACATATTGACAGAACTACTCACAAATATATGGAGAGGGTCAGGTACTGATTTGATTAAGGAAATTCTAGAATCCCGAAACCAATATTTAAATTTCGTATGCCCAGAACACGTTCCAGTTCCCATCATGGGAAGAAAAATGTATCACATAGATAGACAGAACCCGTTACGTGAAGTGCACCCAATTAGAGGTGCCGGTGATAATTTTACACGCGTGTTTGTGTACACGCCTATAACTAAACTAGAATTATTAGAA
Source organism: Triturus cristatus (assembly GCF_964204655.1). Lineage (NCBI taxonomy): Eukaryota > Metazoa > Chordata > Amphibia > Caudata > Salamandridae > Triturus > Triturus cristatus. The sequence continues at coordinate 1,201,468,347 of NC_140591.1, read as the reverse complement.
ATGAAGAAAGTAGTACCCAGCCATGACAAGGACCCAGCAGGTTTCCACCGTGAGATAAAAGACATGTTACTCATGGGAGAGTATACCTACCCCGACATTATGAAAATATTAAAAGTCCTATTACCAGCCGGTGTTTATGAAAAACTCAAAGAAAAAGAATGGGAGGTGGGAGACCAAAAGATAGATTGGACAGCATTAGAAAACGAAGAAAAGGCCCGAGCTGCAGGAGCAGGGCTTGGGGAAAAGACTACAGCACTAGCAGGATTACTAATACAGGTACTGCCACGTTTATTAACTACGAAAAAGGAAGACTGGGGTGCAATCTCAGCCTGTAAACAAAAACCAGATGAAGACACTAGTGATTTCTACTCTCGATTTGAAAAATGTTTTGGTATAAATAGTGGTATAAAAGCCAGTAGTGAGTCATATCCACATCTGTTTGTGACAAAATTAGTTGAAAATTCTCTGCTACAAGTTAAAAATAGAGTATTGAAATTCGAAAGTACCTGGCAAGGTAATACCCCATCACAGATGTTACAGATGTTACAATATCATCACAATAGAATTAGAGAAGAACAAGAACACGAACAAAGACGTATGAAAGATACAAAAATGAAAATGCTTGTTGCACAGTCAGTTCCAGCCGACAGTCATCAAAAGGGTGATTCGGCAGGTCCTACGAAAGGGACATGCAACTATTGTAAACAACAAGGTCATTATATACACGATTGTCCAGTCCTGAAACATAATATTGCTACAGGTAGAACACATGAGAGACCACGTCCACCTAGACAGGATCAGAATCAACAACAAATACCTCAGCATGCACAACCCAGGTTAGCCCCGCAACAATTAGCACCGCAACAGGGAGCTCCACAACAGACCGTAGCGGTACCACAGTCACAGCCTATTGCTGCAACACAAGCAACGACACAACAGATGTACCAGTATGCACAAGCAGATTATCCCGATTATCAGCGATACTCATGAGATAGCCTAGAGAGGGAAGTTGGCTTACCCCTTATTGAGGTTCCTGTAGACCAAGAGGGACCTTATGTACATAGTGAACTATTAGGGGAAGACAGAAAGTTTTTACTTGATACAGGGGCAAGCAGAACAACTATAAGACGCAGTGAAGTTCCAGGGGCACCACTCTCAGGCTCACAAAATATTTCCCTTGGATTCTCAGGAAAACCTATAATAAATGACGTAACACAACCTCTTCCACTTACAGTCGGTCCATTGACACGTACTACAGATTTATTGCTCACTAAATCATGTCCAGAAAACTTGTTAGGCATAAAAACATTGAAAGCTCTAGGAGCTATAATATGTTGTTCTCCGGAAGGAGTACGACTATTTTTACGTGACTTTAAAGGTCACTATGTATCCAGAGACATGGATCACCGACTGCAGAATTTACCTACACATTTATGGGCACAAGGCCCCACTGATGTTGGTTGCATGAATATTACACCATATCGTGTCACTCTAAAAACAGGAGTAATACTACCACGAATACGACAATACAAGTTGCCACCCGATGCTGTTGTGGCTTTACTGCAAATCATTGACGAGCTCATTGCACAAGGAGTGGTTGTCGAAACTGACTCCAATGTATGTAATTCTCCGATAATTCCGATTCTTAAAAGAACGGATCCAAAAGCACCACCAGTATATCGATTAGTTATTGATCTGCGCGAACTAAATAAATGTATTGTACCACAATACCCCGTGGTCCCAGATATCTCTTCATTACTAACAGCTATTGACTCAGAAGCAACGTTCTTCACTGTAATTGATCTCAAGAATGCTTTCTTTAGCGTCCCAATAGATCCGGAAAGTCAATATTTGTTCGGATTCAGTTTAAATGGACGAAGTTTTAAATTCACACGCGCACCTCAAGGATTTACAGAAAGCCCCAGCATCTATAGCCAAGCACTGAAACGAGAACTTGACAGTATCCACATGCCAGTTAACACTGCCTTGCTCCAATATGTCGATGATCTGCTGATCACCGCCCGAAGCGAACATGAATGTGAAAAAGCGTCATTGACGGTTTTAAAATTTCTGGCCGACAAGGGGCACAAGGTGTCCCCTTCTAAGCTGCAATTCTGTGTCCAGCGAGTTGTTTACCTTGGGCACTCGCTGTCCAAGGAGGGAAGGCAGCTTACATCCGACCGTATCCAGTTAATCGCTAACATGCCACCACCCAAGACACAAAAGGAGGTACGGGCTTTTATAGGCCTCACTTCATACTGTAGGCAGTGGATCCCTCAATATGCATTTCTAGCAAAACCACTCATCCAGTTAACAACACAGGAGGCAGCCACATCGACTGTCCTCCCTTGGACTCAAGAACATACACACGCCTTTGAAAGCTTAAAGAAAGCTTTATGCCAAGCACCTGTCCTAGCAACACCATGTTACAGTAAACAGTTTACACTCTTTGTTACAGAACGCGAAGGTACTGCATTGTCAGTACTCACTCAGGAACAAGCAGGATCACACAAACCATGTGCTTATTTCTCTAGTACATTAGATCCAGTAGCTCAGGCTCTTCCTGCGTGCCTGAAATCGGTGGCAGCAACAGCTTTAGCAATCAGACAAAGCGATGCCATAGTGTTAGGACATCAATTGACAGTACAAGTACCACATGCAGTAGAGGTTCTTTTGAATCGCACACAAACACAACACTTGACTATAGCGAGACTCACCGGTTACGAACTGACATTGTTTCAGCCACACATAGAAATCAGACGTTGCAATACGTTAAATCCTGCCACACTGTTACCAGTGAGCGGAACAGATCCATTGGCACATGATTGTGTCGAAGTTATTACTATCACGACGAAACCCAGACAAGACTTGACAGATATCCCTTTGTCAGATCCGGACTTGACATTGTATGTAGATGGGTCATGTATGAGAACAAGTACAGGAGAGTTAGTGGCCGCTTACGCAGTCACAACAGACACTGAAGTTATTGAAACAAATTGTATTGATACTTTGTCAGCTCAAGCAGCAGAGCTCATCGCTCTAACACAAGCCTGTATTCAAGCCAAAAATAAGAAAGTCAACATATACACAGATTCACGTTATGCATTCGGAGTCGTCCATGACTTCGGCGTACTGTGGCAAGAGAGAGGTTATTTAACTTCTCACGGTGCCCACATCCAACACGGACCTCTCATTCAAACCCTATTAGACGCGATTCATCTACCTACTGCAATATCGATTATGAAATGCAAAGCCCATACAAAAGTTACCGATATCATTTCTCAGGGTAATGACCTAGCTGACAGAACAGCTAAACAGACTGCTCAGAATCAGACTCACACAACTGACATGACAAAGACAATAGTTCCGACACCAACACATTGCATGACAGTTAAGGATCCCGCCCTTGATGTAATTGACATACAGACACATGCTACACCAGAAGAAATAAAGAAATGGACTGAATTAGGAGGGATCCAAACAGATCAAGGATGGATGACGAAGGAAAAATCTATATGGTTTCTTCCCGACTCTATGGTCCAAGTCATCATTAACACAATACATAGTCCAGCGCACCTAGGAGAAAAAGCTATGCTAGACAGTATTCAACACATTTGGTTTAACAAACACTTGCGAGCCGCAGCTAAACAAAAGGTTCGTACCTGTATGATATGTTGTCAGTTTAATCCAGGTAAAAGCATCCCCGTAGAGCAGGGTGGATTTCAAACTCCCGATCATGCTTTTGAAGTCCTCCAGATGGATTATATCCAGATGGAACGATGTCGAGGATTCAAATATGTTCTCGTAGTTGTCTGTGCTCTTTCCCGTTGGACAGAAGCATACCCGGTTTCAGATTACACTGCCTCGACTACTGCCAAACAGTTAGTTCGAGAATTCTTCCCACGGTACGGTTTACCACGTGTTGTCTACTCAGATAACGGCCAGCCGTTCTCATCCGAACTAATGAAACACGTTTCCCTTCTATTAGGATATCAATGGAAATTTCACTGTGTCCGACATCCCGAGGCAGCAGGTCTTGTGGAACGCCATAATCAAACTTTGAAAATTAGATTGTCCAAAATATGTAGAGAAAAAGGAGTCGATTGGATAGTAGCCTTACCAGTTGCGCTCTTTTACATGAGAATGGTAGCACATTCTCGAACAGGGCTATCCCCGTATGAGGTGATCTTCGGTAGACCACCAAATATGTGGGGGACGCCTCTACCTCGTAAAATCACTGACGTTGACTGTAATATGCTGACAGATTACCTGGCTTCCTTGATGTCTGCACTACAATCTTGTCGTTCACAGGTATCCGCAGCTTTTCCCGATAATACTGAGGTGAAGCCCCATGACGTGGTCCCTGGTGACCTGGTGCTGGTCAGGAACTTTGACCGGAAGACCCAACTGGATCCTAGGTGGAAGTCACCGAAGTTGGTTTTGCTCACCACAAGGACAGCCGTGAAAATCGAAGGAAGAAAAGGGTGGTTGCACTCGAGTCATATCAAGAAATGTTATGGACTACCATCCAATGTAGAGACTCAACACTGTATTCCCTCACAGACAGACTCAAAGCTCCCCTTGGTTGAGCAATCGAACTCAGAAATTTATAAACTAAAATTGAGGTCTAATAAGTCAGACAATTTGATTGTTTAAGTCCTCTCCAAGGTGAATCGGTTGAATTTGTCTCTGACATGTATCCTCTAGACCGGAATAGAGAAAGAAATAAGCAAATGCAGCTGAAAAAGCATGCGTATTGTAAATCACTTCGTAGTCACTGTACAGTAACATTATTAATTTTGTTTTTTCTAAGTCTTCTGATCATTGTTTTCAGCATACTATTGCATATGTATTACCCTATTCTTAAACGTGCTTATAATATAACTGCAGAACATTCTTTTAGTGAATTTCCTCTGCATGAGTTGTCCTATAGATTTGCGCTGCGCAACAACACATTCATTAGTATGCTACATCATTCCCATCAAACCAGCAATGCCACAAATTGTTGGATATGTGGCCGACTCCCTCCCTATCAGAACTATAAAGGAGTTTTGCCCCTCTTTCCATATCCGTTCACACACAATGGCTCCTGTGGAGCATGGTTTAGTTTGATTAATACCCTAGATTCAAATTCCGCAGTTTATCAAGACAACTGGGTATGGGGAAACCTGAACCTAGTTTTGCTTAAAGTCTGCTACCCTAACAAGGAGGGACTTCCCAAAAGAACAGGAACTGATCTAGAAAATGAAGTATATGGATTAGGTAACTTTACACTTAACCTCATGATCCTGAACGTTGAATCCGAAGCTACACCAATCTTGCCCGCCATGTCAGTATTCCCAGTAAAAGGGGAATTATGTATAAAAAAGAATGGTTCCATACACATGGGCCACAGTAAATGCACCACGGTAATAAAATTCAGTGATCAAGGCAAGTCTACATTTAGAGCTTCCCATCATTCCTACTTCATATGTGGCCAGAACGCATATATATGTCTACCTTTAGATTGGGATGGTACCTGTTACATAGCATTCCTTCTGCCACCTGTTTTCCTAGCTCCTCCTGATTATCATAGAAATACCCATTTAGTACACAATAGACAGCAGAGAGATCTCCCAATTGTCGATTACACTGAAACAGCATGGGAGAAATACACAGATTTTAATAAAGGTTGCTTTCCCTATATAGGTACAGTCACTAATAGTAAGCTGATACGTAGATTAACCAGAACCCTTGAAGCAGTAGTGAACGAAACTATTTCCGCCTTAGGCAATTTAACAGAAGAGCAGTCTGCTATGCGGATTGTTGTGCTTCAAAATCGTCTTGTTCTTGACGTCATCCTGGCCGATAGGGGCGGAGCTTGTAGGGTCATCGGATCAAGTTGTTGCATTTTCATACCAGAAAATTCGCCGTCAGTATATAAGGCCATAACTCGCCTTCATAAGATTGTAAGCCAGATACACCAGAGTCCAGGCACCTGGACTTGGTCCGGTTGGTTCTGGGGCATGTTGTCAGCCTGGGGATGGAGAATATTATCCTTCCTAGGTATTGGCCTCCTCATACTATTCAGTTGCTGCTTATGTCTACAATGTGGGCCAGCGATTTGTGGTCTGTGTGCCACCTCGTGTATCCCACATCCAAGTTTTCGTTCGAGATCCCGGAAGAAGAAAGAAGAACAAATGATGCTATATGAACAGATCGATGGATTGATGAAGATCGATATCTCCTAAGGGTCCGAAGGGGACAAGGAGGGAATGAGGAAATATGAATTTTGTGATCAGTTATGTCCCCTATCGTAGACCCCAACGGCTCCATGTGCATGCTATAAGTACATGTATGTTCCCTCCTACTCCAGTTTTGAAGACGCAAATATATGTGCGTCCACCGTCAATCTGTCCTCTTTCAGACCCGCCATGAATGGGTCAGATATTCCATTCCTAAGTATGAAAAGCCACCGACTTTATATGGTTCACTTTCCACATTTCACAGATTCAGGCGAGTAGGCCCGAATTCTGTCATCAAGCCTTTTCCTGCCTTCTGCCTCTGAAAGCTCCAGTCTGAGCCTGCATCTGTATCCATGAACTTTGTCCTACTCCCTGCGCGGCTAACGGTGCCTGATCCAGCCTGTCGCCTGCCAAAAACTGTATTTCACCTTCGAGATTATCTCCTTCGCTCCTCATCCGATGCATTCTTGTCTAGTAGTTTAGGTAAACATTCCTCCAGCTACCATGCAAAGGGGCAAGGCCTCGCTGTCCTCATGCAAGTAATTCATAGCCCCGTTACCATGGAATATTCCTACCCCCTCGCATCTAGTGTAGACACTTAGACGCTTGTACACGCACTAACAGTCAGTATAGTCAGTATAGAATAAGATTCTATCCCAAGAGACCTCTCCTTTTGGATAACACAGTTCTTTAAACATAGGATATTAGATATGATATGGGATTAGGTTGACATAACCCCAGACTTCTGTCTCCACATGTAGAGCTAAATGTCAAGTCCCCTGCACCCTCTAGTTGCACGTCAATCACACGTCATGCGGCTGCGTGCGCATCTTTGCCCAACATTTCTGCTGACATTGCAGGATTCTTCTATGGATCCACCCACCTGTGACATCATGTTTAGTGACGTTTCTTGAATTACGCCCTCTATTAGCTACGTATGTACCTTTTATCAGCTGTCACGCCTCTTGCATCTGTTTCACTGTAATGTATTTTCTATAAAACTGCTTAACTGTCAATAATATATGCGCCCTTCCTTTCTGAACTTTCGTGGTGATGGAACAGAAGGCCCACAATTCGAATTGTCTTCCTTTATATTGGAATAAAGCCCTTTTAAAACCTCTAATACCACGGATTCTGCCTCTTATATTTACTGAGTTATTCTTATAGACTTTACCGCATAAAAAATAGTACCGGTAACGAAATATTTACCACAGATACCGGGGGTGGAACGGAGCACCTGGGTCTGAGTATTGACGATCTGGGTGTACGGCCCCCCTCGCCCTTCCTTTTTGGGACTGCTGTTCGGCCGCCTGCCCGGGAGGTGACTAAGCCCCGCCTTCGGTGGTGATGGGCAGGACTCGCGCCTCTGGCCTGCCAACCCAGAAGAAAATGGACCAGTTTACTACGTCGGGCCGTGATCCCAGAGGAGGGGCTCCTGATGCGCCGGCCCTCGCGGGGAGCGATCTTTCCATGATCCTTCAGGCGATAGGCACGTCACAGGCCTCAGTCGAGAACAAGATTGGCGAGGTGAGGGTGGAGATGGCCCTTATTCGCCAGGATCTGCGCAACGCTACGGAACGCATTAAGGAGGCTGAATCCCGTATCTCCTCGGCTGAAGACGACATTGGCCAGCTCACGTCCCATGTGGCCCGCCTCCAGACTCAGACCTCGGAGCTCCACCGACGAGCCGAAGATGGTGAAAATCGATCAAGGAGAAATAAACTACGCCTGATCGGCTTTCCCGAAGGGGCCGGGCAGGGCCACGCGGACACATTCGTGGAAAACTGGGTTGTTTCATGGATGCCTCACGAGTCCCTTTCGCCCTGGTTCGCTATACAGCACGCTCATCGCTCCTTGGCCCCTAAGCCTTCCCCCGGGGCGCCCGCCCTATTATTTTGAGGATCCTCAACTTCTGGGACAGAGATGCCATTCTCCGGGCGGCTAGGGCGCAGGCTCCACTGCTGTTCCAAAACCATAGGATCATGGCCTTCCCGGATTACACCAGGGAGGTGCAGGCTCAGCGTCGGACATATTCGGATGTCAAACAGAAGCTTCGCAACTTGGGCCTGCGCTACGGTCTCCTATTCCCGGCGTGGCTCAGGGTTGTCTTCCAAGACAAGACATTCTTCTTTGAAGACCCACAGGCGGCATGGACCTGGCTCACGGAGGAGCGGCGCCTCTTGAGTTGGCCTGTCCCCTCCCATTCAGGGCAGGACCCTGCGCAGTCCCGCCCGACCAAGCCAAGGCCCCAGAGACGCAGGACCAGGTCCCGCAGGAAGAGTGGCTGTTGGGGGTGCTTCCCTCTCGCCGGGGGCGCCGGCCCAGTGCCCTCCCTCTCGTGCATCCACTCAGAGGTCAGCTTCTCACAGCCCAACTACCTCCCGGAATGATTTGAGCCCACTCCCGGATCTCTCCATGGCTCTGCGCCCGGCCTTATCTGACTCCGACCTGTCTAAGAGCCCCGTGCTCCGTGGAACCGGGGACGATGAGGGGATTTGAACTCTGGCCTGCAGTGAGGTTTTCTATTCAGCATCTTACAAGCCTCCTGTACCCGTGACTGTTATTCTGTATATGTATTGGGAGCGATTTATCCTTGATATACTCCTGTTATGCAAACTGCTCCCTACTTCAGAGTTGGGTTCCACTGGAGTTGTAGGGTGGGGGGTGTTGGGGGGCAAGGGAGGGGGGTAGACCCAAGTCTCCCGCTTGTTTGTTGTTTTCCACCACCTACGGGCCACTGATTTTTGTTTTTCCTGGCAGAGATCAATGCACGTTCACTTATGATGATGACCTGGGCTTTACTGAATCGCACCACTTTCACCCACTGACACCGATTATGGTCCGCTGCCTCCCTTGGCATCCAAGTCAACCTGCGCTTGCGGTCCCCTCACCACACACTATCCGCTCAGATGGTGTCCACCCTAATTAGACCCCTCCATATTCTGTCATGGAATGTCAACGGCCTTCTGGATCGCATAAAACGCACTGCCATCCTTCGTAGCACTCAGCGACATGCGCCTGATATCCTATTCCTCCAAGAGATGCACCTTCTGGGCTCCCAATGCAATTTCCTTGCCCGGTATGGGTTTGATAGGGTCTGGCATTGGGGTTTCACACGGGGTTCCCGGGGGGTGGCCATACTGCTCCGGAGGGGTCTTCCTTTTACCCTGGTGCAGGTGGAGATAGACGCCCACGGCCGGTATGTGGCCCTGACGGGTAAGGTCGAGGGACATCCCTTTAACCTCCTTTGTGTGTATGTCCCTCACGTCGCCATGGCCTCTGCCCTTCGCTGTCTCACACTCGTCATTTCCTCGTTTTCCCAATGGTTAGACGGTCATTGGAGGCGACTTCAACGCTGTTCTGCAACCCTCCTGCAACGCGTCGGATGCTCCTTCAGCACCACGCACTGCCTCGGCTAGGCGCTTGTCTGATTGGTCGTCTGCCCTGGGTCTATGTGACGCTTGGAGGGTGTGGACCCCCGTCGTGAAGAATACACTCACACCTCGGCGGCCCATCACACCCACTCCCGAATCGATGTATTTTTGTTACCAGCCCCAGACTGCCAATTGATGGCAGGGGCTAACATCCTTCCCTGAGGCATTTCAGATCACTCCCCCCGTCTCCCTCCATCTCGGGAACTCTCCTGATAGCCCCCGCACGGTGTGGCGGATGAATGCCTGGTTCTTGCAAGATCCTGAATTTGGCGAGGCCCTCAGGCAGGAACTGGGGAACTATTTTTCAATTAACACAGGCTATGTCCCTTCGCCGGGTACGCTATGGGAGGCCGGTAAGGCTACCATAAGGGGAGTGGCTAGAGGTCTGGTCCATGCGAAACGCGCAGAGCGGACCGCCCGGCTGGTGCAGCTCGAGGCCCACGCAGCACAGCTGGAAGGGGCCCAAGCCAGCTCCGACAGCGCGGTGTCTGCTCGGCAACTTGCACTGATCCGGGATGAGATTTGTCAGATCTCACTGGATTCAGCTCAAATGCTATGGCAGTTGTCCGTGGCTCGCATATACGGGTGGGGCGATAAAAACGGTAAATTGCTCCATAACTTGGTGTCCTGCCCCAAAGCCAACCGCATTATTCCCGAGATCTGTGATGTGACCGGTGGTCATCACGTCACCTATCGGGCGATCGCCCAAACCTTCGCAGACTACTACGCTGCTCTCTACACGGCCCAACCCCCCGGTGCCTCTCTCACTGCCCTGCTGTCCGAGACCGGGACCCGGCTGCCCCGCCTCACTCAGGCAGTCGCGGAGACGTTGGATCTTCCCTTCACTCCGGAGGAGATACAGGGGGCTATTTCACTTTTGCATCCAGGCAAGACACCAGGGCCGGACGGCTATCCCCAAGAATGCTATGCCACCTTCCGCGACACTTTGGTTCCCCCCTTACAGGACTTGTTCAACCATGTGGTGGACACGGGGTCCTTCCTCTCCGAGACAGATGTGGCCACCATCGTGGTCCTCCCGAAGACACAGCCACGCTCTCTGGCATGTGCGGACTACCGCCCCATCTCCCTCATCAATACCGAGGTGAAAATCATCGCCACTGCCGTCGCCCAGAGACTCCGCCCCCACTTGCATGATTTGGTCCACCCAGACCAGTGTGGGTTTATGCCGGCCCGGGGTACCAGGCACTGCATACGCCGACTGCACCTCGCCCTAGCACATCGTCACCAGCTCACCCCGTACCTGGCCCTGCTCCTCATTGACTTTGAAAAAGCCTTTGATATGGTCGACTGGAGCTATCTGGGGGAAGTGTTGGAGGTGATGGGTTTTGGGCTCCCGTTTCGGTGCTGTACTCCAGTCCCAGGGCGATGGTCCTGATTAATGGTGTGCTTTCGGAGACATTTCCTATTCATAGGGGCACACGCCAGGGCTGCCTGCTCTCGCAGCTCTTATTTGCGTTAGCATTGGAGCCGCTGGCCTCCCTTATCCGTCAGGACCCCGGTATCCATGGCTGGGATTGGGACCCCTACCAGATTGACAAGATCGCCTTAAATGCGGACGATGTCCTCCTTTTTCTGGCGGACCCCGTGAGCTCGGGCCCACGTTGCCTGGCCGCCCTCTCGGCCTTCGAACGAGTCTCTGGGCTCCGGCTCAACCCGGCAAAATCTACACTGGTCCCTCTACACCCATCCCGAGATTGTTTCGACTGGCAGACGTCCATTCCCCTGCGCAGGCAGTCGTTCAAATATTTGGGGGTGTGGGTCGCTCTCCTTCCGGAACTTGAATGGGCCCTGAGTATTACACCTCTGGTAACCAAAGCTAAAGCGGACCTCCGGAAATGGCAATCCCTTCCCCTCAATCCCCTTGGCAGACGTGCCCTATACAAAATGATGGTCTTACCCCGTTTTTTGTACATTTTGCAGAACATTGCCCTTTATCTCCCAGGGAGTTGGTTCCGGGAGTTAGGTAGTACCCTCTTCCGGTTTTTGTGCGGGGGCAGACGGCCGCGACTCTCTCTGGCACATTGTTGCATACCTTCATACGACAGGGGTATGGGGGTCACCAATCTCCACCTATACTACCTGGCCACGAGGCTTCTCGTGATCCATGACTGGTTTGCGGGCGGCTGGTCCGACCCAGCATACCGGGTGGAACTCCGGTCAATGGATTTTCCACAGCTCCAAGCCTACCTGTACGGGGTCTCCATACCACACACCCTCACCTCTGTCACTCGAATGGTGTTCATGGCCTGGCATGCGGCCTTACGCCACACACACTGGGACGGGACACTTACTAGGCAGACGCCCTTGTGGACGGGCGCTTGGCTGAAGGAAACTTCATCCCTTCCAGGCTTCAGTCGATGGGACCGCATCGGGATTTTGCTCCTCGGAGATGTTTGGGTAGGGGACCACATTCGATCGTTTGAGGATCTCCAGCAAAGGTACTCACTCCACTCCTCTCAATTTTATTAATATTTACAATTAAGGCATGCCCTACGGATGCACATTCCGTCCCCCACCTCCTTCCCGGAAGTCAGCCCACTCGAAGCCCAGGTGATGATGGGGAACCTGGGCAGAGGGGGGGTATCGCGGAATTACCGTTCCCTCGTCAACAATGGCCCGCATCCCTGCACGTCCGTTAGGAGGGGTGGCTGGGTCCCCTAGAAGACGCTGATTGGAGGGAGGCCCTTATGGCTCTCAAGACCTTGACAACCTCCTCCAAGCTGCGTCTGATCCAACTCTATTACCTCCATGCGGCATACCTAACCCCAGGGCGCCTTTACAGGGCTCGCTTGCAGCCCTCTCCATCCTGCACGCATTGCAGTCAGGCCCCTGCGGATTTCTACCATATGATCTGGCAGTGCCCTGTCCTGGAGCCCTTTTGGGCAGGGGTGGAACTGGAACTCACGCAGACCCTGGGATGGGAGGTTCCTCATGAGCTGCTGCGCCTGATCCTGGGGGTGTTCGACGGTCTTGATGGCTCCCGGGCTAATAGGCGCTTTCTGGGCACTGCGTTGGCAGTGGTGAAAAGGGATCTAGCGGTGCTCTGGTCCCAGGCCAAGCCACCGACTAAGCGGAAGTGGAGAAGGGGGGTGGACTGGTGCGGTACCCAAGAGGAGGCCCTCTTTGAAGCCCGGGGATGTTCTGAGCTTTTTGACAAGGTATGGGGCAAGTGGTTCAACCTGCAGCCTTAGGGGGTGCAGCCGTTTTTGTCATGATTGATAGTGGGTGCATGTGTTGTTATTTTCCTTGAGGACACATTTGCAGGGCTTTGCGCTTTTTCTTGCTAATGGGTCTCTTCAATCATGTGCATGCTCTTACTGCCAGAAATGTTCTTTGTGATCTGTTATTGAAACCAATAAATTTGATTATCAAAAAATATTTTATGCACTACTATCCAGTAAAGAGAATAGTTCACTAGCATTTTTATCATTGCTGACTGTTCGCAAGAGGAGTAGGTGTTTTGTTTCATATAGCTACCCTAATATAGGTCCGGGTAAAATCATACTCTTTCACTTACATCACCTCCCCTACACTACACAGTAACAAGCCTTTTATGAATGAACCTTTACCTAGTTCTAGTCCTGGGCGCAGAAGGAGGGTTTCCCAGAACAATGGCATTTTATGACTTCATCTTTAGACTGACACAGTATGAATGAATATTCATAAGGGTTCTTGTAAACCAGGCTGGGGCTACACCACCTTCCTCCCCATATCTACGTACACAGTTCATCCCATACGTCATCCTCAAATCCAACAATGGCTAATACAAGCAACAAGGGACAAAGGAGCCCTACATACTTACTGTATAAATATAGTGCCTCTTGCTAGTGTTAGTTAGAGGGAACCGAGACTTCCAGGCCGACACACTGACCAGAGACGCTGAGGCTCCTTCATGCAGACGCTCCAGCTGACAGCGGTCTAAACATTCCTTGTGGGGAGTCCAACTCGAGACCAAGAGAGGCTCCTACATTCTCACACTTCAGGTAATGGGGTTCGACTAAATCCTAGAGGGATTCTTAGCTTTACACCCACTCACATGCTAGGTACACTTAGGTACTTTTAGATAGCATCGTAGGAGTATGCACACTTTTATCATGCATTTTATTTTCATGTATTTATTATTCATGATTATTGCAAAAAGGTAGAACTGTACTATCCTTTTATATTCATAGTACTGCTAATCATATATCTCTGCTACTGTCTAATGATTGTTAAAGCTCATATATTTTACATGAGAATAACAACTGTTCAATAAATCCTATTGAAACGCCCAAACTGTTTATTCTCTGTATCTCTGAGATAAACTAAATGAGTACGAGGGACTGAGTGAAAAGTAGTACATTGTTGCCACGATCTTGAGGGATCAGGGTTGTCATGTTCCAAGGTTGCAACAAACTTTTCTCTCCCCGATTAGAGGAGACACTAGTGGCACTGTGAGGGAGCTAATGCAAAAAGGCTAACATTTCTCAGTGAGGGTGCCAGGATCCAGTCTGCCACCAATCGCAGTTTATGTTATCCAAAAGCGCAGTTCCTGCTTGGGTACTATAGGAACTACAAGACACTAGCAGAGAGGATGTCCTACGTGGCGGTTCCTCCTGGCGTCCAGCAGTCTCCCCTTCACAGCTCCAAACAGATACCACTTACATGGGGTCACAGCCCCAATACTTATACCAGCTATGTTCTTAGTTCTCCCCCTGACACAGGGCTCTGTGGCCGGTCCAAACAAGTTCTCGGGCACTCAAACATTTCTTTACAGTGCACCAACACCCTCATTGTTAGTGTACGTTCAGGCCCCAGTCACACCACAGGGGGGCGGAGCCAGCATTGTGGAAGGCAGGCACAGACCTATTCAGGGTCAGGGGCTACTCCTCCCACTACTTCAAATGCAGATCAGGCCCGTTCAGTCTAGTGCTGACTCGCCCAGCCCCTCTGGAGCCACTGCACCTCACCAGTCTCTGTCACTCCAGAGCCAGACATGCAATAAACAGGCAGGCACAAAGACACATAGCACACAGAAATGCCCACTTCTAAAAGTGGCATTTCTAAAATAGTGACAATAAATTTGTGAACACCAATACGCAGCATTTATTACCACTATCCCAAACATACCAAACTTGATCACGCTACTCCTTTCAGATCAGGAATTACCACTGAAACACTTATCAGGGAATCCCCAATGCATTCCTATGGGAGGGCAGGCTCACAGTAGTGGGAAACCCAAGTGGCTGTTTACCACTACAAGGACATGCCACACAGTTAAGGCACATGTCCTAACTTTTACTTACAGTGCATCCTGCCCATAGTGATAGCTAGGGCCTACCTTAGGGGTGACTGATATGTAGTAAAAGGGGAGTCGCAGACGTGGCAACCACTTTATGTGCCACATCACAGAGGCAGTAAACTGCATGCGCAGGCCCTTCAATGGCAGAGGCCTGAGACAGGTTTGAAAGGCTACTTTGGTGGTTGGTGCAAACAGCGCTGCAAGCCCACCAGTAGCATTTAATTTACTGGCCCTGGATATCTGACATACCACTTTACAAGGTACTGATAGGTAAATTAAAACGCCAAACAGGTGTAGACCAATCTTACCATGTTTTACCATAGAGAGCACATGCACTTTACAGTGGACAGCAGTGATAAAGTGACCAGAGTCCTAAAACCACCAACACCAGGTCAGGAAAAATACTAGGAGGAAGACAATAAGTTCAGGGATGACCCTGCAAAAAGGGTAAAGTCCAACATAACTCCCTTCCAGCCAAAAGCCAGGGTAGACCAATCATTACCTTGATGGGCTTCCTTGCTTGGGGAGATAGAACACGGACATGGGCCCGCAACTGCGGGGGCACACTCCAGTTCTATGCCAATCTGAAACCATGTGGTTCCCTCTGTCAAAGCTCCCAGGACCAACTAAGTTACCCCACTGGGCCTCCCTAACTGTCCGCAGCCAGGATCAGGTCCTAGGCCATCTAGATGTCTCTGGTCCTTGCCATCTCACAGAATGGGGGGCAGTAACCCCTGGTACATAGTATCCATTCTCCACTCTACCTCTCATCAGTGCAGTTCTAAACTGCCACTGATCCCTCAACCCTGGGTCTGCACCCTCAGGCTGACCAGGAGTCACAGGTGAGGCTCTCCTCCCCCTACCCCAATCTGGGGTCCCGCACGTTCCTCCCAGGAGAAGCACCCTCAGAACGCAACTCTCCCACCAGTTGAGGACCTCTCTCCTGCAACTGGTCTCCCAACCTAGGATCTAAAACCTCAGGTTGAAACGGGGTCAGAGGCGAGGACTCCCTCCCTCTGCAGCCCCTTCCAATGTTCTGCACCCTTCCACCTGGAGTGGTACCCTTAGAAGACAAACTGGTCAGGACACTGCTTACAGATGTCCTTTCCTCCAGGACAGGCAAAACCTGAACCTGACCTCCCAACCCAGGGACTAAACCCTACGGTTGAGTACCTGCCTGGCACACCCGGACTTCCTGGGGAGCACGCGAGGCCCCCGAGGGTAACACATACCTCATGAGTTGCGTGACAGTCTGTCTGGCACTGATCTTCTGACCCCAGTCCATCCGACAGTGTGCGAAGACCCCCAAAACAGAAGTGGTGTCACCATGGCCCCCCTAGGAGGCTCAACCCTTATGGCTGGCCCCTGACCCACTGGTTCTCCCACTGGGGACTCTCTCCCCCTCTCACCACTCCATCTGGACTTCTGCACCCTCCACTTAGGAGTGGCACCACCAGACACCAGAACTGGTGGAGCTCTGCTTTCAGAAGCTCCAAGTTCTCCTGACACTAGGAGATCCCCCTCAACGAACGGTCTACCAGTACAGCCTAGGCGCCCCACCTGGTGTTACCTTAGGGAACCCTCCAGGCCGTGAGACTGGGTTTCGGGCACCTTGGGATGCATCCTATTCTCACTCCTTCTCTGCGGACACAGGACGTGAGTCCCTACACCCCTCCCACTAAACCAGGACCTATCTGCCTACTAAGAATCTTTCCCACCACCCTGGGCTGGGAAATACCTGAGCCTCTAAGGGTCACTCCCCAATGCCTCCGCAGACCCTCTGGCACTCACCCAGAGGTCTGCCACCCATGCAAGCTCCCTGGGATCAGAGAGCTCACACTCCAACAGGTGTTGGCGTAACCCTGGAAAACAACAACGGAACATGTGCTCTCTGACAATCAGATTGAACAGCCATTCAAAATTGCTTGCAGTGCTTCCCATCACCCAACCTTCTAGTGCATCGCAACAATCATCCACAAACTCCCCCCAAGCCTGGTGAGAAAGTTTCCTACTGCCGCTGAACCTCAACCTAAATCCCTTAAGGCATGACACCCTGTTCCTGGGAAATGGGTACCATACTCTGGTCTCTGGGAGTGGGACTTACTACACTAGACTCCATATTGCTGCCACCACTGGACCCCACTGTCACTGGTGAATCCAGGCAACTAAAACTACACTCAAGGGAAATATCCTCAAGAGCTAGCTTTTCCCTGGCGAAGGCCCTCTCTGCCTCAGCCATTCTCTCCTGCGCTAAGACCCTCTCTGTCTCTAGCTTTTTCTCCTCCACACCCAGCTGCGCTATCTCCTTGGAATGCTCAAACCTGAGCCTCTCCAAAGCCAGCTGATGCTCCCTTTCTTCCCTCCTATCCACCCACTCCTTTGGGGACAGGGAAAGGGATGCGGCACTGCCCCCGGCACTGGACCCAGCAAGGGACTCCCTTAATATGGGGTCCTCACTATCTACTGGCGTCCCTGCCCTGTCATTTTCTCCCTGATGCTCAAACTCTCTAGGGGTGCTGCCCTCTAGGGGTGCTGGTCAGGGACCCTCCCTGTCAGAGACCTCACTGACCTCGGGGTGCTACTTCCCACACTCCTCCCTCACCAGGCCAAAACGGCCTCCTGCAGTTCCACCTTCCTAGGAGACCTACTCACTTGACACCCAAGATCCTGACAGAACCTCTTTAGGTCCTTCACAGTATACCTACGCAACATCCTTACATTAAATGCACTTTCTGTCACAACAACTGCTGGATCACCGAGGTGAGACATGACTGACACTTTAGGGGTGTCACCCAAAAACTTTGAAAAGCAGGAAAACACAATTCACGAAATGACACTTTCAGGAGAAATAAAAATCAGGAGAAATCCCCAAACCATGTGATTGTCTAAATGCAGAGTTTGTAGGGCAACCACGCGCCACTATGGTACTAGGCAAATGCAAGTCCTATCCTCACCACTGACAACCAATGTTAGAAATGGGATTTCTGGTTGGCTAGGGCAAGCGCGTAAGCCAGGTAGAAACCACCACTCTAATCAGGGCAAGGTAGTTACACACCGAAGATAACCCCTGTTCACACCCTTGGTAGCTTGGCAAAGCAGTCAGGCTTATCCCAGAGGCAATGTGTAAAGCACTTGCACAGCACACCCACAGCAGGGACACACTAGGCCTACCACAAAAGAAACTCCACACAAGGTTAAATAAAAAATAGCCTTTATATTACTCATAAACACATTAGAACAGAATCACATATATACATTGTGCCACCTGGCACTAGGTATTACTTTACAGTGGTTTATGTACATTACAGGGCCAATCTGGCCACTGTCATCACCATTGGAACAGGTACGTAATAAAACAACCAGTAACTACTGGTAAAGGCAGTTAGCATAAACACATTGTGCATAAATCACATTAGACATACATCCTACATTAGCAGTGCACCACAGTAAAACTATTAAGGTGCACACATCACCTTAGGGCCTTACGCCCCACCAGAACACAAGGTGATCCCCAAGCCAACTGGCCTTCCTCGGGGGTCCGTCTTGGGCTGTCCTGTAATGCCTGTGTCCCCAAGGTGAGGGCTCTCCACACTGCGTGTTCCTTTTGACACAAGGCCTCCCAACTGGCCCGCTAGCGGCCGATGCAGCAGGAACAATGCTGAAAAAGATCCACAAAAACGATCAGGGGGTGCCGGGTGCAACTCACCCTATCCTCATCACAGAAAGATGCCCCCGACGATGCAGGGAACCCCAGCCCCCACTCACCATTCCGTGGAGGCTGAGCGAATTTGCTCTTCAGCCCGTGGCTGGAATATACAGGAGCCGGGAGGATTCCTACCTCTCATTGGCTCCTGTTCACGGCGAGATGCAGAGACCAGCAGAGGGGTGCCCGGGAGGTTCCGGTCCTTCTCTACTTGCTTGGTTCATCTGCAGAGTTTTGCCGCCTCTCACCACAACAGGAACGGCAGCACGAGGGGCTCTCCTCGGACACGGGAGCCCCGCCTACAAACAGGCACAGACTTTGATGTCTTCTGGCTGTTTTTCTCGGCTGTATCCTGCTCGCGGCCTCGGTCCTGCCCACAACCAGGAGGTAGCCGCCTGGCTTCCTGGATGCAGCAATTTCCCAGAGCTGACTCCCCGGCGATTTTGGGCCCTCTTCAGAGTGCACAATTGCGGGGTAGGATCCCGCCTGATTTCTTCAGTCACCAGGCAATCCCGACCAGGGATTCCTGTGGTCTTTGGTGTTTCCTGCAGCCAAGAGCCACGTAGCAGAGCCACGGTTGCGTATAGCTGGTAATGTGACAGGGGACACAGCCGGGAGCGGGTGAGCACTTCCCAAGACTTGGCTCTCCCCTCCGTTGCTGCAGCCATAAAAGGGAGGGAGGCGCTGCCTATACTGCAGGGCACAAAGCACTCCTCTCCTCACCTGGTGCTACAGCATCTGGGTGCTACAGAGGGCAGGATTCCCCAAGCCCTGAAGGGAACAGATCAAACGCTGACCACGCGCTGAATCCCCAATGTCCAGAGGGGCAGAGCTGGGCCCAGGCAGGCCAGCTCACAGGGCCCTGTAGCAGAGGGGAAGTCCTACGTGGCGGTTCCTCCTGGCGCCCAGCAGTCCTCCCTTCACAGCTCCAAGCAGGTACCACTTACATTGGGTCACAGCCTCAATACTTATACCAGCTATGTTCTTAGTTCTCCCCCTGACACAGGGCTCTGTGCCCGGTCCAAGCAAGTTCTCGGGGAACTCAGCCATTTCTTTAAAGTGCACCAACACCCTCATTGTTAGTGTATGTTCAAGCCCCAGACACACCACAGGGGATCAGAGCCATCATTGCGGAAGGCAGGCACAGACCTATTCAGGGTCAGGGGCTACTCCTCACACTACTCCAAATGCAGATCAGGCCCATTCAGATTAGTGCTGACTCACCCAGCCACTCTGGAGCCACTGCACCTCCCCAGTCTCCCTCACTCCAGAGCCAGACATGCTATACACAGAAAGCAGGCACAAAGACACAAAGCACACAGAAATGCTCACTTCTAAAAGTGGCGTTTCTAAAATAGTGACAATAAATCTGTGCACACCATTACACAGCATTGATTACCACTATTGCAAACATACCAAACTTGATCAAGCTACTCCTCTCAGATCAGGAATTACCACTGAAACACTTATCAGGGAATCCCCAATGTATTCCTATGGAAGGGCAGCCTCAAGTAGTGAGAAACTCAAATGGCTGTTTGTCACTACCTGGACATGCCACACAGTTAAGGCACATGTCCTACCTTTTGCCTACCGCGCTCCCTGCCCATAGGGCTAGCTCGGGCCTACCTTAGGGGTGACTGATATGTAGTAAAAGGGGAGTCACAGACGTGGCAACCACTTTATGTGCCACATCACAGCGGCAGTAAACTGTGTGTGCAGGCCCTGCAATGGCAGAGGTCTGAGACAGGTTTGAAAGGCTACTTTGGTGGGTGGCGCAAGCAGCGCTGCAAACCCACCAGTAGCATTTAATTTACTCGCTCTGGGTATCTGGGATACCACTTTACAACGGACTGATAGGTAAATTAAATACAACAAACAGGTGTAGACCAATCTTACCATGTTTTAACATAGAGAGCACATGCACTTTACACTGGACAGCAGTGATAAAGTGCCCAGAGTCCTAAAACCACCAACACCAGGTCAGAATAAATACTAGGAGGAAGACAAAAAGTTCATGGATGACCCTGCAAGAAGGGCAAAGTCCAACATAATTCCCTTCCAGCCACAAGCCAAGGTAGACCAATCATTACCTTGATGGGCTTCCCTGCTTGGGGCAATAGAACACGGACATGGGCCTCAACTGCAGGGGCACACTCCAGTTCTATGCCAATCTGAACCCATGTGTTTCCCTCTGTCAAAGCTCCCAGGACCAACTAAGCTACCCCACTGGACCTCCCAAGCTGTCCGCGGCCAGGCACTAGGCCGTCTAGATGTCTGTGGTCCTTGCCATCTCACAGAGTGAGGGGCAATAACCCCTGGTACATAGTATCCATTCTACACTCTACCTCTCATCAGTGCAGTTATAAACTGCCACTGATCCCTCAACCCAGGTCTGCACCCTCAGGCTGACCAGGAGTCACAGGTGAAGCTCTCCTCCCCTACCCCTCCTTCTGGAGTCCCACACTCTCCTCCCAGGAGAAGCACGCTCAGAACGCAACTCTCCCACCAGCTGAGGACCTCTCTCCTGCAACTTGTCTCCCAACCTAGGATCTAAACCCCCAGGGTGAAACGGGGTCAGAGGCGAGGACTCCCTCCCTCTGCACCCCCTTCCAGAGTTCTGCACCCTCCAACCTGGAGTGGTACCCTTAGAAGCCAAACTGGTCAGGACACTTCTTACAGATGTCCTTCCCTCCAGGTCAGGCAGAACCTGAACCTGGCCTCCCAACCCAGGGACTAAACCCTGCGGCTGAGCACCTGCCTGACACACCAGGACTTCCTGGGTAGCATGCATGCCTCCCGAGGTTAACACATACCTCATAAGTTGTGTGACAGTCTGCCCGGTGCTGATCTCCTGACTCCTGTCCATCTGACAGTACACAAAGACCCCCAAAAGAGAAGTGGTGTCACCATGGTCACTCCTAGGAGGCTCAACCCTTATGGCTGGCCCCTGACCCACTGGTTGCCCACTGGGGACTCTCTCCCCCTCTCACCCCTCCATCTGGACTTCTGCACCCTTCACTTAGGAGTGGCACCGCCAGACACCAGAACTGTTGGAGCTCTGCTTACAGACGCTCCTAGTTCACCTGACACTAGGAAATCCCACTCAGCGGACGGCCTACCAGTACAGCCTAGGCTCCCCACCTGGTGTTCCCTTAGGGAACCCTCCAGGTCCTGAGACTGGGTTTCGGGCACCTTGGGACGCATCCCATTCTCACTCCTTCTCCGTGGAGACAGAACAGGAGTTACTACACCCTTCCCACTACACCGGGACCTATCTGGGCTACTAAGAACCTTTCCCACCACCCAGCGCTGGGAAATACCTGAGCCACTCCTCTTAGGGTCACTCCCCAATGCCTCCTAAGACACTCACCCAGAGGCCTGCCTCCCGTGCAAGCTCCCTGGCATCAGAGAACTTACACTTCAACAGATATTGGTGTAACCCTGGAAATTAACAACGGAACATGTGCTCTCTGACAATCAGATTGAACAGCCCTTCAAAATTGTTTGCGGTGATACCCATCACCCAACCTTCTAGTGCATCACAACATTCATCCACAAACTCCCCCCAAGACTGGTGAGACAGTTTCCTACTGCCCCTGAACCTCAAACTATACCCTTCAGGTGTGACATCCTCTTCTTGGGAACTGGGTACCATACTCTGGGATCTGGGAGTGGTATTTCCTACACTGGACTCCAACTATATTGCTGCCACCACTCGACCCCATCCTCACTGGTGAATACAGACCACTAAAACTACACTCAGGGGACATATCCTCAAGATCTGGCTTTTCCCTGGCAAAGGCCATCTCTGCCTCAACCATTCGCTCCTGCGCTAAGACCCTCTAAGTCTCTAGCTTTTTCTCCTCCACACCCAGCTGCGCTATCTCCTTGGCATGCTCTAACCTGAGCCTCTTCAAAGCCAACTGATACTCCCTTTTTTCCCTTCTATCCAACCACTCCTCTAGGGACAGGGAAAGGGATGGGGCACTGCACCCAGCAAGGGACTCCCTTTTTTTGGGGCCCTCACAATCTACCAGCATTCCTGCCCTGTAATTTTCTCCCTCCTGCTCAAACTCTCCAGGGCAGCTGCCCTGTAGGGGTTCTGGTCAGGGACCCTCCCTCTCAGAGACGTCACCGATCATGGGGTCCTCCTTCCCACACTCCTCCCTCACCCGGTTTTTGGATGTCCAACAGGCCAAAACTGCATACTGCCGTTCCACCTTCCTGACAGACCTACTCACTTGACACCCAAGATCCTGACGTAACCTCTGTAGGTCCTTCAGAGTATACCTACACAACATCCTTACATTAAATACACATTCTGTCACAACAACTACGGGATCACCAACGTGAGACACGCCTGACACTTTAAGAGTGTCACCAACATTTTAGAAAAGCAGGAAAACACAATTCACAAAATGACACGTTCAGGAGAAATAAAAATCAGGAGAAATCCCCAAACCATGTGTTTGTCTAAATGCAGAGTTTGTAGTGAAACCATGCGTCACCGTGGTACTAGGCAAACACAAGTCCTATCCTCACCCCTGACAACCAATGTTAGAAATGGGATTTCTGGTTGGCTAGGGCAAACGTCTAAGCCAGGCAGAAACTACTACTTTAGTCATGGCAAGAGAGTTACACACCGAAGATAACACATGCTCACCCCCTTGGTAGCTTGACAGAGCAGTCAGGCTTATCACAGAGGCAATATGTAAAGCGTTTGCGTTGCACACCCACAGCAGCGACACAATAGACACACCACAAAAGAAACTCCAGACAAGGTTAAATAAAAAATAGCCTTTATATTACTCATAAACACATTAGAACGTAATCACATATGTACATTGTGCCACCTGGCACTAGCTATTACTTTACAGGGGATTATGTACATTACAGGGCCAATCTGGCCACTGTCATCACCATTGGAACAGGTAAGTAATAAAACAACCAGTAACTACTGGTAAAGGCACTTAGTATAAACACATTGTGCATAAATCACATTAGGCATACATCCTACATTAGCAGTGCACCACAGTAACACTATTAAGATGCACACATCACCTGAAGGCCTTAAGCCCCACCCTTCCTCGGGGGTCCATCTTGGGCTGTCCCATAATGTCCTTGTCCCCGAGGTGAGGGATCTCCCCACTGTGCGTGTTCCTTCTGACACAAGGCCTCCCAACTGGCCCCCTAGCTGCGGATGCAGCAGGAACAAGGCCTGAAAAAGATCCACAAAAACGATCAGGGGTGGGCGGGGTGCAACTCACCCTATCCTCATCACAGAAACATGCCTCCGATGATGCAGGGAAGCCCAGCCCCACTCACCATTCCGTGGAGGCTGAGCGAACTTGCTCTTCAGCCAGTGGCTGGATTACACGGGAGCCGGGAGGATTCCTACCTCTCGTCGGCTCCTGTTCACAGCGAGATACAGAGACCAGCAGAGGGGTGCCCGCGAGGCTCAGGTCCTTCTCTCCTTGCCCGGTTCATCTGCAGGACTCCGCCGCCTCTTACCTCAACAGGAATGGCAACATGTGGGGCTCTCCTCGGACACGGGAGCCCCGCATACAAACAGGCACAGACTTTGATGACTTCCGGCCGTTGTTCTCGGCTGTATCCTGCTCGTGGCCGCGGTCCTGCCCACAATCAGGCAGAAGCCGCCTGGCTTCCTGGATGCAGCAATTTCCCGGAGCGGAGTCTCCGGCAAATTTGGGCCCTCTTCAGAGCGCACAATTGCGGAGTAGGCTCCTGCCCGATTTCTTCTCTCACCAGGCAATCCCGACCAGGGATACATGCGGACTTTGGTGTTTCCTGCAGCCATGGGCCAGGTAGCAGAGCCCCGGCTGCCTATTGCTGATAACGCGACATGGGACAGGGCCGGGAGCGGGAGAGCGCTTCCCAAGACTTGGCTCTCCCCTCCGTTGCTCCGGCCATAAAAGGGAGGGAGGCGCTGCCCGAACTGCAGGGCTTAAAGCACCCCTCTTCTCACCTGGTGCTATGGCGTCTGGGTGCTGAAGAGCAGGATCCCCCAAGCCCTGAAGGGAGCAGATCAAGCGCTCACCACTCGCTGAGCCCCCAAAGTCCAGAGGGGCACAGCTGGGCCCAGGCAGGCCAGCTCACAGGGCCCTGTAGCAGAGAGGACATCCTAGGTGGCGGTTCCTCCTGGCACCCAGCAGTCCTCCCTTCACAGCTCCAACCAGGTACCACTTACATGGGTTCACAGCCCCAATACTTATACCAGCTATGTTCTTAGCTCTCCCCCTGACACAGAGCTCTGTGCCCGGTCCAAACAAGTTCTGGGGAGCACCAACACCCTCATTGTTAATGTAGTTCTGGCACCAGACACACCACAGGGGGGGGCGGTGCCAGCATTGCGGAAGGCAGGCACAGACTTATTCAGGGTCAGGGGCTACTCCTCCCACTACTACAAATGCAGATCAGGCCCATTCAGCCTAGTGCTAACTCACCCAGCCCCTCTGGAGCCACTGCACCTCCCCAGTCTCTCTCACTCCACAGTCAGACATGCACTACACAACAGGCAGGCACAAAGACACATAGCACACAGAAATGCTCACTCCTAAAAGTGGCATTTCCAAAATAGTGACAATAAATCTGTGCACACCATTACGCAGCATTTATTACCACTATTGCAAACATACCAAACTTGATCACGCTACTTCTCTCAGATCAGTAATTACCACTGAAACACTTATCAGGGAGTCCCCAATGCATTCCTATGGGAGGGCAGCCTCAAGTAGTGAGAAACCCAAATGGCTGTTTGTCACTACCAGGACATGCCACACACTTAAGGTGCATGTACTACCTGTTACCTACAACGCTCCCTGCCCATAGGGCTAGCTAGGGCCTACCTTAGGGGTGACTGATATGTAGTAAAAGGGGAGTCACAGACGTGGCAACCACTTTATGTGCCAGGTCACAGAGGCAGTAAACTGCGCATGCAGGCCCTGAAATTGCAGAGGTCTGAAACAGGTTTGAAAGGCTACTTTGGTGGGTGGGGCAAGCAGCGCTGCAAGCCCACCAGTAGCATTTAATTTACTGGCCCTGGGTATCTGAGATACTACTTTACAAGGGACTAATAGGTAAATTAAATACGCCAAACGGGTGTAGACCAATCTTACCATGTTTTACCAAAGAGAGCACATGGACTTTGCATTGGACAGCATGATAAAGTGCCCAGAGTCCTAAAACCACCAACACCAGGTCAGAATAAATACCAGGAGGAAGGCAAAAAGTTCAGGGATGACCCTGCAAAAAGGTCCAAGTCCAACAATCCTTTATCTCCTACCACTACACTTCGGGTTCATCTACTTGGTCCTCCGATGGATCTTGATTTGTGCTGAGACGGGTCAGACATAGAAATCCAATCCAGTTATCCAATGAAGACCAGGAATTGGTTAACTGACCTAAAAACTCGTAATTAGATTCATATATATATAACTCTCAAAACTAAACTACACAAATACAGTATTTTCACAGCTAGACCAAATCACCTGAAGAAATTCAGTCGAACTAAGATCTTGCAAACTAATAATTCAATTATAGCTATGGAGAATAATAACATAAGTATCTATTGTCCAGAGATCTCTCTATTAGAATTCCCATCCCTAATTAATACCCCACTTGGAATGCACAATCAATTATTGAAGACAAATCATGGAGAGAGGGAGACTGGATTTAGTTAAGGTTAGATTTGTAGCAGTAAATTAAGAGGAATAAATACATCAATATCAGGCATTTAGATGTAAGAGTGCAGGATGATCAAACCTAATCACTTTTGAGTGCCATTAATTACCAAAGTTCTTGGAAAGTTCAGGAAGTGTTGCAGGGATTCTGCTCATGCACAGAACTATGCGCTGGAAACCAGGACCTCAGTGAATTGTGGTGTACCAAAAACTCACCTCAGAACCAAGAACCCCTATCCGACCAGCATCAGTGTCCCATTCGTTATCCGTATTATCTCGGACGTCCCAATGTATAGACAGCCCAGAACAAGCGACTTAGAGTACTCTCAGGAATGGTGGGAATCAGAAATACCTGTTCGTAATTATTCTCATATCAGTCCACAACAAGAGTAATCAGAGACACAGTAAAGTTTAAAAGGTTTATTTTATAAACTACGTGTCCTAAGATGCAATACTTTGGCTAACATAAGCAGACAAATGATTAAAATCAAAACCATCAGCATTGTTACAATACCATAGAAAATGAAAGGAGAAATCATAATATAATGACAGTGGAATACAGCCACCTTCCTTTCGCTAGTAAACTAATATTATTAGACTAGTGGAAGGTCTCTAGGCTTGAATGGGGAACCCCATACCGTAAAGATCAGCTTAATGGAATCACATCACAGGATCAGGTGTACTCTGCTCCTGGGAAAGCTCTTCTTCCGAATGTGTGTAACGCATGCAGTCTGCAATATTAAAAGGACTCGACTTTCAGGTATTTGCAGCTGCATGCGTGTTATGGCTAAATAGTGGGCCGATCAACCTGAACTCAAAAACATGCATTGTCTGGCGACCCAGACTGTTTCTTTACACAATGTTCAGACCAAGGTCGCAGCGCACGTCTAGGGATGTGAACAACAGACAGTTCTCATGTGAAGAAAAAGGCGAGCAAGCCGTTTTCAAATAATAACATGTATCTGCAGTGTCATGAGCAAAGGCAGCAAAAGTGGGAAGATGGCTTTCTAACATCTAACGCGCTTATGCCAACATAGCAATGTATGTATCTAAATCGCAGCCCTCACTACAGAAGGGACATTAAAAATATCAGCTCAAAGGTACTCCCCCATCCTGAAAAGAAGTCCGGGAATAGCGCACACAGCGTAAGCCGGTAGAGTCAGCAAAGAAGAAGCGAATGAGGTGTCGCTCAGTCAGCGAGAAAGAACAAGGGTGATGTGTGTCCTCACCACCACATCAATGTATAATATAACCCTCAAGTTCCGGGGTGACACCTCCTGGGTCACCTCATCTGCTCAGACCACTCAGTGTATTGGTTAGCTCGTATAGGGTGATTGTCATGCATCATAAAGAAGACACATATCATAGCAACAAGGTGGTGACCATCACGTAAGCTGTCGAACCATCCAGTGTGTATAACTTTCAAACAATAGTCCTTTAGCAAAAGCACATGAATGAGCTCAAGAGAACAGTTTCTCACGACAGATGTACTCAAAGTAGCGAAATTGTAGTGAACAGTCCTAGTATGTGAATGGGAACTCTCCCAATGATGCAGTTTCCCTTCACATTGTAAGTTTATGAAGCCTTTCCATGGGAATAGAATCATGCAAAGTAAGGAAAATGCAGGCCCAAATTGAATTTGGTTCATAAAATACAGAATATAAAATAATGGAAATATACATTTCATTTAGAATCTTTTGAGACCTTATATAATTCTTTCACCTTATTCACACTCATAAATCACTTTAGTTTTGTTGTAAATAGCACATGTAACAATGACATTTTACTGCATTTTCAAAGTACCAACGTATACAATTATTTCAAAATAAATTATGAATATTGTTTTTGGTGACTCATTAGTGTATATATATATGAATAATAGTCCCTAAAAGTTTCATAGCATTTGGTCTTAGTATAACCATGCAGCACCTTTGTGAGACTCTGGTTTAGTATATGATGCTCACTTATGTAAGTGTAGCACCCTGCACTAATTCAGCCGACCCTTATGGGGATTTTAGTGATTTAGACAACCTTAGAAAGGCTCTCTAAGTGGTAGCTGTGGAGAGCAGTCTTCAGGCTAAGTCTAAGAGGAGTGTAAAGCTGCTCGGTTCACCAGTATCCAATCTTTAGTATGGGCTAAGTGAAAAAGAACCACACAGTGTAGTTCTAAAAATAGATATTTATTACAGTCACTTACTAACCCTATACAATATCTCCTGCCCGAAGATATACTGCCAATGCACACAATACTTCAAAATAGAACAGTAACAAGCACCCATACACAGTGGTCCCTGCGGGGGACCAAACCATATATAACTATTGTGGAATGCGAACCATGACAGTGGAAGAGACTGGTCCCAGAAGGTGTAGAGAGTGGGGGACCCAAGATACCAGCCCAGGTGAGAGTCTAATTACCCCACGATAGTCGTATGCCAAGAGGATGCATGAATGCATACTCAGTACTACTCAGGGTACGTTGTGGTTGCAGTCATGAAGAGGAAAGACTCTTCCCAGTGGACTCGAAGATACCCCGTGGAAGACAGAAAGTTGAGGAGGCACCCCACCCGTGGATACCCTCGGGATCAGGATACCTACAACCACTGTCGAGCACAATCGAGGGCTTCAGGACGAAATCGCTGTTTCAGAAGGATGAAAGTGTCTGTTGGAACCCAGGCGCTAGTTTGTGTCAAAGTTCCTGAAAGCAGCAGGGATAAAGTTTATGCCGCTCCAGGGAGTCCAGGAGGCACGGAAGACGAAGGCCACTCGAGCTCAATGAACAACAGGTCAATTGATGAAGAGGCTTCAAGTACGGGTACTCCGAATCAGTAGCTCTGCCCAAGCCACCGTGATGCTGAAGACAACAGCATCCGTCCGTCCAACCAACCGCATCAGTCCGGGTCAGCTATAGCAAGGACAGAGTCGTCGACAGAACATTTCGATGCATCCGACTTTTTTGACACGAGTCGGTTGTGGTAACCGATGCGGTTACCGCGTGATGAAGCGTTGCAGCGACGCGGTGCACAGGGATGCGGTTGCAGAGCGTTCTACGAGGGATGCTGGCCTCAACTTGATGAGAGGACAACTCAGGCTTTGAGGTAATGCAAAACCACCACCTGTGTTGCTGAGCCTTTTGGAGTCCGTTGGAGCCAAGGTTCACAGAAAAAACAAAGGTTACAGGGACATTATTGCTAGGCTCAGGTTTCACTCGTACAAAACTAGTGAAATTGAGCTGTTATAGCTAGTGAGCTAACTATAACTCATGCCCCCGCAATACACTACTTATGACCTCACATATTACATTACTCATGACATGGTGAGGGACATCACTGATGACAACACTGATGACATCACTGATGACATCTCAAATGACTACCCTTGGCTATTGAGGGTCCTTGAGAGCCAACTACCCCTCCTGTTACTTCCAGTAAGACGCACACAGCTGGATTGCTGAGAGGTCGTCAGAGGCCACGCCCCTTTCTTCACCACTCTGCAAATGCACCTCCGGGCACACTGCTGGTTGGGGGAAGAAGTCCACTCTAGTCCTGAGGCCCTCAGGAGTAAAGGGAAATTCATCCCCCAACCAGCAATGCGCCAGGAGGCGGGTTTGCAGAGTGGTGGAGAAAGGGGGTGTGTCTGCGAGTAATCTCAGCAATCCCGTTGACTGGGACTTCCTGGAGGTAACAGACGGGATTCGATTCCTAGACCTCAAGGAACCTCAGCATTTAAGGGGACTGCATAGCCCAACCACCACTGAGTCATTAGGCACATTTGTAAACTGGTGCAAAGGAGCGTGGCCTCCGGTTTCTTTCCGGAGGTTTTTCAAACCATTTAAGGGAGGGGGCTGCATGGGCGCCCTTCCATGGGCCATTTTCGGCCCCGGGGACCCATCCCTGGGGCCAGGCCTTTTTTCAATGTGTAAGGGGGGCAGCGCGCCCCCTCACGGGGCATATTTCAGCCCTGGGGACCCAATCCCCCAGAGCCCGGCCTTTCTTTTAAAAAAAGAAAATTATTTAAAGGGAGGGGAGCCAAGTGATCCCCCTCTTTGGCCATTTTCAGCTTGAGGAGCCCATCTCCGGGGCCTGCCCATTTTTTTCTTTTTTAAAGGGGACGTGGGCCATTTGGCCCCCCTTTTTTAGAAGTCGCCCTGGGGAGGTGGGGGTCCCCGGGGCATAGGTGGAGGTCTGTGCACCCCCCCCCCACTAATGACAGTTAGACCCCTTGGGAGGTGGGGGCTGCAGGGGGGATCCGTTTGGCCACCCACATTTTTTTTATGAAAAGCCTTGGGAAGGTGGCGGTCCCCTGGGATGGAAGGGGGTGGAAGAGGCCCCCACCTATTGAAGAAATAAGCCATTCAGGCACCCCGCATGATACAATTGAAAGCCCCATGGAGTTGGAGGTCCCCGGAGTTTAATCAAACCCTAGGAGTGGAGCCCCCTGTGCCCCTTTCCCTTATTTATAGCATGCCTCTGGAATTTGGCCCACCCAAGGCTTTTTTATTAGATTTTTGGCTGGAGCCGCGGATCCTGAGAAAACAAAATAAAAATGCTTTTTTTGCCCCTGGTGGGTCCCAGTGGGACCCCCCAAGAGACCTAGGGAGTCTGGGTGTTTCTACCATGCCTCCTTTTCTTTCTATTTTTACATTTCTTGTGGGACTCGGTTCAACCAAGTACCAAGATGGCTGCCCACACTCCTTTGTTGAAGTGTCGGCACACAATTACATTTCAGTAGGGTTTCAGTAGGCTGTTGGGCTCCCAGATATCCGTTCAACGGTTCTGCCTGTAGTCGTGTTAAAAAAATGAAAAATCCTCATAGACAGAACATTGGGAAATGCGTTTTGGGACCCCCCTTTTTTCTCGGGCCCCCGCTTGACGGATCACCTTGAAACTTTCAACACAGCAACTTTCACGAAGATTCGTCAGGTGGCGCCAAAGTTATTGGCAAAATAAAAACCGCTTTACCTATGGAAACTTCGTTCCCAACTATAGCTACCTACTGGCGATTGGTATAGATTTTATATATATATATATATATATATATATATATATATATATATATCCAATTATAGGAATACTCCATTCTTTCTCGAAATAGACATCCAGCACTCCAAGTCAAAGTTTTTGGCACTCGGTCTTTTATTCCTTACACACGAGGAAAAACATCTACGCGTTTCAGCAGACTCACACTGCCTTGTTCACGATGTTTGTGCCCATTTTTTTGACAATAAAATACCCGACATTTCATAGGTAACATCAACAAGGGACTTGACACATTGTATCCCACTATTTGCTCAGTACACTCTGGCGGCCATTTCTTAACATGTATATAAACTTGTGTTAACCTATATTGCACAGCTAATTCGTTACCTCTTTCTTCCTTTTTACCATTTCCCAGGAATTTATATTAGAGAATATTATTCCTCCAAGTATTTATACAGGGAATGAATAGGAAGAAATATAAAGTGCAAGTGCAGACAAGAAGTTTTATCCGGCAAGTGCCTTAAAAACATTGTCATTCAAAGTGCTAGTGCTTACTGTGCAAATTACGCCTACGGTCCAAATTCTATTTACAAACAAATAATTACTATATGTAACTTAATCTGATAATTAAAATTTAAAGTGCAAGTGCTTCTGTAAACCTACACAGTTGTTCGGACAAAGTGCATATTTGTTCCCTTCCATCCAATACATCTAGATAAAACAATATTACATATCCACATATATTTGCAAACATTAGGACCGGCGAAAAAGTAAACAAACATATTCCTGTAGAGCAGTTATTTTGTGTCATAGTCGCTACTATGTTGACCAATTTTTACCATTAAAAACAACAAAGGGGCAAAAAAAGGAAAAACCATATCCTTAATGGTTAATCATGTGTGCAGTTCTCTGTTACTCATTTTTCTTCATCAGGTTTCTCAAGACAGACACGTATAGAGATCCTCATCCACGTTCAACCCTTGTGGCTCTTTGCAATTAAATTCTAAAATAAAGTATGTTTCCAATTTTCTCAATTCCTTCTCCCTGTCTCCTCCCCTCTTTCTCCTCGGGACTTCAGCTATACAGGAGTATTGGAGAAACAACGGATTACTTTGGTGGTGGGTCTCAAAATGACGTGCTATGGGGTACGTTCTGTCTCGATTTACGATCGCCCTTCTATGTTGTAAAATACGTTTAAATACAGGGAGAGTTGTACTCCCTATATATATTTTTGGGCAAGGGCATCGTAATAAATAAACAACAAAACTAGACTTGCAGGTCAAAAAACTCCTTATTGTAATCGTTTTGTTAAAGAATGTTTTTAGAGTAGTGCAATTTACGCCATGTTGGCACGCTTTGCACTTCGGGCATTTCTTGAAGCCCGCTTTCTGGTGTAACCAGGTAGGAGCTTGTCTCTTTACCTCCTGATACTCACTTTTTACAACTAGATCTTTCAGTGATTTTGATTTTTTATAAGTGATCTCAGGGTGTTTCTTTACCTTGGAACCTAAGACAGGGTCGTTTCTTACTAAATGCCAGTGTTTATTAAGAATGGATCTTATTTCTTTATGTTTCTCACTGAACGTTGTTATAAATCTAGAGTTGATGCAGTTTTTATTTACATCTTTTTCTCTGTCTGATTTCCTCTGTTTGGTTCTAGATGGTTCGAATAGGATTTTCTGTCTATCTAAATTCCTTGCTTTAGAAGACGCCCCCTTGATTACAGTCGGGGAATACCCTCTCTGTATGAATCGGTCAGTCATCTCTTTCTCTATTCTGACATATTCATTCTGATTGCTACAAGCTCTCCTAGCTCTGAAGAACTCTCCAAAGGGGATGCTCCTAATCAATGCTAGTGGATGGGCACTCCCTGCATGGAGTACTGTATTTCCGGCAGTGGCCTTGCGGAACACTGAAGTCTCCAGTTTGTCCCCTATAGGTTTGACCCGAATATCTAAAAAGTCTATAGTAACCCTACTATAGTGGCCTACAAACTCTAGATTAATTGCATTTGAATTCAGGTCTTCGATGAACAAGGGTATATCCGTCTCCGTGCCCTGCCACAGCACGAAGACGTCATCGATAAATCTAACCCATAGTAGTATATGCTCCGACCAGTGCTCCAATGGTCCGTCTCTGAGCACCTGTTCCTCCCACCAGCCAAGATGTAAATTAGCATAACTGGGGGCGAAACAAGTGCCCATCGCAGTCCCCTGCTCCTGCTGAAAGAGTTCCTCATTGAACATAAAAATGTTCTTTTTTAGACACCACTCCATTAATTCTAAAATCATCTTATTATGTTCAAGGAGTCGAATTGGTCTTCTCTTTAAAAAGTACTCTGTTGCCTTTAGCCCATCTATGTGTCTTATGCTGGTATATAATGTTGAAATGTCAAGAGTTAATAATACCATGGTCTCTGGATCCCATTTGACATCATAGATACACTTTAAAAAATCCGTTGAGTCTTTAATATATGAAGATAGTGTTTTCACGATTGGATTCAAAAAGTAATCTATATACCTTGATGCATTTTCGAAAAGACTCCCACAAGAAGAAATTATCGGTCTCCCCGGTGGACTTGTGAGACTCTTATGCACCTTGGGGAGCATATAAAATACAGGGATCATTGGTTTCTCTCTCTTGATGAATTTGTATTCATCCCAGCTTAACAAGTCTCTCTCTTTCCACTCATCCAATTTTATGAAGAAAGAATCTTTCACCTTTTCATATTCTTTCATGTTTATTCGGATGTAACATTCTGTATTATTCAATTGGTGAAGGGCCTCTTTCTTATATAGTTCCCTTCCCCATAGAACAACATTCCCTCCCTTATCCGAGGGCATTTAAGGGGACTGCATAGCCCAACCACCACTGAGTCATTAGGCACATTTGTAAACTGGTGCAAAGGAGCGTGGCCTCTGGTTTCTTTCCGGAGGTTTTTCAAACCATTTAAGGGAGGGGGCTGCATGGGCGCCCTTCCATGGGCCATTTTCGGCCCCGGGGACCCATCCCTGGGGCCAGGCCTTTTTTCAATGTGTAAGGGGGGCAGCGCGCCCCCTCACGGGGCATATTTCAGCCCTGGGGACCCAATCCCCCAGAGCCCGGCCTTTCTTTTAAAAAAAGAAAATTATTTAAAGGGAGGGGAGCCAAGTGATCCCCCTCTTTGGCCATTTTCAGCTTGAGGAGCCCATCTCCGGGGCCTGCCCATTTTTTTCTTTTTTAAAGGGGACGTGGGCCATTTGGCCCCCCTTTTTTAGAAGTCGCCCTGGGGAGGTGGCGGTCCCCGGGGCATAGGTGGAGGTCTGTGCACCCCCCCCCACTAATGACAGTTAGACCCCTTGGGAGGTGGGGGCTGCAGGGGGGATCCGTTTGGCCACCCACATTTTTTTAATGAAAAGCCTTGGGAAGGTGGCGGTCCCCTGGGATGGAAGGGGGTGGAAGAGGCCCCCACCTATTGAAGAAATAAGCCATTCAGGCACCCCGCATGATACAATTGAAAGCCCCATGGAGTTGGAGGTCCCCGGAGTTTAATCAAACCCTAGGAGTGGAGCCCCCTGTGCCCCTTTCCCTTATTTATAGCATGCCTCTGGAATTTGGCCCACCCAAGGCTTTTTTATTAGATTTTTGGCTGGAGCCGCGGATCCTGAGAAAACAAAATAAAAATGCTTTTTTTGCCCCTGGTGGGTCCCAGTGGGACCCCCCAAGAGACCTAGGGAGTCTGGGTGTTTCTACCATGCCTCCTTTTCTTTCTATTTTTACATTTCTTGTGGGACTCAGTTCAACCAAGTACCAAGATGGCTGCCCACACTCCTTTGTTGAAGTGTTGGCACACAATTACATTTCAGTAGGGTTTCAGTAGGCTGTTGGGCTCCCAGATATCCGTTCAACGGTTCTGCCTGTAGTCGTGTTAAAAAAATGAAAAATCCTCATAGACAGAACATTGGGAAATGCGTTTTGGGACCCCCCTTTTTTCTCGGGCCCCCGCTTGACAGATCACCTTGAAACTTTCAACACAGCAACTTTCACGAAGATTCGTCAGGTGGCGCCAAAGTTATTGGCAAAATAAAAACCGCTTTACCTATGGAAACTTCGTTCCCAACTATAGCTACCTACTGGCGATTGGTATAGATTTATATATATATATATATATATATATATATATATATATATATATATATATATATATATATATATATATATATATATATATATATATATATATATATATATATATATATATCCACAAAAAGCTTGCTCCGCGTTGAGGACCACACACGTCTCGTAAGTTTTACTCCATTTATTGACAGGCAGAAAAGGTTCGCAGACAGTGTCTTTTAAAAGGCATCTCTTCAGCAAGCCTCAGTTGTTAAATTTCCAAACATGTTTCGGGCATAGATTCGCCCTTGATCACTGGCGTCGGCTTGAGTGATCAGCATCAACAGTTCCAGGCGCACCTGCGCCATGTTAAATACCGCCCTACTGGGCTCGAGCACGCTGTGCATTCTGGTAGACATAGTTTCTACTTGATATTCTTCTGTAGTAGATGCTGCCAATCAAATTTAACTGTCATTTTTACCGCAGTGGGTTGCCTTACAGAACATTTGTGCTCACCTTTTAAATAATTGTCCCACCAACTGGCACCTCGACGTTCCAATCGCGCTTCTTTATTTTGTGCGCTAAGGATCTGCACTTCAGCAGCGGGGTCCTCGCGATCTGAGCCAGACCGCTGAAAATCCACAAAAAGCTTGCTCCGCGTTGAGGACCACACACGTCTCGTAAGTTTTACTCCATTTATTGACAGGCAGAAAAGGTTCGCAGACAGTGTCTTTTAAAAGGCATCTCTTCAGCAAGCCTCAGTTGTTAAATTTCCAAACATGTTTCGGGCATAGATTCGTCCTTGATCACTGGCGTCGGCTTGAGTGATCAGCATCAACAGTTCCAGGCGCACCTGCGCCATGTTAAATACCGCCCTACTGGGCTCGAGCACGCTGTGCATTCTGGTAGACATAGTTTCTACTTGATATTATATATATTTTTTTTTTTTTGCTTCCATCTTGTTCCCAAAACGAAGGCGCACTCAACAAGAAAATCTCGTCAGAGTTCTTTTATTTTGCAAAGCAATAACTGGCATCTGTACTGAGATGAAAATTAATTGCTTTATGCGTTTCAGGCCTCATGGCCCTTGATCACAGGCTTGAAAGAAAAAACAATGCACCAGCATTCAGAGGCACCTTCCCCATGTTTTTTTTTCCTTTGGTGGGGCCTCTCAGGTGAGTTCAATTATCAGCATGCAAGCTGGGATTTGTAGTGCCTCTGAATGAAAGTATACCCTCCGGTGGGTGTGCTCCGTTTTTGCAACTTAAATCAGAAAATCTGCCCTCCAGTGGGCCTCCAAACACGGAATGCCAAGTTAATTTAACATTCCCTTGTTCCCGCTGCGAGGCTGCAAACAGTTCTGTGCCTCTGCAGGCCCCCTTTCCATGACAGGGCGGTGCGATCTTCACAGCAGGGCTGCCGTTATCCTTTGCTTCCATCTTGTTCCCAAAACGAAGACCCACTCAACAAGAAAATCTCCTCAGAGTTCTCTTATTGCAAAGCAATACCTGGCATCTTTACTCGGATGAAAATTAATCGCCTAATGCGTTTCGGGCCTCATGGCCCTTGATCACAGGCTTGACAGAAAAAACATTGCACCAGCATTCAGAGGCTCCTTTCCCATGTTTATATTTTCCTTTCGCGGGGCCTCTCAGGTGTGCGTCCTTTTCACGGACATTAGAAACAGTTCATCTTCAATTGGTAGAATGATCATCTTTGTGGCATTATGTGGTATCTAATAGTAGCTTCCAATAGCATATTCCGGCAGTAGCCTCACGTCAGTGCTCGTAGTATCATGCCACGAAGATTATCTGGGAACCTCCTATCAAGATTACGAATGTAAACTTTCCTTGGATGAATTAAATCTCTCAAGCCCTGAAGAAGCGAAACAATTTCACGCAACACGTGTTGACTGTCAAATTCACTACATGTGGATGAAGATTTGTAACCCAATATATGATGTTCTCTGAAAACAATTATCATTCTACCATTGAAGATGAACTGCTTCTAATGCCCGTGATTAGGACGCACAATAAAAGAATGTACATGGATACTCAAGATTCAAAGTGTGTGTTTCTCAGTGTGTGACCCAAAATAATAAAAAATGTATTATCTAATTCATTAAAAATATTATTAAATTATTAAATGTTAGAATCCGGGTTCTCTGGTTGGCACAGGTAGGTACTTGTGACAAGCAGGGAACCTTTCCTCTAGTCAGGGTAAGGGGTTACACTCCTAAAATAACCCCTGCTCACCCTCTAGGTAGCTTGGCGCGAGCAGACAAGGCTTATCTCAGAGCTTTATCTGTTAAGCATTTGTGAACACATACAGTAACCAAGTGACAACACTACAAATGGACACCACACAGGTTTTATATTAAAAATAAGGATTCTTTATATTGAGATACCACAAGACCATTAAACGACAAAAATACACAATACTGTTACTTTAGATGGTAGACTTTTGCTTAATTCTCTTAAGTTCTTAAATGCGACACTTTAAGTCAATGTACCTTTTAGATGCGACACGCAGGGCAACGAAAGTGTTGCAACGATGTTGATGCGATGAAGTTTTTGGTGCAAAGAAATAAAGACGTGAAGATCTTCCAGATGCGTTACGCTTCTCCGATGTTGCGAGAAGGCTCGACTCGATGCGTCAGCTACAGCGGCGTCACCCTTTACGCGATGCTACGACAGCGGCCTTGGCAGCAGCACTCTTCTCCGACGTTTGCGAGATGCTTCCGCTCGATGCGACGACAGCAGCTCCGATGGCGGCACGCTTCTCCGTGGATGCGAGGCGCTTTTCTTGATGCGGTGCAATGCGACAGCTACGATGGCTGCGATGGCGACACGCTTCTTCCTCGATGCGGGACTCTTCTCTTGATGCGGTGCGCTGCGATGCGTCAGCTATGATGGCTGCGATGGCTACACGCTTCTTAGGCGTTGCGAGACACTTCCTGGATGATGCGAGACGCTTCCGCTCGATGCGATGCTGCAGCGTCGACACACTTTACGAGATGCGACGACAACAGCTCCGACGGTGGCACACTTCTCCTTCTTGAGTCGCGCTTCCAGCTCCTGGCGACACGCAGTCCCTCAGAAGGCCCAACAACAGCAGCAGGCACTTCCAAAGAACTTTGGGGAGCTGGGGGGGGTGAAGTCTGTTGTTCCTGAGACTTCCGCAGGAGGCAAGCTCTATTCCAAGCCCTTGGAGATCTTTTTAAGCACAAGTTGAAATAAAGTCTTTGTAGTCTTTCTCCTCTCCTTCAGCAGCAAGGCAACCACTGCAGGCCAATCCCCCAGGTCAGGGACAGTACTCCTCCTTACAGCTTTCCCAGTTCCTTCTCCTCAGGCAGAGGTTCTTCTTGTCAAGCAGGATCTAATTTCTTGGGAGCAGGGTCCTAATACTTATACCTCTAATTCCTTTGTTCCTCTGGGGTAGAGGGGCCTTTGCCCAGTCCAAACCAGTTCCTGAGCACTTTGTTGACATGACTCTGACTTTCTATTCAGGGTGCAGGGCAGAGACATCAGCCGCTCCACAGGAGGTGGAGCCAGCATTGTGGTGGCAGAGCACAGCCCTATTCAGAGTCCAGGTGCACTCCTCCCACCCATCTGGATGTCAATCTCTCTATTCACCACCAGGCTACCTAGCCCTGCCCCTCTGGGTTTCCCCAGCCCTGTCACTCACACAAACCAGACAGGCAGATACACATCATAGCAGAGGCGGGCTGAAATGGTTAGGCAAGCAAATACCAACTTTCTAAAAGTGGTATTTGCAAACACAGAATATTAAAATAAACTTTACTAAAAGATTTATTTTATTATTCTGAGTTCAGGCATACTATACGCGATTTTGTCATGTCATGTCATGTCAGTGAGAATTTATAGAGCGCACGTACACAGGGGAGGTTTCATGGCGCTGGTTTGGGGAAAGTCTGGTCCAAAAGAAGAGTTAGAAAGCCTGTCGGAAAAGCCAGGTCTTTAAAAGACGTCTGAAGGTAAGAAGAGTGGAGGAGGGACGGATTTCAGAAGGGAGAGAGTTCCAAAACGGGGGGGCGAAGGTAGAGAACCTGGCTCCGCCGGTGCGTTTGAGTCTAAAAGAGGGAGTTGAGAGAAAGTTTTTGTGAGCAGAGCGAAGATGACGAGTAGGGACATATTTTTTGATCATGTTATTGACAAATTTCGGGCTGGAACCATTGAGTGATTTAAAGATGAGACAGCCGATTTTGAAAGCACTCCGCTGAGTGACAGGCAACCAGTGAAGATGCTTCAGAATGGGAGTAATATGGTGATGCCTAGGTTGGTGAGTGATTAGACGCGCTGCCTGGTTTTGTATAAGCTGTAACCTTTTAGATAGATGGAGGGGGATGCCAAAGTACAATGAGTTGGCGTAGTCAACATGTGACATGACCATGGCAATGATTACTTGGATGCGAGCGTCATAGGTGAGGTATTTGCAAATCTTCTTTATTTTCAGGAGTTGGAAGAAACAGGTGGATACCACGAAACTAATCTGGGGCTTCAAAGTGAGGTCTTGGCTGATAATCACCCCCAGGCTTTTGGCTGTGCTGGAGGGAACGGGAGGCTGACCCAGTTCTCCGGGCCAGAAGTGGGGTCCCCAGGGGTTTTTAGCAATACCACCAGTTAGGATGAGTTCCGTTTTGTCCGGATTAAGTTTCAGATGGTTCTTGTTCATTTATGTGCTGATGAACAGCATGGTGGATTGAAATGCGTGAACCGATTCAGGGGTGTTGCTAATAGGAAAGATGAGTTGGAAATCATCGGCGTAATTGAAAGTGCAAACTTTGCGCTCCTGCAGAGTTCGGACAAGAGGATGAAGGTAGAGGTTAAATAGCAAGGGTGAAAGAGAGGAGCCCTGGGGAACGCCACAAGAGATTTGAACGCTGGGGGCAGTGAACTGAGCCGTTCGGACTGCCTGAGATCGATTATCCAAAAAGGAGATGATCCAGCTTAGGGCAGGGCCAGAGATTCCGGCTTCCCTGACACGGTCGACCAAAAGATGGTGGTCGACCGTGTCGAAGACAGCAGAGAGGTCAAGTAGGACCAAAGCCTGTGGCAAGCCCTTGTCAACCTCACCGCGGAGGGTATCCAGAACAGTAAGGATAACCTCCTTGGTGGAATGTGCCGGGCGGAAGCAGGCTTGGTGGGGGTCGAGGAATTCGGATTTCTCCAAGAAATCGGTGAGGCAGCTGGTGACATGGGCTTCCAATAACTTGGCCAGAAAAGGAAGAAGAGAGATAGGGCGATAGTTGGTGAGGATTGCGGGGTCTGAGCCAATCTTTTTTAAGAGGGGTATGACAATAGCCTCTTTGAAGATGGCGGGAACGGTGCCTTGAAGTAGGGATTTATTTAAAAGATTAAGAGCGGGGCGTGGGAGTATAGTGAAAATTTCTTTCAAAATGCTGGGGGGGAGGCAGCAGTCAGTGGGCGAGCCAGATTTGATTTTAGAGAGAAATTTAGCAAAGGTGTGATCCGTTAATAAGGGAAAGTGCGTAAAGGAGCTGGTGTTGGTGCTATGTAGAGGAGAAGGAGATGGGCTTTGGATAGCCGGGATGCTGGACTTAATTTTCTTAATTTTATCAATAAAAAAGGTGTTTAAGGCATTGCAAAAGGTTTGAGAGGGTGGGGACCTACATAGAGTTCTCTCAGGATTAGAGAGCTCATCAACAATGCGGAAGATCTCCTTAGAGCGTTTGGTTGCAGACAGGATTTTTGTAGAGAAGTAGGTAGCTTTGGCCGCTGAAATGGATTTTTTATAGGAGTTTAGAAAATTAAGGTAAGACAATTTGTCTTCGGGTTTATAATTGCTGCGCCATTTCCTTTTCCAATTGCCTGAAGGCTAGTTTAAGGGGTTTTAGTTCATTAGAGAACCATTTTTGAGCGTCATGAGGGCGGGGGACGGGGGACTTCCTGAGGGGAGCAAACTTGTTACTGGCGGTCAAAAGCCAGCTGGTGATTTTCTAGCATGTTCCCTGGGTCTGTTAGGATCATAGGATGTAACAATTCTGACAGCCCATTCTGGCCTATGGCCTATGGGAACAGGTAGCCTTGCAATAGTGAAAAACGAAAATGGCTGTAATTCACTATTAGGACATGCCACACACATCAGGGCTTGTCCTACCTTATGCTTAAAATGCACCCTGCCCTTGGGCCTACCATAGGGGAGACTAATATGAAGTTAAGGGAAGGTTTAGGGACTGGGAAGTGGGTGCACTTTCCCAGTCAGCATGACAGGACCAGCCTGCACACAGGTTCTGCAATGGCAGACCTTAGACACATTTTACTAGCCCGCTTCTGTGGGTGGCACAACCAGTGCTGCAAGCCAGCAGCAGCATTTGTATTTACAAGCCCTGGGTACTCCTGGTGCACTTTACTGGGGTCAAATAAGCCAATCATGGAATCCAACCAACATATACATTTTAAATAGGGAGCACTTGCACTGTGGCACTGGTCGGCAGTGGCACAGTGCTCTGAGCAGCTAATACCAGCAAAACACATGAGGCACAGCGACAAAAAGTGGAAGGGAGACTCACGCCAAGGTGCCAGGTCTAACATTAAATAATTAATACTAAACTTTACACCCTAGACCCCTACAAACCTAGCAGCCTGCAAATATAATTTGAGTGGAATAAAAAGTATTCCATAAATTAATAATTAAAATGAATTAATTAAGAAATAATTAATTGCTAATTATTACTTAATTTACGTCCCACTCTATACCGCTACAAATTTAAGAACCTGCAAATACTATATAACTAAAATAAATCAATATTACAAAATGTAAATATCAATCATATCATTACATACCATGTATTAAATAATTCATAATTATCATCAATTTATTGACTTCCCATCCTATCCCTCTATAAACCCAACGACCCACTACAACACTATATGTTAGTATAAAAAATGTATCAAAAATTCTAAATCACTTAAAATTACAAGATATATTAAAAAAATAACCTTTGTATAAACAATAGTAACACATAAGATTAATATATCTACTAAACCACATTCAACTAATTTAAGAAATTATATTTTTAGCACTACATTATTGAAAACGATATTAATACATCAATATTATTAACAACGATATTACTAACCTAGAAAAAATATTCTTTCAATGATATTTGTGCATCATGAAATTTGTGTATCACAATATTTATTTTCCGATATTTCTGCCTCCTGATATTTTTTATCTGATTTTTGTCTCAACACCAGACAAACAGAGTTGGGAAGAGTAGATGAAAAAGTAGATTTATGGAGCAGAACACCTGGCATGCAGCCTGTGCCTTATCAAGGTGAGAAGTACTACATTGGTTTTGTGGGTGGAGGTAGAAAAGGTGTAAGTAGGGGCTTGGATTTAAGGCAACAATCACAGGGAAAAAATAATATGGTGAATTAACATATATAGGCTGTTGAAAAGACAGCAAACATTATGCACTAGAGGGAGTCATGGTGTAAGTGAGAGGGGAATGGTGTCATCAGACCGATAAAAAAAATTCAAAGCATGTAACCTGAGGTGATGGAAGCAAAGGGAAAAACAGAATTTTCAGCAGGTGCGAGAATGAGGGTTAGAAGAGATTTAAGAAGCTGATCAGTGTGGGACAAAGGTTGGCCGCCCATCTGTGACTTGGCAAGGAGATGGAAACATTATGGGCTTTATTACGACTTTGGTGGTCTTCCAATGTAACCGCCACCGCGGCTGTCCCAGAAAGACTGCCATGGCCGTGGTAAATCTTCCCACCGGGTTATGGGTTTAATCCAGGGCGGGCGGGCAGTGGTGCGGCAATCTGACAGCGATGGCTGTGTTAGGCTCCTGGGAGAGCCTTCACAGCATATCGCCTCTGTGAGACTACCAATAGCATGTTCCTGCACGGTGTGGCATGCACCATGTCGTGAATGCCACACCGTGCAGGAACGGGGTTGCAAATCCAGGGGGGCACAACATGTGCCTCCTGCACGCACCCCAGACCCAGATTCAGCCAGGGACCCTGCTAGGGTCCCCTTACCTGCATGTTCGCCACCCTTTTCCTGGCAGGGTTCCAGCCATAAAAATGGCGGTGGCTATGCATGTCGTAATATGCTTGTCCCCAGAAAAGGCAGGCCGTTTGAAGACCGCCACTGCAGCGGGATCCTTGATCCTGGCGGTGGTCTTGTGGCGGTCCCACCACCACACTCATAATATGGCAGGCGTACCCTAATGCCATACTCTTAGAAAGGCCCTAAGTAAGGGAGTAGAGAAAGGTAGAGATTTCCTGGGTTGAAAGCTAGTGTACACAGCATGTGACCTGTGAGAAGGGGGGGATGAGGAAGGAGTGGGAAAAGGTGATTAGGACACACGTACACAAAAGCCTGTGATCTGGCATAAAAATGGTGGGGACTGAGTATCAATATGCTAGTTGTGAGCAAGCGTTTATGGGTGGAAAAGGAAGTAGAATGAGGTGTACAGACAACAAATTATGATGACTCTGCATTCGGGTGATGGGAAGGGAGAAATAAGAGTTATTAGACGGGGCAAGTGCTCCTAGGAGCAGTAATGATTAACTGAGATGCACAGTCCAACTACCTTGAAAATGACCAGGTCAGGACGAGGCAAACATGCGTCATTTAACTGAAAAGCGAGCAGAGGGCAGTCAATTACCAAACAACACACCTGAAGGGCACACATCTTAGTGACTCACTATGTAGCTTGGAAAGTAGAAAGGAAGAAACATTACTGAGTTGCTTTCCGGTGGGGAGAAGGTACACAAGGCTCACCAAGTTAGACAAGCATTAGCAAAGCCAAAATATCTGGCTTTATTAATGCAGCCTATGCTAACAGAGGCCTGCACAAAAGTTGCTTTATAAGCCGGTATCAATCTAAAGCCAAATGTAGTGACTTTTGCCAATACTTGCTTGTAAAATGAAGAGCAGAGAAAACTGAAAAAGTCTTTCAGATGTAGCATTTCCCTATGTTTTCTATGGGTAAGAGGCGTGCT
Source organism: Triturus cristatus (assembly GCF_964204655.1). Lineage (NCBI taxonomy): Eukaryota > Metazoa > Chordata > Amphibia > Caudata > Salamandridae > Triturus > Triturus cristatus. The sequence continues at coordinate 1,201,423,912 of NC_140591.1, read as the reverse complement.
GGTTTAGATTGCATCTACCGGACTCCTTTTGTTTTTCAATGCCTCTAATTTCTTCTTTCAAGTTTTTGATGGATGCTTTTCTGTTACCGTTTTGTAACTAATAGAGCACAAGATAACTGTAAGCCAAAGTAAAAGCTAATAGACTTTCAAAAATCTCTCTAACGAATTGACTGCATTTAATGATGGATTGGCTTGTCATTTACTGACTTATAGGCCAATTTTCAGCCATTCAGGACCTGAGGGTTCAGATTCAAAGTCTACATTTTGTAATGCATAAAGTAGTATTTCTTAAAATGTTCTCAAATGATAAAATGTACAATTATTGATTACTGCTTGCATCTTTAAAACGTAACAATAAGCTCAATTAAAAAAATGAAATTACATTTTAGCTTTTAAAAGCATTTAAATGAAAGAAATACATAACGATAATCAAGTTTACTACAAACTAAATAAAAATGAAAATGTCTGGGAGGGTGGGTAACTTCTTTTTAAATTATTGCTTAATAATAATACTTCCGAATTAAATATTATATTTACATGTATTTTGATGAGATAACGTTTTGTAACATTGTATTGTATTAGTTCCAGGAAAATAATAAATATTTAAAATGATTTTACATTTATATTATACAGTGAAACATGTATACTTTGTAAGCACTAAACTTTATTAAATTGCCCTATACTTTCACCACTCTGTGAGCAGAGATCTCCACCAATAGTCGAAAAGTTACTAGTTGTACCTTTACACTCGTGACTGCTGTTGTAGGAGTCTCCATCCCTTATTTAAGAAGGTGGCTATAGGCAAGTATACACCGATATAATCTCCATTCGGGAATGGTGAATAGATAAAAAGTGGAGAGTGGAATCTAGGTGTAGGAGCAGATCTACATGGGAGTAAATAGACACATGTATATTTATCTTTGTGAATCAGGCTTTGGGTGTTCAGAGATGGACATAGTGGTTTGCTAGACTGGATTATGTTACCATAAATGTCTTTTATAAAGCCAAAGGTCTGTCACTGCCCTTACCTTTTAACATTCCTATGGGAATAACATCCAAATTTCCATTTTCACTGTTAAATTAGATGGATAAACTTATGTGTATCAGTGCTGTCGTTCGCAATAACATGTTTTATTAGGCAACAGCGCTTTGTACTAAAATGGTGAAGGCGTTCTCAGAAGTGTCAATACCAACTCTTGTCATTTATTCTTTCTTGGCAAACAGCATGGACAAAATTAGTAAAGTAGGTTGGGTTGTTAAGGATCTTCATGGCAAGAATCTGGGTGTGCATCCTTTGAGGTCATAGCTACACAGCTACTTTAGTCTTCTGTAAGATCAAGAAAATTGAAAAATAAATGGTACTGCTAACAGGAAAAAAAATCGAGGTTAATTTACACTTTACTAATTGTATTTTTCCATCAACCTAATAAAATGCAATAATGGAACTGGATGGTCGGTGGTGCAGTGCCGCACGATGGTCACATTGCAGTGAGGCTCTACCAGCCACAGTCAGTACTTACTCATTATGCAACTGATGAAGTTCTTATCAGCTCTTGGAACAAGAGCCTTTAGCATCAGTGAGTACTGAGGAGCCTGCAGAGCCAAGTGCGGCCGGTGCTGGTCATACCCTGAAGTAGGTCCTGGCCTAGAGATCCGACTGGCTGCGCTGGAGAATGCGCTAGGCCCCAGCATGTGTATGGGGTTGCCATAGTGAACACTTGCGGGCCCTTTAGCTGCATCCCATCTCCTCTGGCACTGGGGGAGTCTGAGCTGTCAGGTGGGAGGCTAGGCTGGTGGGCTGCGACCTTTTGAAGGATGTCCCGGCTCCTTGCGCTGGGCGCTGTGTGGTGAGCAGCCTGGTACGCTCCTGCAGTGAGCCCGGCAAGATGCCAGGCAATGTGTCTACCTGAAGGCCTTGGGTGGTGCCTTATTTCTCCTAACAGAAGATAATGGCTGGGCTGGCTGTGCTAGGATGATGGGCCTGCGCGTGCTCCCCAGGTCCTCAAGACTGCTGTTGGGTGACTGTTAAGTGGGATGAGGAGGAACCCACGTTCCTAGACTTGCTGAGCTTGGATTCTACCCTCTCCTGTTGTACTATTGCTGCCAAGGCTGGACCTGTCCTGCATAGACCGGTTGCAGGTGCCCCGGTTGCTGCACACAGGTGTTGCTACTTATGTCTACCTTGAGTCTGCATTATGTATTCAACTGGGCTCTCAAGGGTCTTGTGTGCACTGTGTGCATAATCCATCCTTGCACTGACCAGCACACCCCGCCTTCAGGCATGTAGTATCTGGCATGGTTCAACAAGATCCCCAAGCAGTCTAAACTGAATTTTGGAACAGGTGCAGGCCTTTCTGTCCCTACATGATCACATTCAGCCTCCTGCACCCTACTATTAGAATTGAAGCACAGCCTGGCCACAATGGACTTGAGAATAGAACATCTGACATATAGTTTGCAGCGGATGAAGGAGCGCCTTGAGAAGCACGATGGCCAGCATTTCTCTGACACAGATGCTGCCGCCACTGATAGAGATGAGAAGTTCTCCCACATAGAGAGGACTCACGTGAAGGGGATGTTTGATGGTGCGGCCGTCACACCCGTTTTCTGTGGATCAGGCACACAGTTGACAAGGTCCATGCCCTCTCCTGGCGCAGCAGCCTGCCCGATAACCACCAAATTCTTAAATTTCAAAGATCATGACATTGTCTGATGCCTGGCTAGAAAAATTGGATCTTTTTTATGACAGTAATGGTATTTCCATCCATCCTGGCTTCACTGCATCAGTCCAGGCACCCAGCTGTGAAATGCTTCTTGCCAGAAAATCCTTCAGAAAGCAGTAATGTCATATGCGTTGTCTTACCTGGCCAGACTGCAGATTTCTAATTTCTAATTTAAAACATTTGTAGAGCGCGGCGTACACCTTGCGGTTTCTTGGCGCTGGGGGTTGAATAACTGAGGGAGAAAGACCAGGAAAAGAATGAGATAAGTTTAGGCGGGGAAAGCCTGGCAGAAGAGGAAGGTTTTCAGATCTCTACGGAAGGAGAGGTAGTGGGATGCGGAGCGGAGATGGTCTGGAAGTGAGTTCCAGAGAGTGGGGGCCAGAAATGAGAAGTTAGACCCGCCCCACTTTTTGCGTGAGAAGCGGGGAATCAGGAGAAGAGACTTGGAGGAAGACCGGAGATCTCTTGCGGGGACATAAGGTTTGACTAGTGAGGAGATGAAAGCGGGGGCAGTGCCCTGACGGGCCTGAAAGACCATGCATCCGATCTTAAAGAGGGAGCGTTGTTTCACGGGGAGCCAATGAAGCTCCTTCAGAAGGGGAGTGGAGTGGTGGTAGCGTGGAAGACCGTATACCAACCGAGCCGCCTGGTTCTGGATGGTTTGGAGTCTGCGCAGGCTGTACGCTGGAATGCCATGATAGAGGGCGTTGGCGTAGTCCAAACGCGAAATTACCAGGGCGGCTATGATGATCTTTAGTGCCTGGGGGGAGAAGAAACGGGAGACAGAGCGGATAGTTCGGAGAGTGAGGAAACAGGAGGAAACCACAGAGCTGATTTGTGAGTGAAGAGTGAGCTGATTATTGATTTTGACACCCAGTGTTTTGACAGTGGTAGAGAGGGATGGTGCCGGGCCAAGGGCGGGGGGCCAGAAAAGAGAGTTCCAGGGGCTGGATGAACCACCAGTGAGAACCAACTCGGTTTTGTCCGGGTTCAGTTTAAGATGGTTGTGGTTCATCCAGTCCCTGATAAATGTCATAGTTGACTGGAAATTAGAGAGCGAGAGAGAAGAAGGGGATAGATCAAAGATGAGCTGGAGGTCATCCGCGTAGTTGTAAACGGTGACCTCCAGCTGCTGGAGTGCAAAGATAAGAGGGAAGATATAAAGATTAAAAAGTAAAGGAGAGAGAGAAGAGCCCTGGGGAACCCCGCAGGTGACAGGGAGAGGGGTGGAAGTGAAATCGCCTAGTCGAACCGCCTGGGTGCGGTCCCTCAGAAAGGAGGAGAGCCAGATCAAAGCTGATCCCCCGATGCCGGCCGCCTTGACACGGGAAAGTAAGATGGTATGGTCCACCGTGTCAAAGGCGGCGGAGAGATCAAGGAGGACCAGTGCCTGGTGGTGGTTGTCATCCATACCCTTCCTGAGGTTGTCTAGGACTGAGACTACGACCGATTCGGTCGAGTGCCTAGGGCGGAATCCTGCCTGGCGGGAGGCCAACCCTCCATTCGCCTCGACGTGAGCGCTCAGTACCGCGGTGACATGGCGTTCCATCACCTTGCCCAAGAAGGGCAGCAGGGAGATGGGGCGAAAGTTGGCCGAGATGGAGGGGTCCGCGCCAGGTTTCTTCAGGAGGGGCACAATGGTGGCCGCTTTTAGTGCAGGGGTCACAACACCCTGTGCCAAGGAACCGTTGAGGAAAGCAATAGGGGGATCCGGGCAGCTAGAGTAGATTTGCTGCAAAATGCGTGCGGGGCAGACGTCCGCCGGAGACCCCGACTTCACTTTGGGAAGTATCGCCAGAAACGATTCCTGAGTGAGAGGAGGGATGAAAGTGAGAGGACTTTGGACGGTAGGGGGGGAGGGATCAACAAAAGCAGGCGAGGGAAGTGGGATATTAGTCTTGATAGTTGTAATTTTGTCCAGGAAGTAGTTGTTAAGTTGGTCACAAAGAAGCTGGGAAGGAGGGACCTGGGGCGAGGTACGATCTGAGAATGCCAGGTCATTCACAATGCCAAAGATTACCCTGGGTTTGTTGTCAGCAGATGTGATTTTGGTAGAGAAGTAATTGGTTTTTGCGACCAAGATTGCTGATTTATATTCAGCCAGTGACATGAGGAAGAGGGTTTTTGATGAGGGGCTGTAATCTTTCCTCCACTGCCTCTCCGCCCGTCGGGCGCTCAGTTTAAGATCTTTTAGGTGGTCGTTAAACCATCTATTGGAGTCCTTGAGACGACGGATGGAAATGCGGCGTAGGGGAGCCACTGAGTCGCAACCTCCCGCCAGCCAGGTGTTAATGGCCCTGGCTTGAGAAGCCGATGGTAGGCCGGTAAGGGTGGGGATGGAGTTGCGGAGCAGGGAGGTCAGGGAGGGGAGATCCAGCCTGTTCCAATTCCGCGACCAGGTGTTTTTAGCGTGCGGGGTTTTGGATATTGGGTTATGGGGAATGGAGAATGAGATGAGGGCATGGTCGGACCAAGGGCATGGAGAGACCGCCAACGAGGCCACTGGAAGGTTGAGAGACCAGACCTGGTCGAGTGTGTGCCCGCGAGAATGAGTGGGGACAGTTATGTGTGGCACAAAGTTGAGGGATAATAAGGATTCTGTAAAATCTTTAGAAGCTGGGCACTCGTATGGGTCTGAGGGCCAGTAGTTGAAATCCCCCAGCACCAGAACCGAGGCATAATTGACCACCAGATTGGCCAGTAGGTCTTGAAAAGCTGGTAGGAATGAGGGTGAGGGCTGGGGGGGACGGTACGTGAGTAGGCAAGTGATGGGAGGGGAGGATAGAAGGGAGCGGACTACCAAAAAGTCAGCCGGGAGCATGGAGGGGAAGGGAAGTGATTGAAAATGCAAATCAGACCTGGCGATTAAGGCGACCCCACCACCAGCCCTTCCCGCCGGACGGTCGGCGCGTAGGGCCACGTAGGAGGGAGGTAGGGTAGCCAAGAGAACAGGAAGGGAGGTGTCACAGTACCAGGTTTCGGTCAGGAGCAGTAAGTCCGGTTTCTCTGAGTCGAGTAGGACGGAGAGTTCATGGTGGTGCTTGACCGCTGACCTGGTGTTGAGTAGGATAACAGAAAGTGGTGGAGTCGTGGGGTGAGGGTCGGGGAGGGGGGAGCAGGGTGACAGGGGAACACGTGGCGGGGAGAGAAGGGGAGTGGGGAGGGTGGGAGCAATGCCCAATGAAGAGACGAGTCTACGGACGGGCTCCGGGAGTGGCCAGAGGCCCTGGAGGGCGATGAGGTCCTTAGAGGAATAGGACAGATTTTTGGCATAGTGTCGTGCCCCTGGCCCCGTCCGGTCGCGGACGGTCGCAGACGGGCTTGACTTATGCGCGACTTCGGCGCGCAGACGGCGCTCCCGCTGCGCTCGTCCGCTGCGCGTTCTGTAGATGCACATTTATGTAGACTGCCTCAAGGGCGGGAAGGGGGCGTGGCCTAGCGATGGGCGTGGCCAGCGGCGAAGAACGCCGGTGTGAGGGGTCACGTGAGCGCTAAATCCGCTCCGTGATGCCCTAAAGTGCCAGAGTGCAACAATAACAAGATAAAAGCAGTTTTTAAAAGCAAGTCTTTCCAAATGTAAACAGCAGCGTCTACTCCCGGCTTTTCGCCTCAGGAGATTACAGTTAGGGACATGGAGCAACCAATTACGTCATTTATAAGCACACCTGTGATGTCCTGTCTGAGGTCATGAGCAGTGCATTGATGGGAGGTTTAACAACTATGGTATCTTTTGCCGCTCTTGACCAGTGTGAATAGAGCTTTACAGAATCTGTCTTCTGTGTATGTATTTTGCTGTGTAATTATTTGTATACGCACTTCAAATGGCACAAAGTTGTTGGTGATCCAAAATGTTTTTTTTCCTGAGAACTAACCTCATAACCTTAAAAACAGTAAATTTACCACATGACTCCCATGTTGCTGATTTGGGCACTCAATTAGCAGCCCAATTAGTGCTTAATATGAGCCTGTGGTTGCAAGTTGGGGCCAGCAGCAGTCATTTTTGGGGACCAGAACTGATTTTTCATCAAACATTTCCAGAAAGCAAGAGAGGTAAAAGCATGCAAAGCCCCATAACAGAAGAAGAGAAAGACTGGAAAACCAGCACATAGGGAGAAAGCAGGAGCTTGCAGGAGTGAGATAAGGGGGCAGGGAGTGTCTGATAATGGATTAAGGAGACATGAGGTGGATTTAATACTGCACAGCCCTAGTATTCAGTGTGCAACATGTAATTTCACCTGCCTCGGGCGTCTGAGAAGAGCTTCACTCACCAGCACTCATTCTTTTACAAATTAAGCACTGATCCCAATGCTTTTTGGGAGTTGTAGTTTTGATTTCCCTCAACTGGATTAAATGTTTAAATTACAGTGGTGTGTAAAAGAATAATTAGCACTAAAATATAGCACACTTGGCTCAGTAGAGGTAAACCCAGACCACCACTGCCAGAAAAAATTGGGTTGTTAAATCAATTCCCAGAACTTGTGTCAACCAACAATATGTAACCTCTGTTGGATATATATGGGCTAAAGCACCGTCTGGTGTATATTATAAGGATATTGCAAGTCACAGAGGAGTCCTGCAACGACAGGGAGGAACAAGGACGAAGGCGAAGGTCCTTTATAAGGTCATGAAACTCGGATGAGTCTAGCAATATCCTTCAAAGGTATGACAGAGGCTATTCTATTCATTAGAATACACAGGCACACCATCAATCTTCCTGCAAACCACTTAAATCCTTGGTGTCTTGCTCTTATCATATCTGGGAGATAGTATGGCAGCAGACACAAGAATAAAAGCTGAATCTAGTGCTAAATGAAACAGATCAAAAAGCAGTTAGTAATTTGTTGCTAAAAGATATTACAATCAGTATAATGTAAGCCAGGGTAAACAAAGGTAAGGCTCATAATGTGTAGATAAGTGCAGAGAGATTCTACTTTTCTTGTAATTAATCTGAATGTGTCAAAAATAAAAATGTTGCCATAAATATCTCCATTCTGCACATGACTGTTCGATTTGAAAAAAACAGATCAGAAGAATGAAAAGCCAGTTTGAGTTACTTTATTTAAACTGCAACTGTAATGGTGCTGACATTGGCCTACCTTTCACCTTGGCTACTGGCATAAGGCAGGGTCATACATCAAATGGAATAACCTATTTATTGCAGGCGACTGGGAACATCACAATTCATTAATAAGGAAAATAGAGACGTTTGTTTTTTATACAGGCATTGCAGGCTCACATGTAGCCTAACATGTACATTGTTCATTTTAACTAATAGCAACACTGTTTCGAAGCAATTAATAATTGCAGCGTTGTTCTTTAGTTTGCATTCTTTTCTTCAGCTATCGCACATCAGATAAAAGATTCTTGGAGAGGGTTTTACCAGGACACTTTTATGAAAACAGCGCACGCTCGCCCTCTGCAGGGCTAAATGGGAACACTTATTTTGTTACTGTTTAGTCAGCACCTGTAGGGCAAACAGGACTACTTTTCAGAACAAGTATCAACACAGACTGAAAAAATAAGCAGGCTTGCCCCTTTAAGACTTTAAATACGCGGCGGGGATGTTTGGCCACGAATGGGAAAACGAAAATCAGCTGCCTGCATATCAGCCACTCAGACCGGAAAGTCGCTTCCTCGTGTAAAGTAAACACAAATTCAACATTGTTGGCACAGAGCTTGCGGAACCATGCTTAAAAAGAGAAGCTGACGTTACTCGGTGCTGATTATTAATTGTGTGTTTCATCGGCGGTACAAAGAGCGACCTGCCACAAACAAACGACAAGGAACGCTGAGCAAGTTGTTCGGCGCCGTCGAGCCAGATTCAGGGCAGACAGCTCACCCGGAACTAAGGACGAGAAACAACCAGGGTCAGTACCTTGCTTACATCGAGGACTTTTCCCTTCATGTAAGTTAAATTGTCAGAAAGTGAGTAAGAATTGTACCAATGCTTTTATTTTTTTTACGTTATTTTTGCTACTAACTAAATTGTTCCCCGTGTTTTTATACGGTTACCAAATGACTCGATTTCCGGTTCTATACCTTCATTCATTTAACAACTTAATGTAGGTTGCAGGCCCACCCAAGCATCTGCAAAATTTATCTAACTTGCCCTGTCGACTGAGCGTTGTGGTGTTTTAACAGAGCCTGTTTCATGGTACTGGATATGTGTGATTGGGCCAGAGTCTCTGCCTCGAAGGTGGCCCAATCACGCATATCATTTTGAAGAGGTGGGCTTTATCTCCACCCACTAGTGAAGACACACATGTTGAGGGAAATGTAAATCATGTCCTCTCTTGGAAACGGACGATTTTAGCTGCTCTTTTTTTTTCTTCCGGCATAGAGCAACTTTTACTGCCCTGTGTGGGCTCCATCCTGCTGCACATGCTACCCCGTGGGCCTCACCTGTTCTCTCCAGTTCTTGAGGACAGAAATTAAGCATGCAATAAATAGCCTTGCACCTTTCCAGAGCCCTACAGCTACTGTTTTATAAGATCATGCCTGGTGCGAGGGTCGGGCTGACACCTTTCCCACAGAAAAATACTGACAATTTGTTTTTGAGATTCTGCAGATTTCTATAAATAGAACTTAATGTAAACTAATTTGTTTTCATTTTAAACATTCCCTTTGTAATTTTGTTTACTTTAATTATCAATCAGGTCATATGCGGAACTGTGAACACATTTTAAATTGCATTCTTCTTATATTTACTATTTTAAGTATGAAAGGGTGAAAAAATACCAACTTTAGGTGATGTTACTAATTTTTGTACTAGCCTGGACATTACAATTCCACTGAGGCTTGCATAAAACAGGCTATGTGGCAACCCTACGTAGGGGATGTAACACCCCAAATGTTTGAATCTTACGCTACAGGATATAAACGGTGAGGCAGTGATCTATTTTAGAGAGATTGGATACTTTGAGAGGAAGGTAGGGATGTTAGGTTGAGGATAGGACAGCAGGATCAGACTGGCCTACCGGGCAATCAAGTAGTGCCCGAAGGGCTAGTCTAACCGAGCAATGTGTGGGATAGTTTTTGAGCAGTTTGTGGATTTATTTAATGGTCTGACTTTAACTATTGATTTCCCCGATATTACCACAAATATTGCCTGCATTAAACATAAATCCCTGCAATCTCTCATACCTTGCAAAATACCCTTTCACTGTGTCTTTACAAGTTCAAAACTGCCCTGATTGCCCACTTTTATTTTTGTTCCCGGGTCGATTTCTTTTTTTGACCCAGTCCAACCCTGTAGGACAGGTACCCTGATAAGCAAATGACAATAGATACCAGGGTACAGTGGCACAGGGGGCCAGAGGCAAGAAAGGGCCACAGATCCCTGATCATTGCAGTATTTCACAGTTCAAACAGGTGGCTCGTGTTGTTTCTTGCACTAGGGCCAATGACAGACTGGCTACGCCACTGCCAGACACCAGGGATGAAGACTCTTGGAAGTGAGGCTTTTTAATTTTTTTTCCAAGTCTATCATTCTAGCCAAACATTGTAATTTCTTCCTCAACTATTGGAGACCTCGTGATGTGAGAACACCTTTCTCAGACTGCAGTGGGGTCGGCAGACCGGTGTGGTGGGATCACCTGTACCCTGATGGAGCCAGATCATTCACAGTGGTGTAACATACAATGATGGGGTCAAAATGCAATGTGAGGCCCCATAGCCTACCATATCTCACAGATATTCATTCACCAAGGAATAAATAAATGGGACCCTCTGAAGGGTTGAGGGCTCCCCTAGAGGGTTGGGTGCCACCCACCCCACAGATGCTGCAGATTGCCGGTTACACCCCTAAGCATTCTATTCTAAGCCATGACCAGCATAGAAATATGCAGAATTAAAGTGCTCTGGGGCACAGCTCTCAAATTTAAATTACAAAAGGAAAATTGGAGTGTATAAATAAAAAGTTTGTCACACCGTCATAAGTAGAACAGTATCAGTGGTCACCATTTGTAGGTAATTCTATACTGGGGGAGGTTGCTTGAATCTGGAAGAAGGAGCATAGATTCTGCTTAGTGTTTGATCTCTTGTGGTAAGTGGCAACCAACTCTTGTGAAAGAGGCAAACACCCTAACGTTGGTATAGGCTGACATGTGAGCAGTAGCATGCCTTCCTTGTGGTGATGAGTTGCCTTTTGCTCTACTCCGCAGCCAGCATCACTGCAAAGTTTTGTGTAGTTGTACTAATAGAGTAAAGGAGAGATTAACCCAGAGTGAGTGACCATGAATCGTATGGTTGTGTGCTACGCTGCCCTCAACCAGATTCCAGTCTGTCTGGGATGAAAGGTGGCAACTTGTTGAGCTGACTCATCTGGAGATTATGATTAAATGACCTCCTGAATCTCAAGGGATAGGTAGACTGTAGTTATTCTGAGTTCACCCACTTCATTTGATCTCGAGAATTTTCTTCTGCCCATTTTCACTTTTTGAGTCTCTACTTTGCTACCAGTTCTTGCAGATTTCTGTTATATTAACCTATTCTTGCTTACCTTCCTTACTCCTTTTACTCACTTGTCTGAGATGATAGAAATGCAGTTTTAACACTTCCACATAATAGAGTCCCCTCCTGTGCTCCTGTGTAAATGACAAGAGGATTGCAGCCTGGAGAGTTGGTGGTTTCATTCCTTATTCCAGCAGTTTTGTTTAGGCCTCATTCCAATTAAGAAACGCAAATATGGAGGTACCAGAAGCATTCACCTGTGTGTAGGTTGACAACTTCCCTCCATGCGACCATGGACATTGTTTCCAGTCCTACACATTAAACTCACAAATCCTTGGTATTCTGGGTGTTTGTCTAATTAATTTGATAGACGCAAACTAATCCACAAAATGCTTACATCCCTTTAACGCTACCCAACCCATAACCCTATATTCACCTTTACATCCCTTTACCACTACCCACTCCTAAACCATAAAATTAACCTTTGCTCAATTTACCACTATCTTACCCTCTACATGCTCTGTATACACACAGAGTCTGCTATTACCAGTTAGGATGGCCAATCTTAAAATAGTTAATTTCCTAACCTGGAACTTAAATGGGTTGAGATCTAGAAGGAAGATGTCTTGGGTCTTGGAAATTTTAAAGAACAATGCGGCCCAAATTATATTATTACAAGAGACTCATCTAGAAAGAAATGAGTGTAGGCAATGTTTTGATAAGTTTAGATGGGTCCAGGAGGTAGTTTGCTCAGACCAGAGAGGGAACACTAGGGGAGTGGCCTTCATTATTAAAAGCAATAATGGAATAAGATTAGTTAAATATGAATGTGACTACTCGGGTAGATGGTTAGTTGCAACTTTTCACATGCAAGGTAGGACATTGGTCTGTGCTGTATATTATGGGCCGAATAACAATAACTCAGAGGCCCTGATTAATTTGGAATCCTGTTTACTAGAGACAGCAGCCCCAATCGTATTGGGTGGAGATTTTAATTTAGTTATGAGCAAAGGATTAGATAGGACGTCAAAAATTAAGTATACTAAGTCACCAAGAACATTCTCCAGATTGAAAAGTATGATGAAGGAATTCAACCTGATCGACATTTGGCGTACTAAAATGAGCGAGATTAGAGAGTTTACTTTTTACAGCAAAAAGTATTGATATCACTCCCATATAGATTATTTTTTATTAGATCAGGAACTATGTGGAGAGGTAGCAGAGTTAGTTCATATTCCTGCGATCGTGTCAGACCACTCCGCAGTAGCTATGTCTTTGAGGATACATCAAAAAGAGGGGCTGAGAAGATGGACTTTAGACAGGACAATATTATTAGATGAGGATGTGGTGCGTGATTTAAGGGAAAAATCTGAGATTTACTTTCATGTTAACATGGGATCAACCAAGTCACCTGTGTTCAGCTCCCCATACAGCTCTGAGAACGCTTGAGGTACCGACGGACAGAGCGGTGCCTCCTTTTCTGAGCTGTTGCCAGGTGAGGTCCCTTCCTCGTGCAATATGCATGCCAACAGGTGACTTGGTTGTATTCGTTCCAACCTTGTTTTTTATATCACGTTTTGTCATTAACGCAGTTGCAATAATTTGTTGTGGTCCTGAAGAAGGCCTAGGATTACTATAATCAAGTTGGCTGAATCATGTAGACCCCTTTTTTCCATTCACAGACAGTTATTTTGTTTTTAATTTGAGCTGCGGGAGATACCAATTAAAATATTTTTTCTCTCACTGTTCACTTTTAATTCACTTATTCTCACCTACATGCACTGCGCTCATCACTCTTCTAAAAACTGCTTCCTCACATCTGCTGGATCTGGCACAGCGCGTTATTGCGCTCCAAATAAATGGTAAAAAACATCCGTGAGCTCCCCTTTCTCTTTGAAAGTGTTGTAGCCCTTAGTGGCACTAGCGTGTTGCTAGGAGGAGACCCAGATGATGAAGCATGTCACCTCGGTGAGTGATGGTAATCCGTCCTCCTCAAAGGATGTTTTGTTTCTGTAAAAAGGTTCATTTTTTGCAGTTTCTTAAGGCCCATTGTTGCTAAAGTTATTTTAATTGATTCAGTAGACCCGTGGATGCTTTGATTTGGCTGAAGCATTAGATTGGGGAATATATCCACGCTAGGTATCTAAATGTTCCCTTAGACCCCCTTCCTCTCTTCTAGTGTTTGTTGTTAAGGCAGATAGAGCCAGGAATACAATTCGGGAGCTAATTAGCAGGGGATCAGGGGAAGTATTGCACTCTAATGCAGATATATGTGGAGAGGCATGTAGTTTTATGAGCGATCTATATAGTGAAGATATTCAACCGGGCCAAGAGGCTATAAAAGAGTGGTTAGGATTGACGACACTCCCACAGCTAACTAACTAACTACAGAAAGCCCTAGAGGGAGAGATCACTGATGAAGAGATTTGAGCCCAATGTAGGAAAATGATAAAGGGAAAGGCAGCTGGGCCAGATGGTCTTCCTGCAGAGGCGTTTCTCTGTAATATAGACATAATAATTCCAGTCCTAAAGTCCTACTCAATGTGATATACATCGGTGGGAAAGCGTCCCCTGTTCCTGGTCAGAGGCTACAGTAACTTTGATTTTAAAATCAAACAAGGACCCGCAGAAGGTGGATTCATACAGACCGATATCCCTTTTGAATACGGACTATAAGATCTTTTCCGGAGTTATAGCATCCCATGTGGCCAAAGTCATAAAAGAGGTCATTCATCTCAATCAAAGAGGCTTTATACCAGGAAGACAGCTTAATGAATTAACATTTCAGTTGATGGGGGCTGTAGACATGGCGGAGGCTAGGAATTTACCCCTAACCATAGTAGCAGTGGACGCAGCCAAAGCTCAGGTGCATTGGGCTTACCTTTGGGATGCTCTATATAGCTTTGGCTTCCCGCAGAATATGGTAAGGGCAGTGCAAAATCTTTATTATGGTCCTAAGGCTAAGGTGTTAGTAAATGGGGAGTTGTCAGATTGGTTCCATATTTTTAGAGGGACAAGACAGGGTTGCCCCTTGGCCCCACTTCTTTTCAATTTGTATATAGAGCCACTAGCCAACTTGATAAGAGCAGACACCACCATTCTTCCTTTTAAATAGTACGATTTAGAAGTCAAATTAGCATTATATGCAGACGATTTAATGTTGTTTACAAGCAATCCGCAAGACGCAATCCCCAATCTGATGAGGAAGGCGGAGCTATTTGGCCAAGTTTCTGGGTACAGGAAAAATACAGGAAAAACTGAGATAATGGAATGGAATCCGGGTCTGCCGAGTCATGGGGCAAAAACACAACTACGGTATCTCGGGGTTTTAATTACTCAGAAGATGGAGGATATTACAAAAACGAATTGGAGGAAAGTTAGTCAGGAAATAGCGGGGCTCCTGTTAAAATGGGCGAACCTACCTTTAAATATCTGTGGTCAGGTAAACCTTATAAAAATGATTATCCTCCCAAAAATTACCTTCCTGTTTAACACTATTCCGCTAGTCTTGCAGAAGGAAGGTATAGCTAAACTCCAGGGGAAAATGGGAAGCTTTATCTGGGCGTCCAAAGGTCCTAGGATAGCCTGGAAAAAATTGAGGAGAAGGCTAAAGGTTGGAGGATTGGCACTTCCAGACTTACTTGCCTATTGCTATGCCTTTCAGTTAAAAAATGCTTGCATGCTTGCTAACAAGACAGACAAGTCATTGATTGGCTTACTTTTTGAGGCTATGTTAGTGAACATTCCGCAAAGTCGACTACATTTCCTTTTTAAATATGGAGACCCTAAGTTTTTTAAAAAGGTGCGGCTTAAGATCCTGAAGTCCGCATTGACTATGTGGATGTATGTGAGGAAAACCCTGAGGGTTCCATATTTCTCATCATGGGCTCTGATTTTGGGACTTCCGAGTACCCCGGAATGTTTGAGGGATCAACTTAGTTAGCCCTTGAAATCTGGGGGTATCTGTTATTGAGCAGATCTTAAGGAGGGCTCAAATTTAATGAGCTGGGAAGCTTTAAATAGATTTACTAAGGGACAGCTAACAAGGTTTGAATATTAGCAACTGAGCTCCTGGTGGGCGACACAAGTTTGGGCTGAGGAGGAGTAGTCGAAATTCGATCAGGTGATGAGAACTGATCAGTGGAGAAAGGAAATGTGTTTTTGGTATTGAGCTTTCCTGGAAACGGATTTGAAGATCGAAACTGAAATCTTAAAACTGTGGGGTAAAGAGGTTTGTGTTGGAGATCTGAAGCAAATGTGGTGCGACTCATATGGTATCTTAAGAACAGTCGTAAAACCAGCATCACTTAAACATAACCATCTATTTACCACCTATAGAGTTTATTGGTCACCTGCGAAGTTGTCCAAGGTTTCTAGTAATACATATAGCTGCTCAAGATGTATGCTTGTAGCCCCAGATGATGTGCATTTATTTATGTTATGCCCTAAAATCGTATTTTATTGGAACTCAGTTTGTGACTCGTTAAGAGAAGTTATTGGGATACAGATTAACATAAACCCTCGCCTAATCTTCTTTGGGCTAAATTCGAAGGAAGAAGTACAGTTCACTATGGTTAGTTCAGAGTTTTTGTTCTATGTAATCTTGTTAGCAAGGAGTGAGATCTGTAGACTATGGAAATCTGAAAACCCTCAATGTTTTATTGAGTGCCTCAGAAACATCATTTATACAAGTGAGTCCGACATGGCGATCCAAGGAGCAAGGATAGTATTTGGGCTCCGTTGATAGGGTGGAGAGAGAAAACAATGCGAGTCCTATGATTAAGCCAATTTTGCTGTTGGCCATGGTATATCCTTTTTTTTCAGTGGTCTCAGTATGAAAGGGAGATGAAAGTGGAATCAGCAGTTTATTTGTGGGATACTACTCTTTCTTCTCCTAGTTTGGTCTTCGGTTTGGTCTTCCCTTGCAAGACCCAGAGGGATCTGAGTATAATCTAGCAAGAAAGTTGGCAGAATGAGGACATTAAAAAAATAAAAAACACAGAGTCTGTTTGCATCATAATATCTGTTTGGAAGTAGATATGATGTAATCTATGGCTTGACGGTTACCTCCAGAAGCGACAAAAATTGGGCCCACCATGGCCCACCTCAATGCACTGTTGGCCCGTCCAGATACAAATTCCTGGAGCTGGACCTGGTGGGTTGACTACCTGGCATTGAGGCAAATTCAGGACAGGATTGTAAAAAATTCAGGACAAAGGGTCACAATTCAGGACACAAATTCAGGACAAAAGGAGTAGCGGCCATACCCCACTGGTTTATCAATACATTCATTTACTGTTTTTTATATTGTACTGTTTATTCACGGTGCCATGTATGAGATTGCCTCTATGTATGCTACATTCAAATGGTGTGTTACAGGCCTCATGTTCCATTTCATTTTGTGACTCGCAAGTCACGTTTTTTTTTTTGCAACTCGTAATTAGCAAGTCGCAAAATGAAATGTACAACAGTGTCTCAGACACTGTTTGAGATTCTCAAATGGGTTGCAAGAGACCTGCTTCATTAATATTCATGCGGCAGGTCGTAATTTACGACCCATTGGGATTGGTAGGCACTCACAGGGATGGTGGCCTGCTGGGATCAGCAGACCACCATATCTGTGACTGCTTTTCCAATAAAGCAGTTTTTATGTTTTTTAAATGCAGCCTGTTTTCCTTAATGGAAAACGGGATGCATTATAAAAAGAAAAATGAAATGTTTCTGTTTCATTTTATAAGAGTAGTCAATGGTCTGTGGGACCACTGCCTGTTCTTAAAAACGTTTTCGCTGCCTATCACAGTGGGGAAGGGGCCCCTGCGGACCGCTTTCCATTTGCGACTCGCTTACCACCTACTTCAAGTAGGTGGCAAACAGGGATTGTTTTGTGACTTCTTCTCAGTTGCAAAACAATCATACATTCCCTGCGACTTGCTATTAGGAAGGGACACACTTGGCACACCCCTTCCTAATAGCGACTCGCAAGCCCTATTGTGCGAGTTGGTAACAGGTTACAGGAATGCAAAATAGGATAGATACATGCAACAGGCCATTTTAATGGTCGCAAATGGCCCGTTTTGCTGTTTGCGACCGCTAAATCCAGTCGTACATGTGGCCCTTCACCCTTGTTCAATAGTAAATTAATGCCCTTGAGCACCGTGCCAAGGGAATCACTTCTTCCCAAATATAGCCAATCTTTCTTGGAAAGAAAGCAACAGCAAAATGTTGATTATGTTTCTAAACAGTTCAATACACATGGCAAACAGTTTGGGAAACATTATGTAAGTGACTTTTTTAGCTTCAGCTAGATTAGGCAAGGTGAACAAGCACATCTGGCTCACCTGACCCTCCACTAGACGCCAAACTTAAGAGTTAATGAGGCAAACAAGATGATGTGAATGACCATCTCACGTCAAATGTCAGGATGTAAGGTACCTACCACTTGTCTGTAGTCTCACAGCACCAAGAAGGCCTGACTGCTACATTGGAGTGTGCATCAGGGACTCTATATTTATTTCAGAAGTGGGAGCCCAACCACCAGACAGAGAGTTAAAGAGCAGGATGAAGACTAGATCAGATGGGAGATCCACAGCAACTGATTCAAAGCCTCATTGCCCTCCATGAGTACTGTAAAAATGGGGCATAGTCTCAGCAGAGTGGCCAGAAACAGAAGAGGCACTTTCAAGTGGTTGAATAAATAGCACCCTCCCACCCTGGCAAACTCTGCAGGTGCGATGGTCCATTGGTAGTGCTTATGGAAGGCATGTAGGGGCCAGCCCCTTGGATGGTTGGCCCTGGGCAATTGCCCACTCTGTCCACGTCTTAGGATGGCTCTGCACTCTAGCCAATCCCGAATCAGTGATCTGGCTCATCCCTAAGTACCTAATAGCATGTAGAACCTTTAAAATATTTGGGATACATATTACACAACAAACAAAATATAAGAACATGATAAAGACTTTAAAATGTAGAAAGTGTATCTCTAACCCATGGAAGTGTCTCAAATTAGTTATATTAGATCACAACATTGAATTAACATTTATTCGAATTGGAAGTTTCCAAACATGAACTTTAAAAAATGTATTCACCCGTCCTCCTGATAAATCCATGAGTGAACAAAGTGTACAAATTGTCAGGTGTCGCTTTTGTCATGGCCAATATTATTTTATAGTGAAGGTTAGGGACTGCAGGAAAACATATTCTAACATCACTGGCTTTCTCGGTGATCGAAGAGCATTAAAAAAGTATGAACACTGTGATCCTGAGTGCAATTGGGATGTGGTCAGTGAGCGTGGAGGCAGAATCAAAGGTTTAGCTAAAAAAATCAATATTCTGAGATTATGTTTTGATCTTTCCCCATCAAGTAATTGCATATGAAATAATGCACACCATAAATGAAAAGTAAATGCTAGTTTAAAATCAGTGGGAAATACACGATTTTATGTAATGAAACCTATGTTGGTTGATGTGATCACTGCAGATGTATGTGTGTGCAACCAGAAGACCATGGAACTAAATTCTGTTTGGTTGAGCAGGAAATATTGAGTTGTGTATATTTAGTGTTAGGAAGTCCCTGCCCATCCCAGAAAGGACTGTGTATGTGAAAGTCATTATTTTAAATATGTATGACACACAGTATAAGATAGGATGCCACAAAATACAGGCCACAAAATACAGACATAAATATATGTTAAAATCAAAGTGTTTTCAAAGTGTACATTTTAGTAATGTAGAGATTGCACCTAGTTTTACAGCTGTTCATTAAAAGTACATACTACTCAACTTAGCTTGGCACGCTCCCTACAACACCTCTAAAAAAAGAATAAATCTTGGTCTTTAGGAATCTTAGTGTAGCCATCAATTAATGCCACCTCTACCGGCTCCCAAGCATCCTTTACATGTACAGATTAACCAACTGCACAGGTCTACGTTTCTTTTCAGGCAGCCGGCACAATGGGAGAAGCCTTTATTACTTGTTCGTGTCTGCCCCTCCCTCGAAATCACAGCAGAGAAGTCCTACCACTTCAGATGAGGCATTTAAACTGGGTCTTTGATCACAAAGGCAAAAAATACACACAAAATCAGTCCGTTGAAATCCTCATCACGGACATTACAATAAATTTAAGTACAGCCCATGAAGATTACCGACGGGTAAACACCCTAACTCGGTGCTTTCTAGTTGATGTAGTTCTGGCAAACCTGAATTTACTAAGTGAATTGAGGTTTTAGTGTGGATTACAAGTGCCTGGGAAAGAAAAAAACCTGGGATGGAGGATGGTGCTTATCACATGGAATAATCGACTACACCTTGTTTTACAGCTACTTACAGGGACCTGTACTTTTATGCTTCAACTTGAAGCATAATTCCATCCAGTTCTACGGTAAGACTTCATATATGAGACATAATATTTATGTATTTTTCTTTTTTGAGATGCTGAGAGGCATCTAAACGCTATTCTGTTTTGTTTACGGTGACCAGATTTCTGCGTGTCACTGGGACACCACTTTAGAATTCCTAAACTTTGACATATCGTTGTTATCAAGTCTGTTAATCAAATTGGCTCAATTAAAATGAACCAAGACTACCATTCCCAGAATGCACTGACATCTAAAAACAAAGTTTAGAAATCGAAAAGTGGTGTCTGGGTGACATTGAGCCAGAACCATCAATCAGAGTGGGTGAGGGTTAAATAAAAAATAGTGTTTTCGCCCTTCCACGCTCCAGTAGGAGTGGTGTATAGGTGTGCCATGTAACAGAATCCTCCCCCCTTTTTCTTCCTTGTGGAGGCGCTAGAACTTCAGAAGGTATACTCTTCAGTTAGTACCATTTACGCAGGCAGGGTATATCCCTTCAGCCTCAATCAGGAGGATCTCCCTGCTCTTCAGGGGGCAAGAAGTACTATGAACCTTTAGACCCCTACGTTTTGAGTCCTATTGGGTTTCACCACATTAGCATATGCATATTATTGGCACCTAAATCTGTACAGCGGCTATTTCAGGCCACACACATAACAGAACATGTCACTTTCCAGTCTACCTACTAGGTCAGTGCTTATAAGTCTTCTCTGATATAGCCTTGAAGGCTCCATGCATCACTCTCTGTGACACCATGACCTCAGTGCTAATCACCTCGAAACCCTGACAGTAGTGACATGTTACATTACACAAAAAGGATTCTTCTCTGCCCTAATACTGGGGGAACAGATGTAGCTGTAATACAAGATGTACACCTATCATAGTTTGAATCACAAAACTATAAAGGAACTGGGTAGGAGTGTAACATGCACCCAACACTACCAAGCAGTCATTCTTCTCAAAGTTGTGCAGGGTATTTGTAAAGTATTGCTGGGTGGTGACTAGAATCAGCCTCGGACCCTATACTGAACAGATCAGGTCCACCATACCGAAGCAACAGGGCAATACTCCATAATCTCTTAGAGGATTGTAACTTGGTCCCCTCCTGCATCCCACAGCTATAGATTACACCTTTCTCTCATGCCCTTACAGCACTGTATTATGCTCTATCTATTTTTTCACCCAAGGCCCCATCGTATTGTGACCTCCTTGAAGGTGGGTAATGGACCACTTATTTGTGCATTTGGGTTTAGAATAGACAACATTGTCCTCCCCCTACCCAGCCTATTAGCATTAGCAGGAAATTACATTCACAGTCTCAGATGGCAAATCTATCCTCAGGTCTCATCCAGAACTACATTGATGAGGAATTCTCTTCTTTCAGCACAAACACTGTGGGCAGCTGGCAGTGCCATGTGGAGTGGCTTTTAATTCGTGATTCACCCTTTCTCAAATGTAAAATCAATCAAAAACTAAGTGTGAAATAGTGATTAGAGACCTGCCTGCATGCTTTAACGTGGATCCTATCCCTAACACCAGCTGCAAACTTGAAACTGCAAAGATTTCCTGAAACATATTCTTCACAGTTATGATAGTGTGACTACTAGTCAAATTAAAATGGAGGCTTTATAAACACCGAGAGAAAGCAGGACGACAACTGAGAGCCCAACTACGCCTAATGGAAGCTAAAAAATTCAAATACCGCCATTCAAAACAGTCATGCCATCCTAGTAACAGACTACTGAATCTTTGTCCTCATAACTGAATCTTTTCCTCTTACTATTAAAAACTGTATGCCTTGGAATATGAGAATACTTCTTCTCTTGAAGGTGGCATCATGTGATCTCGACAGCTTCTTTCCATCAGTGTTAAGACTCTTGCTTGATGGTAAAATATGGTTTGTGAAAGTAGAGGAAGCAATGTCATAAAGATACTCCAGGGTTGATCGATTCCTAGAAGAATTTTACAAAAGTGGCAAAGCTTATGAGGCATTTGAGGAAGCAGAATTCACTGAAAGTCCATTGGTTAGAAGACTTTCCAGCCCCTTAAATCAACTGCAAATACTTTCTGTCCAGCAATAGAGATTGTTCATGGAACACGTAAGGGGTACTCACTGTTTCCCCTGCTTTTCCTCCTAACATTTGAATTATTATCTGTCACTGTCTAACACTCAGATCAAATGAATGGGGTCCCCAATCTACTGGGCTAAAAAAAACTATTTTGTCAATTCCAACAACTTACTGCTTTCACTCACTAAGCAAACAAGCTCATCTGTATCAGCTCTGATACATTACTTCTTAAGATTTCTAGGATACAAGATAAACTGGGGAAAATGTGACGCCCTGATCATGTCCTGTACCACGACACAAGGCTAGTTTATGTTGGTATGACATCAAGTGAAGACATGGGGTGTCAAATATCTAGGTATTTACATTTATCAAGGACTGGAGAAGATAGAAGAAGACAATTTATCCCCCTTAATTACTAACACCATGAACAGATTTGGATGGTGCCCCCATTTCCAATTGCCCATGCGGGTCAGCATTTAAACAGGGAAAATGACAATAGCCCACTGATACAGTTATGTATTTGGTATGCTACTGCTTTGATACACAAAAAAACTATTATTTCAGATTGACGTGGATATCAAAACTTAAATGCAGGGGAGAAATAGACCTAAGCTCAAATCTCAAAATCTCTGTGGAGAAATGAGATCCTTTGGGACTGTGAATGCCTCACATTAAATCATGCTACTTAGTGCACTCTTATTAAAGCTGTCCTTTTTGCTGGTTGCAAAGTATGCCCTGTCATGATTACATATTGAACATGAAGTCATACAATACTCGCAATGTATCCTTCTGGTGCATACACATACCCGACAAATTCTCCCATAAAGAACCTTATTATCAAAATCAACTCGTAGGTCTGGAAAACAGTACAGCACGAGTTTAGGATTCTCCCAGGTGTGTATGGTCAGACATAATAGAGGGCTATTTATAGACTGAAACACGTTACGCTGAAATATTTGATTAATTAAGGAAATCTCACTCTTAGATCACCTCTTATTAATAACGCACTTAGAGATTTCTTCTCATCACAGACTACCTACAGTTCAGCTTTGGCAGAGATGATGCAATATCACCAGCTATGACATTGTCTGCATCCATCTGTTGGAGCTGTATTGACATCACTCATTCTACAATACCTCAAGGTTTTGTGCCATCACAGTGGGTATCAGGTCTATATGATATATTACAACAGTAGACATTATACCCTAGAGTCACGGTTCTCATTACTGTTACATCATGACAGATATGTTAGGGAGGGCCGGCTTAAGATCATGTTGTGTCTGCCCCTGAATGTTCAAGCTCAGGCAGCTGGATAAGTAAACAAAATGATCAAAGCTGTGTGGAGGACAAGCACGTTTTTGTGGAAGCACACTTGTTCCCAATCAAAACATGTACTCCTGGTTCCCAACATGTGGGCGGAGCCGAAGCCCCTTTCAAGTGATGCTCACATAATTGTCTGGCAGCAGCTGTGATGTCAAGCCAGACCATTAAAATCCCGCTGTTACCCTATAGTGTAGTTATCCTTCAATGTTAGATTGTTAGGTTCAAGAGGATGCTGGGAATGTTTGACCCTTTTTGGCACCCACAAGGTCAGTTGAGAGTACATTTGCAGCCTATGTTCTAGAGTCTCGAGTCTTAGTGTTGGTGTCCACCTCAATGGGAAGACCTGTTCTGCAGAATAGTAGTAAGAAAAGTAATGCACATAACCAGTAAATAATCAAGGCATCACTTGACTCTCCTGCTGCCTGGGTGCACATTTCGGGTGTTTAGTTTGTTGACACAGGAATGTCTACATTTAATTTGGGAAGTGTTACCAGATTAATCCATGTTACCATGGATATTGGCTTCAAGCACTGGCCATTCCTTTAACAACATATTGTGCAATATGAAGTCTGGCGTCACTCAAGCTAAGCCAAATAAATTGCTTAAATTATCTGATTACAAAAGTAAAGCGCAGGACCAGAGTGCAGAGTAGATCCTAGGAAAAGATACATTTAGATTGTATCAGCATGGAAACCCCCTTGGCCTTAAATAATAAGCGGTCCTTATAAATCTGAGTACATTCTGTGAAATACTTGGATTGATTAGCAACCTGTATACAAAACACTACATGCTATTCTTCCTCACCACTCTCCCACCTAATGCAAAGAGGGAAAGAGGCAACCATGCAAGCTTTCAAAGGTTAACAATAATACTTTAGCAGAGTCCCTTGGCCCTTTTGCTATAAATACTTAATCTATAATCTTTTTTTTTTTTTTTTTTTTTTTTGAAACCGTTTATTACATGTTAAAAAAGTTACAAGTATGGGCCTACAACCATCCGGCCGGCCGCTAGAGTGGCAGAAGCACATGACATACCTACAGTAAGAGTCTCTTAGCGGTGCAGATCGGTAAATCAGGAGATATCAATAGCGCAGGCCACACAACTCCAAGCCCACAATACGGTTTCCTTTTTTCAAAACAGAACAACACAAAAAACCACACCCGCAAGGCAACCCGCCATCCAAAGTGACGGCACGTGCTCCTTAAGTGGGGGATCCCAACCAGCAGCCAAACTCTGAAGAGGGGAATGGGAATAGATCAGGGACAGGGGAACCACACGGCCGTGGCTGGGGGAGGGGGTCGGCTAGGGGGACGGAGCTGGTGAGGCGGCCGGTAGCAGTGGCGGCTCACAAATACCCCCGCGATAGGCGTTCCAGGGGCCCCAGATTTTCACCCACGCCCCAGGCTTACCCCTCGCCACATACACTACCTTTTCACGAAACATACACCAATCCATATGTTCTTTCCAGGCCAACACCGCTGGGGGCCACTGGGATCCCCACAATTGAGCAATGTCGCGCTTAGCTATCATGTATCCCAGAGTCACCCACCGCGTCTGCGGGACCGAATAGTCATTTGGTTCCCACACATTCAGCAAGCATCTCCTCGCTTCAGGCAACAGCGCAACACGCGTCACCACACGCAGGACCTCATGCACACCACGCCAGAATCGCTCCACCTGTGGGCATTCCCACAGAATATGCATGAAAGTTGCCAAGGCACCACAGCCACGCTTACACAATCCGTCACCAACAAAGCCCCTACGTAGAAGCCTTGGCCCCGTCACGTAAACCCGGTGGAGGATCTTAAGCTGGACGAAGCGAAGGCGAGCCGGGATGGCCACCTCCTTCGGAGAGGCCACCGCGGAAATCCAGTCTTCGTCGTCCAGTTCCAGCCCGTCGGCAACCCAGGCCTCGCGGAGACTAGTCAGCAGGCACGATCTGTCGTTGATCAGTTTTTTATATATAAGGGAGATCGTGCTGTCTGGGACATGGCCATCCAGCACTCTGTCCTCCAGGGGGGAAGACTCCGGAATGGACGCGACATCAGGGAAGACGGAGCCCAGCGCGTGGCGGACTTGTAAGTACCGAAAGTACTCACTGCCTTGCAGCTGAAATTCCGTCCGCAGCGTCTCAAAAGTTTTGAATCCACCCCTTGTCCAGAGGTCTCCCACTGTGCTGATTCCGATCGTGTCCCACTTCTCGAAGCCCTTCGATGTCCACAGGGAGCCCAACCTCTCAGACGCATATAGCGATGTCGCCCGGGTCAAACGGTCCTTCCACCCCATCGCTGCATTAGCCGCGTGCCAGACACGCACCATGACACGCGTCGGTCCCGTCAGACGGGAGTCGGGCGCGCCAGAGTAGAGCGCTCGATTGTAGTCGCCACCGGGCAGGAGCATCTTGTCCATTTCAAATGCCGGGTTCAGGGCGGGCCCGTAAAGGCCATGATTAATCGCAGCGAGCTGGGAGGCCCAGTAATACCGTTTAATGTCCGGGAGGGCAACCCCCCCATCGTACCACGGGAGCGTCAATTTAGCCAGAGCAATACGCGGCCTCCCGTCCCAGAACAGGCGCCGCTGCAGGCTCTCCACCTCACGGAAGTAGCGCGCCGGAACCAAGTCCATAGTGTTCTGAAGCGCATACAGAAAGCGCGGCAAGGACATCATCTTAAACAAGGCCGCTCGGCCAAGCGGCGAAAGCGGAAGACGCCGCCAGCGCGCAACGTCCTCCCGCAAGCGCTGGAGGGGGGGTAGCAAGTTCCGCTCGTAGCGGGCCTCCGGGTCTAGAGTAATATATATGCCCAGGTACCGGAACCCCTGGGAGGCAATCTGGATCGGGCAGTCCCGTGGTAGGGCCGGAGCCTCCCCGGAGAGCACATACACGCAGGATTTCGCCCAGTTGATGACAAGGCCTGAGTTACGACCGAAGGAGCGCAAAACATCAACCAGGACAATCAGCGAGTTACGCGGGGAGGCGAGATACAAAAGGATATCATCGGCGTAGAGGGACACGCGGTCCTCATGCTCGGGGGTCCAGCGGAGACCACGGATAGAGGGGTGCCACCGCAGCCACTCCGCCAAGGGCTCCAAGGCCAATGCGAACAGGAGCGGTGACAAGGGGCAACCCTGACGCGTGCCCCGCCCCAGCGCGAAGGGGGCCGAAACTCGCCCATTCACCACCACCTGCGCCAATGGGCCCGAATACAACAATTTGGCCCAGCTAATAAATCCCGGTCCAAATCCAAATTTCGCCAGCATCGCCCAGATGTATGGCCATTCAAGCGTGTCAAACGCCATGGTGGCGTCTAAGGACGCCAAGATGGCCGGCTCCCGCACAAACGGGACACGCGCGAGCACCCCATGCAAGCGTCGCAGATTAAGAGCCGTGTTGCGATGGGGTATAAAGCCAGATTGGTCTTGGTGGACCAAATCGCCCACCACGCCAACCAGCCGGTTGGCCAGTACCTTGGCGAGGATTTTGGGCTCCGCGTTCAAGAGCGAGATAGGCCTATAGGATGTAACCCGCTCACGGGGTCTCCCCTCCTTGTGGATCACCACGATTGTGGCTAGACGCTGGTCCGGCGGGAGGGAACCCTGCGAGTGGGCCGCCAGGAACATGGCGCGCAGGTGGGGCGCCAGTACATCCGGTCGCAGCCTGTAAAGCTCGATGGGGATACCATTGGGGCCCATGGCCTTGCCGGATGCGACCGAGCGAATAGCCAGGGCAATTTCGTCCGAGGTGGGAGGAGCGTCCAGCAAATCCCTGTCCTCCACCGTAAGGGAGGGCAGCGCGATGTCCCGAAGCAGGGCATGGGAATCTTCCTCCGAGCAAGGAGAAACCGGGGAGTACACCTCGCGGAAGTAATCCGCGAAGCAGGAGACAATGGCTTCCGGCTCGGTGACAGGCACACCATCCATCCCCTCAATCAAAGGAACCACACGACTCGCTCTCTCCCTCTTGTCCAACCACGCAATCAATTTACCAGCCTTATCACCCACATCATACAGTCGCCCCTGTTGCTCTCTACTGAGGCCCCTGGCCGCCTCCGTGACGAGGGCCCTATAGGCCGCCTGCTTGAGGTGCAGAACATGCAACTTGGCGTCTGTTACCCCGCTCCCCAGGTCACCCTCTAGTTCCGCAATTTCGGCCTCCACCCGGGTTACCTCCTCCCGCTCGCGCCTCCGGGCATGGGAGATAAAGGAGAGGGCCTCCCCTCTGAGAACTACCTTAAAAGCCTCCCACAGGGAGATGGCCGAAGGGACAGACCCCACATTCTCATCAAAGTATCTCTGTAAGGATTTGATCAAGTCGGCACGAATAGTGGGGTCACGCAAGTACCAAGCATTGATTGGAGCCACCCTGCCCTCCCCCCTAGGGAAGACATCGAAATGTAACAGTACTGGGGAGTGATCTGAAATGCCCCGCGCCAGATGGCACACCTCTCCCACCCTCCCAGCATAGGCCGCCGGGACAAGGATGTAATCAAGCCGCGAGAGGCTACCATGGGCACCCGAGTGGAAGGTGTATTGCCGCTGTGCGGGATGCTTTAGTCGCCAGCAATCCACCAGGCCCAGAGTATCTAAAAGGCCGGACAGCCAGGCCTGTGCCCGGGGGAGGTCCCTAGGGGGATGGCGATCCATAGACCCAGAAACTACCGCATTAAAGTCCCCCCCAACCACCAGCAGGCCACCCGGGAGGTCCAGGAGGAGGCGCCCCAAGTCCGCAAATGTAGTAGATTGTAACCCAGGCGGGACGTACACTGATATAAAAACAAACACTCTACCCTCCATTCTACCCACCAGAACAGTGTAGCGTCCCCTCTCATCATGGCGCACCTCATCAATCTCCAACGGGAGCGAGTTCTTAATCATGATACCCACCCCCCGCGAGCCCGAGGTGAAGCCCGAATGGGCCACCAAACGATAGCCTCGCCGATTCATGGCATGAAAGGAGTTACCTATAAGGTGTGTCTCCTGCAGGAAGACAACATCTGGTGAGATACGTTTCAGGTACTGCAGGACCACACCACGCTTAATCCTGTCCCCCAGGCCGTTAACATTCCATGACAACACAGTCAAATCCCTACCCCCCATCATACGTAGAAGCAATCAGTCGTCCCCCACAGAGCATCTCGAGAGCAACAATACAGTAAAGGGCTTGCCTTGCGGTGCAAACAAACAACACACCCCCTCCACCCCCCCATCCCAACAGAACTCCCCCCTCCCTGCACCCCTGCATGAGCCCGAACAGCCCCCCCAAAGTGCAGTGTGCCTGTCGCCCCATAGATGAAAAACTAACTAGTCCCCCAGAGGAGGAGGGAAGCCCCCAACAGACCCCACACGACCTCCATCGGAGGGGAACATAAACGATCAGTAAATGGTAAAGGAATGTTGTCCAGAGCAAGGCCTATTCTTCACCC
Organism: Triturus cristatus; assembly: GCF_964204655.1. Lineage (NCBI taxonomy): Eukaryota > Metazoa > Chordata > Amphibia > Caudata > Salamandridae > Triturus > Triturus cristatus. The sequence goes on along the minus strand of NC_140591.1, from coordinate 1,201,395,574 downwards.
CTCAGTTCTGATCCGGCGGGCCCTCCCCGCCAACCGCACCCCCCCCACCCCCTCGGCCCCGATCTCCAGGCAGAGTGTCCAACCAGTCCCCAGCCGCCTCGGGTCGGTCAAAAAAGTGCGTGCGCCCATCCACCTCCACCCTCAGCTTAGCTGGAAAAAGCATTGAGTACTTAAGGTTCAGGTCCCGTAGGCGACGTTTAACTCCGAGAAAACTCAATCTCTGTTTTTGGACCGCCGGAGTAAAGTCTGGGTAGAAATGCACATCCATGTTATCAAGCTTGACCGGTCCCTGTTGCCTGGAGGTCTGCAGGATAGCGTCTCTGTCCCGAAAATTAAAAATCCGGGCAATGAGAGGCCGCGGCGGGGCACCGGCCTTAGGTCTGCCCCCAGGGACCCGGTGAGCACGTTCCACCGCGAAAAGCTTACTCAGCCCCCGGGGCTGGAGATGGGTAAGGATCAATTCTTCCACAAAAAGATCTGCCGCCTCCGCCTCTCGTCCCTCCGGCACTCCCACAATGCGAACGTTATTCCTCCGGGCCCGACCCTCGGAATCCTCCAGTCGCCGGTCCATCAGGGCGCTCGCCTGGCCAAGCCGGCGCACCTCCTTTTGGAGGGCCACCACGTCCGTCGTGAGGCTCGTTGTGGTGTGGGCCAGGGAATCGACCCGGTCGTTGGTTTTGGACAAGTCAGCCCTCACAAGGCTAACATCCACCAGGACCGAGTCTATCTTTTGCGCTAGGGTGTCGAAGCGCTGGTCCACCGAGGCCTTCATCTCTGCGATGGCGCCCATGACGTCCCGGAGGGTCAGATCCACCGGTTGAGCAGATGCCTCCGTCGGGCCCGCCGGGGATGTGCGCGATGTCTCCGGAGATCCCTTCTGGAGGGTGTAGCGGTCCATACTGTTGGATTGAGGCGCCGGGCCGCGGCGGGTCGTCTTCACCTTCGCCCGGTCGCCATCTTGTTTGGTGGACATGCCTGCTCTCCCACCGTCGTGCCAATCTCCTCGAAAGGGCCGATAAACCAGTTCACGGGTTCCGGGGGGGGGGAGGGCAACCACTGGGCCGCAGGACGACTCACGGCCGGCGGGTCAGCCGGGCACCTGGACAAGGCCACACCACCGCACCCCGCTCCGCAACCCTACCTCGCTTGAGGGCAAGGAGAGCGCAAAAGCGAAAGTGAAAGCACGGGATACGCGAGTCGCCCAGCCCTGCCCGCCGCTGTTGTTCGCTTTGTCCCCGGATCGCCCCACTACTCCAATCCGGGGGGCCAGCGCGGAGAAGGCCGCAACCTTCAATCGGTGCTCCCACCGGTGTCCGGGGTCCGATTCGAAAAGGAAAAACGGATGGCGCCTCAGCTCGGGTTCACCGATGCAGTCCCCTCAACAAGGACAGGATATAGCCAGGATTAATTCAGCCTTAATCTATAATCTTGAAGTCCTCTTTCTATTTCCACAGCAGTATCACACAGGTAGACCACACAGAATGCATGTGTGGAGGGACTACATAAAGGGCTGTGACGATACAGACAAGGTTTCAGTGTGTTGAAGATTGAAGATGGGTACTGAGAGACACGTCAGCTTGTCACTCCTCATTGACAGACTGTCAGTTAGGAGTATGGAGGAATGAACCAGTATGGCAAAGTCTCTGCTGCTAAAATAACACATTCAGCTCCTACAGTCCTTAAATGTGCACTCCAAAAAAGGGAGGAGAGTCTTGGTTCCCAGCAATCAAAAACCACAGGCCTTATAGACCACCAAAGTGGTCTGCACCTGACCTCCCTGCAAATTGCAGGGCATAATATTGGAGGGTGTAATCTAGTTGAATTGTGGTAGAGGATGAGTACTCTACTCGACAGAATACTCACTGTCCCTGACAAAGAGTGACTTGAGACTAGTAAACAACTCTACTTGGTTTCAGTAGAGCTGGTTGAACCCCAGGTTAAAAATGTGCTAATCAGTTTAAATAAGGAGTGTTGGGCCTTGAGGATATCCACCTTGCTGGTTAGGCACAAAATGTCAAACAACAAATAAGAGATGAACCTGGCTTCTTGATATACCCATGAGAGGCCTGCTAAAGTGCAACATTTCCATACAGCGTCTAAGCATACCAAAAGATAGCTTAAAATCAAAACATTAAACACAGGAAAGAAAACTTAGCCAGATGCAAAGAAGCATCCCGTCCCACTCGGTGTCTGAAAAGATAAACCACAATACTAAATGAGATATGTATGTCCCCAGGTGGAGAGGAGAGACAGTATTGATGAATTTTAAAATGCTACAGCAGTTACCTCTTCCTCATTCAGGACCCGCCCTCATATTGTAAGGAATGTGATATGGACAGAAGTAAATTGTGTAATATTGGCTGTGTGAAACAAAGACTATTTCAGAAGGTGAAAAATGTGTATTCTTGTGAACAGCAATGCCATCTGAGGAGTAAGTAACCAGTAGCAGAACAGATTTTTCACATTTGATTAAAATAAATTAATTATCCTTAACCTGACCCCAATGCAAACCATATCCCTTATTAATTGTAATGTAATTATGGATTTTCCTTAACCTAATCAAAGTGCTAATCCTAACCCTAAATGAAAGTAATTATGTGGAAATTAAATGGTTATCCTTAATCTAATACAGATACTAACTGTTGGAAAATTGGTCATTAGTTGGAGAGAATGTGAGTTCTTCCTAAGTTATAAGTCTAAGATCTTGTTAGGTCCAACACACAAGGTCAGTAACAAACCTAGGCTCAACGACGATTCGGGCTGGACTGCTCCCACTAGAGCAGGACCAAGGCTGATTTGCATATGCCTGGGTCTGATCTGAGGTGGCATGGTGGGCGAAACAGTTATGGACGAGGATGCGGCCCTAAGTAATTACCAGTGGCTTAGATTAATTCAAGCATTCCACCCATCTCTTTTTTGTGTTCTTCATTGTGACATCCTCTCACAGGCAGATATTTGTTTACTCCTGCTCCCGTTCAAGATTTCTACCTTTAGACTTGGGGTCTGATTTAGAGTTTTGCAGACAGGGTACTCCATTGAAAATGCACCAGAGTACCCTATCTGCCAAACTCTTGCTCACCTGCCCCATTTAGAGACGAGTGGACCATAAGCTTTCCATCGATGGCGCCCCATTAGCTCTGTAAATAAGGAAGGACATTACACCACTCATCTTATTTAGGGTGGAAAGTGTAATGTCTTTTTTAGGTCGAGCATCAGCACGCATGCGCTGTCTGCAAGACCTGCTGTATTCATTAAAACTACATTATTCTCCCCTGCTCTTACTATTCGTTGACTGCCGTGTCGCTCTTCTTTGTTGGCTGCTTACTGGTTCCAATAGCCAACACGTCGCTTCCAGTGAAGACTAAGAGCACCGGTAAAGTACAGGTTCCTTACGCTGTGGTTTTTCATGTATTGTGAAGGAGAACTCTTTTTTAATTGCCGCCCGTCACTGTTTGCGAGTGCGTGTTTGTTTACTCTGAGACTTTTCCGCAATAACTCCAAAAATAATCTACTGGGCCCAGAAGCTTAATAGAAGGGCAAGCAAAGGGAGGCTTCCACAAAAGCTATCAGATATATATCATAAAGGATAAAAATTAAAATGTCAAATTTGAAAATAAAATTCACGGAGAGTGGCCCTGCCTCTTCTAGTCCATGTCAGGTGAAAGACGGGCCACCCTTGTACCAGGCGCGTCCAGTGCCGCGGAAAGCTTAAAGAGCTTTTAAGCGCGTTTTTGCAACGTTGCCCCTTCTCACCACCACTGAGGGTAAACAGGAAGTGCAGGAATACTGGGGGACGTAGTCCCACCCCAGCCGTAGGCAAGTTTATGCCCGGGGAGCTTTAAGTGCTCTTAATTGCGCTGTTGTAGCATGCCCCCTTTGTGCCCTGTGCCACTGGAGCCTTTAAGCGATTTTAATTGCGTTATTGAGGCATGCCCCCTCTTATCTGCCACCAAGGGCAAACCAAAAGCGCAGGAATGATCGGGGACGTAGTCCCACCCCGACGAAGGCAGATTTGTGTCAGTAATCATTTTAATCACAGACAGCTACATGGTATACTGGCAGTCGAATTTGTGACTTTCAAATAACATCGGGCCAAACGCAAGGATCATTCACAAAATGATAAGCAAACACTGGAGAGGCCCCGTAGTAGCTTGCATTCGCTTCTAGGATCCCCATATGCAGAGTCATCGCACTGCACTCAGGCGCACAACTGCTGCAGCTCGAGCTGCTGTGGGGTCGGCTGGGCAGTGTCTGGAGTCTAATCTCCGGCAAGCGGAGTGTTTCACAGGTCTTTAAAGACCATTTGCATATTTACAAACATTTGTTAACTGGTTAGCAAGGCTTAGTGTTTTTCATGGTTCCAGCACCCCTGGGCCTCCACTCTGCCTATTCCTTACATTTGTATTTTCCATTTACTGCCATAGTGTGAGAATGCATTTCATGAAAAAGAATATAAAATAGGACTTCCAAAAGAACAATGCCAGAGCATTTGTTGTTTAAAGAACCTGCAAACATCTCCTTCACACTAAACCGAGTTATAAATAAAAAAAGTGTGTATCCAAGAGCTGAATTAATGCCGTCTGCACCACTTCTGGGCAGTATGGGTACCCTTCTCGGGAGCAAAAAAACCCCAAATAAAGAATCCGGGGGCGGGGGGGGGGGGTGCGTTGGGTGACATTTCGTTTCTCTTCTCTGGCAACAGTTAAAGGTGCGCTGCGAGTATGGCCAGGTACTACCTAAACCCCCTGCTCCCCTGTCAATATCAAGATCACATGAGAAGAATTTTTGGATTAGGGGATCGTAAAGCGTATTTATTTACATAAAAATTTTTAAAACAAATTTAATATACAATATTTACACAATACGCAGAAACCCATTACATTACATTAATTACATTGGTAGGTGCAGATGTCAGATGGCTAACCTTAACATATCTCTAATACAAGGTTTTTCTATCCGAATCTAAACATACCATCATCAATAATCATAATAACAATATTTAATTCTTTTTTATTTTCTGCGTATCCCTATTGTGAGCCTACGGCAAGGTCAATAACTGGCGCCAGATCCTTATCCTATTATGCAGGCACTCCGATCGGAGTGCGCATGCGCAGGGGGCCCGTTCACCATGAGGGGTACTTCCCCCCCCCCCCAGGTCACCCCCGTACGCCCTTATGCCCAGCCCTCCAAATGGAGTGCACATGCGCAGAGGGCCCGTTCCCCGTGAGGGTACTTCCCCCCCCCCAGGTCACCCCCGTACGCTCTGTAGATTATATCTATAATGGGGCCCTTGCAGTTATGCGCCGTTTATTTGAGCCATTGTGCACGTGCGGGGTGGCCAAGCAGCCTACCGGAAAGCGTAACTCCCCCGCACCCATCCAGCCAATCTGCTGTAACTGCCCCAGGAGTTCTAGGAGAGACCACTTGTCCCTCCCGCTTGGGCGACCCCATTCAAGAATGGCGTCGCCCCCTAAGGACCTTCAATTTACTGTTCACCAATCATGACCTTACCGCCTGACCAAGGAATAGCGCTAAAATACGACAATACGCAACCTGTGTAAGGAAAAACTCATAATACAATATGAAAGAAAATTCATCCTACATATGATAACAATCATTTCATCCTGAAAATAAAAATTCCTAACAATACACCCTGTAAACCCTGCTTGTAGGGGACGGTGGGTGGGGAAATTAAATTACAGCCTCCTAGTGAGGCTGGTATGACTAGTGGCAGGCTGAGGGAGCGGCGAGCAAAGATGCCGACTCCGCCACTCCCCAGCCTTTTATTGTTCCAGCCAGGCCAGTTCTATGTGGCCTGGCGTCAGCCACAGTGCGTGACCCGGAAGTGCTTTCAATCACTTCCGGGTCACGCCCCCAGACCATGACCAGTTAATGGCGGGGGCGCACCTGTCGAGTTATCAAAGCGCGCGATAGGCCCGCCCCGGTATGGTCATCGTGGGCCGGCACGCCCGCCATACCTTCGGCGTGGCCTATGCCGGCCACGCCTTTCTATATGGCCAGGTACTGCTGCAGCGTGGAACATCAAATTCCCCCTTCGTCACAGACCAAATACCTCAGCATCAAATTCACTCATATACATTCATTGGTGGGGCCCATAACACCAATACTTACACTCCGTTGATCTGCTTTCCTAGGAAATAAGCTTCCAAACGCTGACATGAAAGGAATACCTTTACCTTACACTAAACACATTGACTTCAGACCTAAGATATCCCTCTCATAAGGAGATGGATCATTTAGTTGTTGTCCATGATTTTAGTGACTAAACTCATCTATCTACACATTACTTCTTTACCGTTATTCTCTTAATCAAATAATCGACACAACACATTTGTCAATTAATCAAGTATTCTTTATCTAAGAAATATTGCAAGAAACGTTAGAAATCATCATCAGCATTTCAGAGCATCATATTTACCTATTCTGGCTAAAGTCGTCCTCTAAGTCAGTCAGGTCAAAGAAGAATTTTATTCAGTATAGTTTAGGCCGCAATTCAGTCTCTCAAAGATTCAGGATAACAGCTGTCCAGCAGTGACACCGTCCAGGAAATCGAGTTCGTCAAAGAAGAGCAGGCGATGCGATAGCGTTAGCATTTGTCCAATTCTCTACCTACTTTTATAATGAAAATGATGTCAAAAAGTATCAAGATCGGGATTCAGAAAGTCCTGATTGGTCGACTCGGGGTCGTGAGATGCAGTTCTCAGGGCGTCAAACGATGAACTCATCGTACTTGCTAGTTCCGGTTTTTAAATCAAGCATTGTCTTTGGTGTTGGCTAGGTTCCCGGAGCGTCCTTGAAGGGTACATGTTCTCCCGGGGTCAGGTCTAGGCCACTGCTGCTGGTGGTGACGCCTGCGCACTTCACCCAGAACCTCGTGTTGTCAGGGCAGTCACGTTTAACGTCTCGTTCAGCCATCTTGTATAGGCCGAAATGGTCAACTTAAGCAAAAGAAACACAAAAACGTAATTAAAACATTGAAATGGCTGATAAAATGTCATCCCCTTGCTAATACCCATATGTGTGTGTATTTATCTAGCAGAAGCAACACTCAGAGCGGTTTATACTTACGAAATAAAGCACAAATCACAAATACATTACCAAAGCAACATATAACATGCAATATTCTAATTTCCTACTATTAATATGCGTACTCAAATTAGTTTACAATTAATATAGCCATGCAAGGTGCAATTCCCACGTGTAATTCTTTTGTTAATATAATTGATTAATGTTTTCACTGCAAACTAATTAATATGATTACTATTAGTTAATTATTCAAATTAATATAAACATGCAGAATGGGAGGTATACAAAATGTTGTACTACCCGCTCCAGCAATCCCCCCTTTGGTGATTATATCACCACACTAATCAAAAATTTTGTATCCCTTTTACGGAAATTTAAATTGATTTCTTGTTTTGTTCAAATTTCAGTTTCCCCTGTTTATTCTCTTTTTGCTGTTTTATACATGCTATCATTTAACTCTTCTAGTTCTATTTCTTCAAATTCTCCTTCTTGTTTCTTATCCCTTCTCCTTCAGTTTTCTCTTTTTATTCTTTTCTTATTTTTATTCTTTCTACAACAAATACAACCTAATCTAATTATTAATAATAAGGAAATCACACATGTTAATGGAAATAATATCTTACCTATAAATGTACTACCTAATTTTACTACAAAGTGTTTAATAGCTGATATTTTCTTACCAATCTTCTCCCAGACACCTTCAACCTCCAGTGGTATAATTTCGTCATGCAATTCTGTAATATTCTTAATATAAATTTTCAAATCTCTACTTTCGTCAGGAATGTAAGTACAACAATGTTGAACTTTCAGCATTCCACAGACTCCACCCTCTTTTGCCAATAAAATATCAAGGGAAAGTCGATTTTGCATTACCATAGCATGCATGGCAACCATTTCAGTATTCACCAATAAGAATCCTCCAGCGGTGCTTGTTGACAAGCGATCCACTACTGTTGAAAGTTTTCTAATTTTGTTCGCATTCAGAGATATTCACACTGCGGGTATCAGTGCTCCAAAAATGTCACCCACAATCTCAGACCAAGATTCTCTCTTACTACGTGCTAAATAACTACCTAGACTATGTACACCATCTTCTCCTCTATCCATGTGGAAAATCTTTGGAAAAACCAGGCCAACATAACATGTGCCATACCAATGGTCTGGCAAACGATAATATGCCCTGTTCCCACAAATGAAATACAGTCCTGGAAAGACTGGATCTCTTCCACCTTTAAATCCCCATCCTCCCATGATTCGGTATGTATCATGGCACTCACTATTCCCTAGAAAATAATTGTCATACACCGTCTGATTCCTTCTTATACATAATTTCCCTTTCTGAGGCCAATCTAAAGCCATAGTTGGACTCGTTTCCCCTCTTAAGTGTTTCTCTGTTTCTACATCCCAAACCGTTTTCTCCACTTTCCCTTCTGAAGCCTTTCTTTGCATTTTCAATCTCCTTTCTTCAACCCTATCCAAAAATGTCTTCTCTTCTTTCTTTAAACTGCAAGTCAAGTTATTTCTAAATATATATTCTAAGGTTAGTTCTTTAGTCTCTAAGAAAAATTCACCTAATACCTTTGCAGGTTTTACCTTGTTTAGTTTGTTAATTGCTGGTACTTGTGAAAATATAGTATCTACATCTGAAAAATAATACTCTAATTTACCAGTTTGATAAAAATAAACTAGCTATTACACTACATGTTATTCCATATGTTACAGGAAGGTGATGATAAGTCACTCCTTCAGATACAGATGCAGGTAATTGCATACATACGTAGCAATCCCTTACGTCCATTATTTTTACATATTCATACAACAACTTTGAAAACACATTGTTAGAAAAATCTGTTATTGACCTATCTTTATGTAAATAGTTTTTATCTATTCTAGTTGGAACTACCTTTTGAACTTTCCCTATATTAGTTATGTTATCACTAGGTCCTTCTAATGTATCTACAGTAACTTTAAATGAAATTAGTAGAGCAAGAATACTCCAAAGAAGCATTACTAATCCTGTACAACAACAACACATTTTGCACCATCTTCTAAGGAAGGTACATCTACTTTTGCTACTTTCTATGTTTGCCATCTTTTCTAAATGAGCCGTGTCTTTTGACTTAGCCTCTTCTACTTCACAACTAGTTTCTAACCCAAGGCTTCTAAGCACCTACGTGGTTCTACCAGTTTTTGTCTTTTTCAGTATTTTTATTGTTTTTCCATCAGTAACTTCCTTGTCTCATTTAGTTTGGCATCTCATCATCTTTCACTTTCCTTTCGTTTTCAGCATATTGGTTGTCCTGAAAATCCGCTTCTTCTCCAATATCAGACAAGATAACTCTCAGGATTTCCGATTCTTCGTCTTCCTCAACCACTTCCGGTACAACCACCTCTGGATTTCCTTGGCTATCCACCTCTTCCTTCACTTCAGGCAGGGCCACATATGTCCATTCCGGTGATTTATACTTCTGGTTAGGTTTTCGTGTTCGTTTGTTTTCTTTGACTACTGTTTGTTCTTCTTCTTTCGATTTTTCCTAACTCGTTACTTCATTCACCTGTTCAGCTCTTGGCAAATTTACACGTGTCAGTCGATATCTCAGTCTCTTTATTTTGTTTGGCCACACCTCGTCTTTTGCCACTCTTTTCAATTTACTCCCTTTATCATTCTTTTCAGTTCTCCAAGCTCTCTTTCTCAGAACTCGGCCTTCTGGTATTTCATCTTCGCTTTCCTCAGACTCTGTTTCAACTTGCTTCTTACCTTCAACAAGTTATTTTTCCACCTCCTTCTTTTGTTTTCCCTACTTCTGTCCCTCCTCGAATCTCCGTCATGCAATCTTCCTGCTGACTACTTGTCCCTACTTCTAACTGAATGTTGGAGTTCCCTACACCTCCTCGGGGGTCTTCCACAATAATCTTTCCCTCTCTCTCTGTAACTGGCACCTGTCCATCTAAAGGTGTTGTTTCAGGTGGAAATTCTCTCAATCTTTCATCTGGCACTTCCTTTTCACGGATTTCTTTTATTGTTCTCCACTGTCCTTTTCTTTGTTCTTCCTTTGTTCTTTCTTGGACGAATGTACTCTTTGTTCTGTCTCTGAGTCTGAACTGGTATCAGAAATCTGTAACCTTTTCCTCAGGGGATCACTTCTGGGGACCAAAGTTAATCATGGCTCTGTCTCCCCCCTTTCAGAGTTTTCTCCTTCTTCATCTTTTGGCTCTCCGTCATCTGACTCAGTACTGGATTCTGACTCCTCAAAATCCTCCTTTTCTTTACAGTCAACTGGATTTGGAATTCTCAAAGTATGACTTGCATGGATCCAATTCTTCAATCCAGCACACTTCACAGCTGTTGTTGTAGTCAAGATGACTTGCCTTGGTTTTCCCCGCCTGGGAATCAAACCGTTTCTTTTTCTGTGTACTTTTATCCTTACCCAGTGCCCTGGGCTTAGATCATGAGTTGGCTTCTTTTCAAGAGTGGTGGCATCCGCTCCAACCTGATGAAACACAGAATGAACTGCGTCAGCCAGGCTTTTACAGTATTCCAATACCATGTCATCGGTTATTGTCATCAGCTTGTTGACTGGTATAAATACATGTCTCATGGTGCGTCCCATGAGGATCTCATACGGACTCAAACCAGTAGTTCTGTCTGGTATTGATCTAATAGTCATGAGTACTAGAGGCAAGACATCGGGCCATTTCATATCTGTGGCTAAACACATTTTCCCTCTTCTGTTTTTGATAGTACCATTCATTTGTTCGACTACACCAGAAGCCTCAGGTCGGTAGACACAATGCAGTTTTTGTCGTACATTCAATGCTTCACAAATCAGTTTTATAATCTCATTATGAAAATGTCCTCCTCTGTCTGATTCAATTTTTACTGGGAACCCAAACCTTGGTATAAATTCCCTCAACAATAATTTTTGCGACTGTCAGTCCATCATTTCTTCTTGTTGGGAACGCCTCTACCCACCTGGAGAATAGGCATACCATCACCAAAACATACCTCAACCTGTTACAAGGAGGCATCTCAATGAAATCTACTTGCATTCTGGTGAAAGGCCCTCCCTCTTGACCTATTGTTCCTAGACTCACCACTGTCTTTCTTCCTGGATTGGATTGCTGACAAATTAAACATCTTTCACAAATACTTTTCGCCACAAGCCTGAACTTGGCATTATACCAAGTAAAAGACCTAATCATGGCGTCTCTCCCTATATGTCCCTGTCCATGATACATCCGTGCCATGGCAGACATCATGCTATCAGGCATAACTGGTCTTCCATCTCAATACACCCACACATGATCTTTCTCTCTTGGTGCACATCCTGCTTTTACCCACTGTTTTACTTCATCCTCTCCTGCTTCTTCCTGTAATTGTCTTACCTCATCCCATGTTCCCACAGTGTTAGTAAACATTGGGAAACAAGAAATCGACTCTTTTTCCTTTGCCCGATTAATTGAATTCTGATTTTGTGCACAATATTGTGCCATGTCGTTGGCAAACTTATTTCCAGTGGCAATGTAATCACCACTGCGACTATGAGCAGCACATTTTACCACAGCCAATTGCCTAGGCAGCTGTATTGCCTCAAGCAACTCTCCAACCACTTCAGCATTCTTAATGGGAGTTCCACTTGAGGTTAGGAAACCTCTTTGCAGCCAAATTTGGCCGAAATCATGGACCACCCCATAGCCATACTGGCTATCAGTTATCACAGTCACTCTCACACTTTTACCAATCTTACATGCTCTGCTCAGGGCAATAAGTTCAGCTACTTGGGCTGACCTTACTCCTTTCAAAAAGGATGCTTCCATCACTGCTGCAACTGTACATACCGCATATGCTGCACTCAGCACTCCTTCATCTGTTCTCAAACAAGATCAATCAACAAACATGACATAATCACTTTCTGGCAAAGGTTCATCTTTTATGTCAGGTCTTGGTTTTGTACAAAAATCAAGTACATCCAAACAATCATGATCTGCTTCATCTCTTAACTCTACATGCTCTACATCAGGCAACAATGTTGAAGGATTCACATTCACGCATCTCACAAGACTCACATTTGTTGCACCCAAAATGACTTTTTCATACTTAGTCAGTCGGCTGTGCATCATATACTTAGTACGACTCCTTGTTAAAAGAATCGCCACATCATGAGGTACAAACACTTTCACAGGGTATCCCATCACAATTCCTTCACTCTGTTCCAAACTTCGACATGTAGCAGCTACTGCTTTCAGACACCCAGGAAGGGCTACAGCTACTGGGTCTAACATGGATGAAAAATATGCAATTGGTTTCCTCAGTTTTCCATGCTTCTGTATTAGAACAGAGAGTGCACATCCATTTCTCTCACTGTAATACAACTCAAACTCCTTATCGTAATCAGGCATCCCTAATGCAGGCGCTTTACACAATCCTTCTCTCAATTTCTTGAATGCTGCCAACTCCTCTTTGTTCAAATCAATTGGATCTCTCACATCACTTCTTGTCAATCGTACCAAATGTTTTGCAATCAATGAAAAGTTTCCTATCCACTGACGACAATATCCAACCATTCCCAGAAACATTCTCACTTCTCTTTGGGTCATTGGTGGACTCATTCTTTTTATGATCCTGATTCTGTCTATGGTTATTTTCCTGTGTCCTTTCTCAATGCTGTGTCCTAAATATTGGACTTCTTTCTTACAAAATTGTAATTTCGATGGTGACACTTTTAATCCTCCATCTGCCAAATGATTCAGCAAAGCTACCGTGTCTACCTCACAAGCTTCACAAGTTTTCGATGGTCATCGACTGAACTAGTACTGAATTTTCAGGCATTTCTCAACTCTCCAAAGACTTTTTCAATAGCTAAAATATTGAGGGGCTTTCTGTATACCCTTGGGGATACCAATGGGATGGAAAAAAAGCATGGCACAAATCAATCACTGTGTACCATTCTGCGTCATGAGGGATCTGATATAAAATCACAGATGGATTTGGTACAATGGGACAACATGGTACAACAATTTTGTTTACCTTTCTCAGATCTTGCACTATTCTGAACTTCCCACTAGGCTTTTTCAGTCCCATTATTGGTGAATTACATGGGCAACTCATTATTTCTCTCAAAATTCCTTGTTTTATCATTTTCTTAATCACAGGAGTAACTCCTTCGATGGTTTCAGGGGTCAATTAATATTGTGGGACATTTGGGTAACATACTCCTTCTTTTACAGTTATTTTTACTGGATCTACATTTCCCATCAATCCTACGTCTTCTCCTGTAAAGTCCCAAACTTCTGCTTTTACTGATTGTTTTAATTCTTTTGGTAGTTCGTCAGAGTTAAATACAGCATAGGTTCCTGTAACCTCTTTCTCTCCGTTTGCCATTGTCATTTTATACAACGCATCATCATCTGGTGTTTCAAAGGCTATTCCATCTGGAGTACAAAATATGGTGTAATTCATCTTGCACAAAAAATCTCTACCTAACAAGTTCACAGGACTGGTATCGCACACTACGAATCTGTGCATTTCAGAAAATTTCCCTATACTAACTTTCACTGGTTCTGTAAGGTAAGTTTTAATCTGTCTGTTGGACACACCAACTACTTGGATCGTTTCATCCGAAAGAGGAAGATTCTTGACATCAGCTGATCTAACAGTTGATTGAGTAGCACCAGTATCAACTAGGAAAGTAATATTTTCATTATTAACTTTTCCATCTACAAATGGGCCTGTCTGGTCTACTTCTAGAGTTGCGCCAAGTACGCACTCTTCTTCCTCCCTTCGGCACCGTCAATAACCCTCTTCTGAATCGCTTTCATCGCGTTGCAGCCAATACCGCAAAGCAGCGCTAGCGCGTTGCGGCTTATTTACCTGTTCTTCATTGTAGAATCCATTCTCCTTACTATACTTCTGGCAATGTTTGTTCTGTGGAAAAGGTGGTTTTGGCACCTGATTCTATTGTGTTACACCCTGCTGTTGTCGTTGCTGTTGACCACTCGCCTCATTCTGCACCTGTGGATTCAAGGATGAATTTTCATCTTTAGTACTTGGTGGATTCTTACATTCGGATTTCCAATGCCCTATCCTACCGCAATTATGACACGGAAATTTCTTTTTAGCTTCCTCAATATTCCCTTTATTTTTCCCAGGATTAAATCTCTGTTTTGACCCAGCTTGTTCTACTAATTGTGCTTCTTGTCTGTCTACTACTTTTACTTGTGCCCACATAGCCTTCTCTTTTAGTTTTCGCTGTTTTGCTTCAATTTCATCACTGAAATATTTAGCATGCCTCAATACTTGGTCTATTTTCTTATTTTGCCAATCTACTGTATGCTGTTTTATCATTTCACTAATTTCTGGACGAAGACCATATACAAATCTGTATACGAAATGACTCCAATCCTTGTCACTTAAATTTTCATCTCCACTGAATCGTTTAAAGGCTAAGATTAAACTCTCATAATAGGCATGTACTGATGCTTTGCTTTCCTGATGTGTTCTGTCAATTTTCACCCAATCTGTCTCTTTAGGGGGTACCTTGTTCTTCAAAAATGCCATAACCTGTTCGTGTTTCTTCATTACCTCGGGGTCTGGAGCTCCTGTCTTTGGATCCCTTGGGTATTCCTGTGTCGGCCAATCTATTACTATTTTGCATTCTATCCATAGATCTGCTGGTACTATTATGTCAAACAAGCTATTCAGATCAATCCACAATACTTTGGATAGCTTCACAAATCTGTCCACCTGTCTATACCACTCGACGGGTTTTTCACGCAGTCGAGGGAAGTCATTCGTAAATGACAAAATATCCTGTCTGGTCCATGGGACATGTACATATCCTCCTCCCGGAATCTCTCTCATAGGGCATTCTGTCACAACCTTCTCTTTTTCTCTCCTAGGATAGGCTGAAAACGTTTTGTCTGAAACTTCGTCTCACTTACGATACCATCTGCTCTTCCATTTGTCCACATCTCCCCATTTTCTCAATAAAATAATTATTTCCTTAATCTGACCTGTTCGTCCTGTGGTATTCATGTTTTCAATATCTTTTTCGGTGAAATCTACTCGATAGGGTTTCTGTAAGGCTTTTACCTTTTCAATATCAATACCCATCTCATTTGCCACTTCTTCTAATCTTTCATGTAGACTCTTCGCTCTCCATGTTAAGCTTTTGCACAGAAATAACAACTCCTCATCTTGGTAAGTTTTTAACTTCTCTGTCGGAATATTTCCCACTATTAATTCTTCCAGTACCATTCGTAATCTAGCTACATCTATTGACTGGGATTCCTTGTCTTTCTTTTGTAAGCTTCTCAACCATTCACTCAACTCCTCTGTAGATGGTCCTACTGGCTTCTCTACATTTCCTTGTCCAAAATCTTTTTGAGTTTCTGACATTGTCTCTATCATTGTCATACGTTTTTCTGCACAGTTTTGACCTACAAACGGGTTATTTGAAAAATTCGGTTCAATCATACTCATAGTCTGTCTCCATGGATTCTCACTCTGACTCATTCTTGGTTGTTCAACCGGTTTATTACATTTATAAGGAACTGTCAAACAATGTTCACTGTCTTTCTGCTTGTCAAAAATAGGCATTACTGGACCTATCGTTACTGGTACAGTTACCGCTTCTAAATTCTTAGTCAATTCTCTTATTTTCACGGTTAATTCTAGGGTTGTTTTTGCTAGTTCTGCTGAATTTTCTCCATCCAATTTTCCTCCAGACTTCTTTTCTACCTCTCTAATGGAATTGTTCCTTCCCAAATTTTGGAACTCTGGTTCAGATTTTATGATTCTTACTGTTTCCTTCATTGGGGCACTTGGGGTTAATATTTCTGGTCGGTATGGTGGTGGATTCTTGTAAACATATCATCAAGAACATCATCCTCTGACTCATTCACTCCATACCCTCTCAATTCTACACACTTTCGTCCTTCATTCTCTCCTGCAGTTCTTACGGGAAACAAACCTTCAGTCATACTCGCATTCCGCCACCTTCTCATTCGATCATCATGCGTCTCATGTCCGTATGATCTGCCAAACAGGTACCTATATCCTCTACCGTTTCTCTGTCTTTCTCGGTCATGCATTTCGTCTTCCCCTTCTGTCAAAGCCTCAAATTGAGTCGGTCTAGGTCTCGGTTCTAAATTCATCATTTTCTCTCTCAAATTTCTCAAAACAGCCAAATTAAATGAACCATGCTCTGGAAAAGCCAATACTCTGTCTTTCTCAGTGTATTTGACCCAATTATCTAACCAAATGCAGGTGTGATATCCATATTTCGCAACCATGAAGGATGCAGGGGTTTTCGGCGGAGGAAGTAACTGTCCTTCCCTAGTTATGATCAGTTTGTCCTTCTTAAACCACTTCTTAATTTTACCAAACCAAGACTTTTTCTCTTTTTCTGGTGGATCGTAATACATTTTCTTTTCTCTTGTGTCCCCCTAGTTCCTCCTTACGACTGTACCACTTTTCTATCCAATCGCAGAACGACTCTCACTAACGCACCAATCCGGAGCGTTTACGTCACTGTCACAATTCTCAAATCCCAGCACGACTCACACTAACGCACCAATTGGGAGCGTTTACATCACCCTGTAGTTCTCCACTCCTAACGCGGCGCACACTAACGCACCAATCCGGAGCGTTTTACGTTCCTGACCGTCTGTCCAATCCCAGCGTGGTCGTTTTGACGTCAGCAGCCGCTGCGGCAGCTCCTGCTCCTGTCTACCCCTCCCTTACAAATCTGCTCAGTAAGTTTTTGTTTCAATTTCTACAATTCTATTAGTAACAACATAAAAACGCCACCATTGTCCGCTTCGCTAACCAAGGAATAGCAATAGACCTTTCTCACGAGAATTCCGTCTTTCCCGAGAGCAGCGCTTACCTCTGCCCTACTACGGAATCGTTACTTCCGTTGATAAAGTAGCACATCCCTCTAGTTCACCCTTCTGACAACCATTAGCTAACCGTTTCTCCAGAATTAAGACACATAGTTGGAGACCTAATGCTCCTGAGAAATAAAACCAGAGTTTCACAATTAACCTGAATGCTATTTCATTCACGCACTTTCACACAAGAAAAAGTAGTACATTCACACAGAATCCTGTCTTTCCCGAGAACAGCTACTACAGAATTATGACATACGTTAACAAAGCAGCGCTTACCTCTCCTTTGTCCTTCTAACAAGCTCAGAGAGTACCTATTACCTTTCCAGTGATAAGCGTTATCGGAATGCCAGTTGGATCCCTGGTACCTAAGACCAGAATTTCACAGGTAACCTTCGCTATCATACACACTTTTCTCACACAGAAAATGTCTCTAATGGCAACACACGGCGATGTCACCGAATCGAACCCAGACAATGCATCGTGCAACTTCAATCGTCACACGTTTTCTCCTGTGTACCTACAGGATAACAACAATTCCGTCTTTCCCGAGAACAGCGCTTACCTCTGCTCTACTACGGAACCGTTACAAACTTCCGACTTCCTACATCCCAGAAGCCGTGCAAACAACATAAAACTCAACACGACTCACATAGAGTGTTAGTACATAAACCAATGTCAATAATCAATAAGCTATTTGCAAACAATAATCACCAAACCAAAACAATAAAAACCATCGTCTAGCTACCAGAAAAACTGCTGCAGCGTGGAACATCAAATTCCCCCTTCGTCACAGACCAAATACCTCAGCATCAAATTCACTCATATACATTCATTGGTGGGGCCCATAACACCAATACTTACACTCCGTTGATCTGCTTTCCTAGGGAAATGAGCTTCCAAACACTGACATGAAAGGAATACCTTTACGTTACACTAAACACATTGACTTCAGACCTAAGATATCCCTCTCAGAAGGAGATGGATCATTTAGTTGTTGTCCATGATTTTAGTGACTAAACTCATCTATCTACACTTTACTTCTTTACCGTTATTCTCTTAATCAAATAATCGACACAACACATTTGTCAATTAATCAAGTATTCTTTATCTAAGAAATATTGCAAGAAACGTTAGAAATTATCATCAGCATTTCAGAGCATCATATTTACCTATTCTGGCTAAAGTCGTCCTCTAAGTCAGTCAGGTCAAAGAAGAATTTTATTCAGCAAAGTTTAGGCCGCAATTCAGTCTCTCAAAGATTCAGGATAACAGCTGTCCAGCAGTATCACCGTCCTCTCCGTCAGCATAACGTCAGGAAATCGAGTTCGTCAAAGAAGAGCAGGCGATGCGATAGCGTTAGCATTTGTCCAATTCCCTACCTACTTTTATAATGAAAATAATGTCAAAAAGTATCAAGATCGGGATTCAGAAAGTCCTGATTGGTCGACTTGGGGTCGTGAGATGGAGTTCTCAGGGTGTCAAACGATGAACTCATCGTACTTGCTAGTTCTGGTTTTTAAATCAAGCATTGTCTTTGGTGTTGGCTAGGTTCCCAGAGCGTCCTTGAAGGGTACATGTTCTCCCGGGGTCCGGTCCAGGCCACTGCTGCTGGCGGTGACGCCTGTGCTCTTCACCCAGAGCCTCGTGTTGTCAGGGCAGTCACGTTTAACATCTCGTTCAGCCATCTTGTATAGGCCGAAATGGTCAACTTTAGCAAAAGAAACACAAAAACGTAATTAAAACATAGAAATGTCTAATAAAATGTCATCCCCTTGCTAATACCCATATGTGTGTGTATTTATCTAGCAGAAGCAACACTCAGAGCGGTTTATACTTACGAAATAAAGCACAAATCACAAATACATTACCAAAGCAACATATAACATGCAATATTCTAATTTCCTACTATTAATATGCGTATCAAATTAGTTTACAATTAATATAGCCATGCAAGGTGCAATTCCCACGTGTAATTCTTTTGTTAATATAATTGATTAATGTTTTCACTGCAAACTAATTAATATGATTACTATTAGTTAATTATTCAAATTAATATAAACATGCAGAATGGGGGGTATACAAAATGTTGTACTACCCGCTCCAGCAGTACTACCTAAACCCCCTCTTCCCCTGTCAATATCAAGATCACATGAGAAGAATTTTTAGATTAGGGGATCGTAAACCCCCGGCCGTATTTATTTACATAATTGTTTTAAAAACAAATGTAATATACAATATTTACACAATACGCAGAAAACCATTACATTACATTAATTACATTGGTAGGTGCAGATGTCAGATGGCTAACCTTAATATATCTCTAATACAAGGTTTTTCTATCCGAATCTAAACATACCATCATCAATAATCATAATAACAATATTTAATTCTTTTTTATTTTCTGCGTATCCCCCCCAGGTCTCCCCGTACGCTCTATAGATTATCTCCATAATGGGGCCCTTGCAGTTAAGCACCGTTTATTTGCGCCATTGTGCACGTGCGGGGTGGCCAAGCAGCCTACCGGAAAGCATAACTCCCCCGCACCCATCCAGCCAATTGGCTGTAACTGCCCCAGGAGTTCTAGGAGAGACCACTTGTCCCTCCCGCTTGGGCGACCCCATTCAAGAATGGCGCCGCCCCCTAAGGACCTTCAATTTACTGCTCACCAATCTTGACCTTCCCGCCACTGGCCTGCATAGTTGCCCGACTATCAGGCCCCCCCCAAAACCACCCAGAAAGGTCATGCCCTGTCCCTACACCTCAGTAACTATGCAACTCCTAGTGAGGCTGGTATGATTAGTGGCAGGCTGAGGGAGTGGCGAGCAAAGAGGCCGACTCCGCCACTCCCCAGCCCTTTATTGTTCCAGCCAGGCCAGTTCTAACTGGCCTGGCGTTAGCTACAGTGTGTGACCCGGAAGTGCTTTCAATCACTTCCGGGTCACGCCCCCAGACCTTGACCAGTTAATGGCGGGGGGTGCACCTGTCGTGTCATCAAAGCGCACAACAGGCCCGCCCCAGTATGGTCATCGGGGGCCGGCACGCCCGCCATACCTTCCCCGCCTTTCTATTGTCCTTCCATCCAGGCATGCCTGCAGCAGGGTCCGTGTGCACAGCTGCACGGCTTTCGAGGCGTTATTAAAAACACATGCAGTGAGGAATTAGTGGCTACTGATCTGCACTGCTAGAAACCCAATAGAGACAACCAACCACAGAGACGTCTTTCAGCCTTCCGATCGTGGAAGCAACTGTTTATGATGTTTTACAAATAGAGGATTTAGTGCCTATTTGTACTAATTTGCATTTTGGAAGCAGGATGAGAAAGCTGATTTTTTAAAAACTGTTTGCTTTATTTTCTTAGTTACTTTTACAATCCCAACGGTGCTGTCATATTCGCAATGTACCAAAACCAGCCAACATAATGCACACCTTACATGTTTATTAATTAAAACCTTTGCATACCTCCGTTTTTCAATGTATGTATTTATAAGGTATAATATTTCTGCCCGATAACGTTTTAAAAGTAACGTTACCAAACACCAATCTGGAATACAAAACAATCATTGCTAATTTAAATATCTACTTGTCAATTAAATAACTTATTTATGCTGCATGTTTTGTACAACATTTATTCTGCAACTCTAAATCTTATAATTCAGATACACATTTTATTATACGCTAAAAATAAATATTTTATTTCAAATTAGGTTTTTAGAGATAATTTTTAAAGCGGATGCGGACCCATGAGCTGGCATCACAGACCACAAGAACAGCTGAACTAGACCTTATCGCTTGCATAGAAGTGTTTTTCTGTCTGTCCGTTTTGCTGTTTTTCACCAGTGTTAAAGTCTGGTGTTTCATATTATATGTCAGCCTTGTAGCGGTTGTTCAGTGTTATTTCATTTACAGTGCTTTTTATTTCTGTGCTTTTAAAAACCTACAAACCGTGCGTAAATGCACACTTTGTACTTATAGTCATTGCTTACCAGAAGCAAGATTGCCCGTGCCTGTGCCTCTTTTACTGCCTGCCTTGCTTCTTTCTCGTAAGCAAAGACTATAGGTACAAAGTGCGTGTTTGTGCACCGCTTGCAGGCTTTCAAAACACATATAAAAGGCATTGTCATTTACAATGCCAATAGCTCAAACTCTCGCAATTGCGAGACCTATTGCATTGAAAATGCTTGTTTCTGTCTGTCACTGCCAGGTACAAGCTGATGGTGAGGGACCGAAAAAACAAGAAATGACCCTACACCCTAGGAGAGACCTCTCAGAGTTTGAGAGTCATTAGTTTTGTGGTTTTCAGAAACTCCTGTTTCAAGAGTTTGGTTCAGAAAAACAAAAAAGTTTTGAAATTTGGTGAACGACTGCCAAAGCAAATGGGGGCCATCCAACCAAATTTTTCATACCTCAATGGAAACTGCCATGATGGTGCTCCGTTCAATCTACAAAGATGACTGCTGGACTGGCGGTCATCTAAAAATTTGACAGACAGTCCATCAAACTTAAATGCAGGCACTTTTTCCGTTTTTGTTGTTCAGAATCCTCCAGTGGGGAAAGCCTGAAGCTGTAGCTGATGAAGTTGCTTTGAAATCAGACACCTTTTGCCACGCCAGACCCCACTGAAGCCCCAGAGGTCTTGGGAGTTAAAAAACGTTCCCATCTTTTCAGACTTACTGGAGCAGCTCTTTCTGGGGTTTTCTAAGGCTCTCAGGACAATCAAGGACAGCAGTAGGGGCCAGCACTCACTCCAGCAGCGGCTACCAGTAGAGTCGAGTCCTGGTCCAGTGGCAACTGGCCAGCTGGGCACACCATGAAAAAGGCCTCTTGCAGTTTGTTGTGTTCCTGTAGCCACACAGGTGGTCATCCAACTGACCCTTAGAGTGCACTTCTCAGTCCTGGTTACAAGTGGGAGCTGGTCCAGCACCTAAGGTCTCCTCACAGATCAATGACAGCAGGTCCAGTCCTCTTCTGTTCTCCTGCAGTTTTAGAAGGTGTTCAGATGAGCTCGGTGTGAGGTGCCTTTTTTGTAGGATTCACTAGGTGGGTGAGGGTGACTGCTATACACTTTCTAACCAATGAGAAAAAGTAACCAGGGACAACCTTTCACACTTTTGCAGTATATCCTATTTGCCTCACTGAAAACAATCACACAGTGCCCTATTCTGTGTAAAATCCATCAGGGCAGTAACCTCCTGCCCTTGGAATTTTCTTCTGACCCAGGTGTGAGCAGTCCCCTCCTCCTCAACCCCTCCAAACTGGTTCTGGCAATTAGCTCCCTTTCCCGCAGGGCTAGTCCCAAACTGACTGCAGTTGGCCCAGTGAACAAAGTATTTTCCTTCCCTTAACTATGAATGGGCAGGCCTCAGCTTTGGTCCTTTCGAGGTAACAAAGTTGTTGGGCCCACCCCAGATGCTCTGCTCTTCCTCAGCTGAGAGGAGTCACATGCCTCAAACTCAGGTCTTCCTGCCAAAAGACCTAAGCAATTATTTCTGTGGTGTGAGCAGTTTTCAAAGTTCATTAAGGGGTAGTATTGAAAGGGGCCAGCTGCTAGTAGGCTAATACTAATTGGTCTATTAGAGGTTCGGGTAGATAAAGTTTTAGCTTTTTAAATGTTGCTTTTCCTAAATATTTATAAAACATCTGACTTCACCAGTGAATTTAAGTTTTTATAAATATTAAATATAGTGGTTTAACCATTCTGGTTGCTTATCTCAAACCTGAGTAAAGTGAAATAGCATTGCATTTTGAACTTTAGGTTTTTCTCATAGGACAGCTTCAGCCCTTTACTGTGAAAATAACGTTTGGGGGCTAGTGACCCATAGGTCATGCCAGCAACATGCCAGAACTACATTCTTGCATGTATCACTTTTAAATACTTGGCATCGTACCTTCTAGAGTACAAGGCCTCCTTAGGGTTGACTTTATATCTAAATGTAGGGTTCTTTAGCTGTCAAAAAGGGGTTTATTTTGACAAGTTCACCTGCACGTTTTAAAGCAACAGTCAGGCTGCACAGGTAGGCCTTAGGCAGTGTTTTGTTTGTTAGCCTATTTGAGGGTACATGCATTGCAGTCCACAAGTGACACTTAACTTACAATGCCACTGCTTTATTTATCCTGCATCATCATATACCATGGCCTCACTGGAAACTTAAATATGCCTGTTGGAAATTAGCCAATTTTACCATGTTTAAGGGTCATAGCATAATCACTGGAGACCAGATGGCAGTGCCCTATTGTGCAGAGGTCAAAACTAGCAATACCAGTCATAAAAAATAACGTTGACCAAGCAAAAATGGCAATTTTTTTACACTAATCCTTAGGTAAGTTTAATTAATGTAATTACATTAATACACTACATTAACCTATCCCTAACCAATATTTATTTTCAGTAGTTACATTAAAGAATTAGCTTTAAACGAGCTCTAATTCTAAATGTAATCGAATGTCTAATTTATATTTTAATAATATCTTGATTAATCTAAGCCTAACCCTGAACTGTTACTCAATATAAACTGAATTACTTTTAAATATTTCAATCCAGTCAGTTTGACATAACCGTTTATTAATTACAATGAAAATATTTTTAGTTAAAAATTCAACTTAAAATGCAGCCATTGCCATTTTAGTAATTAATAATAGTTCTCATTCAACATATTATAATAATTATAATACATTTAAGTTAACTACAATTTCTTTTAATGATGGAGTGGCCTTCTCTTTAATGATAATCTTTTCAGTCAATGTGGTGGAAGAAAACCAAGGGAAGAGCATGCGAGATAATTCTATTTAGAGAAAGTCAGCCACGGTTTACAGTGGTAGACAGGGTGCTGCTTGGTGATAACTTCATCTTAAATTGGACTACTAGACGAAGCTTAATACAAGATCCTTGTCTTTAGACAATAGCTTCAAATGCTAGACCAAATAATTACAACCACATGTGACAAAACAGCATAAGGCCTTGCAGGGACATATGGTAACTAACCAACAGAGATTTGCTGATGTCTAAAGGATGGGCGTGCTGTGTTTTATTATTTGAATAATGTATGTAGGCTCATGAAGTAGAGGGCTGTCAGAGTTGTTAATAGCTCTGTGTCTGGGATCAAGCTTCAAACAGCAGGTTGACTATTGTTTTAAAAAATGACCGTAGGTGAGGGATGAATGAGAAATGTTATGTTGGTGTTGCTATGTGTAACTAGAGTTGGTAGTCCTCGGTTAGACAGACAAGGCACCTCAAATTAAAGGATTTCTGCTGAATCTGAGGCAGTTTATTGTGCCACTGAGTTTACAAGGGCTGCATGGAACCCTTTCAAACTTTGCAACAATGCGGGTGTCCTAGGGAATACAATATTGTTGCGGTGACTGTTTTGTGGTTTGCCCAAAAGAACAGAGGCTATGCATTGAAGGTCTGAGTTCAGACTCCCATAATGCAGAAGTGCCTATAATTATGACTTTTCAAAAGCTGCTGAGACATCAAGGAGAACGATTGTTCCTGCACCATCTTTGTATCCTTGCTTATTGAGGTCATCCCATATGAAACTGAGATGAATCGTTTCCTTAAGAGGTGTTGAAACTCACTTATGTTTCTGCTAGTCGCTTATAGTTTATGATTAATTCTTGCATTTGCCTCATGATTAGTAAAACTGTTTTGTAGGCAAAGGAACATGGTTCTGTAGCTCTTATGTCATTTAGTCCAATCCGCGTTTTTTAAGTAGGGGATTTTATCCAACCACTTTACATTTAGTGGGGACAATAGGTTTGCAGTGTAGGGTTTAGGAGAGAGATGGGGAACTGTGACAGTAGTGGCCAGAGATCCTTGAAGACCGTAGGTTGGCATAGGTTGACAGGAGAGTGGACTTCCATCTATGGAGACAAGTGTTTGAATATGGGTTTGGTAGAAGGGTGTAACGTGATCAGTAACAATTGTAGTGAATGTAACCCTGAATTGTGGGTATGTGTACACAATGTACAGGCAATATCCTGTCCAAACCAAGAAGGCAGTGGTCTCTCTTTTAGATCAAGACCTCTTCAGGTACAGTAATCCCTGCTTCTGGAATTCAGACACATTCACACCATTTGGAAAGGCAGCTGTATCTGAAAGTTGCCTTTTCTGCAGGGTCGCCCCAGTATTTTGCCTTTGTTGCTGAACTTGTTTTTGTTGGCCATAGAACTCTGTGCACTTTAACCCTGCTAACCGGTGGTAAAGTGCTTGTGCCCTCCCTTGCAACCCTGTTACAATTGGTATGCACCTAATTGACACCTTTAATTCACTTTAAGCACCTAGTAGATGGTTCTACTTGTACCCAGGCCTAGTAAATTAAATGCTGCTTGTTAGACCTGGTACCATTGGCGTGAGTCTCCATCTGTAGTGTTTTCACTGTATTACTGTATGTGTTCACAAATGCTTAACACACTGCCTCTGAGATAAGTTTGTCTGCTCGTGCCAAGCTACCAAGGGGGTGAGCAGGTGTTATCCAGGAGTGTAATCCCCTTTCCCTGACTTAGAAGCAAGGGTCCCTATTTGGTCAAAGGTCCCTACCTCTGCCAACTAGAGACCCCCAGTTCTAACACTGCTAGTGAACTGCAGCCCTCATTGTGCCACCCACTAAAGTAGAATGATATTACATCCCTTCAGGCCTGGCATTTTAGCCTGGGTGTGCAGTTATAAACTGCCATTTCAACGTTGCTAAATATATCTTTTGCTAGGCCTAAACCTTCCTATTTTTTTATTAATACTTATGTCACCCCTAAGGTATGCCTTAGGGCAGAGTGCATGGTATTTAAAAAGAGGATATGTATATTTGATATATTACATGTCCTGTCAGTGAAAAACCTCCAAGCCTGGCTCTCCCAAAGGGTAACACTGGTTTGCACTATTGCATCTAATAAGTGCTAAACCAGTTTAGGTGTAGCTAGAAAAATTATTCAAGTTCTCATTTTAATAATAATTTAAAATTCAATTAATGGTCAAGTTGGAATTTACATTATTACTCTGGAAATGTCACTTTTAGAAAGCTGTAATGTTCCTGCCTAAACCAAAAAGCTTTCCTTTAGTGTCTAGATGTCATATGACGTCTGATTGCTCTCCAATGGTAAAATGTGTTTTGTTCCTAGACAGTGGACAAAGAGCTCTGGGTGTGGGGAGACTACCCCGTTGACAGGATGGCCCAGGGCAGGGCTGTGCCCAGCCCCTTCATTAGCTTCAAATGATGCCAAGCATGTCACTGGCAGATGAATCTCACACCTAGGCCTTTCTCTCCTGTGTTTCTCTAGTCCGAAATTGACCAGAACTGTTTTATGGGGGTAGACAAAGACTTGTGCTCCTCCTAAAGGCTAGCAATGGGCATAGATGTGGGCTCTGCCCTTCTCTCTGAATCCTGAAGGAAGACTGGACCTACATGTCTTGAACCTATGACTCCATAAGTGACTCCAAGGGTCAGTTGGCTGATCTTCTGTTTGAGCTTCAGGCACACAAAAAGCTTCCAAAGGCCTCTGTCACTGCAACTGTCCAGCTGACTTGGTACATCTGGACCTGCCTTGGATCCTGCTGCTGACCTGTTGGAGGGAGTCCTAACCCCCAATTGATGCCGTCCTGGTGCTGGATGCTTTACTAGTGTTAAAATGAGCTCCTCATGGCCCCAAAACTGCAAGAAGTGGGACTTAGAAACCTGTTGCCAGTGTTCTGCTTGGAGAACTTTCGGAGACCGGAACCACTCTCATAGTCGCAACCATCGACGTTGATTCACCTGTTGGCCTTCTGCGGGGAAAGTCAGCCTT
The DNA here is from genome assembly GCF_964204655.1 of Triturus cristatus. Taxonomy (NCBI): domain Eukaryota; kingdom Metazoa; phylum Chordata; class Amphibia; order Caudata; family Salamandridae; genus Triturus; species Triturus cristatus. The sequence goes on along the minus strand of NC_140591.1, from coordinate 1,201,368,862 downwards.
GCTGACTTTCCCCGCAGAAAGAGGTCTGACTTCAAGGAAAGTTTCTAAATCCAAACATAGAGGGCCTAATTGGGACCAATGCGGAACAGCAACCCATTGATGTTAAAGCCTTCCTGGGCACAGACTTTGCACCCGCGGACCTTTTCCGCCTTCATCAGCTACCTCACCGGGACGATGTGCTTCAGCAACCTGCTGTCACTGTGTGCCACTTGAGATTCAGCTTTGCCCGCCAACTACTCGTTAATTACTAAAAAGTTTCTAAGTCAGAAGGCGAACTTTCCACCGGTATGAACTTGGTCTCGCCATCCGACGCATATTTTAATGTGGTCCATTTCAACTTTGACACGATCTAGTGCAACCAGATAACCGCGGTTGGTGCTTTGCGTTTTTTCTCACTGTTATTAGGTCACAATTTCAGGTTCTACTCATTGGATTTTTGTCATTTTGGTGTCATTTTATTTATTGTACTCTTATTTTACTATAGTGGTCTGGGATTTTTCTGGTGTGTTTTTTAACTTTATTTCTGTTTGAGTACTGCACAAATACTTTACACATTGCCACTAAGTTAAACCTGCCTGCTTTGTGCCAAACTGCCAGAGTGTTAAGTACAAGTTTATTTAGTTATTTTTGTGGTTCAACCTGACAAGGACTATGATTGTTATTTGAGGTGGGTTCTCAAACCCCTCAACGAATACTCCAATTTCTTATAATCTGTCAGTAAATCCTCTCGGTTTTTGGATCTGTTGTGGCAGGTAAGAGTCAGAGTGGCTACTTTGCATTTTTTTTGAGTGCCTGTGAGAACCCTATATCCCTTTTTTAAATCGTCTTTTTCCTGGTCATGGAATTATTTTAAAGTTAGATACAATGGATTGTTCCCAGCAGCGTGTAACTGTATTCAATAATCGTTGTCAGCCATCTTAAAGCATGCAAGTATTTTAACATTGTAATGAATGAAACAACAGTGCAGTATCATCTTGATTCTCTCGCCCTGAATGGGCAAGTACTATCTATCGACATGCCGTATATGCAGCAATCTACATGTAACTCGACGTTTGTCAATATGTGATCCTAAGACCACCGACAACTACTACAGCTAATCTTCAGAGAATAAGGAGCATTCTACCGCCCTGTATGGGCTCTTGTCACTAGGGAGTAGTACTCATAGCCGGTGCTAATCATCCTAATTTTCTCATATTACACCCTGTCTGGGTTAATTTCAAATAGATGTAGGCCCCTCACTTTCTATACTGCACAGTTAGTGTTCCAATATGCTATTCTTGTTTCATGTGGTGTCACATAAGGTTCCCAATTTCATCAGTTCAACATTATGTTCCAGAACAATGCTCCAATTACAAATTAATCGCCATTTCCTCCCCACTATTCAGACCCCTTGGTATCTTAGTTTGGGTATCGATTATATATCTGGACTCTAATCTATGGAGCTGTAGAAGTCTATCACCTTCCCTTATGTTTGGGTCACATGGTCCATGCAAAAGAATTTCAATAGAGCCCTGTTGCTCTTATGATGCGTTTCAAAGTGTTTTGCCACCGGATACGTTGCATCCTTGTTGGCAATCACTCTGAGATGTTCTAAAATACGCACCGTTGTTTGATGTATGGTGCTGCCAATATACCTCAGCCACACGGGCGTACCAAACAGTACACTGTGTGGCTGGTATTGCAATTCATGAACCTATTGATTTTCTTGGGTGCCTCCAAACCTGGTACAGCGTAGGATAGGACTTTATGGCAATTTCTACACGCCTTGCATTTACCGCTGGGGAAGAAACCAGTAACTCCTCTAAAGGCGGCTGGTCTGTTATTAGTGGGACAGTGACTCTGTACTAAGTGATCTCTCCGGGCCTGCGTTCTCCTAAACGACATTAGAGGGGATTTGGGCAAATCTTCACCTATCGTAGAATCTGTTTTCAAAATGTGCCTGTTTCTTAACACATTCCTAATGTCATTGGCATCACTTGAGTAGTCTATGGTCATTCTAAAGTTATTCTGAGCTGTCTCTCTCTTACTTCTAGTGCGTGAGTTGTCATTGACCAACTCCAGTCTAGATTTGGTGTCTACCTTCTTTTTAGCTTGAATGAGAATATCCTTACGATATCCTCTTGTCATAAATCTCTGCATGCTTTCTTCTGCTGCTGTCTGGAAATCGCAATCCCTCGTGCAATTTCTCTTAATCCGTAGGAGTTCGCCATATGTTTTTATTTTATCATGATGACAGCTGCTGGCATGTAACAGGGAATTCCCAGCAGTTGGCTTCCTATGCAATGAGGTACATAGTCTACCCTATGCTGTGAACACTGTTAAGTCTGGAAAGTTCACAGATGTTCGACTTATCTCACCTGTGAATCTGAGATTCAGATAATTCTCATTGAGCACTCTAAGATAATCCTTCGCTGATTTTTCAGTGCCCCTTTAAATGATGAAAAGGTCATCAATGTACCTGTTCCAACTGATGACATTACAGGTTCATTCATCATTGGCATCTGCCCAGGCCACCTGCTTCTCCCACCAGCCAACTAAAAGGTTTGCATAACTGAGGGCGAAGCAGGTGCCCATCGCCATACCACGTGTCTGTCTAAACAGTTGCTCAAGGAACAAAAAAATATTATTATTGAGACAAATGTCAACAAATTCCATCTTATCGTGCTCAATAAATTTCAACGATCGTCCCTTCAAGAAGTAGTTCACCGCCTCAAGACCTTTCATATGTTCAATGCTGGTATAATGACTTGAGATATCAAGTGTCATCATCACGAAGTTTGTCTCCCAAGCAACATCTTCAATCCGCCTCAAAAAGTCTTTTGTATCCTGAACGTGTGAAACCAGTTGAATCACAAACTCTAACAAGAAATGATCCACAAATCTGGACATAATCTCGGTTAAACTGCCAGGGACGAAACTATAGGGTGACCAGGAGGACTTATTTGGTTCTTATGTATTTTTGGGAGGTGATAAAAGGTCGGAAGATGTGGATGCTTGCACTCAAGAAAGACATACTCTTCCTTTTCCAACATGCCTTTTTGATACCATTTGTTAAGGAGTGTGTGATATTCCGCTGTGCTGCTTTCATATTCCTTCCTTCCAATCTTTTTGTAACTCAGAGTGTCATTGAGTTGTTTCAGAGCTTCTCAGTCATTTATAGCACTATATTCTCGCCCTTGTCGAAGGCTTACACACAATCGTCCGATCTTCTTGTAAATCTTTTTTTGCCTCCCTCTGTTTCTCAGTGATGTTACTTTTGTTTCACCTCCTGTCATTTTTGGTTAGTTATTTTATGAGTTCCTTGGTGACTGCCTCTGTGAACACGTCAGTGGCATCCCTAGGCCTGTGTGGGATGAATTTGGATGACAGTTTGAATGGACTCCCAGCACTTAATTGAATGAGTCCCAGCTATTCTGTTCTGTCATTCCCCGTAGGAATCAATTCTCTGGGATTTTCTTCATTCTGTAGATCCTCCAAGTCCGCCAATGTCTCCAGATCGTTAACCGTCAAAATATCCTGATCTGTGTCTACAGTATTGACTTGTGTCCGCCTGCACCCCGGTCTTTGCAGTTTAAAGTACTTAAGAAGTTTAATCCTCCTAGAAAATTTAAATAAGTCAATTCTTGTCTGAGTATACTCAGATCTTTTTGGAGGGCAGAATGTAAGTCTTAGTCGCAGTACTGTTTCCTCCGTTTGGTTCAGTACTCTTGATGTTAAATTTACAATCGTAAGATTTTCGGGTGTTAGCGCTTGGTCCCTCGTTTGCTCCGAGTCACCTGTGGTGAGGCGCTGTTTTTGCCTGCTACAGCCGCCCCTCCTCGTCCTGCATTCGCCTTTTGCTCTGGAGGTTTTCCCCTCCCTCCTCTGCCCCACGTTTTCCTGATCAGGCAGAACGCCTCGTGAAAAGGAGTAGATTGCTCTTTTCTTACAGCTCGTGGTTCCCTTTCCTCACTGGACAACTCTGCGTCTGCCACATTGGATTCAGCTGTTTCTCTTTGTTCAGTACTTTCCTGGTTTTTATTGCTTAACAGTTGCCTGCGTGGGGCATCAAATCTCTTCGCAAGCGTGAGAACACGCCCAGCTCATAATCTCTCGCATCTCATTTGAATTTATCCTGCTTCCTTTGCTTTATTTTTTGTTCATAATTAGTTAGGCGTGTCTTCATTTCCGTTTGCAATTCTTCCTGTTTGTTCTTGTCATTGTTCCTAGTGATGTCACTTTCTAGGGTATTACTATCTGGTAATGCGCGTTTCCTATCACTCCAGGCAAACTTGACTAGAAAGACTAACATGCCATTCGACGAATTGGCAGTATGGTCCGCCCATTCCTCTAGTACAGCGGGTCTGGGTTCTCATACGTTGGAACTGTGTATATGGGCAGTCCACGCAGTACGGGTTGAACATCAATGTAGTTTTGGAGCGATGTCACCTACCACCATTTTCTAATTTCCCTTTCATACAGTTTTTCCAATTTGTTGAACTGCGCTTTCAATTCAATTCATTCATTGCTTGGCTACCTTCAATTCCTCTTCTTTGGGAATCTCCCTTCCTTTTGAATATATCAACAGCTGCTTCCGGCGTGCCGCCTCACTAAACATGCCACAATTAATGTGTCTTCAATACACACAATTCCGTACTAATTGCTCCCTCGACCTGCCGCCTGTTCTTTACCAATTCATGTGTCAAATACACAAAAAGTCTTCTTACCGGTGTCAGTCGGCCCTTTGCTAATGAAGCCAGTGTTCAATCCCTCGGTTTCAATGTTTCACCGCTTCTGGAAGATACTATGTTGCACGACGTGCTCAACAGCGGCAGTGAAGAGAAAATTGCATCACCTTGCCAGACCTTGTCTGTGTCCGTTCACTTGCGGTCGGGTGCTTTTTGCGCGAAGACGAGAGTTGCGCTGCTTTATCGCAGCTACAAGGTAAAGAATCACCAGCATTCACAGGAGCAATCAACCCAGTTGTTTATTGGGTTCTCAGTACATTAAAACACGTTTTGGCTACCACCTTTGTCAATAATGGCGCACGCTGAAAAACAGCAAGTATAAATACACATGTGGTTATTGACATTAACAAAGGACACTGGACATCCTTCTGTCCATCGGTGTCGGCCATCTTAAAGCATGCAAGTATTATATCATTGTAATGAATGAAACAACAGTGAAGTATCATCTTGATTCTTTCGCCCTTAATGGGCAAGTCCCATCTATTGACATGCCGTATATGCAGCAATCTACATGTAACTCGACATTTGTCAATATGTGATCCTAAGACCTCCAACAACTACCGCAGCTAATATATATATATATATATCTCCTACTGGCAGTCACCTATAGGTAGTTATAGTTAGGACCTTGTTTCTGTTAAAAAAGTGTTTTTTCTTTTGCCAATATCTTTGGCGCCGTTTGATGAATCTAAGCAAAACTTTCAAAACTAATTGTTCCCTCAGGTCACCTCCTGTCTTGAAAGTTTTGGAATGATTCATCAAGCGGGGCCTGAGAAAAAAGGGGGTCCCAAAAACGCGTTTTCCCTATGTTAATTTCGATTGGAATTTTTTCGCGAAGACGAGAGTCGCGCTGCTTTATCGCAGCTGCAAGGTAAAGAATCACCAGCACTCACAGGAGCAATCAACCCAGTTGTTTATTGGGTTCTCAGTACATTAAAACACGTTTTGGCTACCACCTTTGTCAATAATGGCGCGCGCAGAAAAACAGCAAGTATAAATACACATGTGGTTATTGACATTAACAAAGGACACCGGACATCCTTCTGTCCATCGGTGTCGGCCATCTTAAAGCATGCAAGTATTATACCATTGTAATGAATGAAACAACAGTGAAGTATCATCTTGATTCTCTCGCCCTTAATGGGCAAGTCCCATCTATTGACATGCCGTATATGCAGCAATCTACATGTAACTCAACATTTGTCAATATGTGATCCTAAGACCTCCAACAACTACCGCAGCTAATATATATATATCTCCTACTGGCAGTCGCCTGTAGGTAGTTATAGTTAGGACCTTGTTTCTATTCAAAAAGTGTTTTTTCTTTTGCCAATATCTTTGGGGCCGTTTGACGAATCTAAGCGAAACTTTCAAAACTAATTGTTCCCTCAGGTCACCTCCTGTCTTGAAAGTTTTGGGATGATTCATCAAGCGGGCCTGAGGAAAAAAGGGGGGTCCCAAAACGCGTTTATGTTAATTTCCATAGGAATTTTTGGAACAGGCTACAGCCCGAACTGCTGAACGTAATTACACCAAATTTGGCAAAGAGGTAGCTCTTGGTTCAGAAAGCGACCTTTGTTTAAATGGTGTAAATCAGTTTGGTAGTTCCTGAGATATTCAAAAAATTAAAATATCGCTATCTGAGCACCGAGGAGGATTCGCGACTCCTCCCGAGCACAAGCTTCATTCTGATTGGCTTCCAACACTCCAAACCAGAATGTGTTGGCAGGCATCTTTTGACTCTGTAACCGAGTGACAAGAAAACCATAAAAAAAGAGATGAAAAACAAGAAAAGGGGACAGAGTAGAAACACCCTGACCCCCTAGACGTGCTTTGTTTATTTGAGCCCCCGGGAGGTTACTCTAAATTCAAAAACCTATACATTTATTACTTCATTGAACCATCTGAAGCTTGAGTGAAATGGGGTTGGACTGGTCGAGCTGATGTCATTTCTTGGAGAAGTGACCAAGTTAAGCTTAGGGCATATTTACAGGCGCATGGTCATTTTTCAGTATTAATCTCTATGTTTTGTGGCAAGTATGAGGCACTGTAAACATTTTGGCGTGGGTCGGAGCGCAGCAGAGAACTTGGAACCAAGGAGGGGGGATAGGGAAGAGCCCAAGGGACTCCTCAAAAAGGTCAGAGAGCCACAGCAAGGAGTACAGGGTTACTCATGCGAAGCCGGGGAGAAGTTGAGATCAGAGGGCGAGGGCAGCGGCAGAGGACTCTCACTCTCCTCCAGAGGTCGCGCTGGAGAGCTACAAAGGACACAGACCGACAGAAGGGTGATCCTGGTGCGTGCTGCAGCTGAAGACCCTTGGGAAGCAGATGCGTGAGCGCGAGACCCAGAGGAGGGAGAGTGTGCCCGGGCATGGATGGGTGTGAGCGGCGTCTGGAAACTGGGTAAACTGCACTGCAACATGTTGTGAATACAACGAAGGAGCATGCTCATCACATTTCAAATGCATCACTGTGTGGATGTGTATCGGTTTGTCAATACAGCATGAACGGCACTTTATTAGCACAGCAACCAGCACGTACAGCTACATTTGCAAAAATATATTATTATAAATAATATTAATGCAGCACAACGCGCATGCATCTAAAACTCGTGCAACGCATTAGTGATGCAGCGGAGAGCGCGTGTACAGCGCTATAATGATAGAGCTCAGAGGACATCCAAAGCCCTATGACAGAACTCAGAGTGCATGTGCATCACTACGATAGAACTCAGAGGGCCTGTAGAGCGCTACATCGATAAGCTCAGAGCGTGTGTACAGCGCTATAATGATAGAGCTCAAAGTGCATCTGCAGTGCTACGATAGAACTCAGAGTGCCTGTAGAGCGTTACATCGATAGAGCTCAGCGTGCATGTAAAGCACTATGATAGACCTCAGCGTGCATGTGCAGTGCTACATCGATAGAGCTCCGAGTTCCTGTTCAGCACTTCATGGACAAAGCTCAGTGTGCATGTACAGCATTGAATGCACAATGGACAGTCATTAAGCGTAGGATTGATTGATTGGTTTTTGACATAAACAACACTTCCGTCGGTCCAGCCGAGCCTGGACAATATAGCTTTTGTGGGGCGCTGCTGCTCGCACCTCACACCTGGGGCTATTTTACAACCTGTCTAGGTTTGTGCCCCGCGTGTGCGGTACGCCTCTGCCCTGCCTGGAAGCTTGGTCTGGTTTAAGTGCAGTGGAGGCAGGAGACAAGGTATCCTGACATTCTGCGGTTGTAGAGATTTTGTAGAGTGCCAACAGGTCTTTTTCCTTTTCCTTGCTTCGGAGCTTGCTGCGGCTGTGTCCTTGCAAACGTGCACGACTACAAGAAGTAAAGGAGCTCAGTGCGGTGACAGTAGAAAACCATTGTGCATGTCTAACTTTAGTGTCTCTGTATAAAAAAAAATTAAAAAAATAAAACTCAAAATATCTTCACAATCGAGAGGGCTATGATAATTTGGCAGCCAGGTAACAACATATTTCAAAGAAGATCAAGAATCATATACCGTTTTCGTCCTTGGTGCTGGTCGGTGTTCGGTGTTTGACGTGTTTTGATAGTAGTGGACGTTCTGGTGTGGCCAGTAATTATACCATGCCAAGGAAACAATGGGTTAACATCCATTACAATAGTAAAAACAAAACCTATGGTCATTTAGGCACTGTTCAGACCCCCAGAGTAGCCCTTTATTCAGGGATTTCATTCCAAAATCAGTACACAGAAAGAAGCCCTAGGTATGCAAATTTACTCTAGCAAATAAGCGCAAGTGACTTCAAGTCCACTTTGACCATAGTGATATCACAAGTTTCCCACATATCACAGCCTGACCCCTCGACAACTACTGACTGCATCCTAAACTAAAAGGCTAGAGGGGGCAATGCACTGAGATAGCACTCAATGATGTCTGCAGCTGTGTGCATCGTCCTTGTGTTCATTAGTACAGTAAGATTCACAGCCAGTGCATTCATGTGAGAGCCACTTTGGCATTTCAAGGATGATCCTCCAAATTCAAAAACCTATACATTTATTACTTCATTGAACCATCTGAAGCTTGAGTGAAATGGGGTTGGGCAGGGCGAGCTGATGTCATTTCATGGAGAAGTGGTCAAGTTAAGCTTAGGGCATATTTACAGCCACACATGGTCAACTTTCAGTATTAATATCTCTACGTTTTGTGGCAAGTATGAGGCACTGTAGACCTTTTCAGCTAATGTGGTCAGTGGCGGCTTTTTGAGTAGTGTGGTTAATTTCACATATTGTAGACCCTTTCAGTTAGTGTGGGCTGTTCCGGCAACTGTGCTAAGTTCCAGTTTCATGATCAGCCTCAGTAGGTTGATGCAGTGTGGTCGGTTTTTGTTGCATGGTCAGTAACAGGCAATCTGGTTAGTTTCAGGCAGTGCGTTCAGTTTTAGGGTGCGTGGTTAAGTATTACAGTCGGTTTCAGGTGCAGTAAGACATTGTGATTAGTTAGGTATTGCGATTGCTCGAGATATTGTAGTCTGTTGTAACATAACATTGCATTTTTTTTAAATCATTTTCTTATAGTGGAGTTTATTTCACATGCATAGCTGGTTCCGGTATTGTGGTCACTTTCATGTACTGTAGTCGCCTAAGGTACTATGGTCAGCTCCAGCCATTCTAGTGAGTTTCATATATTTCTGTAGGTTTTGGGGTATTATAATCAGTTATAGACAGTATAGTAAGTTTCAAGTCCCATTGCTTTTTGTATTTTTTGTATTGTAGTCAGTTTCAGATATTGTAGTCTAGTTCAGGTACTCTGGTGAGTTTGATGTGTTGCAGTCGCATTCAGAAACTGCGTTGTCTTTCTGTTGTTTTTTTCAAGGGTTGTGGTCACTTTTAGATATCCTACTCATTTTCAGGCACTGTAGTTAGTTTCATGTACTGTTATCAGTTTCAGGTATTGTGGCTGATTTGAAGAAATGTGGTCCGTTTTATGTTGTGTAGTTAGTTTAACGCAGTCAGATGTATTTTAGGTATTGTAGCTGGGGGTCAGATATTATAGTGGGTTTCAGGGATTGAAGCCAGGATCAGGCACTAAGGTAAGTATTCGTTACTGGTGCCAATTTCAAAATATAACAGCCTTTTTCAGGTACAGCTGTCAGTTTAAGATATTGCATTCACCATCATCAATGGGTTTCATGTAGTGTGCTTTATTTCAGGTTTGAGGTCAATTTCCTGTATCTTGATGGGTGGCAGGTATTGTTTCATGTCATGTGGTTGGTTTCAGGTAATACTGCTGATTTCAGGTATGCTATTATCAGTTTCAGGCACAGTCCCTGGTTTCCTACATCGATGTACATTTCCAGTGTATGGTCAGTTTGATGTACTGTGGTCATCTTCCGTCATTCTGATCAGCTTCAGTTATTGTAGTCGTGTAGTGGGTTTTACAGTCTGTGGTCTATTTTAGGTATTGTGGTTGGTTAGGACTTGTGTCTCCTTTGCTTCGTTCTGCACTTCTTTTGTTTCTTTCTGCACCCCTCTTGCCGCACCTCTGTGCCTTCTTTCTGCACTTCTTTACTTTCTTTCTGCAGCTCTCTTGCTTTTTTTCTGCACCCCTTGCCTCTTTCTCTACCCCTCTTCCCTATTTCCTCACCCATGTTGCCGCTTTCTGCACCTCTTTTCCTTCTTTCTGAACCTCTCTTGTCTCTTTCTCCACCCCTCTTCCCTCTTTCTGCACCTCTGTTGCTTCTTTCTGCACCCCTCTTGCCTCTTTCTGTACCTGTGTTCCTTCTTTCTGAACTTCTTTTGTTTCTTTCTGCACCTCACTTCTTTCTGCACCCCTCTTCCCTCTTTCTGCGCACACCTTGCCTCTTTCTGCACCTCTGATCCTTCTTTCTGCACTTATTTTGTTTCTTTGTGCTTCTTTCTGCATGCCTCGTGCCTCTTTCTGCACCCCTCTTCCCTCTTTTTGCACTCCTCTTGCCTCCTTCTCCACCTCTGTTCCCTCTTCACCCCTGTTGCCTCTTTCTGCACCTCTGTTCCTTCTTTCTGCACTTCTTTTATTTCTTTTTGCACATCTCTTGCTTCTTTCTGCACCGCTCTTGCCTCTTTCTGCACCCCTCTTCCCTCATTTTGCAACCCTCTTGCCTCTTTCTGCACTTCTGTTGCTTCTTTCTGCATTACTCTTGCTTCTTTCTGCACCTCTTGCTTCTTTGTACAGCACTCGTGCTTCTTTATGCACCTCTGTCCCTTCTTCCTGCAACCCTTGTGCCTCTTTCTGCATCCCTTCTCCCTCTTTCTGCTCCCCTCTTGTCTCTTTCTGCACCTCTGTTGCTTCTTTTTGTACTTCTTTTATTTCTTTATGCAACTCTCTTGCTTCTTTCTGCACCCCTTGTGCCTCTTTCTCCACCCCATCCCTCTTTCTTCACTCCTGTTGCCTCTTTCTCCACTTCTTGTGTTTCTTTTTGCACATCTCTTCTTTCTGCACCCCTCTTCCCTCTTTTTGCACTCCTCTTGCCTCTTTCTCCACCTCTGTTCTCTCTTTCTTCACCCCTTTTGCCTGTTTTTGCACCTCTGTTCCTTCTTTCTGCACTTCTTTTGTTTCTTTTTGCACATCTGCTTATTTCTGCACCCCTCTTGCCTCTTTTTGCACCCCTCTTGCCTCTTTCTGCACTTCTGTTGCATCTTTCTGCACTATTCTTGCTTCTTTCTGCACCTCTCTTGCTTCTTTCTGCAGCACTCGTGCTTCTTTCTGCTCCTCTGTCCCTTCTTTCTGCAACCCTTGTGCCTCCTTCTGCACCCCTCTTCCCACTCCCCTCTTGTCTCTTTCTGCACCTCTGTTGCTTTTTTCTGCACTTCTTTGGTTTTTCTGCACCCTTCGTGCCTCTTTCTGCACCCCTTCCCTCTTTTTGCACTCCTCTTGCCTCTTTCTGCACCTCTGTTCCCACTTTCTTTACCCCTGTTGCCTCTTTCTGCACCTTTGTCCCTTCTTTCTGCAACCCTTGTGCCTCTTTCTGCACCCCTTTTCCCTCTTTCTACTCCTCTCTTGTCTCTTTCTGCACCTCTGTTGCTTCTTTGTACACCTCTTGTGTCTTTCTGCACCCCTCGTGCTTCTTTCTGCACCACTCTTACCTCTTTTTGCTCTCCTCTTGCCTCTTCCTCCACCACTCTTCCCTCTTTGTTCACCCCTGTTGCCTCTTTCTGTAATTCTTTTGTTTCTTTTTGCACATCTCTTGCTTCTTTCTGCACCGCTCGTGCCTCTTTATGCACCCCTCTTCCCTCATTTTGCACACCTCTTGCCTCTTTCTGCACTTCTGTTGCTTCCTTCTGCACTACTCTTCTTTCTGCACCTCTTTTGCTTCTTCTGCAGCAATCCTGCTTTTTTCTGCTCCTCTGTACCTTCTTTCTGCAACACTTGTGCCTTTTTCTGCACCCCTCTTCCCTATTTTTGCACTCCTCTTGCCTCTTTCTACATAACATAACACCTCTGTTCCTTCTTTCTGCACCTCTCTTGCTTCTTTCTGCACCCCTTGTGCCTCATTCACACCGCTCTTCCCGCATCTCCTTTTCTTCTTTCTGCACTTTTCTTGCCTCTTTTCCACCCCTCATCCCCTCATCCCTACACCTCTGTTGCTTCTTTCTGCACTTCTCTTGCCTCTTTCTGCACCTCTGTCCCCTCTGTCTGTAACCCTTGTGCATCTTTCTGTACCCCTCTTCCCTCTTTCTGCTCCCCTCTTGTCTCTTTCTGCACCTCTGTTGCTTCCTTCTGTACTTTTGTTTCTTTGTGCACCTCTCTTGCTTCTTTCTGCACCCCTCGTGCCTCTTCGTGCACCCCTCTTCCCTCTTTTTGCACTCCTCTTGCCTTTTTCTGCACCTCTGTTCCCTCTTTCTTCACCCCTGTTGCCTCTTTCTGCATCGCTGTTCCTTCTTTCAGCACTTCTGTTGCTTCTTTCTGCACTACTCTTGCTTCTTTCTGCCCTTCACTTGCATCTTTCTACAGCACTCATGCTTCTTTCTGCACCTCTGTCCCTTCTTTCTGCAACCCTTGTGCCTCTTTCTGCACCTCTGTCCCTTCTTTCTGTACCTCTCTTGCTTCTTTCTGTATCCCTTTCTCCTCCCCACTTGCCCCTTTCTGCATCTTTGTTGCTTTATGCACTTCTCTTGCTTCTTTCTGCACCCCTCGTGCCTCTTTCTGCATATGTCCTACCTATGTAGGCATAGTTAGAAATAAGCATTTAAAAAAACCTTTGAAAATTCACTGAAAAAACCATAGGTTTCAGGGACGTTTTAGTTAGTAATAAGCATTTAAAAAACCTTTGAAAAACACTGAAAAAACCATAGGTTTCAGGGATGTTATAGTTAGAAATTTTCATATTAAAAAACTTTGAAATTCGCCTGGGGAGCCTCTGGACTACGAAGGGGTTTGACCAGTGGGACACGATTGGTATCAGCAAAGTGGGAGACCTGTGGCATAAGGGCGCGGTTAAGACTTTCGCGGCTCTTCAGGCCGAATATGAGCTTACGGACAGGGAGTTCTTCCGCTATGCCCAGGTTCGACACGCCCTGCTCTCGGTCTTTGGAGAGGGGACCACGATCCCGGTTTCCTCGCCCCTCGAGGACCGCATACTTGACGGACATGTCCCGGACAGCACTATTTCTTTAATTTATAAGAAACTGATTAATCATCGGGCTGACCTCTTGGTGCGCCTTCGGGAGGCTTGGACGGGGGATGGGGTGGAATTGGACGACGAGGACTGGCAGTCTGCACTGTCGTCCCCCAAAGAGGTCGCCATTCCAGCCCGTCTCCGGTTGGTACAGCTTAAGATTCTTCACCGGGTGTATGTGACGGGTCCTCGCTTGGTCTCGATGGGATATTCCGACGATGGGCTCTGTAAGCGGGGTTGTGGGCTCAGTGCCACCTTTCTCCATATCCTGTGGGAGTGCCGCGAGGTGGCGGACTACTGGCGCCGGGTACATACGGTTATGGGACAGGTCACTGGGGTTGTGCTGCTGCCGGAGGTGCGTCGCTGTGTCCTGAATGTGTGGGAGCCCAATGATTATAGCGCGGCTCAGACTCGGTGGGCGGCCCTGGGGAACATGATTGCCAAGAGAGATATAGCGCAGCTTTGGGGTGCCCAGCGGCCGCCCACCGTGTCAGTATGGAAGGAGAATATGGACTGGTGTATGTTCAGGGAGAAGACTGTGTATGTTGCCCGTGGTAAGCCGGGGGCATGGGGCAGAATCTGGGGGCAATGGAATGCTTATCGCGGGGGTATCTGTACGCCCCCCCTGGTGGACACCGATATCGCCATGTCCCCCTGACCCTTGACGGTTCCGGGCACCTTTTGGAATGACTACATATGGACGTTCAGTTCCCTTGGCCCCCCCCCCCCCGTCCCCAGCCTCCCGGTACTCCTTCCTTTCGTGTGCTGCTTAATGGTCTGACCTGGAGTTCCCCGGAGGAAGCCTAACCTGCGCCGTTTGTCTTTATGCCTCGCCTTTTGTTTTTCTTTTGGTTTTCTGTGTTTGTTTGATCTAAGTCTCCTGTGCCTCTAGAACTATCCGGACTCACTACGGGGCCGACCGCCGGGAACCGACTGCAGCTTTGAGAAATGTATATTTCATTCTGTACTTAGCGGCCGGCCCTGGTGGTTGTAGGCCCGTGCTTGTAATCGAATTATTGTTCAATAAAAACTTTTAAAAACAAAAAAACAAAAAAAAAAAAACTTTGAAATTCAGTGGAAAAACCATAGCTTTCAGGGACATTATAGTTAGAAATTATCATTTAAAAAACCTTAGAAATTCACTGGAAAAATCCCAGTTTTTAGGGACGTTATAGTTAGTTGGAGATTTCACTTGTACAAAACCAGAGAAATTTGCCCGTAATAGTTAGTTAAACTAACTATAACTCACGCCCCCGCAATGCACTGCTGATAACATCACATATTACATCACTCATGACATCACTGATCACATCATCCATGTGATAATCTGATGCACCTCCTCACACCCTAATATAACCTTTGATATACCTACTCTAAAATACAGACTGCCATTCTCGAAACCATAGACACAGCAATACCAATTACTACATACCCACTCACTGATTCCTAGGTCTACACACACATCACACACTCACCTATACAGTCACTCATACATGCACTCACTTATCAATACAGCCACTATCATATGCACTCATGCACTCATACACCCATACAGACACTCACACACCGCCACTCACCCTTGGAGTTACTCACACAGCTAGTCAGTCATGCAAAGAATCAATCATACTCCCATTTACTCACCTATACAGGTATACGCACACCACCTCACTTATTCATACAGATACTAACACATACTTACTTTCTTATACAATCACTGACCGAAGCACACACTCATCCACACAGCCACTCTTATAATCACTCACCCTCACATATAGTCATTTATGTACTCCAACACTCATATATACTGCCTTTCACATATGTAGTTACTCACACATGTACCACTGAGACTTCCATTGACTCACCAACACAGTCATACACACACTCACCCACCCATACAGATGCACTCTTGAACCCATACACCCAGTGAATCACCCACTCACACATCCATGCAGGGAGTCGCACACATCCCACACACCCACACAGACACTCCGGCACCCATACAGATACTCAGACAACCAATCAATAACCCATATAGACACTCATGTAGCTACTCACCAACCCATGCAGCCGCTTAGACACCAACGGACAGACTGATACAGACATTCACACAGATAAGTCACTAACCCATACATTCAGTAAGAAACGTTTAATCACTCACTTATAGTTGGTTATGCACCTACTAAATCATCCATTCAGGCAGTCATACACCCACTCATTCTTCAATACACCTTGGCTAAATATATATAAAACATATCTAAACTTTACAGAAACACACAGTCACTGGATGATGTCATCAGTGATGTCATTTGAAATGTCGTGAGTGATGTCACTGACCATGTCATGAGTGATATAATATGTGATGTCATCAGCAGTGCATTGCGAGGGCACGAGTTCTAGTTAGCTCAACTAACTGTAACGGCCGAATTTCTCTGTTTTTTTCCTATTGCTATCCCTAACAGGGGCACGACTTTTAGCACTTTGTAGGACTAATGCATAAAACGGTGTGAAACAAATATCTGCCAAAAAAGTGGTAAGAGGACAGAGGTATTCCAATACCTGTGTATCTTTGTCTCCTTGTCCAAAGATCGCATGGGCACACAAAATTAATCCAGTTCTTACCGGCCTCAGAGACGAGACAACAATATGGTCATCGCTACCTCTCTCACTGTATGGGCGCTCTGCAATTTTTTTTAAATGGTCTCTCTCCCCAGAGTGCTTTATCGGTTACAAAACTTCCTTTATCATATACCGCGCTCATGGTTTGCGCAAAAAATGCCATACATAATAAATTCCTGTGGGGTGGGGGGCTGTCAGAGTGGCGCTACAGACACGTGCGCAATCTACCTACTGCGGTGGCATTGCTGTGGCAGACGTGTATTCATACTATGGGGCCTCTCAACTATTGGGCATTAATGAATGGTGGTACAATACACCTACAGATCCGGCTTTTGCTCTAGAACACGTAGCCATGGAGGGGGTTCCCCATCTCCGGTTGTTATAAAGTACACAGAGCCTCGATTTTCTACCCCATGCTAGCAGAACAACGATTCGGCTCTGGCGATATACCGTTTGGCGGATGGAGTGGCATGGGCGTCTGACTCAGGCAACACCCCTGTGGCATGGTATGTACTTGCGCCAGGTGGCAACGTTAAAGGGGTTCCGCCTGTGGGACCTGGTCGGCATATCCACATTTGGAGACGTTATGCGGGGCACTACTATAAAGTCCATCCAACAGTTGTAGGAGGAATTCCAACTCCATAAAACCCAGTTCTACAAGTACTTCCAATTGCGTCATGCTCTCACCCCCATGCTTCTCACCTTGGACAACTTTCCAGAGTTTCACCCTCTGGATGGTCGCCTCCTCATGGGCGATTTGGGTGCCCACAAAATTTGACAGATCTCCCAGACATTGACAACATACTCCATTACGACCCTACACAGGGCCAGAAGGGTGTGGCAAGACGATATCCCAGACCTGATCGACGATGACTGGGCTGGGGCTATAGCTAGTCCCCGGATGCGGCGGTGTCCTCTAGATACCATCTCATTCAATTTAAATACGTCCACCACGTTTATTATACTTGCCTCCGTCTTTGGAAGATGGGGGTTATTACATCCCTCTAGTGCTTACGCTGCGGAAAAGAGGAGATGTTTTTCCACACAGTATGGAATTGTAGCGCTATACAGCCCTTCTGGCGTAAAGTCTCGGCTTGTCTAAAAGAGGTGTGGTCCTGGAATCTACCACACAACCCTAGACTGTTCTTACTTCATAGCACTGACCACATAGGAGGAGATCGATACAAACAACATCTGCTCTTCCTTGCCCTCACTATTGCAAATGCGGCATTGGTCAGCTGTGGAAGGGGACCTCCCCCCCCCCCCCCAGACAATAGGGAAATGGCGAAATGAATTAGACAAATGCATGGGTGCGGAGATAGTGGTCTTCCAGGCGACGGGCTGCCCTCAGAAGCATAGACAAATTTGGTCTAGATGGGCTACATATCGAGGTATAGACCTTCCCTCACCTTCCCTCTCAAACCCCTTGATGAGCAGTCTTCATCAGACGTCCTGGGCCATAACACACTGCATATTGTATTTCTCATTGTGGCGATCACAGATACTTAAACATGCCCCTAACTGTGGGTGGTGTGGAAATGTCTGCGCAAAGTTCTTGTTTTTGTTGTTGTTATATATACAAATTGTAGCCAATGATGTTTACAAGCTTGGTACTTTGCCATTATCCTGTCTTAAATTGGTACATGTCGGGCAACAGCCCAAGTGATACCATAAAAACTCAATAATATATATTTTCAACAAACAAAATAAAAGTGGTAAGTGTACACGTACAATCTAGAATATGGATGTGTTAGACTATGAGCTGGAGATTTCACTGTTTTAATAAATCAGCCCCAAAGAGATCATCCGTGAATTGCTGCTCATATCACTAATTCGTAGCTGTTGCATCTTTCATAGACTTACACATTTTTCTGTCATTTTTAGGTCTACTATGGCCAAGAAGTTGCTTCTGGTTGATGTTGATTGTGGGTTGGATGATGCCCAGGCACTCATGATGGCCCTGGCAGAGCCCAGTGTGGAAATCTTGGGGATCACGTGCTGCTTTGGAAACACAACCATTGATAATGTGTGCAAGAACGTACTGCGCTTGTTAGAAGTCTGTGAAAGGACTGAGGTAAGCGGCATTAAGGAAGGAAAGGGTTCACCTTCTGAAGAAGGCCATGCATAGCAGTAAATTTGAATGCCACTAATATGTCAGTTCCCAAGGAAGAAAAGAGCAAAGGCACAAAAAGAACCAGTGTTGTTGCTACATTAAGACCATTATAAGAATCTCCTTTTGGTGCCACCTAAGAGGCCGTACACATGCACCACATTGCGTCAAAATCATCTTGTTGCTAGTGGAGGCCGAGTTGCCAAAAGGCAAACTGTCCTTGTGTCTGATGTTTTTGGGAATTCTTGCACTGTAACTAAATATAATATAGTGAAAAAGAAGACCGTGTTAAAACATAGGGGAACCATGTATAAAGAAGCAAAGTTTATGGTTACCTCATTTCAAAATGTAAAAGCTAAATACTTAAAATGTGGTGTTTTTGAAACACCAGTCAAGAAATAAGTGATATAATAAAGACTAACAATCAGGAAATATACCATAAAATAAACAATGTAGAAGGTTGGGAACATTATTTGGTCATTTTTAGAAGCCCCTTTGAAATCTTTCAGAATGTTTGCTCTGTTAAATTATTAGTGCTGTTAGCACTAGTAATTTTGTAGTGACTCCTCAAACAGCATCTATGGGGGCAAAATCAAGTAAAGACATATTCTTTGAAAGTGTCAATGTTCAGCAAAGCAGCAGATTTAGAGACTTTTTAGCTGTATGCCTGTAAATGTGCCTTGGTGTGTGTTTTGTTTGGGACTTTGGAGCATCGTATTCTTATGTGCAAGTGAAGTGGGGAAAAGCAGAGGAACCCGTCATGCATGGCCCAAGTGGTATTGGCCGTGACGTGATAGGGGAGATAATAAAATGACCCGAGGCCCGGACCTCACGGTTAGATAGTTCATGAAAACCGGTGTGTACTCTTTATTTATTTACACTACGCGATCGCCTCCAGCTTCAGGCCGCGCTTAAATACATGACAAATTGGCAACAAGGGTGGTTTGTTTCCTACCCATGCACCCGATCTGACCCTGCAGAGCATCCACAAATTGTCCGCCTCCTGCTGATGCTGTTAGCGTTTGCACGCCTCTCCTGTCTCCTCTCTGGCCTTGCCACACACCACTGTCTGAAGCTGCTCATGCCGATTGAGGTGGGCTTCATCGATTGTCCTTCTGACCCATGGAGGGCGTTTGTCCTTCTCCTGGCAGGCCCACCAGGTGAAATTTCTTTGCCTCCTTCAGCTCTGTGTCCGGAGCCTGCTGCAGCTGCCCTTTTGTCTCCTGCACAGGGCAAGCTGCCTAGAGGGTCCAGCTGTTTTTGCCTGCAATGGCAAGTTTCTTTTGTCTTCTGGGCTGAGAAAAGTCTCCTGCTGCCTGCTGCCTCCATCAATGAGAAGGTGAGAGCCTTCCCAACCTATGTGGTGCTCCTACTGCCCCTTAAGGCAAAACAAGGAAGTGGCTACTGGTAGTGGTGTTTTGGGGGCCCAACTCCTTATCCCCACCGTATGACTTTCGCTTGATGATGCCTTTCTCATCACAAGTTGCTTGGCTCCTACTTTTGCTCCACCTTCTTACTCTGCATAATCGGCTACATGTTTGACCAGGGATGGCCTCAGTACCTTCTCTTGAGCCTTTTATCATAGAAGGCCCCCCATCTGCACAGGCCACACAACGAACAGACTGGGTAGAGAGACTTGAAATGTATTTTGTTGCAGTAGCCTTGGAAAATGACTGCTGCCGCCCCATGCTCCTACATCTTGGGGGTAACACCATTCACAAGCTAGGGAAATTGGTAGTGGACGCCGGCACGCCATTTACACATGCTACTCTGAAACGACCCCTCACTGAGCATTTTGAGCAACTTGCGAATATCGACTATGAACGATTCCTCCAACGCCAAGCCAGGCAGCTTCCCGAGGAATCGGTGGACACCTTTTACGCACGACTGAAAGAACTTGCTAGCACTTGCACGCTGCCTGAAACACATCGCACACAGTTCATACTGGGTTGCGTGTCTGTCAAACTATGGGAGAACATTCTACAGGTCCTAGGGATGTCCATGGCTGATATGCTCATGATGGGGAGGTCAAAGGAACTCTCTAAAGTGCATGCTGCGCATATAGAAGTGACTCCAATGACAAGTAAAGACTGAACCTGTCACTGCAGTAACGGCTGTGGGATTAGGAAAAAAAAAGACCCGCCTCAAGCCAAGGTGTGTTACACGTGCGGAGGACTGTACCCTCATCAGGTGTCATGCCCTGCTCAGGGCAAGAGATGTACTGCCTGCAATAAACTAAATCATTTTGCCAAAGCATACCGCTCTGCCACCCTCAAAAGGCACCAAAACCCAAATCTATTAATGTCATGCAGACCCGGGAGGCCCCCAGATGACGAGGAAGACGATGATGATGATGTGGTTTGGGCAGTTCATGTGATACACGCTATGCAGCCAGGTGACAATCCTCCTATTAGGCCAACAAGTTCTGTCCCTGATTGACACGGGGGCTTCAATAAACATTCTTGTGCAGTCTCTACTGACATCTCTCCTGCTACAGCCTGTCCTGCGCCCCGCTGTCACCCAGGTGTTTGCCTCTGGATCTTCAGCACCACTGGTCAGGTCTTTACTACAGAAATCTCTCATGAATCGCGTTCCACACGTGCAAAGATGTACATCACCAATACTGGCACTGGAATGTTACTGAGTTGTCGCACGACAGAACAACTTCATCTAGTCACTTTTACTCTCAGTGTGCATCTGGGAAGTGTAGATGATCTGAGTAAGTTCTCGCCACTATTGCAAGGCATTGATTGTCTAAAAGACCCTTTCATATACCTCCATATAGACAAGTCAATCCAGCCGGTTGCACTAAGACATCGTCGGTTGGCCTTCAATCTGTGCCCAAAGGTAGAGTACGAACTGAGAAAACTGAACCAGGCGGACATCATTGAGAAAGTAGAGGGTCCCACGCCATGGGTGTCCCTAATTGTAGTAGCAGGCAAGCCTAAACAGCGCGGTGACGTCAGTATTTGCGTCCAAATTCCAACCACCTAACATGGCCATCTGGCGTGAATGTCTCCTGATGCCCACTGTGGATGATATTGTGGTGGAAGCGAGTGGTTAGTGATGGTTCTTGAAGATGGATCTTCGAGCAGGATACCATCAACTGTTGCTAGATACGGAATACAGAGCTATCACTACTTTCTCAACACATGTGGGTCTAAGGATATACAAACGCTTCAGTTTCAGGGTGACGAGTGCTGCCGAAGTTTCTCAAGATACCATCAGGGGCATGCTGTCTGGTCTTGAAGGGGTCATCAATGTCAGTGATGACATCCTAATGCATGCTTCAACCACCGAACAACATCTTGAATGGCGGAAGGCATCGTTCAAGCGATTGCAGGACAGTGGACTTACCCTGCACCATGAAAAGTGTAATTTTCTTCCAAAAGAAATTGGTTTATTCTGCTGCCATTTCTCTGAACGTGGGGTCATGCCTGATCCTGCAAAGCTTCTGGACATTCAGTCAGTCCTGGCACCAACCAGCATTACAGGCGTATGCAGTTGCTTGGGGATGGTCACATACTGTAGCCGATTCATTCAAAATTTGACCACACTCACAGCTCCTCTTCGAGAACTGACTAAAACAAATACAGTTTGGGGGTGGGGGCCTGCCCAAGAAGCGTTTCAAGTGAAAAAACAAGCTTTGTCAGTACAAACCCTTACTTTGACTTTCACCATGAATCAGATGTGTCCGTGGACACCATCCCTACTGGCCTCAGGACCATTGTCTCTCAAAAACAGGACAACGGGGAATGGGCTCCAGTGGTCTGCACTACTCTTGCTCTAACAGATACGGAGCAGCTTTACTATTGAGAAGGAAGCCACTGCGTTCTACTGAGGGTTTCGCCATTTTCACCTTCATCTTTATGGCCATCCGTTTGTAGTTCACATGGACCACAGGCCACTGATACCTCTATTCACAGGGTCCACATCAAAAACTAGCATTGAATTACTTATTTAAAAACTTTAAATAGGTTGCTAATTTACAACAGAAAAAAAAAATCTTCATAGCTAATTTTATGTAGAAGATTCTTTCTGTATTCAATTACTGTACAACTTAGCAGTAACAAAATACACTTCAAGAGAACTAAAATGTCAGAAAACAATAAGATGTTTAACACCGTTTGTACTCCTTGTTTGAAAAATTGACTGATTCTCTTTTCTAAGAGCAGTTTTGCCCAAGCTCTTGCAATTACATTATTAGTAACCTGTTAATTCTTCATTCCAATTTCCATCTTTTGACTTGTATAGAGCGAATATCATTGCGATAAATCTGCGAGTCATGAAAAGTACCTTGTGTGTTTATATTCTCATTTTTTGGCTTTTGTTTGCATTGAACTTTAAATATTGAAATTTAAAGTAACTATTATGGATTCCAGCATCACCTTCAAAGAAGAATTTCTCCTTCATTTTAGTTATTCTTCATCTGGTAGCTGGAAGTTGTATTAAGATTTTAGTAAAATCAGCCTTGCTAGATAAATATTAAAAATAGTAAAAAAAACACATTTTAAATGTAAAGCAACACCAGGACTACCTTTAAGCAACTGTAACCTTGACTTCTAGGTGCTTATTTTAGATGTTTGTACATTTAATATACTATTGTCTCCAAAACACCAAGCCACACATCATCATCTATGGAATCGTCAATTGATAGGCACGGGGAGGAGGAGCCAAGATGGGCGACGGGACGGACGCTTGAGCTCCCGGCTCCGTGGACCGTCTGGCTTCCTTTGATAATCCTGATCAATTCTCCTGACCTGCGCCGCTCTACCGCCGCGGATTATCGGCACTGAAGTGACTGGCGCTCTCCTGACACCTTTGTCGGCGGGTTTGGTAGCAGATTCGGTGTTTGCTTCGACCTCCGGCGCTCCCCCTGGTCCCTGCGTGGATGGCCGCCGCTGGACGCCGAGGGATGTGGACGGGGTGCTGAGCTGGATTGCTGCGGGTGGTCGCGGGGGTGACAACGCTGGCTGTGCGACTGGAGTCGGACCCTTACGTCCGGGTCGGACTCCCCCCCGCGCTGGCAGTGGTGTGGACGACGTTGGAGCCCCCTAATACTAGCTCTCCTCAGCCACCCTGAAGAAAAGCGAGCGGACTCCATTTTGAAGTGTCTTCCTGCGGCGAACGGCCGGTCCTCACGGCAACCGTGGGGCGCTCTCGCCCTGTGCAGTTCCCGAGTGGAGCACGAAGTTTTTCCGGTGTCTACATCCTCGGATCTCCGGTATACATGGTCACTTTTGTCCCGCTACTAAGTGCCTGCAGTGGAGATGACGATGGCGCCTGTTCTTCTTGCTGAGACGCTGGCTGACCCTGGACTCGCAGGGTCTGCGCGCCCATGTGCCCCGGAGCTGATTGCCGCATCGGAGGAGCAGCGGGATAGGGCGGACCGATGCTTGGTACTGAGAGACCCGACCTGTGGGGATGTACTGGCCGCCCTCGTGGCGTTAAAAGTGGCAATGCAGAGTACTTGCTGGGCGCTGACCCGGAGAATCGATGAGGCACTGTTCGCAACGGGACGTCCCCGGCTGGAGGATCCCCCGCCGCCCATGTTTTCTCCTGGAGGTGTAACAATGTTGCAGAGCGGAGGGGCGGTGGCGCGGAGTCCTCCTGGCTCCAATGTAACGCATCAACCCATCGACATGGATACAGTTGCAGGGACACCCTCCATTTTGAACGCTGTGACTCTGCATACGAACTACCTGTTGAGACCTAGCCTTTCACCTCCCCTGCCAGATGTTACCCTGAAGGCACCTATCGCTGGAGCTTCTGTGGCATGTCACTGCTGCGTTTGGGACCCTGCGGTACGATACGGCTTTATGGTCCCCTTTCCTCGAGAGCGACCATCTTGTCTCTTTGTCCTGGCTGAAGGTGACTCGCAGCAATGGACGGGCCTGAACCACATCTGCCGGTCCGGACAGGGGTGATGGCAGGCTCGTTGTCGCTTTGGTTGGATCGGCGGACGGAGACCTGGACTGATACACGTTTTGCTATATTGGCTGAGTAGTCTTTAATGACCTGTTTTTTGCTACATGTCGCTGTGTTTCGCCCCCTGTTTCCTTCTTCTGCCGGGGGGCAGACTTGTGCAGTACTGAAGTGCTGGGGGGTATTGCTTCGGGACCACCGGGTTTACGTGGGTCTTTTGATACTGTGCTGTACATGGCGCAGGAGGTACGGGCGGCGCGGGAGTCCGGGAGTTCGGCAGTGGGGTGGGCTCCTCCCCGCTTCTCCTTTTCCTGGGAGTAATAGGGTAGTGCACTCTTCTTTTTCTATGGTTCTTTTTCCTTTCTTCCTTTCCTAATTCTACATTTCGGGTTCCTATGGGGCGACAGACACGTAGCTAGGGGGGGGGGTAGGCCATAGCCTCGGCATGCGTGTAGGGTGGGGGGTCTTCTTCGACACATTTTTTTTATTTGTATGGGCCTTCTTTTTCCTTTTTCCGTCCTTTTCTTACGTCTTTTTCTAGGGTCAGTGGGGGGGACTGCTGTTGGGAGGGTAGCGGCTGGGAGGCACATTTCGCGGCGTATCTATATCCTGGTATTATAGTTTCGTGCCGCCATTTTAGACGTGTTCACTGTTAGTTGACTCTCCTGTTGGCTGTTACCCATTTCTCATATGATCGTCTGTTCTGTACACTGATCCGTTCTAGTTTCTGTATCTCCTTATATAAAATTTTTTAAAATTAACCTTGCTGTCTCCTGCCACTCGGTGCACGTGGATTTATTGTAACATAGGTCGTATGCTTCTATGTGCTGCCGTGCCACCGAGTGGACATATACTTTGCTATCAAGCTTCAGAAGTGTCGAGGCCGGCCGGATGGTTGTAGGCCCGTATTTGTCTTGTACACAGTGCTAAATAAAGGTTTTTAAAAAAAAAAAAAAAAAAAAAAAAAAAAATTGATAGGCACGGATTAGGCCTTAAACGTAGTTATGATGATTTTGCATCCACTTTATTCAGGGCCCAATCAAATACCTCTGTTCAGATTATAATCTGATTTATAGGAGAGTCATATGTCAAATTCCAAGCAAAGTTAACTCCTAGATAAATGTAATTGGGCACCACCTCCAAAGGGGGATCGTCTACTCACCAGTTAAACATGTATTTTCTGTAATCTATAATGTTATATACATTTTCAAATACTTATGCTGACAAAATACATTTTCAAAAGACATTGCAGACCCAATGGGGCCTGTTATACAAAAATGTCACAGTAGGATAAAACAGTCTTTGTATTTCTTTAAAATTTACTTTAGGTGGAAATGCTCAGACATCTTTTAAAGTGCAGAGGCCATTAAAAGCATAATAGTTAAAAAAAAATAATATATAGCAGTACTCACCACTTGCATGTTGAGTCATGATGAAAGCTATTTTAAGTCTTTCTATCCAGTAATCACTGCTACCTTGCATCCATACTGTTAGATCTGTCACCAGGTTAAAATACTCCAGTATTAAGAATTATTAGGTCTTGCGCCTAGCGTTGCAGTGCGCAGCACTGCTCGCGCAACGAGAGACCTCTTGGAGGAGGTTTCAAAGCGTACCTAGGAATTGCACATGCTTGTGCGTGTGCTTTTCCTTTTGATCCCCACGATTGGCTTGTGCGTGCGTGTTTTTCACAAAGAGAGCATGCAATAGGCCAAAGGCGGGCGCATTGCTCGGCCCATGGCCTATTGGTGTCTATTACGCGCACCAAAGGCCATGTGGTTTCAATTATCGTGCCCAGACACGGGCACGATAATTGAAACCACATGTGTGGCACTCGCACCACTCGTTACACATCCACTCACGCTTTAAATGCATTTACGGTTTCCAGTGCAAGATGAATAGATGCATTGCAAATAATGAACGATGGCAGCTAGCAGAGCAAAACGCGGAGAATTGATGTAAAACAACATGTTTCATTCATTAATTATATGCCCGCTACTTAATACGAGCGTGTAGAAAATGTAAGAAAAATGTATTGCGTGGTACAACTACATTCTCTTTCTCTGTCTCAGCGCTATCCTATGTGTTTGCCTTGGTATCCGTAACGCATAAACATTGGCTTTGCTGCACATATTGTGCTTCCAGTGCAGTGAAATAAAATGAAGCTGCTATGGAAACCCGTGAAATTTGCAAAGATTAAACATACTTCTTGTGTAATTGAGCAGCAAGTGACTGTCTGACCAGAAAATCATAGTTCTTCCTGTTTTTGATAATTATTCGGCCGATGCGTTTTGAAACAATCTTTAGTATGGCAGGGTGTCTTATAGTTCTTTGGGAACTTGTTTAGGAAAGTGTTCGTGTTAGGTGATTTTATATAGCGCACAGCTGCCTCAGTGAAGAGGCGTCCCGGCGCTTGCAGCAGTGTCAATAGAAAGCTGGGGCTAGACCGTAGGGAAAAGGTAGGTTTTAATAACTTTACGGAATGACAGCAGGCAATCTAGCCGCCGTATCTGGACAGGGATGGAGTTCCATAGTTTAGCGGCAAGAAACCGGAACAACCGGCCCTCCGCTCTGAGGCGCTTCACTCGGGTGACTGTTGCTAGGAATTTCTCAGCAGAACGTAACTGGCGTGTAGGTACATAGGGGACTAGCAGATTAGACAGAATCTCAGGGGAGGACAGCTTTAAGGTTTTAAAGGTCAGGCATAAAGCTTTGAATTGGATCCTTTGAGGCATGGGTAGCCAATGTACGCGCCGTAAGGTACCCGACGCAGAGCTGGTTCTGGGGAGCCTCAATAGGACTCAGGCAGCAGCGTTCTGTACTCGCAGAAGGCGAGTGACTTCAGCCTTGTTGATGCCTAACATAAGTGAGTTAGCATAATCTAGTCTAGACAGGATAGTCACCTGGACTATCAACTGTCGGGTTGGTGGATCAAAGAAGCCCAGCATGGGCCTCAAGCCCCGAAGGAGTCCAAAGCAAGTACCAGCGGTCTTCTTGGTATGCTCCTGAGACCTACGGGTAGAATCGAACCATCCCTAGATTTTTTACTGCCGACTTAGGGGTAGGGGCAGTGCCCAGAGA
Source organism: Triturus cristatus (assembly GCF_964204655.1). Taxonomy (NCBI): domain Eukaryota; kingdom Metazoa; phylum Chordata; class Amphibia; order Caudata; family Salamandridae; genus Triturus; species Triturus cristatus. The sequence continues at coordinate 1,201,341,779 of NC_140591.1, read as the reverse complement.
CTCCAGCCACCAATGCTTACTCCAGAGCCCCTTGTCCCTCCCCACCAACAGCACTTCTGATTTGTTGGCATTAAGTTGAAGGCAGTTTGCGGTCATCCAGTGCGCAACTGCCGCTAGGCCGCCCCGAAATTGCAAGGCGCCCCGGGTATGGTCATCCGAGAGGGCCACCACCAGCTGCGTATCATCGGTGTACGAGACCATGGTCAAGCCATGATCCCTCGCCACCAGGGGTTGAACATAGATATTGAACAACACGGGGCTTAAAGCCAAGCCCTGGGGAACCCCCTGCTTGATGACATGAGCCTCTGAGAGGAAGGGGGGGGCGAAACCTGGAATGATCTGTCAGAAAGGAAGGAACAAAACCACTAAAAGGCCAGGCCCTCCACCCCCGCCTCCTCTAGCTGACGCAGGAGGATCTGATGGGAGACCGTGTCAAACGCGGCGCTAAGATCGAGCAATATGAGGGCCGCAGTTTGTCCCTCATCCAGGATGGTCCATAGATGTTCACTCATGAAGCCACTGAAAGTACATGCCGAGTTCCAAATTTTGCTTACGTCACAACCACGTCACGCGATCGGTTTCAATGCCGCTTTTTAGGTCTCGTTGAGCTTGTATGTGTGTGTTATTGTGCATGGGGAGTGGGTAAATGCAAGACTGAGTCAGTGGACGAATGGAGGCATGAGGGCAAGAAAAGTGACAAAGTGCACGTATGGCGAGTTATTGAGTGCCTAAACTCCCCAATGATTGAAGATGCACTTACATCTAGAAGCCAGAACTGCTCGCATTGTCGATGCTTGTTTCATTTATCTTCACTTTTTTTTTTTTAGCTTTGTATGTTTCACAATTCAGTGGCTTAGTGCATGTATGTGAAAATTTGTGGGACGGAGGTTTAATCAACTCAGCCTTTCAACTTTGTCAGGTTAATGAATCTGCTGAATTGGGAAATGTCACTCGTTCTTTGTAACTCTACAAACACAAGCCTGCTAGGGTGAAATATTAGAGATATTAAAAATGAATAAAAGTTCCGTCTCTGTGCTAGAGATACAGACAGTCAACACACTGACTGGATAAAGTTCATGTCTTTCGGGTTCTATTGCTGCTGTCTATCGCTTTTTAATACCGTCTTCATCTGATGCCACTGTTTCATACCCACCCTGATCTTGTGGAATGAAGTGTTATGCTGCACAGAATGTAATATTAGCCTAATCTAAGGCAGTGTGACGTATACATTTATGATGATGCCTACTCGAAATTCGTATGTTCTTAGGTATTCTCGTTTTGTCGACTCTACAACGCATTTAGCAGATGCGTCTGTCGCCGATTGGAAGTCATATATGACACTGTGTTCTAAGAAGAGATATAAAAATCTCAGTCATGTAATGTCGGCTCCCCATAATGTCCTTATTATCCAAACCGTTTGTGCTGTAGCTGCATTTTCTGATTTGGCCCCAGTCAGCATTAGGAGAGCATAATTGCTCTTCTTGCAGCAAATGGTGTTTTATTTCTAAAATTGCCTTTAATTGTTTACTGAAGAAACCAGATCGCTTTGCTTTAACGTGGAAAATCCATTCAGGCCATCACATATTCTGTTGTCCGTCGCCCTGAATGTGTTTTCCAGCACAAATGCACCTATCGCTTATTGTAATAAGGTGGCCCCATCATATTGTGTATGTACATTGCTTACTGTTTCTTAAATTCTTTCATGATTCCTTTTATCTTGTTGATTTTTTTCTCACATCACATTATGCATATGTATTTAGATATTGTAAAATCATTAGGAAGTTATGGCGTAATACATTTATATTGGCTAATTTCCGTTTATACCTTAGTACAAATGCTATAAATGAGTGATATTTATACACTACAGGAGCAACCCATAGACCCAAATGGACAGGGCTATTGGTAGGTATGAGTAACACTGTCCAAGTAGAAAGTAATCATGCAATGCAATAGATCTTGCATTTACGTGAGTTTTAGCTATTGGCATTGTAAATGACAATGACTTTTATGGTTTGGTTTTTAAAATGTAAATAAAAGGCATTGTCATTTACAATGCCAATAGCTTAAACTCGTTTTACATTAGTTTAAATGTATCCAGCCCAGTGCCTTTTACAGTCAGGAGTTATAGATTTATTGGGGGCCAAACATCCATCTGTTGCATCCAAGCAGTTCTGAAGGGGAAATGGTCCTGTATTCTAAGATTTCAGTTTGGCCACCATACCAAAGTGCCTTATTTCTTAGTAGCTGGCCTGCGACAAAAGACATGTCCACCTATCAGAACAAGCATTTGCAATGCAAAAGGTCTTTCATTACTGAAAGTTGAGCTATTGCTGTTGCAAATAATAATGTTTGCTAGATTTTTTTAGATCAAAAAATATCCCAGCAGTAACATCAGTAATAAAAAAAAATACACAAAGCAAGAAAAGGGTGACATACCACAGGCTGTGACAAGTTGTCCCTATGGAGTTCTACAGGGACCTCAATTAGCCACATGAAGTACTGCATCCTTAATGCAATTATAAAAAAAAAAATTGCAGCTCAGCATAACTTTTCATTTGTTTTTCTTGTATTACTTATGCTACTGCTATGCCATTATTTGACAAAAACAAAAATCTAACAAGCATTAACATTTGCAACGGCAATAGCTCAAACTTTCATTAATGCGAGTGCGATTGCATTGCAAATGCCTGTTTTTTTGTGTGGAGTTTTATATAGGTCGAACTAGACCCGAAGGTATCAGAGCGCTTTACATGAGTACCAGTTACGTTATAATAATATAGTCTAATAGCAATGCCCTTCTACCAATGATCATTCTCCAATATATCAATTTATTATTGTTAATCAATTATAGCAAATCTCAATTTTGCCTTCTATAAAATTAGAGTTGATATTTCCCAGCGAGTCTCACAGTATATGTATTCATGAAGGACAGTTTCTCTTGGTATCTTTGCATTAACGTTCCCTTGAGCTTAACCTGGTCTCTTTGTCATATAACATGTCATGTTGATCTTAAAAATGTGTATAAATCAGTATATCATTTCAGAGATTACCACCGACTGTATGCAATTTATGACTCTACGGAAACAAATAGGCTTTCTCTCTTTTGTATTGGATGGTGAGCTCTGATTTCGGTTATTGATTAGTATGCCTCTTTAGGGACCAAAGTAAAGGTGGCCCTGTGAAAATCAGAGACATGACCCCTATCATCCGTAGACGAATACACAGGAACGGCATACTGTTGGACAAGGTTAACCTAGCAGATATTATTTGAAGGCTTCTCAAGTGTGGTTTCTCCTTTTCGTAAAGAAAGGAGCCTGAAACAACCATTCTTGTTCCTTGCATGAAAAAAAATGTTTACTACACAAACTGCTGGACAGATTACATTTTTCCCTATATGTCTAATACTCATTGGAATCTTAATTGCTTTTTCATCTGTTTGCAGAAGGCTAACTAAATGCAAATGTATTACTGACTTGTTCTCTAGGCATTTTGAGTAGGGTGGTCAAGTTACACCACATTAGAATAGAAAAAGAATATGCACATAATCAGGTTCCTGTTGAACACTGTTGCCTGACATTTGGCTATAGGCCCTCCCATGCATGTCTTATTACCCCTGATTGCCAAATGGTATAACTGATGTCTGTTGTATCAGCACAAAGGATATCCGACAGTTGAATGCCTTTACACCCTGAATTGTCTATAAAAATGCATTTTTTAAAAATGCACAAAATCCGGTGGAGCTATACCAAACTGGGGCAGTTTAAGGTTTGTAATCTGGTCTAAAGGTAAATAAGTGTTTATCTTTTACAAAACGTTTTATGTTTTAATGTATTTGCCTTTGCACTGAAGGAAATCATGGCATACATCTTTTATACTTTCACTTATAGTTCCTATTTATAGCAGATACTGGGGAAGGGGACCATTAATTGCCCATCTAAGATGCACCCTGAATTTCTCCCTACAGATTCCAGTATTCCCTGGTGCCTCTAGCTCCCTTCTTGGGGAGGTTAACCCTGCGTTTGAACACTTTGGAAGTGATGGTTTGGGAGATGCCGGCGAAACTGCCAACATTAGACTGGAACATGCACAGAAAGAGCATGCTGTAAATGCTATTATCAGGATTATTAATGAACATGTTGGAGAGGTAAGGACAAAAATAAATATTTCACTAATGATGGTGTGGTAGAATTGACTTATTTAAACCAGGACAGTCAATCAAGCAAAGAGATCATCAATGTAAAATTCCATGGCCATTAGCCTGCACCAAATACACTTGAGGAGTAACTCAAAGTCATAGAAAAGCATGGTTTTATTATTATTATTATTGCAGTTGTAATTATTTTATTATATAGCTCACCTGGACCAATTGTATAAGGGAGCGTTATATTGTAACTGTGTTATTGTGTTTGGGATTACATTGAGATTGAGAGAACAATATTTAAACAAGTTATATATACAGCAGGACCTGGTTTGCTACATAGTTCAAATGTTGCTACATGAATCTGTGCAGTACCAAAACAGTAATAAATTCGAAAAGCAATACAATAAACATGTCGCACCAAATTAGAAAAATAGAGAGAATTGTAATAAATAAAAGACACCAAAATGACAAAAATCTAATAAGGTGAACCACGGCTTTGAATTTCTAAAGTTTTAAGTAGGAATAGCGCAAAGAAGTATAAAGTGCCAATGATAGGCAATGGTAACAGTAGACGGGGACTAAGGCACAATTTGATGCTGACCACGATAGAGCACGGGTCAAACAACAAGGTTTGTTCTGGTCAAAGGATTGCCTTCTGACTTTAGTCCTTTAAGTCACAAACAACCACAGGAGTACACTTCTAAAGCCCCTCAAGAATTAGGGGAGGCTCTTAGAGACTCACAGGGTGTGAGGTAGAGACCAATAGCATGGTCCAGTCCATGTACAGGTGCCACTGGTCACCTGAGCAATTGCAGGAAAGGCCTCTTGTAGCTTGTTGTATCTCTGGAGCTAGAACAGGAGGTTAGCCTTATGACCCTTGGAGTCCATTTATTTGCCCTGGGTACAAGAGAGAGCTGGTCCAGTCCTTCAGTGCTCTTCTCAGGTTGCTGGCAGCAGGTTCACTTCTCTTCTGATCTTCCTGTTTTCCAGGAGTATTCTAAAGTGGGTGCCTGGAGGTTCCACATTTATTTCTAGCTCATACTAGTGGGACGAAATGACTCTTGGGCCCACCCTAGCCAATGGTGTAGAGGTTCTCGGGATCAACCCTACCAACTTTGAGCATTTTCAAAATGGTGAAATCCTTCCGCTACACGGAACTCGAACTCTGAAGGCTCAGGGTGTGTGTGGGCAGTGTACTATGGTAATCTTAGTGACCTCCCACATCTAAAACTAAAATCCAGTTTAGTTTGAGTCTGCCACTGTACCAACAATAAAGCCAAAGGCAGAAGTCTGGTGAAACAAACGTAGGGTGTTCCAGCAACCAGGCAATGGATACAAAAGCATTGTTTTGGCACCCTGTTTTCCTTCTTTTAAGTGTGGCCCAGTGTTGTAAAACCCAGAGACCGAAGTCTGGTAGGGCAAAGCTGGGTTCATCAGCAACCAAATAGTGGATACACAAGAATAGTCTTGCTATCCTGTTCTCTGCCTTTTATTATTTTTTTTTTTTTTTTTTTTTAGTTTTTAATACATATAAAAGAAAAAATAGTCATAGCAAGCATGCTTAAAACAAAATATTACATCGGGTTAAAGTTGTTGAGCCACTAGAGTCAATACGTTCTAAACCGTATATAGTGAAGAGAAAAAACAAAAAACAAAGCAAAAACAGACAATGGACTAAGCATTTACGGATTAGTTTATAAGGCTCGACTTGAACAGGGGAGAGAGATAACAGATAAATTAAACTTAAGATAACTAAGGGAAGAAGGATTTTTTTCTTGTCATTGCCGAAGCCACTCCTCGAATGGAGCCCAGATCTTACAGCCCAACTCACGTCTCCTTCTACCCCGTTTTAGATAAACTGAAGACTCCAGATTATACAAAGCAAGAATCCAAGATCTCCAATTAGAAAACGTAGGGGCTTCGGGACTAAGCCATTGTGATGTAATACATAGCCGAATTAGGGACATTGTTATAAACAAAAAGGTAGAAACATGCCTCGTCCTTTCGGGCGGGGTAGTTCCCTCGCACCACATTATCACCATCTGTGGGGAGATATTGAATGAAATATTAAGCCTAGAGTTTATAAAAGACTCAACATCAGATAGAAATGCCCCAAGCTTTGGGCAAGAATAGAACATGTGTAAGTCGTTAGCAGCTTGAGCCCCGCATCTAGCTCCAGCACAGCAATTACCCTTGGGGCACCCCCATTTTGCAATTTTTGCCGGTGTATAGTATAGATCGAATAGTGCCATATAACTTTGAGTACGTAAACTCCCAGAGACTAAGACATAATTTGCTAACTCCAATGCCATACATATGTCCACATCGGTCATTCCCAATTTGGTCTCCCATTTGGTATTCTGTAATGCAAGATCGTCAGGAAAACCAGTTAACAAATGTTGATAAAGTGTCCCGATTCTAGCCTTTCTTTGGATTAGTTCAAACAAAGTCACTTTGGCAAACAGATTGGTGGTTTGGTGCTGCATTTTATCTATAAAGCTTCTAATCTGCAGATATTTAAAAAAGTTGTAGGAGTTGAGGTGAAACTTATCCTTTAAGAAGGAGAAGGAAGCCATTTGTCCATTTGTGCCTAGGTCACCAATGACTCCCAACCCCAATAGCTGCCACCTAAAAGTGACCTGATCTTGAAAAATAGCCGTCAGGAGTCGGACAGCTGAAAAGGCAGTATATAAATTAATATTTGAGATTAGGCATTTACAACGAATTTTGCGCCAAACTGAAAACATGGCCCAGATAACCTTGAACTTTATCTTCTTAAAGTAGCTTGGCTCAAGGATCTGTGTCAAGACCCCCTTAGCAGCATCGCCCAACCCCAATTCGTAGATAGTGGGTCTGTTAAAATTCGGGACCTTGGCACTTTCACCCAACAATGGCAGCCCAAAGTGTTGGAGCATGGCGGACCAATAGTATACTAAAAAATTCGGGACTGACCAACCCCCAAGATCTCTAGAAAGACACATCCATTTAGCGGCTCTACAAGGGCGACGGTATCTCCAAAGAAATCTATAGCAAGTCCTTTCGGCCCTAACCAAACTATGTTGTGAAAATTCCAACGGGATGGTTCTAAATAGATATAATAACTTTGGGAGGACCAGGATTTTAAGGACGTTGCATCGGCCATATAAAGAGAGATCTAAATTATCCAGTCTGCCCAGCTTAGAATTAACTGATTCAATGACCGGGAGGATATTAAGATCTGGGATATTACCAACTGAAGCAGTGATTTTAACCCCTAGATAGATTGCTTCTGAGACCACAGGAGCTTGGGAGGGACCCATTGCAGATGTTTGAATAACCTGTGTTTTTGAGACATTGAGCCTATAACCTGATAGCCGACCAAACTGTTCTGCTAAAGTCTTTATAGCGGAGAAGGCTGAGGCGACATCGCTGGTAAGGACTACAATGTCGTCCGCGTATGCCAGCGACTTACCCTCGATATCATTAACCCTGACCGGCAAGATATCAACAGTACCATCAATCTTGCTAAGAAAAGTGTCAATGTAAAGAGCAAAGAGCAGGGGCGAGCAGGGACAACCCTGCCTAGTGCCCCTGCTGATATTAAAAGATGCTGACACCAGGCCAGAGATATGCAGCATTGCCACTGGAGAGAAATACAATGATTGAATAGCCCGAATTGGCTGGGAACTAAAGCCCTTCCAGCGGAGAACCGCCCACAAAAACCCCCAGGCAACCCTGTCGAACGCCTTCTCGGCGTCCAACAGGATTGCTCCGAGGGGAGAGCCAGTCACTTGAGCCAGTCACTTGAGCCCAATCCAGAAGTGCAATGACCCGCCGAACGTGATCGGACGTATCCCTGCCTGGGATAAAGCCATGCTGGCGTAATGAGACCATTGGGGTAATTACCAACGCCAATCTGGTAGATAGAATTTTAGAATATATTTTACTCTCTGTTCTCTGCCTCCTTTTAAGTGCACCTCGAAGTATTATATGTCAACCAAGCTGACCTGTCAAGCTTGATTTGGCACTGTAATATCAAAAAGTATACTCGCGGCCCCCACCCTCCAAATTGGGTGAGGTTCAGAGAAGTCATCCCGGGCCATTCAGGTCTGCTTATTGTTTGCTACTGAGAAGTAGTTCACATTTGTAGGGGATGAGACATTACTATGCTGCAGTTTTGTTTGATTATTCTTTGTTCTGTGTCAGGCAAATACCCTGATGGTTTCGTTTTCTGCATTTGTATATATGCCATAACATTTGCAAATTGTGAATAAAGAAATTTTGAAGAAAAAAATGGTGGGCAGTGTAATGCCCTTCCTACATTCAGCCCTGCTCCATTGGGCTGTTGGAGGAAGTTTTCCAGTGAAAGAGCCTATTGGGGCTCCATCGAAGGAAAGCTTTTGGTTGGCCCACCTCTAAATGAGGAGCAGGGACCAAGAGTTTGGTGAGCAGGGTACTCTGTTGAGTTTGTAATCGAATCCCGTGTCTGCCAAACTCTAAATCAGGCCATAAATCATTTTTCTTGAAAACTAAAACTAAATTGATAATACCCTAATCCAAGGTTCTAAATGTACCAACACATCTCTAAGATTGATTTGATCAACATTATTATTAGTAAAACCCTACAGCTTTCGTTAAGGTTTCAGTTGTAGTTCTGATTCTGGGAAAAAGTCATAGTTTTCATCTGAATCAAAAATACAATTGCAGCAGGAAAACCGTACCATCAGGCATTTCCATCAAAGACACTACCCCAGGAAAAACCTAGTAAAAGGTCTGAGGAAAAGGGAGAGAAACTGAGGAATTGCCACTGAAATGTGATTCACACACAGATTTCCATTATAATTCTGTATGAGTGTGGTCATTCTGCTTCCTGGAATGACCTTACCCGGTGGGGTCAGTAATTCCAGGTGCAGAATTACCCTTGTAGTTTTAACACAGCAAACCTAATGAGGGTCTGAATGTCCTATATGTTTATTTTCTATCATATTTACTGTTCAAATCGTTGACCTTCAAATTTTTGGATTTATAAGTGGAAATAATTGAACTACAAAGCACGCAATTGTCACAGTATTGAAAATGAGATTGTAGTTCAGCCTTAGTATGTCTGATAGCAGTTTGACAACCAACCAATTTTTAAATAAAACTGGTTGCGACTAAGACATGCATGTTACAATTCAGGAGTGCACTCACAAAAATCATTGCGACACTAGACCGTTTAAGAGATTAAAAAAATTCTCACATTTGTGAAACAAGCATATTGCTTAGATTTCCACCAATTCAGAAAATCCCAATAATTTGTCTGTGCAATTTGGTTCTGTCTTGTCCCGCACACATAAGAACATGTGTCCATACCTTTGTCTAACTCAAGGAATTATGGTTGTGCTCTCCACTGCAATGTCTGACTTTGATGACAACGATGGATGCAACAGTGATCGGTGTGATGAATTCCTAGGCGAATCGGTAACATAAATTACAAGCCACCCAGAATCCTTTTGAGTTTAGTACATGGAGATCATATATATACCTTACACTAAAATCATCACACTCATTGAGTATACGGCAGAAGGTCAGACTCAAAATACCTCGACTGGTACACAAGGATATAAGGCACAAAACCCTATCAGTCTCTCCCAGCATGCTCTGGTGTCCAACATAGGTACTCAATCAGCTGTGCTTGCTTCTTGCTTTGACCTATGACCTGATCAACACCAGGTCCATATGGATAATTTAACATACACTGGAATGCAGTTTATGCTTCCTCTGCTCCCTCTGTGTTTATTATTTTTGCATGTCACAGTTGTGTGTTTTTACATGCATGTGCACCTTAACTCTTGTCTTACAGCTAGAGCTTTGAAGTTGTCAGCTGTAGATTTCACACTATGCTAACACCCAAAATGGTGTCCAATACAAGAGTTAAATAGTACCAACATAATATTTTTTGATATGTTGGGTGTCTTAAAATGGCTGACATACCACGGATGTGCTAAGGGCTTAATTTTACGTTTACGGTTATGCACTGTTACCTATATTTTCTTGAGTAGCTACTGAGACACTAACTAGCCTGGATTTGGCTGTAAAACTGGACCCTAATTTTATTTGACTTGTATGCATGCATGTACACTAACTGTGTTGCATCTATTTTTCCTAAGATTTCATTGGTAGCGACAGCACCACTAACTAACCTGGCTTTGGCAGTGAAATTGGATCCGGACCTACCCAAGAAGTTAAAGAATTTGTACATCATGGGAGGAAATTTGGAAGGTAACGAGCTGGGCATCTATCACTTCTGTCAGTCAAAGCGGCACAATATTGCAGTGAGAACATTTATTGGTAATGCATCGAATTTACCTATGAGATGAATACAGTGCTGTTTTTTTTATCAATCATCATTTGGGAGAAGGAAAGAGCTCCCTGACAAATAACACAGGAGTGGAGAGGATGTGGTGAGCTGCTGACTTGATAGCTGGGGATCCCGGTTCAAGTCTCGGTAGCGCAACATCCTGTGATTCTATGCAAATCGCCTAATCTCTCTGATAATTGATATATAAATATGCTGCAAGAGTAAAAAGCATAAAGAGGCAAATCTTTATGGACAAATAGTTCCTGCAAAGCGGATGTAAACTGTATTTTGGCTACGGAGACCTGATAAGAGAAGCAGACGAGGAACAAGCATTAGTCAATGCAGGAAAGTATGCTACAACCAATATTAAATTGAGGAAAAGTAAGGACCATGCACTGAAACCAATGAGAAGCCTGTAAAGAGAGGAGACTGGATGTAATGTCCCTTTTAAGATTATATTAAAACAATAGATTTCTCAAGCACAGTGCAAGCACTGTTCAGGCGAATCCTAAAAATTGAGCAGAAAGGTTAGCGTGTTATTTTTTTTTTTTTTGCATTGACGTTGAATTAAATCAGTTTAGCAGGCAATTCTGCATGCTGAATTTGAGACAGTGATTGCAGGTGGGGCCTCCAGCATTCATTTTTGAGGACTAGCAATTATTTTTCCTCATCAGATTTTGACCCAGAACAAAAGAGAGAAAAACACAAAATGGAGAAGTAACATGGGGATCGGACAGCCTTTTTTGACTCTCCTGTGGCTGCAAGTGACTGGCTGGACTCTCTGCCGGACGGAGGTGGCCGTCCCGGACCCTCTGCGGGCACCGCAGGTGATGGGTCCCCTTTAGAATGACTTTTGGTCCTTGATTTTGCCTTTTTGCACTGTACAGTCGGGTCTTATTTCATTTGCATATTGTGTTTTACCAGGACCAGTGAGGGGGGCGGGCGGGGACGGGTCCCTTACCTCCTCTGGGTTCTTTTCGTAGAATGGGGTTAGTGGGGCGACAGGCACACTGCAAGTTGGGGGGGTTTTTTGGCCCGCAGGGGTGCAGGGTGGGGGGAGTTGGTCCTGGGGTGGGGTTGGGGGGGAGGAGGGTTTGTTTTGCTGTGTGTTTTTTGTTTACAGGGCGAGGTACTGATTTTTGTCCACATTTGGGAACTGTGCTGCAGGCTGGGGGACCCTTGATCTATTGGGGGGGATGGGGGGGGACGGGTTGAGGCTTATGTCATGGAACGTCAATGGGTTGGGGGACCGTATCAAGCGGGGTGTAGTACTGCAATATTTGCGTCGTTTGACTCCTGATGTGGTGTTTCTCCAGGAGACGCATCTGGTTGGCAATGTTTGTCATGCAATGAACAGGGGGGGATACCGCCTCGTGGCCCATTCTGGTTTCACAACTGGTTCCAGGGGGGTGGGCATTCTGCTGCGAACCTCACTTCCGGTGGAGATCACTAAGATAGTCTCGGATGACAGAGGGCGCTATGTGTGTTTGATTGGGAGGTGGGAGGGGCAGCCCCTTGCCCTGGTTTCAGTTTACGTCCCCCCGGGCCTCCAGAACTCCACCTTCACTGACTTGGGTCGAATGCTGCTTGACCTCCCGGACAGCCTCCTGCTCATGGGCGGGGACTTTAATTCTGTGGTTTCGGGTGAACTGGATCGTCACCCACCAAGGACCCTCCCCGCTGCCCAGGCATGGCTGGGTGGGATGCTGGAGACCTTCGGCCTGGTGGATAGTTGGAGATTAATGCATCCGACCCAATGTCAATTCACCTTTCACTCGGGGGCGCATGGGAGTCTCTCTAGGTTAGACTACTTCCTTATGCCCGCGGCGCAGACTGGTCGGATTCGAGAGGTCAGGCACCTGGCGCGGGGTATCTCCGACCATTCTCCGCTGTGGCTTGTTTTTGACACCGGGCCGCGGTCTGCAGGGCGGATCGCTCCCATTAACCCATGGTACCTGCGAGACCCTACGACCCGTGACAGCCTGGTTAAGGCTATGGACCAATACTTCCTGGATAACGAGGGGTCGGTGTCTTCTGCAATGTCCCTGTGGGAAGCCTTTAAAACCGTGATCCGCGGACACGCCCTTTCCCAGATAGTGGTGGCTAAGAGGGTCAAGAGTGAGGCAGTGGTGAGGCTGGAGACTGACATCTTGGGGCTGGAGTCGGCCTTGGAGGCGAATGTTACTCCGGACGGGCTCCATGCCCTCAGCCTGAAACAGTTTGAATATAGGTCCCTGGTCACTGACGCGGCCAAAACTATGTATAGGGAGCAGCAGGGTCGACTGTACGATGCCGGGGACAAGGCGGGAAAGTTGATCGCGTGGCTGGACAGGAAGGAGAGAGTGAATCGTGTGGTCCCGGAGTTGCGTGCTGCGGATGGTGTGTGTGTGACGGAGCCTGACGAGATTGTGGAATGTTTTGCCGACCACCTCCGGGCTGTGTACTCCCCAGTGACTGACAGGGATGAGGACGACTCTCGCCTTCTACTGAGGGATATCGCCTTGCCCTGCCTGTCCGTTGAGGACCGTGAGCGGCTGGACGCCCCCTTGTCGGTGGATGAAATAGCGACCGCGATCCGCTCCCTTCGCTCGGGCAAGGCTATGGGTCCCAACGGTCTGCCCATTGAGCTATATAAATTGCGCCCTGACAAGCTTGCGCCCTTCCTCAGTCGCATGTTCCGTGAGTCTCTGGCGGCGGGTTCCCTCCCGGCCGATCAGCGTTTGGCCACGATAGTCGTTATCCCCAAGGAGGACAAGCCGCGAGATCGCTGTACTTCTTACCGGCCTATTTCACTGCTAAATGCGGAGCCTAAGATCCTGGCGAAAGTCCTTGCCAATCGTCTGTTGAGCGTCGTGTGCGATCTGATTCATCCGGACCAATGCGGATTCATCCCGCATCGTAACACCGCTCTTAACCTGCGGCGTCTTCATGGCGCCCTTGCCAGGGCGGAGCTCCTCTCCGAACCGGCCGTGCTGGTTTCTTTGGATGCCACGATGGCTTTTGACACCATCGAGTGGCCATTCCTCTGGGCTGTCTTGGCTAAATTTGGCTTTGGGGAAGGATTTATTGGCTGGGTGAAGCTTCTGTACACGGGACCCATGGCTCAGGTGGTGGTGAACGGGCGGGTCTCTCGGCCCTTTGCCCTCGGCAGGGGCACGAGGCAGGGATGCCCGTTGTCCCCTTTGCTCTTCGCTCTCGCCCTGGAGCCACTCGCGGCTTGGCTCCGCTGGGAGCCCTCGCTTCGAGGGATCCGGTGGGCCCCGGGCTTTGAAGATCGGGTTTCGCTGTATGCGGACAATATTCTCCTATATCTCACCTCACCGCGGCAGTCGCTCAACGTCCTCTTTGACGTTCTGACTTCCTTTGGGAATAATTCGGGTCTCACGATCAATTGGTCTAAATCCTGCGTCTATCCGATCTCCGGTGGTCCTCCACTCCTACCGCCTCGGCTTCCGATCCAGGTATCACTGAGCGGCTTTAAGTACCTGGGGATATACGTTTCGCTGGACCCGGTGGCTCGCTATGAGCTGAATCTCCTGCGTCCGCTTCGGCGATTGCGAGAGGATACGGCCCGGTGGTGCAGGCTGCCCCTGTCCCCGCTGGGTCGGGCCGCGCTGTTCAAAATGATGTCCCTTCCCAGGTTCCTCTATGCACTCCAGAATTCCTTCGACGTCATCCCAGTGGCCTACTTTCGGGAGGTAGAGAGCCTGCAGAGGAGACTGGTGTGGGACGGGCGGGCGCGTATTGCTCTTGCTAAGCTTACTCTCCCCTGGTATGACGGGGGCATCGCGCTTCCCGACATTCGCAGGTATTATTGGGCCGCGCAGCTTTCGGCCATCAACCATGCCACGTATGCGCCTGGCCTGAACCCGGCGTATGAGATGGACAAGTTCCTGCTTCCCGGCGGGGACTATAACAGGGCGCTGTACTCCCGCTCGGCTGGCCGGACACTTACGGGTCCTACTAAGATTGCTGTGCGGACCTGGAGGGCCGCCGCTGCGGCCACGGGCTGGGGTGAGCGACTGACATGTGCTACTCCTTTGTTTGCCTCCGATCGCCTGGGGAGCCTCTGGACTACGAAGGGGTTTGACCAGTGGGACACGATTGGTATCAGCAAAGTGGGAGACCTGTGGCATAAGGGCGCGGTTAAGACTTTCGCGGCTCTTCAGACCGAATATGAGCTTACGGACAGGGAATTCTTCCGCTATGCCCAGGTTCGACACGCCCTGCTCTCGGTCTTTGGAGAGTGGACCACGATCCCGGTTTCCTCGCCCCTCGAGGACCGCATACTTGACGGACATGTCCCGGACAGCACTATTTCTTTAATTTATAAGAAACTGATTAATCATCGGGCTGACCTCTTGGTGCGCCTTTGGGAGGCTTGGACGGGGGATGGGGTGGAATTGGACGACGAGGACTGGCAGTCTGCACTGTCGTCCCCCAAAGAGGTCGCCATTCCAGCCCGTCTCCGGTTGGTACAGCTTAAGATTCTTCACCGGGTGTATGTGACGGGTCCTCGCTTGGTCTCGATGGGATATTCCGACGATGGGCTCTGTAAGCGGGGTTGTGGGCACAGTGCCACCTTTCTCCATATCCTGTGGGAGTGTCGCGAGGTGGCGGACTACTGGCGCCGGGTACATACGGTTATGGGACAGGTCACTGGGGTTGTGCTGCTGCCGGAGGTGCGTCGCTGTGTCCTGAATGTGTGGGAGCCCAATGATTATAGCGCGGCTCAGACTCGGTGGGCGGCCCTGGGGAACATGATTGCCAAGAGAGATATAGCGCAGCTTTGGGGTGCCCAGCGGCCGCCCACCGTGTCAGTATGGAAGGAGAATATGGACTGGTGTATGTTCAGGGAGAAGACTGTGTATGTTGCCCGTGGTAAGCCGGGGGCATGGGGCAGAATCTGGGGGCAATGGAATGCTTATCGCGGGGGTATCTGTACGCCCCCCCTGGTGGATACCGATATCGCCATGTCCCCCTGACCCTTGACGGTTCCGGGCACCTTTTGGAATGACTACATATGGACGTTCAGTTCCCTTGGCCCCCCCCCCGTCCCCAGCCTCCCGGTACTCCTTCCTTTCGTGTGCTGCTTAATGGTCTGACCTGGAGTTCCCCGGAGGAAGCCTGACCTGCGCCGTTTGTCTTTATGCCTCGCCTTTTTGTTTTTTTTTTTTTTTTTAGTTTTCTGTGTTTGTTTGATCTAAGTCTCCTGTGCCTCTAGAACTATCCGGACTCACTACGGGGCCGACCCCCGGGAACCGACTGCAGCTTTGATAAATGTATATTTCATTCTGTACTTAGCGGCCGGCCCTGGTGGTTGTAGGCCCGTGCTTGTAATCGAATTATTGTTCAATAAAAACTTTTAAAAACAAAAAAAAAAAAAAAAGACTACACATCTTTGGTATTAGACATAAGTGGCATTTGATAGCCCCGGCCTCGGTCATCTAATCAAAACTTTGGACCCTACATTTATTCTTTTACAAACTAAGCACTGGCTAAATGTGGTTACTTATTGACTGTTTGTTTGCTGCCTTCACGACTTCCACACCTACTGCTTCCAGAGGAGGGCGGGACTGCGAGGACCAGCTTCCACAGCGGCCGGAGCAACATCGCCGCAGCTGGGTCCTCTTCCCAGCCTCTCCCCCTGATTGACGCAGTGACGCAGCGAGTCGCGGCCCCCGCTGCGCGGGAGCCGCTCGGAGTTTAAAACTCCCACTTCAGCAGTACCTCGTGTGCCCTGACTGTTTGTTTGCTGCCTTCACGACTTCCACACCTACTGCTTCCAGAGGAGGGCGGGACTGCGAGGACCAGCTTCCACAGAGGCCGGAGCAACATCGCCGCAGCTGGGTCCTCTTCCCAGCCACTCCCCCTGTAGTCTTCTCCCAAACATATACCGCCCACTCCATTCGCGCTAGCGGAACGCGCGCAGAACGAAGCCCGGGGCGAAGACCGGGCAAAGAGCGGGCCGTTTGAGGCCGTTCGAGGACAGACGAGGCAGAGCTGAGCCCTGGTCTCCACAGCACTTTTGGCTCACAGTACCATAAGAAACATTGACAATGTCGGCCATAGAAACTAGGAGCATATCTACGCGAGCCGCAGGACCGGTCAAAGGTACTTTAGACACTTACTTCACCAAAGCTGGCTCACTGCTAATTGATGAAATATCCATCCTCGAAAGGCGAATATCCCAAGAGATTGATTGGGTCAGAAGATCCTCATTAGGCCCATTTGCACTCGCCACCACGCCTAAACAAACTGATGTACCTAAATCTGGGGGGTTAACTGGCACTCCTGCCTCGGCAGATTTGTGCAGCCCTATCGCAACTATCATTGATTGCGATATGACTGCCATTACAGAGTTAAGCATTTTGCCCCTCCCTTGTGCTAGGCCCCCCTCACTCCCCCCGAGTACCACCCTCCCGACTGATAATGTAACTAGTGAGAAACCCATTTCTAACTCTGAGTCTCCACGGAGGGTGAGGGAAGGAGCCATCCCTAAAAGAAAAACGAAGGCTGGCTCCAATGGAGGGCATAAGGCGTCTGTTCCTAAACGCAACTCAAAAAACTACCCCAGTTCTCACACCTCCAAATCTAAGTCACTGAACCATAATGGGAATAATAGGCTACCGCCTATCTCTAACATGTCTGAGCCATCTTCCCGTCACAATCTAATACCAGTAAACGAGCCCCCCACCCTACTGGATATCCGTATCCTCCTAAAGGAAATTTTATGCCCTTTGGAGGATCGTATCTCCAGGATAGAAACACACATATTGGAAATTCGCAAGGGCCTTTCCAACATGGTAGTGGGGAAGCAGCCATCCAGCACCAAGATCAGTGAGGAGAGCGAGAACAAATCTCCGCCCCCCTCTAGGAATGGCTTAACTTCATCTCGGCCCACTCCAACACGTGCATTTCTGACACTCCCAACAAAGAATCTCCCACCACAAAAGTCAACGCGTGCAAACCTAAAAACCCAAGAAGCACCGGCTATTCCCCCAGCCGAGGCATTACCAAAGGCCCCGCAGGATATAACAATTAATCTTCCACCACAGGCTAATCCTTATGTGGTGATTCTTGCTGGTATTCCTCAACTGAACCCTTCTGTTAGAGAACCTGCAGGTGCACTTAAAAATAAGATCATCCACTGGCTGTCAAACAATAGACCCCTTCCTGAGGGCATACACAGTGAGGTCCTTATGGTGAGAAGAGTCCCCTGGGTAGGTACCACTAGGAAGACCATCCAGGGTGACTGCGTTGTGATCAACTTTAGGGACCCCGCAACTGTAAAGTATATCTGCAGCTGGCCCAGGAAAATGCACGAGTCACCCATCCACACCCTCCCCCTGTCCTTTTTTTACCCCCAGGTAGGGTGTGACGAGGAAGGAGAGGGATGGGAATTAGTATCTAGAAGGGACCGCAGGTGGAGATCAAATGTAAATAAAGAGCACCCTACCCTTAGAATCACTTCGGATAATTACTTCCCCACATATAATAGGTTCAGCTACCTGGACTGACTGAGTGAGAAAGGGTTGGGTGATGTTTTGGGACAGTTAAGGCCACTACTAAATGACTCACAGCTAGACACCTCCACACAGGGTGATGGTTTTAAGCAGATACAAACTAACATGGAATCCTGTGTGGTGGCTTCCATCACATCTACCATCGTAGCCTTAGAAAGTTCAGTACATGATGTAGTGACTGCTGACCGGAAGATCGACTCGATGGGCACTGCGCCCTTACTCCCCAAGTCTATTAGACCTCAAGCCCCCCTCTTAAGCATCCTTTCTTGGAATGTTGCGGGCTTTCCCAATAAACTAAATTGCCAGGATTGGAATAGTTTTATAGAAAACAAGGACATATGCCTCTTCCAAGAAACGTGGATGAGGGAGGACCATACCCGCACTGGTTTTGCTGTCTTTTCTAAGAATGCCAGATGGAGTGGCAAAGGCCGTCCCTCTGGCGGGCTTGTAATCTGGATAGCCTCACACTTGGGCTGTAGGGCTGCTTCTTTGACAGTAAATTCGGAGGATATCTTGGCTGTCTTATTGGAGTGGCCAGGCTCGCACAGTCTCTTGGTTATTAATGTCTACTCAAGGCCAGTTAGTAATTCGCAAGAATCTCTTACTATTGCTGAACTCGATCTCGCCCTAAGTACATTCCCTGAGGGCACCCCCTATATAGTAAGTGGAGATCTGAATTGTCATTTCGAACCTCTCATGGGCTCATTGGACGGCTTGGCTCAGGAGGAAGACCTCGCTTGGTCCATACCACTGTCCCAGTTACCAGCCCCAAGAGTTTGGTCTCCTCTGGCGGTGCAAATTACATCTCTCACTCTTAAACACGGGCTTAGGGCCTGTAATGGAAGGTTGCCATCAGACATTCCCCCAAAATGTACATACCATAGAGAGGGAAAAACATCAAGACTTGACTATATTCTGGTCGCTCTGGCCCTTTGGCCACAAATAAGTGACTTTCGGGTATTAGAAAGAGAAGACAGTGATCACAATGCCTTAGAGCTTGAGCTACATTATTCTGGTCTGGAACCTAGAGAGGAGAACGGGGAGTCACCCAATTCCGGGTTACTCCTTTCAAATAACAGACGCAGAATAAAATGGGAGAACTTAATAGCTAAACAAGGGATGTTATCCAACTTATATGCCCTACTTATTCCGATCCTTGAGAAGGCTCAAGTATTAAACTTGCAATTAAGCATGCCGGGATCATTTAATAAGCTGCGGCAGCTACATGCAGACCTTACTACCTCCACAGCGCAAATCCTTACTAGCAAATCCAAAAGGGTCACTGGTCCTATCTCCGGTCCCTCTTGGTACAATCCTGCCTGTAGGAAGGCTAAGAGTGATCTTCTGTCTATAATCAAGACAGGCCAGGACCGGGCAGAAATTAGGGAGAGAAGATCAGCTTACAAATCATTAATCAAGAATGCAAAACTTGAATGGGAACACGATAAATGGGAGAAACTAACGAAATTCTTGGCACACGGGGACTCCCGGAGATTCTGGCGCTGTGCAAACACAGGTTCAGAGGAACTGGTCTCCGCGGTGGAACCTAACATCTCAGCCATGTCGTGGCGGGATCACTTCCAGTCCCTATATAAGCTTCCTGAGGGGACTGGAGCTGACCCTGCCCAGACAGAAGCCAGTATTTTGCCGGGTCTCTCCTTTTCCCTAAAAGAAGTTAGAGCAGCTATTATGGGTCTTGCGTCAGGAAAGGCACCAGGTCTGGATGGGCTACCGGGAGACCTTTTCAAGCAAGAACCTGAAGTATGGGCACCTTATTTTATGCTTCTATTTAATTCCATCCTGGAGGGTATGGAAATACCAGATACTTGGCTGGGCGCAGAGATTGTCCCAATTTTTAAAAAGGGCTCTCCTCTGCTCCCAGCCAACTATAGACCAATTAGTCTCATTGATGTCTCCCAAAAATTATTTGGTAGAATCATTCTCAACCATCTACAAGATTGGATTGAGGAATCTAATATTTTGAGCACATACCAGGCGGGTTTTAGAAGAAAAGTTTCGACCATTGACCAGATTTTTCGCTTAAACTTGATTCACTCGAAGACCGTTTTAATAGAGGGTGGCACTCTATACACGGTCTTTGTTGATCTACGCGCCGCCTTTGACTTAGTCCCGAGGGAAAAATTGTGGGCCGTTTTGGGTGATCTTGGTGTCCCAAATGATATACTTGCCGTTTTAATAAGACTTCATCGGGGGAATTTCGCAAGGGTGAGGTGTGGGAGAGGGGGTGCCCTCACGGATCGCTTCCCCGTTGCCAGGGGGGTCAGACAGGGTTGTGTGCTGGCACCGACTCTTTTCTGCCTCTTTGTCAACGGGGTGATCAGCCATCTGAATGCATTGGAAGATACCGACGCTCCGAGGCTTGGAGGCTCAAGGGTACCCGCCATTCTGTTTGCGGATGATACCCTGTTGCTCTCAAAGTCTCCCATGGGCATCCAACGGATTCTTGATGGTTTCGCACTCTTCTGTGTGACTCGGGGGTTGGAGATCAATGCGTCTAAAACAAAGTATATGATCTTCAACCCCCCATCGAGAACACGCGCGAATCCTACACTTGGGTCATCCAGGCTAGAGAGGGTCTACACCTTTGAGTACCTCGGGATAACACTAAATCAGTCTTTGACCTGGGATTCGCACTGTACCAGGGCAAATCTGAAATTAACTCAAATGATAGGAGGACTGACAAGGATGTCCCGAGGCATGACCTATCAGCCGATTTCCCCCCGATTACAAATTTATAGTACACAGGCAAAAGGGGCCATAACCTACGGGGCCGATCTTTGGGGGCACACTGCTACTCAGTCTATGCAGGTGACTGAGAATAATTTCATCAGACAATTAACAGGTCTCCCCTCTAGCACCCCTCTTTTACCCCTGAGACTTGATCTGGGCCTTAGACCAATCACGGAAGAATTGGGCATAAAACCCTTATTGTACTGGAGGAAATTATGGTCTACACCAGAACTGTTTAACTATAGATCTGAGCTTCAGGAAATCATGAGACTCTGTAATCCTGCACGGCTTCCTTGGCTCAGACATATCAAACAAACATGCGAGGCACTAGGTAGACAGAATCTATGGTCTGACCCGGAAAATACTTGCCCCAGAATCTCGAGGAAGTCTCTCTCTAAAGTTTACCATGAACATCATCTACGTGTTCAAATTAATAACATACAGGAGAGGCCCCTAACGGTTACATTTTTGGGGTCAAAAGACTCATACCTCCAAGAGCTCGTATTTGACATCATTGGCCCACCGCTCACTAGGAAGCTCTTCATGCAATGGCGATACAGCACCCTCCCTCTTAAAGCACACACTGCTTCCTGGACAACTCCTGAGACCTCACCGCAATGCCCAGCTTGTGCACACCCGAGGGAGTGTGACCTGCATGTAATATTTTTCTGCCCAGCATATAGAAGAGCAAGAAAGTATTGGCTTGTTCCAATTCTTAAAAACCTGGGCTTCAGGGGCTACCTTCCGGCTTATAGGATTTTAAAAAGTGATCTCTCGGCCCCAATTGTATTTGCAGTTTCTACATTTTTAACTGCAATGTGGCACAGTCGTAGCCAGTGTATCAAGTGATTATCAATTGTATGATTGTTTTATATTCTGGTCAATTGTCTGCAAATGTTCTTGTATTATTCTGCTTTTAAAATGTTTTTATGTTGTATTCTTTTATGGTCCTAGAGACCGAAATAAAGATTAAGTAAGAACATAAGGTTACTTATTTTATGCCCTCTTCCTGTGGGTAAATTTAGCAGTCTGTAAGGCGGAAGTCAGACCCAATAGATGTATTTTCGGTAGCAAACCCATCAGTGAATGTTATGATCAGAAAAAGGTGATGAGGCAACACACAAAATCAACAGATTATCGTGTACACAACATAAAGTATAGTCGTCAGATGTTGATTGCAAGTCTTTTATTTTTCAAAAGTCCTTTTTGTACATATGGAGAACAGCCAATGCGTTTCACCCTTCACAAGGGCTTCTACAGGGCAATATATGGTAGCCAGATTCACGAATCTGTATGTGGGTACCAGCAATGAATAAAGTTACAAGGGGTTCCTGTAGAAGGATATATAGTCCACAGTTGAGGCCTATGGTCTAGGGCCAGTGCCCTTAAGTCCTCAGTCCAGATAATGGCGTATATTGACTGAGGTAGCCGGACACAGGCCGTCTCTTCACTTAACGAAGGATTACTCAAGTACTGACACGGATTACCCTGGAGGCTTACCAATTGCCCCATACTAGGTATCTCTTCCTCCAGTCCTTATGGATTGGAGGAAACTACTTCTTAGGCCTGGAGGGTGATAAATAAGTAATCCTCTGAAGGAGTAGTTATTAGTGAGTTCTAATCAATACAAGACTACTTCGCACTCCAGGTTGGGCATAGGATCAATTTGCTCTTAAAGCAGTTTTTATAATGTCCCTTAGCCGCTCTCCTCTTTTTACGGGTCTACCTAGTCTGGCTATAGAGTACCCTTGAGGTGTTGCATTTAAAAGATCAGGGCTAGAAGAGTTATTTGCCCATGTTTCTGTGACAAATATGATGTGAAACAGGTGGCTCACTATGAATTCCGCGAATTCATGGGCATGTTTCACGAGTGTTCGGGCATTAATAAGTGCACAGAGAACTTTTACAATAGTCTTGGGGGGGCTTCTATCCTGGTAGGAGGTTTGAGCATTTAGCAGTGTCTTAGTATGAGGGATATAATAGCCACAATTTTTGCATGAAGAGTTAAGCCCTAAAGGCACATGAGTAGGATCAGCCAGCGTGCAGCCCTGTTTGATATTGTTAAGGGAACTATGTGTTCAAGGCATATCAGCTGCAGATCACACACTAGCATAGTAGATCGCCATCTGGTGTTGGGCTCTGATGCTTGCACCTTCAATCAATCAATCAATCAATCAAATAATTTGTAAAGCGCACTACATACCCGCAAGGGTTTCAAGGCGCTGAGGGTGGGGAGAGGGGGTGTGCTGTTGCTACTGGTCGAATAGCCAGGTCTTGAGTTGTCTCCTGAAGGTTAGAAGGTCTTTGGTTTGTCGTAGGATGAGGGGGAGGGTGTTCCAGGTCTTGGCGGCGCGGTGGGAGAAGGATCTGCCTCCGGCTGTGGTTCTACGGATGCGTGGGACGGTAGCCAGGGAGAGGTCTGCGGAGCGGAGTTTCCTGTTGGGTACGTAGAAGGAGAGTAGACTGTTGAGATAGGCTGGGCCGGTCTTGTGGAGTGCCTTGTGTGCGTGGATCAGAAGCTTGAAGGAGATTCTTTTGTCGACAGGGAGCCAGTGCAGGTTCCTCAGGTGGGGGGTGAAGTGGTCGCGGCGCGGGACGTCGAGGATCAGGCGTGCAGAGGCATTCTGGATTCTTTGCAGTCTGTTGATGAGCTTGGTCGGGGCTCCGGCGTAGAGGGCGTTTCCGTAGTCGATTCTGCTGCTGACTAGGGCCTGGGTGACTGTTTTCCTTGTGTCTGTCGGGATCCATCTGTAGATCTTGCGGAGCATACGGAGGGTGTTGAAGCAGGTGGAGGAGACAGCGTTGACTTGTTTGGTCATGCTGAGTTTCTAGTCAAGGATGACTCCCAGGTTGCGTGCGTGGTTGGTGGGTGCGGGGGGTGTCCCCAGCGACGCGGGCCACCAGAAGTCGTCCCATGCTGAGGGATTGGGCCCGAGGATGAGGATCTCCGTCTTGTCTGTGTTCAGCTTGAGGCGGCTATTCTCCATCCATCACCTTGTTGTTGTCTTGGAAGAAGTCTTTGTAGTCACGAGATAGGCGACTCCTCCCTTGGACAATAGTGCGCATGGGCATCAACTCCATCCTCAGATTGTTTTTTTCCGCCATTGGGTTCGGATGCAACTTTTCCGCTCCGGTTGGAAATCTCAATTTCAAACTTTTCGAAAACCCATCAAATCACTTTCATCTTCGACCCGATTTTATCGGCTTGATTCCGGACGTCGACGCGGGCCGCTGGGCCTATCCACGCCGTAAGGCCTACGGCTCATGGAAAGGACGCCTTTTAAATAATGCCCCCAGTGTGGAGCAAAATTTCCGCACAGTGACCATCACAAAGTCTGCAACCTGTGCCTATCACCTGAACACGACGGGTCCAGCTGTCCAGCCTGTGCCTCCTTTCGATCGAAAAAGACGATTCGAGATCGAAGGGCTAGACGACACATCATGGCACAGAGACCACCTCCGGAACCAGAGGACATCTTTGATGAAGGCCCCGATGTTCCAGAGGAAGATTCAGAGGATCTCAAAATCATCTCAGAGGCAGAGGACTCAGACGAACTCATCACTCCTGGGAAACGTGTGAGTCCTACTGCCCCTGCCCCAACCCCTCCAAAACCAAAGGCAATGGTCAAGACTTCGCCTGTTGGCCCCAGTCGAGACCAAAAACATCCTTCTGAAGCCCCGCCTCCGGGCACGGCTCCGAAGAAAAAATACAAGCCTTCCGGTAGCTCGGGACCGAGCAAACCGCATGTAATTGTCCCGCCGGCACCTTCGACACCGAAGCCAAAAGAACACTCGTCGCCGAAATCGGCTCCGACGCCTTCCACCTCTAAATCGGCCCCAAAAACGCCAAGGCCCATAGATAAGCTGGCTTCGAAAGTTCCCAAGCCTAAAGATCCTGCTTCGGCTCTGAAACTAACATCTTCGGCACCAAAACAAACTGCTAAGGACTCTGATACGCCTCCTTATGGCCAACACCTATAAGGATCAACCACAACCTCGCTCGGAACCGAAAAAATCGGCACCGAAAGCTGCTACCGAGGAACAAGAACTTTTTCACCCAGATCCTATCGATCCAAGGCAGAAAAAGATTTATATAAACCCAAAAACAGAACATGTCACGGCTGTGCCATGTAAAAAACGAAAACTGGACACACCATCTGCTCCAGTTCCTGTACACAAGAAGGACTCTGCAACATCGCCTATGCCCCCTTCTTCTCGTACACTGCCTTCTAACCCACCTCCTCTGCCTACACCACCCTTACCTGTAACGTCTCCACCACATACACCACCTCCAGATGATGATGATGACCGGGGGGGGGTGATCCTAATGAACCGTTCACGGATCCAGATACCTCACCACTAGATGATTGGGCATTCCCTATCCCAACAGACCTCCCAGACCCACAACCATATCCCTCAAAACCATCTCCCCCAGATGATCACCTGGGGTTTGGCCAATTATTAAATAGAGCTGCACTCTATCATGGTGTTACAATGCACTCTGACGCACCAGGGGAAGATTTCCTCTTAGATACTTTTGAACAATCCCAAATGTCAGTGCAAATATTACCTATGATCAAAGGAGTCATTAAGCATGCCCCTGAAGTATTTAAAGATCCAGTCTGTGCCCGGGTTCTTAACCCTAGAATAGAAAAGAAATATAGGCCTGCCCCTGAAGATCCTACTTACATCAAAGGACAGTTGCCTTTGGATTCTCTAGTCGTTTCCAATGCTAGAAAACGTGCCAACTCCCAGACTTCCGGAGATGCACCACCCCCGGATAAAGAATGCAAACTGCTAGAAGCTTGTGGCAAAAGGGTAGCAGCACAAGCAGCTAATCCCTGGCGTATTGCCAATACCCAAGCACTACTGGCACGATATGACAGGACACACTACGACCAGTTAGAAAATCTATTACAACATCTGCCTGACCAGTATAAAACCCAGGCAAATGACCTTATCCAAGAGGGCAAGCTAATTTCAAATGTGTCAATTAAATGTGCATTGGACACAGCAGACACTGCCTCTAGATCAATCAACACCAGTGTACTTCTTAGACGACATGCCTGGCTACGCATTTTAGGCTTTAAGCAAGGGGTCCAAACTACCATACTCAGTCAGCCATTCAACCAAGAACAGGTATTTGGGCCAGCTGTAGACACTGCCCTTGAAAAAATGAAAAAGGACACCGAGACTGCTAAGTCCATGGGAGCATTACAGTCTCCACAAACGCGTGGCTCCTTTCGGTGCTCCTTCTACAGAGGAGCCTCCAAAAACATATGCGCAGACACCTCATCTACATTCAAAGCCACTACACAAACATCCCCCAGTAGGGGATATTTTAGAGGCGGATACAGAGGGAACAACAACAAAGGACGAGGTCGAGGTAATAACAACACTCGCACCTCCCCTGCCACAAAACAGTGACTTTCCTCCGCTACCCCCAGACCATTCCACTCCAGTCAGGGGCAGACTAACACAGTTCCTACCTGTCTGGAACTCCATCACAACAGACAGGTGGGTAAGACAAATTATCCAGTATGGTTACTGCCTGGAACTTACAGCTACCCCCCACACATACCACCCAAACAGCGTCCAATGTCCGCAGACCATCTTACGATCCTCAAACAAGAGGTTCTCTCACTGCTTCAAAAGCACGCAATAGAGCCAGTTCCCTTAGAGCATCAAGGAACAGGGGTATACTTACTGTACTTCCTAATACCCAAAAAGGACGGGACTCTGAGACCAATACTCGACCTCAGATAATTTCCATATGATCACTCTTCAACAAGTGCTCCCACTGCTGCAACAAGGCGATTTCCTTGCCACACTAGATCTCAAGGACGCCTACTTTCACATTCCCATACAACCTGCTCACAGGAAGTACCCAAGGTTTGTGGTGGACGGACAACACTACCAGTTCACCGTCCTTCCATTCGGGGTGACCACCGAACCCAGAGTCTTGCAGTAGTAGCAGCACATCTCAGAAGACAACAAATTCATGTCTTCCGTATCTAGACTGGCTAATAAAAGCCAAGTCATTAGATCAATGTGTCTTACACGCTCACCGAACCATCCAAATATTACACAACTTGGGGTTCACGATCAACTACCCCAAGTCGCATCTCCAACCCTCTCATATACACCAATATCTAGGAGCTACCATAAACACCTCCACAGAGCTAGCATATCCCAGTCCAGCCAGGATGGCCAGTATACAAGCTCTTATCATAAAATTTCAAAACCAACACTCTCTTCCAGCCAGAGTGTTCATGCAGCTCATAGGCATGATGGCATCTTGCATCTTCATTGTGCCTTATGCAAGACTTCAAATGCGTCCCTTACAGGAATGTCTAGTGCGTCAGTGAAACCAGGCTCAAGGACAACTTACATATCTGGTGTTGGTGGACAGCCGCACACATTGCTCTCTACAGTGGTGGAACATAACAAACTTGTCCAAAGGGCGGCCGTTCCTAGAGCCTCTTCCACAAATAGTGCTGACAACAGATGCATCACTCACAGGATGTGGAGCCCATCTCCTCGGACACACAACTCAGGGCAAATGGACCACTCAACAGAAAGTGCTCCATATCAATCACCTAGAACTGCTAGCAGTATTCCTAGCACTAAAATCCTTCCAACTACATGTACAGAACAAGGCTGTCCTCATCCGGATGGACAACATGACAGCCATGTATTACATACAAAAACAAGGAGGCACACATTCCCTGCAGCTGTCCCAGCTCGCACAGACCATTTGGAGATGGGCCATTCCTCAGAACATATACCTACTTGCAGAACACCTTCCAGGGGTTCACAATCAGATTGCCGATCTGTTAAGTCGACAGACACAACAGATCCACAAATGGGAACTACATCCCCAAGTTCTACTGCCCTTTTTCCAAAAATGGGGCCAACCAGACATAGATCTGTTTGCCACACACAAAAACGCAAAATGCCCAACCTTCGCTGCCAGGTTTCCGCACCCGAAGTCAAAAGACAATGCAATATGGATGAACTGATCAGGCAGATTTGCGTACGCTTTTTTGCCTCTCCCACTCATTCCACTAGTGGTACGCAAGCTCAGGCAGCAATCTCTCAAACTGATCCTAGTAGCTCCCACATGGGCACGCCAGCCGTGGTTCACAACACTACTGGAACTCTCACTAGTTCCACACCAAAAACTGCGTCTCTCCCCGTCCTTAATAACCCAGAACCATGGAGAGATCAGACATCCAGATCCAGGTCAGCTGAATCTGGCGATCTGGCTCCTGATGTCCTAGAGTTCAGTTACCTTAACCTTCCACCAGACTGCATGAACATTATCAAAGAAGCCAGAAGACCTACTACTAGAGCTTGCTATGCTGCAAAATGGAAAAGATTTGCCATTTACTGCACTAACAATAATATACACCCACTAGATGCCTCCATCCAGAACATCATTTGCTACTTACTACATTTGCAAAGATCTAATTTAGCATACTCATCCATACGTCTGCACCTAGCAGCACTAGCAGCTTATTTAAAAAATCGACAGCACTTGTCACTCTTTAGAGTCCCTGCGATCAAAGCCTTCATGGAAGGCCTTCAGGCCGCTTGGGCTAGAGCCAGCCTACCCTCGGTGCCGACAAAACCTCATCGGCACCCGACACCGAAAAAGAAAACGCCCCTTTCCTCGTCCGCGCCGAGCTTGACACCGAAGCTCTCGACGCCGAAGACTAGCACCGGCTCCTCGGCACCGATAACACCCTCGGAGCCAAGCAAGAAGCCAAAAAGCCTCGACTCCCAGACCTCGAAGCCGAAAGCCACCTCGGAACCGAGGAAGTCAAAAGACACTGCTAAGCCCCACGGTTCAAAACCAAGAACCAGTGCTGAATCGACGCTGAAAAAACCCACGGCTCCGACACCATCGGCACCGAAGGATCTGCCCCTTACAGACGAACTGTTTCGACCCGATCCTTACCAAAAAACCCTCGTAAAGGATCCAAAGACTGGGCATTTGTCGATTAGCACCAGAAAAAGATCACTAAACAAGCCTAAACCTGCTCCACCACCAAAAAGGAGAGGCATTGCCACCTCCCCTTTGAGGATTCCTTCACCACCTCCTCCTCCTCCTCCTCCTTCTCCTCCCTCACCACATCATTCTCCTACACCATCTCCAGATGAGGATGATGATGATGAAATTATATACGACACAGGGGACGGGGCGGACAACCAAACCACAGGGGACCCTACTCCTACAGGCTCCCCAGACCCATGGGACGCCTGCATCAACTCAGACGTCCCTAACATCCCGCAGGACGATCTTTACCCTTCCAGACCCTCCCCCCCCAGAGGACACAATGGGCTTTAACCAGCTACTCCATAGGGCTGCCCACTACCACAGGGTTGATCTCCACACAGACCCCATAGAGGAGGACTTCCTCTTTGATACATTCAACACTACGCAGAGGTCCACCTCAATTCTGCCGATGCTTAAGGGAGTTCTTAAGCACGCACCAGAGGTTTTTAAAGACCCAGTTAGAGCCAGGGTCATTAACCCACAAATTGAGTAGTCTCCAATGCCAGGAAACGTGCCAAATCCCAGGCATCAGGTGAAGCTCCACCGCCAGATAAGGAGTCTAAACTCCTAGACACCTCTGGCAAACGGACAGCGTCCCAGGCGGCCAACATCTGGCGTATCGCTAACACACAAGCGCTCCTAGCCAGATATGACAGGGCACATTATGATGAGCTGGAGTCAATCATGCAACACCTCCCTGACAAATATAAACAAAAAGCCAACAAGTTGATTCAAGAGGGTAAAACCATCACAAACACTTCCATCCGTTGTGCCCTCGATGCAGCTGACACCGCCTCCAGGACAATAAATACCAGCACCCTTCTGCGTAGGCATGCCTGGCTCCGAATCTCAGGGTTCAAACCTGAGGTTCAAAGTTCCATCCTCAATCACCCCTTTGATGAGAAACATCTGTTTGGTCCTATTGTCGATATAGCCCTCAAAAAAATGAAGAAGGAAACAGACACAACAAAATCTATGGGAGCCTTGCAGTCGCAAGCTCCCAGGCGCTCCTATCGCCATTCCTCCTTTAGAAGCAATACCAGAGGCTACTCCTCTGACAGCGCCTCCACTTCCTACAAAACCCCTACCCAATCCACCTTCACTAGGGGTTATCAAAGAGGCAGTTACAGAGGTAACAATAACAAAGGCAGAGTCAAAACTAACACCTCCCGCTCTGCCTGCCCACCCCCACCCAGTGACTTCCCTGCTCTTCCCCCAGACTATTCCACTCCAGTCAGGGGCAGACTCCACAATTTCCTTCCTGTCTGGGCTACCATCACCTCAGACAGATGGGTGCGACAAATAATTTAATCAGGCTACTGTCTAGAGCTAACATCTACCCCCCCAACCATTCCACCCAAACAGCGCCCAATGTCACAGGAACATTTGTCACTTCTGAAGCAGGAGGTA
The DNA here is from genome assembly GCF_964204655.1 of Triturus cristatus. Taxonomy (NCBI): domain Eukaryota; kingdom Metazoa; phylum Chordata; class Amphibia; order Caudata; family Salamandridae; genus Triturus; species Triturus cristatus. Next base: position 1,201,311,570 of record NC_140591.1, on the reverse strand, counting down.
ATCTCCCTCCTACAAAAAAATGCAATAGAACCAGTTCCTGCCCACCAACAAAACAAGGGATTCTATTCCCTATATTTTCTCATACCAAAGAAGGACGGCTCTCTCAGGCCCATTCTGGACCTCAGACCCCTAAACCAATACACACACTCAGACCATTTTCACATGGTCACACTCCAGCAGGTGCTTCCTCTGCTCTCCCAAAACGACTTCCTAACCACCATAGACCTCAAGGACGCCTATTTCCACATTCCCGTTCACACCGCTCACAGGAAGTTTCTCAGATTCGTAGTGGACGGTCACCACTACCAATTCAAAGTACTCCCCTTCGGAGTCACCACAGCGCCACAAGTGTTTACCAAGTGCCTAGCAGTAGTGGCAGGACACCTGATAAGACAACACATCCACGTCTTCCCATATCTAGACGACAGGCTTATAAAAGCCAGCTCATACAGCCAGTGTGTACAACACACTCACGCCACAATCCAACAACTTCACGACCTGGGCTTCACAGAAAACTACGCCAAGTCCCATCTGCATCCCTTCCACATACAACAATACCTCGGTGCCACCATAGACACCTCAAAAGCGTTAGCCTACCCCAGCCCTGCCAGGATAGCAAGCATACAAGCTCTTGGTGCCAAATTTCAACCTCAACACTCTCTTCCAACCCGAGTGTTTATGCAACTTATTGGGATGATGGCCTCTTGCATATTCATAGTACCTCATGCAAGACTCCAGATGCCTCCTCTCCAAGAGTGCCTAGCACGCCAATGGAACCAGGCTAAAGGTCAACTAACAGATCTGGTGTTGGTAGACGGTCGTGCCCATCGCTCTCTGCAGTGGTGGGCCACCAAAAACCTTTCAAAGGACGACCGTTCCTAGAGCCAGTTCCTCAAATAGTTCTAACAGCGGACGCATCGCTCTCCGGCTGGGGAACTCATCTACTACATCACACCATGCAGGGCAGGTGGACACCCCAAAAAAAATTACTCCACACCAACCATTTGGAGTTACTGGCCATATTTCTAGCCCTGAAAGCCTTTCAAACACACGTCTCAGGCAAGGTTGTCTTAGTCCGCACAGACAACATGACAGCAATGTACTACATCCAAAAACGGCACACACTCTCTGCAGCTCTCTCAGCTAGCACAGACCATATGGAGGTGGGCCATACCTCAAAACATTTTTCTCCTAGCACAACATGTCCCAGGAGTCCAAAACACCATTGCAGATCTGTTGAGCCGTCCAACTCAACAAATCCACGAGTGGGAACTTCATCCACAAGTTCTTCAACCATTCTTTCAAATGTGGGGGCAACCACAAATAGACCTCTTCGCCACCCACGAAAAGGCCAAATGCCCAAGCTTCGCCGCCAGATATCCACACCCATTGTCCAAAGGCAATGCGATATGGATGAACTGGTCAGGCAGATTTGCGTACGCTTTTCCGCCTCTCCCACTCATTCCATTAGTGGTGCGCAAACTACAGCAACATTCCCTAACTCTCATCCTAGTTGCTCCAACTTGGGCCAGACAACCGTGGTACACCACACTGCTGGAACTCTCCGTAGTTCCGCACCAAAAATTACACCTCTCTCCACGCCTCTTAACCCAGAACCATGGAGAGATCAGACACCCGGAACCAGCTCAGCTCAACCTTGCGATCTGGCTCCTGAAATCCTAGAATTTGGTTACCTTAATCTTCCCCCTGACTGTATGAACGTCATTAAAGAAGGTAGACGACCTACCACTAGAGCTTGCTACGCAGCCAAGTGGAAATGTTTCGTGATTTAATAATAATGTCAATCCCTTAGATGTGTCTATCCAACATACTTACTACACCTACAAAGATGCAACCTAGCCTACACGTCTATTAGACTACACCTTGCTGCCATGGCAGCGTATCTACAAAATAGACAACATCTATCACACTTTAGAGTACCTGCCATAAAAGCCTTCATGGAAGGCCTCAAGAGAATAATTCCCCCTAGAGTGCCACCCTCACCGGTGTGGAACCTAAACATCGTTCTCACAAAACTAATGGGGCCTCCATTTGAACCTCTACATAAAGATGAGCTTCAATTTTTAACATGGAAAACAGCTTTCTTTGTAGCCATTACTTCCCTCAGAAGGGTCAGTGAGATACAAGCACTCACCATTCAAGAACCTTTTCTGCAAATGCATCATAATAAGGTTGTTCTCCGCACTAATCCAAAATTCCTTCCTAAAGTCATTTCTCCCTTTCACCTCAATCAATCTGTGGAACTGCCTGTATTCTTCTCACAGCCACAAACCATTGCAGAAAGAGCTCTACACACCCTAGACGTCAAAAAAGCTTTACTCTACTACATCGAGAGAACACAACCCTTTCGCAAGACCAAACAACTATTCGTGTCTTTCTCACCACCACACAAAGGCAACCCCATCTCCAAATCTGGGATAGCTAGGTGGATTGGTAAATGCATACAGATTTGCTACCACAAAGTAAAACGAACGCTATCTGTTCCCCCTAAAGCCCACTCTACACGCAAGATAGGGGCTTCCATGGCATTTTTAGGGAACATCCCCTTAGACAATATCTGCAAAGCAGCTACATGGTCTACACCGCACACTTTCACTAAACACTATTGTGTAGATGTGCAAACTAAACAACAAGCTAGTGTGGGCCAGGCTGTCCTCAAAACACTGTTTCAAACAACTGCAACAGATACTAGTGGTCGCCGCTAGAAGGGCCTACTGCTACACAATCTATGCACAGTGTGTAATCTGCAGCTCATATGCCTCGAACGGAATATGCTACTTACCATTATGCATCTGTTCTTAGCATGTAGAGCTGCAGATCTACACACGCCCACCCGCCTCCCCGGCTACCTTTATCTGTTCCAGTTTTATCCTATTTAGATACAGCACACATGGGCATCTTTCCTGTTTCTTACAAAGCTCCATCATTTCCCCGCTGGCGAAAAACAATCTGAGGATGGAGCCAAAGCCCATGCGAAATATGATCCAAAGGAGGAGTCACATACCTCGTGACTTCCAAAGACTTTCCAAGAGAAAAACAACTGCAACATCCGGGCCCAACACCAGATGGCGTTCTATGCACAGTGTGTAGATCTGCAGCTCTACATGCCAAGAACAGATGCATACTGGTAAGTAGCATATTCCTTCAAACTACTGCAACTGATACAGGTGACCACCTCTAGGGGAGATACTGCTGTATAGTCTATGCTAGTGTGTGATCTGCAGCTCATATGCCTCGAACGGAATATGCTACTTACCAGTATGCATCTGTTCTTGGCATGTAGAGCTGCAGATCCACACACGCCCACCCACCTCCCCGGGACCTTTATCTGTTCCAGTTCTATCTTACTTAGATATCACACATGGACATCTCGTTTTCTTCTAACTCCATCATTTCCCATCATGGCGAACAACAATCTACGGATGGAGTTGATGCCCATGTGCACTATCGTCCAAGGGAGGAGTCACCTATCTCGTGACTACAAAGACTTCTTCCAAGACAACAACAAGGTGCAAGCATCCGAGCCCAACACCAGATGTCGATCTACTATGCTAGTGTGTGGATCTGCAGCTCTACATGCCAGGAACAGATGCATACTGGTAAGTAGCATATTCCTTCTTACCTGTAAAGGTGATTCTGTTCCCTTTCCCTGGGTTAAAAAGGGCAGAGTTTCCGGACCTCACCGCAATCCGGGCACAGACGGGCTTGGCTTTGGCAAGCCAGCGGAGCGGACGTGCCATGCTGTTCTTGAAATAGCCCTCGACTGAGGGGGGGCGTGGCTACCACCAACCGCATCAGAGCGTGATGGTCCTAAAAACAGGTGGCGCAATTAAGTGTACCAAACCTGGGTTCCAGCTACCCTGCAGTCCCAACAGAGGCTCCCGTGCGAGGGGAAAGTAGTGGAAAAGCAGAAAAACTGAAAACAAATATGAGAATGTAATAAAACCATAAAAGAATATTAAAATATTGGAGGAACTAACCCTCTCCAAGATGGCGCCCAATATCGGGAGCCAGATAACTCTAAAACTGGTGGCGGGAGCCTAAGGCAACCGCTTCCTTCAAGGAAAGAAAAGAGGCACCTAATGATGTCTGCAGCATCCGTGATGCTCTACTGAGCCATGTCGTGTAGTTCCTACCAATCCGTGGGACCTGCGCATTGTTCGGACAACATAAATTAAGGGCTTGGTGTCCAGACTGATTTCGGACACCCCCGCAGGATATGTTGGACTATAGACCAACTAGCTCACAGTGCAACCGTAAGCCCCCTACCTACTAGGGAGCGTATGGTTTCTGGCAACCACTGAACATGACAACCTTGTCCACTCGGGGATCGTAGAAACAGTACAGAACCTTTCACTCAGAGAAATATATAGAGAATACACAGTTCGACGTTTTCAATAGTATTTATTGAACCAACGTTATTCTTGCATAAAATACGTGTGCTGCAATGATTAGTAGACAGAAGCAGATAAACATGATTACAAGCACCAAAAGCGTAAATAGTAGATATAGTTCTACCATGGTGCTAAACCATGTATATATGCAGACAGATAAACAAGGCAGCAATCTAGTGTACACCTACTATGCGGACCCTACTCTAAGTGTACCTAGACTGTTTGTAGGTGTAGCGCCAAGAATCCCTCCAAGGGACGATCCAACCCCATTACCTGATGGGATAGAGTGAAGGACCCCATCTTCGTCACAAACTAGACACCCCTAACGAGATGTCAGCGTGGTGATTTCTCAGCATGTAAGTGCCGCAGATTTAAAATAGGTTGAGCCTGTTATCAACAAACTTGTGTTTGATGTATAACACAAATACATGTAAGGACCTATTTATGGTGTGGCTTATTTCATGGGCTACTGGATTCTTGACATAAAAGAAAGTAAATGCTCCCTAGCAATTAACACTCAAATGCAACAGAAATTGGGGGTCATGTAATGGTCCTTAAAATTCTGGATAGACATAAAGGAGTAGTCTAAGGCTTAACGCAAAAGAGGATGTACTTACGGCTCCGGCACACACTTACACCCTATTTTGCCGACCTGGAAGAGCTCCCGGAGTATAGGCCCTTAGAGGCCAATGTTCTGATGGGGAAGTCACAGACCACAAGATTTCCATCATTTAGCGGTCCCTGGTAGTCAATTCAGCAGACTGTTTTTGCATGTTGCAGGAGCATTGGGAGCGAAACCTAGGTATCTGATGGAAGATGATTGGCAGGAGACCAGAGATGCATGATCACTTCACAGTTCGAGCCAAACAGCTGAAATACCACTGCCAGGCATACTTTACATACAACAGACCGTGGACATTGGTGGTGGTGGGGTCACCACTATGCTTGAGGTGTGCTTCCCAACGTGGTAACTTGTTCCATACTGTGTGGAACTGCACGAAGAATATGTTCTTTTTGGAAGGGGTGCTCAGTGGTCTGGGAGAGGAGCTGGTTTGAAGGCTTCCCCTGGACCTAAACTGACATTTTTGCATGTCTGTCTAGACATAGACGGCAACAGATATAAAACAACCATGCTGCACCAGGGCCTTCTAGTGGCTAAGATGGACTGTTAGACCTGTCAGTCTTAGGGTGGTTTTCCCCCAAACTTTTTGGCTTACTCCTTTGTATTTTCCTGATCTTGTTTTTTGTTGGTCTTAGTACTGTGTGCACTTTTCCACTGCTAACCAGTGCTAAAGTGTGTGTGCTCACTCCTTTAAACACAGCAAAAAACTTTAAACATAGTAAAATTGGCTTATACCCAATTGGCATATTAAATGTACTTGTAAGCGCCTAGAAAAGTGGTACTACCTGTACACAGGGCCTGTAAATTAAATGCTAGTGGTGGGCCTGCAGCACTGATTGTGCCATTCACTTAAGTAGACCTTCTAACACCTTAGGCCTGTCATTTCAGCTTTAAACTGCCATTTTGACCTGGAAAAATAAACCTTTTCCCAGGCCCATACCTTCTTTTTTTAATACATATAAGTCACCCCTAGGGTAGGTCATAAGCAGCCCACAGGGCAGGGTGCAATGTATTAAAAAAAGTGGAACATGCACTTTTAAGTTTTGCATGTCCTGGTAGTGAGAGACTCTTACATTTGTTTTCACTATGCAAGGCCTACCTCTTCCATAGAATACCTTTGGGGTTACCTTATTACATTCCAAAAGGATAACTTCAAAATGGAAAAAGGTAAACAGTTCATGTTTGGTGTCTTTAGAATTGTAATAAAAAATCCTCTTTTATGGTAAATTCATATTTTGAAATACAAGTTTGAAAATGCTACTTTTAGAAAGTTAGAATTTTCCTGCCTTAGCCATTTGTCCACCGCTCAAATCAAATTAATGTCATATTTCCCTGGACTAATTCACCACTAATCCTTTTTTGGTCCCGGAATAGCGTGCTACTCACCGAAAAGTGCTTCAGCACCTCATCAGAGGTAGCAAGCGCTATATAAATGCAAAACTTCTGAATCCAAATAACAGACTAACATATCCACCGCACTAGAAGGATCCCACATCAAATTGGATAAATAGAGTAATGTTTAATAAATAAAACAAGACCAAAACAATAAAAACCCAATCAATAGAACCAGAGATATGCAGGTTTGAAGATTTCAGTGAAAATAGCGCCAGAAAGCACAAAGCGGCAACTATGGAGATCTGGTTGCGCCGGACCAGGACAAAGTCACATGTTCAGGACGACTGGTCTGGAGCCCAGGTCAGCTGCAGAAACCGAGTTAGACCCGCTGAACAAGAGTATCACTTCGAGTATGCATAACTCAGCCGAAGCGATATAAGGTCCAGGTCGAAGATGCGTAGCGTAGTGTCGGTTCTGGGGAGTTGTGCCGTCAGCATCGAGGAGGCTGTCATCAAGGGAAGCTTGTGGTGTGAAGCCCTGCATTGAGGAGGCGTTGTGCACCAGCAAGTTCCCAAGAGCCTGCAGGGCTTGTAATGCGAAATCTTGGATCGTTGTCGGGGCTGCTGTTGACAAGGGTCTTGCAATGCGAGGGCCTGAATTGGGGATGCATCGCGTAGTGTTGGATCCGATAGGCTGAGAGCTGGAAGGCTGATATGGAGTCCTTGCGCTCGAAGAATTCTTGCAGCAGAGTCGATTCGTCAGTTCTGCTTGGGTTTGCGGCATGCAGCAGAGAAGGTGTGTCAGTTCTGTTGGATCTACAAATGGGCTGGCAGAGCACCTTCAGGCCCACTTCCAAAGATCCATTACTGGGGTGGCACCACTTGAAAGGGCAGAACTCACAGTGGCAGAGTTAAGATGCTGGATACAAGAGACCAGCCATTGTTCTCACTACGGTGGTCCTGGGTACAGGTTGCAGGTCCAGTCTTTCTTACCCAGGCAAAGTGCAGTAGGTCAGTGCAGCAGGCAGAAGTCCTTCAAGGCGGCAGTCCTTTCATAAGTACAGCAGTCCTTCTTGCTGACAGAGTCTTCCAAAAGTCTAGAAGTGTACTGAAGAATTGGAGCCTGAGGTCTAATATTTAGACCTGGTGTCTCCTTTGAAGTGGGAGAAGCTTCTAGATGTTTCTTGCCTCCCTTTCCCTGGTTCCAGGCTATCTACAGGGGGTATGCAATCCTTTGTGTGAAGGCAGGACACAGCCTATTCAAGCATAAACGGAGCTGTGCCTAACTCCGCATTCCCATCCTGCCATTGGTGGCCCATCCAGGCACACCTATGCACTCTATTGTGTGTGGCTGTCTAGGGGGAAATACACAAATGCCAAGTGGCAAGTACACCTAGTCATGTGACCCAGAGACAGGCTGCAGGCACTAAATGGCTGAAGCAGGAAAATGCTATACCATAAAGGAGGATTTTTCATTACAATTCCAAAGACACCAAACATGTACTGTTTACCTTTTCCCATTTTGAAGTTATCCTTTTGGAATGTAATAAGGTAACCCAAAAGTTATCCTATGGGAGAGGTAGGCCTTGCAGTAGTGAAAACGAATTTAAGAGTTTTTTTACTACCAGGACATGCAAAACTTAAAGTGCATGTTCAACTTTTAAATACATTGCACCCTGCCGTGTGGACTGCTTAGGACCTACCCTAGGGTTGACTTATATGTATTAAATAGGGTGAGAAATAGGTGAGAGTCTAGAAAGGTTATTTTGGGGATCATAGTAGTAGCATGGGGTTTGGGATGAGTGATGGAGAGGAGGCAGAGGATATATTGAGAGAGGTATAGGGTGAGAAATAGGGTAGTGCATTGGAGAGTAGTAGTAGAATGAGGTTTGAGATGAGTCAGAGTGGAGGTAGGGGATATATTGCGAGAGATAGAGTGAGATATAGGGTAGGGCATTTGATATGCTGAATTAGAAGCAAAGTAATAAATGTAAAGATACATAAGTACATGGAAGGTATATATGTATAAGGAAAGTAATATATGTAGATTAAAGTTGCATTTAATAAACTCAGACTTTCAAGTGTTGCTGTACTTTTGCAATTTAATAATGAAGCAGCTGTAGATAAATAGTTATGATAAAGGATTTACTTATATAGGCAGTCACTTATATACGTGTTAAAGGATAATGCACCTATAAGTAATATGTACATTTGTTAATCAGAACTACCGAATATCTATATCTTTAAAAACATAATTATTATACACGTTTATTCAAAGCAATACACATATGTAGGTACACATCTATAGTCCAAATAAATGCTTATATACAAAGGGATATGCTGTATATTTATGTTTGAGTATGGTGGTTATGTGGGGAGGAGCCAATTCTTGAGTAGTCTTCTGAAGAGAAGGTATAATTCAGCCAAATCTGGTGAATAACTTGTTCTCCTATTTGCAGAATTCCAGTGGTTCTGATCTATTTGAACTGTATAATAAGATTAGCCCTGCACATGTTATTACCTCTAAATTTATGTAGGAACTGAAACACCCTTCTGAAGGTTTCTTTTTAGCTAGCACATAGCAGATTTTAATGCAGAGGACTATGCACCTTGATAGAGTTCTCTTTTGCACCATGTTGCCTTTCTTGGTCCCAGTGAACCTCATAAAGAGCTGGTCATCCACACAATGGTCTCATGTGGTCAATGTAGAGAACCTGCACTCTGGCAGAGCAACAAAACGTTGCCAGGGTAATCGATTGATGACATGAAAGGGTGATAACACCTTTGGCAGGAAGGAGACCCAAGTTCCAAGTACTAATTAGTCTGGTAAGTAATTGGTGTCGGGAGATTGCACAGAGAGTGCCTGTGGGTGACTCATGCAGTGTACAGAAGTAATGGTGATAGGAAAGACTACCTTGATTGTCAGGAGCCATAGTGAGCAATTGTGCATAGACTTAAATGGTGAGCACATAACACATTCAGGATTAGATTCAGGTCCCACTACGCCATGGCAAATGACTTTTGAGGAGACAAATGCGGTAGGCCCTTCAGAAAATGCATCACAAAAAAGATTTAAATTGAGAGGGTTGATCAGGCAAGCATAAAAAGGCTGAAAGGGTCTCAAGTAACCCTAAGCTGTACCCACTGCAAGGCCAACAACAAAAACAATACATCAGAAAGTGTTCCCTGCAGAGGGTCAAGAATACTGGCCCCACACCTGGCCACAAACCCTTCTTAGTATCCACAGCAGCTGGACCTTGTGGATGGGCATCTGGCTGCAAGAAAATATCTATTACTTCAGGTTGTAGGTCAACTGTTGCCACTAAATATCCATGCATGGAATTGCAGATTGTGGAGATCTGAGTGTAGAACCCTCTCCTTTTGCTGAGAAAAAGGTCGTTTTGAAGTGGGAACCGGATTGGAGGGCAAATATTCAGACTAGGGAGCAATGGGTACTACAGTCTCCTGGTCCAGGGTTATTAAGATGATGATGGCCTGGTCTGTTCTGCCTCTCCTCAGAACTCAAGGCAGGAGAGGTATGACAAGAACATGTACATGAGTCCTCAGTCCCATTGCAGATGGAATGTGTCTGTCATTGACCTTATTGGAAGAAACACTAGTGCACAAAAGCTTTGGCATAGCACGTGCTCAACAGTGGCAAACAGATTTATCCAGGGCATACCTTACAGACTGAAAATGCCCTGTACCACCTCTGAAGGGAGACCCAACTCATGGCCAATCGCTGACGGCTGTTTAGCTCATCCAGTCTAGCATTCAATGATCCACTAGGTGGATGACTACCAAAAATATTTTCTGCTGGCTACCTCCAGAGACATTGTGCATCCAGGCACAGAGTAGAGAACCTCATGAACCCGGCTTGAAAACTTGGGCTTTATTGTAAGATCCACATGTGGATTCTGGTGTATGCGACAAGGAATATGCATGAGGCCAGGAGCCCGAGAAGCCTCAGAACTATCCTCACTGAGACCCATGAGTGAACAAGAAACTTTGGGAACATTTCCTGAATGTCCTGGCCTTGCTGCGGCACTGGAAATGGAGGCTAGTCCCTACGAAGAGAATCCTCTGCATGGAGCTTAGATGGGACTTTGCCATGTTGATCGAAAGTCTCAGAGCATTGTCTGAAAGGGCTGACCCAAAGTGTACTCTTTATATATTTGAAGCAGTAGAGCTAGTAGATAGCTGAGCTGTAAAGCCAGACCTCAAGGGCTCAGTATTGGAAAGTATAAATGTCTAGATCGTCCCATAACATGTATACACTAATCCTATGTAGGAATTGCTCTAATGACTACAAAATATTTTTTTGTTTTTCCATAACAGGAAGAGGCAACAAAACTGTCTGTGCAGAGTTTAACTTCTGTTTAGATCCGGAAGCAGCCCAGATAGTACTGAAGGAATTCACATGCCCCACGTACATCGCTGCTATGGACTTTGCTCATAAACACGCCCTGAGTAAGGTAAGAACGTGGATATCGATCTAACTGATGATTGTGCATGCATTAGCCTACCACTGTTAAGTTGGGTTTTCTGCATTTTAAGGTCCTGATCACAAGTGCAATGGTGGAAAAAAATCTGACATTTCCTCTTGAAGGTTTCATCCTACATTAGGAGCGAATTTCCAGCTTTTCAGGGATTTGCCAAGATTCCAAAGAGCGTTTCAGAAACTGTATGGTGAACGTAGATCGCTTTAAGAACTCTAATGGATAACATTCACACATGTAGGTCTTTCACCAACTGGAAATTTGTGCTTGCATAAATATGCATAGGCGTATGTAACTCTTTTTTTTTTTTAGCTCCAAGATGAAAATATTTTCCCCTCAGAGACTCCCTTCTGCAAAACCCCATGTGAATATGGGGTTATTGCGCCCCTATTCTCACCATCGAAATGCTACCATGTTTGTCTTTGACAGGAAACGATGAGGGTATTGTTCCAGTGAGGTAAGCTCCATGTAAGGCTATGTGAAAAAGCTCTAACTTACTTGGGTACGGGTGTTCTATCCCTTCAAAATTTCCGCTATACTGGTAGAACTGTCACATTCGTAAGACCTCAATCCAAAAGGAAAATTACACCAGTTTGCTCGCTGCAATCAAGGATGGATGTTCATTTTCAGAAAGTGATGTTTTTGGGACCCCTAAGTAGAACGGTTGAATTTAGTGGTGTACAATGCCTTGTGAACTGAGCACAGCTGAGCTTCTGAAGGGATTAAGAGGGCTTTGGTACCGGTACCGATACACTTGTTGGTGAAAGTACCCACGGATTGATGATTACTATTTGAATTCTTCCTACTAATTCACTACAAGCACTGGCAACACTAATAGGTTTGGCCTTGGCTACCTGGTGTCGTGTTTAAGCTGTTTTTATTGCAAGCACAAGTTACCAAAAATAAAACATATATTTAAAAAACATGTTACCACCTAAATGTGGCAGCTATATTCTTGCCATAAACAATGTAATATTCCTAAAAATAGATCATCACTTCTGTAGTGTCCTCTCCCCGCTGGGTACCCACAAAGTACTATGCCACACACGGATCATAGTAATACGCATCTTTATTCTTCTGTGTGTAACTTCAAACCCAACATTCTAAAACAGCCTTCAGTGCAATTTGCTCTAACACAGTTCTACGGAGTCAATCTGGAGCCAAAAGGGTTCCATCAATTCTAATTCGCAAGACACTACATCCCCCTCTGTTAAATAAAAACTTACAATTTTTAGAAAACATTTTTATAGATAGACATACACATTCAAATCTCTTCAATCAATTTCCTTGGATTTTTAATTGTTCGACCTGATCTTGTTTTGGGAATATGGGAAGTGTCATCACCAATGTCCAGGATCTGCGTCATCTATGTAGATGCTGATGTTTCAGACCCAGTCTCTCTTCCAACTATTAGATTCGATGAACGATTGGCCAAGAGCCTGAAATTTGAAGAGTCTCAGGTAATAGACTACCCAGGGCGCTAGGCAGTCACCATGTGTCCCCTATTAGACACCCCATGGAAATGTTCTACATCAAAAGGTGTATCAGATTTTCTTTTCTGCATTTGTCGTACGAGCACTGGATCTCCTGTCTTAAAGACAAGGATCTTTGCATGCAATCTTTTGTCAGCATACATTTTCCTCTTTTGTTTGTTAACCAAATCCTTCTCATGAGTTGTCATCTCATCTTTCTTTCGCTTATTGGTCCATTGAGATAACTTGGTATTCATTGCTCTTCCAAACATCAAAGTCGCAGGACTCTCACATGTGGTCAAGTGGAGTTGTGAACGATAAACTGGCAAGGTAGAATTCTATGAAGTTTTCAAATTGAGATTTTCAAGAGTGCACCTTGCACTGCTTTCTTTAGCGTACTTCGAAAATGCTCAACAAGTCCGTGGGCTTGTGGCCAGAGAGGTGTGATCTTTTATGATGCTTCATTTTCAAATGCGCCAAGAAATCTCTGAATTCCTAACTATTGAAAGGTGGTCCATTGTCAGACTTCACTATGGCTGGAACACCCCATGTCGCAAAGATGTCATCTAGTCTTTCAATGACTTGTTCTTGAGTTGTTGATGAAAGATCTTAAGTCAGTGGAAATCGTGAGTATTCATCAATAATCACCAATAGATAATGTCCATTGTCAAGTGGACCAAAAATGTCAATGCCTATTCTCTCCCATGCATGCTTCTGGAGTTCTGACATGTTCAAGGTGTGATTAATAGTTTTTGTAAAAAGGCAGTTGCATAAATGACAGGCCTTTAATTACTTTTCAACCCTATCATCAAGGTAAGGAAACTAAACTCTGTCTTGGAGAGCTTGTTTTGGTGCAACAATTCCACTCTGTCCTTCATGGGCTACCTCAAATATTTTCTGTCTCGGACTCTCTGGTATCAGGATTCTCGACCCTCATAATAGAACTCCTTCCTGAGTTATGGACAGTTCATTCTTAACATTTTTGTACTTTTGATATCCACCATCACAGATAAGCGGTCAAGTGTTTTGGTTCCATGACTGAAGTGTAATTATATCTTTCAGCTTTAACATGTCACTATAGTGGCAGTAATTATCTGGGCTAACAAAAAGACAGCTGGTGTATTGGGATTTTACAATAAAGTTGATATAGGCATCAGCTGTCTTGGATGGAGTACCGTAACCATGTATAGGCACTCTGGAAAAGTAGTTAGCAGGATCGTTCCCTGGACAGTGCACAATGGTATTAGCTTGCTCCTGTAACCGTGGTACCCATCGTTCAATGCAAGGAGGAATTTTAGCCTTTGTATTTCCAAATTTGGTCGGTAAAGCTTGATGATCAGATACCATTGTAAAAGGTTTCCAGTACAGGAATACATATAAATGTTCACACGCACATACCACAGCTAAGCTTTCTTTCTCCGGTTGTGAGTAAGCATTTTCTGTTTGGGCCAAACTGATACTTGCGTATGCCACAATATGCCTTCGAGCAGTGGGGTGTCCACTGTGGTGTACAAAGATTGTGCCTAACCTGACTGGGCTAGTGTCAGTAACAACCTCTGTATGAAGCTTTAGATTGAAATATGCCATTTCAGTAGCATTCTCAATGGCTTGTTTAATTTTCTTGAAACTTTTCTCACATTCTTGTGACAAATGAAAAGAAACATTTTCTCAACGGATTACTTACAGTGGTAATGTCTTGTATGTATCTGGAACAGTAACTGACCATGCCAGGAAATGAACACAGCATCCAAACTCAGCATTCTAAATCAGCCTTCAGTGCATTCCGCTCTAACACTTACGTCACAGTTCTATGGAGTTCATTTGGAGCCAAAAGGGTTCCATAATTTCTAATTTGCAAGACACTACAACTTCTACTTTCAATAGAATAATATGGATGCTTTCTAGCAGGCAGGACATGTATAGAAAAGATTATTAGTTTAATGCACATCACCAGAAAACATCATTCTTATTGCTGCAAAAAATGCACTGTTGTCTTTTAATTACAGGCACATCTCGACATAATTCAAACACATAAGAATTGCGATAATTTTTTTTTTTAAAGATAAAGAAAGGAAAATAAAACATACTGGCTAAGTAAAGTATTGACGCACCCGCCCCAGCACTGAAGTGCTGTTCTTTTTAGGCAGATGTTTACAAGTGATCTGGCAAAAGGCCATCACTTGCAGTGCAAGAGAGCGAATGGCTGAAGTGGCTGACCCATTGTTACATGCTGGGTTGAGCTGAAGCAAAAGGTGAATGAGAGTCGAATTAAACATAGATGAAGAAGCTGACCCAAGGTCCCTCTAAGTATGTATGTGTATATTTGCTATTTATAAGTCGTTTTGTATTACATTAGGCTGGAGAGACACCGAAAGCTGTCTCTAGGTCAGACATAAAAAATGAGATATCCAGCTACTCAAATTATTCCAAATGAAATCCAGAAAATGGCAGTCGACTTTATACTTGCTATGGTCACTTCTATATGTTTTCCTTGAGGGTCATTTTTATACATGTACTTTGCTTGTTTAAGTGCAGTAAGCATTGCTTGTGTATAATGGTACAGGAGAGGTGCAGCAGACTTGCACCATGCAGATTTCTGGTGCAATCTCAAGTACAAGATGCACTCAAGAGGTGGTCCTTTAGTTCTGGCTTTAGGTGTGACAACAAATCAAAGACATTTAAATATCATGGAGCACATTTGGCCGCACAAAAATGAAGGAGAGTGTTGGATTTGCAAACCATGAAGGTTTATTTATATATAATATATTACAAACTCAAATCATTAACGTTTGTTGTAAATCAGTCATATATACATGAATGCATGTCATTAGTCAATATGGTTCAAACCAATTCAAAATCCAAAATGCAAAGACAAACTGGTTCAAGTTGGCATAAAGCAAATCAAAGCAGGTACAGTTTCCCATGAAGGGAAATTTCTCTAATCTGCTAAATTGGAAAAGTCAGGAAAGTTTGGGGAGAAGTCAGGCAGAATGTGTCAGCAGGTAAAGCCTCTAAAAGGCAGATTATATTATAAATGTATTCAGGTAAGCGAGAAGGGATTTGTCCAAGAGTCGAACTCTTTTCGGCGAGATCATGGAAAGCATCTCCTCGAAGGAGAGTGGAAAGGGTATCTTATCTCCTCTAAGGAGAGTAAAAGAATCTGACCCCACTAACTCAGCAATATACAGCTAAACCATTTCTTGTATGAAGCTCTTATAAGTGCCATGAAGGGAATCAATCAGGATTGAACATGTTGTAATAACGAAGATCTGGTAAATTTCCACAGTTAACCCCTTCCCGCCGCAGCGCTGGGGGGGGTTTGGGGGCAGCGCGGTGGTGCTGTGCTCATGACGGAGCCACTCCGTCATGAGCCACGGTTGAGCTGTGCTCATGACGGAGTGGTTCCGTCATGACTCCGCCCACTGCGCTAATCGCCCGCACAGGCGGGGAATCAGCGCAGCGTGGGAGGAGCGGCGGCCAACGGCCGCAGCATGACGGAATCACTCCGTCATGAGCACACGGCACCCATGGCTCATGACGGAGTGGCTCCATCATGAGCGCTGAAGGGGTTAATACACAAAGAAGTCTCTGCTACATGACCTCCAGCAGGATATCAGAACACAAAGTGAAAAACGGTATATACAAATAATACACCCATATCGCCTGGAGTCAGTCCTCTAGTATAACATAGCCAGGTCCCGGAGTCCCAGTTCCCTGTTTGTAATGGGAGAGGTTAATGCCCATTCACAGTAGGCGACATTCAGGTTAGCCCTGCAGAGACCTGAGTCTTAGGAGTCCCACTCAAACTCTTTCAAAGTCAAAAGTGTTACTGCACCCATGAGTCTACAAGGCACAGCTAGTGGCCCTGTGATCAGTCTTACCTGCTCCCATCAGAGTTGCTCTGCAAGAGTTCCCGGGAGTATTCCACTCTAAGACATCCCGGAGGTCTGCAGCTGCTGCTGGTGATGAGAAGCACTCTCAGCATTGCAGGAGCATCGGCTGGTCATTCACAACACTTCCTAAAATAGCACAGTAAGTTCCTCTGATCCTTCACACAGGTATGGAGACAATTGCTCTGGTGCCAATGCTTTAGTCGGGGCTCGAGCACTCACAGTTCACTGCGGAGTCCTTTCCTTTTGGCATCGGCAAAACCAGGTAACAACCCCTACTCTGCATAGCAGCCCCCTCTAGCATAGGGGGTCGTTGACTTTACTCTGCACACAGGCATTGGCCCAATCAACACAAAAGTAATGCATTCTTCATGGCAGCCCCCTTGGGCATATGGGGTCACCGACTTTATTATGCACATGGGCTACAGCCATATAGGCACAGAAGTATTGCCGTCTTCATGGAGGTACCCTCTGGCATACGCGGTCGCCGACTTTACCCTGCACACTGGCAATTGCCTGATTGGCCAGCCAAGGCTAACTTAACATTTCCCGATATGAATCTGCACACAGGCGATGCCCAATCGGTGCTATGGCCACTTGCTCACACCTCGCAACAGGGATCTACTCGCTAAGTTGTCCCATTGGACCTTCCTCCCTCCAAGAGCCCTCCTCTTCCTCACAGAGCACACTGATCTTGGTAGGCAGTCAGGTGCTGGTGCCCCAGGCTCCAGGGCAAGTGGTCTTGGATTTCCCCTGAGTATTGTCCACTCACCTGGCAGACCTTTGGCTCCAGTCCTGGTCACAGATGGACATCTTGCAGATGTTTTTCTCCTCGACACACAGCCCAACTAGCTGCTTGCCAGTTGACAAATTTTGGGGGCTAAAGCTCCCCTTCGTATTGTCCATTTACAGACACAAATTGTGATTTAGTGTCTGAGTCTTCGAAGCTTGTGTTGAGGGGTATACTTCCTTTTTAAGTGGCCATTCCTTTGCCCTGCCCTTCTTCAAGGACCCAGTCTGTCACAGCAGGTGTGACTTCAAATCTGATAGACCCACAACACAGGCCATGAGAGCGCTAGAGGTTCACACCTGAATGTCAGTCACAGTGATATGTGCATCCAAGGGTTAACCAAGGACCCCATTCTGATTTTTATGGTTCTCTTATCAGCCCCCATCTTTTCTCTAATATGTGCCCATGTTCCTTCTCAGTGACTTCTCTTCGATTCAAAGAGCACCCTTTGAAGTGTGCTGAAGAGCCTGGCTCTTCTTTCATCCAGTGTGTGTCCCACTCAACTCTTAGAATGCAGCGATCCACAGATCTGTCTGGGGGAGTTCTCTGCCTCTTAATACTCCTTCAGTCAGCCCTGGTCTCCCAAAATGGAACTCCGAATCTTCCATGTATTGTACCACTCACAGGCACACCTACACACAGCACATGAATGCAACGACATGCACTTTGCAGCGCTACATACTAACTTGGTGTAGATCAAGGATGACTTAAGCACACAGCAGCAGAATGTTACATGATCGGACCTGTAGATTTTACTCCAGTGAGACAAGTTTAAAGGACTGTTTACTCCCAGTGATCACTGTACGGTATGTTGCCACGACCGCACTTGTGCTACTTCACTCCTGGTAAAGACAGTAGCATTTCACCATCATGAGGGTAGCGCTTTGGTCAGCCCTCCCAGTCAAACAAATTTTGCAATCCGTGAAACAGGCCTATATCATGGCGCACACGCATGATCCGTGTTCGCCCATGACCACAAAAATCAGCACCATACATCCAGATATCATTGTAGTTGGTGCACTCATTGCAGGAGTACACATTTGTCAACATGCGAGTGACTTTTCTGTCCCAACATTTTGATTTTGTTATTTTACATATTCAATTAACAATAACTGTAATTTATTTAACAAAGATATTTACTTGCTAATGCATTGCCTAGCTTTTCACATAGTCTGCTCAGTTAAATTACTTGAAGCAAAGGAATTTTGGAGTAAAGCGTAAATGGTGATCCTGCTTTACCCTCCATTTTGGCGCATGGGTGGGGTATTTAGTCACCATAAAGAGGCATTAGGGGTGGGTCTGTGGCAGTTTGTACACCCAGGGCTTCCTTCAGGGTGGAAACAGCAGCAGACCCGCATCCCTCATGACACTTTTCATTAGCTGGAAGTGTTGCTGAGGCCCAGCACGGATGCAGTGCATGTGACCAGTGTGTAAAACCCTCCGGTGCAGGCACCAGCACAGTTCCATCCTGAGGGCAGACCCTTTGGACCACGAGTGAGTAAAACTAATTTGCAGTATCATCTGCCACTGCTGCCCCCCCCCCCCCCCAAAAAAAAAAAGGGCCCTGGACACTTAGAAGATATGCAGGCCGAATTGAAGTCCCACAGTAAAGTGCAATGACTATCTGCAGGGACCCAGATTTAAGAAGCATGGATAGATTCTGGTTTATCTATTGGCCAGCTGGAAAAAAGACCTGCATTATTTCTGTGGGCACAGACCATTGTGAGGCAGCATGCCCACCTTGCACAGAAGGTGAGTTTCCCCATCTATGAAAGAAGAAGGTTGATCCTGTTGAGATTAGATAGAAGGCTTTACACTTTTGTGAAGATTTATGTATTTCTAAGATACCTAGATGCTAGGGATGCAGACACCAGCAGTGCCTCTGCTTAGGCACCACCGGATGACTATCCAGGAGCACAGACGAGCTTGAATTGTTATGATTATGATTAAATCACTGGGTAGAGAAAGGGTGAGTCAGGCTGAGATCCACAATATCCCAGGTATGTTCACAGCCCATTACGCATCCCACCCTGCACCTCTTGCTGTGCTGTCAAACACCTACAGAGACTCACAAAAGCTACATAAGCACTCAGTTCAGAAGGTGCTCATCTCTTAGCATGTGGACCCCAAGTACACTGAGTCAGCCATTTCTTTTAAGGCCATTTTGAGCTTTCCTCCAGTTACTAGCAGGGCTCAATAATGATAGTTCCATGCTTAGAGACTGTAGACTAACAGAGTACGACCTTTCGGGGTTTCCCGCGAGTCCATTGCATTAAGGAGCTCTATCCACATTTGCCTTGGTAAATGGAATGGGTGACAGAAGAGCAAGTTACATACCTTTGGTAATGCTCTTTCTGGTGGATACTCTAACTTCAGATTCCTCACCTTCATATTTTCCTCAGGCATGAGATTGGATCTTAAAGACAGTAGGTGGTGTTGTGTGGCTCCGAACTGTCTTCGTTCCATCTCAGAAGTGACAAATGGAGCCGTATATAAGTGCCAACTCTGCTTACTGACGTCAGTTTATTTCTCCATTCAGTCCACACTCTTGGATGCGGAGGCCAACAATGCTCCGCAATAACAGTGTGCAGATTCCTATATTGGGATCTTTTTAGATATCTGAGAGGTAGGAGGGCAGTGAGCAATCTGCAGTTTGATAGGGTATCGACCAGAAAGAGCGTTGCCAAAGGTAAGTTCTTCTAATGGATATCACTCACCACAGATTCGTCACTGTTAGAACAGATACCAAAGCAGTACCTGCCAAAGTGGTGGGTTGGTGGATTGCTTAGATCAAAACATCCTGCAGAACTGAATGAATGTAATACCCTTCCCGTCGGACATGGCTGTCAAGGCAGTAGTGTTTTGTGAAAAAGTGCACTGTTTCCCACGTTGAGGCATGAGAGATATCCTGAATAGGCACTCCACTTGACAACGCAGTGGTAGCAGCCATGCCCCTGGTGGAATGGGCTGTCAATCTGTCCAGAGGCTGCTTCTAGGCAATGCATAGCAGATCTCAATGCATAGGTCTTTCTCTTGGGACAAGGTAATTGAGTTGAAGGGCGTACAGATTAAAAGTTGGCTGACAGCTGTTTTTCATTGGTTAGCAACTGCTCAACTCAAATGGAATGAAGAGAATACAGAAATTCTCTTCTTTGGGAAGATCCCACCAGATTTCTGGTAAACCTTTTGGCCAGATGAAACTCTCTCCCAAGACCACAGAAAGACTCAGGTAAAATTTGGGTCTCATATTTGATAACAGGGTGTCCCTTAGGCCTCAAGTAAAAGGGTTGGTAGACACTTGTTTTAGATAA
Organism: Triturus cristatus; assembly: GCF_964204655.1. NCBI lineage: Eukaryota > Metazoa > Chordata > Amphibia > Caudata > Salamandridae > Triturus > Triturus cristatus. The sequence goes on along the minus strand of NC_140591.1, from coordinate 1,201,291,237 downwards.
TTATGTGATCCCTAAAGACATTTCTGCCTTTTTTATCTTTTCAGCAAAGAAAACGGTCATTTAGGCACTAATAACATCCAGAATTGACTACAGTAATGTATTATATTTTTGGCTTACCGGAGTACCTGATGGACAGACTCCAAGTGAACCACAATGCGGCAGCACGTCTCCTGCTATATGTTCCTATGAGAACACTGATTTCTCCACATTTGCGTGCACTTCATTGGCTGCCCATTAGGGAAAGAGTCAAATTCAAGGCTTTTTCCTTAGTACATGATGCCTTATATCAATTGATGTACACAACAATAGGGCAACCCACTAAACCCCAAGGGATTGGGTATAATATCTTGACACAAAAATAAACCTTGAGGATTTATTTAACTTATATTTGTCAATTGAATCGTCACCGAAGTGAACCTCATTTCAAGGAACTCAGACAAGACCACAATTCATTATTTTGTGTCCTTTTTATATCGAAAATAAATCTTTTTTAGAATCTTTCAACACCTTTCATTAATTACGTACAGAAACTTCATTCAATTTTAACATTGGCAACCAAGACTACTGTCTTATTTCACAACTTAAGCAGTAGTTATTGACACTTTTACAAAGATATGTACCTTACACAGTTGGTCATATGACATTAGACCAATTTACATATTTGTAATATATGCAACACATCACATGAGAATTATTTATGTTGAAGAAGTGTCACAGCGTCGACGTTTCGGTCTCTTAAAGTTCAATTCCTGAGACCATCATCAGGACTCAAGTTGCACCACGTATTTATACTTTCATGTGAAGCCTTGGCTCACGTAATCCAATTCTTTATGAGAGCACTCAATATAAAGCGGCAACCTTCGTCTGCGCTTACACAATTTCGTCTACACCAAGTCAGCTCTCTTCGTACCGCTCGCCTAACAAATCCGAGAAGCCTGGATTTGTTAGGCGAGCGGTACGAAGAGAGCTGACTTGGTGTAGACGAAATTGTGTAAGCGCAGACGAAGGTTGCCGCTTTATATTGAGTGCTCTCATAAAGAATTGGATTACGTGAGCCAAAGGCTTCACATGAAAGTATAAATACGTGGTGCAACTTGAGTCCTGATGATGGTCTCAGGAATTGAACTTTAAGAGACCGAAACGTCGACGCTGTGACACTTCTTCAACATAAATAATTCTCATGTGATGTGTTGCATATATTACAAATATGTAAATTGGTCTAATGTCATATGACCAACTGTGTAAGGTACATATCTTTGTAAAAGTGTCAATAACTACTGCTTAAGTTGTGAAATAAGACAGTAGTCTTGGTTGCCAATGTTATATCAATTGAGGCTCTCCTACCTCAGTGCCAGATTTAGTTTTTATAACTCGATAGGCAGCTGAGATCAGCCAATTAACTTTGCAGATAGAGGAAGGTCTCTAGCATCCCTAGCTTTAACAACCCGGAATGAGCTTCCTCTGGCACTGCGGGCGATAAGTGATGTAGCAATGTTTAGGAAGAAACATAAAACTTGGCTGTTTGTGCAGGCCTAAGCCTCTTTCATATTCCTATCTCGCTGCTTGGCGATAGGACACTACTTGGAGTAGCTGTGCATGTTATAAATTGATATCATCACTATCTACCTTGATAGAGTCCTTTTCTGCACTGCCTTGTTCCAGAGAACCCCTCGAAAACCTGATCATCCTCTCAATGGTATTTGGTACGATCGATGTAAAAGCTCAAAGCTCTCTTGGGGTCCTGCCTGTGCAGTCTGTCCTCCATTTTCAAGGGGTGATGATGAAGCCAAAAATGTTGGTAAAGTGATGGATTGCCTGACATGAAAACAGTCACAACCTTGAGCAAAAAGCCCATCCTGGTGCATAACATCACTTAAACTGGGGGTGGGGTGGGGGGTGTATAAGGCAGCCGAACTGAGAGAGGTTTAAGTACACTCACACGTCCGGCAGAAGTTACGGAAACCAGTCGTCATAGTCAGGAGACACGCAGGACAGCTGTGCAACAGTTTGAACGAAGTGCACATGAGGAAAGTGAGGACCAAATCAAGGTCCCACTGTGGCATCACAAAGGGTTTGGCAGGAAACGTATGCGTGAAACCTTTTAAAACCCTTATCACAGCAGGTGATTTGAACAATGGTGGCTTATGTGGTAAATGCAAAAATGCCCTACAAATACCCTTTCATGTTGCCCACTGCAAGCACTTGCTGAGCCATGGATAAAACAAACAACAAGACATCTGACAGTTTGGTCTGTAGGGGGTCTGTATTGCAGGTGCTACAATTGGCCAGAAACTTGTACCAGCGCCTGGCATAAACAGGTGTTTTAGAAGGATGCATAGCAACAAAGATGACATCCACAACTCAGTGATGAAGATCAAATGCTGTCAACTACCAATGCTCAATCTCTCCGCATGGAGTTGCATATTGCTCAGGCCTGTGTGCAGGACCCTGCCCTACTGAGACAGGAGATTGCAGACCGAAAAGGTGCTTGATGAGGGAATAGATGCTCATCGCTAGAAGATTTGGAAACCACACTCTCCTTACCTAATCAGGAGACACTGGGATGGCTTGGAACTTGTAATTCTTTATCTTCTTCAAAACTCTTAAGAAGTAGAGGCAGCGGTGGAATGGCATACAAGAGTCTCATGCTGCATTCTATCTGGAATGCGTCTCTGAGAGAGAGTCTTCTTGAAAACTTAATCATCCACCAGTTACTGACGACTGATTTTGTCTACCCTGACATTCAAAGGTTCCACGAGGTGGTTTTCGACTGGGGTCTACCACCCACCTAATTATGGTCAAGCAGCAACCACTGCAGATAATTTGCTGTGTCCTCGGACACCCTGGATGGAATCCAATAGGTTCCCCTGTCTGGTGCTGGGCCTACTGAGACTTCAGGCCCACTACAGAGCCTCCATATGTCACCTGGCATGGCAAACGAGCAGGATGCAGGAGGCTAAGAGGTCTTAGACCCACTCTAGCTGAATTCCAGGACAGAGGCTGAAACATCTAAATCATATAGCCAGAATGTCCTGTGCTCGTTATCAGGGAGGGAAGGCCTGAAACAGAACCATATCCAGAATTACCCCTATTAAAGTAAGCCTTTGTGAAGGAATCAGGTGTGACTACAGCACAAGGATAGTGAACCCCAATTAAGTTAAGAAGTTCCATGTTGTCTGGAGGTGGTATACGACTGACTAATGAGCTTTTAGCAGCTAGGGAAGACTGGTATGCCCAATCTCTGAGGATATGCTGCCACTACTGCCATCACTTTCCTGACCACTGATGGGGCACTGCTGAGGCTGAAGGAGAGCACATGTTCCTCGCTTAACTGGGAACACAAGTAGGGACATGAAAGTCAATATCCTGTAGTTGGTTCTAGGGTAGAGCGAATCTGGGTCAAAGTGAGCATCTTGTATTTGTCTTCCTGCAAGAAGGTGTTCAGAGGGCGGAGATACAAAATAGGCAAAGGCCTCCATCCTCCTTTGACACGAGGAAATAGCAGGAGTAACAGCCCGTCCCTATTTCTATGGTTAAGAACCCTCTCTATGGCTTCTTTGGCCAAAAGATGCTAAACATCTTGAATCAAGATGAACAGGGCTTCTCTGCAAGATCAAGATGCTCTGATGTGGGTGGAAGATGCAGCAGGTCGAAAAGAGTGGCAGGGCATAGCTTCGTTGAACGATCTGAAGGACCCATCTGTTGTATATTAAACTTTGCCACCCTTGGAGGAAATGTTTATTGTTGGCTCCCACCGGGTGGTTGCGTGTCACTACAGGGCAAATTAAAGCACCCTAGAGGATGATCCTGCAGGGGCAAGGAACTGGATAGTTTGTTGCTCTTGTTTGTCTTGACGTTGTCTGCTAGATCCCTTTTTTCCAATCCTGAATGGACAGGGATGCCTGTTGTGGAGGCGGTGGGCCTTGGCATTATCAGTATTGCAAACCTCTGAAGTAGCCACAAAAGGAATGACATTGTTGATAGTGCTGCTATACCAGAGTGGAATGGCCTTAGGAATGAGTCATTGCCAGGCATTCTTGAAAGCGATTCAGTGCTGAATCTGCCTTCTCCCCACTGGCGTGACCCATCAAATGGCATCTCCATTAAAGAGGCCTGCAGGTTACCAATAAGCCTGTGGATCTCATCCCATCAAAATACCGAAGCACCACACTGGTGCCAGTTGCTCTGCCCAAGCAGTCAGAAGTCCCCAGTCCAGAAATGATAACAAATTTTGCCACATCCTGACAATCTTTGATAGTTTGAGCCAGGTATGCCTGAGACTCCTCTGGGACTGGCAGCAAGATTTTGCCAACCAAGTCACATAGCATGTGGTAATATCTCTTCTGCTGGCATTGACTGACCAGAGGGCTAGAATGGTTGAGAAAAACATCAATTTCCCCTTACACCAATTCTTTTCAACTCTGTCTGGTGGAGTCATTGGGAATGAAGTGGTGTCCACCCTGCTGGACTTTTAGTAAGGCCCTGGAGTCAGGAGTCTTTCCTAGCCTCTGGAGTGAAGCCATTGTTATCCCTCTGTTGAAGAAACCAAATTTAGACCAGGAGAACCTCTTTTGGCTTTCAGGTCCCACCTTATACAGATGATACTTAAATAATTGTGTCAATAAGACAGTGTACCCTTTGTGGCACAAACGTTTAAGAACTGCATGGCAGGAATCAGTAATTGAATGAAAGACAACTTCCTCAAACTTAATACGGACAAAACCATGATCTTGGTTTTTAGGGCTCAGCAACCATTTGGTCTGAACTCTGGTAGCCTAAATTGTGTGTTCCTTTACCTACCCCAGTGGAATCAGCTAAAAACCTTGGGGTTCTTTTGAGAATTGTTTCTAAATCATCAGATCATTGAAAAAGGTTTTCCAGTTTATCCCATGAGAGCTCCGTACATCAGTGGCTGTGGCCCTGATCTCTTCTCATTTGGATTATTGTAATGCTTTATTCTTGAATAGCAATAAATCATCACTGAACAAGCTGCAGATTATTCACAATGCCACAGTATGCCTTATTCTAAACATTCCTAAACATCTTTCTTTGGCTGAGGGTTTGCGGGCCCTTCACTGTTTCCCCAGTGAAGAAGTGAGGGATTTTAAAGGGCTGTGCATAGCTTTTCTGGCACTGCACCAAAACGGACCGCAGCTTGTTCAGCCAACTCTCCAGTGTTATGTGCCAAACAGGCCACCCACATTGGCTTCTAGATGGAAGGTTGTAGTCCTCGTGATCTGCAAAGCCAGATGGGGTGGGTACTTTTTCTCCTATGCTACAGCCAAACCCTGGAATTCTTTACCATTATATATTAAAGGCGGCGTAAAAATGTCAGCTTTCCATAGAAATAAAAAAACTTGGCTTTTTTCCTCCTAGTTCATGGAAGTCCCTATCCTCCCGTTTTAGGCTTATGTGCTAGACTGGCTTAGCAACTTGACACCCTCAGGTATAGTGCACTTCAGAAACTTTCATTTCATTTTCATTTCATTTCATTGTTTCTGGTGGAAGCCTGAACCAACAGATTTTGTAGCATAAGATGTTGCATCAAAAAAATCAAAGTTGCCTGCCGCCAGCCTATCACATCTGACAACCTGACTGTTGGTCCGGAACAAGCTTTATACCAGGTGCTCATTAAGATGTCACTCAGGGCCTCCTTGAACAGTAGATGAGGTTCAGAGGAAGTCTGTCAAAGTTGCAGAACTTCTGCCAACACATTAGGCTTCACCATCATAGTTAGCAGCTGTAGGTCTGAGACCCCCACTGCTCGTCACATCATCACCACAAAGGAACCACTCTCTTCGATTCATTGGGTAGTGGGAGAACACAATCCAGTGTCTGATAAAGTATCTAACCCAATGGCCTCCTAAAGGTCCAGCTACTGGGGGGGGGGATGGGGGGGGGGGGGGATAATCCTTATAATCTCCTTTGTCATCACCAAAAGTGGTTGACTTTGATCATAGTCCAAACCAAAAAGTTGTTGCAGTGCTGTGGTGAAACTCTGACGCATGGTTCTGTCTGAGTCATGAGAAAATGAAAATGCGTGTTCGAGGCATATGAGCTGCAGATTGTACACTTTTGCATAGATCGCCATCTGGTGTTGGGCCCGGATGTTTGCAGTTTGTTTTTCTTCTTGGACAGTCTTTGGAAGTCACGAGTTCGGTGACCCCTCCTTCGGTCCGTACTGCGCATGGGCTTCGGCTCCACCCTCAGATTGTTTATTTCCGCCATCGGGCTCGGATGTGATACTTCGTGCTCCGGCTTCGAACCTTTCCAGTTCGACCTTCGACGGAAAATCCTCGTCCATCGAGATTCTTAAGAAAAATCATCTTCTTCATCTCTCTCGGCGGCACTTTTCGATTCCAGACATCGGCACCGGCCTACGGGCCTCCCTCGACTCCGGTCTCGGCCGATGGAAAGGACTCCCTTCAAAAAGTGCCCAAAATGTGGGTCTAAATTTCCCCACACCTACCTCCATCAGGTGTGTAACCTCTGCCTCTCTCCCGAACACGAGGCTCGAGACTGCCCCGCCTGCAAGTCTTTTCGATCGAAAAAGACCATCCGGGATCGAAGAGCTCGACGCACCATGGCGCACTCATCGACTTCGGCTCCACCCGACATCTTCGGGGACGACACCGGAGCATCGGGCCAGCAGCACACAGAGCAGGAGGAAGATAACACCGGCGCAGAGGGTCGTGAGTACTTTACCCCCTGTACCCACACCAAAAGAGACTCCGGTTACACCTTCGCCTCCGGGCCTAGGGAAAACCAAACATACACCTTCTATCACCCCACCTTCGGGCCCGGTGTCGAAGCATCATAAGTCTCCCGGCGGCTCGGGCTCGAGCCAGCCTACTCCTGGTGCCGAAAAACACCGTTCGGCACCGAAGAAAACCACGCCCGGTTCGGCTCCGAAGTCATCGGGCTCGAAACCTGCACTCTCGGTGCCTATAAAGCATAAGCATAAGCCCCTCGGCACCGACGCTCCGGCGCCGAAGCCCGCCCTGGCACCGAAGAAATCGGAGACCCCGAAAAAGCATGGCATGGAGAAACCATCGAAGCCCTCGGCTCCGAAAACATCGGCACCGACAGACGATTCGGTGCCAGAAGAACTATTTACGCCTGATCCTTATCAAAAAACTTTAACAAAGGATCCAAAGACTGGTCATTTAACTTTGTCTTCCAAAAGAAGACATTTACACAAGCCAGATCCTCCTCCACCGCCAAAACGGAAGGACTCTGCCACATCCCCCTTCAGAGTACCCTCCCCACCACCTCCTCCACTTTCTCCACCTCCTCCACCCCCCATATCTCCACCACCTTTGCCTCACCGCTCTCCAACCCCATCTCCAGACCCTGATTATGGAGATCCAGATTATGACCCGGCAGACGCCCCAATAGACCCCACACCTCCAGGGACACCAGACCCATGGGAGGATTACCACAACCCCGATGTACCAGATGTGCCTCAGGATGACATTTATCCATCCAGGCTGTCTCCTCCAGAGGACTCCCTGGGGTTCCACCACTTAATACTGCGGGCGGCACACTACCATGGGGTAGAATTACATAGCGAGCCAGTTGAGGACGATTTCCTACTGGACACTTTTGACATACAAGATAAGGCCTCAGCAATATTGCCCATGCTAAAAGGGGTAACCAAACATGCTGCAGAGGTGTTCAAGGACCCAGTCAGAGCTAAGGTACTAAACCCCAGGATAGAGAAAAAATATAAAGCAGCCCCCACATATCCTGCATATATTAAAGGACCTGCTCCCTTGGACTCATTGGTGGTATCCACAGCTAGGAAGCGGTCTAACTCTCAATCCTCAGGGGAGGCTCCGCCACCAAATAAGGAGTCAAAGCTCTTAGATGCGTCTGGTAAACGCACTGCCTCGCAAGCCACGAATATGTGGTGCATTGCCAACACACAAGCTCTGCTTGCACGTTATGATAGAGCACATTACGATGAACTGGAGGCTATCATGCAACACCTCCCAGACAAACATAAACACAGGGCTCAGGAGCTAATACAGGAGGGAAAGCTCGTCACCAATACCTCAATTAAATGTGCCCTCGACGCAGCAGACACAGCTTCTCGAGCGATAAACACCAGTGTTTTGCTTTGTCGTCATGCCTGGCTCAGAATCTCAGGGTTTAAGCCAGAAGTCCAGGCATCTATATTAAATCACCCCTTTGACCAACAACACCTATTTGGTCCAAAGGTGGACGAAGCATTGGAGAAAATGAAAAAGGACACGGATATGGCAAAGTCTATGGGGGCATTACAATCCCATACCCCTAGACGTTCATTTCGTCGTTCCTCCTTTCGGGGCACAGGCAGAGGTTACTCTGCCGATAACGCCTCTACTTCCTACAAGTCCCCTCCTCAGAATACCTTCTCAAAGGGCTATCAGAGAGCTGGTTATAGAGGAAACAATAATAAAGGCAGGGGCAAAACCAACAACAATCGTTCTCCCACACCACCCGCCCTATGGCTTTCCCCCGCTTACCCCAGACCATTCCACTCCAGTCGGGGCAGGCTACAACATTTTCTTCACACCTGGGAGACCATAACATCAGACAAATGGATGACACAAATCGTTCAGTCAGGCTACAGTCTCGAACTAACATCTACCCCACCCAATATTCCACCCAGGCACCGTACAATGTCACAAGAACACACCATACTGCTCAAACAGGAGGTAATCTCCCTCCTCCAAAAAAAAGCTATAGAGCAGGTCCCCGTCAATCAGCAAAATCTAGGGGTCTACTCTCTGTATTTTCTATTCCCAAAGAGAGACGAGGCCCTACGGCCCATTCTAGACCTCCGGCCTCTAAATGCATACATACATTCGGACCATTTCCACATGGTGACCCTCCAACAAGTTCTCCCACTCCTCTGTCAGGGAGACTTTCTCACTACACTGGACTTGAAAGACGCATACTTTCATATTCCAATACACCCTTCTCACAGGAAGTACCTCAGGTTTGTGGTGGACGGTCAGCATTACCAATTCAAGGTTCTCCCCTTCGGGGTCACAACCGCACCACGGGTGTTTACCAAATGCCTAGCGGTAGTAGCAGCTCACCTCAGAAGACAACACATTCACGTCTTCCCTTACTTGGACGACTGGCTCATAAAAGCCGCATCCTACGGCCAATGTGTGCAACATACAAACAGCACCATCCAACTGCTCCACCAGCTAGGCTTCACGGTGAACCATCAAAAGTCCCACCTCATACCATCTCACACAAAGCAATATCTCGGGGCCACTATAGACACCTCCAAGGCTATAGCCTATCCCAATTCAGCCAGAATCGCAAGCATACAAGCCTTGCGCCAAACATTCACTCTTCAACACTCTCTCCCAGCACGAGTGTTTATGAAGCTAATAGGGATGATGGCATCTTGCATTTTCATAGTGCCCCATGCAAGACTCCACATGCGTCCACTCCAAGAGTGCCTAGCACGGCAGTGGAACCAGGCCCAGGGACAGCTGACGGATCTGGTGTTGGTGGACGGCCGCACCCATCACTCTCTGCAGTGGTGGAACACCACAAACCTTTCCAAAGGGCGGCCGTTCCTGGACCCGGTTCCTCAGGTGATTCTAACAACGGACGCATCGCTCTCCGGCTGGGGAGCGCACCTTCTACACCTCACAGTGCAAGGTCTATGGACGCCACAGCAAAAATTACTCCACATCAACCATCTGGAGTTATTGGCGATCTTTCTAGCCCTGAAATCCTTTCAGAAACAAATTTCAGCCAAAGCAGTCCTCATTGGCACAGACAATATGACTGCGATGTATTATATTCAAAAACAGGGGGGGACACACTCTCCCCAGCTCTCCCGCTTAGCACAGAGCATATGGAGATGGGCAATTCCACAAAAAATCTTTCTCCTGGCACAGCACGTCCCAGGCATACAAAACACCATGGCAGATCTGCTCAGCAGACAAACGCAGCAAATGCACGAATGGGAACTGCATCCACAAGTTCTTCGCCCATTCTTCCACAAGTGGGGGCATCCTCAGATAGACCTCTTCGCCACCCACGAAAACAAAAAATGCCCAAGCTTCGCCGCCAGATACCCACACCCATTGTCCAAAGGCAATGCGATATGGATGAACTGGTCAGGCAAATTTGCATACGCCTTTCCACCTCTCCCGCTAATTCCATTAGTGGTAAGGAAGCTACAACAGCACTCCCTCACACTCATTCTGGTAGCCCCAACATGGGCCAGGCAGCCGTGGTACACCACACTACTACAGCTATCGGTAGTACCACATCAAAAACTGCACCTGTCCCCATGCCTCCTAACACAGAACCATGGAGAAATCAGGCACCCGGACCCAGCTCAGCTCAACCTTGCGATCTGGCTCCTGAAATCTTAGAATTTGGATACCTTAACCTTCCCCCTGATTGCATGAACATTATCAAGGAAGCCAGACGTCCTACCACTCGAGCATGCTATGCCGCAAAGTGGAAGAGATTTGTTGTTTACTGCCGTAACAATACAATCAACCCTTTAGATGCATCCATACAGCACATCATATGCTATCTGCTCCATCTTCAAAGGTGTAACCTGGCATATTCATCCATACGTCTACACCTAGCAGCAATCGCTGCTTACCTGCAAAACAGACAGCATTTATCACTGTTCAGAGTGCCCGCTATTAAAGCCTTTATGGAAGGCCTAAAACAAGTAATTCCACCAAGGGCACCACCTTCCCCTGTATGGAATCTAAACGTAGTTCTTACACGGCTCATGGGTCCGCCTTTCGAACCAATGCATAAATGTGAGCTACAGTTCCTCACCTGGAAAACAGCTTTCCTCATAGCTATCACTTCTCTTAGAAGGGTTAGTGAAATACAAGCGTTCACTATACAAGAACCCTTTTTACAGATACATCACAGCAAGGTGATACTTCGTACAAACCCAAAATTTCTGCCCAATGTCATTTCCCCCTTCCATCTTAATCAATCGGTAGAATTACCGTTTTTTTTCTCGCAACCTCAATCTGTTGCGGAAAGGGCTCTACATACACTTGATTTTAAAAGGGCTTTGTTGTACTACATACAAAGAACGCAACCTTTCAGGAAGACCAAACAATTGTTTGTCTCCTTCTCTCCACCGCATAAAGGCAACCCCATCTCTAAATCAGGGATAGCTAAGTGGATTGTAAAGTGCATACAAATTTGCTATCACAAAGCAAAAAGAACATTATCTGTTCCACCTAAAGCCCACTCTACAAGAAAGATAGGGGCTTCTATGGCTTTTCTAGGGAACATACCCTTAGATGACATCTGCAAAGCAGCCACATGGTCAACTCCGCACACCTTCACGAAACATTACTGTGTAGACGTGCATTCCAAGCAACAAGCTAGTGTGGGCCAGGCTGTACTAAAGACACTATTTCAAACCGCTGCAATGGATGCCGGTGGTCGCCGCTAGGGCTGGGTACTGCTATATAATCTATGCAAAAGTGTACAATCTGCAGCTCATATGCCTCGAACGGAATATGCTACTTACCAGTATGCATCTGTTCTTGGCATGTAGAGCTGCAGATCTGTACACGCCAACCCGCCTCCCCGGCTACCTGTATCCGTTCCAGTCTATCTTATTTAGATACAACACACATGGGTTTCTTACTGTTATCACTACACTCCATCTTTTCCCTGCTGGCGAAAAACAATCTGAGGATGGAGCCGAAGCCCATGCGCAGTACGGACCGAAGGAGGAGTCACCGAACTCGTGACTTCCAAAGACTGTCCAAGAAGAAAAACAAACTGCAAACATCCGGGCCCAACACCAGATGGCGATCTATGCAAAAGTGTACAGATCTGCAGCTCTACATGCCAAGAACAGATGCATACTAGTAAGTAGCATATTCCTTTCGTCGCTCATATAAATACATTCAAACCAGGAGTAACATATGAATTATAGGCTTGTACTTTAAATTCACTCATCTCATAAAAGCCTACCTCGGTTCGGTATGGCAATAAATGCCATGTGTCCACAAGTGCCATGGACCAGTCAGTTGCCCAATGTGCTCCGTTAATTTGAGTCTGGATTTTACAACTCCACAGTAAGGAAATACCTTTGAATTTGTGATTATCCACATACTTGGGCCACATAGTAAATGCAAGATACAGCTCTTCACTTTACTTTGACGGAGAATCCACGAAATAGGTTCTGAACCGCTAGATTAACCCTAATATGAAAAATATTTAGAGACTGTTTGACAGCCTCCAGAAACGTCAGACCAAATGAACCGGAAGGAGGAAGGAAAACACGTGTCAGCTTACTGAGTCTCACTTTGTTAGATAAAGAATTGTACTGCCTTTTTGAAACTTATTCTGCCAGAAAAATGGATTGTATCCAATTACAACCAAAAACAAACTGAATAGTCACACGAACGATGTGAAAGAGTCATAGAACTACTGATTGGTGTTCAATCTAATGATTCAAGTGTCCTCCATTTTTATGGTCTGGCTTGACTGCACAGCTGTCCCCATACAATGTTGTGAGCATTACTAGAGAGGGGATTTGACTCCGCCCACGTTTTGGGAGCCAGAAGTACATGTTCTGATTGGGCAGCAGTTGTGTGCTTCCACAAAAATGGGCTTGCCCTCCACGCAGCTGTGATCATTCTGTTTATTTATCGAGCGGTGTCAGCTAGGACTTTCAGGGGCACACACATGACATTGGAATGCTGTTAATGTGTTTTCGATAACTAAGTAATTTATGTTGTTTTTCTATGGTAGCAAAACAGAGAGAAGGAGGGCAGTCTTTAACCTGCATGGAGTTTTATGTCTGGTGTGACAGGGCTACTGTCTCCTGGCATTTTAACCTACAACAATATAATTCTACAGTTCTTTGTTTCCACACAAATACATATTCATTCCAATGCTATTTACTTGTAATGTTTTGTATTACCATACAACATTCTTTTAAAGCTAGACCTATTGCATTGCCAAAGCTTGTATCTTAGATTCTAGTACTCTGGATACTAAGCTTCCTTCTGTTCTAAGCAAAAAAAAAAAGACACAAAAGTACGAACCAGTTTAGCACCAGAAGTTTGGTATATGAGAGAATCACGTATTTACTCTATGCACTTTCACTGTGACTTACACAAAATCTCATAAAAAATGTTCCCAAACAAACTTCAAGGATTCTTCACCCTCGGAGCCTTAAGCCTACTCTACAATTTAGATGCAGTACACTCTAGGGGAGATTTACTAAGATTTTGGGCCCTGTGTGTGTCACAAAAGTAACGCAACTCAGCGTAAAATCTTTTTTTTTTCAATTTACTTTCCAGTGCTAAACTTGTTTAGTGCTAAAAAAATAACGGAAAAGTAACGCGAAGCAGCGCACGCTGCTTAGCATTACTTTGCGCCTTAGGGGCGTACCTAGGGTGGAGCATGGGCGTTCCCATGCAACCACCCAAGAAGTAGATTGGGTTTAGCGTGAGAAAACAGCGCCATTTTCAATGCTTTAATTTCTCCTTCCTTTTCCAACTTTGCATGTGTGCTGCACTGTACAGCACGCATACAAGGAGGGAAAAGGTTTGAAGTGAGTCTCAGCATAAGTTTTGTACTGGAAGGATTCCCTTCCAGTAGAAAATACTATGCTAAGACTCACGGAGACACCCTTGTACCATGGCGCAAAGGTGTCTCCGTGGCAGACAGCAGCTGATTTCAGCACTGGCGCTAGTGAGAGGGGAGGATAGTGCCTTATTTTAGTAAATAGGGTGCTCTTCTCCACTCCCCTTTTCAAGTTGCGCAGCATTTGCGGCTGCAGCAGTGCGCTACATGAAAAGTTGGTAAATCTCCCCCTCTGTAGTATTTCTTTGCACCAATTCAAGAGAGGGTAATTGTGTTTGTTAGCCACAAAATAGTCATGTGGACTGTTAAATCTTTTACACTTTGTGTAATCTGTAATAGCTATTCAGATTAGCTGTTTTGAGTGTGATTATTGATGGAGTTACATGTAACATGCAAGCAACAAACGAGGCACACTGAGACCACTGCTGAAATGGTGGGCATGACCAACATAAGAGTGTACGATGTCATGCAGTGCTGGCTTCTTTCCACAGTCCCACTAACACGTGTTGCATTCTATTATGCTTTTTATATTTTGAAGAGACCAGATGTCACTTCATGCGCAAACAGGCGATTATCTTTTCTGTAGCACTTTATGGAGTTACTGCTTCGCATTTTGTATGTACAATCAGAATAGTTCATTGATGTGTTCTTTGTACTGTTGAATAAAGTGAGAATTTATTAATAAAGGTACATTTCCACATGCCTATTTCAAATTAAGAAGAATTGAAACAGACCACTTAATGCCAGTAAAATGTCAAAGCATTTCTAGAGACAAAGTATCTGTAGGCACACAGTTGATGTATGACCTCTTTATCCTTTGCTTGTTGCAGGAATTTTTTGAAAATTGGATAAACCAAGATAGTGTGAAAGCCAAGTTCATGAAGAGAATAATAACTAAGGCACAACTGAGTGCTTTAGGCTTTGTGTGCTTTGATTCTTATGCCATGGCTGCTGCTATCGATGACAGCATCATCACCGAGTACCTGGAGTGTGGCGTGCATGTGGATTTGCGGGGAGAATTTACCCGGGGAATGCTGGTCCTTGATGTAATGGACCGACTGAAGAAAAAACATAAAGCGTTCTTGATGAAGAAATGTGATGTAGAGAAGTTTGAAAATTTCATGATGGCTGCTCTTAAGTAACGAATGCTGGTGAGGGGAGGCGATTGACATTGACAAACACTACAAGAAAACTCCCCTGTCAAACAGTAGTTGCAATAAAGCTTCCCAATGTTCTTATCTTTGAATCGTGTTGATATTCAATAAAATGGTCCAGAATTGCAGAGCACTGCATAAATCCAATCTGAAGGAACATGATGGATGTGTGTGACAATATCAAATGACAAAATATGGTCTTGCAATAAATTGTATCCAGAATATCATCTACCAGAACATTGTAAAGGTAATGAATAGGAACAGATTTACTCCTTGACAGTACAAATATTTTTAAGGTACCTAGTTGTGGAGATAATGAATGAATGAGATTTTATGAAGCTCGTTTATACCGTGTCTTAGCACTGAAGCGGGTCTTTCGAAACAGCAGGAAAGGAGAAAAAAACGAAATCGCTGATGGTGGAAACAACCAGGTTTTTAGTGACTTTCTGAAACAAGGAAGACTATGTTGGGATTTTAAGGGTAAAGAGAGAGAATTTCATAGCCTAATGGCGAGATGGGTAAAAGTTCTGCCACCCAATCTGGATTTCTTTATTTTAGGGATCATTTCTAAATGGGAAGTGGATGACATGAGGGGCCTTTGGGGTATATACTATGAGAAAAAATTCTGAAATAGACATACATCTATACTTACCTATAAAGTCTTACTCTCATAATAATATGGTAGTCAATATTTAGGCAGGACAGTATTTAAAAATCAATATTGTGGTAGACTATCAACATGATGGGTGAAACGTGCTTGTCTACGACATTTGCATTGGCCCGGAAACAAACAATCAAATATCACTGAATACAGATGCAAAACCTCAGGTATACAAGGCAGCATGGAAAGATAAAGAGCAGGAGAAGGAACATCACTCAACAGAAGACAGACAGGGTGATGTATAAGAATCATCACATAGTTTTAGGGTCCCACCCATGTCTGTTAGAGCATAATCAAACTGTTTACAGGCTTCATTCTCTCAGAAATCCAGATGTAACTGAGAGAATCACCGTGGATGGAAGGAAAGGATGGAATCTGATTAGTGACATGCCCTAAAATAGTGATAGTGTCTTGCATGCGTATCGATCATGCCACCATTTAAGTAAGCTAATTCAAGAGGTTATTGACAGGAGGGATGAAGAAGGTTGGAACAGCAGCATGGGCGGCAGCGATTTGGATGGGTGTGCAATTACTAGTTGACTTGATCCTGAGATTTCACAACTAATGAGTAGATGGTACACTTACAGGAGGAGAGACGTGGGAAACAGCAAGAATGAACTGGGATCATTTACATGTCATATTGCAGTAAGTCCTCCGGTGCAGGACTTCACCTGGGAACTGGACTTTCCAAACCATGTAAGGGGGACGAGTAGATGACTATATAAAACCATTAAATATTGTTCTGTCTTGCTAGCACAGAAACATTGTTTAATCAGAGGGACTGCGATAGATGGTGTAGCTACACTAATCTCTTGTTTGGAATGATTCTGCTTGAGTGACTTGACCATTCAGAGCACCCCGGAAAACGTAATACATTAAAAGTGATAGTCACTAAGTGTGCTTAGGTTCCCCGTTAAGCAATAAATATTACCTGATTTATGTACCTATTGTATATAAAACCATATTTCAAGAAAAATGACACAGATTACCATAGACGAATATTTTAATATCTAAATGAATCTACATAAATCCAATGTATTAGAAGATGCAAAATATGCTAAATGATGTCAGGTTCCAACATTAGGTCAAATACGTCCCCCATTCTGAGGAACATATGCTGGACTGAGTGGGTAACACTGGCCATTGCTAATATCTGTGCCAGATCACTGCTTTATTGAGGCAGCGGTGGCACATACATATCCTATCAGGTAGATGCAAAAATGAACAAGTTACTTACCTTCAGTAACACCTGTTCTGTAGAGACTTTATCTATCTGCAGATTGCACATTTTGAATTTCCCCAGTGCCAGATTGGATCCAGAAACTTCAATAGCAATTCCCTTGTGCACCGGGAGGTGGCATTGTACAGCTCCACGTTGGGTCTGTCTTACTCAGGCCACTGAAAGACTGCCAGCTCTATGCACTGACATCATTATAGTGTTGTGAGACTAGTTGTGCTAGGAACCCTGCGATTCTGGGTGGATTTAGGAGAGGAAGTAGGTAACTTGTTGGGATGTTATTAATGGCTATGATGTAATCAGAGAGCAGAGTGAGATTGTATGCTGAGGAATAGATACAATCCAGAGCTCTGTGTGTGGTGTATTGATTTGCATGTTCCGGGGCTGGGGAGGATGCTACAACTGGCGACGAATGCGGGATCTGTGCCCCAAAGAATCGAGACTGATCTAGCTGGAAGTTTGCAACGCTACAGCAAATTCCTTGTGTGTGTCTCATGTGCCTGTTTGAATGAGAAGCAGTTTGAAGTTTGTGTTTGTAGAATCAAAGCCCCGCTCCAGCCCACATGTGGTTCTCGAAGAAGTTGAAGGACCTGCAGAGGAGCACCTTAGGAAGCTCGCCAGAAACCCACTGGTAAGGCCAAAAGAAGAGATACTGCGCCACCGCCTAACACAGAGCTATCATTGGTACAAACCAGATGCTAAAAGCAGTGACAACCAGGGACAAGAAACAAAACTTTACTCACTAGTGATAGCAGATAAAATGCCTTACGCCCTCAGAATCGGGCAAGAGAAATCGAGCACTAATATAGGGGCTGTACTTGCAAGGCTGCCACTTCCCGTAAAAACATCTGAAAGGCTTTCAAAATTGTGAAATTTTTCAGCAGCTGCAAAAGAAGACATGGAGTACGATGTAACAGCATTTCTGAAACCACCACTGCCTTTCGACACCGCCAAGAAGCAAAATATTGGCACCAGATGGACTGCATGGATTGAGACATTCAATGATTTCGTAGATGCCCTATAAGAGGTAGATGATTAAACAAAATCATTAAGTACCTAAAGAACCTTGCCGGTGACATTGTAAAAAGTGCTAAAGAAAACATCACAAGTTGACGCAATATCATACTGTCAAGTCAAGTTCAATCCGATGCTGAACCTTGACTATGAAAGCTACATTTTCAATCAAGCATGACAGCACGCTGGTTAAAAGATGAACGAGTTTGTTGAAAGACTTGATATGCTTATAAAGCATTGTAAATTTAGTGAATTTAATGATGAAGAAGTCATGCGTCTTCAAGGTATTGATGACTGTCTTTTAAACTTCTTCAGAAGATGCATGTTGAGCGAGATGCTCAACTTAGACTTCACATCAATGAGGACGTTTGCCTTGTTGCCCAGCAGCACCGCAGAGTTGCTTTCCACGTGCAAGAAGCCGCTGAGAAAGAACTAGAAATGCTGTTGAAGCATGACACCATTGAGTGCTTCAATGGTCCTAAGCCATTGGTGTTGCCCATAGTAATGGTGCCGAAAAAGGACAGTGAGGGTGCAGTGCTCATCTGTGTTGATGTGCGCCAGGCTAACAAACCAATCAAGAGAGAAAGACATCCTGGTCCACACATAGTGGATATGATCATGTAACTTAATGGTGCCAAAGTTTTCTCACATCTTGTCCTGAACAAAGGATATTATCAGCTAGAGTTAGAAGAGAATTTAAGGTATAGCACTACTTTTTTGACTCCTCTTGGTTTGTTCAGATACAAGGTTGAGTTTTGGAGTGTCGTCCGCTGCAGAACTATTTTAGGATGTTATACACCGATTAATTCAAACTCTCACAAATGCTTTTGATTACATTGATGACATAATATTTGGAGCAACACGAAAGAAGCCCAACAAGGCTCTTACAGAAGTGTGACAGCTACTTGCTAATTCAGGGCTCACTCTGAACACAGCAAAGAATGAATTTCACAAGACTAAACTCAAATTCTTTGGGCACATATTTTTTGATGGAGGATTGACTCCTGACCTGACAAAGTAAAAGCACCGTCAGCTACTTGCCCCCTGTAAGATGTCACCATGCTGCGATCCTTTCTAAGTATGGCCAGTTATTACTCAAGGTACATTCAAGATTTTGTTACTGTAAGTGCTCCATTAAGAGAGTTAACAAAATGAAATGTCCCATTCCAATGGTCTGTTGAATGTTATCTAAGTTTCAAATGAATAAAACATGCACTTGAGAATGCAACTGAGATGGCCTACTTTGACTCAAACTACACACTGGGATAACAGTGGATGCAAGGCCAATGGGGCTGGGAGCTATCCTTTCTCAACATAATGGTCATCCGAATGCTCAGTGACACAGCCACAGAAGGAGATTATGGCTGTAGTGTGGGCCTGCAAACATTTTTATGTGTTTCCGTACAGAAAACATTTCACGATCAATATCACCAAGTGTTACTTGCCATCTTTGGAAATCCAAAAGCCAAGATGCCACCTCGCATTGAGAGGTGGGCTCTGAGACTGCAAGAGTATGATTAAACAATTGTACACAAGCCGGGTAAAGACCAGAACCCTGCTGATTATTTTTCACAACACTTCTAAATCATCATAGTTCGGCATCCAAGACAGCTGAGGAGTATATCAACCTCATTATAAAGTCTAATACACCAGCGGCCACATCAATGGAACAGATTATTGAGGCTATAAATGCTAACAAGAACTTACATATTCTGAAAGACATAATTCTGGCTCAATCCTGCAAAAGGAGTGTTCAACCTCTTGTTGACGATGTCGAATTTCAAAAATTCAAAAATGTTCAGGATGAACTGTCTGTGACTAAAGAAGGTGTTGTATTGAAAGGCTCAAGAATTGTCATGCCTAAGAGCCTGAGGCAACAGGTCATTGAACCATTAAGGACCTTGTGGTATTGTAGCTACTGAAAGAGCCCTAAGATACAGAGTGTGGTTCCCACATTTAGACGTGCAGGTTGAGAGGGAACTTATCAACTGACCATGCCCGACCTTCATTCAAAGGCGTGGGAAAGGATTGCAGTTGATTTTTTTGGGTCCCTAGGAAACGAACATCATCTCATGGTAGTCACTGTTGAATATGCATGTTTCCCTTTGGTAGAGGATTTGTCATCAACAATCCATGACAAGGTCATTAAGCAGCTGTACAACATTTTTGCAACATGGGATCCCCACCATTCTCAAATCTGTCAACGGTCCACCGTTCAACAGCAAAGAGTTCCGAGAGCTCCTAGCCAGAATGGACGTTAAGAATCAAAAGAGCGCACCTCTGTGGCCCCAAACAAATTGTGTTCTGGAACGCTGTATGTGTACCCTCAAAAGGGTTATTCAGTGAGCATCCCTTGAGGAGACTGAATTGAAGCATGCCCTGGGTCAAGCCCGTCGTGCATCCTTCAACTCCTCACTCCACAACTTGTGAAAACCCCGCCACCTTTCCGTTTGGGAGAGCCATCGGAACCAAACTGCCACAATGAACAGCAGAGTGATCCTTGAGTGCTGAGAAAGTTTGTGCCACAGACACTTCTCGAAAGTGCAAGATGAAGACCTATGCCGATCGTTGTCAAAGAGCCCAGGAGACAGTCTTCAATAAAAGTGACTTAGTCCTGGTTAGGCAGAAGCAAAAGCGGAAAACAGACACTCCATTTGTTGTCGGTCCTCTGAGGATTGTGACATGCAAAGGACACATGGTGACTGCACATTGCCCGGACAGTCCATCACATAGGACTCATCACATTTCAAACACCTACCCCTGTGATCGCTAGCTCCTACACCTACCAATGAGGCTGTCCTGTCTGTCGGTGCTGATCAAGCATCAGAACCTGAACCATCGGTGCCTGAAGAGAGTGCATCTCCACCACTGTCTGTGACTCAATCTGCTCGACTAGTGTAAGCACTTCAACGACTGAAAGAAATATAATATAACTGCTGTTTGTACATTTTATTTAACAAAGGGAGAGATGTTGTTTCGTGAGACTATATGTGCTAGGACCCTTGCATTTCTGGGTGGACTTAGGAGATGAAGTACATTCCTGGTTGGGAGGTGTTAAGGTGTGGTCATTACTGGTTATGATGTAATCAGAGAGCAGAGTGAGATTGTATGCTGAGGAATAAAGACATTCAATCCAGAGCTCCGTCTGTGGCGTATTGATTTGCATGCTTCTGGGCTGGGGAAGGGCACTACATCCAGTTTCTTTCTAATCTTAGATTCTTCACCTTGTGGACAGATACCAAAGTAGTACCTCTGTAGTTGGTGGGCCTGTGAAATGGCTCAGACTAGGAAATCCTGTAATACAGATCAGATGAAGTGCTCATCTCACCGGACCTGGTTGTCTAGGCTGTAGTGCTTTGTGAACGTGGGTAGGGACATCTGTATAGAAGCCTAGCACATGACCATGACTGGCACACCGCATGCCATCGCTGTGGTATCAGCCTTTGCTCTAGTGGAAGGAGTATGTAACCCTTATATGGGCTGTTTGCCAGCAGCCCATAGCTGCTTTTTCTACATAAGACAATTCATTGTGAGATGGCCCTCTGCTGCATCACTTTTCTCTTTTTGGATCCACAGAAGCCAACGAAAAGCTGTTCATTCTGCCGAAATTCTCTGGTTTGATAGATGTAAAAACTAAGGGGATATTCTCAACATTCTGCAAAAACTAACGCTAACCCCATTT
This sequence comes from Triturus cristatus, assembly GCF_964204655.1. Classification (NCBI taxonomy): domain Eukaryota; kingdom Metazoa; phylum Chordata; class Amphibia; order Caudata; family Salamandridae; genus Triturus; species Triturus cristatus. The sequence continues at coordinate 1,201,269,881 of NC_140591.1, read as the reverse complement.
AGCGTGTGTTTTGTTATCGCCGTGTACCGCAGGAATTTATTACAGTCTTAGCAGCGTATTCACAACATGCCACTAACAGGCGATAGTTTCAGGGAACAACGGCGATAACTGCCGCTAACATCAGCGCGAAGGCGATAGGAAATCCCATTAGCGGCAAAAAAACTCATGTTAGCCAGCCCAACGTGCGTTTTTTTTTTGTCTCTAATGCAAAAAATTGCATATCAGTCAACATCCAATAGAAAATAGGTATAAAAAACCAAAATGCAGAATGGAACAGCCTGGGCCAAGTGCAGCACACATCAACAACCCCTGCAAGCCACCCAACATCCAGGATGACCAGGATGAGAGCCAGGTTGCCTCGCTGGACCTGCTTCTGGAGCCTGGATGCCTTGCGGGACCTGCGTCTGGAGCCTGGATGTCTTGCTGGACCTGTGTCAGGAGCCTGGATGCCTCGCTGGACCTGCGTTTGGAGCCTGGATGCCTCGCTGGACCTGGGTCTGGAGCCTAGATCCCTTGCTTGACCTGTGTCTGTGACCTGGAGTGGGATGCAGAGGAGCTGTGGCGTCGATGAGCCGTGGCGCCAGACATTGAGGCGCGACGAATGCCTGTACCTGGTGGGGAAGTCTGGCAGGTCGCATGGAGACACGTTGCTGACCTGTGTGAGAAGACCGCCCTGTGCACCTTGGAGCTGTTAATGGTAGAGGCACTTCTGCGCCCCAATGTAGGGAGGTCTGCATTGCATACTACGATCCACCACTACACTGGGGTGCACGAAGGGGATTACCAGTGGTCAGTGCCGCCTCTCTGCATCACAGGCCGGATGATGTTGGGCTGGCCGGACACTGTGGAGAGTGAGGCCCCTGAGCTGCGCCAAACTTGTGTGGTGGGAGCGCTGCAACTTCATGCCTAAGGGGGCCCTGCTGCATCAACTGCATCGGCAGCTTCACCAGTGGACTTGGCGGTGACTGCTGTACCCAGGCTTGTGAAATCCCACCTGACTGAGGCTCCTGCTGGCTGAGTCACAGATTTGGAGAGTGCAGCGGATTGCGTCACGGTGTCAATGTCAAGGTAAGGAGAAGGTGGAACGCATAGCGCAGAACGCCTGGGGGTCGAGTCGCCCAGGCCTAGCACACGTAGATGAAGCACCCTCAATGGCGGCTCATCCGCTATGGTGGAAGTGCGTCGCCCCTCTGCTATCATGCAGTACAGAGGAGGAACAATCATCACATGATGATAACTTACTGATGTAACCGTGCAATGTTTCATTTGCGGGTGGGAGGGTTGGTAGGACTGCTCCAAGCACGGGGCAAGGCATGGGCGGATTGGCATGCCCACTCAAGTGCTCAATGACTGTTTGGTCGGCCCACTCAGGCCGCCCAAAGCAGTCATGCGCACTTCCCTGTTTGTAATGCAGGCTGCATTACAGCCTGCATGGAAAACATGCCCACCCCTCCAGCCCCTGGCTGCATGCCTTGTCCCGTTACCAATTACCAATCCCACCACCGCATCGCAGAGTTGTGATTGGCTCAGGGTAGAGAGCCTGGCTGCCTACTTCCTGTTCCTGGAAGCAGACGCAGGAAAGCAGGCGCAACGAAGACACGGGACACGGCTTCGAGGTAAGACTCCCCTTATTAAAACATTTACAACACCTGCTCACACACACATATCCCCACATCCACAACACATGCAGTGTTCTTTCCAGCGCTTACCACCTCACAGCTGTACAGCACCCCCCCAGCACTTCTCAATGGCGGCGGCTGTGCGCCCATGCACAGCGGGCGTACCACTTGTGTGCCAAAGGCACATACGTGGTTGCAACGCATGCCATAACATCGCATTCCATTCCAATGCATACTAATACTAGGCACATTGCAACAGTAGAGTAGCTGTTGCATAGCAGACACAATATCTTTATTCCCAGTTCACTGAGTGCAACCCAAACCCAACGTGAACCCTGGAATTCCTTTTTGAGTGTCAGGACCCCACAAGTCTTACCTTATACTCGTGGAGCTATCTCGCAGAGACGACGTGAGCAACGTCCACCGTTCCCCTCCCTACCTGATCAACGGTGAATGTACAGACCTAGGCAAGGATGGGACCAGGGGAAGTTGCCAAAAGTGTTGGCAAGGGAAGTCGGCTGTGAAGACCAGGTGGGGAGTCTTACTAGATGGAGAGCACTCTCCTGGGTATCGCCAGCTAGACAAAGGAACAAGCAAGCGGTTAGTGTGTCTGTTACCCTTCTATCTAGGTCAAATACATATAACAGCCATACAGTACAACAAAAGTTGATTCAAGGTTATACAGTCACCTGGAAATGAAGGCATATGCTCCTAATAGGAGGTCTCCAAGAGGTAGTACTATAAGAAAGCAAGCAGGGCCAGCTTCAGTTCCTACCACGTCAGAAGAGGGTGGAATCTGTGCTCCCGCCGTCTGTGCCAGGAAAAGCAAAAGGAATGTCACATGTACTAGCGTGGTAGCAGGGCAGAAGTAAAACAAAGGGTGATCCTGCGTGGTGATGAGTGTAAAGAAAAAGAACCGCTATTACGCTTCCCTGTGCGTGATGTGGATAAGCAAGAGAACAGGTGCTCCTGCGCTGTGGAAACAAGAGAACAGGTGCTCCTGCGCTGTGGAAACAAGAGAACAGGTGCTCCTGCGCCGTGAAAACAGGATAATAAGGACCGCTATCATGCTTCCCTGTGCGTGATGCGGATGAGCAAGAGAACCGGCGCTCCTGCGCCGTGGAAACAAGAAGGAGGTCGCGATCATGCTTCTCAGTGCATGTCGCGAGTTCTAGGAAAACAGGCGCTCCTGCGCCGTGAACAAACACGAGTTGACCGCGACCACGCTTCCCTGTACGTGTCGCGTGTAAATAGCCAGCAAGGTAATCCGGCAGGGGGTTAATCATCCAGGAAGACGCTTTAGCGCGTCTCCGAAGGTCAAAGAATCCGGGAGGGGCTTGTGGGTACTGTTCCGAGGTGCAGACAGCTGGCATCAGGAAACGTTCCCTACCAGAAGCACTGACAGGTTTGAGTGCCGCGGCTTTATGCGGTCTCACCCGGAAGTGCTTCTCGTCTGCTCTGGTGCACCTCCTGGTCCTAGTGCTAGACCGCTGACTTGTCTAGCCGTGATGCACTCCACAGTACCGGAACTCACCACACCACACGCATACCAATATTCCCCCGGGGCAGACCCATGACATTGAGCCCCCATAACACACCCAAAATCAAACAAACCCCAATTTTCACATTTTACCCCCGAAACCCATAACCACCTAAAAAAAACGTTGAATTACCCCATTAGTGACCTCACAATGCGTTCTAATCAAATGCGATGTAAGGGCACCTGCGTTGTCGGACTTGCGTTGTTACCGATGTACTGCCTGTGTTGTACTGGTCGTCTCCCGTGCCAAAGGCAACCCATATACTATGCCGTTTACGTCCATCTGCCCCTGGACCGCGCTCAGCACCAAGGAGCCTGCCTCTTGGACACTCCACCGCTACGACGCCAGCACCCTCCTCACCTTCAATCCTGGACGCCCCCTCGCCTGCCAGGACCAACCTCTGCTCCGGACCGGACATCACCATCACTGACAGCTGCAGTACCACCCCCAAGGAGCACCCCAAAGATCAAGGAGGAGGCATTGCCATCACCTACAGCAGAGCAATCCGACTGACCATGCACTCTAATGACCCAAGGGTGACCATGGACCACCTCAACTCCCAGATCCGGACCAAGCCCAAGCACATCCTCTGCAGCACTCTCATGTGCAGGCCCCCCGGGCCATGGCCCCCCATTCTCCAATACTATTGTAGACCTCATTGCACCCCAGGGTCTTCCATCCACGGACGACATCCTCCTCTGTGAACTCAAGTCCCACCTGGACAACCCCTGTGACCAGGACACCACCCCCTTCTGGGGAAGGTCCCCTACATCAGACACAAGCAGCAGGTCACCTCAACAAGCTACATAGCAGGACACATGGTCAAACGCGTCACTTCTGCCAGCAGGAACTTCAACTACAGCCACAAGAATGGACTCTCCTGGACCGAACATCAATGGTAACATCACGTCTTCACCTTGCCCACCGTATGCCACCACCATCATCGCACCCCCTTGCAGCTGGATCAAGGCCACCGAAGAACTTCTTGTCAACTCCCTCCGCACCAACACTCCACCATTGCTTCCAAACGATGACACCGCAGCGCGCAACCACCACCGATGGATCTCCAACAGCGCTGACATTCGGGCATCCCTGATGCAGTGCCACAGGGATAGACTGACCCCATGCATTGCTGAAGTTACGTCATGGTTGTGACACGACTGCAGCAATGCGTGACTTTAGCGCAGACAGATACGTCATATTTCCTGACGTATCTGTCATTACTTGCGTCATGGAGCGCTGTCCAGTGAGTACAGCGCATCCATGCTGTCGCAAAAGCGGCGTAGTGGGAAGTGTTGCAACTCTGTCTTGTCACAGCGCTGCCACACTTTTTATTACTGGGGACCAGGAATGCGCACTATATTATTGATGGTGCACATTCCTGCACTGTAGTTTTGTCGCAGGGCTGCACTGCAACATTGCTTGCAGCGCTGTCCTGCACCAAAACCTGCTGAGATGTGGCCCCAAGTGTTATCCCCATTTTTAAGACCAGCTATTTTCTGGTCTTAAGTTACTGGCTCTAACTCCAGTTAGAGCCAGTTTTTTTGGTCTTCAGAAGTTCAAGGGTCCCTTTGTGAATATGGAGTAGTGGTGTTTGCGTGCGTTTTTGCACAGGAACGCCTCTCCTGCATATAATTATCTCTAACAGAAGTGGTGATCTTTAAAACTGACGCTTTCACCTAAAAACTGTCGCTAACGACTGTTAGCGACAGCTTGAGAATAAGGCTATAAAAATATCGGCGCTTTAGCGGCGGAAAAGTGCCGCTAACGCGGCGATATCGCCTTGAGAATATGCTCCTAAGAGTCAGTGAAGCTGTTCCTCCTCCTTAGAGCGGTTTGGTGGAGCATAGACAGCTGGTGAGTAATAGATTGTGCTATATGAAAGAGTGTAACCACCTTCAGCAATAAAGCTGCATTTCTCTAAAGGATTAGTTTGTCTGTAATGAACTAACTATGTGGTTGGTGGACACACAATGCCTGGAGTTCACTCACTCATCTAACAGATGTGATTGCGACAAGGAACACCATCTTGATTGTTTAGAAGTGCAAAGGGCGACTGTGCATAGGTTTGAATTGTGCGCACATTAGATAAGTGAGAACCAAATTAAGGTCCAGCTGTATCACAAAAGGTGTTGGTGGGAACATGTGGATCAGTTCTTTCAAAAAACGTATCACAACAGGCGACTTAAAAAGGTATGGCTGATCCAATAGTCATAAGAAGGCTGAAAGGGTGGATAAATTACCTTTAACTGCAGCCACAGAAAGGGATGCTGGGCCAATGAAAGACAAAACAGAAGGCTGTCTGACAAACTTGCTTGCAAAGGTAGAACATGACAGGGAAACACCAAGCAACAAACTCCCAGTACCTTAGTGGAAGGGTGCCTGGCTGCTAGAATAACACCAATTACTTTAGGAGGAAGATCAAAAGATATCAACTATCACCGTTCATTCTCCATGCAAGGAGGTGTAGATTGGGTAGGCTTGGATGAAGGACACAGCCCTGCTGCGTCAATAGGAGGTTCTCTTGAAAAGGGCAGCCAGATTGGAGGACAGGTGATAATGGCCAAAAGATTTGGGTTCTAAGTTCTACTTGCCCAGTCTGGGCCACTAGCATGGCGTAGGTTGGCACAGTCTTTCCGGAACTTTTCAGCACTCTGGGTAGGAGAAGCGAAAGGCATACAGAGGTCCTAATCCCCAATGCAGGTGGAAGACATCTCCCAGGGAGGACTGCCTTGGGAACTCCAGGGCACAAAAGTTTGAACACAGCATGCTCTGCAATGGCAAATAGATGGAGCCAGGGTTCTCCCCAGTGCTGGAATTCCAGTGCAGCATTTGAGTGTAACTGGCAGTCGTGATCTGCTAATTGACAGCAGCTAAGTTTGCCCATCCTAGTGTTTAAAAATCCTGCCAGGAGCTGGGTGGTCAGTAGCGTACAGCCACTTCCACATGCATAGAGCCTCCTGGCACAGATCCACAACTCACTCTGCCCTGTTTGTGTCAGCACCACATAGCGGTTGTGTTGTCCATGATAACCTGCACCTGTTCTCACTTGATGGTTGGGAAGAATGCTTTCAGTGCCCAGTTGATGTGGAGCCGAGCTACTGCTGGAGACAAAAGTCCTCTGATCTCCTCCTCTCGCAGATGGCCTCCCCAACATAACAACTATCCTTTCGTCACAACCGTTATCTCTGGGTGAGGTAGGGAGAGAGGTTTGCCCCCAGTCCAATTGTGGCTGAGCATTCATCGCTGTAGATCATTTGCAGTCTCCTTCGATACCTAGATGGACTCTGATAGATCCCCTTGGTGCTGAGCCCACTGAGACTTCAGATCCCACTGCAGAGCCCGCATGTTCCAAGTGGCATGGTCCACTAGCAGGATGCAGGAGGCCAAGAGGCCCATAAATCTCAGAACCACTCGCCCTGAGATTCGAGTCAAAGGTTAAGATATCAGGATCATTGCCTGAATATTCTAGACTCATTGACGTTGAAGCATAGCTCTGAAGAGTACCGTATCCAGGATGAATCCAATGAAAAGATGCTGGTGTGAAGTAGTCAGGAATTACCAACGTACAATGATGGAGAAACCCAACTATGTTAACAAGTTGGCTGTATTCTGGTGGTGGTTTGTATCTGTCTCAGGCAATGCCGCCTTCAGTTGCTACTCGTCGAGGTATGGGAAGACTGGCATCACCAACCTCTGCAAATGGGCTGCGACCACCACCATCATCTTTGTAAACACCTGAGGTGCCCTGGTCAAGCCAAAGCAGAGCAGGGAAAACTGAAAGTGCTCAGGGCTTAATTGAAATGACAGGCAAGCCCTGTGGGACTGCAGGACAGGGATGTGAAAAATGTGTTAATGTAAGACGAGCACCACCATCCAGTCCCCTGGATCCAGAGCAGACAGACATTGGGCCAGCATGAGTATCTTGACTGTGTCCTTCCAGAGGAAAATGTTCAGAGGGCAACGATCTGAAATGGAGAGGACGCCTCCACCCTTCTTTGGCACCAAAAAGTTACACAAACGTCATGTCATGCATGGCGCTGAGGCACTAGAGGCAGACTTCCTGTGTGTCCGTCACAGCAGTTTAAAGCCCTATGGTATTGGGCCCATATCTGCACACTTTGAAGAGTTTTTGAGGGGGGAAAACTAATTTTATTGAGGAATACTACCTATTAAGAGACAGCCCTGCTAGCTCCAGATCCGCGTCGGAAGCCTCGGAATGAAAGGAACTGACATCATCGTGCAGAGGTGGCAGTCATATAGTGGCCCTGACGTCACATCCGAGACCGGCAGAGCCGCACAATGCCACCTGACAACGCCACCTGCAAGGAAATTGCTATTAACGTTTCTGGATGCAATCTGACACATGGGAAATTTACAAGGCGAGGAATCTGCAGTTAGAAGTCTCTATCAGAAAGAAGCAAACAGCCTTCAGGAAGACGGTAGGAGTAAACATCACAGGTGTTCATCCAGTTGAGGGAAAGGAGGGAGGGGGTACCTGTGCGGAGGCTCTGCACCAGCAGCATAACTCTACTCAAATTTTTAAACACATTGTCAATTAATTCTCCTTTTTGTAACTAAGCAGAACATTCTTGCTGAAGGGTAACACGATAAGATTTTAGGGCCTTCCAAAAGGAGTTCAGGAACAAAATACTCACTTTAGTGGACTTTTAAAACTGCATAACAACCTACTTTTAGGTTAGAACAAGGAACACACTTAAATCCTTCATAAAATGGGGTTAAAAGCTCGTCCCAGAGGCCCTGCAATAGTTGACACCATTTAGCGAAACAGCAGCTAAGGAAATAATGAATCTAGTACCAAAAGCGTTTTTTTTTGTCTTCTTTGAAAGGTCCCTAACTGATGCAGGTGAAAATACTGCTGGAAACTGTAACAGTCCCCCATATTTCCATCCATAATCTATTGCTGAAAGCGCAAATGGTGCTTCAGGGGGTGAAGTGATATAATATGTAGTTTGCATACAAATCAGGGTTCCCATAGAAGAGGTGCATTAAACAATGAGGATTCATATCAAACTATGGCAGAGAATCCGTGTTGAAAGACAGAAGGGAATCCTCGCTTTGGGATGGTGGGCGGACGGCGATTGTGGTCTTGAACTTGTGCGACACTCCTGATACTTACGACTGGCCACCTACCCCCGACTCTAGAAAACGGGATTCGAATTGTGTAAAACATCATTACATTTGTGTTGCCTTTTTATTGCCAAATACGCAACAGGTCAAACTAGCTAGCTCTTTTTCACAATCTCTCGCTCCCAGTTTGTGATGTTTCACAGGAGTCTGGTAAGTCTGTTTCCATTTCAGAGCCTGTATGTGTCTACAGGCAGGAGTCCCTTGAGTGTACCATCTGCTTTCCTAGACGTGTTTCGACGGTTACCAGATGGGGTGTTAGGCAGGAGCTGGGCAGGAAAAATATATAATGTTTGAATATGTATACTTATCAAAAGGACACCAAATGGGTTCTCCATCGACTACATCTCTAACTCTCAAGGTGAACAGACCAGTCAGTAACCTACCCTCCCTCACGGTCATGGGTGAATGCTCTTTTGGGGTTCAGACCATGGAGTCCCTCCTTTTTAGAGGGGTGAGATGGAACAAAGAATGGCAGAGGTGTGATGAATTGTCTGACATGAAAAAGAGTCACAACTTTAGGCAGAGATATAGCTCTGGTCCACAACACCGATTTATCTGGGACAGAGGTGGTGTTTGGAGGCTGCACAGATGTACTTGCGGCAGGGTGAAGTTATCGCAGGGAGAAAGGCTGTTTTGAGAGTCAGGAGACTCAAAGGACAGCTATGCATAGGCCCAAATGTGTTCCACATATGAGAGCCTAATTAGGATCCTGCTGCAACATCACAAAAGGTTTAGGGGGAAACAGGAAATTCACCACAACAGGTGATTTAAACTAGGACGGTTGCTCCAACAAATGCAAAAAGGTTGAAAGGCCTGGAAAAAAAACATTTAACAGTGCCCACGGCAAGTCTTTTCTGGGCTAAAGACCGCACAAAAAGCTAAACATTCCACAGGTTTGGCTGTAATGGGTCTGTATGGAAACTACAACAGGCTTCAAACTTATCCCAACGCTTAGTGTAAACAGATTTTTTAGATGGACATCTGGCTGCTACAATGACATCCACTACTTCGGAAGGGATGTCTAAAGCAGTCAACTTCAACAGCTCAATCGTCATGCATGGAGGTCCAGTTGCACAAGTCGGGGTGCAAGACCATACCCTGCTGCTGTGACAGATGAGCCTCCTGAAGTGGCAGTCCGATCAGAAAATAGATGCCCATGTCCAGAAGTGGTGGGTACCACACTTTCCTGGCCCAATCTGGAGCCACTAAGGTGACTTGGGCCCAGTCATTCCTGGACTTATTCAGAACTCGAGAGACAAAATGTAGAGGCAAGAAGGCATACAGGAATCTCGCGCTCCAATGTAAGCAAAAAGCATCTCGGAGAGAAAGACGTCTTGGGAACTCCAGTGCACAAAGTGTCAACACCACATTTTCGGCAGTGGTGTAAGTGTCAACACCACATTTTCGGCAGTGGTGTAAGTGATAGAGTCACATTATGCGCCACCTCAGGTGTAAGTGCCATTCGTGATCTGCTAGGCTTTGCCCGCTGAGTTCAATTGCCCTTGCTTACAAAGATCCTGCCAGGTACTTCATAACCAGGGAAATACCCTGATGGTTCAATCTGTTAAAGAGATAGAGAGCTAATGCCCTGTCCTGCCCAGCTTGTTGCAGTACCACATGGCAGTGTATTCAGTGAGAGCCTGAATCAGCCTCCCTATGAAGGAGAGACTACAGTCTTCTAATCTCCACCACTCCTAGGTGGCTTCACAAACCCAGCAGTGATGCATCCGTCCTCACCCTCAGCTCAGAGTGGGATTGGAGATGGGTCTGGCACCGATCCAATTGTGGTTGAGAAGCCACCACTGCAGATCTTTTGCAATCTTTTCCAAAACTTGGATGGAGTCCAACAAGTTCCCAGGTGCTCAGCACACTAAGACTTCAGATCCTACTGCAGAGCCTGAATGTGCTCTCTGGCATACTCCACCAGCAGGATGCAGGAGGTCAAGGGGTCTCAGAGCCACTCTCACTGAGATTCAGGGACAGTGCTGGGGCATGAAGATCATAGCTGGATCATCCTGGACTGAATGGGAGGGAAGGCTCGAAACTGCACCATATCTAGAACAGCTCTGATGAATTAGAGCCTCTGTGAAGGAGTCAGGTGTAACTTTGGCACGTTGATCTAGAACCCCAAAGATGTTAAGAGGTTTGCTGTCTTCTGGAGGTGGTCTACCACTGACTTAAGTGAGCGTGCCTTCATAGACAGTCATTAAGCTAGGGGAGGACTGGTAAGCCTCACCGCCGAAGGTGTGCAGCAACTATGACTTTCATGAACACCCGTGGGGCACCAGTGAGGTTGAATAGGACCACAGGAAAGTGAAAATGCTCTAGGTCCACCTTGAACAGTAGCTAATGCCTGTGAGATAGGGATGTGAATATAAGCGCCATACAGGTCCAGATTTACAATTTCCTGGATACAGGGCAAACAGCGTAACACCCTGTCCCTATTTCCAGTGCCAGAATGGACTAATGGTTTTCCGAAAACCAATCTGATGGGTGGGATATGCCATGGGGGGACAGGGATGTCGAGGTTATCCCTGCTGAACTATTTGGAACACACATTTGTCAGATGTAATGCTCTGAAACCCATGGAGGTAATACCTTATCCTACCTCCAACAAGGTGACCGTATGATGCCTAGGACAAATAAAGCAGCTTGGTAGCTGAAGCTGGGGGCAGGAAACTGGGCAGTATGCTTCCCCTAAGGGTCTGTATGTTGATGGCTGGATACCTAACCCCGGGCTCAAAATAATTACGAAGTCTCTTACTGGGCGGGGAGGGCCTTGGCTTCATCTTTGTACTAAATTACTTTCGGAGGCTCAAAAGGGTTATCATTGCTGGAGGTACTGCTGCACAGGTGTAGTCAGGCCGAGGGACCCTGCTGTGGCACTTCTTTCTTTGAAGCGCTTCAAGACAGAGTCTACTTGATCCACAAACAGCCGGGTGCTGTCAAATGGCATATCCATTAGCAATATCACACAAAAAAACCTGTAGATTTGCTGCGTTTTGGCCATCCTGGATGATCAGCGCTAGGTTAGTATGAAATTCTTCATGGACTGCTACCAAGATCTCGCTATGTCCCATAGTCATGCTGACATCATCCAAGAAGGCAGCTTACATTGACTGAATAAATGGCCAGGTTGGCTGAGGAGAACATCTGTTTCCCAAATGCCTTCCAATGTTTCAACTTCCTATCAAAAGTAGATGAAGGGAAAACGTTTGGGTTCTACCTACTGGTAGGGTCCTGGACCACCAGGCTCTCATGCTCAGGATTCTTTGTGAGGAAAGCAGGGTGACCTGTGTCAGGTGTATGATGTCTAGCTGCTTCACTTACCTATTTACCAGTGGGTAGGAACATGTTTTGACCCAAGTGCCCATTAATGTGTTAGTCAGAGCCTCATTGAAAAAATGGAGCATTTCTGTGGAGAAATTCCCAGGCTGTAGAACCTCAGTCAGCATCTTAGTTTTGATCAGCTGCAATTCAAGAACTTCAGCCAGACGCCAGATGACTACAGAGAGGCTGATTTTTCTATTCAGGGGCCGGGGTGGAACTCAAGTCAGTGTCCAAGCCACTGGCCTCTTTTAGGTCCATGGGAAGATTGTCATCATCATAGGAGTGGGATGTGTCACCCCATCATCATCACGCGGACCATGTTCTGAATCGGAACCAAATATATTTTGGTTACTTGAGGGTAACTCGCAAGCAGTGGTAATGTTCTGTTTGAATAAATATGAGGCTGGACAGCTTGTGTTGGAATAAGAATCAGATATGACTTCAGTCAAAGTCGAGGTGGAGTCATTGGATAAAGCAAACAAGTCACTTACCTTGAGTATCTCTCTTTCTGGTGGATACTTTATCTAACTGCAGATTCTTCACATTGTAAATACCCCCAGACACCTGACTGGATGCAGAGATTTTTCTCAGCAATTCCCTTGTGTGCTGATAGGTCGCACAGTGCAGCTCGTCTTGAATTCATCCTGCTCCGGAAGTCATGTCACAACCACAATATAACCAACACCTCAGTGCGTCAACGTCAGTTTCTTTATGATATCTGTCAATGCCATGGGACGTGGAGCCTTTAATGATCAGATTGTGCCAGTATGCAGATCTCCAATTGGAATCTTTCAACTTGGACCAGAGGGGTCCTCTCCACAGTACTGGGAGGAGGGTATAGCAGTGAGGAATCTGCAGTTAGATAGAGTATCCATCAGGAAGGGCATTACCGAATGTAAGCAACTTGTTCTGATCAAGGCCGTAGCTATGGGGGAGGCCTGTGAGGGTCATGCCGGCCTATATTGATAGGTGCCCCAAGCCAAATGACCTTGTCAGTTGGCAATGCTGGCAGGTCAAATTTTATATTTAGAAACAAATGCAATCACCTCTGAATATGAATGGTATGTGAGCACGGGAGCAAGGGCTGGTTTGCCTTGATTAAGGAACATTTCTAGGAAAACTAACCTGCCCCTTCCTTAATTTTTTTTTTTTTTAAAACAGGCTTTTATTAATTTTCATGTGAAAAGCATACACATCTCCGTCGCCCAATGCCTGGACGATAACAAGGATCAAAAAGAAATATCATCAGCAGTTCAACAATCGTAGCCTAGCCCCATATCTACCATTCCATACAATAGTTACATATCCAGAGTGGAACAGCAATCCCCCCACCCACTCCCCCCTCTTATTCAAAAACATCCCCAACAATACCCCTCCCAACCACCCACCCAAGCATGTCGCCAGCTACCAAACTATTCACTAAGCCAGATGCGCCTCGCAGTCCATCTCCCACATTCTCTACCACACGGGACACTGCAGTGAGTCAGGCAAGAACATCGGGAAAAATCATCTCTCCTGATTCCATGAGCCAGGTACCTCCCCACGCCCCACCCCCGCTCTTGCAGTGAAGTGTCGCTCAAGTGTCCCCTGCCACACCCCTCTCCTCCAAATCCTCCGCACCGTCACCCGGAGGGTGCTTTAGCAACTCCAGAAGTGCCACCCATGCTTGCGCCATTTCCTGAGACTTCTCACTGCCACTATGCCGGGCCAGCTGTAGCCTATAATTCCCTTCACTCCCAGCCCACTTCACCATCTCCCTGTTCCCTCACCAAATTAGGAGCCTGCCTCGCCTCGCCTTCCAATGGGATGTAATTTCTCGCTTAGCCAGGATCAACCCCAGATCTATAAACCGGCCAGTAACCTTGGTCTTAGCGGTGTGCGGAAACCAATGCCGCAAGCAGAGCCCAGGCGACATCACTAACTCCCTTTCCGTCACAGTCAGCAGGGCAGTCATCACCTCCCGCCAAAAGTCTCCCACCCGCGGGCAGTCCCAGAACATGTGCAGAAGGTTCGCCCCACTCTGAGCGCAACGGGGGCATTCACCCGACTCCCCAAAATACTCAGCAATTTTACCGGGAGTGAGATAGGCCCTATGGAAGACATAGAATTGGATAAGTTGAAACCTTGCATTCCGATCACACGGCTGCTCCATAATCGCCTCCCAAGCCTTTTCTGCAATGGGTTCCCCTAGATCCGCCTCCCACTTGAGACGCAGCGCTGTCAGCGGTTTGTGCATGTCGCTCGTGATTCGACGATAAAGGCTGGTCACCGCTTTAAACGTGCCCGCCGCCATCACCACATATTGGCAAGCGAGAGACGTATCTGGTTCCCCCAGCCCCCTGTGCCAATGCTTCCTAATGGCTGCTGACAGCGCAGCTTGCAAAAGAAAGTCCCCCCGCGGTAGATCATGGCGCTCACAGAGGTCTTGAAAGGGAAGAAGACCACCATCCTCATACAGATCACCTATGGCCATGACTCCCGCTTCCTCCCAGGTCAGCAGCTGATCCAGTCCCCCCCATGTGGCAACGCCTCACACGTCCGCAACGGGATCTCAGGAGCATAAGGGGTCCCCCCATGTGCCCTCCTAATCAACCGTGCCCAACAGTGGCGGATCGTTCCCAACTCCGGCGGCAGGAGGGTACCTCTCAGCGGCGCCCGCAATAGCACGCAGGACAGAGGGTGCCAACTTGGGTCCGACCCGTCTTTGTCCTCCGGTCGCCTAATGTGACTAGGAATATTTTGTAATAATTTCTAATAAGGAGGGAATTGAGGATATAGGATCACTAATAAATAACAGCACATCATCAGCATAAGCTAAGGTTTTGATAGTAACATCCTACCTTTAATAGTATCACGTTTTCTTATATGAGTAAGGAAAGGTTCAATTCCAATTAGAAATAATAGTGGAGAAAGGGGACAGCCCTGTTTTGTGCCTCTAAAAAGGGAAAACTGACTTGACACTTGGCCTTTGATAAATAAACGAGCAGTAGGAGCAAAATACAGAGCAGAAATCATGCGAATAAACGAGGTACCAAAATTAAATGATAACAAGGTCTGAAATAAAAATTGCCAATGGATTTTATCGAAAGCTTTTTCTGCATCCAAAGCCAAAATTCCTGCAGGGGAAATTAAAGTGGAACTCTGTTCAATAACATGTAATAAGGTTCTTGTGTTATTTGTAGAGTATCTATTCTTCATAAAACATGATTGATCTGGGTCTATAATAGAATCTAGTACAGGGGCCAATCTAGAAGCAAGTATTTTAGAGTATAATTTACAGTCTTGATCAATTAAAGATATAGGACGATAATTTGAAACAAGAGTGGGGTCTTTATCTGGTTTGGGAATTGCAATAATTAAAGCATCAGTAAAAGAACCTGAGATAGTTCCTGAAGAACCAAAAAAAGTAAAAAGTTGAAATAAATAAGGCAGAAGTTGGGATTGGAACTCTTTATAAAACTCAGCTGGGATACCATCGGGCCAGGAGACTTTTTTTTTTTAATAGATTTAATGGCTACTAAAATTTCATCTTTAGTAATGGGTAAATCTAGCCCAAGCCTATCCGATTGTGAGATTTTGGGAAAATCACATGCATTTAAGAAAGAGTCAAGTAAGGAGGCATCACGAAAATCGGGCTTATTATATAGAGTAGAGTAAAAATCCCAAAATTCTTTAACAATATCATTGTGAGATAGTGCAATTTTGCCATTAGGGCCAGAATTGAGGTACTTTGCGTTCTATCTTTTTTTATACATAATTAATTAACTAAAAGTTTCCCAGATCTGTTGGCATTAAAACGAAATTTAGTTTTAGAATTAGAGATTTGGATGCCAGCTCTTTTACTAAGGATTGAGTTAAATTCGTATTGAAGCTTTTGTAGTTTGACTCTGAATTGAGAATCATTGGACGTAATAAAAAGCCTTTCAAATTTCTCAATTTGTTTTCCCCCCATTTCTTTTTCATATAATTTAAGATTTTGTCATCTATATGAGTCTCTTGAACAAAACAAATATCTGCCTTACAACTACATAAATAATCTAAAATTTTTGTATGCTTAACTGGATGACGTAATCCTTTAACATTTAGTGAAACAACTTTAATAATGTGGACATTAGCCATAATGAAGAGAGAGAAAATAAAAAATCAAGAAGAGGAGAGGAAGAATTAGAGCACTAATAAGAGAAAGTAGTAACTCCAGAACTAGTAAAAGGACAGGAAGAAATTAAAAGAAGGAGAAAATGACAAACAGAGTACATAAATATCAAGGATGAAACGCACATACGCTTTACAAGCATGACCGGAACCGTTGGAGCCCATTCTAATAATAAACCATTAGTATGTCAGAACATATGCAGTTAGCTGTAATCAAGTATTAGAGTCATGAGTATCCATGGAATGCTGTGAACACTGATCCAAAAACTGACGTAAGTCATCATGACGCTGAAAAGATTTTGAAAGATTGTCTTTCCAGATACGCATTGTTGAAGGGTCAAAAAGACCATATTTGAACCCAAGACTTTGCAGTTAAGGAATAAGAAGAGCAGTAAATTCTTTGCGAATTGAAACTGTTTCCTTAGCAAAATCCTGATGAATAAAAATGTTATTCCCATTGACCATCAAGGAAGGAATTTCTCCTGCTGCTTTTCGAATCAAAACCAGATGATGATGCCGGAGAACTTGGAATATCATTTGACTGGGTTTAGTATGTTGAGGATTGCGATGTGAAGGAATTCTGTGGGTCTTGTCAATCTCAAATTGTTTCTGGAAATGTAATTTGTAGAAGGCCAGGAATCAGATTTTCCAAATACAATCTGCAGTTGCCACCCTCAACATCCTCTGGTAAATTAAAAATGCGTAAATTGTATTGTCTGTTGCGATTTTCCATATCTAGAAGTCGTGTAGACAAAGGTCATATTTTCGCTACAAGTGGGGTAAAAGTTTCAAGCTTAGCCTTATTATCTTGTATTTTAATTGCATTATCAGAGATTTTCATTGACAAACTCGCCATTTCTTTTCGAACATTTTTAATCTGAGGCAATATAATCTGTGTTGAAACGAAGTGCTTGAATTTCCTCTAAAATTAAGGATAATGAAGGTTCTGATGACTCTATCGCCTTTGATTTAATTGGCGGAGGTGAAACCTGCTGCCTCCTTTTAGTATGAATAGTATTTTTATTATCCATGTTGTTTTTATCTCAAGAGTCAAAAAAAATCGTAAAAATAATAACAAGCATGCAAGAAAATATACTGCAGCAGTGAAGAAATCCCTATTAGAGCTGGTGCAGCAGCTATAATGGGCTATGGGAGTGGCTAGGCCCAAGCCAGGCCCTTTCCTGAAGGATTGTCCACCCCCCTGACTGACAAATCTGGCTGCACCTGGAGGCAGAGCTGGAAGCAGAGGCTGGAGGCAGAGAAACGCCACTGACACCGTCCAAAATCCACAAAAATCACCTAATTCCACAGGTACTGGCGTTGTTAACTAAGCGACCTCATTTTCGAAGTATAACTGACAGAAAATCGGCGTTATTTATGTATAAAAGGGCGAGAGAGCGCCGGAGCTCGTTAGGCGGCGGCCATCTTGGGTCGCGCGCTCGCTCGTTTAACCTAGTTATTTTTAAACAAAATATTTGAAAATATGACTACAAAATTGATATTTTTCCCCCACAGGTTTTGAGGGGAGAGTCTTTGAGATAACCAGGGAGGGTCAGGCTTGCTTTCTTCACTTGAGCACTGCAATATGGAGTTAGTCTAAGCATGCTTACCAGGGCTAAGTCCCAGTCTGGCCATGGCCCTGCTGTGTAGTGTTGGTTGTTATTTTTGTCCTTAGGAGCCTCCAACAATCCCTTCTTGCCATAGTGAGTACCAAAGGTACTTTTTATCTTTCGCTTGCGCTGTGCTTGTGAAATCTATTGTATTAAATGTAAATCTTAAAAGGGGCATCCCAACCTTCCTTTTCATTCGTTCGAGTGCATGCCACTTACTTTCTCTCTATTTCTACTGCTTATAGTACATCATTCCCTGTTGTTCTCCATGTCTAATTATCAGTGTCCCAAGCCTGAAGTACTCCTTTCCATCTGCTTGAACTTCTTTATTTTAATTTCGAGCGAGCCTTCCGCTTTTTTTCGACCTATTCTTGGTGACACTGTGAATCTTCCAGAATTTAAATGTACATTTTTTTTTTATTTGGTGCGAGTTCTTCACATATTTTTATATTTGTAGGCATGGGAAGATTAAGCGATTTGCTTACAGGATGTTGAGCAGAAGCCGAGACTCGAACCTGGTTCCCCAGCTATCCAGTCGACAGCTCTTGCCACAACACCACATTCTCTCCCATCTCTCTGAGCCTTTCTTTCTTCAGCTGTCAGAATGGAGGGCACTTTAAGCAAATCAAGCAGAGGCATGGCAAGCATGTCATACTCCCTAAATACAATCCGTTCAACTGCATCATAAGACACCCTTTCATTTCAGTGGATTTTGCACATAACCAAACCAATTGCCTAACAAGTGAACATTATTTTATTTCCAATTACTCTAAGGTGTTTATAACATCTATCCCCAAGACAAGACTTCTACAATGGCTTATAAAAGGCTACAGCTGGCAACATTTTGAACTTGAAAACAACTTGAAGTTTTGGCATCATGTGAATTTGTGAAAATGAACCTACAGCTTTGTCCCCTTTCGAAAAGCACTTCATTTGAGCAGCAGCCATCAGCAAGGGCTTTTTCTTCTTGCTTTCCCTGTTGTCTTTGCTTCCCAGGGCCGGACTGGCCATAGCGGGCACCAGGCGTTTCCCCGGTAGCCGCTAGGGTGGTGGCCAGATTTAGACCCTTGGGGGGCTGTTTTTTGTTACCGGGGGTCGGCAATATCGGCCCCGTGTAACAAAATCGGCTGAAACCAGCTCTCGCAAACCGCTCGGCTGCCCTCCCCCTCACCCCATGGGGGGCCGGCTGAGCAGTTTGCCAGGGACGGTTTCTGTTCCCAGTCTGGCCCTGTTGCTTCCTCATCGTTGGTACTTGCATTCCTCTCACCCTGACCCCTCCATGCCCTTTGCTCGCCCTCCTTCCAACACGGAACTCAGGCCTTTTGGCAGATTTGGTTTCAGCAGTGGCATGATCGTGCTGCGAGTGCCAAGCTAGGCTGCTTTACACCTTTATTATGCAGTGCTCCTTCAAACCAAATCACACCTCTTTCAAACTGTTTACTCAGTCCACCCGAGCACAATGCTAAAAACCAAAAGATACAACTGCAAAACTCCAACAAACGAGCTGTCATTAAAAAAAAAAAAAAAAGCACTGTTTACGGCCTCCAGCAAGTAGTTTGATTTCACCACGTTTTCTGTGGTTTGTCATGTGAGTAAGGGGTAGTTGTTATGCATTTATAATGAGTTAAATTCTCATGCTTGCAGTTTTGTCAAATGTACTATGTGCTTTTACATGAGCACAAGTTACATTACACATTCATTTTTTGTAGTTGCAGGGATAGTAAATGATTTGACCAGAATCACAGGATGTTGAGCTGATGCCGAGAGTTGAACTGTGTCGGCAGTTCCGGCTGCTACACCACATCTTATTCTCTGCTTGTTAATGTGTTTTCTGGGACAGAGCCAAGAACATAGAATTCCCTCCAGAAGCTCACTTAGCCCACTTGTGTTTCTTGTTTGCATTTCACAACAAGAACTGCTTAAGGGTACATATGCAGGCCATCTCTCTCCTCCCACGTCACTCCTCATTGCTTCCCCCTTGTTTTATTTATTTCTGTTTCCACAGATATAACTCCCATCTTTTTGTTATAATTTGCCTCCATCCAAGAAACTAATCTCTGGGTCTTTTAAATAGTTCCCCTTCAGACTACAGGGATGAACATTAAGTGCTCTGTGCAGAGGCAAACAAGGGACCCCTGTGGCACGACTCAGCATTTATCGGTGAGATGTCTTTTCAGTCAGTGCAAGGCGCAGCCAGCAACATGCGGAGCAGTCTCACCTAATCTAGGCGCCCGGCCTCATCTACATTCTCTTCTACTTATCAGATACATGTTTTTTTCTTTGTTCTCCCCCATTTACCTAATCTCCCCAATTAATAATACCAGCAGTAACGGCATAATATATTACCTTTCTCAATATACAAGCCATAACATGTTAACGGATTTTCAGTAACGTACACACCTACTCACCAAGCTACAACTTACAACAAATAAACAGCTGATTATTAATCACATGGGCAAAGCATATTGCATTTACCAATGCTTGTTTCCATTACCAGCACTGTATACCTTGCATTTTCTATGCAAGACCTGTCACTGCTATGGTTCTTTTACAACAATTACTTGGTGGGTGTAAGAAAGATTATTACTTTGAGTGGGTAACTATCAACTTAAATGAATAATCACAACCCTTGTCACGGTGAACCCTCAAAGTCACTAAATTAACCTGAGATCAACCCACTGGTAGCTATGACACAGAGCAGACAGGCTCACCCTAGGGCAATGTTTAAAGTATTTATACATTCCAAAACAGCATAATAGAGTAAAATGTAACAAACAAAATGACACCAAAATGACAAAAATCTACTATGCAGAAGGAGAGATTTGATTTAAAAAAAAAAAAAAAATTAAAATAGCAATAGTGCCAATAAGCACAAAGCGCCAATGATAATCAATGGTCAGAGTAGCCCAAAACCTAGGTGCAATTTGGGGCTGACTGTGATGCAGCACGGGTTGGATACACCAACTGGGCTCGTCTTGGTGAACGAGTTACTTACCTTCGGCAACAATGTATCTGGTAGAGACACAGTCTACCCGCAGATTCCTTAACTTAGGATATCCCCAGGCGTCAGACTGGATCCAGAAAACTTTCCGCAGCAGCACCTCTGCGGGCCGGGGGCGGAGCCGCACGGCTCCGCCCTGACGTCATCCACGGACGTGACGTCAGCGGAGCCATATATGCCCCTCTCGGCGCGCTGACGTCAGTTCGTCGCCGAAACGTTTCCACGCCACAACGCAGAGCCACCACCAAAAACTGTGAGAATATGTAAACAGTGTGCGAAAATAATGAAAAAGGGAAAGAAATTGAATGGTGAAAAATAGAACCATAAAAGACAGTGCCAGACACTGTATCTTGAAAACTAGTAAAGGGAAAGAGCAGAGTACCGCTCTGAGAAGCAACCCCACAAAAGCGAAGGCCAAACCACCTTCGGAGGGAGATGAAGATGTGAAAAAATAGCATGGCAGACGACAGAACGTCCGCCACCATAATGTATACCCGGAAAGGACAATAAGTCCGGGACATAGGAGCAAGGAGAATCCACTACGAAACGTCACCAGAAAGAGACGTCGTAACCCCAATAAGAGACCTATAGAATGTGGCAGAGCCAATAGACTTGAACCAATGGGTCGCAGGGGTGGTAAGAGACCCCAAGGCAATGGAGAAGGGGAGAGTGGGGGGGGAGAAACATGAATAGATCCCACACTGTACAATCCAGGCATAGGGTGGAAAGGACACATGAGCATACCCCCCAATCCCGAGAATGGGTGGAGTAGAGCAATGAAAACAGAATGAAGCATTCTGTGTCGGAGTGAAGTGAAAATGTCACCCTGCAGGAGGGTCAAGCCACCCGGAGGGAGGCTAGTGTAAAAGCCCAACCTGAAAAGGTCCTCGCAGAACGGGGAGGACGGGCAGGTGTTAAGGAATCTACGGCTAGACTGTCTCTACCAGATACATCGTTACCGAAGGTAAGTAACTCGTTCATCTGATAGAGACATCTAGCCGCAGATTCCTTAACTTAGAATAGATACCAAAGCCATAACCATAGAGGAGGCGGGTCTGTGACTGAACCCCATCAAGTTCCAGAGGGAACGTAGCCGTCAACAAGGTGACGAAACACGGTGGGGACCGCAAGCTAGCGCAGCCACACCAGACCATGCAGATCAGAAAAGAGCGGAAAATATTTGGAGGGAAAGGCACCACAAGCTGTCCAAGAACAGCATGAAAACCCCCGTATGTATACTGGGTGAGAGAAAGAAAACACATACTAGATATGTCGGTGTGAAAAGGAAAGTTCATGACTTCGCAAAGAAGTGGAACTGAACCTAGGGTCTGAATGATCTGCAGGATCTAGCGTGCAGACCGTAAGTAAACCCAGAGCGATGGCAACTGGTATGACAGAGTCAGCGCATACAGGTCCAGTATGCACAACAGTGGAAAGAAGCACTGTTGAAACCTACACCAGCTAAAATACGTGTGACAGTATTGGCAGGATGCCAATCCATGGCCAGAAAGTTCCGGTAGTACTAGAAACAGAAGACACGCCAGTACATAGTCGGTCTGTCACAAAACATGTGAAAGGGCTGACGCCAAGCAGCAGAAGCGCCCAAAACAGGACTACAGTAGGAACGATAGTCAAGTGAAAGACTGGAAGATACATAGCATACCGTGTGGACGCTAGAACCACACGAAGTATAGCAAAGACCCTCCTGTAGGGTAGTGTGAGCAGCCCAGATGCGAGAGACGCTATGGCAAGAAGGCAACTGGCAAAAAGGGACAGCAGGCAAGCTGGACACACACATAAGAGCTCATAGTATGAGCAGACCAGGTCAAGGACCACGGACACCACATGAAAGAACATTGCAAGCACAATTCCACTGTGTAAGAGCACAGAGCAGATATAGAGTAAGAAGAAATATGCTAAAAAATGAAGCGTAACACAATAATAGACTAGGGTACGCGAAAAGTACCAACAGTCATGTGGAAGCAGAACTGGACAGGATAAAGTCCAGGCCTATAAGCGACATCCACCCCTTGCCTGGGAGGAGCAACGGTCCCCTGCAATCAGATGAGGAGATGGAGCTAGGCACGATAGTGGAAACAGTCAGAACTAACCTAAAGGTCCAGGGACCCAAGAAGCGAGTATCCTAAAGAGAACACTCCCCTTGAGAGTGTTACAAAGCAGAAGTGTGGAAAACACCTATGCGGAAGCAGCAGGGAATGTGGAAAAACTCCTGTTGGGAAAGTGGACAGAAAATGAGGCTATAAGACAATGTACAGCACAAATGTACATGGTAAATCCACTACCTTGAAAGACAAACCCAGTAAGGGCTGACCATAGAAGCAACAACGCAAACCCCATATGATAGCAGACATACCAGGGTGCACCCAAGTTTGTGCCAATCGTAGTAAGCATGCCGCACAGCGGCTTGTGTCCCTGGCACAAAACGAGGACAGGGCGTCAGCCGTGAAAGAACTGCGCCTGAACTGAAGAGAACAAGGGCCCCGAGAGACAGTGGCCATCAAAAGAAGAGCAGCCATCATAGACAAGACCTTGTCAAGGCAGGCGAGGCAGAGGCCGCACGGCATGGAACCCATGCTGAGGCCTAGAAGCACTACAGACAACTGGAGCCAATTGCAACCGAAGTGCAATAGAGCGATGCGAACGTTAGGATAGCAGCAGAAATATAGGACAGCCTGACCCCCAGAAGGATGTCCGTGAGGAAGACTTCATAGGAGCGTACCAAGGCTAAGGCAGTTACCCAATAGCGAGCAAATACTCCACATAGGGTAAATCTCAATCCCTTGCGAGGGGAGTCCTCTTGGGCAAAGCACACATTCAGAGGACTGAAAGGAAGACAGAACCAGCCGTCCGGCTGTACTGAACAAATACTGAGATGGCGGAACAACCTCTTACACTACCCGGGTACTATGCAAAGTACAGAAAAACAATTGTAGTTCCCTGAGCAAACTAAACATATCAGAAACTTCAATTCCAATTCATAGAAGTAATTTACGAATCACAGATTAGTATGTTCATGGATAAGGGCCTTGTCCAATCTGCATCTTCTTTTTATAGTCTCTGTGATCACAACTATGGCATTTCTCCTTAGGAGACTTGTTTAAACCGTAGGCGTCTTAATGTCCAAAAAGTAATCCAAGTCCATTTATGACTTTTGCAGAACAAAGTATTTATTTCTATTTCATCAGGTCATAAAAGAACAGCCTGTTCTTTTATGACCTGATGAAATAGAAATAAATACTTTGTTCTGCCATAGTTGTGATCACAGAGACTATAAAAAGAAGATGCAGATTGGACAAGGCCCTTATCCATGAACATACTAATCTGTGATTCGTAAATTACTTCTATGAATTGGAATTGAAGTTTCTGATATGTTTAGTTTGCTCAGGGAACTACAATTGTTTTTCTGTACAGTTGCAATTGTTATTAAATTGTAGGCAACAGCGTTGGGTGGCGGCTGTTTTGATCCCTTTGATGCAATCCCTGTGATATTTTTGTCTCTCTTTTTTACTGTTTTAATCACTATTTGTTTGCGCAGGATATACCTCACTGCCCGTCTTTTTTTCATACTATGCAAAGTATCTGGGACATTTTTGAAAAGCAAACCAACAAGGCAACATCGCCGATGCAGAATGTGAGACCGGCCTCGTGGCGTGGGCCCTCCCGACCAGCAAGTCACACTACAACCACGCCGAACCTCGTGGGCACGGCCTTCCGGCTTCCGTGGACCAACATCCCGAGGGCCGACCAGATCCCCAACACGCATGCCCGGCCGAGGGAGAACGAAACCCCCCCCCCCCCCCCAAACCAGACCGAGAGGCGCCGACCCTGTCACACCTCTGGTCTCTTCCCCGAGGGAGGTTTCGATCGACCACCAGGCCCCCGGTGAGTGGGCGCCTCTCCTGCTGGGCGTCTGGAGTCCCTCCCGGACACACCTGAACAGATCAAGGGGCTGAGCGACAGGAAACCCCGACACACCGCCCCCCAGGCACCAGACCCCTCTCCGCGAGGACTCCGGACTTCAAAGAGGAGGGGGAGTATAACAAGGGGTGCTGGAGGGACGAGAGGCAGAGAAGACCTGGACTGACGAGAGCCTGCGGACTTGGTCGCGGCTCGATCGCTCCCCGAACAGAAGAACGCTACCCGAACTCCGAACCACCTGAGCCCTGCGGACGCTGTCGCGGCTCCCCGAACTCTGAACCATCTCAACCCTGCTGACGCTGTCGCGGCTCCCCGAACTCCGAACCATCTGAGCCCTGCTGACGCTGTCGCGGCTCCCCGAACTCTGAACCATCTGAGCCCTGCTGACGCTGTCGCGGCTCCCCGAACTCTGAACCATCTGAGCCCTGCTGACGCCGTCGCGGCTCCCTGAACTAAGACCCTCCGGTGCCTGCTGAGTGACTCGCGGCCCGTTCCTCCAAGAGAATCGGCAGAGATCGCCGAGAGAAGCAACATCCCCTCAGCTCGAGGATTGAGAGCTGGGCGCCGGATACCTCGCAGAGACACTGATTGAAAGACTGTCCCGCTACCCCTTTTCCCTCCATCACAAGATCGCTGCCGCTGGCATTAATTCTGCACCTGCCTGCCGGATCATAAAGATCCCTGATAACCACCGATAAAAGCTTATTATCTTACAACGATTTACTGTGTGGTGTCCCTCTATCCGAAGAAGAGAGTAAGCGTAGCGTGTGCGATCCTAGGTGCGAGACCCTTCCAGGAAGGGCCTCCCTGCTCTTGCTCGGCCTAACTCTGGGAAAGGTGGGCCTCAGGGTGGTCAGGAACACATTCCGCAGCCTCTCCGGGGAACGCCTTCCAACGTTTGGTGGCAGGCGACGGGATCCGAGCCAACACCTAGAGATCGTGCAGTAGACGACGTACGCACTACCAAGAAGAATGGAAGGAGAAACTTCCCTAGGTGCCGCAGGCACCAACCCGAGCACGGCATTCCAAAAAGACCAGTTAGAATCTTATACACACCGAGAACTGAAACAATTTTGCAAAGACTTTGGAATCGCTACCACCGGACTAAGCACGAAAGAGGACTTCCAGGGGGCATTAAAAACCTGGGTTGAGGCAGAAACTCCCCGGACACAAACAGAAGGAGAACCTCCCAACGAACCACGAAGCAACCCGGGGAGGAACGGCGCCCCCGAGAGGGGCCTATCCCCAGAGGAACTAGCGGACCGAGAAAGAGATCGCAACCACGAACTAGAACTAGCAAAATTAAAAATCGAAGGAGAGCTAAAGCTGGCTGAGAAAAAACTGGCGGTGGAACAGTTACGCCTACAAGGAGAACTAGAGGAAAAGAAACGACAGAGAGAACACGACGAGAAAAAACTCCAACTAGAGCACGAACGTAGCCTAAAAGAAATCGAGCTCAAGGCTAAGAAGGCGGAGGCCCGACCCTCGGAAACCCAACCCATCTCCTCCACCGTGGAACCAAAGGTCCACATCCCCAAAGATGTGGTGAAAGAATACTATAAGAACGACGATATTCAGCAATGGTTCAAGGCCTACGAAGTCGCCATGACCTCCCACCGAGTCCCGCAGAAGGACTGGGGGGCTGGGCTGTGGGGCCGGTTCCTGAGCGAGGGGAGAGATACCCTGCTGGACCTGCCCTCCACCGTGATGAACTCCTACAGTCACATGAAAGAGGCTCTAGTAGCCAGATATGGGCTCACCCCTGAAATGTACCGGCAACGGTTTAGAGACTGCAAAAAGATACCCGGTACCACCTGGGTGGAGTACGTGAACTTCTACAGCCGGGCCTTGGGCGGATGGATCAAGGGCAGCAAGGTCTCCACCTTCGAGGAGCTGTTCGACCTAATCGCATGGGAACACTTGACCGCGAATTGCTTCGTAGAGCTGCGCCAGCACCTCCTGGACAGCAAACTCACAGACCCTCGAAAACTGGCCGTCGAGGCTGACCGATGGGTGAACACCCGGGCCTCCCGGGGCCCCGTGGGGGACTGCGGTCGCCACAGTCAGGGACCCCCCCGCCAGAGGGGCGGAGGGAATCAAGGCCGGCAAAGGGAGCTTCCGGGGGGATCCCCGCTCAGCCCTCCCAGAGGAAAATCTCTGCCCTTTCCAGCTCCACCTCCGGCCAGCACCGGGCCACCAGGGAGGCCGGGGCCCCGAGTGAGGATCACCTGCTTCCGCTGCCAACAGACCGGACACTATGCCAGCGACCCCCAGTGTCCCCTGTACCAGCGGTCCACCACAACAACCCCGCCGACTCGACAGATGGCCTCCATAGCCCTGGGGGAAGAGATAGAAGACTCCGAAGAATGGGAACCAGCCGCCATGGCCTTGGTCTCCCTAGGGGATCGAGAGATGGTCCCCGGAACGTCCCTGCCCGCCAACACGAAGAAGTACCGACAGCAGGTGACGATCAATGGTCACCGCATCGAGGGCCTCCGGGACACGGGGGCGAGTGTCACGGCGGTTCATTGTCACCTGATCTCCGAGGATCACATCCTGCCTGGTGCCTTTTGCCCCGTCATCTCCTCAGACAATTCCGAGAGCCTCTGTCGGATGGCCCTAGTCCCCTGAGCCTGGTCAAGGAGCGGTGGGAAACAACCCCCCGGGGGACCCCTCCGGACGTGTTCCGATACATCTTGGCGCTCCGCAACCAGACCCAAAAATTCAGGGAACTCGCAGAAGCAAACCTCGAGGCCAGTCAAGAAGAAATGAAGCGCTGGTATGACCAGAATGCTACGCTGGTCGAGTTTCAGCCGGGCCAACAAGTCTGGGTCATGGCCCCGGTGAGACCCTGCGCTCTCCAAGATAAATGGACTGGGCCCTTCAAGGTGATCGAGCGGAAGAGCCAAGTTACATATCTCATCGATGTGCAGTCCCCGCGGAACCCCCTCCGGGTTCTCCACGTGAACCGCCTTCAAGCCCCACTTTGTACGGACCGAATTAAGTCTACTCCTGGCCACCGACGATGGGGCCGAAGAAGACACCGAGCCCCTTCCAGACCCCCTGGGGGCGAAGGAAACCGATGGATCCGTGGAGGGAGTAAGACTGTCGACCGCCCTCCCAGCCCAACAGACCGACGACTGCCGCCAGCTACAAGGGCAGTTCGCGGATCTCTTCTCCCTGACCCCCGGGGTCACCAGCTGGTGTGTCCACGACGTGGACACCAGAGACAGCCCGCCAGTGAGACATCGGGCCTACCGGGTCCCTGATCGGGTCCGGACCTGCATCCAGACCGAGGTGGCAAAGATGTTAGACCTCGGGGTGATTGAACCCTCCGACAGCCCCTGGGCCAGCCCGGTAGTCCTGGTTCCGAAGGCGACTACCCCGGGTGTTGCCCCGGAGCTGAGATTTTGCGTGGACTACCGAGGCCTCAATGCGGTCACCCGAGCAGACGCTCACCCTATCCCCCGTGCCAACGAACTCATTGACCGCCTTGAGGCCGCCTGCTACCTCAGCACCTTCGACCTGACCAGTGGGTACTGGCAGATTGCCCTCACCGAGGGAGCCAAGGAGCGCTCCGCCTTCTCCACCCCGGATGGGCACTACCGCTTTAGGGTGATGCCGTTCGGAATGAAAAATGCCCCGGCCACCTTTCAGCAGCTGGTGAACAGGGTCCTGTCCGGACTAGAGGGGTTCAGCGCAGCATACCTCGACGACATAGCGGTCTTCAGCTCCCAATGGACCGAGCACCTCCAGCACCTCCGTCAAGTCCTGCTGGCTCTGAGCCGAGCCGGCCTCACCGTCAAAGCTAGCAAATGTCAAATTGGGCACGGCTCCGTAACCTATCTGGGGCACCAGGTGGGGAGTGGGCAGGTCGCCCCCCTCCAGCCGAAGATCGACGCCATCTTGTCCTGGGAACCCCCTGCAACCCAAACGGAAGTCCGAGCCTTCCTGGGCCTCAACGGCTACTACCGAAGGTTTATTAAAAACTATGGCAGCATCGCAGGCCCTCTCACAGAACTAACCTCCAAAAAACACCCCAAGAAAATACACTGGACTCCCTCCTGCCAGAAGGCGTTCGACACTCTAAAGGCCGCAATGTGCGCGGCTCCAGTGCTCAAAGCACCCGACTACGCCCAGGAGTTTGTGGTCCAGACGGACGCCTCGGAACACGGCATCGGGGCAGTCCTCTCACAGTACGACGACAAAGGCATAGATCAGCCCATAGCCTTCATCAGCCGAAGGTTACTGCCCCGGGAACAGCGGTGGAGCACAATTGAACGAGAGACGTTCGCAGTAGTCTGGGCCCTCAAAAAGCTACGGCCCTACCTGTTCGGAACACACTTCCGAGTGCAAACAGATCATCGACCCCTGCGGTGGTTGATGCAGATGCGAGGGGAAAACCCCAAGCTGCTACGCTGGTCCATCTCTCTCCAGGGGATGGATTTCACTGTGGAACATCGCCCCGGGACTGACCACGCCAACGCGGACGGCCTGTCCCGATTCTTCCGCTTCAGCGAGGAGAACTCCCAAGTGGATGGGTAGTTCTCCCCGCCTTTCAGTTGGGGGGGCACGTGTGTGACCGGCCTCGTGGCGTGGGCCCTCCCGACCAGCAAGTCACACTACAACCACGCCGAACCTCGTGGGCACGGCCTTCCGGCTTCCGTGGACCAACATCCAGAGGGCCGACCAGATCCCCAACACGCATGCCCGGCCGAGGGAGAACGAAACCCCCCCCCCCCAAACCAGACCGAGAGGCGCCGACCCTGTCACACCTCTGGTCTCTTCCCCGAGGGAGGTTTCGATCGACCACCAGGCCCCCGGTGAGCGGGCGCCTCTCCTGCTGGGCGTCTGGAGTCCCTCCCGGACACACCTGAACAGATCAAGGGGCTGAGCGACAGGAAACCCTGACACACCGCCCCCCAGGCACCAGACCCCTCTCCGCGAGGACTCCGGACTTCAAAGAGGAGGGGGAGTATAACAAGGGGTGCTGAAGGGACGAGAGGCAGAGAAGACCTGGACTGACGAGAGCCTGCGGACTTGGTCGCGGCTCGATCGCTCCCCGAACAGAAGAACGCTACCCGAACTCCGAACCACCTGAGCCCTGCGGACGCTGTCGCGGCTCCCCGAACTCTGAACCATCTGAGCCCTGCTGACGCTGTCGCGGCTCCCCGAACTCCGAACCATCTGAGCCCTGCTGACGCTGTCGCGGCTCCCCGAACTCTGAACCATCTGAGCCCTGCTGACGCTGTCGCGGCTCCCCGAACTCTGAACCATCTGAGCCCTGCTGACGCCGTCGCGGCTCCCTGAACTAAGACCCTCCGGTGCCTGCTGAGTGACTCGCGGCCCGTTCCTCCAAGAGAGTCGGCAGAGATCGCCGAGAGAAGCAACATCCCCTCAGCTCGAGGATTGAGAGCTGGGCGCCGGATACCTCGCAGAGACACTGATTGAAAGACTGTCCCGCTACCCCTTTTCCCTCCATCACAAGATCGCTGCCGCTTGTGGCATTAATTCTGCACCTGCCTGCCGGATCATAAAGATCCCTGATAACCACCGATAAAAGCTTATTATCTTACAACGATTTACTGTGTGGTGTCCCTCTATCCGAAGAAGAGAGTAAGCGTAGCGTGTGCGATCCTAGGTGCGAGACCCTTCCAGGAAGGGCCTCCCTGCTCTTGCTCGGCCTAACTCTGGGAAAGGTGGGCCTCAGGGTGGTCAGGAACACATTCCGCAGCCTCCCCGGGGAACGCCTTCCAACACAGAAGAAAAAGATACTACAAGGGAGAAGGTCGTGCTGCAAGAGTTACGGTAGCCCAGACTTTAGGCGGGAGACCGCTGAATCCACGTGGCTGTCAAAAAGGTCCACGCCATGGAATGGCAGATCTCTAAGAGCATCCCTTACATTGTCTGGGAAACGACTGTCGTGCAGATTCATGCATGGCGGCGCAAAGCCACAGAGCGAGCAAGAGCCCTTCCCACAGAGTCAGTTGCATCAAGGGAAGATCGGAGGGAAAATTGCGCCATTCCCCTTCCATCAAGAAGAAGGCGATGTAATTCTGCCCGTGGCCCTTCTGGAATAGAAGGAAGAAGGTTCGCGACTAAGTCCCAAAGGGCAGAGGATGCACATGTGAACACGCAAGAAGTATTTAATGCTCGGATGCCCGCACTGGCAGAGGCAAAAAGCTGGCGCCCACATGTGTCTAACCACCTAGGCTCCTTGGTGGGAGGTAACAACGGCAAAGCGGAAGAAGACTAAGTCAAAAGCCGCCTGAACAACTAAACCCTGAGCTCCAGGGTGAAGGGACAGGCAGAGTGGATTATCCGGGGCAGGACGGTGTTGACGAGCAATGGCCCAATCAACAGGGTCACCAGAGGAGGCCCTCGCCCATGAGCCAAGCATGATGTCAAATAAAGACCCCCCAAGGGGCAGCAAAGGCTCCACCTCAATAGGCTCCATGTGGAGAAGATCCAGTAAAGGATCAGAAGGCAGGGAAACCACAGGGGGCTGAAATCGAAGAATAGCTTCCGCCCTGTAAATAGCCCGTGCATAGGCAGCACTAGCCTTAGTTGCCATCCTGGGAGGCGACAATAAACCATCGGTAGGAGACAGATGGAGACTAACCCCCCCACTAGACAGCAAAAGTGGAGGAGCCTGAGGCTGATCCGAATGCCACACGACACTAGGTACCTGCACCATGGGGCACCGAAACGACCTCGGACCCGGGTAGTCCAGAGGAACGTCAACCTCTTGCAAAAGAGGAGGCGTATGCACCGGCGTCGACCGATGCAGTGTGGGAGTCGCAGTGACGTCCGAGGAGTCGGGAAGAACATCAACCTCATGCAAAAGAGGAGGCATAGACATCGGCACCGGTGTCGACCAACGGTGAGTCGTCTCGACGTCAACGGCCTACAGAGGGGTCTCGGCCTGGGCACCTACCGACGGCGATTCCACCGCAATATGCGGGGTGGAAAGACGTCGACAGGGCGTTGAGCCCGGCGCCGCCTCAGACGTCAGCGCAGGAAGCCGCACAGGGCTATGCAGTGACTGGAGGGGTGGGCTGGATGGTAGACTAGGAGAGCCTTCTGAGCCGTGTCCCGTTGGCGTCGTATCGACTCCGGAACCGGAGTCGATGCACACAGCCGGCGCCAAGGACGAATCCGCTGATGATGACCCGACATGAGTGCCTTCCACCTCTTTGGGACCTGAAGGCGCTCCAGGGAAAGGAGGTGACCCAAAGTAAGAATGCAGTGCTTTTGAAAAAGCCTCCATTTGGGCCCGCTTCGCTCCTACCCCTGGAAAGGGAGGGTACGGAGGAAACGACTGCCGTACGCCCATGCCTGGCAAGGAGCAAGAGAAATGGGCGCCAGCGTCACGCGTATGGGAGGAAGACCTCCGCAACTTATGCTTGTGCTTACCCGCCTCTGAACGACGTCCACGGGAATGACCTCGATAATGGGCCCGCTCCCCAGAGGGAGAGCGGCTGCGAGAAGGTGCAGGACCGGACAGTCGTGCGGCCAGCAATTTCATACGACGCTTCCTCAAGGACTTAGGTTTCATTTGTTGACAGGCGTTGCACTCTTTGGAGTCGTGGTGCACTCCCAGGCACCACATACAGATGGCGTGCGGGTCCGTGACAGACATCTGACGCAAACAGGTCTCACACGCCTTAAAACCAGAAGGCATTGCACACTGTCCCGTGATGCCGAAGGCGTCGAGAAGGCCCGTAAAACAGGCCAAGGAACTGCTGGTTTTCCAGGATCCACGTTGGGACGCGTAAAAGAAGAGAACTGACGTCAGCGTGCAGGGAGGGGCGTCAGGGCGGAGCCATGCGGTGCCACCCCCAGCGCGCAGAGGTACTGCTGCGGAAAGTTTTTACGGATCCAGTCTGACACCTGGGGATATTCTAAGTTAGGGAATCTGCGGCTAGTTGTCTCTATCAGATCAAAGATTTTACTGTCTGACAATGGTCCTAAATCCCAACCAACCACAGGAATAACTTCTAAGATCCACAGGACATAAGTAGTGGCAGTTAGAGACTCATAGTGTGTCAGGCAGAGGTGAACTGCATTGTCTACTTCAGGTTCAGCTGCCACTTGTCAGCTGGGTACTTTCAGGAAAAGGCCTCTTGCAGCTTGTTATGGCCCTGTAGCATACGCAAGAGAGCCAACCAGAGCATACTTCTTTGTCCTGCGTACAAGGGGGAGCAGGCCGTGTCCTTCAGGGCCATGCTCACACCACAGACCATAGGTTCATTCCTCTTCTGTTTTTCCTCAGATGCAAAAGGTGTTCTGAAGTGGGTTACCGGAGGTGCCACATTCATGCCTGGCACTAGCTAATGGGTATAAATGATTCCTAGGCATGCTCTAACCAATGGGATAAAAGTTCTCACGGATATTCCTACCCACTTTGGCCATTTCCAAGACAGTGAAAGTCTTTGGCCTCACTAAACTGGGGGTCAGATTTATCAAGGGCTTGTGTTGCCCTTTTGTCATGCCAGATGATGTAAGGGCAAAGCAAGCCACTTTGCATGACATAGTAAATCTGGAGTAAGGCAAGACTGCTCAAGTCGCTACCGTGCATTACTGTGCCCTGGGAAGGCATTCCATGCTTGGAGCGTGGATTTTCATATGCATCCACCCATGTTTTTTGGCGCATTCTCTGATTTACTAACATGAGTAAACATGGGAATGCGTCAAAATGCTACTTCCTCGCAGGGGAGGTGTAATGAGGAGAAATATGTTTATTTCTCCTTGTTGTTTTCCGCTTTCTATGCATGCTGCATTCTGCAGCACACATAAAAAGAGGAAAATGCCTTAGAGGATTGTATTTGTGCAGAGAGGAATACCTTCCTGCACAAAAGTAATCCGGGCTGTAACGCAGGCACCGTTGCACCATGGTGTGCACCAGCGCAGAGGGAGAGCAGGAATGTGCCATATCTTAGTAGATATGGTACATTCCTGCCCTCTCCATTTGATGCAGCACAGCAAGTTGTCTTGCTGTTTTGTGCCAAATATTAGGGGTGGGGGGTGTATGTGTGTACTATTGTAATCCTCATGTCCTCCCAAATCTATCACCAACATTCTGTTTGAGGCAGTCTCTATAACCACAATAAATCCAGAGAAGTCTGGTAGAACAAAAGCATAGTCCTTCAATAACCAGACAGTGGATCCACAAGAATTGCATTGGCATCCTTTTTGCTACCCTTTCAAGTGCCCTAAGTGTTACTATGAACCCAGCAGACCTATCAAGAAGTGATGTGACCCTTTAGTGTCAAAAAGGATCCCCACAGCCCTCACCTTGCATATTCTCTGGAATTAAGAGGATTTATTGCTGGCCCATTCAAATCAGCCTATTTTGTCTAATGGTAGTTAATGGTAGCCATCTCACACACATTCACACCTATTAAAAGCTAATTACTGGCTGAGCACTGGCAGAGACCTATGCTAATTATCCTTCTGGCAGTTCAGATAGGTATAGGGTAACTTTCTTAAAGGTACATTTCCTTCAAATAGTATTAAACATCCAACCTCACCACTGAATTGGATTTTAATAACTATTATAATCAGTTGTTTAATAATTTTTCTAGCTAGTCCCATTCCAGAGATACAGTATGAGTATTTTAATCTGTACTATGGTTTTCTCTATAGGACAGCCAGGCCTGCCAGAGTGATAAATAGCTTTTGGGTGCTAGTAACTGTAAGGACACGTTAACATTAAATTTCTAGACATCCTACTTTTAAATACCATGCACCCTGCCTTGTTGGCTTAGAAAAGCCTACATAGGGGTGACTGATTAATATTTAAAAGGGAGTTTTTTCCCCGTCAAAATGATTTATGTTGAAAGGTGGAATAGTGTTTTTTACACTGCTACATTCAGGCTGTTATGGTAGGCCTGATGCCATGTTTGCAGTACCAATGTGGTGGATGGCACAATGAGTGCTGCAGGCCATTAGTGGGAATATATGACGTTACTTCGCATGCGTTTAGTACGCATGCCATTACTACGCGGTCGTTAGTACGACCGCGTTTTTAGTTCGCATACCTTTCCTACGCAATTCGGAACAACGAATTGCAGTAGGGGTTGCTGGATGTTGGAATAGTATAATTTATTATTCCAACTCCAGTCTATGCGGACACTAGGGAAGGTGTTGGATTTTAAATCCAACACCTTCCCCCCCCTAACGCAAGTCGCTGTTCCGACTTGCGTAGGAAAGGTATCCGAACTAAAAACGCGTGCGTACTAACGTCTGCGTAGTAATGGCATGCGAAGTAACGCATGCTAAGTAAACGCCGTTTACCCATTAGTGGTATTTAACTATCAGGCCCTGATGGCAATTTTTACCATATACTAGGGACTTATAGGTAAGTTATACATGCAAATCAGGGTTATGCCAATCTGATCATGTTTAAAGGAAACGCAGGCACTTTGCAAGTGTTTGTACTCCAAGTTCTAAGGCCAGCAAAAATATAGGGTCCTGCAAAAGGCAATAAATCTGAGGTCACTGTGCCGAAAAGGCAGATTTCCTACAGTGAAGAATATGCAATATCATATGTCAAATTATGTTCTCATTTTATTCATTTTCACCAAGTTCACTGACTTAATGTGCTTTAAAACACATGCATTTCCAATCATTTTCCTGAAAGCGTCGTTGTGAAGAGACCGCAAACTCATTAAAAGGTAGCTATAAATCCCATATATTGGTGACCAAATGTAATGGTCCTTTGTGCTTTAATTCACACCATTGCCACCGCATGTTTTTCTGTTTTTAATTTTGGGATGTAATCCCAAATCGCTTTGTTAAAAAGATCAACTTTTATTCAGTGCTTACCAATGCTGCTGACCTAGTGTGCTTGAAAAAGGATCATTTGATGCTTTAAAAAAATCCCTAATAAAATGTCCTTTATTTATGTATGTTATTGCTTAACACCATTGTTCCCTGGATATACAAAGGCCTGCCATACACTGTAACACAAAGTAGAACACATAGCCGAAATAAGCATAGACGTGTACAATCTGACATATTAGAGTTCCCATTTAAAGGGCATTTTAGGATTGAGGAGGGATTTACATAAATGTGCTATGGGTCATTCTGAAAGAGACCACATTACCACCCTTTCTTACACCATTAAATGCAGGGTAACAGTTTGCAGAGTTCATGTTCACTCTAGCAGGTGTCTCAACACTATTGAGAACAGATTTTTTGATCCCCCAACTGAATGGTACTTAGTCAATAGACCTCTGAAGAATGAGTTCCTGAATGGACTTACAAGTATTGAAATCTATGGCTATAAGGCTAACCCCAGAACCCTGGAGAGAATGGTTTACCGCACACAGCTGCCAGACTTGTCCAAAGAGTTACATAGACTTGGAGCCTAATAAGAGAAAGCCTGTTTTGATATTTCAGTTTTTTGGGTTACTTTTGTTATTTCCAGTATGGAATGTGATTTGAATATTCAATCTGTGAGTGTCTCCTGGGATAATGTTTAAAGATGTATTTAATTCACATGCAGCTTTGTGAAAATGTAGTAGATCATAAAGCTTAAAGGTACCATCTGCCACAGATTTATCAGGAATTTAGCTGAGAGAGGTGTCCAATCCCATACAAAGATCTGTACAGTTTTATTCAATATTCTGAGAGCCATATGTTTAAATGCTCTGTTCGCTGCTACATTATCAAAATATTCCATGTGTTAAAATGATCATAAAAATGTAAAGTGCAATTAAGAATCTTAATATACTGTATAAAGACACACTGAGATCCCTAGCAAGTGAATTTCACGCAGAAGTTCATCCACCCACATGGCTAAGATGTTGAGGGTCACGACCTTAAAACATATGAACCTGGCTATGTTCTTGTGGTGGCCATTCCTACCCAAAATATATAACCTGGCTGCTGCACTGCTTCTAATGGATACTTCTAACTGCAGATTACTCACCTTGCGAATAGATGTCCGACAGTGCCTACCACTCCCCTGGGTGGTGGGTCTGTGGAATGACTTAGATGAGAACATCCTACAGGATCTACCAGACAAGGTACCCCTCATAGCAGACCTGCCTTCCTTAATGTATAAACTGAAATCCATGTTGCAGCCTGGCAAATGCCCAAACAGCACTCTGAGTGCCAGGGCAGTGGAAGGAGCTTTTGTTCTGGTATAATTAGTACACAGACCTTCCAGAGGCTGTTTCTTGGCTAGCCCATAGCATAAATAATACAAAGGACCATCCATCTGGAGAAGTATCATATTTGCACTGCTTTTTCTATTCTTCATCCCAGAGAGCCCACACAAAGTGCTGATTGTCCACCTGATTCTCCTTGGTTCATTCATTGTAGAAACCAAGAGGTATCCTTGGATCTAGGCGATGAAGTCTGTCTCCCTCTTTGGACGGATGTCGTGGGGCGAAGAACACTGAAAAAATGGCAGACTGTCCAAAGTGGAAAGATGTTACAACTTTAGGGAGGAACTCTCCCTTAGTCCTTAGCACTAGCTTGTCCGGAAAAAAGATGGTGTACGGTTGCTGGACAGAAAGTGCTTGCAGATCACTCACGTGATGAGCTGATATGATCGCTATGAGGAATACCGTGAGCAACCCCAGAGGGCAACTGTGCATAGGCTCAAATGGAGTGCACATCAGGAAAGTGAGAACCAAATTGAAGTATATATACCAAGGGAGAGTCAAGGGAAAAATCCCAGGAACATCCTCCTGTCCTTAACTTGTACACACACATGGTGCTAAGGTATTTCTGATCAGCAATCTTAGTTTAAGTCACCTGTTGTGATGAGTTTCCTGAAAGGGCTGACTTACGTTTCCACCAAGACCCTTTGTGATGCCTCAGTAATACCTCAATCTTATTGTACACACACAATCTGCTAGGGTATTTCTAATACTTGAAGGATGAAACTACTTCCCTACATGCAAAAGAACTCCTTACCCATAGGCTCAAAAATAGATATGTGAGTGGTCGCTTTAACCACAACTTCTCGTGGCATGCTTCATCCTCGGCGACCCCACACTGGAGTAAGAAGATACTACACCAGTGGGCTCAACCAAAACAGAGTTCTTCAATATTATTTTCAGGACAGTAGTGAAGTCCAGATAAATCAATTAAAAATATCTAAGTGTATACCCCAAGAATATTTTTAGCACTGAAGTGCTAATTAGCAGCAAGTTCTCTGGGGCCCGAAATCAGTCTTACCTCGTTTTTGGAGGCAGGGTAAGTCTCTGGTTCCTCCCAAAATAGGGGTGGGAGTGTTAATAGGAATCTCCTGGCGTGAATCTTTCATCCCTGCCAGGTGTGCAGGGTCCCACAGCAGCCTCACTCCTCTCAGCAATGACTCCGACCAGATCACACAACTTGCTGGTCTGGCAACCCCCTCTGGCAAACAAAGGTCACCGTATCCTCACAGGGCCCGGGCTCTGGCCCGATTGGCAGAGTGAAGTGCATGTGGCGCCCTCTCCTGGCATACAGGGTTGTGGGCCACTAACGCATATGGACTGCAGCCTGTTCCACACAGCAGTCTTCTCACTGTGGCTTTTAGCAAACGGGTTCGCCGCTCTCCATGGGCTCTGACCCGATATGCGCAGTTCAATTCACAGCGGGCCTCCTTTGGCATACAAGGATCGGTGACTCAGTTTTGCACATTGGCAGCAATTCAATCAGTGCAGCAACTGTCTCCTCACACCTCCCAAAGGGAGTGCATTCAACAGGGCTCCCCAATGGGACCTCGCTCCATTCAATGTTCTCCTCTTCCTCACAGGCTACACTTGTCTTGGCAGGCGCAAGTGCTCCAGTCTCCAAGGCAGGTGGTCTTGGATTTCCTAAGTGATGTACCCTCACCCAGCATGGAGACTAGCAGGTATTGGCATGCAGTCCTGGTCACAGGCAGAATTCTTGCAGAGCTTCCCTTCCTCAGATAGACAGTCTGGCTGCTTGACAGGTGACAGTTTTTGGGGTCTCAAGCTTCCCTTCTTATAGTGCATTTCCAGACATCAAATGTGATTTAGGGTCTGATTCTATGAAGTTTAAGTTGGGGGTGGAGGGGACTCTGTCACAGCAGGAGCATCTCCAAACTTGATAGGCCCACAATATAGGATATGGGCATGACCCGAGTTCACACCTGGATGTCAGCTACAGTGCATGTGCATCAAAAGGTTAACCCTGGGCCCCAGTACTGCTCTTTATGATTCCCTTATCAGCCCCATCTCCTTTTCTGAGATGTGCCCAGACCCCTTCCTTGTGACCTCTTACTGAATCAAAGAACACCCTTTGATGTGTACAGGGAAAGCCTTGCTCTCCACTCTCCAGTGTGTGCCCCACCTAGCTTACAGAAATGCAGCAATACACACATCTGTCTGGGGAGTTCTCTACCTCCTCTCCATGTTTCACCATGTAGGCCTGGGTTTCGGTCTCCTAAAATGGAACTCATGACCCTCCATGTATTGTACCATCCACAGTCATACACTCAGTGCCTGTATACAATTTGCACACACTGCAAAGCACTGTATCCTTCATGTACTGTACCACTCATAGGCACATATACATCTAGCACATGCATTTACCATGCACACACTGCACAGCACTGAATCCCTCATGTACTGTACCACTCATAGATACATATACATCCAGCACATGCATTTACCATTCATGCACTGTACAGCACTACATCCTCCGTGTATTGTACCACTCCTCTGCATAAACCCAGCAAATGCACAGCACCACGCACCAAACCGATGTAGGCCCAGGGTCAGTTAAGTACACAGCAATGGAACTTTAAAAATAAGTGAGCCTGCAGTCCTCACTCCAGTGACACAAGTTAAAAAGGAGCTGTTCACTCCTATGGTTCACTACATAGTATGCTCCCACCACTGTGCTGTTTTGCTCCTGGTGACGGCAGTAACCTGCCATCACTATAAAGGTAGCACTTTGGGCACCTTGCCCGGTCTGACAAGACTGCAGTCCATAAGGCGGGCCTATTCCCTGGCACACATGTATGATACGTGTTTGCCTATGACAACAAAAATCAGTATTACAGATAGACACATCAGTATAGTTGGTCATGCAGTGCAGGGGTGCACGTACATTACCATGCAGAGGACTTTTACGTCCTAACAGCTCCCTTCTCCAAGAGAGCCTGAATTTCCCTTCTCAGAATGGCAAGTGGTCCACAGGAAGCACTGTAGGTGTTGGTGGCATGATCATAGGAGTGGAAACAAAGGGTAGAGCATATCCATGCTGGACTTTTTGAAACCCACATCTGTCCAATGTGATGTCTTGCCACTCACAGAGGTAACAACGTATCTGACCTCCAACCAGGTGACAGTGTACTGTTGAGGACACACAAAAGGAGTTTGGCAGTTATGCGGAAAAAGGGGCTGGGGATTGGGTAGTTTTTTGTCCCTGGAGACCTCAACACTGTTGGCTGGATCCCGAAACTCTGTCCCGAAAGACCTGGGAAGCCTGTTGTTTCTAAGGTATGGTTTGTTGTGGCCTCTGCTGTGAGCCTCTCTGGAACCTTAAAAAGGGAGATACTGCAGGCAGTAGATAGTACAGGAGAGCTTGATGTTGCTTTGCTTTCTTTCTTGCTCTCCAATGCAGAGTTCGCTTTGTGCCCAAAAAGAAGGGTGCCTTCAAAATGCATGTTCATGAGTGATGGTTGGACCACATTTGGAAAGCCCATAGAGTTTAGAAAGGTGTGGTGCCTACTCACCATGCTGGCACCAACTTTCCTATCCAAACAGCCTGCAGTGTCCAAGTACAACCTGATTGTGTATTTCAGAGCTGCTTGGACATCTTGCATTATCTGTTGGAGCTTGAAACTAAGGGTTGGGACTGCAAGCAATATAACAGCCACAATATCCCATAACACATATGAATAACACCCCAGGAGAAAACTTGAGTTTACAGACCTGAGGATGAGACTGGTAGATAACAGTTTCCCTTACCGAAAACCTCCATGCATTTTGACTCTGTCTGGCGGGGTGGTAGGAAACATACTTGGATTCAACCTTCTGGTGGAGGCCTGAACCGTGAGGCTCTCGGTGTTGGATGCTGAAAAAGGAAATATGGGTTCCCTGGAGCTGGTCTGTGCTATCTGGCGGTTAACAGGAGGACAATATCCTGGTTTTGTCCAGGTGCCCAAAAGTATGTCTGTCAGCATCTCATTAAAGGGAACTAGTCGATCTGAGCAGGTCTGTCCTTGCTGCAACACAACTATGAGTATCTTATTCTTTACTCCCACACAGGGGAGCTGGAGTTCAAGCACTGCTGCCCATCTTATGATCATTGCAAATGATACAGATCCCTCTGCAGATCCCTCTGCAGGTGGGGAGTTCAGGCCAGAGTCGGGTGAGATATCAAGGCCACTGGCCTCTTGGAGGGCCAAAAATAGATTCTCATATAGTGGCAATGAGTCATCACAGTCATCATCATGTGGCTCCAGGTCTGAAAATCTGTAGTCACTGGAAATGTATTAGGGTCAGAGTAGGTTAGGATGTGGGACCGATGTGGGTGCGACTTCGAGCAATGTTGTTGTGGATTCACTTTATATTCAAAAGGACTATGGCCTCTTTCTGTGGGATTGGCAGTTGCTGCTGGCATCGAAGCATGCCACCATTGGGTAGTTCTCGGTGCGTTATGCAAAGCCTAAGCTGGCATCAGCCCCGGAGTTGGGGCAGGCCCTGATAGAGGAGAAAGAGGTACAGTCCAAGTCAGGAATGAGTGTGATGGCGGTAACCCAACTGGCAGCCTCCTCAGATCCCTGGGGCCCAATGGCGCTCCAGAAGGATCCGTGGGTATACCAAAAATCTGAAACATGTCTTCCTTGAAGGCATCAATCTGTTGCAGCATCGTCGATGGACCCGGGAACTAGGGCGTGATCAGTGCGGGGATTGGTTTGGAAGTGGGAGACCCAGATTGCGACTTGGAGGTACACTGATGTCCACGCGACCTCTCTGGATGAGAGTGGAGGGAAGAAGGTAGCCATGTTTTGGCTTCTTGTGTTTCTTCTTTTTCCACTTACTCAAACTCTTAGATTGGGACGATGACATCTGTTGGATACGACCTTGGGACCGAGACACAACCAAGTCCTCGACTTTCACTTGGTCTGGGCATTCAGAACCTTCCTGTAGTGCTCGGTGGCATAGAATTTGGTCTTGTAGTCCATGATGGTCTTCAGATTCATGTGAGAGCATTTGTTGCATGAGTTTGAGTCATACAAGGCGGCCAGACAACAGACACTAGAGACATATCTTGTGAGGGTTTGTCACCGACATTGGCTTGTTCATTACCAGGTTTAAAATGTGCTGTTTTAGGGGAAGTCATCCCATGCACACTGCAAACATTTTGAATAAGAAACTCTGTCAGATGGCAGAAATCGAGGGAGCGAGCTCTGTAGCCACATCAGAAAGCAAGGAAAGAAAGGAACTTATGCCAACCTTTGTTTATTTTGTGGTACAGACGTCACTTTCAAGGCTTAACGGTCCCGATGCAGACCCACATGACGCCACCCATCGGCATGCAAGGCAATTGCTGAGAAAAATATCTAAATCCAGACTGGTGCCTGGTTTATTCATCATATAAGGAAACTGCAGTTTTAAGTATCCATAAGAAAATTGGGTTCTCTGGCATCAGTGGCATCAAAGGCAGGAACATGGTTGCATGTGGCACTGGGTTTAAAGTCAGAATAGGCATCAGAACTGGAGTTTGGGTAAAAACCCTCTGTGGGGTCAAGAGGTACAAATGGTGTTGAGGACATATCTACCGATGGTAACCCGACTTGGGCCTCCTTAGATCCATAGGGCCCTAACGAATGTCAAAGTGAGCTGTAAAGGTGCCAAAGATCCACAACCTGACTTAATTTAAATCCTCTATCTGCTTCAGCATCACAGATGGACCTGAAAGCTTGGTTCGCATTGGGACCAATTTTGGAGTTGATTACTCGGTAGGAGATTGGGAGCGAGAGGCACCTTGACATCCACATGACTTCTCTGAGCAAGAGTGGTGGGATCGAGAAGAATTCCACTTTGTCTTCTTATGAGGAACATCTTTCTACAGACTGGCCTCAAAAGAGGGATAGGGTCCGCACCCCCTACTTCGGTTGGGAGCAGGCCGTATGCACTTTTCTTCGGTGTTCGGGGATGTAGAGTTTGGCTTTGCTCTATCCGTTCGCCTTGGGCTTCATCTGGGTGCAGTTGTTGCAGGTCTTGGAGTTGTATCTGTCACAGACATCTGCTTGTGACTGTCCCCACAAGGCTTAAAACCTATAGTTTTCAGTAGGGACATGTCCACTGCATGCTGGAATTTCTTTTTAGGACAAAATCTTTGTCAGAGATGAGGTAAATGTTTGGGAGTCAGCTCCGAATCCACATCCTAAGTAGCAGACAGAAAAAGATAAGAACTGCACTCTGGGATGGTGCTTATATGTGGGTCCGATGTCACTTCTGGGGTGAGATGAAGCCAATGAGAAGCAGCACAG
Organism: Triturus cristatus; assembly: GCF_964204655.1. Classification (NCBI taxonomy): domain Eukaryota; kingdom Metazoa; phylum Chordata; class Amphibia; order Caudata; family Salamandridae; genus Triturus; species Triturus cristatus. The sequence goes on along the minus strand of NC_140591.1, from coordinate 1,201,227,063 downwards.
TGCCAACTGCTGGCACACGGAAGCAATGCTCAGAAAAATCACCGGATCCAGTTGGGCACCTAGTGATATTCACAAGGTGAGGAATCTGTGTTTAGATGTATCCATTTGAAAATCCATGGTCTGTAATGAGTGTGCAGGGATAAACTGCTAAATATGTTTTCTGTGTGGGATATTGCTTTAACCCATGTCTTGTTGAAGTGTGAAGAATGGAAGAAAGAGGGCAATTCTGCCCATCTTCAAGCACTGAAATTGGTGCTTAGCAGCAAACCGATAAGTACTCCTCTCAACCTGAGTAGCCTGAGATGATGCTTCTATCATCCCATTCTTTTGGGAAATAAGATAACTATGGATATTGGATTTAGGAATGGAGGAGATGTTGTTTATTCTATAACACATTGATGGATTACTGTAGGAAGATTAATATCCGGATAGATGGGAATAGAAATATAGAAATACATGGGAGTACTTGGTTGTTGTCATAAGAGCGGACTATTCAAATCAATTCTACATTTTTATTGTGCCCTGAAGAAGTCCATGGACGAAACAAGGCTGGTTCTGCTGTACACATATGGAAACAACTTTTCCGGAAAAGAGAATATTTTCTACTAATGTTTGAACTTTTATGAAAAACATTTATTCATCTTTGTGAAATGTGGTGGACCTCTCTGGTGTTCTTGTATACCAATTCTCCCTAGCATAGGGTGGCACTTTTTGGCAGAGGGTGATCACAGGGAGTGCACACAGTGGTATACTCACTTTGAACCATACACAGATATTTTGGAAAATAACGGCTCAGGTGCAGCAATCTTTTTGGTCCACTGCCATTTCTTCATTTCATAGGGAAATGTAGAGTGTTCTATTATCAATCAGTAGACCTTGGCATTAAGAGTATTAGCAGGGGCTCTAACATTGTCAAGGGAAGAGCTCCCCCCTCCTGGGCAGTGTTATAGATAATAGTTAACCTGTGGGCCAGGATCTCGCTGAACCTAGAATAAAATTCAATAGACAAACCGACTGTTCCAGGGGTCTTACCCAGAGTCAGGGATTCAATAGCACCTCACACCTAAATGCCCCACCCGGCCGTTGCTATCTCATGTCCCACTCTTGTGGGACAAGCCTTCTGGATATACGTATGCAATGCCTTGGGCCCAAGGCCTGAAGCGGCTCTACAGAGTTGGGCATAGTAGTCCCGAAATTCGGCATTGATGGGATTTGGGTATATACCCAGGCAGACAACGGCTCTAACAAGAGATAATATTTGCTAGCAGCTGCAGGAGGGGTCAGCAAGTCAAGCTAATAATCGATCCGACTAATCCTGTTGGCTGTGGGCTTGATGATATATTGATAATGGTCAAAGCCTCTCAGCATTTCCAGGAGTTCCCACAGTTTTTCCTTCACCTCTAGTATCCGCTGATGGTCAGCAGGGTCATGGGAGCCCCCACTTTCCGATTGGTCAAGTATGTGTTCCTGGCGGGTGATGTCAGTCAGCAGTTGCACCCGGACGCCCTTATTGGCTGCCAGGCAATGGCCTCTGATCACCACCTTAAACGCTTCCCACTCCACTAGGGGAGAGGAGGCGGTGTCCCCATTCTCCGAGAAATATTCTCAGATAACAGATTCAAATGTCTCCTGGAACACAGGGTCTTCAAGAGCTTCCGTACACAGATGCCAGGTGGGAATTGGTGGCCTAGGGAATACCACTGTAGAGCGAGAAGGAATAGATTATGGTCTGAATTTGATTTGGCAAGTCATCCAGAGTGTAAAACCCTGTGACTCAGACAAGACCTGCAGAGAAGTACATCCAGCGGCATGAAGAGGTAGTGCGTGTCCGAGTAATAGGAAAATTCTCTGTGTTGTAGACTATGCTCTCTACAGAGGTCCACCAGATCCCACTCCATCGTCCAGTCTTGGAAAGACCTTGCTACCATGTTCCTTGGTGAGGTAGATGGGGGATTCGACCTGTCCAGGGATGGGTCAGCGATGCAATGAAAGTCTCCTCCCACCACCAAGGGATAATGAAGAAGGGTGGAGAGGTGTGGTGTCTGTGACTTTAAAAAGGTGGGTTAATATGAATTGGGAGCATACAGGTTAATGTACACCACTTCCCTCTAGACGAATTTGCCTACCAGAACAATATAGCGCCCCTCTGGGTCAAGGATCTCAATTTGTGGGAGGAAGAGCCACACTGGTAGGATTCAAATAAGCACTCCATGGGCAAAGCTAGAGTAGCTAATATAATACACCCTCCCCGCCAACTTTTTTTAAATGCCAAACTCTTTAACGCAGTGAGGTGTGTTTCCTGTAGCATAGTGACCTGCACCTTTTGTGGCTTTATGCAGTCCTGTAGTTTTAATTGCTTGCTATGAAGGCTGAAGGGGGTGGGGGTTAGACCTCATACATTCCAGGTGAGTAGTCTTATATTGGAGCAGATGTCTGCCATTATACTCAGTTTTGTTCCTCCACATCAAGGGTAAGACCCCCTCCCCGCCCCCCAATCACTTGCAAAACTCCCAAGTACATTTATCTCCACAGCGGGCACCAGGAAAAACAATTTTAAAAAAGCACATAAAAATTTCACAACTGTACCCCCCTGCTCCCACTCCCAAGAATGATTGTGCCACAGGACGGTGTCCAAACTGTCCAACTCACAAGATAACATGGTGTGGCAGCAGAAGCCAACTTGTTGCCAGACCCCTGCGACACCATTGAGGGTGGAGGGGGAGAGGATAGCCCATAGATCTTCACCCATGTAGGTCACAGACCCAAGGCAGCATAGTGGGATGTGGTAGCCCCATCTGTGTCTGAATTCTAACACATACAAGAAGTAACCACAACCTGAAACGGTAAAGGATTAATATGCATATAGAAGAACATTAAACCGCTTTTCATTTGATTTCATCCACAGTGCCCGGTGTGATCTTAGGTAGCATAAGACTGGAATCTGTTCCAAAGGTTCTCTTGGCGTCTGAGCGTGTGTCGTCATCTGAGCTCACATGTTCTCCGTAGCCGCTGCCGCCTTGCACATCACTTCTCCTCCCCTCCCCTTCCTGATCCTGCTGCTGCGTGGGTTATAGTCCGCCGCCCCTCACACAGAGCAAGTCCTTGCACTGTTGAACCCTCGCAGTCGGTGGGTCTGAGGGAGAATGGCCCCTAGAGTCGTATGCATCCAACCATTGCCAAGCCACCTCAGGTGTATTGAAAGACAGTTTTTCCATCCAGTTGGATGCGCAGCTTAGTAGGGAACAACAGATAATACTGGATTCCCATTTCTCTGAGCCTCTTCTTCACGGTCAAAAAAGAAGCCCTCTGTCACTGCACAGACATTGTGAAATCAGGGGAAATTGAGACTCCTGCATTGTCCACCATATAGGGCCCAGCAGAGCTTGCCTGTCGAAGAATAAAGTCTCGATCCTGATAGTGCAACAGTCAGGCAACAATGGGACACGGGGGCGCCCCCAGGGCAGGAGGTTTCACAGGCACCCTCTCAAGGGCAATATGCTTCTTAGACAGTCCCTCTGGAGCAACCACCTCTTGCAGCCAGTCCTCCAAATAAGTGAGCATCGATAAGCCATCCATGTGCTCCGGCAGACCAATCACCCGTATGTTATTCCTCCTAGCCCTGCCCTCCTGGTCCTCAATGCGTGTTTCTAGAACTTTAACCTTGCTGTCACGACATCCAGGCCTAGTGTACCCAGGATGCCTCAACCTGTTTAAGCGGTCAGCCATTTGCCATGATCATCCAGCAAAAGGCCCATGTCCATTACCAATGTGCTGCTTTTGAACTCGAGAAGCATCTTGTGTGGACCAAATGGCAGCCAGTATAGTTTTGAGTTTGTCCTCCTGTGGGTGTGTGTGCGCTCTTTAGGGGCAGCACAGCTCATTTCACCTTTCCTGTGGTGTTGGGTTCTCCCCTTTGAGAGGCCTGTGTTAGAGGCACAGAATCCCAGTAAATATGCAGGGCATTCGCTGTTGGTGAAAAGGGACACAGTAAGTCTCTGTAACGTGTGGGGGGAGAATGATTAGAGCCCCAATAAAGCACCTAGCACCCATCTGTGGTGGCAGGCAAGTCTACATCCAGCCATCCGTACCCTGGGCACTAGGGGGAATTGACAGGTGCTCCTGCGAGGGGGCAGGCCCCCACAACTAGAGTAGTATATGGGGTGCAGTAACAGGAGGACCCTGGCATTCACCTCCATTCAAGATCCCTCCAGAGCCAGCCACAGGGGCATCCACCAGGCCATTCCAAAACTCCACTGCTCACCTGCCATACAAAAACAAAGAGAGACGGAGGTGCCTGGGGCTCCAAGGGAGCAGTATCAATAAGAGTCCCGGCACCCATCGCTTTGCCCAGTAAGTCCGGCCAGGCACCCCTCAGTGCTCCAGCAGTCCCAGCCCCCTCAGGCCACAAGGCACCAGGAAGCCTGCCATACAGCAGCCAGCAAGTCTCCAGGCCGCTAGTCTTGTGGCCTGAACCCCGACCCGCAAATGAAGTAGGTCTCACACAGGGGTCCGGGCGGGGTCACCACCATGTGCAACACATCGGCGGGAAGCCACAAAGGCAGACTCCAGCACCACATAATCAGTCCTGTGTAGGCAGTGGGGTCCAAACAGGCAAAGTGGCACCACCAGAGGCTCAGGAGAGCTCTTTGGAATGCAGGATAAGTCAGATATCCCAGGGCGTGGTAGAGCGCTAGACTAGTTGCGACTGTCCAGCATGGTGGCTAGTTCCGCCCCACCACGCTGACAAGATGACATGATCAACTATAAGAGGAACATCAAATGAAGTTCAGTGCTACAACTCAATTTCCCAGCCTAAAAAAAGCAGATTTTGCAGGCCCGGGGCCGCTTGATCGAATGGCAGATGCTCATGCCCAGGAGTTCAGAATACTATACTCTCCTGGCCCAATCCAGTTCCACTAGGATGACTTGCAGTAGTATAAAAAATAGTGATGGATGGAATGCTTCAAATAATCTCAGACACTGGTAATCACTCACGCACCATCCCAATCAATTGTTATTTTGCACGCTATGCCACCTCAGTTCAGACCCAGCCAAATGCAGATCAGTCTCACCCCTGCTCCAATGGGAACAACCGAGCCCAAACTGACAGGCCAGGTCTTCCCTGAATCAGAACACAAGCAACCCAGTAGCAGTTCTGCCCTTATTATGGCTCAACAGCCAGGTATAGCTTGTGTCCAGTTGTTCCTGATCTTCAGTAATCAGGGCAGGAGAGGTAGTGGCAGGATTGCATACAGGTGTCCCGAGCTCCACTTCAGGCAGCATGCGCCACTGAGAGACAGCCTCCTTGGGAACTCCAACATACAAAAGAGTTCTCCCTATTGATGGAAGACACCGTGCATCACCTCCAGTTGAAAATTCCATTTGTGGTCTGCTAGGGCCTGCGTCAAAGTCGGAGCGGGTATCTCAGGCACCTCCAAGGGTCCAAAACTAGAATTGGCACAACTTGGCAGGTCAGAACTCCCAGCAGTGGAGTTCAGGGGCTGCAGGTGAAGTCTTTCATGGCCCTGAGACTTCTTAACAGGTAGCAAGCACACACAGCCTTTGGAGAACCTTGGCAATCAGAATACAGAGAGTAAGGTACAGTTCTTTCACTGCCCAAGACAGAAACAGTAACTTCGACGCAGGCCCTGTTGTGCGGCTGAAGAGATGGATGCATTACCGGCTAGCGACTGAGAAAATCGACACTGCCGCATCGCCTCCAGCGTGTCCAAATTTTCAAAGCATCACACCTGTGTGCCAAGTTCTTCATCAACATGGACCGCGTGTGCCCAGGGACTATGCTACTAGTGAGCTTGCAGTACTGATTGTGCCACCCACCCACATGAGCAGCCGGGTAACCATGTCTCAGACCTGCTACTGCAGTGTCTGTGTGTGCAGCTTTAAACTAACTAGTTTTATTTTGATGGAAGGAAGAAAAGTTTTCAATGCCAAGAGGCTCGCTCGGATGTCCTACAGATTGATGTGGAGTTAAGCCTCTGCCAGAGACCTCTGATCTCCACCTCTCTCAGGTGGCCACCCTAGTCAAGGAGTGATGCATCGGTCACCTCAATTAGCTGAGGGTAGGGAGAGGGATCTGTCACTGACCCAATCGTGATCCAGCAGCCACCACTGCAGGTCTTTTGCAATCTCCACTAAAAAATGTAACTGAATGTAGAGATCCATCTGGTGCAGTGCCCATTTGAACTTCAGATCGCACTGCAGAGCCCGCATTTGCCATCTGGTGTGTTTGATGGCCAGGAGGCCATCAGTCCCATCAGCCTCAGAGTTTCTCTTATTGGAATCCAAGACCAAGGTTGAAAAATGGGGTTCATAGCCCAAATGTCCTGGACTCTCCACTCCAGGGGATAGGCTCGAAACTGGACCTAATGGCTCCAATAAAGGAGATTAGTCAGGTGTGAGTTTGCCAGGCTTATAGTGAACCTCAAAGATGACAGGAGGTTTGCTGTACTCTGGAGGTGGGTGACATGCCTGGGGCAAGCCTGCATATGGCAGTCAGTCATTGAGGTAGGGGGAAAACTGGATCAGGTCCTCCGAAGATAAGCTGCGACCACTGCTATTATGAACACCCAAGGGGCGCTAGTGAGACACTAAAGAGGTTTGGCAGGTGGGGCTTTGTTGTGTACTGAGCGTCACATTGACCTTGGCCATGGGGCGGTGGGCACCATGACCTCTGCCGCAAAACTGCTGGGTTCCATGTTGGGGAGAGACAGGCTGTGCTAAGCAATGATGCATCCAAAGCCACGAAAGATACTGTTGAATCATTGCAGGTGAGGCTGGATGGAGAGGTCCAGAGAGTGAGCGGTAGCCCTACTCTCCTTAAAATGTAGAAGGGTAGAATCAGCCTTGTCACAGAACAAGCAAGTCCCATCAAACGGCTTGTCCATCAGGGGGGACTGGATGTCACCCGAGAACCCAGTTGATCACAGCCACACATGGCGATGAATAGCAACACTGGTGCTTACAGCTCATCTAACAGAGTGGGCGGGGTCCAGACCACATTGAGTTGTGAACATGGCCACAACACGATCATCCTGAATTGCCTGTGAAAGAACAGGAAGAAGGTCTCTTGGAACGCCGGGGAGGGTTTGTGTCAAAGGGCATATGTAGCGGCACAACAAACAGGCGGGGTTCATTGAGTGTCGGGCTTAACTGGCTCAGGCAAAGAAGAATTTCCTTAAAGTCTCCACTCGCTTTGATTCCCTGTCTGGGGTAGTGTTATGGAAATTGCATCACAAGACTCTCCGGAGAAGGGGTCTCTGAAAAAAGGCTGGATCACCTAGAACAGGACAGTGGCACTTGGCAATTTGCCGGTTAACTGAAAGGCCGGAACAAGGATGAGGCCAAGCCCGTGGAATGTATCAGTCAATGTGTCATTGAAGGGAATGAATGGCTCAGAAGCAGTGGTGCCAGGCTGCCAGACTACTGTCAAGATGTTTGTTTTTGCCTCCGGGGAGGTGCAGGTCAAAAACTTCAGCCGCCCTACGCATTACCATAATGTAGGAAGCAGATTCTTCCATTGCCGGTCCAGGAGGAGAGAAAAGGGCCCACTAGCCTCTTGCAAATCATCATATCAATTGTCATCAGCATAGTGCTGAGCGATCTCATCATCCTTGTTATTATCAGAGCCTCTGACTAAAAGAGAGTGTAAAGAATGTTGCCTGCCTTGTGGTAAAGCAAGTGGTAAAACCCCTATTATCGTATTCAACTGTGACATTGGTCGAAGTAGGACCAGCGTTAAATCAGAGTCAGGAAGGACAATCAGGGCCATCTGTTCAGGTAGCAATGTTGGCATCGGCATTAATGTACCCTGGCGTGGTCATGTGTGCCAGGGGCAGCATCGGAACTGGAGCCTACAGAGGTGATTTAGAGGGTACAGTTGGCTTTGAGGGCAAACTCGCCGGCTGTAATCCAGGTAGGCAGCCTCTTGGCTCTGTGGGGGCCAAAGGCGCATCAGAGGCAGTCAGTAGAGAACCGAAGGACAAGTTACTTACCTTCAATAACTCCTTATCTGGTAGAGACATAATCTAGCCACAGGTTCTTTACATTAGAATATTCCAGACCTCAGGCTGGATCTGGAAACTTTTGCTCGAGCAATACCTTTACGTGCTGGTAGGTGGCGATGGTTGGCTTTGCGAGACGTCAGCGGTTTAGTCCGTGCCGGAAGTGACATCTGTGTCACCTATATAGGCGCCACCTCAGCATGCTGTCAGTTATTTTTTTATGACTTTCCACGCCAGGAGCACAGACCCATGAAGTGCACTGAGAGTGGCGTGTTTAGAACAACTAAGGCCCTGAAAGAGATCAACCCTGGCCCTAAAAGCCAGTCTGCAGTGCAAAAGGGATGGGTGGATAGGTAAGGAATCTGAGGCTAGATTATGTCTCTACCAGATAAGCATTACCAAAGGTAAGTAGCTCATCTAGCTGTAGATTCCTTACCTTAGAATAGATACCCAAGCATTACAAGTTTAGACCTGGAAGTCCCGCACGACAGAGTGGCCAAAAAGGCCGTACCTGAGGACTTGACTGTCCAGACAGTAGTGCTTAGTGAACGTGTGCAGTGATGCCCACGTTGCTGCCTGACAAATGTCAAGCACTGGAACACCATGCTGAAACGCTGTGGTCGCAACCTTAGCTCTGGTGGAATGAGCTCCTAAGGCTTCAGGAGGCTGCTTCTTGGCCAGAACATAGCAAATTTTGAGGCAGAGGGCGAACTATGGAGAGATAGTCCTCTTCTGCACTGCACAACCTTTCTTTGATCCAGTCTACCCAAAGAAGAGTTGGTCATCCACCCGGAACTCTTAAGTGTGGTCAAGGTAGAACGACAGTGCTCTTTTTGGGTCCAGATGATGGAGTCGCTCCTCCTCTTTAAAGGGGTGCAGAGGAGCATAGAAAGTAGGCAAGGTGACTGATTGCCCCACGTAGAACAGTATTACCATTTTTGGTAAGAGGCCCTAGTGCGAAGCACCAACTTATCATTGAAGATGGTCAGTTAAAGAGGCTTGGATGACAGAGCCTGCAATTCGCTCACCCTTCTGGCAAAAGTAATTGCTACTAAAATGGCTGTTTTGATGGAAAGCTGCAAGAGGCGGTAGTTTTGCAGAGGTTCAAACGGAGCAAACATCAGAAAAGTGAGAACCAAATTAAGCTCTCACTGAGGCATGATGAATGGGGCAGGTGGGAACATGTGTACAAGCCTCTTAAAAAATCTATTCCCAATAAGGGATTTAAATAAAGGGAGTTGGTCTGGCAGCCTCAAGAAGGAAGACAAGGCCGAAAAGTGCCCTTTAAGAGTGCCCAGAGTAGAGCCCTGCTGGTGAGGGTCAAAATAAAGAGGACTTGAGAGAGGGAAGCAGAAAGAGGGTCAACAGACATCTCTGTACAATATTTTACAAATATCTGCCACTGGCAGGCATACACAGTCTTGGTAGAGAGATGCTTGGATGCCTAAATCACATCACAGACTTAGAGAGGAAGGTTGAATGCTGTCAACTGCCAATGTCAACCTCCATGCAAGAAGGCGTAGAGTTAACAGGTTCGGGTGGAGGACTCTTCCCCTGCTGCTGCAACAGAAGATCCTAACGGAGGGGCAGCCTGATCGGTTAACCAATGCTCAGTTGGAGAAGCTCAGGATACCAGACTCTACGTGCCCAGTCTGGAGCCAAAAGAATGACTTGGGCCCAGTCGCTCCTGATCTTCTTGAGCACTCGGGACAGGAGTGGTATTGGCGGAAAGGCGTACAGGACGCCTAAGCAAGATGAAACAATATCTCAACCGGATTCATTCAAAATCTACCTACCCAGATCTCAACCAGGTTTATGGGTTATACTCCTGCTGTTTTCCCTAAGCAAGATGAAAAGCATCGCTGAGCGAGTGCTGTGTTGGAAACTCCAGTGCCCAAAATCAATGACATTGCACGTTCTTGGCGGAGGCGAACAGATCTAACCAAGTCTCCCCACTTCTGAAAGAGAGCTTGCTCCACCTTCGGATGGTGACGCCATTCATGATCAGCTAGGCATTGATGGTTGAGTTAATCCACCCTGGCGTTCAGAGAACCTTCCTTACAAAGGGTCCAGGACCCCACCCGCCCTGTTTGTTGCAGTACCACATGGCGGTGGTGTTGTCAACACCTGAACCAGCTTTCCCTTAATGGGAGGGAGAAAAGCTTTCAATGACAAGCGATTCGCTTGGAGCTCCAGGAAGTTGATGTGGAATCCGGATTCCGCTGGAGACCAGAGTTCTCTGATCTCCACCGCTCCCAGATGGCCTCCCCATACCAGGATTTATGCATCTGTCATTACTGTATGATCTGGTTGGGGAAGGGAGAGGTACCTGCCTCTGACCCAATTGTGGTTGGTCAGCCACCACTGCAGATCCTGTGAAGTGCAATCAGAGATCTGGACTACATCATAGAGATTCCCAAAATGCTGCGTCTACTGAAACTTCTGGTCTCACTGCAGAGCCTGCATCTGGCTAGTGTCACTAGCAGGATGCAGGAGACCATGAGGCCAGCAGCCTCAGAGCCATTCTCACAGAAATCCAGGATAGAGGCTGAAACATCGTTATCATGGCATCAATATCCTGGACTTGCTGCTTGGGAGGATAGGCTCGAAACTGCACTGTGTCCAGAGCAGCTCTGATGAAAAGGAGAGTCTGAGAGGGAGTCAGATATGGCTTCGGCACATTGATTGTGAACGCCAGGGAAAGCAGGAGATTCGCCATAGTCTGGAAGTGGGAGATGACAGTCTGGGGAGACGACAGTCTGGGGCGAGCACGCATTCAACAGCCAGTCATCAAGATAAGGGGAGACTGGCACCTCTGATCTGCACAGATGAGCTGAGACCACTTCCATCACCTTGGTGAACATCCGAGGGGCAGTGGTAAGGCAAAAAGGGGAGCAACACGAACTGAAAGTGCTTGTGACCTACCATGAACCGAAGGTAGGACGGGAACGTGAAAATAGGCATCCTGCAAGTCCAACTCTAACATCCAGCCGCTGGGGTCCAGGGCAGATAAGACCTGAGCCAAAGTGAGCATCTTGAACTTTTCCTTTTTGAGGAAGTAGTTGAGGGCTCGCAGATCTAGGATAGGACAAAGACCCTTGTCCTTTTTTAGGACCACAAAGTAGCAGTAATAGCAACCACAACCCACTTCTGGCGCCGGAAAACTCTCTATGGCTCCCTTGGCCAAGAGAGCCCTGACTTCCTCCTGAAGCAAGGTCAGTTGGTCCTACATCAGTGGGTCATAAGTTGAAGGCATGGAGGAATAGATAGTCTTGAATGGTAGGAAGTAGTCTTGCGGACTATCTGAAGAACCCACTTGTCCGATGTGATGTTTTACCAGTTGTGGAGGTCATGGCTGATCCTGCAACCAACCGGCCCTTAATGATCATTAAGGGCCGGAATACGAAGGCTTTGAGGCTGCAGGGGGATGAGTGGACTGATTGGACCTCTGGCTGCCTGAACCACGGGATCGAAAGGAGCCATGCCAATGGCTGTGCAAAGGTAGCTGAACGTGCGTGGTCTTGTGGCTGGGATTTGGCTGGCGCGGCTGAAAGCCTCTTCCGTGGCCACGAAAGGGACAAAAAAAGCAGACAGGGGACAGGTAGTCAATGAGAGGCTCAAGGACTTGGCGGTAGCCCGCGAGTCCTTAAAGTGCTCCAGGGCTATGTCTGCGTAGTCTCCAAAGAGGCAGGTTCCATCAAAGGGCATGTTAATAAGGGAAGCCTGGGCATCCCCAGAAAAGCCAAAAGCCCTCAGCCAGGCATGGTGATGAATAGCCACCAATGATGATGTTGCTCTGCCCAGCAAGTCAGTGGTGTCATGGCCACAACGAATGGTGAACTTGGCCGCTTCTCTCCCGTCTGATACTGCATGGGAGAGAAAAGCCCAGGTCTCCTCCGGAACCTGTGGCAGCACCTGCGCAACCGTTTCCCACAAGGAGTGGGTGTAACAGCCCAAGAGGCATGCAGTGTTCACTGACTGCAAAGCAAAGGTGGCAGAGAGAAAACACTTCTTGCCCAGATTATCCAGCCTCTTGGAATTCCTGAAAGGGGATGCAGAAGGGAACACGCCTTGTGAAGTAGAGGTTTGGACTGCCAAGCTCATGGGGTAGGGTGATTTTTGAGTCGCCAGGTGCAGGGCAATGGCAGTGGGCAGATTCACAGGAGCCCCTGTGCTGGGATTGGACTAAGTGCCCAGAAGGACATCAGTTAAGGCCTCTTTGAAAGGCAGGAGGGGTTCCAAGGTGGAGACACCTGGCTGCAGGACCACCATCAAGATGTTTGACTTGATGTCCACTGAAGAGAGCTGAAGGTCTAGGACATTGGCTGCTCTTCTCACCACCACAGAATATAAAGCTCTCTCCTCCATAAACACACTAGGGGTAGAAAGCAGGCCGGTATCCAGTTCACTGGCCTCACACAGTTCCTTGTACCAGTCCATGTCATGCTCAGGCTGGTCTTGTATAGGGTCCAGCGACCCCTCCCAACCTCCTCCATTCCTATCCCCTCAAAATACGGCTAAGAAACCAACCTAGGATCCAAGGAGGTCCATTGGAGCCGGAATCAGTGTCAAAAGGCACTGATCCGAATCATTTGGGATAAGAATGGGGCTGGTGCCACCAGCGGCGTAGGGAGTCTTGGCTGCACAAAGGCCAAAGGGGTACTGTAGGAGGCTAGCTTAGTATATAGTGCACACTTATACAAATGATGCACCTTGCACTAATCCAGGAAATCCTTATGGTGATTTTACTGGGCTTTGATAACCTTTAAAAGCTCTCAAAGTGGTAGCTGTGGAGAGCAGCCTTCAAGGTTATCTTGAAGGAGTGGAAAGCAGCTTGTTTTACCAACTTTAATCAATAGTGTAAGTTAAATGAAAAAGAACCACACAGTGTTTATATAAATATAGTTCCTTTTATTACACAACACACTCACTTAACACATTGGTATATCTCCTACCTGGAGATATCAACACAATACACAGGAATACTTTGCAATAATCAGGTAAGTAGCACAAAATACCCTGGTCTCCAGGGAGAGACCAAATCATTTATTAAGAAAGAGGAATGTGAACTGCAAAGGAGAACGGGACTTAGACCAGAAAATCCTGAGGAGCTGGGGACACAAGGAACTACCCATAGTAAGTACCCAGGAACCCCACGGAGGCTGTGCCAAAGTGAAGTCAGTGGAGAAGTTGCGGTTGCAGTTTTAGAGAAGAAGGACCCATCTCGGAGGACCCTGAAGAAACCCTTCGGAAGACAGAAGGTTGGAGAGCCACCCCACCTGTGGATGTCCCAGAAACTAGGTTACCTGCACCAGGGAAGCCGGGTGCATGGGGTGAAGTGACATCGGAAACCTGAAGTAGACGACAATGGGAGACTTCGAAGAAGATGCCTCTGGAGAAGACTGTGAAGGAGTCTAGTAAAATCCAAGGGTAGATTCTGGAAGTGAAGAACCTTCAAGTAGAGGGGGCAGAGTCTATGCCACTCAGAGGTGACCAGGAGGCACGGAAGCACAATGCCCACAGATGTCAATCGGCTCTGTAGAGACGACGGTTTCCTTGTCGCTGCAGCTGTGAGGACCAGGCAACGCTGAGGAAGACAAGGAGCTGTGCACGAGCTGTCCCATGTTGGATGTTGGTGTCTAGGTGGTCAGTGTCTGGCGGGAGCACCAACAAGCCTTGGTAACTGCAACTGGTGTGGAAAGCGAAAAGGAGCAAACGTTGGGACCAGCAAGGTCCAAGGGACTCACCAAAATCAGGAGAGTCAAAGCAGGCCCTGGGCAAGCAGGGGAGTCCACTGAAGTAGGAGAAGACCGTCAGGAGGACCCACAGGCCGAAGGCCCAGGAGTCACAAGAGGACCTCAAGCGGCTCACCAAAGTCAGAGGCGTAGGATGCAGGAGAAGGAGGGAGGACTCTGTTCTTCAAGAAGTGAGGTGCCGGAGGCTGGCACTTCTTGTAGCTCAAAGATCCCTGGAGTGGAGAGCAAACAAGCTTTGGCAACAACAAGTTGACACGTTGCACAGGGGTTCGGTCCAAGCAGCCCTGACGAGGGATACTATCCTCCAAATTACAGGGGAGACAGGTCAGGCCTCTAGGGAACCACCACCTGTGTTGCTAAGCCTTGGGAAGTCTGTAGGAGGACAGGAGCAGCAGAACGGTCAGTTTTCTTGCGGTGCCTGCAGATGCAGGCGAGTGACTTCTTCACTCCAAGTGAGATTTCTTCAGGTGTTCTTGATGTCCACAGGTCTGTTGAAGAACCTGAACGAAGCACAGACAACGAAGAAGACTTGAACAGTGAGACCAGGAGCAGCAGGATTCTTCCTTGGAGCAGTCTCAGTTCCAGATGAAGTTGTACGAAGTCCATGTGTCCAGATGATTGAAGAGCAACGTAGTTTCAGGGCTGAGTCTTGTCCCAAGACAAATCTGAGGACCCACCTACAAGGGAGCCCTTAAGTACCCTAAGGAAAGGGTTGGGAATACTCGGGGGTCCATCCCAGAGGGGAGGATACTCCCATGTCCTTTGTCCAGTTCCATGCCAGAGCGGAAATCAAGGGTTCCTGGTTCCTGAAGGGGCTCAACCTTGAGTATGCAAGGAGGGCACCAAATGTGCCCTTCAAAGTAGTCTGGTGGCGCTAGCAAGCGCCCCACCCCAGCCCAATATACTAAGTCCAGTCTTGGAGGTGGTCGCACCTCCCTGTGACAAAAAACCTATTGTCCTACCTTCCTCTTCTCAAGCTCAGCTCAGCAGCAGGCGGGTAAAATCATGTCTGTGGTCAGCTGCAGCACTAGATTGCTGGCAGACTCTGAAAGGCTGTTACCGGGAGTACAGAGGGTCCCCTAGGGAGCCCCGCAGTGCATGGGATCATACTTCCAGCACCAGAATCAGTGTTAGGGTATGATTCCAACATATTTGATACCAAGCCACTATATAGTTAGACATCTTGTAGTGACTGATGTCCACTATATGTCTAAAAATGGCTGACTGCACATACAAAGCCTGGAGAATTGACTCCAGGGTTTTTAGGGGTGTCCTGCTCATGCAGAGACACCCTCACACTTTTAACCAAGCACACTGCCCTCAGAACTGAAAAGCCTGTCATTGGAGTGACTTATAGGTTTTAAGTGCAGTGACCTCAGATATAAGGAAACTTATATCTGTTGTGAGAGGTGCAAGCACCAACTCACACCGGCTGCATTGGCAGGCTAGTAGTCACAGTTTACATGGACTCCCATGGGTGGCACAATACATGCTGCAGCCCATGGGGACCCCTCGTGTACCTATGCCCTGGGTACCTTAGTACCATAAACTAGGGACTTACAAGGTTACACCAGTTGCCTATTGGGGAGATACCAAAGTGCTTACCATGTAAATGTAGGGGAGAAAGCACAGATGCTGCGGTCCTGAGTAGCAGGAACGCAGAAGACTAAGTAAAAAACACATGGACACAAGCAAAAAAGTGGGGGTAACTATGAAAACAGATCCTACTTTCCTACAGGTACGACCGGTGCCAGTCCGGATCGACCACAGATCCTTTTGGAGCCATCAGCGGCAGGGCTGGAGCCGCCAGCGAGGAATCTGATGGAGCCCCTCCTGAGCCTCCCGGGCCTGAAGGCGTGCTTGGGGGTATCAGGTCACCCAAACATGAGGCACAAGTCATCATAGAAATCTTTAAGCTGGGCGGGGGCCTTTCCATTGCGTCTGCCGACGGCAGGAAGAGAAGGAAGCACACTTTTACTTTTTGTATTTCTTATGCCTCTTTTCTGACCAACTCGACTTCGAGTGGGGGGATGAGAACCCAGGACTCCCATAGCGGCACCCAGACCTTCCTCTCGACCAAGACAGGGAACGAGACCTCCAGGGTGAGCCACATGGAGTCCAAAGCGGGTCAGCAAGCAGCTTCCGGGGCCATGGCCTGGCAGTTGGAGCATGACTTCGAGCTGTGGTCGCACTCCTGGCACCAGAGACAAAAAAAGTGTGAATCAGTCATCGACAAGGCATAGTGGCAGGCGCCGCATGTTTGAATCCAGAAGTCTTCTTTGACATAGAGGTAAAAACCTACACAACAAAAATTGTCCCCAAAATGTAAAAAACTAAAACCTGTCAAAAAGTAACAGAGCGTAGCTCTCTTCACGGGTCTGCGCTAGATGGAGCGGAAAGAAAAGAACCAATGTGTGGGTGCCAAGGTGGTGCCTATATAGGTGACGCGGATGTCACTTCCGGCGTAGACGATGCTGACAACATTTTGCGGAGCTGACTGATGCCACCTACCGGCGCGCAATGGTATTGTTCAAGCAAAAGTTATCAGATCCAGTCTGACGCCTGGCATATTCTAAGGTAAGAAATCTGTGGCTAGATGTCTCTATCAGATGAGCCGGAGCCTAACTGTGTGAACTGCTTCCATCAGGTGTGGCTGCAGGCCCTGGAAATACAGGTTATGCAGGAACCAGTTGCAGAATCGGCTCTGAAGTCTGCTGACTTCGATAGCGGGACTGTTGGTGTCGCCCACGCGCTTCACCAGCTGAGTGGGAATGGTGTGAAGGAGCACAACTCTGCTTCAATTGCTTATGTTTTTTGAGCTTACTGGCGGACTTGGAAAGCTATGAAGACCGACCTCTAGAGCAGCTCTATAACTCCGGGAGTGTGAGCAGGACAGGGATTGAGCCTTAGACATGGAGCAGGAATAGAAACTTATTATTCTTGTGCTTTGCAACAGAAACTTTTGTCTTGTGTTCCATGGTGGCCTTCGGGGTCATGCACTCAGTAGCGGTGCGTGCATTAGGGCGTTGGGGCGTAGCACCCCCCGCCCGCAGCATCGCCCGCAGCGTTGGCGTCTTTGAACTTAATTAAACTGATTCAGTTTACTTAAGTTCAAAGAAGCAGAGGGAGAACTGACAATCATGTCAGTCAAGCATGACGTCGGACCGCCCACCCCCTTCAGAGTCTGAAGGGGGTGGGCGGTCCGGCGTCATGTTGACTGACATGATTGTCAGATGGACCAGGCAGGGGCAACAGGAAACAGCACAAGTGCGCATGATTGGGGAAGGTGAGCGAATTTTCGCTCCGTGCCCAGTCATGCGCACTACTGTCTGCTCTGGCTGGCGCATGCCCATTAGGTGACCGAGGGTTGAGCAAAGGCTCAAAGCTCGGTCTCCTAATGGGCAGGCGGGAGAGCAGTAACCGTGCCCTAAGCCAATCCTGGCGCTGCTGGCAGCTCCAGGATTGGCTGAGAGCCTTGGGTCTTGGAGCTGTGGCCCAACCCTAGACTCCACAGGCAAGCCTAGTGGGGAATCTGTCACAGGTATATGTTTGCAACAATCTTTACAGGGTTTAAAACCCATTGATTTAGGGGGTGACATCCCTTGAATACTGTAGAAATTTGGTGAAGAAAATCGAAAAAGAGGTCTTTGAGAAAAGCTACAGATCGGAGTCTAGAGGCATGGAAAGAAAGCAACTGACATCAGCGTGCAGGAATAGTGCCTATATAGGCCCAGAGTATCACTTCCAGAGCGGAACAGCATAATACTGGAGCCGCACGGTGCCACCTTCCGGTGTGCAAATGTACAATCAATCAATCAATAAATCATTTGTAAAGCACACTATATACCCGCAAGGGTCTCAAGGCACTGTGGAAAAGTATCTGGATCCAGTCTGACGGCTGGGGAATATTCAGGTGACAAATCTGCGGCTAGAAGTCTCTATCAGAAGATGTCTGCTTCATTCCTGCCCCCGAAAGGACTGGGGTGCCAGTTGCGGGGGCAGTGGACTTTGGCATTGTCTGCATGCCAAACCTTTGGACTAGCCTCAAAAGGGGTCAAATTGCTGAGGACACTGCCTTGCAGGAGTAGAGAAGCCCAAGGAATGAGCCGTGGCTTGATATCCTTTGAATCATTCTAGTCTGGCCTGGGCCTTCTTGCCAAATAGGGTAATCAAAATGCACGTAAGTGAGGTCTGGACATCACCAGAAAAGCCAGTGGATCTCATCCATTTCCAACATCCCAGTACCTTGTTAGCACCACTGTTCTGCCAAAGCAGTCTGTAGTGTCTGTCTAAAGTGGATTACGTATTTGGCCACATCCAGACTATTCTCAATGGTTTGAGCCAGGTTGGCCGGAAACTCCTCTGGGATCTTGCTGATAATGTCCCATGAAGTGTGTGGGAATATTTATCAGACAGCATACAGCTAGCAGTAACTGACTGGAGTGCTAGGTTGGCCGATGAAAACATTTGTTTCTCGAATACCTCATTTTCTTTGACTCTGTCACTGGGGTGTTTGTCTGTGTGTGTGTGGGGGGGGGGGGGGGTTGTAGCAATGAATTGAGATTTACCCTGCTGGTGGTAACTTGGAACATCAGCCTTTCTGGTATAGGGGGTTGTGTCAAGAAGTCAGGGTCAACTGACGCTGGCATGTGGCACCTGGCTACCTACCTGTTCACTAGTGGCCAAGACCAAGATTTAGACCAGGTTTACATTAATGTGTCAGTCAGGGCTTCATTAAATGGCAATAAAGGCTCGGAGGAAGCCTTCCCAGGTTGTAAATATTCTGGTAGAACGTCTGTTTAACTTCCGAGCTGTAAATCCAATGCATCAGCTGCGTATCTTATGACCACAGCTAAGGAAGCACCCTCTTCTGTTGATGGTCCAGGGGGAAAACCCAACCCAGTATCAGGGGAAGTGTCTAGCCCACTTGCCTCTTGTAAATCCATGTACAGATTGCCTTCATCATAGTGTGGGTAAAATAATCCCCTTCATCTCCAGTGTCATCTCTGAAAGCTGGTGAACTCTGATCGGAGTGGGAACTAAATAGTTGCTGGAGGGCAGCACTGAGGTAAGGTCATGGTTCTATCTGAATCGGATTGAGTTTGGACTAAGTGCATCAGTACGGAATGTAAAAGCAATTACAGTCAAGGCCGGGATGACTCCAGCTCGGAGTCAGGCACAACTATTGGATCGGAATCTCCCTCTGACTCTGGCAACGACATCTAAGGGACCGGCTAGGACTTTGGCGCTGCATTGGAAGTTGATTCTGAAGCCAGAGCAGAACCCAAGACAGGTTCATGAGGCACAGACTGCGCTGAGGACAGATCCATCAGTGGTAAATCGATTTGAGTCATCTGCAGATCATTGGGGCCCAAAGGCATGCCAGAGGGATCTGGAAAAGTGCCAAAGATTCACAACATGGCCTCTTTAAAGAACACTAGGTACATCAGGATCAGTTGCAGAAATGGCTCATTGGTGGGGAACTGGGAGTAAAACTAAGAGGCATCCTGACATCCTCACAACTTCTCTAGCAGAGAATAGCGGGAGGGGATGAGTGCAACTTGACCTTCTTGTGCTTTCACTTACTGAAAGAACTGAACTACAATGAGGATCTGTTGCAGGAACGGAGTTGGGAGGGGGTCTGTGCACTCAACTTCGACCATGAGCAGGACTTTAGTGACTTTCTTAGGGTTTCAGCAAGAACAGCGTTGCTTCATGTTCCCGTATTACCTTAGCATTCATAAGGGCACATTCCTCGCATGACATGGAGTCTTGCCCAAACCCATATACGAGGCATACCTCATGGGTGTCTGTGACAGAGATTTGTTTACAACTGTCCTTACAAGTTTTAGGGGGTCACATTATTCCATTGCTTAATGTGTTTTAAAAAAAGGAATTTTTAGACAAAAACTAATCAATTGATGAAGAAGAAAATGCAAAGGTGTGGGGAATAAAGGAACTGAAGTCAATGAGTAGGGGTCACACTTAAATGCAATTCCATCCAAATATGTAAGCAACAGACCAGAAGTTTTCTTCACTGCTAAAATAATCCCTGCATCGCTGGATATCTGGGTCCAGTGATGACAGTGAAAAGATTGCTTTTCCACCTCAAGCTTGTATCCATGGAGTGGGCTTCCTTAAATAGTGTTTGGCAGGATGGTTCTCCATATGGAAGCCATTTAGGCATCTTGGCTTTGGTTGATGCCAGGGTATCAGGACTGTTTTTCCACCTGAAGTTTATCTTATTTTACAGTTGATTCTTTGCGGGAGAGAAGGCTCGTAAAGAACTTAAAGCAAAA
Organism: Triturus cristatus; assembly: GCF_964204655.1. Classification (NCBI taxonomy): domain Eukaryota; kingdom Metazoa; phylum Chordata; class Amphibia; order Caudata; family Salamandridae; genus Triturus; species Triturus cristatus. Next base: position 1,201,206,987 of record NC_140591.1, on the reverse strand, counting down.
GTGTCTGGGAAGATTGGATTGCGTTGCTAGCTAGAATACAGAACCAGATGTTGCCATGCCTTTTACTGGTTGGTGGTGGCCATGAATTGAGGGAATTGCGAATGGTTCTCCTCATCAAAGCAGAAGGCAATGTGTTTCTCCTTGTCCTCCGGATTGAAGTTTAAAGAATTAAGACGATTGCCAGGGCATAGGCAGGACTTAAGTTCACAGTCCTGATAGCACCATCAATGATGGCCCATCACACATTAGCAGTTTTATGTTTAGCAGCTTATTTGCCCCGGATGAGCATAAAAGCACAAGTTACTTACTTGTGTAACGACATATCTGTAAGAGACATTAGTTAGTGATAGATTTCTTACCTTAGAATATCCCCAGGCGTCAGACTGGATCCGGAAGGTTTTCATCAGCAGTACCCCTGCGCGTCGGTAGGCGGCGTCGTGAGGCTCCCCGTACGTCACTGGCGTCGTATTCGCTGAGATGACATCATCGGAGCTACTTAGACGCACCCACGCGCGCTGACGTCAGTTCTGTACACGACTTTCCACGCCCGGAACGCAGAGCCATGCCAGAGACGACTACTGGTGCAATAGAACTAGGGCCCTGAACCCTAGAGAACAGTTTGCAGAACGGGGAGGATAAGCGGGCGGTAAGGAATCTATCACTAACTAATGTCTCTTACAGATATATCGTTACACAAGTAAGTAACTTTTGCATCTGAAAGAGACACGTTAGTGATAGATTCCTTACCTTAGAATACATACCCAAGCAATACCAACACCGGTGGTGGGTCTGTGAAGTGAAATCACACCAGAAAGTCACGGAGAACCGACCGGCCAAAGAAGCCGTCTCTCTGGACTTGACTGTCAAGGCAATAGTGCTTAGTGAAAGTATGCAGCGAGGCCCACGTGGCTGCTTGACAGATATCTTGCTGGGGGACACCGCGTCCCAATGCTGTAGTAGTTGCTGTCGCCCTGATTGAATGGACGCGCAGCCCTACTGGAGGTTACTTTTTAGCCAGAGAGTAACAAACTTTAATGCACAAGACATCGGGAGATAGTCTACTTGTGCACAGCTCGGCCTTTCTTGGCGCCCACGTAGCCAACAAAGAGCTGGTCATCCACCTGGAACTGTTGTGTGCAGTTAAGATAGAATGAAAGCGCACGTTTTGGGTCCAGATGGTGGAGCCTCTCTTCATCTCTTGAAGGGTGTGGAGGCGGAAAGAAAGTAGGCAAAGTGACAGTTTGCCCGAGATGAAAGGCAGTGACTACTTTTGGCAGGAAGCACAACCTTTTCCGGATGAATTGTCAGGAAAGGAGGTTTACATGCCATCTTATAAATCTCTCTCTCGCCTCAGGTGTTGTTCCAATTAAATGGAAACAGGCTGTTGTGACACCCATTTTGAAAAAGCCCACAATGGACCCCCTAAAACTCCAGAGCTATCGCCCGATCTCTCTCCTCCACTGGGCCGCGAAAGTTGTTGAGACTTATGTGAACGAGGTGTTGACCGAACATCTTGTAAGGGCAAGCATTCTGGATTCCTCCCAGAATGGCTTCCGTGCTGGTCACAGCACCGAGACTGCCTTGCTCTCTATGACGGAACATCTCCGTTCTGTGCTTGACTTTGGTCAGACTGCGGCACTGATATTACTTGATCTCAGTGCCGCGTTTGATACGGTCTCGCATAGGATCCTACTCCAAAGTCTCAGGGAGGCGGGTGTTATGGGCATTGCTCTCGGCTGGTTCCGCTCTTTCCTTACTGATCGGACCTTTAAGGTCGCTACTCCGCCTTTTGAGTCCAAGTTCTATTCGCTGGAGATGGGTGTGCCTCAGGGCTCGTCGTTGAGTCCCACATTATTCAACCTTTATGTGAGACCGCTAGCGGCTGTCGTCAAGCATTGGGGCATGACTATGGTCTCCTATGCTGACGACACACGCAGCTGGCGGTTGTCCTGAGTGGGGACTCCGACCTCGACGCCCCCAGATTCCGGGATGGTCTCTTGGCGGTGGCTAGCTGGATGAATGCCAACTGTCTTCAACTAAATGCAAAAAAAACTGAGGTCATGATTGTGGGTAAGCGGACGGATCTTTGGGGTGACATGTGGTGGCCTCCTGAACTGGGTGTAACTCCTATTCCAGTCTCAGAGGTAAAGAACCTGGGGGTGTGATTAGATTCTGCCCTGAGTTTCAGTGTCCACACAAAAAAAGTGGCGGCTACCTGTTTCGGCATTTTACGAGGGCTGCGACCCATCTTGAGGTTCTTTGATGCTTCTACCAGGCAGCTGGTCATACAGGCATCCATACTATCGCGGCTTGATTACGCCAGTTCGCTCCTGCTGGGGGCCAACCAGGCTGAAATTGCTTGGATGCAACGTGTCCAGAATGCCGCAGCAAGAGCCCTGGTAGGTTTACCGAGGTTCTGTTCTGCGGAAAGTACCATCCGTGCTTTGCACTGGCTGCCTATGGCACAGAGGATCCATTTTAAGACCCTGTGTCTTTCTTTCAAGATCCTCAAGTGGGCCTCTCCCCAGATTCTTGCTAATCTTTTGGTGCCCTACGTGCCCTCGCGTTCTCTTAGATCCTTAGGTCAAAACTTGGTGGTGGTCCCACGGTTTAGGCTATGCAGGGCCGGAGGCCGGTCTTTCCGGGTTTTGGCTGCAAATTTGTGGAACTCTCTTCCGCCCCACATGCGTGAGATGGATGAGCTTCTGAAGTTTAGGAGGGCTATCAAAACGCATTTGTTTCCTTTTTCACTTTAGTACTTCGATCTGCGCGCTTCTGCCCTTGTACAGCTTTGTTGTGTTGGGACCTTTCTTTAAGCGCTGGGACGCCCCTTGGCTGGGGCAGCTGTGCGCTATAAAAGTGTTTTTAACATAACATAACATAACATGAAAGAGCCTGGAGCTCACTCACACGCCTAGCAGAGGTGATGGCCACCAGGAATACAATTTTTACAGTTAATAACCGCAAAGAACAGTTATGAAGAGGCTCAAAGGGAGCACACATTAAGTGTGTGAGAACCAGGTTTAAGTCCCACTGAGGCGTCACAAAAAGAATAGGAGGGAAAAGGTGAGTAATGCCTTTGAGAAATCTACTGGCAACAGGGGACTTGAAAAGAGAAGGCTGATCAGGCAGCCTGAGAAAGGCTGAAAGAGCAGAAAGGTAGCCCTTGATAGTGCCCAGAGCAGAGCCCTGCTGGGCCAAAGAGAGAAGGAACAATAAGACCTCGAAAGAGGGGCAGAAAGGGGATCTACAGCTTTTGCTGTGCACCATGCCACAAACTTTTTCCACCGACAGGCTTATACAGTTTTAGTTGAGGGACGCCTGGCTGCCAGAATCACATTACAGACTTCAGGAGGCAAGTCAAATGGAATCAACTGTCGCCGCTCAATCTCCACGCAAGGAGGTGGAGGCTGGACAGGTTCGGGTGGAGGACCGTCCCCTAATGCTGCAACAGAAGATCCTCCCGAAGAGGCAGTTGGATCGGGGGATCTACGCTCATACTGAGTAGCTCGGGATACCAAACTCTTTGAGCCCAGTCCGGTGCCACAAGAATGACTTGGGCCCGGTCGCGTCTGATCTTCTTCAGCACTCTGGGTAGAAGTGGTATACGCGGAAAGGCGTACAACAGACCGCAACGCCACTCACGACGAAAAGCATCTCCTAGTGAGTGCCGCCTTGGAAACTCCAACGCGCAGAACTGCTGACATTGCACGTTCTCTTTGGTGGCGAATAGATATAACTAAGGTTCTCCACATTGCTGAAAGAGACCTTGTGCCACGTCCGAGTGAAGACGCCATTTGTGATCCAACATGCACCTGCAGCTGAGTTCGTCCGCCCTAGCGTTCAGAGAACCTGCCAAGTGTTGAACCACCAAGGAAATACCTTGACGTTCCAGCCATGTCCAGAGACACAGAGCCTCCTGACATAGGGTCCACGACCCCACCCCGCCTTGCTTGTTGCAGTACCACATGGCGGTGGTGTTGTCCGTGAACACCTGCACTACTCTCACCTTGACAGAGGGAAGGAATGCTTTTAGTGCAAGTAGGGTCACCCTGAGCTCCAAAAGGTTGATATGGAGATTGGACTCTGCCGGAGACCAGAGGCCTCTGATCTCTGCCTCTCCCATGTGGCCACCCCATCCCAGGAGGGACGCATCCATCACCACTGTGTGCTCCGGTTGGGGAAGGGAGAGGGATCTGCCGCTGACCCAACGCTGGTCCGTGAGCCACCACTGCAAGTCGTGTGCAGTGCCCTCCGAGCTCTGGACGTAGTCGGACAGGTTTCCCCAATGCTGCGTCCATTGGAACTTCAGGTCCCACTGCAGATTCCGCATATGCTACCTGGCATGATTGATCAGCAGGATGCAGGAGGCCATGAGGCCTAGCAGTCTAGGGTCTTCCTAACCAAGACCCAGGACCAGGGCTGAAAGATCGGAATCATGGCCTGTATGTCCCGGACTCGCTGTTCAGGTGGATAAACCCGAAATTATGCCGTATCCAGAACCGCTCCGATGAAGAGGCGCTTCTGAGAGGGAATCAGATGCAACTTCGGCACGTTAATGGAAAACCCCAGCAAATGCAGGAGGTCAGCGTAGTCTGGAGGTGGGAGACAACTGCCTGGGGCGAGTCCGCATTCAACAGCCAGTCGTGGAGATAGGGGAAGACTGAAACCCCTGATCTGCGCAGATGAGCTGCGACCACCGCCATCCCTTTCGTGAACACCCGAGGGGCGCTGGTAAGGCCGAGAGGGAGCACGGTGCCCTGAAAGTGCTCGTGGCCCACCGTGAACTGCAGGTAACGCCGGTGGGCCAGCAAGATGGGGATATGAAAATAAGCATCCTGCAAGTCCAACGCTACCATTCAGTCTTGCGGGTCTAGGGCAGACAAGACCTGAGCAAGCGTGAGCATCTTGAACTTCTCCTTCCGGAGGAAGCGATTGATGTTCCAGAGGTCTAAGATAGGACGCAGGCCCTTGTCCTTCTTTGGAATCAAGAAGTAGTGGGAATAACAACCATGACCTACTTCTGGCATCGGAACGCGCTCGATGGCCCCCTTGGCCAAGAGGGCCGCAACTTCCTGCTGGAGAAGTGCCAAGTGATCCCCCGACATGCGATGGTACTGAGGCGGCATGGCTGGAGGGGCAGTCTCGAAGGGGAGGGAGTATCCCCGTCTGACTATCTGCAGAACCCACCTGTCCGAAGTGATGGTGCACCAGTGGGGGAGGTGATGGCGAATTCTGCCACCCACAGGTGTCTGGTGGGCCTGAAACACCGGACTAGGAAGGTTTTGAGGGAGCCGCGGCAGGGGCGGTGGTGGACTGACCAGCCCGCTGGCCTCGTGACCTACCTCGGTGGGCACCCCGACCCCGGCTGCGCTGAGACTGCAGCTGTGCAGGCTGGCGGCTCTGAAAGGAACGTGTTTGGGCTCCTCGACCCTGACCTCGAAAGGAGCAAAAAGCAGACCCCATGGGAGTGGGCATGGTGGCAGGACCTAAGGACTGGGCCGCAGCCCGGGAGTCCTTAAAGCGCTCCAAAGTGCTATCCGCCTTGTCACCAAAAAGGCGTGTGCCTTCAAAGGGCATGTCCATCAAAGTGTTCTGGACATCCCCTGCGAAGCCAGTAATTCTGAGCCAACCGTAACGGCGTAGCGCCACCGTTGTGGAAATTGCCCTTCCGAGGGAGTCGGCTGTGTCAAGACCACAACGTATAGTGAATTTCGCAGCATCCCTCCCTTCGGTAATGGCTTGGGAGAGCACCGCCCGAGCCTCCACTGGACACTGAGGCAACACCTGTGCGACTGCGTCCCACACAGAGTGGTAATAGCGGCCCAACAGGCAGGCAGTATTCACCAGTCGCAACCCAGAACTGGCAGAGGTGAAAATCTTTTTCCCAAACTGCTCCAGTTTTTTAGATTCCTTGTCTGAGGGTGAAGTAGTGAACGCGCTGAGAGAAGCAGTGACTGGACCACAAGACTCTCAGGCGTTGGGTGTTGCGTGAGAAAACTGGGGTCGCCGTGCCACACTCTTATCCACAGGACCCACTGTGTTAGGCTTGGTCCAGGTGCTTAACAGAATATCTGTAAGCGCATCATTAACCCCTTCCCCGCTCATGACGGAACCACTCCGTCATGAGCCACGGTTGCGCTGTGCTCATGACGGAGTGGTTCCGTCATGCTGTGGCCGTTGGCCGCCGCTCCGCCCTCGCGGCGCTAATTCCCCGCCTGTGCGGGCGATTAGCGCAGTGGGCGGAGACGTGACGGAACCACTCCGTCATGAGCACAGCTCAACCGTAGGTCGTGACGGAGCGGTTCCGTCACAAGCACAGCGCCACCGCGCTGCCCCCAAACCCCCCCCAGCGCCGCGGCAGAATTCCTGCAGCGGCGAAGGGGTTAAAGGGCAGGGTCCAGATAGGCACAGATGGGAGCGCAAGGTTAAGAGCCTCAGCCGCCCTTCGCAACACCACAGAAAAAGTCCCAACCTCTTCCGTAGCTACGGAAGCAGGGGACAGAGTACCAGGGGGTGGAGAGAAATCCAGATCACCTGGACCTTCCATATCACCCTCCCAGTCCGGTTCATACTCGCATTGAGCTGCAAGAGGGTCCTTGGACCCCTCCCAGTGCTCCCCTTCGTCCACCGGCCATGTAAGAGGTCGGTAAGGACGAGGGGCCCGGGGAAAGGGAATAAACTCACCACCTGGAATTGGAATCTGAGGATATTAGACCAATCCAGGGTTGACGTAGTCTGGCCCCGTAGGCAATGGCGTTGTGGCCGGAGGCGGCGTCGTGGCCGGAGGCGGCGTCAGCGCCGAGGCCGGATCCAACGGCGCCACAGGGTATCGTGCCAGCGTAGCCGGGGCCAAAGACGCTCTGGAGGGATCCGATGTGGGAAACAAACAGCGCATGGCCGACAGGAATACCTGTATTTCTTCCGAAGTCGTGTGCGGGCCCTGGAAAGGCGATTAGGCCACAGGCAAAAACGGAGGCTCCACCGGAGCCGTGGGGGAGTGACCACCCGCCCCCTCCATCGCGTCACGCGACCGGCGAGGGGTAGACGAAGAGCGACATCGCTTCTTTGACTTTTTATGGGTCCTTGACTTACCTGTCCCCGATTCCGACGAACGATGGTGTCAGCCCCGTGACCTGTCCCTCAACCTCACACCGGAGCGGGACCTTGAGCGGCGTGGAGCCGATTGCCGGGCCGCCAACAACTTTCGGGAACGCTCCCGCAAAGCCTCCAGCACCATGGCCCGACAATCTGGGCACACCTCGGGGTCATGGGCATGCCCCAAGCAGAAGAGACACACGTCATGTGGGTCCGCCACCGACATGGTCCGATGGCAGTCCCTGCAGGACTTAAACCCGGGCATCCCTACTGCATCAGGAGTCGAGTACTTGACAAAACAAGAGAAACAAGTCTCAAAAACCAAGTTAAAAGATTAACTATGAGTACCACTCTCTCTCGGATCTGTGCTTGCTGGTGCAGAAAAACAAAGAACTGACGTCAGCACGCATGGGCGCATCTAAGTAGCTCCGATGACGTCATCTCGGCAAATACGCCTCCAGCGACGTACGTGGAGCCGCACGACGATGCCTACCGACGTGCAGGGGTACTGCTGACGAAAACTTTCTGGATCCAGTCTTACGCCTGGGGATATTCTAAGTTAAGGAATCTATCACTAACGTGTCTCTTTCAGATGTGTTCTCCTTCTAGGCATGGTCTTGAGGGAAGAAGGTGTACATGTGCTACAGAAGCAGCCTGTAGCTGGTCATGATGCGGTTAGTATCAAATGTTTTAGGGTGAGACTAAAGTACTAGTGCAGTTCCTTGGTATGTCTCATGACATTTGCTGTCTTGTCAAAGAAGAGCAACCACACACAGCTATTCTAGGAAATAGTCATCATAAAGACTGCTGAAAGATCACCTAAACTGTCTTTAGCAGCCTAATGCTTATTGTCCCATGACTGACAGTTTGGAAAATGTCTTCTTTCCTTCTTTGCAGCAAGTGCCTCGTTTCTGACAGGTTGGTGTCTTCCCTCTCAAGGGGCATCTGCAGAACGTAGGAGCTTGGCTCAAACACAGGAGTGGAAAAGGTTTCAGGAGATGCCTGGTCAAGCTGGGACTGCGACAGAAATCACTTGACTTCACTGTGCAAAGTTTCTAGATTCAACAGCCCAAAATAAGGTTTGCTCCACTTACCCATATCCAAAAAGGGAGAATTGCTAGACCAATTTCTAAAAGCGTCCTTCATGCCCAAAAGGAGTGACAACCCCAATCCTACAGTGCAAGGGGCCCTTTGTATTCAAAGGGTGGTGAGAGTGTTATCCATTTGGGAGGGGGTACTCAGGACCATAACTTATATTTGCCTCTTGAATATTTTCCTAATGAAATCTAACAACTCCTGTATGACGGACGCACCAATCATGATTGGTTCTGGAGGGACCTCTTAATGGTGGCAGCAGAGAATACTGGAGTTAACTGAATTAACACTTTTTCGAATGTATCAATTCTCTTTGACCTCTCTGAGAGGGGTTGGGGTGAATGAGTTGGGAATAATTCTGCTAGTAGAACCCAGAACTACCAGGCTCTTAGAAGAAGGGTGATGCACCAAGAAAGCAGTGTCACCCAGTGCAGGCCTGTGGCATCCTGCTACCTATTTACAGGTGGGAAAGAACAAGGTTTAGTCTAGATAGCCATGAGTGTGTCAGTCAGGACTTTGTTGTTGAATGGCAGCAAGGTCTCAACTGACATCTGCCCAGACTGGAAAACTTCAGTGAGGATATTGGTTTTGAACTTAACAGACGTTAACTGTAAGTCCTCGACTTCAGCTGCCCGAATGATAACCACAGCAAAGGAGGCTGTCTCCACGGTTGAAGGACCAGAGGAAGAACCCAGCCCTATATCAGGGCTAACTGGGCAAAATACTTATACAACCATTTTAACAATAAAGTGAAAGAGGTGAACATGGTGAAAGAGGAATCCTGGACCATCCAAAACAACAGAGGCGACTCGCACAGAGGCGAAACAACACTAATTACTAGCAAATTAGTACAAGGATCCCCCCTGAGTAGCCAAAAATACCTTGGAGTAGAAGTGGCAGCAAGCCCCGAACCATCACTGAATAGCAACGAAGATCACTACGAAATATCTATAATTCAGATTAAGGCACAAATAGCCAAAGGGAGGCAAGAAGGAGCCCCTGGCCCAAATGGAATCCCGCCAATGCTGTACAAACAAGACGTAGAATTTTAGGGCAAAGCATTGGTCCCAGTCTTCAAGGATATACAGGACACACAAGCAATCTTGGAGTCATGGAAAGGATTGACGATCTGCCCAATATTCAAATAGAGTGACAGGAAAACCCCAAACAATTACAGACTTGTTGCCCTAATTGACATAGAATCTAAGTACTATGCAGGAATAATCCTTGAAGAATTAACAGCCTGGACATCCGCAAATTTGATAATCCCCTTGAACCAAACCGGGTTCTGTCGAAGACAGGGAACCCCTACTAATATTATGGCGCTAGCTTTGTTGACGGATGTGACAGTACCCACTATTCTTATGTTTCATGGACTATAGCGAATATGCTACTTACCAGTATGCATCTGTTCTTGGCATGTAGGGCTGCTGACATTCATATCTGTGCATAGATCGCCGCCTAGTGTTGGGTCCGGATGATTGCACATTGTTGTCCTGGAAGAGTCTTCGAAGTATCACGAGATAGGTGGCTCCTCCCCTGGACTACAGTGCGCATGGGCATCCCCTCCATCCTCAGATTGTTTTTCGCCATTGTGGCATAGATGGAGTGTAATATAGTGAATGATGACCATGCTAACTAGTAATTACTGAATGCTACAGCTGCTACAGGCGCCGGGGAGGAGGGTGGGCGATATGAATGTCAGCAGCCCTACATGCCAAGAACAGATGCATACTGGTAAGTAGCATATTCGGTTCGAGGCATGTGGGCTGCTGAATTCATATCTGTGCATAGATTATATAGCAGTCCCTCCATTTAGCGGCGGCTACCCGTGCCAGCTGCAGCAGTCTGAAAAAGAGTTTTGAGAACAGCCTGTCCTACAGCTGCTTGCTGTCGTGAGTGTACATCTACACAGTAGTGTTTGGTAAAGGTATGTATAGTGGACCATGTGGCTGCTCTACATATCTCCTCTAAAGGAATATTTCCCAGGAAAGCCATGGAGGCCCCCAACTTTCGTGTGGAGTGGGCTCTTGGAGCAATTGTTAGCGTGCGCTTCGCTTTTTCATAGCAAATTTGTATACACTTAACTATCCACCCAGCTATTCCTGCTTTGGAAATGGGGTTGCCTTTGTGCTGCAGAGAAAAGGCAACAAATAGTTGTTTTGTCTTCCTGAAACCTTGTGTTCTATCAATATAGTACATGAGAGCTCGTTTGACATCAAGTGTGTGTAACATTCTCTCTGCTACATTCTCAGGATTAGGGTAAAACACTGGTAGTTCTATGGATTGGTTCATATGGAACTGCGAAACTACCTTGGGCATGAAAGTAGGGTTGGTGCGTAGTACGACCCTGTTTGCATGAACTTGTATAAACGGCTCTTGAATGGTTAGTGCCTGCAGTTCACTAACTCGTCGTAGCGAAGTAATGGCAACTAGGAAAGCTACCTTCCATGTTAGAAATTGAATCTCACAGGAGTGTAGAGGTTCAAAAGGTGGTCCCATGAGTCTGGTGAGGACCACATTTAAGTTCCAGACTGGTGACGGGGGTGTCTGGGGGGAATCACACGTTTGAGGCCTTCCAGGAAAGCTTTGATGGCAGGCACTTTGAACAGTGAGAGGTGCTGCCTGTTCTGAAGGTAAGCTGCTAGTGCGGTTAAATGTATACAGATGGAATTGTAAGCCAGATTGCATCTGTATAAGTGTAATAAATAATAGATAATGTTTTGCGTGGAGGCATCCAGCGGATTGATGTCATTATTTTTACAATAAATGACAAATCTTTTCCACTTAGCCACGTAGCAGGCTCTGGTAGTGGGTCTCCGTGCCTCCTTGATGATATTCATACATTCTGGAGGCAAGTTTAGGTATCCAAACTCGAAGATCTCAGGAGCCAGATCGCCAGGTTCAGCTGTTGCGGATCTGGGTGCTGAATTTCGCCATAGCTCTGCATTAAAAGTGTGGGTGTGAGCCGTAGCCTTTGATGCGGTACCACGGAGAGTTCCAGAAACGTGGTGTACCATGGCTGACGTGCCCACGTTGGAGCAACCAGGATGAGCGTCATCGAGTGTTGCTTGAGTTTGCGTGCCACCAGCGGTATTAATGGTGCTGGGGGAAAAGCGTACGCAAATCTGCCGGACCAGTTCATCCATATTGCATTGCCCTGCGACTGTGGATGTGGGAACCTGGCGGCAAAGTTTGGGCATTTTGCGTTTTCCCTTGTGGCGAACAGGTCTATCTCTGGATGACCCCACTGTTGGAAGTACGGCTGGAGTACTGATGGGTGTATCTCCCACTCGTGTATTTGGTGGCTGTGTCTGCTGAGCAGGTCTGCCATCTGGTTGTCCTTGCCCGGGAGGTGTTCCGCCATGAGGAAGATGTTCCTCTGAATGGCCCACTTCCACATGCTCTGAGCCAGATGTGACAACTGTGGCGAGTGTGTTCCTCCCTGCTTCTGTATGTAGTACATGGCAGTCATGTTGTCCGTTCGGATCAACACGACCTTGTTGCACAAGTGTACTTTGAATGCTTTCATTGCAAGGAAGATTGCCATCAGTTCCAACAGGTTGATGTGCATCCTCCTTTGTTGCGTAGTCCATAGTCCTTGCACTGTGTAATGGAGTACATGAGCTCCCCATCCCTGGAGAGACGTGTCCGCCGTCAGTATGATTTGTGGAACAGGCTCCTGGAACGGTCGGCCCTTGCAAAGGTTTTGTGGATTCCACCAATGCAGAGAGTTGTATGCCCGACCGCTCACCAACACTAGGTCTTTCAACTGTCCGTGGGCCTGATTCCACTGACGTGCTAAGCACTCCTGAAGCGGGCGCATATGTAATCTTGCGTGCGGGACTATGAAGTTGCAGGAGGCCATAATGCCTATCAACTGCATAAACACTTGTGCCTGTAGTGAGTGTTGAGGTTTGAACTTTTTTATGAGCAACTGCATGCTGTTGATCCTCACTGAATTGGGCTGTGCCGTGGCTGCCAGAGTGTTTATGGTCGCGCCTAGGTACTGCTGTACGTGGGAGGGTTGAAGGTGGGACTTTGGATAATTCAGTGAGAATCCCAGGCTGTGAAGAAGGTGAATAGTGCGGGACATGTGGTTGGCACACTGCTGGGCTGACTTTCCCTGGATAAGCCAGTTATCCAGATACGGATAGACATGTATGTGCTGTCTCCTCAAGTGTGCCGCTACCGTCGCTAGGCACTTGGTGAACACTCTGGGTGCCGTTGTTACTCCGAAAGGGAGGACCTTGAACTGGTAATGTTGATTTAGAACAGTGAACCGGAGATATTTTCTGTGTGATGGGTGTATGGGTATATGAAAATACGCATCTTTGAGATCTAGTGTTGCGAGAAAGTCTCCCTGACTGAGCAACGGCAGCACTTGTTGCAGAGTGAGCATGTGGAAATGCTCTGACAGAATATAATGGTTTAGAGGTCTTAAATCCAGTATGGGTCTGAGAGACCCATCCTTTTTGGGGATTAGGAAATACAGTGAGTATACCCCTGATCCGTGGTCTTTCGCAGGCACGAGTTCTATGGCTCCTTTTTGGAGCAGACTGAGAACTTCCTGTTGGAATAAGTGCAAGTGCTCTGCGGACATATGATGGTGTCTTGGTGGTATGTTGGGTGGAGTGGACGTGAACTCCAGGCAATAACCGTACCGGATAACATCTCTCACCCACCTGTCTGTAGTGATGTATTCCCAGACCGGCAGGAACTTTTGGAGTCTCCCCCCCGACAGGTGTTACGTGGTCGGGGGGCAGTGACAAGGTGTCACTGTTTGTTGGTGGCAGAGGACCTGGAGCTGTTGTTTCCGCGGCCTCTGCCTTTGACGTTGTTTCCCCGGTATCCACCTCTATTACTTTTATTATAGGTGGTTTGTGTACCTCCTTTAGTGTACTGCGACTGTTGGGAGTTCTGGTTCTTAGATGGTCCTCTGGTGCTAGAGCGACGAAAAGACCCACTCCTAAACTGCTGTGATTGCAGAGCCCCCATAGACTTTGCAGTCTCCGTATCTTTTTTGAGTTTTTCCAAGGTGGTGTCAACCTCGGGGCCAAAGAGGGAGTCAGGGTTCACAGGTTAATTGAGGATAGTGGTTTGTATTTCAGGTTTGAATCCTGAGATTCTCAACCAAGCATGCCTTTGTAGCATGACGCTGGTGTTGATGGCCCTAGCTGCAGTGTCAGCTGCGTCAAGAGCACACTTAATGGAAGCGTTGCTAATAAGCTTCCCCTCTCTAATAAGTGACTCTGCTCCTTCCCTATACTGATCTGGGAGGTGCTGTAGTAGTGTTTCTAGGGTATCATAATGCGCCCTGTCGTATCGAGCCAGAAGTGCCTGAGTGTTGGAAAATCTCCAGATGTTAGCTGCTTGGGCAGCAACCCTCTTTCCAGATGCCTCCAAGACCTTAGACTCCTTGTCGGGGGGAGGAGCATCACCCGTTGTCTGCGAGTTGGCTCTCTTCTGAGCATTGGAAACCACCAATGATTCCAAAGGCAACTGTCCTCTTATATAGGCAGGGTCCACAGGAGCTGGCCTATATTTCTTCTCAATTCTAGGGTTGAGAACCCTAGCCCTTGTGGTCTCCTTAAAAATGTCATTGGCTTGTTTTAGGACCCCCTTTAGCATAGGCAGAGTTTTAACAGATCTTTCTGATGTAGAGAATGTATCCATTAGAAAGTCGTCTTCAATAGGATCAGTGTGGAGCTGTACGTCATGATTGTTAGCAGCTCTTTCAATTAATGCATTAAAAGCAGCAGTATCCTCTGTGGGAGATGTTTTCACCACATATGCCTGTGTGTCTGGAGCAGTATTGTCCCCTGCACCAGTATTGTCCACCCAAGGTTGGGTTTGATCTTCAGGGTCAGTGCCTACAGGATAAGTGTCCTCCATATCACCAGTATCTCCAACATCCATATCAGAGTGTGTTGGTGAGAATGACTGAGGATCTGGGGCACCATATTGAATATGTTCAACCAGAATTGGTGATGTGGCTTTTTTCATTTTTAATGGAATCCTGTATGGCTCCATTGGTGTCTCTGGTACTATTTTCCTCTTGTAAATGGAAAGTCTACCAGTGTTGGCGTCGATGAATTGCTTCGGATCCTCATATTCGTGAGGTACTGCCACAGTTTTCAGTCCCATTTGAATTTCTGTTGGTGAATTGACAGTTTTCTTCGGGTCGACACCGTCTTGCGGGTTGAGACCTTTCTTGGCGTCGAACATCTTCGGTCGCACCGCTGGCAGGAGCCCGAACTTGATGTGCGTTGACGCGATGTGCACCGTGCTGACTGTCTTCGGCTGGGGGGCCATGGTTGCGCCCGGCATGGAAGCCTTGTCGTGGATGCGGGCTAACGACTCCGACACCTTTTGCTTTACAAAGGGAGAGGGTGTGGATTGGACACGGTCCCTCGACGCCTTCGTCGTTGTGGCATCAACCCCTGTCCCCGACGTCGTCTTCTGGACACGATGGGAATGGGTTGGCTCTTGAGGGTCACTCCCCATCTCGGAGTGGACGATCCTCGGCGACGATAGTTTCGGGTCGGCAACCTTGACCTTGATCTTCGGTGTCGCCCTCGGCTCGACGTCCCCATGACATTTGTCGGCGTCAACCGCCTTCTTTTCTGTCTTCGGCTCCGAGGGCTTCGAGGCCTTGTTGCCGATGAGAGACTCTTTCCCTTTCGGTTTCGATTTCGGTGCCGTCGCCTTCAGTTTCGATTCCCGTTGATCGAGTGATGGCGTTTTCGATACCGATGGCTCTTTGGGATAGTTCGACGCCGGGCCTTTATGCGGGGCGGAAGAACGAGAGGAATGGTCTTGGGTAAGGCCGTGCGGCGATCCCGCGACCTGAGCCTTATCAAGTGTCTCCGTGGGCCCTGTGCCGATTTGTGGGCCTAGCTCATCTTCTGAGCCATCCTCTTCGGCCCCAAGGGCCCCTTCGTCGTCTCCTACCTGTTCGACGACGACGTCTTCTTCTTTTAATATATGTTCGTCTTCCGCATCATAGTCGGATTCGCGCTCCGACGCCGTATCCGATATCTGTCCCCGAGCTTCAAGGTCCACGACCTCCTCATCTTCGGTCCCGAAGATGTTGTCCGGGTTTGGCGCCGCTTTCTGCGCCTCGAGCCGAGCTGCTCGACGAATGCGAAGGGTTTTCTTGGAGCGAAACCTGGAACACGCCATACAGGTGGCTTCGTCGTGGGTTGGAGAGAGGCACTTGTTGAACACCGGGTGCACGTCGAAGCGAGCATACTTCGCGTTGCACAGAGGGCAACGCTTGAAGGGGCTGTTGGAAGTCTTTGGTTCCATCGTCGATCCCACTCGGGCCTTGGACGTCGAAGGGCAAATGGCTAACTTCGAAGAAATAACTCGGCGCCGAACGGAAACAATACCGACGAGTAGAGGCCTAACTACTCAAAGAGCTAAGATAGGACATCCAAACCCAATGGCGGAAAAAAACAATCTGAGGATGGAGGGGATGCCCATGCGCACTGTAGTCCAGGGGAGGAGCCACCTATCTCGTGATACTTCGAAGACTCTTCCAGGACAACAATGTGCAATTATCCGGACCCAACACTAGGCGGCGATCTATGCACAGATATGAATTCAGCAGCCGACATGCCTCGAACTGCAGCTTACGATCAGGTAGATCACGCTAAACTATGGCAGAAATTGGAAAATTGGGGGATACTGACACCCCTTTTAAAGCTAATACTGCTACACACAGACACCTGGATTAAGAGATTAAACTAGGAGCAAGGATGCACCTCTCAAGGCGAATCAACACCTCTCAAGGGTTAAAGCAAGGGTGCATGTTAGCTTTTTAATCTTTTCCTGGCCGACCTTCCTGGGGAACTGGAAAAGAGTACACCACATGCCCCGAAACTTGGAAAAACGTCACTGTCCAAATTACTATATGCAGACGACATGGTGCTGTTAAGTCGGACTCCCATCGGCCTGCAACATCTCTTGAATGCTACTAATAGTTTCTCTCAACGTAATGTCCTAAATATAAATCTAAAGAAAACAAAAATTATGACAGTAAATTATCATAAAAGGAAAAAGATCAACTGGTACTTGAATGGGCACCATTTAGACCAGGTTATAACCTATAAATCCCTCGGAGTCTTGTTGGATGGCAAAGGCTCGCATAAATTTCAGCTGGAGGCCCTGAGCAGGAAGGGCACCACAAGCTACTTAGTAATGAAACCTCTGAGGAGAGTGCTGCCAGACTTAACCCTTTACCCCTTATTACAGGTGATTTGAGCAAAATTACAAGCATTGCTAACGTATGGGAGTGAGTCAAAGCAAGGGAAAGATGCAGCGGCCCGGGACAAAATAATCGCCAACACTTATTGAGCAATCTTCCACCTGCCAAACTACGTGTCACCTGCCCAAATACATCTAGAATTTGGGCTACAAAAGCATTCAGTGGAACAAAGAGGCACATATATTAAAAGCTGGCACAAGATTAGAGGCGCCAAAGCAGGATCCCTAAACTCACACCTTTGGGACGAATTGTCATGCTACGGAAAATCACCAGCCAGGGATTACTTGCTTGACTCTCTAAAACGACTAGGATTGACAAACCTCGGGGCAACCTCTACAGATAACCAGAGTTTTAAATAGATCGTAACAAAAGCAACAAAAATGGCATCCATCACAGAAGACAAGGAAACACTAGCCAAGAGGGCTCATGGCTGGACAATGCTCAGCAACTACAAAGTCCTCAAACCTCAACTTTATTTAAAAACAGGAGTCAAAATGAGGATAAAAGAAAAGCTCCTAAAGCTTTGCTTTGGCATTCTACCAATTCTTCTGCAACTGCCGCCCTGGAAAAGGAGACCAGGAGAGCAGACTTGCCGCCTCTGTGAAAAAGGGGTTGAGGACCTTGTGCATGTCATTTGTATCTGCCCTAACCCAAAAGATATAAGATGCACCTTACTCTGCCCAATCTTCAATCAGAGCGGCATTAGGACCTGCAGGCAGGCAGCAAAACTGTGTTTTAATCCGGCGGAAACACAGCTAAACTGCCAAACTACAAAATTCTTTGATACAGTGGCAGAGAGACTTAAATGCACATCGCAAGTGGACACTTAACAACATAGCTGGACCGTTTACTTTACTGTTTTTCTATTGCTGCTTAACTTGACAAGGCTCCTGTTAGTTTACCTCTTGAAGCACAGGCACTTTAAACCTGATGCGTTGTAAAAGCCCCAATGTGAATTTTATCATGTTGCATTTTATGATGGTTTTTAATTCTCTTTTATCTTGCTTTGTATCATGTAAATGAATTCGTCAATGATACTTGCATGCAACGTTTTTCATTAATCATGCATAATAATATTAATAAACTAAACTATATCAGGGGAAGTGCCCAACACACTGGCCTCTTGTATGTCCAAACAGAAATAGTCAACGTCATATTGTGGAAATAAGTCATCCCCATCCTCTTCATCGTGAGCAAAGGCTGGTTGAGTGTGGTCAGAGTCGGATCCAAAAAGTTGTTTAAGTGCTCCTAGACAACGTTGCTTTTATGTTTCAATCAGAATGAACTGGAGCCAGTCACTTTGGAACTGTTCAAGGATGCGACCTTGGTCGAGACTAATGTGGTTAGAAGTTGCAAAAGGCAATGGGATTGTGTCCTCTTCTGGCTTCGGGGAAGACTTCGGCATAGCAGAAACTAATGTGAATTGTGGTACTGGCCATGAAACTGGCTCTGGAGTCAGAGCTGAACCTGAAATATGTTAAGAGGCACATATGGGAGAGAGGACAGATATGCTAGCAGCAACCCAACTAGAGGCCTCTGCAGATTTGTGTGGCCCGAAGGCACACCAGAGGGAACTGGCAAGGTACCAAAGTTTCATAACATGGCTTCTTTGACAGCGTCCATCTGTTGTGGCTTTACAGACAGCTACAGAAATACAGTATGCATCAGAGGTCAGCTGTGGAATCAGCTCCTCATTGGGGATCGAAGGGTACCTTAATGTCTTTTCATCTTCTCAGAGGGAATGTGACGAGAGAGCAAGACAAATCCTACTAGGACTTTTTTTTTCTTGGACTTTGAGTTACCATAAGCCTTGGACCGCAACAATGACCTGTTGTGGGAGTAGTTCTGAGAACAAAACAGGTTACTTACCTGTACACTGTGGTTCTCCAGTATGGATATCTTTCATAGATTCACATGCTTGAATCTTCCCCATCGTCATGGCGGTATTTAAAATAAGCAGTACTAAAATGTACATTTGAAAGAACATAGAGAAAGCAAGTGACATTGTTAGCCAATTCATATTGTTTAATAGACCCAAACTTCAGCCAATTAGAGGCAGAACCCTGGACCACTTCTCCCCTGCTGAGCCACCATACCTCAGATTTCGAGCACAAGTGTGAATATATATATATTTCCATGATGTATAAGAGTGATAAGCTTAAACGGGGAGGTGGGTGGGTCGCATGTGAATCTATGAAAGATATCAACAATACTGGAGAACCACAGTGTACAAGTAACTTGTTTTTTCTCCAGTATTGAATCTTTCATAGATTCATATGCTTGAATCCGAGTAGCTAGCAGTAAATAAACAGAGTGCTAGGCAGAACCACTATTAAAGAGGTATACCTGAAATAAGATATGAAGCATTGTGACATAGAGCAATCGGCTAGAAAAACAGCTGGAATACAAGCAATCAATCAAGATAATACATTATCATACAACATAATAACAATGAAACAAACCAAAAGATAATCTGTACCTTAGTGAAAAAGGTGACGCCCGACTGCCTGCCTGACAGCAGCATCCACTTTCCATTCTGAATCCAAACAGTAATGTTTGGTGAAAGTATGGACATTTGATCACACTGCTGACCTGAAGATGTCTGGAATCGATACTCCTGCAAACAAGGCTGTGGATGTTGCCATGATTCTAGTCGAGTGCGCAGCCACTTTTTAGGAAAGTGGTGTGAGAAGTTGGCCCGGTATATGCTGTCCACTAGTTATAGTGGGCACCCTGTACCAGTCCAAACAACCCCTTATTGGTTACAGGTTAAAGACCACCTTTATTGAAAGCTATCCTAGTTTTAGCTATGGAGAGCAGCCTTCAGGCTAAGTCTTGAAGGAATGTAAAGCAGCTAGTTTTACTAATCTATAATCTCTTGAGTGCCTAAATGAAAGACAACCACACCAGGTATATATATAAAATATATGTATTTATTTCTAAACACACCCTCCTAGTCTCTTTATGAGACTAGAGGTCAAAACACATAAGTTACACTTCAAATATCACAGTAATAAGCACAAATACACGTCAGGCCCTAGGGGCGAGCCAAACCATATACTAAAATAGTGGTATAAGAACCACGACTTAACTAGACACAAGGCCTAGAGCCTGTAGAATTGCTGGGATTCCAAGGAACCACCCAAGGTAGTGACGCAGGGGACCCACGGGGGCCGTGTGCACTGTGAGAACACAGCCGCGAGCTCCCGCTCGTTTCTATGGGGGAAGTCGCGGTTTTTAAAGATTAGGGACACTTAGAAACGAGTAAGGAAACCCTTTGGGACTTAGGAAGTTCTAGGGCCAACACCCATGGGAGCACTGGAGTACTCAAGTTACCTCACCCAGGGAAGCCGGGTTCATAGGTGTCAAATGGTGTTGGGTTGCGTCGTTGATTTCAATGAGAGCTGGCAAAGAAGTGCTGCTGCCGGGAAGATGCGAAGTGTCCGAAGGGATCCAAGCCTAGATCGGAGTCGAGAAGAACCTGAAAGCAGAGGGGACAGAGTCTGGGTCACTAGTCAGTGACCAGGAAGGCGATGGACAGATGCCCACCGATGTCTGGTGATTTCAGGTGAAGAAGGTGAAGCTTGACTCTTCAGCCACGAGGACCAGGAGGCGTCAAGGACGACCAGGAGCTGGATTCAAGCTGTGCCACGAAGGATGTCGAGTGCTGCAGCGTCGGTGCCCGGATTGGACACAACAAGCCTTGGTAACAGCAACCCATGCAGAAAGGAGAAAGATGCTTCGGTGCAGACCAGCAAGGTCTGAGGGACTCACCACTTGGTAGGGAGTCGGGGCACGTCTGGAGCAACCAGGGAAGCCCAAGGAAAATCAAAGTTACCCCCTCAGGGTTCCACCAGTCGACGGACCAGGGATCGCAAAGGGACCTCGAGACGAAACACAAAATGGCTGCCCACGGGTCACTCGGGGTGACTAGGCCAACAATCTTCGGAGGATTCTGTGCTCGAGGTGGGGGCTACAAGTGAGCCAAAGCACAACTTCAGGAGACGTTGAGAAGTCAATGCACTTGCAAAAGTGCATGGTGACCAGGAGTTCCGGTTCCACACTACTCACGAGGGCTGCGGGTCTCAGCTTTGCTGGGGACTCGGGTCGGCCTCTGAAATGTACGGAAATCCTCTTCCTGGACTGCAAATACTTCGGAGTACGGCGGGAGTTTCGGAGATGCAGCCCGGCAAAATGCTTTGTTGGTGCCTGCCAAGCAGGGGAGTCACTCCTTGACCCCAAGGCATATTTCTTCAGTCCTCTAGTCTTGAGTAGAGCATCGAAGTTCCAGGATTCAGCTTCAGAGTTTCGTCCAGGGCTATCTAAAGATATGGTTACAGAGGTTCCTTACTTATACCTAAGGAAGGGGTTGGACTAGCTCTAGGGACCCACCTATGGAAGGGTTTGGAAAGAGGGGTGGCTACACCCATTTACTTTGTCCAGTTTCGCGCCAGAGCAGGGGCTGGAAGCCCCTGAACTGGTTTGAGCTGGACTATGCACAGGGACACCAAATGTGCCCCAGTGCAGGACTTCAAAGCACTCAGAGAGTGCTCCCACCCAGCCCCAATACACATAAGCCTGTCTGGGAGGTGGTTACACCTCCCTGTGACAGGAAACCTATTGTCCAGGCCTCCCCTGCTGGAGTTTCGGTCAGCAGAAGGAGGCCAGACCCGTGTCTGTGGCTGCAGTATCCGTTTTGTGATGCCAGGGCTCTATCAGATTTCTACCGGGTATACCAGTACTGTCATGTTTCTCCCTCTAGAAGGGTAGGATTACACTCTCACATCCAGAACTGATGTGGGGGTATGATTCCAAGGTGTTTGACACCAAACACGACATGTTTCCGTGCAGTCAGTCCAAAGTTAGCATTAACTGTTTTAGATATAATGCACTTAAGAGTATAGGGTCAGGCTGCACCACTGACAACCCCAGAGAAGAGATTCCGAAGGTTGCAGAGGTGCTCAGCTCATGCCTGGGGACCCTCTCACATATAACCAAGCACCCTGACTTCAGGATTGATAAGGCCTACCATAGGGATGACTGATAGATTACTATGTGCAGTGATAGGTGAGGTATAGTAAACCTATACCTCAGTAAGGGGTGCATGCACCACCTTACCCAGGCTGCAGTAGCAGACCTGTGGTGTCATTTTGCATGGCTTTCTAGGGGTGGCACAATACATGCTTCAGCCCCTGGAAGGCCTCTGGGGTACCTATGCCCTGGGTACATAGTATACCGTATACTAGGGACTCACAAGGGTACCTCAGAATCCAATCTGGAGTGTACCTAAAGTACATGCAATCAATTTAGAGAGGAAGCAGCTAGGCTGGGGCCCTGAATAGCAGGGTCCCAGCCAGACTAAAGTAAAAAAACAGTGATACACCAGCAAAAAGTGTGGGTAAACATGTGAAGCAGATCCTACTCTCCTGCACTCCCCCCCCCCCCCCCCCCCAACCGCAGGGACATTAAACTAACCTTGACCAGTTGAGTCTTCATGTTCTAAGTGGAAATATCTGGAGAGTCCATCTGCATTGGCATGGTTACATGGTTACTCCCAGGTCTATGTTCCACTGTATAGTCCATCCCCTGTAGGGAAATGGTCCACCTGAGAAGTTTGGGGTTTTTACCCTTCATCTGTTTTAGCCATAAGAGGGGCTTATGGGCTGTCTGAACAATGAAGTGAGTACCAAACAAGTATGGCCTCAACTTCTTCAGAGCCCAAACCACAGCAAAGGCCTCCTTCTTAATGGCTGACCAACGTTTCTCTCTGGGGGTCAACCTTCTGCTTATGAAAGCTACTGGTTGATCCTGACCTTCATCATTCAGCTGTGACAGTACAGCCCCTACCCCCAACTCAGATGCATCTGTTTGGACAATGAACCTTTTGGAGTAGTCAGAACTTTGCAGAATGGGAGCAGTGCACATGGCCTGTTTCAGGTCATCAAATGCCTTTTGACAGCTAACTGTCCACTGAACCTTTTTGGGCATTTTCTTAGAGGCTAAGTCATTCAGGGGTGTCACTATTGATCCATACCCCTTGACAAATCTTCTATAGTACCCAGTCAGGCCTAAGAAGGCTCTCACCTGAGTCTGGGTAGTGGGAGCAACCCAGTCCATTATGGTCTGGATTTTGCTCTGCAATGGTTGAACCGGTCCTCCACCTACAAGGTGGCCCAGGTACACAACCTGGCTCTGCCCTATCTGGCACTTAGTAGCCTTGATAGATAGGCCTGCTTTTTGCAGGGCCTCCAAAACATTCCTCAGGTGGACCAGGTGATCCTCCCAGGTGGAGCTCAAGACAGCAATATCATCTAGATATGCTGCACTATAGTCTTCCAGGCCTGTAAGGACTTGATTCACCAACCTTTGGAAAGTGGCAGGTGCATTTTTCAAACCAAAGGGCATTACCACAAATTGATAGTGCCCACTAGTGGTAGAAAATGATGTCTTTGGCTTTGCATCATCAGCTAGTCTGATCAGCCAGTAGCCAACTGTCAGGTCAAATGTGCTTAGAAACTTGGCTGAGGCCAAAGTATCTATTAGCTCATCTGCCCTGGGGATGGGATGGGCATCAGTCCTAGTGACTGCATTGATACCCCTGTAGTCTACATAAAACCTCATCTGTCTCTTGCCATCTTTGGTGTGAGGTTTAGGTACCAGGACTACTGGACTAGCCCAAGGGCTGAGGGTTCAATAACTCCCAAATCCAACATCTTTTGGACTTCTGTCCTTATACAGTCCCTGACATGGTCAGGTTGCCTGTAGATCTTATTCTTCACAGGCAGACTGTCCCCAGTGTTCACTTCATGAGTGCACCAGGTGGTCTGACTTGGAGTCAGAGAAAACATATGCCTGTACTGACTGAGAAGCTTTCTGCAGTCAGTTTATTGCTGGACAGTGAGGCTGCCTGTGAAGGTTACACCATCAACTGACCCATCATCAGGGTTCTGAGAAAGCAGGCCAGGGAGTGGATCACTCTCTTCCTCCTGTCCTTCATCAGTAGCCATGAGCAAGCCCACGTCTGCCCTGTCAACATATGGTTTAAGTCTGTTGACATGAAGTACCCTGTGGGGACTCCTATGGGTTCGAAGGTCTACCGAGTAGGTGACCTTCCCTTTCTGTTCAACAATTGTATGGGGGCCACTCTATTTGTCCTGGAGGGCTGCTGGGGCCACAGGCACCAACACCCACACTTTCTGTCCTGGCTGGTAAACAGTCAGTACAGCCTTTTGGTCATGCCAGGCCTTTTGTAATTCCTGGCTAGCCTCAATGTTTTTAGTAGCCTTTTTCATGTATTCAGCCATCCTGGAGCGGAGACCAAGTACATAGTCCACTATGTCCTGTTTAGGTGGTTTGAGAGGTAACTCCCATCTCTCCTTCACCAGACACAAAGGACCCCTAACAGGATGGCCAAACAAATGTTCAAAAGGGCTGTAACCAACCCACTTTTGTGGCACCTCCCTGTAGGCAAACAAAAGGCAGGGCAAAAGGATGTCCCATCTCCGCCTAAGCTTCTCTGGGAGACCTTTGATCATGCCCTTTAAGGTTTTCTTGAATCTTTCAACCAAACCATTGCATTGTGTGTGATAAGGTGTGGGGAATTTGTAATTCACTCCGCACTCCTTCCACATAGCAGTGAAGTAACTTGACATACAGTTTGCATCTCTGTCAGATACTGCCTCCTTAGGGAAGCCTACTCTTGAGAATACACCCAAGAGAGCTCTTGCCACCACAGGTGCTGTAGTGGTCCTAAGTGTGATTGCCTCTGGGTACCTAGTGGCATGGTCCACCACTACCAGGATAAATCTGTGCCCAGATGCAGTTTGAGGATCTATGGGACCAACAATGTCAATCCCAACCCTCTCAAAGGGAACCCCCACCACAGGTAGTGGTATCAGGGAGGCCTTTGTGGTTCCACCTGCCTTGCCACTGGCTTGGCAGGTCACACAGGAGCGACAAAACTCCTTAGTGTCTTCAAACATGTGGGGCCAGTGAAAGTGAGGGACAATTCTGTCCCAAGTCTTGTTCTGGCCTAGGTGTCCTGCTAGGGGAATATCATGGGCTAGGGTCAATAGGAAGCCCCTAAACATCAGAGGTATAACCAACCTCCTGGATGCACCAGGCTTGGGGTCTCTACTCTCTGAGTAAAGGAGTCCATCACCCCAATACATTTTATGGGTGCCACTAGCATTCCCAGCAGCCTCATCAGCAGCTTGCTTTCTGAGGGGTTCAAGAGAGGGGCAGGTTTTCTGCTCCTCGCTCGGACCAGACCTGGAAGGGCCCCCTGTCCCCAAGAACTCAACCTGATCAGGTTCAAGCTCCTCTGGGACAGTTCCTTCTTCAGGCTCAAGATCATCTCCCTCAGGAGACTGATCAGCATTCTGAGTCAGGGGGGAAGGCACTGCCATAACCCTACTGCTCCTCCTCTTGGGAGGCACCTGGTCCATTATTCCAGAATCCATGGCCTGTCCAGTGTTAGACATTTTGGTCTGTGGCCTAGTCACAGCAAAGACATGAGCAGGGATCCCTAACATTTCTGCATGTGTCCTGAGCTCCACTTCAGCGCAAGCTGAAGTTTCTAGATCATTGCCAAGCAAGCACTGTACTGGTAGGTCTGCACTTACCACAACCTTCTTAAGGCCAGTTACCCCTCCCAGGAGAAGTTACCAACTGCCAGAGAATGGTCTGTTATGCCATTGCTAGCATTGGTCACGTGGTACATTTCACCAAGTATAATCTGCCCAGGATCCACAAGATCTTTTGTCACCATTGTGCCACTTGCTCCTGTGTCCCTGAATGCCAAAGCCTCTTTTCCATTTATTAAAGGCTGTTGTCTGTATTTGCCCAAGTTACTGGGACTCACAAAGGAGGACATATATATGCCTCCATCACAGACTAGAACAGCCTGAGTTGGAACTCTGACTAGGCCAGAGTCCATCTCAGAACCCAGTGTCAACCCTACTACACCCTTATTCTGAACATTACCACCACCAATTGTAGCTGTACTAGGGGGAACAGTTGCCTTAGGGGCAATGGTGGCTGGAGTAGATTCTTTGGACTTGGTGCAGTCACTGGTCCAGAGAGTTTTCTGCTTACAGATTTTACACCATGGTTCATTTTGGCCTTTTCCCTTGGCTGGCCCGTTTTGGAGATTTAGCTGGGTGATTTACTCATGGCTCGACTAAGAAATATCCCTGACTTCGGATGAAGTGGCCTTGGACCTGTATAGTAGTGCGTTCTACTAGGCGTATTAGTAACGCTTAAGTGTTCGACACGATAACGTACTGGTGCGAGGTTAGGCACCCAGATTCGTGATGCTTAAGTTCTTAACTCACCCTGTCCTGAGGAGGCCAAGATTGTTCTGGAGGCCGAAACGCGACCACGTCGACACACTATAAAAGAGCAGTCCGATGAAATTAGTGGAATGAATTTCAAAATGTATTTTGCCTCACACAATCTTGAAATTCAGGTTCAGGACTAAGTAGAACCGATTGTGCTTTATATGACTACCTCAGAGGGTACTTCCTGTACTGAATAGGTGGATACTCCTTTCTTGTTTTGACTTATTGGGTGAAAAGGAATTACTTATTACGTTTTATTTGTATGAATAGTGTCTGTTTTTCCTTGTCTCTTGTATATAACTGTTGTATATATGTGTTGATATATGCGTATATTGTATGTTTGAAAATAGTGTGATAAAACAGGATGAAGAATCTCCCAGGATTACTATAATTAAAATATGTATTCATGTTTTCAATGGTATGTGATCGTTGCCTCTTTTAAGCACGATATTGAATTACAGGACATTGTCCCTATTATAGGAGAATTGATAGTCTCCTATTATAAAAGATTATAGATATCGATCCCTCCTTTCCATTTTTTGTACTTATAAGTGTTTCTTTTCCCTTGCTAGACTGTGAATCCCCACCTGAAGAAGATTTGTGGGGGCCTTGTGAAGACTTCTGGTCTTTACCCTTCTCCCCACCCTTGTCAGAGTTTTTAGGATCTTGCTTCTTGGGTTCACCACCTTGGTTCTGTACCTTCTGCCTCACCCTGGTTCTGACCCACTTGTCTGCCTTCTTTCCCAATTCTTGGGGAGAGGTCAGATCTGAGTCCACCAGGTACTGGTGCAACAGCTGATTTTGACAATTATTAAGGATCTGCTCCCTCATAATTAAATTGTACAATCCTTGAAAGTCCTGTACTTTACTGCCAAGTAACCAACCCTCCAGAGCCTTAGTAGCACAATCTACAGTCTACCCAGTCTTGATTTTGTGCTTTTTGGGTATCCCTGAACTTTAACCTGTATTGTTCAGTGGTTAGGCCAAACCCTTCAATTAATGCACTTTTCAGACTGCTATAATCATCTGCCTCCTCCTCTCTAACAGTGAGGAGCTTATCTCTACCTTTGTCTGCAAAGGAGAGCCATAAGATTGCTGCCCACTGCTCCTGGGGGACCCTTTGAACTTTACAGGCCCTTTCCAATGCAGTTATCCATTTGTGGATGTCATCCCCACTCTGATAAGGAGGGACAATCGTATTCAGGTTTCTATGGTCATGAGACCTCACCCTATCTCTAGGGATGTTGCTGCCACCATGGGACTCTAGTCACAACTTTTTTCTAGCTCTGTAGAGCTCTAGGGCCTCCTTATCTAGGGCTACCTGCTTTCTTCTGATTTCAAGCTGAGCTTCCTTATAGTTAAGCAGTCTCTCCCTCCTCTCCTGAGAGGATTCCCTCCTATGAGAGGAAATAGACGTCCATATTGAGGAACCAGAAAGGTTAGACTCCACTGAGGGAGAGCTAGACCTTCTAGGCCCACTACCAACTCTTCCAGGAGGGGGCCATTGTGGCCCTCCCCCTCATCTTCCAGGGGAGCTGGATTTTCCAGGTCCAGATCATTGTCATCTGCCTGGCCAACATCAGAAGTCAGGTCATGGGGAGTTTCACCCCTAGGCCCTTCCTCGTGTACTGTCCCACCCACTCTGCCTGCCCCTTCAGACCCTACAGGTCTTCTGAGATCATCCAGCCTGAGTACCTCTATGAGATGCTGGGTGGTTGGACTTTTGCCTGTCCTCAGTTTCCTAGCTGTGCATAATGCTCTCAGTTCCATGAATGGGAGGTGATCATACTTGGAAACTAGAAGACCACTGGCTTCTAGCAGGGAGCCACTGGTTCCTGGCCTTGAAGACATTACTAGTGAGGTGTGGTGTATTGCACTACCTACTCTAGTGTGGCCTACTAAACTCTCTTGAGTTGTAGAAAGGGTGTGCTAAGCTCTTAACACAACTCTAAGTTCAGTAGAACTTACTGTATTCTAAAGCTTATATTATATGTACCTAGGGTACCTTTAGTGGTTTTCAGTTAGTCACTCAATTGAGATTATCTGGTAAAACAATAGCAAGCTGGAATCCCACACCCTGCACACCAATGTGAGAAGATGGCCTGGTATATGCTGTCCACTAGTTATAGTGGGCACCCTGTACCAGTCCAAAAAAACCCTTATTGGTTATAGGTTAAAGACAACCTTTATTGAAAGCTATCCTAGTGGTAGCTATGGAGAGCAGCCTTCGGGCTAAGTCTTGAAGGAATGTAAAGCAGCTTGTTTTACCAGTCTACAATCTCTTGAGTGCCTAAATGAAAGACAACCACACCAGGTATATATATATAAAATATATATATTTATATCTAAACACACCCTCCTAGTCTCTTTATGAGACTAGAGGTCAAAACACATAAGTTACACTTCAAATATCACAGTAATAAGCACAAATACACGTCAGGCCCTAGGGGCGAGCCAAACCATATACTAAAATAGTGGTATAAGAACCACGACTTAACTATACACAAGGTCTAGAGCCTGTAGAATCGCTGGGACCCCAAGGAACCACTCAAGGTAGTGACACAGGGGACCCACGGGGACTGTATGCAACCGCGGGTTCCCGTTATCTTCTATGGGCAATGTCGCGGTTAGATTTTTAAAGATTAGGGACACTTAGAAACGAGTCAGGACCAAACCCTTTGGGACTTAGGAAGTTCTAGGGCCAACACCCATGGGAGCACCGGAGTACTCAAGTTACCTCACCCAGGGAAGCCGGGTGCACAGGTGTCAAATGGTGTCGGGTCGCGTTGTCTATTTCAATGGGGGCGGGCAAAGAAGTGCTGCTGCCGGGAAGATGCGAAGTGTCCGAAGAGTTCCAAGCCTGGATTGGAGTCGAGAAGAACCTGAAAGCAGAGAGGACAGAGTCTGGACCGATGCCCACCGATGTTGGGTGATTTCAGGTGAAGAAGGTGAAGCTTGACTCTTCAGCCACGAGGACCAGGAGGCGGCGAGGACGACCAGGAGCTGGATCCGACCTGTCCCACGAAGGATGTCGATTGCTGCAGCGTCGGTGCCCAGATTGGACACAACAAGCCTTGGCAACAGCAACCCACGCAGAAAGGAGAAATATGCTTCGGTGCAGACCAGCATGGTCTGAGGGACTTACCACTTGGTAGGGTGTCGGGGCACTTCTGGAGCAACCAGGGAATCCCAAGGAAAATCAAAGTTACCCTCTCAGTGACTCACCAGTCGACGGACCAGGGATCGTGAAGGGACCTCGAGACGAAACACAAGATAACTAGGCCGACAATCTTTGGAGGATTCTGTGCTCGAGGTGGGGGCTACAAGTGAGCCAAAGCACAACTTCAGGAGATGTCGAGAAGTCAATGCACTTGGAAAAGTACATGGTGACCAGGAGTTCTGGTTCCATGCTACTCACGAGGGCTGCGGGTCTCAGCTTTGCTGGGGACTCGGGTCAGCCTCTGAAATGTATGGAAATCCTCTTCCTGGGCTGCAAATACTTCGGAGTCCAGCGGGAGCTTCGGAGATGCAGACCGGCAAAATGCTTTGTTGGTGCCTGCCAAGCAGGGGAGTCACTCCTTGACCCCAAGGCATATTTCTTCAGTCCTCTAGTCTTGAGTAGAGTATCGAAGTTCCAGAATTCAGCTTCAGAGTTTCGTCCAGGGATATCTAAAGTTCTGGTTACAGAGGTTCCTTACTTATACCTAAGGAAGGGGTTGGACTAGCTCTGGGGACCCACCTATGGAAGGGTTTGGCAAGAGGGGTGGCTACACCAATTTCCTTTGTCCAGTTTCGTGCCAGAGCAGGGGCTGGAAGCCCCTGAACTGGTTTGAGCTGGACTATGCACAGGGACACCAAATGTGCCCCCAGTGCAGGACTTCAAAGCACTCAGAGAGTGCTCCCACCCAGCCCCAATACACATAAGACTGTCTGGGAGGTGGTTACACCTCCCTGTGACAGGAAACCTATTGTGCAGGCCTCCCCTGCCGGAGTTTCGGTCAGCAGCAGGAGGCCAGACCCGTGTCTGACGCTGCAGCATCCATGTTGTGATGCCAGAGCTCTATTAGATTTCTACCGGGTATACCAGTACTGTCATGTCTCTCCTCTAGAAGGGTGGGATCACACTCTCACATCCAGAACTGATGTGGGGGTATGATTCCAAGGTGTTTGACACCAAACACAACATGTTTCCGTGCAGCCAGTCCAAAGTTTGCATTAACCGTTTAAGATATAATGCATTTAAGAGTATATGGTCAGGCTGCACCACTGACAACCCCGGAGAAGAGATTCCAAAGGCTGTAGAGGGGCTCAGCTCATGCCTGGGCACCCTCTCACATATAACCAAGCACCCTGCCTTCAGGATTGATAAGGCCTGCCATAGGGGTGACAGATAGGTTACTACGTGAAGTGAAAGGTGAGGTATAGTGAACCTATACCTCAGTAAGGGGTGCATGCACCACCTTACCCAGGCTGCAGTAGCAGACTTATGGTGTCATTTTGCATGGATTTCCAGGAGTGGCACAATACATGCTTCATTCAGCCCCTGGTAGGCCTCTGGGGTACCTATGCCCAGGGTACATAGTATACCATATACTAGGGACTAACAAGGGTACCCTAGAATCCAATCTGGAGGGTACCTAAAGTACATGCAATCAATTTAGAGAGGAAGCAGCTAGGCTGGGGCCCTGAATAGCAGGGTCCC
Source organism: Triturus cristatus (assembly GCF_964204655.1). Classification (NCBI taxonomy): domain Eukaryota; kingdom Metazoa; phylum Chordata; class Amphibia; order Caudata; family Salamandridae; genus Triturus; species Triturus cristatus. The sequence continues at coordinate 1,201,176,479 of NC_140591.1, read as the reverse complement.
AGCCAGACTAAAGGCGAAAAACATTGAAACACCAGCAAAAAGTGGGGGTAACCATAAAAGCAGATCCTACTCTCCTACAAGTGGTCTTGTCGTGGCAAAAGGTAATAGCTGTTGATACCCAACGAGCTATGCTGCTTCTTGTGAGTGCCTAGCCCACTCTGGGAGATGCGAAAGAGACGAGAAGCTGATCAGATTTTCTGAAAGGTTTTGTCCTGTGAATATAGAATTTCAATCAGCGTTTGACATCTAGAGAATGGAGAGCCTTTTCCACTGCAGAAGAAGGAATGTTAAAATATGTTGTCATTATAAGTTTATTCAAGTGGAAAGAGGTAGAAACCTTAGAAATTGATTTTGGGTTTGTTCTTAACAATACTTTTTCATATTTGAATTGTAGAAAAGGCTCAGTGACTGTAAAGGCCTGAATCTCGCTAACTCCCCTGGCCGACGTGAGGGCCAATAGAAGGGCTGTCTTCCATGAGACATACTTTATGTCCGCCTCATGGATAGGTTAGAAAGATGGCTTCATGATCTGGGAAAGAACCATTTTTAACTGCCAGGATATATCAGGAGGTTTGATTGGTGAGAAGGCCCTGAACAGGCCCTTCCTGAATTCCTTTACCAGTCTAGTGGACCGTAGAGAGATTTCCCCCGTCTTTCTGCAGAATCAGGAAATGGCTGCAAAATGCACCTTGATTGAAGTATGTGCCAGGCCTGACTTTGCCAAGTGAAAGAAATATGGCAGCAGCTGCTCTGGAGAAGAATGAAAAGGATTTAGGTCACTTTTGATGCACCAACAACAGAATCTTTTCCATTCCGCCAGGTATCATTTATTTGTGGAAAAAGCTCTATAATATTCGAGGATAGATTTGCATTCTGTTGGTATAATTAGAGAACCAAAGTTATGTTCATGAGGTGCCATGCTAACAAATTGAGAGACTTTATTTGTGGGTGCAATATCTAGCCGGAATTGGATGGGTGGACACATCAACAGCAGTATGTCAATACTGTCCAGCCATTAGAATGAGATGACATGACTCTTCAGGTTGGGTAACACCCTGGGAATGAGGAGGCAGCGTGGAAACGCATATGTGAACATTTCTGTCTACTGTATCTTAAAAGTATTTCTTCAAGATCCTCTCTGATAGAACCGGTTTGCAAACCTTTCACACTTTTTGTTGGATAGAGTTGCGAAGTCGAGCTTTGGGATAGCCATGTGAGACAGATTACCGTGAACCATTTCCCGTTCATGGCATTGACTGGTTAGCCTCCTGAGAGAATCTGCCCATACATTGTCTATGCCTCGGACATGTTCAACTTACAATGAGATGTTTTTTTGTAACCGCTCCTAAATTTGCTGGGTTTGAGACAACAGGTTCTTTGGCATCTTTCCACCTTGCTAGGCTGGTTAAAACATAATGATGGTGTTGTCTGTTCTCAGCAGGACAGAGGATCCACAAATTTTGGATAGAAACAATTGTAGCCCTAGGAAAACGGCCTTCAATTCAAGCAGGTTGATGTGCATCTGTGCTTCTTGGACAGGCCATTTTCCGTGGATATCTAGTTACTGAAGATGTGCTCCTCAACCGTCCAAGAAAGCAATAATTGTCATTATGAAACTTGGCCGTGCTGCCTCAAAAGAGAGACCTTGAGATATATTGCCTTCTTTTCCCCACCATGACAAAGCCTTCTTCATCGAAGTGTTCGATATCATCTTCGAACGAGCTGTGAGTCTGAATCCACTGGGGATCTAGATGCTTCTGTAGAAGTCTCATATGTAGGCGACAGTCTGGAATTAATGGGATGCACAAGGATAGCATCCCCAATATTGATTTGTACATCCTCACTGAAGTGGAATTTCTTCTTAGAAGGGAAGCAGCCATCTGTATTATTCTTTGTCTCTCTGCAGTCGGGTAAGCTTTGCTGACCGTGGTGTCTAGAATGGTCCCCAGAAACACCAACGATTAGGTTAGAATGAGAGATAATTTTTCTGTATTTAGTCGGCGTCTCAGAGACTTGAATAACTGTCAGCATGCCAAGGTAGACACTTACGCAGAGCAGAATGTGGATCCCTTGACCAAAGAGTCATCCAGGTAGGGGAATACCTGGTGACAGCATCTTCTCAAGAAAGCAGACACTGGCACCAAGAGCTTTGTAAAGATCCTGGGAGCTGACCGTAGACCAAAAGGGAGGACCTTGAATTGATTGTGGCACCCTGCCACCTCGAACCCAAGATCCGACAATGCTTTATGTGGATGGGAATGTGGAAATATGCATCTAAGAGATCGAGAGACGTTATAAAATCCCTTCTATTAACCATTAGCAGAATCCCCTGCAAAGACAGCATTCTGAAGGGTTGCTTCCTTATGTATTTGTTTATCTGTCTGAGATCCATGACATGTCTCCACTTCCTGAACTTTTTCTTAATGAGGAATAAGTTGGAATAGAAACCTGTGCCGAGTTGTCGGAAAGGAACTTACTCTACAGCTCCCTTCAAGAGAAGCACAGAAATGTCCTACTTTAGGAGAGTGAGGTGTTGATGTGCTCTCTTGGGAGGGGGGAATGACAAAAAGGCTTTTGAACAAATTCCAGGGTGTGACCCTGATGTATGATGTCCAACACCCATTTGTCCGCTGTGATTCTCTCCCATTGGTTGTAAAAAGCGAAGAGGTAGTGGTTCGAACGCGGTCTGTGGTAGTACGTGGTGAAACATCACTGTCGTCTTGCACAATCTTGGGCTTTCCCCCATCAGAGGCCCACTTCAAGCTGGTTGTCTAAAGTAAGCAGTGTTGGAGGCTCTGTAATGCTGCAGTTGCCCGGTATACTGCGGTCGATATCCTTACTGTGCGTACGGCTGGTACCTGTGCAACTGGTAAGAGGATCTGTGTATTGTCCTCTTCCTCCACGAAAGGGCTGAAAATGCTTCTGTTACAGCGTTCCTAGAGAGCATGCTATGTTTGTGTCAGCCTTGATGGCCTGAAGGGCATCATCCATGTGCTTGTCAAATTATTTCTCCCCATCAAAGAGCACATCCAATATCTTGGCTTGGACTTTAGGGTGAAACGAGGTGGCCTTTAACCAGCCCTGTCGGCCCAGGACTGCTACACCTGCCATCTGCCCAAGGGAGATAGAAGATATGCCCATTGCTGTATCAATTATCCCCGACGACACCCTGGCACCAACCAGCAGAATTTCTTTAGCTGCCTCCTGTTTGTCTTCGGGAAGGTGGTCAAGGAGAGATGCAAGATCGGACCACATCTGGCGGTCGTAGCGATCCAGAATGGCCGATGCATTTGACCCTCCGATAGAGGTGTCTGTCAAAACTGTAAAGCTTTTACCGATGTTGTCTGGCCTTCTTCTTTCCTTGTCTGGTGGAGCTGAACAAGGGGTAGAAGGGTTTCTGGTGCATCGCTGTGCTGCTTGCATGACCACTGAATATGGCCAAGGATGCCTTATCAGGAATGCCGGTATGGAATCTGGGGCCTTATTTATAAGTGACAATATGAACAGATTTCCTTGCAGAGTTCTTCAAATCGTCTAGAAAACATTCCGTTTGTTTGATTGGGAGAAGCAGATCTAATCTCTTGGAAGCACGTTCCAGTAGCTCATGAAATCCTCAAATATCTTCAGTAGGAGAACTTACATGAGAAGGTGATGGAGAGGATGGAGCGATATAGTCATCCCATTCCCGAACCGGTGTATCCGGGTCTTGGAATAATTCTCCTTCCTCAGGCTGCTTATCTGGATCGCTGTCTATATAATCATCCCTGATGGTGATGGTGGGGACGTGCAGGTCTGATTTCCTGTGTCAATGTCTGGTATATGACTTGGTGCCAAAAAATTCTTGGGCGCTGAAAGGGATGACCTCAACCCTAGATATCGGTTCGCAGAACGAGGAGGATGGATGGGGCGGTGAGGAATCTAACTAACTAATGTTCCTTACAGATATATCATTACCGAAGGTAAGTAACTTGTTCATCTGAAAGAAACACGTTAGTTAGATTCCTCACCTTAGAATAGATACCCCAGCAATATCAACCCCGGTGGTGGGCCTGCGAACCAAGATCACACCAGAAAGTCCTGGAGAACAGAACGGCCACAGATGCTGTCTCTCCGGACTTGGCTGTCCAGGCAATAGTGTTTGGCAAACGTGTGCAGCGAAGCCCACGTTGCTGCCTGACAGATGTCCTGCAAGGGGACTCCCGGCCCAGGGCAGTGGTCGCCGCTGTGTCCCGAGTGGAATGGGCCCTCAGCCCTACAGGAGGTTCCTTTTTAGCTAAGGAGTGACAGGCCTTGATACACAAAACAACCCACGAGAGATGGTTCGTTTGTGCACCGCCTGCCCCTTCTTAGCGCCCACATAGCCAACAAAGAGTTGGTCGTCCACCCGGAACTGTTTGGTGCGGTCCAGATAGAAAGACAGCGCCCGCTTTGGGTCCAGACGGTGGAGCCTCTCTTCCTCTTTCGAGGGATGCGGAGGCGGAAAGAAGGTGGGCAGAGTAACAGACTGTCCGATGTGAAAGGCAGTTACCACCTTAGGGAGAAAGGAAGGACGAGTCTGGAGAACAACTTTGTCCGGGTGGACAGAAAGGAAAGGAGGCTTAGAAGAGAGGGCCTGGAGCTCACTCACCCGTCTCGCAGAGGTGATGGCAACCAGGAAAGCAGTCTTAAGAGTGAGAAGACGAAGGAGACAATTATGAAGTGGCTCAAAGGGAGCACACATCAGAAAGGTCAGTACAAGATTCAAATCCCACTGAGGCATTACGAAAGGGACAGGAGGAAACATGTGAGTAATGCCCTTAAAGAATCGAGAAACAACAGGGGATTTGAAAAGAGAAGGCTGATCAGGAAGCTGTAAGAAAGCAGAAATAGCTGAAAGATATCCTTTAAGGGTGCCCAGAGCAGAGCCCTGCTGGGCCAAGGAAAGAAGAAAGGGGAGAACCTCAGAAAGAGGGGCGGAAAGGGGATCCACAGCCTTTGCTGTGCACCATGCCACAAATTTGTTCCACCTGCAGGCGTATACCGATTTTGTGGAGGGACGCCTGGCGGCCAGAATAACATTACAGACTTCAGGAGGCAAGTCAAATGGCAGCAACTGCCGCTGCTCAATCTCCACGCATGGAGGTGGAGGCTGGACAGGTTCAGGTGGAGGACCGTCCCTTGCTGCTGCGACAGAAGGTCCTCCTGAAGAGGCAGTCGTATCGGGGGATCGATCAACAGACTGAGTTGCTTGGGATACCAGTTTCTTCGTGCCCAATCCGGAGCCACCAAGATGACTTGGGCCCGGTCACTCATGATCTTCTTCATCACTATGGGCTGAAGTGGTATAGGCGGAAAGGCGTACAACAGACCGCAACTCCACTCGCGACGAAAGGCGTCCCCGAGCGAGTGCCGCCTTGGAAACTCCAACGCGCAGAACTGCTGTCATTGCGCGTTCTCTTCGGTGGCGAATAGATCTAACCAAGGCTCTCCCCACTGCCGAAAGAGGCCTTGCGCCACATCCAAGTTTAGACGCCATTCGTGATCCATCATGCACCGGCGGCTGAGTTCCTCTGCTCTGGCGTACAGAGAGCCCGCCAGATGTTTAACCACCAGGGTGATGCCCTGATGTTCCAGCCATGTCCAGAGGCGCAGAGCCTCCTGACAAAGGGTCCACGACCCCACCCTGCCCTGTTTGTTGCAATACCACATGGCGGTGGTGTTGTCCGTGAACACCTGCACTACACTTCCCTGGACAGAGGGAAAGAATGCCTTCAGTGCAAGTCGGATCGCACTTCGCTCCAGAAGGTTGATATGGAGCCGGGACTCCGCCGGAGACCAGAAGCCTCTGATCTCCGCCTCTCCCATGTGGCCCCCCATCCCAGGAGGGACGCATCCGTCACTACTACGTGCTCCAGTTGGGGTAGGGAGAGGGATCTGCCACTGAGTCAATCACGATCCGTGAGCCACCACTGCAACTGTCTCGCAGTGCCCTCCGAGATCAGGACGTGGTCGGACAGGTTGCTCCGATGCTGGGCCCACAAACTGCAGGTCCCACTGCAGAGCCTGCATTCGCCACCTGGCGTGATGCACCAATAGGATGCAGGAGGCCATCAGACCCAGAAGCCGCAGCACCAACCTGACCGAAACCTGGGATAGAGGCCGAAAGATGGGAATCAGAGCCTGAATATCCCGGACCCGCTATTCCGGAGAATAGTCCAGAACCGCTCCGATGAAGAGGAGCTTCTGGGAGGGACTCAGATGAGACTTCGGCACATTGATGGAGAACCCCAGCAAATGCAGGAGGTCGGTCGTAGTCTGGAGGTGGGAGACGACTGCCTGGGGCGAGCCCGCCTTCAACAACCAGTCGTCGAGATAGGGGAAGACTGGAACCCCCAATCTGCGCAGATGAGCTGCGACCACCGCCATCACTTTCGTGAACACCCGAGGGGCACTGTTGAGGCCGAAGGGGAGCACGGTAAACTGAAAATGCTCTTGTCCCACCGTGAACCACAGATAACGCCGGTGGGCCGGCAGGACGGGGATGTGGAAATAAGCGTCCTGCAAGTCCAACGCTACCATCCAGTCTCCAGGGTCTAGGGCAGCCAGAACCTGAGCTAAGGTGAGCATCTTGAACTTCTCCTTCCGGAGAAACACGTTGATGCTCCTAAGGTCCAAGATAGGGCATAGGCCCACTTTGCCCTTCTTGGGAACCAGAAAGTAGTGGGAATAACAACCACGACCGACTTCTGGACCAGGAACGCGCTCGATGGCCCCCTTGGTCAAGAGGGCCGTAACTTTCTCCTGCAGAAGTTGCAAGTGATCCCCCGAAATTCGGTGGCACTGCGGTGGCATGGCTGGAGGGGTCGCCTTGAAGCGGAGGGAGTAGCCCCTTCGGACGATTTGCAGCACCCACCTGTCCGATGTGATGGTACGCCAGTGGAGCAGGTGATGGCGAACTCTGCCTCCCACTGGCGTGGAATGGGCCTGAAAGCTCGGACTAGTTGGGCTTTGAGGCGAATGCTGCTGGGGTAGATGTGGACGGACCGGCACGTTGTCCCCCTGTACTGCCTAGGCGGAATCCACGTCCGCGACCGCGTGGAGGCTGGTTCTGCGGCCTGTGGCTAGGCGGACATGAGGGGGCACCCCTTGCTTGGCCACGAAAGGGTCGAAAAGCGGAAGTTTGCGGGCGTGGGCCGAAAGGCCCAAGGACTTGGCCGTAGCCCTGGAGTCCTTAAAGCGCTCCAGCGCACTATCCGCTTTGTCGCCAAAAAGGCGACTGCCATCGAAGGTCATGTCCATGAGGGTGCTCTGGACATCCCCGGAAAAACTCGTAGACCGCAGCCAGGCGTGGCGACGAAGCGCCACCATGTTCAACATTGCCCTGCCCAGCTAGTCCGTTGTGTCCAGTCCACATCGGATTGCATGCCGTGCCACATCCCGCCCCTCGGCAAGAGCCTGGGCGAGCCGTGTCGGGCCTCCTCTGGACACTGGGGCAGCACGTCCTCCACCGTATCCCACAGGGAGTGGGAGTAACGGCCCAAAAGGCACGCGGTGTTGTTAGACCGCAACCCCAAACTAAGAGAGGAGAACAGTTTCTTCCCAAACTGTTCTAGCCTTTTGGATTCCCGATCTGGGGGAGCGGACGGGAAGGAGGTCTGGGAAGTAGAGGCCTGGATAACCAGGCTCTCGGGTGTGGGGTTTTGGGATAGAAAACTGGGGTCGCCCGGTGCAGGGTGGTGGCGCCGGGCCACGTTCCGGTCCACAGGAGGAACTGTGGAGGGTTTGGACCAGGTGCCCTTCAGAACATCAATGAGTGCTTCATTGAACTGCAGCAGAGGCTCCAAGGAGATTGCTGACAGTTGAAGCACTTCGGTGAGGAGGTTCGTCCTCACGGCCACAGCAGGCAGTTCCAGCCCAAGGGCTTCGGCCGCCTTGCATAGCACCACAGAAAATGCAGCACCTTCCTCCGAAGCCACGGTCGGAGGAGTGATGAAGGCAGTGTCAGGGGAGGTGTCAAGACCACTGGCATCCCCCAGCTCATCTGCCCAGTCCTGAAATAACTGGCCTTGCCAGGCCAGAGGGTCCTCAGACCCCTCCCAGTCGTCACCGTCATCCGATTCCTGGTATACAGGTGGAATGATCGGAGCCGGGCGGAAGATGAAATTGCCACCCATGGGCGTCGGGTGCGGCACCGGACCGGGACTAAACCGGGGAACGGCGTCGTCCGAGGACAGCGCCGGGGATGGCACCGGAGGAGTCGGCACCGGCGATGGGGTCGTGAGGTCGACCGGTGCCGACTGGGATCCAGGCCTGGATCCCTCGGGGACCTGCGGCGTCGGGACTGGAGTCGACGACTGCGCCGGAGCTGTTGGCTCGCTAGGCCTCCCAGTCGAGCCTGCGGGGCCCGAAGGCGCGCCAGCAGGCGTCGACGGCAGAGCCAGGTTCCTCATGGCCATGAGGAAGGCCCTGACCTCCGCCGGAGTCTCGTCAGTCCCAGGGACCGGAGGGTATGGGGACGGACGGGACCCCTGCGGCTCCGACGTAGCCTCGCGGGTGCCACCCGAACCCTCAGCCGAGTCGTGCGACCGGCGAGGGGAGTCAGAAGAGCGATGTCGCTTCTTCGACTTCTTGCTGTGCTTCGACTTACCGGACTTCGAAGACTTGGACCCCGACGAGTGGTGGTGCCGACTGCCGGAACTTGAGTAGCTTGCGGGACCGCTCCCGCCTAGCTTTCGAAGTCAAGGCCCGGCAGTCGAGGCACGACTCAGCATCGTGGTCGGCCCCAAGGCAATAGAGGCACCGGCGGTGGTGGTCCGTGACCGACATCAGTCGGTGACAGGAGTCACAAGCCTTAAAGCCAGGCATCCCTACCGGCACCAGAGTCGATGTTGACAAGAATAGAACCAAAGGAGTTCAAAAAAGTTTAGTCAAAAAGTGACTAAAGGGTATGCCCTTCCAGGATCGGAGCTTACTGGCGCGGAAAAAAGAAGAACTGACGTCAGCGCGCGAGGGCGGCGTCTAAGTACTCTGACGACGTCATACCGGCGATCACGACACCGATGACAGACGCGGAGCCGCAGACGACGCCTAGCGACGCGCAAGGGTATTGCTGACGAAAAATCTTTCCGGATCCAGCCTGACGCCTGGGGATATTCTAAGGTGAGGAATCTAACTAACGTGTTTGTTTCAGATGTGTTCTTGTCAGAATCATCCTCAAAGTCCTGAGACTTAACTCACAATTGTGAAGGTCTGTATGCAGGACCAAAAATCCCTTTGTCTCCTGATTCCTCAGTGTCAGGAAGGTGGGCCGGAGGCATTCGAGACACCTTGCGGGGTGACGTTAAGTCTGGTCTAAGCGCAGCAGAGACATGTTCAGAAATAAATGCCGCTTTTTAGTGCCTCATCAACAGGCTCGTTGACAAAGATCTTCTTGATTATAGTCACGGTCGCCAACACTGGTCTCATCAATGATGACTTGAAAATGGTCGCTGACGGAGCGGTTGCAGATGGAGTGGATGTCAATGCTGCGCTTGTTAACGGGGTGGTCATAGTTTTGCGGTCGACAAGGTGGTGGTCATCACGCTGACCGTCGACTAAGCCGGAGTCGAAATGACCGTCCTCACTGATGTTATAGGAGTAGAACTTGAAGAAGTTCTTGTTGACGTCGCTGTCCTCGACGACAGGTCTCTCGGCTGTTTACTTTTCGTCGACTGGAGGTGGATGATTTCTCCTGCACAGAGTCTGCAGAAGAGAACTTAGAGACTGGTTTTTCCAATGTTGATGCTTCAACAGCCTTCAGTCTTTCAGGGTCTTTCATAGATGAGGTAGAGCCCTAATTTTTGCGTTTTTCCTCAGGTGGAGCGCGACTTAGAAATTTCCTCCTCATCCAAACCAGATTAGGATGTTTTTTTTCGTTTCTTTTAGAACCATAGAAGTAGCCTGGCTTCCCCGTCATTACGAGTTTCTGTTGAAAAGGTTCTGCAGTGTTAACAATCATATGGCTTATGTTTAGGATGTAAGCATTATAGCCACTTCTTATATCTTCAGAAAACAGTCTTGCCTTTCCACAGGACCTGCATGCCATGAAACGCCTTTTACAAGATCCCCTGACATATTAAAGGTAAATCACAGTACCTTAGAGGTGAATCCAAAGAATCCTTCCTTGAGAGGAAAAAAGGGTCAAAAGTTCACCAACTGTAACAGCTGAGCTCAGGGAAACTTCCTCACAAATGACATGCAGTTAGAAAGCTGAGGTATGTGGCTCTGCAGAGGAGAAGCAGTCCAGGGTCCTGCTTCTGATTGGCTGACGTTTGGGTCTATTAAAACAATGGGAATTGGATAACAATGCCACTTGCCTTCTCAATGTTCTTTCAATGTACTTTTTAGTACTGCTCATTTTAAATACAGTGGGGCTCCCAACATGACGATGGGGAAGAGTCAATCATGTGAACCTATGAAAGATTCAATACTGGAGAATGATGTTGGAGGACGTACAATTTGAATTCGCAATGCAGGATCTCGACTTGGGATGCCCAGGGGCTCACTCATCACATCACATGGAGTTGTGGCCTGTACTCAAAGACCAGAGACCCCTCCCCTTGTGGGATCTGTCACAGACATAATCTTGTGGCAGTACATATAAGGCTTAAAGCCTGTCATTTTAGGAAGGGACATGTTCCGGTGCACACTGGAAAAGGTATTTCGCAGAAAGAAAGGAAATGTTTTCAGAGTGCATTGATGCCAACTACATGCTGCTCCACCAACCTCCATGCAGAAATGGGTTGATAGAGAGGCACATGGCATAGCCTGCTGTTGCACAGGGGCTATGCAGAAAAATCTTCAGGATTTAGTCAGGCACCCAGGGATATTCTAACGGTGTGGAAACTGTGGATGGAAGCGTCCATCAGAATTAAGGTATGCAAGGGAAGCGGGTTCAATACATGCCATTTGGTGGGAAAAAATATAACTTGTGCATATGTGCAGGGAAGGAGAATTGCTGGATGTAATAAGCATGCAGCTTCAAACCAGCATACAATCGGCAAAAGCAGCAATTTACTGAACCACCACTAAGTGATAGGGCACCCAGCTAGGCAGAAAATAGAACGAAGGCAGGGTCTAAGAGTATTTATACGAAATGAAACTACATGCAGAGTAATTATATGAAGATAAAAAAAAAAAAATACCAATGAAGTTTCAAGAAGAATAGTTTTGTATATGTTTTTGAGATGAACAAATCAAATTTATGGTGCCACAATCAACAGGCAAAAAAGAAGAGGTAGTTTTGTTGTACAATTAATAACTTTCAAAATTGCTGCAGGGCATTTTGCAGATCCAATTAGATGTATCAAGTCAGCTGAGTTAGGAACTCTGCAGTTACTTACCATGTTCCCAAGAGTACGTCACAAATATGGAGTTGAGAAAGTATGCCGGTTTCTTTTTCACTCAATGTGCTGAGTAATATTGTCTTCAATCCATTATCCCTATTACTCGAGCGCCTGAAGTTACTTACCTTCAGTAATGCTCTTTCTGGTACAGGATCTATCTAGCTGCAGATGCCTCACTTTTTTAGTATTCCCCAGGAGAAAGATTGGATCCAGAAAATTGTCCCTAGTATTTCTGCGTGCCAGAAGGTGGTGCTGTGCGGCTCTGCACTGAGGCTGTTCCGTTCCAGAAGTGACTTGCGGGGACACTGCATTGTGCTGACATCAGTTGCTTTTGAGACTGCCCACACCCCCAGACACGGAGCCATTAAAAGCAAATTGATATACCAATGTGCAGATTACTAGATTTGAGATCTTATTAATGGGTAGAGTCCAATCACAGAACGGGGTGGATGGGAGGCTGATAAGGAATCTGCGGCTAGATAGAATCTCTACCAGAAAAAGCGTTAAAAAGGTATCCTGTTCTTCTGATGAAAAAGTTACTTACCTTCGGTAACGGTATATCTGTAAGAAACATTAGTAGTGATAGATTCATTGCCTTGAAACCAAGGAGAGGGGGCTCTCAAAACCAAAAGGCTGGAGCACCCAGAAATATAAGCATAAAAAAATGTGTACCTTTTGGCTATTAGTCAAAGATTACTATTATATCAATCATCACACAGGCTCATGTATACACTTCCATAACCCACTTCCCACTGAATTTGTCTGAAGCACTAGTCGTGAAACAAAAATGGTATCAAATATATAGATATTTTTAATTATCAATATGAGTTCATCAAGAAGGTCTTTTATAAAAAAACATCAAGGCATGCACAGTTTAAAATGATAAAATCGCAAAAAGTTTTTGCAGTTATAAAAGTTACATATTACAGAAAGAGGAACACGGATAGACAAACAATGTGTCATACAAATGTCAATTTGGATTTAAGGAAGACAGTGTCAGGCATAAGTCACTGATCCCTGACTTTCCCTGATTCTACCCAATTTAACAAACAAAAACACAAGCGTCGACGCGTTTCGATGGCAACAAACTCCACATAGAGCCACCTTCTTCAGGACATAAGATATTTTCTCCTTGTGTATTTATATTCAAATCTGGTATCGAGTTTACCTATTGGAGAAACATAGTTGTACACTATGAAATCAAAATATGGCAATTTGAAATTCTCCACATTCATCAGATTACAAAAGTAGCCCATACAGATGTATAGTTCTTATCCAAATGTTGAATATCATAATAAAAAACATGTTAAACCAACCCACATACAACAACAACATAAGTGCTTCATACAATTCGGCGGGCTTTTCTATATCTTCAAAGAAAAAATATTTCTTACTCAATGGACCATTCATTCCTCATTCAGCAAATTGACTTTCACTTCACTCTGTTCTGCGATCTTGTTCAGTGTTTTGATCATGACACTCACCGATACAACAGTATTCTGGCGAGCATGTCTCCTCTCTTGGGGAGTACCTCTAGAGTCCTTCACGGATGGCTGAAGGCTTGTAATAGCTGCTTACTGTTTGTCACTATACACCTTGGCACAATAGCCTTCAATCCATGTGCATGTTAGTGTCCGGATTTAATCACGGTCGCTACAAGACACATATTTTGTATAAGTATCATCACAATTAATAGGGAGCAGTAATAAATCTTAAACATCTTCTGGCAGAGGTGATAGCAACCAGGAAAGCAGTCTTGAGAGTAAGAAGACGCAAAGGACAGTTATGAAAAGGCTCAATGGAAGCACACATCATAAAAGTCAAGACAAGATTCAAGTCCCACTGAGGCATTATGAAAGGCACGGGAGGAAACGTGTGTGTAATGCCTTTGAGGAAACGGTTAACAACCGGGGACTTAAAAAGAGAAGGCTGATCAGGTAGACTCAGGAAGGCGGAAACGGCAGAAAGATAACCTTTGATAGTGCCCAGAGCAAAGCCCTGCTGGGCCAAAGACAGAAGAAACAGAAGAACGTCAGAAAGAGGAGCCGGAAGGGGGTGTACAGCTTTCGCTGTGCACCATGCCACAAATCTGTTGCATCGGCGGGTGTATACCGTTTTAGTGGAGGGACGCCTGGCTGCCAGAATGACATCACAGACTTCGGAAGGAAGATCGAAAGGTGTCAACTGTCTCCGCTCAATCTCCATGCATGGAGGTGGAGACTGGACTGTCCCCTGCTGCTGCGACAGAAGATCCTCCCGAAGAGGCAGACGGATCGGGGAATCAATGCTCATACTGAGTAGCTCGGGATACCATACTCTTCGAGCCCAGTCCGGAGCCACAGTAATGACTTGGGCCCGGTCGCGCCTGATCTTCTTCAGCACTCTGGGCAGAAGTGGTATAGGCGGAATGGCATACAACAGACCGCAACTCCACTCGCGACGAAAAGAGTCTCCGAGCGAGTGCCGCCTTGGAAATTCCAATGCGCAGAACTGATGACATTGCGCGTTCTCTTCGGTGGCGAACAGATCTAACCAAGGCTCTCCCCACTGTTGAAAGAGACCTTGCGCCACGTCCGAGTGCAGACGCCATTCGTGATCCATCATGCACCGGCGGCTGAGTTCGGCCACCCTGGCATTCAGAGAACCTGCCAGGTGTTGAACCACCAAGGTAATGCCGTGATGTTCCAGCCATGTCCAGAGGCGCAGAGCCTCCTGACATAGGGTCCAGGACCCCAGCCCGCTCTGTTTGTTGCAATACCACATGGCGGTGGTGTTGCCCGTGAACACCTGCACTACACTTCCCCGGACAGGGAAGGAATGCCTTCAGTGCAAGCCGGATCGCCCGCAGCTCCAGGAGGTTGATATGGAGCCGGGACTCCGCCGGAGACCAGAGGCCTCTGATCTCCGCCTCTCCCATGTGGCCAACCCATCCCAGGAGGGACGCATCCGTCACCACTATGTGCTCCGGTTGGGGAAGGGCGTGGGATCTGCCACTGCCCCAATCACGGTCCGCGAGCCACCACTGCAACTGTCGTGCAGCGACCTCCGAGAGCTGGACGTGACCGGACAGGTCGCCCTGATGCTGTGCCCACTGGAACTTTAGGTCCCACTGCAAAGCCCGCATATGCCATCTGGCATGCGTCACCAGCAAGATGCAGGAGGCCATCAGACCCAGCAGCCAGAGGGTCATCCTGACCGAAACCCGGGATAGAGGCTGAAAGATCTGAATCATAGCCTGAATATCCCGGACTCGCTGCTCGGGAGGATAAACCCTAAACAGCGTTGAATCCAGAACCGCCCAGATGAAGGGGAGCTTCTGAGAGGGGCTCAGGTGCGACTTTGGCACGTTGATGACCCCAGCAAATGTAGGTGGTCGGCCGTAGTCTGAAGGTGGTGGACAACTGCCTGATGCGAGCCCACCTTCAACAACCAGTCGTCGAGGTAGGGGGAAGGCTGACACCCCGACCTGCGCAGATAAGCTGCAACCACCGCCCTCACTTTTGTGAACACCCGAGGGGCGCTGGTAAGGCCGAAGGGGAGCATGGCAAACTGAAAATGCTCCTGGCCTACCGTGAACCGCAGGTAACGCCGGTGGGCCGGCAGGACGGGAATGTGAAAATATGTGTACTGCAAGTCCAACGCTACCATCCAGTCTCCAGGGCATTCAGGACCTGAGCCAAAGTGAGCATCTTGAACTTCTCCTTCCGGAGGAAGCGATTGACATCCCGGAGGTCCAAGATGGGGCACAAAACCCCCTTATCCTTCTTGGGGACCAGAAAGAAGTGGGAACAACAACAACGTCCTACTTCTGGCCCAGGAACGCGCTCGATGATTCCCTTGGCCAGGAGGACCGAGACTTCCTGACGGAGAAGGGCCAAATGATCACCCGACATGCGTGGTACAGAGGCGGCATGGCTGGAGGGGAGGACAGAAAGGGGAGCGAGTAACCTTGGCAGATTATCTGTAGCACCCACTTGTCCGACGTGATCTCGCGCCAGTGGTGGAGGTGAACCCTGCCACCCACTGGCGTAGAGTGACCCATGAAGCTCGGATTAGGAAGATTTCAAGGCAGAAGCAGCGGGGGTGGAAGTGGACTGTCCCCCACGCAAGTTACCAGATGCACCCCTGCGGAACCCACGTCCGCGGCCTCGCTGAGGCTGGTTCTGCACAGGCTGGCCACAAAAGGAACGAAACCCCGTTGTGGCAGGGTTTTTCGTGGAAAGACCCAAAGACTTGGCCGTGGCATGAGAGTCTTTAAAGCGCTCCAGGGCATTGTCAGCCTTATCACCAAAGAGGCGGGAGCCATCGAAGGGCATGTCCATGAGCGAGCTCTGGACATCGGGTGAGAACCCAGTGGAATGCAACCAGGCGTGGCGCCGCAACGCCACCGTCGTGGAAATCGCCCTGCCGAACGAATCAGCGGTGTCCAAACCACACCTGATGGCAAACTTCGCCGCATCCTTGCCCTCCGCAATCTCTTGGGATGGACAGCCTGGACCTCCTCAGAGCACTGAGGCAGAACCTACGCCATCGAATCCCACACACTGCGTAGGAGTAACGGCCCAATAAGCAGGCGTTATTAACCGACCTCAACCCCAAACTGGTTGAGGAGAACAACCTCTTGCCATATTGGTCCAGCCTCTTAGAGTCCTTATCCGGCGGAGCCGAGGGAAAGGCACTCTGCGATGTCGAGGCCTGAATGACCAGGCTCTCAGGCGTGGGGTGAGTGGTCAAGAAGACGGGATCACCAGGCGCCGGGCAATGACGCCTAGCGACGTTCTTATCCACCGGCGCCCCCGAGGCCGGCCGCAACCAAGTACCCAAGAGGGCTTCGGTAAGGGCCTCATTGAAAGGGAGCAGCGGCTCCGACGACGTAGTCGCCGTCTGGAGCACCTCCGTAAGGAGGTTGGTCTTAAGGGCCACTGTAGGGAGGTCGAGATGGAGAGCATCCGCGGCTCGATGCAGCACCATAGTGTAGGAAGCGCCATCCTCCATAGTAGGCGGAGGCAAGGCAAACCCTGTGTCAGAAGACACATCAAGTTCACCCGCATCCTGAAGGTCATCCAACCAATCCTGCACAGAGTCACACTGCCGCGCATGGGGGTCCTCGGAGCCGTCCCAGTCCTCATCTGGCTCCGGGGTTGAAGGTCCAGATCCCAATGAGGATCTCAGGTCGGAACAAAATGGTCCAAGAACCGGGGCAGGGGCGGGATAAGCGGCACCCAGTGCCTGGGGCCGGAGCCAAGGACAGCGCCGGGGCCGGAGCTAGCGGCGTTGCACCTTGTGGTGCCGGGGCTGCGGGCGCTGGATCCAGTGGCTCCGAGGCTGGCGCCAGAGGCGGTGCCGCCGGGTCAACAGGATCTGGACACGGGGCCTGCAGGCGCACCAGCGGGAGCCTGAGGCCAAAACAGGCGGTCCAAGACAGCAAGAAACTCTTGCCTCTGTTCGGGAGTCGCCGACGGACCCGGGTATAGCGGGTAGGCCGCGGGACTCCCAGGCTCCGGAGGAGCCACATGGGCGGATCACCTGTCCCCCTTGTCCACATCCGGGGGGCGACAGGGGGACGTCGGAGAGCGAACACGCTTCTTCGACTTCTTTTATGGCGTCGCTTACCAGGATCTGAACGTGAAGACTTAGTCCGAGGAGCGACGGCTCCGGTCCCGCGAGCGATCCCGCGAACAGCCCCTAGACCCGGAGCGGCGGTGAGAGGAGTGCTGGACCTCCAGCAACTTCCGGCACCGCTTCCGTAATGCCTTCAGGGCCATGGCAAGGCAGTCCTGACAATCCCGGGAGTCGTGGTCGTTCTCCAGGCAGTAGAGGCAGACATCATGGGGGTCCGCCACCGACATATTACAGTGGCACGACCCACAAGACTTAAAGCCGGGCATCCCTATGTGCACCAGGAGACAAGAGAAGGAGACAAAAAGTCTAAAAAATGTGGTAAAAAAATGACCGAGGTACGTGCTCAATCCGGATCTGCGCTTTCGGCGCGGAAAAAGAACTGACGTCAGCGCGCATGGGTGGCGCCTAAGTAGTCTCCGTGACGTCATTCCGGCGCGTACGACGCCACTGACGGACGTGGAGCCGCACGACGCCACCTACTGGCGTGCAGGGGCACTGCTAAGCAGAAAACTTTCCGGATCCAGGCTGACACCTGGGGGTTATTCTAAGGTAAGGAATCTATCCCTAACGTGTCTCTTTCAGATCCTATATTATCTCCCTAGGGCTAGGGTGTTGGTAAACGGAGAACTGTCACATTGGTTTGACATCACCAGGGGCACGAGACAGAGTTGTCCCCTGTCTCCGCTCCTTTTTAATCTGTATATCGAGCCTTTTGCAAATTTGATCAGAGCAGATCCCACAATTTCCCCTTTTAAATCTTTCGGGTTAGTGGCAAAACTGGCTCTATATGGGGATGATCCGATTCTCTATACCACCAACCCCCAGGCTTTAATCCGTAATTTGATGGCAAAGGCGGAGAGCTTTGGTTTGATTTCAGGGTGAATGCAGTAAAAAACAAAGGTAAGGAATGGAATCAGGACAAGAGTGGTCGGGGGGGGGGGGTGGTTAAATCTCAAATGCTCTATCTGGGTGTATTAATTACACAGAAACTTGAGGATGTTCTTAGAATAAATTGGAAAAAAGTTAGCCGGGAGATAGGGAGTTTGTTGATAAGATGGGCCAACTTACCTTTAAACATACATCGTCGTGTTAATCTCATTACAATGATTGTCCACCCCAAAATTACTTTTCTTTTCAATTCTATTCCTCTAACTTTTCGGAAGGAGGATGTATCCAAGCTCCAGGGAAAATAGGTAGCTTCAAATGGCTTCAAAGGGACCTAGGATAGCTTGGAAAAAGTTGAGGAGGCGGTTGGAGGCAGGGGGCTTGGCTCTACCGGATCTGCTTGCATACTGTCACGCTTTTTACTTTAAGAACTTTCGCATGCTTGCTAATAAGACAGATAGGTCACCTATGGGTTTACTTTTTCGGGCAATGTTAGCTGATGCCTCTCAAGGCCAGTGTCACTTCCTTTTTAAACATGGAGACAAGAAGTACTTTAAAAAGGTGAGGTTGAAGATCCTGAAGTCCACCTTAAGAACTTGGATGTAATTTCGGAAAAGGTTGGGAGTCCCATATTACTCATCATGGGCTCCAATTTGGGAATCCCGGGTACCCCCGATTGCTTGATGGACCAACCTAGTCAGCCCTTAAAATCTGAGGGGCTATGCTATTGGGCAGATCTTAAAACAGGATCAAGCTTAGTGAGTTGGGAAGTGTTAAGCAATTGTACCAAGGGACAATTGACGAGATTCAAATACTACCAATTACGTTCTTGGTGGGCCACATAAGAGTGGGCAGGAGAGGATGATGACTTGAGGCTTGATCAGGTGATGAGAACTGACCGATGGAAAAGGGAAGTCTCATTTTGGTATTGGTTCTTTGTGTTGGCGGATGATAAGATTCTCTCAAATCTACAATCTATGGGTAGAAGAGCTTGGGTGAAGGAGAGCTGAAGCAAGCTTGGTATGATTCCTTTTCCATTCTACGAGCAGGGGTGAAACCAGCTTCGCTTACTACCCAGAGAGTATATTGGTCTCCAGTTAAGTTATCAAGAGTTTCAGGGAACACATACGTCTGTCCAAGGTGAATGCTCTCATCAGCAGATGACCTGCATTTGTTTATGCAGTGTCCGAAGATTGTTCCCTACTGGGCATCAGTGTGTAACTTTCTTGGGGAAGTAACTGGCGAACAGATCAAGTTAAGCCCTTGACTTGTATTTTTTGGCCTTTATCAAGAAGGGGATGCGCAAACAAACAGTCATCACTAAATTCATCTTCTATGTGATTTTGTTGGCGAGGCGGGAGGTTTGTAGGCTTTGGAAATCCGAAAGTCCCCCATCCTTTGCTGAGTGCCTTAAAAGTATTATCTGTACGAGTCAGTCTGATATGGCCTGTGACCCTAGAAGTCTGGATAAGGTCTGGACATTGTTGGTGGATTGGAGAGAGCAGTCTAGCAGGTCCGATGATTAAGCCAAACATGCTGTTGGTCCTGGTTCTCCTGTGTCCCGTTCCCTACGTGAAGGAGATTGAAGTGGAAACAGCAGTATTCTTGTGTGGAAATGCTCATCTTTCCCTCCTGGCATCTGAGGGATAAGAGTAATACCAGCAAGAGAGTTGGCAGAATGAGGACTACAAAAAAAAAACATAAGGAGGAGATTGAAGTCCCATTGAGACAAAAGGAGAATGGGAAACAGAAGCTGGAGCGCTTTAAGAGACCTCATAATAACCAGTGAGTTATTAAAGGGTGATCAGGTAAACACAAGAAGGCTGAATGGGCTGAAAGATAACCTTTAACAGTGCCCAAAGCAAGGTCTTGTCATGTGAGGGTTAGAACTAATAGGACTTGAGACAATTGAGCCTAGAGTGAGTCAATCTGGCATGCACTGCACTAAACCACAAACTTGTCCCAGCGACAAACATACAATCCTTGTTGAGGGATGTCTGGCTGCCAAGATGACATCTGCTACCTCTGGAGGGAGATTGAAGATATTCAGCTAGCACCACTCAAGCTCCATGCATGAAGGTAGGGACTGTGAAGGCCGAGATGGAGAAGCCCACCATTGTGCTACAACAGCAGATCCTCCCAGAGGGGCAGCTTGATTGGAGGGCAGATGCTCAAGCTCACGGGTTCTGGATACCATACTCTCTGTGCCCAGTCCAGAACCACTAAAATTACTTGGACCCGGTCAGTTCCGATAATTTTGAGAACTCTGGATAGGAGTTGTATTGGTGGAAAGACACACAGGAGTCTTGAGTTACAAGGCCTCCTGGCACAGCCAAAAGTCGAGTATGCCCTGGTGTTCAATGAGCCCACTAGGTGCTTCACCATCAGGAAGATTCCTTGGCGGTCCAGCCATTTCCAGAGGCGCAAGGCCTCCTGCACAGGACCCGTGACCGCTCCTGCCCTGTTTGTTGCAGCACAACATAGCAGTAGTGTTGTCTATGAGCATCTGCGCCATCTTCTCCTTTGAGTCTCTAGGTTCTTCTTCTCCTTCGGTGCTCCTTTCCTTGCCTTGGCCTTGGGCGGAGGTTTTGGTTGCCTCACATGGGGGTGGGGTGTTTGGTCTCTTGCGCCTTGCCTTGTTTCTCTGCTGAGTGATGACAGGCTATCTTATTCTCTTCCCTTGGGGTTGGTGGCCTCCTGCTGGGGGGGGGGGGGGGGGGGGGGGGTTCCTTTGCCTGGGGGACGGGGCTCCTCGTCCTGTTTTCGGACTCGGCCCCCGTGCGGCCCTCTGTTGTGCTTAGGTGGGTGGGGTACTGTAGCAGATCCTCCTTCCCCTTGGGTACTGCTAGGGTATCTATTCTACGTGAAGGAATCTGCAGCTAGTAGTCTATCAGATGTACGAGTTACTTACCTTCGGTAACGATGTATCTGGTAGAGACGATTCTAGCCACAGATACCTTCACGGCCTGCTCTTCCTCCACGTTCTGCGAGGGCTTGTGATTTGGTCTTTTGCACTCGCTTCCCTGTGGGTGGCTGTGTCTTCTATTAGTACATTCTTTCCCTCTTTCTGTCAAGCTGTGCCTTTTTCCTCCCAGTTTTCACATGGGAGGATAGGTTTGTTGGTACTTCTGGCTCTTTGCGATCCTTGAGGTTGGGGTCTTTTGGCTGCGCCTCTGCCCTTGTTCCGGATGGGGGTTGTCACACACTGTGATGGGGATGTCTCGGAGTTTTGTCGTTCCCTGTGTGTCCCCGACAGGTTCTCCTTCCTTGTCTTTGGTTGGGGTTGTAGTCCTGTTGCATGTTATCGTGACATTTTTACATATGTCCCTTGTCTCCGGGGGGGGGCTGTCTCTGTACTGGCAGGGTTGCTGCTCTGTTCTTTATTCTTTCCCTGCCTTTGGGTACTGCAGTGCCGGACAGTGCTCTTTATGGTGTTGTTCCTCACCATTCCTTGTTCTGCTCTTTCGCACACTGTTCCTATACTCTCACAGTTTTGTCTGCTAGCTCCGTATTGTGGCGCGGAAAAGCTCTCCCAAGAAAACTGACTTAGGCGCGCCGGGGTGGGACTTATGTGACCTCGCTGACGTCACGTATGCGGACGATGCCTGGGCAGAGTCGTGTGATGCCATTCCCCTGGCACGCAGGGATGCTGGGCAAGAAAGTTTTCCGGGTCCAGTCTCACGCCTGGGGATAATTCTACATGAAGGAATCTGCGGCTAGTAGTCTCTATCAGATATAAGGTCCACGACCCCACCCCGCCCCGTTTGTTGCAGTACCACATGGCGGTGGTGTTGTCTGAGAACACCTGCACTACTTTCCCCTTGACAGAGGGAAGGAATGCCTTCAGTGCAAGCCGGATCGCCTGAAGCTCCAGAAGGTTGATATGGAGCCGGGAATCCGCCGGAGACCAGAGTCCTCTGATCTCCGCCTCTCCCGCGTGGCCGCCCCAGCCCAGAAGGGACGCGCCCATCACAACAGTGTGTTCCGGTTGGGGAAGGGAGAGGGATCTGTCATTGACCCAATCGTGAGCCACCACTGCAATTGTCGTGCAGTGCCCTCCGAGATCTGGATGCAATCGGACAGGTTGCCCTAGTGCTGTGCCCACTGGAACTTCAGGTCCCACTGCAGAGCCCGCATATGCCATCTGGCATGATCCAAGTATCCCGAGGGTCATCCTGACCGAAACCCGGGATAGCGGCTGAAGGATCGCAACCATCGCCTGAATATCCCGGACTCACTGCTCGGGAGGATAAACCCGAAACTGCGCAGAGTCCAGAACCGCACAGATGGAGAGGAGCTTCTGAGAGGGAATCAGGTGCGACTTCGGCACGTTGATGGAGAACCCCAGCAAAAATGCAGGAGGTCGGCTGTAGTCTGGAGGTGGGAGACTACTGCCTGGGGCGAAACCGCCTTCAACAACCAGTTGTCGAGATAGGGAAAACTGGAACCCCTGATCGGCGCAGATGAGCTCCAACCACCGCCATCACGTTCGTGAACACCCGAGGGGCGCTGGTAAGGCCAACGGGGAGCACGTGGCCTACCTTAAACCGTGAACCGCAGGTAACGTTGGTGGGCCAGCAGGACGGGGATATGAAAGTAAGTGTCCTGCAAGTCCAACGCTACCATCCAGTCTTGCGGGTCTAGGGCAGACAAGACCTGAGACCTGAGCAAGTGTGAGCATCTTGAACTTCTCCTTCCAGAGGAAGTGATTGACGTTCCAGAAGTCTAAGATAGGACAAAAGCGCTTGTACTTCTTGGGGACCAGAAAGTAGTGGGAATAACAACCACGACCTACTTCTGGCCCAGGAATGCGCTTGATGGCCCCGTTGGCCAAAAGGGCCGTGACTTCCTGTTGAAGAATCGCAAGATGGTCCCCCGACATGCGGTGGTACTGAGGTGGCATGGCTGGAGGGGAAGTCTCGGAGGGAAGGGAATAGCCCCTTCGGACAATTTGCAGCACCCACTTGTCCGAGGTGATGTTTTGCCAGTGGGGGAGATGATGGCGAATCCTGCCGCCCACTGGCGTCGGATGGACCTGAAAGGTCGGACTAGGAAGACTTTGCAGTGGATGCTGCGGGGGTGGAGGTGGACTGACCCGCCCGCTGGCCCCCAGAACGCCTTGACGGTTCCCACATCCGCGCTGAGGATGCTGCTGCGCAGGCCTGTGGCTCTGGAACAAACGTGTTGGGGCACCCTTTCCGTGGCCACGAAAGGAGCAAAAAGCAGAAGGCGGAGGAGGGCGAGTGGCCGACAGGCCCAAGGACTTGGCCGTAGCCCGCGAGTCCTTAAAACGCTCCAACGCACTATCCGCCTTATTGCCAAAAAGGCAAATGCCATCAAAGGGCATGTCCATCAAAGTGTTCTGGACATCCCCTTAGAAGCCAGTTGTGCTCAGCCAGGCATGGCGCCGAAGCACCACCATTGTGGAAATCGCCCTGCCCAGCGAGTCAGCGGTATGAAGGACACAACGAATAGTGAACTTTGCTGCGTCTCTCCCAGCTGCAATAGCTTGGGAGAATACTGTCCATGCCTTCTCCGGACAGTTGGGCAGCACCTGCGCAACCGCATCCCACAGAGAGTGGGAATAACGGCCCAAGAGACATGCGGTGTTCTTGCCAAGCTGCTCCAGCTTCTTGGATTACCTATCCGGGGGTGCAGAAGGAAACGCGCTCTGGGAAGCAGAGGCTTAGACAACCAAGCTCTTGGGAGTGTTGTGTTGGGAGAGAAAGAGGGGGTCACCCGGAGTCAGGCGATGGCGGCGGGCCATGTTCCTGTCCACAGGAGCCCCTGTGTTGGGCCTGGACGAAGTGCCCAAAAGGACGTCAGAAAGTGTGTCATTAAAAGGCAGCAAGGGCTCCAAAGAGGTTGCCGCCGGCTGAAGCACTTCTGTCAGGAGGTTAGCCCTGACAGCCACCGTAGGGAGTTCGAGGTGGAGGGCCTCGGCTGCCCTACGTACTACCACTGCATAACTGGCTCTCTCCTCCGTAGCCATGGTAGAAGGAGACAGCATGCCAAGGTCAGGTGAGGTGTCAAGACCACTGGCCTCCCCCAAATTGTCTGCCCAGTCCGGATCATAATCACACTGTTGTGTGAAAGGGTCCTCAGACCCTTCCCAGTCCTCCCCTTCCTCCGAAGTCTGCGAAACAGGCTGAAAATAAGGAGAACGGAAATAGGGGAAAAAGGGCCCCAGTGGCGTCAGGATCGGCACCGTGTCCGGGCTGAAACTGGGGATGACGTTGTCCCGAGGAGCAGGCGACGACGGAGGTAGAGCCGGTGGGGTCGACAGCGGTGGAGGAGGTGTTACAAGGTCAACTGGCGCCGATCCCTGATGGAAGGACAGGGCCCCAGGTCGGGTTTGTGGGGCCCGTAGGCGCACCGGCAGGGCCAGACGGTCCAAAGAGTCGGGCCATGGCAGAAAGAAACTCTTGCACCCGAGCAGGCGTCGCCGACAGACCCGGAAAGGGTGGGTAGGCTGGCGGCGACGTAGCAGGCTCTGCTGGAGTCACGGGGTGGCACCACCCACACCCTCAGCCGCGACAGGAAGTCGAGGAGCGACGACGCTTCTTCGACTTCTTCTTGGAATGCTTCGACTTACCTGACCCCGAGTGCGAAGACTTAGAAGACTCAGAAACCAAGTTAAAATATTAACTAGGGTACCGCTCTCTCTCGGATCTGCGCTTGCTGGCGCGGAAAAAGAAAGAACCGATGTCAGCGCGCGTGGGCGCGTCTAAGTAGCTCTGACAACGTCATCTCGGCGACTACGATACCAGCGACGTACGCGGAGCCGCACGATGATGCCTGCCAACGCGCAAGGGTACTGCTGACGAAAACTTTCCGGATCCAGTCTGACGCCTGGGGATATTCTAAGGTAAGGAATCTACAACTAGCGTGTCTCTTTCAGATCTCTGGTTTGGGTAGGGAGAGGGATCTGCTGTTGACCCAATCCTGGTTCGTTAGCTACCACTGCATTTGGTGTGCAGTGCCCTCCAAGATCTGGACGCAATCGGAAAGATTTCACTGATGCTGTGCCCACTGGAACTTCAGGTCCCACTGCAGAACCCGCATATGCCACCTGGCATAGTCCACCAGCAGGATGCTGACCGAAACTCAGGATTTGCAGGAGTGGACAAACAGCTTGATTTGGCATAGTTTTTGGATGGGTAGACAGTGTAGTTCTGTGCGGTAGGGAGTGATGTGGGCGTCTAGGATGAGTCTGGTAGTGGTGTTTCAGATGGTCTGGAGTCTTTGAATGAGCTGGTTGGACATGCCAAAGTATAGCGCATTACAGTAGTCTAATCTGCTGGTTATGAGGGCCTGGGTGACAGTGCGTCTCGTGTGCATAGGAAGCCATTTGAAAATCTTGCGGGGCATTCTTGTAATGTGGAAGCAGGATGAGGTCACTGCGTTCACTGGTTTATTCATTGCGAGTTTGTCATCTAGGATGATACCGAGTTTTCTGAAGTGGTTTACGGGGGTGCGCGTGGATCCCAGTTCATCTGGCCACCAGGATTCCCCCCAAGGTGAGGAATCAACGGCTAGAACACTGTATCAGAAGTTACATGCACTGACCTATCAGAAGAATCATCAGTCTGGAGTCTGTTAAACCATGGCACAACTGCATTCTACCTCAAAAAATGTAAGCAAACAATTAATACAGATCTCTTCTAACTAAGGCTGAAGGGCAGGTTTTAATAAACTCAGTCAAAACTGGAAGTATTGAAAAATCTCATTTATTGTCAAAGTACAACAAAAAGTTGCATCTTTTTGGGAAATGCCCAAGGAATCTTGTCAGGGCCACAAGACTTGGCAAAGAGCATTTCACCTTTAAAACACATTTATTTTTTGAAAATGTACAGAACCAAAATTACAAACAGCACAGAAAATGTTTAAAAGTCTTAACTGAAGGCTCCTACATTCATCCATGTGCGTTGCATTTTTTTTATTTATTTTTACATTCGGTAATCTTCAATAACAAAAAGAACCTTATTCTTAAAAAAATACTCTGCATATCTAGCACAAAGTGCTTCTTTTATTTATTTATAGATCAGGTATGTCAGGAACATAATACTGGGAGAAAAACTTCTCTCGTTAAAACCAAAGCCTGGAAATATCAGATAAAAAAAGTTGCGTGCTGGGGACGATTTTATACAGTAGTTGAAATATGTTTCCCAATCTGGGATGTTAAATCTGGCTCATTGCCGGTGAATAAATAAATAAATGAATGGGATGTGGCAAGTGGTTTCCTTACCAAGTGATGAGTCTCATATACAACCATTATCTGAGATGAGATTTAAGGGAAAAAGCTCAGCCTATGCAAAGCAGAATAACAATCTCACACTAGCATAATTGAACAGAAAGATGTAAAAGAGAACAAAAAGCTTGGCTGGCACATTACTCTTACCAAGTCTAAAAGGAAAAACCCCAGCAATAGAAAAAAGAGAAAAGGAATAAAAAGGAGCTGTCCTGCATAGACAAAGTCTTAAACAAATGGCGGGTTGGAAATTTGTATCATGATCTGATGCAAATGTTTTTCTTTTGGTTTTTGCTGAAAACTTTAGTTATCATGAGGGTAATGTGAGCTGGGCCAAGGATCTGAGCTTCTTCTCCCTATGGTGGGGCTCCATATTCGCCAGGGATCATAGGTCTGTCCTCCCATTGTATCAGGTTGGTTTGTAGCAGCATTCGAACTGGAGGGCACAGATGAGGTATTTTCATTTCCCATAAGATTAATGCCTGATAGAGAGTTTGCTGGAGTGGTGAAAGGAAGGGTGTTGTTGATGTTGCTGGCCCAGATGGAACTGCTGAACGGAGTGGTTGTTGGCCAAGGAATACCACTACTGCCAAGGATGGACTGCAAACACAACAACATGATGATTTAGAAAACGAACAGAGGATTATGCAATATAAAGTGCAAGGCATATAAAGTTAAAGAGAAACAATCACTTCGAGAATAACAGGTTACTCTGGTCCTATGGCCTTGCACTCGTTCACACCCTCTAAGCCAAGTAACCCAATCTGGCTTACATTATCAAGCACACCCTTTCTAGGGGAGCATTTCATATGAGGCCCAATACTTCAAAATATCACATTTTCAAAAACAAAACCGTTACTGAAATTAATTATTCAAACATTTAAAAACATTCACTGAAAATTGATCTTCATTCCTTTCATGAAGATTCCTAAATTGATCTTTAAATTTCATCTGAAAAATGTCAATTTAAACTTTGCCCATTTCATAAATCCATTTTACATAATTCAATTGAAGGGTGTGCACATAACGAATGAAATAAGTCAAGATCCCACTGAGGCATAATAGTGGACGCAGGGGGACATGTATGCAAAAAAAATGCATTTCAAGTACTTGCTTGAATAACAAAGGTTGATCAGGGAAACAAACAAAAGTCTGAAAGGACTCACAAATAACCTTTATCAGTGCTCACAGCAAAGCCTTGCTGGGTCAAAGACAACAAATAAAACATCTGACAGCTTTGCCTGCAAAGGATCATTTTGACAATTTCTACACCAAGCAACAAATTTCACCCAGTGGCTTGAATAAACATATGTGATAGAAGAGTGTCTACCCACAAAAATAACATCCACTACTTCAATAGATAAATAAATGAATCTGCCTATCTGGTCACACTCAATCTCCATGCATGGAAGTGCAAGTTGTAGAGATCCAGGTGTAGGAGTTAGCCCTGTTCCGAGACAGTTTTTTTTTTTTTTTAAAGCTTTATTTAGTTTTGAAGAACATAACAATATAAAAATATTGGCTGTGCAGTCAGTTAATAGCCAGTACGGAGATACAACATGACACTCCCCTCTCGTATACAAAAAACAGCACATTATCAAGGCATCGGACCATAGAAAGACCCCTACCAAGAGCCCACCACCCTCATCCGCCGGAACTCGTAAATGAAAAGTACGCATTCAGGACCCACCATTCAAGCTCAGTGGTCACCCCTATCTTCGGTCCATATCCCCCAATCCAGCCCACACCTATAGAATACAGCCTCCTAACGCCCAATAGGGAGGAAGACCAGAACCTCATGGCCTTCTCACACCCACCCCAGAGGTGCAGCGCCGGCGCCGAACAGACTACCCTACGCCCGTAGGCACTATTCCGGAACTGGATCGCGCTGGGGAAGAGCTCGGAAGGGTAGCGATATAGGTCTTGTAGTGGCCCCAGATATCTTTGGGACGCGCCACTGTGGGGAGGAGACTGGCGTAGATCTCGCTATTTGTGCTGCAATAAGCCATAGAGGTGAGCCATGTCCCGGCCGTGGGGACCGTTCTACCGCCCCAATGTTTTGCCACCTCCCGCTTGGCGAGTAGCAGGCCCAGGGAGGCAAGCCTGCGAACATTCTTAGGGAAATTTACTGTGTAGCCCAATAACGCAACCTCAGGAGTGGGAACCAGTGTGAGCCCCAACATAACGCCAAGGATCTCATGTATCTGCGTCCAATATGATTGCAGTTTGGGGCATGTCCAGGACAGGTGCGCAAAGTCAGCGTGTGGTGCAGAGCATTTCCAGCATGTGTGTGGGCGCGCGGGATCAATGGTGTGGAGCCTGTCAGGGGTCATGTAGCAGCGGCGAAGAAATTTATAATGGAGGAGCTTATGTCGACTATTGAGTGATATCGCGTTAGTGACTTTGCAACAAGCGGTCCCTTGTTCATCCGTAATCGGCCTACCCAAGTCTGCCTCCCAGGCCGCTCGCAATCGGCCATCCACACATGGAACCAGAGCTGCACATGCCTTATAAAGCTTAGAAACCATATGGGCACCTGTGTCTTTGTCAATGAGGAGAGTTAGGGGCTCGAAGGATGGAGGCTCGAGAGGGAATCCCGCAATGTCCGAACGAGCCGCACAATAAAGCCGGCGTAAGACAAATTTGTCCATGAACGTGGCCTCACTGAAGCGCGCCTCCTCCGAGACAGAAAATATGTGGCCCCCAGGGTATAGGTCCCCGATCGTAGTGAGATGAAACTTAGTTAAAGTACGCTGCACAAGTGTCTCCCCCATGCCAGACAGCAACCCGGGGTTGGGGAGTGGAAGAGAAGAGGAGTAGAGGAGAGGCTGGGCGAGATAGCGAGTAAGGCGATGCCACGCCCAGCTGGTGGTGGACACCGTTTGAATATCTACTGGGTCCCGGGCAACCCCCTTGGGCAACACAGCCGCCAAACGGCCCGGGAGAACGAAATCCGCCTCGGGACGAAGGAACGGAATACGCACGTCAGGGTGGTACCAGGCATAGGCGTGCGCACACTGAGCAACCAGATAGTATAAATACAGATCAGGTACTCCGAAGCCGCCCCTATCATGGGGGAGCGTAAGAGTCCTCCAACCGATCCGGGGGTGCTTCCCGCCCCACACCAGCCTGATCAGCTGGGACCGCAGTGTGGAGAAAAAGGCCCGGGTGAGAGGAACAGGAACATTATTGAAGAGATATAAAAACCTAGGGAGAACTATCATTTTTATGATTGCAATTCTGGCCGACATGGAGAGCGGGAGCCTCAACCATCCCTCCACCTGTGTCTCCAGCCTGTCCAAAGCGCGGCCATAGTTGAGGCGGATGAGTTCGTCAGTGTTCAGATGGATCTGTATGCCCAGGTACCGAACCGAGTCAGAGCACCACTCCAACGGGAACTCGCACTGCCATGGGGAGGTGCTGCTGGTCAATGGGAAAATTACGGACTTGTGCCAGTTGATGCACAGTCCGGAGTGGGCGCCGAAACGAAGGATCTCCCGTATCAGGGGAGCTAGGTTGACCTGCGGTTCTCTTACATACAGTATAGTGTCATCTGCGTAGAGGGAAGCAAGCAAGGGACCCGTCCGGAACTGGAGACCCTTGTGGAGATGGCGCTCTTGGAAATGCCAGATCAAGGGGTCCATGGCCAAAATGAACAGTAGCGGTGAAAGTGGACAGCCCTGCCGCGTACCGCGCGTTAGAGAGAAGGGACCAGACAGCGTACCATTGATACGCAAACGGGCCGTGGGGCGGCTATACAAAAGCCGCGTGGTAGCAAGGAAGTTCTCCGGCATGCCCATACGTTGCATGACGGAAAGGAAGAACGGCCATTCTAGGGAGTCGAAGGCCTTCTCGGTATCCAGGAGGACCGCCGCAGCAGGCGTGGCCAGATTAATTCTATGCAGAACCATGAAAAGCGTCCGCAGATTCAAAGACGTAGAGCGACGCGGGACGAAGCCCGATTGGACGGGCAAAATGATGAATTCCATCAATTGGGAGAGCCTGTTGGCCACTATCTTGGCCAGGATCTTGTAATCAAAGTTTAAAAGGGAGAGGGGCTTATACGAGCCACACAACGTCGGCTCCTTGTTTGGTTTTGGGAGCAGAACTATTACCGCTTCGCTAAGGGTCGCCGGAAGAGATCCGCGCTCCAGCGCCTCCGCATACACCTCTATCAGCTGTGGAGCCAGCAGATCAGAAAAGGCCTTATAAAAATCCCCGGAGAAGCCATCGAGGCCGGGGGCTGAGGTCCCGCGAAGCACCTTAATCGCCCCGCGCACCTCCGCCACAGTGATAGGCTCCGCCATGAACTCCTGCATGCCCTTGTCCAGGAACACAAGCGCGATATCCGACAAGTAGGCCGCACGAGAGGCTGGGGATTCCCCCAGCTTGGTCGTGTATAATTCGGAGAAGTAGGTCTGGAATTCGTCTCTGATCTCGGCGGGTGTTGTGCGGAGCGAACCATCCACGCCCCACACCTCAACTATTAAGGACTTACCATACGGAGGCCTCGAAGCTTGAGCCAGCGTGCGTCCCGGCCTGTCCCCCTCCCCATATCTACGCGCCGTCTGGTACTTCCCCAGATACAGAATCTCTCTGTCCACTGCCTCCCGAAAGTCAGTCAGGAGGCAGAGCCGCCTAGCGGACACGTCACCAGCAGGCTCACGCTGTGCTTCAGCATCAATCGACTCTAGCTGTGTCTCCAGTTGCTTAATGGTCGTGCGCAGCGCCTTTAGGACCCCAGCATGTTTAGCTATGCAAATCCCCCTGATATAGGCCTTAAACCCCTCCCAAAGCATGCCCCGAGAGTCTACAGATCCTGTATTAATCGTGAAATAGTCCTCAATCGCCTCGGCAATCTCGTGTTCAAATAAGTCGTCCAGCAGTGCTCTCCTAGGGAATCGCCATTGACGCTCAAAACCCTCGGGGCGCGGAACATCCAAGCAGAGCGACACAGGGGAGTGGTCTGAGTACGTTCTAGGGAAAGTATGTAGCCCACGAAACCAGGGGGACAGGCCCGGGGACAGCAGCCAGTAGTCAATTCTAGTCCAAGTGTTGTGTTGTCCCGAGAAATGCGTGTAGTCAGTGGTGTTCGGGTTGCGCCTGCGCCAAATATCAACTAGAGAGAACTGGTGACAGAGGTCCAGAAGTGCGCGCTGCGCCCTGGGCTTGGACGGAGCAGCCCTCGACGTGCTGTCCAAACTAGCATCCAGCAATAAGTTAAAATCACCACCAAGAATGAGGCCCGCCGGTTCAAGAGTTGCAAGCTGGGCAGCCAGCGCATGAAAAAATTCCGGGGAATCAGTGTTAGGAGCGTACACACATACCAGGATGATCGCATGACCCATTAACACCCCTCGTACTATGCAGTAGCGTCCCTCTGAATCCCCCCTGAACAGCTGGCAGTGAAACGGGACTCTCTTATGAATCAGCACCGCGGTGCCTCTGGCATAATTGCTGAAATTGGAGAAGTATCTATGGGCGCCCCAGGAAGCTGCAAAGCGCGCGGGAACAGAGGAGTGTAAATGCGTTTCTTGAAGAAAGGCAATGTCAACCCTGTGCCGATTCAAATAGTGTAGTATCTGCTTGCATTTGCGTTGGTTGTTCAGGCCTCTGACGTTCCAAGACATGAGTGAAAGGCCAAGGGGGGCTTCATGCAAGCCTATGTGTACCGACGCTGCCATACCACTAGCAATGGGAGCAAGAAATCAGAAGCGTCTCCGTGTATCCGCAAAGTTACAATCTGACCAGCCATGTCAAGAATATCAAAACACCCCACCCCGTCCTCCCTCCCCCCACCCAGCCACATCACGCAAACGTGAGGCAAACCCCAACCTGTGGGAAAAAAACGAAGCTCCAAATAGCAATACCAATGGTGTACAAAGAGACAAGAAATAAGCATTTTAAACCAAAACTGTTCCCGGCGGTGTCAACCAAAGGGGAATGGCAACGACCCACCGCCGACCCAGCACCACAGAAAAAGCAATGACATAAAAAAGTGTCCCAAACTTCCCCATTGCAAACAGTCAGAAAAAGAAGTCTAAAGCTGGGATGCGGGCACCGACTCAGCCCGGCCCAGAGCCGGAAAACAGGTCCTGGCTAATCGCAGATCCACTGCGCGGAGGAGAGCGTCCATCTTCATCACCCCCCGAAGGGCCCCTGCGTGGCTTATATGATCGGCAGAACTCCTGTACCGCAGTAGGATTGTCAAAGATCCGCGCTCGGCCATCAATCTCAACCCGCAACCGGGCAGGATAAAGCATACCATACTTGAGGCCCAGGTTGCGGAGCGCCGCCATCGCCCCAACATATTTACGCCTGGCCTCCTGGACCATGGCGGTAAAATCTGGGTAGAACGAGAGTCTCGAGCCCTGCCAGGTGATCTCACCCTTCTCTCTGGCCAGCCGCAGGGCTGTGTCACGGTCTCGGAAGTTCATAATCCGGGCGATCAGTGGGCGAGGCGGGAGCCCCGGATTAGGTCGCGGCCCCAGTGAGCGGTGCGCCCTCTCGACCACAAAGCCTGGTGTAAAGGAGTCTCTCCCAAAAATGTCCGATAACAATTGCTCCACAAAAACATCCAGTCTGCCGGTAGCCGTGGATTCCGGAACCCCAGTGATTCGTACGTTATTGCGCCGACTGTGCGATTCCAAGTCCTCGTTTTTGATGGCCACGTCCTTTAGTATGCGCTCCAGTCGATCTAAGCGCTTGGTATCCTGCACTGCGCCATCTTCCACCGCCGATATTCGAGCCTCAGCCTCCACCAAACGCTGATCATGGGCCTGGATCTTGGCCCCCATCGTTTCTAGCGTTTTGTTCAGGGCATCAAAGCGTCCATCGAGGGCCCTGAATCCAGCACGCATTTCCTGAAGCCAGTCAGGGGATGGAGCACCGGCCGCCAGGTCAGAGGACGGGCCCCCAGCAGGAGCCGGCATGCCCGGGCGATGTTCCGCCGGTTGATCGGGTAGCCTTTCAAAGGGCAGAGTCTTCTGCTTTGGGTCCTTCCGCCCCATGCCCCCGCACGGCCGGACAGCGAATCGCGGGTAGGAGGCCACAAGGCGGCTTCAAGGCGCTGTGACGACGACGGCTCAGGAGGATGGACGGATCTGCCACTTCTTTGGCCCGTAGTGCGGGCGATGCAGCGGCCCCCGCAGACTCCGGCCAGCCCCAACCACGTGGCACACCAGGCCCGGGCACCGACATGGGCCGCGCTGTATCAAGGCGACTTCTCCACGCCCAAAACCAGGGAGCGCCTTCACGGGGGCCCGAGCCCCGGACCAAGCAGAGAGGGCGGTCAGTGGAGCGTCAGCAGATGCGACCAGGCGACCCAGGGCCGGGGAGAGGGAAACCGGACGGCGCAGGCCGCGAATCACAGGAGCCACCAAGCGAGGTCCCAGGGAAGGGGGGCAGAGGCGGCCCGGGCGCTAGGACCAGCACAGAGCCCCCTCAGCCCACCCCCGCCGCCAACCAGCCGTTCCGTCGCCCCCCCCAGGCCCCTAGACCAAAATAGCCCGGGGACCCCGAGAGGAGACAACGAGAGAGGCCGCGACCGCGGCGCAGAGCAACGGCCAAACGCCCGGTCGGCTCCTGGCCAGCAGCGGCGAGGGGGGCGAAGCAGACCCCCACCAGACCGCGCCCCAGCGCTCAATACCCCCCCCCCCCCCCGGCTCCCCCCCGGCCACCGCCGCACTAACCTCCCCGGCGACCGAGTCAGGCCGCCATCTTGGGCCTCAGGTCCGCTCGGTCCTGGCGTCCGTCGGTCGCTTCGGGCGCAGCCGGGTCCAGATCGCCACTCCGGATCGCTCCAGGTCCACAGGAGATTCAGCGCCGGGTCCGGGCAGCCACCGCCCGCATCAGGAGGCCGGGAAAGACAATATTAGCGCTGAGTCGGCTACGGAGCTTCAACACCGCGCGGCCATCTCAGCCCGCGGCTTGGCCACGCCCCCCTGTTCCGAGACAGTTGACTTGTCAATAGAGCTGGATCGGAGACTAAATGCTCAATAGATCATGTTACTACAACTCTAGGCCCAATATGGAGCAACTGGGATTATTGGAGCCTGGTCTGTTGAGAACTTGAGGTAGTAGAGGAAATGATGGGGAGGGGTACTGGAGGCCTGCGTATACCCGGGAACCTCTTGGCAGAAGCTCCAGTGTGCAATACCTAACAAACAAGTTACTTACCTTCGGTAACGATATATCTGTAAGAAACATTAGTAGTGATAGATTCCATACCTTAGAATATCCCCAGGCGTCAGACTGGATCCGGAAAGTTTTCGTCAGCAGTACCCCTGTGCGTCGGTAGGTGGTGTCGTGCGGGTCAGCTGCCGTCATCGTGGTTGCCGGGATGATGTCGCACGTGCTACTTAGACGCTGCTCACGCGTGCTGACGTCAGTTCTGTACAGGACTTTCCGCGACAGGAACGCTGAGCCATGCAAGATACTGACCACTGGTGCATTGAAACTAAGGCCCTGAAAGGGATGACCTTAACCCTAGAAATCAGTTCCCAGAATGAGGAGGATGGGTGCAAGGCAGTAATGCTTCGTAAACGTGTGCAATGAGGTCCATGTGGCTGCCTGACAAAGGTCCTGCAGGGGGACACCACGTCCCAGTGCAGTAGTGGCTGCAGTTGCTCTAGTGGAATGAACACGCAGCCCCACTGGAGGCTCCTTTTTAGCCAAAGAGTAACAGGCTTTAATGCACAAGACAACCCAGCGGGAAATAGTCCTCTTGTGCACCGCCCGACCTTTCTTGGTGCCAACATAGCCAAAAAAGAGTTGGTCATCCACCCGGAACTGTTGTGTGCAGTTGAGATAGAATGAGAGCGCACGTTTTGGGTCCAGACGGTGGAGCCTCTCTTCCTCTCTAGAAGGATGCAGAGGCGGAAAGAAGGAGAGCAAGGTAATGGACTGCCCAATGTGAAAGGCCGTAACAACTTTTGGCAAAAAGGAAGGCCAGGGCCTGAGCATAACCTTGTCCGGATGGACCGACAGAAAGGGAGGCTTACAAGAAAGAGCCTGGAGCTCACTCCCTCACAGGCAGTCTTCAAGGTCAAGAGACGAAGAAGACAGTTGTGAAGGGGCTCAAAATGAGCTCACATCAAGTATGTAAGAACCAGATTCAGGTCCCACTGTGGCATCACGAAAGGAATAGGAGGAAAAAGGTGTGTAATGCCTTTGAGAAATCTATTTACAACAGGGGACTTGAAAAGAGAGGGCTGATCAGGGAGCCTGAGAAAGGCCGAAATAGCAGAAAGGTAGCCCTTGATAGTGCCCAGAGCAGAGCCCTGCTGGGCCAAAGAAAGAAGAAACAGAAAGACCTCAGAAAGAGGGGCAGAAAGGGGATC
The DNA here is from genome assembly GCF_964204655.1 of Triturus cristatus. Taxonomy (NCBI): domain Eukaryota; kingdom Metazoa; phylum Chordata; class Amphibia; order Caudata; family Salamandridae; genus Triturus; species Triturus cristatus. The sequence goes on along the minus strand of NC_140591.1, from coordinate 1,201,141,017 downwards.
CACAGCACCATGCCACAAACTTGTTCCACCTGCAACCGTATACCACCTTAGTGGAGGGACGCCTGGCTGCCAGAATGACATCACAAACTTCAAGAGGCAAGTCGAAAGGAATCAACTGCTGCCGCTCAATCTCCACGCAGAGAGGTGGAGGCTGGACAGGTTCGGGTGGAGGACCGAATATCCCGGACTTACTGTTCGGGAGGATTGACCCGAAACTGTGCCCGTGTCTCAAACCGCTCCGATGAAGAGGAGTTCTGAGAGGGAATCAGGTGCAACTTCGGCACATTGATGGAGAACCGCAGCTGATGCAGGAGGTCGGCCGTAGTCTGGAGGTGGGCGACGACTGCCTGGGGCGAGCCCGCCTTCAACAGCCAGTCGTCGAGATAGGGGAAGACTGAAACCCCTGATCTGCGCAGATGAGCTGCGACCACCGCCAGCACTTTCGTGAACACCCGAGGGGCGTTGGTAAGGCCGAAAGGGAGCACGGTGAACTGAAAGTGCTTATGGCCTACCGTGAACCGCAGGTAACGCCGGTGGGCCCGCAGGAGTGGGATGTGGAAATACGCATCCTGCAAGTCCAGCGCTACCATCCAGTCCTGTGGATCGAGAGCAGACAAGACCTGAGCCAAAGTGACCATCTTGAACTTCTCTTTGCGGAGGAAGCGATTGATGTTCTGGAGGTCTAAGATAGGACGCAGACCCTTGTCCTTCTTTGGCACCACAAAGTAGTGGGAATAACAACCACGCCCCACTGGGGTCGGAACGCGCTCGATGGCCCCCTTGGCCAAGAGGGCCGCAACTTCCTTCTGAAGGAGCACCAAGTGATCCCCCGACATGTGGTGGTACTGAGGTGGCATGGCTGGAGGGGTAGTCTTGAAGGGGAGGGAGTAGCCCCTTCGGACTATCTCTAAAACCCACCTGTCCGATGTGATGGAGCGCCAGTGGGAGAGGTGATGGTGAATCCTGCCGCCCACTGGCGTTTGATGGGCCTGAAGGCTCGGACTAGGAAGGTTTGGAGGCAGTAGTGGCCGGGGTGGAGGTGGACTGACCCGCCCGCTGGCTCCTCGGTCCGCCATGGCGGGAGCCGCGTCCGCGCTGGGACTGTTGTTGCGCAGGCTTGTGGCTCTGTTGCGAACGCTGCGCAGTGCCCCTTCCGGTGCCACGAAAGGAGCGAAAAGCAGACGGCGGAGGAGGGCAGACTGCGGAGAGTCCTAAGGACTTGGCCGTAGCTCTGGAGTCCTTGAACCTCTCCAACGCGTGGTCTGCTTTATCGCCGAAGAGGCGACGGCCATCAAAGGGCATGTCCATGAGGGTTGATTGGACATCCCCTAAAAATCCAGCTGTCCTCAGCCAGTGATTGTGTCTGATAGCCACCGTCGTTGCAATCGATCTGCCCAGTGATTCGGCGATGTCGAGGCCACAACCCTGTGAGAGGGTGGTTACGTCGCAACTTACTGACTTTGTCGAGGTATCAGGCTTGCTTCACCCGGCTCAGTCAGGCTTCTGTGCTTTACATAGCACGGAGGCAGCTTTGCTTAAGGTGACGGAGGCGATCCGCGAGTGCTTGGATGCCGATGGGAAGGCAGCCTTGGTGATGTTAGACCTCTCGGCTGCCTTCGATACCGTGCCCCATTCCCTGCTCCTTGACCGTCTATCAGAGATAGGTATCTCTGGCTCGGCTTTGCAGTGGGTCAAGTCGTTCTTGGAGGGTCGGTCGCAGCAGGTCTGGCTTCCTCCATGTGCCTCTGCGCCTTTGCTGGTGACTACAGGTGTGCCTCAAGAGTCATCACTTAGCCCCTTGCTTTTTAACATCTATTTGACACCGCTGGTTTATCTTGCGGAGTCATTGGGGGCTAAGGTGATGGTTTATGCTGATGACACTCAGCTTCTATTTTCTTAGACCAGGGATGATGATTAGGCTGCAGTTGCACAGCTTTGCCTATCCTCAGTATTTCATTGGCTGGCGAATGCTCAGCTGAAATGCAATGAAGGTAAATCCGAAATACTTTTTTATGGCTCTTCTTCAGCGGAGTTTAGAGAGAGGCTTTGGCCATCGGATTTTCCTCGACCAACTACTAGTAAAAGCGCTGTAAAAAATCTTGGCGTCTGGATCGAGGAAAACCTGAATTTTTCGACTCAGGTGAAGAAGCTGGACGGTACCTGCTTTGGCACTCTTAGATCCCTGAGGAAGTTCCTTCCTCTGTTGCCAGGTAGTGCCAGGGAAACTGTGGTCCGCGCTCTCATTTTATCACGTTTGGACTACGCAAATGCCCTTCTGGAGGGCAGCCCTGTTTTTTTAGTTAAGAAACTGCAGGTGGTGCAAAACTCGGCAGTTAGGCTTCTTCTGGGCCTGCGATCAAGGCTTAGTGTTCGCTCTCACCTGCGTTCCTTGCACTGGCTCCCAGTCGAAGCCTGCTTAAAATACAAACTGTTATCCATTGCTCATCGGGCCCTATATGGCCGGGGACCCATCTATCTGCAGAAGAGATTTGCATTTTACACACCAGGAAAGACAGCTGCGCTCGTCTGCTCAGCTGCTGGTTCAGCCCCCCAGGTTTAAACGTCAAAGGCTTGGGGGAAACTCCTTTGTACTGGCCTTGCCTGGAATCTATTGCCTTTGGCACGTCGGGCTACTCAGGACCGTCTTCTGTTTAAAAAAAAACTAAAAACTCAGCTTTTTTAGTCTGGTTTTGATGAGCACTTCCCTTGTTTTCCTTTTTTGAAGCTAGCGCCAGGACACTTTCGAGTAGCCGTACGCTGTACAAATTAAATATAACATAACAACAAATCATGAACTTTGCTGCGTCTCTCCCCTCTGCAACAGCCTGGGAGAGAGTTTTCCGCCCCTCCTGCGGACATTAGAGCAGCACGTCCGCCACCATGTCCCACACACAGTGGGAATAACGGCCCAAGAGGCAAGCGGTGTTCACGGACCGCAGCGCATAACTGGCAGAAGAAAAAATCTTTGCAAACTGATCCAGTTTCTTGGCCTCCCTATCCAGTGGTGCGGAAGGGAAGGAGGTTGGAGAAGCAGAGGCTTGGACAACCAAGCTCTTGGGGGGTGGGGTGTTGGGAGAGGAAAATGGGGTCACCCGGAGCCGGGCGATGGTGGCGGGCCACGTTCCTATCCAAAGGAGCTCCTGTGGTGGGCCTTGAACAGGTGCCCAAAAGAACGTCGGAAAGTACTTCGTTGAAGGGGAGCAGCGGTTCCGCAGAAGTAGCTGAGCTGAGTAGGGAGCTTGAGGTGTAGGGCCTCGGCTGCCCTACCTAACACCACTGCATAACTAGCGCCCTCCTCCGTAGCCACGGTAGGAGGAGACAGCATGCCAAGGTCTGGAGAGGTATCCAGACCACTGGCTTCCCCAACTCATCTGCCCAGTCCTCCTCATACTCGCAGTCGGCTGCGAGAGGGTCCTCAGACCCCTCCCAGTCCTCCCCTTCTCCCTCAGGACGTTCTACAGGCCGAAAATAAGGAATAGGGACATAGGGAGAGAAATCCCCGAGCAGCGTCGAGAACGGCATCGGTCGGCGTCTGCCCGATGCCGTGTCCCCTTTGGGGCTGAAACCGGGGCCGACGTCGGGCCGAGGAGCGGGCTTCGTCAGAAGTGTTGCCGGTGGGGTCGACGTCGGTGGAGGTGTTATTAGGTCAACCGGCGTCGACTGGGATCCAGGCCTGGATCCACAGGGGTCCTGCGGTGCTGAGCCACCGGCCATGCCGGAGCCACCGGCGATGGAACGCATGGACCCCCAGTCGAGCCCGCGGAGCCCGAAGGCACACCTGCGGGAGTCGACGGCCCAAAGAGTCGAGCCATGGCCGACAGGAACTCTAGTATCTGGGCCGGAGTCGCTGCCGGACCCGGAAAGGGCAGGTAGGCCGGCGGCGACACCACAGGCTTCGCCGGAGCCACAGCGGAGGCACCACCCGCACCCTCAGCCGCGTCGCGCAACTGGCGATGGGAAGTTGGAGAGCGATGGCGTTTCTTCGACTTCTTGTGCTTCGCCTTACCTGACCCCGAGTTGGAGACTTGGAACCGGAGGACCGATAATGATGACTCCGCGCACGATCCCTCGACCTCCCGCGGGACTGGGACCTGGAACGGAACGGAGCCGACTGCTGGAACTCAAGCAGCTTTCGGGACCGTTCCCGCAAAGACTTTGGCGCCATCGCCCGGCAGTCGGGGCACAACTTGGGGTTGTGGTTGCGCCCCAGGCAGAAAAGACACACTCATGTGGTGACATTCCTCGTAGGACTTAAAACCGGGCATCCTATCTGCACCAGGAGTCGAAGACTCGATGAAAAAATGGAGACAAAAAGCCTCAAAAGTTAGTCAAAAAATCACTAAGGGTACCTGCTCTTCCCGAATCTGCGCTTGCTAGCGCGGAAAAAGAAAGAACTTAAGTCAGCGCGCGTGGGCGGCGTCTAAGTAGCGCCTGCGACGTCATCCCGGCATCCACGACGCCGGACGCGGAGCCGCACGACGCCACCCAACGACATGCAGGGGTACTGCTGACGAAAACTTTCTGGATCCAGTCTGACGCCTGGGGATATTCTAAGGTAAGGGATCTATCACTAGGTGTTTCTTTCAGATAGAAAGATTAGAAAAGTGACTGTTTCCTTTGGAGCTTTTGTTATTCCCAGACACAGTATGGTCCATCCTTGGAGTATCTGAATGTTGCCAGCAGCTATCCATTATTTTTTCACAGCTCAGGTGCACGTGGAGAGAATAGAGCAAGCTGAGTTAGCTTTGCGATTGATCAAGTGTGGGCCTTAGTTTTGAGAGGTCACAACAGGAATTGTAGATTGGAAAACTTGTAGTGGCAAACGGAACTGAGAACAAGTTACAAAGGGGCAAGAGGAATTGAATATGCTACACAAGGAAGAGAGAGAATGAATAACAGAATGAATAGACTGCTTAGAAATATAGGGTTGATGGGAAAAGACTGTTTACATGAATGGGGTGATGGAAATAAAATGCAAGTCTGGAATAGGCAGCAAAAATACAGCTTGTCGTTTTTTGAGGAAAAATAAAGATTGGACAAAAGGATCCGAGGAGGGTCTTCAGAGGACAGTAGGAATCTGGATGAGGGAGCAGAATGACTGTCAGCTACACACAGGTTGAAATGGGGGACAGATTACACTTGTGCACTGTGTAATTTTGACTAGACCCAAAACTGATCAATAAGTACAACTTTTAGCTCTGGACTATCATAGTTCTGCAGTCCAAGGTTTACTCAGGTAGGTGAAATGCGGTTAGAATTTCCGGACTCAACAAACCACAAATACAGGTCAATAACAGAATATTCGGTTGGTGCTTAGCCTTTGAAAAAGAAGTAACTTAATATAAATCACACAAAAATTTACTATAAATAAAAGTTTTCAAAAGCAACAAGTTACGACCGTCATTATTAACTTTAAAACAACCAGTATAAGGTGTTAGTGGTGTGTCGCAACCTGGTGGAGGGCACCTCTGCCAGGTGATCTTGTATTACAGTCTCTGGGATTCCCCTGGTTCAAGCGAGGCATTTCATGGAGTTGTTCTGGTATGGTTGGAATCATGCCTCAATGCTACATTATCAAGAAGGGTGGATTTCGTACCGTACACTTCCCCAACCAACACTTTGCTGGGTTACCTGTAGTTCCCAGTATTTTTGGTGTTGTCTGCAAGTGCTGCTCCCAGGGTGTGTGCCGTACTACTACCAATGGTGGAGCAGAGGTCTTTTCTCCAGCCTGATCGGCTGGTATGCGGCATGACCTGCACTGCTGTGCACATCAAGGATGAGTGGAGGCAGCATTAGCACTAGTTACAAAGGTTGCAATGCTCATGACTCAATGGATCAGGGGCTTGAAATGTCTTCCTCTGACCGGGACACAAACCCACCAACCAAACTGCTAGGTGCCCATCTAAGACAAATTTCTGGTTTTGGTTGCTTGTGCTGATCTGAGGATGTTGACCGCAGATGGTGGTCCAACCTTTTGTAGGAGTTTCTTACAGCAGTTCATGGCTCTGAGACGGTGGGGAACTTTTGCAGATTTAAGTTCCTTCCAACACTCCAACCTTGGGGTGAACAGTTCAATTGCACTGTTGTAGGTACTTAGGGAATATCTGTTTTTATCTTCATGTAGAGCTATAATCTCATTCTGGCATACACCAGCGGTCTTCTCTGACGTTTCCTTTTTCAGCTCCTTCCTGATCTCACTTTCCTAGCATCTCCCCTGTCCAAAGACAGTCCTTTCTAAAAACACAGAAGAGCCCGGAACGTCACTCTCCCTAGTAGGTGACTGGTAAAAAGGCCTACCCTGCAACTATAATAACTTTGCTGTCTCCATTGCCAGTTCTATACAGCCCAGCGAGATGACAGTATGTTGTTGTTTATTTCTAGAGTGCTCATATGCTAAGGTGTCTTGGCACTGTAGCAGATCATAAAAAGAAAAGCACAATTTAAATTGAGTAAAAAGGAATGCCTCTGGTGTCTTACAAAATCGAAATGGCAAGGCACTGGATTTAGAGAAGTTTATTCCATTTCCTAGATACAGCTACTGATGATGCTGCTTCCGGACTTCACTATGGCCTCACTCTTTAATCGAGCCACTATCTTTAAGCAGAGGGTGCACATGCTGCACATTCCTGGCCACAGAACGCCTTTTTTGGTCTCACTCCATGTCAAAGGAAGGCCTCAGCACACGTGCATGATTGTTGTGGTGTGTGGTGAGGTGGTGCTCAAAAAGCCTAGGATTTTGAGGTAGAACCATTCAGGGGTTGATCATAGACCATGTGTTTTTGGGAGAGGGAACAAATTATTCTTAAAAGACTTCTAAAATATAGAATACAATCATACAAGTGCTTAAACTTACTGCGGTTGCATGAGTTGGGGAACCTGAGCTTGATGACCATGAGGGCAGTGAGTCAGTAGCTGGACAGTCCCATATGGATGAAGGAATATTACTAGTTTCACTCCAATTTCTCGGAGCATCCTGACTATATGAAGAATGTGCAAGTCCAAGTTTGCTAAATACCTCTGCAAAGCAAAACGAAATATAAACAAAACAATAATGACCAATGAAGACATGCACCAGGTTACATTTCAATTAGGATTCATTAGGGGATCAGGAAGGCAAGTGTAATTAACATTTGTTCTTCTTTTTGACACTTCAACTTCACAACAGAGTATTTGCAATTAAAATGGTGTCACAGGAAATAAGTCAGTATGAGATGAATGATAGAAGATGAAGAGGCTAATCAACATACTGGCTGTAGTAGACATTTCCAATGCTTTTGTACTTTATATGGGGTCAAAGCAGTGGTGGCCTGGTAGGGAACAGGGGTAGAGGGGGCGGGTTGAAAATATATAAAAAAAAAACACTTACCGTTTCAAAAGACCGCACCTTTTTTCTGCTTCTCTGCTCTTCCTGACTCCAGTCCGGAAGAAACTGCAGGAAGCACCCGACACACGGGCTCCCCTGAGCTAATCACAATGCTTCACTTTGAAATAGTGTTGTGATTGGTCTGAGCGCCTTGGATCGCGCTCAGATCAGGACAGGGAGCCTGTGCATATTCCCCAACAGGCTGTCCATTACAGCCTGGTGGGGAATACGCAAAGTGCACGACAGCAACCATGCGCAATTATTGTGCACAGTCCGCTCTTCGCCCCCCAACCTGAGCCACCAGCCCCGCCCTAACCCAGACCACAGCAACCAAAAATAAAACGATGATAACTGTTATTATTGTTTTATTTTTCCCCTTTTCCCTGTTCTAAGAGCAGTGGGGCGAAACCACTTGGTCAGAGATTGCAGCATCTACAAACGATGCCCTAATTGTATGGTATCCACCTTCTGGACCAAAGGGGAGGATGCTATTGCAAAGAAATTAAAATGGTTGACAAACAAAAGCATAACCTTTCTGCACAGATGGTGAAGGAAGGAGTTCGGTTTCCCTCACCTCAAAAGGTTAGACAATTATTGTTTAGGTTGACTTCTTGGTTGTGAATAAAAGAAGTTTTCTAATATTTTCAAACCTAACACAAACATCCTGGCTACCAGCAACAGTTTTAGCATAACCTGTTCGTTTCTCCAAGATGAACAGCCAGTCCACACCTGTGTAGGGCTTTTTTGGGTCTATATAATGCCCTACTGGTCCTGATGGCAATATACATCCAACATTAAGTTTCAGTACAGATTCCAATATTAAAACTGCTAACAGTCTGTCGATGGTAAAAGGCAGATAGAACAAAATAATTCTTTTACATGCAATGGCACATCTGAGAACTCTAAATAAATGCTGGCTGATTATCTTAAAACATTCTCTGCCATGGGGCATGAGAATCAAAGAAACTTAAGGTTAAAAACTGAGGTCTACACCATCTATGGTTCACTCTGGCCATCAATGAACCACCTCACTACCAAAAGAACAATTGTGATGATGTATCAGTAAGCGACATATGTAGTTATAGATTCCTTACCTTAGAATTACCCTCAGGCGTCAGACTGGATCCTGAGAATTTTTTCGTAGCAATACCCCTGAATGTTGGTAGGTGGCGTCGGTCGACTCCGCATCCGTCGTGGTCGCCGGGATGACATTGCAGTGTCTACTTAGACGCCGCCCTGCACGCAGACATCAGTTCTGACACGACTTTCCATGCAAGATGCTGACAACTGGTGCACATAACTAGGGCCCTGTAAGGGAAGTTCCTATCTCTAGAAGTCTGTTCGCAGAACGGGGAGGATGGGTGGGGCAGTAAGGAATCTATAACTACATAAGTCTCTTACAGATGCATCGTTACCAAAGGTAAGTAATTTGTTCATCTGAAAGAGACTGTAGTTATAGATTCCTTACCTTAGAATAGATACCCCAGCAATGCCAACCCCGGACATGGGCCTGGAAACTAAGTTCACACCAGGAAGTCCTGGAGAACAGAACAGCAGAAAAAGCCGTCTGTCCGGACTTGGCTTCCAGGCAGTAATGTTTTGTGAACGTGTGCAGGGATGCCCATGTGGCTGCCTGGCAGATGTCAATCAGCGGAACTCCACGTCCCAAAGTAGTAGTGGCTGCCATTGCCCTGGAGAGTGGGCGCGCAGTCCCACTGGAGGTTTCTTCTTAGCCAAAGAACAGCAGATCTTAATGCATAGAACAACCCATCGAGAGATGGTACGTTTGTGCACGGGCCGACCATTCTTGGCACCCACGAAGAGTTGATCGTCCACCCGGAAATCTTTAGTGCGGTCAAGATAGGACAGCGCACGTTTTGGGTCCAATCGGTGGAGCCTCTCCTCCTATTTGGAAAGTTGCGGAGGCTGGAGAAAGGTGGGCAATGTGTCTGACTTATGTGGAAAGAAGTAACCACTTTTGGCAGAAAAGAAGGCCTAGTGCGAAGGACCACTTTGTCCAGATGAACAGCAAGAAAGGGAGGCTTGGAGGACAGAGCCTGAGGTTCACTCACCCTATTAGCAGAGGTGATGGCAAGCAGGAAAGCAGTTTTTAAAGTAAGAAGACAAAGAGGACAAATATGTAGTAGCTCGAATGGAGCACACACAAGATAAGTTAAGACAAGAGTCAAGTCCCATTGGGGAATTACGAAAGGAGGAGGAGAAAAGAGATGAGTAAGCCCCTTCAGTAATCTATTTACAATCGGGGACTTGAAAAGAGAAGGCTGATCAAGAAGGCTAAGAAAAGCCAAAATGGCCAAAAGATAGCCTTTAAGGGTGCCCAGAGCAGAGCCCTGCTGGGCCAAAGAAAGAAGGGAGAGGAGAACCTCTGAAAATGGGGCCGAAAGGGAATCCACAGCCTTGGATGTGCACCATGCCACAAATTTGTTCCATCTACAGGCATATACCGTTTTAGTGGATGAACGCCTGGCTGCCAAGATGACGTTACAGATTTAGGGAGGAAGGTCAAAAGCGGTCAACTGACTACGCTCAATCTCCACGCAAAGAGGTGGAGGCTGGACAGGTTCGGTGGAGGACCGTCCCCTACTGCTGTGACAGAAGATCCTCCCGAAGAGGTAATCTGATTGGAGGATCGATGGCCATGCTCCAGAGCTCAGGGTACCAGACTCTTTTGCCCAGTCCGGAGCCACAAGAATGACTTGTGCTCGGTCGCGCTTGATCTTCTTCAGTACTTTGGGTAGAAGTGGTGCAGGCGGAAAGGCGTACAGGAGGCCGCAACTCCACTTGCAACGAAAAGCTTCGCAGAGTGAGTGCCGCCTTGGAAACTCCAGCACGCAGAACTGCTGACATTGCATCTTCTCTTCGATGGGGAACAGATCTAACCAAGTCTCTCCCCACTGCTGAAAGAGACCTTGCACCACCTCTGAGTGAAGATGCCATTTCTGATCCATCATGCACTGGCGGCTGAATTTCTTCTGCCCTGGCGTTCAGGAAAACCTGCCAGGTGTTTAACCACCAGGGGTATGCCCTGATGTTCTAGGCATGTCCAAAGGCAAAGGGCCTCTTGACATAGGGTCTACGACCCCACCCGCCCTGTTTGTTGGAGTACCACATGGCGGTGGTGTTGTCCGTGAACACCTGCACTATTCTTCCTTTGAGAGAAGGAAGGAATGCCTTCAGTGCAAGACGGATCGCTCGAACCTCCAGACGGTTGATGTGGAGACGGGACTCCACCGGAGACGAGATTCCCCTGATCTCCGTCTCTCCCATGTGGCCACCCCAACCCAGGAGTGACGCATCTGTCACCACTGTGAACTCTGGTTGGGAGAGGGATCTGTCGTTGACCCAATCCTGGTTCGTGAGCCACCACTGCAACTGATGTGCAGTCCCCTCTGAGATCTGGACAACATAGGAAAGATTCCATTGATGCTGCACCCACTAGAACTTCAGGTCCCACTGCAGAGCCCGCATATGCCATCTGGCATGATCCACCAGCATGATGCAGGAGGCCATGAGGCCCAGCAGCCTCAGGGTCATTCTCACCGAAACCCGAGATAGAGGCTGAAACATCAGTATCATAGCCCAAATATCCCAGATTCACTGCTCAGGAAGATAAGCCAGAGACTGCGCTGTATCCAGAACTACTCCGATGAATAAGAGCTTCTGAGAAGGAATCAGGTGCGACTTCGACACATTGACAGTGAACCCCAGCAAATGCAGGAGGTCCGCCGTAGTCTGGAGGTGGGAGACGGCAGCCTGGGGCGGGCCCGCCTTCAACAGCCAGTCGTCGATATAGGGGAAGACTGGAACCCCTGATCTGCGCAGATGTGCTGCAACCACCGCCATCACCATCATGAACACCCAGGGTGCGCTGGTAAGGCCAAAGGGGAGTAAATTGAAAATGCTAGTGGCCTACCGTGAACCGTAGGTAACGCCAGTGGGCTGGCAGGAAGGGACGTGGAAATGAGCGTCCTCCATGTAAGCGCTACCATCAGTCTCCAGGATCAAGGGCATAGAGGATGAGCCAACATGAGCATTTTGAACTTTTCCTTCTGGAGGAAGCGGTTGAGGGTCCAAGATAGGACGCAGGCCTTTGTCCTTCTTGGGTTCAAGAAAGTAGTGGGAATAGCAACCACGACCTACTTCTGGCACAGGACTCGTTCGATAGCTCCCTTGGCCAAGAGAGCCGTAACTTCCTGGCGGAGTAGGGCCAAGTGATCCTCCAACATGCGATGGGGTGCGGATGGCACGGAGAGAGGAATAGTCTCGAAGGGGAGGGAGCAGTTTTGCCAGTGGGGGAGGTGATGGGGAATCCTGCCGCCCACTGGCCTCTGGTGGCCCTGAAAGGTTGGAGGCTACTGCAGGGGGGAAATGCCCCAGACCGCGTCGCTGGGTCCCACGTCCGCAGCCACGCATAGACTGGGTAGCTTGCGTGCCCTGTGGGTGGAACGTGGTGGGGCACCCCTTCCGTAGCTACGAAAGGGGCGAAAGGCAGACTGCGTGGAGCGAGAGGTTGTACGAGACTCAAGGATCTGGCCGTAGCCCTAGAATCCTTGAAGTGCTAGAGCGCAGAGTCCGCCTTGTCACCAAACAGGCGACGGCCATCAAAGGGCATGTCCAAAAGGGTAGATCGGACATCCCTCGAAAAAAACAAACGTCCTCAACCAGGACTACCAACGTGGAAACCGTTCTGCCCAGAGAGTCGGCGGTATCCAGCCCACACCTGATGGTGGACTTAGCTGCGTCTCGATCCTCAGCAAATGCGCGGGTGAGCACGATCCAGGCCTCCTCCGAGCACTGTGGCAGCACTTGCGCAACCGTATCCCACACAGTATGGGTATAAAAGCCCAAGAGGCATGCAGTGTTCACCGACCGCAGCCCTAAGCTGCGAAGATATCTTCTTCCCAAGGTGGTCCAGCTTCTTGGATTCCCTATCTGGGGGGGCAGTTGATTATGTGCCTTTGGAGGATGAGGCTTATAGACCACCAAGCTCTTGGGGGTTGGGTGCTGGGAGAGAAAAAGTGGGTCACCCGTGACCTGGCGGTGGCGTCAAGCCAAGTGCCAAGGGCCAAGTGCCCCGAAGGATGTCTGTGAGGGCTTCATTAAAAGGCAGCTGAAGCACCTCAGTCAGGAGGTTAGTTCTGACGTACAAGTTACTTACCGTTGGTAACGATGTATCTGGTAGAGACGATTCTAGCTGCAGATTCCTTAACGTAGAATTATCCCCAGGCGTGAGACTGGACCCGGAAAATTTTCTTTTCCCCAGCATCTCTGCGTGCCGGGGGGCGGTACCACGCGACCCCACCCTGACGTCGTGCGCGGGCGTGACGTCAGCGGGGTCACATAAGCCCCACCCCGGTGCGCTGACATCATCTTCGGAGAACTTTTCCGTGCCACAATGCGGAGCCATCACAAACAACACTGTGGAGAGTACCAGAACAGTGTGCGAAAAATTCGTGAAATAGAAAAGAGAGAAACGAAAGGTGAGAAACAGCACCAGTTTGAAAAGTGCCAAGCACGAAGGCACAAACAGCCATAGCGGCGAAAGCCATAGCAGCGAGACAGCAGAGCACCGCTCTGAGGAACACCCTTGCCAGACAAGGCGACAGCCTCCCAGGAGGCAGAAAGCATAAGAGAGAGAGAGAGAAAGAGTGTGTGCAAGCACAATGCACTACAGTGAAGGGCAACAAGCCCCGAACAGAAGAATAATAGCAATTCACTCCTAGACAACACCGTCAAGGAGGGCCGTATCCCCTGAAAGGGGCGAAAAGGCCGAGGCACAGGCAAAACAACCCCCAACGTAGTGGACTGAAAGGGAATCAGTAACCCTACGCAAGCAAAAGGGAGAAGAGTAAAAGGAGGCCACAACACCAGAGGAAAAACCAAGGTGGAGGGATGCAGAAGGACACATGAACCAACCGACCATGTATCATAAAGGAAGGGGTGGAACAATCAAGCAGAATGAAGCATCCTGCCCGGGAGGAAGCGAGGCAGACACCCACAGAAGACAAGCCACCCGGAGGGAGGTGAGTGCAGAAAACCAACTGAAGGTCCTCGCAGAACGGGGAGGAAGGGCGGGCCGTGAAGGAATCTGCGGCTAGAATCGTCTCTACCAGATACATCGTTACAGAAGGTAAGTAACTTGTACATCTGATAGAGACTACTAGCCGCAGATTCCTTAATGTAGAATAGATACCCTAGCCATACCCAGAGGGGAGGAGGGCCTGCGAGAGAACCTCCCCAGTAGGAGGGAACACAGGGCCCCAGCAGGGGACGTGTCACGGGGACAAGAAGGGCGGCCCAGCCCCCACCAAGCAGAAGTAAGCAAGAACAAGGTGAAGGGAGACTAGGAGACACCAAGCCCATTCAAGGTACAACGGCCACAACCCCCCATAGGGAAAGACAGCCGCAGAAGAGCACCCAGGAGGAAAGAACGACCCCAACTACAGGGAGAATAGGCAGGACTGGAAGGCAGGGCCTGCTACAGGAAAACCCACACAGTGACATTAAACAGCGGAACAGGCATCAGTCGAAGGAAGCAGGCAAGGCAGGAACGGCTCCGCAACCAAGGAACACAGGCCTAGGAAGAAAAGCGCAGGTGCGCAAAGCCCCAGCAGAATAAGGGGCAGGGGCACAAGGTAGCAGAACAAGGGCCACGGCAGTGGGCCAGCACAAGCAGGCGTGCACAGCCGGCAGCGGACAGCACCATGGAGCAGCGCACCCAGAACAAACCAGGCGCAGGTCAAGGGCAGAGGCCAGGAAAATGCAGAACAAGCCCCAAGGGAGGATCGTGCAATAGACACACACTGACCCACGAAGAGAAATGGAATCAGCCATAAGAGAAAAAGGGGAAGACATGGAAGACGGACCAAGCAGCCCACCAGAACACAGAAAAGCCAGGAGAAACCCAGCCCCCCTGGAACACCAGGTAGAGGACCAGGCCAAAACGCCGGACAGGAAGGCGAGAACGCCACAACACCACAGACAGCATGGCAAACTGGCAAGCGATGTAGTGAACACGGAGACCGACGGAACCCGGAGCAGTGCAAGCTGCGCCCGGACAAGACACAAGAGACCACACCAGCGGAATACAGTGAAGCCAAGAAAGGCAGGGAACCCAAAAAAGGGGCCACTATACCTCCCCAGCGCAGGACAGAGCTATGCAATAGCTACAAGCACCCCACATAGGGTATGATACGTCCCACTAAAACATGGGAACACCTCTTAAGGAAAACCCCGCAGCAGAGGACCAAAACGTAGCGTATGATATGTCCCAAGAAACATGGTTACACCGCTTAGGGAAAAGATCCCGCAGCAGAGGACAGAACAAAAAGGACCTGCAGATAGAACCACAGACGGCTTGACAAGCAGCCAATCAAAAAACACACCAAAGGCCCAACCTGAGGACACATATGGGTGGACCACAACCAAAGAACCACAAAATCCAAAGGGGCTGTACCAGCAGCCAACAGCACAAAGGGGTCAATTTAAGGACCCGGAGCCAAGGTACAGAGGGGGAGGAGGACAGAGCCCCGCAAGGAGTCGCTGAATGGCAGCATCTGCATGGGTGTTAAATAAAAGCACTCCGTCAAAGGGCAGGTCAACAAGACGCTCCCTCACATTCTCAGGGAAAACGCTATCCCTCAGCCAAGCATGGCGACGGAGAGCTACTGAACTCGCCATTGTGCGGCCGAGAGCATCAGAAACATCCAGGGCCGAACGAAGATTAAACACAGCCAGCTCCCGGCCATCCTTCGCATGGCGTCGTAGATCAGCATGAACACATTCTGGAGAGGCAGAAGACAGAAGGGACTCCATGGAATCCCACAAGCTGGAAGTAGCCCTGGCCAACACACAAAGCGTGTTGAGTGCTTGCAAAGCAGCACTAGAAGAAGCGAAGAGGCTCCGCCCCCAGAAATCTAACCATCGGGCCTCTCGTGACGGAGGAAACAACACCAAAGGTAAGGAAGGAAAAGCAGTCTGCATAAGAGGGCCCTGAGTAGAAGGGTGGAAAGAAAGGCAGACTGGGTCGTGCGGAGCAGGACGGTGGAGGAGCGGCTGCGGCACCGGATCCCCCTTGGCAGGACGCCCCCAGAAGAGAATTATGGAGCGAAGCTTCGAAGGGAAGTAGCAGCTCCCGTCCACCAGAGCCCTGATGGAGAACCTCCAGCAAATGGTCGGTAGGAAATGGGGTAGCAGGGTCGCCCATGTGCAAAATGCCAGCAGCTGTGGAAATGGCCCTGGCAAAGGCTACACACGCCTCTGTAGGGCGTCGTGGGGGGAGAGCAATTCCTCCGTGGGCGACGGCTGTACACTAAGCCGGCCATCCCAGAACCCAGAGGAAGAAATGGCCAGCCTCAGAATGGTGGAAGATTGATGGACGAGTGGGGGACCTGAGGTACCTCTGGGGAAGGCTGTGGCCGCGGGGACGGCGAGGAGCCCTCCCTGGAAGACGTCAGGGAAAAAGCCACAACACGGCGGCCTGTCTCTGGGGAAGGATAGACAAACAGTTGGCGAACCTCCGGAGAGGAGGGGGCCTCTGGAGACGGGGGGACGACGACCTGATGCCGGCACGGCACCGCAGAGTCCGCCACAGGCACCGGCGTGAGGTCGAGCGGCGCCGGAGGCGATGCCGGGACGACCTCGTCCACCACTTGCACCCCAGCAGAATGGAGCGGCGCCGGCTCTGGGGCGGCGAAAGAACGGCGCCGAAAAGGCACCGACTCGACCTCTGACGAAGCAGCCACCTGCGTGGAGAGACAAGAGGGACCCGGGGACACACCCCGGCCCCTAGCCAGCACCCGCGGCGCCGCCTGGGTCGACAGCCGTCGGCGCCTGAGCGGCGTCAGCTCGGCTTCTGGCAAGGCCGCCGCCTGCTCAGAAGACCGAGGAAGACTCGGGGGCGAGCCGCGAATCCCGGCGACCTCCCGCGACACCACAGGGACCCCCTCGGGGGTTTGCGGCGAGGCAGAGGCGCCGTGGGCCGAAGAGGGGAACCCCGTAGGGCCGCACCCCGATGACACCACACCTCCAGAGCCTGACGCCGAACCAGTCGGCGCTGGGGCCGGAGCCGCCGGCGACCGCGGAAGGCCCCACATGTGGCAAGGGATCCACCGGCGTCCCAGGAGGAGTAGGGGCCAAGGAAGCCTGCAGAGCAGCAGCACAGGCCTCCATTTGGGCCCTAGACGCCCCGACGCCAGGAAACGGCGGGTAGGGTGGCGACGAATGAGGCTGCATGTCCCGCGGAGAACCCGCGCCCTCCACAGAGCGGGGACCAAGCCTCGGAGACAAGCTAAGAGACTTACTGGTGGGCAAGCAATGCCCGAGGGGGCTCGGTGACGGGCGATGCCGAAAGCGGCGATTCATGGACCCCTCCGCGGGGGATTGACGCAGGGACAACCCAGACCTGGACAACCGGGCTGAGAGGAGCTTCATCCGACGTTCCCGCCGGGTCTTAGGCTTCAGATGCTGGCAAGCGTCGCTGTCCGTGGAATCATGGTGCTCGCCCAAACACCACATACAAATCGGATGAGGGTCCGTCACCGACATCTGACGCGTGCAAGATGAGCACGCTTTAAAGTCCGAAGGCATGCGCACACTGTCCCCCCACGCAAAAGCATGAAAATAAGGCCTGAAAACAGGACATGGACACGATCCGGATCCGCGTTGCACGCGGAAAAGAAGGAAACTGATGTCAGCGCGCCGGGGTGGGGTTTATGTGACCTCGCTGAGGACACGCCCGCGGACGCCGTCAGGGCGGGGTCGCGTGGTACTGCCCCCCGGCGCGCAGAGATGCTGGGGCAAAGAAAGTTTTCCGGGTCCAGTCTCACGTCTGGGGATAATTCTACGTTAAGGAATCTGTGGCTAGTAGTCTCTATCAGATATAGTATTTTGCTCTCTTGAATGTATTCTTAACTAAGCACTTAGGATAGCCTCTTTGTATTAGTTCATGCTTCAGCGATTCAGGGTACAGGTTTTCCCCAAGTCTGTAGAATTGACCGAAGGGCACTGACTCCTTTTGGCTATTAGGATTAAAACTGGAAAAATGAAGGTTGGTGTTTCTAGTTGTAGGTTTAGAGTAAGGATCTACCAATATGCATGCACTCTGACGGTGACCAATGATCACAATTAGTAGTTTCCAAGTAGTAATAGTTCTTCTAAGTTTGGCCAATCTCTCTGTCCACTGCTGTGGTGCCCATTGCATAGAAACATGCCAAAGTTATTCAACTTCTAAAGAAACCTAAGCTTGACCCTGCCCTCCAAGATAACTATCAATACATTTCTTTCCTGCCTTTTCTGGCTAACGTGGTGGAGAAACATGCGAATAGTTTTCTGGGGGACTTCTTAAAGAAGTATCAGCTGCTTAACCTCCGCAAAATAGTTTTAGACAAGCCCATAGTACTGAAGAACAAGTTACTTACCTTCGGTAACGATGTATCTGTAAGAAACATTAGTTAGTTAGATTCCTCACCTTAGAATATCCCCAGGCGTCAGACTGGATCCGGAAGATTTTTCGTCAGCAATACCCCTTGCGCGTCGCTAGGCGTCGTCTGCGGCTCCGCGTCCGTCGTCGGCGTTGTGCGCCGGGATGACGTCGTCGGAGTACTTAGACGCCGCCCTCGCGCGCTGACGTCAGTTCTTGTACATAGCCTTCCGCGCCAGGAACGCAGAGCCATGCAAAGACCGACACTGGTGCCAAAAATAAAATCTAGGGGCCTGAAAGGACAACCTTAACCCTAGATGTCAGTTCGCAGAACGGAGAGGATGGGAGGGTCGGTGAGGAATCTAACTAACTAATGTTTCTTACAGATACATCGTTACCGAAGGTAAGTAACTTGTTCATCTGAAAGAAACACGTTAGTTAGATTCCTCACCTTAGAATAGATACCCAAGCAATACCATCCCCGGTGGTGGGTCTGCGAACCAAGATCACACCAGAAAGTCCTGGAGGACAGAACGGCCAAAGAAGCCATCCCTCCGGACTTGGCTGTCAAGGCAATAATGCCTGGCAAACGTGTGTAGCGAAGCCCACGTCGCCGCCTGACAGATGTCCTGCAAAGGGACTCCCCGTCCCAAGGCAGTAGTAGCCGCCGTGGCCCGAGTAGAATGGGCGCGCAGCCCAACAGGAGGGTCCTTTTGAGCCAAGGAATAGCAAATTTTTATACACAAAACGACCCACCGAGAGATGGTCCATTTGTGCACAGCTTTCCCCTTCTTAGCGCCCACGTACCCAACAAAAAGCTGGTCGTCCACCCGGAACTGTTTTGTGCGGTCCAGATAAAAGGAGAGCGCACATTTTGGGTCCAGACGGTGGAGCCTCTCTTCCTCTTTGGAAGGATGCGGAGGCGGAAAGAAGGTGGGCAAGGTGACAGACTGCCCAAGGTGAAATGGAGTCACCACTTTAGGAAGAAAGGAGGGACGAGGCCGAAGGACAACCTTGTCCGGATGAACAGATAGAAAAGGAGGCTTTGAAGATAAAGCCTGGAGCTCACTCACCCGTCTAGCCGAGGTGATGGCTACCAGAAAAGCAGTCTTTTTTTTTTTTTTTTTTTTTTGAAAAAGTTTTTATTGAACAATAATTCGGTTACAAGTATGGGCCTACAACCACCCGGGCCGGCCGCTAGGTACATAAGGAAATATACACATATCAAGGCTGCAGTCAGTTCCCAGGGCACTGCCCCGCAGTGGCTCAAGATAGTTCTCGAAGAACAGCAAGTGTCAGTCCAACAAAAACAGAAACAAAAGGAAAAACAATAAAAACAAAAGGCGAGTTACGAGGGATACCAGTGCGGTTCAGGCTCCCCCCGGGAAACTCCAGTCAGAACATTTGAGCAATCCGCTAAAGAGAGGAGTACCGGGAGGCCGGGGACGGAGGGGGGGGGGAAGGGGGTCAAGGGAGATGAACGTCCATATGTAGTTGTTACAAAAAGCGCCAGGAGCCGTCAAGGGTCAGGGGGACATGGCGATATCAGTGTCTACCAGGGGGGGCGTACAGATGCCTCCGCGATACGCATTCCATTGACCCCAAATTCTACCCCATGCCCCCGGCTTGCCACGGGCCACATACACTGTCTTCTCCCGAAACATACACCAGTCCATATTCTCCTTCCATACTGACACGGTGGGCGGCCGTTGAGCGCCCCAAAGTTGCGCTATATCCCTCTTGGCAATCATGTTCCCTAGGGCCGCCCACCGAGTCTGAGCCGCGTTGTAGTCATTGGGCTCCCACACATTCAGGACACAGCGACGCACCTCCGGCAGCAGCACAACCCCGGTGACCTGTCCCATAACCGCGTGGACCCGGCGCCAGTAGTCCGCCACCTCGCGGCACTCCCAAAGGATATGAAGAAAGGTGGCGTTGAGCCCGCAGCCTCGTTTACAGAGCCCGTCGTCGGAAAATCCCATCGCGACCAAGCGCGGACCCGTAACATACACCCGGTGGAGAATCTTGAGCTGTACCAACCGGAGACGAGCCGGAATGGCAACCTCCTTGGGGGACGACAGTGCAGACTGCCAGTCTTCGTCGTCCAATTCGACCCCATCCCCAGTCCAAGCCTCCCGAAGGCGCACCAGGAGATCCGCCCGGTGATTAATCAATTTTTTATAAATTAAAGAAATAGTACTATCAGGGACATGTCCGTCAAGTACGCGGTCCTCGAGGGGCGAGGAAACAGGGATCTTGGTCCCCTCCCCGAAGACCGAGAGCAGGGCGTGTCGAACCTGGGCGTAGCGGAAGAACTCCCTGTCGGTCAGCTCGTATTCGGCCTGGAGCACCGCGAAAGTCTTGACCGCGCCCTTGTGCCACAGGTCTCCCACTGTGCTAATACCAATCGTGTCCCACTGGTCAAACCCCTTGGTGGTCCACAAGCTGCCCAGGCGGTCGGAGGCAAACAAGGGAGTAGCACATGTCATTCGCTCACTCCAGCCCATGGCCGCAGTGGCAGCCCTCCAGGTCCGCACAGCAATCTTAGTAGGACCCGTAAGGGTCCGGTCAGCCAGGCGGGAATAAAGTGCCCTGTTGTAGTTCCCGCCGGGAAGCAGGAACTTGTCCATCTCATACGCCGGATTCAAGCCGGGCGCATACGTGGCGTGGTTAATGGCAGATAGCTGCGAGGCCCAATAGTACCTGCGAATGTCAGGAAGCGCGATGCCCCCGTCATACCAGGGGAGAGTGAGCTTGGCAAGAGCAATACGCGCCCGGCCGTTCCACACCAGTCTCCTCTGCAGGCTCTCCACCTCCCGAAAGTAGGCCACTGGGATAACGTCGAAGGAGTTCTGGAGTGCATAGAGGAACCTGGGAAGGGACATCATTTTAAACAGCGCGGCCCGACCCAGCGGGGACAGGGGCAGCCTGCACCACCGGGCCGTGTTCTCACGCAGTCGCCGAAGTGGACGCAGAAGATTCTGCTCGTAGCGAGCCACCGGGTCCAGCGAAACGTATATCCCCAGGTACTTAAAGCCGCTCAGAGATATTTGAATCGGGAGCCGAGGCGGCAGGAGAGGAGGACCACCAGCGATGGGATAAACGCAGGATTTAGACCAATTGATCGTGAGACCCGAATTGTTCCCAAAGGAGGTCAGAACGTCAAAGAGGACGTTGAGTGACTGCCGCGGTGAGGTGAGATACAGGAGAATGTCGTCCGCATACAGCGAGACCCGATCTTCAAAGCCCGGGCCCCACCGGATCCCTCCAAGCGAGGGCTCCCAACGGAGCCAGGCAGCGAGTGGCTCCAGGGCGAGAGCAAAAAGCAACGGGGACAACGGGCACCCCTGCCTCGTGCCCCTGCCGAGGGCAAAGGGCCGAGAGACCCGCCCATTCACCACCACTTGAGCCATGGGTCCCGTGTAAAGGAGCCTCACCCAGCCAATAAATCCCTCTCCAAAGCCGAATTTATCCAAGACGGCCCAGAGGAATGGCCACTCAATAGTGTCAAATGCCATCGTGGCATCCAAAGAAACCAGCACGGCCGGTTCGGTGAGGAGCTCCGCCCTGGCGAGGACCCCGTGCAGACGCCGCAAGTTAAGAGCGGTGTTGCGGTGCGGGATAAAGCCGCATTGGTCCGGATGAATAAGGTCGCACACGACACTCAACAATCGATTGGCCAGGACTTTCGCCAGGATTTTAGGCTCCGCATTGAGCAGTGAAATAGGCCGGTAAGAGGTACAGCGGTCACGCGGCTTGCCCTCCTTGGGGAGAACGACTATAGTGGCCAAGCGCTGGTCGGCCGGGAGGGAACCCGCCGCAAGAGAGTCGCGGAACATGCGGCTGAGGAAGGGCGCAAGCTTATCAGGACGCAATTTGTATAGTTCAATGGGCAGACCATTAGGACCCATAGCCTTGCCCGAGCGAAGGGAACGAATCGCGGTCGCTATTTCATCCGACGATAAGGGGGCGTCCAGCCGCTCCCGGTCCTCAACGGACAGGCCGGGCAGAGCAATATCTCTCAGTAGGAGGCGAGAGTCATCCTCGTCCCTGTCAGTCACCGGGGAGTACACCGCCCGGAGGTGGTCAGCGAAGCATTCCACAATCTCATCCGGCTCAGTCACACACGCACCATCCGCAGCACGCAACTCGGGGACCACACGATTCACTCTCTCCTTTTTGTCCAGCCATGCAATCAACTTTCCCGCCTTGTCCCCCGCGTCATACAATCGGCCCTGCTGCTCCCTATACATAGTTTTGGCCGCGTCAGTGACCAGGGACCTATATTCGAACTGTTTCAGGCTAAGGGCATGTAGCCCGTCCGGAGTAACATTCGCCTCCAAGGCCGACTCCAGCCCCGAGATGTCAGTCTCCAGCTTCACCACCGCCTCGCTCCTAACCTTCTTGGCCACCACTATCTGGGCGAGGGCGTGTCCACGTATAACAGTTTTAAAGGCTTCCCAAAGGGACAACGCAGACGACACCGACCCCTCGTTTTCACTGAAGTATTGGTCCATGGCCTTAACCAGGCTGTCACGAATCACAGGGTCCCGCAGGTACCAGGGGTTAATGGGAGCTATCCGCCCTGCGGACCGCGACCCGGTGTCAAAGACAAGCCACAGCGGAGAATGGTCGGAGATACCACGCGCCAGGTGTCTGACCTCTCGAATCCGACCAGTCTGCGCCGCGGGCATAAGGAAGTAGTCTAACCTGGAGAGACTCCCATGCGCCCCCGAATGAAAGGTGAACTGGCACTGGGTCGGATGCATTAGTCTCCAACTATCCACCAAGCCGAAGGTCTCCAACATCCCACCCAGCCATGACTGGGCAGCGGGGAGGGTCCTCGGTGGGTGACGATCCAGTTCACCCGAAACCACAGAATTAAAGTCCCCGCCCATGAGCAGGAGGCCGTCCGGGAGGTCAAGCAGCATTCGACCCAAGTCAGTAAAGGTGGAGTTCTGGAGGCCCGGGGGGACGTAGACTGAAACCAGGGTAAGGGGCTGCCCCTCCCACCTCCCAATCAGACACACATAGCGCCCTCTGTCATCCGAGACTATCCTCGTGATCTCCACCGGAAGGGAGGCTCGCAGGAGAATGCCCACCCCCCTGGAGCCAGTTGTGAAACCAGAATGGGCTACGAGGCGGTATCCCCCCCTGTTCATCGCATGGCAGACATTGCCGACCAAATGCGTCTCCTGGAGAAACACCACATCAGGAGTCAAACGACGCAAATATTGCAGTACAACACCCCGCTTAATGCGGTCCCCCAACCCATTGACGTTCCACGACATAAGCCTCAACCCGTCTCCCCCCATCCCCTCCAATGGGTCAAGAGGCCCCCAGCCCGCAGCACCGCTCCCAAATCTGGATAAAAATCAATACCTCGCCCTGTAAACAAAAAACACACAACTAAACAACCCCTCTTCCCCCCCAACCCCACCCCAAGTCCAACGCCCCCCACCCTGCACCCCTGCGGGCCAAAGACCCCCCCCAACTTGCAGTGTGCCTGTCGCCCCACTAACCCCATTCTACAAAAAGACCCCGGAGGAGGAAAGGGACCCGAACCCGCCCGCACCCCTCACGGGTCCTGGTAAAACACAGTATGCAAAAGAAGTAAGACCCAACTGTACAGTGCAAAACCGCAAAAGCAAGGACCAAAGGTCAGTCTAAGGGGACCCGTCACCTGCGGTGCCCCCAGAGGGCCCGGGCCGGCCACCCCCGTCCGGCAGCGAGTCCAGCCAGTCACTTGCGGCCACAGGAGTGTCAAAAAAGGCTGTCCGCTCTCCATGCTCCACTCGAAGTTTCGCCGGGTAGAGCATCGAATACTTCAGGCCTAGCTCGCGGAGACGGCGCTTCACCCCCTGGAATCCCATCCGCTGTTTCTGGACCAGTTGCGTGAAGTCCGGGTAAAAGTTGATGGTCGAGTTCTCGTAGCGGACCGGGCCACGGGTCCGTGAAGCCTGCAGAATAGCATCGCGGTCCCTGTAGTGGAACAGTTTAGCCACGATAGGCCTCGGGAGGGCCCCCGGCCGCGGCCGGCCGCCCGGAACTCGATGGGCCCGCTCCACAGCGAAGAATTTGCTTAGGCCAACCGGGGACAACTGTTGCAGGATAAGTTCCTCGACCACGAGGTCCACCGGGCGGCTGTCGGAGGACTCCGGTACCCCAATGATGCGGATATTGTTGCGTCGGGCCCGTCCCTCGAAGTCCTCAAGCCGCCGGGCCATATGGTCGTTGACCACTCTAATGTCCCCAAGCGCGGCCCGCAGATCCGACACCTCCGCACCCAGGGTGGAGGTCCGTGTATCAAGGGCCTGGACCTTCTCGTTGGTTTTAGAGAGGTCGGCCCGAATCAGGGTGACGTCGATCGCGACAGTGTCGATCTTACGGGCCAGGGCCTCATATTGCGTCGCGATAGCTTCCCTGATGCCCTCGATGGCACCCATAATGTCCTGTAGGGAAGGTTCCGCAGCGACGGTCGTGCCTCCCCCCGCAGCATCCGGGGAAAGGCCAGCAGCGCCAGGGGACCCCCTGCCCTGGGTATAGCGGTCCATGTTGTTGCTCTGGACCGCTCCCCCGCGCAGTGAAGCCTTGGTCTTGCGCCCCTCCGGACCCCCTTTGCCCGCCATGTGAGCGCAGTCACTCAATGGGACCTCCGATCAAGGGGTGCGCGGGTGCCCGCGAAAGGACCACAAACTGTCGGTGTAGGGGTCGGAGGCGTCAGACCCGCCAGTAGCAGATGGAAGCAAACCTCGGGCAGAGGCCCAGGAGGCACCTCGCCACCTCGAGCACGCACGCCAGCTGATCTCCTGAAGGCCAAAACCGAAACCGAAAGTGCTGAATCGGTAACTGGCACCGCGCTGAGGCCGCTGTTGTTCAATTGCAGCCCGGCCCCACGGGTCACCTTCACCCCGGCCACCTCCGTCGAGTGGGTCCCAAAAGTTCCGGCGACGATAACTCAGGATTCCCAGGTCCGATTAGAGTTTTGAAAAGAGATATATAGTCAGCTGGTCTTCATCTCTCAGATTCCATACACCAAATCAGGATATTCTCAGGATTTATTCCGAGGAGCAGAAAGGGTCCGGGGAGCCCTGTGCTCACGCGACCATCTTGGATGCGCGCTAGGCTCCTCCCTCCAGAAAAGCAGTCTTAAGAGTCAGAAGACGAAGAGGACAATTGTGAAGAGGCTCGAAGGGAGCGCACATCAGGAATGTCAATACCAGATTCAAGTCCCACTGAGGCATTACAAAAGGGACAGGAGGGAACGTGTGTGTAATGCCTTTGAGAAAGCGTGTAACCACAGGGGACTTGAAAAGAGAAGGCTGATCAGGAAGCCGCAAGAAGGCGGAGATGGCAGCAAGATAACCTTTCAGGGTGCCCAGGGCAGAGCCCTGCCGGGCCAGAGAAAGAAGGAAGAGGAGAACCTCAGAAAGAGGGGCGGAAAGGGGATCCACAGCCTTTGCTGTGCCCCATGCCACAAATTTGTTCCACCGGCAGGCGTATACCGACTTTGTGGAGGGACGACTGGCTGCCAGAATGATATCACAGACTTCAGGAGGCAAGTCAAATGGCATCAACTGCCGCCGCTCAATCTCCACGCATGGAGGTGGAGGCTGGACAGGTTCGGGTGGAGGACCGTCCCCTGCTGCTGCGACAGAAGATCCTCCCGAAGGGGCAGACGTATCGGGGGATCGGTCAACAGACTGAGTAGCTCGGGATACCAGCATCTTCGTGCCCAATCCGGAGCCACCAAGATGACTCGGGCCCGGTCGTGCCTGATCTTCTTCAGCACTCTGGGCAGAAGTGGTATAGGCGGAAAGGCGTACAACAGACCGCAACTCCACTCGTGACGAAAAGCGTCGCCGAGCGAGTGCCGCCTTGGAAATTCCAACGCGCAGAACTGCTGACATTGCGCGTTCTCTTCGGTGGCGAATAGATCTAACCAAGGCTCTCCCCACTGCTGAAAGAGACCTTGCGCCACTTCGGAGTTCAGACGCCATTCGTGATCCATCATGCACCGGCGGCTGAGTTCGTCTGCTCTGGCGTTCAGAGAGCCCGCCAGATGTTGAACCACTAGGGTGACGCCCTGGTGTTCCAGCCACGTCCAGAGGCGCAGAGCCTCCTGACAAAGGGTCCACGACCCCACCCCGCCCTGTTTGTTGCAATACCACATGGCGGTGGTGTTGTCCGTGAACACCTGCACGACACTTCCCCTGACAGAGAGAAGGAAGGCTTTCAGTGCAAGCCGGATCGCTCTCAACTCCAACAGGTTGATGTGGAGACGAGACTCCGCCGCAGACCAGAGGCCTCTGATCTCCGCCTCCCCCATATGGCCACCCCAACCCAGGAGGGACGCATCCGTCACTACAACATGCTCCGGTTGGGGAAGGGAGAGGCTCTTGCCCTTGACCCACTCGCGGTCCGTGAGCCACCACTGCAACTGCTGTGCAGTGCCCTCCGAGATCAAGACATGGTCGGACAGGTTGCCGTGATGCTGGGCCCACTGAAACTTCAGGTCCCACTGCAGAGCCCGCATGCGCCGCCTGGCGTGATGCACTAGTAGGATGCAGGAGGCCATCAGCCCCAGAAGCCGCAACACTAGCCTGACCGAAACCCGGGATAGAGGCCGAAAGATGGGAATCAGGGCCTGTATATCCCGGACCCGCTGTTCCGGTGGATGGACCCGGAACTGCGCCGAATCGAGAACCGCTCCGATGAAGAGGAGCTTCTGAGAGGGACTCAGGTGTGACTTCGGCACGTTGATGGAAAACCCCAGCAAATGCAGGAGATCCGCCGTAGTCTGGAGGTGGGAGACGACTGCCTGGGGCGAGCCCGCCTTCAACAACCAGTCGTCGAGATAGGGGAAGACTGAAACCCCTGATCTGCGCAGATGAGCTGCGACCACCGCCAACACTTTCGTGAACACCCGAGGGGCACTGGTGAGGCCGAAGGGGAGCACGGTAAACTGAAAGTGCTCTTGGCCCACCGTGAACCGCAGGTAACGCCGGTGGGCCGGCAGGACGGGGATATGAAAATATGCGTCCTGCAAGTCCAACGCTACCATCCAGTCTCCAGGGTCTAGGGCAGCTAAAACCTGAGCCAACGTTAGCATCTTGAACCTGTCCTTTCGGAGGAAGGCATTGACGTTCCGGAGGTCCAAGATAGGGCGTAGGCCCCCCTTGCCCTTCTTGGGAACCAGAAAGTAGTGGGAATAACAACCACGACCTACTTCTGGACTCGGAACGCGCTCGACGGCCCCCTTGGCCAAGAGAGCCGAAACTTCCTCGCGGAGAAGATGCAAATGATCCCCCGAGATACGGTGGTGCTGCGGTTGCATGGCTGGAGGGGTCGTCTCGAAGGGGAGGGAGTAGCCCCTTCGGACGATTTGCAGCACCCACCTGTCCGATGTTATGGACCGCCAGTGGAGCAGGTGATGGCGAACTCTGCCGCCCACTGGCGTGGTATGGGCCTGAAAGCTCGGACTAGGAGGGCTTTGAGGCGGATGCTGCCGGGGTGGAAGTGGGCTGACCACGTCGGCCTCCATTTCCGCCACGGCGGAAGCCACGTCCGCGACCGCGCGCAGGTTGGTTCTGCGGCTGGTGGCTTTGCGGACGTGAGGAGGCGCCCCTTCCTTGGCCACGAAAGGGGCGAAAAGCGGAGGTGTGCGCCCGCGGAGCCGAGAGGCCCAAGGACTTGGCCGTAGCCCGGGAGTCCTTAAAGCGGTTCAGCGCACTGTCCGCCTTCTCACCAAACAGGCGAGTGCCATCAAAGGGCATGTCCATGAGGGTGGTCTGGACATCCCCGGAAAATGACGTGGACCGCATCCAGGCGTGGCGGCGGAGCGCCACCGTGGTTGAAATCGCCCGACCCAGCGAGTCCGTGGTGTCAAGCCCACATCGTATGGCGTGCCGTGCTGCATCCCTCCCATCGGCCAAAGCCTGGGTAAGACGCGTCCGGACCTCCTCCGGACACAGGGGCAGCACGTCCTCCACCGTATCCCACAGGGAATGGGAATAACGGTCCAAGAGACAGGCGGTATTTAAGGACCGCAGGCCCAAACTAAGGGACGAGAACAGTTTCTTGCCAAACTGCTCGAGTCTCTTGGAATCCCGGTCCGGCGGAGCGGTCGGGAAGGAGGATTGGGAGGTAGAGGCCTGGATAACCAGACTCTCGGGGGTGGGGTGTTGGGACAGGAAACTGGGGTCGCCCGGAGCAGGGCGGTGGCGCCTGGCAACGTTCCTATCCACAGGAGGAACTGTGGAGGGCTTGGACCAGGTGCCCTGCAGAACGTCAGTGAGGGCCTCATTGAACGGCAGTAGAGGCTCAGTGGAGCTTGCTGAGGTTTGAAGCACCTCAGTGAGGATGTTAGTCCTCACAGCCACGGCAGGCAACTCGAGCCCAAGGGCCTCGGCCGCCTTGCGCAGCACCACAGAAAATGCTGCACCCTCCTCCGAAGCCACGGTCGGAGGAGAAGTGAATCCAGTGTCTGGCGAGGTGTCCAGCCCACTGGCCTCCCCCAGTTCAACTGCCCAGTCCTGAGAAAGCTGTGACTGAACAGCCATAGGGTCCTCGAACCCCTCCCAGTCGCCCCCTTCTTCCGATTCCTGATAAACAGGAGGAATGATCGGAACCGGACTGTAGAGATGGTAGGACTCAAGCGGCGTCGGATGCGGCGTCGGTCGACGCCGCTGCGGCGCCGGGTCCGGATGAGGGCTAAACTGGGGTGTCGGCGCCAAAGGCGTCGGCGGCGCCGGAGGTGTAGGCGTGTGCGCCGGCGGCGCCGGTGACGGCGTCGGTGGTTCAGGCGTCGGCGCCGGTGGAGGAGTGACTAGGTCAACCGGCGTCGACTGGGGCCCAGGCATGGGCCCCGCGGGGACCTGCGGCGTCGAGACCGGAGTCGTCGACGGTGCCGGGGCCGGAGCCGCCGGCAGGCAAGATCGCCCAGTCGAGTCCGCGGGGCCCGAAGGCGCGCCAGCGGGCGTCGACGGCGGGGCCAGGCTCCTCATGGCCGAGAGGAAGGCACTGATCTCCGCCGGCGCCGCGTCAGTCCCAGGGACCGGAAGGTATGGGGGCGGACGCGGCACCTGCGGCTCCGCTGGAGCCGTGGGGGTGGAACCACCCTGACCCTCGGCCGAGTCGCGCGACCGGCGAGGGGAGTCCGAAGAGCGGTGTCGCCTCTTGGACTTCTTTGAGCGTTTGGACTTACCCGACGACTTGGAGCCGGACGATCGATGGCGTCGGCTAGGGCTCCGCGAGCGATCCTTGGACCTCCTCCTGGACCGGGATCGCGCACGACGCAGAGCCGAGTGGCGAAGCTCGAGAAGCTTGCGGGACCGCTCCCGCCTAGCCTTCGAAGTCAGGGCCTGGCAGTCGTTGCACGACTCCGCGTCGTGGTCGGGGCCTAAGCAGGAGAGGCACCGGCGGTGGTGATCGGTCACCGACATCAGTCGATGGCAATCCTCGCAAGCCTTGAACCCAGGCATCCTACCGGCACCAGATGTCGACAGACAAGGATCAAAAATTATCAAAAAAGATTTAGTCAAAAAAGACTAAAAGGGGTAGCTCTCCCGAATCTGCGCTTACTGGCGCGGAAAAAAGAAGAACTGACGTCAGCGCGCGAGGGCGGCGTCTAAGTACTCCGACGACGTCATCCCGGCGCACGACGCCGACGACGGACGCGGAGCCGCAGACGACGCCTAGCGACGCGCAAGGGGTATTGCTGACGAAAAATCTTCCGGATCCAGTCTGACGCCTGGGGATATTCTAAGGTGAGGAATCTAACTAACGTGTTTCTTTCAGATTCTGCTCTTCTCAAAGTGATTAATTGCTGATGGCACTTATTCGACTGTGTGTAAGCACCGCTTTTAATATAGCCCCCGTGAGGTGCCCTGCAACGTCTACACAAGTTTAGAGTCCAGGGCAAGGACTGGGGCTGACTTGACACTTACTTAGAAGACCAATTCTTTAAGGTGCTTGCTCTACCTTTCACACCTAAAAAGTGGACATTAGAGCGTGAAGTTCCACAAGGCTCAGCCCTCAATCACACCCTTATTAATATTTATGTTAAACCACTGGCTGACTTCTGAATTTCACTAGAATCCTATGCAGACACTACCCAGCCTATTTTTATCACTGACTGCGGGTTCCACAGAACTGTGCGATCGTCGTTGCTGACTAGATGCATGCCAACTGCCTGAAGTTGAATGCCAACAGAAAAGAGATTCTTCTCTTTGGGAAACAGCTGCAACCATGGGGAGAGCAACGGTTGCCCAGTGTGTTAGTGTCTCTCCCTCAGTCCAAAGCTACTGTGAAAAATGTGGGCACTTTCCTTGATGACTCATTATCTTTCGAACCACAAGTAAAAGCACTGACCTCTGTTTACTTTGACACTCTTAGAAGCATGAGTAAGATGGTAGCGAAGGGCATAACGCACAAGTTACTACTTGTGTAACGATATATCTGTAAGAGACATTAGTTAGTGATAGATCTGGAAAAAAAAAAAATTTCCGCTAGCAGTACCCCTGCGCGTCAGTAGATGGCGTAGTGCGGCTCCGCGACCGTCGCTGGCGTTGTATACGTCGAGATGACGTCACGGAGACTACTTAGGCGCAACCCATGTACAGTTCTGTACACGACTTTTCGCGCCAGGAACGCAGAGCCATGCAAGAAACTGACCACTGGTGCTATGAAACTAGGGCTCTGAAAGGGGATGACCTTAACCCTAGAAATCTGTTCGCAGAACAGGGAGGATGGGTGGGGTGGTAGAGAATCTATCACTAACTAATGTCTCTTACAGATATATCGTTACACAAGTAGTAACTTGTGCATCTGAAAGAGACACGTTAGTGATAGATTCCTTACCTTAGAATAGATACCCCAGCAATACCAACCCCGGTGGAGGGTCTGCAAACAAAGATCACACCAGAAAGTCACAGAGAACAGAACGGCCAAAGAAGCCGTCCCTCCGGACTTGACAGTCAAGGCAGTAAACGTGTGCAGAGAGGCCCACGTGGCTGCCTGACAAATGTCTTGCAAGGGAACTCAGCGTCCCAAGGCAGTAGTGGCTGCTGTTGCCCAGGTAGAATGGGCACGCAACCCCACCGGAGGCTCCTTCTTAGCCAACGAGTAACATGCTTTGATGCACAGAACGACCGACCGAGAGATGGTTCGTTTGTGCATGGCCCAACCTTTTTTGGCGCCCACGTAGCCAACAAAGAGCTGGTCATCCACCCGGAACTGTTGTGTTCGCTTCAGACAGAACGAAAGAACACGTTTTGGGTCCAAACGGTGGAGCCTCTCTTCCTCTTTTGAAGGATGCGAAGGCGGAAAGAAGGTAGGCAAAGTGATGGTCTGCCCGATGTGGAAGGGTGTGACAACCTTTGGCAAGAAAGAAGAACGGGTTCTTAAAACCACCTTTTCCGGATGAACAGAAAGAAAAGGAGGCTTAGAAGAGAGAGCCTGGAGTTCACTCACCCGTCTAGCAGAGGTGATGGCAACCAGGAAAGTCTTAAGAGTGAGAAGACAAAGATGACAATTATGAAGTGGCTCAAAGGGAGCGCACATCAGAAAGGTCAAGACAAGGTTCAAATCCCACTGAGGCATTACGAAAGGGACAGGAGGAAACATGTGAGTAATGCCCTTAAAGAATCGAGAAACAACAGGGGATTTGAAAAGAGAAGGCTGTCAGGAAACCGTAAGAAAGCAGAAATAGCTGAAAGAGGGTGCCCAGAGCAGAGCCCTGCTGGGCGAGGGAAAGGAGAAAGAGGAGAACCTCAGAAAGAGGGGCGGAAAGGGGATCCACAGCCTTTGCTGTGCACCATGCCACAAATTTGTTCCACCTGCAGGCGTATACCGATTTTGTGGAGGGACGCCTGGCTGCCAGAATAACATTACAGACTTTAGGAGGCAAGTCAAATGGCATCAACTGCCGCCGCTCAATCTCCACGCATGGAGGTGGAGACTGGACAGGTTCGGGTGGAGGACCGTCCCCTGCTGCTGCGACAGAAGGTCCTCCTGAAGAGGCAGTTGTATCGGGGGATCGATTGCCATGCTGAGTAGCTCGGGATACCAGTATCTTCGTGCCCAATCCGGAGCCACAAGGATGACTTGGGCCCGGTCGCGCCGAATCTTCTTCAGCACTCTGGGCAGAAGTGGTATAGGCGGAAAGGCGTACAACAGACCGCAACTCCACTCGCGACGAAAAGCGTCTCCAAGCGAATGCCGCCTTGGAAATTCCAACGCGCAGAACTGAGGACATTGCGCATTCTCTTCGGTGGCGAATAGATCTAACCAAGGCTCTCCCCACTGCAGAAAGAGATCTTGCGCCACGTCCGAGTGCAGACACCATTCGTGATCCATCATGCACCTGCTGCTGAGTTCGTCCGCCCTGGTGTTCAGAGAACCTGCCAGGTGTTGAACCACCAAGGTAATGTCTTGATGTACAAGTTACTTACCTTCGGTAACGATGTATCTGGTAGAGAAGATTCTAGCTGCAGACTCCTTAACATAGAATTATCCCCAGGCGTGAGACTGGACCCAGAAAACTTTCTTGCCTAGCATCTCTGCGTGCCGGGGATCGGTACCTCGCCACTCCGCCCCAACGTCTTCCGCGGGTGTGACGTCAGCGAGGTCACATAAGCCCAACCCCGGCGCGCTGACGTCAGTTTGTTTCAGAGAACTTTTCCGCGCCACAACGCGGAGCCATCACAACAAAACTGAGGAGAACATGGGAACAGTGTGCAAAAAAACCAGAGAAACAAGAAGATAAGAGACAAAAGGTGAGCAACAGCACCGGGTGGCACCTAAGTGCCAGGAGGTTACAACAGGAAAGTCAAAGCAGGGAAAGAGCAGATCACCTCTGAGGAACAACTGCGCAAGCCAAGGTGAGAGCACCAGGCATTACCAAAGTATCAGAAGGCCACAGCAGCAAAGCCACAGCAGGGAAGGCGTAAAGCACCACCCCGTGGAACCACCACACAAGCCATGGTGATAGCCAGTCTGGAGGCACAAGCATTGGAAGCGCCATAAGAGAAGGAGAGAGAGAGACTGCAACCACAGACCACGCAGCGATGGGCCACAAGCCCGGAACAGAGGAGCAACAGCCATCCACCCCCAGACTACACAGTCAAGGAGGGCCATAGCCCCTGAAAGGAGCAGGAGCCCAAGGACAGGCCAAAGAACCCCCAATGTAGCAGACTGCAAGGGGATCAGAAACTGTAACAAAGGGAAAAAAGAGCAAAAGCAGGCCCCTACACTGGAGAGAAACCAGCTGAAGGAGACCTGACGGAAAGAAAACACAAGCATTTACAATGCAATGGTCTCGGCAATATTATAGGTAGAGCTATTGGTAGTACTCATTATTTTTTTATTATTATTTTATCCCTAAATAAATGGCATTGTCATTTCTATTGGCATTAGCTTTTTTTTTTGCATATGTGATACCTATTGCATTAGCAGAGAGAGAGTGAGGTAGTGAGATAAAGAGAGAGTGAGGTATTGAAATAGAGAGTGAGAGAGAGTGAGGTAGATAGAGAGTGAGGTAGTGAGATAGAGAGTGAGGTAGATAGAGAGTGAGGTAGTGAGATAGAGAGTGAGGTAGATAGAGAGTGAGGTAGTGAGATAGAGAGAGTGAGGTAGTGAAAGAGTGAGGTAGTGAGGGAGAGGGATGTTGTGAGGTAGTGATATATAAGCATAGAGTGATGTTGTGATGTAGTGAGATAGAGAGAGAGGTAGTGAAAGAGAGAGTGAAAGTGAGTTAGTGAGATAGAAAGAGTGAGGTAGTGAGATAGAGAGTGATTGAGGTAGTGAGTGAGAGAGAGTGAAGTTGTGAGGTTGTGAGCTAGAGAGTCAGGTAGTGATGTTTTGAGAGAGAAGTTGTGAGATAGTGAGGTAGTGAGATAGAGTGGAGTAGTGAGGTAGAGAGATGTATGTAGTGAGAGAGAGTGAGGTAGTGAAACAGTGATGTAGTGAGGGAGAGGGATGTTGTGAGGTAGTGAGATGTAAGCAGAGTGGTGTTGTGATGTAGTGAGATAGAGCGAGGTAGTGAAAGAGACAGTGAAAGTGAGTTAGTGAGATAGAAAGAGGAAGAGAGATAGAGAGTGAGCGATGTAGTGAGTTGGAGAGAGAGTGAAGTTGTGATATAGAGAGTGAGGTAGTGATCTTTTTAGAGAAGTAGTGAGATAGTGAGGTAGTGATATAGAGGGGAGTAGTGATGTATAGAGAGTTATGTAGTGAGAGAGAGTGAGATAGAGAGTGAGGTAGTGAAAGAGTGAGTTAGTGAGTGAGAGGTATTTTCTGACGTAGTGAGATAGAAACAGTGAGTGATGTTGTGAGATAGAGAAAGATTGAGATAGTGAAAGAGAGAGTGAGGTAGTTAGGGATGTTGTGAGGTATTAAGATAGAAACAGAGAGTGATGTAGTGAAGTAGTGAGATAGAGTGAGGTAGTGAAAGAGTGAGTGTAAGTGACAGAGTATTTGAGAGAGAGAGAGTGAGGTAGTGAGATAGAGAGAGTGAATTAGTGAGTTAGAAAGAGAGAGTGAAGTTGTGAGGTAGTGAGAGAGTGGTGTAGTGAAGTTTTGAGAGAGTGTGTTGTGATATAGTGAGGTAGTGAGAGTGAGATAGAAATAGATAGTGATGTAGTGATAGAGAGTGGGGTAGTGAGATAGAGAGTGAAGTTTTTAAGTAGTGTGTTAGAGTGAGAGATAGTTACTGTGGTAGTGATATTGTGTTGCTGTGAGAAAGAGAGAGTCGAGTAGTGAGGTAGAGAGTGAGGTAAAGAGTTAGTGAGAGAGAGTGTAGTATAGTGAGAGATAGTGAGGTAGTGAGAGATAGTGAGGTAGTGAGAGATAGTGAGGTAGTGAGAGAGAGAGTTAGGGAGAGAGAGTGACGTAGTGAGAGAGCCAACCCCACACACATACAGAACCACCCACACAGAGCCACACACATACAAAGTGTATCCCCCAGACATACATACAGAGCCACACATACAGAGTCAGCCAGACACAGATAGAGAGCTATCCACACAAATATTCAGAGCTACAGACATCCACATACAGAGCCACTGACTTACACATACAGAGCTAGCTAGAGACATAGTCACTTCAGTGCAAGTCGGATCGCCTGCAGCTCCAAAAGGTTGATATGGAGCCGGGACTCCGCCCGAGACCAGAGTCCTCTGCTCTCCGCCTCTTCCATGTGGCCTCCCCATCCCAGGAGGAATGCATTCGCGATTCGTGAGCCACCACTGCAATTGTCGGGAAGTGCCCTCCGAGATCTGGACATGATCGGACAGGTTGCCCTGATGCTGTGCCCACTGGAACTTCAGGTCCCACTGCAGAGCCCGCATATGCCATCTGGCATGGTGCACCAGCAGGATACAGGAGGCCATCAGGCCCAGAAGCCCTAGGGTCATCCTGACAGAAAACCGGGATAGAGGCTGAAAGATCGGAATCAGAGCCTGAATATCCTGGACTCGCTGCTCGGGAGAATAAACACGAAACCGCGTCGAATCCAGAACCACTCCTATGAAGGGGAGCTTCTGAGAGGGACTCAGGTGCGACTTCGGCACATTGATGGAGAACCCCAGTAAATGCAGGAGGTCGGCCATAGTCTGAAGGTGGGAGACGACTGCCTGGGGCGAGCCCGCCTTCAACAACCAGTCGTCGAGGTAGGGGAAGACTGACACCCCTAACCTGTGCAGATGAGCTGCGACCACCGCCATCACTTTCGTGAACACCCGAGGGACGCTGGTATGGCCGAAGGGGAGCACGGCAAACTGAAAATGCTCGTGGCCTACCGTGAACCGCAGGTAACGCCGGTGGGCCGGCAGGACGGGTATGTGAAAATATGCGTCCTGCAAGTCCAACGCTACCATTCAGTCTCCAGCATCGAGGGCAGCCAAGACCTGAGCCAGAGTCAGCATTTTGAACTTCGCCTACCGGAGGAAGTGGTTAACGTTCCAGAGGTCCAGGACGGGACGCAGACCCCCTTTATCCTTCTTGGGGACCAGAAAGTAGTGGGAACAACAACCACTCCCTACTTCCGGCCCCGGAACGCACTCGATGGCCCCCTTGGCCAAGAGGGTCGTAACTTCCTGCTGGAGAGTCACCAAGTGTTCCCCGGACATGCAGTGGTACTGGGGTGGCAGGGGTGGACTGAAAGGGAAGGGAGTAACCCTTGCCGATGATCTGCAGCACCTACGTGTCCGATGTGACAGCGTGCCAGTGGGGGAGGTGATGGCGGATCCTGCCACCCACTGGCGTGGGGTGCTCCACAACGCTCGGATTAGGAAGGTTTGGAGGCAGGAGCAGCGGGGGCGGAGGTGGACTGACCCCCACATTGATTCCCAGATCCGCCCCTGCGGAAGCCGCGGCCGCGCTGAGGTTGGTTCTGCACAGGCTTGCTGAAGGAACGTGCCTGGGCACCCCTGCCGTTGCCACGAAAGGAACGAAAACCAGGAGCGGCTGGGCTTTTCGTGGAAAGACCTAAGGACTTGGCCGTAGCCCTCGAGTGTTTAAAACGCTCCAGCGCAATGTCGGCCTTATAGCCAAACAGGCGGGTGCCATCAAAGGGCATGTCCATGAGCGAGCTATGTACATGTGGCGAGAACCCGGTAGACCGCAAGCAGGCGTGGCGACGAAGCGCCACAGTTGTAGAAATGGCTCTACCTAGGGAGTCCGCGGTGTCCAAACCACACCGAATTTCGAACCGAGCCGCATCCTTACCCTCGGCAACAGCTTGAGACAGCACAGCCTGGGCCTCCTCAGGACACTGAGGCAACACCTGTGCAACAGTATCCCACACCGCGTGGGAATAGAGGCCCAAGATGCAGGTGGTGTTTACTGACCTCAGCCCTAAGCTGGCCGAAGAGAACAACCGTTTGCCGAACTGCTCCAGCTTCTTAGAGTCCTTATCCGGCGGAGCAGTGGGAAAGGCACTCTGGGACGCCGAAGCTTGGATGACCAAACTCTCGGGCGTAGGATGAGTTGTCAGAAAGGCAGGGTCACCCGGCGCCGGGCCATGACGCCTGGAGACATTCTTATCCACCGGGGCCCCTGTAGCGGGCTGCGACCAAGTACCCAGCAAGACGTCAGTGAGGGCGTTGTTAAATGGCAGCAGGGGCTCTGACGAAGTGGACGCCGTCTGGAGCACCTCAGTGAGATTAGTTTTCGGGGCCACCGTAGGTAGATCAAGGTGGAGGACCTCGGCAGCCCAATGAAGCACCATAGTGTACGAGGCGCCCGCCTCCATGGTAGGCAGAGGAGAGGCAAACCCTGGGTCAGAGGAGAGATCGAGGCCGCCGGCCTCCTCTAACTCGTCCGCCCAGTCTTGCTCGGAGTCCCACTGGCGAGCAAGAGGGTCCTTGGACCCCTCCCAGTCATCCTCCACCTCCGCCACAGGCGGGACAGGCTGCAGCGGCAGGGACGGGGGAAGGAACAAACGGCACTGGGAACGGTGCTGGACGGGGCCGAACCGGCGCAGTGTCCCAGTGCAGGTCCCAGGTAGTTTTAGACTAGGCAGTGGTATTTTCAATAGAGACTAGGCGCTTGTAGTGAGTACACCTAATATTAGTGACGTCCTGAATCAGTGGCGGTGCTCAAGGGTAAGGGAGAACCACTAACCTCCCAAAAGGATTGTGATCAGAGCCACAAAAGTCAACAACAAAGGTACCTAAGCACACGCAGAATTAGCATTTACAAATATTAATGCGTTAATTAAAACATGTAACACAACAAGTGAATCTCCGTTTCTTTCTTCAATTTAATATTCAAGTTTTCATAGTGAGTTTGTAGTCTTCACAGTGGTTCCCAAGCCAACACGTGTTTCGTCGCCTCTAGTATTATTGTACATGCGACTTGTTCACGGCTGAACACTGTATTTTAACAATCATTTATGTATGACGATAATTCCAGGTCATACAGTCAATCGACGGGGGGGGCCCAGTCATTGTTAGGAAGACGTATTTCATCCGTAGCGGTCCTCAGTATATGTGTGAGGTTCCCATCTCCGAGTAGAGGAGAATGTGTCCGTTGTCTGCAAATGCCCCCAACCGCGTCTGGCTCGAACTGGAGCCAGACGCGGTTGGGGGCATTTGCAGACAACGGACACATTCTCCTCTACTCGGAGATGGGAACCTCACACATATACTGAGGACCGCTACGGATGAAATACGTCTTCCTAACAAGGACTGGGCCCCCCCCGTCGATTGACTGTATGACCTGGAATTATCGTCATACATAAATGATTGTTAAAATACAGTGTTCAGCCGTGAACAAGTCGCATGTACAATAATACTAGAGGCGACGAAACACGTGTTGGCTTGGGAACCACTGTGAAGACTACAAACTCACTATGAAAACTTGAATATTAAATTGAAGAAAGAAACGGAGATTCACTTGTTGTGTTACATGTTTTAATTAACGCATTAATATTTGTAAATGCTAATTCTGCGTGTGCTTAGGTACCTTTGTTCAGGTCCCAGGTAGGGACAAAAGTGTCTGAGAACCGGGGCAGGGGCGGGACAAATGGCACCCACTGAGGTGCCGGAGGCGGAGCCGAGGGCAGCGCTGGGGTCGAAGCCGGCAGCGCGGGACCTTGCGACTCCGTGGCCGGACCCAGCGGCGCAGGATCCTGAGGCACCGGAGCCGCCGGCCTGACAGGATCCTGACACAGGACCGCAGGGCGCGCTGGCGGGAGCCCGAGGCCTAAACAGGCAGTCCAAGGTGGCAAGAAATTCTTGCACCCGAGCGGGAGTCGCCGACGGACCAGGGTAAGGCGGGTAGGCCACGGGACTCCCGGGCTCCAAAGGAGGTGCAGGGGCAGAACCCCGGTCCCCCTCGTCCGCATCATGAGATCGACAGGGGGATGTTGGAGAGCGACAACGCTCCTTCAACTTCTTTTTGTGTCGTCTCTTACCCGAATCCGTGGGTGAAGACTTGGAGCCCAAGGAGCGGTGATGGTGGCCCCGCGAACGTTCCCTGGAGCGGCCCCCGGACCGCGAACGGCGCGGGGAGGAGTACCGGGCCTCAAACAGCTTCCGGCGCTGCTCCTGCAAGGCCTTCAGGGCCTTGGCCAAACAGTCCATGCAGGCCCGGGAGTCGTGGTCGCTCTCCAGGCAGTAGAGACAGATGTCGTGGGGGTCCGCCACCGACATATTGCGACGGCAGGCCCCACAAGACTTAAAACCAGGCATCCCTACGTGCAGCAGAGTAGCAACTGACAAGAGACAAAAGTCTCAAAAAGATAGGCAAAAAGTGACTGAGGTACGTGCTGCAACCGGATCTGCGCTTACTGGCGCGGAAAAAGGAAGAACTGACGTCAGCGCACATGGGTGGCGCCTAAGTACTCTCCGTGACGTCATCTCGGCGCATACGACGCCAGCGACGGTCGCGGAGCCGCACACGCCACCTACTGACGCGCAGGGGTACTGCTAGCGAAAAAAAAATACTTGCCGGATTCAGTCTTACGCCTGGGGATTATTCTAAGGTAAGGAATCTATCACTAACGTGTCTCTTTCACATATGACTATTATATCATATGCTGACGATACTCAGCTAATTGTCACACTGACACAAAACCCAGAACGGGCAGCCCACCAATTCTCCCAATGTCTGGAGGAGGTAGCTGCGTGGTTGTCCAATCATTGCTTGAAGCTCAATGGAAACAAAACAGAGGTGGTGATCGTGGGAAAGGCCCCATCCATCTCGACATCTCCTTGGTGGCCTGGCACGCGAGGTCAACTGCCATCCCCAAATGCACAAGTAAAAAACCTTGGAGTGTGGTTCGACTCCAAATTGGCATTTGACAGTCAAGTCCGGAAAGTGACGGGGAAGTGCTTCAGGAACCTTAACGCCCTGAGGAAAATCCTTGATCTATTACCGGTCAATGCAAGGAAAACCATAGTACATGCCCTAGTCACCTCCCAGATGGATTACGGCAATGTCCTATATCTGGGTCCATCCAAAAAAGGGCTAAAAAAACTGCAATCGATACAAAAGGCGGCAGCCCGCCTACTGATGAACCTCCCAAAAAGAACATCTACAACGAAAGCACTGGCAAGCCTGCACTGGCTACCCATGGAGAAAAGAATAGTGTTTAAGGCAATGTGCTACTGCCACAGAATCCTGTCAAAAAAAGGTCCACGGTATCTCCAATCACTTATAACTCCCTACACACCAAGTCGGAACCTGAGTTCTAATGGTAGGGCCTTGGAAAATATACCTAGAATACAGAGAGCAAGGATGGGTGAACGTTCATTTAGATACCTGGCAGCCAAGCACTGGAATGCATTGCCTGTGGACATAAGAGCTGAACCCTGTGAAATCTCCTTCCGCAAAAACCTAAAGACGTGGCTCTTTCCCACTATCAAATCTGAGTAGATCCATTATAACTACTGTCGCCTGCCTCTAGGTTTGAGCTAGGTTTTTCTACTCTGCTTACTGAAGAGTTCTGCTTTTAGCGTGGGGGACACACCGATGGTGTAACCACGTGCTTTATAAATGGATAAATAAATAAATGGTCATTCAGACTTTAAGTCATCTCTAACCTCGATTATTATAATCTCCTATATTTGGGTACTACGAGGCATGTGAAAAAAAACAGGCTGCAGATAATCCTAAATTTGGTGGTGAGAGTAGTCTTCCATCTGCCTAAATTTTGCACTGCCTTACAGATACTCTGCAAGCTGCATTGGCTTCTGGTAGAGAAACGCATCCAATTTAAGGCACTGTGCCTGGCGCACCAGATCAAGAATAAACTGAATGCACCTACTCTGTTGTCTTTGTTTCATCCCTATACTGCGGGGGCCCTAAAATCTGCTGGCGCTAATCTGGCTGTGGTATTGCGCTTATATTGGGCCAGTGAAGGAGGTTGCTTTTTTTGAGCAATAGCACCAGTTCTATGGAATAATCGGCGTACTTTACTTTGGAAAATTTCCAACCACTTCTGTTTTAGAGAGCAGTTGAAAACCTGTCTGTTCATAGTGCAGTCTGGCATCTGGGGGTGGGATGTTACTGTCAGTACTAGGGCAGCGCTGGGAAGCCCTCTTTGGGGAGTGACCA
The DNA here is from genome assembly GCF_964204655.1 of Triturus cristatus. Taxonomy (NCBI): domain Eukaryota; kingdom Metazoa; phylum Chordata; class Amphibia; order Caudata; family Salamandridae; genus Triturus; species Triturus cristatus. Next base: position 1,201,100,155 of record NC_140591.1, on the reverse strand, counting down.
TGCGCTTTATAAGATTTAATACTTTAACAATGATGCATAAGTCAAGAAATACATCTTTTTCCCTACTTTTCTTGGCTGTGAATTTCAGATTCTCATCACACAGATTGAAACAAAGGTCACATTTTTCTAGTTTTTTCTACCTATCTTTTTTATTTGGTATTTTTGGGATACCTCAACCAACATATAACATTTTCTGCCAAGAGGGCAACTTCATTATACACAAACCTATCTTCAAAAACCTCTATACAGTTGTCTGCTACACTAGGCGCATAGGATGCTCTCATATTTGTCCCTTTACGTTGCCGGAAAGGCCCCTGTCAAATTCAAGAAATTATTCATCAGAACTAGTTCTAAGCCATGAACTGTAAAGTCATTAGGTCTTCATCCTGATGTTCTGAAGAGGATCTCCCATCCTATGTCTACACCTCTCTCAGCAGAATGCTCATATAGAGTGTCTCTATATCAAGATGGGCAAGTATTTCCTGCTCTTTACTATATGGTATATTCTCAATTCTCCTGATCATTTCATTTGTGTCTCTAGAATATGATTCTAACTGGCTGACTATAGGTCTTAAAAATCTGTCCACATATTTAGATAGCGGTTCTGTAATGCATTAATACTTGGAACGACAGGCCTTAGTGATGCATCTTTCTGATTTTAGAGGACTGGTGTCACTGAGTTATCTTTATCAAGAATTCATACAAATTACACATCTGGCCTGTCACATGGCATGGTTGTAATTTATCTTATTATTTCTTGTAAGATTCTTAAGAAATTGCTTTATCCTTGTTATTATGTTCTGGAACTGACATTTATTTTTACTTTATTCTTCTATTGTTTGGTGTCCATGACAACTAATTACCCACCTCTGTTACAGGGCTTAATAGTAACTTAGGTATTACATTGTAAGGTACTCAATGAAGACTATTCTCCCTCACTCATATTGGGGACTAATTGTGTAACAAACCAAGTAACTTAATCACAGCTTCTTAGGACCACTTTTTCAAAGATCGCTACTTCTGGTCCTACCATATCCATGCTGGGGGTAAACTTTGAAGGTGGTATAAAGTCAGATTGGTTGTTTTCCTCACTTTCTTCGGACAGACTTGTACAGTAAGGATTTCATTAAAATATAACTTTTCGGAGAAACATATCTATATAGTACTATTCTGGCTCGGTACAAACCATAGAACTCTAGACAGTAAATTATTACAATCCTCACTGATTTCTATTGAGGAAGGTTTAAAAACTGGAATGCTATTTACAGGAGGTTTCTATAATCCCCCCCACACACCCCCAACCTTTCTCTATCTTGAACTACCCAGACCTCATTGTGTCGGGTCACAGGTTCTGCTATCTACGTGTTTTAATATAATGCTGTTGTGAATACAGATTCTGAAATCTTCCTGTATCCTGCTTGTGTAACCTTCATCTCTCTCTTCCCGCCCGATGAAAGTATATAAAAGGAGAGAAATTGTTGTATGGATCAGTTAACAGGGTTCTGTTGTTCACCCGGTTTCTATGTGTACCCAGTACATGCTGATACAAACTACATTCTCTCTCTGAATCAAATAAGGTGTCCTAGAGCCTCACCACCTTGCTCTGCTGCCAATCTCTATTTTCAAACATGTGTCCCTCTTAATTGTCACTTTGGTAAAAAAAACTTATACTAAAAAATGAATACACCTTCTTCCTGTGTGTAGAATATAATATCTTTCTTCAAATGCTCCTTTTGTCGTACATGTAAGGTATTCTTCAAACTTTTGATTGACCACTAGATTTTTCTTCCTTTCCTCTACCGCATGATGACACAGGTTGGATTTTTGCCTTCTGAACAGTTCTGTTGGGGCATATTCTGAGTGAAAAATGAGACGTGGGATTTCGATCACTTTGTATGTAGGTAATGTGAGAGGGAACACAGGTTGATAAGCAAGAGTAAGTGGTTTGTTCCACTGTGTAAGTCTGAAGTCATGTACATACATTTATTAATAGAATTTGATATTGAGAGAATGTAAGAGATACTATATTAATGGTCTATGAGAAACAAAATTGCATGATAATACTGACTTTTTGTTAACGCCAGAAGCTCTAATACTCCATAGGGAAGGTCCGTTTTTAATTGTACACTGGAAGAAGGTGGCAACAAAAGAGCAGTGTCCAGCTAACATGCGGAGACAGATTCAGTGTGTAGTTCACAAGCAAATGCCCAATCATGTGGGATATATCTTTAATATGCAGAATTCATGATCGCTTTTTTGAGAGTCCGGGACCATTAGTTTTATACAGAGTATGAAGAGATTATAAAGGTACAGGGTAAAACATTTTTTGTGTTTAAAAGGTTCTGCAAAAGCAATAATGAAAGTTCTGAATAATGAACAATATTTACATATACAAAATATATATACAAGTTGCAATAACAATATTCATGAACTGGTTAAGTAATGTATCATAGATCGTATGGATGATGCATTGATTAGAAGCAATACAATCTAAGTGGGAGATTTTGTTTGTTCTTGGTCTGATTACCTCTCTCCCGAACCTAGATTTGGTGTACCCTATGTGTGTGTATATATGTGGAACTATTATGTAAGCCATGACTCGTGTGTATGCATTCTTTTGTTGTTTCTTATATTAAAACTCAATACAAATTGAAAAAACCTGTGAAAAATTGAAAACCACATATTATAAATTGGACATTTATATTGTTGTCCAAGCACAGGAAACTTACCTCCTGTCAAGTTAAAGGAATTACTAGGTCCAAAAGCAGAGAATGAATTTAAGGGTACAAGATCAGGGCTGTTTGGGGTGCTCTTGGGGCTCCACAATCCAGAACTAAACATTAAAAAAAGATTACAGTAAATAAACCAGAAAGTGTTGAATGGCAAATCAAAATTAAGAATACAGTGAAGGCAGACAAGGTCATTTTTATTGGATGCACTGTTTGTAGGCACACATTTTCTGTGGGCTCTTTCAGGTGGATGCTCTATCGATTTTTTTTAAACTTATTTTTATTGAGGTTTTGGAGGGATTGAGATAACAGGCGTCAGCATCACAATATTAAAAAGGAAAACGTACAGTCATGGAAAGTAGTTTAAGCATTGTTAGACGTACACAGAAAGAGATGAATTTCAGGTGGTACATTACTATAGCTTGAGCTTTTAAATATCTCTCAGATGATTGACATTATTGTATGGTCATTGTCGGGGATCCTTACACTGGAAAGTTGTTGTTGTTCTACCATGTGAGGGTTAGATTGGGCTGGTCCCGGCTAACCAATGCTAAGTGGTACAGTGCATGAACCTCTAAATAACAATTTTAGAGAAAGGGGGAGACGGGGGGGGGGGGGGTGAGGAGGGAATAACAAGGGAACGGAACATGCAAGGGCGCAAAGGAGGAACTAAGATGGTGGGGAGATGAGTGTGTGCAGGGGGGGTTCCAGGGAGTGGTGTTGATTAGCATGGTAGCTCCTCAGGCAACTGGGTCTTTCTCATGATAATCATCTGAGAGAGGAGGCGCACAACACAAGGTAGATGTGGGGCTGGGGGAGGGCAACAGTGACAATACATTGTTGTAGGGGGTTCATGTGAAAGGGGGGGGGGGGGTCTTTGAGTCAGTTTTCGGAATTGGGTGAGCACGGTGTCTCAGGCTACTGCTACAGGTCACTTACGGAGAAGTCTGGCTTCCTTCCATTGTAGGGCGGTACTCTCTGCTTCTCCACAATGGAGAAGTGGTCTGTGCCATTGGGAAATCACTGGGAGTTGTTGGGCTCTTCAATGCATGGTGAGGATATGCTTAGCCAGCAATTAGGCGAGACTGTCAAAACTTCACCGTACTTTATGGTTCTATCACCTTTTAAAGATCCCCAAGGCAGTTGCTTCACAGGTGTTCAGCGTGGTAAACTCTGTAAAACAAGTTACTTACCTTCGGCAACACCTTATCTGGTAGATTATATCTAGCCGCAGATTCCATACCTTTTGAATTACCCCAGGCGTCGGACTGGATCCGGAAGATTTTTCGTGAGCAGTACCCCTGCATGCTGGTAGGAGGCGTGGATTGGCTCACCATCTGTTGTTGGCCACGACAGAATTGACGTTAAGTTACCTATATAGGCGCCACACAGGTGCGCTGATGTCAGTTACTTTTTAAGACTTTCCACACCAGAAGCAAGGAGCCATGAAGAACACTGACCACTAGTGTGTCATAACTTAGGAGCCTAAAAGGGATCATCCCTGTCTGTAGAAATCCATTTGCAGAGTGGGGAGAATGGATGGGTCAGTAAGGAATAGATGGCTAGATATAGTCTCTACCGAGTAAGGCGTTACCGAAGGTAACTTGTTCATCTGATAGAGACTTCCAGCAGCAGATTCCTTACCTTTTGAATAGCAACTGAACTGAACTGAGAATAGCTACCCAAGCAACACCATCCTCGGAGGAGGGTCTGCAAACTAATTTCAAACGAGAAAATCCTGTAGAACTAAACTGGCAAAGTGCCCATCCCTGTAGACCAGACTGTTCAGACAGTAATGTTTAGTTACTGTGTGCAGGGAAGCCCACATTGCTGCCTAGCAGATAGCCAGTACTAGAACTCCACATGCTAACACAGTGATGGCTGTTTTAATTCTGCTACAATGAGCCCACAACCCTTCAGGAGGCTGCTTCTTGGCAGAAGCATAGCAGATTTTGATGCAGTGCACGAGCCATCAGGAGATGACCTGCTTCTGCACTGCCAGACCTTTCTTTGCACCAACTTACTCCATAAAGAGTTGGTCGTCCACCTGGATCTCTCGTGTGCAGTCAAGGCAGAACGACAATGCTCTTTTTGGATCCAGAAGGTGGAGTCGCTCCTTTTTCCTAAAGGGATGCGGAGGAGCATAAAAGGTAGGCAAGGTGATAGCTTGGCCTACATGAAAAAGGGTGACCACTTTTGGTAGAAAAGAGGCCCTTGTGCGAAGCATCACCTTATAAGGATAGACGGAGGAGTAAGGCAGCTTAGATGATAAGGCCTGCAGCTCATTTACTCTGCGGGCAGATGTAATTGCCACAAGGAAGGCTGTTTTCAAGGTGCGAAGCTTGAGTCAAAACCAAATTAAGGTCCCACTGAGGCGTAATGAATGAAGGAGGGAATAGATGAGTAAGACCCTTAAGGAAACTTCGTATATTAGGGGACTTGAACTAAGAGGGTTGGCCAGGCAACCGCATCAAGGCAGAAATGGAAGACAGATCGCCCTTAAGAGTGCCCAGACCAGAGCACTGCTGGGCAAGAGGAAGAACATAAAGCAGAACTTCAGAAAGAGGGTCAGAAAGGGGAATCAACAGATTTTTCTGCACACCATGCCACAAATTGTTTCAAACTGCAGGTGTACACCATCTTGGTGGAGGGATACCTAGCTGCCAAGACGGCGTTACAGACTTTGAGAGAAAGGTCGAAAGAGGGCAACTGTCGCTGCTCAATCTCCTCGAAAGAAAACGGAGAGTGGACAGGTTTGGGTGGCAAACCCTTCCCTCCTGCTGCGACAGAAAATTCTCCTGAAGGGGCAGTCTGATCGGAGGATCGGTGGCCATACTCAGTAGCTCAGGATACCAGACTCTCCATGCCCAGACCGGAGCCACAAGGATGGCTTGGACCCAGTCGTTCTTGATCTTCTTGAAAAATCTGGGAAGGAGTGGTACGGGTGGTAAGGCATACAGGAGGCCTGAGCTCCACTTGAGATGAAAAGTGTCTCTGAGCGAGTGCCATTTGGAAACTCCACTGCGCAAAACTGCTGACACTGCGCGTTCTCGGCGGAGGCGAACTGATCTAACCAAGGCTCTCTCCATTGCTGAAAGAGACCTTGCACCACCTCCATTTGTGATTCGCTAAGCACCTTCGACTGAGTTTGTCCACTCTTGCATTCAGTGAACCCACCGGGTGTTGAACCACCAGCGATATATGCCTTGCTGTTCTAGCCATGTCCAGAGACGCAGGGCCTCTTGACAAAGGGCCCACGACCCCACCCACTCTGATTTTCGCATATCAAATGGCAGTGCTGTTGTCTGTGAACACTTGTACCAACCTTCCCCTGATGGAGGGCAGAAAGGATTTCAATGCCAGTCGGATCACTCGGAGCTCTAGCAAGTTGATGTAGAGACTGGATTCTGCCAGACACCAGAGTCCTAATCTTCACATCTTCCAGATGGCCACCCCATCGCAGGAGTGACGCATCTGTTACTACTGTGAGATCTGGTTGGGGAAGGAAGAAGGGTCTCCCTCTGACCCAAACACAGTCCGTTAGCTACCACTGTAAATCGCTCGCCACTCCCTCTGAGATCTGGACCAAGTTGGAGACATTCCCCTGATGCTGCGCCCATTGGAACTTCAGGTCCCACTGCAGAGCCTGCATATGTCATCTGGATGTAGGTGGCAATGAGGCCCAGCAGCCTCAGAGTCGGTCTCACTGAAACCCAGTGCAGTGCTTCACCACGAAGAGCTTTGCTTCCCGGTCTTGAATGTCCTTGGGGTGCATCACGGCACAATTGCTGGAGGCCTTGAAATTGTTGTGCAACCCCAGATACCACAAGTATACCCCATCTAGGTCAGTCACAGACATTTGTTTGCGACATTACCCAAAGCATTTAAATCCTGCAGAATAGGTAGGTGACATATTTCCTTAGCAAACTATTTTTTAGTAGAAATCTGTTTTAGAAGTGTCTCAAAGAGACAAGGGGTAGCTCTGGATCCACGTTTCTTGGCACAGAAAGAAAGGAACTGTTATCAGTGTGCATGGGAGGTGCCTATATAGGCCCATGTTTGTCATATCACCTGTGGAACAACGTTGACACTGAGGCACTGCCACGCAGATACTGCCGAAGATTTTCTGAATCCAGTCTAACACTTGGGAGTATTCAAAAGGTGAGGAATCTGCAGTTAGAAGTCTTTATTAGGAATCTGTTTTCTGTGGTCAAGGCATGATTTGAAGCCTGTAGTTTTAGAAGAGAATATTGTTCTCAGGCACACTGGATTTTGTTCATGGGAGTTGTTGAAAACCGGACAAAAGCGGGAGCAGAGCTCTAGATGCTCCTTCAAATGTGCTGAAAGAAAGGAATTGACGTTGGCGCGCATGGGTGACACTATTGTACAAGTTACTTACCTTCGGTAATGATGTATCTGGTAGAGACGATTCTAGCCGCAGATTCCTTCACATAGAATTATCCTGAGGCGTGAGACTGGATCCGGAAAAAAATTTGCCACAGCATCACTGCACGCCGGGGGGAGGCACCACGCAACTCCGCCCTGACGTTTTCCGCGGGCGTGACGTCAGCGAGGCCACATAAGTCCCCCCCCGGCGCGCTGACATCAGTTTTCTTCGGAGAGCTTTTCCGCGCCACAACACGGAGCCATCACAAACAAAACTGTTAAAGTACGGGAAAAGTGTGCGAAAAAATCAGTGAAACAGAAAGGGAAGAAGCGAATGGTGAGGAACAGCACCAGTAGGGACAGTGCCAAGCACTGAGTTATGGAAAGTCATAGAAGGGAAAAAACAGAGCACCGCTCTGAGAAGCAACCCTGAAGGGCGAAGGCGACATCCTCCCTGGAGACAGAAAAACATGTGAAAAATGTTGTGGGAGACGACAGAAAGTCTACAACCCCAATCTAAAACAGTGAAGGGCAAAAAGTCTGGAACAGAGGAGTAACAACAAATTACCCCAAGACAACACCATCAATGAGTGTCGTAACCCCTGTAAAGAACTAAAGGCCGGGGCACAGCCAAGAGACCCCAACCCAGAGGACTGCAGAGGAGCCAGAAACCCCAAGCAATGAAAAAAGGGAGAAGATTATAAGGAGGCCCCACACTAGAAAACCAGGGTGTAGGGATGCAGAAGTACACATGAACCTACAGTTCAATTACCAGTAAGGAAGGAGTGGAACAAATAAACAGGACAAAGCATCCTGCCAGGGAGGAAGTGAAAGAGGGCACCCGCAGAAGATAAAGCCTCCCGGAGGGAGGCGAGTGCCGAAGGCCAGCTAAAAGGTCCTCGCAGAACGGGGAGGAAGAGCGGGCCGTGAAGGACTCTGCGGCTAGAATCGTCTCAACCAGATACATCGTTACCGAAGGTAAGTAACTTGATAGAGACTACTAGCCGCAGATTCCTTAACGTATAGTAGATACCCTAGCCATACCCAGAGGGGGAGGAGGGTCTGCGAGAGAACCCCACCAGCTTGGAAGAACACAGAGCCCCAACGGGGGATGTGTCATGGGGACAGGAAGGACGGCCCAGCCCCCACCAAGCAGAAGTAAGCAAGAACAAGGAGAGGGTAGGCCAGGTTACCACAAGCCTACCCGAGGGGCAAAGGGCGGCCACCAGAAAACCTGGAGGGACAGACAGCACCGAGAGAGTACCAGAGGAAGAAAAGAACCACCCGCAAAATCCAAGGAGAAGAGGTGGTACGGAGGCAGAGCCCGCCTCAGGAGAACACACATACAGCAAAGGGGACAGCTGAACGAGTATCAGCCCGAGGCAGGGGACAAGGCAGCAACGGCCTCGCAGCCGATAAGCGCATATGTGAGAAGGAAGACACAGTCGCGCAAAGCTCCAGCAAAGCAAGGGACAGGAGCACACGGGTACACACCGAGGCCCACGGAGGTGGACCAAAATGACCAGGCGTGCGCAGCAGGCCGCTGGTAAATACTATAAAGTAGTGTGCCCAGAACAGACGAGCACAAGACGAAGACAGAGGCAAGGGAACCTCAGAACAAGCCCCAGAGAAGGACCGTCCCAGTGGCACAACCCGGCCAACGAAGAGAAGTGGGACCGGCCAGAAGAGAAAGCGGAGAAGAACCCCCCAAGAAGCAGCCGGGGTTGGGGTAAGGGGTGGGGGAGAGACCCCCGGGAAGCGAGAACATGTAGTACAGACCTAAGCCGTCAACCAAAACACAGGAGAATACCAGGAAAATCCTAGCCCCCCTGGAACACAAGGCAGAGGACCAGGCCGAAATGCCAGAAAATAAGGTGGAACACACCAAGACACGACGCCGTAGACGGCATGACAAAAGTCGGTCTGGCGATCTAGAGGCTGAAGAGGGAAGGCAAAAGGCACAAAAGCAGATAGCCCGCAGGAACAAAGGGCAAAACGTACGACAGACAAGCCCTGTAGAGGAAGGATAGAGACCATCGGACACTGAGCAGGACAGTACCTGGAGCAGCGCAAACTGCGCTAAAGCGGAAATAAAAAGACCGCACCAAGCGGTATACAGTGACGCCAGGAAACGTGAGGAACCCGAGAAGGTATCCACACCCGCCCAGTTTAGGACAGAGCTATACAATAGCCTACAAGTACCCCACCTAGGGTATGACACATCCCAAACAAGAGGGGAACACCTCTTAGGAAAATCCGCAGCAGAGGTCAAGAACATAAAAGACCTGTGGGTATCACTAAAGGTGGCTTACTAATCAGCCCAAAAATACACAAATGGTCCAACCTGAGGACCTATACGGCTTCACTAACAGCCAAAAATCACACACCACAAAAGCTAAAAGTACAGAGGGACCAACTTAAGGGCCCTGAAGGCATTCCAAGCCACACACAGCACACAGACGGGCCAACCGAAACACTAGGCCCAAAGTGAAAGGTGGGAGAAACGCCTCCCATAAGACACCAGAGGAACGACAAGCCGAAGTTTACGGAGGGGGACGGAGCCCCGCAAGGAGTCGTTGAATAGCGGAGTCCGCGTGGGTGTTAAATAAAAAAATCCCATCAAAAGGCAGGTCAACAAGACGCTCCAGAATATTCTCCGGAAAGACGCTATCCCACAACCAAGCATGGCAGCAGAGGGCCACAGAGCTCGCCATAGCGCGGGCGAAAGTATCAGAGACATCCAAGGCCGAACGGAGAATTAAGGCAGCTAACTCCCAACCATCCAGCACATGGTGCTGCTGATCAGCACGGGCACCATCGTGGGAGGTGTGAGACAGAAGGGACTCCGCGGAATCCCATAGGTCGGAGGTAGCCCTGGCTAACACACAAAGTGTGTTGAGCACGCGCAGAGCAGCACTAGTGGAAGCGAAAATGTTACGCCCCCAGGAGTCCAACCACCAGGCCTCCCGTGACTGGGGGAGCAACACTGAAGGCAAGGAAGGAAAAGGAGTCTGCAGGACAGGGCCCTGGGCAGATGGGTGGGAAAAAAGGCAGACTGGATCGTGCGGGGCAGGACGGTGGTGGTGGAGGAGCGGCTGAGGCACCGGATCCCCCGTAGCAGGACGCCCCCAGAAGAGAGTTGTGGAGCGAAGCTTCAAATGGAAGAAGCGGCTCCCCTCCACCAGAGCCCAGGTGGAGAACCTCCAACAAGTGGTCCACTGGGAGTGGAGCGACCGGGTTGCTCATTTGCAAAATGCCGGTGGCCGTGGAGTTGGCCCGGACAAAGGCTACACTCGCCTCCGTAGGGCATCGTGGGGGAGAGAGCAACTCTTCCTGCAAACTAAGCCACCCGTCCCTGTGCCCCGCTGGAGGAAGAAACGGCCAACCCCCGTAGGATGGAAGACCCATGGACGAGTGAGGGGCCTGAGGGGTCTCCAGAGAAGGCGGAGAAGCCTGTGGGGCAATCAACTGCAAGGGCTGTGGACGCGGGGACGGCATAGAATCCCGCCCCGGAAGCCGCCGGGGAAAAGGCAATGACACGGCGTCCAGTCTCCGGTGAAGAGGAGACAAGGAGAAGACAATCCTCCGGAGAGGAAGGGAAATCCGGAGAAGAGTCGACGATCCGACGTTGGGACGGCGCCGGGGAGTCCACCATGGGCACCGGTGTGTCCTCGATCGGTGCCGAAGTGCCCACCAGGGGTGCCGAGTCGACCTCCACCACCAACACAGGGACGCCGTGGGTCGAAGAGGGGAATCCCGTAGGGCCGCGCCTCGACGACACCACACCTCCAACACCTGAAGCCGAACTCGTCGGCGCCGGGTGGGAAGCCGACGGCAGGTCCGCAGAAAGCCCCGCGCATGGCGAGGGATCTGCGGATGTCACAGGAAGAGGAGGGGGAAACAAAGAAGCCTGCTGAGCCATAGCGTAAGCCTTCATTTGGGCCATTGTCGCCCCAATGCCAGGAAACGGCAGATAGGGTGGCGACGGGTGAGGGCGCGCGTCCCTAGAGGGACCCGGGCACTCTGCAGGAGGACAAGGCCTCGGTGGCAAGCTGCAGGACTTACCGGCGGGCGAAAGACGCCCGTGGGGCCTCGATGAAGGACGATGCCGCAGCCGGAATCTGCGGCTTCTGGATCCTTCAGAGGTAGGGGACGGACGCTGTGACGACACCGATCTGGACAAGCGGGCCGAAAGCAATTTCATCCGGCGCTCCCGCTGGGACGTCGGCTTGAGATGCTGACAAGCGTCGCAGCCCATAGAATCATGGTGCTCGTCCAAACACCGCATACAAATAGGGTGAGGGTCCGTCGCCAACATCTGACGCGCACAAGAAGCACACTTATTGAAACCCGAAGGCATTGCACACTGTTCCCACCGCAAAGGCGTTAAAAGAGGCCTGAAAACTGGTCAAAGGAACTCACTCCGGATCCGCGTTGCACGCCGAAAAGAAGGAAACTGATGTCAGCGTGCCGGGGTGGGACTTATGTGGCCTCGCTGACGTCACGCCCGCGGACAACGTCAGGGCCGAGTCGCGTGGTGCCGCCCCCCCGGCGCGCAGAGATGCTATGGCAAAAAATATTCCGGATCTAGTCTCACGCCTGGGGATAATTCTACGTTAAGGAATCTGCAGCTAGTAGTCTATCAGATACATAAGGTTTCCGGCTCAAGTTTGGCGCACATTCTAAAGGTGAGAAATCTCAAGTTAGTAGTCTTCATCAGAAACAATTTTTTGAGCTTGACACTTCTACATTCGTATGCTTTACATTATTCGGTCATTTAGAAGTTGGGTGCAGAACTATCTATTACTGTTAAAGGTTTTAGCAGGACTGACACTTTCCTTAACTTTGATTTGTCCCACTTATGACAGGAATCTGAGTATTAATATACACAACTCTACTTAGTGAAAGAAAACCACTCATGATCTTTCCTCTGTCAATTTTGATGACATTTTGTGGCACTTTATGATGCAGCAAATGGAATATGCTACTTACCAGTATGCATCTGTTCTTGGCATGTAGAGCTGCAGATCTACACACTTTTGCATAGATCGCCATCTGGTGTTGGGCCCGGATGTTTGCAGTTTGTTTTTCCTCTTGGAAAGTCTTTGGAAGTCACGAGGTCGGTGACTCCTCATTTGGATCGTATTGCGCATGGGCTTCGGCTCCATCCTCAGATTGTTTTTCGCCAGCAGGGAAAGATGGAGCATAGTAACAACAGTGAAGAAACCCATGTGTGTTGTATCTAAATAAGATAGACTGGAACAGATACAGGTAGCCGGGGAGGCGGGTGGGCATGTGTAGATCTGCAGCTCTACATGCCAAGAACAGATGCATACTGGTAAGTAGCATATTACGTTCGAGGCATATGAGCTGCAGATTACACACTTTTGCATAGACTATATATCAGTTCCCAACCTTAGCGGCGTCCACTGGTATCTGTTGCAGTGGTTTGAAATAGTGTTTTTAGTACAGCCTGGCCCACACTAGCTTGTTGCTTGGTTTGCACATCTACACAATAGTGTTTAGTGAAAGTGTGCGGTGTTGACCATGTAGCTGCTTTGCAGATATCATCTAGTGGGATGTTCCCTAGAAAAGCCATGGAAGCCCCTATCTTCCGTGTAGAATGGGCTTTAGGGGGAACGGAAAGTGTTTGTTTTGCTTTGTGGTAGCAAATCTGGATGCATTTTACAATCCACCTAGCTATCCCTGATTTTGAGATGGGGTTGCCCTTGTGTGGTGGAGAGAAAGAGACAAACAGTTGTTTGGTCTTTCTGAAAGGTTGGGTTCTTTGGATATTGTAAAGTAAGGCTCGTTTGACATCTAGCGTGTGCAGAGTGGTCTGAGGTTGCGAGAAAAATACTGGTAATTCTACAGATTGGTTTAGGTGAAAAGGGGAAATGACTTTAGGTAGGAATTTTGGGTTGGTACGGAGAACAACCTTGTTCTGGTGCATTTGAAGAAAAGGTTCTTGTATGGTAAGTGCTTGTATCTCACTGACCCTTCTAAGGGAAGTGATGGCTACAAGGAAAGCTGTTTTCCATGTGAGGAATTGCAGTTCGCATTTATGCAAAGGTTCGAAGGGAGGCCCCATCAGCCTTGTGAGCACGATATTTAAATTCCACACAGGTGAGGGTGGTACTCTGGGGGGAATTATTCTTTTGAGGCCTTCCATGAAGGCTTTAATGGCAGGTACTCTGAAAAGTGATAGGTGCTGCCTGTTTTGTAAGTAAGCTGCAATTGCTGCGAGGTGTAGCCGAATGGAGGTATAGGCTAGATTACACCTTTGTAGGTGGAGTAAGTAGCATATGATGTGTTGTATAGACATGTCTAGAGGATTGATTGTGTTGTTATGGCAATAAACAACAAATCTTTTCCACTTGGCAGCGTAGCAGGCTCTGGTGGTAGGGCGTCTAGCTTCTCTGATGACGTTCATACAGTCAGGGGGAAGGTTTATTTAGGTACCCGAATTCTAGGATTTCAGGAGCCAGATCGCAAGGTTGAGCTGCGCTGGGTCCGGGTGCCTGATCTCTCCATGGTTCTGGGTTAGGAGGCATGGTGAGAGGTGTAGCTTTTGGCCCACGTTCGAGCTACTAGGATCAGTGTGAGGGAGTGCTGTTGTAGCTTACGCACCACTAATGGAAGGAGTGGGAGAGGCGAAAAAGCGTACGCTAATTTGCCTGACCAGTTCATCCATATCTCATTTCCTTTGGACAATGGGTGTGGGTATCTGGCGGCGAAGCTTGGGCATTATGTGTTTTCGTGGGTGGCGAAGAGGTCTATCTGTGGATGCCCCCACATTTGAAAGAACGGATGAAGAACCTGTGGGTGAAGTTCCCACTCGTGGATCTGTTGTGTCTGTCTGCTGAGCAGATCTGCCACGGTGGTTTGGACTCCTGGGACATGTTGAGCTAGGAGAAAGATTTTGTGGGGAATTGCCCATCTCCATATGCTCTGTGCTAATTGAGAGAGCTGTGGAGAGTGTGTGCCGCCTTGTTTTTTAATGTAATACATGGCCGTCATGTTGTCTGTGCGAATGAGAAATGCCTTGCCTGAAATCCGTGGTTGAAAGGATTTCAGGGCTAGAAAGATTGCTAGTAACTCCAGATGGTTGATATGGAGTAACTTTTGTTGCGGCGTCCATGTGCCCTGCACTGTGAGGTGTAATAGATGAGCTCCCCAGCCAGAAAGCGATGCGTCCCTGGTTAGTATTATTTGGGGAACCGGGTCCAGGAACGGTCGACCTTTGGAAAGGTTTGTGGTGTTCCACCACTGCAGAGAGCGATGGGTGCGACCGTCTACCAACACCAGATCTGTCAGTTACCCCTGGGCCTGGTTCCATTGGCGCGCTAAGCCTCTTGGAGTGGACGCATCTGGAGTCTTGCGTGAGGCACTATGAAAATGCAAGAGACCATCATCCCTATCAGTTGCATAAACACTCGTGCTGGAAGGGAGTGTTGAAGAACAAGTTACTTACCTTCGGTAACGATGTATCTGTAGGAAACATTAGTTAGTTAGATTCCTCACCTTAGAATATCCCAAGGCGTCAGGCTGGATCCGGAAAGATTTTTGTAGCAATACCCCTTGCGCGTCGCTAGGCGTCGTCTGCGGCTCCGCGCCCATCGTTGGCATCGTGTGCCGGAATGACGTCGGAGTACTTAGACGCCGCCCTCGCGCGCTGACGTCAGTTCTTGTACACAGCTTTCCGCGCCAGGGATGCTGAGCCATGCAAGAGACCGACACTGGTGCCAAAAAATCTAGGGCTCTGAAAGGGAGAACCTTAACCCTAGATGTCGGTTTGCAGAACGGGGAGGCTGGGTGGGTCGGTGAGGAATCTAACTAACTAATGTTTCCTACAGATACATCGTTACCGAAGGTAAGTAACTTGTTCATCTGAAAGAAACATGTTAGTTAGATTCATCACCTTAGAATAGATACCCCAGCAATACCAACCCCGGTGGTGGGTCTGCGAACCAAGATCACACCAGAAAGTCCTGGAGAACAGAACGGCCAAAGTGCCCATCCCTCCGGACTTGGCTGTCCAGGCAGTAATGTCTCGCAAACATGTGCAGCAAAGCCCACGTCGTTGCCTGACAGATGTCTTGCAAGGGGACTCCCCGTCCCAGTGCAGTCGTGGCCGCTGTGGCCCGAGTAGAATGGGCCCGTAGCCCAACAGGAGGAACCTTTTTCGCCAAAGAATAGCAGGTCTTAATACACAACACGACCCACCGAGAGATGGTCCGCTTGTGTACAGCTTTACCCTTCTTAGCCCCTACGTATCCAACAAAAAGTTGGTCGTCCACCCGGAACTGTCTTGTGCGGTCCAAATAAAAGGATAGCGCACGTTTTGGGTCCAGACGGTGGAGCCTCTCTTCATCTTTTGAAGGAGGCGGAAAGAAGGTGGGCAGCGTGACAGATTGCCCGATGTGAAAGGGAGTCACGACTTTAGGCAGGAAAGAAGGACGTGTCCGGAGGACAACTTTGTCCGGATGAAATGAATGGAAGGGAGGCTTAGATGACAAAGCCTGGAGCTCACCCACCCACCTAGCGGAGGTGATTGCTACCAAGAAAGCAGTTTTCAAAGTCAAAAGACGGATGGGACAGTTATGAAGGGGCTCAAAGGGAGCGCACATCAGAAAAGGGAGAACAAGATTCAAGTCCCACTGAGGCATTACGAAAGGAACAGGAGGGTACATATGAGTAATGCCCTTGAGAAAGCGTGAAACAACAGTGGACTTGAAAAGAGAAGGCTTATCAGGAAGCCGTAGGAAAGCAGAGATAGCAGCAAGATAACCTTTCAAGGTGCCCAGAGCAGAACCCTGCTGGGCCAAGGAAAGAAGAAAGAGGAGAAACTCAAAATGAGGGGCGGAAAGGGGATCCACAGCCTTCGCTGTGTACCATGCCACAAATTTGTTCCACCGGCAGGCGTATACCGTTTTCGTGGAGGGACGCCTGGCTGCCAGAATGACATCACAGACATCAGGAGGCAAGTCAAATGGCATCAACTGCCGCCGCTCAATCTCCACGCATGTAGGTGGAGGCTGGACAGGTTCGGGTGGAGGACCGTCCCCTGCTGCTGCGACAGAAGATCCTCCTGAGGAGGCAGTCGTATCGGGGGATCGATGGACATACTGAGTAGCTCGGGATACCAGTACCTTCGTGCCCAATCCGGAGCCACCAGGATGACTTGGGCCCGGTCGCGCCTGATCTTCTTCAGCACTCTGGGCAGAAGTGGTATAGGCGTACAACAGACCGCAACTCCACTCGCGAGGAAAAGAGTCTCCGAGCGAGTGCCGCCTTGGAAACTCCAACGCGCAGAACTGCTGACATTGCGCGTTCTCTTCGGTGGCGAATAGATCTAACCAAGGCTCTCCCCACTGCAGAAAGAGACCTTGCGTCACGTCCGAGTTCAGACGCTATTCGTGATCCATCATGCACCGGCGGCTGAGTTCGTCCGCTCTGGCGTTCAGAGAGCCCGCCAGATGTTGAACCTCTAGGGTGATGCCCTGGTGTTCCAGCCATGTCCAGAGGCGCAGGGCCTCCTGACAAAGGGTCCACGACCCCACCCCGCCCTGTTTGTTGCAATACCACATGGCGGTGGTGTTGCCTGTGAACACCTGCACGACACTTCCCCGGACAGAGGGAAGGAAGGCTTTCAGTGCAAGTCGGATCGCCCTCAGCTCCAAAAGATTGATATGGAGCCGAGTCTCCGCCGGAGACCAGAGTCGTCTGATCTCCGCCTCTCCCATATGGCCCCCCCCCCATCCCAGGAGGGACGCATCCGTCACTACCACGTGCTCCGGTTGGGGAAGGGAGAGGGATCTGCCGCTGACCCAATCGCGATTTGTGAGCCACCACTGCAGCTGTTTCGCAGTGCCCTCCGAGATCAAGACGTGGTCGGACAGGTTGCCTCGATGCTGGACCCACTGAAACTTTAGGTCCCACTGCAGAGCCCGCATCCGCCATCTGGCGTGAGGTACTAACAGGATGCAGGAGGCCATCAGCCCCAGAAGCCGCAGCACCAACCTGACCGAAATCCAGGACAGAGGCTGGAAGATGGGAATCAGGGCTCGAATGTCCAGGACCCGCTGTTCCGGCAGATAGACCCGGAACTGCGCCGAATCGAGAACCGCCCCTATGAAAAGGAGCTTTTGGGAGGGACTCAGGTGCGACTTCGGCACATTGATGGAGAACCCCAGCGAATGCAGGAGGTCTGCCCTAGTCTGGAGGTGGGAGACGACTTGCTGGAGCGAGCCCGCCTTCAACAGCCAGTCGTCGAGATAGGGGAAGACTGGGACCCCTGATCTGCGCAGATGAGTTGCAACCACCGCCATCAGTTTCGTGAACACCCGAGGGGCACTGGTGAGGCCGAAGGGGAGCACGGTGAACTGAAAGTGCTCCTGACCCACCGTGAACCGCAGGTAACGCCGGTGGGCCGGCAGGACGGGGGTGTGGAAATAAACATCCTGCAAGTCCAACGCTACCATCCAGTCTCCAGGGTCTAGGGCAGCAAGAACCTGAGCTAAAGTTAGCATCTTGAACCGTTCCTTCCGGAGGAAGGCGTTCACGCTTCTGAGATCCAAGATCGGGCGTAGGCCCCCTTTGCCCTTCTTGGGAACCAGAAAGTAGTGGGAATAGCAACCACGACCTACTTCTGGACCAGGAACGCGCTCGACGGCCTCTTTGGCCAAGAGGGCCGAAACCTCCTCCTGGAGAAGATGCAAATGATCCCCCGACATACAGTGGTTCTGCGGTGGCATGGCTGGAGGGGTCGTCTCGAAGGGGAGGGAGTAGCCCCTTTGGACGATTTGCAGCACCCACCTGTCCTAAGTGATGGAGCGCCAGTGGAGCAGGTGATGGCGAACTCTGCCCCCCACTGGCGTTGAATGGGCCTGAAAGCTCGGACTAGGAGGGCTTTGAGGCGGATGCTGCCGGGGTGGATGTGGACTGACCGGCACGTTGTCCTCCAGAACCGCCTCGGCGGAAACCACGTCCGCGTGCAGGTTGGTTCTGCGGCCGGTGGCTGGGCGGACGTGAGGAGGCACCCCTTCCTTGGCCACGAAAGGGGCAAAAGGCGGAAGTTTGCGGCCGCGGGGCCGAAAGACCCAAGGACTTGGCCGAGGCCCGGGAGTCCTTGAACCGGGCCAGCGCACTGTCCGCCTTCTCGCAAAAAAAGCGAGTGCCATCGAAGGGCATGTCCATGAGGGAGCTTGGACATCCCCTGAAAACGACGTGGACCTCAGCCAGGCGTGACGCCAAAGCGCCACCGTGGTGGATATCGCCCGACCCACAGGGTGTCCGTGGTGTCTAGTCCACATCTAATGGCGTGCCGCGCTGCATCTCGCCCGTTAGCATGTGCTTGGGTGAGTCGCTCCTGGGCCTCCTCCGGGCACAAGGGCAGCACGTCCTCCACCGTATCCCACAGTGAGTGGGAATAACGGTCCAAAAGGCAAGCGGTATTTAAAGACCACAGTCCCAAACTCAGGGACGAGAACAGTTTCTTGCCAAACTGCTCCAACCTCTTGGATTCCCTATCCGGAGGAGCAGACAGGAAGGAGGATTGGGAGGTTGAGGCCTGGATAACCAGGCTCTCGGGGGTGGGGTGGTGGGAGAGGAATGTGGGGTCGCCCGGAGCAGGGCGGTGGCGCCGGGCAATGTTCCTGTCCACAGGAGGGACTGTGGAGGGCTTGGACTAAGTGCCCTGGAGAACGTCAATGAGGGCCTCATTAAACTGCAGCAGAGGCTCAGTGGAGCTTGCTGTCGGTTGAAGGACCTCGGTGAGGACGTTAGTCCTCACAGCCACAGCAGGCAACTCGAGCCCTAGGGCTTCAGCCGCCTTGCGCTGCACCACAGAAAAGGCTGCACCTTCCTCCGAGGCCACAGTCGGAGGAGAGATGAATCCAGCGTCTGGAGAGGTATCCAAACCGCTGGCGTCCCCCCAATTCCTCTGCCCAGTCCTGAGACAATTGGGCCTGTTCGGCCAGAGGGTCCTGAGACCCCTCCCAGTCGCCCTCATCATCCGATTCCTGGTAGACAGGAGGAATGATCGGAGCCGGACGGTGGATGAAGCGGTCACCCATCGGCGCCGGTAACGGCGTCGGACGGCGCCGGGTCAGGAATAGGGCTAAACTGAGGCTCGACACCGTGCGGGGACGGCGTCGGGGGCGGAACCGGTGTCAGCGCCGGCGGAGGAGGCGTCGTGAGGTCGACCGGCGCCGGCAGAGATCCAGGCCTGGATCCCTCGGGGACCTGCGGCGTCAAGGCCGGAGCCGCCGGCACGCGAGGTCGCCCAGTCAACACTGCGGGGCCCGAAGGCGCGCCAGCAGGCGTCGACGGCGGAGCCAGATTCCTCATGGCCGAGAGGAAGGCACTGACCTCCGCCGGAGTCGCGTCAGTCCCAGGGACCAGAGGGTATGGGGACGAGCGCGGCGGGGGGTGGGGGGTTGGAACCACCCGGACCCTCGGCCGGTTCGCGCGACCGGCGAGGGGAGTCCGAAGAGCGAGGACGCCGCTTGGACTTCTTAGAATGTTTGGAGTGACGGGACTTACCCGAAGATCCCGACGAGCGATGTCTATGGCTGCGGCTCCGCGAACGGTCCTTGGACCTCCTCCTGGACCGGGACCGAGAGCGACGCGGAGCCGAGTGTCGAAGCTCGAGCAGCTTACGGGACCACTCCCGCCTAGCCTTCGATGTCAAGGCCTGACAGTCGGGGCACGAGTCCGCGTCATGGTCGGCCCCCAGGCAGTACAGGCACCGGCGATGGTGATCCGTTACCGACATCAGTCGGTGACAGGTGTCACAATGCTTGAATCCCGGCATCCTACCGGCACCAGATGTTGAGTCGAGTAACCAAAAGAGGTCAAAAAGTTAGTCAAAAAGTGACTAAGGGTAAGCTCTTCCCGGATCGGCGCTTACTGGCGCGGAAAAAGAATTACCGACGTCAGCGCGCGAGGGCGGCGTATAAGTACTCCGACGACGTCATTCCGGCGCACGACGCCAACGACGGACGCGGAGCCGCAGACGACGCCTAGCGACGCGCAAGGGGTATTGCTACAAAAATCTTTCCGGATCCAGCCTGACGCCTGGGGATATTCTAAGGTGAGGAATCTAACTAACGTGTTTCTTTCAGATGTACGAATTTTTGTCGCAAAGCCTGAATGCTTGCAATCCTGGTCGGATTGGGGTAGGCTATTGCTTTAGAGGTGTCTATGGTGGCACAGAGGTATTGTTTTATGTGGGATGGTGTTAGCTGGGACTTTGGTGGTTCACCGTGAAGCCTAGTTGGTGAAGTAGTTGGATTGTGGTGGCGGTGTGGTGTACACATTGGTTGTATGAAGTGGCTTTTATCAGCCAATCGTCCAAGTATGGGAAGACGTGAATGTGCTGTCTTCTGATGTGTGCCGCCACCACTGCTAGGCACTTGGTGAATACCCGTGGTGCTGTTGTGACTCCGAACGGGAGCACTTTGAATTGGTAGTGTTGTCCGTCCACTACAAATCTGAGGTACTTTCTGTGAGCATGATGTACTGGAATGTGGAAGTATGCGTCTTTCAAGTCCAGTGTGGTGAGAAAGTAATTCTGGGAGAGGAGCGGAAGTACCTGCTGAAGCGTTACCATGTGAATATGGTCTGAGTGTATGTATGTATTTAGGGGCCGGAGATCTAGAATAGGTCGTAGAGTCTCGTCCCTTTTTGGTATTAAAAAATATAGGGAGTAAACACCCAAATTTTGTTGATTGACAGGAACGTGTTCTATTGCCTCTTTTTGTAGGAGGGAGATTACCTCCTGCTTTAGCAATGTGGAATGTTCTTGTGACATTGGGCTTTGCCTGGGTGGAATGTTTGGGGGGGTAGATGTTAATTCCAGGCAGTATCCTGACTGAATTATTTGGGTCACCCATTTGTCTGAGGTGATGCTCTCCCAGACATGAAGGAAATTTGTGAGTCTGCCCCCGACTGGAGTGGAATGGTCTGGGGGGAGCGGGGGGAAGCCATTGGGTAGTAGGTGTGGCAGAACGGGCGTTGTTTGTTTTGCCTCTGCCCTTGTTGTTGTTACCCCTGTAGCCGCCTCTTTGGTAACCTTTTGTAAAGGTGGTCTGAGTAGGGGACTTGTACGATGTGGACGCTGTGTCTGAGGAGTAGCCTCTGGATGCACTCCGAAAGGATGAGCGGCGAAAGGAGCGTCTGGGCGGGTGAGACTGTAAGGCCCCCATGGATTTTGCTGTATCGGTGTCCTTTTTCATCTTTTCTAAGGCCTCATCCACCTTTGGCCCGAATAGATGTTCCTGGTCAAAGGGATGGTTAAGGATAGAGGCTTGTACTTCTGGTTTAAACCCAGATTCTCTTAACCAAGCATGACGACGGAGAAGGGCGCTGGTGTTAATGGCCCTGGTGGCTGTGTCTGCTGCGTCTAGGGCACAACGTATAGAGGTGTTTGTGATTGTTTTACCCTCTTGAATCAACTCGTTGGCTTTACTTTTATATTTTTCAGGGAGATGTTGCATTATGCTCTCTAATTCATCATAATGAGCCCTGTCATATCTGGCCAGCAGTGCCTGAGTGTTTGCTATACGCCATATGTTTGCGGCCTGGGATGCTGTGCGTTTGCCTGAAGCATCTAGCAATTTTGATTCCTTGTCAGGTGGCGGTGCATCGCCTGACGCTTGTGTGTTTGGTCTTTTACGTGCCGTAGAGACCACTAAGGAATCTAGTGGCGCTGGTCCTCTAATGTAAGAGGGATCTGAGGGAGCAGATTTGTACTTCTTTTCGATACGTGGGTTAAGGACCCTGGCTCTCACTGGGTCTTTAAAAACTTCTGCCGCATGCTTTACCACCCCTTTGAGCATGGGCAGTATGGAGGTGGACCTCTGTGTAGTATCGAATGTGTCTAGGAGGAAATCTTCCTCCACAGGGTCATTATGCATGTCCACCCCATGATAATGTGCTGCTCTTTGCAGAAGATGGTTAAATCCTAGTGAATCTTCAGGTGAAGATGGTCTAGAGGGGTAAATATCGTCTTGTGGGACGTTGGGGATATCTGGTATATGGTAATCGTCCCATGGATCTGGAGATCCTGTAGGGGTGGGGTCTTGTGGCACATCCCCTGTATCATAATATGGGTCCCCATGATCATCATCGTCTGGAGACGGAGTAGGAGAACGATGAGGTGGGGGTGGAGAGGGTGGAGGTGGGGAAGGAGGAGGAGGTGGAGGAGGAGGGGAAGGTATTCTGAATGGAGAGGTAGCAGAGTCCTTACTCTTTGGAGGTGGAGGCGGAGCAGGCTTCTCCAAATGTCTCTTCTTAGTAGAGAGCGTCAAATGTCCAGTTTTTGGATCCTTGGTAAGAGTTTTTTGCAAGGGATCCGGTGTAAATAACTCTGGTGAGGTAATTTGGTCCGTCGGCGCGGAAGGCGTCGGGGCCGATGATTTTTTAGGTTTTTCCGTGCCGGTTTGATGTTTAGAACCCGGCTTGGGACCCTCCGGTCTCTTGGTCGGCGCCGAGATGTGCTTCGGCTTGTTAGAGTCGATGCCGGTGGCCTTGTGTGGTTTGGTCGGCACCGAAGATGGCGTCGGTGCCGAAGAGCTGGGTTTCGACCCCGAGGGCTTTGGTGCGGAGCTCGTTGTCGAGGTGGAGGCCGTCTTCTTTTTCGGTGCCGAAGTGTGTTTCTCGGCACCGCTGGCAGGCTGGCTCGGGCCCGAGCCGCCGGAAGGCTTACTTGGCTTCTTCACCGGGCCCGAAGGTGGGGTGTGTGAAGCAGTGTCTCTGGTCTTGCCTAGGCCTGGAGGCGAAGGCGTGACCGAAGCCTTTTTGGGTGTCAGCGCGGGTGTGGGAGGGGGTAGATTGGTACTCACGACCCTCTGCGCCGGGGTGATGTCCTCCACATCTGACACGTCGGCCTCAGAAGCGCTGACGAGGTCCTCTTCGGTACGATGATGTTCCGGATCGTCGATGTCGTCTCCGAAGATGTCGACTGGAATGGACGTCGACGAGTGTGCCATGTTCCTTCTGGCACTTCGGTCCCGAATAGTCTTTTTGGATCGGAGAGACTTACAGGCCGGACAGTCTCGAGCCTCGTGTTCCGGGGAGAGGCAAAGGTTGCATACCTCATGAAGATCGGTGTGGGGAAATTTGGACCCACATTGAGGGCACTTTTTAAATGGAGTTCTTTCCATAAGCCGGGACCTGAGCCTGGGTAGGCCCGAAGGCCACCGTCGACGACTGGAACCGAAGGTTTGTGTCGATGAGAAGGCACGTTGATTGAAGAGATCGTGATCGAAACAATACAGCGATTGGGGTGAGGATTGCGCGTCGATCGTCGAACTGGAAGCTGTTCGGAACCGGAGCGTGAAGATCACATCCGAGCCCGATGGCGGAAAAAAACAATCGGAGGATGGAGCCGAAGCCCATGCGCAATGCGATCCAAAGGAGGAGTCACCGACCTTGTGACTTCCAAAGACTTTCCAAGAGGAAAAACAAACTGCAAACATCCGGGCCGAACACCAGATGGCGATCTATGCAAAAGTGTGTAATCTGCAGCTCATATGCCTCGATCATAACTATTTAGCACCTCAAAAATTGCAGAGGAAATGCCTCAAGCTCATCTCACTGTTAAGAAATCTAGGACTTTCAAATGGAATTCTGATTCACAACATCTTGTGGTGAATTTCCTCCAAGCACTCCACAGCCTCTTAATTTTCTGTCAGCCACTACTTTATATTAGGGGGTTGTCTGGAGATTTTAGGCTGTATATTGTTTTCTTTCTGCATAGTATAAATGATTTAAAGAAATCTACAGAAATTTCTATTACATCCCTTCAGTGTCCAAGGGACTAAAAGGGGGGATCGTAGATGCCTGTCTGGAGTGACAAAATATTCAGACAAAGCGGTACAAAAGGGGGTGGTGATGGACGGAGCATAAGAACCAATCAAATACTCACACCCAGTCAACAGATCTGGGTTTGATCCATCACCGTTCTTTAGCCCACTCTGCCACCCCAGTTCAGACATGGCCATATGCAAATCAGTCTGACCCTGTGCCTCATGGGAACAGTCCAGCCCGAACTGCCAAGCCATGCCTTCCCTGGACCGGAAACAAGCTTCCTAGGACCGGTTTCTGGCATTTCAGCCGTCTTCAGCCAGGCTTGCTTGAATCCAGTGGCAAAGTGAGCAAGGGACTCACGTCTGAGCATACCCTGCCAACTTATGGCGAACAAAGCGGTACAAAAGGGGGTGGTGATGGACGGAGCATAAGAACCAATCAAATACTCACACCCAGTCAACAGATCTGGGTTTGATCCATCACCGTTCTTTAGCCCACTCTGCCACCCCAGTTCAGACATGGCCATATGCAAATCAGTCTGACCCTGTGCCTCATGGGAACAGTCCAGCCCGAACTGCCAAGCCATGCCTTCCCTGGACCGGAAACAAGCTTCCTAGGACCGGTGTCTGGCATTTCAGCCGTCTTCAGCCAGGCTTGCTTGAATCCAGTGGCAAAGTGAGCAAGGGACTCACGTCTGAGCATACCCTGCCAACTTATGACGAACAAACACACTACATTTAGGGTAGCGTTAAGCCCAAATTTGGCTTCACCGTTTCCAATTACATATATATCATCTGGTGAATTTTCTTTGTCAATGCAGAATGCATGTCTTCAGCTGAGTAAACCCTTGGATATATCACATCAGGCTCACCTCTTGAAGAAAAGCAACTGTGTTACAAAGTTATCAAAATCCCCAAATGGTGTGGCAGCTAAACTGTGTTGTACGTGAGAAAATCTCTACTATGTATGTCTTGTCAAACTAATCGTACCACTGAATAAGTCTTTCTTTGTATGACTCTTAATAAGATTCTGCCTTGATGGCAAGCAAATGGCAAGTATTTCCCCAAACCAATGATGCGGTGACGTACAACATCATCAGAAGTTTGATTAGCATGGGATGAGCACATACTAGACAATGAAGAGTGTCTCTAGACAATGTGCAGCTAATTAGGCATAGGGGCCAATAATAACATGGTGAAGAGCAGCGCTCTGGCATAATTAAAACAATCTGGGTCCTGCAGCAAACGTGGAGGGAGGAGGACAACATCCCAAAGAGGTGTAAGGTCTATTACTCTCAGAAAACACTGCTATGGAAAGCATGTGGAACAAAATATATGGCGGATGCAAAACAATCTCTTTTTAAAGCTCACATCCATGAATAGTATTGTGTACAGCAGTAGCACAGGTTAAAAAACCCGAACAGCTTGCAGTAGTAACACTAGACCCCTGCAAGGGGTTAGGATTCCCAGTATGCAATGACGTTTGAGTGTACGTGTGTCTGGGTTTAATATTAAAGCAGGGTACAATTCTAGGATCCTCTTAGTGGACAGGAAATATTTCAATTACTATGAGGCGAGGTTCCAAAGCTGTTTACAATCTTACGCCTACTGAAAGTGAATAGTCGCCCAAGTTGTCAAAAGTATTTTACATATTTGTTTGCCTTTTTAATACAGAGCAGAGTGTTACAATAAAAAACAATAGATTTTACCTGTCTGAACCATCACTGTCAACAGAAAGTGCATGTGAAAGTCCAATATTGCTTGAAATATCCGCTTTGTTTATGCAGGATTTTGTTGAACCGCTACCACCTGTGAATACAAGAACAAAACAGTTCAAACAAAACCATACTTAACCAAAAGGACAATAACCACTTTTCCTACGATTTCTTTATAGGATTCTCTTTTACCTGGGCTTTTATCGTAGCCAGCAGCTACTGCAGCAAAGGTTGGATTGCCATTCCTGCCAGGTAGAGAAGCTGTCTTTGTCAACTTTGGTTTGGAACCATGTGGCTGAAAAGGTTTTGCTTCACTAAAAAATAAATACATATAAGGTCACTTAAATAATGCATAGAAAAGCTGCAACCACATTTTAAGTTTACCCTGCACATCACTGTTGCTTCAGCCATCTTCCAATCTATAAAGTCATCTTAGTATATGGAGTCTGAATAAAGAAATGCAAGACACTGTGCTATTTTTAAGGTTACAGTCAACTATGTTACTCAACACTGTGGCATATGCAACAAAACTCCTAAAAAATATACATCTCTAAACTTGCCAGATCTACACCTAACACATTGTAAATTTTCATTTTAATTCAGTTTGGGTAACCTGCTTGCCTCTTGCTTTTATGACAAACCATCTATACTGAGGGCCTATCTTAATAAAGAATTTATGTGTCTCTGGCACCTTGCAAAGGGAAACACAGATTCACCTCTAGTTTGTAAAGTAAGATCAAATTCCACTGCTGTTTAAGAGGCAAAAGACATAAAAGCTACCAAGTTTTCTCTGTAATTACTCTGGATCTTTGAGGACTTTCTCCTTGATTTTTATGGTAGGATGTTCTGTGGCTCGCAGACTTGCATGGTTCACTGAGGATACTTCAAAGAATGTAGAATTGATACCATATAATAGATATTAGTCTGATGGACAGTGATCGCCCATAGGGTGTTAATGATGTTCAACAGCTATGACACGTTTGCAATAGGAGCTTGATTTTTAACAATTCAAGATTGAAGTGGTATGCAATGGTAGTAAGGTCCATAGCTTGGGTTTAAGATCATCCAGTGTTCTAACACTCAACTTAGCTTTTGACACTATGAGTTTTTGGAGCAGTTTACCTGAGGCTTGGCACAATAGGGGACATGTTTTGGGAGACAAATTCAAATGTGGGCAAGGTCCTTATAACACAATGCCTGTACCCAAATTTCAGATATGAAACTTTGATTCAATATTCCAACATAACGTTGTGCTGTTTTGAAATGTCAGAAGTAGCAGGCACACTGTCTTTTCATCTGTAGACTGCCTGAACTGTACTATTTTACACAAGGTGGATTTTCTGTATGGCATCTTGTAGCAGGCTGAAGCATATAGAGCTTGCATAAACAAGATTTGAGTAGATGGCTGCCCAGATCTTAGTGCTGCAATGTCTGGATAAAGGTGCTAGTACAGGGGTCTCAAACCTTTTCTGTACTGAGAGCTACTTATGTTCAATAACATTCATTGAGAGCTACTAATATTTTTAGTGTTGTATAATCTCCAATTTTTTATATGTATATTAATTCAACCAAGCAAAAGCTTTCTAATATAATAAGCTGGACTGCACACAGGTGAGCTACTCAGAGGTAGCTCACGAGCTACTGGTTGGAGATCCCTGTGCTAGCATTTGCTGTTTAGAATGAGAAGTTGTGTATTTTTACAACTTTCATAATTTGTTTTCCAAATGTCAAATTGAGGTTTTCATTTGGAAGAATGTACTAAAATTTACCCCAGAAGTGTATAATACTTTACACTGTACATTTATATGAGCCTGACAGCCATAGTGCATTTTCATATGTGCTCATCTGTAAATGCAGACAATCATTCCAGATCGCAATGACATGTACATGATGACCAGAACAATGATGGGTGTAAACGAACAAGTTACTTTCTTGTGTAACGATATATCTGTAAGAGACATTAGTTAGTGATAAATTCCTTACCTTGGAATATCATCAGGGGGCAGACTGGATCCAGAAAGTTTTCATCAGCAGTACCCTTGCGCGTCGGTAGGCGTCGTCGTGCGGCTCCGCGTACGTCGCTGGCGTCGTAGTCGCCGAGATGACGTCGTCGGAGCTACTTAGACGGGCCCACGCGTGCGGACGTCAGTTCTGTACACAACTTTTCTGCGCCAGGAACGCACAGCCATGCCAGAGACCGACTACTGGTGCCATAGAACTAGGGCTCTGAACCCTAGTGAACAGTTCGCAGAACGGGGAGGATGGGCGGGCGGTACGGAATCTATCACTAACTAATGTCTCTTGCAGATATATTGTTACACGAGTAAGTAACTTGTGCATCTGAAAGAGACACGTTAGTGATCGATTCCTTACCTTAGAATACATACCCATGCAATACCAACCCCGGAGGAGGGTTTGCGAAACGATATCACACCAGAAAATCAAGGAGAACCGACCGGCCAAAGAAGCCGTCTCTCCAGACTTGACTGTCAAGGCAATAGTGCCAAGTAAAAGTATGCAGCGAGGTCCACGTAGCTGCCTGACATATCTTGCAGTGGGACACCGCATCCCAATGCTGTAGTAGCTGCTGTCGCCCTGGTAGAATGGGAGCGCATCCCAACCGGAGGTTCCTTTTTAGCCAGAGAGTAACAGGCTCTAATGCACAAGACAACCCATCGGGAGATAGTCCGCTTGTGCACAGCCTGACCTTTCTTGGCACCCACGTAGCCAACAAAGAGCTGGTCATCCACCCGGAACTGCTGTGTGCGGTTGAGATAGAATGAAAGCGCACGTTTTGGGTCCAGACAGTGGAGCCTCTCTTCCTCTCTTGAAGGATGCGGAGGCGGAAAGAAAGTAGGCAAAGTGACAGTTTGCCTGAGATGAAAGGCAGTGACTACTTTCGGTAGAAAGGAGGGACGTGGTCGAATCACAACCTTGTCCGGATGAATCGCCAGGAAAGGAGGTTTACATGAAAGAGCCCGAAGCTCACTCACACGCCTGGCAGAGGTGATGGCCACCAGGAAGACAGTTTTTAAGGTTAGTAACCTCAAAGGACAGTTATGAAGAGGCTCAAAGGGGGTGCACATTTAGTATGTGAGAATCAGGTTCAAGTCCCACTGAGGCATGACAAAAGGAATAGGAGGGAAAAGGTGAGTAATGCCTTTTAGAAATCTATTGACAACAGGGGACTTGAAAAGAGAGGGCTGATCAGGCAGCCTGAGAAAGGCTGAAAGAGCAGAAAGGTAGACCTTGATATTGCCCAGAGCAGAGCCCTGCTGGGCCAAAGAGAAAAGGAACAAGAGGACCTCAGAAAGAGGGACAGAAAGGGGATCTACAGCTTTTGCTGTGCACCATGTCACAAATGTTTCCACCGGCAGGCGTATAAAGTTTTATTCAAGGGACGCCTGGCTGCCAGAATCACATTACAGACTTCAGGAGGTAAGTCAAATGGAATAAACTGTCGCCACTCAATCTCCACGCAAGGAGGTGGAGGCTGGACATGTTTGGGTGGAGGACCGTCCCCTGGTGCTGCGACAGGAGATCCTCCTGAAGAGGCAGTCGGATTGGAGATTCACGCTCATACCGAGTATCTTGGGATACCAAACTCTTCGATTCCAGTCCGGAGCCAAAAGAATGACTTGGGCCCGGTGGTGTCTGATCTTCTTCAGTACTCTGGGTAGAAGTGGTATAGGCGGAAAAACGTAAAACAGACCGCAACTCCACTCACGACGAAAAGCATCTCCGACCGAGTGTCGCCTTGGAAACTCCAACGTGCAGAACTGCTGACATTGTGCGTTCTCTTCAGTGGCGAATAGATCTAACCAAGGTTCTCCCCACTGCTGAAAGAGACCTTGTGCCACGTCCGAGTAAAGATCCATTCGTGATCCAACCAGCACCTGCGGCTGAGTTTGTCCGCCCTGGTGTTCAGAGAACCTGCCAAGTGCTGAACAATCAAGGAAATGCCTTGACGTTCCAGCCATGTCCAGAGACGCAGAGCCTCTTGACATAGGGTCCACGACCCCACCCCGCCTTGCTTTTTGCAGTATCACATGGCAGTGGTGTTGTCCGTGAACACCTGCACTGCTCTCCTCTTGACAGAGGGAAGGAATGCTTTCAGTGCAAGTAGGATCATTCTGAGATCCAAAAGGTTGATATGGAGCTTGGACTCTGTCAGAGACCAGAGGCCTCTGCTCTCCGCCTCTCCCATGTGGCCGCCCC
Organism: Triturus cristatus; assembly: GCF_964204655.1. Classification (NCBI taxonomy): domain Eukaryota; kingdom Metazoa; phylum Chordata; class Amphibia; order Caudata; family Salamandridae; genus Triturus; species Triturus cristatus. The sequence continues at coordinate 1,201,070,293 of NC_140591.1, read as the reverse complement.
ATCCCAGGAGGGACGCTTCCGTCACCACTGTGTGCTCCGGTTGGGGAAGGGAGAGGGATCTGCCGCTGACCCAACACTGGTCCGTGAGCCACCACTGCAAGTCCTGTGCAGTGCCCTCCGAGATCTGGACATAGTCGGACAGGTTTCCCCGATGCTGCGTCCATTGGAACTTCAGGTCCCACTGCAGAGCCTGCATATGCCACCTGGCATGATCGATCAGCAGGATGCAGGAGGCCATGAGGCCCAGCAGTCTCAGGGTCTTCCTGACCAAAACCAAGGACCAGGGCTGAAAGATCGGAATCATTCCCCGTATGTCCCGGACTCGCTGTTCGGGAGGATAAACCCGAAAGTGCGCCGTATCCAGAACGGCTGCGATGAAGAGGAGCTTCTGAGAGGGAATCAGATGCGACTTCGGCATGTTGATGGAAAACCCCAGCGAATGCAGGAGGTCGGCCGTAGTCTGGAGGTGGGAGACGACTGCCTGGGGCGAGCTCGCCTTCAACAGCCAGTTGCCGAGATAGGGGGAAGACTGAAACCCATGATCTGCGCAGATGGGCTGCGACCACCGCCATCAGTTTTGTGAACACCTGAGGGGCGCTGGGAAGGCCGAAAGGGAGCATGGTGAACTGAAAGTGCTCGTGGCCCACCGTGAGCCACAGGTAACGCCAGTGGGCCGGCAGGATGGGGATATGAAAATAAGCATCCTGCAAGTCCAATGCTATCATCCAGTCTTGCGGGTCTAGGGCAGACAAGACCTGAGCAAGTGTGAACATCTTGAACTTCTCCTTCCGGAGGAAGCGATTGATGTTCCTGAGGTCTAAAATAGGACGCAGGCCCTTGTCCTTCTTTGGAATCAAGAAGTAGTGGGAATAACACCCACAACCTACTTCTGGCATCGGAACGCGCTCGATGGCCCCCTTGGCCAAGAGGGCCGCAACTTCCTGCTGGAGAAGCGCCAAGTGATCCCCCGATATGCTGTGGTACTGAGGGGGCATGGCTGGAGGGGTAGTATGGAAGGGGAGGGAGTAGCCCCCTCGGACTATCTGCAGCACCCACCTGTCCGAAGTGATGGTGCACCAGTGGGGGATGTGATGGCGAATCCTGCCACCCACTGGCGTCTGGTGTGCCTGAAACACCGGACTAGGAATGTTTTGAGGCAGCGGCGGCAGGGTCGGTGGTGGACTGACCCGCCCGCTGACACCGTGACCCACCTCGGCAGGCACCCCGACCCTGGCTGCGCTGAGTCTGTGGCTGCGCAGGCCGGTGGCTCTGAAAGGAACGCGTTTGGGTGCCTCGACCCTGACCTCGAAAGGAGCGAAAGGCAGACTCCATGGGAGTGCGCGTGGTGGCACGACCTAAGGACTGGGCTGTAGCCCGGGAGTCCTTAAAGCGCTCCAAAGTGCTATCCGCCTTGTCACCAAAAAGGCGTGTGCCATCAAAGGGCATGTCTAACAATGTGGCCTGGACATCCCCCAAGAAGCCAGTAGTTCTGAGCCAAGCGTAGCGGCATAGCACCACTGTTGTGAAAATTGCCCACTGAGGGAGTCGGCTGTGTCAAGACCACAATGGATAGTAAATTTCGCAGCATCCCTCCCTTCGGCAATGGCTTGGGAGAGCACCATTCGAGCCTCCACTGGACACTGAGGCAAAACCTGTGCGACTGCGTCTCACACGGAGTGGGAATAGTGACTCAACAGGCACGCAGTATTCACCACTCGCAACCCGGAACTGGCAGAAGTGAAAATCTTTTTCCCAAACTTCTCCAGTTTTTTTAGATTCCTTGTCTGGAGGTGCGGAAGGGAACGCGCTCAGAGAGGCAGAGGCCTGGACAACCAGACTCTCAGGTGTTGCGTGAGAAAACTGGGGTCGCCCGTGGCCAGGCGATGACGTCGTGCCACACTCTTATACACAGGAACCCCTGCGTTAGGCTTGGTCTAGGTGCTTAACAGAATGTCTGTAAGCGCGTCATTAAAGAGCAGCAGCGGCTCTGCAGAGGAGGTTGCTGGCTGCAGCACCTCAGTTAGGAGATTGGTCCTGATAGGCACAGATGGGAGCTCGAGGCTAAGAGCCTCAGCCGCTCTATGCAAAACAACAGAAAAAGTCCCAACCTCTTCCGTAGCCACGGAAGCAGGGAACAGTGTACCAGGGTGTGGAGAGAAATCCAGATCGCCTGTACCTTCCATATCACCTTCCTAATCCAGTCCATCTTTGCATTGAGCTGCGAGAGGGTCCGAGGACCCCTCCCAGCACTCCCCTTCGTCCACCGGCCGTGTAAGAGGTCAGTAAGGACGAGGGGCCTGGGGAAAGGGAATAAACTCACCACCTGGAATTGGAATCGGAGGATAATAGACCAATCCAGGCTCGACGTAGTCAGTCCCTGTAGGCAACGGCGTTGTGTCCGGCGCCGGACCCGACGCCGGAGGCGGCGGCAGGCCCGGCGCCGCAGAGGCCGGAGCCGGTGGCGGTGCCAAAGCCAACGGCGCCCCAGGGTTTCATGCCAGCATAGCCGGGGCCAAAGGCGGCGGTATGGGGGCAGAACCATCCCACGGGTCCCTAAGGCGCTCCGGAGGGATCCGATGTGGGAAACAAACAGCGCATAGCCGACAGGAAAACCTGTACTTGTTCCGATGTCGCGTGCCAGCCCGGGAAAGGCGGGTAGGCCGCAGGTAACAACAGAGGTTCCACCGGAGCCGCGGAGGAGTGACCACCCGCCCCCTCCACCGCGTCCCGCAACCGGTGAGGGGTAGACGAAGAGCGATGTCACTTCTTCGACTTCTTATGGCGCCTTGACTTACCTGTCCCCGATTCCGCCGAACGATGGTGTCGGCCCCGCGACCTGTCCCTCGACCTCCCACGGGAGTGGGATCTTGAGCGGCGTGGAGCTGATTGCCGGGCCTCCAACAACTTTCGGGAACGCTCTCGCAAAGCTTTCGGCGCCATGGCCACGTGGCACGCCTCAGGGTCATGAGCGTGACCCAAGCAGGAGAGACACCCGTCATGCGGGTCTGCCACCGACATGGTCCGACCGGCAGTCCTTAAAGGACTTAAACCTGGGCATCCCTACAGCACGAGGAGTCTAGTACTCAACAAAAGAAGAGTATCAAGTCTCAAAAACCAAGTTAAAAGATTAACTAGGAGTACCGCTTTCTCTCAGATTTGCGCTTGCTGGCGCGGAAAAAAAAGCAAAAACAACAGTTGATGGACAGAATGCAGAACAATGTCATTTATTCACCCCAGTACAGAGATCTGGGCCTAAATCTATCGTTTTTTTGCTCACTATGCCATTCCAGTTTGAACCCAGTCATATGCAAATCAGTCTTGACCCTGTGCCTCATGGGAACAGTCCAGCCTGAACTGAAAAAGAAGCAACTGACGTCAGCGCGCGTGGGCGCATCTAAGTAGCTCCGACGACGTCATCTCAGTGACTACGATGCCAGCGACGTACGCGGAGCCGCACGACGACGCCTACCGACGTGCAAGGGTACTGCTGATGAAAACTTTCTGGATCCAGTCTGCCGCCTGATGATATTCCAAGGTAAGGAATCTATCACTAACTAATGTCACTTTTATCAACGAAGAACCTTTCTCACTGCACTACTTGAAATGGCCGCAAGATTCTGCATCCATTCTACTGTATCAAATGCCACAGAAAGGTTCAATAAAATCAAAGCGGGCGTCTTTTGCTATTCTTTTGTCTACAGAAATCTGTCCCAATATCAACAGGACCGAGTCTATCCCGTGGTTCAAGTAGATACATGGTCAGATCAGTCAAGCACAGGCCACAGACTTCTATATGTTATTGGATATGATTAAAAAACTATCAGCTTGAACTTGGTTTTTATTGTTATGCACCGGAGTAATGACTACTATTATGAACAGACAGGAAATTACTGACTATGCCACAAAGCAGCCAAATTCTGCAATACAGAAACAGGGCCAAGATTCCAAGATGCGAGACACCTGGCTTTGGCTTCCATAACATTTGCAAAATGTACTGTTTCCAATAGCAGGAACTATTATCAGATGCTCTGGCTACAAATTCACTGTGAGGTTCATTAGATCATTCTTGTGTTGTGGTTAAGCCCAAGCCTAATTTTTACTAAGCAAGTTTACTCGCCTATTTATGAATGCCTATGGTGTAGATTTTTCTCATGTAGGAGCTGGTTCGAGCAGCAATGCCTTGCAAGAACTGTGAAACTGGCTAAGCACTTCACTAGTGTATTACAGACAATGTTTGAAAAAATTTCGAAACAGATTGTACATTTGTTTTGACTAGCATGTGTAAAACACATTGTACTCACAATAGGGAAAAAACCTGCACACCTTTACCCACCCCTAATGGTGGGTTAATCAATTCTATTGGTTTGCAGGGGCTGTCAGTCAGCATCTGTGTACAATATTCAGATACATTTTATCAACCAGGTTCACTGGCATGTATCAAAAAAGGCAAAACCTTTATTCAGGGAGTGTGGGCAAGATCTTGCTTACCATGCTTATGAATAATGCTCCAGGAAGCAACTGGAATTTAAAAAAGTGGAGGGTAAGACTGGTGGAGAAAACCTTTGCTTCACAAATGCATCCATGAGCTTGCATTCCCTATCTGTGGGTGTAGTAGGGTATGCGTTTGGACTCAGTCTGCTTGTGGAGGCTTCAACTACAAGGTTCTCAGGAATAGGATGTTTGAGGAGGAAAGGGGACCTTTTTATTGACTGGTGGCCAAGATCCAAATTTAGCCTACGTGCCCATTAGGCCCAGAAGGAGTAGTTTCTTACCTGTAAGTCCAGTTTTCTTCTAGGGGTATTTCCGTGATAGTCAATCATGTGAATAGTCCCGCCCATGTGCGTGGACCCCGGAGCACTTCATTAGATACATCTTCTTAAGTTGTCATCTTCTGCCTTTCTTCAGGAAGGCCTGTATGGACACTTAAGAGATAAAAAGACAATAATGCATCCTAAGAAACTAGGCTACACTGGCCATTACTTCATCTTGAAGTGAAAAAGATAGCCAGTTTAACTTTAAGTTTAGTAATTTACTGAGTTTTACACATAGAAAACTCTCCTTCACAAAACTCCTTTTTCATGATAGAGATGAAAGGAATGGATAGAGAAGCCCCCATAGGCTGCCATTATGTGTCTGCAAATGGGTACCGTGCCTTTAAGAGTCTCCAGAGACCCCCGGTATCCCATGAGGCACAGCCAGAGGCATTTACTTTCAGTTCTTTTTGAAGGCGTAAATAAGCAGATCCTGCTGAGTCTTGGGGACATCTGTATCTGCCACTGGGGAGGAGGGCGGGTTGCTTATGACTATCACGGATATAACCCCTACAAGCGAACTGGAGTTACAGGTAAGAAACTACTCCTTCTCTTGTAGGGGATTTCCGTGTATAGTCATAATCATGTGAATAGACTAGTAAGCCCATCCCCAAAACATCAACAGCGGTGGCAGAACAGAAAACAACCGCACTATTGTGCAAATAGATTTCGAAGTGAACCCTGTCCAACCTGAGCATCTGCCCTAGCATCAGTATCAAGACAGTAGTGCTTAGTAAATGTGTGGACTGACTTCCAAGTGGCAGCCTTACAGATTTCTGAAATAGGTACATTACGAAGTAAAGCCGCAGTAGCTGCTTTACTTCTAGTAGCGTGAGCCCTAGGCTTACTAATCAAAGGTTTGTTTGCTTTTTGATAACACAGCTGAATACATGAATGAATGAAGAAGCATTTATAAAGCGCCTGGTTACCCGAAGGCATCCCCGCGCTAACAGACACTCTACTTACTCGTAATAGTTCATGGAAAAAGTAAGGTTTTTAGCTGTTTACGGAAGTGGCCGTGGTTGGTTTGGGACCGGATATGCAAGGGGGCCCTATTCCAGAGTTTCGCACCACAGAAGGAGAACATACGGCATCCACATCTGGTGCGTTTTACTTTAGGAACTGTTAACAAGTATTTGCCTTCAGATCTTAAAGTTCTTTGTGGTTGATAAGGGTGCATCATAGCCTGAATCAGCATGGATCCTTTCCCAGTCAGAGATTTTTGCATAATACACATGGATTTAAATTGGATCCTCTCCTGAATGGGGAGCCAATGTAGTGAGGATAATGCCAATCTGACTGACAGGCGTTTCGGAATATTCAACAAGAGTCGTGCTGCGCAGTTTTGTACCGTCTGCAAAACTTTAGTGGTAGACATCGGGGCTCCAAGATATATGGCATTTGCGTAGTCCAACCTAGACAGGATAAGCGCCTGTACCAGCAATCTTCTAGCCAAAAAAAGGAGCAAGGGAAGGATCCTCCTAATCATCTGAAGAAGACCGTAACAAGTACCTGCAACTTTTCACGCCTGTTCCTTAAAGTCAAGGTTGGTGTCTAACACAATTCCTAGGCTTTTTATAGATTTTTTTGAGATGGGTGGGGGTCCAAGGCTAACCGGCCACCAGGAATCAATGGTTATAGATGATGCTTTACCGAGAAGCATAACTTCAGTTTTTGCTGCATTAAGCTTCAGGTAGGAGGCCTCCATCCAGCTAGCCACTCTCTCCAGACATGCCGTGAGAGCCATGAAACAATCCACCTAGAAACGGATTGTTTAGAGGTTTCTAGACCAGTTCAAACTGAGCCATAGTTTACAAATAGCTGGTCTGTTCTACGGATAGCCTCAGTCTTGTCTAAATAGAATTTCAAGACTCTCCTAACGTCAAGAGAATGCAGGGACCTCTCCGCAGGAGAAGATGGATTTTGAAAAAATGTAGGTAATGTAATAGTCTGGTTTACATGAAATATCGACACAACTTTAGGAAGGAATTTGGGTTGCGTCCTCATAACTACCTTAGAGGAATGAAAGACTGTATAAGGTTCTTTACAACAAAGCCTGAAGTTCGCTAACCCTGCGGGCAGACGTAATGGCCACAAGGAAAGCCATCTTCCAGGACAGATGCTGAAGAGAAGCATAATGAATGGGTTCAAACGGTTCCTTCATTAGTCGTGAAAGAACTACATTCAATTCCCAGGGAGGCGAAGGACGCCTGATGGGAGGAAACACTTTCTTCAATCCTTCAAGAAAATCTCTGATGACTGGGATTTAAAAAAAGTAAGTTTGTGAAGGACATTTCCTATAAGCAGTCAAAGCTGCCAGATGAACTTTGATCAAATGGAACTGAAGGCCAGATTGCGCCAAGTGTAACAAGTAAGGAAGGATGACATTTTCCTTACAGGAGGTAGGATCGAAGTCCTTAGAAGCACACCAGATGCAAAATCTCTTCCATTTATACGCATAGGACGTGCGGGTAGATGGTCTTTTGGCCTCTTTCAGTATCTCCATACAGTACTGAGGGAGATTCAAATGTCCGTACTGTACTAGCTCAGAAGCCATGCCGCCAAATTCAACGACGAGAGGTTGGGGTGCACCATTTGTCCACCGAACTTCGTCAGAATGTCCGGCCTGCACAGCAGCCGGAGATGTGGCATCAGAGACCGGTGGAGTAGGTCTGTGAACCACCACTGCCGGGGCCACTCCGGAGCAATGAGGATCATCTTGGCCCGTGATTGGGAGAGCTTGATCAGCACTGTCGATATCTGGGGAATTGACGGAAAAGCGTAGAGAAAGCCGCCTGACCAATTGATCCATAGGGCATTCCCCTGAGTCCCTGGTTGGTAAAACCTGGAGGCGAAGTCGCGGCATTTGCTGTTTTCTGCGGTAGCGAACAGATCGACTTGTGGAGTACCCCATCTGTCGAAAATGTCTTGCACCACTCCGTCGTTTAAGACCTATTCGTGGTTTTCGTGAATGAGTCTGCTGAGCGCGTCTGCCTAAACATTCTGATCACCTGGAAGGTGAGTTGCCATGATGGTTAGGTTCCTGGCTAACAGCCAGTGCCAGATGGCCTGGGCTTCCTGAGACAGCACTCGAGATCTGGAGCCCCCCTGCTTGTTGAGGTAGAACATTGTTGTCGTACTGTCCGTCTGAACAAGCAGGGAGCTGGAGCGAAAAGACGGCTGGAATGCTTTCAGCGCCAAATGGACTGCTCGAAGTTCCAGGAAGTTGATGTGGTACCTGGTTTCTTTCAGGGTCCATGCGCCCTGTATCTGTAGGTGGTCGAAATGCGCACCCCATCCGTGGAGAGAAGCATCCGTTACTATTGTTTGTGTGGGTATCTCCTTGTGGAAGGGAATCCCCCGGAGGAGATTGCGTGGAGAACACCACCATCGGATGGACTGACGAGCCTGTTGCGACAGTTGAATCCTGTCTTCCCAGTCCCCCAGTGTCTGGTCCCACTGATCCTCCAGACATTCCTGCAGGGGTCTCATATGGAGGCGTGCATTCGTAGTGAGGAAGATGCATGACGCCATCGAACCCAGGAGAGACGATACTTTCCTCACCGTTGATGCGGGCATGATCATAAGAGCTTGAGCCTTCCGAAGGATCGATAAGCGTCTCTCCTCCGAAGGACAAACGCTTGCTGTGCGTGTGTCGATAGTAGCTCCTAGGTACTGAAGACACTGAACAGGAGTTGAGACAGACTTCGTGAGGTTGATGTGAAGTCCCAAACGAAGTAAGAGATTGGAAGTCGGATTAAAATGCAGTTGCGCTTCCTGAAACATAGCTGCCTTGATCAACCAATCGTCCAGATATGGATAGATGAATATTTTGTTCCTCCTCAGATGCGCAGCCACCACTGCCAGGCATTTGGAAAAAGTCAGAGGTGCTGACTTCAGGCCGAAGGGCAGCAAGGAGTATTGATAATGGTTGTTGCTCACTGTGAAACGCAGGAACTTGCGATGTTTCCTCGCTATGGGCACATGAAAGTATGCGTCCTGCAGATCTTTTGGGCATATCTAGTCTCCCTGATGAAGTTGAGGGTAGATCTGATGAAAGGACAACATCCAAAATGTTTCTCTTCAAACTCATTTGTTGGCTTGTCGTAAGTCGAGAATGGGTCTGAACTTGTTCTGGTCTTTCTTGCGAACTACAAAGAACTGTGAATACAGCCCTGTTCCTTTCTGATTTAGAGGGACAGGTTCTACCGCCCTTTTCTCTAGGAGGGTGTTGGCCTCCTTCTGCAACTCACGCAGCATGTATCTTTATCGAGTTGGAGCGATTGATGGAGGAGGGCTTATAAAATGTATAGAGTATCCACTGCAAACAATATTCAGCACCCAATTGTCCAGAGTTATTTTCTGCCACTCTGCCAGATGATCTTGAATACTTCCCCCCCCCCCCACCGGAATGGACCACGGACGAGGGGAAAGAAACCCTTCAGGGCTTCGGACCAGCAGGAGCCTTGTTCCTCTGTCCAGACTGCTGGTTAGATCTTCCTCGCTGTTGGCGTTTTTGAAATGGCTGGAACTGTTGCTGTTGGTTGGACTGACGACCCTGAGACCGTTGGAACCTCTGAGAGGAGTAACGCCTCTGGACAGGATGGAAGGTCTTACGTTGTTCTTTAGGTTTCTCCAAACCTACAGCCTTCAACGTCTCCATTTCGGTCTTCATGCAGGCCATCTCGTCGTCCGCGTGGGAACCAAAGAGTGTTGTGCCAGAGAACGGGAGATTGGAGATTCGCTGCTGCACCTCAAGCTTCAGTGATGTGAGACGAAGCCAAGCATGACGTCGTAGAGCAATACCCGTGGGCTGCCAGAAGTGAAGTATCCGCCGCAGCGCTGATGACTTGGTTAGAGACCATCAGGCCCTCATTCACAATCTCCTGGAAGTCTTCCCTCTTGTCCCTGGGTATGAGATCCACAAATTGCTGAAGGGACTCCCACAATGTTCTATCGTAACGGCCCAGCAAGGCCGTAGAGCTAGCCGCCTTCATGGAAGTCGCCGCAGTGTTACAAGCCTTTATGCCCACTGAATCCAGCGTATGGCTCTCTTTATCCGGTGGCACCGTGTAAGTCGGAGCCGTAACATGCTGTTTCCGTGCAGCCACCCCTATCACAGAGACCAGAGTGGGGCCAAGCCGGAGGAAGGCAGGATCCGAATCAGGCGGACGATACTTCTTCTGCAACCTCGAGGGTGCAGACTTTATAGAAGACGGTGTTAGGAACAGTTCCATAACTGGTTCCTCCAGACCGGGCACCAACGGATGTGATGTCTGTCTCTTCTGCAGAGTCTCAAATAGTACAGAGGTCGGCTGTACAGGGGTAGATAGGGGAATGCTGAGTTTCGTAGTCCCTCTGACCAGAACCTCCTGGAAGGTAGAAATATCATCAACCGGTGACAACCTTTGCGGGGGAGAGTCCGTGCGAGTAGGAGAGTAGAACAAGTTACTTACCTTCGGTAATGATGTATCTGTAAGAAACATTAGTTAGCTAGATTCCTCACCTTAGAATATCCCCAGGCGTCAGACTGGATCCGGAAGATTTTTCGTCAGCAATACCCCTTGCGCGTCGCTAGGCGTCGTCTGCGGCTCCGCGTCCGTCGTCGGCGTCGTGCGCCGGAATGACGTCGGAGTACTTAGACGCCGCCCTCGCGCGCTGACGTCAGTTCTTGTACATAGTTTCCGCGCCAGGAACGCAGAGCCATGCAAAGACCGACACTGGTGCCAAAAATAAAATCTAGGGGCCTGAAAAGGATAACCTTAACCCTAGATTTCAGTTCGCAGAACGGGGAGGATGGGTGAGTCGGTGAGGAATCTAACTAACTAATGTTTCTTACAGATACATCGTTACCGAAGGTAAGTAACTTGTTCATCTGAAAGAAACACGTTAGTTAGATTCCTCACCTTAGAATAGATACCCAAGCAATACCATCCCCGGTGGTGGGTTTGCGAACCAAGATCACACCAGAAAGTCCTGGAGGACAGATCGGCCAAAGAAGCCATCCCTCCGGACTTGGCTGTCAAGGCAATAATGCCTGGCAAACGTGTGTAGCGAAGCCCACGTCGCCGCCTGACAGATGTCCTGCAAAGGGACACCCCGTCCCAAAGCAGTAGTAGCCGCTGTGGCCCGAGTAGAGTGGGCGCGCAGCCCAACAGGAGGGTCCTTTTTTGCCAAGGAGTAACACATTTTGATGCACAAAACGACCCACCGAGAGATGGTCCGTTTGTGCACAGCTTTCCCCTTCTTAGCACCCACGTATCCAACGAAAAGTTGGTCATCCACCCGGAACTGCTTTGTGCGGTCCAAATAAACGGAGAGCGCACTTTTTGGGTCCAGACGGTGGAGCCTCTCTTCCTCTTTGGAAGGATGCGGAGGCGGAAAGAAGGTGGGCAAGGTGACAGACTGCCCAAGATGAAATGGAGTCACCACTTTCGGAAGAAAGGAGGGATGAGGCCGAAGGACAACCTTGTCCGGATGAACAGAGAGAAAAGGAGGCTTTGAAGATAAAGCCTGGAGCTCACTCACCCGTCTAGCCGAGGTGATGGCTACCAGAAAAGCAGTCTTAAGCGTCAGCAGACGAAGAGGACAATTATGAAGAGGCTCAAAGGGAGCGCACATTAGAAATGTGAAAACAAGATTCAAGTCCCACTGAGGCATTACAAAAGGGACAGGAGGGAACGTGTGAGTAATGCCCTTTAGAAAGCGTGTAACTACAGGGGACTTGAAAAGAGAAGGCTGATCAGGAAGCCGCAAGAAGGCAGAGATGGCAGCAAGATAACCTTTCAGGGTGCCCAGAGCAGAGCCCTGCTGGGCCAGGGAAAGAAGAAAGGGGAGAACCTCAGAAAGAGGGGCGGAAAGGGGATCCACAGCCTTTGCTGTGCACCATGCCACAAATTTGTTCCACCGGCAGGCGTATACCGTCTTTGTGGAGGGACGCCTGGCTGCCAGAATGATATCACAGACTTCAGGAGGCAAGTCAAATGGCATCAACTGCCGCCGCTCAATCTCCACGCATGGAGGTGGAGGCTGGACAGGTTCGGGTGGAGAACCGTCCCCTGCTGCTGCGACAGAAGATCCTCCCGAAGGGGCAGATGTATCGGAGGATCGGTCAACATACTGAGTAGCTCGGGATACCAGTACCTTCGTGCCCAATCCGGAGCCACCAAGATGACTTGGGCCCGGTCGTGCCTGATCTTCTTCAGCACTCTGGGCAGAAGTGGTATAGGCGGAAAGGCGTACAACAGACCGCAACTCCACTCGTGACGAAAAGCGTCGCCGAGCGAGTGCCGCCTTGGAAATTCCAACGCGCAGAACTGCTGACATTGCGCGTTCTCTTCGGTGGCGAATTGATCTAACCAAGGCTCTCCCAACTGCTGAAAGAGACCTTGCGCCACTTCGGAGTTCAGACGCCATTCGTGATCCATCATGCACCGGCGGCTGAGTTTGTCTGCTCTGGCGTTCAGGGAGCCCGCCAGATGTTGAACCACCAGGGTGATGCCCTGATATTCCAGCCATGTCCAGAGGCGCAAAGCCTCCTGACAAAGGGTCCACGACCCCACCCCGCCCTGTTTGTTGCAATACCACATGGCGGTGGTGTTGTCCGTGAACACCTGCACGACACTTCCCCTGACAGAGGGAAGGAAGGCTTTCAGTGCAAGTCGGATCGCTCTCAACTCCAACAGGTTGATGTGGAGACGAGACTCCGCCGGAGACCAGAGGCCTCTGATCTCCGCCTCTCCCATATGGCCACCCCATCCCAGGAGGGACGCATCCGTCACTACGACATGCTCCGGTTGGGGAAGGGAGAGGCTCTTGCCCTTGACCCAATCGCGGTCCGTGAGCCACCACTGCAACTGCTGTGCAGTGCCCTCCGAGATCAAGACATGGTCGGACAGGTTGCCGTGATGCTGGCCCACTGAAACTTCAGGTCCCACTGCAGAGCCCGCATGCGCCGCCTGGCGTGATGCACTAGTAGGATGCAGGAGGCCATCAGCCCCAGAAGCCGCAACACTAGCCTGACCGAAACCCAGGATAGAGGCCGAAAGATGGGAATCAGGGCCTGTATATCCCGGACCCGCTGTTCCGGTGGATGGACCCGGAACTGCGCCGAATCGAGAACCGCTCCGATGAAGAGGAGCTTCTGAGAGGGACTCAGGTGTGACTTCGGCACGTTGATGGAAAATCCCAGCAAATGCAGGAGATCCGCCGTAGTCTGGAGGTGGGAGACGACTGTCTGGGGCGAGCCCGCCTTCAACAACCAGTCATCGAGATAGGGGAAGACTGGAACCCCTGATCTGCGCAGATGAGCTGCGACCACCGCCATCACTTTCGTGAACACCCGAGGGGCACTGGTGAGGCCGAAGGGGAGCACGGTAAACTGAAAGTGCTCTGGGCCCACCGTGAACCGCAGGTAACGCCGGTGGGCCGGCAGGACGGGGATGTGGAAATATGCGTCCTGCAAGTCCAACGCTACCATCCAGTCTCCGGGGTCTAGGGCAGCTAGAACCTGAGCCAAAGTTAACATCTTGAACCTTTCCTTCCGGAGGAAGGCATTGACGTTCCGGAGGTCCAAGATAGGGCGTAGGCCCCCTTTGCCCTTCTTGGGAACCAGAAAGTAGTGGGAATAACAACCACGACCTACTTCTGGGCTCGGAACGCGCTCGACCGCCCCCTTGGCCAAGAGGGCCGAAACTTCCTCGTGGAGAAGATTCAAATGATCCCCCGAGATACGGTGGTGCTGCGGTGGCATGGCTGGAGGGGTCGTCTCGAAGGGGAGGGAGTAGCCCCTTCGGACGATTTGCAGCACCCACCTGTCCGATGTGATGGACCGCCAGTGGAGCAGGTGATGGCGAACTCTGCCGCCCACTGGCGTGGAATGGGCCTGAAAGCTCGGACTAGGAAGGCTTTGAGGCGGATGCTGCCGGGGTGGATGTGGGCTGACCTCGTCGTCCTCCAGAACCGCCTCGGCGGAAACCACGTCCGCGCGCAGGTTGGTTCTGCGGCTGGTGGCTAGGCGCACGTGAGGAGGCACCCCTTCCTTGGCCACGAAAGGGGCGAAAGGCGGAAGTTTGCGACCGCGGGGCCGAGAGGCCCAAGGACTTGGCCGTAGCCCGGGAGTCCTTAAAGCGATTCAGCGCACTGTCCGCTTTCTCGCCAAAAAGGCGAGTGCCATCAAAGGGCATGTCCATGAGAGTGCTCTGGACATCGCCCGAAAATGACGTGGACCGCAGCCAGGCGTGACGTCTAAGCGCCACTGTGGTAGAAATGGCCCTACCCAGCGAGTCCGTGGTGTGAAGCCCACATCGTATAGCATGTCGCGCGGCATCCCTCCCATCGGCCAGAGCCTGGGTAAGTCGTGTCTGGACCTCCTCCGGACACAGGGGCAGCGCGTCCTCCACTGCATCCCACAGAGAGTGGGAATAACGGTCCAAGAGACAAGCGGTGTTCAAAGACCGCAGACCCAAACTAAGGGAGGAGAACAGCTTCTTGCCAAACTGTTCCAGTCTTTTGGAATCCCGGTCCGTCGGAGCGGTCGGGAAGGAGGATTGGGAGGTAGAAGCCTGGATAACCAGGCTCTCGGGGGTAGGGTGTTGGGACAGAAAACTGGGGTCGCCCGGAGCAGGGCGGTGGCGTCTGGCGACGTTCCTGTCCACAGGAGGAACTGTGGAGGGCTTGGACCAGGTGCCCTGCAGAACGTCAATGAGGGCCTCATTGAATTGCAGGAGAGGCTCAGTGGAGCTTGCTGCAGACTGAAGCACCTCAGTAAGGATGTTAGTCCTCACAGCCACGGCAGGCAGCTCGAGCCCAAGGGCTGCGGCCGCCTTGCGCAGCACCACAGAGAAAGCAGCGCACTCCTCCGAAGCCACAGTCGGAGGAGAGACAAATCCAGTGTCTGGAGAGGTATCCAGGCCACTGGCCTCCCCCAGTTCATCTGCCCAGTCCTGGGACAGTTGAGCCTGAACGGCCATAGGATCCTCGGATCCCTCCCAGTTGTCCCCATCATCCGATTCCTGGTATACAGGAGAAAGTAACGGAGCCGGGTGGTAGACATAATGTGTCTCTAGCGGCGCCGATCGCGGCGTCCATCGATGCCGTACCGGCGCCGGGCCCGGAGTGGGACTGAACCGGGGCTCGACGTCGAGCGGAGTCGGCGTCGGGGGTGGTACCGGTGTCGACGCCGGCGGAGGAGGCGTGACGAGGTCGACCGGCGTCGGCGGGGACTCGAGAACGGGTCCCTCGGGCGCTTGCGGCGTCGAGGCCGGAGCCGTCAACGGCGCCGGGGCCGGAGCCACCGGCAGGCAAGGCAGCCCAGTCGGGTCCGCGGGGCCCGAAGGCGCACCAGCAGGCGCCGACGGCGGAGCCAGGTTCCTCATGGCCGAGAGGAAGGCACTGACTTCCGCCTGCGTCGCGTCAGTCCCAGGGACCGGAGGGTATGGGGACGTGCGCGGCGCCTGCGGCTCCGCCGGAGCCGCGGGGGTGGAACCACCCTGACCCTCGGCCGAGTCGCGCGACCGGCGAGGGGAGTCCGAAGAGCGGTGTCGCCTCTTGGACTTCTTGGAATGCTTCGACTTACCCGAAGACTTGGATCCCGACGACCGATGGTGACGTCGGCTGTGGCTCCGCGACCGATCCTTGGACCTCCTCCTGGACCGGGATCGAGAGGCGCGCGGAGCCGAGTAGCGAATCTCGAGAAGCTTACGGGACCGCTCCCGTCTAGCCTTCGAGGTCAGGGCCTTGCAGTCCGAGCACGACTCCGCGTCGTGATCGAGGACCAAGCAGTAAAGGCACCGGCGGTGATGGTCCGTAACCGACATCAAGCGGTTACAGTCAGCACAGGCTTTAAAACCAGGCATCCTACCGGCACCGGAGTCGATTGATAGGATCAAAAAGGATCAAAAAGTTAGTCAAAAATTGACTAAAGGGGTAGCTCTCCCGGATCTGCGCTTACTGGCGCGGAAAAAAAGAACTGACGTCAGCGCGCGAGGGCGGCGTCCAAGTACTCAGACGACGTCATTCCGGCGCACGACGCCGACGACGGACGCGGAGCCGCAGACGACGCCTAGCGACGCGCAAGGGGTATTGCTGACGAAAAATCTTCCGGATCCAGTCTGACGCCTGGGGATATTCTAAGGTGAGGAATCTAACTAACGTGTTTCTTTCAGATCCTCCTTGTACTCATGGAAGATGTATCCCTTGTATGCCGGGACCGAGACCTCTCATAATGGCGACAACGTGATCTTGTGGAAGTCCGGTGGAGTCTATGTAACCGATGTCTCAAACGAGACCATGTTTTTGGCCGTTGAGGTTCCACAGGGTGCGTGGGCTGAGGAGCCACGAGCCCAGGTTGAGGCTGAGTCCGAGGTGGAGGAGGAGGCGGTGGTGGTGGTGGTGGAGAAATCGCTGGAGGAAGCGGAGGAGTAGCTGGAGGCGGAGAAGGAGGAGGTGGTGGCTGTGGTATTCCTGGTGGGACCACTGGTGGAAGCGGAGCAGGAGGTGCCCTAGTTGGTAAGTAGGTACGTAAATACTCCAAACTGGGAGATGAGACCAACCTCCTTTTACGAGCGGACTGTGAGGAAGGGACCCAGGATACTCAATCAGTCCCCCTCGACATCAATCCACTGCTCACCGTCGAGCGTCGACGTCGTCTGCAATGCTTAGTCCCTGTCGACGACGATAGGCTCACCACTGAGCGAGGGCCGGAACAGGACCTCGACGTCTAACGCCGGCATCGACGTCGACCTTCTCCTTGATTCTCTCCTCGATGTTGACTTTCTTGTAGATGATTGCCTCCTCGACGTCGATCGTCGTGTTGACGTCGATGGTGATCGGCGACGACGCTTCGGTGGAGACTGCTGCTTGCGAGACCCAGATCGACGCCGATGATGTCTCGACAGCGATGTTCGTTGTGTCGACTTCGAACGCGGGGAACCCCTCAACGGCGATCTTGCCGTTCTTCTCCTCGACGTTGAGGTCTCTTCGACCCAGAGCCCTGGGTCGGCGGAGAGCATTTCTTAGTCATACCTGCTCTCGACGTAGTTGTCCTCGATGACGACCGGGAACAGTGTCATTTTTCTGCCATTTTTTCACTGGGGAGCCCCCCAGAGGTTGAAGAAGCTGCCTTCTGTCTCCTCTGCTCCATGCCTTGGAGCCGAATCTTCTCCCTGTCACGCAGGGTGCGCCTGGAAAAGGTCTTGCAAATGGCACAGGTGTCAGGAACATGGGACACAGGCAAACACAGGATACAAACTCTGTGGCAATCTGACTTGGCATTCTTCCTACCGCATTCAGGGCACTTGTCAAATAGAGATGGCAGTTTGACAAGAAAACAGCAGAAATACTGCCAAAAAACTACAGCAGTAGTTAGCTAAAGGACAAAGACGTCGAGTGAAACTGCTAAAGTCCAGAATTAATCACACATTTTTATGAAATACCAAAAAAGGTAGAGCTCAATGCTCCAGGGTCCTGCTAGCAGGAGCTGGAAAAAAGAATTGAAAGTAAATGCCTCTGGCTGTGCCTCATGGGATACTGGGGGTCTCTGGAGACTCTTAAAGGCACGGTACCCATTTGCAGACACATAATGGCAGCCTATGGGGGCTTCTCTATCCATTCCTTTCATCTCTATCATGAAAAATGAGTTTTGTGAAGGAGAGTTTTCTATGTGTAAAACTCAGTAAATTACTAAACTTAAAGTTAAACTGGCTATCTTTTTCACTTCAAGATGAAGTAATGGCCAGTGTAGCCTAGTTTCTTAGGCTGCATTATTGTCTTTATCTCTTAAGTGTCCATACAGGCCTTCCTGAAGAAAGGCAGAAGATGACAACTTAAGAAGATATATCTAATGAAGTGCTCCGGGGTCCACGCGCATGGGCGGGACTATTCACATGATTATGACTATCACGAAAATCTCCTACAAGAGAAATATGTTTTCCTCTTATTGAAATACATTATCTCCATTATGCCCTTCATCATGATGCTCTTAATCTGAAGCCAAAGGCATCTGAATCCGAATTGAGATTGAATCGGTTGTGTGTGAGGTTGAGTTGGATGTGACTTCAGTGAGGTTGAGGAGGATTCCCTTGACAGTCCAAAAAGACAACTGGTTCTTCCTTTGGCATCAGTGACATGACCGACATGAGACCTCTTCAGACCCTTGGGTCCCATAGGCATGTCAGAGGGAACTGGAAGGGTGCCGAGGATGCGCAATATGGTCTCTTTGAAGGCTTTGACCTGTTGCGTCGATGATGTACCCGGAAATTCAGGGTTGATCGGAGCGAGCTGAGGGTTCAGCCCCAAGGTGTGGGATCAGGACTGAGAGGCACCATGACATCCACATGATTTCTCCTGATGAGAGAAAGGGAATGAAGGGGAGTCACAGTTCGACTGATGTTTTTCCTTGAATTTCAACTTACCTGAAGACTTGGAGGGTGGAGTAGGGCCTCTCGCTCTCTAAAGAGAGTGAGAGTGAAAGAAGATGCATCCATGACTTTGGGTGAGACTGGCCATTGTGCCTTCCTTAGAAGAGGCCCGCTGTCACCATATAGCCTTTTGGTTCATTCTAGCGCAGTCATCGCGTAACTTGGAGTCGCGACGCAAACCCAGACAGCAGAGATAAATTTGATGAAAGTCTGTCACAGTCAACTGTTTTTGACAATCCCTGAAGGGTTTAAATCATGTAGGTTTGGGGGTGGGGGGAGGGGAGACGCATCTCTTGCACACTGTAAATAATGTTAGAAATGTTCCTGTCAATGAGCATAACCGAGGGAGCTAGTTCCGGATCAGCAATCCAAGGTGCAGAAAAGAAAGAACTGACGCCACCATGATAGGGTATAACCGTAGGGAAACAGACCCAATATACCCTTGAGGGCTTGGGCAGACTAGATAAAGAGTTAAAGTGCCGACAAGGGATTTTATTTCAAGCAAATTCTCTATTTGTTTGTTTTGGAAAACTTACTTAGCGGGTGAGTTCAAGAAAAACACCAACCCAAATGTCAATTAACTTAACCAATCATTAAATATACAAAGCACACACACGGGAAATCTTTTTGTGAAATAAACACAAATGTTTTTATATGTAAATCCAATTAAAAAGGAGTACAAGTGAACAATTGATTCAGCAATAAATCATGAAAAAGGAAAACTTGAATCTTATCCACATTTCATGAAGAAACATCTATTCCAGTGGAATCAACAGAGATGTATCTCATACTGAGAGAATGATAATCAATGTGAAGAAGGAAGGTAAGATTTTCCTTCTCCAATTTAAATATTTGTCGCACTTAGAATAGAATAGGAATCCGTCTAGAGCACTTGAAGAATACCCAAGACCAGTGTTTGGCTAGAATGTGGCAGAAACATGTTGGCAAACCTTAAGGATGCTGGGAACATTGCACGCACTAGCATCCGCTAATTAGATTTCATAGTATTTTTATCTATACCTAAGGAACCACCTAATAAAGGAAACCCTTGTGGTAAACCTTAAGGTATTTTTAGATTGAAACAGGGTCGCTGATCTCTTATCCAGAAGATTACTACATCTTAAGAACTCCCTCAACAGTTGTGAGATTTTGAGTCTACACTTTCAGTGCCATCTTACCAGGGAGGGATGAGGTGGCGAATGATGAAGCATTCCACATTATGTGGATGAGACCACCTCATCCAATATCTTAAAACTTTGAGATTAGGTGATCACCTAGGAAAAATAGGACTCCGGTATAGAGAAGTAAGGAACAACCATCGCAGAGTAAGAACCCCCTCCCCAGAGTATAGCCTCACTATTCTCTTTGGTGGTTAAACATTTTTTTTAACATTTACAATTTACATATATTAACAAAATAATATTTTTTTTGTAGAAGTGAGAAAATGTACTTAGTGCTCATATTAGTTCATCACACTAACTATTTATGATATCCAACCCTAAAAAATGTAATGACTGCAAGGATTTGTAACAAAAGTTTACAGCACTTCGATCCCTTAGGAATATGGTATTATCTACGGATGATAGGAGCCAGAGGGTTTTTGAGGATCACAGAAGGTCCGTGCTGCAGATGTGTCAGAAATAAGGGGTGCAGATAAGGCTTCAAAAATATATCTGGACCTCAACAGTCTACCAAGGCTGCTAAAAAGCACCTATATGGAGCTCAGAGGCTTGCAATTGCAGATACTTTCAGGAACTTGGGATGGGTTTTGCAGTCAGTACCTGAGAAAGCCAGTTGAGGATCGTGGCTGGTTAAGGAATATATAGAGGGAAGTGAGCAGTAAAGACCATAGCCGCATTCCTTGAGCTCCTACCATCAAACCAGACAGGGATGTGCCAGATCAAATACTTTCAGACAAGTGGGAGAGCCCAGCAGGAACTGTGAGCATGCTGCAGTGGCTGAATCAACTGTTCAAGACAGGCATTTCATGTGCTACTACAGTGCTAGCATCTTTGGTCCTGGTGAAATGGGCTCTCATACCCCCTCCTCGGAGCCTGCTTTATGGTCTGCGCATAGAAGATCTTAATGCAGAGGACTATGCACCTTAAAGTCCTTTTCTGCACTGCCTTACCTCTCCTTGCCTGGGAGAACACCACAAAGATCTGCTTGTCCAAATGGTGGTCTTTGGTGTGATTGATGTAAAAGCTTAAAGCTCTTCTGGGTTAAAATGATTGAGTCTTTCCTCCTCTTTCAAGGGGTGAGGCAGAGCATAGAAAGTTGTGACAGTGATGGACTGCCCAACGTGAAAAGCAGTCATGACTTGGTGAAAAGGCCGCCATGGTGCTCAACTCCACTTGGCCTGGAAAAAAGGTGGTGCAAGACTGTTGCATTAAGAGAGCCTGAGGCTCACTGACTCAATGAGCTAGTCATTGCAACCAGAAACAGTCTTCAGAGTCAAGAGATCTAATAGACAGCTGTGCACTGGTTTGAATGGCATGCACATAAGGTAAAAGAGGATCAAATTAAGATCCTGTTGTGTCATCACAAAGAGTTTTGTTTGAAATAAATGAGTCAAACCTTTTAGAAACCTCTTTACAACAGGTGATTTGAAGAAGGATGGCTGGTTCCGATAAATGTAAAAAGGTTGACAAACAACCTTCATGGTGTCCACTGTTAACTCTTGCAGGGCAAATGATAAAACAAAAAAAGACATCCAACAGTTTGGCCTTTAACGGGTCAGTATTGAGGGAGGCACACCAGGCTACAAACTTGCCTCTGGCATGGACAGATTTTGCAGAAAGATACCTTGAAGCCAGAACAACATTCACAAACTTAAGAGGAAGATCTCCACACAGTGAACTGAAGAGTGTGCTGGTTTGGGTGCAGGATCCTGCCCTGTTGCTGCCACAGAGGATCCTCCCGAAGGAGCAGCCTGATCAGAAGACAGCTGCTCATGCCGAGAAGTTCTGGGTACGACACTCTCCTTACCCAGTCTGGAGCCAATAGGATAAACTGAAAATGTCTCTGAGAAAGAGCCTTCTTGTAAACTCCACAGCACAAACGCTTTGATATTGCATGTCTTTAGTGGAGGCAAAAGGATCTAGCCAGGGTTCTCCCCACTGGGACCTTCTCTAAGGCTCCTTCTGCCAAAATAGCTTGCAATTCTTAGAACAAGATAGGTAGGTTGTTGGAAGGTGGTTTATTGGTGATGTTAACTATGCACCTACCACCATTAACAAGGTCACCGACACTGTACTGGGTCCTAAAAGGGTCTCTTTAAATTAGTTACTTGCTCAACCCTTGGTAGCTGACATCGAGCAATGAGGCTTAACTTAAGGGACAGACATGTAAAACATCCTACATCAATATATAAAAATAGGAAACATTTCTATTTTTATAATGACACCAAAACAACCAAAAACAAATAAAGGGAACCAGGGATATACATTTTTAAAGAAAAAACACTTTCTAGTGCTTAGAAACCAATAGCGCAAGACTGGGACATCTGGTCACGCTTGGCAGTGACAAAGTCAAAGTTTCAGGCCAATCGCAATGGAGCCCTGCTAGGATACAATAAGTGGGAGCCCCGGTCAAAATTTTGCCTTCACAGTTAGAAACTTTTCTGGAGCTTTTTCTTCTGAGTTCCCTCACTGCTCTTCACCCGGCTTGACTTTCAGGGAGCTCCCAGTCAAATCCTGTAAGTCGGACCACTGATCTCTTCAGCTGGAATCCGGGCCGGGTCACGGTTGAAGGGGGCCGGCTTGGCCCCTTGCGGTCAGGTTGGTCACCTTATGGAGTTTTTTTTCCAAAAGTTCCCAAAACTTTCCCAAACCTCTGGAGGTCCTTGCAGCAGGTCTCCTTGTAGGTTCCAAGGGTCCAAAACACAAATCCAACGGTCTGGAACCCCTTAAAAGACCACTGGACGCACTCCAGGAGGGGGACTCTGGCTGGAGAAGGATCAGTTGAGCTCTGTTAACTTGTAGCTGCAGGGCGTCCCCTCCTTACTCCTCCTAGAAGTAAGGCAAACTCCTCAGAGCAGTAGTACAAGCTAGTGCAGCAGGCACAGTCTTCACCAGGCAGTCCCTTGAGCACAGGTCAGGATTCCAGCAGGACAGCTCTTCTTGGAGCTTCAGGTAGCAGAACTGGGAGGCTATGCACCTTTCACATATTTATTCTCAGCTTCTGGGCATCAAGAGGAGGACACCCCTGACCAGTGAGATGCAGGGTGCCATCCAGGCACATGACCACTTCCTCCAAAGTGTGGCATCTTCTAGTCCCAGAAAACACTATTCTTCCAAAATCCATGATGGCTGAAATTTCGTCAGAGCAGTAAAAGCTACGTAAACCAACTCTCGGTGTGGCTTATTTCCATCGCTCTCCTCCCGCCTAATATCTGTAAATCATTTTTTAAGCCTGCTATCTGGCTAGGGTGCAGGGAACTGAAGGGTAGGTAGGCCTGGCATTGCCTGCCTATCCTGTCCTCCTTTGAAGCCTCATGCTTTATGTCTCCTCTCCCATACCCGGACATTCCTGTGTAGCTGCAGAGCTTTCTCCAGCAGACAGCCTCTCCCCTAGATAGCCACTTATCACCTAATCAAGGCAGCCTTGCTAAGCCTCCTAGCACTGACCAATCGGGGAAGACTGCAGGAAGGCAGGGTTTTGGCTAACAGACAGGAAAGTGTTCCAAGTTATTTTCTGTAAAAGTTATGATACATTAAGCAAGAGCAATTGGTTGGACTTATCGTTACCATTTGTTAAGTCTTTGAATGATATTTTCCATAATTTCCTATCACTAGCTATGTGTCCATAACATATTGCCATGTTAACCTATGAGGCCAAGTATCTACAATGGAGAAAATTAAATGTGCAATTCCTCCCTCACCAGGGTTTATAAAACATATTTTTTAAGGACCCTGCTCACAATTACAGGACCCATTGACCCCTGGGACACATAAGGGAGACCTGGGGATTGCCTCATATGTACAAATTATGTAGAGTAATACCTCACAGTGCCCACAGCACCAACATTGACTTTGCAGGGTATTTGCTACACTGGAAAAAATAAAATGGGCTTTTTCCCCCAATAGAGTTTATAAAACATCTTTTCTAGGGACCCTGCTTATAGTTACATGACCACCAACTACTGGAACACCTAGGGGAGAACTGGGGATACCCGATATGTAACAATAGTGTAGATTATCACTGTTATAGAGTCCCTGCCACCAACGCAGTTTGCAGTGAATTTAATTTTTAAAAGCAGTGCTTCAATTCAGGGCTGCTTTTAAAATGACTACAGGCTCTCAGCAGTGCACACCTGCAAGTGCAAAGAAAAAAGAAAAAAAAAGGCTGCTGCCTCTTAACTGCCAAGCCCTAATATATACTAGCGACTTGCAGGTAGTTCTCATCCCTTTGCCCTCTTATCTACTGGGAAAGTATAGGGTAGGTCATGCCAATTATAAGTGACCCTCAATGCAAGTGTGAGCGTTTAACATAGCACTGGACCTGGGCCTGACTAGCAGGGCTCAGGGCACAGTCGGAGTCAGGTACCAGTCAGCACACAAAATTGGGGGTGAACAGGCCAAAAGGATGAATTTCTAAAACAGGCGCTCCTCTGAAAGATGTTCTGATGTGGGTTTTGATGATATGGCAGGGCATAGCCTTGCTGGATGATCTCAAGAAGCCACCTAATGGATGTTAAGTTTTGCCATACTTGGAGGAAAGATTTGATCCTGCATCCCACTGGTTGGTCTGCTGCCACTTGGGGCAAACTAAAGTTGCTTGCAGGTTGCTGCCACAGGAGTAGGGGGACTGAATAGTTCATTTACCCTAGTGGCCTGGACATTGTCAGCATGATTGTTGTCCCCAATGCCCAAATTACTGGGGTACTTGTTGAAGGTGAGGTAGCCCTTGGCATTGACTGTACACTATCTTGCTGGAGGAGTCAAAAAAGGGGCACAACTATTGAGGATACTGTCTCACAGAGGGAAAAAATGGCCTTGGGAACAGGCTCTGACCAGGCTTTCTGTAAAAGGTTTTAATGCGTAATCAGCCTTCTCGCCGAACAGGGGAGAGCCATCAAACGGCATGTCAATCAGGGAGGCTTGCATGTCTTCAAAGAATTCTGTGGATTTCATCCAAGCATGCCACCATAGCACCACCTGCTCTGTTCTAGAAGATAGTGTCCAGTCCACAACGGATTATGTATTTTGTTGTATCCGGACAACCCTGAATGGTTTGAGCTAGATTGGCCTGAAATTCTTACTGGACTGCTGGCAATATCTTGAAAACCATGTCCCATAAAGCATGGGCATATCTCTGTAGCAAACAGTTGGCATGAACTGACTGGAGGGCCAGCTGGCTTTAGGAAAACATCTGCTTCCTCGATTCAGTTTGACTCGGTTCTGCAGAGTTGTGGGAAATGGGTTCACTCTACTGGTAGAAGCTTGGACCATCAAACTGGTGGTGCATCAAGATGTCAGGGTTGTCTGTAAAAGGCCTATGGCATCTGGTAACCTGCAGGTTACCTGGTGGAAAGCAAAAAGGCTTATACCAAGAGCACCAAAGCGTGTCAGTCAGGACTTTGGAAGTAACGGTTCACATAAAGTTTCTCCAGGTTGCAAAACTTCTGTCAGTACGTTATTTGTGACTTCCATAGTTAGCAGTTGTAAATAAAATATCTCCACAGCCCGTCTCATTACCACCACAAAGTAGGTACTCAATTCCGTTGAAGGCCTAGGCATAAACAACCCAGAGTCCGGGGAAGTGTCCAACCAAATGGCCTCCTGCAAGCCAATTAATAGATCATCATTAACATAGTGTTCTGGAAAATAATCCCCCTCATCTCCATTGTCATATCTAAAGCCTGGTTGGCTCTGATCAGAGTTCAAACGGAAAAGGTGTTGGGGTGCGGCTCTGAGGCAAAGGCTAGTTTTGTACAAGTCAGATTGAACGACGACACATTGCATAGTTATGGCTTCGGGATGAGGCCTTTGTTGAGGCCAAGCTAAATCCAGCTTGTAGTTGGATAAGACTAAATAAACAGGATCATTTTCTGGCAGAGTCGGGCCCAGCATCGAAGCAAAAGGGACAGGCGTGGTTAGCTCTGGCATCAAAGCAGAAACACAGGAGAGTTCACAGGGCAAACACACTGGCGACAATTCAACTGGAGTCCTCTGTGGATACTTGGGGCATAAAGCCGTGTTGGTGTGGGCCAGAAGTGTTGCAAAAGGTCGCAACATGTCATTTCTAAAGGCTTCAATCTGTTGCGATCCTGCTGATGATCCCGGAAACTCAGGGTGCATTGAGATCAGTTGTGCGATCGGCTCCTCAGTGGGAGACTGTAAGTGAGACCATGAGGCACCCTAACATCCTTTCGACTTCCCAGTTTGAGAGTGGCGGGACTGGGATGAATCCTGCATAGCTTGCTTTTGCTTCGATGAACAAGTTACTTACCTTCGGTAATGCATCTGTTAGAGATATGATCTAGCCGCAGATTGCATACCTTTGAATTTCCCAGGCATCAGACTGGATCTGTAAGATTTTTCTTCAAGCAATCAATACCCTTGTGCGCCAGTAGGAGGCGGTGCCCGGCTCCACGTGGCATCATCAGTGACGTCCACGTCACCTATATAAGTGCCACCATAGCGAACTGACATCAGTTGCTTTTTCAAAACTCTCCACGCCAGAATGGTGAAGCCATGAGAGTACTGACATTGGTGTGTTTGAAAACTAGGGACCAAAAAGGGCCCAGCCCTGACCCTAGAAACTTGACCGCGGGGAGGATGGATGGGTCGGTAAGGAATCTGTGGCTAGATCATGTCTCTACCAGATAAGGCGTTACCAAAGGTAAGAAACTTGTTCATCTCATAGAGACATCTAGCAGCAGATTCCTTACCTTTGAATAATTACCCAAGCACAACCATTCCCGGATGAGAGACTGCGGACAAATTTCACACTAAGTTGTCCTGCGGATCTGACTATTCAGGCAGTAATGTTTAGTAAACGTGTGCAGGGGTGTCCGTGATGCAGCCTGACAGATGTCCAGGACTGGAAGTCCATGTGCTAACGCAGTGGTTTCAGCCTTAGCTGTGGTGGAATGAGCACTTTAGCCTTCAGGAGGCTGCTTCTTTGCCGGAGAGTAGCAAATCTTGATGCAGATAATGACCCATCATGAGATGGTCAGTTTCTGCACTGCCCGACTTTTTTTCGCACCAACATACCCCACAAAGAGTTTGTCATCCACTCTGAACTCTTTTGTGCGGTCAAGGTAGAACTTTAATGCTCTTTTTGGATCCAGACGGTGGAGTCGCTCTTCTTCCTTGGAGGTATGTGGAGAAGCATAGAAAGAGAGCAAGGTGACAGATTGTCTCACATAGAAAGGTGTTATTACTTTAGGAAGGGAAGAGGCCCTAGCGTGAAGCACCAATTTGTCAGGGAATATTGTCAAGAAAGGTGGCTTGGACGATTAAGCCTGCAACTCAGCCTCCTGCCAGAAGTGACTGCCACTAAAAAGGCTGTTTTGATGGTGAGCAGCCGGAGGGGACAATTATGCAGGGGCTCGAAAGGAGCACATATCAGAAAAGTGAGAAACAAATGAAGGTCCTACTGAGGCATTATGAAAGGGAGGGTGGAAACACATGTACAAGGCCTTTCAAGAATCTATGTACAATGGGTGACTTAAAGAGGGCTAGTCTGGCAGCCTAAGGAAGGCAGACAGAGCAGAAAGATACCCTTTCAGGGTGCCCATAGCAGAGCCCTGCTGACCAAGGGTAAAAATAAGAATGCAAAACATCAGAAAGGGAAGGAGAAAGAGGGTTAATAGACTTTCCTGGACAATATATTACGAACTTCCATCGGCAGGCATATACCGTTTTAGTGGAGGGACACCTAGCTGCTAGAATAAAATTACAGACTTCGGGAGGAAGGTCGAAAGCTATCAACTGCCCTCGCTCAATCTCCACGCAAGAAGGCGCAGAGTTGACAGGTTTGGGTGGAAAACCCTCCCCTGCTACTATGACAGAAGATCTTCCCAAGGGGCAGCCTGATCAGAGGATCATTTGAAGGAGCTTGAGATACCAGATTTTCCATGCCCAGCCCGGAGCCACAAGGATGACTTGGGCTCGGTCATTTCTGATATTTTTGAGAACTCGGGCAGGAGTGGTATGGGCAGAAAGGCAAATAGAGGCCTGAGCTTCACTCCAGACGAAAAGTGTCTCGGAGAGAGAGCCACCTTGGGAACTAAATCGCGCAAAACTGCTGACATTGTGTGTTCTTGGCGGAGGTGAACAGATCTAACCAAGGACATTTCACTGTTTATAGAGACCTTGAGCCACCTCCGGATGGAGGCGCCACTTGTGATGCGCTATACATCATCCGCCCTAGCGTTCAATGAACCTGCCAGGTGTTGAACCACCAGGGAAACACCCAGCTGTTTCAGCTATGTCCAGAGACGCATGGCCTCTTGACAGAGGGTCCACAACCCCACTACTCCCTGTTTGTTGCAGTACCACATGGCGGTGGTGTTGTCCGTAAACACTTAAACTAGCTTTTCCTTGATGGAGGGTAGCAAGGCTTTCAATGACAAGCAAATTGCACGGAGTTCCAGTATGTTGATGCGGAGTACGGATTCTGCCGGACCCCAGAGTACTCTGATCTCCACCGCTTCGAGATGGCTGCCTCATTCCCAGGAGCGACACATTTGTCACTACTGTGAGATATCTGGTTAGAGAAGGGAGAGGGGTCTGCCTCTGTCTCAATCTAAGCTCATCAGCCACAACTTCAGGTCTTGTGCAATTCCCTCCAAGTTCTAGACCATGTCACAGAGATTCCCTTAATGCGGTCACCCTTGGAACTTCAGTTCCCACAGCAGAGCGCACATATGCCATCTGATATGTGTTACAAGCAGGATGCAGGAGGCCTTGAGGCCCAACAGGCTCAGTCAATCTCACCGAAATCCAGGATAGAGGCTGAAACATCAGTATAATAGCCTTAACATCCTGGACACGTTGATAGGGAGGACAGGCCCAAAACGGCACTGTGTCTAGAACAGCTCCGATGAAAGGGACCGTCTAAGAGGGAGTCAGGTGTGAGTTTGGCATTGTTGATAGTGAACCCTAGCGAATGCAGGAGGTTTGCCACAGTCTGGAGGTGGGAGACGACAGCCTGGAGTAAGCCCAACTTCAACAGGCAGTCGTTGAGATAGGAGAAGACTGGCACCCCTGATCTGCAACCACCGATATCACCTTGTGAAGATCCAAGGGACGCTGGTAAGGCCAATAGGGAGTACAGTGAACTGAAAATGCTTGTGGCCTACGATAAACAGCAGGTAGTGCTGATGGGCAGGCAGGACTATAATGTGAAAATAGGTGTCCTGCAAGTCCAATGCTACCATCCAGTCTCCAGGGTCCAGGGCAGACAGGACCTAAGATAATGTGAGCATCTCAAGTTTTTACTTTTTGAGGAAGGAGTTGAGATCTCGTAGGTCTAGGATAGGACGAAGGTCATTGTCCTTTTCTGGGAACAGAAAACAGCGGGAATAGCAAGCACAGCCTACTTCTGCCACCGGAACTCTCTCAATGGCTCACTTAGCCAAGAGAGCCATAACTTCCTCCTGGAGCAATAGTAAATGATCCTCCATCAGTCGGTCATAGAATGAGACATGGAGGGAGGGGTGACCTTGAAGGGAAGGGTGTAGCACCTCTGGATGATCTGGAGACCCGCCTGTCCGATGTAATGTTTTGCCAGTGGTGGAGGTGTTAGCAGATCCTGCCACCAACCGGACGCCATTGGTCTGGAAGGGTGAGACTAGGAGGGCTTGGTGGTTGAAGATGCCGAGGGGGTGGTGGTTTGATCGAACCTTTGGCTATCTGACTCTTGTGGACGTGCAGGGGTTGTGGAATTTGAGCGGCTCGGTCCCTGGGATAGGGTTGGCACTGTTGAAAACCCTTTCAGTAGCCACGAAAGGCAGACTGGGGACGATGGCAGCAGAAAGGCCTAAGGACTTGGCTGTAGCCTGAGATTCTTTAAAGCGCTCCAGCGTCGTGTCTGCCTGGTCTCCTGAAAAGCCAGATGTTTTCAGCCAGGCTTGGCGTCTAACAGCCACCATCGTAGAAATCGCTCTGCCCAGCAAGTCGGTCGTGTCCAAACCACATTGAATGGAGAACTTTGCTGCATCTCTCCCTTCTGATACTGCTTGGAAGAAGATGGTCTGGGCCTCCTTCAGGACCCATGGTAGCACATGTGCAACCGTTTCCCACAGAGAGTGGGAATAATGGCCCAATAAGCATGTGGTGTTCACCGACCGCAACGACCGCACTGCAAAGCTGCCAGAAGAAAACACTTTCTTTCCCTACCCGTCCAGCCTCTTGAAGCCTTTTGGATCCCCTTGCCGGGGGAGCGGCAGGGAATGTGCCATGGGAAGTGGAGGCTTGGACTGCCAATGGGTAGTGAGGACATTTGTTTGCCCGTAGCAGAGCGGTGGCGGCAGGCGATCGTCCTGTTCACTGGAGCCTCTGTGCTGGACATGGACCAGGTTCCCAGAAGGACATCCATGAGGGTTTAGTACAATGGGAGCATGGGTACCGAAGAGGAAGCTTCCGGCTGTAGCACCTCTGTCCAGGTGTAAGCTTTGCCCACCATTGAGTGTAGCTGAAGGTCAAGGATCCCAGCTGGCCTAAGCACCATCATTGCATAAAATGCACACTCCTCCGTAGCCACGGTAGGAGAAAGCATGCCAGTATCGGGGATGTACTGAGACCAATGGGCTCTGTCAGCACTGGAATGCCAGCTCCGTGTTGTCAGGGATCAGAATACGGCTGGTGCCGTCAGAAGCACCAGTTCCAGAAGGGGTCAGGCCTCTCAAAAATAAGGTGCATGGCCTCATAAAATTCTTTAATTTGAACAGGGGTCACTCGGGCTCCCGGAAAAGTAGAGAGGCGTGGAGCTGATCCATGCGCAGGTTCTGGAGAACAAGACCTTGAATTTGGATGTTCCTCCGCTGCGTTGGCGGACGGGTGGGGAGAAGTCGAAGCACGCTTTGACTTCATGTGCCTCTTACCAGAGTGTCCCAAAGATCGTGAGTGGGATGAAGAGTATTTGGGGCTCCTGGAGCAGTTCTGGGACTTTCCTCTCGACCGGGATTGAGACCTCCGAGGAGTCTGGTGTCACCTGCTGGGCTACAAGCAGCTTTAGGGAACACTCCCTCAAAGCCTTCAGAGCAATGTCCTGGCAATCGGAGCACGATTTGGAGTTGTATATATAGGTGATGCAGATGTCACTTTTGGCACAGTCGTAATGCGGAGCCAACCAATGCCACCTACTGGTGTGCACGGGTATTGCTCGAAGAAAATTTTTCCGGATCCGGTATGACGCCTGGGAAATTCAAAGGTAAGGAATATGTGGCTAGATGTCTCTATCAGATGTCAACTTATCGGAAGATGTAAACCGCAATGAGGACCTGTTTTAAGAATGGCATCAAAATCGGGAATGGGTCCACATCCTAGACTAGGAGTGGGACCAACGAGACGCCTTTCGTTGTTCGGCAATGTACAGCTTTGCTTCATGTTCCCAGATTCCCCCCCAGGTTCACAAACGCACAATCCATGCAGTACTTGGTGTTGTGTGCCTAACGCAAACACCAGAGGTACAACTCATTAGAAACTGTCAAAGACATTTGTTCGCAACAGTCCTTATAAGACTTTAATCTTGTAGTCTTAGGAGAGATAGTTTCCGAGCACACAAAAAAAAAAAAATAATAAGAAAAAACTTGTCAACTAACAATAAAAATTTGGGAGCGAGCTTGGGATCCACGTACAAAGGAGGAGAAAGGAAGGTATGGACATTGACGCACAGTGGAGGAAATTAATTGCGACTCCATAATCTCTTTCAGGCTCGGAACAAAGTCAAATAAGAGCTGCAAGGCACCACCTGCAGGCGCATGGGAGCAATGCTGTTTAAATCTTCCAGGTCCAGTCTGGTTGGGTATATGCTAAAGAGGAAGAATCTGCAGTTAGACATAGCCATCATTGATCTTGTAAATATTTGTCAACCTGTTTATAGTATTTAGTGGTATATGTGCATTAAAAAAAATGTTTCTTACCCTGTAAGTATCTGTTCAAGGCGTGTAATCCTGTAGATTCACGTGCTATGCATAGTCCTGCCATCTAGAGTTGGGTCCGGATATGTGCAAGTTGTTTTCTTTGAAGAATTCTTCTTGAGTTGCGAGATAGTGTGACTCCACCTCTTGCTAGTAATTCGCATGATCATTGGCACCATTGTTAGATTGTTTTCCGCACTGCAGGTGAGGATGGAGTTGGAGCAAAGCCATACCGGAAAGAGAAATAAAGATGCCCATGGAAGAGAAGAAAGATAATTGCAACAGCCATAGGTCTCCGGGGAAGAGGGCAGGCGCATATGAATCTACAGCAGTACATGCTTCGAAGAGATGCCTACAGAGTAAGTAACATTTTCTGTTCGAGTCATTTGCGGCTGTAGATACACATGCGACGCATAGACTGTAAAGCAGTCCTACCATAAGCGGTGGCTAGCCTGTGGGCATTGTCTTAGATTGAAAAAGTGTACGGAGTACAGCCGGACTAACTTTAGCTTTGTACGTCCACACAATAGTGTTCAGTGAAAGTGTGTGGTGTAGACCAAAAAGCTGCTTTGCAAATGTTAACTATGGGGATGTTTCCCACGAAAGCCACTGAGAGAGATTTTTTTTCAAATAGAGTGGGTTCTTGGAGGATCAGGCAAAACCCTCTTAGCTTTTGCATTACAAGTCTGGATACCTTTAACTATCTATCCGTCTTTGCCTGTCTTTGATAAGGCTTTCCCTTATGTGGTTCGGAAAAAGCAACAAACAGTTGTTGAGTCTTTTGAAAGGGTTCATCATAACCACATAATACATTATGACTTGTTTAACATCTAAAGTATGAAGGACCCGTTCTGCAACTGAGTCAGTTTGAGGAAAGAAAACTGGGAGTTCTATAGGCTGATTAAGGTGGAATGGCGAGACCATCTTAGGAAGAAATGTAGGGTTAGAGAAAAGGACGACCCTGTCCCTGTGAACCTGAACAAGTAGTTTCTTACCTGTAACTCCAGTTCTGTAGTAGGGGTATCTCTGTGATCATCAAAATCATGTGAATAGTCCCACCCATGTGCGTGGACCCCAGAGCACTTCAATAGATATAGTCTCTTAAGCTGTCTTCTTCTGCAGTCCTGCATAGACACTTAAGAGATAATAAAAGACAATAATGCAGCCTGAAAACACTAGGCTACTCTGGCCATTACTTCATCCTGAAGTGAAAAGGATAGCTAGGTAACAGTTACATTTACCTTTTTCACTAAGTTTCACACATATAGAAACTCTCCTTCACAAAAATCCCTCTTCATGATAGAGATGAAGGGTTGGACAGACAAGCCCCATAGGCTGCCATTATATGTCTGTAAATGGGTGCCGTGCCTTTAAGAATCCCTCCAGAGACCCTCGGTATCCCATGATGCACAGCCAAATGCCAGTTACTTTCAGTTCTTTTGAAGGCGTATAATAGAAGGCCTGGTGCATGCTGGATATCACTGTTTCATCCACCGAGGAGGAGGGTGGGTTGCTTATGACTATCACAGAGATACCCCTACTACAGAACTTGAGTTACAGGTAAGAAACTACTCCTTCTGTATTAGTGGATCTCTGTGTCTAATCATGCGAACAGAATGGCAAGCCCATCCCCAAACAACCACCCCAGCGATGGAAGAAACAAGCATACCCACTATTGTGCAAATAGATTCCTTAGCGAAGCCTTCCCAACCTGAGCATCTGCCCTGGCATCAGAGTCCAGGCAGTAGAGCTTGGCAAAGGAATGGACTGACTTCCAAGTGGCAGCCTTACAGATTTCTGCAATAGGGACGTTACATAGTAAAGCCGCTGTAGCAGCCTTACCTCTGGTAGAGCGAGCCTTAGGTCTACTACTCCGAGTCTTGTTGGCTTTCTGATAACACAATTGAATACAGGACACAATCCACCTAGATATGGATTACTTAGAGGTAGCAAGACAAGTCCTGGCAGAGCCATAATTAAACAACTGATCCGATCTACAGATCTCCTTAGTCTTGTCTAAGTAGAATTTCAACACCCTTCTCACATCGAGAGAGTGAAGGGACCTCTCAGCAGTAGAGGAAGGATGCTGAAAAAACGTGGGCAAATAAATCGTTTGATTCATGTGAAATTCCGACACCACTTTAGGAAGGAATTTAGGGTGAGTTCTCATGACTACCTTAGAAGAATGAAACACAGTGTAAGGCTCTTGACAACAGAGAGCCTGAATTTCACTCACCCTGCGAGCTGAAATTATGGCTACAAGGAAAGCCGCCTTCCAGGACAGATGCTGAAGAGAAGCCTTATGAATGGGCTCAAAAGGCTCCCTTATAAGTCTAGACAGCACCACATTAAGCTCCCACGGGGTGAAGGACGCCTAATGGGAGGAAACACCTTCTTCAAACCTTCCAGAAAATCTTTTTCTGACAGGGATTTGGAAAAAGGAAGTTTGCGAAGGACATTTTCTATATGCAGTTAATGCTGCTAGGTGAACCTTAATGGAATGAAAATTAAGGCCAGATTGCGCTAAATGCAGCAAGTAAGGGAGAATGACATCCTCTTTGCAAGAGGTAGGATCTGCATCCTTAGAGGCACACCAGATGCAAAATCTCTTCCATTTGTATGCATAGGAAGTCCGTGTAGATGGTCTCTTCGCTTCTTTTAGTATCTCCATGCAGTTCTGAGGGAGATTTAAATGTCCATACTGCACTCGCTCAGGAGCCATGCTGCCAAATTAAACGACGAGAGGTTGGGATGCACTATCTGCCCTCCAAACTTCGTGAGAAGGTCCGGCCGATACGGAAGTCGAAGGTGCGGCAGGAGAGACCAGTGGAGTAGGTCGGTGAACCACCACTGACGAGGCCACTCCGGAGCAATGAGGATCATCTTGGCCCGGGAGTGGGAAAGCTTGATCAGCACTGCCGGTATCTGGGGAATGGGTGAAAAAGCATAGAGAAAGCTGTTCGACCAGTTGATCCACAGTGCATTCCCCAGTGTCCCTGGTTGGTAGAACCTGGAGGCGAAGTCTCGGTATTTGCTGTTTTCTGCGGTGGCTAACAGATCGATGTCTGGAGTGCCCCATCTTCCGAAGATTTCTCTTACTACCGCGTCGTTTAAGACCCATTCGTGATTTTCCTGAACGAGTCTGCTTAGAGCGTCCTCCTGCGCATTCTGCACCCCTGACAGATGGGTCGCCGTTATGGTCAGATACCTGGCCAGCAGCCAGTTCCAGATCGACCGCGCTTCCCGAGACAATGTGCGCGATCTCGATGCCCCCTGCATGTTGAGTACATCGTTGTTGTGTTGTCCATCTGGACAAGCAGGGAACTGGTGCGAAAGGACGGCTGGAATGCTTTCAGCGCCAGGTGAACCGCACGGAGTTCCAGGAAGTTGATGTGATACGTGGCCTCCTTCTGGGACCACGTTCCCTGTATCTGAAACTGGTCCGAATGCGCTCCCCAGCCATGGAGAGATGCATCTGTCACAATGGTCCGAACTGGTATCTCCTTGTGGAACGGAACCCCTCGGAGAAGATTGTGAGGGGAACACCACCACTTGATGGACTGGAGGGCGTGCTGCGACAGCTGAATCCTGTCCTCCCAGTTCCCTCGTCTCTGGTCCCACTGATCCTCCAGACATTCCTGTAGAGGCCGCATGTGGAGGCGTGCATGTGGAGTGAGGAAGATGCAAGACGCCATGGAACCCAGGAGAGAGGACACCGTCCTCACCATCGGCGAGGGAATGGTCATGAGAGCCTGAGCCTTCCGAAGGATTGATAAGCGTCTCTCCTCCGAAGGACACACGCTTGCCTCGCGTGGATCGATGGAGGCTCCCAGATACTGCAGACACTGTACAGGAATCGGGACCGATTTCGCCAGATTGATGTGTAGACCCAAGCGAGTCAGCAGAGCGGATGTAGTGTTGAAATGTCGTTGTGCTTCCTGAAACGTGGCTGCCTTGATCAGCCAGTCGTCCAGGTACGGATAGACGAACACCTTGTTCTTCCGAAGGTGTGCTGCGACTACCGCCATGCATTTTGAGAAAGTCCTGGGTGCTGACTTCAGGCCGAAGGGATGCACTGCATATTGATAGTGATTGGTGCCGACCAGGAACCGTAGGAACTTGCGATGGTTTCTTGCATTGGGCACATGAAAATATGTGTCTCGCAGATCTATCGCGCAGAGCCAGTCTCCTTGATGCAATTGAGGATAGCTTTGGTGCAAGGATAACCTTTCTCTGCGGTTCCATTTGTTCGCTTGCCGCAAATCGAGAATGGGTCTGAACTCGTTCTTGTCTTACTTGCGCATGAGAAAGAACCTGGAATATAGACCTTGTCCCCTCTGGGCCGGAGGAACCAGTTCTATCGCCCTTTTTCTTAACAAGGTATCGGCCTCCACCTGAAGTTCGCACAACCGGTACTGTGAGCGAACTGGTGGTAACGATGGAGGAGGGCTGGTGAAACGTAGACTGTATCCATTGCAAAAAATATTCAGCACCCAATTGTCCTGAGTTATCTTTTTCCACTCTGCCAGATAATTTTGAATGCTTCCCCCCACTGGAGTGGGTAACAGAAGAGAGGGAAGTAACTGTTCAGGGCTTGGAGCCCGCTGGGGTCTTATGCCCTGGTGTCGACTGCTGGTTAGCCCTTCCTCTCGGCTGGCGTCGAAGAAACAGTTGCCGTTGAAACTGTTGTTGTTGTCCAGACTGATGGCCCTGCCCGCTCTGGAATCTTTGAGAGGAATAACGCCGTTTGAAAGGTCGGAAATTCCTATGCTGCTCCTTAGGCTTTTCCAAGCCAACGGCCTTGAGAGTCTCAATCTCAGCCTTCATGCGGGTCATTTCCTCATCCACATGAGAACCAAAGAGGGTGGTACCTGAGAAAGGGAGGTTTGCGATGCGCTGCTGAGCTTCCGGTTTTAGGGAGGTGAGACGCAACCAGGAATGCCGTCGGAGAGCAACACCATGGCAATACCCATGTGCTGCCAGGAGAGAGGTGTCCGCTGCCGCGCTGATGATCTGGTTAGAGGCCATCAGACCCTCGTTGAGTATCTCCTGGAAATCTTCACGTTTGTCCCTAGGTAGGAGGTCCATGAACTGGTGAAGAGACTCCCACAAGGAATGGTCGTAACGGCCCAGCAGGGCAGTTGAACTAGCCGCCTTCATTGATGTGGCTGCAGTGCTGCAGACTTTCCTCCCCGCAGAGTCCAGCTTTCGGCTTTCCTTGTCCGGAGGGACTGTAGACGAAGGAGCCGTAGTGTGCTGCTTCTTTGCCGCCACCACAATGACTGAATCCGGGACGGGGTCCGCCCGAAGGAATGCAGGGTCCGAGTCCGGGGGACGGTATTTCTTTTGGAGCCTCGAAGGAGCCGATTTCACCGAGGCATGCGTAAGGAACAGTTACATCGCCGGTTCCTCCAACCCGGGCACCAAGGAAAGCAGAGGACGCGAGGTTTGCTTCTGTTGCAGTGTCTCAAAGATCACCGATGTAGTTGGCGTGGGCACAGACAGCGCAATGCCCAGTTTCGTCGCTCCCCTCACCAGACCCTCCTGAAACGTTGTAATGTCATCGACCGGTGAAACCCTCGGGGTGGAGAGTCCGACAACGTGGGCGAATATCTTCCTCCACTAGAGGACGTCGCGACCCTAGTATATCTAGACCGTGATATCTCGTGGCGATGGTGCCGGCGAGACCTCGTGGAGGAACGGTGCCTGCTGCGAGGGTGATCTCTTGGCCGGCACCGCGATCTTGGCCTTCTCTGTTCTGCAGGGATCACAGGTGGAGCTGCAGGAGGCGGAAGAGCAGGCGGAGGGGGAGGAGGCGGAGGAGGCGTTTTAGGTGGAGGAAGCGTAGGTGTTTTCGGTGGAGAAGGAGGAGTAGGAGTCCTGGGTCGCCGAGGCGACGGACGTGGAGACACCGGTTGAGCAGGTTCCAGTGTCCTTGATGGAGAGTAGGTCCTGGAATACTCAGAGTCTGAGGTGGCTACTTCTCTCCTCCGTTTACATGCTGGCCTTGAAGAGGGAGCGATGACATCGACGTGATCTAGAACTCGCCGACGTTGAGATGCTGATCAAAGAGAAAGACCTGTTTTTCGACGTCGAGCTACGATGTAACCTCCTCGACGTCGAGCCTCTTCTTTACGTCGAGCCTCTTCTCGACGTCGAGCCTCTTCTCGACGTCGATCTTCGTCTCCTTGACGTCGACCTACGCGTCGATGGTGAGCGGCGGTGTCTTCGAGACCCAGATCAACGGCAATGATGTGTCGACATTGACTGAGATGTCCTCGACGTCGACCTCGGCTGAGGTCTCGACGTCCTGCCCCTTGACGTCACTTAAACTCAGAGCCCTGAGTCGACGGGGAGCATATCGTGGTCATACCTGGTCTCGACGTCGATGTCGCCGTCGACGTCGACCGGGACCGGCGTCGTTTTTTAGCCTTTTTTCGACTGGGGAGCCCCGCAGAGGCCGACGCATGGGTTGTGGAGGAAGAAAAGCTCTCTCCTTGCCCAGATTTCCCACCTGCAGCCTGTTGTCTTCTCTGCTCCAGGCCGTGAAGACGAATCTTCTCCGTGTCACGCAGGGTCCTCCTGGAGAAGGATTTGCAGATGGCTTAGGATTCAGGAACAAGCGATGATGGAAGACAGAGAATAGAAACTCTGTCGGAGTCCGACTTGGCCTTCTTCCTGCCACACTCAGGGCACTTGTCAAATAAAGATGGCATTTTGACAAGAAAAAAGTGGGCTAACTGCCCAAAAAAGACAACAAAAGGAAGGGAAAGGCCAAAGACGAGAGTAAAAGCACTCAATCTAACTTTTTAAAGCTCAACAATTGAAAGATATACCAAAAATGTAGATTTCAATGCTCCAGGGTCCTGCTAGCAGGAGCCAGAAAAAATAACTCAAAGTAACTGGCCTTTGGCTGTGCATCATGGGATACCTAGGGTCACTGGAGGGATTCTTGAAGGCACGGTACCCATTTACAGACATATAATGGCAGCCTATGGGGCTTGTCTGTCCAACCCTTCATCTCTATCATGAAAGAGGGATTTTTGTGAAGGAGAGTTTCTATGTGTGTGAAACTTAGTGAAAAAGTTAAATTTAACTGTTACCTGGCTATCCTTTTCACTTCAGGATGAAGTAATGGCCAGAGTAGCCTAGCTTTTTCAGGCTGCATTATTGTCTTTTATTATCTGTTAAGTGTCTATGCAGGACTGCAGAAGACGACAGCTTAAGAGACTATATCTATTGAAGTGCTCCAGGGTCCACGCACATGGGCGGGACTATTCACACGATTATGACTATACACAGAGATCCCCTACTACAGAAAGAAAAGTTCTTACTATATTAAAGCTTGGAGCTCACTGACAACTCTGAGTGAGATGATTGCCACAAAAAACACCACCTTCCAAGAATGGAATTGAAGGAGGAATGGATTGAGGGGATCAAATGGCGGACCCATGAGTCTTGTAAGGACAATATTGAGATGCAACACTGGGGCCGGGGGTGACCTGTTGAGGAACGACCCTTGAGTCCCTCCATAAAAGCTTTGATAACTCAAACCTTAAAAAAGGAAAATGTGTTCACTATTTTTGAGGTAAGCAGCCACAGCAGCTAAGTAAAGCCAGATGGAAGTGAAGGCTAGTCCACAGGTTTGTAGGCGTAGTAGGTATCAGGCAATGCTAAAGGACCAATGTGTTTTGAGAGGCAGTAAAAGAAAAACCTTTCCGATTTGACAGCATAACAGGCACGAGTAGTAGGCTAGCATGCCTCTTGAGAATATTCATGCATTCAGGAGGTAGAATCCTGGAGTCAAGGTGCCTGATTTCTCAATTCGTCTCAGAGTACGAAGGTCTGGCCTGTTGGGGAGCTTCTTGTGAGAGATTAATAAGTGTGATGAACCAGGGCTGTCTGGCTCAGGCGGGAGCAACTTGGATGAGGGGGTGAGGTTTGCTGAAGCCTCAGAACCATAAATGCATTGCCCATCGATTTTGGGTGTGGGAATCTGGAGGTGAAGTTTGGGCATTTTGTTTTTTTCTGGCATGGTGAAGAGGTCCACATCAGGAAATCCACACTGCCGCAGGTATGGGAGGAGGACTCACGGGTGGAGTTCCCACTAATTAACTTATTGCTGCATCATTCTGAGGAGGTCAGCAAAGTCGTTGTCTACCCCCAGGAGGTACTTCATCAGCAGATGGATCCTGTGGTAGAGAGCCCACCTTTAGGATGGCCTGGGCTAGCGGAGAAAGCTTGGGAGAGCGAGTGCATCCCTGTTTCTGTGGTAATACATGGCTGTCATGTTGTCCGCCCGGACTACCTTGCCCACCAAGAGGGGAAGGAAGGCCATCAGCGCTAGATGAAAGGCTGACCGTTTCAGATAGTTGATGTGGAGACTCAGGTGACTGGAATTCCACTGGTCTTGAATAGTCCAGTTCTGTAGATCTGCACCCCCATCCTAAGAGCGATGCATCTGATGTAATGGTAATCTGCTGAACTGGGTTGAGAAAAGATCACCCTTGAAGCAATTTGTTTGTTTTCCACCACAGCAACACACAATGGGTGTAGCGCCTGATCAACACTAGATCGTCCCAATGACCCTCCACCTGAGACTATTGATGTGTTAAGCATTCTTGCAGTGGGCACATGTTTAACCTAGTGTGGGGAACTATAGTGATACAGGAAGCCATCATGCCGAGGAGGTGCATGACAATCCGGACTGTGGCCTGTTGATTTGGCTGAAAAAGAGGGAGCACCCCATGGAACGACTGGACCCTTGAAGGGCTGTGATAGGCCGTTCCCACTTCTGCTTTGAGTACTGCCCGTAAAAAGGGGTGGAATTGAAGGGGTTGGAGGTATGGCTTTACAGCGCTGATGGTGGACTCCAGATCATGTAAGAGGTTTATGGTGGCCTGTGTGTGCGTGCGACACTGCTGCTGCGCTTTTTATCAGCCAATCATCCAGCTATGGAAAATACATGGATGTCTCGTCTCCAAATGTGCACAACTACTACTGCAAGGCATTTTGTAAACGTTCAAGAAGCGGGGATGCCCCCTAATGCAGCACATTGAACTGATAGTCTTTGCTACTTACTATAAACCGGAGGTAGCACTGATGCACTGGGTAAATAGGAATGTGGAAGTAGGTGTCTTTGAGGTAGAGTACAGCTATGAAGTTGCCTTATTGTAGCAGTGGAACGACATCCTGAAGAATGACCACATGGAAATGTTCCGACTGGATGAATTCGTTGAGGGCCCGAGGTCCAGAAAAGAACTGAGGAACCTGTCCTTCTTGGGAAAGAGGAAGTAAAGGGAATACACCCCAGAGCCTTGTTGGTATTTTGGCACAGGCTCTATGACCCCTTTGAGAGGGAGTTCTTGAAGGTCTTCTCGAAGCAGGCATTGGTGTTCTGGGGAGAGGACAAGTCTGCGAAGTGGTGTGGAAGTAAGCACCAAACAAAAACCATGTTGAATGATGTCTAATACTTACTGGTCTGATATGACACATTGCCAGGTGGTAAAGAACCTTTGGATTAGTCCCCCAACCTGTTGAGGGGTCAGAGGAAGATGTGGCAAGTCACTGCTCAGCGGGGATGGTTCCTTCTGGGAAGCCGTTTTTGCCTCTGCCTTTGGAGCTGCTACCGTGGTATGCCCCTCGGAAGAAGTCCCTTGCAGAGGGTTGATGAGCCTGCTGATGCTGAAAGGAAGAGGAGGATTCTGGGGAAGTGGTCTCAGAGCCACCTTGGTACGCTGACCTGCAAAAGGAACCACAAGGGGTAGGCACCATCGCCTTCACAGTTTGTGTCTTTTTCTTCTTTTTTTTTTAAATATCTTTGAGTATCTCAGCAATCTGGGGCCTGAATAGATTCTCCCAATCAAAGGGAAGGTTGAGGAGATGCTGTTGAAGTCTGGCTTGAACCCAGAGTCACGGAGCAAAGTGTGTCTATACAATAGTATGCTGGAATGGACGCTGCAAGTGGCGGTACCAGCAGCATCAAGGACATATTTGATGGTAGTGTTCGAAATAAGCTTGCCTTCCAGGAATAGCTCATGCTCTCTCTCATTGTACTCCTCTGGAAGATACTGAAGGAGCTCCATCATCTCATCCCAGTGGGCACAGTCATATCTGGAAAGGAGGCTGATGAAGTTGGCAATGTGCCACTGGTTGGCCGATTGTACTGCGATGCACTTACCAGCTGTGTTGGTGCGCTTGGTTTCTTTGTCCGCCAGTGGCACGTTGCCAGGTCCCCTGTGCATCGGCTCATTTGCGAGACGCATGCACCACTAAGGAGTCGGGAAGGACCTGACCCTGGATGGAGAGCAGGACTGAATCAGAGGCCTTGTATTCCTTGTCTACCCAAGGGGTGACTACGCAGGCTCTAAACAGCTCCTTAAAGATGTCCGTGGCCATCTGAGCATGCCTTTCAGCATTGGGAGGTACTACGTGGAGAGGACAATTTCTAGCAGAAAATACTCTTCAATGACATCCCTGTGCATGTTGACCTTATGAAATGAGGCAGTCCAACCAAGGACCTCAGGGTAGGAGGTAGTGTCATCTGGTGGTGAGGGACGGGCATGGTAAAGATCCAGGTCCATGTCCCCCCTAGCATGGACCGTCTATATGTGGGGGGCATATCCTAAGGATCCCCTGTGTGCAGATTCTAAAAATCAGAGTATGGCGACCCATGTGGTGTCTAAACAAGGAGTTCAGTGTGGAAAGAAGGTGGGGAAGATGGGGTTTGAGGCTATTGATCATCTGGGTCTAAATTTTGACAAATTTAGACAAGCCTGGATTTGTTTTGATTATTCCAATGACTAATGTGCTTCGTTTTATCGGCCACCTGTCCTTATACGGCTATATCATGAATAGTTGAGACTTTTCCCTGGCAGGCTTAAAGCAGTGTCACACAAGTTACTACTTGTGTAATGATATATCTGTAAGAGACATTAGTTAGTGGTAGATTCCTTACCTTAGAATATCCCCAGGAGTCAGACTGGATCTGGAAAGTTCTTTGATTAGCAGTACCCCTGCGCGTCAGTAGGTGGCGTAGTGCGGCTCCGCGTCCGTCGCTGGTTGCGCTGAGATGATGTCATGGAGACTACTTAGGCGCCACCCATGCGCGCTGACGTCAGTTCTGTACACGACTTTCGGCGCCAGGAACGCAGAGCCATGCAAGAAACTGACCACTGGTGTCATGAAACTAGGGCCCTGAAAGGGATGACCTTAACTCTAGAATCAATTCGCAGAACAGGGAGGCTGGGAGGGGCAATAAGGAATCTATTACTAACTAATGTCTCTTACAGATATATCGTTACACAAGTAGTAACTTGTGCATCTGAAAGAGACACGTTAGTGATAGATTCCTTACCTTAGAATAGACACCCCAGCAATACCAACCCCGGTGGAGGGTCTGCGAAGAAATTACACCAGAAAGTCACGGAGAACAGAACGGCCAAAGACGCCGTCTCTCCGGACTTGACTGTCAAGGCAGTAATGCTTGGTAAACGTGTGCAGCGAGGCCCACGTAGCTGCCTGACAAATATCCTGCAAGGGAACGCAGCGTCCCAAGGCAGTAGTGGCTGCCGTTGCCCTGGTAGAATGGGCACGCAGCCCCATAGGAGGCTCCTTCTTAGCCAATGAGTAACATGCTTTGATGCACAAAACGACCCACGAGAGATGGTCCGTTTGTGCACAGCCCGACCTTTTTTGGAGCCAACGTAGTTAACAAAGAGCTGGACATCCACTCGGAACTGCTGTGTGCGCTTCAGATAGAACGAGAGCGCACGTTTTGGGTCCAGACAGTGGAGCCTCTCTTCCTCTTTCGAGGGATGCGGAAAGAAGGTGGGCAAAGTAATGGTCTGCCTGATGTGGAAGGGCGTGACAACCTTCGGCAAAAAAAAAAAAAGGACAGGTCCTTAAAACCACCTTGTCCGGATGAACAGAAAGGAAAAGAGGTTTAGAAGAAAGAGCCTGGAGCTCACTCACTCTTCTGGAAGAGGTGATAGCTACCAGGAAAGCAGTCTTGAGAGTGAGAAGACGTAAAGGACAGGTATGAAGGGGTTCAAAGGGAGCGCACATCAGATAGGTCAAGAAAAGATTCAAGTCCCATTGAGGCATTACGAAAGGCACGGGGGGGAAATGTGTGCGTAAGTCTTTTCAGGAAACGTTTAACAACCGGAGACGTAAAGAGAGAAGGCTGATCTGGAAGCCTTAGAAAGGCGGAGATGGCCAAAAGATAACCTTTGACAGTGCCCAGAGCAGAGCCCTGCTGGGTCAAGGAGAGTAGGAACAGAAGGACCTCAGAAAGAGGGGCAGAAAGGGGATCCTCAGACTTTGCTGTGCACCATGCCACAAACTTGTTCCACCGGCAGGCGTACACCGTCTTAGTGGATGGACGCCTGGCTGCCAGAATGACATCACAGACTTCGGGAGGAAGATCGAAAGCTGTCAACTGTCGCCGCTCAATCTCCACGCATGGAGGTGGAGACTGGACAGGTTCGGGTGGAGGACTGTCCCCTGCTGCTGCGACAGAAGATCCTCCCAAAGAGGCAGACAGATCGGGGGATTGATTGCTTGAATAGCTCGGGATACCAGTATCTTCGTGCCCAGTCCAGAGCCACAAGGATGACTTGGGCCCGGTCGCGCCGAATCTTCTTCAGCACTCTGGGCAGAAGTGGTATAGGCGGAAAGGCGTACAACAGACCGCAACTCCACTCGTGGCAGGAAGCGTCGCCGAGCGAGTGCCGCCTTGGAAATTCCGACAGGCAGAACTGATGACATTGCGCGTTCTCTTTGGTGGTGAATAGATCTAACCAAAGCTCTCCCCACTGTAGAAAGAGACCTTGCGCCACGTCCGAGTGCAGACGCCATTCGTGATTCATCAAGCACCGATGGCTGAGTTCTTCTTCCCTGGCGTTCTGAGAACCTGCCAGGTGTTCAACCACCAAGGTAATGCCGTGATGTTCCAGCCATGTCCAGAGGTGCAGAGCCTCCTGACATAGGGTCCACAACC
Organism: Triturus cristatus; assembly: GCF_964204655.1. Taxonomy (NCBI): domain Eukaryota; kingdom Metazoa; phylum Chordata; class Amphibia; order Caudata; family Salamandridae; genus Triturus; species Triturus cristatus. The sequence goes on along the minus strand of NC_140591.1, from coordinate 1,201,025,971 downwards.
CCACCCCGCCCTGTTTGAATGCCTTCAGTGCAAGTCGGATTGCCCGAAGCTACAAAAGGTTGATATGGAGCCGGGACTCCGCCGGAGACCAGAGTCCTCTGATCTCCGCCTCTCCCAAGTGGCCTCCCCATCCCAGGAGGGATGCATCCGTCACCACTGTGTGTTGCGGTTGGGGAAGGGAGAGGGATCTGCCATTGACCCAATCGCGATTCGTGAGCCACCACTGCAACTGTTGTGCAGTGCCCTCCGAGCAGGATGCAGGAGGCCAGCAGACCCAGGAGCCAGAGGGTCATCTTGACAAACCCGGGATAGAGGCTGAAAAATCGGAATCATAGCCCGAATGTCCCGGACTTGCTGTTCGGGAGGATAAACCCGAAACTGCGCCGTATCCAGAACCGCTCCGATGAAGAGGAGCTTCTGAGAGGGAATCAGGTGCGACTTCGGCACGTTGATGGAAAACCCCAGCAAATGCAGTGGGTCGGCCATAGTCTGGAGGTGGGAGACGACTGCCTGGGGCGAGCCCGCCTTCATCAACCAGTCGTCGAGGTAGGGGGAAGACTGACACCCCTAACCTGCGCAGATGAGCAGCGACCTCCTCCATCACTTTCGTGAACACCCGAGGGACGCTGGTAAGGCCGAAGGGGACCACGGTGAAGTGAAAGTGCTTGTGGCCTACCGTGAACCGCAGGTGACCCGGCAGGATGGGGATGTGGAAATAAGCGTCCTGCAAATCCAACGCTACCATACAGTCTCCAGGGTCTAGGGCAGCCAGAACCTGAGCTAAGGTGAGCATCTTGAACTTCTCCTTCTGGAGGAAGGCGATGAAGCTCCTGAGGTCCAAGATAGGACGTAGGCCCCCTTTGCCCTCCTTGGGAAGTAGAAAGTAGTGGGAATAACAACCCCAACCTACTTCTGGGCCAGGAACGCGCTCGATGGCCCCCTTGGCCAAGAGGGCCGTAACTTCCTCCTGCAGAAGTTGCAAGTGATCCCCTGACATGGTACTGCGGTGGCATGGCTGGAGGGGTCGCCTCGAAGGGGAGGGAGTAGCCCCTTCGGACGATTTGCAGCACCCACCTGTCCGATATGATGGTACGCCAGAGGAGCAGGTGATGGTGAACTCTGCCTCCCACTGGCGTGGAATGGGCCTGAAAGCTCAGACTAGGAGGGCTTTGAGGCGGATGCGGCTGGGGCAGATGTGGACGGACCGGCTTGTTGTCCCCCTGCTCTGCCTCGGCGGAATCCGCGACCGCGTTGAGGCTGGTTCTGCGGCCTGTGTCTAGACGGACATGAGGGGGCGCCCCTTCCTTGGCCATGAAAGGGACGAAAAGCGGAAGTTTGCGGGCGCGGGGCCGAGAGACCCAAGGACTTGGCCGTAGCCCTGGAGTCCTTAAAGCGCTCCAGCGCACTATCCGCTTTGTCGCCAAAAAGGCGATGGCCATCGAAGGGCATGTCCATGAGGGTGCTCTGGACATCCCCAGAGAAGTTTGTGGATCTCAGCCAGGCGTGGCAACGAATCGCCACCGTGGTCGCAATTGCCCTGCCTAGCGAGTCCGTTGTGTCCAGTCCACATCAGATTGAATACCGTGCCGCATCCCGCCCCTTGGCAAGAGCCTGGGCGAGCCGTGTCCAGGCCTCCTCCGGACACTGAGGCAGCACGTCCACCACCGTATCCCACAAGGAGTGGGTGTAACGGTCCAAAAGGCACGCAGTGTTGATAGACCGCAACCCCAAACTAAGGGAGGAGAACAGCTTCTTCCCAAACTGTTCCAACCTTTTGGATTCCCGATCCGGGGGAGCGGACGGGAAGGCGGTCTGGGAGGTAGAGGCCTGGATAACCAGGCTCTCGGGCGTGGGGTGTACCGTCAGAAAACTGGGGTCGCCCGGTGCAGGGCGGTGGCGCCGGGCCACGTTCCGGTCCACACGAGGGACTGTGGAGGGCTTGGACCAGGTGCCCATCAGAACGTCGGTCAATGCTTCACTGAACTGCAGCAGAGGCTCCGAGGAGCTTACTGGCGGTTGAAGCACTTCAGTGAGGAGATTAGTCCTCATGGCCACAGCAGGTAGCTCAAGCCCAAGGGCTTCGGCCGCCTTGCGCAGCACCACAGAATATGTAGCACCCTCCTCCGTAGCCACGGAGGAAGGAGAGATGATGCCAGTGTCAGGGGAGGTGTCAAGACCACTGGCATCCCCCAGTTCTTCTGCCCAGTCCTGAGATAACTGGCACTGCTGTGCCAGAGGGTCCTCAGACCCCTTCCAGTCGTCCCCGTCATCCGACTCCTGGTATACAGGTGGAATGATCGGAGCCGGGAGGAAGATGAACCTGTCATCCATCGGCGCCAGATACGGCGCCGCTCCAACATCGGCCCCGGACCGAGTCTAAAACTGGGGACGGTGGCGTCCGAAGGGTCAGCGTCGGCGGAGGGGTTGTAAGGTCGACCGGCATTGACCGGGATCCAGGCCTGGATCCCGCGGGAGCCTGCGGCGTCGGGAACGAAGTCAACGACGGGGCCAGAGCCGACGGCTCGCTAGGCCTCCCAGTCGAGCCTGCGGAGCCCAAAGGCGCGCCGGCAGGCGTCAACGGCGGAGCCAGACTCCTCATGGCCACGAGGAAGTCTCTGATCGCGTCAGACCCAGGGACCGGAGGGTATGGGGTCGGACGCGGCTCCAACGGAGCCGCGCAGGTAGTGCCACCCGAATCCTCAGCCGAGCCGCGCGACCAGCGAGGGGAGTCGGAAGAGCGATGTCGCCTCTGACTTCTTGCTGCGCTTCGACTTACCGGAATGCGAGGACTTTGACCCCGACGAACGGTGATGACTGCGGCTCCGCGACCTCTCCCTCGACCTCCTCCTCGACCGGGACCTCGAGCGGCGTGGAGCCGACTGCCGGATCTCGAGCAGCTTGCGGAACTGCTCCCGCCTAGCCTTCGAGGTCAAGGCCTGGCAGTCGAGGCACGACTCGGCATCATGGTCGGCCTAAAGGCAGTAGAGACACCAGCGGTGATGGTCCGTGACCGACAACAGGCGGTGACAGGCGTCGCACGGTTTGAATCCAGGCATCCCTACCGGCACCAGAGTCGAGGTCGACTGGAAATGGAACCAAAAGAGTTCAAAAGGTTTAGTCAAAAAGTCACTAAAAGAGTATGCTCTTCCGGATCGGCGCTTACTGGTGCGGAAAAAAGAAGAACTAACGTCAGCGAGCAAGGGCGGCGTCTTAGTACTCCGACGACGACATCCCGGCGATCACGACGCCGCCGACGGACGCGGAGCCGCAGACGACGCGCAAGGATATTGCTGACGAAAAATCTTTCTGGATCCAGCCTGATGCCTGGGGATATTCTAAGGTGAGGAATCGAACAAACGTGTTTTTTTCAGATATGTTTTTCTCAAATACAATGTGAAGGGTTTTGCATTGTGAATGTGCTGATAAACAGAAAAAGAATGGATTGTACAACGTGAGATCCTTGCCAAGCAACATACTAAGGCGTCCTATAGAGTGAATTCTCTGGCAAATAAAACAGAAAGGGCTTTTACATTCTGAACTCTGTCAAACGAAACATGGGGTGGCTGTAGGTGAATTCTCCAGCAAATACATTAGGCACTGGTATTACATAGGAAATTCAGCCAATTGTAACAGAGTGGATTTTCCATGCTGACCTCTCTGACACATACAATAGGAAGGGGTTTTAACTTGTGAACTCCAGGGCAAACACCAAAGGAAGGGACTTTACATACTGAACGATCTTCAAATCCAACAGGAAGGGGATTTACATTGTGAACTCTGACAAATGCATAAGAATGGGTTTAATATGTGTGTCCCTTTTCTTGAGCTGGGGAGATTTAAGATTCATGTCAATGTATACTTTGAGTCTACATGAAATTTATTTAATGCTTCTCTAAGCAGATACCATACGATCATGTTGAGAAAAGCAACAGGCTTGGTTTTTTATTAAATGTGATTACAAATGCAGTAGCCCAGTCATTTTACATTTTTGAAAGACAACATTTTTGACTGTGAAAGTCTTATGTTTTCTAATAAGCCCATTTAGGAGAAATACTGTATTTTATGACTAAAGCTTGCTAGTGTGCACATTGCCATGTTATCTCACAGTTCACAAGAGTAGACAACATTTACAGGGTTAGTTGTCCCGTGTGAAATTTATTTAATGTACATGATTTGCCCTCTGTACAATCAGAAAGACCCTAAAGAAGGCGACCCAATTTGTAATTCCATCTAAAATCTTATAAATAATTATTTTGAGTATAGAACTTAGTTGTACGTCCATTAAAGGATTTACCTTTTTTTTCTTTTTAAAGAAAAACACTGGACACTGATTTACTGTGTTATTGCCGAGTGCTCCTTTTGAAGAACTTAAGGAAAATTCTTCCTTACCTCTGAATTCAATGGAAAAGGCTGGTAATCCTGGCAGTCACCAAATCCTGTTGGGATGTAGGAATGCAGTCTTGCTTGTCTTGAATTACTGTACAAAGTGGCTATGACACATCTGTAACTTAACTTACCACTTCATACTACTGTTATATACCAGGTGGACCTCTCCACAGGTAACCAGTGAATAAACGGATCTTGTATCACTGCACTTTGCATAGTGATAAAGACACTTCGTGGCACTTGGTCTAAGCATCCCACCTCTATTCTTCAGCCCTACCTGTCCTCTCACATGCTCTGATCCTCTTCTCATGCATTTTTGGCTGTGGAAATGTTCAACACACTAAAGCAGGCAGACTCCCTTCACTGGTTTTGCTCCTATTTCCTGTACATCAGAGGTAAAAGTCTCTGCTCATGTGAGTGCGAGGTAAATGGCGTGCCCAATACATGCGGGGGCAGCTGTTGCCTGACGTGATTAACCTAAAATGGGCTTCACAAAGCACTACTAGAAGAGGGGCGTTGGTTTCATCCAATGTTGGTATCCAGTGGTACATGCTTTGAATGGACAGAAGCTGTATGCTTCAACAAAAAAGGTGCTTGCTCGCCATGCAGCAATGGTAGTTTTATTTATCCAGCTGCCTGAGCCAGCAGCAGCATGTCTGAGATGGAACTTTCAGTGGCACACATGACATTGTAATGCTATTAAAAGAGATAACTAGAAAATATTTTTTCTCTGGCAGCAACACAGATGGGATGAAGAAAGTCATTAACTTTAGTCTTCAGAGTACAGCTTTGTGTGAGTCCAGGTATACACTAATCTACATGGAGATGAAGGTCTGGTTTGACTGTGTATCTGTCGCTTGTGATCAACAAAAAAGAAGTTTCAGAGTTCTACTGAGAGAGGGGCTTAGGCTCCAACCATATGTTGGTTCCACAGAGTACAAGATCTGATTAGGACAAATTTGTGTGCGTCTACTAAAGAGAGCATGTATTGCACTTTTTTGTTTGTGGCAAAGTTTACAGACTATACAGCAGGACTGAGTTAGTTATGGTGGCAAGCCAATGTTCATGCTATAGGTCTGATCTGTTTATTATGAAATGTTATGACAAAGGCACTCTGCCCGCCATATTTATTGTAAAAAGTATATTTAAAAGTACAGGTATGTAATTGTAGATTATTAATACCCTCAATTAAAACCTACAGATAGCTATTTTGTTACATGGAATATCACAGATTACCATGGTGGGCAATGGTTTTGTTGGTCACCCATTGTGACAAACCGTGGATATAGAAGGTTTGCTCTGTGAGAATCCTCGATAGACTGCCTTAAGAGAGATAACATTTTGCTAGTCCAATTATAATTTTGCATCCCTTTCAAAAAATGTGACTGTCTGATGGTTGTGCTAAGGAAAATCTGTAGGCCTAAATTGGTTATAGTGACAAGCTATATGCCTGTTTATTGGACTGGAAACCTTGTGTCCCATGCCATAGGTCTGGTACGCTTTTTATAAAACATTATGACAAAGGCAGTTGGTCTAGATTGTGAATTGTAAAAAGCAAATATTAAAGCTAGGAACCCTTTACCAGCTGGTTGTTAGTACATTGTTTTACAGACCCTTGACAGGTATCTGGTGCATGTAATCTCACAGATTACCATAGTAGGCAAGAGTTTTGGCGACCCACTCTGACAAATACTGGAGGTTTTCACTGTGGTGGTTCTGGTTAGGTTTTGTTGAGAGGGGTTGTATACTGTTTGCAAGTTGTATTTTTCTGTATATTTATCATTTCATAACTATATGCATGATGGTTGCCAGTTTACATGCATTGAGTAGACCAATGTAGGATTAAGTCTAAAGCCAAGGTTAAAGAGTAAAGGCTTCATATGTTCAATGGGAAAAATTATGCCAGATTTCATAGGTTTGAGCTGTTTATTATGAAACGTTATGAGAAAACCAGTATGCCTGGCCTAGTTATTGTGAAAAGAATGCATTAAAGAAAATAGGCTTTAAAGGATGGATAATTATTATACAGTGCTAACGCCTGTGAGCAGGCCTTTTGTTATATGGAATTTCACTGATTACCATAGTAGGCAAAGCTATGCATTACAATAACCCTTGTCCGGCTCTTTCAGGAGAGACCATATGCTGCTTTGCCAACTTGAATTATGTATACATATATACTTCTATCACTGTATGGACGGATGGTTGCCATGTGGCAAGGTTACGCTCAGTACAATGGGCTTGAGTTGGTTTGGTAGCAAGCAAACGATAAATGCAATAAGTCTCATTGCTCATTAAGTAAAGTTACAATAAAGAAAGAAAGCCTAACATATTGATTGTGAAAAGCATAGGTTAAAGTCCATAAGCATTTTAGGATGGATTGTTATTGCTCTGAATCAAAGCCTACAGACAGTTAGTTTTATGTTACATGGAACCTCATAGATTACCTCAGTAGGCCAGGGGGTTTGGAGTTGGTTATATCCTCTGACAAACCATGAGTATTGTAGATTTGCACTGTGAGAATCCTTGTTAATCCCTGCTTTAGAGATATGATTTTGCTTTGCTGGCTGTGTTTGTGCATACAATTGCAATATTATGACTATATGCCTGATGGTTGACTTATGAGAAAGTTTATGCTCAGTAGAGTGGGCTGAGTTGGTTGTGGTGACAAGCCAATGATCACAGCTATAGGCTTGATTGGTGTGCAGAGAAACACTATGCCTAATTTCATTGATCTGAACTGCTCATTATAAAAAGCTATTACAAAAGGCAATAGGCCGAGCTATTTATTTTGAAAATCAGTTAGTAAAGTTGATTGGCTTCCAACAGTGGATTGATGTCACAATTTTATGTAACAGGCCGTAGAAAAGTAAAATGTTACTTATAATGTCACTGACTACCATGATAGGCAAGTATTTTGGTTAAGGTCACCCATTCTGTCAAACGCTGGCACTGGAATTTCAATGTGATGACTCTTCTTAGGTGCTACTGAGAGGGGTTGTATATTGTTTTGCCAACTGTAAATGTATAACTCTTTGTAATTTTATTACAGTATACCTGATCATTTCCTTGTGGAAGGCTTGTGAACCAAACAGTAGGCCTGAGTTGGTTATGGTGGCAAGCCAATGATAAAGGTTTTAAGCCCGATTGTTTATAATCAACATTTACGATTAAGGCGGTTGGCTCGAGACACCGATTGTGAAAAGAATGTGTTAAAATCAACAGGCATTTAAGGCTGGATTGTTATTTCTCTGTATTAAAGCTTACAGATAGTTTGTGTGTTGCATGAAATATCACTGTTTCCCTTGTAGGAAATCTTTTTGGTGTAGTTACTCACTCTGACAACCCCTAGTGGGAGAAGATTAGAACTACAATAATGCTTGCTTGAATCTCTTCTTAGCTGTCTGCCAGGATCTTGTAATAAAATTATATATATATATATATATTGTCATTCGACAAACTTCTGCGAAGCCGAAACGAGTCTCTTTGAGCTCAGGGTCGAGGGAGACCCAGGAAAATAAAGGTGCCATATTCCAGCATCCTTGTGTACATGACTTCTTCTTTGGGAACAAGACTGGAGAAGGAGAAATATATATATATATACACACACACGATTCGTCATGACGCAGTGCCTGCAGCGGTTGTGACACCCACTAAGTATTTCAGCAAAGGTCAATTCGGGAACTCCCTAATGAAGACCGCGGGACTGCACAATAGTTTATTGTGCCACAAACAAAAATATGTTTTTGCATGTAGATGATGAATTGATTGCTTTTAGCCTTATTTCCAATTTACAGAAGGAATTTAGAATTGTAATTTCCCCATGTTAATTTCCATAGGAACTTTAGACACGGGTACACATTTTTATGATTTAGGTCTCTTGAGAGATCAGAAATTTAAATAAAGTACATGGTTCCATCATTTTTATAAAATCCTTATACAAACACGTTTATAAACATCTCATTTAAAACATGAATAAAACATATTTCATGAAATTATACAATTTATAGCAAACAGATTTATTCGGTGGGGATTTCAAAATAGCGATCAAGTCAGTAGAGGAGAAAAGGTTATATCTAAAAACAATAGGTGTTAAAAAACGATTTTTAGCTTTTACTACCTCCTTATTAGAGCATAAATATAAAATATGTATTAAATCCTGGATTCTATTATTACATTTACCACTATCTTCATCTAGTTCACTCCATGTTCTTGTGGAAGACTTTAAAGGGAGTGAGCATAGTGATACATCTCTGGACACTATGCTCCAAAGTAAATTTCACATACTGTTGCGGAGTCTTAAACTCAGTACTGGGGATGATAAATTTAAAATGGGACAGTTGACGGCAGTATGCCTTATCAAGCTCATAGCTTAATCAGGGAGTCATATTTTTCAAAAAGAGCTTCAAATGTACTAGGGACAAGGATTGGAGAATGCTATCAGTGCATTGGACGTATTCTAGAGCGGTCTTGAGATTTGATTAAAAGTGTCTTGTTTTTTCCCTGACTTAAAAATGTCATATATAGACACGCTACAGCCCGAACTGCTGAACAGAATGACACCAAATTTGGCAGAAAGGTAGATGTTGGACCAGGGAAGTACCTTTTCGTGATTTGGTGTAAATCATTTAGTAGTTGCGAAATTATTAAAATAAATTTTCAATTGTATATATAGGGACATGGAGGATCTGCGACCCCTCCTAAATCCGTGCTGAGATCTTATTTGCTGCCAGCACTTCCAACCAAGAATTGTTGGCAGCCATCTTGGGACTTGGCTTGAGCCGAGTCCCAGAAAAAAAGTTTACACAAACAAACAAAAGGGAGGCAGGCTAGGAATACCCTGACCCCCTAGGCCTCTTGGGTGGGTCCGACAGGGCCAAAAAAGCATTCTGCAGGAGTTGTGCAAGATCAGTATCTCCCGCGGGAGGGGGAAAAAAAAAACAAGTGCTGGCTCCCGCACTTCTGTGATCTTGAGCCTCCAGTTGGACCAGGTACTGGGGGATGAAGAGGGGGGCTCACGGGGCCCCACTTCGCCAACTTATAAAAGCCCCGGGGACAACCACCTCCCCAGGGCAATGTTTTTAATTTATGCGGGGGTTGGCCTGAGGACCGCCACCTCCCTAGGCCTAATCTGGAATTAATGCCGGAAGACAAACTCACAGGCCCGGGGACCGTCTCACCAAGGCACAGACAAATATGTATGCTGGTAGGCCCGCTGGGCCAGCCCACTCCCCAGGGCTGTCACCTTCCTGTAGCTAAATATGGCATTAATGCGGGAGTCCATGCATTTGAGATTTCAGTAGTGATGTAAGTTTTATAGTATGTGATTATAAATAATTCAATATCAACATGACATGTACGATATAATGCGATATGCAGGATACTGCGATGTGCAAAATACGCAATTCATCATAGATAATATATCATAAATACAGCTTCAAATTTTGCACAAATAGACCTCAATTCCCGATATCTAACTTTGTGCACATCATATAGTTGTCAATTATGTGACTATTGTGTCCTGCTCAGTAACATGAAACATTGAGTTTGCCTTATATTGTTATATTTAGACTATTGTGTTGCCACTTAAAGCGCAAAACAAGTATTCGACCCAACATAACATCATAATATGGCCCATGTGGGCACTGGCACATTGCGTAGCCGCCTTGTCAGTCTGTTAAAAGTGCTTAAAGTGCAAAGAAGTGCTTAGTACCCCCATGTGAGGCAATGAAAGATAGAACGACTAGCACCAGAAAATATCTATATGCGAAGACAAGCAGCAGACTCTATACTAGGAATTATAGATATAAATATCAAGAAATCTTGCATATTATGGAACTATGAAAGGCAGCTGAATGTGGAATACATTAGTGCAATTTAAAAATATGTCATTGGCTTAAAGGCTGGTATACAGATCTTCACTGGTACTGAGCCCATTAGGAGTTTTGGTGTCTAAATTGAGTATGTATCTAGTTTCTAATTTTCTTAATGCAGTTTCCCGATTACCACCTCGACTTGAGCTGAGGATAGTATCTAGTACATAGTACTTGAGGTGACTCAGGTTGCTGTCATGGTGATCTTTGAAATGGCGGGCCACTGGATAAGTCGGATCATAGTTTGTTATTGCACAAAAGTGTTAGAAGATCCAATTATGAACTTGTAGCTTAATGCTGCCAACATATCATAGCCGGCAAATAAATCATCGATGTATCGCAACCAGCAGATCATGTGTTTATCCAACAGCTCACCGTAGTTCGCCATGAGGACCCTCTCCTCCCACCAGCCCATAGCTGAGGGAGGAGCTGGCCCCCATGGCGACTCCACGGACCTGTTGGAAGATAACATTGGTAAACATAAATAAAATGTTCTCCAAACAAGATTGCATCAAACTTTTTAACATTTTACTGTGTTCATATAATAAAATTGGTCTGCTGTTGAAGAAATGTTGTATCGCTCTGAGTCTGTCTTTATGATTAATGATTGTATAGAGGGTGGTAACACCCAGAGTCACAAAAAGATAATCTTGATGCCAAGGAAAGTCGTAGATTTGTTTAAGAAAATCTCCTGTGTTCTGGATGAAAGACGGCACACAACGAACATAATCCTGCAAAAACAAATCAATATAGAGCGATGTAATCTCCAAGAGACTACTTCTAGCAGAGATGATTGGCCTGCCAGGTGGTTTTGTAGGATTTTTATGAATTTTGGGAATGAAATAAATAACTGGCATTACTGGATGATCGTTCCATAAGAATTTGTATTCATCAATACTGAGCAGACCACCATTCCTCCATGATAGGAGCTTTGAATAAAACGTGTTGTATGTTGCTCTACCTGCTTGAATATTACTTCTCTTACAGCATCATGTGTCGCTGAGTTGTTTGAACGCTTCTTTTATGTATTCTTATTTGGGCCAAATGACGCTGTTACCGCCCTTGTCACCATTTCGATTAACTAGTTACTTGTTGTTCTGTAATTTGTAAAGTAATTCTTGGTATTTTATGTTGTGACGATTTCGCTTACTGCAAGCTCTCCGAGTTTGATGATTTAATTTCTTATTCTGCACAGTTAGATTTTCATAAATTATATCAATGGAGTCACGTGTGTTGATAGGCAAGAAGGTTGATTTAGGCTTAAAGGCCATTACTACAGTGCCACGAGTTCTTAATCCTTGCTGCAATATTGTTGCTTGCGTAGATAATCGAGGCCTCATCTCCAGATCATCATCTTGCAGCTCTTGTAATTCCTGGATAAGATGTAAATCCGAAATCTGTATATTATCCGGACTGTTGGTGTTGATAGAAGTATCCTCTGATGGCATCCTATTGTTTGTGCTACTGTCTCTCAACTGGTGAGATTTCTTGAATTTCAGCTTGCGAATAAACTTATAAACGTCTATCATGGTTTGGCTATAGCTGAAATTGCACTCTGGGCAAAAAGTCAGCCCAAGGGATAAAAGCTGTTTTTCTGCTTGATCTAAAGGCACCTCCGAAAAAGTTACTACCGTTTTTACATAATGGGATTCTGCATTCACTTGTGTCTCCATTTGGTCATTGGTTGCTTCCTTCCTCTTGTACTTTCTGTGCAGTTGTCTTCTTTCTCGACGCCTTCTGTTTCTCCTTTGTTTGTTTTGTAGTTTTGAGCTCTGGGTCGCAGCGTTTGGCGCTTGTCCTGCCTTAAAAAAAATCTGCTAATACGAGCTTGTTCACCATTTTCTCACTTGATGGTCTCTTTGACTCTGAATCTGATTCACTTTTAAAGGCAGAGCTCAGGTCAGACGCTGATATCGCGCCAGGAAGTACTAAACTGATTCCATCAGCTTTATTTAGGTTGTTCCAGGCAGTTCGTTTCTGGATCTTTATTGCGTTGTATTTTCTTGAGAATAGTCTATTTTATCCCTTTGAAATTTGTGGGCTTTTATTTTTTATGCTATCTTCTTGTTTACATAATCTGATTGCGATCTCCTCGCGGTATTTCTTTATAAAATCAGTTTTGTCCGATTTACTTATTTCATCATTGATAAAATCAATTTCTTTTTGCAGTTGTATGCGATCTATTTGTGCCTATTTGACCAAATTTTGCACCAACGTTTTGGATGATTCTAAATTGCACTCCGCCCACTCCTTTAGCATGTGAGGGTTTGGATTCTCAAAGCTCAGTGCTAACCTGATTCTTAAGCCCCTTGGTTTTCGATCCACCTCCAGGTATTTTTGCAGTGATTTATGCTCCCACCATTTAACCTGTTCATGTTTCATGAGTTTTTCCAACTTTTTGAGGTGATGCTTAATGTCCATTGCTCCTCTCCTATTTGCACTGCTTGATGCTTGTGCTAGCGAATCAATGCTAGGCAGATTTTTAAACAACAAATCTGCTGCCGCTTCGCTGTCCCGTAGCGAGTCAGCAGACATATTGAGAAATGTGGAGTAAACTTGTAGTCCGTTATGCGCTCACACCGTGCCACCCCCGGACAAAGCACACCTCTCGACCTGCCAGCAGCTATGCTCTCATTGTAGTGCCTTTGTGCGTCATTTGCGTCCTACGACCATGATTCCACCATCGCACCCTTGGTATCAATTTTGCTTGGCAGGGGGCTGCCGCGGCTCTCCGATATAGACTACTGTCGAATTGGCTTACTGCCGCCCAGCCACTGTAATGAGAGGTGGACTGTGAATGCTGAGGAAGCCGTCTCTGCATACCATACAACATTCAATCTCTTCACATCAGTTTCCGAACGGTGAAGGTCAGGACATAGACACTATTTATATATACACACATACAGATACATATAGGGCCTCTAGGTCAGCTCTTTCAGTCATCGGTCTATGAGACTCCTTTACACTCTTCTTCCATTCATGACAGCAAACTACGTGGGGAAATGGTTTCAGTCCTCATCAGTCATTGGCTTCTTGTGCTGTCAATGACTACATTTTTACATCCACCTGAAAATGAATGCGCTTCAGTGACAGGGTTGTTTGGCCAGTCCTTTAGTTCGGAAATTTCTTCTTTTATAGATCCTCTCATTTCCTTGCTTCTCCTCTTCATTTTGTTCCTTAAGAGGATACAGCTGTCCATGCAGTGCTAATTGGTTGCTTTCTTTTACTATTTTCACCAGCAGTGCACCACATCTTACATGGCCACTTCCTCTAAACCAGGAGACCATTATGGCTGCTATTGTCCATAACATATCTTGGTTTTATCATTCCAAGATGGCCAAGACATTGTTCTAAATGTGTCTGCGGTGCTTGGCCTTCAAAACAACAATAGACTGTACAATACCTTTGCAAGAATTACACCAACTGCTATGTTTAGTTTTGTTATTGCAAGCATATATCCATCGAGTTTTGATGGCAGTACGTACCCTTTCTTTTACTTGCATACCTTTAATTTATCTTGCTTATGTTGTTGATTTTGTGTGAGTTTTATTGCAGCTGTGTTAACAATTAGTCAGTGGATAGATGGATGAGTGCAAAGATGAGTAACAGCGCACATATCATGAATTGAGTGGGAAAAAAAAACACTGACCCAAAAGGAATTTTCAATCATAAACCAGAACTATTGGCCCTGACAATGCTCGTCTTAAACTCGCTGTCTAAACCAAAGCAAGTGAAAGTCATCTGTTTGCAATATTCAAATAGCAGAATGAGCCACCAAAGGATTAGGTACAAGATGATCAGAAATGTGACAAAGATCCATGACTTAAGAAATAATATTCAATAAAGAGCACAATAAATAGAAATAAAGAGAAACGTGTGCTGCACCCGCAGTAATATCTGGTAACTGGCAGAAGGTGGTCAATTCAACTAAGGAGATTGCTTGTGTACTTACTTGAAGCTCAAAACACTGGTGAAGCTACCGTGTGGCACAATGATTGAAGATGATGGAGGAGGAGATGAAGAGGTTAGTGGTGGTGAGGTCTGTCGCTGCTTCAAGAAATCATCAGCATTCATGGTATGCAGTGATAACTGATACAGGCTATCTGCAGCTATACAAGAGACACAAGAAAATCCATCAGGAAACCTCAGAAATTAGTTCCCAAGATTTAGAAAAGGATTATACAACAAAAGGTTTAAAACAAGCTGTTGAATGTACACAAACATTGATATACAATATGGACTGCACTCAAAGGCAGAAGGCCAATGTCTTCGGTCAAATTAGAGTTTTGCTATCCTGTATTGCAAAACTAATAAAAGACACACATATGCCCCCTCCAAAATAAATCATACTGTTATAATTTTACACTATAGTGAAGCATTAAAGCAGTAGTTTAACAAAACCTTTTCAATGTTTATCATCACATTGTATCCTTTTATTGGGTCTCACTTATTAGACAGCGTATTGTTAGATTACAGTGGGCTCAGAGTCCCACACCCACGTCGCAGCCTGACAGATGTCCAGGACAGGCACTCCGAGTGCCAGCACAGTGGTGGCAGCCTTAGCAGTAATTAAATTGGCTTTCAGACATTCCAGAGGCTATTTTATAACTTATGAGTAGCAGATCTTAACATGGAGGAATCACCCAAAAAATCATATTGTCTACTCGATGACCTTTGGCACAATCAATGCAAAAGCTTAAAGCTATCTTGGGTACCAGCTGATTGAGCCTATTCTCCTCTTTAGAACGGTGGGGAGGGGCAAAAAATGCTCGAAGAGTGCTGGATTATCCAAAGTTTAAACTGAGTCATGACATTTGCAAGAAGACGGCCTGAGTCCTCAGAGCCATCTTGAGATTATCCACTTGTGGCCAGCCTTGCCTTCCATCTTTACAATGTATTGCCCACAGAGAGCTGATCATCCAGTCTGAATTTGCTTGTTCTGTCCACGAAGAAGTTGGAAGCTCTAGGATCAAGGCGATTCGGTCTTTCCTCCTTTTTAGTTGGTTGTAGAGAAGGATAGAAAGTGGAAAGCGTAATAGCGAAGTGGAAGAGAGTAACCACTTTTGGCAGAAAGACAGCCCTGGTTCTCAACAACAGTTTGTCAGGAAATCAAGAATTGAAGTGATGCTTCTCACTCAGCGCCAGAAATGTGCTTACCTATCTAGCTGACATGATCGCGATTAATAAGATAGTTTTAAGTGTTCACAAACGTACAAGACAACTATTTGAAGGCTCAAACAGGAAACATATTAGGTGGGTAAGAATCAAATTAAGATCCCATGGTGGCATAACAATGGGCGTACTTGTTTGTGAGGACTTTAAAGAAACTTAGAACAATGGGAGGGTTAAAGGGTGAAGGTTGATCGGGTAGGCAAAGAAAAGCTGAAAAGGCTGACAAATAACCTTTATCAGTAGCAACCGCGCTAGGCTAGTGAAAGGGAAAATAGAGAGCGTCATATAGGTGATCATGAAGGGGATACATGGAGTTGTCTGGACAATATTGTAACAAATTTGGCCCATCGGCCAGAATTAAAATTTTGGTGGAGTGTCTTCTTGAACATAAAATTATGTTAATCCCTTCAATAAGTAAAGAAAAGGCACTGAGGTTGCCCCATTCAACCTCCAATCATGTAGGTGGAGACTCTGGAGGCCGGGGTGTAGAACTTGCCACTGTGAGAGGAGGGGGGGCACAGGGAGAGATGAGTGAGGTCTGCATACCACACCCTCCTTACATGCCAGTCTGGGCCAATTTAAATTACTTGGCCGGTCAAGGCACCTCTTCAAAATATATTAGGAGCTAAAGGTATGGTGGATTAGGCCGCATGTTGAAACTGAAAGTTCTATTTCAAGTGAAACACATTCCCCAACGTCCGCTGCATTAGATACCAGAAGGCACAGAATTTAGGGCAGTGAATGTTCTTAAGGAGTGACAAACAGGTCTATTGGACGAGTCCCCTTCATCTCGAAGATGTCTTGGACTACGTCTGGGTGGAAGTGGCACTTATTGTTGGCAAGAGTATGCCGGCTGAAACTGTTCACTCGCAATTTGAGTACTCCAGCCAGGTGATTTTCTACCAAGCAATTCTGATGGTCCAGGACCAGAGTTGTGGAGCCTCTCTGCAGAGAAGATGCGATCCCGCTCCCCCTTTGCTTGTTGATGCATCACGTCACAGTAGTGTTGTCTTTCAAGATTTGGTTAGACTGACCATGAAGAGAAGGTAGGAAGGCCTTGAGAGCCAGACATATCACCCGAATTTCTAAACATTTCTAACAGCCTGATATGCAGAATCTGTTCTTTCGATGACAGGAAGCCTATGATCTCCAGATGAACAACTTAGTATGGGGTGGAGGCATTTGTTTGTACCAGAGGGAGAGGGTGAATCGTCTTCCCTTGAGAAAGTATGTCGCTCATACTCTACCACTATAGAACCTCTGCACTGTCCTTTGAGATAATGATGCAGGCTTGTAAGATCACTGGCTTCCCTCAAGCCTTCAAAGTCAGGGTTCATTGTTGTCTGACCAAGAAGGTCTTCAGTGAGTAAGAATCAGTACCCCCAAAGAAGAATCTATCAGGCTCTATCGTACGGGTTACTTACCTTCAGTAACACTGTATCTGGTAGAGATGTTGTCTAGCCGCAGATTCCTTAACTTAGAATATCCCCAGGCGTCAGACTGGATCCGGAATTTTTTGACGCACCTCTACGCGCCGGGGGATGGCGCCTCATGACCCTGCCCTGACGTCGTCCACGTACGTGACGTCAGCGAGGTCATCCCAGCGCGCGGACGTCAGTTTTCTTTGGAGAAACTTTTTCGCGGTACATCGCGGAGCCACCAACAAAAACTGTGAAAGTATGGGAACTGTGTGCGAAGGATGAAAAATCCTCAAAATAAATACGGCGGAAGGTGCAAAACACCATCATAAAAGACAGTATTAGACACTGTCTACATACAAGTGAAAAAGCAAAAACTGAACTACGCTGTGAGAAAGAACCCCGCATAGCGAAGTGTAGACCCTTCCCAAAGTGCAAGCAACAAGGGAAGAATGTCTCAACAGATAAAAAAATAGACTTATTACCGTGTAGAACTGTGACCGTTATTACCATGTAGAACTGTGCCCTCCAACAAGAACTGCAATGTACTTGAAGAAGGTATCTTCCTTACAGAAAGTACAGCAATGTACTTCAAGGAGGTATCTTCCCTTATAACAATGGAAGTGTGAAACAGAGCTGAAGAGATCGTCAAAGAAGACGACTATATAGGAGACAAGAGCCTCTAATAATGGAGAAGGCGGGCGGGAGGGAAGACAGCAGGAGAAGAAGAAGAAGAATAATAATCTCCTGATGACAGTGAATGAAAAGACACCATCTACAGGAAAAATCCTCTTGGAGGGAGTCAGACACATATGGTAATCCCGAAAGGGGCGCAACTATGTGAGCACCCTTGAAAGAAAACCAATGGCAACTGAAAGTAAGCAAGACGAGAAGTCCACCTGGCAAGGCTGTTGCAGAACAGGGAGGATGGGTGGGTGTTAAGGAATCTGCAGCTAGACAACGTCTCTACCATATAAATCGTTACCGAGGGTAAGTAACTAGTACATCTGATAGAGACATCTAGCCACCGATTCCTTAACTTAGAATAGATACCACAGCCATACCCCAAAGAGGGGGTGGGTCTGCGACAGAACAACAGAAAGCGCCAAACATACGATCTGGCTACAGAGTGACGGATAAAGGGGTAGGCTGTGGCGGAATAGCCAGACAGCACCTAATCAGCTCGGAAGAGCAGAAAGAATGGGATGGTAGATATCCTAAAAAATGCCAGAATGGCGCTACACCATACCCGTATAAAAATGACAGGTAGAACGGCATGAGCCATTTCCAGAGCAAAGAAAGAGAGCGAGAGAGAGGAAGGACCACCACTCTCCGCTTAATGGCGCACGATGAGGACACCGACCCAAGCTCACAAAGAACCTGAAGAGATGCAACCAGAGCCTAACAGACAAGCCTATAGAAGGAAGGCTGAAGGAGCCGGACCAAAGAGCCCAAGGCAAGAGCTAGAACCTGAGCAATGCGTTGGGAATAGCCGGCGGGAGAAGAAACACGCCAAGTGCACACCCAATCCCAAAAAGGGGGAAAATAGGGGCATATAGCATCAATTTTAAACCCGCTGAAGCAGGTAGAAACATGCAGCAGGCAAACGGCCACAGAGACCTTAAAGTGGCTTACCTAAGAAGCATAAGAGTGCCTGACCGGGCAGTATGAAGCCAAAGTGAGAAACAACCCACAATATAGACTTGCAGGCAGTAGTCAAGGACCACTGCCATCAGAAGAGCTGTCCCACAGGCGTAGTTTTAACAATAGGTGATAATTTGGAAAAAAGGCATATCCGAAGGAAGTGGCAAAAAACACCAAGGTAACGAATCATGGGAAGAACCTCAGAAGCCGAGACCAAACACTCCAGAAAAGACACGTACAGTGTCGAACACCAAAAAAGGGAGCATTTGTCAAATTGGGACATCGCCCCAGTAAGCGGAAGTAAGGAGGAACCTATGGGCAACTTGCAACAACTCAGAAAAGCTCTCCCACACATGGAGATATTGGTCCAGACCTCGCAGCCTCGAAAAGAGGTGGCGATGTAGGAAGAGGAATACTAAGGCAACCGGCATGTATACATAAATGTATAAACATATAAATATGCAGAGACAGAACAAGCCAGGAGCATGAACATGTCCATATCGGAGCATACCTAGTACAGTAAGGGCAGGTAGGAGCCGCTTTTGAAGAGGAGATCAAGAAACATCCCAAGGAGGAGGAACAGGCAACGGGCAGGATGACCATGGCGTAAGAAGAACATAGAACACCGTACAATGGACCACCAAGCGATTCATGGAGCCCACAGGATCTCCAGGCCCAGGTGAGATAAGCAGAGCTATATAATAGCATACAAGTAGCCCACATGGAGTATGCACACCTCAAACAACGGGTGTTAGACTTGGGGGTCTCTAGATGGCACAGATATGCACTTGTGACAAATAGGGACCCTCGCCTCCAGTTAGGGTAAAGGGGAACAAATCCCAAAATAACCCCTGCTCACCCCCTTGGTAGCTTGGCACAAGCAGACAGGCTTATCTCAGAGGCAGTGTGTAAAGCATTTGTGAACACATACAGTAATCCAGTGACAACACTACAGATGGACACCACACAGGTTTTATATAAAAAATAAGTATTCTTTATATAGATTTACCACAAGACCATAAACGACAAAAATCCAAAATACTGTTACTTTAAGATGGTAGAATTTAGCTTAGTTCTCTTTAGTTCTTAAATGCAACACTTTAAGTCAACGTACCTTTTAGATGCGACACGCAGGGCAACGAAAGTGTTGCAACGATGTTGATGCGATGAAGATTTTGGTCCAAAGAAATAAAGAAATGAAGATCTTCCAGATGCGGCACGCTTCTCCGATGTTGCGAGAAGGATCGATTTGATGCTTCAGCTGCAGCAGCGACACACTTTACGCGATACGACAACAGCAGCTTTGGCGGCGACACTCTTCTACGACTTTGCGAGACGCTTCCGCTCGATGTGACAGCTTGCAGCGGCGACACACTCTACGCGATGCGACGACAACAGCTCCGACGGTGGCACGCTTCTCCGTGGACGCATGGCGCTTTTCTCGATGCGGTGCAATGCGACAACTATGATGGCGACACGCTTCTTCCTCGATGCGAGACTCTTCTCTTGATGCGGTGCAATGCGATGGCTGCGATGGCGACACGCTTCTTCGGCGTTGCGAGACACTTCTTCAATGATGCGAGACGCTTCTGCTCGATGCGACAGCTGCAGCGGCGACACACTTTATGCGATGCGACAACAGCTCAGACGGCGGCATGCTTCTCCTTCTTGAGTCGCGCTTTCAGCTCCTTGCGACACGCAGTCCCTCAGAAGGCCCAACACAGCAGCAGGCACTTCCAAAGAACTCTGGTGAGGGTGAAGTCTGTTGTTCCTGAGACTTCAGCAGGAGGCAAGCTCTCTTCCAAGCCCTTGGAGATCCTTCACAAGTTGAGCAAAAGAACACACAAAGTTCTTTTCTCCTCTCTTTGGCAGTAGGCAACCCCTCCAGGCCAATCCCCCAGTTTCAGGGATAGTCTCTCCTCAGTTTCTTCTTGGTTCCTCTCCTCAGCAGAGTTTCTTCTCGTTTCCCAAAGTGATCTAAATTCTTGGGATCAGGGTCCCAATACTTATACCCCAAAATCCTTTGTCCTCTGAGGGCAGAGTGGCCTTTCCTTTGTTCAAACCGGTTCTGGTCAGTCCTGAAGCACTTTGTTTACCTGACTCCTCCTTTCCTTTCAGGGTGCAGGGCAGAGACATCAGACACACCACAGGAGGTGGAGCCAGCATTGTGGAGGGAAGGCACAGCCCTATTCAGGTCCCAGGTGCTACTCCTCCCACCCATCTAGATGCAGATCTCTCTATTCACCACTGGGCCACCTCACCCTGTCTCCTGGAATTCCCCAGCCCTGTCACTCAAACTCCAGACAAGGAATACACAGCCTAGCAGAGGCAGGTTTGAATGGTTACACAAGAAAATACCTACTTTCTAAAAGTGGTATTTTCAAACTCAGAATGTTAAAACCAACTTCACTAAAAGATGTATTTTATTATCCTGAGTTCAGGCATACTAAATTCGAATTTCTACCATGTTCCCTGAGTCAGTTAGGATTATAAAATGTAATAACCAAACTGCCCATTCTGGCCTATGGAGAACAGGTAGCCTAGAAATAGTGAAAAACAAAAATGGCTATAATTCACTATTAGAACATGCCACACACACCAGGACATGTCCTACCTTATCCTTACAATGCACACTGCCCTTGGGATTACCATAGGGGTGTCTGATATGAAGAAAATTAAAGGTTTAGGGACTGGCAAGTGGGTGCACTTGCCCAGTCAGCATGACAGTACAAGACTGCACGCAGGCTCTGCAATGGCAGACCTTAGACACACTTTTACAGGCTGCTTCTGTGGGTGGCGCAACCAGTGCTGCAAGCCCACCATCAGTATTTGGATTACCAGCCCTGGGCACTCCTGGTGCACTGTACTAGGGTCTGACAGGTAAACTAAACCAACCAATCATGGAATCACAAACTCATACATCAATTTACCATAGGGAGCACTTGCACTGTGGCACTGGACAGCAGTGGCACAGTGCCCTGAGCAAGTAACACCAGCAAAAACACATGAGGCAACAGCAAAAATTGAAGGGAGACCCACGCCAAGGTGCCAGGTCTAACACGTGTCCCCTCCAGCTGAAATGTGGGGAGAACTACCCTACCTCCTGGGAGTTCTCATCACTAAGGCGGAAAAATCATACCATCAGCATTGGCGTGTCCATCCTCTGTAGGGAAATGGACCACCTCAACAGCTTTGGATTCTCACCCCTCATCTGCATCAACCATCTGAGGGGCCTGTGGTCTGTCTGAACCCGGAAGTGAGTCCCAAACAGGTATGGTCTCCGCTTCTTCAGTGCCCAGACCACAGCAAATGCCTCATGCTCAATAGCACTCCAACTCTGTTCCTGTGGAAGTAACCTCCTACTGATGAAGGCTACGGGTTGATCTTGGCCCCCCTCATTAATCTGTGCCAGAACAGCTCCCACACCATGCCCTGAAGCGTCTGTTTGTATAATGAACTCTCTGGAGAAGTTGGGTGCCAAGAGCACGGGCGCTGTGCACATAGCAGTTTTTAAGGCCGCAAAAGCTTTCTGACAGGTGTCAGTCCAAATCACTTTCTTTGGCTGCTTCCTGGAAGTCAGCGCTGTCAAGGGTGCAACAATGTTGCCATACCCCTTGACAAACCTCCTGTAGCAACCCGTGAGTCCTAAGAAGGCTCTCACCTCTGTCTGGGTTTTGGGAGGCTCCCAAGCCAGGATGGTTTCAATCTTGGGCTGCAGGGGCACCACCTGGCTGCTCCCTACCTGGTGTCCCAAGTTCACCACGGAACCCTGCCCGATCTGGCACTTACTCGCCTTGATCGTGAGGCCTGCCCTCCGCAGCGTCATCAACACTTCCCAGAGGTGGCGCAGATGTTCTTCCCAACTGGCGTTGAACACTGCGATGTCATCCAGGTAGGCGGCAATGAACGAGTCCAGTCCAGCAAACACCTGGTTGACCAACCTGTGAAAGGTGGCAGGGGCATTCTTCAACCCAAAGGGCAACCCGGAAATGGTAGTGCCCATCTGGTGTGGAGAACGCTGACCTCTCCTTTGCCCCATCGGTCAAGGCGATCTGCCAGTACCCAGACGTTAAGTCAAACGTGCTGAGCCTAGCCAATCTATAAGTTCATCAGCTCTGGGGATGGGGTGCGCGTCAGTCCTTGTGACTGAATTGAGCCCTTGGTAGTCCACATAGAACCGGAGTTCTGGTGTGGCACCCGGGGCGGCAGCCTTTGGGACCAAGACCACTGGGCTGGCCCAAGGACTGCTAGAGGACTCAATCACCCCTAACGCAAACATCTTGGAGACCTCATCTTTGATGCAAGCTCTCACCCTGTCAGTCACCCTGTAGGATTTGTGCCTCACAGGTGCACTATCCCCAGTGTCCACATCATGGACGCACCAATCAGTGACACGGGGAACCAGGGTGAACAGATCAGAAAACTGTCCCAGCAACTGGCGGCAGTCATTCTGTTGCTCACGGGTCAGGGTGGAAGAGGGGTTGACACCATCCACTGACCCATCTTTCTCTGTCGCTGACAGGAGGCTTGGAAGAGGCTCGGTCTCCTCCTCCATTCCACCATCTGTCGCTAAGAGCATGCCCACTTGGGACCTCTCCAAGTGGGGCTTCAGGCAGTTGACATGCAGAACCCTTAAGGGGTTCCTGGGAGACCGCAAGTCCACCAAGTAGGTAACCGGACTTTTGCGCTCCACAACCTCAAATGGTCCGGTCCACTTATCCTGGAGCGCGCAGGGCTCCACTGGGGCCATGACCCACACTTTCTGACCAGGTTGAACTCTACCAGAGTGGCATTCTGGTCGTACCACTGCTTCATCTCCTCCTGGCAGGCTTCCAGATTCGCCTCAGCGAGTTGCCTGAAACGCCGAGTTTGGTTCCTAAAAGCCAGCATGTACCTATATACATCCTGGGGAGGTTTCCTGGGAGATTGCTCCCAGCCTTCTTTAACCAAACTCAGAGGTCCTCTCACTGGGTGTCCATAGAGAAGCTCAAAGGGGCTGAACCCTAGAGGTTTCTGTGGCACCTCACGCTACGCAAAGAGTAGGCATGGTAAGAGGACATTCCACTTACGCCTCATGGGTTCCTCAAGACCCATAATCATGCCTTTTAGGGTTCGGTTGAATCTCTCAATCAACCCATTTCCTTGGGGGTGGTAAGGAGTGGTAAACTTATAGGTTACACCACACTCCTGCCACAGGTACTTCATATACTTGGAAATGAAGTTGGTTCCCCGGTCAGACACTACCTCACGAGGGAATCCCACTCTGGAGAAAATTCCCATCAGTGCTCGTTCCACCACGGGGGCCGTCACTGTCCTCAGAAGTATGGCTTCCGGGTGGCATGTTCCAACAAGACCAGGATGAACCTGTTGCCCATGGCTGTCTTGGGGTCCAGTGGCCCCACAATGTCAATACCCACCCGTTCAAAGGGGGTGCGGTCTACAGGGAATGGCTGGAGAGAATCCTTGCGCTTCCTCCCACTCTTTCCACTTGCCTGGCAAGTCTGACATGTCCTGTAGTGAGTGTCTGAACTCCTGCACATTTGGGGCCAATAAAAAAGGGTGACAAGCCTTTCAAAGGTCTTGTCCTGCCCCAAATGTCCTGCCAATGGAACGTCATGAGCCAGCCCCAGTAGGAAGGCTCTAAAGCGCTGGGGTACCACCAGCACACGGGCTGACCCAGGCTCAGCAACCTTAGGCTCTGTATACAGGAGGTCATTCTCCCAGTAGATCCAATGTGACCCAGACTGATCACCTGTTGCCTGGTCTGCAGCCTGTTGCCGCAGACCCACAAGAGAACGGCATTCTTTCTGCTCCTGGCAGAATTCCTCCCTGAAGGGCCCTCCTTCTTGCTGCCAATGGGTCAGCTCAGGCATGTCCCACAGTTCGGCTACATGTTCCCCTGTAGGCTCCAGGGCATCCCCCTCAGGGTCTGCTCCCTCCTAGACCGTGGGAACTTCGGGCCAGTTTCCCGCACCCAGGGAACCTGAGCCACCTCGCAGTGACTCTGTGTTGTCAGCGGCAACAACTGGGTAGAATGCACCAGGGACAACCTGCTCTTGAGACACCAGGTGACACTTGACAGCTGTCACACTGGCTCCTGTATCTCTAAGAGCATCCACTCTATGGTCATTGATGGTCACCCACTGCCTGTATTTTTTTGTGTTATCAGGCAGCTGGGCCCTGGGGACCACTTCACAGTCTCCTAATGAGACATGGGACATCCCTGCGGGACCCCACCCACCTTGGGCACCCATCTCCTCACCCAGGGCTACACTAGCCATCTGCTGGGGGGCTGCACCAGTGGGTGCTGGTTTTTTAAACAGGCGACACTTGGGATCATTGGCACAATGACCCAGTTCTCCACATTTGTACCATTTCGGAGGCCCTCTTTGAACAGGTGGAGCTGTCGGGCCCCTGACCGTTTCTGGGGGGGGGAGGCTGAGAACTTTTCCCTTGGTTCCCTTGGGGATTACTTAGGAGCCTCCTATGGAACTCCCTCTGTTTACTCTTGTCCCCCCCACTCTTCTGCTGGGGACCCTGCCCACTCTTGGCTAAGTCTCCCACGTGACCCTTGTGGACCCTGGTACTGACCCAGCGGTCCGCCTCCTCAGCAAGCTTCCTAGGATTAGTCAGCCTACTATCAATCAGGTGCTGGCGTAGCTCAGGAAAACAGTTACTTGACAAGTGCTCCCATGCAATTAAATCAAGAAGTCCCTGAAAATAATCAACTTTGCTACCCTTCACCCAACCATCCAATGCTCTGCAGAACAAAGTGAAGTATTCAACATAGGTACTGTTCGCTATCTTTGTGCAACCCCTGAACCTCTGTCTATACATCTCAGGAGTTAAACCATATCTAGACATCAATGCATCTTTCATGTGGGTATAGGAATTATAGACATCAGAAGGCAAGTCTAGCAGTGTGTCCCGCCCCTCACTGAGGAACCTCCTCCACAATCCCGCTCCCCAATCCTTCTCGGGGACCCAGTGGGAAGACATGGCTACCTCATAGGCCTTGAACTACTGCCCAATATCATAATTTAAAAAAAAATCCTTAACTACATCTTTAGGGATGCACACTCTAGATTCCATAGGCATTGACGGTACGCTGCCACCAGAGGGAGCAATTTCTAAGTTCTTGGCTTTCAACTCCAACTCCCTCAAAACCTTTTCATGTTCAAACTGCATTTTTTTCTCTTCTAGGGCTAACTTTGTAGTTTGCATTTCAAATTCTTACTGCCCACTTAACTTGAGCTTGGTCAGCTCCATTTCGTGCATCCTACACTCTTTTCTATCTGCCAACTCCTCTGGAGATAGACTCTTAACAGAAACACTGCTACCGGGAGGGGAAGGGGTTCTCCTTTCTCTTGGGCCCACTAGCCCTTCCAGCTGTTCCTCTGCATTATCATCATCAGTGGCATTCCTTGCTTCTACCCAGGCCCTCAGCGCCTTGTAGAACTCTGCCTTATTTCTACATTCAGTAGTAGAAACATTACATTCCTTGTAAAAAAAAACTACAGTTGTCTTGCTTGGTAGCTTTCCAGTTTCTCTTTTTCCCACTCATTATCAACAGAGACTATGGATGCTGCTTTCTCCACCATGGTTAAGCTTGGCAGTACTCAAAAACAGAAAGTCCCAAAAAGAAATCTACCAACAAGTATGTGGTCGCGTTTTGGTCTGCACTCACTAGTAGCATTCACCAATCACTGTACATGAGTCACAAGTGCAAGTCCAGAATCCTCACCGCTGACCACCAATGTTAGACTTGGGGGTCTCTAGTTGGCACAGGTATGCACTTGTGACAAATAGGGACCCTCGCCTCCAGTTAGGGTAAAGGGGTACAAATCCCAAAATAACCCCTGCTCACCCCCTTGGTAGCTTGGCACGAGCAGACAGGCTTATCTCAGAGGCAGTGTGTAAAGCATTTGTGAACACATACAGTAATCCAGTGACAACACTACAGATGGACACCACACAGGTTTTATATAAAAAGGAATATGCTACTTACCAGTATGCATCTGTTCTTGGCATGTAGAGCTGCAGAGTTGTACACTTAGCATAGATCGCCATCTGGTGTTGGGCCCGGATGTTTGCAGTTTGTTTTTCTTCTTGGACAGTCTTTGGAAGTCACGAGTTTGGTGACTCCTCCTTCGGTCCGTACTGCGCATGGGCTTCGGCTCCATCCTCAGATTGTTTTTCGCCAACAGGGAAATGATGGAGCGTAGTAATAACAGTGAGAAACCCATGTGTTGTATCTAAATAAGATGTACTGGAACGGATACAGGTAGCCGGGGAGGCGGGTGGGCGTGTACAACTCTGCAGCTCTACATGCCAAGAACAGATGCATACTGGTAAGTAGCATATTCCGTTCGAGGCATATGAGCTGCAGATTGTACACTTAGCATAGATTATATAGCAGTACCCAACCCTAGCGGCGACCACCGGTATCCGTTGCAGCTGTTTGAAAAAGTGTCTTTAGTACAGCCTGGCCCACCCTAGCTTGCTGCTTGGAATGCACATCTACACAGTAGTGTTTTGTGAAGGTGTGCGGTGTAGACCATGTGGCTGCCTTGCAGATGTCATCTAAGGGTATATTCCCTAGAAAAGCCATAGAAGCCCCTAACTTTCTTGTAGAGTGGGCTTTAGGGGGAACAGATAATGTTCTCTTTGCCTTTTGATAGCAAATTTGTATGCATTTTACAATCCACCTAGCTATCCCTGATTTTGAAATGGGGTTGCCTTTATGTGGTGGAGAGAAGGAAACGAACAATTGTTTAGTCTTCCTGAAGGGTTGCGTTCTTTGTATGTAGTATAGTAACGCCCTTTTTACATCAAGCGTGTGTAAGGCCCTTTCTGCAACAGATTGGGGTTGCGAAAAGAAGACAGGTAATTCCACTGATTGATTGAGGTGGAAGGGGGAAATGACTTTGGGCAGAAACTTCGGATTTGTGCGAAGTATGACCTTGCTGTGATGCATTTGTATGTAGGGTTCCTGTATGGTGAACGCCTGTATTTCACCAACCCTTCTAAGGGAAGTGATAGCTACAAGGAAAGCTGTTTTCCAGGTGAGAAACTGTAGCTCACATTTGTGCATTGGTTCGAAGGGCGGACCCATTAGACGTGTAAGAACCAAATTTAGATTCCATACAGGGGAAGGTGGTGCCCTGGGAGGAATTACTCGTTTAAGGCCTTCCATGAAGGCTTTAATAGCGGGCACTCTGAAGAGTGATAAATGCTGCCTGTTTTGTAGATAGGCAGCGATCGCTGCTAGGTGTAGGCGTATGGATGAATATGCCAGGTTACACCTGTGAAGATGGAGCAGATAGCATATTATGTGCTGTATGGATGCATCTAGAGGGTTGATTGTATTGTTACGGCAGTAAATTACGAATCTTTTCCACTTTGCGGCATAGCATGCTCTAGTGGTAGGACGTCTGGCTTCCATGATGATGTTCATGCAATCAGGGGGAAGGTTAAGGTATCCGAATTCTAGGATTTCAGGAGCCAGATCGCCAGGTTGAGCTGAGCTGGGTCCGGGTGCCTGATTTCTCCATGGTTCTGGGTTAGGAGGCATGGGGATAGATGCAATTTTTGATGTGGTACCACTGACAGTTGTAGTAGCGTGGTGTACCACGGCTGCCTGGCCCACGTCGGAGCTACCAGAATGAGTGTGAGGGAGTGCTGTTGTAGCTTCCTGACCACTAATGGAATTAGTGGGAGAGGTGGAAAGGCGTATGCAAATCTGCCTGACCAGTTCATCCATATCGCATTGCCCTTGGACAATGGGTGTGGGTATCTGGCGGCGAAGCTTGGGCATTTTTTGTTTTCGTGGGTGGCGAAGAGGTCTATCTGAGGATGCCCCCACTGTTGGAAGAATGGGTGAAGAACTTGTGGATGCAGTTCCCATTCGTGTAGTTGTTGTGTTTGTCTGCTGAGCAGATCTGCCATGGTGTTTTGTACGCCTGGAACGTGCTGTGCCAGGAGAAAGATGTTTTGGGGAATTGCCCATCTCCATATGCTCTGGGCTAAGCGGGAGAGCTGGGGAGAGTGTGTCCCCCCCTGTTTTTGTATATAATACATCGCAGTCATATTGTCTGTGCGAATGAGGACTGCTTTGCCCGAAATCTGTTTTTGGAAAGATTTTAGGGCTAGAAAGATCGCCAAGAGCTCCAGGTGGTTGATGTGGAGCGATTTTTGCTGTGGCGTCCATAGACCTTGCATGGTGAGGTGTAGGAGGTGCGCTCCCCAGCCGGAGAGCGATGCGTCCGCTGTTAGAATCACCTGAGGAACCGGGTCCAGGAACGGCCGCCCTTTGGAAAGGTTTGTGGTGTTCCACCACTGCAGAGAGTGATGTGTGCGGCCGTCCACCAACACCAGATCCGTCAGCTGACCCTGGGCCTGGTTCCACTGTTGCGCTAGGCACTCTTGAAGTGGACGCATGTGGAGTCTTGCATGGGGCACTATGAAGATGCAAGACGCCATCATTCCTATGAGCTTCATAAACACTCTTGCTGGAAGAGAGTGTTGAGGAAGGAATGTTTTGCGTAAGGCTTGAATGCTTGTGATTCTGGCTGAGTTTGGATAGGCAATACCCTTGGAGGTGTCTATAGTGGCCCCGAGATATTGCTTTGTGTGAGATGGTATGAGGTGGGACTTTTGGTAGTTCACCGTGAAGCCTAGCTGGTGGAGCAGTTGGATGGTGCTGTTTGTATGCTGCACACATTGGTCGTAGGACGCGGCTTTTATCAGCCAGTCGTCCAGGTAAGGGAAGACGTGAATGTGTTGACGTCTGAGGTGTGCTGCTACTACTGCTAGGCATTTGGTAAACACCCGCGGTGCGGTGGTGACCCCGAAGGGGAGAACCGTGAATTGGTAATGTTGTCCGTCCACCACGAACCTGAGGTATTTCCTGTGAGAGGGGTGTATTGGAATGTGAAAGTATGCGTCTTTCAGATCCAAGGTTGTGAGAAAGTCTCCCTGGCAGAGGAGTGGGAGGACTTGCTGTAGGGTGACCATGTGAAAATGGTCTGAGTGTATGTAGGCATTTAGAGGCCGGAGGTCGAGAATGGGTCTGAGGGTCCCGTCTTTCTTTGGTATTAAGAAATATAGGGAGTAGACCCCTAGATTTTGTTGATTGACGGGGACCTGCTCTATAGCGTGTTTTTGGAGGAGTGAGAGTACCTCTTGTTTGAGCAGTGTGGAATGTTCTTGAGACATTGGACGGTGCCTTGGTGGGATATTGGGTGGGGTAGATGTTAGTTCGAGACAGTACCCTGACCGAATGATTTGGGTTACCCATTTGTCCGATGTTATGGACTCCCATACGTGGATAAAGTTTTGTAGTCTGCCCCCGACCGGAGTGTAATGGTCTGGGGGGAGCGGAGGGGAGTCATTGTGCGGGGGGGGTGGCAGAACGGGTGTTGTTGGTTTTGCCCCTGCCCTTATTGTTGTTACCCCTGTAACCACCTCTCTGATTGCCCTTTGAAAAGGTATTTTGAGGAGGGGACTTGTAGGAGGTAGAGGCGTTATCGGTGGAGGAGCCTCTGCCTGTGCCACGAAAGGACGAGCGTCGAAAGGAACGTTTGGAGGCTTGTGTTTGGAGTGCCCCCATAGACTTTGCTGTGTCTGTGTCTTTCTTCATCTTTTCGAGCGCTTCGTCTACCTTTGGCCCAAAGAGTGTTTCCTGGTCAAAGGGGTGATTGAGTATGGATGCCTGGACTTCAGGCTTGAAACCTGAGATCCTGAGCCAGGCGTGGCGACGAAGCAGGACACTGGTATTTATGGCCCTAGAAGCAGTGTCGGCTGCATCGAGGGCACACTTAATGGAGGTGTTTGTAATTAGTTTACCCTCCTGTATCAGGTCATGAGCCTTGTGCTTGTATTTTTCTGGAAGGTGCTGCATAAGAGCCTCTAGTTCGTCATAGTGTGCTCTATCATATCGCGCAAGCAGTGCTTGTGTGTTTGCAATGCGCCACATGTTTGCAGCTTGGGAGGCGGTGCGTTTACCAGACGCGTCCAGAAGTTTAGATTCTTTGTCTGGCGGTGGGGCATCTCCTGAGGATTGGGAGTTAGCCCGCTTTCTAGCTGTGGAGACAACTAGGGAATCTAGGGGAGCAGGGCCCTTGATGTAAGCAGGGTCTGTGGGTGCCGCCTTATACTTCTTCTCTATTCTAGGGTTCAGTACTCTGGCTCTGACAGGGTCTTTGAACACCTCTGTAGCGTGCTTGGTGACACCCTTAAGCATGGGTAAAATGGAAGTGGATTTGTCTTGTATATGAAATGTATCCAGTAGGAAGTCTTCTTCTACTGGTTCACTGTGCATGTCCACCCCATGGTAGTGTGCTGCTCTCTGCACTAAATGGTGAAACCCTAAGGAGTCATCTGGAGGAGACGGTCTTGATGGGTATAAGTCGTCCTGAGGTACATTGGGTATATCAGGGTTATTGTAATCCTCCCATGGATCTGGGGTCCCTGGTGGAGTGGGATCCATTGGGGCGTCCGCCGGGTAATTGTCCGGATCCCCATCATCCGGATCTGGGGATGGGGTCGGATCGTAGTGAGGTACAGGTGGCGGAGACCTGTGAGGTGGAGGTGGTGGAGGAGGTGGAGGGGGTAGGGGAGGCGGTAGTGGGGAGGGCACTCTGAGGGGAGAAGTAGCAGAGTCCTTCCTTTTGGGTGGAGGAGGAGGAGCCGGAGCATCAAGGCGTCTTTTCTTGGTAGTTAAAGTCAAAAGCCCAGTCTTAGGATCTTTGGACAAAGTCTTTTGTAAAGGGTCTGGTGTAAACAGAGCCAATGGTGTCGAGTCGTGTGTCGGCACCGGTGATTTCGGAACCGGGGGTTTCGATGGTCTGTGTGCGCCATGCTTTTTTGAGGTCTCCGGGTGTTTCGGCGTCGAATGATGTTTCGGCGCCGGAGCATCGGTGCCGACAGATTTGTGTTTGTGTTTGGTCGGCACCGAGTGTCCAGGCTTCGGCACCGGTGGTTTCGGAGTCGAGCTGGCTTTTGCAGTCTTCGGTGCCGGATGCTGTTTTTCGGCACCGGGTGTCGGCTGGCTCGATCCCGAGCTGCCATGAGACTTTGGGAGCTTCGACACCGGGCCCGAAGGTGGGGTGATCGAAGTTTTGGTTTTGGTTTTGCCCAGGCCGGCAGGCGAGGGAGTAACCTGAGTCTCTTTGGTTTTCGGCGTGGGGGTAGGAGGGGGCATATTACTCACGGCCCGCTGCGCTGGTGTAATGTCCTCCACGTCGGAGTCGTCGGCCTCGGAAGCGCTGACGACGTCTTCCTCCTGTTCGGTGTGTGTTTGCCCCGAAGCTTCGGCGTCGTCTCCGAAGATGTCCGGTGGAGCTGCGGAGGATGAGTGCGCCATGGTGCGTCGAGCTCTTCGATCTCGGATGGTCTTCTTCGATCGAAAAGACTTGCAGGCGGGGCAGTCTCTAGCCTCGTGTTCCGGAGAGAGGCAAAGGTTACACACCTGATGGAGGTCGGTGTGGGGAAATTTAGACCCACATTTTGGGCACTTTTTGAACGGAGTCCTTTCCATCGGCCGGGACCGGAGTCGCGGAGGGCCCGAAGGCCGGTGTCGATGAACGGGATGGAGAAAGTGCCGCTTCGAGAGATGAAGATGATGAAGGAACTCGAAGAATCGAGGATTTTCCGTCGAGGCTGGAACCGTAGAAGTTCGAAGCCGGAGCACGAAGTATCACATCCGAGCCCGATGGCGGAAAAAAACAATCTGAGGATGGAGCCGAAGCCCATGCGCAGTACGGACCGAAGGAGGAGTCACCAAACTCGTGACTTCCAAAGACTGTCCAAGAAGAAAAACAAACTGCAAACATCCGGGCCCAACACCAGATGGCGATCTATGCTAAGTGTACAATCTGCAGCTCATATGCCTCGAACATAAGTTTTCTTTATATAGATTTACCACAAGACCATAAACGGAAAAAAAAGCCACCATACTGTTACTTTAAGATGGTAGAATTTAGCTTAGTTCTCTTTAGTTCTTAAATGCGACACTAAGTCAATGTACCTTTTAGATGCGACACGCAGGGCAACGAAATTGTTGCAACGATGTTGATGCGATGAAGATTTTGGTGCAAAGAAATAAAGACGTGCAGATCTTCCAGATGCGGCACACTTCTCCGATGTTGCGAGAAGACTCAACTTGAAGCTTCAGCTGCAGCGGCGACACACTTTACGCGATGCGACGACAGCGGCTTTGGCGGCGACACTCTTGTCCGACGTTGCGAGATGCTTCCGCTCGATGCGACAGCTTGCAGCGGCGACACACTATACGCAATGCGACGACAACAGCTCCGACGGCGGCACGGTTCTCCGTGGATACGAGGCGCTTTTCTTGATGCGGTGCAATGCGACAACTACGATGGCTGTGATGGCTACACGCTTCTTCCTCGATGCAAGACTTTTCTCTTGATGCGGTGCAATGCGTCAGCTACGATTGTTGCGATGGAGACCCGCTTCTTCGGCGTTGCGAGACACTTCTTTGATGATGCGAAACGCTTCCGCTCGATGCGACAGCTGCAGCGGCGACACACTTTACGAGATGCGACAACAGCTCCGACGGCGGCACGCTTCTCCTACTTGAGTCGCGCTTCCAGCTCCTTGCGACACGCAGTCCCTCAGAAGGCCCAACACAGCAGCAGGCACTTCCAAAGAACTCTGGGGAGCTGGGGGGTGAAGTCTGTTGTTCCTGATACTTCAGCAGGAGGCAAGCTCTCTTCCAAGCCCTTGGAGATCCTTCACAAGTTGAGCAAAAATACACACAAAGTTCTTTTCTCCTCTCTTTGGCAGTAGGCAACCCCTGCAGGCCAATCCCCCAGTTTCAGGGATAGTCTCCTTCTTTCCTTTCAGAGTGCAGGGCAGAGACATCAGACACACCACAGGAGGTGGAGCCAGCATTGTGGAGGGAAGGCACAGCCCTATTCAGGTCCCAGGTGCTACTCCTCCCACCCATCTAGATGCAGATCTCTCTATTCACCACTGGGCCACCTCACCCTGTCTCTTGGAGTTCCCAAACCCTGTCACTCAAACTCGAGACAAGGAATACACAGCCTAGCAGAGGCAGGTTTGAATGGTTACACAAGAAAATATCTACTTTCTAAAAGTGGTATTTTCAAACTCAGAATGTTAAAACAAACTTCACTAAAAGATGTATTTTATCATCCTGAGTTCAGGCATACTAAATTCGAATTTCTACCATGTTCCCTGAGTCAGTCAGGATTATAAGATGTAATAATCAAACTGCCCATTCTGGCCTATGGAGAACAGGTAGCCTTGCAATAGTGAAAAACGAAAATCGCTGTAATTCACTATTAGAACATGCCACACACACCAGGGCATGTCCTACCTTATCCTTACAATGAACCCAGCCCTTGGGCCTACCACAGGGGTGTCTGATATGAAGAAAAGGGAAGGTTTAGGGACTGGCAAGTGGGTGCACTTGCCCAGTCAGCATGACAGTACCAATGAAAAAGGGGGTGGGAGCACACTGACTTCACATCGCAGCGCCATTACCTCTGAGCATTGTGGTAGATGTAGTTAATTGTTTTTGGCACAGGACAAAGTTCGAAAAGTTTCTTGGCTCAATACCATATTTTTCAAAGCGTATCCCTAGACACGTGTTTCTGGATTTCTCCGTCATCAGTAGGGAAAAAATAGTAGGTTGCTGGACATGCTGCCGCTTAATTTTCTCAGGCACAATTCCACTCTGGGCATGCAGGCACTCCCAAGCTCGTCAGCTCAAGCGGCTCGAGGGAGCCTTTTAAATTATGAAAAAGGGGGTGGGAGCACACTGACTTCACATCGCAGCGCCATTACCTCTGAGCATTGTGGTAGATGTAGTTAATTGTTTTTGGCACAGGACAAAGTTCGAAAAGTTTCTTGGCTCAATACCATATTTTTCAAAGCGTATCCCTAGACACGTGTTTCTGGATTTCTCCGTCATCAGTAGGGAAAAAATAGTAGGTTGCTGGACATGCTGCCGCTTAATTTTCTCAGGCACAATTCCACTCTGGGCATGCAGGCACTCCCAAGCTCGTCAGCTCAAGCGGCTCGAGGGAGCCTTTTAAATTATGAAAAAGGGGGTGGGAGCACACTGACTTCACATCGCAGCGCCATTACCTCTGAGCATTGTGGTAGATGTAGTTAATTGTTTTTGGCACAGGACAAAGTTCGAAAAGTTTCTTGGCTCAATACCATATTTTTCAAAGCGTATCCCTAGACACGTGTTTCTGGATTTCTCCGTCATCAGTAGGGAAAAAATAGTAGGTTGCTGGACATGCTGCCGCTTAATTTTCTCAGGCACAATTCCACTCTGGGCATGCAGGCACTCCCAAGCTCGTCAGCTCAAGCGGCTCGAGGGAGCCTTTTAAATTATGAAAAAGGGGGTGGGAGCACACTGACTTCACATCGCAGCGCCATTACCTCTGAGCATTGTGGTAGATGTAGTTAATTGTTTTTGGCACAGGACAAAGTTCGAAAAGTTTCTTGGCTCAATACCATATTTTTCAAAGCGTATCCCTAGACACGTGTTTCTGGATTTCTCCGTCATCAGTAGGGAAAAAATAGTAGGTTGCTGGACATGCTGCCGCTTAATTTTCTCAGGCACAATTCCACTCTGGGCATGCAGGCACTCCCAAGCTCGTCAGCTCAAGCGGCTCGAGGGAGCCTTTTAAATTATGAAAAAGGGGGTGGGAGCACACTGACTTCACATCGCAGCGCCATTACCTCTGAGCATTGTGGTAGATGTAGTTAATTGTTTTTGGCACAGGACAAAGTTCGAAAAGTTTCTTGGCTCAATACCATATTTTTCAAAGCGTATCCCTAGACACGTGTTTCTGGATTTCTCCGTCATCAGTAGGGAAAAAATAGTAGGTTGCTGGACATGCTGCCGCTTAATTTTCTCAGGCACAATTCCACTCTGGGCATGCAGGCACTCCCAAGCTCGTCAGCTCAAGCGGCTCGAGGGAGCCTTTTAAATTATGAAAAAGGGGGTGGGAGCACACTGACTTCACATCGCAGCGCCATTACCTCTGAGCATTGTGGTAGATGTAGTTAATTGTTTTTGGCACAGGACAAAGTTCGAAAAGTTTCTTGGCTCAATACCATATTTTTCAAAGCGTATCCCTAGACACGTGTTTCTGGATTTCTCCGTCATCAGTAGGGAAAAAATAGCCGCTTGAGCTGACGAGCTTGGGAGTGCCTGCATGCCCAGAGTGGAATTGTGCCTGAGAAAATTAAGCGGCAGCATGTCCAGCAACCTACTATTTTTTCCCTACTGATGACGGAGAAATCCAGAAACACGTGTCTAGGGATACGCTTTGAAAAATATGGTATTGAGCCAAGAAACTTTTCGAACTTTGTCCTGTGCCAAAAACAATTAACTACATCTACCACAATGCTCAGAGGTAATGGCGCTGCGATGTGAAGTCAGTGTGCTCCCACCCCCTTTTTCATAATTTAAAAGGCTCCCTCGAGCCGCTTGAGCTGACGAGCTTGGGAGTGCCTGCATGCCCAGAGTGGAATTGTGCCTGAGAAAATTAAGCGGCAGCATGTCCAGCAACCTACTATTTTTTCCCTACTGATGACGGAGAAATCCAGAAACACGTGTCTAGGGATACGCTTTGAAAAATATGGTATTGAGCCAAGAAACTTTTCGAACTTTGTCCTGTGCCAAAAACAATTAACTACATCTACCACAATGCTCAGAGGTAATGGCGCTGCGATGTGAAGTCAGTGTGCTCCCACCCCCTTTTTCATAATTTAAAAGGCTCCCTCGAGCCGCTTGAGCTGACGAGCTTGGGAGTGCCTGCATGCCCAGAGTGGAATTGTGCCTGAGAAAATTAAGCGGCAGCATGTCCAGCAACCTACTATTTTTTCCCTACTGATGACGGAGAAATCCAGAAACACGTGTCTAGGGATACGCTTTGAAAAATATGGTATTGAGCCAAGAAACTTTTCGAACTTTGTCCTGTGCCAAAAACAATTAACTACATCTACCACAATGCTCAGAGGTAATGGCGCTGCGATGTGAAGTCAGTGTGCTCCCACCCCCTTTTTCATAATTTAAAAGGCTCCCTCGAGCCGCTTGAGCTGACGAGCTTGGGAGTGCCTGCATGCCCAGAGTGGAATTGTGCCTGAGAAAATTAAGCGGCAGCATGTCCAGCAACCTACTATTTTTTCCCTACTGATGACGGAGAAATCCAGAAACACGTGTCTAGGGATACGCTTTGAAAAATATGGTATTGAGCCAAGAAACTTTTCGAACTTTGTCCTGTGCCAAAAACAATTAACTACATCTACCACAATGCTCAGAGGTAATGGCGCTGCGATGTGAAGTCAGTGTGCTCCCACCCCCTTTTTCATAATTTAAAAGGCTCCCTCGAGCCGCTTGAGCTGACGAGCTTGGGAGTGCCTGCATGCCCAGAGTGGAATTGTGCCTGAGAAAATTAAGCGGCAGCATGTCCAGCAACCTACTATTTTTTCCCTACTGATGACGGAGAAATCCAGAAACACGTGTCTAGGGATACGCTTTGAAAAATATGGTATTGAGCCAAGAAACTTTTCGAACTTTGTCCTGTGCCAAAAACAATTAACTACATCTACCACAATGCTCAGAGGTAATGGCGCTGCGATGTGAAGTCAGTGTGCTCCCACCCCCTTTTTCATAATTTAAAAGGCTCCCTCGAGCCGCTTGAGCTGACGAGCTTGGGAGTGCCTGCATGCCCAGAGTGGAATTGTGCCTGAGAAAATTAAGCGGCAGCATGTCCAGCAACCTACTATTTTTTCCCTACTGATGACGGAGAAATCCAGAAACACGTGTCTAGGGATACGCTTTGAAAAATATGGTATTGAGCCAAGAAACTTTTCGAACTTTGTCCTGTGCCAAAAACAATTAACTACATCTACCACAATGCTCAGAGGTAATGGCGCTGCGATGTGAAGTCAGTGTGCTCCCACCCCCTTTTTCATAATTTAAAAGGCTCCCTCGAGCCGCTTGAGCTGACGAGCTTGGGAGTGCCTGCATGCCCAGAGTGGAATTGTGCCTGAGAAAATTAAGCGGCAGCATGTCCAGCAACCTACTATTTTTTCCCTACTGATGACGGAGAAATCCAGAAACACGTGTCTAGGGATACGCTTTGAAAAATATGGTATTGAGCCAAGAAACTTTTCGAACTTTGTCCTGTGCCAAAAACAATTAACTACATCTACCACAATGCTCAGAGGTAATGGCGCTGCGATGTGAAGTCAGTGTGCTCCCACCCCCTTTTTCATAATTTAAAAGGCTCCCTCGAGCCGCTTGAGCTGACGAGCTTGGGAGTGCCTGCATGCCCAGAGTGGAATTGTGCCTGAGAAAATTAAGCGGCAGCATGTCCAGCAACCTACTATTTTTTCCCTACTGATGACGGAGAAATCCAGAAACACGTGTCTAGGGATACGCTTTGAAAAATATGGTATTGAGCCAAGAAACTTTTCGAACTTTGTCCTGTGCCAAAAACAATTAACTACATCTACCACAATGCTCAGAGGTAATGGCGCTGCGATGTGAAGTCAGTGTGCTCCCACCCCCTTTTTCATAATTTAAAAGGCTCCCTCGAGCCGCTTGAGCTGACGAGCTTGGGAGTGCCTGCATGCCCAGAGTGGAATTGTGCCTGAGAAAATTAAGCGGCAGCATGTCCAGCAACCTACTATTTTTTCCCTACTGATGACGGAGAAATCCAGAAACACGTGTCTAGGGATACGCTTTGAAAAATATGGTATTGAGCCAAGAAACTTTTCGAACTTTGTCCTGTGCCAAAAACAATTAACTACATCTACCACAATGCTCAGAGGTAATGGCGCTGCGATGTGAAGTCAGTGTGCTCCCACCCCCTTTTTCATAATTTAAAAGGCTCCCTCGAGCCGCTTGAGCTGACGAGCTTGGGAGTGCCTGCATGCCCAGAGTGGAATTGTGCCTGAGAAAATTAAGCGGCAGCATGTCCAGCAACCTACTATTTTTTCCCTACTGATGACGGAGAAATCCAGAAACACGTGTCTAGGGATACGCTTTGAAAAATATGGTATTGAGCCAAGAAACTTTTCGAACTTTGTCCTGTGCCAAAAACAATTAACTACATCTACCACAATGCTCAGAGGTAATGGCGCTGCGATGTGAAGTCAGTGTGCTCCCACCCCCTTTTTCATAATTTAAAAGGCTCCCTCGAGCCGCTTGAGCTGACGAGCTTGGGAGTGCCTGCATGCCCAGAGTGGAATTGTGCCTGAGAAAATTAAGCGGCAGCATGTCCAGCAACCTACTATTTTTTCCCTACTGATGACGGAGAAATCCAGAAACACGTGTCTAGGGATACGCTTTGAAAAATATGGTATTGAGCCAAGAAACTTTTCGAACTTTGTCCTGTGCCAAAAACAATTAACTACATCTACCACAATGCTCAGAGGTAATGGCGCTGCGATGTGAAGTCAGTGTGCTCCCACCCCCTTTTTCATAATTTAAAAGGCTCCCTCGAGCCGCTTGAGCTGACGAGCTTGGGAGTGCCTGCATGCCCAGAGTGGAATTGTGCCTGAGAAAATTAAGCGGCAGCATGTCCAGCAACCTACTATTTTTTCCCTACTGATGACGGAGAAATCCAGAAACACGTGTCTAGGGATACGCTTTGAAAAATATGGTATTGAGCCAAGAAACTTTTCGAACTTTGTCCTGTGCCAAAAACAATTAACTACATCTACCACAATGCTCAGAGGTAATGGCGCTGCGATGTGAAGTCAGTGTGCTCCCACCCCCTTTTTCATAATTTAAAAGGCTCCCTCGAGCCGCTTGAGCTGACGAGCTTGGGAGTGCCTGCATGCCCAGAGTGGAATTGTGCCTGAGAAAATTAAGCGGCAGCATGTCCAGCAACCTACTATTTTTTCCCTACTGATGACGGAGAAATCCAGAAACACGTGTCTAGGGATACGCTTTGAAAAATATGGTATTGAGCCAAGAAACTTTTCGAACTTTGTCCTGTGCCAAAAACAATTAACTACATCTACCACAATGCTCAGAGGTAATGGCGCTGCGATGTGAAGTCAGTGTGCTCCCACCCCCTTTTTCATAATTTAAAAGGCTCCCTCGAGCCGCTTGAGCTGACGAGCTTGGGAGTGCCTGCATGCCCAGAGTGGAATTGTGCCTGAGAAAATTAAGCGGCAGCATGTCCAGCAACCTACTATTTTTTTCCTACTGATGACGGAGAAATCCAGAAACACGTGTCTAGGGATACGCTTTGAAAAATATGGTATTGAGCCAAGAAACTTTTCGAACTTTGTCCTGTGCCAAAAACAATTAACTACATCTACCACAATGCTCAGAGGTAATGGCGCTGCGATGTGAAGTCAGTGTGCTCCCACCCCCTTTTTCATAATTTAAAAGGCTCCCTCGAGCCGCTTGAGCTGACGAGCTTGGGAGTGCCTGCATGCCCAGAGTGGAATTGTGCCTGAGAAAATTAAGCGGCAGCATGTCCAGCAACCTACTATTTTTTCCCTACTGATGACGGAGAAATCCAGAAACACGTGTCTAGGGATACGCTTTGAAAAATATGGTATTGAGCCAAGAAACTTTTCGAACTTTGTCCTGTGCCAAAAACAATTAACTACATCTACCACAATGCTCAGAGGTAATGGCGCTGCGATGTGAAGTCAGTGTGCTCCCACCCCCTTTTTCAGCATGACAGTACCAGACTGCACACCGGCTCTGCAATGGCAGACCTTAGACACACTTTTACAGGCTACTTCTGTGGGTGGCACAACCAGTGCTGCAAGCCCACCAGCAGTATTTGGATTACCAGCCCTGGGCACTCCTGGTGCACTGTACTAGGGTCTGATAGGTAAACCAACCCAACCAATCATGGAATCACAAATTCATACATCAATTTACCATAGGGAGCACTTGCACTGTGGCACTGGACAGCAGTGGCACAGTGCCCTGAGCAACTAACACCAGCAAAAACACATGAGGCAACAGCAAAAATTTAAGGGAGACCCACGCCAAGGTGCCAGGTTTAACAACGGGGAACACCTCTTAGGGCAATAAAGCCAAGCCAAAAAAGCGCAGTAACAAACTGAACCCATGAACATGAGTTCCGAGCCGTATGACATTACCGAGCTGAACCACCAGCTCAATACCACAGTCATAGGACCAGACACAGCAACCTGTGGAACACAGCCACAGCAGGCCCACAATCAGCTCAAGCAAAACGCATCCAAAGGATGCCAATAAAAGAGGGTAATCACCCTTGACCACAGAAAAAGAAGACGGTAAGGCTCACTGCCCATGTAAAACACAGAGCTCATCAAAAGGATATGAAATGAAAAAGTACCACCACAGAAGACAGGCCTAAGAAGACCTAAGTGGGAGGACAAAAGCCTGCAAGGAGCCGGTGAACCGCTGATTCGGCTGGAGCATCAAACAGTAAATCCCCATCAAAGGGTAAGTCAACCAGTTGCTCCCGGATATTTTCAGTGAAGACGCTATCTCGCAACCAAGCGTGACGCAGTATCTAAGGCTGAGCGGATTGTGAATTCGGCAAGGTCGCGGCCATCCCGGAGGGGGGGAGTTTATCAACGCGAGCACCTTCAGAGGTGGCAGAAAGCAAAGACTATGCAGAGTGCCACAGGGCAGAGGTTCCCAGAGCAAAAAAACACACTGTATTTAAGGACCGTAGGGCCGCACTAGTGGATGCAAAGATGTTCCTACCCCATGACTCAAGCCATCTGGACTCCCGAGAGGGAGGAAGTGTTAGTGGGGGCAGGGAAGGAAAGGCAGTCTGCAACACAAACCCCTGCGCATCAGGGTGCACAAAAAGACAAACAGGATCATGTGGAGCTGGACGGTGGCGGTGCAAAACTGAACACAAAACCTGAAGCAGGCCGAACCCAGGTACCCAAAAGGGCATCATAAAGGGAAGCCTCAAATGGTAGAAGCGGCTCCACATTCCCGGACCCACGGTGAAGGACTTCGAGCAAGGGGTCCACAGACAAGGGGGCAGAAGGGGGTTGCATGTTTAAAATACGAGTGGCCAATGAGACCACTCTCAAAAAAGCCGCACCAGCCTCGGTAGACCTCCGCGGAGGGGACAACAACTCATCAGTGGGGGAGGGTTGTAAGCTGACCCTACCAAGACACTGAGGGTGTGACCAATGCCCCACGGAAGGGAGCCCCATTGAAGAATCAGGATCCTGATGGGGCTCCTGGGGAGGCGAAGAGCCTGCCGGATCTGGGAGC
This sequence comes from Triturus cristatus, assembly GCF_964204655.1. Taxonomy (NCBI): domain Eukaryota; kingdom Metazoa; phylum Chordata; class Amphibia; order Caudata; family Salamandridae; genus Triturus; species Triturus cristatus. The sequence continues at coordinate 1,200,984,206 of NC_140591.1, read as the reverse complement.
TCCTGAGGAGGCTCAACAAATTTCAAGGGGGGCACTGGCAACAATACCTCCGGCGACGCCGGGCGTGAGAGCGGCGCCAAACTCTCTCTAGAGGCCTCTAGAGAAGAGTCCACAACTCGGCGTCGACACGGCGCCAAAATGACGTGTGCCGGCACCGATCATGCATCGTCAGGCGCCTACTCGGCTGCATCCGGCGTCGAGTCAGCGCCGTCCGTCACCGAAACTATGACAAGCTCCCCTTCCGAAGAAGGAGAAGGCACCGGGGAGGCAAGCCTGCGGCGCCGCACCGGCGTCGACTCTGCCTTATCCATGACAGGCTCTGACTCTGGAGAAAGAAGCGGAGGCGGAGCCGGGGAGACGAGCCTACGATGCCGGAACGGCGCCGACCCCGGCTCAGGACAGGCGGCCGCCTGCCCGGAAGCCTGGGGTGTGCTCAAGGAAGGGCTATGAGCACTGGCAACCACCTGCGACGCCACAGGGAGCCCAGCGGGGCTATGTGGCACAACAGAGGCGTCGTGGGTCATAGAGGGGGACCCAGCTGGGCCGCATTCTGACGACATCACATCTCCGGCGTTCCCGGGGGCAAAGGCTCAATTGGCGCCGGGGCCGAACCCACCGGCGAGTCCCTCGGAGACCCCACTAGAAGCGGAGGCCCCGAGGACGCCCCAGGAACAGGAGAGGACCCAAGGGAGGTCTGCAAAGCCGCGGCATATGCCTCCATTTGGCCCTGATTCGTCCCCACACCCGGAAAGGGCGGATAGAAGGGGGGTGACTGTTGGGAGCACACATCCGGAATGTTCCGGGAACCAGTGCCCCTGACAACAGAAGGGAGGTCGAAGACCTCGGCGACAAGCGCCTCGGCTTACCCAGTGGCGAAAGACGGCCCCGGACCCCAGAGGGCGATCGACGGCGGAACCGGACAGTAGAGGGACGTGCCGGCGATGAAGAGGTCGGGGTACGAGACGACTCCGATGGGGATAGCCGTGCCGAGAGAAGCTTTATGCGGCGCTCCCGCTGAGACTTCGGCTTCAGGTGTTGGCAGGCGTCGCAGTCCGTGGAGTTATGGTACTCGCCCAGACACCACATACAAATAAGATGCGGGTCCATTGCGGACATCTGCAGTTAAGGAATCTGCGGCTAGATGTCTCTATCAGATAGTCTTTGGGCCTCACTTCTAGAGTGGTGAGGCCATAGGGTTAGCAAGTCCGATAGGGGTTGTAATTGTGGAGTTGCTAAATGTGGCTTTGGAGGCGTCATCTGTGGCACCGGTGGCGTATAATCAGGAGCCGGTGAGTTATGTTCTATTGAGAATGGTGAAGAGAATGGAAGGACATGTGTAGATGGCTCCATCCAATTCCGGTGAGTTATGTTCTATTGCCAATGGTGAAGATAAAGGAAGGACACGTGTAGCTGGCTCTGTCCAATTCAACTGCAACATCTACAGGAATAGAGTGAACAGCACAGGGTGACTGGACACTGGCAAGCCTCCTAAGGAATAGTTCATTGGTCCGATAGTGCCACATGGCGCACCCGATCAGAGCACTGTTCTATTAAAAATCCTAAAGATAGTGTCCAGAAAGAGAGATGGATCTGTCCCAGGTGCTGGAAACATGATATGGTTGATCACCTTGGTGGCGAAGACTCCGCGCCGAAAGAGGAATCGGAACAGGAGCAAGTGCCAGGTCAGATGGAGTCACAGGAGCTAGTTAAGTTAGAGTCAACAGCATAGGGTTGACATCTTCATGCTCAAGGTCCGACATTGGTTATGGAGTCAAAGGATTCTGTGACTTAATTTCAGGCGAATTATGTGGGGATTGATGCCTTCTCTTTTTCTTGTGCTTCATCCAGGAACGATTTTAAAGACAGGGATTTGGATCTCCGATGAGACTTTCAGTGCCCCTAATGATCAACCTTCGCTCTAGCCTTGAACATCTTGACTTCTGGCTGTTTTGCTTTGAGAACTGCGTCAAACTCATTGCCTTACCCCAGGCACCAGAGACATATTTCATTAAGGTCAGTGATGGACATCTGACCCTCACAGTCTCAACAGGGCTTGAAACCAGACTGCTTCAGCAGTGACAAATGGGAAAACAAGCTGCATCTAAGTTGGAAGATATAAGAGAAATTGCGGAGTTAAGAAACCACTTCGGAGGAGAGCTGAAGGGCTCCAGATCTCATCAACGGTGTGGAAAAAAGGGAACTACCGACAGTGAAGGGAGCAAATTATGGCTCCAGTGAGAGCAATTGTAAAGTTTTAGGATTCAGCCTGGCAACTGGAATATTCAAAAGGTGAGGATGCTGCAGGTAGATTTATCAATCAGAAGAAGGCTTACCAAAGTGCCCATTAGAGTACCTGACATAGCTGTGTTCAATGGCAGTAAGTGCTCAGAGGAAGCAGTCCTAGGATGGAGAACCTCAAAAAGATGTTAGTTTTGACTCCTAGTAAAAGACTGGGGAAACAGGAGCAGGCCAAAGGGGAATATATTAGCCTGGTAGACTGGAAGTTCTGTTTTAGTTCAACCAAGGTGGTCTATTAATTGCCTTTGATCCATTTAATTTTTTTTTGTGTTATCCACAAAATAGACCAGGACAGGCCCTCTCTTTGTGTCCACACTGTGGATATGATCCAGCTGGCTTCTTTAATCTGGCCTGGGAATGACCCCGATAGCTGCATTTTGGTATGAGATAACAGATGGTAGGGCAAATACTGGACAACCAGACCATTGTACACCTAAATGTTAGAGCAAAGCATCAATTTGTCAGGGAATATTGTCAGAAGGGGAGGTTTGGACAATAGAGCCTGTAGCTCGCTCACCCTCCTGGCAGATGTAATTGCCACTAAAAAGGCTGTTGTTATTGTGAGGGGGCAATTATGCAGAGGCTTGAAAGGAGCACACATAAGGAACGTGACAACCAAATTAAGGTCCTACTGAGGCATAATGAAGGGGGAAGGTGGAAAATATCTACAAGGCCATAAAAGAATCTAAGTACAATTGGTGATTTAAATAAAGATGGTTGGTCTGGTAACCATAGGAAAGCGGATCAGGCAGACAAATACCCTTTAAGGGTGCCCAGAGCAGAGCCCTGCTGGGCAAGGGTCAAAATAAAGAGTAGGACATCAGAAAGGATAGCAGAAAGAGGGTTGATGAACTTTTCTGTACAATACGAACAAGTTACTTACCTTTGGTAACAATATATCTGTAAGAGACATATATTTGTTATAGATTCCTTACCTTAGATTACCCCGAGGCATCAGACTGGATCGAGAATTTTTCTCAGCAGTACCCCTGCAAGTCGGTAGGTGGCGTTAGTCGACTCTACGTTAGTCGTCGCTGGGATGACGTCGTGGGATCCATTTAGACACCGCCCCTGCGTGCTCATGTCAGTTCTTTTACACGACATTCCACGCCAGAAGCGCAGAGCCATGCAAGACACTGACCACTGGTACACACAACTAAGGCCCTGAAAGGGAGTCCCTTACTCTAGAAGTCAGTTTGCAGAACGGGGAGGATGGGTGGGCGGTAAGGAATCTATAACTAATATATGTCTCTTACAGATATATAGTAACCTAAGGTACGTAACTTGTTCATCTGAAAGAAACTATTAGCTATAGATTTCTTACCTTAGAATATATACGCCAGCAATACCAACCCCGGAAGTGGGTCTGCGAACTAAGTTCACACCAGAAAGTCCTGGAGAACTGAACAGCCTAAGAAGCTATCTTTCCGGACTTGACTATCCAGGCAATAATGTTAAGTGAACGTGTGCAGCGATGCCCATGTGGCTGCCTGGAAGATGTCACCATGTCCCAAAGCAGTAGTGGATGCAGTCGCACTAGGCGAATGGGTGCGCATTCCTACCGGAGGCTCTTTGCCAAGGAATACGAAATCTTAAAGCAGAGGACGATCCATCGCGAAATGGTCCGTTTGTGCACGGCCAGACCTTCATTGGATGCGGGCGAGAAGGTGGGCAAAGAGATGGTTTGTCCTATGTGGAAAGAGGTAACCACTCTGGGTAGAAAAGAAGGCCTAGTTCGAAGAACAACCTTGTCTGGATGGACAGCAAGGAAAGGCGGTTTAGAAGATAGAACCTGAAGCTCACTCACCCTGCGAGCAGAGGTGATGGCAACCAGAAAAGCAGTTTGTAAGGTCAAGAGTCTGAGAGAACAATTATGTAGTGGCTCGAAAAGACCTCACATAAGGAAAGTTAGGACAAGATTCAAGTCCCACTGGGGCATTATGAACGGAATAGGAGGAAAGAGGTGAGTAATGCCCTTAAGAAACCTATTTACAATGGGGGGCTTGAAAAGAGAAGGCTGATCAGGAGGGCGAAGAAAGGACAAAATGGCCGAAAGATAGCTTTTAAGGGAGCCCAGAGCAGAGCCCTCTTGGGCCAAAGACCGTATGAAGAGGAGAACCTCAGAAAGAGGGCCAGAAAGGGGATCCACAGCCTTTGCTGCGCACCATGCCACAAATTTGCTCCATCTACAGGTGTATACTGTTTTAGTAGAGGGACGCCTGGCTGGGAAGATGACATTACAGACTTCGGGAGGGAGGTCGAAAGCTGTCAACTGTCACCACTCAATCTCCACGCAAGGAGGTGGAGGCTGGACAGGTTCAGGTGGAGGACCATCCCCTGCAGCTGCGACAGAAGATCCTCCCAAAGAGACAGTCAGATCGGAGGATCGATGGCCATGTTCAAGAGCTCAGGATACCAGACTCTTCGTCCCCAGTCCGGAGCCACATGAAAGACTTGGGCCCTGTCGCGCTTGATCTTCTTCAGCACTCTGGGTCGAAGTGGTATAGGCAGAAAGGCGTATAGAAGACCGCAGTTCCACTCGCGACGAAAAGTGTTTCCGAGCGAGTGCCGCCTTGGAAATGACAACACGCAGAACTGCTGACATTGCGCGTTCTCTTCGGTGGCAAACAGATCTAACCAAGGCTCTCCCCATTGCTAAAAGACACCTTGCACCACCTCTGAGTAAAGACACCATACATGATCCATCATGCACCAGCGGCTGAGTTCGTCCGCCCTGGCGTTCAGAGAACCTGCAAGGTGTTGAACCACCAGGGATATGTCCTGATGTTCCAGCCACGTCCAAAGGCGACAAGCCTCTTGACACATGGTCTACAACCCCACCCCGTTTCTTGCAGTATCACAGGACGGTGGTGTTGTCCATGAACACCTGCACTACCCTTCCTTTGACAGAAGGAAGGAAAACCTTCAGTGTCAGATGAATCGCCCGAAACTCCAGTAGATTGATGTGGAGCCCGGACTCAGCCGGAGACCAGAGACCTCTGATCTCTGCCTCTCCCATGTGGCCGCCCCATCCCAGAAGTGACGCATCTGTTACCACTGTGATTTCTGGTTGGGGAAGGGAGAGGGATCTGCCGTTGACACAATCCTGGTCAGTTAACCACCACTGCAATTGGTGTGCAGTGCCCTCCGAGATCTGGACGCAATCGGAAAGATTCCCCGCTCACTGAAACTTCAGGTCCCACTGCAGAGCCTGCATATGCCACCTGGCATGATTCACCAGCAGGATGCAGGAGGCCATGAGGCCCAGCAGCTTCAGGGTCATTCTCACCGAAATCCGGGATAGACGCTGAAACATCGCTATCATAGCCGGAATATCCCGGGCTCGCTGCTCGGGAGGATAGGCCCGAAACTGCGCTGTAACCAGAACTGCTCAGATGAAAAGGAGCTTCTGAGAGGGAATCAGGTGTGACTTCGGCATGATTGCTAACCTCAGCGAGTGCAGGAGGTCCACCTTAGTCTGGAGGTGGGAGACGACAGCCTGGGGCGAGCCCGCCTTCAACAACCAGTCGTCGAGATACGGGAAGACTGGAACCGCTGATCTGCGCAGATGAGATGCGACCACCGCCATCACTTTTGTGAACACCCGAGGGGCGCTGGTAAGGCCAAAGAGGAGTACGGTAAACTGCACATGCTCGTGGCCTACTGTGAACCGTAGGTAACGCCTGTGGGATGGCAGGACGGGGATGTGGAAGTAAGCGTCCTGCAAGTCCAATGCTACCATCCAGTCTCCATGGTCGAGGGCAGACAGGACCTGAGCTAATGTCAACATTTTTACCTTCTCCCTCTGGGGGAAGCGGTTGATGTTCATGAGATCCAAGATAGGACGCAGGCCTTTGTACTTCTTGGGTACCAGGAAGTAGTGGGAGTAACAGCCACGACCAAGACAGAGCACGTAAATTCCTGACGGAGAAGGGCCAAGTGATCCTCCGACATGCAATGGAGTGTTGGTGGCATGGATGTAGGGATAGTCTCGAAGGGGAGGGAGTAGCCCATGCGGACTATCTGCAAAATCCACCTGTCCGACGTGATGGTATGCCTGTGGCACTGGGTGGAACGTGGTGGGGCACCCCTTCTGTAGCCACGAAAGCACGAAAGAGGTGAAAGGCAGACTGAACAGGGCAAGAGGTTGCAGAAAGGCCCAAGGAGGCCTTGAAACGTTCAAGTGCATTCTACGCCTTGTCGCCAAACATGCAACGACCATCAAAGGGCATGTCCGAAAGGGTCAACTGGACATCCCTGGAGAAGCCAGTGGACCTCAGCCAGGCGTAGCGCCTCAAGGCTACTGACGTAGAAATCGTTCTACCCAGCTAGTCGGCGGTATCCAGCCCACATCGAATGGTGAACTTTGCTGTTTCTCTACCTTCTGCGGCAGCACAGGAGAGTACGACCCAGCCTCCTCCGGGCACTGTTGCAGCACTTGCGCAACCGTGTCCCACACAGAGTGGGTGTAACAGCTTAAGAGACATGCAGTGTTCACCGACCGCAGTCCTAAGTTGGCGGAGAAAACATCTTCTTAGCCAAGATGGTCCAGCTTCTTGGATTCCCTATCTAGTGGAGCAGTAGGGAACGCGCCTTTGGATGTTGAGGCTTGGACCACAAAGCTCTAGGGAAAAGGTGGGTCGCCCGAGCCAGGTGGTGGTGTCGGGCTATCATCCTGTCCACAGGAGCCCCTATGTTGGGCTTGGACCAAGTACCCAGAAGAAAATACGTGAGGGCCTCATTAAAGGTCAGCAGGGGCACCGAAGGCCGCTGCCGGCTGAAGCACCTCAGTCAGGAGACGAGTCCAGACTGCCAACGTAGGAGGCTCAAGGCCCAAGGCCTCAGCCGCCCTATGCAACACCACAGCATAGGGGGCTTCCTCCTCCATAGCCACGGAAGGGGGGGAGAAAGCATACCAAGGTCTGGGGAGGTATCCAGACCACTGGCATCACCCAACTGCTCTCTCCAGTCCGGCTCTTCAAGCTGGTCTGCCAGAAGGTTAATAGACCCCTCCCAGTCCTCCTCACCCTCCACTGGCTGCCACTCTGGGCAATAGGGAACGCCAGGGAAGAACAGCGGTACAAACGTACCGGTCGGCGCCAGTACCGGCGTCTGTCAACGCTGGACCGGCTCTGTGTCCAAGTCGAGAAGGAGGCCGGGGTCGACGCCGGCCGAGGTACCGTGAGGTCGACCGGCACCAATCCGGATCCAGGCCTGGATCCTTGGGGGCCCTGCAGAGCCGACGCTGGAGTCGCCGGCATCGAAGGCCTAGGGCCCCCAACCGAGTCCGCGGGGCCTGAAGGCGCGCAAGAGGAGTCGGGCTACCCAAAGATGGAATGGAGGGCTTCATAAAATGCATGATGCTGGGCAGGGCATGGAGGGAGGAAGTGTGGAGCTGTCCCAGCAGGCTCCAAGGGCGGAGCCGGAGAACGACGACCCTCTGTGTCCCTTGTCGCATCGGCAGACGGACGGGGAGAAGGTGACAAGTGACTATGCTTCTTTGCCTTCTTCTTGTGCTTTGACTTACCAGAAGACGAAGACTTTGATGACGAAGGGTAGTGGTGGCTCCGCGACCGGTCCCACAACCTTCCCCTAGACCGGGACCTTGAGCGGTGCAGAGCAGACTGCCGGGCCTCCAAACTTTTGGGGACAGCTCCTGCAAAGACGTAGGATTCAGAGCCTGGCAGTCGGAGCACGAGTTCAGGTCGTGGTCGTGCTCCAGGCACCAGAGATGCGGATCGGTGACCGACATCATCTTGTGGAAGGAGTCACAAGGCTTGCAACCGGGTCGACGACTTGACATCCCTCGTGCACTAGGAGCCGAAACGACTTCAAAAAAAGAAGTCGACAAAGTCGAAAAAGGTTAGTCAAGTGACTAAGAGTACTGCTCTCTCCGGATCTGCACTGGCTGACGCAGAAAAAGAAAGAACTGACGCCAGCATGCAGGGGCGGCGTCTAAGTAGATACCGCAACGTCATCCCGGCGACCACGACGCTGCCGGCGGAGTCGACTGACGCCACGGGGTACTGCTGAGAAAAAATTCTTCGGATCCAATCTGACACCTTGGGGTAATTCTAAGGTAAGGAATCTAGAACTAATAGTTTCTTTCAGATATTACAAATTTCTTCCACCGGCAGACATATCTCTGTTTTAGTGGAGGGACGCCTGGCTGCCACAATAATATTATAAACTTCAGGAGGAAGGTCGAAATTTATCAACTGTCGTCGCTCAATCTCCACCCAAGGAGACGTAGACGTGACAGGTTCAGGTTGAGTACCTTCCCCTGCTACTGTGACAGAAGATCCTCCCAAAGGGGCAGCGTGATCGGAGGATCGATCCTCATTTGAGGAAGCCTGGGAGCCACAAGGATGACTTGTGCCTGGTCATTTTTGATCTTCTTGAAAACTCTGGGCAGGATTGGTATGGGCGAAAATGCGTGCAGGAGGCCTGAGCTCCACTCAAGACGAAAAGCATCTCCGAGCAAGAGACGCCTTGGAAACTCCAGCATGCAAAACTGTTGACATTGCGCATTCTGCAGAGGCAAACTAATCTAAACAAGGCTCTCCCCACTGCTAAAAGAGACCTTGTGCCACCCCTGAATGGAAATGCCAATTGTGATCTGATAGGCATCGATGGCTGAGTTCTGTCCGTCTGACGTTCAGGTAACCTGCCAGGTGTTGAACCACCAGGCATATGCCCTGCTGTTCTAGCCGTGTCAAGAGATGCAGGGTCTCTTGACAAAGAGTCCACGACCCCACTCCGCCGTGTTTGTTGCAGTACCACATGGCGGTGGTGTTGTCTGTGCAAAAAAACTAGACTTCCTTTGATGGAGGGTAGAAAAGCTTTCAATGCTCATCGGACCGCTTGGAGCTCCAGCATGTTGATGTGGAGTCCGGATTCTGAGACCAGAGATCCCTGATCTCAACCTATCCCAGATGACCGCCCCATCCCAGAAGTGATGCATCTGCCAGTACTGTGAGTTCTGGTTGGGGAAGGGAGAGGGTGTCTGCCTCTGTAGGTCTCATGCAGTTCCCTTCGAAGTTCTGGACCAATTCGGAGAGGTTCCATGGATACTGAGCCTACTGGAACTTCAGGTCCCACTGCAGAGTCTGCATATGCCACCTGGCATGTGTAAAAAGCAGGATGCAGGAGGCCAGAAGTCACAGAGTCATTCCCATTGAAATCCAGGATAGTGGCTGAAACATAGCTATCATAGCCTGAATATCCTGGACACGCCTCTTTAGAGGATAGGCCTGAAACTGCACTGTGTCCAGAACAGCTGAGATTAGAGGGAGCGTCTGAGAGGTAGTTAGGTGTGACTTTGGCACGTTCATAGTGAACCCCAGCGAATGCAGGAGGGCCACCGCAATCTGGAGGTGCGAAACGACAGTCTGTGGTGAGCCCGCCTTCAACAGCCAGTCAAGGCCAGGGAAGACTGGCAGCGCTGATCTCCGCAGGTTAGCTGCGACCACCGCCATCACCTTGGTGAACATCCGAGGAGTGCTAGTAAGACCAAAAGGGAGCACTGTGATCTGAAACTGCTTGTGGCCCACTATGAATCGTAGATAATGCCTGTGGGCAGGCAGGACGGGGATGTGAAAAAATGAGTCCTGCAAGTTCAACACCACCATCCAGTCTCCAGGCCAGATAAGACCTGAGCTAACATGAGCTTCTTGAATTTCTTCTTTTTTAGGCAGTAGTTGAGGGCCCGGAGGTCTAGGATCGGACGAAGTCCCTTGTCCTTTTTGGGGACCAGAAAGTAGCGGGAATAGCAACCACAGCCTTCTTCTGGTGCGGAAGCCTCTCTATGGCTCCTTGGCCAAGAGAGCCATGACTTCCTCCTGGAGCACAAGTAGATTATCCTCCATTAGCTGGTGGGAGGATGAAGGCATGGAGGGAGGGAGGGATGGTCTCAAAGGTGAAGGAGTAGTCCTTTTGGACAATCTGGAGAACCCACCTGTCCGAAGTGAAGTTTTGCCAGTGGTGGAAGTGATGGCAGAGCCTGCCACCAACTGGAAGCCCATGGTCTGCAAGGGCAAGACTGGAGGAGGGGACCAAGGGGGTTTAAGGGTGTTTGGGATTGACCGGAACTCTGGCTACCCGACCCACGGTGTTGGGACGAACCTCGCCCTCGTCCGCACAGGGGTTGTGGAACTTGCGCTGCTCTGTGACTGGGATATGGCTGGTGCAGTTGAAAGCCCCTTCCATAGCCACAAAAGGAGCGAAAGGCAGACTGGGGACAAGAGGCAACTCAGTGGACTAAGGACCAAGCTAAGAATCCGGTAAGCGATCCAGCGCTGCACCTGTCTGGTCTCCGAAGAAACGGGTGCCATTAAAGGACATGTCAATTAGCGAAGTCTGGACATTCCTAATAAAGCCAGATGTTTTTAGCCAGGTGTGTCGAACAGCCACCAACGTGGAAACAACTCTGCCCAGCTAGCAGAAGATCAACCAGCCTCATCAACCAATTGAGGGCCTATGGCTTCCTCTACTATAGACTACACATTTGTACATTACTCCTACTATCATCTGTGCAAAAAGGACGCTATCACACCAAGACTTGAGAGTAATCATGATCCTCAAAGGTTAGTTATTAACGTTAAGCATGTTCATTGGGAGACCCATATAACGGCCAATAGTGGCAGATTGACTGCTGTGAATGGAAAAAAACGTATTTGGAATAATGCGCTAAAAGAGACGGCGGCCAACCTAGAAGGAATCATGACATCGAGTGTTAAAAAAGATAATGTGCTGTTGAAAATTGGGGACGAGTCGATCGCAGTTTGGCAATCTATAACAAAGAATATATTATGGACCCTTGTGGACAAATTACAGAAACCATGAACAAAACCTGTAATTACACCCAAGACCCAGGAATTAACTGAATCCAAGAGAATTTACCGTAAGATGGTACGACATACACTAAAACTTACAATGTCTAATGAGCATAATCTGAGGCTACAAGACCTAAGGAGAGAATTTAAGAACAGAAATTTACAAATAAAGCGGGATAGTGAGGACAATGCTTAAGCAAAATTGTATCATGCTATATTAACCAGGAATGAACGAGCATATTGGTCTCTGGTAGGACACGGTACAATCTCATATAGGCAGCCAGATGAACTGTTTAATCCAAATGAAAAGTGGGAAATTTAAGTCAAAGTTCTGTATAAGTCCAGTATTACTTGTAATTATACATCGCCAAAAGTTGATGGAATATTTCCAGATATAACAAAGGAAGAAATCGACCGCTGAAAGGGAGGCGCTACAGCGTGAAGAATACAAAGGACTGAGGAAAAAGCCGATCTCATTGGACTGGGACCAACTGATAGAATTACATTCAGAAACATGGCTACAGGTAAAATTAACACTTGATGTACGAGTTACTTACCTTCGGTAAAGATGCATCTGGTAGAGACGATTCTAGCCGCAGATTACTTGACGTAAAATTATCCCCAGGCGTGAGACTGGATCCGGAAACTTTTTGCCACAGCATCCCGGCGTGCCGGGGCGACACCACGCTACTCCGCCCAGGCATCGTCCGCGTACGTGACGTCAGCGGGAGTCACTTAAGACCTGCCCACATCAGTTTTCTTCGGAGAACTTTTCCGCACCACAACGCGGAACCACCAGATAAAAAACAGTGGAAGCATGGGAACAGTGTGCAAAGAGCAGAAAAATTGGAAAGAAACGGTGACTAACAACACCACCAGAGTAGTGCCAACACCGCAGACCCCAAGGGCAGGGATTGAAGGAAGAAGAACAAGCAGAAACCTGCGCAGTCACCCTGCCAGCACATAGACAACCTCCAATCCCTGTGCCCCGGAGGCAAGAACAGGCATAAAAGTCATGGCACACGTAGGAAGCTCTCCCCCCCATCCTGAGCAAGGAAAGGGACCAGTCCCAAGACAGACAGGGACAACAGACCTCCAAGCCACCCCAATCTAGAGGGCAACCAACCACAAGGGACAAGGGCAAGACAAGCCCAGATGACCCCTAATCAGAGGGTAGCAATGGGAGGAAGGGAGGGGAGGGAGGACAGGCATAGAAAGCAATCCCCCCAAAACCTGGAGTAGCCAGAGTAGCAGGGCACCGGAGCACCATCCTCCAAGGACCAAAGGAGGAATGAACCGCCCCCAGGCGGAGTCACCCGCAAGAACAAGGAAGGCACTCACAGTAGACACAGCCCCCCACTGGGATTCGAGTACCGAGGACCAACCCAAGGGTCCTCGTAGAATAGGGGAGGAAGGGCAGGCCGTGAAGGAATCTACGGCTAGAATCGTCCCTACCAGATACATCGTTACCGAAGATAATTAACTCGTACATCTGATAGAGACTACTAGCCGCAGATTCCTTCACGTAGAATAGATACCCTAGCAATACCCCCTGGGAAGGAGGGTCTGCGAAATTACCCCACCAGCCAATGCAGAACAGAGGGCCCCACAGGGGACCAGAGCTGTGGACCAGGTAGAACCTCGCCCCTGCCAGGCCAAGGGAACCCCCACAAGCAGGACCCCAAGGGGATGTAGGAGGGAAAAATGGCTGAAGAGGCCCGTACACTCACAGCAGAGGAACCAAGGGCAAGGACTGAGAGGCCGAAGCACCCCACTCTCCTCACAAGGCAACACAGCTTCCGCCCAATGCCAAGACAGGAAAGCAGAGAAGAAGAAGAAGAAGCCTAGAGGACCCAAGGAAACTGGGGAAAAGAAGGCGAACCCACTCCAGATGGAAAGCAGCCTGCCAGCCAGAACAGCCCAAGGCCCCAGGAAGGCAGAGTAGGCGAAGCCTAGCAAGGGAGAACACAGGATCATCCCAGACGTCAGGACAGGAGCAGGGAGATTAGGAGATGCCCGGGCCACCACTACGAGTGGCCACACACACGACCTCAGGAAGCAAAAGCAACATACCTAAACACCATGGAGAACAGGCACCCGAAGGCGACCAGAACCCTCTAGCAGAGCGCAAGTCATACAACAGCTACCACTACCCCACATAGGGTACATTAGGTCCCAAGATATGGGAACCCTCTTTGGAAGAACTTCCGCCGCAGAGGAAAAAACAAAAGAGCCACGAGGAAAGAAACACCCCCGCTGAAGGCTTGACAAGCAGCCCAAACAAAGCAGAAGACCCAATCTCAGAGCCAAGTCTGCGCAACAACTCCTGCAGAACCACACACAATCAAAACAAGGGCCGTCCAGCAGCTAACAAGTCCCAAGAAAGGACGTAACGACTAGAATACACACTGCACAGCCAGAACAGCCGGCCTAAGAAGGCCCAGAATCAACCCAACTCAGAAGTCACTGAGGAGGGGACGGAGGAGGAGGAGGATAAGGAGGAGGAGGATAAGGCGGAGAAGGATAAGGCGGAGGAGGACGGAGCCCCGCCAAGAGCCTTGGGCTGGCGGTGTCGGCCAGGGCATGGAACAACAGGCTGCCATCAAATGGAAGGCCTATGAGTCGCTCCCAAATATTCTCAGGGAATACTCCGTCCCGAAGCCAAGCATGACGACGCAGAGCGACTGAGGAAGCCATGGCCCGGCCCAGCACCTGCGAGATGTCCGGAGCGGAGAATAAACGCAGCAAGCTCCCGGCTATCCAATGCATGATGCTGTAAGTCCACCAGGCCAGACTCCTGGGACGGTGCAGATCCCAGAGACTCTGCCGAGTCCCACAAACAGGAGGAGGACCTAGCCAGCACACACAAGGTGTTAAGGGCCCGCAGGGCTGCGCTGGTCGAGGCAAACATGTTGCGTCCTCAAGAGTCCAGCCAGCGGGCCTCTCGGGACGGGGGAGTCAACAGCGGCGTCAGGGAGGGAAAAGCAGTCCGCAAAAGGGGGCTGGTGGCCGAGGGGTGAAGGGAAAGACACGCCGGGTCACGCGGCGCCGAGAGGTGCAGAAGATGCTGAGGCACCGGGTCCCCTGAGGCAGGACGCTTCCAAGCCCCCGTCAGGGAAGAGAGGAGCGAACCTTCAAAGGGAAGTAAGAAGGAGAGGAGTTGGCCTAACGGCTAGGGCAATCGACCTCGGACCTGGGGAAGTGGGTTCGAGTCTCGGTAATGACGCTGAACATCCTGTGATTCAGGGCAAATCACTTATTCTCCCCATGCCTAACAAAGAATGAATGTGTGTCCTAATGTAACGTAACTGGTGCTACGTAAAGCGCTCTGATACCGGGTTGGGTTCGGGTCAAGTTCGCGCTATATAAAACTCTGCGAAAAAAAGAAAAAAAAAAAAGATTTCCCTCCCACCAGAGCCCTGATGGAGGACCTCCAATAGATGCTCCACTGGAACGCGAGCCACCGGATCACCCATGCGTAGGATGCCCACAGCCGTGGACACTGTGTGAGCGAAGGCCGCACCCGCCTCCATAAGGCCCTGCGGTGGAGAAATCAGCTCCTCCGTGGGCGACGGCTGCAAACTAAGGCGGCCGTCCTCGAGGCCAAGCGGGGCGGGCAAGCGCCAGACCTGGAAGTCAGAAGGAGCCGAAGAACGAGGGACCTGCCGCTCTTCCGACGAACATCTCTGCCCCAGGAAGGGCGGGGAACCGCCTTTCGACGCCGGTAAAAAAGACACCACACGGCGACCAGTCTCCGGGAGGACGACACCAATATGCATGTCTCCGGAGAAGGAGCGTCCAAAGATGAATCCGCGGTACGACCCCTGCGCGGAGCCATAGAATCCGCCGCTTGAGGTAGGACGTCGGCACCAGCCGGACACAGGACCTCCAAGTCACACCGCACCGGGGACCGGAGTGAAACCCGGAGTAGAGCTGGAGCCGCACCGGCCCCTGGGCGGCGCCGGAGTGACGCCGACACGAGCCCTGCCGAGGCAGCCACCTGCGCGGGGAAACGAGACGGGCCTGGGGAGTGGCACGAAGCCCTCTGACAGCCGTGGCCCAGAATGAGGCGAAGAATGCTCGACAACCCATGCGGCGGCGCCAGGGACGATTCAACCTCCGACTCGCCCTCCGACGAGGCAGCCACCTGTGGGGAGGGACGAGAGGGGCCCGGAGAGGGACGAGGGGTCGTCCCTCGGCCTCGACCCGGAGCGGGACGAGGAGGGTCCACCGACCCCTGCGGCTCTGCGCGGTCCAGCTGCTGCCGGCGCCGTCACCTCGGCCTTAGACAGGACCATCCTGTCAAAGGACCGAGAGGGGCTCGGGGATGCGACCTGAGCCCTGGCGACCTCCCGCGACACCACAGGGACCCCCGCGGGAGTTTGCGGCGAGGCAGAGACGCCGTGGCCTGAAGGAGTTTGCCCCAGAGGAGCCGCACCCCAACAGTACCACATCCTCCAAGCCTGGATACGAACCAGTCGGCACCGGGGCCGGAGCCACTGGTAGCACCGCAGAGGGCCCTGCGCAGAGCGAGGGATCCGTCGACGCCCCAGGAGGGGAAGGAGGAGGGGACACCAGCGAGGCCTGCAAAGCCACCATGTATGTCTCCATTTGGACTCTCGACGCCCCAACACCGGGAAACGGTGGATAGGACGACACGCGGGGCCGCATCACCCACGGAGAGTCCACGCCCCCGGTAGGCCGGATACCAGCCCCTGGGGACAAACTGCGACACTTACCCATCGGGGAGTGACACTCACGTGACATTGGAGAAAGGTGAGGACGACGACCACGGCCGAGTCTGAAGCCGTCCATCGAAGCAGACCGAGGGGAGGACGTCGACCTGGAGAGACGCGCCAAGAGAAGTTTCATCCGGCGCTCCCACCGCGACTTCGGCTTCAACTGTTGGCACTGTGTACAGTCTGTGGTGCCGTGATCCTCCCCCAAACACCACATACAAATGAGGTGAGGGTCCGTCGCTGACAGAAGATGCCCACAAGATGTGCAAGTCTTAAAGCCCGAAGGCATTCGCACACTGTTCCACTAAAAAATGGGAGAAAAAAGGAGCCTAACAGGCCCGTAGCAAGGATCTGATCCGCGTTGCACGCGGAAAAAGAAAATACTGATGTGGGCGCGCCGAGGCGGGTCTTATGTGACCTCGCTGACTTCATGTACGCGGATGACGCCTGGGCGTAGTCGCGTGGTCGCCACGCCCCCGGCGCACAGGGATGCTGTGGCAAAAAGTTTCCAGATCCAGTCTCATGCCTGGGGATAATTCCACGTGAAGGAATCTGCGGCTAGTAGTCTCTATCAGATAATACGTTATCACCAAAAAATGTTGTTGAAAATGGCCTTGGGCAAGTTTGTGTTCTCGCACTATTGTTATTTTCTCTCTATTTTGCTGCCATAGATATGGCACTAAAATCTGATATGGGTATTGCACCACAATTAGGAGGTGTAAAAATACCATACCTAGCGTACGCTGATGACCTAGTGATCATGTCTCTAACTCCGAAAGGACTCCAGCATCAATTGAAACAATTATACACTTACAATTCAGTGAATGGATTGTTAGCCAATATGGTCAAACCAAAAATTGTGACCTTTGGACAGCCAATAAAACCTAAAAGGTGGACACTAGGAGAAACATCAATTGAAGTAGTGGAGCAATACAATTACCTTGGAGTGATTTTTGATAATAAGTTATCCTGCGCAAGTCATTCAGCTAGTAGAAATTTGAAATCAATTGTCATTACTAAATCAATTTCAAGATTTATGAAAATGTTTGGAGGGAAAGCGATTAGTCCATCACTTAAAGCATTACATATGAAATTAGTTCCATATTTATTATATGCTGCCCCAGTAATGAGTAAAAAGGTCATCTTTAACTTTGAGAAATGTTTTATGAAATGTGTACGCACCTTATTACAACTACAACAGGCAAACCCACACTGTATCATGGGATTGGAACTCGGCATAAAATCCCTGGTACTACTGCACAATAAAAGCTGTGTGAATTACATAATCGATAGTGCTAAGGCTGTTTCATCTTCATTGAAACATCTAATATTTGAAGAGTTAGGGAGATCGAAATACAGAGACACAGAATTGTACAGTACATAGATGGCATTAGGATCTTTAATTTGCCTGACATACAGGAGATGGGACAAATGAACGGATCTGTGTGTCAAAACTTAATACGCAATACGCCCACTACTAAGCAGTGGAATTTAGACCTTCTACAAGATGGAAAATATAATCACGTGGATTTAGTAATCAATGCTTATACTTTACAGAGTCAAGAATATTTAGGATGGAACTAACCTGTCTAATCATCAAAAAAACATTTTTAAGATTGAGAATTTTATATACCGATTAGGGAGTTTGAAGCGAAATACAACCAGGCACTTAAAGGCAGACCAGCTTGCCGGCTCTGTGGAGCTACCGTTGAATATCTTGCACATCTAATATGTACCTGCCCTAAGCTGTTGCCCATATGGAGAATATACTTACGCTCCTTGTTTAAAATTGCTAAAACACGAACGACTGCTGAGGCCGTCAGATAGGGCTTCAGGGTCAAAGAAGATAGCGCTATAATAATGATGATGATAACGTTTTTATATCATGCATATAAAGCATTAACAGTGTAAATGTCTCATAGAGGGAAGCAACACAGATTTTATCGTCAGAAAATAGAAATTTAAATTGTATAACTCAGAGAATATCATGTATCTTATACTTCGGACACTTTAGTATATTGGCGAAAGTAACGAACAAGTTACTTACCTTCGGTAACGATATATCTGTAAGAAACATTAGTGAGTTAGATTCCTCACCTTAGAATATCACCAGGCGTCAGGCTGGATCCAGAATTTTTTTTCGGCAGCAATACCCTTGCGCGTCGCTAGGCGTCGTCTGCGGCTCGCGTCCTTCGGCGGCGGCATCATCGACGGGATGACGTCGTCGTACTTAGACGCCGCCCTCGCACGCTGAGGTCAGTTCTTGTACATAGCTTTCCGCGCCAGGAACGCAGAGCCATGCAAGAGACCGACACTGGTGCCGAGAATCTAGGGCCCTGAAAGGGATGACCTTAACCCTAGATATCGGTTCGCAGAACGGGGAGGATGGGTGGGGCGGTGAGGAATCTAACTAAATAATGTTTCTTACAGATATATCGTTACCGAAGGTAAGTAACTTGTTCATCTGAAAGAAACACGTTAGTTAGATTCCTCACCTTAGAATAGATACCACAGCAATACCAACCCCGGGGGTGGGTCTGCGAACCAAGATCACACCAGGAAGTCCTGGAGAACGGAACGGCCAAAGACGCCGTCTCTCCGGACTTGGCTGTCCAGGCAATAATATTTGGCAAACGTGTGCAGCGAAGCCCACGTTGCTGCCTGACAAATGTCCTGCAAGGGGACTCCCCGGCCCAGGGCAGTGGTCGCCGTCGTGGCCCGAGTGGAATGGGCCCTCAGCCCCACAGGGGGTTCCTTTTTAGCTAAGGAATAACAGGCCTTGATACACAAAATGACCCACCGAGAGATGGTTTGCTTGTGCACTGCCCGCCCCTTCTTAGCGCCCACGTAGCCAACAAAGAGTTGGTCGTCCACCCGGAACTGTTTGGTGTGGTCCAGATAGAAGGACAGCGCCCGTTTTGGTTCCAGACGGTGGAGCCTCTCTTCCTCTTTCGAGGGATGCGGAGGCGGAAAAAAGGTGGGCAGTGTAACAGACTGACCGATGTTAAAGGCAGTTACCACCTTAGGGAGAAAGGAAGGACGAGTCCTGAGAACAACTTTGTACGGATGGACAGAAAGAAAAGGATGCTTAGAAGATAAGAACCTGGAGCTCACTCACCCTTCTAGGAGAGGTGATGGCAACCAGGAAAGCAGTCTTAAGAGTCAGAAGACGAAGGGGACAATTATGAAGTGGCTCAAAGGGAGCGCACATCAGATAGGTCAACACTAGATTCAAATCCCATCGAGGCATTACGAAAGGGACAGGAGGAAACATGTGAGTAATGCCCTTAAAGAATCGAGCAACAACAGGGGATTTAAAAAGAGAAGGCTGATCAGGAAGCCGTAAGAAAGCAGAAATAGCCAAAAGGTATCCCTTGAGGGTGCCCAGAGCAGAGCCCTGCTGGGCCAGGGAAAGAAGAAAGAGGAGAACCTCAGAAAGAGGGGCGGAAAGGGGATCCACAGCCTTTGCTGTGCAACATGCCACAAATTTGTTCCACCTGCAGGCGTATACCGATTTTGTGGAGGGATGCCTGGCTGCCAGAATAACATTACAGACTTCAGGAGGCAAGTCAAATGGCATCAACTGCCGCCGCTCAATCTCCACGCATGGAGGTGGAGGCTGGACAGGTTCGGGTGGAGGACCGTCCCCTGCTGCTGCGACAGAAGGTCCTCCTGAAGAGGCAGTCGAATCTGGGAATCGATCGATAGACTGGGTAGCTCGGGATACCAGTATCTTCATGCCCAATCCGGAGCCACAAGGATGACTTGGGCCCGGTCGCGCCTGATCTTCTTCAGCACTCTGGGCAGAAGTGGTATAGGCGGAAAGGCGTACAACAGACCGCAACTTCACTCGCGGCGAAAAGCGTCTCCGAGCGAGTGCTGCCTTGGAAATTCCAACGCTCAGATTTGCTGACATTGCGCGTTCTCTTCGGTGGCGAATAGATCTAACCAAGGCTCTCCCCACTGCCGAAAGAGGCCTTGCGCCACATCCGAGTTCAGACGCCATTCGTGATCCATCATGCACCAGCGGCTGAGTTCATCTGCCCTGGCGTTCAGAGAGCCCGCAAGGTGTTGAACCACCAGGGTGATGCCCTGATATTCCAGCCATGTCCAGAGGCGCAGAGCCTCCTGACAAAGGGTCCACGACCCCACCCCGCCCGGTTTGTTCCAATACCACATGGCGGTGGTGTTGTCCGTGAACACCTGCACTACACTTCTCCGAACAGAGAGAAGGAATGCCTTCAGGGCAAGCGGGATCACCCGCAGCTCCAATAGGTTGATATGGAGCCGGGACTCCGCCGGAGACCAGGGGCCTCTGATCTCCGCCTCTCCCATGTGGCCCCCCCCAAATCCTAGGAGGGATGCATCCGTCACTACTGTGTGCTCCGGTTGGGGAAGGGAGAGGGATCTGCCACTGACCCAATCGCGGTCCGTGAGCCACCACTGCAACTGTCGTGCAGTGCCCTCTGAGATCACGACTTGGTCGGTTAGGTTGCCCCAATGCTGGGCCCACTGAAACTTCAGGTCCCACTGCAGAGCCCGCATCCGCCACCTGCCGTGATGTACCAGCAAGATGCAGGAGGCCATCAGACCCAGGAGCCGGAGCACCAACCTGACCGAAACCCGGGATAAAGGCCGAAAGATCGGAATCAGAGCCTGAATATCCCGAACCCGCTGTTCCGGAGGATAGACCCGGAACTGTGCCGAGTCCAGAACCGCTCCGATGAAGAGGAGCTTCTGGGAGGGACCCAGATGCGACTTCGGCACGTTGATGGAGAACCCCAGCGAATGCAGGAGGTCGGCCGTAGTCTGGAGGTGGGTGACGACTGTTTGGGGCGAGCCCACCTTCAACAACCAGTCTGCGCAGATGAGCTGCGACCACTGCAGTCACATTCTTGAACACCCGAGGGGCACTGGTGAGGCCGAAGGGGAACACGGTAAACTGAAAGTGCTTGTGGCCTACCATGAACCGCAGGTAAAGCCGGTGGGCCAGCAGGACGTGGATGTGGAAATAAGCATCCTGCAAGTCCAACGCTACCGTCCAGTCTCCAGGGTCTAGGGCAGCCAGAACCTGAGCTAAGGTGAGCATCTTGAACTTCTCCTTCCAGAGGAAGGCATTGACGCTCCTGAGGTCCAAAATAGGGCGTAGGCCCCCTTTGCCTCTTCTTGGGACCGCGTTGAGGCTGGTTCTGCGGCCTGTGGCTAGACGGACGTGAGGGGGCGCCCCTTCCTTGGCCACGAAAGGGGCGAAAAGCGGAAGTTTGCGGGCGCGGGCTGAGAGGCCCAAGGACTTGGCCGTGGCCCTGGAGTACTTAAAGCGCTCCAGCTTTGTCACCAAAAAGGCAACGCCATCGAAGGACATGTCCATGAGGGTGCTTCCCCAGAGAAATTTGTGGATCTGAGCCAGGCGTGGCGACGAATCGCCACCGTGGTCGCAATTGCCCTGCCCAGCGAGTCCGTTGTGTCCAGCCCACATCGTATCGAATACCGTCCCTCGGCAAGAGCCTGGGCGAGCAGTGTCTGAGCCTCCTCCGGACACTGGGGCAACACGTCCGCCACCGTATCCCACAAGGAGTGGGTGTAACGGTCCAAAAGGCACGTGGTGTTGATAGACCGCAACCCCAAACTAAGGGAGGAAAACAGTTTCTTTCCAAATTGTTCCAACCTTTTGGATTTCTGATCCAGGGTAGCGGACGGGAAGGCGGTCTGGGAGGTAGAGGCCTGGATAACCAGGCTCTCGTGCGTGAGGTGCACCGACATAAAGCTGGTGTCGCCCGGGGCGGTGGTGCCGGGCCACGTTCCGGTCCACAGGAGGGACTGTGGAGATCTTGGGCCAGGTGGCCATCAGAACATCCGTCAGTGCTTCATTAAACTGCAGCAGAGGCTCCGAGGAGCTTACAGGCGGTTGAAGCACTTCAATGAGGAGATTAGTCCTCACTGCGACTGCAGGGAGCTCCAGCCGGAGGGCTTCAGCAGCCCTGCGCAGCACCACAGAATATGTAGCACCCTCCTCCGTAGCCACGGAGGGAGGAGAGATGAAGCCAGTGTCAGGGGAGGTGTCAAGACCACTGGCATCTCCCAGCTCTTCTGCCCAGTCCTGAGATAACTGGTACTGCGGTGCCAGAGGGTCTTCAGACCCCTCCCAGTCGTCCCCGTCATCCGACTCCTGGTAGACAGGTGGAATGGTCGGAGCCGGGCGGAAGAAAAACCTGTCATCCATCGGCACCGGATACAGAGCCGCTCCGACGCCGGGCCCGGACCAGGACTAAACCCGAGGACGACGTCGTCCGAAGACAGCACCAGGGGTGGCACCGAAGGGGTCGACGCCGGCGGAGGGTTCGTAAGGTCGACCGGTGTCAACCTGGATCAAGGCCTGGATCCCACAGGGGCCTGCTGCGTCGGGACCGAAGTCGACGCCGGGGCCGGAGCCGCCGGTTTGCTAGGCCTCCCAGTCGAGCCTGCGGGGCCCTAAGGCGCGCCGGCAGGCGTCGACGGCGGAGCCAGACTCCTCATGGCCACGAGCAAGTCTCTGATCTCCGCCGGAGTCGTGTCAGACCCAGGGACTGGAGGGTATGGGGTCGGACACGACTCCAGCGGTGGTGTCACCAGAACCCTCAGCCGAGTCGCGCGACCGGCGAGGGGAGTCAGAAGAGCGATGTCGCCTCTTCGACTTCTTGCTGCGCCTCGACTTACCGGAATGCGAGGACTTTGACCCCGACGAACAGTGATGGCTGCGGCTCTGCGACCGGTCCCTCGACCTCCTCCTCGACCGGGACCTCTACCGGCGCGCAGCCGACTGCCGGATCTCGAGCAGCTTGCGGGACCTTCGAGGTCTAGGCACGACTCGGCATCATGGTCGGCCCCAAGGCAGTAGAGACACCGGCGGTGTTGATCCGTGACATTCATCAGGCAGTCGCACGGTTTGAGTCCAGGCATCCCTACCGGCACCAGAGTCGAGGTCGACTGGAAATGGGGAACCAAAAGAGTTCAAAAAGTTTTGTAAAAAGTGACAAAAAGGGTATTCTCTTCCCGGATCAGCGCTTACTGTCGCGGAAAAAAGAAGAACTGACGTCAGCGTGCAAGGGCGGACTCTAAGTACTCCTACGACGTCATCCCGCCGACGGACGCGGAGCCGCAGATGACGAATAGCAACGCGCAAGGGTATTGCTGATGAAAAATCTTTCCGGATCCAGCCTGCCGCCTGGGGATATTAGAGGTGAGGAATCTAACTAACGTGTTTCTTTCAGATAAATGTTTCTACCATGTTTTTACCATGGATAGTGCCACTATCGCACAAGTTACTTACTTGTGTAACGATATATCTGTAAGAGACATTAGTTAGTGATAGATTCCTTACCTTAGAATATCCCCAAGCGTCAGACTGGATCTGGAAAGTTTTCGTCAGCAGTACACTTGCGCGTCAGTAGGCATCGTAGTCGCCGAGATGACGTCGTCGGGGCTACTTAGATGCGCCTATGCGCGCTGACCTCAGTTCTGTACACAACTTTTCTGTGCCAGGAACGCAGATCCATGCCAGGGACCGACTACAGGTGCAATAGAACTAGGGCCCTGAAAGGGATTACCTTAACGCTAGAGAACAGTTCGCAGAAAGGGGAGGATGGGCGGGCGGTAAGGAATCTATCACTAACAAAGGTCTCTTACAGATATATCGTTACACAAGTAAGTTGTGCATCTGAAAGACACGTTCGTGCTAGATTCTTTACCTTAGAATACATACCCAAGCAATACCAACCCCGGAAGAGGGTCTGCGAAATGAATCACAGCAGTAAGTCACGGAGAACCGACCGGCCAAAGAAGCTGTGTCTCCGGACTGGACTGTCAAGGCAATAGTGCTTAGTGAAAGTATGCAGCGAGGCCCACGTGGCTGCCTGACAGATATCGTGCAGGGGGAAACCGCGTCCCAATGCTGTACTAGCTGCTGTCGCCCTGGTAGAATGGGCACACAGCCCAACCGGAGGTTCCTTTTTAGCCACTAAAACAGGCTTTAATGCAAAAGACAACCCATCGGGAGATGGTCCGCTTGTGCACAGCCCAACCTTTCTTGGCACCCACATAGCCAACAAAGAGCTGGTCATCCACCTGGAACTGCTATGTGCGGTTGAGATAGAATAAAAGCGCACTATTTGGGTCCAGACGGTGGAAGCGCTCTTCCTCTCTTGAAAGATACGGAAAGAAAGTGGGCAAAGTGACAGTTTGCCCGAGATGAAAGGCAGTGACTACTTTCGGTAGAAAGGAGGGACGCGGCCGAAGCACAACCTTGTCCGGATAGGAGGTTTACATGAAAGAGCCTGAAGATCACTCACCCGCCTGGCGGAGGTGATGGCCACCCAGGAAGGCCGTTTTTAAAGTTAGTAACCTTAAAGGACAGTTATGAAGAGGCTCAAAGGGAGCGCACATTAAGTATATGAGAACCAGGTTCAAGTCCCACTGAGGCATTACGAAAGGAAAAGGAGGGAAAAGGTGAGTAATGCCTTTGAGAAATCTATTGACAACAGGGGACTTGAAAAGAGAGGGCTGATCAGGCAACCTGAGAGAGGCTGAAAGAGCAGAAAGGTAGCCCTTGATAGTGCCCAGAGCAGAGCCCTGCTGGTCCAAAGAGAGAAGGAACAATAGTTGTTCAGAAAGAGGGGCAGAAGGGGGGATCTACAGCTTTCGCTGTGCACCATGCCACAAACTTGTTCCACCGACAGGCGTACACAGTTTTAGTTGAGGGACGCCTGGCTGCCAGAATCACATTACAGACTTCAGGAGGCAAGTCAAATGTCGCTGCTCAATCTCCATGCAAGGAGGTGGAGGCTGGACAGGTTTGGGTGGAGGACCATCCCCTGATGCTGCGACAGAAGATCCTCCCTAAGAGGTAGTCGGATCGGGGGATCCACGCTCATACTGAGTAGCTCGGGATACCAAACTCTTCGAGCCCAGTCCGGTGCCACAAGAATGACTTGGGCCCAGTTGCGTCTGATCTTCAGCACTCTGGGTAGAAGTGGTATAGGCGGAAAGGCGTACAACAGACCGCAACTCCACTCGCGTCGAAAAGCGTATTCCGAGCGAGTGCCGCCTTGGAAACTACAACACGCAGAACTGCTGACATCGCGCTTTCTCTTCGGTGGCGAATAGATCTAACCAAGGTTCTCCCCACTGCTGAAAGAGACCTTGTTCCACGTCCGAGTGAAGGCGCCATTCGTGATCCAACACCTGCGGCTGATTTCGTCCGCCCTGGCGTTCAGAGAACCTGCCAAGTGTTAAACCACCAAGGAAATGCCTTGACGTTCCAGCCATGTCCAGAGACGCAGAGCCTCCTGACATAGGGTCCACGACCCCACCCCGCCTTGCTTGTTGCAGTACCACATGGCAGTGGTTTTGTCCGTGAACACCTGCTCCACTCTCCCCTTGACAGAGGGAAGGAATGCTTTTAGTGCAAGTAGGATCGCCCTAAATTCCAAAAGTTTGATATGGAGCCTGTACTCCGCCAGAGACCATAGGCCTCTGATCTCCGCCTCTCCCATGTGGCCACCCCATCCCAGGAGGGACGCATACGTCACCACTGTGTGCTCCGGTTGGGGAAGGGAGAGGGATCTGCCGCTGACCCAATGCTGGTCCGTGAGCCACCACTGCAAGTCTTGTGCAGTGCCCTCCGAGATCTGGACGTAGTCGGACAGGTTTCCCGGATATTGCGTCCATTGAAACTTCAGGTCCTACTGCAGAGACCACATATGTCACCTGGCATGATTGCTCAGCAGGATGCAGGAGGTCATGAAGCCACGTCCGAGTGCAGACGCCATTCGGGATTCATCAAGCACCGATGGCTGAGTTCTTCCCCCCTGGCGTTCAGAGAACCTGCCAGGTGTTGAACCACCAAGGTAATGCCGTGATGTTCCAGCCATGTCCAGAGGCGCAGAGCCTCCTGACATAGGGTCCACAACCCCACCCCGCCCTGTTTGTTGCAATACCACATGGTGGTGGTGTTGTCCGTGAACACCTGCACCACACTTCCCCGGACAGAGGGAAGGAATGCCTTCAGTGCAAGTCGGAGTGCCCGAAGCTCCAAAAGGTTGATATGGAGCCGGGACTCCGCCGTAGACCAGAGTCCTCTGATCTCCGCCTCTCCCAAGTGGCCTCCCCATCCCAGGCGGGATGCATCAGTCACCACTGTGTGCTGCGGTTGGGGAAGGGAGAGGGATCTGCCATTGACCCAATCGCGATTCGTGAGCCACCACTGCAATTGTTGTGCAGTGCCCTCCGAGATCTGGACATGATAGGGCAGGTTGCCCTGATGCTGCGCCCACTGGAACTTCAGGTCCCACTGCAGCGCCTGCATATGCCATCTGGCATGTTGCACCAGCAGGATGCAGGAGGCCAGCAGGATGCAGGAGGCCAGCAGGCCCAGGAGCCAGAGGGTCATCCTGACAAACCCAGGACCAGGGCTGAAAAATCGGAATCATAGCCCGTATGTCCCGGACTCGCTGTTCAGGAGGATAAACCCAAAATTGCGCTGTATCCAGAACCGCTCCAATGAAGAGGAGCTTCTGAGAGGGAATCAGATGCGACTTTGGCACTTTGATGGGAAACCCCAGCAAATGCAGGAGGTCGGCCGTAAACTGGAGGTGGGAGACGACTGCCTGGGGCGAGCCCGCCTTCAACAGCCAGTCATCGAGATAGGGGCAGACTGAAACCCCTGATCTGCGCAGATGAGCTGCGACCACCGCCATCACATTCGTGAACACCAGAGGGGCGCTGGTAAGGCCGAATGGGAGCACAGTGAACTAAAAGTGCTCGTGGCCTACCATGAACCGTAGGTAACGCCGGTGGGCTGGCAGGAAGGGGATACGAAAATAAGCATCCTGCAAGTCCAAAAGGTACCATCCAGTCTAGCGGGTCTAGGGCAGACAAGACCTGAGCAAGTCTGAGCATCTTGAACTTCTCCTTACGGAGGAAGTGATTGACGTTCCGGAGGTCTAAGATAGGACGCAGGCCCTTGTCTTTTTTCGGGACCAGGAAGTTGTGGGGAGTTACCAATCAAAGCCTACTTCTGGCACCGGAACCCTCTCTATGGCTACCTTGGCAAAGAGAGCCCCGACTTCCTCCAGAACAAGGTCATGTGGTCCTCTGTCAACCGGTCATAAATCGGAGGGAGTGGTAGTCTAGAAAGGTAGGGAGTAGCCCTTCTGGACTATCCGAAGCACCCACCTGTCCGACTTGATTGTTTGCCAGTTGTAGAGGTGATGGATGACCTGCCACCAACCAGTGGACTATGATCCTGAAGGGCCGGACCAGGAAGCTTTAGAGGCTGCATGGAGGAGCAGGGGGAGTGGACTTCTGGCCGCCTGATCCACGGGGTCAAACGGAGCCGCTCCCATGTGTGCACAGGTGGCTAAACTTGTGCGGTCTTGTGGTTGGGATATAGCTTGTGTGGCTGAAAGCCTGCGTGGCCACAAAAGGGAGGAAAAGCAAGCAGGTGGTCACCGAGAGGCCCAAGGACTTGGCCGTAGCCCGCGAGTCCTCAAGTATTCCAGGGTCTTGTCTACCTAGTCTCCTAAGAGACAGGCGCCATCAAAGGGCATGCCCATAAGGGAAGCCTGGACATCCCCAGAAAAGCCAGAAGTCCTCAGCCAGGCACGGCGTCGAATAGCCACCGCTGACAACAATGCTCTGCCCAGCGAGTCAGTGGTGTCAAGCCCATAATGAATAGTGAACTTGGCCGCAATTCGCCCATCCGATACCACTGGGAGGGAAAGGCCTGGATCTCCTCCGGAACCTGTAGCAGCACCTCTGCAACCGTTTCCCACAAAGAGTGGGTGAAAATGTCCAAGAGGCATGCAGTGTTCACTGACCACAATGCAAGACTAGCTAAAGAAATAATATTCTTGTCCCAACTATCCAGCCTCTTAGATTTTCTGTCCAGGGTGCAGAAGGTAACGCGCCTTGTGAGGTAGAAGCTTTGACGACCAAGCTCTCTGGGGTATGGTGAATGGTGAGGAATGTTGGGTCACCCAGTGCAGGGCAATAGCGGCAGGCGATGATCCTATTCACAGGAGCCTCTGTGCTGGGCTTGGACCAGCTAGCCAGAAGTACATCAGCTAAGACCTCGTTGAAAGGCAGGAGGGATTCCGATGAGGACACACCCAGAAGCAGGATCTCTGTCAAGATGTTCGTCTGGATATCCACTAAAGCTAAAGGGAGCTGAAGGTCCAGGATCCAAGTTGCCCTTCTCATCACCATAGTGTATGAAGCTCCCTCTTCCGTAGCCACGTTAGGGAGAGAGAGCAGGCCAGAATCCGGGCAGGTATCCCGCCCACTGGCCTCACCCAGTTTTTCATAACAGTCCATTCATGCTCAGGCTGGTCTTGTAAAGGGTCCAGCAACACGTCCCAATTCTCCTCCATTCCTAGCCCCTCCAAATAGGGCTGAGAAACCAAACTAAGTTCCGATGGTGCTGTCAAACGACGGAATCTGTGTCAAAAGCCGCCAATCTGGCTTTTGGTCCTCAGGGATAAGGATGGGACTGGCGTTGCGGTGCGGGGACCAGCGCTGGGGAAGGTCGCAGGGGTACGACCGGCACTGGAGCTGCCAGCACGAGGCCCAATGGAGCCCCTAATGAGCCTCCGAGGCTCAAAGGCGTGCCTAGAGGTTTAGGTCACCCAAATATGAGGCACATGGCGTCACAGAATTCTTTACGTTGGGAGGGGGTCGCTCCGGCTTCTGGAAATGCAGGAAAGCGTGGAGCCGAAAGGAAGCATGCTTCAACTTCTTGTGTTTCTTATGCCTCTTACCTAACCAACTCAATGACTAAGCAGGGGGACGAGGTCTTAAGACTCTCAGAGCAGCGCTCTGACCTTCCTCTCAACTGGGAACGAGACATTCGGGGCAAGCGACATGGAGACGAACGTCAGGCCCCAAGCAGCTTTAGGGACTGCGCCCTCAAAGCTTTCGAAGCCATGGCCCAGCAGTAGGAGCATGATGTCCAGTCATGGTTGTGCTCCAACCACCAGAGACACATTAAGTGTGGAACCGGCATTGCGCAGTGGCAGGCGCCGCATGGTTTGAATCCAGAGGTCTTCTTCAATATCAAGGGAAAATCTGCACACCAAAAATCGTTGACAAAACATCGAAAAAAGCCTGTCAAAAAGTGACAGAGGGTAGCTCTCTTCACTGATCTGTGCTAGCTGGCATGGAAATGAAAGAACTGACGTCAACACACCGAGGTGGTGCCTTTATAGGTGACGCAGACGTCACTTTCAGACATCACGTGAAGCTGACCGACGCCACTTACTGGTGCGCAAGGGTGTTGCTCGAGCAAAGGTTTCCAAATCCAGCCTGACGCCTTGGATTTTCTAAGGTAAGGAATCTGCAGCTAAATGTCTTTATTAGATGCCCCACTAAGGACAAACGCAAAAGAACAATACAAACAAAGTAACCAAGCAAGCAGGAAAACTAAGCATAAGACTTAGTCCAAATAGCTTTTGTACTTACAACTACTCTCTTTTGAAACTGGCACAGAACACCACTCTGGCAGGGGGGAATCTTTCTCTCCTTCAGAACTACTTGTGTTACCCTGCTCCTGGCCAGACCCACCAGGGAAGAATTTCATAAGTGCTGATGGCCTGGTGTCCGTGACTCTATTGTTCAAACCTGAAAACAAACGTGCAAGATCAATTAAATATTTTATGATGTCACAACGTAGCCCTGTTTTTAGTGGTCCACCATTATGCAAAAAACATACCTCGTGATTTTTGTAGATTTCTCGGTTTGGGTCCATTCATTAGTGCTTGCTGAACTGAAATCTTCGAGGAAAAGTTCTTCCGGTGTTTGATTTCTAAAGGGGTGGTGTATGGTAATTCCAAGGAACTAAAATAAAAATATGAGAATTACACATATACAACACATTATCTATTATTGTCAAACAAGTAAGCAGTATTAGCAAAACATTTAGAGTTCCACTGTACTCTACTATGAAATATGCCGTAGGAGTTGTCACAGGATTAGCGGCCAATAAACGTCTGCATATTTGTTAAATGCACAATAAATCTTGTTTCATATTATATCTTTTTTACCACAGCTTCATGAGCAAAAGAAGAATGGGTGGCGGTGTTCTCAACAGTTGTTTACTTGATTGTCTGCTTACTAGCCTCCCCCCCCCCCACCCCCACTTTCAACCACTTGTCACAAATCTCCCTTGACTTTTCATATAGTAATCACCCATGTAACGAACAACCACAAAATTGCAGGGTAGGCTGCCAGAAATGTAATGAGACACCCAGTATTTTCCCATTATGTCACTTGGGTTACATTTATCCACTATTTTTACCAAATCACTCCATCCTACAAAAAAACTTACCATCCACCTGACACATCTGAGATAAACATATGTTAATGTACACATGTAATGCATTATTAGAAAGGCTCCTCTCCCCGGTGATTTTAATCAAGGGCCTCCTGGGTCAAACATATGCCAATAGATGATTTAGTTACAGGCTGCCATTTACTAAAGCATTCTTGGTTCTGCATTAATGAAACATCAGCAAAATGCAACAAAATACACTCCAATACATGAAAACAATTCTGCAATAAAAATGCAGACAATGATCCAACACCCCTCAGTAAAGCAAGGATGTTAGAAATTAAAGAAATGTTTTCCTACTATCTAGGTTAATACCTATTAAGCAAGTATGATTGCAAGGTAGGAAATTAAAACTACACTGAATGTTTCAGGCTAGCTTCACAAATACCGAAGAAATATGTTTCTTATAATCAAAGTTAAAAGGGGACACATGGAAAAGCAACAGTTTGCTTAAATGTTCAATCCAGTGTTTGAAACCACTATTATGTTATACTGATTTGTAGGGTGCACTATCAGCCGTGACGGTATCCTGGCGTTCAGCAGGTTTGAGTCTAGGCACATCTTGGGCCTAGTGGGATAACTCGAAAACCCAGGTCTTCAGCTTCTTGTGGAATTCAAGAAGTGAAGCAGAATCTCTTGTGTGTAGCAGAAGGTCATCACAGGTTTTAGGAGCAATGGCGGCGAAGGCTTGACCGTTTGAGCTGGTTTTCTGTAGGCGTGGGATTTGTGCAAGTAAGAATCTGGTCAAGCAGAGGTGTCTGGAAGGTTTGTGAAAGCAGATGAGATTGTTGAGGTATGCTGGGCCAGTGCTATGTAGTGCCTTGAAAGTGTGGGTGTTCAAATACCTGGGCATCCACATTATACCAGACCATACTCAATTTTACGAGCGCAACCTCGTGCCCCCTCTCCTGCGACTTAAAAACGACGTGAAACACTGGCACCCACTACCCTAGACGCTCCTGGGCCGAGCGACCTTATTTAAAATAATGGCTCTCCCGCGGTTCCTGTATGCCTTACAAAACATGCCAACCCCTGTCCCCAACACCTATTTCAAAGTCATTGAGGCTGAAGTGAGACTGCTCCTCTGAGACGGAAACACCACCCCCCCCTGTATAGCCCTATCCAAACTCACTCGGAGCTGGTATGATGGTGTAATTGCCCTGCCCAATATACAACTTTACTATTGGGCCTCACAACTTATAATAGTAAACCAATGGCTTCACGCTCCGCAGGAGGAACCAGCCCTTCGGCTTGACAGGCACACTATGGGTGCCGACGGACTTCTGATGGCACTCTACAACAAGAGCAAAAATAACACGTGGATCGGCCCCACAGCACACACAGTACATACATGGTTTGCGGCGCAGTGAGCACTCGGATGGGAGGGAATCCTCACCCAACTCACACCACAACTAGGTATGCTCCGCTACAGTAAGGGACCTTATTGGTATCTCTAGGGTTGGGGACCTCTGGAAGAAGGGAGAGGTAGTGACCTTTGCCCACCTGCAAACAACCTATCAAATGGCTGACTCAGAACAGTTTCGCTATTCACAAATTAAGCACACACTTACAAAGGCCGTACCCAGAGGTGCCGAACTCCCCGAATTGTCGCCACTCGAAGATCGCCTCCTCACAGACCAACTCACCAAAAAAGCAATCCCTCTCAATTACCGCAAACTAATCAATAATCAGAGAGATCCCACACACACTCTACGAGACAAATGGCAGACTGAACTGGGCGATATGGACGAACAGGACTGGCAGGAGGCTTTGGCATCCCCGCGAGAGGTGGCAATTCCGTCCCGACTAAAACTAGTGCAATTGAAGATATTACATAGGACATACTACACTAGAACAATGCTACACAGGATTGGTCGGACTGAGACGCCCTTGTGTCTGCGGGGTTGTGGGCAAAAAGGCACGTTTTATCACACGCTATGGGACTGTCCCAACATTACACACTACTGGGAGACAGTCATGGCAACAATTACCCTGGTTTGTGGCTTTGAAGTCCCCCCCGAGCCGAGGAGGTGCCTGCTCAATATGGGAGCCAACGGACCTCAACCATGCGGCACAGGCCTGGGCGACCCTTGGGATTACACTAGATAAACGCAATATAGCACAGCACTGGGGCACGTCTACTGCCCCCCGACATCAGCAATGGTGTCAAGACCTAGATAGAGCAATGGTGGCAGAAAAGGCAATATTCATACACAGAGGGTGTCCAAATATGTGGGAGCGGGTGTGGGGCAAGTGGAATTTGTTCCGCGGCAACATTTGCACCCATCCAACAGAGGAATCAGACACAGATTTAAGTGACTAACCCACAGGACCTATCAGGGACCCAGACACCTAGATATATTATGATACGGAATGGGGCAACTGTATATAATGTATTACCTGTGGTACTACTCTGTAACAAGTGTAACATGACAATCGACATTGGTATGTGTAATCGGCACTGTTCTTGGATTTGTGAAAATAAAAATATATATATTTTTTTTAAATAAAGAAAGTGTGGGTGATGTGTTTGAAATATGCCATTTGTGAACGGGGAGCTAGTGGAACTCCTTCAGGTGTATTGTGATTTGAGTGCTGCATGGGAGGCTGAAAGCAATTCTGGTCAGTTAGAAGCTGGGTTTCTGTTGCAGTAAGCCCCCCACTTTTTACCAGACTACTGAGGCATTTTTGACTTGATGTGCCCTGGGTCTCTGCCAATCAGGTTCCCAGGGCTTGTGTTCTTTCCCCAAAAGTAACCCAAACCCAATTGGCATCTCTGGCCACAGGTCAGCCCCTGGTAAATGGTATCCCAGGGCACTGGGACCAGGGACGTCCTCTAAGGGCTGCAGCACTTATTGTGCCACCCACCCACCCCTTCAAAGGCTTGCCGCCTTTGTGAGCTTCCCCAGGCCACTTGCTGCTTTCAGCAACTGGTCCAGATCCCACTTTGGGCGGAAGACCCAGTGGGAAAAACAAGTGAAGAAGTGGGGTGTGCCCACCTCTGCCAGCTCCACCCCTCAGGTGGGGGAGGCGAGGTGAAGCACAATTCCCAGTCCCCGCCACCTTGCAGATGGGGGACACAGCCAACCAGGCAAAGGCATATGCCCCCCTCCCACTGGAGGTTGACATAATAGGGGGTGTACCCACCCCAGGGAAGGGACCCATTGGTCCCAACGTTTTACCTACCTGTAACGCCCCTAAATCTAGTATTTAGGGGCACCCCTCAACCTTGCTTCTTCAGACAAGTACCAACTCCAAGAAAACAAGGACGACCGAAAAGCCGTGACGAAGCTAACAAGAGGAAGATGCCCACTGACTTGGCCCCAGCCCTACCGGCCTGTCTACACCTCGAACCAGCTCCTGCGAAATCCCAGTGTGTCCTTCAGCCAGGAACCTCGAAAACTCCGGAGGACCTGCATGCCTTCAATCATAAAGACTGTGTCTTCCGTGAACACCGAATTTGTTAATCAACAACCTCTGGCCCAGGCCAGAAACCGCGAATCCACGGCCCAAGCTCGAGTGGGCAAACACCACGAGGAGATCTCCCCAGCGATCCTGACCCGAGATCCAGCGACCCCTGACCTGCCTCAAGCCTACAGCCGACGCCTGCAGCCTCAAACCAGAAGGTACCCCCCCAACCGCGACCAGGAACTGGTAAGAAGATCCGACCCTAAAAGGCACCCGTGCACCCGATGCCCTATGGGCTTGGGTGGCCCAACCAACGGTGCCTAACCAACCCCCAACATCCCAACGTAACTTTCAAAGTGGTGGTCACACCCAGAAGACCTTCATCCACGAGCCAGCAGTGCTTTTGCAAACCGGAGACTCCCCATTGAAAGCTACAGGGCATCTGATGCCAAAACAGCACTCTGCACCCGGCCGCCTCAGTGCCGCTGAGGGTGCAACTTTTGTGCTGGCCTAAACCCCCATTTGCCCTGAGCTTCAATCCAGGAGCTTTGCTTTCACAGCCCAGTGGCGCGGTCGTCAGCAGCTACCAACTGGCCCCCTATACCCCATTGGATAACATTGGGCCTCAGCACTCTGCACACAGCCGCCCTAGTGCCGCTGAGGGTGTAACAAAAGTGCATCCTTGACCCTGGGAGACCCCTGAGTCTAACCCCAGAACACCAACTCCCACAACAAAGTACTCCCTTTAAACCAATAACACTATTTTCCTCCATAGGATAACATTGAATGTTTTTCTATGAAAAGTTTTTAAGTGTGGAGTTGGAAAACCTAAAGAAATTCTTTAAAATTGTACTAACAAAAACGATTTTACTTACCTGTTAACAGGAAATGTCCCGGTGTAGTATCAAGGTATACTACACTGTGTAAGAAAAGTAATCTCAAAAGTAACTTACCTGTAATTTTACTAAAAAATCCCATACAAAGTATATGTACTGTATTTTGAAAAGCATTGCATTATCAGTAACTCTACTGTAATCAAATCAAAGTACATTTACAATTGCAATTCAAACTATTAACAAACTGCATTACTACTGTAATGTATCTATTGCTTAGATGTGCCAGGCTTGCTTGGTTCTAGAAAATAAAATAACTAAAAGAATATTTTTATACAAAAACAATTGGTCTGAAGTTCAGTCTTTGAGTGTGTGAATTCATTTGCTGACCGAGTGTGTACAACAAATGCTTAACACTGTCATCTGATAAAGCCTTACTGCTTGACCACACTACCACAAACAGAGAGTAAGGTGCTATCTAACTTTACCTCTGCCTACCTTTGAGGTTTCACTGGACTCTGTGCACACTATATGTCACTTTCGTAAAGTATATACAGAGCCAGCTTCCTACATGGCCGCCGAGTTCTGAGTGATCTGCAGCCTTTTTTGTGAATTTTTTGTTATACTCAGCACAGAGAGTGTTCCCATAGTCACGCTTGCTTGTAACGAGCATGTGTGATGGTTTTCAGGGTGCTGATTGGGAGTCATTTGAAAATCTTCCTCAGCATTTTTAGGGTACAGAAGCATGAGGTGGTGATGGCATTGACTTGGTTGGGAATGTCAAGGTTGCTGTTGATGATGATGATCCCAAGGTTCTTGTCGTGGGGGTGGGTGTGGGTTCTAGCTCTGTTGGCCACAAGGTGGAGTCTCACTGTGATGTGCTCCTAACGAAGATCACAAATTTACTCTTGTTGGTGTTGAGCTTTAGACAGTGAGGAATTTGAGGCACTGAACTTGATCTGGGTACTGGGCGCCATGTCTGTGAGGGAGAGAATGAGTTGTGTGTTGTCAGCATAGGAGTAGACGTTGATATTGTGAGAGAAAATTATGCTGGCTAGAGGGATCATGTATGTGTTGTAGATGGTCAGGCTCAGGAAGGATCCTTTTTGGATCTCCACATATGAGGTTGTGGGCATCTAAGATGTACAGTGCCAAGCTGACGGACTGTATCCTTCCAGTCTGGAAGGAGCAGATCCACCGGACTGCATGCCCTTGGATTTTGATGCTGTGTAGTCATTGGATGGGGTGGGAGACTGTCAAATGCTGCGGAGAGGTCCAGGAGAATGAGGGCCACCATGTTTCCTCTGTCCAGAGTCATGCAGATGTCATCCATGGCAGCGATGTTAGTTTCCATGCTGCTCGCAGAAAGGGGAGAATGGGTGGGGCGGTAAGGAATCTATCACTAACTAATGTCTCTTACACATATATCCTTACACAAGGAGTAACTTGTGCATCTGAAAGAGACAAGTTAGTGATAGATTCCTTACCTTAGAATAGATACACCAGCAATACCAACCCCGGTGGTGGGTCTGCGAATAGATTACCAGTACCCCACATAGGGTAAGTTATGTTCCAAGAACTATGGGAAATCCTCTTAGGAAACACAGTCCGCAGCAGAGGACAAAACAGAAAGACCTACAGAAAAAACCCGCAGACTGCTTACCAAGCAGCCAATAAAGAAGACGTCGAAGGCCTAATCTCAGGGCCTACCGGGTTACCAACAGCCAAAACAAGTCAACAAAGGGCCGGACCAGCAGCCAACAGCACCAAGGGCCCAACAAAAGGACCCCAAAGGCACATCAACCATAAAGAACACACAACCTGGGCTACCCGTTACAAGGTCCCAGGAAACCAACGGAAGACCGCCTCCCAAAACACAGACCGACAGGCAGGTCACTGAGGAGGAGGAGAAGGGCGAAGCCCCGTAAGAAACCTCTGAATGGCAGAATCCGCAGGGGCGTGAAACAACAGAGCGCCTTCAAAGGGGAGGTCAAGCAGCCGTTCTCTAACTTTCTCAGGGAAAACACAATCCCGTAGTCAGGCATGGCGACGAAGGGCCACCGAAGTAGCCATGGTACGACCAAGCACCTCCGAAACGTCCAGAGCCGAGCGAAGAATAAACGCCGCCAGCTCCCGGCCATCCAACACATGGTGCCGCAGATCAACGCAGACATCCTCCTGAGAAGCAGAAGACATAAGGGACTCCGCCGAATCCCATAAGCTCTGGCCAACACACAAAGAGTGTTAAGGGCCCGCAAAGCAGCACTGGAGGAGGCGAAGATGTTGTGCCCCCAGGAATCTAACCAGCGGGCCTCCCGTGACGGGGAAGACAACAGCGAGGGCAAGGAGGGAAAGGCAGTCTGTAAAAGAGGGCCCCTGGTAGAAGGGTGGAGGGAAAGAGACAGGATCATGCGGAGCAGGACGGTGGCGGTGGAGAAGAGGCTGAGGCACAGGGTTCCCCGTGGCAGGACGCCCCCAGGCCCCCAAAAGAGAATTGTGGAGCGCAGCCTCGAAGGGAAGAAGCAGCTCCTGTCCACCAGAGCCCCGATGGAGAACCTCCAGCAGATGATCCGTGGGGAAATGGGCAGCTGGAT
This sequence comes from Triturus cristatus, assembly GCF_964204655.1. Lineage (NCBI taxonomy): Eukaryota > Metazoa > Chordata > Amphibia > Caudata > Salamandridae > Triturus > Triturus cristatus. The sequence continues at coordinate 1,200,947,141 of NC_140591.1, read as the reverse complement.
CGCCCATGCGTAAGATTTCTGCAGCCATGGAAACAGCCCGAGCAAAGGCAGCACTCGCCTCCGTAGGGCCCAGCGGCGGGGAAAGCAGTTCCTCCGTGGGCGACAGCTGCAAGCTAAGACGGCTGTCCCCCAGCACAACCGGAGGAAGGAAAGGCCAAGCTCGAAAAGTGGGAGGGTGGACCGATGAATGGGGAACCTGAGGCGCCTCCGGGGACGGCGAAGAGCCGTCATTAGAAGACGCTGGGGAAAAAGCCACGACGTGGCGACCAGTCTCCGGAGAAGACTAAACAAACAGCTGCCGAACCTCCAGAGAAGAGGGGGCTTCCAAAGACTAATCAACGACCCGTCGTTGGCCCGGAGCCGTAGTGTCCGCCACCAGCGTCAGGGCAACGTCGACCGGCGCCTTAGGGGACGCCGGAACGACCTCCGCCACAACGCACGGCACGGGAGACCGGGGCTGGGTCGGAGTCGGGGCGGCTAAGGAACGGCGCTGAAAAGGCGTCGACTCGACCTCCGACGAGGCAGCCGCCTGCGTGGAGAGACGATGGGGGCCCGGGTTCACGCCCCGACCCCTAGCCGGCCCCTGCAGCGCCGCCAGGGCCAGCAGCCACCGGCGTCACCTCGGACAAGGTCGCCGCCTGCCCAGAGGACCGAGGGGGACTTAAGGACACGCCTCGAGCCCTGGCAACCTCCCGCGACACCACAGGGTGTCCCCCACGGGGGTTTGCGGCGACGCAGAAGCCGTGGTCCGAAGGAGGGAACCCCGAAGGGCCGCACCCCGACGGCACCACATCCTCCGAACCTTGATCCGAACCTGTCGGCGCCGGAGACGCCGCAGGAGTCCCCGCACGCGGCAAGGGATCCGTAGATGTCCCAGGAAGAAGAGAAGAAGGAAGAGCCAAAGAGGCCTACAAGGCCGCCGCATAGGTCTCCATCTGGGCTCTGGTCGCCCCCGCGCCGGGAAACGGTGGATAGGGTGGCGACACACGGGGCCGCACCACCTGCAGAGAACCCACGCCCCCAACAGGCCAGGGACCGGGCCTCGGGGACAAACTGCGACACTTACCAACAGGTGAGTGACACCTTTGCGGCCTGGGAGAAGGACGATGTCGGAGACGGAAGCGGCGGTTCTTTAAGCCATCCTCAGGGGACGAACACGGCGATGACGCCAACCTGGAAATGCGTGCCAAAAGGAGTTTCATCCGATGCTCCCGCCGGGACTTCAGCTTCATTTGCTGACACGCATCGCAGTCCGTTGAGTCATGGTGCTCCCCTAAACACCACATACAGATGGGGTGAGGATCCGTCACTGACATCTGGTGTGCGCAAGACGAGCACGCCTTGAAGCCCGAAGGCATTCGCACGCTGTACCCAAGAAAATGCTAAGCATAAAAAGAAGGCCTGAAACAAGCCAGGAACACGATCCGGGTCTGCGTTGCACGCGGAAAAGAAGAAAACTGATGTCAGCGCGCCGGGGTGGGGCTTATGTGACCTCGCTGACGTCACGTCCGCGGAGGACGTCGGGGCGGAGTCGCGGGCTGCCGCCCACCGGCGCGCAGAGATGCTGGGTAAGAAAGTTTTCCAGGTCCAGTCTCACGCCTGGGGATAATTCTACGTTAAGGAATCTGCGGCTAGTAGTCTCAATCAGATATCTGCTGTCCACAGGACCCAAAGGGTTTGAAAGTCAAGCACAAAAGAAAAAGACGCACAATTTCGTCGACAAATATGTTGAGACAGGCCAAAGAATGGTCTGAAGAACAGCTCTACGGATCTGCTTCTGAGGTAGGATCAGTAAATACTGGCACCCACGGAACAACATGTTACTAATATTATGAATACTGCAAAAGGATGAGCGATAATAGTAAGCACTGCTAATCTAAGATGCCGACTTGCGTGCTATTGTAGTTTTAGTCATAGCAATGGATTAAACAAGCATCGCAACAATTTTAGGCTGCTCCTTTTCTCTCTTCGTGTTAACTGTAGTTTCGTTTACAAGAGGAGGCGACATCCCAGATGCCAGATGGTGCAAAGCTAGAAAAACAAGCAGGAAGTGGGATAAGGGAGGGGGTAGGGCACGTCGCGCGCACTAAGGGGAGAGAGGCACGCAGGCTGGCAAATGGTGTGCACTTTCGTGGCCGCTTTGATGTTCTCAGTGGCCGCGCGGCTCACTGAGAACATCAAAGCGGACGCGAAAGTGATCACGCAGGCTGACAAATGGTGCGTGCGCCCGGTGCACATGCACTGTTGCTGGAGGCCTGAAAAGCCACTAGTTTACACTTCCAAATCCCGCTTACTAAAACTCTCACCAGCAGCGCTAAAGCGTTGGCTCAGGCGAGACCTAAAAGGGACTGGCAAGAATTCTAGGTGGAAATTATTTTTGGGAAAGGAGTGAAATGACAAGTACACAGATATTAGTCTTTGGAATATCAAACTGGACTTCACTTACCTGGACTTGAGTTCTGATAAATTTTCTTTCTTTGCTACAAGTTGGGGTTTCTTACTCTTGGTCTTCATAACATGGAAAATGTCACTGTCTTGTTTTTCAGACATGGCTTGTTTTCCCTTTTGCTTATCTGAATCCTAAAAACACATAACACAAAGATATTTTAGGAATGTGCAAAGATTTTAGTTGCCTTAGATCAGGTGACATTTTGCCATCTCTCCTTGTCTGCTGCCTCTGCAGGGAATTTGCTACTAATTGTGCCCTATGAGGCGGCATGGTAAGACATGATTTTATACACTGCCCAGTGCATTATTCAGCTGCTGGTGTTTGTAATGTAGGTAATGCTATGAAAGGCCACTAGCATGTCGATAACACACTGGTATGTTAACTAATTTCTGTACTTATCGGGCGCAAATATTACATCACTGTTAGTTTTTATAGTAAAGAAATTTGGGTGGGTAAACTCACTTTCGGTAAGCCAAACCATAATAATATATATAATAAATCTGTGACTTGAACTGTGCCAGAAACTTGCAGAGTGAGAGTGAGAGACCACTGGTAAAGGAGTTTCGAAAAACTCTTTGAAAACGCACAATGATTAACACATACTAAAAGCTTTGGATATAGAGTAACTAGTCCATATCTTGCCCCAATGTGCCGGAATTATGAGTACACCTTATGGACACTACTCCAACTGTGAAGGGTGACAAAACACCAACTAACACGAAATGTGGCTGCATGAAGGGAAGATAAAAATTGTGTTGATCAAACACACTACATTCAATTCTTTTAATTCTGCCATTACTATCAGAGAAATTCCATATACAACTCAATACGGCTACTAATACCCACAAAGATGTACAATGTATTAGACTTCAATTATCTGGAGATCTATTTAATCCTGGTGTGCATAGCTAATACTTATTTCAGAAGTCAAGTTTGTCACACATTTGTACAGCTGCATATTACTTAATTGTGACCTGTATTTTACACAACCTTGATTTATACCTTTGTCTAGGTATTTTGATGTACAATACTGTTATGCTTCCCAAAGTGGAGGCTACAGTTTCCTAATAAATATGAGTAAAACAAACGTTTAATGATGTACGTAAAGACATGCTCCAACTAATGAAATAACCGTGCAAGCAGTTACTGGTACACTTAATATTATATGAAATACAATTAAATTAAATTTGCCTTCATCTTTAAAGATCAACACTCCATTGAGGAGCATAATCACAATGCAAAGTAGTCTGACAAGTAAAAGTAAAGAATGTGTTAATATTTTGAAAGGTATTTAGCAGCATATTTTGAGACTACTGGATATGTTTACCCTAAAACAGGGACACAATTTATAGAACACAAGCTCTAACAAATATAAAGAAATGAATTATGTACATGGTATTAATGTCTTAATGGAGCTCTAGATAAACTCAAAATTACTTTGCTTCCAGCCTTTTTCCAGGGCCTCTAAAGTATTTTTTTAAAAATCAGACTGCAGCAAACCTATCTTTTAAGATGTGCAGGTAAATGGTCAGAAATGTCACTCATGTCAACTGGCCAAATACAGATTTTTACAGAATGTAATAGTTTGTCATGGTTCAAAATACTTATAAAATCAAACATAAATAAATATACAACCTACACACATGCAGTACAGCATTTATATATTTGATTTATGCGGAAAGTCAAATAACACTGTAGAAGTTGTTACATAAGCTATAAAAATGTAAAAACACTGGTGATTAACTATGAATTTCTAGTTTCTGTTTTGATGGCTTATTGGCTTCCTCTTTTTCTTCTATTGCAGGTTTTAAATGTGTGCCAACAGTTGGCTATCTCTTCCTTTACTTTTGTTTGATCACTCATTGTAAATATATATTTACCTGGTGTCTGAACACGAATTAAATTAAAAAATAAAAACAGAGTCTAAAAGCATGGGGTAGATGCTCCATGCAGTGCTATGGCTAGCTTAAGAAATGGGCAGTGAATACATTAGGGATCATCTGACATTGAGGCATTCAAAATAGCACTAACATTTGAAATGAAACAACCAGTACTTATACATTTTCCTGCTCTGCTGTGGAAAATACATTATATTAATTATTATTCTTTGTGTTCTAATTGGGAAGAATAATTTTTTCATTGTACCTCTTTTAATAGAGGTTCAGTGTCTGGATTGGAGGTTTCTGTTGTGGTTGATGAACTGTCGTCATCTGCCAAAGAGTCTTTCAACTCATCTTCCTGTTGCTTAGCCTTTCCCCGCCTTTCCTTCTCCTCACGTTTTTTCTGTGATTTTGATTTCTGTTGTACAAATTTTACTTTACCTGCAGAGGAAAAAACAAGAAAATTATAAACTCAAATATATACAATCAATTTGCACTAATAACATGACTGTTTAGGATCTGCACTGTTTGACTAGTCAATCAGGTTTTAACGTCTGGCAAAATACATTTCTTACTTGGAAATGCAAATATTATGGGCCCGTTCCAACGGTATTTGAGGCAGTAAAAGTAATTTTAAAGATGAAAATGTCTTCATTTCCACCTGCCAATTTCTCCACCCTGAGTGTGAAGAATGTGGGTCACAAGCTGATTTTTTGTGGGTCGCAAAATGCCTGGTGTATTCGTATGTTACATTTAAAATGATTAGCTCTGTTTGAGCACCAGTGCCGAACAATGTCCCTCAATCAAATTTTAAAATAAACCCTTCCAGTTATCCCCAAGCAAGTCTTCAGGTGAACCTTTCAGCACTTGTTGCTGCTGTTTTTAGGTCTCGCTTAGGCAGCGCTTGCGCGGGCTCTTCGAAACATTCTATATTCAGGTATGGATTTTAAGCTCTGACCATTTTCCACCCATCCTTTCAATTGGCTCCTCTTACTGTCCTTTGTAAATGCTGGCTTTTGATTCGTGAATAGGCTTAGTAGTCCCTCTTTTTAGACTTTATCTTCCCATGAGGACTGCCCCTGCTACATGTGTTTTTACGGTCACTGTTATTTATGGTACTCTATGAGCACTCTTTTGTTATTAGGTCTCGATTAGTTTGGTGGCTTGCTGCTGCTCGTTTTCTTTCATGACAACGCTGTGTTAAGACACTGCAATGGCAATAAAGTTTCAAACAAGTCACTTTTGAGGGGACCGGTGGGCAACATCATTTCTTTGCTAATTTCCCTTTGACCTACAATGCGCTATCTCAAACCTTTACAGACGCTGTTCCTTTGACGGCTGAGTCGCCTATGATTTGTTGATCTTATTGTTGCGAAGGTTGGTTTCGAAATCGCTGAAGAGATCATGTGAGGAAAGGAAAACTAAGTGTGCTCATCACGTGATTCTGCATTGAAGCCCTGTACACTGAACCTTCTATTCCATTGCTAGACTCAGCCTGTGCTTAGGTAAGATCTCGTTGGGTATACATGTAAATAGAAGGGCATACACATGCGTACAAAGTAGATGCTCATCCTGAGAAGCATTTTGTGGTAAGAGCCATATAAAAACGTGTTTAAATTTTCTTAATAGAAACGTAGATTATAATGTAAAGTTACTAAAGAACAAGTTACTTACCTTCGGTAACGATGTATCTGTAAGAAACATTAGTTAGTTAGATTCCTCACCTTAGAATATCCCCAGGCGTCAGACTGGATCCGGAAGATTTTTCGTCAGCAATACCCCTTGCGCGTCGCTAGGCGTCGTCTGCGGCTCCGCGTCCGTCGTCGGCGTCGTGCGCCGGAATGACGTCGGAGTACTTAGACGCCGCCCTCGCGCGCTGACGTCAGTTCTTGTACATAGCTTTCCGCGCCAGGAACGCAGAGCCATGCAAAGACCGACACTGGTGCCAAAAATAAAATCTAGGGGCCTGAAAAGGATAACCTTAACCCTAGATGTCAGTTCGCAGAACGGGGAGGATGGATGGGTCGGTGAGGAATCTAACTACAGATACATCGTTACCGAAGGCAAGTAACTTGTTCATCTGAAAGAAACACGTTAGTTAGATTCCTCACCTTAGAATAGATACCCAAGCAATACCATCCCCGGTGGTGGGTCTGCGAACCAAGATCACACCAGAAAGTCCTGGAGGACAGAACGGCCAAAGAAGCCATCCCTCCGGACTTGGCTGTCAAGGCAATAATGCCTGGCAAACGTGTGTAACGAAGCCCACGTCGCCGCTTGACAGATGTCCTGCAAAGGGACTCCCCGTCCCAAAGCAGTAGTAGCCGCTGTGGCCCGAGTAGAATGGGCGCGCAGCCCAACAGGAGGGTCCTTTTTTGCCAAAGAATAGCAAATTTTGATACACAAGACGACCCACCGAGAGATGGTCCGTTTGTGCACAGCTTTCCCCTTCTTAGCGCCCACGTACCCAACAAAAAGCTGGTCGTCCACCCGGAACTGTTTTGTGCGGTCCAGATAAAAGGAGAGCGCACGTTTTGGGTCCAGACGGTGGAGCCTCTCTTCCTCTTTGGAAGGATGCGGAGGCGGAAAGAAGGTGGGCAAGGTGACAGACTGCCCAAGATGAAATGGAGTCACCGCTTTCGGAAGAAAGGAGGGACGAGGCCGAAGGACAACCTTGTCCGGATGAACAGACAGAAAAGGAGGCTTTGAAGATAAAGCCTGGAGCTCACTCACCCGTCTAGCCGAGGTGATGGCTACCAGAAAAGCAGTCTTAAGAGTCAAAAGACGAAGAGGACAATTGTGAAGAGGCTCGAAGGGAGCGCACATCAGGAATGTCAAGACCAGATTCAAGTCCCACTGAGGCATTACAAAAGGGACAGGAGGGAACGTGTGAGTAATGCCTTTTAGAAAGCGTGTAACCACAGGGGACTTGAAAAGAGAAGGCTGATCAGGAAGCCGCAAGAAGGCGGAGATGGCAGCAAGATAACCTTTCAGGGTGCCCAGGGCAGAGCCCTGCCGGGCCAGAGAAAGAAGAAAGAGAAGAACCTCAGAAAGAGGGGCGGAAAGGGGATCCACAGCCTTTGCTGTGCACCATGCCACAAATTTGTTCCACCGGCAGGCGTATACCGTCTTTGTGGAGGGACGCCTGGCTGCCAGAATGATCTCACAGACTTCAGGAGGCAAGTCAAATGGCATCAACTGCCGCCGCTCAATCTCCACGCATGGAGGTGGAGGCTGGACAGGTTCGGGTGGAGGACCGTCCCCTGCTGCTGCGACAGAAGATCCTCCCGAAGGGGCAGACGTATCGGGGGATCGGTCAACATACTGAGTAGCTCGGGATACCAGTATCTTCGTGCCCAATCCGGAGCCACCAAGATGACTTGGGCCCGGTCGTGCCTGATCTTCTTCAGCACTCTGGGCAGAAGTGGTATAGGCGGAAAGGCGTACAACAGACCGCAACTCCACTCGTGACGAAAAGCGTCGCCGAGCGAGTGCCGCCTTGGAAATTCCAACGCGCAGAACTGCTGACATTGCGCGTTCTCTTCGGTGGCGAATAGATCTAACCAAGGCTCTCCCCACTGCAGAAAGAGACCTTGCGCCACTTCGGAGTTCAGACGCCATTCGTGATCCATCATGCACCGGCGGCTGAGTTCGTCCGCTCTGGCGTTCAGAGAGCCCGCCAGATGTTGAACCACTAGGGTGACGCCCTGGTGTTCCAGCCACGTCCAGAGGCGCAGAGCCTCCTGACAAAGGGTCCACGACCCCACCCCGCCCTGTTTGTTGCAATACCACATGGCGGTGGTGTTGTCCGTGAACACCTGCACGACACTGCCCCTGACAGAGGGAAGGAAGGCTTTCAGTGCAAGTCGGATCGCTCTCAACTCCAACAGGTTGATGTGGAGACGAGACTCCGCCGGAGACCAGAGGCCTCTGATCTCCGCCTCTCCCATATGGCCACCCCAGCCCAGGAGGGACGCATCCGTCACTACGACATGCTCCGGTTGGGGAAGGGAGAGGCTCCTGCCCAGGACCCAATCGCGGTCCGTGAGCCACCACTGCAACTGTTGTGCAATGCCCTCCGAGATCAAGACATGGTCGGACAGGTTGCCGTGATGCTGGGCCCACTGAAACTTCAGGTCCCACTGCAGAGCCCGCATGCGCCGCCTGGCGTGATGCACTAGTAGGATGCAGGAGGCCATCAGCCCCAGAAGCCGCAACACTAGCCTGACCGAAACCCAGGATAGAGGCCGAAAGATGGGAATCAGGGCCTGTATATCCCGGACCCGCTGTTCCGGTGGATAGACCCGGAACTGCGCCGAATCGAGAACTGCTCCGATGAAGAGGAGCTTTTGAGAGGGACTCAGGTGTGACTTCGGCACGTTGATGGAAAATCCCAGCAAATGCAGGAGATCCGCCGTAGTCTGGAGGTGGGAGACGACTGCCTGGGGCGAGCCCGCCTTCAACAACCAGTCGTCGAGATAGGGGAAGACTGGAACCCCTGATCTGTGCAGATGAGCTGCGACCACCGCCATCACTTTCGTGAACACCCGAGGGGCACTGGTGAGGCCGAAGGGGAGCACGGTAAACTGAAAATGCTCGTGGCCCACCGTGAACCGCAGGTAACGCCGGTGGGCCGGCAGGACGGGGATATGGAAATATGCGTCCTGCAAGTCCAACGCTACCATCCAGTCTCCGGGGTCTAGGGCAGCTAGAACCTGAGCCAAGGTTAACATCTTGAACCTTTCCTTTCGGAGGAAGGCATTGACGTTCCGGAGGTCCAAGATGGGGCGTAGGCCCCCTTTGCCCTTCTTGGGAACCAGAAAGTAGTGGGAATAACAACCACGACCTACTTCTGGACTCGGAACGCGCTCGACGGCCCCCTTGGCCAAGAGGGCCGAAACTTCCTCGCGGAGAAGATTCAAATGATCCCCCGAGATACGGTGGTGCTGCGGTGGCATGGCTGGAGGGGTCGTCTCGAAGGGGAGGGAGTAGCCCCTTCGGACGATTTGCAGCACCCACCTGTCCGATGTAATGGACCGCCAGTGGAGCAGGTGATGGCGAACTCTGCCGCCCACTGGCGTGGAATGGGCCTGAAAGCTCGGACTAGGAAGGCTTTGAGGCAGATGCTGCCGGGGTGGATGTGGGCTGACCACGTCGTCCTCCAGATCCGCCACGGCGGAAACCACGTCCGCGACCGCGCGCAGGTTGGTTCTGCGGCTGGTGGCTGGGCGGACGTGAGGAGGCGCCCCTTCCTTGGCCACGAAAGGGGCGAAAAGCGGAGGTGTGCGCCCGCGGAGCCGAGAGGCCCAAGGACTTGGCCGTAGCCCGGGAGTCCTTAAAGCGGTTCAGCGCACTGTCCGCCTTCTCACCAAACAGGCGAGTGCCATCAAAGGGCATGTCCATGAGGGTGGTCTGGACATCCCCGGAAAATGACGTGGACCGCATCCAGGCGTGGCGGCGGAGCGCCACCGTGGTGGAAATCGCCCGACCCAGCCAGTCCGTGGTGTCAAGCCCACATCGTATGGCGTGCCGCGCTGCATCCCTCCCATCGGCCAAAGCCTGGGTAAGACGTGTCCGGACCTCCTCCGGACACAGGGGCAGCACGTCCTCCACCGTATCCCACATAGAATGGGAATAACGGTCCAAGAGACAGGCGGTGTTTAAAGACCGCAGGCCCAAACTAAGGGACGAGAACAGTTTCTTGCCAAACTGCTCGAGTCTCTTGGAATCCCGGTCCGGCGGAGCGGTCGGGAAGGAGGATTGGGAGGTAGAGGCCTGGATAACCAGACTCTCGGGGGTGGGATGTTGGGACAGGAAACTGAGGTCGCCCGGAGCAGGGCGGTGGCGCCTGACAACGTTCCTATCCACAGGAGGAACTGTGGAGGGCTTGGACCAGGTGCCCTGCAGAACGTCAGTGAGGGCCTCATTGAACGGCAGTAGAGGCTCAGTGGAGCTTGCTGCGGTTTGAAGCACCTCAGTGAGGATGTTAGTCCTCACCGCCACGGCAGGCAGCTCGAGCCCAAGGGCTGCGGCCGCCTTGCGCAGCACCACAGAAAATGCCGCACCCTCCTCCGAAGCCACAGTCGGAGGAGAAGTGAATCCAGTGTCTGGCGATGTATCAAGACCACTGGCCTCCCCCAGTTCATCTGCCCAGTCCTGTGAAAGCTGCGACTGAACAGCCATAGGGTCCTCAAACCCCTCCCAGTCGCCCCCGTCTTCCGATTCCTGATAAACAGGAGGAATGATCGGAGCCGGACTGTAGAGATGATAGGTCTCAAGCGGCGCCGGACGCGGCGTCGGTCGATGCCGTTGCGGCGTCGGGTCCGGAATAGGGCTAAACTGGGGTTGGACGCCGTCCGGAGTCGGCACCAAAGGCGGCGGCGTCGTCGGCGGCACCGGAGGTGTAGGCGTCTGCGCCGCCGGTGACGGCGTCGGTGGTTCATGCGCCGGTGGAGGAGTTGATAGGTCAACCGGCGTCGACGGGGGCCCAGGCATGGGCCCCGCGGGGACCTGCGGCGTCGAGACCGGAGTCATCGACGGCGCCGGGGCCGAAGCCGCCGGCAGGCAAGGTCGCCCAGTCGAGTCCGCGGGGCCCGAAGGCGCGCCAGCGGGCGTCGACGGCGGGGCCAGGCTCCTCATGGCCGAGAGGAAGGCACTGACCTCCGCCGGCATCGCGTTAGTCCCAGGGACCGGAGGGTATGGGGACGGGCGCGGCGCCTGCGGCTCCGCCGGAGCCGCGGGGGTGGAACCACTTGGACCCTCGGCCGAGTCGCGCGACCGGCGAGGGGAGTCCGAAGAGCGATGTCGCCGCTTGGACTTCTTAGAGCGTTTGGACTTACCCGACGACTTGGAGCCCGACGATCGATGGTGGCGTCGGCTAGGGCTCCGCGAGCGATCCTTGGACCTCCTCCTGGACCGGGATCACGCACGACGCGGAGCCGAGTGGCGAAGCTCGAGAAGCTTGCGGGACCGCTCCCGCCGAGCCTTCGAAGTCAGGGCCTGGCAATCGGAGCACGACTCCGCGTCGTGGTCGGGGCCTAAAGAGTAGAGGCACCGGCGGTGGTGGTCGGTCACCGACATCAGTCGATGGCAATCCTCGCAAGCCTTGAACCCAGGCATCCTACCGGCACCAGATGTCGACAGACAAGGATCAAAAGTGATCAAAAAAGATTTAGTCAAAAAAGACTAAAAGGGGTAGCTCTCCCGGATCTGCGCTTACTGGCGCGGAAAAAAGAAGAACTGACGTCAGCGCGCGAGGGCGGCGTCTAAGTACTCCGACGACGTCATTCCGGCGCACGACGCCGACGACGGACGCGGAGCCGCAGACGACGCCTAGCGACGCGCAAGGGGTATTGCTGACGAAAAATCTTCCGGATCCAGTCTGACGCCTGGGGATATTCTAAGGTGAGGAATCTAACTAACGTGTTTCTTTCAGATGTGGTAAATTAAATCAGTTCATAACAACGCAAAAAAAGATTGCTTCTTAACATGTTCAATAATCGTTTCTGCAGTAATATTACAAATAAAATTGGTGGTGCTATATTTTGAGCTTGCCTTTCGGTGGTTAAATGATTTATTGTGTAATTTATACAATCTCTTAAAAAATATATTCTACAGCGCAACATCATCTCTACATCATACAAGCATTACCTCAACACAACACCAAATGAACAGAGTACCACCTTAGCCCCACCTAAACACCACCACCTCACCATGCCTCACCACCATCACATCACTAACCACCACCACAGCATTACTCAGCACCACCACAGCATCACTAAGCATCACCTCTGCATCACTAAGCGCCACCTCTGCATCACTAAGCACCACCTCTGCATCACTAAGCACCACCTCTGCATCACTAAGCACCACCTCTGCATCACTAAGCACCACCTCTGCATCACTAAGCACCACCTCTGCATCACTAAGCACCCCCTCTGCATCACTAAGCACCCCCTCTGCATCACTAAGCACCACCTCAGCATCACTAAGCACCACCTCAGCATCACTAAGCACCACCTCAGCATCACTAAGCACCACCTCAACATTAGAACAGGCAGGAGGAAGTTACAAGCATTGCAAGGACAAAATGAGGGGGGGTGGTGGCGGGAGGAGTTTTCCTGAAGGAAAAAAGGGCATGTTCACCTGTACTCAACTTAATTCTATGGATGCAGATTTATTACTTTGTCATGAACATTGCACTAGGACTTCAAACTACAGCTGGATACTACAATCTAGCAAAAATTTACAGATGTGGGAAAGCAAGTCAGACAACATACATAAAATGGCAAACCTATCTTATTAAAGATTTGAGCGTGGGAGATAGCAAGTATTTTCAGAAAGAAGAGTGTGAAAAGTTAGCATACAGACTAGGTCTGAGATGAAAAAAAACATTGCTTTATAACACAGAGAAGGGAGATGTAAAACAAAGAACTGACCGTTTTCTACAGGAATAGGTTGAATGAGAAATGAGAGTATGAACTTAGGGGGGATAACTCCTAAAGAACAAGTTACTTACCTTTCATAACACCTTATCTGGTAGAAACCATCTACCCGCAGATTCCTTACTTTAGAATTATCCTCTGGCATCGGACAGGAACCGGAAATGTTCATGAGCAGTACCCTTGCGTGCCAGTAAGTGGCATAGTTTGGCTCCTAGCAATGCCTATATAGGCACCACCCCAGCGTGCTGATGTCAGTTTCTTTTCACGACTTTCCACACCAGAAATGCAGAGCCACGAAAAACAGTAACCACTATTGTGGTAAACTAGGGCCCTAAAAAGGGAACAGCCCTGTCCATAAAAGTCTGTTTGTTGAGCAGAAAGGATGGGTGGGTCGGTAAGTATTTTGCAGCTAGACAACATGTCTACCAGATAAGGCGTTACCAAAGTTAAGTAACTTCTGTAAGTACTTCAGCATATTCTCTCTCAAAATCAGATCCTCCTCTAGATCATTGTTAACATTCTGGATAAGTATTTAAGGTTTAGCACTGGGGTTCAGATAAACTCTTTTTTGCGCTGTCCATCCTAAAATGTTATCTATCCCCTTTACATAAAACAAAACCTTTGCATACTGTATATCTGCTTTTGCACACTATATTTCCCACAGAGAATCCGATCATCTTTCTTGGCTGGCCACCATACCTTCTCAGAGGTATATCCATTTTGTGTGGCTGCATCCGTTTCTTGAACAGTCTAATAAATACCTCCCATGAGATTGTTAGTCTAGAGCCTGAATCAAAAATGACTTCACGGTCTTCTATCCTTAACACATATTTTGGGGTTGCTAGACCCTTCATTAGCCATCTGCAGAACAATTTCTTCGCACACCTCAGACACACCTTGTGTCTCAGGTTTCTTGCTACCAGAGCAACTTCTACAGCATGTTAGAAGCACAAGTTACTACTTGTGTAACGATATATCTATAAGAGACATTAGTAAGTGATAGATTCCTTACCTTAGAATATCCCCAGGCGTCAGACTGGTTTCGGAAAGTTTTTTTGTCAGCAGTACCCCTGCACGTCGGTATGAGGCATCGTGCGGCTCCGCGTCTGTCGCTGGCGTCGTATGCGCCAAGATGACGTCACGGAGACTACTTAGGCGCCACCCATACGTGCTGACGTCCGTTCTGTACACGACTTTCCACGCCAGGAACACAGAGCTATGCAAGAAACTGACCACAGGTGCCATGAAACTAGGGCCCTGAAAGGGATGACCTTAACTCTAGAAATCAGTTCGCAGAACGGGGAGGATGGGTGGGGCGGTAAGGAATCTATCACTAATATCTCTTACAGATATATCGTTACACAAGTAGTAACTTGTGCATCTGAAAGAGACACGTTAGTGATAGATTCCTTACCTTAGAATAGATACCACAGCAATACCAACCCCGGTGGTGGGTCTGCAAATAAGATTACACCAGAGAATGGCCAAAGAAGCCGTCTCTCCGGACTGGAAAGGCAGTAATGCTTGGTAAACGTGTGCAGAGAAGCCCACGTAGCCGCCTGACAAATGTCCTGCAAGGGAACGCTGCGTCCCAAGGCAGTAGTGGCCGCCGTCGCCCTGGTAGAATGGGCACGCAGTCCCACAGGAGGCTCCTTCTTAGCCAACGAGTAACACGCTTAGATGCACAGAATTACCCACCGAGAGATGGTTAGTTTGTGCACGGCCCGACCTTTTTTGGCGCCCACATAGCCAACAAAGAGTTGGTCATCCACCCGGAACTGTTGTGTGCGCTTCAGATAGAACGAGCGCGTACGTTTTGGGTCTAGACGGTGGAGCCTCTCTTCCACTTTTGAAGGATGCAGAGGCGGAAAAAAGGTGGGCAAAGTGATGGTCTGTCCGATGTGGAAGGGAGTGACAACCTTTGGCAAGAAAGAAGAACGGGTCCTTAAAACCACCTTGTACGGGTGAACAGAAAGAAAAGGAGGTTTAGAAGAAAGAGCCTGGAGCTCACTCACTCTTCTGGTAGAGGTGATAGTCACAGGAAAGCCGTCTTTAGAGTGAGAAGACGTAAAGGACAGTTATGAAGGGGCTCAAAAGGAGCGCACATCAGATAGGTCAAAAAAGTTTAAGTCCCATTGAGGCATTATGAAAGGCACAGGAGGAAACGTGTGTGTAATGCCTTTCAGGAAATGGTTAACAACCGGGGACTTAAAGAGAGAAGGCTGATCTGGAAGCCGTAGAAAGGCGGAGATGGCCGAAAGATAATCTTTGATAGTGCCCAGAGCAGAGCCCTGCTGGGCTAAGGATAGAAGGAACAGAAGGACCTCAGAAAGGGGATGCACAGCCTTTGCTGAGCACCATGCCAAAAGTATGAGTTACTTACCTTCGGTAACGATGTATCTGGTAGAGATGATGCTAGCAGCAGATTCCTTCACGTAGAATTATCCCCAGGCGTGACACTGGATCTGGAAACTTTTTGCCACAGCATCCCTGTGCGCTGGCGGCGGGGCGACACCACGCGACTCCGCCCAGGCGTCGTCCGCGTACGTGACGTCAGCGAGGTCACATAAGACCCGCCCCGGCGCGCCCACATCAGTTCAGTTCTCTTCGGAGAACTTTTCCGCACCACAACGCGGACCCACCTGATAAAAACTGTGGGAGCATGGAAACAGTGTGCGAAGAGCATAAAAATTGCAAAGAAACGGTGACTAACAGCACCACCAGGGTAGTGCCAACACCGCAGACCCCAAGGGCAGGGAAAGATGAAAGGAGAAGAACAAGCAGAAACCTGCGCAGCCACCCTGCCCGCACATAGACAACCTCCCATCCCTGTGCCCCGAAGGCAAGAACAGGTATAAAAGTCATGGCACACGTAGGAAGCCCACCCCCCTCATCCTGATCAAGGAATGGGACCAGTCCCAAGACAGACAGGGACAACAAACCACCAAGCCACCCCAACCTAGAGGGCAACCACCCACAAGGGCAAGACATGGCCGGAGGACCTTCAAACCAGAGGATAGCAATGGAAGGAAGGGAGGACAAGGATATAAGCAATCCCCCCCCCCCCCCCCCCAAACCTGGAGTAGCCAGAGCAGCAGGGCACCGGCGCACCGAAACCCCATCCTCCAAAGAACCAAGGGAGGAATGAACTGCCCCCAGACGGAGCCAGCCATCAAGAACAAGGAAGGCACTCACTGGAGACACAGCCCCCCACCGGGAGGCGAGTACCGAAGAACAACCCAAGGGACCTCGCAGAATAGGGGAGGAAGGGCGGGCCGTGAAGGAATCTGCGGCTAGAATCGTCTCTACCAGATACATCGTTACCAAAGGTAAGTAACTCGTACATCTGATAGAGACTACTAGCCGCAGATTCCTTCACATAGAATAGATACTCTAGAAATACCCCCTGGGAAGGAGGGTCTGCGAAAGGACCCCACCAGCCAAAGCAGAACAGAGGTCCCCACAGGGGACCAAATCTGTGGACCAGGTAGAACCTTGCCCCTGCCAGGCCAAGGGAACCCCCACAAGCAGAACCCCACCGACCCCAAGGGGACGTAGGAGGGAAGGCAGGTTGAAGAATCTCGTACACTCACAGCAGAGGAACCAAGGGCAAGGACGGAGAGGCCGAAGCACCCCACTCCCCCACAAGGCAACATAGCTTCCGCCGAATGCCAAGACAGGAAGACGGAAGAAGAAGAAGCCTAGAGGGCCCAAGGAAACCAAGGAGAAGAAGGCGAGCCCATTCCAGATGGAGAGCAGCCTGCCAGCCAGAACAATGCCAGCAGTCAAGGCCAGAAGCAAGAAGAACAGCCCGAGGCCCCAGGAAGACCAAGTAGGCAACACCTGGCAAGGGAGAACACAGGGACATCCCAGACCGCAGAATGGGAGCGGGAGAGGAGAGGAGGAGAGACCCAGGCCACCACCACGACCTCAGGAAGCAAAAGCAACCTACGTAAACACCATGGAGAACAGGTACCCGAAGGCGACCAGAACCCTCCAGCAGAGCGCAAGCCATATGACAGCTACCATAACCCCACAAAGGGCACGTGAAGTCCCAATATATGGGAACCCTCTTTGGTAGAACGTCCGCAGCAGAGGAAGAAACAAAAGAACCACGGGGGAAAAAAGCACCCCCGCTACAGGCTTGACAGCAGCCCAAGCAAAGCAGAAGGTCCAATCTCAGGGCCAAGTCTGCGTAACAACTCCTGCAGAACTCACACACAACAATAAAGGGGCCGCCCAGCAGCCAACAATGCCAAAGTCCCAAGGAAGGACGTAAACTGCCAGAAAAACATACTCCACAACTAGAACCGCCGGCCTAAGGCCCAAAAGCAACCGTAACTCATAAGTCACTGAGGAGGGGACGGAGGAGGACGGAGCCCTGATAAAAAAGAGCCTCTGGATGGCGGAGTCAGCCGGCGCATGAAACAGACTGCTATCAAATGGGAGATCAATGAGCCTCTCCCGAATATTTTCAGGGAAGACGCCGTCCCGAAGCCAAGCATGACGATGGAGAGCGACTGAGGAAGCCATGGCCCGACCTAGCGCCTCAGAGACGTCCAGAGCGGAGTGGAGAATAAACGCCGCAAGCTCCCGGCCATCCAATGCATGGTGCCGCAAACCCACCTGAGCAGGCTCCTGGGACGCTGCAGACCCCCAGAGACTCAGCCGAGTCCCACAAACAAGAGGAGGCCCTAGCCAGCACACACAAGGTGTTAAGGGCCCGCAGGGCTGGTCGAGGCGAAAATGTTGCGTCCCCAAGTGTCCAGCCAGCGAGCCTCTCTGGACGGCCGGGCCAACAGGGGCGGCAGGGAGGGAAAAGCAGTACGCAGAAGGGGACTGGCGGCGGAGGGTTGAACAGCCAGGCACGCCGGGTCATGCGGCGTCGGAAGGTGCCGATGCAGAAGATGCGGAGGCACCGGGTCCCCGGAGGCAGGACGCTTCCAAGCCCCCATCAAGGCAGAAAGGAGCGAACCTTCAAAGGGAAGCAAGATTTCCCTCCCACCGTGCCCTGGTGGAGGACCTCCAACAGGTGGTCCGCCGGAAAGAGAGCCACCGGGTCACCCATGGGTAGAATGCCCACAGCCGTGGACACCGCGTGAGTGAAGGCCGCACACGTAGGGCCCCGCGGTGGAGAAAGCAGCTCCTCTGTGGGTGATGGCTGCAAACAAAGGCGGCCGTCCCCGAGGCCAAGCAGGGCAGGCAAGGGCCAGACCTGGAAGTCAGGAGAAGCCGACGAATGAGGGACCTGCCGCTCTTCCGATGAAGACCCCTGCCTCAGGAAGGGCGGGAAGCCAACCTTCGATGCCGGTGAAAAGGACACCACACGGCGACCAGTCTCCGGGTAGGACAATACCAATATGCAGCCTGCCTCCGGATAAGGATAAGGAGTGTCCGAAGACGAATCTGCGGTACGATCCCTGCGCGGAGCCGTAGAGTCCACTGCTTGAGGAAGGACACCGGCGCCATCCGGCGTCGCCGGGTAAGGGACCTCCAAGTCACCCTGCACCGGAGACAGGAGCGGGGACCGGAGTAGAGCGGCGCCGGGACGGCACCGGCCCAACCCCCACCGAGGCAACCACCTGCGTGGGGGAACGGGATGGGTCCGGGGAGGGGCCCGAAGCCCTCCGCCGGCCACGGCCCAGAAGAAGTCGAAGGTCGCCTGGCAACCCATGAGGCAGTGCCAGGGACGATACAACCACCGACTCGCCCTCCAACGAGGCAGCCGCCTGCGAGGAGGTACGAGGGGGGCCTGGAGAGGAACGAGGGGTCTCCCCACGACCCAGAGCGGGACGAGGAGACTGACCCCTGTGGCTCTGCACAGTCCAGCTGCTGCCGGCGCCGTAGTAGCGTCACCTCGGTCTTAGACAGAACCACCCTGCCAAGGGACCGAGAGGGGCTCGGGGATGCGACCTGAGCCCCGGCGACCTCCCGCGACATCACAGGGAACCCCGCGGGGTTTGCGGCGAGGCAGAGATGCTGTGGCCTGAAGGAGATGCCCCAGAGGGGTCACACCCAAACAGCACCACATCCTCCAAGCCTGGATCCGACGTAGTCGGCGCCGGAGCCACCGGCGGTGCCGTGGAGGGCACTGCGCAAGGCGTGTGATCTACTGACGCCCCAGGAGGGGAAGGAGGAGGAGACGCCAGCGAGGCCTGCAAAGCCACTGCGTAAGTCTCCATCTGGACTCTCGATGCCACAACACCGGGAAACGGTGGATAGGACGACACGCTGGGCCGCATCACCCGCGGTGAGTCCACGTCCCCGGTAGGCCAGAAACCAGCCCCCGGGGACGAACTGCGACACTTACCCACTGGGGAGCGACGCTCATGTGACATCGGAGAAAGGCAAGGACGACTACCACGGCCGGATCTGAAGCCGTCTGCCGAAGCAGACCGAGGGGAGGACGTCGACCTGGATAGACGAGCCGAGAGAAGTTTCATTCGGCGCTCCCGCCGTGACTTCGGCTTCAACTTTTGGCACGCCGCACAATCAGAGGTGCCGTGATCCTCCCCCAAACACCACATGCAAATGAGGTGAGGGTCCGTCGCCGACATAAGACACTCACAAAACGCTCAAGTTTTAAAGCCCAAAGGCATTCGCACACTGTTTCACCAAAAAAGAATGGAAGGGGGCCTTAAACAGGAACAGATCCGCGTTGCACGTGGAAAAGGAAAAAACTGAGGTGGGCGCGCCGGGGCGGGTCTTATGTGACCTCACTGACGTCACGTAAGCGGACGATGACTGGATGGAGTCGCGTGGTGTCACCCTGCCCTCGGCGCGCAGGGATGCTGTGGCAAAAAGTTTCCGGATCCAGTCTCACGCCTGGGGATAATTCTACGTGAAGGAATCTGCGGCTAGTAGTCTCTATCAGATATTTGTTCCACCTGCAGGCGTATACCATTTTCGTGGAGAGACGCCTGGCTGCCAGAATGACACAGACTTCGGGAGGAAGATCGAAAGCTGTCAACTGTCACCGCTCAATCTCCACGCATGGAGGTGGAGGCTGGACAGGTTTGGGTGGCGGACCGTCCCCTGCTGCTGCGACAGAAGATCCTCCCGAAGAGGCAGATGGATCGGGGGATTGATTGCCATGCTGAGTAGCTCTGGATACCAGTATCTTCGTGCCCAATCCGAGCCACAAGGATGACTTGTGCCCGGTCGCACCAAATTTTCTTCAGTACTCTAGCCAGAAGTGCTATAGGCGGAAAGGCGTACAACAGCCCATAACTCCACTTGCGACGAAAAGTGTCGCCTAACGTGCAGAACTGATGACATTGCGTGTTCTCTTCGGAGGCGAATAGATCTAACCAAGGCTCTCCCCACTGCAGAAAGAGACCTTGCGCCACGTCCGAGTTCAGACGCCATTTGTGATCCATCAAGCACCGGCGGCTGAGTTCATCCGCCATGGCGTTCAGAGAATCTGCCAGGTTTTGAACCACCAAGGTGATGCCTTGATGTTCCAGCCATGTCCAGCGGCGCAGAGCCTCCTGACATAGGGTCCATGACCCCACCCCGCCCTGTTTGTTGTAATACCACATGGCGGTGGTGTTGTCCGTGAACACCTGCACTACACTTCCCCGGACAGAGGGAAGGAATGCCTTCAGTGCAAGACGGATCGCCCAAAGGTCCAAAAGGTTGAAATGGAGCCGGAACTCCGCTGGAGACCAGAGGCCTCTGATCTCCGCCTCTCCCAAGTGGCCACCCCATCCCAGGAGGGACGCATCCGTCACCACTGTGTGCTCCGGTTGGGGAAGGGAGAGGGATCTGCCACTGACCCAATCGCGATTCGTGAGCCACCATTGCAACTGTCGTGCAGTGCCCTCCGAGATCTGGACATGATCGGACAGGTTGCCCTGATGCTGTGCCCACTGGAACTTCAGGTCCCACTGCAGAGCCTGCATATGCCATCTGACATGTTGCACCAGCAGGATGCAGGACGCCATCAGGCCCAGGAGCCGGAGGGTCATCCTGACCAAAACCCAGGATAGAGGCTGAAAGATCGGAATCATAGCCTGAATATCCCGGACTCGCTGCTCGGGAGGATAAACCCGAAACCGTGTCGAATCCAGAACTGCTCCGAGGAAGGAGAGCTTCTGAGAGGAACTCAGGTGCGACTTCGGCACGTTGATGGAGAACCCCAGCAAATGCAGGCGGTCGGCCATAGTCTGAATGTGGGAGATGACTGTATGGGGCGAGCCCGCCTTCAACCACCAGTCTTCAAGGTAGGGGAAGACTGACACTTCTGACCTGCGCAGATGAGCAGCGACCACCGCCATCACTTTCGTGAACACCCGAGGGGCGCTGGTAGGGCCGAAGGGGAGCACGGCAAACTGAAAATGCTCCTGGCCTACCATGAATCGCAGATAACGCCGGTGGACTGGCAGGACGGGAATGTGAAAATATGCGTCCTGCAAGTCCAATGCTACCATCCAGTCTCCAGGGTCGAGGGCAGCCAAAACCTGAGCCAGAGTCAATAGCTTGAACTTCTCCTTCCGGAGGAAGCGATTGACGTTCCTGAGGTCCAAGATGGGGCGCAGGCCCCCTTTGTCCTTGGGACCAGAAAGTAGTGGGAATAACAATCACATCCTACTTCTGGCCCAGGAACGCGCTTGATGGCCCCCTTGGCCAGGAGGGCGTGACTTCCTGCTGGAGAAGCGCAAAGTGATCCCCCGACATGCGGTGGAACTGAGGTGGCATGGTAAAGGGGGGAAGACTCGAAGGGGAGGGGGGAAGACTCGAAGGGGAGGGAGTAACCCCTCCGGACGATTTGCAGCACCCACCTGTCTGAAGTGACAGAACGCCAGTGGAGGAGGTGATGTCGGATCCTGCCGCCCACTGGAATGGGGTGCACCCCAAAGCCTAGACTAGGAAGGCTTTGAGGCGGATGCTGCGGGAGCGGAGGTGGACTGACCCGCACGCTGGCCCCCTGTGCCGCCATGGCGGCCTCCACGGCCGCGCTGAGTTCTGCGCAGGTTTCTGGCTGAACGAGCGTGCAGGCGCGCCCCTTCCGTGGCCACAAAAGGTAGAAGTGGCCGAGCGTGTGGTAGAGAGACCCAAGGACTTGGCCGTAGCCCGAGAGTCCTTGAAACGCTCCAGCGCACTGTCTGCCTTGTCGCCAAACAGGCGAGTACCATCAAAGGGCATGCCCATGAGGGAACTCTGGATGTCCCCCGAAAACCCAGTGGACCGCAGCCAGGCATGGTGACGCAGGGTCACTGTCGTGGAGATCGCTCTCCCTAAAGAATCTGCGGTGTCCAGCCCACACCGAATGGCGAACTTCGCAGCATCCTTCCCCTCTGCAACAGCTTGGCAAAGTATAGCCCGAACCTCTTCCGGGCACTGGGGCAGTGTCTGCGCCACTGTGTCCCACACAGCATGAGAGTAGCGGCCCAAGAGGCATGGGGTGTTGACTGATCGCAGCCTCTAAGTGGCAGAGGAAAATAACTTCTTGCCTAACTGCTCCAGCTTTTTCGATTCCTTATCCGGCGGGGTGGTAGGGAATGCACTTTGGGAAGTGGAGGCCTGAATGACCAGGCTCTCCGGAGTCGGATGATTTGTCAAAAAGGCCGGGTCACCCGGTGCCGGGCGATGACGCCTGGCCACATTCTTTTCCACAGGAACCCCTGTGGCTGGCCTAGACCAGGTGCCCATCAAAACATCCGGCCTGTTTAACGGAAGCAGAGGTTCCATAGAACTTGCCGCCGGCTGAAGCACTTCAGTGAGGAGGTTTATTTTGTGATTGACAGTAGGCAGATCAAGGTCAAGGGCCTCAGCTGCTCTACGGAGTACCACAGTATATGTGGCGCCCTCCTCCATGACAGCGGGAGGAGACGCAAAACCAGGCTCAGAGGAGAGGTCAAGGCCACCTGCATCCTCCGAGTCCTCTGCCCACTCATGTTCAGACTCGCACTGCCGTTTAAGAGGGTCCTCCGACCCCTCCCAGTCATCCCCCTCCTCCACGGGCCGAGGCACAGGCGGCGGGGGAGGCACAGGGAAAACAAATGCTCCAACGGCACAGGGAACGGCGCAGGGAATGGCGCCAATCCAGCTCCATGTCCCAATTAGGGTCCCAAGCCGGAGCAAAATTGCCCGGAAACTCGGGCAAGGGCAGAGGTGGGATGAAAAGAGCCCATGGTGGCACCGGGAACGGATCCGCAGGGGATACCAGGGCCGGAGCCGCCGGCGGAGGACCTTGCGGCACCGGGGGCAAGCAAGGGCCCTCAATAGGGACGGCGGGGCCCGTAAGGGGCGCCGGCGGGAGCCCCAGGCCTGACAAGGCAGTCCATGGTGGCAAGAAACTCTTGCACCTGGGACGGAGTCGCCGACGGACCCGGATAGGGCGGGTAGGCCGCGGGACTCCCAGGCTCCAACGGAGCCGCAGGGGAAGGACCCCTGGTCCCCTCATCCGGAGACTGATGGGGGGGAAATCGGAGAGCCAACACGCTTCTTCAACTTCTTCTCATGACGTCTCTTACCCGATTCCGAGGGTGAAGACTTTGAGCCTGAGGAGCGATGATGATGGCTCCGCGGTCGGTCCCTCGAGCGACCCCTGGACCTCGAAGGGCACGGAGACGACTGCCTAGCCTCCAGCAGCTTTTGGGACCACTCCCGCAAAGCCTTCGGAGCCATGGCCAGACAGTCGGAACATGACCAGGAGTCATGGTCGCGCCCCAGACAGTAGAGACAGACGCCATGGGGGTCGGCCACCGACATCGTACGGCGACAGGCCCGGCAGGATTTAAACCCACCAGGAGTCAAAGACTCAAAAGAAGTAGAGAAAAGTCTTAAAAAGTTAGTCATAAAGTGACTAGGGTACGTGCTCTAACCGCATCTGCACTTGCTGGCGCTTAAAAAGAAAGAACTGACGTCAGCGCGCATGGGTGGCGCCAAAGTAGTCTCCCTGACGTCATCTCAGCACATACGACTCCAGCGACGGACGCGGAGCCGCATGACGCCACCTACCGGCACGCAGGGGTACTGCTGATGAAAAACTTTCCGGATCCAGTCTGACGCCTGGGGATATTCTAAGGTAAGGAATCTATCACTAACGTGTCTCTTTCACATAATGTCCTTTACTCTCACACTTATTGCACATGGCTTTCATTGTAGGACATTCCTTCCATATGGCCAACCCTCCCACATCAGTAGCACTGCCCCTTGAAGGCGCCAACACTCCTCCTGCCGTTTGTCATAGGAGTGCCTTTAATTTACTGTACCTCATTTTTATCATCCTCAACCATTTGTAAATTGTCTTTACTATTCGTGTCTTGCTCAATTTCTTTCACACATCTCATCATGTGTTCTACTTGTTTTGCTACAATCAACACATCCCCCCCAGGGAAGATCATCTTTTAGCCAAAGTTCCTCCCGCATCCTTTCAGTTTTGCAATTCAACAAAAATTGGCCCCTGATGCATTCATCATTTGTTGCTTCAAACTTACGAGGCTGCTAGTTTAAGCATCTCAGACACAAATTCCTCTACTGTTTCTCCTTTTTTTTTGTGAGCGCGTCCCAAACCATAACGCTCCATGACTGTACTGATCCTAGGAAGGAAATTATCTAATTTCTTAATGTATATTTCATATTCATTTAAACGCCTGGACTCATCGGCCCTCAGATCACATAGCTGCTTGGCTACTCACTATACATTCTAGAACATTGTAGAATAGACTAAAACAGTGGAACCTTGCGGTCACAACGTTCTGGCATTTTCCACAGTGCAAGCGACATGGGTGATGGACAGATACCACAAGAGGCCTACTATTTTGCTTACAGCAGTGTTAATTTGCCTGCTGCAAAGCATAGGATGTAAGACACGGTTCACGGTTTGGTATTTTATGTAAATAGCTCAACGAGTTAGTGCCTTTGTTGCCGATACCCTGGTGATACCTGCAGGTAACAAGTTAAATTTCTTTGTACTATAGTGTAGCGAACTGGCACCAAGCAGTGGCATGCATACTACATGGCTTAGGTTTACAAACGTACTGCTCTTTTACTTACTCTTTTCTGAATCAAAGGTTACTAAACAGGATTCAACTGGGTAATAATATAAAGTTCTTGTAAATGCTGAGTAAAGAATTATTGATGTAACAAAATATAGGACTGTTGACGGCTCTTTAAGTGAGGCATTTGAATAGGGCACAGTTGGAGCTTGAAGAAAAATAAAAAGAGGCCTACCTTACACACTGCAGGTTACTGCAACAGAGGAGCAGGTGAATGTGTCCCGGAGTAAGAAGATTTCAACAGAACAGGGTTAATACACTTTACTGGGGCTTGCTGGATCGAACTTAATATTAGCTGCTGGATTGGGATCTGGCTGGATGTCCGGCATTTAAAGTACTGATGCTAGTCCAAGAACTAGTTCTCTTTTAGTGGGCACACTATGAGCATATTTATGTAACAAAACACACTTATCTTTAATATGATTCTATAACATTTAGAAACTGAACACCCAAATGCTTTGGCAGTATAGGACACACCTCAGTACATGGCCACACTTCTCTCTGCCTCTCCAACACTCACGTAGCTGCACTTCACAGCCAACTGTCTCTAAACTGATGTGAGGTGGTCATGACATAAAGAAGGGTAAGTGGGATGGGGTTTAAAATATAAGACTGAAATGTGTGTACCACGGTATGATGAAGCATGAAAGGATAATGCATTCACAGAGGACAGAAAAAGCATAATTTCATATCTTTTAAGGGAACAAGCCTGGACAGTTCAACAGAAACCACATGTTCTCAGGTGGAATACGCAGACATTCAATGGCAGTGATAGTCTATTTAAGGAGCTTCAGTAAGGATTAAGAACAACAGCCTTTAAAATTGTGATTCTAGAGGAAGCCTCATCTGCATCCACCCAACTAAATGCAAAAGAAAGAAGGTCACAATAAAATTTGGCTCTGGACAGCAGAACTCAAAAGCTAACCTAGCATCCATATTATGCAACACATCCTATTGTGAAAAAGAGAGCAGGCACCACACAAATGTTAAATATTTTTGGGTGTTTTACTATAGACATGTCGTCCACCACAGCCTTTGCAACAGAATATAACAGTAACTGTTTATTTAAGTCTAAGGTGATTAAATCCTTAGAGCAGTTAATATCCAAGGTGTAACACATAAGGGTATTTTTTTTCCAAAAGGACAAATCTCTCCCTGTGTGTTGAAGGAACTTGTATATTATTCTGGTTTGAAGCGTGAGGGAAAGGAATTGGGATTATTTTAAGTAGCAACCAAAATTAGAGGGACAACAGGGCCTTTTTCCACTCGAAAGAAGTGGGAGGTCCAGCATAAAGAAAGGGGCCCAAATGAATTGTTACAAAACAGTTTTTATGCCGTTCCTCTCATATAAGAGAGCTAGAAATACAGAGTCAGAGAAGACAAGGAGTCCCACTAGCCCGAGAGTTGGGGTCTGTGTGGGAAATCCATATTCCGGATAGTAATGCCCTCACACACCCTTGCAGGTGTCATGCTTCATCATATGGGCTGCTCCTCGTCGGGTCGGCGGTGCAATACCCGACGGGCTCCCTGTAATAGGGGCTCTTTATCGGAGATCTTCTTATCCGGATGCCGTATGGTGAAGTGCAGGTGTGGGGGCTAAGGGGTGTAGAATAGAGTAGTGGATTAAAATAGGGAAAGGAGTACCTAACATGAACGAATTTTATTCTGGGGGTCTCCTACCCTAGTTTAAAAGTGAAGGACGGAAAACAAGGCACTAGCCCGAGAATAATGTCTCGTATAGTGGAAATCCTTGTTTTACTCAGTGTGGGTCAACATGTTTCTCGCTGTAGGAAGGGTATCCTTGCGATTCTTCAGGACCTAGAAAAGACTAATGTTCTACACCTAAAACATATGTGGTGAATTTATCTACTCACGGACAAAGGGTGTCAGATGATTAAAGTACCTGGATCTACCCTATTCGGTAGAACCCCAGGCTTCAACAGTACCCGGTGGTATAAGCATAGCGCCTGGTGCCTAAAGAATTTTTAGGGAGTTAGTGCGCAGTATGCCCTGTAGTAGACCTGCCCTGTTCACCGGGTCCGGGAGCTTCATTTATTTCTTGGGAGGACAAAGGAAGGAGGCGGAAACTTTAGGACAATACAAATATTATTCCCAAAAGCCATTCTAGGTTGGGCGCTTCTTAGAGCTGGGACCCAGGTTAAAGGCCCAGGATAAGCCCCCCAACCAGAAGTGGAATCTCTTTTTTGCCCTATTTAGACAGAGGTCGTTTTTCTTCGTTCTGTAGTAGTTGTGGCTCTGGTCATTGGTGATGTCACCTTGACATGCAGATTTATTTTACAGGTGCCTGTGGCTCTTGGTATAAACCAAGCACATTTAGTATTGTACACGTCACAGTTAGAAAACTTAGGCAAGAGTATTTCTTATAATTACTGAAAAGCAGGGGTAAAATTAAGAAAACCCAAGACATGTTAAATGAAGCACTTCTACCTATGGTTCAGTTGTGTAAAATGATTGAATGTATTCTAGGACATTTTCTGACACATTTAACTTTTTAATCAGCTCCTTAAAGTCTGCAGGGCTAAAAACTAAAGAGGACTCCGGGAATATCAAATATGGCAGTAACCTTCATGAAGGTACCTCAGAAAAACAGGCAGGATCTCCCAGATTTCCAATAGCGCACTTTCTAACATTCTCGTAGATCTGAGTACAGATTTTCTGTCAAGCAGTAAATATTATTCCAACTGTGGCAAGAGTCTGCTGGGATATTAAAGGTTTGAATATAGTCACTAGCTGGCGAATGCCTTAAGACTGGACAGGGAGAGGAGATAGGGTTTCCACCGCTCCAAGAGAAAAATACTGCCCATTATTCTTTTGTAGTAGGGGTCTGCAAAGGCCCAGACGTGATTTTGAATAGGAATGTACACAAAATCGTATGTGTTCCTTGATAACATGACTTTTCGGTCTTTGTTAACTTTAAGTATTGGTCATCAATCATTAACGCAGCTCTATAACACATTTAGGAGTGCTTTCTATTTATAGTTGCTGTTTGAAGCATGTACAGATACAAGCTAAAAATATCGGCTTTAGGTGACTTTGCTTATTTTTGTACCGTCCAGGACAATCAATACCAGTGGTGACGTTAGAAGATTGGTCAGGCGGCAACACTAGGAGGAGGGGGCTGGTATTAAAAGGAGGGTGATAGCTGCATATTTTCCTAAGGCAGGGCACGTTGATAAGATTTGAGTTTGTGGCAGTGAATGCTTTTTTAATTATTTTTTTTTAAACAAATACGATCCACCCAAAAAAGCTGGATTCTTTGATGTTTTAGAAACGCCCTTGTCACGCTTTGAAATTCTTTGTTTCGGGACCGAAACACACATTTGAAGGATGGGCAGATAAATGAGGGCGAGAGCAGGATAGAGAAGGAAGAGGTCTTCATCACTGCTGATCTAAACTAGCACAAGTAGTCAAACATATTTTGTTGTTAATTTGATATTGCATTGGTAATGAACACGTATGAACGCCTCTATTTAATTAAGATCATTGGCTATTGCGTTCAGTCTCTTACTTATTAAGAAATAGGCACAAACCAAACAAGCATTTGCAATGCAATAGGTCTAGCATTTGCGAGAGTTTATGGTATTGGCATTGTAAATGAGAATGCATTTTATTTACATTTTTGTTTTTAAAACAGATGAATAAAGAGCATTGTCATTTACAATGCCAATAGGTTAAACTCTCACTAATGCGAGACCTATTGCATTGCTTCCTGTTGCAGCGCGAGACAGAGAGCGAACAGGGAAGAGGAGACAAATGTAGAGAAGGCGGTACCAAGGAGGGACTAGCAACCCTACTAACAAATCAGAAGCCAACCATTACAAAGCACAATGACAAGTCAATGAAAAATATGGGCGGAGAGTGGGCAGGGCTTCAAGTCCATACCTGAATACAGTACGCCTCGCAGAGCAGCACATGTGCTGCCCAAGTTCGACCTAAAAACAAAGGAAGTAGCATTCTGACATTTGGACAGTAGATGGCACTACTGAATTCAGAAATCGCTAAACCGAAAGTTCTTGTGTCATGTTGTACTTTAGTAAATCCAAGCATTGACTGTTTCAATTCACGTCTTAAACTCATCTCGAGTTCAGGTAAATTTCAACTTGTGGTTATATTGATCATAACAAAAATCTCTTGGGAGTTCATTCTCAAGAGCAACATATGAACTAAATTTTTAGGTCGTGCATAAGCCAGCTCTGGCAAAGATCTGTTGAAGTTCAGTGCAAGTTCAGAGCAAGAGAGTAGCCCAGCACACTCCCCCACCCTTATTTTTCATTGGCTTGTGTCTTTGTCTTTGTAAATGCTGGCATCAGATTCCTTAATAGATTTATTAGTCCCTCCTTAGTCGGCCATGTCGTCATTTGTAACATTCCATGGCTACTGGCCCTTTTACTTGGTTGTTACACAGCACATGTTCTATTTTCTTTATTGGTTTTCTCCAACGGCGCTTAAGCTTCACTGGCCCTGAGCTCTGAAGGGAGCTCCACCACCGCTCGAGCCATGAGCAGCCCTCTGCTGCAGCGCGCCTCGCAATGAGTCGTCATCACCGGGGTGAGTCCGGTTCCTGCTGCGATTGCGAGTTACACAGGGCGCTGCCTGCCTTTACTGCGTGCGTGTGTTCGCACTTTGTGTTTTGGGTTAGAAAGTGCATAGAATTGTGTTCACTCTGTCAAACGCTTTGTGTATTTCCACTCTTTTCTATCCTGCGTGTCTGTATTTCATATGTTTTTACATTTTATCAGTCTTCTAAGAGTCTAGGGGCACTCAAAAGTTGCCCAAAGGTGGTGTGGTGCTACAAGAAAGACTGTAATTTAATTATATACAGCAAGAGAGACTTACACATACAGACTCACACTTGTGTATGTATATGTTATATCCGTTATATACAGATATGTAGTTGTATCTGTATATTTATTGATGCACACTCACACAAAACAAATACGTAGATGTAGATATACATAGAAATATATTCCAATTCCAATTAACCCCTTGCGTGCGGGTTTATTTCTCCCGCTGTGCGGCAGAAATAAATGGCGTTCGGGAACACGACGGCTCCTGGCCGTCATGCGCACACGCCCACCGTAATGCACGATGGCCGGGAGACGTCGTGCGCACTCAAGGGGTTAATGGAGGACCTTTGTCTTCACTAGAAGAACGGTTTATTGAAACAACATAAACATACTTTAAACTTAGATGTGTAATTGTCCATGTGTCTTCAGGTTTCATTCCACCAGGATCAGGAGGGGAAAAGCTAGATTGAGATCTGGGGCCGAGAATGTCCGCCGCCCACACCTGCTGTTTCTTTCCTGCGCGGTGGGGTTTAACCGGGCACTGCCAACACTCTCGCACTGCTCATGGAGTAGCAGTTTCACACTACTGATGACACTCACACAGTCTCGTGGAGTAGTAGTCTCACACGAGTGACACGCACAACCTGTAAAGTAGCAGTCTCACACTACTGGCATCACTGTTTTACCCTCACGCTACAGACAGCCTCTCAGAACTCTCAATCAATCAATCAGTCAGTCATTTGTAAAGCGCACTACATACCCGCGAGGGTCCCAAGGCGCGGGGGGGACGCGCTACTGATCGAACAGCCAGATCTTGAGCATCCTCCTGAAGGTCAGCAGGTCTTGGGTCTGTCGTAGGCTCAGTGGGAGGTTGTTCCATGTCTTGGCGGTGAGGTGGAAGAAGGATCTCCCGCCGGTGGTTGTTCTTCCGGCTAGGCGATAATAAGCAGTCAGTAGGAGCCGGTTGAAGACTAAGCCGTCCACTGGACAATAAAGTGGAGGAGCCAGAGATTGACCTGAAGGCCAGGCAACACAAGGCACTTGCACCATGGGCCCCCGATCCAGGGAATCCAGAGAAGCGTCAACCTCTTGACAAGGAGGCGTTGTTGCAGACACCGGCGTCGACCGACACAGTATGGAGGTCGCAGCGACGTCTGAGGAGTCGGGAGGAGCAGCAACCCCGTGAGGAAGCTTGGACGGTGGCAACAGCATCGATCGGCGCCGGGTTAGAGTCGTCTGGACTTCGACGACCTCCAGAGGGGACTCGACCCGGACGCCGTCAGACGTCGATCCCACTGCAAAATGTGCCCGTTTGGTCAAGCCGGGCGTCGAGCAGGGGGGGGGGGTCGAGCCCGGTGTCAGGGCCGGCGTCGCATCCGACGTCAGCGCAGGAAGCCGCTAAGGGCTATGCGAAGACTGCCGGGGTGAGCTGGACGGACGAATGGATTCGATGCACACAGTCGGCGCCGAGGAAGAATCCGCCGGCGAGGACCCATCATGAGTGCTTTCCACCTCTGTGGGACCCGAAAGCGCTTCAGGGAGAGGTGAGGACCCAAAGTAAGACTGGAGCGCAATAGAATAAGCCTCCATTTGGACACGTGTCGATCCAAACCCCGGAAAGGGAGAGTATGGAGAAAGCAACTGCCGGGCGCCCTTACCTGGAATAGAGCGAGAGGAGCGGGCGCCAGCAGTAAGCGAACGTGCTTGCCGCTTGTGTTTACCTGCCCCCGAACGACGTTCTCGGGAACGACCTCTGGACTGAGCCCGATCCGGAGGGGGAGAGCGGCGACGCGAAGATGCTGGCCCGGACAGCCGTGCGGTCAGCAGTTTTATATTGCGCTCTCTGAGCGATTTGGGCTTCATCCTCTGACAGGCATCACACTCTTTGGAGTCTGTATGTGGTGCATGCCAAAGCACATACAGATGAGATGTGGGTCAGTGCCAGACATCTGATGTGCACAGGCTTCACAAGCCTTAAAACCCGAAGTCATTGCACACTGTTCCGGCGACACCGAAGGTGTCAAAAAGGCCTAAAAACCAGGCCAAGGAACTGCTGGTTTTCCAGAATCCGTGTTGGGATGCAGAAAAGGAGAAAACTGACGTCAGCGTGCCGGGAGGGGCACATATGGCTCCGCTGACGACATGTCCGTGGACGACGTCAGGGTGGAGCCATGCGGCGCCGCCCCCGGCGTCCAGAGGTGCTGCTGCGGAAAGTTTTCCGGATCCAGTCTGACACCTGGGGATATACTAAGTTAAGGAATCTGCGGCTAGATGTCTCCATCAGATACACGCCGTCTCTCTATTTCACCACCCCCTCTCTTCACCTTACTCTTCTCCCTCTCCACCTCAGTCTGGACTCTCCACCTCACCCTCACTGCTTTTGCCTATGGGGTAATACGTTTGTCTATGTAAAGGAATGAGGAGTGTGCATTTGCTTGTGTGGGTGCATGGATGTGAGTAAATTGGGCCTGGCAATTCAGTCTCTGTTCTTCCCTAGTAGCTCTCCACATTCTAAACCTGGCACCACTTGGACCTGAGGTTATGAATATAGTTACTAAATAAGCAAGGTAACAATTAGCGGAGCAATCAAAGGTGGCACCTAGAGCAACAAAACAAAACCAGACATCAAATGTGGGCCTGTTTCTACCCCCTATCTGCACACTGGGCCAAGAGTACATTTTCTGAGGTTGATCGCTGAACTTGTAAATTGACGGCTAGTTTCTCAATCATTATTTTGTCAGTCTTTTGAGCAGAATGTATCTTTAAAGGAACAAAGAGGAAACGTCCAGCTCATGTGAGTATCTCAAAACTGAACTCTCTCTCCAAAGTAGCGTCTAGCAAGATTCCTCTTCCTTCCCATTCTTCTGTCTCCCACTCCCATCAATGTCTCCCACTCCCATCACCCCCTCTCTACCCATCACCCTCCCTGTCCATCAATCTCTCCTCTTTATAGTTCTACCACTATCCTCACACTCACTATCCTACCACTATTCCTTCACACTCCTTCTCTGGTCATTTGCTCATGACCCTCTTATGTGACTACCTTCCTCTCTCATCATCTCAATCCTTCAGAAGCGGCATCCCCCACCTTCACTCTTCTGTATTCCTCATCCTCTTGCCACCTCTTATCGCTCCCGACTCAGTATATGCTTACCACCTCCCCTACTTGCATCACTCACTTTGCTCATCTATACCCTTATCCATCCATCCTGCTTCCGCAGACTCCTTTTACATCCTCCTTCATCCATTTCTGATACAATCCTCTTCACCTACTCTTCTTTATGACGTAGCTATGGATTTTAGTTGAAAATAGTACCAAAAAGTACAACTTGCCAATGGTAGTCAATGGATGGGTTAGACTGGGACCCAGGTGAAGTACAGCGTTCCAGCTTTTTGCTGCCAGGTAGCTGAAAGATCGCGCTCTCATGCGTGCTTTTTTGATCCTTGGGACTTTAACCAGATGTGTCCCTGTGGATCTCAGATGGCGTTCGGTCCTATAAGGTGACAGTAGGTTCTGCAGGTATGTGGGGCCCTTACCGTGCAGAATACGGTGAGCGAAACATAGTGCCTTAAACATGGTGCGTTTCGGAACGGGTAACCAATGCAATGTCTCCTGTGCGTTCTTGGAATACGCTCGTCTCGGTAAGTTCAACGCCAAGCGAGCTGCTGCATTCTGGATTGATTGGAGCTTTTGCAGTCCCTTTTTGGTTGCACCCAGGAGGATCACATTCCCGTAATCTAGTCTTGCTGTGACCAGAGCATGGATCAGGGTTTTCCTAGCAGACATGGGTAGAATGTCCAGGGTTTTTCTGAGTATTTTTAGGATTCCGAAACATCTTCCTGTTAGTCTCTTGATCTGGGTCTCGAAAGACAGTTTGGAGTCTATCCATACTCCCAGATTTTTTACCTCAGTCTTCGGGGTCGGGACTGGTCCTAGAATTGTTGGCCACCAGGCCGAAGACCAGATGGATGGAGTGTTCCCTATTATTAGTATTTGTCTTATTGCCATTTAAACTTAGGCAATTGGCTGCCATCCACCCTGCCAGATCTTTCATTCAGTCTGCAAAGCTGGTGGCTGCTTGTGCCAAGTTTGGGGCCAGGGTGACCACTAGCTGTGTCTCAACTGCGCAAGACACAACTGTAACGCCATGTTTTTCTACAATCCCAGCCAAGGGGGCGACGTATAGATTAAAAAGAGTCGGGCTCAGAATTGAGCCCTGCGGCACCCCCTGTGCTAGAGAAATGGGTTTGGAAACATACGCAGATTGTGACACTTGGAAGCTGCGGTCCTGCAAATAGGATACCATCCAGTCCAAGGCAGCCCCATCCACACCCCCTCTTCTGAGTCGGTGCCCTAGCAGCTTATGTGCCACCGTATCAAAAGCTGCGCTGAGGTCTTTTAAGACCAGCGCAGTCATCAGCCCTTCATCCACTCTCTTCCGTACTGACTCAGTAGCATAGAGCAGTGCCGTCTCCATTGGGTAAGTTGGTCTGAAGCCTGATTGAGTGGGATGTAGCAAGTTTGGATACTGTTGTACCAACAGAAGAAGCAGCAGCCTTCACCCTGAATCTCCAGCTGAAATCAGAGGGGTTGTAATTGTCCATTCAGTTTGACCTATCCGTGAAAGTGGTCTATTGTGCGGCTTCTGGAAATTACTTCACATCTCATTAATAAAGGTTGGCAACTGCTGGAGAGCTAATGCAAATTAGTCTCCAGGAACTTCAGGAAGGGTAAATTTAACTTTCTAAAAATTACTTTTCCTTAATACTTATTAAAACATCTAACCTCACAATTAAATTGGACTTTTAATAAGATTTAAAAATAGCGGTATAATTATTTTCCTTGATGGTTCCAAACCCAAGATAGCAATGTTAATATTTTAATCTGTCTTCTGGTTTTCGGTATAGGACAGCCAGGTATGCCACAGTGAAAATGGCTTTTAAGGCTCGTCACTGTAGAGGCATGGTGACATTACTTCTCTGAGTTCCACTCATAAAATACCATGCACCCTGCCCTGCAGGTTACCAGAACTACATAGGGGTGACTCCTATATTTAAAAGGGAGGTTAGTTTAACAAGTTGCACTGTAGGTTTTACACTGTTTCAGGTTACAATGGTAGGGCTGAAGCTCATGTTTTGCGGGCCCACTCTGTGGACTGCACAATAGGTACTACAGTCCACAAGTGACATTCTAGGTCACAGGTGCATTTTCTAGACCATATAGTGAGGACTTCTATGCAAGTTAAATGCGGCAATTAGGAAAAAGCCAAATTAGCCATGTTTTAGAGGGGAGCACAGGCAATTTACACCTGCTTAGCAGGGTGAAGGTGTACAGAAACCAGCAAACTAGTTCCCAGAAAAAAGGCAACACAATCTGGGTGAGCATGCAGTATAGGAAGATTTCCTGCACCGGCTCACTCTTTTTTTCAGAAATGGAGGACCAAGTGGCAAGATTTGAACTTGTGAAGCCACAGATTGTAGAAATCTCTCTGCAGCAAGTGTATTAGCCCAGTAAATTATCTTATCAGTTTACGACCTGAGGCGTAACAGCAGCACTATAAAAGAGCCACTGCAACAGGGAGGGACAAATATGCAGCAGGGTTGACTAAATTAAGCAGAGTAATGTGAGGAATTATTACCATTTTAAAACACAACTATTCCAATATGTAGCTTAAAGGGGGCCAGTAAATCTTTGTGAATGACCTTCCACTTCGTAGCAACAGGTGACTGAGTTTTAGTACCTTTTGATCCATTTAATGTCTTTTTGTTACAATCTGCAAATTATGCTGCAGATCTCGGATTATGTGACAACTGTGACAAATCCATAATCACGTGTAAAACGTAGAGGTTGCATAATTCCAGTGGCCAGACTACAATCCATTTCTGTCTGTTAATGGACAAAATTAGAGATTTTTTGGGGAGAGAGTATCTTCCAATTATATTAGCGAGCTATGCCTTTTGCAAGCACTTCAGGAGATTGAGGCTAGGCAACACAGCTGCAGGACATGTTGTCAATGCTGCCATTAAATTGATTCCAAGGATGACATCCACAAACTCGGAGCGTGCACAAGAGAAATGTCAAGGCCATGTTCAGGACTTACTATGGTTTAGAGAATGATATACAAGGAACCATGTGAGTCACAAATGATGACTTAAAGACAGACAGGGAAATAAAGGAAGGCTGAAATGTCAGGAATATAAGCTTTCACTGTGCCTACTGCAAGGCCTTGCTAAGCTAACTAAACAAACATAAGTACATTAGTACATTTTGCTTATAATTGGTTTGTGTTTCAAGCACCACACGAAGAGACAAACATATTTTAGCGCCCAGCATGGAAAGACTTTGTGGAAGGGCACCTGGCAGCAAGGATAACATCGACCACCTCGGTTGGCAAGCCAAATATATTCAGCTGCCACCACTCAATTAATATTCATTGAGGTGTAAACTGTGAAGAATCAGATGCAGACCCCAGCCTTGTTGCTGACAAAGTATATTTCCCCTAAGTGAAAGCCTGACCAGAGGGCAAATGATCAGGCCCAGCAGCATAAGGTGCCCGGGAAGGGAAAACGTGTACCCGACCTCCAAATGTAGGCAGCAACCACTGCCATCACCATTACCAAAGGAGACAAGACAAGGCCAAAAGGGGAGCCTGGTAAATTGAAAGTGTTCCTGGGCCCACATTTAACTGCAGATAATGCCCACAAGACTGAAGGATGGGTGGATAGGATTAAGTGTACTGCAAGTCCAAGGACACCATCCATTCTTCTTGCTGCAGAGCTGACCGGATCCGAGCAAAATTGAGCATTTTGAATCTGTATTTCTTCAAAAATTCATTCAGCACTGAGACGTCCAGAATAGGCCTGAGGTCTCCATCCTCTAACATGCATGACTGTCCCTGTTTGGTACCCATTCGAGGGAACGCTTGGGCAGCAGAAGATGGACTTCTTGCATCAGGATGGTAGAATGATTCTCCAAAAGGTGCTCTGGTGTGGGGGTGAAGATGGAGATGAAAAGAAAGGCAATTTGATCAATTTCCAACTGGGGAGAATATATCAAATTCTGCCTCCAACTGGCCAGGCATGAGACTAAAAGTGCATATTTAAGCAAACTGGAAGCTGTTGAAGCAGGAGAGAAATTGGAAAATTGTTGTTCTTGCTGGAATGAATGGTTTCTGCTAGTGTCAGGTCAGTAGTCTCAAATGGACTGGGTAGGTTGCTGCAAGACAAATTAGATGGGCTTTCGAGGACAATAAGCTAGATCCTTGGAATAGCCTTCGAAATTCCTGCACTGAGGGAAATTGCTTAGCTAGCATCAATTGTCTCAATCATCGTTCTGTGGTGCAACTATACTTTAATCACTCTAGCACTGAATCCGGATTTACCCCAAATAATGTGGAGCCATTGAAAGCCATGTCCCTTAAAAAAAATTGCACATTACCAGAAAACCTGGCTGGTTGCATCCAAGTGTGCCTTCTGAAAATAAGCCTGTCGGAATGGTTGAACAAAAAAGAATTTCGATTAAGCTTAAGCAAACTTTACAGTACATTATCCGCTTATGATGAGCATGAATAAAGTCTGCTCCACCTCCCCTCTTACCCCCCTCCCAGTACATCAGACTCGCTTCCCGTCCCAATCTCTAATGGATTCATTGTTCCCCTTTATTGCATCCAGTGGCGCCAAATTTTCTAAAATTTCCACATTGCACCTCTGGCCTTGTAAATTGTCTGCTCCGCTTGCTGGCACCAGTCCAGATCTTTCTTCCAATCCTTTATCCGTGGGGGCCTACTTGCCCCCCACAGTCTTGCTATGTAACGCTTCGCCACCACTGCTACCACCCACAGCCAGGTGCCTACTTTCTTTGGCCATTTTTCTTCAACAGACGAACAAGTTACATACCTTCGGTAACGATATATCGGTAAGAAACATTAGTTAGATAGATTCCTCACCTTAGAATATCCCCAGACGTCAGGCTGGATCCGGAAAGATTTTTCGTCAGCAATACCCTTGCGCGTCGCTAAGCGTCGTCTGAGGCTCCGCGTCCGTCGTCGTGATCGCCGGGATGACGTCGGAGTACCTAGACGCCGCCCTCGCGCGCTGACGTCAGTTCTTGTACATAGCTTTCTGCACCAGGAACGCAGAGCCATGCAAGAGACCGACACTGGTGCCCCGAAATTCTAGGGCCCTGAAAGGGATGACCGCAACCCTAGATATCGGTTCGCAGAACGGGGAGGATGGGTGGGTCGGTGAGAAATCTAACTAACTAATGTTTCTACAGATATATCGTTACCAAAGGTAAGTAACTGACGTCAGCGCGCGAGGGCGGCGTCTAAGTACTCCGACGACGTCATCCCGGCGATCACGACGCCGACGACAGACGCGCAGACGATGCCTAGCGACGCGCAAGGGTATTGTTGATGAAAAATCTTTCCGGATCCAGTCTGACGCCTGGGGATATTCTAAGGTGAGGAATCTAACTAACGTTTTTCTTTCAGATATTCCCAGCAGTAGCCACTTAGCATCCAGTGGTATTGGTACACCCGTCACTTCTGTCAACACATTAGTTTGAACCAATAGATCTGTATTTCCGGGCAAGACCATAGCATGTGAAAAAATTTACCCAATTTTCCACCCCCTCTAGGGCAGCAGGCCGACTCCGTCCGCCCCATTTTGAGTACCCTCGTCCTAGATAGATACGACCTATAAAGTATTCGTAGCTGCACTAGTCGAAATCTAGCCCTTATCGCTATTTCTCGTGGGCTCTGAAGCGCTTCACTCCATTCTCCGTCGTATATTTCACCCAAATCTGCAGTTCATGCCTCCCGAAACCTGCCAAGACCATCAGGCATATTGTTTTTAATTTTCTTATATGTCAGGGATACTGCCTTACTGGGCATTGGATCTAATAAGAGCCTATCCTCTAGAGGAGAGTAGTCAGGGATCAGCTCCCCGTCGGGTAAGTAGTCTTTCAGGGCATGTTGTACGAGTTACTTACCTTCGGTAACGATGTATCTGGTAGAGCCGATTCTAGCCGCAGATTCCTTCACGTAGAATTATCCCCAGGCGTGATCCGGAAAACATTTTTGCCCAGCATCCCTGCGCGCTGGCATCACGCGACTCCGCCC
This sequence comes from Triturus cristatus, assembly GCF_964204655.1. NCBI lineage: Eukaryota > Metazoa > Chordata > Amphibia > Caudata > Salamandridae > Triturus > Triturus cristatus. Next base: position 1,200,908,433 of record NC_140591.1, on the reverse strand, counting down.
AGGCGTCATACGCGCACGTGACGTCAGCGAGGTCACATAAGTCCCACCCCGGCGCGCCTACGGCCTATGTCAGTTTTCTTCGGAGAACTTTTCCGCGCCACAACGCGGAGCCAGCAGACAAAACTGTGAGAGTATAGGAACAGTGTGCGAAAGAACAGAAAAAGGAATGGTGAGGAACACCACCATAAAGAGCAGTGCCCGGCACTGCAGTACCCAAAGGCAGGGAAAGAATAAAGAACAGGGCAGCAACCCTGCCAGTACAGAGACAGCCACCCCCCCCCCCCCCCCGGAGACTAGGGACATATGTAAAAATGTCACGACAACATGCAACAGGACTACAACCCCAACCAAAGATAAGGAAGGGGAACCAGTCGGGAACAAACAGGGAACGTCAAAACTCCAAGACATCCCCATCACAGAGTGCGACAACCCCCATCAGGAACAAGAGCAGAGGCACAGCCAAAAGACCACAACCTCAAGGATCGTAAAGAGCCAGAAGTACCAACAAACCTATCCTCCCATTTGACAACGGGAGAAAAAAGGGACAACCCGACAGAAAGAGGGAAAGGATGTACTCATAGAAGACACAGTCACCCACAAGGGAAGTGAGTGCAAAAGACCAAATCACAAGCCCTCGCGGAACAGGGAGGAAGGGCGGGCCGTGAAGGAATCTGCGGCTAGAATCATCTCTACCAGATACATTGTTACCGAAGGTAAGTAACTCGTACATCTGATAGAGACTACTTGTCGCAGATTCCTTCACGTAGGATTCCCTAGCCATACCCATGAGGAAGGAGGGTCTGCGAGAGGACCCCACCCACCTGGGCAGAACAGAGGACCGCACGGGGGCCGAGTCCAAAAACCGGACAAGGAGCCCCGTCCCCCAGGCAAAGGGAAATGAAGAGAAGAAGAAGAAGAAGAAGAAGAAGAAGAAGAAGAAGATAATGATAGCCTGTCCTCACTCAGCAGAGGAAACAAGGCAAGGCACAAAGAGGCCAAACACTCCACGCCCACGTGAGGCAACAAAACCTCCGCCCAAGGCCAAGGAAAGGAGCACCGAAGGAGAAGAGCAACCTAGATACTCCAAGGAGAAGAGGCAGAGTAAAGGCAATCCCAGACAGGATTGCGCCGAAGGAGAAGAGCAACCTAGAGACTCCAAGGAGAAGAGGCAGAGCAAAGGCAATCCCAGACTGGATGGCGCCGGCAGCAAGAAGCAGGCAGGAGCCGAAAAGCGGAACTCAAGGTTACCAAGGAAGAATCGCCCAATGCCCCGCAGGGACAAACTGCGCCTGCAAGAGGGACCATCCCCCCCACAGGGAGAAGATGTAGAACCAAGTGCAAGGCCCACTGGAAGCAGCAAAGAAGGCAGGATGACAGTCCCACTAAAGCCCCAAGAAGGCAAGCTCCGCCAGACGCCAGGAACACCACAGAACGAACACTCAAAGCAAAAAGGCGAAGAAGAAGGTTGCATCCGCAACATACCATAACGCCACGAAGAGCAGAAGCCTGCAGGCGACCACAACTCCCCAGCACATACCAGGGCTATATAACAGCCAACCCTGCCCCACATGGAGCATGTCATATCCCAAGACATGGGAACCACTTAGGAAGAAACTTCCCGAGCAGAGGACACCAAAAAAGACCTGTGGCAAAAAAAACCCACAGGAGGCCTATCAAGCAGCCAGAGGGGAAACGCAGAAGGCTCAATCTCAGGCCCAGCATGGTGTAAAAAACCCAAGGAAAAACATACAGACAAAAAGAAGCTGGCCAGCAGCCAACAGAACCACAACCTCAGCCAGACAACTGGGGCGACCAGCTCCAACGGAAGAATAGCTCCAAGAACCAGAGCAACACGCAGGTCACTGAGGAGAAGAAGGAGGGGGGAGGAGGAGGACGAAGCCCCTCCAAGAACCTCTGGATGGTTGAGTCCGCAGGGGCATGGAAATAAAGAGCACCATCAAAGGGAAGGTCCACCAGCCGTTCTCGAACATTCTCCGGGAACACACGGTCCCGAAGCCAGGCATGGCGACGAAGGGCAACCAAAGCAGCCATGGCATGACCCAGCACCTCCGAGACGTCCAGAGCGGAGCGAAGGATTAACGCCGCCAGCTCCCACCCATCCAAGACATAATGTCTCAAACCCACACAGGCTCCTGAGAAGCGGCAGACATAAGGGACTCCGCCAAGTCCGCCGAGTTCCACAAGCAAGAAGTGGCCCTAGCCAAAACACACAGTGTGTTAAGGGCCCGCAGAGCCGCATTGGTAGAGGCAAACATATTGCGCCCCCAGGAGTCCAGCCAGCGGGCCTCCCGTGACGGGGGAGACAACAGCAGAGGCAAAGCAGGAAAGACAGACTGCAAAAGGGGGCCTCTGGTCGAAGGGTGAAGAAAAAGGCACACCGGATCACGCGCAGCCGGATAGTGGCAGTGCAGAAGGTGCTGGGGCATCAGGTCCCCCGTGGCGGGACGGCCGCAAGTGCCCAAAGAGAGAAGAGTGGAGTAAACCGTCGAAGAGAAGCTACAGTTCCCTACCACCAGAGCCCTGATGGAGAACCTCCAGAAGATGATCTGCGGGGAAATGGGTAGCTGGATCACCCATGCGCAAAATTCCCACAGCCGTGGAAACAGCACGGACGAAAGCCGCACCCGCCTCCGTAGGGCCCCACGGAGGGGAAAGCAGCTCCTCGTTAGGTGATGGCTACAAACTAAGGTGGCCATCCCCCAAGCCAACCGGAGGAAAGAAGGACCAAGGCCGGAAGGAAGGAAGAGGGACCAAGGAGTGGGGGACTTGCGGCTACTCCAGCGAAGACCGCGGTCGTGGAGACGGCGAGGAGCCGCCTTTAGACGACGTCGGGGAAAAAGCCACGACACGGTGGCCCATCACCGGCGAGGATGACACCAGCAACCACCGAACCTCTGGAGAAGAGGAGGCGTCCGAAGACGAGTCAACGACCCGACGTCGGCCCGGCGCCGAAGAGTCCGCAACCTGAGGCAGGACACCGTTGTCGACCGGCGCCGGAGGAGACGACGGGGTGACCTCAGACACTGCACACGGCGCAGGAGACCGGAGCTGGACCGGAGCCGGGGTGGCGAAGGGGCGGCATCGGGACCGCGCCGACCTGACCTCCAACGAGGCAGCCGCCTGCGCGGAGGGACGAGGAGACCCCCGCCAGCCGCGACTCGTGACAGGGAGAGACGGGCCCTCCACCAACTCCTGTGGCGCCGCCAGGGCCAGCACCTGCTGGCGCCATAGCGGCGTCACCTCGGATAAGGCCGCTGCCTGTCCCGAGGACCGAGAGGGGCTCAGGCGAGAAGGGCCCTCCGCCGACCCCTGTGGTGCCGCCAGGGCCAGCAGGCGCCGTAGTGGCGTCACCTCGGACAAGGCCGCCGCCTGTCCCGAGGACCGAGAGGGGCTCGGGGATGCGACCCAAGCCCTGGCGACCTCCCGCGACACCACAGGGACCTCCGCTGGAGTTTGCGGCAAAGCAGAGGCACCTTGGTCCGAAGGAGGGACCCCTGAAGGGTCGCACCCCAACGGCACCACATCCTCCGAGCCTGGATCCGAACCAGTCGGCGTCGGAGCCACCGGCAATGCCGCGGAGGGCCCTGCACACTGCAAGGGATCCACTGACGTCCCAGGAGGGGAAGGAGGGGAAGGAGGAGGAGAAGCCAGCGAGGCCTGCAAAGCCACCGCATCTGTCTGCATCTGGGCTCCGATCGCCCCCACGCCGGGAAACGGCGGATAAGGGGTTGACCCGCGGAGCCGCACCACCTGCGGAGAGCCCACACCCCCAACAGGCCGGAACCCGACCCTCGGGGACAAACTGCGACACTTACCAAGAGGTGAGCAGCGTATCTGCGACCTGGGAGAAGATCGAAGTCGCGGGTCCGAGAACCCTCCTCAGGGGCCGGCCGAGATGACGACGCCGACCTGGACACACGAGCTGAAAGAAGTTTCATCTGGCGCTCATGCCGGGACTTTGGCTTCATCTGCTGGCACGCCTCACAATCAGTGGAATCGTGGTGCTCCCCCAAACACCACATACAGATGGGGTGAGGATCCGTCACCGACATCAGGTGGCCACACGACGAACAAGTTTTAAAGCCCGAAGGCATTCGCACACTGTTCCCACACACGCAGCAATAGCATAAGGGAAAGGCCTAAACAGGCCCAGAGCGCAAACCGGATCCACGTTGCACGCGGAAAAGGAAAAAACTGACGTCACTTGCGCAGACGACGCCTGGGTGGATTCACATGATGCCGTACCCACGGCGCGCAGGGATGCTGGGTAAAAAAGTTTTCCGGATCAAGTCTCATGCCTGGGGATCATTCTACGTGAAGGAATCTGCGGCTAGTAGTCTCTATCAGATGTATCTGTCTATACCGGAATATTTCCGTCGGTGCCAGACCAAACTCCTTTGTCAATGCCTTAAAAGTGACTATTACCCCCGACCACCATATATCTCCCAGCTTCTCAATATGCCATTTTGTGTACACTCTTAATTTCCGACTTCGCTCAGCAGATCACTATCCCATAATGGGGTTTCAGCCGTGAGCTTCCCGTCCCATCCTATGCATCTATTAGCTGCCTTCCAGGCCTGCAAAACTGCTGACGTGTGCGGCGGGAGCTGACCCCGTCCCCTCCCCATGTACAGGAGTTCCATGTAGTCTCCATTTCCCAAGTCCAGTCTGTCAACTCTAAATGCTGGTTCTTGCCTCTCCCCAAACACCCAATCATTTACCACTACCAACTGGGCTGCCCAGTAGTAAGCTTAAAGGTTCGGTACTGCTAAGCCACCATCATACACCTCTCGCTGTAGTTTTGCTAACGAAATTCGCGCTGCTCCCTCATCCCACAACAGAGTTCGCAGGATACTTTCCAGTTTTCTCATATACAACACAGGAATCTTAAATGGTGTGTTTTGGAAAACATACAGGAGTCTCGGGAGGGTCATCATCTTGAAGAGTGCGGCTCTCCCCATCAGTGAGAGTGGGAGTGCACACCAGTGACCCACATCCGTCTGGAAGCATTCTATCTGGGGGACAATGTTGCGCTCCAGAAACTGTGCCTCCAGCCTTGTTATCTCGATTCCTAAATATTTAAATCCGTCCATTGCCACTAGAGCAGGGCAGCTCCTCGGCAAGGACAGAGGTTCTTGGGACAGAGAAAAAATAAGGGACCTGTCCCAGTTGATTTGGTACCCCGTATAGCTGCCACATAGGTCAAAGATATGCAGAATTCTTGGGATGGCTATACGGGGCTTGCTAACCTATAACAGAATGTCGTCTTCATACAGTGATATTTTTTCCTCCCATTTATCATCTACTGCTATTCTCCGGATTAGTGGGTCCCCTCGAACCCAAGTCGCCAGTGGTTCCAGGGCCAAGGCAAAAATCATAGGGGATGGGGGCAACCATGCCTTGTTCCCCTCCTTAATTCTATTGTTCGTGACACTATGAATTACCCTTACCCTGGCTCTCGGACCCTGATATAACAAACGCACCCATGTACAGAACTCTGGTCCAAAGCCCAATCGCGGCAAAAGGGCAAAGAGGTAGGTCCATTCCACACTATGAAAAGCCATTCTGGCATCAAGGGATAGAACCACCACATCCATAGCCCCGTATTCCTAAGTCAAATGCAACACCCCATATAACTTTCTTAAACTCAAGTGTTTGCTTCGCTTTGGGACAAAACCTGACTGGTCCGGGTAAATCATTGAAGGCAGGACTCCTGCTAACCTATTTGCAAGTACCTTAGCTAAGATTTTGGGGTCCACGTTTAACAAAGAGATGGGTCTATATGATGTGTACTCCTTCTGCGGTTTCCCTTTTTTAGGGATCACCACTTTTGTGGCCGTTCTCTGATCTTCTGGTAGAATTCCCCCTGCTCTAGCCTCTGAAAACATATTCAACAAGTGGGGTGCCAGAAGCCTTTCCTGACTGGAGATCACTTATTGCACCCGCTATCTCTTCTACGGTAATTTCACCTTCTAGCATCTCACAGTCTTCTTTAGTTAGTGTGGTTAGGTTCATGGTTGCGAGCAGCTCTGCACATTTCGCAGCAGACCTGGTGGATCACACTGTGTATACCCCCCCTCATAAACATCTGCAAGAACTGCAGCTACGGCTTTGTCCCCTGTATGCCCTACTCCGTCCCGCTCAAGGATTTCTGTTACGCAGTTCCTTTCACTATCTCTCTTCTCCAGCCAGGGAATGAGCTTCGTAGCCTTGTCTCCCACCTCATAGACTTTGCGTTGTACTGCTAACGCGTGGGCCCTGGCTGCACCCTCTGCTACTTCCTGCAACTCCTGCTGTGTCAACTTTAACAAACTCTTCTTTTAATCACCTATTTAAAGTATCGCCTTCAGGTCCCAAATTGCCTTGGGGTGCATAAGGGCACACTTGCTGTACGACTTAAGAGTTGTGCCTGGAACCCAAACACCAAAAACACGCCTCGTGAAGGTCTGTGACCGACATCTGCTTTCTGCATTCTCAGCATGGTTTGAAAATTTTAGTTTTCGGTTCCCTCCCACAATGTTTGCAATTTTAAAGTTGTCAGAAAAGTGACGATGAAGGGAGTGGAGTTCCAGATCCCAGTCTAATGGGGAGGGAAGAAAGGAACTGACGTCAGCACAAAAGGGTGGAGCTGGTATGTATGAGTTATTTGAACTGAGGCCACTCTGATATAAACTGGCATACCTCAGGCAGCAAGAATATCCAATTAAAAACTCTGTTAAAAAACGTAGAAAAAACTATTTACGAAATTGCATTGAAAACTGGAAATAAGACCTTGGGCATATCGCACAGGCATGCAAGCACCAATGACTACCACCTATGCCGTAATGAAAGTATTCAATACTGTAAAAAAAAAAAAAAAAAGTCATTATTACCATTTACTGAAGATGGATTAAAAAGGCAATTAGTGTAAATAAATATGTGGTTTCCACAATGGGGTCTGCTTGAACGTCCTAAGGTCAATAAGGTCGCAGCAAAACAGAGGACCCTCACAAAGTCAATAAACTAAGGTTTCTCGCTAGGCCCCAAATAGGCTACAGTCTTCAATAAGGAGTTTGAGATTTTACAGAAGATACCTTATAGGGGAACGAATAGCGTGGTCTTTTACTATTCAAAAGCTAAGAACTTTGCATTGGTAAAATATATCACTAACATGCCATTTTTTATTTCCTATACTATCGGATGAAGGGGACTGGAAAAGGTTAAAAATTTCAAAGGTTAACTCCAGTTGTGTGGAAGGAATGTTCTGCTGTAACGCACAACTTGAAGAGGATATTATTGCTTCATACTATGTTTTTTTCCCCTAGATTTTCATTTGTTTTAAATGCACTAACAACCATCAATAAACATACATAATATGACCGCTTTTATGTGATCGGTCTACGGTATTAGATACAATCCCCGCTACAATTCCCTCTGTTATGGATGCATGATTTTTCTGCAAATGTCCATCAGCAATGTGCATCGCCTCCTGTTCTAAAATCAATGGTGGATGGAGCTGTCATCTTCAGGCGCCCAATACCCATTCTGCCAAACACATCCCTCAGTTCCCTCCGATCCTCCCCATATTTTCCCACATTTTTTCATACATCCTTATGCTTTATAGATTTCATTTTCCATCACCTTACAAAAAACCATTCCCATTTACCAATTACTGTGTGTCGGGGGAGTCCCCGAGCCCCACCTTTATGCTATGCCACATTTTGCCCCATGCACCCCATATTTATCAGTAGTTTTGATATCTCGTGATACGTTAGGTCCCACATAGCGTTTGTTTCATCAACCATTCCAGCTGGTCGTCACTATTTAATGAGGATATACTATTTTTACTTCTCACCTAAGCTTTCAACATCAAATGTTAAGAACAGGGACCTAAGTGAAACATGCAGAATACCACGGACACTGAAAGCAATTAGAGATTGCTGTGAAATGAGCAAAAAACTGAAAATACATTTCATTAGGCACATATTCATTAGCAGCACAAAATGCCTCTTTTTACAGTGCAAGTGTAGCAAGACAGACTTCAATTGTATGCACTGTGGAAAGCAATGGCAATTGTATACATGTTGAAATACGACCACAGATTCAATACCTATCTTTTGACGTAAATCACACACTTCTTTGCACTTACCTTTATTCTTTGCTGCAGGTGATGGGGGTGCCTCAGCAAACACTTCAGAGGGAGCTGATTCGAGGTGATCAAAGTCTTTGTCCATGGCTTCTATTAGACTATTGAGATCGGAGTCCTCTGAGCTGTGCCTACTGCTGACACACTCTGGGGGAGAGGGGATGCATGATGTTTGCTGTGGCAAAGAGGTTTCTGTCTGTGGCTCCTGTTGCGACTGAGGCACTGTTGGTAGTTGCTGTAACTGATGCTCTGGTAGCACTTGTGCATTTTGCTGGTTTGGCTTTACTCCCCGAGACTTTCTGCCCACCACATGTCCCGGGACTGCTACATTAGCATCTGGGGCAATTTGGCCCACTTTGCTGGTGGGAGCAGTTTGTGTTAACGTCCTGCTTGTAAGGTTTGCACTGTTTTTGGATCTGACATTTTCTATATCGCCTAGATTTCTATTGCTTTGAAGATGTGATGCAGAAGTACATTGCTTGTGATTTCCTGCTGATGATCTGTTTGAGGTTGTACCTCCACCATAAAATCCTCGGGAAGAATTAGGATTGGTATCAGATCCAAGGGAATTCAAGCTAAAGACAAGAAGAAAGAGGAGACATATTAACCCTAGCAACAATCATTCTAGTGACAAGACAGACTAGCACAAAACATTTTTATAGCGTCACAAACAAAAGACAATTCTTGAAGAGAAAAATTGCATAGCTGGTGGTAACAATGGTTTACAAGGAAATATGTATTTCTCCAGTCATCTCTTGACAAACATTACCACAAGCCAAACAGAGTTATAGGAGGTACTCTGATGTCCTTTCAAGTGATTACATTGTGCGTGACTGGAACAATCCATCCATGCTGTCAAGGACTACGATTTATAAAATGTGTTCAGCACCCCACCGGTCACAGGGGTACTCTTGCTCTACATTAGTGACTCAAGGCCTAATTGGACTGCAAGATGTTTGATGACTAGTCTAAAGCAATTCTTAACATGAAGCAAAGTTTTAAAAGACTTGGTGTTTCAGGTGATTGGTTTCTTCTCCAAGCATAAGTTGCTAGGAGTTACATAGCTTTGTGGTACACTCTGAAAAATGTTCCTCTTCACTTGGTGAACTTGTATGCTGGCATTTTAAATCTAAATCTACTCTACAACTCAAGACTGAGGCAAAGTGCAGTAACAGGGCCAACATACAGTGCATATGTATTTGATATCATTTATTTGTCCACAATTAGATGGCGATGGGGGGTGGGGTAGATGGAGGCACTTGAAAAAAAGACAACTTTTAAAGACCCACAAGTAGGTCAGAAGTAGAATTTTGGGACTGTTGCAATGGTCTACTGGAACATAAATGGAGGCTCAGGTATTTTCCTAGTCCAGCCGCCTTATAGAAGGAAAATCAATAAAGAGTAGCCCAAAAGGGGAATGATAAGTAGCGAAGCCTTGCAATACTAATGAGCATTAAGAGATACTAAATAAATAATCATGAAGCAGTCTATTTTGGCATCAGGCATTGGTTAATGTTGATGAACCGGACGAAGAGGCTTTGCACTCAAACAGAGAATCGGCATTATTATCCGGCATGGAGTTTCAAAATGTTTGCATCTTACAAAATAAAAGAGCTACCCCAGTTATGCCAGAAGGGACTGGGTAAGACATTGTGCACAACAAACTGAAAATTCCCCTCTGTGCCTAAATTATTAGTAGTAGTGACAGGTATATAGTAACCACTGAACCAAAGCCTTGCCTCTAAATGACTTTCATAACAAAAAACGTTATGTCTAAATAGATTTTTTGTACAAAGTTAAAAACATATTGATCATATTTTAATCAATTCAAATTGTATATTTTGTTAAAAACTGTTGGAGAAGGATTTGCCTTATTTCAAGTCTCTTTCAAAAATATATTTCAACATGAAATTTACAATCACAGCAACAAGTTTTGCATATCAATCTTAATACATTGAAAATATTTGTCAGCGATTATTTATACAAATAAGTCAATCAAATTTAAAAACAAATATGTCAACAATAACCCACATTCAATAATACAAGAGTCATATGAGGATCCTCATATAACAATACAAGTGTTGACGCAGCGTTTCGGTGATTTACCCCTGGGACTTACAGCGTTTAGGATACTCCCATGCCTACGCATTGTACCAGCTCCTGCTGACTTTCATCCTGACCCTGCCCCACATCAGCACAAACAATCGGGTAACCTACTCCTGAAGATTACCCTAACCTACTACGGGTCAAAACGCAGTTGACTTCCCAGCGCAACCTTTGGTGCTTTACCCTGGTTCACAAATTGTTAAAAAATCCCTTTGTAACTTGTGTAAATATTTATTTGTGAACCAAAAGTACCTTGTAAATATCGTCACTTTCCTCACTTTGCGCCGTTCATCGCTCTGTCACTTCTCACTAGCGCCGTCCACTTTGTGTGTCACGAGCACTTATGTACACGAAGTTTCTTTCAGGTTACGCTCACATTGAATGTTAACAGTGCTGATACCAATGTTTCTTCTGTTTTTCCAATTGTATGTTTTTTTGAATATATAGTGTGCTTGGCACATAACTTTACCTTGGAGTCTCCCTGTTCCTTTCTTCTTGCAACTATATGTTTTATTATTAGCCTAATAAGTGGTACCTGTTGAGACATTGTTTCAGTTACACATATTGCCTGCCCTGGTCCAAATCGGGTATACAGGTAAACTCCTGTAGACTGATAGCTAATCTTTGGCACAAATGAGCCGCAATTGGACCCAAAGGCCAGATATACAGCAGGGTGGGTACAGTGGACGATCTGTAAAGAGGAGTAGAACTAGAAGTAATAAAAATCCACATTATTTACCACAGGCATCCCTTTTCATACTAGAGTACCAAAGCCACACTCAATTACAGACGGATTTCAAAAGACCAATATTGAAATCACGGAGCTCTACTGGGAATTGGCAGTGTTACTACAAAATATAAGCTGATGCCATGTTGCCACCATGCAAATTTCATCAAGAGGAAGGCCTTGCCTCTCTTGTCCATGAAGTAACCCACCTCCTTTTTTGGGGCAAATCTAATATCCACACATTATGCAGCATAAGATAAAAAACAACCCAAAGCAACTCTGTAAAAAATTGATTCTGAAGCCTTCCTTGCCTTATTTGTTGCTGCAAATGTCACGAAGACACTATCAGGTTACAGCCATCTCAATGTCCAACATATGTTAGCATTTCAATTCATGTATGAAAACTGTTAAGACTTTTATTGGAAAAGTTAGCTACTAAGGGACAGTATTCGGTCAGTGAAAACTGTAATTTGCCAATGGTGGCCCAGCACAACCGACATCACTGTACTCTAAATGTATAACCAAGTTACTCCATTTGGGCATTTTACCTTCCAGGGCTAGTGAATTAGAGCAGTCAATAATTATTATAGTACATGGTAGGGATTAGAAACTCAGATACAACAAGAAACAGAAGTAAACGTCAAACACAATGTCAAGCCAGTGCTTTATCTTCAAAGGAGAACAAAAAGGTCACTTACACAGTAATCAAAATAAATAGTTAGAACTATGATAGGGGAATAAAAAGCAGAAGATGCTAGCACTTCTGTTGCGAAGGTATGATTTAATCATTTTCAAAGCAACTCATATGTAATGCTTTCTATTGCAGTGACCAAGGTTAACCTATAGGATTGCACTCAGATGAACACAGATTTTTGTGACTCTTCAGGTTTACAATATTTTTTGTCACAAATGTTTTCAATAATATGCTAGAGGTGCCAGACAAGAAATACAACACATCACAATTGCATGTCCTTTCAATTCATAGTTGCTGATATTAAAGGTTTTCCAGTATGCAGTGTCCATTCGAGAGAGAGTTCAGTATTGGGAATAATTAAGAGACTTGATGGTGAATCCAGGATAGTCACTCTGTGTGTTAGCAGCTTTAGCGCTAGTGGGGTGAGCGTGTAAGCCTACTGCAGGCTGCTTCTTAGCCAATGCATAGCAGATCCTAATGCAGAGGACTTTCCATCGAGAGACAGTCTGTACTTGTAGCGCCTTGCACTTCTTTGCCCCAGCGAACCACACAAAGAGCTCACTTGTTCTTTGGTATGATCGATGTAAAAACTGAGTGATCTGGTGGGGTTCAATCAATGAGTCTTTCTTCCCCTATCAAGAGATGAGACGGAGTATAAAAGGTGGGAAGACTGACAGCTTGTCTGATGTGAAAAGGCATCAACACCTTTGGCAGGAACGCAACTTGGAGTCCTGAGCACTGTCTTTGCTTGGAAAAAGGTGGGATAAGGAGTCTGGACTGGGTGAGCCCAAAGTTAACTCACCCAGTGAGGGGATGATAGTCTTTAAGGTGAGCAGATGCAATGAACAACTGTGCATTGGTTTGAAAGGGGCATGAATCAGAACGGTGAGGACTAGATTCAAGTCCCACTGTGGCATTACAGAGGGCGTTGGCGGAAACATATGCTGCACACCTTTCATTCAACTCATCACAACCACTGACTTGAACAAAGATGGTTGGTCTGGCAAACGTAAAGAGGCTGAACGAGCGGACAGGTAACCTTTAAATGTGTTCAGAGCACAACCTTGCTGGTTCAAAAACAAAGCAACCAACAACGCATCTGACAGTTTCGCCTGCATGGCCCTGACAGGTAGCACACAGAGTTAATCCCTGAGAGAGTTTTCTCAGGAGCTCCACCACACAAAAGTGCTGACATTGTGCTTTCTCGACGGTAGTGAACAGATCTAAGGAAAGTTCTCTCCACTGTTGGAAAATGTCCTTTGCCACCTCAGTATGCAATTGCCATTTGTAATCCGCTAGGAATTACAGATTTAGTTTGTCTGCCCTGGTGTTTAAAACTTCCAAGCGGTGTGATACAAAGCAAATCCCTGGATGATCCAGCCAGCTCCACAGCCTTAGAACTTCCAGGCACAGAACTATGGACCCCATCACACCCTACTTGTTTCAGTACCACATGGCAGTGGTTTTTTGTGATAAAGTGGCTCTGTATATACTGTTCCCAAATAGGTACAGTGTGTACAGAGCCCACAGTCCCCAGAGGTTTGGCAGAGGTTAAAGTTAGATATAACCTTACTCTCTAAAGTGGTAGCTTGGTCGAGAAGTAAAGCAGTATCAGAGGACAGTGTAAAGCATTTGTTGTACACACTCAGTCAACAAATGGTCTCACACACTCAAGAACTAAACTCTAGGCAAATGGTTTAAAAAAAATATATGGTTGTTTTATTTTAGAACCAACAATAGGTATCGAAATACACTTTCTCTGAATGAGATGCTTTAGTTAAATACTTTGGAATAGGCAATTGACTTTTGCAGATAATAGTTTTTTGCAATAGGCAACACAATTTCAAAAACAATAATACATTGAGCTCAATGGGAGTTTCAAGTTATGTGCAATTGATTACTTTCAGGATTACTTTTCTAACTCCAGGACTGGATCCTATATTCAGTCCTGGGACAGTTCTAGGAAACAAGTGAGTAAATTCGTTTTAGTTACTGTTGTGATTTTTAAGCAATATTTTGCTATTTTAAAAGTTGACACTTAGAAACTTTTTCTAATCAAATTACCAATGTTATCCTATGGAAGGAAATTCACTTAGCAGGTAAGTGGGGTTATGGTTACTTTTTCTAGGTCAGTGTTGGATCCTAGATCCAGCACTAGTGTACCACTTGTAAGCAGTTGAGAAACTGCGTTTAAGTTACACAGGCGATTTTTAAGGAATATTTTAAGTTTGCAAAATCAACAGAAGAAATTTCATAGAAAAACAGTCAATGGTTTCCTATGTGAGAAAATTCAAGTTACAGGTAAAGTATGTTCTCGTTACTTTTGTAATCCAGTGCTGGGCTCCTAGGCTCAGTACTGGGGCATCTATCTAAAACAGGTAAGTAATTACGTTTTCACAGTTGGTGCGATTTTTAAAGAATATTTGTAGTTTGCAAAAATCGACACTTGGAAGAAATTGAGTTAGTGGTAAGTACGGTTGTAAGTACTTTTCAGGGTCAGTGCTGGGCACCAAGATCCAGCACTGGAATCTCTCCTAATAGAAGGTGAGTATTTGCGTTTTTGTTACTCGGTTGATTTTAGGTGAATATGTTAAAGTTTAGAAACTCCACACTTAGAAGAAATTTCAGAAGAAGCCAGTCACTGTTACCCTATGGAAGAAAAGTGAGTTATCTGCTTTTGCGTAAGTACTTGGCTGGCAGAGTTAAGGTCCTGGGCACAGACTCAGGGTTCTCCCAGGGTTAGGTAAGTACAGTTGTTACACCCTCAGCGGCACAGGGGCAGCCGGGTGCAGGGTGAGTTAGGCCCAATGTTATCCTATGGGAGGCAGGGGGGCCTTGGTTGGTGGCTGCTGACTAGCAGGCCACGCGGCTGTAGGAGCTGGACTCCTGGTCACTTGCTCAGGGCAAATGGGGAAGTAAGGAGGAGTAGAAGTTGCACTGCCAGGGCCACTCAGGTGGCTGGGTGCTTTTGAGCCTTTGGGCGCTCAATGGATTTCAATGGGAAAGCTCAAGGACGAACAAAGGCTGGAAGCTCGGGGACGAAGATTCTTCAGGTGCCACCACCACTTCGAGAGGTAAGTTGGGTAGTTGGAGGATAGGTAGGTACCCAGGAGTCAAGCACAGGGGACCGCAGGGTGCCGGGGTGCCTTTTGATGTCGGGAAATCTTACCCTCTGTTGATCGCGGTTGTGGGGGTCCCTGGTTCTGAGGCTGCAGGCGTCGTCAGGAGCGTCGAGGTGGGTCCTTGGGTGCCGGATTCGGGGTCACAGTCGCCGGGGGGACGTCCTCGGGGTCTTTGTCCACTCTGGCTCAGGTCAGGCTTGGCGGGTGCAGAGTGTGCAGGGTTCGCGGTTCCGGGCTGATGCCAGGGGTTAGAAACTTGCTTTGAGCAGAGCCACTGCTCGTGGGAGTCCCAGGTGCTCAGAGTCACAAGGTAGCCAGGTCCTCCGGGGTTTTTGAGGTTGCTGGCCGCAGGAGGTGCCGGGATTTAGCAGGAGCAGGTTCTAGGGTCGACAGGCCAGTAGGGCTGGGGCGAAAGCAGTTGGTGTCTTCCTCCTCTTAGCAGCTGCACGGCAGGTCTTCTTTCGTCTTGTTCTTCTTTGCTACTTTAGAATCTGGAATCTGATGAAGGTTCAGGGTGTCCCTAAATACTAAATTTAGGGGCATTACAGGTAGGTAAAGGGCAGGGACCACTGGGTCCCTGTCCTGGGGTGGGTACACCCCCTATCCTGCCACTCTCCTGTGGGAGGGGGGCAGTGCTAGCCCTGATTGGGTAGGGCTCCCCATCTTCAAGATGGCGAGAACCCGGAGATGTGCTTCACCTCGCCTTCCCCACCTGAGGGGTGGGGTTGGCAGGGCTGGCACATCCCCTGTCCTTACTTGGAGTTTCCAGACACTCTTCCCGCCAGAGTGGGGGTCAGAACCGGGGAGGGGGGGGGGGGGGGGAGGCAGTTGCTGAGTACAGCAAGTGGCCTGGAGAAGCTCACAAAGGCGGCATGCCTTTGAAACGTCCCCCTGCCCATCCCGGGGGAGGAGACCTAGCACCTCGCCCAGGATGTGCATTGTTGCAGGCCCAGGAGTGCGGGGGCTCTCCACTCAGGGGTCCAGCAACATGTCTGCTGTGTGGCAGCCTAGGCAGCCTCTCAGACAAGATGTGGATTGTTGGTTAGGTTTCAGGGAGCATCTCTAAGATGCCCTCTGTAGTGCTTTGTACATTAAATCCCACACTGGCATCAGTGCGGGTTTAATGTGCTGAGAAGTTTGATACCAAACTTCTCAGTCTTCAGTGTTGCCATTATGGTGCTGTGGAGTTCGTGTTTTACGAGCTCTCAGCACCATATACTCTTAAATGGCAGCACTGTACTTACAGTGCCCAGGAATGGACCTGGGTACTGTAGGTGCCCACACCACTGGCATAGGGCACCCAGCTAGAGGGGTGGCTGATGTATGCCAGGGCAGTGTAGGTTGTGGGCATGGCACACAGGGATGTGTGCCATGTCGACTCTTTGTTTTGCCTTGTACCCAGACACTCAGCCTGCAAGGGCAGTGTGGTTGTGTTAGGGTACAGGGACTCTAAGGGTGTCACAATAAGTCCTGCAGCCCTTAGAGGCCTTCCCTGGTCACAAGGCCCTGGGTACCTAGGGTACCATTTACCAGGGGCTGCCATGTGGCCAGGGTTTGCCAATTTGGGATTTTAGTTTTTAGGGAAGGAACATAGGCCCTTGGCACCTGGTTGGCAGGACTCCAGGGCACACTCAGTCAAAGTACATTCAGCAATTCAGCAAAAAGTGGGGGCATACCATGCAAGAAAGATGGCACTTTCTCACATTTCTTCCATGAGAACCTGCACCAGCTCTTTTTGATGGTAGGTAGGTAGGAAGGCCTTTAATACCTTCAATACTAGGACCGGTGGGGCCCTAATCTCCACGCACAGTTGCGTTCAGGTCGAAACCTTAAAACTATTCTCAAAACTGTAGTTTTTTGTGAACATGCTTAATCCAACATTTGTAGTGAATGAATAAAAGAATTATTTTTCGAATCAATGTCTCAATGATAAAAGCAATTTATTCATTGCAAAAATATTTGTTAGTTGAATCTTCATTCATTTCTTCGTACAAATCCAAATTGCACTCTTACAAGAGGTTCACTTTTGTAAATGCCCAATGCATTTCGAGCCAACCGGCTCTTCGTCAGGGGCTAAGTATCTAAGGAAATAAACAATGTATATTTACACAATGAACGTTACAATGATAGCAAAAACATCAGTTTGCAAATACATGATCAAACTCAAAAGTTCATGACAACATTCTATGCTGAAACAACTAAGTGAATGAGTTGAGTGACCGAATAATGACCCAAAATGACCGTCACCAAAAAATGTTTGAATAAAGTTGTGTGAATGGAAGCGGAAAAAAGCTCAATGAAACTGTTACCTTGTTGATCAATGAAAAATCCGCTTTTCAGAACGAAGAATTCAATCTGAAAACAGAACACACTAGAATGTCGTCTCTAAGCATAGAGAAAGAAACTGACAAGAGCGATGAAATGAAAATTCAAATGAAAAATCTTACCGACACAGTACAACGTGGTCGATTCAATGGAGAGGAAACTTATCCGATTGCTGGTTCAAAAAATCACCAGGTGAAACTCATAGCGGCATGTTGAGAGCATGCGCTTATATCAGAGCATATTAGACATGAACAAGGTGACTCAACAACGATGGGAGGAACTATCACAACTATACTGGAAATAAACAAGGTGACTAAAAATACGCCGACTCTCATCAAGGTTAAGGCTAACTCCTCTATTGGAAATGAACGAAATGACCATGCGCATAAGCCTGAATCAAGGTAGGGGTAATGCTCGCGTGCATACTGTGCTGCTGAACCAAAAATAAACAAAGTGACTAAAAACAAGATAAAAGGTGCCGCCATCTTGGAAAAGAGCGAAAATGAACTCGGAGAGGAAAATTACTGTAATGATGGTTGAAAAAATGGTGAAAATACAAAATGTACCAGAAAAAATTAAAACGTGTGTTGGTGAGGTCACTGGTCAGGGTAATCTAACCCAAGAAGAATGGTTGATCACATTGGTATATATGAATATGCAGTACTATCCTGATACAAAAAAAGCTCTAGCAAGAATACATCATAAATAACAAGCATAGTCTATTTTATCATTGATGCCTTTCTCCATTAAGGTGTCCAAACGCTTGATCCAATAGGTCTCCCTCTGTAGGAGACTTCTGGTCAGATCTGTGTCTTGACGTTGCTCTACTCTTTCTAGCACAGAGAATCTGAGTTGGGCGATACTGTGCTTTTCTTCATTCCAATGCATGGCCAAACTGCTGTGTTTGTTAAATGTTCTGATTGTACTTTTGTGCTCAGATATCCGTGTTTTAATTTTTCTTTCGGTTTTGCCCACATACAACTTGCCAAATGGACATTTGATGTAATAGATGAGTTTGTTTGAATTGCAATCAGAAGTATGGTGAAGTTTAATGATTTCTCCAGTACATGGATGGTTTAATGTGTTACCAATGATAACATTATTGCAATGGATGCAATTATGACATTTACTCATTCCTTTGTAAGCGGTGTTTCCTTGCTTGATTGGAGTATTGATAATTTCTTTGATGTTTTTTGCGCGTTTATAAGCGAACATGGGAGGATCTTTGAAAATGTTGTGAAAATCAGGCTCATTCTGTAACAATTCCCATCTTTTGGTAATGATGTTCTTCACTTTACCAGATACTGTAGAGTATTTTGATACAAACACTTGTCTAGTTGTCTGTTTTCGTGGTCTGCTTAATAAGAGACTTTCTCTATTGAGTTTGGATGCGCGTTGTTTGGCTGATTCAATCACTTCTGTAGGGTATCCCCTGGCAAGATACATCTGCTGTTGGAGTGATAAATTCTTCTCCGTATCCTCTGCAGTAGAGCAGATCCGTTTTATCCGCAAAAATTGGGACAGTGGTAAGTTGTGTTTTAGGCTGTTAGGATGGAAACTTTGAAAATGGAGAGCGCTGTTCACATCTGTTCGCTTTTTGAAAACCTCCGTTTTTATGTGACCCGCTTCTTTGGTGAGAATGACATCAAGGAAAGATATTCTTGTCTGGTCAATTGCATGGGTAAACTGAATATGTTCATCAATTTGATTAAGTTGTTCAATTTTGCTTTCCAGCATTTCCTGAGTATTGATCCAGAGAATAAGTATATCATCAATGAATCTGCAATATAGCAGTAGATTTCCAGTCCATCCGATGTCTTTGTAGATATAGTCTGATTCAAATTTAGCCATGAAGGTGTTGGCATATGCCGGTGCCCCGGCAAAGCCCATAGATGTGCCTTGTTGCTGCAAATAAAAATCATTATTCCAGAAAAAGTAACTGTGATGTAAACAAAAATGTAAAAGTTCCAGAATGAACACTTTGTCTGCTCTGAGCGAAGATTGGCGCAGTAGAGCCCATTCTACCGCCTCCATGCCAGCTGAGTGAGGGATCGAAGTATATAAAGACTTGACATCTATAGTGCAAAAAATGATGTCTTCCATGAACTTTATTTTCTGTAGCTTTAGTAAGAAATCTGTCGTATCTTTGATATACGAGGGCCATTCTTGAACCAACGGTTGTAGAAAGTAATCGATATAGTGTCCCAAGGGCTCGAAGATGGTTCCACAACCCGTTACTATGGGCCGCATTGGTGGGTTAAACAAATTCTTATGAATCTTTGGCAGCATGTACAGGGTGGGTTTCCTTGGATACTCTACTGTCAGGAATTTTTTGGTGGTTTCACTTATCCATCCCATTTCCAAAGCATGATCAAGAATGCTTCCAAGCGTTTCCTTGAGCTCAAATATAGGATCTTGGTCCAGTTTTAAATAAGTTTGAGTGTCTGATACGTGTTCTTGTACTGCGTTGATGTAAAAGGAGCGATCCATAAGAACAATGGCTTTAATGCCAAACAAATCTACCCACAACTCCAGCAAGATGATATGGAATCAAGGCTCTGTTGGAGACCACAGTCCTCTGACATCCACCAACCCAAGATGACCTCTACAACAACGTAGCCATGCTTCCGTCATCCTTCATTAACTCTGGTTGGGGCAGGGATAGTGCTTTGCAGCTAGCCTAATTATGGACAACTGCTACCACTGAAGATCTTTTGCAGTCTCTTTCGACACCTGGTCGGCAAACAGGATACAGGAGGCTAGAAGGCCAAGAATCCTCTGAGCCATCCTCACTGATAACCTGGACAGAACCTATGACACCAAATGTCCTGGACTCGTTGGTTTGGGGAAAGACTCGAAACTGCACTGTAGCCAGGATGGCTCCTAATGAAGGACCCCCAGAGAAGGAGTCAGGTGTGAATTTGCAGGATGACTGAGAACCTCAATGATGTCAAGAGGTTTACAGTCGCCTCGAGGCAGTCCACGACTGCCTGTGGCAGCCAGTGTTCTACAGCCAGTCATAAAGGTAGAGAAAGACAGGTACCCCTGATCTGTGTGGATGGGCTGCGACCACTCCCATCTATGAGCTTGTCATTGTACACAAATCTGTGAACAATACAATCCTCATACTTTTTCTTCTAGAATCCCAGCCTTTTTTAAGATTCCATCCTGAAGGAAAGAATCCCACAGGGCCACCATAATGGTCAACTCCCATCATGTTTATGCACACTTCAGGAGCACTGGTGAAGCAGAAAGGGAGCTTCCCAGGAACTTGGGGTGAATTGTGACTAGAGATGGAATCAGCTCCTCTCTGGAGGGAGATCAAGCGGCACTGTGACACACTCGGCTCTTCTCCATAGAGTGGTGGGAAGGGGCAGAGTCCTGCTTGGACTTGTGCTAGGGTGGACCATTATGGTGGCCCTGTGAGATTCTTTCCTTCAGGTTGGAATCTTGAAAAAGGCTGGGATTCTAGAAGAAAAGGCAGAGGATTGTTTTGTTCCCAAATGTGTGTACAATGACAGAAGCCCACAGACAAAAACCTCAGGTGGTGTGGAATGGACTGACGGCCTTGTGTGCCACTTTTTTAGTGTGGTATCCAGCTCAATTCAGAATCGGAAAGAGGATTAAACACATGTCTTCACCCAAACTGAGGCAACTTGTTTTTCCGGAACAGCAGCAATTCTGTCCCACCCTGAAAATGCAACATGAGGAATCTGATAAAGGTGGTGGCACACTTCAGGAGATCCCATGCTTGAGACCTCTCTGGGCTACAATGGCCCAGCGGAAGATGGAGAAACCTTTCCCCTGATAACTTTTTTTGGGTTATTAGTTTGTCTTTCTTTCGGTCTCAAGCATCTTCCAAATGTATTTCTCTCAACGTACAAAGTTTTCGTAAAAAGTGTATATTCTCTTGTAACCTGCTAATGGTTTCTGACACCCATTTGCAGCAATTACAGCTTTAGGTCTATGGTAGGAGGTCACGTTATATGGCAGAATTTACTGTACCTTTCGATCTTTATTTTGATTACCAATTGAAAAAAATTACGAAAACTGATGAATTTCTCAGTCTAGAGAAGCAAGAGTTGAGGAACAACATTTAACTAGCAATGAATGTGTATGTTGTTTTTACCGTAGATTACATTTCTGTAATGTAATGCACACTAAGTGTTAGAAAACCCACAAATTAAAGACTGTGTTAATGATTTTCCCAGAAAAGAGTGTCAGGACGGGTGAGATTCTAAAATCAACAGGTCGTTATTACATGAGTAGCGAAGGAATAATGTAATCTAAAAGAAAATAGATTATCACTACCTAAATAACCAGGAATTTCCTAAACATGGTACGAGAAGCAGGGAGTCTTGCATTAGGCAGTATATACACATTGTGCTGCTCCACGGGCGTGGCACCCGCATCAGGTCACTGGGCTGATGGGTGGAGAAGGATAAACTTAACATAAGTCAGTCATGCATGCAGAACAAAAAAACTGAAAAAGAAGAAGATTTAAAATCAACAGCCCGTTAAATGAACAGTGCTGGTCTGTACAGTTTAGGTTACTTTCTCTGCAAAGGAGACGGCAACTTCTCTATGGAAAATAAAATGTTTCCCTATCATTCACCAGGCAGTATGCATCAAGAATTGAAATGGGACAACTAAATAGAATTACATTTTGTTTTATGCAGATTTGTCAAATACTACCATAATTATTAGGAAACCTACGTCCAAGGTCTATAAATCAATGAAAACTGTTTACTGGTTTCCATTGAATCTTCAAACACTCCCACTTAAAATTGTGTATTAGGGATACATGTATAGTTTAGGTTCAAATACAAGCCTATGTTGCATTTATCATTTTCTCATTATTGTAAACTAAGATGAATTCGGGATTAACAAGCTTACCAATGTGTTATTATACATTTGTTTTCTATTTTTTTACTTAAAAGTACATTTTAAAAAGGCATTTTATTTTGGCAAGGGGAAGGTCAATGGGTGAAAGTCACATTAGGCAATGCCTGTGCATTGTCCTTTTTCACACACACCTGATGCCTGTGCTTAATTAATGTTGACTACAGCAGATATGTTGTAGTGCACAATCGACAGCCAAACAAGTGGCAGGTTTGTAAAATGTGTAGCACTATAATATTCTGTGCTATTGATATCAGCCGCTAATCAGTAATGACAGAGTGAATTGTGGTTCATTAGGCCAAAAGATATCAGAGGGATTTACTGCCATTGTTTATGTAAGAAAGCAATTAAATAACCAACAATATGCACACCTAGGTTACAGCACTTCGCTACAGACTACCCAACCAAATCTGGCGTAGTATTTAAAATAAGAAAAAGGTTTTAATGGAAGCACTGTATACTTACTTTGCATCCGATGAAATGCCAACAATTCTCCTGAGATCAAATGGTCTTCCCATATCAAAAGGAGGATTTGATACCTCAAAAGAGAGACGCCTCCGAAAAGGCTCCCAAATTCCTTGAGCTTCTAAATAGGCTGTTCCAATTACTAAGAGAAAAAGCACGCTACAAGAATCAAAAGAGAAGGGAAAACATTAAAACTAATCTGGTTTGCCTGGTTAGATGCCACAGTACAGCACTTTCTTACCATCTACTGCTTCTTGTAGACCTACAGAGATCTACAAAGAGATCAACATTTAAATATTTAGCACACAGTAGCGCCCTGATATGTTATGTACAATTATAATATACAAACGCAAGAGACAAAAGAAATGAGGAAATAAATTAAAACAATTTGTATCTGCCTGGATGCCAAAGTTCAGTATTTTCTTACAGCCTAGTGCTTCTTATAGACCTAAAGCGAAATATAAACACAATATCTAAGTGTTTAATTCACAGTAATACCTTATGGTGGACTCACAACCGCAGATCATTTTCACAAGGGTGTAGCTATCATGGTTACTACTACCCATAAATTGCCTGGATTTGAACCTTTGATGTGCAAGCAGCACAATTTTTATCATGCCATTTCCCTATTACAGTGCAAAAATCTTCAATAGGTTGAAATACAGGCTTACCACGGTCTTTCAAAGTGCACAACATGAGAGAAAGCTACAATATCAATTAGATGAAAGTTAACCCCTCCATAACGGCCTTCACTCAACTTAAATTTCATTAGATTAACACACTGGGGACATGCAACAAAATCAGCTGGTTTTCTTCAAGCCAGTTAATGGTTATCGTTTATGTCAATTCTTCCGGTCAGCTTCATGTGTGCCTTTTTCTTCAAAAGTTTAAAAATAAAACGTTATCCTGTGCAGAAAATAATCATCCCAAAGTTACAGCTTGCTTTTTGCTGAACTATGTCAACAGCTATACCAGTATATTCGAAATATGGACTTCTTAAAGTGCTCATCGAAGAAAAGGAAACTATAGTTTTATTTTTTTCAGAACTTCATATAAAACTATCACTACAAATGTTGTAACTACTTGATTTGATGATACAGGAATGTATTTGAAAACAGTTTTGTTATGGTATTCAATTAGGGCACCCCTAACAAAGTTCCAGAAAAGGAACATTTCAGATTTCAATAGTCTCTACACTTCAGAAATCCCAAAACATATAACACGATTGCAAAACTCTAATATGCTCTGTGTTCTACGTCCTCTAGAGAATAAGTAACATGGAAGGCACAGAGGAAAACAAAAGTAACACCCATTAAAGGTCTTAAGAAAAGTGCAGCACCTCACAGTACTCCATTGCTCTAGGATTCCTTAACCTAGTAGTATCTTCCAGTGTCAGACTGGATTCGGACATTTTCAAGCAGTATCTCTGCCCGCCGGTAGGTGGTGGTGTTCTGCTCTGCATCAGCGCTGGAAGTGATGCATATGGTATGTAGAAATGCGCCACCTTGACGCGAAAATGTCAGTTAATTTTCAGGCCTTTCAACACCAGGAGCGTGGAGCCACAATGAATACTGACCACTGGTGGAAATTTATAGGGCCCTTTAAGGGGAATCCTTAATCCTTTAATCAGGTCACAGAGCGGGGAGGTTGGGAGAGTCGGTAAGGAATCTGTGGCTAGATGGAGTCTCTACCAGATAAGGTATTACCAAACGTAAGTAACTTGTTCATCTGATAGAGACGACTAGCTGCAGATTCCTTACCTAATATTAGATAACCAGGCAATCCCTCCCCTGATTCGGGTCGTAAACCCAATTTAGACTAGAAAGCCCTGCAGGACCGAATAGGCAAAATCCCCATCCTGATGGACCGCACTGTCCAGGCAGTAGTGCTTAGTAAACTTGTGCAAGGAAGTCTACGTTGCAGCCTGACAGATGTCCAGAACAAGAACTCTGCATGCTAACACAGTGGTCGCTGTCTTGGCTCTAGCAGAATGAGCAAGCAAGCCCTCAGGTTGCTTCTTGGCCAATGGGTAGCAGATCATTAAGCAGGCCACTATCCATCGGAAGATGGTTCGTTTCTCCACAGCTTTCCCTTTCTTGCCCCTGATGTATCCTACAAACAGTTTATCACCCACACTGAAGCCTTTTGTGCAGTCAAGTAGGACGACAACGCTCTTTTTGGGTCCAGAAGCTGGAGTTTCTCTTCTTCCTTAAAAGGATGAGGCAGGGCAAAAAAGGTAGGCAGGGTGATGGTCTGGCCTGTATGGACTACCTTTGGAAGAAAGCAGGCATGTGTCCGGAGTAATATTGTTACAACATGTGACTTAAAAAAAGCTAGCTGGTCTGTCTACGGCACAAATGGAGAGATGGATAAAAGATCTGAGCCCAGAGCAGAGCCCTGCTAGGTAAAAGAAAAAACAAATAAGAAATGAGAAAGAGGAGCAGAGAGGGAATCAATGCTTCTGGATACACACCATGACACAAATTTGTCCTGTGACAGGAGTATACCATCTTGTTGGAGGGACGCCTTGCTGCCAAAATAACATCACAGACTCCAGGAGGATGGTCAAAGGTTGTCAGTTGTCGCCGATCAATCTCCAAGCATGAAGGAGAAGGGTGAGAGGATGTGCAGGTTCTGGTACAGGTTCCTCCTCTATTGCTGCGACAGAACATCCTCCCAAAGAGGCAGTTTAACCAGAGGACTGGTGCCCATACGCACAAGAATAACTTGGGCCTGGTCTTGAGAACTTTGAGCAGGAGTGATATTGGCAAAAAGGCATACAGGAGGCCGAAGCTCCACTCAAGTCGAAAAGCGTCTCAGAGCGAGAGCTATCTTGGAAACTCCCTCACACAGGACTAATGGAATTGCACGTTCTCTGCTGTGGCGAAGAGATCTAACCAAGGCTCTCCCCACTCTTAAAAGAGACCTTGCACCACCTCCGAATGGAGACAACAGTTGCGATCAGCTACGCATTGACGGTTGAGATCATCTGCCCTAGTATAGAGCCAGCAGGTGTTGAATCCCCGTAGGGGTGGCTCAGGTGTTCCAGCCATGTCCAGAGATGCAGAGCTTCCTGACGGAGTCTACAACCCAACCCGCCTTGCTTGTTGTAGTACCACAAGGTGGTGGTGGTGACCGTGAACACCTGCACTAGCCTAACCTGGATGGGGGAGTAGAAAGACCTTAAATGCGAAGTAAACACCTTGAAGCTCCAACAAGTTTCGGTGGAGCCCGGACTCCGTCTGAGACCAGAGTCCTCTTATCTCCACCTCTCTCAGATGAATGCCCGAACCCAGGAGTGACACATCTGTCACTACCATCAGTTCTGGCTAGGGAAGGGAGAGGGGTCTGCCGCTAACCAAATCATGGTTCGTCAGCCACCACTGCAAATCTGTTGCAGTTCCCACCAAGATTTGGGCCCTGTCCAAGAGATTGCCCTGATGCTGCGCCCAGTGGAACTTAAAGTCAAAATATGTGATTTTAGCATATGGATAGTGAACCCCAGCGAGTGCAGGAAGGTCCCCGCAGTCTGGAGGTCAGAGACAACTGCCTGGGGCGAGGCCACCTTTAACAGCCAATTGTCGAGGTAGGGGGGAAGACTAGAACCCCAGACCTCTGCAGGTGTGCTGCAACTATCGCCATCACCTTGGTGAACACCCGAGGGGAGCCGATGAGGCCAAAGTTGAGCACGGCAAATTGAAAGTGCACCTAGCCCACCGTGAACAGCAGGTAACATCTATGGGTGGGCAGGACGAGGATGTGAAAATATGCATCCTGCACGTCCAACCCCCGAAAGCACTGTGGGAACTTTGTCCTCAGCCACGAAAGCACGTGGAAACTTGCTGACCATGATGGAATCAACGCAATTTGAAACACCTTCCGTGGCTACGAAAGGAGCAAAAGACAGACTGAGGAGACAAGGGGGCCAAAGACAGACATAAGGACCTGGCTGTAGCCCTGAAGTCTATGAAGCGCTCTAGCGCTGAGTCCGTCTTCTCTTCTAAGAGACGGGAGTCATCAAAGGGCATGTCCATAAGTGATACTTGGACAGCCCCAGAAAAACCAGTAGCCCTAAACCAGGCATGGCACCTAAGGCCCACCAACAAAGAAATTGGTCTGCCCATTGAGTTGGCCGTGTCCAGCCCACAACCAATGGCACACTTTGCTGCATTCCTCCTATCGGCTATTGCTTTAGAGAGTATGGCTCGGGCCTCCTCCAAGACCACAGGCAGGACTTGCGCAACAATTCTCAGATTGTGTGGGATTAACAGCCCTAGTGCTAGGCTGGCAGTAGAAAACATTCTATTTCCAAAGGTATACTCCTCTTTGATTCATTATCCGGTGGAGTGGAAGGGAAGGCGCCAGGGTTGATTCTAGAAGTGAAATCTTGGACCACCAAGCTCTCTGGAGTGGGGTGCTGGGTGAGGAAACTAGGGTCCCCTGGAGCAGGGGAGATGGGGGCAGACAATCGTCCTGTGCACAGGAGCCCCTGTGCAGGGCTTGGACCAGGGGTCAGTGAGGGCTTCATTAAAGGGGAGCAAGGGTTTGGAAGAGCTGTCCCTGGCGGAAGCACATCGGTCAAGACATTAGTCTTGACTGCCACTGAGGGCAACTGAGCATCCAAGACCTCAGCCGCTCTAAGCACCACCATAGCGAAAAAGGCCCCCTCCTCCATAGCCACAGTAGGATGGAAGACCAGGCCAGTGTCATGTGAAGTATTTAACCCACTGGGATCCGCCACATCCTCATATTAGGTGACCTCAGAATCATCCAATGGCTTGTGCTATTCATCAGGGTTGCCATACCCCTCCTATTCGACCACTGTATCAGGCCGGTCAAAGACAAAAAGCACTCACTGACTCTGAAGGCATGGCTCCAGACGGCCCGGGGACTGGCATCATACAACGCTAATCCTTCTCTCTGTGTTGGAGTCAAAGATGATGGGGATGGCGTTGATCGTGCCAGCGGTAGAGGAGCGGGCACTAGAGAAGGTCTTTGCCTTGCTGGCAACACCGCTCCAGATCCATTGATCCACTGGATCCATGGGGACCTACTGGAGGGAATCCAGTAGGGGTCCCTCCCTCCCGAACCCATTGTGCCTGAAGGCCCTCCAGAGGAGTCAGGTCACCAATAAGGAGGTTCAGGGCCTCATAGACCTTTACAAATTGGGCACGGGTCACTACAGTAAAATTGGGGAAGTGCAGTGCCGATCCTGGTTGGAACTCGCAGATGAGTGGGGCTGGAGTGCTGACACTCCCTTATCTCGCCCGAGGATTTAGAAGGACACAAAAAAGTATAAGACTTCTTAGATTTCTTCTTTTTATGTGACTTATCTGATTAGTTCAATGGCGAAGATGACCGCCGGATGTGGCTCCACGGGCGTTTCAGAGATCTTCCACGCGATTGTGATCTTGATTAAAGTGGGATTGTCAGACGGCGAGGTGCTTCAGGGTGCGCTTCCCCAGTGCCTTCGAGTGCATGGAGGGGCAATCCTCACAGGTGTTAGAGTTATGGTCCTCTCAAGGTACCACAGAGAGAGACCAAGTTATTAAGAAAAATGCTACCACTGCCACCAAACATTTGGCCAATATTCTGAAAAAGACTTTGTGTCAAGTACTCTGAATTGGTAGTGAATTACCTATAGTTATAATTCAACAAACTAAACCTACTATAGCAGCATTTAACACTAGCTTGAAAAATATGAATACAAGAGGGGAGTCTTGTAGCACTCTTACTCGCTCTGCGCAGTAAGTGGTCGAGTCAGTTCGACTATCACACCAAAATTTGCTGCTCTTGCCAATATATGAAACAGAGATCTTGTTTCCTACACCATATTTAAGGCTAAGGATGAAGCTAGGACTTCCTTACTTAAGTTATGATGGTTAATGTATACTGTGAGCCCCCAACTGCACTTCTAATGAAAGACATTAATAAGCATTGTAGACACTTTTACATAAAAACTACAACATAACGCGGCATAGCCAGAGAGAAAGCATATAGAGGTCTTCCTTCACACAGTCAAGAATATGTTATAGTGACGCATCTATACACATACACACAAATATAAAGTTGCTAGACAGCACTTCCACATGAAATGACAACCATCACTACGATAGTATCTAGTTTTCAGCAAAAGCAAAGATGGTTGTGATCCGTAATCATTATTACATCAGTCACAGTCCAAAAAAAAAAAATACTCAAGCCCACCGTATTGGATTTTTATTCACTGAGCGATAAAATGTTAACGGTTATTACATACATTTTCATGGCTACAAATTTCAGAAAAGCCTTGCGACAAACACTTTTTCTGCATGATTTCACCCTAAAGGGCTGCTCCACATAAGCTAAAGCAGTCCTGTTGCTATGTTTTTGTGGCATTCTCGTTTTCAAAAACCTCCTTCCTGATTGGGTGAAGGTTTCCTAGATTCTTGGGACAGCAACAACTGATGCTAAGCACACAACTCAATTTGAAACTGTGGTGCAGCTACGACTACGGTTCAATGCTAAAAAAAACCTTTAAAAGTAAATTTTAAGATTTAGTCAGACAAAAAATACCTCATTATTCCTGAGATGATTATGTACAGTGCCAGTTCCCAGTTTGGACGGGGCAAAGCCTCTGCACAGGTTGCCAGCATGTGATATGGAAGGGATGAATTCAAGATGAATACAAACTCAGAGCCCCCAGTTGTAACAAACTTCAATTCACGAATGACCCTGGATGCAGTGAAATCTGGTGTAAACCTAAAGACAAAAAACATTAACTCTATTATTTACGATCACATGGTTGTGAAACATACACAACAATAGGGAAGGCTATGAACAGCAACGATTAAAGTTTAACAACCTATTTTAAAATGCATCACTTACTCAGTGTAACACAATTTAAGAAGGATCTGGAATGTTAAAAGAAGCAGACACATTCTAAGCATTATGACACAGATCAGGCATTTAGTTAAAACACAATTTGAGCATCGTGAAATCAAAGTTAAAAGGACAATCTAAAACATAGTCTTAGAGTGATCAAGAGTAACCGGTCGAGCTCACAGCAGTGAAATAACTGCAGTAGACCAACCAAACACCTCAAGAAAAATATTAGTTAGGTTGAAAGGAAGAAGGCAAAGACATTGAGAAAAAAAAAGGTGAAAGCTTTCTGGCCACCTAACCATGAAGCAACTGAAGTCTTCAGTCTCTCCTATGAGAATTGTGTTTGGTAGCTAAATTGGTAGAACAATTTTTATAAAAATTTGGTAAACACTACTCTAGGTTTGTTTGTACCAAAAACATTTAAAAATGAAATGAGGCACCACATCTTTTAGGACTATAACACTCTCTAAACCTGGTGGTAATAACCTCAAAGCAAGAAATTATAAATTTGCTGCACGGAGACTACTTAACATCTCATGTGCATTCCATTAAGACAGACCGCATGACTGCATTTTTCATATAATAGCTAAGCAATAGTTCAAGGTATCACTAGAGCTCCTAATTCTATTAGGAAAACATTATGCAAACATTTTGTTGTTTAAACTAGGTCAGGATTGTGTTATGACAATCTCGTAAAAGTGAGCACAACCACTCACTCTAACCACAAAGGGGAAGCTGTTAGAGAAGGCGTGCAAATGAGGTGGGAGGAAACGCATGAAGCCACAAAGAGTTTGCTGGGATTTCAACAGATCTTAAACACAGAATGTGCTTACCAACTTATTTATAATTAGTAAAAGGCGTGAAAGAAACAGCTCAATGAACGATGCTTTAACATCGATTTCAAAAATGAAATGCAGGAATGTATTCTTGTGTATATTTTGTATTAAATTTACTTGCGTGTGGTGGGGGACTATACATATTCTAGTGAAATATGCAGAAATTGACCGAATCGAATTACAAAAACAAATTGAAGAGCTTGAGGCAGTTTTCGACGGCTATTTAATGCTTTAAGAAGCATGAGGAAACCATAAAGGCACGCAAAGCACAGGGAATTCTGCGAGACAGAATTGACAATGAACAAGGGCAAATCTTCACCTTTGCTCGAAGATTTGATAATCTAAAGCAACAGCGGCTTATCCACACTAATAGGTTGCGACAGGAAAGAAGTGCTACAGACATCGAAACTTAGATCCGTTCAGATATGGACACTACAATGGGTCCAATAAACAAGAAGGCTCAAGAAGCAACATAGTGGCCAGAGCCACTCTTTCTGAGGAATTGGTTATTTTTTACGGCAGAGTCGCCGCCTAACACTACGCCCAAGAACTACAAAACCCAGAGGCACAAGAGGCGGCGAACCAACCAGACAGCGAGCCACAAGAAAAATATCTAAAACAACCAAAATGGAGGAAATAACAGAAAGAGACATTGAACGCACCATAGTGAATCTCATGCCACTGACGTTGAACAAAGCGGAACAACAAATCTTGGCGATGGGTCTATCTTTTTGCACCGAATGTTCATTCCATAATGGACAAACATGGATAGACATGCACAAATTCATAAGAAAACAAACATTTATGAAATGTCATCCTAATAGACAACCGAAACATACTATGCCCAGTCCCATAAGGACAGTTCCTGCTCATCAAACAGGACTACAAGTACTGACCTGACACTACTAAAGGAATTAATTGCATTACAAAATACACATCTGGGTCTAAATACACCAATTGAGGAAGATGAACTAGCAGATAAAGAGCAACTAGAGATATGGGGCGAAGCAAAATCACCTTTTAAGCTGACATCAACGTTCTTAACCATTACCCCACACAATGCTATTGATTTATTTAGTGACCTATTAATTAAGGACATCAAAAAAATGGGCAAGCAAAACATCCGAGATACTTTGCTTTGATCAACAAACTTCAAAAACACAATAATATAGTAGTAGCAAATTCAGACAAGGGACGAAACATCATTCTCTTGACCTAACCAGCTTACAAGGAAGAAGTTCAACGCCAATTACAAGAGAATACCTGTTACACTAGGGCCACGAAGGAACAATGGGCCCAAATGAAAAACAACATAAAAGAATGTGAGAGGCTGGCCTGGTATATGATGTCCACTAATGTAAGTGGGCACCTTGCACCAGTCCTGACAACCCTTATGGTGATTTAAGAGGTCTTAGACAACTTTACAAAGCTCTCTAAGTGGTAGCTGTGGAGAGCAGCCTGCAGGCTTAGTCCAGAAAGAGTGTAAAGCAGCTTGTTTTACCAGAATGCAATCTTATAGCATAGATTAAATGAAAAGAACCACACCAAGTATTTATAAAAATATGTACTTATTATAGAATACTCTCTAGTATGTTCAAATATCTCCAACACGGAGATGAACACAATGCACACAATACTTCAGTTAGAAAGATAGTAAATAGCACGATATACACAGTGGACCACGGGGGGGGGACCAAACCATACATTAAGAAAGTGGTATAAGGAATACGACTCGGATCAAGACAGTGTCGAGAGAACGTAGAATTGCATGGGACCCACAGAACCACCCAAGGTAAGTAGATAGGGACCCCATAGAGAGAGTATGCAGTGTGGGAACACGACTGCGTGCTCCGTACACGTCTATGTGCAAGTTGCAGTTGGATTTTTAAAGACTAAGGACCCTTCCCAGTGGACCCTGAGGAAACCCCTTGGAAGACAGAAGGTTGGAGAGCCACCCAACCCGTGGATACCCTAGTACCCAAGTTACCTACACCTGGGACGCAGGGTGAAGTGGTGTCGAACCCAATGGAGATCTTCAGGAAAGTGCAGCTGCTGGAACAGGATAAAGGGTCTGGGGGAATCCAAACATGGATTCTTGAAGAAGAGTACCTGAAAGCAGAGGGGACAGAGTCTATGTCACTTGGGGGTGACCGGGAGACTTGGAAAACAAATGCCCTTCAATGTCGAGTGCTTCAGGAAAGATGACGATGACCTTGACTCTGCAGCTGTGAGGAACAGGCGACGCTGAGGAAGACCAGGACCCAGATACGAGCTTGTTGCAGGGATTCTGCTTATACACAGAACTATGCGAAGAACCCCAGGACCTCAGTGAATTGTGGTGTACCAGAAACTCACCTCAGAACCCAGAACCCAGTATCCTGCTAGCATAAGTGTCCCATTCGTTATCCGAGATTTGGCTCAGAGATCCCAATGAAAAGACAACCCAGAACAAGCTACTCAGTGTACTCTCAGGAATGGTGGGAATCGGAAATACCTGTTCGTATATTATTCTCACATCAGTCCACAACAAGAATCAACAGAGACATGGTGTAAATAAAAAGAGTTTATTTTTATAGACCACGTGTCCTAAGATGCAGTACTTTGGCTAATACAAGCAGACAAATGATTAAAATCAAAACCATCAGCATCGTTACAATACCATAGAATATAAAAGGGGTGATCATGTTATAATGACAGTGGATACTACCACCTTCCCTTTACTAAGAAGCTAATATTATTATTAGGCTAGTAGAAGGTCTCTTAGGCTTGAATAGGGGACCGAATACCTCAAAGATCAGCTTAGGGAAATCACATCACAGGAGCATCAGGAGTCTTCTCGCAGGAAGGCTCGTCTTCGGTCTGAATATTAATTATGATGTCTGCAATATTAAAAGCACCAACTTTCAGGTATTTGCAGCTGCTCGTGTGTTATGGCTAAATAGTGGGTCGATCAACCTAGAGTGGAAAACATGCATTGTGTAATAACCCAGACTGTTTGTCACACCATGTACAGACCAAGGTCGCTGCGCAGAGCTCGGGATGGTAACAACAGATTGCTCTCGTGTGAGGCAAGGCTCGAGTCAGCAGTTTGTTTAAGGAATAACATGTAAACGCAGTATCGTGCGCAAAAGCAGCAAGATGGCTTTCTAACATCTAACGTGGTTATGCTAACTTAACAATGTATGTACGTATTAAGGGAGTCCTCACTACATGCCCCCTTGATCGAAGCACTATTCAATAGGCAAGAAAAATAAAGAACGCAGAGTTCAGTTTCGACAGAGCAGAACAAGGCGTATCCAATTTAAACTTTCAGATTGTACAAAGTCTGAAAAAATGAGAAATGAAAAGGGGAAAAAAAAAATCACAAAACCTCAAACGAAATAACGGGAAGAGAAAAAAAAAATAAAAAGAAATGCTGCGCCGGGTAGCCGTCCAAAGGCACAGTTAAAATGGACGACAGTACACTCAATCCATGAACATATATGCAGCATACGTGGCAACTGCTTCCAACAAGAAATCGTTTGCAGAGCCACTAAAAGTCTCAGCCATCCAATTAAGTAAAGAAAAGGAACATACATGTTCTTCAATAAGCGGAGCTTCTAGCACAATCAGAGGGCAACCGAACTGTTCCTCCAGATAGCTCATAGCTAAGAAGTCGTAGGCAGCCCTTGCGATGTCCCAATTACCTAGGATACCATGCGCCGCACCACAGGCCATAATCCGGACACCAGAACAGGCAAACTCGTGAGACACTAAGGGCCTCATCAGTCGATCGAAATCCGGCACCGGAGACACCGTGTTGGTCAAGCACAAATCCAGAGGCCATTCAAAGGGACAATCTAGGCAGTGAAAGACAGGTTGCACGCAGGTGAAGTAGGAATACCTGAAGGATAATCCATATGCCAGGCTCAAAGTCGCCAACGGCAGAGTACCATAATAGTCAAGCATCCTGTCACGAAGACGATGCAGACGGGACAGGCGCTCGTGTGGCACAGAAAGAGCAGCCATTCCGTAGTATGAAGAGTAAAAGCAGCACACCTGCCACCAGCGCCAGAATCAGCGGAACACCTCCAAAGATGCTCGAGAAAATAGAATGAAAAAATGCCGGAATCACACCAAAAATAGTTTGGAAAGAGGTCACGAGGCCTGAGCCCACAAGTTTAAAAAAATGAGCCAGGCCAGTCGTGGACGAGGCATTGAAAATTGTTTGGATCAAAGCTCCAAAATGCAGGGGGAGGTCAGTATTCAAAAGCGCCTGCACCTCAGTGCGCGTATTTGCAACGTGAAGGACAAATGTTTCACGAGAGGAAGTCAATGGCACCTCTTTTTGGGACAATAGAGCTCTTATTCTGCTCATCTTGTTGAACTCTGCTTTCAAGGTCGGAATCGAAGGCCAGATGGAAACATCCAGCCGCCCCTGCGGGGGTGGAAAGAGAACATTATTGCAGCAGACAACCCTCTGCGATACAGTTACTATATATGGGATTCCCACTAACATCCCGCAGCAAGCTTCATTATTCAAAATTAAATAACTACCGTTTGCAAGCAGCGTGAAAGAAGGCTTAATCACAGGCACTGGAACACCTCTTAGGACGCAGGCCAAATTCGAGGCTTGTACATTGCATGCACCGTGTAACTGAATGTGCCTACATACCAAGGAATGATCTGGTGTCGTGGTACATTCCTCACCCTTAAGATAAACCTCAGTATCGTCTCTAGTACATCTATACGTAAAGGGGAGGGACCAAACCTCATGTATGAAAGCGGTGCCCAGCTGTTCATACCTACCCAGAGCATAATGTTTCATACAGGACGTAAACTTAAAAAGCGCGAACGGGAGAGTGATCAACCCGTGGATTAACCACGTGGCCGAATTTAGTTCCACCACAGAGAAAGGTAACGGCTCCAATTTTTCAATATGTAACAATGAATATGTAGCATCCTTCATGGACATGAACCGCTGCTTCTCAGTAAGGTTAAAGGGAAGGAATAAAGATGTAGTATTCAAATAGTCCCAAGGGACCCTCCCTGCCTTTAACGTCTGCAATGTCCATGCAAACTGCATAACAGAACGCAACTGGTTTTGACCATGATATAACACAGACACATCATCATGCACAATATCAACAACTGAAGAAACAATATTATCCAACGTATAAATTCGTAAAGAGAGAGTGTTAATGCTGTTATCTATAACGGCTAAAACCTTTTCCATATTTGCTTGGTCAATAGCTCTCAATCTGGAAGCCGCCTCAATTTGCGACAATTTCCATTCTTCGTTGTAAATAGCATACGCCCACCTTTTGGTTCTGCCACCCACAGGACCTTTAACAAAATCATTCAAATCTATTTTGTCATGTAATTTTGATAAATGAACTTTGACAGATGCCAAGGTGGAATGTCGCAGCCAGGACTGACATAATTTCCCTACAGAGTATGTAGTTACTGTATGTGACGACTCAAACCTAGGGTCTACGCGTTCCTGGGTATACCCTGGTTTCAGTCCTAGGAAACGACGTTGACAGGTATCAGAACTGCTTTGCCAAACTAACCATCCCTCACTACTAAATTTCGAAATATTGAAAGATGTATTTGAAACCCATGACTGCAAAGCAGGAAGGGACAGATCTGTGTGGTTATCCCAATTGGGGTAAGCGCCCAGATCCGGCACAGAAGGTGAATTTAGTTTTTTAGAAGTAGCCAATCCGAAACAGGTGGTTTGGAAGATGGTTGAATTCAAAAACAACATATGATTTGGTACGAGACAGGCACGGTGTAAAGCTTCAGTTCCCTGAACCTGCCATGGTTTGGAACCCCAAACCGACTTAAGATCAATAGTAGCCTTCCATAGATCATAACCTTTGATTGACAACTCATCCATAAAGGATTTAGAATAAAGTAATTTGGTGTGTGTCAGTCTAACCTTCGAGGCAGACTCAGGCATAACCTTAAAATAAAAGGATGCCGGGTCGGAAACAATAAAATCAGTAAAATAAGTATACTTCTCAACTAATGTAGGTGAACTGCCAAAAGAGGGTGTAGGACAGTGTTCCCATTGGGTAAAATTTACAAAATTCCTAAATGTATTTGCTTTATGCAGGAAGTGATTTCCATAATGCTGAAAACAATACTGTTCCGCATAGTTAGCCGCATTCTCATATAAATCTTCAGCATCAAAAGCGGCATAATATTTCAAATCTGAAAACAGTGCTTCAATGGCGTGAACATCCCAATCATCAGAACGTATGTTCTGCTTAACCACATCACCCATAGAAACACGAAATACATTAGGTACATTAATGACCTCTGTAGGCCCATGAATTTGAAATTTAACAGCATCCCACGCGATTCCATCCAAGACGGGCCAGGCAGTAATATTCACAAAAGTCTGGTCCCTTTTCATGATGTGGGACGAGGAGTGGGGAGCCAAAGTTCCATTGATAAGTCTAATTGTAGATCTCTCTTTGAGATAGTGGCCATCCACGAGACGGAAAAACACTATTACGAATCCAATGGACATAAACAAAAAAACACTGAAAAGCAACAGCCAGATGTATGTCCAAGGGGCAACCAAAAAATGTCTTTTAAACCAACTAGCAAAAACAGCAATGTTCGAAGGGGGAGTGGTGGGCAATGAATTAGTGTCAAAGGAGAAACTGGACTGGTCAAGCGCCGTAGATTGTAAAACAGGCGAGTGACCATTAGTAGGATAAGCATACTCAGTCTCGTCTGGCAGACCACCAGCCGGTGGTATTAACAGGGGATCAGTAACAGACTGCATCTCGATGGCAACATCAGACAAGGTGTTAGAAGCAGGAACCAACATTGAATTTCTTTGCATCGTCTGGCATGAAACTGCTGGAGTCAGACTAAGAAGTATCGGCCACTCGCTGAAGTTTGACATTGTCAATAGAGATGTACCTGTTTTCTTTTCGACCAGGAAGTGGAGGTAAAATGACTGTTCTTGTACCCTGCACTCCAAGCACTGGAACTGGTGCACGATAAGAGGGGCCGAACTCCTTCTTGTTCTCCACCTTCTCACGGACCAGATCTCCAACTCGGGGTAGCCAGCCGACTACCGGAATCTGAACCTCAGCTTCAGATGTGGAGGGCAAGTGTTCCTTCGAAAGAGTGTCTCTGGCTTCTTGTAGAGTCTGCAAAACAGCACAGTGATCATCTACGTCAAAGGGTGCGGTCGACGCCGCCATGTCTAGACCATCAAGGTCTGGAACAAACATCCTGATTCCGAAGAGCATCATGTATGGGGTCCGCCCTCCCAGAGACCTTCTAGGGAGATTATTAAGTGCACGTTGGACGTTATACAAATGGGCTAGCAGTTCCGGCCTGTGCCTAAAACACGTGCTGTCAATGATTGCTTTAAGTCACGGTTCATTCGCTCCACCACACTATTACCCTCAGGTCGGTAGGGGGACGAAAATTTGACTTGGACCCCCATATTTCTCATAGCCTCCTTGTAAGCCTTAGAGGCGAACGCAGGGCCCTGATCAGAATGGAAGGTACCACACGCAAAAGTTCCCACAAAGACACGCAAATCCCTGATGACAGTCCGCGAGTCAGCACTCCTTTGTGGCCATACCCAGAGAAAACGTGTGCACGAATCCACTGCAACCAAGATATACTTGTACGCAGTATCAGAAGAAAAAGGACCGCAGTGATCTAATAAACACAACCAAATGGTTTATTAGATATGTACAACTGTGTCTGTGGTGGGCGCGCAACAGAGGAAGGTTTAATCTGCTGGCAAATGTCACAATCAAGTACATAAGCGCGCGCTTGTTTATATAAACCAAACCACCAGTAACGTTGTTGTAACCGAGATATAGTAGCGGACACACCGGCGTGGGCTGACGCCAACCCCTCGTGCGCTGCCAATATCAGAGATGGTCTGCAGTCCGCGTTGGGAATAATTCTGTCACCAACGTCGTTAATCCTCACTAACGGGACGTTATCAGGACTTAAATGATAAAAATAACGAGAAGGAAAACCCTTCGGGTAATCACTTCCTTTCTCTGTAGCAGCAATTGCTGCCAAGATGTCATCATCAATCTTACTTTTGGATCTTGTAACTGCTACCACTAAGTATGTAGCCACTGCGGTTTTAGCTGCCTCGTCAGCCAAGCTGTTACCGACAGCATGGACACCAAGTCGTTGGTGACCAAGAGTGTGAATAACATTCACAAGAGGGAGACGTTCTTTAAAGTCTGCCACTCGAACCCAAAGCGTTTTATGCTTAATTGTGCTACCTTTAGTATCTCGATAATCATTTAGAGACCAGAAGTGTAAGTTGTCATTGTAGGACTGGACACAATAAAAAGAGTCACTTACTATAAGAGTCGTGACTCGGGGATCAGCAAACTCCAGTGCAAGCACCAGAGCCCGAAGCTCCGCCAATTGCGCGGTATAATCACCCAATGACTGCGTATACACTGCATCAGATTGGAATTCACCATTTACGAATGTACCTACGACAATTGCGCAAGCCGCAGAATAAGCGTGCTTTGATCCAATCGCGGGCTGCGCCGAGCCGTCAGTGTATATGACACAATGGTATTCTTCAAGCGGGCGCAAAGACAGAGGAGCCGGATGAATGAATTCATACTGCAAGAACTCTTGAGTCTGTAATGAGGCGTCAAAGATATAAGTGACATCTGGTGACGTCAGAGTTGTGGCCCATTGTATCCACCGTGGATGCAAAGCTTTAGAATTAGGTACACTTGCTTTAGTCACTGCCTCCAGGGCAGGATACGGTGTTACAACCAGAAACTGTTTCCCATGCGACAGTGCGCGTTCCTTAAGGATCGCCATCTGTACAGCAGTCAGAACTTTCTCGACTGTGGAAAAACGTAATTCAGTAGAGGTGTACAAGTGTGATTTATACGCAATGGGGACTGTATCGCCCTCATTAAACGTAAAATACGTGAAACCCACGGCGCCTGGTACTATTCTTATTACCAGGTTAGTGCGGTTATCACGCGTCAGCAAATACTGTGAAGCAAGAAGATCAGCCTGTAAAGACTGTAAAATAGCAGAGTGTTCTAGCTGCCAGCTAGACCTCGAAAAAGAAGGTTGTACCAAGGCGTATAACGGCTTGATACGCTGGGCATAATCAGGAATATACGTACGTCCGAAATTCAGAAAGCCCAGCAGAGATTGCAATTTTTTCAGCGTTGTAGGAGCACGCAAGCATGCGCATTTCTCCAGAAAGTGGGGAGCAAGTCCCTTGCCTTCATTGTTGAGCTCGTAGCCCAAAAACAACACCGTATATTCCGCGGTGTGACTTCGCAAAATTGAATTTGTAGCCATAGTCAGCAAAACTCACTATAATATTGTCGACTCGAGACAGATGTGGCGTCAGCTCATCATCCGTGAGGTAGATATCGTCAACATAGGAGTATGCGTCGGGGTCTATTCTTTCTAAGAGAGAAACCACTGGAGCGGAGAAGACGCCAGGGCTATTTTTGTAGCCCATGGCCAATCTCGTAAACTGTTTTTGTTTGCCGCCCGAAGTAAACGTCGTCCACTGGCTACTCAATGTGGACAGGTTGTGGCTAAAAAAGCCATTGGAAATGTCAAGTGTCGTTTTAAATCTTTTACGCAAGAGACTGTCGACTAGAGCCGAGCTGTGTGTATTTTGTACCGCGCAGGTCCGGCAATGGGAGTTTAGGTGCCGGTAATCCAAAACTAAACGGTACGAGCCGTCAGGCTTCGTTACAGTGAATAAAGGGTTATTCATAGGGGACACACAAGTTTCAATAACACCCTGATATTCCAATTGTTCAAGGATCGCCGCGACGTGTGGCCTAGCTTCACGACGCATGGGATATTGGGGTTGAGGCTGGGGCATAGACCGCAATGGAATCTCATGGCAGGGGGACAACCGGTCCCATCCCACCTGAGTACGATACACCGCCGGCGCAAGCGCCAGCGCCCACTCCTCAGCGTACACTTTAGCCTGGTCCTTAGGCACTGTGTGCGCAAAGGACGGGAGGATTACTTCCTCCCCTCTAGGAGCTTCCAAAATGAAGGCTTAGGGCCAATCTGCCTCCGCTAGGAGGATATCATAGGTGGTAGTCAGATTATCCCAAAAAATCCCCTTTATTGTACGTTGTATGTCACCCTCAATTAATAAGACTATTTCATAAAGTCTGTCAGGGGGAGCCACTCTGGTGTCAGCTGTTTCAACAGTAACCATAATATCAGTTGCTGTCGCCGCCAGAAATGGACGCAGAGCTTGACGGACTATGGTAATTTCCGCCGCGCTGTCCAGGAGTGTCAGCGCCCATGTCCGGTTCCGAAGCTGTGTCCGCACTATCTGAGGCATACCTCGCCGTCAGAGCAGCCACTTTCTTCTTCTGAAACGGGGGTCTTTGTCGTGCAAATTCGTCCTGCTTGCCTTTTCCTTCAGTCTGCCGGGGCTGGTCACGTGTTTGCGGAGCACCCCGACCTTTGCCACCGCCTCCGCCACCGGACTGTGAAGCCGATGTTTCCTGTGAAGAACGAGGAGAACGTTGTTCAGAAACCTGAAATCTATCAGGAGACTTAATAGTAGCACGATCACGTAGATCATAAGTGCGTTCACTACTTGACTGAACGGGAGAGGCAGGCCGAGAGCCCTGTTTCTGCTGCTGCTTTCCCTGTTGTTTCGACCGCCAATTCTGTTTTTGAAAGATTGGACGGTCATCCTTACCAGAGGCTTCCGCCTTACCCAGCTGCTTAATATCGGGAATTTTGACCACAGGCTTCACTCCTAAAGAGCTATGACCCAAATCTCTGTACGCACACGAGATTATTTTCGCAAATTCCAGCGGCTTATCCTCCTCAGCAACTTTCTTCAGTTCATTACGAACTTGGAACTGCAACGCATCACCTTTAAGGTTACCCATTATCATGGTAGCCACTAGGTCAAACTGTCCGAGGAGCCGCATTCCTAATTCTATCGCAGACTCCGCACCGTGGTTCTCTTGAACACGTTTAATAACGGAGGGCAGCATCATCATAGACGGAGTGC
This sequence comes from Triturus cristatus, assembly GCF_964204655.1. Classification (NCBI taxonomy): domain Eukaryota; kingdom Metazoa; phylum Chordata; class Amphibia; order Caudata; family Salamandridae; genus Triturus; species Triturus cristatus. The sequence continues at coordinate 1,200,867,217 of NC_140591.1, read as the reverse complement.
CAAAGCACTGCGCGTACGTCGCTGCAAAGATCTTGCCCCAGTTTACACAATCATCCACGTCGGGGACCAAGTCTTTAGGCAAACTAATGGTAAGGATCCTGTGTTTCTCCACAGGAGATGTACTCGGGTATACCGCTTCTATCTGGTCAAATTTTTCAGCAAGCCAAAAGGGGAAATCATACCTAGTTTGGGGGCGCTTGCCCATAACAGAATTAACCATAACAGGACTAATGACCACCGCGTGGTGATCAGTAGGTTGTCCCGCAACAGCAGGTACCCCCGCCTGCATATTGCGCGACACGTACTGCACTAACGCCCTATAGACCGTAATAAGGGCAGTGTGCAGTACACGCAACTCAGCCACCGGCACCGTGAGGTAACGGGGATGAGGCGTAAATCCGGCTAGTACCGGCCAAGTGGCCCCTGCAATTGATAAAGGGCCCATTCTCGGCGGTATAACCACATGGGGAAGGGCGCCATTAAACCAAATAAGATGCTGCCAAGCAAATATTGGTATTTCTTGTGTCCTATACGGTACATAGTTCGCTGGCACGGCAGTCGCAGTGTAAGAATGAAAGGTATTATCATCCGCACTCACCGCCGGAATCGTCACCCAAGAGTAGAACAACTCATATGGATACGCCGCATCGGCTCCCACCACAAAGATGACGTTCATGCCAGTGTCCGGCACCCCATACTGCGTCAAATGACGTTTCAGAGCTGCGCGGCTATGCGCCGCAATATCTACCGCCATAAGGACAAACTACACTCAAAGTAATCAGTAGCACAAGGGTTCAATAACCTTTTTAATGATCAAGCTTGAAGAAACCTATATCAACAGAAATAGGTAGGTTTAAATCCGTCAGACTTGTTATCCGGAAACAAGAATGAGGGTGATGTGGACTAATGTAAGCACTACTAAGGCATTTCAACTCATAGACCAAACGTTAGGTGCGCCATGTTGCAGGGATTCTGCTTATACACAGAACTATGCGAAGAACCCCAGGACCTCAGTGAATTGTGGTGTACCAGAAACTCACCTCAGAACCCAGTATCCGGCTAGCATAAGTGTCCCATTCGTTATCCGAGATTTGGCTCAGAGATCCCAATGAAAAGACAACCCAGAACAAGCTACTCAGTGTACTCTCAGGAATGGTGGGAATTGGAAATACCTGTTCGTATATTATTCTCACATCAGTCCACAACAAGAATCAACAGAGACACGGTGTTGGACCTATGTCCTAGGGGTAGCTTGGCTCAGGTCAACAGGCTTACACCTCCCTCTGGCTTCTCATGCTTGCATCCTACCCAGCTTGCAATCTGGCGCAGCCTCACCCAAAAAGGACTCTACACTGATTAAAGGTAAAGCTTTATTAAAAAGACTTTAATACCTCTCTTCCTTGTTAGGCTCAGATAATCAATTTCCTATTAACATCTCAGTACATTTCCAAATTAACATTCCCCTCTATGTCGGGGCACCCGAGGTCTTACAGTACACAATAAACTTTTCATTCAGTGGTTTCAAAAACAGAAGCTTAACCCCACTACTACTTTCCCTGGGCCGTTGCACAGCACCTGAACACTCTAGGAGGTTTCACAACCACTTATTTAAATAACAGCTTCTGATGCCTTTCATTGTAGCCATAGTAACAGTCCTGGCAACTAGAGAATTAATAAACATTCCAAACAGTGCATTTCATCACAATATTACTTAGGCTCTAATCTCCTCGAGGTCCGTGTTTGTCCCCTAAATAAAGTTAGCAGGTATTTCTACGATGCACCCTGAATTCAGCTGTGAGCCTCGTAGAACTCGCTCTCCCCTCCCCTCTTTACCAGGCCCAGCTTACGGTTCAGTCTCGTTGTCCTCTGCTCCCGGTGTTCTACCAGAACGGGAACTGCGGTCCCCTCACACCGTGAGAGTCGGGTCTGTTCGTTAGGGTGGAATCATTTCCCCGATGGATGGCGAGAACCGGGAACCTCCACAGGTTTCCCCGCCAACTGTTGGACAGTGCCTTCCCCCCTCCCTTCGCTACGGTTCCTCGACCTCCCGTCACGATGAACTTAAGTGGGGGCCCCGGCTGGTTCTCGTACTTCCTCCTTGAGCGCCAAGGCAATGTGCAGGCTTCCTCACTTTCCTCAGCGAAGGGCGGCGCTTCGGCCCCTCTTCACGTGATCGGAGGACGGCGGCCTCCAGGCCGAGCCCGCCCCCTCACCTCTCCAGCCTGCTTCCTGACGCGACTCCCGACAGACCCTCAGCGGCCTCGCCGACTCCCGGCCCCTCACCTCTTCAGCCCACGGGGCACCACAAGTCCATTCAGAGGACCACCGGCCACTCCACCATCACAGGGTGGCGAAGGGGTCCACTTCAGGTAGGGACTTGATGCGAGTAGTTTACGGGGCAGTGGGGGGGGTTTCTGGCGCTGCACTGTGCTCTACCAGGAAGGCTCTGGGAAGGTTGGACAATATAGCCCAGTCCTCCTACTGCGGGCTGCGTTCCACTCTTCACCCACCAAAGACACAAAGGGGGGTTAATGGGTGCCGGATCCCACACTGGGACAGTGACAGAGGCCGGATAGACTCTCGGGGCTTGGGCACGATCACCTCTGCTATCTGTCAGAAGGGGGTTGGCCACATCCGGCCAGTCCTGTAATCCCAGGCACAATGGGTTCGGGGAATAGGTGGCCCCAGGCGTTGTCTCACTCCCAGGTCCAGTGAATCAGGGGTTCCATCTACCTTGAGACCTTCTCTGGTACGGGGGTCTCCAAGTCCCGGCTGCGTTCAGGGACCGGTCAGGTGGTTGAGGGTGGTGTCACTGACGAAGATACCCTGGCAAATCCTGAGATCTGTCCATTCCCTGTCCAGCGCAGACACCTCCCCACTCACGTGCCTTACTCCTGACTGACTCCACAGCCCCCTTGATTCTAAAATGGCCGCCCTCCTGCCACCTCTATTTATCACCTTGGGCTGGACTTGCCAGAGGGGTCCAGAAGGTTCTGGAACCTCCCATGGCAGTCATGGCCCAGGTGCTGAGGTGACAGTTGGAGCCACCATTTTGTGAATCCTACCTTCCTCATCTATCTACCTCAGGGGAGCACCTTGCGCCTTTCCCTCATGTGAAGTGGAAAAGACACCCAGAACCTCTACATCAGCACCAAAAAGTTAGGTAGACAGAAAAAATGAGAAGGGGGAAAGGGACAAAAATAATAAAATGAGGAGGGAACTGCCAAAGGGCTGACAGGTCTAACACACGGTGTAAATAAAAAGAGTTTATTTTTATAGACCACGTGTCCTAAGATGCAGTACTTTGGCTAATACAAGCAGACAAATGATTAAAATCAAAACCATCAGCATCGTTACAATACCATAGAATATAAAAGGGGTGATCATGTTATAATGACAGTGGATACTACCACCTTCCCTTTACTAAGAAGCTAATATTATTATTAGGCTAGTAGAAGGTCTCTTAGGCTTGAATAGGGGACCCCATACCTCAAAGATCAGCTTAGTGAAATCACATCACAGGAGCATCAGGAGTCTTCTCGCAGGAAGGCTCGTCTTCGGTCTGAATATTAATTATGATGTCTGCAATATTAAAAGCACCAACTTTCAGGTATTTGCAGCTGCTCGTGTGTTATGGCTAAATAGTGGGTCGATCAACCTAGAGTGGAAAACATGCATTGTGTAATAACCCAGACTGTTTGTCACACCATGTACAGACCAAGGTCGCTGCGCAGAGCTCGGGATGGTAACAACAGATTGCTCTCGTGTGAGGCAAGGCTCGAGTCAGCAGTTTGTTTAAGGAATAACATGTAAACGCAGTATCGTGCGCAAAAGCAGCAAGATGGCTTTCTAACATCTAACGTGGTTATGCTAACTTAACAATGTATGTACGTATTAAGGGAGTCCTCACTACAAGCTGTCCCACAAAGGATTTCGAGTGCTGAGGAGTCGGTGTCCAGCGGGAGCACCAACAAGCCTTGCTAAATGCAGCCCACGCAGGAAGTCAAGAAGAGGCAAGGTTGGGACCAGCAAGGTCCAGGGACCTCACCACAAGCAGGGGAGTCAGGGCAGGCCCCCAAGCAATCAGGGGAGCCCAAGGAAAACAAAGGTGACCCTCAAATGGAGCAACAGGCCGGAGGCACTGGAGTTGCAAGAGGACCCCAAGCAGCTCACCAAAAGAGAAGGCCATGAGGCTGTGTGGCTGAAGATCTTGGTGGAAGGAGTTGCCAGCGGTTAGGGCTAATTGGAGCCCAATGCACTTGTTGCAAAGTTGCCAACAAGCCTTTGCACTTGCAAAAGAACGCGGGTTTGGTTATTGCACCCCCCCACGTCCTTCATTCTCCAATGCCTTGAAATAGTGCTTGGAGAACATTTCTTTGAGTTCAAGGGTACCTATTACCAACAGATCAAGGGAGTAAGTATGGGTGCGGTCTGCACCCCCAGCGTAGCATGTCTATATATGGGACATTTTGAGGCCCACAAGATATATAACGAGATGGCCCTCTTCTTTTAAAACGTCCGCCTCTGGTCACGATTTATCGATGACATCTTTTTTATCTGGCAGGGCGACGAGGAGACCCTGGATGAATTTGCGCAGTGGATTAACCTGGCTGACCCAAACCTCAAGTTCACTGTGAACTCCAGTAACACCAAGTTACGAATTTCTTGATGTCTGAAACGAGCATCAAGAATCTCACCTTCCGGTCTCGCTTTATACCAAACCTACGGCAAGAAACACCCTGCTACAATTTAGCAGTTTCCATTCTCGCTGCCAAAAGGTGGGCATACCCTTCAGTCAATTTCTTCGCCTTCGGAGAAATTGTACGAGTATGAGCGATTTCCTCAAGCAGGCGGATATCTCGAAGGAAAAACTGTTGAGAAGAGGATATCCAGCTAGACTCATTAAAGACTCTTTCAAAAGAGCGAGGTATTACAATCGCGATGCCATGTTCAGACCAAAGAACATCGAACAGACTGACAAATTGGTCTGTGTGACCAAACACTCAAACCTCAACCACAAGGTGCGCCAAATTGTCAACTTCCAATGGCACCTCCTCAACATTGACAGTCATGAACACAAACTACTGAGACCATTGTTTGCGTTCAGAAGGAACAAGAACATCAGTAATTACTTGGTCAGAGCCAAGAATCCGGAATGTAACACCTTCTGTCAAAAATCGATTACTGGCAACGAGCCCGTCACAGGTAACCATCGGTGTGGCTCCTGTCAAGCATGTCCGAATGCCATCGTCAGCGATAACATCCGAGTGAACGAGAGAACGGTCTTTCTTTCTGAAATGACCAACTGTCGCACATCGAATGCTATATACATCATCCTCTGTCCCTGTAACCTAGCTTATGTTGGAGAAATAGGGAGAGAATGTAGAAAGAGAATTGGTGAACACAAATCTAATATCAGATTATTGAAACACACAGCCCCCTTGGTCAGCCATTGGACAGAGGCAGCCCATGTGGAAAGCGACCTTAGATGGTCCATTCTGGAAAAAGTCCTACCTCAACCAGGTAGAGATTTGACCACTATATGCAGAAAGAGGGAAGTCTTTTGGATTTTCACTCTTAACTCTAATGAGAAAGGATTGAACGAGACTAAGCCGTGGGAGAATGCCATCCTTTAACATGTTTTCGTGACCATTGTCCATCTTGGATTGAGCCCTACTGATTGAGCCCTGTGGTTAAGACAAGGGACTGGCCAGTCTGGCTGTTATTAGCAATGGAAGTGTCTCCTCCAGTTGAACCCATACATTTTAGATTTGGCCCAAATTTTGGAATTCTGTCCTATTTGTGTTTTGCTGTCCATTTTTTCACTTTCCCCCACGTGGATATTCAATTCGGACCCCCTTCGGCATCATTTTGGATGCTGTTCATTCCATCCTCTGTCGAATACAATAAAATGCATACTTCTTGTATTCCCGTTTTAGTGTTTATCACGTCCTGTCTTTCTACTTCGCCTACATGGACTTATTTCTATTCGTTTAGCCCCTGTCCATCATGGCACCCATGGACATGCTCTCCCTTTTGCTCTTTGGGCCTGCCCTCTTCCCATCTTAGTTACCTTCAGTAGGGAGGAGCTCATTTCCCGCGTTGCGCACAGCTGCATTTTTATCACTTCCGCTATTTAAACCAGCCGACTGCTCCACGCTGTGCTCAGCTCATTCTCTCTGCAGCCGGTGGGAAACCCTTTCCTGTCTATCGCTGGATGGTTGCGACTGCCGCGTGTCTACTGTTGTCTTCGGGTAAGTTTGACCTCCGTACTCTGCTTATATTCAGTGCTCGTGCAGGAGGCTTGACCCATACTCTGCATGTGTCGGTAGATTAATGTTCATTTAGACGCCTTTTAACTCAGGGTGGGTTAGCGACAGGTACATCCTTTAGTCTTGGGTAATATTTGAGTCTCTCTAATTTTGGGATTTGTCATCGCTTAAAGCTTGCCCTCCTCCCTAAAACCTCTTTGTTTTTGGCTAGTCTCAGTTTATCAGCTCTTATGATAGGACTCTCTATCGGCACCTGGCTAACTATTAACTGTCCTCCTGTAAACATTGTTGTGCCCTGTTCACTTATGGAGAGTCAGACTTTTTTGGCATACTCAGCCCAGTATTTCTTCGCTTAGAACGTGACTGACTTCATCCTCATACGTGTCATCTTTTCTATTAACCCTTCCAGACGCCTTCCCAAATTGTTGTATCCACAACTCTAAGAATCTGAAGTGCTGTCCAGTTTCCTTGACTATCCACTCCCTTGAACCTCCTGTGTGGATATCCATTCGCCGTACTCGAAGAACCTTGGCCTTGTTTGATGCCATTATTTATGTGCCACCTCAGTTGTCCTCTACCCTATCCTGGGTAAGTCAGGGAGTTTTTCCCTATCTCCATCCTTGACTGACACGGAGCCCCAATTCTCCGGTCTCGCGACCTCTGGGACTAATCCTTATATCTCTTCTACCAGGTCCCTGTGAGGAACCAGTTTGGTCATTATCCGTTATCCTACCACCTCCTGTGTGCTATTCGGTTACGATCACTCCAGGTATTTTTCCACGACTTGATGTGTTTTTCTACCTCGATAGCCTCGCTACCTCCTGGGATTACCTGGACCTCTTTGGGACTATACTTTCCTCTTTTGTACATATCTTTATCACAATAGTGTCTTTTGGTGAAATCTAGCTCTTCTACACTGGTGAGTTCTGGTGATTTTCAATTCCTGGCCTGTCACCAGTACCTACTAAAACTGTATATACCTTTCATATCTTCTAGTGTGCACACCTCCTGTTCCCTAAAAGTTAATTTAATTTTTGTACTCTTTATATGCTCTTATCTGTTTACCCAACGCCAGTCTTCCCTTGTACTATGTCCCCATCTTAGGGATTTTATTTTGTCCGATACGCTTTGATGTCTCGCATTGTATGAATTTTTGTATGTTTATACAAAATTTGTTGTCCTTCTGGGCGCATCTTACCTTGTGTCTTACACACTACTTGTTGGCCCTGAAGAAGGTTTGACCCACACCCGGGTTGGACACAAACGCGTGTCGGCGCTGAAGAGCTTTGTGTCTCCTTTGTTTCCACCTTCCCCTATGAGAAGAAACTGGATCATGGACTGTATTAGAAACTGATCACTTGACATTCATTGTTCATTTACTATCTTCTATGTTGGCCTATTTTTGTGATACAAAGATTGTTGTTTTTGTTTTAAAATGTATATTGTTATGTAATGAAATCCTGAGTTTATGGGATGTATGAGTATGTTTGGGTTGTGGTTGACAGTTTGAAATGAGTGTGTGTGCCTATGATGAGCCTAGATGTATCTGATTTTCAATTCTTCTTCTTGTTGTGTTCTTATTAAGTTGATACCATGACATAAATAAATGAGATATTTTCCATAGACTAGGTTTTCTACATGTATTGAGGAAGAACTTGCTTGTTTGGGTATGTTCTAAAATATCAGTGACTTTGAGCATTCTATAAGTAACTTTCAGGCAGACTGGGTCTTTCTGACTGTACTCTGGTTTTCCCCCGTCCTTTCTGTCTGCTATTCGTTTCAGGGGCCCTCTTCAGTGGGAGTGGTGACCCCCCCATGAAATACTGGCCTCAAACTCAGGTAGAGGACAGCTCGGACCTCGAGGGACGTAGAAAACCACCACCTGTGTTGTTGAACCCTTCGGAGTACGCAGGAGCTTGGAATCAGCAGACTGGTCAGCAGTGTTGAGACCCTGCAAATACAAGGAAGTGACTCCTTCACTTCAAGGGAGATTCCTTCAAGTGTCTTTGATGCTCCACAGGCCTTGGAGGGTTTCTGTATGAAGCACAGACACAGACGATGCAGCAGACAAACAGGGAGACGAAGTCAGGCCCTTACGAAATCCAGAGTGTCCAGACGGGCGAAGTTGAAGTGGTATTGGAATGAAATCTTGTCCCAAGACGAAACTAGGGACCTCCACCCAGGTAAGCTCTCAAGTACCCTAGGGAAAAGGTTGGGAAGATTCAGGGGACCCTCCCAGGGGAGGGTCTGGACAGGGGGGGAGGTTACTCCCTTGTGCTTGTCCAGTTTCGTGCCAGAGCAGAAGCCAGCAGCTCCCAGGACTGGTGTGAACTGAACTATGCAAAGGGACACCAAATGTGTCCCTCATTCAGACTTTCTGGCGCTGGCAAGCGTACCCACCCGTCCCAATACACTAAGGGCCAGATGTACAATGCTTTTTACCATGTGCTAACCGGTCTTAGACCCGTTTGCGCATGCTAAAAACCATGGGCCCATGTACAAACAGTATTTTGCGAGTCGCAAATAAATTGCAACCCGCAAAATAATGTTTTGCGATTCGCTATTAGGAAGAGACATTCCCTTCTCAATAGCGACCGCAAATCTATATACCAATGTTTTGCAACCGCAATTGTGGGCGCAAAACACTCGCAAATTACCACCCACTTCAAGTAGGTGGCAATGAATTCATCCCAGGGACCACTACCTGCCCTTAAAAAATAAAACCAAAATGTTTCCTTTAAGGAAAATGGGCTGCATTTATAATAAAAAAAAAAAGCTGCTTTATTTAAAAGCAGTCCCAGGCATGGTGGTCTGCTGAGCCCAGCAGGCCACCATACCTGGGGGGGCCTGTCATTCGCAATGGGCTCGCAAATTGTGAGAGGCTTATTAATATTCACGAGCTTCGCAATTTGTGACCCCTTTGGGAATCGCAAACAGTGTTAAACACACTGTTGTACATGCCAAAAAGCGCCTCGCAAATTGCGATTCACAAATGTGACGCAATTTGCGATGCACTATTTGGCAGGTTGTACATCTGGCCCTTTATCCTGTCTGTGCGGTGGTCACAGCTCCCTGTGACAGGACGCCTATTGTTCTGCCTTCTCCTGCTCGAGCTTGGCTCAGGAGCAGAAGTGTGTCTCTGGTCGGCAGCAACCCTTTTGTGCTTTCCGGGGCTCGAAGGTTGGCACCGGGAACATTTAGAGCCTTCCAGTGCTTGGAATCATACCTCCACACCGTTTACGGTGTGGGGGTATGATTCCAACATGTTTGATACCAAACATGATCAGATTTGTTTCAGCCGTTTTTGAGATGGTCGTCCGTAATTACGTTGTGCCCTCTATATAGTATATGGCTGCTTCACTGACAACCTGGGAGAATGGACTCCGTAGGCTGCAGGGGTGTGCTGCTCATGCAGGTGCACCCTCTCCATCAGAAACACGCACCCTGCCTTCTGGATTGCAAAGGCCTGCTATAGGGGTGACTTTTAGGTTTTAAGTGCAGGGACCCTTAGATATTGTAAACCTATATCTTAAGTAAGTGGTGCAAGCACCAAATTACACAGGCTGCAATGGCAGGCCTGTAGATCCGTTATGAATGGTCTCTCATGGGTGGCATAATACATGCTTCAGCCCATGGGAGACCTTTGGGGTAACTCTGCCATGGGTACCTTAGTACCATATACCAGGGACTGATAAGGGTACCCCAGTATCCAATCTGGGATGTACCCAAGTACTGAACACAACCATTTAGGGAGAAAGCAAATAGACTGGGGACCTGATTAGCAGGATTCCAGTCAGACTAGTCAAAAACAGCATCACATCAACCAAAAGTGGAGGTAACCATAAGAAGCAAATCCTACTTTCCTACAAGGAACAACTAATAACTATGGACTCCTCAGTCAAGAGAAATACAGCTTCCTACGTAATGATCACCCCAAGATGCCAGTGCTGTATATAATCCAGAAAATCCATAAAGGCCCCATTAAACCACCTGGACGACCGACTATTTCAGCCATAAGGGGTTTACATGAGAATATGTCAAAATATATTGACTATTTTTTGCAACCGTATGTCAAGAACCTACCCTTTTCATCCAAGACACTGGTGATTTCCCTAAAGTTATCTATGATATGCTTTGGGAGGACAATTTAATTTGATGTCCCTAAATGTTTCATCATGGTAAACTAGTATTCGTCACAGTGATGGTTTAAGAGCGGTTGAACACTATCTGAGCAACAGACTACTAGCATTACACCAACACACCCAAATGTTGATGAAAATGATTCAGGGATGTTTATTTAACAACTTTCCTCTTTGACAATTGTATGTACCATCAAATAGGGGAGTCCAAGATGGGCGCCTGCTCCTCCCCCAGCTACGTGTGTTTACACATGGGCTGGTGGGAGAAGCAGGTGCTCAGAGTGAATCACTTCAAAGAATGGGATGAAAATGTGGTGGTCTGGCTATGCTATATTGACAACCTCTTCGTCATTTGGAGAGGATCAGAACAAAGTGCAGATGATTTTATAACATGCATTTATGTCAACAATCTCAATCTGCACTTTACCGGTGAACAAAGTGCAGAGAATTTCATAACACGCATGTCAACAATCTCAATCTGCATTTTACCGGTGAAGTCAGTAACAGCAAGATACACTTCCTAGATTTGGCGGTATTTGTGGCAAATTACAAACCCAACTTCATAGAAAAAGTACAGCCAGTAACACACTCTTACATGTGTCAAGCTTTCACCCCCAACATCTTATAGCAAGCATCTCCTACGGCGAGTTAATAAGTGCCAAAAGGAACTGTAGTTTGCCTCACCATATTGTGTCCAGTCAGAAGGACATGATACACAGGTTCACACAAAGAGGGTATGATACCAAAATGATCATTAATGCACAGGAAAAAAACGACTGCATATCTAGCGAACATCTCTTATTAAGTAATTGCAAAAAACCTGAAACAGAGGACACGGTTAGGTTAATCACCACATATAGCAACCAGCACTAACAACTAGCCAAGGCAGTCAGAAAGAACTGGCACATAATCTGCTCAGCTCCCACCATTGGAACGACAGTTCCGGTTAAACCCCAAATAACCTATCGAAGAGCAAGCTCTATGAGGGACTGCCTGGAAAGATTGGGTCCGGAAACAAGAAGAACAGTCAGTTGGCTCACGGGAACTAATGGTTTCCATAAGTGCCCACGATGTAGAGCGTGCACAATAGGCATCAATACCAAGGAGTCTCTCTCCCTTTTCTTACACATCTATCTCCATAAGAGGCAATTTCAATTGCAGATGCGAGTTTACTGTTTATGTGTTAACAGTAGCTGCAACCTGAGATACTTGTACAGCACAGTATTGCAAGTTCACAAACGCATACTGCAGCATATTCAGGCCATAAAAAAACAAGGATTTAACCTATCCAGTAGCCAGGCACTGTGCCGAAATTCATCATAGTGACATTGCTCAGATGTCAAATTTTGTCATAGACACAGTGCCCCAGATCATCAGATGGGGAGACGGAGTGAAAGCACTTAGGAGACTAGAGAGTAGATCCAATTTCCCAAATGATCCAAACATTGAAGATTTACATAACTTCTTGTTGGTGGGAGGTGGACACCGATCCGAGCGTTTAGAAGGTAGCAGATCCGATTGGCCAGGCCCCAGTACTAGTAACAGTTACTCGATACTATACTATAGATTCACAGTAACAGTGAGTATAATGATGAGAAAAGGATTACAAACACAGATTTATTAATTTTTGTGCTTACCTAATGCCTTAAATTCTCTATCAATGGTGTCGCCGCAGTAGTGTGATCAAGGCCGCGGCTGCGTCCGAAACGTGCTATGGCGACTTTGCACCAGCAATAAACGTTTAGAGCATTAACGGTGGTCTGTGTTCAGTTAGGCGCTGGAATACGCCCGTCAAAAAACTGATCGAGAATATATATATTAGCAAATATTTATATACATTATTAAATGTTAGTAAGATGTACTACGTTAAAATATATATATATATTCACTGAAAAAAACAAAAGGTTAAAGTGACTATAGTTAGGCTGACATTTCAACTCGTACAAAACCAGAGAAATTCAGCAGTTATAGTTAGATGAGCTAACTACAACTCTGAGTCCCACAAGGCTCTGCTTATAACCTCACATATTACATCACTCATGACATGGTCAGTGACATCATTCATGACATGGTCAGTGACATCACTCATGACATCATCCACAGACTCTCTCACACTCACTCACTCACACCCCAATATAACCTTTCATCCACCACCTCCAACTCCACACTACCATTCTCAAGCCCATTGACACAACCATACCAGTACGTACACACCCACTCGCTGATGCATAGGTCGACACACACACATCCACTCAGTCACCCATACAGCCACTCATACACCAACTCACTAATACAGCCCCTGATAAATTCACTCATACAGCCACTCACACACTGTCAGTCACCCATAGAGCTATTCACTCACCACTCTGCAAACGTGCCTCCTGGTGCACTACTAGTAGGGGGATGAAGTCCCCTTGGCTACTGAGGGTCTTTGGGGGGCAACTACCCCTCCTGTTACCTCCAGTAAGCCTCACACAGCTGGATTGCGGAGAGGTGGTCAGAAGCCATGCTCCCTTTATCCACCACTCTGCAAATGCAAAGTCCACTTTAGTCCTGAGGCCCTCAGGAGGCAAGGGAGCGTCATCCCCGACCAGCAGTGTGCGGAGAGGTGTGTTTGCAGAGTGATGGAGAAAGGGGCGCAGCCTCTGACCACCTCTCAACAATCCCATTGTGTGGGGCTCACTGGAGGTAACAGGAGGTCTTCTTGGACCTAAGGACCCTCAGCAGCCATGGGGACTTCATCCCACCCACCAGGAGCGGGCCAGGAGGAGCATTTGCAGGGTAGTGGAAAAAGGGGGCGGGCCTCCCGGGTGTTGTGTTTTTGTATTTTTTTTTTTTTTAGGAACGGGGGGCCACCCTTCCCTGGACCATTTTGGGCCCTGGGGACCCCATCCCCTGGGCCTGATCCTTTTTAAAATTTCTTATTAAAAAAACAGGAGGGCTGCGCGGCCCCTCTCCCAGGCTGATTCTGGCCCCGGGTACCCCATCTACCAGGGGCTGTCTTTATTTTTCACATGGGAGGAGGGCTGTGCTGGCCCTACAACCCTCCCCGAGCCTATTTCAGCCCTGGGGACCCAATACCCCGGGCAGGCCTTTGACTTTTTTTTTTTTTTTTTTAAATGGGGAAGGGGGGCCAGCACCCCCCCCCCCCCCTCCCCAGGCAAATATTGTCCTGGGGACCCCATCCCCCAAGGCTTTCCCAGCTTGTTGAGGACCGCAGGGATGCCTCAAGGCCCCCGCGGTCCATGGCGGCTCCCCACCTCCTGTGGGACCCCGCATTGCTTTTGGACAGAGTGAGCTGCGAAAGCAATTCTGCTCCACTTCATGGAAAAAAGAGCATTTTTGATGCTCCTGCGTCCATGAAGCGGATCAGAGTTAGCTATAACTTGGCGGGATCCATAGCAAACTGCAATGTCCCGGGGGTGGGCTCTCCGGGACTCTACTGGTGCTGGCCCGAGGGGTAGGGGGGGACGGGGTGGCGGATTTACACCAAATAAGTAAAAATCACTTCCTTGAACCAACATCTACCTCCCTGCCAAATATGGTGTAAGTCAGTTCAGTGGTTCGGGCTGTAGGTGTCGCTAATGGTTCCTATGGGAATTAACATTACAAACACACCCTTAATTCGTGCCCCAAATTATCAGTCCCCACTGCACGGATCACCCCCAAACATTCCATGACAACCAGAACCTACCTTGACACTTTTGTTTTGAAAATTTCATGATGATTGGTCAAACGACATGCTAAAGTTACAGCCAAGTCAAAAAATGCTTTTCCTACGGAAAGTAGGTCCAAACTATAACTACCTACTGGCGACCACCAGTAGGGGATGGATATATATTTATATTTTGTTTGTTTTTAATGATATTAGTGTGAAACAATATTTATTTTGGATATTTTTGTACTTAAAATTATAACAATAGGCGTTTGATATTTTTGTAAAAACAATATTTCTGTTACACGATATTGTTGATTCCGATATGTCAGTGATCCAATTAGTTGCAATCACTGAAATGCTACTAATCACATTTGAGACTCATGAAAGTTTCAGGTCAGCAAGAATGGCAGTAATAGTACACTCCAAAATCTTTATGGCAATTATGAGCTTACACTTTGAAGGTATTCTGGTTTCGGTTATATTCAAATTGTGGAAAAGAAACTGTAGCATGAAGGTGAGCAATTCATAGGACATTTTGTGGCATCGACAAAGTAGAACGGATGCTGAATCGGTCTGTTTCAATTAAGAAGTTTATCTCAGTCCTGAGGAGTCAGTGTTAAATACTCCAATATGAATTTAACAAGTGATTTTGTAACCCATATTTATAAGGACACTTTAAAAATTGTTTTGTTCAAGGTAAAAGGCAGGGCCCTCCAGGAATAAGGTTTGTATTTCTTCAGGGTTGTATTAAGGTATACCAAGACCATTAGAGCTACTTCTGTTTCTTGTGTGTGGAAAAGCGTGACATCTGTCATGACCTGCTGGCAGACATGGATTAAATGCAGGTTTGCGAGAGATCTGCTGTCTTTGCGAAACTGTTTTGCCCTCCCTTAAAGGGTTTCCCTGTCCCATCCTAACATGACCGGTGTTGAACCACTTTCTTTTCTCGCTCTCCTCCATGCAAACTGATAGACAGAAAGGTACACAGACTAAATGGATAGGTTTCAAATCAGCAGGAATGAGGCATGATTTTTTTAAAATTCACCACAGGCTAGGATAATATTTTGATGACAGGCACAACTGTCAAATGAGTTGTGTTCTATTGTGATGAAACAGTCGCGAGCTGATGGCATGCACCCAAAATATATTTAAGATATGCATATGAGAAACTCACCACTTGATCAAGATTATTTAGCTAATAAGAGTATAGCTCCTCTGCTTTTACAGAAAAACCTAGTTCAAGTTGACGTGGAAGGCAGATGATTTCATAATATGAAAAATGTGAAGATGGTGGTGTAACAGTTCACTGTCTGAACCCCACTAAAGCTGGTGCTAATGGGTGACTAGTACTGCCAAAGGCTAAACATGTAGATGTCGGAGGACCGTCCCCCGATACAGCTGAAGGATGATCTAATATTAACGGTGAAAACAGCTCACCCAACCCTAATCTATTAGTACCACTACCACCCACTGCATCCACAGGTCCCTTAAAAATGGGTGAATTGGCCCGCTCACTGTGATAAAGTGAACCTACCGACAAACTGTTAGAAACCATCACCAAATGGTGAATGAATAATCAATTGGCTGAACCTTTTTAGGAGCCATGAGCTTAGTGTTTTAGCACATAATGCTATTTCAGGTAATGTTAACTCACAATTGGGTAAAAAAAAAAAAACCTTAACCAACCTCTGCTTCCCTTTTTATCAATAGGGAGTTGTGCTAATCAAACATACATATAAGAAGATCATATGAAACAGGAGGCCATTAAGTTCACTAACTTTGTTAAGTAATTCAGGAGGAAACAAAGTCAAAGACCTAAAAAAAGGGTTGGGGGAGGATTAGAAATAATACTATGAAAAAGGGTTGGTGAATTGATTGTGAAGGCAAACAAAACAGAGACACGAGGGAAGGGATTCATGGAGTGAAACCTTAGGGTTTAACCTGCATAAAGGAAAAAAGGGAGAAACACAAGGAGATGCCTCTAGCTGAACTTGTCAATTAATAAAAAACCGAGTGGATGTATCAAAGTGGATGTAAGAGTCTACTATTTATCTTGTTTTCATTTTCTTCCAATTCACATACAACAACCAGAAGTGTAGAGTAGTCATATGGAAGCAACTTCTGAAACATTGCTGACTATGGTCTTTATATCACTACAATGGAAAGGAGGATACCGGAACGATTTAGGTTTCAAGTTTAATAAGGTTTAAAACCAATTTCTTTCAGCTTGCGTTCCAAATTCTTCTTGTATAAATAACAAATCAAGAGACATGAAGGAGACTACACCTCTGAGCAGGGCAGCATTAGAGCAAAACATTAAGGCTATTTCTGAGAACTGTGGAGAATGAAACTCTCACTCAAAAGTAGCAGTAGAAGCCATAAGGTTATCTTGTGCATGCATCTGACAGGAAATGGAGGTAACTTGCAGTGGGTAATGCAGAAGACCAGAGCCCCCCAGGAAAACATGGAGACCCAGTGCCACCTTAGGCCATAAAACAGTGTGTGCAAAATGATGCAACATTTATATTCTAGGAAGCGAAAAATCGGGATCGACAGAAATCACTCCACCAGATCAGTTCTGGGAGACAATTAAATCATCAAATAATACTAGCTGAAACCTCCATCTGTGACGGAGGGAAAAAGGAATTTGGATCTTGTAAAACAACAAGCATGGTTGATTGGAGCCTGGTAAAGGGGGAGAGGATCGATGCACTAACAGCAGGCACTCTGGATTTTTTTTTACCCACAAATCAACCTCCATTCTGTTGTCTGCCAGCCTGAACATCACATAAATATGTAAGGAGAGTGGTGCGCATATACCAGTGCAGTGCGCTGCACTTTTGAATTTTTTTTTTATTGTTTTCCTTTGAACAAGTGTGCTGCACTTTTAAAGAAATGGTTACACTATTTTAAGTGTATTGTGATACAAGTATTTTTATACTCCAAGTAAAAGAAATTAAGCAATATGCTGAATGAATTAAAGCTCTTTAAATTCTTTATGAAATATAACCATTAAAATGCCTTATTCTCCAAGGCAACGCTACTTACAATATGATGATTTCCTTAGAAGCATTGGGACTTAACGCAAACTCTTCACAATTAAGAACTTTAAATCCATATCCTTCGCATGCATATCCACTGATTTCCATAGACTTCACATTAACCTGCAGTTGACCTGTATTCTCTACTTTAAATGTTCTTTTCAACGTGAAATTTGGCTCTTTAAATTTCAACCCTGCAACAAACAAAGTAAATGGTAGTAAATATATAAAACATGCTGAATTGTTAGTTCTTACATGGTTTCTAAAGAGGGCTAAGCAGATTCTTGGAAACATTACATAATATAAAAATATTGGTTGTTTGTTAAATGTTTCTTGCAAGGACTAAGAGTTAATTATTTATGATAACAGACAACAAGCATGTGACGATTGTACAAATGTTAAGGGACTGACTCAAATAATGATCACAATGTCCAGCTGAAGAAAGCAAAGGCATAGACTTTCAGTTTCAGCAAAAATACAATTATACATTTTTATGGAGCCCAGAATGTGAATTAACCTGTCAACCTGCAGAACAAGTTACTTACTTTCAGTAACAGTCTTTCTGGTGGGCACTATCTCAACGGAGTTTCCTCATCTTTAGAATATTCCTCAGTGCCAAACTTGATCTAGATGATTTCAACAGCATTTAAAGGCCGCCATGCCAGCAACACCACTTTTTGTGGAAAGAAAGTGGTGTAAGGCGGATGCACTGAGAGAACTTGGAGTTCACTCACACAGTGATCTGTTACCACCACCAGGAACACACTCTTCATGGTAAGGAAACGTAGTGGAGAGCTCTGCATTGGTTTGAAAGGACTATACTTGAGGAAAGTGAGGACAAACATTCCAAAGTGGTATCACAAAGGGTTTGGTGGGATGGGGGCATGTTTCAAAGCTTTTATACATTTCATCACTACAGGGTATTTGAACAAGTACGGCTGCCCATATGCAAAAAGTCAGACAAGCAACCTTTAACGTTGGCTACTGCCAGTCCTTGCTGGGCCAAAGAAAAAACAAGACATGCAACAGTTTTGCCTGTAATGGATCTGTATGGTGGGTGCCCCACCATGCAACAAACGAATTCCTAGGTCGGGAGTAAACAGACTTTGTGGAGGGACGCCTAGCCGAAAGGATGACACCTACAACTTTGTGAGGAAGATTGAACACAGTCATTGTGCATATTATGCAGGTTCATGTGCAGGGCACTGCCCTGCTGCTGAGACAGGAGATATTCACAAAGCTGTAGCCTGATCAGAGTAATTTCCAGGAGGTGTGGATGGGTCCAGTATTGAGGAGGACCAGTCTTAGTGGTCTGTGATACAAAACGGTTCATGTTCGCCAGGTAGTAGGCCTCAAAGTTGGTGTCTCCAAGGCCCCTTTGGTCGGCACGGAGTAGTAAAGTGGCAGGAGGCCATCGACGATAGTCATTTGCCCACATCTGATCTCCCAGGAGTGTGTTCATCTTCCAAGAAGCCAGTTGAGCACTTCCAAGCATGGAAGTGTAGTGTAACAATAGAGCCCATGGTATCTACAGAAGACAAGCCACACTTCAGGATCTACTTTGAAGCATCCAAGCCATCAATGACCAAATCTGAAAATGGATTCTTCTTGTGCACCAGAAGACTTGCAACCACCAGTATTATTAATTCCCACAAGGCATGGACACAGGGGCCTAGCAGGCATATGGCAAAAATTGTACAGAGTGAACCCACCCAATACAAAACATTCCAGGCTCATGAGTTCACTTGCTTGATCTCCTGATCCAAAGGAGCCAAAGGGAAGGCACTGATTCAGGTTGGAAGATGAAGCCTGACCCAGTAGGATCCCAGGTATCAAGTGTTAAGACAAGAATTTTGGGTCACCCGGAGGAGACCTATGGCATCTGGCAATTTGTCTTGGAATAGCTGGGCCTGAAACAGCAGGCAGCACAGATAGGTTCCTGCAGGGTCTTGTTAAAAGGGAGCAAGGGCTCTGTAACTGAAAATGCAGTCTGCAAGATTTCAGTCAATGAGACTGGATCATCGGAGGGCAAAGTCATTTATGGAGTTTCTGCAGCATTATACACCACTGTGGTACAAGGAAGAAGCTTCCTCGGTCGATGTCCTAGAGGGATAAGGATGCCCCTTCGGGGAGGTACCAATACCACTAGACAAGATAAAGGCCAGCAGTGGAGTAAGAACGGAAAGCAGAATATTGGCCCTTAAGACCATCCTCTGTGTGCCCATAATCTTTATCAAGCATGGTTATGGCATCTGAGTCACAGCCAAATAACGCTTCCATGCAGGCACATTTCAGGGCCCTAGGAGGAAAATGTTCCATCATACAAGTTCTGACCTTCTCCTGTGCCACCCAGATAATTTCAGCACACTTCAAAAGCCCCACAGGTGATGACTCAGAGCGGTACCAGCTGGGAGGCATGAAGGTCAGAGATACTAGAGTCATCAAGTCAGAAAGAGTGGTTATGTTCTTGAGGAGTGGCTCAGATGGTAGAGGAGCCGTCCTAAGCATGTACGACAGGCAAAAGTACTCAATCTGCAAGGGTTTAACAGATGAGAAGGCAATTCTAGCTGGGTCTTCTGCTGCTTCTAATTCTGGCTCGAAGGACGCATTTCCTTAAGAAAGGTGGGTATTTTACCTTGATACTGCGTATTTTATGTTTTGTGTTTCAAAAATGCTTCTGGGAGATCATTCCTTCATTGTATTCTGGTGTATCACTGCAGACCTTGGCCAAAATCAGCCTGGCTTCCTGCTCTCTGATGGCCTTTGGAAGTATCTGGGAACATGAATTGAAGGCCACCATGTCACTGCCATTTCCAAGATACTACATGCAGATGTCGATGTCGTTGCGTGGATTAGAAGTAAACAATCCGGTTGCAACACTTATGAAAGGCCTTCAACTCTGAGACTTTCAGATGAGAGATATGACAAAGTCACTGCCATCACTGGTGAAGCTGAGGAAATTTTCATCAGTAAAGAACTGAGAGCGGCTCCCTGGGTCAACGTTCATGGCCTAAATACAAGTCAAAAAGAGTGCTACATTTAGTAGCTCGCCCAGTCCTATTAGGATCATGTCTCATCAGTGGAACTTTGAATTTCTCAGAACCAGAGGAAAAAGGTGACCTGATGGGATCTCATAATTGAGGCTGAAGTCCTCATTCACCAGAAAAACATCACTCAGAAACCAATTAAGCTTCAAAAGAGTGAAGCAAAATAACTGGAGGTAATTGCTGATGGAGAAACAAAAGGAAGAAGCCTGACATACCCAAACACAAGGCAGTCCTTTAGCTGCAACTCCAATCATCGTAAGGCACAATCAGCTTGCTCACAGAGCTTCTGCCTGAACATTGTTGCAACAACAAGGACCATGACCATTTTCCCAATTCCACAGTCAAGGTCTTTTAGCAAAGCTGGAAGGAGCCTAAACCTCCTCTCCTGGTCACACGGTACATGGTCGAGGGCTAGTCAGTCAGGTCTTGGACCACATGGTCCTGCACAAAGGCAAGGACAGACGCACAAGTTACTTACTTGTGTAACGATATATCTGTAAGAGACATTAGTTAGTGATAGATTCCTTACCTTATAATATCCCCAGGCGTCAGACTGGATCTGCAAAGTTTTCATCAGCAGTCCCCCTGCGCGTTGGTAGGCGTCGTCGTACGGCTCCGCGTACGTCGCTGCCTTCGTAGCCGCCGAGATGACGTCGTCAGAGCTACTTAGACGCACCCTGACGTCAGTTCTGTACACAACTTTTCCGCGCCAGAAGCGCTGAGCCATGCCACAGACCGACAACTGGTGCAATAGAGCTAGGGTCCTGAAAGGGATGACCTGAACCCTAGAGAACAGTTCGCAGAACAGGGAGGATGGGCTGGCGGTAAGGAATCTATCACTAGCTAATGTCTCTTACAGATATATCGTTACACAAGTAAGTAACATGTGCGTCTGAAAGAGACACATTCGTGATAGATTCCTTACCTTAGAATACACACCCAAGCAATACCAACCCCGGTGGTGGTACTGCGAAGTGAGATTACACCAGAAAGTCACGGAGAACTGAAAGGCCAAAGAAGCCGTCTCTCCGGACCCGACTGTCAAGGCAATAGTGCTTAGTGAAAGTATGCAACGAGGCCCAAGTGGACGCCTGACAGATGTCTTGCAGGGGGACACCGCGTCCCAATGCTGTAGTAGCTGCTGGCGCCCTGGCAGAATGGGCCCGCAGCCCAACCGGAGGTTTCTTTTTGGCCAGAGAGTAACAGGCTTTAATGCACAAGACAACCCATCGGGAGATAGCGCGCTTGTGCACAGCCCGGCCTTTCTTGGCGCCCACGTAGCCAACAAAGGGATGGTCATCCACCAGGAACTGTTGTGTGCGGTTGAGATAGAACGAGAGCACACGTTTTGGGTCCAGACGGTGGAGCCTCTCCTCTTCTCTTGAAGGGTGCGGAGGCGGAAAGAAAGTGGGCGGAGTTACAGTTTGCCTGAGATGAAAGGCAGAGACTACTTTAGAATGGAGGGACGCGGTCGAAGCACAACCTTGTCCGGATGATTCGCCAGGAAAGGTGGTTTGCAGGAAAGAGCCTGGAGCTCACTCACCCGCCGAGCGGAGGTGATGGCCTCCAGGAAGACCGTTCTCAAAGTCAATAACTGCAAAGGACAGTTATGAAGAGTTTCAAAGGGAGCGCACATCAGATATGTGAGAACCAGGTTCAAGTCCCATTGAGGCATCACAAAAGGAACAGGAGGGAAAAGGTGAGTAATGCCTTTGAGAAATCGATTGACAACTGGGTACTTGTAAAGAGAGGGCTGATCAGGCAGCCTAAGAAAGGCAGAAAGAGCAGAAAAGTAGCTCTTGATAGTGCCCAGAGCAGATCCCTGCTGGGACAAAGAAAGAAGGAACCTCAGAAAGAGTGGCAGCAAGAGGATCAACAAATTTTGCTGTGCACCATGCCACAAATCTTTTCCACTGACAGGCGTATACCATTTTAGTGGAGGGACGTCTGGCTGCCAGAATCACATTACAGACTCCGGGAGGCAAGTCAAATGGAATCAGCTGTCGCCGCTCAATCTCCAAGCAAGGAGGTGGAGGCTGGACAGGTTCGGTGGAGGACCGTCCCCTGTTGCTGTGACAGGAGATCCTCCCGAAGAGGCAGTCGGATCGGGGGATCCACGCTCATGCTGAGTAGCTCGGGATACTAAACTCTTCAAACCCAGTCCGGTGCCACAAGAATGACTTGTGCCCAGTCACGCCTGATCTTCTACAGCACTCTGGGCAGATGTGGTATAGGCGGAAAGGTGTACAACAGAACGCAACTCCAATCGCGACAAAAAGCGCCGCCTAGTGAGTGCCGCCTTGGGAACTTCAACGCGTAGGACTGCTGACATTGCGTGTTCTCTTCGGTGGCGAATAGATCTAACCAAGGTTCTCCCCACTTGCTGAAAGAGACCTTGCACCACCTCCGAGTGAAGATGCCATTCGTGATCCAACATGCACCTTCGGGTGAGTTCGTCCGCCCTGGCGTTCAGGGTACCTGCCAGGTATTGAACCATCAAGGAAATGCCTTGACGTTCCAGCCACGTTCAGAGACGTAGGGCCTCCTGACATAGGGTCCACGACCCCACCCCGCCCTGTTTGTTGCAGAACCACATGGCAGTGGTGTTATCTGTGAACACCTGCACTACTCTCCCCTTGACAGAGGGAGGGAATGGTTTGAGTGCAAGTAGGCTCGCCCTGAGCTCCAAAAGGTTGATATGGAGCTTGGACTCCGCCGGAGAACAGAGGCCTCTGATATCCGCCTCTCCCATGAGGCCGCCCCAGCCCAGGAGGGACGCGTCCGTCACTACTGTGTGCTCCGGTTGGGGAAGGGAGAGGGATCTGCCGCTGACCCAACGCTGGTTCGTGAGCCACCACTGCAAGTCCTGTGCAGTGCCCTCCGAGATCTGGACATAGTCAGTCAGGTTTCCCCGATGCTTCGTCCACTGGAACTTCAGGTCCACTGTAGAGCCCGCATATGCCATCTAGCAAGATCGATCAGCAGGATGCAGGAAACCATGAGGCCCAGCAGCCTCAGGGTCTTCCTGACCACAACCCAGGACCAGGGCCGAAAGATCGGAATCATAGCCCGAATGTCCCGGACTCGCGGTTGGGGAGGATAAACCCGAAACTGCGCCGTATCCAGAACTGCACCGATGAAGAGGAGCTTCTGAGAGGGAATCAGGTGCGACTTTGGCAAAACCCCAGCAAATGCAGGAGGTCGGCCGTAGTCTGGAGGTGGGAGACGACTGCCTGGGGTGAGCCCGCCTTCAACAGCCAGTCGTCGAGCTAGGGGAAGACTGAAACCCCTGATCTGCGCAGATGAGCTGCGACCACCGCCATCAATTCGTGAACACCCGAGGGGCGCTGGTAAGGCCAAAAGGGAGCACGGTTAACTGAAAAGTGCTCGTGGCCCACCGTGAACCGTAGGTAACGCGGGTGGGCTGGCAGGATGTGGATATGAAAATAAGCATCCTGCAAGTCCAACGATACCAGCTAGTCTTGCGGGTCTAGGGCAGACAAGACCTGAGCAAGCGTGAGCATCTTGAACTTCTCCTTCTGGAGGAAGCGATTGACGTTCCGGAAGTCTAAGATAGGGCGCAGACCTTGGTCCTTCTTCAGACCCAAAAGTAGTGGGAGTAACAACCACAACCTACTTCTGGCATCGGAACGCGCTCCTGCGGACTATTTGCAGAACCCACCTGTCCGAGGTTATGGAGCGCCAGTTGGGAAGGTGATGGCGAATCCTGCCACCCACTGGCATCAGGTGGGCCTGAAACACCGGACTAGGAAGGTTTAGAGGCGGCGGCAGGGGAGGTGGTGGACTGACCCATCCGCTGTCCCCGGGAGCCACCACGGCGTGTACCACGTCCACGGCTGCGCTGAGACTGTGGCTGCGCAGCCTTACGGGTCTGAAAGAAACGCGCCTGGGCTCCCCGACCTCGAAAGGTCCGAAAAGCGGACCCCGAGTGACTACACATGGTGGCGTGACCGAAGGACTGGGCCATAGCCCGAGAGTCCTTAAAGCATTCCAGGGTGCTATCCGCCTTATCACCAAAGAGGCGTGTACTATCAAAGGGCATGTCCAACAGGGTATTCTGGACATCCATAGAGAAGCCAGTAGTTCGGAGCCAAGCAGAACGACGGAGCGCCACAGTTGTGGAAAGTGCCCTACCGAGAGAATCGACTGTGTCAAGCCCACAACGAACAGTAAATTTTGTAGCATCTCTCCCTTCGGTAATGGCTTGGAAGAGAACCACCCGTGCTTGCCACAGTGTCCCACACAGAATGCGAATTGCGGCCTAGCAGGCATGCAGTATTCACCACCCGCAACGCAGAGCTGGCAGATGTGAAAATCTTTTTCCCAAATTGCTGCAGTTTCCTGGATGCCTTGTCCAGAGGGGCAGAAGGGAGTGCACTCAGCAAGGCAGAAGTCTGGACAACCAGACTCATCGCCCTCGTCCACCGGTTGCTTAAGAGGCCAGTAAGGACAAGGTGCCCTGGGAAATGGGATAAACTCCCCTCCAAGAAATGGAATGGGAGGGTAAGATACCAGTCCCGGTTCGCCATGCCCGGCGCTGAAACCGGATCCAGGACCGGAGCAGAGGCCGGAGCTGGCGCTGAGGCCAGAGCCGAGGCCGGAGCCAGCACCGCCGCAGGGTATGGTGCTGGCGTAGCTGAGGCCAGAGGCAGCGGCACGGATGGAAATCCTTCCAACGGATCCGCGGGCCCCGAAGGGGCTCCGGAGAGACCTGGCGGGGCACACAAATGGCGCAAGGCCGACATGAAGGCCTGCACCTCGTCCGAAGTCGCGTGCGGGCCCGGAAAGGGTGGGTAGGCCGCAGGCATCAACGGAGGCTCCAACGGAGCCGCGGGAGAGTCACTGCCCGCCCCCTCCACCGCATCCCCTGACCGGTGAGGGGTAGAGGAAGAGCAACGTCGCTTCTTCGACTTTTTATGGCGCCTAGACTTACCTGTCCCCGATGCCGACGAGCGATGCTGATGGCCCCTTGACCTCCCACGGGAGCGGGACCTCGAGCGACGCAGAACCGATTGTCGGACCTCCAACAACTTTCAGGAACGCTCCCGCAAAGCTTTCGGCGCCATGGCCTGACAATCGGGGCACGCCTCGGGGTCATGGGCGTACCCCAAGCAGAAGAGACACACGTCATGAGGGTCCGATACCAACATGTTTCGATGGCAGGCCTTACAGGACTTAAACCCGGGCATCCCTATTGCACCAGGAGTCAAGTACACGACAAAACAAGTTGTCAGAATCCAAGTCAAAACTTTTAACTAGGGGTACCGCTCTCTCTCGGATCTGCGCTGCTGCGTGGAAACAGAAAGACCTAACGTCAGCGCGCGTGGGTGCGTCTAAGTAGCTCTGATGAAGTCAACTCGGCGGCTACGATGCCAGCGACGTACGCGGAGCCGTACGACTATGCCTACCGACGCGCAGGGGTACTGCTGACGAAAACTTTCCGGATCCAGTCTGACGCCTGGGAATATTCTAAGGTAAGGAATCTATCACTAACGTGTCTCTTTCAGATCCAAAATGTTAAGCATATCTCAGAGACATGTAGGAAACAAACTCCATCTGTGAGCATAAGCCGCCAATTAACAGCTACACGGGCTACCCAACTGAGAAGGACAGCATCTGTTATTACTATCACCTGAAAACAAGGCAAACAAGAAGGTTGGTTATCAAATGTACCACTAAGTCAATGGACAAGTCTTGGGATACCATAATCAGATCCTGCAACATTTGATTGATTCCAATGACACTGCACGTCGTTTATACTGAGGAATGCCTGGGGCAAAGAAAATTGCATGATACAAAAACGATTAAGAAAACCACACACAAAAACAAAGGATTGCATGTTTACTGTGTCAGTTTGTTCTGCACGGAAGCAGAGTAACAGAAGACCAACAAGCTGTCAAGGGAAGGAAAGGCCACCCCTTGAGTCGTGGCCAGGGTTACCCACAACGGATCGGAGCCTCTTACAGGATATTAATAAATATTGGTGGGGGCTGAAGAGGAATGCCATCGAACAAAGTGCTCACTCAGCAAAGAAGGGTGGCAACCAAAGGAGGGGAGCTCAATTAATAACCAGACACTGGAAGACAAAGATTTAAAAGAGTTATCACGACACATTATGCACATACAGAGGGCTGGAAAGCGAGGTGGTTAAAACAGGAATTTTGTCAGTCCAGGGAAACCAGTAAGATATAAATCTTCAAGAATTAGGGAACAGGAGCCAGAATCACCTTTCTGAACCTGGCCTCGAAAATTGTTTGCTTACAGCCTACAAGTCCAGGCTGAAGTGCATACTCCTTGGATCTTTTCACAACCAAAAAATGATTTGAAAACAGCAGGGACTACCATCTAGAACCAGTACCAGCTCTATTGCTTGTTTCTGGCACTATCCTTGTATATCTTGAAGGAAACTATAGAGGCATCAATAAGATGGGCATCTGGAATGTTTATAAATTGGATTGCTTTCCAATTCTTTTGTCTCTCCAAAAACAGATTCACCAGTAATGCCTCAACATCTCATTTGTTAAATTTGTAACAGTGGACAATTTCCTTCTTATATATGTCAGCTACATAGTGGTAAACAAATGTAATTCTATTTTGCGACATGCAAGTCAAAAAAATGTATGTACAGCTTGAAATGCCCTGTGGATTTTTGTATGTAGGAAAAACTAACAGTTGTTAAAGTCTAATGGAATTAACATAAAAGTATAACTCAAACTAACAATCGGAGGTCCTGATGAAGAGACATTTTAAAGAGTTTCATCAAAATGTAAATCGGATCACAAGTTTTGTGGGAGATTCCAACATGTAATGGTATGATAACGACAAGTATTTGCTCCAAAGGAAAGCGTGATGGATTAAAAAACATAATACTTAGAAGCCAAAGGAGCTGCATGATAAATTCAATAAAAATGTATTCCTTTAGTACTTTTTTCTCTTTTAACGTACAACTGGGGATACTTTTTGATATGAGAAAGATGCATGCGAGAAGTTGTCTGTTTTATTTGAATTATTAGTTGGTAAATATTTAAAAAACGGACAAAAAACTACATCAAATGCAGAACAAAAAGACTATAAACTGTGACATTATTACAGAGGAAGTGCAAACATGTCATTAAGCACCCATTGGTAACAGCCGATTTCCTTTCCAGGGCATCCCATGAACAATAGAATTATTGCACTGTTAGTAACCGACACAACTGTTGGAAGCTCACTACGTGAACATTATGATTGACATTTAAATACTGTTACTATTGTTGCCCGTAACTAGTTGCATGGCTAGTTACTAACAAAGGTTGCTTTCTCACATAAATGCTTGTGTCCTTTGACTAGGTTGTTGGATCCATCAAACTCGATGTCTAATACAATAAGAAACTTTCATGTCATCCTTTGTCAGACCAATGTAGAAAACAAATATGGCAACAAAGGATACTAGACTTTTTTGATCGTCTCCTACAAAGCGAAGAAATAACTGACATACTAGAAGTAAAGGAAGACATTCTTGTTGTGGGCTTTAATAAAGGACCAGAAACACCATGTAAGTTGAAGGTATAGAGTCTGCTCGCATTTGTATGTCCCAAGCAAGGACTATTCGGGAAGGGAGAGAAAGCTGTCCTCTTTTAAGGTCCACATTGTCCCATATGAGCCAAAAACAAAACATGTACCATTCTTTTAGACGTATAATGGCATCATTGAGCTTTTTTTTCCCTCCCTCTGAATAGTGAAAAGGTTCAGCTCATCTTGGGTTCCTCTGGAAGTCTGACTATTAAAAGACATGCTTCATTGCAGAGCAGAAGCGGGTTCTAATTTTTGCCTGCATCTTTTCTTTTGTTTGTCGACGTGGCGTTTTGCCTTCTATTCCCCATTTGCCTTAAGGTGCAAAAAACTGCATTCATCACACAACTCTCACAGCCCACGCACAAGAAACATGTGTTGTGAATGTCCATGATCAACATCTGCTTCCTGCAACCACGGCACTGTTTGAATTATGTTGTTTTTTAGGGGAGACATCATTCCTGGCACATTGTGGGCGTAATGTTTTTTATTTATTTAAAAGTCACTGAAAAAACAAAGTTGGGAGTGGAGCCATGGATCAGTGTCAAAGGGCGTGGAAAGAAAGGAACTGATGTGGAAGGATGGTGCTTATATGCAGCTCTGCACTTCTGGGATGCACAGTCGCCGTGGAGGAACATGTACCACCTACTGGTGAGTGGGAGCATTGCTAAGAAAATTTCACTAGAAATGGGCAGCAACCTATGAGGAGCAGCTTCATAGATTCTTCAGGAAGCAAGCAAAGTGGGTCAAAGTTGCAAATAAAAACAATGTAGGGTCCGCTAATGGGAAATGGAGCACGAGTGACACAATAAATATAAGAGGCTATGGTCTGGAGACTGTATTTCTGCGTGTCATCTCCGAGCGGTCTCTCTGAGCTAGTGGAACACTAACCTTTCGGTATACACGTAGATCAAGCAACAGGTTACATAAAATGCTTAATAATGGACACATTGCTTTCAGATATTTAACAGAAAACAATGTCTCTTGTATCGAGCCTTAGTACATAAGTAAGCAAGTTAAACCATCTATGTCCAAACTCGTATGTATAAGACGTTTGGTAGTTCTGCAATACTTACTATCTGTGCAATCTTTCAAAAGTGCTTCAGTGATTTTAAATCGCAAGGAACTTCCTGGTCCCGGAGGCTTGCCTGCAACTCTCAGACTCTCAGTAGTTCCTGTTCCTTCTACTATTAGCATATCAATCACAGTCAAATTGTTTCTATGGAATGATAAAAAGGATTACTATTTTTATTACAATACACAGAGATTTTTTCAGATAGTTCACATACTGAATACAAATTATGCTTTACATTCAATGTCTCTATTAATACAGCCCTTCACCACAAAATAAATTGTATACTACATGCACACTAAGAAATACCACTTGGGCCCGTAACCCGCTTGAGTTGTAGGAGTAAGATGAACCCTACATTTCTTTGAAACTTCATGAATATCTGCTTAGTTAGCAACACTGCCTTGGGTCGCGACAATCCCCAAAAATATTTTTTTTATTGAATACAGAGACCCTTGCTGGTCAATTAGGAAAAACAAAGGTCAACAATGTTAAGCAGAGGATATGGCTACATACGTGAAGGATTAGACCGATGTGGTATGGTCTGTCAGTTACAAGCCCGATAAAATGGGATACAGGCAAGTAGGAAAACACTTTACCATATTTATCATACCCTAGAGCACCAAAGAACAAGTTACTTACCTTTGGTAACGCTTTTTCTGGTTGATACAGTATCTGCCTGTGGAATCCTCATCTTATGAATATCCCCTGCGCCAGCATTCCTCAGATTTCCTAGCTCTCCACGCCAACGAGGACATCGGCTCCGCATGACGTCTCCGGAGCCATAAGAGAGCCTCGTCGGCGTGATGGCGTCAGTTCCACCCATTTTGTCCGTGCCTCCGAGGCGAACAGGTGGACCGACAACAGATTCAAAGTATACTCAGTACACAACATTCGAACAAATATACACAGTACATAACCAAAAGGAAAGCTAAAGAACATAAGCATTTCCTATAAATGTACCAGATAGAAAGAAGATACAACGTAAAACAACATGTCAAACAAGGCATCCTTTAAGGTATACAAAAGGTGGACAACGGGGAGGAGGGTGGGTCAGTGAGGAATCCACAGGCAGATATTGTATCCACCAGAAAAAGCGTTACCGAAGGTAAGTAACTTGTTCTTCTGATTGATACATCTGCCTGTGGATTCCTCACCTTATGAATAGATTCCCACAGCAGTCCCGCTCCCGGAGGAGGGTGTCCACCTTTCTTATACCAAAAAGACCTGCAAGAAAGAGCGTTCAAAGTGGCCCTCCCTCCTCACTTCGGAGTCCAAGCAATAATGCTTTGCGAATGTGTGGAGGGAAGCCCAAGTTGCTGCCTTACAAATGTCCAGCACAGGAACACCTCTGGCTTACGCAGAGGTGGGAGGCTTGGCTCTTGTAGAATGAGCTCTAATATCCTCAGGTGGCTCCTTACCAGGAAGGGCGCAACAGATCTTAATGCACAAGATGATCCATCTGGATAGAGTGCGCTTGTGCACAGCCTTGCCTTCCGTGCGACCAAAGTAGTCCACAAAGAGCTGATCGTCCATACGCAAGTGCTTTGTCCTGTCCAAATAAAAGCTCACTGCTCTTTTAGGGTCCAGGCGGTGAAGTCTCTCCTCCTCCTTGGAAGGGGGAGGATAAAACACAGGGAGATTTATGGATTGCCCCAGATGAAAGGGAGTAACTACCTTAGGCAGAAAAGCAGCCCTGGTCCTGAGGACCATCCATTCAGCATGTATGGTCAAAAACGGGGGTTTTGAACTGAGAGTTTGAAGCTCACTTACCCTCCTTGCTGAGGTAATAGCCACCAGAAAGACTGTTTTAAAAGACAAAAGCCTCAAAGGACAGCTATGTAAGGGTTCAAACGGGGAACCCATCAAGAAAGTTAAAACAAGATTTAGATCCCATTGGGGCATAACAAAGGGAGTAGGAGGAAACCTATTGGTAAGGCCCTTTATAAATCTCAAAACAATAGGAGACTTAAATAAAGACGGCTGATCAGGCAGACACAGAAAAGCCGATAAGGCCGACAAATAACCTTTACCCGTGGCCACAGCACAACCTTGCTGAGCCAAGGAAAGAGCAAACTGAAGAACATTCGACAAGTGGGCCTTTAAAGGATCAATGGATCTCTCTCCACACCATTTAACAAACTTAGACCATCTATAGGAATAAATCGACTTTGTAGAGTGTCGCCTGGATGACAAGATAACATCCACAACGTCCAGCGGGAGAGAGAAGGAACTCAGGTTGCCCAGTTCAATCTCCAGGCATGAAGTTACAGGCTCTGAAGATGGGGGTGTAGAACCTGCTCCTGCGAGAAGAGGTCTGCCCTGAGAGGGAAACGGAGCGGAGGGTGCAATGAGAGGTGAAGTAGATCTGTGTACTTAGTAAAGTTATTATCCTTTTCATTTCCTCAATCACAAGATATATTTAATAATTCAATTTCCAAAGAATAAATGCTTGAGAATCTTCGCCCAATGCATTTCGGGACGAAAAAAGTCCCTTCGTCAGGCGCAATACGTAAACATGCTCCTCAAGTGGCATAAACGTTAAAAAACCGCCAAACCGGCCATGTTCTCCCTTTAAATTTCCAAAGCTGTATTCAAAATCTCCTATCGTATCTAATTGCCACGATAACGATATGCCACTGTTCCGCCACAGTGACTTCACCTGACGATTTTTCATCCCGAAATGCATTGGGCGAAGATTCTCAAGCATTTATTCTTTGGAAACTGATTTGTTAAATATATCTTGTGATTGAGGAAATGAAAAGTATAATGAATTGAACAGTGTTTTTGATGATTGTCAGATATTGAAATAGTATGTGATTCAATACTATTTGAACAATCTTGTTAAATTTGGTTAATAGAGATGTAATTGAAGTATATCATTTATGCTGTGCATGCTAGTGTCCAGGTTATTGAAAACGTGGCCTCTAATTCGTAGATCTGTGTACCACACCCTTCTTGGCCAATCCGGGGCGATCAATAGGACTTGGGCCCGGTCTTGGCAAATCTTCCTCAGGACCTGCGGAATCAAGGGTATGTAAATGTACATGTATGGATACTTGTATAGCGCACGACTACCTGAAGGCCTCTCGGCGCTTGTACGAATACCGCTGTGGAACCCATCCTGGCTTTTCCCTGTGAGGCGTCCACTCCTGGGCACCCCCAAGGTGAAGGCCAGGCATCCTTAGCGTTGTGGGGGCCGTTGTGGAGATTAAGCAAGCTATTGCCCAGAGTTGCAGAGTGGGACTCCATGATTAGAATGGCACCAAGGCGAGAATTATCAGGTCCGTGGAATTTTTGAGCCCAAGACCCGCCGAGGCGGGGAATTGAACCCTGGTCCCGGGCTAGACCTCTGCATCAGGGTCTGCCGCTCTAATCATTGAGCAACACTTCTCCACTGAGAAGGTATGGCAGGAAACGCGTAAAGGAGTTGTGAGCTCCAATCCAATTGAAACACGTCCCCCAGCGCTCCCTGCATCGGATACTGGAGACTGCAGAACAACGGGCAGTGCACGTTCTCTTGGGTGGCAAACAGGTCCAACCGAGGAGACCCCCACATCTGGAAGATGAGATGGACCACTTCCAGATAAAGCCGCCACTCGTGATCGGCCGAGCAACGCCGACTGAGACTGTCCGCACGAACATTCAGCACATCGGCTAGATGATTTGCAAACACACAAATCTCATGATTCTGAGCCCAGGACCAGAGTCGCAGAGCCTCTCGACAGAGACGATACAACCCATCACCTCCCTGTTTGTTGATGTACCACATCGCGGTAGTGTTGTCCGTCAGGACCTGAACCGACTGACTGCGAAGGGAAGGAAGGAAAGCCTTTAGTGCCAAACGTATCGCCCGCAATTCCAAAAGGTTGATGTGAAGCAACCTTCCCTATGGAGACCAAAGACCTTTGACCTCCAGATCCCCCAGATGAACACCCCACCCTAGAGTGGAGGCATCCGTGATCACTGTGGCCACCAGCGGAGGAAGCTGAAAGGGCTTGCCTTGATACAGGTTGCCCTGCACACTCCACCAAGTCAGCGCAGCTGCAGCGTTCTCTGGAGATTCTGACTGACTCCCTGAAATCTCTGTTGTGTTGAAACCACTGTCTGCGGAGGCACCACTGGAGAGCCCTCATGTGCCCGCGCGCATGTCTGACCAACAGAATGCAGGAAGCGAACAGACCAAGCAGGCGAAACAACCGTTCCATCGTAAAACAAAGGAATCATTTCCTGAATGTCGAGAATTCTTTGTGGAGGAGGAAAAGCTCGACACACAGTAGTGTCCAGTACCGCCCCTATGAACAGGTTGCGCTGAGAGGGCACCAGGAGAGATTTGGGCACATTGATTGACAAACCCAAGTTGAACAACAGTTGAGATGTTACTCGCAGATGATGAAGCACCATCTCTGGTGACTCCGCTTTGAGCAGCCAGTCGTCCAGATAGGAGAAAACAGGAATCCCCGACCTTCTGAGATGAGCTGCCACCACTGTCATCAACTTTACGAAGACTCGAGGTGCAGTAGTAAGACCAAACGGGAGGACAGCAAACTGGTAGTGCTGTGACCCTACCATAAAACGGAGATAATTCCTGTGCGACTTCAGAATGGGGCTTGTGAAAATATACGCATCCTGCAAGTCGATCGACACCATCCAGTCCTCTTGCTGCAGCGCCAGAAGAACCTGAGCATGGGTCAGCATCTTGAATTTCTCCTGCTTCAGGTACAAATTCAAGACCCTGAGGTCCAGAATCGGACGTAACCTGCCGTCCTTTTTGGGGATCAGGAAATACCAGGAGTAGCATCCCTGACCCCTTTACTGCTCTGGAACCACCTCTATCGCACCTTTTTGTAGTAATAGGGAAGAGCAATCCCACTCTCTACAAGGTTTGAAACCCAAGGTCTGACGTGACCGATTTCCAACCCTGTAGAAAGTGAGACAGCCGACCCCCTACAGGACCCACATGATCCAGGATGGGGGATCTAGGGCTGCTTTTCTGCGGTACAAGGGGGAGCAGGGGAGGTAGAAGAGGAGGAGGAGAGATTGCGGGCAGAACCACGTTGGTGTCCTTTGACTCTTCCTCAACAAGACTTATAGAGTGGATTTTGCTACTGCTGAGGTTGCCGGAAGCTGCAAAAGGAAGATCGTCCAAAGCCACAATATTTTTGTAGCCCGAACCCCTTGTCTGGGTTTGAAATCCCAAGGATTTCGCCGTGGCTCTACTATCCTTAAACCTTTGCAATGCCAAAGCGGCCTTTTCTCCGAAGAGTTTAGATCCATCAAAGGGCAAATCAAAAAGAGTGGCCTGGACATCAGGGGAAAATCCAGAGGATCGAAGCCAAGCTTGCCTTCTTGTAGCTATGGAGGAGTCCATAACTCTGGCCACTGAATCAGCTGTATCCAGGCTTGATTGAATAACTTGTCTAGCTGCAGTCTGAGCATCCGACAGAATCTCCATAAAGTTTCCCCTCCCCTCATCAGGTAATTTGGGAGCCAACTGTTTTGCAGAGTCCATCAAGGCATGTATATATCGACCCAACAGACAGGTAGCATTGGTCGATTTTAGTGCCATGCTAGACGAAGAGAAGACCTTTTTAGCAGACTGCTCCATTTTCTTAGAGTCCCTGTCAGCTGGAACCTGAGGAAAAGCGCCTGAAGATTGTTTGGAGCAAGATGCCTGCACCACCAAACTTTCTGGAGATGGAAGAGAAAAAAATAGTGGATCTCCTGGTGCAGTCCTATATCTTCTAGCCACAGCCTTAGAAACAGCAGGCGAAGAGTGGTTTACGCCAAACCTCGAGGATAGGCTCTAATAAGGCTTCATTAAAGGGTAACACGGGCTCAACTGTAGCAGAAGGCGAATGCAAGACCTCTGTTAGCAAATTTGGCTTATACTCAGCAGTAGGTAACTGTAAGTCCAAACGTTCTGCAGCTTTTCTTATAACCATATGGTAAGGAGCTACCACTTGAGGAGGAGTAGCCCTTGTTAAAGAGTGTTCCCACTCAGGGGAAGTGTCCAATCCACTTGCCTCTTAAATTTCCTCTTATTCATCTAGAGAATCTTCCAATTCACCCTCTTCTACTTCCTCTCTGCGATACTGCTCCTCGTCCAACAGCATCTGTGGCTCTCTCCTTGAGCGAATCCGTGGAAGCAGCGTCGGTGGCGTTGCACGCGACGCTGACTGCTCCGGAGCTGGCGTCGAAGGAGGTTCCGAAGGAGGTATGGGATCCGCACGAGGCAGAGAGGAAGGCCCACCAGACGGTGCCGGGGATTCCATCAACGGCATTGAGACCCTCAGAGCCGGAAACTGCCATGACGGCGCCGTTGGCATGAAAGGCACGAAGGGTGCCTGGGCATAGTGCTGGGGCACGCCCAAGTTCAAAGCCAGTGGACCCGTGGGACCAGAAGGTGCTCCAGATGGGAAAGCCGCCCTTGCAAACACACCATACATTGCATTAAAAAAAATGTGACAGATCCGAACCTGGAGTCGGGAACTGTGGGTACGGATGTGAGCCAGTATCCAAACGGGGAGTATCAGACGTCGGAACGATCGGATCCACTGCCGAATCCACCGGTTCATTTTCAGGCACAGGAGGAGATGGATCATCCTGCACCGGCTCAGCTTCAGAAGCCGGTGAATCCCTCGGCGCCGGAGACTGCGCCGGAGCACCTTTAGGCGAAAGAGACCTCTCTGGGGTCACACGAGGTGAAGGCGAGGGCGAAGGAGATACAAAGTCTTTCCGGCGACGTCGAGGAGCAGGCGACCTCGAAGCCTAAGCCTCCGTCGAACGGCGCCGAGATCCATGTCTTACTTATGTTTTCTCGACTTCCATGTATGCGTAGTAGACGACTTCGACTTCTCTCTTTTATGCCCTCTTCCTTCTTCGTCTTGGCCAGAAACTACTTAGTGTCCCGTTCTTTAAGTGCCTTCGGATGCATTTTCCTGCAACAGGATCAGTCCTCCACGTCGTGATCCGATGACAAACACCAAAAGCAATCTTCATGGGGGTCAGTGATGGACATGTGACCCCACACTCCCTACAGGGCTTAAAACCAGACTTCCTTGAAGACGATATCGCAACAGCAACAATTAAAGTTGAAGGAACAACAAAGTAACTCGACAAAATAGGGAGAGTCCTAGAAAACCGTTACGCGTCGCCGGCGCGGGAAAAAAGGGAACTGACGTGATCACGCCGACGAGGCTCTCTTATGGCTCCAGTGACGTCATGCGGAGTCGCCAGCGGAGCCAACGCCCTCGTTGGCGTGGAGAGCTAGGAAAAAATTCTGCGGAATGCTGGCGCAGGGGATATTCATTAGGTGAGGAATCCACAGGCAGATGTATCCATCAGAATAGTTGTCCTCAAGCAACAAATTGGAGTTGGTGCATGTTCTAAGATGAGATATTGGCACAACGTCCGAGTTCAGTAACAACACTTTGAATAATGAAACTGAGCATCTCTTCAATAATGCTTGTTTGGTATGATTTTGATCATGTGAAATACAGTAATCTTGCTTCTGTAGTGCATCGTCTACATATGGTCACTATGAAATGTATTCCTAACACTAGAAAATGTACTGTTTAAAAGTAGATCAACTCAAGAGGCTCTTTGCAAAGAAAAATCTAATGCAACTTAAAGAACAAAAAGTAAAGAATTGCCTATGAGAAAGGGCTATTTACAAATAAGGGTTTGATTATCTTGATGCAAAGGGTCTTTCAACAGTCTTCGTCTTTTCATGAAATTATTTGATGTAGGAAGAATTAATATTTAATGGGTAGTGAAAATTAGAGGTAAATATTGAAGTATGGCTGAACTAATTATCATTTAGGTACTTACGGGCTCTGACAGTCTTTTGCTTAGCTTGACAGTCAGTTGTTAAAATAAAGATTGAACACGGGAAATCCCCACATTCCAAATATAGTAGGGTTAAACGTGATTGAATAACATAGGTGCAAAATTATACATTTAAAAATGAAAAGCACAGGAACAAAATTATACTTTTATAAATTAATGTTGCTAATTATAACCTGTACTCTGGGTACATCGCCGTTAGATATTGTAAAAAGATAAAGGCATATAATAATCTGAGATGCAACAAACTTTGGCTGAAATTGCGGTATTTGTTTTTTTGTGAATGTACTTGAAACTGAACAGTTTGCTGATTTTGCAGCTGCCAGAGTTTATGATGCAGTGTGCTGCATTATGGAGAGATTAAGCACCCACAGTATTTGTCCTAAACATAAAATCCTGCTCACGACAATTACCCTCTATTTAATATTCTTATTTACATTTTAATTTCAACTTATCAAGAGGGCATGGATCAAAACAAACAGTATCTCAGGAGCTGTCCTATTTAAATCATAGTGAATAAGGACCAAGAATTGTATTGGACTTAAATCATTGTTAAGTGGGGGTACACACCTGAGTATGTGTCTCATAATGTACAGCTATCAGCACTTTCACCTTGGAGTACTGCGCTTTCTCCACTATTTGTTGATTATAGTCGTGAGGAATCTGCAGTTAGAGTTTCTACCAGAAAAGAAGTAACAGAAGGTAAGTAACTTCTTCTGATAGAGACAACTAACTGAGGATTCCTCCCCATGTGTATAGATACCAAAGCAGTACTTCCCAGGTGGAGGGTCTATGCAATGGCTCAGACCAGGAAATCCTGCTGAACAAACACAGCTAAATGCCCCTCACACCAGACCTGGCTAGCCAGGCAGTAGTTCTTCAGAAAGTATGAACTGATGCTCATGCAGCAGCCTGTCAGATGTCTAGCACTGGCAGACCATGCTCTAGCGCAGTTGTAGCAGCCTTTGCTGGGTAGATCTTTATGCATAAGCCAATCCATCTGGAAATTGTTCTCTTCTACACTGCTTTCTCATTTTATGCCCCAGAAAAGCTGATTAACAGTCAAGGGCTGCTAGTCCTGTCGATAAGGGCCCTCTTAGGATCGAGACAATGGAGACACTCCTCTTCCTTGGAAAGAGGGGTCAGAGTAAAAAGACTGCAAAATGATGGGTTTCCCTATGTGGTAGGGCATGACAACCTTTGGTAGGAACGCAGTCTTTGTATGGAGGACCCGTTTTTTCAGAAAGAAGGTGGCGCATGGCTGCTGAACGGACAAAGCGTGGAGTTTGCTCACTTGTCGAGCGTAAGTGACAGCAATGAGGAACACTGTTTTTATTGTCAACAGATGTAATTAGGTTCCAATGGAGCACACATCAGGAATGTATGACTCAAATTAAGGATCCCCTGTGGTTTCAAAAAAAGGTGTTTGGGTGACATGTGCTTCAGTCCATTTAAGAAATGCCTCACAAACACACAAGTTACTTACCTTTGGTAACACTATATCTGTAAGAAACATTAGTTAGTTATAGATTCCTTACCTTAGAATTACCCCCAGGCGTCAGACTGGATCCGGAAAGTTTTTTCATCAGCAGTACCCCTGCACGTCGGAAGGTGGCGTTGGTCGCCTACGCGTCCGTCGTGGTCGCTGGGATGATGTCGCGGCAGCTACTTAGACACCGCCCTCACGCGCGGTCGTCAGTTCTGTGCACGACTTTCCGCGCCAGAAAAGCAGAGCCATGCAAAACACTGACCATTGGTGCACAAATTAGGGTCCTGAAAGGATGTCCTTAACCCTAGAAATCAGTTTGCAGAACGGGGAGGCTGGGTGGGGCGGTAAGGAATCTATAACTAACAAATGTTTCTTACAGATATATCGTTACCGAAAGTAAGTAACTTGTGCATCTGAAAGAAACACGTTAGTTATTGATTCCTCACCTTAGAATAGATACCCCAGCAATACCAACCCCGGTGGTGGGTCTGCGAACCAAGATCACACCAGAAAATCCTGGAGAACAAAACAACCAAGGAAGCAGTCTCTCCGGACTTGGCTGTCAAGGCAGTAGTGTTTGGTGAACGTGTGCAGCGATGCCCACGTTGCCGCCTGACAGATGTCATTCAGAGGCACTCCTCTTCCCAAGGCAGTAGTGGCTGCCGTCTCCATGGTGGAGTGAGAGCGTAGCCCGACTGGAGACTCCTTTCTAGCAAGAGAGTAAAGAGCCTTAATAAACAACACAACCCATCGAGAAATGGTGCGTTTGTGTACGGCCCGACCCTTCTTTGCACCCACGTAGCCAACAAAAAGTTGATCATCCACCTGGAACTGTTTTGTGCGATCCAGATAGAAGGAGAGAGCACGCTTTGGGTCCAGACGGTGGAGCCTCTCTTCTTCCTTTGAAGGATGCGGAGGCGGAAAGAAGGTGGGCAAAGTAATGGTCTGCCCGATGTGGAAGACAGTGACCACCTTAGGAAGAAAGGATGGACGGGTCCTGAGAACCACCTTGTCCGGATGAACAGACAAGAAAGGAAGTTTAGAAGAAAGAGCCTGGAGCTCACTCACCCTTCTAGCAGAAGTGATGGCTACCAGGAAAGCAGTCTTAAGAGTTAAGAGACGTTAAGGATAGTTATGAAGCGGCTCAAAGGGTGCGCACATTAACTAAGTAAGCACAAGTCTCAAGTCCCACTGAGGCATTAAGAAGGGAATTGGAGGAAAAAGATGTGTTAAGCCTTTCAAGAAACGGTTAAATACCGGGGACTTGAAAGGAGAAGGCTGATTTGGCAGCCGAAGGAAAGCAGAGATGGCAGAAAGGTAGCCCTTGATAGTGCCCAGAGCAGAGCCCTGCTGGGCTAAAGAGAGAAGGAACAAGAGTACTTCAGAAAGAGGGGCAGAGAGGGGATCCACAGCCTTTGCTGTGCACCATGCCACAAAATTGTTCCACCTGCAGGCGTATACCGTCTTTGTGGAGGGACGCCTGGCTGCCAAGATTAAGTCACAAACTTCTGGAGGCAGCTCGAAAGACGTCAACTGCCGCTGCTCAATCTCCACGCAAGGAGGTGGAGACTGGACAGGTTCAGTGGAGGACCGTCCCCTGCTGCTGCGACAGAAGATCCTCCCGAAGAGGCAGTCTGATCGGAGGATCGATGGCCATGTTGAGTAGCTTGGGATACCAGACTTTGTGCCCAATTCGCGCCACAAGAATGATTTGGGCCCAGCATGCCTGATCTTCTCCAGCACTCTGGGAAGTAGTAGTATAGGCAGAAAGGCGTACAATAGACTGCAACTCCACTCCTGACGAAAAGCGTCGCCTAGCGAGTGCCGCCTTGGAAACTCCAACGCGCAGAATTGCTGACATTGCGCGTTCTCTTCTGTGGCGTATAGATCTAACCAAGGCTCTCCCCACTGTTAAAAGAGACCTTGAACCACCTCCGAGTGAAGACGTCATTTGTGATCCATCATGCACCTGCGGCTGAGTTCGTCCGCCCTGGCATTCAGAGAACCTGCCAGGTGTCGAACCACCAAGGAAATGCCTTGACGTTCCAGCCATGCCCAGAGGCGGAGGGCCTCCTGACATAGGGGCCACGACCCCATCTCGGCCTGTTTGTTGCAATACCACATGGCGGTGGTGTTTTCCGTGAACACCTTCACTACTCTTCCCCGGACAGAGGGAAGGAATGCCTTCAGTGCAAGATGAATCGCCGGGAACGCCAGAAGGTTCATGTGAAGCTCGGACTCCGCCAGAGACCAGAGGCCTCTGATCTCCGCCTCTCCCATGTGGTCACCCCATCCCAGAAGGGAGGCATACGTCACCACAGTGTGGTCTGGTTGGGGAAAGGAGAGGGATCTGCCATTGACCCAATCCTGGTTCGTAAGCCACCACTGCAGTTGTCGAGCAGTGCCCTCCGAGATCTGGACGCAATCAGACAGATTTCCCTGATGCTGCGCCCACTGGAACTTCCGGTCCCCCTGCAGAGCCCGCATATGCCACCTGGCTTGATCGATCAGCAGGATGCAGGAGGCCATGAGGCCCAGCAGCCTCAGGGTCATTCTTATCGAAACCCGGGACAGAGGCCGAAAGATCAGAATCATAGCCCGAATATCCAGAACTCGCTGTTCGGGAGGATAGACCCGAAACCGCGTCGTATCCAGAACCGCTCCGATGAAGAGGAGCTTCTGAGAGGGAAACAGGTGCGACTTCGGCACATTGGTGGAGAACCCCAGCAAATGCAGGAGGTCGGCCGTAGTCTGGAGGTGGGAGACGACTGCCTGGGGCGAGGCCACCTTCAACAGCCAGTAGTCGAGATAGGGGAAGACAAACCCCCTATCTTCGCAGATGAGCCCGGACCACCGCCATCACTTTCGTGAACACCCGAGGGGCGCTAGTAAGGCCAAAGGGGAGCACTGTGAATTGAAAGTGCTCGTAGCCTACCGTGAACCGCAGGTAACACCGGTGGGACGGCAGGACGGGAATGTGAAATTAAGCGTCATGCAAGTCCAACGCTACCATCCACTCTTGCGGGTCGAGGGCAGCCAAGACCTAAGCAAGCATCAACATCTCGAACTTCTCCTGCCAGAGGAAGCGATTGACGTCCCGGAGGTCCAAGATAGGACGCAGGCCCTAGTCCTTCCTGGGAACCAGAAAGTAGTGGGAGAAACAACCACGACCTACTTCTGGGACAGGAACGCACTTGATGGCTCCCTTGGCCAAGAGAGTCGTAACTTCCTGCTGTAGAAGGGTCAGATGATCATCCGACATGCGGTGGTATCATGGTGGCATGGCTGGAGGGGTAGTCTTAAAGGGTAGAGAGTAGCTCCTTCGGACTAATTGCAAAACCCACCTGTCCGAAGTGATGGTGCGCCAGAGGGGGAGGTGATTGTGAATCCTGCCGCCCATTGGCGTTTGATGGGCCTGAAAGGTCGGACTAGGAGGGTTTGGAGGCAGCTCCAGAGGGAGATTGGTAGACTGGCCCGCCCGCTGGCCCCCGGAACCTCACTGGTTGTTTCCACATCCCCGGCTGCGTGAAGGTTGGGTAACTTGCTGCGGCCTGTGGCCCTGGTGGGACGTCGCGAGGCACCCCTTCCGTGGCCACGAAAGGGGCGAAAAACAGATTGCGCCGGACGGAGGAGAGGCCCAAGGACTTGGCCGTAGCCCATGAGTCCTCTAGGGCGTGGTCTGCTTTGTCGCCAAAAAGGCGACGGCCATCAAAGGGCGTGTCCATCAAGGTGTTCTGGACATCCCCTGAAAAGCCAGTCCATCCAGGCGTAGCGCCGAAGCGCTAGTCCTGCCCAGAGAGTCGGCGAAGTCCAGCCCACAACGGCTCATAAACCTTGCTGCATCTCTCTCTGCGGCAACCGCCTGGGAGAGCACTGCCCGGGGCTCCTCCGGACACTGAGGCAGCATCTGCACCACCGTATCCCACACTGAGTCCGAATAACGGCCCAAGAGACATGTGGTGTTTACGGAC
Organism: Triturus cristatus; assembly: GCF_964204655.1. Taxonomy (NCBI): domain Eukaryota; kingdom Metazoa; phylum Chordata; class Amphibia; order Caudata; family Salamandridae; genus Triturus; species Triturus cristatus. The sequence goes on along the minus strand of NC_140591.1, from coordinate 1,200,825,108 downwards.
CGCAGTCCTAAGCTGGCAGAAGAGAAAATTTTCTTGCCAAGATGGTCCAGCTTCTTGGATTCCCTTTCCGGTGGAGCGATAGGGAAGGCGCTTTTGGAGGTGGAGGCTTGGACCATCAACCTCTCCGGGGTGGGGTGTTGGGAGAGGAAAGCGGGGTCGCCAGGAGCCGGGCTGTGGTGTCAGGCGATCATCCTGTCCACGGGAGCCCACGTGTTGGGCCTGGACCACATGCCCAAAAGGACGTCGGTGAGGGCCTCATTAAACGGCAGCAGGGGCTCCAAAGAGCTTGCCGCTGGTTGAAGCACATCAGTCAGGAGGTTAGTCCTGACCGCCACCGTATGAAGCTTGAGGTTGAGAGCCTCGGCCGCCCTACGCAACACCACAGCGTATGACGCTCCCTCCTCCGTAGCCACGGTAGGAGGAGACAACATACCAAGGTCGGGTGAAGTGTCAAGACCACTGGCATCCCCCAGGTCCTTTCTCCAGTCCAGCTCAGTATCTTGCTGGTCAGTTAAAGTGTCACCTGACCCCTCCCAGTCCTCCTCATCATCCTCTGGTTGCCACAGTTGTTGGAAAGGGACCTCAGGAGTGAACAGAGGCATAAATCCCCACCTGGTGCCGGATCCGGCGTTGGTAAACGCCGGTCCGGCACAGTGTCCACATCAGGGTCGACGCCGGCTGGGGGCAAAACCGGCGTCGGTAGCGGAAGTGGTACTGGAGGAAGAGGCGCCGGTGGAGGTGTAATGAGGTCAACAGGCCTGGATCCAAGGGGAGCCTGCGGCGCTGGAGCCGCTGGCAGCGAAGACCCAGGTCCACCTACCGAGCCCGCGGGGCTCGAACGCGCGCTGGCGGGATTGGTCTGCCCAAAGATGGCATGCATCGCTTGGTAGAACGTACGAAGTTCGGCGGGGGTCGCTCTTGGTCCCGGAAAGGGAGGGAAGCCTGGAGTCGAACCACCGGGCTCCGTGCGCTGAGCAGCGTGAGTGGCACCACCCACGTGCCTCGTCGAATCGGCCGACCGACGAGGAGAAGTAGAAGAGCGAGGATGCATCTTTGACGACTTCTTATGCTTCGACTTAACTGACCCGGAGTGCGAAGACTTCGATGACTTGGAACCGGAATGGTGGTGGCTCCGCGACCGGTCCCTCGACCTTCCTCTCGACCGGGACTCGATTGGTGTGGAGCCGACTGTCTGCGTTCTAGCAGCTTTCGGGACCGCTCCCGAAAAGCCTTCGGCGTCAACAACTGACAGTCGGAGCATGACTTGGGGTCGTGGTCGTGCTCCAGGCAAAAGAGGCACATGCGGTGCAGATCAGTCACGGACATCAATCGGTTACAGGAAACGCAGGCCTTAAAACCAGGCATCTCTCGTGCATCTGTCCGGAGTCGGAGACTCGAAACAAGAAGTCGACAAAAGTCAATAAAAAGTTAGTCAAAAAATGACTGAGGTACCGCTCTTCACCGATCTGCACAGGCTGGCATGGAAAAAGAAAGAACAGACGTCAGCGCACGAGGGCGGCGTCTAAGTAGTTGCCGCAACGTCATCCCAGCGGCCACGACGCCAATGGATGCGTTGCCGACCGACGCCACCTTCAGACGCGCAGAGGTACTGCTGACGGAAATACTTTCCGGATCCAGTCTGACGCCTGGGAGTAATTCTAAGGTAAGGAATCTATAACTAACAACTTTCTTCCAGATACGAGATTTAAAGATGAAAGGCTGATCAGGCAAACATAGAAAGGCCAAAGGTAACCTTTAACTGTTGCTACAGCATGGTCTTGCTGAGCCAAAGAACGACGGAACAGTAAAATATCAGCTAACTGTGCCTGTAAAGGCTGACTTTTATGTGAGGGGCACACTGGTCAACAAATTTCTCCTAGCATCTGCTATACATTGTTATGGTCGAGGGACACCTGGCTGCCAGGATGACACCCACAACTTCGGGAGAAAGGTCGAAAGCCATCAACCATCACCGTTCAATCCCCGTGCACGGAGGTGTAGGTTGGACAGACTCAAGTGCAGTACCCTGCCTTGCTTCTGCAACAGGAGGTCGTCCAAAAGTGACAGCCGGATCAGAGGACAAATGCTCATGTCATGGCTAGACGTTCGGGGTACCACACTTTCCATGTCCAGTCTGGAGACACTAGGATGTCTTGGGCATGGGATTTCATAATCATCTTCAACACTATGGGGAGGTGAAGTAAGGACAAAAAGGTCTGGAGAAGTCTGTAAACGATTTGCGGGATGACAAAAAGGCAGAGTCTGTGTTTTGCTTTGTCTCTCACTATTTTATTTCATAGCAGAAAATCCAGGTATTTGAAAACTGAAGTATTCCTCTTTTTATCTTCTCTCTTCAAGGGTCTGGGGAAGTTCCTCCTCTTCTTGCCGTGCCCAATGGTGTTCGTCCCTCAGAAAGAATAAAGAGCCAGGTAAGTGTTAAGCCTTCTTGGCTTTCAATACTATTAAGGGAATTAGGAGTGGGGGAGTATCATCCAAACTAATTTACTGCCACCAGTGATGTAATGGTTCTAATTACTAACTCAATAAAGTTAGCTACCAGTAAACCTTTTCTCCTCCCTTCTCCTGTTTTTAGCTACTGTCCGTGCTTTCCTCCCTTCTCCGTATCAGAGCCCGTAGGCGAGCACGTACCTGGGAGAGCCAAGTTCCTCCACGAACCTGGTGGGACAGCTCGAGACACCGTTGGTTCTCCGCGGCTCCTGCAGCTTCGGACGCTGAATGCGGAGAGGAGGTCCCTTCCTTCAGCGAGACGGGATGCAGCAGCTCTTCTGGTCGGAACTCTTTTGAGGGAGATTTTTGGTCCCTGTACTTTTGGGTTCTCTCGTATGTGTCTCTACTTCGGTGTTAGTCTCCATGCAGCTTTTCTTACTCGTTCGGTACACACACAGGTTTCTTCGCCCTTCCAGCATTCAAAGGGGCCTCTGCCAGAGGGAAGAATGCCATTTGTTCTTGGGACTCCGTGACGTCACTAGAGGAAGAACCCAGGAAGTCCTCTTCCTTAAAGGAGCCGTTTTCTTTATAGAAAGCGTGATGCGAACAGAGGGGCTGAAAATAAAGGAGAATGGTAATGTAATGAGGGAATTGATGATCTTCCTCTTCCCTATTGCTTCATGAAATGAAACTGCCACTTCGTGACAAAGTCCGAAACCCCAATCAAGACGAAAAGTGTCTCATAAGCAGAACTGTCTTGGGAATTCCAACGCCCAGAGACTTGGAAATGTTGTGTTCTCTGTGGTGGCAAATAGATCCTGTCAGGGGTTTGGGCAATCATAGAAAGCTTTGAGCGTTCCTCCACTTCGATCCTCTGGGCACAAGACCCCCAACGCAACATCACCCTGTTTGCTGCAGTACCACATGGTAGTTGTGCTGTTCATGAGAACCTGCACCCGGTCCCCCAGATGGTCGGAAGTAGTTCTTTCAATGCCAAGCGAATCCCTTGCAACTCCATCAAGGTGATGAATAGAAAGTCTCTGTCAGAGAGTAGAGATGTCTGATCTCCAGCTCTCCCAAATGACTTCCCCAGCCTTGAAATGATGCACCTATCACAACCGTTAGCTCTGAGTGAAGTAGGGAGTGTCTACCGCTGGTCCAAATGTGGCCATGCAACCACCCTTGCAGATGTTATGTTATACGGAATGTATCGAGAGCACATACACCAAAAGGGTTTCTTGGCACTGTAGTAGCAAGAGGTGACAACTAGCAAGGAAAGTTAGCCATGAGCTCATCTAAACAGCCACCAGCCACGTTTTTAATGGTTTCCTGAACCTCACATAGTTGGCTATAAATCGAACGTCGGGGGGGGGGGCTCTATTCTATATGTGGGGACTCATCACTGAGAATCTGGCCACATCCAGCCTCTTCCTTTTACAAACTGGGACAGTTAATTGGTTCAGGTCGGTTGATCTGATATAATGATTGGGGGTAAAGCGCTGAATTCTAGTGGACATAAAGGCCAGACTTGTATCAAGGAGGGATTTGAAGATGACACAGACTGTTTTAAAGCTAGTCCGCTGGACCACAGGGACCCAATGTAGCTTTTACGTCAGGCACTTAGTGTGGCAGTGTCCTGGTTGACGATAGACCAGCCAGGCTGCCTAATTTTGTGCAATTTGCAGACTACAGTTTAGGGCCAATTGGGAGTCCCATATAGAGGGTATATGCAAAGTCTATCATGGACATTGCTAAGGCAATGATGATTTGGATGATGGCTTAAAAGGTAATGTATCTCCTAATTTTCCTAATTTTTCCGAAGTTGGAGAAAGCATGAGGAAGTCACTGCTCCTATCTGTGGTTTCATGGAAAGATCCTCATCAATGAGGATCCCCACACTTTTCACAACTTTCTTGGGCGAGTGGAGGAGCCAATCTCAGAGAGCCAGAAGGAGGGATTCCATTGATGAAGTATATTTTTTGTAAAGACTATTTTGGTTGTACTGAATTTAACTTTAACTGATGGCTGTTCATCCAGTCCCGAACATATAGCATGGTCTTTTGGAAAAAACTCAGTGGATTCCACGGTACCGTCAATGTTTAAAAGCAGCTGCAAATCATTGGCATAGTTGCAAATGTTCACCTTCTGCTGCAGAAGGGAGTGTATTAGTGAGTGAATGTAGAGATTAAAAACATGATGGAAGAGGGAGAATCTCTGTGGTACTCCACAATTTAATTTAACCTTAGGTGAACAGAAAGGAGAGAGACGGCCGGTGGTCTTGACCCGGTCGATCAAAATAGCATGGTCAACCATGTCAAAGGCAGCGACCAGTGCCTGTGTGATGCCTTTATCTGCTTCTTCTCTCATATTGTCCAATTCAGAAAGAATGGCTGTTTCTGTTGAGTGAGCAGGACAAAAGCCAGCCTGGTGAGGATTGATGAAATTAGAATCCTCTAGTACGGAGCATAGCTGCTGGGCAACATAAGTCTCTAATAACTTTGCGAAGTAAGGAAGTAAGTAAGTAAGTAAATCTTTATACGGTTATAATCATTAATAACCATAAAAGTAGATACACATAAAATAAAACTTACAAATGCAGTAAAAACAGTTTCCAAAATACAAACTGTATCAAATACATAAGAGCATAATAATACCCCAGTCTGTACACCTTCAAGTTAAATTCATCCAAGGTTTGCTCTGTGTTTAAAAATGCACTTTAAGAAGGTGCTGACGGTTTTTGAAGCTAGAGCATTATTCAAAAATTGCAAGTGTAGCATTGCGGGGCGACATCTATTGAAGCCGAGAACTCTAAGCAAGGGTATTAGCCATAGTTTACGGTGTGGAGTGTAGTACTTACAGAAGAGGACTGTGTGCAGTGTTGATTGTTGTGATAGTTCATCACAAGGGCACAAAATTAACAAGTCATCCCAAATGTTTCTTGTAGGAAAGGCTACCAACCTATGGAAAGAGTTTAATCTAAAGCGTACTAGAAGGAACCGCTCAAATTGGGAGTCGACATAAGTCAAGTATGGTTCCATCTCCAGAGTAGTCATGACTGCCAAGGAGTGTTGGACAGAAGGTTTGTTTATCTCCCTGCTTAGCCGGAGTTCTTCCATGTGAGACAAAGCCTTAGTTTTGAGATCTTTCTTTGGGATCTCGGCAATTAGTTCGGGGTTTGTATAATATTTATCTAAACCCAAATCTGTAAGGAGGTTTTTTACGTACAACAACCATTCTATTTTTTCCATGTGGTCCAGAGACATACAATCTGTCACTATGTCTTTTGTAAGTGAATTTTTTGTTGCTGTCCAAATACGTCGCCATAACATTAGGGGTTGGATTTTTGCCAAATCCTCAATGTGAGGCATTCCAAGCTCGGCGTGGCAGGCATAGGTGGAAGCACGCTCAGGTACCATCAGGAGAAATCTCAAACTTATTTTCTGCTGTCTGTAGTGGGGTAGTGTTTTTATGCCCCCACAGCCCTGCTCCATAAAGTGCGGTAGATTGACACTTTGCCTTATAGATACGAAGGAGCTCTACTGGTGGTCTCTTTCCCAGTTTTTGAGAAAATTTTATGAGAGCAATTGTTGCTCGCATTAATTGGTGTTTGCGAGCCTCAATTGCCACTTTCCAGTTGAGTTTATCATCAATCATTATCCCTAGATATGGGTATTGGGAAGTCTGTTCTAGCCTCTCTTTGTCAAGGGATATAGTCCTCCCCCCTTTCTGTCTCTTGCCTGCTCTCATTACATAAGTTTTTTTTATATTTATTTTTAGATCCAAGCTACCCATAAACCTAGCATATCTATCCAGTGCTTCTTGCAATTCCCGCGGAGTGCGTGCCAAAATCACTGCATCATCCGCGTAGAGGAGTGCGGGGACTAGACGATTATTTACTCGAGGGAGGTCCTGGCAGCCTCTCAGCATCGCTGCCTCGAGGCCATTGGTATAGAGGGAAAATAAGAAGGGGGCCAAGACGCAACCCTGTCTAACGCCCCGCTCCACCTTAAATGATTCTGATAATTCTCCCCGTGTTCCAAAACGAACCCTAGATGAAGCACCAGAACACAATGCACGAAGGAGGTTTACAAGAGTTGGATCAATACCCATATCCGTAAGGACTGCCCAGAGTTTTAAATGGGAAACGCAGTCGAAGGCTGCCGATAGGTCAACATAGACCATATAGAGCCTTCCTTGCTTTGCCGACACGTATTTTCCCATTATGAGGGCAAGATTCAAAGCCTGTTCCGTGGTTCCAAAACCCTCCCTGAAGCCATATTGGATATCAGATAGTATTTTTTGGTCATCCGCCCATTCCTGTAAACGAAGGAGAAGGACTCTCTCCAGTACCTTTCCAAGCGAGTCCAGTAATGAAATTGGGCGGTAACAAGTCACCTCCTCCCTGTTTCCCTTCTTAAAAATAGGGACCATAATGGAGTGGGTCCAAGTTTCCATTAGTCCACACTTCATGGCCGCATCGAAGACCCTTTTTAAAATTGGAGCCCATAGGTCTAAATTAAATTTAAAAAAGTCCACTGGGACACCATCCGGTCCCGGAGCTTTTCCACATTTACTCTTTTTAACGGCATTTGTGACTTCAGTAATTTCAAAATTTATGGGTATGGGAAATAGATTACCTTGTGGATTCTGATTAGTCTCCTCTGATTGTTCAGCTCCTGGTAGTCTACCAAAGACTTTGGAGAAATGATTGACCCATGCAGAACCATCTATTGTTACTTCTATTGTTGGCTGATCATTTACATTTACCAGAAAGGGTGTTTTCACTACCTTCCAAAACTCTGCGCTATTTTTATTCCTGGCGGACTCATATAATTGATCCCAAAGTGCTTTTTTAATTTCCTGTTTTCTTATTTTACAGGCTAGTCTATATGACCTTCTTAGGGAACAAATCTCCTCTATGTCTCTAACAGAGTTCGTCAGGGATTTTTTTAGAGCTTTGTGAGCCCGGGTGCAGTCTCGATTAAACCATCCTTTCTTCCCACCCTTGCTCCCTTTCTTCTTGTGTTTTAGACACTCGTTTACTTTAACCAAGATTTTACTGAAGTTTTCCAGAACTTCCTCCTCCTCTATCTCCTCCTCTAGGCACTTCATTACGGCGGGAAATTCCGCAAGTACCACCTTCTTTGTCAAGTCTGCTGGCTCTATCTTGCCCCAGCCTATGGCATAGCCATTAATTTTAGTTAAGGTAAAATTATTTTGTGCAAGTGCAGTCATCAGCAGATGGGGGCTTAAATTTCCCAAATCCATCACTAAATCAAAAGCCAGAGCAACGTGATCACTTAGCGTGTTAACGACTACTCTAAATTCCTGCGCCTTACTCACAAAGGCGGCTGAAACCAATATATAATCAATGGTTGACTCCCATCCCCTGCCCACATAGGTTGGCTGTAATTGTCCAGTACTAATATCCATTTTATTTAGAATCACTAATCCTAGTTCAGAAAGAAGGTCGTTTAAGAAATCCCCTGCCCTAGAATGACTAAAATGGGTGATGTAGGTTTCTGTTTCATCCACTATGCCGCAGATTTTACTATTTTTCACGGCACAGGGATGATGGTTAAAATCACCTCCCCAAACGATAATTGGGGCATTTGAGCCTTGTGTTTTCTTTTGGAGTGAGGAACGTTTGTTCCGAAGGACCCCAAAGGTATTTATTCTCTCGGAATCGGACAGATTATCATAGGTATTAACCAGGAAGATCGTGTTTTTCTTTAGGAACGATAACCTCAGGATCTGATAGTTAGGCTGTAGGCTAAGTTCCTTGACTTCTAGTCCTGGTATAGTATTTTTTATATATATCGTTAGGCCGCCCTTGGCCCTACCATATGAGCCTGCAACTGCTGGAGAGAAGTATGTTTTATACCCTATCATGTGCAATTCATTAGTGGTCCACGTCTCCTGCAAGGCTATAACATGATAGTCCTGCAGAAAGTCCATTGCACTTCCATCCATTATTTTCGAGCGTAAACCCGCTATATTCCAGGACATAATTTGTAGTGTTAGGGCGTCCTTTCTAGAATCGCTAATGTTTTTAGCACTAGCTGTTTCTTCTACGGGTAAAATGTCCTGGATTTCCAAAGAACAGTTTCCCGGATCTAAAGATCCGCTGCGGGAACTGTTGCCATGGGCAATGATATCAGCTCCTCCAATAGAAGGCATAATAGGGGATTGTAAGTAATTACCATTTTCAAATTCTTGCCTTTCTATATCGACACTTAATTTGGCTACCTCTTTGGGCGTGACGGGTACTGGAGAAATGGATTTTTGGGACGAGGACTCAACATCAATAAGTCAGTCTACGCTTTCCAGATCGTAAAGTGGGAGGAAGTGGTTAGAGGTAGGCACGCTATATTCCTGATAAGGATAAAAATTCGCTTTATGAGGTGCTGCAAGGGGCCTTTGATAATAATGGGCATTGTTCTGTGGACCCCTAAAAAGAGGTGGGTTAGGAGTATAATTACGAGGATGAGAGAAAAAAGGTTGATAATTGGGTTCCTTCCAGCCTACAAAATGGTCTTTTACGGAATTCGGTTTTAGTTGAGAGATCAATTCTTGTGGATAAAAATAATTAACATAATGGGTAAGAATGCCATCCCCCCCCTCTGGCTTCATACCAGTCACCAACATATCTGACTGCTCTGTGATCCCTAAAATTTATGATTATGACATCCCCCTTCCTGTCTTTTGGTCTTGAACCCACCCAAGACGTGCGTCTTACCATTAAGATTTCTCCGTTTATGTGCGCTGGTAGGGGTCTGTTTTGTTTTAACCAATATATAGTTTTGTTTCTTAGGGCATAATAGTCCTCCCTTGTTCCTTCTGGGAGTTGTGGTACTCCCGTCATTATGATGGTATATGGTGCTGATTCTGGGGGTAAATCCACTCTTCTACTCGGAAGGGTTGATAGTGGCTGATTAGGATCCTCGCCATTTCCGTTCTCTTGTCTGTTTTTTAGAGAGAAGTTATTAGTAGCCATAAGGGTTTTATTCCCTACTACTTTTTCGACGTTTCCTATTACATCGATTTTAGTACAATCAGCCCTCTCTGTTTGTCTTCCTGATTCATTACCGCAGGAGTTAATGGGACCTTTGCCTTTGATGTCTTTAGCTGACTTTCCCAGTGATTTTTTACCCAAAACATTATGCCTGTTTGTAACGCTACCACTAGTTGATGGTTTTTGTAAGGGCCGGATGGGAGAAACGTCTGAGTCAGACGAGATGTTTTTTGTCTGCACTCTAGCTAGTTCGGTTAGAACTACACTATTCTCTTGCTGCTTTTTGCCCAAATCATCAAGGTGCAGGGTCATTAATCTAGTCCTCTCTAAGAGAGGAAGTAATAGGGACTTAAGCATGATCTCAATTTTATTAAGTAGTTCACCCACGAAATCCTGACCAGATGCGAACCCTGTAATAGTGGTGGTTACAGGTGGATTAGTTATTTCCATGGACTCTAAGGAAGTAAAGAAATCGTCAATAGTTTTTCAAAATTGCAGGATCCTCTCCAGGTTTTCTAAGAAATAGATTACCACAGCCTCCTTAAAATAATGTGGAAACGTGCGCTGGCTTAGGGATCGGTTGATGAAATAAGTAGCTATATGGGAGAGAAGAGAAAAGATGAGTTTTTGGATCCGCTGGGGACAGATATCATTAGGGGAACCTGATCTTACTTTGGCCATCAGATCCGTAAGAGAGTCTTTACTAATGTCAGGGAAGGCAAATAGTGTCATATGATTTCTGTCTTCCAATGTAGTTACAATGTTAATGTAATCGTGGGAATGCTGTCTTTTATCACCTTTAAAATTATCAATAAAAAATTAATTCAGAGCATTAAACAGATTTTGGGTGGGAACAATAGGTAATGCTACTCTGTTCTAGTTGGATAATTCTCTGACAATATCCAAAAGATATAATTTGCTCTATTTTCTGAGTTTAGAATTTTATTTGTTAAAAAAGTCGATTTGACCTGCAAAATTAGTTTTTTGTAGGTTTTTAAGCGATAGATGAAAATGTCCTTGTTTTCTGGCAGATAAGTGTTCTGCCGTTTCCGTTCTGCCTGCCGAAGTTCAAGTTTTGCTGACCTATTCAGAAAACCATTTTGGGGCTTTGTAGCATCAAATTTGTTTAGTTTTACGAAGAGGAACATGGGTATTGCTGGCTACTGTTAGGCAGTCTGATACTGCCTGCAAGAAATCGGAAAAGCTCTCAGTGGGAGTGACCGGGAGAATGCCAGTGTGTCGCAGAACGGGTTGAGATTTGTGCAATTCAAATTTCTGGAGCGGGTACACCGGGTGTTAGACCTGGCACCTTGGCGTGAGTCTCCCTTCCACTTTTTGTCGCTGTGCCTCATGTGTTTTGCTGGTGTTAGCTGCTCAGAGCACACTGTCACTGCCAACCAGTGCCACAGTGCAAGTGCTCCCTGTATAAAATGTATATGTTGGTTGGATTCCATGATTGGCTTATTTGGTTTACTGTCAGACCCCAGTAAAGTTCACTAGGAGTGCCCAGGGCTTGTAAATACAAATGCTGCTGGTGGGCTTGCAGCACTGGTTGTGCCACCCACAGAAGCGGCCTAGTTAAATGTGTCTAAGGTCTGCCATTGCAGAACCTGCGTGCAGTCTAGTACTGTCATGCTGACTGGGCAAGTGCACCCACTTGCCAGTCCCTAAACCTTCCCTTAACTTTATGTTAGTCACCCCTATGGTAGGCCCAAGGGAAGGGTGCATTGTAAGCATAAGGTAGGACAAGCCCTGATGTGTGTGGCATGTCCTAATAGTGAATTACAGCCTGTTAGACCTGTCAGCCCTTTGGGTGGTCCCTCCTCATCATTATTTATTTTGTCCCACTTTTGCCTCAAACCCTGTTAGTATTTTTTCCTTTTTGGGAACCACCAGACTTTTTCGTATTGATGCAGATTCAGGGAGCCATTTTATCTACCCCTGGAACTTCTGTCTGAGGGCCTGGAGCACAAAATGGTGGCCACCTGTGACATCATCAGAGCCCACTGGAACCTACTAGAACCTTCTGCAACATTCTGGAACCCTGTGACAGTTGGAGGCGGTTTGGAATGTTGGGAAGCTAAGCCAGAGTTGACAGTTGGAGCTGGCAGTTGGCACCTGACTGGTGAAGAGAGAGCAGCAGAAACCTGAAGGAGGAAGGAGTGAGGCAGCAGGGGTGGAAACTTGTGCCTGGAGTGGGGTCCATAAACCCACCCTTGATACTAGTCCCTACTGACTGAGCCCAGCCTGGAGCCCTGTGTGGGAAAAAGCAAGAAAAACCATCTTAAGGACCTGGACAGCAGCAGGAACAGGCCTTAGAAGTAAAGAAAAGCAAGAATCTGACCTGTTTGTTGGTTTCCCTGGAGTCCGACGTCGAGAAGCCTGAGACCTGGAGCCCGAGGTGGAGAAGCGGCGCTGACTGGAAAGCAGACGTCGTACCCGGAGCCGCCAGAGGTCGAGAGAGGGCGCCGACGGAGGTCGTGGAGAGTACCAGAGGTCGAGGAGGAAGACACCTGAGGTCAAGTGATCGGCGTCGACGGGGGAGTGAAGTCCGCCCTCCGGAGTCGCCGGAGACCGAGGTGAAGCGTGCCGGAGGTCGGGAGTGGAGATCGCACTCCGGAGTCGCCGGAACCTGAAGAGAATCGTGCCGGAGGTCGGGAGTGGAGGTCGCACTCCGGAGTCGCCGGAACCCGAGGAGAGGAGCACCGGAGGTCGGGAGTGGAGATCGCACTCCGGAGCCGACGGAAGTCGACATCGAGCCAAGGCCGGCCGACGTCATCGAACCGGAGCCGCTCGAAGTCGTCATCGAGCCAAGACTGCCCGACGTCATCGAATCGGAGATCGGCATCGAGCCAAGGCCGCCGACATCGAACCGGAGCCGCCTATCGACGTCGTCAAGAACTGACATTGCGCCGAGGCCGCCGACATCGAACCGGAGCCGCCTCACGGCGTCGACACGACTCCAGCGGCGTCGGAGCTTCATAAAAAGGGCAGTAAGTGGAATAGAGGGCGCCTAAGGCCCTGTGGGGCCCTGAGAGACTAACCTAGGGTGCTGGAACCAGCTTGATTGTGCCAGGGGTGAGCTGAGACTAATACAGAGGGGTTGTGTAGTGTGGGAGAGCCAGATCTCTAGATTCCCCCTTTATCTACCTCAGTTTAGGCCTCAGCCTTGTCCAAGCCAGGGAGTATACCCCTCAGGCCATCCAAATCTTTACAAGCTGGGATTGGGTCAAATCATCCCATAGTACCTCAGGAATGTGAACTGATTTAAAAGTGTCACTGTTGGCTTTTATTATTTATTGAGAGCACTGTATTTATTGTATTTATCCTATTTATTGCCTCACAGTATTTATTGTTTCACAATATTTATTGTCGTACAGTATTTATTGCCTCCTAATATTTAATTGTCTGTAATGTAATGCACTTATATTTATGCCTTGATTATTTATGATCTACCTTATTTATTGAATCGTTAAGACAGTATTTATTTGACGTACCATTCCACAGAAAAAGCCTTGTGTACTGTGATTGTATTATTATTTCTTTAATCAGCAACTAAGAGAAAAGAAGATAAAGAGATATATTTTCAGTATAATTTTTAAGGTGTAGTATCGTTTTTGGAACGGATGCACGCATGGTTATTGTGTGGGTATGTCGTAGGCTTAACACGGTGCCTGACCCCTGACCACTCGAGCCAAGCTACCACTGTGTATGTCTGGAAAAATCCCGTTACCACCACCCTTTCCGGTGTGGGAGTGGGGTTTTTCTAACACAGCCATTTTCGTTTTTCACTATTGTAAGACTACCTGTTCTCCATAGGCCAGAATGGGCTGTTAGAATTGTTACATTCTATGATCCTAACAGACCCAGGGAACATGGTAGAAATTCGAGTTTAGTATGCCTGAACTCAGAATAATAAAATACATCTTTTAGTAAAGTTTATTTTAATATTCTGTGTTTGCAAATACCACTTTTAGAAAGCTGGTATTTGCTTGCCTAACCATTTCAGCCCGCCTCTGCTATGATGTGTATCTGCTGTCTGGTTTCTGGGAAGACTTTTACTGTCTTCCCAAAATACACAAGGGCACCACTCCGGTCCCGGGGAGACCAATTGTCTCTGGGATTGGATCCCTACTTGAACCCTTCTCGAAGTTCGTTGATCACTTCTTGAAACCGGTGGTCAAGAGGACTCCCTCATTTCTAAGAGACACCACGGATGTCCTCAGGCTTTTAGAGGGTACTCAGCACCAGGGAGAAGTTGATTTTCTCATCACCCTGGATGTTGAGGCCCTCTATACTAATATTCCACAAAGGGCAACCCTAGATGTTATAGAAGATGTACTCAGTGGACTAGACTGGGTATCGGCCACCCCACGTCCATTCATCCTCGAGTGTGCTTCTCTAGCTTTGACAGAGAATTTTTTTGAATTCGAGGGCCAGTTATATCATCAAATACAGGGCACCTCGATGGGTAGTACCTTCGCCCCGAGTGTGGCCTGTATCTACATGGCAGCCTTTGAAGAAAGAGCCATCCAGAATGAGGCGAACCCTTACAGAGCTAATATCCTACTGTGGAAGAGATTCATCGACGATATTCTGATACTTTGGAAGGGCGATCGGGCCCACTGTGACGTGTTTTGTCAGTGGATAAATACCCTGAACCCCTACTTAAGGTTCACTAATACTATCTCTGACCAACAACTCCCCTTTTTGGACCTCTTGATCATACTAAACGATCATACAATGAGCACCACACTCCATCGCAAATCCACCGATAGGAATAGTCTGTTACATTTCCAAAGCTACCACCCCCTGGCCCTTAAGCAAAATCTTCCTTTTGGACAGTTCCTCCGGATTAGGAGGAACTGTAGTTCTTTGTCTGATTTCATAAAGGAATCTAGGGTCCTCACTACGAACCTTCTTCAAAGGGGGTACCAGAGTCTAGATGTCAGGAAATCATATAAACGTGCTCGCAATAATAACAGGGAAGGGTTACTGGAACCAAGCGAGCACAGAACTGACAATTGCCTCACTTGTGTGTCTACTTACACTCCTAACTCGCCCCAATTGAAGAGAATTATAAAAAAACATTGGGGTATCCTCCAGACCGGGGGGTTCTCAATAACGACCCCGCGATTTGCCTTCAAACGTACCACCAACTTGAAGGAGAGATTAATACACACAAGACGCAAACAATTTAAGGGTACTATACAGCCCACCTTGTGGAACCTACCCCCTGTAACGGGCCACTACCCGTGGGGCTCTTGTGTAGTCTGCCCACTAACTAAAGCTACGAAAAACATCAGATTTCCCAATGGGCTCACTTGGGAATGCAGAACACACACCAACTGCAACACCCCTAACTGTATTTTTTTATATCTTGCCCTTGTAACCTCTCTTACATAGGGATGACGACGAGACCAGTAAAAACAAGAATTATTGAACATCGGAGTAGTTTCCGATGCAATAAAGTGAATACCAAAATGACATCACATTTCTTCGATAAACACCACTCTCCTGACTCTTTACACTGGATCATTCTTCAATCCTTTAAAAACATTAGCAAAGCCAAACTGTTTACACTGGAACAGAGGTGGGTAATGAGATTATCTTCCCACAGGGATGGATTGAATGAAGATATTCCCTGGAGTAGCCTCTTAAACTCCTGACCAATATGGTTATACAACGATCTAGTGACATGAACAGGAATGTGCTTCCATTTGAATGATCGTGGGTAGGGCTCTGCTCACGATTACGGGAAGTTAACGTTCTGTTATTGGTATTATTCCAAATACAATAACCCTGCATCAACCGTGACACAGCTATATATATATTTTTATATGGTGTGTTTTCACGAGGGTATGAGTACCTCCTAGGTTTTATTAACCTTTCCTCCCCCCCCTTTTTTTAATATGATTTCCACCTGCCACGTCATTTCGACTAATGAAGAGGGGCTCGCGCAGATTGCCTCGTCCTGATAAGTTACCTCACGCGCTAGCTCTCCCCCTTTTTTTCACATGTCAACACTAATTGACGTGAAACGTCTTCTTACACCAAGACGTCACTACGTGGATGACTCTTCCACGGAATACCGGAAGTGTACTCCGCGCACTACTCCTCCACCTAACAAGACTCTTTGGTTTTATTAACCTTCCCTTTGTAATACTAGTTCGACCTGCCACGTCATATTGACAAGTGCCGGTAAAGGGGCTCGCGCAGATTCCGCCACCCCGATAAGTTAGTTCATGCGCTAGCTCTTTTTTACACATGTCAACACTATTGACGTGAAACGTCTTCCTACATCTAGACGTCACTACGTGGATGACTCTCCCACGGAATACAGGAAGCGTACTCCGCGCACTACTCCTCCATCCCCAGAGATAATTGACTCCCGCTACTGATTGGCTCCTTGTCCCGTTTTATTCAACCCGCCTTATCCTGTTTGTGTCTCCCGAGACGGCGCGGACACAGGGAAGGATTCGAGGCGTCCCACATGGAGGACTGCTGCAAGTTATCCATCACTCTCGTAAGCAAGCCCGTTGTTGACCACATTAATATATTCTTGCACCAACAGGATTAAGACCTATATTTACTATTTTTGCTATTTGTTTTAGCAGCCGTTACATTACAATACGTATTGGCTCTTTACCAGTGCGTCTATTTTCACGAGACTTATGATAACGCATTTTCCTCCCCTAAACCTCCATTACAGGATACTGCACTATTCAGTGTCAAAATCCAGCGCCGCTCGTTGGAACCTGAAACATTGCACTTTAGGGTGAGTTGAAGAGTGAGTCGAGCTGACTGAAATAGCTATTTTCCAGTTTTCATAAGTCACGGTGTTCCTCCAATATTAAGACACGTGTGGTTTCAGCTGCATTATATATATATATATATATTTTCTTTATTGTGGGATTATATTCCTTTTAACCACTGATAATTTTGGTTGACATATGGATGATACACAATCGAATTCCACTACATCAAGAGTACTGCATGACACCAAATGCTTGTAACAGATTAGGAGTTGTTACTAAGATTGAATTAATAATATGATTTTGTTTTGTATGTTTGTCATTTGATAACTGTTTTTCAGGCGTGCTTAACCGTATCCACATAAGTAACCACTTATTAGGGTGCTGTACTGGTGGTAAGTGCTTTTCAGTTGCTACCACTACCAATAAGTGTGTGAACTTTCCGGTCCTGACGAATTGCGGTTAAATTAACCTTTGCAAGAAACATGTTGACCATAAATCACTATAGCGTAAAACAGACACCTTTACTGTAGGATTACGCATTTTGTTGTTTTTAATTAAGAGTGGGACCTTCCTTATTAAAATGAGTTACTTAGGATCACCACTACTTATTTTTAGTACACCTTTTCCAACACACACTTCACTTTAGGGCCCTCACGTGCACAACACCAACCGGCATTTTAAAGGAAAAAAGATCTCCACTATAAGGCGCCACAAAGGTCGCCGATCGGGGATTGCAGCGCCGCCCCGATTCGGAGCAGACCTGATGATGATACATGACATCTAGGCCATTTGCTGACGAAATATGACAGCTAATCTGCTGGATGTGTGAGGGTCTTTTTCCTAAAGGAGGATTTTCCTCCTGACTCTGCAGACTCATACATTCCAATACCATTTTCTACCCTCCTTGATCACTTTTTGAGGAACAGCATACCTCTATATTTTTATGTTTGGTTTCTGTGAGTGACAGGGCTGGGGAATTCCAGGAGATTACATATAGATGGGTGGGAGGACTACACATGCACTCTGAATAGGGCTGTGCCTTTCCACCACAATGCTGGATCCACCCCCTGGGGAGCGTCTGATGTCTCTGCCCTGCACACTGAAAGGAGAAGCCAGAGTCTGGTAAACAAAGTACTCCAGAACTGGGTTGAACTGGGCAAAGGCCCCCTGGCCTGCAAGAACAAAAGAATTGCACTATAAGTATTGGGACCCTGCTCCCAAGAAACTAGATCCTGTTCGACAAGAAGAACCTCTGCCGGAGGAGAAGAAACCGGGAAAGCTGTAAGGAGGAGTACTGTCCCTGACCTGGGGGACTGGCCTGCAGTGGTTGCCTTGCTGCTGAAGGAGAGGAGAAAGACTGCAAAAAGACTTTGTTCAACTTGTGCTCAGAAGATCTCCAAGGGCTTGTGAGTGAGCTTGCCCCATGACCGAAGTCCCAGGTCCAGTGGATTTCATCCGCCTCGCAATCCGCTGCTAGAAACGCTGTTTTTAGCTTTGGCGAGGCCGGGAGCTGTGTACGCTTCGTACCGCCAAACCGTATCAAGCAACGCACTGTACCCCGCCTGTCCGCCTCGAACAACGCGTCCTACGACCCGTAGACCGCACATGGACTGGCTGACTTCGCCGCGTACAACGCTGCGCTTCATCGAGCCATCTTGGTTGGTGCGACCCGCACCCTGCCGCTAAAGTTAAGGCTGCCGCTCGCATCGAAGGGGGGAGGAGTACTCACCGTACGTACGCCCCGCACTGCAGCCAAAGACTGAAAGCCGCTCCCACAGTACGGCTCGTACGCCGCAACGAACAGCAGAAGCACCGTACAACGTCCCGTCCCCTCAAGCAACGCGACTCAGGGCCCCCAACGAGCCGTAAGCTCGCACCGCGAAAGGAGGACATCTCAGCATACAACGCATTGCTTTCACTGCAGCGTCCGTGACGAACTCTCCAAAACTAAGGTACTGTGTACGTTTCGCCCCGTAGGGTGTACGCTTCGCACTGGAGCGTCCGCAGCGCTTACAGACTCATTCTGTAGGCCAGTTCATCCCCGTACGGGCCGAACCAAGAAGAACGAAGCACACAGAACTTTTAAAGTCCGCTGTAACAAAGAACTGTTTATTGCTAATAGTACTGTGGGCCTTTTTATCGTTATTTGGTCTTGTGCTAAGCCTGATATAAAGTACTTATTTTTGATAATTCCAGTGTGGAGTCCATTTGTGGTGTTGTCACTGAGTTACTGTATGTGGTCACAAATGCTTAACCTATAACGACTCTGAAATAAGTCTTGTCTGCTTGCGCTAAGCTACCTAGAGGGTGAGCGGGGGTAATTTTAAGAGTGTAACCCCTTACCCTGACTAGAGGAGAGGGTCCCTGCTTGTCACAAGTACCTACCTGTGCCAACCAGAGATCCCCAATTCTAACACCGGGCATGTGGGGGGTTTCAGAGAAGCTAGGTCTTTTAGAATGATCTTGAATAGGTGGTTTTCTAAACATATGCAAGGGGAAAGAGTAAGGTTGGATATGGTTAGGTTGGTAGAACAAACTTGGTCAAGAGTGTGGTCTTTAATGTGTGTAGGTTCGAACACATGTTGGTCAAAATTAAGACTGGTTAGTATGTCAGTCAGTTCTAAGGATGTCAGGCCACTGACATTCTCATTCGCCCAATAGTTTAAATCTCCGAGGAATGCATAATCAATGGCCAATGAGGAAAACGAATCAACTAAAAGTTAGGGAAATTGCTGCATGTGAATCGGAGGGTCTATACAAGAAGACATATAACATGGGGGCGGTAGGAGAATCTAACTTAATCAGAATGTTGTCCCCCATTGGGATTGGTATTGGAACAAGTTTGTCCAAGTTGAGATGATTCTTGATGACTGCAGCAACCCCTCCACCTTTTTCGCCCAGCGGCCCATTGGTGTTGAGTAAACAGTAGTTTCGGGGTGGGCTGCTAGGCTACCTGGCATGGATTTGTCCGTTAACCAGTTTTCAATCATTAGTAATATGTCTGGGGATTCTGAGTTGAGTAAACAGAATATCTCAAATTGATACTTAACCAGCAAATGTGCATTGAGGTAGCAAATTCTGAGGTTATCAATTTTTCTATTAGAAGGAGAAGGAGTAGACTTGTTATCAATGATGATATTAGTAGCTGCAGTCTGATTTGGCAATCTGGTTCCAGGCAAGTTCTGATTTAAATTGCCTAATTTGCTGAGTTTTGACAATAAAGATGAACAAGGTTGACCGGTTACTGAGAAGAGGTTTCCAAGGTCACTAGAGTAGACCAGCTCTCAGGCATAATGGCTGGCCCCTGGCCCCAGTCGGCTGCGAACGGGCACAGACAGGTTTGCAGTCCTCTTTGACATCTGGATCTGACAGGTTCCCTTGGTGCTGAGCCCACTGGGAGTTCGAATCCCACTGCGGAGCACACATCTACCACCTGGTGTGCTCCACAAGCAGGATGCAGGAGGCAAAGAGGCTAAGAAGCCTCAGAGATGCTCTCACTGAGACCCATGTCATGGATCATGTGGATCATAGCCAGAATCTCCTGGACTCATTGAGGTGGAGGAAAGGCGTAGAAGAGCACCATATCCAGGATGACTCAGATGAAGGCAAGCTTCTGCAAATGAGTCAGGTGTAACTTTTGCATGTTGATGAAAAATCCCAAAGATGGCTACAGGTCCATCATCGTCTAGAGATGATTTACGCCTGTTTGTGGCAAGTCTGCCTTCGGCAGCCAGTCATCAAGGCATGGGAAGACTTGTATTCCCAAACTCTGCAGATAGGCAGTGACCACCCCATCGCCTTTGTGAACATCCAAGGTACACTGGTAAGGCCAAAGGGAAGCACTGTGAACTGAAAGCGTTATTGGCATCAAAGATTGCTGGGCGTCACTGGAGAAGCCGGTGGAACGGATCCAAGTGTGGAGCCTTAACACCATGCTCACCCAGACTGCTCTACCTCAACAGTCGGTCACATCCAGGCCAGATCAACTAGAGTATTTTGCAACGTTTTGACCATCCTAGAAGAGGAATCGCAGATTAGGCTTAATGTTGTCCAGGACAGCTGGCAAAATGTCCACCACCATGTACCACAATGCATGGGAATATTCCACAAGGAAACAGCAGGTGTTAACTGACCTTGACGCAAGGCTGACAGAGAGGAGGATCCTTTTAGTAAATTTCTCCATGTGCTTCGACTTCCAGGTCTGGCAGGTGCTCAGAAAAGTTTTGCGGTGCAATTGGCTAATGGAGTTCTAAACCCCAAGGTTCACGGGACAGGGGTGCTATAGGAGGAAGGCCGGATCTCCTGGAGAAGGTCTGTGCAGCCTTGCAATTTGCCTGTTGACTGGCATGCAAAAGATCCAGTTTTTGACCAGGTGGTCAGCAGTGTGTCTGCAATCCCCCATAAAATGGCACTAGAGGTTCCGGATTTGGTGCAACGTCAGTGAAGGTTGCTCCCGGTTCGCTTCGGCATACAAAAACACTATCAGCCCCATCTCCAGCATCAGTGGTGTTAGTATGGACATCGAAGTGCCGAGCTTCGATGTGGGTCGTAATGTTATAAGAGGTGTGGGATGAAATGGAAGCAAGGCTGGAATTGGATTCATAGCTAAGGTCTGAGTACTTAGCCTAACAGTACACAGATCATTGTGTGGCAGGAATGGTGGGACAAAGTGGAGCCATGCTTGGACTACTTGTTTTTCTTTCATTTTTTGGACATACCTGAAGACCGCAACATCAACGAAGAGCAGTAGTGAGAGTGGCCTCTGGAGAAGGAGTGCACCCGCACCCTTGACTTCAGCTGAGACTGTCCCATTTTGGACTTCTTCTGGTACGCCGTAAAGCAGAACTATGGCTTTTGGGCTCTTCTTCAAGCCTTGGTCACCAGATGCAGAGTCGTGCTTGGAGCCATGACACCAGGGACAGAAAACATGAGGGTATATCATCCACATCTGCCTTACATGGTATGAGCCCTGTCGTTTTGGGATGATCCCTTGCACAATGGAAAAATGTGGATTTGTAAAAAAAAAAAATTAAAAACAACAGTCAGCAATCTGATAGAACTAAGGAAACAAGCTCTGGATCTGCATCGAAAGGCCTGAAAAACAATGGAACTAATTTCAGCGCACAGAGGAGGTGCACATGTAGTAGCATCTGGGGTGGGACAGCCCAGATGCAGAGACACAAAACTCATAAGAGAATTGCTGTTGAGAATTCTCCAGATCCAGTCTGGCGCCAGCGGGTATTCACAAGGTGAGGAATCTGTGGTTAGATGTTAGTATCAGAATAAATTATCTGAGACAATGGGCCAGTCTTCTAACTTGGGACCTTTTTAAATGTTAAGGAGGCTACTCCACTAAAGGAGAGTTGGGAGGGCAGTCAGGAACCTGCAGTTAGATCAAAAACTCCTGCAGAATAGATTGAGCGAAATGACCTGCTTTCAAGGCAGTAGTGTTTAGTAAACTTATCCACGGATGCCATGTAGCAGTCTAGCAGACAGCTAGAACAGATTACCCTCTTGCCAAAGCTGTTGTAGCAGCCTTAGCCCTGGTGGAATTAGCCCCCAAACCTTTGGTGGCTGCTTCTTGGCCTGAGCAAAGCCAATTTTGATGCAGAGGACTCTCTACTTCAACAGAGTCTTCTTTTGCACCGGCTGAACTTTACATGCACCAGAAAACCCTACGAAGAGCTGATCATCCAAACAATGGTCGCTTGGGAGGTTGATGTCAAAGCATTAAAGGGACAGTTTTGCTTGCTCTTTAAAGGGGTGGGCCGGGTAAAAAAAAAAATAACCAACAGAGCCATCGACTAACCAACAGAGAAGGAGTAATGTAGGTGTTGTAGGGCGGTTGACTGAAAGCACCTGCAGTTCGATCATGCGGCATGCTGACAAAACGCAAGGAGGAAGACCGCTAAGTGGCAAAAGCCTTAAGGAACAGTTAGGCATAAGCTCCTTTGGTAAGAACTGAGAAAATGCAAAGATCAAGTGTAAATCTCATTGGGGAATAACACATGGTTTTTGGGGTGGAAACATGTGAATCAAACCTTTAAAAAAGCGCATCACAATTGTTGACTTAAAAAAAGTGGTTGGTCAGGAAAACTCAGAAAAGCCTGACAAACAACCTTTCACTGTGCATACTGCAAGGCATTGTTGGTATACTGAAAAATCTAACAACTGAATATCAAAAAGCTTCCCTTGTAAGGGATCAGTGCTTTAGGCACCACAGTTTTCTTCTGGCACCCAGCATAAATAGACTTTGCAGAAGGTAATGTGGCTATAAAGATAGCACCAATCACCTCAGAGAGCAAGTCAAACTCATTTAGCTGCCACCGCTCAATCTCCATGCACAGAGGCGTCAGTTGTAGAGGACCCTTGGTCTGTTGCTGAGGCAAGAGGTCCTCCAGAAATGGAATCCTGATCAGAGGGCAAACGCACTGGATGCCACACTCTCCTGGCTCAGTGTGAGCCAAAACAATGACTTGAGCGCAGTCTTTCTTGAAGTTCCTCAGACCTCAAGGCAGGAGAAGTAACAGTGGAATTGCGTATTGGAGACCTTCCTTCATCCCAGACAGAATGCGTCACCTATCCAGTGCCTTGGAAAGAACACTAACATGAAGAGTTCTTAACACTGTGTGTTCTCAACAGTGATAAATAGATCTGACCAGGGAGTACTCCCTCTGCTCGAGACACCATGCATCACCTTGGAATGAAGACACCAATCGTGATCTGCCAAGCGAAGTCTCCTCAGTTTGTCTGCTCTGGAATATGAGACCTCATCAGGTGGTTGGCACCCAGGAAAGATGTTATTCTTGTGCAGCTACCTGCAGAAGACTAGCTCCTCATAACACAAGATCCAGGAACCCTTTCCGCTCAGTTTGTTGCAGTGCCACATGGGAGTCATGTTGTCTGAAGACCTGGAACAGCCTCCCTTTGATGGAAATTAGGATAGCTTTTAGGGCCAGCTTGATTGCTCAAAGCTCCAGAAGCTTGATAGGAAGTTGGCTCTCTAATAGGGACTTTTGATCTTCACCTTTCCAAGGTGAACCTCCAAAACCCAGCAGTGAAGCATTTGTCACCAACGTTCATGTATAAAAACTAAATCGCTTCTTTATTAATGAATTCGCCCATTTCGAACTACACATCAACCTTGACTCAGAAATACGTAGCTAGGCAGGCTCTGAGGCCCAGTCCTGAGGTCACTGATTGACAGGTCACAGGTGTGGTGGTACATAGCCGGCAGACAAACGGACGGACAGGAAATCCCAGATCAATCTCGCAGATGGGGGTAGCGACACCACAATGGTCCAGGGAGATTGATCCCAATAAAGCACACATGGCCAGAGGGGGTACATGTGCTCCCAAAACATCAAAGTGAGATGCCACACAAAGTTAGGAACATTTAGCCAATCAGGACACAGCAATCGCACACTCCCCATGCCGGACATCTGGAAAAGTTACCCACTGGCCGCATTGTATCCACGTAAGGTCGAGACCCATCTGGATATCCTATCAGATACATTAATTTATGACTCCACGGACAGCGGTTCACATTCCTTGCCAAAAATGAATCTGCTGAACTGTTAATGACTTTCAATGAATTGTATAAAAACTCATTTCAGATCGATTGTAAGTTGACAGTGATTAAACCCTATGCCTGTTCTCCTATCCGCACGTTTTAATTAAACAAACTGTTCCCGTTTTGCCAAAAGCCTCTAGTTTTTTCAAGGTATGTCATGTTCAAGCAACAACTGCAGACACTTTGCCACCTGCCTTGAGATCTGAATAGAGTTAAAAGGCCATACCTGATGCTGCGCTTATTGGGGTCTGAGGTTCTACTGCAAGGTCTAAGTGAGCGGCCTCTCATTTGGAAGGAGGAGAATGCACAATGCCTAAGTCACCCTCACCGAAACCCAGGACTGGTCTAAAAAATATCAGGATCATATCCTGAATGGACACGCTGCAGTGGAGGAAAGGCAATGAACACTGCTGTGTCCAGAATTGCCCCAATAAATGCAAGTCTCTACACCACTACCAAGTAGGGCTGTGGTCATTGACCCAATGATTTCAAGAGTTTAGCTGTCGCCTGAAGTTGATCTACTACTAAACTGTGGTGAGCATGACTTTATAAGTCAGTTGTCTAGGTGCATTCTATTCTCCGAAGATGGGCAATGACCATTGCCATTACATTTGTGCACACCTGAGGTGCGGAGGTAAGGTTCAAAGGTAGCACCGCAAATTGAAAGTATTCCTGGCCCACCCTGAAGTACCAGTAATGACTGTAAGGGTATATTAGAATACATATCTTCAAGCCCAAGCACGCCATCCAGCCTTCTAGGACTAGTACTGACTGGATTTGCGCCTGTTCTTCCTCAGAAAGGTGTTCAGAAATCAGAGGTCCAATACAGGTCTGAGACCTTCATCTTTTGGAATGGTGAAGAAACACAAGTAGCAATCTCCTCCCATCTCAAAGTCCACCACCTGATCAATTGCAACCTTGGACAATAGAAAGCTGACTTTCTGCTTTAGAACTGCAGAGTACACCTATGAAAGTTACCCCAGTAAAAAGGAAAGCAGGATGGGTAGAACATAACCCCATTTAACAATTCAATTCAATTCAATTCAGCTTTATTCGGTACAAATTAATGACCATGAAAGCATACACAATCATAGAATCAAAATATACAAAATACGAACAACTTATGGCAGACATGATAATACATTTAAAACACTATAATTGTTTAAAACAATGATCACATTTACACAAATAAAATGACATTTGTACAGCTAAAAACACATGTTTTTCCTGGAATTGATGCATTTGTTTAAAAAAGTGGCGGTATAAAAACATACATCCGCAGATTGTAAATTAAAAATCAATTTCATTGCGTGCTCCACCGTACGTGTTCCATATTTCACAAACATGGGTTTAAGCAAGACAATACGAAAATTAGAGTACAGATTACAAAATAGTAAAAAGTGCATTGTGCGCTGCTTGGAAATCCCGTCGCATCTACAAGGCCCTGATGGATGTTTTTTCATTATCGGATGGGCCACCAGATGGTGCACTATTCCAAATCTGAGTCTAGTTAGCACAAATTTATGCGTCGATCTAGTGACAAGGGTTAGGTAGACAGGGAATCCATCCATAGATAAATATCTGTTATAAAACATAACAGTGGACAGAGTACCAGCGATAACAGTTCTCTTCCTCTCAGCATGAGCTAGAAAGACCCTTTTTAACTCTACTTTGGGGATCAATAAAACAGCATTCGGATCAGTTACAATATTTAGGTTAAAAATATCTGAGAAACACACAATAATATATTTAATCCAGGGTATTGCTATAACTTTGTCTAATCGCAAACAGTCCTGGATAATGGACCTAGTAAAGGACTTCTCCTCATTCAGCCAAATAGACCGCCAAATCATCAAAGGTCTAAGTGACAAAAGGTCAAGTAGATAGTTCACAGATAGTTCCTGATGGCTCAGAGCGTTAGAGGCCGATGTGGGTAAACATAAAAGTTTTTTAAGGAAGGAATTCTCTTCCAGCTGCAAATTATGTGCGCAGCAATAACCCCAAATTCCTGCCCCATACAATGCAATTGATACGCATCTTGCCTGATAAATTTTTATCATGTCCCTGGTCCTACGGTCCCCAATTTTCTGAGCAAATCTAAAAATTCTGTGGGCGTTTCTAGCCATTTTATTGCGTATGTTATTAAATTCGTTGGTCCACTTTTTGTCACTAGAAAAAGTTATACCTAAATAACAAAAATTGTCCACTTGCTGTACTTTTGCATTGTCAATAAAAAACCCTTTCGTTGTCTGTTTTATTTTCTTTGGACCACAGATCATGGTGTACGTTTTGCTTTTGTTAATAACTAATTTTTTGTTGTCAATAAAGGAAGCAAAACTATCCATCAATCGTTGCAACCCTACCGGAGTTCTGGACAACAACACAGCATCATCGGCGTATAGTAACACCGGCACTGATACACCATTGATCATGGGAGCATCTGCATTAACTGCCTTTAAAATAGCATCAATTCCATTAATGAATAAAATAAATAAAAGAGGAGCTAAAACACAACCCTGCCTTATGCCACGTTTAACGCTAAAGTATGGGGTACATTCTCCCCTCCTACCAAAACGTACACATGTTTTTAATCTCTCATACATCCTGGCAAGAAAATAAATTATGCCCTCTGGCGCACCTAGTTTCAACAAGGTTGACCACAAGATTGAGTGGTCAACCATGTCGAAAGCACTGCTTAAATCAGCGAAGCACAAATATATAAGGCCAGGTTTTGCATCACTATACTTCCCGATCAATAATTCTAAATTAATGCATTGATCGAGCGTGCCCCTGCCTTTCCTAAAACCATATTGGCTATCTGCCAAAATACCATCCTGCTCTGCCCATTCTTCCAATCTTACCAGCATAATCCTGCTCATAACTTTTACGGAAGAATCCAGTAATGAGACAGGTCGGTAATTTTTTGCATCAGACCTGGATCCTTTTTTATATATTGGTACGATAATAGACTCCTCCCAAGTCGGAGGTCGATCTATACAAACCGCGGCATTGAAAACAACAGTCAACAAGGGGCCCCATACTTCCGGTGCTTCCTTGTACACATCACTTGGGACCCCATCCGGGCCTTGGGCCTTTCCTCCCTTGCTTGCCCTAATCCCCCTTTCAACTTCTTCCACAGAGATTTCGAGTGGTAAAATAGGCCAACTATATGGGCCGGCATTAGTTTTTTTACCTGAATCAAAGATGGTTGAAAAATGAGTAATCCATCCTTCACTGGAGACATTTGCTGTTAACTCAGGTGTATTTGTCTCCTTAAGGAATGGGGAGTTGACTGTTGCCCAAAATAACGTACCATTAGAAAGTTCTGCCGCTTGGTTGAGAGAATCCCAGGCTTGATGTTGAAGAACTATCTTCCTAGTTTTAATGGCATTTTTATACTCTAACCTTAATATTATTACTGCCTTTTTATCCCTAGGCTTTGTTGCTAGGGCCTGCTTAAGGTTAGTCAAAGCAGCAGAACAGGTCTGGTCAAACCAAACAGGTCCAGGTTTTGAACAATTCATAAGACCTACCTGTCTGACGTGATGGATCCAGGTAAGGAGGCCAGACATAAGCCTGTGAGGCCAAACTAAAGCTCCTTGGTAGCCGCTGTAACAGGAGAGAAGGAATTGGAGGTCTGCTGTCTCCTGGAATGAACTGTTTCCACCAGGCCTCATATGGAGCCTCAAAAAGACTGGGCTGTTTGTTGTGGTACAGGTTTGGACAGCTGGTTTTGTCATTAGCTAGCCCCTTGGAATAGCCTCTGAATTTTCTATATTGGTGAGAACATTGCTTAGATGGTGTTAAATCACCTCAATGTTGGTGCTGTGATGCAACTATTCTTGAATCATTTTAGAGTCGAATATTTCTTCTCTCCAAGCAGCCTGGAACCATCGGAGGGCACGCCCATTAAGGATGCATGTACTCCCCCAGAAAAACCAGTTGTTCGTACCCAGGTCTGCTGTTAAAGCACAATACCGGTGCCAATAGCTCTACTGATGCAGACTGTAGTGTTCAGGTGAGCCCGGAGCACATAGTCCTGACCACCATGTATATATTTGGGCTAGTGAGGCCCTGAAGTTCCGTGGGACAGCCAGCAAGAGGCGACAGGCCATGTTGCAAAAGGCGTAGGTGTACCTCCCCAGAAGGGAAACTGCATTAACAGATGTGAGCGATAGACCAGCCACTGAAAACATGCTCTTTCCCAAAGCATGAATTCTTTTCAAGACTCCATCCAGATGGCTGGAAAGGAATTTGGATTAATTTTCCTTGTTGGAGTTCAAAAGAATTAGGCTCTCCGGTGAAAGATTCTTAGTTCAGAGCACCGGGGTCAAGTCTATAACGCCTAGCCGCACAGGCTGATTGACTGGAAAGCATGAGCATGCTCAGCTCATGTATCCAAAAGGGTATTAGTATGGGTTTCATTAAATGGTAAAGACAACTCAGAAGACATAGCCCTGGTTGAAGAATGTAGGACCTGGGGTCTCCAGGCCCTATGGGGCGGTAACGTGACACGAGCAGTCGGGCAACCAAAGGTCTGTGTGTAAAGCAACCATACGACACGCACCTCTCATGGACGGGGAACGCACACAATAAGTGACGCCACACGGTATAAATTATGCAAACAATTCAAGTTTATCCAAGTAGAGCTAGTTAGATGCAGTTCATGAGGTATCAGTGCAATGCTTGCGTTGTAATACAATCCATCAAGAAATACATACCGTACAGGAGATGTAAATGCAGTTCATAATCTATCCATGCAATTTAGGTAATATACTGGCACTGCAGGAGATGTACATGCAATTCACTTTCCCCACCGCGTTAACCACTAGGAGGTTTAGTTACCTATAGCGCTCTAGGGGTGATTATAGCGCTGTGCGCGCTAAGCGGTGACTACCTCTGAAGGGGGGCATCTAGCACAGAGCAATACTCGTAATGGATGACACTGAATACTTCAACGCAGAGCATGTAAAACAAAGCGCCACTCGTAATCAATGACACTTAATACTTTGAAGCGGAGCATGTAAAACAAAGCGCCACTCGTAATCAATGCTTCAGTTCTTCAGGCCGGAGCATTCCGCGGGGAGCGCTACGGGACTTGAGGAGCGAGTCTCCCGGCTCCGGTGCAGTTCGTAGGGCACCACGCTTCAGTACTGTTCAAGGGGGCACAAGGAAAGGTTCCCTCGGCGGGGTCTCTCCGTCGCGATGACAGGGGGGACTCCCACGGAGGGGGAACTCGGGCTCGGGGTGCGGTGAGGCTCCCAACCAGTAGGGGGCGCACCGGAGTCACTCCCAGCCTCCAGGCTTACCTTGCTCACGACGTCGGAAGGCGTCCGCGCCAGCGGCGATGGGGGGAATCTCGCCCACGGCCTCGCGCACCTTTTCTCACAGCTGCGACGGCAGCGGCGGGGCCCCGGGCTTCTCCACGGGCCTCGTGACTCTGCAGGGCACTTCTTCCGGCCTCCGGGCCACCGCGGTGAGCGCGCTGGCTCCCACGTCACAGGGGAGGGGCTCAAATTAAGGGGGGTAGCTCCGCGCCCAGCGGAGCACGCTGCCGGGGGTCCCAGGCCAGGTCAGGGAGCGCAGGGGTCACAGCGCTAATACCTGGTCGATCCCCGGTGGTTCTTCACTCTGTTTTGCATAAAGCTTCAGGGGTCAGTCTGGACACGCAGTCTCAGCGCTTCAGTTTCTGTTCTCAGATGTTAGATGAAGTCTTGTTGGCGCAGATGTATCTGGCGCCCTTAAGAGGTTCTGTTACAGAAAGGGGGGTAGGGAATGAGTTGGCGACTAGGTCCTTCCTAGTCAGGCTGGGCAGAGGTTCTCTGGGTCCTCCTACTGCTGGGCAAGATCAGTGGGTTTCACAGGGTCCCTCACTCACTTAAGAGGCAGCACCTAAATCCTGTCACTCTCAGAGGCATAAGTCCCTGGCTAGGCCCTACAGCCTACACTCCTGGTGGATTCTTCCAGCTCTGCTTTACCCCACTGGCCAACTAACTACAAAAAGTTCCCTCCCTCACTTAAGTAGCCCTAGGTCAGGTGACCTCTAGCCAAGGCGGCAAAAGTAAAACCCCACCTCTCTTCTAGAAGGTTCCAGCACATTCCAGGAGCTTCCCCACTCTACCTATGGGACAAAAAGGCGGGCTGGTGTCGCAACATTGTTGTGGGGTTCCAGCCAGCTCCTGGCAGCTAGGGTGCTACTATGAAAGACCACTCTGCAGTAGCAGGGGTCTGTGGCAGCCATCTTGGGAGAAGGGAGCACCTGCACCTTATGTCAGGAGCTGAGCCAATGCGCCTACTGAACATGCAGTGGGACCACAACTCCCAGAGATCTCGGCGGAAAGGAGGTGTGGCCACAGCTGCTAAATACGGGCACCGAGGACCTATCGGTGCGCGTAATACTGCCTGGTTGGATTTGCTGGTGTGTGACCGCAAGCAGAAAGAAAGGAAACGCTGAAGCTCACACGAGCACGGAAGGAAACCCTGAATGCCCCGCTGGGCAAAGGATTAAGTCGAGTGGATACGAGAGGCTGAGGATTCAGTCTCCAACCTTGGTTCACGGGACGCTGACGTAAGCGTCACTGCGGTTGACGGTTTTTCGGGAGTGGAGCACCCTCCCTGTTCGCGGAACGCGGGACAAGCGTTGCCGCGTTGTACCGCCTTCGGAGCCCCTCCCTGTTCGCGGAACGCGGGACAAGCGTTACCGCGTTGTACAGCCTTCGGAGCAAAGAGGAAGTAGGAGCGGACGCTCACTACGGAAGATTGTGGACCAGCACAGTGGGAAGGACGGAGACCTACCCAGAACTGCAAACGGTCAGGTAGCTCATCACAATAGGGAGGGGGCTGTTTTGTACGGGACACTAGTCAGTGGTTGGAAGAGACCACGAGTGTAGGTTCAAAGGGAGAGCGCGACTTTAACTTTACTCCCAGCGCTCCTCGCGCTATTTGTTGGAATTCACTCTCGAGGACCCTCAGAGTAGATTCGATTCAGGTCTATTGGAAGAGAGTCATCCTTGGTTCACTTTTGCTTTCCAGGGAACTTAAGTGGGGCTTTCACATAGCACAGTGTGTTAACTGTTGTACAGTGCGTGGGAGGGGGTCCAACCCTCAGTTGTATCTCATTGGGTTCTAAGGCATGGTTAATACCGCTTGAGTGTGTTTGGGAAGACACATGGTTGAGGCATACCTAGTGAGACCGAATGAGAGTAGGATGCCTTATGTTTACCGTCATTTGTGTTATACTTATGTTATGTTACAGGTATCCCTATCCCTGCTGTCCCCATCCTAAATCCCTTTCCCTCGCCTGATTGCCCTGGTACTCTGTTTCCCTATTCAGAGCCGGGGACGTCGGGAGGTGGACCCCTTATGCTTCACTCAACTCAACGGAACAAGAAGAGAAACGTGACAGAATTACGCGCCCAAGAAATAATTCCGTGTGGGTCGAGTCAAGCATAAGTATGGCCTCTCTAGATGAGGTGTTACAGGCCCTCATGTTAGTCCAACAGGAATTGGCCGCCTCAAAGATAGAAACGGCAGCCCTTAAAGATAGGATAGAAAGGCAAGGGCGCAACCCCTTTGACGCCACGCAGTCGTCAACTCCTATTCAAGTAAATGTTTCACCGCCCATACCGCTGGCAAGCCCGGAAAGGTTTTCGGGGGACCCTCTAAAAATCCAAACCTTTCTCACACAAATAGTGTTACATTTTTCGTGCAAACCCGCTTCTTTTCCGACTAATCATTCGCGAGTGGCGTTTGCAATATCATATATGACAGGGGACGCTGCCAATTGGGCAGTCCCCTTGGTCAAATACAACGATCCTCTTCTATCCGATTGGAACGCATTTAGGAGTGAGTTTGAGAGGGTGTTTGACAGGCGGGCCACTACTTTATCAGCAGACCGCGAATTGTTATCGCTCCGACAGGGCAAACAAGATCTAGTGACGTATTTAACCCAGTTCAATCGTCTCATAGCGGAAACAGAGTGGCCAGAGGAGAAGCGTATGTCCCTCTATTACCAGGGATTGCGGGACGACATGAAAGATGTACTGGCGCAAATAGATCCGCAGCCCACTACGTACACAGACTTGATGAACCTTACGCTTCGGTTAGACCATAGAATGGCGGAGCGCAAGGGAGAGAGGGTTTATACTCATGTAGAGAAAACCGAGAGAGGACCCGGAACTGCAGGGGCAGCACCGGGAGCTCAGGCAGAACCTATGGAGGTAGGGGCAATCAGAGCCCCGTTATCAAGGGTCGAGAGAGAGAGAGAACCGCCGATTAGCCGGTCTCTGCATGTATTGTGGCAAGAAAGGTCATTACGTTCGGGACTGTCCCGTCAAACCCAAGAAAGGGGGATACGCCGGCCCGAAGAAAGTGGCAGTGGCCACAGTACAGGCATCGACTTCTGAAGCATTGGACACAGTCATACCCGAGAAGACACCTGCCTCTAGGGTCTTGCAGTTGCCTTCTTTGGCCATCATAGAGTCGGTTGCCTCTGAATCACATGTCATAATAAAGATGCGAGTAACGGTGGGAACTAGAGAGCAAGAGATAAGAGTTATGATTGACTCAGGTGCCACTGGCAATTTCGTAGATAGTGGGTTAGTACAGCGGCTTGGGTTAAGGCGCATCCCAAGAACAAACCCCGAGACAGTCTGGGCGGTGGACGGTAAGCCTCTGAAATCCGGGCCCATCACCGAGGTCACGGAGTCTCTAACCCTGACCAGACCAGGATCGTTGTGGGATCATGTAGAACAGGTAGCGTTGAACATTATTGATGCTCCACAATATGAAGTGATCCTCGGCATGCCTTGGTTGACGACTCATAACCCATCCATTGATTGGACCCAGAAAACTGTGGAGTTTGACACAGAGTACTGTAAAGAGGCGTGTGTCAGCGCTCATCGGACTCACCTGTTGGCCCTCACTCAGGGGTATCACCTCAGTACAGCAGCAGAGAAAGAGACGGTCCTCCCCGTCGCCTACGACGCATACAGAGAGGTGTTTAGCGAAAGTAAAGCAGAACTCCTGCCACCGCATCGCAGTTACGACTGCCAAATAGACTTAATTCCAGGGGCTGTCCTGCCGGCTTGTAGAGTCTATGCCTTGTCCGAGCCAGAAACCGAACATCTGCGAAAATATTTAGAGCACTACGTTGAGATCGGATTCATCAGGCCCTCCCGTTCTCCGGCTGCTTCGCCCCTTTTTTTCATCAAGAAAGGCAATGGCGACTTGAGAACGTGTATCGATTATAGGGTATTGAATAGAAATACCGTCCGCAATCGCTACCCTCTTCCTCTCATCCCTGTCTTGCTGGATCAGGTGAAGGAGGCGACCATATACTCTCGATTGGATTTGAGAGGGGCCTATCACCTGGTCCGGATAAGGGAGGGGGATGAGTGGAAGACGGCCTTTAAAACGCAGTACGGGCTGTTTGAGTACAGGGTAATGCCTTTTGGGCTGTGTAACGCCCCCGCAGCGTTCCAGTACTTCCTAGATGACGTCCTCAAAGAGCTCATTGATAAAACAGTAGTGGTATATATTGATGACATACTAATATATTCCACAGACCCTAGGGAACACATCACGCACGTCTCACAAGTATTACACAAGCTAGAAGCTAACAATTTGTTTTGCAAGTTGAGCAAGTGCGAATTCCACGTTGAGAGGGTGGAATTCTTGGGGGTGGTTCTGAGTCCTTCGGGGTTGAGCATGGCGGAAAGAAAAGTGGCGGCTGTACAGGAGTGGCCCATACCAAAAACAGTGAGAGATGTGCAGTGTTTCCTGGGCTTTTTTAACTATTATAGAAGGTTCATCTCTCACTTTTCCCAGCTCGTATCGCCTCTCACTCGTTTGCTACGCAAGGGGCATCCGTTTTCATGGACACCGGAGGCCATGCAGGCGTTCCGTGAGCTACAACAGGCCTTCACCTCAGCTCCCACCCTGCAACATCCACAATCTGAAGTACCTTTCGTGGTAGAGGCGGACGCTTCGGACATAGCAGTAGGGGCCGTGCTATCGCAGAGAGAGGCTCTGACCGGACAATTACATCCAGTTGCCTTCCTTTCCCGGAAGTTAACATCAGCGGAAGCAAACTACACGATTGCAGAAAAGGAACTGCTGGCCATCCACAAGGCGTTCCAGGAATGGAGACACTACCTGTGGGGGGCTAAACACACCGTAACTGTTTATACCGATCACAGGAATTTGCAGTACCTGAAAACAGCCCGACATCTCACGCAACGACAAATGCGTTGGATGCTGTTTTTTGCAGGTTTTGACTTCGTCATTACGTATCGTCCAGGGTCAGAGAACTGGAAAGCGGATTCACTATCGCGACAAGAGGGAGGACTGGTACATCGGTCGGAGGAACGCAATGCCCTCATTCCCCCTGAGAAGGTGATATGTGCGGTTCGGGCTGACACGTTTCTCAACTCCATAAGAGAGCAACGCACATTGGTGCAATGGCTACAATGGGAGGATCAGGAGGTGGACAGACACCTCAAAGAGGGGTTACCCTTTTACCGAGATCGTCTGTTTGTGCCCTTGGAGGAGCTGCAACGCCAGGTATTCGTGTGGTGTCATGAGTCACTGGCCGCAGGGCACCCAGGTCGTACCAAAACAATGCACCTGATGAGAAGACACTTTTGGTGGCCCTCCATGACCAAGGAAGTCAGTCAATGGATACAGCAGTGCGAAGTCTGCGCTAGGGTGAAAGGAGAGCATTCAAAGGCTAAAGGCAAGTTGGTGCCGCTACCGACTCCCTCGGGACCCTGGCGCAACATAAGCATAGACTTCGTGGTGGGCCTACCCGTGGACCAAGGATACGATGCAATCATGGTAATAGTGGATGGACTCACCAAGATGGGTCATTTCGTCCCGTGCAAGAACTTAACCTCAGCCAGTCAAACCGCCCAGTTGTTGTGGTCTCATGTGGTGCGACAGCACGGTTTTCCTGGAGTGATAGTCTCGGACAGGGGACTGCAGTTCATTGCTCGGTTTTGGAGAACTTGGTGTAAGGCCTTACAGGTAGAGGTGGCCACGTCCACCAGCTTCCACCCGCAGACGGATGGCCAGACCGAACGTCTTAATCAAACGCTCAAGACGTATCTCCGTTGCTATGCAAAAGAAGCAAGTACATCGTGGGTGTCTCTTCTGTGGTTGGCCGAACTCGCATACAACAACGCTTGGCACAGCTCCATCAAAGAAACACCGTTTCGGGCTAACTACGGGTACCATGCCAAGACACTCCCTTTATCGTTTCCTGAGGATACTCGCAATCAGCCAGCTCTGGCTGTTCAGTTGCAGGCCTTGAGGGACATACACCGCCATCTACAGACTAACTTGGAGAGGGCCAAGGGCTTGTACAAGAGCTCGGCGGACCGACATCGTCAGGAGGGACCCGTGTATCAACCGGGCGACCGAGTGTGGTTGTCCACAAGGAATCTCCGTTTTAAGTTCCACAGCATCTTCCATCCTCGTTTCATTGGTCCGTATCCCGTGGTGAGACGAGTGGGATCCGTGGCGTACAGGTTGGCCTTACCGGCTTCAATGCGGATCCATCCGGTGTTCCACTGCAGTCTCCTGAAGCCGGCGCTGGGGGCTAGGCGAGTCGCCCCACCTCCGGTGTTCAGGGAAGGTCGTGAGGAATACGAGGTCCGTAAGGTGTTGGATTCCCGGTTTCGGAGGGGGCGTCTGTGGTACCTCATCGCCTGGAAGGGGTACACGGCGGAGGAAGATTCTTGGGTTCCCTCCTCTGAGGTGCATGCTCCTACTGCTGTGCGTTCGTTTCACGCCCGTTTCCCGGACAAGCCTGGTCCTAGGAGGCGCTTGGGCGGGGGGCATACTGTCAGGAGCTGAGCCAATGCGCCTACTGAACATGCAGTGGGACCACAACTCCCAGAAATCTCGGCGGAAAAGAGGTGTGGCCACAGCTGCTAAATACGGGCACCGAGGACCTATCGGTGTGCGTAATACTGCCTGGTTGGATTTGCTGGTGTGTGACCGCAA
This sequence comes from Triturus cristatus, assembly GCF_964204655.1. NCBI lineage: Eukaryota > Metazoa > Chordata > Amphibia > Caudata > Salamandridae > Triturus > Triturus cristatus. The sequence goes on along the minus strand of NC_140591.1, from coordinate 1,200,789,308 downwards.
GCAGAAAGAAAGGAAACGCCGAAGCTCACACGAGCACGGAAGGAAACCCTGAATGCCCCGCTGGGCAAAGGATTAAGTCGAGTGGATACGAGAGGCTGAGGATTCAGTCTCCAACCTTGGTTCACGGGACGCTGACGTAAGCGTCACCGCGGTTGACGGTTTTTCGGGAGTGGAGCACCCTCCCTGTTCGCGGAACAAGCGTTGCCGCGTTGTACCGCCTTCGGAGCCCCTCCCTGTTCGCGGAACGCGGGACAAGCGTTGCCGCGTTGTACAGCCTTCGGAGCAAAGAGGAAGTAGGAGCGGACGCCCACTACGGAAGATTGTGGACCAGCACAGTGGGAAGGACGGAGACCTACCCAGAACTGCAAACGGTCAGGTAGCTCATCACAATAGGGAGGGGGCTGTTTTGTACGGGACACTAGTCAGTGGTTGGAAGAGACCACGAGTGTAGGTTCAAAGGGAGAGCGTGACTTTAACTTTACTCCCAGCGCTCCTCGCGCTATTTGTTGGAATTCACTCTCGAGGACCCTCAGAGTAGATTCGATTCAGGTCTATTGGAAGAGAGTCATCCTTGGTTCACTTTTGCTTTCCAGGGAACTTAAGTGGGGCTTTCACGTAGCACAGTGTGTTAACTGTTGTACAGTGCGTGGGAGGGGGTCCAACCCTCAGTTGTATCTCATTGGGTTCTAAGGCATGGTTAATACCGCTTGAGTGTGTTTGGGAAGACACATGGTTGAGGCATACCTAGTGAGACCGAATGAGAGTAGGATGCCTTATGTTTACCGTCATTTGTGTTATACTTATGTTGTTACAGGTATCCCTATCCCTGCTGTCCCCATCCTAAATCCCTTTCCCTCGCCTGATTGCCCTGGTACTCTGTTTCCCTATTCAGAGCCGGGGACGTCGGGAGGTGGACCCCTTATGCTTCACTCGACTCAACGGAACAAGAAGAGAAACGTGACACCTTAACACTGATTGGCAATGAAAAGGCGCCCGGAGACCTAGTCCAACATAAAAATGAGGGTGGAAAAAATGAGGCATGATCAAAAATAGAAGGGGAGACCACCCTAGGGCTGACAGGTTCAACAAAGAACCTCAGCCATAATATGTATTTTCCTCTCTGTGGTGGGCAACTGCAGCTATAGTTCTTCAGCTGCCCTCCAAATCACCACTGCAAAAGAAGCACTTTGTCCTTTAGTGGAGAGTCTACCTCTGCTTCAGGAGATGTCTCTGTCATTTTATGAGTCTACATACAATGAATCCTCAGTGTAATAAGGGACAGTCCCTTGCTACCAACCTTTTCATGATCAGTGTTTTGAGGGGCTCTGGGTGCCTCCAAAAATCGGTTCCAAAATAGTATATATATATCGGTTGGTACTGGTGTTGGATTGGAATCTGGCAGTATAGTTTTTTAACACAACATATGCCTAGATCGGGCCAACATTGATTCAGGGTTGATCGACGGTGGTGGAGGTACGCAAGGAACCTTTTTGCCGGAGTAGAGTTGGTATGGGCCCTGTGGGAGCAGAGATTGTTGAATGTGGACCTGCTGGAGTTCAACTAGAAATCCCTGTGACTCCGTGGGGGCTGCAGGAACACCAGAGGGACTTTGAATCTCAAAAAAGAACTACAGTATAGCCTCTTTGAAGGCCGCTATTTGCTGTGAGATCTGGTTGTTCCGTAGCGCACCAGGAACAATTGCGTGATCAATTCCAATTCAGGAGACGTTGTAGGATAGTGATCGGTCTTGGTGCCTTCTCACTAGACTGCCAGTGATGGGATGAGGTAGAGTCCCCGTTTGGCTTCTTTGTTCTTCAAGACTTCAACTAGGACTTTCTGGAAAACTTTGACCAGACGGTGAAATTTGGGAGAGAACATCAAGACTGGGACAGCGACCAGGCCTGCGGCTTGGAACGGGACCTATGCTTCGAAGTGACCTCTTCTTTTGTTCGTCAGCGCAGACTTTCGCCTCTGGGCTCTCAATCGCATTGCAGTGCACTTAGGATTCGTGCCCGGAGTCTAAGTATAACAGACGTACCTCGAGCAGGCCGTGACCGACATCTGTTCCATACAGTCTCAGCATGACTTTAATCCTGACACTTTCGGTTGGGACATCATTTTGTAGCACATCACCAACATATTTAGGGGTTGTCAGAAGACAAACAAAGTTAGGAGCAGAACTCCAGATCTGCGAAAAGGAACGGGAAAAAATAAGTGATATCAATGGGCAGGGATTGTGCTTACATATGACACCAGTCCAACATTTCCAGGGTGGAACAGAGTCGGAGTGGACCAAATGGCACCACCTACTGGCACGCAGGAGCACTGCTGAAGAATTCTTCAGATCCAGTATGGCATCTGGGAATATTCTAAAGGTAAGGAATCTGCATTTTAGAAGTATCCCTCAGAATCACTGTTAACGAGGAACTGTTCATTTAATGACAGATAAACTCAGGACTATATTTAGAGTATAAAAACTATATATAATTCTAATCCTGTATGACCTAAGGAATCTACTGCTCTAACTTAAAGACAACTTGCTCAGAGGAGCTGACCAGTAGAACACTCTGAACATACGTTCAGCAGATTTTTTGCAATTTCTTTTACAAAACATGGTTATTTCCTTCAGTCTTGCCTGGACAGAACATATTCCTGCCAAGACTTGACCGCCAGCTTTTTTCCTCAGAGTCTCCTGAACATGAGTTAATATACGTGTGGGATTTTTATGGGCTCAGCATGTCCTCCGGTGATAAACTTGGAAATGTGGAAGCCACAGCAAGCAAAATGCCAGTTTTGGGTACCCGTCTTTTGGTCACAAATATAACTCTTGGACTGTATGGAAACATCCTAAAGTTTCTAGCACTGGGTGCGAGATCACCCTTTCCCCAATGGTTTGGCCAGTACAAAGTATTGAACAAGACATTTCTCAGATTAAAAACATTTTTCCCTGTACAATATGGAAGTTTTCATCAGTTTTCCTTACACAGGAATTTATACCTCCTAAGGGTCGACCGACATCTGCCTTACCATAGGTCTTCTGAGTGTGGTGTTATCAGGCATTAGTGATTTTTTCAAGGGTTTAAGGAAGGATCCACAAATTACACACAAGTTAATTTTTTGATGGGGGAGATTCTATCTGCAGTATTTGGGCCCTGGGTCAGTCATTACCCATGAGAACCTACCAATATCAGACAAAGCCGCTCCTCCCGCCCACTCGCCTACCTCCCACTATTCATACTACCAACAGAAAAAAGTGGATCAAGCTGGTGAACATGAATAGGAAGGAACTGTGGGCAATAACAGCTGCCCTTAGCCCCTCCCTTAACCCCATCCACCAGCTCGATAACTCAACAAACCTTGGATTAGCTAGGGATTCCCACCCAGGCCCATCCTGTGTGTGTGTATCTCTTGGCTTTACCAGGTGTCCTGTTCAAGATTCTGGGCACGGTTAAGATAGCCAAAGAATCAGACATTATACTGCCTGACATCCTAGCAGGGTCGTTGCATGAGACTATGATCGCATGATCTTACTCAGGATCTCCACCTGTGCCATGATGATGGAGAGCCAAAGATGCCTTCAGATAAAGATAGACTCTCAGCCGGGGAACGTATCTGCATTCGAAGCAAAACAAGTAGCTCAAGAGGGTCTCTTAAGAGAGCCTTTCCTGAAGTAGCTCGAGAAGTTGACGTAGACCTTTGCATTGCTAGACAAGGCTAAGGCCTTGATCAAGAGGATTTTTGGCCTGAAGGGGCAGATAAGGCAGCTGGGGCTTTACACTGGTCACTCCTTCCTACGAGTCTCCCAGAAGGGTCGAGCAGTAATGATGGAGAACAGACCAGCAATGCTTTGAAAGATTCTTCTCCTCATGGAGAGCAGCTCAAAGACAGGGATGATGCACAATCTTCAAGGCTAGCGCTCTCACACCTGTAGGTAACATAAGCAAGGATTATCCCTTTCTTCCTTATAAGAATCCACTGGAAGCTTGCAAAGTACATGCACAGCCGGAAGTGCTCAGCAAGAGATGCTTGGAGGCTCCAAACAGTATCAGGTTTTCAGAGAGAGTTTTAGGCTCAAATTCAGTGTCCCAGACCCACATTCTTCTCGGGTCAGAGAGGGGTCTTAGATACCAGGAGGTGAACAGGAAAGGTGTAATAGGGTGGTTTTTTGCATCCCAGAGTTTTGTTTGTTAGAAATCTTTCTGGGGTGTTGACAGGCAAGATACATCACCAGGGATTTTAATGTGTGGCTAGTCTAGTGGCACATCAGGATGGAGAGGATTCATTTACACTAGTACATGTGCACCCTGGACTGGATAGTGCCTCTGGACCTATAGAACACTAATCTCAGGGTGCCCACTTTTCTCAGGTATTTGAACTTGTGTCCTTAGCTTCTGCTGTGTCATCAGACCCTTTAAAATTCAGGCTGGTTGTGAAGTATCTCAGAGCCAGAGGGATGACACCGATTAAGTTACTGGACGACATTTTGCTGAGGAAACAGTGTGTTCAACAGCTATTTACCCATCAGAGTTTAGAATATATACACTCCATAGCTAGGGTGTTTTGCCTGGAACCGCTGACAAGCTTACTTCGAAGAATGATGTAAGGTGGAAAGTGGTCCGGACATGAGTCAGGCTTCCACATCAACTGCCTGGAACTGCTTACATGTTTACTTCGCAAAATGCTGAAGGACAGAATCAAGTCCTGCGTTCTGCAGAAATTGGACCACATTTTGAAAGTGAGGGATATTAACACCTGGCAGGGACTCGCTCCACAGTCCTGATGGGACTGCAAAGGTTTTTGGCATTTCTGTCTAAAGAACCAGACTACTGTGCCAGAGAAATATCTTCCAAGTGGGCAGAATGTAGTGGTAGACTTGAAATCCAGGTACCTCCAAGACTCGGCACCTGGAAATGGCAAATGATGGTCTACAAAGTATTAATAGTCAGTTTGGGCCTGGCCTCAATCAACCCATTTGCATTGTGACATGATTATCAGCCCCCTAGGTACATCAGTAGGAGTCCAGTTCTGGGAGCAGAAAGAGTAGACACTTCCGTGCAGGGAAAGAGGGCAATCACAGTGCATTGCAGTTAATTGCCACGATTACAAGAGTAGTAGCTCAGCTTGAGAGACAGTCAGCAAATCTAGGGCTGGATACATCAATGTGAAGGCCCTAAGTTTGATTTGCCATTCTGATGGGAGTCTTTGATTCTTCAACACATCTTCCATGATCTCAGAGTCTGCTGATGCACTGTTATGGAATAATTCAAGGCTATTGCTTAAAAAGTGAAGATCAGCAAACAAAATCTGCAGAAAAAATCATCCATAATCCATGAGAAACATACAATCATGAAAATGACTCCCATGAGAGCCCGCTGAGGAGATTTTTTTAACATCACATCTACTTGTACACCAAATTCAAAAATATAGTCCTTATTAACATACCTTATGATTATTAATGAGGATACAGTATTGTTGAAAACTGGAGTGAATTTTACTTGCACTGATTTTTTTTCTCCAGGTTTCAAAATTAAATTTAAAACAGAGTGCCGAGAAGGACCTTCTACAAATCCAGATTTGCTCTGCAGAGGTTGGCCCTTCAAAAGTCAATGAGAAAAACAAAGAATATTACATAATGTATTTTATTTTTCTACTTTTCTGATAACACATTAAACTTCTTATTGTCATGATGTAATATCCAACATTCTGCACTGTGTCGTGACCTCAGTTTTTTTTTAATGTCCTGAAACAATATGCTCTTACCTTCGGTAATGTGTTATCTGGTAGCGGCTCTATATAGCTGCGGATTCCTACCTTAGATTATTCACCAGGAGTCAGACTGTATCTGGAAAATCTTGAGCAGCATCTCTGTGCGCTGGCATTGTTCGGCTCGGTGCTCGTGCCGGAAGTACGTGTGCAGTACCTACATAGGCGCCACACCAGTGCGCTGACATCAGTTTCTTTTAGAGACATGTCTGAACCAGAAGCACAGAGCCACAATAGAATGCTGATGGACCAGTGTGCAGACACTAAGGAATTACAAGGGTCACTCTACGTAGAGGAAGCTGCTCACAGAGCTTGAAGGATGGAAGGAACAGTACGGAATCTGCGGCTGGATGGAGTCTCAACCAGATAAGGCATTACTGAAGGTAAGTAACTTCATCTGACAAGAGACTTCTAGCCGCAGATTCCTTACCTTAGAATAGATACTCAAGCAATACCCCCCTGGAAGTGGGTCTGCGAAACAGATTTAGACCAGAAAGTCCTGGAGGAACGAATTGGCAAAGTGACTATCACAATGGGCCGGACTGTCTAGGCAGTATTGCTTAGTAAACATGAGCAGAGATGCCCAGGTCGCAGCCTGGCAGATGTCCAGGACAGGAAAACAGAGGATGACTATTCTGAGGCTGATAAAATTCTTCCCCATTATAATACAGTACGATTTACAGTACGTGAATGGCATTGACATTTCACCAGAGTGAACTTGGAACTGATCAAGTAACACCTAGAGCAGACTATGACTGTCCTTCAGAACTTGGCCTTTGCAAGCAATGCCTAAAATTCTCACCTCATTCCAACGCAGAGGTTAATGTTCATAGGATTGGTGTTGTAAAGGTACAGCATAAAGGCTTTTTCTCCTTCTAGAGAACTGCAGCTATTGAAGACATTTTTCCAATGATTCTAACTCAAGACGTGGATCCCGCTCCTGTACCTATTATGTCTTTGGGACATTATGGCCTCATGCATCCAGATGGTGTCACCCGCCAGATGCTGGATAAGTTTCCTTCAGTGATCCCTGCTCCAGCATCAAGAGAGCCTTTCAGCCAAGATGTGACCGTCCTGTCATTACACCCGGATATGCATTGGTAGATGCCCACCTCCAGCCATATGGTGGGGCATAGGCTCATTGCAAGCTCAGGCTACCGTGGTCATGGACGTCTTCTCCTGGGCTTGGAAGTCAGGTTCAGCGAAATGACTGTGCAATGTGACTAATTCACATCAGACCAGCTCCTGCACATAAACTTGCTACAGACATGAGCGGTCCGCCTTACCATGTAAATTTTTCTCTCTTCAATATCGGGGAGCAAAGGACGAGTTACTTACCTTCAGTAACGATGTATCTGGTAGAGACACAGTCTAGCTGCAGGCTCCTTAACTTAGAATATCCCCAGGCGTCAGACTGGATACGGAAAACTTTCTGCAGCAGCACCTCTGCGCGCCGAGGGCGGCGCCACACGACTCCGCCCTGACGTCGTCCTTGGACGTGACGTCAGCGGAGCCATAGATGCCCCTCCCAGTGCGCTGACGTCAGTTTTCGTTGGATAAACTTTTACGTGCCACAAAAAACTGAGATTATGGGAACTGTGCAAAAAAGATGAAAAAGCAAAAGAATTCGAATGGTGAAAAATAGCACCATCAAGGACAGTGCCAGGCACTGTATATTGAAATTAGTTAAGGGAAGAGCAGAGCACCGCTCTGAGAAGCAACCCTGCAAAAGCAAAGGCTAAACCTCTACCGGAGGTAGAGGATGATGTGAAAAAGCATTATGGCAGACGACAAAGTCAGCAACTACAATACAGAATCGTGAAGGACAACGAGTCCGGAACACATGAGCAAGGACAATTCACTATAGGATGGCACCAGAAAGGGACATGGTATCCCTAGTAAAAGACCCATAGACAGAGGCAGAGCCAAAAGACTTGAAACCAATGGACTGCAGGGGAGGTAGGAGACCCCAAGGCAATTGAGAAGGGTATAGCGGGGATAGGGAAACATGAGTAGATTCAACAATGGACAACACAGCTAGCAGGGATGCCAGAGGCACATAACACATGAGCATACCGACCGATTCCGAGAAGGGGCGGAGTAGCGCAAGCAAACAGAATGAAGCATTACGTGTAGGAGTGAAGTGAAAGACGTCACCCCGCAGAAGACCAGCCACCTGGAGGGAGGCGAATGCAGGAAGCCCAACCTGAAAAGGTCCTCGAAGAACGGGGAGGACGGGCGGTAAGGAATCTGCGGCTAGACTGTGTCTCTACCAGATACATTGTTACTGAATGTAAGCAACTCGTCCATCTGATAGAGACATCTAGTCACAGATTCCTTAACTTAGAATAGATACCACAGCCATACCCATAGTGGAGGCGGGCGTGTGACTGAACCACACAAGGTTCCCCAGAAAACGTAGTCGTCAACAAGGTGACAAAACAAAGTGGGAACTTCAAGCCAGCGCAGTCACACCCACCCATGAAGCTCTGAAAGAGCGGAAAATAATGGGAGGCAAAGGCACTACAAGCCATGAAAGAACAGCTCGAAAACCCTTGTATGTATACCGGATTGAGAGAAGGAAAGCATAAACCTAGAAATGTCGGTGCGGAGGCGAGAGTTCATGGCTCCGTAAAGAAGAGGACTGAAGCAAGGGTCCCATGGATCCGCAGGATCCAATGTGTGGACTGAAGTAAAACCCAGAGAAATGACTAACTGGTATGACAGCAGCGCATACTGGTCCAATATGCACAACAGTGGAAAAAAGCACTGTGGAACCCGCACCAGCCAAGATACGTGGGGCAGCATTGGCAGAATGCTGACCCCTGGCCAGGAAGTGATGGTAGTACCAGAAACACAAGACACTCCAGCACGCAGCCTCTCCTTCACAAGACATGAGAGGGCAAGAATCATAAGTACCAACAACAGGATTACAGTAAAATAAAAGACATGTGGAAGACAGGAACACACATAGCATGCCGTGAGGATGGAAGAACCACATGAAGCATAGAAAATAAAGTTCTGTAAGGTAGCGTGAGCCGCCCATAGGTGAAAGATGAATCAGCAGGGTAAGCAACTGGTAAAGGCGGGGGGGGGGGGGGTATCTGGCAAGCTGGACACCCACAGAAGAGCTCGTAGAACGAGCAGAGAGGGGCGAAGACCATGGACACCACAGGAAGGAACGTTGCCGGCACGACTGCTGTGTGTAAAGTAAAGACGTCACCCCGCAGAAGACCAGCCACCCGGAAATAAGCGAATGCAGGAAGCCCAACCTGAAAAGGTCCTCGCAGAACGAGGTGGGGGGTGGGCGTTGAGGAATCTGCGGCTAGACTGTGCCTCTATCAGATACATAGTTACCGAAGGTAAGTAACTCGTCCATCTGATAGAGACATCTAGCCGCAGATTCCTTAACTTAGAATAGATACCAAAGCCATGCCCATAGTGGAGGCGGGCCTGTGACTGAACCCCACCAAGTTCCCCAGAGATCGTAGCAGTCAGCAACGTGACAAAACACAGTGGGAACTGCAAGCCAGCGCAATCACACCAGCCCATGAAGCTCTGAAATAGCGGAACACAATGGGAGGCAAAGGCACTACAAGCCGTTAAAGAACAGCTCGAAAACCCCCGTATGTATACCGGGTTGAGAGAAGGAAAGCATAAACCTAGAAATGTTGGTGCGGAGGTGAGCGTTCATGGTTTCGTAAAGAAGAGGACTGAGCCAAGGGTCCCATGGATCCGCAGGATCCAATGTGTGGACCGAAGTAAAACCCAGAGAAATGACTAACTGGTATGACAGCAGCGCATACTGGTCCAGTGGAAAAAAGCACTGTTGAACCCGCACCAGCCAAGATACGTGGGCAGCATTGGCAGAATGCCGACCCCTGGCCAGGAAGTGATGGTAGTACCAGAAACACAAAACACTCCAGCACGCAGCCTCTCCTTCACAAGACATGTGAGAGGGCGGACGGCAAGAATCACAAGTACCCAAAACATGACTACAGTAGAATAATAGACATGTGGAAGACAGGAACACACATGCCATGCCGTGTGGATGGAAGAACCACACAAAGCATAGAAAATAAAGTCCTGTAAGGTAGTGTGAGCCGCCCATAGGTGAAAGATGCATCAGCAGGGTAGGCAATTGGTAAAAAGGGAGGGGGGGTATCTGGCAAGCTGGACACCCACAGAAGAGCTCGGAGGACGAGCAGACTGGGGCAAAGTCCACGGACACCACTGGAAGGAAAGTTGCCGGCACGACTCTGCTGTGTGAAGAGTACAGAGCAGAAATAGATTAAGAAAACATATGTGTAAAATAATGTTTTACCTGATCAAATACTAGATGACGTGAAAAGTACCAACAGTCATATGGAAGCAGAAGTGGACAGGACCATGTCCAGAGATGCAAGCGACATCAGTCACCTGCCCGGGAGGAGCCACGGTCCTCCGCTAGACAGATGAGGAGATGGAGCCAGGCACGATAGTGCAATAGTGAGGACCAACCTAAAGGCCCAGGGACCCAAGAAATGAGTACCCTGAAGAGAACACCCTCCTTGAGAGTGTTACAGCAGGAACCCAATGCCGAAGTGTGGAAAACACCTGTGCGGAAGCAACATGGAATGTTCAGCCAGTCCCAAATGGAAAGTGCCCAGAGAATGAGGGCATAAGGCAGTGTACATCAAAGACGTACGCAGCAAAGCCGGTCACCTTTAAAGACACGCCCAGTAAGGGTTGAGCATAGAAGCGGTAACGCAAACACCCTATAACAGTAGACATACCAGGGTGTAGGCCAGATTGGCGCCAGCACCAATAAACGTGCCTCCAGCGGCTTTTTCTGGGCGCAAAACGATGGCACTGCGTCATCCGTGAAAGAACTGTTCCTAAACTGAACAGAACAAGGGCCCCAAGAGGCAGTGGTCGGCAAAAGAAAGCAGCCATCACGGACAAGTGGAGCTCTATGATGCTGAAAAAAGGGGCTTGGTAGGGCAGGCGAAGCATAGGCTGCATGGTACGGAACCCATACTGAGGCATAGAATATACTACAGGAAACTGGAGCCTGCTGTAACCGAAAGTGCAATAGAGCTATATTAACGTTAAGTTCGCAGAACATTAGAGAAGATGGACAGCCTGACCCAGAAAAGTATGCCTGTGAGGAAGATTCCATAGGAGCGTGCTAAGGTAACCACCGAATAGCCAGCAAATACCCCAAATAGGGTACATTTCAACCCCTACGCGGGGAGCCCTCTTGGGCAAAGTACACAGTCAGAGGGCCGAAATGAAGACAGAACCAGCCGTCCGGCCGTACTGAAGACAAACTGAAATGGTGTAACAACCGCCTACATTAACAGGGTACTATGCATAGAACCCGGAATATTCTTGAAAACCAAAACAACAAGGGCCACATCACCTATACAGAAGATAAGGACACGTTAATGCAGAAAGTCGATAGTTCAGTAGTCCCGACATGAGGCGGGACACCGCTGAATCTGAGTGGCTGTCGAAAAGTTCCACGCCATTGAATGGTAGATCTCTAAGAGCATCCCGAACATTGTCTGGGAAACGACTGTCGCGCAGCCATGCATGGCGGCGCAAAGCCACAGACCGAGCAAGAGGTCTACCCAGAGCCAGTGGCATCAAGGGAGGACCTCAGGGAAAACTGTGCCATTCCCCTACCATCATGAAGAAGACTATTTAAATCTGGCCTTTGTGCTTCAGGTAGAGAAGGCAGAAGGGCCTCAACCAAGTCCCAAAGGGCAAAGGAAGCACACGCAAACACGCACGACGTATTCAATGCGCGGATGCTCGCAGAGGCAAAAAGCTGGCGACCACATGCGTCCAGCCACCTAGAATCCCTGGTAACAACGGCAAAGCAGAGGAAGACTGCAAGTCAAAAGCCGCTTGAACAATCAGACCCTGAGCCCTAGGGTGAAGGGACAGGCATAGTGGATCACCCAGGGCAGGACGGTGTCTGCGAGCAATAGCCCGATCAACAGGGTCACCAGTGGAGGGCCTCGCCCACGTGCCAAGCAGGATGTCAAATAAAGAACCCCCAAGGGGTAGCAAAGGCTCTACCTCAATAGGCTCCTTGAGGAGGAGATCCAGTAAAGGATCAGAAGGCAAGGAAAGCACTGGGGGTTGAAAGCAACGAATAGCTGACACCCTGTGAAGAGCTTGTGCTTAGGCAGCACTAGCCTCAGTCGCCATTCTGGGAGGCGATATCAAACCGTCAGTAGGAGAGGGTTGGAGACTAACCCGCCTGCTAGACAGTAGAAGTGAAGTAGCCTAAGGCAGGCCTGAAGGCCACGTCACACTATGTACCTGTACCATGGGGCACAGAGGCGACCTCGGACCCGGAGAGGCCAATGGGACGTCAACCTCTTGCAGATGAAGAGGCATAGGCGCCGGCACCTGCGTCGAGCGACGCCGCATTGGAGTCGCATCAACATCCGAGGAGTCCAGAGGATTTTCCTCATACAAAGGCGGAGGCTTCGACATCGGTGTCGACAGACGCCGAGTGGGAGTCGAATCGACGTAGACGACCTCCAGAGGGGACCCGGCCGGGGCACCGGCCAACGGCGATCCCACCGCAATAGGCAGAGAGGAATAACGTCAGCGCAGGAAGCCGCGTAGGGCCGTGCGGTGACCGGGTGGGCTGGACGGCCGACTGGGATGGCCCTCTGGGCCGTGTCCCGTTGGAGTCGTGTCGACTCCGGAACCGGAGTCGACGCACACAGCCGGCGCCAAGGGTGGGTGACCCAAAGAAAGATTGGAGGGCCTTCAAATAAGCCTCCATTTGGGTCCTCGTTGCTTAGACTCCCGGAAAGGGAGGGTATATAGAAGACGACTGCTGGACGCCCTTGTCTGGCAAGGAGCGAGAGGAACGGGCCCCAGCCTCATGCGTACGGGCGGAAGATCGCCGCGACTTATGCTTGCGCTTACCCCCGCCTCAGAACGACGTCTGCGGGAACCGCCCCAATCCTGAGAGGGAGAACGTTGACGCGAAGGTGTCGTTCACTCCCAGGCACCACATAAAGATGGCGTGTGGGTCCGTTACAGACATCTGGCGCGCACAGGACTCACACGTCTTGAACCCCGAAGGCATTGCACACTGTTCCGGGACACCGAAGGTGTCAAAAAGGCCGAAACAAAACAGGCCAAGGAACCGCTGGTTTTCAAGGAACCGCGTTGGGATGCGGAAAAGAAGAAAACGGACGGTACGCGCCGGGAGGGGCATATATGGCTTCGCTGACGTCACGTCCGTGGACGACGTCAGGGCCGAGCCGTGCGGCGCCACCCCCTGGCGCGCAAAGGTGCTGCTGCGGAAAGTTTTCCGAATCCAGTCTGACACCTGGGGATATTCTAAGTTAAGGAATCTGCGGCTAGATGTCTCTATCAGATATTTAATTTATTTTGGAGACCACCACCACTATCTCAAGACAGGGTGGTGTGGGTAATGGACACTGTGTTGGGAGGCGATTCACTTGTGGCAGTGAACGCAGCTATGGGGGATTTTTTTTTAGTATCACCTCATTTTATAGGCTCTCTCAATGAGAGAGCAGTCCGATTATGTTACTTACCGTGTAAGCATCTGTTCTTGGCATGTAGTGCTGTAGATTCACATGCTTTGCCTACACTTGCCATCTAGTGTTGGGTCCAGATGTGTGCAAGTTGTTCTTCTTCAAAGAAGTTCTTGCGAGTCACGAGTAAGGTGACTCCTCCTCTTGTTAATAGTGTGCATGTTCATCGACTCCATTGTTAGATTCTTTTCCCGCAGGAGGGGGTGAGAATAGAGTATAAGTATCAGCAAAGAGAAGTCCATGCATATGAAAGTATAGATAAGAACTGCAACGACTGGAGGAGCCAAGATGGCGACCGGAGCAGACGCTTGAGCGCCCGGCTCCGTCGGTCCGTGGCCTCGGACTACTATCCTGATGCCCATCCTCGCCGATTCTCGAGGTGCACCGTGTGCGAAGACGCGCTGACCGCGCTGCTGCTTTCCCGGAGTCTCAACCCGCCCGGATGCCCGAGTTCTGGGTGCTTTTGTCCTCGGCACTGAAACCCTGCGCCCTTACGGCCTTTGCCGGCCTCCTGGCAGCTCCGCAGTTACCGGATCAGCTTGCGCTAACCTGAGCCCCGCGGTCCCGATCTCGCCTCGCACCATGGATCGTTGCCGGATGAGCCCGGGGAGAGACGGCCGGACACCTTCTGCACCCTGTGCCTGACGGGCTGGAGCGGTGGGGTGGGCCCCGGTGCGGTGAGTCTCCTGCCCCGCTCTGAGGACCGAGCTGTGGGGGGCTGCTGCCCCCTTTGCCTATTGCCTAGCCAGCGGCGAGGGGGACCGGCGAGAAGATAAGCGACTGTCGGCCTTTCCTGTTGCGGCGTAGACCTGAGGGGAATTGACCACTTGCCACGACCCCCCCCCCCTGGCCATTGCACCGTATAGCGGCAAAACATGGCGTTGAGTGCCTGCTCGCGGCTGGGGGGTGATACTCCGGTCTCGCCCGCTGCCCACTTCGCCCTCCCTCTTCCGGACACCAGCTCCACAGTGCCGTCCCGGATTGCTGCCGATGTTGGGGCCCAGCTTCCGCTGACATGCGGCTCCGTTCTGGCTGTCCTGCGGGACTTTCAACTACAGATGTGCGCTGGCCTGCAGGCGCTGAGTGAGAGGTTTGACCCCATACTGTCGGCTGCGGGCCGTGAGCGCACTGTTTGTCATCCACAGGGCGTGGGTCCTCCGGTGCTCTTGTCCTCTTGCGGGGACGCAGCGGCGGTGTATGATTGTGCTACACTGGTGCCTTCATCTAGCGCTCCCGGCGCCCAGGGTCCACCGCTCTCCACCTCAACTGCGGATACTTTGTCCCCCTGGTCATGGCTGCCTGCTTCATTGTTCCCTGCCTCATCGCGTCCGCGAGGCTATCCTGCTGAGCGATACTTAACGGCTTCGAGGGACCGTCCGCGGTGGCCCACTGCTGCCTTTTTGTGGAACTCCTGTACCTTACTTGCCAGGTTTGGATTTTATGTGGTGCAACAAGGGACCTCAATCGATGGTCGGCGGCCATTTCGTGATCCTACTTCCCCATCCTCTCACAAGCGGCCATCTTGTCTTTGTCTGCTCGGGACACGGGGCCTTCACGCAGGAGCTGGTTTAATCCCAAGCCCGCGATCGGGCCAGGGCTAGTCTGACTTCTATCGCTATGGTTTATGGACGGGCTGGCCTGGGACTGGGACTGTATGTATGTTTTGCGCGCACTTGTCGCGACTTGTATCCCTTGCTTAAACTGTGGTGCCATGGTATCTTTGCATGCCGTTTTTGGCGTAGAGGGCTCTCAGTGTGTGGGGGCCATAACTGGCTGATGGTTCGGGGCGCTCTGGTGTCTAGTGGGCTCCTCCCCACCTTCTTTTCTGTTTTCTTCCCTTCTTTACTCTGTTCCTACTTTCTCTCTTCTCTATATTTCGGGTTCCTTGGGCGACAGGCACTATGCTGGGGGGGGGGGGGTAGGCCGTAGCCTCCGCATTGGTGTAGGGTGGGGGGGTAATACTCTGTTCTCAATTAGTTCTATGGGCCTTTCTTCTTTTATGTCTCTGTGCTCTACTTTCTTCGATTCGGGGTCCGGGTGTGGGGTGGATCGAGTGGGGGCGGCTCTGGAGGGGCGCGTACTTGCTCATGTGACTATCCTGATATATCTCTGCACCGCCTCACTGATTGAGATTTTACTCCCATTGTTGTTCTTACTGATGTTGCTGCTCGCCCGTGTGGTGAAGCTATCTTGCGGACTCGAATCTACTTTGCTCTTATCCTTCATTGACTTTTTTCTCTGATAAAATTATCAAAAAACTTAAAATTAACCTTCACTTCTCCTTCCCCGGGTTTCAAAGATATCTCCAGTATGTGACTCATAACCTGTTGTTAATCCTGACCGTTGATGCACGGGGGCTGTAATGTGGGTATCAGTGCTTTACTGTATCGTGGCCGGCCTGACGGTTGTAGGCCCGTATTTGTTCTTTTAAGATGCACGAATAAAGGTTTTAAAAAAAAAAAAAAAAAAAAAAAAAAAAGAACTGCAACGACTGTAAGTGTCCATGGCGGAGGGTGGGTGTATGTGAATCTACAGCACTACATGCCTTAGAGGGTAAGTAACAATTCGTTCGAGACATGTGTGACTGTAGATTCACATGCTTTGTATAGACTGTAAAGCAGCATGATCTAAAAGCAGGGGCTAACCAGTGGAGGTTGCAGATGTTTGAAAAAGTGTAAGTAGCACCACTTGTCCTACATTAGCTTGTTGGTGTGCTAGAACATCCACACAATAGTGCTTAGTGGAAGTGTGTGGTGTGGACCATGTAACTGCTGTACAAATGTCAGCTATGGGGATGTTGCCCAAGAAAGTCAGATGCCTTTATTTTGCAAATTTTCATGAGGCACAGGGTCAAGACTGATTTGCATATAGCTGGGTATGAGCTGGGGTTGCCAAGTGAGCTAAAGAATGATGATGGATTCAACCCAGATCTGTGACTGGGGGGGGGGGGGGCGTGGCGGGGGGAGTGTCTGAAAGGTTTCAGCGCTCCGTCCATCATCCCCTTGTATTTGCTTTGTTCACCCTAAGTTGGCAGGGTATGCCCAGACGTGGGTCCCTTGCTCACTTTGCCACTGGATTCAAGCTAGTGGCAAAGAGGGGTGTTACCCCTGGCTGATGAGGGGTGTTAACGCAAAAACTATCCCAGGATGCTTGCTTCTGGTCCAGGGAAGACCTGGCTTGGCAGTTCGGCCTGGACCGTTTCCCATGAGGCACATGGTCAAGACTGATTTGCATATAGCTGGGTCGGAGCTGGGGTGGCGAAGTGAGCTAAAGAACGATTATGGTTTCAACCCAGGTCTGTGACTGGGGGTGAGTGTCTGAAAAGTGTCATTGCTCTGTCCATCATCCTCTTGTGTTTGCATTACTCTTTTAAGGCCTTCCATGAAAGTCTTAATAAGTGGCACTTTCAACAACGATAAGTGTTGCCTGTTTTGTAGATAAGCAGCCACTGTCGCAAGATGTAAATGTATAGAAGTGTAAGCAAGGCCAGATCGCTGTAAATACAAAAGATTACAAATAATGTTTTGTACAGATGCATTGAGTGGATCAATATTTCGGTCACAACAGCAAAAAGCAAATAATTTCCATTTGGCTGCATAACAAGCTCTAGTGGTAGGCTTACCTGCTTCCTTAAGAATGGTCATACATTCTGGTGGCAAATTTAGGTACCTGAATTCTATGACTTCAGGAGCCAAATCGCAAGGATCAGCTCCTTTGGGTTTAGATGTCTGATTTCACCATGGTTCTGACTGACGATACGGGTTGATGTGAACCTTCTGAGAGTTCAAATAATGTGGTGAACCAAAGTTGAGGAGCCCATGTGGGAGCCACCAGAATGAGGGTGAGAGACGCTTACCTGAGGTTCCGAACTGGAAAAGGGAGAGGCAGAAAAGCATAGGCAAATACCCTGTCTGACTCATCCATAGTGCGTTGCTTTTGGATAGGCGGTGTTGGAACCTGGAGGCAAAGTTTTGGCATTTTGTGTTCTCTGCAGTTGCAAAGAGGTCTTTTTTAGGAACTCCCCACATGTGGAAGTAGGAGAGGAGGACTTGGGGGTGGAGTTCCCACTTGTGGACTTGTTGCCTCATCCTGCTAAGGAAGTCTTACAAATTTGTTGTCCTTGCCCGGAAGATGTTCGTCTAACAGATGGAGTTTGTGATGCATTGCCCAACGCCAAATGGTCTGAGAGAGGCGCGACAACTGTAGAGAGCGTGACCCCCAGTTTTTGTATACAGTATATCGCTGTCATATTGTCCATCTGAACTAAGACATCCTTGCCTATGAGGTGAGGTAGAAATGCTTTCAGCGCTAGGTGAACAGTTTGAAGCTATAGGCAGTTGGTATGGAGAATCTGGTGTCTAGTGTCCCAGAGACCATAAACTGTTAGATTGTGTAGGTGAGCACCCCATCTTGTGAGGGATGTGTCTGCTGTTAGCACGACTTGTGGAACACGGACGATGAACGGCCACCCTTTTAACAAGTTTTGTGTGTTCCACCTCTGCAGAGAGTGATGAGTGCGGCTGTCTACCAACACTACCAACACTACCAACACTAGATAGTCCTGTCGACCCTGAGACCAAGTCCACTGTCGTGCCGAGCATTCTTGCAGAGGAAAGTTTGAAAATATTGAATTTTGGCTGCATTTGGATAGGCTGAAGGTTGAAGATGGGACTTTAGGACTTTGATTGTGAACCCCAATTGATGTAGGAGGATTATGGTAATCGGAGTGTGTTGGCAACAAAGAAGATGTGTATGGGCTTTGATAAGCCAGTCATCTAGATAACGGAGGACATGAATGTTTTGTCTGTGCAAATGCGCTGCTACCACTGCTAAGCATTTGGTGAATACTATTGGTGCAGCAGCGACTCCGATTGGCATGACCTTGAATTGGTAATATGTTCCTGCTAACAGAAATCTCAGGAATTTGCGATGTGCTGGGTGAACGGGGATGTGAATGTATGCGTTCTTTAAGTATAGTGATGACATGAAGTCGTCTTGTTGTAGAAGTGGAAGCACCTGTTGAAGTGTGACCATATGGAAGTGCTCTGATAGAATGTAGTGATTCAGAGGCCATAGATCTAAAATCGGCCATAGGGAGCCATCCTTTTGGGAATAGAAAGTACAGGGACCTGACCCTTGACGTTGGAAAGGAACTGGCTATATAGTTCCTTTGAGTACGAACGTTTGCACTTCCTGTTTGAGCACTTGGTGATGATCCTGAGAGTCTGTGGGTGCGAGGTGGAATATTGGGAGGAGGGCTGATGAGCTCCATGCAATAACCATTTTGGATAATGTTCAACACCGACCAGTCTGATGTTATGGACTGCCAAGTGGGAAGAAACTGCTGCAATCATCCCGACAGGTGTGGAATGATCGGGAGGAGGATAAGTAAGTCACTGTTTGTTACCGGATGGGGCATTATGGGTTGGTGTACCTTCGCCCGACCTTTGAAGTTGTTTCCTCTATAGCGGTCTCTGTAATACCCTCTTGATGGAGAGGTGTGGGTTTGCAATTTGTAGGAAGATGCAGAGGCATCTGTATATGTTGCTTTGGAACCTGGTCTGTAAGAGGAGCGACGAAAGGAGCCCCGATGAATAGGTGTTTGAAGTGCCCCCATGGATTTGGCAACCTCAGTGTTCCTTTTCATCTTTTCTAAGGCCTCATCTACTTGAGAACCAAAGAGATGCTCCTTGTCAAACGGGATGTTGAATAAAGTTTGCTGGACTTCTGGTTTAAAACCAGAGATATGCAGCCAGGCATGCCTGCATAGAACAACACTTCTATTGATGCCTTTGGTGGCAGTAACCCCAGAGTCCATTGCGCATTTAATGGATGAGGTGGAAATTAGAATCCTTTCTTGCCCTTTCTTTTTATGTTCTTCTGGGAGATATTGGAGGAGTTCCTCCATCTCATCCCAGTGAGCTCTGTCAAATCTTGCTAATAATGCCTGTGTGTTTGCAATTCACCAATGTTTGGCAGATTGCGCAGCAACCCGTTTGCTTGACCCATCAATAGGTTTTAATTCCTTATAAGGAGGTGGTGCGTTAGCTGTAGTTTGTGAATTAGCCCGTTTACGGGTATTTGAAACAACTAGGGAGTCTGGTGGAAGCTGGCCTCAAATGAAAATTGGGTCAGAGGGTGCAGCCTTATATTTTTTATCTACCCCAGTGGTGATAATTAGAGCCAATGCAGGATCCTCAAAAATAAAATCTGCGTTGTGAATCACGCCTTTAAGCATTGGAAGAGATTGAGACGTCCTGTGTGTGGTGCACATTGTCTCCAAAAAAACAATCCTCTTCCATGGATTCTTTATGCAGTACAACCCCATGGTATGCTGCTGCCCTAGCAATAAGCTCTTGATATGATGTAGTATCAGGAGGTGATGGTTTGGCATGGTATAGGTTTGAATCTGTATCCCCTGGGGGATCAATGTCATAATCTTGCCAGGGGTCTGGTGCTCCATAAGCGTCATCATGTCCCCCACTGCATCTGGGTCTGTATGTGGCAATACCAGCGGTGTAATATTTAAGGGATTCTGTGGAGAATAAGGTATAGAAGGGGCAGGTGGTGGTATGTGAGATAGAGAAGTAGGAGAAATAGGGTGCACAGTACTGGCAGCTTTATTCTTTTTCTTCTTCATGGGTAGTTGCAATTTAATGGCTTCCAAAAAAGTGGTTTGCCGCTTGGTAGAAGGCACTGACGCAGTCTTTGTAATAATGTGGCCAGTCTCTGGATGGACATGGATCCGTTTTTGTTTCAGCCTCTCCTGCATTGTTTCCAAAATATACTCTGGGAGTGTAGCGGGAGAATATTTTGATTTCAGTGCTGAAAGTTTTGGAACAGAACCAGTTTTACTTTTTGGAACCGGATCGATGGGAGCCGAAGAGGTAGAATCTCAGCACGGAACTGGAAGGCTTTATCTTTGCTTTCAGTGCAGAGGGCGGGGCATGCCTGCATAGAACAACACTTCTATTGATGCCTTTGGTGGCAGTAACCCCAGAGTCCATTGCGCATTTAATGGATGAGGTGGAAATTAGAATCCTTTCTTGCCCTTTCTTTTTATGTTCTTCTGGGAGATATTGGAGGAGTTCCTCCATCTCATCCCAGTGAGCTCTGTCAAATCTTGCTAATAATGCCTGTGTGTTTGCAATTCACCAATGTTTGGCAGATTGCGCAGCAACCCGTTTGCTTGACCCATCAATAGGTTTTAATTCCTTATAAGGAGGTGGTGCGTTAGCTGTAGTTTGTGAATTAGCCCGTTTACGGGTATTTGAAACAACTAGGGAGTCTGGTGGAAGCTGGCCTCAAATGAAAATTGGGTCAGAGGGTGCAGCCTTATATTTTTTATCTACCCCAGTGGTGATAATTAGAGCCAATGCAGGATCCTCAAAAATAAAATCTGCGTTGTGAATCACGCCTTTAAGCATTGGAAGAGATTGAGACGTCCTGTGTGTGGTGCACATTGTCTCCAAAAAAACAATCCTCTTCCATGGATTCTTTATGCAGTACAACCCCATGGTATGCTGCTGCCCTAGCAATAAGCTCTTGATATGATGTAGTATCAGGAGGTGATGGTTTGGCATGGTATAGGTTTGAATCTGTATCCCCTGGGGGATCAATGTCATAATCTTGCCAGGGGTCTGGTGCTCCATAAGCGTCATCATGTCCCCCACTGCATCTGGGTCTGTATGTGGCAATACCAGCGGTGTAATATTTAAGGGATTCTGTGGAGAATAAGGTATAGAAGGGGCAGGTGGTGGTATGTGAGATAGAGAAGTAGGAGAAATAGGGTGCACAGTACTGGCAGCTTTATTCTTTTTCTTCTTCATGGGTAGTTGCAATTTAATGGCTTCCAAAAAAGTGGTTTGCCGCTTGGTAGAAGGCACTGACGCAGTCTTTGTAATAATGTGGCCAGTCTCTGGATGGACATGGATCCGTTTTTGTTTCAGCCTCTCCTGCATTGTTTCCAAAATATACTCTGGGAGTGTAGCGGGAGAATATTTTGATTTCAGTGCTGAAAGTTTTGGAACAGAACCAGTTTTACTTTTTGGAACCGGATCGATGGGAGCCGAAGAGGTAGAATCTCAGCACGGAACTGGAAGGCTTTATCTTTGCTTTCAGTGCAGAGGGCGGGGCAGCTGAACTGGAGTCTCGGTGCCAACCATGGCCAGATGGCAGTGGCGGCCCAGAAGCCTTTTGCTTTGTGGAAGCAGTTTTAATTTGGGCAGGTGAGGGGTTTGAGTACTCATGGCACCTTGATCCAGTGGCAGATTGTGCGACACCAAATCGAGCTCCAAATCAAAGTCTGAACCTCCAACTGAAAAGGTTCCAGCAGAGGCCTCGAGAGCTTCCTCTTCTTGTTTGACATCTTCCTGTCTGAAGATATCATGTGTGTGTTTGATTTCACAACTCTGTATGCACTGTGCCCGATAGCCCCACAGGGTCTTTTTAATCGAAAGGATTGACTGGCCTCACAATCTTCTTATCTGTGCTCAGGGATAAGCACAGATCGCAGACCTTGAGACCACTCCTGAGGCGAGATAGCCGGGAGACGAAACTGATTTTAAAGATTACTTTTAAAATTTTCATGTTTAGATAAATTGTTGCACTGTTTTTTAAAAAAATTGCTTTTAACTGAAAATTGCACTTTAAAACTGTTGCACGATACCCCAGAGCACTCCCCCACCTCACCTGTTGAGAACTCCCCGCGCTGCCGATTTCAGGGCTGCGGCGGGTCGGAGTTCTTGGCGCCAAAATCGGAGCGAGCACAAGCCACGCCCACCGACGCAGGCCACGCCCCCTCCCATCCCACTAGAAAATGTGCCCTCCACAAACGCGCAGCGGACGCGACGATGGCGCGCCGAAGCCCGTCTGCGCCCGTCCGCGCCAAGACCGGGCCCAGGGCCATATCCCCTGTCCAAAATAACCCCGATAAAATACTGTGGAAATACTCCAGCCAGGAACTTCGAGGGCTGAGACCAAACATCACATGTGCTCAAATAGAGCCACACAAAGAAGGTAAGAAATGTCTGTCATGCCCACTTACATTCGACTTTCTTCCTGTTAAAAACATGGATAAATCAGAGATTCCAAGATATAGAAACCATATTTTGAAAACAGGTTTGATTAATGCCAGGTCATTGGTCAAACATAATATTCAGACATCCGAACTAATAGATGAACAAAATATTGATATATTATTCATTACCGAAACATGGGCAGACGAGGCATCAGATGCTGATCTGGCCTTAGCGATTCCAGAGGGATACTCTTTCTCCAGAGTTGACAGAAAAATAAAACGGGGAGGAGGATTAGCAATCATAGCAAAGGAAGGTCTTAGAATTAAAACCTCATATAAAGGTAGTACCCCAGACTGCGAAACATTAACCTTCCAAATAAAAATTACAAACAATTACACGTTTAATGGAATACTAATATACAGACCACCAAGTGCAAAAACTCCCTTAATAGACTTGCTAAGTCCATTTCTTGAATCTAGTGTGTCATGTCCAGACTATACCATCCTAGGTGATTTCGATCTGCATCTAGAGAAAAATTCAGACCCTAAGATAGCAGCATTCATTGATGCAATGGCAAACTTCGACCTGAAACAGAAAGTACACTTAGATACCCACAATGCCGGACATACGCTAGACGGTATTTTCACATCATGTCAGAGCCTAAATAAAATTGACACTCTCCCAATCCCATGGTCAGACCACAAACTAGTAAGATTCACCCTGGAAGTTAAAGAGGACACCGGAAGACCGGTGGAACATATTAAGCAAGTAACCTATTGTGACTGGTCTAAAATTGACAACCAGGCATTTATAGAAAAACTCCAAACATCCCACCCCACATTTGACGACAATAGCAATATAGCCTGCAAACAATTCAATGAATGGATAGATAAGGCAGTCAATCTGACAGTCCCACAAAAAAAGGCTACTCTAAAAAGAAAAACCCCCTCACAACCATGGTTCTCAGAAGCTCTAAAAACACAAAAACAAACGTGTAGAAGAGCAGAGAAAAAATGGAGAACTAACTACGATACCCAACTCAGACAAGAATACAAAGATACCCTAAACAGCTACAAAAAACTAATAATAGTAGAAAAAGGTAAATACTTCGTTAAGAAGATCAACGAGTCAAAAAACTCTAGCAAAACCCTTTTTGATACTGTCAAAGTTCGATAACAACAACCCAGAAGCACGGTCATCAGACTTCTGCAATATACTAGGAGACTTCTTCGTGAATAAAGTCTCATCAGTAAACGAATCGTTCAAAAATCAGAGCAATGAGACAATAGAAAGGGACACATCACAGCCACTAATTCAACAAGATCAATCAGCTTTTAGATTTACACCCACATCACAGCCACTAATTCAACAAGATCAATCAGCTTTTAGATTTACACCCCCTACAGCTGAGCAGATTGAGAAAGAGATCCACACTACCAACTCAGGCAGCCCAATGGACCCTTGTCCACCCAAAATAATGCAGGTTTGTTCCATACAACTAAGCCTAGTACTGGAAAAATTATTCTCCAAAATTATCAACACCAATATCTTCCCAGATGACTGGAAGATGATATCTATCAGGCCACTGCTGAAAAAACCTAACCTAGATTGCGAAACTCCCAGCAATTATAGACCCATAGCCAGGATCCCTTTTGCCGCAAAAATCTTGGAGAAACTGTTAAATAAACAGCTATCTCAACATCTGATGGACGGAGATTGGCTGGATCACTCCCAGTTCGGTTTCCGGGTAGAACATGGGACGGAGACGGCCCTGATTACAGCAGTGGAGGAACTTAGGCAAATAATGGACAATGGATCGAAGGCCGCCTTGATACTACTCGACTTATCGGTGGCCTTCGACACGGTCAGCCACGAAATCCTTATAACACGGTTAAAAACAGCATACATACATGACTCAGCATGCGCTCTCACAGCCTCCTACTTAGAGAACAGAACCTTCGCAGTAGAATTAGGAGAAGCGAAATCCAAGCTGTTAAATCTACCATGCGGAGTCCCGCAGGGCTCATCGATGAGCCCCACTCTTTTTAATTTATATGTAGCTCCACTCGCACAGATAATAAGGAACAACGGCTTCACACCTATATCCTACGCCGACGACACCCAAATTGTGGTGTCAATAAGTAAGGAGGTACAGGACACAGCAGAAAAATTCCAAATCTGCATGGCAAAAATCAGTCAATGGATGAGAATGAATTGCTTAAAGTTAAACGGGGACAAGAGTGAGGTCATGATATTAGGAGGAGACACAAACATATGGTCCCCCTTATGGTGGCCTAAAGATATGGGAAGATGCCCAGAGTCGTCAGAAAAGGTAAAAAACCTAGGGATCATGTTAGACACCAACCTTTCTTTCGACGCTCAAGCCAGCAAACTAGCTTCATCACTCTGGTACATCCTAAAAATGATCAAAAAGATTCTACCGTACTTACTGTATGATTCACGCAAGACAGTGGTGACAGCACTGGCCTTGTCCAGACTGGACTACGGGAACGGCTTATATGCCGGAGCAAGGAAGAAAATCCTACTTAAGCTACAACGCCTGCAGAATGCGGCAGCCAGGTTGATACTAGGAATACCAAAGTTCGAAAAAGTAAGCCATAAACTAAAAAGCCTGCACTGGCTACCAATTTTAAGTAGGATACATTTTAAATCACTATGCTTGGCATACAAAGCACTAAACGGAACTGGATCACAATTTCTAAAATCACATCTGCAACTATATGAGCCAAACAGACTGCTCAGATCCAGCCAAATGAAACTCATCAGGGTCCCTAGATTTAGGAAAACTAACTGGGGCGGAAGAAGCTTCCTGGTACACGCAGCAAGAATATGGAACCAACTACCACTAGACATAAAAACCAGTCCATCCCTGAAATCCTTCAGAAAGGAAGTTAAAACATGGCTTTTCTCCACACAGCTCTAGTCAATATCATCAGACCCAGTGGTATATCTCAGCGCCAAGACGCCCTCGGGCAATCGCGCGCTATACAAATAGATAAATCAAATCAAATCAAATCAAATCTTGTGAAGGTTGGTCTGCGGGTACTTGGAATGGTACAGGGGGCAGAAATGAAACGGCATCCGTTCCATCAGTAGAGTATCATCGATGGAGTCAAATGATAGTAAAGGTTAGCCCAAACAGGTGAGGCCCGAAGGCCGTGAACGAAATGTGCCGACCTGATGAATAAAAGTCTTCCGAACTTAGATACGCGAGGAAGGGAAACGCATTCGAAAAAATACCGACAAGGGTACAGTGAATTATGCTCCGAAAGGATCCCAAAAACGTTCTCGAACCGGAGTGCCGTAATACACGTCCGAGCTCGTAAGTGACTGCAAGCCAAAGGAGGGGGCAGAAAACCTTAGGCCCCAGGAGCTATCACGACTGACGCCGCCCACGGCGCCAGCAACGTGCCCGGAGCTGCATATTTCTTTCACTAGGACTCCCGCTGCCCGGTTAGCAGGGTTGGTGACTGCAAGCCACAGTAGGGGGCAGAGAACCTCAAGCCCCAGGAGCTATTGCGGCTGACGCTGCCTACGACACCAGCAACAACCCAAGGGTGGGCCTGTCCACACCCGGAGGAGGCCAAGCCACACCTCTAACCTCCTGGCTCCGGTTTGAATGAAAGATTTCCCCAACGCAAGAATGGGCAAATGGAAGGCCAAAGTAGCTGAGCAGGGAGGGAATCATTAACACACTGGACTCCTTCCTGACGAGAGCGGCAGACGTCTTATCCAAAGAAATTGAACTGACCGAACGTCGCCTCTCTGGAAGAGGTATGGCATGCCCCCGAATTTACTGTACCATGTACTTTAGCTGAGCCTCCCCCTGACAATACCCTGAGTTTGAGAGACTCTGAGACATTGAGGGGCTTCTCTGGTAAACATCCTCTCCCAAGGCTCCCCCATGCAGATGATAGTCCTATTATGGAACATCCAGGGAAAAAGAAAAGGGGAAGATCTAAGAACCTTGCGAACATGGAGATCCCAAGACTGGAAGATTGTTTTACATTATTACTAAGCAGATTTACTAAAATAGAGGAGTGTTTAGCAACACTGTCCAAAAAGAGGGATTGTATAGCGTGCGGGGGGCACTCAGTAGCAGGAAATATTCAAGCTCAATCACCCCCCGGGCGACAGGTCTTCACAGAAGCTGCCACTCACTTACCATCGGGCCCAATAATAGCAAGGGCTCATGAGGGACAGGGCGGGACAGGAACGTATTTTAACAACTCAACCCGGCAATCACAGATTGGTGGCCAAGCATCAATTACGAACCCCCCAAGGGACCCTAATAATCCCCCCACCAATCCCCTCACCGAGCTTCCATCCTGCACAGTCAGCCCTCCCTAAAATTAACAGGGTATCAAACAGGGGGCGAAAGGGCCCAAAATACCGCCAATGGAATTACACTGAATGAGGGAAGTGGAAGCACAGACGAAAGTGTGAGGGGACTTTTGAACTCCCATTGGACGCAGAGACATACAAAGATAATGAGGTTAGATCTCCTCTCGGCAGCCTGCCCATACGTTATTATTCTCGCGATTACCAGAGAATTAGGACCTACTCAGCCTGAGACCACAGACCAACTAATGACCAAGGCCCTACACTGGCTGTTTTAATTCAATATGGGGAGCAAAAAGCTCTACAGTCACATTGTTATGGCCAGAAGAGTGACATGGGTGGGACAGGCTCCTAGGACTTTAAGGGAGGATTGTATAATTGTAAATTTTAATAATCGGCAACTGGTAGGGAATTTATTAAGCATACTGCCTAACACCCCAACACCAGACAGTCAAATGTCTGCCCTCCCATTAGGTTTTTTCTATAAAACATTTAGGCCTATTGCTACTGTCCAAAATAGGGACAGATTTTGTAGTGTCCCACACTTCCCTATCAACAATCCTGATCTCATGTTTACAAACACAGACACTAATAATAGATATGCCCCACTGGAAGGTCTTGAAACATGCGACTGACTGTCTAAGGCCCTTTCTGGCATATCAGGGGGCAATAGCACGGCTCCAAAATCACAGAAGGGACTTGACCCATTACTGGAGGGATTTGAAAGATTTAACAATTACATGGACTATAGCTGGCTATGGAAAGAAAAAGGATAACAAACTGGTTAGATATGGTGAGTAGGTTTAATATTCTATGCCTACAAGAACCCTGGGAAATAGCTCAGATCCATATTGATGGCTATTCCTCCTTCCAGACACCATCAATTCCTTCGAGAGCAGGCCGCCCGAGGAGGAGGGTGGGGGTCATAATAACTAACAGCTAATATGACTAGGCTGAAGGCTTTGAAATTTCTAAATCCTTCCCCATATTACCATATATTGCTTTGTGAAGGTCAAATTGGAGGGGATTGGATCCTAATTAATTTTTATAACAATTTCAATGGCAATATGGCAACGGTGATTGAATTATTAGAGAAGGAAATTATCGCTCTTTTGAATTCCCACGCAAACTGCCTTAACATATTTTCGGTGGGTGATTTTAATGTACATAGTTGTAATAAGTGGGGTACCTCAACCTGTGGAGTGAATGATGAAGAAAGGGAATAATGAATAAGGTATTAATCTTAACAGATCATTAACTTAATAATTCGGAAATAATTAATACCTTTGATTCTATCATGGGCTTTCTAGAGCACGCATTTCACTCTCGTTCTTATGGCTCGACTAACGATTATATCCTTATCTCAAAAGCATTTAGAGGAAAATTTACCTGCCCCGAGACCAAATTTTATGCTTACGGCGATCATGCAGCCATAACACTTAAAATGACCTGAGGAAATAGACGAACCCTGCCCGTGGTAAAAACAATAAAGCCCTTGATAGCCAGAAGGAATGGGACTGTCCTGAAATAAGACAAGATCGATACAACAAAATTCACTGCCAATATTATTGGCAAAATGAATCAGGAGATAATGACATGACTAGACCTAAATCCTGATGGAAAGGAAGTCCTGCTAGCCTTTGAGCACATATAAGAAGGAATTAAACATAATTTGCTACCACCGAATAGCCCCCATCATCCTAAAACTGTTAGTTGGTTTGATGGTGCCTGTGCAAAGGCACTTAAAAACCTTCATACAGCCTTAAGGACTAAGCCTAGGGACCCTTTGCTAGTTAGGAAATTACACCATTCTTACAAAGAGGCAAGGGAAGCCAGGCTGAGAGTCATGAAGGAAGAGGCTTGGGACACTCTACAACAGGCAGTGGTGTTGAAAAACAGTAGAGACTTCTGGACTGTCATTAACGCCCTCTTTTTCAAAGATGACACAGATAACTTCATGTGAACGAGAAAGTGTAGGTGGCACATTATGAAAAGACTTTTGGTAGCTTAGAGGCGGGAATCTCTCAGTCATCTTGTCCTGCTCGGATTATGAGTGAGGACAGTCGGTCCTTTGATTTGGGGAGGTGAGATTAGGACTGGAACAGTATAGTAGATTCAAAGCCCCCAGCCATGACAGTGTTTCCATCAATTTCTTTTTAGATAACCTGTATCTATGGACCACACTTCTGACATCTGTTTTCAATGGTATAGCCAGAACAGGCATTCCCTTCTCATGGCAAAAGTCAGTCATAAATCCTATTTAAAAAAAGGGAGATTTGAGCTCCGGGCTGCGGAGGCTCGTCAGGCCGAAACCCCCTCCCGTGAAACCTCCCATGACCTGCGAGTGGCTCAGGTGAAGCACAGGGAGCACCTGGCAGACCGTGTCAAACAGCGACTTGAGGCCTCACGGCATACGGTCTACGATGTCGGCGTTAAAACAGGCAGGCTACTGGCGTGGTTGGACAGGCGCAACAGCGGAGCCCGATGGATCGCGCAGCTGGCCACGGCCGAGGGGTCGAAAACGTCAGACCCACGAGAAATAGTGCGCACCCTGGCGGGGCATTTTCGTGGTGTGTATTCCTCCAACTCCTCCATGTTGGTGGAGGTGGCGCTGACATACATTAGGGACCTACAGATGCCTAAGCTCTCCCCTGAAGCTAGGGAGTCCCTGGAGGCCGATCTTACGGTCGAGGAGCTACAGGTGGCTATTGCGGCATTACAACCTGGTAAGGCACTGGGTCCTAATGGCATCCCGATTGAGCTGTATCAACGGCTGCCCGAGATGCTGACCCCACACTTGCTGAATATGTACAAACACGGCCTGGAGATGGGGGAGCTCCCCGCGGACCAGCGAACGGCCACCATCGTGGTACTGCCGAAGCCGGGTAAGCCGGCGGACCAATGCGCCTCCTATCGCCCCATCTCACTGCTTAATGCAGAGGCCAAGATCCTTGCGAAACTGTTGGCCCTCCCACTCACGCCACACTTGACTGACCTAGTGCACCCGGACCAGTCGGGCTTTATGCCCGGGAGGAGTACCTCCCACAATCTGAGGCGCTTACATAGCGTGCTGGCCCGAGTGGACCGAATTCAGGAACCCGCTGTTATTCTCTCCCTTGATGCCCGTATGGCATTCGATATGGTGAAGTGGCCCTTTCTCTTCGCAGTATTGTCTCATCTGGGGTTTGGGCCGAAATTCTGTGCCTGGATCCGACTCCTATACACCAAGCCGCTGGCCCATGTCGCGGCCAACGGGCACATGTCGGAGGATTTCCCCCTGGGGCGGGGTACGCGATAGGGCTGCCCGCTCTCGCCGCTGCTTTTTGCCCTAGTACTCGAGCCCCTCGCGACATGGATACGGTGGGAGCCTATGATGAGAGGCCTTCGATGGTCGGCGAATTGGGAAGACCGCGTCTCCCTATACGCGGATGACATAATGCTTTACTTGTCTTCTCCGAGGCGATCCATCCTTACATTGCTTAATATTTGCGAGGTGTTTGGCCGGGCATCCGGCTATACGATCAACTGGTCGAAGTCGGTCCTCATGGTGCTGAGGGCCCCCCCCTCCCCCTCGACTGTCGGAGGGCTGTCAGATACAGGTGGCGAAGGGGTCATTCAAATACCTGGGGATACACGTTGCCTTGGATCAGCTGGAATTTTTCAGGCACAACTTAAGCCCTCAACTGGACCGCCTCAAGCAGGATGTGCGGCACTGGGGAACGTTGCCCTTGACCCTGGTGGGGAGAGCGGCGCTCTTTAAAATGATGGCCCTGCCGAGGTTTCTCTATGTGTTGGAAAATACTCCTTATCCGGTGCCGCCGGCCTATTTCCGAGCGGTTGCAGCGCAAGTCTCTAACTTACTCTGGGGCAACAAACCAGCACGCATTGCACAAGCGAAACTGGTCTGTGGGTGGTACGATGGGGGAATTGCTCTCCCAGATATCCAGCTGTATTACTGGGCGGCGCAGCTTAAGGTGATCAACCAGTGGCTCCATGCGCCGCAGTCGGATCCAGCGTTCAAGGCAGATAGGGATATACTGGGCGAAAGGGGTATGCTAACCCCATTGTACGATGCCCGGCTGGCCCCACAGCTGATTGGCCCTCTGCGTCAGACTGTGTCTATCTGGCATGTGGCACAGGCCAGGCTGGGGTGGCGCGGAGTCCTGACGCGGCTTACGCCTCTCTGGGACACGAAGCGACTGGGACGGCTCAGGGATAGCAAGGGCTTTGCCGCTTGGGACGCTATCGGGATCTCGGTGATAGGCGACGTGTGGCACAAAGTGGAGGTTGTTCAATTCGCTCGCTTGCAACAACAGTATGAGCTGGCTCCCTCAGAATGGTTCCGATACCTACAGATGAAACACGCCTTGACGGCACAGTTAACCCCAGGTGTGCAGGTTCCAGAGGCATCTCCGCTGGAAGACAGGTTGCTGACCGAATACATGCCTAAGCGGGCCACATCTTTCACATACCGCAAACTGATCAACAATTTGCCGGACCCTATGGGGGTCTTGCGGGAGAAATGGGCCGACGAGGTCGGCGATTTTGATGACCCAGATTGGCGGGAGGCGCTGGCGTCACCGCGCGAGGCGGGTATACCCTTACGGCTGCGTCTTGTGCAACTTCGTATTCTACATCGCTCATATTTCACCAGAAGCCTGTTGCACAGACTGGGCAGAGCGCCACATCCCTTCTGCCTGCGGGGTTGCGGGGAGGAGGGAACCTTCTATCACCTGCTCTGGGACTGTCCGGTTCTCAAACTCTTCTGGAGGCGAGTGCTGCGAACGATGTCGCAGGTGTGCGGGGTGTCACTGCTGCCAGAACCCAGACGCTGTCTGTTGAATGTGTGGGAGCCCACGGATCTTAATCGCCAGGCGCAGGGCTGGGTGACGCTAGGGAACATGATGGCTAAACGGATCATAGCCCAAAAATGGGGAGCGGTGGAGACACCGCTGCTGTCGATGTGGAAAAAGGAAATGGATGGGGCTATGTTTGCTGAGCGTTTCGTATTTATCAGGCGGGGTTGTCCTCGAAAGTGGGTCAGAGTGTGGGGAGCATGGAACAAATATAGGGGCAACATATGTGATCCGCCACCTCTTTCTGATGAGGAGTCTTCTGACTCAGATGGCTAGAGAAACTGAAGGGGAGGAGGGGAGGGTGGACGATAATGAAGGCCTCAGGATGTCCGATCTAGGCCTAATTGTAGAAATGATGATTATGTATGGTGTTTTGTCTATTGCAATGTGTATACGATCTGATTTCGTGTCCTTTTGTTGCAGTTATTATGAAAACAATAAAACTTCTTTTTAAAAAAAAAAAAAAAAAAAAAAAAGGGAGATAAGACCTTAGCTAAAAACTATAGACCCATTTTGTTACTTGACGGCACAGCTAAATTAATGGGACAGGTACTATTGAACAGATTAAGAGACCTGGACCCAAGAGAGGAACATTTTAATTCCCCAACAGTTTGGCTTTAAAAAAGGAAAAGGGACTATTGACCAATGCCTTAACCTAAATTTGCTCATTTCGAGGTATACAGTGGCCTAGAAAGGCCATCTTTTAATGGCCTTTATGGACTTGTTGGCTGCTTTTGACTGTGTCATTCACTCAAAGTTATGGGAAATTATGGAAGGCTTAGGAAAAAAGCTGACAATAATATAGCCTTATAGCCCGCCGTAGCGGGCTATACCGGCTATTAAATGCCCGCTGCAGCGTTAAAGGCCCGAGCCGAAGGCGAGGGACTTTAACAAAAGCAGCGGGACTTTAATAGCCGGTATAGCCCTGCTACGAAGGACTATAAGACTATTAGAACATTCTGCCACTAGAGGGCAGAATGTTCTAACTAATTAAACAAAGGCTTCTCGAAGCTGGAGGAGATTTAAATCCCCTCGAGCTTCGAGAGGCTTTTGTAAAACATTGGAATGTTGCTCTGCGGGCCTTTACCGGCCCGTAGAAGCACGGAACACTCCATTGTCTACAATGGAGTGCTCCACATTCCAATGTTCTATTAAGATTTATACGGGCAATGTATTCACAGACTACCGCCTGTGTCTAATTTGGGAGGGATGGGGAGTCCACAAGACAGTTTGGCATCTCTAGGGATGTCAGACTGGGCTGTGTGCTATCCCCATTCCTCTTCTCAATTTACACCAATGGTGTGGAAGGGGCACTGGTGGGAACTACAGTGGATGTTCCCAAAGTGAACTCAGTCCGTGTTACGATTCTCCTTTATGCGGGCGACGCTGTCCTAATGGCGAGGACTGGTAACGCGTTATAAAGCCTTATAGGAGAATACACAAAATATATGAAGAGCCTGGGGCTTCAGGTCAATAAGGCGAAATCCTTTGTTCTCATGGCAGCCCCAAGAATGAAGAAACCAACAAGTATTTTTACAGAAGGCAAAATCCTGGAGGTGGTGGATACCTTCTCCTATTTAGGGGTTTTGTTTGACAGAAAGAACATCTGGCAAGACATGGTGATTAATAGAGTGCTCCAACTAGAAAACAGTATTGGAACCATCTACAGATTCATGAAAAAAATAGGTACTACACAATTGGAAGCAATTAAAAAGATTGGTGTCAAAATCCATCTCCGCTGCCATGTATGGGGCAGCTGTCTAGGGGTCGGCAGACATAACACTCTTGCAACGAATAGAGGATAGCTTCCTAAAAAGACTGTTGGCCTTACCACAAACCTGCAACAATTTTAACTGCAACACTGAGTTGGGAGTACCGTACATTACTGATAATGTCTGCATGGCTCCGATTTTGTTGTGGCATTTTTTATGGAGGAGGGAATCTGTAAACCGGACCCAAGACATCCTGAAAGATTGTCTAAAGCTCGATGAAGTAGCAAAGATTGTGTGGCTGCTTTACATCACACCACACCACACAAACATCTTTTTAGGAAATGTCAAAACGAGATGAGGAAGGTCAGTCTAACTGAGATATTTTAAAACTTTATTTAAACAGGCAGGAAGTCATTGCACCTGCAAGAAACATCACATAACCTAGTACGTGAGTAAATGATAATGTAGAAAGTTGTATGTCCCTAGTATGTAAGAATATACACCAAAAATAAGTCATATTGTCACCAATACAGGCAAAGAGATGTCCTACCAGAAATATGTCCAGCCCTGAAGAAGACCTTAATACAAATTGAATTTTTTTCGGTCCCATCTCCATAAGGTCGAAACCCGTTAGCACTGATTATATAGCGGCTCGGAGCTAACTAGGAAAAGAAGAGATAGATCCATTATGGACTGTTTAGTGGCATGAACTCTGCTCCTTTATACTAGTTTTTGGAAATAGTCTCTGACCCTATACAGGACTTTACAGATTAAGATATCCGGAGGACCAATAGATATATGGTCCCAGTGTATTGTATGTTTAAAACAGTAGGACAAAAGGGAAATATACCAATTGAAAAGATATACCAATCAAAAATGTGCTTATTAGGTGTGTAATGTCAAAAAGTCCATTATATGTCTTTTGTCTAATTAGTCTAGAGTTTGTTCTGAAATGATATAAATGTGTATTTGTTTTGTATATAAATGTTTTATATGTTGTCACAGGAGATGTGTAAATATGTTTGATGAGGAAAAAGTCTCAAATCAAAAACGTTTTGATGAAAAAGAAAAAACTGTGAATTAATACCCAAAGTCAATTAAAAGGACTATTGTGGCCAAAAGAAATAGTGTGATTAATGGTGCCAGAGGTATTTTGTTTATGAACTTGTTATTATATTGATTCCGGCATCTGGTCCCCTAACCTGAATCATTCCCCTGTGCTATATACTCACAATTAGGGTAGGCACCAGGCCTATGAGGGAACAGTTCGGATTGTTCCTTATAGAGATTTCATCTCTGGCTACCGGGATAGATTTATCCCAGTAGTTTATTTGTTTCCTTTGAGTTTTTTTCCCTCATCGCAATATAGCAACCAAACAGCTCCGCTCCTTAAAAATCTCACATACGACAAAGTCAATTTAACTCAATATAGACCATATATGTTCCATCAATGTCTGAACCCAAAACATTAAGTATACGAGAAGAAGACACTGAGGAACTCCTCAAGCGTCCATCCACCCTCAATCCGGGCAACACCTCCATTAATCTGAGTCAACAATGTGATCTAGAAAAAATAACACGGCTTAAGAAAAAACAAATTTGAACAGCTCTTCACGGTGAAGTATTGCTAGAACATTTATGGGCTGGCACAATTCCAGCGGGCCTCCAAGTAAAAAATGTCCCTGTAATATTCATTGATCAGCCTGAATATTTGGATGGTTTCAGCCATATAGGCACTAAATGTTCAAGAGATTGGATGTTCCATTCTATCAAAACTGCTGAACGATTGAGTAAAAAAGAACTAGAACTCATTAAAGAATTAGAGGATGCCCTCTTGAGTAATGCAGCAGTGGAGAATGCTCAAGCACTTCTAGCAAAACTAGAGAAGGAGAACGAGATCTTCAGGAAAAATACAGAAGACGCAAAAAGACACAAACTACAGAAGGATATTCTTGGATTCTCAGAAAAAAAGACCTATCCGTACCTAGAGAAAGAGTACTATAAACAACCACAAAATACAGGAGCATTAAGAACTTACGGAGGAAGAAGTAGAAGGCAGTTCCTTACCTTTTCAGATGCCTCATCTTCTTCAGAAAGCTCTAGTGATGCAGAACCTTCAACCAGCAACAGAAGTAATCAACCGCGACAATTTTATCAACCGGCACCTTTTTTATACAGAGGAAACAGCCGACCCAGGGGGCGATCGCGAGCCAATAGATGGTACAATCCTCAACCCAATCATTTTCAAGGGGAAATAACAACGAGAAGGAATGTTTACCGCTAGTAATGGGAGATAATAACCCCATTTACAATTTGTCAAACCATATTCTCTCTATAAGTGAGATCAAAGTCTTACAAAAAGGTCTCTCCTTCATACCAACTGTGAAACCAGACCTGAGCCAAACTAAACTTGAAATAATTCAATTAGTCAGAAAAATGCGCCTTAAAATCTTTTTTCGAGATCAGACAGATACTACTTCAAGGAACTACTCTGGATTAAAAAATCCCTCTACTATTTTTTCCAAAGACAACCAACATGCCCATTGAATTATTGACATTTGAAAAAAACATATTACGTGATCTAGACATTCATGATAAAAAGAAGATATTCACCAAATGGAATCTACCAAAAAATGAAAAGGTGGCTCTAGACCAACTGATGGAAAACAAAGACCTGATAATCAAGCCTGCGGATAAAGGTGGCGGAATAGTGATACTACCACATGACAAATATGAATCAGAGGTATCCAGACAAATATCGGATGAAAGATATTATCGAAGAGCAGATGAAGATTGGAATAAAAAGATAAAGCAAAACTAATGACTTTAACAGCTATGGGAGAGCAAGAGGTTGGCTATCCAAGAAAGAAGCATTGTATCTAATAAATGACAACCCTAGGACACCTTTCACGTATGTCCTTCCGAAGATACATAAAGATCTCAGTAACCCCCCAGGAAGACCTATAATCTTGGGAGTAAATTCAATACTAGAACGACCAGCCAAATACGTTGACACCTTTTTGAAACATTTGGTATGTGACACAACAAGTTATATAAGAGACACCATGCAAGCGATCACCTTTCTGGAAAATTAACCTTTGAGGAAGAAAATGAAATAATGGTGACACTAGATATAGTGAGCCTTTATTCCAACATTCCGCAAGATGCAGGCCTAGAGGCACTTGAGGTTTTTCTGGAAAAACGTGTAAGACCTCATAATGTTCCCTCCGAATTTCTGTTACAACTAGCAGAGATACGTTTGAAATATAATTTCTTCACTTTTAATAACACTCAATTCCTGCAAATTATGGAAACCGCGATGGGATGTCCTTTTGCACCAGAAATGGCCATAATGTTTATGGCATTATTTGAAGATATGTGGATATACAACAACAACCCCTATGATGGACACATTAAAATCTGGCGTTGATATATCGACGATGTGTTCATGCTATGGAGAGGCAAGGAGGAACAACTAAATGCATTTGTAATCTGGCTGAACAATAGGAACCCAGATATACAGTTAGACAGAACAAGTAAGACAGAAATGAACTTTTTGGACCTCCTGATAAAGCATGAAGACGGACACCTCTTCACTACTTTATACACAAAGAAAACCGACAGAAATACTTTCTTGCATTTCTCCAGCTTTCATCAGGCAATTTGCGAGAAAATCTACCATAGAGTCAGTTTCTCAGGATAAGGAGAATCTGTACAAAGAAGGATGATTACTTTGAGAATGCCGCATAACTCATAAAAAAATTGACAGCAAGGAACTATCCGAAAAAACTCCTCAAGCGGGCTATGAAACAGGCGTGGTATACTCCCCGAGAATCACTGCTCACCCCACGAAAAAAGAAAGAAAGCATGCCCCTGGTTTGTGTCACCACCTTTTCTGGAATAACTAGTGAGGTACAAAAGGCCTTACACCTTTTATTCAGACACCAATCTTTGCACACTTGTACGAGCAAATACTGCAATCAAAAAACAAGAAACCTCCCTAAGAACGATGATGGCTCTACCGCCGATAAAAGGCCACAGAAAATGCAGTAATTGTGTATCGTGTGACAGCACTATGGAAGGCACTAAATTTACATATGAAAAGAAATATATCAAACATGAGGATTTTACGAACTGTAATACCCATACGTCATCTATTGTGTCATTTGTCCATGTGCCAAAGCGTATATTGGT
Source organism: Triturus cristatus (assembly GCF_964204655.1). Taxonomy (NCBI): domain Eukaryota; kingdom Metazoa; phylum Chordata; class Amphibia; order Caudata; family Salamandridae; genus Triturus; species Triturus cristatus. The sequence continues at coordinate 1,200,751,827 of NC_140591.1, read as the reverse complement.
AAAACAAGCCAGCCTGTAAAAAAACGAATTTCACAACATCGCTCTCGCATCAGATGGAAGAATCCGAATGCACCTATGGTGGCACATTGTATAGAAAAAAGACATGAACCAAATTAAATGAAGTGGACCGTGCTACGATACATAACTGGAAATAATATAGACAATGCTCTATCTAAAACGGAGGCAAAAATCATCACATTTCTGGGACAAATGAAAATGGCCTAAATTAAATGTCAGAATTGATCAACTGTGGATAAGAAAATTTTAGTAAAAAATCTTGTCCTAAATGTCAAAAGCATGGAGAAACCTGAAAATATGTAGAGTTCATTGGTTTTCCATATATTTAATGAGAACAACTTAAAAAAGTGAAAGTCAAGTTAAACCACAGCAAAAGAAATAACTTGTGTAATAAATACCCTTAATGAAGGGGTTCATTCAGACGAATCATTGCAAACATTATGTGATGACGCCGGGACACGAGAACATAGATGCCATATGCACGGGAACATACTGATCACTTGAGGATCCCGGGAATTCCAAATGAGTCTGTGCACCCATTCGCTATGAAAAACAATTCGGAACTATGTTTAGAACAAAAATGCAACAAAGATATCGTTGTTACTTGAAAAACAACACAGCAATGTTCGAGGATACGCAGGCTAAATAGAAGAGTCCACGCTATAGCGTTGCGTGTCACCATGGCAACTAAAAATAAGTAAGTCTGGGAACAACATGGAAATAAAAAGAGGAGTGCAAAACACACACTAACAGCCGTAACAACTTTAAAAACAATTGTGCATGTAACTATTATGAAACATCATCGGAGTTAGAAACCTTTGTTTAAATACATCGGCAATACAATAAAGTTTCAGTTCTCGGTTTAAAAAATAAGCACAGTCACATCACGTTAAAGCAGACAGTGCCGTCACGGAGCAATGACCAATTAGAAAAGTCTACGTCAATGCGTCAAGCGTTATCAAGGCAACGAAAAATATATGTAATGGCCACCAAGAACGAACAACGCCATCGACACGAAATGAAACAAGCATTTACAATGCAATGGTCTCAGCATTGCTCATGACATTTTTGTTTATGTTTTTAAAACATTTAAAGAAACGGCATTGTTATTTACCATGTCAATAGCTTAATCACTCTCAAATGCGATTGCATCAAGGCAGATATAGAGGGAGCCCCGCGCTGGCGCCTTCTGTGTGTATGAGCTAAAGGCGGGTGGTTGTGTGTGTCAAATGCCTCTCAGACTACAGAACGCAGAGACTGCTACGCCCAAATCTGAAATCAGGCGTGCGCAAGCCTATGTGTCTGTCCAAGTGTGTGTGCTTCATAGTCTGTGTGCCACTGCATCGTAGAGTGTGTGCTACTTTATGCATGTACCAGTGTGAGGGTATGCACCACTGCTTTTGTGAGTCACGCTGTTTGCGAGGGAGTGTGTTGCACTGTGTGTGCCTGCATGGTGTCAATCTCACTCCCTGTGCCTGTATGTGTGTGTTACTGACCGTGCTGTTGTGTGTGACCCACTCTGTGTCTGTGCCACTATATGCGTGTGCGTTTAACCTTATATGCGTGAGTGACTGTGTGCGCATGTATGTGGAGCACGATGTACTGTGTGTGTGTGTGTGCGCGAGGAGTGCGATGTACTGTGTGTATATAAAGCGAGTTACTGCATGTGGCCTAGTGTGTGTGTGGGTGTGTGTGTGTGTGTGTGCGCGCGTGTTTGAGCCACTGTGTTTGTGTGTGTGTCCCACTCTGCCGTGTATCTATCAATATGTGTGTTAGTGTGTGTGCGCAGACTAACACGCGAATCCTCAATCTGAGAGCAGTGTACGTGACACATCATCTAAGGTCATTTTCCGCTTTATTTTATTTTGATTGCGGTATGAAAACAGGTGTTACAAAAGCTGTACAAAATAAATGTCTTGCGACTGCTGAGCCGAGTATAAATATTTGATGTGCGTGTCTGATGCAGACAAGCGCATGTTATCTTCTGTTCTGTGTCTTCAGTGATCCAGCAGTTCAGAGACCGCTGCTGTCTACACGCAGAGCAGCCCTCGGACAAGAGAGCCTGGCTGCCTCCTCGCTCTGGGCCGGGGCGCTCTTCACATGGCACAGGGCACCGGGCTCTATAAACAAAGCAGCAGAGGGAGGCACTGCCCACAAAATGGGAACAGTGCACTCTGGCAACGTGTGCACGCGGCACCGGGGGCTCTGTGAATAATTACAGTACATATGCCAATGTACAAGCGCACTGGCACTGTGCGAAGCGCTGCACGCCTTGCATGGGTAAAGGGGGACTGCACATAGTCATGCATGGTGCTAGGGCACCCTTGGGTGGAAGGGGCACGTGCCCTGTACCGGCATACCACGCCTGGCAGGACGCGGGGGCAAAGTGCGGGACCATGACAATTGTGCAGGGGTGCGGGGCAATGCGCACAGTTAAGCTTCTGGTGCCATGCCAGTGTACATAAAGCCGACACCCCGGGGTAAGGTGCATCTAACAGGGGCACTATACGAGGTAATGCGCGTATAGAACGGGCCGGGGACTGTAAACAACGCAGCAGTACCGGAGTACAGTACACAAGACACGGGCGCTGAGCAAAGTGCCCGGTAATGATGCTGAGGCCAGGCCGCGGCATCTACCCAACAATCATGTGCATGGTGCCGGGGTCATGTAAGCATGCAAAGGGCACTGTACACATGGCACGGGCCGGGCACTAAGCACAGGATGCCCAGTTATGGTGGAATCGCCAGGATACTCTCTTCATGACAGGGGCGATTTAACGGGCAGTGCTGGTACACTAAGGGGGTCAGAGGACACTACACAGCACAGCAACGCTGGGCGGCAGCACACAAGACACGGGTGCTAGGGCCCTGTGCCCGGTCTTGGCACTGTGGCTAGGCATGTACACAATCATGGCTTGGTGTCGGGTAAAATACGCACGCCAGGGCACTGTACACAAGACACGGCGCCGGGTCACTGTGCCCGGTAATGGTACTGAGGCCGGCAGGCGGCATGTACACAATCACTGGAGTGGTGCCGGGTAATGTACGCACTCCAGGGGCCAATGGGCCAACGGCACAGGCTGCACACACATTCATGGCTGGGACGCCAGGATCCTGTCCTCATGGCAAGGACGATTTAACGGGCAGTGCGCGCGCACTAAGGGGCCGAGGACTGCAAACAACGCAGAGGGCTGGGGCGCAGTACACGGAACACGGGCTTCCTGCCGAGAGGCGGTCATAAGGCTCCGACGCACTTCAGTCACAAGATGTGAAAAAACCCGGCCAGGCTCGAGAACGAGAAGGCGTTCATAATTTCTTCGGCACAATGGGTGATTCAGACGAGTGTCCACGGAACAGAAAGCACTGCCCGAGAGGCCAGGTTTGTGGTCTGTGGTCAACTTCAGGCAGGATAGCTCATTGTTCGGCAGAGACCTAGAAACCACTCCAGGTTTGAGCTCCTGCTCAAGAGGGGGGAGAAACGGTGCCCGAACAGTGCACATCCGGTGAGGGCTCCTGCATTAGGAAGCCAGTCCGGCGCCAAGAAGAGCGGTCCAGCGCTAGCAGGGCAGGTCCATCGGCGGGGTCGATCCAGTGAAGGTAACGCTACACCAGTAGTAACAAGGCCTGTTCCACAGCAGTAGAGGAAACATCTGAACACCGCCGCCTTTCTCCGAGGTCAAGCAGAAATGCATCGGAGAAAGGCAGCGGCATTTTCAGATTCGGGGGCGTGTTTTTCTTTCTCTCCTCTTGTTTACATTCCAGAGGAGAGAAAGAAAGTAAAAAACATGCCCCCGAATCAGAAAAAGACGGGGCTTGTTTGGAGAGACAAAGCTCTTCTCCAATGGCTGACCAGCATTTAAGAGGCCAGCCAATGGAGAAGAGGGAAGAAGAGGGGCGGGTTCAAGCCCCACTTCTGAAATCATTAAATCTCGCAAGCGAGACTGCGCAAGCGCAGCCTTCGCTAGCCGAGACCTAAAAACGAGACACCGACTAATAGCGGGAGTATCAGAAGACGCTGCAAGCTTAAAGCAAATCGTCCCAAAGAGAAAGGTACGAGCGGCGAAAACACGAGTATGATGCTGCATCTTTGATAGCGAGAACAAACCCCCCTTTTTTAACAATATAACGGGCGATTTAAGAAGTATTTCACAAAAAAGAGATGCCTGAGATTTGCGTATAAGAGGAAAACAGGCACATTAGCTCAAATAACACAGCAGGACAGTAGAAAACAGAAGACTGTAGAAGTTATGTAATCTATATAATAATAGTTCAGGGACTAATTTATGCACGTTTATTTATTTATCCACCAGAAAAACGCATGACAGAGTTCTAGAAGCCCCCATATTGGAGGACTCAATAGATAGAAACCCGGTAGGTGCATAGACCACACAAACATCCTTTTGGGAAATATCCATACGAGATGAGGAAGGTCAGTCTGAGATATTTTAAAACTTTATTTAAACAGGCAGGAAGTCATTGCACCTGCAAGAAACATCACATAACCTAGTACGTGAGTAAATAATAATGTAGACATTTGTATGTCCAATGTATGTAAGAATACACACTAAAAATAAGTCATATTGTGACCACTACAGGCGAAGAGATGTCCTACCAGAAATATGTCCAGCCCTGAAGAAGACCTTAATACAAATTGAATTTTTTTTCGGTCCCATCTCTATAAGGTCGAAACGCGTTGGCACTGATAATATAGCGGCTCAGAGCTAACTAGGAAAAGAAGAGACAGATCCATTATGGACTGTTTAGTGGCATGAACTCTGCTCCTTTATACTAGTTTTTGGAAATAGTCTCTGACCCTATACAGGACTTTACAGATTAAGATATCCGGAGGACCAATAGATATATGGTCCCAGTGTATTGTATGTTTAAAACAGTAGGACAAAAGGGAAATATACCAATTGAAAAGATATACCAATCAAAAATGTGCTTATTAGGTGTGTAATGTCAAAAAGTCCATTATATGTCTTTTGTCGAATTAGTCTAGAGTTTGTTCTGAAATAATATAAATGTGCATTTGTTTTGTATATAAATGTTTTATATGTTGTCGGAAACACAGGAGATGTGTAAATATGTTTGATGAGGAAAAATTCTCAAATGAAAAGGTTTTGATGAAAAAGAAAAAACTGAATTAATACCCAAAGTCAATTAAAAGGACTATTGTGGCCAAAAGTAATAGTGTGATTAATGGTGATAGAGGTATTTTGTTTATGAACTTGCTTTACATCAAGAGCACTTTAAAGTCCATTGCCCAGCAAAACCTATTTGAGAATCTGCATAGTTGCCTTAGTTTCTCGAGGACCAAACTGAAGGGACTATTAGCCAAGTTGGAAAGTGATAGGTGGAAGCTTAATAATAGTAAGATGACGGATATTAAATTTCAGTTAGCTCCTAGCATATCCACTAACATCTGTACTTACTTAACCTTTGTCTCTAATCATCAACACAGATTTATACTTGCCAGATTTCGGCTAAATTATATCCCGCTCATGTTAGGCTTCCCCACTAACACATATTCTGTCGAGGCCCTTTCTGTTTTCCCCTGAGATGGTGAATCCCACCAGTCTAATTAGCATTTTCTATTTTTTTGTATACTGTATGTCGTTGAAAGAAAAAGATTAATTGTACCGCTTTTGCACAGGATGAAGTTTACACAGTGCCGTCCAGCTCTCTATTTTTTTGCAGATGTTACCTCATCATTTCACTTATTATGCCATAGAGTCATTTTTATGGTATGCCATAAAAAGAAGGAGACAGCATCTTTAGAACTGATTGCCTGAAAGTTTACTACCCAGGGGTTAACAATGTTCCTATCTAAAATAGATTTCTATGTATTTATTTGTATATATTGGTAAACATTATTTACTTAGATCAATTTGTAACCAAATCTATACTTTAACATATGCTTTATGAAATGTAAATAGCTATGGATTTTATTAAGTGCAGTATTATAGCTTCTTTTTTATATTGTGCTCCTGGCTGTGTGTTATACTTTTTATGCTATATATGAAATAGAGAAATAAAGATCATTGATGATGATGAATTGATGCCCATACCACTATTTCCAAAAGGAAGATTCACCTTAACTGGTGACTCGAAAGACCTTCTTAGAAGAAAAACAACTTACACACATCTAGACCCAACAAAAGATGACAGGAGTATGCAAGCAGATGCATCTACATCCGCACATGCCTCGAACTTGGTTTCTCTAGTTAGAGGACCACAAGTAGGAATCTCACCTCAAAGTGACGGAGGAGATCTTCCCAGATATGGGCTTCTTACAAGGCTCTCTTCATTATTGCCCAGGAGAGCAAGCGTCCTCAGTTTTGAGCCATAGATATCCCTCTGAATTGTCTTCTGGGGAATTTCTTCAAGTTCAGCTGGTCTTCTTTTAAATGTTCTGTGGAAGGTGCAAGAGGATTGGGCACAACTGATCCTTATCATGGCAGACTGGGCACAGAAGATCTGGTACTCCGATCAATTGTCATTCAACATATGCCCATTTCAGCCTCTCATGTACAAGGTGGACCTGCTCTTGCAGATCACTCGACTCGATTGCCAAATAGCGCAGCTGCAGGCTTGTAGTTGAAGCAGTGAAGAATCCTTTTGCCTTTGGATGAGGTTGCTGACTACAGGAAATCTGACAAGAAATACACCTACATGGTCCACTGGAACAAATTTGTTTAATGGTGCTAGACTGAAGGCATATAGCCTTTAAAATCTATCTTTCCAGTTTCCTGTAATTTGTGGTGTTTCTTGCACAGAAGTGTCAGTCAATAGCTAAGGATAATGGCTACATGACTGCCCTGCCCACCGTCATATGTATTTCTAACCACTATCCCCGTTTGCATCTTCATTAATGGCATGTTTTCTGAGAATTTTGTTAAACCTTTTCACTTGTATTCCATTTATTGGTTCTTTGAATCTTCTGTTATATTTCTTCATGGGATCTCAATTTCTGTGGATGCACAGTCCCTTGGTTCACTTTCTCATCTTGAAGATAATTTTGCTTGTAGCAATTACTTCAGCTTAAACGGTCTGAGAACATAAGGCCCTCTCAATTCGCCCATTTATCCACGTTTCACAGTTTTCTACCTGTATAAAGTTTGTCCTTTACATCAGTTGATCTTTCTTACCCAAGGTGGTATTTCCTTTTCATTTGGCCAATCTCTGACACTTCCATCTTTCTTCCAGCTTTCCCATCCAGTTACAAAGGAAGAACAGTTGCACAGACTGGATCCCAGATATGGTGTCTTAATACATCAATTGCCGATGACAGAACAGAGTAAGTTATGAACTCTTTGGGAGGTTTGCCACAACTAAGAATGGCTGGTCCCATGTTGCATTGTGCCACTTTCTGCAATAAGGTCTACTATGCCTTAAATGGGCGTTTTCACTCAATCCAGCAGAACCTTGAGAGTTTCCATGACCTTCACCAGTTCAAGATCATCCTTACGAACGTTTGTTAAGCAGTAGTGCCTAATAGTTCAAGTAACCAATAAAGAATATTTTGCCTGAGTTGTGTTACAGGACTCCCTTAGCTAAGTGCCACTCCTCAGTCCCATCTTCTGGAGGGTAGTGCTTTAGAATTCTGTACGAAATTGGATTATTATTTGGGATGGATGATTGCCCACTTCAAGAAATAACACTCATTGTTAAAGGAATAACCATGTCTTGTCACTAAATTAACCTGAGCTCCACCACCTGGTACCTATGGCACAGAACAGGCAGGCTTAATATAGGGCAATGTGTAAAGCAATTATGCAATACAAAAATTTAACAAAGTCATCATCATCTTAAAATTTATTTTGGTTTATTTCCCCCAAAAAACAAAAGTACAGAAATATTAGTTCCAAATACTAAAAAGACAAAAGCATCAGTTAAAAACTATACATAGTTTTTTTACCTAGGAACCCCACTTATAAAACAAGTGACATTAAACATAAATTAATTCAGAAGTAACTGCAAATATAAAGCAGCCCTAGCTTGGGTAAACTCCACTCATCTTAAAAGTGGTAAAATACATTTAAATTGCAAATTATAACAATTACAAAACACAACAAAATGAAAAGTGTTTTGTTCCAAGAATTAATCACAATACCAAGGCTGCAAATCATTTCCCAAGTGCCAACTAGCTGGATTTGCTAAAAAGCAGAGCAATAAATTAAATCTGAACAGTCAGTAAATATCGATGATATACATTAGCTACAAAAGATAAATATGGTTTTGAGATAGGAGTAGTTCTCAAAAGAGAATGTGCGTATTCCATTAGTTTGCCCAAGTCATTCCTTTCTCTGCACCCCCAGCAAACATTTTTGTTTTGTCCATCTCAAATCAGCTTGACAACGCAGTTGAGAGAATCAAGCAATTTGGGTCTGCCCAGATTAGTAAACGGTTTCTTAAGATATCTGAGCCACAGGATACATAGACCCCACCACCCTCTAGACCAATAACAATCCATTACAATGGTACAATTTAAATCTAACTCCTTCCCTAACCAGATATTATTTCACCTTAATAGAGGATGCATTGCAAGAGTATCAGAGATATAGCCCAGCCAAAGTTCTTGATACACAATAAAATATATAAAACTCTGTGGAACGGATAACATTTTCCTTAAAAAACTATTTTCCACCACTTGAAGAGCAGAGATGTCGACATACCCCAACAAATTAGATACAGAAGTGGCTGAGATACATTTTGCCTGATTAATGCTGAAATGGGTTTAGTCCCCAATCTCGACACAGCCAGTTACTGCCGTGATTAACCTAGCCATTGAGTTTTTGTTTTGTTTTTGTTTACTAACAAGAAGAGGGGACCAAGTACCTTTATGGTCACACAAGCTTCCTAAATAGGGAAAAACATTCACCATCCAAGATCATTACCCTGTACAGTGGTCAGGGACACCAACTAATCAAGCGGGTGTCCATGAGTTAAATATGGGCTACTTGAGACTGGATAACACCAATAATGTATTGATTACCATATGTTGATTCTCTATTAAGAATAGTGTTATCAAACATGCCGTATTACGACTGTGCTAATTAATGTTTCTTTCCTGCACAAACACTGCTGTCTAAAAAATTGTGAATTCATGCACCTAATTGTATTCTGGACAGGACTGCTCCTACACACAATTATGTATTATTGTCAAATGTCAATAGAAATGTATTTAAAAAAAATCATTATCCTGTACGATAAATTGCCTAGTTTTAGAAGATCACGGGCCCATTATCAATGTGTGAGTTCATACAATTAGTAGACAAATCCAGAGAATCAATTAAATCCACAAATTTATCCAATGCACGCAGAAAACTGTTAGCAGTTCTAGCACATAAACCCATATCGTTGGCATCCCAAAAACTCAGGAATAGCTCTAACCAAAATCTGTGGTGCGTCATATCCTTCCCTACATAAGGTGGCCTCAAATGGTTGATGTACAGGGTAAACAATAATGGAGGGTGAATACACCCTTGTTTTACTCCCCATTTGAGCTCAAAAGGATCTGAACACCTGCCCTCCGTACCATATCTAGCAACCTTTGTCATTCGCCTATGCAGATCTTGAAGGAAGTGGACAATTTTTGCTGGGACCTCCCCATCTTCAGCCGAATCTTCGATAGTTTATCCCTATTGATCCTGTCAAATGCAAATGAAAGTCAATAAAGGCCATGTGGACGGAGACACCCCTGGCTATTTACCTGCAATCACATGTAGATTCAGGCACGGATCCAATATGCTCAAGCATGGTCAGAAACCATACAGCCAGTTAGATAAGATGATATCTTCAGACCAGGCCGTAAGCCTAGTGAGCAGCATTCTCTCAATGACTAACGACAGAGTCAATAAGTGAAACTGGCATGTAGGATCAGGATTCATCCTTATTCCTGTTCTTATTAACCTGGACTTTTACTGAGCAAGACCATAAGACAGGAATACCCTCTCGGGAAGCGGCACTGAGGGTATTAGTCAACAAAGGGCTCAATAGGTCAAGGCCTAATTTACATAATTCAAGAGGAAGCCATCACACACCTGGGGCTTTAGTCTTCGAGTGACTAGCAATGGCTTCCTGACTTCCTCCAGGCCAAACTCAATTATAAAGTTACCTCGCCTGGCCTCAGATGGTAGATTCAGAGAATCTATTCCAGGCAACCCATTCCTCTCCTCAAAATCTTGCTGGCATTAAATGTGACCTAACCTACTTAATACTCCCATGATTAAAAAAGAGACTGTTTACAAAACCCCACTGTAATGTATTATACTGTATTTGTGTATCATTTTTATCCCCACATTTGTATTTGTATTTGTAGGGGGATTTATATAGCGCATATATACCGACAGGTCTCTTAGCGCTGACAGAAGGAGATACACAAAACAGCCCGGCAAAGACAGTCCTGGTGACAGGGATCTTAGGAAGAGTCTCTGAAGAGCAACGTTTTCAATAGCTTACGAAAGGGGAGTAGGCCTGGTTCTTTCCGTAAGGCCTCCGGCAATTGGTTCCAAAGACGTGGCAAGATAACAGAAAAGGCACGTCCGCCTTTGGAAACCAGATTGCTGCGGGGGCAGACTAGCTGGAAAGCATCTGCAGATCGAAGTAGACGTCCTGGAACATACTTAGCCAGGCGATCCCTAATGTAGCTAGGGGCTTGCCCATAAAGGGACTTTGTGTCTTTGGTATTAATGATCATTCGATAATTAAAAAATTAGGGTACTTACTGCGAGTTACACGGAGATTGACCCGACTTACCGGTAAGCAGTAAACTCTTGGACTTGGTGGCGATTTTGAATACCTATATGTACTAAAACTGCGGGTTGGTGTTATTTTAAAACTAATTAGGTGTCACTCAATTTTCCTTAAGGAACGGGTACGGTTCTGAAGGTTTTTCCATAATCATGGAGCATTCTACTGATAACATATTTACACAGTGATAGATCACAAAGAGACTTGGACCGACATAAATTAAAGAATATTATAAACCAATCAATGTGGAAAGTACGGGATGGAGTTACAACCGACTAAAAGGTATGTTCGTTCCTAAGAATAGACTCACAGCCTACTCGACGATATTAAATCTTTCATAAAGATACTGGTTTCTGATGCTGTGGCCTGTGCCATTATTTCTCTTTGTTTGGTAGGAACTTTGGAAGAGAATTTTAGGTATCGTACGAATATTGGACTTATTATTTTCTCACAAAAAGTTTTATGATTAAGGGTGAACTTCACAATCAATATCTTTTGGGGAACCCATAAAGGTAACACAAGGAAAGTTTCCTGTATTGAAATTTCATCACTTGATGTTCTCTCAAGAAGAGACAGGTTTGCAATGTATTCCATAATAATCACAGTGGGGTAGCTGTTCGTAAAGGGAAGAAGATAGATCAACCTATTATGGTTGGGAAAATGTGCATCTATCAGTAAGGTTGGATATTTAGAATAAGTGGGTAATTTCCCCTTTTGAATATAGTGCCCTCACACACCCTCGAGTCATGCTTCATCATCGGGCGTTGCACCTCGTGGGGGTGGCGCTGCAGTCCCTCACGGGCCCCGCTAAAGGGATCTTTAGCGGAGATCTTTTTAGGAGACGCCGCAGTCGTGCATAAGGGTGTGTGGGCCTAGAGAAGTGAATGGGTGGATTAAAATAGTCTTGATTGGTACCCAGAACCTTCTTTTTATTCAGGGGTCCTGAAGGCAAGGTTTAAATATCTCTTGGATGTGGAGATCCTCCTTAAAACAAATGTGGAGGATGGGTGAGTATTAACCGCTGCACTCGCATCCGTGATGCAAGGGATATGTGTGTGAAAAAGATGGATTTTAGGTCAACATGTTTCGTGCTACGGGCGGTCCCTAGTGGATCCAAGAACGCTTTGTCAGGACCAGGTGCAGAAATGATAAATCAAGTGATGGTTAAAAATAGGAGTCAGCTGGCTCATACCGGCCTATCTCGTTATTAAACGTTGAGCCGAAACTGCTAGGGAAGGTCCTGGCGGATCGGCTGCGGACCTGCATATCTACCTTGAGGGCTGGAAAAAATAACAAAATGATTTGTGCTAAGACAAGTGCCAAGAACAAGGCGACACTGTATAATAATGGTTAATTACAAACATATTATGAAAAATCAGTGCGGAAATAAACAGGAAGAAAACACCACAACTCCAAAAAGGTGCTGAAATAGTAATAAGAGGAATATAACAAGACATTTGCCTAAACCTTCAATCGGTGTGGAGTCAAAAAAAGAAAAAGGAAGAAAGAAAAGGTCAATAAGAAATCACCATGCACCCGAAAATGTGGAGCGACTCCAGGCATAGAGTCCCTAAGTCTTAAAGGCGTACCAATCAAGAAATCACAAAAAAACTATACCTGAAGCTAATGCCAAACTCACAGTGAATGCTGTAAGGTAAAAAATACAAACACAATAAACAGGAGGTCTCAAAGTGGCTAGACAATGGACAGCGAGGCGTAAGTCACGTAATAAGAGTGCTTTCTTACCCCACTACCGGTGATAATTCCAACCCGGTAGGGTCAATAGAAGGTCAGTCGGACTGCACAGAAAAATGTTATCACTCTGTGAATGAAAAGTGATAAAAAGCCTTATGTAGACATGAAATATAAGCATATACGAGTAATTACGGGTCAAATAAGCCACTGTTGAAATAACACAGCAACAAAACATACCTTCAAAGTAAAACAGCCAAATTCAAAAAGTAGCCCCGTACCGCCAGTCGCGTGAAATTCCAAAGTGCATGGAAAGTGTCTTTATAGTAGAGGATCCTGTTAATAAGCACTTACTCAACGTGTTCGTCAAGGCAAATGAGTCAAATCCATAATCTACAAAATAAATCACAACCGCAGGCAAACGCGTTAGATGAACTCGCATATTACCCCTAGCATCTACTCGTGGATAATCACAATGTGAAATGTCAATTCATAAGTCCTATGTACAACGCGTAATTAAATCGACTAACTCAACCAGTTCGTCAGGGCCAAAAAGCCAAAACTATTCACTGTAATAAAATCAGCCACGGCAAACACATAAAGCGAAATCGTATATTGCCCATTGTATAAACATGCAGATAATAACGATATGCAATGTAGTCTCTCTAGTCCTATGTACAACGTATAATTAATTACATTGACTGGGAACTTACAGTGGAAACGAAGCGTCCGAGCGGCCTGGCGGCATCTATAGCGTGTGTAGGTGTGTCACAGAAGCCCGACCCGGAAGTGCTTAAATATCCGGAAAATAACGGAGCACTAGAACGTCAACATACAAAGAGAAGTGCCCAGAAGAAGACAGAATATACAGCGATCACAACGATTGTCTTCTTGTGTGGTCCGGTAGTGAAAATGAACTGTTGAGCTTTTGCACTTATCTGAATACCAACAGCTTTGGCATACAATTCACTGTAGAGTACAGCACTTCTAGTGTTACTTTCCTTGATTTAGAACTGTTTGTAAATAATGACAAATTGAACAGCCGCCTTTTTCGCAAAGGCACCTCGTGTAACTCTTTACTACATGCACACAGCAATCACCCATCTCATCAGGTGAACGCAATTCCATATGGGGAATTTTTAAGAGCACGACGTAATTGTAGTGATGAATTGGAGTTTACTAACTGTATCAAAGATATGAAACATAGATTCCAAAAAAGAGGCTATCCACCTTCAATTCTCAAGAAATCAGAGAATAGAATAGCCAGGGTAAAACGTGCTAACACTTTACTACCTAAGACCACTAACAACACTACTACAGAGCGCTACACACGCATGATTACCGAATATAATGCATTAAGTCCAGTCATGAGGAAGAGCCTCAACAAACACTGGGGCATTCTCCAGACAGACTCCTCCCTTCGGGAATTTTTGACCGGCTACCCCCAGATTACGTATAGACGTGGCTTCAATCTCCGTGGTAGACTTAGTCCTACGGTTCCAAAAACACAAAGGAGACAGTCCTGGTTTACACCACTGACATTGGGTTTTCATAAATGTGGCTGTTGTGGAGTTTGTAGATGGGCGAAACATAAGACCACAACTTTCTCTGGACACAATGGCGACACTTACACCATCAAATCCAACATTAATTGCACTACCAAATTTGTGGTATACATTATAGAGTGTAAGTGTGGTAAACAATATGTGGGTAGTACTATCAGAGCACTCAAGGAGAGAATTGGAGAACACACCAGGGCAATTCATCAAAGGGATGCCAGATACCCAGTAGCACTACACACTGCTAGCTGCTCTACTCAGGACAGCCGATTAGGTTTTGCATTCTTTGGGATAGAAACCATTGATGTGGGAACACGAGGGGGCAATAGAGAACTTCGCCTTAGACAGTGTGAGGCCATGTGGATTATGCGCTTACAAACGGTTGAGCATGGGCTCAATTATGACTCAGAAATGCAATATTTCTTAGGTTGATTTGTATAAGTTTGTATTTTGATTCACCAGTGATTTATTCTGTATATGTTGCATTTTACTCTCTGAGTCAGTACCTTGCATGTTTTGTTGATATCTTGTGTCACACTATTCATGTTGTTGTCACAGATTAATGAATTAGGTTTTTCTAATGTCATACTGATGTGGGTTGAACTATGCCTACTAGCCTTTCATATTTCTGCTAGTTGGTGTCCGTGATAAATACTGTACTTATATTTTGTCCGGTCCCCACCTCATTATACTTGCCTTTTCCGCTTGGCTTTGAGTCTGTAAAGTCGTACCCTCATATATGTGACTACAAACAATGTATTCTTCAAATATCTTTTGGTATTATCATGTATTGCGATATATCTTCACAATTACGTATTTCGAATTCTTAAGTGCTCTGCTTTCAGTACACATTCTCCTTTTGGAGTTCTAACTTATTCAGAGCTTATAAACGTGATTTTTACATTCTTATTTTACTTATAAGTTGTAACTGCTTCCATTCCTCAGCATTGTCTGATCAAACATGCTATATACACCAATAATATGAATCATACTAATGTATATTAATATACGATTATCCGCCTTATACTAGGATGAATATTTCTTAATATTTTTTGATCCAATGTGCTAGACTCCACTATGTTGCTTCTATGGATCGCCTAATATCAGTGTGGTCACTTGTATTCACTGTTCCACCCCCCTTCTCCCTGTACGCTGTCGCTCCCTCTTCTCTTTTTTCCTGTTGCTCTACCATTTACACCTTATTTAGGGGTTTAATACCTTTATTATATTCCCTCTTACTTAATGGTTTCCATTAACACGGATGAAATTATTAAGCACACCGTGGTAGCGTCAGATAGTTACACGCAATACTCGCGTCTTTCAGTCAACGATATTCTATGATTTTCTCACTTTCCGTTCACAAGTATTGCCTTGAGAGATATTTTAACCTGGTGTTGACAATGGACTCTTTCTTAGCGAGGGCTTATCGACCGTGTTGGTTTAGACTTTTTCTGTGATACTTTCAATTACGGGACCTCGTTGTGATCGCTGTATATTCTGTCTTCTTCTGGGCACTTCTCTTTGTATGTTGACGTTCTAGTGCTCCGTTATTTTCCGGATATTTAAGCACTTCCGGGTCGGGCTTCTGTGACACACCTACACACGCTATAGATGCCGCCAGGCCGCTCGGACGCTTCGTTTCCACTGTAAGTTCCCAGTCAATGTAATTAATTATACGTTGTACATAGGACTAGAGAGACTACATTGCATATCGTTATTATCTGCATGTTTATACAATGGGCAATATACGATTTCGCTTTATGTGTTTGCCGTGGCTGATTTTATTACAGTGAATAGTTTTGGCTTTTTGGCCCTGACGAACTGGTTGAGTTAGTCGATTTAATTACGCGTTGTACATAGGACTTATGAATTGACATTTCACATTGTGATTATCCACGAGTAGATGCTAGGGGTAATATGCGAGTTCATCTAACGCGTTTGCCTGCGGTTGTGATTTATTTTGTAGATTATGGATTTGACTCATTTGCCTTGACGAACACGTTGAGTAAGTGCTTATTAACAGGATCCTCTACTATAAAGACACTTTCCATGCACTTTGGAATTTCACGCGACTGGCGGTACGGGGCTACTTTTTGAATTTGGCTGTTTTACTTTGAAGGTATGTTTTGTTGCTGTGTTATTTCAACAGTGGCTTATTTGACCCGTAATTACTCGTATATGCTTATATTTCATGTCTACATAAGGCTTTTTATCACTTTTCATTCACAGAGTGATAACATTTTTCTGTGCAGTCCGACTGACCTTCTATTGACCCTACCGGGTTGGAATTATCACCGGTAGTGGGGTAAGAAAGCACTCTTATTACGTGACTTACGCCTCGCTGTCCATTGTCTAGCCACTTTGAGACCTCCTGTTTATTGTGTTTGTATTTTTTACCTTACAGCATTCACTGTGAGTTTGGCATTAGCTTCAGGTATAGTTTTTTTGTGATTTCTTGATTGGTACGCCTTTAAGACTTAGGGACTCTATGCCTGGAGTCGCTCCACATTTTCGGGTGCATGGTGATTTCTTATTGACCTTTTCTTTCTTCCTTTTTCTTTTTTTGACTCCACACCGATTGAAGGTTTAGGCAAATGTCTTGTTATATTCCTCTTATTACTATTTCAGCACCTTTTTGGAGTTGTGGTGTTTTCTTCCTGTTTATTTCCGCACTGATTTTTCATAATATGTTTGTAATTAACCATTATTATACAGTGTCGCCTTGTTCTTGGCACTTGTCTTAGCACAAATCATTTTGTTATTTTTTCCAGCCCTGAAGATTCGTGGTTCACACCCCCCACGATGAAACACGTGTCGGCTGGTTATGTTTATTAAAAAGGAAAATTTCTAATCCTTCATGAATGTTTTCGTTGCTGTATTGCTTTTACCTGTATCGACCAATGACTGTATAATTGTATGTGTGCACAGGACTGTTCTTTTGCTCAGTTTGAGGTCAAAAGTTTTTTGGCCTTTACATTTTGAGGGGTTAGGGGTTTCCCCTCCCTGTTTTGCACCATACGGATACTATAATTCAAGATACCTACGTTTACCAGCAGAGCGCCAGTACTTCCTAACATCTGAATACCCTGTTCTTTGAATTTTGCTACTGCATATCTACCTTGGTCCACCCCGATCAATCCGGGTTCATGCCTCATAGGTCGACCAGACATAATATACGCAGGCTTCATAATGTTATCGCCGAGGCCAGGCAATTGGAACGGCCCTCGGCCCTGATCCAAGCCGATATAGATAAAGCCTTCGACTCCCTCAGCTGGACCTACTTGTTCAAGCTGCTTGGGGCGGTGAACTTGGGGCCCTGCTTCCTGGCGTATACGAGATTGCTGTATACGGACATCTCGGCGTCCGTCTGGGTGACGGGCGCCTGCTCCCCTTCCTTTCCGATCAAACGGGGAACGCGGCAGGGATGCCCGCTGTCCCCCTTGCTGTTCGCGTTGGCGATCGAGCCACTGGCAGCATGGACCCGCTCAGATCCGGTCATTCGGGTTATGGACTGGCCCTCGGGCCACTCCGACCGTATCGCGTTATATGCAGACGATGTTATCTTCTTCGTCACGGACTCTTGGGCCTCCGGGCCCAGGGTGCTCCAGATTCTGCGGGTGTTCGGCGAGACTTCGGGCCTATTGGCCAACCCAGCTAAGTCTTCTCTATTCCCACTGTATGGGGACCAGAGAAACCAGGCTTGGGCCTCCCAGTTGGTATTGGCCCCTGATCACATCAAATACCTGGGTGTGGAGGTCACTTGTACACCGGATCTCGCTTGGACCCTAAACATTGCACCCCTGCTGACTCAGGTCCGCAATGAAACCACGGTGTGGTCACACCTTCCACTCTCCCTATACGGCCGATCGGCCATCTTCAAGATGGTGACACTACCGCGTCTCTTGTACTGCCTTCAACATTACCCATTCCAGGTGCCCCAGGCGTGGTTCCGTCATCTTAATGCACTGTTGAATGGATTCTTATGGCACGGCGGGCCGGTGAGGGTCGCCCTGGCGACGTGTGTGCAATCCACTTACTGCGGGGGAATAGCAGTGGCGGACGTTCAGGCGTATTACAGGGCCGCGCATCTCCTGGTCATAAACGAATGGTGGTACGCCTCCCCCATGGATCCGGCCTATGCGTTGAACCGGGCCGCGTTGGCAGGGAAGCCCCTGTTACATCTCCTCTACAGCGGTTCATCGTTGGGGCGGTTGCCCCCGGCGTGTGCCACGGTGGTCCGGATCTGGCGGCAATCGGTTAACTCCATCGGATGGCGAGGCAGGCTTACACGGGCCACCCCACTGTGGCAGGGTACCCTGCTCAAGGAGACGGCACAATTGGAGGGTTTTCGCTATTGGGACACAATTGGGATCTCCACGCTGGGGGACGTCATGAAGGGGGTGTCTCTCAAATCCTTCCAGATGTTGCAGGCTGAATTTGAGCTGCATAAATCCCAGTTCCACAGATACCTACAATTGAGACATGCTCTGACACCTAGCATCCAACACCTGGACACTCTGCCAGAGTTCCATCCGCTGGAAGGCAAACTCTTGATGGGAGACCTCGGGGATCACAAAATCCGTAAAATTTATCAGACATTGACAACATACATGAAAACCACTCTAGATAATACCAAGGAGGCGTGGCAGAAAGATATCCCCGCGCTCACGGAGGACGACTGGGCGGAGGCTATTGCGGGTCCGCGATATGCGGCGGTGGCCACCAAATACCGTTTTATACAATTCAAGTACCTACACAGGGCGTATCACACTCGGCACCGCCTCTGGCGCATGAATTTAATTGAGTCTCCCACATGTCTCAGATGCGGCGACGGCACCTTCATACACACGGTGTGGGATTGTGGTCGGTTGCGCCCGTTCTGGGCTGCGGTCCTGTCGTGCTTGGGGGGGGGGGGGGTGCTGGGTTGGGAGCTACCCCTCGATCCCCGGTTAACACTCTTACACTGTACTGAGGAGATAGGGGGCAATATCTATAAGCGGCACCTCCTGTTTCTGGGTTTGACGCTGGCTAAGCGAGATATTGCCCAACACTGGAAGTCATCTACCCCGCCCCCAGTTCAGGCCTGGAAGAAGGCATTGGATCGCTGTATGTCCACGGAAGAGGCAGTCTTCTTGGCAAGGGGCTGTCCGAACAAGCATAGTAAAGTCTGGAAGAGATGGGCCCGCTATCGGGGCATCGTCTTATCCTTGCGTGCGGGCGCAGAGACATTGGACCAGATAGAAAGACTGATCAGAGCCCCGGTAGTCACCCATCCGAGGCCCCAAGAACTTTGAGCTGCAGGAGGGTAGCCGGAATATGGAACAGGAACTGATGGGAAATGTTAAATGTGCATGCTGGGCAGTGGGTTGGTGTGATGTGCGGGAGGGGGGGAGGGGTTGTGGGTCTGATGTTCCGCAGACCAGGGGGGGGCTGAACAGGGATACCAATTCTCACTCTTCCGATATCCGTTTTGGTACTATGTATGGGGACGAGTTCCCCGGTGTCCTTAAAATGCCAATAAAGTCTGTTGTCAAAAAAAAAAAAAATAGGAGTCAGGGAAAAGGCACCCTATACTCCCACTGTACCTACAGTGTAGTTGCAACGTCTAATAGCACTGACTAGAATTCTCAATCGAATCCTGCGATCAAAGAAAGGCGAGAACAGAGGGGTATGCACACGGCGCTCTTCGGCAAGATTGATTATTTTCATGCGCACCTTTCTTTGACCGCCGGCGTGGCCGTACAGCCTGAATAAAGGGGTTGGACCACAGGATTCGATTGAGAATTCTAGTCAGTGCTATTATAACTGCGGCGTCTCCTAAAAAGATCTCCGCCAAAGAGCCATCTAGCGGGGCCCTTGACACTTGCAAGGGTGTGTGAGGGCACTATATTCAAAAGGAGAAATTCCCCACCCATTCTAAATATCCAACCTTACTGAGAGATGCACATTTTCCCAACCATATTAGGTTGATCTATCTTCTTCCCTTTAGGAACAGCTACCCCACTGTGATTATTACGTATGTCCTTGGGCGCTCGGGTACTGGACCTCGCATTTCTAATTAGCTCCCTGTCCGCCCCCCCCCCTTCAATTTTGTTGTGTGCAATGTATTCCAATCATGTGACTAGTCAGACTCTGTACTTAATTTACAAATAAGATACTACTGATGTTCAATAATATTGACCTACATTTGCATTAGAACGTTAAATGAACATATACTTAATACTGTGTGCATGGGTTTCCACCACTTGAACACCATTAAGATTGCCGATTCTGAATGATAAGTAACACCAAAGTCACAATGCGGGGATAAAATTGATACACAAATACAATATACTACAATACAGTGTTTTTTTAACTTCTGTACTCATTTTAGCTTTGAGGAAGTCGCAGGATAACTTTCACCCTTGATGGACGAAAAACGAGTTGGCTTTTTGATGAGAGTTATGCTATTGGACAAAGTATCAATAAAGAATAAAAAAAGAAGAAGACTACTGTTAATCTTTGATTGCTATTTGAAATTATACGTTAGCGTGAGTTGGAGGTCAGCATGTATATTGTTATGTTGTCTTTGACCACATGTTAGGGAGCAGGGTTGTTCTCCCTACCTCATTAGCACCGCACTCTCGTATACCAATATAATTATCATTTTTTTGTGGATTTCTCTGGGAAGCCACCTCCCTACAAATTACCACCTACCTATTCTTAAGAATGATTGCTTGTAATGACTGTTCCCAAGCCTGATGCTTCCGTTTTATCTTCAGAGAACTGATCCTTACCTCTTTGCCTCCAACCGAAATCTAAGGGTTTATTTTGCAGCTTTTAATTGTGTGGCGTTGTCCTGGAACATCAAACCAACTACACTTTAACTGCAGTTAAAAGATCCTGTTGAAATTAAGTGTGCCTTTACTTGTACACAAATCATAGCAAAGGAGGTCAGGATATCAGATGAATTCTAGGTCTCGGAAGAAAAGGTAGCAAAATTCTAATTATAGGATTTAAGAAAATTAATTAAAATGTTTGAGGGACAACTTTCACCCAATTGAGCCAGCAGCCTTGGTGAGAGGCCTTTACAAAGTTCCTTCCAAGCATGATATTGCGGGTATGATTATTAACACTATTGCACAGGAGGTTGGCAGATAATGGGTTATCATCACTAGAGGAAGGCCAGATCTGAAAATTAATTAATAGATTACCCAAACATGCTGAAACACAAATGTAGGCAATTACAGTACTCACCGCTACCTGTAAACGACGATGGACTACGAATGTGGGCGCACCATTCTAGTGTTGCCTCATAGGGAGAACCAAATTAAAGTCATAAATAATAGAAATGAGTTTATTCCTTTGTCGTGTATGTTACATACGTACCTTGCTGCCCATATAATCATCATTCATATGACTGTACGCACAACAAGGTCTATGTTAAGATCTCCTCCAAAACAAATGGGGTAGTAGAAAATGTCCCATACCTACAACGCTCCAAAACCAGGACTAGTAGATGCTGAGAGCTACTATTGACAGAAAAAGAATTATACAAATTAATCAAAATAAACTCTGCACCATTACTAAACACAATTCTCAAAGCCAAAATGTGGGGCAATCCAGTATCCCAAAAAAAAGTGCATCTACATTTTAATTGCAGAGCAATTAAAAGAAGACCACCGCCTATAGCCCTACCTGAGGCAACAAGAAAAACCCCACAGGTAGTCGAAAGGCAACAAAAATCCGAACCCCTCCACTGTTCAAAATCTCCCACATTTCATGGAGAGCAATTATTTTAAAATTCGTTAAAAAGGTCAACCAGTCTTATTACAGATACCGGTCACATGCCAACTTAAAATCTCAAGAGGCTGCAGAGATGTCTTAAGAGGAGTACATTTCTCCATCCTTGCTTCAACAAATTCAGGAGCAGACATACCCAAGTAATTAACACCCCCAATTGTTTGCAAGGAGAACACCGGAAAACTCTGTTTCTGTGCCCCTCACTTCAGAAGAATCTACAGCAAGTACGCCAGAGGAATCTACTCAAACAGTCAACTGTTAATCATTATATCCAAAGGTATCTAACACCTTGAAACGACTAATCAAAGGGACACTAAGGACTGGGTGGCCTTAATGATGGCTGTCAGACATCTGACAGGGCTCGTCATGAAAATTCAGCGATGGATGTGGGGGACAAAAAAAATCACCAAAAAAAACACAAGAGGTCAGGCCAGAATTTGTACAACTGTCTCAAAAGCCCCATCTCCATTTTTTTCTTGCATTTAAGGGCCGGCACTTCCAAATCAGGTGGAGGGCCTAAATTGCAATTATGCATCTCAGCCGTCACAGGGAAAGTGGAGGTAGCATTTCACAATGCACTAAGAGTTTCATGCGTGGGACACTTCAAAATATCAATATCACCTGGCTGTTGCATTAACAGTACTTGGTCCCAAGGTCCAAATCTTCTTCCACCAATGAAATCTCCTTTGACAAAGCACCCACAGCAGAAGTTAAACAAGAAATTATAGATGAGTTTTTCTGACCCTCATATCATTACTCGATCTGACAT
Organism: Triturus cristatus; assembly: GCF_964204655.1. Lineage (NCBI taxonomy): Eukaryota > Metazoa > Chordata > Amphibia > Caudata > Salamandridae > Triturus > Triturus cristatus. The sequence goes on along the minus strand of NC_140591.1, from coordinate 1,200,729,252 downwards.
TTGAATTTATAGAGGAGGATATCTTCCGCTTACCCATAATGCCCTCAGAGGTACACAGTAGATGAAAAAGATGCACCCTAGCCTCTTCCAGGCTCTGATGGGCATAGACTGGCCCGGTCTTCAGCTGGGCACAGCCCATGAGCGTCCTGCAATGTGGGCGGGCTGGTGAATTTTATAGCGTCTGCAGGTGGTGCTGGCCGGCCTTTTCTCGTCAGTAAGTGGATTGTGGATCCTGGAGTCCTTGAACAGTGCCCTTTTCAATCCAGCGATGCGGGCAGGTGGTGCTGGCCTCGCCTTCTCCTCCAGATAGAAAGTAAGATCTGTTCCCTGGAGTCCTTGAATAGTGCCTTTTGTGCCCGGCGCTGCGGACAGGCTGGAGGGTTTTATAGCGTAATAAAGTCAAAACACCAAGCAATAAAACTCCTAAATGGAATTTTTTTTAAAAGAGTAACATTCTATAGGCAAAACAACATCAAAATGACCGATAACGGGAAGCAGAGACGTGTTAAGTAAAAATAGCACTAAAAAGCACTAAGAGCCAATATTAGTCTTTGAAGTTATGGACCCGGACCAAGGTGCAATTTGAGGCAGAACCTGATGGAAGAAAGCCAGGAAGTCAATTAGTTAGAAAAGCTTTCTAAGTCCTACTTCAGAAAGTGAAATTTTAAAAATCCCAATACAGAATGGGTTTGGTTGTTTTCCTGGAGGTGCAGGGACTTTTGATTGGGACAAATATGAAATCAAATAGGACAGTGTGGAACTGCTAGTCAGGGAGTCCCACTAAACCTCTGGAGAAAAAGTTTCCAAACTTACTTCTGGTGCCCTAATTACCACAGGAATACAATTTTAAGTCCCCTTCAGGACCACAGAGTTTGCACTTACAGACTTTCAGGGTGTCAAGCAGACAATCACAAAGTTCAGTCCTGGCCCAGGTGCCACTTGTCAGCTTGGCACTTGACTGAAAAGGCCTCTTGCAGCTTAATGAGTCCCTGCAGCCACACAAAGAGGGACCTGGTTCAGTCTTTCAGGGCTCCTCTCAAGCCACAGACAGGTCTAGTTCTCTTCTGCAGGTCCTGAAAGTGTTTTAAGGAGGGTGTCTTGGGGTGACACCTTTATAGGGGACACCAACTAATGGTTGAGACACTTGCCCTCTCCCTAAACAATGAGGGAAAAATGTTTCCGGGGACAACCCAACCCACTTTTTCAGTTTTTCCTGTTGACCCTACTGCTTACAAACTCTTAAAACTCCTCGCTTTCATAATGCAAGATGGAGAAACCCTTTCTCCTTCATGCATACCTGGTGTGGACAAAGTAATGAGTCGTCTTTTCCTCTGTGGTCACTCAAAACAGGTTCTGGGGTAGCCCCTTCCACTGGGTTTGTGGCCGCCCTGACTAAGGAGGCAAAGGCTTGGGCCTTTCTAGGTGTCATCTAACTTTTACTTGTGACAGGACAGGCCCCTTTGCAGTTTATCAAGATCATAGGTCCACCTCAACTGGTCTTCCAGTCAGGGGGAGAAAACATTTCCTCACTCCCAGGCACGTGTCCATGCTCTGAGAGCAGTTTTCACACCACATTCCAATCAAGTACAGGCTGGAAAATGACTGGAGAGCTCAAGCAAATTGCAGCTTCAAGCACGGTAAATGTAAGTTTCAAAACATTCAAGCTGCTGCTGTCAGGCTACACATGATAGGCCTAAAGTCATGTTTTCCAGGTATATTAAGTGGAAGAGGCACAATAGGAGCAGCAGTCCACAGCTGGCATTTGACTTCCAGGCCCTGGGTGCATTTTCTATACCATATGAACAAGTTACTTAACTTCAGTGATGTTTTTTCTGGTAGATACTCTAATTGCAGATTCCTCATCTTTTAAATATTCCCAAGGCGCAAGTCTGGATATTGAAAATCATTAGCAGTACCCATGAAAGCTGGTAGGTGGCATCGAGTGACTCCCTGCGGACCTTGTTCCACTTCAGAAGCATAGAGGGGAACTGCACATAAGGGTCTCCCATGCGTGCTGATGTCAGTTGCTTTCTAGACTGTCCACACCCCAAGACGCAGAACCAAACAGCAAATTGGATTTTACCAACGTGCAGATCTCTAGACTTGGGACCTTTTTTCAATAGAAAATATGTCCAGTTCATAGAATGGGGGAGGCAGAAGGGCTGGTGAGGAATCTGGGGGTATAGTATCTATCAGAAAGATTGCTACCAAAAGTAAGTATCTTGTTTTCCTGAGAGATGTGCCTAAATGCAGAGTCCTCACCTTTTAAACAGTTAGCAAAGCAATACCTCCCAGGCGGTGGGTCTGTGAACTTGCGCAAACCAAAAAGTCCTGCGGGATAGCGCAGAGCTGGCTGACCAGACAGTGTTGCTTTGTAAACATGTGAAATAACACCCACATAGCAGCCTGGCAAATACCTAGAGCAGGGACCTCATGCGCCAACACAGTACGAATAGCCTTGGTTCTGTTGGAATGAGCCCTCAAGCCTTCCGGGGCTGCTTCTTGGCCATTGCGCAGCGGATTTTCATGAAAAGCATAATTCAATGTAAAATGGTTCTTTTTTGCAATACCTTGCCCCTACTCAGCCCTCTGAATCCAATGATGAGCTGATCATTCACACAATATTTTCTGGTAAAAGTGTTATAAAAGCTAAGAGCTCTTTAATGCACCAATCAATGGAGTCTCTCTTCCTCTTTGACGGTGTGATATGGAGCGAAGAAAGTTGGGAGGGTGATAATCTGCCCCACATGAGAAGAGTCACTACTTTGGGAAGAAAGTAGACTTTGGTTGTTCGATGTTAATGCGACGAGAACCTGCAGTGAGAACCCGCAGTGGACAGCTATGCAGCAGTTCAAAGGGAGTACACATTAGGAATGTGAGGACCAAGTTGGGTTCCCTTGGGACATAATAAAGGAGAGAATGCAAACATATGTGGCAAACCCTTCAAAAATGCATCACAACAGGTGACTTAAACAAATAGGGCTGATAGGGTAATTGCAGGAAATCTGAAAAAGCCAACAAGCGTGCTTTACTTGTCTCTAAAGCTTTTCCTTTGACAGGCACCGAGGAAATAAATTGCAGAAGCATCCTGTGACCAAAACGATTTTTACATCTTTAAATGCGCTCTTCAGATACTGTAAGTGCCAAAATGTATTCAGTCGGGGCAGAGCTTTTCTAGTTCAGGCAGTTCGCCTCTGGAACAATCTCCCTTCTTTTTTCCGCTCCACCTCCGAATTGTTGCAGTTGATAAAATCATTGCAAAAACCGGGTCTATACACTTTAGATAGGAGCCGGTACCAAACTAGTGGACTCTGGCATGTATCCGCACCAGGACACCTTCCTAGGTAAGCTGATGAGCTCTGAAAATTGAAAGATAATAAATAAATAAGTCTTTGCTGGGCTAGGGACAAAACAAAAAGCAACACTACAGAAGGTTTGGCTTAAAGTGTGTCAATATGCCAAGTAGCACCAAGCTACCAACTTGCTCCAATGACAAGCATATACCGATTTAGTGGAGGGACGCCTGGGTGCCAAGTTGACAATGATAATCTGGGGAGGAAGGTTAATTGCTGTCAACTGCTGTCACTCAAACTCCAAGCATGGAAGTGGAAAAGGTGCAGGTGCAAAATCCTGCCCTTTTGCTGCAACAGAAGATCATCTCAAAGAAGACATATGCTCAGGTTCAAGAGTTCTGGATACCACACACTCCTAGTCCAATTCAGTGCCACTAGATGACTTGAGCCTGGTCGTTCCTGACCCTCTTCAGAACTCTGGGAAGTAGAGGCAGCGACAGAAAGACGTGTAGGAGTACCAAACTCCACTCTAGGCAGAATGCGGCTCAGTGGGAGAGCAGTCTTGGAAACTTCAACACGCTAACATTCCAACATTGCGCATTCTCGATGGTGGCGAAAAGATAGAGCCACGGTTCTCCCCATTGGTGGAAGAGACCCCTGTGCCACCTATGGATGGAACTGTCACGCATGATCCACTAGGTGTTGATGGCGCAATTTGCCCGCCCTTGCTTTTAGAGATTCCCACCAACAGGAAAAATCCTGTGGTACTCCAGCCAGTTCCAGAGGCATAGTGCCAACCGACATTACAGGACCTCACCCCGCACAGCTTGTTGCAGTAACATATGGCGGTGGTGTTGTCCATGAGAATCTGTACGAACCTCCCTTTGATGGATGGCAGAAAGGCTTTCAATACCAAATTGATGGTCTGCAACTGCATTACACTGATGTTGAGTTGGCCCTCCGTCAGAAACCAGGTGCCTTCGATGTCCATCTCTCCCATATGGCCTCTCCAACCCAGAGCAATTTATCATTCCCCATTGTCAGTTATGGGTGCAGTAAGGAGAGGGGACTGCTGTTGGTCCAATCTTGGTACAACAGCCACCACTGCAGTATTTTGCATTCCCCTCCAAAATCTGGACGTGATTAGAGAGGTCTCCATGATGCTGTGCCCACTGGGACTTCAGATGCCACTGCAGAGCCCACATATGCCACCTGGTGTGCTTGCCCAGCAGGACGCGGTAGGCCACCACTCCCAGCAGCCTCAGAGAAATCCTCACTAAGATCCAGGACCGAGGCTGAAATATCGGGCTCATAGGCTGAATGTCCTGGGCTCTCTGCTCCAGGGTGAAGAAGTGAAACTGCACCATGTCCAGAATGGCTCCGACAAAGGGAAGCATCTGTGGAGGAGTTAGGTGAGACTTCAGCACATTGCTAGAGAACCCCCAACAATGTGAAGAGGTATACTGCAGTCTGTAGGTTGGTGGCGGTAACCACAGCCATAATTTGTGTGAACACCCAAGGGGCATTTCTGAGGCCAAAGGAGGTGGAGGGGCGGGGTGTCACAGCAAGCTTAAAGAGCTCCTGTCCCACCAAGACCTGCAGATCACACCTGTTGGTTTGCAAGATGTGAATAAGAAAATAAGCGTTCTGAATGTCCAATGCTACCATACAATTTCCAGGAATGAGGGCAAAAAAGACCTGGACAAGGGAAAGCGTCTAACTTTGTTCTTCTGCAAGAAGGCGTTGAGAGGGCAAAGGTCTAGGGTAGGATAGAGCCATCCATCCTTTTTCGGCACCAGAAGGTAGCATAAGTAGAAGGCCATGCCTACTTCAGATGAAGGCACCCTGTCTATAGCTTCTTTGACCAAAAGTGTCTGCACTTACTCTTACAAGCGGGACAGATGGTCCACCATCAGCCATCCTGATGGTGGTGGGAGAAGCAGCAAGGTGACAAGAAATGGCAGGTCATAACCCCACAACACAGGACCATCTTGTCCTAAATGATTGCTTGCCACCCTAATTGAAAATATTGGATTGTGCCTTCTATAGGACAGCAGTGTGCCTCAAAGGACACAAAGATGTTTGGTGCCAGAGGAAACTGGGGGTGTGGATTGGGTCGCAGCCCAGTTGTCTTCATTGCCTGAGGGTATCGCAGGGTGTGCTATTAAAGAGCTGCAGTGTGCTGGTGGTATTGAAACCCTCCTTACCACAACTACAGAGAGAGTGAAACTGTTTGCACAGTGGAGCAGGCTGTTGCCCTACTATCTTTGTTGAGCTTGTGGGGCAGATCTGTTTCTCGCCATAAAGACAAGAGCCATCAAAAGGCATGTCCATCAAGGTTGGTTGGGCATCTCCAGGGAAGCCTTTGGATCTCACAGGTGTGTCTCCAAAGGGCCACATGGGTGGCTATTGTCCAGCCAAGGCAATCTTTGTTATCGAGCCCATAGTGGATTGTGAACATTGCCGCATCACGGCATCTTAAAAAGCTTGCAAGAGGTTGGAACATGGACATCGGGCACTGAAGGGAGGACCTGACTGGCTAAGTCCCAAAGGGCGAGGGTGTAAAGCCCCAGCAGGTAACCGGTGTTGACGGAATGTAATGCCAAGCAGGTGGAAGAGAAAACGCTCTTTCCAAAAGTTTAGAAGGACTTATAATTCTCTATCCGGTGGAGTGGTAGGGAAGGCATTGGGGTTTATTTGGATTGTGGATGCCCGTACGACCAAACATCCCAGTGTCAGTTGCAGAGTTAGACAGGCTGGATGGCCCGTAGCTGCATAATGGCATAGTGTTATCTGACTGTAGCCTAGAGCAAGGCTTTGCCTAAGCCCCAAGCGGAGTGCATGTGCGAGCTTCATTAAATATCAGAATGAGTTTGGTACTAGTTTGCTCCGGATGAAGAACCTCAGTGAGGACATTTGATTTCACCTCCGTGGTGGGCAACTGGAGGTCAATAACCTCCGCCGCACTTTGCATCCCAATTGCGAATGAGCTACTTTCCTCCGTGGCAGGGCCAGGCTGAGAAACCAGTTCAATATGTGTCCAGGTCACTGGCATCTTTCTGATCCTTGTACCAATGATCATCGTATACTGATGGGCAAATGTATCCACTGCTTCATAAACATCATTATACGAGTCTGCTCCAAATAAGGTATGGATAAATCTGGGCCTGACATGAGGTAGGGGCGACTTATCAGTCTGATGGGTTGCTGATGGGCTGCGGCCCATGTGGATCATGGCACAGCCTTGGTCAACTAGGAGTCCCAAAGCAGTATAGGGTATGCATCATCAGTGTCAACGCACCAAGGCCTGGTACAGGTTGGGACATCAAAATTTGATTCAGCATGGACACCAGAGCAGGGATTGTAGAGGATCCAGAGAGTCCAGCTGACACGGAGGGTGGACAAGCTCACAGGGTCCTAGTTGAAGGTGCTCTCAGTTCCTTGGCACACAAAGGGGGAGCAGGTAGCGTGCCAAAGAGCTGCAGCACTGCATCACTGGGGATGCTGCGGTGTTGTCAACGGCCCCAGAAATTATTGGGTACCTCAGGAAAAGGGTGGGAATCCGCTCTCAAGTGGAACATCATTAAGAATGAGCTCGGGAGACATGTTGATGCCATTGCGCCTTCTCTGGAGTTCGAGAGGGGCGCGAATGAGGGGGTCAAGTGCAACCTGGACTTCTTCTGCTTTTTTGGGGGGGGAGGGGACTTACCCAAAGACTTTGGCCACTAGGACCATCTGCCGAGGGAACAGGTCCTTCCCTTAGACGTCCACCTTTCACGTCATGGAGTCGTGCAATGTTTGACATGGAGCCACAGTTCATGGTCCTGGGTGACCTTCGGATGCATCAAGGCGCAGTCACTGCAGCGCTGGATGTGTGGTCTGACCCCAGACACCAAACAACTTCTTGATGGGGATCTGTCAGACATTTGTTTCACACAGTCCCTACAAAGTTATAACCTGTTGTTCTCCCACGGGCTGAGGGACTGCTCTCTTCCCTTCAGGGACATCGTAGTGCCTCGTGCTGGTGGACAGAGGGGCAAACTCACACATTGCACATGATGCCCATATAGCAGAGTTATGGGGGGGCATCACCATCCCAAGAAATGCTGATTTGCTGACTCATGCCGGAGTGGGATATCTCTCTACACTGTGATCAGACATTAGATAATGTTACTGTTACCATTAATATATGTCGGACCGGCTGCTGCTGATCAAATTTTGTCATTATTGTACTATCTTCATCATTTGCATGCTTTCTACTAATACCGTTTCTCTTTTTGAGAACAATGTACTGTATTGAAAACTAATAAAACTGGTTAAAAAAAAATCATAACCTGTTTTTGTGGGTGACAATCCCTTGCACACTGGTTATTAAGTGATTTTTATTTTCAGTGAACAGTATTGTGAAGAGACTAAGGGTTGGTCACCATCCACGTCTAGCGGTGTGGAAAGAAAGAAACCAACATTAGTGCACATTGGTGGTAGTAATATATGGCTCTGCACATCACTTCCGTAGTGGGACGATGTTGGTGCTGAGGCACAACCGCCATTTACCAGCACGCAGTGGTACTGCTTATGATTTTCTGGGTCCAGTCTGACATCTGAGGAATATTTAAAAAGGAGAAGAATCTGTGGTTACGTGTCAAAAAACTAACGGCTTCCAGGTAAGTTAAATATGTCTAATAGGAATAAGCCAATTTCACCATTTTAAAGGGGCAGAGCACTTGCACTTTGCTCCTGTTCAGCAGGAATCACAATGCACAGAATTCAGCAAAAATGGAGTACAGAAAAAGGCAAAAAATTTAGGGTGACCACAAAGAAAAGGTGGATTTCCTACATACGCAAATTGATTAGGTGAGGAATCTGCAGGGAAACCTATCGATCAGAAAAAAAACCTACTAATCTTTGATAACAAGATTTCTTATGGTTACATAATCTTCCTGCAGATTCCTCATCTTTCGCCTTTCTCCCCTGTGAGTTATTCCATGCTTAATAAGATCACAAGGTATATAAACATCATGTGCTGTATTTGTCACCGTCATTGATACTCTCATGGCCCCTCTCTTCTTCACTGCACCGCTTAATGGGGCGCAGAAAAATGTTTCAAGAAATAATTACAGCGATCCGGTTCTCACCTCTGTCAAATCCTGAGGTGGATTAGAGCTGAGGCTGTATGCTGCCACTTGGCAGCAATTGGGAAGATATAGCTGGTGATTAGTTTTCTAGAACAGTTGGAAACATAGAAGGGTGATTGAAAAGCAGATGACAATCCATAGGTTAAAGAGTGATTTAGTAAACAGTGAAGTATTTTGAATGCAGAAGTGCATTTTCAGTGATTTCCAATACCAAGACCTGTAGTATCAAGGTGGACCATTAAACAGAGCTACTGAGGTTAAATTAACACTGATCTTTGATGGACACAAATAACATACATGCATGCATGCATGATCCAGGCAACGTGACACACAATGATCTTTACACAGGGGCAGGTACTTGAAACTCATTGGCTATCTTTATTTTTAGGAGACTTGACTAATGTTTGAAAATGACAACATGCTTTCCTAGACAGCTGCACGTTTAAGACTTGCTTTATCCAAAAACCTGTTTGCTATGAACCAAACAAGATGGTTCAGCAAAGCTAGATCAACAGTTTCCTACATACTGCAAGGAAAACAAAGTGACTATAGCCTTAAGTGCCAAATTTTTTTTTGTAAAAAGATTAGTAAAATCCACTTCGACCCTTGATAATGAACACCTTGTGACGGAAATTATCTTTATGAACAATTTACTGTGGACTACTCATTTTGGGCAAATACATTTATCTGTATCATGAGCCTCCTATGAAAATTCAATCATATATATAACTTTCTTTGTATTAACCCTTAGTTAGAGCTCTGAATGGAAAAACAGTCGAATTTGTTTCTGAGCTTGATTATTTTGTTTTTGCATCAAATTATAATGTTGGGGCTCAAAAGGGCAAATGTTGGATGTGTAATACATCAATACCACCCAGTTTAATGATTAAAGCTTTTAACATTTAGCATGGATGTCACTCTTTAAAAATAGTCACTGAGGCTTTGTCTCTCAAGTTTTATCTGAAATTAGTTAAACAAAGAAAATGTTATAGCTCGAATCTGTAAGGGCAACATCCTAGTAAGCAAATTCAAATGTACACTGGTCTATGCTAAAGAATAGCTCTTTTGGAGACCTATGGGATCTTACATGATTTAGTGATGCAGGATTTATAAGATATTAACATGATCCATATTAAAGATTACCGGTGATATCAATTGTTTGAACTTAACATGAATTAAGTCAGTGAAAACGGTAAGCAGGGATGTCTAGTTTTATCATAGCTGTTCCAGCTTTATATGGTTATTATAAATGTACCCAGGTCCCTAAGCTTGAAAGTATAGTGTTACAAATGCAGTAAGGTATTGAACTGAAACTGGATCAAATCCACTACCAAACTTCAAAATGTCTCATAACTGTTGCTGTAATAAGAAAGTTAATGATACTCTCATTTCCTACTGATGTGTACTGTATACTCTTGAATATACAGAGAATACTGGATCCGAACATATATATATAGTTTAATAATACTGCAAATAACTACATGATTTGCTGAGATTTTAAGCAGATATTTTTCTTAAAATGTTAAACTTACCGAGTTTCGGAAGACATGAAATTCTAATGTACTCAGGTCTACATTTACAGGTTTGCTCAAGCCGAACCTGAAATAAAGGGCATATGTATCATTTATGACCAACTCACAATCACAGAGAACTTTTACATCAGCAAAATGGGACAAGTAAATACAATGTTCTTTTGTTCCATATTGTTTTTCATGCATGTTCAGTTCAGAGTAAAAATGAAAAAAAAACCTGCCCATTTACAACAAGAATCTTACACCACCACTTCATTTCTGAGGGGAAAAATTAATGTTTGCCTTTAATCTGCCTCTACAACAATCAACCAATAGCTGACAAGCTGTCAGTTTATGTATGGAATTTCAATATTTGCAAAATGACTGTGCGACATTTCACTGCCTTCTGTTTGCCACTGAGTGGCAATCATGAGTAGAATAAGACAGTCATGTCTGTGAAAAGAGTTTATTTCATAAGTTACTCCCTTTTCAGAAAAGTAGTCACATAGAAAGGGCCCTAAAATAGCTGCACTATTCCTGATGTACTAAAACAGGGTATTTAACTGCCAATGTTCACAAGGAGCACAGATCCCTTCAGTGCAGCTTACTGTGAGCATTCAAAGGCTCAGACATTTAGCCACAGGCGAGAAGTACATTGGCATATGAGAGCTAACGTGCATTCTGTTGGTCACAGTCATGCATAGTATGAGCTGAATCTGTGGTAAGTCCTGATGCATATATTAGCCTGTCAAAAGTGAGCACAGATGAAGCTAAGAGAAGGCTAGGCAACAGGCTCAAATGAAATTAAGAGAATACCTTGAAAGACTGACACAGAATTCACCAGTAGTATTTCCATCACTATACAATCTCTAATGTGAAGAAAAATCCATATTTGAGTTATCCTACAAATGTACTCTTTCCTATAGGACTCAGAGAGTCTTTATTGCACCTCTTAAACAGGCCCCTAGATGGCTATACCACAAAAGAAATCAGCAGAAACACATTCAATCCTTCCCTTGGTATTACAAATCAGGAAGCCCAGCACCCACTCCATCCTTATGTATTGCCAGAGGTAACTTGGTGTCTAAACTTACCTACATACAGCTCATTTGTTAAGGGCTCGGTTCTACCTTTTGTCATCTCCCTCCCCTTCATATTAGTTTCCCAATCGCCACTTTTCACTTCCCATTCCCACAATCCTCACTTCTCTCTCCTTTTTCCAGTCTACTATTCTCCCCTTCTTCCCACTCTCTCCATCCTTCACCCCTACCTTTGCCCTCTCCTCTCTTCCCTCTACCTTCAGCGTCCTTTCCTTGCTGACATTTTTCAGCTTAGTTCTCCTTTCAATCCTTCTCTGCTATTGTTTGCCTCTTCTCTCCCAGCTATTGTTTTGATCTCACCCTGTTATTATTCTTCATCCCTCTTTTGTCTATCTCCTCCCCCTTTCTCTCCCCTTTTATTCTCCTTCTTTCTCTTCTCACTTGTGTATTTTCCCATTATCTTCTTCTGCTCTAACTTCTGTCATTGTCTATTCCATTCTCCAACTCTTCTCCATTTCTGCTTTTGTCTCTCTTCACCCTAATGATACCTCTCTCACTTTCATCTCCACTAATCTCTCACTATTGTCTCCTTCGTACTCTCATTTGGTAAGTTGTTTTCACCTCTCAGGCTGTAAACTTAACACCCCACCTGATCTGGCTGTGACAGCAATATATAGCTAAACCTTAAAGTGACTCTTAATTGGGGAAAAGAGCAATGGTCTTCAATTTAGCTGCAAATATTCACTGCAGTCACTTAAGCAAAAGAGCATCAAATTGCAGTAGCCTATCTAAACACACTTGCTCATCATTAATATGTTAACCATTTGACAGCTAAAACGTGTGGAGGGAGAGTTGGGACTGCTTTGGTGACCTTTGAGCACAAGAGATGGGTGGAGGTCTCTGACTGCAGGTGAACAAACAGCATCTCCCTGGAACAGTCAAGAGTAGGCCTGGACGGAGTTCAGCTACGCAGAACTCCGCGAAGTACTGAAAAACTCAGCCGCTGAGTTCCGCAAGCGGTGGATTAAAGTTAAGTCGTGCTGCTCGCACTGATTTTTAGTGCTGGGAGTTTGACCTGTTCTGTAAACTCAGTACGAACTGCACCACGTGCAGCGTAAGAGTGTGCTGCTCCTTTCTGCCGCTCGAGTAGATATTCTACTCAAGGGGCAGCTTCCTCAACGCAAGTGGCCGGTTTCCCAAGGCAAGCGGTAGTGACCTACTGCGACCGCCGGCATTGAGGAAATCTCACTGTGAGGTGGTCTAGCGTACGGTTTTCCTCGCTCGCGCAAGAGGAAAAACTCTATGAAGAGTTTTTCAAGACTCCGTGCTCTACGCGGAGTGGGCAAAACTCTGCAAGTGGAATTTTACGCACAGGCCTAGTCAAGAGCCTCACTCCACTCCTCCCTGCTGGGACTGTGTGATGCGGGCATCTTCAACCACTGCTGAAAGAGCTTGACCATTCATGTCTACACATCACAGGAACCTGTGGTTGGCTGCAGCATGGAGGCTCACACATGTGAAACATTCCTAGTCGAGACTCGAGACACTAGCCACCAAGGAACTAAGCGTAAGGGGAGGAGGCCAAACTATGGATCAAGAAATAACTCACAAATGCTGCATCCAACATGTAACAATCATCACCTAATTACAAGGAATTAAGTTCAAATATGAAGCAACAGAGGCAGTGGGAACTTAATATGAAAATCATATTTTCATAAGCTTAAGTTAACAGCGTTCACAGGACAAAAGGTAATTATCCTGTCTTGAACATACCTCGCTATAAGCTTATCCAACAATGCAGAAGGGTTAGCGTATAAGCCTAATGGAAGGAACTGAACAAAGACGGGAACATCGGCTGGATTTTCCAATAGTATTTCTTCTTCCTAGAAAAAAAAAAAAACACATTTGTCAGAATAGCACAACATTCAAATTTGTAATTAATTGCACAACCTGTAGATATAACTGATCTTTGGAAAAGGGAAGTGTTTTAACATCACACATCAAAAATCACATATGATCCTCAATTTCTTAGGGTTAGAGATTGGGTAAGAGGAGGGGTAATTGACAGAGGAGAGTGTGGTATTAGGGGATATAACTAATATCAGGTGTTATATAGTGGAATGCTATCCGTGTAATAGTAAAACACATGGCATGGGGATCTGACAGCCATCTTAATGTAACAACATTGATAGGGTTTGAACCCTGAGACCTCTTGAAGTGACATTTGGTATAGTCTGCTATCTCAGTGGGCTTTTCCAGGGAGACAAATGACAAGAAGAAAACCTTATTTTCGCTCCGACCTCAATTGCGCGAATGGGACATTAAATATTGGAGGGAAAAGCGGAAGAATTTCACGATACAGAAGAACTGCAGTCTTTTCTGGAAGGCCTACAGCAACAGAACATGAACACAGCACACGTCTCCAACACAACTGCACTGGCCACGAAAGCGCCCACCCCAGGGACAGAGGGCTTGCACCTTTGGACGAGGGGGTGGGGGAGACACACAACAGGACAGATCAACCCTATCACAGAGCAGAAGAGATAAAGTGATCCGAGCAGTGGTGGAGCTCACAGAAGTTAGAGGCCACGACAAATTCCGCTCGCCGTTGAAGACAGGACCGGCGATGGACTGATGTACACATTGACTATTTTTTCTCTGTATCCCCACAGCAAGCAGAAGAGTACCACATGTCAGTCTCATGTTTTACTGTTTGCTGTTTAATGACCGCTGTTGCTTTAAAGGTCGCCTACTTAGGGTGTAGCACTCTGTCCAGCCTGTTTCCATGTAGTGCCCTACCGCACTGGCACTCCGATTGCAGCCAGCTGTGCTGCCTCCATGGGCAGATGAGAATCATCTGCCCACTCCATGCTCCTTGCTTGGGGCCTTACACCACCGACCTCTGCACCAAAGCCCTACCGTGCTGCGGGACCCCACCACCCCCGCATGGGAAATGAGACACCTGTTGATTGGCATGGCATCCACCCTCCTCTCCTGGTGTGCCAATGGGCCGCGTGGAACTTGCGTCAGACAACTGATGCCAACCACCCCAACAACAACAGCGACCAATACTCTACCTCCCCCGCTAATTGAACACACTTAACATCCTCCACCCTTGCCTGTGGGCAGGACCTTGAGGTGCACATCCCTAACATCTTGGCCCACTCCACCCGCTGCCATGGACTTCCACAGATTGATGCCACAGGCCCCCAGTCACCTTTGTGCCTCTCCCAGGCAAGGGACCCTTACAACGGTTACCCACCCACCATAAGCAACATATTGTGGACACATGCTGGTTACTCACCCCCATCTTTAGTGAACCTCCTGAGCTTTGCGGGCCTACAGGCTTAGACCCGCTGACTAAAGTTACTGCCTGGCTCCGGGAGCTAGCCCACTTGGGTACCCTTATCCCTACTCAATTTGTCTCCTCACCTCTCCCACACTTGGCTTACTCCCACGTCCCCGTCCACCCCATTTCAGTGTCCCCCACCGTCATTCTCGAGTGTGCTTGCAAGTCCAGACCCCGGTGACCCCGGGCCTGCATACGCCTCTTACAGGGGGGGTTGCCACCTCCCTTACCAATCGCTGCCGTCGGTCACTGCGCTCAGCAAGATTGCCATATGCTTTTTCCTGGTCCATCCTCTGCTGCTTATTGACCCCTCCGTGTTGACATGTCGCTGCCGAGGGGTTTGAACATATCATGGAATGTGAAAGGCCTCACAAACTTCACTAAACGCAAAAAGGTGTTTGAATATCTTAACTTCAAACAGGCAGACATAGCTTTGCTTCAGAAAATCCACCTTTCATGCACTGAGACAGAGAAGCTCCAACGCGACTGGGTGGGCAGGGTTATCCATAGCAGCCGTTCACCGTCACCAGATGACGGAGCAGTGGTGGCCCGGAAATGCAGAGTAGCTATACTACTACCGAAATCTCTCCCACTCACTGTGCTCAAGAAGTAGACCAACGCAGAGAACACTACGAATTTGTCAAGATCCGAATATGTGATAGAACACAGTGTGGGGGTATAATTTGCTCAGACGGGACCGAAACACCTAGCCCTCTTACAGCTTAACCGTTTGCTGACGGAGATGGCCGCTACCCACCTGCTCATAGGGGGCACCGGGAATCTAGCACAGGATGCGGTACTAGGTCGTACTGGCCCACTGGATACAGTTAATAATGTAGACCAGGCCTTCTGGAGCGACATTGTCACTGACCACAGCCTTCTGGAAGCCTGGTGGCTCCTCCACACCACATATAGGAAGTTCACCTTTATCTCCCCAGTGCGTTGCACCCAATCGAGATTGGATTACTTCCTCACCTCCCAGCCAATGATCACCATGATGAGCTATACTCTCACACTCAAGTCACCAACCCACTTCTCAGCGGATCTGGGGCTTGCAATGTTAATCCGCAAACCCTGGTGCCTCCCCTTTCCCAGTAGAAGCAGCCCCAAGGTAAAGAGCAGTTTAAATCTAATGTTGCCACATACCTAGGGCACAACAAAGTGTCACTGACCACAGCACAAATGATATGGGCAGCCAAAGCGACCATTAGGGGCACTTGATAGGGGATGCCACCAAAACTAAATAACTGAAGACAGAACAGGGTGTCTTGGCAAAGGCCATAGTTGAGCTAACACGCCAATAGACGGCCCGCCCCTCCGTTACAACCCGACACCAATTGGAGAAAGTGTGCATGGATCTCAATATGCTTTTCATTTCTAAGGCAGAACATGCCCTACAAAAATTGAAAAAACGCCTCTATGAGCAGGGGGAGAAGGCAGGCAGGCGGCTGGCAGTGCAATTGTGACACAGGGAAGCAGGGATGGCTATAAAGGCCATTAAAACGGATTCTGGTCACATCATCAGCCGCCCACTGGACAATCGATCACGTTCAATTACTACCAGGACCTCTATACTTCCGAAGTGGTTCTGGACTCCACACAGATAGTCTTCTTTGCCACGATACACCCAGCCTGAACGTGATGGGCAATGAACTGCTCCAGGGAGAAATCACCAAGGAGGAGATAGCACAGGCCATCTCCAACCTTTCGTGCCATAAGAACCCCGGGGAGGATGGTTTTCCAGCTGAGTTCTACAAACAGAAGAATGTGGAAGTGGTGGAAAGGCAGAAAGAACGGAGAATCTCTGAACTCTCTCAAATATAGCCCTCATCACAGTCCTCCTCAAGCCCGGGAAGGACACTCTCCTTTGTAGCAGTAACAGGCCTATTTCCCTCCTCAATGAAGATATTAAGATCCTAGCCGGGATTCTGGAAGCCTGCCTAAAAAAGGTAATCCCCTCACTGGTCCATCTCATTCAAGTGGGGTTTGTCCCAGGGAGCTCATCACACAACCACTTACATACGTTGGCACATGGCTTTTGGCGGGCCAAAGATTTACCAGAGGAGGCCCTGGCCCTCTTGTTCGATGACGAGAAGGCATTTGACAGAACCGATTGGGGCTCTCTCTTTGTGACACACTGCAAATTTGGCCTCAGTGAAGACTTTGTTTCCAAGGTCTGCTGGCTTTACGATTCCTCTTCCGCACAGGTCAACTGCAGAAGCTTTCTTTCAGACCCCTTTCTGGTCTGGAGCGGGATGTGACAGGGATGCCCGTTGTCACCCTTGCTCGTCCTTCTGGCCATGAAACCCCTGGCAACAGCTCTATACCAATCGGAGCAGATAGTGGGAATCTCCACTCTGGGAGGCCTGTCGACATTATCTCTATGCGGAAGATATTCTGCTCACGCTCTCTGACCTTATGGTTTCAATCCAGACCCTCCTCGATACAGTTTCTGCTTTCGCTGCGCAATCCGGCTTCAGGATAAACTGGGGGAAGAGCAAGGACCTGCCACTTTTGCAGATGACAACTAGAGCTGCTATAGAGGGCAACCCCCTTTCAGAGGGAGGTCTCCCGCCTTAAGTACCTGGGAATCTACATCACCCATGGTGGAGGGCAAGTCAGAGTCGCTCTTGGAGAGGACAAGGCTTGATTACGATAAGTGGTCACAGTTCCACCTCTCGTTATGGATAAGGACGCTGGCAGTAAAAATGGCGACATTCCCGAGGCTCACCAATGTGCTGGAAATGTTCCCACTTTTAATACCCCTCAAAACACTGCAACTCCTGGACAAAGGGATTAAGACTTTCTTCTGGGTGAAGTCGAAACCTCATCTAGCCATAGGTAAACTTACAGCTGACAAGTCATGCGGTAGTCTAGGACTTCCCTCAGTTGACCATTATTGCCTGGCCCTGCACCTGGCGCAGGTAGCCTATATGCAACGCCAAGTCCAAGAACACCACTGTGTGCCGCGATCAAGAATAGCATAACAGGAAGCCCACCGGAGTTACAATCACTGTACAATAATGACGAGTCAGCCCCGAGGCCGGTAAACCCCATCATCAAAACATGAGTTTTTACGCACAAACCTTAATTGGTCGACACCAATCTCCACGATAAGGCACCGATATGCCGCAATTCCAGCATCCGCATGGGAGGAAAAATGCTCATTTGGGGTCTCTGGTGCGAGGCGGCGAGCCTCTCCCTGAACCACATAGAGGTCCTGGGGCACTCAAGTCTTTAGAGGTGCTACGCGAGGAATACCGGCGATCCCCCGCCCACCAATAGTAGAGATATACAAAACTATACAACTGTTCTACACGGCGACTAGTCACCACACCATGGGTCATACTGTCCTCCCCCGACTCTCATATCTCAATATCTGGGAGCGATTCAAGGGAGTGATGTTGAGTCTTGATCCAGCATCTGTACTCTCAACCACAGGTGGCGAGATTGTGAGTTAGATGGCAGGACCGACTCCAGGTGTAATATATGGGCCGAACTACTGGGTGTACTGAACCGAGAGAAGAGAGACGAGGATGAAATTCTATCTTTTCAAAATGCTACAGGCACTGAACACCAACAAAACTCTAAGCTGGAGTACTGCTTCATCACTCGAATTGCTGACGTATGTACTTCATGACTCCCCTAACATCTGCACTCAATAAATCAAAAACAACTTTATTCGGTTTTCAGTAAAAACCATAAAAGTTACAACATATCCGCACCTCGTTAAAACTGTTGGTTAGAGATTTTGCAATTTATAACAGTAGATAAAAACAGGCGATTACGTATAATTAAAAAAGAGAAATGTACAATTCATATCAATAAATACTGTACAATACAGAACACATGGTCCATAATCTGAAACAAGGGACTCCCCTAACATCTGCACTCTCTGGGATTAAGTCGGTTTGACTATGATAGCGATCCCCACCCCTCTGTTGCGCCCCTTGATCATGCTCCATTACACGGTGGACACAACCTCCCTATTCTTCCATAAATGCAGACTGCTGCATACAGCACTGACGGCAGCAAAGCTCTGCATACTCCGTCACTGGCATTCCCCACACCCACCCTCCTAAAAGGAATGGCTTATATAAATGTATAAAATTGCCTTCCACGAGAAACTCATCAATAACCTGCAAGATAATGGGTGCCATTCTTGCACGGTGACTGCTGATTGTTGATTAGTACACCAACAAAGGCCCCGACTATACTACTATCCCTCATCCCCCCTCTACTCACGCCGTATGCAACTACGCGGTAGTCCCGCTTAACGAATAGGAGATTGACCCCGGCCCTCGCCGCCCTCTTTAATGTCCACAACGGGAAACTTTCCCCACCCCTCTCCCTTCTCTCTTTTTTTTGCAATGAACACACACACACATCCCGTACCACTGTTTAGACAAAACGGGTGCAAACACTGCAGTTTGCTCCAAGTTCTCTCTTTTATTGTCAAAGAGCCTGCTTGACGCATTTCGGCTGTACTTGCCAGCCAAGTTCACAAATATCAAACACCATTTTGTTTACAGATTATATCTCATCACATGACCCCCTGAAATGTGTCATCATAGACAAACGTTAACGTGTGTAAGTAAATGCATTTCTTCATGCTAAAGTGCATCGTGCAACAACAATCATAAAACAGAGAGCAGGGGGCGAAGGAGAGTTGTGGTGGGGTTCTAAATGTACCGAAGCATAAAATTGAGCAGGTAGGCATGGGGAATGTAAGGTGTCAAGTATTGCATTTCCCTGCTCACTGAGCTACTGTGTCTTCTTTATGTATTGATTTGGCTGTGGGGAAAGGACATAAGATGTAATGCCATCAGCTGTATGTGTTTATACTCAATAAAAAGATGTTTGAAAAAATAAATCATTACTCATGTTATATATATTACATACATACAATGTCTCTTACTCATGAGTGTTCCAACATAAGCCTCGTCTTACACTGAGCACTAGAACGCTACCTGCGCGATCTTGCGCTCGCTGTGTGCTAAAGTGCATAGGTTCTCTCAGACATAAAAGTTAAAAGTATTACTTGAAATACATAAATCCATCAGTTACAATTTCATCTCGGGTTGTAATATATACAACGCACAAACACTATTCATTTAAACTAACCATTAGAAGTTCATCTATGCATGTGATATTGAAACTCATGGGAATTTCGGCTATTCCCATGCTGCCAGTGGATGGACATAGGTTACAGGTCCCACCTAAGTAGGTAAAAACATTTAACCAATACAGTCCAAGCCTCAGTGACATGTAGCTTAAAGGTCACACCCAAGTAGGTTTACACTCGCATTCGAATGCGAGCTCAGAAGCGAACAAATTATTATAGGAAGGTGTGCAGCGCGGTGCTAGTCTCCATCGCCACATCACCATTAAAATGTTACATAAAGTGCCAAACTTCACGGCAACAGACAATCTGCAAACACAGATTTCAAGTGATTTCTTCGATGAAGATCATCATCGTTTTGTAGAGATTCTATAACTTTCTTCAATCAATTTTTTAAGCTAAATGTTCAGGCATGCTGAAGGAAATATTAATATCAACCACTGAGAGACGGTCAACAAGGCAACAAGGAACTTGAAGCACAGCACCAAAAACAAATGAGAGGGAATCAAGCAGAGTGGTGTCAAGCTGGAAAACAGCAAATGCTAAAGCTTGTAGATTTCTCTGTAAAAGCCTTAAGAAACTAGGGTAAAGCAGTATAATAAGTACTGATCTCACCACACAAAGCATAATCTGGCCCAAGGTTAAACAAGTTTTGTTGGTCACTCACTGACATCTGTTAGTCTTAGTAATAATGTTTCTTGCTAACTTGACACTTGAGTGTTGATAACCCACCTTTAAACCAGAACGCTCACAATTTAAAAGGAACAGTTTCCTGTAAATTTCTTCTTACGAGGAATCATAATACAAATCAAAAGCAAGAACAGACAGTTTCTTGTGGGATCAAAGAGCACCCTTTTATAAAATATAATACACTTTTGGTTGGAAAATCCAATTTTGAAATAAAAATATATACATTTTTGAGAAGCCTATTTGAAGGCTGCATTGGGCAATTTTCGTTTATTTTCTTTAAACTACAAGCCAATAAAAACACCCAAAGTAACTAGTTTACCACTTCTAACAGAAAAAAAAAAATTCACAAGCCTTTTTTAAGCAAAAATTAAAGAAAACACAGTCAAAGTAGATTCACAGAATGGAAAACGGACACTGATTCGAAAAGACATTGAATTTCCTAGTATCCCACTATGCAATGTCAATTGTTCCAGTTATTACTGTAACGAGACAGAGAATGCAGCTCAGAATTAAATCAAATTATTAATTCTTTCTATTGGAGACGGGGGAACCTAAGATTTCAATGAATATTCAGCAGGGATTTCCATGAAGGATGTAAGTTACTATTCTTTCTACTTCAGGGGGAACTGCATAATTAATAAAGAGCACTAAATAAAATGCCAAACCCATCTCTTAAAAGGGAGTACAACAACTTCAGCGAGTTCTAATACACCTGGGTGGCCATCTGCCATGGAGTATGCATCAATGTCTTGACAAAGTATGAACAGCTCCAGTCGGCCGCTTTGTAAATATCTGCAGTAAGGATTTATTGTGAGAATTGGCTTTTGGTTTACTAGACAAAATCATGTTAGCTTAATGGCTGAGAAGTACTACGCAGTAGGCATAAAGATTATTTGCTTCTCATGTCCTGGAGCCCATCCTACTATGGCTCTGCGAACTGGGCTAGGGTATAATCCTTTTGACTCTCAAAGTAGCAACAGCAATCAGTCACATGCTTTAAAGGTAGGGGGTTTCGGGGGGGTCAATCTCATTACTCAACAATCAATGAACAAATCAAAAAAGTTCATGTTGAGCCCAGTGCTTGTCCTTTTAGAAAAGAAAGTACTTTTTAATATTATATCAATACTCAATACTACACAATTCAATCAAATATACAGGGTAGTGATACTGGACGCAACTCTTGTGTCTCTATACCACTTATCTCCCTCTGGGCTATCTCCCACCCCATGGATGAAACAGGTTCCCAGCAATTTATGGTGAAAGCATTAATCAGATCACTTGTTTGCTCCAGTTCTTACCACTAGTGGGGAAGCGGGTAAGAATTCAGTATCTTTATTTTTCGCGCTCAACTAGTGCAAGCTCACTGGCTTGATCCCACCACGGGGAGAAGCCTACAATGATTGGGTGCAGTCACCTTGATATCGCCATGGAGGCCAGCTGCAGCCTGCGTCTGTCTGTATGTAGCTGCCTGTGTTAGTCTGGTGTTGATCGGTCAACCTGGGAACCCCACAAAGGGATTGGTCCAGCAGTTGCGGCCCCGTCTTGGCTGGCAAGGTTGTTGCCTGGCTGATGAGAACACCACTGTAGGTGCAGTTCTGACCAAGTCGATGTGAACACTAAGGCCGTCACTGTCCTGATTAGGTCGATGCAAACATCTCCGTAATTGTAGCCCCCAACTGAGATGATGCCAACACCAAGGAAGGTGCCGGCCTGACTGTGCTGATGCCATCACCAAGGCAGGTGCAGCCCCGACTAGCCCTTTGTGAGGATGCACAAACTTTATGCAATTCTTGGTGTGAATCGCAGAGAGACTGAGGCCCTATGCAGCAAGGGTCGCCATGGTTTCACTTTGAGGCAGTCCACTTTCTCTCTGAGTCACTTCAAGAAGGAACACAATGGGCTTCTCCTCTTTGACAGTCACTTCTCCTAAAGGGCTAGGCACACTCCTTTCCGATTGCAGAAGATGGGCATGCTCCTAGGCATAAGGTAGAGCCTTAACTCCTCCAGCAGAAAGTTTAGACTTCAAGTGATATCCCCTCACCCCTGGGAGACTTGACTGTCAGACAGACACCAGTAGTGGCCATAAACAGTTGAATACTCTGGAGAACACTCCCTTCCTTGGTCATGAAGACCTTAGAACTGGAATAAAGTGGAGTGGTTTAAGTTCCACTTTTTCACATTTTCTAGATGGGGGATGTGAATCCAGGGTCTCAAACTTCAGATCAGGTTTGGGGTGACTCTCTTTCAAGTGTTCTTCTCGGGAAGCCCAACAGACACAGCAAAGTGATTTTTCTCACAGCCTACAACATTGGAGCTGTCTCCAAAGTAGAGCACCCACATATGGGCATAAGGAAGTGAGTTTCTACACCTGGCTTTCACCAGCCTCTATGAAGTAGTAATTGGGGATAGACAGGACACATCCTCATCTTGAACAACAAAAACGGCAGTCCCGGTCTTCATGCCTAAAATCCAACTAATGACAGTGCTCAGGAAGAACTAACCAGCAGCTCTTTTCTAAAAAAAAAGTCTTCATGGACTTTCTAAAGATAGTACTGTCTGCTCTCTCTTCACTTCAGTGCCTAGATACCCATTCTCCAGTAGCAGGAATACAGACAATACACTTAGACCGCTGAGGGAAGCGTTCTTCATGTGCTATCTTATTTCATGCTAAGTCAATGGCATCCATAACAGACCTTATTGGCTTTAATACTAATAACTATATACAAAGTGCTTCTACTGCATATGCCACATGCACACTGCGTCCCCTCAAGCACCCAGGCTGTCACTGCAAAGTTGATGGTATTCACATAACAGTTTAACTTTACACAAGAGAGTAAGAAGGTCACTGTCACCGATTCAGATGAAAAGGTTCACACACACTATCAATATCAAAACAGAGTATGCTGCAACCTTACTTTCTATTTGCTCCTCAAGGTCACAAGACAGGTCCTGGACCACATTGGTTAGGAAAGGACATGAGTAAGCCTCTGCACACATATTCGATCAGTGTGATGCTAGGGCCACAATAGAAGTCAGGATACCAGATACGGATGCAGTCAGACACCTGAGGAATGGCAACACATCTGTGTTCCACGGAGGTGATATGTCCATCTCAAAAACATGTATGAACCTAATTTGTAAGGAATCACGAGCGACATGTGGACAAGAATAAAGCAAACAACACAGCATATTACCAAATGCAGTATCCACCAGCTGATAAATACATGAGAGCCAATGTAATTAAAGGACAAGTGAGGTATGGAGATCAAGTCAGAATCATTTATGAACTCAACATTCTGGATCAATTATATGGGCCTTTGCAATGTCATTTGAGCAGGCATGGTCTTGAAATACACTGGAAATGCTTTAGAACAATGAGAGCTGAGAAGCTAGAATAGGGAGAATCAAGATAGGGCACAGAGGTTTTAGGCACTGTGAAAAGGCGAGGTCTGTGTCTTTATACAATGTATACAACCTCATCTATATAGGGAGGAGACAGGCCATGACTCGCCTTAAAAACTGTACTGAGAAGCTTAAATTAGGGTCTGCTATCAGATAGCCAGCTAAGCTAAAGGTAGTGGGCAGAGGTGAAAAGACAGTTCTGGTGATAATCTTATGCACATAGCCGAGTTTATAACTTTTACTATAAGCATAAATGTGAATTATGGAACTCTAACCAGTAGGCTGTTGCATTAGACCCGTCAGAGCTGCACAAGAAAACAATGAGATTAGAGGTGTTAAAAGAGAGGGCTGGGCTGAATTTTCTCTTTGTTTAGTAGTTAAAACCAGGTTGATATATCAGTGATTAAGTGTGCAACTGCATGTACAAACTTAACAGACCAAGGTTTCTAGCCGTTGTGGGGGGAATGAGAATAGCTATCACAGGGAAAAAGAAATTCAAGAAGCAGATAGAAAGGGGTTGGAATAAGCCAAAATCTATATGATTCTATAAAAGACCAAGCAAACTTCGGGGTGATGCTTCAAATTTAAATTTAATTTGTGCAATACCGTTACGAGTTTATATGATTTATCAGTGATTCAAAGTCTCAAATGTCTTTGATGTTATCTTTGATTCTTACGATTTCCTCTGGTAACTTAAGCAAAACCAATAAGAATGGTTTTTGTTTTTTTGTTTTTTTAAATCAAAAGGAAAATATGATTTCTGTCTTAAAGGACTTGATCATTAACAAACAAATTTAAGGGCATCCAAGGCTTGATGGCAGGGATGCACTGAGGCATCTATGTGTGAAGATGCAGGTATAGATAGTAAAGAGAAGGAGGATTTGGATATTAACATTCAATAGGTGGTAAAAAAAAAAGGCTAAAAAAGTATACGACCACACCTACTGAGGAGGTGTGAAGTGAGTAAAGTAACAGATCCTCAACTGACAATAATGAGATGAGCATCATTACAGAAATGAACATATAGTTAGGATAAGAAAAATGAATGGGCAACGTGGAAATACCAAAGGAAGGACCAATCACTAGAACTGAGTGGTTAATGGTATCAAATTCAGCTAATAAAGCAGTCTCAGTTGAGCAAAGTGTGCAAACTTCCAATTGTAAGGGGTCAAGTACATTGATGCAGGAAAGGGAGTTGATCAGTTGTCTGATTTCAACTCATTGGAGAATCTTAAAGAACACAGGCTAGCTGGGCAAAGGTCTAGTAGTTGGATGGGAAAGAGAAGAAAGGATAATGTTACTTAACCATTAAGCATCTGTTTTTAACACGCAGAGCTGTAGATTCACATGCTTTGCATACTCCTGCCATCTAGTGTTGGGTCTGCATGTTTGCAAGTTGCTTTTCTTCGAAGACGTCTTTCCAGTCACGAGGTAACAGTGCGCATGGTCATCGTTTCCATTGTTAGATTGTTTTCCCGCAGAGGGTGAGAATGGAGTTAGTAAGTGTAGAATAGAGATGTCCATGCGTATGTATGTAAAGTGAAAGCTGCAACAACTACAGGTATCCAGGGAGGCGGGTGGGCGCATGTGAATCTACAGTTCTACATGCCAAGAACAGATGCTTACTGGGTAAGTAACATTATCCGTTTGAGGCATGTGAGCTGTAGATCACACACTTTGCATGGACTATACAGCAGTATACTCCCAACGCGGTGGCTAACCTGTAGCTGTTGAAGTAGTTTGAAACTGTGTTTTAAGTACTGCCTGGCCTATATTAGCTTGTTGCCTCGCTAACACATCTACACAATAGTGCTTGGTGAATGTGTTCGGTGTAGACCATGTTGCTGCCTTACAGATGTCAGCTAAGGGAATATTCAAAGTTCTTTCCGCTTTCACAAAACATGTCTGGATACATTTCACGATCCATCTTGCAATACCTGATTTAGATATGAGATTGCCTTTGTGTGGTGGTGAAAAAGCAACAAAAAGCTGCTTTGTTTTGTGAAATTCTTTTGATCTTTCCACATAATATTGTAGAGCTCTTCTAACATCAAGTGTGTGTAGAGATCGTTCTGCTTCAGAATCAGGTTGAGGAAAGAACACAGGTAACTCAACTGATTGATTGATTGATATGAAAAACAGAAACTACTTTAGGAAGAAATTTAGGATTGGTTTGACGAACCACCCTGTCTTTGTGAAGCTGATAGAAAGGCTCTTGTATGGTTAATGCCTGCAGTTCACCAACTCTCCTTACTGAAGTGATTGCGATGAGAAAAGCAACCTTCCATGAGAGGAAATTGTAATTGACACCTGTGCATTGGTTCAAATGGTGGACCCATTAGCCTTGTAAGGACTATGTTTAAGTTCCATACTGGTGCACATTGGAATCTTGGTGGGATCAGCCTTTTTAATCCTTCCATAAAGGCTTTGATCACAGGCACTCTGAATAGAGATAAGTGTTGTCTGTTTTGTAAGTATGCAGCTGATGTATAAGCTAGTCCAGATTGCTGTAAATGTAACAGATAACAGATGATGTTCTGCACAGAAGCATCAAGAGGATTGATATTGTTATTGTTACAATAGATAACAAACCACTTCCATTTTGCTGCATAACATGTCCTAGTAGTAGGCTTTATAGCCTCTTTTAA
Source organism: Triturus cristatus (assembly GCF_964204655.1). NCBI lineage: Eukaryota > Metazoa > Chordata > Amphibia > Caudata > Salamandridae > Triturus > Triturus cristatus. The sequence continues at coordinate 1,200,703,062 of NC_140591.1, read as the reverse complement.
GATATTCATACAGTCTGGTAGTAATTGTAAATAACTAAACTCTATGACTTCAGGAGCCAGAATGCTATGTTGAGTTCTTTGGGATTTGAATGCCTGATTTCTCCATGGCTCTGAGTAAGGAGACTGGAGGTGAGATGCAGCTTTTGGTGTGGAACTACTGACAGCTCCAGCAGGATGGTGAACCAGGGGTGATGTGCCCATGTGAGAGCTATGAGAATCAGTCTGAGGGATTTTTGCCTGGGCTTCTGAACTACCAGCGGAATGAGTGGGAGAGGCGGAAAAGCATAAGCAAATATCCCTGACCAGTTCATCCATAAGGTATTGCCTTTGGAGAGCGGGTGTGGGAACCTGGAGGCGAAGCTTAGGCATTTTGCGTTTTGTGCTGTGGCGAACAGGTTTATGTGAGGAAATCACCATTCCGAAAGTAGGGGAGCAGAACTTGGGCATGAAGTTCCCACTCGTGGATCTGCTGCCTCTGTCTGCTGAGAAGGTCTGCAATCTAATTGTTTACTCCTGGACGATGCTCTGCCAGGAGATAAATCTTGTGGTGTAAAGCCCATTTCCAAATGGCTTGTGCTAGGCGTGACAGTGGGAGAGAATGTGCCCCCCTTCTGTTTCTGTATATAATACATGGCTGTCATGTTGTCCGTGCATACTAGGATAGCTTTGCCTAGGAGGTGAATTTGAAAAGCTTTGAGCGCTAGAAACACGGCTAGTAGTTCTAGGCAATTTATATGGAGACTTTTGTACTTTAGACTCCACAACCCTTGGATTGTCTGATTGTGTAGGTGAGCACCCCAATCAGTGAGCGATGGGCCAGCTGTTAGCACTGTCTGTGGAACAGGGTCGCTGAAGGGCAGCCCTTTGGATACATTTTGTGGGTTCCACCACTGCAGAGAGCGATGGGTGCGGCCATCTACCAACACAAAATTTGTCGATTTACCCTGCGACTGGTTCCACTGACTTGCTAAGCATTCTTGAAGGGGACGCATGTGAAGTCTTGCATTGGGAACAATCATGATGCAAGACGTCATAATTCCTAGCAGTTGCATGAAGAATCTTGCTGGCAATGATTGGTTGGGCTGAAAATGAGTGAGAAGGGACTGAATACTGAGACTTCTGGCTGCACTGGGAGAGGCTAGAGCTCTTTGAGTATCTATGGTGGCTCCCAGATAGGTTTGTGTGTTGGAAGGCTGTAGATGAGACTTCAACGCGTTACTGTAAACCCTAGTTGGTGCAGTAAGTGAATTGTGGCTTGAATGTGTTGGAGACACTTTGGTAAGTGCTGGCTTTGATGAGCCAGTCGTCCAGGCATGGGAAGACATGGATGTGCTGTCTTCTCAGATGAGCTGCGACTACTGCCAGACATTTGGTAAATAACCTGGGAGCAGTGGTGACTCCAAATGGTAGTACTTTGAATTGGTAATGGTGACCCGCTATCATAAATCTCAGATATTTGTGATGAGCGGGATGAATTGGAATGTGAAAATATGCGTCCTTTAAGTCTAGAGTAGATGGAGTCGCCTGCTGTAGAAGTGGGAGCACTTTGTGAAAATGTTCTGACAGTATGTAGTGGTTTAGTTCTCTGAGGTCCAGAATAGGTCTCAATGAGCCGTCCTTTTTGGGAATTGGAAAATACAGGGAGTACATGCCTGACCCTTGATATTGTAACGGTACAGGCTCTATGGCTCCTTTTAGCAAGAGAGACTTGACTTCCTGTTTGAGCAGGTGTAAAGATCTGGTGACATTTTGTGAGAACAAGGGGGAATTTTTGGAGGATTGGTGGTAAGCTCCAGGCAATAACCATGTTGGATAATTCCGAACATCCATTTGTCTGCAGTTATGGATTGCCAAATGGGGAGGAGTTGTAGAAGACGTCCCTCGACAGGCGTTAAAATGATCGGGGGAAGGGTAGGCAAGTCACTTCTTGTTAGGGGAAGGGGAATTACGTGGTGTGGAACCCTTGACTTTACCTTTGTCATTGTTACCTCTGTATCCTCTTCTAAAGAAGCCTCTTGAAGATGAAGATTGATTGTTGCCTTTGTACGAGGCAGAAGTATTGTCTGAGGATGTGGTCCTGGACCCTCCACGGTAGAAGGAGCTACGAAAGGAGCCACGATTAGAAGGAGACTGTAGGTCTCCCATCAATTTAGCTACCTCAGTGTCTTTTTTTCATTCTCTCCAACGCCTGATCTACTTCAGGCCCGAAGAGATGCTTTTTATCAAATGGAGTATTTAAAATAGATTGTTGTACTTCAGGTTTAAAACCAGAAATCCTTAACCAGGCGTGCCTCCTAAGTAACACACTAGTGTTAATCTCTCTAGCTGCGGTGTCAGCAGCATCCAAAGCACATCTAATATAGGAATTGGAGATGAGCTTTCCTTCTTGCACTAAATCTTGAGCTTTATCTTTGTGCTCATCTGGGAGATAATAAAGCAATTGCTCCATTTCGTCCCAGTGCGCTTCATCATACCTGGCTAATAGGGCCGGGGTGTTGGCAATGCGCCAATGATTCGCTGCCTGGGCGGCTATTCGTTTACCAGAAGCGTGTAATAATTTTGACTCTTTGTCCGGAGGGGGGTCATCCCCCGAGGTTTGTGAATCGGGCCGTTTACAGGCATTAGAGACAACTAGAGAGTCTAGTGGTAACTGCCCCTTAATAAAGACTGGATCAGACAGAGTAGACTTATATTTTTTGTTTATTCTGGGAGTGAAAATACGAGCACAAACGGGGTCTTTGAATATATCATCGGCATGTCTCATCATGCATTTGAGCATAGGGAGAGTCTAACTAGATCTGTGTGTGTTACTCAAAGTTTCAAACAAGAAATCTTCCTCTAGGGATTATTTGTGTAATTGTACCCTATGATATTCTGCAGCTCTAGCAAGTATTTCTAAATACTCTACATTGTCATCAGGAGGGCAAGGCTTTGCAGGGTAAAGGTCTGGGTCATTATCTGTAGGTGAATCAGTGTTGCAGTCTTTCCAGGGATCTACAGGAAAAGGATTATCTCCATTATCATCGTCATCAGGTTGTGGTGGTGGAAAGTTAGTTGTTGTGATAAGTAAATGGTTTAATGGTGCAGAAGGTGGTGTAGGGGAACGTGAAGGAGGAGAGGGGTTAGTACCGACATTCTTCCTCTTCAAATGAATGGTATAATGTATGTCCTATGACATACATTATACCAAGTTTGCGCTTCTGAGGCTGTTTAGTAAGACAATGTCCTGTATCAGGATTAATATAAAGTTCCTTTTGTTTTGGGTCCGATTTGGGAGGTGGGACGTCGAAAATCGGATTCTGCAGCTTTAGGGGAAACGTTTTCTGTTTTGGCACTGGGGTGGAATTATTTTTCGGCGCAGAAGGTTTCGGTTCCGAAGCAGTTTTCGATTTCTGCATCAAAGATTTCGGCTCCAAAGCTATCTTCAGCTTTGAGCCCGAAGGTTTCGGCTCGGTGCCTGACTTTGGCCGACTCGATCCCGAACCGGAAGGCTTAGCGACGTGTTTCGGTGCCGACCGTGGCCCGAAGGCGGAGATGGAACTGAAGCCTTTTGCTTGGCCTGATTTGGATTTCGGGACAAGGGCTGTTCGGTACTCACGGGACGTTGACCTTGCGGTATGTAGTCTTCCAACTCGGAAGTCTGATTCGGGAACAGATACATGTTCTTCCTTTTCGTCTTCAGCCCCTTGTGCATCAAATTCTTTTTGCTCGGCTCCTTCACCGAAGATGCCCTGAGTGTATTCGATGTTCTGGTTTTGCATTTCACGACATAGAGCCAGGCGATCGCGGAGCGGTTTCTTCTATCGAACCGATATGCATGCGTCGCAGTCCTGTTCGTTGTATTCTGGAGATAAGCACAAGTTGCACACTTCGTGTGAGTCGGTGCGCGGGTACTTTGCGTGGCACCGAGGACACAATTTGAATGGAGTCCGATCCATCGACTGCGAAGTGGACCGACGCAGTTAGGCCCAATGGCCTTCCCCGAGTTTTCTGATAGAAATAGAGATTTTCTTCAACTGATACGATATGCCGAGAAGTGAGATATGCGTACGAAACAATACCGACACGGGTAGAGTGGATTACGCACCGAGGGGAACCCGAAGAACGGGAGTGCAGCAATACATGTTCAAACCCGATGGCGGAAAAAACAATCTAACAACGGGGTCGATGCCCATGCGCACTGTCACCGAAAGGAGGACTCACCTTACCTCGTGACTGGAAAGAGTTCTTCGGAGAAAAACAGCTTGCAAACATCCAGACCCAACACTAGATGGCAGTAGTATGCAAAGCATGTGATCTACAGCTCACATGCCTCGAACATTAGGGTTTTTTTATTGATAAAGCTCTGAGTACAAATGCCATTCAAAGGGTAGTTGCACAATAAATGAGTGACAAATTAGATAAAGCAGAAGGAGTGATCGAGGCTTAATTACAGGGCAGAATGGGGAAGTTGCAGCTATCATGATAGGAATGAGTTTGGTAGGAGGATATGCTGAAGAAGGATTTAAAAGAAGCAGAACGTGCCTTTCCAGACAGAAAAGTATATTAGGGAGACAATGGGTAGCCACTAGTATTCAGATGTATTCTAGATGCCTATAATTTTAGAGTGAAGATTCTTAGCAAAATCATTTGCTCCTAAAATGGAGGATGGATTAGCTAAGGGAGGGGAGAGAAACGTCCTGAATACTTCATTAAAGTTAAGATGTGACACAATGGGTTCTTTATAATATGGAAATTCAACCATATCGAGGTTAGTACCATGAGCATAAAGAGCTTTTGTATTTCTCCACATGCTTGGATAAGCATGTTTTCAGCCATTTTTTAAGTCTCAAAATCAATTGTTACAGAACCAGTATGAGAAAAGAATCAACTTTGTTCATTGTAAGCTGAGAAAGTGAACGTGTGCAGGGGATAGTCTGCTTTGAGAGCAGAATGGAAAGTGTATTTAAAAGCATGCCAGTGACTCTGCATCACCCTAACTAGCTCCATGGTCTCTTTGTCTGGCCGCTAACTTAATCCATGATATGTTTATCACACACTTGTTTTTGCTCCCGAATCTTAATGTCTTTTTACAAATCAGTCCTCAACATGCTATCTTTGTAAAGCGTATTAAGTCTTTCTTATCTGAAACATTCTCTATCAGCTATTGACCCATTTTGGAACGAAAGCAAAATGGAAATATACTTCTCATCGTTCAACCTCCAGTAGACTTAATACAAAAACAGAAACTGTAAAAAATCGTACGTGATTTACGACCAAACTGATATCATTTTGTGTTCTTTATAATACAGAATCAAACAATGAAAGAAAAGTGTTGTTACTTCAATATTTTGGTACATATAAAGGTATCAACTGAAACTAGGAAGATTCAAATAAAGGGTGGGGAGAGGGGGCATTTTTTGTAATCAAATGATGGCAATATAAATCTATTCAGGTGAAATACAAGGTTCTCTTTTTGCTCTACAGGAAAGAGTACCCCGCCCCCATTATGAATTTTCTCTACAACAAGATAACCAAACAACATCTGTGCTATACACTTTTAAAGACTTATTTTGATGTACGATTGTAATCATTGAACTAATATATGGTTTTCTTTTTCTACAGCACAAGAAATCCTGTACTAGTCATTCATTTTAACTTTCAAGCAGAGATATGCAAACAAAAAAAAGTTTTAAAAAAAGGCTTCATTAACATTATATCTCTATAAACTCGCTTCATGGGTTGGAAGATGAGAATTTTCAACTTTTATGACTGTGAATTGTTTTACCTTTACTGCACAGATATCAAGAAAGTAAACATAAAATGAAAAAAACAATCACCTCATTGCTAATAGGAGTATGGTATGTATATGACTACTTCAACACTTACTGATGAGCTGTTGATATTCGTAAGAGGGAAATGTACAAGACGTGATGAGTTGAGTACGGATGGCCAGGCGAGCTCTGCTGTAATTTCGGATAACACACCCTTTTGTAGATCTGTGTCCACTTCAAACACAGCATTAAGTCTGCAAAGGTAATCAATGTCAAATTCACTTAAATGAAATGATCATCCAATGGTCTGCAAACTTATACAGGAGAATAGTACCAGTAATTAATAAGGAAATACTTTTGACATTCCTACCATTACAAAGCACATATTACAATATTGAACTTGGGTAACATGGCTAAACGTGCTTACCTCTCAATAGAATGAACCCAACAAAACATTCATGAACTACAAATAAAAATACAACTTGACTCAAGATACACAGCAAATATGAGTTTAAAAATAGGGAAGTTTTTAGATCGTAAAATCTGTTTTCATCAGAACAAATTTTATTTCAGAAACATCAATATTCTAGTTATGGCAACGCAGGAAATCATTCTCACTAAATTCAGTCTGCCTAAGAGAGTGACCAAAAAAGGAACACTGATTTTTCTAGCCACATTGTTTTTACGTTCTGTGAGGGGAACTGGCTATAGAAATTCAAACCCTTAAATAATTCCCCATTATTATAAAGCACCTCTTAAATTTTTTTTTTACATTTAGGCAGGAATTTTCCAAGGTCATTCCCGGGCCTTATGTACAATAGGTTTTCCCATTCACAGAGCCTGTTTCAGGAGGAGTGACAGGCTTAGTGAGGATAGAAGAATACAAATGCGTCAAACTTCACATGCTGGGAGTCCAGCGAATCAAAGATATGGGGGTGGCAAATGATCTACCTTCTCTACAGCTTGCAAAATTACATTATCAATGGTTTGCCTTCTCTTCAGTGTCCAACTGTTCCAAACTCATACACAAAGGAAGCTGTCCATGAAAGAATATGCAAATTAAGTTTGGAGAAAGATTGGGGGGGGGGGCTCTCTTTAATGCCCCCTTTTTTTTACATTTATTGCCAGTCCCTTAAGATCATATTTCAAGGCCTGATGTAGACTTTATTTCCAGTTCTATGGTTGTGTATGAAATAAAGGGATGACACTGCATTCTGACATGCACCTAGTTGATTTTTGCCATCCTACTTCAAAAAGAAAACCGGACAATGGCTGAGCAGTGTGTGAACAGGTTTGACTACACATTTGTAAAGTTCCCCCTCCAGCTTTCCCTTGACCGTATCACTGTTTGCACAATTGTTACAAAAATCACTATGAGAAATAAGAAATCTACCAATGAAGACCATTACCACACTATTCAGGATGCCACCTCATTCAGAGGTTTCCCATGGTCACTTGAGATCATGAATGCCAGAATTCATCAACTCTACAGTTGAAAGTTATAATGATCTTCGTTTAGACAGATTTTTGTCATTTGTATTAATGTCTTCATTAAGGTCCTTAACCTGTTCTGCCTTCTAATTCAGATAAAGCCTAATGAATGCTTTAACATTCAATTCCTTTACTGAGGTCTCCTTCTGTCCTGTTTTAGTACATCTATATTTCAGATGGTGGTCGACTTTATTCCTGGAAAGTATCTAGACATACCAACTCTGGTTTTTCTTTCTGCTCCAGATTCAAATAAATGGTTGAGTTAAGCATCTGCTAGTGTCACCTGGTCAAAAGTTTAAATCCCGACACAGTAAACCTTGCCTGCAATCTTAAATGAAGTATGATGAAATTAGGTATCACAATACATGGTAGTTACAGCACTTAGAAATAGCCACAAGATTGTAAATAATACATATATACAAAATTATTTTTGCTCTTAAGCTTTTATGTATTTACTTAGCGAGGAATGGGTGCTACACTCTTTGGAGGAAAATATGCTTAGATTATCAGGATTCAAAAAGAATTATGCCCACTTTAGGGATCCTAATCTGTCTCAGATCTCCTCACCTGCTCCAGAATGGGCCTCTGACACAGCCAGAGCAAACCACACCAGAGAATGATGTGAAAGAAAAATCTTTCGATTGGAAATGAGCCTCCATCTACATCAACTACATATGTCCTGGTCAATTAACAGGAGAAAATAAGGATGTCCAAACCCATACCTGATTTTCAGGAACTCCACATAGGATATATTTACATAAAGCAAATTAGATTTTATTTATAAAGTTAATGGTTATCTAAAGCTTAAAGACCAGTACCATTGTGGCTTAAATTTCAGGCTTCAAATCACGTTTTGGGAATTGAGCAGAGTTCTCGCTGCCTCCAAATTTGTGTAATTTCTTTGATTTACACTTCCTGTCGCATTTTCTGCTGAAAAATTAAATTAACGTGCAAGACTTAGAAAGTTCTTCCTATGGAGGCTCATATACTCAGCTACTAAACTTAGTTACTGCAGCTTGATTCCTTTCATCTCTTGCCTATAGACCGATCTAGTCTATATCAGTATACACAAGGTCTAGAATGTTTAAGTCTCACACACAGAATTGGTTTTCATATTGCTTTCCGAAACCAATACTTTACACACTTGTGATTTCTTTTTTATTTCCAGACGTAACCACTTGCAATGAGTTTGGCTAAATCTGTGATAACATTTTCACATAATTTGATCTTTAACTTAGTATTGAGACTGCATTCTACAGTAAACATTTTGCTAAGCATCAGGACTGGTTCCTGAAGAGTCCTTCTTGCATGAATACTTGCCTCAGATCCATGGAGCTTCATTCTATATTATGAAAGTAAATAGGTGTTTTCTAGGCTACACTCACTGGGTTGCACTGTAGGTTTTGAAAAAAAGCATTCTTCAGTTGAGTGCTAGAAAATATACATTCTGAAGAAGGTTTATTTATTTAATTAAGGGTAGTCTAATACTAATTCACCTAATGGCAGTCCATGTATTCAACTTTTTTTTAATCTTCAAGGAGATTCTTTGCTGTATGAACAAATTGAGTAGTAGCAACATTCAACCACCTTTTCCCACAGCTCTCTGTTTTATCTTTGTTTCTATTATAAGTTGCCTATCCTCTTATTTTATTTTCATTGCATTTATTACAAATCTATAACTTTTTTAATTAAGCAGTGAATTTGAGCTGCTTTAATAGTGGAGGCATTACTAGAGTGCCTTTGCTGGAGGCATAGGCCTGATTATCACATTTTATATCAGCCCTACGTACCAATTGTAGATATGCTTGAGCACTGATGGTTTGATAGATTATCAAGGTGATCAAGTTTGATACATTATCATGTTTTGTTCATGCTTGTTATAGTAGTCTTCTTCATGTTTCCAGCCCCTCCACTGGATGTCTCTCAACCCAGCTCTCATAGTTGGGCAGTTACTGTTTTGGAATACATTCAAAATTCTGCTTCCTTTCATTGCCAACAGCAAACAGGATGCTAAAACCTATGATCTGTAAGGTTGTACTATTGCCAGTATAACTCATCAACATACACATGAAGTCTCTCTGAAGCTTCTGTCATCAGAGACTAGTTGTTGGCAGACATGCTTGAGAAGTTAAATAGCACCTTGGAAAAAATGAAATCTTCCACAGGGTATGGGATATGTTAGCAATGGCAGACATTTTTGTAGGCCATGATTTTCTTCACAAGGTTTCTCCAACCGCAGAATGCACATACATTTCATGAAAAATATTAGCAGCAAGTCATTTCTTTTTCATTTCATACACGATGTGTTCCTGGCCATGAAACAGATTGTTTGAAGCAGAGAGGCAAACAGGTTGAGACAGCTACTTAACTCTCCCCTGGCTCGCACAAAAAGCAGGCCAAAGCTTAAAGTGAAAACCATCAAGACAACACTCCGAGTCACATTTATTTTAGATTACTCACAAGTGGCTGGAGTTTTCTGTAACTTCTGTCCACTTCCTGAAGAGATTCTCGTGCAAATCCCAATCTGAATCCCATACATCTTCTTGCATCACTAAACTGTGCTGCACTTTAGATTCAGCTGGACAGAGAAGTCAAAGTTTTCATTATGCATTAGCATCAGAGAATTCATAATTAAGTCTCTCATGAGATGCAACTAGAATTATATTCAGTTATGGTGAATGTTACTTACATTTGGATAAAAATGGAAGTCCCACATAACAGTGTTCTCCGCATTGCAAAGCAGCATCAAAGTACAAGTTTGCTATCTGTAAAAGTAAGCATGAACACAAATATTTAATTAATAACTGCTGATAAAACAATGCATGCAGAATTCATGAGTCAAAGTTTAAGAGAACATCAATAATTTAAGTCATACCTTTTAAAAAGGTGCAAAGTATTCCTACCTTTGACTTTTTCCCAGGTTCTAAGTCTTCTCTATTACTTTTTAAACGCTTGTAATAAAATCGCAAGTCTTCTGACAAGGAGCGTATCTGCTGAATTTTTACCCTCTGTGAAAAGGAGCTCACAATGTTTAAGCTCTGATGAACTAATTTACCCTAGGAAAGGAAAAGGAAAAGATTTGTGTTTGATAACCCTAATTCATTAAGTAATCTCTCAAAAGACAAAATTGAAAAAAACATTTTATTAAGTTACTCTTTTGGATGTTTATGTAGCACAGCATACTACAGAAGCAGTGTCAGAGTGCTCAGTGTAAATGCCAAAAACTTTATATAGGATTGCAGCTGTATGACAAATGCTCATACACTTTTTTCAACAATCACAATTTTAATTTGGACTACCTTATGAATCCTTACTAATGAATATCCAAATTCAAGAATGGTTTAAGTGGTGAAACCTACAACTTTGGTTTTTGTCAAATATTTGCAAATGAGTCACATATCTAATGGCTTTTATTTTAGGATGGAAAAAAATGACCGTTCCTAAAATATTAGGAATTGAATGTGCTATACAATATGGAAAGAGTTTGTGGGCAAAACTAAAACTTGATGTGGCACTGCCTTTTGTATATGTACTCGTGCAAGACGTACGCTAGATGATCACAATGCAAACATGTAGGGACAAAAATAAGGAGACATGGGAAATGGTGTCTGTAAAGGTGAAAATCAGAGTCAAAGGTGGGGGAAGTGAGGGAAACCAAAACGTAAACAAAACAAGAAAATGAAGAGTGTGATAAGAAAGGGGGGGTAAAAATGAATATGCTACTTACCAGTATGCATCTGTTCTTGGCATGTAGGGCTGCTGACATTCATATCTGTGCATAGATCGCCGCCTAGTGTTGGGTCCGGATGTTTGCACGTTGTTGTCCTGGAAGACTCTTCGAAGTATCCTGGGATAGGTGACTCCTCCCCTGGACTACAGTGCGCATGGGCATCCTCTCCATCCTCAGATTGTTTTTCGCTATTGTGGCAGTGATGGAGTAGATACAGAAAGTGATGACCATGCTTACAGTAATTCTGAGAGCTGCAGCTGCTACAGGCGCCGGGGAGGAGGGAGGGCGATATGAATGTCAGCAGCCCTACATGCCAAGAACAGATGCATACTGGTAAGTAGCATATTCAGTTCGAGGCATGTGGGCTGCTGAATTCATATCTTGGCATAGAATACATAGCAGTACCTCCTATTAGCGGCGGCTACCAGTGCCAGCTGCAGCGGTCTGAAAAAGAGTTTTGAGAACAGCCTGTCCTACAGCTGCCTCCTGTTTTGATTGCACATCAACACAATAGTGTTTGGTAAATGTGTGTGTAGTGGACCAGGTGGCTGCTCTACATATATCATGCAAAGGAATGTTTCCCAGGAAAGCCATGGAGGCCCCTAACTTACGTGTTGAGTGGGCTCGTGGGGGAATCGTTAATGTGCGTTTAGCCTTTTGGTAGCAAATTTGAATACATTTAACGATCCATCTGGCTATACCTGCTTTGGAGATAGCGTTACCTTTGTGGTGTGGGGCAAAGGCAACGAAAAGTTGTTTAGACTTCCTAAAGACCTTAGTCCTGTCGATATAGTACATGAGGGCTCTCTTTACATCTAGTGTATGGAGTGCTCTTTCTGCGACAGTTTGTGGGTTTTGAAAGAAAACAGGCAGTTCAATAGTTTGATTCATGTGGAACTGCGATATCACCTTGGGCATGAATTTGGGGTTGGTACGTAGTACGACCCTGTTAGCGTGAACCTGTATAAATGGCTCTTGAACGGTTAGTGCCTGGAGTTCACTAACTCTCCTCAAAGAAGTGATTGCTACTAGGAAAGCTACTTTCCAGGTGAGGAATTGAATCTCGCATGAGTGTAGAGGTTCGAAGGGCGGACCCATCAGGCGTGTGAGGACCAAGTTGAGGTTCCACATTGGCGCTGGTGGGTGGCTTGGAGGAATTACTCGTTTGAGTCCTTCCAAGAATGCTTTGATGGCTGGCACTCTGAATAAAGAGAGGTGCTGCCTGTTCTGGAGATAGGCTGATATTGCGGTCAAATGGACACGTATTGAGGTGTATGCCAGATTGCAACGGTATAGGTGTAAGAGGTAACAAATTATGTTTTGGATGGATGCGTCTAGCGGGTTAATGTCATTATTATTGCAATAAATGACAAATCTTTTCCATTTGGCTGCATAGCAAGCCCTGGTAGTGGGTCTCCTGGCCTCCTTAATGATGTCCATACAGTCAGGTGGCAGGTTTAGGTAGCCAAACTCTAGGACTTCAGGAGCCAGATTGCCAGGTTCAGCTGTTGCGGATCTGGGTGCTGAATCTCTCCATGGTTCTGCGTCAAATGCGCGGGTTTGATCCGCAGTCTTTGATGCGGCACCACGGAAAGTTCGAGAAAGGTGGTGTACCATGGCTGGCGTGCCCACGTTGGAGCAACCAGGACGAGTGTTAGTGAGTGTTGTCTGAGTTTGCGTGCCACCAGCGGTATCAGTGGTGCTGGGGGAAAAGCGTACGCAAAGCTGCCGGACCAGTTCATCCATATCGCATTGCCCTGCGACTGCGGATGTGGGAACCTGGCGGCAAAGCTTTGGCATTTTGCGTTTTCGCGTGTGGCGAATAGGTCTATGTCTGGATGACCCCACTTCTGGAAGTACGGCTGGAGTACTGATGGGTGTAACTCCCACTCGTGCATTTGGTGGCTGTGTCTGCTGAGCAGATCCGCCATCTGGTTGTCCTTGCCGGGGAGGTGTTCCGCCATGAGGAACATGTTCCTCTGAATGGCCCACTTCCACATGCTCTGAGCCAGATGAGACAACTGTGGAGAGTGTTTTAGTTTTTTTTTTAGTTTTTATTTTATTATGATAAGGAACTCTTTATGAGGTCCACATAAAACAACATATACATACAAAACCAACAAATTCATAATATATTATTCCATCACAATTACTCAAGCTTAATACAGGTCCAAAAAACATTTTAAAAAGTTGTACAGTTTAAAAACAAACATTTCATTAGGTGGATTAATCAGGGCTGTCTTAAATGAAGAAGCAGATAATATGTTGAGTTGTAAGCAAATTGGTCTCAACCATCTACGCCTGCAAGACATCAGTGCAGGACAAACAAACATGACATGATCTAAGTCCTGATCATACAAATGACAAAGATCACAGCATGCCGGAAGACCATACCAGCTGGCATGTAAAGCTTTCAAGGGAAGCAAATTATGTCTTACTAAGAATACAAGGCGTCTAACGCCATGAGAGATGTTCCAAGACATATACAATTGAGCTTTTCGCAGGGTATAAGATGAGACAACTGTGGAGAGTGTGTTCCTCCCTGCTTCTGTATGTAGTACATGGCGGTCATGTTGTCCGTCCGGATCAACACGACTTTGTTGCACAAGTGTACTTTGAATGCTTTCATAGCCAGGAAGATTGCCATCAGTTCTAGAAGGTTGATGTGCATCTTCTTTTGTTGTGTTGTCCATAGTCCCTGCACTGTGTAATTGAGTACATGAGCTCCCCATCCCTGGAGAGACGCGTCCGCTGTCAGTATTATCTGTGGAACAGGCTCTTGGAACGGTCGGCCCTTGCGAAGGTTTTGTGGATTCCACCAATGCAGAGAGTTGTATGCCCAACCGCTCACCAACACTAGGTCTTTTAGTTGCCCTTGAGCCTGATTCCATTGACGTGCTAAGCACTCCTGAAGCGGGCGCATATGTAGTCTCGCGTGTGGGACTATGAAAATGCAGGAGGCCATCATGCCTATCAACTGCATGAACACTCGCGCGGGAAGGGAGTGTTGGGGTTTGAACTTGGAAATCAGCATTTGCATGCTGTTGATTCTCACTAAATTTGGCTGAGCTGTGGCCGCCAGAGTGTCTATGGTCGCACCTAGGTACTGTTGTACGTGTGCGGGTTGGAGATGGGATTTTGGGTAATTTAGTGAGAACCCCAGACTGTGAAGAAGGTGAATGGTGCAGGACATGTGGCTGGCACATTGCTGGGCTGACTTTGCTTGAACAAGCCAGTCGTCGAGGTAGGGGTAGACATGAATGTGTTGCCTCCGTAGATGTGCGGCCACAGTAGCCAGGCACTTTGTGAAAACTCTGGGCGCTGTTGTCACGCCGAAGGGAAGAACCTTGAATTGGTAGTGCTGCCCTTGAATAGTGAACCTGAGATATTTCCTGTGTGATGGGTGAATGGGTATGTGGAAATACGCATCTTTGAGGTCTAGCGTGGCTAGGAAGTCTCCCTGTTTGAGCAGTGGTAGGACTTGTTGCAGGGTGAGCATGTGGAAATGCTCCGAGAGAATGTAGCGGTTGAGGGGTCTCAGGTCTAGTATAGGTCTGAGTGACCCGTCCTTTTTCGGTATTAAAAAATACAGGGAGTACACTCCCGTACCTTGCTCGTGGACGGGTACCACCTCTATTGCGCCTTTTTGTAGCATACTTAGCACTTCCTGCTGTAATAGCGTTAAGTGCTCTGAGGACATAGGACGGTGTTTTGGCGGTATTGTGGGCGGAGTGGAGGTTAATTCTAGGCAGTAACCGTGTTTGATAATATCTTTGACCCACCTGTCCGTGGTGATGGAGTTCCACGTGGACAGGAACCTTTGTAGCCTTCCCCCGACAGGTGTTATGTGGTCGGGAGGAAGGGAGAGGGCGTCACTGTTTGTTCTTGGGGGAGGACCTGGTGTTGCCATATCCGCGTCCTCTGCCCTTTGTGCTTGAGCCACGATATCCACCCCGGGTGTTTTTATCGTAGGAACTTTGTGTGTTTCCTTTGTTGTAGGTTTGCTGTGACCCCTGTCCTCTACCTGCTCCTCCTTTTCCGGGGCGACGAAAGGAGCCGCTCCGAAAGCTCTGCGTTTGGAGAGCCCCCATGGACTTTGCAGTGTCTGTGTCCTTTTTTATTTTTTCTAGGGTGGTGTCAACCTCTGGCCCGAATAAGTAGTCGGGGTTGACCGGCTGGTTGAGGATGTTATTTTGTACCTCAGGTTTGAATCCGGAGATTCGTAACCAGGCGTGTCGTCGTAACATGACGCTAGTGTTTATGGCTCTGGCAGCTGTATCTGCGGCATCCAGTGCACACTTAATGGATGTGTTCGTGAGGAGTTGTCCCTCCCTGATGAGGATCTCTGCTCCCTCTTTGTATTGGTCAGGGAGATGTTGGAGTAATGTTTCTAATGTGTCATAATGTGCGCGATCGTAGCGAGCTAGGAGCGCCTGAGTATTGGCAATACGCCATATGTTAGCTGCTTGGGCTGCAACCCGTTTGCCGGAGGTCTCTAGCACCTTGGACTCTTTGTCCGGGGAAGGAGCATCCCCTGTTGTCTGCGAGTGCGCCCGTTTGCGAGCGTTCGCGACTACTATGGAATCCAGAGGCAACTGGCCTCTAATGTAGGTAGGGTCCCCAGGCGCCGACCTGTATTTCTTGTCGATCCTGGGGTTTATTACTCTTGCCCTGGTGGGTTCTTTGAAAATGTCCTTTGGTGGTTTGAGGACACCTTTCAACATGGGTAGAGTTTTGATATTCCTTTCTGAGGATGCGAAAGTATCCATGAGAAAATCGTCCTCGATGGTGTCAGAATGGAGTTGCACACCATGATTGGCCGCAGCGCGTTCAATGAGGGCGTTGAATGCGGCAGTGTCCTCTGTGGGAGACGTTTTTGCGCCATATAGCTGTGTGTCCTGCGTATCCATAGGTGCACCTGGGTCTACAGGGTCATCCCAAGCCTGGTCAGGGTCCTGTTGGCCTTGAGGGTCCATCTCCCCGGGGTAGGGGACGTGGTCACCCATGTAGTCCTCCAAAACGTCGGTTTCGGAGTGTGTTGGAGAGGAGGACAGTGGATGTTGGTAAGAGGTATGGAGAGGTTCGTAAAGAACTGGTTCCGAATCCACTGGCAGTTTTTTCTTTAGCGGGATCCGGTAGGAGTCCAAAGCTGGCTCGGAAGTTATTCTCCTCTTGTGGAGCATCATTCTGCCGGTGTCGGCATCGATGATGTGCGATGGTGACGTCTCCACAGGAGAGCGTTCGGCAGGTGTGATCCTGGTGTGGGTGACACGTGTTCTGATTTCGAACAGTTTTGGGGCCGTGGATGGTGGTAGGCCAAAAGTGATGTTGCCCGGTGCCGGAGAAGCTTTTTGAGCTTTTTTTGGCTCGGAGCCTGACGTGTCCTGGAGGGCTGCCTTGTCTTTGATGCGTTGCAAGGACGCTGCAACTTGCCGCACCGGGAGCGCCGACGGTTCTTTGGCGCCGACCGGTTCTGTAGAGGCGGGCGTGGACTTTTTCGGCGCCACTGGGTCATCGAGCCGAGGAGAGGTAGTAGCTGTCGACGGCGTCGATGAGTGTGCCTTTGGTGCTGCTTTCGAAGCGGTGTGAGACGCAGCAGCCATTTTGACCTTTGTGGCCGGAGCCGATTGTGTCGGTGCCGGGAGCCGAGGCGGTTTGGCGGGACCGATGGTCTTTTTCCGTGTGTCGGCGCCGACGTCGGCTGCTGCAAGCTCGGCACCGAAGTCCCGTTTGGTGCGGTCGGTGCCGACGGGTTTGGCTGGCGTCGAAGGTGTGGTGGGCTTCGATCCGACCAGTGTCACTTTCAGTTTCGGTTTCTGATGAACCAATACGGCTTTCGGTTTCGGTTTCGATGAAGGGAAACCAGTCGTTTTGGGTAGTAATGGCTGCCGCTGAATGTCCGAGGCCGGGCCAGAGGGCGGGGCCGAAGAACCGCGGGATAGGTCTTGGGTAAGGCCCGAAGGCGATCCCTCGACCGGAGCCAGAGACTGACGCACTGGGATATCCTCAGTCTGTACGGGTAGGCCTTGCTAGTCACCGGAGCTACTCTCTTCGGCCCCTAAGGCCTCATTGTAGTCTCCTACCTCGGTGTCGGCTTCGTCTCTGTGAAAGAGTTGTTCTTCGATGTCTTCCGATCCGGAGTCGTGTTCGGAAGCGGGGCTGGAGGGTAGGTTCTCCACTTCTTCGACCTCTTCGTCCTCGGCGCTGAAGATGTTGGTCGGGGCCGGTGCCGCGTGCTGCGCTTCAAGTCTTGCTGCTCGTCGATTCCGGAGAGTCTTTTTGGATCGGAATCGGGCACAGGCCATACATGTGGACTCGTCGTGGTCCGGTGAAAGGCATTTGTTGCACACCGGGTGGACGTCGACATGGGGATATTTCGCATTGCATACAGGACACCGCTTGAATGGTGTCCTCGATTCCATCGTCGATGTCGGGTCGATGGTCGGGTAAGATGCAAAAAAGTTGTTTTTGAAGTTAGTAAACTAACAAATAACTATCGATACCGATCGGGAACAGTACCGACGGGAACTAAAGGCCTTTTGGCCTGTAAAAAGTTTTTCCTAACTTGAGTCAAGATAAGCACATCCGAACCCAATGGCGGAAAAAAACAATCTGAGGATGGAGAGGATGCCCATGCGCACTGTAGTCCAGGGGAGGAGTCACCTATCCCAGGATACTTCGAAGACTCTTCCAGGACAACAACGTGCAAACATCCGGACCCAACACTAGGCGGCGATCTATGCACAGATATGAATTCAGCAGCCCACATGCCTCGAACCGAATACCATCTAGCAAACAGAAACATGAAACTCATGTGTAAGAGACTGCTCTGTCAGATCCTTCCAGACAAATTCCCTTTCTATAGAAAATGCAATGCATGCAAGTGCATTTTTTATTTAAATTGTTAAAAGAATAAACACATGCATGCAGTATATTTTTGACAGAAAGCGCATTTGTCAAAAGGAATGAGGAATAGAAATCTTCAGGCTGACTTCTGCCAACAGTATAGGCAATCTTTGAGTTCATGTGCAATCATTTACATTCAACTAATCTTTCTCCAGGAGACAAAAAAATGTTTCATTTGTTATGAGGTCCCTGTGAAGTATAACAAACCAAAAATATGAGATCCCAGTGTGTTAGGAATACGTGGAAATGCATGCTACATTACATGAAGAAGAATCTGAGATGCTCAGCAAATCAATGTGAGGTCCAGGATGCTTATCAGTTGCCCAAGAGTGTGTGGATGCGTGAATTATGCATAGATATTGAGGGAGCTCAGATTTCACCTATAAAATGTATGCATTATTATATGACAAAAAGCTGCAGACATGATTTCTAAAATGGCAAGCAGATTGTGGCGCAAGCAAGATGAAAACATAAGGCCTGATCAGAATGCTTCAGTTTGGAGGTGCTTTCATGTGAAAACATGCTCAATTAGTTGAACAGGAATCAGTCACCCCGGCGTATTGGCTCCGCTCACTCTGCCGGCGATTTTTCACCTGGATTGAGTGTATTGGCTCCACTTAGCGGTCTTCGTGACACTTTGGCACTCCGGTTTAGATATCTCCATTGTTGAACACACCGGTCGGACTTTGACTTATAATATTCGAATTGGGCACAACTCTCATTAAATGTAGGTTGTCCACCTGAACAGGACCCTCGATTGCACAACTGTAACGGTTCCAGCATATCGGCTAACTTGCTCCTGAACGTATTACTGGTATTAAAAAGCATTTCGTTATACCGTCTGACATAGAAATCCCTGACGATCGCCCGGACATTAGCGCTTTGAGCGCTTTCATTAGATCAGCATTCAGCACTCTTCCAATTGTAGCCATTGTCCTGATGATGACCTTAAGTACATAAGGTCGAAACGCCGTCGACAGCCCAGTGTAACCTACGGCCTCCTAAGGATTTACACCTTATTGCAAATTATTTATTGTGTTTTTGTAATTTGTTTATATTAATGTTGTCCTTTCACCTTGCGCCGCCCACACTGTATATATCACTTGTGTCACTGCACTTATCACTTACACCGAGCACGGTCAGTACACAATTGGTGTATGTTTGGCTACCAGAATTTGATTTAATTGTATTATAGTGCTGTTACAATTTTTTTGCATACTAATAATAACTAAAAAAAACTTTTTTTCATACTTTGGTCTCTTGGTTTCCCTCCTTCATGACTTATGCATCTTTGTTTAAAATTGTTCCTATAATTACTGGTTGAGACATTGTTGTTTTGATACAATTAGTTGAACAGCCATGTTTACATGTGATTAATCAATATGTAATCTCACTATAGAATGCACATTAATTTAGGAAATGTATTTGTACTTTCAAAATGGCATATAATTGTACTGAATTAACATGTATTTTTGCAAGAGTAGAAATGTGCTGAAATGTGTTTTACAGTGTAGAAAACCACGTGATTTCAGTTTGCTTTAGTAGACTCAGCTTACTGCAGTTTTTCCCCTACCAACTTTCAATGAAAGGGCTTTGTTAATAAATCACGCCCTCCTGTTTCCGTCTCTTCGACCTTCACTATGTTGCATACTTTTGTTATAGAAAAATGTAGTTGTTGTTAAAGTATAAGGATGTGAAGTCATCTAGCACAAGACTAAAATTTGAACAGGAACACGCCTGATTAATGACTTATCCAGTCAGCCCATGGGGAGATGATGTGTCTTGAAGTTCTGATTGGACCAGCTACGAGGACCAAGCATGTGGACATTTGCTTGAAATGTGGCTTACAAGTGGGAGGGGTAGCTTTTTTTGTGCTCATTTTTTCCTGAGGGCCAGGCCCAGCTTCTGTGTTGGACACAGAGACGGGGAGGAGAGAGAAGGAGGGGCTGCGTTTGTGGGGGCTATTTTGCAGTCTGAGACAGAGAGACAGACCAGCACAGAGAGAGCTGAAAGGATCAGAACAGGTTTAAATTTTAGGTGCAAAACTTTACATTTCATGCTTTAACTAACTGCTTTTGAAAAGATGTATTTGTCCAATGCATTTATTTCTCTTTATGGGAGATTTTTGCCATTATTAATTATTGATTAGTGTTACAAGACTCAATCTTTTCTTAGAAACTCTTTAAGAGTTTTGACTGACAATTTGCGCCACATTTCCCTTCCTATATGTGATGCTTATATGCAGACTGTGATATGTTCTGTATTAATGCTATTTTTCCTATTTTTCAATTCTGTAACCTGATTGATATTTGACTAATGAATAAAGAGTCAGAGAACCTTAACTTTTGACTTAAAAATAAAACCCTTTAAAATAACTCAGCACTCTAATTATTGCCTTAAATATTGTTTGCATTTAATTTTCATATTTATGTAAAGTCTCCTGTTTGATGAAACACAGTCATCAAAAGGTCCATCATATCACCCTTTACAGCGGTAAACAAGAGGTAATGAGGTTTTGAATAGGGAAATTACCAGGTAATTACTGCTGGATCAGTCTTAAGAGTTAAGGTTAGTGCCATCACCAAAAGGAGCATAGTTAGTTTAATGCCTAGCGCTAGAAAATAATTGCCCAAGTTAGATGAAAGTCCCGATTCCTGATCTCAGATCATGAGGACTGGAAAAGCAGTACTAGAAAGGTGATGCAAGGAGATTGCTGGAGTGGTGTGAGTATTGATAGGGTTGTGAAATGTTGTTAATGTGCTTGCAGGTATGTTTTTGTGGTGTTTAAAAATAGTAAGGGTTTTGACTGTGGATGAAATTTTACTCATTTTGACTTGATGTCTGTTTTTTTATTGGTAATTTCATAGGACAAAGGTTTATGTTGAGTTTGTGTTGCGTTTTATGTTGTCAATTGTTTTAAAGACTTCCGGGAAGTAGGAAGTTGGTTGCCCTGTATGCAGGCAGGGGGAAATGTGTGGCAAGTGAAGTCGCACAATATCAATAAGTCGGTATTGGGCATCTGCCCTATGGGTTAGTGTTAGATGAGCAGGAAACATCAGAGGCAATGGTGTAATGAAGGCTATTTAGCTCAAATCAAAAAACGATCGCTGCAGGAAGGACAGGGGTTGTTACTCCTGACTAGGGAAGGATAGGTGAACCTGCTTTGAGAGCATACGCTGCTTGCCGGTAATTGGCCATCAGTGCGAACCGCTGTCAGGAGGTTTGTGGAGGTCTGCTCTCGCTTCTCTGCCTTTCGCTTTCTGCCCTCGCCACCTCCGTGGCCCCGACGACAAACCACAACCCGGTGAAAGCACTCGCAACGAGTAGCTGCTGCAGTGAGCGGGACGGGAAACAGAGGCGTGCGAACAGTGGTCGCGGCTGTTTAATTGAGCCCGCGGCGGTTTTGACCACCTGGCTAAGCAGTAAAAAAAGAGCAGCAAGTGAATAGAGGCACGAGTTTCCAGTGTGAAAGAACAGTGGTGGGGGTCTGCCTGCTTGGAGCGTCTGAGGCTCTGGTTTGTGACCCGGGCGCGGTGAGTCCGTTTATCGCGGCAGGAGCCGCAGGACACTACCCTACCGCGGCGGGAGTCGTGAGAACGTCCCGTGGGCGGCAGGAGCCGCAAGGCATTTCCCTGGTGCGACTGAGGTGTTTCCTGGGGCGGCGGAGGCCGCGAGTCGTTTCCTGGTGCGGCAGGAGCCGCAGGACACTTCCCTACCACGGCAGAGGCCGCAAAACATTTCTCTATCTCAACTAGGCTGGAGCCGTGAGTGCTCTCTCTGACGCTGATCGTGGCCTCTCCCCTCCAGGATCCAGTTCTGGCTTTCCGTTTTCCGCTTTGCCGGTGGTAGTGTCTTTTCGGCAGTGGGAATCGACTGCGAGGCAAGGAGACCAGCCCATCCCACCCATTGCGGGAGCGCGCGGGGAGAAGCCCCGGACAAAGTGTGGGCTCTCCTAGGCCAGAGGAGGCTGGGCTGGGCTGGGCCGGGTCACCCCTTGACATGTTGAATTTCGGAGAGGACTTTCGGCCAACACCCCAGTAAGCAGACACTGTATTAACATTGCATACGACTTTACAGACAACTATGTCTGATTAACGTATGTCTGCTAAAACTATTGGTGTTATTCCTAAAAGCCAGAGTGGTTGATTTTGTCCCCTATTGTGTATGTACGCATTATGACTCCCCCTAAAGAAAAATCTTCATTGTCAGGGGGGGAAATAGAGGAACGCTAGACAATTATGTCATTAGGACTACTACAGGTATTGATAGGGACATTGTTCTTGCGGAGCGACGGACCGAGAGACACCGTTCAGTTGAACTTATTAAGAACAGGCGTTCTTCTCTGGGCCCGTTAGACTTAGCTATTTCACCGCTTGTCAGTACGCATATAAGTATACCACCCGACGCTGAGGGATTTGAGGTATCTCTTAATGACAGCATCCCATTGCTTTTGCAGGATGGATCATTTCTACCAGATGGAAGCAATGATTTGAATACAATCGATTCTGCATCTCTTTGTAATTTAATACCAGAGGTAGAACTCCTGGTAGATATCCCGTTACGAACTGTAGAGGCTGTCCAAAAATCTAATAAATCTTTAAAAACTCCCAGACCTCAAGGTCCACCACTAAAAAAAAAAAGGAGACGTCAAGGATCCCCGCCAAAAAAAAGGAGAAAGGGGGGGGGGGGGGGGGGGGGTGGACAACAGAAAAATAAGATCATTCAAATTGACTCTGGTAACTCTAAGAGCCCTTCCCACAATGAACCCTTAATATCTGCCACAGCTATCCCACCACACCTCCCATTAAAAGAAACATCTTGTACTGGTTTAATGGGAGGCATTGAACAATTAATCCGATCCCTCATATTGCCATTAATTGAGAGATTAATAAGATTAGCTCAACAGCTAGGGAACGTAGAGCAGACAATTGGGGAAATTAAAGGGGTAATGAAGGATGTGCTAAAGCTTCCAATAGTGCCTACAACTATAGAACCATCTTTAAACAATACTCCTCAAAAGGGAGTAAAAACCATTAACCAGGATAAACCGAAACCCTTGAAATCAATGTCCTCTAAAACAACACGGCAAAATGCTGGAATTAGTGATAAAGTCCCTGCGGTAGGCGTAATACCTAATAACTCAGAAAATACGCAAAAACTAAGTGGCCGTGATTACCCCGATAGGGTTATTGTCCCAAAAGAAATCAATGTAGAACTGCCTCCGGAAGCAGTTCCGTTTGTGGTAGTTCTCACTGGAGTGCCCGCTTTAGAGGATAAGAGAGAAGATTATTACCAGCTTAAAAATAAAGTTATATTTTGGCTTAGGCAAAATAGACCACTTCCTCCAAATATTAACGGCGAGATATTACACGTTAGGCCTCTTCCTTGGTTGGGACATAGAATAAAGGACACATCAGGGGATATCATCATTGTTAATTTTAGAGATGATAGAGCAGTTAGATACATCTTAAACTGGTTCCCTCAAAATGGTGGTAATGTAATCACTCCACGTGAATTGCCCTATTTTTACCCTAGAACCCTATTGGCTCCTGTAACTAATTTCAAGCCCTTATTTAAACGCCCCGATGATTGCTTTAGGCACCCCTTTCAACATCAGGACGATGTCATCAGGCCTCTATTTCAACAACAGAATGATTGTTTTAGACCCCCCTCTCTTTATCAGATTGATTGCTCTAGGCCCCCTTCCCAACATCATGATGATGGCATTTGGCCCTTATTCCAACAACAGAATGATCATTTTAGACCCCCATTTCAATATCAGGATGTTCGTTCTAGGCACTTGGTCCAACGCCAGGATGATTGCATCAGGCTCCAATTTCAACAACAAAATGCCCGTTTTAGGTCCCCATTTCTAAATCAGGATGATAGGTTACCATACCCACAATTAAGTCAGCCCTGGGAATATCCTAGGAAGAGACAATTATGTCACCCACTCCGAACACAAAGTGGAAATCTGAGATACACACCTTCTTTGGGAGGACCAAATCGGTTTATAGCCCTTTCCGGTTTAAAAGAGTGTGACTGACTGGGCGGTGGAAAAGATAAAGTCACATTGATACTCATGGATACTTCTCAAGGGGGGGAAGTCTCCTGTACCACATATCCCACACGATCATATAATCCACGGGGAAAGTGTAACAGGGAAAATGCACAAGAAAATAAACCCCAACGTACAGGAACTTGGACTCATTAAAAAATCTCTCCACGAGAACCCTTCTGGGATGTTAGTCAATATTGGGGGTGGGAGGGAAACTGACCTAATGTTGACTGATAACAGAGATTTAAAGCATGAGCAAGAAGATGTCGGGCTGGTCCTCTTGCCGGATTTGTTTGGGGTGAACACCGACAAGGAGAAATTGTTGCCAAAACAGAATAAATTCAGGGAGCAGGGTGGTCTAGTGAGGATTGTCTCCTGGAATGTATGTGGGTTAGAGAGTAAAGTGCTCGATACTATCTGGGGAGATTTTGTCCAAAACATTGACATCTTATGTGTACAAGAAACCTAATGAGATACATCTTCCTGGTTTTAAAACTTTTCATACTCCAGCAGTTCGTTCCCTGTCTGGAAGACATAAAGGAGGGATTTGTATTTATGTCTCTAATCTGCTAAAAGTTGTTAAAATCGCAAGAAGAAGTAATACACATTACTACCAGATGGTCTCAGTTATCTTAAACCAGCGGGTCGAGCTTTTAATAGTTAACTTCAACAATAACATAAAAAATGGGTTTTTTGCAGAGGTTCTAGGTAGCCTGCAAGGGGAATTAAATACTCAGAATTTGTTGAGGGGGGAAAACAAAATGTTGGTATCGGTAGGGGATTTCAATTTGAACATTTGTGACCAAGAAAGCTGTGGATTTCAGGAATATGGCAGGGGGGAAAATGTGAGCAGGTGTCCCTTTACGCATTCAGTAAAAGGAGAGGTACTAAATAATATTATGGCCAACTTGGATCTTGGCTTTGCAAACCTAATGTGTACACCTAAGGTGGAATTTAGTGCCACATTTCTGGCTAGAGGGTGTCACTCCGTTATTGATTTTGTGATTGTGTCAAATAGTTTTTCACATTGTGTAGAAAACTTTGTGATTCCAGCAATTGGCCTAAGTGACCACCTCCCTCTTAGCATGACCATAACCACAGGAGAGCTAAGTAGTATTACTATCGAGTCACTCACTTGGACACAAAATATCGCCATAGCTCGCTACAATGGGATGACACTTAAGTGGAGAACCGTAGACTCGGTCATGAAATTTAAAGAAATAATCACTCGGGCTCTAACAGATATATTGTCCTGTTTGGATGAGAGTACCTCAGAAGAACAAACCTTGGAGGCCTTTGGTAGAATTACTAGGGTGATCCAGGATAATCTAACTAGGATACAGAGGAACAAACTCAATAAAGGGGTGGGCTGGTTTGACTCCAGGTGTACTAAGGCGTATACTGCCCTTAAGGCTGCCTTGAGCTTTAAACCAAGGGACCTCAAGGCAATTAGATACTGTAGGAAGGCGTATACCCAGGCAAGGTGCCTGCGGAAAAAGGAAATCAAAGAAGTAGCATGGCAGAACGTGCTGACTGCCTCACAGAGCAAAGACACCAGGGCCTTCTGGGAGGCAGTCAACGCACCCTTTTTTACCAAGAAGGAGGCAGAAAGGTTGGACATCGCTATTGATGAAAAAACTTGGATTGATTTCTTCTCAAAGGTATATAAAAATGTCGAGGGGTCTCCCATGAAAGAGGACAAATTGATAGGGTGTTCATTGAGAGGGAGTGATTTTTACCCCATTAACATGGGGATTACCCTACAGGAAGTAGAGCTGGCACTACAAGCTAGTAAAAGTAACAAAGCCCCGGGACCGGATGGGATCCCTAATGATATTTATAAATTAAATATAGATTTGTGGGCCCCACTTTGTACCCGGGTCCTACAGGCTTGTTGTGCCATAGGCTTTATCGGTACCTGGTCGGAATCGGTCATAATACCGATATACAAAAAGGGGGACAGGGACTGCCCATCTAATTATAGACCTATTTCTTTATTAGACTCCCTCATGAAAATAGCGGGGAAGGTGGTCTTAAATAAATTGCAACTGTGGGCCGAGGAACATGATATTTTGAGCCCTGTACAGTATGGTTTTCGTGAAGGGATGGGCACGGTAGAGCAGGTCCTAAATTTTGTTTTGTTACAAGCCACATACACTCGGGATAAGGAAGGACAATTATACGCCATTTTTGTTGACCTCTCTGCCGCCTTTGATTGCGTGATACATGCCAAGATGTGGCAAATTCTTGAGGAAATGGAAGTCGATCCTGCCATTGTACTCTTTCTAAGGCAACTTTATTCAGGGGCAACGGCCAAAGTTAGATTTGGGCTGAGAGGGGAGTGCACTGGCCCCTTCAGGATAGAAAAAGGGGTAAGACCAGGGTGTGTACTGGCTCCCTTTCTTTTTACCCTTTATACGAATAAACTTGAGGAGGGACTGGGCGTTTGTAAAATAGACTCCCCAAAGTACGGCAACAAGTCAATTGTATCGCTTCTGTACGCGGATGACGCGGTACTAATGGCGAGAACAATGGTCGTAGCAAAGAAAGCCCTTACAAAATATCTTGACTTTATGGAAGAAAGGGGCCTTATGATAAATGCAAAAAAATCATATGTGATGCAGTGTGGTAAGGCTTGTCCAAGCTGTAAAAATCTTAGAGCGTCGGGGCTTGTAATAGAGCATACCAAAACTTTTCCATACCTCGGGGTTATAATTGAGGGTTCCGGCTCCTGGGGGCCTGAGGTCAAGAATAGGACCCTATCCTTTAAACGCACCATAGGAGCATTAAAGAACTTCGCCGCTAAGCTTGGCAAAAGACCCCCTGAGTTCAAGCTAAAGATTTATAAATCTAAATGCAGAAGTGTTGTGTTATATGGGGCAGGGATCTGGGGGTACCAGGATACATCGGCGATACAAGTTGAAGAAAATAATTTTTTTAGATACTTATTAGCTCTACCGAAAGGTACCTCAGTCTTTAATTGCCATCAGGAATTGGGGATGGATTATATATCCGACCTGATTAAACTTCAACCTGTCCTACTCTGGCGCAGAGTATGGGTCTCAGTGGCCCTTGGTTTAAATCAGGAAATAATAAAAGATGTCATGGGCCTAGATAACGCCAAGAGTATACCCTGGCTTGAGTATATCAGGAAAATATTTACTGATATCCAAGGCCAGAGTTTTTCAGCATCCCAGCTTCAATTTTGAATATTTCAAAACCAGAATTAAAGAGGTTATGTATGGCCCATTTTGAACTTCTCAGGTGTGTAGGAGAAATAACAAAGAAAACAGTGAGTGAACATCAATTGTCACTGACCACCTACACAATCCAGCCATATCTAACCATGTGTAATCTGGGCTTCGACCGATTCATTTTGACAAGATTTAGGTTTAACCTATTTCATCGGTTAGTTACATATCCAACCAAAAATGACTGGTCTAGATCCCTGGCTCCTTGCCCTTGTGATAGTATTTCTGCACAATCCACCTTCAATGTAGTATTGTTCTGTAAATTATATGGGAGTGAGCGTAATAGGTGGATCAAACAGTACTTGAAGCAAGGTGCTTGTCGTCAATGCCGTCCTGCGTTCCTTAGTCTGCAGCAATTGGGAAATGCTACCTGCACTATGGTTATGTCCGGTTTTTTAAAAAGTGTTCTTAGAAAACGTAACTTGGAGATTAGCGAACTCGTTTGAAATTGATTTAATACTGTTTTAATTAAATGTTATTTATTGTAATGATTTTTATTGATATGTATATATATGAATCGTTGCTTTTATGATTTTATGTAACAAAAATCGAATAAAGCTAATCTACTACTACTACTAAATCCTGTGCATCATAATCAAGTCAGAAAAGGTGAGATGCAAGGTTTTTTAAGAAGCTTACTAAGTTATCTTCAAGCAATATGAGAACAGGTTTCAGATGTGCCAGGATCTTGAATATGTAAGGCACTTTTTCCATGTTGTTTAAGCTTACACGAAGGAACAAAAGGCAAGTTCTAGGAAGCGGATATTACACGCCAAAGAAGATGGTAAAAAAAGCCAGCTTTAGTGTATTCCCGTGTAAGATTTTGCACGGATTGATGGACTACGCAAAGGGTTTGAAATTGTGGTCTCTCCTTATCAGGAGTCACTGTGCACCTTACAGCGAACGTGCGAGGTGAATTAAATCCGGAAGTGCATCCAGCAGCACGGTTATGGACCTTTTGTAAGTTGTCTAGACTAGAGTATTCTCAGGGTGCCCAGTGTACATGCTACTATAGTAGAGTGCAGGAAGTTACCTGTACAAAGTCAAATCAATTTTAGAGAAAAATGATTAACCAATAAGCCACTTAGCAGCCCTAGACGGTCAAAGGTATTCTTGGTGACAACTTTATATTGTTGTGTAGATCTTTGTCAAATTTGACTTCCAAGTGTCAAACATTAAGAGGTGGAGTGTGGAAAAGTTTCACTGATTTTGGCAAAACAAGAGGAAGGTGTGAATGTTTCCACTGACCTAATAGGGTAGTTTCAGATTTTTGGGTTGTTTAGGCTAAGTACATTTAATTCCATCCATGCCTGAATTGGTAACATGACTTAATGAGCTCTCTTTCTAGACTGACAGAGATCTGAATGGTAAGCTTGACAGTACAACCTTTGGGAGCCTCATATGTAATCAAGGTGACTGCTTAGAAGAAGACATTTAGATCAGCATATTCAGTCAGGTAAACAAGCAAATATTATGGACAATGGTAACAAGTGTAGCAAATAAGTTAAGCAGGCGACAAACACAGGCATGACCATTATCCTAAGCCAGGATGTGGTGCTCTCTCATGTTTAGCAGTACAGATTCTGTGCCACAGCAAGGTGGGAAGCTACACTGAAAATAATTCAGTAAGAAGAATTTCTCCAGGTGAGTAGTTTGTTTGGTGACAATATACTACAAAAGTAACAATTTAGTCCTGAGCTGGGTCAATACTTGGGTAACATCTTGGGTCCGCAGGTGATCCTCTGTGAAGAGTTGATGATGGCTTGCTTTGTTCTTTGGGGAACTTTGACAAGTGAAGTATCGAGGAGGTTTGTGATAGCCAATGTTAAGGCAGAGATGCCTGATTTAATTGCTTTATCACTGCAAATCTCTATTGAGAGATCTGTTTTATTAAAAAATATATGTATATATATTCGATATATTGTTCTGTAGCTGGTGAAAACTCAGATTTGGGCGAGAATTGAATCTGGAACTAAAAGGTATATTGTAGGTAGAAAAAACAGTGTGGCTTTTTTCATCAGTGAATTTCTCAGAGATTCTATTGCACTTACCTTTTTAGATAAACATAAGACAGAAACAGACGTGGCATGAATTACATAGCTAAGGATGCTGCAACAAAACTGAAGACCAGGACATTGTGCCACGCTAAAAAATAGATTGATATAAAAATGCTGGAAGGAAAGTGGCCCACATAACTATACCTGAAGCCAGAAACTTGGAGGAAGGTGAGCAGAGGGAACAAACGTTATCTGACTGAGATGGTAGAGGGTGTCAGGGGTAAATGGGTGAGTCATGCTGGGAGACACAGGGAAAAGGTGGGGCGATTGTGTGGGGTGTTTACAGATGTGTAAAGCAGTTGACTTATTCCGCAAGAGAGGTCACTGGCAAGGTCAACTGAACTGTAATGTTCCAGTATGAACTTTTCTCGGTCCTAAATACATTCATAACATTTGTCCTCAAAATTACAATAACTCTACAAACATTATTTAAAAGAAATGTAACTTACTGGAAAAGACAGAGGAAGGGTGATGCGTTTTGGTGAGCAGGACAATGATCCTACAGCAACCACTGCCTTTACAGGAATTGTTAATATCTGTAAAAAGAGATTTTAGAATCACAATGTATTTCATGCATTATATGCGGAGTCATGATGCAGATTCCTAGACAAGTGCAGCACAACACAAAAAATGCAACAAAAATAAGTATGGTAAAAGGGAGAACACCACTGCCATAATGTGACTTTGGGCAAAGTCACATTCCCCTTGTACCTAGCCTTGGAGAACACAGCTTCCTGCAACCCTACCAATCAACTCTACCCCTGAAGCAAAGAAAAAGCCAAAATGGCTGCTAGCCAGAAATGAACAGAAGAGCTATTGCATACAAGAGTGGGGTTTTGTGGCCCAATATGTTTTTACCCTATAATTGAAATGAATTATTATCCCGATCAGTCACTTCACTTTCATGCATCTCCACATTATGGATTTTCAAAGTGATCTTTTGCATGTTCATTTTTGCAATTAATTATTCTAAATGTTTTAAAACACAAACCCTATCCATCACATAAACAAAATTTAATATCAAAGCCCCTATGAATACACCAAATAAACCACAGTGTAAAAAATATGTTGTGAACGTGAAAGATGCTTCTAAACTTATTTATTCACATCTTGTGTATTGTTTTATTTGATTCAGACTAGGGAGTGATAAGGGCATACATGCAATACAATTAGGTGAGATTAATAAGAGTCCTTAATCACAGAGGCTCAGTCAGTGGCACCAAGACAATCTTTTCACCTTCTTAAAATATTAACAAAAATGTGTTCCCTTTCTCCTGTGGTCTTTCCTCAGACATTACAGTTAAATGATCTGCTCCTATTTGTTTTGATTCTTTTTTTTTCATCGTAATGCCTATATTATTTTTTCTTCTACTATGAAACTGGTCAGCCATGGTGAATAAATGTAGCTTATTAGAAAGGTTTCCTGGGTATGCTATTGGCAAGTCAAATCTGGACATGCCACCATCCTCAAGCAACCACTGATTTTTTTCACCCTAGGTATATATATATATATTTTTTTTTAGACATTATGATGTGTAGTTTGCTTTAGAATTCTCACAACGTTTTGCACAAAAGATGTGGGAGGGCGGGTCTTTTTCTCTCCAGGTAGCATTGAGCAATGAACACACTTTCGTAGATCTTTCTCCAACAGTAAATGCACTATGACTTCCATTGTGTTTTCGATTTTCCTGTCTTACTGTGTCGTGGTTACCTATCCTTCCTTTAGTCATAAATGCTCTGAACATCTTTTTTTTAAAAAAGTTTAAAAAAACCTTTTACATGCTTGTATTGCAGCTTATGGGATGGTTACTCTAAAAATCTATTGTATTTAGCATGATTACTATACATTGTAAAATATTGTTTCTCGATATACTCTGTAATGTAGTAATGTAATGTGGTAATGTAATCGTAACAGAGCAGTTCTGTTTTAGAGAGAACATCTTCATAATATTGGTAGCTTTAGTGCTAAAATGCCATAATCGCATTTAAAGCCAAAATGGTTCAATATTCACAATGAGCAATTTAATAGAAATGTTATTGACCTATGCCGGTCTACTGTGAAGCATGTTTGCTAGCTGCATCATTGCCAATAACAGACCCTTCATTTTGGAAGAGGAAGGCAGCAGACATTTGTTACTTTTCAGTAAGTATAAATCCATATAAACTAGACTTGTTAATTGTTTTAGTAAACAGCAGGAAGAGTGTAATCAAAAGATGAGAGACTAAGAGGTCACATCTACATAAGCTATGAAACAGCCTGGTTAGCACAGAGCATAGTGCAATTAGGACTTTGGCTTCGACAGATGGTCTGTCATAAGTTCATTGCCAGTTTAAAGAGAAGTTACAAAACCCTTATTCATGAACCGTGACAAGCGCATATAGTGATCAAGGACTGACTGAGGTGGCTGGCCATGTGTTTCTCTAATGTAAAATGGTGCCAAAGTGATCCTTTGTCACAAACGCACCACTTTCCAGGCCTTGTTTTCAATTGTGGTGCCCCAGCCCTCCTATGATCTAGCACAAAATCAAGACAGAGTGGAGGAACTAGGCACACATTTGTTCCATCTTCTGATGCCCACTCTGCATTTGTAGGCTCAGGAGCAGACAACTTATGTTCATAAATGTGGGTTCAGACTCTAGTCACCTTTTACCCCGATGATTTGAATGCATACAAAACATACACAAAGGTGTTCATAATAAATGTGTTTTCATAACATCTTGAAAGCGACATCTTAATGGCAAATTCCACAGGTACAGATTAACAGACTTACAGACCACTATGTGAAGATGATTACCTCATAATCCGTTGTGATTTGAATAGCACCATCATACGTTCCTTCCAGTTCTTTTGCAATTAACTTGACTCTGAACACAGCATAGTAACCTGAAGTCAGTATTACCTGCAATGGGTTGAAATTAATATGTATGAATATTGTGTGTGCACAGACAGTGGAGAAAATGACCACAAAACATGGCATTATAACCACATAAAGGAAGATTTTTAACAACTTACAGGTACAAAGTGGTAAAATAGTATGTTACTCACCATGAGTAGTTCCTGTACTCCTAGTGCTAAAACCCTTCATAAGGATTCACATACTGAAATGTGCCTGGATAAAGTGGAAAAAAATGCAGTACTTGCTTCTGTTATGATTTATTGTTTTGATTCTCCAATTTTAAAAAAAGTATAAAAAAGTGGAAAATCACAAAGGTGAAGTCTAGAAATGGGAGTGCTTTACAAAAATAATGGCAGGCTACTCCACAACACTGAAACTTGAATTAAGATGGACAGATAAAAACATGACCTCGCTTACAAAGGAACATCAAGTGAAGATAAAATGTATAAAGAAATGTATCTACCAAATAATGCGTCAACTTAGGTACTCTCCAAGTGACTGTACTGCTTGATTTTCCCGGCCCTATTGTGTTGACGGGTGATTTTTTGTGACTTCAGTCTCTTACCATCCAAGTCTAAGGGTTAGAGTAGTGAATGGAGCCTATTTACTAGGCACTTCGACATGATCCTGTGTTCTTCCCCATAGATCAGGGCTTGCACACATATCCTAGGGGATAGATTTGTTAGTATTAGGGATAACCTGTCCTGTAGTGAGGGTATTTCATGGAGCCGTGCTGAATTCAGGCCTGGTAGGCCTCAAACGGGAGAGACTTCATCTTTCTTTCTGCTCCGGCAGCTTGAGATGCTTCTAGGTTAAGGGTGATGTTTTAGTTATGAGGTGTTATTCGCTTGGAGAGAACCGGTTCAGGCCAGCCCTTATCGAAGGATTGTATTTTTCTTCATGCCGAAGACACTACATCAGGCCGGCCGGCTGGGAACGTGTCCTTGGTACGGGGAGGTACAAGAATTTGGTGGGCGGCAGGTTACGGGCCGGAATTTTCCATGAGGAAATGCACCTCTATATTAGTAAAAGTCTGAGGCAGATACGGTGCACTTACTTCAGCCCGTAGGCGGCATCTAGCCGTTAGCAGTAAAGCTACTACTTATTCCAGGGAAGACAGACGACAAACTGGAAGGCGGAATAACCAGAGAGGAGAGAGTAGCCGATGAGGAAGAGGTCCCAGTGACTCGGAGAAGGGAGGAGGGAATAGATCCGTGACTGCGGAGGTGTGACTTTCAGACGAGCCGAGGCACAGACGAGAAGGGAACCTAGATGACCATTGAGTGCAGGCTACACACGACTAAGGTGATGTCGACCCCTTTCTTATTAGAGTGTACAACCTAATCTTTCATTTTTCTTTGCAGGTTATGTGTTACATAGTAATGTTATGTGATTGCGTATGTAATGAATAATAAAATACCCAGTTTGTAGTGAATCAACATGTGCTGCGTGTTCTTGTATAAGAGGGTAGCCTATTCTTCTAGTCAGCTGTGACTTGACATGAACAGATGTTAACCCTGATCAGGTAAGTGGTAACTGAATAAGGGAGAGAGGAGCCCCTCGAACCAGAGAACAGGTTGTGCTCAAACTGGCAGTTCTTGTGTGATCTGATAAATAGTCCCTTGTTGTATGTTATGGTAATCATAGGATGAACTTGTGCTGAGGCTGCCGTCTGGGTAGGAAGTCCTGGGTCCGTCTGGGACCGTGAGGCTAAGGCTGCCGTCTGGGTAGGAAGTCCAGGGTCCGTCTGGGACCGCGAGGCTGAGGCTGCCGTCTGGGTAGGAAGTCCTGGGTCCGTCTGGGACCGTGAGGCTAAGGCTGCCGTCTGGGTAGGAAGTCCTGGGTCCGTCTGGGACCGCGAGGCTGAGGCTGCCGTCTGGGTAGGAAGTCCTGGGTCCGTCTGAGACCGTGAGGCTGAGGCTGCCGTCTGGGTAGGAAGTCCTGGGTCCGTCTGGGACCGCGAGGCTGAGGCTGCCGTCTGGGTAGGAAGTCCTGGGTCCGTCTGGGACCGCGAGGCCGCCACTTGTATTGTAAGAGGTCTAGAGATATATATATATATATATATGTGTATATATATATATATATATATTAGGAATTCCCTGTCCTTAGGTGGTATATATCTGTGGTTACTTGTTGTGAATAGGCCCTGGGGAGAGGGTAACGTTCTGACTGGGTTAGAGAGGCTCTGATGAGCGGGTTCTATCTGATCCGAAAACCCAAGCAGAACAGTGACACGGTGAAACAAGACCGCTTACGGAAACTGAAGGCCTCTCTAAAAAAAACAAAGTGGATAGCAAATAAAGAAATGGAGGATAGCTTATGGGCAAAACTACAGGCCGACATAAAACAGAACGATGGGGCGAAATTCTGGAAATCAATCAATTCCTTTTTAAATCCTGTGCATGATGGAGTATCCTCTAACATTAGTGAAGATGCATGGTTCAAGTATCTTAAAGATCATTTTACACAACAAAAGGCCTCTGCCTTTGAGATAGGAAACGAGGGCAATAAACCAACAACACTGTGTGAAACTTCTCATAAACAAGCATGTGGCAATATAATTATGAATATAAGAGAGATAAATATACAAAAATAATCACGCGACAAATTAAAAAGGGAAGAAGAGAAGGGGCACCAGGCCCGAACGGTATACCTCCCATCCTTTACAAACAGTGATAGGGAATGGGCTGGAGCATTAGCGCCACTATTCAACGAAATAATACAGTTTAATATATTACCTGACTCCTGGAAAGGCTCAATTATCTCTCCTATACTCAAATCGGGGGATAAATCACAACCAAGCAACTACAGATTGATTGCCCTCATGGACAATGAGGCTAAGTACTTTGCCGGGATCCTCTTGGAAGAATTACAGTCCTGGGCTACAGAAAACTCCTTAATTCCTGTAAACCAAACAGGTTTTGCTAAAACTGTTGGGACAACAACGAACATCTTGACTATGGGCCTGTTAATCGATAAAGTCAAAACTATCAAAATGCCAATCCATCTGTGCTTCATTGACTATAAGGCAGCCTTTGATCATATCAATCGGAACTTCCTGTGGTCTAAACTGAATAAGTGGGGGATCCCGAGGCCCCTGCTAGATCTACTTATCAACCTTCATAGTGACACCTGGATACAGGTGAAGCTGGGTGATGGATCTCGTCTGTCCAGACGCATCCCAACTAACAAGGGCTTAAAACAGGGATGTGTCTTGGCCCCAACCCTCTTTAATCTGTTCTTAGGTGATCTAATTCCGATCTTAAATAACTGTAACTCCCATGCTCCGAAATTAGGAGGTCAAATATTACCATCATTATTATATGCGGATGACATAGTGCTAATCAGTCAAACAAAAACAGGGCTACAAAATCTCATAGATGTAACTCGGTTGTACTCGGATGATAATCAACTGACGATAAATCTACAGTAGACACAAACTATGTCAATCAATAAAAAAGGGAAAACCAACTATGACTGGTTCTGGAACAACAACCGTATTGTAGACACAACAGTGTACAAGTACCTGGGAGTAAAAATTGACATTAGCGGCCAATTTACCATTCAGAAAGCAAGCATTAGAGGAAAAGGCATTGCGATATCTATTTCATTAAAAAAATTAAACGGCAAGCTCACCAGTCCCTCTCTCTTGCCCCTGGCACAAGTTATAAACTACTGCCCACAATCACCTATGGGAGAGTAGTACAGAGAGGTAGGGATGCGGCGACCCTAGATAGAACTGTGGCTTCAGCATACAGAACCATATTCAGCTTGCCAAATCAAACCTCTCCGGCCCAACTCAGGCTGGAATTTGGAGGACAGAAGCAGTCTTTAGCAAGACAAGGTGCATACATAATGACTTGGGACAAGGTCCGTAAGGCAAATAAAGGAACCTTAAATAGCTACTTATGGTCAGAATTAGAACGGTATCCGGCATCGCCAGCCGCCAAATACTTGAAAAACAGCCTAGTGAATCTAGGGTTACAGGAGCTGTGGAATACCCCTACCGATCATACTACAATCAAAAGAATAGTAAAGAGAACAACAAAATATCTCTCATGGATTGAAGATAAAGCGTGTGTTGCAAAGAGGTCACATGGATGGATCATTCTAAACTCCTACTCCAAACAAGGCCACCAGAGTTATCTTGACCTCGGGTATTCACGTTACATAAAATTGAAATTCCTCAAATACAGACTGGGCGTGTTACCATGCACACACCATTTCCCGCAGTGGCTGAGGGTTAATGGGGGCTCCCTCTGCCGCCTATGTGGCAAGGCGTCTGAAGACATGGAACATCTGCTGTGCTCCTGTGAGAAGCTGTTGGCGGAAAGGAAACGGTTGTTGAAACACCACTTCAATCAGCGTGGAATACGCTCACGAAGACAGGCAGTTCTTGCCTGCTTTACACCTAGTGACCCGCAGCTGAATTGTAGCCCGGTGAAGTTTTTGAAGGAGGTAGAAATAAAAATGCAGAAAATTGACTTACCGGCATGTTTGTAGAGGTTCTTAAACTACGCAGAATCCTATCTATAAAGCATCAATTATGGAAGGTGGAAGAAGAGTGTATACTGGAACTTGTCCCCTTGCCATAAATCATAGAGGACATTTAGAATAATACGTTTATTATTTTAATTCTATCAACACATTAAATTTTATGAATTTTTTGAAAGCAATTATAAATATAGTTTTATGTGAATGTAGTTTTACTTAAGTGATGAATAATGTATTGTGTACACATTAGTGTTTTATTTTTTCTAAGGATGAACTGCAATGGTTTTAATTAACTATGCTAATAAAAAATTACTTACTTACTTACATAAAGGTGAAAAAGGCACAAGCAAGGGGCTTCAAGCCTAAGCTTACAATATCAGAAGGAGTGAGTTCTGCCCTATTTCATGGTTCTTTCTCCCATAGCTCCTAAAGTCTATTTTCTCTGCTACATAAGACTGAATATGTATTAGTGCCAGACGGAGATGAAGGGTATGAGGAA
This sequence comes from Triturus cristatus, assembly GCF_964204655.1. Taxonomy (NCBI): domain Eukaryota; kingdom Metazoa; phylum Chordata; class Amphibia; order Caudata; family Salamandridae; genus Triturus; species Triturus cristatus. The sequence continues at coordinate 1,200,665,926 of NC_140591.1, read as the reverse complement.
GCAAGAGCAAGAACTGAAGTCGCTAAGGATTAAGTGCAACAAAAGTTCCAGAGAGATTAAATCAAGGAGATTGCCCATGGTACATACGGTAAAAATAGTTTACCACGAATACTTTTCCCCGCAGGGAATTACAACGTGGTCATTACAATTGTGTTGTAATTCCCTGTGGGGGAAAGGAATGCGGAAAATTCGGTACATGCCAACAGTCTCAGGCTCCATGACAAACCCTTAAAGTAGGGGTAGGTGTAAGTCACCAGGAAAATATAGAAAGCCAGAGGACAGGGAAGGCTTAGGAAGACAAGTGTTCTGCTAAAACAGCTGGACTGAGTGGCAAATGGCAAATATTTTCATGGGGACAGAAAAGCCTTTCCTGAACAGTATCCAGGACTGCTACGATCAAGTGGGAATATCAAAGTTGAGTCAAGAAAGACCATGAGACGTTAAGAGAGAACCACACTCTGCAAAACATTGCAGATGAGTTTAAGATGAGCCAATATCTGGGAAGGATATTCCACCTTCATGAGACAATCACATAGAAAGGACAGTCCCGGATCCCTATGTATCATACATGAATCTCAACAAATACCATCATTATCTTGTTGAATACTCAGTGCACAGACATTAGGCCAAAGGGTAGTACTGTGCTCCGATAGCTCTCCTGCAACCTTGAACTTGAGAAGCCTATGTTAGTAGTGGCTCACTGGAATGTGAAAAGAGGAGTCCTGAAATTCCATGAACATCATGCAATCTGGAGGCTCACGCGCCAACACAACCGGGGCCAGGATTGACATCGATGTATCTTCCTTGGGAAAGAGCTGGTTCATGTAGCCCTAATCCTTTGCGCTTTTCTACAAAAGATGTTCCAAGCACAGCTGCATATACTGCATACTTGTGGCGGTACTGACTCAAGTGCCATTTTAGGAGAAGTACCTGCACTTTTTGAAAAATAATTTACCTGTGGGAGAATAATCATCAATCAGGGATTTGTGAAGCGCACTACTCACATGTGAGGGTCTCAAGGCGCTGGAAGGGTGAAGTATCCCATTTGTATCCTGAAAGTAGGCATATACATAGGTATATTTATATTTAAACAGCATGGATTAGCTGGGGAACAACAGAGCTGTTGAGAGCCTAGGATACATTATTAAATAGGTTTTCAATTAATGATTCAGAGGACTCACCGATCCTAAGCCTCTCCACTCCACTTTGGATACAACACTTACAACCTCTTCCTACCCTCCTACTGTTGATGACTTGTCTTCAGACAGACTGACCATACCATAAGTAGGAACCACATTTCATACTGGATCTCTGCCAAATGCAATTATAGGCAAGGGAAGAAGAGATTTGCTTGAATCAATCCTGTAAAGAACATACTTTCTACAGTCCGATATTGATCTTCTCTAACCTTGAGGAATCCAGACAGGAGCTTCTAGCCCTTTCATCCCAGATGTTAGCTAGTTTCAGAAAGCGTATCAACCATTTTATTTTGGAAGTTCTTTTTGTTCTCTTTAACACTGATTGGGACCTGTGGGTCTATGAAAACATAATCCTTCACTCACAATGAACTCCAAGTTTGGCTGGGACGCAGAGCGAGTCTCATAACCCACCACCAACAATTCTTTCTTCATTGTTTGGTAGTCCTTCAAACTGGTCTGTGCTCTTCTGCGTTAAGGCTGGAAAGAGCAAAGTATTACAACCTCTATGCTAAGACTCATAGTTTGATAGCCACTTAGGTAATAGCTTCTCAGTATTGTGGACACCCCAATTCCATAACAATAGCTTCAGCCCGGTCTCTCCTCTGGACCCCTAGCCTGCAGTCAGAATGCTCTGTTGACCCAAGCCCATGGCTTTATCATGCACCATTGAATTCAGAAACAGTATTGACCTCCTTAATATATTCTCCCTAAGCCAGTGTATCCAGGATTCATGGACGTGTGGCCCTGGCCACATAGTCCAGCATCTCAAACTCCTTTTCAAGGTGAGCCATGGCATAAACAGCACATTTTTTAAAGTCCTCTTGTTTATCACATCACATCCATTCCAGAATGCACCTGGTTCTCTGATATGTATAGGCACCTATCAATTCCCACAAGTTTCTGCTTATTCTGCTGGACTCTTCCATTAACTTCCTCAAGTGTGGACTCAGTTGAGAAAACCATCAGCCAATACTCCTGATAGAGGAGTCCTTCACATTCCTCTGAAGATCATGGATCTGCTCCCCCTTCCAACTCCTCCCCAATCCCACCCCCTACCCCCTGTGTAAGGTTAACAACCCAGTGCTGGTTCATAGCACTTCCCTCCCAGAAGTTGTTGAGGTGATGGGGCTCTCCAGGGATGAAGTACACCCGTTCTTCCATCTCTTTGTTTTTACACTCCTTTAGTGGCATACTGTTCAGGCCAAATAAACCTCCTATGAGACCAACCCTAGACCGCGATCCATTTATCTCTCTACCCTATAACCAAAGTGGGGTGCCCTCAATGATATGATATCTTTCTCTAGATCACTCTACCATCACAAAGGACCTCGATTCCAGGTGCTGTGGCTCTCTGTGCTATTATTCCATGAGTTATGACATGGTGTGTATCAGCCAGCCTCCCGCACCATCTGGCATGTAGTGGCCAAACACCAAGGTTTTCTTGCTCTCAATGTTACTGTGCGTGCACTTTGGGATACAGTGCGATCTTGTTACAGTTGAGGGGTAGGCCAGCCCTTTAAGATTTTCGGGTTGTCCATGGGTCTAAGAGTAGCAGGAATGGAACTGCTCTTGCCCCACAGGATTCTCCACATCCACATTACAAAATTGCTGACACACTTCATCAAAGTGGTTTGATGCTACATAATGCAAATACCTTTGTTCCCATAAACCTTGCTTATTCGACTACATGTATTGGAAGGTGGAGGTGGGAAAATATATGGCTGATAATTTGATAAGGATGCATAACTAAGGAGCAGAATGCATCCTCAAGAAAGAAGGATGAACCAGGGAGATGCAATGTTTGAGTTGCCTTATTGACCACGATAGTGAAATAATATTTTTTCTGCTAAAGCAATAAAAATAAATCTAGAAAGGACACATTAAATGGTGATAGAGGTTGAGGCAACTAAGCCATGGACTCTCATCCTAATCAAATTTGTTAAGAATGCGAAAACGCCGAAAGCCTTTACTGGAAGAGAAAAAAACAAAAAATATGAGGATTAGTAGAGGCCAAAAACAACAAAAGAAACTTCATCTCCAGCTCACAGACATTTTGAAAATCAGTCAAACTCAAATCCAGCCAAGATAAACCAAAAATGATCGATCTTCAGTGTTAGAAATTCATTTATCGGGAAAGTATGATTCTATAGTTTTTTCATGTATAGTTTCTCATAGATAACTTTGCCAACAGTAGGTGACAGAGGAGTGCTAAGGAGGGAAGTATAGTCATCTGCTGTCTTGGCACTGAATTCATCTCAAAATGTTTTTAAAAAAAAAAAAAAAAAAAGACTAATTAAGACCAATTGTAAACAGCGCTCTCAGCAGTTAGTGTCCTCCTGCACACATCGTATACCGCAAAAAAGAAATGCAGAAAAAGTAACCACACCTTTAAAATAATTATATGTACATCATTAAATGCATGAGTAGAGGCATCACAAAACTACAGTTTGTCATAGACACTCACACATACATAGACAAGCACTTTAACTTAGCAATACTACTTCATTTACTCATAAATAAATTGGTCAATGGGCCCCAAAGTGGTCATTAGACCAATCTGTAAATATGAATTCACTGATACGCTTCGACCAATAAAAACTCCTTAGCCAGGATTTTCATAAGCTAAAAACAGAATGTTGAAATAAAAACAGATTGGCCTGTTTTGATTGTGCAGACAGCATTTGCTTTTATGTGGAGAGTAGTTTATAGTTTATGTTTTGTGAAGAGAAAAACACTTCAATCCCAAAATAATATAGTTAAGGGAATAGACATTTCCTTTTAACTGAGGACTACGTAGATAATTTCTGATACAACGTGCTGGTTCTCAGTTAATCATTTTAAGCTACACACTAAGGTCCCAATTACGAGTTTTCGTCAGAGTGGTGGCACGGTGGTGCAAACCGCCGCGCTACCGCTCTGACGAAACTCACACCGTCTGCCCACCCTATTACGACTGCACAGTAGTCATCCAGGTGGGCAGCGTGGCAGTCCCATGGCGGTACCTCTGTTAAATGCGGCGCCTCCATTAGAAGAAGTACAGCAATGGAAGCGCACTATGAGGTTCCTGCACAGCATGGACTCGTAAGTCCAAGCCGTGCAGGAGCCTATGTGCAGGCACACGGGGGGGGGCACACGTTGGGGGGGGGGGCTCACGTTGTGCCCCCCTGTGCACATCCACATATGTGTGAGGCACAGGGGGGACCTGTAGGCTCCCCTTTGTTTCTTCTCAGCCATGAAAAGCCTCAGAGGAAATTAATAACACGCTTGGCTGGACCGTGCGGTCCCGTAAAGCATATTGCGGCCTATCACTGCCGCTGCTACGCCAGGGAACGGCGGTTCCCTGGCGGAGCAGGCGGCCCCTGGTCGTAATTGGGCAGTCGGACCACCAGTGCGGCGGTGGCTGGATACGTCACCGCCACGCCATAATAGGCCCCAAAGTAGTTTGCAGCTGTAGACCTACTATGCATTCTTCAATCACAAATATTGTTTTTCTGTACAAAACATTGTTTACTCTCAACAGACATCTTTCAGTGAAATGAGGCCTTGGGTTTGCACAGCATTAGGAGAACTCCTACTACTGAACTTTTTGTTGAATTCTGTAGAAAACTTTGAAGGGTGATAAAGTAAGGAAAGTTTCTGAATTGATAATAAAGGGGGATATAAATCACATCCATTAAGTTCAGACATTAAGTTTGAAAATAGAAAATGTGTATTATTTGCATCACTTTGTTAATGCTAGTCTCTCACATTAGCACAAATATACTTTGAAGGCATATGAACAATAATGGTTGTACTAAAACCAATGCAGCACTATAAACAGTTTACCGCTACTCTAATAACTAAATACCCGCTGCTATATTTGTACAACACTAGCGTTTACTGAACACAGCCATTTTGATTTGGGTGAAAAAAACAGTACCTTAATCTTCACTGCATGCTTATTATCGATATATTTGAGAGTCAGAGCACAATTTCACCACTTTTGAATTGATGTAAATGAGTAAAAACTTTTATTTAAAAAAAGACTATGCCCGAAGATTTCTTGATCTACTCAAATCATGTGCGAGATATTTCCTTTAGGAAGAAGATTCTGCATGTATAAATGTAGCCCAAATGTCCATTTACAAGTGTAACTTTCTTCCTTGAATGAGTTTTTTTTACTTCATGGAGAAACACCTTTCCCCTACACCAACTTTAAACAGTGTCCGGAAGAGATGAGGCATTCTGAAAAGAGTGAATGACTTCTCCATATTTCTAGATATGAGCAAAGAGGTTCTTTTTGCTTTTCATGCATCTAGATGAGGTGCAAGAGTTTATACATCTATCCTGTACAAGTAAAACTATAAATAAATCTCATAAGAAAAATGCTACTTACCAGTATGCATCTGTTCTTGGCATGTAGAGCTGCAGATCCACACACTGTGCATAGATCTCCATCTGGTGCTGGGCCCAGATGTTTGCACTTGTTTTTGTATTGGAAAGGTCTTTAAAAGTCACGACATAGGTGACTCCTCCTTTGGATCATAGTGCCCATGGGCATCGGCTCCATCGTCAGATTGTTTTTCGCCAGCAGGGAAATGGAGTTTTGTGAGAAACAGAAAAGATGCCCATGTATGCTGTATCTAAATAAGATAGTACTGGAACAGATAAAGGTAGCCGGGCAGGTGGGTGGGCATGTGTGGATCTGCAGCTCTACATGCCAAGAACAGATGCATATTGGTAAGTAGCATTTTCCGTTCGAGGCATATGAGCTGCAGATCACACACTGTGCATAGATTGTATAGCAGTACCTCTCCTTAGCGGCGACCACCAGTATCTGTTGCAGTAGTTTGAAATAGAGTTGAGTACAGCTTGGCCCACACTACCTTGTTGTTTTGCATGCACATCTACACAATAGTGCTTTGTGAATGTGTGCGGTGTAGCCCATGTAGCTGCTTTGCAGATGCCATCAAAGGGAATGTTCCCTAAAAATGCCATTGAAGCCCCTATCTTTCGGGTAGAGTGGGCTTTAGGGGGAATAGAAAGTGTACGTTTTGTTTTGTGATACCAAATTTGTATGCATTTGACAATTCACCTTGCAATTCCAGATTTTTATATGGGGTTGCCTTTATGTGGTGGTGAGAAAAACACAAAAAGTTGTTTTGTCTTGCGAAAAACCTTTGTTCTTTCAATGTAATAAAGGAGTGCTCTTTTTACATCAAGAGTATGAAGAGCTCTTTCTGCGACTGTTTGTGGTTGCGAGAAGAATACTGGCAACTCCACAGACTGGTTGAGGTGAAAGGGGGAAATAACCTTAGGGAGGAATTTAGGATTGGTTCTGAGAACCACTTTGTTATGATAGAGTTGTAAAAATGGTTCTTGAATAGTCAGTGCCTGTAGCTCACTGACTCTTCTAAGGGAAGTAATGGCCACCAGGAAAGCGACTTTCCATGTTTGAAATTGTAACTCGCATTTGTGCAGAGGTTCGAATGGAGGGCCCATTAGTCTTGTGAGAACAATGTTTAAATTCCAAACAGGTGAGGGCAGTACCCTGGGAGGAATTATTCTTTTGAGGCCTTCCATAAATGCTCTGATGGCAGGTACCCTGAATAGCAACAAGTGTTGTCTATTTTGTAAGTAGGCTGCTATGGCAGCGAGGTGTAACCTAATAGATGTGTATGCGAGATGTAGTAGATATCCCATGATGTGTTGAATAGACACATCTAAAGGATTGATGGTGGTGTTGTGACAATATATCACAAATCTGTTCCACTTAGCTGCATAGCAGGCTCTAGTGGTGGGGGTCTAGCTTCTTTGATAACATTCATACAGTCAGGGGGAAGGTTAAGGTAACCAAACTCTAAGAACTCAGGAGCCAGATCGCTACTTTGAGCTGTGCTGGGTCTGATCTCTCCACGGTTCTGGGTTAAGAGGCGTGAGGAGCGGTGTAGTTTTTGGTGCGGGACTACCGATAGTTCCAGTAATGTGGTGTACCACGGTTGTCTGGCCCATGTTGGAGCAACTAGGACAAGAGTCCGTGAGTGTTGCTGCAATTTGCGCACCACCAGTGGAATGAGTGGGAGAGGCGGAAAAGCGTACGCAAATCTGCCTGACCAATTCATCCATATCGCATTGCCTTTGGACAAAGGGTGTGGATATCTGGCGGTGAAACTTTGGCGTTTTCATGTGTGGTGAAGACATCTATCTCTGGTTGCCCCCACATGTGAAAAAATTGTTTAAGAACTTGCGGATGAAGTTCCCACTCGTGAATCTGTTGCGTCTGACGACTTAGTAGATCTGCTATGTTGTTCTGGACTCCCGGAACGTGTTGGTCTAGGAGGGAAATGTTCTGGGGAATAGCCCATCTCCATATGCTTTATGCTAGTTGAGAGAGCTGTAGGGAGTGTACCGCCTTGTTTCTGTATGTAGTGCATTGCTGTCATGTTGGTACGGAGTATGACAGCTTTGCCTGATCTTTGTTTTTGGAATGACTAACGCCAGAAATATGGCTAGTAACTCCAGGTGATTGATATGTAGTAACTTTTGTTGAGGCGTCCACCTGCCCTGCATGGTGTGATGTAATAGATGAGCTCCCCAGCCGGAAAGCGATTCGTCCGCTGTTAGCACAATCTGTGGAACCGGTTCGCCCTTTGGAAAGGTTTTGGGTGTTCAACCACTGCAGAGAGGGATGTGTGCGGCCGTCCACCAACTCCAGATCTGTCAGCTGACCTTGAGCCTGGTTCCACTGACGTGCTAAACATTCCTGTAAGGGACGCATCTGGAGTCTTGCTTGAGGTACTATAAAGATGCAAGAGGCCATCATCCATATCAACTGCATGAACACTCGAGCTGGAAGAGTGTTGCGGCTGAAATTTTGTTATGAGGCGTTGTATGCTTGCTATCCTGGGTGGACTGGGAAATGCAAGTGCTTGTGAGGTGTTTATTGTAGCACAGAGGTACTGTTGTATGTGGGACGGTTGTAGGTGAGACTTTGTGTGGTTTATAGTACACCCTAAGTCGTGGAGTAGTTGGATTGTGGTGTAAGTGTGATGTACAAACTGGTTGTATGACTTGGCTTTTATGAGCCAGTCGTCTAGGTATGGGAAGACATGAATTTGCTGTCTTCTTAGGTGAGCCTCAACCACCGCTAGACATTTGGTGAAGACTCTGGGCGCTGTGGTGACTCCGAATGGGAGTACCTTGAATTGGTAATGCTGACCGTCCACTACAAACCGGAGATATTTCCTGTGACAAGTGTGAATGGGAATTTGGAAGTAGGCGTCCTTGAGATCTAGAGTGGCAAGGAAATCGCCTTGTGTGAGAAGAGAAAGGACCTGTTGAAGTGTGACCATGTGAAAATGGTCTGATTGTATGTACAGGTTTAGGGGTCTGAGGTCCAAGATAGGTCTTAGAGAGCCGTCCTTTTTGGAATGAGGAAGTACAGAGAGTAAACCCCTGTGTTTTGTTGATGCAGGGGAGCTGGTTCTATTGCATGTTTTTGTAGGAGGGAAAGTACCTCTCGCTTTAGCAGCGATAAATGTTCTGGTGACATTGGGCGCTGTCTGGGTGGTATGTTGGGGGGGGGGGGGGGGGGTAGATGTGAGTTCTAGACAATAGCCTGAATGAACGATTTGTCTCACCCACCTGTCTGTAGTGATGTTGTTCCAGAGAGGTAGGAATTGTAGCAATCTTCCCCCGACCGGAGTGGAATGGTCCAGGGGGAGTGGAGGGAAGTCATTGGGTAGGGGTGGAGGCGGAGCGAGTATTGTTGATTTTGCCTCTACCTTTGTTATTATTGCCTCTGTAGCCCCATCTTTGATAACCTCTGGTGAATAAGGTCTGGGTGGGATTTTTATAGGACGTGGAGGGGCTGTCAGAGGAATAACCTCTGGAGGTGCCCTTGTAAGAGGAGCGACAAAAAGAACGTCTGGGAGCTTGCCATTGCAAGGTTCCCATTGATTTAGCCGTGTCGGTGTCTTTTTTCATCTTTTATATTGATGAATCCACGGCAGGGCCAAATAGGTGATCCTGATCAAATGGTTGGTTAAGTATTGTAGTTTGTACTTCTGGTTTAAAACCAGAGATGCATGTCCATGCATGTCTACATAGAAGGACACTTGTGTTAATGGCTCGGGAGGTGGTGTCTGCCACGTCTAGAGTGCAACGAATGGAGGTGTTTGTTATGAGTTTACCCTCCTGTATGAGGTCGTTTTGGTTTTGTTATTTGTCAGGAAGGTGTTGCAATAGCTCGTCATAGTGTGCCCTATCGTATCTAGCCAACAAAGCTTGCGTGTTGGCGATTTGCCAAATGTTGGCTGCTTGTGAAGCTGTACGTTTACCCGAAGCGTCCAAGAGTTTTGATTCCTTGTCGGGAGGCGGAGCATCCCCTGATGTTTGTGAGTTAGCACTCTTTCTAGCGTTGGAGACCACTAAAGAATCCAATGGTATTTGTCCCTTGATGTAAACAGGGACTGCTGGGGCAGATTTGTATTTTCTTTCTATCCTGGGGTTAATAACCCTAGCCCTAACAGGATCTTTGAACACCACAGGTGCATGTTGAGTACCCCTTTTAACATAGGGAGAACAGAAGTGGACCTTTGGGATGTATCGAATGAGTCCATTAAGAAATCCTCCTCCACAGGGTGTGTGTCTAAATCTACCCTGTGGTATTGTGCAGCTCTATGAACAAACTGGGTGAAACCTATGGTGTCCTCTGGAGGGGAAGGTCTAGAGGGATACATGTTATCTTGTGGTACATTAGGGACATCTGGTGTATTATAATCGTCCCATGGGTCTGGTGTGTGAGGCGGACTAGGAACCCTAGTGGTTCATCGTCTGCTCGCGCCCCCCCCCCGTTCCCCCCCCCCCCCCGTCGTCAGAGGTGTCATCATCGTCCACTGGTGGAGGAGATGGTGTAGGGGAGTGGTGTGGAGGGGGAGGGGGAGGTAGAGGAGGAGGTGGAGAAGGGAGTCTGAGAGGAGATGTTGCAACAATGTCTCTCTTTGGTGGAGATGGAGCCGGTAGAGGCATGTCCATTGGTCTCTTTTTGGAGCCAAGAGTCATTTGACCTGTTCTTGGGTCTTTAAGAAGAGTTTTTTGGGTTGGATCCGGTGTAAAAAGCTCTTCTGGTTGAGGCTGGTCATTCGGCGCTGTTTTTTTCGGTTCCGAAGGCTTGCGTGGCACCGAATCTGGAGTGGATTTATGCGCTTTTAAAGCGTGAGATTTTTTAGTCTCTGAAGGAGTCTGCGGAACCGGCTGTTTTCTCGGTTCCGAGGGTTTTTTCGGCTCCGAAGGTTGCACATCCGTACTCTTTGGAAGTGTTTTTTTACTCGGTTCCGATGACTTTTTCGGAATGTAGGGGTCGGTACTAGTAGGTTTCGGTGCCGAGTGCGCTGATGTGCAACTAGTGGTCGGCACGGAAGAGGAGGATGGTTTCTTTTTGGGTGCCTGGGTTTGGCACCAACGGCAGGCTGACTCGATCCCGAGTGGCCTGAAGGCTTATTTGTCGACTTCTTCGCTGGGCCCGAAGGCAAGGCGTGAGAAGTATTGTCCCGGTGTGCACCTAGGCCTGAAGGTGTTACCGAAGCCTTTTTTGGTGGTGGTGGGAGGGGTTCGGGGTCGACGTCATTACTTACGACCCGCTGCCCAGGAGTGATGTCTTCAACGTCGGAGTCATCGACTTCGGAGACGCTGACGAGGCCTTCTTCGACCCGCTCCTGCTCTGGTACATCGACGCCCTCCTGGAAGATGTCGTCGGGGAATGGATGCCGACGAGCGAGCCATTCTTCTTCGAGCTCGACGATCCCGAATGGTTTTCTTGGAGCGGAAAGAGGCACAAGCTGGACAGTCTCTGGCCTCGTGCTCTTGTGAAAGGCAGAGGTTACACACCTCATGAAGATCTGTGTGTGGAAACATCGATCCACATTGAGGACACTTCTTAAAAGGAGTCCTTTCCATGAGCCAGATGTAATGGCCTAGGTAGGCCCGAAGGTCTTCGTCGACGACCGGAATCTAGCCCGATGGCGGAAAAAAACAATCTGACGATGGAGCCGATGCCCATGCGCACTATGATCCAAAGGAGGAGTCCCCTATCTTGTGACTTCCAAAGACTTTTCCAATACAAAAACAAGTGCAAACATCCGGGCCCAACACCAGATGGCGATCTATGCGCAGTGTGTGATCTGCAGCTCATATGCCTCGAACATCAAGTTTAAACACTTTCAACAAGGATAAGGGTTGAAAGGGACAGCCACATATTTAATAAATAGTGGTTAGAGTGGTTAATATAAGAGTGGCAGCATGCAAATCCATTTGCAGTTTAAATGCATTTCCCTTAATTCCTCAAAGTTAATGATGCCACAGTAGCAATAGAATACAGGGAATTTACACTTCTCTTTAAAACCATTAACCTGGAACACTACTCCTGAGAAGGTAAAACCTTAGCTTCTTTCGCAGAGTTTAAAATAAGAGCAGAAGAGGCCTTCATTAATGTTTAGTCCCAGTCCGTTCTTTTAGACACTTCTTTGGACGCGTACTGCAGTTTGCTTAAAAGGGGCAGCATCCCACTGCATCATGCACCCAAGTCACAGTGACATGAATCAAATATATTTTACTGGTTTAAAAGGTGACTATCCCATGGCATTTAACTTTATAATAACTCATTCCTACGCAGGTCTGCGATTTTATTGTACAACCCTAAAACCAAAGACTGAGTAATTCATATTGGGCAGCCTACCACCAAACCAAACCATGATGTAAACCCAAGCTCACGTCTAATGGCTTGAACCTCAGTATTAGGTGGAAGATTTAATATATGCCCCAATATACAGCTCTCACTCAATACTATACCAAATAACTTTGGAGTCACAAGCCAATAATTCGTCCCGATCAGAACTTAGAGGTACTTCACTTTTGAACACCAAAGTCAGCACCAATGATTCTAGGAGAAAAAAATAAGTTTATTTTACTTGGTCAGCAAATCTGCCAGGTATATTCCAATAAAGGCAGAGTGCAGTACACAACTCTTTTTTAGACTGTTATGTGTTAAGACCAAATTAGTAAGCTGGCCTGTGAGGTCAACTATCTGTGCCCAAATGGATGTGAGAAAAGCATGAAGGATTGACGAAAGACCTGAGGAAGGGTCTCAGACAATTTTTACAAAAGACTCTGACAACCATATTGAAAGCTGCATGAAGTCAACAAAGCAACAATGAAGAATTCAAGGCCTGCTCTATTAACTTCTGATCAAGAGCCCAAAAGGCAAAAGAATGGTTCAGAGCAGAGTAACCCTCAGGAAAATCACCAGGTTGAATCAGAATAAATCTATGCATTTAAATGCTGCATGGTTGTTTTTAAAAATACCTTTGCTGTAATATCAATGAGAATTATCATTAGACAGAAGGTTAATTCCACCTTTCTTATATATTGGATTCTCTATCGCACCTTCCCAAGACTCAGGAAAGTGGCCTACTTCAATCACCCATCTATTTTTTTTTTTTTTTTTAAACAAACAAGATCTTTATTAGTATCGCGGGCCATACAGCTCATCCACTGCCTACATCCCGTCGGGCCGGCAGGGCTAAAGTACCAGTGCTGGGTGGTATGTGGGGGGGAGGTAGAATACACAGCAAGCCGCCTACAACCCCATGAGGGGCCGGCCGCGTCAGGGGGGGGGCAGCGGTGACAACTCAAGGTGACTTAGATCTCGTTTTTTTTTTTTTTTTTTTTTTTTTCCTTTTTAAAACCATTATATAACTGAGAAAGAACTGTGGAAGGGAAACCACCATCATTGAAGTGTGTATTAGGGGGATGTACGTCGCGACAGACCGTGTTAGAATATGCAGCAGGGGTGGAGGTCGGGGGGTAAAACGGGGATGTCGTTGCCCATGTGTTCACGTTGCGTCTACTATGGTGGGCCTAGACTCTGCCCCAGTGCTAGGGGCGCATCTGGTCAGTGCGGAGGATAAGTGCAAGCTATTAGGTATTGTGGGAGAAGTATCAGAGTTCGTGGGAACTATTACCCTCCGAGACGGGATTTGAAGGGGGGGGGGGGCGTGTGCGGTGATGGTGGCGTCGAGCGTGTCCCTGTGGGTGGCCAGGCTTGGGTGAATTGAAAGAGTAGTTGAGTCCATTCCATTGCAAGTGGGTACTTTCTGCACCCTCGGGTTTCCTCCTCTCTAATTGCCTCCTCCTCCGCCGCTGCCCATTTCCTCACCGCCCCCTGCCCATGCCTCTCTAGATGGCCCTTGGGGGTCCCGCCATTTCATGGCAATGGCCCGTTTAGCTAGCAACAATGTGAGGGTTCAATCACCCATCTAAAGGGCAATAACTGATTCGCTCGCAAATCCCACTTTGACTGGAAAGAATTACATATTTACAATCCACACAGAAAGTGAATCAGTGATGGCATTATAATTCATAAAATGTATGCAAACCGAATGCTTGTTTAGATGGCCATACAGATTTATGAAGTGGCACACACAAAAGCATTCCAGGACTGCACACAATGGGGTGGAAATCCTGGAGCCGTCCCGATCAACTAGCATCCAAAATGTGCTCAAATAGCCAGATTGAATGACATCAACCACTACAGGTGAGTTCTTTCAAAAATATATTTTTCTCTCTAATTAATTCTTGCAATTTTGATTCTAGTGGCTCGATATTTTGTCTGATTTGTATATTTTTCGGCTCACGAATAATCGCCGTGTCCTCTAAATTAGAGACTCGTTGCTCAGCTTCGGCTAGTCATTCTGGGACGTTCCCCATTGTATCCTCTATTTGTGACAATCTCATATGCAGCGAGGCAATCTCTTGTGATTGAGTCATCCGTAGCTCTTTAATCTCTGAGAAGATCAGATCGAACATGGCCTTAACCGAAAGGTTGGAATTCTCTCCATCTCCAACCTCCTGGGACAGTTCCTCATCAACTACTGTTCTAGTATCCACCTAAAAAGATTGAGAAACAGACTGAGAAACAGATTGAATGTTTGTTGCCGTTTCTTTTGGCCTTACTACCTGTTGGCCTGAGGTTGGTGCATCTGATGGTATCAATACATTCATTGCTTGATCTGTAGTATTAGCGGTAACAGTAGTGTTAACAGGTATTGGAGCCATATGGGATTTTGAAAACAGAGGATACTGTTTACAACAAACAGGGGCTGCAAAAGTCTCGGCAGTATCATAAGTAAACCTCTTGTGAGAATCCCCCAGCACCATATTGCTATCGGCATCTCCAGCTCCTCTCAGAGTCCCAGAAGAGATCAAAGCTTGTACATTTTAATCTATATTATCAGTATCGCTTCTGGCGTCTGCGGCCTTTGGTCTATCTGCTTCAATCAGCTACTGCACCCTAAGATCCATTCTTTGCTATGCGTTTTGAAGGGTGCAAGATCATTCCTGCGTCTTCTCTAGACCGCCTTTATTACGTGACTTACGAACTGGGGTAGATTGATTGTCCAAAAGGGGATTGGCAACTAAAGGCTTTTGCTTAAATGTGCGCATACTTCACTTTCTTTATCTGCGGACCACCTTCCACCCTCTTTTTTATGCACATATATCTAGCTCAGTCGGATGCCAGTTGTCGGTTCCCGCCAACCACAAGGAATACATTTCCAGTTCTGAGAGAAAACAAATAGCAGGTGCATCACGTACCTACTACCCCTGTATTGTGTGTGATCCTGTCCTTTTCCTACAGCCTGTGTAGGTAAGGTGGCTCCTGGACCTTGGATTACGAATGCATCCATTTACCTCGCACTCCCCTCTTCTTCAGGAGAAGACCCTTTTCATACCCCAGCTGTTGTCGCAAAAAATAATCATACAGCCAAAAGTCAGATATTAGTGTAGCCACTAACTATTTTGACAATAACTCCAGAGTTTTTATTTTTTTGTGACAATTTTGCGTCCGTATTTCTAGCTGTGGAGTAAAAGAGTACTGGAAGTAAGATTCAAAGAGCGAGGGGGAAGGGAGCTCTATCCGGTTCAACTGTGGGCTTTTCAGGTAGTGTCAGGAACTTATCTAGAGCTCGGCTTCAAATCAGCCCAGTCATCTCCAAGCTCTTGGGTGGCGTCAAGTCCCAGCAGGAGCCCGGCTCAACAAGCAGCTAGCTCAACTGCGTACTGCAACACCGAACCTCAGCCTCCAGCCGCTGGTCCGGGTGCCATACCGCTTTGCCCTGGAGCGAGTGTGTCCGTGTCTCCGCGTCCTGAAGAGGCACCATGCAAATCCGGGCGAGGCGCAAAAGTCACGGGAAAAAAAATGGTCCTCATCTCAGGGAAGAGCATGCCATATCCAC
The DNA here is from genome assembly GCF_964204655.1 of Triturus cristatus. Lineage (NCBI taxonomy): Eukaryota > Metazoa > Chordata > Amphibia > Caudata > Salamandridae > Triturus > Triturus cristatus. The sequence goes on along the minus strand of NC_140591.1, from coordinate 1,200,650,457 downwards.
GGACTTCTCGCCCTTCCTGTACTCTGCTTCACTTCCTTCCGGGGGGCATGGCCGGTAACGGAGTGCACTAGCCACAACGCATGTGGGTGGCCTTTTCTCTTCTAATTTATGTTTTGTATCAGTTTTGAAGCCCCTTTACCTCGGATTGGTTCATAAGACCAGATGCTCGTTTTGCTAGTCTCTGAAATTCCTCGATTTGTTCTTCATTAATTGGAATAATTTATCAAAACTACTATATTGCATTGAAGGAACCAAAGTCAGTATCATTTGGACTGTTTCTCTACTTAAAGGGCTTTACAAGACAAGCCACACCCTTACTTATGAATTAAGTATACCAATTAAGCCTGCCTTTATTATAGGAAAAACTCAATTTGAAATTGAGGCAACTACAATGACTGCTGTATCTTATCTAGTTTGCCATATACAGAAGTAATCACCCAGAATTGGGTCAGCACTCAAATCTGGGGATGGCCAAATGAATGGCAAACTAGTATGAAGTGAGCCGATGTCACAGCCTTCTTGTTAATAAAATGATAAAGTTCTTAAAAAGACCAATCATTACTTGCTACAAAAACAATCAATTGGACAAGATTGCTTGCTAACACAAAATGTCTGCTTTGTCCCAAAGAGCTCAATCATTTAAGCAGACCATTCAGAGATTGGTCAATAATCTGCACAAAGCCTAAAAATTCTTTAATTTACTACATGGAGGAAAACTAGTGCAGGCGATATTAAATTTGTGTAGCAAATTATCCATGGACGAGTCAACAGATCCGATTTCGAAATGAAAATCCCCACTTCTGATAATTGCACCTCTTGGAAATTCCGTAATTTTGTTATTATCATCTATCACATCAAATTGGCTGACTCCACAGCGTCAGTAGATAGCTCACAGAGCTGGCGGTGCATACATTGAGAGAAAGAGGGCATGAGTGCATCCAGCCTCTTTAACTGCAAAGCGCAGATTTTAATAACTAAGTCGCTTCATTGTACACTGCATATTGTCTCTGGGTAAAAGAAAATCCATGGATAAGATGCGCAAACTGACCGACTGTGAAAGAAAGTATCTGCAAATATTTTCATTCATAAGGTTGGAGGGATATCTGTGATGTCTCCCTTGGGTACAAATTTGGGATAACAAAGATTCTGTTATTAATATATGGAGCTTGGGTTACCATCTGATAAATAATTGCATTGCTTAGTCAGGACACTTAGTAAACACAAAACTTCTAATAGCCTCAAAACTAAATTGACATTACATATGAAACCCATCTATCTCCCTGCACTAATCAATCTCGAAGCACTGGTCCTCTTTAAATTGAGTACAGTTTTCTTTTTAATGAAATTAAATCCTCCCTAATAGAGTATCTTAGCTGCATTGTACATTCTCAGACACATCAGGACTAGTATTTTCTAATAAGCAGGTCTCTCAAAAGACTACAAAAAACATCTAGAAAGTAACAGGAGGTGTACATTTAAGACCATTAGTGGTTTAGCTGGGACAGGATAAACGATTCACAAGTGGGTTTTGTGCTTGGCAGTTCGTCCAGGAAGCATCTGAAAACCCAGACACATCTTCTATGACAACCATGTCTTTGCTAATTAGAGGTGGTGATGCTCACCCTCGACAGGGAGAAATCCTTTCATTAGGTCGAGTGGGACCACCTCTTTCAAACCTTGGAAAGAGCAGGACTAGGGCATGACTGCATTTCCAAAATAACAAGTTAATTACCTTCGGTAACGCTCTTTCTGGGGGATACACTAACTGCAGATTCTTTGCCTTAAAATATCCCCTAGAAACCAGAATGGATCCTGAGAATTTTGTAGCATTTCTACTGTGTTCATGATGGCACTATACGGTAGGAGCAGAGCCACCTAGAAGTGTCACTCCTCTGCACTGATTTTTTTTCCCCAAATATATTTTAGTGAGTTATTCATAACACAGCTTATTGATATCGCCTCTTCAAAATGTTACACTATCTAACAAACATCTGAGCACCATTATACACAGGAGAACATTTCCAATAATAAGCGAGAACTAAGTATCTCCAAAATATACAGTACCCCAACCCCTCCCCAGCCAAATCACCCTCCCCATCGAAGAGTTGTACAAGTTACTTACCTTCGGAAATGATGTATCTGGTAGAGACGATTCTAGCCGCAGAATCCTCAACGTAGAATTATCCCCAGGCGTGGGACTGGACCCGGAAAACTTTCTTGCCCAGCATCCTGTGCGCCGGGGGGCGGTACCCCGCGACTCAGCCCGTGATGTCAACGAGGTCACATAAGCCCCACCCGGGCGCGCTGACGTCAGTTTGCTTCGGACAACTTTTCCGCGCCACAACGCGTAGCCATCACCACAAAACTGAGGAAAGCACGGGAACAGTGTGCAAAAAAACCCCAAAAAAACAGAGAAACAAAAAGAGAGAGACAAAAAGGCAAGGAACGGCACCAGGTGACACCGAGACGCCAGGAGGCTACAAAAGGAAAGCCAAAGCAGGAAGAGAGCAGACCACCTCCGGGGAACAACCGTGCAAGCCAGGTGGAAGCACCAGGCTGCATAAAAGTACCAGAAGGTCACATCAGTAAAGCCACAGCAGGGAAAGCGGAAAGCACCCCACTGTGGAACCACTGTGCAAACCAAGGCGAGAGCCAGGCTGGAGGCACAAGCAGTGGAAAGTGAGAGTGAGAGTGAGAGAGAGAGAGAGAGAGAGAGTGAGAGAGAGAGTGAGAGAGAGAGAGAGTGAGAGAGAGAGTGAGAGAGAGAGTGAGAGAGAGTGAGAGAGAGAGAGAGAGAGAGAGAGAGAGAGAGAGTGAACGAGAGAGTGAACGAGAGAGTGAACGAGAGAGAGAGAGAGTGAAAGAGAGAGTGAGAGAGTGAACGAGAGAGAGAGAGAGTGAAAGAGAGAGTGAGAGAGTGAAAGAGAGTGAGAGAGTGAAAGAGAGAGTGAGAGAGAGTGAAAGAGAGAGTGAGAGAGAGTGAGAGAGAGTGAGAGAGAGAGAGAGAGTGAGAGAGAGAGAGAGAGCGAGAGAGAGAGAGAGAGCAAGAGAGAGAGCGAGAGAGAGCGAGAGAGAGAGCGAGAGAGAGAGCGAGAGAGAGCGAGAGAGAGAGCGAGAGAGCGAGAGCGAGATAGAGAGAGAGACTGCAACCATAGACCACACAGCAAGGGCCACAAGCCTGGAACAGAGGAGCAACAGCAATTCACCCCCAGACAACACAGTCCAGGAAGGCCAGAGCCTCTGGAAGGAGCAGGAGGCCAAGGACAGGCAAAAGAACCCCCAGCGTAGATGACCGAAGGGGATTAGAAATTGTAATAAAGAGAAAAAGAGCAAAAGCAAGCCCCCACACTGGAGAGAACCCAGCCGGAGGGAAGCCCGACGGGCAGAAAATGAAAAAGAACCCCCACAGAAGACAAGCCACTCAGAGAGAGGCGAGCACAGAAAACCAAGCTGAGGGTCCTCGCAGAACAGGGAGGAAGGGCGGGTCGTGAAGGAATCTGCGGCTAGAATCGTCTCTACCACATACATCGTTACCAAAGGTAAGTAACTTGTACATCTGATAGTGACTACTAGCCGCAGATTCCTTAACGTAGAATAGATACCCGAGCCATACCCAGAAGGGAGGAGGGCCTGCGAGAGAGCCTCCCCACCAGGAGAGACCAGGGCCCCAGTAGGGGACATCGCACAAGAACAAGAAGGAAAAGGCCAGGAGATCCTAAACCCAACCAAGGAAGAGCGCCCAACACCCCGCAGGGGCAGACAGCACCCCAAAAGCCTCAAGGAACACAAGGCCCACCTCGAACCCAGCGAGAAGAGGTAGAGCCAGAGCCCACCGGAAGAAACACATGCACATAGATACAAAGCTGAAAATACTGTGGCTGCAAGTAATGGACAAGGCCGGAACGGCGCCACGGCCAACAGCACAGCCGGAAGAAGAAAGCACCGTTGCCCGAAGACCCAGCGCACCCAGAGGCAGGGGCGCAAGGAAACACATCAAGAGCACAACGGCGGAGTAGCACAAGCAGTCCTGCACGGGCACGTGACGCCAGCAACAGGCGAAACGACGGGACAGCGCACCCAGGAAAAGGCAGACGCCAACCGAAGGCAGAGGCTAGGGAGGACCGGGAGGGGGACGGACACACACACACACACACACACAGACACACACACACACACACACACACACAGACACAGACACAGACACAGACACACAGACACACACACACACACACACACACACACACACACACACACACACACACACACACACACACACACACACACACACACACACACACACACACACACACACACACACACACACACACACACACACACACACACACACACACACACACACACACACACACACACACACACACACACACACACACACACACACACAGAGAGAGAGAGAGAGAGAGAGAGAGAGAGAGAGAGAGAGAGCGATAAGGACGGACCCAAGCCGGCCACCAGAACACATAGGCCAAGGAAAACCAAACCCTCTGGAGCATCAGGCAGAGCACCCAGTCAAAACACAGGACAAAAGTTCGGAACCGCCACAACACGATGTCGCAGACGGCAGGCCAGACCGGCCGAGTGACATGGCGACAAGGAGAAGGACGGACCCAGCGGCAAGGAGATCGCACCTGCGACATACCGTGACATCACAGAGAGTAAGAAACCCGAAAGGGTGACCACACCTCCCCAGCACATGACAGAGCTATGTAATAGCTACAAGTACCCCACATAGGGTAGGTTACGTCCCAAGAACCATGGGAACACCTCTTAGGAAAAAGTTTCCGCAGAAGACGACAAAACAGAACGACCTGCAGAAAAAACCCGCAGACGGCTTATTAAGCAGCCAATCAAGTAGAGACAGAAGGCCTAATTCCAGGGCCTACCGGGCGTACCAACAGCCCAAACCACAAGTCAACAAAGGGCCGGACCAGCAGCCAACAGCACCAAGGGCCCAACAAAAGGACCCCAAGGCACATCAACCAGACCGAACACACAACCTGGGCTACCCGTTACAAGGCCCCAGGAAAACAATGGGAGAATACCTCCCAAAACACAGACCGACAGTCAGGTCACTGAAGGGGGGGGAGGAGGAGAAGGAGGAGGGGGGCGAAGCCCAGCAAGAAACCTCTGAATGGCAGAATCCGCAGGGGCGTGAAACAACAGTGCGCCATCAAAGGGGAGGTCAAACAACCGTTCTCTAACGTTTTCAGGGAAAACACTATCCCGTAGCCAGGCATGGCGACGAAGGGCCACCGAAGAAGCCATGGTACGACCAAGCACCTCCGAAACGTCCAGAGCCGAGGGAAGAATAAACGCCGCCAGCTCTCGGCCATCCAACACATGGTGCCTCAGATCAACGCGGGCCCCCTCCTGAGAAGAGGAAGACATAAGGGACTCCGCCGAGTCCCATAAGCAAGAATTGGCTCTGGCCAATACACAAAGAGTGTTAAGGGCCCAAAAAGCAGTACTGGAGGAGGCTAAGATGTTGAGCCCTGAGGAATCTAACCAGCGGGCCTCCCGTGACGGGGGAGACAACACCGATGGCAAGGAGGGAAAGGCAGTCTGTAAGAGAGGGCCCCTGTAGAAGGGTGGAGGGAAAGACAGACAGGATCATGCGGAGCAGGACGGTGGCGGTGCAGAAGAGGCTGGGCGACCGGGTCCCACGTGGCAGGACACCCCCTGACCCCCAAGAGAGAATTGTGGAGCGCAGCCTCGAAGGGAAGAAGCAGCTCCCGTCCACCAGAGCCCTGATGGAGAACCTCCAGCAGATGATCCGTGGGGAAATGGGTAGCTGGATTGCCCATGCGCAAGTTTCCCGCAGCCGTGGAAACAGCCCGAGCGAAGGCAGCACTCGCCTCCGTAGGGCACCGTGTCGGGGAAGGCAGTTCCTCCATGGGCAACGGCTGCAAGTTAAGGTGGCCATCCCCCAGCCCAACCGGAGGAAGGAAAGGCCAAGCTCGAAAAGGAGGAGGGTGGACCAATGAATGGGGAAACTGAGGCGCCTCCGGTGAAGACTGTGGGCGTGGTGACAGCGAAGAGCCGTCCTTAGAAGACGCCGGGGAAAAAGCCACGACACGGCGACCCGTCTCCGGAGAAGATGAAACAAACAGCTGCCGAACCTCTGGAGAAGAGGGGGCATCCGAAGACAAATCAACGACCAGACGTCGGCCCGGCGCCGTAGAGTTCGCCACCGGCGTCAGGTCAACGTCGACTGGTGCCGAAGGGGACGCCGGAACGACCTCCGCCACAACGCGCGGCGCGGGAGACCGGGGCTGGGTCGGAGCTGGGGCGGCTAAGGAACGGTGCCGAAAAGGCGTCGACTCGACATCAGACGAGGCACCGCCTACGTGGAGGGACGAGGGGGGCCCGGGGACACGCCCCGACCCCTAGCCGGCCCCTGCGGTGCCGCCAGGGCCAGCAGCCGCCGGCGCCTGAGCGGCGTCACCTTGGCCTCGGACAAGGCTGCCGCCTGCCCAGAGAACCGAGGGGGACTCGATGACACGCCCGGGCCCCGACAACCTCCCATGACACCACAGGGACCCCCACGGAGGTTTGCGGCGAGGCAGAGGCGCCGTGGTCCGAAGGAGGGAACCCCGAAGGGCTGCACCCCAATGGCACCACATCCTCCGAACCTGGATCCGAACCAGTCGGAGCCGGAGCCGCCGGCGACGCCGCAGGAGTCCCTGCGCGCAGCAAGGGATCTGCAGACGTCCCAGGAAGAGAAGGAGAAGAGGGAAGAGCCAAAGAGGCCTGCAAGGCCGACGCATAGGCCTCCATCTGAGCTCTGGTCACCCCCGCGCCAGTGAACAGCGGCTAGGGTGACGACGCGCGGGGCCACACCACCCGTGGAGAACACCCGCCCCCAACAGGCCGGGGACCGGGCCTCAGGGAAAAACTGCGACGCTTACCAACAGGTGAGCGACTCCCTTGCGGCCTTGGAGAGGGCTGATGTAGGAGACGGAAGCGGCGGTTCTTAAAGCCTTCCGTGGGGGACGGACACGGCGACGCCGCCGACCTGGACATGCGTGCCGAAAGGAGCTTCATCCGGCGCTCCCGCCGGGACTTCGGCTTCATTTGCTGACACGCCTCGCAGTCCTTGGTGCTCCCCACAAACACCACATACAGATGGGGTGAGGATCTGTCGCCGACATCTGACGTGCGCAAGACGAGCACATCTTGAAGCCCGAAGGCATTCGCACACTGTACCCAAGAAAACGCTACGCGTAAAAAGAAGGCCTGAAAACAGGCCAGGAACACGATCCGGGTCCGCGTTGCACGCGGAAAAGAAGAAAATTGATGTCAGCGTGCCGGGGTGGGGCTTATGTGACCACGCTGACGTCAGGCCCGCGGAGGATGTCGGGCGGAGTCACGGGGTACCGCCCCCCGGCGTGCAGAGATGCTGGGCAAGAAAGTTTTCCGGGTCCAGTCTCACGCCTGGGGATAATTCTACGTTAAGGAATCTGCGGCTAGTAGTCTCTATCAGATGAATATAATTACAGCATACCATCACGACTACGGTTATACCCCACTGTGCCCGATAATGTATTAATGAAGGAGGAGAGGTATGTGCGAGGTTTTCACTCGTTTCAAGGTAATCCATATGGGAATGTATTCACCCAGCCAGTATTTAAGTCCCTCTATTCCCTGTGATAATGGTGGGGAGGCCTCAGGGAAATCCTCCTTTGAGGCCCGTAGGCTCTCCACTAATACCTCTCTAGCACGATCTGCTTTCCATCATGCCTATGCCCCTCCTGGGCTCACTCAGTCAAATACGCCCCTCACAACCTGCCCATTTTCCCAGTTCTCAATACCAAGAGGAGAATCTAGGATCCTGTGGTGATTTCCAGTTTAGGGCGACTTCACGTTTGGCCAGTACAAAGGTCAGGTCCTGGTACTTACTGGTCATTTTATTTAGGATGTATGGGGGAAACCACCCCAATAGACAGTGGTCCGGGGTGTAAGGGATCTCACCCCATATAACTGTAGCAACTCTACTAGTAACCTCCCTGAACCCACAAACAGAGGGACAAGTCCAAAGCATATGCATTAGACTGGCTCTCAGGGTGGTGCACCTAGGCCAAGCTGCCCCCTCAACGTGGAAGTACTGTTCAATGCGCTTGGGCGCAAGATATGCCCTATGGAGGACATAGAAATTGATCAATGTAAACCGAGCATTTTGGGATATCTTAGGGGCTCCAGCCAGTATCTCCAAACAGGCCGCTAACTATAGGGGGACATCCAAAACCTTCTCCCAAACAGTTCTCAGTTTTTCAATGGACCTACAGTATCTTCTCTGATGGCTCTGTAGCGGCAAGAGACAACCTTAAAGGTGCCTTCCGAAATAACCATATAGCAAAAACAGTGATGTGTAGGGGGTTCTAACATGGCCATGGACCAATGCTTCCGGAGAGTGGCTGTGCTCGCCCCATGTAGCAGGAACTGGCTCAGCGGCAAATCATGTTCCAGGCAAAAGACCTAAAGGGCATCAGGTCCCCTCTCCAAACAAGTCTCCCACTGTAGAAGCTCCACTGCCACCCACTCTTCTAGCCAGCCCCAGGTACACCCATGTGGGAAGTCACATAGCATCACAATGGGCAAATCAGGGAGTATGGAACTTTCACACCTGTTTTTTGAAGGCATCAATGGCAACATTTTATAATGATATGGAACTCCTGGGAGTGTCTTGCACATGGTCGTCGTACTCTAAGTAGTGGTTTATTGAGGGCCTAAGCTCTACGGCAAAAGTTCTTGTGACCGCCCGCCCTGGCCAATGGTGTGCAAGCCACTGGACATACCATTGTAGTTGGGCTGGCAGGTAAAAGGATTCAAAATCCAGGACCACATCACAGGCAACGGAAGGGTCTTCCAAAAGGACATATGAGATCTGATACCACATTTCCTTCCAGTAAGTCTGTACAATCGTGATATATTTTAACCCTCAGATACGGAAGACACCAGGGTTCCCACATCAGGAGGACAAGTCCAACAGGGGCCTCACGATGTGGGGTAGTCTGGAATAATTTCGACTTCTGCCAGTTCACCTTAAGTCCAGATAAAGATCCGAAGTTGTCAAGCACGGACTGTGCCCCAGTCAAATCCTCCCTCACACTGTGTAGAAAATGCTAAAGGTCATCCACATATAAGGCAATGCGGTGTCAAGTAGTTTCCAACTGTAAGCCTTGATGAGCCACACCAAGCCTCGTATAGGTGGCCAAAGGCTCCATGGCCAGAACAAAAAGCAGGGGTGAAAGAGGGCATCCCTACCTCGTCCCCCTCCCCACCACAGAGCTCTACGAGATGGTTCTACCCATCCCAACTCTCACTGTTGTATCAGTATACAGCAGCCCTGTCCATTCATCGAATCACCCTCCTAAGCCCATACGAGTCATAACCTCATATAGATATCCCCATTCCAGGCTATCAAAAGTCTTTTCGATGTCTACAGCAAACACTGCTGCCTCATCAAACTCGTCAATGCCACTCTACAGAAATGAAAAATGGCGCCTAATGTTATGCTCCGTATTGCGACTGGGAATAAACCCAGGTTGGTCCGGGTGTATCAGCTTGACCATATAATGGAGAAGTCTACTTGCCAGAATTCTACTTAAATTCTTATAATCAATGTTAAGCATCGATAATGGCCTATATGCGTTATGATTGTGATGTGGATTTCCAGGCTTGAGGAGCGGAACCACTAGGGTCTCCCTGGTGCACTCCACAGAATGTGGGTGGTGGGATGGGTGCAAGTCAGCAATGTATCTGCGGTTGGAATTCCCAACGGTTAGTGTTAACAAAGTTAAGTAACTAGTTCTTCTGATAGATATTTCCAAGTACAGATTTGTCACTTTCGAATAGATACCAAAGCAATACATCCCCAAGGTGAAGGCTCAGACCAAAAAGTGTTGCAGAATCAAGTGGGCATCATTTCCTTCCCTTTGGACCTGGCTGACAAGGCAGTAGTGCTTTGAGAACTTATGCACAGACACTCTTGTTGCAGAGAGGTAGATATCAATGACAGACACATCTTGCACCAATACAGTGGTAGGGGTCTTGGCCCTGGCAAAATGTCTCTCAGACATTTCTCTTAGAATGCTAAGCCATATGCATGTTTTTCTTTTTCTAAAAACGGCATCTACAAAAGGTTTGCTATGGTAAGATCACCAATTTTCCAGGGTTCAGCAACGGGCAGAGTTGTTAAAAAATATATTGCAGTTTTTGCATTTTTCCAAGTGGTAGTCCATTTTTAGGTCGAATCTGAGCCAGCACGCATGTGCTGCTCTGGCGATCTGCTGTAGCAGAGTATGGGAGAGAAGCCCCGCCCACTTTCCGCCCATTTTTAGGTCTCGCCTGATCCAGCGCATGCGCTGGTCTGGCGAGACTTTTTGAGAGGGCTCCAAAAAGTGCTACCAGGCCAGCCTAGAGCTACAGTGCATGTGCGCGGGCGCGCGCCGCGCTTGACCGCGATAACTTTCACTTTCGTGGCCGCACAGCCGCTTTGATGTTTGATCGCGATGCGATCACTTTCGCGGCTGCAGGGCCGCTTGGCATAGCCAATAGGTCTCGCTTTTGGGACCTTATAAGTATTTAGTTATGCAACTGTTGCATGGCTAAACACTAATAAGGTCCTAAAGGTGAGACCTATTGGCTATGCCAATGCTTGTTTTCATTGGCTTGCGTCTTTGTCCTTCGTGAATGCTGGCTTCTGATTCTGGAATTAGCTTGTCAGTCCCTCCTTAGAACGGCCATGTCTTCGTTTGTAACCTCCCATGGCTACTGGCCCCTTTACTTCGGTTGTTACACAGTACATGTTATTTAGTTTTGTAAGCACTAATTTCTTTATTGAGTGCTTAAATTCAGTGCGCCATGCGCGCTTTCACTTTCAAAGCAGCCGGGAAACTGCGGCCGATTGTTTGCAATGCCACAGGTCTCGCATTTAAATGCAAGACCTTTAGCATTGCAAATATTTGTATTATATGTGAGGGGCAAACCCTACAATAATACTGCACGCCGAACCCTCACTAGGGCGATAAGCAAACTGACTTTAGAGGCCTTTCGGCTTCCTACACCTTGCTCTTCCAAAGAAAGTCATCCGTCAGCAGCGCAAACTTTCAAGAAGCTTCAGTAATGTGTTATTATTTTAATTTGAGTTGTATATGATGGAAGTCAGTGTCTTTCTTACATCTTTCAGGTATATGCTTGCCATGTAATTCCATGCATGGAAGTGCAGTGAAACCTGTGCTGGGCCGTGAATTTCATTTATCATGGCGGTGCATTCTGGGACGTGTAGTTTTGGTTTAGCTGGGGGGGGGGGCATCTCTGACATTTAATCACTGATAAACCTACCACTTTTAACTGCAATCCACCCAAGTGTTTTTAAATTCTAACATTACTTGTATCCAGCATGTGCAGAAACGCTTTCTTTGAAAACAGAAAAAAATCGATAAGAAGTCGAGCACAAAAGGCTGCGTTTGTAGCACGGCTGCAATACTGCTGATTATAAAAACGTATTTTATCATTCGTTATGGTCTTTTATTGAAGTGAAACCACAATATAAATGAAAGATGGCTCAATTGCAACATGAAACTGAAAAACCTGAGATTAATCCCTGCTTCGCCAATGTGTGTGATCCTGGGCAAATTCTTTTCCACCAAACTGCCCTTGTGTACATCACATATGACAGCAGCTTCAAATGCGTGAGTTTTGGGTGTTCGCTGTTAAAAAACCTCTCCTGTTTGATTATAATAGTTTATATTATTAAATCTATAGTAAATAACTAGGCCTGAAATACGGTTCATGAGGGGACTGACTTTCCTCTTTGCATTGTCATCAAGGTAGGAACGTTTCTCAGTTAATATTTAAAAAAATACTTCTAATAAATACTTCTTAACGCAAAGATAATCTGGAGTGCTACTCTGAAAAGCTTCTGCATGTTAAAGAAATGTATATTTTACTTTAAAGACATGTTCTCAATTTTTTTTTTCGAGATTGACATGCCGAATATTGTGAGGGGCTGGGCTCCTGCACGTTTGCCTTGGGTCTCCCTGTTAATTTGTGGGCTCGGCCACCCTGAGATGCTACAGCCAGTGAGCAAGCGCTGCTCTGCAAGACTTATTGTAGGGGAGTAGGGAATAGAGCCCCGCCCACTCTCCGTCCATATTTGCCATTGGCATGTGTCATTGTCTGTCCTAAATGCTGCCTTCTGATTCGTCAATAGGCTTGTTAGTCCCTCCTTAGTACTGCCTCCTCTTCATTTGTCACCTCCCATGGCAATTGGCCCCTTTACTTTGGTTGTTACACGGTACGTGTTATTTAGACTGTGAGCACCATTTTCTTTAATGAGGTTCTCCTACTGCAGGCACAACATGCTTTGGTGCCTTCTTTACTCCCTCCCTCCCTCCTGTTGATGTGCCTTCTTCCACCCCTCCCAGCCTTCCCTCCCGTTATCCGTGCCTTCTCACCCCCACCGGCCCTCCCATTGTCCGAGCCCTCTCGCCCTCCCGTTGTCCGTGCCTACCCACCCTGCCCGTCCTCTCTCCCGTTGTCTGTGATGCTTACCATTTGCAATGCAAGAGGTCTTGCATAGATGCAAGGCCTATTGCATTGCAAATGCTTGTATTGAATTGCTCCTATGCCATTTATTGCTTGCTCCCCGGCCGGTCTCCTTCCTGTGCCAACGCGCCGCCGTTTACTGTGAGCCTCCAGTCACCAGGTCAGTGGTGTGAAGTGACTTGCTCCAGCGACGTTTATTGCTTGTATTTTCAGTTCTGTGATCTACTGTTTATCTGCTTTGGGAGCAGGAGACATATTTGTTTCTTCTGTCGCTCTTCTTGATGGAGGGGGTGGGGCTCAGCCCACCATGTCAGAGGAGGGAACGCAGATGGGAATTGAAGAGTTGATGCTTAGGGTAAAATACGTCAGAGCTCACTAAACCACGGATCAGCAAGAGTCCGATTATCATAGCTTGTTGGTACTAACGCTAAGTGATGTGAGCTTTTTCATGGTAGAGGTAAGTACATTTTGAGTTTCAAAATGACTCTTAGAGTGCTTTTGGGTGACAGTGCTTCAATGTTTATGAATGGGTGGTGTTGTAGCAGTTTTAAACTGTTTGTACTGTTGCCCTCCTCTGTAATACTTATTTTCCCAAAAAGGAAATATACCTACACTGATAAGTCACCCTCATGCTGTGTAAAGTGTCCTGGATGTTTACATGTTGGTGTGCAGCTTTGAGTTTTAAAATGAGTGTTGGGGGAGCACTTGCCCCTCACTTCCCCATGTTGTTACTGTTGCCATGACAGCGGACCTCCGAAGGGAGCAGGTGACCTGCGACCGGAGGAGATGCACGGGCTGTGCTGGCATTTAATTATTTGGCATGGAAGCCACTTACCAGCTGTTTCTCCTCAGCCATGGCACCGCTGCCCTTCCTGTAACCAGGCTGTGGCCTTCCAACGCACGACTCATTTGTATCTGTAACCGGGTCACTTGCCCCAGCAGTCTTCCAACATGGCTCCGTCCCAGTAAAATGAGGGCACATATTAGGTAAGGAATATGCTACTTACCAGTATGCATCTGTTCTTGGCATGTAGAGCTGCAGATCTACACACTATGCATAGATCACCATCTGGTGTTGGGCCCGGATGTTTGCACTTGTTTTTGTCTTGGAAAGTCTTTAGAAGTCATGAGGCATGTGACTACTCCTTTGGATCATAGTGCGCATGGGCATCGGCTCCATCCTCAGGTTGTTTTTCGCCAGCAGGGAAATGATGGAGCTTTGTAAGGAACAGGAAGGATGCCCATGTATGGTGTATCTAAGCAAGATAATACTGGAACAGATAAAGGTAGCCAGGGAGGCGGGTGGGCGTGTGTAGATCTGCAGCTCTACATGCCAAGAACAGATGCATACTGGTAAGTAGCATATTCCGTTCGAGGCATATGAGCTGCAGATTACACACTATGCATAGATTGTATAGCAGTATCCCCTCCTAGCGGCGACCAATAGTATCTGTTGCAGTGGTTTGAAATAGTGTTTTGAGTACAGCCTGGCCCACACTAGCTTGTTGTTTAGTTTGCACATCGACACAATAGAGTTTTGTGAATGTGTGCGGTGTAGACCATGTAGCTGCTCTGCAGATATCGTCTAAGGGAATGTTCCCTAAAAATGCCATTGAAGCCCCTATCTGTTTGTGGCTGCCAGCAGAATACAGGCAGCTCCACAGATTGATTGAGGTGGACGTGAGAAATGACTTTAGGGAGGAATTTAGGATTAGTTCTGAGTACAACCGTATTATGATGCATTTGCAGAAAGGGTTCCTGAATAGTTAGTGCTTGTAGTTCACTAACTCTTCGTAGAGAAGTAATAGCTACTAGGAAAGCAGTTTTCCATGTTAAGAATTGTAGCTCACATTTATGTAGAGGTTCAAATGGTGGCCCCATTGGCCTTGTGAGAACGATGTTTAAATTCCACACAGGTGAAGGTGTTTTCTCTGGGGGGAATTATTCTTTTGAGTCCTTCCATAAAAGCTTTTATGGCAGGTACTCTGAAGAGTGATAGATGTTGTCTATTTTGTAGATATGCTGCAATGGCAGCAAGATGCAGTCTAATAGAAGTGTAGGCAAAGTTGCAAGTTTGGAGGTGTAGTAAGTAGTCTATGATGTGTTGGATAGACACATCTAGGGGATCAGTGTTGTTGTTATGGCAGCATATTACAAATCTTTTCCACTTGGCTGCATAGCATGCTCTAGTGGTAGCTTCTTTGATGACGTTCATACAGTCAGGAGGTAACCGAATTCTAGGACTTCAGGAGCCAGATCGCTAGGTTGAGCTGAGCTGGGTCTGGGTGTTGTATCTCTCCATGGTTCTGGGTTAGGAGGTGTGGAGAGAGGTGTAATTTTTAATGCGGAACTACGGAGAGTTCCAGCAATGTGGTGTACCATGGTTGTCTCGCCCAATTTGGAGCAACTAGGATGAGTGTTAAGGAGTGTTGCTGTAGTTTGCACACCACTAGTGGAATGAGTGGGAGAGGCGGAAAAGCGTACGCAAATCTGCCTGAACAGTTCATCCATATCGCATTGCCTTTGGACAATGGGTGTGGATACCTGGCGGCAAAGTTTGGGCGTTTGGCGTTTTCGTGGGTGGCGAAGAGGTCTATCTGTGGTTGCCCCCACATCTGAAAAAATGGTTGAAGAACTTGTGGATGAAGTTCCCACTTGTGGATTTGTTGATGGCTCAACAGATCGGCTATTGTGTTTTGGACTCCTGGGACATGTTGGGCTAGGAGAAAAATGTTCTGAGGTGTAGCCCACCTCCATATGCTCTGTGCGAGGTGAGAGCTGCAGAGAGTGTGTCCCGCATTGTTTTGTATATAATACATGGCTGTCATGTTGTCGGCTATCCTGGCGGGACTGGGATAGGCTAGCGCCCTTGAGGTGTCTATTGTGGCACCGAGGTATTGTTGTGTGTGGGAGGGTTGCAGCTGGGACTTGGCGTGGTTTATTGTGAACCCCAGGTCGTGAAGTTGTTGAATAGTGGCGCGAGTGTGTTGTACACACTGATTATATGAGCTGGCTTTTATGAGCCAGTCGTCTAGATATGGGAAGACATGGATGAGTTGTCATCTTAGGTGTGCTGCCACCACCGCTAGACACTTGGTAAACACTCTTGGTGCTGTGGTGACTCCGAATGGGAGTACTTTGAATTGATAGTGCTTACAGTCCACTACGAATCTGAGATATTTTCTGTGAGCGCTGTGAATGGGAATGTGGAAATAGGCGTCCTTGAGGTCTAGAGTTGCAAGGAAGTCACCCTGGGAAAGCAGAGGGAGGACCTGCTGAAGTGTGACCATGTGGAAGTGGTCTGAGTGTATGTATAGGTTTAGGGGTCTGAGGTCTAAAATATGCCTTAGAGATCCGTTCTTCTTTGGTATGGGAAAATAGAGGGAGTAGACTCCCTTGTTTTGTTGGTGCAGGGGAACTGGTTCTATTGCATTTTGTGTAGGAGGGAGATTACCTCCTGCTTTAGCAGTAACAGATGTTCTTGTGACATTGGACGGTGTTTGCGTGGTATGGTTGGGGGGGTAGATGTTAGTTCGAGACAATAGCCTGATAGAATTATTTGGTGCACCGACCTGTCTGAAGTGATATACATTCACAATACACCTTAGCACACCCAAAAAGAGGACCTGATTGGAGAGTTTCTTGTCATACGACTGTGATTAAGGACATTTGAATAACTGACTATTGTTCGCAGTGCATTGGTTTTTACTTAAACTTTGGATTATAGTTACTCTTTTTGGGTGTGCTAAGGTGTATTGTGAATGTATATGTAGCATTGGGATTCGTCCTAAATGTGCTGATACCCTGATGGGTGGGTATTGCCGACACTGTTGAGCACCTCTATATGTGAAATTCAAGACATATACGTTGATGTGTTATGAACTATTCTTGTGGATGTGCAGATCCTGAAGCGAAAACCCATGTCTTTGTGATTATCTGTCTGAAGTGATGTTTGCCCAGGCAGGGAGGAATTGGTAGAGTCTTCCCCTGACTGGAGTGGAATGGTCTGGGGGAAGTGGCGGGAAGTCATGGGGTGGGGGTGGAGGCAGAGCGGGAGTTTTTGTTTTTGCCTCTGCCTTTGCTGTTGTTCCCCCTGTAACCACCCCTTTGGTAAACTCTAGTAAAGGTGGATTGGGTGGGAGCCTTGTAAGAGGTGGAGGGGCTATCAGAGGAGTAGCCTCTATGGGTGCTTCTGAAGGATGAGCGACTAAAGGACCGTCTGGGAGCTTGCAACTGCAAGGCTCCCATAGATTTGGCCCTGTCTGTATCCTTTTTCATTTTCTCAAGTGATACGTCCACATAGGGCCAAATAGGTGTTTCTCATCAAAAGGTTGATTGAGTATAGAACTCTGGACTTAAGGTTTAAAACCTGATATGCGCAACCAGGCATGCCTGCGCAAAAGGACACTGGTGTTTATTGCCCTTGAGGCGGTATCTGCTACATCTAGGGCACAATGGATGGAGGTGTTAGTGATGGTTTTACCCTCCTGTATGAGTTCATTGGCCCTGTTTTTATATCTGTCAGGGGGGTGCTGCATTATGGACTCAAGCTCATCATAATGTGCCCTGTCATTCCTGGCTAACAGCGTTTGGGTATTAGCACTGCACCAAATGTTTGCTGCCTGTGACGCTGTGCGTTTGCCAGAGGCGTCCAGGAGTTTGGATTACTTATCTGGTGGTGGTGCGTCACCTGATGTTTGTGAATTTGCTCTCTTCCTTGCATTAGAGACAACTAAGGAGTCTAGTGGTACGTGGCCTTTAATGTATACTGGGTAAGTAGGAGCAGCCTTATACTTTTTTTCTATTCTCGGGTTGATGACTCGAGCTCTGACTGGGTCTTTAAAGATCTCTGGTGCATGCTTAATGACCCCTTTAAGCATGGTCAGAATTGAGGTGGACCTTTGTGTGGTATCGAAGGTGTCCATAAGAAAATCTTCCTCTACTGGGTCTGTATGAAGGGCAATCCCTTGGTATTGAGCAGCCCTGTGAAGGAGCTGATTGAAGCCAATATTGTCCTCTGGAGGGGAAGGCCTGGAGGGATAGATGTCATCTTGTGGGGTGTAAGGGACGTCTGGGACACTGTAATTATCCCAGGGGTCCGGGGAGCCAGCAGGTGTAGGGTCCCCAAGGGGTTGATCGTTCGCACCTCCCCCTGCATCATCTGAGGTGTTGTCATCATCATCCTCTACTGGGGTAGGTGATGGTGTAGGAGAGCGGTGTGGTGGGGGAGAAGCAGGAGGAGGAAGAGAGGAAGGGATCCTTAATGGAGAGGCAGCAAAGTCTCTCTTTTTCGGTGGTGGTGCGGGCGCATTCTTTTCCAGGGGTCTTTTCTTGATCCTAAGCATTAAATGACCAGTCTTAGGATCCTTCACAAGAGTCTTTTGAGTAGGATCTGGACGAAACAGTTTGTCTGTGGGAGGCAGATCCTTCAGAGTCAAGGGTTTCGGTGCCGTAAGCTTTTTCGGCGTCGACTCGGTAGCGGTTCTAGGCTTGGAACCGTGTAGTTTTGAAGTGTCTTTATCCGATGGAACCGGTCGTTGTTTTTTTAGTTCCGAGGTCTTCGGCTTCGAAGAATCGGGGCCTTTTGGTGGGCGCTTTAGTCGGCTCCGAGGGTGTTGTCGGTGCCGAGGAACCGGTGCTAGCCTTCGACACCGAGTGCTTTGATGTCGAAGCAGCGGTCGGCGTGGATGGGGACGAGGACGTCTTCTTCTTCGGTGCCTGAGTTAGTTTTTCTGGTGTTTGATAGAAAACAAGGGTACCCCGATATACGAACCTGGGGTGGTAAAGTGTGAGGAGAAACACAATGGTTCTAAATGGCCTAAAAAGGTCCAGGGTAGAAAAACCTTAAAAATGGGTAAACGTTTGAATAAAGGTTTTTTGAAATTAATTTTGAAGAAAGAGAGCGATAGTTAATATAGAGCAGGGACAAGAAGGTCAAGGTATAACAGATATTTTATTACACAATGAAATAAATTCAAGTGCTCACATATTCAGTGACAATAAGCGTGACATAGAAGACATCGCATTGACAACAAGAGTTGAACCACTTTCTTTTTAACTTAATATGATGGGTTCATGTTGTAAGAGCATCTATAATTGTCAGTGTAGATATAAGGAAGGGGTCGAGTTTATCAACTGGGAATATTGTAAATTGATCACGAGAATTTCATGTGCAAGTTACTGCATCATAGTAGGGCCCTTTGTCATAGCATGCATTCAATGCATTTCGATCGTACAAAATACTAAATCCGCACGGCACCTGAATCTTAGAGGTCCCGTTAAAATGAATTCATAAGGTTTCTCAAGCCTCCTGCTATGACAAAGGGCCCTACTATGATCCTTTATTCAAACGTTTACCCATTTTTAAGGTTTTTCTACCCTGGACCTTTTTAGGCCATTTAGAACCATTGTGTTTCTCCTCACACATGAGTTTGTTTTTCGGCACCGAGGGTAGGCTAACTCGAGCCCGAGTCACCTAAAGGCTTAATAGGCTTCCTTACCGGGCCCGAAGGCGGGGCATGGGAAGCAGTGTCTCGGTGTGCACCTGGGCCCGAAGGTGAAGGTGGTAGCGGAGCCTTTTTTGATAATGTCGAGGGGGGTTGTAGGTGGGGATCGACGGCTGTACTCACGGCCCTTTGAGCTGGAGTGATGTCTTCGACGTCAGTATCATATGCTTCGGAGGCGCTGATGATGGCTTCTTCGACCTGACCCTGCTCCGGGACATCAACGCCCTCTGGAAAGATGTCGTCTGGGATGGAAGATGACTAGTGCGCCATTGTTCTTCGAGCTCGTCAGTCCCGGATTGTCTTCTTGGAGCGGAAAGAGGCGCAAGCTGGACAGTCTCTGGCCTTGTGCTCCGGTGAGAGGCAGAGGTTGCACACCTCATGTAGGTCGGTGTGGGGAAACTTTGACCCACATCGAGGACACTTTTTGAATGGCGTCCTTTCCATGTGCTGGAGATGAGGCCCAGGTAGGCCCGAAGGCGTTCGTCGACGGCCGGAATCGAAGACTTCGAAGTTGAAGGGTCGCGTGGATTGGAAAACGCGATCGAAACAATACCGTCGAGAAGGGAAGGATCGCGCGTCGAAAGAGACAACCGTTAACGGTCCCGAAATGGGACGCGAGAACACATCCGAGCCCGATGGCGGAAAAAAACAATCTGAGGATGGAGCCGATGCCCATGCGCACTATGATCCAAAGGAGGAGTTACATACCTCGTGACTTCCAAAGACTTAACAAGACAAAAACAAGTGCAAACATCCGGGCCCAACACCAGATGGCAATCTATGCATAGTGTGTAATCTGCAGCTCATATGCCTCGAACATCATTGTTTTTTATATGGTTAACTCCTGTGCTTTGTTGAGTACAGTTTGCATCCTGACTGAGAATGAAGCCCAGTCTGCCTTTACTGGTTTTCACTTGAAGTTTCTTGGTTTTGCCTCTTAGATAGTTCAGGCAATGAGTAGAGGCACCCAGTTGTGCTGAGAAATATGTCAAAGTCTACGGCAATGTTAGTCTTTTTTACGAGGGCAATGATATCTGTGTGAAATCTAGAAATCTGTTGAAACTACAAAAATGTATATTGATAACTGTCCACAAAGCACAACAAAATACACATCGACTTATTTCCAGCTTTGCTGATAGTGTAGAGGGCAAACAATTAAAAATAATTTACTCTCTTGGCATGTTTTGGACCCTCCGCGCAGACACTCCTCTACTTTCAGTCAAATGTAGGTGGGCACAGAAGAAAGGCTACGTTCACTGCAGTTATGCTGTCAGGTGCGGTGGGTCTTTGCTGCACCTCGGTGTGTGCTTCAGATCCTTCCTTGGACAGATTTAGACTTGGTCTTTCAATGGCAGGGTCACCATCCACCTCAGTCTGAGGTTCTGCAGTCGTCCCCTCCTCACTCTCTGTGTTGGTTTTTCCAAAGCGATCAATGGTCTCACACACTGGTGATGAAGCGCTGGTTTCCATATCAAGAGCATTGCAGTTATCAGATGCCAGTGGGCCAGACGCCTCTAGAGGAGAGCCAGCATTAGAGAGCCTTGACAGCACAATGGTAGAGTTTCTTGTTGAAACGGGTGCTGCCACAGCTGTGTTCTGTGTGGTTAGGCACCCTTGGGGTGCTTCTATAACTTCTGTATTTTTACTGCCTCTTTCTTCTTCTAATGCTTTTGGATGTCTTCTTTGTTTAAGGTTTGCATTTATTTTCTCCTGGTGTGCCCCACACATCGTCTGCTTCTTTTTGTACAGAGAGAAAGTTGTGTTTTGTTGCACTCATTCTGTGGTGGATGGCTGCACCCAATTGTGCCAAGTTGGGCTGCTTTTGTGGGTTATATTCCTTTCTACTTTGTTTGAGAAATTATGTTTTTATATTTGGATCAGTTGGGTGAACTCTGACCCACCTAAAGTAATGTATATTTATACGTAAAACATCTGGCACTTTTGTGCTGATCTTAAGTTTACTCTTACTTGGTTTTGAAAGCATACCTTTCTTGCATATTCCTGCAGTCTGGAGCTGTTCAGTTAATCTTCAAATACAAAGGGTAATCTGCAAACGTAAATGATGCTCACCAGTGTCACCTGAAGTAACAGTAGATGTTGTAGCACCCAAAATAATGGGCTGAATAGCTAAATACTTATAAGGTCTCGAAGGCGAGACCTATTGGCTATGCCAATGCTAGTTTTGTCTGCAGCTGAGCTGAGCTCCAATACACAATTAATGACTGTCGTCCTAATGCGGTCATTGGGGTGCCGACCCTCTCGCCTCCTTACTGTGTAGGTCAGAGTTAGGCAATTGTATTAACATAAGAATAGTCCCCTGCCTTCCCTTACCCTTAACATTCAAGAAACATTTGACATTATAAACATATACGAGTTCTCAAATTCTGACTGAATTAACATGCAGTACTTGAATCAAGTAAACCTCATGTACAAATGAAGGTCAAGAAATATGAAAACTCAAAAATGGTCCTTTTATGATATGGTATAAAAGAGTAAATATTAATCTAGTGGCTGAAAAACACATCCTTTAACCCAAAAACTCAGCTTCAACACCTGACCAAATTGATCCCACGCTAATCGATTCACTGTGCCTCATTTTAATTTAGTGTGAAACTGAGACCACCTTATATAAATTCAATGCTATAACAAGCATTTGCAATGCAATCGGTCTCGCATTACTGAAAGTTTGAGCTATTGGTGTTGCTAGTAATAATGCAACGCCTAGAGCTCAAACTTTCAGTAATGCGAGAGCTATTCCATTACGCATGTTTTTTTAAAATTTCTATTTATTTTTAAGCAACAAGCGCAGGAGCCATGATTGCTTAAAAAAACAATTGCAATGCAATATCTATCCATTACTGAAAGTTCAGTAAACACCTTTGTGACAATCTGCTGTTCTCCGAATGCAGAAGAACCTGGGTACTACTGGCATAGATGCAGAGGTTGTGGGAAGTGGATGAGGGTGTTTTGCCGTCTGCATGGTCTCTCCCTCATATTTTTGCCTTTGTTAGCTGAACCTGTTTTTGTTGGCATTAGGACTCAGCACACTTTATTCCTACTAATCAGTGGTAAAGTGTTTGTTCTCTCCATTCCAAACATGGCAAAATTGGTATACAACTGATTGGTAAATGTAATATAACTAAGTCCCTACATGCACCCAGTGCCTGTACATTAGATGCTACTAGTGGTACTCACTGTGCCTCCCACTAAAAGTAGCACTGTAAAACATGTCACAAGCCTGCTACTGCACCATGTGTGCGCAGTTTTATAACTGCCTTTACGACCTGGGAAAATAAACCTTTTGCCAGACCTAAACCTACCTTTTTAATACTTTTAAGTCACTCCAAGGTAGTAGTCCCTAAAAGCACATAGTTCAGGGTGCATGGTATTTAAAAAGTAGGACATGTATGTATCTTTATTGTCTTACATGCCACTTTTACAACAATTGCATTTCCCTGCCTAAAGTTTCTGGGGCCTCTACGTGAGTAGCAAGCTGCCTCAGTGCTGTTAATGGCACCCCAATGGGGAAATGTGTATTGGATCCAGACAGTGGACAAAGGACCTGGGTGTAGAGGGCAATGGGTCTTTTTGATAGAATGACTAGGAAGGTGCTGTGCCCTGTTCTGATTACACTTCAAAGGGATCTGACTTAGCACACACAACGAAACCTGACACCCAGCCTAACCTGCCATTTGTTTCACTAGTCAGGCTGGAGCCAAACCCATGGAAGAGGAAAGAACTGGATCGGTTTAGGGGGTAGACAAAGGGTTTGTTCACCACCCGCAAGCTGGCTGGATATAAAAGTGGCATTCTCAGAACTTGAAAAGATCCAGAAAGACTGCCATGCTGCCTGAAGAAGGAAGACTGGAACTGCTTGCCTTGAGCAAATGGCCCCACACGTGACTCCAATGCTCAGTTGGCTGACCTCCTGTTAAAACTACAGGGAAACAACAAAACCTCAAGAGGACTTTTCCTACATCTGCCCAGTTGATCAGGGCTGGACCCTGCTGTAGTCTATACCTGCTATCCTGTGAGTCTTTAAGTAGCTCCCCTGAGGTCCTGGGGGGCTTTAGCAGCGTAATCCTGTAGTGGATTGGTACACAAAGCACTAAAGAAAGTAGTTAAAATCTTTGACCAGAACAAACTTGGTTAGTGTATCAGACCTGCACTCCCTCAGGGTCAGCGTCAAATTACATCTAGGTCCTCTTCTACAAAGGCTATTATTAACTATTATTGGTACCTTTTTTTTTTTTTAAACAGAGCTCAATTGGCGGAGTACAAAATTAGATAGTGGTCCAACTTAAACTGCCATTTTAACCTTATACTCATGTGCTTTTAACTTGCTATGAATCAAAAGTAGGTGTAAGATGTTAAACCAGAAATAGTGGGATCCTTCATCAAGTGCATTCAGCATCTCCAGCCCAAAAGTATTTCTCTCAAACTCAGAAGAACAAAGACTGAACAACCAGCAGCATGAAATAAAAAAATAAATAAAGTGCCAGTAACACAAAAAGAACGGAATAAACCTACTCAATAAGTAGACTGACATGATGTAGAACATACTACAAGGGGCTGTCATAACGTGCAATGTCAATCTCAATGTGACATATCTTTGAAGAGCCACATCATTTTTTCCCGTAGGCTGAATTAGCTGAATGAGGTGCAGCAGCCCTCTGGGACTGCCTCCAAAATGTATGGCCCTCGCCATTCTGTTAGTCAGGTCTCTGATAAAGAGAATGTTGCAACCATGCAAATTAAGCAAATCACAAATTTAAGACATGCTGCACCCCTAACAGGCAAGTGTTTACGAGATCTGTAAGGTATTTAATGAGGAATTGCGGTTTAAACTACGTATACTGACCATGGGCGATTTCACACAGCATGCATTATACTTACTTGCTTGCTTTATATTTTCAAGTTCACCTAAACTTTCCAAGCCAACTGCAATGTAATACTATCCTAAGCTGCAGATTTTGGGAGGTAATTTCGGAGAGGGAAGTGGGTGAGGTGAAAAGCCATGCATGGAACTTACCAGATATATCGTTGGAACAATGTCCAAGACAAAAAGGCTAATAGAAAACTGGGGTTGTGGATGACCATAGAACAGGGTGTCAATATTAGAAACACCCAACACCTGATTTGGGATCAGGAATAGCTTAAGGAGTAAGCTTTTCAGACACACATGAAGTTTAATAAGGTCCTTTCAACATAACCTCAAAGTAACATCACTTCCCTGCTGGACTGAACGCTGTTGCTTAAGAGAAAGGCAGTTAATGACAAATCAAAGAAAGGCTATTGTTCAGGTTAGTTAAAATAAATACAATACAGTAAACACATTTAATGTAACTTTTTCACTTACTGAAGTTTGGTCCGATACCGCAGACTTTTCTATCTCTGGAAGATTTGCGATAATTGTAGTTCTGTTGCCCTTCTCTGTTGTTAAGAGCTCTATTGCTAGTCCATCTCCTAAAATATGCCAGCCTTTTAGTGCCAACTAAAAATAATAACATAATTCAGTACCAAAATTTATAATGAAACAAGAAATTACATTTTAGGCTGAACACAAGTACATACAAAATAAACAGATATCTACTCACCTCAATTGGATTACTGTTAATGATTGCAATTAGAATATAGCTGGCTTCTTTAGCGCTCAGAATGCCAAAGTCTATATAGCGCTCCTCCAGTTTTGGCGGCAGGATAAAGTACTAGAAAAATGAAAAACATACTTAAAACATTAGAACACCTCCAATCTGATTTTGAAATCCTGATTATACAGTACAAACTATAATTTTAGAAGTACTATTAAACAAAATTCCCATATCCAATTACAATAAATGAAAATTAGATTATAGAAATCCCACACAGTTTTATATTCTCACACATACCCTGGAGACATATATGAGCACTTGGCAATCATCCAAAATTGTGAAACAACGTTTAACATAGGGAGAGTTTTTTCACATATGTAACTTTGCTCCATCTTTTAAAGAAAGTAAGTTAGACTTGAGTGTACTGGCGAAGATATTCATAGTGGCTACTGGATAAAGCATGTAATAGAGAACATTTGGAATGTAAACCGACCGCGTTACTAGTCACTATTTTACTTGTTTCAGTTTTCAGCCCGATGGAAAATTTCAGTTTCAGATGTTACTTAGCAGTAGGAAATTAGGTGTGCTAAAACACTTAGATTAAGAGACTTCTGTAGGACTGTGCCATGTTCTCTTACGGACTTGAACTGATGTATGAAAATCTTCTCTGTTAGAGAGCACATGGGAAATTGAAAAATAGACACCACAGAATTACTATTGTTTAACGATTTCTGCAAAAGTATATGGAGATCTATGAATACTTTTTATACTGTGGCATTTCTGCAGTACATTAGCTGTATTTAAAATATGCACAACAGGGAACATATAATTAACCGAGATGCATTTTAAAACTGTGATTGAGAGAAGTATTATCATATCATGAATTATGTAATATGGTGCAGTGCTCTGCGGGGCGTGAGTTATAGTTAGTTCACCAACTATAACTGAAGAATTTCACTGGTTTTGTATGAGTGAAATCTGAGCTTTACTAGAACATCCCTGTAACCTTTGGTATTTTCAGTTTATTTCTAAGGTTTTTTTAAATGCAAATTCCTAACTATAACGTCCCTATAACCTTTGTTTTTTTTCAGTGAATGTCGATGTTTTTTTTAAGTAGTAATCATATTTGCAGAGTGGTGGAGAAAAGGGGCTAAGTCTCCGACCAGCTCTAAGGAATCCCGCAGTGTAGGACTTACAAAGCGATACCAAAGAGGATGATGGACGGAGTGTTTAAGCAAATCAAAAACTCACCCCCAGTCAACTGATCTGGGTTTAATCCATCATCATTCTTTAGCTCACTCCACCACCCCAGTTCAGACATGGCCACATGCAAATTAGTCTGACCCTGTGCCTCATGGGAACAGTCTAGCCCGAACTGCCAAGCCAGGTCTTCCCTGGACCGGAAACAAGCATCCTGGGATCGGTTTCGGGCTCATAACCCTCATCAGCCAGGCTATCTTGAATCCAGTGGCAAAGTGAGCAAGGGACCCACGTCTGGGCATACCCTGCCAACTTAGGGCAAACAAAGCGATACCAAAGGGGATGATGGACGGAGCGTTTGAGCAAATCAAACACTCATCCCCAGTCAACTGATCTGGGTTTAATCCATCATCATTCTTTAGCTCACTCCACCACCCCAGTTCAGACATGGCCATATGCAAATCAGTCTGACCCTGTGCCTCGTGGGAACAGTCCAGCCTTTGGTATCGCTGTGTAGGACTTACAGGCGGTACCAGGAGGGCTTCTTGGCCCCCAAGGCCGCTCAGCAGTAAAGTGGACTTCAACCCCCAAACAGTAGTGCACCAGGAGGTGCGTTTGCAGAGTAGGAGGCATGACGTCCGAATACCGCTTAGCAATGCCGCTGTGTGGGACTTGCTGAAGGTAACAGGAGGGGTAGTTGGCCCCCAAGGACATCTTTGGGAGGCAACTAACCCTCCAGTAAGTCCCACACAGCAGGATTGCTGAGAGGCTGTCGGAAGCCATGACCCCTTACTCCACAACTCTGCAAATGCACCTCCTGGTACACTACTACTTGGGGGATGAAGTCCCCTTTGCTCTTGAGGGCCAACTACCCGTCCTGTTACCTCCAGTGAGTCCCACACAGCGGGATAGCAGAGAGGTGTTCGGTGGCCTCACCCCCTTACTCCACCACTCTGCAAATGCACCTCCTGGTGCACTACTAGTTGGGGGACAAAATCCCCTTGGCTCTTGAGGGTCCTTGGCGGCCAACTACACCTCCTGTTACCTCCATTAAGTCCCACACAGCTGAATTGCTAAGAGGTTGCTGGAGGCCACGCCCCCTTCCTCCATCACTCAGCAAAACACTTCCTGGCGCAATACTGGTTGGGGGAAGAAGTGCACTTTAGTCCTGAGGCCCTCAGGAGGCCTGGGGACTTAATCCCCCAACCTGCAGCACGGCAGGAGGTGTGCTTGCAGGGCAGTGGAGACGGGGGGCAGGGCCTCCGGAGAGTTGCCAGCTTTTTTTTCCCTTTTTTGTTTTTTTTTAGGGAAGAAGGGCTGTGTAGCCCCTTGTCCCTGGGCCGATTTCAGTCCAGAGACCCTATCATTCAGAGCCCAGACTTTTTTTATTAAAAGGAGGGGGGCTGTGCGGCCCCCTCCCAGGCCTAGTTCGGTGCTGTGGACCCCTTTATTTTCCTTTTTAAAATAAGGAGGGGGGCCACATGGCCTCCTTCCTGGACAGATTTCAGCACCCGGTACTCCATTCCCCAGGGCCAAGCCTCTACTGTGGGTACACTCATCCCACCCAAGGCACCCACTCTTATCTGTTGTGGGCTGCAGGGGAGCCTGAAGGCTCCTGCGGTCCCTGCCGCCTCACCGCATCCTACGGGAGCTGGCATTGCTTTAAGACAGAGGGAGCTGCTGGACATGCAGCACCCTTTGTTCAAAAGCAATTCTGCTCTGCTTCGAGGCAGCTCCCCCATTATTGAAATGTAAAGCCCTAGGGTGGTGGGGGCAGCGTGGGGTCCACGCAGACCTCCTCCCATTGTTGCGACTTAAAACTCTGGGGAGGTGGCGGACCCCGGAGCTGACGGGGAAGGGCGGGGGGGGGGGAGGTGCGAGTCCCCCGCATTTATTGTGAATAAAACCCTGTGGAGGTGGTGGTCGCCGGAGCTGCTGAGGAGGACATAAGGGCCTCCCTTGCATCAGGTTACTTGGTTGCCCCGGGAAGGTGGCGGTCCCCGGGGCATGGGGGGTATCGCATGGGCACACCCCACATTATTATTAAACATTCCCCCAAGATTGGGCCCACCCGTGAGCTTAATGAAGAAGATGTGCAGTTGCCAACGCATCTTTTTTAAAATCGTGCCACGGATTTGCGTATCCACCAACGGATTTACGACAAAACTTTAAAAAAAATACTATTAAACCCCAGCAGGGACCCCACACCATATCTACGGCGTCAGGGTAGTCCTAACCTGACCCCTTTACATAAAGTTTTACTTTTTATGTGGGACTCTGCTTCAAGCGGAGTCCCAAGATGGCTGCCAACACTTCCTGGTTGAAGTGTAGGGAGCAAATCAAATTTCAGTAGGGTTTCAGTAGGCTGTTGGGGTCCCAGCTATCTATATTTTTAAACTTAAATATCTCTGAAACAACTGAACAGATTTACACCAATCACAAGAAGCACAATTTCTGTATCAACATCTAGCTTTCTGCCAAATTTGGTGTAATTCCGTTCAGTGGTTTGGGCTGTAGTTCTGTTAAAAAAATGGAAAATCCCCGTAAACATAACATGGGGAAATGTGTTTTGGGAACCCCCCTCCTTTTTTCTCACACCTGCTTAACGGACCACCATGAAACTTTCAACACAGCAGCTGAACCAAAAAGGGTACTTTTTTTTAATGATTTCATGACGATTCATCAAGCGGCACTAAAGTTATTGGGGTATATATATATATATATATATATATATATATTCACTGAAAAAACCATAGGTTTCACACATGTTATAGTTAGCGGAAATTTTACTGATAAAAAACCAGTGAAATTCCCCCGTTATAGTTAGCGCAGGCAACTATAACTCACGCGACCGCAATCCTCTGCTGATGCTAATACTGTATTTAGACACTTATTTGCCCATGTCTTCTTCCATACATTTTTAGCTATACATATATTACAAATATTTTTTTTTCATAAAGACACATATGTCATCAGCAGAAGATTGCAGTCGCGTGAGTTATAGTTGCCTGCGCTAACTATAACGGGGGAATTTCACTGGTTTTTTATCAGTAAAATTTCCGCTAACTATAACATGTGTGAAACCTATGGTTTTTTCAGTGAATTTGCAAGGTTTTTTAAATGCTAATTCCTAACTATAACGTGTGTGAAACCTATGGTTTTTTCAGTGAATTAGTACGGTTTTTTAAATGCTAAGTTTTTTTCCCTTATAATAAGCCCTGTACATTTGGTGGCCTTCGGCCACCAAAAGCACAGGGGGTGGGGTAAGTGTGGATAGTGTTTTTTGCCCTTAACAAAAGCCCTGTACATTTGGTGGCTTTCGGCCACCAAAAGCAAAGGGGGTGGGGTAAGTGTGGATAGTGTTTTTTTTATTTTTATTTTTTTACCGTACGCTTACCGTAAGCGTACGGTAAGCGTACCCCGCGAAATTGCCGAAAAAAAAATAAAACCGTTTTTGCACTTGGGGGATGTTTGGGGACTCCCTCAACATGACTATGTGGGAGGGAGTTGTCAAAACAGCCCCTTTACATGTTTTTTGGCTTGATATTTTAAAAATCACTCTCAGTGCGAGAGACAAAATGGCGGCCGCCGCTTCCTGGTTTCGGCCGATTCGAATGTTTACTAAGATCTAAGAGCCAATCAGAATCGCGCTCGCGCACGCCACCGTACTCTTACCGTAAGCGTACGGTAAGCGTACCGTAAGCGGGCTCAGATATATATATTGATTGAAAGGCTATTTTCTCAGAATCTACTGAACAGATTTACACCAAACCTACAAAAGGCACTTCCTTGACCTAGGGACTACCTCTCTGCCAAATTTTGAGTAATTCTGTTCAGCCGTTCGGGCTGTAGCTCGTTCTAAAGGTCCTATGGAAAAATGCATGGGAAAAACGCGTTTTGGGACCCCCCTTTTATCTCAGCCCCCGCTTGACGGATCCCCCCGAGACTTTCAGGGTAGGAGCGGAGCGTAGCGCCCCACCTATTTTGAGAAATTTGCGAGGATTCGTCGACCGGCGCCAAAGTTATTCAAAATAGAATGTTGAGGTTTTCCTATGGAAACGTGGTCCTAACTATAACTACCTACTGGCTATCGCCAGTAGGTAATATATATATATATATATATATATATATATATATATATATATATACATACACACACATCACTAAAGGAGAGTGTGTGTGTGTGTAGACATATATCTATATATATATCTATAGCTAGCAGATATATATATATATATATATATATCTATATCTCACAGAAGAGACCACTCGTTTCAGAATGACCCAAGGACACAGCGGGGATTCTTTCAGGAGTCCTTTATTCACACATTGCGCAGCGTTATGCATTTGGGCCAGAGCGGCCTTCCTCAGACGCCATTGCAACTATAGGGTGCCGTCTCCCTCCTTCATTTATTATTGCGGTACTCCCATTAGTGGGAGAGCAGCTGATCCTGTTCAACTGACGGCACCTGTGATCACATACGAGACCGCAACTCCCAGAATGCACTGACGTGGCAAAATGCATTGACAGGAAGGTAAGTTCAACTTTTGCGCTGCAAATCCGTGTGAAGGGGGGGCCGTGTAGTTGCAGGAACCCACCTAAAATAGAAGTGTCAGGTCTCCCTCGGGTCCCCAACGTCCCAGCCTCAAGTTCAGAACAAATCTATATATATATTTAATAAATATTTGTAGAAACCAAAGTCCTGGAGGGCCTGCGTCACAGCAAGAATCAGGTACGGACCACACAAAGCAAATTTAATTAAAGTGCTTTTTATTCTGGTGATAGTATTACATCAAACAGTTTTCATGTGGCAAGTGCCCAGCATTACGCGTTTCGCCCGCGTCACCCTGGGCTTGATCACACGACGCGCTGGATCACAATAAATCATTTTAAAGTGACAAAGTGAAACTAATCGTATTACACCCCTCCCCCTCAGTAGAGCTAGAAAACATACTATACATATCTAAATCATAGCAAAAAGGTACATCCAATTGTGATTTGACCTCAATACACTGTGCTTTATCAACAAGTGTTGTATTAAAATAATCTCTATATTAATACTATTAACTCTGGTCATATACAATTGTTGGAATCTTGAATACATCTGCTCTCATGATATGTATATGCTGAAGGGGATATTAGTCAGTAAAGTGCTAGTGCAAGTGATTAAAAGTCACAGTATACCGCTGACTATTCAACATGATAGTCGACTATATACTTATGAGCTTTGGAGGCCGAATTTGTGCCTGACACATATATATATATATACATACATACATACATACATACATACATACATATTACCTACTGGCGGTCGCCAGTAGGTAGTTATAGTTAGGACCCCTTTTCCATAGGAAATCCGCAACATTCTATTTTGAATAACTTTGGCGCCGGTCGACGAATCCTCGCGAATTTCTCAAAATAGGTGGGGCGCTACGCTCCGCTCCTACCCTGAAAGTCTCGGGGGGATTCGTCAAGCGGGGGCTGAGAAAAAAGGGGGGTCCCAAAACGCGTTTTTCCCATGCATTTTTCCATAGGACCTTTAGACAGGGCTACAGCCCGAACGGCTGAACAGAATTACTAGAAATTTGGCAGAGAGGTAGTCCCTAGGTCAAGGAAGTGCCTTTTGTAGGTTTGGTGTAAATCTGTTCAGTAGGTCCTGAGAAAATAGCATTTAAATCAATATATATATCTGAGCCAGCTTACGGTACGCTTACCGTAAGCTTACCGTACGCGTACGGTGGCGTGCGCGAGCGCGATTCTGATTGGCTGTTAGATCTTAGTAAACATTCGAATCGGCCGAAACCAGGAAGCGGCGGCCGCCATTTTGTGTGTTTCACTCAGAAAAAAAAAGAGTGAAAACAAGAAAAGGGGGCAAGGAGGAGAGTTACAGATCCCCTTACATTTGTGAGGGGGTCAAAGAAGGACAGAAAAGTACAAAGAAAAAATTTATTGATTTTAAAAAAAATCACAGGGTACGCGTACGGTAAGCTTACGGTAAGCGTACGGAAGAAAAAAAAAATTAAAAAAGAAATGAAATGCAGATTTAAGAGTTTAGATATTAGGGGGCTCTAAAAAGAGCCGTTGTGTTTATGAAGTGATTTTTTAAGTGGTACCTACAAGTAAGTACCGATGCAGAGTCTAAGGTTCAAGAGGAAGACTCTGTTCCCTTCATCATTGAAGTGCACACCATCTCCTCTATAAATGTCTTGCATGTCATAACGCAAGTTGTTGTGGTAAATGGCACCCATACCATAGTCTCGGAGGAAAGCAGAAACAGATTTGTTGACGTGCTTTCTTGCTTTGTCAATCTGTGGACAGAAATGATTGGACCAGTTCCATTTTTGCCTTTGGCATATGTTAGAAAACACAAAGGCAGTTTTAGGGAAAAGTGAAAACAGTTGTGCAAAGGTGTCCTTCATAAGCATTTCCAGACCTACCCCAGTCAAAGTGCCTAGGTCATTGCCACCACAGTGCACTATTATGAGGTCAGGGTGTTGGATTTGCATGAAGGATTTCACCAATGGCATCAATTGGTGCCACTTTAACCCTCTCTGACCAATCCATTTAATGTCTACATTTGGCAAAGCAAGGTCTCTCACCATACCTGTTTTCTCTGCAAACTTTTCACTCCAGAAGACATAGCTGTGCCCTACAATCCACACTGTGAACATCTTCAAAGGAGAACTGGATGCACTCAGGAGGTGTCTTTCAGTAGAATGGCAATATGAAAAGAAAGACAGTTTGGAAATGGAGGCATACATATTTTTTTCAAAACAAAAAGAACTGATTGGCTGTTTCATACCATTCTAGAATAAAAACTAGGCTGTATGTGTAAATTAATAGAAGCATGTTTTGTATTGGTACAAAAAAAGGTGTTACCAAAGAACAGTACTATGGATTTGCTGTTAGGTTTGAAAAGTCAAGCACTCTTGCTCTGTGGAATTGAAACATTGTGTGGCGAACTTCTGACCTAACTCCACACAGCAGTGTTCCATGAGCTGTTGCTATGGTAGCAGGCAGAAGTCAAGTTGGGGGAAGGGTACTAGGCAGAAGTCAAGTTGGGGGCAGGGTACTTTTGGAAAAGGGTTGGTTTTCAACCAATAGAAATGTGTGATTACATTTGAAAAAAAGGGGGAAGCACTGAGATTTGAAACTTACATGTATATGTGTGGAAAAATAGAGGGAAAGTTTGCCATTATCTGGTTCTGCTGAGAGGAGAGAGGTGTAGAGAACAGAGATCCTGGCTCTTATAATCTGCTGTTTGAGTGCCACATTTCTTTCACAACTAACTAATTTTAAAGGTGAGTTTAGAGTTTGAGAGGGGATGTATATGGTAAATTAAGAAATGAATAATAGAATTGGAATTCCTTTTGTAGAAGTTGTGTTTATTATTTTCTGTTTTGGGAGAAATTTAAATGTGAGGAACATGTAAAATAATATGGACAATTTTTTCATGATAAATTAAGGTGTACTGGTAAAAATAAGGAATACTTTAAGGGTTTGAGGTTGCAGTCAGTAATGCAAATACATTCAGCATCACTAAGGCTGGTTGCCCTTGCTGGAGTGTAGGCAGTCACCGAGGATACACATGGTGGTGGTCTGAAAAAGCAGTTTGGACATGGGCTTTTTTAATAAAATCTGAAAAGTGGTTTCATAATGTGTCAGTCTGTAAAAGTGATTTTCACTTGCCAAAAAAAAAGAGCAGTAAGTGTGCTTTCAAATTGGCAAAGAAATTTCGTTTTGGGACTAATGTGAAAACATGACTCTGTGTGCAAATAGGAATTACAGGCAGAGATTTATTGCGTTTTGTTCTGGTGATTTCACAGTTGCATTAGATGGAAAGGGGGAGCGATTTTTTGGTGCAGAAGCAGACTCTTAGCACACACCCAGCTCCTGTCCATGTATAATCATGCACAGTATTTAGAAGCGAGTGGGGTTTTGAGGTTTCAGTCTGTAATGCAAATACATTCAGCATCACTAAGGCTGGTTGCCCTTGCTGGAGTGTAGGCAGTCACCGAGGATACACATGGTGGTGGTCTGAAAAAGCAGTCTGGACATGGGCTTTTTTAAAAAAATCTGAAAAGTGGTTTCATAATGTGTCAGTCTGTAAAAGTGATTTTCACTTGCCAAAAAAAAAGAGCAGTAAGTGTGCATTCAAATTGGCAAAGAAATTTCGTTTTGGGACTAATGTGAAAACATGACTCTGTGTGCAAATAGGAATTACAGGCAGAGATTTATTGCGTTTTGCTCTGGTCATTTCACAGTTGCATTAGTAGGAAAAAGGGGGAGCGATTTTTTGGGGGAAGAAGCAGACTCTTAGCACACACCCAGCTCCTGTCCATGTATAATCATGCACAGTATTTACAAGCGAGTGGGGTTTTCAGGTTTCAGTCTGTAATGCAAATACATTCAGCATCACTAAGGCTGGTTGCCCTTGCTTGAGTGTAGGTAGTCACCGAGGATACACATGGTGGTGGTCTGAAAAAGCAGTCTGGACATGGGCTTTTTTAAAAAACTGAAAAGTGGTTTCATAATGTGTCAGTCTGTAAAAGTGATTTTAACTTGCCAAAAAAAAAGAGCAGTAAGTGTGCATTCAAATTGGCAAAGAAATTACGTTTTGTGACTATTGTGAAAAGAAATGTAGTAATATATTTAAATAAAATAAAGGATTTTTTTTTTAGTTTTTTTCAGGTATTGCTGAAGAGCAGTGGACAAAATTTAAGATGCCTACAAAATCCAGAGTTCAAAAAACGCACAAAAAAAACCTATATTTGAAGACAACTAGAGGACCAAAGTAAGTAGAAGATGCTCAAGTTGGGAAAAAGAAAAAATCTTCTGGTAAGCAGAAAAAACAATTTCTAAAAAATATATTCAAAAGAATGAAAAATGTACAAAATGTCTGTACTCGAAAGGATGTTTTGAACAAAAAAGGAGAGGAAAAAATTGACAATTTAGTTAATGCAAATATACCTTCAGCAACTGAAAAGATTTATATAAATAGAAAAACAGCGTTTAAAGAGATACGTAGAAAAATGTTTCAGAGAAGAGTTATGTCCAATTTGATGAAGGATGTGAAGAAATATAAGAAAAAGACAAAGTTTTATAAAAGAAAAAAAGAAATAGAAGCCATTGCAGCAAAGGCATTAGAATTAAAAAGGAAACTATTCATTTTAATTTTGAATAGGATGCGTACATTAGACAAAATGGTTAATGTACTGAAATCACATAGCAAAAGGAAAAGAGTAGTGAACAGAACAAACTTTTGTAAAGTGTTTTTAGGAAAGTGGATGCATAGTTCAAGTAGTGAACCTTTTTTTAATGAAGAGAGCTATTTTCAAAGTAATAGTTTGCTGCATGCAGTTGACACCAGAGGTCGTTCTTACGAAGTAAAAAATGGTTGCATAATGGAGAAGGAGATAATGGTTCCAAGAGATGAGGTACAAGTGATGGCAGATGAGGCTATGGGGAGACGTCCTAAAGCCCCAGTGTACACTTGGAATTGTAGTAGTATTTGCACTGTGCGTCAGGAATCTATTGACAAATTTCGAGAGTTTCTAAGAGAATATAGTAAAAAAAGTATAAAACAGAAGATTAAGGTGCTTCAAAGTCTGGATCCATGCAGAGTGAGAAAGAATACTGGTTTGCAGGGTAATTCTCTGGCTTGTCTATCTAGAAAAGTGTGCAATAGTGTTTTCCATCATTTTAGGATGCTGGCTGTTCATCATACTGAAATGAGAAAGTTTGTGAGACGGTTGTATTTTGCCAAAAGTCCAGCAATAAAGTTAAATGAATTGAATAGGGCTCTGTTCCGAGGAACGGTATCAGATGTAGAAAAGGTTGTTGATGAAATTCAGTTTTGTTACTTTGGTCCTGAACAAAACAGTGCAGAGAAGGACACAGTAAATGAGGAAGAAGTGGAAGAGAATGTAGAACCCTCTGTAAGTAACACATTTAATGATCATATAACAAAATTTGCAATAGTCTCTAATGAAAGACCAAATTTTACTTGTATTTGTTGCCGCAGAACTCATTATAGAAAACAAACTAGGAATGTTGATCTCTACAGAAAGAGTGAAAATGAAGATAATTATAAGTGGAAGGATTTTGCCACATATATATTTCTAGAAAATTGTTTTGATTTGGGTGAAGATCAGCGTATTTGTAAATACTGTTACAACAAGTTAGAGGAAAATAGAATGCCGACCAGAGCTGTACATAATAATTTAGAATTGGATGCTATTCCTGCTGAACTTTCTGAATTAAATACATATGAGTCTATACTCATTCAATGTGTTCATCCGTTCCAGACCATAGTACGTATGGAGCCCAAAACTGGTAAATTGCCTCCTTCTGATTTACTGAGCGGTTTAAAAGGAAGAGTGGTGTATTTGCCCTTGGATTTGAAAAAAAATATGGAAACTATTGATGCGGATACTTTGGAAACTGAACCATTAATTATTCTGGTTAATGGTGTACCTACAAAGAATAAGAAGATTTGGCAGGAGCTGGTAGATGTGCGGAAAGTACAAAGAGCAAATTTGTATTTGAAAAGGAATAACAAATGGTATGAATCAATTTATATAGAAGAAGAAGAAGAAGAAGATTTACAAGAAGACACAGAAACACCAACTGGACAAATTGAAAAAGTGGACAAGTCAAAGGAAGAAGAAATTTATGAACATTTTAGCATACATCCTCTTCATTCAAAAGAAGTTATGGGAGATAACATTGATCTCTTTCAGATGAAGAAAGCAAAAGGAACTCCCGTGAGTGTATGGGAGGAGAGCTTGGAAGCTCGATGTTTTCCCCAGCTGTTTCCTAAAGGAAAAGGAGGACGATACGATGAACGTCCAGAACAGATTCCAGCTTCTGAGTATCGGACTACAAGACTATATGCTGAAGATCCCAGATTTCGACAAAGTATTCCTTATTTGTTCCATCTTTTATTTGAAAGCGACTTGTCTGCACTGTCTTATGCAGTAAATCACATTTTAAAAAGTGGAGTACATTTACAAAATGTGTCTGCTAAGGATTTTATGGAGAAAGTGCAGCACCGAGATGATCATTTGGAAACACAACTGATCAATCTGATGGCTTGTCAGCGTGGGACAAATGAATATTGGTACCGACGCCATGGTGAACTAAAATGCATGTTACGGAATTTAGGAACACCAACATGGTTCGTTACCCTAAGCTGTGCGGAGTACGCTTGGGATGATTTACTGGATTTTCTACGAGAGGCAAATTCAAACATTAAAAACATTGAATACAAGACAGCAGGAGAACTGTGCTCATTGGATCCGGTTAATGTTTGCAGATATTTCAATCATAGATTTGAGGCTATGATGTCTTTCATCTGCAATAAAAAAAATCCACCTCTTGGAGAAGTAGTAGATTTCTTTTGGAGAAAAGAGTACCAGGCAAGAGGTGCTCCTCATATTCATATGCTGTTGTGGATCAAGGATGCCCCAAAGTTTGGAACAGATACTGATGAAGCAGTGTTATCTTTCATTGAAGAATATGCAACATGTGCTATACCAAAAAGCACAGAAGAGAAAAAGTTAAAGGAGCAAGTTTTACGTTTCCAAAGTCATCGGTGTGGAAAATACTGTCGACGGAAATACAAGAGCAAAGATAAATACTACACTAAATGTCGATTTGGATTTCCTAGACCTGTTCTTTCAAATGGAAGAGTCAACAGTTTTATGTCAGCTGTGAGACATACTATCACAAGGAAATCACCTAAGAATACCTACAACCTAAAAAGAAAAGAAGAATCCAAAAATATAAATGACTACAACCCAGTCATTTTATCCATGTGGAACGCTAACATGGATATACAGTATGTAGCTGACAATTCCATTGCTGTTGCTCGATATGTAACGTCTTACATTACGAAATCAGAAAAAACAGAATTGAAGGAAATGTGGGAAGAGATTTCTCACGAGAAGACTGTCAGTAAGAAGCTGTACAGTTTCAGTTTGAAGATGTTATCGCATCGAGAAATTGGATCCTACAAATGTTCAGATAGGTTATCTTCTGCAAGTCTCTACTCGAAGTCAAGAAGAATAATTTGGGCAAGTTTAGGCCTTGCAGCAATGAGAAATCGGGTACTGAAATCTGTTGGAGAAATTGAATATTTGGCCGAGAATGACCCAGAAAGTACAGATATTTTGAAATCAAACATGTTGGACACATATTATCCCAAGAGAAGTCAACATCTGGAGAACATGTGTCTCTATGAAGTGCTGCAGAACTACATTTATTCACGGAAAGCCGCAGAAGACATCAACAATGGAAAATATAAAGTCGTTGGTGAGGAAGGATGTTTGGTGAAGCAAACAAAAGGAAGTTTGATAAATCACAGGAAGCTGAGTTGCGACACTACTGACAAGAAGGAATTTTACTACTTGGCTCTTTTACAGTTGTTTAAACCATGGCGTACAGAGGATGAACTACTGGGAGAATTTCAAAGCTATGAAGATTCTTTTAATTCTTGCAAAGACAGCATACAATGCAGTACATTCTCAAGTTATCTGCAAATGTTAAATGAAGAAATTGAACAGGAAACTACAATTGCAGCAGAAATAGCTAGAGACAGTTCTCAGGACAGCCAAAGTTCAGGAACACTCAGTCAAGATCCCCTAGGACAACCAATCGTTGAAAATGAAGCATCAATAGCCATGAATGAAGTGGAAACGGCTATGAATCAAGCTCAAGAAGAATTTATAGACTTAGAAAATTTGGAAAGACAACTGAATCAAGAGCAGCAACAAATTTATGAAGAGATCAGAAACAAAATTGAACACGGATTTCTACATGAAAAAAAAGAGTGCTCATGCACATCATTTCATCCAATCAGGATGTATGTAAGCGGACAAGCTGGAACTGGAAAAAGTTTCCTTATAAAAGTCATCAGAAGCTACCTACAGCAAAAAACAGATTCTACTTTGTCTTGTGTGGTTACTGCTCCAACTGGGTTAGCAGCATATAACATAAAAGGAATCACTTTACATCGTTTGCTAATGTTACCAGTGGAGCATGAGAACAAAATACAATACAACAAGCTAACTGGAGAAGCATCCTTGGAAGTTTCAAGAGTATTGAAGAAGATGCAAGTTCTCATTATTGATGAGGTGAGCATGGTATCAAACTTAATGCTTGCCTTTGTGCATTTAAGAATGCAGCAAATTTTGAAGACAGACTATGACATGTTATTTGGTGGAAAACACGTCATAGTTTTTGGAGATCTTTTGCAACTTACTCCAGTTAAAGGACAACCAGTGTTTAGTACTGTCACACATGAAGACACGAAGAAGTCATTGGGAAGCATCGGAAATACAAATATTTGGTCCTTCTTTGAGTACAAGGAACTTACTACTAATATGAGGCAAGCAAGCGATGAAGAATATGGAAGTATTCTGAAAGATATCAGAATTGGACTACTCACAGAAGTTGGCAAAAAAGCATTACAGAGGCGGCTGCTACATAATTTATTTCCAAAGGAAGAAATAGTTGCAGAGAAGATATACAAGAACATTGCAGAAAACAAAAGTGTCATCTGCTTAATGCCAACTCTACGTGAATGCTCAATATTTAATGAGGAGCGTTTGAAATTGGAAAAGGAAGAGATCAGGAAATTGGAAGCAGTGGACAAAATTGAGGATGGAAGAATTACTGTCACAGTAACAGGCAAACTGAAAAATAAATTGGACTCACTAGAGAAGAACATCTCCAAAACAGCTGGATTAGAAAAAAATCTATATGTTTGCATGAACTGTAGAGTATTTTTAAGAAGAAATTTGGATGTTGAAAAAGGTTTAGTTAATGGAGCTATGGGAAGAGTTGTGGGTTTTATTAATTATCAGAAAAAAGATGGAATTGAATGTTGAAAAATAAAATTTGATCAGATAGAAGAAGTTAAAGATATTTGTCGTTGTACAGTTCGTTTCATGCTTGTGAAAGACTTATATGTACGTAGGAAGCAGTTTCCGTTTTCTCTAGCATATGTTGTAACTATTCACAAGTCTCAAGGATTGACTGTAGATTGTGCATTTGTGAACATTGGTTCAACTGTGTTCAAAGAAGGTATGGCATATGTTGCTTTGTCACGAGTGAAAACATTATCAGGTTTATTCATGATAGACTTTGATGATTCAAAAGTTAGTGCTGATACAAACTGTGTAAAGGAGTATAATAGATTAAGAAGAAGCTATGCTCCTCATTTAGGTCAGTATCCTGTGTTGGAGAAACGTGTAGTTTCTCGTAAAAGAAAAAATGAGAATATCTGTAATGAAGATGTAGAGAAGAGGAAAAAAAAGAGGAGTGATGTAATTGCAAGCAAAAAGAAAAAGGAAAATGAAGAACAGGTTGTAGGATGTCATTTTGAAAATAGCTCTGGTGTCAACTGCTACGCAAATGTAGTGCTGAATGTTGCATTTTATCTGGAAAGTTTGCAAGAGCAGATAATAGTAAATCAGGGAAAAAGATTCTGTTCTGAGCTGAGTCTCCTTTTTCAAAAGCTGAGTAAAGATAAAACTCAAATAGAAAGTGCTACTTAAATTAGAAAACTTTTAGATATATGTTCAGGACGAACACAATTTTCTCAAAATGTACAGCAAGATGCACAGGAATTCTTGATGTATTTTCTTCAGGTACTGGAAGAAGAAGGGGTTCCCATTGAAAATGTATTTGGTCTCTCTTATAAATGGGAACATAGTTGTGAAAACTGTTATAATATATGTGGCTCTAATGTTGATAATGAAAGGTTTATTTATTTGACATTGCCAGACAGTAAAACAGTCACTTTTGCAAAATTAGTTAAAGATGCTAATCATAGCATGAAATGCGGTGAGTGTAAATCTGACATGTTTTCAACATTAATTTTAAACGAATACGGACAGTATGTAATTTTAATGATGCAACGATGTAGAGCTGATGGTTCAAAATTGGATACTTTAATAAAGAAGTTTACAGGACAGCAATTATCAATTTCAGGAAAAACTTTTGTAACTGTTGCAATAATTTTCCATGATGGACCTACTGTTACTTCTGGACATTACACAGTTTATCTTAAATGTGAAAAAGGCTGGACACTGTGTAATGATTCCCAATTGATTTTCAAACAACGTTTGCTTTTTGATTTGGCAAATTCCTATCTAATCTTCCTG
Source organism: Triturus cristatus (assembly GCF_964204655.1). Classification (NCBI taxonomy): domain Eukaryota; kingdom Metazoa; phylum Chordata; class Amphibia; order Caudata; family Salamandridae; genus Triturus; species Triturus cristatus. The sequence goes on along the minus strand of NC_140591.1, from coordinate 1,200,609,416 downwards.
AAACCTAAATTTTAGAGAAACTTGGCAAGATCTGGACAAAATAATTTTACCATTTTACTGGATTACCATTGGAAATTTCTAAAAAAAAGATTTTTTAAATTATCATTTGGCCTAATGGAAAGATAACCAATTGTAATGTTGACTTTTTTAATTTTTAATGAAACTTTCAAAAACCAATAATTTAGAGATAATCGGTAACATCTGCACAATTTAAATTTTGGAATGTTATTGGAGTGCCATTGGAAATTTTTTCAAAAATGATTTTAAAAATTACTATTTGGCCATGCGGAAAAGTAACCAATTCTATTGTGGACTTATTAAATTATTTAAAAAATATTCTTGAACCAAAATGTTACAGAGAATCGGTGAGATCTGGACAAATTAAACTTTAGAATTTTATTGGATTACCGTTGGAAATTTAATCCAAAAAAAATTTTAAAATTACTATTTGGCCTAAAGGAAATGGAATCAGATGTATTGTGGAGTTATTTGAGATATAATATTGTGATTATACTTCTGAAACAAAAATATCAGACGGTATTTTAAAGAAATAAGTATTGTTTTTTGATGATATTTTTTTAGAATATTATGCATTTCTGTAATGATAAGTTTAAGTGAGAAGAGATTCTGGGCTTTTTTAATACAATCTTTGAGATTGTTATTTTTTTTTTGCCCGCTGTTAAATGATGAATGCAATTGCTTTCACAATTTAAAGTGAAATGCAATATATTCTGAAAACAGCAAAAATAAGGCAAAAATATTTTTTTAAAAATATGTAAATACGAGTACTGTATTTTAAAATGTTTAAAAAATATTAATACGTTTTTCTTTTTTTTCAGATGGATATAGAAAATTTTCGAAAACTAGAACCATTTTTAAAGCAATTTTTTTTAAAAAAAACAAATGAATAAATATTTTTTTGAGTGGGTATGGTAAGTCAATAATAATAATTGTAGTGTTTCAAAGTCCTTGTAATGTGATTATTGATTTTTAGTGTTTTTAAAAAAAAAAAAAAAAAAAAATTACGCGCACCGTACGCGTACGGTAAAAAAAAAAAAAAAGTTTTTAAAAACATCTATAAAAAAAAGATGAAAGATAAGGTTGGCTCTTAAAAGAGCCGTTGTGTTCATGCAGGGAGAGAGGAAAGAAAGAATGGGAAAATTAGTCTCTGTGACAAGTGTGCTGATCTATTTTGAGGTCCACTAGGGAAACACTGGTCTCCCTATGACAAATTAGATCATGACAAGAGTCACATCGAATATCAACCCTCAGAAATCGAGGGTTAATTTCCAGAGGGCCAGCAAAAGGAGATGCTCCCCCCACAGATGAAGGGCTCACCTGACCTGCAGAAGAAGGAGTCAGCCCTGCAGATGATGGTCCAGGCTGAGCTGCTGTGGATGTGCTTGGTTGACTTTCTGAAGGGTTACCTCCAAAAAGTCGAGCATGTGTCCTTCTGTGTACATCCCTGAGGTGCCTCATCATGGTATGATTCCCAAAGGAATACTTCCTGTCAGGATTACCTCTTGAAAGTACACGCTTACACAGCTTACAAGTTACTAAGGGTGCATTTACCTTTTGCTGGCCTTTAGGAAAAGTAAAATAATCCCATACATAAGAGGGCTTTTGTTTCCTCGCTCTCTGCCTCAAGGTAGTGCTGCTAGTGCTAGCCTCACTCTCAGAAGGGCTCTGCTGGTCTGCCATCGTATCACAAAGACAACCCAGCTCCTTCTCCTAAGGGATCACAAGCAGAAATGAGGGGAATGGGTGTGGTGTAGGAGAGTTCTAGAACTGAAAGTAGTTTCAACCAATCAAAAGTTGTTTCATGATCACATGACCTACCGTACGCTTACGGTACGCTTACGGTACGCTTACGGCAAAAGTGCGCATGCGCGTAAAAAAGACACGCGCTTGCGCGCATGCGCATAACAGTCACTACCCGACACTTCCGCGTAACGTGCGCGTGTAGCGTACACGCGTACGCGCCCCACGCGGAGTACGCGCGGCTACGCAAATTGCGTAACTATACGCAAACAGCGTAGAAAAATTACGGACATTGCGTAAACCGTACGCTTACCGTAAGCTTACGGTACGCGTACTAAAAAAAAAATAAAAAAAAAAAGGAAAAAATGTATTGCTAATAAATTTTACCTTTTTATTTTATAAAATATTTTTAAAAAAACATATTATAGAATTTTAAAAATTTAACCACAGTCTTAAAAAAAGGATAGAAAATTAAAAAAAAAAATATGTAAAAAAAATAGAAAAAAATACATAACTTAGCATTTAAAAAACCGTACAAATTCACTGAAAAAACCATAGGTTTCACACACGTTATAGTTAGGAATTTGCATTTAAAAAACCTTGCTAATTCAATGAAAAAACCATAGGTTTCACACACGTTATAGTTAGGAATTAGCATTTAAAAAACCTTAGAAATTCAATGAAAAAACCAAAGGTTTCACACACGTTATAGTTAGCTGGACATTTTACTCGTAAAAAACCATTGAAATTCCCCCGTTATAGTTAGTTAAGCTAACTATAACTCGCTCGCCCGCAATGCACTGCTGATGACGTCACATATTACATCACTCATGACATGGTCAGTGACATCACTCATGACATCACTGATGACATCACTGACGCACCTCATTGGCAACTCCTTTCGTGCTATGAACCGACGGGGCTACCGCCTTCTGGCCCAATCGGGCTTCACGTCTGGTTCAAGGGGTGTGGGCATCATGGCCAAGACCTCGCTCCCGTTGGAAGTTGATGAGGTGCTCCATGATGACAGGGGACGTTACACGGTTCTGGTGGGTAGAATGGAGGGCAGAGTGATTATTTTTGTTTCTGTCTATGTCCCGCCAGGGTTGCAGACGACCACCTTTGCGGATCTGGGGCGCCTCCTCCTTGGCCTTCCGGAGTGGATTCTGGTGGTTGGGGGGGGATTTTAACGCTGTGGTTTCCGGAACTGAGGACCGTCACCCCCCTAGGGATCTCCCCCGTGCCCAAGCGTGGTTGTCTGGCCTCTTGGATACCTTGGGGCTGGTGGATTGTTGGCGTTTGAAACATCCTACGCAGTAACAGTACACCTTTCATTCCGGGGCCCATGGCAGTCTCTCAAGGCTAGACTATGTCCTGGTGCCGGCGGCGCATGCGGGGAGGATCGGGGAGGTGCGCCATTTGGCGCGGGGTATTTCAGACCACTCCCCGCTCTTATTGCACTTCGATATTCTCCCGAGGGGAGAGGGTAGGGTGGTCCCGATTAATCCCTGGTACCTGCGTGACCCCACCATTCGCGCAGAGTTGGTTAAGTCCCTTAAGCGATATTTTGACGATAATGTGGGGTCGGTGTCATCGGCGGTCTCGCTATGGGAGGCATTTAAGACGGTGATTCGGGGGGATGCCCTGTCCCTTATTTCCCATTCCCGGAGGCGCGAGCGGGAGGAGGTGACCCGTGTTGAAACTGAAATAACTGAGTTGGAGGGCGACCTCGAATGTGGGGTGACGGATGACAAATTACATGTTCTCCGACTCAAGCAGGCGGCCTATAAGGCCCTCGTCACGGAGGCGGCCAGGGGCCTCAGTAGAGAGCAACAGGGGAGACTGTATGATGTGGGTGATAAGGCTGGGAAATTGATTGCGTGGCTGGATAAAAAGGAGAGAGCGAGTCGAGTTGTCCCGTCGATTGAGAAACTGGATGGTGTGTGTGTCACTGAACCGGAAGAAATTGTCGATTGCTTTGCAGAATATTTCCGTGGGGTGTATTCCCCGGTGTCCTCCCGCTCGGAAGAGGATTCCCATGCCCTGCTTAGGGATATCGCGCTGCCTTCCCTTTCGGAGGAGGACAGAGTGTTGTTGGACGCCGCCCCAACCTCTGAGGAAATTGCCCTCGCCATACGCTCGGTCGCTTCCGGCAAGGCCATGGGTCCTAATGGTCTTCCCATCGAATTGTACAAGCTGCGACCGGATACGCTGGCGCCGCATCTCCGTGCGATGTTCCTCGCGGCCCGTTCGGCGGGTTCCCTCCCGCTAGACCAGCGTCTGGCTACTATCGTGGTTATTCACAAGGAGGGGAGGCCGCGGGACCGGGTCACGTCCTACCGGCCTATTTCGCTGCTGAATGCGGAGCCCAAAATTCTCGCCAAGGTGTTGGCTAATCGGCTGGTTGGCGTGGTGTGCGATTTGATTCACCAGGATCAGTCCGGCTTTATCCCTCATCGCAACACTGCGCTTAACCTGCGGCGCTTGCATGGGGTGCTCGCGCGTGTCCCGTTTATACGGGAACCGGCCATTTTGGCATCCCTGGACGCCACTATGGCGTTTGACACACTTGAGTGGCCATATATTTGGGCGACACTGGCGAAGTTTGGGTTTGGCCCGGGATTCATCGGTTGGGTGAAATTGTTGTACTCTGGACCGCTGGCGCAGGTGGTTGTGAACGGTAGAGTGTCAGCTCCGTTTGAGCTGGGCAGGGGCACGCGGCAGGGCTGCCCATTATCACCGCTCCTCTTCGCGCTTGCCTTGGAGCCCCTGGCGGAGTGGCTGCGGTGGCATCCTTCTATTCGTGGTCTCCGATGGACCCCCGAGTATGAGGACCGCGTATCTCTTTACGCTGATGATATTCTTCTGTACCTGGCTTCCCCACGTAAATCACTGATAGTACTGGTTGATGTATTGCACTCATTTGGCCTCAACTCCGGCCTGGTCATCAACTGGGCTAAATCGTGTGTGTATGTCCTCTCTGGGGAGGATACTATCCTTCCGCGGGGTTGTCCTATCCAGATCGCCCCGCGGGGATTTAGGTACCTGGGTGTCTTCATTACCCTGGACGCGGAGGCCCGATATAAACAGAACTTGCTTCCCCCCCTCCAGCGCCTGAAGGAGGACGTCGCGCGTTGGAGGCGCTTGCCGCTCTCGCCGCTCGGCCGGGCGGCATTGTTTAAGATGATGTCGCTGCCACGTTTCCTGTACGCTTTGCAGAATACAATGGACGTTGTCCCGGCGCGCTACTTTCGCGAGGTGGAGAGTTTGCAGCGCCGACTGTTCTGGGAGGGTAGGCCGCGTATCGCCCTGGCGAAGCTGACGCTCCCGTGGTACGACGGGGGGGTTGCCCTCCCAGATATCAAGCGATATTACTGGGCCTCCCAGCTGGCTGCGATCAATCACGGCCTTTACGGGCCCGCCCTAAACCCGGCCTTTGAGATGGATAAAATGTTACTGCCGGGCGGCGACTATAATCGGGCGCTTTATTCTAGCTCGCTCGACGCACGTCTGACGGGCTCCACGCGGGTCATGGTGCGAGTGTGGCACGCGGCTAACTTGGCGATGGGGTGGAAGGATCGTTTGACCCGGGCGACGCCACTATACGCATCTGAGCGGCTCGGCTCCCTGTGGACCTCGAAGGGCTTTGAGAAGTGGGACATGATAGGCATCAGCAGGGTGGGCGATCTCTGGACGAGGGGGGGATTCAAAACGTTCGATGTGCTGCAGACAGAATTCCACCTGCAGGACAGGGAGTACTTTCGATATATGCAGATCCGTCATGCGTTGTGCTCCGTATTTCCGGACGTTGCCTCCATCCCGGAGTACTCCCCTCTGGAGGATAGAGTGCTAGATGGGCATGTCCCGGACGGCACGATTTCATTAATTTACAAAAAGCTCATCAATGACCGTTCGGGACTGCTGACCGGCCTTCGTGAGGCGTGGGGGGCTGATGGATTGGAGCTGGATGACGAGGACTGGGTGTCTGCGGTGGCCTCCCCGAAAGAGGTGGCCATACCGGCCCGCCTTCGCTTCGTCCAGCTCAAGATACTCCATAGGGTCTATGTTACGGGGCCGAGGCTGATGCGTATGGGCTATGCTGTGGACGGGTTGTGTAAGCGGGGATGTGGTTCTTTGGGGACCTTTCTCCATATTTTGTGGGAATGCCCGGAGGTGGTGCGATTCTGGCGTGGTGTGCATGAGGTTTTGCAGGTAGTTACGCATGTGCCGCTGTTGCCTGAGGCGAGGAGATGTCTTTTGAATGTATGGGAGCCAACCGACTACTCAGTGCCGCAGACGTGGTGGGCGACTCTGGGATATATGGTGGCCAAACGTGACATTGCGCAACTGTGGGGTTCCCAGAGGTCGCCGACTGTCTCGGCGTGGAAGGACAACATGGATTGGTGTATGTTTCGGGAAAAGGTGGTGTATGTTGCGAGAGGTAAGCCTGGGACATGGGTGAAAGTATGGGGCCCCTGGAACGCCTACCGTGGGGGAATCTGTACCCCGCCGCTACTGCCTGATCCGTCACCGGCCCCGTCTCCTTAGCCGGTTTGTCTTCCCGGTTCTGGGCAATGAGTCTACTTAGTCCCCGTCCTGACCTATTCCCCCCATCGATATTCCTATGGATCGGTGGGGTCCCCCCCCTAGGGGAGCACATGCTGTTGTTTCCGACTGTGGGTTGCCTTGTGGACTTGTTTTTTGTTGTTATTTATATAAAAATTAAACCGTCGTGTGGGGTCCGGATGGTGTGGCTGCCAACGCCTCTTTCAACTCCTGTGAATTCCCTTCTGCCGCAGCGTGCATTCTACTGTCTGTATTATATGCTCCCTCTGTTTGCTAGCGGCCGGCCTGAAGGTTGTAGGCCCATCTTTGTATATTTTTTGGATTCTGTAATAAACGGTTTCAAAAACAAAAAAAAAAAAAAAAAAAAAAAAACAATGGTCAGGGCTATTAGGATTATGCCATTCTGTGGTTACTGTACTCACCTCATAATCAAGAACACTTGCTATATAATTTGCAGTCAGTTTTCAACAAAGTCAATATTTTGAGCTCAGATGGCTCAACACATAACATGCTAAACAATTTGTCTGTTCTTTACCGCATAATTTAGACTCCAGAACAACTCTGGGATTTGCACGAATGTTACCTCATGGAGCTGTAAATGACATCACTCCAGGCACTTTGAAATCTCTTCCCTTCCTTTTCCATACCCAGAGAGGCAAAGACAAGATTGACAAAGACCCCAGAAATGAATATTACAAAAATTGGAAGCTTATTAGGAATTCAGTATCACTCCGCGGAAAGGGGAAGCAAGTGGATCAGTGAGGAATCTGCAGGTAAAGTATTCTTCACCAAAAACACCATTACTGAAGGTGAGTAACTTATTCTTCTGATGGATAATTTTAGCTGCAGATTCATCACCAACTGAATCATTACTAAAACAATAACCCCCACAGGAAAACTAGAGGAGACTCCAGAAAAGCGGTAAACAAACTCATGAAGGCAGTCTTCCCTGCAAGACTAAGTTGGGAATATAACTTAGCAACAAATACAGTAAACCCTCACGACCATCCAGATTACATGCTTGCTGATAACACACACTACTGCAATTACTCTTCCCTGGAAAGAGACTAAATGACAACAAAATATTCGACAAACAACTCAAGAAAATCCTATCTTACAGGATCCAAACTATAACATACAGGCATAATTCAAACTAATAAATATCTAGCCTTTAACAGAAAAAGGGGCTGAAGAGTGCCACCAATCTGTAAAGACTCACTTGCTGGTGAAAACACTAGACAGCCAACACCTGAAAACGGCAACCAACCTAAAATATTTCTCTCCCACCTTTCTCCAGTAGAGAAGCACAAATGTACAAGATAATAATAACTCATCAAGAATGCAACAGTATGGCCGAATGGAAATAGGTGGAACACCAACCGATTACAGCCTGGAAATGCAACGCTGCAAAGAGGAGTACAAAAGTAAACAACCCACGAACAGGGCCAAACGAGCACTACAAAGGTCCAAAGCGGCACAAGAGAACAGAAGGAACTGAGCTGCAACAGGCAAGCATACCTGTGCCAGCAAGATGAAGGACAGTATCTAGACACCTGCACCACTACAGGTCGACAAGTTACCAATCGTTCTGAGTCAATCTCTATCAGAGGAAGCAGTTGGGGCCATCACCTAATCCAAACCAATGAAAGAAAGTGCACACTGAAAGCGACAATGCACTAATAACCCTAAAATTATGAACAACTGTGAAATAAAATGTTGGGGTACTTCCTCCCAACACAAGAGGCATGCAACTTGAACCTAGGAGGGCCAACTGACTATTTCAAATAGCTTATACCCCATGAGTTAAGCAGTCCTGAAAGCGTACTTTCATGATTGAAACCATATACATGATCAATAACCAACAGTAATATTGTATTGTAATTGCATTTATATAGCGCTTACTACCCATGACAAGGCGTCGAAGTGCTTTTTCGGCGAGTAGCATGCTACACCAGGACCCATAAAGGATTAGTGTTGAATTAGTATAATGAAATATGAAAGTATTTAAGTGGTGGATATGTTTGTCAGTTATTTGGATTCGAAAGGATAGCAGAAGGATAGAAGAGGAAAAAAGGTTTCTATTTATATAGCGCTTGTTACCCCTGATGGGGTGTTGAAGCGCTTTTTTTGGCGAGTAGCATGCTACTCCGGAAACCCATAAAGGATTAGTGGTGAATTAGTATGGCGAAATATGAAAGTAATTTGAGTGGTGGATATTAGTCTGTTATTTGGAGTAAGAAGGATAGCGAAGGGATAGAAGTGGGAAAGAGGTTTGTATTTATATAGCTCTTGCTACCCCTGATGGGGTTTTGAAGCGCTTTTTTGGCAAGTAGCACGCTACTCTGAAACCCTTAAGTCCCTTGTAAGGGGTAACTATGGTACCAAAGGCATGATAGCAAGGGAAAATGTTCAAGGAAAAACGCGTCCAACTTTGGTAGCGAGCTACGGAGCCACGTACGAAGACATGGAGAACAAGCATTAAAAATGCAATAGGTCTCGCCTTTCATTAAGTTAAAGCCATTTGCTTTGCTATACAATACCATTAGCAAAGCAAATGGCTTTAACTTAATCAAAGGCGAGACCTATTGCAATTTCAATGCTTGTTTGTATATTTAATAGAAAGTATAATACGTTGTTCACAGAATTCGTTCCCCTCCAACCTCATCCTCCTCCCGCCCCTCAGTTGCCGTGACAACAGCAGCACTGCGCCATTCCCGGCAGTGGTGGCTTTGGGAGCTTCAGAGGCAGCTCTGAAAGCAGCGGATCATCTATAGCCACGGAAAGGGACCACAGAGCAGCCTCCTCTGCCTTCCGGGGTAGAGCATGGGCAGTGGATCTACCTGCAGGGCTCCGAAGAGAGAAGCGTTCATCGGCCCCAGTGTGAAGAGTACCCCTGAGCCCAGGAGCAGACCGCAGGAACTGCACACCGGATCGGCTACAGGTCCACACTGGGGCAGCAGGAGAATTCCCATTCTGCTTCCGTAATAGAGCAGGACCGGAGAGCCACAGACAGTGACAACACAGGGAGCAGAGGCTACCGCAGGAGGGCAGTGGATCATTTCAGAGCCTAAGGGGAACGGACAATCTCCGGCCGGATCGGTTTACACTCCCTGCGCTGCAGCGTGAGAACCTGCGCCCCAGCTGCAGCCAGACAGCCCAGCACAGGCAGCTGAAGTCGGAACTCGAAAGGCATCGCCGGTGACTACCGGCGGAGGCTGGCGGCCCCTATCACCGGGGCGTGGGCGGTGAAGGGTGGGGCTTCGTAGGAGGACTATCAACAGGACATGTCCTGAGCCTTGGCCACACGCGGCTCCGGCAGCACCATGTGAGTCGTGCTGCACATAGGCCTCGGCTGTGTGCCGCGAGGGGAGGACCAGTGACAACGCAAAATGGCGCTCACATGCAAATATTTTTGAGCCTCCCGCCTCTAAAATGCCACATGACTTACAGATGCACAGAACTGTGAAGAACGGCCCCTGCGTTACGGCTCTGGGCACATACGGGTTCCAAGCTATGGGTATAGGGCTTTGCATTGAAGCGCCATGGAGAGCGTGTCTTGAGCCCTTGTGGCTCTGCTGTCAGTGGGCACGCTCTATCGCCACAGCAGCATGCAGAGCAAGTGATCAACGTTGCCCCGCAAAAAGCTCTTTCTGGAGCATGCCCCAAGCAAGGGCTACTGGAAGAAGTGTCTGTTGAGGGCCCAAGCACTGTATAGACCATGTCCTTACCTGACCTGTGGAGAAGAGGCCATTGCAGGGCATGCCATGAAACATGGACCCCAGTGGCTCTAGACAGTGTTCCCTTGGTAAGTGACCCTTGCAGCGTGTGGCCAAGTCATATAAAAGGCGGATGTGTTTAGGAAGCAGCGAGTAATAAGCATTTACACAAATGTAAGGAAATACGTTACCGCATAAATAACCAGAAGGACCATAATACATTAGATGACAATTTATGCTATTGAAACCTGGTAAAGGTGGACTGCAAGATATTTAACTGCAACGACCACATTACAAGTGACCAGTGGCAGGGCTATTAAAGTCAAGGTATATACTTGAATGTCTTCGAGGCTGGTTTGCTGGAGTGCAGCTTTACACATAGATGGCGGGAAGAGACTCAGGATGTCTCTGCAGGGATTGTAATCCTACTGTAAAAGAAATACTAAAAAGCTAAGCAAAGGAGAGTCGGGGTTGTAAGGCAGAGGAGTGCTGAGATGTCACCCCCGCCCCCACTAGTGCACGCAGAGCTGGGGAAGGCTGCTGGAACAAACGGGCTGCGAGCCTCGGATCAACAGCCCTGGGCACGCCTCAACCTGACCCCGCTCCTTCATCCGGGTCTTTGGCCTTCGCCTCACCAGGTATCAACCACTACTGCCGGCTGCGCCTCTGTAAACAGAAACAAGCAAGCTCCGCTTTCACTTTCCTCCGTCGCAAAAGCTTTCTTCTCCTTATGGGGCCATGTGTTTGAAACACATGGCCCCATAAAGATAAGAAACCTTTTGCGATGAACGCAAAGCAGGCGAGGCCGTCCAAATGGGACCACCGAAAAAGCCGAGCGAATACGTCACAAGGAGCTCTTTTCCAATGGCTGGCCACCTTTTAGCATAAACGGTGATGCCAGCCAATGGAAAAGAGTAACGGGGCTTAATGCCCCTTACAGAAAATACCCCATATCATTAAATCTCGCCAGCGAGACTGCGCAAGCGCGCAGCCTACGCCAGGCGAGACCTAAAAAGGAACCTGAATGGTCTGCAGACACTGCGCTTATATGCAGCTCAATCAACTCTGGGGTGCACAGAAGTTAACATGGAGCAGTACTTCGACACCTACCAGTGGAAAAAACAAGTTACTTGCGTGTACAGTGTGTTTCTCCAGTATTTATATCTTTTACAGATTCACGAGCCCGAATCCTCCTGGTAACTACAGCGGGAGTCCCACTGCAACAGCAGAAATAGTAGTACCGAACAAACTACATAGACTTCCACAGAGAGAAAATTCAATTGAGTACTCCATCAACCCAATTCTATAACATCCAAAGTTATATGGTACTCTGAGGTAAAATTGTGAGCCTAACCGGGGAAGAGGGCGAGTCGCATGTCAATCTATAAAAGATATCAATACTGGAGAACCACAGTGTACAGGTAAGTAACTTGTTTTTTCTCCAGCATTGTATCTTTTATAGATTCACATGCTTGAATCAGATTAAAGAGCAGTATATTGATAAAAAGTATTAATAATGAAGGCGAACAATCTTACTATGACGGCAACAGAGAACAAATACCCGAATTCTCTTAATACAAGTAATTATAACAATCAAATAGATATACAGGAATAAACAAGTAAATAAAGAAATAAGGATGGCTACAAGCCGCCTACCTTAGGCAAAGAGATGATGAAGAGCCACTTGTCCCACGGCTATATCTGTCTTTCTCCAACTATCCAGGCAGTAATGCTTTGTGAACATGTGCGTTCTCGCCCACTATGCTGCCCTGCATAAGTCAGGGAGAGAAGCCCCCGCAAACAGGGCTGAAGAAGTTGCGACCTCTCGTCGAATGGACCTGCACCCTTGCAGGCAATGGATGTCCAGTCTTTTCATGGCAGAAGACAATAGTTGTAATGACCCAGCGAGAAATACTGGCCCTAGTTAGGGAGAGTCCCTTCCAGGGTGCAGAGTAAGAAATCAGCAGTTGAGAAGACTTACAAAAGATCTTGTTCTTTGTAGATAAAATTTCAAACATCATTTGATGTCCAGAGAATAGAGAGATTTTTACGCTACAGAGGACCGATTGGGAAAAAAATGTAGGCAGAATTATAGACTCATTGCGGTGATACGATGGCAGCACTTTTGGTATGAAAGAAGGATTCATACGTAGACTAACCATCTGCTAGAAATTGAAGATATGGTTCCTTTATAGTAAGGGCTTGAATTTCGCGGATACATCTGGCTGAAATAATGGCCAAGATTAAGGCCACCTTCCAAGAGAGAGTCACATCTGTGTATAAGCTCAAGTGGGGAACGCATTAGTTGCGGCAGAACTGTATTTAATTGCCACAGCACTGGAGGAGATTTAACCAGTGGGTAGGCTCTGAAGAGGCCTTTCACAAGTTCCTTAATAAGACTGAGACCACAACAAAGATTTATCTAGATGTCGCCTGTATCTAGAAATCGCAGCAAGGTGGGTCTTAATGGCAGAGTAAGATAGTCCTGCCTTGGCTAGGTGTAAAAGATACTTGCTCCGGAGAGGATGAAAGTGGATGTAATGAATGAGCGATACACCATACAGAACCTTTTCCAGTCTGCAGAGTAACACTTGAGCGTGGAAGGAACTCGAGACCTTTGAAAAATTGCTTTGCACTCATTAGGTATGTTCAAGTTCCCAAACTAGGAGCCAAGCCGACAAGTGAAGAGAGAATTTGAGGATGAATCACTTGCCACTTGTCTATGTAAAGAAGATCCTCTCTCAGAGGAAAGAGAATCCGAGCGCACTCTGATAGGTGAATTAGCTCTGAGAAGCAAAATTGCCTTGCCCACCAGGGAGCGATGAGAATGAGGCGGCACGGCTCCTGTTTCAATTTTTGGAGAACTTGAGGAATGAGAGGAAATGATGGGGGGGGCGTAGGAAAATGTGATTGTCCAGGGAAGCAGAAAAGCGTCTCCCCATGATCCCGGTTGAGGAGTTCTACTTGCGTAAAGGTCCACTTTTTGTCGAGGTGTGCAGCAAACCGATCTATTGTTGGGGAGCCCCAAGACAGAAAAACCATCTGCAACATTGAGGAGAAGCCATTCCCAAATCTGATGCGCTTTAAGAGAGAGAGTTTGAGATCTCGTGCCGCTCTGTTTCTGGAGATAGAACAGATTATATGACTTAACAACTGCTGCCTAAACCACGACTTACTTTAACAACGAAGTCTTATCAACGAACAATACTTTACCACTACTTTGTTTTATTACGACTTCCTTAACCACGAAAAAAAACTTAAATTACCAATTTACCTTGTCATGTGCCTCCGGCGTCCTTTTCATCAGTTCCTTGCGCATGCACTAACTCGACTCCGGTCCCGAACCTTCTTCCTCCTTTTCACCCACTCCTGGCTCTTGCACCCTCCTGCACTGACTCGGCACTATTGCTCTTCCGCATACTTGGCCCCCCATGCCGCTGCCCTCGGCTCAATCAATAATATTACACTTGTTTCTTTTAATCTTTTTTTTTATGAGCATGTTCTATTTTATACATTTTATTTATTTGAATATTCCTTCATTACTCATATTTTTCTAAACATTCACATACTCTAAAATATCTTACTAACAAGAAAATGTCTTTAATTCTTACATACGCTATTCCCACGTTATGCTACCAAACTTGCTAATTGCAGACTGCGTCCCAACACTCTTTTTTCACTCCGCCGGTATTTTTTCTTCAATGCCTTTTCGAAGGCATGGAGGTCGAAAATTATTTTATTTCCCCAAAAATCGTTCCATTTCCACATTATTAATCCATTTCCACTTTCTCCACTGTGCATTTCATATTGGTGAGGGGGAGGAGATGAGTGACGTAACACTTAAACACTGCTGAATCAAACTTCATGTGATGTGTTGCTGTGCGGAGAGAACGGACGGTACAATCATGACGTTATCTTTCAATTCTTCGTTGTTCTGTTCCGGTATTCCTTTAAGAGTCGTGGTTCCGTACTTCGTTGAAGAGTCGTGGTTCGTTGTTAATACTTCGTTGTTAAAGTAAGTCGTTATTTGAACTTCGTTGTTTAGGTTGTTTCCCGATAGAACATGGTGGCAGTGTTGTTCGTCCTGACTAGAGCTGTAGATACCCGAATCCGAGGCAAGAAAGCTTTCAGTCCAGACACTACTGCTCTTAACTCCAGAAGGTTTATGTTGCATTTCAACTCCTGTTTAGACCACTTTCTGTGCACCTGTAGCTCTTGGAGGTGAGCCCACCCCCAACCTTCCATGGACGCATTCAACATCATCACAACTGAGGGGTTCAGTGAATAAAAAAAGAAAGACCTTGAATAAGGTTTTTCTTTGTCTTCCACCAAGACATCGCAGCTTTCAAAGTCGAGATTTGGATCATGTTGTTGAATGACCCCTTGGATTTAACCCATTGAGTGTCCAGTTGCTCCTGCAGTGGGCGCATACGAAGACAGCAATTGGGAATTAGTTGAATGCATGAGGACATCATCCCCAGCATAGATTTGTACTCTGACAGAAACTGACCTTTTTGATGATACAAGGCGGGTCATTTCCTGAACATGCAAGACCCTTTCGGGATTAGGAAAGGCCTTGCAGAGATTTGTATCGATGCGAGCTCCTAGGAAAGTCAGAGAGTTGGAAGGAATGAGAGACGACTTCTAGATTGAGGTGAAGACCCAGAGACTAGAGAAGATTCCGGCAAGTTTGAGTAGAGCTTCTGGCTGCCTGAAACGAAGGAGCTTTTATTAACCAGTCGTCCAGGTAGGAGAATACTTGGTGACCTGAACAATTCATAAAGGCAGCTATCGGCACCATGCATTGGGTGAAGACCCTGGGGCTGATTACAAACCGAATGGAAGCACTCTGAACTGATAATGGCACCCCGTCACTTCAAACCAAGGATATCTTCAATGTTTGGGATGAATGGGGATGTGAAAACAGGCATAGAGAAGATCGAGATATGACAGATAATCCATTTTCCATAAGAAGGATTTCCTACATTTTGAACACTTGATTTTTGGATGAATTCGTTCAGTAACCGGAGGTCCAAGACCTGCCTCCATTTCCCCGTTTTCTTCTTGATTAAGAAGAAATGGGAATAAAACCCTTGATTGCGCTGATGTAAGGGTACCATTTCTATGGCATTTTCGGAAAGAAAAGTTTGTCTTCCTCTTGAGATCTAATAGATGACGAAGTGGTACCTTCAGAGGAGGGTTAATTGGAGGATGCTGTACTAACTCTAGGGTGTGACCGTGATGGAAGATATCCAAAACCAGTTTGTCCGACAAGATGGACATCCATTTTTGTAAGAAGTTTGAGCAGGTTGGATTGAATTGTTGTGGGACTGCAGTGGAGGGCCTGGTGAAACTCTGCCTTTTGTTAAAATCCTGCGATCTCCTGGCAGAATGCTGCCTTTAAAGACCAGGCGGCTGTGAATAGGACGATGCAGTGCTGAACCTGAAAGGTTGATTGTATGTTTGATATGTGCTTTGAGGGTAATGTTGGAACCGCTGTTGGAACAGCTGTCTAAGTGTGTAAATTGTCCTCAAACTCTGCCCTGAAAGGACTGGCAACGAAGGTGTTGCAGTGTTGCCAAGGATTTAGCATTGTCTGTCTTTCTTTATAAGTTGAAGGGCTACATCTATATGACTTCCAAATAAACACTCGCCATCAAAAGGCATATCTAACACCTTGGCCTGAACTTCAGGACAGAAGCTAGTCGCCTTTAGCCACCCCGACGCCTCAGCACCGCTGCTCCTGCCATTTGACAAAAGGAAGTAAGAGATAACCGTAGCTATATCTATAATCTCAGTGGAAGCCATTTCTCCTTCTGATAAGATATCCCTTGCTTCCTTTCTCTGATCATCAGGAAGATGTTCCAGCAGTAAAGACAGTTCCGACCACATCTGTCAGTCGTACCTTCCCAGAATGGCCATAGTATTGGAAGCTATTATAGAGGTAGCAGCCAGAGCGGAAAACCTTTTTCAAATGTTGTCCAGCCGGCGACCTTCTTTATCCAGAGGTGCAGAACACTGAGATGCCGGGTTTTTAGCTCTTCTTTGTGCAGCCTGCATAATTACAGAATCCGGCCTAGAATGACCGATGAGACGTGTGGGTGAATTATCAGGGGCTTTGTACTTCTTGTCCAGTTTCGGAATCACCACTGGGATAGAAGCAGGTGTCTGAATCAGTTTAAGACCTTCTTGCCATCAGTAATCCACTATGGGAATTGCCCTAATGGATTGGGGAGTGCCTGGCTTAAAGTAATACAAGAAACACTCTGTGTAACTGGCATAGGAAAATCGAAGCGCGTTCTAGCAGGTCATGAAAGCTCCTGATGTCAGCAGGGGGAGAGTCTGTTGAAGGGGGAATAGGAGAGGACGGCGTGGGAACTATGTAATCATCCCATTTATCCTGGGTGTCAGTGTGGTTTTCTCCTTCCTCTACTTGTTGATCAACATTTTGAGTATTATCAGCAATAACAATTGGAGGAGGCAAAACCTTTTTCCTTGTAGGCTTAGGTGTAACTTGTTCTGCATGCTCTACAGGGGCATGCTGAGGAGGCGGAAGATGTTGCGGAGCATTAGCCTCGGAAAAGAGTCTGTAATAATCATTTAACATATGGCTCAAGTCTGATCAACGATACTGGGATGTTAATAGATTGTTCCCTAAAATGGCGAGGATCTTCATCATAGGGATAACGTTCTGAAAGATTCTGGCTGTTGTACAGTAGCCGTATCAGTGAATGAATACTCTCCTGCTAGGTAAGAGAAAGGGTCACTGTCCTCCAAGTCCTCCTCATCAGAATCCTGACACTTAACATTTAGCTGAGAAGGACGATACGCAGGGCCAAACATACTATCATCCTCAGACTCCTGAAAGTCAAGCAGACGTGCAGGAGGCAAAGGAGATCTCTTTGAAAAATCCTGTATTTTTGAAGTTTCCAAATGGATTTTTCTCCTGTCGACGGTACAGTCGACTGCGTTGACACGGATACCACCACCGGCGGAAACAAGAACAGCATCATCGACGGAGTGGTCGTAGACTGAGAAATTCTCGTCGGTGGAAGAAGACTCGTCGGCCGTCAAAGTCAACCGCCTGTCCTGTCGACGCAGAAGCCGTAGACATTGTGACCATCGACATGGTCGCCTTCGCTGTGGACAGTCAACGGCGTAGAAATCACTTTCGGTCTGCCAACAGCAATAGCTCTTGTCGAACCAGTAGATGAGAAGAAAGATCCCTCACAGGAGTCAAAGAAGCAGAGACTGGAGCAGAAGATGATTTTGAAGCCCCTTCTGCCTGTTTATGGCGTTTCTCCTCATATTTTTCGTCCTCCTGCGATTTTGATCTTACGGAGTCACCTTGGTGAGAAGAGTAGCTGCCTTCTTTTCTATTTATGAAGGAAGAATGGGGTTTTTCCTCAGTTCAAGAGCCCGATTCAGAAACAGCTTTTGTCTTCTGGAGCCAAAGGAGCAGTATTCCTTCCCTATCCTTGAGCGTCTTGGCTGAGAAGGTTCAGAGGTATTTGCATTGCCTGGGTTTATGGTCAGGGTAGAGGCAATGGAGACACTGCTTGTGGGGATCTTCTGAGAAAAGTCTAGATTTCCCACAAGTTTTACAGGGTCTACACAACCCTTTATAGGTCTTGCCTGAGCCAGCACATGCGCTGCTCTGGCGAGACATTTAGTAAGTGGGTTTTCAAAGTGCTACCCTAGCCAGGCTTTTACTGGCCTCAAGCTTGCAGTTACGCACACAATCGCGCGCAGAGCCGCCCTCTGCCTTTTCTTTGTTGTCAAGGGTAATTAAGCGCCGCTTTAAAAAAAAATTATTTTAGCGCGCACACAACTCCCGGGCTTTGTTCCTCCCCTCTATGCTTTTTTTTCTTCATGGCCGCGGCACTTTCACAGCCTCGCTGCCATGGGGCGTGTCTGTAGCAAACCTCCCTTGTGCCTTCAACCGGGCCTCAAAATAAATCACACATCGCATCGGGGCCATGCGCAAATGCACCAAACCCCTACACTTCTATCTCTCCTCCCTCCCATCAAGAAACAACGGTGGCAACGCAGCAGCCTGTCTGACCCAAGGTTATCACAGCCTTGAGTGCAGTTAGGTGAAAGTACTCCCAGTCCCCAGAGTCTGCCTCGGCCGCATCCCTTTCATGGCCACGCGGCCATGGGCGTGTCTGTAGCAAACCTCCCTTGTTTATTTTGAGAGGGGGAGTAAACCTGTATAGGGAAAACATCATTCAACATTTTTTTCTGTGTGGTATTTTACATGGAAAGGGCTAGCCGGCGTCCAGCCTATTCAGACTGCTGAGGTAATGAATGAACTGAAATTGGTTTCTATGTTTGGAATACTGGCAACATATTTAATTAAACCGATTTAAAAGTAAACTGTACGTAGCAGAGTTGGATGACCCTGCTGTGTATTTGAAGAATAGCGCGCATGATTCTGTGTTTTGTTTGTGGTTTTGTGCAGTTTCTATGGCGTGCGAGCTGGGACTTGTCTTGACATGTAGCTCGCGGTCTCTCGTGTTTGGGCATGCAGGCAGCGGCGTGACACACGCGCGTCGCCTGCCAATAAACTGTTAGAAAGGGCGTGCGTGCGCGCGAGGGGGCTGCGCTGCGCTGGCCCCATTTATAGACACTGCTATCACTTACTTCCCTGTAGATGACAACAGGTTCTCCTTAGAAAAGAAAGCTCGAGACGCTTACAAGAAATATCGGCACACTCTCTCCGAGTGCGAAAGTGAAAACAAACGGGCCTATACGCCCAAATGTCGCCATGTTTTTAATTTTATTGCATGCTTTTTTTCCTCGGTTGCTCGCAAAAATCCATTCTCCTCAATGCGTTCCAACGTGTCTCTCTTTGTAACCTAATGCTCTAGGTGTAGTAGGTCTCATGCGATGCGCGCTTTTTTACTTCCATTCTTAGCGCGGGGTGCATTTAAGGTATGTCTTGACTGCGCAGTCGTCCCTGACCTATTGTTTACAGTTCCTTAAAATATAAAAATAGTGGGCCGAGCTTTACCGGATCCTTCTTAGCTCTTTCTCTCACTTGATGCTATTGGCTGTTTAATGTACCACCTCCTGTTGGATGCTTGCATTGCAATGTATGAAGGACTATTTCACATCTCAAAAGCGTGCCAATTCATCACACGTTAAATTCGTTATTGTGTCTCATAGTTGCTTTTCATATTTCAGTCAGAACTCTCGAAATTCAAGCCTGACTTATTAGATTTGCCAGTGCTTGTTCTAGAAAAACATGCAATAAAAACATGGTGACATTAGGGCGTATAGACCAGTTTTGTTTTGGAACGCATTGAGGAGAATTGGGGCTGGTGGCTCCACTCCTTCACATGTTGATGTTCAGGTGTGTATTTGCCAAGAAGGAAAGCAACCAGTCACATCTCAGGCTTTACAGGCCTGTGAATTTGAAATGCGGAAGTGTTGCGGCAGAGTCACTCTAATGTCAGGGCTCATAGAGAGGCTGACAATACTAGATGCAGTCCACACAGGCAAGGTGAGTGAAATAAGGCAAGAGGAAGATGATCACCCATGCCCCCCCCACTCCCCGAGACCCTGAACTCTGCCCTTGGTATTAACAATCTAGATCAAGGTGAGGGGAAGGTCCTCTAAGAGCCCATGCTGTTGACAAACCTAGAATACCTTTAGACAAGAACTGAGTCAAACATTTTCAGTTAACATATAAACAAATAACAAAAAAGCAAAAACGTCAAAGGATGAAAACATTCCACACGGGTAAATTCTCCTTTTCTTCAAGCCATTGACTACATGTTGAACAGAAAAATTATGGCAAACCCTCCAGAGACACTCAAAGCATTACACTCATATTGCTCTAAAAATAAACTGAGCGTAAACAGTGAGATATCAAAAATCATGTAGAAGATTTAAGATAGAAAGACCCGAAAATGTTCAAACTCAATGGCACCCCTCTGGAAAGAGCGAAGGAAAATTCTTGGTTCAGCCAAGTAAGCAGGGTCGATCAAGATATTTGTAAAGGAACAGGTCATCAGATTGCATTTTTTTTTTGGCGATTTATATAGCGTGATGTCAACCCAAGGGTACTGGAATGCTTTACATGAGCACCAGTTACATTATACAAAGTCACATTCATTTTTTTTCAAGACATAAACCTGGTTGGTTCCCTTGCACCAAGTTCTGCAGCTCTGGCCATAACGCCACATTACCTCCCCTCCTCCTCCCCCCCCCCCCCCCCCCCACAATTTTTCCACCATTGTTCTAACGGTGTCGGTAGGAAAAATGGACTCTGTAAGCTGTACAGAAAGGTCACGTTTGCAAATGTGATTGTACTGCTATGCCCATGGTGCAGGGAATTTAAGTGGGCAAAGGACATGGAAATCAAGGAAAGATAGTCATCACAACACACCGCCACACACTTTACTAAGCCTTCAACTGCTGTTAAGGCTGGCAGTGATGCACTCCAGATGTGGGAACGCAGCAGGGACTATGTGGGCCCAGAGCCTGAAGGGGACTTTTGTGCCCCAGGAAGTTGCACATTAGTCTGTAACATCTCAGAATTTACTCTACTGTTGTTGTGGAAGTTGCAAATTGTATAGATTTCAATAAAAGCCAGAGTTTGATGTGCTCTTTGTTAAAGTCAGCAAACATGAAGACAAGCAGAAAGAAAACTTGATAAGGATCTGTCAGAGAAACCCACTGTCTGCAACAATCGACTGGTGAAAGAAAATGGACAATGGGCTTAGTGAAGAGCACCTGTTCTGCTGTTTGAGAAGTAAAGAGTCACTGGCAATTGCACAAAAACAATAAGGAATATGCTACTTACCAGTATGCATCTGTTCTTGGCATGTAGAGCTGCAGATCTACACACTTGTGCATAGATCGCCATCTGGTGTTGGGCCCGGATGTTTGCAGTTTGTTTTTCCTCTTGGAAAGTCTTTGGAAGTCACGAGGTCGGTGACTCCTCCTTTGCATCGTATTGCGTATGGGCTTCGGCTCCATCCTCAGATTGTTTTTCGCCAGCAGGAAAAGATGGAGCGTAGTAGTAATGCCCATGTGTGTGCTATCTAAATAAGATAAACTGGAACAGATAAAGGTAGCCGGGGAGGCGGGTGGGCGTGTGTAGATCTGCAGCTCTACACGCCAAGAACAGATGCATACTGGTAAGTAGCATATTCCGTTCGAGGCATATGAGCTGCAGATTACACACTTGTGCATAGATTATATAGCAGTACCCACAGTTAGCGGCGACCACCCGTATCTGTTGCAGTGGTTTGAAATAATGTTTTGAGTACAGCCTGGCCCACACAAGCTTGCTGCATAGTTTGCACATCTACACAATAGTGTTTGGTGAAAGTGTGCGGTGTTGACCATGTAGCTGCTTTGCAGATATCATCTAATGGGATGTTCCCTAAGAATGCCATGGAAGCCCCTATTTTTCGTGTAGAATGGGCTTTCGGGGGAATGGATAGCGTTCGCTTTGCTTTATGGTAGCAGATTTGAATGCATTTTACAATCCACCTAGCTATCCCCGATTTTGAGATGGGGTTACCTTTGTGTGGTGGAGTGAAAGAAACAAACAGTTGTTTGGTCTTACGGAAAGGTTGTGTTCTCTGAATGTAGTAAAGTAAGGCTTGTTTGACATCCAGTGTTTGAAGAGCCCTTTCTGCAATGGTCTGTGGTTGCGAGAAAAGGAATATGCTACTTACCAATATGCATCTGTTCTCGGCATGTAGAGCTGCAGATCTATACACTGTGCATAGATCGGCATCTGGTGTTGGGCCCGGATGTTTGCAGTTTGTTTTTCTTCTTGGACAGTGTTTGGAAGTCACGAGTTCGGTGACTCCTCCTTCGCTCCGTACTGCGCATGGGCTTCGGCTCCATCCTCAGATTGTTTATCGCCAGCAGGGAAAAGATGGAGCGTAGTGATAATAGTAAAGAAACCCATGTGTGTTGTATCTAAATAAGATAGACTGGAACGGATACAGTTAGCCGGGGAGGCGGGTGGGCGTGTATAGATCTGCAGCTCTACATGTCAAGAACAGATGCATACTGGTAAGTAGCATATTCCGTTCGAGGCATATGAGCTGCAGATTATACACTGTGCATAGATTATATAGCAATACCCAAACCTAGCGGCGACCACCGGTATCCGTTGCAGTGGTTTGAAACAGTGTCTTTAGTACAGCCTGGCCCACACTAGCTTGTTGTTTGGAGTGCACGTCTACACAGTAATGTTTTGTGAAGGTGTGCGGTGTTGACCATGTGGCTGCTTTGCAGATGTCATCTAGGGGTATGTTCCCTAGAAAAGCCATAGAAGCCCCTATCTTTCTTGTAGAGTGGGCTTTAGGTGGAACAGATAATGTTCTTTTTGCTTTGTGATAGCAAATTTGTATGCACTTTACAATCCACCTAGCTATCCCTGATTTTGAGATGGGGTTGCCTTTATGTGGTGGAGAGAACGAGACAAACAACTGTTTAGTATTTCTAAAAGATTGCGTTCTTTGTATGTAGTAAAGTAAAGCCCTTTTAACATCAAGTGTATGTAGAGCCCTTTCCGCAACAGATTGAGGTTGCGAGAAAAAAACCGGTAATTCCACCGATTGATTGAGATGGAAGGGGGAAATGACCTTGGGCAGAAATTTTGGATTTGTGCGAAGTATCACCTTATTGTGATGTATCTGTAGAAAGGGTTCTTGTGTAGTGAACGCTTGTATTTCACTAACCCTTCTAAGGGAAGTGATAGCTACGAGAAAAGCTGTTTTCCAAGTGAGGAACTGTAGCTCACATTTATGCATTGGTTCGAAAGGCGGTCCCATCAGCCTTGTAAGAACTACGTTTAGATTCCACACAGGTGAGGGTGGTGCTCTGGGCGGAATTACTATTTTAAGGCCTTCCATGAAAGCTTTAATAGCAGGCATTTTGAAAAGTGATAAATGCTGTCTGTTTTGCAGGTAAGCAGCAATTGCTGCTAGGTGTAAACGGATGGATGAGTATGCCAGGTTACACCTTTGTAGATGGAGCAGGTAGCATATGATGTGCTGTATGGATACATCTAAAGGGTTGATTGTATTGTTACGGCAGTAAACAACAAATCTTTTCCACTTTGCGGCATAGCATGCTCGAGTGGTAGGACGTCTGGCTTCCCTGATAATGTTCATGCAATCAGGGGGAAGGTTAAGGTACCCAAATTCTAAGATTTCAGGAGCCAGATCGCAAGGTTGGGCTGAGCTGGGTCTGGGTGCCTGATTTCTCCATGGTTCTGGGTTAGGAGGCATAGGGACAGGTGTAGTTTTTGGTGTGGTACCACTGAGAGCTGTAGTAGTGTGGTGTACCACGGCTGCCTGGCCCATGTTGGAGCTACCAGAATGAGCGTGAGGGAGTGCTGTTGTAGCTTCCTTACCACTAATGGAATTAGCGGGAGAGGTGGAAAGGCGTATGCAAATGTGCCTGACCAGTTCATCCATATTGCATTGCCTTTGGACAATGGGTGTGGGTATCTGGCGGCGAAGCTTGGGCATTTTTTGTTTTCGTGGGTGGCGAAGAGGTCTATCTGAGGATGCCCCCACTTGTGAAAGAATGGGTGAAGAACTTGCAGATGCAGTTCCCATTCGTGCATTTGCTGCGTTTGTCTGCTGAGCAGATCTGCCATGGTGTTTTGTATCCCTGGGACGTGTTGTGCCAGGAGAAAGACTTTTTGCGGGACTGCCCATCTCCATATGCTCTGTGCTAACCGAGAGAGCTGTGGAGAGTGTCCCCCCCCCTGTTTTTTAATGTAGTACATTGCAGTCATATTGTCTGTGTGAATGAGGACTGCTTTGGCTGAGATTTGTTTCTGAAATGATTTCAGGGCTAGAAAGATCGCCAATAACAAAAGATGGTTTATGTGGAGTATCTTTTGTTGTGGCGTCCATATACCTTGCACTGTGAGGTGTAATAGATGTGCTCCCCAACCGGAGAGCGATGCGTCCGTGGTTAGAATTACCTGAGGAACCGGGTCCAGGAACGGTCGCCCTTTGGAAAGATTTGTGGTGTTCCACCACTGCAGAGAGTGATAGGTGCGACCGTCCACCAACACCAGATCTGTCAGTTGCCCCTGGGCCTGGTTCCACTGGCGTGCTAGGCACTCTTGGAGTGGACGCATGTGGAGTCTTGCATGAGGCACTATGAAGATGCAAGACGCCATCATCCCTATTAGCTTCATAAACACTCTTGCTGTGAGGGAGTGCTGAGGAATGAATCTTTGACGCAAGGCTTATATGCTTGCGATTCTGGCTGAATTGGGATAGGCTATAGCTTTTGAGGTGTCTATAGTGGCACCGAGGTATTGCTTTGTGTGAGACGGTATCAGCTGGGACTTTTGGTGGTTCACCGTGAAACCTAGCTGGTGAAGTAGTTGGATGGTAGTGTTTGTATGTTGCACACATTGGTTGTAGGACGTGGCTTTTATTAGCCAGTCGTCCAAAAAAGGGAAGACGTGAATGTGTTGTCTTCTGAGGTGTGCCGCCACTACTGCTAGGCATTTGGTAAACACTCTTGGTGCGGTTGGGACCCCGAAGGGGAGAACCTTGAACTGATAATGTTGGCCGTCCACTACAAATCTGAGGTACTTTCTGTGAGAAGGGTGTATTGGAATATGAAAGTATGCGTCTTTCAAGTCCAGTGTAGTGAGAAAGTCGTTCTGGCAGAGGAGTGGGAGAACTTGTTGGAGAGTTACCATGTGAAAATGGTCTGAATGTATGTATGCATTTAGAGGCCGGAGGTCTAGAATAGGCCGGAGGTCTAGAATGGGCCGTAGAGTGTCGTCTCTTTTTGGTATCAGAAAGTACAGAGAGTAGACCCCTAAATTTTGTTGATTGATGGGGACCTGCTCTATAGCCTGTTTTTGCAGGAGGGAGATTACCTCTTGTTTCAGCAGTGTGGTATGTTCTTGTGACATTGTACGGTGCATGGGTGGAATATTTGGGGGGGTGGATGTTAGTTCGAGACAGTACCCTGATCGAATAATTTGGGTCACCCATTTGTCTGATGTTATGGTCTCCCAGGTTTGAAAGAAGTCTTGTAGTCTGGCCCCGACTGGAGTGGAATGGTCTGGGGGGAGCGGGGGAAAGTCATTGTGTGGGCGGTGTGGCAGAACGGGCGGTGTTGGTTTTGCCCCTGCCTTTATTATTGTTTCCTCTATATCCACCTCTTTGATAGCCCTTTGTGAAGGTAGTCTGAGGAGGGGACTTGTAGGACGTAGAGGCGTTATAGGCAGAGTAACCCCTGCCAGTGCCTCGAAAGGAGGAGCGGCGAAAAGAGCGTCTAGGAGTGTGGGACTGTAATGCTCCCATAGACTTCGCCGTATCGGTATCTTTTTTCATTTTTTCCAGGGCTTCGTCTACTTTTGGGCCAAATAAGTGTTGTTGGTCAAAAGGGTGGTTTAGTATAGATGCTTGGACCTCCGGCTTAAAGCCTGAGATTCTGAGCCAGGCGTGGCGGCGAAGCAGAACACTGGTGTTTATAGCCGTGGAAGCTGTGTCTGCTGCGTCAAGTGCACATTTAATAGAGGTGTTGGTAATGATCTTTCCCTCTTGTATTAGTTCAGGAGCCCTATTTTTATATTTTTCTCATCATAGTGCGCTCTGTCGTACCGTGCCAACAGCGCTTGCGTGTTGGCGATACACCACATATTGGCAGGTTGCGAGGCAGTGCGTTTGCCTGACGCATCTAGGAGCTTGGACTCCTTATCGGGTGGTGGAGCCTCACCCGATGACTGAGAATTGGACCTCTTCCTAGCTGTGGATACCACTAATGAGTCTAAGGGCGCAGGTCCTTTAATATAGGCAGGATCTGTGGGGGCTGCCTTATATTTTTTCTCTATTTTGGGGTTTAAGACCCTAGCCCTGACTGGGTCTTTGAAAACCTCTGCCGCATGTTTGGTCACCCCTTTAAGCATGGGTAGTATGGCAGTAGATTTATCTGCGATGTCAAAAGTGTCAAGTAGGAAGTCTTCCTCAACTGGATCACTATGTAACTCCACCCCATGATAATGTGCCGCCTGTTGTAACAAGTGGTGGAACCCCAGGGAGTCCTCTGGTGGAGATGGCCTGGATGGATAAAGATCATCCTGAGGCACATCTGGGACGTCTGGATTATGATAATCCTCCCATGGGTCTGGTGTTCCCGGAGGGGTGGGGTCCTGTGGGGCATCTGTTGGATCATAGTATGGATCCCCTTGGTCATCAGGGTCTGGAGACGGGGTTGGAGAGCGATGAGGCAAGGGTGGAGAAGGTGGAGGCGGAGATGGGGGAGGTGGAGGAGGTGGAGGGAACTCTGAAAGGGGATGTGGCAGAGTCCTTCCATTTTGGCGGTGGAGGAGGAGCTGGCTTGTCTAAATGTCTTTTCTTTGAAGACAAAGTCAAATGTCCAGTCTTTAGATCCTTTGTTAAAGTCTTTTGTCGAGGATCTGGCGTGAATAGTTCCTCCGGCACCGATTGGTCTGTCGGCGCCGATGTTTTCGGGGCCGACGGCTTCTTTGGTTTATCTGTGCCATGCTTTTTCGGGGCCTCCGATTTTTTGTTCGGTGCAGAGGCAGGTTTCGGCACGGGAGTTTCGGCGCTGAGGGATTTATGTTTGGTCGGCACCGAGAGGCCAGGTTTCGACACCGATGCCTTCGGAACGGAGCTTGGTGTGGTTTTCTTCGGTGCCGAAGGGTGTTTTTTCGGCACCGCTAGTAGGCTGGCTCGAGCCCGAACCGCCGGGAGACTTATGATGCCTCTTCACCGGGCCCGAAGGTGGGGTGATGGAAGCGGTATGTTTGGTTTTGCCTAGGCCCGGAGGCGAAGGTGTAACCGGAGTCTCTTTCGGTGTGGGCGCGGGAGTGGGAGGGGGTAGAGTACTCGCGACCCTCTGCGCCGGTGTGATTTCCTCCACGTCGGAGTCGTCGGCCTCGGAAGCGCTGACGAGGTCGTCTTCCTGTTCGGTGTGCTGCTGTCCCGAAGCTCCGATGTCTTCTCCGAAGATGTCAGGTGGAGCCGAGGTGGATGAGTGCGCCATGGTGCGTCTAGCTCTTCGATCCTGAATAGTCTTTTTCGATCGAAAGGACTTGCAGGCGGGGCAGTCTCGGGCCTCGTGTTCGGGAGAGAGGCAGAGGTTGCACACCTGATGTAAATCGGTGTGGGGAAATGTTGACCCACATTTAGGGCACTTCTTAAAGGGAGTCCTTTCCATCGGCCGAGACCGGAGTCGAGATAGGCCCGGAGGCCGCCGCCGATGTCTGGAATCGAGGAAGTGCCGAAGAGAGAGATAAAGAAGATGATTTTGTCTGAAGAATCTCGATGGACGAGGATTTTCCGTCGAAGGTCGAACTGGAAAGGTTCGAAGCCAGAGCATCAAGTCTTACATCCGAGCCCGATGGCGGAAAAAAACAATCTGAGGATGGAGCCGAAGCCCATGCGCAGTACGGACCAAAGGAGGAGTCACCGAACTCGTGACTTCCAAACACTGTCCAAGAAGAAAAACAAACTGCAAACATCCGGGCCCAACACCAGATGGCGATCTATGCACAGTGTATAATCTGCAGCTCATATGCCTCGAACATACTGGTAGTTCTACTGTTTGGTTTAGGTGAAAGGGAGAAATGACTTTAGGGAGGAATTTTGGGTTTGTGCGGAGAATAACCTTATTATGGTGCATTTGGAGAAAGGGTTCTTCAATGTTAAGTGCTTGTATCTCACTGACCCTTATAAGGGAAGTGATGGCTACAAGAAAAGCAGTTTTCCATGTTAGGAATTGTAGTTCGCATTTATGCAGAGGTTCGAAGGGAGGCCCCATTAGCCTTGTGAGAACGATATTTAAGTTCCACACAGGTGAGGGTGGCACTCTGGGGGGAATTATTCTTTTAAGGCCTTCCATGAATGCTTTAATGGCAGGTACTCTAAAGAGTGAGAGATGTTGCCTGTTTTGTAGGTAAGCTGCAATAGCTGCGAGGTGTAGTCGAATGGACGAATAGGCTAGATTGCACCTTTGTAGGTGGAGTAAGTAGCCTATTATGTGTTGAATGGAGACGTCCAGTGGATTGATGGTGGTGTTATGGCAATAAAGAACAACATTTCCACTTGGCGGCGTAGCACGCTCTAGTGGTAGGTCTTCTAGCTTCTCTGATGACGTTCATGCAGTCAGGGGGAAGATTTAGGTACCCGAATTCTAGGATTTCAGGAGCCAGATCGCAAGTTTGAGCTTCGCTGGGTCTGGGTGTTGGATCTCTCCATGGTTCTGGGTTAAGAGGTGTGGAGCGAGGTGTAGTTTTTGGTACGGCACTACAGATAGTTCCAGCAGTGTGGTATACTATGGTTGTCTGGCCCACGTTGGAGCTACTAGGATTGGTGTGAGGGAGTGTTGTTGTAGTTTGCGCACCACTAGTGGAATGAGTGGGAGAGGCGGAAAAGCGTACGCAAATCTGCCTGACCAGTTCATCCATATCGCATTTCCTTTGGACAATGGGTGTGGGTATCTGGCGGCGAAGCTTGGGCATGTGGCGTTTTCGTGGGTGGCGAAGAGGTCCATCTGTGGATGCCCCCACATTTGAAAATACGGGTGAAGAACTTGCGGGTGAAGTTCCCACTCGTGGATCTGTTGTGTCTGCCTGCTGAGCAGATCTGCCACTGTGTTTTGGGCTCCTGGGACATGCTGGGCTAGGAGAAAGATTTTCTGGGGTATTGCCCATCTCCATATGCTCTGTGCTAAGTGAGAGAGCTGTGGAAAGTGTGTGCCGCCTTGTTTTTGAATATAATACATGGCTGTCATGTTGTCTGTTCGGATCAGGACTGCCTTGCCTGAAATTTGAGTTTGAAAAGATTTTAGGGCTAAGAAGATTGCTAGTAACTCCAGATGGTTGATATGGAGTAACTTTTGTTGAGGTGTCCACTTGCCCTGTGTGGTGAGATGTAGTAAATGAGCTCCCCAGCCAGAGAGCGATGCGTCCGTTGTCAGTACTATTTGAGGAACCGGGTCCAGGAACGGTCGACCTTTGGAAAGGTTTGTGGTGTTCCACCACTGCAGAGAGCGATGGGTGCGACCGTCTACCAACACCAGATCTGTTAATTGGCCCTGGGCCTGGTTCCATTGGCGCGCTAAGCACTCTTGGAGAGGACGCATCTGGAATCTTGCGTGAGGCACTATGAAAATGCAAGAGGCCATCATCCCTATTAGTTGCATAAACACTCGAGCTGGAAGGGAGTGTTGTAGTGCGAATTTTGCGCGTAGAGCTTGAATGCTTGCAATCCTGGCAGGATTGGGGTAGGCTAGTGCTCTTGAGGTGTCTATGGTGGCACCGAGGTATTGTTTTATGTGGGATGGTTGGAGATGGGACTTCTGGTGGTTTACTGTGAAGCCCAGCTGGTGGAGTAATTGAATGGTGGTAGATGTGTGTTGAACACACTGATTGTATGACCCGGCTTTTATCAGCCAGTCGTCTAGATATGGGAAGACGTGGATGTGTTGTCTTCGCAAATGTGCTGCTACCACTGCTAGGCACTTGGTGAATACCCTTGACGCTGTTGGGACTCCGAACGGGAGCACCTTGAATTGGAAGTGTTGTCCGTCCACTACAAATCTGAGGTACTTGCGGTGAGCTTTGTGCCCCGGAATGTGGAAATACGCGTCTTTTAGATCTAAGGTGGTCAAAAAGTCGTTTTGGGAGAGGAGCGGAAGTACCTGCTGAAGCGTTACCATATGAAAATGGTCGGAGTGTATGTACGTGTTTAGGGGCCGGAGATCTAGGATGGGCCGTAGAGTCTCGTCCCTTTTTGGTATGAGAAAATATAGGGAGTAGACTCCCATGTTTTGTTGGTTGGTAGGGACGGGTTCTATTGCCTGTTTTGTAGGAGGGAGAGTAACTCCTGCTTTAGGAGTATTAAATGTTCTTGTGACATTGGGCGCTGCCTGGGTGGAATGTTTGGGGGGGGGTAGATATTAGTTCTAGGCAGTAGCCTGATCGGATTATCTGTGTCACCCATTTGTCTGAGGTGATGGTAGCCCAGACGGGAAGGAAATGTTGGAGTCTGCCCCCGACCAGAGTGGAATGGTCTGGGGGGGAAGTCATTGGGTAGGCGTTTTGGCAGAGCGGGCATTGTTTGTTTTGCCTCTGCCTTTATTATTGTTACCCCTATAGCCACCTCTTTGATAACCCCTCGGGAAGGTGCACTGAGTGGGGGATTTTTACGAAGTGGACGCGGTGTCTGAGGAGTAGCCTCTAGATGTACTTCAAAAGGAAGAGCTGCGAAAGGAGCGTCTAGGAGGGTGTGACTGGAAGGCTCCCATGGACTTCGCCGTATCCTTCTTAATTTTTTCTAGGGCCTCATCCACCTTTGGGCCAAATAGATGTTCCTGGTCAAAGGGATGGTTAAGGATGGAGGCTTGTACCTCCGGTTTAAACCCTGATATTCTTAGCCAAGCATGGCAACGGAGGAGGACGCTGGTATTGATGGCCCTGGAAGCTGTGACTACTGCATCTAAGGCACAGCGTATAGAGGTGTTAGTGATAGTCTTACCCTCTTGAATTAGTTCGTTGGCCTTAGCTTTATATTTTTCAGGGAGGTGGTGCATTATGCTTTCTAACTCATAATGTGCCCTGTCATATCTGGCCAATAGCGCTCGAGTATTGGCTATACGCCACATATTGACTGCTTGTAACGCAGTGCGCTTTCCTGATGCGTCCAGTAGCTTTGACTCTTTGTCAGGTGGTGGTGCTTCACCGGACGCCTGGGAATTTGCCCTTTTGCGTGCAGTGGACACCACTAGGGAATCTAGTGGCGCTGGCCCTCTGATGTAGGAGGGATCTGTGGGGGCAGCTTTGTATTTCTTTTCTATGCGCGGGTTAATGACCCTGGCCCTAACTGGGTCCTTAAAAACTTCTGGCGCATGCTTTACCACCCCTTTAAGCATAGGTAATATGGAGGTAGACCTATGTGTGGTGTCGAATGTGTCGAGGAGGAAATCTTCCTCCACGGGGTCGGTATGCAAGTCTACCCCGTGATAGTGTGCCGCCCTTTGAAGGCAGATGGTGGAACCCCAATGAGTCTTCTGGTGGAGATGGCCTGGAGGGGTAAAGGTCATCTTGTGGGACGTTGGGGATATCAGGGATATTGTAGTCGTCCCATGGGTCTGGGGATCCTGTAGGAGTGGGGTTCCCTGTGGGTAGGTCCTGGGGGACATCTCCTATGTCATCATATGGGTCCCCGTGATCATCATCGTGTGGAGAAGGGGTGGGAGAACGATGAGGTTGGGGTGGAGAAGGCGGAGGGGGTGGAGGTGGAGAAGGTAGAGGAGGTGGAGGTCGGGAAGGTATTCTGAACGGAGAGGTAGCAGAGTCCTTCCTCTTTCGAGGAGGAGGAGGTGGAGGTGGAGCAGGCTTCGCCAAATGTCTCTTTTTGGAAGAAAGTGTCAAATGTCCAGTTTTTGGATCCTTGGTGAGTGTTTTCTACAAGGGATCCGGTGCAAGTAAGTCCAGTGAGGCTGGTCTGTCCGTCGGCGCTGAAGGCGTTTGGCCGTTGACTTTTTAGGCTTGTCCGTGCCGGTTCGTTGTTTGGAACCTGGTTTGGCAACCTCCGGACGCTTGGTCTGCGCCGAGATGGATTTTGGCCTCGAAGTGTCGTGCCGGTGGCCTTGTGTGCTTTGGTCGGCACCGAAGGTGGTGTCGGTGCCGAAGAGCTGGGTTTCGACCCCGAGTGCTTTGGTGCGGAGCTCGGTGTCGATATGGGGGTCGGCTTCTTTTTCGGTGCCGAAGCGTGTTTATCAGCACCGGGGATAGGCTGGCTCGAGCCCGAGCCGCCGGAAGTCTTGCTTGGCTTCTTCACCGTGCCCGAAGGTGGGGTGTTGGAAGCAGTGTCCTTGGTCTTGCCGAGGCGAAGGTGTGACCGGAGCCTTTTTCGGTGCCGGCAGGGGCGTGGGGGGGGATCAGTACTCACGACCCTCTGCGCCGGGGTGATGTCCTCCACATCTGAGTCGTCGGCCTCGGAAGCGCTGACAAGGCCTTCTTCGGTGTACCGCTCTGGAGCGTCGATGCCTTCTCCGAAGATGTCATCCGGAATCGTCGTCGAGGAGTGCGCCATAGTTCTTCTGGCTCTTCGGTCCCGAATAGTCTTTTTGGACCGGAAGGTCTTACACGCCGGACAGTCTCGAGCCTCGTGTTCAGGGGAGAGGCAGACATTGCATACCTCGTGGAGATCGGTGTGGGGGAAGTTGGACCCACATCGAGGGCACTTTTTAAATGGAGTCCTTTCCATTAGCCAGGACCGAAGTTTGGAGAGGCCCGAAGGCCGCCGCCGTCGACTGGAACTGAAGGTCCGTGCTGATGAGAAGGCGCGTCGAGTGGGGGAGATCGCGATCGAAACAATACCGCGGTTTGGGGTGAGGATTGCGCGTCGACCGTCGAACTGGAAGCTGTTCGGAACCGGAGCGCGATGATCACATCCGAGCCCGATGGCGGAAAAAAACAATCTGAGGATGGAGCCGAAGCCCATGCGCAATACGATCCAAAGGAGTCACCACCGACCTCGTGACTTCCCAAGAGGAAAAACAAACTGCAACCATCCGGGCCCAACACCAGATGGCGATCTATGCACAAGTGTGTAATCTGCAGCTCATATGCCTCGAACAGAAAGTCTATGACACATCAAACTGAGAAAACTAGAAAAGAACAGGACTAGTGAAAAGTATTCTCTAAAATTCCATCTCCTTCACTGCAGTATACTCCAACCATACCTAACGACAGTGAATACGAATATTATTTGTCAATGAAAGAGTAAACATAATTAACGGAAACAATGGACCTGTAACATTGCAACTGAGGATATACGTGTATGTGTTCATGCATGGGTAGGTGTAGATATATAAGTTTATGTGCTCATCTCTCCAATTGCTTCTCTTCCTGTCTGATGGGTTTAGTGCATTCTTCATTCAAATGAGTGAGATCTTACTTGTATGTGTAAGTATGTTTGTGCACACGTTTGACCGCCTATTCTTCTTTGTGCATATGTTTTACTGTGCGTGCATGATTTTGTGTTTGCTTACCTTTGTGGCTGATTGCGTTCATGTATGTGTGGCAGTATGCGCATGGCTAAACACTTTTGTGTGTTTGCGTGAGGGCAAGTGTATGAGTTTCCTTTGCTGCATGCGTGTGACTGTCTACATTTATCTAGCATGTGAATGCTAAGTGCAGTGTTCAGGATCTCCAAGGGAGTTTTGATCATCTCCATCTTTCTCTATTTCACAGG
The DNA here is from genome assembly GCF_964204655.1 of Triturus cristatus. NCBI lineage: Eukaryota > Metazoa > Chordata > Amphibia > Caudata > Salamandridae > Triturus > Triturus cristatus. The sequence continues at coordinate 1,200,576,130 of NC_140591.1, read as the reverse complement.
CTAAGTCTGTGTGCTTTTCTGTGTGATATGTGCATCTCTGCATGTTTTATGCACGGTTGTGTGTGTGTTCATGGGCAGCACTGTCCTTGCTTGTGTGAGCTTATGTGCATGTGAGAGGGAGCTCAAGAGAGACTCCCAATCACACTACGTGGGGTAAGATATCTGAGGTGTGGTGGCTCTGGGGAGTGGGTTCCTCTGAGGTCTCTGCTGCGATTGGCTGAACTTTGGATGCTACAAGATGAGGCTGATAAAGTACTCAATTGAACCCTCTCCATGGTGGTCTGCACAATGCACCCAGTACTATTTCCACCGCTACCATGGGACCACCACCACGACAACGGGGAAGACTCAAGCATGTGAATCCATAAAAGATACAATGCAGGAGAAGAGGGATATGCTAAGAAAATATACCGGATTCAGTGCGGAGTTTGGGGATATTCACAAGATGAGAAATCTGCAGTTATAATTATCTATCAGAAATGTCAAGTATTAATAGCAAACACAATGACAAAAACTAACATTTCACCATGTGCTTCAGAAACCCAGACATCACTCTTATCGAATAGATCAAAAAAAAAGAAAAAGGGACAGAATACCATGAGCTTCGTGGAACCACTTGGCTCACTTACAGGATCTTTGAGTCGAGAAGAATGACTACAATTATTTAAGTATCATACAGGAAAATTAGGGGAAAATATTTAAAAATAGGACAGAAAATGCTAATTGAAGTATAATAAAAACTTTTCAGGCCAGTACATTAAATTTCAGAACTCACTTTCAAATATACGAATGTATAAGTTTACACTGCAAAATTATACTAGGACAATGGCTCTAAGATTGAAATGAAAAACTTTTGACCTGCACTAAACTGTCACCAGTGGCTATTCCTTCTTGTCGTAATACACCAATTAAAGAACTAGCTTTCTCTTTATCCTCATCTGATTGGTCCAGTGAGTGACTGATTATTTTAGTCAACATGTCTGGAATTAAGTGTTTCGGAGCTCTCATTTCCTTCACACCGTTGAGAACATCATTTGCATTCTCATTTTTCAAGAGCGCAGTTACAATAGCATCAGTAATTTTGAGGCAGAGAGAAGATGTCTCCTACACCAAAGACAAACTACAATCATCGTGCAACAGAAACATTGTCCCCATCCAGATATGTATTAGATGCCTACAAATCAAGAGACCACCAGACTAAACATGTTAAATTAAAGGGTAGACTACCTATCAGATGCTACAAGATAGACTTCCAGAATTATGAATTCCCTTAAAGAGGAATTAAACTCACATGCTGCAGTTCAATACAGCAAAACAAGTGGCCCGCAACAGGGAAGAAAGAAAAACATTGGTGTGGATTCAGCACTCAACTGTATTTTTCACAAGCAGCCAATCAGCATTCCGACCAGCTCCCAAAGGAGACATTCAACATGGGCTAACCAGGGAAACACTCAGGGAAGCCTGCACATTTGCTTGAGCCTCTCAATCAATCAATGAGGGAATTGTATGCGCGCTACTCACTCGTGAGGGTCTAAAGGCGCTGGGGGGGGTCCGCAGATATGTTTAGCCGAAGAGCTAGGTCTTGAGGGTCTTCCTGAAGGTGTTCAGGAGGGGGCACGTCTGATGTCTGCTGGTAGCTCCTTTCAGGTCTTGGCAGCAATGTGAGAGAATGATCTTCCGCCTGCTCTGGCTCTGTGGATGAGCGGGGTTTCGGCCAGTGCGAGGTTGGAAGATCGGAGATTTCTTTTGGGCACGTGGAAGTTGATTCTGTCGTTGAGATATTTGGGTCTGTTGTTGTGTAGGCATTAGTAGGCGTGAGTGAGGATTTTGAAAGTGACTTTCTCCACGGGGAGCCAGTGGAGACTTTGTAGGTGTTGGCTGATGTGTTTGTGTCGGGGGATGCCGAGGACGAGTCTGGCGGCAGTGTTCTGTATTGTCAAGAGTTTACGTAGTAGGGACTTGTTGATGCCGGCGTAAGGTGCGTTTCCATAGTCCAGTCTGCTGGTGATAAGTGCGTGGGTGACTGTCTTCCTTGACTCAGGGGGGATCCACTTGAAGGTCTTGCGGAGGATGGGGAGGGTGTTGAAGCAGCTGGAGGTGACGGCGTTGACCTGTCGGTTCATGGTGAGTGATGAGTCAAGTACGATGCTGAGGTTCTTTGCGTGGTCTGAGAGGGTAGGTGGGCTTCCGAGGGCAGTCGGCCACCAGGTGCTGTCCCATGCAGAAGGGGTGGTACAGAGGAAGAGGACTTCTGTCTTCTCGGCGATGTGCTTCAGGCAGCTGTTGGTCATCCAGACTGCGAAGTCTTGCATTTCTTTCTGGAAGTTGAGTTTGGCAGTGATGGGGTCTTTGGTGAGGGAGAGGATGAGCTGGGTGTCGTCAGCGTAGGATACAATGTTAAAGCCGTGTTGTCGGACGATGACTGCGAGGGGGGCCATGCAGATGTTGAAGAGGGTGGGGCTCAGTGATGAACCCTGTGGGACTCCGCAGGTGATTTTCGTGGGATCGGAGAGGAAGGGTGAGAGTCTGATCCTTTGGCTTCTTCAGGTGAGGAATGATCGGATCCAGTCCAGGGTTGTTCCTTGTATGCCTGCGTCGTGTAGTCTGGTGACTAGTGTGCAGTGGGAGACGGTGTTGAAGGCCGCTGATGAATCGAGTAGGGTGAGGGCTGCAGAGTGGCCTTGGTCCAGGAGGGTGCGAATGTCGTCTGTGGCGGTGAGTAGGGCGGTCTCTGTGCTGTGGTTGCTTCGGAATCCGGATTGGGATGGTCGAGGATGGCATTCTCTTCAATGAATCGTGTCAGTTTCCTGTTGACTGTTTTCTCTGCAACTTTGGCTGCAAAGAGGAAGAGCGAGATGGGCCGATAGTTCTTGAGGTCGGTGGGGTCAGTTGTGGGCTTCTTGAGCAGGTGTCGGACTTCCGCGCGCTTCCAGTCGTCTGGGAAGGTGCCGGTTTTGAAGGCGGCAGCAGCCCTGTGGTAGATGTGAGTTGAGGGGGTAGGGGTCTTCGGCTGTGATCGATGTCCAGTTGGAGATGGTGGGCTGGCTGGCGTTTCTGGGGAGGTGGGGACCGTCTGTGGCACCTGGTGGACGGTCGATGAAGTGGTCGTAGAGGTTTTTGATCTTGAGGTGGAAATAGGTTCCAAGCTTGTCGCAGAGGTCTTGGGATGGGGCGATCGATGTCTGTGGATTTGTTGCGTGGGTTGATGAATTCTTGAATGACACTTAAAAGTCCCTTGGAGTTGGTGGAGTTCTCTCCATAAACGTCAAAGGAGTTGAACAAAGTGTGGCCTCACAGAGCAACAAACATTCCACACATCTGGCCAGTCAGGTCTATAATGTCAAGGCCACACTTAAAAGTGGCTTCTCATGAGATCCATCAAAAGAGGACTGATCATCCAATGGTATCTTCCAGAGAGCACGGGAGTTACACACCAGCAATCACATGGAGTGCAGGAATGAAAAACCAGACTCCTTCAGGAAAATATTACCTTACCTACTATTTCAGTCCACAAAACCTCTGTCAGCTGGTGAGGCTAGAGAAGGGCCAGTATACGCACCAGTAAAATCGGTATGTTGTATCCCCAGGCCTTCTGTTGTCAGGTGAGAAGACAGAAATGTCAGGTCACCCAGTAACGACAAATGACTCCACGTTAGTGCACAGAAGAACAAGGTACTTACCAGCAGTGAGGCTCTTTCTGGTGGATAACCTATAAAACTTTAGATTACTTACAACCATTATCCACCAGAAAGAGCGTTAACAACGTTAAGTAACTTGTTCTGATTAATGTTTCTGATTGCAGATTAGTTACCTTTAGAATCTAAATCAAAACATTACCTCTAAAAGGTGGAGAGTCTGAGGAATGGGCTCAGACCAAATCTTCCTGAATGACCGAATAGGAAGACAGAAAAAGGTTGCAGCAAGATGCCCATCCTGGAAAAAGTGTCTGAAGAGGCAGCAACACTCACTGCAACCTACAAGAGCATCAGGAATACCAGCACAGCCGTCTACATATGTTGCAAGCAAGCCAACAAGATCCAGGGAAGGCAGGAAGGCACGCATAGAATCCAGACTCCAAGTGCCAACAAAACCTCTTCTTTGGTGGCTAGGTTCTTGTGTACCGCCCTTTGAAAAATAGAACTTTTCTTTTCTGTATTAAGTCTGTTCAGTTGCAGGACAGCTGAGACTGGGCACAAGTGTGTTGAATTTGAAACCTATTTCTATCAACGCAGTCTCCTCATCATGCTTCCACACCCTTCGCCTGCTTCGAAAGACCTTCAGATGGATCCTCACTGAGGCCAGCAAGACGGTCACTCACGCACTCATCAGCAGCAGACTTGACTACGGCAACGCACTCTATGCAGACGTCACCAAGAAACTCCTCAGGAAACTACAAAACGTTCATAACCCCACAGCCAGACTGGTCCTCAACATCCCCCGCCACAGCCACATCTCAGAACACCTGCGAGGAATATATGATGTTACTTGGCATACTGTTACTCCGCAGGTATTTACTTCAAAGTTTTTACTTCGCAAATACCATTACTATGCATGATTTTAGTGCGCATGCTTTTACTTCGCAAATATATACAAATACATTAAAAATGTTTTTACTTTGCAGGTTTTTTTTGCGCATACCGTTACAACACGTTATTGGTACTTTAAAACAAAATATTCATCGTAATAGTTACCTATCTCCTGGCACGCACCCTGAACCCTCAAAATACCCCATGCACCCCAGAACCCTAACCCACCCTGACCCCTAAAAATACCCCAGCACCCCAAAACCTAAACGCACCCTGAACCCCAAAAATACCCCAGCACCCCAAAACCTAAACGCACCCCAAAACCTTAAATGCACCCTGAACCCTAAAAATACCCACTACAACCCAAAACCTTAACCCACCCTGACCCCTGTACCCCACAATTTTAATTTGCACAGTAACTCCATTATGCGTAGTAAGTGCATGCTAAGTAATGGAACATGCGCAGTAAATGCATGCTAAGTAATGGCATCTGCGAACTAAAAAAGTAATGACCGCGTAGTAAAGGTAGAATACCCCTGCGAGCACTCCACTGGCTTCCAGTCAACAAAAGAGTCACGTTCAAGCTCCTAACACACACCTACAAAGTCCTCCACAACGGACCAACATACCTGAACCACCGCGACTCATTCCACATACCCACCAGACACCTCCCCTCATCCGAACAAGTCCTTGCCACCATCCCGCAGATCTGCAAGACCAGGACTGGAGGAAGATCCTTTTCCTACCTCGCAGCAAAAACTTAGAACATCCTGCCTCTCCAGCTAAGGTTTTCCCCCTCGCTGACCCAATTCAGGAACGATCTCAAAATCTGGATCTTCCACTGAACCTCAGCGCCCAGCAAGACCTGCAGCCCGCCCCCCCCCTCCCATGCGTGCTTTGAGAACCTCGCGGGTGAGCAGTCACGCTAAACAACCCTGACTGATTGAAGAAACAGAAAGTCACCAGAGAATGCTATGCACATACCTAGTATTGTATTATAAGGTTGCTCACCACAAGCGCCTATGTTTTGTACAAAACTACACTTAGTAACCTCCCAAGGCATGTAAAATAACACAATTCATACACTCACAAATGTGTTGCAACAAAACTTCAGATTGCAAATTATCTGCAGGATAGAAGATTTTGTATGTATCAATAAAATATGATCCCATTCAGCAATTCATTTGAAGGCTGTGTTTCCAGTAGAAAACAATACATCGATTAACGCAGCATCTACTAATGGTCTAAACGTGTTGCTGTATAGGAAGCAGTTTGACAGAATCAACTGTGCGGCTCCACTGCTTGAAACACTAAATTCTCTTCTAAACATTTATAGTTAAGGGTTGGATTTCCCCCCAATTCACAAAAACTCCCTATTTGAACTTGTGCACAAGTCCCACCAATAAGGGAGGAAGTCAACTTATACTGACTGGTCATTATGCACCACAGTTGTATCCATGCATCTACTGCCTGTCTCCCATGTTAGATAAGCGGACTGTTAAAGGCAGCATTTTTTTAAAATCTCATCTACAGAAGCAATGTCTCATCCTGCACCATTTTCTGAAAACAGCACAAAACCCTCTGCCCACATATTACATGAGAGAGAAATACTCACATCTAAGAAGCCTGTGTACGCACGCACAGGAAGGTGAAATTTAGAGGCATTGGAAATAAGTAGAATATTGCTATCTATATGAAGTGATGACGTAGACGGTATAAATAGAAGTGAAAATATATATCTGGATTCATTGGGAGGTATTAAAGCCGGTTTGCTGAAGTTCTGGATCTGAATAGGAAAGGAAGGAAAATAAAGAAACATTTCTTTAAAATACGGTCATCCATATTTTGGTTTTAGAGTTAATACCATATTTAGAAATAACTCCAACCTTAAACATAATTTTTGCTGCATCTGGTAACACAACATCATGGATGAGTGTTGCAAAACTAAATGTGTTGGTTATGTAGATTGGCCTCTCCACGGGGTCAGCTGGGCTGTCCCTGATGTGAAACAGAGTGGCGGCATGATCAAAGCCCAGGTAGCTGTATGGGGGGAAAACAGGAATGAATAAGACATTCTATAACACAGGAAGGACAGTTAACTCGACTTAAAACATGGTTGACTGATTCACTTCTAGTAGACTTAACATACGTTTGATTGCAGCAAATGGAAACGCATATAACTTCTGCTGAAACCTAAATGTTTAAATAACCAAACATGTTAAGAATTGGAAATGGATTACACAATAGTACAAGAAGTGACATCTTTCAAGATGTAATCTATTACTCTTACCGAAGAATTTCAGGATACAGAAATAATAAATCATGGCTAATAGATTTTTAATACTAGACTTGTCAAGTGATGCATTATGTGCGAATGTGCCTAATCATCTAAGCAAAAAGGTGTGGCACTGAAGCATAACAATAATTCAAATTAGAACATGCAAGGAGAGACAGGTTTTTCTTTCTTGAGTGTATGCCATAAACGACTTTTCGTTCAATTTCATTTTCAATACGATTTAACTTACTTCGAACATCTTTGATAAAACTAGCAATTAGAATCTAGATCAGGAATTCCCACTCCATAAAAATGAAAACAAATCAAAGGTCTTACCCAGTTAAAACATCTGCTTGATATGGGATTTCAAGTTTTGAGTAACTCTTTTCTTTTGCTTTCACTGTTATTTTACCAGAGAACTGTGGTGCCTTCTTTGCTTTGGAAGCTGGAAACAAACATGGAGATACTGAATACACAAACAACATAACAAATCATTGCATGATATTGAATAAACGACATTATTCACAAACAAGGTACAAAATAGGTAGACAAGAAAACACTACTTTCAATACTGCAAAAGATCTTTTTCTGAAATAGTTAACAAGAATGGTGCTTACAACACACCATAGATTCTAGAGTTGTACTCGTTCCCCATAATTCAAGTATGGTGCCCACTAGCTTTCCCCCTTTTTAACCTGGCGCCTATCTGTTTATTAACAATTAAAAATCAAGTAATTAAATTGTTGGAGCTATTGTACATTTAAAATACTATATTCTTAAATGTGCATATTACATTATGAGTAAGTAGTATCACTTAGTGTACATGTCATGAAACTAGACCAAAACTACCAATAGTGAGCAAAATGAAGCATCAAACGGTTGCAGCTTCTGGCTTGGCCTCCTACCTGTACATCCACAGAATGTTTTTGAACCTTAGCAACTGCCCACTTCGTATGCTAGTTAAAGGAGCATTAGGTTCGGAGGCCAAATACTGGATTGTTGTGAACAAATAAGAACAAAGAATATACTGAACTGTGTAGGAAATGTTCAAGGAAATAAAAACATCAGCAGTGTTGGGATGGATCAGGCATATATAGGCTTTCCTGTTTTCAGTTTCTATTTTTGGTGAATTCTGGTGGTGTTTTTTCAGTGTTTTCCAGTGATTTCAAAACCTCAAAAAAACAGTGCTTTTCAGTGGTTACTCATTTTCGCCCCAAAAAAAACAACTGAAACGGTGTTTTACCGGTGTTTATTGGACGCTTTGCTTTTTTTATTGTTTGCTTTCTTAATTGGTGCATGGAATATAGACAGTCTATGTACAGTGTATATGAAGTTAAAATACATTTTTACAAGTCGAATTTATTGTAGTACACCATACAATATTTTTTCAGTGAATCGTTGGTCATTCGCGCTCTCTCTTTCCTACCCATGTACACTTTTATTTGGGAAAAGGCCCTCTCGACATTGGCACTTGAGACTGGCAACGCTAAAACAGACAGTACACAATTTGCTAACTCTGGCCACTGACGTAGCTTTCCATGCCAATACTGGCGCACCTCAAGGTTGACATTCTCTGGGCCAGGTTCTGCGACATATGCGTTGAACTGGGTGCATATGCCCTCAGAGGTGTTAAAGCGGTCAAAAATGAAGCTGTACTTCGCAAAGTCTGAAGAAAATTCCCCTTTACGGAAGGGATCTAACACTTGTGCAGAGTACCAAAGTGAGGCTTCATTGGCTTCAAACGCCATGGTTGGTGAAGGGACATTTCTATGCATCATAGCTAGCCATTTCTCATGCATTGTAAAATAAAATTTCCTGAATTGGTCCTCAACACTTTTCTGCTTACCAAGTGGCAAGCATTCTAACAGGGAACATGTTGCAGTGATAAAGTCACTAAAAGTGTCGCCAAGCCTACTCTCGAGGAGATGTTTGACATCTACACCAATTATGCTGAACACTTGGTAGACCAGGGTGTTTTCTGACTCGAGTTTTTTGATTATGTCCACTACAGCAGTCATGTTTTCCTGTAGGAATCTAAGAATGCAGTACAATGTACTTTTTTTGACATCACTATCAATATGCACCCGAAGATCCTCACATTTCTTGCCTTTTGCATCATCACTTAGCAAAAAATCAGACCTCTGAAGTACTCAGGTGCGGCTGTAGTAAGACAGACGGCAGAACACAATAGCTCCTCTCCCCCCCATGTGAGCCAGGCAGGGGGCCTGGTGTTGCTCTGGCCCTTTGGCCATTCACACCTCGGCTCCCCATTCTCTTGTCTGTTAAGGCCCTGATTTTGCATCAGGGTTGCATAATTTTTTTGCACAACCCTGAAGCAAAATCTAATTTGTTAAATATTGTTTGATTATCCGCTACTCCTCTCCAGTGCACCTTATCTCACAGCTGACCTTGGGCCCCAGCCCTATATCAGGCACCATCGGGCTCCACTTTCATTTTTCCCGGTAAAAACAATAGTAAAATCACCTTCAAACTTAAAACATTGAATAAAGCAGTAAATATAATTAGCACGCACTTTAAAGTATGTTCCACAGTAGCCTGTATGACCAGACTGCTAATTAAACAAAAACAGAAAGTCCATGACAGGGCCGGGTTTAGCGCTGATGCGAAAGTCTTTTTTGGCGCCACACCAATAACCTCTTTCTCCGTAAATACCTTTACTACCACCTTCCAACAGTGCCCCTCATCCCTCCATGCACCTCCCTATTGACCTCTTCCTCGGATTCCCTCACTGCCACACTCCACAAGTGCCCCTGATCTCCCCATAGCCCCTCCTTCTCGTGACCTCCTCCTCGGATTCCCTCTCTACCACCCTCCACCAGTGCTGCTTGTCTCTCCCTAGCTCCCCCCCCCCTCCACCCCATGACCTCTTCCTCGGATTCCCTCACTGCCGCCCTCCAACAGTGCCCCTCATCGCTCCATAGCCCCTCCCACTACCTCCTCCTTAGATTCCCTCACTGCCACACTCCAACAGTGCCCCTCATCTTTATGTTGCCCCTCTCTCATATGCATTTCATTTGTTGTACAGCGCTACTCATGTCAGTGTAGTGTGTGTCAGTACTTTACACCACGCACACATTATACAGAGACAATGAGTCATACAAGTATGTAAATCAGTCTACAGGGAATGTCACATAAGCCAATGAGGATTACAAGGTGTATGAATCACGTCATCCATACTGGTGGGCAATATATTTTAAGAGGGTTTGGTGTGGGGAAACACAACTTTAGGATATAAGAGTATTCCATGGGGGTCAGCTTTACTGATAAAAATGTATGTCTGCCCAAACATACTCATTTTAGCAACATTAGAATAATGAAAGACTGAGGAAGTTCTAACTATATTACAAAACAAAAATAAGCGAATTTCTAACTACACCATTCATGTTTGTATGCAGCTCTTTGACAGTTCATTGGTCACTGTCCTATCTTAGGATTGTAACTTCTGAACTGCAAGTAACACAAGGATCTCTGTGTCAAAGGCAGTAACCCACTGAGCTTCCACATAACATACAGTTCATCTGCATTTAAAAACTACGGACAGACAAACAATTGCTCTCCAGCAGGATCACCAGCGTTATCTGGGCATGTTGTGTTGTCTTATTTTATCCTGCATCGGCCATGATAATGATAAAAACTGTTTAAATGAAGCGTACACGAAGTATGTGTCCTGCTGGTCCTGTGCACATTTTAAACCGAAAAACAAATAGTGACAAATTCTCTTACCTACTCCATTAGTCAAACTGTGTCACAGCCTGATGTGATAAACTGCTGCAGGGGTCAGGAAAGGTGACAGGAATAAACAAACTTCTTTTCTCCTGCACTGCATAGAAAAGGAAATATCCACGCAGCAGGACAGTCGGTAAAGGTTACCAGTGCCAAACAAAAGATTTGTCCCTTTCGCCATGTGGAGATAGATGAAGGGGAGAAAAAATAAACAAAGCCTCGTTAACATGTAAATGGTCTTGTAAAGACCTGTGAAATACCCGGGTGCGGCTGCGATAATCTCAAAGCTGTCTGTGTGTGTGGGAAGCCATCTCAGCCCGGGCGCACACACACACAGACAGCTCTTTGAGCCCAATTCCGTTGCGCCCCTGCTTTCCAGCCCTCACTCCTGCAGCACTGAAAGTAGGTCTTTTTAAAACCGCCCGACTCGCCCCCTCCACCCCCGGCCCCTTACACAGCAGCTTGACCTCCCGCACCGCGTCCTCCCACAGATTCATGTCAATCATCTTCGACCGCTCTGCCACAGCTTTATCTTCGGCGCTCACTGTGCTGCCAATCCTGTGCCTCGGCCCCCACAGCTTCCTGCCGGACATGGGACCAGAGCTCAGGACCCGCAGCAAAGATACCCGCAGAAGGGAGACCCGGCCAGAGCTTTCCAAAGTATGCAGCGCAGACGTAATGACGCACGAGACTGTACCTACGTCCTACCTACGTCCTATCTACGCTCTATTTTAATGTTTGTTATTCAGCGAAAAACAAGTCTAGTTTATTTTTGTCATTTGTCAATGGACTGCAAGGCAGGGCGGCTTATGCCCAGCATGTTAATTCACCATCTGATTAGAGCCATGTTAGGTTGGAAAAGACCACGATCCATGAGACAGCCTACTCTCCCGGGAGGCAGAGTAATAACGATCAAATGAAGACATATTAAAATGTGATATTACTTCCTCTCCGTTGGGACGGCGCATACACTCGGAGCCAAGACTCTCCTGCCGACTGCTTCCAAATACACGTGCAGATGGAGTGTCCTTGTCCGTTTACGGTTAATGGTAAACTGCTCTGTTCTCGGGCCTAAATTGGGGCTTTGGATCTAACGCTTTGGCTCCATCAAGTGGCCAAGTGGTGCAACAGCAACGAAAATCAGTGACACTCGGTTTAAACCGAGTCCGCTGATTTTCGTCCGGTAGTGTACTGTTGGTAATATTCGGTTTAAACCGAATTCCGGACAGCCTAGGCATATAGAAATGAAGTCTTTATGAGGTAATGCTTTCGGCAAAGGAGGCTTCTGAACAGAAGGCGACATGAATCATGCAGAAGAATAATCAAAGTGTGGATGCATTAGAAGACTACTTTCCAGAGATATTACTCAAAGCCAGGCAGAGACCACTACTCTAGTCAGGGCAAGGGAGTTACAGGCCAAAGTTAACCCCTGCTCACCCCCCTTGGTAGCTTGGCACGAGCAGTCAAGCTTATCCTGGTGGCAATGTGTAAAGCGTTTGCGTAACACACACACAGCAACAACATGCTAGGCACACCACAAAAGGAACTCCACACAAGGTTATATATAAAAATAGCCTTTGTATCATCATAAAACACATTACAATAGTAATCACACAATATCCACTGTGCCAACTGGCACTGGGCAATATTTACAGGGGATTATATACACATGATAGGGCCACCTGGACCACTGTCAGAACCATCACTTAGTAAAAATAGTAAATGTAGAACATATAATAAACAGAACACCACCAGTAATTATTGGCAAACACTGTACTCTGCATCATCCTGTAACATAAATCATATTATGCACAGTGTCACAGGCGAGAAATATATTCTGCGCCAACCTCATAAGCCTAAACACATTAGACCATAACCTCCTAAGCATAACTCACATTAGGAAATAAACTCACTAGCATAAACCACAGTGGAGAATAAACTCAAACAAACACAGTATGAAAAAACCTCATAATCCTAAAAACCACATTAGAGGCATTAAACAGGGTGCGTAAATCATTCTACCTAAATCACATTTCCTAGCACCACATAAATCACATTAGGGCCTGCCGCCCTATAAACCTAACAGTCTCCCTGGCCAACTGGCCTCTTCAAAAGGGGGTTCAAATGCCCTATGTCCAAGAGTCAGGGCGCGCTGCCAATGAATGCAGCAGAATCCAGGTGCGCAATTATGCAGACCTAAACGTTGCAGCTGTCACTAAGTGCTGCGCAGCTGTTAAAGAACTGGGGCGGAGGAGTGCATCTTACTCCTATCCCATAAGACATGCCCCCAAGGAACTGTGGCCTAAACGTTGCAGCTGCCCACTACTTGCTGGGCAGCTGTGAAGATCAAATGAAGGCCTGGGCTCTCAATGTGCCCTTAGAACAAATGTACAACGTTGCAGCTGCCCGCGCTGGTGCGGTGCAGCAGAGAATTCAGTAAAGGGGCCCTGGCACATATGTGCCTTCGGGGCCTCACTGGGGCTTCTTTTAAATAATATTGCCCCCAAAACGTTGGAGTTGCCCACTGGCAAGCGGGGCAACTGTAAAAACATATGGCCAATACGGGGAACCGCACGGGGCCAGGAAACCAAATCATGCCCCACATTGGAGCGCACTGGCGCTGGTGCCTCGATCGGCACGAACACTAGGGAGAACACGGGCCCCTCTGGCCCTTTAAACAACAATGTGGCCCCTTCGTTGGAGCGACCCCCTATCAGGCGGGGGCCGCTCAGGAAATAGGCCGGGACACGGGATCCAACACTGGACCTCACAAGGCACCCCAACATGGATGAAGCCCCTACTCACCGGGGCTGGCTTGGGGACTCCGCTCCTCTGTGGCTCAGGTCTCTGCTTCCTGCTGTGGAGGCTTCACACGGGGAGCCCTTGAGGCTCAGGTCAGGCCTCTCTGCCCAGGGCTCTCTTCACTTCGCCCGGGCCCCCTCCTGGGACCCGGGACTTCTACTTCCAGATGTGTGGGGCTCTCCTAAGCTTACGGGAGCCCCGCACAGACTTCCGGCCGCCTGCAGGAAGTCACGCCCACATCCAGGTAACGGTGCTTGACTTCCGGGTCGCGCTGGTATCGGCCCTAAGAAAGGTTCAAAGGCGGCTCGGGCCGCGGCCGTGAAACGCGGGGTGGGCTCCCGCTTCAAAATAAAGGCATGCAGCGGGGTGGGCACCCTCTGTTCAGAACCCATAAGGCGGGGTAGGCTCCCGCCGAATAAAAAGAAAAACTCTGCATCAAAGCGTGGGGGGTACCGCGATTTTAGGCATCACGGGGGAAATCCCTACGTCAGGATTCCCTCTGAAAAGGGGCTGCAGCTTAGCGCTGCGCAGCCCCCACGATGTAAGTAAACATAATATATGCCTCCTCCTGGTTTGAACCGGACTTGTTTAGCCTACTTAAAGCTTCCAGCTGAACACTGTCCATTCCCACTTAATGGGATGCTACTCTGGATATCTCACGGGATACAGTTTTAGTCAGACAGTCACAATGTGTAATTCAAGAGATATGACTCACTTATTCCTGGAGTAGTCAGGACATGAACCATACAACCCTTCAACAAGAGCAAAATATCTAGGGCCCAACAAACAGCCCTCTATTCAAGACAACACATGGAATAAAAAGCCTGTACCAAGTTGGTGATAGGCAAGACTTCTCCATTTTGATGTGCTTTTTGCAGGAGAAGGAATCATGATGCTTAGTGTCCTGGTTTCACTCTGGGCGAAAACTGACCATAAGCCCTAGAATTTCGAATCCAAGGAAGGCAATGCCTGAGCTCATACAGTTGCACTGCTTTGATTTAACTTCTCCAAACTCTTATGAACTTTGGAATTAAAAAGAGGTTCTCTATCAGAAGGCATGTCCGATGCCTTTGTATGAATGAATGCTTTTATTTTTCATTAATTAAAACTTACAATTAAGAATAAAACACTGCTTTAGTTAAGACCACAGTAAAAATCCAGCTGTCCTTATGTTTAACTCCTCGGACCAGAAGGTTCTTTCTCAGTCTACGCCGGATTCATTTAGTTATTTCATATAGTTGATACATCAAAAGATGATTTTGAGATGTATGGGGAGGCAATAGAGGGTCAAAGAATCAATACATCGTCAATGACAATAATAATCTAGATCTTGTAGAAACACAACAATAAAGTGCTTAGTGCATTAGCGGATGCATTACAGTAGAAAGCTGAAATTAAGATGGACAAGGTGGAATTCAAAGCACAGACAATGACCATGTGACTATGATCTTAAAGACACACGTTAGCAGATTGCAGAGCTTAATTAAAATGGATGAGGAAGACAAGTTCAAAAAGCATGGTCGATGACAGACGTGAATATTAAGGTTCACTAAATTAAAGTGCTCAGTGCATTAAGCAAGTTACACAACCAGGCAGGAGTGAGCAAGGTACAGTCAAGGAACATTTTGAATGCCAATTATATCCATAGTTTTAAAGGACATGTTACTTACCTTTGGTGATGCCTTAAATGGTAGAGACATGATCTAGTCTCAGAGTCCTTATCTTTGGATTTCTCAGGCACCAGACTGGATACAGAAGATGTTTTATTTTCTTTCAAGCTTTACGCCCGGCATGTCGGTAGGTGGCATCGGTAGGCTCTGCATGGTGTCACCCATGCCGGAAGGGACGTCCGGGTCACTTATATAAGCGCCACTTCGGCAAGTTGAAGTTACTTACTTTTCACAGCTTTCCACTCCAGAAATACAGAGTCATGAAGAGTACGGCTAGAAACTAGGGCCCTAAAAGGAAACGGCCCTGACCCGAGAAACTTCACCGCGGGGAGGATGGGTGGGTCCGTAAGTAATCCGCAGCTAGATCATGTCTCTACTAGATAAGACGTTAACGAAGGTAACTAACTTTTTCATCTGATAGAGACATCTAGCTGTAAATTCCTTACCTTTGAAGATACTCAAGCAATGCCATTGCCGGAGGAGGGACTGCAGACAAATTTATACTAGGAAATCCTGAAGGACTGAGCGGCCAAAATGGCCATCTCTGCGAACTTGAGTATCCAGGCAGTCCTGGTGCCCACATTGCGGTCTGACAGATGTCCAGGGCTGGTAGCCCACATTTCAAAGCAGTGGTAGCAGCCTTAGCTCTGGTGGAATGAGCCCATAAGCCTTTGGGAGGATGCTACTTGGCCAGAGCATAGCAAATTCTGATGCAGATGATGATCCACTGGGAGATGGTCCTCTTTTACACCACACGACCTTTCTTCGCCACACCGTACCCCGTGAAGAGTTGGTGGAACTCTTTTGTGTGATCAAGGCAGAACAACGCTGTTTTTGGATTCAGGCGGTGGAGTTGCTCCTCTTCTTTAGAGGGATGTCGAGGGGCAGATATAGTTGTCACTCACAAGGATGTTTTGATGGTGTGCAGCTGGAAGGGGCAATTACGCAGGAGCTCGAAAGGAGCACAGATTTGGAAAGAGAGAACCAAATTAAGTTCCCACTGAGGCATAATGAAAGAGGGAACATATGTACAAGACCTTTCAAAATTCAACGTACTATGGGTGACTTGAATAGGGAGGGTTGGTCTGTCAGCCTCAGGAAGGCAGACGAAGTCAAAAGATACCATTTCAAGATGTCCAGAGCAGAACCCTGCTGGACAAGGGACACAATAAAAAGCAAAATATCAGAAAGGGAAGCAGAAAGAGGATCAATAGACTTTTCTGGACAATATATTACAAATCTCCTCCATCTTAGTGGAGGTATGCCTGGCTGCCAGAATAACATGCAAACTTTGGGAGGAAGGTCGAAAGCGATCAACTACCGTTGCTCAAATCGTAGGTGCAGAGTTGACAGGTTCAGGTAGAGGACCCTCCTCTGTTACTGCAACAAAAGATCCTTCCGAAGGGGTAGCCTGATCAGAGGATCAATACTCATCTGTAGAAGCTATGGACACCACACTCTCAGTGCTCAGTCAGGAACCACAAGGATGACTAGGGCCCGGTTGCTTCTGATCTTCTTGAGAACGCTGGGCAGGAGTGGTATGGGCGTACGGGGGGGCCTTCGTTTTACTCGAGATGAAAAGTGTTTGAGCGAGAGCTGCCTTGGAAACTCTAGTGTGCAAAACTGTTGACACTGCTGAGGTGAACAGATCAAACCAAGGCTCTCCCCATTGCTGAAAGAGACCTTGCACCACCTCCGTATGGAGACGCCATTCGGGATCAGCTAGAAATCAATGGCTGAGATTTCCCACCCTGGCATTCAGGGAAGCTGCTAGGACTTGAACCACCAGGGTTAAGACCTGTTGGTACAGCCATGTCTAGAGCTGCAGGACCTCTTGACAAAGATTCCACGACCCCACTCCGCCCTGTTTGTTGCAGTACCACATAGCGGTGGTGTTGTCTGTGAACACCTGCACTAGCCTACCCTTGATGGAGGATATAAAGGCTTTTAATGCCAGTCGGATCACTCAGAGCTCCAGCATATTGGTGTGGAGTTTGGATTTCGCCGGAGAGCAAAGTGCTCTGATCTCCATATCTCCCAGATGGCCTCCTCATCACGAAGTGACTCATCTATCACTAATGTGTGATCTGGTTAAGGAAAGGGGTCTGCCTCTGACCCAAAAGAGGTTTGTCGGCCACCACTGCAGGTCTCGTGCAGTTCCCTCCGAAATCTGGACAATGTTGGATTCATCACCCTGATGCTGTGCCCACTGAAACTTCAGGTCCCACTGTAGAGCCCGCTTATGCCATCTGGCATGTGTCACTAGCAGGATGCAGGAAGCAATGAGGCCCAGCAGCCTCAGAGTCACTCACCGAAATTCAGGATAGAGGCTGAAACATCAGTATCATAGTCTGAAAATCCTAGACTCGCCGTTTGAGAGTATAAGCCCGAAGCTGATCTGCATCCAGAACGGCTCCGATGAAATGGAGAGACTGAGACGGAATCAGGTGTGACTTCGGCACATTAACAGAAAAGCCCAGTGAATGCAAGAGGTTTGACGTAGTCTGGAGGTGGGAGGCGGAAGCCTGGGGTGGGCTCGGCGAGCTCGTCTTCAGCAGCCAGTCGTCGAGATAGGGGTAGACTGGTACCCCTGATCTGCACAGATGAGCTGCGACCCCCGCAGTCACCTTGGTTAACACCCGAGTGACGCTGGTGATGCCAAAAGGGAGCACAGTGAACTAAAGATACTCGTGGTCTACTATAAACCGCAGATAGCGCCGATTGGCAGACAGGACGGGAATGTGGAAATAGGCGTCCTGCAAGTCCAACACTACCATCCAGTCTCCGGGGCACAGGGCAGACAGGCCCTGAGCTAGAGTGACAAATGCAAAAACAACAGTTGATGGACAGAATGCAGAACAATGTCATACATTCACCCCAGTACAGAGATCTGGGCCTGAATCCATCGTTTTGTTGCTTACCATGCCATTACAGTTTGAACCCAGCCATAGGCAAAGCGGTTTTGACCCTGTGCCTCATGGGAACAGTCCAGCCCGAACTGCCAAGCCAGGTCCTCCCTGAACTGGAAAACAAGCATCCTAGGAGGGGTTTCACCCCTCTTCAGCCAGGATAGCCTGATTCCAGTGGCATGGAGAGCACAGGACCCATGTCTGGGTAACCTCCTGCAACACCACAGGGACCCCCACGGGGGTTTGCGGCGAGGCAGAGGCGCCGTGGTCCGAAGGAGGGAACCCCGAAGGGCCGCACCCCGACGGCACCACATCCTCCGAACCTAGATTCAAACCTGTCGGGCCGGAGCCACCGGCGACGCCGCAAGAGTCCCCGCATGCGGCAAGGGATCCGCAGACGTCCCAGGAAGAGAAGGAGGAAGAGCCAAAGAGGCCTGCAAGGCCGCCGCATAGGCCTCCATCTGGGCTCTGGTCGCCCCCGCGCCAGGGAACAGCGGATAGGGTGGCGACACGCAGGGCCGCACCACCCGCGGAGAACCCATGCCCCCAACAGGCCGGGGACCGGGCTTTGGGGACAAACTGCGACACTTACCAACAGGTGAGCGACGCCCTTGCGGCCTGGGAGAAGGACGATGTCGGAGACGGAAGTGGCGGCTCTTGCAGCTGTCCGCGGGGGACGGACGCGGCGGCGCTGCCGACCTGGACATGCGTGCCAAAAGGAGTTTCATCCGGCGCTCCCGCCGGGACTTCGCCTCGCAGTCCGTTGAGTCGTGGTGTTCCCCCCAAACACCACATACAGATGAGGTGAGGATCCATCGCCGACATCTGGCGTGCGCAAGACGAGCACGCCTTGAAGCCCGAAGGCATTTGCACACTGTAAACAAGAAACGCTAAGCTTAAAAAGAAGGCCTTAAACAGACCAGGAACACGATCCGGGTCCGCGTTGCACGTGGAAAAGAAGAAAACTGACGTCAGTGTGCTGGGGTGGGCTTATGTGACCTCGCTGACGTCACGCCCGCAGAGGACGTCGGGGCAGAGTCACGTAGTACCGCCCCACGGCGCGCAAAGACGCTGGGCAAGAAAGTTTTCCGGGTCCAGTCTCACGCCTGGGGATAATTCTATGTTAAGGAATCTTCGGCTAGTAGTCTCTATCAGATGGGAATACCAGCCCATGAAGCATGTAGCGTTCACCAACCGCAATTCAAGGCTGGGGGAACCCCAACTATCCAGCCTCTTGTATTACCTGTCCGGGGGAGCAGAAGGGAACATGCCATTGGAGGTAGAGGCTTGGACCATCAAGTTCTCTGGGGTAGGGTGGGTGTGAGGAACCTTGAATGGTGGCAGCGGGCAATTGTCCTATTCATTAGGGCCAATGCTGGGCTTGGACCAGTTTCCCAGTAGGACATCTGCAAGGGACTCATTAAAGGGCAACAAGGGTTACGAACAGTAGACACCAGGCGCAGGACCTCCATCAAGATATTAGTCACACCCCTGCATCTGCAGGCACCACAACGAAGCTGACCGGTCTCCTGCTCCCGAGGTCCCACGGAATGAGAAAGGTTCAGCAACACAGGTGGTGGTTCTGCAACTCCCTCAAGGCCTGCACTGCCTTCTCAGCAAGTTTGAGGTCAGCACCCCTCATCAGAACTGCTGGAACAGAACCCCTGTGCACTGTGTCGATTTGCTGTTGCCGATCTTCGGGCAAGAAGCTCCAGCATCTCTTCCTGCCAAGATCTTCATGCTCACTGCATACTCTGCATCATGGGTCTGCATCTTTGTTGAGCTGCTCGAGGTCCTCGTGCCACTCCTGTGCCTTTGGCCTGTGGGTCCTCTTGAGGGTCTTCTTTAGCTTCAGTGGGCTCCCCTGCTTGCTCGAGGCCTGCTCTGACTCTCCTACACTTGGTAAGTCCCTCGGACCTAGCTGGTCCCAACGCTGCACCTTTTGCATCTTCCATGTCTGTTGCTCCTGCCAAGGCTGGTTGGTGCTCTCGCCGGACACAGATCCCCGGGTTCTTGACTTACGCTGTGGGACAGCTTGTGAATGGCTCCTGGTCTTGCACAGCATCGCCAGGTCCTCACAGCTGCAGTAACGAGGTCTCCCTCATTATTCTTGCATCTTACAGTCATCGGTATTCCGTGCCTCCTGGTGACTCCAGGGTAGCATAGACTCTGTCCCCTCTGCTTGCAGGTAATCAGCTTCCAAAATCCATCCTTGGTTTCCACCAGACTCTTTCACATTCTGCGCCAGCTGCATCTTTACTGAAGTCCTCCATTGTGGTCTACAGCGGTTTCTGAAGTCACTTCACATCTATGCACACGGCTTGGCTGGTGTAGGTATCCTGGTTCCTGGGGTATCCACGGGTGGGGTGACTCTCCAACCTTCCATCCTCCACGGGGTTTCTTCAGTGTCCACTGGGAAGGATCCTTCTTAAAAACTGCGACTTTCCCATTGACTTGCATTGAGTATGTGGCTGTATTTCCACTCTGCACACAGCCTCCGTGGGGTTCCTGGGAATTTACCCTGGGTGGTTCATTGGGTCCCCCGCTCTTCTGAGTCTTCTGTTCCAAGCCAAGATAACGGTAGAGTTCACATTCCACTTCTTTAGTATATGGTTTGATCTCCCCCTGGAGAACACTGTGTATTTGTGCTTACCTACCTGTTTCCATTTGAAATGTTGTGTGTACTGTGTCAATATCTCCGGGTAAGGATATACCAATGTGTTAGTGAATGTGTATAATAAATATACTTATTTTTTATAACTACACTGTGTGGTTCCTTTTCATTTAACCTACACTATATATTTAGTTCTGGTAATACAAGCTGCTTAACACTCCTTCTGGGCTAAGCCTGCTCTCCACAGCTGCCACTTAGAGAGCTTTCTATGGTTGTCTAAGACCACTAAAATCACCATAAGGGATGTCTGCATTAATGCAAGGTGCTTCACTTAAATAAGTGTGCACCATAAACTAAGCCAGCCTCCTACATACCTATATATGTGTATTGCTTTGTATAAACATGTATAATAATTATGTTTTTAAAAATATAGATAGTTCTGCTTATCAAATGTACATTTTACTGATAGTTACATTATTCTATGTTTTTAACATGTATAGTGACTTCAGAAATAAGTAAATCTTTTATCATAACTATTTACCTACCATTGCTTTAAAAAAAAAGAAAATTTAAAGTACACCACTTAAAAGCCGAGTTTATTAAATGCATCTTTAACCTACATTTACTACATTCCTTATATTTAAATACCTTCCATGTACTTATGTATCTATATATTTATTACTTTTCTTCGAATTCAGCACATCCAATGCACCACCCTATTTCTCACCCTATACCGCACTCAATATATCCTCTACCTTAACTCTCTGACTCACTTCAAACCTCATAACACTACTCTTTCCAATGCACTACCCTATTTCTCACCCTATACCTCTATCAATATATCCTTTACCTCCACTCTATCATTCATCCCAAACCCCATACCACTACTATTATCACCAAAGTAACCCTTTCTAGACTCTTCCCTCCTCTACCCCTCCTTGCATCATCTCATACCTCTTTCACTCATCCCAAATCCCCTCCTACTCCTATGAACGCACGAAAAAAATATATATATATATTACACACACATATATATTCTAGACCCTTCCCTCTTCGATCCCTCCTTCCCTCTTCTATCCCTCCACTATTTCTTTTCAATCCAAATAACGGACTAACATATGCACCACTCAAATTACTTTCATATTTCACTATACTAATTCAACACTAATCTTTTATGGGTTTCCGGAGTAGCATGCTACTCACCGTAAAAGCGCTTTGACGCCTCATCAGGGGTAGCAAGCACTATATAAATGCAATTACAATACAATACAATTACCATCCATCCAGCTCTAGATTTAGGAGGAAGATGACAGGTATGTATCACAAGTGCAGGTCAGGCACAGACTGTAGCTTCAAAAGCTCACTCAACGTACTCTCTGTTTTACTGATGAAGTACTCTGGTAGAATTGTCACTGGTATTTGCCAAAATGGAGGGTCCCCCCTCCACCTCTCGACAGATTGCCTTAAGTTTCCAGCTAAAAAACTAATTTTAAGATACTGTATTAAACTACAGTTACTCTAAGGCCGGTCTTCTCCAGACATCGTTTCACAATTTTTGCTCTGTCTGCAAGATCGGAGTCCTTTGAACAGATTTCATGGCTCTCTACATCCATGGGACGCTTTGCCAGAAAGCAAAAGGAAATGTTCTCGTGATGTAATCTTCATTTGACATGGGGAATTCTCTATTGCTTTTCTCCGATTCGGTTTGTGGTCCTGCAGGAATTTAAGAAATATTAAAGTTTTCTTAATTGTCTTCCATGTCACTGCCCAAATTCCAGAGCAGATCCAGTCAGGGTTGGCCCTCCATACCTTCACTTCCTCCTCATAGCGCCTCTGGCTGTTCTGGTGCTACCCCTCTGCCCTGCCTCCCATTCCTTTAATCAGAGAGAGAGAGAGAGCAGGACAGCCATCACCATCCTCAGTGAGTACTCTGTGTTGCTAAGTGCCTCATCTGCTAGGCCTTAAAAGCAGGAGAGGGTGGTTGCTGAAACCTTCCACACAAGTCCCTCTATTAGACTCCCAAACATGCCTGTGTAGTCACTGTAATCCCTTTCTGAAACACCAACTCAGGCAGGCAAAATAACTCCTTGGGACACTGCACAGGCTGACGCGAAGAGATCCAGCCAGGAGCCCAGAGACCATGTGCCATCTTAGGTCCATTTCAACCATTCCACCCTCAACAAGTTTCTTTAAAGGTGATAATGATAGAGTAATTCCTACATTTCTATCAGAATAGTTATTGGCATAGTTGTTCCCCATTTATCACCTTGTGTCCAACTGTTCTGTACAAGATTTTTGTAAAAGATTTAAATAGGCACTTATACTTACCATCAAAGCTAATACTAGCTACTTTGGTGTACCGATTTTCTGATGCTTTTAGGGTAATAGGCTTGAAATGTACCGTGACAGCTTCATTTTGTGGTGTGGGCTTAATGCTCTGAGAAAAAAAGGAAGTCCATAAAAAATTAGGTTTGCATTTATGTATAAAACGTTGTACAAGACAAGATACATTATTCATCAGAAAAGTTCTGTAAACCATCCTTTGTATAGCTGAAATATTTTTTCATGTACCTGCTTTTAAACTCAAAGCAGACAATTACTGTATTTAATGCTCCTTTATGTCCTTTACAGTTATGATTGTGAAAACTTTCATTTCAATATTATAATTTATCCTTTAGGATAAAATAAAGAACTGTTAAACACCAATAGCCTTCTAAAAGGTTAGCGTGTACTTGTTATCTACTTTTGGAATTCCCTTGCGTTACATTTATTTTACAAGAACCCAATGAGTATTTTGAGACTTTATATATGTACTCCTTCATTAAAAAAGTTTCAAGTGTGTATAGTGGTGTGACAGTAATGAACAAGTCACTTTCTTTTGGCAACTATCTTGCTGGTGGAGACTTTCTAACCACAGATTCCTCACCTTGTGAATATTCCCCAGATAGAAGACTGCATCCAGAAACTTCCAAGTAATACTCGCTTGTGCTGTTAGGTGGCGTTGTGGGGCTCCGTTCTGCCATCGTTTCATTACGGAAATGACAACCAAAGCTGCATATAAGTGACACCCATGTGTGTGTATGTCAGTTGCTTCCTACACTGCCTCCACCTTCTGATGCAGAGGGATCTCTACAGTGGAACCTGTTTAGGTGGAAAAGAGTCCAGTTCATAGAATGTGGGTGTAGGACAATTGGTGAGGAATCTGTGGTTAGACAGAGTACTCAGGAGAACGAATGTTACCAAAGTTAAGTAACTTGCAAAGGGATACTTTTGACTGCAGATTTTTCACCTAAGGAAGAGATACTATAGCAGTCATGTAGTACTGAGTGGACAAAATGCACATCTTGACAGTCCTATCAAGACAGTAGTGTTTCTGTGAATCTATTTACCGATCCACACGTAGTCGCCTGACATATGTTCAAGACAGTCACTCCATGTGCCAACACAGTGGTAGCAGCTTTGTACCAGGTGGAACAAGCCTGTAAGCCTTCTGGGGCTCTTTTTAGCAAGTGCATAGCAGATCTTTATGCAGAGAACAACCCATTGAGAGATGGTATGTTCTCTGCCCTTCTTTGCTCTGGAAAACAATAGAAAGAGCTGATTGTCCACCCAATGCTCTTTGGTGGGATCAATATAAAATGTTTGTGCCATCTTAGGGTCTAACAAAAAAGTCTCTGTTTGTTCTTAGAGAAATGCAGTGGAACAAAGAACGCCAAAAGGGTGATAGGCTGCCCCACATTAAAAAAAAAAAAGAGTACCCACTTTCAGTAGAAAGGAAGCTTGCATCCGCTAAACCAACGTATCTGGAAAGAGCATTGTATAAGGTAGGTTGACAGAAAGAGCCTGCAGCTCGCTCACGTCTAGTTAATTTTATGGCGATGAGAAAGACTGTCTTTAGCGTCAAAAGTCTCAATGGACAACTGCGCAGTAGCGCAAAAGTATGCACATCAAAAGATTGAGGACTAAAATCAAGTCTCACTGTTTTAACACAAATGGTTTTGACAAGTAGAAACTGCAAAACTTTCAAAAATCTCATCCAAACAGGTGATATTAAATAGAGAGGGCTTACCCAACAACCTCAAAAAGAAAGCCTAAAGAGCTGATACATGGCCCTTAACAGTGCCCAAAGCAAGTCCTTGCTGGGCCAGTAACAGAACAAACAACAAAACTGAAAACAATTCTGCTTGTAATAATAGGTCGATTTCTTAGGTGCAGCACCAATCCACAAATTTGTTCCAAAGAATGGCATACACTGATTTTATGGAAGTTGGCCTAGATGACATCAACAATCTCAGAAGGAAGGTTGATGAGAGACAGGCGAAAGGAGAGGAAGTGACGGGAAGGTATATAAGAGGTCCAAGCTCCACTCTAGAGGTAGATGCTCTGGAAACTCCAACAAGCCATCGTGCTGATGTTGCATTCTCAGCGGTGGTGAAAAGAGAGAGCGACGGTTCTCCCCATAGCAGGAAGATGCCCGCTTGTACCTACAGATGGAACTGGCATTTGTTCTTTACTAAGCATCAGCGGACGAGTTCATTCACCCTGGCATTTAGAGATCCCACCAGGCGTTTTAGCACAAGAAAAATTACTTAGCTGTCCAGCCACTTCCTGACTCAGGGCCCAATACCTCACCCTGCTTGTCGCAGTATCACATAGTGATGGGTAGTCCATGAGCACCTGCAGTAGCCTTTCTAAGGCAGAAAAGCCTCAACACCATGCGAATCGCCCTCAACTCCAACAAACTGATGTGGAAATCAGTCTCTGCCAGACACCAGAGGCTTCAGATCTCCAGCTCTCCCAGATGGTCTTGCCAGTCCAGCAGTGATGCATCTGTGACCACAGTCAGCTGTGGGTGGGGTAATGAGAGGGTCTGCAACTGACCCAATCACGATCCAGTAGCCACCACAACAAATCTTTTGCAGTCACCTCCGATATTTGGATGCAATCCAACAGATTCCTGTCTTGCTGTGCCCACTGGGATTTTAGGTCCCACTGCACAGCCGCATGTACCACTTTATATGTTTGTAATCAATAAAAAAAAGACCTTCATTTACCATAAATTATTACATTATTATTCAAACTTAGACATGCAGACCTTTTGCTTCATGTCTATTTAATTCATTACACATACATCCATTTTTCAAAGGTGTTTGCAAATGCTTCCACAGCATAAATTCATTACACCATTTAGTAAAAGATAAAAAATAAAAAGAGAACTCAGCTCATCAACCCTAAGCCCAACCCATGCCTAATCATGAACATCAAAAGATACAAAATGCCTGATCTATAACAAATTGCAACAGAAATCTGGTTTCAACTTCCAAACCAGACCGTTTTCAATCCATAAAAAACTTTTTGGGGGAAAAAAATTCCCTTACGTAAATGCCAATAGGTGTCCAGGGTGCATGGGTCAGCTGGAATGATGAAGAAGACAGCTGTCCCACTCGCCCTAGTGCGGCGACATTGTATCCCCCAGAGTGAACTGTTCTTTCATGAATGCAGGGGTTAGAATAAATGCTTTCTAAAATCTAAAAAATCATTACATCAATTGGCAATATGGGCGGAACTGAGGGAGCCCCACTGAGGCAAAAATACCAGAAGATTTGGGGAATTGGTAACGCGGGTGGAAAAGGGGGTAGTAAATATCATATAAACGCTTATTGGTCCATCTACATGGATCAGTCACTTCAGTAACCTATATAGAGTTAACCCCATAGGCCTTGTAGACCTTAAAGCAGCTTTCGATTTAGTTAACAGAGAGAAGCTGTGAAAATCCCTGGTTGATTTAGGAGTCGATACCACCCCGATAATGGCTTTAAAGGCTCTTCACACTAGCAGCACGGCTAGCAACACGGCTAGAGTTAGGTATGGCCCTAGTGGGGAGTGCGCTGAACCTTTCCCAGCTGAAATGGGCATCCAGCAAGGGTGTGTGCTGGCGTCCTTGCTTATCAGCATTTTTCTAAATGATGTAGCACACTTCCTGGCGGAAGATTCCTTAGATATTCCCGCCATAGCCTGAAAGAGGGTGCCGCTATTTTTTTATGCAGATGATGCAGTATTAATGGTGGACAGGGAAAATGCCACTCAGGCTGTTAAAGCGCTTCAAGGAATACTACAATAAGAAATCATTGACCATCAATAGTAGTAAAACAAAGAGTATAGTGTTGAGGCCGTCCCCAGTCTTAAGCAAAAGCTCATGATTAAAGGTGTGCCATTAGAAACCATTAAGCAGTTTGATTACCTGGGTATTCGATTCTATGAGAACCTGCATTGAGGGCGTCATATACTGAATGCAACTATAGTTTTACAACGACTGGCTGGGCAGGTCTGAAGTTTAAACACAAGGCCAGTGCTAGAAACATTAGTGTTATCTTGCAAATACACAAAGGGCAGTGACTCCGCCCCCGGGGCAGAGCCCTGGGTTTATGTGAATGTACGATCTCTCCAAGTAGACAAGAATAACATCCTAAGAGCTTTGCTGGGGTTGGGCACTCCCTTTATTGGCACTCTATGCAAGACTCGATTTTACCCCTATATCAGAAGTAGCAGCCCTCAGACCAGTCCTTTATTGGGTTAGGCTGATAAGAAATCCTAAGGCAGCAATATACTTGAAAACCCTTGAAGAAGTCACCCTCATTGGCAAGTGTGGGTTGAATACTTGGTCATCTCATGTACAGAATACTCTATACGAGCTGCAGATGGAGTCTTTCTGGGCAGATCCCAGTAGAGTATGGCAGGACACAACAGATCAGTATTTTAAATGCGTGCAGAGAAGGAAGCGCCAGGTGCTGAGGCCAGGATCTTTGGCTAATTATTTTAGTAACGCCTATGGGCCGCTCTGTACTGGGTATCTGGATGTGATCATTTCTGAACTCAAACGAACGCAGTATGAAAAATACAGGCTAGGTATCCTGCCGACGAGGGACTACTTAATTTGTATGCACAAGCTCGCTGCTGGTTCTTAACGCTGTGACTGTAGTCTTAAGAGGGCTAGGCAACTTAACCCATTTCATTTTGCCATATTGGCTCCTTCCACTCTTTAAAATTCATGGGATTAGATGTGTCAAATTGGCACTGGCGCTCTGCATCAGGACGGATGATGTGTGTGCGGTTAACTCCGTGGCGTAATTTCTAAGGGTTGCATGTTTCCGTTTGAGAAAGCTGCCCACTAATAGGTGTCCCGTAGTCCAATCTGGTTCAGTCTATTTTTCAGTACCATCCAAGCACTCCATCTCATTTCAATCTCCTTTGTGGAATTATTTCAATGACATCTTCCTCAGGGCTATCCAATTATATAAGCCTGGTATATTGTTAACAATATTCTGCGTTTCTGTATTAATAAAATTCTGCAATACTTACACAAAAAAAAAATATATATATATATATTTTCAAGGAACATTATGATTTCAGGCCTCCGAAATGATAACAGCGACAATCCAAAGGATAGCACAATTAAACTTTATTGTGCCCTCACTACACTTTTTGACCACACTCACTGATACACCTGTTCCCATATTCCCACTATGACAGAGAAGAACAAATATTTTGCAAGAGCTGATGGGTCACTAGTTCCTTTAGTACATCTATAATTAGGTAATGAATTAGTATTGACCAGGCTGTTGTTGAACAATGAACAGTGATAAATTCAACTGTAGGGGAAACAACTACGCATAAGTTCGCAACATGTCAAGGGGGTACATTACCTGTGTTTGGCAATTAAAATACCGTAACCATAATAACTAATTCTGCAATAACCAGGTATTGGGGTACATTACCCATGATTTGTATTTATTTATTTATTTATTTATTTTTGCGATTTTTACAGCGCGCAAATACCCAGGGGTGTCTTGTCGCTTTGATGAGCAAACTGAACAGGTAAGGCAATTATTGTGCAAACAGCCACGTTTTGAGTTGTTTTCTGAAGCTAAGCAGTCTAGGGCATGTCTTGATACTGAGGGGGAGTGAGTTCCACAGTTTGGCAGTGGCAACTGTGAAGCTTCTGTCACCCCAAGTGACCTTTTTTGTGCGTGGCACGTTGAAGAGGTGGGCTGATGAGGAACGAAGTGTTCTAGATGCTTCTAAAGGTCTAAAGGCGTGTTTCAGGAACAGAGGACCAGAGTTGTTAATGGCCTTGTATGCTATGCAGAGGGCCTTGAACTTAATGCGGCACCTCACAGGGAGCCAGTGGAGTTTGCGAATGGAGTGGGAGATAGAATTGTGTTTAGGGATGTTAAGCAGAAGCCTGGCTGCGGCATTCTGTACCAACTGAAGTTTTTTAAGCACCTTTTCCTGGGCGTTGAGGAATAGGGAGTTACAGTAGTCGGTTTTTGAAAATACCAGGGAGGTGATTAAGGTCTTTGCAGCTGAGGTTGGGATGAAGGGTAGGAGCTTTTTAATTTTCCTCAGGGTGAAGAAAGAGGCCGAGACAACATTATTAGCATGATGGTTAAAAAGAAGCCGATCATCAAAGATGACTACAAGGTTTCTCACTTTAGTGACAGGTGTGGGAGGAGTGCCTAAATTGTTTGGCCACCACTGAGGGGACCAACAGGGCTCCAGTTTACCAAAGGTCATGATCTCAGTCTTGTTGGAATTCAGTTTGAGACAGTTGGCAGCCATCCAGGAACTGATGGCCAACATTCCCTCTTGGAAGTTGGCGGCCACCCTGTCTCCGTCCTGGTGTATTAAAAGGACTGAGTGTCATCAGCATAGGTAGTGAGGCTGATGCCATGTTCCTTAATCACCCTCGCCAAGTCCGACTCATAGATGTTAAAGAGGGTCAGACTTAGCGAGGAACCCTGTGGTACACCGCAGGAAAGGGGAAGTGATAGAAAGGAACCTAGTTTGACATTGTGGGAACGGCTGTGTAGGAATGAGGCGATAAGATCCTTAGCTTTATGTACCACACCCATGGCTGCGACACGGTCGGTTAGGATGTTATGGTCGACCGTGTCGAAGGCCGCGGATAAGTCCAGCAACACCAGGACTGCTGCTCCTCCCTTGTCCATGGTGTGTCTTATCTCATCCGCTGCCTTGATGAGTGCCGTCTCTGTTCCCTGGCCTTTCCTAAAGCCAAATTGTGTATCGTCCAGAAGGTTGTGGGTGTGAATGTAGTGTGATAGTTGTTGGTTCATGAGGTTCTCGAAGATTTTAGCTGGGAAGGGTAGGCGGGCAATAGGTCTGTAACTAGCCGGGTCAGTGGGGTCAAGGGAAGGTTTTTTTAACAGGGGTCTGATAATTGCTTTTTTCCACACTGCTGGGTAGATACCTGTTTGGAACATGTTGTTGCATATGTTGGCTAAGGCTGGTGAGATTGCCTCCGGAATGAGGTTAAGGATGGAGGGAGGGCATGGGTCTAGTGGTGAGCCTGATTTGATGGTTGTAATAAGATGGGAGATTTGTTCAAGTGTGACGGGCTGGAAAAGATCGGGTGATGAAGGAAGTGGTAGAGACAGAGGTCTTTACCATGGGTATGGTTTGAGGGGTGAATGCAGAGAATATGGAGGTGACTCAGTAAAAAAGTCTGCCAGAGAATTGCAAAGTTCTTGCGAGGTGTTTTCAGGTGGGGCAGGAGGGTTGGCCAGATGGTTGACCACCTGAAAGAGCTTTCTGGTGGAATTTACTGCTGAGGTGATCTGGGTAACATAATAACTGCTTTTCTCAGTGGCTAGCTGCTGTTTGTATTTAGTAAGCGCATTTTTGTATGTGATTTGGTCAGTTGGGTTGTAATGTTTGCGCCAGTTTCTTTCTAAATTCCTGCAGAATTGTCTCTGCAGGCGCAGATTTTCGGAGATCCAAGGTGCTGACGGGGAGGTACGGTTTGGATAGGTTGTTTTCAGTGGTGCCTGATAATTTATTGCAGTATTAAGGTGAGTAAGATAGTTACTGGAGGATGTGACTGGATCGGTGTCAGAAGAGTCTAATGCGGTTGCAAGAGTAGCCGCTAGTTCGGGAATATTGATGTTGCTCCAGTTCCTGGACGTAACTGGTGCTACGGGTTTGGATGGAGGGACAGTGGGTGATTTAAAATTAATGTGGAACAGTACCGCTGAGTGGTCAGTCCAGGTGATGGGTAATTGTGAGGAGTAGGCAATATCTGTGTTGTTACTGAATATCCCGTCAAGGGTGTGCCCTGCAGTATGCGTGGGTGCCACAACTAGTTGGATAAGTCCTGCGGCTGCCATGTCTTCCAGGAGTAAGGTCGTGTCAGTGTCAGTTTTGACCTCTAGGTGGAAATTAAAATCGCCTAGAATAGTGAAATTAAATTTCCCAGCAGCATTCTCTAAGAGGCTGTTAATGTTAGCTAGGAATTTGGGGCGAGAACCTGGAGGACGGTAGACTAAAATCCCTGTGAGTGACTAGTTGCCAGAGAGGGTGATCGTAAACGAGTTTTCTCCGCATTCCATGTTTGGGAGGGGGGAGGTATTAGTGCGGAGGTGTTCTCTGTATATAATGGCCAAACCGCCTCCCTTTTTTAGTGGTCTGTCTAACCGATTGACACAGAAGCCAGGTGGAAGAGCCACCGTGAAGTCAGGGTCAGCTGCCGCGTCTCCCCACGTCTCTGTGACAAACAGTATGTCCAGAGAGTGTGCTGAAATAAGTTCCAAAATGTCAAGATGGTGTTTTGGGAGGGAGCGTGGATTTATGAGAGCCGCCTGTAGTGGTTTAGATACTCTTTGTTTGGGGGGAGGACGTGTGCAGAGTTTACAGATGTATGGTCCACAAATATGTTCTGAAAGAAAGAATTGAGGGGGAGTGTGTGGTAGCAGTAGAGAGGGTCTGAGTGCATGCAATTGCGCGGAGCTGTAGATATGGTGGGGAGAGGTTGGGCCAGGGGGGATGGCACGCGGCACGGCCCAGGCGCGGACGGGCGCAGACGGGCATGACTCTGGCGCGACTCCGGCGCGCCCGCTGCGCACGTCCACTGCGCTTGACTGAGTGCATCGCCTTATGTACCGGGGAGGAGGCGGAGAGCTACACAGCTAACCTTGCAGGAGGTGGTGGCACACCGTAAGTGGAAGGGGGAGTCTTCCGGGTGTGGCGCTCGTTCCCTCCACACTGCCAAACTTTTGGTGGTGGAGAAGTAGAACACGCCTGGTACAATTAGGTGAGTGATACAGCGAATTAAATGGTGACACAATGAGGTTCAATACTAAGTGCAAATATCTTTTTAAATCAGATACAGTGATAACGATTAAAATACAGTACGCTGCGCTTCTGTTGCTAGGAGCAAGCTACCGTCGGCAAACAGGAGCGGGACTGCTGTTTAAAAACACGCAACCTGAATTAATCTCAGGTGGTGATCTCGATCGTGGCTGTGAGCACGCTGCTGCGCTCGTAAGTTCAAATTCAAACTACCTGGCAGAAGCACCCTTCAGGTCTTATGCACCGGGGGGGGAGGCGGAGAGCTACACAGCTAACCTTGCAGGAGGTTGTGGCACACCGGAAGTGGAAGGGGGGAGTCTTCCGGGTGTGGCGCTCGTTCCCTCCACACTGCCAAACTTTTGGTGGTGGAGAAGTACAACACGCCTGGTACAATTAGGTGAGTGATACAGCTAATTAAATGGTGACACAATGAGGTTCAAAACTAAGTGCAAATATCTTTTAAAATCAGATACAGTGATAACGATTAAAATACAGTACGCTGCGCTTCCGTTGCTAGGAGCAAGCTACCGTCGGCTAACAGGAGCGGGACTGCTGTTTAAAAACACGCAACCTGAATTAATCTCAGGTGGTGATCTCGATCGTGGCTGTGAGCACGCTGCTGCGCTCGCAAGTTCAAATTCAAATCGGATTAGGAGCAATGTGACCTTATTTTATCATGCTGGTAATTTATGCATAATTGCATAAAGAGACGTGATCGTTGATCCCGTCATGTATACACATTGAAAATCTGTTTTGAGTACTATTGTCGCTTCTTTCAAAGAAATTGAAGTTATTGACGTTGCCTTGTGAATTTTATTTAGAATTATGCGCAATTGCACTACTTGGAAGTAGTAAATTAATTGAGTATCCACACCCATTTCTCCAATGAACATGACAGAGAAAATACACAAGTTACAGACACTCACATGGGTCAGTTGAAAGATGAAAAGAACAGGATACTGGTATATGCTACACTATACAAACCCTGAAGGAATGCTGTTCACTCTCTAATATGGGTATGCACCTTCAGTTGTGTATAGCATCTTAATGAGGGAAGTACCTGGCCAAAGGAGATGGGGAAATCTACGGATAAGTAGGAAAATAATTGCAACCAGACAGAAAGGTTTTAAGTCTGTTTCCTATTCTCCAGTCATGACCCATAAAAAAAACAGAAACCGGACTAAAATCCTGATGAAATAGCTTTCATAAACACAACCATAATTTTACTTTACGGTACAGTTGAAACATATATTCACAACTTACTGTTATTGGGACATCCTTTGTTCCTGAATTGAGCAAATGAAGATTTAAAACTTTTGGCACATCTACAAATTAAAAAAAATAGTATTTTCACCGAAAGCACACAAATATTTCAATTTGCCAAATAAGTTTAAACAATTCACTTCTGCAAATAGTCAATAAGAGCCCGATATATCACCTCCTCAGAAGTGTAGATAACTGATCCCCACCACAGTTGCAAACTATTGATACATATCTCATTGTGGTTTGTAATAATGATGAGACGTCCATTTCACACCCCTCCAGGCTGCAATTCAGAATGGATCACATAATGGCGCTACTAAATAGAAACAAATACAGTTTTCAGTCACAAACACTCTGATTTTGGAACTCGCTGGGATTGCAATCTCAAAATGACTCCAACTTCAGGCCCTATATGATATTTAACTAGAAATGCAAGTTAACAGTTTCAAAATACCAGAACAGTTGGCAAAGTATTCTCTTTACTACCCTCAAAATAGTGTTAGTATGTAAGAGTTGGCTTGCTTTACTTGATTTCACAAACTTAAAATTTAAGAAAATGATGTTGTACTCATAGTCAGAATGTCTTTTCGGCTCAGGGAAAACTTGCAGCACATAATCATTAAAGTACTACGAAACAACCTCTTGAGTGAAATGTATTAACTACTGCAAAATCAGTTTCAACAGCGAGGTCAATTTTATCAATATTACCTTACTCGACAGGCTGGGCAGGAAGTTGTTTGTAACAAAGCGCCATCAATTGTATATGCACAAGTAAAAAAGAAACTATCTGAAAGACTGAACTAGTACCACTAATGGATGACTGCACAAATGAAGTATCCATTCTTAGCCTTCACATCAGAGCCAAATAGTGGAGTGGATCTTGGATAAAACAGACGAGGCAAGCTAAGGATCTATGAAATGTTTCAGTCAAGTGAAAATATACACTATTCAAAGGTCTTGTTTTGTAATAATAGATGACATGCAGAATGTCGCCATGGGAGAACATGCTGTATGAAGTAGTACGAAAATATGGGGAAAATAAGATGAACATACTTTGACCAAACTTTTGAGCCTGTGAGATGAGAAGGGTGATCTACAACGTGGTGGAAGGAGCAAGAAGGTTGCTGCACATTAAATAAAAGGACTAAAACAGACAATCCAAAAGCACAATAATACAGAAAACTCAAGAAATCATCGGACAACCATGAACCGGCACAAAAGCACAAGTTACTTACTTGTGTAACGATATATCTGTAAGAGACATTAGTTAGTGATACATTCCTTACCTTAGAATATCCCCAGGCGTCAGACTGGATCCGGAAAGTTTTCATCAGCAGTACCCCTGGGCGTCGGTAGGCATCGTCATACGGCTCAGAGTACGTCGCTGGCGTCATGACCGCCAAGATGACGTCGTCAGAGCTATTTAGACGCGCCCACACGTCAGTTCTGTACACAACTTTTCCATGCCAGAAGCGCAGAGCCATGCCAGAGACCGACTACTGGTGCAATAGAACTAGGGCCCTGAAAGGGATGACCTGAACCCCCAGAGAACAGTTCGCAGAACGGGGAGGATGGGCGGGCGGTAAGGAATCTATCACTAACTAATGTCTCTTACAGATATATCGTTACACAAGTAAGTAACTTGTGTATCTGAAAGAGACACGTTCGTGCTAGATTCCTTACCTTAGAATACATACCCAAGCAATACCAACCCCGGTGGTGGGTCTGCGAAGTTAGATTACACCAGAAAGTCATGGAGAACCGAACGGCCAAAGAAGCCGCCTCTCCGGACCAGACTGTCAAGGCAATAGTGCTTTGTTAAAATATGTAACGAGGCCCAATTGGCTGCCTGACAGATGTCTTGCAGGGGGACACTGCGTCCCAATGCTGTAGTAGCTGCTATCGCCCTGGGAGAATGGGCGAGCAGCCCAACTGGAGGTACCTTTTTAGCCAGAGAGTAACAGGCTTTAATGCACAAGACAACCCATCGGGAGATAGTTCGCTTGTGCACAGCCCGGCATTTCTTGGCGCCCACGTAGCCAACAAAGAGCTGGTCATCCACCCGGAACTGTTGTGTGCGGTTGAGATAGAATGAAAGTGCACGTTTTAGGTCCAAACGGTGGAGCCTCACCTCTTCCATTGAAGGATGTGGAGGCGGAAAGAAAGTGGGCAGAGTGACAGTGTGCCCGAGACGAAAGGCAGAGACTACTTTTGGTAGAAAGGAGGGACGTGGTCGAAGCAAAACCTTGTCCGGATGGATCGCCAGGAAAGGAGGTTGACAGGAAAGAGCCTGGAGCTCACTCACCCGCCGAGCGGAGGTGATGGCCACCAGGACTACAGTTTTCAAAGTTAATAACCGCAAAGGACAGTTATGAAGAGGCTCAAAGGGAGCGCACATCAAGTATGTGAGAACCAGGTTCAAGTCCCATTGAGGCATCACAAGAGGAATAGGAGGGAAAAAGTGAGTACTGCCTTTGATAAACCTATTGACAACTGGGTACTTGAAAAGAGAGGGCTGATCAAGCAACCTAAGAAAGGCTGAAAGAGCAGAAAGGTAGCCCTTGATAGTGCCCAGAGCAGAGCCCTGCTGGGCCAAAGAAAGAAGGAACAATAGGACTTCAGAAAGGGGGGCAGCAAGAGGATCAACAGATTTCGCTGTGCACCATGCCACAAATCTTTTCCACTGACAGGCGTATACCATTTTAGTGGAGGGACGTCTGGCTGCCAGAATCACATTACAGACTCCGGGAGGCAAGTCAAATGGAATCAGCTGTCACCGCTCAGTCTCCACGCAAGGAGGTGGAGGCTGGACTGGTTCGGGTGGAGGACCGTCCCCTGTTGCTGCGACAGGAGATCCTCCCGTAGAGGTAGTCAGATCGGGGGATTTACGCTCATACTGAGTAGCTCGGGATACCAAACTCTACGAGACCAGTCCGGTGCCACAAGAATGACTTGGGCACGGTCGCGCCCGATCTTCCTGACATTGCGCGTCCTCTTCGGTGGTGAATAGATCTAACCAAGTTTCTCCCCACCGCTGAAGGAGACCTTGCGCCACCTCCGCCTGAAGACGCCATTTGTGATCCAACATGCACCTGCGGCTGAGTTCATCCGCTCTGGCGTTCAAAGAACCTGCCAAGTGTTGAACCACCGGGAGAATGCCCTGGCATTCCAGCCATGTCCAGAGGCGCAGAGCCACCTGACAGAGGGTCCACGACCCCACCCCGCTTTGCTGGTAGCAGTACCACATGGCGGTGGTGGAGTCTGTGAACACCTGCACTACTCTCCCCTTGACAGAGGGAAGGAATGCTTTCAGTGAAAGTAGGATTGCCCTGAGCTCCAAAAGATTGATATGGAGCTTGAACTCCACCTGAGAGCAGAGACCTCTGATCTCTGCCTCTCCCATGTGGCCGACCCATCCCAGGAGGGACGCATCCGTCACCACTGTGTGCTCCGGTTGGGGAAGGGAGAGGGATCTGCCGCTGACCCACCTCTGGCCAGGGAACCACCACTGCAAATTTTGTACAGTGCCCTCCGAGATCTGGACGTATTCGGACAGGTGTCCCAGACGCTGCGTCCACTGGAACTTCAGGTTCCACTGCAGAGCCCGCATATGCCATCTGGCATGATTGAACAGCAGGATGCAGGAGGCCATGAGGCCCAGCAGCCTCAGTGTGTTCCTGACCGAAACCCAGGACAAGGGCTGAAAGATCGGAATCATAGCCTGTATGTCCCGGACACGCTGTTCGGGAGGACAAACCCGAAATTGCGCCGTGTCCAGAACTGCTCCGATGAAGAGGAGCTTCTGAGAGGGAATCAGATGAGACTTCGACATGTTGATGGAGAACCCCCGTAAATGCAGGAGGTCGGCCGTAGTCTGGAGGTGGGAAGGCGAGCCCTCCTTCAACAACCAGTCGTCGAGATCAGGGAAGACTGAAACACCTGATCTGCGCAGACGAGCTGCGACCACCTCCATCACTTTGGTGAACACCCGAGGGGCGCTGGTAAGGCCCAAAGGGGAGCCCGGTGAACTGAAAGTGTTCGTGGCCAACCGTGAACCGCGGGTAACGCCTGTGACCCGGCAGGACGTGAAAGTAGGCGTCCTGCTAGTGTAACGCTACTACCAATCTTGCGGGTCTAGGAAACGATTGCCGTTTCGAAGGTCTAAAACACGCAAGATGGCCCCGTACGCCAAGGGTGCCACAACTTCCTGTTTGCAAAGTGTCAAGTGATCCCTCGACATGCGGCGGCACTGATGTGGCAGAGCAGGAGGAGTAGTCTCGAAGGGGAGGAGTAGCCCCTTCAGACTGTTTACAGAATCCACCTGTCCAAAGTGACGGCGCGCCAGTGGGGGAAGCGATGGCGAATCCTGCTGCCCAGTGGCGTGTGGTGGGCCTGAAACAGTGGACTGAAACAGCAGACTAGGAAGGTTTTGAGGCAGCGGTGGCGGTTGACTGATCTGCCCGCTAGCACTGGGACCCACCCTGCTGTTATACAACTTGCTCTGCCCATGGAGGATGCGGGTGAGACCATGATGGATGGTGAATCCCGCCGCATCTTTGCCCTCGGCAGTTGCTTGAGACGGCACCTTCCAAGCCTCTGCTAGACACTGTGGCAGCACCTGCGCCACTGTGTCCCGCACAGAGTTGGAATAGAGGGCCAAAAGGCCCTTGGAGAAGCAGAGCCCTTGACCACTAGACACTCTGGAGGTAGGTGCGATGAAACTGAGGTTGCCTTGCATGCACAGGCACCCCTGTGTTACTTTTAAAGTGCGTTATTGAAGGATAGCAGGAGCTCTGTAGAGGAGGCTGCAGCTGAAGCACTGCAGTGAGGAGAATTGCCCTGATAGGCACTGCAGGGAATTTGAGGTTAGGAGCCTCCCCTACGCCATATCACAGAATGAACCCACCACCTCCGCAGCTACGAAGGACAGTGTATCAGGGTGTGGAGATAATTCCAGCTTGCTGGAATTCCCCATATTGTCAATCTAGTTTAGTTTAGAACATCCTCACAGCGAGCTGCGAGGAGGTCCTCAGACCCATCTTAGTACCTCCCTTCGGTCAGGAATAGGAATTGGAGGCAGGACATGGCAGGCTCGATATAATCCGGCCCTGGAGGCAACAACACCGAGGTCGGTGCCGAGGCTGTGAGGCAATGGCGTCGCCAAGGCCAGCGCCGATGCCGGGTCCGAAGGCGGCGCCGAAGCCGGCACCGAGGCCGGATCCGGAGGCGGCACTGAGGCCGGATCCGGACGCTGCACCGAGGCCGGATCCGGACGCTGCACCGAGGCCGGATCCGGACGCTGCACCGAGGCCGGATCCGGAGGCGGCACCGAGGCCGGAGCCAACGGCCACGCCGAGGCCGGAGCCAACGGCCACGCCGAGGCCGGAGCCAACGGCCACGCCAAGGCCGGAGCCAACGGCCACGCCGAGGCCGGAGCCAACGGCCACGCCGAGGCCGGAGCCAACGGCCACGCCGAGGCCGGAGCCAACGGCCACGCCGAGGCCGGAGCCAACGGCCACGCCGAGGCCGGAGCCAACTGCCACGCCGAGGCCGGAGCCAACTGCCACGCCGAGGCCGGAGCCAACTGCCACGCCGAGGCCGGAGCCAACTGCCTCGCCGAGGCCTCTGGCAGTGCTACCGCCGGAGCCTCCGGCAGTGCTACGGCCGGAGCCAACGGATGCACCGAGCCAAGAGGCCGGAGCCGGAGCCAACGGCTGCGCCGAAGCCGGGGCACACAGCAGCGCCAAGGCCGGAGCCGGCAGCGGCGACAAGGCCGGAGCCGGCAGTGGCGCCAAGGCCGGAGCCGGCAGCGGCGCCGAGGTCGGAGCCGGCAGCGGCGCCGAGGTCGGAGCCAACGGCGGCACAGGGTAACTTGCTGGCGTAACCGGGGCCAAAGACGGCAGCATGGGGGCAGACCCACCCAAGGGGTCCGCGGGGTCCAAAGGTGCTCCAGAGGAACCCAATGGGATAAAGAAATGGCCCATGGGCAACAGAAGTACCTGTACTTCTTCCGGAGGCACGTACGGTCCGCAAAAATACGGGTAAGCCGCAGGCAACAACGGAGGCCCCAAAGGAGCCACGGGGGAGTGACCCCCGCCCCCTTCACCGAGTCCCGTGACCGGTGAGGGGTAGACGAAGAGCGACGCTGCTCCTTCGACCTTTGATGGCCCTTGTGACTTACCTGTCCACGATTCCGATGAAAGATGGTGTCAGCTGCGCCAGCGATCCCTCGACCTCCCACGGGAGTGGGACCTTGAGTGGCGCGGTACCGAGCGCCGGGCCTCCAACAACTTCCAGGAACACTCCCGCAAGCAGTCTGTGCCATGGCCCGACAATCGGGGCACGTCTCGGGGAGATGGTGCACCCCAAGCAGAAAAGACGCACGTTGAGCGGGTCCGTCACCGACATGGTCCGACAGTAGTCCCAACAGGACTTAACCCGGGCATCCCTACTGCACCAAAAGTCGAATTCTCAACAAAAAGAAGATACAAGTCTCATAAACAAGTCAAATTTATTGATTAGGAGTACCGCTCTCTCTCGGATCTGTGGTTGCTGGCACGGAAAAAGAAAGAACTGACATCAGCGTAGGTGGGCGCCTCTAAGTAGCTCCGACAAAGTCATCTCGGTGGCCATGACGCCAGCGACGTACGCGGAGCCATACGACGACGCCTACCGATGCACAGGGGTACTGCTGACGAAAACTTTCCGGATCCTGTCTGACGCCTGGGGATATTCTAAGGTAAGGAATCTATCACTAATGTGTCGCTTTTAGATGCAGTATTCTACAAATAATATAGCACTAGGGCAACTGAAGAAAGCAGATATCATGCATGCTGCTAAAACTGATATTTGACGTATTAGGCAATCTCTCGAAATTAATTATTTCCAAATGAAGGAAACTTGAAAACGTGGCTTTTCTTACTTCTGCTCTGTTTTTCTAGCTGCAAGGTGAAAGGAGATCTTTATGGCAGCATGTTTATTTTTTACACTCCTTGGGTAATTCAAGAAAAGTTCGAATTCTTCTGAATTTTTCTGCACATTCTAATATTCTGCGCATTTTTAAAGGATCTGACATATTAACCATTCCGTCAATCAAATACACTTTATTAGAACAAAAGAAGCAATCACAAAAGTACAGCAGCACAATGTACACTAAAAATTATCAAAATCAAACAAGATGATTGATAAAATTACATAGTATGTCAAGATGTCATACTTATTCTGCCACAAACAGCACATTTTAACAAGCACTGGCAAAGTCAATAGGCCTCCAATGCGAGAGCTCTTGGCGTTGTCAATGCCTTTTAGCCATGTGGTATAGCAGTAGGGCTGCTGTTGAGCATGGCGATAAATCGTGGAAAAGCGCTATGATGCAGCCATAGCATAGCATGTCATAGCACTTTTTTGTCTGGCAGGAAAGGCAGGACAAGAAAAACTCTGGAGAAGCACAGATATTAGTGGGGCGGCAAAGTCTAATGGAAAGCCCTGATTCGGACTCAGCCCTTATTAATAACAACACTACAGCCAGCCTCGCCTCCCTGAAGCCCAAGCAATTGGAAGTAAACATGACTTACTGACCAACAGAAAAAAAAAAACTTTGAGGCAAACTAAAAATGCCCCAGGCACTTAGTAAACGCTCCCCCCCAAAAAAATGAGGGCAGAAACAATAACAAAATGACTGTGCATATTGTTAAAAAGAAGTGAGGCCGATCGCTCGGGGAGGGCTAAACTTCCAAAAAATGCATGACGTATGCATGCCTTAACAAATGGGGAGGAAGCCAAATAGAGTGATAATGATGCTAGCCAATGGGAAGGCTGTGGGCGGGTTGAAGCCTACAACGGTGGTAACCCAGGTCTCGGTTCGAGACCAAAGAAGAGCCAACAGCTATGCAAATATGAGGGTCGCATAAAGTTTGTAAAAAGGATAAAACAGGCCTAAATTGTCTAAAATTATACATTTTCAGTACTGGTTAGGTTAAAGAAACAGCCTGGTATATCTGCTATAATAATCAAGTATGAATCTCAGTAACAACCCACATTCCCAATGATTGGATGTGGACAACAAATATGATTAAATTCTTTCGTTGTAAAAAGCTAGTTTCACCGAGGGCATGTTAGGTTTGGTAATACTTGGAGGGTCGTTAACTACAGCAGGCCTGTCCAAATGTGAAAAACTAGATTCACACAAGCAAGAAAATGAAATATGCCTTCCCTTGCCCCAGTCCCGATAGTACAAAACTATATGTTGATTTAACGTCACCTTGGTATTGTTCCAAATTAAGAACCAGAGTCTCAGGGAGCAAGCCTGATATAGTTCTCAGCGTATTTCTTACCAAGATCCTCATGGCACACAAAGTACAGACAGCATGGTGGTTGAGATAATAGCCTGCGGCAGAATCAATTTTACTTCTGCCTAAAGGCAGGCTGCCTGCCTTGGAATATCCCCACACACCAGTGCCATAAGTAACCACTGGAGCACACTGTTATATATTTCCACAACAACAAGTTACTTACCTTCAGTAATGTCTTATCTGGTAGAGACTATATCTAGCCGCAGATTCCTTACCTTAGAATTTCCCCAAGGCGTCAGAATGTATCCGGGAGATTTTTTGTGAGAAGCACCCCTGCACGCCAGTAGGTGGCGTTGATCAGCTCTGCGTCCGTTAAGTGACGTCGCAGTACCTATATAGGCACCACCCAAGTGAACTGAAGTCAGTTTCTTTTCACGACTTTCCAAGCCAGAAGCACGGAGTCATGAAGAACACGGACCTCTGGTGTGTCAAAACTAGGGCACAGAAAGGAATCATCCCTGTCTCCAGAAATCAGTTTGCAGAATGGGGAGGATGTGTGGGTCAGTAAGGAATCTGAGGCTAGATATAGTCTCTACCAGATAAGGCATTACCGAAGGTAAATAACTTGTTCATCTGATAGAGACTTCTAGCTGCAGATTCCTTACTATAGAAGAGATAGCCAAGCAATACAGTCCCCGGAGGAGGGTCTGCTAACCAATTTCAGATGAGAAAGTCATACAGGACCGAACGGGCAAAAAGCCCATCCCTAAGGACCTGACTGTCTAGGCAGTAGTGTTTGTTAAACGTAAGCAGACACACCCACACTGCTGCCTGGCAGATGTCCAGGACTGTAACTTCGTGTCCTAACGCAGTGGTCACAGCTTTACCTCTAGTGGAATGAGCCCGCAAGCCTTCAGGAGGTTGCTTCCTGGCTAGTGCATAGCAGATTTTGATGCAGAGCATGACCCCTCTGGATATGGTCCGCTTCGCACTGCCCGACTTTTCTTTGCACCAACAAACTCCATGAAGAGTTGGTCCTCCACCCAAAACTCTCTCATGAAGCCAAGGCAGAACAACAATTCTCTTTTTGGGTCCAGACAGTGGAGTCGTTCCTCTTCCTTAGAAGGATGTGGAGGAGGAAAACTAGGCAAAAAGTGATGGACTAGCCTACATGAAAAGGAGTGACTACTTTTGGCAGAAAAAAAGGCCAGATGGCGAAGCACCACTTTGTCAGGATAGACTGATAGGTAGGGTGGCTTAGATGAGAAGGCTCATAAGGAGCACACATCAAAAAAGTCTAAACCAAATTAAGGCCCCACTGAGGCATATTGAATGGTGACGGAGGGAAGAGATGAGTAAGACCCTTAAGGAACCTATTTACAATAGGGGACTTG
This sequence comes from Triturus cristatus, assembly GCF_964204655.1. Classification (NCBI taxonomy): domain Eukaryota; kingdom Metazoa; phylum Chordata; class Amphibia; order Caudata; family Salamandridae; genus Triturus; species Triturus cristatus. Next base: position 1,200,533,497 of record NC_140591.1, on the reverse strand, counting down.
AACAACAAAGGTTCATCAGGCGACCAGATGAAGGCAAAAAAGGCGCATAGCCCTTAAGAGTGCCTAGAGCAGAATCCTGCTGGGTAAGAGTAAGAATGAAAAGCAGAACCTTCTATACACCATGCCACAAATTTCTTCCAACGGCAGGTGTACACAGTCTTGGTAGAGGGACACCTGGCTGCCAATGTAACGTTACAGACTTCGGGAGAAAGGTTGAAAACTGTTGTCACCCAATCTCCACACAAGAAGGCGGAGAATAGACAGGTTTGGGTGAAGAACCCTCCGCTGCTGCTGCGAACAGAAGATCTTCCGAAAGGGGCAGCCGGAAGATCGTTGGCCATGCTCAGAAGCTCGGAATATCAGACTCTCCATGCCCAGTTTGGAGCTACAAGGACGACTTGGGCCTGGTCGTTTTTGATCTTCTTGAGAACTCTGGGAAGGATTGGCATGAGCGGAAAGGCGTACAGGAGGGCTGAGCTCACCTCAAGATGAAAAGCACCTTTGAGTGAGTTCCGCATTGGAAACTCCAGCATGCGAAACTGCTGACATTGCACGTTCTCGGTGGGGGCGAACAGATCTAACCAAGGCTCTCCCCACTGATGAAACAGACCTTGCACCACCTCCAGATAGAAACGTCATTTGTGATCTGCTAGGCATCTTCGGCTGAGTTGGTCTGCCCTGGCGTTCCAGCCATGTCTAGAGACGCAGGGCCTCTTGACAAAGGGTTCACGACCTAATCCCTCCTAGTTTCTTGCAATACTACATGGCAGTGGTGTTGTCCATGAACACATGAACCAGCCTTCCGCTGATGGAGGGTAGAAAGACAATGCCAGTCGGATCACCCAGAGCTCCAGCATGTTGATGTGGAGTCCGGATTCCACCAGACGTCAAGAGTCCTCTGATCGCCACCTCTCCCAGAAGCCATCCCATTCCAGGAGTGACGCATCTGTCACTACTGTGAGATCTAGCTGAGGAAGGGAGCGGGGTCTTCCTCGGACCCGAGTGCAGTCCGTTAGCCATCACTGAAGATCATTTGCAGTTCCCTCTGAGATCTGGACCAGGTCGGAGAGATTGCCCTGATGCTGCGCCCACTTGAACTTTGGGTCCCACTGCAGAGCCCGCATATGCCATCTGACATGTGTCACCAGCAGGATGCAGGAGGCCATGAGGCCAAGCAGCCTCAGAGACAGTCTCACTGAAACCAAGGCTAGAGGCTGAAACATCGGTATCATAGCCTGAATATCCTGGGCTCGCCACTCAGGAGGATAAGCCCGATAATGCAGTGTCCAGAACAGCTCCAATAAAAGGGAGCATCTGAGTGGGAATCAGGTGTGACATACACATTGATAGTGAACTCCAGCGAGTGCGGAAGGTTAGTCTTAGTCTGGAGGTGGGAGACGGCAGCCTGGGGCAAGACCGCCTTTAGGAACCAGTTGTCGAGGTAGGGGAAAACTTCCACCACTTACCTCTAAAGATCAGCAGAATTTAACGACATTACCTTGGTGAACACCTGAGGGGCGCTGGTAAGGCCAAAAGGAAGCAAGGTGAACTGAAAGTGGTCGTGGCGTACCTTAAACAGCAGATAACACCAGTAAGCAGGCAGGACAGTGACATAATAATGGGCATACAGCATGTCCAATGCTACCATCCAGTCTCCTGGGTCATGAACAGACAAGACCTAAGCTAATATGAGCATTTTGAATTTCTCCATTTGGAGGAAGAGATTTAGTGTGGAGATCGAGGATAGGGCAAAGACCTTTGTCCTTTTTGTGAACAATAAAGTAGCGGGAATAACAACAACAGCCTACTTCTGGCACCGGAATTCTCTATGGCTCTCTTGGCCAAGACAGCAATGACCTCAGTCAGCTGATCGTGGGATGGTGGCATGGAGGGAGGGGTAGTGTTGAAGCGGCGGAAGTAGCGCCTTCAGACAATCTGCAAAATCCACCTGTCCGATGTTATGGACTGCCGGAGGGGCAGGTGATAGCAAATCCTGCTGACAACTGGGAGCCCATGATGTTAAAGGGGCAGACTAGGAGGGTGTGGAGGCTGTTGTAGGGTGGGAGATGGCGGAGTGACCAGACCACTGGCTACCTGACCCATGAGGTCTGTGGGTACAGATCCCTTGGGCACGCAGATGCTGGGGAGCCTGCGCGACGCCGTGGTTGGGCTGGAATTCGCACCGTTGGACACCCCTTCTGTAGCCACGAAAGGAGCGCAAGGCAGATTGGGGTGGATATAGGGCCTCGTCTCCGAAGAGATGGCTGCCATGGAAGGGCATGTGCATGAGGGAAGCCTGGACATCCCCCAAGAAGCCAGTCGTTGTCAACCAGGCCTAAGGGCCACTGTTGTTGAAACCATTCTGCCCAGTCCGTCGTGCTGAGTACACAGCCAATTGTGAACTTAGTCACATCTCTCCCGTCAGTAACAGCTTGGGAGAGTATAGCCTGGGCCTCCTCTGGGACTTATGGCATTATTTGCACATCAGTGTGAGAATAACTGCTCAAAAGGCATGCGGTGTTCACAGACTGCAATGCCAGGGTGGCAGAAGAAAACATTTTCCTAAATGAGTCCAGCCTCTTGGATTCCCTATCCTGGGGAGAGAAGACGCCTTGGGAGGTACAAGCTTGGACCACCAAGCTCTCAGGGGTAGGGTGAGGAAGATGGGGTCCCCAAGTGCGGGGTGATTGCAGTGGGCAAATGCCCTATTCACAGGCACCCCTGTGTTGGGTTTGAACCAGGTACTCAAAAGGATGGCAGTGAGGGCATCAATGAACGGGAGTAAGGGTTCCAATGTGTAGACTTCTAGTTGCAGCACCTCCCATCAAGAGATTAGACTTGACTGCCACCGTGGGCAACTGAAGATCAAGACCCTCTGCTGCCCTACGAACCACCACTGCGTATGATGCACCCTCCTCAGTAACCACAGTAGGGGGAGAAAGCAGACCAGCATCTGGAGAACAATCCAGGCAGCTGGCCTCACCCAGGCTGTCACACCAGTCCACATTCTGTTCATCATAGAGCTGGCATTCTAAAGGATTCAGTAACATCTTCCAGTCTTCCCCGAGATCTAGTCAGTGAACATAAGGCTCAGGCTCCGATCTGGGAGGCAAGGCTCCTGTTGTGGTCGGCGACGGGTGAAGCCCCTCCCGCTTTGTGTCAGACTCATGGATGACGATGGGGACGGCTCCGCCGGGGGGGCAAGCAGGTTTTGGGATCGGCAGTGGGGACGGACAAGATAGCTAGGTCGGCACAGGTCCAAATTCAGTAATGGATCCTTGGTGGCCCACCGGAGCTGCCAGGGCGGAACCATGGGGGGCCAATTCCGACCCTGAAGGCGCATCATCCGGGTCAGACAGCCCAAAAATAAGACACATGGCTTCATAGATGTTTTCGGCTGGGCTGGGGTCACTCCAGCCTTCGGATATTAAGGAAGGCGCAGAGTAAGCGTAGGCGCAGGTACGGAAGAACAAGGGCAAGAACAACAGGGCTCCCGCCTCTCGTCAGCTCACGAATGAGAAGTCAAAGAACGCTGCAACTTCTTACTCTTCTTATTTCTCCTACCTGAATTCCCCAATGACTAAGCAGGACAAAGAGAACTGGGGCTCCATAAGCTATCCTGGGACCTTTTCCTTAACCAGGATTTCGACCGCAGCGGAGTCGCAAGCTGGAACTCTAGCAGCTTCAGGTACCTCTCCCTCAAAGCTTTCGGAGTCATCGCTCGGCAATGGGAGCACGTCTTGGTGTCATGGCCTGCTCCAAACACCTAAGGCAAATGAGGTACGGGTCAGTCGCAGACATCGGCCAGTGACAGGCACTATAGGACTTAAAACCAGACTTGCGCGTAACCATCCTCGACACACCAGGAGGGAAGCCTTAAAAAGTTGACAAAAGGCCTGTCAAAAAGTGACAGAGGGGTAGTTCTACTCCAGGTCATCATTGGCTGGCACAGAAAGAAAAGAACCGACGTCAGCGCACCTGGGAGGCACCTTTATAGGTACCGCAACATAACTTCCGACATGGACGACTCCGGCAATTGACGCGGAGCAGATCACCGCCATCTACCAGCACCCAGGAGTACTGCTTTCGAAAAATCTTCTGGATCCAGCCTGACACCTATGGGAAATGCTGAGGCTAGAAGTCTCTATTAGATATGGTGCTATTGGTTTCCCCGAACCAACAGCATTAAATTGAAAGGGGACCGACTGACTGTACATATTTTAAGGTGTCTAGCAGTAACATTGTCGTTCCAGGTTCTAGACTAATCAAAATAGACCTTCAAATGAGGAACTGTTCACCAATGACAAAGCATTGCCTTTACAATTAATGGGTCTCAGATTAGATTTCTTAACACCACAAGCCATATTATGGGACTTGCTATAGTTTATGTCCCTCTCTAAACCGGACATAAATGTGGTGAAAACTAGAGTAACTGCTTTAGGTTTTGTGGTGTCTGAGCTAGTAAAATGGCATCATCAGCATAAAGTGAAGCTGGCACTTGCTGCCATGCTATACAGGAGACATCCTGTCCACTTAGGGCCAAAAGGGGGTTAAGATCATTTATATAGAAGATAAAAAGCATAGGTGCTAATATACATCCCTCGGGCCCCTAAACACACTGAATAACTCACTCCACTTACTGTTTGGTTGGTAACGCACCCTGGCTGATAAACTGAAGTGAAAAAAATGCAACAAATAAACGGACGAATATCTTTTTGCAACAAATACTTAGCAGCATTTTTAATATGTTTAATTTGCACAAGAGATACTATTTTTATTCTTCATGCCTGTAAACATGCTCTCTCTTTCATTTGAAGTGCTACGCACAAAGGATTTAAGTGGTTTGTGGGAAAGGTGATCGTGTGACCATTCATTAAGGTTCAAAAGGATATTGCAAGTCACCTCGGAGTTTCATCACTTTAAAGATGATCTCTCCTTCGACCTCATATTTCAAGTACCCTTTAATGTAGGATAAAACTCAGCATGTGTCAGAACCTTTAGAAGCTGTATGTTACACACAGTTGGTGTGACATCCTGACATACATGGTGAATTTGTTCAGCATCATAATACAGATAAACAGCATGAAATGTCTTATATCTTTCGCTGCTAAACCTTTACCCCTAGAATGAGCGGCCCTTTTATTTTGCTATTTGGGGTAGTTTGCGCTTAAGCCTTCTTAACTTTTTTTCCACATAAGGTAACCATGCCAAATTTGCATCTTTTTTTACAACATCCCAGTGATTCTAAAGGTACCTAGGTTTTGTGGACTCCCCTGAAGGAGAATGAGAAAATAGTCAAATATAGCTATACTTTGGCTTTTTGGGGGAAAAATAGGATAAAAGAGCTTTGCAAAAAAGTGTGGTTTTATTCCTTACAATGGAATCAACACAAGGTTTGTTGTGGTAAAGTTACCATCATCCCAGCTTTCAAGAACATGCAGAGCTGAATCAAAAGCATTTTTTTTTTTTTTTTTTTTTTTTTTAAACACAGTATTAAAGGTAGTCTATTTTTCCCAATTTTGTGCTTTCAACTACTTTGTTTGTGGTGGTAACCGCTGTAAAACCCATGGGTGTTACCGGGAAGCTATAAATGTCTGAAAACTAGATAAAATTCTGAATTCAGCAAGGGGTCATTTCTGTAGATCCCTTAAGGTATTCCAAAATAAACTAATTATTGAAATAAAAAATATTGAAAATATGTAGGAAACAACGGCCATTTGTGACTTTTTCATTTGTAACTTCTTGTCATGATGGGCGATTTACAAAAGCAATATACCATTACGTTCGCTAGACCTTTCTGGTTGCGGGGATATATAGGGTATGTAGGATTTCTGAGCATTCAAGGAACCCAGAGCCAACAACTGAGCTGCACCTTACAATGGTTTTTCATTGTGTACCGGGCATACAGCAATTCATATGGTAAAATATAAAGAGCGATAAATAGGTATCCTGGAAACCTATGTATTTCTGAAATAGACACAAGACATGGCGTTTAGCAGGAGTGGTTATTTACACATCTCTAAATTTGTGAGTACCCATACTAGCATCTAATTTATAGGGTATTTCTTAAAATGTCTTCTTTCTTACACACTGGCTTACATTTGGAAGGCTACTAGACAGAGAGGGGCTCCACAAGCTAAGGGGACAGAGCACCGTATTAATAGTAGAAATAATTCTCCCCTTGGGAAAACCAATTCAAGCATATATGGGTCTTTCAACCAACAGACACCACTTCTTTCTCATACCACAAAGATCAAAGGTTCGCAACAATCCGTTATTATAGGATGTTCAGATCTATTTTTGGGAAATATTATTTCCACAGGTTAAACACATAGAATATTAAAAAGGGTTTCCATCTCACTTTGGTGAGTGGGAAAGGGACTTTTGTGAGAATGATAAACATGTGTTCCTAATGGTAGTATTATAGCTCAGATGAGAATTGAATGGTGTTCCTTTTAGCGAGGCGACTGTCCGATTGCAATGGTAAATCTGGAACGCTTGTGTGTAACTCGAGTGTTAATTGGTCATATACCTATGGGTATGGATGCAATTGAAAGGTGGAAAATATAACCCCAGAAAGAATTGGATGGATAAAAAAAATAATTGCAGGGAGGCTGACACTGGGCAATAAGATATGAACGATCAATGTTTTGGAAGGGTAATTTGGGTACCACGGATATATTATTTGTACTGGGACTTTTGGACCTTTGGGATTGTACAGTTGAGTAATTATTACTTTTTTATGCAAGTTTTTAATCATCTTGCTGTGAATGTTTGTGGAAGATTGTATATGTCTTTTGTCCCTTGGAAGGTGGTAACGTATCATAACAACCACCACAGAGTGTTGTCTGTTGATTGAGACATATATGCTCGATTGGGTTTCCCTAGGGGAGAATCATTTTTACTGCATATTTGGAAGGCATAAATGCAGAGAAATACAATTGGTAATGACACTTGTCTCCCGGAAAAAAACATTATACCACACTTCTCTGGGTAGGACTAGAGCCCTCAATAAGAAAGGGACCAAAACAACATGGACACATCACATTTTTCCACTGAAAACTGGGCCTTTTTTGCAATGTGGGGGGCTGTGCATTTTCGTGTACTAGCTTAGCCAGCACCTAGGGAAACCTAGCAAACCTGTATATTTCTGACACCTAAGGGAATCCATGGTGGGGTGACCTCTCACCAGATTTCTTACCCAGAAGCCCTTGCAAACCTCAAACTTTGAGTAAAACACACACATGTTCCTAAAATTTCTGACAGGAAAACTTCTGAATCCCATTAAAGTCACAAATTTCCAACCACCCAACATTCCTCCAAGTCTTCTCATAAAAATGGTACCTCACTTGTGTGGGTAGGCATAGCACCACGACAGGAAAGGGCCCAAAACGCGACATGGACACAATTTTTCCTCTGAAAACTGAGTTTTTTTTTTTTTTTGGGACAATGAGGGTAACTCTTGATTTTGAGCCCTTGCTCAGCAGAAACCTAGCAACCCTGTACGTTTTTGAAAAAGAAACCCACAGGGGAATCCAGGGTGGGGTGACTTGTGTGGCTTGCAACAGGTTTTGCTGCCCAGAAGCATTAGTAAACTTCACGGACTAAAAAAACACATTTTCCTCACATTTATTTGATGAAAAGTTCTGGGATCTGTGGAGAGCAACACATTTCCTACCGCCTAGCATTCCCCCAAGTCTCCTAATAAAAATGGTACCTCACCTGTGTGGGTAGGTCTATTGACTATGACAGGAAAGGCACCAAAATGCAACATGGACACATCACATTTTTCCACTGAAAACAAACACGTTTTTGCAATGTGGGTAGCTATGGATTTTGGGCCCTAGCTCAGCCAACACACCTAGTGAAACCTAGCAAGCCTGTCCTTTTTTGAAAACTAGACAGGGAGGGGTGACTTGTGTGGCTTGCACCTGGTTTTCTTACCGAAAAGCCCTTGCAAACCTCAATGTTGACTAAAAAACTAATTTTCCTCACATTTATGTGATGAAAAGTTCTGTAATCTGTGGAGAGCCAGAAATCATTTACCACCTAGCATTCCCCTGGTCTCTTGATAAAAATGGAACCTCTTTTGGACAGGATAGGGTTCAAACCATAAGGTGGAGACATCAACATTTCCTGCTACAAAAATTACAAGACTTGGAAATGGGGGTAACTGCGTTTTTTGGGCCAGGGTTCAGCGGCCACCCAGGGAAACGTACCAAAGGGAGACACTTCTGAAACCTAGACAACCAGAGGAGTCCAGGGTGGTGTGCCATATGTGGATCCCACAACGTTCTCTCACTTACAATACCATGCACATCTCAAACTTTGCCTACAATTGTGCATTTTCCTTGCATTACTGTGACAAACTTTCTGACTCACCAGGAATCCACAAAATACTTACGGTGGTAAGCATTCACCCACTTGTCCTGATTTCCTGCCTCTGGTGCCAGGACATGCCGAAGACATCCTAAACATTGAGCACGGGTGCTGAGGAAGGCTACAGCACTCTTAGCACCCAAGAGGTTAATCATCTTGAAACTCTAAGCCTTCAGCAACACATGAGGGATCTGAAGCACAACTTAGTCACAGTGAAAAACCATTGTAAGGCACTTTAGAGCACAGTTTTGCATATCACTAACCTTCCAGCCCAAGATATCCACTCAGAAAGCATTTTTTCATGACACCAATTTATTATCACTGATAGCCACAGCTCAAATAGGACTCGGAGTTAAAGCTGACATTAAAAGATTTAGATCCCAGAACAAAGATTTTGAAAAGGAGGAAACCTGTGAAAATGCAACTTTGTAAACTACATGGTGTCACTGTGCACTCAGAACACTGGACGGTATTTATCAGATCCCTTATTCAAGTGGAGTTATCCCCACACTTGTAACAAATACATCTCCATGATACATCTAAAATTAGAGGATCCTTAATCTAGCAGCAAGTCTTTGTGGGCCTAAAACATTAATCACAAAACCTTGAAATAGCTACACTGCCTCCCAGTTGAGTATTTGCTCAAGTTAATACTTCTATGACAAATGCAGAAAGAATTTTGGAAAAACTACCAAGTCTATTTCTGAGACGACAGATGTCTACAACCACCATCAAGTAACAAGGCAAAGGAGCTATTCCAGATTCAGCAGGCATCCCTAACTGAAACAGATTTATGAACGGAACAAGTAATAGAGTAGAAGCATCAAAGTTCAAGATGCTTACCTGTACAACATATATAATGCCAAGTGTAGAGTCCAAGTTAAACGTGTGGTGTTTAAGAAGGACCTCGCTCTTCAGAGAATCCTATACATTCTAATCCATATGAATAGGCCTATTCCTCTTATATGGGAAGAGATCACACACTAACTGCTGAACTCAGATAAAAGAAAAACCTCAGCATTGTTGGAGTGCTACATACCTATCTTCACATTTCAATTTGAAGCTATCAATTTTTGCACGCAGCACAAGGTTAAGTTGTATTCAGAATTGATGGCAAATATTAGTGATACACAAAACACTTCAAGATATAAAAGGGACTTCTGCCAAATGTTTGACGCTGTTTTGAACACTTCTTGTATAAGAACTGCTTTGTTATACTTAAACAGTATAGCATAAAAACCAACCCCCGCTGCTTCATAACATGGGAATTGGCATCTTACGACGAAGACCAATTAGCTGTTTGTGAGTGAGAAGAAAAACTTGCAAAAGAGAAGGTATTTCTTTTCCTCACTTTTAAGCCATCCACAGGCTCTATCTATATCAAGGTAGAGTTTAAAAAAGTAGTGTGCAGATCAGTCAGCTCTTTCAGGTAGATAGTCTACCTACCCACAGAATTGTCACCTTAAGCATCTCCCCATACATCACATGATCCAGAAAGGTTTGTAAATCGCTCCCAGAGTCTGAGAGAAATCGCCATTGCCCTTTGTTTTACCTAAATCTAGCAGATAGAGCAACATACAGGTACTACCCTGTGTGTCCGCTTATGTTTTCTTTGTTTTTTTACATATCTTCTGATGTCTAATGTGCCTATAAAAATTGGAAAAGAGGGGTTCGGAGATGCACCTCTCTCTGTTGTATAGTACATCATGTAACAACTGCATCTTAAAAAAAAAAAAGGATGCTGACAAGTGTTCGAGAAAGAATACAATGGTGAATCCTGCCACAGTTTGTGGCTGAAGGTCGATCGTCTTTTCAGAATAATGCTTTAATAAGTGTTCCCTATAGTGGCCTGTTCAGATCATGACACTAGGCTGACTGCACTTTAAGTTTTTGATGCCTGCAGAAGATTCCTGTAATGTGGGCAACCGATTCCGTAGAATTCTGGCCAGGCTGCATTTTGACCACACTGAACAATCAGCACTAAAGACGCATGCAGTTCCTCCTGCAACATCACCAAACCTTTGTGTGCCATATCCTAAAGCGTGTGGTGATAGCTAGATAAGGAACAAAAATACATTTGATGAGTGCAGCGAAAAGCTGCCAAACAAAAAAGCTTTCCTGCCCATCACATCAATACACTTCAATTTACTATCCAGAGGAGTAGAGGCAAAAAGTTTGGATTGATTTTAAAATAGAAGAGGTCTGCACCACTGAATTCTCAGGTGTCTGATGCTGTGTCTAGATATTTGGGGTTCCACATACTGGCCCATGTCATCTAGCAACAGGAAGGAGAAAAGTCACGGCCAAAACATTTTTGGACTCAGTTGCCAAAATGAGATCAACCAAAGTCTTACTGAAAGGCAAGACAGACTCCGAATTGGAAGGATCAGACAGAAAGAATTGTGTAAGCCGGATAGCTTACCTTTACTTAGGAGGAAGAGGTACAGACAACATTTCCGCAGTCGTCCTAATGACAACTGCAAAGGAAGGCACTTTCTTCAGTAGAGGCGGGGGTGGGGCATTTGGCGAATCAGGATCACAATCAGGGCACGTCATGGGCACTGACATTCTGAAAACCTATATTAAGACTTGCAGCAGTAAAATTTGGAGGCAGCAAATTGTTTGCCTCCTCAACATCATCACATTTAAAATCTGCCGAAAATGGCCTCTCTGTTTTTGCAATATTAACATCAAGAAAGTGGAGCCGGGGGCGTGGCTAGGCGCTTGACCGTGATGGCCGCGTAGCGGTCCAGCTACCGCAGCATCACCCGCATTCCTCAAAATCCTGACACTGATATCCGCTCCTCAGGGCTAGGACACCCCTGAACGGAAGCCCTCGGTGCCGGAGTGAACGGAGAGCTGCCCGGAATATTATCTGGTAGCTCCGAAGCAGATCACCGTCAGAGGCCTGCATGGTACTGAAAGCCGGGGACTGTGGTGGCAGGAGCCGGGGCCGCGCCAGCTCACAGAACACACGCGACTCTCCAAGCGGCTGGCGGAAGTCTCCCCCGACCCGGTGGCATGCGGTGAGTGGTGCGGGTTCGTCCCCCCTCCCCAGCTGCCCTCCCTCGCCAAGAGACTGATCCAACTCGGCCCTCTCGCAATATCACCGTGCGCGGCCGCCACCACAGCCGAGGGCGCCCTTTGTAGGGGAGCGCGCTAAGAACAGTGCACACCAACGGATTGCCTCCGTAATAAACTCCACACCTTAGGAGCTACTGCACGCTGCCTGCAGCGACTTGAGGCCTCCTACAGCGCCTGAAACTTTTGGAATAACGGCTACGGGGCAGCTACTAACTGGGGGACCCCACCAAACACAACTGGGCCGACTGCCCATCCTGGGTGGTCATTATACCCCTGTGTGACGGTCTACGCGATACGCCGCTGGTGGCCAGAGCAGCATAGTGTGGCCAGGGGGAGGTGCCCAGCACGGTGTGCATCGCCGGTATCCCAACACAATGTCCAACACTAAAGGTACCAAAGAGCCGCCACAGAACAGACTGGACCGCTTCACCTACCACAAAGCGAACTCCCCTGATCCGACAACGAAGGACAAACCGAACACAGAGGCAGGGAGTGCACCTCCAGAACATACTCTGAAGGACGTAATGGACGCCATTGCGGGAGTGCGTACATCGATGGAACAGCGTACTGACGCTGTAACGGTGGAAGTCACCCTCATAAGGGCGGACCTCTCCAAGATGAGCGACAAGGTCAAGCAGCTCGAGGTCACCTCGTCTAGTCTTGTGGATGATGTCTCACAGCTCCAAACCGACCTAAGGGACCTACGTGCCTTCAAGAAGCAGGTGGAAGACAAGCTAGATGATTTTGAAGGGCGCTCCGGACGCAACAACGTGCAGATTATTGGGGTGACTGAAAAATCGGAAGGACAAGCGGCGGACCTATTCGTTGAGGATCTCATCATGAAACACGTCTATTCCCAACGACCTGCCGACCTAGAATCCTAAGATACCGTAAGTGTTTAGCGACGTTTGTTTTTTTACCCGCCACTTGACTTGGGTAGTTGGTAACTTCTTTCCCACAATTTTGCTCACGTTTTGCACTCTTTTTTCTTAACATCTGGGACACACCGGCTTACTTGCGGTAATCTTCTACGCCCCTCTTTTCCTTTGCACTATTTCCTTTGGACCATTTTTTCTGATTTGCTTCTTATTGGCACCTTTTCATGTACCTCACTTGTGGTTCAACGATTTTTAGATGCACGTCTCTAATTTTTTACCCGTTACAATTGTATGTGGCATGAATTTCGTTATGACCCACCAGGATGTAGGCTGATTTCCTGTTTTTCCTTCCTTGCAGTGCTGCCCCTGATGAAGGGCCCTGCTAGCCCGAAATGCATTGGGCACTTAAGATTATTTTGGATTATACCGAATGAAATGTGATATGTACATCAACAACGTTTTGGAACTCAACGATTATTAAAGAATCTAACGTGATGAACAAACATCTCATGTACTTTTGATTTACCTTGGATAATTAAACTCCACCCCGGAGTGCAACACGAGCGACGCGCTCTCATTCAGAACGTGCCTCAACCCTGATATTTGAAATGAGACTGCCGGATATTTTGCACACGATAAACAAATAATAATCGCACACATGCCCGCGCAATCGAAGCTCCTTAGCTGGAACGTAAATGGACTCTGGGACAGGCTAAAGCGAACACTGGTCCTACAATATATCAGGCGTCGCTCCCCCGTAGTGCTTCTCCAAGAGACTCACTTAAAGGGAATCACCTGTAGAGCCCTCAACCGATGGGGCTATAAAATGGTCACTCACACTGGCTTTACTACCAGCTCACGAGGGGTGGGCATCCTCCTAAAAAACATGTGTCCCTTTACTCTGCAACACGCGCACGCTGATGACGGGGGCAGATATGTGGCTGTCACAGGGAGATGGGAGGGCCGCACCCTTAATCTAATCTCAACATACGTTCCCCCCGGTCTCCAAAACTCGACATTCACTGACCTAGGTACACTTCTCTTGGGACTCCCTGAGGGTCTCCTCCTGGTGGGTGGGGACTTCAACGCCGTAGTTTCTGGATCCATGGGCCGGTGCCCTCCAAGAGACCTGACTATGTCAAACCGCTGGTTGCCTGACTTTCTCGATTCCCTGGGGCTTACAGACACGTGGAGGGCATTCCACCCTGCCAGTACACAATACACTTTATTTCAGGAGCACACAAGAGCTTCTCTCGCAACGACTATGTACTTACCCCTGCTACACAAACGTCTTACATTCGAGAGGTCAAACATCTAGCTAGGGGCATCTCGGACCACTCCCCCTTGTGGGTGCAGGTGGGAGTGGGAGAGATACGGACGGATAGACTCGCCCCAATTAACTCATGGTGTCTGCGTAATCCGCAGGTTAAAAAAGCACTCCTAAAAACTATCCGGCTGTACTTTCAGGAGAATCAGGGCTCGGTCGAATCTCCACAAATACTCTGGGAGGCTTTTAAATCGGTTGTCCGGGGTAGTGCCATATCTCTCATAGCTGGAACCAAGAAAGAGAAACACAAAGAGCTGGAAAAAATGGAGTCTGACATTTTGGACCTTGAGAGGCTCTCAGCGGAGGATCCATCTCCAGACACGTCGCACCTCCTGCACCTCAAGGGGGAAGAATACAAACACATAGCAACAGATAAAGCGAGGGAATGGGGCGCGGAAAGAGATGGTAGACTCTACGAATGGGGGGGGGGGGGGGGACAAGGCCGGCAAATTGATCGCCTGGCTTGACAAGAAAGAGATTTCGTTATTTGGGTATCTTTGTCACTCCTGATCCTAAACTGCACTATGCTAGAAACCACTACAAAGACTGCAGCGGGACGTTGTCGCCTGGGGGACATTGCCCCTCTCTCTCCTTGGATGGGCAGCTTTATTTAAAATGATGTCTCTAGCCCATTTTTTGTACGCATTACAAAATGCTCCTAATCCGGTGCCAGCCAACTATTTTAGGGAAATAGACAGTTTGCAGGGTGAACTGATCTGGAATGGGAGACCTCGCATAGCGCATAAAAAATTAGTCCTCAACTGGTAGGACGGTGGCATAAGCCTTACCGATATCAAGAGATTCTACTGGGCTGCTCAGCTTGCAGCCATTAATCAAGCCACTTACCACGACCCACAAGACCCGGGATAGCCATAGACAGATGGCTCCTTCTGGGCCAAAACTTCAACGTAGCATTGTATTCCTTCAAGACCAAATTACCGCTCACTGGTCCAACCAACCATGCGGTAAGGATTTGGCACGATGTCCAGAAAAGTTTAGAGGGATAAGCTAACTCTTGTCACCCCTCTATGGGACTCGGAACAACTAGGTCGGCTGAGGACTTCCAAAGGTTTTGATAAATAGGACTTCATTGGCATATCGCGCGTGGGTGATCTATGGTCCAGAGGGGAGGCAGTACCGTTTTCGGAGTTGCAACAACAATATGAAATGGCAGGCATGGAATTCTTCCGATACTTGCAGATCCGCCACGCTCTTTACACGGCCATACCAAAGGGCACCTCGCTCCCTGACTCCTCCCCACTAGAGGATCGGCTCCTGGATGGATACTTGCCTGGGAAAGCAATCTACCTCACGTATAAGAAACTATTACACACCACCTCTGATCCCTTAGAGAAACTTAGGGAACACTGGGTGTCAGACGGACTGGAAATAGACGATGACGAGTGGCGAGAGGTGATAGTGTCCCCCCGGGAGGTGGGTATCTCTTCACGGTTACGGTTGGTCCAACTCAAGATCCTCCATAGGATTTATATCACAGGACCACAGTTGGTACATATGGGGAGAGACGGTGGCAGTGAGTGTCGTAGAGGGTGCGGACAGACAGGCACTTATATGCGCATACTCTGGGAATGCGATCATATTCAACAGTTTTGGCAAGCGATACACCGGACCTTTAGAGAGGTCCTAAACAAAAATCTACACCCAGAGGCTAAACGTTGCCTCCTCAATATATGGGAGCCCATTGACCTTACCACCTCCGAAAAAATTTGGGTGACACTGGGTCTTGCAGCGGCGAAAAGGGACATTGCGCAGCACTGGGGGTCCTGCCACACCGCCAACATTGACAAAATGGAAACAAAATATCGACTGGTGCATTTTCAGGGAAAAGACTGCGTACACTGCACGGGGGATGTCCCAAAAAACGAACTTCAATTTGGGGCGCCTGGAATGGCTATAGAGGAGATATATGTGAGGCACCCATGGTACAGACAGATGAGTCGGACCTATCTTCTTGAGTCCAAGTTGTGTTAATGTACAGCAATGTGATATTGACGATTGCTCTCTGTGTATTGTAGGGGTTTAGTGTATGGTATTTCTTTACTGTGATGCCGCTGTCTCACGATATTTTCAATAAAAATAATTTTTGAAGAAAAAGAAAGTGGAGCCACAGGGGTGATGGAGCAAGGATTCGAAGAAAAGAAACTTGCTTGAATCAACATCTTATTAACAAATCGTAACAAGTAGAAATAGAAAAATGAAAGAGAAATAATATACACATGACATTCATACATGGGGAAAAAGGCTTTTCTGTTTGCTTAAATATCAAAGAATAATTTGCTACATAACTAAAATCCCGCTTGAAACCGAAAATCGCCTTGCGCAAGTGCGAACCCGTCCCGCGTAAATAACCACGTGAATAACGCATGTGAGAGGAAAACTCTCACGCATGCGCAAGGAGTTGCTAACTGTAGGTCTCGAAGTACCGCATGCCTGGCATATGCTTGTCTGGATTTGAAAAGAGATTTTCTCTATTAATGCTTTTGCTTAACAAAGAAGAAAATAACATGGGACAGAGTAGAAGTGGTTGGTGAAGTGATAACATATTTGAGAAAATAACAACTGTTTATGATTCCTTTATTAATAGTGCGCGTTTGGGCCTGATGTGTTGTGTCAAAAGAAAAGATGGCGGGTGAACCGTAATGCAAGTTGAGTCTGGGCACTAAAGTCTTGGAATTACCTGCTGACCGGGACATCGACCGGCTGCCAAGAACCAAGGACGGATGCTTGGGAAAGTTCTTCAACTTAAGAAATTATATAGAATTTGTATCTATCTATTTTGTGAATGCATGTGAAAGGAAGTGTTCCAAAGTGCATGAGAGAAAGGAAGTGCAATGCAGAAGTGGCTGCTAGCATACAGGAGGAGGAGGAAAGGAGTGAGGTATGTAAGCTAAAGAATAGAGAAAGCATGAACAACAAGACCACCAATAATTAAAGCAGTCTAAAATGTTACAGGTGTGGCAGCAGCAATCACCTGGCTAACAATGTGAATTGCCCAGCAAGAGGTGTAACTCGCAAAAAATGCAACAGAAGGGGGCATTTTGCAAGAGTATGTAGAGAGGGTGACTCTCATATCAAGGAGTTCAGAAGTGTAGAAGGGTCTATCGTCAACGAGGTAAAATGTGTGCATCCTTTTGAGAAGAAATATGTATTACAGCTCAAAGATGGTTCAAACAGTGTCAATGTCATTTATCCTAAGTGTGATGTACTGCTGAATAACGAATGTATAACTATGTTTGCAGATTCCTGTTCCCCTTTTACACTTTTGAACAAAAATGATTATGAGTGTTTTAGGGAACAAGTAAGGAACACATTGCAGGAGGCTGATATATCACCCACATGGTACAACAAAGAGCCCATACCCCTCCTAGGAATGAAGGAGATGCACATTCAGTTCAAGTATATATTGTAGAGTCGGGTTCCAACCTGTTGGGATGGCAGCACCAAAAGGAACTTGGAATCATTTTAGATCCCAACAAGAAAGAACAGGTCCTTCTTACTGCAGAGGACCCGATTGGGGGCAACATTTGTCATGAATTCCCCAAATTGTTTAAGGAAAAGCTGGGCCTTCACACAAAATTAAACTCAAGGACAATGCCAAACCCATAGTTCACAAATTGCACCCAGTTCCGCAACTGAGAGAGCCTCTAGAAAAAGAACTTAATAAATTGTGCGATATGGGAATTATTCAACCCGTGGAATGTTCGGGATGGTTGGTGCCAGTTGTGATCACAGCCAAGGCTAATGGGGAAGGCATCCGTCTATGTGTAGACTTAAGGAGCCTCAACTAGAGCATCTGGGTAGAAAGACACCCATTGCCGAACATCAATGAGATGCTCAGTACCATGGGCCAGGCAAGGTACTTCAGCGTCATTGACCTATCAATGGCCTATCACCAGGTGGATCGGCAACCAAAATTTAGACCACTTACCGCTTTTATAACCCCTCAAGGTGCGTACATGTTCAAAAGAATGCCGTTTGGGCTAGCGTCCGCTGCTGCGGTTTTCCAGAAGATCATGCAGCAAATCTTGAAGGACGTCGACAGCTCCATGTGCTTCCAGGATGACATCTTGGTGTTTGGACGTACAGTGGAGGACCACGACTGCACTCTTAGGAACTTCAAGAAACTCATGGATGCAGGTTTGACAGTACAGGAGTCTAAGTGCAGAATAAGAGTTACATCTGTCGAATACCTTGGGTATTCTATTTCTGAAAAAGGGTTTAAACCTAAAGGGAGCTGCTTGGTGCGGTGAGGGATGCTCCATATCCAAAAAACAAGGACGAACTAGAGTCTTTCCTAGGGCTGATGGAATACATAGCCAAGTACATAAAGAACTTTGCGTCCAAATGCGAACCAGTACGAGAATTACTAAAAAAATAAGGACTTTGAATGGTGTGAGCGGCATAAATTGGTGGTGGGCACACTCAAAGAAGAGATCCTAAGTACGCCAGCCATGGGAAGTTTTGATCCTAGGAGAAAAACCATTCTTACTACGGATGCATCCAATAAAGGATTGGGGGCCACACTATCACAAAGAGATGGGAAGGAAGAAAGGATCATCGCCTTTGCTTCCCGGTGCCTTACGAATGCAGAGAAGAATGAATCTGTAATTGAAAAGGAGGCGCTTGCGTGCTTCTGAGCTGTGAAGCATTTCAAATTTTTTCTGTGGGGGCAGAACATCATCCGCACGGATCACGAGCCCCTCACCTTCATCTTCACAGTGAAAGGTGTGGAAAACTGCACTCCGCGCATTGGGAGATGGATTCTTGGCCTGGAGAATTTCAAAGTGGAGTATGTCTCTAGTGAAAACAACTTAATTGCAGACTTCTTGTCAAGAACACCCTTGGAAATGGAACAACCCGAGGAGATGCTTGACAGTCCCATCATGATGGTGGATGACCCCGCTATTACAAAGGAAGAGTGGAAGAAAGGCATGGAAAAGAAGAAGTTATGGACAGGATTAAGATCAAATTGAGAGATGGGTGGCCCAGCAAGTGTAGTGATCTGGAAGATGAACTCAAGGACTTCTGAGAAGTCAGGAATGAATTAAGTATCAACGATGACAAACTCTACAGACAAAATAGAGTTGTACCGCCTACACATCTCAGAAGGAGGATAATCGAACTTGCGCACGAAGGGCACTTGGGACGCAGCATTACCAAAAGCAGAGTACGTGCTAACTTTTGGTTCCCTAGGATGGACACCATGGCAGAGCAGATTGTGAAGGACTGCGTCAGTTGTGCCAGAAGTGATAAGTCTAAGTCCTTACGCAAGTCCCCTTTGTCTCCTGTTTTGGTACCCCTTAAGCCGTGGAGTAAATTAGACATGGACATTATTGGATCCATGGACAACCTGACTATCCAGAAGAGGTTCATGTTGGTTTTGGTTGACTACACATGCCATGGGGTCACGCAGAGATTTGTAAGTCGCATAAACACTAATGCTGACCTGGACTTTCTCAAGGACGTTTTCTTCAAGGAGGGCATACCTTCCACCATAGTCACAGAAAATGGTTACAATTTACGTCTCAACCCATGAAGGAATTCTTAAACAAAATGAACATCAAACACAAATTGACTGCTCTGCATTGCCCTAAAGCTAACGGCCTGGTTGGGAGGGCAAATAGAATGATCAAGGAACACATCCAACTGGCCATAACCAACTCCCATGACCTGGAGTCATCCCTACGTGACTATTTATGTGCATACCACACCACGCCTAACCTGATAACAGGGGTATCCCCTTTTGTTTCCCTCAGAAGGAGAGAGCCCTGCACAAAACGTAACCCTAGTTGGTTGGGAGGAGGTGAAGCAGTAAACCCTAGCCCTGAGGAGGTTGGTAGGAAGATCGATCTGCACCAATCGAAGTATAAAGAATGGTATGACAAAAAGAACGGAGTCAAGGCCCCCAGGTGGAGAGTAGGTGATGTTGTGCAGATCAAAAGAAGCGTGAAAGACCCACACAGTCTTAGCAAATTCTACCCTGCTTGTCACATAGTAAAAGCATTCAACAATGTAGTTCTCCTTGATAATGGACAATGGTGGAGTTGTGACAAAGTTGTAAAGTCTGAAATGTTTACATGAATTGTAGAACCATCTTCTTTCACTGTTATTTTCCCTTTAAGGAGGGAAGTGTGTTATAATCTTTGTTTCTTCACCTTGGTACATTCTGTTCCCCCCTCCATTACCCTCTCCTTGGTTTCTTCCACCTGGAGCTCACCTTAGAATGTTGGCACTGTTGGCAGTTGTGGAGAGTGGATGGCCAATAAAGCTGTGCTGTGAATTTTGCCTGTGCCTGTTATTCATTACTTTTTAGAGAAGTGTTCTGAAAAGTGAATAAATTAAGTGGGAAGGGTTTACTAAACAAAGAATTAGTTAAGAATTCTGGAATGATCGCATGAAGTGATGACAACTCACCTTCCCCAGCCCAATCACAGTTCATGATTCACAGATACATTGCAACCTTTGAGGGTGGGACATGCAAAATTAAAAGGGCATAACTTGATTGACTTAGGATTAAGAAAGAGAGAGCTGCTAAGAAGAGACGTTGATGCTGAGTGAGGAGTGGGCGAAAGCTGCTGCAGGGGGAAGAACAGACTGAGAAGATTCAATACTTAAGACAGCTTGACTAGATTGAAGATTTGCGGAAGAATATCGAGGAGGGAGAGAGTGTAAGAGAGGGATGCGCTCCGGTGCGTCGGGTTCTAGAGAAGTGGTAGTAAGTATAAACCTATCCTGCACCTGTCTTACAGTCTTTGTCTCCTGACTTTATCAGGTGACCTCCACTAACCCTTCTGACCAGGGGTTGGGTTTTCCATTTCACCATTAGGTAACTAAAGTTTTGTTTTGAATTTGCATATTTCTTTGCAAAGTACAAGATACTATGTCCTTTTGTCTCTTCACCTATTACTCCTAATGCATTAAGATTGTTGAATGCGTTTGTGTATTTGAATGGGATTTGATAAATGAATTTTTCTCTCCCGTGAAAGTTGATGGAGATTGCACTGTGAATCTGTACAAATGAGCATTCAATTTGAATGAAATTATTAGATAAAACTATTGAATCTTACTCTGAGTCTGTGATTATTTAATTGAAAAGTTATTAGCTAGATTAATGAATTTGTTAATATCACCATCAACTACGCGGCTAATGGTCCATTGACCAAAGGAAGAGAGTTGATCTGTGAATATTAGTTAGGCATTGACTAATTCAGATCAAAAGTGAAATACAACTTGACACCAGCAAAACAGTCAGGAAACATATATGTGTATATGGGCCCATTGTGAGTGATACGTTGATTTGTCAAAAGTTTATCCTGATCTTTTGCTGGATCAGTTTTTCTGGTAGCAGAATGATGGGTATTATCAATTAGTTGGGTGATTATAGATTATTGTTCTGACTAATTGATTATATGTTTGACACAAAGAGTTAGTGTCACGTTTTTTGTCGTCTGGAAGCACAGGTACAGAGATACCTGGGAATCCCGGAATGGAATTTAGAAGAGTGTGGTAAATGGAAATCACACTGCAGAAGGTTACTCGTCTGTTGTCGTAATACTGAGAAGCTATGGAGGGCTGGCAGTATTACATTAGGGACTATATCGTATAAAAGTAGAGTGTGAAAGACAGTACAGGGCCCGCCTGTGAAACTTTGAGGAGTAGCAGGTCTTCCCCGAGCCAAAGTGAAGAGTAAACAGTGGTTTTTACTCGTAATAACAGGAAGGAATTTTCTCTTTGTAGCGCGTGGAGAAACAATCTTTGGTTTAGTGGAGCAGACAGAGAAGAGCTGTTTTTACATTGTTACTATCAAGAATTTTATAACAAAAGACGAAAATAGACATTGTTGTATTACCTTGTGAAGGGAGGGTAAGTAGCAGGAGTAATACTGACGTCACAGAGAGCCACGCTGGTATTGGTTGAAGCAGCGGGAGTGAGAAAACTGCAGATTGTAAAGGGAGGGTCAATAGAAGGAGTAATACTGATGTCACAAGCGCCGCGCTGGCATTGGTCAGACAAGAGGGTGTGCTGAAAGAGCAGATTGGTCAATAGAACGGTAGCGTGCTGGTATTGGGTGAAAAAGTTAATACGTAGTAAGCTCTGATTGGTTGTTGGATTGAGTCGCGCAGACATTGGACGGGTATTGAATAATAGGTTTAGTGAAAACACGGAAGAGTTTGGGGGGATTTTTTTCAAGTGAATTAAATACGAGGACAAGAAAAATGAAGTTAATTAATAAGATCAAGAATTTCTTTAAGAAAGCCAAACGCATAATAAATAGGGAGGGAATCCTTATGCCACCTCCTAATACACCGGCATCCTATATGATGATGGAAAGTGGTTATCATACGAGTGTATAACTGGAAAATTGCGTGGAGTATATGAAAGATGATGGTGTTTTAGCTTTTCCTGAACATGGTACATTTAATGTAAGAGTTCTTCAGAATTTGAGAAACAGAGTGAATTTGTTGGAACCAAATCCTAGGTTAACACAGTATGAGGTTTTGGAAGAATGGGAAGTTGAGGCATTTGAGCGCGAGAAATATAGAGGAGGTATGAGAATCAATAGAGGATTTTTACCCAGATACCCGTTTGACACTCGAGGAGACCAAATGAAAAGATGGAGAAGGGCTGTAGTTACAGAGGGTTTATATCCAGTACTGGTGGCGGATGATCAAGAAGGGAGGAAATGTAAGGAGAAAACAAAACATATGGGTATGACAGGGATAGGATGTAATGAATCTGATGATGAGTTATTAGAGGACATTTAGATAATAAGACCTCCGCCTAATCAGTAAAGTGCTAGAGATACCCCTCCTAGTGTCCCCATGATGGGAACTCCATTGGTTCCACAAGTTCTATATGATCCAACAGTTATTCGAGCATCACAGGAAAAAGAAAGGGATGCATGGAATAAAACCAAAGAAGAGATAATACAGAAGATAAATCAGTTAGGCTTAAATGCGGAAGCACGGACAGTACCGGTAACGATTGGTCCGGTGATTCCATTGTATGGTGACAAACGAGGTACACCAAAATCCCAATCAAATTAGAGAGTGCGAGTCGAATGTTTCATTAATGGATTTCCCAAATATTGAGGCTGTGACGGAAACCCCAAAGAGAATTTCACTCACAATTGTGAGAAGAAAAGTACCAACTGCCACTCCAGTGGCAGGGGGTTCCGCTGGATTTTCTCCTGAAGATCTAGAGGAATGGGCAAAAGGATTAGAAAAGAAGAAACCCAAAACTATAGATGTAAGCAAGTTAAGGGTGGACTTAGAAGTAAATAACCATTGGTACAATAGGTCTTTATAGACTAGGTTCATATGAAGATGAAGAGTTGTTGTTTCTATGCAAGAGTATAACCTGGAGGGCAAAGAATTTACATGCGAAAATAGCGGAAGTAGCCTTAGAATTTGGAATAAATATATAAAAAGTACTTTAGAAACACTATAGAGCAGAATTTACTGAAAAGGATTTAGAAAGCTTGCCTGCATCAGGAAGGAGACTGCAAATAAAGGAATTGATACACATTTTGAAAAAATGGGGAGATGTAGATCGCTGGAAAAATAGATGGACTAAGAAAAGAGAGGAGGCGATTGCCAAAGAGTTGTCTACATTTCCGTTGAGAGAAGTGGAACAGGTTGAAAAGATGTGTCCAATGAGAGAAGTTCCAGGTGGTGGATATGTGCATGTTCCGTGGAGTAGACAGGATATTTTATCTTTTATAAATGATTTCCCTAGGTTGATAGAAAAACCAGTCGAATGGAATAAGCAGGTGGAGAGATTCGTCAAGGTCTCAAAGGTTTTGTTGAAGGATTTGGATGGTCTGTTTGATATAGTGGTACCAACAGATGACAACTCCCCTGCCCCAGCCCAATCACAGTTCATGATTTATAGATACATTGCAACCTTTGAGGGTGGGACATGCAAAATTAAAAGGGTATAACTTGAGTGACTTAGGATTAAGAAAGAGAGAGCTGCTATGAAGAGACGTTGATGCGGAGTAAAGAGTGGGCGAAAGCTGCTGTTGGGAAAGAACAGACTGAGAAGATTCAATACTTAAGACAGCTTGACTAGATTGAAGATTTGCGGAAGAATATTGAGGAGGGAGAGAGTGTAGGAGAGGGATGTGCTCCGGTGCATCGGGTTCTAGAGAAGTATAGTAAGTATAAACCTATCCTGCACCTGTCCTACAGTCTTTGTCTCCTGACTTTATCAGGTGACTTCCACTAACCCTTCTGGCCAGGGGTTGAGTTTCCCATTTCACCATTAGGTAACTAAAATGTTGTCTTGCATTTGCATATTTCTTTGCAAAGTACGAGATACTATGTCCTTTTGTCTCTTCATCTATTACTCCTAATGCATTAAGATTGTTGAATGTGTTTGTGTAATTGAATGTTATCTGATAAATCAACTTTTCTCTCCCATGAAAGTTGGAGTTTGCACTGTGAATCTGTATAAATGAGCGTTCAATTTGAATGAAATTATTAGGTAAAACTATTGAATCTTACTTGGAGTCTGTGATTATTTAATTGAAATGTTATAAGATAGATTATTAATGAATTTGTCAATATCACCATTAACTACTCGACTAATGGTCCATTGGCCAAAAGAAGAGAGTTGATCTGTGAAGATTAGTTAGGCATTGACTAATTCAGATCAAACGTGAAATAAAACTTGATCCCAGCGAAACAGTCGAGAAACCTAAATGTGTATATGGGCCCATTGTGAGTGATACGTTGATTTGTGAAAGGTTTATCCTGACTTTTCGCTGGATCAGGGGAATAATGCAACTTAGGGTAAATCGTGACTAAAGGTCATCTGAATTTAGGTCTGGCTCCAATGGATCCACTAAATACTTTACTGGAGCAACATTATGCAACTTCTGCAGTATAAGAGTTAAAGCACTGCCCAGCAGAAGTGATGTAATGGGAGGACTCCAAGCAGGGTCTATTGGCAGTGGAGTTATTGGATGCCCCAAACGCTCTAAGGCATCAAAAGGCATACCAAAAGGAACCAAATCTAAGTTAAAAATATGCTGAATGGCCTCCTTAAAGGCTACAACCTGCAGCGGAGTGGACTATGGCCCGTGAAAGAGAGGCACATCTGCTCCAAATTGGGCCTCAGTTCAGAAGAGGAAAACAAAGCTGGCATCTGGGTGCGAGAAAGCAGACTACATGAACAACAACTCTTTAAACCCTTTGGCTAAAATGCAGAGCATGAGTTCACGTTCCTTTTGTGCATCTTCTTTGCCTTTTACCTTAACCTTACCAGACCAGGGCAACAAGACTGGTACCGGGCACAGAGTGTTTGGCCTCCCATTTTCCTGATCTCCTTCAGAGAGGTTTTGTTGCAGGACCTGAATGCTAGCTTGGGCCTGAGACACCACAGGCCCATTATGTGGGTCCATAACCAACATCTGGTTGCAACACAGTTTGAAGTCTGTAGTCTTGAGTGGAGAAATTGCTGCAAGACTGCCAGAAAATATTTATTTTTAAATTTGGATGAAATTGGTAAATACAAAAACAGTAGGAGCAGAGCTCACAGTCTGTGCCTAAGTGCAGAGGTGGTGGCAGAATGTGGCTCTTCTTGTCGGAGGCAGAAAACAGTCTAGATGAAGGTCAATGGTGCCACCTATAGGAGTGAAGACATTACAGCAAGAGAAAGTATGGCATATTGAGAGAATCTTGAGGTAAGTACTCTGCAGGTAAAAGTATACATCATAAATAGGAAAGCAAGGTGGGGCGTGGCTAGCTTCTGAACAAAATGGCCGCTGCCTAGAGGAGCTCCATATCCCCTCAAACATCCCCGACGATCCGATCCACTATCCGTCCTTTTTTTGCTGTCAGTGAGCAGAGGCATCCATGTAGGGGAGCCCTGTGCGCCCACGGAGCAGCTCCCAAAGTCAACGGATCTTCACATCAGCACCGGCGACGTGCATTAGATTGTGGCCCGCACACGGAGGTCAAGCCGTGACCTCCAGTGCGCGCCACAGATAGGCAGCGGTGGGCATGCCTGACCCGGGAGCTCCGCCGTTGGTACAGAACGCAGGCCGCCACCCCCGAGAGCTGCCGGGCGGGCTGAAAGACTTGGTGGATGGCGGCGGCTGTGCTCTTCTGACGGGCTCACTGTCACTGAGGCGCCCGGGGGTCCAGAGTGTTGGCGTCGCGCATAAGACGAGCACAAGTTAGTGATGTCGAGCAGCCTGCGCGGAGCTTATGGGGCATAACGGACAGGGTGAGGCGGTGAGTGAAGGCGCGCCCCCTCCCCACGTGAAGGCCCAACAAAGTGAATAATTTCCCAAGCAGGGAAGAAGTGATACAACGTGCAGCGCCGGACTGGGCGTCCTCCAACCGAATATCAGGCGGACTGCCTTGCACGACAGAAGCCACAATTGGTAACGAGGTACTGCTTATAGGCAACAAGTGTTGGGAATTGGCGGTCGCCTTCTTAGACTTCCTGCACACTATTGGTGATAAGGTGGATACTCTTCCACCCCCCCGCCCCCCGCACGCCGGATAAGCACAGGGCACCACCAAGAAGCCCCCAATACGGCGTTCCAGTGCCTACCAGTCGGCGACCTGGGTACAGTGTTGATCCCCGACAGTGGGTGGGAAACCTGACAGGCCGCAGGTGGTAGACTGTCACCTAGGGCGGCGGTGAGTACTACTGCCCACGTAGTTACCCATAGCGAAGCGCGCACTGGACAACCAATGATGGGGGGCAGGGGCCAACACAAACGCAGCAGAATAAATTGGACAAATACGCCTGCACGAAAATCCAGCAAGGCACGATAGACCAACCGATCATGACAACAGTGCACGTGGTCTCACAAGAGGGGTCGGAAGTCACGCTACAGGACATACTCACCACCTTAAATAAAGTGCATACAGCTCTGGACTCCAGGATTGGCATGGTATCGGTGGAGCTCTCCCTGCTTAGGGACGATTTTCAAAACATGAGCACAAGGGTCACGGGCGTCAAAACGGCCACAGGCACCCTGCGCGATGAGACCAAAGAACTTAAACGTCAAGTGCGCCACCTGAAAGCCGAAAGTAAAGTAATGGCTGCTTAGTTGGATGACTATGAAGGCTGATCCCGGCATAATAACGTCCGAATAATTGGTGTGCCGGAAGGGGAGGGGAGATCAGCAATGGACTTATTTGTGGAAGATTTAATCAAGCAATATAAACAGCCCAATGGCCTCTCCCACTACTTCTCGGTGGAAAGGGCACACAGAGTCACTGGTGGCAGGCCCAAACCGGGCACGCCGCCCAGCCCAATACTCGCTCAAATTTTCAACTTCCGGGATTGTGACCTGATTTTACAAACAGCAAGAGTGGCTCCACCGGTGCGCTATGAGAACAGCACGATTACTTTCTTTGACGACTATACAGCGTGAGTAGCCAAGCAACAACGCAGCTTTCGTGACATGAAGAAAGAACTGAGAAAGAGAGAGCTGAACTACTCCATGCTCTTCCCGGCGACGTTGAGAGTTGAGGCAGAGGGGAAAGCATGGATTTTCACCACACCGGAAAAAGCACAGGAGTGGCTTGAAGGATGGCGTACCATCGCAAATGCAGGAAAGGCAAATAATAAACTACACCAACGGCCAACGGCAATGGCGCAATTGGAGACGGAGGTTGCAGATGGGGAACAGGTAGAATTGGTGGACCAACACTGAGGGGGCAACAATCCAGACGAAGCCCAGAATCAGAGAGGAAACAGACTTTCCTGGCTAATGGACAAAGTCGCCTTTCTACTTAGTGAACCATCTAAAAGAACCAAACAAAAGGTTTGCTGCGCAGGACTGCCGTCAGATGTGTACATGATTCTTAGTAGCGAATAATTTAGATGCACGCTTGCTTATCAATGTAAATTTCAAGAGCCTTTCTTAATCTATTTCAATGTAATAACGTAGTAGCGATGTTCTGAGGGGTTTGATGGAGGGTCCACCCCCTACAAAGGTAACTGGGAATGGGACATAAGCACTCTGCATTGTTGGGGAGGCGGGAAGTTTTAAGACAGTCGTGCAGGGAGGAAGGGTGGGGGTCGGGATTGAATACCGGGTTTGTTAAAAGTTTCTTTCAGTTTATCATTATATAAGTTGATCATCATTGTGACTTGCCGATTTTTAAGTGCTGTCTCCACGGATTTCCTTCAGGGCGATAACTCGCAGATCTGGCTCAAATGGCACTAACGTCTACACCCACGGACCCTGATGTTCCTCTAGCACACCCCACACATGCATTGTCATTATCACTCATATCCTGGAATGTTAACGGCTTAAGAGATAAGCTAAAGAGAGGACTGGTGCTGCAATATCTTAAACGTAGGGCACCAGCAGTAGCAATGCTCCAAGAAACACCTGGTAGGATCGACGTACGAGTTACTTACCTTCGCTAACGATGTATCTGGTAGAAACTTTCTCTAGCCGCAGATTCCTTAAATTAGAATATCCCCAGGCATCAGACTGGATCCGGAAAAAAATTTGCAGCAGCACCTCTACGCGCCGGGGGACGATGCCACACGACCCAGCCCTGACGTCGCCCACGTACGTGACGTCAGCGAGGTCATATAAGTCCCTCCCGGCGCGCTGTCGTCAGTTTTCTTCGGAGAAACGTTTCCGCAGCACAACGCAGAGCCACCAACAAAAAACTATGAAAGTATGGGAACAGTGTGCGAGGAATGAAAATCCATGAATAAAGAAGGAGGGTGGTGCAAGACACTATCGTAAAAGACAGAATTAGTCACTGCCCACATATAAGTGAAAAAGGTGCGAGAAAGTGCCCCGCAAGCTAAGCGAAGACCCTTCCCCCAAGTGCAACAAGGGAAGAATATCTCAACAGACAGAAATAGACTGTCATTACCATGTGGAACTGTGTCGTCCAGCAAGAACGGAGCACAGAGAGAACAACAGTCCAGTGCAGGAAGCTATAAAAGACTGGCACTGCCCCAACAGTAATGGAGGTCTGAAACAGGTCAACAGATCCCCAAAGGACGACTGTAGAGGAGACCAGAACCCTGAGCCAATAGAGAAGGCGGGAGGGAGGGAAGGCAGCAGGAGAAGAAAAGGAAAAAGAAGATGAATCTCCTGGTGAAGGTGAATCAAAAGGCACCTTTTTACAAGAGGAAACCCCTTGGAGAGAGTCAGCTATATATAGCAATTCTCAAAGGGACGCAGCAATGTGAGCACCCATGAGAGAAAAACCAATGGTAACAAAGAGGCCAGTGGAGAACCCCACTTGTTAAGGTCATCGCAGAACCTGGAGGCTGGGTGGGCGTTAAGGAATCTGCGGCTAGACAACGTCTCTACCAGATACATCGTTACCGAAGGTAAGTAACTCATATATCTGATAGAGACATCTAGCAGCAGATTCCTTAATTTGGAACAGATACCACAGCCATACCCCAAGGGGGAGGTGGGTCTGCGACAGAACAACAAAAAGCGTCAAACAACAGAGTGACGGACAATGGGGGAGACTGTGGCGGAACAGCCAGACAGCAACCCAACTAGCTCGGAAGAGCAAGAGATAACCGGATGCAGACATCCCCAAAAGTGCGAGAATGGCGCTACACCATAGCTGTACAAGCATGAGAGGTAGAAACGGCAACAGCCATATACCAGAATAAAAGAAAGAGAAAAAGAGGAAAAAGGGCCACTCTCAGCTTAATGGCGCACTATGTGAAAACCTACCAAAGGTTGAGAAGAAACATGAAGAGATGCAACCAGTGCCTTCCAGGCTAGTTCTCGGAAGGAAGGCCAGAGAGGCTACAGCCAAGAACCAAAGGTCAAGAGGTAGAACTCAGCAATGCTTTTAGAAGCGCAGGCGGAAACAAGAAACACGCCAAGTGCACACCCAGTCCCAATGGGGGGACAGGGGAGAACAGTAACAATCTAAAGCACGCTGATGCGGGCCACCACAGAAACATGCACAGAGCAAACAGCCACAGAGACCACAATGTTGCGTAGCTAAAATAAGCATAAGACTGCCAGACCAGGCAGCTTGAAGACTAAGGTGATAACCAACACACAAAAAACAGATATGCAGGGCGTAGACCTAGGACGACTGACAGCAGAAGAGCCGTCCCGCATGCCCAGCTGATATAATATAGGGTGGTACCTAATGAAGGAGGCACATCCGAAGGAAGGGGCAGCAGAGGCACCAAAGTACTAAGGCGTAGAAATGGAGGAAGAATCTCAGAATTCTAGACCACACCCTCCGACCACCCTTGTCCAGAAAGAGAGAACATTCAGTGTCTGAACACAAATAAGGGAGCAGTGTAAAACTGGGGAACCACCCCAGTAAGTGGAATGCAAAAAGGGCCTCATTGGCAATCCGCATGTAACACATGGAGACATTGGACCAGACCTCGCAGCCTCGAGGAGAGGTAAAGACGTAGGACAAAGAGTACCCATGGAACTTGTATCTATAAACAATATATATATATATATATATATATATATATATAGCAAAAATGGGTAAACGGGCCACGACTATGCAACATGGTTGCACAGGAACACACCTAGTGCATCAATGGCAGACAGTAGCCGCATTTAAAGTGTGATAAACGCCCTGAAAACTTCCCAAGGAGGAGAATGAGGCTAATAAGCAAGATGATCCATGACGTATAGAAGAGGCACCAAGGCACAACATGGAGCACCATACAATGGCAGGTAAGAGCACCAGGTGACACAGAGTCCACTGGATCTCTTAGGCCCAGTAGACATAAAGCAGAGCTATATAATAGCATACAAGTACCCCACACGGAGTATGCACACCCCAACACGGGGAACACCTCTTAGGTCAAACCACAGTCAGAGGACCAGGCACAACAATCTGTGGAACACTGCCATAGTAGGCTAACTGCCAGCTCAAAATGCATAATGCATCTAAGGAATGCTAAAGAAAAGTGTAACTACCCCGGACCATGCGAAAAGAAGACCTGAGGAGTACTGCCAGTCTAAAACACATAACGTATCTAAAGGATGCTAAATGAAAAGGTGCCACCCCAGAACAAATGCCTGAGAAATGCTGAGGAATACAGGCCTAAGGGGGAGGGCAAAAGCCCTCAAGGAGGCACTGAACAGCCGATTCGGCGTGAGCATCAAACAACAAAACCCCATCAAAGAGGTAAATCAACAAGTCGCTCCCGGATATTCTCCGGGAAAACGCTATCCCGCAACCAAGCATGGCGCCGCAAGGCAATTGAACCAGCCATAGCCCGGCCTAAGGAATCCGCAGTATCCAAGGCCGAGCGAATTGTAAACTCAGCAAGGTCACGGCCATACCGGAGAAGATGAAGGAGGTCAACACGAGCACCTTCAGTGGTAGCGGAGAGCGTAGACTCTGCAGAGTCCCACAGGCCAGAGGTAGCCCAAGCCAGGATACACACTGTATTTAGTGACCGTTGGGCAGCACTGGTGGAGGCAAAGATGTCCCAACCCCATGACTCAAGCCATCTGGACTCCCGGGAGGGAGGAAATATTAGCCGGGGCAAGGAATGGAAGGCACCCTGACGACACCATATGGATTGTAGAGGGGGACCCAGCCGGGCCGCGCCCTGATAACACCACATCTCCGACGTCCCTGGAGGGCAATGGCTCATTTAGCGCAGGGGGCGAACCCACCGGCGAGTCTGTCGGGGACCCCGCAAGTAGCAGAGGCCCGAGGACGTCCCAGGGACTGGAGAGGACCCAAGGGAGGCCTGCAGGGCCGCGGCATAGGCCTCTATCTGGGTCCGAGTTGCCCCAGCACCCGGATAGGGTGGATAGCGGGGGGGGCGACTGTCAGGGGCGCACGTCCGGAACGTTCCGGGAACTAGTGCCCCCGACAACAGATGAAAGTGAGGTCGAAGACCTCCGTGACATGTGCCGCAACTTTCCAATAAGTGGCGAACGACAGCCCCGGGCCCCAGAGGGCGATCGGCGGCGGAACTGTAAAGTAGAGGGGCCTGCTGTCGTTGAGGCCGGGGGACGAAATGACTCTGACCGGGACAGCCGTGCTGAAAAAAGCTTCATCCGGCGCTCCCGCCGGGACTTCGGCTTGAGGTGTTGGCAGGCGTCGCAGTCCGTTGAGTCATGGTGCTCGGCCAGACACCACATACAGATAAGATGTGGGTCCGCCGCGGACATATGCTGTGAACAGGAAGAACACGATTTAAAACCCGAAGGCATCGCACACTGTTCCAGATGTGAAGCGTAGAAAAAGGGCCGGAAAACAGGCCAGAGGAACCGCTTACTCTGGATCCGCGTTGTACGCGGAAAAGAAGGAAAACGGACGTCAGCGCTGGGAGGGACTTATATGACCTCGCTGACGTCACGTACATGGACGATGTCAGGGGGGGTCGTGTGGCGCCGTCCCCCGGCGCGCAGAGGTGCTGCTGCAAAAAAATGTCGGGATCCAGTCTGACGCCTGGGGATATTCTAAGTTAAGGAATCTGCGGCTAGATGTCTCTATCAGATCTATAAGGCCCTAGACCGCTCGAGTTTTAAATTAGCGGTTCACTCCGAATTCACTTTGGGTTCTTGAGGGGTGGGAATTCTGATTAAAAAACAGTTCCCAATGATTGTCCACGGCACCTTCACGGACGATCAGGGTTGGTGTGCAGCACTCTCCTGTCAGTGGGGAGGACGCACAATTAATTTAGTGACAGTGTATATCCCCCCGGCACTACACTTACTGGCCTTTCCGGCACTGGGTACGTTTTTTCTTACACTGCCAGTGGGAGAACTGATTATTGGTGGTGATCTTAATGCAACACTGGATGACTCTCTAGACCGCGCGCCCCCTAGATCACAGCATCGCATGCGTTCTAGCTTCGCAGATTTCTTAGACGCATTTAGTCTGATAGACACCTGGTGCTTTAAAATCCCGCAGGCACGCCAGTTTACCTATCACTCTCAGGCTCATAATAGTTTCTCACGCATCGATTACATACTCACAGTCACGGACAGTGTGGGCAGGTTCAGGGAAATATCGCATTTGCCCAGGGGTATCTCCGATCACGCCCCGGTCTGGGCTGACTACACACTACAGATACAGACTCGGTGTCGCATGTACCCACTATATCCAGGCTATCTGCAAAACCCTAAGACCCGCAAAGGCTTACTCACCACTACAACGTACTATTTTGCAGAAAACTAATCATCGGTGTATTCACCGTTGACACTTTGGGAAGCATACAACCCGGTTTTACGAGGACAAGCGATATCCCTAATCTCAGGTCACAAGAAAGACCGGAAGAAAGTAGAGACCCTAGAACAGGAAGTGCACCACCTAGGATCACGGCATGCTCAGGACCCATCTGAGGATACTACACATAGGCTTCGCACCAAACAGAAGGAATATTTATGGGAGGATGCCAA
The DNA here is from genome assembly GCF_964204655.1 of Triturus cristatus. Taxonomy (NCBI): domain Eukaryota; kingdom Metazoa; phylum Chordata; class Amphibia; order Caudata; family Salamandridae; genus Triturus; species Triturus cristatus. Next base: position 1,200,500,442 of record NC_140591.1, on the reverse strand, counting down.
AACCCGACTAAGCAGTTCGGCACAGGGTCTATGAAACCGGGGACAAGGCGGGCAAGCTTCTCGCCTGGCTAGACAAACGAGAACGGGCAAACAGATGGGTGTCCGAGCTCCGACATGACGACGGCCATGTCACGTCGGACCAACAAGAAATAGTGGAGGTATTAGCGACACATTTTGAACACGTCTATACGCATACAACTGCAATAGGACAGCAAAACGCATTAGCATTCTTGAAAGACATACACCTATCTACGCTTACGAAGGAACAGGCCCAGTTACTGGACGCAGACTTGACAGCAGATGAATTAATGCTAGCTATGAACAAGATACAGTCAGGGAAAGCGCTAGGTCACAATGGCATCCCATAGAACTTTACAAGCGTACAGCTACTCAGCTGGACCCCCAACTATTAAAAATTTATGAGGTGAGCCTAGATCAAGGGGAGCTCCCCATAGACCAACATACGGCCACCATAGTAGCCATCCATAAACCAGGAAAACCCCCCTTGGAAAGTACCTCCTACCGCCACATCTCTCTGCTCAACGCTGAAGCCAAGATACTGGCCAAAACTTTGGCTCTCCAGTTAACTCCTTACCTTTCAAAACTAGTACACCCGGATCAGTCAGGGTTTATGCCGGGAAGAAATACAGCCCTAAATATCAGATGCCTACACAACGTTTTAAGCCGCAAACATACCATACAGGAGGATGCCGCCATCTTGTCCCTGGACGCAAGAATGTCCTTCGACTCGGTCAAATGGCCGTTCCTCTTTGCAGTCCTCCACAATTTGGGGTTTGGGCCCAAATTCAGCTCCTGGGTCCGTTTACTATACACTAACCCAATGGCGCATGTTGTGGCTAACGGGCATATCTCACGGGAATTCTCTCTGAGACACGAAACAAGGCAGGGTTGTCCTCTATCCCCACTCTTTTTTGCCTTGAACCATTAGCAGCCTGGATAAGAAGAGATCCAATTATCCGCGTCCTCCACTGGGTGGAGGGGTGGGAGGACCGCATCTCTCTCTACGCAGACGGCATCTTAGTATACATAGTGTCCCCTAAACGCTCCCTCCATAGACTCCTAAACATATGCGAAGTGTATGGGACAGTTTCCGAATGCACCATCAACTGGGGCAAGTCTGTGCTATATATCCTGCATGGGATTCCCCCATCATTACCGAAGGGATGAACAGTGAAAGTGGTCAAAGACAGCTTCAAGTACCTAGGGATTTAGGTTACGCCCGACCCCAACAAATTCATGGCGAGGAACCTCCAGGGACCATTGCAGAGACTGAGACGTGATGCCAAACACTGGAAATCACTGCCGCTTACCCTACTGGGTAGGGCAGCACTTTTTAAAATGATGGCGCTCCCAAGGTTTTTATACGCCCTCCAAAACACTCGCATCTTATTTTAAAGCAATAGACTCAGAGGTCACTACGCTCTTATGGGACGGGAAGCCTGCTAGGATCGCAGCGTCCAAACTGATCAGGAGTTGGTTTGACGGCGGTATTGCACTCCCAAATGTACAGACATACTATTGGGCCGCTCAGTTAGCAGTGATCAATCAGTGGGTCAATTTGCCCCATGCTGAGCCGGCGTACCAAATCGATAGATATGCACTGGGTACGAGAGAGTTCAATCGGGTGCTCTACAACAAGAGGCATAAATTACACCTACTAGGGCCAACTGCGCACACTGTCCACGTATGGTATACAGTAACACGTTCCCTGGGCTGGGCAGATAAATTGACACAACTAACGCCACTATGGAGCACAGGAAAACTAGGCACTCTGGGGAAAAGTAAGGGATTCCAGAAATGGGACGCAATAGAGATTTCCCGACTAGGCGATCTATGGAAAGGGGAAAAAAACGTCACCTTTGACTATTTACAAGTGCCATACAAAATGGCCTCCACTAAGTTCTTTCACTACCTACAGATCAAACATGCATTGGAGGCGGCCATCCCACTAGATACCACTCTTCCCGAAGCCTCTCCATTGGAGGACAGACTCCTGACAGACCACATGGACAGAAAAGCGATCTCCCTGGCGTACAGGAAGATTGTAAATAATCAGCCAGACCCATTGCAAAAGATGAGGCTAAAGTGGCAGACTGAGGTGGGCGAGCTGGACGGCACAGATTGGCAGGAGGCGATAGAGTCCCCTAGAGTGGTTGCGGTTTCCTCTAAGCTACACCTCATACAATTAAAAGTGCTGCACAGGACATACTTTGCTAGAGTGACATTGTACAAGATAGGGACAATCACGGATGAGTACTCCCTGCGCCAGTGCGGTCACGTAGGCACTTTTTATCAAACACTGTGGGAATGCTCTGTAATCAAATTGTATTGGACGGCAGTGATTGACACCATTACCGCAGTTAGCGCTATTCCTGTTCCGCCTGAGCCTAGGCGTGTCTCCTGAATTTATGGGAGCCAACAGACCTGACTCACACAGCCCAAGCCTGGGCAACCCTTGGTATGCTGATAGCAAAGCGGAATGTGGCCAAACATTGGGGGACAGCGGTTGACCCACGTCTTGAGGACTGGTGCAGAGATATGGATATGGCCATGGCGGCCGAAAAAGCTACGTATATCCATAGAAGTTTACCAAAAAAATGGGGACGAATGTGGGGTGCGTGGAATAGGTTTAGGGGAGGTATATGCGCACCTCCGACAATAAGTTCGGTATCAGATGAGGAGGAGTGATGGAGCAGTGGGTTAAGTATATACTGTATAATGTATGCCGGATGACTAATGTATTTACGTTACTGTGAGAAAAGGATGGAAATTGTATCAGCACATCCATGTTTAACTGTCAAATGTCGATATTGCAAGTCTATATTCAATAAAAAGGTGTTTTTTTTTTAAAGAAATAGGAAAGCAAATTCTTGAATATAGCCAGAATAAAGGTCTTTATGAACATGAATATCCCTGAACATGGTTACCACACGGTCTAACCTAAATGTGGAAGAAGAAAGGACACTAAGGGCAAATCACAGGCAGCATCAGGTGTTTGCCATGTGGTGATACCAGTGGAAAAGAAAATGATTCTTGATGCTGAAATATTGCCACTGTATTGAGGAAGCAACATGAATATTGTAACGTAATTTAGCAGCACTGCGCCATACTAGTGTAGATGATAGGTATAGGAATCTAGGTACAAAGGTAGTCTAGAATAGAAAATCGTCTTACAGGAAGGCTATGGAGATTTAGGGAAAGAAAATGTACCTACCCGTAACACTAATTCTTCCTATGGAGAGACTTTATTTAAGTCATAAGCATTGATCTGTCCCACCCCTATGTGGGATCCTGGTGAACTATTTATAAAATATGCACATATTATATAGTCTTTAGAAAAAACATCCTTTAAACCAAAATAGAATCTTAAAAGCAGGTTGTATTGGCCAAATGTGTTTTTTTCCATGCAAGCCAATTCTCATTGGAAAAAGTTGTTTGAGCCTCTTTTGAATGCAGGGGTAAAACCCAGAGCTCCCACTTCAGGCAACAGAGTAAAGAAAATACAGGTGCAACTGGTGTAAAGTGGGTTACCCTCTCCGTATTTATGATTTCTAACTTTATCATGTAATCAAAAAAATAAAACCAGTTTTAAGTAGAGCTGCTGGAATACCAGTTCACATAACTATCACTCATTCAGATTCTTTCAGTTTCTATTTTATGAAACTACTACACCCATTTAGTCCCAGTAGTGGTTTTTTTTTCAGTGAAGCGCAATGTGGGGATTGTTGCAAGAAGGTATGCTATTAGCTATTACATTAAGAGAAGAAGCATTTGTGCTTCAAACTGGAAAAATGTATATTTGAGCCAAAATTGGCACAGTGAAAGGGTAATCCTAGAACTATTGCCTACCCAGCATTGTACATGGGGAAATGTAGATTTGTGTTAATCTTTCGGTGTCTCCTCATCACTGAATTAATGAGAACAAAGACATTTTTGACGGGAGAAGTGGGTCAGAGGTTGGAAGCTAAGCCTGTGTTTGTGTTCAAGGTTCATCTGATCCACTATGATCTTGAGCAGGCGTCAATGGAACTGAGGATTGTTGGTGATCCAAACCCATGGTGCATGAACAGATAGCGAAGAGGTAGCCGAAAAGCCTAGCGCCAGTCAATCAGCCTATCCCAGAAAGGGCACATGACCCTTGACCACTACGCTATGTGAACTGTATCGCCCCAGCCCCACTGCACAGGTTGTACACTTCATATGAGATTATATGGCTGCTATGACTGTCTATAGCGAATTCTGATGGACCGCTTGGTCGCCTTACCACACAGCACTCAAACCAACCCTGTCTGTCTTACGACTCTAGGGCACTTTTTTCAGTGGGCAAGTTCTTAGGAGAAAAAAAACAAAAGGAACATTTAAGAATAGAGAAATTATGACCGAAAAGAAAGGGTGGAATTCAGCCAGAGTGTGTTAACTGACCATTGGGGAATGGTCTAACGCACAACAAATGCTTGGCATCCAGAGAACAGAGATGGGAAAGGGTGAGGATGCCATAAGGTGGATTACATTTAAGGAGTGCTCCACAGGTAGTCAGGAGCTGGTCGTGGAGGGACAAAGACTTATATTAAAAGGTGTTTCTTTCTATTGCAAAGACGCATAAAAGGACAAACCTTGAGTTTATCGCACATAATCTGCTAGCCAATCAGATGAATGATTCTCATTTTGTGGTGCTGTTAAATTCAATATGGATTTAAAAGATTAATAAGAAAAAACTAATCACTTCTGGACTGTGTGTGTAAACATCTACCACCTAAAAAAGCAGAAAATGACAAAGCTGGCTACACTCAGGAAAAGAAATTGATGAGCAAACAAGACAAGGATACTACTAGGCCCCCTAGGCTAAGTGGGCCCAGAGTCTAAGTAATTCCAGGGACAGAAGATACTATCTGATCCAGGGGAGAACAACACCCAACCAAGCCCAAGGGTAAAATCCCCAAGTACTGACCACAAACACCCGAAAAGACTGGAAAAGAGCATAGCTACTAAACCCAATAAAACAGAGACTAAGACTACACACGAAGAGCTAAGACATGTCAGAATTAAGATTTTTTTTAAAGCCAAAACAGAGACAATGTCATTTTATTTAATATAGATATACGTTTTTTTCTAAAAATAAATTGCTGCATGGGTCTCATCTCAAGCACTTTACTAATTAGATTGATGCAGAGTCCATGAAGATGTTCAAATTTAGATTTAAAGAGTGTGTTTGGGCATTCCTTACAAACTCTTCTGGCAGCCAACATTAGAGTACAAGGAACATGTTATGGAACATACACGAGCCCCTTCTAGTAGGCCTCAATTTTTTGGGATAATATCTTCTCAAGCCAATCGTAGTTGTAAATGCATTTTACTTTAGACAAAAACAGTGTGCAATTTTAAACAGAAATTACAGCACCATCATAATTTCAGAGCAAATTATGAAAAGCTGATGTAGCAACGGACTCTGAAGCCTTTTACACTTGTTTATCAAGGCAGAGAGTTTGGATTTATCTTACGACAATGCAAATAGTCTCTGACTAGATTGATTTTTAATGTTATGTTAAAAGAGAATAGTGCTATATGTTTAGTTTCTCTTCACTTAAAATCATTTAAATTGTTATCAATTTTTTCAATGCTCAGCTAAATTTCATACTTACTGCCCATTAAGAACCTTACTGTTTAGTCTTAATCCACGTACTGTACTGATGCTCAAAGCTACTCTACCTACATTGGACAGACCTGCAATTAACAGTGTTTTGATAAATAAAAATGGAAACCCATGAAATGAAGCACTCACCTTGAGATCGTAATGTACCGAAATCCAACATTTCTGTGGATGAATAGATTCCAGGAGCTTCATGAAAAAACAAACAAAGTTACTAAACCCGCCAATTCTACAAATATTTTTAATACTAATACTGCATTCTTATACAGACCTGTGGTGACTTCCACTTCAACTGGTAATATTATGAACTCTGTACTGTCTGTGGCATTTGTCTTTATCCTAATAAAGGCTGTGTGGTTGTCTGCCTCTCGTGAAGAAAAGCTTGCCCGCATCACACCTTTTGTTTCATAGGGGGGAATTTCCTGTTCAAAGAACAACATTTTTTATTAAATGTACTATCTCAAACTCCGCGTCTTGTCAGCACAGAAAAAGTGTTTAGAAGCGCAAACCAGAACCAAAGTTAAAGATTTACGCAACAGAAAAGTTGGAAACTAAATAGCATGATCTCAGGTTGTTTTTTATCAGGCCTGGGCAGTGCGAACTGCAATTTGTGCTAGTATTCCTGCCGCTCAGGTAGAAAATCTACCCGAGCTGCAGCTCGCGAACTTACCGTTCGCAATCGTGAACTTACCGTTCGCGATCGGGGAAAAAACTCCTCTGCACATCGCGAAGCGGAGTTTTCTGCACTCCGCAAGCTCTGCGGAGTGCAGAAAACTCCGCGAACAGAGCGGAGTTCACCGCCCAGGCCTATTTTTTATCAATGTAATCTTGCACCAGTAAATGTGAAGGAACAATAAAGAAATACTTACTTACATTTGGTAATGCTCCTTCTGAGGACTACTATTATTTCACCAAATATTTCGCACCTTTACAATATTCCCCAGGTGCCAGATAGGATATGGAAGTTATTCATAGAAGTGCTCCTCCACGCTGCTAATAGGCACTGTGAGGCTCCATGTTGACTTTTTTAAGCCCCCAAAGTGACGGTGCAGAACCACATATAAGGGCCAACCCTGCATGCTCACGTCCATCCTGCTTGATTCCTTTTGCACTCTTTGAAGCGGAGTATAAAACAATTGAAGGTACCCGTGTGCTTTCTAACTGATAAAAAGAGACCACCCCACAGAATGAAAGAAGGGAAAGCAGTCAGGAATATGCAGTTAGGCATGCTGACACCACCATGCTCGTTCTGCTTAATTCCTAGCAAAGGCAGTAGCCTTTCAAAACTATGAGGGTAGCAATTTGGGTGCCCCCCCCCCGTACAAAAATACCACAATCTGGGAGACAGTTCTATGTCATGGCGCACACGCACAACCCAGGGTCATCCATGACAACAAAAATCAGCATTAGGGATTCAGACATCATTACAGTTGGAGCACTCACGGTGGGGGTATCACATCAGATCATATTATGAACGTGGATATGTAGAGTCCTGTTGGGTATACAACTGTACTACATCCAGACTCAGATGAGGTCCCTGTGAAACAGGAGTCCATACTCTGCAAAGTCCCGAAGGCCGATGCTGTATCTTTGCCCCTTTTCTTTTGTTCAAGAGTCTCATCAGGACAGCCATATCAACATGCATCATCTAATGGAGTGTTTGCAACACTAGAATTTACAGCTGGTTTGAAGCCAGAGATTCTAAACTATGCACTGCAGCCTAGCAATTGGAACTAATCATAGTGGCAACTTCTAGAGCATATTTTACTAAGGTATTCAATTATTCTGTCCTCTTGCTTCATAGCTGCCCCCCCCCTTTTGTGCATCTATTTGGAAGATGCTTGATTACCTCCTTCAGCCCTTCCCTTTGTTGATGACCATATGTTGCACAATTAGTAAGAGCTCCCTTCTTCGGAAGGTCAAGCTCACCCAAACACAATAGGCGTTTTGGGTTAGAACTCTATAACAAAGCATGCTACTACTGAGTTCTAGTGGGTGAGAGTCCTTTTAGAAATTGGAAGGTATTCCTTGGCTAGGAAGGGTTACTAAGGGTTTCACTCCCTATTGATTGTTTAATGCCTTCTGAGATGTGCCAGTGAATCACTGTAATTCCCTCCATTTTCGCCCCTATATTCTCTAATCTAGCTCTACCCGCCTACAGGAGGACCACTTGTGGCTGCAAAAGGATGCAATCTTTTTTGCAAAGTGGAAACAGTGAAGATTAATTGTGCAAAGTAATGCATATGTGACATAGTGATGCCTTATGCTTCCTTTTTATTACACTGGCAGAAGTCTGACTCTCAACGATTTTCTAGCCTTGGTGGGTGGCGCTTAGCAACAGTGACAAAACAAAAGACTGCTCTTTTGCAAATGACAAAGATTGTGTGTCTGTCGACTTCTTTATCATCACATGGACAGCTGAACTGTTATTAGTTGGATTAAGAATAGGCAGGATACATGTTCTGATTGTGTTTCGGTAAAAGTACCCCAAGATTTTTTTTTTAACCATTTTTATTCATTTTAATTGATGCAGCCAGTTTTACATCAATTACAGTAGTCAGTTTCGAGCTACATCGCATTACATGCTCCCAGGGGGTTTAGATACCGTTAGCAATGGCATAGAGCACTACAGGAGGCATTGGTTCAAAACATTACGTAAATCAACAAACTGGTAAAACAACTGCAACTGGCCGGTCATAACAGTCAGTTAGTCGAGATCATTGCTCAAATAATATATAAGCATTACAGCCCTTGTTGGTAAAACCTGCAGGATCTGTATCCAAACGAGATTAGTGTAATAAAGTAGAAGTTACATGGAAGGACAGTCCAATTAAAAAGTACCCCAAGATCTTCCCATATCCATCTATCTCACTCTTCCTTCTGTCCACACCCTCTTTCTTCAGTTTACTGAGAATATCAGCAGCATGTGTAAGCCGAGATGATCTTAAAGGTTTTGTAGAATGGTGTTTCACCCTCTTAAGATCAGGCAGCTGCCTTTTTTCTTGTGATCTGTTTTCTTGGGTATAATGTATGATTAAAGCCTTATTAAAAGTTTCTTTATTCAATTGAAACAAAGTGGAATTTTTGATCAGAGTATACATTAAAACACAAGTATATGTCTAGAGGAAACTTGCACTGCATTGGGGCTACCACTCACAAATAACCAGTCATCAAACTCCCTTATAATAAAGTAGTTTCATACACCCCAGAAGGTAGGAAAAATCATTGCATGACTGCAGATCTATGAATGGAATAAAACATTGGCCTGAAGTTAAAAGACTTGACAGAATTCCTTCATTTATCAAGGGATCCCATGATACTATCTATTCGGACAACAGAGGTATTTCATGCTAGCCACACAGGAAGAGAATTTGATTTGTATCAATGAATGTTTTCCACAATGGAAGAGTGGCTGCTCCTAGCTCATATTAAATAAAGCATGAGAAACAAGCATAATAAAACTTGACGTAATGTGTATGCCACATGTTCTTTTTCCAACAGTCATTCCATTTACATGGGACACAAAGACAACCTGGGCAAAAAGAAAGGAGGGCGGGAGAAACTAGGACAAATGAATAAGAGGAAAGAGAGGAGAAATTAGCATGCATAGGACAACAGAAATGGGAGAAATATGGAAGACTAAAGAAAATAATGGATAAAAAGATATCAGTACAAGGTGAAAATATCAAGAAAGAAATGAGAGAAGAGACTGCATGTCATAGGACCAAAGCCTTCAAAAGGTGGCAAAGAAATACAACAAACTGCTTTAAAAAAAAAACAGGATGTTTTATAAGGCTTTCAACTATGAATACAAAACCAGTGTGTCTCTTCCCTCTAGCGCCAATAAACCATGATGGGAGTGTGCTGCATGAGAACCCTATTGACACAACATTATCAAGAATGATAGAAGAAAAAGAATGAAAATATTAATTTCAAGCAGAAGATAAAAGCAAATCAGTGAATATAAACAATGGTGGGGAATTCTACCTTCTAGCACCAAGAAACATTGGTAGTTGTTAGCGTGCTGTATGAGAAACTATTAACATAATATGAGGAGAGGGACTTACAATCCAATTTTAAAGTAGTAAAAACATAATAACCTCTGAATGATGCACAATATAATATGAAGCAGATGCCACTCGGAATGCCTAATACAAAGTTCCATTTGGAATCTGCAGTTCACAACCCTAAAGGTAGTTCAGTGGGTTGATAACTGACTGCAGAACTAACATTTTTAGCCTGTTGTTCCACTTAGAAATCGGGGCAAAGGGGGGGCGTTGTGCAACTGCAGAGATCAGGGTGTATCCCTGGAAGTTACATATTAAAATCACAGTAAGTAATCTCAGAGGGGTAATGTACAACAGTGATTGTGTCTAATTTATTAGTCACATGTTGCATTCACAGTCATAGATGAATAGGCAAATTCAGAACACTGACTGCAATTGTCAGTGTGTGTAACCTATTTCTAATTCTGAAAAGCTCATTCAGCATCATCAGTGTGAGCTCAATATCAGCAGGGCTATGGGGTTCAAAAGAGGAAACTTACAATACAATGTAAAACATACACTTCTAAAATGCACCAGTGCATAATCCAGGATCACCTTAATCGCCACCAAACTCCACACACTTTGCAATCAAATAAATTAAGCTTTACTCTAGCATACTCGTTGCAAAGCATTCTTTTTATTTACTAGTTTCATTCAAATAAAAACTAGTACTGTCTCTGTTCCAGGCAAGCTAATCGAATTAGGGTCTATGTGGAACAAGCAGATTTATTTACTGGACAAGTTGATTTATTTACAGGACAAGTAGCATGTTGTCCTTTGCACAAGAAAATTGTTTTACAAATTGCACACCCGTTGCATTACGAATTCAGAAGGTAAAGAACGTTGCTAGCTTATTGATACCCTGAGTCAAGCCTTTGCTATATTATATTCATTTCCTTGATTGTAACACTTTATTGAGGCTGCTTTTCTGTTAAGATATATTTGCAAACAATTATTAAATTTACTACTTTTCTACCAAGGCTATTATGGGTCGTTAAACCACATGTACTTGTCCATGTCATGTGATTAAGTGTAAATATAAAAGAATACAGGTCTGCCCGTCTTACTGCAATTATAAAATTTCACATCTATGGTTAATTATGGCCAATTCTAAAATGCCTACAGATATTGAAAAATGTTCTGAATGCGTGTTCAAGGGCAGTGAAGAACCCTGTGTAAATATATAAAAAATACTCACCCAGAGCTTTCTTGTACCACCTTGCTGCCCTGTTGGAAGTTCTAGATGTAAATCACCTCCACTTGAATACATTTCAACCACCTGTGAGTAAAGCAAAGTACAGTTAAGGTGAGTAATGAGTAAGCAAACCTAACATTTCAAGGTGTGCATAGGATGTAACCCCTGTTTCAGACAGCAAGATGAGGCTGCTGATCTTAAATTCAGAATCCAAAGAAGTAGCATTAAGGATGCAGCAACAAGTTAACATCAAGAATGGATTTGATTTCACCTTTCTCCTTTAAAGACCTATTATATGCCCAGAAAGCAGGAGCTTTTTCTCTTACCATTTTGAAGAATGCTTCAATGTATCCCTCCTCAGAGCGGGATGCATTTTTATCACCTTCTTCATAGTAGAATGCGAACATACAAGTCAACCACACGATCCTCTTTTGCAGGAAGTGTGAGGAAAAAGGAGTTAACTAGGTACATCAGCTAATTGGCAATATAGCTCGATTTTCTCCCTCTAAGTTACAGGCAAATCATAAGGTGCCTAGATCTTTTTCAGTACAATTCTAAAAAACGTACGCAACAACTAAGTCTCTTCACACTGTTTCTTTGGATATACCACTTTTTTGAAGTCATAAATACTCTTAAAATCTATCTCAAATTCTTCCTGTAGCAGCAGCTCTTAACCTGTGGTTTGCGGACACCTAGCGGTCCACGTCATCTACTCAAAGGCAGGGGGGACCTCACCTGCTTAGAAAATAAAATAGTAACAGATTAATAACGTATATGTTAACTAAAGGTTAGGTGTATTTATAAAGCATGCAATCATTTGGATGGGTATGCTGGCACGGAGTAAGAGTCTAGCCGTGCCTACTGGACAAGCTTTCCCAATAGTCAGATCTTCAGATTCTTGAGTAACTCAAGAAGTGAGGGGGGATCTCTGATGTACAGCAGTAGGTCATCCCATGCTCTAGGTGCGATGATCGAGAGAAAGCAGGACAAAAATAGGTGCAGATGCCGGGGACACCTGTGGAGTAAGTGTGACAGAAGCTTCCACCTGCTTGCTCTCTTATGAGCAATTCACCTTGAAGAAACAAACCTAGGCATGCCGGGAAATTCAAGAGTTATCAGCAAAGGAACAGCAACCAGCAATGTCTGTGGGCATAAATGTGGGGTGTGCGAATTGAATGTGGATTACGCAAACACATCTAAATGGAATGCGTTTGGGGATCCCTTTGGTCCTGAAAAAAGCCGGGTGACCAAAGGGGGAGTTAGAAGAGCTGGTTGAAAAATGTCGACCTAACAGGTCCCCCACTAGGTATCTCTAAACATGTCAGCTACTGTTTTTAATTTAGTCCTGAGATTCTGGGAAAAATAAAAAGAGTGCAAGGAGTCTCAGAGGCTATTTTAAAATTATAATATAGGATCCCTAGGTAAAAAAATAATAAGAGTTGTGCTCCCTGATGGCTAAGAGTTACAGTTGAGCCTATCCGAGATCATGAGGCATACGGTAAGTGGAATTAATGATGAAGCATGCCACACAAATTCTGTGTGAACATCAAGCAACTGCCTAATGAGTAAGCCTGTGCAAGAAGGGAACAGATTAGGTTGAGTGGTCATTCTCCTTTAGTTTGATTTAACAGTTGTCTGTGGAAGACGAGACAACTATCTTTCAGGGACACCTACCTCTCCCTCGGTTTTGATTTAACAGCAATACAGGAGAAGGCCCGACCTCCAAATCTGGTTCATCATATGTGTGGGATGTGTAAGTAGGAGTTCGGCCAAACTGAGGTGTAGCGTAGTGTTTTGAAAGTGTGCGTGAGGAGTGTGAACTGTGCATATCGCTTCTATATTTAAATCAAGAAGAAAAATGTAAATATTATAATTTTTAAACTTAATATAAATATGAAGGGATATGAAATTGGAGGCCAAAAATTAAGTTTGTATCTTTAGATTGATTTGTGGAAGCAGTGCAAGAACATCAAACATGGATGATGGTCAGCTTCAATTTAATTCAGAAAGGCCCAGAGCTTCCTATTAAAGCTTCAAATTTTTTATATTTGTGAATTAAATACAATATTTCATCATATGCGTAATGAATGCTTGTTTCTGCATTTTGCATTTTGTTTTGAGGTTCAAATCATCAAACTTGCTTAGGCTGGAACCTGGCATTCCAGCAATGACTCAGTAGGAGTCCTCCGATTACAATAATGATTTAGTAGGGATACTCAAAGTTCGCTAATAATTAAGTTGGAGTACTAATCTAGAGGACCTAAAGAGTACTGAACTTTTAATTCAGCTGGCATGAATGACAATACATCTTAAAAGTAAATGGCTAGGAAAATCAACCTAAACATAAACCACACTTTCGAATAAGATTAAAAAATAATACATCTATTTCCACGTCAGCTATAGCACACTGAAACCGATTTCTTATACAATAGAAATTAAATCTCACTGGAAAAACGGTGATGAATTATCTTATAATGCACAGTAGGATGGTATACAATACAGTCAGAAGACGGACAGAACTCATTTATCTTTTATGGATTTATCTACTGAAACAGATTACAGAAGATGTCTGTTCACGTCTGTTCACATCTTATCTGTCTAATGTACAAACAGATAGACCATAAAGATAGATTGTTGGAGAGGAAGGTGCTAAGTTTCCTTGACATTTTTAACTGTGCTCCTAATCTAATTGTGATCAATATTTCATTATGCTGTTTCTCAATACCTTAAACTTGTATTGCAGTATGACCAATATTTTACCTGCATTAAAATAATTATTAGCATAACGGTTTCTGATGTGGCTTTCTCGATGTGATTGAAATCATCTTCCCTGCTCTTTATTCTCTCTCAATCATTTCCCCCCATTTTTTGCACACATTTCTTAAGTTAGTTGATTTCATTATAGTTAATGTGATAATGTTATGCTTTCATTTTTCAAATTTTTACATATTGTACAATAATTTTTATTATGTTTATTTTTATTGAATTAAATCTTTCAACTTAAAAATGGAAAGCAAGATTTATCACTCTAAGAATATTTCCCACACTACTGAAGAGTTTTATAGTTAACCAAGTGAGAGGGACTAAGAATCTCCTAGGTAGACTTAATCTTGGTTAATTAACAATAGTACCCCACATTGATCGCAACACTCCTGCCCGTTTGCTTGCCTCCCACAATATCCTCTTCTTCGCCTCTAGCACAAACTGTCCCATCAAACTACTTTCCAGTTCTTGGTCCACTAAGTAACTGGTAAGGAGCTCTTTCGTAGATTCCCGGAAACTAATCGAGCAAAACTGATGAACAGTATTTTGCTAAGGGCATGATTTTATCTCCGTAAGGATTTTTTGTTTTTTCAAAAGCTTAGATGTTATGTGTAGATTTTCTGTTTTGTTTTACAATGTGAAATTAAACAAAATCTACAACCTAGAGAAGGTTTGAAGCAAAGGCTGGGTGAGAAAAGGGGGTGGGGAGGGACGGTTTGAAAAAAATCTGCCTTCAAAAACAGGATCCATATTAGGTGCCAACATTTCTCAGGAGCCCAAATCTATACAATAGCAAGCCCTGATACTGAAAAGAGACTTCATACAAAAGTTAAAACATGCTAAACAACAATACTACATCAATGAAGATCATCAAGGAGGCAGATCCTACATTGAAAAGAATTGTACAACATTGTGAAGAACATACTATATCTTTAGTCTCCCACATATTAATGTCTGGTGTGGTTTAAAAAAAACAATGACAACCAGGAAAGCCAGAAGTGTAGTAGAGGGAGATGACGCAATGTGCTACACAGATAAAGTGATCATTGTATCTGCTCATATGTTTTCATTTAAAGATTACACCAGCAATAATACTGTTCTATATGGAGAACAAAGGTTTCTGAATAGGACAAAATGGAATATAAAATTAATATTTGTGTGCCGAGAATGTCAGCAGCTCTGCTTGTGGAGACCACAAGACTGGAATTTAGAACACTGTCCTTCAAGCACCATGGATGAACATCATTTGCACGAAATAATGTAGTGATTTGAAGGACGATCTAGGGCTCAGTTCCAAAAAGAGGTTTTTATCAATGGAGAAGTGAGGAACCAACTATTGGACATGCTATGCTATGTATGATTAAGAACAGAGCGATTTGGTGGCTGGAGTTAAAAGATGTATTTATTTTGAAGTGCATCCCTCACCTTATGTGGCTTTTCTAGGAACTTAATCAGTGAAGTTTGTAATTGGGAATCTTAAAGGTATGTCATTTTGAAAACAAGAACTTTAATTTCTTCACAGTTTGAAAGGCATGTTGTGAAAATGTTCCATACAATACATTAAGGGCATTTAAGCACAGGCTCTGGATCACTATTTATTGCAGAGGTTTACTCCCATTGTATATGATTGACTTCAAGTATAAAACACTTCAGATCGGTCCACATAGTATTTGAAATAAAATTTGGTTTATTGCATGAGCAGTGGCATTCTATATAGTAAGGAGCTAGGCACTTTTCCAATTATGTTCAACCCTTTTCCTAGAATCTACTTAGTTACACTCAATATCATTTCAAAACGAAAATTAGCAATTCTGTCTATTTCCTTTTGAAAGAGTATGTTGGGAGAGGATGTGGCCTAACGGCTAGAACGGTTGACCACGTAGCTGCGGAACCAGGTTTGAGTCTCGGCAGGGACGCTCAACATCCTGTCATTCTGGGCAAATCACTTAATCTCCCCGAACCAAACAAAAAATAGTTTCAATCTGTAACGCAACTGGTTCTCATGTAAAGCGCTCTGATACTGTGGCGTCTAGTTCGCAATATATAAACCTCCACACAAACAAAATCACCAGTTGTGCAGCCGAATTATCACTTCCAGTTCCAGCTTCATAAATTGTTGTCCTTACAGTTTCATGCTGAAAATGGTAACGAGGAGTCAAAAGCTGGGACACCAATTTTATAGGTGTCCCACGAAGCATTAATGCTTACTTAAAACGAGCATTGACAAAGGTAACAGGTCTGGTTGGAAATGCTTTGCCTTTGCCAATGCTGGATACTTTGAAAATGCACAAGTGTTGACAAAGACTAAAGTGGCAACTGGCCATGATAAAGTATTGAAAACTTTGTTTTCTAGAAGACTGCTGGTTTACATCATGCAACATGGAAGCAATCTCAAATGTATAGAAAACCATCTGAAGACTTTGGAAAAGGGGTGCCAAGCAGGGACAGGCAGAGAAACAACAAAGGAGTTTAGAGGGAAAGGAGAACGGTAAACATGAAGTAGGAAACTAAGTGTGACAGGGTGGGGGATCAAAGGAGGAATAGGGCAAGAGATAGCAACTAAATACCACCAATGGGCAGTGGCGGGGAATAGAGAGGTTCAGCGGAGCAATGGGGGGAGAATGGGTAAAACAAAAACAAAAAAAGCTGAGCTGGGAGGGGTGGGGGGAAGTCAGAAGCAACAGAAAACCTGGGGTGACGGAGTAACAGGAGGAAGCATGAAGCAATACATAAGAGAGAGAGCAAGAAGACGCATGCACTCCTATGGAGTGGTAAAAGCAAAAGAATGCATTGGCAAAGCCAACAGGTCTGACGTTTGCTGCTGACTTTTTGGCTTCGTCAATGTTCATTGTGTGTGTGAATGGCTGCAGTATGAAGCAACACAAGACAAGAGTAGACAAATAGTGTGGGAGGACCTGATATATATAGATATATATGTATATATCTCAAAGATTACAAGGACGTTCTAGTTCGGCTCAGATTTCACTTGTACAAAACCACAGAAATTTAGCAGTTATAGCTACCTGAGCGAACTATAACTTACACCCCGCAATGCACTGCTTATGACCTCACATATTACATCACTCATGACATGGCCTGTGACATCACTGATTACATCATCAAACAGCTTTCTTACGAGGGTGGACACCTATGGAAATAGCAGGAGCCAACCTTAGGGGAGTGGCATTTCCCAGGGCTATATATGACTCAAGGCAGGGGCCATGGAGCCACCCCCCTTTGTTCTGCATGGGCAGCCACGGGGACGAGGTGGTCCAGAGGGCTGTATATGCCCCCCCTCTTTTTTAAGGGGAAGGAGGGTCTGCGCGCCCACAACCCATATAACGTTATGTTTATAGTCCCAGGGAGGTGGTGGTTCCGGGGATCCGAATGGCCCCTCCGCTTATTATTGACATTAGCCCCGGGGTGGTGGTGGTCCCTGGGACATTATTCAGCCCTTGGAGGCGGGCCCGTGCACCCCCAACCATTTTTTAACTAAACTCTGCATGCATCCGGGACCTGGCCCATCCAGGGGCTTCATTTAAAACAAGCATAGAAGACTGCACTTTTTGGGGGTTGGGGAAGTAATTAACGGAGATATTCACAAAAATAGCAGTGCATTAAAAAAAGAATTGCCCTGCCAGTGTCCCAAGGGGAGCACAAGACCATTGCTAGGGGGGTTAGGCTATTCGTATCTGGTGCCCTTTTTCTTTTTTTGTCTGTTTTTCTTTTTGGGACTCGGCTGAAACCGGGTCCCAAATGGCTGCCAACACTTCCTGGTTGAAGTGTTGGCAGCCAATCAGAGCTCTTTAGATCTCTGCACGAGCTTGCCATTATTTGTGAAGTCTTCGCGACAGTAGACATACAAATATTAATTTCCTTTAATATCTCGAAAACTACTGAATGGATTTACACCAAATAACAAAAGGCATGCTTTTTAGACTAAAAGCTACCTTTTTGCCAAATTTGGTGCATCTCCGTCCAACGGTTCGTCCTATACTCCTGTCTAAAATCATTATGCAAATTAACATAGAATTTTCTTTTTTAACACCCCCCCCCCCTATTTCTCGGCCTCCGCTTGACGGGTTGCCCCGAAATTTTTTATGCATGACTCGAATCACCGGCGCACTCTTTTGGGAAAATTGCGTAAAGATTCATTAACCAGCACCAAAGTTATAGGCAAGTCAAAAAAAAGCTTTTCCTAGGGAAACATGGTCCTAACTATAACTACCTACTAGGGAGGGAGGGAGGGACGGAGGAAGGAAGGAACTTGTACAAAATCTACATTGACTATAACCTATGCCCCCGCAATGCACTGCTTATGACCTCACATATTACATCACTCACGACATGTACGAACTAAACCTGAGCCTAACTACAACGTCCCTGTAACCTTTGTTTTTTCCCGTGAATTTAAACGTTTTTTAAATTATATGTCCTAACTATAATGTTCCTGTAACCTTTGTTTTTTCCCGTGAATTTCAACTTTTTTTAATTATATGTCCTAACTATAATGTTCCTGTAACCTTTGTCTTTTTCAGTGAATTTCTATGGTTGTTTAACTAGTGGTTGCGTGTGCAAAGTGATGGGGTAAGGGGACAGTACCTCCACCCAGCTCTCAGGAATCTCCCTGTAAGGGACTTACTGGAGGTAATAGGAGGGCTTCTTGGCCCCCAAAGTCCCTCAGCAGCCAAGGGACTTCATCCCCCAAGCAGTAGTGCGCCAGGAGGCACGTCTGCAGAAAAGGGGCATGGCCTCCGAAGTACTTACAGCAATCATGCTCTGTGGGACTTACTGGAGGTAACAGGCAGGGTAATTGGCCCGCAAGGACCTTCTGGAACCAAGAGGACCTCATCCCGCAAGCAGCAGTGTGCCAGGAGGCGCGTTTGCAGAGTGGTGGAGAAAGAAGGTGTGGCCTCCAAAGTCATCTCAGTAATCAGGCTGTGTGGGACTTACTGGAGGTAACAGGAGGGCTTGTTGGCCCCCAAGGATCCTCTGGACCCAAGGGGACTTAATTCCCCAACAGGCTGTGCGCCAGGAGGCCCGTTTGCAGCGGCAACTTGCCAGTCTATTTTTTCCTTTTTTCAGGGTGGGAGTAGCCCCCCTTCCCATGGCCAATTTTTGCCCTGGAGACCACATACCACGGGCCTGGCTTTTTATTTAATTAATAGTGGGAGGGAAGGCGCGAGGGCCCCCCTACCGGGCCGATTTCGGCCTTGGGGACCCCATCAATCAGGCCCCAGACTCTGCTGTGAGGGCACCCATTTATTTATTTATTTTTTTTATTATTTTCTTTTTAGAGTTGGGGCCGCATGGGAAGCCTCAAGGCCCTTGCAGCCCCTGCCGGCTCCCCACCTCCTGCAGGAGCCGGCAGTGCTTTGAAACATAGGGAGCTGCTAACATGCAGCTCTCTGTGTGTAAAAGCAATTGTGCTCTGCTTTGAACAAGCAAGAGCAAAATGCTCTCACTTGCTCAAAGCTGAGCACAGTTTGCTATGGCTTGGCGGGAGCGGTAAAGCTCCCGCCAAGCCATAGCAAACAGATATGTCCCGGGGGTGGGCACTCTAGGACATAGCAGGAGCTGGGCCAGGGGGGGGTGGCGGTCCCTAGGTCCATGTTTGCTCCAGGAGGGGGGACCGTGCGGCCCCCTCTTTTCTTTCTATTTGCACCACGAAGTTGATGGTCCCTAGGGCTGCGGGGGGGCCGCATTCAATATAACAAAAGCCTAAGGGACGTGGAGGGCTACGGTCTGTGTGGCCCCCCAAATTATTTCCAATTAAAGCACCAGGGAGGTAGCGGTCCCCAGGGCTGGTCCAAGAGGGCCCCCCACCCATATTAATAACATTTTAAGCCCCTTTTAAAGCCCCAGGGAGGTGGTGGTCCGAGGGGGAAGCAGTACGGGCCTCCCCTGCATTTTTGTATAAAGAAGCCTCAGAAAGGTGGTGATTAGCCCTCGGAAGGGGTGGGAATGAGCTCCTTTCCTAAATTTGCATAATGCCCCAATGGGGCTCCCGTGCTTCGTGCCCCCTACCCACAAAGAGGCCTAAGGGGTCAAGGTGTTTCTACCTGCACCTTTTTTTTAAAGCTTTTTTTTTTGTGGCTGCCAACACTTCCTGGTTGAAGTGTTCGCAGGCAATCAAGTTTTTGTAGAATCCATGAGCCCACTACAAGGACTCGCGTCCCCAGATATCTATATTTTTTTTACTTAAATCTCTCAGAAACTACTGAACGGATTTAAACCAAATCACAACAAGCATTGGCATAGCCAATAGGTCTCGCCTTTGGGACCTTATAAGTGTTTAGCCATGCAACAGTTGCATAACTAAACACTTATAAGGTCCCAAAAGCGAGACCTATTGGCTATGCCAATGCTTGTTTTAACTGCTGCAATCTATTGAAGCCTCACATAGAACATCAAAGCGGCCGTGAAAGTGATCGCGATCAAACATCAAAGCGGCCGCGAAAGTGAAAGTAATCGCGGTAAAGCGTGACGCGCGTGCACATGCACGTAGCTCTAGGCTGGCCTGGTAGCACTTTTTGGAGCCCTCACAAAATGTCTCACCAGACCAGCGCATGCGCTGGGTCAGGCGAGACCTAAAAATCACACATTCTGGACCAACATCTAGCTTTCTGCCAAATTTGGTTTAATTCCGTTCAGCAGTTCGGGCTGTAGTGTTAAAAAAATGAAAAATCCCCATAGACATAACATGGGTAAAATGCGTTTTGGAAACTCCATTTTTTCAGCCCCCGTTTATCAGATCACACCAAAACTTTCAACACAGCAACTGAACAGCAGCTAAACCAAAAAGTGTACATTTTTGAAAAATGTTTAGATTCGTCAAATGGCACCAAACTTATTGGCAAAACAAAAAACGCTTTTCCTATGGAAAACTTTGGTCTTCACCATAACTAATATATTAAAATATATATTCCCAGGAACTGAGGGAGACTACTTATTGTACAGATGACACATTGCGCAAGTCCAAAATGTCACTGATAGAAGTCGGGAAAGCCAATGGCTGAAGTGAGCTACCCCTGTGCAACACACTATATACTGTGGGGGAGAAAGCAAAATGAGAATCACTACAGCAGACCACTGGATGATGAGGGCTGGATGTAAGGCCCTTTAAATAATACAGTATATGAGCTTTCCCAGAGCAATTCTTCTCCTCATTAACACACAAATCGGCGGGGTGGCGTCATTGTTCTCACGCTCCTTTCGTGTAAAAGTGGGAATGAAGGTAGCGGAGAGCAAGGGTCGCCGCTTGGGATACCGTATACACTTTGGCTCCCATTCCATAATCATAGGGTCAAGCTACGTCCCCCAACGATGGGTAGGAACAGTTTTTACATAGGGTAGTATCAGATATCATGGCCACGCAAGATAGATGGGTGGTGCTAGGGGGGGGGAGACCTCAACTTGGTATTCCACAATGATCTGGACCGCTCGGCCCAGAGAGCAGCGGGGCGATTAGCCCTGGGGGGGCCCCATTGGCTACAGAACTTGGGCCTGAGTCTTGTGGTGGGGTAAACATCTGGACAAGATTACACTTTTTATTCCCACAAACATAAATCCTATGCTACGTTTGACTACTTCCTGGGTTCTAGGGAGGTCCAGGCTGCAGTACGTTCAGTGGAGATTGAACCCTGCACCCTGTCTGATCACTCAGTGGTCCTATTGAACCTCACACTCCCACCCCAAGGCCAACAGTCCTGTGTGTGGCTCTTACGGGATACCCTACTCCACAGACCAGAGGTTGTCCAACAGGTAGATAGGGCGATTAGAGATTGCTTGGAAGTGAACAACACCCCTGAGACTTCCATTGTGATAGCGTGGGCGCCCTAAACGTGGTAATCAGAGGGGTGTTGATCGCTATATCGGCGGCGGATAAAGCCAGACGAGACAAGCGCGCACAACTCCAACAAGTGCAGAAAAACAAACGCATCTACCATAGCACTGGGGCGCCCAGGGTCTGGAGGCAGCTGGAGGCGGTTAGGGACTAACTAGCTGGCCTGGACCTAGATATCACAGAATACTCAATACTATGCCACACCATTCTATTTAGTAGGGGGAACAAGTTTGGGAGAATGCTTGCGTATAAACTCAAAGGGCAGCACCAAGCCAACGTGGTGGAAGCATTAATAACAGACGAAGGTGCAGTGATCGAGGGAGAGGAGGCTGTGGCAGCTAGATTCGGATCCTTTTATAAGGATCTTTACTTGGCGCAAGATTCCCCACCACGGATTATCTCCAAATACCTGCAGGGAGTTAAGGTGACTAGCTTAACAGCAGAACAGGCTGCAGGCCTGGACAGCCCTATTAGAATCGAGGAGGTCATAGCTGCAATCTCTAGGTTGAAGCTGCATAAATCTGCTGGCCCAGATGGCTTCCTGATCAGCTTTTATAAAACCTTCTGCAACTCAGTGGACCCTCTTCTTACCAAAGTGTTCAATTCGATCATGCGCTTGGCTATGCTCCCTTCATCAATGGCAGAGGCTTCTGTGGGAGTCATAGCGAAACCAGCCAAAGATAAGAGACTGTGCGGGTCCTATCGACCTATATTGCTTCTAAACGTTGATGCGAAATTGTTCACGGAGAACCTGGAGGCCCGCCACGTCCCTCTCATGCCCAGATTGGTCACCCCAGACCAGTCAGGTTTTATCCCCCGCAGACAATGCTCAGATAACACCAAGCGGCTCCTCCATCTTATTGACAAGGCATTCCGTTCCCAGCACAAGATGATGCTTTTTTCCATTGATGCGGAGAAGGCCTTCGACTCCGTACATTGGCCTTATCTGGCAGCAGCATTGAAGCGCTTTGGGCTGGGGATTAGATTCTGCTTGTGGGTATTGAGCGGGTATGAGAGACGGAGGTCAGAGTCAACGGTAAAAGTTCAGAGAGCTTCCCAATTAGACGCGGCATGCGACAGGGATGTCTCCTTTCCCCGCTTCTATTTGCGCTCTACATGGAGCCATTTGCGCAGAGAGTTCGAGACAACCCAGGAGTGACTTTGGGGAAGAGGAGTACCTCATCACTCTCTATGCGGACGATGTCATTGTCCCCCTTGATAATCCCTGAGAAGCCTTTACAAGCTTCTTAGAGAAAGTTTGGTGGTTCGGGGCAGTCTCTGTATTCCAGAATAGTATTGCCAAATGACAGGCATTAAGTCTGACAGCCTCGCAGGACGCACAGGAAAATCTCACACGAGCCCATTCAATTTGATGGGAACGGGACATCTCGTATCTGGGTATTCAACTTGCATCGACCATTCAAGAGATCGTGACCATTAATTACCGGGAATTAGTTGATTGGGTGAAGTCAGGTCTTGCTCGCTGGCAACCATACATGTTCTCGTGGCTAGGACGAGTTGCTGCATTGAAGATCACAGCTCTTATTAGAATCCTATACTCATTTCTGACATTACCTCTCTGGACCCCACCGGGAACACTTCAATCATTGCAGAGAGCCTTCCAAAACTTTGTTTGGTTGGGCAGGCGCCCTGCATGCAACGAGATCTTAGTTGGCGAGCTCTGTAGGAAGGTGGTCGGGGTATCCCATGTATCCTGCGCTATTTCCAAGCTGTGCAGCTTAGGTTTCTTGTAGGATGGGCGTGCCCGGAATCAGAAAAGGGATGGCGGTTTATGGACAGGACACTAGCGGGAACATCCTTGTGGAAGAACCCCTTTTTGAGCCGACCCCACGGCCCAGTCAATCACTATCTGTCCACGATAACTGCGTCCAAGTCTGGGTTGCAGTCGCGACAAAGAGAGGCCTCTTATCGTTCCCTTCCCCGCTCACTCCGGTGGCAGAAAACCCGGATTTCACCTGAGGAATGAATCGCATCACATTTAGCGTCTGGCAGAAGCTGGAGTGTAGATCCATCGGCCGCTCTTTTGATGAAGAAGGCCCCATTCCATTCGACACCCTGAGGGCTTACTATGCAATCCCTGTGGAAGAAAGATATCCAAATCTGGCACTGGCTGATTCAACCAGAGATGCAGGGGGCTGTGCAGCGACTTCTGAAAATATATATGATCCAACTGAGGTGGCAACGGGAATTGGGGCGACAACTATCCAGAGTGGAGTGGTGAGACAATTATTATAGGGCGTGACACACAGAGTCCAATGCATCCAGTACAGAGACAGCGATGAAAATCGTCACATGCTGGTATTTAACCCCAGTTTGCTTTCACAAAGGGAACCCTGAACGAGGAGACTGATGCTGGAGGTGCAGCGACTCCCCTCGGACTCTAGTAAATATTCTTTGGGAGCGGCCCAGACTGATTCAGTTTTGGGAGGAGATTTTTAACACTCAGCTTCCTAGATTCCCTTCATATGTAGTACTGGGCCTCCCCAACGCGTTGACCTACCCATTTAAATCCAAGAGGAGCAGACATATTACACTGGCGTTGAGATCGGCGCACCAATCAATACTGGCCCTCTGGGGCACGAACAGGGTCACAACTAGACAGACTTGGCTACACCGTCCCTGCCATCTACTGGGGATGAAGTGACTTTTGACACTTAAGTCGCAAGGGGACACATTTCAGGAGACCTAGCAACCCTTCATAACACTTCTCTCTCAGGAATTCACTGAGTTCACCTGCCCTTGATTTCTAAAATTGCTGCGCTTGACGGAGCCGGAAGGTCTACAGGTGGTGAACCCATAGTGGCCATATGAGCTTCACGGGCACCCGGGGCGGGAGGGCAATGGAGGGGGGATTAAAGGGAAGTTCCTTATTATAAGTTGCATGAACAGCTGACTATGGCTGAATATTGACGTCACGCCAGCAGACTATTTGCTCTCTTCCTATGCTTAAGTTTGCACAATAAAAACAAATGTTAAATATTACAGTATATACAGTTTTCTTACAAGATAAAAAGTATTGTCTTGGCTAATTCCAGATATAAACCATTGGCAAAGCCAATAGATCTAGCATTGGCTGCCATCTTTTGACTTTGTGAATGCTTGCTTTGTTTTGACACAGTTTGTGCAAGCCATTATTGTTGTGAGAGCTGCCAGGCCCTCGCCAGTATAACAAAAAAAACTGCTATGAGCAAAAATATTTAAAAAATGAACTCAAAAAGTATATATTTCCAGAGTAGTCCCTTGCACTGAAAAGAACTTCTTTGTGTACAAATGTGCTCTTGTGAAAGACCTGAATGAAGTCACTCACAGTGAAGTTACCTAATGGTCTGAAGTGAGTTGACCCACTGCCTCATGCTCTGAGCGGTAGTGGGTGGACGACAAATATAATGACACAACAGACCAATGGACCAAAAGATATACACAAGTATATTAAGTTTATCATTCTAGCAAAATTAAAAGACCATTTCTAACACTAGACCTAAAAGGTAGTTAACTGAATGTAAGCAGTGGAAGGATACAAGTAATTCAATCAAAAGGATTGTAAAAAAGCTATGCTCCGGGGAAGGGACAAAAACAAGAAGGGGAAAGAAAACTATTGAATAAGAAGCAAGCAACAAACACAAAAGCCAGCCAATGATATACAACTGGCTGACCCAAAGTTCACTATAAGTATTGCTATTGCTCACAATAGGTCTTTTGACAGCAGACAGCTAAAACGCTGTCTGTATGTGAGACCTAAAAACATGGTGTGCTACTAAAGTGATAGAAAATAGATTCTGGGTCCAATATGCAACACTTACTGAAGACATGATAGAAAATTCAACTTGCATTGTTTTTAGGTTGAAACGTGTATAGGCAATTCTATGGATAATAAAGCAAATTAAATGATTATCCTGCTTGCCTGCCTCTGAGTACAGTTCAATAAGAACAATAAAATGATCTAGGAGAAAGACTGAGAGGGAGAAAGTTTATAGAAACAAGACAATGGAGAAAAATAAAATAGATATACTTTATGAGGGGTGAGCCAATGAGATTAGTAAGGAGCATTTTCCAAATGAAAGAAATGATGGTGACTCAGAAGTTTTTCAGAAAAGATAGTTTGATCTGTTCTCGGTATCCACGGACGGTGCTCCTGCAGAAAAGGGGCTGCTATGAACACAAATTGGTCCTTTTCTGCTGGTGGTGCGACTGCTGAAGCAACATAAGCACTCAATAATGCAGTATGGTAAGATGAGCTCAAATGAAAACCAGTTTCCATTATCTTCTCTACCAAATAAAGAGATTATCGATCTGAACACCACTCTACACGATTTGGTTCTCAGATGATACATTATTTTAAGTGTAAATTGCTACTCGAAGGCAGTGTTGTTGATACAGTGAAGCAACGTCTCCTGTATGGAGTTATGGATGTCTTGGAACCTTCTGCTGAAAAGGCACAGGAGGAGGCCAATAGGCATCTCCTACTCCGGCCACTACACGCGTCACAACTATACAACATATATAAAAAAAAGTAAACCTTTTTTGCAATGCTTCAAATGTTAAAATATATTCATGTATGTTACCAAATTATAGGAATTGTCCGTTTGCAATAGAAAATTTAGAGAACGACACTGAGTATCTATTTGTCTTCAGTTTTTAACTAAATGCCCCTCCAAGGTCCACTACAAAGTTTTAGTTTGATCACAACATTGAACATTTTGCCTACAGTAGTGCAATGTTAGCAGACATGTCACCTGGAAGAGGTAGCACGTAACTTTACTCAAGGAGGGTCGGCATAAACAGTTTGAAGACCACTTCATCAGAAATCAAACAGCACATACTAAACGCAAATATTCATCAAAGCAATTACCTAGATATTTTTAGCAGAGCATTCATTATTGCATACATATAGCGACACCAAAACGCACGTGCTCGTCTTTACTGGAAATGTATAGAAGGATTCTCACCTGTAAAGGTTCGCTGTGAGGATTATGAATATTTATGATTGGAGAAAAACTGCTATTTACAGGAACTCTAGCCCCGATAAAGGGGCGTAGTCGATAGGGGTTTGGAATTCCCACACCAAAAACCTGTTAAAAGGAAAGAGAGACGTCTTAAACAGGATACTTCACCACCTGTCCGCACAGCTCAAAAAAGTGTAATTCTAGTCATGCAACTGGAGCCGCCAAAGCCATCTTTCAATAGCTAAGTGTCAGCTCTCCAATTAAATCAGCCCTGGTGCCCGGCTGTCAAAAGCGCATTACACGGCGGACTGCTCAGCTCCGAGAGGTTACACGGCTCTAGCTTTCAGTTCCAGGAGCTGAAACGTACCCAGGAGCATGCCTTCCTAGCATTCCCTGCAGGTTTACTTCAGGGCTCAACAACCTACACCCGATGCATGTAGATAATAAAGTAGGGTACAATTCGAACACTTGGAGATCGAGAGCTCTACTGCTGTGACGAATGATCGATAACGGTATTGGTCTGTGGTATTAGTGCCCTTCCGATGGCACGGTCTGAGATGGTGGCGATCACTGCCATGCTCGTCAACTACCACATCGTTGCAAAAGCCTAGGCCGGAACAGCAGGAGTGCAATTGACGCTCAAGTTCTAATGGGAGTGTGTGCAAAAATGGGCACAAGGCTCACTGAGACATGCTTCTTCGCAGCTAATCTTTGCATCGTATTCACTTGCACGCACCCAAGAAAGTCATCCAACGCATGAACAGTAAGCGAACTGAATAACTAAACAGTCGCCTTAATAACGCTGCAGCCATCAACTGGGTCTTTTTGGAGAGATTTACTTTATTATCTGAACCTTCATCTGTTCACAGCATAAATGGAAATTGGAGAAAGGATGTGAAAACTGTGAACCGGCCAGCCCAACCTCCCCTTCTATAAAGCATCCACAAATTACTGTTTATTTTTTAAATGATGTGTGCCTGACTTATGATGGATAATATTAAGTCAATATTCACCTACACTATACTGATATAGCCAAGCCAAAGGTGACTGGCATGGACGGCGCTGAAGCCAAATTACGTTATGGGAAATTTCAGCACATTTGCATTTGTTTTCAGGGTTTAATGTCTTGAATTTTAAAGAGTCTCTTGGCAAACGCATCATAAATATTCGAAAAGCAATCCTCCTGTAAAGGGCTGTTTCTTACCGGCACTGAGTACTTCTACAAATGCAATCGTGAATACACAAAACAAACTTCAATAATTCCAGTAAACTGATTTTAAAACATAGAATGGAGGGACAGAAGACAAGTGGTGTAACTTTAAACAAAACATTTAGGTTTCTGGCCTGTCACGTGTAACATGCTTTATAAAAACTATTTCACTCTGGGGAGGCGGGTATCATTATGATGTTCCTCTACTTCCATTCAAGAAAGACTCGGTCATTTCTAGTGAATTAACTTTTGACTAACATGCCTGAAAGTTAAAACAGCCATTTCTTAACCAACCCATTTAATAAGTCGCTTGGATCAATTTCTAGTATTACCAGTGATAGGTCGATACAGCTACAGAATGTGCTGCACAATTTGTCCATAAACGCATATTCAGCAGCATAACTTGCCCTGTCGTTGCTGCATAAGTCAGTCAACTCTGCTGCATAACTTGCCACTGCAGCATTACTCAAGCGGCCCTGCTGTTGCACTCTGCGTGATAGGCACCCTTAACACAAGGAGCACAGAACAAACTGAATAAAACAAAGACAACGAAAAATATTAGGTTAAACTGGTCAGGCTGTACACCATTAGTTGTACGACGCCTATGTTGGGTGCAATCTCGTTGCGTGCTTTATTAATTGGGTGCAAAAAACTGCCTGACTTAATACAGCAATGTATCTGGCTGACAAATTTATGTAAATACAACAAATTAAACACTAATATTCAAAACCATCTACATAACTTATGAACAGGATCTGGACAGAGTAATACAGGGATTACTGCTCTATAACATCTCACCTTTACCAAGTGAACAAATGTAGTGGGCTACAGGCTACAACTTGCAACGTAAACCAGCACACACTACTTAGACCTACATCTCGGCTAAAATATCAGAAGCTTTTTAGTTGTTTTCACTCACCTGGTAGGTAAACATCCCATGGTTAGATGTGTTAATAAATAAAGTGTTTTCTACATTTCCCACCACTCTAGCAAGGAATACAACATCAAACGACGTGTTTCCTCCTGGGGGAATTTTCTGTAAACAGAAAAAACAGTAACATAAATAAAGGAAAAAATCAGCAGCCTTTTTAATAATTTTTAAAAATGTAGTCCAGAGCACAAGCCATGTATAATATGTGGACAGAGAGGCAGTTTCAAGAGGCTAGAATGAAAAAAGACGGTATACATAAGAAAAACTTTTGAAACTCACACACGCCTCACGTCAGACCTGTGCGCCTTGTACTTAATGTCCAAAGAGACTTAAGACCACTGTTCAAGGAAATATATTAGGAAGACCACCAGGAAGTTAATTTCTTTTGTATAGGCAGGATAGATGAATTGCTATATCTAGGAGTTTATGTGAGTCTGGCACTTTGGATTATGCAAATAGATATGGTAAAGAGATAAAAAAAGGAATTGCAGTCACACATGCACAATGTAACATTCTTAAATAAAATATATTGTTTTATAACAAACAAGTTACTTCTCTTCGGTAACGTTCACTGTGGTCCAACCGTAAATTACCGACCTTACAAAATACTCTAGGTGCCAAAGTGGATCTGGAGACTTCTGAAGCAGTGCTTCCATGCGTTGCTAGGTGATGTCATGTGGCTGCATGCTGACTTCATAATGCCCCAGAAATGACAGCACGGTGATGCATGTAAGGGCCATCTGCAACACCACAGCCGTATCCGGTGTAATGTAGTGGGTGCACCCCTTGTTGAACACTGTGTCTTAAAGAATCACAAGCCTGATGATCTTAAATGGTTGGTGTTAGAAAAGGTAAAAGTGGGCCCCAGAGGCGGCAATCTCTCAGGTATTCTAAATGTAAGAGAATCCAAATGGATGACTAAATTGGACACTGTAATCAATGGATTAAACGAACTTGATGGTAGCTATGCCCAGTTAGCAGTCCTTAGAATTTAACTTCTTGGGCTTTCTTACGGATTTGTAACCTTTTCCTGTATCGCTTCCTAACCCCCTTTTTTAATCATGGGTTGTCATCTAATACTAATGATTACTTAGTTCATTTACTATCTGTACGAACTATTGTCCTATGTGATATGACTATATGTAAAACTTTACTTGACATTTGTCAATGTTTAACTGTTATATATACACTGCCTATGGATAACTTATATTGTTTTCTGCCTTAACAAGTGTATATATACTTTTAGTTCATCTTTGTTGGAACCATACTAGGTTATTTTTACCTTTTAGAGAAATATGCCAACCACAGAACTGTGTCCACCGCTCCCGGTAATTCTTCCAACCAAAGTCTTTTTTCCATTACGTTAAGTCACCGGCATCTAGCGCCAGCACACTAACGGAGATCACGTGACGATCTCGTGTCTTAAGTAAACCTACGATCACTCGGCTCGCTTCCCCTTTCATCCTTCACACGGGACCGGAGAAGCAGGGTAAGAGCATCGCTGTAGCTTTCCCTTTAACTGATTGTTGCATTGCGTTGTACAGTTTGTCCGTTTAATTTCCTGACAACTGTACTGCTTTCCTTTAGTTGCTGTGTCGCCCTTAGACTTAAGCCGCTTTCTTTTACTTTTGATTAATTCATCGATCAACACGGTCCTGTGTCCTATTTTCCTCAGTGACCGGCCCCTTTTGGGTATTCTTTAACATACTCAAGAACCCTCGGGGTCACATTTCTCAGATCACGATACCTTCGTGATTCTGCTGGCAACGCGCGTATTAAGGGCACGTTCCTTTCTCATTAGCTCCACGGAGCAAGACCCTGGTGCGTTTATTCATGTTTTGTGATTTATGCAGGTCCTGTCTGACGTCTGGTTGTTTAATCCTCTCCCTCCCTCCCCTCCTTTTTTAGATTAATTCCTTGGTGGTGAATCAGTGGTGACTAGTCCCCTTTTGCCTTGTTCACAATGGATTTTTTTTCCGGGTGTGCCGAATAATAGGAGCCTCCTGATGTAACTCGACAGAAAAGTCTTTCTGCGACTTAGTAAGTTATGCGCTTAATCGTGGAGCGTACTTGTTTGGTAATTTATCTCCACTTTATCCACTAACTTACCTATTCGTCTTTAGGTGGATACCTCCTTTCCCGCTTCTGTCGTTACCCTCGAGGAGCTTGCTACCCTCCACCTTTGACGATCCTTTGACGTCTTAGAGTCCTGTCTTCTGACAGATAGGGTAACCTTCCTTTAAAACTATGCAATTAGTTTCTTTCCCGTTTGTATAGATCCATTAACCTTACGCTCGTTTAATTTTGTTTTTTAGGTGCCCACACTCAACCCCCCCCTTCCACTTGCACCCCAGTCCTGATGAAGACCCCATCCCGTAAGGTCGCAATGAGTACCTACATGCCTTAAGGGGTCGAAACGTCGACACAACATCTTTGCCAATATTATCACCAGTTCAGGATGTACTGTGATTTTCTTCATATATATGGCTTCTCTAAGAATTGTAGATATCTGAATCATGATTTGATCGGAATGTAAATACGGCAGAGAGTTAATTTTGCCGATTAATTTGATTGTGTTCTTAATGTATCTAATTTTTGTATTCACTTCCTTCCAAATCCTACACTTTATCACTCACCTCCTGACTCCTCCTCCTCTTTTCTGGGCACTGTTATGATACTCAAATATTGTCTGTACTATGGAGCTCAGTAATAACAAATTATTAGTGTTCAATGTGATTAAATAGGCATTTGAACCCCTTTAATAAGGTTTCTTGGTACATTGTTTTTCTAAATGTTTTGTATTGAATGATTCTGTATGCTGGGACCACTGTTCTCATACTGCTCTATACCCAGGTCCCAGTGACTTTATATGGGTTTACCCTTTATTTTGACTACTTCAGAGCAGGTACTTACCTGCGAGGTTCCTCTTGGTGATTTATCACCTTAATAAGATGGCAGAGAGCGAGACTCTTTCCTACACAGAGGAATATATCAATCAGTTGTTACAGGATCCTGCTAATCAATTCCTATCCTCAGACACCCCCAATATTGACTTTACTCTGAATGACAAGGTGGCACGTTTAGAACGTCTTGAGAAAAAACTAATACGTACCCGCCTTCATGGCCATTTGCTCAGCAAATATCTTCAGGCTAATGTGATACCTGTGGGACTCCAGATAAAAAACGAACCAGCAATTTTTGTTGACATACCTAAATTTAAGGAAGGCTTCAGTTTTGTTGCCAACAACGCTTCACGTCATTGGATGGTTCTGGGAGTTGAAACTGCAGCTGAACAGGTACAAACACTATTGAGAGAAATTGCTTCCCTCAAACAGGAGATCGCAGCGGATTCCACCTTAACCAATGCTAAAGAGGCCCTGGCCAACCTGACCAAAAGTTTAAAAGATTTTGAACTTACAACTCAGAGCAAGAAGTTGGATAAACTTGCTAAGGACATTAGTTTTTACGAGAAAAAGAATACTTACCCTTATCTTAACGAGGATTACTACAAGCAAGACACCCAAGGGAGATTCACAGGCAGGGGTAGAGGCTCGTACCGAGGCAGAAGAAATTTTACTACCTTCTCAAATTCTTCCATCAGCTCTGGAAGTGACAACGAGCAACCATCCACCAGCTCTGACCAGAGTTACCACGACAATTGGTATCCTCCACAAGGCTACTACCCTCCTTCTTTTTTAGAGGAAGGCCAATGGAGACCCCCCAGGGGACGAGGCACCTGGCAGAGGGGGCCACAGAGAGGCCGCCAATCCAACACTATGAACTGGGAGAGGGGCAGAGCATCCGCAGGGAAGCAGGTTCGTTTCCAGACGGAGAACCACGGAGAAATATCAACGAGAAGGAAAGTATACAGATGGTAGAGAAGGAGAACCCATTGGTGAATATCTCATCGTACACACTCTCTGAAAACGAGGAACGCATTCTATCCAAGGGGCTTTCTTTCATACCCACAGCCCATCCAAATGATTTTGACACCAGGGTCGAACTGCATGCCTTCTTCAGGAAGATCCGTTTGAGATACTTCTTCAAACAGTCCCTGTCTACTTTACCACATTCAGTTACAGGATTGAGGGTCCCTTCCACCTTTGTTCCACCCGCCAATGCAATGACCAGTAAAATCTTGGCATACGAGAGCATGGTACTAACTGATGTCATGAAATTACTAGCCACTCGCAAATACACCATCCCAAATACTACCAAATTGGAAAGGGCGGCTCTTACCAAATTGAAGAACAATAGAGACATTGTCATAAAGGCCGCCGACAAAGGTGGAGCCATCGTTATCCAAGATACATCAGCATATAAAGATGAAATTTTGAGACAGCTCCAAGATGGAGTCAGTTATTCCAAACTACGATCCGACCCGACTAATGACCTTGCAGAGGAAATTCTAAAAATCACTACTGAAGCTTATGGGCAAGGTATTCTGAGCAAACTGGAGTTTGACTACCTCAACCAGAGACATCCCCGTTTACCTACCATATACACTTTGCCTAAAATACATAAAGATCTCCAGAAACCACCTGGACGTCCAATCGTGTCAGGATGTGGCTCCATCTTGGAACCTTTATGCAAGTATGTGGATGTTTTTCTAAAACCACTGGCGGAAAACACGGAAGCTTACTTAAGGGACACGATGCAGACGATCAACCTGGTTGATCAATTAGCCTTTGATCCCAACGTCCAGCTATTGGTGACCTGTGACATCGTGTCCCTTTACACTAGTATTCCACAGATACCTGCTTTGGCTGTGATTAGTGAAGTTCTGGACACACGACCAACCCCGATGAGAGTTCCAACTGAGTTTATAATCTCACTCTTGACGATTGCTATGAATAAGAATTTCTTTGTTTTCCAAGGAGAATACTACGTCCAAACCAAGGGCGTAGCCATGGGAGCAGCCTTTGCTCCAGATTTAGCAATACTCTATATGGATCACTTTGAACGGTCGTTCATCTTCAATAACAATCCATTCTCTAACAAGATTGATTTGTGGAGACGTTACATCGACGATATTCTCATGATTTGGAATGGGGATGCGGCGGATCTGGCGAACTTTCATGAGTGGCTTAATCATTGCAATGATAACATTCAGTTCACCATACACTCCGATGCCAATGAGCTTGCTTTCCTGGATATCAAGATTTACAGTGAGGACAATAAACTCCACACAACACTGTATCGCAAACCTGCCGAACGAAATTCCCTACTAAGATACAACAGCCATCATCCGCGTGGCTTAAGGGATAATCTACCTTTTGGTCAGTTCTTGAGGATCCGCAGAAACTGTACCAAAAAGGATGACTATTTCAAAGCATCTGAAGATCTCAGTAACCGACTAACCGCTAGGGGTTACCCGAGGAGGTTGATCAAGAAAGCACGCAAGAGGGCTTGGTACAACCCGAGAGAAACTCTCTTAACACCCAAGGTCAGACAAGACTCGTCTTTGCAGAGAATGATTTGTGTTACTACATTTTCAACACGAAGCAACGCAATCAAGAAAGTGATTAATCAACACTGGAAATTGGTAGCTGATGACATCGACCAACACACTCCACCTATGCATTCTTTCAAGAAAGCCAGAAGTGTGAAGGACTATGTAGTTCAGTCTTTCCTTGAAACAACTACAGCGCCAACCATCCAAGAACTTTGGAGCCTGCCACCAGTGATGGGGCATTTTAAGTGTGGTCATTGTAAGGCCTGTGAAACAACTGTTACTACAAAAATTTTCTGCTACTAAGAACATTCGATCACTTTGAGCTCGTTTACCAATTGTAACTCTACTCATGTAATCTATGGCATCAGTTGTCCATGTGGACTCCTCTACATTGGACAGACACAACAAAAAGTCAAGTCCCGCATTCTGCAACACCACAGCCGTATCCGGTGTAATGTAGTGGGTGCACCCCTTGTTGAACACTGTGTCTTAAAGAATCACAAGCCTGATGATCTTAAATGGTTGGTGTTAGAAAAGGTAAAAGTGGGCCCCAGAGGCGGCAATCTCTCAGGTATTCTAAATGTAAGAGAATCCAAATGGATGACTAAATTGGACACTGTAATCAATGGATTAAACGAACTTGATGGTAGCTATGCCCAGTTAGCAGTCCTTAGAATTTAACTTCTTGGGCTTTCTTACGGATTTGTAACCTTTTCCTGTATCGCTTCCTAACCCCCTTTTTTAATCATGGGTTGTCATCTAATACTAATGATTACTTAGTTCATTTACTATCTGTACGAACTATTGTCCTATGTGATATGACTATATGTAAAACTTTACTTGACATTTGTCAATGTTTGACTGTTATATATACACTGCCTATGGATAACTTATATTGTTTTCTGCCTTAACGAGTGTATATATACTTTTAGTTCATCTTTGTTGGAACCATACTAGGTTATTTTTACCTTTTAGAGAAATATGCCAACCACAGAACTGTGTCCACCGCTCCCGGTAATTCTTCCAACCAAAGTCTTTTTTTCATTACGTTAAGTCACCGGCATCTAGCGCCAGCACACTAACGGAGATCACGTGACGATCTCGTGTCTTAAGTAAACCTACGATCACTCGGCTCGCTTCCCCTTTCATCCTTCACACGGGACCGGAGAAGCAGGGTAAGAGCATCGCTGTAGCTTTCCCTTTAACTGATTGTTGCATTGCGTTGTACAGTTTGTCCGTTTAATTTCCTGACAACTGTACTGCTTTCCTTTAGTTGCTGTGTCGCCCTTAGACTTAAGCCGCTTTCTTTTACTTTTGATTAATTCATCGATCAACACGGTCCTGTGTCCTATTTTCCTCAGTGACCGGCCCCTTTTGGGTATTCTTTAACATACTCAAGAACCCTCGGGGTCACATTTCTCAGATCACGATACCTTCGTGATTCTGCTGGCAACGCGCGTATTAAGGGCACGTTCCTTTCTCATTAGCTCCACGGAGCAAGACCCTGGTGCGTTCATTCATGTTTTGTGATTTATGCAGGTCCTGTCTGACGTCTGGTTGTTTAATCCTCTCCCTCCCTCCCCTCCTTTTTTAGATTAATTCCTTGGTGGTGAATCAGTGGTGACTAGTCCCCTTTTGCCTTGTTCACAATGGATTTTTTTTCCGGGAGTGCCGAATAATAGGAGCCTCCTGATGTAACTCAACAGAAAAGTCTTTCTGCGACTTAGTAAGTTATGCGCTTAATCGTGGAGCGTACTTGTTTGGTAATTTATCTCCACTAACTTACCTATTCGTCTTTAGGTGGATACCTCCTTTCCCGCTTCTGTCGTTACCCTCGAGGAGCTTGCTACCCTCCACCTTTGACGATCCTTTGACGTCTTAGAGTCCTGTCTTCTGACAGATAGGGTAACCTTCCTTTAAAACTATGCAATTAGTTTCTTTCCCGTTTGTATAGATCCATTAGCCTTACGCTCGTTTAATTTTGTTTTTTAGGTGCCCACACTCAACCCCCCCCTTCCACTTGCACCCCAGTCCTGATGAAGACCCCATCCCGTAAGGTCGCAATGAGTACCTACATGCCTTAAGGGGTCGAAACGTCGACACAACATCTTTGCCAATATTATCACCAGTTCAGGATGTACTGTGATTTTCTTCATATATATGGCTTCTCTAATTGTAGATATCTGAATCATGATTTGATCGGAATGTAAATACGGCAGAGAGTTAATTTTGCCGATTAATTTGATTGTGTTCTTAATGTATCTAATTTTTGTATTCACTTCCTTCCAAATCCTACACTTTATCACTCACCTCCTGACTCCTCCTCCTCTTTTCTGGGCACTGTTATGATACTCAAATATTGTCTGTACTATGGAGCTCAGTAATAACAAATTATTAGTGTTCAATGTGATTAAATAGGCATTTGAACCCCTTTAATAAGGTTTCTTGGTACATTGTTTTTCTAAATGTTTTGTATTGAATGATTCTGTATGCTGGGACCACTGTTCTCATACTATCCCAGCAAGCTGACATCAGTTTCTTGTCTTTTCCCTTAACTGCCCTCAAATGCAGAGTGTGAACAATTGGTGGTAACACTGTGATGAATACTAAATTGGGACCTTTTTAGATGTAAATAGGAGCCCACACCACAGAACGGGGAGGCAGGAGGGTGGTGGAGAATGTGAGGTTAGACACAAGAATTCACCAGAGAAAGAGTTACTGAAGGTAAGGAACTTGTTCTTATGGATACTTCTAATCCCAGATTCCACACCTTAGAGTAGATAACAAAGCAGTACCTCGAACGTGGAAGGTCTGTGGAATGCCTCAGACCAAAAGGTCTTGTAGAACTGAGAAGCGAATTGTCCGTCCCACAGGACCTGGCTGTCAACGCAGTAGGGCTTCATGAACATATGCACCAACCCCCATGCTGCAGTCTGGCAGATATCAAGGACAAGCACCCACCAAACCAATAAAGTTGTAGCGACCTTGGATCTGGTGGAAAGGGCCCTCGGACCTTATGGGGGATACTTCTTGGCCTTGGTGTAGCAGATCTTAAGGCAGAGGGCTACCCACCTCAACAAGGTTTTCTTCTGCACAGCCTTCCCTTTCTTTGCTCCAGAGAACTCCACAAAAAGCTGATTGTCCACTTGATGGTCCTTGGTGTGATGTATGTATATGTATGTATGTATGTATGGGGTACAACCAATGGGGCAACACCTTTCAGGGTATGAGTGGAAGCAAAGATGCCAGTAGAGTGATGGATTGTCCAATGTGGAACAGAGTCACGACTTTTGGTAAGAAGGTCACCTGATTCCTCAGCACTAATTTGTTTAGGAAAAACTTGGTGTAGGGGAAGTTACGCGGAGGATGGCTGCAGTTCACTCACATGATAGGCTGATGTAATCGCAACCATCTTCAAGTTCAGGAAGGGCAGCGAGTAGCTATGCTTAGGCGCGAAAGTTATACAAATGAGCAATGTTAAGGCCAAATTAAAGCCCCATTGTGGTATCGCAAGCAGTTTGGGAGGGAACATACGTGCCAAACCTTGAATAAATCCCTTTACAACAGGTGATTTGAACAAGGAAAGTTGGTCCAGCAAATGCAGAGGCCAAAAGAGCTTACAAACACCCTTTTACAGTGTCCATTGAAAGGCTTTGCATGGCTAAAGCCAAAAAAACCAAGAGAATGTCCGACAGCTTTGCTTGTATGGGATCAGTAGGCCGCGCACCACACGAGGTTACGAACATGTCCCGGCATAGACTGATTTAATGGAGAGGTCTCTGGTGAAGAGAATGACATCTACCACCTCAGGTGGCAAATCGAAAGCCATTAACCGCCTCTGCTTAATCTCCAAGCATGGAGGTGGAAATTGCTTTAATACGGTTGGTGTATTCAGTCCTGTTGCTGGAAAAGGAGGTTTTCCCTATGTGGCAGCCTATTCAGATGAAAGATGATCATGCTCACACTTTTCAGGTACCACACACTACTGGCCCAATCAGTGGCCACCAGGTGATATGGGTCCAGTCATTCTTGATGATCTTCAGAACTTAGGTCAGAAAGGGGTACACAAGTCCCTTGTTTCAACGCACCTGGAGTGAATCTTCTAAGAAGTGTTCTTGTTGGCACTCCAATGCACAAAAATCATAGACCCATCGTCTTACAGGGAAAGAAAATCCAAGCCAGGACCCTCCCCCCCCCCGCTTGTTGGAAGATGCCATTCACCACGTTGGGTTGTAGAAACCGCTCTTGATCTGCAAGACAACATCTTCTCAGTTCATCCACTCTGTAGTTCAGCGACCTCGTCAGGTGGGTAGTCACCAGATACATGCTCTCTTGCTCTAGCCAACTCCAGAAGTGCAAAGCCTCCTGGAATAGGACCCCAAGACCCCACTCTGCCCTGCATGGTGCTGTAACACATGGAGGTGCTGTCCCCTAGAGCATGTACCAATCTCCTCTTGATGGACAGCAAGAAAGCATTCAGGGTCAGATGAATGGCCAGTAGCTCCAGTAGGTTGATGTAGAGCCAGCCCTCCACTGAAGATCAGAGCTCTCTGATCTGCACCTCCTCCTTGTGACAGGCCCATTTCCACAACCCAGCAGTGAAGCATAAGTGACCACTTTTAGCGGGGAAGGGAGAGCGGCCTGCTAAAGGACAGCCAGCCATCACTGCGGATCTTGACCATTCACCTCCAAGTCCTTGATGGTGTCAGAAAGGTAGCCTTGATTCTGGGCCCAATGGAATATCCGGTTTCAATGCAGGGCTCATGTGCAACCTGGTGTGGCTGACAACGAAGACACACGAAACCAACAGGTCAAGAAGCCTCAGT
The DNA here is from genome assembly GCF_964204655.1 of Triturus cristatus. NCBI lineage: Eukaryota > Metazoa > Chordata > Amphibia > Caudata > Salamandridae > Triturus > Triturus cristatus. The sequence continues at coordinate 1,200,461,538 of NC_140591.1, read as the reverse complement.
CACCCTTGCTTGGATCAAAGACTGAGCCCTGAACACCTATGCGTCTAGGATCGCCCTAATAAAACAGGTGGAACTTCTGCTCATTTATAGTCAAACCCAACAATGTTAGAAATTACATCATTGTATGGAGGTGGTCAACGAGTACCTCCTGCAAGCCTGCTTCAGCAGCAGATAGTCGTTGAGGTATGGGAATAGAGGAACTCATGACCTCTGAAGATGGGCAGTGAGCAACACCATCACTTATATGAACATCAGAGGGGTGGTCGTGAAGCCGAAGGGGCGCATGCCAAAGTGAAAATGCTCCAGGCTGAATTACAAGTAATGCATGTGGGACGGGTATACAAACATCCTGGAAGTACGACACCATCTAGTCTCCCAGGTCCAGAGCAAAGAGAGAAGTTAAGCCAATAAAAGCATTCTGAATTTGTCCTCCCTCAAGAAAGCGTTGTGAGGTTGGAGGTCCAAGATAGGCTTGAGGCTCCCATCCTTTTTCAGAATTAGAAAATAGCGAGTAAAAACCCTCAACTTTCTCCAACTTCAGTCATCTCTCTATGGTACCCTTAGTCCCCCATTGCTTGGGCATGTGCCTCGGAGGTCAAAGTAAAGCGATCTGTTGCAAAGCCTGTTCATCCCCTGTATGTCTGTGCAGAACAACACTAGTACCATCTGTCATGCCAATGTAATCCGTGCTATCCAAACCGGCACAGATAACATACTTGGTTGCGTCCTACCCATCATGTATCATCTGAGCCAGAGAGACTCCAACGCCCTCTGGGACTGCCAGCAAGATGTTGCTGGGCACGACCCAAAGTGCATGTGTGCGACGGCCCATCAGACTGATTGCATTTACAGTTTGCTGTACCAATGGCGCATAATGAAAAAAATACCTTACTGGTTCCAGTTTACTGCACAGCAGGGTAAGCGGTCTGTACAAAGGGTTTAAAACTTATTTGGTGCAAGCAGTGTGCTTAAGACCTTCAGCACCCCGGGAGGAGTTCCTTTAAGCAAAAGGAAAGCAAGCACGATGCTCCCCCAACAAAGAAACTCCAGTGCATACTGAAGGAGGCGTTACTGCAAACTACAAAAAGTTGCGTTAATGCACAACTTGCCACCACACATTTGCCGTTTAACAATGCTGTAATAAACTTCACACATTTCAATTGCATTCATTTTATCAATGTTTGAAGGATGGTGGGACGAGGCAGATCTTGCCGGGACACGTTCATGTAAGTTGCACATAGATCTCTGCAGCAACCACAACTCACCGAGCTACCACCCCCATATGAAACTTTAGATTTTTCAATTATTCTATAAAAATAGCGTAGCTTATCCAACTTAAGTCTAACTTAAGTCTGGCTGGAAGGATGGAGGAGACGCCAGCGCCCTGTGGCCTTGAGAGACACTACAGCCAGGTCATTAAAGTCAAGGAGTTGTGGCACTACTGAGGTTTCACATTTCGGACAAGAGAGACGCATGGATGCTACAAGTGTGTGGTGAACTGCACGTTGCAATACTCATGGAAAGATAAAGAAGACAACCCTTCCTCCAAATAAATAAAGAGTGTTACTTCGCAGCAGCAAGCTTTTAACGTCCAGCTCTAGGCACCCTCCTCTTTCAGACCATACTTGAGAGAAGAGCACCCCGTCCCTGCGGTACAGTATGCTGAGAAAGAATTTTAACCAGCTGATTGCCCTCAAGAGGAGCCCTGCGTCAGAAGAAACCCGAGAAGTAACTTCTCAGAGCTTTCTTCCACAATCATACATGGTGCACCAACAACCTGTACATCCAGCTTCTCAACAGCTATACACATCCTGTATCCACAGCATCATAGTCCCAGGATCACCAAAGGCACTGCCCCCTCCTGGGAAACATTAAGTGAGGTAATCATGCCCAAGCTACGTTGGCATTGGGCAGGCCCCCATTCAGGGCTCTAAGACCCCCGTACCTCTCCCAACCCAGAGAAAGAGGCTGAAAACCTGTCCCACCACAAGGTGTGCAGTCTGTAAAATGCAGCTGCGAGTTGGGCCTAAGTATGTCTGTCAGAGCAGCATTAGCAACACAAAAAGATGATGGACCGACTGCTGAACATTGTCAAACACTCACCCCAGTCACAGATCCAGGTTAAATCCATCATTTCTTTGCTCACCATGCCACCCCAGTTTGGACCCAGCCATTCCATCCATCATCTGTTCTTTTTGCTTTGCTTGCCCTAAGTGGGAAGGGTATGCCCAGACGTGGGTCCCCGTGGTCAATGTGCCACTTGATTCAAGCTAGCCTGACTGATGAGGGGTGATACTCCGAAATCCATCCGAAGGTGCTTGTTTCAGGTCCAGGAGGACCTGGCCTGGCAGCTCGTGCAGGACTGTTCCCATGGGGAGCAGGGTCAAGACTGATTTGTATATGACTGGGCCAAACTGGGGTGACATGGTGAGCATAAAAAGGATAGATTAAAGCCAGATCTGTGACTGGGGGCGAATGGTTGATTTGTTCAACATAACATTCATCATTTCACTTTTGCTTTTGTTGACCTTAGTTAGTAAGTGTAGGAAAGAAGGATCTTTCTGGCATAGTTATCCGTCACTTTTTGCCTGGTGTCAGTGTGTTGTGGCTGCAGTACACTGGGTTCCTGCTAATCAGGACCACAGTGTCTGTGCTCTCTCTCCTCAATTCATTGGTAAGAACTTTGTACACCCCACAATTGATACACTGGTGTACCTCTGTAAGTCCCTAGTATATGGTACTAAGGTACCTAGGGTATTGGTACACCAGAGGTCTCCCATGGGCTGCAACATGTAATGTGCCAACCATGGGAGCCCATGCAAACTGTATCTGCAGGTATGTCATTGCAGCCTGGAAGAAATAGTGAACACACCTTTCGCTTCAGATATAATGTTTCCCTTATTCCCGGTCACTGCACTTTAAACCTATAAGTCACCCTAAGGTAAGCCTTAGGTTGCATAGTTCTAAGTGAGGGTGGCCCTGTACGAGCAAACACACCCATACAAACCCTGGAGTACATTCTCTGGCTTTGTAAGTGCGGGAAGCCCTTTTAAGGTATGTAGTGGACACTGGCAAAATTGAAATGTCCAGCAACATAATGGCTTTTCCGAACCAGTGATGTTTGGTATCAAACATGTTGGAATCCTGCTACTACACCAATCCCAGTGCTAGTTGCATGATAACATGTACTGGGGTGCTCATAGAGGACCCCACCCATGTCTAACTGTGTAGCCTTGCAGGGTCTGCGTACACGCCAGTGCTGCTGCTAACCCGAGACACAGTTCTTCCCTCCTCCTGCTGAGCTCAACTCGGGCAGGGGAAGGCAGAACCAAGGATTTCCTGTAGAGGACGTTTGTAACCATCTCTCCTTTAGAAATAGGTGTCTTAGCATAGGTTGGGGATGCTTCTGAGCACCTCCAGACTGCTTTGAAGGATACATTTGGTGCCCTCCTTGCACAAACCAGTTTGCCCCAGTTCAAGAGCCCTTTGCTCCTGCTCTGGCGCGAAAATACACAAAGGACGGGGGAGTAACCACGCCCCTGTCCAGCTCCTCTCCGGTACCCCTACAAGTCCCTAGTATATGGTACTAAGGTACCTAGGGCATTGGTACACCAGGGGTCTCCCATGGGCTGCAGCAATTTATTGTGCCATCCATGGGAGCACATGCAAATTGTATCTGCAGGTCTGCCATTGCAGCCTATGTGAAATGGTGCACCACCTTTCACTTCAGATAGAAGGTTTTCCTTCTATCCCGGTCACTGCACTTTAAACCTGTAAGTCACCCTGGGGTAAGCCTTACAGCCCACAGGCAGGGTACATGGTTCTACGTGTGAGGGTGGACCTGCACAAGCAGACACACCCCTACAAACCCTGGTGTCCATTATCTGGCTTTGCAAGTGCGGGCAAGCCCTTTTAAGGTATGAAGTGGACACTGGCAAAGGACAGGAGAGTGACAACCACCCTAACCATCTCTTTTCCTGGAAGGAGCCCTGAGCTCCTCCAGGTAGGCTACTTGATTCTGCCATCTTAAATCTTAAAAGGGCATAGCCCCCTGGGATCTTCTGACTGGTCAGTCTACCCGAGTAGCGGCCCGAACCCCTCCTGATAGGTGAGTCACCGCAGAAGTAGTCCTACCCCTTTTCTGGGTTACTTAAGGGCTCCCATGAGGGTGGATCCTTAGATTAGTGTGGACTTCGTCTTCAAGAACCAACTGGCTTCACCTGAAGATCTATCTAAAGACTCTTCTGCTGTTGGGCACTGAACTCTGCTGCTGGACTGAGCCAGGAACCAAGACATACTCCTTTCGGTAGGAAGGCTCCTACTGCAACTTCGTCTCTGTGATCTTCCAAGTTCTGCAACTTCCATGGCTGTGCAGCCTCCTGAGTCTCCCACGACTCTGCCCTCTGCCTGCATCAAGATGGCAAGAAGGAATCTCCCTTGGAGTGAAGGAGTCACTGCCCTGCATCCACAGGCGCCTCAACGACGAATGGCTTGTGGATCCTGTTGTCCCATGGATATCTTCTGGCTCTACATCACAGGTGTTGGTTTGTTGGCTCTCTAAAGGCCTGGCCAGTCTTCCCTGCAACTTGGGAGACTGTAATCCCTCTCCAGCCAACTGGAACCGCATGCCTGTGCACCACGTCTATTTGCCATTACCAAGGCCTGTTGGCTCCCCTGACCGAAGATCTTCAAGCCCCAGACTATTTAAAGAAAATGTCACATGGTACGCTCCTAGCAGGGCACTAAGATCGTCCAATTGGGGATTTGGGTGGGTTGGGTGGGTCAGGAAAGGGGGGGGTGACTACTTCATTTACACCACGGTCCATCTCTGGAACAACCTATCAGAACAACTGAGGGGTCAATCTAACTTTCTGACTTTCAGAAAATGTCTTAAAACTGGGCTGTTTGCAGGTCCTTAAACTCCAGCTCATCTGCAGGATTACATTAGTCAGTAGGTTACAATGGCTCCAAGACGCCGCTGGCATTTGTGCGCTTTAGAAAACAGATCAATATATCAAGCTCCAAGAAGCCCCAGCATCACACATCCCCAAGAGTGACCCTCTCCCTGCTTCTCCAGCGATGTGGGCATCCATCTTCTGTGTGCTGCTGAGCCCTTCCTGTGCCTGCTGCCAGAGGGTCCTCCTGGGGTCTCCATTGATTCCTGCCGGCTCTCCTGCTTGCTGAGAGCTGTCCCCGACTTAGCCTGGCTGGATGAGTCCCACAGACCTTGCTGGTCTGCAACTAAGCATCGTTTCCTGCAACACATCTGTAGAATGTGCCACGTTAGTGTTCCCACGACAAGGTCCACGAGACTCTGTAGCCGCCAGACAGTCGAGGTCCTTCATTGATTTCAACAGGTGGTTCTGACACAGCTTCGCACCTATGCACCTGGGCTCCATGGTGTAGGTATACTGCTTCTCTGGGTATTCACAGTTGAGTGTCCTTCAACCTCCCTGGTTCCAACGGGTTTCCTCAAGGTCCTCTGGTAAGGGTTCTGAACCCATAAAACTCCAACCAAGACTTTCCCATGTTATCCTAAGGACGTTGACCCGTCGTATCACCTCTGCACCCAGGCGCCTTGGGAATTCTAGCTATTTACCTTTGGTGGTTTCATTGTTCCCCTGGTCCACAGATCCTTGGGTGGTTGTCTCGCTGGGGTACTCAGCTCGCTTTCTATTTTCTTAGTATATGGTTTGGCCCTCCATAGATGTCCATTTGTTTTATGGGCTTTACTTGCCTGTTTTGACATATTCCATTGTTTATTGATATCTCCAGGTAGGAGATAAACCATGGTAGTTTTAGTGTTGGTGTTTAATAAATAAAAGGTGTGTTTCGAATACTGGTGTGATTCTTTCGTTGCATCTAAGCTTTATGACTGACTGAGTTGTAATGTACCCGATTTACACCCTCCTGAATAAGCCTTAGCTGCTCTCTACAGCTACCCCTTGAGAGCTTTGGTTATCATGGACCACTAGAACTATCAATAAGGGTTGCCTAGACTTAGTGCATGGTGCCTCACCAATAGGTGTCCAACATATACAGAGCCAGCCTCCTACAGGAAGGGTATGCCCAGGCGTGTATCCAGTGCTACCCCAAAACCATTCCTAGGATGCTGGTTTCTGGTCCAGGGAGATCCTGGCTTGGCAGGTCGGGCTGGACTGTTCCCATCGGTAGCATGGTCAAGAATGATTTGCATATGGCTGGGTCTAAACTGGGATGGCGTGGTGATCAAATAAATGATGGATTAAACCTACATCTGTGACTGAGGGTAAATGTTTTATTTGTTCAGCATTCCATCCAGCATCTATTGTTTTTGCTGTTGTCACCGTAAGTGGGAAGAATATGCCCAGACATGGGTCCCGTGCTCACTGTGCCACTGGATTCAAGCAAGCCTGGCTGATGAGTGATGATATACCAAAACCGGTCCCAGGATGCTTGTTTACAGTCCAGGGAGGACCTGGCCTGACAGTTCGGGCTAAACTGTTCCCATGGGGAGCAGGGTCAAGACTGATTTGCTGGGTCCAACCTGGGGTGGTGTGGTGAGCAAACAAAATAATGTATTAAACCCAGATCTGCGAATGGGGGTAACGTTTGATTTGTTCAGCATTCCGTCCATCATTTGATCTTTTTTGCTTTAGTCAGGGCAGCATTGCCAGAGGCGAGGCTAATATGGAGAAAACTAGAGATAGTCCGGGCGGATCTACCCACAGCACCACAGGGTCCCTGCAGTCACACAGTTCCCAAGATAATAAGAGACGCACTGTAAGAGTCAGCTAGCCCCACCCCTCTTCACTTAACTAAATCTCCCTCCTTGAGCATGGCAGGCAGCTAGACCGTTTCTTTCTTGTTGGACAGCTGGTGCCTGTCATCCTCTTGCAAATTCTTGCTTAGCTGATTTGTAGTCTGCAACAGTTACTCCTGAAGCAGTCTTTAGCACCTCTAAAGTGTCCAACTCAAAGTCGGTCTGACCAGCTGGTTAACACACAGTCGTAGCCTTTCTGTAGATTTCAGGGCATAATAGTCCATTTTAATGTGATAAATCTCCAGGGAGGCCAGACCTTGGATGAGCACCGAGATAGTCAGAAAAAAGTTTCTCCTCTTTCAGGACTTCAAACTTCTGGGTATCTTGGGACGTGTGTGGGTTGATTACTCCACGGTATGGGGCAGGAAAAAAAGCTGCAAATCCTGGCATACACTGTTCTGTTGTTTCACACTAAGAGTATTATGCCAGCATGCCATGGCCTCGTTAGGTTTTGACGCTGTGGCTATTTTAGGAGAGGGGCAATCCCTTGGAAGCTAATCTCTTTTACGTAGCCTTAAACAGTTTATGCTCAATCCAACCTGGTACTCAAGGTAATAGATACGGGCATAGCCAGAGCCTCTCTCTAGATTTGCTTTTTGAATCTCTTTTTCTGGTCATCACATGCAGTCTAGAGACAGCTGCGATGTGATGCAAGACCTAGAAAGCAGGTGTAAAGCTGGGTCGAGGGCCCGATTTACAAAGAAATTTTGAGAAAAGTAAAAAATTTACTGTTGTAACTTTTTCCATTTGCATTACATTTCCATGTTACACTGCATTTTAAGAACTTAAAGGTCACATGAGAATGACAGAAATGTGCATTTACACATTTAACTTTTTCTTCACAGGTTAAATATAGTGTTGTAGAAAAAAAAACTGACAAAAATCCAATTTTGTCTAGTAGAAGTTTCTTCTCATTCCCATTGTTGCGCCTACAAACCTTTGTAGGAGTAACTTTACGAGTGTTACCCAGTTGGGTTCCTGCTCCTCATCACAAACATATGATGGCACCAGGAGTGCACTTTATATTCCTTAGGAAAGTGGCGCCATGTTCTCTAGAACTTGCCAGGGCTACGGCCTGCATAGCGATCGATACACTCAGGTTAAAAAAGATCAAAGTCTGTGACTCAAACTCTCAAAAATACCTAAGTTTTATTTCAATATTTAACACCAACCAACAAGTAATTGCTTTCAGTAACAAGAGGGAAACAGGCGGTAAAACGATTTAATGAAAGTTCTACTTACCCTGTTTTGAAAAAATGATGCATGAAAATGCGATGTTGTTGCTGAAATTGATAGTAAAGTAATAGTTTCTTCAGAACTAGGATTATGTAAATATACTTTTTCCATTTTTGGCATTCCCACCGGCCTATAAAAGCGAGAAAAAAGATGCATCAAAATAATTCTAGTTGAAAGCATCTAGCACAGCAGTACAATCAAAACCAAAAAGTAAATAATGAAACTGCAAAAGCTTCTCATAGACCTTGCAGGTTCTAGGTTAAAAGGACAAGTCGAATTAGTTTTCATTTGGAATTTTGGGCGGGACACCACCCCCAATATATCCAAAAACAATACCTCCCGCCTTTGCCACTAAACAGTAGTCCCTTCCTTTTGGCAAGTCATTTATTATGAAATAAAATTAAAATAATTAGCGCATTTATTCTTCATAAACTTTTTGTCCATTTAATTGCATAATTGGCACACGGATTTTAGAGCTAACAGCATTTAACACTGTTTGATTCGAACTAACCACCGGTTACTACTTTGCCAGTCATCACAAACTCTTATGAGCTCCATACAACCACTGACACTTTTCTTTGTTCCCGGGCACCGTTGAGACAGAGAACAGAAATAGCCGATTTTTGCACCAGTAAAATAGGACAATACAGAAAGCACAAAAGCGTAAAGTGTATTTTTAGGCACTGAGGGGTGGAGGTTAAAGAAAGTAACAGGTGGTAGGTAAGGTGGTTTGCTTGCCCATACTGGCTCTCGACACCCCTTGTATACCTTCAGCGGCACCAAGGAACATGAATGAGGAGCAGCTGATCAGAATGACTCTACTAGTTAATCCCAGTCCCCTGATATACCTCGTAAAAAAATTGTTGTCCAGAGATTTTCTTTTTTAATTTGTGTTTTTGGATCATTAGAGAAGTAATTTAGCTTGGGTAGGCCATGCTGATCCAGCCCAAATTTTTCTGGATGACATTTTTAAAAATGGCGAATGTGTTGAGATGATGTGATATTTCAGGAACCCTGAGACCTATATACTTCATTTTGGTGTCGAAACATAGGGTTTGGGGGTCCAGTAGTCTTATAGAGACAGAAAAAAACCCCACAGAGTAACCATTCCAGCATTTTCCAAAAATGGCGGCTGTAATAGAGGAAGAAGAGACATATATAGAAAAGAAACAAATAATAATGTTTTTTAATCCTTTTTTTTTATATACAGCCCAAAAAGTTTATGATCTGAATATGAAAAAAGAATTGTGCTTATCACACCTGTTCTAGACACGTTTTCATAGTTCACTTTGTTTCGGCAATCGCTCGTGGTACATTTGCAGAATGTTGAACATTTGAGAAGAGCATATTTACAGGGACATTTTTTTGTAGCACAGGTTTTGCAAGTACATCTAAGTGTAAGTACTGTGGGTAGAGGCTTTAGAAATTTCGTAGGTTTTAGCACCCCATCAATATCCTTCCAACAAAATTCACCCGGATCTTTCTCTAAATAGGCATGATCCAAAACATTTACACATCTTCTGCTCAAGTAGAATGCTCTTTTAATGTGTCCACGCACAGAATAGGACGTCGGTGGAAGGTCACTTAGCGGGACTGATCTCTTGAACTCACTGTACCTTAGATTGTTAAATGTGTGACAGTCTGAACTCGTTTTCCACACAAGCCCAAGGTATTTTTCTATGTCTTTAAAGTCACATTTTTCTTCTGTCTCAGCAAATCCTGTTAGAAACTTCACAGGTTTAGCAGTTAAAGTTCCAAACTTTGATCCAATTTTGCTCATAGTGTCATTACCTGTAAAAATATATATGTGCCTTGATAAGAACACTGAGCATCTCAATATCAAGTTTCTTGTACAGTTTATGAAGCAGGGTTGTTTTTCCTCGCTTGTTCCATAACGTATCCATAACCTGACAATCCTTGACTTATGAATACTTCAACAAATCTAAGCAGCACAATAATAACATCTGTGTAATTTGACAGTACAATGACTCGATTGGAACCATTTTGCACAGCCCACTCAACATGTGGCACAACATGAAGACCAGCTTCCTCCAATTTGCGGTGAAGTTCTTGAACAATCTGGCCTGTACATTTTGAATATATCTCTGCAGGCACCAACTCCTCATTGACAATCATTCCACTTGCAATAATTGGAAATTTAGTGTTGACTGAAGAATCAGCATTGTTCTGGCAAGTTAACATCTCCAAGTTTATCTTGTTCGATGTTGATGACCAGAATTTATCAAGTTGCTCATGCATAGCTGTTGAACTTTTGATGCAGACAAGGTCAATTGTTCCACTTGTAGACATTTGTATGATTCTCTCACGTTCTTTGACAGTTAATTCTAGATAACTGTCAAAAACAATGTGCCATTCTTGAAAGCTGCACACAGGCTTTGAAAATCTAAAACAGTCTAAACTACCTCTGAAGTTTTGCGTGGATGAAATCTTGACCACTCGCAACTGTGACATTTACAACAGCAGTTTTCAATGAGGACACTTTTTCGAATTGAAATTCTTCAGTTGAAAGTTTTTCTTCGAGCTCTTGTACAAGTTTGTGCTTCACTGGTTTGATTGTAGCCGCTCCATCAAATAATGTGTTTGTTGGAACGGAGATCAAGCGATGGAATGTCCTTGATAAATTCATCCCTTTCTTTTGCTACACCCATCTCTTAGCGTGCTTGTGGAAGTTTTTTTTTTGTAACCTGTTTTGTAGTGGCTGGTTGGACAAAACTCTTGCTATGGTAATTAAAGCGTGTAAGTTTAGCTTTAGTGATTATGTCAAACAGCTTTTTCTCTTTCAATGCACATCTCTCCTGCTTCAGTTATGCGTATAGTTTTGGTCAATGCTCCAGGACATCTAGCAGACATGTCTTTATATCGTTATCCACATATTCTTTGGTCACGAAGTTGTGTTGTCGCACAGGCCGAGTCATTTCAAAGGGGTTTCCTTACTGCTCCATGAGATGAAGGCTGTCAATATGTCTTTTAAAACGTTCCCCTCTCATTCCCACAAGTTCATGGTGAGGAACAGTTTCATCATGATCATTAATTTTAAATTTGTCATCTCTCTGAAAACATTGCAAACAGAATGGACTTCATAATACCAACGTCCCGTTACAAACACCAAATTCTGACATAAGCATGTTGTTTGGACAGGACTGCATTATCACTCATTATCGCTGTGGAAGTTGCACAATTTATCAGTATACAATAAATAATGAATTCTCTCACGGCCCTATCAAAAACATCAATACTTGCAGCATTATCTACATTATCTGGGGTTGTCGCAAGTTGATCTATATAAGGCAAACTACCCAAAAAGTGAAAATGTGCTTATGCCAGTACCGCAGCCATGTCAGATGTACATTTTTAACAGCTCCCCTAGTCAATCACTTCTTGAAACTGAACCACACTGAAGATAGAGTGGCAGACCAGTGAAGTGATTAAAAAACACCTTGGGCAGTGATAGCCAGTTGATGTTGAACAACGATGTGTGAAAATGGATTTAAAAATGGATTTTCCAATGTGACAGCTTTGCCCAGTGTCTTAACACCACAGCGGAATTTAGTAACTCTAAAGATGCACTGTAACTTCCCCTTGGATGTCTGTATTGTACCCTACATTGCTGTGTCTGCCACTAATTAACTATGACGATGTTGTGACACACTTCTGATACCCTGTCACATTTAACAGCTCATGCCGCAATGCATGATCATGTCCTTATGTGTGATGGTACTGTTGCAGCACAAGCGTGGTCCAGAATTTGTTACGCTTACTCTCCGTACCAGCCCCATTAGGATGTTCTGCAGCATTTCCATTTACCACAGAGGCAATGATCCTCTGATTAATCTTTCTCCGCTGATCGGAGGGGTGAACCTTAGGGTGACCAAACACCATGTAAGCTGTCCAATCCCGACCATATATTGACAGATAACTTACAAATTTGAAATCAGGTTTAAGTATACCACTCTCAAAACCATGCTGTAGAAATTAAGACTTTGCAATAGGAAGATCATCCTCCTAAAGAAGTGAAGTCAGACTAGAATTATGCAAACCAAAGGTTCTGCTACGGCCACACAGAATAAAAGAATTAGAACTTGATAATCCATAAAAGCTTGCTGATTCCCCCTACAACGCATTTAAATCATTAAAAAATAGCACAGTTTCAATGGAAGATCCAACAAGACTCAATAATAGACTCAGACCGATATTAAATAACTGTGGTTATTGTATTCGAGATTCAAAATTCTTGGCAATAAGCAGTTTTAAGTAATCCGGTTTAAATTATCACAGCTTACAATATAATGGCAAACATTTAGGCCAAGCTTAAAAGAATGATTATCGCATGAATCAATTTACAGAGTCCCACTACCATCAAAGGCAGAAGGATAGTTAATTTATCCAACAGCTCATGATCCTAAAAAAGGGGAAAGAGTTCAGATTTAAAGTCCACTAAGGGCGAGTCCATAAATATGAGACAAAAAAAATAAAGGAAATGAAATGGTGCTACAACGGAGGGTTTCAGTCCACCAGCTACTATCTGTAGTATTCGCAAAGCAGTCCAAAAGTAAAAACTCAAAGAGGATAGGTTTCAAAATCATAAAAAATTGATAAGCACAGCGTTCCAATTGACAAGTAGGAAAAATCAGAATGGCGCTGCTCCTGCTTTGGGGTTTCTTCTTTTATAAAGTCTCTGTAAGAGTCCTAGTGATATAGCGTCACACCACTGTTGAAAGATTGTCATGTGCTCAGATTCACATAATGTCACCTACGACATTAGCAAATACAAGATGGTTCCCCCTTGCTAGTCATGAGAAACAAGAGATTTAAAGTCCACATAGGCCTAACAACAATGAAAAAGAATACAAAATATCAGTTTGTAGTAGCAGTTAAAATCCTGTTCCCACAGGAACAATTCACTGTTAACATTGAGGAAATATTTCAGAACGTTGAATGTTACACATGTACTTAACAAATAAGGCAACATTTTACTTGATGCAAAAGAACCATTGTAATAGGCCAAGGAATAAGTCTGTAGTAGAGAAATAACACGCTTGAAAAAGGCTTCACGTTGTCATAACAATTTTAACTAAAATAAACTCTAAACCTGTAGCAAATATAATGCAATAAAATAATTTCATATTGGAAATAAAGTAGAACTTTCATCAAGTATTATCATACTACAAAAATAGTTTTTAACTTTTTATAAATTATAGAATCTCTAGTATTATCAGTTTAAATTTCCTTACTAGTATTTTTACCGTTTTTAACTGACTTTTCTACATGGTGCATTCTAATGCAAAGCAATAGAAACAAAAATGTTGTAAGCATTCTCAATAGTGCAACTCATTTATATACATTAGGATTTTCTTCTATATATGTTTCTAGGTCTTTCATTTCAAAGCACGCTTTTCCTGTGCTTCTACTACACTTTCAGTTTAGAGTATTACTGTGTCGAACGTGTGCAAGGTACACGTCCAGCTTTTCGTGTCCTAAATCAGCAAATGTGTTCCTTGATTGCTGGGGGAGTTTTATACAGCGTGAATATGACCCATCTGGGTATCAGAGCGCTGTACAAACAGAAAATAAGTTAATCATACACGTGCAAAAAGGAACAAGCAAGAAACTGTTAGATTCATAATCCAGAGGTGAACCCAGGAAGACAGTCATGCTGAGTGACTTATGATCTATTGTTCAAAGTATCTATTCAGCACCAGCAGTTTCAATGATTTTTGAAGTAAGTAGTAAAGGGGTTTGATCTGGTTTCAGGGTAGTGCGTTCCATATTCTTGGGGCAACACCAGGAAAGGAGCAGATGTTAAGTTTTCGTTTTGTTGAACTTCTGTGGCTTAGAGAGTTAGCAATTCTTAGAGAACGACTCCCACCCGACAGTTCGAGTTTTTTTGCCAGGAAGACAGGAGTGTTATGAGGAGCCTTTTGTATTATGATTTTTTAAATCTTACGTTATCAGTACCCTAATTGTATCAAGATGTATTGAGTCATTTGCTGTACACGCGTTAGTGTTTTCATATACATCAACTATCCACTCCTTTTGGATTACATAAATTGTTCTCAGAAATTGTATTGTATGTATTAAATCTTGACTTGTAAGTTATGTCCCCACAGATCAATTACTGTAAAATAGTGTTTTTTGTTTTTTTTTACTATCCGTTCACACCATAATTAGTGTTCGTAAAGCACGACCATTTGTGGCTCTTCTATAACTAGTGTTTTCAATTCCAAATGATGAACCAATATATTAACTACTGCGCGCCAGCCAACATGTGCATTTATTAATTGTTGAATCAAATCATCTTCAATGAGTGTACAGCAAAACGGTTTGTAGGCTGTTCTATGATTATTGGGCCTTAGCCAGTCGGGACCCATTTCTATACCCGTAAGTATGAGTTTGATTACTCTTACTTTGATGGTTTAAATTTTAACCTTAACTTGATATCAGTGTGCCAGCCATGGTGGTATTAATACATTTTTCCCTGTGTAATTAATTGAACCGTTGCGCACTCCAGCTTTAATTTTGTGCATTGTAGAGACCATAGTCTTTCTTCGTTCTCTATGTACACGTTACTGGCAGCTGTCTTGGGTATATGTGATGAGCCTTTGTGCACGCACCTCATCTCCTTAATTTGGGATGCCGACTCTAGTGGCCTCCGTGAGCAGACACTTGCAGTTCATCGTGGCTGGATTTTGCATGCCCGATTGTTTGCCTATAGAACCGCGTATCTCCTTCTGGAGATCCGTTCAATATAATTCAGGTATGCTCCCCAAGCGTCTTCATGAATATCCTTTTGAAATGTGCTGAATGAATCCCATACCTCAACATATTTCCCATATCTCAGATTACCACTTGGAGTTTCCCTATATAAAATATTTCACATTTTGGACCACCTTATGGAAATCAGACAGAGAAGCGAAGACTTCTAATGCTTGGCAATATTGACCTGTGATAGCAGCAACAAAAGTCAAATTAGTTTGTCAGTCACCAATGTCACAGTTATTCACTGTTTCCCCATGTCACCTAGCAAAAACACTGATGGAAAAAACAGAGGGATGGCGATAACAAACAAAGGAGTATGTGATCCTAACACCCTGCCTGACACTCCAGAGCAAAGCTTCTTTTCTTCAAGATCTGGAGTTTCCAGTGCATTCACAGGCTCCAGCCCTTTTAGATTCACAGTACACCTGTTCCTCGTACCTGCAGTCTGTTACCTCAGAACTCACTTTTGGATTCTCCCTTGACTGAACCCATCTCAAGGAAGATTTACTCCTGGATGGACAAGTCAGTCTGGTCTGATCGAGTGGTCATTTTGGTGTTTTCAGTTTGATCCTGCCAAATCTGGTTCGTTGACCAGTTTCTCGTTCAGAGAAGGCACATCTGCCTCCACAAAGGATGGACCTTCTGGCCAAAGGGGCTTCATATCCCTTTCTATTATCATTCATCATGAGCACCTGGTTTGAGCAGAATCAATCGTCAAGTGACCTGGATGTTCTGGCAGCATCAGGACAGTCCTACTACTGAGAACAATACGGAGACCCAGGTAGCACAACCAATTATGCATCTCTTCTTAAGAAACAATATGCAACATCACAACGTAACAAATATTGACAGCTTCAATAGGTCTCGCCTATGCAAAAACCATTGGCTTTGACAATGGATTTAGCCATGTTGTACACCAGCATGGCTAAAAGTTAGTGGTGTAGAAGAGAGTGTCGTGGAGTGAAGTAGAGTGTCAAAGAGAGGAATGGCAAAGAGTGGAAAGGCGAAGAGTGGAATAGCAAAGAGTGAAGTAGAGGGTTGTAGAGCGAAATGGTGGCGTGGATTGGCAGAGAATTTTGTGTACTAGAGTGGCATAATGTGGAGTCGCGTGAGTGGTATACACTGGAGTGGCGTAGAGTGGACTGGCGTAGAGTTTTGCAAAGTATAGTGGCATTGAGTGCAGTGGTGTACAATGCAGCGTCGTATAATGCAGTGGCATAGATTAGAGTGATGCATAGTAGAGTGCAGTGCCGCAGAGTGAAGTTGGGAAGAGCTGAGTGATACAGACAGCACTGGTGCAGAGTAGAGTCGAGTGCCATAGAGTTCAGTGGTGTAGAGTGAAGAGTAGAGTCAAGTGGCATAGAGTGCAGAGGCGTACAGTGGCGCGGCGTAGAGGAGCACAGAATGGTGCAGAGCATAGTATAGTGTTGTAGAGTGCAGTGGCATAGAGTGCAGTGTTGCAGAGTAGAGCAGCATAGAGTGTAATGTAGAGTAAAGCGTTTTAGAGTGCAGTGGAGCAAAGTAGATTGGAGTGACGTACAGTGGATTAGTGTAGAATGCAGAGGCATAAAGTTCAGTGTTACAGAGTAAAGTGCATTGGATTAGAGTGCAGTGGCTTATAGTTGAATTGAGCGGAGTAAGTTGGTGTGGCCTAGACTGGATTGGTGTAGAGTGCATGGAGAAGAGTGCAGTGGTTTAGAGTAGAGTATTGGAGTGCACTGGCATAGAGTAGTGTGGTACAGAATAGAGTAGAGAGGCGTAGAGTCCAGAGGCGTGGAGTGGAGCAGAATGAAGTGGCGTAGATTGGTTTAAAGTGGAGTGGTGCAGAGTTGAGTAGAATGTCAGAGTGGAGTATTCATGGTGCGGCAGCACACTGCCATTACAGACAACAAATTTTCAATTGAAATGACAACGACATTTGCACAGACATACAGTTTTACTAATAAAACTATACAGAGCACTGATGCAAATGTGTGGAAATGGCACCACCTAGTGTAATGATTTGTTTTGATCATATTAAAGTATGTTTCCAACACACTTCAGAAATTACAAAAAAAAGTGCTTCATTATGGTCCCGAATTCAGTTATATTCTGAAATACGTACACGTTTCATTTAAATGTTGTTGCATGCTAGAAAAAAACTCTTTCCTACCCCTAGTGTCCAGCAAGTGTGTCACATAAATCCTCTCACTTTAAAGTCGGAGAAAGAAAAGTAAACAAACGCCCTCAGAAGACAGTGCCTGACATTTGACCTTGGTCTTTGAATGCACAGCAAATGTGATGCGATCCGAACAAGATTTACAGGCCTATTTACAGAAAGTGACTCCGTGGAAGGATACCGTAAACACAGTTTGGGCAATGGGAGGGCTGAACTGAACCTGGAGAGCCTAAAGCAAATAAAGCCAGAAAATGGAAAGCTAGAAAATGTGAGTTACCAACCAGAAAGCCAATGGTAATCAACAGGCAGAAGGTATTCCTAGGTCAACTTTCTTAAAATCCCCAAGATGTCTATAGCAAACCAGACAGCTGTGCTGTCTGGTAGGCTGCGACTTAAAAATGAGATGAGTCCATTAAGAATGAGCTGTGCTCAGATGATTGACCTAAAATGTGGTACTGAATTGTAAAGCCTAAGAAGCTGGTGGAAAACCCAAAATTCATTTTTTCCTTTGTATATCTTCAGAATCTAGTTGTTCAGAGCCAATTTGTTACCCAGCCATAAATGCTAGTGCAACAATGGTTCTGCTACTCTTTTTTTCTCATACCTTGAATTGGTCACGTACGTTTTCAATCTCTTGTATATGCACTTCCATAGAATTACTCACTGAAGTAACTGGTGTTTTGCATCAAGCACAATGTCTTCCGAATGAGACACATTACACTCTAAATGCTTTGCATTTTGTACCCTACAGAGCATCATGATCCACTGAAGGAGAACCACCGCCAACGTACATCAGACTTAGAATGGAACCAGCTCCAGTAAAAGATAGCCTTCTCCACCTCGTTATATATATTTGGATAAATCTCAATAAGCAATTGGCTTTTCTTTCTCTGGAGCATTACCATCAGAAGGAAGAAAAACTCAGAAAGAAACTTCTGGTTCCTTCTTTTGAACCCCTTTGGCAGTGCTTATTTGCCATAATTGTAACGGTTTGCACTTTGTAGGTTTTCTCAATTCTTGATGAGTTGTGTCCCTCATAAGTTGTAGTGGAGACGGAGTTTTAGATGCACACATTGCTATGTTGGCATAAGCGTCTTAGAAGTTAGAAACGCCATCTAGCCACTTTTGCTGCTTTTGCACACGACACTGCAGATCGATGTTATTATATGAAAACTGCTTGCCTGCCTTTTCTTCGCGTGAGAACGGTCTGTTGTTCACATCCCTAGACGTGCACCGCGACCTTGGTCTGAATATTGTGTGCAGAAACAGTCGGGGCCAACAAACAATGTATGCTTTTGAATCCAGGTTGATCGGCCCACGCTCTAGCCATAAAACGCACACAGCTGCAAATATTTGAAACTCTAGCACCTTTAATATTGCAGTTTGCATGCATTAGACACACTGTGGGGAAGACTTTTTCTAGACAGAGAGCAAAGCTGATCCTGTGATGTGATTCACCTAAGCTGATATTTACGGTATGGGGTTCCCCATTCAAACCTAGAGACCTTCTATTAGTTTAATAATACTAGCTAACTAGCAAAGGGAGGGTGGTTGTATTCCACTATCATTTGTAATATGATTTCTCCCTTCATTTTCTATGGTATTGTAACAATGCTGATGGTTTTGTTTTTAATCATTTGTCTGCTTATGTTAGCCAAAGTACTCCATCTTAGAACAAGTAGTTTCTAAAATAAACGTTTTAAACTTTACTGTGTCTCTGATTACTCTTGTTGTGGGCTGATATGAGAATAATAACAAACAGTTATTTCTGATTCCCACCATTCCTGAGAGTACTCTAAGTCGCATATTCTGGGTTATCTAATCATTGGTAGCTTTGAGATGATATGAAGAGCGAATGAGACACTGATGCTAGTCGGATAGGGGTTCTGGGTACTGAGGCGAGTTTTTGGTACACCGCAATTCACTGAGGTCCTGGTTTCCTGCGCATAGTTCTGTGCATGAGCAGAATCCCTGCAACATGGCGCACCTAACGTTTGGTCTTAGGATTTGAGACGTTTTAGTAGTGCTTATATTAGTCCACGACGCCCTCACTCTTGTTTCCGGATAGCGGGAGTGACGGTTTTAACCTACCTATTAGTTCAATAGGCTCAGTCAAGCTTATCAATTAAAAAGGTTTTTATATTTGTGAACCCTTGTGCTACTATAATATAGATTGTTTTTCTTCACTGTGTCCTTACGGCTGCGGTCGATATTGCAGCGCATAGCCGAGCACCTATAAGGCGTCATTTGACGTGGTTCGGGGTACCGGACGATGGGATGGCTGTTATTTTTGTGGTGAGTGCCGATGCATCATACCCCTACGAGTTGTCTTACTCTTGGGTTACTATGCCGCCGGTGAATGCAGACGACAGTACATTTCACTCCTATACTCCCACGCGGGTCCCAGCGATTTATACGCCATATAGGACGCAGGAGATTCCTATTTCGGCTTGGCAGCATCGCATTTGGTTTAATGGCGCCCTTCCCCATACGGTTACACCGGTTCGTTTGGGCCCTTTGTCAATTCCAGGGGCCACTTGGCCGGTACTGGCCGGATTTGCACCTCATCCTCGTTATTTGAATGCTACGGTGGATGAGTTACATGTCCTCCATACAGCCCTGATTACAGTACATCGGGCTTTAGTGCAATACGTTTCACGCAACGTCCAGATGGGGGCACCTGTTGTTGCGGGGCAGCCAGCTGGCCCGGCCGGGATTGTCATTAGTCCCGTCATTGATAATTCAGTAATGAGCAAGCGCCCCCAGAATAAGAACGATTTACCTTATTGGCTTGCTGAGAAACTTGACCAACTGGAAGCAGTATTTCCGCACTCTACTCCTGTGGAGAAACACAGGATACTCACCATTAGTTTGCAGAAAGACTTAGTTCCAGAGGTGGCCGATTGTGACAACTGGGGTAAAGTTTTTGCAGCGGTCTACTCGAAGTGCTTCGGTACCCCATCTATGGCCGTGCTTCCCTCCGTCAAGAAACGTGTTCAAGATCAACACGGTCCGGAGGCGGCGGTCGAGTTGGGAATGAGGCTCGTCGGTGTGTTCGACGTAGTTGCCACTCTCATCCTTGGTAACCTCAAGGGAGATGCGATTCACTTTCAAGTGGCGAATGGTTTAGCCCTCGTTGACGAACTAGATAAGCCCCGAGAGTTGCCTAAAATTATTGCGGAGGCTTATAGAACTATTGGCCACAGTAGTTTGGGGATTAAGCCTACTATTGTCATTCCAGATGTACAACAGCAAACTAAGGCGTGTTCGTCTGTCAAAGATGATCGTCCAACTTTTCCTAAACAGAATTGGAGAACTAAGAAACAAAGAAAGCAGCAACAGAAACAGGGGTCTCGTTCCAGCGTCACAGAACAGGCGTCTAGTGAACGCACATATGATTTGCGCGATCGCACTAGGATTAGGTCACCTGACAAATTTCAGGTTACTGAACAACGTTCTCCTCGTTCTTCACAGGAAACATCGGCCTCACAGTCCGGTGGCGGAGAACGTGGCAAAGGTCGGGGTGCCCAACAAGGACGTGAGCAACCCAGTCAGCCTGACGGTAAGAGCAAGCAGGACGAATTTGCACGTCAACGTCCCCCGTTTCAAAAGAAGAAGGTTGCTGCACTAACAGCGAGGTTTGCCACAGATAGTGAGAACGCAGCTTCGGAACCTGACATGGGCACTAACGCTGCTCGACAGCGCAGCAGAGGTTACAGTAGTGCGGCAAGCACTGCATCCATATCTGGAGACGACAGCAACTGACACGTTCATTACTGTAGAAACTGCAGATACTAGAGTGGCTCCCCCTGACAGACTATATGACAGTCCTTTTGATTGAAGGTGACCTACAACGTACGATACAAGGGATGTTTTGGGATAATCTGACCTCTACGTATGATATTCTATTAGCAGAGGCGGACAGGCCCCCTGCTTTCATTTTGGCTGCTCCTAGAGGGGAGGAGGTAATCCTCCCGTCCTTCACGCACACAGTGCCAAAGGATCACGCTCAAAGATTTGCAGAAGAGTGGGCCTAGGTGCTTGCTCCGGCTGTGTACCGTACTCAGGTTGGGTGGGATAAATTGTCGCCAAGCCATGAGATTCCTTTACAGTCTATGCCCGAGCCGCAGCCCCAATATACCAAGCGCCACAAAGCTAGATCTCACGTCGCAGAAATCCTTGAGCAATTGGAATATCAAGGTGTTATTGAAACCTGTGTGTCACCAATGAATAGTCCTCTATTCACTGTAACTAAACCTGATGGGTCGTACCGCATAGTTTTGGATTACCGGCATTTGAACTCTCATTGTCGGACTTGTGCTGTACAGAATACCCACAGTTCTGCCCTCGTTGATAGTCCCGTGAGAAAACTGTTTAAGACCACACTCGACATATCCAATTGCTTTTTCAGCCACAATCCGTCCTCTATTAGTAGTCAGTGGACAGCGTTTACTTCTGGCGGCAAACAAAAACAGTTTAAGAGATTGGCCATGGGCTATAAAAACAGCCCTGGCGTCTTTGCCGCACGTGTAGTCTCTCTATTAGAGAGCATTGACCCCGATGCGTACTCGCATGTTGACGATATCTATCTCACAGACGACAAATTATAGCCGCATCTGTGTCGCGTTGATCGCATCATTGTTATGTTTGCGGACTTCGGTTACAAATTCACCTTTCCGAAGTCACACGTCGCAGAGTATACAGTGTTGTTTTTGGCCTACGAGCTCAACAATGAAGGTCGAGGTTTAGCCCCTCACTTCTTGGAGAAGTGTGCATGTTTGCATGCTCCGACAACGCTGAAAAAATTACAATCTTTACTGGCTTTTCTGAATTTCAGGCGTACTTACATTCCCGATTATGCCCAGCGTATCAAGCCCCTATATGCCTTGGTACAACCTACTTTTTCCAAGTCGAGCTGACTGCCAGAGCATTCGGCTATCTTGCAATCTTTGCAGGCTGATCTTCTTGCTTTGAAATACTTAATGACACGTGATAACTACACTAACCTGGTGATAAGAATTGTGCCTGACGCAGTGGGTTACACGTACTTAACGTTCAATGAGGGAGTCACAATCCCCATTGCTTACAAATCACACCTGTACACTTCGGCTGAAATGCGTTTTTCCACGGTCGAAAAAGTTTTGACTGCAGTGCAGATGGCGATTCTTAAAGAGCGAGCACTGTCACAAGGGAAACGCATGTTGGTTGTCACACCGTATCCTGCTCTAGAGGCAGTGATGAAGGCCAGTGTACCTAATTCTAAAGCTCTGCATCCACGTTGGATACAATGGGCCACTTCCTTGACATCACCGGATGTCACCTATATCTTTGATGCCTCATTACAGACTCAGGAGTACCTGCAGTATGAATTTGTTCATCCAGCTCCTCTGTCTTTGCGCCCGCTTGAAGATTACCATTGTGTCATTTACACTGACGGTTCGGCGCAACCGGCAACGGATTCGAAGCATGCTTATTCAGCCGCCTGCGCAATTGTAGCTGGTACTTTCGTGAATGGTGAATTAAAGTCTGATGCTGTGCATACGCAGTCATTGGGTGACTGTACCTCACAATTGGCGGAGCTACGTGCTCTAGTGCTTGCACTGGAGTTTGCTGATCCTCGTGTTACTACTCTTATAGTGAGTGACTCGTTTTACTGTGTTCAGTCTTTTAATGACAATGTATTCTTTTGGTCTCAGAATGAATATCGCGATTCCAAAGGTAGCACAATCAAGTATAAAATGCTTTGAGTTCGGGTGGCAGAACTTAAACAGAATCTGCCTCTCGTGAATATAATTCACACTCTTGGGCATCAGCAAGTTGATGTCCACGCTGTCGGGAACAGCTTAGCTGACGAAGCAGCGAAAACAGCAGTTACAACGTATCTAGTAGCAGCAGTTACAAGATCCAAAAGTAAGATTGATGATGACATCTTGGCAGCTATTGCTGCAACAAAGAAAGGAGGTAATTACCCTAGAGGTTTCCCTTCGCGGTACTCTTATCATTTAAGTCCTGATAAAGTCCCCTATGTGAGAATTAACGACGTTGGTGACAGATTGATTCCCAACGCGGACTGCAGACCTTCCTTGACAGCGGCTCATGAAGGTATGGCCTCTGCCCATGCCGGCGTTTCAGCGACTGTTACTCTCTTACAACAACGTTACTGGTGGCGTGGGTTGTATAAACAGACTCGTATTTATGTTCTTGATTGTGACATTTGCCAGCAGATTAAACCTTCGACTGTTGCGCGCCCACCACAAACTCAGTTGTACATATCTAATAAACCACTTGGGTGTGTTCATCTAGATCACTGCGGTCCTTTCTCCTCTGATACTGCATACAAGCACATCGTAGTTGCGGTGGATTCGTGCACACGTTTTCTTTGGGTGTGGCCACAAAGGAGTGCTGATGCTCGAACTGTCATCAGGGATTTGCGTGTCTTTGTAGGGATTTGCGTGTCTTTGTGGGAATTTTCGCATGTGGTACCATTCATTCTGACCACGGTCCTGCGTTCGCCTCTAAGGCGTACAAAGAAGCCATGAGATCTTTGGGGGTCCAAGTCAAATTTTCGTCTCCGTACCGGCCTGATAGCAATAGTGTTGTGGAACGAATGAACCATGACTTAAAGCAATCCCTGACAGCTAGGGTTTTAGGCACTGGCAGGAACTGGTTAGCCCATCTGTATAACGTACAACGTGCACTTAATAATCTCCCTAGAAGGTCTCTGGGTGGGCGGACCCCATACGAAATGCTCTTTGGCATAAAAATGTTTGTCCCGGACCTTGATGGTCTAAACATGGCGGCGTCAGCCGCACCCTTTGACGTAGATGATCACTGTGTTGTATTACAGAATCTACAAGAGACCAGAGACAGTCTTGCAAAGGAACACTTGCCCTCCACAACTGATGCTGCACTTCAGATCCCGGTAGTCGGCTGGCTACCTCGAGTTGGTGACCTGGTCCGTGAGAAGGTGGCGAGCAAGGAGGAGTTCGGCCCCTCTTATCGTGCACCGGTGCCAGTGTTTGGCGCGCAGGGTACAAGAACAGTCATTTTACCTCCACTTCCTGGTCATAAGGATAACAGGTACATCTCCACTGACAATGTCAAACTATAGCGAGTGGCCGATTTTTCTTAGTATGACTCCAGCGGTCTCTTGCCCAGCGATGCTGAGAAATTCTGTTTTGGCTCCGGTTTCTATCACCAGGCCTGATATTGCCATTGAGATGCATACAGTTACTAATCCTTTGTTGCCACCTCCGGCTGGTGGTCCACCTGTAGATACTGAGTATACTTATCCCCACAGATGTGTCGTTGCCTGGTTTACAATCAACTGCAGTTGACCAGTCACGGTTTTCATTTGACACTAACTCTATGACTTCGAATGCCCCATCGAAAATTTCTATTTTTGCTGTTTGGTTTAAAAGACATTTTTTAATTTGCCCTTGGACTTATGCTTGGCTGATGCTCATAAGTATTTTTTTGTTTATGTCCATTGGATTTGTGGTTGTATTTTTTCGTATTGTAAATGGACACTATCTGAACGAAAGATCTACAATTAGACTAATTGATGGAACTTTGGGCCCCCACTCCTCATCACACATCATGAAAAGGGACCAGACTTTTGTGAATATTACTGCCTGGCCTGTGTTGGATAGGATTGTGTGGGATGCTGTAAAATTTCAAATTCATGGACCCACAGAGGTTATTAATGTCCCCAATGTACTTCATGCTTCTATGGGTGATGTTGTGAAACAAAACATCCACTCTGATGATCGGGACGTTCAGGCCATAGAGGCACTATTTTCTGATTTAAAATATTATGCTGCCTTTGATGCTGAAGATTTGTATTTAGACACTGCTAATTATGGGGAACTATTCTGCTACGAACATTATGGCAATCATTTCCTACATAAAGCCAATACCTTTAGAAATGTTGTGAATTATACGCAATGGGAACATTGTCCGGCACCAATGGAAGGCAGCTACAGCACATTAGTGAACAAATTTACATATTTTACTGATTTCAGTGTTTCTAAGCCTGAGGCCTTTTATTTTAAAGTGGCGGGAGAGTCAGCTGCGAAAGTTAGGCTGACCCACACTAAATTATTGTATTACAAGTCCTTTATGGATGAATTGGCTATCAGGGGTTATGGGGCTGTGGAAAGATACTATTGATCTTAAATCTGTTTGGGGTTCCAAGAAATGGCAGGTGCAAGGGACTGAAGCACTGCATCGTGTTTGCCTTATCCCAAACCACATGTTATTTTTGAATTCTACTATTTTTCAAACCACCTGTTTTGGATTGGCTACTACTAAAAAGATAAATTCCCCCTCTTTTCCTGATATGGGTGCTTATCCTAATTGGGATAATCATACAGATCTGTCCCTTGAATGGTTGCAGTCGTACATTACTAATACATCCTTCAACATTTCCAATTTAGATCGTGAAGGATAGTTGATATGGCAGAAGAGCTCCGACTCCTGTCAACATCGGTTTCTGGGTCTACAACCTGGGTATACCAAGGTTCGAGTGGACCTCGCTTTAAATCTTCTCATTCAGTTACTATCTACTCTGTAGGGAAGTTACGTCAGAACTGGCTGCAACATTCCACCTTGGCATCTGTTAAACTTAATTTATCAAAATTGCATGACAAGATAGATTTGAATGATTTTGTTAAGGGTCCTGTGGGTGGCAGGTCCAAAAGGTGGGTGTATGCTATTTATAACGAGGTTTGGAAATTATCGCAAATTGAAGCTGCTTCCAGATTGAGAGCCATTGATCAAGCCAATTTGGAAAAAGTACTAGCTGTTATCGATAATAGCATAAACACCCTTTCTTCCAGAATGTACACATTAGATAATATTGTTTCATCAGTTGTGGATATTGTGCAGGATGATCTGTCTGTGTTATATCATGGTCAAAATCAATTGCGTTTGATAATGCAGTCTGCATGGACTTTACAAACATTTAAGGCTGGGAAAGTTCCCTGGGACTACAGGAATACATCATCTTTATTCCTTCCATTTAATCTGACTGCGAAACAACAATTCATGTCCATGAAAGATGCAACATATTCATTACTGCATATTGAAAAGTTAGAACCTTTGCCTTTCTCTGTGGCCGAATTGAACTCCGCTGTGTGGCTTATCCACGGGTTAATCACGTTACCATTTCCTTTGTTTAAGTTCAGTTTGTGCATGAAACATTTTGCCCTAGGCAGATATGAACCGTTGGGTACTGCTTTCCTGCATGAAGTTTGGTCACTCCCATTTACATACAGGTGCATGAAAGAAGGTAAAGAAGTTTATTTGAAAGGTGAAGAATGCACTTCCACACCTGATCACTCAGTAGTTTGTAGGCACATCAAATTGCATGGCGCATGCAACGTTCAAGAACCAAATTTAGCTTGCGTCCTGAAAGGGATTCCAGTGCCAGCTATTACGCCCTCTTTTACGTTGTTAGCTAAAGGTAGTTATTTGCTTTTAAATAACGAGGCTTGCTGCGGGATGCTAGTGGGAATTCCCTACATTGTGACTGTATCACAACGAGTAGTCTGCTGTAAAACTTTCCTTCTCCCACCCCCGCATGGGAAGTTGGATGTCTCCATCTGGCCTTCCATCCCAACCTTGAAAGCAGAGTTCAACAAGATGAGCAGAATAAGGGCTCTATTGTCTCAAAAAGAAGTCACTCTGACTTCCTCCAGGGGAAAAATGTGTCCTTCACGTAGCAAACACCCGCACCGAGGTGCATGCGCTTTTAAATACTGATCTCCCCCTTCATTTCAGTGCTCTGATTCACACTATATTTAATGCCTCGTCAACAACTGGCTTGGCACATTTTTTCAAAGTTGTGATCTCCGGCCTCGTGACCTCCTTCCAAACTATCTTTGGTGTGATACCGGCATTTTTTCATTCTATTTTCTCCAGCGTCTTTGGCGGGCTCCCATTGATTCTCGCCCTCACGGCTGGTGTGCTGCTGTTGGTCTGCTTACTGCGCAATGGCTGCACAATTTGTGTCTCACAACAGCCTCTCCCGGCTGCTCTATCTTCGTAACCGGATGCTTGAATATTATGGAACATTACCACTGGCCACCTTAAGAATAGCCTATGGATTGTCCTTCCGGTTTTCCTACTTTACTTGCGTGCAACCTGTTTTTCATTGCCTAGATTGTCATTTCGAATGGGCTCTGGATTTGTGCTTGTCGAACTTGGTGTCTCCTGCCCCGGATTATGATCGACTGATGAGTGCCTTAGTGGCTCATGAGTTGGACTGTTCTGGTATCAGGATTATGGCCTGTGGAGCAGCACATGGAGTCCTAGGGAATTGGGACATCTGTACGGCAGCATAGGACTTCTTGGCGAGAAGTTATCTTGAAGAACACGCCTGTTGTCCTCTGATTGTGCTAGAGGCTCCAGTTATCAAGGAACATGTATGTTTGTTTACCTTGTTAGACTGGATGGCGGAATCTTTTACAGAACATTCTAATGATTCCTCTTGGAGGCTGTCCTGCAACAAAGTGATTTGCCACAATCCTGACATTCTCATTCGTAACATTCTGTGATCACAAAAAAAAAGTATGCATAGCAAAAGGCCTTTGTTTAGTATTATATTCCAATACATAACTGTTTCACTGGCTTCAATGCATTATTCATTATTTGGAAATCTCAGGCTTTTTCTCTCGTAAGCCTTGTTGCAGTCACCAATCACTCCAAAAGAGAGAATTCAGTGGTCACTACTTACTAGGCCACCAATAACTCTGCATCAGAATATTGGACTCGCTAAGTCTCCTTGACTTACCTTACAGCACCTCCCTTTAGTGAGGCCTCAACTGCTTGTCAGTCTACCTTGCAAATCAAGAAGGCTGAGTGAGGTCAACATTCCATTACAGAGCAGGTAATTGGTGACCTAGTTAGTAGGAGCCCCAACATTGTTTCCTTAGGGCACTTAAGGGCCACTGCAACAAAGCGCCTTGGAGAAAAAGGCCTGACAAGTGGAATGCTTCAATTCTTTATACTCACAGGTTTGGGTTGCATTCCAAGCTCTCCAAACTTCACTTCTGCTATTCAACAAGCTGTCACACCTTCGTGAAAGCCTCACATATCACCCTTTGCCTCTCCACTTTAATCCCTCGACCTTGAGGCTGCAAACTCTCCCTCCTCTCTCAGTCTTATTTAATATTAGCCACAGTAATTCCCGCCTTTTCGAGTACAGCACTCCTTTGCTTTATAAGAATGGTTAGCACAATATGTAACCTATAAACACACACATGCTTTTTGCAGCTTGTAGAACTGAATACTTTGTCAAAAGAAAGTTTCTCTGAACGAGGCTTTCATAACCAATTCTGCTACCATCCAACTTCCACAGGTAAAACACTGAATCACTTTTTTGACACAAAAAAGAAGCGATTGTGGCATCCTTGAATAAACTACTCCACCTATGGAGAGGTAAAATACTCCACCATGGCTTCTGGATTACTAGTTAGAACCTTAGTTTTTAATAATCCCTCTTGTTTAAACAGGATAAGTATTTCACAACTAGAGGAAAAACCACTGGAAAGTCTTAATCGTTGCCATCTTTGTTTGCATTTATGTATAGCCTGAACGCCTTCAAGTACGCTTTCATTTTCAAATGCTGTAATGTTTACTTTTGATGATCCCTAGCATGTGATATTCTAAGTCTGTTTGCCTTACACAATATATTGACTTTATAACACGTGCTCGGAACGGTTTTACCATAAGTTACAAGGAGCATAATTCAAAGCGCGCTGTCCTTGGCAAGGAATTTAATTTATCTTGGGGCAATAAATCAGTCACAAACTATTAAATAAAGCAGTTCCTCTTCATGGCAAATGCTCACAAGGTGGAGTACTGTAATGAAGAAAATGTGTTTTCAGCACTGGATTTTACAAAGCCTCACGTTCTTGGAAGATAAATTCTACAAGCATTAATCGAGAAACTCTGAACTTTGTTTTACACAATCGTAAATAGAATAATCTGTTACCAGTTCCAGAGTACACAATTTCCAACAGTCCAGTCTAATGATATCTGAATAATTCATACGAATGTACAATGGAAGATGCCAATGCTATAAATAATTGTCACGGGGTAGTGATCGTTTAGGTCTGGCATACGATATGCCAGGCCCATCTTAAGAGTATAAGAATAAGGAGTGGGTGTGGTATATGGAACTGTATGGTCGGTAATTGTTTGAGCTGCAACTGCATGACTTGGAAAAAGCTTTTTGCTTCTGTACCATGTTCTTTAGGCAACATCTGTGTTTTTATTGTTGCTGCGCTGGCAGAAAGAAACATAACCTGACAGCAAACATTTTGAGGATAGACACATGCGATGTGCTATCTGCATGGATTTCACCATACCTGCATGACTAGCAACAGGGCTACTTTTAGGGACTGGGCATACAGATTACAGAATGAAACCCATTGTTTTCCCGGGGAAAGTGACTAGCAGTTTGTGGAGTGTATTCTCATAGTTTGCAACGCTAGATTTAATTCATTAAGGAGCAAAGTGCATGGAAATATGTGAAATCGTTACTCAATGCTTATTTTCTTGGGTTATTGGGATACGTCAATGGTAGCCAATGGCACGGATGTCCAAGGCTATTGCAGCAGCTCACCCAGATCTACTGAATGCCCATGGATACTACAGCTTATCAGTGATTCTTAACTGCCGATGAATACCTGCCTAGTCCATTGTGCTGGCCAGAGAACAGACGGGCTCATTTCTGATGCATTGTCATGGAGGAGGTTCTGATTTTCCCTCTGCTCTCTATGTGAGGCAGTCACACTATCCTGGCTTCCCTAGATCACTGCACTAACCGATTATCACAATCTTTCGCACGTCTCACGGAAGACTGCAGACCCTGCCCCGAATACAAGGTCCAACAGGAATATTAAAGCTTTCGTCTTGGCACAAGAGAAGAAATCAGATTCTTGTAGCCAAGGGTTGCCCAGGTAAGACTATACCTAAGAATCGGATCTTTGCTCGGCTATTGTACATCAAGCTGCTCCCTCCCTTGTGCTTACCATATGATCCCACAATGATGATGGCACTGTTTTTTTTTTGTTTTTTGCTCAGCCTTAAAGAATAGGCTCAATAGCCCACAAGGGATCTGAATTAGCTGTAGCACATGAAGAATATATTTTATTATGTCACATTCAATTAGTTTAATTTAACGTAGCATAAACGCAATAAGCTTAAGAGAGTGACTGTGATAACTTTGGGGTAGTGGAATCCAAGCCCTAGGGTACGGTAAGGCACTGTGGTGGAAAGTCTAAACATACTGAGTATAAAGATGTGTGGAAAGATGTTTAAGGAAATAGAGAAATATGATTAAGTGGAGGAAAAGAATATGGTACAGGGCATATGGTGAAAGATTCCAATGGCACCCAACTTGAAGATCACTAAAGTGTGTTAGACAGATTAATGTTTATACCTATTAAGCATTGAAAGATAAAGCTCCTAAGATGTATTAATTTTGTCAGAGGAGACTGCTGGTTCCTCTAAAACCTTTATGGTTGTGAGTTACATTTTAAACCATCATCCTTACAACTTTAATAATGAGTGTAAGTGGTCAATAATTTTTTCCTCAAAACAACTAAGGCGGGTACAAAAAGGTGTCAGTTTTAACATTGAATCCACATGCTGTAAACTTTATGACTTATGCATAGCAATCGTACGGTATGTAAAACTTCCAGGAAGTTTGTTAGAGGAAAACTTTGCACATACGCTACTTATAATCTGAACAGAGTACTTCTAGACCAATGCCTTGCAGAACGTCATGTTCAAGTCATTACTTCTAGGTTGCACTAAAAGCACATTTACAATGAACATGTAGCAATAGCTGGTGCAACATTATGAAAAATAAGCAACTGCACATGTGCACATTTTCACTTTCACACAACGACATGCTTTTCAACCAGCCACGTTATGTAACTTCCATACTTTTTTTTACAAAATGTCTTTATTGGTTTTACATCATAGTAATGACAGAACAGCGATCACATAACATTTCAATTACCACAAGTATTTGATCCTGACGCAATACATCCTACTGACTCATCTCGCAGGACTTACAGTGTACAAAATCCCTCAGTGGAGATATGTTCCACATGCCCCTCCCTTTACATGTACCTGAAAAGGGCAGCGTTGGCTCCCAGTGGGTTTCTGGCTTTCAGGCTTACCATTCACCCTCCAGTGTATAGGTTGGGTCCTACAAACTTTGGCTAGCCAAGCTCTTTATCTGAAGGGCTTTAAAAGCATTTTTCCGGTCACAAACGGCACAAATCTGCAAATCGGGCCATTTGCGACCAGAAAAATGCTTTGTACATCTAGCCCTTTCATACTTAATGCTTCTACATACAGACTTGGAAAATAAAATCTGATTTTTACTCATCTGACTGTTTTTACACCATGTGCACGGTATCACTCGCGGACTCCTTGTCCATTGTGCCATCAGGTTTCCAATCGAGGGATTTCTTGCTTCTAACCTTTGTTATCTGATGCTATTTGTCTCAGTTGTAGTAATCTACGTGATGCCCAAGACTGGAAACACGGTATCCCCGGAGACCTGAAATCAACCCACTGTCAGCTATACCCCGGGCAATATCTGAAAACTCTATCGGCCTGGTCTATGAATTGCTACATACAGAACTCTGAAATAGGGACAAGTATTTCCTCTGACGTTCTGGCAACGAAGGCGGTCAGATTTAATAAAATCTCATTACACAAACAAAGGTCTAAAGGTTGTAAAATAACAGACATTTCTCTGCTCAGTACTTTTCCATGCTTAGACCCACAACATCCTACCAATCATGGAGGAGTAACACACATTTATCACCGGAGAAGATCACACTAGGTATGCAAACCAGCGACTACCGCAGTCAAAATATGGCTATGTCATAAAGATCGGAAAACGCGTCAGAATTGATACAATTATAAAACCAGTGACAACTCTTGCTGGAGAGCACTGTTAATTATCAGTCAGGTCTCAGGTGAAATGAACACAACGTCAAGATTGTGAAAGTAAGAAATCATCCCCGCTCAAATGCACATTAAAGGAATATACAACGCTCATTTTCAAAAGCAACATGCCGATTTATACATTTCAACACAAACAGAATGGAAAGATCTTAAAATTAAGTGTCCTGGGAAAGGAAACGTGGTCGACATATATAAGGGTCGACATTCTCTTGAGCTCGTTGCTAGCTGCATAAATCACATATCATCCCGAGGTCACAATGGTGCTCAAAGGCCCTAGAGGGGAGTCACCTTCTCAATAGTATCAGAGAGGCCCCAATGATTTCACTACCTAGGCCCCAACTAGATGTCAGGGATGCCTGTTATTGCCCAAGGTTTTTGCTATTGCAATGGAGCATTTGACCAATGTGATGAGAATAACAGGCAGGGAAAGATGCATACTTTTGTCAAACGACATACATATTATCTCTCTATATGCGAACAATTGGCTTTTGTTCTTAGGAGAATCCTACAATGGGGTTTGAGGACACTGGCCAAAAACGTGTGTGTATCTTGTTAAACTAAATACGTGCACCGCACACACACTATAACGAAACCTGGACATAACTTGGTAAGAGTAAATTTTTAAGAACTCCGGAGCAAAGATTTACCATGCAGATGGAAAAGTATTGGGTGGGAACCTACAAAATACTTTAATTACCCCAGCCAACTGCCTATACTTTTGGAAAATACTATCTTTATCGGTCATATGATGTATAGTGCAGGACAAAATGATTATGCTTTCTTGCTTGCTGCATTACTTTAATTCATTACTCATCTGGGTCTGAAGAAATTATTTAGGATGCTGGGCTCACCACTATCATACCCGACCTCAGGAACTGATAAACACACCAGGTAGCTCTGAATAAGCTCAAACGTCCACGGGCAGATGCAGGCTTAAGCAAGGTGGATTTTGAGCTAGATTACCTGGCAGGTCAGTTTCAACAGGCAGCATATTGATAGATGGGGCGCATTTGACAGACACAGTTCTTAACAAAAACAATCTAAAAGAAGGTGCACTGAATATCATGCGAGCTAGGCATCTAACTGTGGTCAGGAAATAAAGTAGAGGATGGAAAGAAGCTGGAAATATGGCTCTATAGGACTCTCCTCAACATGGCAAAAACAGAACTGAATGACCTAAAGATAAGATGTGAAACTCGCTTGGATAGAGAACTGGACGATGAGAGAAAGAAAGCACTCACATACACACAAAGATGTCTAGAAATTCCGTTTTCAATTAAAACATCCTACAAATGACATTTGTAACCCCTGGGAGACTCAACAAGATATATGATTCAACACCCATGGCTTGCCGTAGGTGTGAAAAAGGCTGAATCTGGGATTTACCACATAATATGGGAATGCCTTGATGTGGCCAGTTTTTGGAGTGGACTCACAAACCGCTTGACAGCGACCATGGTGCAGTCAAACCTCTTCACTCCACAAGGATGCTTGCTAGGTCTTCTTGATCGCCCCAATGCCAACAAACACTGGCGCACCCAATAGGTCTTTCAAATGCGAGAGCCACTGGCTTTGTCAATGTTTATTTAGCAATGTTGCTCAGCAGCGCAAATCAGTCGCCGGCGTCGTGCGCCGGGACAACGTCGGAGTACTTGGACACCGCCCCATGTGGGGGTGATAGAGAGAGATTGGAGGGAACAGTGAGGGGACGAAAAGGTCAGATGGGGAGTGAGAGCAGCGGGAAAGTTCGGTGAGATTTGGATTGATGCACCGAGGTTTGGAAAGGATCAATGAGGACTGTTGGAAGTGGAGCGAGGGTGGGATACAAGCAATGAGGGCTAAAGGTTTAGGGTCAAAAAAGGAACGAGCTTGAGTATATGACGATAGAAGCAAGCTGAGTGCGGGCTGAGAGGGGTGCAATGAGGGTCTGAGAAGGACAATAAGGGGTGAAGAGGGCGAAGTTAAAGTGTGGAGTGTCAATGATTGTAAGGTGTGCACGGGGAATCGGAGCAGGTGCCGGGAATTTGTCTAGTGGGTTGCAGTGATGATTTTATTAAGTGCCGGAGTGTGTTGCAGTGGGAGTTGCAGTGAGTAATGGAATGGCAGTGTGCTACAGTAAGGGTGTGACTGCGGCCTGACTGGACCATGATTGGTGTCACTAGCTTCTTGTTAACCTGCACAATTTGCACTAGTAAAAGTGTGAATGTGGTTGTTTCTGAGGTGCATGTCTATCACTCTGCTGCACACAGGCAAAAAAAAGCTCTGTTTCGCATAGAACATTTAAGTATAGTGTATCTTATGTACAACACACAGCTGATGTTGGCTATATGCACATTCTGCTATGCAGAATGGTTGTATGAGGGTACCCACTGCTAGTACTCCCTAGAGCTTGGTGGGGTCTGCAATGTGTCTGTGTAGGGTTGGGTTTTGTAGGGCGTGAATACACATTTGAGTACTCAAAGTAAACAACAGGGCTCAGTACATGTATAATAGTCGCCACCCAAACATGCCAATGATGTTGATGTAAGTGTTCTGTTGCATACGTGTAGCTATGAGTTCTGCAGGATGGCAATGCATATAGGTATACAACAAAAAGAGCATGGCCAAAGCTGGGCATGGGTGGATAACCTACATAAGAGAAGACTTTATTTAAGCGGAAAATGTACCACTATTTTTTCCTTTTAGGTGTTTGGGTGTCAAACCATTTCAGTGCACTCTCTACTCCTTGCCACAGACCCACACCTTGTTTTCCAGTCTTTAGGCCACATTCGGTTGCCCAAGCTCTGCTCCGGTGCTCTAACTGTTTGTGCCCCACTTGAGTGCAAGCAACAAAGTGGTAGGGTGACAGGAGGGACGGGGGGAAAGCAACAACGCGAGGTGGGGGGTCGGATGCAAGGAACAAGCATTTGCAATGCAATAGGTCTCGCATATATGCGAGTTTGAGCTATTGACATTGCTAATAGCAATGCCTTTTATTTTTGTTTTTAAAACATAAATAAAAGGCATTGCCATTTATAATGCCATTAGCTTAAACTCGGGTAACTGCTAGACCTATTGCATTGCAAAAGCTTGTTTTTGCTGGTGCTGCCATTGATGCGGCCTTGGGGCTGTGCGCTTGGTCTTCCGGATTTGCTGCTGGTCGCATCTTAGTGTGGATTTGAACATCTTTGTCTGCAGATTTTGGCTCACTCTCCGTGTGTGCTCCAGTTGCTTCCAGTGTCGTTTCGTCAGCCTGAGTAGGCGACAGTCATATAAACTTTCACTGGAGCACAAGCTACCGAATGCAAATGTTGCTTTGAAAGGCTGTGCACTTCAGCTGGCACTCGGTGTGTTAGCATCAGTGATGGTGAAAAACAATTTAAATCTGTTCTTTCCCATGTTGTCCAAGTACCTCTCACTGTAAATCAGTGACTAAGGAAATACATGAGTCTGTAACGGACAGTGTTTTGTGAATGCGATTACAATAACTTTGTATGTGTGTGAGTACAGATGTGTGTACACACACACAGACGTGCACAAACACCCTTCACGATTGCCCATTATAGATGGCTCCACCAATTATATTTGTGGCCAGTTGCATCTCGTTCCCCTGTCCCCAAGCCTCTGGAAATCACTTCTAGAGATACCACTGTGGCTGTCAACATCTGCGCTGTTTCAGGTCCAAATCCCACTGAGGTCTACTCTGCCTTTCATCCTTCGGAGGTCCATAAAACGAGTGCTCGGTCTTTTATGCGAGCGTAGCTCTGCAGCACCGTTTGTAAAGCGCCTAGGCAATTTGGAAAGAGTGTTTCGTGGCCCGTGGGAGTTTCGAGTATTAATAAAATGCCCGTGGGTATTGAAAAGTAGTATGGTGACTCGCACGTGCAGAGTCCTAGATTCCTTCCCACAGGCCTTTATCTTAGCATGACATAAGTCGCCTAGGAGCTTCGTACAATACAGGGCACGGGTCCTAATGTTGGCAAGTCCTAGATTCCTTCCCACAGGCCTTTATCTTAGCATGACATAAGTCGCCTAGGAGCTTCGTACAATACAGGGCACGGGTCCTAATGTTGGCAGGGCTGTTACAGCCTTTCATCCTTCCACTGTCATGTGGTTGCCATTTCATTACGTAACAGCCTACCTATTGTCTAAGTGTGCAACCACATTCCGGTTTGGCGATTACTCCTCTGCTATCAGAGACGCACAAAGGAGCTGTCACATTCCGGACCCTAATGAGTCACTCA
The DNA here is from genome assembly GCF_964204655.1 of Triturus cristatus. Classification (NCBI taxonomy): domain Eukaryota; kingdom Metazoa; phylum Chordata; class Amphibia; order Caudata; family Salamandridae; genus Triturus; species Triturus cristatus. The sequence goes on along the minus strand of NC_140591.1, from coordinate 1,200,425,345 downwards.
GGAAGAAGAGGGGGAGCAGTGAGAGCCCCCCGCGAGGAGATGCAAGCAGGGCTACTGTACACCCTGGCGGGGGCTGAAACCACTCACTTTTGTGACGGGCCGGTGCGTGTGTATTGTGGGGGGTAGGGAGGTGGGGGCATTGGGGGATTACACAGCAGGTTTCGACTCCCCAAAAGAAGATGATATGTAAAGAATAGGCTTTCTTTACTTTGAATAATATAACAACCCCCCGCCACCAACCCCCCCCCCCCCGACTCCTTTCACCCCAAATCTTTTATGTAGTGCTTAGAGCAGGGCTGAGTGCTAGTTGGATGCCAGGGCCGTGGAGGAGGCCCAGCCGGGTTGGGAGGAGAGTGATGGGGTTGGGGGGGGCAGTGAACTGTACTCCAAACGTTGCTGCTAGATGTAAACCTTTGTTGTTTGATGGTCTGAAGTCAGTCAGGGACAGCAGAGCTTGTATAATCTTAAACCGAGGCGGTCTTTCCACTTTGTGTTCACTGCGGTTAAACGCTCCCTGCTGACCCAGCTCATAACAGACCGTGGGACCCTGGCAGGGAGGCTGCATGAGGGTCTCTGCCCATGTCACCGTCTGACAGCAGCTCCAGGCCTTGTAAATGTGCAAGGCCACTCCATCTCCCAGGTTACTCATCACAATTGACAACAAGTCCTTGTGACGTAGCACGTAAGTATCAAGTGCGCCTGCCGTAAGGCGTGCCTTGCTCTGCGCATGGCGCATGTGTGGTATGGGTGTTTGAGTACACAGCTGACAGTTGGGGCAGGTTCAGAGACCCGACTACAGCGGACCTAACACTAGGAGCAGTGGAGAGGGCTTAAGAGCAGTACCGGGGCAAGTCAGATCACTGTATTGGATCGAAGGAGGTAGCACCTGGGAAGCCTTCACAGCAGCGAGAAAAAGACACTACTGCCGCCATGTACGGGCACTTGGACCCGCAGCGCTCCCCGTCCCGGGGTTTTAACTGCATCGTCCAGATCTGCAGCGCCAATGTACAGGAGCCGGTAAGTGGGGCATGCTGTACGTGTAAAGCGCGCCGAGGTTGGAGCGTGCGTGCGCATTGAAGAAAAAAAATTGCATGAGGCTTGCGAGGACGGAAGGGGGACAGGAGATGTGCACATCACGTGTCTGTACGTGCGCGTTCACAACCTCCAGTCAGCCCTGCACGTGCCCATCCCCTGTCTCCCTTCCGAAGCAAGTCAGTACGAGGTGTGTGCGCGCGCGCGTTAGGCAGCCGCGGATGCGGTGAGGGGGGGTCGGCAGCGACGGGGTGTGTGCGCGCGTGTGTGTGTCTGTGTGTGTGTGCGTGTGCATCTGTGCAAGCGCGTCTCAGAAGCGCGTCCACAGACCCCGACCCCAATTGCTGCGCGTGCCCCGGTCTGTCTCCCTTGAGAGGCGTCTCGGCGTGGCCTTTGGCCAAACAAACATCCAGGCTATGGACATAATTTAGAATTGAGTGGTAATGGAAAATTCTTGAATTTTTGTAGGATGTGCTAAATCCGTAGGATAATACACCGGTTGAATTTCCACGGTCTATGGGCAGAGTGACCAAGCAACTAAGCGAAAAAGGTCATTATCACAGCATGCCAACAGGCGCCCCACGCTGCAGACCTATAATTAACTCAGCAGGTCTTCCGGAGAGGAGCACTCAACGCGCAAATGCTGTTCATGTGAAGCACGTTCACAGACAGCAATCACAACACTCTGCGCGTGCCAGCAGGTCTTCCGGAGAGGAGCACTCAACGCGCAAATGTTGTTCATGTGAAGCGCGTTCACAGACAGCAATCACCACAACCACAACACTGCGCGTGCCCCAGTCTGTCTCCCTTGAGAGCTATCTCAACGACAATAGGTCTCGAGAGCGAGACCTAAAAAAAGTACCTTTGAAGGCACGACCCGTGGAATGGCGCACACTGGGCAAGGACGGAGTACTTCAACCATACTCCAGGGGATGGAAAAAAAACACAAAGCGAAAGCAAAGTCGGCTAGCGCCGACCAAAGAAAGGCAAGGAAATTAGTGACTATGAAGCCATCCAATGGGTAGGAAATGACAGTCTCAGGCAAGACCTAAAAAGTGGACACGGCTAGATTAATTGATCTAGCACCATTATGAGCAAGGAGGAAAATGACAATTTCAGGGAAACGAAAATGGGCATCGAAATGAGCTGACAGAGAGCATGGCTTTAAGTATAGAAGAACAAAGAGAAATACACAATCTAAATATTACACAATTGTGGAATGAGGTTCTTATTTTGATTATTGCCAGACAGAAAGACAACACTGGATTGATTGATGATCTATCAAGCAGAGTACCTGGAATGGGGCACCAGTGGTGGCTAGCATCTACGGGGAGGGGTGGGGGGTGTTCAAAATCAAATTAAAAATCAAAAGACTTACCAAACACGCCGTCCTCCATTCCGGAGCTCTTCTTTTGCCGACTCCCACAGGAACAGGATGCTGCAACTCCCTTCACCAGTCCTAGCGCTGCTCTCACCAGCAAGACAGCAGTGCTAAGATTAGTGGGAGCTCAACAGAGCTCAGGAGGCTTTGGCTTTCTCTAACCAAGCTGTCTTAAGACAACTGGGCTAAAGATGCTTAAAGTGCGCATGTGTGGCTGGCAGTCTCAAGACGGCCGTCCAAAAAGACCGGCGCACTTTAAACCGTGCACATACAGCCCCCCCCCGATCCCTGCTGCTGTCACTCAGCATCCCCCGCCCCGTCCTGACACACTGTTCGGGGCTGGGGATGGAAAATAAAATGGTAATAAATTACCATTTTATTTTTCATCTCTGGGGCGGGGGGGATTTAAGTGTGGCGACGCTCAAGTGGAGGAGGCACCCCAGTGAGAGGCTGGTAGGCGACTAGGAAGAGATAAGTTAATCAAGTGGCAGAGCCTAGCGGTATAGAACATGGGCGTCTGGGTAGAGGGGCTAAAGTAGCTCCTGTTCCTCCCCCTTTGCTAGACACTGACCGTCGGAAGGTCCCAGTCAAACAAGCCATAGTTGTAAATAACATTTTTAAAAAGTCAAAAAAATGACTGAATATGTACCTACTTTCGATTCATACAAGTTAGTGTTTTTAGTTTTATGTTTTGATTAATGACCAGGGTTCACTTTGATTCATACACTGAAATATGCGGTTGATATGTTGGAATTTCGATGAGAAATGTACGATTTCAGAACATGCAAAAACTACTGCAATGGGACGGCTAGGGAAAAAATATGCTTCCAGCAGAGTAATACGTTTTGCATTGAGATGAAGCAGAGCACCTTGTACGCTCGGGACTTCAAATCAAGGTAGGGTTAAAAGGTGCGATAGGTTTCTGGGATTAGAGCAGTACGCGCGCCCTTTCAGAGCATGCCATGGAAGATCCCAGATGAAGTGTATGCGGTTTGTATCATGCACACTTCAGAAACATAACTAGCACTGAATTTTCACGTACTAAATTCTCTCTAAATGCAATCTCACATGACCAGACAAAAACATTAAAGTAATTACTTGGACATAAATCATTCGTAGCTCGCCAGCAATACAAACATTCAAAATAAACTTGGAGCCTGGTACATTACAGAGTGAAACTAGTACTGAGAGTCAAACATGTAACGAGGCTAGTTCAACCCAAAATGAGATGGAGTTACACTCACTGCTCGTGGAAGTCCAGCATGGGCGGCTCGAACCTGATGGGTCTGCAGTTGCCTCTGTGGAGGGATAAGCTGAGGAAAAGAAGAAAGCTTTGTAACAGAAACATCTGAACGAAGATCATTCTTGTAGCGAACGCAAGCTATACTGGCCTACACCTTCTTAGTGCTAGATACACAAGGGACTGTTGTGAAAAACTGGCGGCGAAAAGTAACTCAACAAACGTGTTTGACTAGCGAGCTCTCTTGTTACCGTTGATCATGCGGACACTTGGAAACTCTGTTTGTGGATACCACCTTTGTAACGCTTTCAGAGCAGGTTAGAAGGCTGCACTGCTGGGCTGCAAAACATAACCGCGGGCACTGGCGCCAGATCAAAGTGAATTTCATATTTTATAAAACAGAGTGGGTACAAGAAACATGCATTTAAAGTGGCTTTCGTTTTAAAAGGTGATTTGATTAGTACTGATGCTTAGTGTTTCTAAAGAGAAATCGCAAGAAAATACATATCTAATCGTTGCAAAATCTAGCTCCCAGCTATTTCATTAATATTCTTAATTCGCAGGTAGGAATCAAACACAAATAAACATGCCAGTATACACTGCCTCCCTGCGACCATGTTAGTTGATTAGAACGTGCTTTTCTTTAACGCAAAGTAGGCTATCAATTTTAATGATTTTTTATGGATTATTTTTTTCTCTACATCGCGTCCACAAAACGAAGGTATGCAAGAATGCTGTACTGGGGTAGAGATTCATAAGAGTAACGTTCGACATACATGTAAAGGGTAGAAAGAGCCCCCAAATAACACCATGCACATGGGTCCAGCTGGGAGAACACATACTATAGAGCTACACCCTACTCTGTCCCACTCTGCCTGACTCAAGCCTCATAAGAACATACTACATCAATGCAGGACATAATATATACCAATTTATCGTATGGACAAAACTATTAAAGTCATTTTTACAAATGTCATATCGCTGAATTGTTGCATTCTACCCTTGATTGGTCAGAGGCTCCTATAATGTTCTCACTCAAATCCAATTGCTCAGAGATGCAATCTGGGTTGTATCTGCTCACCTCTGCTTGCCCACTTTAGTTTTAGCCCATGTATATGGTAACTGCATCAAAACACTCATTTTAAGTGAATAGACTGTGCGTCTAACGTTTGTGAATACCATACGTACTTCCTGCCCCAAAATGATAACTTACATTTTTTAATTTTTTTTTAACTATGGTTCAATTAATCCTAGCCACCAGTAATTAATTCCTCGGGTTCCATTTTAGTCCATTGTGGGCCCCGCTTCAGACAGAGAGAAACGATATGCAAATCTGGCTTGGCCTGAACTGCTTGTATTCCCAATCACTGGGGAAGAGCCAATTCTGTCTGGACTGTTCCTAATGGAGCAGAAATGAGAGCAATGTGCAGAAGGTTGCTCCCAGGCCGGGGTTTCCAGCTAAGGAAAAAACGATGGACTGAAATGTGGTCAGAGTAGATACAAGTGGCTGAGATTAATTTAAGTATCCCCCCACATACATTTGTTTTTCTCAGTGAGACACCTTTATTGCAAATGGTATGCCCAGACTTAAGTCCAGTAACTGACTGCAGAAGGACTCATCAGGATTCAGGAGGTATATTCGTCAATGACGACCAACAAAGCCAAAGATGGCCTGGAGGAGATTGTGTTATCATTCAACGGGGCATGGCCAAGAAGTTCATTCGGGACTGTTTTTATTTGAGAAAGACCGAGTCTTATTTGCATAAAGTCGGACCCTAACTGCAGTGACACAGTGAACAACAAACGATGGACTGGAATGCAGCCCAAAGTGAGTCTTAGAATAATGCAAGCATTTCACCCATCACTTTTGTTGTTTTTCTGCTAAATTGTTTCATGCCTAACCAATTGCACTGTTTTATGTAAACTAATTTCATATGCACAAAGTTATGAAGGCATGCAGTTTAACCGGGAAAACAGAAGAAAACGTGCCTTTTTAAATGACTCCACAACAATTAAAGCTTCTCCAGACAGTGAAAATAACAGTAATCAAGTAATTGTAGGATGACAACAGGAACATTCGTCAAGCCACTGACAGCGGAACCACAACAGTTACAGAATGTTTCCATCTAAAAACATAACAGAAGTAACTGTCTCTTAATGAACAAGGCATGACTGTAGAGAGGACATGTACGCAAGGGAGAAGTAGACTAAAGTGAGTAAACTATCACTGCAGCGACCAATGAGGTTCTCGCTGAAGACTCCCAGTTTGAAAGACATGCATGGATTAAATGCAGTTTTACATGGCAGACTCTGCTTTTGGGACTGCAGCCTTATGGTGGCTGAGACAGCATAGCATGTAGTCAGGACCACATGTACAGAGCGGTATCCTTTATTAAGGAAATATTTGAAAACTTCTTTGTCTCCTAAAGAATCAGCTCTGGAACATGCTTTACTGAAACATGCAACGCGCAGTTTATCGGACAATAGCCAATGTTAGCCCTAGAAATCTACGCGGAAGCAATTGGAGAAAGGATGTTTGAAGGAAAAAGCAGACTCGGATCAACCATGCTTTAACAATGGGGTATCAAAAGCAAACCTGCAGTATGGGCCTCTCTATAACAAGTAAGAGAGGACATTGCATTTTCATGAAGGCCTCCTTACCATTAGCCGAGGCTGATCACTCATTACAACGTTCACGCATTTAGTTGCCCAACTTCAAAAGTGAACAGCAAACACAGGAGGCTGAAATTTATCAGGGGATACAACACTATCCACGCTTTGAACTGAAAGCTTCAATACATGCTGTTAGACACCTACTACCACGTGAAAGCAGGGACTCAATCTTCATGTCATTTCAAATGGATAAAGAGGATAGTAAATGAGTCGGCCTTGTAGCATATTGATAAAGTGAGTCCAAGAACCCTACTTGATTTAATGCTCATCCTGCAACTTTGAAGTCAACCAAACTGGAAGAGAAAGTGAGGCAGGGAAGGATGAGAGACGCTCTGCTATAAAAAGCTCCTTTAAACTCCTCTGCTCAGCAACATTAGATAATTCAATAATTATTTGTGCAAAAGATTAAGGGCATATGGCAATGAAAGAGGGCAGGAAGGATGAAAACAGTCTCAAGTCATACCTCCGCATCGAAAACACAAAATGGGTCACATTTAACGCAAGGGACAACTTTGAAGTAAACCAATGAAATTATGAAGTATTTAAAAGTTAGGTGCTTCCAGGGTAACACAAACACACTCATCAGCTAGAATAGCAAAACATATACTTTGCCCCATTGAGTCATCAAAAAGTGGAAATGGAGAGGGAACAGCATCAACGTGGTACAGTTTTATTTTCGTGGCCCGTAAGGATTGGATGAAAGGGGGCCTTCCGTCTTGAACATCGTTATCCCCCCAGCTATTCAGCCTCTACCGGAAGAAAGTAGCTGAATCTTTTCTGGCTTCAGATACTTCATATATCTGTAGATCAGCACTGTGTCGATGAGTGTCTGAGCCCTGTAAAATACTCTTGAACCGACTCAGATTGGAGGAATGAAAGCAGTATAAAGTTAAAATGTCCCAAGGTGAATGTGTTTCTTCTGAGCCCGCAGGCCATGGTGTATTTTTACTGGACAAAGCCTAAAAGCTGATATTCTGTTAATTTGCAGCCTTTAAAAGACAAAGTTCAGAGAATAGGGTGATCTGATATGCCGTTTTTTAAATTCACTCTAAAATCGGAGCAAAGGCTCAAAAGACTGGTCTTAATTGCTGAATTTTTAAATGTCTTGTATCTCCTTTCTATGAGCGAGGAAGGATCTAGCAGCAACATTGATCAATTCAACACCAGAGCCTTTATTTCCGTCTGTCAGCTTTTCAAATACTGCACGATGTTCAGAAAGCTGAAGTATGACTGCTTTTCAGGCTGAACATAAATCGACGTTTCACTGCCACTGCTTTTTGTCAGGAAGCAAGGATGGGTATTTGATCCGAGATGCTGGAGTTTCTAAACTCCCTTACAGAGCCCCTGACTGCAAAATGTACATTATTTATTGAACCTGTACCACCACAGAGTACCTCCCATGCTCCCTCAGCTACTCTCTTACTTGTGGAACCAGTGACACCAAGTAAAGAATGAGCTGTCTCAGTTTCTTGGACCGTTGTCACATATGGTGATAAAGATGTCCTGCTGGAGCTGACACTGGCGCCGACATTTGTCTCAGCTGGACTTGGATCAGCCAGTCTACTATAGTTAATGGACAGCCCCCTTGCCCAAAGGCTCATGGTAGGATTGCCTGATCTAGCAGGGCCTGGCTCCCTAAGGTCTTGTTACCATCATCTGTCTTTGTTCACTCCAGCTCCATCCTAGCACCTAAATATTGCTAGCACTCTCACACCAGCCCTAGCCAAGCAACCCAGTGCTGCTGCTGGTAGTGCACTGCCAGCCCTTGGGCCGAACGCTGGTAGGGGTGGCAGAGAGGGCTTCCTCCCTCTCCTCACCTCAACCGTGTGATTGTAAAAGCCCAATCCCACAATAAATTAATCTATTATCTGCCTTGCAGTGGCCTATTCTTCCCTCTTCATCAAACAGAGTGCACCATAAAATTGTCTAATAATCTCAAGAGACCTGGCCATCATAGATGAGGACCATAAGCGTCTTTTCTCTATAAAGGTGCCCAGTTCTTCGTTTCAAATCCTCATCAATGGTTCTACTTTGTTGAAATGAGCCTCCTAAAAGTCTAATGAGCAGTCATCATCACGTCCAGGGATGCACCATCATAGTATGTACTACATTCCCTCCATTATTAATCTTTACCTCATAACCAAACCACTTAAATGCTAGTTATGCCAACCTGCCTTCCACCCACCGGCTCTTCTTTTCATTACAACCCTTCTTCCTCTTGGTGCACTTCTTGATCACCTTTGGGCCTTCCAGTGTCCTCCCAACACTTTTAGCCCACCTCTATCTTCTCAATAAACACATGTGGCAAGAAAATGGTCTCATCAACCAACCCACTCCAACTGACCCTGACCAACATTTACAACATTGGTAAGATAATGAATTAAGGAACTCAGCTACTACTTCTAAAATTAAAACACAACTACCCAAACTTGAAGGCAAAGGTCAATTTCTATGCTAATATTAATCATTAGGCCCACCACCCCAACCCATCCAAAACCCCATACACAGTCTCCAAAACATTACCTCTTATCCCACCACCAATCAAACTCCCCAATGTCCTAAGCCCTCCTATCTATACTTCTCTCACCTCCACCGAGCCTATTCCTTCTAGTCTTTTCCCCTACCTATGCCCTCACAGGAATCATTGTTAAAGCAAGTTTCAGTGTCAAAAATATCCATGACATCGCTGTTGCGGATACAGGCCCTAACACATCCTTTGGACATGGTGGTCAATTCGTATGAATATGAATCACTGTCGATATTGCTCTATTGAGATGAGATGTGATGTTTATTGTCATTTGTACTGCTCGTCACATATGGATTCACTGCTGCTGCCTATATAGTAATGTACTCTGTGATTACTATTCTCCTCGCGACTGTTGTAGCTGTTGCAATGACACTGTGTTTGTTATGATAACCGAAAACATGAAAAGATATATTTTTTAAATGTCTAAGGTATCTACAACTTCACATCAGACTTTTCCCCTACGCTAAAGCAAATCACTGAGACCTGGTTCAGCACCTCCTCTCTGCCCGGTATACATAACATCCTCCCTCCCATATACAAAATTCTAATGAAAAAGAGAATTAATGGTTGGAGGGGATGTTACTTTGAATTTAAGGAGACTTGGGTTAACAATAACAGAAATACTAGATTGGGGGGCTCGGGGGGGACCTTTATCTAAACAACTGGGAGGAGGTAATCCGTGTGAAAGCTGTTCAGAGCGTGAGCGATGGGCGTTGAAAGGTTCCTCCTCTGTTTTTCTGAAGTATAGATCTGCTAATCTATTTAATGGCTAAAACGTCGGCAACAACCATGAGTCATAGTTTGAATAAAGAGGGCGGCTGCCAAAATAAAGCAAGATACAGAGTTACTCTACCAAAGGATTTGCTAGCATTATAGTATGTCAATTCACCTCTGGTGGTAAGGTTAATTTCTCACGCATGAATACACACAAGACTGTGTTTAGCAATGTAGACTTTAAAAACTGTGCATGGATAAATGCGCTCAGTACTAGGTGGAGAGGTTGGTGCCCAGACAGTAGCACTAAGATACCATTCTATTGTGAACAACAGTACGTGATCTTATTTTCACAAACATCCACAGGCTTTTTCAATGGAAACGAAAACAGAGGAAGCCCATGTGTGTGGCAAAAGTGATCCATAGCCATGTAAATATGCAAATTAAATATCCAATATAATATTAAGCCTGGGCAGAGTTTGCATAGTTCCGCTATGCGGAACTCCGCGAAGTGACAAAAAAACCTCTGCTGCACTTCGCTGAGTTCCGCAAGCTGCGGAGTAAGGTAAGTCACGCTGCTTGCGTTGATTTTTATTGGTGGCTTGTCCCGCCCTGTAAAATGAGCCCGAAAGGCACCACGCGCAACGTAAGAGGGCACAGCTTCTTTCTGCCGCTCGAGTAATAGATGTTCCACTCAAGCAGCAGCTTTCTCAATGCAAGAGGTAGCAACCTGCTGTGACCGCACGCATTGACAAATCTCGCCAGGAGGTAGGCTAGCGTTGGATTTTCCTTGCTTGTGCTTGAAATCTTATCGTTGGTGAGCCGCAAGAGAGGAAAAAACTGATCTGTACTACTCAGCTGAGTTTTTTTTTTTTTTAGAACTCAGCGCTCTACGCGGAGCGGGAAATACTCCACTAACGGAGAGGAGTTTACCGCCCAGGCCCCTATAATATAAACAAAAGAAAAAGGACACATATCAAGTAGTGTAAATACAATAATATACAATCAAATCCACAGTCAATACTTAAAAAGCAAGCACCCTTAATAATAATCCCACATATGACGCATCACTTATTAGCAATGCTGAACTGAATAGAAAGGAGAATAGGATGGGGGTTGGAGCGGGTGCTAAAGAGGTCACTGCAGTGCTGGATGATGCAAAGTAAAGGAAAAAGGACGAAACGAACGGCGAACTGGTGGACAGGAAAATACTTTACTGCAGATGTGTAAAAAGAATCTACCATTATAAATGAAGTAGTTATTGATCTGAATTGTCATCTCTGCGAGAATACGAATGTTGACTTTACTGAAAATCACTAACAAGCAGAAAGTGTTCCATTTATTAAAATCAGAGTGTCTTATGTTACTAAATTACATTAAAGACCACTAGGATGGATAATGTCTTAATCCAGATTATGCAATCCTGCTTCGCTTACACAATTTCCCTCCCATAAAAATTTAAGGAGAAAACAGATGGTGCTAGGAAATGATTCACAAAACTGGCCTTTTCAGTGACAAAGACTATGCTGTACCCCTTTTACCCGTGTATATACCTGAACATTAACTCAGAATACTGAAATCATTGACAGTAATTATCACATCTTTCCACATGCTAACTTTCAACACTGGAAGGGCTCTCTGAACAAAAATAATGTGATCCACTTTCAAGAACCAATTAACTCCAATCAACTGTGAGGAGGGATGTGTACCTTTGGATACAAAACACAAACACTCTCAAAAGCAGGCGTCCGTGTAAATCATCGATGAGGTCAAAGGAGATTCCAGAAGACTTGTCAAACCAAAATGCACGGGGAGGGGAGTTGCTCTCTATTGTTCAAACTCAATGGAAAAAAATGTCATGGACACCTATATTCTCTGGAGTCTACACAAACACAAAGTCAGGAGTACTCCTAGTTACCACCCAGCATTCAGTAGTAAGCCAGGAGTATTCCAAAGGTAAGTCAAAGATAAATCTTTGTGAATCTGGTGGAATGTCTCTTTGAATCCATATCGGAGTAGTTTTAAATCAATGCAGATCGCAATGGAAAGCAGTAACACAGATCCTTCTCCAAATAAATGTGTCCCTTGCAAATCTTGGAGCAATGACTTACTCTGTACTTACACTTTAACAAAGAGTAAGCATTTGGTCAAATCAGGAAAAAGTCATTCCACATGACGAAAATGCCCCCCAAAAAAGTTATCACATTCTCCAATATATGGCTATTCCGTTCCCTCTGTTCATAAGGAACCCAAAAATATATAAATGCCTTCTGTGTTCTTTTGAAATAGGTCAAAATATTGAAAGCTTAATTTTGAAAAAAAGAAAAGCATAATGAAGTAACATTACTGGTTTTCTTTCTGAAACTTTGTTTTGCTATTCAAAAAGTATACCTCGTAGGGAAAATGCCAGACAACGTTTCTCAAGATGAAGGGCAGTTAAGAGGACAGCGCATATATAAAGTACACAAGAACTGGGAAAGCCAATAGGTCTTTCTTTTGAAAGGAGTTAGCCGATCTTTTGGATTTGCCAAATGCTGAACACCCGTGGCACAGACCTAAAGAGAAAGAAAAAACAAATGTCCGGCCCCAACCTGATTATGTATGCATGTGCATGCATACAATAAAACGGGCTTCGATGGGAAGGGGAAGCAACAGACATGTGGGGAGGAAGGAGAATAACACAGAGCAGGAGGAGGGACGCAAGTCTCAAAAACGCTCATGAGTGACAGAACAAGACAAAGAATGCACAAGTGCTGAAAGAAATGGAAAAGCATACTTCCATGTTGTCAGTCATAGAAGGAAAAAAGTCATCCAATCAAAAGGATGGCAAAGAAATTATGCTCCAGGGGAGGGATGAACAAAATAAGATGGAGGAAAGTCACTGAATAAAAGCAAGCAAACGAGACATACAAGAAAGCTAACCAATGATAAGCAATGGGTTGATCCAAAGGCCACTCCAAGTATAAGTACTGAACACAAAAGTTCTTTTGAATACAGACAACTGAAGCGTTCTGTAGGTAAGACCTCAAAGAGAGGCGTGCATGTGCTTAAAACACCTAGAGGAAATTATTTAAAAAATAAAATAGTGTGTTTGGCGGTAATCACTGTAAGTTACAAATCTCCACCCCTTTGAGAAAGACAGAAAAAAAACTGACTTTCATTGTCAAACATCTCTGTATGAAGACTCGCTTTGTGAGCTTCAATGAGATTTCAGTTTAAAACATATAATTCCCAGAACAATTTCCATGTTTGCATTCTTAAGCACTCACGTTAATATATAGTAAAATTATTCAAGTGTTTGAGAGAATACCACTCCTCCTTGTCTTCTCTAGAAACGATGGCACAAAGAAAATATATAGTCCCTCAGTCAGCAGCAGTGTGGGTAGGCAGAGTTGCAAATGAGATGCAGTTACTCACTAGCCGATGGCTTGAGGGGCTGGCCCACTGCCCCGTGCTGAAAGTCCATATAAATATACTATAGAAATAATTTTAGTAAAATCAGAAAGTTTTGCCTAACACCAGACAATAAAATAATTGGATGCCACCAAGGTGTAATGCCCTGGAGAGCACCAAAGATCTTGATTTTGGTTCTCTGGGTTGCCACACGTTAAGACTATAAGGATCTAGCAGGTGATGACATTGACTGACATAGTTATGACAGACAGACTTAACAGCTCAAAACGACCTGAGAAAATTCAAAATTATTTCTGAGCACCTTTCTTGGATTACATGAGGAGAGGGAGTGGTTGCCATCTCTCGTGACATCCGCAGCTGCAAGCAGTCTAGCTTTTTCTTCAAGCGGAGTACTTGCCACCCAGGAAGTAAAGGATTTGAGAAACTGGAATAGCCCCAAACGTTTAAACATCATATAACCAATGTTTCAAAATTCTCTCACTTTTATAGCACCTGTCTGGTTCAGAGAGGGGTGCTAGAAGGAGCAGTGATGTGAAGTGAATGGGAAAGCCATTGAATAGTTTGTGTATTTGTCTGCCTTTGTTACGCCTGTTTAAAGTAAATTAAAATACTTTATTTAAAACACAATTCCACATGATGAGTCTGGCTCATGGCACTTACAAACATCATCTATGCAAAGTCCTGTTTGAGGCTACTACAATGATGCCAAGCACTATTAGGGCATTCTGTTATCTCACACAAAAAAACAAAATCAACAGCAGTTCAGACAGGGATCATTAATACCTTGGGGTTGCAGAGGGAAGTTCAAAAGGAAGTTTAGTAGTGAAAGAAGACAGTGTGAACATACTGGCATATTTTTCCGTTTCAGTGGTGTGACTACGAGCCACCAAAGCGTGAATTTTGGGATATTTTAAGTAGCTGACATCTTGTTTCACTTCCTTATTAAACAAGTAACAGTTTCATATTGACCAGATATGGTTCTCTTCATAAGAAAATAGTAATCACTTTTTAATTAAGATCGTTTTTCAAAAATAAACTTCAATTATATGCGCACTATACATGTGTATACAAGGCTTGCCTTTCAGCCAGTTAATCCGTCCACCACACCAGACGTTATTACTATATAACTTGACTAGAAGAGGCCTCCCTGCTATTGTAAAATTTATATGCAGACCATAAATGCAGGCGTCACAAAAATACAAGGAGGTGGGGTGGGGGGTGGTGAGAGGCAGACAAAACTGTCAGACAGTAAGTGTTCCTTCTTCAATTTTCATAAGAAGCAGAGGAAGAGGTGGAGTTAGAGGGGAGGAAGATGTGTCGTAAGTGGTTGGAATCTTTCTAGAAGCTCTTCTTCTTCACAGCTGGTTACGACCTGCCAGGGGCACTCAGTATGATGCCTATTTAGATTGACAATTGCAGAACATTCAGGGAAGCAAAACTAAGTTACTCTGGGGCCGAAATAGGATGCTTTCTGGACAACTTTACAAAAGCCTAAAATAAGGGCACGATACACAAAGAGACTCCGCAGTCGTGGAGAGGCTCTGCAGTCATGGTGGAATCACACCACTTGTTGTGGAATCACCGCGATGAGAACTGCAGTGCAGAGATTCCAGGACGTGTGCGAAGCCACCAACTGTGGATGCTCTTTTTGAATAGGCCCCAATGTAAAAGGAGAATAATGCTGTCATAGTCGCTCACATACAGGCTGAGAAGGGATAAACACTTCTTAATGCAGATTACACGTTTCAATCATTTCATAAACAGGCTGTCTTCACAGAATGGAAATACCAGCTGAATCACACAGAACAGAATGCTACAAGCCCCATTTTAAGATTGTAGGATGACAATCACTTTAACCGAAGAACATAAGACATGACTAACGGCATCCCGCCAGAGAAACTAGTTCATCTCTCCATCTAAGATCTTATAATAGGATACACATCAGAAGTTCCAGGTATAAGGAACAGTGTGTGTCAATATGCTCAATCTAACAAGTCCTTAGAATCATGACAGGAAATGTAAGTAGGAGAAGAAAGGCTTATAGTACGATCTAACAAAAGCAAACTTCAAAGAACACAGCAAACATAACCTGTCCTGGCAAAACTGCCATCTCAAGACAGCACAGAATGCCACAAGATTCACGTCCAGCACCAAAAAGTGGAGCCAGAATTTGGAAGTGAAATGAGGACTGCAACACAATGGGGATGATCGAAAAGGACACTTTCAGAAATTTCAAGCCCACAATCTTGAAAAGATAAGATTTATCAGGAACACAAAAAATAATGTGTGTTGATAAGTTTGAGTGAGTACTATGATACAATCACTTTATAGAGATATCTGCTTCCAATGACCTTCCTTTGTCAGTAAACTGGACCCTAGAAAGCAAACTAGCATATCTGTTGAAAACTGAAGACAGTCACTCTACCTAAGCACCCACAATTAACAGCTGAGGCCTTCATCAGAGACTAGCGTACTGATTTTACATACCCACGCTTGAAGGATGGTGCATGAAAAGATTCAGGAGTGTCAAATTGGTCTGTTCTCCAACAGATCTAGTCAGGTTGAAATGCCCCAATGACAGGGGAAGCATTCAAATTCCTTCTTCGCACAATCTAGAGGATAAGTTGAGATGCAGCTATGATTTGTTCAACTGGGTCTCTAATAGAGGTCAGACAGCATTAGCAATCGTCCCGGAGGCTTGTCTTTTAGGTTTATTTCCGAGACCTAAATCCAAATGGTTGGGGCTTCGATTTGTAGATTTGGCGTTGCTCCTGGCTAGGAGGAGACTAGCTCTTACGTGGAAAGCACGGCAGGCTCCTTTACTGATCAAATGGGAGGATGATGTATCCTGTTGGGCGAGAGCTGAGGAGCAAGGAAGATAGAATTACGAAACGGCGTAAAACACTAGCGGAGCCCTGGGCTGATATAGTGAAGGCTTGGGAAACGTGACATTCGCCCACACAGTCCTCGAATACAAACTCGACTGACTCTGAAGAATAGGGAAGCACACACTCCTACACCGTCTCAAATGAGTGATGGGGTAAACATTGACCACGTAGCTTGGGTCTCAACGGGGGTGGAGGGGGTGAGGATGGGCTCCCGGGGGGAACATCATAGGTAGGAAGGTGACCTCCCCCCCCCCCCCACCCTCCCCGGGGTAACCCCCCTCCGGGTTCCCCCTGGTCCAATAGAGCTCATTGGCACATGATATATGAACAGATTACATTGAATACGGGCCCCTGGTAGTTTGTTACAATTTTGGTTTTATGCGTATAATATAGGAACACAGAGTGAGCACTCTTGTGTTAAGTTCTTTTCTTTTATTATATGGCTTTTAATGTCTTCCACACTAGGACTGTCTTCCTTTATGAAGGGTAGGAATGTGACTTATTGGGAATTATGTACAGTGCTGGTGGGGGTTGTTGATTATCCACCTGGATACTCCCAACTGAAAACCTGATTATGAAGAGGGAACTTCCTGTTTTTAGTCATAGTTTCCGGTATTCCAATTATTCATAGATTATTAAGTCTAGATCGAGCTTCCAGATCCTCGTTCTTCGATTTAATGAGAGCTAGCACTTTATCCATCTGCAAAAGCCGCTCCCCCGATTCAGCCTGCAAGTCGTCTGCATCCGAGACTCTATTCTCCAGCTGGTAAGTCTTGTTTCATGTGCGTCTACTCGCTGTTTAACATGAACCAGTTGAGACATTAGGATATCAGAGTCAATAATTAATAGGCTGGATTTGACATCCATCAGTATCATGCGAAGATCATCTTCCTGCGTGTCCTAGCCCTCCTGTTGAGTTGCACTAGTGTCAGGGACCTGGCTCTGTTCAGCATGACAGGTTAGGCGTTTGTTGTCAAAAGTTAGTTTAGATTGTTTGGTATCTGTCTTCCCCTTCCTGAGACAGACCAAAAAAGCATGGCGTGTGTCGAATGTAGTTTGCGAGCAAAAGACGGGGAGAATTATGGAGAGGGACACTCCCTCGGTCTGGCATGGGGTCCTCTACTCAAGTTAGTGTTGACAGCTGGGATGTCACCAAGCCCCGCCACACCCCAACATGACAGTACTGTGGGGGGCACAAGCAGGCCTAACATCTAGGGAAGCACCGAGTGTCCACAGTGCAAAGAGATCTTCAGGATGGCATACAGCTGCACAGGTGAATAGGCTGATGGTGTCTGATTATTGCATAGTGAGCCGAACCAGGTCTGGAAGGCACGTCACTCGCAGAGTTCAGTACCAATGTAACAGCAAGCAGGGACGAGCACCTAAGGACAGTCCATGCGCTTTGCAAACTTTGATAGTGTCTTGGGTTGCTAAAGTAGCTGTGTATGCGCAGAGTTATAGGGCTCCGAAATAAGCAGCTCTTGCAAATGAGGCATCCACAATGTATGTAGAGCCTCCGAGTAGTAATCGCAGGGCCTGCACTCCTCCAGCCATAGCAGATGAGGCAGACAGCCACACCCAGAAAATGGCTGATGCAGGGGCAAGGCTCCCCGGGGCGACCAGGCTCATTTAACTAAAAGCGCGAGTGGCTGCTGAAGGCCGCCCCCGCACAGGAGCAACCCCCGGCCCGCTCTGCAGTCCTGAGAGGTCATGCACCAGGCCCTTGATCAGAGTCCACGGACACGGTCTCCACACATCGGCCGCCCAGGTGTTCCACACAGCCAGCCCCATGATCGCAGGCACTACTGCACTCTAGTCCACAGCTCCGGTGTCAGTAGTGCCAAATGTTCTCCACAGCTCAGGCAGGCCTCGGTTCCAGCCAACAGAGGTCGATCCTCTTGTCCAAAGCAAACGAGGTAAGCCGATTGTAGGCCCTTCTAATTGTTCACCTCACAGGTGTCAGGGGAGGTCCCAGACCCCCAAGGAATGCATCAATATGATCAATATGCTGTGCCGGCGTTTGCCTATGAACTAGACCCCTTATAGTAGCTGGATTTTAACGGATTAACAGCTTGGATGGTAGAGCCCACTCAATGAGCGGTCATCTTGCTGCTCAGTGAGACCATGCCCCCTGGGAAATTATTGCTTAACAATACATTCCACCCAGAAATTGTAACTGACAAAGTGAGAAACAAGAAATAGGACATGTTACAATGGACGAGGACAAGAATTACTCCTCCTGGCAAGAGAACAGTAGAAGAATTCCAGACAATTGCTCTTCTACTGACTTTGTGTGTAAAAACATCTTGCCACTTTAATAATCTTCAAAATGGAATCAGAGAGCTCCAACTGCACACAGACTGAGTAATCTGGTAGTTAAGTTCAGCGATGAACGGTAAGGGCTAAGAACCTACCTTTATACTTTTTTAGACAACAAGAGAAGGTACACAGTAAGACTAAAACTGCCTATAAACCAAATTATTTTGGCGCATCAAGGAACAACCGTGATCATATAACAAACATGTGACTCTCTGACTTCTAAGAATTTTAGGAATATAGTGAAGGTGTTAAGGAATGTCCTTCCGTTTTAAAAGAAAGGAGATGCTGAGCAACCCAGTTACGAAGTATAAATAGATCCCACTTAGGGTCTGAAAGAAACAATGTACATGCTCACCTCTACAATAAGAGTGTAAACACATTCTGCTCTAGATCCAGTTTATAAGGCATGTTCATGCACCGAGCAAGGTTGACCAATTGCGCATTAAGTACAAACTCCAGATGCGTACCATACAGAAGGTGGTTGTTGCTGGAACACCACTCGTAGTTCCATTAACCGAAAAGGATGTGGGAAAGGCATGCTAGCCTGCTTATGGTCACAGAACATGACATGGGGATCTCTGAACACTGTCTGCCTCCTGCCTCTCACAAAAAAAGAAGGCCGTACTCGCTACGTGTATGATCATCAATGTCAAGTAAGGCGATGTAGCCAAGCTAGTCTTCTGTTGATTTACTATATGCAAAAGAGGGGTTCCATCCAACCTTAAAGGAATCCATAATCCATCATGACAGGTAACTTCTCAAGAGAAGACAGAAAGGGTCCCACAATGAGAAAAAATACTCCAACTGGCCCAAGATTGATCTATCAGAAGTAGACAAGGAATGCTGACTAGGAATATGAACACCTATGTAAAATTAGGATGTAGTTAGAACTTGATATTTTTAGTACAATTTAACAAACGTTTTGGATTCAGTGGTGATTTTTAAATTTGTTTCACTGCTACCATGTTGGGATAGTTATTGGGTTAGCCACCTTACGATTAGCATTTAAGCAACACCACCTTGACTCAATGATACTCTTTAGAAATATCTTTCAAAAAAAGGCTACTCCCATAAGTGTATTCCTTGTGAAGATACTGCTAAATGGCAATTCCCCTGCAAATAGTTTAAAGCCTGTCATCTCCAGGGAAAGTGAACCAAGGGATCACTGTGTTACATTCAACCACGGTCCTCTGATCACCTACTATTTACTGCAGGCCGGGCCCTTATGTGCCACACATTAATCGCACAGTTTTCTATATTTTTTTTAATGGCTCAGTCTCCAACACGGATTAGTGATATATACTTTCAAACAGACCCAGCTGTATTTGTTCCTATTCTTCTGATGCTGCTTCAGAAGACTATACCCCCTTTGTCAATAATAATAAGCTAGCTGCCCAGGTCTGCAACTAGGCACTGGAGTCTTATGAAAGAGCCATGAAACGTTCCTGCACTTTAACATATATAAAAATAGACTCTACTCTGTGTCCTTGAAGAATTTCAGGACAGTGTATTCCTCAATGCGCACTCTATTAAGGGAGGGGATGTGGCCTAGCAGCTCCAGCTATCGTGCTTGGTTTGGAACCTGGGAACAAGGTTCCAATTCTGGCCTCAAAACTAGACCTCATATGGTGTGATTCTGGGCAAATCACTTAATCTCCCTGTCCCTAAATGTGTAAAATGCATTTGTGTAATCCCCACTTGATGTAAATGACCTACTACAATCATCTTCCAACACCTCATCTAATGTATAGCGCTCAGTCGCTTCACAGCTAGGTTTGAGCTATACAAATATCAATACATAGACATGTACATACAAACACTTTGTCCTGCCAGCTGGCATTGCACTGGGAGACAGACAACTGTCCATAGCCGTTCAGCTCAGTGTTCTGGAGAATTAGCTCATCCTTACCAGACTCAACAATAAATATATCACTTCTGGGGAATTTATTTAATCCGATTTCTTCCATACCATTGTCTTCTAATTACTTCTCCTTCATGTAGCAAACCACAGTAACATCACACAGGTGGGAATCGTGTATTTGAAGCTGCACTTCCATTTAGCTACTACATTTCATCACTGCACTTATCAATGCACCTGGCTCAGTGAGTAATGACGGCCGATATTCTACATGCCCAAACCATGCATTTTTGTAACTCGCCTGGCTAAATGGACAGCTACATAGATCCATAACAAATTGAAGATTTTGCTAGCTCCACATTCAAATTAATTTGTGGAGCGCAAGCTCCGTCCACATTTCTTTAAATATCCTTAATGTACATGAAATCTATTAAAAATTTCAGATACGAACAGCACCCTATTAGCAAAAAGTTCAAGCACATCCCACAAAAAAAAAAAGAGCCATGGCCCTACCTGGAACTCACTACTTGGCTTCTATAATATCTTTGAAAATGACTACATGGCTATCTACAAAAGCACTTTCACAAAATTCTTGTTGTCCTCTTACGATTCTCCTCCCAATACTTGAGAAAGTTTGTTAAACCACACACTGAAGATGATGTGGTGCCTTTTTAATACTCTACAATGTTTTGCATTACATAGGCTACACACAACATTACTGACAACGTAAACGGTGTTGGTGATGAACAAGGTAAAGAGCAAAGCAAAATGTGATTAATCAAGAACAGTTTATACATCAATCTACATAGGTTTTGTCAATGGATTCCGAGACTAATACAAGACGTGAAAAGCAAGTAGAGGGAGCTGGGTTGTAGGCAGTTTTCAAGACTGTAAAATAGAAAGTCATCCTAATGTATGTGGGCAGCATGCCAATGATTTTTCAGAACAGTAAAAAGCCAAAACTGAAAGCTAATGCAGAGGGTTGACTATGATAAAGGAAGTGCGAGCAAATGATGACCCGGGGATGTAGAAGGAGATGGCTTTGGTGAGATAAAGAGGCAACACCATAGAGAGATTTCTAAATGAATATCAAGCTACATAAAGCAACCTGCTAGATGTCAAGTAGCTGTCAAAAGGAACTCCAAAAAGTTCTGTCAAAGCAAAAAAGGGAGGTCAAGCAGAAATAGATCACACAGTATATGTTCATGTAGTGACAAACAGTGGCAGTTGGCAACTTATTTCAGAAGATTTTAGAAGAACTTAAGACAGTGTAGCAGTAATGGATGAGTTGCTTACCTTCGGTAACTCCTTATCTGGTAAAGCCATAATCCAGCCGCAAATTCCTTGCCGTAGAATTTTCCAGGCGTCAGGCTGGATCCACAAGGCTTCTGCTCGAGCAATACCTTTGCACGCCGGTAGTTGGAGTCACTCGGTCCGTGACACGTCGTCAGCTGCGCCTGATGTGGCATCCGTGTCACCTATATAGGTGTCACCTCGGCACGTTTACGTACTTTTCAGACTTTCCATGCCAAGAGCGCGGAGCCATGAAGTGCACCAACAGTGGTGTGTTTAGAACAACTGGGGCCCTTAAAGGGAACAGCCTTGAACCTAAAAACCTGTCTGCAAAGGATGGGTGAGTCAGTAAGGAATCTGCGGCTAGATTAGGTCTCTACCAGATAAGGCGCTACCAAAGGTAAGTAACTTGTCCATCTGATAGCGACATCTAGCCGCAGAGTCTTACCTTAAAAAATAGATACCCAAACAAAACTATCCCTGGTAGAGAGCCTGTGAACAAGTTTAGACCAGGAAGTCCTGCAGGACAGAGCAGCCAAAAAGGCTGTCCCATCGAACTTAACTGTTCAGGCAGTAGTGCTTGGGAAATGTGTGCTGGGATGCCCACGCTGCTGCCTAACATATGTCAAGGACTGGAACTCCATATTGAAATGCAGTGGTAGCAACTTCAGCTCCGGTGGAATGAGCCTGTAAGCTTTTAGAAGGCTGCTTTTTGGCCAGAGCATAGCAAATTTTGATGCAGAGGACTAACCATCGCAAGATAGTCCTCTTCTGCACCACAAGACCTTTCCTTGATCCAACGTACCCACAAAGGGTTGGTCGTCCACCTGGAACTCCTTTGCGCAGTCAAGGTAGAACGGCAACACTCTTATTTGGTTTACAAAGAAAGGAGCTTCCCTTTTGTATTTATTTAATATATCCAATTATGGATTCATGTATTCTGTATTGTGAACCCGAGATATAGAATCTACAGACTATTGCACTAAAAGTTTATGGTATGATGTTTTTTATTAAAAACTTATTTCACAAATTTATTTGACAATGTTACATCCAGGGCTGCTTAAAGTTTGACAGTCGCCATCAATAAATGAAATTCATATAATCCAAAACCATAAAAACACACATATTCAACATTTCTAATCAATAATTGCACATGATTGGATTTAACATACAATAAATCATTTAAATAAATTAAACAAAACAAAAATGCTGATATAAAAACAACAAATACAATTTGTGTCCTCTTGTCGACGCGTTTCGGTGTAATATCTAGTATGTGACACCTTCTTCAGGACCAACACATTAAAACAGCTCTCAATTGCAATCCTTTTTACTCTCCAGGTTATGTCTGAATACATAGAGCTGCTATCTGCAGAAATAATTAACAGCAGTAAAATAAAAGTATGGTTTATACAATACCTATGGAGGGAAAATGTGCTATTTGCATTTATGAATGTAGCAGTTTATGAAATCTAAGACCATGAAAAGTATAAACAATAATTGATATTCGTACGTTTTCTCTTGGATTAAAAAATAAATACCATACTTTAACGACTACACCAAACAAACGTAGTACCGACAATGAGAGTCTAAACCCTGCAAGGGGGTAGTGAAGGGTAAAAATTGCTTTATACAAAGAACTAAGAGGGTAAATATTTAAAGTATAACATTATTCCATGTTTTTGATGTACTTATTCAAAATTAAATAAAGCGCGCGTTATCTAAAGAGTATCGTAAAAAAAACTAACAAAATGGCCGCACGTAAACAATAAGTGATATTCGTACGTTTTCTCTTGGATTAAAAAATAAATACCATACTTTAACGACCACACCAAACAAATGCAGTACCGAAAATGAAAGTTTAAACCCTACAAGGGGATAGTGAAGGGCAAAAATTGCTTTATACAAAGAACTAGGAGGATAAATATTTAAAGTATAACATTATCCCGTGTTTTTGATGTACTTATTCAAAATTAAATAAAGCGCGCGTTATTCAAAGAGTATCGTAAAAAAACTACCAAAATGGCCGCACGTAGGTAACGTACATAATTAATTAAGAGGACAAGAGGACACAAATTGTATTTGTTGTTTTTATATCTGCATTTTTGTTTTGTTTAATTTATTTAAATGATTTATTGTATGTTAAATCCAATCATGTGCAATTATTGATTAGAAATGTTGAATATGTGTGTTTTTATGGTTTTGGATTATATGAATTTCATTTATTGATGGCGACTGTCAAACTTTAAGCAGCCCTGGATGTAACATTGTCAAATAAATTTGTGAAATAAGTTTTTAATAAAAAACATCATACCATAAACTTTTAGTGCAATAGTCTGTAGATTCTATATCTTGGGTTCACAATACAGAATACATGAATCCATTATTGGATATATTAAATAAATACAAAAGGGAAGCTCCTTTCTTTGTAAACTTTGCATACCCGGTCCCTTTTGGTATACCTGGGAAACTCTCTCCTTTTTTGTATCTAACACTCTTATTTGGTCCAGACGGTGGGGTCGCTCCCCTTCTTTAGAGGGAAGCGTGGGAGCGCAGAAAGTGGGCAAGGTGACTGATTGCCCCACATGGAAGAGAGTTACCATTTTTGGTAAGAAAGAGGCCCTAGTGCGATGCACCAACTTATCAGGGAAGATGGTCAGGTAAGAAGGCTTGGACGACAGAGCCTGCAATTCGATCACCCTCCTTGCAGAAGTTATGGCCACTAGAAAGGCTGTTTTGATGGTAAGCAGCCGGAGGGGTCAGTTGTGCAGAGGTTCAAACGGAGCACACATCAGGAAAGTGAGAACCAAATTAAGGTCCCACTGAGGCATGATGAAAGGGGCAGGAGAAAACCTATGTAAAAGTCCCTTAGGAAATCTATTTACAATAGGGGATTTGAATAAGGAGGGCAGGTCTGGTAGCGTCAAGAAGGCAGATGGCCCGAAAGGTACCCTCAGACAGTGCCCGGAGCAGAGCCCTGCTGGGCAAGGGTCAAAAGAAAGACAAGGATTTGGGAAAGGGAAGCAGAAAGAGGATCAATAGATCTTTCTATTTAATATTTTACAAATTTGTGCCAGGGGCAGGCGTTCACTGTCTTGGTAGAGAGAAGTCTGGCTGCCAAAATAACATTACAGACTTCGGGAGGAAGGTTGAATGAAATTAACTGGTGCCGCTCAATCTCCACGCGAGAAGGTGTAGAGTTGACAGGTTCAGGTGGAGGACCCTCCCCTGCTGCTACGACAGAAGATCCTCCCAAAGGGGCAGCCTGATCGGAGGATCGATGCTCAGCTGGAGAACCTCAGGATACCAGACTCTCCGTGCCCAGTTTGGAGCCACAAGAATACCTTGGGCCTGGTCGCTCCTAATCTTCTTGACCACTCTGGACTGGAGTGGTATTGGCGGTAAGACGTACAGGAGGCCTGAGCTCCACTCGAGACGACAAGAGTTGCTGAGCGAGTGCTGCCTTGGAAACTCAAGCACACAAAACTGCTGAAATTGCACGTTCTCTACGGAGGCGAACAGATCTTACCAAGGCTCTCCCCACGGCGGAAAGAGACCTTGAGCCACCTTCGGAAGGAGATGCCATTTGTGACCCGCTGGGCATCGAAAGAGCAATTTGTCCGCCTTGGCGTTCAGAGAACCTGGCAGGTGTTTAACTACCAGGGAAATGCCCTGCTGTTCCAGGCATGTCCAGAAACACAGGGCATCTCAAAAAAGGGTCCACGACCCTACCCCGCCCTGTTTGTTGCAGCACCACATGGTGGTGGTGTTGTCTGTGAACACTTGAACCATCATTCCCTTTATTGAAGGAAGAAAGGCGTTCAATGCCAAGCTAATTGCTCAGAGCTCCACTAAACTGATTTGGAATCCGGATTCTGCCGGAGATCAGAGTCCTCTGATCTCCACCTCTCCCAGGTGGCCGCCCCATCCCAGGAGTGACGCATCTGTCACTACTGTATGGTCTGGTTGGGGAAGGGAGAAGGAGAGGGGTCTGCCTCTGACCCCAATCGCGGTCTATTAGCCACCATTGCAAGTCCTGTGCAGTTCTCTCGGAGATCTGGACTATGTCTGACAGATTTCCCTGATGCTGCGCCCACTGGAACTTCAACTCCCACTGCAGAGCCTCCATATGCCATCTGGCATGTGTCACTAGCAGGAGGCAGGCGGCCAAGAGGCCCAGCAGACTAAGAGTCTTTCCCACCAAAGTGTGGGACAGAGGCTAAAACATCAGTATCATAGCCTGAAAATCCAGGACTCGCTACTTGGGAGGATAGGTCTGAAACTACACTGTGTCCAGAACAGAACCGATGAAAAAGAGCGCTTGAGAAGTAGTGAGGTGTGACTTCTGCATGTCGATAGAGAACCCCAGTGAGTGCAGAAGGTTAGCCGTAGTCTACAGGTTGGAGCAGACAGCCTGGGGAGAACTCGCCTTCAAAGACAGTCGTGGAGTTAGGAGAAAAGTGGCACCCCTGTTCGGCGCAGATGAGCTGCGATCAACGCCATCACCTTGGTGAACACAGTAGGGGCGCTGGTAAGACCAAAAGGGAGCACCATGAACTGAAAGTGTTTGTGGCCTACCGTAAACTGCAGGTAGGACAGGAATGGGAAAATAGGCATCCTGCAAGTCCAATGCTGCCATCCAGTCTCCTGGGTCCAGGGCAGACAAGACCCGAGCTAGAGCAGTTTAAACCTTTCCTTTTTGAGGAAGTAGTTGACGGTTCGCAGATCCCAGAGAGGACAAAGGCCCTTGTCCTTTTACGGGACCAGAAAGTAGAGGGAATAGCAACCAAAGCCTACTTCTGGCACCAGAACCCTCTCTATAGCTCCCTTGGCCGAGAGAGTCCTGACTTCCTACTGAAGCAAGTTCAAGTAGTCCTCCATGAGCCGATTCTAAATCGGAGGCGTGGAGGGAGGGCTAGTCTCAGAGAGGAGGGAGTAGCCCCTTCAGACTATCTGAAGGACCCACCTATCCGATGTGATGGTTTGCCAGTGGTTGAGGTGATAGCTGATCCTGCCACCAATTGGCCGCCCATGATCTTGAAGGGCGAGACTAGGAAGGTTTGAAGGCTGCAGGTGGAGGAGTGAACTGACCCAACCTCTGGTCGCACGACCCAAAGGGTCGAAAGCAAGTGCACCCACGGCTGCGCAGAGGTTGCTGAACTGGCGCAGTCTTGTGGCTGGGATATGGTTGGTGTCTGAAAGCCCCTTCCAGTTCCACGAAAGGCAGTCGGAGACGGGTGGCCACTGAGAGGCCCAAGAACTTGGCTGTAGTCCGTGAGTCCTTAAAGCACTCCAGCGCCACGTCTGCCTTGGCGTGGCATCGAACAGCCCAGCCGATGACATTGCTCTGCCCAACGAGTCGGTCGTATCCAGCCCACAACGAATGGTGAACTTTGCCGCACCTCTTCTGTCTGATACGGCTTAGGAGCGAAAGGCCAAGGGCCTTGTCCAGGGCCTGTGGTAGCACTTGCGCAACCGTTTCCCCACAAGGAGTGAGAGTAACAGCCCAATAAGCAAGCGGTGTTCAAAAACCACAATGCAAGGCTGGCGGAAGAAAAAAGGTTTCTTGGTCCAACTATCCAGCCTCTTGGATGCATTGTCCAGGTGTGTGGAAGGGAATGTGCCTTGTGAGGTAGTGGCTTGGGGAAGCGAGCTCTCGGGGTAGAGTGGTTAGAGAGGAACTTTGGGTCGCCCAGTGCAGGACGATGGAGGTAGGCAATTGTCCTATTCACAGGAGCCCCTGAGATGGGCTTGGACCGGGTTCCAAGAAGGATATCTGTCAAGGCCTTGTTAAAAAGCAGGAGGGTTTCTGAGGAGGAGACACCTGGCTGCAGGACCTCTGTCAAGATGTTTGTCTTTACTTCCACCGAAGTGAGCTGAAGGTCCAGGACCTCAGCTGCCCTTCACTGCCATAGCAAATGAAGCGCCCTTCTCCGTAGCAAAGGTAGGGGGAGAAAGCAGGCTAGTATCTGGAGGGGGACTGTCTGAAACGTTTCAGCGCTCCGTCCATCTCCTTGTGTTTGCTTTCTTCGCCCTAAGTTGGCAGGGTATGCCCAGACGTGGGTCCCTTTCTCACTTTGCCATTGGATTCAAGCTAGCCTGGCTGTTGAAGGGTGTTATCCAGAAACCAGACCCAGGATGCTTGTTTCCGGTTCAGGGAAGACATGGCTTGGCAGTTCAGGCTGGACTGTTCCCATGAGGCACAGGGTCAAAACTGATTTGCATATAGCTGGGTCTGAACTGAGGTGGCGAAGTGAGCTAAAGAATGATGATGGATTCAACCCAGATCTGTGACTGGGGGTGAGTGTCTGAAAAGGGTCAGAGCTCCGTCCATCATTTCCTTGTGTTTGCTTTGCTCACCCACTTCCTCACTCCATTTTGTGCTCAGGCTGGTCTTCTAAAGAGTCCAGCAACCCCTCCCAATCTTCCTCCATTCCTAGCCCTTCAAAATAAGGCTGAGGAACCGACCTAGGAACTAAGGGTGCTGAAAAGGCAGGGAAACGCAGAACCGACATAGGCATAGGTTACGCTGAACGAGGCCTAGAGAGTCGAGACATCTCCATCACGTCGGTCGGCACGCTTCAACTTCTTGTGTTTCTTATGCCTTTTACTTGACCGACCTGATGACTGAGTGGGAGGACGGGGATTACGACTCCCGGAATAGTGCCGAGACCTTCCTCTCGACTGGGACTGAGAACAAGACCTCTAGGGCGAACGGCGTGGTGCTGAGTGCTGGGCCACCAGCAGCTTTAGGGACCGCTCCCTCAAAGCTTTCAGGGCCATGACCTGGCAGTCGGAGCACGACTTCGAATCATGATCATGCTCCAGGCACCCAAAGACAAATCAGGTGTGGCTCCTTCATCGACATGGTGCAGTGGCAGGAGCCGCACAGTTTGAACCCAGAAGTCTTCTTTGACATGCAAGAAAAACCCACACACCAAAAAATGTTTGACAAAACATCGAAAAATCCAGCCAAAAAGTGACAGAGGCTAGCTCTCTTCACAGAGCTGCGCTGGCGGACGAGGAAATTAAAGAACTGACATCAGCGTACCGAGGTGGCGACTATATAGGTGACGTAGACATCACTTCCGGCACGGACGACGTCATCACGCGGAAGCAACCGACTCCACCTACGGGCGCGCAATGTTATTGCTCGAGCAAAGACCTTACGGATCCAGCCTGGGATATTCTACGGTAAGGAATCTGCAGCTAGATGTTGATCAGATATGAGAAACCTGGTAAATGAGAGACAGAATAGATGTAATCTGCAACATACTTGGGAGTAAGGATTACACCTAGACTTAATGAGATGATCAAACTGAATTATTAACCTCTAGTAAAGGAATCAGCTGAGTCTGCACAAACTCAGCAGACTCAGACTGGCTTACGGGGTCGCTGCAACATCATCAGGTTTAATTTGCTACCACCGCTATCATGTTTTTAGATGAAAACAAGCTATATATATTCTTTCGGGTGGCATAGGCTATAGGGAAAAGTATTATTTGAGGATGCAAAAAACCATGGCAAGCGATTCAATTCATGCAACTTTCCTTAAACGGAGGGGGCTGGGCCCTCCCCAACCTAAAACTGAATTAATGGGCCCCACTAGGGGGATACACTTGCTCAATTTATGAAATTGAGTGAGGCTAGTTGGTGACTTCACAATCTGCTTCCCTACTAGAGTCACCTAATTCTAAAAAAACAAGGTCTAAGACAATAGCTGTATTTAACGAGTCACTGTGGAGAATGCCAAGTCACCTATAAAAATCGTAAGATTACCAGATATAGGAGGGCGTGGCCAGCAACATGGCCGAGTAAGACATGCCTGAACGTGCTCTAGCCGGAGCTATCGAATCCAACCTAAATCCGGCAGTTTCAAAACCTTCACGCAAGTCAAATTTTTCTGGGAAAACCTCCTATCTTGTGGGGTGAGGGTTGATAGCCGAGGGCCTGCATATATCAGGGGAAAAAGTGATGATACTATCCGACCCAAACGAGGGAAGCCTGAACTAGGCCTGCCATCGGCCGAGACTAGAGGAGTCAACGGCTGGCCTGGCCCCTACACAACTTCCGGGAGCGATCCGAGTCACGAGTGCACTGGGGGAGACACAGCGGGTCCAGCCGACACACACGGTGACATGAAGCTTGGATGTGGATGACTCAAGGAATCCATCCGGAGGCCTGCTTGAGAGGTACCCTGTGACCAGGAGTGGGAACGGGATCGCCCACAGGGACCGCGCCCTGCCCAGGGGCCCAGAGGAGGTGATGGGCTTTCGGCCCTTAGGAGGAGAGGGAAGGGGGTCGACCTCTCCCCAGATATAGAAACAGAGAGGGGAGGACAGGATACTCAATCGATGGGTGTCCCGAGCGAGTGGCCCAAGACCAGAGAGAGAAATTACCTGCGTGGACCGCATAAGGAAAGAGACATACCCAGGTACACAGAGAACAGAGAATACATGCCAGATCTGCCATCCGGACTAACTGAGAGGCGGGCCACACGGGCGAGTGGGACAACGCAGCCTAGACAATACCTAACACACAGTAGTTAAGGGGTAGGAGAAAAATGCCCCACTCCGACCTCCTAGAGATACCTACACACACACACACACATAAAAGTGGGGCTTCGCAAGTTAAGTCGCTGCGATATATGGGTGAAAAAGACACAAGTTTTTAATGCTGCCCTCACCCACAGAAATCTGTGGCATGCTTCATCATAGGGCTGCTAACACACCTCTGCACAAGCCAACGCTGGAGGTGGAGCAATTGGGAGGGGAAGAAATAACAAATAAAGAAACAGTGCGGGATCAAGTGAAAAGTGCAGAGAAGTAATTAAAACTCACCCAGGAATTTCCAAGCGAACCCTTTAATGATTGACTCCCTGGACAGAATAAAAGGTCATTTAAGGACCAGTGGATGGTAGTATGGTGGGCTTTAATGAACCACCTACCCCTCCAATCTGCAAACTGTCAATGTGCAGATTGGAGGGGTAAGTGGTTCATTAAAACCCACCATCCACTGGTCCTTAAATTACCTTTTACACTGAGGTGTGAAAGGACGTCCGGCCAAGGTACACATTAGAGACACCTGGGGCGGTGGTGAGCAGGGACTGAAAAGGCCTGGAAGGCCTGAAAGGCTCTGGCCCAGCCCCGGGACCTGCACTCAAGACCCACCCAATGCCCCAGGCATGCTGGCGAGTATAAGGCCCCCACTGCCACGATAACAACAAGTGGGGTTCCATCTTGGTTCCCAAAAGTGAGACAGAAGAATAAAGGGAGACCGGCGAGATCACATCTGGGGACCCCTTCCACAGACTAGTTCGACGCGACAGTACTGTGGCCCCTGTGAAGGCAAGGGACAGGGCATGAAAAGAAAGAGAAGACCCAGGAATAACTGGAGGCCCCCCTGCTACGGAACATTACCCCCAAAACAGCGAAGAGCCCCGCCACTAAGTCTTAAGAGAGTCTCCTAGCCCAGCGACAAACTACACTGATAAATCAATGAGGAATCCCTAGATGGAAAAAACGGGCCAAAGATCTGGGAAACAAGATTGAGACTCATCGTGAACGGAGGTAATCCAACCCCCTCCAGTCATACTACATATAGAAAGGAAAGAAGTGGAACGCTACTCACTAGATGCTCTGAGACACAATAAAACAGGGAAAGGAAGATCTGAACGGGTCAGACGTAGCCCTAAAGATTACAATTGCACCCGGAGAAGAGACTACATATATCCAATACTATGGGCAAAGACTAAGACCCTTAACCCCCCAGAGAACGAAAGATTGACCGGTATACCAGAGTGATCCCCCCACCTCCTAAAGCAGTACCACCACTTCTCCCTGACAAGGCAACACTGCTACAAGCGATTCAGTCGTCCAGGACTGCGCTTAAAGATGGAAGAGAAGAGGTCCGCTCAGAAGTCACATTACTCCGACAGGACATACGGAAGCTTTCTGATAGGGTGACTGAATCTGAAACCTGTGTCACAGATGTGGAGGACGCGATAAAAGACCTTCGAAAAGGTGTAGCTGAGCTACAGACGACCAGCAAAGACATCCTTTGGTGCATCGAAGATGCCGAAAATAGGCAGAGCAGAAACAATCTACACTTTGTGGGCTTTCAGGAAGGGGTTGAAGGAACGAGTGTCCCGGAATTTCTAATCTCATGGTTAAAGAACATCATCGCACCAGTTAAATTCTCTCCATGCTTTGTGATTGAACAAGCATACAGGGCACTAAACGCCAAGCCCCCACTGGGCGCACCACCCCCAGCCCATCATAGAGAGATTCCTTAATTTTCTGGATAGAGACATGACCCTAAGAGAAGCTAGACTATTAGGCGAGATTAGACATGACAATTCACGAATCATGATTAGCAGACTACAGTAGAGAAGTGCAGCGCCAGAGGCGAACTTTCGATTCTGTAAAAGCAAAGCTCAGGGCCCACCAAATCCAATATATGCTTATGTTTCCGGCAAAACTCAAAGTTGTCTTCATAGGAAAGACCTATTTCTTCTAGTCACCAGAAGAGGCATAGTCCTGGGTGGAGGAAAGACCAGTCCTGCGACCGCCTCGAAAGTCACAAACAGAGGGGGGCACAACCCATGAAACAGAAAACAGATCCAAGGGATGGCTGAACAGGAGAAAGAATGCGGTACAAAGGAGGAGACGTATGACTGGGGGTACCCCCTATGTGCTGCGAGGGACCAGAGGACACAGTCAACACACCCTGGCTCCAAGGGACTCCGCAAACGAGAAGACACTATAAGCCGCAGATAACGAAAGTCCGAGGGACTCCCATAGGGAATCTGAGAGCAGGGAGCTATCTCCGGGAGACAAGGCCCAGCACCCGCTAGCTATTGAAATAGCAGCCCTGGAACAAGATATGGAGAAAGAAAGGCCCCCAACACAAGAAGACATACCAGGCTCAGTTCGAAGGAACCACTGAACTGACACAAGGATCCAGCCATAGGAGGAATGGATACACAAGCTACGCTCCCGACGTCTCCTAGAACTGCAGTGGGACTTACTACCAGAGCGCCTACAAAGGTTACAGGCCGCGAGAGGACATGAGACTTTTTCTTTTCTCTACACTGGTTTAATGCTGTGAGAGTTTGAACTCATAGTGTAAAGTTTAAAGTGGCGGGTGGGCGACAGACCTCTCCTTCTCCTCTTACACAAAACTAGATCATGATATTGGGGTAGAGTGTGATGAGAGGGCTGTGGGGGTTGGTTAGGTGGGAATGGGATGGTTGTATTTACAGTTCAGTTTTGTCACACAAGTCTGGCTAAATGGGCAACACAAAGATTACAACGAAGTCTAAAAGCAATAACACATGCACCTCCCTTGCATTACTGGACAGCTTCAGGTACTCGGCAACCCTCATAGACAATCACCGTCCCACCATACTGACATGGAATGTGAATGGCCTTGGGGATAGGATATAACGGAACTAGTTTCAAGATATAATAAACGTATGCACCCAAGCATAATGCTACTCCAAAAGATGCATTTGCAGGGTACAAGATGTGGATTCCTCGATAGCCCCTTCCACCTATCACGCACATGGATGGATCCACATGCAACATATGTGGGAGTGACAGGGATATGGGGCAGGCGTAAAGTGACCCTTATCTGTGTATACACCCCACCTAGGATAGAGGCACGTACACTGACCAAAGTGACAGAGATCCTCCTGGAATCCCTGACCTCACTCCACGTGATAGGAGGCGACTTTAACAATCTGATGTGCATACCCAAAGACCGTATGGGAGGGCACAACCAGTTGACTGCAGCTAACCCGCTGGCGTGATTCACAGACATCATGGGACTGACAGACGTGTTGAGACAGCACAACCCACAGTCCAAAAGATACTCGTACAACTCCAGGGCACACAAGGTCTACTCTAGACTAGATTATACCTTCATCCCGGGGGGGGAAGGGGGACAAGGTGAGATTTGTAAGGCCAAGGTTCTCGCCGGGGGGCTGTCCGACCATTCAATACAATGGATACAAGTGGAGAGTAGAAACCAGGATGCGCAGCCACAATGGAGACTTAATGCATGGGACCTGCAAAAGGGGAACATCATAAGAGGCATAAGGGCAGACACGGAAATCTTTTTCAAAGAAAATAATGGCACGTTAGAATTTGGGGTCACGCTGTGGGAGGCATATAAAACAGTTCTGAGAGACAGGGCGCAAAACCGTATAGCGTGGGGAAAAAGGAAAGAACAGAAAGCCCTGGGAAAATTAGAATAACGAATACTGGCTCTAGAGGAACAGGCAATTACAGGTATGGACCACTTAGTAACCCGACAATTAGCCGTACTAAGACAAGAATATAAGGACATGGCATGGGACGCCTCCAAAGTACAGGCCCCAGCTACTCTTCCCCGGCTGTATGAAGTGGGACACAATGCAGGGAAATTACTAGCCTGGCTCAGTAGAAAGGAAATGGAAACCGGATGAGTAGGCTATTTAGAGAGACAAAGGGTCTGACATACTCCAACGATGATCAAATAGCAGGGGCCTTTGCTGCATACAACAGGGAGTTCTATGAGGCTCGCCCTCTTAGCACCTCACCCGAAATCGAAGATTACCTGTCCGGCGTACCTATCCCGACATTAGACCACACTGACAAACTAGGGCTGGAGGAGGATCTCTCCATCCCCTTAGTGAAAGAAGTCATATCTAAATTACGTCCTAGGAAGACCCCAGGACTTAATGGTTCACAAGCTGAATTCTATAAACGGTGAAAGGATCAACTGAGTCCTCACCTACTGAACCTCTTTTGGGATGCATACAGCAAGGGCATTCTCCCGCTGGACCTGCGCTTGGCCATAATTATACCGATACACAAAGAATGTAAACCAAAGGACAGGTGCGAATCCTATCGCCCTATCTCTCTCTCCTCAACATAGAAGTGAAGATTCTGGCGACCATCCTATCTACGAGACAACACCATGTTATAATGACACTGACGCATTGTGACCAATCAGGATTCATGCCTGGACGAGCAACTAGATGGAACCTCCGCAGAACCCACAACTGGATGATGGCTGTTAGAGACAGAGACACACCACATATACTTCTGTCCCTAGATGCAGAGAAAGCGTTTAACGCAGTCCACTGGCCCATTCTAAACGCTGTCCTGACCAAATTTGGACTGGGACCAAAGTATAGACAAGGGGTGGCATTAGTATTCAAATCCCCCGGGGTGACAAGTACGAGTAAATGAACAAACTTCACGCGATTTTCTCATTGGACGTGGGACAAGGCAGGGTTGCCCCCTATCCCCACTACTATGTGCTCTGACTGTAGAGACCCTGGCCTGCCGAATCGGACACCATTCAGGGATACAGGGATTTAGGATAAACACACAAGATACTCTGGAAGAGAAAATCTCCCTATATGCGGACGACATTCTCCTATTTGTAACACAACCTGATACTATGATCCCCACTCTTTTCCAGACAATACTTAGGATATATGGTCAACTGGCATAAGTCGGTGATATATAGCCCATGCCCAGTGACAGAATGGCCCCGCTCCCAAGAGACCTACAGGTGGCGGTGGATGGATTCACATACCTAGGTATATTTCTTAAGACGGACAGTGGACTGTGTCGCCATCGTAACATTTAACGAATAGTGACTACATTTAGAGAGGATGCCAAGAGATGGAAGACTCTGCCACTCACGTTAATGAGACGAGCGGCTTTGTTCAAAATCATCACCTTATCAGAGTTCCTCTATGCTCTTCAGAGTACATACCACCCCCTCCCATGAACGGTATTTCATGAAATAGATGACGAAATGCGCTCGCTTCCATGGCTGGAGAAGCAACCACGAATTGCACTACGCACACAGCAGCACAATCAATATAACGGAGGGCTGGCACTCCCAGATGTGGAAGCATACTATTGGGCAGAGCATCTATCCCCCATTAATGATTAGATACATGTAGTGGGTGATCACCCGACATACAAACTAGAACAGGAAACTTTGCTGCCACGCACATTTTTTCATTATCTCTATGGAGGTAAGGGAGACAGAGGATTGCTCCTGGCCACACAGACTACCATAGAGATATGAGGAAGACCATCCAAATTTATGGGATGGGCTCACAAAATCACTAAGGTAATGCCACTCTGGAAAGGAAATTGTCTAAGGGAGATGAGTAAACTGAAGGGATTTGGAGAATGGGATACCATAGGAATCTCAATGGTAGTCGACATTATAGACAAAGGCACCATTAAAAGCTACTCTGCCTTAAGTGCTGACTTTACACTACAAATATCCCAGTTCATTAAATATGCCCAGTTAAGACATGCATTACTAGTGGAATATATAGATGGGGTCAACCTACCTGAATTTACACCACTAGAAGGAAGGCTATTGCAAGAACAACTCACACTTAAGGCAGTATCAGTTACATATAAAACTCTAAATAATAATATGCCGGACAACTTGGACAAACTTAGGAGTACCTCGGAAAAGGACTTGGGAGAAATAGAGAATGAATACTGGGAGGCAGCCTTGATGCACCCTAAAGAAGTGGCAATTAAGGTGTGATTGCGCCTTATCCAATATAAAATCATCCGCAGGGTCGATTATGACCAGGCTAGGCTGCATAAAATTGGACTGGCCGCAAACCTGAACTGTCTGAGAAACGGACAAGACCTGGGGAACTTCCACCACACAATATGGGGCTGCCCACTCATACAGACTTACTGAACAAGATCATAGAACTCAGTAAAATAATGCAGACGCGCCTCCCCCCCCGACCCGAAATGTATACTAATGGGGATCCCCAGTGAAGTAGATATAGACAGACCACAATTGATACTTAGTACATCACGTCTGGTGGTGGTGAAAAGGCATTGGGGTGAAAGGGCCCCACCGACACTACGCAAATTAAAAGCAGGAATGGACATATACATGGCAGCAGAAAGGGTCACATACAAGAGTAGAGGCTGCCCGAGGAAATGCCACTTGATATGGGACAGATGGAGGAAACACTACGGACTCGACATACTAGACAATGACACACAGACTAATTAGGACAGGGAATGGAATAGTTACACTTACAACACTCATGCAGGGGCGATGGAACACTCTACAATGGTGATTAGGATGGACATCGAATGGTATGGACAAGGGAGAGGTACTACTGGAGTATTCTAGACATACTTTATTAAATTATGCACTATGCTCGTATATATTCCACAGAAAGTGGAGGCTCTGAATACAGTTGTTTCAGACAATGTACGACAACAGTTGTGTTTTCTAGTGTTCAATTGAAAACCAATGAACATATTTTAAAAAAAAAAAGATCATCAGATATACTCCATTATAGCACAATTCTATTGTCGCAGACTTATTTAGAGACACTGGAAGAGGATCATGGCAACAAACTTTAGTTCAGTAAATGGGTCATCTGTATAGCCACAGGGTTATTTGCAGCTCTGAAGAAATTTTAAAAAGTTTGATTTCCCTAGATCTGTTTTTTTTTGTTTTTCTACACTTTTGAGACTATCTGAGACTATCTGAGTCATCTAAAGATAGAAGGACTATCATTGCAAACCATCCTATTACCCGAGACTAGCTAAAAAAAAAAAAAAAAGAGTAAAAGTTATTATTAAGCAACTGTATAAACTCTTTGCTGGGAATTGAGAAGACAATCTGTTGCTCTTAGCCAACAGAGAAGGTGAAGACATCACCAAGGATGAATTAAACGGTATTCTGTAAAGTACATCTGATTTAAATAATTTGTTTAACACTCAAACTCACAGGATATACTCTGTACACCCCTGAAACTTTTCCGGTGAGGTTTAAAAGCAGGCTTTAAATTCAGGAGCTGCACAGCACCCAAAGCGGATCTAACACATCTGTTAGCTCAATGTGATCAGATTCAGGCATACTGGGGCTACGTATTCAATAAATGAATTTGTAAAGCACAGCACTGTCACCCCTAGGGGTATCTGGGCGCTGTGCTTTCATCGAAGAGCCAGATCGTCAGTCTCTTTCTGAAGTCTGCCAGTGAGAACTCTGTACGGATCTCGAGGGGAAGTTCATTACAGGCCTTGGCAGTGATGAAGGAGTGGCCACCAATGTGCCTGCAAATGATGCGGTTTGTGGGCGAGTGAAGAGAAATGCAGATCTCTAGTGGATTAGTGGAAGTTCAGTTGACGGTTGATGTAGGCAGGTCCTAGGTCGTGGAGGGCTTTGTAGGATGTTGAACTGGCATCTCTTCTGGATGGGGAGCAAGTGGAGGTCTCCAAGGTGGGGGGCGTTGTGGGTTCGTTTGGGGAGGTCCACAATGAGTCTGGCTGCAGCATTCTGCATGGTCTGGAGTTCTCAGAGGAGCTGGGTGGAGATACCAGAGTAGAGGGCTTTGCCGTAATCGAGGAGGCTGGTGATGAGGGCCTGAGAGACAGTCCTTCTGGTGTTGGTTGGGATCCATCTGAAGATTGTGCAGAGCATGCGAAGTGTGTTAACTCTTTGGGTCAAGCCTAAAACCCTCACTTAAATTATTTTTTGAATACTCACCAGACAGTTAGAGGGACCAAGAAGGGATTGTATTTACCTTTAACTCTCATTGCAAGATTATGTAAAGGCAAGTACTGATTTAAAAGGGAACCTCCCAACTAAAGACACAGCTGTCGCTGTTTCATAGAGTATACAGGAATGGAGATATACTGACCATGGACAATGTCTTGAGGCGGCTTTTGAGAATATGGGGCCCTTTCATGGAATGGCTTTCTAAGGTAGGATAATTTAAAAATGATATGTTATGACTTGGGTGAGTAATAAGGTAAATAAATGGAATGGTTTGTGTTAATTCTGTAACTCAAATACGTAATTAATGGGGATTTTTTATGGACTTTCGGCATTAAAAAATAAAACCTAAAAGGAGAAACTTGATGAATATATACTGCAAAGATTCTACCCATATTTTCAACACTGCGGACAATCTCCAAGTGCCTTCCCTTTGTTTGCAAACACATCCTATGTCATGGCTGTAATTGGTGAGCGTTTAATATCACCTGCTGTTATACATATTTACCACTATCTCCCGCAAGAACACTACAATCCTAACACTGTTTATCTATTATGTGTAGCTCTCTGGCACCCTTACGCAGGGTCATGACTACGCCATATAAAACCAAATGAAAGTAAACAAACCCAATCCTGAGCGGTCACTCCGTCAGTAATGTGAAGAAAGAAGACATTGGGACACGGGGTAGATTCCTGTGGTAGCCAACAGCCAGGGCAGAATTAGATCACTCAGGCGCAGAACAGGTAACATAGAACTGTTCTTTGCCTGACGCACAGCGTGGGCACTGTTGAAAGCGCACGCTGAGGTCAAAGGCATCGGAGAGGTCAAGGAGTACAAATATGAAGGCGGGAAGGGTGTGGAGAGGCCTCAGCAAAGCACTTTAGAGACGACAGTGAACGCAGTGAAGTGGATTCCGTGAAAGGTGTCTGGCAGGAGGGTGCAGAAATAAACTGCTGTGCAAGGTAGTGGGTCAGGCCTTTGAATAATAATCTTTCTGTGACTCTGGAAGGAAAAGAAATAAGACGTGAAGGGAGTTCGAGTAGATTGGGAGGCCTGCCCAGGGCGTTTTAAGGAAGGGGAGGGCAATGACAGGCTTAAAGAGTGAACGCTGGGGGGAGATTAGCAGAGAGTGGCTACGGAGACAAATGGTTCTAAGGACACAAGAAAACACACAAGATGATGGACGGAATGTTGCACATTCGCAAAACATTCACCCCCAGTCACAGATCTGGGTTTAATCCATCGTTATTTTGCTCACCACGCCACCCCAGTTCAGACATGGCCATATGCAAATCAGTCTTGACCCAGTGCCTCATGGGAACAGTCCAAGCCGAACTGCCAAGCCATGTCTTCCCTGGACCGGAATCAAGCATCCTAGGACCGGTTTCAGGGTTTCACCCCTCTTCAGCCAGGACAGCTTGCCTCCAGTGGTGTAGTGAGGACGGGACCCACGTCTGGGCATACCCCCACATAGGGCGAACAGCAAAACACACAAGATGATGGACGGAATGTTGCACATTGGTAAAACATTCACCCCCAGTCACAGATCTGGGTTTAATCCATCGTTATTTTGCTCACCACGCCACCCCAGCTCAGACATGGCCATATGCAAATCAGTCTTGACACTGTGCCTCATGGGAACAGTCCAGCCCGAACTGCCAAGCCATGCCTTCCCTGGACACAAGAGACAGCAGCAGAGAAACAACTTGAAGAACAGTAAAGACCCAATGGTTTAAAATAACTAAGGTGGAAGCGCCCATAAAGGTAGCTTGCACAATGGCACCCAAGATGAATTATGTTACCCATACAAATGTAAATTCATTTACAACCACAGTCCATCCAGTTGAATAATCTAGTCATTTATTTTAACTGATTCTACCTGAACTAACATTTTTATTTGCGAAACAGGTTTCTAATGTGAACAGTAGGTAACATACATTTAAGAGTGCGAATGATGGACGTTTCGACCAAGAAGACAATATGCCTTTCAAACGCCACAATCAAAAGATACTGCAAACAAGGTTCACTGAGCGTCTGTCTATTTCACCGAAGTTAAAGACTGTTAAATTGGACATTAGTGTGCCATGCCTGACAATTATAGCTTAAGGGAACACCTCGTTCCCTTTCCATAGGTAGGTGTAACGAGATACAGAAGTTACGTCACGGCTCTGTTGGCCGGTCGTCGATGCCAGTGACCAATCGCAGCCGTCCACCTCAGACACCTGTGCGGCTCACACTGGAACACTGCGGGGCGCGGTCGCACCAGGGCGGCATTGCTTTACTCTGATTCACCGGGGCGCGGCTCGAAACAGTCGAGCGCATTCAGAAAATACACAGCGATAGAAGGGCCGTGCGACAGCCTCAGTGATGTCTCAGAGCTTGTTTGAAAGCACCACCTGAACAGGTTGTGGCAGTCAAAAATAGCGCGGGAGTGCGCCAAGCCAGCAGAGCTGAAAATACACGGATGCTCACCTCTTAATGAAGGCGCGCATTCTTAGCTTCCATATTAAACCCTAGGTACGAAGCATCACCGAGTGAGTTCATTTTTTAATCGCTGCTAAAGAGGTTAACAAGGAATGAGATCCAATTATAATTTTATTTGTCTAATAACTTGTTTGCACCAGCTGATCTTTTAATAATCTTTTTAACATGGAGTAATATGATCTTAAATCAAGGGACTCACTTAGCATGTTGAAATGTGAAAGGTGCAACAACTTTTTTACTGCACAAACACGCGTAATTCATTCCATACAGCGATCTAGCAAGAGTTAGACTTAAAAAAAGACCCACCAGGTTGGCTCCAAAACGATGCAAGAAACGCACGAGATCTAAAACGCCGAACACCAAACTCGAAGCTTAAAGCTGCAAATAGGTGCAAGCTTCTATGCTTTTGCCACCTTCACATGCCATTTCCTTCTGCGGTCTAAGACGGAGTTACGTTATAAACTAATCACAGTGGAGCCCCATTTAGAAGCAGAGGAACCTCGTATGTCACATAAGCCCTTGCACAGACTGCAACAAAGCAAAGGCACAGCCGGCCGCTTCAAGAAACAACTGCACCTCTGTGCATCCCACAAAGTCCTGGTGGACCCAAACTGGTCAAAACTGGGAATCATAAAGAGGAACACTGCTTAAATCTTGGGGTGCAATAAGCCATATTGCCAACAACACGAGTCTTGGTTAATCACCCACTCCCTGTTTGTGGAAGATGCACGCATTGAGCAGCAAACATTTTAAGCAAACCAAATCGAGGGTGGCTGTTATGAAAGTGTATTAATTCAGATTGGAGTTAGAGATGGGTACAAAAACTGGACTTTCCAGTGCTCATCTTCAACTTCGTAATTAAATTATCTGTGTGACACCCAGACAATTATCTGTGTGACACCCAGACAGCGATTTGTGTGTACTGAAACTTCAAGCTCTATGGTACATTCCTGAACGAAGACTGAACTTGTTATCTGGAAAGGGGCCTCTTAAAAATCTACACTGTTGAAAATTCGTTGAAATTTTGCTTCTCACACGCGGACTGCAAGGCGAGACCATTTTTCATGCAGAGCAGAACATATATGCGAGGTATACCCAGAAATAATGTGGCTTGCTGCTGCTTTTCTACACATTTTCCCATGTAATCATGGATAAGTGTGTTTGATTGGAAGATTATATGAAAGATTTTGCACAAATTCAAGACAGCTGCGATACGCCAAGTTTTATACAGATCAGGTCATTGTTGTTCGCTTCTATGCAGGGAAGACTTAAAAAAAGAAAAAAATATATATTGAGATTTTGTGCTTGGCATCGCGGATTGGTACAGCGTGACAGAAGACAAGGTAAATGGTATTCGGCAGTCATGTCAATTTTGATAAAGGTAATACAGCGCAGTAGGATTCTGTTACTGGACAGTCGGCACGGCTAACAAGCAGCGTTAAGAGAAGAAAAAGTAGAAACATTGTTTGTCTCACACGAAGGAATGGTACAACGAGTCAATGTGAGCAATAAGGAGTGTACTATTGGGCTGTGCATGCTCTTCGTGGACAGTTTTTCTGCTTTGATAATGTTAAGTGAGCTGCTAAAATAGGATGTGTTTGGACGGAAAGGATACCTCAAGCCTCCTTTATCTGGCAGGGAAGGCAAAAGGGTGGGCGAAACTTCAACGTGGAAGGGGGCAACGAAGGAGAAGGCATGAGCGTGCCCTGCGGACAGGCGAATAAGTGAACAAAGAGGTGTGTGGGATGGGGGTGCGAAAATGGGGGGGGGGGGGGGTGTTGATTGACGAGCGGTCAGACACCATAGCCCTCAGTGCGCCTCAGTTCCCTCCAGGTGACGAAGGGGGAGCAAGGGGGCCACCAAATGTGAGTGGAGGGGGGCTACTGGCAGAATGGGATCAGGAGTGAGGGCCTTTAGAATTCGTCATTTGATCCAGGGGCTTGAGGGGAAGGGGGATTGAGGTCGTCATCAGTGAGCTCCCCGAGTTCTGTTACTATGGGGTACGATGCTGGGAGGACATTTTGACTTCAATGCACTTGATATGTAGAAAGCGAAACACGAGAATGTATTTCCTGCCTGAACTGTGATGCTTGTTTTCCCATGTGCCGTCTCCCTTTTCTATGCCAGATGATTAAAACCACA
The DNA here is from genome assembly GCF_964204655.1 of Triturus cristatus. Taxonomy (NCBI): domain Eukaryota; kingdom Metazoa; phylum Chordata; class Amphibia; order Caudata; family Salamandridae; genus Triturus; species Triturus cristatus. Next base: position 1,200,382,819 of record NC_140591.1, on the reverse strand, counting down.
TTGTCAAAACAGTACAACTTACACACCACTGTGATTCTTTTACGACTATTCTGCAGTTCTCCCGCTGCCACCCCCAACTCACTTGCGATGCCCCGATCTGTAAGATGAGGCACAGGTAAAGTTTTGGGAGTCAGGCACGTGTGCAGCACAGGTTCACATGAAAGTCTCATCTGCTTCATATTACATGACAACTTTGAGATGCATTCTAAGATGCGTTTGGAGTCACCAACCACAAGGGAGTGAGCCTGAGGCCTAGACACCCCAAAGAAGGTGACAGAGAAGATTCATTCTGTCCCAGGTCTCCAGGATAGAGCGGAGCTGAGGAACTTCACACTTGTTGACAGGCTCAAATCCACGGCCACAGCGAGCATTGAACTCATTAACTGGGTAACTGCGCGAGCACAAACCGAGGTCTCGCACCTAGGAAGCAACGCGTTATTTCATTTCCAAGTGGGCGCAATGACCCCAGCACTGCGGGTGGGACAGGTGGCAATGACTCAGGAATGCTTCGGAAAGCTTTTCGTACACAGATGAGATGTGGAGCAGCATGTGATGAAACATGAGCGTACTCGCAGTTTCGCAATACACACAGCCAAGAGAGAAAACAACTGCCATCGACGAGTCATACTACCGTACAAAGCAGGCCTGTCGAGTGGTGCAGCTTACATTCAGGGAAACGACATCACCTCTAACTACACTCATCTGCTGAATTTGAAGGATTACATTTGGAGAGGGAACTGGGGAAACTGAATGTGAAACGAAATGTCTGATGACCAAACTGCAGTTCTATTCGGTGACCTGGCAGAATGCGAGGGGGGCGCGTGTTATACTTAGTCTGAGTATAGAAAGTAAAAGTCACTCTACTCTCGGTTTGACTCTGCACACGACCCGCGCTGCCTTTCGCCGAGGATCGCCCCGCACAAATACCACATGCTTAAATACAAGAAGACATTGCTGGTAAATGTCTGACCTGCCACTATGGGAATGACTACAGGGCCCGATCCCTCTGGACCGCTCCGCCTGTCACAATCAGTGCAATCAGGGCCCCCTCTCACCCTGGATAATACAATGATCCAAAGAAGGGCCTGCATCTCCAGAGAAGGCAGTCTCCTACCGCCTGGAATAGAACAGCTGTGCTTTGGAGAGAGTTCTGTCGTTTTAAACATAAAACGGCCACTACAACGCGGCCGTTTCCACGCATGACCATAACCACGCATGCATTACAACGCATGCGTGGTTACAACGAAAAGCCTTTACCACGCATACCCTTACTATGAGATTTGTAGTAAAGGCATGTGTGCTAAAGTTGATAGAAAAAAAGGGGGGTTGTGGGTCTCCCCCCCCCCCCCAAAAAAAGTGTGGGCTAAAAAAAGGGGGCTGGGGGGGGCACCCCCCAAAATAAAATATAAAAAAACGCACCTGTTTTCGTCTTTTAAAGAAAGACATGTGGAGGCAATCGGCATCGTTAGGGGAAACGGAAGGACACTTCCGCTTCCTCTTAACGACGTGCAATGTCACCAAGTAAGATCGAGGAGAGGTAAGGGGGAATGAGGGGGTGGTGTCACACAGGGGTAAATTTAAAGGGTACATTTTTAGTGTGATATCCTTTAACATGAAAATGCGATTAACATGCATAATTTAACAACGAAAATCGTTGTAAAAGTATGCGTGTAAAAGGCATTTTCGTGGTAAAGGATACGCGTGGTGATGGCATTCGCGTTGTAACGTATGCGAGGTAAAGGCATGCGTTACAACGGAATGCGTTGTAAAGACATACAACCGAAGCCACGAGTGTTTAGTGTTCACTATATGTACTATGCTATCCGTCCCAGTATTTGTGGAGTGCACGTCTGTCATTGGTAGGACATTTTTTGCACTTAGATTAACGAGGTGCGGTGTGCCCTCAGCACTTAGCTTTTGAACAGACAGGCGCTTTGCTATGCTGGAAGGTGGTAATAAGTGTTGCCATAGCATGGAGGCGAGGGTTGTCTGGCTGTGCATGAATCTTTGTGTTTAGTTTGTGCTATGAAGTGCGTCTGTTGAGATGTGGGGAGGGTAGAACCATTCACTGCGCCTGAGGATGTATGAGGGGGATTAGAGAGTTACCCGCTGTCACAAATTATAGTGGTCAGCTTACAATTTGTTTAGGGCAGTAGGAGCAAGTGTGTACTTGTTTTCTTCTGGCTTATCTTGATCTCCTGCAATTGCCTTCAGATTATTGTAAACAGGCAGGAGTATATTCAACATACTTAAAAAAAAGAAAAAGAGCACCTGTAGGAGGCTGGCTTAGTATATGATACACACTTATTTAATTGCTGCACCTTGCCCTAATCCATGCATCCATTATGGTGATTTTACTGGTCTTTGATAAACAGAGAAAACTCTCACAGTGGTAGCTGTGGAGAGCAGCCTTCAGGCTTATCTTGAATCAGTGTTACGCAGCTTGTTTTAGCAGTTTAATCATGTAGTGTAGGTTAAATGAAAAATAACAACACAGTGTTTATATAAACAATACTTCTATTTATTACACAACACTCACTAACACATTGGTATATCTTCTTCCTGGAGATATCAACATAAATACACAATACTACTTCAATTACAATAAGGTAAGTAGCACAAAATGCAGTTGTCTCCAAGGGAAGACCAATCCATAAACTAAGGAAGTGGAATGTGAACTGCAGGAGAGGACGGGACTTGCACCAGAAGACCCAGAGGAGCGGGGGACATAAGGAACCACCCAAGGTAGGCACCCAGGAACCCCCAGGAGGCTGTGGGCAGAGTGGAAACACAGCTGCGTACCCAATGAAAGTCAACGGAGAAGTAGCGGATGCAGGTTTGTTGAAGGACCCTTCCCAGAGGACTCCTAAGAATTCCCTTGGAGGACGGAAGGTTGGAGAGCCATCCCACCTGTGGATGCCCCGGAGACCGTGTTACCTACACCAGGGAAGCCAGATGCATAGGGGTGAAGAGACGTCGGAAACCTCCGGACACAACAATGGAATACTTGGAGAAAAGTGCCTCTGGAAAAGAAGGTGAAGAAGTCCAGTGGAATCCAAGGGTGGACTCTGGAAGTGAAGAACCTGCAAGCAAAAGGGACAGAGTCTATGTCACTCAGGAGTGACCAGGAAGCATGGAAGAGCAATGCCAACAGATGTTGGACGGTGTCCTTGTCATTGCAGCTGTGAGGACCAGGCAAAGCTGAGGAAGACCAGAAGCCGTGCACGAGCTGTCCCACCTCAGGAACCAAGGGGTCTGTGTCCGGCAGGAGCACCAACAAGCCGTGGTAGCCTCAACTGGCGTAGAGAACGAAGATGGAGCAACGTTGGGACCAGCAAGGTCCAAGGGACTCACCACAAGCCGGAGAGTCCACTGAAGCAGGAGAAGGCCCTCAGGAGGACCCACAGGCCAAAGGCACAGGAGTCGCAGGAGGACCTAGAGCAGCTCACCAAGAAGGAAGGCCCACGGTGCAGAGTATGCAGTGAGGACACTGTACTTGGGAGTAAGAGATGCTGGAGGCTGGAGCTTCTTGTAGCCTGAAGATCACAGGAGTGCAGTCAACAAGCCTTGGCAACGACAAGTCAACGAGGTGCACAGGGGTTGGTCCCAGCAGTTCCGACGAGGGATACTGGCCTCAAAATTACAGAGAGGATAGGTCAGGCCTCAAGGGAGTTGCAGAACCACCACCTGTGTTGCTGAGTCTGTCGAAGTCCGTGGGACATCAGAAGCAGCAGACCGGCCAACTTCGTTGAGGTGCCTGCAGATGCAGAGGAGAGACTTCTTCACTCCAAGGGAGATTACTTTGGGTGTCCTTGATGCCCACAGAGCTGTTGATGTTCCTGGAAGTAGAACAGTCACAGATGGCAAAGTTGTCGTGCAGAACAGCGAGACCAGGAGCAGCATGAGTCTTCCCTGGTGCAGTCTCGGGTCCAGGCAAAGTCCAGAGAAGTCCAAGTGTCCAGATGGGCGAAGAGTGATGTGGTTTCAGGCATGAGTCTTGTCCCACGACAAATTTGAAGAGCCACCCAGTTAAGCCCTTAGATACCCTAGGTTAAGGGTTGGACGACTCAGGGGTCCCTCCCAGAGATTGGCATGGACAGAGGCTAGGATACTCCCATGTCCTTTGTCCAGTTTCACGCCAGAGCGGGAACCAAGGGCTCACTGAACTGGCTCAAACTAGAGCATGCAAGGAGGTCACCAAATGTGCCCTTCAAAGCAGTCTGGTGGCATTGGCAAGCGCCCCCACCCCAGTCCAATACACTAAGTCCTGCCTGGGAGGTGGCCACAGCTCCCTGTGACTGGAAACCTATTGCTCTACCTTCCTCTGCTCGAGCTTGGCTCAGCAGTAGGAGGAGGGCAGAATTGGGTCTTTGGTTGGCAGCAGCACTAGCTTCCTGTCAGACCCTGAAATGCTGTTACCGGTAGTCCGAGGGGAACCACAAGGGAGCCCCCAGTACATGGGATCATACTTCCAAAACTAGAATCAGTGTTGGGGTATGGTTCCAACATGTTTGATACCAAACATGACCGGGTTCAGTGCAGCCCCTATATAGTTAGACATCTCTTAATGACTGATGTCCACTATATGTATTAAATAGGCTGAACACACTAACAAAGCCTGAAGAATTGACTCGGGGTTTGTAGGGGTGTCCTGCTCATGCAGGGGCACCTTCACACTTATAACCAAGCAGCCTGCCCTCAAGACTGAAGAGCCTGCCATAGGGGTGATTTTTAGGTTTTAAGTGTAGTGACCCCAGATATAAGGAAACATATCTGTTGTGAGAGCTACAAGCACCAACTCTTACAGGCTGCAATGGCAGGCCTGTTGTCGCAGTTTAAGTGGACTCCCATAGGTGGCACAATACATGCTGCAGCCCATGGGAGACCCGTGGTGTACCTATGCACTGGGTACCTCAGTGCCATATACTAGGGACTTACAAGGGTACTCTAGTAGCCAATTGTGGATGTACAGGAGTACTTACCATGGTCAATTTAGGGAGAAAGCACAGTGACTGGGGTCCTGATTAGCAGGATCCCAGTCAGACTAGGCTAAAGAGTGAGACACGCTGTACATTCACTCATGCACCTTAATTTCCTTTTTTTTTTTTTTAAATAGAAAAAGTAACAGAGAACAGCAAGGGGCACCAGACAGATATATATTTGAAGGGCACTTTAGAGAGATTATGAGGGCAAAGAATAATTCAATTTTTCTTCAACCTAGAACTGGTCCTTTTCTTCTTCACTCTGCGATATTAGCACATGTACCTTAGCATTATTTATCTACTGATCTGCTTAAGGCTAACCAAGGAACATTATTCATCTGTCCATATATTTTGTGATCTGGACGTTGCCTGAATCATTTTACAAACCTCTTCCTCCACATTATTACAAAGGGCACACCTTTCACCTTTCGAAGAGGGTGGCGTATTCCCACCAGGTCATGGGCACCCGTCTATTAATAAGGACTAAGAGAAGATCAAGCAATTTATTGGATCCTTTTTTGTGTATAGCCCAGTAGAGTCAATATTGGGGTTAGTTTCTAGGTGAATAATATCAACAGAAACCTGGATTACCTCGACTCGGAACATATGAGCAAGTACATACAGCTATTCATAGTGCATGGTCAGCAACTGTAGAATCACACGTGGGACATATATTTGTGACAGCTGGGTAGAACATACATACCCTAAAACTGATTAGAACATTTCTCAGCTTACAGTTATAAGACAGTGGAATTTCTTTTGTTTTATTACATGTTTAAGTCCATTATTCTCAGTAGTATCCCATTCTTTCCAGCGCCATTCCTCGGTAGAGCTGTGTGCATGAGCAGAAATCAAGTAGAGCGTGTCTTCCTCTATCAAATGCAGAGTTAATGTGACCACTCTATCATAACTTAAGATGCAGTCCGAGTGAAATTCAACAGCATGCAGCATATATTGTTTATTTTTGTGAGGAACTTTAGACAGAAATTTAGAAATGTAAGGAGCACAACCGCTTTAATCAGCAAGATTTTACAAAGCATTAAGAGATTTGATTTCATTTCAAGACCAGAGGCTATCATTATGCATACAACTTTTAATGTCACTCTTCTGCAGCACCTCTGAATTACATTCAACATAAACAATCTAGACTTAAAACGCCACAGTCCATAAATAATACTTGCTTAGAACATTCTTCCAATTTTAAATGCTGTTCTGACACAGATAAGTACCTTTAAGATTTGTATGATGTTGTGGTATAAAAGTTTACAGAATATTATGTTTGAAAGTTTGTTTTATTAGGTTATGTCGTGTTGTTATAACTTGGTGTTGGTAAGTATTGTAAATTTTAATTGTTAAAAAAAAATGTAATGCTTCTAATTTACGGAGGCTATTTTTTAAATAGGTAATGTTATGTAGAGCGTAGGGGTTGATGCCAACGATCAACGCTGCCTTTAGGGCTGCTGTTCTATCAAGTACTAGAAGTGTGAGGATTAGTCTGATTGGTTGCGTCAGTGTAGTGTGTAGGCCTCAGTTTTAAAAGTATACTGGAACTGAGCGCGGGTGTCGGGCTTTCGATTAGCTGTAGATCTTCTTGAGCGAACTTCGGGCTTAGCGTTTGGATACAGATCTTCTTTGTCCACCTTCAGGCTTGAGCTCTGCAAGCTCTTGCAATTGTGGATGGCGTGACGTGCGAGAGTGTCTCACGAGATTTGTAAGCCATTTTGAGTTTGGCCCTTTTATATTGAAATTCATGAAAAGACGGCGGTACTGAGTCGCTCTGATCGTGACAGTTTAAAAAAAATAGTTATATGGTACTTTAACGATGGGACAGCCTTGAGTGAAGCAGTTTTTAACGTGTGAGAGTAGGGTATTTGTAGGAAGTATTTTGCAAAGAGTATTGAAAGTCTGGTGAGGTCATATTAATAACAATGGAGTGATTTTGGATATGGAGCTAGAGCAAGGCAGGTGGGCTCCAAATTCTTAGAAATGGCCCTGGCGCTGGCTAAAAGGCGTATAGCACATGTATGGAAATCAGAAAGAGGCCACCAGTTAGAGGCCTGAGTGCGCGATGTAACTAATTGGGCCCAGGCAGAAGAGTGAGCCCTCATCAGGGAGGATGCCAGAGGTGTGCGTAGGCACCCCATCGCAGACCTGTGGTCGGAGGTAATGCGGAATTGGGGGGTCCAACTGAGGACACAGACAGTACCGTTGAGGGAGGTAGCGAAGAAAAACAGGGTAGGTTCTTGCAACACATGTCAGACACAGGAAGTACGAACTTGGGAACTCTCTGAATTACATATGTAGGAGTCCACAATTGTGCCTGGGAGATGGGAACACACCTAATCCTACTTTAGAGCTCTTGCCCAACGACATAGACAACATACAATATTGGAAAGAGATCCTTGATGTATGTCCCTCCCTTAAACACCCCCACGGCCAAAGACATTTCTTTCATCATATAGCGGTGGATGTGTGATGGACTGGCAATACGCCAGGCCCGATAAAGTATGGTGAAGAACCTCCTGAAGACACTTGAGTTGGTTAGAATTGTTATCATATGTTTGTTTTGTTCTTTAAACACCCACTGAAAAAGGTTCCCTTTACAAACTGTTATGGAGCACTAAACACTGATAGCGGGCCTTGTGCAGCATCCTGATACACCAAAGGATGCCTCTGGTGTCCATTATATGGAGGGAATAGGCGATAAGAGGCAAGGCAACTGTGGAGGCCAAACCACTGGGTGGACACAATCAGAGATTGATGGGGGGGGGGGGGGCCGGCTTAGCTTGAATGGTTTAGGCACATGATGTCTTGAGACTTTTGATATTTATCCTTTAAATGTAGGTTGATGGTTAACGTGGGGTCACCCCTCCGGATTGTCTTACTGTCTAAGTCCAGTGGAATATATTCCTGTGATGTGCATTGACCATATTGTAAAGTATATTATAAAATACCAATAAAAACGTTATTGATTAAAAAACATTATCAGCATACATTAACAACGCAAGTTTAAAACCCCTAAATTAACAGAAAATGTGTCAGGCTTACTAAGATGTGATGTCGAATCAGACAAATAAAAGAAGGTTGGGGTATGCTTTTCCTAGAACCAACTGGATTAACCTATTACACAAGTGTCCATCATAAGGATTACAATTCATATGTAAACAAAACAATTTAATAAACAAAGCATAGAAATGTCATAAGTCCCAAAAACTATTTTAAAAGTATGAGACAGGGGAAAGGGTAAGACAAGAAATGTGCCTTCTATGCCTTTTTTATTCGGCTGGCTATCATAGATGGAAAATTATCTATAGCCTTCTTCCTCTGATTCCAGGCACAGAGCAAATAGCGCAAGACTGCCGGGGCTAATAATTCCCTGGTGTCGCTCTTGAGAAACCTTATAGCATCCCTACAGTGTCTTACTCCCATGGATTTGAGTGCCGCTATCAACCATTTCTTGCGCGTGATTCTATATTGAGGGCAAAAAAATAATAAAGTGCTCTACCGATTCCACAATATTGGGACAGATTGGGGCAAAGCTTGGAATTTGTGGGAGCCCATATCCCATTCCATAGTGTGGAGTGTCAACGGCAGTATACCACACTTGAATTGGACATATAAACATTTTGAACGGTATGGGTACATTCGGTCCATATATGGCTCAAGGCTGGGTATACATTTGTGGTTAAGGAACTGGCCAGTTATACTGCTGTCCTGGTATACTTTCAAAGTTTGCAGTACAGTTGCCCTCCAGAACAATTTTTTACTACTTGAGCATCACTTTTGGTAATCAGCTCCGGGGTATTCCATAAATTAGTCATGCCTATTCTGTGCGATATATCTTTTACAGCCTTCAGCCAGGGAGTACTCTGGTCCCTATCGAGAGACGCTAGCTCTTTCACGCAGTCCCTATAAATTACTAGCTCACTGGTGGACCAAAGCCTAATCTAGTATATCAAAGGTCTAGGTAAAATCATTAGGTGGATTAGATTAAGGGCTAGATCAAATCTCCAAGGGCTAATAGGGAAACGGGGGGTGGGGGAGTTTAAAGAGGCCCCTTATAAACTTGTTTTCAATCTTTGTCAAAGTCTCTGCTGAGACGTAGCCCCAGATTTCAGCTTCATAAACTGCTGATACTACAGCTGATGCTTTGTATACAGTAATAACCGGTGACAAAGCACCTCCCGAGGCAGCCCTATACTTTCTCCCTATAGCTGAGGTTTTCATTTGGAGGATGGCTTTGCTTTTTTCCAATTGAGGATCCCATGACTGGCTATCACTTAACCTAACTCCCAGGTAAACGAGTATGAAACTTTCTCAAGGGGGAACCCTTCTATAAACACCTTTCCTCTATACGTTCTGTGAGGATTAATGGTCATAACTTTGGACTTAAAGGAGTTTAATTCTAAGCCTCTCTCCTCACAGAAGGAGACTAAGGCATTTAGGTCTGCTTGCAGCCCCATTGGGTTATGTGAAATTAGCAGGGTGTCCTCCGCAAACATCAAAATAGGAGTAGACACACCTGCTATTTTAGGGGCATCATGTTTGCAGTCCCTCAATCTGCCTACTGCTCCTTTAATATAGAGGCTTATAGGGTGGGGGCAAGGACACACCCTTGTCTCACCCCTAGATTAATCTTAATCTTATCCGTCAAATCCCCTGCATTATTCCACCTGACCTTTGTAAATGTATTTGCATGTAGGGCTTTCAATAACCTTAGCAGGTCTGGGGGAAATACCATACCCATCCAGTACATCCCATAGAGTTTCCGCTGGGACCAGGTCGAATGCCGCTCTCAGGTCGATAAATGTGACACATATATGGTCACGCTTCAAGGTGACATATTTCCTGGTTATCACATTGAAGCGGAGGACCTGGTCCAGTGTGCTGATCTTTGATCTGAACCCAGCTTGCGCCTCTTCTAGGATGTTGTTCTGGTCTATCCAATCATTAAGTTTGAACAGCACCTGCCTGAAGAACATTTTCTGGGTCTTATCCAGCAGGCTAATGGGTCTGTGGTTGGAGGGGTTTGCTCTTGCTCCCTTTTTGTAAATAGGTATAATAATTGCGCCATGCCATGTGGGGGGAAAAGAATTACCTTTTAGGATGCTGTTAAAGACTGCGTTCAGGTCTGGTATCCAGATGTCTGGTTGGGACAAAAAAAGGCCGCCCGGTATGCCGTCCATCCCTGGTGCCTTATCTTTTATCACTTGTTTTACAGCTAGATGGGTTTCACCTATAATAAAATGAGGAAGAACGTCTAATGTGGGAAGTCTACTGGTCTCTGCATGGATTGCATTCCCCACATTGGTACTCTTATCCCCTTCGGTGGGACATACTAGGTTCTCTTGTATCCGATTACCCTTCTACAAGCCACTGAAGTGTCAGGTTTTATAGCTAGTTCCAGATGATTGGCACTAGAGGAGTTAACAGATATCAATCTCCAGAAAGTCTTATGGTCTCCTTTTTCTAGGGCTTCAACCAATGACAACCACTGTTCCTCCTCCCACTCCCTTTTGGCCTTACATAGCGAGTTTTTATGCCAGGATTTTGAGTACCAGAAGGGAGTTTTCTTGTGAAAAGCACCTCTTTTCTGCTTCCTCACGAAGCAAGATCTTAATGTACCCATAGGTTCAGAGTGAATATAGGCAAAATTAATACAACCTATATTTGTAAAATCTACCTGAGAGAATTTGTACACGAAAAGGTTGTATAAATGTGTCATGCTCTTGATATCCATCACTATGGCGGCCCATTTAATATTCCTTAGATTGGTTGTGGGGACTATAGGAGACTTGGTCACTACAAATTCTAGTTTTACATCGGCAAACCCAATCATAGAAAAGGTTGCTCATAGCGCCTGGTGGTCACTGTCCGGTCTGGGGACCACCTTTATGTAGTGAAGGCCTGGCCATAGCTCACTATCCACTAATATGTAATCTATTTGTGAGGTACTTAAACCTCTTTTAAAGGTAGAACAAGGGGGGCAATCAGACTTTGTATTTCCATTAACCACTCTCAAGCCATGGTCTAGTATTAGGTCTAGAATTTGAGCACCCAGTTTGGTAATTTTTAATCTTTTCTTGTGGTCAAATTGGGGTTCTTATATCCATCACATTATTAATTTACGAGGGATTAAACCCAACATCTGATGGTATTTGGGTATTTAAGTCCCCCGCTGCAATCATCAGGGCATTCCAGTTAAACTGCCCCATCAGGGCATCTAACTTATCCACTGTTGAGGATAGGATTTTTAGGGAAACGGACCTAGGATAGATATTGACCAAAGCTATATCTTGGGCCTGTTTGGGTCAAGAGTTGAATGTCAATGGCTAGTATGTCCCTGGAATTAGTTGGGACTGATCTAACAAAGGGGAACGAATCCAGGCGTAACCAAATTAGCAGCCCACCTGAGGGGAACCCGGCCGGGGAAGGGATTGAATTTTCACTAAAACTTAGGAAGCCTGGTCGGGATATCGAGTTGATTGCCCAGGTTTCTTGAAGGAGTATAATAAGGTGCGTATCAACAAATGTATTCCACTCAGGGTCTTGGAGTTTGGATTTAATCCTCTGCCTTTATCCTTATTGGGGAACTCGAAATGAGAGCAGTATATTCGTCCTGTTGTGTCAGGTGAGTTTCTCTGCATTTATTCTATTCACTTATAGTTTTGTTTCTCTCAACACACTAAACAAATGGTATACAGTTTCTATAAAGTTAAACAGATTCAACATCCAGTTTCGTAATGGTTGCCAATGTGTGCTTTAAATAAACCAACGATAAGACCTTTTTTTCTGAACTGGTGAATTTGCAAAAATGATCCTCACGACTTCTAGTTACTCCACTGAAGCATCCCTACCAGTTTAACTAAAGGAAAAGACTCCAGTCGAATCGCCGGACTGTCCGTATCAATGACAACTGAATGCAGAATATCAGTGTACAATTCTAAATATATACCTCGACCAAGCAATTCAGTAGCTTGTGCAGTTGACACTGGATGAAAGTCAAAAAGTGTTAAAAATGGCACTGGGCCAGTTGGCAATTATGTTGAAGCAAAAAAGCATTTTGACAAAGTCAACAAGGTCAAGGAATATCCTGGATCAATAGTTGCTTTTCGGCATGCATGCTGAAAATATGGCATTGAAGACCAAGCATTACAATACTTGGTCTTGCATTCAACTTATGTATGAGCATTAGCAAGCAGTGCTGATAGAGCGTACAGGGTTTTAGTAGCATAATACATTTTTGCCAGTCCAAGCAACATATTACCAATGGAAATGGGCAGTGTTTCTATTTTCAAAAAATGTTAGCGGAAGACAGACTGGTAATGAAGATGGAGTATAGACTCCAGCATGCATCCACAAATAGCACTTCAGTGAAACATTTGACAGGGGCAATTTTAAAGAAAAATTAAAATAAGAATTCACAAATAAATGGCTCAGTAAACTCATTGTTTCAATGGCCCCAGGAGTGATATCAGGATATTCCCTTTGCTTCACATAAGCATGGATGAAGAACTAGTGCGGGAAAATTGCTGAAATTAATTTTTCCACAATGTGCTTTTCATCCTTCTTCATGATTTGACAGGCAATTGGCATCGCTAGCATATTCGACATCCACAAGCCTTGCTGAGATTACAAGCAGGAGAAATCAGAAAGACTAAACCAAACTGAAATACGATTAAAAAATAAACTCAATGGACAAAGCATTAAGAGTATTTAGTATTTCGTAACAGTTGTATATTTTATGCAGTAGTTTTTCATTTAACCCCTTCGCCGCGGCGGGAATTCCGCCGCGGCGCTGGGTGGAGCGGGGGGGGGCAGCGCGGTGGCGCTGTGCTCATGACGGAGCCGCTCCGTCATGAGCCACGGTTGAGCTGTGCTCATGACGGAACGGTTCCGTCATGACTCCGCCCAGTTGCGTTGTCCCCCCGCACAGGCGGAGCGGCCGCCAACGGGCGTGGCATGACGGAACCGTTCCGTCATGAGCACACGGCAACCGTGGCTCATGACGGAGCGGTTCCGTCATGAGCGGGGAAGGGGTTAACAGTAGATTATTTTCCCTACTTTTTACCCACAACAATTTTCTTTACCCCTTCGATGAAAAAGCATGCATGAACTGAGGTTAAAAACTGGTGAAACTGATGAAAAAACATGCTTACCTTTTCTGCTGATATGAACTGAGGCCGATTGTTGTCTCAGTCTGTAAGAGAAAAAGAATAATTAACAATTTTAAGCAGATTAACAAAAAGTAAAAACAAAAAAATTAATGTCAATGCTCTTTAGAAGAGAAATCATAGCTTACACAGTCACCCTACGTTTTCCTGGCTAAGACAATATTAATCACAGCAAGGAACATAAACCCAACCACAGAGGGACTGTATTACGAGTAGTATGGGATGTATATAAACCTTTGAGGCTGAAAAGGCTCAATGTTTATTTGTTTGAGGAGTTTTATATGGCGCAAACAAGGCCCGTCTGGGTAACAGAGCACTGTGCAAAAAACAAACATCAAACAAGTTAAACATAAAAATGCAAAAACCAATAAGCAAGAAACAGTATAGGTACAACGGAACAAACGGCTTAGTAGATTAAGGGCCCAGAGATGCACACAGGAAAATAGTCAAGCTGAGTGACTTCAGATCTACTGTTGAAGGTATCTAGTCAGCACCAGCTGCTTTACCTCTTTTTTGAAGGAGGTAGTCAAGGGGTTTGATCTGGTTTGAGAAGGTAGGGCATTCTATATTCTTGGGGCAACACTGGAAGAGTGTTGCAAGTTTTCTTTTTGTTGAACTTCAGTGGCTTCAACAATAAAGAGTTGGCACTTCTTAGCAAACTACTTCAACCCGACAGTTTGAATTCTTTTTTTGCGAGGAAGACAGGAGTGTTATGATAAAGAGCCTTGTGCGCCATACAGGCTATCTTCAACTGAGTCTTTGCTTCAAACGGGAACCGTTTTAGATGTTTCAGGTCTGGTGTAATGTGGTTGAGCTATCTGGATCCTGTGATGAGCCTCACAGCTGAGTTCAGTTCAGTTATGTTATGTAAATTTAATATAGAGCTCAAATCACCCGAGGGCATCTCGGCGCAGCTAGCAGTATCTGGCAAGCCTCCACATCAAAAGAGGATTTAGAAAAGGGAGGCTTTTAGCAGTTTCCTAAATTAGGTGCAAATATGAACAGGGAGTGTGTTCCAATAAGAAGGAGCCAGGTAGGAAAAGGCTTCCCCTCCACACCTCACCAAACGAATGCAAGGTATGCATGAAAAGGCATTATCCTTGAAACAAAAACATCTGGTGGGTATATGCAATTTAATTTTCTGTTGGAGATAGCTGGGTCTTTGCCTTTTAGGCCATATATGTGAGACAGCAGATCTTGAACACACTCCTTTTTCTTACTGGTACCAGTGCAGGGACTTCAACGAAGGGAGCAATGGGGAACCAGGCGTGAGGTTGAGGACAAGCCTGGTTGCAGTATTTTGAACTACCTGAAGTTTAGCCACAAGCGTCTCATTCGACTTCAGACAGTAATCGGCTAACTACCAAAGCTTGAACTAATGTTCTTCTGGCTGAGATCATAAGGTAGGGAAATATTCTACGTAGAAGATACATATTGTGGTAGCACAAACCAGTGGTAGCGAGAATATAGTCTTTCATAGAGAGGGGTTAGTCAATTTTATGCCAAGGTTCTTCATGGATTGTTTGAGAATCGGGACTGATCCATGTTGAGGGGCCACCACTCGTTTAACCACAGTGTGGTGGCTTTGCCGAACAGCAAGATCTCCGACTTTTTTACATTCAATTGTAGATAGTTGTCCATCATCCAACTCCAGATGGCTTGAAGTCCCTTAGCAAAGCGAGCTCTGTAAATGGCCAGATCAGAATCAAAAGTGAAGGTCAGCAGAGTATTGTCCACATAGGATATTATTCCAAAACCAAAAGGCTCAATGATCTTAGCAAGAGGTGCATATAAATGTTAAACAATGTAGGGCTCAGGCATAATCCCTGTGGTACACCCTTGTCCACTCGCGTTTTACAGGAGGTTTAAGGGCCAGGAGTGATCTTTAGAAATCTGTCGTCCAAGACTCTGTGTAGCCATCTAAGAGCAGCCCCCTAAACGCCTATCTTGTGTAGCCTCTTCAATAGCCTGGAATGAGATACTGTATCAAAGGCTGCAGAAAGATCCAACAGCACTAGCAGATAAGGCGTTCCTTCAACAAATGAGAGTCTGAAAGAATCAGTGACCGCCAGGAGGGCCGCTTCTATGATATGGTCGGGTCTAAATCCAGACTGCAAAGGGCCCAGGATTTTTTTCTCTTCAAAATAGGCTATTAATTGTTTAATGATTAGCCCTTCTAGCATTTTGCCCAGAAGGGGTAGCAAGGATATGGGTCGGTAATTAGATAAGATGTTTGGGTCAGGGTTAGCTTTTCTTTAGGCTAGGTCGGACATGCGGGGCCAAGAACGTGGTGGTACCCAAGTTCAGGCGCTGAGTGGGGCGAAGAAAGCTTCACGGTGGGTAGCCTCGAAACTCTGAAACTCCAGTTTCCTGCATATTAAATCTCTGCCTGATCTACTGACATTTAAGAAGGCTCTCAAAACCTGTTTTTTTAATATCTAGTGGGCAATCTATCCCTCTTCTCTTTGCAACGCCTCGATACCTCCGGGTGATTGTTGCACTTTATAAAAACCATTTAACGTAACATAACCTGCGTAACATGTAGGAGAATCTAAGAGATAATGGGGAAAAAACAAGACACATGCATGAAGATGTAATAATGAAAAATGCATAATTAAGCTTCACTTTGAACTTCAGTCCATCTCACAGTTAAGGAGCATCTCTTACAGCTGAAATGTTCAGGCTGCTGTATTCTAGATTATTATTCATAAACAAGAGAGAGAGAGAAGGGTAAGTAATAACTCTTTTGCCATTCCACAGACAATAAATGTAACCAAAGAAGAACGAGTTAGCTACCTATTTTCACTGTCAATGTAGAAACAAGTTCCTCATAATCTATAAAGCTGATGTGTCTTGGGAACCCACAGAGTGTTTTAAAAGAACACCCACACTTAACAACCTAGTTGGTGACATGCTTCATCATTAGTTTCCCACCCTGTTCGCCGAATGCTTCCAGGGTGTGCTACAATAGCTGTTTACAGCAGAGCTGGTTTTTCTTGGGGATCTGTGACTGTGGGGTGTGACGGCAGAGAGTGGTGTTAAAATTGGTTCAGGATCTCTTAAATATTTGAATCGTAGTGGAGGTCCTGGTCAATGTTAAAAATAGTGGTGGATGTTAAATTGATCCTAATTACCCTAGTGTGGTCAACATGTTTCAGCCACCTGCTTTAATGCATCTCAGGGTAAACGTGGCTCTCGTCAGGACCAGAAAAAATGAAGTACGCATGCGTGCTATGGCATGCACATTTTTTGTTTGTACTTGCAAACCTAATCACTATTGTCAAGTAGGTAATTTCTGTGATGGAGCCAGATTATTCATTGCCATTTTCCTAGTTCCCATCAATGACTATTTTCGTTGTTATACTTCTGGATAGACTATGTTTAACAAGCACAAACAGTAATTGTCATTACAGTTTTTCTTGAAATACTAGAACAGTAAATACACAGATTAAGTTTCTGGATACCTTGGTGCCATGCAGAAAAATATCACAGCCGACTGTGCTGTGCACCTTCGTATGTGTAAAAGCCAAACAAATGTTTTCATGCTGTGCGGTTAGTGAATTTTCATGCCATGCTTTTAGCTTGTCCCGTATTGATTGTTATACAGGTAGCTTTCTTTGGGAAAAATCTGCGAAAGACATTATAGCCGACTGCGCAAGGCACCCCAGTATGCGTGGTAGTCAGATTTTTGTTTCCATGCAATGTTTCTAAGTGAATTTCAATGCCATGTTTTAATCTTGTCCAATATATAAAGTTAAGGCTAAAACAATGCAAGCTAGATTGTCTGGAGCTTCAACAGGGTGATGTGGAGTCTGGATTCCACTGAAGACCAGAGGCCTCTGATCTCCACCTTTCCCAGATGGCTTTCCTAGCCCAGGAGTGACGCATCTGTCACTACTGTCAGATGTTTTAAAAAATATATATATATTTAAACTTTTTTTTATTGATGATCAAGAGCAGGGTATATCTGTGATATTGCAGTAGATTAGCAATGGAGGGACAGCATTCAGGCAATCACTAAGTTTAACATTTATAACAATTTGTATTTTTATGTTGACTTTTTCTTCCCCTATGGAGTGATGAACTATTAGTTCCTCGCTATGGGATGGGTGTTGAGTGCTAGCAGCGTACATATGTCTACCCTGAATGAATTCCATTTACCCCATAACTGCACCCACTTCCTCGGGCAACCACGACTTTCATATATTGTCTTTTCTGATACCATGCCACTACTGTCAGATCTGGTTGGGGAAGGGAGAGGGCTCTGCTGCTGACCCAATCGTGGTTCGTTAGCCACCACTGCAGATCTTATGAAGAGATCTTCGAGATACGGACCATGGCGGGGAGATTCCCCTGATACTGCGCCCACTAGAACTTCAAGTCCCATTGCAGAGCCCGCATTTGCCAGCAGGCATGTCACAAGCAGTATGCAGGAGGACATGAGGCCCAGTAGCCTCCGAGTCAGTCTCAACGAAACCCAGGATAGAGGCTGAAACATCAGTATCATAGCCTAAATACCCTGGACTTGCAGTGCGGGCGCTTATGTCCAAAACAGCTCTGTAGAAAGGGAGCGTCTGAGAAAGGGTCAGGTGTGACTTCAGCATGCGGATAGTGAAACCCAGTGAGTGCAGGAGGCCTGCCGTAGTCTGCAGGTGGGAGACGACTGCTTAGAGCGAGCCCACCTTCAACAGCCAACCGTTGAGATAAGCAAAGACTGGTACCTCTGCTCTCCGCAACCACCGTCATCGCCATCAGTGATCTCCAGTAGTGTAAGTAATGGCATATCCTGCCGCCCATTGGTTGCCTATGATGGTCAGGGGGCAAACTAAAGAAGCTTTGAGGCTGAGGCTACCAGGTAGGTGGGGACAGGACTGGGCTGACTTCTGGCTGCCTGACACACGGGGTCTGTGAGAGCCACATCCACGGCCATGCATGGGCTGTGATGCTTGTGGCCCGTGGTTGCTTAGCAGGTAAAGACACAGCTGAAAGCCCCTTCCATGGCCAAGAGAGAAGCAAAGGCTGGACTAGGATTGACTGGAGGGGCCATGGAAAGGCCCAAGAACCTGGCTGTAGCCCTGCTATCCTTGAAGCGCCCCAGCATTGAGCTGGTCCTTGAGGTCAATTGTGGTGAACAAATTTAAGCCACTTTTTTTATTTTTTTATTTTTGCTTGTATATCTGTACCAAGAGAAATATTTGGACTTGTAAGAGAGGTGCCAACGAGGTTTAAAAACACTGCTGTAACTACCAGAAAAGGGAAGCAACAGGAATCAGACTTGAACATCCCTAGCGGTATATGCCTTGTGAGGTTTTCTTTCGAATGCCAGCGGATTGGTGTAAGAAACTGAGCTATTTGTTGAAGGGGTGAGAACCCACTTCAAAGAATAATCACAGTGCTAGTCAGTGTGAACCACAAATGTCAATAAATAAGCTTGTGCTCAACTCTCTGGTAGCTTAATTTAAAAGCAATGAGTAAATTATTTTTGTAACACTCAAGCAGTAATTCCCAACATTAGTACAATTCCAAACCAATATTAAAACAGAATATTTTAATAGATAAAGTGACACAAACTACAAAAATCCAATTGGTGGAACCGGAGTTATGAGATTATAAAGTTTAAAGTAAAAATAGAGCAAACAGGTGCGTAGGAACAACTCAGGTTATCTAGTCGCACCGGAGCGGGGCAAAGTCACAAGTTCTTGCTATCTGCGGTGGAGCGTGGGCCAGGTACAGGACCAGGTTCGGCACACTGGGAGTTGTACCTTCTGTTCTTCGTGTGGGACTTGTGCAGTGCGAGGCGCTGTGTTGAGTCAGGTGAAGGGGCCGATGAGGAGCTGCATGGTGCTGGAGTGCAAGGCTCTGCATCGAATATGGTGACTGACCAATCAGGGGCTGCATGGTGTTGTGATGGGAGACCCTGCGTAGCTCTGCACCACTGGTCAACAGATCCGGTGAAAACTTTCGTTCCGCAGGGAGAAGTACACTCTGACTCCAGCCAAGGGCACAGGCCCTTGAGGACAGTACTTGGAGGTCAGGACTCACTCCCACAGAGGCCAGCAGAGAGGGCCAGGTCAGGTCCAGTTGGGTCTGGTCAG
This sequence comes from Triturus cristatus, assembly GCF_964204655.1. Taxonomy (NCBI): domain Eukaryota; kingdom Metazoa; phylum Chordata; class Amphibia; order Caudata; family Salamandridae; genus Triturus; species Triturus cristatus. The sequence continues at coordinate 1,200,363,568 of NC_140591.1, read as the reverse complement.
CTGGAAAGCAGGAAAGGTATCTGAAGCTTTTTGCATCTCTGTAGCTTAAAAAGGAGGTCGGACAACTGACCCTTGGAGTCACTTCTGGGGTCCTGGGTTCAAAGCAAGAAAGTCCAATCATCCTTCTTCAGACAGATGAGCAACCCTTCTCAATCTTCTCAGGCCCAGGAGGGAATTCATTTTAGGTTCTGCGGGTGCCACTTTTATACCCAATGCCAGCCTGTTAACGGAGCACAGTCTACCCCCAAAAATAGATCTGATAACGTCTCCTCTCTTTTATGGGTTTGGATGCAGCCTGGCAGGTGAAACAAAAGACAGGTGCAGATCTGGTGAGTCAGCTTTCTTTGTATGTGTAAAATCAAAGAACATATGCATCTAACTAATGATTAGCACAAAGTCCTAATTAGTTCAACTACAGAAGGCACAAATCTGGGGGAATACCATAAAAAGATGGTCATTTCCAACAGATGGACATTTACTTGATCATAGGTGAAAAACGAAGTGCAATGGGACTGCTGGGCGGGGTGGGGGGGGCGTGGAAGAGTAGGTTTCCATTTGGTTGTTACACATTCAGTAACGTACATGGGTGGCAGGTAAATGCTACTGACCGGCATGGGGTGGACAATTCAATGCTCAACATACATCTTCTAACTATGGACGATAAGCAGTCTACCCGATGCAGACGGCACAACTTCTGAAAAATAGGTTGTTGAATGCTTGCGTCACTCAGGCTAACAACAATCTGAATACGTATTTAGGGAAGGCACTCACTAGGTAAAAAACTTTGGGGTCATAAAAAGCTTAAACAAGGGGAAAAACTAGGATGCAATGGTATCACAGCCGAATTCTATGTCAGGACTGGAGGAAAAGATTATGGTTTCAATCTCTGCTTTAGTCTCGAACAACAGACACATAATTGATGGACCAGTGAGCGACACAGTGAGCCCATGCTCTCCATGCCACTGGAGTCAAGCTATCCTGGCCGATGAGGGCTGAAAGCCCGAAACCGGTCCTAGGATGCTTGTTTCCAGTCCAGGGAAGACCTAGCCTGGCAGTTTGGGCTGGACTGTTCCCATTGGGCGCAGGGTCAAGACTGATTTGCATACGACTGGGTCCAAACTGGAATGGCATGGTGAGCAAAAAAACAATTAATTTAGGCCCAGATCTCTGTACTGGAGTGAATGTATGACATTGTTCTGCATTCAGTCCATCAATTGTTATTTTTGCATTAGTCTCGAACAACAGCATCAATCTAAAGTCAGAACTACTACAAACTATATTTCCCATGAAAACTTGAGGAAAAAGTGGAACAACAAATCACAGCATTTCATATTGCTGCACATCAAAGGTCCATCCCTCTCTTTCTTTACTGCTTCAGTAGCGGATAGGTAGCCCTCCCCATTGGGGAACTTATTTTCTTGCAAAGGTTTAACACAATGATTTTATTACATATCTGTGATTCGTTCTACCCTGACTGCATTGATTTTGCACAATTGCGCCTCTGCGCACTCATACGCATTTCCTTTTCCGGTCAGTGGTCAGGGACAGTGGGGGATGCCAAAGAGGCGCACTGTATGGTCCTTTGACTATACATGAGGGAAGCAGCGGGAGGTCAGCCACATGTCTGCACCGTTGCTCCATTCTTATTGTGCGTTCTTGAAATATGGCAACATTTTCAGGAGTCGACCATGTGGATTTCGAATGAGACAGTTCACGCAGGAGGACTACGAGTCTGCGACTTGCATAGGGCTTCTCATTTGGAGGTTATGTTGGACATAGCGTTGGCCTCATTATTGCTAGCAGAATAAAAGGTGTGGATCTAGGGCCTAGTGGGACCTTAACCTCCTCCAACTGTATTTCAAAGTTACGTGACTAGCCTACACTGTTAATTTAAATACATTATTTCAACACATAATTGCACTAAGAACAGCAAGTGGGCATTACTTGGCAATCAGGCAGTAAAAGGCAGTATTATTACTAGGAAAGGCAACTAGAGACGAGTGAGAAATATGCAGAGATCCACTCAGGAATTATATGAGGAGGAGGTGGAGTAAGTCATTCAATGGGAAGATAATCTCTCAAACGTAATTGATGCCCAAGTTAAAAAGGCGGTGACCAGCTGAGGTCTGTCCTGTAGATGAAATTAACAGCTACTTATTTCTTTAGTGACATGAAAGTGGACCATCTGGCAGAGATAAAGAAAAGCACACATCCAGAATGCGCAAAAACGGTCAAATAAAGCCACCATCAAATTGCTGCCAACTGCCTGTTGCCTCATGTTCAGAGTCTCCTTGGACCAAGATCTCAAGTAGATTACCTTAACTTTAGAAATAAAACCCAATACCATGTGAAAGCCATCCAGAAAATAGATTTCCTTTTCTTCAGGCCCTGATGGTGCCGGAAAGTCTTTCCCAAAATATCTTGTGTGCATCTCCAAGACTGGATGCTCTATCATGCAAAAGGTTTTTAGCAAACCACAAAAGGACTAAGAAAAAAAACTGTCAAAAATACACAATTTTCCAGGTGTTAAGAAAATCTCTTTTCACAAATGTCATTTTTTTTATTTTTTTTTATTTTTTTTAAGCACGCTGATATCCACATAACACTTGAGGAATATGAACAGTTAAGGATTTATTACAAGGGCAAATGGAGACCATGGATATTTCAGGAGATACACAAAACAGAAAATAAATGGATGTCACATCTCATTTGCATACCTTAGTTGAGTAAAAATTCTAAAGGAGCACCTCAATTTCATGACTTTTTTGGGGCAGGGATTCAGCAGCGATTCACTTGTATCCTGTTTGCATGTCATCACCTTCTTCATCTTTCACCATGTTTTCCTAACCCATGGGGCCATTTCTTAAGCAGTTGAAAGGGGATCACAGCACTGCTACAGCTCTCCTACAAACCTTATCAATTATTATCTCAAATGAAAGAATAGAGTTGTTACTGTGAAAATTACAACAGTCCTTAAACTCTTGACAACGAGGATCCAATACAAAAAGGAAAAAAAACAATGGTCCTCAGAAAAATCTAATTCATGACAATTCCTTCAAGAATGATCTGATTCTAAGGGGGAGCTAGAGAGCCCACAGCGGAATGGCTGCCTCGTGAGACAGCTCCGCCGACCAGGCGCAAATAACGGCCTGATATGTGGCATGGCGGGCTCGTATCTCCCTTCAGCCGATGAAGACTGACGTCGGAAGAGCGGGGCTATGTGTGCAGCGACCGGAGGAGTGCCTTCAACGAGCGTTAGTCCCGTAAATTGCCTTTGAAGCTGAGAAGCGGACGCGGCGCCCGGTGTATCCAAGATGGCGGCGCCCTGCGGCTGCGGACTCGCAGACGTGTAGCGGCCCGGGGATGACCGGGCGGGCTCGTCCCTGCCAGATCGTGTATCGGTGATCGATGAGTTGGGGCTATACTGGTGGAGCCAAGCGACCGGCGCAGCTGCCACGAGAGTTTTCACTGGGTGAAGCGGTACAATAAAAACATAACGGACCCTGATGCCAGCGTCACGCCCAACTGTCCATGTTGCGGGCGCGGGAGGTAACCACCTGAAATCGGATCGCTGATGCCCCCCGGGCTGGCCTGGCGGTGCTGTTGTACGAGGACTGTGCAGATGCGCCCCTGCGTGCAGACTACCCTCGGCGAGGTTCTCGGTGTGCTAGCTGAGAACTGAGGCCACCTACGGTCACTTCTGCCGCACTGGATTGCTGTAGGCGGTTGGCGGCTGGATGCTGGAGATCGCGTCTGGCCGGCGGCGACTGTACCGCCTAATGCTGTTGGCTGCCCGCGGAGTTGGTTTCGAGGACGGGCGGAGCCCGGGCTTCGGTGAGATCGTCCATGTGGGGACTGCTCCGTGCATGCATCCTACTTCCAGGCGAGTTTAGTGCGATGTAGGTCGCGCCTGGAGTGCATGGTAACTGTCGCACTGTGGCATTTGTGGTCCCATACAGATCACGCGTGGTGCGCACGTGTGGACCGCTTGCTGGGGCTGCTGGGGCTCCTCTGCTGTGCCCTGTTGCTGCCAGGCCTGTGCTCCCTCGGTCTCTGGCGGTCGGCCGTTAATCCTACTGCACCTATTGGGGACTGCTTCACTGCGGATCCGAGCTGGGGGGAGTTCCTCTTGGCTTGGTGAGCTCCTGGTGACTGGCATCTGGTGCGGGGTCTCGGGCCTGTCGGCTGCTGGGGGAGGCGATACTTGTGCGGCATTGCGATGGGGAAACCGGACAAAACGCAGTCCAAGTTGCCGTTTGACGCCAAAAAACCCATGAAAGAAGCGACAACGACCCCGGTGCCGGTGCCTGTGCTGCCTGCGGAGGCGTCTGCGGGCATGGAGGGAGTATTGCTGGCGATACAGCGCAGTTTGCAGGACATTAACGGCAAGTTAGACACCATAACACTGCGAGTGGACAACATGTCGGCCAAGCTGGACGGCCATGGAATGCGACTGGAGGAGGCGGAATCCCGTATATCAGCGGTGGAGGATGAAGCACACAGCACGAAGCAGCAATGCACTGAGATGGAGAAGCTGCTTGACGTTATCCGCAACAAGGCGGAGGATTTGGAAGCGCGCTCGAGGCGCAATAACATCCGCGTCGCGGGCATTCCGGAGTACACCAACACAGGCAGAATGGAAACCTATATCGAGGAGCTGATTCGTGGTGTGTTTGGTGTGGAGCATCTCTCGGCTATCTTTGTACTGGAACGTGCCCACAGAACCCTTGCCCCGCGCCCGAAGCCAGGGGCTACTCCCCGTGTGGTCGTCGCCCGGATTCTGAACTATCGGGACCGCGATACCATTCTGAGGCTGGCTCGTGAGAAACGGCAAATTACTTACCAAGGCAACACACTGGAGTTCTTCCTGGACTTCACGATGGCGGTTCAAATGGCGCGCAAGGAATTCAACCCGGCGAAGAAGAGGCTCCGTGATTTGAATATTGATTACGCCATGCTCTATACGGCGAGACTCCGCGTGACACATGACGGACGGCAGACGATCCTCCCGACGCCGAAAGCGGCACAGGAGTTCCTCAAGAAGCTCTGAGGGAAGCGAAAGGAGCGGCGACAGGTAGAGCAGCGCCAGGAGTCTGACATGAACCCTGATCTGGGCTGAGGTGTCTGTTGCGCACTGGTGGTCCAGAACTGGTAAGAACTGTGCATGCCCTGTTGTGAGGGACCGCTCCGCTGGCGTATGATATGCTCCAGCGACGACCGGACATGGTTGGCGTGCAATGACAATAGTGTGCATAGCGGTGGTAGCCCGGGCTGGGTCGGGCCCTCCTACTTTGGACTCCCTGAACTGCGAAGGTTGAGCTGGGAATGACTGATTTGTGCACTGCACTCGAGAGTTGGGGGTGATCGTTACATTAGGCCATGATACCGGATTGCCAGGCAGTCTGCACTGATGTCTGGATTTAACTTGCGAAGATAACTATGGGTCGGCCCTTGAGGGTAGGGTGGAGTGGACTGTTGGCTTATCCTTCAGTTACATTGGGGAAGTGCGCTGGCTGGCCTTGGGAGTGGATATAATGGCGGTTAACTCATGGCATGGGCTTGTTGAGATTACTTAAGATCATGACATGTGGAGCGGGCACGAGGGGTGGTGTATGCGATGCCGCGCATGGATAACGATTGCCTGGTCACATTCATTTTTATGGATGGAGTGGTGAGTTCTCAGTGGATCCCCGCAGCGGGTGCTCCCCACTTTCAGTTACACTATGTTGTTATGTAGGGGTGGGGTATGGCCTTGGCATGGTTGGGTTGCTGAAGTGGGAGGGGGGTGGGATCACAAATGTTGGGGCATGTTAGGCAGGTTATGGTGCATGAGAAACATGGCTGAACTGCAGTATTGCATAAGGATGTACAATTTTATGCTTCTGATTATTTCTGATTGCTATGGTGTGCCGGATTATCCGTCTGTCATTTGGACCTTGCATTGTGCCCGATGGCTGAGGTGAAAGCGCGCGCTACACCCTTAAATTTGCTGACCTGGAATGTAAGAGGTCTTAACAACCCTAGAAAGATAAGTCAGATATTTGCATATTTAGACAGGCACCACATCGACATTGCCCTATTACAGGAAACGCACCTCACACCAGCCTCCCCTGGTCACGTAGGAACAAGATGGGCAGAGGTCATAAAAAGCTCCTCATATTCGTCCTATTCCAGAGGAGTCATGATCCTAATTAAAAAGGGTGTACAGTTCAATGTGGAAGACACTATTACAGACGATGCAGGGAGATTTGTGCTTATAAAAGGGGTGATACGGGGGCAGAAAATAGCGTTATTAAACACATATGGTTCGAATGTGGATGACCCTGACTTTTACCATACAATATGGCGTGCACTACGTGAACTCCCTGATGTTCCTGTGCTCTGGGGGGGTGATTTTAATCTCGCACTCAATGATCAGCTTGACAGATCGGAGGGATCGGCGGAACCACACAAGAAGGCGCTGGGTAAGCTGAGGGATATATTGGTAGACAGACACTTAACAGATATTTGGAGGGCCAGACACACTGGGCTCAGAGAAGCCACACACGTCTCGGCAGCGCATGGTAGTTGGTCTCGTCTAGACTATTGGGTGGGTTCGAACGAGATGCTGTTGTGGACGAGCTCCATTGCTCACCTCCCCAGAACTTTATCGGACCATAGCCCGGTGCTTTTGTCCTTACATATACCGCACTACACGTCACCGCCATATTGCTGGAGGTTTAATGCAAGGGCGCTGGTGAATTCTGTTTATACGGATACCATACATCAGGCCATTAAGGAATTTCGACATCAACGCTCATGCGGTGGATGATCCGGGGCTCCTGTGGGAGGCATTTAAAGCTACTATTCGGGGGGTGTGCCTGGGCACTACTGCTGGTATTCTCAAAGACATTAGGCGCCAGCTGACACAACGTGAGGATAGATTACGAGACCTAGAGACGGAATATGAGCGGACACACAACATAAAAATACTGGGCAGCATTAGGGAAGTGCTGTCTGAGTATCAATCCTATGCTGAAGATGAGCTTAAATATATAACCAAACGTACGATGGCACGACAGTATGGTGAAGGCGGTAGACCTGGAAGGTGCTTGGCCGCTAAGATCTGCTCGGGCACTCGGCCACATACTGTGCATGCGGTAAGGGACCCCACGGGGTCGCTAAAGCACGACACACAGGGCATTCTGGGGGAATTCATGACTACATATGAAGCATTGTACGCCTCACGCCCTACGGAGCCTCCGGAGGTGATTAGGCATTACTTAGAGGACGTAGCAATAGCATGGATGTCGGACAGACAGCGTGAATATTTATCGCTTCCAGTCACGGTGGAGGAGGTGATCAAATCCCTGCCCAATGGGAAAGCCCCGGGCCCGGATGGATTCACTTGTGAATTCTACAAGCATTTGTAGACCAGTTGGCTCCGCATCTAGTTGCAATGTATGGGGATGCCCATGAAAAACAGAGACTGCCACCTACATTGCGTGAGGCCATGCTGATTGCATTATTAAAACCGAACAAAGACCCGGAGCTATGGGAGTCGTATCGTCCATTGTCTCTTATTAATGTGGACACCAAGATCCTGGCTAAGCTTCTCGCCAGTCGGCTACAGCCGCTGATGCCTAAATTGATTCTACCGGATCAATCGGGGTTTATCCCCTCTAGATCTATCACCCACAACACTAGGACAATTTTCGCCTTATCACATTACTTGCTTCCTACCACTAAGGCGGCAGCGGTATTACTAGATGCTGCCAAAGCATTTGATTCTATTGAGTGGCCTTATCTATATACCATATTGCAACGTATGGGCTTTCCCCCGCTTTTCCTGCAATGGGTGACTCTTCTGTAAACGGAGCCGACGGCACGGATAAAGGTTAATAAGTACGTCTCAGACCCGATCAAAATCGCGAGAGGCACGCGGCAAGGTTGCCCGCTGTCTCCATTATTATTCGCAATTGCACTGGAGCCATTGGCTTGCAAAATTAGACAAAAACACCATTACTCGGCGCTCCAGTTCCCGCAAAGACCACTGCACATCTCGCTCTATGCCGATGACATGACACTGTATGTGCGAGATCCTGAGGTGAATTTGAACCCACTATTGCGGGAATATATAAAGTTCGGTCAACACTCTGGTCTCACTATTAATTGGTCTAAATCGGTGATCCTACCCTTGACGGACACCACAGACCCCTGTTCAGTGGATTTTCCGCTGGAATGGCAGTCGGAACCTGTGAGATACTTGGGTGTCTGGTACCACCGAGACCCTGAGGTGGTGAGACGCACGAACTATGGACGTGTGATCGAAACGCTGGAAGGTAAAATTGGGCGATGGATCCAGATGCCATTGTCGCTGGCCGATCGCATAGCCATAGTCAAAATGGTCATCCTCCCAAAGCTATTGTACCTTTTTAACAATCTTCCGATTAAGCCTCCGGCGGAGGTGTTTCGCAGGCTCTCAGCCATGGTCCTCCGCCTTATATGGGGGGAAAGCACGCTAGGATAGAATTGCGTTCCCTCACACTACCGTACGCCCAGGGGGGATTTAGGGTCCCAGATTTTTTACTCTACTATCTCTGCGCACAAGATGCGCATTTTTGATACCATCCGGTTCCATTCCTGACACATGCTGCTATTGAAGAGGGGGATGCACACCCTGTCCCACTGAGTGCTATCATAACGCACAAACGACCCCCATTGCATAATCGGGACATAAATACTATAGACACGACCAATAAAGCCTGGAAAACTATGGGAGGGAAAGCGCACAGGCTGCCACTGTATGCTCCGGCATTGCCGCTACAGCATCATCCTGAGCTCTCAGTTACTCAGGAGAAGGCTGGTATGGATTTGCTCAAGCAGATAGGCCTGGTCACCATGGGGGACTTGTATGAAAGTGGAACTTTCAAAACACACGAGGAACTAACGTTCATTAGTAACCCAACATTATTGTTTAAGTTCACATACTATAGGCTACAGAGAGCGCTGCAGAAATTGTATCCAACGCATCCTGCGGAACCGCCTCACTTGTCTGCTTTGCAGTTGCTGATCACAACCCCTACTGCAAAAAAGTTGGTGACCAGATTATATGCAGCGCTACAGACAGACATTGCCGACACAACGCACAAGGCAATGGAGCGCTGGAGCAGTAGCCTGCTGGATCCCTTGACTGAGGAGGACTGGGGTATGGCCTGTGCGATCACTGGGATGTTGATGCCGAATGGGAACTTGCGAATGCTGCACTATAAATACCTCCATCAGACTTATTATACCCCTGCACGGCTTTATAAGTATGGGTTGCGGACGGACGCTAAATGTCGTCGCTGCGGGACAGATCCGGCAGACTTTATACACCTGGCGTGGCACTGTGGAGCGGTGGCTGAATACTGGCAAGGGGTGGTACATGTATTGGGTGAAATGGTGGGTACGAACCTTGAATGCACTGCTCGTACATGTCTGTTGGGCTTACTGCCCGGGATTAGAGCTAACAAACGCAAATTCTGTTTGATTGCATTGCTAATTGCCAAGAGGCGAGTGTCATTGTGTTGGGGTGGAAGCATGGTGCCTAGGATCAAACACTGGCTTCAAGATCTGAGGAGGAGTTGCCCACAAGGTCCAAACCTAGGGACTACTGGACATACTTAATTCAATATTTGCAATCGCATCAAGCTGATTAGCCAACGCAACACCGGGTATGATGAAATGTCAGTATAATGGCAGGTTATTGCATGCTGGATGAAGGATGTTGTTGTGCCATGACCTGTAATTTGTTTACATGTTGCCATTGTATGTTTTGCTTACATGCTAATAAAACTCAATAAAAAAAAATAAAAAAAAAAATAAAAAGAATGATCTGATTCTAGATCCTAGCATTTTTATGAGATCCCAGCAAAACAAGGCTCTTCAAAGACCTAAGGTGGAAATTGTCAAGAGAGGTTAAGACAGACAACCACCCTGTCATAAGATATGAGAGCAAAACAACTATATTTTGGAATGGTAATTTAAAGTGAAATATTTTCAAACAAATTGTCGGCAGCTGCTGACGGTAATGTCACAGAAAAATCCCTAACTGTTGTACATAATAAAACTTAAAACTCGATCTGCTACAACTATTTGTATCTGAAAGTAGTATGTCTCTCTTATATACTGCCTACCATACGAAAGGTGGCATATACTAAAATCTGAAAAACATTCCTCAATAATGATAGACTATTAGTGCCCAACAAAGCAGTTGGGTTGAGCACAAAATACATTGGTAACAGTGTTCTTTACTGGCCTGGTTTATTTGCCTCTAACAAAACACATAAATCACTTATGAGGCACAAGTCCAAGAAGTCTAGCAGTTATTGCAGCCTTAATCTTAATGTTTTCGTCCTAAAGTCTACTGTTTCACTTCTCAGAAAAGTCCAGTGCATTGAGAAAAAAAAATGTCAAACCAATGTACAATTTGTTAACTGAAGAATTTAGGAGATTTCTCTCAGGTTAACCAGACACAGACAAACATTAATCCCTTAGCTGCCGCAGCTCCCTTGATATTTGTGGCACTTTGCACTAAGTCTTTATAGCCTTTTTGCCACAAAAGGTATTTGCCCTTTTTTTTTATTCGACATGGACTCTAATTGTAACCAGAGTGTGTGCATTCACCTGGGGAGATCGGACCAAATGTAGCCCAAATGTAGCATTTAAAAAATGGAACAAGTACTGTGCATGCTTTTTCTCCTAAAATAACATTAACAAAGTGTTTGCTGAGCCAAGACACCGTCTTCTCAGCCATCAGGGACAAACAGAGTTGTCAAAATAATCACCACTGTTTTTGCATTTTTTATGTCTTGCCTCCGTTTTTAAATGTACTGATCCACATCGGAAAGGCGCCTGCATTATTTTGTAGGAGCATGGGCAGGCACATACCACTGTGCATGCACAAGCCTACAAAAAGATGCACCGACTGCAACCACCTCGTTGAGCTTTTCTTTTTAGGTCGAGGACTACCGGTCTGCCGAAGGCAGAACCGGAAGTCGGAGATTTAATGTTTTCTAGAGTGGCTATTTAGCCCGCCTCTCTTTTAGCTTCTCCTCCATTGGCTGGCTTCCTAAACGGAGGCCAGCCATTGGAGGAGAGAGCCGTCCCTCCAAATAGGCTCCGTCTTTTTCAGATTCGGGGGCGTGTTTTTGCTGTTCTTTCTACTTTTTAGCAACGCCCTTTTTTAGGCGTGTTTTTCTCTCCTCCTGCCAATGGCAAGAGAAGAGAAAAAGAAACACGCCCCCGAATTTGAAAACGCCACTGCGTTTCTCCGAGGCATTTCTGCTTTGCCTCGGAGAAAGGCAGTGGTGTGCTTGCCTTTTGCTCTGCCTTGTTTTTACCTTGTGCCTCTTAGTGTAGATCTTTGATCCATTCACTCTTTTGTAAAACTCGCGGGCTCCATTCAATCGATCGCGTTGAGAGTTGAGAGTGAGAGTTCCGGCCAATGCGGCCACCGTAGCGCGGGAGCGCTTGTTTCTCAAGCGTAACTGTATCTACTGTGACAAGCAAGGAGTCGCCGCTCTCTTCAGCGAGCAGATGCTGGCATTGAAGGGTCCGTCAGTCCGTGACATCGAAAAATAGCGGGATACTTTAAGATTGTTATAATATGAAACACTAGTGCCTTTGGAATTGCTTTGAACAGATCGTGTATGTAATAAATATACTACTTTGAGCACCGTTTGCAGATTTAATGTTTGCCTAACTTGTAGCCTAGAAACTGTTAAGTGATCTATTTCCAAAATGCTTTATGTTGATAAGAAGTTTGATTACTCGCTTCCATACGTCTGAATTGGTTTCGCTGTCTTTGCATCTGAAGCTACCCGTCAGAAACATCTGCCATTTCGCTAGCCAAGAGTGTAAGAGCGCATGCGTACACCTAGTGTAGCCTGCCGAGACCATATCCGAGTCAGGCACTCTTTAAAGTGGTGGGGGAAATGAGTCAAAGGATAAATGAGAACCCATGCCTGATTTTAACATGGATGCCGCGGCGATGCTTATGACTCGCGGGTCAGTTGTGCGACGCGGCCATCGGCAGTCCTTTGTCTGTGTCTATCTCAGGGAGCTTCTAGACGGGCGGGTGGCACCAAACGGACTAGGCTCCGCCCCCACAGCGGCCCAATCGCCTTGAGGTGACCATGAAGGCCCCGCCCCTTGGTGGCAGCAGAGCGCCGCGAAAGAGGGTGATGGCTCTCAAACCTGATGAAAACTATAATTTAAAAAAAAATTCTTGCTCAAAACAAAAGTTTTCACTTGTTTGTTTTATGAGCGAACAATCAGGGCTCCTAGATTATCAATGCCCAGTGTACTTCCACCGCAGTCCGGCACCGCTCAGCAGCGGCTAGCACTATCAGGCAGTGCGGGGATCCCGCAGAGCACACAGTTTGCTTCATTATCAACTTTCTCTCCCTTTCTGACTACACAGGCTTACTGGGAGTAGTAGCTCAGTATGCAGCCCGTGATCGTTGGTGTTCATGATACCCTAGACAACATAAAACTACATCCCCCGGCGTCCTATACGAGGGAGGCATATCAAAGTAAGGGAAGGTAATGACTTTCGCGCAGGTTGACGGGAATTGTAGTCTTATTGGTTACTCAATTATGTTCAAATAAGCATTTTAACCGTGCAAAAAACCTACTTATGCCAATATGCACATGATGAAAGAAGCTCCGCAAATTCAGTGGGGCGTAGTTCTTTCAGGTTGAGATGTTCGGGAGTGCCGCGAGGTCCTTGAGTAGAGGTTCAGACGATCTATAAATTAAAAAAACAACTATATATTGTGTGCCGACCCTAGAATGCCGAGACCATTGCATTGTAAACCACCGGTGTTTTTGTCCCAGCGGTAGCAACACAAAGAGGCCTGGTGACTCACCGGGGGATGGCACAGCTCTCGCGGACGGCGCCAGGTGGATCTGTGTGGCTCTGTATGTATGTCTGGGGGATACACTTTGTATGTGTGTGGCTCTGTGTGGGTGGTTCTGTATGTGTGTGGGGTTGGCTCTCTCACTACGCCACTCTCTCTCCATCTACCTCACTCTCTCCCACTACCTCACTCTCTATTTCAATACCTCTCTCTCTCTCTCTCTCTCTCTCTCTCACTACCTCACTCTCTCTCTCTGCTAATGCAATAGGTATCACATACGCAAAAAAAAAAAAGCGAATGCCAATAGAAATGACAATGCCATTTATTTAGGGATACAATAATGATAAAAAAATAATGAGCAATACCAACAGCTCTACCTATAATATTGCCGAGACCATTGCATTGTAAATGCTTGTTTCTTTTGAAGCTGGTGCACTGCATCTTGCAAACGCTGCACAGTATTGCCAAAAGACATTGCGTTTGCCAATAAATGTACTTTGTGGTAGTCTATTTTTCCGATTTGTTTGTGGTTTCTGCCTCAATGCAGTTTGTGGTGGAAATGGATGTGAAATCCAGTGAGCTATACATTTCTGGAAAGAAGTCAAAATTCTGAATTCAGCAAGAGGTCATTTCTGTAGACTTCTCATGGTTTTCCTAAAGAAACGAATTGTTGAAATAAAAAAATGAAAATAAATAGTCAAGATAGGAATAGGAGACAATGTTTTCATCAGTAATGTTTTTTAACCCTAATGGCGATCTACCAAAATAATATACTAGTGAGATTCTTCTGGTTGCAGGAACACATAGCGCTTGTTGTTTGTGAAACCACACAACACTCAGAGCCAACAACTGAGCTGCAGTTTATAATTTTATTCCATATAGTAAAATATTATGAATAAAAAAGGGGGATGCAGGAAATGCATCCAAGATACTGAGTTTAGGAATATGGTTATTTTTGAAACTCTGGATTTGAGAGTACCCATACTATCATGTGATTCAGACAGCATTTTGCAAAATGTGTTCTTTCATGCATACTGGCTTACATTTAAAAGCCAAAAATGGAGAAAAATTACATCGATAATAAAAAATGTTCTACTACTTTGTATTCTCACACTTCTCCCGAAAAAAAAAAGGTAACCCACTTGGGTGCCGCTGCTTATCACCAGTGACAGGAAATACCCCACAATGCAAAATGGAGACATTACATTTTGACCATGAAAACTGACCCATTTTGGCAATTTAGGTAGCTGTGATAGTTGGGCCCAGGATCAGCTACTACCCACGCAAATGTACTAAACTTAGACATTTGTGAAAAATAAGAACACAGGAAACTCCATGTTGGTGTAACCTGCTTGGATCCCATTACATTCTCTTGTCCAACATGGCTGGCAAATCTAAAACGTTGACTAAAACCATGCATTTTCCAAATTTTTCTGTGAGGGGAAATTCTGGACTTACAGAATTTCTACCACCAAGCGTTCCCACACTTCTGATAAAAACGGCAACCCCCTTGTGTGGTTGGGCCTATCATGCGCAACAGGACCGGATATAAACTGTAACAAGATGACATTAAAAAGGTCTTCACATGGCTCCTGGTTTGATTTGTTCTCGTCTCAATAGGCTGCCCAGCTACACAAGTGGCTCTTGGCCTTGAACCAGGGCTGAGATGCCAGAGGACTACATGATGACATGCATTCTAGCAGTAGTAAGGAACCTGGGAGTTAAATTTAATCAAGACCTGTCCTGACAACCACAGATTCAGGCTGTGGTAGGCATGTGCTTTGGCATGATGAAATCAGTAAGATCTTTCATACAATATCTCCTGAAGGGAATCAGGAGGATGATTGCACACGCTCTGGTTACCTCCAGGTTGGAATATTCCAACAGCCTTTACCGGAGGGCTCCAGCCAGATTGATCAACAGATTGCAGACTGTTCAGAATGATGCGGTAGGGCTCATTGTCAATCTGCCACGCAGACACTCGGTGAGCCAGATGTTGAGGAATCTACACTGGCTCCTGGTCGAGAAGAGAATTCTTTACAAGTCCCTGCTTATTACCTACAGGGTCTTGCGCACTATGAGACCTGCTTACCTCCATGTGCGTTTCAAGGCATACACCCCCACACGCGAACTGCGTTCAGCCACTTTAGGCCTTCTTCAAACTCCTAAGATCATCAGGGCTAGGAAGAGAGGTCGCTCTTTTTCCTTCCTATTACAGTCTTCCCTAAGACAGGCTTCTACTGTGGACATATTTATGAAAAACCCAAAAGCACACATTTTCAATCTTTAAGCCATCTGCTTTCTTCCCCCAGCTCACAGCACTGGGATGCTCCTTGGGGAGCAGATGTTGCTCTATCCAAGACCGTTTCATTCATTCAATCTTGGCACTTACAGGTGGTGCTTACAGTTTCAAACTGTATTGACTTTTCTAATGGCTAGAGTATGCTGCTTCATTCTCTAGGCAGATATACTCTGGTGTTTTCCAATGAAAGCTCCAGTCCTGAAAACACTTTTGTCTTCGTAGGCAAGAAAGTGGTCAAGACGACAGAGGGAAAGGCCCAAATGCCACATAATTTTCAGCAGTGTGCCTGTTGATTTCTGATGCAGTTGGGACCTTGAACTACCAACTGTGAAAGCCTGTATAGATGTGGATTCCTGAGATGTGCTTTTTAAGGCACTATACATTTGATGAAAATACAGGTGCTCAACTAAGGCCAAGGTACAGAATTCTGAAAGGATAGTGTTGGTTTTTGATCATATCACGGAGGTACGAGTGGTGATCTCAGGAGATAAGAACACAAAGCTGGAAAGAGTCACTCTTAGCTAGGCAAAGTAGAATATACCTTGAAGAGTTTCCATCTTAGAGCCCTACCTCTTCAAAAACATATGCAGACTATGAGGATACAAGTTAGGACATGAACTGCTTGTTACCTCAAAGAAAATGAGGTACAAAAAAAAAACTAGTTTGGTTTTGGCTAGACCTGAGTGAAATTTAAAGTATGTTGGTACAATGTAGGCTATTTCGATAATTTCACATTACTCTTGTTACATGAAATAGCTTCAATTACGCCAAAACGCCACCTTGTGCAATTATGCGATATTCACGGTATAAATTTACCACAAACGTGTGGATACAATGGAATGCAAGAGAGTCTGTGATTGGTGGTGCTATTATTTATTTTTCCTCTCTTAGCACAAATTAAGACGTGTCAATTGACAACACATTTTGCGCTAAAATATAGCACTAAAAATGTATTTGTATTTCCTGTAATTATGCATAATTGTGACAAAACTTCATGTAACTATGCTAAAGCAACGTTTTGGTATTGCTTCCCCTGCAATGCTGGCATATATTGCGGACTTATTTTCCAACTAGTGTGGCTAAGAAGGTCTTGATGGAAGAGAGAGGAGCACATCTATATCTGCTTATTGGTCTTCCGTCCTGCGATCTTTATTGTGTCCCTTGATGTTGCAAATAGGTGCACGAAGGACTGCAGGTTCCATACTTCAGGAAGAGTAGGAAACAACAGTATCCGACTTCTCTTCTGCAGCCACCGCTCTACCCTCATGTAGGAAGAGCAGGAAGGTTGTTTAGGTCTTGCTTGAGCCAAAGCATGCGCTATCGCTTGCGCCAATCTATTGTTCCTACTAAAAACAAAAAACCTCTAAAAGGGTCTTTTAGCCCGCCTATTACTTACCATTGGTCAGCCTCATGGTCAATCTTATTTTCTTTTTTTTCCCATCGGTGAGTATGTCAGCACCTGTCAAATTCACTTTGCCTCCATGTGTTTTGTTCCTCCCGGGAACATGGAACCAAGTACGGATTGATTTCTCGATTCCTGTTCTTCAACGCTACTTGCACCCGGATTGTAGTACGTTTTTTTACGCTTTTGCTTGCAATACATCTTGAAACTATCAGAGTTGAAGCCCGCTCGTACAGGTATTTTTAACAATAGCAATAACAAACCTTTGTGGCACGTGACCAATTTCCCAAACATACCTTTCGGTTACCTGTCACCACTATTCATTATGAATCTGTAAAGATACTCCCTTCGTTTCCCTTCGATATGTGTTTTTTATGAATTAACGTTTGCCACTTTGTCACTTTCACATATTTGTTGCTTACCTCTTTTCTAATTTACAGGATGTTTTAATCATCATCAAACATGAGGTGATTTCTAACGTTTTGTGTTTTGCCTTTATTCTCCCCTAAAATCACCCTTACCTCCCTTTATCTCAAACTCACCCGAATCCAAAAATCACCTTTACCTCTCCCTTTGCCTCTACCCACCCCTGAACCTTACAATCAATCTTACCTCTCTTTACTTCTATCCACCAAACACCAAAATCACCCTACCCTCCCTTTACTTCTACCACCCCTAACCCTAAATTCACACTTACCTCCCTTTAACTCTATTCACCACTGCGTCCTCAAATCAAGCTCACCTCCCTTCTCCTCTACCCACTTTAAAACCCTCAAGTCACCCTCACCTCCCTTCTCCTCTACCCATCCTGAACCCTCAAGCATCCCATAACCCTCAAGTCTACCTCATCCCCTTTACCCACCACTGAACCCTCAAGTCACCCTCACCTGCCTTTACCTCTACCCACTCCTGATCCCTCAAGTCACCCCTTTACACACCCCATAACACTAAAGTCACCCATAACTCTCTTTACCTCAACGCACCCCGGATTCCTTAAAATATCCTCCCCTCCATTTACCCATCCCAAAAGCCTCAGGTCACCCTCACCTCCTTTACCTTTACCCACCGCATAGCCCTCAAGCCACCTTCCCTCCCTTTACCCACCACATAGCCCTCAAGTCACCCTTATCTCCCTTCACTTCTACCCACCCCATAACCCTCAAGTCACCTTCTCCTCCCTTAACCCACACTATAACCCTCAAGTTACCTTCTCCTCCCTTTACCCACCCCATAACCCTCAAGTCACCTTCTCCTCCCTTTACCCACCCCATAACCCTCAAGTCACCCCTCCTCCCTTTACCCACCTCATAACCCTCAAGTCACCCTCATCTCCCTTCACTTCTACCCACCCCATAACCCTCAAGTCACCTTCTCCTCCCTTTACCCACCCCATATCCCTCAAGTCACCCTCGCCTCTCTTCTCCTCTACCCATCCTGCACCCTCAAGCCACTCTTACTTTCCTTTAACTCTGAGCATCCCATAACCCTCAAGTCTTCCTCATCCCCTTTACTTTTACCCACCCCTGAATCCTCAAGTCACAGTCACCTCCCATTTCGTCTGTCCACCACATTACCCTCAAGCAACTCTCACCTCCCTTTACCTCTACCCACTCCTGATCCCTCAAGTCACCCCCTTTACCTTTACACACCCCATAACACTAAAGTCACCCTTACCTCCCTTTACCGCTTCCCATTCCTAAAGCCTAAAATCACCTTTTAAATAATATAAAAAGTATGTTATTTAAAAAAAAATACAGACCTTCATAGTAAAGGTACAAATCCTTACCTGTGTGGTACTTACATGTATGGTAAAGGCTGTTTCCAACTCAGGGGGGACACATCTCTGCCCCTGCCTCAAACATTCTCATGTCTTCTCCCTAGCACCTCTAAATGTTTTGGGATACTGTTGATTGGGTTATACCCCTCAGTATGTTTGGTGGGCACCTTTACCTTTATGACACTTTGCCTAGCCTCCACCCACATCATATACTTTAGGTCTCACCTGAGACAGCACATGTGCTGTTGCTTGCAAGACATTTTGTGTACTTACAGGGGGCTTGAATCCCATTGCTTACCCCTGGTTGACTTCATTATCAATCATTTCTTTGATTCTCTTTGATCAATAAGGGCTGTCTGTGTCACTACCCTGGAACATGGCCAAGTACAGCTTCACTTTCCCAGTGTCCTTTCACTGTCGCTTTTACGTATTTTCCTTTTACTTACACCCCTTCCTTCCTCCCCCGAAATTGTTGCTTGTCCTGCCCGCCACCCTCCTACTGGGTTGTTGCTTGTCTTGTCGGCCCTACCACTCCCCCTCGTTGTTCCATGCCCCATCCACCCACCACCCCCTTCATTGCTTGTCGCATCCTGTCCTGCCAGAAAAAAAGCTGCAAAAAGTTGTACCAACAGGTTGTCAAGATGCTACAAAGTTGCAGACCGCGCTGCCTTCTCTGCTCTTCATTTCATATTTGACACGGTCTTTTTTATGCGAGGCCAACACAGTAAACTTCAGTTTGGACACAAGATAAACATTTTGTTCTTGGGTGAAGGCATAGAATAATAGCAGGCTAAGAAAATGGATTACTGTCCACTCCTGGTCGGAGCGGGCCACATCAAAGCACTCCCCCTCCCCAACTTTCATCCCTGCTGTATAACATGGCTAAAAGAAATTGGAAAAGCCAATATGTCTCCCACAGCTCAATGCTCGTTTTAGATAGTAAGGATCTGGCTACTTCTCTTTTTATTGGCTGTGACAATGCTGGTATCCCAGAGTCTGTTTTTATTTGAGTTTGCTGAAGGATTGTGTACATTGTGTTTATCTCCGTGTTGGAGATATTTGAACATACTAGAGAGTATTATATAATAAATACATATATTTATAAATACTTGGTGTGGTTCTTTTCCCTTAATCTATACTATAAGATTGCATTCTGGTAAAATAAGTTGCTTTACCCTCCTTCTGGACTAAGCCTGGGAGATGCTCTCTACAGCTACCATTTGGAGAGCTTTCTAAAGTAGTCTAAGACCTCTTAAATCACCATAAGGGTTGTCTGGACTGCTGTGTCGCCGGGAGGAAATGGTTTCATGGGGGTTCGTAAAAGTCTAGGTACGTGTCGAGTGACTTCCACATCCCCCTGGTTGCTAGCCTCCAAGAGGAGTTCTGTAGTGCAATGTTATCCGCACCTCTGAGGTGCGTAACCCAGTTGAACCAGCCTTTGTATGAGGTCTTGCTTGTGTCTTTCCAATTGCCTAGGACCATTTTTACCGCCGCGGTCAGCAGCAGGTCTAGTAGGTCTTTGTCGTGCTCTGATCTTAGTTCTGCGGTCATAAATGCGGTGGCAAGTGAGGAAAATTCCGTTGTTAGCGTGCAGCCCAGTGCTCTATTTATGAAACCAAAGATTTTCTCCCAGAATGTTTTGAGTGTGGGGCATTGGTAGATAAGATGTGCTAGGTCCCCCTTTTCCTTGCTACAGTTCAAGCATAGTGCATCTTCTCTGAGGCCTAGTGAGAATAAGCGTGCAGGAGTCCAGAAAGCCTTATGGAGTAGCCAGAATTTTGTTTGTGAAAGTACCGGGGAGATTTTATTGCGTGAGGCAGAGGACCATAGCATTGTCAGTTCTCGCTCATTAAGTGTGTTTTTGCTTTGCTTTAGCCAATAGTTAATTGTCTTCTCGTTAAGTTTGGTGGAATTCGGGCGTAGGAGTTTGTAGAGGTGTGAGACCTGGTGACCTAGTCTGTTGATGTTTGCCATGTACTGTGAGATTGACAGCTTAGCGGGCGATAGTTTGGTTTTGGATAGGGCCGTTTTGATTTACAAGAAGTTGTAGAAATCAATGTCTGTTAGGTTATGCCTCGCTTTCAATTCCGCAAACGTGCCTCTCTCTATCCATGTGTCAAAGGCTAGGCATTTCCTCTTATAACGGATCTTGCTATTGGCCCAGAGTAACTCCAACTTAGAGCCCTTTATGTTGCTCTCCATTTTATTATCTATTCTTAGTAAGGCCTTTACCTTTAATATATCTTTATTTCAACTACAGTGAGTCATAAAAGAAAAACACAGAATAAACAGAAAATACAAATAGTAGAATCAAAAATTGAAAATCTATACCAGAATACACTTTATAGCCGGAAAATGAATACTGTCAAGTTAGCAGTGCACATAAGATGACAATACGACCAGGCAATTTGTTTGTTTTTAAAAATGGACCTGGAGGCGTGAAGATGATTATTAGCTGTTAACAGCACCATTGGGCTTAGGTTGTTCAGTATGGCTCTCTCAACTTGTAGCCATACCGGTGTGTATCCATTAGGAGGTGATATCCAGTAAGACCCCTGCTTTGCCAGAAAAACTGTTTGGAATATTCTGAAGTCTGCTAGGTTTACCCCTCCAAGTTTTTTCCCCAATCTTAGTTTTTTTTAATGCTTATTCGTGCCTTCTTCCCTCGCCATAGGAATTTAGTGATTAGGATGTCTACTTTCCGGTGGAAGTCATCTGTGAATGGGAGCATGCTGATCAGGTAGTTAATCATTGGGGTGATCATCATTTTGATCGTTTCAATTCTGCCCCACCACGCTATGAATTGTGGGGACCAGGCCTCCAAGAGTTTCTTTATCTTTTCTAGCAATAGTTTCTCGTTGTGGCCTAGTGTGCTCATAAGGTCGCTCCCAAAGTGTATACCTAGATATTTGATAAACCCTGTTTGCCAGGTTAGGCCTGATCCCCCTAGGATGTCCCTGGTGCAGTGGATGTTCAAAGGCTTGCATTCAGATGTATCCCTGTTGAGCTTGTATCCTGAGTGTCCGTAGTATTCCCCTATGGTGTCTATCAGGGCCTCAATTAAGGTCTTCGGTTGCTCCGTTACAATTAGAATGCCATCCGCGTATGCGGCAAGTTTTATTTCAACGCCATTAATATCGACCGCTTTTATTTTCCTGTTTACCTTGATGTCACGAGTCAGGGGTTCCAATGCCAGCAAAAATAGTGAGGGGGACAGTGGGCAGCCCTGTCTTGTGCCGCGTTGTAGCGTAAGTGGTTCAAAGAGTGACCCGTTAATGACAATACGGGCTTTTGGGTCCCCATACAGGGCCATCACCTTCCGTATGTATCCTTTCCCTAAATTGAAGGATTGCATGCATTGCTCTAGGAAGGTCCATGAGACTATCAAAGGCATCAAGGGTAATAGCTTCTGCTGGCTCAGTTTTTGTTGCCGTATGCTCCAGTATGTGGCAGAGAAGTCTGGTGTTGTCGTTAGACATACGGGTACTTAGGAAACCCACCTGGGAGTTGCTTATTAGGTTGGGTAGGACGGGATTTAGTCTGGCTGCTAAGATTGTTGCGTATATTTTGCAATCCACATTAATAAGGGGATATGGGTCTGTAGTTCTTGGGTGACAAAAGGTCCTTACCCTCTTTTGGGATGACTATTATGTTGGCTTCCGACATGGATTGTGAGACCATCCGTCTATCCGCACAGTGGTTATAGACCCACTTCATTGTAGGTTTCAGCTGCTTTAGGAAGGTCTTGTAAAAGGTGGTTGTGTACCCATCCGGACCGGGGGCTTGGTTATCTTTCATTGATTTGACAGCTATTTCAATCTCAGCGACGCTAATCTCTTGCCCTAATCTCTGTGCGTCTACACGAGTTAGCTGTGGAAGACCTAGTCTGTTGGGGTATTTTGTGCATGCCTCTAGATCCATGGTCTGGTCCTTTTTGTAGAGTTCCCGATAGAACTCTTGAAAGGTCGTGAGGATGTCTTTGTGTCTTGTGGGGGTTTTGTTGTTTGAGTCTGTGATGGATGAGATGGTAAATTGGGTGAGTTTATGTTTCAGTTAGGAGTAGGAGGCTAGTAGTTTTCCCGCTTTATTTGCTTCGCAGAGGTTAATGGCCTTGTATTTGTTAAACCACAGCCCTGCTCTCTCACTCAGGATTTTGTTGTATTCATACTCTTTTTTTGTTAGGTCTGCTAGGAGTTTGGTATCGTGTGTGGACCTGGCATGAGCCGTTTCTAGGCTTTTAATGTACTGCTCAAGTTGAGTTAGCTGTAAGTGTGTGTTTTTGTTTATTTTGGATTTAATTTCAATTATTGTGCCTCCGACGGTCGCCTTCAGTGCATCCCATAGGGCTAGTCCCCGGTGAGTCACTGTGACTGAGGTAGCCCGTTATTGCCTCCTCAATCTTTTTTTTGTTCTCGGGGTTGCTAGGACGTCACTGTTAAACCGCCACCTCCGGGGTTTGGCTTCGTTATGGCAGCCGCTCAGCTTTAGGCTGATGCATGAATGGTCTGAAACTAATCTAGGCGCTATGCCAGAGTGTTCTATTAGATGTGTGTGGGGCCCTGTGATTAGTATGTAGTCTATCCTGCTGTACCAATTGTGTGGGTTGGAGTAGAATGTAAAGTCCCTAGTATCCGGGTGCGCCATGGGTCCTTAAGGTTGAATTTGGAGCAGATATTCTTAAGTGTGATGTGTGCGTTCGTGGGCTGGTATTGTCCGGATGACTGCCTATCCATTATATGATCTAGAGGAATATTAAAGTCCCCCGCCACCACCATAACATCGTTCTGGTGGAGGCGATCTAGCTTGTGTGACTCCCCCTCCCAAAAGGTTGGGTCGTCTGTGTTTGGACCGTATATGGTAGCTACGTGGATAAGTTCCTCTCCTCTTCTCAGATGTGTGATCAAGAGTCTACCTTCTTCATCATGGTATTGAGATTCGAGAGTTAGATTGGATCTTTTCGATAGCAGTGTAATGACCCCTCGCTTCTTCCTTTCTGCAGATGAGCAAGCCATCTGTGAGATCCAGTTACCTTTCACTAGCCTAGCATCCTCCAGGGATAGTTTGGTTTCTTGTAAAAGGATGACATCTCCTTTAGTTTTAGCAAGGTAATCTAAGATCTTTCTGCGTTTAATGGGGTGGTTGAGCCCTTTGACATTGAGGGATACTATATTTCGGGCAGAAACCAAGTTTAGACTATTACTGAGGGCCATTATCTACGGTGAGGCATGTCTGGTAATCCCACTCTATGCCCCCAACTCGCGCTTGTATTATCGCCTGGCCGTGGTCTGGAGGGTGGTGCGTTCCTCTCCCCCCACCCCCTCTTCTCCCCCCAACGCGGTACAGCTACAGGTCTCTTGTGAACTGCTTGTGGACCGGGTGTCTTCTTTGTATCAGCAACTGTGTTAGGTCTCAATCTTATATAGGTTAACAGTACCTGTCTGAACCTTCTTGTCGAGAAAAAAAGAGGTGAAAGTGGAAAGGAAGATAGAGAAAAAAGAAAGCAAAGAGCTTAGCGACCCCCCCATCCCCCGTCATAGAAACATCGTATGCTGGACGTGCGACAGGGTCGCCGTCCCGTCTCACGGGGAGTAGTTGGTTTGTAGTTCTGTGTCCCCATGTTCCCAAGAGAGTCTACATTATCTATTTTTTTTGTTGTGCAATTTCTGTGTTAGTGGTCCCCCGCCCCCATCCCTTGCCCTTGTGTCTTTATAGGAAAAAAGGATATGAAGATTGTCCCGGCTTCTGTACAGGATACAGGATATGCCGATTGTCTCTTAGGTTGGGAGCCTTAATCAGATGTCGATTGTCGAGGTCCCGCCAATGCAGATTGTACTTGGTCTGAAGATCCTTCGGCAAGACTACATGTGTGCCTTGAGGTGCATTGAGGTACTTTGAGGTTGTTAGTTAATGAGGTAGTTGCTGAGGTAGCTAAAGAGGTAGATGATTTTGTTGCGGTAGGTGTTGTTTGCGAGTCTCTTGTGTAGGCTCGAGTCATTCTTTCCCCAGCTCAGGTGAGACGCTTTTGCTAGACCCGGCTTGAGAGGTCTCCATCTCTTGGGCTGTCGGGCCGTCCAGGTATTTGGCTAGTTCCTTAGGGTCGTCGAAAAGGTGGGAACGTCCGCTGTCACTTATCCTGAATTTGGCGGGGCCAATAAAAGAGAATTTTATGTTTTTCTTCCTCCTTTTATCTCGTAAGGCAAGGAACCCCTTTCTAGTGTCCACCGTGGGTTTAAAGTTGTCCTGCATTAATATGATCTTCTGCCCATTCCATGTGATCTGGTGGTTTTTACGTGCAAAGTTGAAGATGGCTTCCGTGCGCTGTGACCTCAGAGGCTTGCAGATCATTGGTCGGGCCACACTCCTTGTTGTGGATCTGAAGGTGGGGACTCTATATGCTCTATCAAGCTCAAACTGACGGTTGAATTTTAGGTTTGTAAGTTTGGGGACCATATGTTCGAGGAAGGCTAGGCATGAGCCCGCCGCGTCCTCCGCCCCCTCCGGGACTCCTCGAATTCGGATGTTCACCCGCCGGTTACGGTCTTCCAATTCCGCTGTTTGTTACTGGAGTGTCGCTGTGATTTTTGTTAGAGACTTCAGCTCTTTGTTTATGTTTATGTCTGCGTCTTGGATAGCACGTATTCTTTGTTCTGCTGTGGTTAGTCTGTTATTAACTGTATGCATGTCCGCCCTGACCACTGTTATCTCTAACTGTATTGCGTCTGTGGTTTGCTTTGTTTTCTTGGCCAGGTCATGGACATCTGCCAGCTTTTTTAGGATATCTCTAGGGTGCCGTTGATGTCTGGTTTCTGTTTGAGTGGTGAATCAGATATTGCGGGTCCACCCTTGTTCTTTTTAAGCTGCTGCTGGAGTCTTGCCTCACTCCCCGCCATGTTTGTGAGTCTCCAGTTTTCTTGGTTTACCCTAATTCGTCCAATTCTCCCTGCGCCTGGGCCACTGTGGTTTTGTGTTGGTTATTCGTTGGCCTGCCGGGATGTTTGGGCTCCACTGTTGTACACGGTCCGTCTTTTTGTAGTGCTCAAGGCGCTGGTTTCACTATGGGGATTTCTGAACCACTCACTTCTGGTAGGGCTCCTTAAAGCACTATGGAGCTTCCGGGGTCCATACTTTATACCCCCTGCTGTGCTTGTGGTGTCTTTGCAATGGTTGTGTGGGATCGTGCACTGTGCTCGGTTCTTGGCGCTTCACTTTTTGGCCCTTCTTGTTATCAGTCCCTTCTCATCCCTCTCTCCTTACCGGGATTTTTCAGGATTTTTCAGAATCACTCTTCGCTCTGTGGCAGATCATTTCAACCAGCTTGTGGTTTATGAGCTTTGGTGTACCTCTAAGCACCACTTCGCGCAGTCGCCTCACCCCTAATGCGACTGCAGTAGATCGCCTTTTGTTCTCACTACCGCGTACATCTACGCTTGTGCTCTTGGTAATTGGCTGGGCTGCGAGAGGGCCTAATAGTTTCTTCGCCTTACTGATTTAAAATTAACCGGGTTCCACACCCTTGGACCGTAAGCATTCTCACTCCCTCTGATCTCTGCTCTCGGCTCCCTGGCTTAGATGGCGGCAGTGTTTATTTCCTAGCTGATCTTCTGGTGCTCGGTTTCGCTGTGACCACCATTTCCCTTTGTCTTGTTGATCTCACGTCGGTACTTGCCCTTATTTTTCCTGGTGTCACCGCAGCATTTATTGTAGCCTCCCCAATCGCCTGGCGGTGCTGGTTAGGGATAGCGGCAGTTTAACCCTTCCGGGGGTTCCGCTTACCGTACACCCTCTGTTTGCGTCTTGCTGGCTTCGTCCTTGTGGACCACGTGTAGACTTTTGTTCGGCCTCGGTAGTGCCTTGTTGTGGTCGCTGCTTCTCTACTTGCCGGTTGCGCTCTCCCCGCGTATGCCCGAGTCTACTTTTTTTCTTTCACTTTTCCACTTTTATGCTCCTCACGCCGGTCCCACTGTCTAGCGTCTTCTACCGCACCCCTCACACCCTCTCCATCTAGCTCAATGAAACCAGTCCCTGGCTTTCACAGTGCTGGCAGCATGCAGTCAGGCAGGCTGGGGCGGTGGCAGCGGAGCTTACTAGGTTCCAGGTTTTGGTTTCTTTTGGCTGCCATCTCCCCTTTCTCTGTGCTCGCTGTCCTGGGCTCTTCACGACCTTTCTGTCCTTTTTCCGGGTGCAGGAGTCTCAGCGCCGGTGTCGATGGCGGCAGCTAACATTCCGATGTGCATATATGTTTTTCTGCACCGTATATGCTCGATGTAACTCTTGGGATCAGTGATTGTCTCCCCGATCCGACAGAACAGCAAACTAAGGCAAGCATCCTCCTTGTCGTCCAAGCCACGCCCCAAGTACTGCTACTTGTAATCCTCAGTCTTGGTAGTTAGGGTAATACAGCAGTACTGGGAATTTTATGGTCTATGGAAGATTGAGGCCCCATCGTAGGACAGGTCCCGATATAATAGTATGGCCTACCCTTCTGTCCCCTTCCAATATGGGAATATCATGTATATCAATTAGGCAGCTGCCCTGATTAACCAGCGAATAGCCAGGAACAGGACTAGCCGCTAAGGACGATCCCCTTTTCTAGACGGTTCATACGTTGCCATGCACAATAGTCTCCCCCAGACGTTAGTTGTGTGCTATTGTTCTTTCAAGTTTGGGCGATTGCCTGTTGCATATTTGCTCTCATGGTATTTTTTATTGTGAATTGTTTTATTGTTTATTATGCCATTGTTTTTGCACTGAGGTATGACTGACGTGAATTTGGCACGTGCAGAGAGGCACACTCCAGAATGACCCCTACGCACTTCCTGCCAGCCCCTCCCATCACTTGGTCAGGCAGGGCCACAATCACCCCTAGCATCCAAAAGTCATGGCACCTATCAGGATAGGAACCTGGAATGTGAGAGGCATCCATAGCCCGTCACGCCGTTATCTTATATACTCATATTTGAAACGCCACCACATACAAATAGCACTCTTCCAGGAGACACACTTGCCCTGGGAAGAAGTTATATGCCTACACAGATGCTAGATGGGTCAATTATATGCAACAAGTTATTCGGCGTACACACGCGGGGTTCTGGTGTGGGTGAGGCCAGGGACTCTCTTTCGGATGGTGGACACCATAATAGACACGGAGTGTAGTTATGTCATAGTTAGGGACGTATTGGACAGTAGGCTGATTGTATTAGCATCGCTTAATGCGCCCAATACTGAGCAGGTGGACTTTTTGGAACAGTTATCACAAAAGTTGGCCACGTAGCATGATGTACCGATGGTCTTGGGTGGCGACTACACTGTGTACTGGATGTTTCACTAGACCGCTCCTTTTCTCCCTTGACCGGCACGGCTACACACACTTCCGCTCAAGCGTTGACACATTGGGCCGCGCAATGCCATTGTTCCGATGCCTGGCGCCACAGAAACCTGCAGAATAGAGTGTATTCCTATTATTCGGGTGCCCACAGGCTTCATGTACGCCTAGACCGTTTCATAGTGTCAAATGATCTCCTACCGTGTATCCCTGGGTCCTCCTATATGGGACGAACACATTCCGATCATAATCCGCACGTGATGGAGTTACAGTGGGAGGCCGAGACACCGGCGATCCCAGTGTGGCGCCTCCAGCCGGATGTTCTCCTTGATGCGCCCTTCCGGGACTTATTAGCAACCACTATAGCGCAATATTTTGAGGAGAATGCGGGCACAGCCACGTCGCCATTGGTGGAATGAGACGCTCTCAAGGTGGTCGTTAGAGGGCACTGTTTGGGGGCGCAGGCGGGTATGCGGGCACAGCTGGAGAAGGAACTCACCACTTTAGAAAGGAGGTTGGCGGCTAGTGAACAGGCAGCCACTGATGGGTCCCAAAGACAGCTAGACTACCACAGGGAGGTGCATGCACGGTTGTTTGAGCGGTTGAGGTGTCTTAATTATGCCGCTCATTCGGCACGGACACACCACATGGGTGACAAAGAACGCAAATTACTAAATGCGTTACATAGCTGGCCCATACCAAGTTGCTTGGTTCTGGATCTGGAAAAGGCCTTTGATTCTCTGGAATGGCCCTATCTGGCGGGGTGATCACTACCTGAACATGGTTCGACTATTATACCAGCAACCCACTGTTCGGGTTTGAACCGTAGGTTAATTTCAGACCCCATTACAGTGCGCCGAGGGATGCGCCAGGGCTGTCCCTTTGTTCCCGTTGTTGTTTTCTTTAGCTATGGAGCCATTAGCGATGTTGCTCCGGGGTGATAGCAGGACATGGGGTATACAGCTGGGGGATGGGCTGCACGCCGTTTCCCTATACGCAGACGATCTGCTATTGTATATTCGTGATGTCACTGCCATCCCGACGTCCATTGCAGACGCGCTCAAAGCCTTTAAAGGGATATCGGGCCTTCGGGTTAACTGGGCCAAATCAGAGGTTTATTCATTTAGTGCGGATACGGCTGAAGTGAATGTGCTCCTTAATGGCTCGCTTCTCCCATGGTACCCTACCACCTTCCACTATCTTGATGTCCTCATATATCGGATGCCTGATGACTTGCTGAAGGGCAATTTGATAAGAGCAATCTCAGCTGTTAGGGCCCAAATGCAATTTTGGAAGTCAGTCCCACTACACGTCATGAGTCGCATTACCCTGTTGAAGATGATTGTTCTTCCCAAACTGTTGTACTATTTCTCGAATCTCCCGCTCTATGTCCCAACTAGGATCTTCCGAGAACTGGAACGCCTATTCCGAGACTTAATATGGAACAAAGGTAGACCACGAGTTGCCTTGTGAAAGTTGTATGCTCCTACTAGTCAGGGCGGGTTGGCTGTTCCCAATATGGAGCCGTATTAGATAGCTGCCCAGCTCCAATGGGAGACGAGATGGCTAGATGGCAGATGTCTGGAAGACACAGCGACCTTACAACAGCCTTGGACCCAATCCCAAATCTATCATCTATGCCATCCTGCTGCCAGACTCCCGCGAGCACCTCAATTACACTTGGGGCTGGCGCATAAATGCTATAGGAGGAGTTTGTATCTCACTCGCACGACACTTCCGTATGCTTCTATTTTACCATTGCTGGGGACACCAAGGGGGAGGCTGGGCACTTCTGACATAGCTCTAACAGCTTGGCACACTGCAGGACTAGATACCCTGGGCGATTTATACAGAGATAGCACACTACTGACGTTTGAGGCATTGGCGGAAGATACTGACTTGTCGGCAGGCCAATTCCTCTTACATACCTCCCTTCTGAGAGCCCAGTCAGCCGTCTGGGGAGACCCAACGATTGAACCACCAACGCATTTACTACTACAGTATTTACACATAATGGGGGCAGGATCACATATAGTACACTGGTTGGTGGTGGCACTACTTGCACATACTCTGAAGCCGATGCAACAACTCTGGGTCCTTTGGGAGGCAGATAGAGGCCAGCCTTGGACTGATAGGGAATGGGACGTTGTCCTAGCTGGCACTAAGTATGTATCGAGGAGCTCTAAATTTAAACTTATACAAATGTACATCATACAGAGAGCGTACCTTTCACCAGACAAGATAAACAAATATTTTAACGTTACCACCTCTACATGCCCACGCTGCCAGCAGCTCAATGCAGATCTGCTTCACATGCTATGGTCCTGCGCTTCCCTTCAACTTTATTGGCAGGAGGTGGTCACGACCCTTGCATTATGTACAGACTCATCACTGCCGCTTACATAGGAAGTTTGCATTCTAGGGCTTTATGCCAGATTCAAAAAACACAGAGGTGCATCAAGAGGGGATTAGCTGGAAATGTTCACTCACAATATGGGCGCAGGCGGAAAGTACAGCATTACATAGAGAGGAAACAGCGGGGCTCGGCAAATACCCCATAGCGCAATATTGGGCTACACTACTTACTGCCCTCAAACACGGCGGTACAGATGAGGGTGATGATACCCAGTCTGTTGATCTGTAGTAAATACACTAGAGACTCTGAGCTAAGATAGATGGGGTGGTTACACTTAGGAGCGTGTAGCATTGGCAGCCCGTGTATTCCCTAGTCCATTTTGGGAGATTACCCTGACCCTGCCCAATCACTAGCGTAGTAGTACTCTTTACCAGACGTACTGATCTAAACCCCACCCAGGCGAGCCACCATGTTGTAAAATTCCGAACATGCATTTTCATACCCAGTCATGCTATATTGAATTTATTTGTATCTTTTCGATAGCAGTTTTAATATTATATGGTTTCGTTTTTCTTGTAAATTAGAGAAAATATGTCTTATTGGCACTTTTCAGTGTTTTCTTCTCTTTTTATCACACAATTCCCTTACTACAGTGTTGCAATGATTATGTCCAATGACTATTTATATGCGTTAAGACCATGAGTGCCAGGCACCGATAGACTGGTCCTAGCCTGATGTGTTATAACAAGATATAGATGGCCTTGAATGCAGAATAAGAACTGTAATGTAGCACTGCGCATAAGAAATAGCACACAGTGATCCAAGAGAAAATATTATTTAGAGAAGCACATATATGTAACTGTGATTAGTATCCTAACTATTGTACCACAGTGTTGAAATCCATAATGCTATTCTTTATTTGCATCATACATGCCTGAATATTATTCTCAATTCTCCTGTAAAGTAATGTGATATAAGAAATGATAAAATCAGAAAACACCAATAAAGATATTTAAACAAAAAAAATGAAGAGGAGAAATGCTACTGTCTTAAGACTGGCGAGATATTGGAATTGTTAGACATTGTATTTTGAGGTGGATTAGTGTGCAAGTTTAGCGCTGACATTTAACAATTGTTATTCGTTACATATTTATAAATATGTCTATGAATATTTGGGAAACTGATAAGGTTTTGAAACAAGAGAACTTCATAGTGTGATGACTTCAGTACAGCTGGGGTGGTATCAGGACATCTAGGCATATGAACAACCATGAGGGTTATAAGGTGGTACCAGGGTGTGACTGCACAACAGAGCATGTCAATTGCTTCACAATTTGAGGTATATTTACACTTCACTCTTTTTGGAACTCATTTGGATTCAAGTGGATATTGTACGAGTTATAGAACAGCATGTTTATCAACTCATGGTGGCACCACACTCTGTCTCTATTTGATGTTATCAATATGCAATAACTTTTTGCTACACACGTGATAACTCCGATTATTCCATTGGCTAATCTACTAACACACTAGGGGTCTGGGATCTAGTGATGTATTCCAGGATCCCATGGAACACCTCTATACGTGTAATACGTGTTGGACATTGGAACCTGTGTAATGCGCGTATCAATAATACACGTAATTCCAGTCTATGGTTTACTTAATAACCCTGATAAAGTCAGTGGTTTATGCACCTAATGACAAACACATGTGTTGGCTACAAGATTGACCAAAGTGGCTACAGGATTCATTGAAGTCATCTGAAATCTTGGGAAGAAGACAGAATAAAGGACAAAGGAATTTACTTTATTTTGTACTAACATCTTTTGGACATTGGGCTGCTCAAGGGACCTATAAATAAGAATAAGCAACAGACCAGCCTATTGGTCATGGGAAGATTATAGGTTGTATGGATAACCGGAGATTTCCTACCACAAAGATAAATATAATTGGATAATAGGTCAACTAACAAACACCTGTAACTAAGGAAGGACGCCAGTAAGCAACTGCAGCCATCCCACCCGAACTATTCAGACTTTTCAGTTTTTCTTCTCTCACTGGGGTCGATGGTTTAGATTTTCCACACTCCGTATCACAGTACTTTCTTCAATAAAGAATCGGCCAATATCATCACAAGCTTAGAGCCAAATAGCAATCAACTGTAACACCACTAAACAATCAAACAGAGGGAACAATAAAGCCTTATTTGTAGGGAAAGTTAAAACATAACACTCCAAGTACCAAGTTCATCAACCCACAAGAAAACCTAACAAAATCGCAGATTACGGTAAATTCATATCAAACGAGATGTCAATGCAGATTCTCTTGTTCCATTTTGGTTGAGGATTACATGTCAATCTTCAAAGATTCACATGGAAAGTCGAAAAACTTATACAATCATTGTCAAAAATAAAAATGTGTATGTATAATCAGCTTGCTGGGTGAAGTTTATAACAAAAAAGTACACTGGTCAGACGGTCACGGTTGAAAAAGTACATCAAAATTAATCACATTTGTACAACAACGTTAATGTTCATTTGATTTATTAGTTTACATGCGGTCTTTAGAGCTAAGGACAGAACACAGTGGTGATGTCAGTTGGGAATTGGTTTTGTCGCCTTGCAAATTGACTTTGCAAGATGGTAAGACTTACAGCGTAAGTAAAAAGCTACACAGATGTCTCTGGTGTGCATGAACAGGACGGGATGCACTAATAAATCTATCCTCGACTCCAGAGGACTAATACAGCCAGTATATGTAAGCACCCAATGTAAAGAAACGAGAATCCCTCATTAACCTGGCCACAGAGATTCATAACCACCCCAAATGCGTATGTGTTGTGTTGGAGGGCTTTACAGCAGATTTTAATTTGTCTAGAACGATTGAAATGGAGTTGCACTACTCATGTCCTAATTCTAAAAGGAGTTACCTTGACAATGCAATGAAAGGCTTGGTCAATCGTACAGCTCTTTGCTCGAGTCAAGAAATGTGGTGCGAAATAGTGTACTTTTTTGTAAACTTTTGTGCAAACTATAACAAAATTAGGCAAATGGTGGGAATTGTGCTTTGCTAGTATCTCGCATGAAATTTTCCCACGAGGACATACATCAGCAAATGATGTGAGTTGCTAGCAGGAGACTGGTTCAAGTGAGACTTTTTTTTGCTAGAACCAGCCTCCCATCAGCAAAAAATTACAAGAAATTAAATAATTCAAAATGTCATGATATTCGCAAGCATAGCTAAAATTTCACAAGGAGCTCTCCTAGGTTGATTGCTTTCCTATCTTAATTTAAGAGTGGCTGCAAAAGTGTAGGAAACTTTCAGAGCTTGGGACAGGTAACACTTTATGTGCTACTTAGTTATTGCCATTAACTGTTAATAATGCATGGGTATGCCACGTTGTCTTTTCTGATTAAGAACACGTCCAGGGCCAGACGCATATGTACTGGAATGGCATTTCCACGACAGGTAATAACGATACCATAGGATTACACTGTTGAATCTTAACTTACCTGACCAATTCTCCACTGCAACAAAGCTAATACAAATCCCTTGGATCAAGCCATACAAGCCCCTAGTTGGCACACAGTAGTACAAAGAATGACATGTATTCCTCTGCTCAGTTTACAAAGAATATTGGGTCCAGGCTTCACCCAATTTGAGTGTGCATCATCATGCAGGTTGAGGTCAGACAAAATAGCTTGGCAATAGATGTCTGAAGTGCAACTCCGCTAACTTAGTAGAGGTTGTTGCATACAATTTCGAAGGAACTTGCGGTTATAACTTTAACAAATATTATTAGTAAACACAATGTACCATACAAATATTGTAATACAAAAACATGTTATGAATATTTGTTAATGTGGTGTTCCCGCCCACCAGCCCGTCTCCACACCTCTCAAATATTAAACCCACTTAGAGAGAAAACGGTTAACAAAAACTGTATTTAATAACTACATGGTCGAGGATGCTACACCAAAAGATGTGTACATCGATTATTTTGTGAAGACCAATGATTCTGAATGAAGCGCAACTAGCTCAATCCCACAGTCCACATTCCAAGATATGTGTGTAAATAGTGAGACCATGAGGCTTGTGGGAAAAACGCTTGCTGATGCTTGAATTCCCCGAGGCTTGTGTGCGACTGACAGAGGCGGTATGCTGTTAGAGAGGGCCTTAGATGGAGTGAACAAGCCCACTCATTAACTGCACAAACATAACTCATGTGACAGCCTTTCAAGCCCTGCCCTAATATGTCACAGTTTAAAGTGAAACCTACAGAACTTAACAACCATCGCTAAACCGTACGCCAATGGAAAGTAAAAAGCAGCATTGTCAATAAAACAAACGTACAATATGCAATTTATAAATATGAGCCCAAGTTTGTTTCTCTAATTCAGCTCTATTTACTACTAGTTGACCCGTGCAAAACTGTAAACGCATATAAAGCGCCAAAGAGGCGACCATGAGGGTCAAAATATCTTGCTGCTGTTCCTCAAGTTGTAACATATTTCAAAGCAGTTAACGTTAATTCTTAATACGGTACTGCGATTTCTGCAGCAATTTTGCCTTTCCGACTATAAAATAAATAGAAAAACATCGACAACAAATCTCACAATTAAAAATGAGGACTTAAATCTCTGGCTGCACTTCCGAGCTAATGTAAGGCTTACATTATGTAGGAATTATTACTGAGAGACATCATTGAAGGATGTCTAGCGATTAACTTAACTTGGCATACTGCTACAAGAACGCTGTTTATTTCAACAACAAAAATGCAGTTTAGTTTTAACGAAGGCGGTTCGCTTGAAGGCAAGAGTGTAGTTACCTGTAACAGGCCTCCTTTGTCGAAGCGCAGCACTTCTATCACATTATCAGACTGGATGAACGCTAGAAACAATACAAAAGGACATTTATTAGATACACCTTAAACACATTCAAATCCGACTTCAAGCACTCCCTGACATACTCGGTAATCATCTTATATTTTAATGCCACTCACACATTAATAATATACGTCCCGTTGCCTCATTCACTACTTCAGCAGTATTATAGGAAACACACAAAGGACTACAAAAGACACATTTGATGAAGGCTACGTACAAAACGCCACGCCCATTTCGCTGAAAGCTTGCAGGTGAATTCAAACTGTCACTATGTTGGGTGGTACTTGATAGTTTTAAACCAATTATAGGAAACCGAGAATGCTTATTTTTACTGAGCTAGTTGTAAAAGTGCAACTTAGAGTGAAATAGGAAGAAAATTTACAATAAAATGATCAATAAATAGGGGCCTGCTATGCATATAGGTGGCCATATTGGGAGATTAATAAGGAACATCTACAGTTCTATTTCGAAGAAGGAAAACACTCCTAGAAATTGTGTGCATGCCACAAAACATCCCTTCCCCTGCAATTTTCGGAAACGTAATTAACTCAGTGCTCCGCCCCTGTGAAAGATTACATTCCCATGAAGTACTTAAACATTTAAGTATTTCCCTCTGTGCAGTTTATAAGGGACTGTCACGTCATTTTTTTTTTAAGTGTCAGCACATCAAAGACCAGAAGCTATGTCAGAGCACTGCGCAGACAGCAGCTGCCCGATTCCATGAAGCTCTAAAATCAGAACCACCAAGATGCCAAGGCTGGCAGGACCGTAAATCAGGGAAGATGAGAGTTGGTCTAACAGGGGTCCCCGAATTGTGGAGCTAGTCCTCCTGCAAACCAGACATGGTCACAACCGACAAGGGTCCCTTTTCAACAAGCTTTGGCATAGCCAACAGGTCTAGCCTTTGGTACCTAATAAGTGTTTAGCCAGAGCTATTGGCTTTGCCAATGTCCTTAAGGTATATTGTAGAGCAGTGTAACTGCTGTGCAGCATGATGAAAAATTATAATAGAAAAGTATTATAAACATTTTTGTTACCTTATATATAACCAAGACAACATTATGTACAGCTGAATGATCCTATTAAAAAATAAAAATTATTTTTGTTTTTAGGTCGAGCCTAGCGCAGCTTGCATGCGCTGACCTGTGTGAGGCTTCTTGTGAGCACTCCAAGCTTCCCCGAGACTTCTCCGTGTGGGTCTGGCAACTCCCACACATTCCATTGGCCTTTGCGTGTGGCTTTCAAGAATGAAAGCACGCATTTGGCCAAAGATGGGTGCATGTCCCGCCTTTTCTCTAAGCGTTCACTCCCACGGCTTTTGGGTCTCAGGAGCGAGCAGCGGCACGCAGTGTGGCAGCTGCATTCCTCCCTCGTCATGGATAATTAAACACAGTGTGGCCGCTTTCACTTTAGCAGCCGCGCTTGTTTGGGTTGGGAGTGGGCCGGGGTGTTTTTGACAGCCGTTCCGAGATGCATTTCGAGGTGATCCCAAAGGGCGCGTGTACTCTGCTTGCACTGTAGACGCAGAACACTGAGCGGTGTTTCAGCTCATCGTCGAGTAGGGCAATGAAATTGGATACTAGATTTTTAGCTCTCTCTCCAAATACACACATGCTTGGCACTGTCGTGTTCATGCACTCTCGGGTGCTCCCGCACTCAGATTCCACCTCACTCCCAGCCTTTCCGCCTGCCTGGTGTGCCACTTTGGTTTCTCAGCAATACCTGCCCAAGCATCCGGATGTGAGGTCAACGAAAGTGACAGGTAAAGCGTGGAAAATGTAATTCTGCTGTCTGCTTGCTCTGACCTTCATGTCACTGCTCTGCACAAAGGACACAAGCATGTATATATACTTTATGTTGTCATATTAGCACCCCTCCAGCGTTTTGCTTTTGAGATATTGAATTACTTAATGTTATGTTGTTTATTCTTGTTAAAACCTTCTAAATAACGTGCTGGCAAAGGGGTTTCTGTGTGTACACCGATTATCATCGTTTCCTCTGTCGCAGACGACTAGCACTTGTCTGTACATAATATTTGTCTCCGTTTGCGCCTGCGGTCTATCTACGTCACCAGTGCAGTGATATAGTCACCCTTGTTACATGAAAATATTTCTTACTTCTTTTTTATAATATTTGGAGCGGGTGAGTTCTTTCAACACCCTTTTCTTTGCACTTAACCAGGTGTCCGCATGTTATCTTGGGAGGGGTTATATAATACCTATAACCGAGACATTCTTCATGTGAAAGATAATATTCGGAGTTGGCAGAGGGGTGTAGTGAAATATGGGAGCGGGCATCAGGGAGGCATTTGCCAGTCAACGTATTTTTCATTGTGAGACAAATTCAGGTTTGGCATACAACTTCTGCAGTGCTAGTCGAATTTTAAAGGGTGCTTGCGTTGACACCGAAAACGTCTGACTTTCACATCAGACTGTCACCATCAATTTTCTTTTCTCTCAGGATTTTAATTATTTTAGCATGTTCATATGGTTTCATAAATCCCCAATACAAGGCAGATCCCCTTGGTGTTGTAAGACAAGATTGCTGTTAAAAATGTTTAGGCTTATTCAGCTTCTTCTCACCACTGAAGTCATGAGGGACTGGGGATAACAGTGTTTATACTAAGCTTAAATTGACTGGGCAAGTTTAATGCAAGCGGGTCAAAGGTACAACTGCTTAGCTAGTCTCATCAACCACTCGGATTTCAACTGGGACTTTAGAACGAGGGCCTGTGCCGATAACATCTGGCTGCCAGCGCGTTCACGCCACTCTGTGTTCTGTGATTGAGTAGATATTAATGGGGGGGGGGGCAGTCCGCAGAAGACTCATCCATGGATTATAATTTACTAAAGCAGAGGCCACCTTTTCTTCCCTCCCAGTACATTAATTGAGTCATTTTATGAAGACCTGTACCAAGATGAGCGAGCTAAAATAAGCCAGGAAATATGTTTCTACTGCTTGGAAAGACCCATGATATTTTTTTCACTCAAAATCAGGCCCGATGTATCCCATTCAGTGTTAAACTTCTTTGATATTATGCCTCATTTTTTGCTGCTCTCTTTAGCAGCAAAGGTGTTGGGTGCGACATGCATAGAACATTTACAAAGGAAAAAAGAATAGAGTTCATGGCCGCACTGATTACCATCAGCCCACTAAATAGGCTCTGAAAGTTCTGTTAACCCCATTTTGAAGGAGCAGCGGACATACACTAGGGGAGAATGAACAGATGCCAGA
Source organism: Triturus cristatus (assembly GCF_964204655.1). NCBI lineage: Eukaryota > Metazoa > Chordata > Amphibia > Caudata > Salamandridae > Triturus > Triturus cristatus. The sequence goes on along the minus strand of NC_140591.1, from coordinate 1,200,325,405 downwards.
TTCCGAGGACCGACTGAGGTGATGTTGAGGTGGTGGTGTGCTGGTGTAGAGGTGGTGTTCAGGTGATGCTGGATGATACTCATGTTATGCCGAGTGATGCTGAGGTGGTGCCGAGTGACGCTAAGGTGGTGCTGACAGATGCTGTGGTGCTACATTATGCTGAGGTGGTGGTACGGCACTGGTGCTCAGGTGGTGCGGAGCTGGTGCTCATGTGGCGCTGAGTGATGCAGAGTTGGTGCTGTGCTGAAGTAATGCTGAGGTGATGCTGCGTTGGTGCTGAATTGCTGCTGTGGTGGGGCTGCGTTGATGCTGAACTGGTGGTGCACTGATGAGGAGGTCGGGCTGTACTGATGCGGAGATGGTGCTGTGGTGAGGTGTTGCTCAGGTGATGCTGTGCTGGTGCTCAGGTTATGCTTTGTTGGTGCTCAGGTGATGCTGAGTGATGATGAGTTGGAGCTGTGCTAATGCTGAGGTGGTGCTGCCCCAAAGCGGAGGTGGTGCTGCCCCAAAGCGGAGGTGGTGCTGCCCCAAAGCGGAGGTGGTGCTGCCCCAAAGCGGAGGTGGTGCTGCCCCAAAGCGGAGGTGGTGCTGCCCCAAAGCGGAGGTGGTGCTGCCCCAAAGCGGAGGTGGAGCTGCCCCAAAGCGGAGGTGGAGCTGCCCCAAAGCGGAGGTGGAGCTGCCCCAAAGCGGAGGTGGTGCTGCCCCAAAGCGGAGGTGGTGCTGAGGTGGTGCTGCCCCAAAGCGGAGGTGGTGCTGCCCCAAAGCGGAGGTGGTGCTGCCCCAAAGCGGAGGTGGTGCTGCCCCAAAGCGGAGGTGGTGCTGCCCCAAAGCGGAGGTGGTGCTGCGCCAATGCGGACGTGGTGCTGCGCCAATGCGGACGTGGTGCTGCGCCAATGCAGACGTGGTGCTGCGCCAATGCAGACGTGGTGCTGCGCCAATGCAGACGTGGTGCTGCGCCAATGCAGACGTGGTGCTGCGCCAATGCAGACGTGGTGCTGCGCCAATGCAGACGTGGTGTTGAATTACTATGAAGGTGGTATTGCGCTGGTGCTATGGTGGGGCTGCACTGCTAGTGACTTGGGGCTGCACTGCTGGTGACTTGGTGCTGCGTTGGTTGAGGTACACTGATGCAGAGGTGGTACTGTGCTGATGCGTTGCTGTGGTGGTGTTGAGTGATGCAAGGGGGATGCAGCGCTGGTGCGGAGATGGTGCTGATTGATGCTGTGGTGGTGCTGAGTGATGCTGTGCTGAGTGGTGCTGTGCTTGTGCTGAGTGATGTTGTGATAGTGCTGAGTGATGCAGAGTCGGTGGTGCTGAGTGATGCTGAGGCGGTGGTGCTGAGTGATGCTGAGGCGGTGGTGCTGAGTGATGCTGAGGCGGTGGTGCTGAGTGATGCTGAGGCGGTGGTGCTGAGTGATGCTGAGGCGGTGGTGCTGAGTGATGCTGAGGCGGTGGTGCTGAGTGATGCTGAGGCGGTGGTGGTGTGCTGAGGTGATGCTGCGCTGCCAACAGGTCTCACATTTTGGACCTTTTAAGTTTTTATCCATGCAGCAAGGCCAGTGAGAGGATGGGGGATGTTAGTGAAAGCGGTCTCCTGGTAACGAGGATTATTGATGGGTCCCGCATACTGCTTACTCACCCAGGTCATTAGACTCTAGAGCATCCCCTCAAGGCCGACTGTAGTTGATAGTTTTCAGTAGGTGCTGGATACAGTACGACTCGTGACATTAGGGATGAAAGCGGGATGCCATCTTTGGATGCTGGGTGCTGTAAGTAAGTACTGGTGGTGTCTCCAAGTGATGGTATTAGGTTTGCTATTTAAGCCAGCACATATGGGATCACTGGACCCAAGGAACACAATGCTGAACATCAGACTGGTACAATTCCCGAATATTTTCAATACCTGGCAAGGCAGATACTCAAATGTAGGTGAGGCAAGCATGTACCCGGTAAGATTCCTTAATTGTGCTTATGCCCATGGCGTGAGGGAACACTTTTATTGCGGTTTCCTGTCCTGTCAAGATAAGTATAAGTTTTGACTTAAGCCTGCCGTTTCCCAGGTAAAACACAAGGTTCGCCAGGAAATTTGCACTTTGATTAAGCCCTTCCGGATTCAGATATTGTTTGGCCCCTTTGCATTTATATTCTAAAACTGCTTATTGTACCCCTAATATTGCACTATCGAAGTCTGATGTTCAAATGTTACAATCATACCTCTGCATCAATGATTGCTGCCCAAATGTTACCCTGGTTAAATATCACCGCCTTCACCGCAAATTTGCACATTGGCTAGGCCCTTCCGATCTTAGATATCAATGTTGTGCACTTTTGAACCTTAGGTCAGTTTTGTTTACAGTAGCCATTGCAGTTTTAAGTCACAAATTGATGTCCAAATAGTACCATGGTTAAATGTCAGCACTTTCTCTGCACATTTGCACATTATTTAGGCACTTCAGGTCTTGGATATCAATTTTGGCACGTTCGCACTTTAGGTCATATTTGCTTACTTAAGCTCTAGCAATCCTGCATTAAAAACCGGTGCCCAATGTTACTCTGGTTGAAGGTCAGCATTTTCCCTGTAAATGTGCACATGATTAGGCCCTTCCGGTTTGAGATATTAATTTCTGGTACTTTTGCACTTTAGGTCAGACTTGTTAATCACTGCTATAGTGTTTTTGCATCCAAAAACTCATGTTCAAATACTATTCTGGTTAAATGTCAGCACTTTCTCTGTAAAATTGTACAATGCTTAGGCATTCCTAGTTTTAAATAGTGCGGGCATTTTTGCACTTTGGGCTAGACTAGCATAATTGTTAGTTTAGCAAATCCTGTATCAACGGCACCCGTTTATGTGAGAGTGTTTTATTATGATAAACAAACTCACTTCAAGATTTTATTGATGTGTACGATATGTGTTGTATGTTTAACAATGTTTATGGTTTTAATTAACAAACGAATTTACCCCCCACACACCAACCCCCAAAAGACCTAAAAATGTGTGCTATGGCTAGTGAGTGCGAGGTTAAAGGGTTCAGTCTGTAACATGCAGGATGCTGTTAGAGGGTATTGATGGTATATGAAGGTGATGGGGAATAGGAAGGGTCAGTTGTTTATAGAGACTAACAACAATACAGGATGATGATGTGCTAGCTTTGAGTGCAGTAACTCGATGATGGAGGCGGTCAGTGATTGGTGCCCGTAAGTGAAGTGTATGAGGTACAGTTTAGTCAGTGGGCTCTGGATACATGGTGCTTCAAGCGAGGCCTGTTGGTGCTGTATTTTGTTGCCAATGAGTGAGGTCTGTGGAGTAGCGGGCGGATAGAGGGTGCCGTCAATAGTGATGCAGCCTGTACTTTCTGTGTGTCGAAAGTGGAAATGGGCGATTTCTGTCAGTGGTGGATAGAAAATGGAGTGTGGACAGTAGGTTTTCGTTAGAGGGTGATTATGTTTAGAGCGCAGTTGTTCTTTAAAGAGTGCGTCAGCTTACCCGTTGGCCTGCAGTAATATGTATCCAAAGATAAAACTGGATTTTGCCCTCAGGCACTCAGAATTGGAAAAACAGAATGGTGTTTTATTGTTTATTTATTGGAGGTAGGTATAAAGAGCCCTCGTATAGATAATTCCCACATACAGATGAGTCAACAGCTCCTCGCACCACTGTCTTAACATAGCTCTGTGAAACAGCATGCAAATCAGGAAAACCAGCTATATTCCTGTAAGCTGGTCAGATCACACACTGTACCCTATTCTGTTTGAGTAACATACACCTATCAAACAACTTCCAAACCATGCTGCCTGATGACATGAGCTCAATCTCCACCCCCACCTCAATGCATAAAAAGAGCCACCCTACTCACGAGGCAGAAATAAATACCAACATGCAGCTATTTACTTCTTCGCTTGACAACTGTCCAGGAATTGCAAATGACATGAATTTCCCCCAAAAAATTGAACGAAACTAGTCACAGGAATTTTGAAGTGCAAAAATATAAAACCCCTACAGTACTTTCACATACTTACATAGGCCTTTGTGAATCAAAACCTTTGAAACTGGAAAAATGGAATACTCATATACACAGTGCAAATAGAAAGGTCTCTGCTCTCTTTGCACTTTTGCCATTAGGGATATTTTGGGACAGATGCACCAGTGTGTGTAAGAGGTGTAAAATAGTACTCCTAAAACACTACTTCCTGTATTTATAAATGTGCTTGAGTGTTGGTATTAAAGCGTCGAAAAACAGCAAAAGAAGAAAACAGAAGTGCCTAGAAAACAACACTACCTACTGGACAATGCTGGAATAAAAGAGCGTGCACCCTTCAGTGGCCCTTCCCCCTTCTCAGAAGGGCAACAGGTTTAGTGGAAAAAGAGAGAGACAATGCTCCTCTCCACTCTGCCAACAAACTGTCTAACATTAATCACTGCCAAAGGTGCTTTTTCAGTGTGCCCGAAACCTCTCAAAGAAGCAGATTTTGAACGTCAATGACAAAGAAAATGAACAGCAACAATCCCTTCCAGAAAGGACACTTCAGTACACAAAGGGAAGGGTAGCTTGGACCAGGAGGCATGGGAAAGGAAGAAAAAACAGTGAACTCACCCAGCACGTATATAACTGTGCCACTGTTTCTCAAACAGTCGTCATCTGAATGACTCCTGAAGGATAAACCGCTATGTAAGCCTGTTTTTAATCAGGACACAGTAACTCATGCATGACACGGGATATACTTAGATCGCTGCCATCTGGGGTGCAAAATGCAATATGTTCGAGTCTCGGCGTCGGTTCAATATCCTGTGATCCCGAACAAGTCACTTTCACCTGTACCTCTGTAGAGCGCCTGGATAGCCACGCTATATAAATCTATTATTGTAATTTAAATTAAACAGAAGAAAAACAAAACAAGCAGCGATCTCGAAGGGAGGGGGGGGGGCAGGCAAGCAGTGCTGTGGGAGGGGCAAAGGGGTGGGTGAGATGGCACAGGGAGATTAAGTGATGGCACTGCAAATGAAGCACAATTTAATTTAAATTCTATTCAATTAAACAAAAGAAAAATAGCAGCGACCTTGGAAGGGGTGGTGGGGCGGGCAAGCAGGTTTGTGGGAGGGGTAAGGGGGTTGGAGGAGAGGGACAGGGAGATTAAGTGACGGCACAGCAAATGAAGGCGACCAAAATTTAATGCATGAAGTAAACAGAACAGAACACTTAATAAGCAGAGGCAGGCCAACAACAACAATAAAAACAAGAGTGCTCTCAAAGTATAAATAACCTGAAGGGTAATGGACCATGTAACAGGGGCAGTCTTCATGGGAGGATACAAAAGTCCAAAAGAAGGTACTACTAAGTGTATTCACCAATCTAAAGCCAGCATTTACAAAGGACAGTAAGAGGAACCAATGAAAAAGATGGCCGTGCTCGTGAAGCCCATATTCTAGATGAACCATGCCTCAAAGAGACCGCGCATGCGATGCCTAGGAAACCTAAAAAACATTTCAGGGGAAACCAAAAGGGGATGATTAAATCAAAGTAATTTGGCACCAATGTAAAATTATTCAAGGGGGTTAGAAAAGCGTCAGATAATAGCAGCACATTGAAAACAGCGGGTGTTGAGGGTTAGAGCAGCGACATACTGCAGTCAAAAATTGCGAGTTCAGCATCTCTGGGATATTACCAGGCAGTCTGCAAGTATAGTTATTCAGCATGCTATCTGCCCACACATTTGCTATGCCTCTGTGTTCTCCCACTGGTCATTTCTGGTGTATGGGTGTCCTCGGAAATATCACAAAGGTATTCAAGGCTTCTAGGAACACAAGACAGCTATTTAGGTCTTGCCTGAGCCAGCGCTTTAGCGCTGCTCTGGCGAGAGTTTTAGTAAGAGGGATTTGGAAGTGCAGACTAGTGGATTTTCAGGCCTCCAACTACAGTGCATGTGCGCGGGGCACGCGCACCATTTGTCAGCCTGCGTGATCACTTTTGCGGCCGCTTTGATGTTCTCAGCGAGCCCCGCGGCCACTGAACATCAAAGCGGCTGCAAAAAGTGCACACCATTTGTCGGCCTACGTGCCTCTCTCCGCCTACCCCCCCCCCCTTATCCCACTTCCTGCTTGTTGTTTACGCGTGCTTAAGCGATCCGCATTTTAGCAGCCCTCCACCCACAGTGTTGCTCCCCTTCCCACTACGCATTCCCTCCTCGTCAGTTTAATTTTCCTTTTCCCCATCTTCCCACTCCCCCTTTGTTCATGATCGCGATCAGTTTTGATTTCACAGGCGGCCGCGTCACTTTTGATTGTTTATTTCATGCCGTCTCTCCGTGACTGTTGCAGCCCATCTCCGTTTCTCTTCTGCAGTCTTAGCTGGAAGGCTTCGCTCTGCAATGTTTCTCCCCACCAAGTTGGCTGTATTCTTCTATTTTGCCATGTTTTTTGTGTAAGTGATGAACCCACATAATCGTGGCAGAAATATACATTGCATTTGCTGGGTCATGCGGCTTTTGTATAGCGCAACTGTACCTGTTTCAATCACTGCTTTGCTCAATTGGATATTAAGCAAACTGCTGTCTACTGGGTGTGGGTTATCCCAATGGAAGGGGCTCAGTAGGGGAGGGAGCAGGCCTCGAACACTTAACCTCATCTGTTGTCTCCCCTAGTAAATAGCATGTGCGCGAGATTAGCTAACAATAATTACCAAAAACATAGGCTGACACAGAGCCAACACTGTCATTGTGTAACCGACGTGAAAATACACCCCAAGGGCCATGTGACTGTTCCGGCTCCCCAGAGTGTGCCATGCTTTTTACACCTCTGTATAAATAGGAGAAAATGTGTTCATCTGAAGGGGCAGCTCGAAACACACATGGAATGGCTGCATTTTCTACCGACTGTTCATTAGATGCAAGGTTAAGATTGGTCATCCCTGTCTCGGATGATTTAACAAGCGTGCCTCATTTGTTTTTTAGCTTTCACGTATTTCCTAGGGACAACTTTATCTGTCTCGCCAGCCAATTATTTTCATAAATCATAAAAAATCATACTTAAAATAGCCACTAATACCTACAGGGCCTTTCAGTCAGCCCTCTTCATCCATTGGTCTGTTCAAGTGCCATTCACAAATGTGCTGCCGTCCTCACAGCATTCAACAGGATGCAAATGGTCAGCCCACTTCTTCCATTGGCATTTCCTCCACTGTGAGAGTGACAGGCATTTGCCTTGGCTATGGGACTGGTTTCTGGACAGCACGCCTGCAGCCTACCTAACAAAAGCTAAGAATGAGAAGTTGAATAAACTGTGCTTACTGTGGACAAAAATAAAACAAGCATTGGCATAGCCAATAGGTCTCGTCTTTGGGACCTTATAAGTGTTTAGTTATCCAGCACAATATCTTTGGTGCAACAACATCAAGTGTTGCATGGCTAAACACTTCTAAGGTCCCAAAGGCGAGACCTATTGGTTATGCCAATGCATGTTCACCTAGAGGTCCTGCAGCAACAGATATTAAACCGATCATCATTAAGGAGGTGAAACTTTATGGTGGTGTGGCATTTAAATTGTGCATTGCCCTCCAGCAACCAAAAAAAAGAAACACAAGCAGATTCATAGGACATCTGGAGAACGTTTGTACAGACCACCAACCACAGTAAAGACACAATAGCTCATACAGAAGGACTTGCTTCTCAAGGAGAATTACAAAACGAGAAAACAAGCACTGATAGAGCCAACAGGGCTGTCACTGGCTGCAGTCTTCTCCCTTTGCCAAGGTTTGTTTTTTCTTTTCAAATTTGTTATGGTTTTCGGATTTTTTTTTTTTATTGTTGAGGAGCTTCAGGCCCTCGCCAGAATAAACAACATTGGTAAAGCCAATAGTTTTAGCACGGACAGGAATCTTTTCGCCTGTCTTGCTTGTCCGGTTTTGTAATGGTTTTTGCAAAACTTTAACGATGGGGAATCTTGCATACCCTTGCCAATCATGAGTGGCGAAAAGCAAAAATATTTTAGGTCTTTTAAAGCACATATTGGCATAGTAGTTCCAGGAACTTAAGAAAGCTACTTTGTGAATGTGGTCCTTATGAAAGGACATAATGTAGTTACTCACAGTAAAGCCGGTCAATGGCTAAAGTGGGCAGATCCACTTCCCCATGCTGAATGCAGTGGTGGATGGAAAATGTGAATCACAGAATAACAGAACAATGGGTGAAGAGGGCTTCCTAAAATCCTATTAGTATGTGCATTGTATATATAATTCTAGTAAAATCTCAAAGTCTTGCCTGACGTCAGACCTAAAAAGGACTAAAAACAAAAATACTTTATCAAAACATACCATAGTTGTCCCTGATACTGAAAGGAACTGCTTTGTGTAGAGATGTGCTCACTGTGAAGGAAAAGTGGATCACAGTGATGTTAATCAATGGCTGAATGGGCTGTATAAATATATACTGATCATAAATTTAACCTCAACTTTCTTCTTTTTAGGTCTTGATTTCTTATAACCTTTGTTATAAAAGAGAGTTCACTTTTTTGGACCTCGAATAATGTTTTCCACATTAGTTTAGGATTTTAGAATTATATTTGAAGGATGAGATAAGTCAAAAATGGGAGAACAGGAGAGTTTAGGATATTTAAATTATTTTGGGAGTAGTATTCATTAGAACTTGACAGGTAATCAGGGGTTCTTCTAATTGGCAGAATGTATAATCAATTAGAACATATGATTTCTGTTTACCAATGGTTGGTTGAAGTAAATGTACTTGAGTACATATGTGAATGTCTATCAAAACGCCTACTTGGGCGTGTTTTTTTTGGCTTTTAGGATCATTGGTTTGTTTTTGATAATGATTGAATGCCACCTGCAAGGATTTATGTACTAATGAGAACTGTTCATCGGTTATTATAAAACGAATGATGTATCTGTTAAGGTTGATGAATATTTTTAAAATTGATTATTCTCATTTATTTTATAGCACTAAACTCACTTGCTTATTTTGTATATTTTTGAGCAACCCACACTGAACTAGGACAGCACTGAAGAGGTGTGGTGCAGCGGCCAGGGCAGCTGACTTCAGAGCACAGGGTTCACGGTTCGATGCCAGGCGCCGGCGGCAGCTCAGCACCATGTGGCTCTGGGCAATAGCTCACTTAATTTCCACAAAGGCCCCCTACGCCTTGAGACCCGCAAGGGTTAGTAGTTCGAGCTTTACAAATGCGAATTTACATTTACTGCGGATGTACGCATGTCTTCGAAGACCATGCTGAACGCCCCAAGTTCTTTGTTTATTTTAACGACCTGCAAACAAAATCGAGTGTAGGTTTGAGAAAGGTCTACCTGACCGAAACAAGTTACCTATGCTTGCCATTGCAATCCTGTTTATCCTAATAAACATTAAACTTAAGAATTTTCTGCTACGTGCTCTCTAAACTCTGCATTGTCTTAACCTGTAAATACACATCTAAAACGCGATGATCGGACAGCAAGTTTCACACTCTATCTAAGTAAAGAACTCAAGTTCACTGACGTCTATTGGTTACTCCTGAAGCAAAATCCCTCCCCAATATCTTTTGACCAACATCCCCAGTAAAGGTCTATTTTACTTTCCGCACACACCCCTTGTCTACAGGTGTTACTATTTGAGAATGGCCCACTTTTGTTATCAGGCTGCTACTGGCCTTGATTGATTTTGCTCTTTATTTATTTTGGTTTGGTCTTGTACAAACCTTTCCCCAGGTATACACTTCTAGATTACACTTCAAGTTGTTTATTTATGGCTATTTTTAAAGTGTAAAAGACACACAATTGATGGACGGAATGCAGAACAAATCAAAACATTCACCACCAGTCAAGAGATCTGGGTTAAAACCATCATTCTTTTGCTCACCATGCCACCCCAGTTTAGACCTGGCTTTATGCAAATTAGTCTTGACACTGTGCCTAATGGAAACAGTCCAGCCCGAACTGCCACGCCATGTCCTCACTGGACCGGAAACAAGCATCCTAGGACCGGTTTCGGGGTTTCACCCCTCTTCAGCCAGGATAGCTTGATTCCAGTGGCACAGTGAGCCCAGGACTCACGTCTGAGCATACCTGGCGCACTTAGGGCGAGAAAGCAAAAGACACACAGTTGACAGACGGAATGCAGAACAAATCAAAACATTCACCCCCAGTCAAGAGATCTGGGTTAAAACCATCATTCTTTTGCTCACCATGCCACCCCAGTTTAGACCTGGCTTTATGCAAATTAGTCTTGACACTGTGCCTCATGGGAACAGTCCGGCCCGAACTGCCACGCCATGTCCTCACTGGACCGGAAACAAGCATCCTAGGACTGGTTTCGGGGTTTCACCCCTCTTCAGCCAGGATAGCTTGATTCCAGTGGCACAGTGAGCTCAGGACTCACGTCTGAGCATACCTGGCGCACTTAGGGAGAGAAAGCAAAAGAGACACAATTGATGGACGGAATGTATAACAAATCAAAACATTCACCCCCAGTCAAACCCCGAAACCGGTCCTAGGATGCTTGGTTCCAGTCCAGGGAGGACCTGGCTTGGCAGTTCGGGCTGGACTGTTCCCATGAGGCACAGTGTCAAGACTGATTTGCATATGGCTGGGTTCAAACTGGAATGGCATGGTGAACAAAAAAACAATGGATTTAGGCCCAGATCTCTGTGCTGGGGTGAATGTATGACATTGTTCTGCATTCTGTCCATCAACTGTTGTTTTTGTATTTTTAAAGTTTAACATACACTCCAAACGAGTCCCTTTGCCCTACTCGTATCAGATCTTTTGGCAGGATGTGGACTTAATCTCAGAGAGAAAAAAAGATCCGGAAAACAACCAGCTTTCAAGGATAATCTGAATTATTATAGGCTTTTGGCTGATCACCGCAAATTAAATTCATTTCTGTTCCTCCAAAACCATTTTTGGCTTTTTGGGGGGCAGATTTAGATTCTGTGGCAGTCTGGTTTCATGAGTCTGTGGGCTCAAACTCCTTAACAATGCAGACTGGCATCAAATTTAAACCATTCTGCCTTACCCATACGGCTGCTTATCTATCAAATCCCACCTATTTAACAACAAAATTGTAGAGCAGAGTGGACGGTAGGTGGCTGGAAATGACGTAGCTTTAGGGAGCTGAAATGCTTCTTTGCCAATAACACCTACATTTGTAAACAACAAAACTTTGGCCTACGACACTTTAGAAATAGCTAACAAAGTTTGGCATGAATTGTCTGCCGAGCTTGGAGGTACTTACAACTGAAGTTTAGGAAACGTTTTTCAGCAGTTATTTCATCCACTTTTGTGATTTTACTTTAAAATACTTTCCAAATGTTTTAGTCTTTTCTGTGTTAAATAGTTGAAAGGACTCTATATTTTGTGTTCGGATAGGTTTCATGTAAGTTTGTTTGTAGGTGATTTCTGAAGCACAATCCTGGCTGAAATAAATGGAAAGGTGTTGAATGTATATAGTGTGATTTGGCCAGAGGGGAAAGCTTGCACTATTTACTTTATTCCTCTTTTACCTTTTAATCATTCGACATACATCACTCTAAAATATTTGCTTGTTCAGCCTGTGCTTTATAAATACAATCAATCAATCAAAGCTTTATTTCGACATGTGATGTAAATACGTTCAATTAAAGAAAAAAAAGATAACAACAAAGATGCAATGTGGCTTTTAGAGGGTTCTGCGACCTTGCAATCCTTCACTATAAGGCCCTGGAAAATGAGGTATAACATTGGCAATAGAAGAAACTCTACTTTAGAAAAAAATACCTTTAGTTTGAATTGATGTTTGCTAAGGGACTAAAGGTCTTGACACTTCCACCCAGCAAAATAAATATATGCTGATAATTTTAGTTGCATGCAACGGGACGTCCTGCAGGACTGCTTCCCTCCTACATCTGTAAACTCATTTCTGGTGCAGGCAGGTGCTTCTAAGAAATAAAAGTCCAGCTGCAATCAGGTAAACACTCCCTCCTTGCACTAATGCTTCACCCCTAAACAGGGATCTGATGTGAAGCACAAATTAGCCAAAACAGAGGCGGACTGATCATGCGCGTCATGAGAAAAATGAAAGCCTGCAGTCTGAGCAGGCAAAAATCATTTGCTGGTCATGAAGGACCCACTATTCTGATTTATAAGAGGATACCTACAATACCTAGTCTTAAGCCTTCTAGGCTTAAATCATCCTTTTGCGCGTATAGTGGCATATATAGAAAAATGCAGAAAATATGCAGTGTATCTACATTCCTCACAGGCGAAAGTGAGAGCTGAGTGTTGCGAAAAAGGGCGTTCCACCAGGGCTTAGGCGCTCAGTGGCTGGAGCCCTGATCATACTTCAGGAGAAGACAAACTATAACCCACTGGTCTACAAATCAACTGTTTCAACAAAGGAATTACTGGTACTCAAACTGGACTAGCACACAAAATAGGCTGTCTCATTGCTGAAGAAGTCCTGTCCGCTTGGAGCATTTATGGCGGAGTTGAGTGCCACTGGTAAAGCCAACAGTAACGGCTGGCATCTACAGGAAGAGGTTTGGGGGGAGGGAGGGTGTGGGCACAAGCAATTTGTTTTTTTGGGATTGCATCTTAACCAAAGTCCTCAGACTTCCTCAACTTTGGACCTCTTCTCAACCAGCTGCTGCAGTGCGAGTACCAATCCCGGAGCTGCTCTCACGCTGTGAGAGCAGCGCCCCGATTAGAGGGAGTGGCCTCACTCGCCACTCCCGAGGTCACTGGATGACTGCACTTACTCCGACCCAACTCTCTTAAGACTGCTGGGTTAGAGGTTTCAAAGTACGCCTGTGTGGCAGGCCATCGCAAGACAGCCGGCCAAAAAGACTTGCGCACTTTGAAAAGTGCAAACACAACGCACCCACCTTCCTCCCTGCTGCTGTCATTCATCAGCGTCCCAGCCCCCGTCGTGACACAAACGTCAGGACGGGAAGACGAAAAATAAAATGGTAATGTATTACCATTTTATTTTTCATCTTTGGGGAGGTAACTTAAGCCCCTCAAAGTCGATTACAATGTGGTGCTTAAAAATTATTGTAAGCAAATATGCAGCACATGCAGACAGTTTTATGCGCAGAAGATTGAGTCATCTGATTTTTCAAGAGAAATCTTCTCAATTGTCAAGTCATTGTCATAGCTGGAACGGGGGTCTGTTCGTAACACTCTGTCTCCTGAGAGTTGCTATTCGATAGCTCGCTTCTTCTGTGACATAGTCTCCAAAATCTAGGACTCTTTCCCGCAGGCTAATACGGACTCTTGGTCTGATTTGATGTTGCAGCCTCCGGGGATGGTCTCTCCAGTTTCATCGCTCCTTTCTTAGATGAGATTCGGATGCTCTCCACTGAGGTCAAATCTGGGTCACCTATGGCCTCGGATCCACCCAAAATTCTGGCTCAGGGAATGGAATCTAATCTACCTCACTTGCATAACCTGATTACTACCTCTCTCATTACGGGTCAACTACCTATGAGGTGGAAGCACGCTATTGTCATACCCCTCCTTAAAAAAACATTTCTAGATCCGGCATTGCCTGAAACTTGCAGACCAGACTTGCTGCTTCCATTTTTTGCAAAAGTGGCTGAAGAGCATGTTAACAGTCAATTTACAAATTTTATAGAGACTAATAATTTGCTACACATGCGACACGGTCAGGGTTTCGGGCCCAACTTTCCACAGAGTCAGCTCTATTGCTAGCTTCCGAATCTCTCAAACTCAGATCGGGGTCAGACAGCAGCTCGTCCCATTACCTCCTGTTACAGAGGCTATGGAATTGTGGTGTCGGGGGCACAGCTCTTAGGTGGTTGGTCTCCTTCCTCCAAAATTGCCCTTTTCAAGTAGCCCTTCCTTCTCCTTGGAAATACTGTCTCTGCCTCAGGGGGTGCCCCAGGGCTCCACGCTGAGCCCTACTCTGTTAAATCTATACATGCACACCCTGGCAGAGGTCATCGAGCAATACAATGTTACCTTGGTGTCTTATGCCAATGACACAACTTATTGTCATCCTTCCCAGGAGGAGGAAGGTGCAGCTTCCCAATTCAGATCTTGCTTGGTGCAACTGGCAGACTGGATGAACAGGAGCTGCCTCAAGCTCAATTCTAATAAAACAGTGGTCCTTAATGTTGGTAAAAACCTGCTCTATCTGGTCCACCGCTTGGTGGCCTAATTCATTAGGCTCCGCTCCAGTTCCGAAGCCAAAAGTAAAGAACTTAGGAGTCTGGTTTGATTCCAGCTTGGCCTTTGACAGTAGCTTATGTGGCAGGAAAATGCTTTAGCACCCTAAAAACTTTGGCGAAGATCATGGATATCCTCCCCATAGCTGCCAGGAAAACCATAGTCCAGGCATTGGTAACATCTCTTTTGGGCTACTGTAATATTCTCTACATTGGTGCCTCACTGGGTAGATTGCAAAGGTTGCAGAGAGTGCAAAGTGCTGCAGTGCGCTTATTGTTCAATCTTCCTAGGTGTACGCCCTCGGGCCCTGCCCCTGCAAAATTGCATTGGCTTCCACTGAATGAAAGAATCTCTTAAAGCTATGTACCTATGCCATAAAATCTTTAATGGCAGGGGTCCTTGGTATCTGTCTTGTTGGCTACGGTCCCTCTAGTGAATAGAGTACGGCTGGGATGTGTTATTTTTGCCTTTGAGCTTCAAAAGTGTGAAACGCCTTACCTCCTCACCTCATGACTGAATTCTCTGAAACAGCCTTCCGCAAGAAGCTTAAATCCGGATTATTTCAGTTGCCCTAAAAATGACATGGCTTGAATTCGGTTTTGGTTCTGTCCTGGAGAGGGCTCTTGTCTTTTTTTAGCCCAGTTTGGTTGTAGACCGGTAGGGCAATCATAGCGTGGGACACTCCATTAGGAGTAACCAAGCACTACACAAAGCAAACTATTATTATTAAAAAGTTAAGGGGCCGATAGCGAGGTAATTGTTGCTCACAGTCAAGATTTAAATGGTGGCAAAAGTACCTATGGCATTTGACATTTGAGACTGGAGTACGGTCAGACTGAGAATGCAATTCCCCTGCACTAGAAAGAGTGGTTCAAACAATACAAAACACAAGTAACTATCCTCAACCAAAAGAACACTATCATAAGTGACATAGTTAAACATTATTCACATTCTATTTGGGCTAAAAAGGGGGACACACGTTCAGGGATGATAGGGATTGGGCCAGGATCAAGCAGGCTCACCACACTTTCAGTCCTGAGATGCCTCCTGCACGTCTTTGACCATCTTAGAAACCAGTAATCTTCAGTTTGGTT
Source organism: Triturus cristatus (assembly GCF_964204655.1). Lineage (NCBI taxonomy): Eukaryota > Metazoa > Chordata > Amphibia > Caudata > Salamandridae > Triturus > Triturus cristatus. Next base: position 1,200,310,146 of record NC_140591.1, on the reverse strand, counting down.
CTGGCTAGGATGTGAGAGGCTAGTGGTGTAAAGGCCACTCACTTCCTCAAAGCGGCATTAAGGTACGGCTGAATTCGCTGAACCTTGCTCGCAAGCTTCTGGCCATCCCTCTAAACACCAAACAGTACAGCTTCAATTTCTTCATGGGCAGGTGACAGCAGCATGGCTTCCTCCCGATCTATTCTAGTCTTTCAGGTTGTCAATGGGAAAGAGTGGACACAAGCAGGGAATCTCAGCAGATTAGAGAAAAATGCTCTTACAATGTGTGTGGCTGTCTCAAAGGAATTTCAAATAATAAAATGTTAACCACGTGTATAAAGTAAGTCAATAAAATGTGCATTTGTTCACTAACAGAAACCCAAGAAGTGCAGACTGCCCGCTCTGCGACCAATATTACCAGTGTTACGGTCAAGCCTGGCCGCCATATACCTGGGAAATTCCAAATCGTGGAGTTAATGTTGAAAATCACAAAACCTTTCTTATACAAATCGTGGGCAGGATTTGGGATTCAGCCATAATGGTGTAGAGGCATAGCTCTACTACAAGGATTTAAAATACATCTTTGAAGCAACCACAGAAAAACACTTTATGTCTGAACCTTTAACTTTCATATTTTAAAATTATTTCTGGACTCAATAATTCGATTTAAAACAAAATGACAAAAGGAGCTATTTGACTTTTAAATAGCCAAAAGATAAATGCATGCTTTGAGATGAACCATTCCCTGAAAAGGTTTTATACTAAGCTGTGGAAGAGAATAATTTCACCCCGACTCGAATGTTCGTCTCCAAGCACTAGTTGAGATGAGTCGGATCTCTCGATCAGAAAATAGTCCTGGAATGCAGGCCAGACTAGACCAAAGAATGGTTAAAATTCTTCATATCAAATCAGTGCCCACAAAGAAATAATCTCACTATTGACATGGCATTACTAAAACGGCGAGGTAATCTCCAATGAGAATGCACAAGGGACATACATAATGTGGTCATTTTTGTTCCTAAACCATATTTCACTTCCTCAATGTATCCCAAGGTTGGACAATTAAATACGTGTGCATGCAACACTTACGAGATGCAAGCATTAATAATTTGCCCGGTGCCTATAATGGCAGTAGGCTAAGGTACAATACAAAGGCAACTGTCCTCAGTAAACTGTCTGAACAAACAAAGTTTAGAGGAAGAAGCAAGGGTGAGGGATGGTTCGGCACATGTGCTATAAGAACAGCGAATAAAGAGAAACTTCACCTAAATCTTTAAGCTGTAGTTGGCCACTGAATGCCGGCTGATCTGAAAGTGGAATTTATAGTTTTATAAAATGTCGTTGGGGGACTGCAAATACGAGCACCGAGTGGGAACGGTATAGGGCACAAATACAAGTGAGATATTAGGATTAATCCGTAAATTCAATTCTGTAGCATCTTCCCCCAAACCTTTTATTTCACTTTAAGGCAGTCGCAGTTCTTGATGAATAAATCTCATTAAGCTTTTCACATGAGTCACCAGAAGTAGATGATGCAAACCTGAACTACACAGAAAAGGGCAATTTCACTTATACAGAGTCTCTACTATTATACATTTCCATCGATTTACCAGATTTACCAAATTTGAATTAATATTGAGGATTGGTGCAGTGGGTGGCCAGACAGAAGAGTCAGACAGATTACAATTCCCTCACTTTACAAAAAACACGATGCATTAAGTCCTACTGTTTGTTATCTCTCCAGCAGGATAATCAGGTCACCGCAATCCTGGATGGCTCAATAGTCTGGCATGTGGTTCGACACCATTTCACTACTGGGTTTTCCATTAACTGTATATTCTAAGCACTGAAGAGTGGCGAGTGCGTCAATGAGACAAATGTGACCTTGAAACTCCAAAAGGCTTTCATAACCCGACCCCTGCCAGCGTTATAAAACAAGCACAATGTCAACACCTAGCTTCGACGACAGATGACACAGAAAAGGCATATGCAGGAGCAGTGCAAGGTTCTGTCAAAGAGACCCAACTGTAACTCATAATACCTTATTTAATAAAAGTGTGTCATAAAAATTCCTACCAGCAGCAAATGCTTCCTCTCACACCCACAGAATAGGCACAGCAGCAGTGAGAGAGAGTGTGTGAGGTGTGTGTGTGAGAGATGTGTGAGATGAGTGAGTGATGAGTGTGTGTGTAAATGGCTACAGTACGTCCCTCTTGTAACCTTCCACTGCCCATGATTTTCCCGTTTCTCCCACACACATCCAATGTCCCACACAACCCATCCAAGGACTGCACAGAGGCCTAGTAAAGCTATCACACACACCATAAAGCAGACATGACAAGCAAAGGAATGGGGTTGGAGGAGGTGGAAGACGATAGTGAGGGCTAGAGGTGGAATAGGTTAGGATGTAACTGTCAGGAGGCTAAGGGGTCTGGCATCATGCAACACGGGAGGGAAGGAGGGGGCATTAGCTAAAGCTGGGTTGTGGAAATTCGAACCAGATAAAGGTTTCCCTTTTACCTTCAGAGGTTCTAAACAAACTGGGTATACGAGGCTGAAGCAGGAAGAGTCATATTCTTACTACTGAGGGAGATGTCAAGTCACACTGAGGTGTACACAGGCGTCACCTGAGCAGAACTGCTCTGCAGGCCTCCTCGTCTTCTATGAGACCAGCGGAAATTTGTACCCAGAGGCCCTACTGCATAATTCTTGAACACATCCGCAATTGCACCACTGTGTGCTCAGAGTATCACTTTTGCCTGCACAGTTCTAGTACTAAGGATGGAAAGCATCCCTTTTCAAGACGGAAGAAGCATTTACAGGTGGTTAACTATGTGACAGCTACTATTTGATTTCTCTAACTGAAACAGACGTTCAGAAAAGAATGGCACCACAAGGATGAGCCTTAGTGAACATAACTGTTACCGGCCTGAAAAATACATTTGACAAATTAAAAGAATCACGTTCTGGGTAGTAGGATTTTGGTGTCCTCAGCAATCCCTTTAGGGTGATTCAATTAATGTACAGACTTCTTTTTCCTTTGGGATGTGAATAGCAGGTGTACCAACTAATTTCACTTCTCTGTGGGGTAAGCCCAGGAATGTTCAGCCTTCAACCCTCTTCTGCTTATATTTTAATTATCTTGTAAAAAGATTAGTCCCATAATCCACTGAATAACGAGTTACGGATGGAACTTTGAAAACTATACAGCACTCTTTTTCAAAACTTCAAAGAGCCTTCACCACCTTTTAGCATTGTTTGTTTGCCCTTTGGAAGACCAAGGTAAACCGGAGTATATTGCCTTTGGGACACACAGATCATTCAAGCAAAAGATCCATTTAGACCAGATTACACTTCATAATGTTCAAGATTTTGATTACCTGGGAGTCAGTCTGAGTGAAAACACCAGATCAGTGCTGATAAGCCACACAGGGTATCTTGGCTGAACAAAGTTCTCATTAAATTTAGGTGGAAAGACACCTCTATCAAAAGTAAAGACGACTGTACCAAAGCCAATTACTGCAGCCACGTACAGCACTGAATTAGAAGCACCTACTAAATAATCAAGATTAACTGTCTTAGCAACTTTTAGATTGGCTACTTAGATTGTCCACCGTGTCTTTGCTTCTCCTCATATTTTGATTGGGGGCATCATCCACTATAAAAGGTTTATAACCAACTTTATTTTTGATTAGAGTCAGTCTAGTCATCATCTGTGCACGATCACCATAGAAAAGCTCTTAACGCTCCTGAAGAGCACCTATACCAACCAAGGTATTTGGGGTGAATGGTAGAAACACCCCTGTTCTATTACGTTAGGGCTTTGCTGCCCATGATCAATGAAGAATATAAGTGGTACTTAAGGTGGCAAATGTTTTGCAATTATGAGATTCTATTTTAGTCTGGTCAATTTTGGGTGCTGAAAAACAAGGTAGCTGTAAACCTTTTGTCAACTGTATAAATGTGGTTTAACAAGGTCCGTACTTCATCAAATTCTGCCAGGGAATTTTACTCCTCGCAACTTGGACCAGAGAAGAGGTAGGATGCTTGGAACCTCAGGTCTCTGTCCCTACTGTGTTGTCACCGAGTAATCAATTGCTCATTTCCTCCTTTTTTTGCACTACATCACACACGTTGCAAACTATATGTTTGGTACTTTTCCTTAGATCGGCTGAATTACTATTACCCAAGAAGCCATCTTCTTTCTCAAACCTGCATAACATTTTGCAGTTACACAATTCCTTAGATTTTCATCATGTTATGAAGGAAAGATTCGAGCTCCTCACAGAGTGTACAGCGTTCTTCATTATGAACTAATTAAGCCCTCTGATTTTACATTTCTGGCACAAGTCTCAAAAACTCCCAAATTTCCAGATGTATTGACAGGCATTTCTCTACATGTAAAAAAAAAAATATTGTGAGGGATGCAAGAATAATGTGCAAATGCATACCTCCGCTATACTTACTTGACATTGAGTTTTCTGTGCTTTAGAAAAGAAAAGTAAATATAGGGGTTAGGAGTAGGCAGGAAATCTACAATTGATATACATTGGAAATGCATACTGCATGGGATTTTGTAAATCCCCAAAAAGATACATTTATTGAAAAACAGTCTCCTACATACCCCGACTTAACAACAATAGAATACACACACACTACAGAGCACTAAGATAACCTACCAAATACACCACCTAAAATACTGGACAATGCTCCAAGGTATATCTGACTAAAATCCCATGTCTTTATTCTTAGCTATAATTAACTTTAGCATTGTCTGCTAATGCTTTCTCAAACCCCCTTTTATCAGTTATCACTGGCTTATAACTATAGCCAACAGAGGCCTCCTCTACAGAGCTTACGCTGGCCCACAAGGCAACCATCAGGTATACAGTTATAAAATTACATAATAACAAAATTATAGTTGCAAAGCAAAAATATTGTGTCTCCTACAGCCCTAACAACGATCCTGGCAGTGCAAATCTTCTATACCCACAGTTTGTCAGAAGGGTAATCAGCACCAAGACTATTGTCTACAACAGTAATCTGCGAGCTTCCATGTAACAAAATAACCATCTGTGGGCTTTCAGAGAAACAACAATCCACCCTTAAATGCCTATCGACTTGAACATATGCACTTCACAATAAATGCCAGGCCTAGTGCCTTTATCATAGCATTTCATACTAAACATATCGGGCCCGATTCACAGAACTAACTTAAGACAAAATCCTAAACTTACTATCATTTTCGTATTCACAGAAGACACTTACTCACTTCGGTATTCACAGAAGTTACGAGTCCTAGCTTTAGGACTCCTAAATGCCTTCTGTGAATACCGAAAGTCTTAAAGTTAGGATTTTTCTCATTTTAGGAGTCCTAAAGTTAGGACTCCTAACTTTACTACTACTAAACTGCAAAAAATCCTAATTTTAAGGCTTTCGGTATTCACAGAAGGCATTTAGGAGTCCTAAAGTTAGGGAGGCCTAAGTTTAGTACTACTAAATTGAGAAAAATCCTAATTTTAAGACTTTCGGTATTCACAGAAGGCATTTAGGAGTCCTAAAGTTAGGACTCCTAACTTCTGTGAATACTGAAATGAGTAAGTGCCTTCTGTGAATACCAAAATGGTAGTAAGTTTAGGATTTTGACTTAAGTTAGTTCTGTGAATCAGGCCCAAAATGTCTAGAGCCATGATCACAAACGTGCCACCATAACCAACTCAGTCCTGGTGTATAAAGTATAAGTTTTGCCACAGGCCAAAAAGTGCAATACAAACAGTCTTTTTAGTGTAAGATCACAAATTCGGCACACTCACATCTTGCACTCAGGAAAACCAACATGTGGGTGAAGCCTAGGCTACAAGTTTAGTAGTACTCTGAAAGCTCTGTATTGCTCACATAAGGTGAGGCGACAGATGGACGATCAAGCCAGACCTAAAATCCATGTAGGCCACTGTAGCCCTGGGCATCCCACACTGCTCTTAAACACAAAACTGCACTTTGAAGTCCTCTCTTAATGATGGAACGGGAGTGTGGTAGGACAGTAATATATTCCTCATGACTCCCATCTGTGCAGCAGCCAGAGGGGTAAAAAAAACAACCCCATACAGGTCTAGTTATCTAACAAACTAACAGAAGTGTAATGCCATGTGTGTGACTTCGAAAGTTCAAGCTCAGGCAACCATACTGCTGCTGGCTCAAGCAGCTGGGTAAGAAAACTAAATAAGGAGGGGTTGACATTTTTCTGTGGAAGCAAACAACTTCTGCCCAATCAAAACAAGTACTCCTGGACACACTACTGAATGCTCTTACTTAGGTCGATCACTTTAAGGCTAGTGACAGCTGATCTGTCAAGCTAGATCTATAAATGACAGACTATCCCAACATAACTCAATGAACAACCTATGTAGCAACAAGATACAGACTTCAAATACTGCGTGTTGACAAGTGGTCTGCTACAGATTACCACTCTAGTCTGCAACCTAGTAGAGACTCATTGAAGAGTCACAGGCACAATCAACCAGTCTCTACAGAACAACAAGTAGAATACATCCACCACTCTTTTTTAGGTCTCACCTGAGCCAGCGCCTGCGCTGCACTGGTGAGACATTTTGTAAGTGGGTTTTTGAAAGTCCTACCACATGCTTTTCCTGGCCTCAAGCTTGCGGGTGCACGCGCGCAGCCGCCATCTGGGTTTTTGTCATGGCTCATTCCTCACGGCACCCTTTCCTTTTGCTTCCTCTCCCAAGTGCCTCGCTCTGCTCCTCCCCCACCACAGAGCGAGTCCCGCGATAACTTTCGCTTTTACGGCCGCGTTACTTTCACGGCCGCGCGACCAATGCTTGTTTATCATGGCCATGTGTTCCTGAAATTTAGCTGGCAAATTTCTAATTAAGTATTTCAAGTAAATTGATCTTTCTTTACTTCGATATTATGTGATGGTTGTCTTGACTTTACTCCCTTGGTCCTCATTGGATAAAAAAAAAAACAAAGGTCAGAATCCGATGTGTTTATATTTTTAGGGTCTTCGCCATGTCTATCACAAGCTCGTTCGTGAACACAAAGAAAGATGACAAAGGCAAAAACATTCAAGTAGTTGTTAGATGCAGGTATGTGAGATTTTGTTGGTAGATAAAATATTTATTTTACTAGAACGCTGAGGGTATTGTTCGATCTGCGCTTGTGCATAAAAGCTTTCCTTGCTAGAGCTCTGCTTTTCTAGTTTTTCACGAAGCCAATAATGTACTTTGTTTTTAACATCATGTATTTGTTAGCACTGAACACATCAGAACTAGCCTACGGAGAGAACTCTGGTTTCAGGTCTATGTCGTGTCTAGTTAAGGATCTGCCATATTTCCTTTTTTTTTTTAATTGGTGTGACTGTTAATAAATTTTAATTTGTGTTATGTATTTGTGTCTTGTGAGCCATATCTGTGTTGGTCACTGTTGAATTGACATACCAGGACCTTAGTGTGCAGCATCTGTCATATTACGTTTTTATTAAGTAAACTGGATTAAATCACATTTTACATGACTTTGTAAAGTGCCCATTTTGGACAGTAAGCCTTACAATGTAATGATGACAAATATTACTGGCGAGAGTCAGAGGATCCCTATGGGAGAATTTCTCCGTTGACGAAATGTCCTTCATATTTTTTTAGTGGTACCCTTGGAGCCCCACCCCTCTACTTCTTTCAAATGCCTTTCCGAGGACCAGATGATTTGTGGTTTTAGCAAGACTAACCTGTTGGATTTCCCCGATGCTATATGAAGGCAACAAGTTGGATAGTAAGGAGTCTTGGGTGTGCGTGATACTTCTGGATCCTTTCGGTTTCTTGACTAAAAGTATCACCACGTTATGCTAATGTTGACGCTGTTATGCTGAACTAGAACTTTAATTTCTAATTTATGTTCTCCGCTCCCGAAATACCCACAGGCTATTTCATTTGGGCTTATCCATACTTCTGTTTCGAATGCATAAATTGTAACTTGTTTATTCTGCTGTAATATTTTGGAATCCCCAGTAATATTTTGGAATGTAAGCACCAAATGTCAAGCAGCCTTGACTCCATTCCTTGTGCCGTTACACCTTTAATGGTTATAAATCTTGCACCGATATAGGCTGTGGCCATCTGCTTCTTCAGAGACATGTCTACCCATTCTTATAATGTCACTGATTCTTTATTTCCCTGCTCGCGTTTTACCACTTCTGCTTGTAACATGTGCACGCCTTTCAAGATTATACTCCAATTGCTTATTCTCTTAAAGACTCTGGCGCCCTCAAAGCTTGGTCCATACCATAAAAACACTATAAATGAATAGAAATAAACACAAGGGCTTGCGGTTCTCTCTAGGAAAAGAGACTATGTTTTTGGGTAAAGAAGATTTAAAAAACAATCTGATAGAACCTCGCACTACTAGAAGTACAGTGCTCTCTCTGAACGGGGTTCTGTTATACAGTCATTAATTAAAAGCGACTGATTTGGAACCATGCTGTGAAGAATCAGAATGCCTCATCTTGATAAAATGTAAAATGCTGATGAGCTAGGGAACACAAGAAGGTTAAGTGCCAAGTGCTGTACACTCTAATGTAAGTCATGGGCTAGCAGGTTAGTGTAAGGCAGAGGTCTTCAAGCTTTCTGAGGCTGAGACACCCCCCCTTCAAACTTTTTCAGGCTTAAGGACCCCCTTCATACAAACACTTCTAGAACCTGGTACTCCTCATCATCGACAACCATAACCGCCCCATCCCTTATTGGTGGTGAAATAATATTAAAACCGCGTTTAGCACACCAAAGGTTTGTGGATTGCTGTCAGTCTTACCACAAAGATCAAAGTCTCCAAAAAGAATTACCACAAAATGCACAATGGTATTTTTTCAGAAACAACATTTTATTTGATAACACTTATTTGGTTGACATCTTTTTAAGTAATGTGATGGGTGTGCCCGTTTGTCTCCTGAGAGATGGTCCATTTATGGCTGCACCTCATTAGTACCAGTTTAACACCCAAATATAGCAATAAGCTACAAGCATTGGCACAGCCAATAGGTCTCGCTTTTGGGACCTTATAAGTATTTAGTTATGCAGCACAATATCCTTGGTGCGACAACTGTTGCATGGCTAAACACTGATAAGGTCCCAAAGGTGAGACCTATTGGCTATGCCAATGCTTGTTTATCAATGTCCCAAATCACAAAGGAAACTATTACAGTGGTCATGCATGATCTCCCTCTGGTGAAAGCAGGCACCTATGAATTCTACAATATCCTTGATTTAAAATACGCAATGTAGCTTACAAAAATATGATGTGGAAACTGAACTAGTACAAAAAAATCAGTACATGCTATTCTCAACGCTTGCAATATGGAGGCTGAACCAGGGCGGGTGTTAGGATAGATTGAGATAAATAGACTGATTAGTATAGATAGATTAGGGGGTGGGGGAAGAGAGGGACTATTTGTTAAAAAAATATATATAAACTGATGAATTGATGGCACAGTATAAAAGAATATCTGTTGCAATAGTTTAATGTATGGTTGATATGTGAGAAAACAAAAAAGTGTAAGCAAAGGGACAAAAGCAGAATAAAAGGAAAGCGCCTCATAGCTTAAAACTTTACTTCACATGTAAAAAGGTCCCATCTTGGCGACCTCTCTCAGGTTTCAATGTCTGAATAATTCTACTGCAAAAAGCATAGCCCTCTATTGATAAGCCATTTTTAGCATTCCGCGTTCACAGCACAGCTCTCAAACAGACCTACTGCTGACAAAATACACAGTGGATTTTGAATCTGCTCCTTTACACCACTGACCTTCTTCAGCCAGAAACTTTTAGCCACTGGCTTGAGACTGTCATTTACATCTTGGCTCAGCCCTATGTATCACTCATATCTCATTTAATACCAGATGTTTGGATGGATGCTTCGTCACTCGATTCTCTTCACTAAACTGCATGATGGGCTATTTTTTTTTTTACACTAACCGACTGTCCTCTCTGCTGGCTCCTTTCCATGAACCTTGCTCTAATGTGCTAACACTGTAACACTTTAAACCTATTGTGTTGGCAATCCTTAGTAGGAGTTTTATCCTGTGCACATGTATTCTAAACATCAAAACATGTCATTTTCAGCCTCTTCCACGCATTTTCCGACACACTAAGCATGAAGGAGGACAAACACAAATTATTAGTCTAAGCCTACACTGACCTGCCTAAAGACAAGCATTTGCAATGCAATAGGTCTCGCATTTGCAAGAGTTTGAGCTAGTGGCATTGCAAATGACAATGCCTTTTATTTATGTGTTTTGAAAACCTGCAAGCAGTGCGTAAAGTCGCACTTTGTACATGTAGTCCTTGCAAGGCTGGCAGTAAAAGAGGCGCAGTTGCTGCCAGCCTTGCTTTTCGTAAGCAACGACTATAAGTACAAAGTGCGTATTTACGCACCTTGTAAAACACATAATGGAAGACCTATTGAATTGCAAATACGTGTCTAACGTGATAGTTACTGGAAGGTTTCTCAAAATAATTAACAATAGGCTACACATTTGAAAACCGGGCTTTTTTGGCAATATGGGTTAGAAGAACATTAGTAAAGGAATGACTAACGTTTATTTGTCAGAACTTGGAAGACAATTGTCTGTATTGCATTCAGTGTGAATAAACTTTTTTCATTCCTGCAAGTTCGGTGCTGCGTAAATTATCCTGCATTGTGTGATTAATGGTGACTTGTTTATTATCCTTAGGAGACGGGATGTTTTTATTTTAACACACTGTCTTATTTTTTAGAATGAGTGCATTACTACATAATTTAGAGCCCTTATGATTGTTCTGCTATTCTTATAAGTGTTGTTTATTAAGACATGAAGGGTTATTTGTAAAAACAAAAAAGCAAAACAGGCATTAGTGAAAATGCAAGTGAAACCAACAAATGGCAATTAGACAGTGAATAATGCCTTGCAAGTAACTTATCATTGGCAAAATGAATGCAATCTAAAAGTACATTTTCTGTTTAAATACACACCTAAATACTCCCGGCTATTTATTTATTTTGTTTTACTTGTTGATAAGACGTCCCCTTTGTGTTGCAACCAGAGGGAACTTTTCCTCATTTCGTTCTGGTAACTGCAGCACTTATTTGCCAACATAAAATAATGCGAACGCTCCTTTGAACAATGATTTGTAAAAAGGAAGCTTAGGGCAGGGAAAGGACTGGGCTATCCTTATGAAGAAGACTAGTCTGGTCACTTAACCCCTTGAGTGCCCATGACGAGATGGTCTCGTCATGGGCCGCGGTTGCGCTGTGCCCATGACAAGACTATCTCGTCATGAGCCCCGCCCGCTAATGAAACGCCCGGCACAGGGCGTGGAAAGGGCGGGGCACACAAGGGGTTAAAAAAGGTAGATAGAATCGAAATACAGGGCATGCTGAAGCTGTCGCATAACATTGCGCCACTTGCCAGTCACGTCAAATGGTACGATTTATATGTTATTGATGAATCTGACAGCGTGGGGGGGGAGGAATTCAACTGGCAAAACAGTGGTGCGGCATAAAAATTACATAAAATGTGTCCGCTAAAACCCTTATGAGAACAAAACCCACTGTTCGTGGAAATCAACAAAAGCAAATGGGCTACATTTCCAATTTCACCGATTGTGGAAATGAGATCTTCCCAAAGCTCCACCGGTGGAATCCAAATTCTCAAGTTGACATGCTCACTGTGTACACTTCAACATACATAATGACCAATGTCTACGGTACTCACCCTCTCTGACCCCCTGTACTCTTATTTAAATGTTTAAAACGGCTGTTGCACCGGAAGTGAAAGCAGGAAGGCCGTAGACACTCTAGGTGAAAGGAGAGAGATGCAAAAGAGGAGATCTGCAGGGGTTTGTCTAAATATGTAGACAGAGACACAGGACATAAAAAAAAGCACCACAGCATGGTTCAAGCAGTGAAGGGACAGGGGGTTGGTGGGACGTACAAGCCAAACCTGTAAATCAAATAAAGGCGCCTGGGAAACAGAGGAGAATGGGAAACGATGAAAGCCCATTGGAAATAAATTTGAAAAACGCATTTAAATATTTGTATTATATTCCTGCCGTTATATTTTTACAGCTCATTGACCGAGAAGTGAAGGCAGCGCACAGCTGCAGGTATGTCACAGGAGCAAGAAAACAAGTGGAAGAACTCTTCAGCCCCTGCTCTACGTTATCGGACGCACCCCTTCACAATGTCTGGCCTGCCCACGCCCCCTCTGCAACACCACCATGCTACTAACCCATGAGGGAACTGCGGTGCTGCGGGTTGCTGCCTTGCTTCCTCCGGGACATGCTGGACTTCCGATGTCCCGTCAGGGTCCCAACACCACCTCCTTTCACTGTGCACACGATCGCCAGGTTCAAGGTAGCACAAGCTAGAGGACGGGCTCCGGCCGTGGCTATGTGGGTGTTGGGGGGGGCATTGAATGAAGAAGCTAAATTTGCAGGAAAACAAGGCTTTGCCTTTAATGGTAATAGGCATCCTTCACGAGTGGAAAATAACATTAAATTCGGTGACCCTGAAGCCGGCGCCACGCTCAATGTTAATAAAAAAAAATAAAGGAGCGCGGTATCCCAGAAACAGGCGCCGCGCTTATCGACATGAGCTCCAATTAAACTTACCGCGCGGGTAACTTTGCCCTCTGCCTTGTGTGAAGTCGCAGCGCCGCATAGACGCTGTGCGTGTGCACATCTCCTGTCTGGCATGTGTCTGCCTTGTGTGAAGCCGCAGAGACACCCTGCGTGTGCACATCTCTTGGGCATGTGTGTGCCTTATGCCGTGCGTGTGCACATCTTTTGTCCCGCATGTGTCTGCCTTGTGTGAAGTAGCAGCGCCACAGTGAAAGCTGAGATCGAGCGCGCGAAAGTGAGAGCGCGGTGGTAGCGCGTGAAAGCTAAGATCGCCAGAGAGGAGAAGCTGTGCGCGTGCACATCGGCTGTCCAGGCAAGTGCACATGTCCTGTCCCACTTCGGCCATCAAACCGACAACAATAGATCTCGCCAAGGCGAGCAGCGCACGCGCTGCTTCGCTAGCCGAGACCTAAACAATGTACATTATAAAGAACGGGGTAACCCACAGTAATCAAGGACCTGGGTATTATATGGTACAAAAGACAATGGTCCTGAACCTATATTTCAATTGAATCAATCAAGAATTATGATTTAACATATTATAGAGTAAAGCAATCAACATAAAAAGTGCAACAAACGACCATAATCTGGATCACCATATATTTATTTAAAACAATTTGGTGAAAACCAGACAGTACATAATACAAATAGCAGTTTGAGAAAGGTTGCTCCAGAGGGAGACGTGCAGTGAAACAGAGTGCTCAAGAGTGACGTGATGAAGAGAGATACTTCAACAGAAATATGTACAAGCGGGTGTGTGAGAGGAGTGTGATCATGCATGATATATGTTGCTGCACTGGAGACACCTGGAGATTAATTAATAGGTATGTGTATAAAGGCCACTGGACCCATGTAAATTTGTGGCCATATCAGCACCTATCACAGCATTTAGGGATCCAACTTGGTCTCCATAAATACTCCAACAGACCCAACATTAGCGCCCCTTTAAGAATGGAAGGCTTTTGGCATTGCCTTTTTTTTTTTTTACATCGGTTAATTTTTCGCTTCTTTATACACAGTGTCATCTTCTTTAGAATTACGTGTTTCAGTGTACATGTTACATAACGTGTGTCATAACCAGGTTTATCTTCAAAACATCAAATTCCATATCACCCTTTGTCAGTTTACGACCTTATGTTAATTACAATGTTTCGTGTTAACTTGGAAGCATACAGTATTAACTAGGTATTAGTTCTATATTAAAACCTTCGTCCATTCATCAAGGGACTATGTCGGGCCTGGTTGTTGTAGCTATTCTGGGTGTGTGGTTGATTCATCACAGGGAGCAGGGTGCATGTTCTTCCCTAACAATCATTTAACAGTGTTCTTTAGCTGCTGGGCATGTGAATGTACTCATGGCGTGGGTTCTTTCTCTACTGCATTGCAGAATGACAACATAATTTTATCAATGCCTGCAGAGCAACTATGTTCAATGTACTTCTTTGTCTGTGTGCACGACGATTCTCTCTATCTCAAGCCATCTCTTAACCTGTTGTTTCCACTTATCAATATTGGACACAAGTAGTTTCCGCTCATAATTAGGTTTCTTTTTGCTAGTATACAAGTATGAGGTCAAAATGTTTATTTCCAATTCTTTTCTTTTTCCTCTCGGCATTAAGCACACCTCTGGTTGCAGCAGGTTATCTCTTCCTATAGGTTCAGCCACTATATCACTTATTATTTCTCCATATTTGTCCAATACACGTCAGGAGGCAAAATCCTACATGTTCTTGGGTGCATCTCTAGCATGCATCACCAGCAATGCCGTAAATTTTAGCCATAATACGAATCATGCGTCACTGGTGAATTGGATTACTTTTAGGTATACATTTGACAGTTTGGGGTGTAATACTAAAGTGCATACCCAGTCTCCCTCGGTTATTTCCTTATACATGCCCAAAGCTCAATTGGCCCTTAACCAAGCCAGAGATTTATTAATACTGCAGGGTAAGGGTGGCAAGAGAGCTAGGGAAGATAAAGCGGAAGAGGCAGGACATGCACTCTCATGCAGTGCAAAATCTCAACTGAGACCGATCTAAAGAAATTGTTCCCTCGCCTTAGGATTGGGAGGATACTCTCAACCAATCGAAAACCAGAGTAAAAAGTAAATACTCAAGAGGAGGGATATAATAGAGTGAAAATGCACCAGAATCCTGTGGAATTAAAATAGACAAGAAAATCATCAAATCATGAGCGAAAAGCACTCTCACTGCCCAGAATAAGTATATGTCCGGTCTGTAGAAAGCCCAGTGAAAGGAGAAATTACAGACTACCAGATTCACGCCTGTTGTAACCCTGACTTCATGCAAGATTACAAAGTTGATAGTATGAAAGTTACACACCCAGGACAATTGAAAGTGAACTTGCATATAGTGCGCCAGAAAATGTATATGGACATAAAGGCTTGCAGCATACTGTACAAAAGTTGTTTGCCTCTTTTTTAAATGTAAAAGCCTAATAAAATGGACTGCACACCGAGGATTTCATAACTTCCTAAATCAACACACTAATCCCAATGGGTAGCATGGATTAGTGGATTTATACATGTCAAGTGAGAGTGTAATTTGGGAATTACTCAGTGATTTATGTAAATGTCTAATCCAAAGAAGTATTCCTGTAAAATCCCTCCAACCAGCACCTGCCTGGGCACACTTTTTTCCACTGTGTGAACTCTATGTTGGCACCATGTACCTCATGGGCGGTGTCCTTTTTCCACCATCTATGTCGTGGCTACACAATTATTTCCAAAATAGACCGAGCAACCAAATAAACAAGAGACAGTATGCCACTAAATGCCCACATCACTGGAGACTGAAACATTGCTCCATGTTTGTCAGTTAACAATAAACATGTACATTCTGATTTAGAAAAAATTAAAATGTGATCTACCTACAAAAACAGACTTGCTTTCAATTGTACGTACAGCAAAACTTACCAAGAAATAAAAGGATTTTCACACCAAGAAAAATTGAAACTTTTCAAAATAATACAAAGAACGGGGAAGGATCTGCTTTGCCATCTGTAAAAGACCTGCATAGATTCCAAACTGATAAAACTCAATTTGTATCTGAAAGCTACTGATCAAATATTCAATACTGAAATTTGCATTTTGGTCTTTAGTAGGCAGGTGACAGATTTTAAGTAAGAAATAAACAGGTATAGGACTAGGTCACTGATGTCAGAAACAGAAATCACAGACAAAACGTACTCCTTGTAGATCTTTCAGAGACGATTTGGGATTTTAAAATGGTAAAAATATGATCAAAAAATGACTTAAACCAAACTAAAACGCACTATTTGAGGTTCCAATCCAAGCATGTTCAGTGACAATCCGAAAAATAATTCAAAAAATGTTTGCTCAAAACAAATGTAATTAACAAAACTGATGAGCTAAATCTACAAGGTTCTAAAAGAGATGTACAAGACCCTAAACCAATTGTCACTGGATTTCTATGTGATAAGTGCATGGTTAACATGTTTTGGTCTGATCCCATATAACCATCTAAACAACTCAGTGTGATCAAGATGATGGAGGAGTGGGTCGCTTCTCCACAACAGTGCTAAGACCTAAACAAACATATCCCCATCAATATTGATTACCACCAACATTAATTTGAATATCGTCCTCAAAGAAACTTCTAGAACTCCTTTAGCAATAAGTACCGCAAACTCTTGAGTTTGGTAAGAAATATGTGTTGGTACACAAAGGCTGTATTGCAATGTACAGGTAGCAGGAAAGGTGTTGGAACTGGCATTGAAAGCTTGGAATGGTTTATGTGAGGGTCTAAAGAAAGCCTACAGGGAAGTGTGGTGCTGTCGAGCATCAGAGTGCGCACAAACTTGGGAAGAAAACATTGCACTGAGCCTCATAAATGAGGATGGCACTGAAGGCAACTAAGAAATGGGATTTTTTTTTTTAAATAAAAGTTTAATGCCAGATGTCTAGTCACCTGCATAAGCAAAAAGAACAGATGATGGATGGAATGCTGAACAAATCAAACATTCTCCCCAAGGCACAGATCAGGGTTTAATCCATCGTTCTTTTGCTTGCCACCCCAGCTTGGACCCAGACATATGCAAATCAGTCTTGACCCTGCTCTCCATTTGAACAGTCCAGCCCCAACTGCCCAGCCAGGTCCTCTATGGACCGGAAACAAGCATCCTGGGGCTGATTTTGAGGTCTCACCCCTCATCAGCCAGGCTTGCTTGAATCCAGTCGCACAGTGAGCACAGGACCCACGTTTGAGCATACCCTTCCCACTTAGGGCAACAAAAGCAAAAACAACAAATGATGGACGGAATGCTGAACAATGTCAGTTTGGGCTGGACTGCTCCCATGTGGAGCAGGGTCAATACTGATTTGAATACGGCTGGGTCCAAACTTGGGGGGGTTTGATTAGCAGAAAAACAATGGATTAAAGATCCAAGACTGGGGGTGAATGTTTAATTTGTACAGCATTCTGTCCATCATGTTCTTTTTGCTTTATCGCCCTAAGTGGAAAGGTGGAAGGGTTTGCCCAGGCATGGGTCCCGTGCTCACTGTGCCACTGGAGTTAAGCTACCCTGGTTGATGAGGGGTGATACCCTGAAACTGGTCCTAGGATGCTTGTTTTCGGTCCTGGGAGGACCTGGCCTAGCAGTTCAGGCTGGACTGTTCCCGTGGGAAGCAGAGTCAATACTGATTTGCATATGGCTGGGTCCTAAGTGGAACTGCGTGGTGAGCCAAAAAATTATGGATTGAGACCCAGATCTCTGTAATGGGCATGAGTATTTGACATTGTTCAGCATTCCCTTCATCATTTGTTCTTTTTGCATTGGTCGCCTGCATGTCATTAAAACTAGTGGAATCTGTCCACAATCTGAAGGAGAACAAAGATCTGGTTACAAAAACTAGGTTGCATTCCAAATGGAGCTAGGCTACATTGATAGAAAAGAAGTGGAGAAGGTTCAGATGCTCTCCTTAATTTTTTTTATAGAGTGACTACATAGTAGCATGCTTTGCCACCCTTCACAACACCAAACACTTTTAGGAGGAAACCTTTATTTCTTCTCTGAGACAATGTAGAGGGCACGGATAAACAATCTCAGTTACCACTAATCAGAAGTTATGGTAGAAAATTAACCCATGCCATAATCTAAACCTTTTGCCTCTTCCCGTCAGCTTCCCTAAGCTCACCTAATCAACTGTGAAAACACTTCTACAATTCAGCATCAATAGGAACCATATATTACACACGACAGAGGGTGCAGCTAGTTCTGAGTATCTTATGGGTTGATGTAGTGTTACGTTTTAGGTAGAAAACTAGTGGCAGGAAAAACAATTCCGTCAATGGGTCTTTTTCTTTTTGAGACAGCATTTTTAAAGTACTCAGAATAAAACCACCACAGTATAAATAATAATGTACAGTATCTTAACATAGATCACTGTTGTGCGACGAGCTATCTGGTTAGCTGCCGTGACAATCAAAAAATTCTATTATAAACACCACATAATTAGTTGAACATAATATTCCATTATATATTACAGTACATTAAAAAATATATCAACAATTTGCGACAAGCCTGACACCAGAATATCTGTACAGCAGGAATTAGAATGGTAATTTATCCAGTCCCAGAATTCTACTGAGAAAAGATTAGCTGAACTTCGAGTTAAATGCTTTCACATATAATAAAAAATGTGTTAAAGCCATTTCGTCACAAAAAAAATATCACCCAGGCCCTTTAAGACGTATGTAAATCAAACATACTTAAAAGGAGGCTCACAAGTTTTAAAGATAATCAGTTTGTAATTACATTGCTCAAAACAGAACCATTGGCTCACCAATATAATCTTAGGAAGTCAATTTGCATAATAACATCCTCAAACGCAGTAGGAAGAATTACTAACATCCATAGCAAAAACAACCTCGAAGGCAATATTAATTCAAGCATTATAGCCTTCACCAAAACATTCAAGTTTTGGAATCTGGCTTTTATCTACTAATGAGAAAAATACAAAATGATGAAAAAGGTACAACCCATCCTAGCAACTTCTAAAGAACATATAAATAAATATCAAGGAACATGGAGCTCTAACTTAGTTGACTTGTGACCTACTATGTAAAGCACCCTTCCTCTAGAAGCAGCAGTGTGACATGCAGGCTTCACGTGTGGGAGTGTGTGAAGGCCAGCAAGTGAGGGGAGAGAAAGTGCGTGGGTGTGAATGTGAGTGCGTGCAAGACTGTGCGTGTGAGACAGACAATGAATAAGCGCAGGCATCTGTTATAGGTGTCCATGTGAGAGACCACAGTGTGCGAGACTGAGCGGGAAAGACAGGATGTGGGGTGTGAGTGTGTGAGAGAGCGAGAGGTGAGAGAGGGGCAATGTATGTGAGATTGACCTCCAAGTGCGGCAAACTAGATTGACTAATACATGGACATGGTGGGATTGGTAGGGCTTACCATTTAAACCACATCTATTTTTAGGAACTCAAGGTTTATATTATTTTTTGGTCAAGTTCTGAAACGCATTAGGATTTGCAGAAGTTGTCAATGTAGTATTGAAATTAAACTCAGCACATCAGAGCCTAATCTGTGATAAATGGTAATAGCCAGCTTTCTAAACTGATAACTAGGTGAACTTGGATAAGTGTTTTGACGTGCCGTTTATTTTCAAACAAAGATTGTGGAATTAGCTTCGCACAAACACAGAGGGCAGTTTAACGGCTCGTATGCGCCGTTAATTGTAATCCCTTCGCAGGGCTAGTAATAAAAGACCAACTGTCGCAACGCACACAAGAACTAGCAAACAGGACACTTATTGAAACAATGACATGGTAGCGGCTTCGATTCCGCCGGTTCAGGAGCGCAGCAACCTTATCGGTCACTCCCAATGACCGGCTGCAAAGGCTTGACAGGAATGTGAACCGCACGCCACACCTTAACCATTCAACAAATAGTCAACAACATAAACAAACAGCAGCGACTTGGCACGTAAAAACAACGACCTTACTTCAACTACACGTGGAGAGGTTTTCTCTTTGCTCAAGTAATAAAGAAGTAACGCACAGGTGACACCAGGGCAAGTGCGAAAACTAGTTACAATCATAATTTGTGCACCCCGGCTCCTACGATCTCTTTGTAAATAAATGACAACAAATTCAGAGCTTCCATGTTTAAGCTTTTGGCTTGAATTAATAAAGAAACGTGTGCCCCTTGTCAATCAAAAACCTCACTTGTTACCACGTAAAAAACGATAATTGCAAAGCTATGAGGGCTTGAACACACTAAAATAACAGGGGATTTCTGTTTGAAAAGAAAATCTTTGCAGACACTGCTAAAACTGTAATTTCAAGCAAGGACCAGAAAAGCGCGTGGAAAATGGATCCACTACACAATGTGTCAACGCAATTCTAGGCATGCAATTTCGCAGAGTGAGATAGCTCGGAATGGAGTATGTCACAATACAGGCCCCAGAGAACAAACCAGGACTTAACATACTCGTCACCACAAATCAACACACCCTTCATCACCTATCAAATGTTAATGTGCATACCAGGAGCCCCAGGAGGACAAACAAAGGGACTTTACTTTGAGCACATATGTGCAGACCACAACCATCTAACACTTCATATAATATTGGAAGTGCCCAATTACTTTCTTTGATGCAGAAGAAGGTCATTTAGAACAGTTTGAAGTTCTGCAACATCACCACGCGACGTTTTCCAATAATTAACATGATTTGGAATTATACTGTGCTTGAATTAGACAAGGCCAACAACATGCCAGGGAGTAATGAGAATCAAAACAGTTTTCATAAGGTTTCTTTTTAAAGAACCTAGTATGCGCTATAAGACTAAATCAACACAATAAACCATGCTTTAGGATAAACAAGAGTACCAAGTGCACAAATACAAAATGCTTGATTCCTTCTACTTTAACATATACACAGACTGCTTCCGCATGCACACTTGAACCAGAAATGGGGATAGTTTTAAGATTACAGATTTTTTCTGGTTATGGATTTTCCCTCCATTCTTTTGAAACTTGAAATCATTGCAACACTGGAATACCTATCTCTAGCTGTGGCTGGGACTTCGTTATGTATCTACTTATTCAAATATTTGTATTATATCTATAATCTCAATGTGATACATTGACGGTTAAACTGATGGAAATTATATCTATTTTCAATGTGTACTTTCTCAAAAATAGCTTTAAAAAGGATCCGAGATTACATACTGACAGCCTTAAAGCTTCAGGATAAGCAGAGCCGTTTGCATGCACCACACCATCTACCAAACAACTCTTTCCAGTGCTCTAAATCCACAGATGAAATGATAATCAAATCCCACCGATTCACTGGATGTAGGCAAAAGTAAAACTTGACATCAAAATGATCGAGTCTGTGCCTCTTTATGAGAGCAAGAAAAAAAGGTAAAAAAATAAGTACTCAGATAAGGATGGAGTACAGAGGTGAACTGGCTGAAAGTTAGTATTAGTGTCTTTTTGTATGAACTTTTCCTGGTAGCGGTGTTTGGTGCGACACAAAATAATTTTCCCTAACCCTTGCAGAATATGTGATGGCTAAAAAATGATATCATCTTTGCTAACCTCAGAAGCATTCTACTCCATGAATGAAAAGGATTAGAACTGCCACTAATGAATGCAAGAAACACGGTCTAAGCCAATGAAGTCAACATTTAAAGAGAATGTAATAAATTACAGTTATAAAGGGGTATACATTTATATCTCAAATGCACCTTTAAAGTAATTGACCTTATCAGCCTTAGCATAAGTCAAACTTACCTAAAAACATGAGGGGCATTACTGATCAAGTATTGTATCGAGGTTGTAAAAATTACACGTCGCATCAAGAAAAGTTGTCTGTCTGTAAAATTATGGTATCCAAGTATTACGGCAGAGCTACTATGTGTGCAATACCTGTAATAGAAGATCTAGGGCCTTTGATAATTTAGAGTGTAGGGAGATACAGTCCATATGAATACTAGTAATAGTGTGCTGACTATTCCTATGGGCTTGCAAAATCCGCCCATCAGTGTATCAATGAGCATTTAGAAATAGCACCCAGGGTAGGTGCTGATGAGGTGGTCCTACGCTGGGTCTCCTACTTCTTACACAGCCGCTCACAAAGGATAAAAATAAAAAAAACGTTACTTCCGACCTACACCTAGTCAGCAGGGGCGTCCCCCAAGGTTCAGTGCTCTCACCTCAACTGTTCAACATATACATGGAACCCATCACCACCTTACTCAAAAATGCCAACATCCCTTTCCACCTATATGCAGATGGCACCCAGATCCATCTAGAAACCTCCTCCACAGATGACATTCACAGACTAAATGACACTCTAAAAGAAATCCAACACTGGCTGTCGCTTAACCACCTAAAACTCAACCAAGACAAAACGGAGATCCTCCTCATCTCCAACAAAGAAAGGAACCCTCAAATTACAGAATGGCTAAAAGCTTTGGATGCTCTCAACGGCAATCGCACTTTGACCAACTCCGTAAAATTATTAGGAATCACCCTAGACTAAAAACTCGACATGGCCAAACACATCAATAACTCCGCAAAGAGTGCCATCATCAACCTGAAGCTACTCAACAAAATAAAACCATTCATCCCAACCAAAGACCTCGAACAAGCCACCCAATCATTGGTGCTATCCAGACTCAACTATGGGAATGCTACCCTCACTGGTACAATAAAATGTCACCTAGCTCCCCTCAAAACTACTCTCAACGCAGCAGCCAGAATGGTCACTGGAATTAAGAAATATGATCACATTTCACCAGCACTCAGAGAACTAAAATGGCTCCCAATTGAATTGCGTGCCAGTTTCAGAACTGCCTGCCTCACGCACAAAGCCCTGCACACAGGAAACCCCGAGTATCTGGCTGATAAACTCAAGAGGGCTGGTCAGACTAGGAACCTCAGGAGCTCCAGCACCCTAATACGCATCCCTATGAAAACACGCAAACAAAAAACTGCCGCACGGTCCTTCGCCAGAAACGCGCCCAAAATCTGGAACTCCATCCCAGTCAGTATCAGGACTGTCTCGTCCTTAACAAAATTTAAAAAACACCTAAAAGTCCTCTTCCTCAACCGCTCCCCCTCCCAAATTGATAACCACCGCCCAAATGCTTATTCCTGCTCGCCGTTGATCACAGACATTGTATTACTAAGACCTACCTCCCCCTTGCTATTTGACCCCTACCGCCTGTCTCCCGCCCCCCCAAGAGGTTCAACCCAAGACTACGTGCTCTCAATGAGGTTATCTCAGGGCTCACATACTGCCTCACTGTTGCTCAGCACATTTGGACTTCAGAACCAATATGTATAACATTGCTCTATTATATGTCTCCTGCACAGAAAACTGTTGTAAAGCGCTCCGATACCCTTGGGTCAGGCCATCGCTATATAAAACTCTTTAATAAATAAATACTTTTATCGACAAAGCAGTTACTGAAAATGATTGTGTTAATTTAAGATCAGTCCAATTACATACCAGTGAAGGCAGCAAGGTCAACATCTGTGGATCTACAATTAAAGAACATGCTACATAAACCAACTCCAGGGATGCACAAATGCTGTTACGGCTTGCATAATACTACTAACACTAAACAGTGAAAGATTAAAAAAAATCTCTATAATTGTGCTCCCGCCTACCGAAGCGCTAACCTACCCAAATAATTGCCTCTAAAAAATTTCTAATCGGACTACAAAAGCTATCTCAACACTGCAAAGCAAAGTCTCCACGCGGCACACTTTTATTAGGTGCTCACCAACTCACTTTCCAAGTGAGTCAGATGATAACTACTTAGCTTCACACATGGAACTAAAAGCTCAACAATTCAGAGAATCCCTGTCGCTAACTCAAAGAAGGCCCTAGTGAGCACTCACAATTACTTTTTTCCCTTCTGGTTCTAGTGGAGACATTTGTAGGTGTAGTCCAGTCTTTATTTTGCATAAAGAGGACACAGAAATCAGTTGTTTCTGATTATCTGGAGCAGTATTCTATGTGCAAAGGAGTACAACTAATTTTGCCAGACATGACCACACCATTAAAGTCAAGTTTCTCGAGAAGTCTTTGATGGTAGTAATTCTGCAGGTGCGCTTAAGTGACTAAGGAATGGCCATTTAAAGACATAGGTTTTTAATTTTCGGTTTTTTGTGCATTACCTTGGGCGGGATATTTGAAAGTGTGTGGGCACAATACAGTTAGAAGGACGAAACGAAAATAAAACCTATCCAGGATCGTCATAAGACTTCTTATATAGACAGCACTATCTTGAAAAAAATTGCAGATAAATTTGTGTTACTACGCCTTAACTGAATACTTAAAATACGGTTGAGGTGGCAGATTTATGGCAAAGTTAGGACTGGTCTTTTTTCCTATCCTTTTGCAAAGCATTAAAATTACAAGTTCTTTAAACAATGCTCGAGAATTCCATTATACTCTGTCTAGTGTGTTATGTTCATTAGAAACCATGTTTGAAAAAACATATTACAATTGAGTAATTCATTCTCAAACCAAACAGAATGCGAATAGTATCAGAGCCCTGTATAAACACAGCAAACTGGTGCCAGCACGCAGTGGAAAATGTATTTTATAAAAGCTTAACACTGACAAACCTCCCCTTTTTCAAACACGAAAAGGTTAATAGAGATGTGGGGCTCTGGAGCGCGCACACACATAGGCACCATTTCCTTTTGACATTTCTGTTCAGCTGAAGTTGCTCTCAGCCCCTCTCGTCTGCTGCAACGCTCCTTTTTTTTTTTCTAAAACCGCAAAATGTTTTTCCGTTGCAAAATCTTGCAGTTTGAGGTTAGCTCTGACATCCTACGGTGAAAGAAGTCTTGTGGCCATTTCATTCTAGCTAAACTACATACAATCATAAAAAAGAATGCAAGCTCTGCTGGGAGTCCACGTATTTATTATTAAATATGTTTCTTGCATCTGAAGTATTATGCTAGGAAATTGCAATCAAGTAGATTTGCTCTGTGACGCAACTGCCAACACACACGAAAATCTGTGAAGAACCTCTTAAAATGACGGTTCAGCCAATATTCATAGCATTGAACCGAGAACTGCATACACTCCCTCAATCCCTATTCAAACTGCAATTCCCTAGCCCAGACCAAAATATACTTACAAAAGACTGTAAACTTTAAACCAAAAACGAAGGCAGATGAAAATAGATGCACGTTAACATTTGAGCAAAACAATAAAGTAATGTATTACAGGTCAAGAAATGAGAATGGCAGTGCTCGAGGTCGCCCTAAGAAATGGCATAAGATATGGGGGCAATGGAACCAATATAGGGGAGATATTTGTGTGCCCCCGGTTACTGAGATGCTCGATGTGCAACTTTCCCCCTAGCTCTACTCCCAACTTTGATGTAAAACTGTTTATAACCTGGAGTCCTGTACCTCTACTTTCCCCTCACTTCTTTGGCGTGGTGTACTGCTCCGCTGATGGGAGTGGGACCTCGCCCCGGCTGAGAACTAGCGCACGATTATTGTATGCTCTGCCTTGCTTGTGTTTTCATTTTTTGGTTTCCATTAAAATTAAACCTTTGTTACTCCTGATGTATAGCTATGGACCTTCCAACGTATTGTTCTCATCGTGCTGCCGGACCTCCGGGATGTCGGCTGAATAGCTGTGTACCATGGTGACGTAAATAAAGGTTTTTAAAAAAAAAAAAAAGAAATGAGAATGGTGTTGGGGCTTATGCACCAAGTAGCAGCGGTACTGCACTGTTCATCTTTGCAAGAACCTAACACGGTCCTACTAAACTATGGGCAGAACTGGATGCAACTATAAAATACATACAAGATAAAGGAGCTGTAATAATTAATATCGGGTTGTATTAAGTTAGAAAGGAGCTGTATGATATCACGGATGCAGAGGCTGCACACACAGGACTATGAGGAGCAATGACAGCTAACTTGATTCCTCCTTGTATGGTACAGTTACAGGTGGTAAATTGATGTAAGGAAATTAAAGGACAAACGTATAGGTTGGGTTCTCACTGGTTTCAGATGTTACTGGAAAACTGCTCCAATTAAGCTGGTCTTGGGAAGCCAGTTCCACAGACCTGTTTCCACTTTCCTCAATATTTTAAGATTTATTTTGTTGCTCTATGAAATCTTTGCATTCCAATTCTATGCTTGACACTACAGTTCTCTACCCAGAGTTAGCAGGCCAGTCAAGTTATCATGTTATTTTGAGCAACATTCTGCCCATTATTAAAAGGAGGGTGAAAGGCAGATGTTCAAGTTCAAAGCCTAAAAGATGGAATACCCCTCTCTGGTGAAAAGAAGCAGCCCTCTACAGATACAAACATTCAGCAGAGCCTTATATCAAAGGGAAGGCTCAAGATTCTCAAGGTATGAAGAAACACAAATTTGACTCTTAAATGTGTGCTTGTTGGAAGTACCATCAAACAGGTTAATCCAATTTAGGCCAACCCTTTCTGTTTTTAATTTAATCTTTATGGTAGGACCTAGAGCAGATAGATGAGGAAGAATGGAGGGACGCGGTACAGGGGCCATGAGAAGTTGCGATCCGTTCTCGCTTCCGACTCATCCAATTAAAAATCCAGCATAGGGTGTATTATGCAATATACCGCATGGGACGTATAGAGAATAATCAATGTCAGAAGTGATGCGGGCAGGTGGGGTCTTATTTTCCTATGTTGTGGGATTGCCTAGCGCTACAACTGTACTGGAAGAATGTGAAGGACATTATGACAGAAGTGGTGGGGTCGGAGGTCTTACATGACTCAAGAGGGTTCCTGCAGCTTATTCCCAATGAACAGTCGTGGCCCAGATACACAGATTTTTTTAAAAAATTAGCGGCAATCATTGCAAAACTGAACATTGCCAAGCACTGGGGGGTGGCGGCCACACCAGAGGTGTCACAATGGACTGCGGACCTTGATTGGTGTCAATAAGCAGAGCACACTATTTGTGCAGGGGGTGCCTGAAGAAATGGGAAAAAATCTGGGAACAATGGTGTGCATATTGTGACGGGGGATGACTGACACATGTACTAAGGAGGGGGGGGGGGGTTAGATGGCACTGGGGTTGTTTGTCGAAATGTATGTTAATTACAATTTGAAAACAAAGACATGTAACTTATTCTGTGCTATAATTTAACTCAAGTGAATTACCGAATGCTGAGCATGTTAATAAAAAAAAGATTAAAACTAAAAATATTTAGGGTATGGGCTGAAAGGCATATAGGAGGCCCGAGCTCCACTTGAGATGAAAAGCATCTCCCAGCGAGAGCCACTTTGGAAACTCCAGCACGCAGAAGTGCTGACATTCTCTGCGATCGCGAACAGATCTAACCAAGGTTCTCATCAATCTTTGTAGAGACCCTGCACCACCTTTGACTGGAGATGTACTTTGTGATCCGCTAACCACTGACGGCTGAGTTTGTCCGTGCTGGTATTCAGAGAGCCCACCAGATATTGAACCACCCCAAAAATGCCCGTACATTCCAGCCATGTCTAGAGATCCTGGGTCTCTTGACACAGGGTCCACAACACCAACCCGCCCTGATTGTTGCAATTCCACATGGCGGTGGTGTTGACCATGAACACCTGAACCAGCCTTTTCTTGATGGAAGTAAGAAAGGCAAGGGAAATTGTTCAACTCCAGCAGGTTGGTGTGGAGTTCGAGGCTTTACCACAGACCTGAGTACTCTGATTTCCACCTCTCCCAGATGGCCGCCCCACCCTAGGAGTGGCGCATCTGTCACTACAATCAGTCCTGGGTGAAGAAGGGAGAGGGGTCTGCCACTGACCCAATCGCAGTTCATCAGCCACCACTGAAAATCTTTCAGTTCCCTCCAAAACGTGGACCAGGTTGGAGAATTCCCCTGATGCTGCGCCTACTGGAATGTCAGGTCCCATTGCAGAGCCCCACATGCCAGCGGGCAATTACCAGCAGGATCCAGGAGGCCATGAGGCAAAGAAGGCTCAGAGTCAGTCTCATTGAAATCCAGGATAGAGGATAAAACACATGAATCATGGCCTGAATATCCGGGACTCGTCGCTCCGGAGGATGGGCCCGAAACTGCACTATCTCTGGAATGGCTCAGTTAAATGGGAGCATCTGCAAGGGAGTCAGGTGGGACTTTTGCAAGCGGATAGTGAACTAGAGCGAGTGCAGGAGGTCCGCCTTAGTCTGGATGCGAGAGACGCCTGCCTGGGTTGAGCCCACCTTAAACAGTTAGTTGTGAAAGCGGGGGAAGACTGGAACTCCTGACCTCCACAGATCCGCTGTGACCACCGTCATTACCTAGGTGAACATCCGAGGGGCACATGTGAAGCCAAAAGGGAGCAAAGCGAACTGAAAGAGCTGTGTGCCACCGTGAATACAGTTAACGCCTGTGGGCAGTAAGGACAGGGATATGAAAGTAGGCACCCTGCAAGTCGAGCGCTACCATCCAGGCTCCATGGTCTAGGGCAGACAGTACCTGAGCCAATGGGAGCACCTTGAATTTCTCCTTCAGGAAGAAGTTGAGAGGATTCAGGTCTAAAGTAGGGCAAAGGTCTCCATCATTCGTGGGCACCAAAAAGCAGCAGGAATAGCAACCACGATCTACTTCTGCAGCTGGCATCCTCTCGATGGCTCCTTTGGCCAAAAGAGCCTACACTTCCTGATTAAGCAGGGAGACATGGTCCGGGGTGAGGATGGTTGCACATGTAGCGGGCAAAAGGATGGAGTAACCCTGCTGAACATTTGCAGTACCCACTTGCCCGATGTTGTGGACTGCCGGTGAGGCAGGTGGTGTTGGATTCTGTCACCAACTGATTGCCTGTGTTGGTAAGTGGGCAAAAGAATGGGTCTTGGAGACTGTGCTTGCAGGGGAGGGGTGGGGGGGTGAACTGGGTAGACATTTGCCCCTGTGTCCCACAAGGCTTGGGGTAAACGCACTCACAGCCACGAAAGAACTGGGGAGTCTGTCAGCCATGGTGCTTACCGTAGCGACGGAAGGAGCAAAAGGCAGAATGGGGTTGGTCTGGGTCCATGAAGAGACCCAGCAACAGGGCAGTGGCCCAGTTGTCCTTAAAGTGCTCCGGAGAGAAATCTGTCTTATCATCAAAGTGACAAGTGCCATCAAAGGGGATGTCTATAAGCAGGGCCACTGGAATGCAGGAGAGGACCAATTTATGTGGCAGGGTTGTGTAAATTATGCGGTAAGAAAAGCCAAATTACGAAGCATATTATGTAATCCTATTACTTCATAATTGTGTCATCTTTAAACTTTATTAACAAAGTCTGGACATTGGTTGCGCCTCATTAGTACCAGTTTAAAACCCAAGTATAGCAATTAGCAACAGAAAGGTGACTGATGCAGCTTTGCAAAGGGCCTTTCACTGGGCCGCAACACGTTTCACTGCATTTTTAGTAACTTTTGAACCGTTAGAGCTAGAAACATTTTTTTTTGTTACAATCTGCAGATTATGCGGCAGATGATGGATTATGTAGCAAATGTGGTAAATTCATAATTATGCCGAAATCGCCGCAGCTGCACAATCGCATGATTTCCAGTGGTCCAGTCTATAAGGGATACTTTGTACATCCCCCATAAAGCCGGCTGATCTTAGCCAGGTGTGGCGTCTGAGTGCCACTGACAATGCAATCGATCTGCCTAGTTAGTCAGTCGTATCCAGAATGGTGAACTTTGCAGCGTCTCTGCCACCCGCTATAACCTGGGTCAGGATGACTGAGGCCTCCTCCGAGACCATGGGCAGCACTTACGCAATCCAATCCCAAACTGTGTGGGTATATCGGCCCAAGTGGTACGCTGTGTTCACCTACCACAGTGTGAGGCTGGCAGAAGAAAACATCAACTTGCCAAAGGAATCCAGCCTCTTGGATTCCTTATCCAGCGGTGTGGTAGGGAATGCACCATGACTGACTTCGGAGCTGGAGGTTAGGACAACCAGGGTCTCCGGGGTGAGGAAAGCTGGGTTCCCAGTAGCGGGGCAGTGGGCAAATGTCCTGTGCACAAGAGCCACTGTGTAGGGCTTGGTCTATGCACTGAGCTAGACATCTGTGGAGGCTTCAATAAATGGGAGGAGAGGTTCTGTGGGGGCGCCTCCTGGCTGAAACACCTCTGTCAAGACGTTCATCTTGACTGCCACGGAGGGCAGATTAAGGTCCAGGACCTCAGCCACCCTCCTACCATCATGGCAAAGGAAGCCCCTACCTCCATAGCCACACTAGGAGGAGAGACTAAGACAGCATCTGGGGAGGTGCCCAAACCACTGGCATTCATCCGCTAGTCATAGCAGTTGTTTTCGGGCTCTTCCAGGGGTTCTGGACGCCATAAGGATCCTCAGATCCTCCCCAATCATACTACTCACAGGGCCTGTCTCATAAAGAAGGCCCTGGCTCTGACTTGGAACGTCAAATTCAGTCCGGCACCGGAGTCGACATCAGGTGATGCCGATCTAGCTCCGAATCAGAATCGGGTATGATGATGGGAGTCAGCGCCGATGTGGGTCGTCAGCAGTGCTGGAAACAAGGTCAGTGGGATGGGCTCTGGGGAAGATGGAACTCTTGCAACCAGGAGCCGGTCTGGATCCAGGGTACCTGAATCACATTGAGGGAGAACTCGCCGGCGAAAGTCCAGTGGAGTCATCCGCAAATCCCATGGGGCTCAAAAGGCGTTCCATAAGGGTCAGACCACCCAAATATGAGGTGCATAGCCTCATACAATTCGCTTAGTTGGGTGGGGTCACTTCGACAAATTCAGGGAGGCACAGAGTCAAACAGGCCCAGTGGCTGACGCATGGGACCGGGGCCTAGAAAGGTGACATTGTTCCCCACCCAGTCCGTTGACTTGGACCAACGAAGCCTAAGAGCGCCTCGACTGCTTAGATTTTTTCAATTTTTGTAGGTCTTACCCGAAGACTTTGAGCGTGGATATGAGTGCCTTGAACAGCTCTGCAAAC
Source organism: Triturus cristatus (assembly GCF_964204655.1). Classification (NCBI taxonomy): domain Eukaryota; kingdom Metazoa; phylum Chordata; class Amphibia; order Caudata; family Salamandridae; genus Triturus; species Triturus cristatus. The sequence goes on along the minus strand of NC_140591.1, from coordinate 1,200,279,519 downwards.
TAGTCTGGGTCCTTCCCCACGACCAGGACCTGGAACGTCATGGAGCCAACTGCCGTCGGGTGACCAGGAGTTTCAGGGATCACTTTTCCAGTGCCTTGGGGCTCATAGCACAAGAGTCTTCACAGGCCTTGAAGACATAGCCCGGCACAAGAGAAAAACCAGATGGGATCTGACACAGACCTCTGCCTGAGACAGTAACCACTGGGTTTAATCCTCATTGTTTTTTGGGGGGACATCCCTAGCAAACCGGGAGACAAAGCTCAAACTAATTCGAAAAAACGTTGAAAAAGTTGTCCAGAAAGTAGAAAGAGGCAGCTCTCTCCGGATCTGCGCTGATAGCACAAAGAAAAGAACCGATGTCAGTGCACTTTGGTGGTGCCTGTATAGGCACTGTGCACTACAGGTCTGGTGCATAGGACATCAACGGCGCAGAGCCGGAGGACACTACCTACCGGCACACAGAGGTCCTGCTCAATATTTTCTGGATACAGTCTTACGCCTGGAGAATATTCTCAGGTAATAAATCTGCAGCTAGAAGTCTCTATCAAATAGATTTTTTTTTGTTTTGTACTACAGGTTCAGGCTCACTTGGGCTAGCTTGCTCGCTGCGTTCTATGTCAGGCCCAAAACCTTCAAACTGCTAAGATACTGCCACACACATGCTGGTGCTGTTAGCATAGTTTCCAAGCTGTATAAAGCGGTTTTGGAGGGTCTGCTAGAAGGTAGAATAGTTAAGAGTTATCTGAGCTGACTTTGCCATGTCCGAGATACTTTACATTGATTGACAGAATCTATTTGATCAGCGCAGACGTTCTCATCTATAAATAAACTGCTACGATTCAAGCTTTTACACCAGGTTTACTATACCCCTCAGCGCATGAAGTAAATTTCTACGACTACTAATAGGATGTGTGGCAGATGGGGGCAAGTTTAGGTTGACTTCCGTCTAGCATCGGAATGTTCTGAGATATACTTATATGTGGTAGGCAATAAGAACAACACAATGACTGGCACCAAGATGCCACAGGATACACTAGTTACAGCAAGAATGCCAAAAAAGTAGTGAAAAGTAGTGTACCCAACAAATAAGTGGTTTGTTGGGTAAGTGCCAAATTACTATAAACTGTCTTGGTCCAGCAGTACCTATTGCGAAAGATTTGCTGTTGGACTTGTGAAAATGTCAGACATTGGAGAGACTTACCTGAAGGGTGTCCTTTAGACCGCCCGAGTCAGGGATATTGGGCATCCTTATAAGTCCAAATCTTGATGACTGAGTGCACTGATCTGCATTTGGATTAGGTTTAGTTATGGTCAGTTTCGGATTCCTTAGTAGAATAATTCAGAATCAAGGTATACACCAGGTGGAGGTGAGTCACTGTACTAAGTATAATATGTTATGTATGATTCTGCACTTGGCATAATACAATAAAAAACACACACATAAAAGGCTCTTTGGAACCCCATACTGAGAGGGGTGCTGTTCATACTGAGTGAAAAAGAAGTACAGTCTTCTCAAATTGACACAGAAGACATACTGAAGGACACACCTGACCTAAAGGGGGGCTAGGGTGGGGGTACAAAATGCAACTCTGAAATGAACACGGGTGATGATGTCAACTTGATGGCATGGTTTTATTTGTGCTGCAATTTTCTACAACAGGGAACCAGTACACATTTTTGAACCCCAAGAGTTATCTGTATCGTGCTCGGTCCTAGAACACAGTCAGACTGGAGCGCTGTGCTGTTCGCGGTCCACCCAGCGACACTCAGGGTTTCTGTTCAACAGCCCCTCACTCCAGCACAGCATCATCGGTTATTACGGTCTAATGGACAGGGCAGCACCAAGTAAAGCTTGGTACTGCCAACTCGAATGCTCAGAAAGAGGAGTGCGTGCTGCCTGTCCACACCAGGGCCAGGATAGTGTGTTGCACAGGATGCACATGCTGTTGCACTCAGAACAGATCACTAGCAGTGATGTACTCTCTTCTAGGCAGTGGAGTCAACAGGTCACACTAGCGTGGCACACTGATGCTTTTTACAGTTTGCTTGACTGAACTGGCAATTATGTGGTCCGAGCTGGCACTACTTTACTTCCAACCAGTATGACTAAGAGTTAATATTTTCCTCACAAGCAAGCAGACTTTTATCATCGTATGTACTGCCAGTTTACAGTGCCCCAGTATGGTTATGTGAAAGAGGATCTCTGATACTAAAGCTCATATCAGTATGCAAAACCTATGCAAAACATTAGATATGATGCATTAATGCAAAACCTTTACTGTTAAAGAGAACTCTAATGCAATACAGGAAGCAACAAGATCAGCTTGCGTCATTGACATGAAAACGTGCGCACATTTGCAAAACCCAACAAATTGTAGCTATTTCTAAAGCTTACAGAACACTCGGATGTAGTAGTAGTTATGGAAACATATGGGTAATCTCTGCCCTCTAATTGAGGCCTACAATACAACTGATCTGCCGCTTAGTTAGTGCTACAGTTGTCATTTGTGCAAAAATCAACAAACCACAATAAAGCCATTAGATCGCACCATTAAACAGGGGGTGCCAAAGTATCAGCTTTGTTCATTTGCTTTTCTTGTTTATTTATTTATAAAGTTTTATGTAGTGCGAACAAGATCCCAAAGGATATCAGAGTGCTTTACAAAAGGATGGAAGGAAGGATATAAATGCACTATCGACATCAAATAAGAATACAAAAACAGAAATATTTGCATAATTACAAGACAAATGAATCAAGGAGAGTAATACAATAAACCGGTATATAGCGGGCTACAAAGGGGGGCACACTATGCAGTAAATAAGAGTCGCATCAAATGATGGTACAATGGTTGTAGGATCAATGACTTCGAGCAGGTGAACCTAGCCCAATTTAGGTAAGAATTTGTTCATTAGGAATCTTTTGGCTTCCAGTTTGAAAGCAGTCGTTGAGGCGATTCTGCGTACTTCCGGTGGAAGAGAGTTCCATATCTTTGGGGCAGCGCCGGAGAAGGCTCGGTGACAAGTTTGGTCAATAAGAAAAATAAAAAATACCACCACGCATCACATCAGAAGTGCATGGGAGCGCGACCATCCTTCAAGGATTTTTTTTCAATTAACAGAAAGCAAACTAACAGGGCAGAATGCGTGCCGTCACACACAGGAGACCAAATGCTGTCACAAAATAGTGAGAGCGGACACCTGATGCAGACTGATTGTGGCAGAAGTCCCCAGGTTCAACTGAGTCATCTGAAGAGGCCCTACCACTTACTATTATTTTACAAGTTGTGCACCGATTGTCAGGGTGGTGGTGCAGTGTTCTGAGGGCAGAACACACCCGATCACAAACACAACCTAAAGCCTGATTGATAAACAGTTTGGAAATACAAAACGCACTCTCGGTCGTATGTTTAGCTATTCTGATGTCAAATGCTGCAGCCAGCACAGAACAGTCCCGCACAACAAATGTGCTGGGACCTTCCTATCACTGTCAACAACTTGTAGAGCAGAGAATTTAACTTTTCAACTCTGAACATCGCACCAACTCAATCTTTGTTCCTCTAAGCAGTATCTTTTTCATGCATTTTATTAGTTCTTTTCTAAAAAGCAAGGGTCTCACAGTGTCTTTTAGGTTGCGCATTGTAACCGTAATGCACCCCTTCAAATGATGGTTTTCAGGGGATTTGAAAATAAACAAGAATGCTTATATGTGGAGCGGTTATGCCAGTCCGAAATAATAAACACATTCCAATTTAATAGTCAGTCTATTGCTTTGATCTGCAAGTATTTCTAAGTTCCTTTTGAGTTTCTCCCAGGATTTTATAAATAGGACACATTCACTTTTTTTCCAAATATTTTTTGTTTTTGTCTCACAAAAGAAGCTTAGGGCAACAATGTGAAACATGGCCAAGGAATGACAAACTGATGGATTCAATGGAGTACTTTTGTGCAGAAGTCTACTTGGCTCTCTGCACCCAATCCACCACCTCAGTAACCATTATACAACTCTCACCCTAAATCGCAAAACCCATCATGTGCTCCACATATTACCTCTCCCTGAAAAGCGGACAGGCCCCCGACAACTTACTGACACACCATACTAGCATTCTGAATAAATTCATCACTATCGACTCCTGCCCTAACAAGAGAAGATTCGCACTGCTAGTTCGGTCTCAAGCACGTGGCTCAGTTTCACTTCCTTTCCTCTTTACCACCAACATTATTTCCCATTCCTCTAAACATGTCTTTCTGCAACTTCTGCATCACAATCTCATACTTCACTTATGGCTTACTGCTAACCTCCTGTCTCAAACCATTTGTGTGTTGGATGGTTCCATAGAAAACGGGGTAAAAGCACAAGGCGGTGGGTGAAGTTGCAAGGGGGATGGACAGAAAAGATGGCGATCTTGTACTCTTAAACTCATGCGAGAATAAAAGTAAAACGTTTGGAGAGCATGATCTAATGCCTAATAGAGTATGTGCTCCTTTTTTATCTAGACAAGACATATTATCAAAGTAAGCAATAAAATGTATGTATAAAAGCAAACGTGTCAATTGCAATTAAGGTTTGGAGGCATCAGTTTTCTCTAATACAGAGCGAAAAAATGCAAACCTCAGACAAACATTTATCTTTTGCGTGACTCTGCAGGATTTCAGTTATTACTAGCTGGTCGATAGTAGCGCATTTTGACTGCATGGAGACCCAACTACGCTTTGGCAAAGCCCATAGGTATGGCATGGTTTTCCAACGATAAACCAGACTTTTCTGCTTTCCTAATGTTGGCTTTTGTAGAGATCCACGGATGCCTGTTTGTAGTATGCCTGTAGTTAGTACGTACTGATCGAGGTTCACTTTACAAGATGGATCAGTATTGGCCAATACTACTGGCCCTATTTCACACAAGTTTAAACTCCGTGGTTCCAAACATGGAATGCTTGAGTAAAGATCCTAGAAGAAAGTAGCCAACCATGCCCATTAATTAAGAGATTAACTGACCTGCACCTGTGTAATGGGGCAACCTAGTCTACTAACAGAAGAACGTTACTCCTGACCAGGAACCAGTACAACCTACAGCCACACAATGAGCACCAGAACACAACACCACGCATGCCAGCAATAATGCACCTGCAAACACAGCAAGGTCCACATGCTCCAACAATACAACAGCATCATCGCAAAAACATTAACACACAGGTTATTTCAATAACAATGTAGTGTCTCATGCAAACATAACACAATGGAGACCATAAACATCCATGTACCGCTAATAAAAGTGGCGAGTAAAAATGCACTCAAAGTATCACAACCTCTGAATAAATATCTCAGCAAACGTACACAGACAATTGAAAACAGTGCTGTGAAATAGCACTCTTCAAAGTCATGTGAGCAAAATGGATGATTACTAAACAAAATGGAGTAGCACAAACAGCCAGGCAAGATCTCAGCAATTTTACCTTAACAAATTAGTTACTATGTAGAATTCTAAAACATGAGCTAAACAAATAACAAATTTGTGTGCACATATATCTAGCAAGAGAATTAATAAAATCCAGACGTTTTATATATCACCTGACAAGACCATCATGAGCATTACTTACTACCTTCCTACCCAGAAACAGTAACTATAAAGTAAGTTCACGCAAAGGTCACCAATTAAGACACAGGAGAGTAGGGAAAAAACTCATCAATACCTGGCTAATCATAATACAGAGCAGCAAGTGAAGCACAGGGTGATCATAACAGATTTGCCTTGTTACGTAAAGTATTAGGAACAGCCACAGGCGTGGTCTGTGGGACTAGGCACAGCCCACAGCAGGTTCATCACCATCAGTTGACTGTGCTCCTCATGCTGCCATACAGCCTGCATGCGTGTGTGCATAATGAGTCTCCCCCTCATTCACATCTTCGTTGAGTCCCATGCCCCGCTCTGTTCTGCCCGCAGTAGGCCGGCATGATCAAGAAGCAGAAGTTTGCCGATGGGGCGCATCTCTACTACTGCTGCTGCTTCTCAAACTTGGGAGCCATTAAATATTCATGAATGGATTAAGCAGCAACAGAAGAGCAATTGTGCACTTTACATGTTTGATGAAAGGTATGACCAGAAAAGGAGTCCAATGCACCGAGAACCTGAATAGGCAGTAGCACGGACCTGGGAAAAGAGGATCTGTATGTTTAATGAGGGGCTGGGGACTCTAAAGTTGCGGCTCTAGAGGGAGGGCAATAGCAAACCATAGCAAGGCACTAATTGGGGGAAACAGGGCGAGGTGGGAGCAAAAGGATACACCTGGTGCACCAACACTGCACAGCTCCATTCGCAGAGGGGAACTAATTTAGGTCGCATTTCAAAACCTTAATTGTAAAATTACACATCTGTGAAATGCAATGGCTGTGATTGACAGACCCTCGAAGCAATGCCTAAAATGAAGAAACAGCATTGACAGAGCCAACAGGTCTTGCCTTTGCGACCCACTGACATTGCCATTGTTTTTCACCATGCTGCACAACATGGCCAAAGTTAAAGAAACAAATCTACATAATGATGTGGGGGTGAACGGCAAAAGAACACGGGGGAGGGAGAACGCTAAAGCAGCTGGGTAGAGGGACACAAAAGCAACTGGGCAGGACGGGCTGGAGGGGACACAAAAGCAACGGAGTTGAAGGCAGGAGCAAAAGCAAAACCGAGTTGGGAAAAATAAAACAAAGGGCGTAGGTGGAGAGAATCATACTAGCAAGCGCAAGGGAGGGGGAGGGGGTGGAGATAAGCAGTCAGTCAACAGAGGCGAACAAGGAGTACAGGGGTGAGACTTACATGAGGGAAATGGCTCGAAAACACGTGCACTGGAGTGCTTCACCCAAAGCGAGAAGCATTGGCAAAGTTGAGTGGAGTGTCATGGAGTAGTGTACAGTTCTGTGGAGAGTCGTGGAGGGAGTAGAGTGACGTAGAACGGAAGGGCAAAAAGCTGAGTGGCATAGAGTGGAGCACTGTGTCAGAGTGGAGTGGCATAGAGTGGTGTGGAGTGGCACAAAGGGTGTTGGGCAGACTGGAGTAGATGTTATAGAGTGGCGTACTGCAGAGTAGATTGTCAGAGTGGAGTAGTGTGTCAGAGTAGAGTAAAGTGGAATGGAATGGCATAGAGGGAGTTGCAGAGAACGTCGTAGAGTGGAGTATAGCGCTGCAGAATGGAATGGCAGAGTGGATTAGTGTCAGTAGAGCAGAGTTTAATGGAGTAGGGCATCATAGAATGGAGTATCGTGTCGTGGAGTAGTGTAGCAAGTGGTGTAAGTACAGAGGTGCAGAGTAGACTGGTGTAGATTGCAGTGACGTAGAGTGCATTGGTTTTAGGGAAAGGGGTGTAAGGTGCATTGCCATAGAGTGCAGTGACGTAGAGTAGCATAGAGTGCAGTGGCATAGAGTAAAGCAGTGTAGAGTAGATTGCAGTGGCGTAGAGTGCAATGGCATACAGTCGGGTAGAATAGACTAGAGAAGAGTGCTGCAGGGTAGAGTGCGGTCATGCAGAGTAGAGTGTCAGTGGGTGGGGGGCACAGAGGGTGGGGCTGTAGAGGGCGGGGACGTAGGATGGTGAAGAGCAGGGTGATGTAGAGAGCTGTGACAGAATACAGTGGTGCACAGTACACTTCAGTGGCATAAAGTACAGTGGAGTAAAGTGACGTGGTGTAGAGTGACATGGCGTGCAGTGGCATAGATTGCCACTGCACGCCATGTCACTCTACAAGATTGCATAGACTGCAATCTTGTAGATTATAGTGGCATAAAGTGCAGTGGTGCAAAGTAGCTGGCGTAGGTGCAGTGGCATAGGGTACATTGGTTTTGAGTAGAGTAGTGTAGAGTGCATTGGCATAGAGAGCAGTAGTTTAGAGTACATTGGCATACCGTAGGCTGCAGTTGTGTAGAGTGGAGTAGTGTGGCATACAGTGCAGTGGTAGAGTAGATTGTTTCAGAGTGAAGTGGTATAGGTGTATAGTGGTGCAGGGTAGAGAACAGTGGTAAAGAGTAAAGTGGAGTAGAGTGACACTGAATTGATTGCAGTGGCATAGAGTGGAGTGGCACAGAGTAGAGTGGCTAGGGTGCAGTGGCACAGAGAAGAGTGAAGTTGAGTAGTATACAGTAGTGACGAAGAGTGCAGTGTTGCAGAGTGGAGTGGTGCAGACTTCAATGGTGCACAGTAGATTAGAGTGACTTGGAGTGCATTGGCATAGATTGCAGTAGAGTGAGGCAGAGTAGAGTGCAGTGGCATAGAGTGGCATCAAGTGAAGTGGCATCAAGTAGCGTGGCATCAAGTAGCGTGGCATCAAGTAGCGCGGCATCAAGTAGCGCGGCATCAAGTAGCGCGGCATCAAGTAGCGTGGCATCAAGTAGCACGGCAGAGTGGCGCAGTGGTGTAGGTTACAATATGGCACAGAGTGCAGTAGGGGTGCAGAGAGCAGTAGGGGCGCAGAGAGCAGTAGGGGCGCAGAGAGCAGTAGGGGCGCAGAGAGCAGTAGGGGCGCAGAGAGCAGTAGGGGCGCAGAGAGCAGTAGGGGCGCAGAGAGCAGTGCAGTCATGCAAAATAGTCTCACAGTTGTGTCGTAGAAGGCAGTGATGTAGAGTGCAGTGATGTAGAGTAAAGTGGCGTAGAGTACATTGGTTTTGAGTAAAGTGGTGTAGAGTGAATTTGTGTAGTGTGCAGTGGTTTAGAGTAGAGTGGCATAATGTAGAGTGAATTAGCGTAGAGGGCAGTTGTTTTGAGTAGAGTGCAGTGGCGCAGAGTGGAGTGGCGCGGAGTGAGTGGTGCAGGATAAAGCATAGTGGTGCAAGATAGAGTGTAGTGGCATCGAGTAGTGGTGTAGAGTGCAGTGGCATTGCATTGATTGGAGTAGAGTAAATTGCAGTGGCATAGAGTGAAGTGGCATAGAGTAGATTTTTGCAGAGTAGAGTGAAGTAGCGTAGAGTGGAGCAGTGAAGGGTGGAGTGTTATAGAGTAGTGTCATAGAGTGCAGTGTGGAGTGGCGCAGAGTGCAGTGGTGAACACTGCAGTGGTGCATGGAGTGGGGATGAGTGCACTTGCCTATAGTAGAGCGGTGCAGGGTAAAGTGGCGTACAGTGCACTGGCGTAGAGTGGCATAGAGTGGTGCAGAGTATAGTGCAGTGGCATTAAGTAAAGTGGCGCACATGAGAGTGGCGTAGAGCGCTGTGGTGTAGAGTAGACTGTTGTATACTGGTGCAGAGAAATGGGACAGAGTGCAATGATGTATAATGGCACAGAGTGTAGTGGCTTAGAGCATAGTGGCGTGCAGTGGTGCAGAGTAGATTCCCACAGAGTGCAGTGGCATAGAGTGCAATGGTTTGGTGTGGGGTGGGGTGGGGTGGGGTGGCACAGAGTGCAATAGAGTGACCTAGCCTGCAGTGGCAAAGTAGATTGTTTCAGAGTAGAGGTAAGTGGTGTAGAGTGCAATGGCGTAGAGTGGTAGACTGAAGTAGCAGAGTATACGGTCGTGGAGTGCAGCAGTGTATAGTAGAGTGGCATGGAGTGTATTAGCGCAGAGAAGAGTGGCGTAGAGTGGCATAGAGTGCAATGGCGTAGAGTGGCATAGAGAGCAGTGCCATAGAGTACAATGGTGCAGAGAGGAATAGTGGCGTATAACATAGTGGCATAGAGAGCAGTGACATAGTAGAATTGAGTGCCACAGAGTGCAGTGGCTTAGAGTGCAGTGTTGCCGAGTAGGGTGGCATAGAGTGGAGTAGCGTGTAGTGGTGTAGAGTGCAGTGCCAAAGAGTTTAGTGGAGCATAGTAGACTAGTGTGGGGTACAGTGCATTGGCATGGAGTAGAGTGGAGTAATGCAGAGAAGAGAGCAGTGACACAGTGTGGAGTAATGTGGAGTGGTGCAGAGTAGACTGCAGTGGCGTGGAGTGGTGCAGAGCAGAGTGGTGAAGGGTAACATTTGTCCTCTGTCACGCTTTAGGGCTGGGAAACACTTGTTGGGTAGCTGGGTAGCTGTGTGCTGTATAAAATTAATTTAACTTAACATAACATATGGTAGCCTACTGTCATTATAGACAACACATCAACTGAAATGACCATTACAGTTGCACTCACAATTTTACTGATAAAAATATACAGCGCACACACGACGGTGAGTGGAAATATCATCAACAAATGTATTGTTTTGATCGTCAGCACATTTCATTTAGAGACATTTATATTTTGTGAGCTAGGAAAATAAAACGTGTACAATCTTCCTCAAGTAGATCCCACTGGCCAGTAAGATTGTCACATAAATCATCTCACTTTTTAAGTCAGAAAGAAAAATAAACAACAAGCTCCTTGCAAGTCACAACCTGACATTTTCTCTTTAAATGCACAGCAAATGTGACAAGGTAAGAACAAGATTTTAAGGCCTGTTTACAGAAAGCAAGTTTGTGGAAGAATACAGTAAACAAAATTCGGGCAACCGGAGGGACGAACTCGAGCTGGACAGCCTAAAGCAAATAAAGCCAGCAAAGAGAAAGTTAGAAAATGTGAGTTACAATCCAATGGCTACGCAACGGGCAGAATGCATCCCTAGGTCAACTTTCTGAATGTCCAGTTCCAAAGATGTCTTTAGTAAACCAGGGAGCTGCGCTGTCTGTTAGGCAGCGACCTAAAAATGTAGTGCTGGAAAAGCAAGTAGTGGTAATAATGATGTCAGCCAATCAAAGAGATTGTAAATAGGCAATGCTCCTTGTGAGGGATAAAACAAGAGTTACAAGCTGGGACACGAAGAGCAGGCTAAAAGCCCCTCAATGTTCTTCGTAAACCACAGTATGCCTAACAAAAGACAGTGGTTGTGCAGTCTAGGAAGCTCGACCTAAACAGCAAGAAAGCAAATGGCTGTGTTTTGTTTTCTGGTTTCTTGCACACTAGAACAGACAAAAAGGAGTGTTTTTAACAGTTGAATAAATGTCGATATCAACCTCATGAGACTTAGTTTTTTCCAATAATCTTATCAATAAAATGAGAAAAAGACAGAAAAGGATAGAAACGAACACTATATCAACAGAAACCAGAAGCCTTTAGGGACGCTTTAGCTTTTGCTCAGAGCGCTGATGTGAAGTGTATGTGTTCGAATCACTACACTGCATGTGGGCATCGCCAAACACCTATCGAAATAATCTGCTCGACCCGACACTCGAAATGTAAGTGACAAACCAAATACCAGGAAGATATCAATATGACTAAAATTACTGCATGTAAATAAAGGAAATTAGTCGTCCAATAGCAAAATCACACTTGAAGCATTAGCCCACTTCCACTTTTATGACATTAACAAACAAGTCAGCTCATACAGGCTTATCAGGCTCAAAAGTGTGAAGATGGAAAGATTTCATTCGCACGTATCTCAATGTTGTGCAACCTGGGCACACAATGCATAAGTAAAGACAGACCTTTGACCAGGCAAGGATGAAACATCAGCAGATGACCTCTTAAGATTTACAAGCAAAACAAATACAGACTCTGATAATCCGATTCACATAACAATCAATACACTTTGCACAACCCTAGTTCATGGAACCTAGTAGTTGCTATTTCTAGCAACTAAGTCATTTTTAATAATTAACAGCCACTTCAAAAAACAAGAATTGGCAAAGCCTGTAGACTTGGTGTTGGCTTCCAGCCTTTTGGATTTGTCAATGCCGCTTTTGTTTTGCTTTATCTTTTTTTGAAAAACGTTGTTGTAGGGGAAGGAGCTGGGCCCTCATCGATGTAAAAAAGTAAATATCGGTAAAAGCAAAAATATGTTTTTGCTCTAAAAAATACACATTACCATAGTAGCCCCGGGCACTGAAGGAAACTGTGTGTGCGGAAAGATCAGAACACCATCATTTCCAGTTAATTTAGCCAGTGGCTGAAGTGGGTAGACCCAGAGCCCTATCTTGTAGTGGCCAGAAGAAAAAAATGTGAATGACAACACAGCATTGGATGAAGAGTTGGGGTGAAAAAGTGTAAAAGGGTTTTATTACACATATTCAAGGACACACAGCAACCATGAGACTTATTCCCTTGAAAACAAATTTCAGGATTTGCAGAGCACGGCTGCATCACCAGTGAGGGTTCGAGGAACTGTCTGATAAACTGCCTGTTCTTCTATCGGTTGAACATCCATGTCTTGAGGTCGTTCCTGAACTGCTGGAGTGTTGATGAGACTCTGAGGTGCAGAGGGTCTTCGTTAAAGGTCTTGGCCGCCAAGTCAAGTCATTTCAATAGGATTTGGGCTTCCCATTATCGTCAATGCAGAGGCCATATTATCGCCTTCCTTTTATTAAAAACTCATATAATTTCTACATTATAATTTAGATTATAACGGTGATTAAAACTGCACTCCCTCCTAACTGAATGACTTAGGAAAACAGTACCCCGATCTTGCTCTCAGCACTCAGAAGCGTGAACTGTGCTGCTGCAATGTTTAGTTCAGCACCATAACATCCACAGCAGTGGGTGCAGTGGCATAACAATAGCGCCTGCAGCGTGCGGGGAGTCCCGAACTCCAGGGGGCCCACTTTGGCACTGTGCACGGGCCCCCCCCTCCATGGACTTTGCAAAGGGCGGCCATCAAGTTTTGTGAATCCACCGAGTGGGTGCCTCTACTACGGGATGCTTTGCCTAAAACCAAGCACCCCAGGCTCTTGGTTGATGTGACTATGCACCATTTATTACAAAGAAAACCAGAACACTGAAACCCTACACGAGGCTGGTCTTGCAATATCCAATTTTAACAATAAATTCAATTACAACACCAAGATTTCGCAGAGTCAACAGTCAACAATCAGGAAGAGTGAAGCATGTAGCATGTTGCTAAGTGCAAAGGCCTGCATGCACCTATACCATAGAAATTCTGACATCAGCAGATGTGTAAATGACATTGAGCTTATCATAGTTACTGACCTCAAGGCTCTCATACAGTGCGGTGAATAGAGCCAGTCAGACATGATGACCTAAATCGGAGTTGCTGGAGGAGGAGGGGGGATTTTTCATTTGTCAGCTGATTCAATATATTTGTTGAAACAAAACTACTCTTATCAAGGTCTGGTTCTAATCCAAGAGGCTGTGGGTAAGAAACAATGAGGAAGGGCTAGAAAGTAAGAAGAATTATAATTCTAGACATGGTGGTACATGCACAGTACTGTCTGTCAAAAGTAGCAGCTATGAATAAATCATGGACACATCAAAAACCACTCATATGAAATTGTCAATTACTGGTATTATCCCCCGGCCCGCCTGGCCCAGTGGCAGAAGGGGAAGGACGACCAATGCTGGCGTCATTGCAACCAGTCAGGCACACTTTTCAACCTGCTGTGGCACTGCCCCAAACTGCACCACTATTGGACAGATGTCTTAGCAGGCATCAACCAAATGTTTCCCACTAAGATACCCCGCTTTCCTAGTTATGTTTTGCTAGGCCTCCCCAACATCCAAACATACCCATTACATTCCAACTGGGGGAAGCCATCACTTTAGCACTCTGTGCAGGGAAGCAGGTTTTACTCTCCAGATGGGGTACAGATGCGGTACCAACACACACATACTGGCTGCACAAACTTTGGGACTTACTTACTAGGCATGGAAAAGCTAACAGATGTTCTATCTCACACTTTACTCAAATTTGAGAAAACTTGGGGAGCATGAATCAAGCACCTCTCCGACACCTATCGCAAACTCACATGCCCAGCATATTTACGACTCCTCCATCTCAAATCTACAGCTTCCACTGAGAATTAGGTTTTTATCATAAATGGATATTAACAAGAACTCAAGCATTATGTCAAGTGCATATTCTGTCTATTTTTTCGTTGCTGATGCTCTTATTTTTCTCTCTCTTGTTATTTCTCTAAGTGTTTTATTCCTCGCCGGCCATTGGATGTAGTAGATGGCTGTTTTTTTCTTTTCTTTTTCCTCTTTATCAAAATAAAAAATGTTACAATCCTAAAAACCACTCGTATATACGCACGCAGGCCAGTCAGTAATGGTATTGTAGAAGCAACGACGGGTGCCTGAACACATTGTACGCTACTGAACCTAAGCATATCTCAGTGGCGTGTCTCCCTCTTATTAAACAGCGGTTCACTCTCCCCTTAAGATCTAGATCCGGTGCAAGCTTAAGGTTTTACTGAAAGCGCCCCTCAATGATAAATACAAACTACAAAATACAAGCATAAAGGGTAATGAAGCCAGTTATTTCCAAATAGCCTGAAGTTCCATAAATTTTATTTTGAACATCATTTTTCCTGGATATCACAGGCCTGTTCATAAAGACAAACAATGCTTTTGTTCTTCTGTTCAGAATTCTTGCCTCTCTGAAGCACCCTCAGTGTCCAAATGGGTGCTCCGCTCTTGAAATTGCTTTCATCTAACTAGTCCACTCAGGATATATTACTTCGAGTCTTGCGACCACATGTCCCTCACGGACTAGTACTCAATGCCAAATAATTCACATTGTCCCTCCAAGAAATGTCAGCTTCTGCTGAGAGGTCAAACTAGTCAGGCCTGGAGGAAGGTTGTGTGGATAGGGTTGGATTAGTAGTTCACCTTATTTTCTTCGAGCACAGAGAGACTTTGTTGAGTTACAAAAATTCAGTTTTTAAACAGTGATTAAAGCCAACAGGCGGAGTTAGAAACAAGCACTGTCAAATGCATGATCATAGCAAGTGTCAGTCTGATTTGTGGGTAGCAGAGGCCTGACATCTAACGCTTGCCCTTTGCAGCTGCAGAGTATCTCAGAAGATGAGCCACAAAAACCAAGAATAAAAGGGGTGTGGATTTTTATAAAATAGCTACTTCTAGGGACGGAATGTATCAGAAATCTACCGGTCGTGAAAAAAAACCACATACCTTTTGGTGCCATGCAGTAAGGTGACAAATTAAGGCATGTGATTATGTTAGTGCTCTTATCAGGGGATGTATTTTAGCTAGGCTTTTATCTTGCCACCTTCACAAATTTACATACAGTGGTTTGAAGTAGGCAGGAAGTCATAGTTTCCAAGTTGCAATACCTTGTGAGTCTGTGGAAGCCCACAAGCTAACATGTTAAATAATATGTACCAACTTCACCCCAATCTCGCACCACACTGGAAATGGTTGGCCATTCACTTCTCACAAAAGCTGGATACAACTTTTTCCAGGGTGGGAACAACGCTGCGCAGCAGATTTTAGAATCAGTAAATTTACTTGTATTTTTGCTCCTTCAAAAATGGAATTTACAAAAGTATGGTTCCTACGCATGGTTTTTGCAAACTCTTGTGAATTCCTAAAAGTTGTACCAATGCAAGGACATGTACCTACGGATACACTTGTGCCTTTTTTTGTAATGGAGTTGCCCCTAAATTATTTTCATGGTGCTCATAAATGGTGCCTATAATGGCTTTGCACAGATTCTCCATTATCCACTTTTTTATTTTGGGGTTCACCAAACAGGTTTTACTGAATGGTGCCTCAGAGAAACATTTAAAAGTTTCAAATTTGCTTTCAG
Source organism: Triturus cristatus (assembly GCF_964204655.1). Lineage (NCBI taxonomy): Eukaryota > Metazoa > Chordata > Amphibia > Caudata > Salamandridae > Triturus > Triturus cristatus. The sequence goes on along the minus strand of NC_140591.1, from coordinate 1,200,264,019 downwards.
AAAAAAATCCGCTCAACAATCACCAATCTTGCTTTCATGCTAATAAATATATTCCACATATAATTAAGAAACATTTTGGGAGCTTTATAAAAAGCCTTAACTTAAATTTTGCAAAAAGGAGTAAACATTTTTAAACCGGAACCACTGTCAGAATGCAAACTAGGTTTACAGCTCTATGCATATCCTTAGAGCACTCACATTAACAGTAAAGGCTTTAGTATGAAAGCATCACAGGTACAAGTTTTAAAAACTTAGACATATAATTCAAACCCTTCCTAACACAATTCTTTCACAGAGCAATACTGTGGTACCATAAACTGCTAGCTAAAGGGTTTGTGCTAAAGAGGGTCAGGCATACTTCTCTAGTGGACAAAAACAAGAAAACTTGTCTTCCACCTCAAACAATATGTCCAGGCGGTAGGAATTCCACACTCCTGCCACCAATGAACTATTCAAATTTAGGGAATATTTAGATGTCATAGAGGGTGGTCTGCGATAACCAGTCCCATAAAGGTAGAGATATGCTCCAAATACTGCTCTCATGAGTGAACCTACCTTTCCAATTGATCCCCCTCACAAGATAATGCGGATTCCTTCAGCAGTCACCCCCTTCATCGACTAATGCAACAGCATACATACACCAACCTTCAAAACAAAGTACTGTGGGTGCAAAACCAAGTTGTCTGCCGTGGATTTCGCTTTAAATGATCCAATCACATGCTGGCTACAATTAAACAATGGAACAAAGATAATTCTATGTCCATGGCCCACAATGGCCTAACACACTGCACATGGCCTAACATCGGACCCAGGGTTTAAGATCGACCTCACAAACCCTGCTGCCACTCCACCACCTGAAATACAAATATTTAGAAGGGAAGATCACTGCACCGTGAAGACTTCTCGCCCTGGACTTTCCTTCTGTTTTTCTGTCTGCATTTGAAGCTGATAATTTGGAGTTCGCTAGAAACCTGTTCTGATACACCTAAGGCTGTAATTACTGAACCTCCCTCCACTGATTACGTTATTGGTTGCTTCCAGTCATTGTCGACTACTCAGCCACACACACAACCTTTCACCTACTTACACTCCACTCCATACTACAACGAAATTACCCAGTGCTGTGAGTGCTCTTCTTATCTCTTATAATTAAAGATGTGGGCCGTAAAGAAATTGAATTTGGAGAGTTCTCTGGCTCAAAAGGAAACAAGGGTCAGAAAGACAACTAGACTCCAAAGAAACGTAAGAGCTCTATGTGCTGAATTTGCAAATACCTCGGACTGTGTATACTAGGGATCAACTCCTGAACTATAGTCGGGAGGCAGGGAAGAAATGTCTCCACGGGATGTACCCTGATGCGCAAAACTCTCAATGTATGTACTGCCCTTTTCATTTCCGGCCCGCTTTTATTTGTGAAAGTATTCCCTTACCGCCAGCGGTGTTTAACATGTTGTTGCTCAACTGTCGGTCACTGCCTAGACATTCTACTGAAATCCGACTATTATTAGAAGGTGAGAGCCCTGGCGTACTGTTTTTAACGGAAACATGGCTGACAGATGATTCCGCTATGACCCTCTCGCAAGCTCTTCCCTCTGGATATACAATTCACAGACTTGACAGGGAGCACAGTAGAGGAGGGGGCATAGCTATTATCTTGAAATCGGATTTTAGCTGTCGCATTTCTGATAGTCCTTTATCAGACTGCGAAAACATGTTTTTTTCTATTGGTTTTACCCATACTTGCACCTTTTCCGGTATCTTAATCTATCGCCCTCCAGGGTCTTTAGGAAAGTTTTGCACTGATCTCCCCGAGTCTATAGCTGATCTAGTTCAGTCTTTGTCCAACTTCTCTATGTTGGGAGACTTTAATCTGCACTTTGACGATCACGCCCTACCAGTCATCTGCGAGTTTGTAAATAATATGGAATCTTTCCAGTTATTCCAAAAGGTCAAAAGCCACACACACTCCATGGGCCATTTACTTGACCCTATCTTCACTAATGCTATTGATCTCCAGGTCAGAAACTCCACCCCGTTACCTTGGACCGACCATCATCTTATTTCTTTTACCTGGACCCAACAGGCGAGTAGTAGATCAGTTATTTCCTCTACTAAATTGCTCCGTCCATGGTCACAACTCCCATTAGAACGTTTGGTAGCGATACTTAACGACACTAGACCGGCACCAGAGCCTAATCCAACCACTGCCTATCTTAATCTGGAAAATTGTCTGAGCTCTTCCTTGGACATAGTACTCCCTAAGAAATGTTTCAAGGATAAAAATGGAGCCAACAAGAATGACTGGTACACTCCGAAATTACGTACACTTAAGCAGGCTTGTAAGCGATCGGAGAGGAAATGGAGAACGGATTACCCCATCTCTCATAAAACAATTTACAGGGAAAACATTAGAAAGTACAAAGAGGAAATCAAGTATGCTCAATCCCTTTACTATGAGAACCCAATACTGTCAGCCTCTAATTCTTCCCGGGAACTATTCCGTATAGTAAACTCTCTTATTAAACCCCCTTCCCCCCCCCCACTTTGTGTGAGGACATGTTAGCTCGCTGCAACCAGCTAGCTTCTTTTTTTTATAATAAAATTCAACAGATTTATATATCCTTTCACCAAACTCCTTCCACAGATGCCCTATTATCTAATAACATAGGAGGCACTGACAACTGCACTTTAACTGCCTTCCCTATTATGGATCTTTCCTCTCTTCAAGATATACTTGGCCAGTTGAAGTCAGGCTCCCCTAAGGACTCTGTATCGCCCCTTACCTTAAACTCCATCTTTGACTCAGTTTCTACTGTTATCCTGGATGTGATTAACGCTTCATTTCAGAAAGGTATTGTTCCCCCTTCCTGGAAGCAAGCTATGGTGAAGGCATTGCTGAAAAAACCTAATCTGGACCCGGAGGTATTGGGAAACTATCGCCCTATCTCCCTATTACCAGGCATCAGCAAAATTGCTGAAAGGTACGTAAATGGGGTTCTGTCCAGGTTTTTGGAAACTAACAATTGCTTTCATCCGTCACAAACCGTTTTTAGACCTATGCAGGGTACAGAGACGGCCCTCCTGACGGTAACTGAGGCCTTGAAAAAGTTTTGGATAACTGAGGCTGCGCTGCTATTATCCTTTTGGATCTCAGCGCAGCCTTCGACACAGTCAACCATCAGTTGCTCACCCGTAGGCTCAAGCAGACAGGAGTAACTAATCTGGCTCTTGAGTGGATTCACTCATTCCTTGAAGACAGGTCTTTTCAAGTGTGTCACGGAGACTGTATCTCTGATTCTCAACCACTTCGATGTGGGGTTCCTCAGGGATCCTCCCTGTCCCCCACACTTTTTAACGTATATATGAGCCCTCTGGCAGAGGTTGTGGAACCGTTCGGTATTCAAATAGTCACTTATGCCGATGATACACAGTTGATTGTTGCCTTCAACCAGATGAAGGACTCTACATCAGATTTTGCACTGTGCCTGGAAGGAATATCAGCATGGATGGATCACTCTTTCTTGAAGCTGAATGGCTCAAAAACAGAGCTGATGTTTTTGAGTAATTCTATTATACCTAATCTAACATCTTTTTGGCCTAATTGTTTCGGCCCCCCACTTCCCAAAGATCATAACAAAAGTTTGGGAGTATGGCTTGACCGTAAGCTTGATTTTGGGGAACAAGCAAGGAAGGTGGCTGGCAGCTGCTATGGATTATTGAGGATGACTCGGAAAATCATCCCTATCCTCCCTCCCAGTACAAGAAAGGTGGTAATTCAGGCCCTGATTTTATCAAAGCTTGATTATGCTAATGCCCTCTACCTGGGAGCACTTGCTCCACGGTCAGGACATTGCAAGTTGTTCAGAACTGTGCGGCACGCCAACTTCTGAACATCCCCAAGCGACAGTCAGCACGGCAAGCACTGACCACTCTGCACTGGTTGCCCATCCAGCAGAGAGTACAATTTAAGGCGCTCTGCATTTTACACAAGATCTTAACAGGCTCTGCCCCTTCTATTATTGGTTCCCTCGCCTCCTTTTATCATCCTTCCAGAAATCTTCGCTCAGGCAATAAGTGGCTGGCAGTTGTTCCCAGAATTAGGAAAGTTCGCGCCGGGGCCCGATCTTTTTCCTACAATGCAGCACGGCTCTGGAACTCACTTCCTCTTGATTTTCGATGCATGACCAACCATCTGGGCTTTCGTAAATGTTTTAAAACTTTTTTGTTCCCATAAACATCTACTATTCATTAGCTTTGGCCTTTGCGCGGGGATGCCTTTGGTAACCATGCGCTCTATAAATATTTTTACAATTACAATTTGCAAATTTCTCTACAATTCTCTTGATTTACCTGTCCTTACTTTGTAGGCTGTCAAATACACATACGCCTAAACATAATTCACTGCCTTATATTGGCACATGACTGCAATTCAGATCCCTGAAACCACAGTCAATAACTACAGTCACAGATCTGCTTCGGAATGTCACAAGCTTCAAATCTTTGGCAAGAAGCAGACGAGGAAAGAGGTAAAAAGGTATCCAGCAGGTATGTGAGTAGAAACCAGATTGCCGATCTTAGAGCTATTTAATACCTTTTGTGTGTGTAAGAAATGTAATAATTCTTTAAGGGGGGCGCGGCTGCCCATCTCACTTCACTTGCCAAGGTGGACTTCTGAAGTCACTAAATGATCCTGAGCGCAACCTTTTGATAGTTATAGCACAGAGCACATAGGCTTAACTTAGGGCAACGTGGAAAGTATTTGTGCAGTAGCAAAACAGTAATAAAGTCAAAACACAAAGCAATAAAAATTCCAAACCCAATTTGAAAAAGAGTAAAATCCGATACACAAATGAGACAAAAATGACAAAAGTCCAATAAAGGGAACCGGAGATATGATTTGTAAAAACTTTTAAGCAGAAATAATGTAAAACAAGGGAAGGACCAAGGTACCCTATGGTTGCAGTAGAATGGGACCTAGGTGCGAATTCAGGATGCCACCAATGTAGCTCAGGTTGGATACACCAACCAGGTCAGTCTCAGTCAAATTTTGCTTCTTCGGACTTACACTTTTAGGTCCCTACTTTTCAGGGTTTCAGGAGCAGCTCCTCTGAGTTAATTCTAAGGCTCCTAGGACCTCAGGGGTAGCACAGAGGGGCCAGAACTCACTCTAACATTGGCCACAAGCAAGGTCCAGTCCAGGTCTAATTGCTCCTAATCAGCTGGGCATCCAGGGAAAATGTCTCTTACATCTTGTTCTGTCCTTTTAGCCACAGAGAAGGTAGACCAACTGACCCAGTGTTCCCTTTTTTGTCCTGGGTACAAGGGGGAGTAGGTCCAGTCCTCCAGGGTTTCTCTCAAGTAACTGACAGAAGGTCCAGTCTTCTGTTTTTCCGCAAGTCCAGAAAGTGTTCTGATGTGGTCCCTGTGGATGCCATATTTATGTTCGACAGTAGCTTGTGGGTGGTGTGAATCCCTGGGCACTCACTAAAAAAAGAGATTAAAAGTTCCCGGGGGCAACTCTGCCCACTTTCAGTAGTTCCTCATTTCCTTATTGCAAACATGCCCAAAATGGCATGAGACAGGGCTGTTTCAAGAAGGCCAAAGGTTTAGGATACACTAAATCTGGTCTCCTAGGGTTGTGGATGTGTAGGGGCGTGTACTACAGTAATCACAAGTATAATCCCACATCTAACACCAAATCCGTTTTGAAGCAGGCACTGTACCCTCAACAAACCGATACAGGAGCTTGGCAGGAAAAAAGCCGGGTCCTTCAGCAACCAGACAGAGGATATACAAGAATTGTCCTGGAATCCTGTTCTCTCCCTTTCAAGTGCGCCACAGTGTTACATATGGTCCAACAGGTCTGTCACACAGATCTGACACTGTGGTGTCAACAGAATGCCCATAGCCCGCACCGTGTATATTTGATTTAGCTCAGAGAAGTCATCTCCGTCCTTTCAGGGCAACCTATTGTGTCCTCCTGGGAGGAATCTCACACTCTTTCTGGGCTGAGCACACTATGGAAGTAAGAGGAGACGAGTTCATGCATATTGATCTCCAGAAATGTCAGACAGAAACAAGGTAACCTTTTATAAGTTACATTTCCTTAATATTTATTAAAAATCAAACTTCCCCATTTTTCAAGCTATTCTCATTTCTGAGATACAGTAGAAGTATTGTAATCTGTACTCCGATTTTCTACATAGGACAGCTAGGCCTGTTGAACTGTAATTATATATTTTAGGGCCTTGTCACAGTAAGGACATCTTAATATTAATTTTTCACCTATACCACTTAAATAAAATGCACCTTGCCTTGTGAGCAGCAGGGCCTTCATGGGGGGGGGGGGGGCCTACCAAGATTTAAAAGGGGGATATTTACTTGTCAAATAGGTCCCACTGCATGTTTTTCACTGCAACAGTGAGGTTACACAGGGTAGGCTTGTAGCCATGTCTGTACTACCACTACAGAGGATGGCACAATAGGTGCTGCACTCCACAAGAGGCATTTAACTTCCAGGACCTAGGTGCACTTTCAACACAATTAACTAGGGGTTTACAAGCAAGTTAAATGTGCCAATAATGAATAAGCCAATGTAACCACCATATATAGAGGGGGAGCACAGACACTTTACTTCTGGTTAGCAGAAGTAAAGTGCACAGATTTTCGCAGCCAGCAAAAACTGGGCCCAGAAACCAGTGAAAAGTCTGGGGTGATCATGGAGAAAAGGCAGATTTCCAACAGTGTGTTTATACTTCTGATGTGGCATCTTCTGCGACACCAGCCCTTCCAGCAAGCAGTGTTCTTGACCATCTTTAAAAGCAATAATGTTGAATGACCCTTCCAAGCTGCCTGGGCCAAAAATGGTCAAAAAGGTGCCATGACAGGATGAACAGGAAACTTCAATGAATTGAAGATTTCAGATTCCAGCTGGAAAGCTATAGAGATAAAACATGTCAGACAGGAAAACAGATGAAAGAAATGTAGCATGCCAATATTATCCAGGCACCTTCCCATTTTTTATATCATAGTTTCTTGTATACTTTGGCTCATGTAAATTGCACAGCATAGTAATTGCATTTATGTAGCACTTAATATCCCAGCAAGGCTCTGAAGCGCTTTTGACTTTTTAACTGCCAGAACAAACATCTCACTTGTAAGATACAGAGGATGTTGGGGTCAGTTTAAAGGGGGAACTAACTTCCAAAAGACAATGACTTTCTTGTACTTTACTACTACATATTGTACATTTATATATTAAACAAATGTGCATGTTGTAAACTGCAAAAGGCACTATCTTCCAAGCGCACTGAACTTCCAAATGTGGAAAAAGCATTGAGCATCTCAGGCCACTGTTCCAAGGAAGATGCTCAGCTAACAAATCACCACCACCTCAGAGGGTTGCCCGACATCACGATTTATTTTCAGACACATGGTTGCCCAACTGTGAGAGACTATTCTAGGAAACTGCTTTACATGATGTCACAGCCCCTTTAAAAGAATTGAAATCCTAACAAGTGCTGACAAGTTTCAATTAAGTTATTTTTTTAAACCTTTCTTAAAATGTTTCACTACAATACCATACCTATCAAAGAGGGAGGGCAGTGAAACTGCAAGGTTACAGGTGGAAACATATTTAGAAATTACCATGACACCGTATAACTAAAGCTGCTGCTAACCAGACTTCTTCCAAACAATCTCATATTTTATTCAGAAATGCACACAAAGTCAAAATAACAGTGGAAATTGCCAAATAACAGCACAAATAAAAGTAACATCATGCATATCACAGAACAACAGAAAGAAATCTGGTCTCAATTTTGTTTTAATTGTTTGCTATGTTCTAAACTGAATTACGTAGACTACCTCACTGACGTATGATAGCAGCAACTCCACCCACTTTTCTTCTAGTGCCTCAGACTATACTTTTACCCTTTCCTTGCCCCACAGCCAACCAGGGGCACTGCATTTTTTATCTCACCATTTGTTAAATCATTAGAATAAAGTTGCTTCAAGTTACACTTCAGTTAATTATTATTATTTCCTTTTAGAATTAGGAACCATGATAGAAATTTTGTTTGTCCCCCAAGCAGTACTTGAAGCTGCACCTGAAAATATAAATCAGGTTTTCTATTTGCCGAGAATAGAGAAGAAAAAAAGGAAATTAAAGACAACAAAATGGGTTTCCAAAGGAAGATATGTACAAGAATATGGAGATAAGTAACATAGAAAACTTCGACAAGTTTCTTGTTAATATCAACTAACTGGCTTAATATCAGCTAACTACCAACTGTTTAAACAGGCATTTGCAATGCAATAGGTCTTGTATTTACGAGAGTTTGAGTTACTGGAATTGTAAATGACAATAGCTTAAATTCTCGCAAATGCGAGACCTATTGCATTGCAAATATATATTATCTACTGGCGGTCGCCAGTAGATAGTTATAGTTAGGACCGTGTTTCCATAGGAAATCTCAAAATTCTATTTTGAATAACTTTGGCGCCGGTTGACGAATCTTCGCGAAAGTTTCAAAATTAATGTGGCGCTCCGCTTAGCTCCTACCCTGAAAGTCTCGGGGTGATTCGTCAAGCGGGGGCCGAGAAAAAAGGGGGGTCCCAAAACGCGTTTTCCCCATGCATTTTTCCATAGGACCTTTAGTCGAAGGTACAGCCCGAACGGCTGAACAGAATTACTTGAAATTTGGCAGAGAGGTAGTCCTCAGGTCAGGGAAGAGCCTTTTGCAGGTCTGGTGTCAATCTGTTCAGTATTTCCTGAGAAAATAGCATTTAAAAGCATATAAATATCTATAAGCGCGCAGCGTGTGCGCACGGTGCGCGCACGTGCGCGCACGGTGCCGTGCGCGAGCGAAATTCTGATTGGTTGTTAGATGTCAGTCAACATTCGAATCGGTCGAAATCACGAAGTGTCGGCCGCCATTTTGTCTCTCGCACTGAAAAGGAAAGGGGGAAAACGTGAAAAGGGGGCAGGGAAGAGAGTTCCTGACCCCCTAGCCTTTGTCAGGGGGTCACAGAAGGACCCCCATGGGTGAAATAAACATTTTTTTTTTCTTTATAAAAATCGCGGGGTGCGCGCACAGTGCGCGCAGCGCACCACGCGCCCAACGAGCGCGCACGGTGAAAAACCTTAAAAAATATATATATATTAATAAATACATAACTTAGCATTTAAAAAACCGTACAAATTCACTTAAAAAACCATAGGTTTCACACACGTTATAGTTAGGAATTAGCATTTAAAAAAACCTTACAAATTCACTTAAAAAAACCATAGGTTTCACACAGGTTATAGTTAGGTGGACATTTCACTCGTAAAAAACCAATGAAATTCCCCCGTTTTAGTTGGTTCAGATAACTATAACTCGCGCGACCGCCACTCTATCACAAGGATGATGTCATGAGTGATGCCACTGACCATGTCATGAGTGATGTAATATGTGACGTCATGAGCAGTGGATTGCGGGCGCGCGAGTTATAGTTATCTGAACTAACTATAACGGGGGAATTTCATTGGTTTTTTACGAGTGAAATGTCCACCTAACTACCTGTGTGAAACCTATGGTTTTTTAAGTGAATATATATATATATTATTTTTACAAGCGCCCAATGCGGCGCTTTCAAATTAATAGAGGCTGCACCCTTTTCTTTAGATAAGCCGCATTTAAAGAAAGGGGTGCGACCGCCATTAAAGTGAAAGCTCGGCATGGGGCGCTTTTACAATAAAAAAAGCATTGGTTTGTCAAGTTGACAAACAAATGGTTTTTTTTGTAAAAGCGCCCCATGCCGCGGTTTCATACGGCCACCAACCTTTTTTTAGACGCGACTCATCTAAAGAAAGAGACCTGGTCTCTATTAACGTGCAAGTGCAGCATATGCGCTTGAAAACAACAAAAAACAAGTAATGAGCATACACAGTATGTAAACAGGATACGCATGTACGCAACCATGCCAACATGTAAGCTCCTGGAGACTGATTAACCAGAGCTTGGAACATCTGGAAAACGTTTTCTTACCCCTGGTGATCTAAGGTGTACTGTTGGGAAATGTTTGTTCATGCAGCAGGGGGTGCCTGGGGGGCTGAACGTATTAAAAATGTATAGCGCAGCGCTCCGGTAAAAAAAAAAAAAACAAAGGCACCCGAAGGGTGTAGATGGGGGACGGAGGGGGAAACAAAGGAGGAAGCGTCCAAGCAGATTTACATGCAGGGAGCGTGTTTAAAAGAAATGCAAATGCAAAGCAGCAGCTGCCATTACTGAAGCTGGCGTCCAGTGTATGGTGTGACCATTAATTAAGTAAATAGCTCTTGGAACTGTTAATGAAAAGTAAAGACACGTGTAAAAGGGCCAGTCCTCATGGGAGTTAACAGAAGACAGTGAGGTACTAAGGGGGGACTAATAAGCTTGTTAACATATCAGAAGCCATAATTTACAAAGGACAAATGACACAAGCCAATGAAAAATGTGGGCGGAGCTTCAACTCCATACCTCAATATAGCATGTCTCTAAGAGACAGCACAAATGTTGCCTAGGCGAGACCTCAAATTTTTTTTTTACATTCTCATTAAATCCCTACCTTGTATTGGGGGTAGAGTACTTAATAGCAAATATTCTACTAGTATTTCTACTGCAGTGATCACCAAGAGTAACCTTATCAGGATACAAGGACCCTCATCCATATAGGTGGCATGCTTCATTATTGGGTCCTGCTCCACGCTAGGTGGGCGGTGCAATGTCCAGCCGGCCCTTCCAATGGGGACCCTTTGTGAGTGGTAGTGCATTTGTGATGATAGTGGGTAGCGAGTGCACTGATATCTAAAATTGTCTATAGATTACCAGGAACGTTTCTTTTAAGGGGCATTGGTGATTTATATATCAACATTAAAAATTAAGTAAGACCAACTGAACGTTGGTCTATACGTTTCATGTCTGACTACCTAAATAGATCGTGTGGCAGTTCACCAGGATCAATATAGGAATATCCTACTATCTCAAATGGGGTAGTGTGTTCTTTAGTTTTATATTTTATGTAAGTGTGGGTGTAATATCCCCAGTGAGTCACCCACACTTTTGGGAACTCACTTTTTCCAGGGACGGTCAACCCTCCTAGTAACAATTCAGGCCCCATTAGGACACGGAGAACACACTCCTGTGTAGTAGATTTAATTTGTTTCCATGGTGTGGCAGTGGTTAAACCTGCCTCTGTTTTCCACTCCCAGCAAGAAGAAAACTCATTTACACAATTTTGTTTCAGATTGTAACCACTTTTATATACAAATTACTGGAATGATTTTTCCAGGAGAATTTCCGTCACAATGTCTCTAAAATCCAATATTTTTAATGTTGCACACATTCTCATTTGTATCCATTGGTATCCAACTTGCAAGAAATATAAAATATAGGGAAAACTTGCAATAAATATAAAATATAGGGAAAACAAAATTCCTTTGTTTAGGTACACCCCAGTAGGAGTCCTTTTTTCAGAGAAATACAGTGTAGATCACTACATAGCTGTATCACATGTTCCTTAAATTTTCTCTTGTTCGAATCAATCAGTCAAATTCATTAAAGACATACATGAAGATTGCACTAACTGGTAAAGCTATGTGACAACCTGTCAAAACAGGAATGTAAGGCCAGGCATACTTAAGAATAAAACTTGATGACTACAAGAAAATGAACATCACTTTAAAAATTGAATTGAAATTACACACATTCTAATAAACTGATGAGCCTAATGGCTTCCAGCATTCCATAAGTATCCTTAGTATGAATCAAGCTGAGGTGTATGCCACACCCATAAGTCAAATAAAACAAATGTAATGGCATGCACGTGCCAGGGACTTTAATGGGATCCACACGTGCTGGGCAAAAAGTCTGGTTGCTAAATACAGAGGGCGGGAGCAGAGCAATGCAGCAATTTCTACTCGATGCACAGGATATCAGTTGCTTAAACAGGGGCATTTCTGCTTTATGGATGTAAAAAATATAAAAACAAGCATTGGCATAGCCAATAGGTCTCGCCTTTGGGATCTTACAAGTGTTTGGTTATCCAGCACAATATCCTTAGTGCAACATCATCAACAGTTGCATGGCTAAACACTTATAAGGTCCCAAAGGCGAGACCTATTGGCTATGCTAATGCTTGTTTGTGTTCTGGACGGTCCCTGCGGTCGGCTGCGCGAGATTCTGTTTTAATATTTGCACTCCTACAAAATCATTTGAAAGTAACCGTCCCCTTCTCTGCCCTCTTCATGTTTAAATGAGTTTGATTTTAGTGCCTTAATTCGGCCTCTTGGCGCTCTGTTCACTAGTGACTGCACTTCCAAATACTGGGGCTCAGTTGTACAGTACAAACTTGATGTCATATGGCACTCGCGGTGAGCTTTGGCGTGCAGGATTCCTGCTGCTTTCAGCAGTGGGTGCATTAACCCACTTACACCTCTTTACAAATCTCTGCAAGCTATTATCGTGAAAAGTGGGTAGCCCCATTACTGAGGCTCTAAATAATTTTATTTTTTGGGCAGTCATGGGGCAGTAAGCTCATAAAATACCCTGCGCCAAATTCTGTATGTATCCAGTGATGTTCGAATAAATAGAATGTGTCTGCATTTTTGTTGTTATGGTTCTGTTTTTCACGTTCTACAGAAAGCAGCCCAAATACCAGAACATTTACTGTGGTACGTCACACACAAATGACCCAACAGAAAACATTGGACAGGTGTGGGACTCGCACAGTCCAGATTTCTTTACGCACCTCAATTTGTAGTTATTTGGTTCCTACTCTTAACGAATAAAAGTACCAGAATGCAAAAGGAAAAAACACCTGTACTACCTATGTGACAAGTTATCTGGTTCCCAGAAGTTGAAGCTAGCATCTGTTCTGAAAATTCTAAAGAGAGATTAAAAAAGCTACCCAATCGTTTTGATGATCAGAGGGGCTGGGAGAGCGAAGGGGGTAGAAGTTGACAGCCTGAGACACTGTCACCCCCGTCTGTCCCTTCAAAAGGCACGGGGCACGACCTCTGCTGAGTAATGCGATAAAGATTTGTATTTCCTGTGGTTGGGGTGGTTGAAGCGGGGGCGGGGCCTCACAGCGGCCTTCTGCTTGTTCACAAACATGCTTCTTGCCTGTAATGAAAATAATCAGCACGGGGTTATTAGGGGCTAGAGACATCCGAAGCTCCTCCTGCGAAAGTGTGAGGTCATGCTGTGTGAGAGGCATTCCAAGGGGTGTAAGTATCCCTCCCCACCCAGCGACAGGGGAAGTGAGGGGGGACCTCGCAGCTTGTAACTACAAGGCACAGGGGCAGCGGCCCGGGCCCTGGTGTCTGCAAAGCGCCGGGGTCGGCAATTACCGGAGCGGCGGGAGGGCAGGATTAGAAAGTGCTGCTCGAGCCATTTGTGAGCGACAGGGTGCGGGAGGGGGTAGCAAATGGCGAGAAATGAGGGAAAGACACCACATTTAAGAGCGCTCGCTTTTCTACAGCCAATTATTGAATCTATATTTGAAAGATTTTCGGGGCACGGAGGGTTACAGGGCTCATAATTGCAGAAACAGCAGCGCTCTAATTACCGTTCTGTAGGTGCCTGCCCGTGCTTTGGCGCGTTTCTAGCCTTCCTCCCCTTTTAAATGGAGCTCCTTTTCACGCCGGCAGCCCGTGTGTGAAGGCGAGACAGCTAAAGCCGTTTCCGTACCAGATCTAACAAGACGGCAAAAGTGAAAGTAGGGGTGTGCGCACCGGCAAACACGCAAGTGGTGCGCACGCAGCAGCGCCAAAAGTGAAAGTAATCACGCTCCAGATGGCGCCTTGGGCGCTGAAAGCTGGCAGCTGTGCACGTTAACGCTCGTGTGAACGCAAGCTTTAGGCCAGCAAAAGCCGGTTGGTAGCACTTTAAAAACCCACTTACTAAATGTCTCGCCTGAGCAGCGCATGCGCTGGCTCAGGCGAGACCTAACAAAAAGGAAACAAATAGTAATAGGGAGTTGTTACAACTTGCTTCAATAGAAACTATTTGGGAAAAAATCCACAGAGCTGTATTTTTATGAAGGCACGAGGAAAGCAACCCTTACTGTTTAACAAGCAGACAAGATATTTCACATAATGGTATTTTAATGTTTATAAGATGGAGGTGTGTTGATTAACTGTTCCAACAGGCTTCATTTCTGATTTTCTTAAAGTAATTTCTCTTCAGCTTGTTTTCCCGGGGAAGCTCTAAAAATAATTACCCAATAAGTGTACTAAAGTATATCAGTTAATAAGGATCTGATAAAATAAGCACCAAAGAAAGAAGCATAAAGCTACAATGAATTAAGCCAGACATAGTTTTCGCCTTAAACACATTCTAAACTGCATGCATAGCTTGATTCTTTTATGAGCACTTAACAAATGCACCAGTATTAACCAGCATCCTCGCTTCTAATGAAAAACACGAGGTACCTTGACCTAAAAGAACCCATTTCAGCCTATCTCCCATAAAAGGAAAGGAACGTGGTCTTGACAGCTACCATCATCTTCTTCCCTCTCCCGACTTAAAGCAATACCATTCTTACAGACTTCAGAGAATATCATCCATACTACATAAAGCTTGTACACTTTACAAATGACAAAACATTGTAAAAAGTAGCACTTTAAGGCCCTCTCGACATTTCTGGAGCTTTTCTGTCATTCTCCTAAAAGGCCCATTTCCAGAGATTGATTTTATTCTTTAAGGTTTTTCCAAAGGAAATAATTTCTTGATTGTTTCACTGGAAGAACTAAGAGTCACGAGCAATAATAAAAACCGTCGCCTTTGGGATAAAAATTACCCGACTATTTACTATATACTAATCGTAATAATAGTTTTAAACATAAGTGTCTACTGAAAGGTACCTTCAAGACAACGGGAAGCCGATGGGCAAAACCATTTTCCTTTAAGATGCACAAATTCACATTGCTATTTTTTTCTTCAGGGCTCTAGGCTTTCAATATTCAAAAAAGGCTTCAGATTGGTATATTCTCTAGATATGAGCAAACTCGCATCTGTGCAATTGCATTCCCCCTAACAACATAACTCTAATGTTCTTGACTTTTGAACATAAATAGTAGGGTCTCGTTTTACAATAGGATAGGCACAGTACTAACGAAAGAAAACAGTTTCGCTTGGGCTGCCACATTGTTGGTGAGGCCACTGGACAGCAGGTAGCTAGAATTCAAGTGATCAATTGCCTTTCTGCTCTTGTTTCGATGGCAGGAGTGCACAAACGTTCATGTGACTAGAGTGGCTCAATGCATGACATAGAAGGTAGTCACTGGCTTGTTCTGGAGTACGAAATGCGGTGGGGTGTAAGGGGGTGTGGGTGGAGGGGGCCTCAACCAACACTCCCTGGAGCTAGCAGTCCTTTTGGAAACTCGAATGCACTAAGGTCAGGCATTCAGGTTGGCACAATAGAATAGTAGGGGACCTGGTGCAAAGGCACCACAAATACCTACCAAGACGAACAGCCTCAAATGACAGTCTTTGCCCTGCCCCAGAACTGAGGGTCTAATGTGGGCACAGATTCACAAGTGAAGGTAAATATCCCACTGCTGTCTCAGAAGACAGTCACTATTGTGAACGATGGTGCTTGGATCTTCTCCCTAAAACAAGAACAGAAATAAGAGCTTCTATCATGCAAAGTCAGGCCATTTAAGTTGGATTCGGGTTTTGAAATGCACAATGAATATACCCTCTTCTCTAATGGGAGTTGAGGGAAATTGCTATTCACTTATCAAAAATATCTCAAACTACCCTTCTGGGCAGGGATGTTGCTGTCAGTCAATTATCCAGTGGGAGATAAACAATAGAGGAAAACCAGAAACACCTTAGTGAAGGATTATGTGGGGAAGGGGATCTTCGGGTCAATAGGCTTCAGTAAACCCTTGTCATTTTGTTAACAAAATGTACACCCACCATTCCCTGCCATTACATAGCAAAGAATTTTGTGCTGAAGATTCCCACATAATTTCAACCTCACAGTGTCACTAGAATAAACAGAAGCCTTTCTAACAAGCATGCAGACAGCACCATTTCATTTTAGTTGACATTTAAACTGACTTATCAGGATTTGTAGATTTATATGGTACCTGACATCTCTTAAATCTGTGATATAAATTTACTTTTGCTGCCAACTGATTAAAAGGTTAAGCCTATAATGAAATTGGACTTGTCGTGGTCGATTACATATTTAAACTGCTCACAATACACTGTTGACACTTCTGCTTAGGTGGTTTTGGTCCGAAATCAAAATGAGTGCTTCAGCAATTTATCTATATTCGTTATGACAGCAGATGGCTGGTGGGTTCATTTGAAAACTACACAGCCCTTGTGTGAATGTTCCAATTCTAGTTTGATTACTAGCTCAAAACGTACATAATTTTTGCTAAAATTTATCATTTAAAAAGATAAAGAGGATTGTGCAGATGATTTTTATTAATAAACCCAACTGTATAGAAAGCCTCAAATTCACCTGACATCAAACACTATCTCAGATCAAAGATGTAATGAGCTTTGCCAGCATATACCGTTGTTAAGAAAACAATACTGTGGTTCCCAACTATTCCATCAGTGCTTTTTCTGGCTACTGCGTAAAAGGACAATACCGGGAAATAGCAGGCTGAATGATGTCAATGCCAATTATCAAATGACAACTTGGAGACGATAAATTTAAACTTGCCAGCGGTTAACAAAGTAAACCACCCAATTACTGAAAGTTTTTATATAAGTGGATACAGAGACTGTGTTTTCCGTGCTTAATTAGTAAAAGAATAAGCGACAGGGCCCAAAGTGACGGCAGTCTGTGCTACTGAATTTCAGAGTGCCGAATACCAAGGCTGCAAAGTCTTGATTTTACCATCATACACCCCATGCCTATTTATCTCACTCTTGCAGGTTCCCGTTTTCTCCCCCTGACAGTTTTTCTTACTCTTCCATTTTTAGGTCGAGCCCAGAGGTAGCGCACATGTGCTGCTCTGCGAGGCATGCTGTAATCCCTTTGTTTGTACACATCCATCACACACCTACCGCTTTTCATTGGTTGTTCGGTCCGCCTCTTAAAATTCCATAGTTTAAGTTGGTGCATAGGGTACATTTGTACCATATTGTGACTGTTTTGTTCCCGCCCTACGGACTGCCCCTGCTTAATGGATCCTTTTGATAGGGGCCATTTGTTTTGGCAAGCACACTACTTTTTCTTTTGCAACTTTCCTGTTCGTATTTCACTTTGCTCCTGCCTCCCTCCAATTGTCAGTGTTCACTTTGTTCCCGCCCCCCTACCGCCATACTTTGTGTTGTCTCATCTCACCCCCTCCTCCCCATTGTCCGTATGCCCTCTGTTCCCACCCCCTTCCGCCGCAGTGTTTTCTTCCTTCCCCCCTGCTGTCCGTGTTGTCTTTGTTCCTGAACCCCTCCTGTTGTCGGTGTTGTCTTTAGTCCTGCCCCCTCTCGTTGTCTGTGTTGTCTTTCTTCCCGTTGTCCCGGTTGTCTTTGTTTCCGCCCCCTTCCTTTCTCGGTGTGGTCTTTCTTCTCGCACCCCTCCCGCTGTCCGTGTTGTCTTTCTACTTGCCCCCTCCCCAATACTTTGTGTTTCTTTTCTTCTCGCCACCTCCCATGCTCACCCGTGACCCGCGCAGCCTTAACTGTGGGCGACATCTAACTTGCCAAAAATATACAATATGGTGTATAAGGCCATCCTGTCGCTTCAACTGTGATCTTCTCTGGTGCATAAACACCATTTGTTGTAGTTTAATTTATCTGCCTCTCACCCCATCTTGGCCTCTCTGCCTGCCCAGTGACCGAAGGGACCAGATGAAGTGGCCTGCAGAGGGGCAAGCGTCCTGGTCACTGAGCTACAGGAGTATCTTGTGCGGTCAGTAGGCCGTTCTGGTGCTTGAAGCAAATACAGTTTATGAGTGTGCGGCTGAAAACCCCCAGCAGTGCAGCCAGCCAACTATCTTGTGCTTTGAGCACACACAGTGAATGCTAGTTTAGCAGATCCCACTCCCCCAGCATCCTCGTCTCAGTTGAACCTAGTAAAACTGGATCCCCTCAGTGCAGCCAGCAGGCCAACTCTTGCTTGGAGCACACGAGCGCAGCCGCACTTAACTAGCCCCCTTAGGAAACCTCTTGATGCAATCCTAACAGATACCGCTGTTCTTTGGATCCCTAGTAACAGGTAATTTCTGAACCCTAGTAGCAAGGAGTCACATTCCCCAACTCCCACGCACCCACAGCTGCAGTAAATGGAGTAGTGGGACTGGGAGAGGATGGAAATCTACACACCTATAAGGGAGACCCCTGGGGTTCTTTAGGACTTGTTGCCCCCCTCCAACAAAATGCTCCTGTTCAAGAAGAGTGCAGGAGACCAACAATGACTAGCTCTACGCTTTCAGTATCCATTGCGGGCCTACAGTAGGAAAGCTAATTCCTCCCTCAAGTGAAATGTAGGTATTAAATTCAAAGCATACCAAGCATTTGCAATCCAATATGTCACATTTGCGAGGGTTTGAGCTATTGGCATTGTAAATGACAATGCCTTTTATTTATCTGTTTTGATAACCTGCAAGCGGTGCGAAAACCGATACTTTGTACTTATAGTCCTTGCTTACGAGAAACAAGGCTGGCAGTAAAAGAGGCGCAGTTATGGATAGCCTTGCTTCTCGTAAGCAAGAACTATAAGTACAAGTGTGAGTTTACGCATCGCTTGCAGGTTTTCAAACTCTTGCAAATGTGAGAACTTTAGCATTGCAAATGCTTGTTTTACCCAGTGTGGGTTTTTTTCTTTCTTGCTCAAAGTCAAGGTCCAGTGAGGGAAACTAAGTGTTAGTTTACAAAAAGGATTGTGAGTGAGCCCCATCTGCAACCACCAGCTCAAATTAAGCTTGCGTGTATCATGCATCAGAGTCTTGCACCCTAAATGCGGGCCCTCCTGCACTTCAACTTTTTTTGTAACACTAACTTTATTGCATTTGATCAAAGTACGCTCCATCCGTCATAGTTTAATCTGAGGGCAAGACATTACACATTTGAAAAAGCATTGCAAAAAGGTTCAGCCTGATGGTGTATGCAGGAGGCATGATTTACAATGCATTACAAGAGAAGCAAACAGTTTGAACAGTACTCGCTACCTCCCCCTAACAAACCGACCGTGACACCTAATGGGGAGGTCACATGTATGTAGGGGCAAGCATAAAGTGTAGAAAACTCTACACGGACTGTGAAAGGGGAGGCCGAAATGTTGATATTTCCACTGTAGGGAAGAGGGACCGAGCCCTCCTGTCCCACGTGTCATGGAGGGCTATCTGCAGTGTCTTTGGCAGAGAAAACAAGCATTTACAATGCAATAGGTCTCGCAACTGCACGTTTTGGAGCTATTGGCATTGTAAATGGCAATGACTTTTAAAAAATTAAAAGGCATTGTCATTTACAATAGCAAAAGCAACACCAATTGCATTGCAGAGCGCGGTGTCTGAAGACGGCGCCGCGCTTATTAAAGTTAAAAAAAGGAAAGAAAAAACAAGCGGCGGCATAAAGTAATCAAAATAAAGCTGACGAAATTCTTCTTTACAAGCATATGCTGCATTTAAATGGCCTGAAGTCTCAACTCCCTGATGGGACCGCCTCAGCCTGTGGTGGGCCTCCCCCAGCCTCGGTCTGGGGCAGGGTAGAATGTCAGATGGAAGACAGTGAAAGAAGTTAAAAAGAAGGGGCTAAAGTTCTTTCACGCGTATATCTAGTGTTTAGGCGCTCTCGATGTCGGCCACACGCTGCTGTTTTCGGCAAGTTCGCCCAGTCGGGTCCCAAGTCCCAAACTCTGACGGGGTCTGCGCCTCCCTCATGGGACCGGCTTCCTCCTTAAGACATTGATTAAGCTGGGCATGCTCTGCCCACTTCCGGAAGCTCTTTTAACTCAATATGTGTTAATTGACATGATTTCGTATGATCGTCCTCCCGGAGGGCAGCCCGGGTCACCCGTCTCTTGAGCACCGCGAGCAGAGACGGGTCACACTGTCGACAGACAGCCTTGATTACCGACAGACTCCAATACCGCGGACACAAAACTATTTATGTGTTGTATCGTGGCCCGACCACGCAGCAGAGGAGCCCAGAAGACGAGCAGGACCACCAGAGCGCAGCAGTGAGCAAGGGACACAGCTACACTTGTGACTCTCAGCAGTAGCAGCACCAGATCCTCGGGGCACGACTGGGTCTGTGCGCTCACAGCCTGCTGGGAGCTGAAGTGCACTAGAGCCAAACTTAGGCGCGCGCAGTCTGTATGATGGATGGAAATTTTTTAACTGTAATTGACATAATGCGAGAGAGAGCGGAGAAGGACAAATTGCTGTGTTACTCTATGCGCTAAATACAGCTTGACGGGAAATGTAATTCTACTGTGTGTTTCCGACTACAATGCCGGGAGTCTGAATAGGCAGCAAATTTTAAAACCAGCATCTCCACCGCATTTGGTTGTGCCTTTGTAGAGAGGCTGCTGCACTTAGCCTAGTAGGGGAGGAGATTTACAGGGGAAGAGCGAGCACTCTGCCGGCTCCCTTTCTCGCTGCGTTCAGGGGATAGGACAAGCCGCAGCCAATTACAGAAGCGCGATGCACGAGCAGAGCACGCAGCGAACAAGAGCCTGAGAAGTGGTGGAACGGACGTCAGGGGAAAACAAAGATGGCGTGCGTTTGTCCGGATGGGCCGTCTTAAAAGTCCACAGGGCGGTAACCGAAATGGGCGAAAGCTAAATCGCGAGCCAGTGATTACCATAAAATCCAACGCGAACGAATTGCAAACAGGGGCTGGGCTTAAAGCCCACTTCTGAAATATATTGTTGACTATAGCTCTCGCAGGCGAGGAGCGCATGCGCGCTTAAAACGCCAGGCAAGACCTAAAAAGGGAAACTGAAAAGGGTTCCAAAGCCTCTAACAGAAGCAGGTGTGTTTAGCCTTCTCTATCTGGTGCCAGATCTTAGTCTTTAAATCTCTTCACTAGGGCATCCCACTCAAGCAAAATGGGTTTTCTGTGGAGACCCGTATGCTCCTGCCTTCTCAGAGCTTCTCGCACTTCAACTTATAAAAACTTTGCAACTCTATAGAAAACTTACAACAATGCTAAGGCATTTTCTGTATCAGCCAACTTTTTTCAAAGACTTTTTGTATGATATTTGAACCATGTGACCTACTTATGATATAGAGAAAAATATCTATTTTTAGGTGTTCTAGATAGACTAGTACAAAGTGGAGGATATGGGCCAGATTTGAGACAATACAGTACGGCTGTGAAAAGAAAAAATTAGCAAATACATGTTTTTACTCAGATTAACACATCCTACTAATTGCTAATCATGGTCCTCGTTTGTTGAGCACAAGTACATTTATTTGTCTGGCAAACAGCAAAAAAATATGTAACGCAAATGGAGCTAAACAACCAAAAGGTT
This sequence comes from Triturus cristatus, assembly GCF_964204655.1. NCBI lineage: Eukaryota > Metazoa > Chordata > Amphibia > Caudata > Salamandridae > Triturus > Triturus cristatus. The sequence goes on along the minus strand of NC_140591.1, from coordinate 1,200,242,551 downwards.
TGCTTAACATAACAAATTAAATGTGTCTGGAAAGTTCACGGAGTTCAATGCTGGCCAATGAAATATGTAGTGTCCTGAAGGTCACAGGTTTAGATCCTGGCCAGGACAAAACCTTTTGAAGTCAGGAAATTGAGAACATTTTAATTAAGGAATAATAACGCCTGCTATTTTTAATCCAAGACAATTGTCCAGTCCAAAATTTCCAAAGATTTGCTACAATACAGCTTTGATAGGTGCTAGAATTGACATCACCAGATTACAGGGCAACCTGATCGTTCCTCAATTTCATACTTGGCGGGACAATTTAGACTAGAGCATGCTGGCAGAGAATAAAGAAATTAATGAAAGAATGATAAAGCTGACAATGTCTGTAGGTGCTGATCTCGGAGGTCTGCCAAGATTTGGGGACACTGGAATTACTAATTTGACTTAATTAATCCTAAATGGGCTTGAGGTAAAAGTACTGTCTTGCTAGCTATCAACAGATCAAAAGTATAACGCCCGATTTTCCATCGAAATCATCATCTAACCTGTTACAGTATCAAGTAGTGAAAGTAAGATGTATAACAAGAAAGCAATTTGCCTGTGAAATGACACCTACAGGCAAAAGGATGAGTTAACAAATCCTAGTTCCAAACCAAAGCTTTCAAACAGGTCTCCCTTGAGCAGCACTGCGGACAACCATGTTGAACTTAAAAACTGTAGTCCCGAGCGTGCCCAAATGACCCTAGCTGTCCTAGTGTTTCAACGCTGGATGTAGTGCTTTATCACCTCCCTCTTTTTCTTGCGTTTCTATCCCCGTGAAATTAGGTCTCTTGACATGTTGTTTAAGACTTTGTTTGTGTTTTCATCTTTAGTACTTTCTTCTGGTGTGGGGCACAACAAACACCTAATTTGTGTGTTCACAAGTGCATTACCTCCATTCTTATGGCTTCAGGTTGAAGAACAGGCACTGAAGGGAGAAAGAACGGAGACAAAACTACTTGGAGAAATTAAATGAGGGCCTTGTTAAGAAGGTACTGCTGATTACTTGTGCCTCCCCCTCCCTTTCACCCATCCGCCCCAACCAAGAGAGTTTTGAAGAATGGTAGGTGTGAACAGTGAGACTGCAGTTTTGTATTGCTCAGGTGAGTAAGTTTCTAATCTTGGCATTGTCTTTTATGGATCTGATTTCTGCCACAGGAAGGCAGACTGACAGCCAGATGCAAGATCTCACACTTTATTGTGCTTATGTTGTAGGAGCTTCAGATTGCATGCTCAGGACCATAACCTTTTATCAAAATATCAAACAACGGACAACCTAGTACAGTAACCAGCTAAATTGGCAACTATCACCACAAAGGGACCCGCAGAGCTTTTAATGCTTCCAAGCTCAATGAAAAAACATAAAACTGCACACCTGTCTCACACACTCACTTCTTCATCAATCTACTGCCAAGAGCTGTGTCCCATAAAACAAAAATCGCATCTCGGTGGTACCCGCGCATGATCAGGAAACACTGCCCTGAGAGGATCCAAATAAAGACAACACTACCAACCACACTCCCTACATACTTTTGAGTGCTACTCATGTTGGCAAGCGCTTCAGCGTCCAACATAGGGGTAGTATGCGCTATATAAATGTGGCAATACAACAAGATGTTATCATTATTATTGAATTAGCACTTTTTGTCTCTCAAATTATTACACATCTCATTTCCCATGACTTCTATAACAACGCTCCTGTTAGATGATCAATGGCTGATAAATTGGAGAGGATATTTTTTCTCATTGCATCATGTGCTTTGCATCATGCTTTGGCTAGCTTAGGACGAGCCTTTGCAACTCAGCACCACCTCGTAGCACATAGTTCTCCTGCATGGGAACAATGTACTGTTTCAAAGAACCATGGTGCTAGGCCAACGACACGCAATTACAGTCTCATATTTGATGAGCGGATGCCAGTTACTCTTCCTCTGGAACAGCTAAGGCAGCAAAAACAAAATTAGACTAAACTTGATAAAAGCAAAACTGGAAACGCAACGCATGCACTCAGGACATCCTGTGTGGTTTCACTCTCTCTCAGCACGAGAGGCAGCTAGTGGTCATGTATGGCGCAAACAAGCCTACACTCCCAATGTGTTGTAATCTGACACAATTAGAACACAGAATTGTGAAACTAAATTACAACCATTAGGAAACCCATGGGAAACAGGGCAAATAGGTTTCGAAATAATTCATCTGATGCATTAAGGCTCCAGAGTGGGATATGGGAAAGTAGAGCGATAACAGAATCACTTTAATCTGAAAATCTTTAATTACCAAAGAAACTAATAAACACACAAAAATAGCCTGGCTTGCAGCTAGCTCCTTTTGCAGAACCACAAAAACCTCATAGTACAATCAAAGAATTATGCGTTGTTTTAACTGCACAACCTAACAAAGTGGCACATTAGGTCTCAGCAGGAGGCATGCAAATATCATGCACAGAATAGAAGGCAGAAATACCAACGGAGCACATGCCAGATATGGATTCACCTGATAAACCGCACACACAAAGAGAATATGATAAATGGCAAACGAGCTGTAGGGAATATATACTGGGACACGCGATAAAGGTTACATTTTCGATCAGTTCATTCCCTTTGCTAACTTCATGACATTTACAGCAAGAAACAGAGAAAAAAGATAGTGGTGTTTACGCATAAATAAATTCAGGAAGGAAATTTTCAGGCAAGGCCCTAGTTCAGATGGGGACTATCCTCTTACATGTAAAACAAAGCAACACCTACACACACACACACTTACTTTTCGGAAAGAACATCCTAGAAACGTCTGCCTGCTTATCTAGGGTAACGTGTATGGTCCTTTCTGGTCCCTGTTAAGTTTTAAGTGTCCTAGAAGGTCACTTAACAATGTAATGATTTAATAGCTGTTAATTTGACCCTTAACCATCTAGATTAAAAAAAACCTGGACAAGGGTCGCATGACCAATCATTAAAAGAGCATTGTGAGGCAGAAGACGAGGGTTTCAAAGATTATTGGAAGCACTTGGACATACGCAGGAACAAAACATACCGATGTCAGAGTGGCTTCAAGTTCTTTACCTAATGTTACAACAAATCGAACAATTATCCCACTTGTGTATGTGGGTAAGACACCACAACAGAAGAAGTTGCATGAAGAAAAACAGAAATTCAGTGCAGGGTTTCTAACACCAGCATTGTTACATATGGAAGCAATAAGAATGATAATTCACTAATAAGAACTGTGTGGGCATACTGTTTCACAAAGGAATCACCCAACCAGGGGAAGGAGGAATGGCAAACCGAGTTAACCAGGAAAAAAACTGCTGCAACTTTGTTACCAAGAATGAACACGCATTTGCGATGCAATAGGTCTCGCATTTACGCGAGTTTGAGCTATTGGCATTCTAAATGACAATGCCTTTTATTTATATTTTGGTTTTTAAAACAATAAATGAAAGGCATTGTCATTTACAATGCCAATAGCTTAAACTCGCGTAAATGCGAGACCTATTGCATTGCAAATGCTTGTTTTCTGGAGTAGTTAGACAGATGATGAAGTTATGATGCTTCAGTGGGATTACACCACCATTTCTTGAAACTGTAGTACTTTAGTCTGCACTGTCTTCCAAATGCCAGGTTTGGACTCAGTGTAGATTGCATGTGTATTTTACACCCATGCATCACCACACATTTCCAGTGTTTTCTAATTATTCGGCAGCTGTATCGTTTTGGTTCGAATCTTTGTGCAAAGGAACAGAGAAGTCAGAAGATGTTTTGGTTGTTTAGTTAAAATCAACAAAACGATATATAAATGGTGAATGGTATAGTGGGAAGGATGAAAGCCTAGAACACAGTCACACAGTGACGCAATAACTTTTGTTAATTCGTAAACATTCCTGAGCTACTTCTGCATAAATTATCCATAATTTAGATTGAAGTGCGTGGAATTTGGGGACATAAGTGGCCTGCATTTGATTGACTCCTGGAAAAATGTTGATGTGAATAAGTAAATACTCCAACAACACTTCCGGGTGGTAGTGATCAGTATTAGGCGGCGCATTATTTTTCTCTGCAAAGGCTACCTTTCTTGTTGAAAAGCGGAAATACCCGCTAACAAGATTCCTTCAGTACCTTACAGCCAGTTAGTCAGTCAGTCACACTGTACGGCTCACGATGGGGAAAAGAAAAGAAAAAAAAAATCGATGTAAATGCACAAAGGAGTAGTGTCTGCTTCTGTCTTTCTAACACAACAGTTGGAAAAATCAATTTTCATTGCTGAAGTAAGGAACTCCGGGGCAGTGATTCATTGTGGCCGGCATCACTTTGCAGGTGGTGGAAGCGCTTGGCCTCGGGCCTCCTGCCACACAAAACACCCAAGCTGTTGCAATGTGTTGAGCTGTCCGGCACGTACTGCTCTGGTGTTTAATTAGAAACGCCATTTGTTGCATCGGCGGTAACCCGAAACAAACACGAACAAAAATCCCAATAAAGTAGTAAGGTTCGGTTTTTTTTTAATTACAAAAGGTAAATACGAACATCTGCAAGGGACAAAAAGAGCGCGAAGCTGCGAGTACCGCGGGCTTAGACCTGGCACCGAGGCTTGGAAGAGAGAAGCGGGAGCCGCACCTTGATGCGCGGTGCATGACAGAGCCATTTTAAATGATGACCTTTTCACAGTGGCACTGATGCAGCAACTAGGACAGGGAACCAGGGAGTGAATATAAAGGCCTCGGGGAAGAGGCTGGGGCGTCACTGTAGACCAGGTTAGAATAAACTGACCTTCACACAGGGAATAAGGAATGTATTCATTAGCTGGGGTCAGATTGATTTGCGGGTTTTTTGACAACATTTTCTGTGTGTTACTCCATTGTTTTAGGCTAAGTGATTTTATTTTTGCTGCAAGAAGAAAAAGAGGCGCGGTCCCGACAGTGAAAGAGGACCGTGCTGCAGTCGGAGCATTGGTGGATACTAGCCCCCTCGCCCCAACCAAATAGCAGGGAGAGAAAGCATGTTACAGAAAGGAGGGGTCACGGCGCAACTTCCTTGCTGCTAAACCCGAGTGAAAGAACAAGCATCGATCTCTTGTCTTTATGGAGACATGTGTTTCTAATTAGAAACACATGGCCCTATATAGATAAGAAAGTGCTATGCGACAGCAGCAAAGCAGGCAAGCCAGTCGGATCGGAGGCGAAAGGGCATCCACAAAAAGCCCTAATTTCCAATGGTAGGCCACTGTTAAGCATAAACGGTGACGCCAGCCAATGGAAATGAGAGGCGGGGCTTAAAGCCCTTTTCTGAAATCCCTCTCACAAAATTTCTCGCCAGCGAGCAGCACATGCGCTGCAACGCAGGCGAGACCTAAAATGGAACCACCACTACTAGAACCAGAGTGCCAACAATGAGACTAACTTCCTAAAATGTGTAACCGGAACTATGGTCCGTCTATATTGCAAACACTTTCAAGAGCGGTAGAAAATACACAGGCTTAAGAGGATCTACTTGAGGCAATTCATAGTTGAAGAATGTCAGAAAAAATCGGTAGGGTCTGGGGAACGAGAGATGCTAAGAGATGCTTCCCCCTCGCCCCTTACCATGTAAATGTGTTAACACTGAAAACCGCCCCATGATGGCCAAACCAGTTGTAAACTATATCTGCACTACCACTGCCCAGTTTCGCTGCCTTTTTGACTTCACAATGCCATGCATTTTTCATGTAATTCGTGTATTCAAATGTATTTACAATATCTGCGTTAATAAAAACAGTTTATAAAAAAAAAAGAATGTCAGAAAATAATACAGGCAGATTATCTATTAGTATCATTCTACCTTGATGACCTGACCTTAGGAAAGTGAGATGGCAAAAAACTGAATGTAGACAAATTATGTACAATTATTGCTGTTAATGTTCCCTCTCGCCCCACTCCCCTTCCTCAGACACTACACCCTAATGATGGACGTTGAAGCCTCCTTGTTATGGAGTCTGCAGAAACCTATAAAGCAAGTACTGGGTACAGTTTAAGAGCTGTTATCCTCATTCGGAAGCTGGATATCGGACCCCACATAAACACAATAATTCACAGGCGACCTGATTATTCACTAATTAAGCACCGATAAACTCTCTGTTTCAACAAATGTAATTGTCTTATTAACTTATCTAACACCACTAGGCACAGAAATGTAACTGTTGATATTCTATATTGAAACAATAATAAAATCTATTAAAACAAATGTGTTTCCAATATTATTTCACAAAACCATATTACAATTGTGGGGCTTTATTGGAGTGGGAGAAGATTGTTTCTTACCCAGCCAACTGAAATTTTGTTACGATGTCTAGTGGTTTCACAGAAAGCTATAATTCGCATTTTTTTTGCCCAGAGATTTCATTCAAGGTAGCAGATGAACATTATACTGTTGGTTCAGAGTAAGTGGTTAATTTGCTTCCAGAGAGGCAGAGGATTCGTCTTGAGCAGACGTCCACTAAAAACGAACCAACAAAAAAGCTCCTGGAGTCTTGTGAAAATTGGGAGCTGGGGCAGGTATGATATTCACTGAAAATGTAACAAGTGACACAGAAGGTCTAAACTTTTTTTCTGGCACATTAATGAAGGTGCAGGAGTCTGAAAAAAGGAACAGTAGCGATCAGAAAGAGGTGGCTCGGAGAAGGGAGAGAGCCTGGGCCCTCAGGCAAGAAAATCTGATGTGATAACTGTCTTTAACTGATACCATGGTTGGGGAAAAATATAAATGAAAAGATGGCCACAGTACAAGAACTAACGTGCAGTTTATAAGTAGCCAGATTTAACACAAGGCAATGTTATCATATATGTAAAGGAAAGCTGTGCTAATAGTCAACAAAAGAAAAATATTTTCTACTATGCTGAACTGACTGCGCCGGAGCTACGTACTAATGTATCATACCGGAGATTTATTTTTTCTATCATGCGGGTACACGCTTAACAGAGGTGGAAGTGGGAGACCATATATGTGACATCATGCAGAAAGACAGGGACATGCAAGAATAAGCTAATAAATTGAGCACATGGCTCTACCCAAACTGAGGATATGAGAAACAGGTAGTTACTATAACCCTAACAATACGGTTTTGTTCAGAATTCCTATAAAGTGAACATAAGAGTTGAGGAACAACATCTTTCTGCTGGCAGGGTCAATATTGCACCTCCTAGGTTTATTTAAAAAAAATGTACCAATGTGTTCACGACAAACAATAAGATACTGGACTAAGCATGAAACAAAGTAAACCAACAATATCAGGATGACACGGGATTGCACTGTGTTATAATATCATACTCTGAGCCCAAATGGTGCAGTACCAACAATTAATAGCCCAGATCTGTGTGCGCTTTAAAAATATCTGAAAGTAACCAAGATTTATTTGATCAAATTAAATCCGTTTCTTTTTCATATCTATGTCCCGCACAACACACACAATAGGGTGAAGTGCAGCCCATCTGTGGGGAGAGCTATTTCACATAACTGACTTGCAAACGCTGCCACGGCTTGGTGTTCGGCAAGCAGTTCTGTGGCGCCAAAGGAACAAAGTTTACATGCTGACCTCACAAAACTGCCTACTCCATCACCACCGCCCCAAGATAGCCACCGCGCATTTAAAGAAGACCAATATATCATATCACAACGAGCGAAGGAGATTAGAGAGGATACATCACGCGGGAAAGGGAGCTTGCACGGTTCAGCAACAAGCGGCATTGGTTCACTAGAGCGCCAGTCACTTGTTGCGTCTCAGTGTAGACACAAGACTCCGCCCAAGGTGCCGCTAAACACAGAACTGGACGGTGTGCTTTTAGAATGTGTGAGTGGATTCGTTTCCCTGCTGAAACGGTTTATTAATTATTCATTAATTAATCCGGCGCGAAGTGCTGCGGGAGAGAAAACATTGCCTCGCAAGTTTGGAGTCACGTTCACTCGCAAAGGAACGGAAATAGCAGGCTGTGTTTTAGCTCAAACGATAAAAGCTCCCCACATACAACAGGTGCCGGCCACACAAACGTAAACCTGTCTTGTAAGGCGGGGGAGGGGGTGGGCTTGGGGGTAACAGTCCAGCGAAGGCACCGCCTTGGGAAAGAAGTCTCAGATTCCATTCCGGTTCCACAACTCAAGAAAGCGCGCGGTTGTAAATCAACACCTGGTTCTTTCTTTACCTTCAACCTGGAGTGCTTGGAAACTATGTTTTTCAGATGACTCCATGTTATCAGGTCACCGTGTCTCACATCTGAGCATTCATTTAACAGCCAATGCTGTGGGGCTGCAGTCCTCGTGGCTCACCCCGAAGTCTACCACTTGCACTAAAAAAATAAAAAAATCGAGATTCTATTCTTCAATTTAAGGAAAAAGGCAGCAGGAATATGGTGTCCCCCATTTTATGGGCTCACCTGGGTAGCCTTTCTGGCACCTGTGAATACTAGTAAGCAAAAATGCATTCACATCTCGATTACAATGCCAGACTGATTTAAGAGAACCAGTCTTTGACACCCTCAAGTACAGATCAGACGTAAAATTTAAGAGCAGATTAAACACGTAGCCCTAAACAAAACATCATGTACAAAGATAGTAAAATGGCAGTTGAAGAAACCGAAGCAGTGTTGTTAAAGATGAAACACTGGCCTCATTCACTAATTGACATGAAGCACCAAAACATCAAATTGAGAAATCCACAGGTTTACTAAGTTACGGATATAATTCCTCCATTCATTACATATGTATACTCCCATTAACACGCAAAAGCTATCACAGTAATGAGCTTTCACTCATTGACATCAACGTCCCACTACATGAATCATAATGTAACCTTAAAAATCTAGTTTGCAGCATACATGTTTTAAAAGGTTTGCATGGAAAATTAAACTGGTTTTGCACGTTTAACATATATCGAAACCATATAAAAAGGAGATGATTTCGCCCATTTAAAATGTTTTACACCATAAAGACATGTTCTCTAAATCCAAGGGAACCGTGAACTTCTGATTACTGATACTGCTGACGGGAGAAACTATTTACCCAATAGGGTACCAACTTATCTTTAAATGAATTACTTTGAAATACATTTCCCCAAGACAGCTGTTGGCATTTCCAGGACGCCTGCATAGGCATAAGAACTCAAAGTATTTAAAAAAATAGAGCATTACATTATCTTTAGACAGATGTAAAAACAAATTCACATGAACAGATTTCATACAAGAAGCAGCAATTATGCAGTTCATGTGGCAATAGTTCCTCCTGTTTAGCGTTTTTCATTGTTAAAATTACCAAATCGGAGAGTCAAGTTAGCAGGAATTTGGGCAGAGTTGGGATATGCAGGAATAAATGCTAACACTGAGAAGAGAAGACTTAAATGTGGATTTTATTGAAGGGGGAAAAAACTAAGCTCAAAAGCTCAAAAGCACAGGCATACGCTTGCTTAAATTGTATGACGACGGTTAATGCACTGAACCACAAATAGAAGCAGATCTTTGGGATAAGAAAAAATAAATAAGAAAAAATACAAAAGAAAGACCCAGCACCCATAAGCAATAATTCCATCCGTACAGAGAGTATACTAGATCCAAGGCATCAGAAGCCCTCACTGGACAACAGGATAGGGGAGAAGGCCACCTGACTCCAAGTGTCTCACGCAAATGTTCCTTTACTCTGATCCACTGTGCAAATTACCCCATAGAGCAGGTTGGCAAACAAGCATACTACAAGTCATTTCAATTCTTTGGATTCTTTCTAGTCTGTACTGCTGGTAGCTTTGAACAGAATCGAGGAGGAATTCATCAAAACTCTATCTTTGCCACCTGTCTTCAGAGGCAGAATGGTTTGTATTACGTTGCCTTTTTTCCCAACTTCATGCTGTCCTTTATTTTTTAAGACCAATTGAAATATTTTTTTTATCATAATCTTGCTAATCAATTCTTGGATTGTCTAATCAAGCTCACTCTCCCAACCAAGAGGGGCAAGAAAGGCCAGTTTGTAATGCTACTTTTTATTGTTTTTAAGTTCATGTTGTAAACTTAATATCTAGTTATGGTTCAGTTTATGGTTCCAGAGACACCATACTTGTTAAGAATGCTCAGACCACTAATTTGTAGTTTCATTGAGCAAAGGGAGGTGGGTAAAAAGTATTAATTGTAAATTAAACAACGTTTTGCCTTTGTTATTTTTTTTGATTAGAAGTTCCAGGTTTTTAGATTGAACCTACACCCAAAACTAAACTAGTTTTGTACAAACTCACTCTTAAGGTATGGGTGCTCCAAGCATATTCCATACGGAGACATTTCTATAAATCTTGTATGTTAGCCTCTCCAAAGAACCTTTGAAATGTTCCTTAGGTAGTACTTAGTGGTATCGTGGGAGGTGCAGGGTGGTTGCTGAAAGGGGTCTCAACTGTGCCGTGCTCCCGGTTTGACATGTCTCATGAAAGCTCTCGAGTGGCTCTCACATCAGTACATATGCAACCTGCTGGGACTGAATGGGGAGCGATTTCAATCTTCTTGAGCGTCAAAACCCCATCCAGTGCTATGCCTAAAGATATCTGCTAAGCCCATGAACATTGAGGTGGAGCAATTTCCAATGTTTTGTTCATCTCTCTAAGAAATAAAGCTGCAGTGCTTTGTAGGGACTGACAAGGCAGCCATGAAGCCTGCCAGTGTTCATATCGTGGGTACTAATGTAGGATTGTTTAGGGCAGATTCAAGGACTTCTCTGACTGAAGCGTGAGGATCCATGTCAGGCGGAAGCTCTTTTCACCTACTCTAACCCAAAGTTGCAATGGTGTCCACTCAGGGAGCTGAAAAGTATGCCAAGAGAGGTCCAACTGGATTCTGCACAACCTTACATACGTTGCACTTCATAATGACCGTGGACAAATGAAGTAAACATGAAAAACTTAAAGTTTTTGTCCCCTAGAGTGTGTTTTTTATTAGGGGTGAAAGGAACAATCAGAAAGTGCCCTATTCATGCTTACAAAAATAAATTTTGGGTTTTCCCAAAGACAGCCTTCTTCACCGCAGCACCTTCAGGGAGAAAAAGGATATGTAGATCCCTGTTATCCCAGTTTGTCCCAGAATTAATCTCTCCTCCTTGCCCGGCCGATTGCCTTGAGGGCCACAACCCAGAATATTGGCTGTAATGTTTCCTCTATTGAATACACAGTAGTATGTTCCTCAAACAGAGATGAATGTAGGAGGGGATGGGTAAGAAGATGTCAAAATTGGAGGTGGGATGTTGTGAAGACCACAAGCTGAAACAACATGCTAAATTCAAATGCTGCATAGTTACCACCATGTTCCGCTCTCCATGGGAGTTTGAGCTACTGAATTTTGGGGCCTGTGCTGCAGAACTGAAGATCTTTGGGATATCACTGACCTCTGAGAGAAAAACATCAAGGGGTTGATGTATATTTCCTACAAACAGAGGGGCTGGGTTAAGACAGTGCTTTTGTGCTGGAAGCATATAAAGGCGATGTGACAGGTGACAATAGGATAAGCGTTAAGAATACCTGGTGCAGGAACTCTGTTGGTTGAGTTGAGGGTCTGGGCACAAGGTTGTCACACAAGCGGATTTAAAGAACACAGGTTCAGAATTCAGAGTATGCAAAGTTTTGGTGTTGCTCAACCTCAGAAAGACCACTCAAGAAAAGAGAAGAGCTTTTAAGTGCTAAAAAAGGACCACAGACAAGACTTCACTCTGGTTTGACGTAAACTCAAGGTGATTGAAGAGAAGACTCTTTTGGGATGGGAAAAGTCCTGCATGGTGAAGGACTTGCACCGCTGCCCTGAGTGCCTCTACTGCATTAATATCAGGATCCCTGGTACTGATTTCTTGGCCCTGGGCGAACACAGATTATACACATGAGCCGTGACCTAGGCTTGTCTCACGGTAATATCATTTGCCTAGACATGAAGGGGCTCACCAAGAGCTACTCTACCCTCATGAAAGTAGAGTGTCACTGCCCTTATTTGGAGTTACGTGAGAAGGGTGCAGTTGTACTAACATATCTGTTTTGTAATCAGAAGAATAAGTAATGTGAATACGCCTTTTTACCACAGTGAGGCTTACTGGCTCATATGTGTAAAGTTCTGTGGCTGTGTACTTGACTCAGCAATGACCTGCATTGATTGCTGAGTAGCACCGGAGCGTGTGTGATACTTGCATGTGTGTGCTGGGTTGCAAGTGTGTGCCTGTGGATGGTACATAACATGAAGGCCTGTGGGTTACAACTTGGAAGACCAGGGCCTGGAGAGGCGAGGACTGCATCTCTCAGACAGTACAGTGGAGAACTGGTCCCAGTAGATTAATTCTTTAAGAAAACACAAAATTAAACCACATTAGGCATGAATACACTAATACACTATGGATATATAGAACAATGTTATTTAATCACATTGAACATCTTTGGATGCTTGTAAATCGGCAAATGACTCAGCATCAATAACTTAAAAAGCTGTACCAAACAAGCGCCCCATGTTAGGGGGAGAAAAGGAAAGGGGAAAGGTATTGTGCATCAAGTGAGGGTTGGAAAAGTGTAGAGGGAAAGTAGTGACATTCTATTCATCACAATTATTTACAGTGAAACACAGTTTTTTTAAGCCACACAGTTAAATGATAAACAATGCATAGCCATGATTTAGAGTACTATATCACCGTGAAAAAGCACTGTTGATCCAACTGGCATGTGACAATGACACAGTCGGCGTTTTGAGCCCCAAGAAACAAAGTAGGCTGCTTGAGTCCTTACAATGGGGTCTTCCTCAGGACTGAAAAAAGGGCACCATGAGCCACCCTCACTTGATGCACAATACCTTTTCCCTTTCCTTTTCTCCCCCTAACGTGGGGAGCTTGTTTGGTACAGCTTTTTGAGTTATTTATGCTGAGTCATTTGCTGATTTACAAGCGTCCAAAGATGTTCAATGTGATTAAATAACATTGTTCTATATATCCATAGTGTATTAGTGTATTCATGCCTAAAGTGGTTTAATTTGGTGTGTTCTTAAAGAATTGTTCTACTGGAACCAATTCTCCACTGTACTGTTATTGGGTTTACCCTTTCTTTGTAACTGCATCTCTCAGACAGCAAATATGTATTGCTAACATTTCTGAGGGAGGGCTATGGGCTATGGTGGGACACACACTGAAGGGAAAGGAGAGGAGCAGAGCATCCTATTTGTATATCAAAAGGTTTCTTGATTTCAAGAAGAGTTACTGGTCAGTGGGGCATGGGCTAATTGTCAAGGAGATGGGGAGACTGATAAGTTTGGCACTACCATGTAATCTTGATAGAGAGGAAGGCGTAGTCCTTTCAAACTTTATGAGCCTATTTCAGTGAAGGGTGACAGCCAGGGGTGATTTCCAGTTACTCCCTTGGCTTGTGATGAGGGCAACTAAGAATTAGAGCCACTCCTGTTGAGGCAGTCTCTCCCTTTGACAAAGGGCAGTGCAGAGGATAGGAGACGTCAATGGAGCAGACACCCACTAAAACGAATTTCAAAGACCAGGCACTAAATCACGTGTCTGGATTTTGACTATGAACGTGGGAGCATGATCCCCACACTTTGTTGAAAAGCAGTGTCTCATCAGGAAAGGGAAGATCGCCAAGATGTATTGCTGCGGGAACTAGGACTGAGAACCAAGGACTGCCAGTATTCCATCTGGGTGACGTGCCAAGATCACTTGCTCTGTGCCTAGAGCACCAGCCTTCTGCCAAGACCAGCAGATCCTTTGAGGCGGAGGAGAGAGCAAGGCACCGCAGTGATCCTGGTGAGTGGATCCCGAAGAGTGTGAGGCATCCGGTCCAGTCAGGACCAATGTTGGAAGCCGTCCACTCTCTTGCAGAAGTCAGCAAGCCCTATAGGGGCTGCCGTCAAGTTGGGGTCCATCACATGGTGTCATGGATCTCATTAAGGTAGTCGCCTGTGACCCCCATGTGCCAGATTGGGACCGATGAGATTGTTGGGGCCATCGCCCAGAGGATCTGACCTGAGCTGGACTGTCGCCCATAACCGTGATCCCCCTCTGCTAGAAGAGGGCCACTGGGACCGTTGGAGCAGTCGCCAAGTCAGAAGAATCCAGATGACCAGCACAGGCAGGCACTCGGGAGCAAGCCCAGAAGCCGCTTGCAATGGTGCATTACCATCTTATGGTCAGGAAGTTGCTGAGCCTGTAAGAGGTGCCATCAGCGACCTCATCTGCGCACCAAACCGGTCGACTGCAGGAAGATCATGATGTGAGCTGCATATTGTGGAGCGTGAGGGAGAGAAACTCCCCAGCTCCTGGTCTCTTCTGATGGCCGCAGATGGGGGTAAGGTGGAAGCAGGGCTACAGGTCAAAGTGAGACTTGTTCAAGTCAGCATTTTACCACCAAGAGAGATCAAAGCTTTCAAGGCCAAAACTAGACTTTGATGTGCATCGCAAGTGCAGGTAGCACCAGGGGTCAACTCCTAAAATACATCAAGAATTGTGCGCAGGAGGTTGGGGAGAGATGGCTCACTACATTGACAAGCGCAAGTGCACTAGTTTTGAGAAACTTCTTGTTTGAATTATCTAGCGTGCCATGTTTAGCTTGTATAATAAATACTGCTTTTTACACTAAAGATCAGTATTGGGATGGACAATCACCTTATTGGGATCACTATGGGCATTTTGAGGTATGAGCCCCTGCATACCTAGCACCCACTTCCCTGTGAAAAGCCTTTGACTGCTCGACGTGTGCTATCACTGAGAGTCGAGTGCTGAAGGGGTAGTAAATGACCCAGTTACTTAGGACCCTTAGTAGGTCGCAGCTCAGGGCATCGGGATTAAAAACCACAATCCCATATTTGGGCACAGGACGTCCTGCTTTCCCCGTGGCCCACTGACAAACTGTTTATACATTTACAGGACCTCAAAAAGTGCATCTTTTTTTGGCAGCAGGAAGGCACATGAACGATCTGACAGGTCAGAGATGGCTTGAGAATGAATAATACGGATTCTCAGGCTGCGTGATATATTAATCTGTTTCTGGGATTAGCAAGACATACTGATAAGTGTTTGCAGAATAACACGCCTACTTGTGTGCTCTTCTCTCCACCTTTTTTTCTACACCCATGCACATATTAGCTGGCATGCACAGCCATACCAAACCTGTTATTAATCAGGTGTTACTTTTTAAAAACGAGGGCGTGCGTTACACCAAATTACTGTGTGGGGGTTCATTCATCACTCATTTCTGCCAGTGACTGGGGTGGGGCTAGTGTGTTCTGCGCAGGGAGCACACTGTTGTTCCTCCTGAGACACTGCATTTATATAACAAAGAGACAAGTTACACTAAGCTGCCTTTAAATATGTTTATTTATGTTTGATGCTCAATAAACACAATTTAAAATAAAGAGCAGTTTCGGCTGTAAAGCTTTCAAACCAGTAGTCTGGCTTTATCTTTCGAGGACACTAGCTTCTCTTTAAGGACCCAATGGTTTCAGCCACTAATAAATAATCCACAAATTTACTCCAAGAGTCAGTATCAAAAGATAGAAAACAAATATATAGCTCATGGGCCTACAAGCAAATCAGGTTAGCGAAAGAAGGTGCTCTTCTGTTAGTTTCACATTGCCACTGGTAAAACAGGAGTGGCTTGCACATTGCTATTGGTGAAAGAGTGGCTTGGAAGGCATATTTTAATTTGTGTACTCATAAAAAGGAAACACGAATATGTAAAAGGTCAAAATACAGTAACCGCTTAAGACTGAAAATCTCGAGCAAGGCTGGTGCTCTGCAGAGTGCATGCCACCTATCTGCTTGAGGGTTTGTTACATTTATAGTGAATCAACAGCTACCATTAGGTGACATAGCGTTGACTATCATGGTATAATACCAAACCTGTTGCAAGTGTCTGGTTTTATTGTGAACTTCTGGAAAGTGAGCACCACATACTTTCTTACAACTTCGTAATTTTTAATGCAGATACATGTCCCCTCTCCACTCCCTCACATAGAGCTAGAGCACACCTGTATCACCTATAATAATTAATGATACATTCTGTTACTTGATGTGCCTGAATATATGTCGTTACTACGCATTCCGTTGCAACGCATGCCTTTACCACGCATGCGTTACAACGGAATGTTTTTTCTACGCATTGCCTTTACCTCGATTTTTCCTTTACCCCGCTTTTTCTTTTTTTGGGGGGGGACCCCCCTTCCTTTTTTTTTTTTTGCCTTTTTCGCAGGTCTTAGCCGACACTGAAAAAGGACTGACACATTTTTTCGGATTAGGAAGACGTTGTTCCGTGATGACGTTGGTTGCGTGGTAAAGATGGCCGTTGAAGCATTACGCGTTGTGAAAATGTTTACGAGGTAAGTGTACCGTTGTAAGCGTAATGCGTAGAAAATGCTTCGTGGTAAAGGCTGTTTCCCATGTGCCTACAGGGATGCAGAGTGCCTGGATGTATGGATACCCTGCTCCATGGCAGCTGAATCGTGGGTTTGAGGTGTTCTGCATCAGCACCGCTATAGGGGAATTGACGTAAGAGAAAGTAGTGATCAAATATTACTTTGTGGAGATGGAAATAGGAAGAGGATTAGCACAAATTGGGGTGGTAGGCTTATAGAAGTAGATGGAGTACTGCCGGCTGAGCGGTAGAAGATGGCGTTATATTACGAAGGCATGGCAAATTGTGAAGGGCTATGTCACAATAACTTTGGACGCAGAAGAATGTATGGGCTTTGCATCTTCATTAGTGCAGACGAGATTCAACATTCTGCAAACTTGTACTAAGAGTTCTGGTAAATAATTGTTGTTGCTCTGTAATGGGTCTTGACGCAAGGGGGTGAGCATATAATAACCACTGCTCCTTACAGTGGCTTGCTTTAATTACAATAGACCAAAGACACGAATGACAAGTCAATGCAGAGAAGCAAGTCTTCTCTAGTCATCTTGCAAAAATGTGGGCTAATTCTACATGCTTTTTATTTTTTATATCTTTTTACTGATTTTATGATACAAAATAAGTAAGCATTAATACACATTATATACATTTGCCAGATTCAAGCTAATGTTGGTTTTCGAGCTTCCTCACCACAGTAGCGCATACAGGATCTCATTGTATTCTGCTGGATCAGGGCAAGAATAAATACAGCCACACTGACACAAGGGCTCTGTACACCTACTTGTGTTGCGTGGTCATTGGAACACCGTCAAATTGTGTGCAACCACGACCCAGGCAGCTTTATAAATCTGGCAGTAAATGGATGTGTTGCAACCACAATCCAATGTTAATAAGTCTAGGGTTCGTACAAATAATCAGGGTTTATTGCCATCTTTAGGATAATGTAGGTGAGACTGCGTCCTGACTATCTCTCTTCACTTCATCTGCAGGTGGTTGAGAAGGACATTCTCAAATTTGAGACACGTTCAGTTTGCCACGCTCATATCAACAAGAAACTGTGGGACTTCCGATGTAAGCAAATACATCTCTTGGCTAATATGAAGACCAAGTTAGCTAACTGGATTGCCCTTTTCAGTCTCCTTGGTCTTGGCATCAAGCTTGGCAATCAGAACTCAGACTTCAACATATTGAGGGAGAGGTGTGGCGCCACCGCCAGGGCGACTGACGCTGGGGATCACAGTTCGATCCCTGGCTCCGGCGGCAGGGGTCTGCCCAGCACCATGCGACCCTGGGCAATAGCTCGCTTAAGCTTCCCAATGGCCCCCAGCGCCGAGATACCCCTTTGGGGGTGATTCGTGCACTATACAAGTACTGGATTTATATTTACATTGGGCCACTTTGTTAGTGTTGCTACTTGGTCATTTGCCATTAATTATGTATAACTGGTTAGGACCGTAGAATGTACAACAAATCCACTTCACTAGATTTGCATTTTGGTAAAGTGTCCGGTACCCCACGGTACATTTTACGTAATTTTATTATGTCAGGCTTTTTTAAGTGTATTATGTCATATCAACTTGAACATCAGATTCCTAGAGACCTTAGCTGGAAAAACCGGTCCTAAAATCGGTGTCTGTTACTTCCTAGCCTAAACATCTTATCATGACATCCTGCGTGGCTCGAATATTGAATTCTATTTTCTGCCTAGTTTGACATAAAGTGATCACTTTCTTGCCTCTCCAATTGTGAGAAGTGTACTAAATATTCCGGAGGATGCCTCGAGACATCCCTACATGCGCTTTACAACTCCCAAAACAGCACTGAAAGCTATGAACTACCCAGATGGAATAGGATATAACTGTGCAAGATTTGTGAAAGTGAGGTGTACCCTGAAAGACCTCACCTAAGGGAAGCAACTCTGTACCAAATTCTCCATGCTTCCTAGCTTTGAAAAGAACAAACATGCTGCAAAGTGGTCATTCCAATGTGTCAAACGCACTCTACGCCGGCATCAACAAGTCCCTACTCCGTAAACTCCAGACAATACAGAACACCGCCGCCAGACTCGTCCTCAGCATCACCCGACACGAACACGTCAGTCAACACCTAGGAAGTCTGGCTCCCCGTGGAGAAAAGAGTCACTTTCAAAATCCTCACTCACGCCTACAAATGCCTACACAACAACGGACCCAAATACCTCAATGACAGAATCAACTTCCATGTACCCAAAAGAAACCTTCGATGTTCCAACCTCGCACCGGCCGAAACCCTGCGCATCCACAAGGCCAGAGCAGGCGGAAGATCCTTCTCTCACATTGCAGCCAAGACCTGGAACAAGCTACCGGCAGACATCAGACGGGCCCCCGCCCTGAACACCTTCAGGAAGACCCTCAAGACCTGGCTCTTCGGCTAAACAGATCTGCGGACCCGACCCCCCCAGCGCCTTGAGACCCTCACGGGTGAGTAGCGCGCTTACAATTCCGTGATTGATTGAGTTCTTAAAACCTTTCCAATACAGTAATACTGGCTTTAGTTCCCCCAGTTATTTGACTGGAACAGCCTTTCTGCAAATGTTCTAAATGTCGGTTTATGATCATATTTCTATGGCAGAAAGTGCTATGACCTTTAGTTTATTATTGCCATTCATAAAGCTAACGGCCTTACTTTCAGACATGCAAAAAAAAAAAAAACCCCTATTCTTTTTCAACTATGTACGTCTGCCTGGACATTACTTTATCGGATCCGTTTATAAAGCGTAAACAAGACCTCAAAGGACGGGCCCCACCAGATATTGTGGCCAAGGTAGTGCAGGTATACTCAGGTAGAGTGCCTATAGATTTCAGACTTTAAAGTGGATTCAGGAAGGAAGACAACAAATACAAACCTCTGCAATAGGAGAGATGCGATCCAACTTTCTTTAGTTGGTAATTAGCCAAGCCATTGCATGGCAAATACCTTTTTTATTGGTGTCAATGAAAACTCTGGGAGGCTTATAAATCAAACTTTGCCCTCCTTCAATAAGTGAAAAGGCAGGGACCCAGAACGGGTTGTCATACGAGGAAGTATGCCTTGAGTCACACATTAAAGCAATGATAGAAGTGTGAACAATGTCCAAGCAGCATTTGACTAAATTATTTAGTTACAGTCTACTATACCGCACAGTTACTCACCTCAGAGTATCTGAGTGCCAAATCATTTGCTAACTCAAGATGTAAGCCTTGACGGATCAACCTTGGAGAAGCAAGTGCATTAAGTGCAATAAAACAGACACGAGTGGTAAACAGTACCCAACACAAACTACTACTGCCCACAGATAACAACTGCCTCGAGACCAAAAGAAAAGGCTTCACCAGACTGTCTATTTGGCCCAATCAAATTAGAGAGTAGCAATTGGACGGGAGGTTGTGAATGCAGCACATGCACGTGTTCAGTTACTCATAATTGATGGTATCTTTCCCATTTAAAAATAGCAATCAAACAGAATCATGTACAAGGAAGGGGAGGTGAATAACTAAACAAGCATTTGCAATGCAATAGGTCTCGCATTTAAGCGAGTTTGAGCTATTAGCATTGTAAATGACAATGCCTGTTATTTATGTTTTTTTAAAAAACATATATAAGAGACATTGTCATTTAGAATGCCAATAGCTTAAACTCGCGTAAATGCGAAACCTATTGCATTGCAAATGCTTGTTTCTGTATGCTAGGTGTTGCTCATAAAGTTACTTAAAAATGGTGACTGGGTAAGTTTTTCCTGCAACATAGTCACATTTTTAACATAACACTTACATTGCCCATATAACAGTGGAATATCTCATTCGATTTCAGCACCCAATGGGAATAGAATCTAGGAACAACCTCAGCTATGAAGCAATCTCAGCATCATTGTATTCATTGCATTTACAGACTAAAACCTGTCATTTAGATTGCAGCTTGTTTCGAGGGGTGCAAACACTCTGTGCTTGTATATATTGGTGGCGGTGTAGTTAAATAGTATTCAGACCCATCGCTGTATACATATGCCTACATACTCTAGTGGCGATCCATGTGATGAAGGTTGGGAGTGGTGTTAGTTGTCAACCACTAAGTGTGTCTTGAATAGCCGATGCAGATTTGCTCATACGTCACAATTATTTTTTAAACACAACATACTCATTCTACATATTGATGTTTGGAAATGTTTAAAATAGCAGAGCACTGACATCCAAGTATCCTCTAGGCCCTATTCTATGTGAGACATTTGACACACTGGAAGATACTAGAACGGACATGTATGCCACTCCATTCGGGAAGGTAGTTGGTTGTGTTTAGGACTGTGATTGGTGGAATGACATTCTGAGGAGCCCTGCAGGGATATGACATTCTTTGTAGTGTGTTGAATGCTTAATAAGTTGTCCTGGATAAAGCTGGGCAGCTGAGATCTCAGCTTGGCGAGTAGAGTTTGTTTTGCTGTGTAAATATTAAAGATCTTTTCCTTTGAAGTTTTTAAAAGTCATTACCAACATTGGCTGAGAGGCATTGATGGTTCCCCATGTGTAATTAAATAAAAAACATGTTATAGTGCTGATATTTAAAATGTTTTCTATGTAATGAATTTTTGGAACACTTTTATATAGCCCCAGGATCACCCTATGGTACACGAGCGCTTTATATTACCACCAGTTACTGTACAATATATTGTCTCTCAATAATCAAGTTATAACATTTTGACAGAGTTTCTTTAACTTATATTGCACAGCTGCTCACCAAGCTAAAACATTTTTTTTTTAAAGTATTATTAATCACATAGGGGGAATCTATTGTATTTGCAAATGCTTGTTACTCATAGTAACACTGTCTGTGAAAAGACTTCAATTCATTAGTACCTGTGTAACAACCAACTACAGCAATAAGCAACTGAATGATGACCATTCAACTTTTGCAAAGGACCTTCCACTTCACGGGAACACACGTTGCAATATTTTTGGGTAACTTATGATCCGGTTGAGCTAGAAACCATTTTTTTTGTTAAAATATGCAGATTATGCAGCAGATGGAGTATGCGGCAAATGCAGCCAATACATAACTATGCAGAAAATGCAGCAGCGCGGAATTGCTTAATTCTAGTGGCCATGGTTATAGGGAGAGAGAGAGTGATAAAGCGACAGATACAGTTGATAGAGAAACATGTTACATACAGAAAGGGATAAAAAAAAAAAAGAATGGAAGTGACAAAGAGATGGGAGACAGAGAGAAGAAAAAGTGAGCAGAGATTGGATTGAGAGAGAGAGGGTGATAAAAGAGGATAAAAAGAGAGAGAGGTGGAAAAGGGCTTAGATTTGTGAGCAGTGGCAGCTGTGAAAAAGTTAGAGAGACAGCTGAGACCGAGACAAGATAAGGAGACAGATGTGAGAAAGAGAAAGTTAATACTACACAGAGAAAGACAGGAGACAGAGGTGCTGACAATGAGAAAGACGAAGCGAGAGTGCTGTGATAAAATACAGGGGTAGGTGAGAAGAGAAGAACTGAGAAAGGGAGAGACAGGTTAGAGCGGCGATAATGAAACAGAAACAAGTCAGAAAGTGACAAGTGAGAGAGGTGAGTGAGAGGCAGGTGGCAGAATGGTAAAGGGATAGGCAAGAAAGCCAGCAGAGAGAGAGAAAGGGGAGGCAAGATGAAAGGGGCGATAACAAAAAGGGAGAAACAACTGATGGAGAGGGGATGAAAGGTGTGAAGAACGGCAGAAGACCTACCGGTAGAAAGGACCAGGTTGAGGTGCTTGGTGGGCGACTAGCCATGGAGAGAATGACAGGAGAGAATGACAGGAGAGAAGTGAGACACGGTGCAGGTGGGACAGCTTGTGCATGTGGAATAGCTCGGCGCTTCTGAAAGTAGGGGCTCAAGGTGACATGGAGTGTGAGGACCCCCACCCCAAGTTCTTCTCATTCCCTTTATTCATCTTCTGTCCCTCTCACACTACCATCCCTCTACTTCCCTAAATCCATCACCACTTTCACACTTTTTCTGGTAACCCCCTTTTCTGGGAAAACCTGCTGTTTGGCCTAGGGTGTCATTGTGCTAGAGGGCGCATAGGCAGTGACTCACCAGAGTGCAGACATGCCACCAAAAGCAAAAAGAATGGTAGAAGCGTCATGTCTTGAAGCTGCCGAAACCCTCAACGCTTCCAGTCCAGATAAGATCTGCGCGAGGTGTGCAGCCCAGTGCTACCTGGGAGAGCAACAGCTGCGTGCATTTATACAGCAAGGGGCGACTTGTACACTCAGCAGTGCAAAGGAAGGCGTGGTACTAGAACACAGAGTGACGCAGGCATGCGTCTGGCTCAGGCTGATGCGAGATTACTGTTAGGTGATGATAGACATCTTGTAACATCAACAAACGAGCCCCATTGCTTAATCGGAGTAGTGGTTGCAGGTGGTTGGCACCAGCGTGCATTTTTAGGGACAAGAACCTATTTGTCATTGTCTGACTTTGGCAAGTGCAGAAAATGCAGGCTGAGATCGAGTGCGCAAAAGTGAAAGCGCGCGGTGGGAGTGCTCGAAAGTGAAGAGACACCATGCGCATGCCCATCTGCTTGGCAAGCGCAGAAAAGGCAGGCTGAGATCGAGCGCGCAAAAGTGAAAGGGTGCGGTGGGAGCGTTTGAAAGTGAAGAGACGCCGTGCTCGCGTGCCCATCTGCTGTCCGGGGGCAAGCTGATAGCGACGCCGTGAGCTTGAGCGCGCAAAAGTGAAAGCGCACGGTGGGAGCGCTTGAAAGTGAAGACGCCGTGCGCGTTCCCATCTGCTGTCCGGGCGCAAGCTGATAGAGACGCCGTGAACGTGCACATCGGCTGTCCGGGCAAGTGCACATCTCCTGTCCCCCTTCGGCAACCAAGTCGACGACAATAGATCTCGACATGGCGAGGAGCGCATGCGCTGCGTCGCTAGGCGAGACCTAAAAAACGAATACATATAAAGATTAATCCACACAATTCATTTTTTTAAATTAGTTAGCGTTTTCCTGACAATCTAGTATAGGCTGGACCCACCTGAAACCACATTGGACACCCTTCCTCTGGTAATACATGCTTAAAACGTACGCTTTCTTGGGTGACCTGAATACATGGCACTATGGATACCGGTTCTATTCCTAGGGCTTCATGTGACAAAACGAATGCATTCAGGGCACTGTAGTCTTGGTTTGTTCCCAAGGAACTTATTAGAATAACACATGTGATAGAAAGTATTGGTGTTCGAAAAGCTCGACGATAGAAATGGCATTTCTAGAGACATTGAGGGAAGAGTCACCCTAATGCTTTCGCTAGAAATGAAACGGCCTATCAGGACTGGATGAATGACTGTGGACATCAGCATGGACTGTTAACTGTGATGCTTGCTTCTAGACAAAGTCCCAACAATAAATACCCTGTGGGAGGGAGGATGAGGATGCAGTATTAAGGAAGGATCAGAAATCAAGTATGCGTGCAAAGTATAAACTCTGCATATTTTAAGCAAGGTCATGATATTTTGAAGGGTTTGTAAAGAAAAATAGTGCTTCAACACCAACAGCGCTGGCACCCTCATGCAGTTGTATTACACGTCTGTCACTACCAACAAATACAGCCAGGAGGGTAACTGCACTATACTGGTTAACTATGAATCTTCCTGAGGCATCCTTCGCTAGAACGTATTTTAAACAAATATATGAGAAGTGGGTAATACTGATGAGTAAACATGTGTACGCATGAACAAGTACATATTAAAAGGTTACAAATAAAAGTCCGTTTTAAGTAGGATTAAGAATGGATAATATATTAACATTTACAACACAAATTTTGAATGAAATTAGCACGGTGTGCTAACCCAGCATATTCATTCTTAGAAGTAAGCATTATGTACTCTAAAAAACACATTCATTAAAATACTAAACCACAAAAACCCTCTTGTTTAAAGCCTCAACAATAAAGTCTCATGTACCTTATATCAGGTTTTTTTAAATGGTAGCTTTCTTGAGAATTTCCACCTGTCTATAATTTGACTACCCAAGCTTAAATGCCCACATTGACAAAAAGGTTTGCATGTTATCACTTCAACAGTCCAACATCCAGGTTCAAAAGGATCTGAATAAATGATGAATGTCGTTCAGCAACAACAAAAAATGTAAGCAGCTATTTGAATGGAGAAATTTAAACATCAAGGAAAGAGCTAGAGCTAAAAGCTTTAGCGACCTTATCATGGTCTCTGCTTTGCAACACGATACTGAATGAGTAAGTGTGCTAAACTTTAAAGGAATACGCCTATAAAACGTTTGCCCTTATGCCACACAGGGATAAAAGCTGTCTCGTATTTAAAACAGAGTGTGCCTAACGTGTGAAAGATATCCTATTTCTATTCCACCTGTAGGCCAGTCGGAAACAGGTAATGTTGCTCCCAGTCCAATATCTTAGCAGTATGTTCAATAACACTGACAGTTTTTAATCTTGTTAGCAGTTCATCTGAGGTTTAGTTGAAGTATAGTAAAATTCCTAATGAAATACTTCAAGTATGAAGCGCAATCACTGCATGCTGAGCACATACAATTACTTTCACCCATAAATAATCTACTGATCCAGATGGCACCATCCATTCCTTCACCGCAAATATTTCTTAAGAAGGGCTTTGGGAAGTTTAGAATAACTCATGCATTTTACCTCCAATGTGAAGTAAGCTTCTTCATGCTTATGAAGGTGACCATGAGCATTAATCAAGCGCCAGGGAAATTTAGGATAATGCATGTATTGTACAGAGTCAGACATTTAATTCCAGGTAAAGTGGGCCACTGGGTAATGCAGCTATGGCCTGTTTCCTGCAAGTATGCACACCAATACCTAAACCCCTACCAACCACCATCATGCATCACTGTCAAGTAGTCATGTCCCCCCTGAACACCGTGGCCCTGCAAAGCTATTCTCATGGGCGCCTCTCAGTGTTGTAGGGATGGGTGGGTTAGTGTTTTGTTGGGTAGTGTTTAAATGTTTTGATATATAACCTATATATAAGCTAACCAGTATGGCCAAATACTTTTGTCAATGTCATTATACGAACACTTTTCACGTAGCCCCTGATCAATACACAACTCACTTTATATAGCCTACTCAAGCCCAGATGCTTAAAGTATGGCAGCAAGCATCCCCGTACATTACCAACTATTTTATATTTTAGGCATCAGTGTTCATTATCAGCCATGCGCCACATAACTAGGTATCTAGGACACAATTATTGCCTAGGTTACACTATAACTAAAAAGCCTTTTGTGACAGCATCGTTTACTGGTTGCTTTAGGGTTCATCTGACAAGAACTTTTACGATCTTAATTTTACTATGATAATTTGCGTGCTCCTAATTTCACCTTGAGTTCACTACAGGACTCTGCTGTAATAGATGCATCTAGAATAGTCTACTGAACATAATATTGGAAAGGTTTAAAACCATGTGAGTCTGTATAGAATAGGACCCTGAGGGGACAGTTACTTGAAGACGCATGGTGACATTCAGTATGGGTTTATGGATTATGAGATTTATGAGAGTGGAGGGCGCCTTCTTTGGGAAAATATCATCAGAGCTTCGCCAGCCTGCTAAAGACACAAGAAGAACACAATCATGCATGCTGTATAAAACCATAAGTGCTGTGTACACAGCCTGCCTATACTCTTAATGCTCATGCTTGCCACCATTAGGACACACACAGCCCGCTATATGCAGGACACCTACTTGACTTGCTACTACATGGATACAGAGCAATACACAAACGGTGTTGCAGGAACACTGTGCAGCAAAATTACTCTGCCCATGCATCACATGTACACCCCCACACTTTGCATGTAGACACACCCATGTTTACACTGTATATAGACACCCATACATCACGTGCACCCACAACACCTCATACTTCTCATGCGCACTTCGAATGTTTAGCATGCACACACATCCCCAAAGCTTTAGATGCACGCACCCCAGCGCCCCAGTCTACACCCTTGCAGGGTTTGTGTGCACACACAATAAGAAAATCCCTGTCTGACAGAATCCTTGAGACAATGGCGTGTAGGTACGAACTGACCGTGTTACAAGGCCATACTGACAAAGTGCAATGCAGAACACACACACACAAATATTTCACAGATAACACCCATTAACTCAAGTTGGATGAAAAAAAAACATTCGACCAAACCTCTAAAACACAATGGACTCAAATTTCAGTGATATGCATATTCGCTTTTCATTCCATAATCCCCTCAAGATGTCCCCGTTAAAAGACGCCTTTCTTGACCTGTCAATATGTGCTAAGAATCTCACATCTACACCATGGGCCACCTTTTCCTTGCACCAAAGGCATGGTGCTGATCTCGGATTCCCCATTTCCTTTCCTTGTACATGCTAGTGCGCAAGTTCTAGAATCACCATATTGGATTGAGTCAGCATGCTCGATCGTTTTTACAAATGTTATGCCTTCCAGTTTTAAACCTTTTAATTTTAGTTTGTAATTAAGTTACCAGAAGTGGACAACCCCAGCAGAGCCTGCGAGACCCCACGAGGGGTTGCTGGACCACTGTTTGTATTTTTTGTCACCCATGCACTTTGATAGGTCTTTACACCCATCCGCGGACAGACTGTGACCAGCGCCATACCCCCGTTCATTTATTTTTAGAATACACTCCTAAACTCCGTTATTCTAGAGAATATCTGCTAAACCTTCAAATTCTCTGTAAGAATACGTCTTGTAGAAAATTAAACGCCCAAGCCAGCCTAAACAACACTACTTGCCCTGCTTGTAATCTGAAGCTCACTAAATTTAAAATTAAAGAAAACCCCACTGAAGCACCTTTGTATCCAAAATAACACTGCTACCAAATTTTGGAATGCCCTCTAATAAACGCTAAATCTATGATAAAAAAACAAGGTAGAACTTAAATACTTAATTGAACCAACAAAATTGACTTAGCATTCATAACAAAAACCTGGTCAACAGGGTCAGATCTCATTGTGGCTTTACCCAAAGGTTTCCGCATTCACAGACTAGATCGCCCAAACAAAAGAGGTGGCTGAATTGTCATTCCTTACAAAAAACATTTTAGCTCATCCTTCTGCCCCCACCATACCGATTTTGAAGCACTTGACTTCAAAATCAAATTAGACCCAAAAAACACATTCAGCGGGCTACTTATCTACCAACCGCCTGGTCCTAGATCCCTCTTTGTCCAAAAACTAAGCCGCTGTTCAAAATCCAGAATCAAGACTTCAAATTATACTAGGGAATTTAAACTTTTTTCTTAAAAAGCACTCTGGCAGACTGAGTCAAAATACTTTATTCGGTTAGTTATAACCATAAAAGTACATACAATAAAATCAAAGCTAGACATAAAATGGTCATACATAATCCCTTAACATATCACGGATAAAAATAGCGCAACATATACATGATAACAAAATACTACAAAACAAATCATACATAAAACCTATTTTTCTAAATTTTAAACAGCCCATCTTCTCTTCTTCCTAACAGCTGCAATTATAAAATTTGAAATATCAAAACATTCCAGGGGACTGGTTAACATTTGGAGATTTATGAATGCCGGTCTTAACTGAAAAAAGCCTTTATCTTTTAATAATTGTAATATAAAACATTGACGGAGAGAGCAGTAGTGATCACAGAACACCATAAAATGCAGTATGTCCTGGGTAGAGAAATGATCACAGGGACAAGGGCCCAATTCATCAACCTTATGCTGCCCTTGAGGTTCAGCAAGCAAACAATGTAAGAGATTTAACTGGAACCTCGTTAGGAGGAAACAATGGTAAGGAGTTTAACTGCAGTTAGGAATGGCTCTAATAACGGTGATGTTTTTAATAAAATATGGGCCAGTACAGTATGTTTAAAAAGCTCCCACAGACATAGACTCAATATCCTTAATAGATTAGGCCTGGGCTAAAATTCCGTTCCGCTCGCGGAAATTGCGATAATTTGACATTTTCGCGTTCCGCGGAGAGTGCGAAAATGTCAAAATTTCCGCAATCCGCATTTTACTGGAAAATTTTTTGCTTGCTCGCGCTGTAAAATAATACATTCTCGGGAGCGATCGCCTTACCTGAATCCCCGCGTTCGCCGACAAGTTTTCCCGATCCCGTCGCGTTCTCCACGAGATGTTGGATTGTTGGTAGCCATTTGCGCTGTCTCGCGACAGGTCGCGCCCGCAGTAATGTCATTCGTCGCGCAATCACGTCTTTCTTCTCGCGATCATGCACCGCGAGACAAGTGAAAACAAGATGGCCGCGCCCGCGAGCAACCGCATGGGTAAGTCGGCGAGCCGCGACCACGCAGAAAATACAGCGAATGGGCGGGGAAAAAACTTCCGCATCTTCGCGATATTTCCGCCTGTTTGAGGAGATTTTTAACATTTTCTCGATAATTTGCGAAAGTTCCGCTCACCCCTATAAATAGATACAATGTTCAGCTTAGGACTAAATCAACTAGTGTTCAAACCCATGTACAAAGCAGGACACACCCTAGATGGAATCTTTTCTGATAATCTGATGATTGAATTTCACAAAACTCTACCGCTCTCATGGTCCAATAACTCGGCAGTAATGTTTAAAATTATTCTCCAGGAAAAAACTATCTCCCCGAGTGCAATCAAACAAATCCAAAACTATACACCTACGGCATAAATTAGAATCAGATAACCCAAAAGCTGCCCATTCCAAATCAAAACCTTCTAAAGCAATGAATCTGGACCAAGATGTTAACAATTACCACTTTTAGTTAGCAGGCGCGATTAACCTATTAGTTACCGGGGGGAAAAAATCAAAATCAACAAATAACACTCCAAACCTTGGTGTAATTAAAGACTTAAACAGCAAAAACAATTGTGCCGTAAACGAGAACGCAGCTAGATGCAGTACTAAGATCACAAGGATATCAGAGCTCTATGCCAAATCTCTAAACGACTATAAACGCATTATCTTCTAAATAAAAGCTTCACCCCAAAAATTTAATTAGTCAAAGATTCTGTTAAAGAATTATTCAAAACAGTCAAACTGCTATTTAAACCACTGTAAAATAAAAATACTAAGACCACCCAAGCCGTTTGTAACACACAGGCCTCTTTCTTCCAAGCTAAGGTTGAGGAGGTTTACTCAACCGTCACAGACCAACTTTTCCTAATCAAACTAAGAATGACCCATTACTAAGTGGCTAACCAGTTTTTGTCCATTGATCCCTAAAAATGTACTCCAGTTTATTGAAACAACAACATCCGGATCCCTGGACCACAAAAAAATCCTTAAACACTGCTTAAACAAAATTATATCCGATTACCTCACATTTTTAATGAAATGCTTGAAGTGTATACTTTCCATTAGTGTGGAAGAAGGCCTCCATTTTACTGCTGATCAAAAAAAAACTCTCTCCTACTGACCCAGGTAACTATACGACAATCTCTAGGTTGCCAGTCCCTGCTAAAATCATTGACAATGTGGTAAATCAACAACTAACTGATTTCATCTAGGCTAACCACCTCTTTGATAAAAACGCAATTTGGCTTTAGAAGCCAATACAGTACAGAAACCGCACTCACAGTGGCATCCGAGAATAGAGCATCACTAGATCGAGGAGAAAATGCTGCACTAATATTTTTTAGATCTCTCCGCAGCATTCGACATGGTCAATCATTCCATTCTGATTGAAAGCCTCTTTTCACTAGGAATTAGAGGATCCGCCCTGGCCCTCCTAATGTCCTTTCTGTCCCAACGAGGGCAATGTGTAGCTTTGGACAATTTTGTATCCAATACGTTCACCCTTCCATGTTGAGTCCCCCAAGGGGCTTCTCTAAGTCCCCCCCTTTTTAACCTTTATATCACACCACTGATCAAACTAGCAAAATCCTTTGGGTTCGCAGTTGTATCATACGCTGACAACACCCAAATTGTGGTCTTGGTCCCAGGCAACACAAACCACATGCAATCAATTTTCATAGCTATACAGTACACATCAGAGACTAGATGAATAAAAGTGCTTAAAACTCAGAAAAACAGAAATTGTCCTCTTTGGTAAGAACACTTTTTCCCCGTCACCCAGTTGGTAGCCCAAAGATTTGAGAACTTTACCAAAACTACTCGAAAAAGGTGAGAAACCTAGGTGTCATCTTTGACAATAGGCTGACATTAAACAGCCAAGTCAACCAAATAGTCTCTTCAGTCTTCTACACACTAAAAATAGTTAGGAAAAACCTTCCTTTCTTTCCATCCAATCTCCAAAAAACAGTTGTTACAGCCCTGTCCATGTCCAAATTAGAATACTGTTAACACACTGTACATCAGTATGCATCAAAATCCTTTGAACAAATTACAAACCCTTTTAAATGCTGCAGCTTGACTTCTATTCGGACTGCCCAAATTTCAATCAGCAGCCTCCGCTCTAAAACAGCTATACTGGCTGCCTATTTAGAAAAAGAAAAGTAAAAAAAGAAGAATACCGTTCAAAACCCTCTGTATAGCCTTCAAGGCGCAACACAATTCAGGCCCTACTATCACAACCAAAACTTCTGCTGGTACAACCCTAACAGATCACTATGATCCTCAACTGCAAAAAAATGTATTGTTCTCAAATCTCTTTGGGGGAGGCAAAAGTTTTGAGGTCGAAACATCCAACTATGGAATGCCCTTTCACATGATCTGAAAGATTTGCCTAATATTCTCCAATTCAGAAAGTCTCTTAAAACATGGCTCTTTCCAGAAAACCTAAACTTTCTTTACTTCAGTTTTCTGGCTTTTCCTGTATCGCCCCCTTCTCCCAAGACAACACCAAGAACCTTAGGTTATTTGAGCGCTCTATAAAGTAAATAACTTAACAGGTAGGGTCACATTGTACACAAGTCCACAGACAAGGTTACCCCCACAGGCAACCCTGACCAAATGTAACTCTTACAAAAGAATGTCCTGTGGCACTAATGTCCCACTGGACACCATGAAGCGGATGTAAAGGTATCTGGATACCATACAAAATACTTAACTGAACACACAACACTGGCAACCCACAACATTAAAAAAAACATGCAGCAACAAGGCTGGGATTTCATGGCACCTAGTGCACGCACACTCAAACCATTTTTCAAAAGGTTGCCACCTGTGCGTCCTGCCTAGAACATAGTTACTTAGGCTGTTGCGAAGCGGTTTCAAATAATAATGACCTACTTGGTAACAGCAAGAGTAAGAAAAAGGGGTGAAAAGACAAATTAAGGTAAAACAAGAGACAAAAAGGAGGTGGAAATGTGAGCTAAAGGAGTGCACATAAATGAGATGAAGGGATAGACAATAAGAAAGAGGGAAAATATAGAAAGAGACAATAGATAGAGGAAAATGCTGGACAGAGAGTGAGAAATAAATTTCTAATAGAGGGAGGGGCATTAAAGAGCTAGACGAGGTAATGGGTGAGAACAAAAAAGCAGAATAGAGGCATGCTTTTTTTGCTGCTGCCTTTTTGTCTTTAAATGAGCAGTACTGGGAACATGTCACTCCCTCCAACCCTGTTCACATAATAAGTAGCAAGGTTCTCTGTATTAACATAGCAAGGACACCGCATTTGACGTTTAAGGCTTATGGACAAATGCGCATGTGAACAGCTGCAGTTGGATCTAAAGAACATGACAGCCAGAAGACTGCAGTATATGGCACCAAGAGCAATAGTAGTAACAGCAGCAGGACTTTTAGGGTGGTGGCAACCAATATCCCCAAGCGAGAATGGTGTCAGAATTCACATATTCACTAATTAATTCACCTATACATTCTTCTCATAGCACTAGAGATTTGTCTGTGGCGTACATGTCACTCATTCCTTAACTGTGTGTGTTTTGAGGGCGATGAAAGCTTTCACTAGTTTTTTCCGCGCGGAATAGAAGATCACACTTGCTGCCTTCTGTGAGAGAGGGAAGATTGCTTAGCTACTGCCATTCTGTAACTGTTGTGTGAGAAACCAATCTTGCACTGCGTGATTTGTATGTCTCCGGTGATGGGGAAAGATCAGGTTGCTGCTCTTGCTGTACCTTTCCTTTGAAGGACTGAACATTTTTTCTGCCCAAGATGAAAAAGGGCTGTTTCCACTCCTATCAACCCCATCTAATGAAAATAAAACAAAGGAACTATTTCATACATTTGTATAACATTCCATATAAATTAGGGACCGTTTCACAATATCTGCTGGGAGATATCAAGACTTGTAGTCTTGAGAGGCGCCTGACCCCATAGGAGAAATATTCGAGCACCAAACCATGGTCATAGTAAAGAGAAGAAGTGCTTGTTTTCTGCCCCTCCCTTTTTAATCTTGAAGTACAGAGATACCACTAAAAACATCTTTAGCTACCCTACATTCGATTTCCGTTTAGGTCAGAGTGTAACAAAGGGAGAACATAATTGCAGACTTGAGGGACATAACCTGATCCAAACTAGGAAACCACTAACTAGGAGACTGGACAACCAGTGAACATGCGTACTTACGGATGCTTCCAGTGCTCGAGGTGGTTAAATCATACCATACTAAGTAGGCAAGGGGTCATCATCCTGCAGGAGTACATAATTGGATTGTAATTCTGTAAGAGGTTTGTTTGGCTGTTTCTTCCTGGACTGTTATATTGTGTGTACGTTTATGTCTGTTTATGGAGAGTGTACAGCAGTCTTCACACTTTGCTTGTTAGACACCTGTATTGTACCTGTTCTGCATGTGTGAGCAAACTCTGCGATATCGCTTCTGCAACTTTACTTTCACTTATTCTTTGTGTTACGAAATGTTTCACTGCTGCTGGACTGAAAAACTACAAGACAACAATGTAACATGCTGTTGGATAAAAGTCAGGAATGACAAATATTATTATATGCAAGGCCACTGGAATTATTCTGCAGTGGTTGACACAATTATGCAGCCAGAAAAGGGAAATTATGTGGCATAATTAGTATTATTTATTTATTGGGTCAGTTTAACAACTATTTAAGTGCCAGCACAAAGTTGTACCACATTAGTAACCGTTTAACAAAGGAATATAGCCACCTGTAAGTGAAAGATGACTGGTTAAACTTTGCATAGGATCTGCTACTGCTCAGAATTATATGTAATAACGTTTCATCCGTTTGAGCTAGAAACAAATATAATTTCCGGTGAACTATTTTAATCATGCAGAAGATGGTGCATTATGTGGCAAACGAGGAAATCAAGAATAATGCAGAAAAAGAAGGAACCGTAGAGGCATACCAGTGGCCCCAATGATGTCACATTGCCAATTTGCAACCTTATGAAATGCACAAATTAAAGTTAAGTTCCTGCCTTTTTGTCTTTTTTCTTGTAGGCTGTCAGTCAAAGGTAAACAGCCCAGTGGGTGTCAGGAAAAGATATAGCTTTTCGAACAAGAATGTCAGGATCTCACTACTAATGAGCTAACATTAAAACTCCTTAAACATATGAGCACGCTAAAGAGATATTTACCAGAACAATGCGGGCAGTGAAATGCAAAGTGTCTGAAGAGACACTGAGAAAAGCATGCGCTGCCACACGTCTTCCTGAGCTCATCATCGCCCTAAAGGTAGGGGTACATTAGGTGGAGGGCCTGAAACGGTCCCTGCCTTGAACAAGTGCAGCACATGCTGCGGGAGCTGCCGCACGAGGGCCGCAAGTGACACACAGCCACATATGCTGCACACATACGTAATGCTGAATTCATACTATATACACAGCGTTGTAAGCAATACTGTAACTAGGCAAAGCAGTACATGCTGTAAACTGAGTTCTGCAGCTTGTAAACATAATGTAAATAGAGCGCTATACACCCACTCGTATGACACACAGAATACAGTATCTCCGCAAGGCTCTACACAGGAGTTTAAATACAAAGCTGCATACCATGATGTACATCAATACACAGCTATACACAGTGTTGTGCACATCCAAAGCTGTAAATACTCCATTCTGTGCACACCATACTGTAAAAACACAAAGCTGTAGTGTGCGTTTCACAAACATTGTCACGCAAAGAAAGCTATAAACACACAATAATAATACAGTGTTTTGCACTGTTGCAAACACAACATGCACACACACAACACGCTGGTAGGTGCAGTCTGGCGCACAAATACACAGTCCTCGTTCCCCCTGGACTCACCTTCCGTGTCGGCGCGCGCCACCCGTAACCAGCAGATCAGCACCAGGAACCGATGTGCCGCTGAAACTGCGCCCACAAGGGCTAAGGGATCCCTTCGACAGTGCCGTACCATGCTGCCTGTATGTTGGGGGGTCTCTTTCGGCGTACTGAGCCCTCCAGCCTGCGGTCGCATGCCTTACACCGGGTCCGCAGTGTGCAGCCTCTGGTGCTACTGCTGCCACTCTGTGAAATCAGCGAGAGCTCGCGTGGCCAGAGTGTCCCCGCCCAAAACATCCAGGTTCACCGACTCAGTTCACAGCGACACCTGGCGGCCACGCTTCAATGCAGGGTCGGGGCCAGCCTGATTCAGCTCCGCGCACGTGCCTAATGACAGCCACGCGAGGAGGACTAGACACGAATCGTCCACGTCAAGACCTGCGGGCCGTAGACTCGGGTACTCAATTGTGAGTCACTGGATAGGCTGGCAGTGCTGTATGTTGTGTCATAAGAGAAGAGCTCAGGAATGCGGCGATTATTTACCGTAAAGTTTACGGTCATATTTAACGCCACAACTCAACATTTAGAGTCTCCTAACTTGCGTGGTACGAGATGTTTGGGAGGTTCAGCTCTTCGAAATCAGATGAAATTAAACGTTTCGGGGTGGGGGGAGGATTTCAGGGGAAGGTTTCACCTGTCTATCGGAGGAATTTAGGTGTGGATGATACAGGTGAGCCTAAGGAGGGTGACACTCTCAAATGAGGCTTTGTTGAGTGGTATGACACCAGTGGTGGACCTTTTGAACAGTTGCAGCACCCAGGCTGGAATTGCACAGCACCGCGCACGTGCATTCAATACCATTTTGAAGTGGTAAGCAGGCACCAGTATGTCTGTCTATAGATTGGCAGCCACTAGGCTGCTCCAAATAACAATGACCTACTAGGTGCTTCTGAATACCTGGAATAGAAAAGAGTCAAACAAACAACAGGAGTCCAAGTGACAGCAGCAGGACTTTCCAGCTGCTCACGTGGAATATCATTTAAGTGAGAAATGTGTCCGAAGTAGCATATTTACTCACTCATCCTTGTATAGATTCCTTTCAGTGTGCTAAGCTTCTGTTCCAGAGGTCTGTCTTTAACATACATTTTACTCATACCTTAAGTGTACATGCTCTGTGATCGATATACGCTTGTACTTCTCTGCCCTGCAGGATCTGTCTTGCTGGGAATGGAAAATTGCACTTGCTACCTTATTTGAAAGGGTGGAATTTGATTTGCTGCTTCCATGCTGCGAAAATTCTGTGAGGAAGTCAGTGGCTGCTCGTGAGTCTTGAAAGTGGCGAGGCGTAAAATTTGCTTAAGACTTTCAAGGTGCGAGCGAGACTGACCAACGCAAGAGGGTTTGGAAGTGGTGGGGATTCCCCTGTGAGAAAAAGTTGGTGGTAATGTGCATGGAAATCTAAAGCTTGAAAAGGCAAAACAAAGTATAGAAATTGGCACCAAGCTGTGATGGTGCAGAGGAGCGCGAAATTCAGTTTAGCCAGGTTCCAAAAATTGCTTCCAATTTGGAATACTATATACGTATGGCAAATAGATTGCTACTGAAGCATATGGTTTTGCGTTCATCAGCCAGGCAAATATTTGCAGAGTGGCTTTACATTAGCATAAGCCCCTTAATGAAGTCTTTCTGTAAGCTAGTAGTTGGACATGGGGGAAGTCAAATTATCAGCGCTATAGTATATACTATAAAATACATGATGGAATACATTTAGGCTTATACACTAATTCACCAAACGTCTAAATGCTAGACTAGTTTAGACATATTACCAGACTGATTCAGGTGTGTGTTACAAAAGCATGTAAGTGACTAACAAGCCTTTGTGGATAAAAGCATTTTTTTAATAAACAGAAAATTCCAGCATATATCCTATATGCAGAGTGAGGCAACTACTTCAGGTAGTGATGCAATAAGAGGAAAGGCTATGATCTCTGCATTCATTAGTTAAAGAAGCAGAAGCATAGGTCTGACGGTCTTCCTGTTGTCGGGTGGGAGTCCATTTGAAGGTCTTGCAAAGTATGCAGATGGTGTTGAAGCAAGTGGAGGACAGGGTATTGATCTGACGGTTCATGGTCAGTGAAGAGTCGAGTATTATGCCTAGGTTCCGAGCATGGTCCGTTCAGGTGCGCAAGAGAGGAAAGATTGAATCCAGTCTAAGGCTGTTCCCTGGATGCCGGCGTCGTGGAGTCTGGCGGATAGTGTGTGGTGGGAGACGGTGTTGAAGGCTGCTGAAAGGTCAATGAGGATGAGGGCTGCTGTGTGGCCTTGATCGAGGTGGGCGCGGATGCCGTTGGTGGCTGTGAGGGCAGTCTCGGTGCTTTGGTTGCTGTGGAATCCGGAATGAGAGGTGTCTAGGATGTTGTTGGTTTCTATGAAGTGAGCTTGCTGGGGTGTTGACGACTTTCTCAATGACTTTGGCGACGAAAGGGAGCAGTGAGATGGGCCTTGAAGTTCCTGAGATCTGTCGGGTCTGCGGAGGGCTTCTTGAGGAGGGGGTTTGACTTCAGCGTGTTTTCAGTCGTCGGGGAATCTGGCGGTCTCGAGGGAGCAGTTGATAGTTCAGCATAGTTCGGGTGGGATGGTGGTGGTGGCCCTGTGTAAGATGTGCGGCGGGCAGGGGTCAGTAGGTGCTCCGCAGTGGATGCTTTTCATAGTCTTTGCAGTGTCTTCTGTGGTGAGAGGGGTCCAAGTGAGGAGGGTCTGCCGGATGGCGTCGCTGGGGGGAGGGTGGTCCGGGGGTGTTGGTGCAATGCCGTGGTCTTGGTCGTCGAAAGTTGTTGTAGAGCGTCTTGATCTTGCAGTGGAAGAAGGAGCTGAGTTTGTTCCAGAGGTCTTGGGAGGTAGTGAAATTGGTAGTTTCGCTGTTGGGTCTGGTGAATTCTTGTATGATGGCAAAGAGTTCCTTAGAGTTGTGGGAGTTG
The DNA here is from genome assembly GCF_964204655.1 of Triturus cristatus. Classification (NCBI taxonomy): domain Eukaryota; kingdom Metazoa; phylum Chordata; class Amphibia; order Caudata; family Salamandridae; genus Triturus; species Triturus cristatus. The sequence goes on along the minus strand of NC_140591.1, from coordinate 1,200,205,059 downwards.
GAGAGGATTCTCTTTTGGATGAAGTTTCTCTTAGTTGATTTGATGAGTTGGTGGTGCGCGCTGGTGCTGGCCTTGTAGGCGGAGCATGCTTCAGAGGGTTTGCTGTTTCTTCACATTTTCTCCAGTTATCGGCAAGAGCGTTTGGATTATCGGAGGTCCGTGCTGAACCAGGTGGCTTTTGTGTTGTGTCGTCTGGTGGAGTTCTGGAGGGGGGCGAGAGAGTTGGCGCAGTTGGCCATCCAATGGTGGCGGTTGCTTGTTGCTGTGTTGGCGTCTGTCATGTTAGGGGGAGAAGTGCAGCTGAGGACGGAGATGAGGTGTTCTTCGGAGACTTTGTTCCAGTTTCTGCGTGGGAGGCGTGGCATGTGCTTGTGTGCGGTGGGTTTTGAGAAGGAGATATGGATGCAGTGGTGGTCTGTCCGGAGCAGTTCTGTGGTGTGGCTGAAGCAAATGTTGTTTCCTCCGGTGAAGAGGGTATCAAGATTGTGTCCTGTCATGTGTGTGGGGGTGGAGATAAGTTGCTTCAGTCATATGTTGGTGAGGTTCTCCAGGAGGATGATGGTGTTGGAATCGCTGAGGTTGTCTAGGTTGAAGTTCAGATCTCCGAGCAGTGTGTAGTCCGTGGAGGCGAGGGCGTGGGGAGCGATGTAGTCTGCAATGCCATTGGTAAAAGGGGAGCGGGGTCCAGGCAGACTGTAGGCGAGTGTTCCACGTAGCGTCGTTCTGTGGTTGGGCTGAACCTGGAAGTGGATGTGTTCCATGAAGGGCGAGGCGTCGTCCGAGTTGGTGGTTGTTAGTTGGAGGGAGCTTTTGTGGACGATGGCGAGGCCTACTCCTGGGCGATATCCGTCTGGGATGGCGGTTGCAATATCTGGGGCGGAGATGGCATTGGTCCAGGTCTCTGTGAGGAAGGTGACAGCGGGCAAGTGGGTTTTGAGTAGGTCCCAAATTTCTACGGCGTGTCTGTACATGGAGCATACGTTGAGGAGGATGCAGCACAGGGACTTGTGTGTGGTGGCGTCCAATGGGTTGGGGGTGGCTGTTTGGGTCCAGAGGTGGGTGAAGATGCGGCAGCAGTGTTGGCAGGAGATCGGGCTGTGGATGTTGCTCAGCGTCGAGAGCTGGCAGTTGTTGCGTCCAGGGTTGAATGCGTGGAGAGTGCTGGGGTCTTAGTGGCAGGGAACCAGGGTCCATGGTGCCTGTCGCGGTCCAGTCGCGGATGGGCGCAGACGGGCTTGCCTTTAAGTCGGGGTTGGGTGAGGGTGAGCAGCTGCAAGGTGGGAGCCGACACACGCTGGGGGGAGGGGCTGCGAGGCAGCAGCAGAGGAAAAAAGACCGGGAAAAGCCAGAGAGAGAAAAAGGCATAGAAAAAGAGAAAAAGGCAAGGATTAAAAAGACAGAAGGAAAAAAGGCAGAGGAGAAAGGCAAAAGAGAAAGTCACAACAGAAAAGACAGAAAAAGCTGACATAGAGCGGTCCAGCAGAAGAGCAGGCTCTTCCACTAGACCACCAAGGATGATGTGCTGGCAGGGGCCTTCAAGTGGAGGAGGGCCTCGAATACCTACCTGGGACACCAGAAGGCGCCGAGGGCAGTGCCTTAACGGTGGAGCTGCACGAGGGGAGAGCAGTTACTCTGACCAGTAGGTCAGAGGTCTTGCTCTCCTTGGCGCTCAGCGGGCGCAAGTAAGTAGGGATCGGGGGAGGGTGAGCAGCTGGGAGGTGGGAACACGCTGGGGGGGAGGGGCTGCAGCAGCGGGAAAAAGACCGGGAAAAAGCAGAGAGAGAAAAAGGCAAATAATTAAAAAGACAGAAGAGAAAGGCAAAAGAGAAAGGCACAGCAGAAAAGAGGGACACCCACAGAGCGGACCAGCAGAAGAGCAGGCTCTTCCAGTAGACCACCAGGGATGAGGCAGAGGCAGGATTCTGCGGGCGGAGGAGGGCCTCGAACGCCTACCTGGGACACCAGAAGGCGTTGAGGGCAGTGTGTTAATGGCGTAGCTGCGCGAGGGAAGAGCAGTTACTCTGACCAGCTACAAGACTACTATGAGCAGTTTGTCAATGCTGTAACACACCAAGTCATCTGTTGTATTTACAAAAAAAGAAATCATTGCACTTTAAAACATAAGCACTCAATGCCAGCTCTAATCAAAAATATTTTGTCTCGTGTTTTTCATGTCCTCTAGCTTTCTTGAAGATATGTATCGTTTGTTGGTTTGGGCATGCACTGGTAACTATAACATACATGCCAACAGACCTGATTCAGGTGGGAGACTCCCTATTTTTAAAGCCAAAATAGCTTTATTTTAGCTGTTACCGGCATAAAATTGTGTCTATTTAAATAGAAGTCAATGGGGAAAATGCGTTCCACCGATTTGTTTTCTCGAATTCTCTCAATTTCCTGTTCTTAAATGTAGGCATGTATGCTGTAATACAGAGGTTTCTCAGGTCCTTTGATGGTTGAATGCTTCGAATTCCTACTGGTGGGCACTTGCATGTTATGCTGATCTAGTGCAGTGTGGATGTGACAGCTCTTTAAAGGGATATTTGGTTAGGCCACAAAGGAGGGGGGGTGGGGAGATTCAATCTACACCTATTTCTTGTGCAAAAAAAGACACATTATAAGCTTGTGTTTAACCTACCTGACTTCACAGTAGGTCATTGTTTAACTCATGTCGCATACTTCACGTACATGAGGTAAGGTAAACTATGACCTAGTTTGAAGCAGAAGGAATGTATTTTCAATCTTGTAATTGATTGTTTAGGGATCTTATCTAGAGGCCCTCTTTCAAAGTCAAACAATTTATTGGCGCCCGTACACGCATGCATGCATACTCTCACACTGTCATGTACATCAGAGCCAGTCTCCCAGCCCTCCTTTACCCTACTGCATGATATGCTCTCTTCCTTCTGACTGTCTGCAGCATGGTGCGCAGTGCCAGGCTCTGCTCTGTGATTTGTGGTGGTTAAAGAGCAGTATCAGCCCGTGTGACATGCTCTGTGCTATAGTCTGTTAGAGGGAAGACAGCCTGCCGTGCCTCATTGCATTGGAACGCTGACTGGTTCTAATTACCTTCACACTGCACAGTTGTGGCACAGCTGAGCTTGTACATGTCCTGCATTAACCTATGTCATCCGTTAAAAAAACAGCAGGCAAATAAGCACAACTTAAAGCACTCACCAGCTGCGCATGACAATTGATTGTCAGCCAGACCAAGGATTAAAAGATGTGTCTACACGTGCAAAACAGAAATTCCGGAAGTCCATTCGAGCAGTGACTCCAGTCCATCCAAACAATGACTCCACCCAAGACCTTCGCACATTCAAACAGTAACACATAGTAATGGGCGGATCCTGGCACTCATACCCAGCTCACAGAATCGACCCGCCCAAACCATGACTCTGCCTCCTTCCCTGCCCCACCAACTGCCTATGCTGCTTGTATGCTCTACTGACTCTGCACCAGGCCACAGGAGTCACCGCCCGACGGCAGAAAAAATAAAAATCACTGAAACAGCGGAGGCAACTGTCTTGGCTTGAGCACCAAGGGCGAGAGGAGCCCTCGCCCCAGTCTGCACAGTTACATGCCTATTCCCAAAAAAAGATCTCCAACCTCTTTCAGGATGGAACACCCAACCAATAGCTGAGCGAGTTTTTCCCGCCCACATCTCTTCTCTCTTCCCAGGATTGGTGAGGCCTCATCCATGATACCCGCACATACCAGCCGACATTTAAGGAAGCCAAGCTTGCACTACTGCTGCCTGATTTGTACTTGTTCTGTGATGGGAAAAGCTTGCTCTGCTGCTGCCCTACCCGTCCTCTGAAGAAGAAATGCTTGCACTGATTCTACCCAAGATGTGTTGTACTTATCTTTGTCATAGTGCCACTTTGCAGACTTGTGAAATGCAGAATCAAGTGTATTTCCCGATTTTCTACATTTTTTGTAGGTAGTGAAGGGTTAAATAGCCTACTAGTGTAGATGGCATGGATAGCCTTCAAATGCATATGGAAGCATGCCACTGCTATAGTGCTAACATTAACACATCATGAAAAAACAATATCCATGTTAAAAAGGTGTCCTTTTCAACAACAATGCAAGCTGACCCTGCCTTAAGAGACACTGTCAAAGGAAAAACAGTGTGCTGGAACCCCTTTCTCCTAGCCCGTCCTCTGCCTAGAAGTTGGTGTGATTTAGTTTCAGTGCCTGTAACACCAAGGTTATGTGCCCTGCCTTCAACAAGTGCAGTATGAGCTGCCCCATGAAGCCGGCAGTGCCTGCAACAGGTTGTTGGGATGGAAAAGTTCCCTTTATTGTGATGGATGTACACCCCTGCACTCAGTGCTCCAGGTGCATCGATATCTGTATCCCTGATATTGATTTTTTTAGCGTGGGTGGACACAGATCATGTGCTTGTACCATGACCTAGACCTGTCTCATGGTCATAGAGTCTACTTAGACCTAAATGGGCTCACCAAGGGCCACTCTTGTGAAGGTAGAGGACTACTGCACTTACCTGGAGTTGAGTAACATGAGCACAGTAGTGGCAGCATACCGGTTTTTGTGTCCAGTAGACTCAGTAATGTGAACAGGCCTTTTTACCTGTTTCGCTTGAATCAGGCCTTCTGGCTTATTGTGTAAAGTTCCATGGCTGTGTACTTACTAACCCTTGACTCATTGTTAGTGAAATTGCTCTCCCTCACTCGCAGCTCCACCATTAAGTGAGGCCTTCCCCCAAGCCCCTGGACTCTCGAGTGTTGGTGTTCGAGGCCCTCCTCCATGCGCAGGTTTCACCTGCGCCTCATCCCTGGTGGTCCAGTGGACCTCTGTCTCCATGCTCTTGCTCCGCTTTTTCTCTCCTTTTCACTCGTTTTTTCCCTCACTTCTATCTCCCCCCTTCACTCTCCTTCTGAGTCTTTCCTTCATTTTCTGTGGTTTTCCCCTCATTTCAAGCTCCCTCCTTCACTCTCCTTTTGTGTCTTTCCTCCATTTTTCACTCGTTTTTTACCCTCATCTCAATCTCCCCCTTTCACTCTCCTGTGTCCTCTGTGTCTTTCCTCCACTCTTTCTTGCACTTTTGCTCCCTTATTTGCACTTTTCTCTCTCTTTTTGCCTTTTTCCTTTTTCAGCTCGTTTTTCCCCGCCACTGCTGCCCCCGCGGCCCCTCCCCCCCCCAGCACGACCAGTGCGACCGGCCCATTCTAGCTCCCCTCCCCGCCTCCCAGCTATCCAGCCCTCCCCGACCCCTACTTAATGGCGGCCGCGCCGCCGGGGCGCCAAAGGCAAGCTCGTCTGCACCCGTCCGCGACCTGACTGCGACCAACTCCAGGAACCCTGGATCTCTGCACCGCCAACGCAAAGACCCAGCGGCACTCCACGCTCTCAACCCAGGCCGCAACAACAACTGCAAGCTAGCATCACCAGCTGTCACCCACGGACCCTTCAGCTGTCACCGCTGCCGGTACACCTGCAGCACCGCCAAGACCACTGACCCAGCGCAATCCGCCTGCAAGAACACAACCGAACCGAAGACCCTGCAATGCATCCTCCTCAACGTCCGATCCCTCCACAAACACGCCACAGAAATCTGGGACCTCCTCGACATCACAACCCCGGACATAGCATTCTTTACCGAAACCTGGACCAACACCACCTCGGGACCGGACATCGCCATTGCCATTCCCCAAGGATACAAGATCTCCAGGAAGGACAGCCCCACCCGCCCAGGAGGAGGAATCGCCTTCGTCCACAAATCCACCCTCCGTCTGAGCACGCTCCCCGACGAGCCCACAGACCTGATGGAACACGTTCACTTCAAGATACTTGCCAGCCCTACCTCCACCCTCCGAGGAACCCTCATCTACCAACCCCCAGGACCCCGCTGACTTTTCGCCAACTCCATCACGGACATCATCTCGCCGCATGCCATCGCGTCCACCATCTACACCCTACTGGCAGATCTCAACTTCCACCTCGACAACTAACTGGACCCCAGCACGAAATACCTCCTGGACAACCTCCACAACATTGGACTCCGCCAGATCGTGACCGAAACACATGCACTCAGCAGGACACACCCTCGACCCCCCTCTTCACAACAGGAAACTTCATCACCTTCAGCCACACCGCCGAACTCCCATGGACTGACCATCGATGCGTCCACTTCACCTTCAGAACACCCACCATCCACAGATACCAGCACCTGCTCCCACAAAGAAACTGGACCAGAATCACCGACGACCAGCTAACCTCATCACTCAGCAACTCCACCACAACCATCGCGGAAAACGACAACGCCAACACCGCAGCCCGAACCATGCACAGATGGATCTCTGACAGCACCAACACCATAGCCCCCCTCAAGAAAAACAACAACACCCACGCCAAGAAAGCTAGATGGTTCACCACCGAACTTCGAGAGTCCATTCGCACTTGCCGCCGCCTCGAAAAGGCCTGGAGGAACACCAAATCCACAGAAGCCCACAACAACTTCAGAGCTGCCACCAACGCCCACCACCAACTCATCAGAAAAACAAGGACAAAAGCGATTGAAGACAGAATCTCCACTCATGCACACAACAGCAAAGAACTCTTCAACATCATCAAGGAGTTCGCCCAACCCACCAGCGAGTTCACCGACATCCCTCGCTCACAAGACCTCTGCGACAAACTCCGCACCTTTTTCCACCACAAAATCTAGAGTATCTACGACAACTTCAACTAAGACAACCAACACACGAACCCTCACCAACCACCCCCGACACCCTGAAGCCAGCGATCGACAACTGGACAGCCCTCACCACCAAAGACACACTGAAGACGATGAAGTCAATCCACTCCGGGGCCCCCACGGACCCCTGCCCCCACCACATTTTCAACAGAGCCGCCGACACCATCGCACCCATGCTCTGCCACACCATCAACCGCTCCCTGGCAACCGCCTCGTTCCCTGACGACTGAGATCAACCCCCTCCTGAAAAAACCCTTGGCGGACCCCACCAACCTCAAAAACTACAGACCCATCTCCTTGCTCCCGTTCCCAGCGAAAGTAATCGAGAAAGCCATCAACAGCCAACTCGCCACATTCATCGCAGAGCACAACATCCTCGACTCCTCCCAATCAGCATAAACCACAGTACGGAAACTGCCCTCCTCGCCACAACAGACGACATCCGTACCCTAACTGGACAAAGGAGAAACAGCAGCCCTCATCCTCCTCGACCTCTCAGCGGCGTTCGACACAGTCTCTCACTGCACCCTAATACGCAGACTCCACGACGCAGGGATCCAAGACAAGGTCCTCGACTGGATCCGCTCCTTCCTCTCTGGCAGAACGCAGCAGGTCAGACTCCCCCCTTTCCTCTCGGACCCTACACCTACCCCATGCGGAGTCCCCCAGGGGTCCTCCCTCAGCCCTACGCTCTTCAACATCTACATGGCTCCGCTCGCCCCCATCGTCAGAACCTACAGACTCAACATTGTGTCATACACAGACGACACCAAACTCATTCTCTCCCTATCCAACGAACCCAACACCGCCAGACACAACTTTCGAGAAGGTATGGAAGCCGTCGCCAAATGGATGAAAAACAGCTGCCTACAACTAAACACGAACAAAACGGAAGTACTCATCATGGGCCCAAACCCAGATGCCTGGAACGACACCTGGTGGCCCCCCGCCCTCAGAAGCCCGCCCACCCCCACGGACCACGCACGCAACCTGGGAAACATCCTGGACTCAGAGCTCAAAATGGACCGCCAGATCAACTCTGTCTCGTCCTCCTGCTTCCACACCCTCCGCCTCCTGCGTAAGACCTTCAAATGGATCCCCCTCAAACACAGAAAGACTGTCACTCACGCCCTGGTCACCAGCAGGCTCAACTACGGCAACGCACTCTATGCTGAAATAAACAAAAACCTCACCCGCAAGCTACAGAACATCCAAAACGCCGCCGCAAGACTGGTCATCAACCTGCCAAGACACTGCCACATCTCCCTGCACCTGCACACACTACACTGTCTCCCCACCGAAGCTAGAGTCACCTTCAAGATGCTAACCCACGCTCACAAGGCCCTCCACGACACCGGACCAGCATACCTGAATAGCCAACTAAAATTCCACGCACCCCAAAGGACCCTACGATCAGCCCAGCTCTCCTATGCCGTGGTCCCCCGCACCAGAAAGACCAGATCGGGAGACCGCTCCTTCTCCTTCTCCTTCCGCACGGCCAGAGCCTGGAATGACCTTCCGCTCCACTTCAGACAGATAACATCGCTCCCCATCTTTGCAAGAAACCTCAAAACCTGGCTCTTCGACAGACCCCGTCCTTGATGGACTGGAACCTGTGAACCCACACACACACACCCCCAGCGCCTTGAGACCCTTACGGGTGAGTAGTCACGCTTAACAAACACCTGATTTGATTTGGTCTGTATGAAGTTCATGCAGCGCCAGACAGCATGTAATACTTGCAGGTGGATGCTGGGTTGCAAGTGCATGCCCGTGGATGGTACATAATATGGAGGCTTGTGATTTCCATTTTAATAACCCAGGGCCTGGAGAGGTGAGAACTGTAAACCCCCAGATGAGAGATGTTTTTTGCTGACATTCCTGAAGGCTGGGTTGGAACACATACATAATGAAGGGAGAGGAGCACAGCATCCTCTGTGCCCATCAAAGGCCTCTTTTATTCCGGTAAGAGTTATTGGTCAGTGGGGTCTGGGATCATTGTCAGGGAGATGATGGGACTGATAAAGAAGAATTCTTAGTCCTTTGAAGCTTTATGGGGCATATTTCAGTGTAGGCTGACAGCCAGGGGTGATCCCCAGTTACTTATTTGGACTATGTTGTGGGTCAGTCAGAATTGGGGCCACTCCTGTGGCAGTGCAGAGGAGAGAGCATTTCAAAGGAGCTGACACCCCCAAAACTAATTTCAAAGTTCAGGTACAACATCGAATATGGGTCTGGATTTGGGCTATAAAGATTGTGGCCTGTGCCCCATACTTGGTTGAACAGCACTGTCTTATCGGGAAAGGGAAGATCGCCAAGACTTCTTTGCTGCTGGAGCCAGGATACAGGTCCAAGCTCTGCCAGTCTCCAGTCTGGGTGAAGGGCCATCACCCAGGAGCCAAGATCACTTGCTCTGAACACAAGTGGTCTGCTTGCCTGCGAAGACCAGTGGCCTCTGTGAGGAGGAGGAGAGCATGCCAAGACTGGGGATTCCTGTGAGGAGGAGGAGGAAAGAGCCCAAAGGGAGAAAGGCCCAGCCAGAAATCCTAGCGAGTGAATCCCAGTGAGCAGAGAGTGAGACACCTGATCTAGTTCGACCGATGTTGTGAGAGAGCCATCTGCTCTCAGGCAGAAGTTGCTAACCCCCATAGGGGCTCCTGTGAAGTTGTTCCAGATCACATTGAGGGCATCATCTATGTTTGTGGGATCCCCTGTGTGTCAGGAGGGGCCACTGAATACTGGAGTGGCCATTGCCTAGAGTTGCTTTTGACCCCCAGATGTCAGTAGTGGGTCACTTAGACTGTTGGGACCATTGCAGTGTCGGAAGAGTCCCTCCCAACCCATGGAGGATCTCAGAAACGAGATTAGAAGCCACCCTGTTGAGGGCCCCTGCTTCATCCCATTACCTATGAGGACAGCAAAGAAGGAGGCTCTGCACCCGAAAGCCACCACCTTCTGCAACCACTTCGTAAGTGCAGCCCTCACTGAACATGGGAGAATGCGGTGCACGCTGCTTGCTGTTGAAGCGGGCAGAAGAAGAGCCCCGGCTCCTAGACACTTCGAGAGCGTACTAGGTTAAGACTGCAGGAGGGCAGTGTAGGCAGCTGTCTCTCTATATACGGTACCAAAATGAGGTACTCTGTGAAGAGAGTCCAGGCAACACTTAAAGGTTTACAGAGGCAAAAATGATAACCCTAAATGCTCTCTTTTGTAGTAGTGTGGGCGAGGAGGTTAGTCTTGTTAGAAGGTAGTGCAAATCATTTGTTGTACCCACAGAGACAATAGATTAGACACACACTCAAAGAATAGATCCAAGACTTATTTAGAAAAATAATTCGTATTTTTATATACATTTTTAGTACCAAGAACTTTGTAAGCAAGTCATTACTTTTTAAAATATCGATTTTCACAGGTAGGTAAAGTGTTCACTTAAATGCGTCTCTATGAGTAATGCTTTCCTATGGGAGAAAAAGGCATATACGTATACGTGTACTTGCAGTACGTTTCTGAGGTTTTCCTTTGGGACTTAAGGTGGTAGGGGGGTAAGGTCTAACCACCAGCAGTTAAAGTTTACCTGCCCTAGGGTGTCCGAATGCAGAGGTGCTGGTCGGGTTGTTAGCCTTGCGCGCTACTTTGAGGAAGAGCTGGGGGCACCAAAAACAGGATGCGGAGGCAGATATGGGGACAAGTCTGGGAGCTCCCAACAGTAGGCTTGGTTCACAAGGGTCCTGAGAGCAAGGCAGCACAGTCGGTTCTCAAGAACCTGGGCCGGTATACTCAGCTGCAGATGAGTTCGGTTGGCTGGGCTGGTTCGTCGCAGGTCCTTGTGATTGTTTGTCTCTCCAGTTTAGGGTGCAAAAATCAAGTCAGCTGGGCCACTCTGTAAGGGGGTTTCTGCGGTGCTGACTCCCCTCGATAGCTGCTCAGTGTCATTGGAGTCAGGATTGGACTCAAACAGGCTTTGGTTGGTGCAAGGGGTCCAGTAGCCCGGGTATTGGTGCAGTGCGGCTCACGTTGGTCTTTGGGTCTTCTCACTTGGTGGGGAGATGGATTTGACCTTCTGGACATTTAATATTATGCACCCTGCTTTAGGGCTGTAAGGCCTGCTGTAGGGGTGACTTACATGTAGTGCATACAGTGTTTGCAGGCATAGCAAACAGGAGGTGTGCCATGTCATGTCTTCACTTTTGTCTGCATTATGTCACGCATCCTGCAATTGCAGTTTGCATGAGTGTGGTGAGGGGTCCCTTATGGTGGAACAAAACATGCTGCAGTCCTAAGGGACCCTCTTTAGCATACATGCCCTAGGCACCAGGGGTACCATTTACTAGGGACATACAGTGGGTCGATCATGTCAAAAAGGGGCACTTTTCTACATGCAGCAGTTCCTTAATTAAGACTAGCGCTAGGTTGGCGTTGGCTCCCCGAGAGCTGACTTTTAAAGCCAAAGCCAGATGTGCACGCTAGTATGGGCTGTACCTGGGGGTCACATCCTGAGTTCCACTAGGGACGCAGAGTCAGAGTGGAGAGAAAGGAAGGGGAGAAGGGAGCCGCAGGGAAGAATATGACCCTGGTTCAGAGCTAGGGCGCTAGCATTTAAAGGAGACTGTGTATTTATTTAATGTTTTGTGTTGCATGCATAATAAATACTGGTTTTACGCTAAAATCAGTATTAGACTGGACAATCACATTATTAGAGACTCTGTTGGTATTTTGAGCTGTGAACCCTTGCACACCTTGCACATATCTCCCTCTGATGTCCTTTGGACCACACAACCTGCTTTACCACCGTAAGTCAATTACTGAAGGGGTAGCACTTGTCCTAGTTACTCGGAGTCCATTCTATGCTAGCACTGGGACATCAGGAGTAAAAGGCCACAGCCCCAACAGTTGAGCCTAGTAGCTCCTGTTTTCCCAGTGGCGCTCTGAAAAGTTTTCTGACACCGTTCATTATGACTGGATGACTACTACTAATAACACGTTTTGGTATTGTACAGATTGTAATAGTTCCCTATTTCCTATTAGCTGAAGTAGAAAAGTAGCCAGAACATCAGTTTACCTCCTGCCTTGGTTAGTTCCTGTTAACTACTGCAAGGATTTTATCCAGTTCACTTGCTCATGTTACCCTTCTTCCACATTGCATGCCAATTCATCCGTTTTTATTTTTGATACCAGTAAAGGCCAGCATTTTGGAAACAGCACATACTGCCTCTAATAAGTTCATCTAGGAATATGTCACTCAGTATCACAAGAGACAAATCAAAAAAATGCATATCTTCCTTATGAAGTTGGAGCATCCGGGTTGTTCTCACCAGAATATTACAATGCTGTAGCTTTCTCCCACTATAAACCTTTTACTTCGCCCCTTGAGTTATACCTGCTCTCATGTCAGAAATAGTGTCAGAAATACATGGGAAAACACAGAGGGGAGCTGACATAGCCTGAGTCATAGAGCAACAGTGGACCAAGATGAGTTCAATACAGGGTTGGTGATTGCTGAAATTTCTCCTAGTTCGTTTTTAACAGCAGCATCTTGTATTGATACTTGTCTGAAGAAAAATGAATCCCTGGTCAAAGTTGTACATAGATTTTCAGTAGCTGTAGCATGTACTTCATGTCGAATACCCTAAGTGTTCTGTCTCAAATTTTAAACTGAGCGACCCTATATGACAACAATTACCAGTACGGTACCACCACTGTCTTTGGATGCTGGCTTCGCTCATCTCTTATGCCACATACAGACATTATTACTTCTCTCTTCTTGGATGCTTTCTTTTTTTGCGAATCTTTTTACTTGTTTTATATATAGACAGGAAAACGATATTTTACCATCAGTAACAATATAGATTTGACATCATTCTTCCATCCAGTCCGTTCAAGACCCCCATGGGAAGCCTACACGTGACCTTCTGGCAATCTTCCCTATATCCTCAAGCCTCTGAATGGGTTTCCCAGGTGTGCAAAACTGCCTACTGACATTTATAGTCCCAAATGCGATTCCGATGTACTCAATATGTTTTTTTCCAGATTTTTTGAGGCAACTCCTCTCATCATATATCACTTTTTCAGCCAGCATACACCAGTCCATATGTTGCCCACACACCGAGGACAGGTAATTCTTTGGCGCTTCACCATTTAACAATATTTCGCTTTGCCAGGATTAGGCCAAGAGCCATCCAAATTTTCAGGTATTCCGGGGCTTCACCATCTCCCCATATGTTTAGTATATATCTTTTAGCAGAGTTATTGAACCCCACTCCCATTACATGATTCGTGCATTCTATAGTCTCCTCCCTGTAAGCCTGTATTTTAGGACATGTCTAAAGGGCATGAAAAAAATAGCCCACCTGACAGAATTCCCTCAGGCGTATCTCTAAGACACTCCTTCCCATCTTGAATAGGGTTACTCTAGACTAGTAGGATTGGTGCAGAATACGGAGTTGTGTGAGTCCAAACCTGGATCATATTGCAATTTCATGTCGAGGCTCCTACCCCCCTTCCTCAAATGTCCCCAAATCCTGCTCCTAATCCGCCTTCAGTTTCTGTAGGATATGGGGGAGTTATTCGTGATTGATTTGTACACTATCATTATGATGCTTTTGATCAGGAGGTCTGCAACTATTCTGTCCTTCAGTTCCATTCCTTTCTTTATACAAAATGCAAGTGCATGTTTGACCAGTAGATATCTGTATGTATCAGTCTCTGCCAACTGGAACTCCTCCCAGAGAGTCGACGAGGGATTACATCTCCTTCAGCCCATAGATTGACCACTTGGAGATTCCTATTAGGTCTCTACTACCAAATTTCTCTACATTTCCAAAGTTCCACTAATGCATCACTGTCCCACAGCGGTGTCTCTTAAGTTAGGCTTCCCTCCATCCCAGGTAAGCCGTCACTTCCTGCCAGACTCATACCGCTGTCTTCGTGTGAGTGGGCAAATCTTGTGAAAGCCTTTTTCTTATAGTGCAGCAAGGTAGCCCCTAGTGACCATTATGTATCTATCCATTCTCACTGCACGCTCAGCCTGTGCTGTGCAGAACCTTTCATTGATCATCGCCAGTTGGGAAGTCCCCACAAATATTTCTCTATGGCTGGCAGGGCGATTCTCCCATCATACACCTCACCAGTCAATTTGTGATGGGCTACGCGAGGGGGTTCTGCTGTCCTATAACAATAATTATATTTCAGCGTCTGCATTCTTAAATGAACTCTGCTGGATCACGAAAAGAGGTGTTATTGATGCATGAAGAAATCTGGGCAGAGACATAATTTTGAAAAAGGCTTCCCTGCCCAGAATTGTTTGTGCAATGCTTGCTAATTTGGGACAGCAGCAGTTTCAGTATTCCACCTGTAATCGAGTATAGGTAGACTTGGGATAGCTGGAATATTTGCTGGAGATTCTTAGTATCCACATTATTCTGGACACCATTAGTTCAGCGTCTGCCACGTCAAGCAGCACATCATCTGGATAGAAGATAGTCTTTCTTCCCATGTATCATCTCAACTCTGTCCCCTACTGAATGGATCCTGTTTAATCCAGGCAGCCATGGGCTCCAGTGGCAAGATACGGGGAGTGTGCGCGAGGGAGAGGCGAAGAGCAGATGTTTGGAGGGTTGGTGAAAGTTTAGACGATGGTTGAAGGGTGCTGGTCCTTGGTTGTGTAGGGCTTTGAGGTGTGGATCAGCATCTTTGTTGAACATGTCACTTTTTGTAGGGTTATCCCCCAAACCTTTCCCTTCCTCCTGTATTTTTCAGATTTATTTTTTGCTGGTTTTAGGACTCTGGGCAGTTTACCACTGCTGACCAGTGCTAAAGTGCAAGTGCTCCCTGCGTAAATTGTATTGGTGACTGGTTAATCCATGATTGGCATATCTTATTTACTATTAAGTCCCTAGTAAAGTGCACCAGGTGTGCCCAGGATCTGTAAATCAAATGCTACTAAAGGGCCTGCAGCACTGATTGTGCCCCCCACGTGAGTAACCCTGTCTCCAACCTGCCACTGCAGTGTCTGTGTGTGCAGTTTCAAACTGCCATTTCGACCGCTTTTACTATACATAAATCATTACTCAGGTGGGCCCAAGGCAGCCCCATAGGCAGGGTGCAGTGTATTTAAAAGGTAGGACATGTACTGGTGTGTTTAACATGTCCTAATAGTTAAATACTGCTAATTTCGTTTTTCACTATTGCAACGACTATCTCTACCTGGGGTAACATGGGGATTGCCTTGAAATATCTTATAAGTGTAATTTCCCTTTGGGGTCAGATGGAGATTTGGAATTTGGGGTCTCTGAACTCACAATTTAAAAGTACATCTTTTGGTGAAGTTGGTTTTTAAATTGTGTGTTCGAAAATGCCGCTTTTAGAAAGTGGGCATTTGCTTGCTTAACCAATCGGTGCTTCTTCCGGTTTGTAGAATCCATGTCTGGGTTACTATGACAGTTAGGCTCTTGTGCATTCATTCTAGACAGTCACACAAACGTAGCTGAGGTCATCACCAGGCTATGTGCCTGGGTCCCAGTACTTGAGGGAGTATCCACTGACTCTAGATGATATGTCAGGATAGAGAATCAATTACTGCAGGAAAAAACAGCTGGGGCGTCTTGAGAGGCAGGTAAAGGAGCTCCTTCAACTACAAGACTCACAGGGAGTACATTTAAGGATTCAGGGGATGAGATCCTGCTGGCTGACTTTTTAAACATTTCTGGTATGCGCCCTTTGCATGTGCTACTACTCGAAGCCTGCAAAATGCTGCTCCTAGGTACAGTATCAGTGAGTGTAGTATCAAGGAGACCCTCGCATTCATTTAGTAAATTGTCTATTCTGTCCAATATGCCACCCCCAGCTTCATAGGTCGTACATAGACCTTTCCTTTTACCCTTCTTTGCCTTCTGCTTGTGGCCGTCGCCCATACCTCCCTCACAGGCTTTTCTCTTTCCCATTTTGGCCCCAAGAGTAACGATTGAGAGCAATAGAGGAGGGTCTGTCATGTGGCCTTCAGGGATTACACCAGTGTCAAATTGACCCTAAGCTCTTTTGCTGCAATGTCAGACCCTCAACTTCTAAACTTCTTTAAACAGAGTTTAATTAACAATACCGGATCATGTTCACCTGGGCAAAGCGTGAAGATGTCCAGATGTCAGAGGGGTTGCCCAGCCCAGCCTCCTCCAGGCTCTGACGGGGCCCAGCTGGGCCAGCCTGACCGTGGCCCGGGTACAACCGCGTGCGTCCCGCGCTGCAGGATGCCAGCGGCGTAGAAGTAGGCGAGTGGTGGGCCTCCCCCTAGCAGGACCAGGATGGCTTCTGGGGGACCGAGTTCCACCCCAGTAGAGTGATGGCAATGGCGTTGCAGGCTCTCGTACAGCCCAAGAAGGAGACACGCGCTGCGGGATGCCGGCAGCGTACAAGTAGGCGAGCGGGGCTCTTCCCCCTCGCAGGACCAGGACGGCTTCTGGGGGACCGGGTCCCACTCCAGAAGAGTGATGGCATTGGCGTAGCAGGCTCTCTTACAGCCCGAGAAGCAGACCCCAAAAATGTTTAAATAATGAAGTTATAGTTTTACAAAAGGAGCCACATAATTTGCTTTTCCGTGCCGCATAATTTACTCAACCCTGCCCCTTAATTTGGTCCTGCCCTTAAGCATAATTCCAATGTGGCCCTGGGCTTAGTTAGAGCCTTCAGGCACCACTGTACAACTCCCACACCGACAGGGTCCAGGGCCTTTGTCGGGCTGTACTAAATCGGGTTCTGACACTTCTGACAACAGCGACGCATTCTCTTTTGATGTTGTCTCAATGTGTCTGCTCTTGCGAGTTGTATCATATTAAGGAAATGTGAATTGTGAGAACTGTTGGCATAACTGTGATATGTGTATACCCCTGTATCGTGTATATTGCCTTGTACTTCAATAAAAACAGTTTAGAAAACGGCAGTCAGATCGCATATTAGTTCCAGTCACCATTATAATATGGGGAAAAAGTGTAGCACCTTAAAATATTATCGCCACATTATTGAAACAAAGATATGAATGAGGTTTTCTTATACCCAGGTATTGTACAACCTTATCGCCTCCCCTCCCTCTCCTTGAGGCTTTTGCTTTCTCCGCCAGGCCTGCACTTGCCTGAGGCCACGATACACTCGTGATCACAATGTTAGGGGAATCAGTGCCCCACTCCATTCAGCGACTGGGTCTGTTAGCATTTGTCTGAGTATCTGGTGGAGTGTTCGTCTTCATTCCCCAATTTGGTTTTTACTTTTCACTACTGTTCTCTCTCTGTCTCTCTCTCTCTCAAACTATCTCCACTTCTCTGGTGTCTCTTGTCCATATTTGTTAGCTCTTTCTGCATGCCTTTTTCTCCAAACTCTCCTGCTCCAGCTCCTCCGTCTTCAGTGTTCACATGACTTCAAGTAGCCTGAAACACACAGTCCGAGTCCATTTTGCCGGACTTCATGTGTTTAGTGCGTGCGTTGCTCCTGGAAGGGAACAGTGGAGTCAAATCCACATTGGTTGAGATTCTTCACAAGCCTTTCTACTTGTCCCAGTATCTCAGCGGTTGTCTGGCTTATGACACCTCTCAACCTATCAAATGGAGTCATAGATATTTAGACGGGATTAACCATGCACCTGCTCACTCATGCTTGTTCCTGCTACACCCTTTATTACTCTACCACTTCTCAACAATTACTTTTAAGGTATGTAAATGATGCTGTGTGTTACATTTTGCATAAAGCTAAACACAAGAAGTGCAGTGTTAAACAAATTAACCTTTATTTTTCAGAATGTAAAGGGAGTTGTAAAATACTTTTCACCCCTCAGAATGTTCAAATGAAAGTAAAACATCGGTACACGCAAAAATGACAAAACAATATGTGGGTCAAATGTAAGACTTGTCACTGTTTGCATCAACTACAAACTGAACTTTGTCCCACTGATGTCGTGGTGCCTTCAGTACCAACAACACCACCTTGTAATCTACTGAGACATACATTTATGGCCTCATTCACAGAAACGCTTCTAATACTGCCTAGGTCCTCACTTTCGGCATGCCCAGCTGCTCCATTTCGAGCTATTTGAGTCATCTGTAAGCTCTGCACTGCAGTGGTTGCTTGCACTAGGCCCCATACCAGTGCTTTAAATGGGCCGGTACACACCGGTACGGAGTACAGGCACTTTTATATTTTCTCCCCTTGAGTACCGGGACCTTTCCTCGGGAAAGGAGAGTACCGGTACTCATAACGGCCCGGTTTTGATGCGGTTGGTGCTGCGCTTCATCCTTGGCAGGTCTTTCTGCACGGCCTACAATGGGTTAAAGCGCCTTTCAAACCAAGCTGAAGCCTGGGCTGCGCTAGTTCAAAAGCGCCAGCAGAGCAGCTCGCCTTCAGTAGAACACAGAGCTGCGTGTGCATCTCTGGAGTGAAAGGTTGAGTATCGCTGCAGGGTCCCTTTCAGAGGGGGTCTGAGGGTGACAAAAAAAACTGATTGGCGCGAGCGTGGGCAACATTGTTCAGGAACACAGCTTGTTAGTATGCTCATTGTTTTAATTGCGCGCAAATCTTTACCCATCAACAATTTAAATTCGAGAGATATGCATGAAACAAAATCCCGGCCCTCTAGATTACATCAATGCATTCATACTTTAAAAAAAAAAACTGCAGCACTAGTACTGATTCGTCAGTGTGCCATTTATTGGAAAACATAGCCCGCCCCCTTGCCCCAAACCGCCCCCAATCCACTACTTTTTTTTTGTGAGTACCTGCACTTATTTGTTTCCATTTAAAGCACTGCCCCATACGACATCACCACTATAGTGATCCATTTCTACCTACAGCCCTACAGTACAATGTGAGAGTAAGAGTGTGGCCTGTACTATGGTGATCTGTTGACCGACTCAACATATTCATGCAGGAAAATAAACAATGGTAAATATGTCTGTGTTGCATTGTCCTGTTGCATTGGGCCACATAGATTGTTCATAGCTTCTGTCATAGAGTCCACTTTTGCCTCCAGAGCCTTGTTGGATTCTTCAGTGGTTGTTGCTACATGTTGGGAACCAGTTGAGATGCTTCTTTCTATTCCAGATTTTCTTTGGTAATTATCCACATTTTATTGTGGTGTAGGTGCTGTACCTTCAACATAGAGGCTTCAAGGCCACCAAACACCTGTATGGTATCGCCAATATCTTCTGTGGAATTTGATCTGGAAAACTAGACTACCTGAAGACTAGTGACAGCCTGTACTTTTACAAGGGAGGGGGCGCATGCGCACACATACACACTCACTCATACACTTGTCCTGCCCAGCGCAGGGAAACCCTGTTGTGCACTACTGTGCGCTTTATAAATCTTTAATAATAATGATACATTCTCACATGCACGCTCACAGATACATTCACAACACTCACTCCCAAACATTCATGCACGCACACAAGCATCAAACATTAAAATAAAATCATACTTACTTGTGCAGCTCTTCCTCTGAGATCCCAGGAGAGTTAGGACTGCTGCCTTCCATCATTGGCTGAACTTAGGTCAGCCAATGAGGGAAGTCAGCAGCCCCAAGCATCGGAGGTCCCAGGAGGGTTGGGACTGCTGCCTTACCTCAAAGGCTGACCTGAGGTCAGCCAATGAGGGAAGGCAGAAGTCCCTCACTCGTCACATAGTGGGATGGGGCAGTGAGACTGCTGACCACACCCCACTCTGTGATGAAGTGTCAGTGATTGACACTCAGCCCTGGGCACTACAGGGCTTAGAACCGAAGCGCCCAGGTCTGAGGCAATCAGTTATGCTCCCCCTCATTATGAGGGGGTGGGCCTTAATGTGCTTTACCAGGCTGGAGATGTCATGCCCACAGAAGCTGTGACTTCTTCAGCCCTGCAAAGTTCAGCTCAGGCAGCCAGGAACCGGTGCATGTCAAACTGCTGGCTGCCTGACCTGAAAATAAAGATTGTCTGTCAGGCTGACATTTGCTCCCTCTGACAGACATTCTTTATAGAGGCCTAACCATGAGGGGGCTTGGCTCCTCAGCCCTTTAGGATGGGATACGGCTGCTGACAACACTGTGATTTTGGACACGAGGACCCCTGTGCAGTTGTCTGCGCCCCACTGCAGGTTCTTTCTTCACATTTGGGCTCCCTCCATCATCCACTTCATCAATAGGCAGTGTGCGATTGCCATGTTCAGGACTGTCACTTTGCCTCTGGGGTGATGTATGTGGCATAATGGACTCATTGCCTTCTTCACTGCACATCTGTGTCTCTTTATGACCCTCTCCTTCAGACTCATGTTCTGTTTGTGTTGGAACATCTGTAAAGAGATGCAATGTGTAGATACTTGTAGATAAATATTATCATGTACACTTTTATATGAGTCATTTACAGCATGATAAGTTTGCTTTGTGCTGTAGGTGTTCATAATGGAGAACCGCATATCCTATGATGTGCTACCAGGATAGTTATAACACTTTTAATGGTGTTTTTCTTGTGTTCTATCTTAGCTAAACATTGCCCAACCAAACTTGGTTACAATGTTGCCTCACACATTGCTGCAAAACTGTTATTGGGACACTAAGTGTAGATATCACTCTTACCTTTTGAAGTAGCAGGAGCCTCTGAAGTGTCAATGTTGCTGAGTTCAGACACAGTTTCTGGCTCCAGAGTGGACTCAATCATTTCCTCAAGAGGAGTTAGTGGTGGCTGAGTTGGAGGTCCTCCTCTTGTTGCATTGGCCTCTGTTTTACGGGTCTCTTTGGTCTGAGCTCTGAGATCATACCACCTTTTGCGAATCTCTTCTATGGATCTCTGTGTGAACCTCCCCACAGAGTTGATGCGCTCCTGGATTTCTATCCAAATGTTATTCTTCTGTGCCACTGGCACAGAGAGGGATGTTTTCTCAAACAAGGCATCATCATTTGCAACACACTCTTCTGTGAGTATATCCAACTCTTTCTCAGAAAAATTGAGTTCCTCTTCCTCCCTCCAAGGTCCTTCTCCTTCTCAGGATTCTGCTGGACATTTTCCTGCTTTCCAGGGGTGGAT
Organism: Triturus cristatus; assembly: GCF_964204655.1. Lineage (NCBI taxonomy): Eukaryota > Metazoa > Chordata > Amphibia > Caudata > Salamandridae > Triturus > Triturus cristatus. The sequence continues at coordinate 1,200,184,305 of NC_140591.1, read as the reverse complement.
GGCTGTGATTGCTGCTGATCACAATTGGATTGTATTGGCTATCACCTGTTGCAAGGCTCTCCTGTGTTCTTATAGCCTCCTGCTACTGTACTTTGTGTTTGAGATGTCATCACTCACTGCCAGGTAAGAATTTGTATTTGCAACTTGATTTGCTATTTACTGAATTGCTATTTGCGACTCCTTAAATAGCGAATGCGACTGACTCATACCGAATCGGTATTGGCTAGTCACTCACATTCGTACATACCAAATACTGATTTGCTTATCACAATGTATGAATTGGTATTCATTTGCTTCGTACATCTAGTCCTTTGTTTTTTAATCTTTTGTTCCTGGGTTTCCTAGCTCTCTCCCTCGTGTGCTGTTTTTCCCCCTTACATGCCCCAGGCATGCTCTATGTTGCTCCCTCATTTCCCTACTGAGCTTATTAATTGCTTTCCTCACCGCTCCCTGGACTTTTTTCCCTTTTTAAAAAATAAATTTTCTCCTTCCCTTTGGCCCAACGTTAAGTAGCTCTGCTGCTCGCCTGCCTCCTGCCCATTCCTCATTCTCCCCCCTGGCATTGGTCCATCCTGTATGAGCATCCCATGACGGTGTTTAAAAAAAGTTTCTTTTATTTTTATATCGAATGGCCCTACAGATTCTGTTTGCTGCAGTTCTGCTCCTTGTTTCAAATTTGCTTTTGCATATCTTTTTTATTTTCAGCTCCTAGATTGACTTCCATTATTTTGGAAACTGTAAAGAGAGCAAAAAATAAACAACATGGTGGTCTCATCATCACACATGTGAGCCCAGGTGTGGTGATGCATGCATACGTAATATCGATGGCTGTTGTCACGTCATGACGCATACATGCGCATGCATAATGATGCATGCACACGTTCAAAACATCACACTCTTTTCTTCTCTTTTTGTTTTTCTCTACTGATGCTGCACAGCATCAGCAAAAGGCTTTTCTTTTAGCCGATGATAAAGAACATTGGCAAATATCATTGGCAAAGCCAGTACGTCAAAAAAAGGAAACACCTACTGGCTTTGCCAATGCTTGTTTTAGTTATGCCTTCAGTCCTTTTACTGGACACATTGTGTTTCTTGTTTCTTTTTTTGTGTTTCAATTTTTTATTGAAATTTATAAATAGAATTAATACATAGATTATGATAACTCTATGTATTATCATACAATAAATATATAAGAACATTGTTATATATAAGCATATAGTAAAACTTTCTGAATAATTAATCATGTTATATAAACACATTGTGTTTCTGCTTCAGATATGGAAGCACAAATACCTACTGGTTTTGCTAATGCTTGTTTCAACTATGAATGTGCTGGGCGCACTGTGTTTCTGTTTGGCTCACCCGGAAACATCTGCTTCTGCAGCAAAAAGATAATTCAGGATACTGCGTGGAATCCTATTCGATGAACCCGAGGTTCCCAAGAAAAGTATCTCCGAATCCTATGATTTGTCAGGCGTCTTATTTGGAGGTTTTTTCTGATTCTAAAATTTGCGTCTTTTTTCTCCAGGAACCTATGATTTGATAGTTTCGCTCCATTTAGAATATTCCACTGCCATCCTAGAAAACGTTCACTCAGCCCCTGCGGGTTGATGCCATGGCAATTTGGCCCTCTATCAAGCCTTCAAATGTCAGTGTGTAAATGAGAAATTAGTGCTGTAAATAAAGCCTTTAAAACTAAATATGTGAAAATAGGCAGAGTCGAAAGCTGCAAACGTGGCCTCGGGCCAAGGACGAAAAATAGCAGCGTTCCAAAAAAAAACCAAAAACAACACTATAGCGAGCAGTGATGAGTATTCCCGGAGCCGGCCTGTGCTATTCAGAATATTCCGGCGCAGCACAAACCTGAAGAGCAGGTCTCTGCCTCCGGGCAAACCTGTAGGTTCACTGTACTGAAACACAAACAAATAACAGGGGCCTTCGAACCACTGGTGTCACCAGCCCAGCTCCTATTGCAATAATGACAGCTATTCATACACATCATAAGGTTTGGTGCAACAATGGCGATCCACCCTCCCTCCGTAAATGTATTCTCCCACTAATAGAAAGTTTTGACACAAAGGCTGGGTTCCCCATCAGCTCTGAGATGTGATGGAAGTAGCAGGCTCTCTGCCTCTTAGATGCATTTTTGATAAACACTTCGGATTATTGACTTAAACGGTCATGAGACCGATGACTAATGAATGATGGCATGCATTCAGATTCTCAAGTGTCACCTAGTAGTGCTGTTTCATACTGTGGAACTGCAAGGAAAGAAGTGAACGTCTGCCCACTGAGCCAGGAGACTAAATGACTGTTCTGGCCCCTGTGCAGTATGTGCATACGAGCAACATGGTGGTGGCGGTGAAGAGAGTGAGAGTGTGTGGCTGTCACGTAGTAATGTGAAATCTGCCACTTTAAGGAAGACTGGAGGCCTGTATAGGATTGTTGATTACATATGGATGTGCTCCTTACAGATAAGTAAGGATGGGAGAGAGGGCTCTTATGCACATATGCACAGACATGCCAATCAGAAATTAACTTGTGCACATAAGGTGACTTGTTGCAAGAAGGTGGGTCACTGTTCTCTCTGTTTAATGCCTGTGTGCCAAAATCAGCATTTTGTCATATTACTTTAGCACATTCTCACTGTCCTTCAATTATGACTTTATGTGATTACGTTTTTTTTACCCCACTTGCCTTTAAATATCAACCATAACCTCTAATGCTAGTCTGAAAAGTCCAACCTATGCCTAGATGAGTTGTGCTGTCTTCTTGAAAAATAGTGAAAATGACTTGACAGAAGTCATCTATGCTAGCGCCTACCTCTTTTACTCATGGACCAGCCTTCATTTGCCATATGAACGTTCCTGTGTTTCTGCCTTTTGTGAACCATCTCTAGTACCTCCAAGAGGATAGAGAACAACCTGTGACTGCTCGCAGACATTTCTATCCTTTGTAATATTGAATAAACCTTTCTAACAGTGCAAATTATTCTCCAAGACAAATTGCTCATGCTTTACAAAACACCATAAATAATGTTGGCTGAAGTGATGATAGAGACATGGTTGAAGGCCACTTACATTTACATAGCCTTTCCAATCACCCCAAAAATGCAACAGACTACTGACAATTTGAGAATTACAGATCGCGCTAACTTTGGATTCTGGTACTCCCATCTACCATAACAGGAGGAGGAGAACTCTGATAAAGAGAATCAGGTACAAAAGATTTTAACTGGGAAACATGAAAGGTAGTATGAATCATCTAAGAGTTAGGAAGACGGAGCCTAAAAGTGACAGGATTGATTTGTTTGGTTACTACAAAGGGCCCAAAAATTGAGGACAAATCTAGACAGGCAATCTTCTAGTGTGCAAAAACATGGAAGACAGCCACATCTTCTCTCCTGCCTTAAAGTCTGGGACCAGTCTTCTTAATCTGTCGATTCTAGCCTTCATAGCAGTGTTAAAAGTTTGAAAGTTTGGGGGGGCGGCGCCGGCTGTGCAGCGGAATGGCCGCTTTCTGAGCGCGCTCCGCCGGCCGGGATTAAATCCTTAATTAATCCTACACTCCGGATGGGTGCCGATCCGCCAAAGCCCACTGTATGCTGAGCTGGTTGTGTGGGAGCTCTGTCGGTAGAAATCCGGAGCTCTGCCTATGAGTCACCGCCGGGACGGACAAAAAGTGAATCGGGCGCCGAGGACTCGCGAGGCCCTGGTGGAGCTGAATGTGGGAGGCACTGAAATCGAGCCCGCTCCTGCTGTTGATGCGCGGGCCCGGCGCCGGTGTGCGGGGCTCCTGCTGTGTCCCGGTTACGGTGCCGGTGTCCGCGGATTGGCGCCTTGGAGGCGGAGGGTGCAGAACTGCCGTGAGCCCACACGTTTGTGAAGCGACTGGGAAGATAAGCTGGTGACGGGCCTTCGAGGCTCTAAGACGTTCAGACCCAGGTGACGGCCTCAGCGATACCCGTGGCTGCCGGCGGGCCTTGCGCTGCTGGCGGCTGCTGCGACATTGGAGGCGACGTCGCTGCTGCTGATCGGTCCTGTGCGGTGGGGGCAGCGGACGACTGGGCGCTGTTCGCACACCCCACACCAATACAGAACTGTCCAGTTAATCACCATGACCCTGTGAGTATCCCCTCAACCGCTATTTTGTATACTGTTTAGCCGGCACTGCTGGAGACTGCCTGGGCGAAGGCCCCACGGCTCATGGTGCCCGGGCTGTGTTATGAATAAGGAGAGTGAGTTAGGAGTTGTTGCCTGCCTGATCTATGGTGGCCCTGCAGGGGTGCATTTTCTGAAGACTGCCAAGTGCTGTGCAAGGGCGTAACAGCGTAGATTCCTTATGGTGGCGGTGATTGCTGCGCTGAGACTCTGAAGCACAGGGGCGAACTCACAAAGGATTGGGGAAGGTGCCTGTTGGGGTGGTGGAGTGACCCTTGACGCTGCTGGACCTATGATTGGTTGAGATTGATGGGCCCGAATGCTTAGTGGTCATCGAGGAGCTTTGAGAACGAAGTTGCCCTGCTGTGCCTAGGAGGTATTGTCGTGGAAGATTGGCTGCGTGACTGTGTGGAAACTGTGCAGCTCTTTCCAATATGGGAGGCAGGGATCTGTCCCGGGTGGTTTCGGCGGATTAGCGGAGCATAGAGCAGGACGCAGAGACAACGGGTATTGTCGGAGTGCCATCGGAGTAATATTGCGCTATGGCAGCATAGGGGACGGGAAGTTGCCTATTGCATTGGCGGGTTGCTTCTGTTCTGGGCTCTACGTCTACACCTACAGCGCCATTACAATCATGGGCAAACAAGACACCAAACAGCCAAAACTGAATTTCGACAGTAAGCGCTCCACCCGCCATGCAGACTTGGAATATGATTCACAGGCTGAGGGCCCACATGACTCATGCGGAGGATCAAGGGGAGGACCTGAGATCGCTTATGTTAGAGATGCGGTCCAGCCTTCGTACCATAGACACCAAATTGGACAATTAAACTGCACAGCTAGATTCAGTCAGGTCGCAGGTGTCGACACCTGAGACACGCCTGGATGCCTTGGAAAATCGTCACACGGAGTATCATGAGTTCCAAGTTGAGACAAAGGAGCAGCTGCTCCACATGGATAAACTGCTGGGGATCATCAGAGCTAAAAACGAGGATTTAGAAGCGAGATCGAGACGCAGCAATCTTTCCATCACGGGGATTCCGGAAACGATAGCATTTCTAAAATGGAGACTTACGTAACGGAGCTGCTGCATGATCTGTTTGATTCTCACCTTTCCCCAGTTTTTGTGGTAGAAAGAGCCCACAGATCGCTGGGACAGAGGTCTCCTGTCGGTGCACCGCCCAGACCCATCATAGCGAAGCTCCTAAACTATCAGGACAGGGACCTTGTTCTCCGGGTGGCAAGGGAGAAAGGCAAGATTACACACAAAGGGAACACCATCTCATTTTATCCTGATTTCACCCCGGCGGTGCAGGCGGCGCGATGAGAATTTCTTCAGGCAAAGCGGATTCTATTACAGGCACAGATCCCATACTCACTGTTGTACCCAGCTAAGCTAAAGGTTTCTGTCGATGGAACATCCCACTTCTTCACAGACGCAAAATCTGCACTTAAATTTGCTAAACATGTCGGTGGGAAGAAGAAGAAGGGGCATCGTGAAGATGATGGGACAGCAGGAGATCACTTAAGTGACAATGACTAATATGGGTATCATATGGTCTAAATTCTAGCAGATTGCACCATCCAGATGTGAGACTTGTGCCTTGCCAAGTGAGAACTTGCCAGTTGTTCTGAAGCTCTCTTTAACGTTGTTTGTCTTCATTTAGTGCATTTGTGGGTTTGTGCGGATAACCTCATCCGCAGTATTCCCGGCCACCTTGTGCAAAGCAAGGTAGTATGCCAGTGTTGCTGCGCCCTCAAAGGAAGGATCCCGGTTTTCATGCTTTTATTTGTGTGTTCTTGTTCTTCCAGGGTGGGTATGCTACAACCTATTTGAGGGTTTGGAGTGGGTGGAGGGAAGGGGGTAGGGTTTGTGTTATTGTTTATTGAAAGTATAGGACGTGATTTGGTGGCAAAACTATGTCATACCTGGTTGAAGTACCAAGTCGTGGATGCATACACAACAACTGTGAGTAAATACCTTGCGGATGACTGTTAACACATTAAACTGCCTTACTTGGAATGTTCGTGGGCTAAATGATGGTAGAAAATCGAGACTGGTTCATGCCTGTTTATCCCGCCATAATGTAGACATATGCATACTGCAGGAGACACACCTGAATGTAACACCCTCACAGAGACTTCGCCATAGCCGTTGGGGACATATATATTCCTCTGTATATTACAATTATGCACGGGGGGGGCTGTGCTGATTAAGTGGGGGTTAGACTGGAGGGAGAGATACACAAGGAGACCCTGAGGGCAGGTGTATCTTGGTGCAGGGACTTTTATGTGGCGTTTCTATGACTATTGTGGCCGTCTATGGCCCCAATGTCGATTCTCCAGAATTTTTTAATTCAATTTGGTCTAAAATCAGGGCAGCAGGCTGTTCTACTGTACTATGGGGAGGAGACTTTAATGCCATCCTAGATGACAACTTGGATAGGAGAGGGGCCGCCCGCACCTTGCACCCATCGGCTAGTGCCACCCTGAGGGCGATAATGGCTGATGGAGATCTGATTGACATATGGCGCGACAGACATCCCTTGCTCAGGGAGGGCACTTGCATTGCTGATCATCACAGTGCATGGTCCTGTTTGGATTACTGGCTGATATCCCGTGATGTTGCCACTTGGTCTACAAATGTAGCACACATGCCTAGATCGCTATCAGACCACTCTCCATGTCTGTTGAGGCTGGCGATCCCAAACTTACCAAAGTGCACTTTTGCCTGGAGCCTCCCACCTCATGCTCTCCTAGATGAAGCTTTTAAAGAAGAAATCAGGTCCGATATAACCAAATACTTCGATCTGAATACAGGCTCGGTGGATAGTGAAGCCTCACTCTGGGAGGCTTTTAAAGTGGTAATTAGAGGTAAATGCATCGCCAGGCAGGCGGGAGTGTTGAAGGCAATAAGATGAACGCTTGCCTCTATAGAGGCCAGTATAAAGGCACTGGAGGAGGAATTCTACGCAACTGGGGAACTGGAAATCACTGGCCTGCCTAAGGCTAAATTGTTAGATTACTCCGAAGAAGCGCAGCGTGAGGTCACATTTTTGGGAAAATATGCAGAGGCGAGGAGGTATGGGGAGGGAGATAGGCCGGGTCGTACGCTGGCTGGTATGATAAAGCCACCCAGATCCACGACGTTCATTCATGAAATACACACTGCAACAGGCATTAAAATCAGAGAACAGGTAGAAATTGTAACCGCTTTTTCCGTCTTCTATTCCCATCTTTGCACAGCCACACAGGAGGCCTGCCCTGAGGGAATGCAGTCCTTTATGGACTCAATTGCACTAGCCTGGTTCAATGACAATCACAGAAAATATATGGATCTCCCGTATACTGTTGAGGATGTCGCTCAGGTTATTAAGAGCTTGACCCTTGACAAGGCCCTGACGAACTGACCACGTCTTTTTTATAAAACCTAAGTAGAAGAATTGGCGCCACAATTACTGGAGGTGTACGGGGAAGCCCTGGAAACGGGAATATTGCCCAACACTATGAGGGAGGCTATAATTATCACTTTGCTAAAACCCGGAAAACCAGAGATCGAGATGGACTCCTATACACCACTCTCCCTGATAAACGTTGATGTCAAAATATTAGCGAAACTGATTGCCATTCGGCTGCAGCCTTTGCTGCCCATGATTGCACTTCCTGACAAGTCAGGGTTCATTCCGGGGAGATCAACGTCACATAACCTACGAACCATTTTTTCAGTTTTACACTATCTGCACCCAGATGTCCATGCCGCAGTAGTGTTTTTAGATGCTACGAAAGCTTTCGATACACCATTTTGGATCGTATGGGGTTCAGCCCGCTTTTCATTAACAGTATATGTCTGCTCTACACTTCCCCCAGTGCCCGGATCAGGGTGAACGGGCTACTTTCTGATCCTTTACCTATATCGCGGGGCACGAGGCAGGGGTGCCCCATTTCCCCATTATTGTTCGCAATAGCGATGGAACCACTGGCTGCACGTGTCCGTCAGCATAACACGGCGCGAGGTATTGGTTTCAGTTCCAGATGTCTTCTGATATCTTTATATGCCGATGACGTAACCCTTTACCTTGTGAACACGGAAGACAATCTAGACCCAGTTTTGCGGGAATTCATACGGTTTGGGGGACTGGTTGGGATCTCTGTGAACTGATCGAAATCGGTGGTATTCCCCTTAACGGAGAGCACGTCGAGGGCCGCCTCCGAATACCCTTTGAAGTGGGAAGTAGAAGCAGTTAAATACCTGGGAATATGGATTAGCCAGGATGTGCAGGCAATTTGGAATTTAGACTATGGGAGAGCCATGGTGTGGTTGGAGGAGAAGGTCAAAATATGGGCGAAGCTTCCTCTGTCCCTCACTGGCAGGTTAGCTTTAGCCAAAATGGTCATCCTGCCCAAATTTCTGTACTTGTTCGCGAATATCCCGATTCCTTCAACGACGCATTTTTTCCTCAAGTCACACCTCGTGGCGTTGGCGTGGGCGGGGGGCCAGGCGAGGGTTTCTTGGGACATGCTAACACTCCCACTACGTCAAGGCGGCATGGGGGCTCCGGATATGCGGTTGTATGCACTTAGCGCTCAGGCCCAATTCTTGCATTTCTGGGTACACCCGACACCCTTTCAACCTCACGTGGCGGTGGAGCAAGATGCAGTTGCGCCTAACCCGCTTAAAGTAGCTATTTGTAAACCAGCTTGCCGCCCCACGGAGGACATAGATACCGCAGGCACGCTGAGATGGGCGTGAGAGGAGCTGTGTAAAAGGGTGGGAGTTCCGGTGCTATATGCCCCTTCGTTATCGCTGATGCAAAACCCACTGCTACCCTGCATCACAGACGGGATTGGCAAATCCCTTGTACAAAAGTTACATCTTCATACCTACCTTTGCTGACCTATTTCCTGAAAATACATTTAGACCCACCCCCCCTCGGCAGATGACGACCAGGCTGTGCCCTTCTCCGAGCTTTTCTTGTGTCATAAACTCCGCGCGGCATGTAGAGCTCTTTGCAGTAACTTCCCGATGGCTCCCTCAGTGCTGCCCGCTTTGGAAAACTTAGTAGGCTCCCCATCCCCTCGCAAACTGGTAACACGGATCTATAAGCATATGCAGGATTCGGCCCAACTAGTCTACCCCAAATCCCTGCAATACTGGAACGACGAACTACCCACCCCACTGACCGAGGCACAGTGGAAGTTCTGCTGTGGGCAGCTCACGGAGCTGTCACCCAACTATAGGTTGAGACTAATCCATTTCAAATTTCTGCACAGATTCTACAGAACACGCATTGGTCTCCATAGGATGGGGCTCCGTGAAGATGAAAGCTGCTGGCGTTGTGGATTTTCCCCTGCTACGTTTTTACACGTGGCGTGGGATTGTCCGACACTCACAGATTATTGGGCTAAGATTTTTACCTCTGTGAACCAAATTGTCGGAAGATCTGATACTCCAGCTCCCATAATGGGCTTATTGGGATATGTTAAAGACACTCTGCCAAAAACACGTAAACTACATGCTCTGCTTTTATTACTTGCCAAAAGACAAGTGGCGGTGTGTTGCGGTAGGAGGAGAACGCCATTGATTAGGGGCTGGCTAGACGCTGTAACATTTGGGCACACACAGCTAACTACTTTTTGGGAGCTCATGCCACCCACCTCCAGGCCTCGTGACATCTGGGAGCCTTTCATGCAATGGGCACAGAATCAGAAAGATGTTGCTGAGTAGATATAGGTGTACTATCCTTAAAAATTGGTATTGGAAGATGGGAATATTGGGCACCAGATGAGCTTTATTAGCCCCTTAGCTATATTAATAAGTGGTATTTATTGATGCATATGTATAACTGCCTAGGTTGCATGTCTTTTGAAATTCCAACAGACTGTCTTGATGTCGTACACTTGTGTGTTTATTCTACAATGTTAATAGCCCACTGTGACGGGTTGGGCTCACCGGGCTTGAAATAAGAACAAAAGGCGGACTGGTGGTCTACTGTACCTCTCTCCCCACCTCTTGTCCCCTTTTAGCAGGCAGAATGGATGTCATGTTCTGAAGCGGCATCACACAACACAGACGGCGATCAAGAAGCCGTCTCCTTTAATTGGGGATTCCTACTGGACGAGACTCCTCCCACGAATGACGTCAGGACGCCTCAAACGTTAAGATCAAGGAACTCCAGGAAGTGGACGTGTAGCGACACCGGAGCGGAGGAAGAGCCGGGAGAGAGAGCAATCGTGACGACCAGAGGAGCAGAACAGACGAGGAAGGACACCGAAGACCGGGCCCCGCTGCAGCGCCGACGGAGCCAGGAGGCCAACGACCCCGCGAGCCGCCGGGCCACGCTCCTGGAGGGGCGTGGCTGGAACAGGTATGGGACAAGTTCTCAGAGTGGGTTGGAAGGGTAGAACGTACCTCTAGTTAAACAGGATGCCTCCGACCCCCCCCCACACTCCTCATAACGGTCATACACCTGCACAAAGCACTAGCTCACAAACCCCCCCCCTGAGTTGTGTGTCACTATGTGCACCCGTGTGTGGTGTCTCCCTCACTTCCCGGGCCCTGGTATATTGGACGTCAGTTGAACAAGAGTCCTGATACCTTTCTTTATTTTTTCTTGTTTCACGCCAAAACCCTCCTCTACCTGACGGGACGTACGGACCACGGAGACCAGACCTCTAGAGTCCCGGGACCAAGCTTCATCCCAACCAGAGAGGGACTAAACCACTCGCCACCACGGATCCTGCCGCATTTGCCAGTCAAAGACTTAGCAGTAGACCGAAACGTGTATTTGGGAGAATAAAGCCCTACGTAAAAAGACCTGGCCTACGTTCAGTTACTGTTACCCCGCCACACCCTCGAAGTTACATATCTAATGTAAGCTTTATAGAAGTTGCATGCACGGGGTCCTCAACTAATGTCTAATTTGATAATGTGTTTTTTTATGACTGCACCAATTTTAAGGAAGGACGTAACATCGAACTGGCTTGTTCTGTTGCTGGAATGTTTTGTATGTTAACAAAATGCTAATTTAAAAAAAACATTAACAATGAAAAAAAAAAAAAATTGTAAGTTCCGGGAAATCATTATTCTTTCAGAACCAATTCTCTCTAGGAAACCAGAAGCACTTGGCACAAGAGGAGTTGACAACGGAGAACAATGAAAGGAATGAGGATCGAAATCCTAGATACAGTGGATTGGAGAAACATTGGTAGCAGAGTGAGTAGAGTTTTTATAAGAGAAATATGCTAAGAGTAAGAATTATCCTACTTGTTTTGAACGACATTGCTGAAACACCTCAGATACAGTTGAAGACTCTGGTTTACTCTCTCAGTCTGGCCATTAGATTGCAGAAGGAAACCTGAAAAAAGACCATGAATGGAAACCCAGGGTAGAGAAAATTTAGCACCAGAATCTAGAGATGTACTCAGAGCCCGTGTCTGAGTTTATATTGTTGGGTATCCCATACAGGTGAAATATATCACCCAGAAATATCCTTGCCATCATGCTGGCTGATTGATGCCTCCAGGATAAAGAAAAGTGAGCCATGTTAAAAAAAGATGTCTACTGTGACCATAATCACTTGCTTTCCCACAATAAAGTCGGTGCAAATGGTATGCCATAGAAGAGGAGGGACAGGCAAAGGCTGAAGAAAGCCAAAGGGCTTATCATGTACTGCCTTAGATTGTGCAAAAACAGTACAGTATTTAACATTAAGCAATACATCCTTTCAAATAGTAGGCCGCCCAGTGGCGTAACATATGCCCCGCAGCTCCAGGGGTGTGGGGAGGCCCCAGAGCTGTAGGAGGTCCCCTTAGCACATTACTGTGGCCTGAGAGCTCCTGATTGAGTCCAGAAGGGGGCTCCATTTACCTTGCAGGGGGGCTCCCTCAAGTTTTGTTGCGACACTGAGGCTACCAGAAGGAACGTAGGACTAATTCTGAGATTGACTAAACCCCACAATGATCTGCTACTACAGTGTCATGACACTTTTCCAGAACCTCGGTTTGAAGAAACTTAGTAGGGATCAACAAGGCCTGCTGGAACAATATAGGTTCTGGTGGTAGGCCAAGGGTACTTGACTTTGCAGAGCATCAATCTCTTCTGGAGATATCTCAACATGTGTGTCTCTCACACGCAGTAAAAAAGACTTTACTAGACACACAACTTTGTCAGGAAGCAAAAGGACAGGTGTCTCAGAATCCTCAAAAAAACGTCCTGTCTAGGCAAGGCATCAGCAAGAATGTTCTAGTTACCCGGGTTGTAGGTGATATAGAAATCATATTGAGAAAACAAATAGGCCCAGTCAGCTTGTCTGCTGTTCCTACATATGAATGCTCTGCAGAATCTGGAGATTTTGATGGTACAGCCGAACCTCAAAAGGTTTGATTGTCCCCTACAAAATGTGCTCCATATACAGAACCTAAACCGGAAAGCCGACGTTCATGCGGGGGCGCTATCACGTTTATATGCCCCGACTGGTCAAAGTAATTTCTCTTCGCTACTCCAGGTCTATAGTGCCAAGATTCCCGCCAGTGCTTTCATATGCTCTCGAACATATCCCATTAAAGCAATGGAAACACCTAGATCTAAAAGAAGGGAAGATCTTACGGAAACTCACAAAGATGTCCCAAGCAGTCCCGGTACAAGCTCTTCCCCTTGAATTCTCATTCGTCAGTTCTTATGCTAGAGGAATCAGCAATGTGATCAGATGGGCATATAAGCTCCTCCACGTGGAAGAAGGAACGCTACGATCCCTACTCAAAACAGACATTTGACCAAGGAACTTTGAAATACGTATTCTGTAGGAATATCTCAACTGCTTTTAAATTATCTAACGTTAATACTGATTTGTTACAATCATGGACTCCTGCCCAGCTGAAGCTTTTCTTAAAAAACTTCACCCCAAGACTAAGCTTTGACCTAGACGCTCAGCATTGCGCCAAACTGTCACTATATAAAAAATATGCTGAAACTTTGGTCTATAGGAAAACACAACAGTTTATTTATTTTAACCTAAAGCACGGAGTTCGGAGATTGATTGTATTGCCCCGATTTGAGATACTTCCTTTAAAAACTTTTACTTACAAGTGGCTACCAAAAGAAAAATCTAATAGTCTCTGTAATTTATGTAATGGTGGGGAGCAAGATTTGGAACATTTGTTGTTTATTTGCCCAAATCCGATAGTCGTAGAAGCAAGAAAAAGATTTCTACAACCAATTTATACAAAATGTAGAATCACCTCTGTTCAGGACTTGATCTTGCTTTGCAAGGTTCCGCCAAATGAATTTGTATGTTATAATATATTTATATTTTTTAAATCCCTTTTAACTTTGTATTAGAATGAAATTTTTTATCATTTTACTGTTTAAACTTTTCTATCATGTATCAAATATTTGTGGTTCTCAGTCGAGAACTAAATCAAATACACTTGAACTTGAAAAAAAAACTTGAACTTGAAGAACCTTAGTAGGGATCAACAAGGCCTGCTGGAAAAATATAGGTTCTGGTGGTAGGCCAAGGGTATTTGACTCTGCAGAGCATCAATCTCTTTTGGAGAGATCTCAACATGTGCGTCTCCCACACATAGTAAAAAGGACTTTACTAGACAGAAAACTTTGTCAGGAAGCATAAGGACAGGTGTCTCAGAATCCTCAAAAAAATGTCTTGTCTAGGCAAGGCATCAGCAAGAATGTTCTATGTACCCGGGTTGTAAGTGATATAGAAATCATATTGAGAAAACAAATAGGCCCAGTCAGCTTGTCTGCTGTTCCTACATATGCATGCTCTGCAGAATCTGGAGATTTTGATGGTACAGCCGAACCTCAAAAGGTTTTATTGCTCCCTTAAAAGATGTTGATACTCCATACAAGCATACTTGAGGGCCAAGGGCTCACGTTCCAGAACTGAATACAGTTATTCCCATGAATTCAGGACATGGGAGAGATAAAAATAGGATGCTTTAGGTTGTCCTCCTCCTGGAGCTGAAGTAACACAGCTCTAAAAGCATAATTTGAAGCATCAGTAACCACTATAAGTTGCCTGGATAGATCTGGGTGTCTGTGAACAGGAGCTTGGGTGGAAGCCTTCTAGAGTTTAAAAAAAGGCCTCTTTTGCTTTACTTCAATTAGGTTCACCTTTTTCAAAGTGGCAGATAGATGATTATTTATTTCATCAAAGTTCTTTATGAACTTTCTATAAAGGTTAGCCTGTTCTAGAAAAAAACTCTGGGTCTGCTTAAGAGTTTGCCAGTCCAAGATGGCAGGGATCTTCAGAGAGTTCATACTCCAAATACTCTACTTCTGATCTTTTGAACTCACACTTCACCTAACATGACAGAAGGGTTTCCGGGAGTAGTAGAAGGACGGATCAAGCAATGACCCCCATCATAAGAAACTCATTCAGGATGTCAGAGAATATGCAAATAATGAATCAGTAGAAAACTGCTGGGGCATTGCTAAGCCAAAGGGCATGACCCAATATTCATAGTGGCAAAAGGGTGTCCGAAAGAAGGTCTTCTACTGATCACTTATCTTTAACCGGAGAAGATTTAGCACCCTGAACAGACTTAAGGATGTTCTTGATGATTGGAAGAAGGGTAACGGTCATTAATGGTGACCTTATTCAATCTGCGATAGAGATCTTATCTCTCCGGACTTTTTTAGGACGAAGAACAGAGGAGCTACAGCGGGGGATGTTGACAGGACAATTAAACCATTCTGAAGATTTTCTTCCAAATGTTTTCTCAGAGCCTGCTTCTTGTGATGAGAAAGACAGTACATTCTGCCATGGGGAATTATGCCTCCAGGTGCTGTCAGAATGATGCAGTCCAACACCCTGTGTGGAGGGAAGTAGGTTTCTAGAAGACATCAAGAAACTATTGATAAGCCATAGGATTGGACGCGGTCTGGGTTATAGTGGAGTGAGACTGGTCTTCAGAAAGATCTTGTGTCCAGCAACTGCAGTGTCATCATAATCTGGAATATGTGGTAGCCAAGTGCCCTTGAAAGTTGCCACCTTCTCAGGAAGAATGATATGAAAGTGTGAAAAACCTCCTTGCTGGATCAAAACTTCAGATGGTAGCCTGGAATCCTATAGTGGAAAACTTCAGGAGGGAGGAGTCAGGATCAGCTAGTGGAGGGAGTGGGGACACAAGCAAGGGAACACAGCTTTGTTGCGATGCACTTTTCAACCAGACTTCAGCCTTATTGTCAGAGGTTCCCAAACTTTTTACAGAATTACCACTTAGAGTGACAAACATTCAGGACCCACCTACCGTTAATGGATATGAGGTAGAACTTTTTTTTGCTAAGTAACTAAAGCTTCATGTGGTAGTGTGTCATTTACAGACAGCATTTCCATTGAAATGGCCACTAACTCTGCACAGACGTAAAGTTTTAATAATAAAAGTATATATGTAATGATAATGTGTGGATTTCGGGTTTCTGTCAATATTTATCATGTGTTCAGCACCAAGAAAAGAGTCTTGATTTGCTTTGATCCTATTCAGAGCTCTGTTTCCTGCACACTTTAGAATTACAAAAAACATTTGCTTCATTTTTGCTTTCCTAACTGCTGAATGTATACAGTTCATTTACAGGTGTTTACATTTTGCTGTGTGTTGCAAAATAATTTCATCCTACAGCCTTTCCTTTCACACTCCCTGCAGCAAGATTGTTACATAATTCAATTTAAAAACTCTTCTCACTTTGCATTCAGAGAAAGAAAAGTAAACACCAATCACTGTGTTAAAAATAAAGGCAGCAATTTGTCAGAAGTCATAGACTGACCCTTGACCTCTGTCTTTGAAGCATCAGCAAAAAGCCACCAAATATCTGCTTGCGACCCACCAGTGGGTCCCCACCCAGAGTCTGGAGGACACTGCTCTTTTTGAGTGTTGTTGCATGCCAGGAAGCTGGGGGTACAAGCCCACGCAACCTCCCCTGAGAAGGACTGTTTTGCTTCGTTACATTGAGAGAGTGCTACAATGGGGTACTTGGAACCCAGTAAAGAAAAAGTTGCAGACTCCTGTCCTTCACAACTTTTGCCCTAATTTCTCACGCTTTACCTACCATTAAGGAGTCCTTCATAAAACATATTCCGTCACCAAATTTGATTTGTGTGAGGCTTATCATCTTTTGCGTATACAGGAAGGCAGTGAGTGGAAAATGGCCTTTAAATCCCCATTTGTGCATTTGGTATATCATGGAATGCCATTTGGTATGTGTTATACTATTTTACGGTGCTTTATGGTCCCAATAATTCTAATATGTTGAATCATTTTTGTTAGACCTCTCTGCTTCTGAGAGTCCCCTCACACCATGATTTATTTTGTTCCCCCGTGCCTCCTAAAATTTGTCGCTTTTTATTTGTCTACCAGGACCTTTTTGTGTGTTGTCCCATGGGGCTAGATGCTCCTTGACGCTCAGTTGCTCACCAAGTTCCTGGCACCTATGTACAAGGCGCCTGACGGAACCGGTGGCATTACACAGTGAGGTTGTCAACCCTAAAATGGTGGACACCATTGTCCCCTATGAGAGTGACTCCCATTGGAGTGCTTCTGACCTCTGACCCTTTGGAGGTTTTGGCGCACTCTGTGTAACCTGCAAACCTGACAGGAATCCCCTCAGAAGTTACAAGTACACAAAATGGCTGCCTTAGGAAGCCCAGTATGGTGGCTCCTAATGACCAAAAAGACACCTTGGAAGGGCCATGTCATTGACACAGCCAGGGAAGGTTCTAGAACCTTCTGGCTCGTGCTGGCACCCCAGGGCACTGGCTATAAAAGGCCCAGTCCCTGGCGGCCATGATGAGAAAAAGTGGAGAAGAGAAGAAACATAGAAGAGGACTTGACACCAGATTGACACCTGCCCTGTTCCCCCCCCCCCTGGGGCAGCTGATAGCGCAGGCAGAAGTACAGCCGAGGTTGTTGGCGTGGACCCTGACTGGCGTTCCAGTCAGAAGCGCGAGCAGTGACCTCTCGCCTTCAGCGCCTGGCCAGCGAGTGCCCAATTGCCCCTCAGAGACTTTGGCCATAGTTAGAGCCTCCCCGCCTCCCCCAGTGGTGAGATCGCGACTGCGACCCTTGACAGGGCCCCTTCAACTTAAGTGCCTCCTGGCGGGCGTTCAGACGTCTCCGAACCCACCGCCGTCGAAGCGCTGATCGTGGACAGAAGGTGAGGTGCTGCGCTGGGGCGGGGAAAGGCTGGCCTTCATTTGGGCGAGAGTACCGTCTCTGCCCTGCCCGAGTGACTTGGGGACTGTTGTTGTGGGCGGGAGCCCCCCCGTGAGTGAGATCGGAGGGAGGATCGCGGAGCCCCTGGAACCCCCCTTCGCCCTTGGGAGAAGGGCCATACTGACTGGAGCGCTTACTGGCGCAGCTAAAGTGAGGTGGGACCGTCTCTTCCCCTGAAGTTGCCGCATTGTTCCGGGACTGAGGTGCGGCTCCAATTTTGAACTGTGCGCGCAGGTAGTTTGACCCCTCCGGCAGCCCGTTCGACGGTCTGAGGACTCGTGAACTGAAGCCGCCTTCGGAGACCCCGCCTGCGTTGACAGAAGCGCACAGACTCCTCCGGCCGCAGTAGTATTAAACCGGCTGGCCGCGGAGTGTAATTGCCGTAGTCATTGTATGTCTTTATCTTCCAGATACACGCGCAATATGCTTTAAGTGCATCTAAAGGATTATCACGAGTATCTTGTGCCCAGAGAGCCCGAACCCGTGAACACTTCAAAAACTGTAAGAGCGCGCATTCCGCATTAAATGGCAATCTAAATGTGTTTACCCTGAAAGTGATTAATTGGTGGCAGCGATACCAGTATGACCCTGAGATATTTATGTGAAACGATCGGTATCTAACTTGCTATGCAACTGTGATGTTTTGCTGATATTTATTCCAGTCATTGCTGATATTTATTCCAAATGTATTGAATCCTGATATTTATCCAGTATATTTATTTATTAGAGTCCAACCATTTATTCCTACGCAACCAGTACACAGCTAATCAAACCCATGTAAGAAAGGTGAATGTGATTAACTAATTGAACTTCTTCCAACCCAGAGAACTTTTACATAAACGAAACGTATTTTTCTATAACAGTGGTGTGGTGTCCTTCTTTTTATGTGGTGTGTAGGGAGTTATTATTTGGTCATAGCCGGCTTAACACAACAGCCTTCTACCGCCTTGTCACTCGAGCCAAGCTACCCCCCTTTGTGCTGGGCTTGCCCATCGCAGGTGCAACATAAAATTGGTGGCAGCGGTTGGGATTACGAGCCGTGCTGTTGTGAACCTCATAATAATTCAGTGTGCATCACAGGTACACACCCGGAGTATTCTCCCAGCGGCCTTCTAATTCTGTGATTTTGTTTTTTTAAATTCTTTCCTGGAGGTGGGTGGAGGTGATTCTCAGAGGAAGTTCCTATCTTCATAACCTACTTCGGGGTGGTGGTCCACCCTTTCAACTGACAAAAATGGAATTCAAAATGTCAGAGCTGGAGACCTATACTGTGGCACAGCTCAGGGAGTTCTGTCAGGAAAGGGGAGTGTTCGTTAGGCGAGGAGCCAAGAGAGAGGAGCTCCGTACTAGTCTGCGAGCCTGGGTGGAAGCACACACGGAGGGAACGGTAGAGGAGGAGGAATCAGACAGGGAAACTGTCAGGGAGATGATTACAGAATGTCCCCTGGGGGTGGGTGCGATGTCTATCAGCCCCAAGGTAGCCTCACGGGAGGGCAGTAGTGTGTCATCAAGAGGGTTATCAGAAACCGAGTTAGCCGACAGGAGAGAGGAAAGACAGTTAAGGTGGGAGTTGGCCAAGCTGGAGATGGAAGGGAGGAGGATGGAACATGAGTTCAAGTTACGAGAACTCGACCTCAAGACCATTAACAATACTCCGGGGGGTGTCGAGTCCAAGGAAATTGCCAGGGAGCCCAGGCCCCATTTACCAAAGGATGTAGTCACCAGTTATTCCGCTGGGGACGACATAGCCAAGTGGCTGGCAGCCTATGAGGTCTCCTTAAGAGCCCATGGGATCCATGAGAAGCACTGGGGTGGTGGATTATACCGGTACATGCCTCCGACAGGAAGGGATGGCCTATTGGCCCTAGACCGGGAGGAACAGGTAGACTACCCCGCCATGAAGGTGGCGCTCATTAGGAAGTTTGGGTTGACCCCGGAGAAATACCGGCAAAGGTTTAGGGGTAGCCACAAGCTGAGCTCACAAAATTGGGTTGACTTCCTGGATTTTGCCAAGAAAGCCCTGGAAGGGTGGGTCCAAGGTAGTGAGGTGGAGGACTATCAAGGGTTGTATGACTTAATCCTCAAGGAGCATCTACTCGAGAAATGCCTTCCCGAGCTGAGGCAACACCTGGTAGACAGCAAACTTACTTGCCCCCGTAAGCTTGCTGAGGAGGCGGACATTTGGGCAAGTACCCGAGTGTCCACGAAGGGGACTGGAGGAGATTCTCAGAAGTCCGGACAGGGCGCTCCCCTAAGGAAAGAGGGGGGAGATAACAAGAAACAGGAGTTCTCCAAAGGCCCCCAAAATAACTTTAAGGGGAAAAACACCTTTTCCAACTCTAAGGCTAACCCGCAGAAGAACCCTAACCCTGGCCAGAGTCAGCAGCCAAGGGTTGTCCATTGCTTTGAGTGCGGTGGTATTGGACATTACAAAGGAAACCCGAAATGCCCAAAGAGACCACCCCCTCCCGCTGGAGGAAAGGCCCCGGGAGTCGCTAGTGTAGCGCTCGGGGAGGAGATGCCCTTAAGTGAGGGAAGGGAGTGGGCGGGAGTCACCTTAGTGTCCCTGGGTGATCGGGAGATGGTTCCAAAGATCCAGGTGCCCTCGAATACTACCAAGTATGGGCAGTGGGTCACCATCAATGGCCATAGAGGGGAAGCTCTGAGAGATACAGGAGCCAGTATGACTATGGTAAGGAGTCAACTGGTGTCCTCGGAGCAGGTGGTTCTGGGCGTACTTCATCCAGCCGCACTGGCTGACGGCAGAATGGGCCACTATCCTGTGGCCGAGGTTCCCTTTGAGTGGGGAGGGGTTGCAGGCCCACTTCGAGTCGCCGTAAGCCCCGCCGTGCCAGTCGATTGTTTGCTGGGCTATGATATGGAGCACAATGCTTGGAAGGAGGTGGAATACCGGACCCATTCGGAGATGCTGGGTACACCTGATTGGGCCTGTGTGAGTACCAGGTCGGCAACTGCTCGGGAGGAGAAGTCGCAGGGGTCGGAGTCTGGAACAATGGTCCACCCCGTAGCTGCTGATGAGGGAGCATGCCGAGGACAGGAGGAGCCTGCCTCGACGTCCGTGCCCCGTGAGACGGATAGGCCACCTACGGAGGTGGACCCGGAGTCCACGGAGGAGGACATGGTTCCGTTGGAGAACTTACCTATCCCCGCTGGTTGGCGAGTGGAGGGAGGTCCGTCCAGGGAGGAACTGAGCAGGGGACAAAGGGAATGTCCCACCCTCAAGGGTCTGAGGCAACAGGCTGAAGCCCAAGCAGCGGGTAACGAGTCTGGGAACTATTGTATTTACTGGGAGGATGGCCTCCTCTACAGTGAACCCAGGGCGCCAGTGCATGGATTGTCACGGGCCCTGGTAGTCCCACAGTGTTACCGAGCCTTCCTGTTAGAGTTGGCTCATGAGATTCCCTTGGCAGGACACTTGGGTCAGGACAAGACCTTTGCCAGGCTTGTCCCCCACTTTTATTGGCCTCGAATGAGGGTGGCGTCCGACGCATATTGTCGGTCGTGTGTGTCATGCCAAGCCAGTGGGAAAACAGGGACGAAGCTGAAGGCTCCCCTGGAACCACTTCCCGTCGTTGGCACCCCCTTTAAAAGGGTGGGCATCGACATTGCTGGGCCCTTAGATCCACCGACAACATCCGGTCACAGGTTTATCCTGGTACTGGTGGATCATGCCACAAGGTATCCAGAGGCAATTCCTCTGAGAACCATCACTGCACCGGTGGTTGCAAAGGCCCTGATGGGGATCTTTACCCGAGTGGGTTTCCCCAAGGAAGTTGTGTCTGATAGGGGGACCAACTTCATGTCAGCATACATGCGGGCAATGTGGAAGGAGTGTGGAGTGACCTACCGGTTCACCACTCCTTATCACCCACAGGCCAATGGCCTTGTGGAAAGGTTCAACAAGACGTTGAAGGGTATGATCAGAAGTCTACCCGAAAGCCTGCGGAGGAAATTGGACGTCCTCCTACCCTGCTTACTTTTTTCCTACAGGGAAGTGCCACAGAAGGGAGTGGGCTTTAGCCCCTTCGAGCTTCTGTATGGGCACCCTGTACGTGGACCTCTCAGCCTGGTGAGGGACTCATGGGAAAAGTCTCCCCGGAAAGTTCCCCAGGACGTGGTGAGCTATATGCTGGCCTTCCGGAGCCAAATGGCTAAGTTGTGGAAGCAAGCTTCTGACAACTTGGAAGCCAGCCAGGCAGTGATGAAAGCGTGGTATGACCACAACGCTCACCCAGTGGAGCTGGAGCCTGGACAGAAGGTGTGGGTGATGGAACCGGGAGAGCTAAGCGCTCTTCAGGACCGTTGGACAGGCCCATATGAGGTATTGGAAAAGATGGGCAAGTCTACCTACCTGGTGGACGTCAAGACCCCACGGCATCCACGTCGGGTGCTGCATGCCAATCGCCTCAAGCCCCACTATGAGAGGCCCAAAGTCATGTTGATCCTGGTGACTGATGGATCGGAGGAAGAGGACACTGAGCCTCTCCCCGACCTGTTGGCGTCTCAAGAAAAGGATGGGTCATTGGAGGGAGTGAAACTCTCACCATCCCTAACTCCGGAGCAGCAGGAGGAATGCCGCCAGGTTCTGGGGTCATTCTCTCCTCTGTTCTCCCTTGTCCCGGGTAAGACCCATCTGTGTGTTCATGACGTGGACACCGGCGACAGCCCACCTGTGAAGTCTAAGTCTTACCGGCTGTCGGACAAGGTGAAGGCCAGCATCCGAAGTGAAGTAGCTAAGATGCTGGAGCTCGGAGTTATTGAACCTTCAAATAGCCCTTGGTCTAGCCCGGTGGTTTTAGTTCCTAAAGCTGCACCACCTGGCACCACGCCAGAATTGCGATTCTGCGTGGACTATCGAGGACTTAATTCGGTCACGAAGACCGATGCTCATCCGATCCCTCGGGCGGATGAACTAATTGACCGGTTGGGAGCTGCCCAATATCTGAGTACCATTGACCTCACAGCAGGGTACTGGCAGATTCCTATGACTGGTGGAGCGAGGGAAAGGTCAGCCTTCTCCACACCTGATGGACACTACCAGTTCTGTGTGATGCCCTTTGGGCTCAAGAACGCTCCTGCAACCTTCCAGCGGCTGGTGAACATGATCCTCACTGGGAAGAAATCCTTCTCTGCTGCTTACCTTGACAACATTGCTGTCTTCAGTAGCAGTTGGGAGGATCACTTGCAGCACCTGCAAGACGTTCTCCAGGCCCTGGAACAAGCTGGTCTGACGATCAAGGCCAGCAAGTGTCACATTGGGCAGGGGTCGGTGGTGTACTTAGGTCACTTGGTGGGCCGGGGAACGGTGCAACCCCTTCAGGCAAAGATTGAGGCAATCGTGGCCTGGGAACCCCCAAGACCCAGACTGAGGTCCGAGCCTTCCTGGGCCTCACAGGTTACTACAGACGGTTCGTGAAGGGGTATGGCACTATCGTGGCTCCCCTTACTGAACTCACGGCCAAGAAGCAACCCAGGAGAGTCATCTGGACCGAGGCTTGCCAACGAGCCTTCGACACTCTGAAACAGGCATTGTGAAACGCTCCAGTTTTGAAGGCTCCAGACTTCTCGAAGGAGTTCATTGTCCAGACAGATGCATCCGACATTGGCATTGGGGCGGTGCTATCGCAACTCAATGAAGAGGGTCTGGATCAGCCCGTGATCTTCCTGTCACGGAGACTACTTCCCCGGGAACAGAGATGGAGTACCATTGAGCGGGAAGCCTTTGCGGTGGTCTGGGCACTGAAGAAGCTGCGACCATACCTGTTTGGTTCGCACTTCCTGGTTCAGACAGACCACCGACCCCTTCGTTGGCTCATGCAGATGAAGGGGGAAAACCCAAAACTGTTGAGGTGGTCTATCTCCCTACAGGGAATGGACTTTCGGGTGGAACATCGGCCCGGAGCTGACCACGCCAATGCAGACGGTCTCTCCAGGTATTTCCGCCTTAGTGTTGAGGACTCCCAAGGGGTTGGGTAGCTCTCCCCACTTTCAGCTGGGGGGACGCGTGTTAGACCTGTCTGCTTCTGAGAGTCCCCTCACACCATGATTTATTTTGTTCCCCCGTGCCTCCTAAAATTTGTCGCTTTTTATTTGTCTACCAGGACCTTTTTGAGTGTTGTCCCATGGGGCTAGATGCTCCTTGACGCTCAGTTGCTCACCAAGTTCCTGGCACCTATGTACAAGGCGCCTGACGGAACCGGTGGCATTACACACTGAGGTTGTCAACCCTAAAATGGTGGACACCATTGTCCCCTATGAGAGTGACTCCCATTGGAGTCCTTCTGACCTCTGACCCTTTGGAGGTTTTGGCGCACTCTGTGTAACCTGCAAACCTGACAGGAATCCCCTCAGAAGTTACAAGTACACAAAATGGCTGCCTTAGGAAGCCCAGTATGGTGGCTCCTAATGACCAAAAAGACACCTTGGAAGGGCCATGTCATTGACACAGCCAGGGAAGGTTCTAGAACCTTCTGGCTCATGCTGGCACCCCAGGGCACTGGCTATAAAAGGCCCAGTCCCTGGCGGCCATGATGAGAAAAAGTGGAGAAGAGAAGAAACATAGAAGAGGACTTGACACCAGATTGACACCTGCCCTGTCCCCCCCCCCCTGAGGCAGCTGATAGCGCAGGCAGAAGTACAGCCGAGGTTGTTGGCGTGGACCCTGACTGGCGTTCCAGTCAGGAGCGCGAGCAGTGACCTCTCGCCTTCAGCGCCTGGCCAGCGAGTGCCCAATTGCCCCTCAGAGACTTTGGCCATAGTTAGAGCCTCCCCGCCTCCCCCAGTGGTGAGATCGCGACTGCGACCCTTGACAGGGCCCCTTCAACTTAAGTGCCTCCTGGCGGGCGTTCGGACGTCTCCGAACCCACCGCCGTCGAAGCGCTGATCGTGGACAGAAGGTGAGGTGCTGCGCTGGGGCGGGGAAAGGCTGGCCTTCATTTGGGCGAGAGTACCGTCTCTGCCCTGCCCGAGTGACTTGGGGACTGTTGTTGTGGGCGGGAGCCCCCCCGTGAGTGAGATCGGAGGGAGGATCGCGGAGCCCCTGGAACCCCCCTTCGCCCTTGGGAGAAGGGCCATACTGACTGGAGCGCTTACTGGCGCAGCTAAAGTGAGGTGGGACCGTCTCTTCCCCTGAAGTTGCCGCATTGTTCCGGGACTGAGGTGCGGCTCCAATTTTGAACTGTGCGCGCAGGTAGTTTGACCCCTCCGGCAGACCGTTCGACGGTCTGAGGACTCGTGAACTGAAGCCGCCTTCGGAGACACCGCCTGCGTTGACAGAAGCGCACAGACTCCTCCGGCCGCAGTAGTATTAAACCGGCTGGCCGCGGAGTGTAATTGCCGTAGTCATTGTATGTCTTTATCTTCCAGATACACGCGCAATATGCTTTAAGTGCAACTAAAGGATTATCACGAGTATCTTGTGCCCAGAGAGCCCGAACCCGTGAACACTTCAAAAACTGTAAGAGCGCGCATTCCGCATTAAATGGCAATCTAAATGTGTTTACCCTGAAAGTGATTAATTGGTGGCAGCGATACCAGTATGACCCTGAGATATTTATGTGAAACGATCGGTATCTAACTTGCTATGCAACTGTGATATTTTGCTGATATTTATTCCAGTCATTGCTGATATTTATTCCAAATGTATTGAATCCTGATATTTATCCAGTATATTTATTTATTAGAGTCCAACCATTTATTCCTACGCAACCAGTACACAGCTAATCAAACCCATGTAAGAAAGGTGAATGTGATTAACTAATTGAACTTCTTCCAACCCAGAGAACTTTTACATAAACGAAACGTATTTTTCTATAACAGTGGTGTGGTGTCCTTCTTTTTATGTGGTGTGCAGGGAGTTATTATTTGGTCATAGCCGGCTTAACACAACAGCCTTCTACCGCCTTGTCACTCGAGCCAAGCTACCCCCCTTTGTGCTGGGCTTGCCCATCGCAGGTCCAACAATTTTGTATTGCTCTGTTAAGATAGTATTCTAGTATTTTCTAAGACTCCAGGAGAACATCAAGAACGTATGGGTTTGGTTTTAGCACAACTTCAGCAATATAGTTTGTTCTGTAAACATGAAAAGTGTGAATTTGAGAAGGAATAGGTGGAGTACCTTTGGTTTAATTCTTCTGGCCTTTAATTTGGTCCAAAAATGTCAGCTATTTTGGAATAGCCTTCACCTAACAATGTTAAAACACTGATTTCCAGTGTTTTATTGTCAATTTATTCATACCTTTGCAGAGATAACTGGTGATACTCCTGTTTTGAAGAAGGAAAATGATACAAAGGGTTTTTACTGGTATAATCAAGCTCCAAGAACTTTTAATATACTTGAGATGATGTTTATTCAGACACAAATAGTATGTCACCCTGACACTTCTAAAAAATTAACTGTGTAAACAGATGCCTCAGATAGAGCTGCTGGTGCATTTTTGGTGCAAAGACATGACGATGATGGACAAGAACATCCTATTTTATATTTATCTCATTTTTTTTGAGAGACTGAATGTAAGTATTCAGTCCTTGAAATTGCACCTTTAGCCGTGATGTTGGTTTGAACTGAATGGAGACATTGTTGGACACAAGAGAACCATCTAAAATTTGAACTGATAATCGTCAAGGCAGGAAAAATCATCAAGCTAGATGGGCATTTTTCTTTGCACAGTATAAGTTTACTATCTTTTCTGATTAAAAGACTTTTGTCTGTTGCTTCGTCATATTTTTTTCTGTATCATCACTCAGTTTTAATCAGCCTGTAATTCCTTCTCATTTGTGGTCAGAATTGTTCGATATTTTTCGGACAGAGTAATGATGGCTCAAGAACAAAATCGATTTAAATGATCTGAAAGAGCTCCTTTAGTCTGACCATATGAGTTGAATTTCAGCTAACAAGCTATTTTTATTTGACTACAGAAGTACACTTATATGTATTTAAGTTGTGTCATGACTGCCATTTCCGATAAAAGTGGTATTTAGATTTACTATATTTTTGGTGGCCAACTGTTTATTCTGATGTTCATGAATATGTTCTTACCTATCCTATATGTGCCCAACATGAATCGTCACATTCTAGCCCCGGCAGATATTTACAACAGTTACAAGTAGCTCCCGAAGCTCGGCATAGAATATTGACAGATGTTATAAAAGATCTTACGCCTTCAAAAGGACATTGAGTAATTATGATTACCATAGACACCTTTTTAGATGGACCATTTTTCTCCTTTGAAATTACCAACACAAAAGAAATAGTCCAATGTTTTTTGCCGTATATTTTTTGTCTTCATGGATTATCTCATACAATGATTTCTGAGAGAAGTATTTAATATCTTTTTAATGTTTTTGAAGAGCTCCCTTTATGGCATTGGGAGTTTAACACACTCGTTGTTTTGGTTATCATGGCCAGTCAAATGGGCTAACGGAGCAAGCTGAGCAAAATCTGAAACAATATGCTATTGTAATGTAATTCAAGATAATTGTGATTCATATTTACCCCTGGCCGAATTCTCTTTTAACAAAGCAACCTATAATGCTACCAAGTTTTCACCTTTTTTCTGCATGCAAGGATTTCACCCTAGAGATTTTCTTACTTATTTTCACAGTGGTCCTTTTCTTCCTGCCGGAATGGATTATTTGAATCAGTTGCAAAAAACGTAGACAACTTATTTCTGATAAAGGACACCATTATTAGAATAAAGGAACACGCTGATAAATCAAGATCACATTCTTCTCCTTTTGCTCCTGGAGATAAAGTTTGACTGTCTTCTCCTTCCTGTTCACACATTGCCAATTAAATTTCAAGAATGAGTTTTGGTACTTTTGTACTTTTCAACGGATCAATGTTGTGGCTTTTCAGTTAAATTTGCTTTGCAGCTGTTTTTTATTCATTCCAATTGAATCCCTGACATCGATTTATGACTGAACCGCTGTCAATTATTGTCAAGGGCAACCAGAATATAAGGTTGAGAAAACCTTTGACCCATAGATGTTTCAAGGTCATTTCCAGTTCTAATTCACTAGAAACATTATTCACCAAGTTACCATTCTTGGGAAGATGCATCTCTGTTCATGCTCCCTAATCAGTTGGTTGTATTTTTCAATAACACCTCTGATGAGTCTGTAGTTTCTAGATGGGGCTTAGTGATAGATTTAGGTCAACAGCTTACCAGAACCTGCAAGCATCATGCTGACGGTGCCCATACTGTGAAGTCAGGCAGCGTGTTGTAAGATGCCACTGTCAGCTCATGACTGGGCATTCTGGCAGTCTGGATCCCACTGGTGTTTCCACGTTCCAGTCACACATAGGGGTGTTCCGTGATAAATTCTGAGCATCAGACAGAAGGGGCAATAACAAGGCTTCCGAATTCTGTATTGGGCACAGAATGCCAAACCTGGGCTTCTTCTTGATCAGTTAGCCCGCGACCATGAACTACAGGAAAGAGGAATAGATGAGCCTTATGAACTTCCCTTTCCTTGATTGTAACCTGTTGAGGGAACTCTGCCTTCCCAGTCTAAGATGAAGTAGTGTCAGTTCCTGTTTGACTTACAAATAAGAAGCTAAGATATGAGCGATGGATGTGTCACAACTCATTTTTCCCTTATTTTGCATTGCGTTTGTCATACAGTTGCTAGTATATTTGTTGCTGATTTTTACTTCTTACAGTTGATTTTTCCTTTGGCTCTCCTACTGTGATCTCAGTCGTTCACAAGTAGTTTGATAGTAAATATTGGAAGATAAAGACCTGCCTGCTTCTTAATGTGTTTCCCCTTCAGGATGTGGTGGGGCCCTTTGGCTTGCCAGAACACATTTTATCCAATGACTGGATTATTCTTTTATCCCTTTGAATTGGTGGGACACATATATATCCAGTGAATGGATTGTTCTCTTCTTATCATGTGCTGATGTGGTCTGATCTAGGGGGAACTGGTCTGATAAGCCCCTTTAGCTAGTTGAGTTGAAGTAAGCTCTGTCCTTTTGGTGGTTCTGTATTCTTTGGCTCATGCTTAACCAACCTCAAGTCATTTACATTTCCTATCTCAGCAACCATGCTCCTTGGGTAAGTTGGAGATTTTTAGGTATAGTCTTGTCTAAAATGTTTTTCTGCACCTCATAGGATCATGTTGCCTGGATTGAAGCCCAGTTTATTGATCTGATGGTAGTGATTCCTAACAAGGTGACACAATGTAATATCAAAATAACATTTTTCAACATTAGTTCAAGCATGTGCCTTGTATAGGCTTAGTCAGGAAGCTTCCCATGAGTACTACAGTGACAGTAAAAGCCAAACTGACATCCGTTTTGAGGAAGACTAGTGGAAGACACAAGAGGAAACTTATACTCACCGCTTAACTGGAAATATTCAATATGAAGTTATACATGAGGGTTATTTTGGACTGTACATATACTCTTTATTTAAACTTTAGTAGCTAATCAATGCCCTTGATCACCATAACTACACACAATATGTTGCTGTTCACCTGATAAACACGATATCCCTCCACAAAAAGCACCCGGATATCGTTGAAGAGTTTAAGAAAGAAAAGCTCACTGTTAATATAACAGGTTGTCGAGTCTTCTGACGTTTCTTGATGAAGCACATACAAAATATAATGACCTAGTAAAAAGCACTTGAAGGGTAATAGACACAACAGAAAATTATGATTCCCTACTAAGGTGGGTGATGTGTGGTCCAGAGGTTGCCAGGATTGTGGATGAGTTTGTGTGGATAACAACATAAACTCAAAACAGAAAATACTTTCAGCATGATGACAATCATAGCAAGCAACACATATTTCTGGAAAAAGTTTTTAACCCGGTGGCTGCCACAAAGGAAATATATAATCCATTTTCAGATACTGGTGCATTTCTACTGACTCTAAATGCTACACAGATTCTGGATCAGACTGTTGCTGATTCTATAAAGTCAATACAAATATCTGAGAAAGGTTTGATTAAAAACACTTTTAACGAAAGCCTCATAAATTGTGAAAAGTGCATAGGAATTGCTATCACCAGAAACAGGTGCCATTTATTCAACTGTAAATCCCAATCATCAAAATCTGGTCATTCTTAAGCAACAATAAAAAAACAAGACAGAATGGTGTTTCTTGAACTTAACATAGCTTGTCAGGTGCATCATGGAAATGCAGGTTACTTTTTACGTCATGAAAACAATTTTTATCCAACCAATTTTGTCATACATACCTTGACTCATTGAACTGTAAAGGACAGTGTAACTAGCTTGAGTGTCTTGAGAACTTAGTTCCAGCAGACAGGAAAGAGGGTGGTGCTTATCTAGATCCTGATGCCAATGTTGAGATCCTAGATTGACCAGCCATTGTCCATAGGATTACCCCAGACAAGACTGATACCTTTCTGGACTACTCCATAAAATGAATTGCATACATACATTCTATACTAACTAGCTATCCTTTTTAATGTCTATAAAGCTGACAGCCTAAAGTCCTGTGTGCGAGCTAACAGGAGTGAAGAAGCTTATAAATTAATTGAGCTGGCAAAAACAGTGATTAAGAAATGGCCTTCAAACCTATGAGATAATCAAAAGAAACAAGAGTGTTTTAACTTACTGGCTAACCAAATAAAGGCAGCAACATATCATGGTGAAGTTGTTATGCTAGTAAGCTATTTAACTGAAATCTATTTTCTTTTTTAGGGTTGTTACAAATCCACCAGTCCCCATGAAACAACTTCTAAAGTGTACTGGAAAAAAAGTATTGGCAGTTGTCCCAAACTGAAAAGGGGGAAAGGATTAGAGGAGCGGGTGATAGATTGCCTGTGTTTGACTCTTGAACTTTTCTATAATTATTTGCCTTTCTCAATCTGTCTTTTCTTCAGACCCTCTGACCACGATTATCTTCTTTCAATCAAGATGATCTACGCAAAATACAAACAACAAATTATTACCTTGAACCTACTTTGAGCAGGCTTATCTTGGAAATAGTACAATTTTAACAATAATCGTTACTACCAAACCATCACCTCTCCAAAGATAGTCTTGGATTCTTCAAACCTCTCATTTGAAATGATTATCATCTAACAGGTTACTGTCACCATAACTGGATACCTGCCGAAATCAGTTCTAAGTCATTTATTGGCCTTGATGCAACTCCCAGTTGGCTTTATTCTTAGCAAGTACTTTCTTAATTAGTAAAAATTAAGGTCTTGTAAAAGACACAGGGGCTTAATTACAAGCCTCTTGCACCTGCGTGGCTTTCTACGGCCTTTTTAATAAAACCCCTATTCACGCATCACTGTGCCTGAAAGGGGAGTACTAAGCAAAGTAAAAAATCCCTGGAAAGCACACTCATACATTAAGATATTCGCCCAATTATATTATGGGTTTTGTTAAACCCTCCTATTGCATTGACTATTTATCACCATTATATCAGACATCCCAAACTCAAATATAGATTCAAACTGAAATATGATGCAAACACTATTCTCAAGTCAAAAAAGAGTTTACTGTTCTTTAAAAAATATGGTTAAAATTTCGGAAAAAAATTCCCGAAAGTGTACAATATTAAAAATACATTTGGTACATTACAGTATCATTGAACATGATTCCAAAAACAATCAAAGACAAAAAAGACTGTTGCAACCCTACTCCAAAACACTCATTGTTTTCTATTTAGAAAGACATTAGATCCCAGAGCTGAGTATAGTTCATGCTTTTTTGTAGAAAGGATTTCCTTTTTATCTAAAAGTCACTTGCTCTTTAGGATTCTCAAATTACGGAAGCGTCGACGCGTTTCGGCGGTCTACAAGCTTAAAAACGGAACCATCTTCTTCAGAACAAAGTGCGATACAGGGTCACATTTCTTCTTGTTTATACAATCAATATCGTCGGAAAGATCTGTAGTATTGCCGCTTTGAGGCTAAGGACACTCTTGCTTGTTATTTTTCTTTTTCGTATGGTCTGCTTCTTAGATATTTCGCTGCAAGCTTCTCCTTTTTCTCCTCATTCAATGCTGACACTTTCACCATCAGTTGATCTTGGTGACGTGTCCTTTTATTAACCAGGTATATTGAAAAGCCCCGTTTATAGGCTTGAGTAAATTCTTATTTAAAATAAATGTCTTGCGAGAGTGGTTTTTCTACCCGCACTTTTTTCTCTCCTCGTAGACTCATGATATGTCTATCCGGGCGATGATCAACAGTCTTTCTTCTATGCGGTACCGTTCGTCATCCCTTTTCTTCGATATAAGAAGGGGAGTGCCATGGGTGTTGATATTCCTGCGCAACACCCATGGATTTCACCGCATTCCCAGATTTACAACTTTCGTAAACCTGGGAATGCGGCAGAATCCTGCACCTCCTCAGGAGAAGCATAAGGAGGTGCAACGAGGAGAAATACTTTAATTTCTCCTAGTTTTTTCCTCTTTCTATGCGTGCTGCATTCTGCAGCACACATAGAAAGAGGAAAACACAATCAGTGATTGTTTTTGTGCAAGAAGGTGTCCCTTACTGCACAAAAACAATCATCCCCGCAACGTAGACACCCTTGCACCATGGTGAAAGGGTGCCTGTGTTGGCGCATGGCAGCCAATTGTGCAACAGCGTAGGGGAAAGCACAGGAATGCGTCATATTGTTGTAAATATGACCCATCCCTGTGCTCTTAAAATGATGCAGCTCAGAGCAGCAAAATGGCTTGTGGCACCGTGCCATTTTGTTGTAAATGAGGCCCACAATTTCTATCCTCTCTGGTAATCATCTGAAAAACGTCTTTGAGAAACACAAGACAATAGTCCTAACATGCTTTCACATTGTCACACAATCTCTTTCTGCAACCAAGTAATTAAAGTCTTTGCTTAAAAGAATCTGTTTAATTTAACTATTAACTTCAATCTTTAATTTGTTAGCACGCTAACCTGTTTTCCTTTAACTCTCTTCTACTTGAAGTCAACCTTGAAATCTCTTTTTCTAGTCTAGTGTTTTTCTCTTGTCTTGCAGGTTTTCTCAAAACAGCTTACCAAGGGTGCACTGGGAACACTCATAGAGCTTGGGATAAATTCTCAGGTAATTCTTAAAAAAAAAATGTTGCTGGATTATTGGGCGCGCTGGGCTGAATTCATGGACAGGACATCTATTCTTCAAGAAATTAAACTAACCAATGGCCTTGTTGCTGGTGCTTGGTATTTACACCCGCCTCAGCCAAAATGCCTGTCAGGTCACTTGACATGGCAAAATCTTGAGAGATTTTGTGAGTGTGTAGCAAATAGGTACATCTTAGTTTGGAAGGGGTACCAATCAGGGGATTGTGGGGGCAGTACCAGAGATCATACATCTTGGGTCTTGTGGCAGATTTTGAAAACACAGAGGTCTTTATTATGCTAAGGAGGTGCTGGGTTAGATGAAAATAAACATGATGCATCTGACCAAAATTAAAGAGAGCATCACAGGACTGACTTGAAGGAAGCAGATGGGTGCTGAACATTATTAATGAGAATCATATGACTCGGAGCGCATATAAAACATTCTAGTCTATTCTAGACACACTTATATAGCGCACGGCTACCTGTAGGCCTCCCGGCGCTGTCAGTGCAGCTAAAGAGGAGAAAGTTGCAGAAACGCGCCATGGAACAGCCAGGTTTTTAATCCCTTGTTGAAGGGAAGCTCCTTATCAAGAACTCGAAGAGTAAGAGGGAGGGTGTTCCACAGTTTAGATGCATTGAGTATAAAATATCCCCCACCTCGCTTTTACTCTCTTAATCAAAGGGATCTTAGCCAGAAAGGCATTAAAGGAGCACAGCGATTTCCCAGGTTTATAGAAAGAGAGCAATGGCCTAGAGATCACCAGTCCTTAGTCCAATGTAGAGGGATTTAAATGTAATCCTCTGGGTTATCGGCAGCCAGTAAAACACAAAGCTCTAACAGTTGTATTTACCCTACAGGAAAGAGTAGGATGTTCATACTCAGATGCTGAAACTTTAACAGAGCGACTGGAACCCTGCACCCAAGAGGAAACTGACACTAAGAAGGTTTCCTGAAGCCGTGGATGACACTGATAAAGATTGGAAGAGGATTTCATGTCAAGATCGGAGGCTAGCATTATCCATTAGTCTTTTATTGCAACTCCATACAACACTTCAAAGCAAACGCTAACCATAGTTAAAATTCTAGACTTAGAACTATACTACAGTCTGTATAAGTCTGAACCCAGCAGCCACCCTTCTCTTTTGATTGCTGCTCCAAGCCAGCTAAGTATCTATTTGTGTTAATAGAGATTTTTTGTAAGATATTACATTTTGTAAGATATATCATGTTTAATTGAACTGTTATATTGATTTTTTTCATCTTGTATTGGTTTCGTCGATATAATAGGTTAGAAGTATATTGATGTAGGAAAGCTCCTATTTTGACATGGTCATCAGCCACGTTTGCCTGGTATTTGATGTGATTTTGACTACCTAGATCCCCAGTGCCATATCTATTTCCCAAAGCTTTGCAATTGTTTTCCCCAATTGGCAATACCTTTAGTACCACCTGTAAGTCCCTAGTAAAGGGTATTCCTAGTACCTAGGGCCCGAGGCACTTAAGAGCGTCCCCAAGTGCTGCAGCACGAAATGTGCCACCCTAAAGAACCCCTCACCAAGCTCTTGCAAACTGCCACTGCAGACTGTGTGTCTTAGTGCAGACAAAGGTGAAAACATGGCATGACATGTATATCATGTCCCCAGCCACTGCATGTAATATTTGTACGTCATCCCTACAGCAGGTCTTGCAGCCCTAAGGCAGGGTGCCTTATATTACATGTGAGGGAATATCTGCATGAGCAGAAATGCCCCTGTGCTGGTCAGTTCCAGTACTGCCAGTATAAGTGAACAGAGAAGTCATTTTAAAGCATGTGCTGGACAATATTGAAAATGCATTCTCCAGCTATATGATGGCTTCACTGAAAAGAGAGAAGTTTGGTATCAAACATCTCATGTTAATAAACCCACACCAATGCCAGTGTCAGATTTAGTAATACATGTACCCAAAGGGCACCTTAGAGGTGACCCCAGAAAACCTACCAGCCCCTGGTGCTGACTGATTGACTTTCATCAGGCCGCCACCAGAGACGAGTGTCTAACCCTTCAAGGGTGAGGGCCTTTGCTATAGGGAGGCCAGAAATCAGGCCTGCTTTGGCAGGGGGTGTTTTATCTCCTCCCACGGGAAGACCTGCAGATTAACATTCTAAAGCAGGGGAACTTCAAAGGGCCTACCAGCTTTAGTATTTGAATCTGGTTTCTCTCACAGGAGAAGAAGTCAATCCCCTGTGTCCAGAGCTACTTGACACCTGCACAGACGGTAGCATTATCTAGTCAGGTAGGCTTGTTCTCCCTCAGGCTAGTGCAAAAAGAACAAATGATGGATTCAATGCTGAACAAATCAAACATTCACCCTCAGTCCCAGATCTGGCCTAGAGCCATCATGTTTTTTTGCACGCCACACAGTTCTAGTTTAGACCCACCCATATGCAAATCAGTCTTGACCCTGCTCCCCATGGAAACAGTCCCGCCCAAACTGCCAGGCCAGTTCTTCCTTGGACCAAAAACAAGCATCATGGGATCGGTTCCAGGGTATCACCCCTCATCAGCCAGACTTGCTTGAATCTGGTGGCCTAGCGAGCACGGAACCATGTCTGGGCATACCCTTCCCACTTAGGGCAACAAATACGAAAAGAACAAATGATGGATGGAATGCTGAACAAATCAAACATTCACCCCAAGTACCAGATCCGGGTTAAAACCATTGTTTTTTTGCATGCCACATCATTCCAGTTTAGACCCAGCTATATGCGAGTCAGACTTAACCCTTCTCCCCAATGGAACAGTCCATCCCGAACTGCCAGGCCAGGTCTTCCCTGGACTGGTTTCAGGGTATCACCAATCATCATCCAGGCTAGCTTGAATCTGGTGATGTAGTGAGCACGGGACCCACATACCCTTCCCACTTATTGCAACCAGGGAGGACCTGGCTTGGCAGTTCGAGCTTGACTGTTCCCATAAGGAGCAGGATCAAGACTGGTTGCATTAGGCTGGATCTAAACAGGGGTAGCATGGTGAGCAAACAAACAACAGATTTAACCCAGATCTCTTGAATGAGGATGAATGTTTGATGTGTTCCACATTTTGTCCATCATTTATGTGTCTTTTGCTTTCTCACCCAAAGTCCGCCAGGAATGCCCAGACATGGGTCTCAGGCTCACTGTGCCACTAGATTCAAGTTAGTCTGGCTGATGAAGAGTGATACCCCAAAATTGTTCCAGCATGCTTGTTTCTGGTCCAGGGAGGATCTGGCTTGGCAGTTCGGGCTGGATTGTTCCCATGAGTAGCAGGGTCAAGACGGATTTACTGATATGGGGTGATGCCCTGAAACCAGTTTCAGAATGCTTGTTTCTGGTCCAGGGAGGAACTGGCTTGGCAGTTCGGCCTGGACTGTTCACATGAGGAGCAGGATCTAAACTGGGGTGGGATGGTGATAAAAAGAACAATAGATTTAACCCAGATCTTTTGACTTGGGGTGAGTGTTTGATTTGTTCCACTTTTTGTCCATCATTTGTGTGCCACTGGATTCAAGCAGCCTGGCTGATGATGGGTGATACCCAGAAATTGATCTAAGGAAGTTTGTTGCTGGTCCAATGAGGATCTTGCTGGGCAGTTCGTGTCAGGGACTGTCTGGGACATAGTCAGGGACTTGGGCAAAGACTGGCGACTGGATAGAAAACGTAAGCAGAGCAAGGAGTACAGTGCCTCCCAGGATCCCACAGGAAGTCAGCGGAGAAAAGGAATTCAAAGGGAAAAAATGGCTTAGACTCAGAAAGGACAGGCTCTCATGAGACGATTTAGCATTCAGAATAACTACACCTAGAACGGAAGTGCAAGACATTTTATATAAAGTATCACTGTCCCGTCTGATCTTGAGAATCCCAGGAAAAAACAGGTACGGACCACAGCGTGTTCAGGTATTCAGTGCAGTTTATTGCTCAGGTTATCAGCAATTCTGGCATAGCAGCATTACGCGTTTCGACAGTGAAACACTGTCTTGATCACATGACATGCATGCGGCCAATCCAAGCTTATATA
This sequence comes from Triturus cristatus, assembly GCF_964204655.1. Taxonomy (NCBI): domain Eukaryota; kingdom Metazoa; phylum Chordata; class Amphibia; order Caudata; family Salamandridae; genus Triturus; species Triturus cristatus. The sequence continues at coordinate 1,200,147,804 of NC_140591.1, read as the reverse complement.
TCGGTGAGAAAACAGTGTAAACAGACACAATATGCCGTTGTTAGCTAAAATCTCAAATGTAAACATTAAGTCACAATATTAATAACATATTGTTGAAGATGTACAATTAAGTAATCGTATTTGGGCAAATGTGCAAAAGTCGCAGTTTTACAATACATATATAAATATATAAATATGTAAACAAAGTGAAAGTGCAAGTGCTAAAATTATTTCAGATTGAATTCCTTCACTGACAGTTATTTAAAACCAAATTGATAAAATATCCATATTAAAATCATATGAAATTGAATCAATATAGAGAAGCTAAGCTCATTGTTAGTGCGTGTGTTTGGTGTTTGATGACTCTTATGTTGGCAACAGAAAATACGAAGTAAACAATGAGACCATTATTGTCCACAATGTATCGACCTCGTGTGAGGTTGTGGTGTGTACTTCATAGTGATTTATTAACCTCGTATCGCGCCCGCAATACACTGCTCATGACGTTACATCACTCATGACATGGTCAGTGGCATCACTCATGACATCACTGATGACATCATCCTTGTGATAGAGTGGCGGTCGCGCGAGTTATAGTTATCTGAACTAACTATAACGGGGGAATTTCATTGGTTTTTTACGAGTGAAATGTCCACCTAACTATAACATGTGTGAAACCTATGGTTTTTGAAGTGAATTTGCAAGGTTTTTTAAATGCTAATTCCTAACTATAACGTGTGTGAAACCTATGGTTTTTTAAGTGAATTTGTACGGTTTTTTAAATGCTAAGTTATGTATGTATTATTATATATTTTTTTTTAAGGTTTTTCACCGTACGCGCACCGTGCGCGCACCCCGCGATTTAAAAGAAAAAAAAAAAAGTTTTTTTCACCCTTCGGAGTCCTTCAGGGACCCCCTGACAAAGGCTAGGGGGTCAGGAACTCTCTACCCTGCCCCCTTTTCACGTTCGCCACCTCTCTTTTTCAGTGTCGCACCCAAAACAAACTAAATGGCGGCCGACACTTCCTGATTTCGACCGATTTGAACGTTGACTGACATGTAACCACCAATCAGAATTACGCTCGCCCACGTAAGGGTGCGCGCACGGTGCGCGCACGGTGCGCGCTTATAGATATTTATGTACTTTTAACTGCAATTTTCTCAGGAACTACTGTACAGATTGACTCCATATATGCAAAAGGCACATGCCTGACCTGAGGACTACCTCTCTGCCAAATTTCAAGTAATTCTGTTCAGCCGTTCGGGCTGTACCTTCGACTAAAGGTCCTATGGGAAAATGCATGGAGAAAACGCGTTTTGGGACCCCCCTTTTTTCTCGGCCCCCGCTTGATGAATCACCCCGAGACTTTCAGGGTAGGAGCTGAGCGGAGCGCCCCATTAGTTTTGAAAATTTCGCGAGGATTCATCAACCAGCGCCAAAGTTATTCAAATATTTTTTTGAGATTTCCTATGGAAACTCGGTCCTAACTATAACTATCTACTGGCGACCGCTAGTAGATAATATATATATATATATATAATCTACTGGCGGTCGCCAGTAGATAGTTATAGTTAGGACCGTGTTTCCTTAGGAAATCCGCAACATTCTATTTGGAATAACTTTGGCGCCGATTGACGAATCCTCGCGAAATTCTCAAAATAGGTGGGGCGCTCCGCTCCGCTCCTTCCCTGAAAGTCTCGAGGGGATTCGTCAAGCGGGGGCTGAGAAAAAGGGGGGGTCCCAAAACGCGTTTTCCCCATGCATTTTTCCATAGGACCTTTAGTTATGTTATGTTATGTTACGATTATTTATTGTGCGCACAGATACTCCAGCCAAGGAGCGTCCTGGCGCAGAGACAAGGTAGCACGTAACACAACCACAGGCTAAAAACAGATACTAAAAGAGAGCTAAAACAAGAAAGTTTTTATAGCCCTCCGAAAGGTCAGAAGGTCCTCCAACACGCGGATCTCAACAGGCAGGGAGTTCCATGCTGACGCAGCCATTACCCTGAACGAGCGGCCTCCCATGCGGCTAAGCCTGAATCTGGGAACCACCGCAAGGGCCAGACCCTGAGAGCGAAGGCTGCGGGCAGGAACATAGAACGACAGACAACTCGACAGGATCTCCGGGCCTGTACCTCGCAAGATTTTAAAAGCAAGGCACAATACCTTGAAGAGGATGCGCTTCCTAACCGGAAGCCAGTGTAGGGAGCGGAGGACACCTGTCACCGAGCAGAATCTGGGCAAGCCAACGATCGCCCTTGCCGCAGCATTCTGAACCCGTTGTAAACGGGTTAGTTCAGACTGATTAGCCCCAGCCAGGAGAGAGCTGGCGTAATCCAGGCGGGAGATGATAGTAGCCTGGATCACCAGTTGCCTGGTCGGGGCGTCAAAGAACTTGAGAACAGGTCTCAAGCCCCTCAGGAGACCGAAACAACAGGCCGCGGTTCTTTTAGTGTGGCCTACAAAGGAGAGGCCCGCATCCAGCCATACCCCCAGATTTTTCACTTCCGATACCGGGATCGGAGTGGGTCCCAACTCTGAGGGCCACCGTCCGAGCTACAGCCCGAACGGCTGAACAGAATTACTTGAAATTTGGCAGAGAGGTAGCCCTCAGGTCAGGGATGTGCCTTTTGAAGGTCTCGTGTAAATCTGTTCAGTATTTCCTGAGAAAATAGCATTTAAATCAATATATATATCTATAGGCGTGCTCCGAGCGTGTACCGTAAGCTTACCGTACGCGCACGCCGCCGTGCGCGAGCGCAATTCTGATTGGTTGTTAGATGTCAGTAAACATTCGAATCGGTCGAAACCAGGAAGTGTCGGCCGCCATTTTGTCTCTCGCAGTCTGAGGGGGTGAAAAACAAAGGTGGAGAACGTGAAAAGGGGGCAGGGTGGACAGTTCCTGACCCCCTAGCCTTTGTCAGGGGGTCCCAGAAGGACCCCCAAGGGCAAAAATTAATTTTAATTTTTTTTCGAAAAATTGCGGAATGCGCGTAGCGTATGCGCACGGCGTAAACAGAAAAATTCCGCGAGAAAAATTCCACGAACTTCGCGTAACTATTCTGCGATTACGCGTACCGTACGCGCACGGCAAAAAAAATTTATCAAAAAGGAAAGCTTAAAAAAAAAAAAAAAAAAATTGTGAGGTAAGGTTGGCTCTTAAAAGAGCCGTTGGGTTAATACAGGGATAGAGGAAAGAAAGAATGGGAATATTATGAACGTCTACAAACGTGCTGGTCTATCTTATTGTTAATAAGGGAAACACTGGTCTCCCCAAAAACAATAAGACCACAACACGTTGTACACCTCATTGAAACCCTCCGAAATCGAGGGTTAATGTCCAGAGGAGCTGAAGAAGGTGATGCTCCCACCTCAGAGGAAGGGCTCAGCTGAGCTGCCGATGATGTACTCGGCTGAGCTTCTGAGGTTGGGCTCCGGTGACTTACTGAAGAGTTTTCTTCAGTATGTCGAGCAAAGGTCCTGGGATGTTTATCCCTAAGGTGTCTCATCATAGAGTGATTTCCAAAGGAATACTTCTTCCTTGGATCTCCTCTAGATAAAACACGGTCACAAAGTGTGCAAGTGACCAATGGAGCATTGACCTTTTTCTGCCCCTCTGGAAAAGTAAAATACTCCCACACAAAAGAATCCTTTTGTTTCCTCCTTCTCTGTCTGATGATGGTGCTGCTAGGCTCACTCTCAGAAGAGGTCTGCTGCTCTGCCATTGTATCTCAATGTCAATTCAGCTCCTTCTCCTAAGGGATCTCAAGCAGTAATGAGGGGAATGGGTGTGGTGTGGGAAGTTTCTGGAACTGAAAGTAGTTTCAACCAATGAAAAGTGTTCTTTGTGGATCACATGACCTACCGTGCGCGCTCCGTAAGCTTACGGTACGCGCTCGTAAACAAGTACGCATGCGCAAACGTGACGCTTACGGAGCGCTTACGGAGCGCGTATGTAAGACGCACTCGCGCATGCGCATTACACGCCCCCTGCGTAACCGCGACGTTGCTTCCGCGCAACGCGCATGCGTGTACACGTACGTCACGTACGTATCACGTAAGCGCACTGTACTTATGACGTACGGAGCGCGTAGCGTCAGCTTACCGTACGCGCATCGTATCACGTAAGCGCACCGTACTTATGACGTACGGAGCGCGTAGCGTCAGCTTACCGTACGCGCACGGCAAAAAATGCATAAAAAAAAAATACAAGTTTCAAGAGTTGTAGAAGATAATAACTGTGATGTACAACTGTATGTAAACATTAATTTAAAAAAAATTAACCATTCCATAATGCAGGATATAGTACATATATTATTTTATACATAGGTTGGATATTATTTTTTACCAAAAATCTCCAAAAAAAATTTGCATTTAAAAAACCGTACAAATTCACTGAAAAAACCATAGGTTTCACACACGTTATAGTTAGGAATTAGCATTTAAAAAACCTTGCAAATTCACTGAAAAAACCATAGGTTTCACACATGTTATAGTTAGCAGGACATTTCACTCGTGAAAAACCAATGAAATTCCCCCGTTATAGTTAGTGCAGGCAACTATAACTCACGCGACCGCAATCCTCTGCTGATGATGTCAAATATTACATCACTGATGACATATGTGTCTTTCTGAAAAAAAAATATTTGTAATATATGTATAGCTAAAAATGAATGGAAGAAGACATGGGTAAATAAGTGTCTAAATACAGTGATGTAATATCTGACGTCATCAGCAGAGGATTGCGGTCGCGTGAGTTATAGTTGCCTGCACTAACTATAACGGGGGAATTTCATTGGTTTTTCACGAGTGAAATGTCCTGCTAACTATAACATGTGTGAAACCTATGGTTTTTCAGTGAATTTGCAAGGTTTTTTAAATGCTAATTCCTAACTATAACGTGTGTGAAACCTATGGTTTTTTCAGTGAATATATATATATATATATATAAATCAGCATGCTCTCGCAGATTAGAATGAATCTCTCCAACAAAGGTGAGTGAAGACCCGAAAATAGTGCAAATTAATTATTTATTTTCCACCAGATATGTCCATCGTATATATATATATATATATCACAGGAAAGACCACTCATTTAAGAATGACCCGAGGACACAGCGGCGATTCTTACGGGAGTCCTTTATTCCCATAAGTGCACCGGTTATACCCAGATGTGGGTCCCCGTCTCACTGTGCCACTGGATTCAAGCTAGCCTGGCTTATGAGGCGTGATATACCGAAAACAGTCCCATGCTTGTTTCTGGTCCAGAGAGGACCTGACTTGGCAGTTTGGGCTGGACTGTTCCCATGAGGCACAGGGTCATGACTGATATGCATATGGCTGGGTCTAAGCTGGGGTGGCATGATGAGCAAAAAACACAATGGACTTAACCCAGGTCTCTTGACTGGGCGTGAATGTTTTATTTGTTTCACATTCCGTTCATCACTTGTGTATTTTTTGCTTTTTCGCTTTAAGTGCTCCGGTTATGCCCAGATGTGGGTCCCGGGCTCACTGTGCCACTGGATTCAAGCTAGCCTGTTTGATATGGGGGTGATACGTGAAACCGGACCCAGGATGCTTGTGTCTGTTCCAGGGAGGACCTGGCTTGGCAGTTCGGGCTGGATTGTTCCCATGAGTAGCAGGGTCAAGACTGATTTACTGATACGGGGTGATGCCCTGAAACCAGTTTCAGAATGCTTGTTTCTGGTCCAGGGAGGAACTGGCTAGGCAGTTCGGGCTGGACTGTTCCTATGACAAACAAGGTCAAGACTGATTTGCATATGGATGGGTCTAAACTAGGATGGCATGGTGAACAAAAGAACAGTGGATAAAACCCATATCTCTTGGCTAGGGGTTGAATGTTTAATTTTTTTCCACATTCTGTTCATTTGTACGTTTTTTATTTTGTCGCCCTAAGTGTGCAGGGAATGCCCAGATGTGGGTCCCAGGCTCACCCTGCTACTAGATTTAAGCTAGCCTAGCTGATATGGGGTGGTACATGAAACCAGTTCCAAGATGCTTGTTTCTGGCACAGGGAAGTCCTGGCTTGGCAGTTCGAGCTGGATTGTTCCCATGAGGAGCAGGATCAAGACTGATTTGCACTTGCCTGGATCTACAGGATGGCATGCTGAGCTAAAGAATGATTGATTTAACCTAGATTTCTTGACTGGGGTGAATGTTTAATTTAATTTGTTCCACATTCCATCCATCATTTGTGTGTCTTTTGTTTTCTCACCCTACGTGCGCTGGGAATGCCCAGACGTTGGTCCCGGGCTCACAGAGCCACTCAATTCAATGTAGCCTGGCTGATGTGGGGTGATGCCCTCGAAACCAGTTTCAGAATGCTTGTTTCTGGTCCAGGGAGGACCTTGCTAGGCAGTTTGGGCTGGACTGTTCCTATGACGAGCAGGGTCAAGACTGGTTTGCATATGACTGGGTCAAAACTGGGGTGGCATGGTGAGCAAAAGAACAATGGATTTAACCCAGATCTTTTTACTGGGGGTGAATGTTTGATTTGTTCCACATTCCATCCATCATTAGTATGTCTTTTGCTTTCTTGCCCTACGTGCGCCTGGTCTAGCCAGATGTGGGTCCCTGGCCCACTGTGCCACTGGTTTCAAGCTAGCCTGGCTGATGAGGGGTGATGCCCTGAAACCGGTCCCAGGATACTTGTTTTTGGCATAGGAAGGACCTGGCTTGGCAGTTCAGGCTGGAATGTTCCCATGAGGAGCAGGGTGAGACTGATTTGCATATGGCTGGGTCTAGATTGTCGTGGCATGGTGAGCAAAAGAACAATGGATTTAAATCAGATCTTTTGATTGGTGGGTGAATGTTAATTTGTTCCGCATTCCGTCCATCATTTGTGTGTTTTTTTAATCCCTAGGCTAGTGCCACTCCTAACGTGGGCGACCTGAAGTCAAGGCAACTTTTCAAAGTTAGCCATATTGGTTATGGTAAAATCAGGAATAATGGGACAGGGTTATGACTACCTCCCAGAGGAACTGGTCATATAGGGGGCATAGTGACCCCAAGGGTATGTAACCCATTAGCTATTACCCTACACTCCCCTAATGCCCTATATTCAGGTTCTTGGGGAACCCTGGCACCAGGAAATCAGATCCTGACAACCAAAGGAAGAAGGACGCAAAAAACAAGAACTGTAGAAGAAGCAACTGACTTGGCGCCAACCCTGCCAGCCTGACTGATTTTCCAGATGAATGCACCAAAGTCAACTCATCCTGGAAACCACTGTGCCTCCAAAGGCCTAGGTGGACTACCAGCTCTTCTGCCAACACTCGGGAACTCCAGTGGAGCACTGGAGCAAAGAGACCTGAGAGGACTCCGGACTGCCAAAACCGACACCAGAAAGCACCACTACACCAGTGCCGCCTAGCCCGAGCTGAAGTGGGCCAACGCGTGGGCCTCTGGCCCTCCAGAGACAAAGCCCACCTTAGACTTGCCCACTGTGGACTTCCCGAAGTCGCCTGCGCCCTCTGTTTGCAGACCTCTCTACCGCGAGTGCTTCCAGTGATAAAAATCTGACACCTGAAGACACCTCTGCAGCCACTAAATGTGTGAATAAGACCAGGCTTGTATTATTTTCACTGGAAAACAGGGATTTAGACAATATGCTTCCAGTTCTGGGGGCTCTTCAACTCTTCAAAAGTATGTGCTAAATATAGTGCACCAGGCAGGGCATATTTGGAGCAAGACCCATCAGAAATCACATGAGCTCCCAGACTTAAATATCTTTGGTTGGATCTGAGCTAGATACTCTGCTGTGGTAACTATGGTGGATCATTCAACTGCCTGCAGGTGCAGAGTCAAGAGAACTGATCAGATGCAAGTGTAAAAGTGGATGCGCTTCACTATGCAAATGTGCACTGATTTACAGCCGCGGTCCGTGCAGGTAACTGCTGTGGGGCCCGGTAAGGGGGGATTTCAAGGGACGAGGCCGAGGGAAAAATAATATATAATTAATTTTCCCTCTGCATCGTTCCTCAAAATGCTGCCTAACCCGGCCCCACCGCCACATAGCTGTTATTTGCACGGACCGCGGCTGCTGATTTACCTTTCTGTACCTTTTGTTTATATGGTGTTTGTCAATCAATCAATCAATCATGAAATTTATATTGCGCACTACTCACCCGGATGGGTCTCAAGGCGCATGGGGGAGGGGGTCTGCTACTGCTCAAACAGCCAGGTCTTGAGCTGTCTCCTGAAGGCGAGGTGGTCCTGGGTCAGTCGCAGGTGGACGGGCAGGGAGTTCCATGTCTTAGCCGCCAGGTAGGAGAAGGATCTTCCTCCGGCGGTGGTTCTCTGGATGCGAGGGACGACGGCGACGGCGAGGTTTGCGGATCGTAGCTGGCGGGTGGGCGTGTAGAAGGTCAGGCGGTCGTTGAGGTATCTTGGGCCAAGATCGTGGAGGGATTTGTGTGCGTGGGTGAGGAGTCTGAACGTGATCCTCTTGTTGACGGGGAGCCAGTGCAGGTCTCTCAGGTGGCTCGAGATGTGGCTGCATTGGGGGACGTCCAGGATGAGTCGGGCGGAGGCGTTCTGGATACGTTGAAGTCTTTTCTGAAGCTTGGCTGTTGTACCGGCGTAGAGGGTGTTTCCGTAGTCTAGTCTGCTGGTGACGAGGGCCTGGGTGACCGTCTTCCTGGTCTCGGTCGGGATCCAACGGAAGATCTTACGGAGCATGCAAAGGTTGTGGAAGCAGGCTGAGGATACGGCGTTGACTTGTCTGGTCATCGATAGGGAGGAGTCCAGGATGACGCCCAAGTTGCGTGCGTGGTCCGTTGGTTTGGGTGCGGTGCCTAGGGCCGGGGGCCACCAGGAGTCGTTCCATGCGGAGGGCGACGGTCCCAGGATGAGGACTTCTGTCTTGTCCATGTTCAACTTCAGGCGGCTGATGTTCATCCATTCGGCGACGTCTTTCATCCCTTCGTGTAGGCTGGCTTTGGCGGTGTCGGGGTCTCTGGTGAGGGAGAGAATCAGCTGGGTGTCATCGGCGTAGGAAATGATGTTGAGGTTGTGTTGGCGTGCGATGGCAGCGAGGGGTTTCATGTAGATGTTGAAGAGAGTGAGGCTGAGCGATGATCCTTGCGGGACGTCGCAGATGACTTCGGTGGCCGCAGAGCGGAACGGAGGGAGGCGTACTCTCTGTGTTCTGCCGGAGAGGTAGGAGATGATCCATTTCAGGGCCATCCCTTGGATGCCGGTGTCGCTGAGGCGTTGGACTAGGGTGCGGTGGCAGACAGTGTCAAATGCTGCGGAGAGGTCTAGGAGGATGAGTGCTGCTGTTTCACCGTTGTCGAGCAGGGCTCGGATGTCGTCGGTGGCAGCGATGAGGGCGGTCTCGGTGCTGTGGTTGGCTCTGAATCCGGACTGCGATGGGTCGAGAGATCCGTTCGTCTCGAGGAAGGCGGCCAGTTGCTTGTTGACGATCTTCTCGAAGACCTTGGCAGGGAAGGGAAGGAGCGAGATGGGGCGGAAGTTCTTGAAGTCGGTCGGGTCCGCTGTAGGTTTCTTCAGCAGTGCGCTGAGCTCGGCGTGTTTCCAGCTCTCCGGGAAGGTTGCTGTGTCGAGGGAGGTGTTGATGATGTCTCGGAGGTGGGGTGCGATGGTCGAGGCGGCCTTGTTGAAGACATGGTGGGGGCACGGGTCGGTCGGAGATCCGGAGTGGATGGTGTTCATCATGCGTGTCGGTCTTCGGGGGTCACCTTGGTCCATGTCTGGAGGGTGGCGGCGGGGTGTGTAGGTTCGACCGATGGGTGCTGGGGTGGAACGCCGAAGCTGTTGTGGATGTCGGCGATCTTGCGGTGGAAGTTCGAGGCGAGGGAGTCGCAGAGGTCCTGCGAGGGAGTGATGTCGTTGTTGCCCGTGCTGGGGTTGGAGAACTCCTTAACGATGTTGAAGAGCTCCTTGCTGTCATGGGCGTTCTTGTCCAGTCGTTCCTTCAGAGATTTCTTCTTAGTGGTGCGGATGAGCTGGTGGTGTCTGCGGGTGGCGAGTTTGAGGGCGGTCATGTTGTCGGTGGTCTTGTCGAGGAGCCAGGCCTTCTCGAGGGTGCGGCAGGCCTTCTTGGAGTCCTTGAGTTCGTTGGTGAACCAGGGGGCCTTCTTGCTTCCGGGTCTGGTGAGAGGGTTCTTCATTGGGGCGAGGTTGTCGGCACAGGAGGTCAGCCACTGCGTGAGGTCGAGGGCAGCTGTGTTAGGGTTCGTTGTCCTGACTGGTGGGTTCTGGCTGAGGGAGGTGGTGAGCTGGTCGACGGTGATCTTGCTCCAGTTTCTGTGGGGGACCTGCTTTGGGTGGTGGTGGATCGTGTTCTTTTTGAAGCTGAAGTGGACGCAGCTGTGGTCGGTCCAGTGAAGTCCAGTGGAGTGGCTGAAGGTGACGTGCTTGCTGGATGAGAAGAGGGGGTCGAGCGTGTGGCCGGCGTAGTGGGTGGGGGTGTTGACCAGTTGCTGGAGTCCGAGGTTGGCGAGGTTGTTCAGCAGGGCGGTGGTGTTGCGGTCATTGTTGTTCTCCAAGTGGAAGTTGAGGTCCCCGAGGAGGATGTAGTCGGTGGAGGGGAGGGCGTGAGGGCCGATTAAGTCTGTGATGTCTTCGCAGAACTGTGCGCGCGGTCCAGGGGGTCTGTAGACGAGGGTGCCTCTGAGGGTAGTCTTGGGGTCGGTGTGGATCTGGAAGTGCAGGTATTCGGCGGCGTTGAATGCGTCGATGGAGTCAGTCGAGATGCAGATGGTGCTTTTGTGAACGATGGCGATGCCCCCTCCGGTCTGGTTGGCGCGATCCTTCCTGATGATCTTGTAGCCGTCCGGGATGGCGATGGCGATGTCGGGGGCTGAGGAGGCGTTCATCCAGGTTTCCGTGAGGAAGGCGATGTCTGGAGATGTCGAGTCGAGGAGGTTCCAGAGTTCCACGGCGTGTCTGTGGACGGAGCGGGTGTTGAGCAGGATGCACTTGAGGTGGTTGCTGTTGTCCGTCCTGATGGGTGCGGTGCCGGTTCGGAGGCAGGAGAAGTTGCAGGATTGGCAGGTGAAAGGTCCATGGGTGCTCCGCGGGGATGCTCGGTAGCACCCGGGGGCTCGGGCGGTGTTGAGTGCGATGAGTGTGGCGGCATCGTAGGTCCTGCGGGGGGGCTGACGGGCGCGGGGGCCAGGGGGTCTGGCGCTGGGCGCGGTCCAGGCACGGACGGGCGCAGACGGGCTTACCTTTGGCGCACCTTCGGCGCTCAGTCAGCGCTCCCGCTGCGCGCGTCCGCTGCGCGGTCGCTGAGGGGGCGTCATAAGTAGTGAGCCGGGAGGGAGGGTCAGCTGGGAGGCGGGAGGCTGGGTGGCCAATGGGCAGGAAGGGGAGGCGGGACTGCGGGGTCAGCGGCGGGAAACCGGAACAGGGAGCGGGAAAAGGAAGGAGAGAGACCGGGGCAGCGGCGGCGGTGAACTGGCGAGGAAATGGGCAGCAAGCAGGCAGCGAGCGGAGGGCGGTGCCTGCAAGCGGCAGGGCAGAGGTCAGCGGCGGCGGAGGAGGTAAGTGGCGTCAGCGGTAGCAGCAGGCAGGCAGGCGTCAGGTAGCAGCAGTGGAGGGGGAGCGACCGCCTGTGAGGTACAGGGGGTCACAGTGACCAGCGCGATGTGGACCCCTTAAGTAGTGAGCCGGGAGGGAGGGTCAGCTGGGAGGCGGGAGGCTGTGTGGCCAATGGGCAGGAAGGGGAGGCGGGACTGCGGGGTCAGTGGCGGGAAACGGGAACAGGGAGCGGGAAAAGGAAGGAGAGAGACCGGGGCAGCGGCGGCGGTGAACTGGTGAGGAAATGGGCAGCAAGCAGGCAGCGCGCAGAGGGCGGTGCCTGCAAGCGGCAGGGCAGAGGTCAGCGGCGGCGGAGGAGGTAAGTGGCGTCAGCGGTAGCAGCAGGCAGGCAGGCATCAGGTAGCAGCAGTGGAGGGGGAGCGACCGCCTGTGAGGTACAGGGGGTCACAGTGACCAGCGCGATGTGGACCCCTTAAGTAGTGAGCCGGGAGGGAGGGTCAGCTGGGAGGCGGGAGGCTGGGTGGCCAATGGGCAGGAAGGGGAGGCGGGACTGTGGGGTCAGCGGCGGGAAACCGGAACAGGGAGCGGGAAAAGGAAGGAGAGAGACCGCGGCAGCGGCGGCGGTGAACTGGCGAGGAAATGGGCAGCAAGCAGGCAGCGAGCGGAGGGCGGTGCCTGCAAGCGGCAGGGCAGAGGTCAGTGGCGGCGGAGGAGGTAAGTGGCGTCAGCGGTAGCAGCAGGCAGGCAGGCGTCAGGTAGCAGCAGTGGCAGGCAGGCAGGCGTCAGGTAGCAGCAGTGACCATAATGATGTTATTGCATGAACACACTTTTTAAAACTTTGATAGAGAAAAACATTTAAGTTAATAGAAAGTTTTTAAAGCTACTCATAATCATTGCTTCATAAATAAATAAAGTTCACCAGTGACACAATGTAAAAAAGAAAGACAAATAAGCTCAATTTTCTATAGTTAATCTGGTTTTCATCTTGGTAAATAATTGCAAAAGGTGATTTTCTTTGATATACTGTAACAATAAGAAATGTCTTTGATATTTGATTCTAAGGTTTCATTATAACCCTACTCTTGTCATTTTGCTTTGTAACAGAGGTTAATGGTCTTATTGTGTGAAATAGCCATGTTTTCTTAAGAAATGTATCCTAAAGAATTCAAGAGATAAATATTAATCGTGGGGGTGTGGTCAAGGCGCGCATGAAGATGGCTGCACTCTAAGTGTGCTCTGACTGCCGTGCACCGCTTCCAGTCAGAATCCTGAACCAACAGGCTCTGATGACATTGAGGAATGACCTGATCGGAGGACTCGTCAGAGGAAAGCAATGGGGAACATCAAAACTTCGGTCAGCGCTGCACCCTGGTGTGCAGCGGAGTTGCGGATCATTGGACGAGGCCTTCAGCATGGCGGACCTGTCCTAAGTTTGCTGGGCCTCGCACTGCGGACCTCGTTGGGCAATGACACAGCTGTACCCCCAAGAGTGGCGCCTCAGGGACAACCCGTTTGGCTGAGGCCACAGCGAACTTCCTCATTCACCCCCGGGACACCAATCGAGCATGCAGCGTAGTGAGGAGTCACCGGCTGAAGCCTTCACCGCTGAGGCCGCCGGCAGCCTGGGGACTGGCCCGACTCCTGGTACTGGGGACCTAGGGGCCGCATTTTGTCAAAGAGACATGGTGCACCTACCGCGGAGAGGCCTGAAGCAGTGAAGAGAGGGGGCAACACAGAGGAGACCTAGTGGCCAACAGACCTAGCACGCAGGTCAGTGAGAAGCCGCCGGCTGAAGACATAGCCAAGGCCTCTGTTAGTGTGGCCGCGGGCTGCAAGGAGGCCAACCTCACTGCTGGTACCAGGGAGATGGGGGCTGCTTATTACGCAAGGGACATGGTGCACCTACTGCTGAGGAGCCTGAGGTGATGAGACCGGGGGTGCAACGCGAGAAGGGTTGGTAGGCGCCCGGATCCCAGCCTATCACTCCAGAGGTGGGTCCCCAGTGCCGGCGTACCCCAACAGGACAGAGACACTAGGAGGCCGTTCTCTTCCCTGAGGGCTTCACTCTCTGAGTAGGGAAGTCACCACTGCAAGGCCGCTACCATGACTACACGCTGCCCAATATGCAGTGTAGAACACTGGCGACTCTCCCCCGGATAGGCCATAGGGTTGGACCCCTGTGCTGCGGACCTTTTTGTCCCCAGGTACAGAATGCGCCACCACTGGTAAGCACAGGGGTCCTCCCCCTGTTGCATTTCAGCCTATGATTTCCTATGCGATTGCAGTGGCTTGCCAGGCAAGCTCTGGCAGTGGGATCCCCTTTGGGTGTGAGGCGGGAGGAAGCGCCAATTCCCCACTGGAAGCCCACCTGGCAAGGACACACCTAGCCCACAGTTACTGAGACTTGAGATGGTACCCAGCTGCTGTAGGGCCAGGCCTGCTCGGGGGGGGGGGATGAGGCTTTTGTATCCTCTAGGCCTATGGTCCCAAACTGTTCTGACTACCAATCACACCACCTTTTGGTAAGATGGGCCGCTCCTGATCGACCAGAGATCCAGGCTGTGGCCCCCAGTCTGGCTCTGAAACTTCGCCACCCTACACAGAGGAAATTCAGCTTCAGGGCGATGGTCCTCCCATAAGTCGAGGGGCCCTTGACAAGCTGGACCGCAGCGTGGAAGCCTTCACAGCCATGCAAGAGACACTAGAAGCTAAGATTGATAGGCTGGCAATTGACATGAGTATCCTATGTGATGACCACCGTAAGCAGACAAGGTGAGATCTTACGAGACTGACATTAAGGCAGGCACCCTATTGTGGATGAGCTCCAAAAGCAGGTGCTGTCCGTTAACATGAAGACTGCGTTGTTAGATCAGTTGGCAGAAGATGGAGAGGGCAGTAGGAGGTGCAATCAAATCTGGGTAGTTGGCCTGCCTGAAGGTATGGAAGGCCCTGACATGATGGCAGTTCTTGATTAGTGGCTCTGCGCAGATGTGGTGTCACAAGGCCTGTCCCAATTCTTCATGCTTGAGACAGCTCATCGAGTACCAGCACGACCTCCGCCATTGGGGTCACAGCCTCGTCCTGTGGTGGTGCGCCTACTTAACTACTGGGACAGAGACACACTGCTGCGTGTGGCCCATGCAAAAGACCCCCTGTGGGTTAAAAACGCTGAAGTTGCCCTCTTCCCGGACTGCACATTTGCGGTTCAGTGACAGAGGGCCTCCTACTCAGAGGTGAAATGCTCACTCCATGACCTGGGTCTCCAATATATGCTGCTGTTCTTTGCCTGCCTTAAAATGATACCTGACTGTCGCACGTTGTTCTGCAATACCACAATGGAGGCATGGGATTGGATTTAGTCCCACGGCGTGGGCAGGGGGATCACCCCAGGGTCAACCACCTGCCCATAACTCCACAATCAGAGACACAAAGTGCACTCTTTGGAAGGATGCCCCAAGGAACAATAGATGAGCCTAGCCCAGTAGGGCACTTTGGAGATGACCAGCCAGCTTGGCGGTGCAACATGCTTTGGGTCGTGGGGCTGACTGTCTGGCTCATCCTGCGATGGTATTGACTCGGCCCTTGCGGGATCCTCCATGGCCCCACTCTTGAATCCTCGTATGGCTGATGACCTCTGATCCCTGCGACTCCAAGCTGGAGTTCTTGTACCATGTTGGAGTTCGGAGATGTGCGGCGGAGGACAAAGGTCACCCTGTGGGGCCCCTCCTGCTCTTACTTTGGTGACTGGGGCTGCTATGCTTTCATTGGAGGTGGCAGCAGTGAGCATGGAGCAAACTTGTTTCTAACTGTTCGGAGCTGGCACACCCCTCACTACGGATGCATGGAGGGTCCTGGCACTAGACACAGAGTGCCGCCCAAACTGTTGGTTTGTTGGGGTTTGGGCACCTGACCGTTGTCGGCATGCCCCGGTGGGTGGGAAAAGGGGTTTGTTTGTTATGACACATTGAAAACACTGAGCTTCTCTCACATATTCTATTGGGGACCACTTATGATTGGGCACTACGGGGCTTCATTTCACTGACACCACGGCTTGAAGCACCGGGCAGGGCTGCATTGGCTGGCCAGGGGGGACACCATTAGCCACACGCATTGTCTGATGGCCATACAGATAGATCCCTTGGTATACGGTTTTCACCTGGAATGTTAAAGGGATGCACTCCACCGGTAAATGTCACCTGGTACACACTTATTTAGTAAGGAAGGGGGTGAACATTGTATTCCTCCAGAAGACCCATTCAGCGGGCCTGAACCGACACATTTACATATTAGGTGGCATGGTCTGGTCGTCTACCCCAGCTACTCCTCCTTCGCCAGGGGAGCACTCATATGGATCCCACGAACAAGATGAACACATTGCCATCATCTTCAAGGAACCCATCAGATGCACCATCACCAACAACGACCTCTCACCTCTTATAGAACACCTCAACTTCCTACAAACTTGTGCAAGGACCATGATAAGAGGCACCCTGGCCTACAGACCCCTGGGACCCCGAGCAACACTCTGCGACGGCATCCCCAATCTCATCGCCCCCTAGCAATCGACGCTCACCACTATATCCTACTCGGCAACCTCAACTTCCACATCGATGACATCAACGAAGCCAACTGTATCACCATTCTGCAGAACCTGAACAACATAAGCCTCACCCAACTGGTTACCGAACCCACACACAAAGATGGACACACACTTGCCCCTATTTTCACCTCTAGCGACAGAACCAAATTCAGCCACACCACAGAACTCACCTGGAACTTACAACACCATTGTACACTTCACCATCACCGATGCTCAGCACACCACCACCAGGCGTCAGATCCCCTCCTACCGCAGCTGGAGCAAGGTCATCAAAACTCAGTGGTCAAAGGCCTTCACCACCTCCCAACCCGAGGCCTCAGCAGACCTCAACCAGGCCGTCCAGAACTTTGCCACCTGGATCACCGACAGTGCTGACAGTTGCCCCAGTAAAGCCTACAATGCCCAACAAGAGCTCAGAACATGCCCACTGGTACACCCCAGAACTCAGGACCACAAAGCGCAACTGTCACCAACTGGGAAAACAATGGCACGCCACCAAGAACCCTGCAGACAGAACAACTCCCAAAACAACTCTCAACAACTATCACCGGCACATCAAAGAAGCCAAGAAAGCATACATCATCACCAGCCACATCTGTCGGGTTTAGGGTCTTTCTTACCAGTCTCGAGTCGTTGGGATGGTTCCTGGCTTCGGTTCTTGTAAGTCCTGGTTTGGCCGAGAGAGGGGTGACACCTTCTGGTAGCCACGGTGCTGCTGACAATGAAAGCCTAAGCAGGCAGTGACCTCCAGAAGGAGTCTCGAGAGGAAAACCCCGGAGGGAAAAAAAACTCTGAATTTGATGATGAGACTCTAGGAATGAAGGAGAAGACAAGGAGCCAGAAAACACTGGAAGACCAGGAGCCCAATAAGGAACCAGAAGAAGACTGGAAGACAAGCTGGAGCAGAAGGCACAAGGGGAAAAATAAGCACCAACGGAAGGAAGGAATCACCAAAAGAGGAGCCACGGAACCAACTGGACCGAGGACACACCAGCAGGAACCAACAGGAGTGAGAACCCACCAGCAGGAACAAGGAGTGTTGCAACGCAAGGAAGGAAAGGTTATGATCCCTTAAATACAGAAAAACAGGAAGTGACATACAGGAACAGGAAGTGACAAAACAGGAAGGAGAGTTGTCACCATCTTGGATAGGGAAAAGAGTGAAGTGCATTACAGAAAGATGGCCATGTTAGGAAGGTAAGTAACCCTCCCCTATTGCCTTCTAGGAACAAGGTGAAGAGGAAAGCAACAATATGGCCCCCAAGGAAGGGGGATCACCAGACGCCCACGTCAGGTGAGAGTAATGTCCCAAGGTGCCTCGGGAAGCAGATGGGCCACCCTGCAATTATGCGGCGTGCCCAAAAATCAACAGGTGTTCCAGGTGCTTTCCACGACGCAGTTGAAATGGCTACAGCGGGCTGCGATGCTGTACCGCGGCGCCCCCGAAGAGGAGGTGGGGGGGTACCGCGCGCTGTACCACAGCCGGCGAAGAGGAAACGGGTAGCGCCGTGGGTCGCGAGTCGGCCCGTGGCGTAACAACATCGACTCCGCAGCCAACCACACAAAGGAAATCTTCAAAATAGTCAAAAGAATTCTCCAACCCGACAGCCATAGAGAACACCATCCACCCCTCCGAAGAACTCTGCGACACCCTCTCAGACTACTTTTACAGCAAAATCACCAAAATCTACAACAATTACAACATCCAACTCGCCACCCTCAACCCAGACGACCCAAACCAACCAGCGAACACTAGCCAGACCATCAGCCCCTGGTCACCGATTACCACCCTGATTACTTCAGCAATCATGTCTTCCAACTACTCCAGGGCACCCTCAGACCCCTACCCCCTACCTCCATCACCACTACAACCTTGCAACAAATCGAAATCAGTATGCAACTCAACAGCATTCTCAACACCTCCATATCCAAAGCAACCTTCCCGACAGATGGAAACACGCAGATGTCAGACCCCTCCTAAAGAAAGCCTCCGCTGACCCCAATAATCTAAAACAATATCGTCCAATCTCCCTGCTCCCCTACATGGCCAAAGTTCTTGACAAAGCCATCAACCAGCAGCTGACCGAATTTCTGGAACAAAACCACCTACTGGACGCCTCTCAATCAGGATTCCGTGCCAACTACAGCACTGAGACCGCGCTGATTGCCGCCACAGACTAAGCCAGTACACTCCTCCACTGTGGAGAAACTGTGGCCCTGATCCTTCTCAATCTCTCTGCGGCATTTGATACAGTCTCCTATAACACCCTCATCAACAGACTCTACAACATAGGCATACAGCAAGATGCCCTCAAGTGGATCACCTCATTTCTTACAGGATGCACATAGAGCATCTGACTTCCTCACTTCACCTCCGCACCCAAAGACATCATATGCATTGTGCCACAATAATCATCCCTCAGCCCCACCCTGTTCAACATCTACATGACCCCCCTGCGCAGATGTAATCAGATCCCACAGACTCAATCTCCTACGCAGATGACACTCAACTGATCTTCTCAAACCCTCCAACGCCAAAACCAACTTCTGGACCGCCATGACCCACATAACCAAATAGATGAGAGACAACTGCCTCCAACTCAACTACGGCAAAACTGAAGTAGTGATCTTCGGGAAGAACACCTCCACATGTGACCACATCTGGTGGCCAGCAGAACTTGGACCCACACCCAAACTGACTGACCGTGCATGCAACTTCGACATCATCCTCGACAGTCAACTGACAATGAAACGACAAGTCAACGCAGTTGCCTCCTCCTGCTTTCACACACTTCGCATTCTCCGCAGAATCTCCATATGGATCCCAACCAACACCAGAAGGACAGTCACTCAGGCCCTCGTCACCAGCCGCCTCGACTATGGCAACACCCCCTATGCCGGCATCTCCACCCAGCTCCTCACAAGACTCCAGATTATACAGAACACTACAGCCAGACTCATCCTGGACCTCCACAAATGAACTTGAATTGACCCCCTCCTGGGAGACCTCCATTGGCTCCCCATCCAGAAAAGATGCCAGTTCAAGATCCTCACTTACGCCTACAAAGCCCTCCATGACCTAGGACCTGCCTACCTCAACCATCGACCGAACTTCCACCAACCCGCTAGACCCCTGCACTCCTCTTCACTCACCCTCGCACACCCCCCGCATCCGTTGCAGCTGGAGCGGTTGCCTCTCCTTCTCCTTCATCGCTGCCAAAACCTGGAACAACCTTTCCCCCCCAGCTCTGTACAGACCCCTCACTGGCAAGCTTCAGAAAGAAACTCAAGACCTAACTCTTCGATGGAAAAACAGCACCCAGATACCCCTAGGGGTGACAGTGTTGTGCTTTACAAATGCAGCTTGATTGATTGATTGATCCGACCGGGGGTTCCGTTCCATTGTGAGTCCCAGCACATAGGCATAGAAGGTTGGTACGTGCTCCTTAGTGGAACACTGGAACGGGAGGCCTCTGGGGCTGCGGTGCATCTATGTCCCCAAAATTCACCTGTCCTCATTCCTGGAGTCCCTGGTGCCGCACCTGGGTGTGATTTTTCCTGCGACTAGGAAACTTGGAGGAGAGTTCAATTGTGTGGGAGATGTATTGTTGGGCAGATCATTCCCACCACTCCCAGAACCACCAACCCAGGGGTTGGCACTTTTTACCAACAGTGGATGGCAGGCTAGGCCCTCCTGGACCTCTGGGAACTCCAACAGGGCCAGGCACGGGAGTACTCCTATTACTCCCCAGTCCACTACCTCCATGCATGGCTTGATGGGTTCCTGGGAACCCCCGCAGTGGCTGACCAGGTCACACACTTAGATTACCTGCCCCACACCTACTCCAACCATAATTCGATCATGCTGCATTTGCAGAGGCTGGCTGTGATTCCTATGTGGCAACTGCGTCCGGAGCTGCTGCACAACTTGGTTTCCTTGACTCCCTACGAGAGGCAACCAGTGCTTTTGTTCAGCATAACCAGGGTACTGTGTCAGTGGTGACGGTCTGGGAGGCATTTAAGGTGGTGGTCCGGAGTCATTACATGGACAAACAGGCTGGGGTGCACAAAACTCAAGAATCTGAGCTCGATCACCTGGAGACCAAGATGTATGACCTGGTAGCAAAGTCCCTGCTGGACTCTTCTCATCTAACGGACCTTTTGAAATGCAGGCATCACATACAGATACCACGCACCGCTTGAGCCTATTCTCTTGTAAAGAGTGCCTGGCTCGGATGCATGTGGAAGGAGGGAAAGTGGGGTAGCTACTGGCTTGGCTCATCTTCTCGGAGCAGCCTCGTTGGTCACTCACATGCCCCGGCCCACTGATTGCACACTGTTGCGCACCCAACCATTTACCGGGAGTTTGTCTAGCATTACAAGGATTTATATGGGGTTCTGACCTTGCTACCAACAACACGACAGGTTCTTGTCCGGGGCAAGCCTACCACTGCTACCTGACACACTCCAGAAAGACATATTTCAACCAATTTCGGAACCTGAAATTAGGGGAGCCAATAACGACTTAGCGACCGGGCAAGCCCCCGAAGTGGATGGCCTCCTCGCAGAGTTCTACCTGGTATCTGCTCGCTACTGATGCCCAAGCTAGCGACCATATATAACACATATATGGGAGACAGGCACCCTGCCACCCACATGTCGAGAAGCGTTGTTGATCTCCCTGTTGAAACTGGGGAAAGACACAGAAGATACCTCCTCTTACCGCCCCCTTTTGATCTCACTATCAATTACAAAATCCTCAGTAAGGTACTAGCTACCCACTTACACCAACTGATCCATAAGGATCAGAATGGCTTTATCCCACACTGCAACACCTCCCTGAATATTAGACACCTTTATAGGGAGCTGGACGAGGTCCCCATAGACGCCTCTCTGGAGGCAGTGGTGATGTCGTTGGGCTTACGCAAGGCCTTTGACACCTTGCAGTGGAGAAACATGCAGACGGTAATGTGCCGCATGAACCTGGGCCCTGACTGAGCCAAGTGGATAACATTGTTGCACACTGGCACGCGAGCGTGGGTAAACACCGGGCAAAATATCTCTAAGGCATTTGAGATTTGCAGGGGTGCCCCCTTCCCCCCTGCTGTATGCTTTGGCCATCAAGCTAGTTGCAACCATTGTTTTGTATCAGGGCAGTGGCATATGACTCCACAATGGGGAACATAACATCTCCCTGTACGCAGACAATATGATCCTCTTTTTGCGAGATGCCGGCACCGCAGCGCCCGGGGGGGGGGGGAGAAATTGGGGGAAGCAATGGAATTGTGCACCAGCTAGAAGAAATTGTGTGCTTTTTTGGTAAGCGGGGACACCATTGCTTCACCCTAGGCGGTCTGTGTTAGTGGTATACCCTGGGAGCCCCAAACGTTCCGATATCTCGGAATCCAAATATTTCACAAGGATGCCGATGGCAGGGAGGGTAACCTGGGAGGCATGCTTCACTCCGTGAATGGAAATGTAGCATTCTGGCGCACGCTTGGGCTTCCCTTGATGGCACTGGTTATCTTGCCTAGACTACTTTATTATTTTGTGAATCTGCCTCTCTGAATACCCAGATCTTGGTTCCGGTCCCTGGATGCTCTGGTGAGAGAACTAGTTTTGGATTGAGGGCGTGGGCTACCGGGTCTGATTAGTTACCAGGCAATAAATTAAATCATCCAGCCGCTGCTTCCCTCGACCAAGGGCAACGCCATATTCACATAGTGTAGGCCATGCGGGGGTGGGAGGAATTAATATAAAGAAGCACATAGCAGAGGATACGGTAACCGGAGGCTCCCTGGTAAAGATGGTTATGGGGTACAAGGTACAAACTTCACCTCGGGCACAGGGTAATTACCCGGCAGGTGCTACATTATCATGGTAACTCAGCCATTTATACCCCTGTGGCAGCCTGCAACTACAGGTCGTAACAGTAAGGGGCGAAGCAAAAGCAGCCTTTTTATACCCCGTGGCGGCCTATAACCACAGGGCTTAACCAGTAAGGGGCAAAGCAACACCTCTCACAAAGGGAGCAGCCTTGTCAGTGGGTGGAGCAATAGCTCAGAGGGTGGCAGTGCAGGAGTCCAGCCCAGTGCAAGTCCGGCTCAAGAAGGTCTGTTGATGGACACAAAAATAGGTAGCATAGCTGAGTGGTTTTAGGCTCAAGGAGGTGCCTGGTTGGTAAGTAACTATGAAGGATGTCAACAGGTAACGGTATGGGGCAGTAGTTCTTCTTTGTCTGGCTGGCGACAAACGGGACTGACCTGCTGGTAGTCCCGGACGTCACCTGACTGGTGACAGATTTCGGACCCCTGGGGTCCTGGTCTTCATGGGCATATCGAAGAGGCATACCGGAGAGGCTCGGGAGAGTACACTTAGGGTTGCACTAAGGTTGCAGGCATCCCGGTGGGCAGATTTGCTATTGTAGGCCCTAATGGACTAGTTTCCTTGGGGAGGGAGGTGGATATCATAAAGTAAAAACAGGAGATAGTGTTGGGCCTTCCCAACTAGGTGGGCATTAAGAGAGGCTTCTGGACAATATGCCTGCTACTGAGGTTAGTTGCCAAGATATTTATCTAACGCATTCTGAGGCCTGGTAAATTATCACTTGACTGTAAGAGGGAGCGCTATTACGCCACCGCTCAATGACCATTGGTCTGAAGGGAAGTTTCTATATGTGGTCGGTAGGATAACGCAGGCAGTATAAGTTAAAGGGGTTCTGGTTAAGGCCAAGGACAAGCTAGGGAAGAAAGTGATACGGGCGACCAGTAAGAGGAAGGCAGCGGGTCCAACACTTCCTCCGCTGTCCCGGGAGTCCAAGGGAGTCTAATTGGGTAGCGCTAACATCTAGGCACCCGTACGGGCGGAAATTTTATGGAGGGCCTGGGATAGTAGTTCCCTTTAGGATAACGGTGGAGGAAATACAGCTGGTGACAGGTTCCGGGCAGGGGGTCATGGATTAATTCTGGGCAAACAATTCGATAGTCACTGAAAGGGGGCAGGTAATGCATCACAGGACGGCCCAGATAACAAAAGAGAGAGGTGGAATCAGGATGGAGGTCATAATTTTGGTAGACGGGCAGTGGCTCATATAAACAATGCTAGGGGCCATTTGGGAGCACAGTTAGCGCGGGGGGAGGGCGAGCGTGCCAGGGAGCTTCTCGCCCTGTGGCGGTTAAACAACTGGATGGCCCCCAGAAAGGGGTAGGAGCCACATGTGCAGAGGGTAGGCGGAAGGGGGGATTGGCCTGCTGGTGGTCCCTGACTCTTCTGCCCTAACCCACAACCTATGGACTGAGGTGAACCCTGGGGAGGCTGCCTGAGTGCAGGTACCCCGGTGGGCATGCCAGTGTGCCATGAGGGGCCCTGGTTTACAAGTAGTGCAACTGTTCGCTGTAGCGCGTTGGGGCCTCCTGGCACAATGTGCACAGCAGAGTGGGGGCTTGGTGGGCCGACATGGCCAAGTTCAAGTGTATGGCCAAGTTCAAGAGTTCAAATGTAATCTGGTGCATATCTTCTTTACTGCCTTTGACAGGCCAAGGCCACTAAAGTGTACGGCCAAGCTCAAGTTCAAGTGTAATGTTGTGCCTAATTGCCCGGCAGCCTTCGTCAAGTTAATACCACTAAAGAGTGATGCTTTGATAATTGTATATCCAAAAGGGATACTGTTACTCTCGCGTCGGTCACTGGTGAATTACCTGTTACGTGAATAAAAAGGCTACGCCATGAACAACACGCTCTGTTTCTGAGAGTCCTTGGGCAAATGGGAAGAGTGAATGTCACGATGTGCGCCTACTATTTTAACTGTGCCATGGTGCAGGTACAGCGGTCTGGTCAGCTGGTTCGCAGGCTGCCACAGGGAGGAAATAGGATCCTATGGAGCAGACCCAGAACGTGACTGGTTGGTACCGCTCGTGCTGGGGGAACGGCCCACTAGAGGGCCACCTCCATAGTCTGCGGACTGTGTTACGATGCTGGGTGAAATGTGCTAAATTCGTGGGTCAACAATGGCCCTTCTCCCCGACTTTGCCATTGGTGGGTCTCACAACTCCTGGGGGGGGTCACTCACGGCACAAATGCTGCAAATTTGGACCAATGCGAACATTCTCACAGTATGGGACTGCATTGCTGAGGGCAGATTAAGACCTCTCGGTGACCTGGTGGCAAACACTGGATTGCTGAACTCGCAGTTCCTTACGTATGCGGTGGTGGCATGGGCAATCCAGGCCTTGTGGCAACAGGGGCACTCCGAATCTCTGGCACATGAGGTTTTGCAAATTGTCCTGACTTTGGGAAGGGTCGCAGGCTGGTCTCCTGTCTCTATAAATCAGCACTGCTTCAGTCACAACCATATCTGAAGTGGCTCCGGAGCAGGTGGGAGACGGCGATGGGCCATAAGCTAAGGAGGGGAGCAGAGCCGGCTTTAGCGCTGGTGGCGCCCAGTGGAATAATCATTTTTTGCGACCCCACACCCTATGACCGCCTCTTCGGATTCTCTCACTACCATTGGGCATAAGTGCCCCTCATCTCTCCAATCATAAGTTAGTGCTAAACACAGAGCCCCCACAGGTCAGCGCCCAGTGTGGCCACACCAGTTGCACTTCCCTAAAGCCGGCGCTGGAGGGAAGAATGGATCAGGGTGGTGGAAAGGGTTCATACACTCTCTTAGAACCACCGTTTCCTCTACATACAGTTAATTATTTGCACATGACGTACATAACTCTGCACCACCTTAATATGGTGCAGGGCACTACCACGCAGCAATTTCAGTATTGTCAGGAATCAGATGCTGACTTTATACAAATGCCCTGGTCATGCCCAGTGGTTGCGCGGTTCTGGAGCAGGGTAGTTTCTCATCTAGAGCCTGCACTGAACCGTGCTGGTCTGGGGAGCTGGAGACTTGTCTCCTGGGGCTGTCACCATTCCTGAAACTACCCAATGTGGATACTAGTTTCTTGCACCTATCTCTAGTGTTGGCCAGACGTCCCCCGGCTATGCACAGGAAATCCTCTGATAGACCGCCATACTGCAGGTGGCTAGCAGAGGTACAGTGTTGGGCTGGGGCAGAGGTCGGAAACTGTGCTGAGGGCAAAAGAGAGCAGGGGTCTCTGCCAGCATCCAATTGCAGATGATTGGGCGGCCCTCCTGGCTACTTTCACATAAAGAAAGTGGGAGGATCACGGGAATACATCCCCACCTGATGGGTTGGGACAGTAGTAGTTGTCTAGGGAACAAGCTGCATCAGGGTTTACGAGATTCACAAAGTAGATGCTCAATTCTGCACGCGAGGTGGTCACATGCACATTTATCACTTTTCTGATCATGTTGGTCTCTGTACTATTTACCTGTTGTTTTGTTGGCAGGAAAGAGGGTAATTCGATTGTACTACATTAGGCTATTACAATGACTATAATACTAACTGTAAAGAAAGCACTACAAGTATGGGATATACGTTACCTGAATACCATATTGCTTGCACAAGGTTCCCAAGTGTTCTAGGGTGATTCTGCGATTAACTGTGTCAGTATCCGGTATGTGTATAATGATTTCTCAATGTAACACATACAAAACTGAATAAATATGTTTCAAAAAATATATTGATCGTGCAAAAATGTTGTTCTTGCCTTTTTTTCGAGAATTGACTGCTGATCAAACTAAAAGGAAAAAATAAGTGAAATTTGTGTTAAGCTTCAGCTGAAGATGCAAATCAGCGGACTGTGCAGGCTCTACACATATTGGCCAATCAAATACCTCACCAGAAAAGGAAGGGGAAATAAGCAAAGGAGAGATAAAACACAGGAAAGCTTGTGTTGAAGGTCGGTGTCAGCAAAACCTGGGTAGAATGGCATCTCTTTGCAGATAGGCCCAGTTATGCAGTGTTGGAAATGACCGTTTCTAGGGTGCTTTCCCTCAACTTTTTTGCTTTTGTCTCTCCTGGTTTTAAGCTGATCTAGGTGGTAGCCTTAGGACTTTGTGCGCTTTTGACACTGCCATTAAGTGCCAAAGCACTGTTCTTGTCATATACATACTCGTAATTAGGGTATACATGACTGGCTGATTCGAGTTAACGGTTAGCCCCTTGTCTAGGGGGTAAGACTTATACCTAGGGCATGTACCTCAAATGGTCCTCTGGGGGCCTGCAGCACTGATTGTGCTACCCATGGAGGTAGCTCTTCAAACATGCCACAGGTTCGCCATGGTGGGGCCTGTGTGTACAGGTTACAGTTATTCAGCTTGGCATTTAAAAAACTACTTGCCAAGGTTCTGCATGTCTCTCGCTACATCAGAGTTCTTCCTGGGGGCAGGGTACGGTGCCGGGAAGAGGAAGGGCATGTGCATGTGTGCGGTACATGCACTGGTAGTGAATGGCACAGCATTGTGTGCTCGGTACGATAGGGCCTGCTTCTTGCATTGGATTGACATTAGGGATCTGTGGAAAGGATATTGAGCTGTATTTCCTATATGCAGAAAAATGGCAATATAGTGTTTGATATCGATGAGTTAGTAATGGAAAATCCTCTCCGATGGTGCGAATGGATTCAACATTACTAATGTGGAACTACCACTTTGGGAAAAAGGGCATTTCTCTGCTTGTGGCTCTGTGTGCCTGTCAACCTGTTTCCAACCCACATTTGGGTGCTGGGGGGCCAGCTACATCTATGCCTTCCTGATAAGACAACGATGAACTAGGGGCTCAAGGGAAACTGCAGACCTCTGACTCTGAGGGACTTTCCTGGGATGGATAAGAGGGGTAGAATTGGCACCTGCATTCTAAGGGGCAGGGTCTTGGCCCCACTAAAGATATTGATCAAGCCTCCTGGGGCCCGTGCATTTCAAAGCTGGCATTTTGTAATGATCTCATTTTCAAAGGCCATTGTGAGTATAACTGTTGGGGCTCTGCCCTCAGGAGTTATAGACGCTTATGGGATTGGAACCACACTACGCTGGTACGATGCTGGGACATCAACAAAAGGAACTATTGGGGCAGGAGGGACTGCAATTGGATTATCCGCAGACTTGCAGGGCCTGGGGCTTGTTGTGCTCTAGGAAAGGGACCATCACTTGGTCGATTTTGACTGAATGTTGCTGGCCAGCAGTTAATTGCCAACAGTCGTTGCCTGGGTCCATAAGCACTCTCCAAGGTCCAATGGCTGGCCTCCTGTTCACAAGATCCCAGGGACAGAAAGAATCTCCCCATTTGCATGAGATCATAAGGACTGTGCAGGGTGCAGCGGAAACAGGTGGAAGAGATTGTCGGTTGGGACAAGGAGTGTCCTGACGTGTGCAGTAATCACCCTGTGCTGAGGAGTGTGCTAGTAGCGATCAGTGGCCCACCTGAGGGTGCCTTAGCGTGAGGAGATCGAGGAGTGCAGGGGAAGTTTGCTGAGTGTTAGGGACCCGAGCTTACAACCGGAAACCTGTGCTAGCTTGCACTCCATAGAGTGTGGTATCTGAGGAGTGTTTAGGAAAGCTTCCGAGTCTGCGGGACCTGAGCTGGTAGCCTAGACTGTCTCGGAAGACATTGCCTGACATTGTGGCCTCAGTACGAGGTCGCTGGCTCCCACTCCCCGGACCCACGCCACAAGGTACTCTATTGTTGAGAATATCGTGACTATACCTTAGGGGTCGCATTGTCACTTGTGTGCACCTATGGCTGGCTACCTGGAGCAACAGCAGCTCTCACCTCCGCTGGAGGGGAAACAGTTCTCCAAATTGGAAGCGTGCCAGCTTCCGGTGTCAGAGTCTTTTGCCTACAGGGGGAGAGTGATCCCGCACTCGTGAAGATGCCACTGGGTGCCTGAGTACCTAATCTGGATGGACGAGAACACGTAACTGTGCCCTTCCGCTTTTGGTGGTCTGAAAATGTAATCAAAGTGTCGTCAATGGATGTAACATGTATTGTTGGCTGGTGTAGTTTGAATGGCTGGGTCACGTGGCGTAGTCAAAACCTGTGATTTCTTGACCATTACAACTGTACGGGGTATGCGATATTGGGAATGTCGTGTTCTATGCTGTGTTAGCGGAAAAGTAGAATACCCCTGAACAGCCTGCATATATGTTTCTGTCGCTTTTGATATGGGAGGGATTGCTTGGATCATGAACACCTTGGGGGAAGTACACACATGGGTTTATGTTGCTTATGAGGCTGAGGGGATAACGGGGCAGGTTAATACCTATGACTAGTACATTTATGTTCATGCTGTTCTGCTGCTAATGGAAGAGTTTGACATTTGCATATAACTGTAAAATATATATACAATGTGTTTGGCATTTTGATTTCAATGTGTATGTAATACAAATACCAGTGTTTTATACACACCGTGTGGAGTATTTTTGTAGCGTACACATTGTGTTGCCAGGGTACGGGTTCTGACAATACTTTACACTTTTGACCCTGAGGATAAGCTAGACTGATCTCTGCCAAGCTACTCTAAGGATGAGCACAGGTTATCGGACAAGTGTATTGTACTCATCCGATCTAGGACGGTGGATTCTGTCTGGCTTCGAGGCATCCCAGCCAGCCAGAAACCGCTGGGTCTAACATACTGCAATAAGAAAACAGGCATGATTTTCTGGTGTCGTTGTTTATAAGACCTCAGCTCCAGTAAATCCAGGAAGCCCATCTGCATTCCAGGCGCACAATGTGGTCATGACAGCAGACATCGCTCTGAATACCTCCTTTGCTCCCAAGAATGCCCAGGCATCATTGACCAAAATCAAATGGTCACACTACAAACACAAGTTTACACAAACAAACAGTTAAGGTCACTGAAGTTAAAATGAAAAGTAATATCCGAGGGAACTTAGGGAGGGAAAAAACAACAAAGAAGAGATGGACAAAAAATCGTGTGAACAAACTGAATGAGGCAGAGCCAATACAACTATGAGTTGTTTCCAGGCACGGAGTCTAGGGTGGAGAAGCTTCTGCCTCTGTCAACCTGGTACTGCAACCTGGAGGTTCTCACCCCCACGGGGGTGAGTGATCTAGTTTCTTGACTTTCTATACCACTGTCTTGCAAAGCTTCATTTCCCTTCCCTGTTGGAGTTTGATGATTCTGGAATGTGTATGTGGGGTCACACCTTCAGTACCTAATAGCTTTCCTCTGTGTTCTAATACTGAGCTCCTGACAAGAAGTCATGAGTGAAAAATGTATTTCAGCTGCCATTCTCAAAGATGGTGGATCGTGGGGCTTGGGGCCTGCTGTACAAAAGTACAATTTGTTTATAAACACCAACACAAAGATGGTGTGTCCTGGTGCTTGGGGCCAGCTCCACAAAAGTACAATTTGTTTATAAACACCAACACAAAGATGGTGTGTCCTGGTGCTTGGGGCCAGCTCTACAAAAGTACAATTTGTTTATAAACACCAACACAAAGATGGTGTGTCCTGGTGCTTGGGGCCAGCTCTACAAAAGTACAATTTGTTTATAAACACCAACACAAAGATGGTGTGTCCTGGTGCTTGGGGCCTGCTGTACAAAAGTACAATTTGTTTATAAACACCAACACAAAGATGGTGTGTCCTGGTGCTTGGGGCCAGCTCTACAAAAGTACAATTTGTTTATAAACACCACTGCTCCCAAGTTTCATTCTTTGACCTTAAAATGCACAATTCACTCAAAAAGAGGATATATCCTCTGGACTAATAGGTCTTGTTGAGAGTTCCTTAGAGGTCTCAGTGGTGAAGTGTGTGGACTGAGTTTGAGTGGGTCAGCCAGTCACGGATTCCCCGTTGCATTCTGGTACGTGTAGTTTTCGTATATCCATAATAAATACCCAAAGTCGGGGTGACTTATTCCTTAGCCTTACATCGGATAACACAGCAGGGCAAGAGTGTAGCATCTTTTCTACAAGGTGTGGGAGAAGCAACTTTGCGGAGGAGGAAACATTAATATAAAATATTAATTTGTTCCTTTTGCACATACGAAAACAAAAACACAACTTTACATTCATAGGCAACAGAAATGAGAAGCACAGAGAGAAAATATAGAAATTCATTGAAGCTACACAGCATAACCTCTTAACCACCCATAACCACCTTACCCCACTCAGTTTGGGGTGTACTTTCCCCCCACTTAAAGTGCTCCGTCAAATCAAAGGGAAAACGTACAAAACATAACTTTTACCCACCAAAGTTCAATATTTCAGACCCTGGGTTTACACTTATATCCAGGGACTCGGTTCAGGATTCTCATAACTACAAGGGGGCAAGTGAGTTGGTCGTAGCGTATGCCAGAAAGTTTGATATCTATGGGGGACACAAGAGCTGATGCAGATGTCTGTAACAATATTGATTTCGTACATGCTGGACACACGTAAGAAGCTGTTGGAATTTTGATAATGCAACTATTGTACTGTGTCTGAGGCAAGTGTGAACGTGTACAGTAACTAGTAATGAATCCGATGCAGCCTTGGGGACATTCTGGTGCATGAGCAAGCTATGAGTCTGACGTTGCCTAGGAAACATGAGATCGATTGCATGAACATTCCCTAATTCGGATAATGTCTACGGACATGTGAGCTGGTGCTGGAACATGCCATGATTCGGATGCTCTCAAAAGGACCTGACGGTTTGCCTACAGGAATGATTTTGCAGTGTAAGTAGGTACCGGAATGTATATAAGATAATTCATCCTCAATAAAATGCCTGCAAAGTGTGCCTTATCATGACGATTGTTCAAAAGAAAAAATATGGGGTAGAAAATTACCCAAGTCCCCAGAGAGAGAGAGAGTGTGAAATTTGGGTAGTCATATTTCAGAAATATTGCCTATGGGTTTATAGGACAGCAGTACATTTGCCAGGTGACTCCATGTCACTGAGAACGTATTGTGCCAAACTTGGCCTTTTTCTGTACAAATCACTCTTTTAAGGGGTCATAGTTCAATCGGATCAACTAAACTGAACCAGGTCCACAGCTCTTGGAATGCACAGAGTTGTTCTGGGAAGAGAGGACAGCGTCCTTGCTGATATGCAATCCTCTGGTAACCTTAGGCAACTGCCAACCTTGGAATCAACACCACAGTGTGATAAGTTACTAGCACTAGATTGTAGGAAGGGCAGGGCGGTAACAACAGGTCTGGGTGGGGTGATTCAGAGATGTCCTTATGCCCAGGCTAGGTGTTTTGCGTTTCCAAATCTATTTAGATTTACAAAGCAAGCCTGCATTTGTAATAAAAATGTAATATTAATGATGATTGGGACTCTTGGAGGCATATGTACAAGCCCCCAGTACCACCGAAGCGTCACTTTTTTTGATGCTCCGGTGGCGCTATGCCCTGCACCCTATTTACAAAGTGGCATTAAGCCACTTTTTGTGACTTAACACTGCTTTGTAGATATGCTACCCTTTCACGCAGGTATCTGCATGAAAGGGGTGTGCAATGGGTGTTACTGTGGGCCTTCCACCGCAACACCCATTACTTTTTGACGCTGCCCCAGATTTACAAGGAGGTGTAAATCTGAGGCAGTGCTAAAAACTAGCGCCATGCAAGAGCAGGCGTTAGAATGCCACAACGAGGAGAAATACCTATCTTTCTCCTAGTTTATGCTTTTCCTATGCTCTTTCTATGTGTGCTGCATTGTGCAGCGCATGTAGAAAGAGCTAAATGCCATTAATGATTGTTTATTTGCAGGAAGGTGTTCCTTCCCTTCCTGCAGATAAACAATCATTAAATAATGATGATTTGCCACTTCTTTGTGTGTTCCACAATGCAGCACACATCGAAGTATCAAATCGCCATTATGGTTTGGTTATGGATTGTTTATGTGCAGGAAGGGACACCTTCCTAAACATAAACAATCATTCCCTGCAACGCAGGCACCTTTGCACTATGGTGTAAGGGTGCGTGTGTTGGCGTTAGCCAGCTAATTTTAGCGCTAGCGCTACGGAAAACACAGGGGTGCACCATACTGTTATAAATACGGCGCATCCCTGCGTTTTGGATATGTCGGAGCGCGGTGCTGCCAAATTTGGCGCCGCTCTATGCTCTGACATTTCTTTGTACGTATGCCCCTCGGTTTTATGATATCTATTTTTTACATTTCCATCCAGTTTATATTGACAAGGTTTATCTGTACTTAACCATATTTATTTCGGGTTTTCTGAAAAAATTAAGCTGAAACTAGTATATTTGCACATTTAGTGAACCAATAAATGTCCACTCATCCTTATCTCATCCATGCCTGTCAGGTTTCAATGATCTGATTACCTCAAGATGATAAATCAATGCAGTCATATGAAATTATACACTCCTTATTATAAACCTTGTGAACATCTACAGCTGTTTCAGCCTTGTAAGGAAATGTTTATTTTTTGCTCCCTTATCTGAAAATCTCCACAGCTATTGTCCTAGTGTTCATAGCTTACAGCATTTAAAATCACCCAAAAAAACTAAATAATGTCGATTTTTAGCCAAACAGAGCCAGGAAAATCATGGACGTCAATTTATCAAAAGGCCTGTGGTAGCAGAAGTGATATCACAGGTCATGTGACTCCCAATGGTATCACAGGAAGTGAAGTCGCATTGAATTTGACCTTGGTGATATCACAGGAAGTGATGTCCCATAACCTCTGACCCGCAACAGCATCACAGAAAATGACATCCCTGAAGTTAACAAGAAATAGCAATACCTACTAGATATATAGCTGTCAGCTACCAAGGTATAGCCTTCATATACATGAACCAGTCATCAATGCTCCGGAACAACCATGAATCCTGGTGGGTCCATACTTTAGAGAACTATAAAATAAGAACAATAGGTTTGGGTAATAAAAATGACTGATATTCAGTGCAAGATGCACAAAAGGTAAACATGTGCCTTATAAATGTATGTTATGGTATATAATGTACAGTACCAAACACTCAGGTACAGCACTAAATTCACAGGCATAATTACAAAAGAGGGTCCAGGGTGCAATCATCAGATTCTGTGGCACAGCCTGAACTACCCAGGCCTAGCTGAATTATCCGTGATACAGTACAAATACCAAAGCACAAGCATCATTTAAGAAAGCACAGCTTCATGTATCTAGACACAACTTTGACTGCCCAGGAACAGCACTAATAAACAGGCAGAAAGTAGGATGAGCCTGGGGACTGCAGTAAATACTCAGGCATAGCACCAGATTCTGAAGCAACAAGCCAAACATCAAGATAAAAACAAACTATGCAGAGGTCACATGGTATTTCTTGTTACAGGCATCGTAATCCTCTTTCAATCAAGTCCAGCCCATGCTGAGGTATGTCTTCATTACACTCAGATTTAGTTTCACATGCTTATATCTTCGTTATGCTCATACACATTCTCAAACAGACAATTGCGATTTCCATTCCCTTGCACAGGTGTATCCTTCAATGTCAAACCTCACTCTTTCACAACTGTGTGCTCACCAATAACTAACAGAACACAGTGGAAAGCAAAATGAATTCTTTTGACATTTTCACAGGCATGAGCATCTAAGCAGTGTATCACTGCCCTATATAGAAATTCAGAACTCCATGCCATAGATGCATTAGGAAGACAAACACAAACCATTTTCTTCCAGAAATAAACCCTGTTGGATTCAGGCCTAAAGTTGTTTTTTCCAGTAGCTTGAAATCCAAAAATGCCGTGATCTAGATGTAAATGATAGCACTGGGGTTCTCTATCAAATGAACTAATTTCTGACCCCAGTATTTTGTATTCACTGCACCACCCAACTTGTAAAAAGGGCCAAAAAGGAAGGCCATATACCTGATTTTGAAGAACCCAGTTAGGAGTGGTCTACTGGAAGGAAAACCTCTGTGGGCTCTCCTTTACAGATTTCTTCCAATGGTATCACCAACTCGCCCAGCCACCAGACCTTTCCCATCCTTATTTCCACAAATAGGTTGGTAGTATAAGCACTGCATCCTCTTACTTCATCTTCCCTTCTACACCATTCCTTAGCTAAACCTTCCTTCCCACTCTTCACCTTTTACTCCTTCTCACCAACCTCCATTTTAGTTAATGAATGCCCCTTTGAAGTCTAGGAATCCCCAGTAATCATAGAAATACAATGAAGGGAAAGGATGGCTGTACTACTGGGGCACTCACATTCCAAGACTACACCTGCGATTGGGGATAAGTTAGAGTACCACAGATAGAGAATACACATTGTTTGTGTTAGAGGCAATGATTTCTAAACCTTTGCATTTATGTTAACATCATGTTTGTTAGAACAATAAAAATAAAGAAAAAAAAATACAAATCTGTAACTTATTTTATCACGCAGAACTCTAGGCTAGGCACATTAACCCTAACGCATCATTAGGCACCATAAGGCTCCCCCGTGATGGCGCTGGCAGATGGAAGGGGCCGAGCGCGGCCGTGAGATTCCCCAAAATGTTGACGTCAGTGGTAGAGGGACTGATGCGGTAAAGAATAGCGGACGGACAACACTGCGCAAGGCGCGGTGCCTTGGCCAGTGGGAGGCCCCTCCTTCGCCCGCTAGGGAATCCTGCCAAGACAAGAGAGCCCCCCCGCAACGACACCGGTGATGAGAAGGAACCGGACGCGAGCGCGGTTCTCCAGTGTCCAGCCAGCCCCCACCTGTGCTGCCTTGTTTAGGGTTTCGAGCTTGCTTTCCTTTTTTGTGGAGTTGCTCTTCCTCCTGACCCTTCAGCTGCCTCCTCCTGAATCTGCCTCCTGAGTGACCGCACTGTCTCCCCTGGATTTCCTGGGAGCGATCGGCGACCTTCAACCTTACCTACTTTCAAACCCATCTGCTACTTTCCCCATGCAGCTCTACCTTTGGGGTTGGTTGATTCCAATACAGTTTTTCTTGATCGGATTTTTTGTTTACCCTTAATGCCCGCCATCTTGTTTGCCTAGCTCTCTGGGTCCGTGTCACTGGTTCCTCCATCTTGCGGTTTCGACTGTCCCCATGATGCCTGTTGCCACCGGAGCGACCTGCGCCCTTCAGCGACCCATCTGAGCTTGCTACACTTCTCTCTTCTGGTTGGACTTGGATAGGCACCCCTTTCCCCCCCTACCTTTCCCGTCCCAGCTCTGTAGACCGGATTAGATTGTTAGCGATACCTGGACCCTCTACTGTTTTGTCCGACTTGCTTACTCTTAGTTTTGGAATCCACTTAAGAAACTCTTCTCCATGCCCGATCTTCCTGGCTTGATACGTATACTTGCCCTTTTCTTTCCCCCTTCTCCAGCTTTGCTCCTTGGTATTGTTTTCCATCTTTTCTGTTGGTCTAGAAACTGAAGTATTTTATCTTGTGCTCTATTTCAACAGATGTATTTTTGCAACATGCGGTTGTGTTTTTTGCTCCAGAAACCAATTGTAATCTTTGTAATCACTGTTCTGCTGTAATAATTTCCTTATTTTAATGCACTCTGATACCTCCGGGTCTAGCCAGCGCTAGCATTCAGCAGAGCCCGAGAACCATTGGCCGTTGCCCGGTGGAGCTGTCCTATGCAGCTATAGAGGAGTCTGGCTATGGCTCATCCCTTCTGCCGTCACCTACCCAGCCGGACTTTGGACATTGTTTCAAACGGTTCCTCACGGCTTTGTCTGTCTGTCACATTGACTGCTTTAAATGCTTTATTGCTCCTGAAGTACTTTCCCCCTTCTGGTCTGCCTTACTCTATCTACTTTCCTTTCCATCCGTTTTTCCTCTTCACCTCTTCCTTTCATTCCCCTTAAGTCGTTAGTCTTGGGTATGCAACGCGCTAATAACTTTTTTATTATGTATTCTCATGTCTTTCTCCTATGCCTATACTTATAATTGTAACTGATGTAACTTATGTAACCTGTAACACACTGATCCTCATGTAAAGCGCTCTGATACCTCTGGGTCTAGCCAGCGCTATATAAAACTCTTTAAAAAAAATAAACATCCATTATTTTAAGAGCTTTAGAGCCATACTGAGACATGAAGTACTACTACAAAAGCAACATGATGTTTCTACAAAAGCAGCATGATGTGGACTCCTGGCCCTGTCTCAAGATACCTGGGATGAATTCTGCACTCAGAGGGAAGGCCGTGATGCTACCAGACCCGGAGGCCATGTGATAACCATAAGTGCAGTGCTGGGCTCAAAGGCCTTCAGCCGCCCCGCCCCCCTCGCCGTGTGGGTCAGCCTGGGCTGAGACAGCTTCCCGGGTACACACACAGCCGCACCGAGTACTTCACAGGTCTTTAACAGACCATTTGCTTGTTAATGAGGCTTTGTTGTTTTTTCACCCCTTCTCAGAGCCCCTGCATCTCCACTCTGCCTATTGCTGTTAAAATTAGCACCCCCCGAAATGTTTTCTTAGTCCCCCTACTCCCCCCCCCCCCCAAAAAATAATTTGGCTCTAGTTGCGCCTCTGAGTGTAGGGATGGACAGGTGGTGACACAATGCACTGAACATGAAGAAAAAATGCTGCAGTGACTCAGAGACCCAACTACATGGAGTCTATGTCTCACTGTCTGTCCTGAGCGATATTGCCACTACAAAGATCTGATGACTGCCGTGCACTGAAGTCTGCTGAGATTCCTAAATATTAATACAGTTATATCACAACCCTCCAACATATTCACCCAGTACAGTGTATTTTATCAGGATCATTATGGTCTGCCAGCATTTCACAATTAGTTTAACAATTACTAGAGTTTCTGCATTGCATACTTTAGTGGCTCATCCAATCCATTTATAGATCTTGGCTACAGAGAGGACAGAACTGTTGTTTTCAATATAAATTTAGGGCCTGATTTAGATTCTGGCGGACGGGTTACTCTGCCACACCGCAGACGGATATCCCGTCCGCTGAAATATAAATCCCATAATATCCTTTGGGATTTAGATTTAGGCGGACGGGATATCCGTCACAGTTGTGACGGAGTAACCCATCCACCGATATCTAAATCAGGCCCTCTGTGTTCTTTGGGTCATCGCCTTGCTAAAAATTGGAAGGCATTGTTGACTTGACTAGATCCCTCCCCTGCTACTGATTCAATAGCTATACTCGCTATTCATATCCATGTTCTGCCTAGGAGCATTTCAGTCTAAGGGTTTTTTATTGGTTAACTTGTATCCTTCCACTGCTGACATAGCTTGTATTCAGCTGACTACTTTGTTTCTTTTTCTGTAAGCACTTCATGGGAATGCATGTCTTTTCATGCTCTGTCTTTAGCCTGCTCCATCCCTGCCAATTTTACAGAACTTATACTCGCCCTCTTTGTTGCCTCCCCAACTCCTACCCAGTTTTTTCATTTTCTTTTAACAAACTCCCATCCTATTGTTTGCACTCTCTTTTGACCCCGCCCTTTCCCTCCACTCTCCGATGATGGCTGCCCATCCCACTTTCCATGCCCTTCCCGTGTGAATTTTGATTTAATATCTTTTTTTAAGAGGACAGGCATTGATATATATATATATATATATATTGCCGATCTAACACAGGCCTCTGCCATGTTAGAGGCATAAATTAACAGGTATTGGCAAGGCCAGTAATGCTCACCTTCTTGATAGCTTGGCTTTGCCAATGCTTTTCCCCAATGTTATGCATCACTTACTGGGCTAAAGAGTGGCCCTGCAGCAACCTAAAGCTGCTGAGCCCTACAAATAATGAAACCTTTTTTTAAAGCCCACGGGAGGTAGGGGAGCAAAGAAGGAGCAGGTGGGGTTGTGTGATTGGGGAGCAATGTAGAGCATGTATTTGAGGGGAGAGGAAGCAGCACAATAGAGAACAAGAAAGGACATGCACTCTCATGGTTAGCTTAATGTTGCACGTAGTTGCCTAAATGTGCGTAATGAAAGGATACAAATCAGCTATTCAAAAGGAAGGTAATAAGGCGATGTTCCAAGTGAGGGACAAACATAAAACAAGCATTGGCATAGCCAATAGGTCTCGCCTTTGGGACGTTATAAGTAGTTATGCAGCACAATATCCTTGGTGCAACAAAATCAACCGTTGCATGGCTAAACACTTATAAGGTCCCAAAGGCGAGACTTATTGGCTATGCCAATGCTTGTTTTCAAGGTGAGGACGTTACTGGGCCAGGCCCGTTTTTTGTCTGTCCCTGATTGCTGCTTCAGGAAGGTCTTTCTCTTGACTGTGCCCTGTTGTGGGTGCGCTGATGCCTCCTGCTGTGAGAAACATCACTGTACACAAAGGCTGTGTCTGTAGGTCAGCCTGAGAGGCACTTGAAAGAGAACCAGGTCATCCTAGTGTGTGCTTAACAAAAATAACATCAATGTAATCTCACAGAAAAGTGAAAAGAATATGTTTTATTTTGGTTATTACGCTACGCGTTCCGCCTACAAGCATGTAATTTAATAATAACAATGATCTAAGTGGTTCAAGGCACTGTCAATAAAGGAAATACCTATGGGCTAGAAAAGCAAAACTATTGGTGTGCACAGAAAACAACCATTCTAAACTCCACCTGTCTCAGTAGCCAGACCAGTATCTTGACTGAATACAGACCACAGATGCCCCCCCACCTCCTGAATTTCCAGCACCGACAATGTACACGGCACGGTCGGTGCGCCTTTACAAGGTCTCTTTGCCACAGGCCACTGTGATTTAGGCTAAGCGCCTTGAGGTGTCTGAAACGTTGGATGTCAGCGCTTGCAAAACACGCTGCTTACATAAGACCGTTAAAATAACAAGGACTAAGCGGAAAGTAAATATAATAAAACAAGGCGAACATGTGCCTCGAGCAAAGTATAAACTGTAAACAGTTCATAACACTGTGTGCAGTTGCGCAGAAACGCAAAGCATAAAAGGCTTAAAAGTGTAATTATATGCAAAATATACATAAAATAAAAATGTGTCGTTGTACTAGAGCCATAAAGCACACTCTTTATATGCATTCAGTGCTGCGGGGGTTGAGAGAAGCAGAAAGAACATTGGACACAGCGTTTGTGGAAGAAATATTTGATAACTGTAGCAAAAAAAGTGATGATTACAGAATATATCGGTGTGCCCAGGCAGGGTTAAAACACAAGTTATTAGGGTAATAAAAACATGCCAATATGCCCAAAGAATGACAAGAACACAATGCACGAGTAAGAATGTAAAACGTGCGATATTGCAGTAGAAGACAAGATAAAAAAAGTGGGAGGGGTGGGGGAGTGCGGCTGAGAGCAGGGACGCGCAGCGTTTACCTTGCGGGAGTGAGCGCGATAATTGCTAACAGATGTCACCGATCGCTCCCGCAAGGGAATCGCCAAACGTGCACGCGTTGCACTGAAAGCAATGCAAAGCGTGCATGTTTTTGGGTGAAAAAACGGATCGATTTCAAGAGGTACCCTCCTATGCAGCGCTGCATAGGCGAGACCTAAAGAGGACGGCAAGCCCCCAAATAAGCAAGCAAATCGAGAGACACTAAAACCAACCAATTTTAAGGAATGGGTGGCCTCGAAACCCAGTTTAAGTTTTTGGTATGGTCCATAAGAAAAGAGGCTTTTGCCTACAGCTGAAATTACCATTGCATGCATACATATGTGTCTTCATGCATGCACATGCATGTGGTTGCAAGCAAGTACTATCAAAGTCAATAGCTTGACATTTTGGAGATGAGACTTGTTGGCTTTGTCAGTGCTTGTTTTCTTGTCATCTTTATCCTGTTTTATCACATTATAATTTCAGGATTGCAAGTATCAGATTATAAAGTGAGAAATACCCTAGACTAGATGAGCTGCTCCTATAATTGCACTACCTCCAGGTTACTTTATTTCCAGGTTAGACTGATTTGGGAAGGGTGGTGGAGGTATTGCCATTATATTCAGGGATATGATAAAAGGTATGTTCTCACCCCTTACAATTGAGAACTGTGAAAGCCTTCTATTTGCGATAACATTGAGTCCCACGTTTACTTTCTCAGGGATTTTATTATACAGAATGGCTGTCCTGTACTCCCATTTTTCACAGATCTTTCCCGACCTGATCGCAAATGTAGCCATAAAGACGGCTAATTACAATGTTAGATGATTTCAATTGCAGGAGGCTCGCATAGTATATGGTTCTCACTTATGTAATTGTAGCACCCTGCACTAATCCAGACGACCCTTATGGGGGTTTTAGTGGTCTTAAACAACCTTAGAAAGCTCTCTAAGTGGTAGCTTTGGAGAGCAGACCTTAGGCTTCGTACAGAAGGAGTGTAAAGCAGCTTGTTTTACCGGTACTAATCATTTAGTGTAGGTTAAGTGAAAATGAACCACACAGTGTAGTTATAAAAATATTTATTTATTATAAACACTCACTAACGCATTGCAATATCTCCTACCCGGAGATATAATCACAATACACACAATACTTCAGTAATAAAACACGTAAGTAGCACAAATACACAGTGGTCTCCAGGGAGAGACCAAACCATAAATTAATAAAGTGGAATGCGATCCACGACCTAAGTCAAGACTGGACCCAGAAGACGTAGAAGAGCCGGGGACCCAAGGAACCACCCAGGGTAAGTACCCAGTAACCCCATGGAGGCCGTGTGCAGAGTGGGAACACGACCGTGTGCTCAAAACAAATCATTGGGTAGGTTGCGGTTTTTAAGAAGAAAGACTCTTCCCAGAGGACCCAAAAGACACCCCATGGAAGATGGAAGGTTGGAAAGTCCCCCTCCCCTGCCCCTCCCCCCCCCCGGAATACCGCGGGAACCAGGATACCTACTCCAGGGAAGCCGGGTGCATCCGCACACCACAATAAAGAACTTCAGTGCAGATGCCGCTGGCGAAGAAGGTGAAAGAGCCCGGTGGAACCCAAAGGTGGATTCAGGATGAGAGGTGCCTGTGAGCCGAGGGGAAAGAGTCTATGCCACTCAGGAGTGACCAGGAGGTACGGAAGACGAATGCCCACTGATGTTGGAAGATGCAGGAGAGTTGAGGGGAACCTGTACGGACCAGGTAACACTGTGAGAAACCAGGAGCCATTCATGAGCTGTCCCACGTCGAATGTCAAGAGTCAGGAGGTCGGTGTCCATTGGGAGCACCAAAAAGCCTTGGCAACGGCAACAAACTTAGTAGACAAAAAAGGTGCAGTGTCAGGACTAGCAAGGTCCAAGTGATTCACCACGAGCAGGTGAGTGTGAGCAGGCCCCAAGCAAGCAGGGAGCCCACTGGAGCCAAAGAAGACCCTCAAGAGAACCCACAGGCCGGAGGCACAGGAATCGCAAGAGAACCTTGAGCAGCTCACCACTGATGCAAGCCCACGGTGCAGAGAATGTGGTGAGAACAAAGATCTTGGTAGCAAGAGATGCTGGAGGCTAGTGCTTCTTGGAGCCCGAAGATCTCAGGTGAAGAGAGTCAAAAAAAGCCTTGGCAACGGCAAGTCGAAGCAATGCACAGGGGTACTGCTCGAGCAGTTCCGACAAGGAATACTGGCTTCAAACTTGCTGTGAAGACAGTGTATGCCTTGAGGGAGTTGCAAAACCACCACTTGTGTTGCTGAACCTTTCATAGTCCGTGGGAGCTCAGGAACAGCAGACCAATCAGGTTTGTTCCATTGCCTGCAGGTGCAGGGAAATGGCACCTTCACTCTAAGTGAGAACCTGGTTGGAGCACAGGCACAGATGACGCAGAGGACTGGCAAGACAACGAGACCAGGTGCAGCAGGGGTCTTCCCGGTGCAATTTCGGTTCCCAAAGGGAAGTCCAACGAAGTCCAAAGTGCCCAGATGGTTGAAGCTGAAGTGGTTTCGGATCTGGATCTTTTCCCACAATGAATCTAAGGAACAACCCACAGGTAAGCCCTTAAGCACCATAAAGAAGGGGTTGGGACGAATCAGGAGTCGCTTCCATTGGAGGGGCTGGACAGTGGGGAGGATACTCCCATGCCCTTTGTCCAGTTTCGTACCAGAGCGGGAGCCGACGGCTCCCTGAACTGGTTCCAACTGGAGTATACAAGCCAAATGTACCTTCAAAGCAGTCTTGTGGTGCTGGCAAGCACCCTCACCATGGCCCAATACACTAAGTCCTGTCTGAGAGGTGGTCACACCTCCCTGTGACAGGAAACCTATTGTCCTGCCTTTCCTTGCTTGAGCTTGGCTCAGCAGCAGGAGGGCAGAATCGTGTCTCTGGTTGGCATCAACCATAGTTTGCTGTCCGGGTCTGGAAGACTGGCACTGGGAGCACTGAGGGCTTGCCGAAGGGGCCTCACAGTGCATAGAATCATACCTTCAATGCCGTTTACGGTGTTGGGGTATGATTCCAACTTGTTTGATACCAAACACGCCAAGGTTCATTACAGCCAGTTTAGAGTTAGCCATTGCGTAATGACCCATGGCCACTCTATGTATCGTAACGGCTGATGCACTTACAACCCGGGAGAATCGACTCCGAGGATTGTAGTGAAGATCTGCTCATGCAGGGGCACTATTACACTTATAACCAAGCGCCCTGCCTTCAAGATTTAAAGGCCTGCCTTAGGGGTGACTTATAGGTTTTAAGTGCAGTGACCTCAGAAAACTTATATCTGTCATATGTGGTGCTAGCACCAGCTTACACAGGCTGCAATGGCAGGATTGTAGTCACAATATGTGTGGTCTGCCATAGGTGGCATAATACATGCTTTAGCCAGTGGGGTACCCCTGGTGTACCTTTGCCCTGGGTACTTTAGTACCATATACGAGGGACTTACAAGGTTACACCAGTAGCCAATGGTGGGGGTACCTAAGTACTCACCATGGTCCAATTTAGGGTAGAAGCACAGAGACTCAAGTTCTGATTAGCAGGATCCCAGTCAGACTAGTCGGAAAAACATATGGACACCAGCAAACAGTGTGGGTAACCATGAAAGCAGATCCTACTTTCCTACATCAATCTATACTTTGATGACCCTGGCTCTGCAGCCTCTATCAATTGGCTACAAGACTTATCATCTCTTGAACTGTTGCAGTTGGTCG
This sequence comes from Triturus cristatus, assembly GCF_964204655.1. Taxonomy (NCBI): domain Eukaryota; kingdom Metazoa; phylum Chordata; class Amphibia; order Caudata; family Salamandridae; genus Triturus; species Triturus cristatus. Next base: position 1,200,104,820 of record NC_140591.1, on the reverse strand, counting down.
ACGGGCCTGCCCACGAGACAGGTCCAACCATCAACCTAGTTTTTAGCAATATGAACAATCTTCAGGTGCATAATTCTACCCCGCTGACCTGGTGGGACCACTTTCTGCTGCCTCTGGTTAACAGTGCCCTCTTTTTCTACCAGCACACCTTTGGCCAGACGGTTTGAAAGATGGTGGTCTAAGCTAAGCATGGAGGACCGGTCAGTTGCCTTACAGACTACGAGACCGGTTCTGGGAGACGACATTACTTCCTATACATCTAGTTTTAATGAATGGATTACCAACTCCATAGACTTAGTTCCAACAGCTAAGTGGCACAAGACCTTCCAATGAGAAAAAAAGTTCCCCTGGATTAATGCCAAGCTGCTGGCTCTAAAAAGAACTGCTAACGTCTTGAAAGACGTTGGAGAAAAACGTTCAATTAAGTCAACGCTAATTACAAGAGCGCAGTTAGAACATATCATGTGTAAATAAAAGGTGCTCAATCGGCCTATTTCTCCTCGAAAATCGAGGAATCTGCCAGCTCACCCAAGGAGATATTCCAGATTCATAAGGACTTAACGGAACCTAAATCATCTAGCCCCGTCCTGGAAGCTTCAGTCATAACTTGGCCCTTTTCTTACACAAAAACATTCTAGATATCTATTCTTCCTTTCCTGATGGTCCAGTTGATGAGGAGCCCTCGCGATGTGGATCCACCCCCCGTACAGCCCGAAGCAATGCTCTTGGACTTTCCTGATCTTACTGTAAGCTTACTTCGAGATCTTTCAAATGTGGTAACATTTAGTTCACCCCTCAACCCTGTGCCTCTTCCTGTTCTGCACCAAGGGTCTAATTGTATTGCCCCAACTTTGGTAAATCTATTGAATCTTTCTCTTGCCTTTGGGCATGTTCCCCCGCAATGGGAGCATGCGCTGTTCATGCCCCTCTTAAAAAAGCCTGGATTAGATCCTTTCTGCCTGAGCAAATACAGGCCTATCTCTCTGGTACCTGGCCTCTCAAAGCTCCTTGAGAAGTATGTCAACATTCATCCCTCAGCTTTCCTGGAGTCCAACAATGTTCTTCACCCCACGCAAATGGGGTACAGACCACAGCACAACACAGAAACTGCTTTGCTGGCTGTGGTAGAGAAACTCAGATCTTTGTTGGACAAAGGAGGCTCAGCGACTATCATCCTTCTGGACCTGAACGTGGCCTTCGACACAGTAGACCACTCCACACTTATCCATAGGATATCTGGAGTGGGCAACAGTGGCCGTGCTCTGACCTGGCTCTCTTCTTTTTTGACAGACAGAACATTCCAGGTGCTTCATTGCGCCTGGCACTCAGACAACCGTTCTCTATGTTGCAAGGTGCCTTGGGGGTCTTCCCTCAGCCCCACCCTTTTTAACCTTTATCTGTGTCCTGTGGCTGAGATTGTTCATTTGTTTGGATTGTCATTGGTTTCAAACACCTACGATACCCGGCTGGTGATCTCAACCTCTCTGGACCCTAGCTTCAGCCACCTCAGACTGGCCCCTTGTCTTCAGGAGGTGGCCAAAAGGATGACCAACTCTAAATTGAAGCTCAATGAAGATAAGACTGAGGAGATGATATTGGGCAATAATTTTAACAAATTTTCCCACCCCCTGTGCCAGATTGTCTGTCAAGTATCCCCAGCCCCAAGGGGGTGATAAAGAGCCTTGGAATGTGGCTAGACGCCAATCTCACCACGGACTGCCAGACAAAGAAACTCGCAGCCAGTTGCTTTGACATCCTGAGACTGCTTAGAAAGGTGTTAGGTTTGCTCCCATTCCTAGCACTAAGATTAATTGTCCGGGCTCTTACCATCTCCCGCCTTGATTATGGCAAAGTCCTGTATCTAGGTTCACCTAGTTACATCACAAAAAGACTGCAGACTACGTGGAATGCTGCTGCTCGGTTTCGTCTGAATGTTCCCAGGCATCAATCTGTAAAAAGAGCCTTAAAGGACCTCCACTGGCTCTCAAACGAACAGAGGGTCCAGATTAAGACTTTCTGCATCCTGCACAGGTCGCTTCGCAAGAAAGGTCCCGCCTTATTACTTGGCGTTCGTAACGGATTCGTCCTGACTGACATTGGTAATGGTTAAAGGCGAACTATGGGGATATTATAATCTCGACGAAATTTCTTTGTCCGAGAACAAATTTATGAGAGATTTGGTCTCTCTGCGAAGGGGTACTCCACTGAAACCACTCTTTAGCGACCTGGGTAGGCGCTCGATTAAGGACATGGCGAGGCTACGCCCTTTGCTATTCTGGGCTTGCCTCTGGCGCACTCCGGAGCTAGCTAAATACACCGAGGGCGTAAAAGAAATAATGAATTCTCTGGGCTCACACAGAGTAAGCTGGCTCTGCAACATCAAAAAGTCTCTCAATCAGCTCGGTTTTAAAGAAGCCTGGGAATATGGAGCCCCCTTGAGTAAGGTAGACCTCAAAAGAGCTTACTGGGCATGGAGTGATCACCAGGATCTCAGTAATACTAACATGGGCAGGCTAACCGAAGTCTTTTATATCCATAAACAAATTGTTAGCTTCGAGCCCTATCTTGATTTTGTGCAGAAACCAACGGATAGATCATTGTACCTCCAATTTAGATTTGAGATACTCCCAACTCGAGAGTTTACTAGTAAATGGAAGCCTCCCCATCAGACCCCGGACACTTGCCTGAATTGTGTGGGGAAGGTTGAAAGCACGGCACACATTTTGTTTGAATGCCCAGCGTATAAAAAACCAAGAAGAAGATGGCTAGGTCCTGCTTGTCGCCTGCTGGGCATATCAAACTACCGTGTTGCACTGCGCATATTACGATCAGATACCAGCCTAGTGCTAGTCTGTGCCATGGGCAAATTTCTGGGGTGGTCATGGATCAACAGAAGTAAACTCCCTTGCTCTACCACATGATTTTGTTTAATGTTTTCTATTTCTGATTCTATCATATGTGAAATGATTTTTACCCATATTTTAAATTTTTAACTTTTTTGATATTTTATATTACTGTAATCTTTTGAGATAAGTCATCAAGTTATTAGACGGAGAGTCCTCCTACAGTCATTCTCATTTGTTATAAATGTCGCTCTTTCGATAAATATTATCTTTTTTGTCTGTATGTTTATGCTTTTATGATACAAGTTTTATCGAAATAAAGCTTTTTGACTGACTGACTGGTTAAAGCTATAACGTGGCCCTAAATGATCTTAACGGTCATTCTATTTGTTTATTCATAGATCCCTGTATGTTTTGGTCGTACGGCGGAGATGTGAGTACTATGTTGGGCGCCATGGTATTGGAACAAACAGTCAAGTAGTGTTTTGTGATAGAGAATGATGTGATGACGTTATCTTTGTTTTCCTGTTAGATTCAGTTTCTAATTGAAAGGTGAGAAGGGGTTTCCCGGGTTTGTTGTAAGTGAGTAGGTTATATGTTAATGTATTAATATTCACTGATGGTGACGTGATTTATTATACTTTCCAAAGGTTTGTGGTTTGGGTGATATTGACCCCTGCATGATGCAATAGGGTTAAGATTATGCACATGGGAGTGCAGTGGCACTTTATTTATTTATTCATTGGTTTATTCTTACATTTGGTCTTGTGAAGACACCTCCTAGATGATTAATCCTGGTTGTTTTTGAGTGTTGGGCAGACGATGTCTTTGAACACAGGGATGATAAATGTACTTCTTTTATTGCATTAGATTGTGTGTGCAACTACACCGTCCTGAAGATGGTCTCGAGGATCTTCTAGACCACTAAGAGACCGAAACGTCGACGCATTTGCACCTTTTTGCGTGTATTTTTATGTTTAATAGAAAGAATGAAAATAGTATGAAATGTTCTGTTTAATTCAGATATATGGTGTTTTGTTTTCCATATGTATATAAAAGTAAAAGGTGTTGGATTACTACTGTAGAACAAACAGATATTACCAGTAGTATGTAAGTTGCCGTACTTAATTTGAATAAAAAAACTGGATTAAAGCAATTCTTTATATAACTGGGTTTTTATGAAGACATTTCCTGTATTGGAGAAATTATGCTCACTGTTGTGACACTATTGGAAATAAGAAATAATTTTGAATGATTCCTCTAGGGACATCTATACTTTGTGATTTATTAAGACCTCTAGCCATCCCCTATACCCCTGGAAGGCTACTTAGATCGTTCTCAGCACACTTACTGCAGGTCCCTAAGTTTACCAGATCCCATTGGGGTGGCCGTTCTTTCTCCAACCAGGCCCCCAAACTTTGGAACACTCTTTCTCTGGAGCTACACCTACTCTCCAATGAACTTACATTCCTCAACGCCCTGATAATGTGGCTATAAAGCAACTAGCCCTGCTGAGCACTTGCTAATATGACCTCTGAGCTCCTTTCTGACTTTTCTAGCGCTGGGAGGGCTCTGGGTACCTGCGTGCTATATAAGACCAACAAAATAGAATAGAATAGAATTCTAGATTGTATAACAGTTCCTGTTGTCATGATTAAATGTAAAAAAAAGTGCACTTTTTAAACTTTTCAAGTTTGAATGTTCTCTGTGATCTGGAAGCAGTTATTTTTTTTTTAATATATATTCTTATTTATTGTCATTTACAAAATTACAGCAAGCAAAACAACACACATCGTCATGCAGGGGAAAATTCTCACTTCTGTCAGTATAGAGTGATGTAATTACAGCATAATGACTAGTAGACATATAAGCAATTTACCAGGGTCGTAGGAGGCCCGTGTCTGCCGGTCTCGCTGCTCTCTGGCTGGCTGGGGTGGGACTCAGTCCCCCAGCATTCGTGGTGGCGTGGGAGGTGGGGACAGCCCTCCTAATGCCTTAAAGGCATCTGCACTCTCCCGTAGCACAGGAAGCAACTTACCGGGGCGATCGGAGTTCCATGTCTGTCGGTCTCACTGCTCTCTGGCTTGCTGGGGTGGGACTCGTCCCCTAGTGTTTGTGGCCGGGTGGGAGGCAGGAAAAGCCTTCCAGATGCCTTAAAGGCATCTGTATTCTCCCGCAGTACGGGACGCTTGAGGGCGCGTCCTGGCCTAGGGCGGGCCTGTCTGCGCTCATCAGTGGCCGAACGAGGCCGGCCCCCCCATCTTGGCTCCAGTTTTTTCACCACTAAAACTAGTAAGTACGTTCTAAATCTTAAGGTTTTATTAAATTGCTAACAGTCTTCGATCTGTACTTACATAATGGTCAAAAGGAAATTGATGAGTTACAAGGAGGGTACTCACAAGAGACACCAAGGCGCCACCCTTGACTCTTTTCTGGTGCGTGCCACCAGGGCCATAGAAAACGAAATGACTCTGGTTGAACTTCACCTTTTGCTGGATACTGGGGACTTTATTGTTTCACATATAGATCCTAACCCCTGTAATGATTCTGGAGATATCCAACATCAAAACTGACAAAGAAGGGCTTAAATAGTAACTGAGTCCTCGCTAACTTCTCATACCCCGTTCCACCAAGTAGCTTTGTCAGCTGCTGGGCATCGGTTAAAAAGGAAGAAGAAAGCGAAATATGTGGCAGCAACCTAAGGAACAAGTACCAGATCCAAAAAGAAAACTCTGGACACACAACAGCATGGGGGGGTGAAGGGGGAGATTCCAATCTAGTCCTGTCTACCAATATAACCAAGCCTTTGACCCCTAATCCTACACTGCAGCTAAATCAGGATTTCAATAGTATAATAAGTAGATTCAAGAGTTTATTGCATATTAGCCTTTCTCCAATACTAGATAGACTTGGCAAATTATAGGCTACTGTTTTAACTCTCCAAAAATCTATTAACAGTATTAGGACAAGAGGAGGACAGGAGAGGCCTACAGTAATGGAAAGAAGTAATTTTGGGTGTGTGTGGGGGGTGGTGGGTTAAACATACAGTATAGAAAACAACATAGCTGTACAGTTCACCTTACCAGCTACTGTTCGCAATGGGGGTCATAGCACTGGGGAGGGATCTGCTTAATTAGGAGGATTGACGCCTGGTGGCCTACCAACAGAAGGAGGGTGAATCAGAAATTAATTCAGATATAGGGAGGACTGCCCCTCCTAAAGAGGCAATGACAGATCCAATTTTGGGCAACCAAATCTAATAGCAGATCGTATACAAGCTACATTAAACCAGGCGAATTTGGATCTCCCTACGGAGTGCTGCCCATCTGTGGCAATATTAACAAATGTCCCCCATCTTCCTGATAACAGCAATGAGACAAAAGGCCAATTGAAAAAACAAGTTTGCTTTTGGTTATCCTGCAATACTTATTTTACAAATCTCAGTTATCATGACATTTTATTTGTTAGAAGAGTGGGATGGGTTGACCTCTCATGCAAACTTACCCATGGTGACTGTGTGGTGATAAAGTGTAGATTTCCAGTCCTTGCGAAAACATTATTAAAAGTTATGCTGGCAGGGTTCCAGCCAGTGGATTGCATTATGCCACTGGGATATTTCTATAGACATCTCATGCACACTCGTGCAACCACACCAGCTAGCGGCCACTTAATCCAGAACCTTCAGTGGGGTAAAGAGCCATTTGCAATAGCAACCTGTAATAGGTACCAAGCACTTGCTGATGTAGATAATCTAGACTGACTCAAGAGGGATAATGGCAAAATTGAGAAGATGCCTGTTTTAGACTTAACTAGTCTCCCTTGGAGGGTTAGCCTGCATAGTAATAATTTGTCCAACAATCGGCAACATAGTTCAGCTTCCCCGCTAGCCCAATACACAACTGACAAAACTTTAGGTAAGGATAAGGCAACAGTTGGCTACCCTATGCAGGGAAGCCCAAGTGACGAGCAACAAGTCAAAGTCATCTTGTGGAATGTTGCTGATCTAAGGTCCAAACTGGTCGACTCTAAATGGGTAATCTGGTGAACGGATGCCGCATTTGCCTGTTCCATGAAACGTGGGCAACTAAGCCAATTCACTGGGTGGGGTATACCACTTTCAGTATTCAAGCCAGTCCATCACCAACAGGTAGACCCGACTGTGGTTTATTAAACTGGATAAAGATACATGTGGCTTGTAAAATAAGAAGGCTTGAAATTGGTTCACCTGATATATTGGGCCTTGATCTAGAATCTCTTAAAGGGAAATTCAAACTAAGACTAATTAACATTTATAATCGTTTCAGTAGTCAGCATAACGACTCAATCACAATCGGGACGTTATCCAATTTTCTTGCGTTTTCTATAAGGGAGCATTATCTCATAGTTGTGGGGGATTTTAATGTCACTTATGAACCGATAGATTATGTACAGGATATTGTGCAGGAGGAAGAGTTGGCCAGAGGCAAAAAAAGCTGCAGATAACCACATTAAAAGATGTACAAAGGTTAGTCAACAAGTTCTATCTTTTACACTTACTCATGGGCTTCGTGCTTGTACTGGGCGGACGCCCTCTTATCAAGATGCAACCATTACTTTTAAAAGGGTGAATGTGCAGAGTAGGATGGATTTTATAATGGCTGATTTAGACCTATGGCCTAAAGTGTATGACATGGCTGTCATTGACAGAAAGTTAGTGACCATTGCGCACTGGTCATGGGGATAGTTGGCACTCCAATCTTGATGAACCATATTAGTCTAGTGCTGACCAAAAACAATAACAGGAGGATCAAATGGCCCCAAGTAGTCTGAGATGAGAAGACGCTAACTGGTATCTATATAAAGGCAACCCAAATTCTTACTGTCATTGAAGATCCCATTTCTAATGACGCTAGAACTATGACCAGTTTCTCCATCTTATTAATGAGCATTAAACGCCACATCTGTAGACTGCGCCAAATTAATATAAACAGGCGGAATTATGCGTCCTGGTACAATGAGAACTGTTGATAAGCTAGAACAGAGTTAATATCTGCTGTGAAGAAAGGAATTTGTGGCGGCATTGCAGAGAGAAGAAACGCCTATAGCAAGTTGCAGGCTGAGGCGAAGAGAAACTGAGAGGAAGAGAACTGGCAAACCCTCGTAGAGGCATCTAGTTTGAAGGACTGGCAGTTATTTTGGCATCTCCTCTCTAAAGGGACAACCAGTTTGGTCAAATAGGAGGCCTTTTTATTCATCCACAGGTGTGGGAAGATCATGTCTGGAAATTATACACTGGGAATGACCAGGAGTCTGACAATGAGACCATTAAGGATAGGATGGATTGTTCTTTTGAGCCAATAGTAGGGGATCTAGTCAGATTTACCCTGGAAGAAACTGTAACCTCAATTGAACACTGCAATCTGGAAAATCACCAGAGTTAGACAGAATACCCTGAGATCTCTGGGGTTGTGTGCCATATATATGGGGCCCTTTACTTCACTTCGTTTTTAATGCTATTGCACAAAGGGGGAGATCCCAGCGACCTGGAATAGTGCGGAATTAATCTCCATATTCAAGAAAGGGGGAAAAGGAGACCCCTCCAATTATAGGCCTCTTAGCCTAATAGATGTTGCACAGAAAGTTTTTTGCAAATTACGGTCCCACTTGCCAGCTGCTTAGATGGTATCCACAAGCAATTTGGACCAGGTGTTTCATTCCTTATTCCTTATTTGAATAGTTTTAGTATTGGTTGGGTTACCAAGGAATCACAACTAGATATCTTTTTACTTAAACTACAGACAGAAAAACAGCACTTGCGCCCATATCCAGCATCACCCAAAAGCTGACTGTGACACTCCGAACATACAATCACTACAGCCAAGCAACAGATACTGTCCTTAAGCGAAACACGAACCAACGCTTACCCCAACAATGACAAAGATAGGGAAGATTGAGAAATCACTGAAACTGCTCTCCTGAAACGTCAACAGACTGGGACATAAAATCAAAAGGGAAATAGTCCGCCAAAATAGTAAGTGTCACCAGCCCGATGTGATCCTCCTACAAGAAACTCGCCTAGTCGGACACACATGCAACGCACTCAACAGATGGGGATATAAATTGATCACACACTTCAGCTTCACTACATGATCTAGAGGGACAGGCATATTCCTACGTCACAATTTTCCATTTTTAGTGGGCAAAACCCACACTGACGAATATGGCCGCTTTGCGGCCGTATCAGGCAGTTGGGAGGGCAGGGTTCTTAACATTGTCTCAGTATATGTCCCCCAAGCACTTCATAAAACCGCATTAGCAGACATGAGCACGATAATGATGAACTTCCCGCTGAGAGATATCATACTCGGAGGGGACTTCAATCTGACACTCTCAGATCAAGAAGACTGATTGCCACCTAGAAGCACTCCCCTCTCCAAATCTCACTTAGAAGGCTTTTTGGATGCTCTGGGAATGGTAAATGTATGGCGCATAAATAGCTCTCTTACACAACAATACACATTTTATTCCGGGGCACACAATAGTCATTCTTAAATAGACCTAATAATTACACCTGGCAACTAGTTGCCAAACTTCACAGAAATAACTCACTTAGCAAGGGGTATTTCAGACCACTCCCTGATCTGGGCACGCTACACGATGGGGACAGTACCGGAGCGCAAGACAATCTCACTTAATCCATGGTACCTCAAGGTACCTAATACTAAAACTAGCCTCACTGGATCCACAGATAATTACTTTAAAGAGAATGTAGGATCCGTAGAGTCTCCTCAGATACTCTGGGAAGCGTTTATAATGGTAATAAAGGAGCAAGCGATCTCATTAATAACAGGTCATAAAAAACAAAAGAAAAAACACCTAGAGGTACTTGAGACAGAACTACTACAATGTGAACGAAACTTTACACTCACCCGAACCATCTAACCAAACACGCACTCAAGGTTAAAAGACAGGAATATACTACCCTTGCAACAGAGACGGACAGAGGTCAATACATCATCACAAAATCTATGAACACGGGGACAAGGCCCGGAAACTCCTTGCGTGGCTGGATCAGCGGAAAAAGCAAACAGATGGGTAAGCCCATTAATGATAGGTAGTTCAACGGTATCTGATCCTCAGGAAATTGCAGAGGCCTTCCCTGCGCATTTCACAAATCTATATTCCCCTACTGCTCCAGCAACTGCCGAAGAGGCCCAAGACCTTCTAGCCGACCTTCCAGTGCTGAGGCTCTTGCAAGAGGACCGGCAACAACTTGATGCTGACCTCACTGACGAAGAAATTGCAACAGTGATCCAAAGTATACAATCAGGGAAAGCGATGGGACCTAATGGCCTGCCTATAGAATTTTATAAACTAACAGCCACTAACATAACCCCACACTTATGACAAAGGGACTTAGACAGCAAACAATGGGGCATTTTACCTGACTATCAGAGACCAGCATCCATAGTAGTCATACATACCAGAAAACACATACTCCTACCAAACCATCTCACTGCTCAACACAAAAATCAAAATTCTAGCAAAAATACTCACAACGTAGCTGCCTCAAGTCATGACCAAACTAATTGACCCAGACCAATCGGGGTTTATGCCGGGACGCAATACAGCCCTCAATCTGCGATGCCTCCATGGGGTCATAGGGCGTAGGGACATGATTAAGGAAGACGCTGTAATACTATATTTGGATTCCCGCATGGCCTGCAACACCATTGAATGGCCCTACATGTTTGCGGTATGAGAACGAATAGGAATTGAGCCCCTGTTCATGGCCTGGATCCATCTGCTATATGCAAGTCCACTTGCGCAAGTGGTGGTCAATGGCCACATTTCTCAAAAGGTTCCTTTCCGGCACGGCACGAGACAATGATGCCCCTTGTCACCCATTTTATTTGCCGTCGTCCTAGTGCCCCTAGCAGTCTGGACATATGGGGACCCATTGATCAACGGTCTGAACTGGATGAGGGGATGGGAAGACAGAATTTCCTTTTATGCAGACGACATCCTAATTTATGCTGCGTCACCCAGAGCCTCAATTAGTAGAATACTCCAAATATGCACCAACTTCAGGAATTACTCAGGATACTCCATAAACTGATCAAAACACACCATATACATAGTAAGAGGCCCTCCTCCAATCCTGCCTCCAAACTGTGAAGCAACAATAGTGACAGGGCTTCCAGTATTTAGGTATATTCGTCACGGCCAACGCTGACCTTTTCTATATACACAATCTCATGGGTCTGATAACAATCCTGCAACATAACGTGCGCCATTGGAGATCCCTGCCCTTGTCCCTGCTCGGCCGAGCGGCCCTCTTTAAAATGATGTCCCTACCTAGGTTCCTCTATATCCTACAACATACACCATATAAGGTCCCGGAGACCTACTTCCATATGATAGAAGGGGAAATTAGGACATTACTATGGGATGGCCGGCCACGAAGGATAGCAACCCACAAATTGACCCGGGAATGTTGTGATGGTGAAATAGCACTGCCTGATGTGAGAGCATATTATTGGGCGGCCCAACTAATGGTTACAAATCATTGGGTACACCGCCCTCATGACGACCCAGCATACCGGATAGATTGATGGCTCATGGGCCCAGGGGGCTATAAAACCTCCGTATACAATATTCCAAACCACCAACATCTGACAGGCCCAACGGAGCAGACAATCTCCCTTTGGCACCGAGTGGCATTGAAACTAGGATGATACAACAAACTCACACAGGCTACCCCACTCTGGGAGGCAGGAATATTGGGGAACCTCCGTACCTGTCAAGGATTCCATAAATGGGACATCATTGGGATATCCAAAGTAGGTGAAAAATACTCACATTCGCAGAATTACAAACAGAGTATGAAATGGCAGAGACGGAGATATTTCCTTACACACAAATCAAACAAGCACTGACAGCAGCCATCCCATCTGACCAAAACTTACCAGAGGCCACCCTGCTAGAAGACAGGTTGCTCACAGACCACATGACTCGGAGAGCCATCTCTATCACATACCAAAAGATAATTAACAACCTCCCTGATCCACTAACACGGCTCTACTCTCAGTGGCAGACTGACTTGGGAGACCTCGAGGAAGACGAATAGCGACCAACGCTGTCCTCCCCACGAGAAGTGGCTATAACAGCTAGACTTAGACTGATACAGCTAAAAACACTACATAGGATGTATTATTCATGTGAAGCAATGGTAAAAATGGGTAAAAACGCACTATGTCACATGAATTGTAATCAAGTCAGTACATACTACCACATAATATGGGAATGACGATAATTCAACAATACTGCGAGGGGGTAACGCCACAGTTACAACAGGTATGTGGCAAGGAACTGTCACCCCAGCCGAAGATATTCCTTCTCAATATCTGAGAGGCAACAGATCTAACCTGCATAGAACAAACATGGCCAACTCTGGGGATGGTAATAGCAAAACAAAACACTGCGTGTAGATGGGGAATACAGGAGGCACCAACAGTTAAAGAATGGAAGCAAGATATGGACAGGTGCATGCTGGCTGGAAAAACGTTTTTTGTAAATAGGGATGCCCCCGGAAGTGGGATCGAAAGTGGGGAAACTGGAATGCTCATAGGGGATATATATGTATTTCTCCCTTAATACAAAGAAACGGACATGGAGGACGGTGTTAGACGTTAAAGTTGATGATATGTAAAAGGGGGCTGGTGCTGTCTGCAACAATATCTTGATTACCAACTTTGTGATTATCTTGTAAAATGTGTTTAACTTCAGTTGTTCTATGATTCCAACTTTAATAAAAAGATTTTTAAAAAAAAGACGGGACACCTGCATGTTGTGTTTGTGGATCTCAAATCAGCCTGTGATTCTACTAATCGTGCTAAACTATGGGTTGACCTTGGATTGCCTAGTGGTCTACTACAACTTTTAGTGTGACTGCACCATGATAACTAAACTCAAGTTAGGTGGAGCTCTGGAGGAGATTTATCTAAAAATATAAGTGTCTCAAAAGGAATATGTCAAGGTTGTGTTTTGGCTCCAATCGTGTTCACTTTATACATGAATGGGCTCATCAATGCTTTATATGACTGCAGGGGTAATCCTCCAAAATTAGCAGGCAGACCAATTCCCGCCCTTAAGCTGCTTATCTCCAAATCTCCAATGGGCATCCAGAATGTTTTAAATAGGTTTGTAACAGCTTGCAATGAGCGAGGTCTTGAATTTAACTGTTCTAAATCCAAGTTTAATGGTTTTAACCCACGTAAATCTTTTAAAGGGAAACTGAGGCTGGGTCCATATTTCTTAAATCAGGTTAAGGTTTTCGAATACCTGGGAGTTATATTAACTAGTAATCTGACATGGTCATCCAAGATACAAAAGAGCACCTTTACACTCCAGCATGTAGATAGAGAAATTGTTCAGAAATGTAATAAATCTCCTTTCTGCCTAATTCCCCCCAATCAAAATACATCGGGCCAGAGGGTTGGGCACTGCCCTTTATGTTGCCGAATTGTGGTGTATGGAGCAATTGAGACAATTAGAGGTGGCAGAAAATACATTTATAAGATCAATTTTAAATCTACCAATGAATACTCCACTACTCCCAGTACGCTTAGACCTAGGGCTAAAGACCATTTCATATACTGCTGTTCTGAAGGTCCTAGTATTCTGGGTAAGACTTTGGACCAGTGATACTTAGATCCCGGTCAAGGAAGCCATAGATGAATTACTCACCCTTGAAAAACAGGATGGGCAACTGGGTTGGTTTATGGAGGTCAAGCAGTGTTTGTTCAAATTGGGGCTGGGGGTATTGTGGGAGGACCCAAAATCCATGATTGAAAAAGTGCTTCCCCAAATAAAAAGATTTTGGGATTATACTGAGCACTCATGTTTTACCGCTGTAGTGCCAGGCACTTCAAATGAAAGATTTTTAATATTGCTTCCAGTTTCAAATTTTTTATGGATGAAATTATGCACATGCACTTTATTTACAATTTAGGTTTGGGGCTTTGCCTTTGAATGCTACCAAAAGTAAATGGAAGAATGTTTCTGTAATTCCACTGTGCCCTGTGTGTGGTCTAAGCCCTACATCTATAGAAAACTTTATGTTTATCTTCCCTTATAAAGCAAACATTAGAGAAAAGTGGATAATTCCTGCATATTGTCTTTTGTCATTCAAATGATCCACAGACGTCTTACATGTGTTCAAATCTGAGTGGCCGGAGTCTGCTCAAACTCAATCCGTGGTCAGGCTGAGGGGTCATCTGGTGCATTGCAGAGGAGTTAGGCTCTGAACTGTCCCTATATATCTCATGGCCGAGACATAGGTGGTTGCAGGAGACTATAGGTTTCAACCCAGTCATTCCAAACTGCCATGTTACTGAGCCATTCAGAGACAGTTGGCAGTCTTGTTCATCAACAATATAGAGCCACCCTACGTTTGGCAAGGAGAAGTGCCTTTGTAGTTAAGCGCCACTCCCCGATGGGACCTCCCAAACGTAGCCGAGAAAGGTCACCAGAGGTTCCGGTGAGAGCGAATTTTGGGTTATGTCAGTTATCACAAGAAGGATCTCTCGCCAGTATGCCTGAATAGGGGGGGCATTTCCAGGTAAGATGCAGAAAACCTGCATCCTCTCATTGTCAAGGTTGGTAATTATGAGAGGAATAGGGGTCAATTCTCTACAGCTTCCATGGTTAACATATGCTTGGATCAGAAATGTATAATGTAATAGCTTATATCTATAATTCATGGATACAGTACCGGTATGTGCACAGCAAAATTTACATTGGGTGATAGGTATATCCACCCCTAATTCGGATTACCAGGCTATCCTAGCTAAATCAGTGGCTTTCCAGGATTGTGATATCATACTATAGAGATTCAAAATCCAGTGAGTAGAATCAGCCGATGGAATGAGTTGTGTTTCCAAAGAGTATTTGCTTTTTCCAGAGTTGTGTTTATGTAGTTGTGTCCATCCAACAGATGACTCTTGTACAGGGCGGACTCTAGTTGTCTGGGTGAGTTCAGGTTGTTTTTCGGTGTTGATGATGGGGCAAAATTGAGAAATACAGAGATGAGGCTATGCCAGTGCAGGTTTCTGACATGTCACCAATCATTGGCGTCTCAGTGGAGTACACTGAGTGATGGTCACTTATGTGCCAAATGCAATTAACATTTTATGTGAAAGTGTGATGGAGGCTTATACAGATGTTGAGTGCCTAATTAGCAACAAACATACGTTCTGGGCCCAAAGTCTTGCTCAGAAGCCCGCGGTTAACACTATGTGCCTTGTTACAAGTTTAGCGGTTCTCCTGTTGGCTCGCCACTGCCGTGCTGACAGGAGGATCGCCAAGCCTGTTTTGCACCAGCCAAATTACGAGTGTAATCCAGGGTGGGCATGCGGTGCTGGGGCAGTCTCACGGTGGTCCAACCGCCACAGTCACAATACTGAGGGCGGACCCTAAGTGGTGCTGGTGGTCAGACCGCCACCGTGAGTACAGCTGTCCTGAGGACCGTTGTATTCGTAATAAGGCCTTATGGCTATTTGAGGTGCTGAATATCAAGGATGTGTTTTCTTGATTCTACCTCATGACTCTTTCATCATCTATCATACTTTCTCTCCCTCTTTTTACATTCTTGCAGGTCCATGCTTTCTCCTTTTGCCACTGTTTTCCAGTCTTTCTCTTCCTCTTTCTTTAACCCTTTTGTGTTCGATGATGAAAATTTTGTGCTGGTTCTTAAAAATGAGAAATTAGTTCCGGTGAGCCCCACCTGCGACCATCGTCTCAAATTAAGCACTGCAGCTGTTGAAAATTGATAGCACCCTAGAAACCGAAAAAGATTTATATCTATCTAGATAAATGTTTATACTGTGTGTGTGTAAAAAAGTATTTTCAGAAAGATGTCAGCAGAAACGGAGCATAAGTGCCTAACAAAGTGAGAGACTGTAGATGAACGTGGTATGAAGGGACTCACAGGAGTGATTGAGACATTCCATAAAGCACTAGATTTTAGTTTACATGTATTAAGCCATGTTATAATCACATAGTCCACCACTTTTATATAGAATTTCTAGTTATACTTCTTTAGTCAAGCCCCTTTTAGAGAACCCCGACCATAGCCCTTATTTTTAAATCCCACCTAAAGCACTAGCTGGTAGGCAGCCAAGCTCTGCAAAACAATCCTAATAATTTAGGGAGGCAACAGGTCATCTTTGTGACAACAGTGGTCAAAACTGCAGATTCGCCCAAAAAAGACAACCTAAAAAACAAGCATTCGTAATGCATCGGTTTTGGCTATGTAATGAATAAAGAGCTGTTTTCCTCAATCATTGTCCAGCAGAAGGAAAAGGCTCCCTGACAGAGTGAAGAGGATGCGGCGAAGTGGCCAGAGATCCCGGTCCGAGGTTTGGGGCACCTGCATAACATCCTGTAATTCTATGCAAATCACTTAATCTCTCTGGGTGAAAAATTGTTATGTAAATAAGCTGCAAAAGTAAAAGGCAAATCTTTATGAAAATATAGTTCCACCAAAGCAGATGCTAACTGTATGTGAGCAGTAGGAAACTGATAAGAGAAGCAGAGGAGGAACAAGCATTGATAAATGAAGGAAAATATGCTAAGAGCCAATAGAAATGGAGGAAAGTTAAGTGGCAAGCACGGGAACCAATGAGAGGCCAGGAAAGAGAGGAGGTGGGATGTCAGTCCCTTTTAAGTTTATTTTAAAAACAATAGATTTCTCACGGCCGGTGAAAGCACTGTGCAGGCGAAACCTAAAAAGGGTACTTACATTTGGGATTCACAGTTTTCCTTTCGGATGTAACTGAGAAAACGAAAAAGCATAACAACTCTCAGCATCAGTGCGATTATGCAAGACCATAATGCCTGAATGTCAAGCTACCTAGGGAACGAGACGCTCTTTACACACAGGCACTGCACTGTCACATCATCATTCAGTTTCAAGCCTGTAGCAATTCTAACACTTCCCCAAATGCGAATACGTAAATCAACACCTCAAAAAAGAACCAATCCGAACACCATTCGAAATACACCTAAAAACTGAAGGTAGCCTTTGTCATCATTATGTCCCACAGAGACAATATCAGACCAAGAATTGGAGGCAGGCAGAATTTCCGGAAGTGGAGGGGACGCCAGGAACACCGGCTGACAGTTCGCCAATCACAGCCCACAAACCAGACTGTGTCCCGCCTATTTCCGAAATATTGAGCGGTGATTGGATAAGTCCTGGCAACTGTTATCGGTTCCTAAGGTAAACATAGACAGGTACTCTGAGTGGCAGCCCGGGGTCTGCATGTGGTTTTGCTTCAAAATCTGACACTGCAAGGAATCTCGACGAACCCGGAACAGAAGAACAAAAGAGGTAAGTGTGAAGTGTACGTGCAAGCAGTTCATTGAGGTTACGTGTATCCAGAACATCACAAATGCAGGTATTTTGAGCCTGCGTCCTTTACATTTTCACTGAATTCTAGCATAGGATGCACCCACAGCTTTTAAATGAACCTCAATCAAATGCCACTTTTGCTAACAAAGTTACCAGTTCATTGACCGTTGAAACTAGCTATCTATTCCACAGCGCTTCAATAGAAAGAAGAGATGCAACCAGAATTTCACTGTCTCTTGCCCTAAGTTCAACTATAGCATGTTGAGAGATATGCTCCACCATCAGATTGCTTATTATGCATCCTCTATTCTCTCCTGTATCCAATCTCTCGGGTTCCAGTTCCCAAAACTTCTTGTGCACCTACATTCAAAGTACACGTATAGATTTACCTGTGTGTGAACGCAAATTATCAAACATGATCCATAGAGGCTCAGGCTGCCCTGGAGAACTTCTGTGATCGGAAATTGTGTGTGGCAGGTTTGCCACATTTACAAATTTAGGTTTAAGAACACTTTTGTGGATGGTTCTGGGTGAGCCATTCTGTAGAGTAGGCAAATGCCTACAAACGTACACATTTGTGAGAGTTCAACTTCTCCTTGCAGGTAGTTTGCCACCCTGGAAACACACACATAAGTGCTCAGTTCAAAGGAAGAAATGTGTTGATAGGTTGCGTAATCAGAGGGATTAACTCCATGTTTCGTGCTGTAAGGGAAGAGGTTTGTCCAAGGAGAAATTATGTTCTTCTTGCAGAAAAAATATGTGTGTCGATACACATTTGCATCACATGTACACATGCAGAATTTTCCTCCTGGGGGAAATTCTAAATGTTTTATTGTTGCTCATTTGAGCATTTGAAAAAACTACAAGTGAAAAAGTTAGAAATTGGCTCAAAATACAGCACTCCCATGAAGGCTTTTTTTCCCTTTCCCATCCTGCCCTTTGTGAATAGAGCCCTCTTTCACCATTTGTTAGCTAAAATAGTTCATGTATTGTGGAGCTACAAATGAAACTGATGGTTCTATGTACATGCAGGTTGTTTGACTCAAAATACATATTTTCTGTTTTAATCCAAAAAAGCACCATAGTTTGGTTATCTCCATATTAACTGGACATTTCAATGCATGTTGGTAATGGCACATGACAGCTAGGCATGTCCTTTAAAATGTTTAAAGGGACTATTGTCTTGTTTCTCTTACATAACACCAAAATAAGGAACCCTCAGGGTATACAATTGATTCATTGATAGATTATGTATCTTACTTTACAAGAGAGGTTCCAATGCTTTACCTTGTGCCTCAAACAAATTGTCCAGGATTACCTGAAGGGTTGCCTGTCTGTTAAAAAACAGAACTTGGTGTGTATCCAGAAAACGTAGACATTTAACACCATGTATCAAATATTGCCTTCTATGCCAAAGTTCTAAACGCTGAAAATAATCTTGACAACCAGGACAATTAAAAGGTGGGTCGTATAAGAGGCATAATGACTCCCACCACACCTTACAGGACCTTGCGCTTGTGCAGCAAAATATATTTATAGATTTTTAAAAAACACCTGCCATTCACAGTGAGGCATCTGAAATTGCCATACCACTAAATGGCAACTGACATTGCTGTACCATTACAGGGCACCATATGATATTTTTTCTCTTTCCCTGGAAAACTTTTTTTGTATACTTAGTATAAGGTGCTTATGTTACCTGGCAATAGCAGAAGAGGTGTCCAGTGGTCCCTGCATCAAGTTTCTTGACATAGGCCCTGAAAAAAGGATATGACTAGCTCACTGACAACAGTCTGGTTGCAGTACAGGCTCTGTGTTACACGTAGTGGATGATGCTCTACCCATACTAGGTAAAAGAGATTCATGTTTCATTTTTCCCAATCTATCACTTGTTTTTGAGACGGTCAATAATTCCTTTCTGCTAAAACATTTGGAAGAACATAGAGAAATAAATGGTGGAGTTCTGAAATGTTGCCTAGAAAATTGCATTCAACTAATAACAAGCATTGGCATAGCCAATAGGTCTCACCTTTGGGACCTTATAAGTGTTTAGACATGCAACAGTTAATCTTTTTGCAGTAAGGCTATTGTGCTGCAAATCTAAATACTTATAAGGTCCCAAAGGTGAGACCTATTGACTATGCCAATGCTTGTTATTAGTTGAATGCAATTTTCTAGGCAACATTTCAGAACTCCACCATTTATTTCTCTATGTTCTTCCAAATGTTTTAGCAGAAAGGAATTATTGACCGTCTCAAAAACAAGTGATAGATTGGGAAAAATGAAACATGAATCTCTTTTACCTAGTATGGGTAGAGCATCATCCACTACGTGTAACACAGAGCCTGTACTGCAACCAGACTGTTGTCAGTGAGCTAGTCATATCCTTTTTTCAGGGCCTATGTCAAGAAACTTGATGCAGGGACCACTGGACACCTCTTCTGCTATTGCCAGGTAACATAAGCACCTTATACTAAGTATACAAAAAAAGTTTTCCAGGGAAAGAGAAAAAATATCATATGGTGCCATGTAATGGTACAGCAATGTCAGTTGCCATTTAGTGGTATGGCAATTTCAGATGCCTATGCCAATGCTTGTTCCGAGACGCTAGGGAGATTATAAAAGAAACATTTGACTGGTCAATGTGATGTGGTAATCTCAATAAAGTGCCACAGGCTAACTCTCTGATGGATTTTCCTACATGTGGCCATCTCGCATCAGTCGAAAGTTTTCACAGAACACAAAGCGCCTAGGGGAACAATCTCAAAAATATTGAGTCAGAAGAAATGTGGCAGCATTATGCAATGAATCGCCTCGCCAAATACTTTGCATTTTCTGTTACATAATTCTTACTAGCAAAGACTCAATAACACACACCTAGGACAGGCACAAAAACCTTCACCCGGAAAAGAGACAGTGTTTTCTGATCTCTAAACAAGAGGTCGGTCACTAAAACTAGACGTAACAAAGCTAACCGCAGACCACGCTATCACGCCAAAAACATTCTTCAGTCCACTCCTGCATTGAGAATGTTGGAAGCCCAGACCTGCAGATGTGTGCTCGCTCTTTGAGTGTGTGCACAGTGTTTGTAAACATAATCCCCACGCACTAGCATAGCTGCTGTCAATTGGTGTCGTTTTCAAGGCAGATGTAACGTAACCAGTTTAGACGGCAGGTGCCAATGAGTGCAGACTGCGTGCGCCGTATCACGCAAGGCCGAGCTCACGACAAAGGGAAAACGTGATGGGGTGGATAAATGTTGCAAAAGAGACAACAGAGAGACGTCGGCCAGCCTAGCTCACTCACATCAGAGGAATGCTGTTTCAAAAGCAAACGGAAGAACATACTCGTAAAGTGGGAAAGTCTACATGATATGACATTACATGTAAAGTGGTAAAGATGGCATGTCCCAACTAACACTTTCAGGAAAGACAAGGTCTCCTAAGCAGTGCATACGCGCTGCGTAGGCGAGACCTAAAAATGTGTAACTTTCTTCTCAACTTCTCGTCTTTACAACAAGGAATTCTCCACAGCTTTTTTCTATCTACAAATATTTTTTTCAATCTTTACATTGAACCCATGCATTTGCTTCTAAGAATTTCAATTATCTCTTATCATATGTACTCTTATGACTTTCAGATGTATATGAACGTTTCTTAGAAAACATTGACAGACTTCCACTGACACTTATGGACCTTCAAACATGGATGTTGCTGCAGTATCTCCTATCGAACACGCTCAAAATGGAGTTCCTTCTGATCACCATTGCACATTGCTTCATTTGAGTACAGTCCTAATACAGATTAAATCCCACTGAAACGGCATGAGGCTATATAATATCAAGAAACCAGCTTTGATTGGGGCAGGAGGTTAAAAAGACCCAGTCGCTGGGCACAAGCGTTGAACTTCTGGCTTGTCAGCTGAGCCTTTGCTTATCATTTGTTCTCCTCTGCAGGGCTTGGTTGGTGGTTGGGTTGAATAAGGCTATCCTCCATAAAGCCTTACTGTATGGTAATGCACAGAGCCTTTTTGAGGGTGCACATAAAACTCTCAACAGCTTCGTTCGCCTGGGGCCATTGGGTTGTGATCTTCCGATGGTGAATGCCCAGATATTCAAAGTACTCTCTAAACTCAGCCCCTTGAAACGGGGGCCTATTGTTGGTCCAGAGTTTCTATAGGATGCCGAATATGGAAACTGTCTTTTCCAGGAGAGGTAGACCTTTGAAATGCCTTGGAGTTGATCACCTCCACAATTGGTTATTTTGAGTATCTGTCCACCATCCCCATGGTGAGCCGCCCATCAGGGAAATTCCCAAAATCCAGACTGACTTTGGGCCATGGTGCCTCAAAGGTTTCTACTGTTCTATAGGTGCCGGGGCGCGGGCCCCTCCAGCGAGGTGACACACTGTGCGGCGCTTTACAGCTTAATTGACTACCTACTTGAAGACAGGGAACCATACTTTCTCGCGGAGGTGCACCTTGGTTTTGGATGGTCCCTGGTGGACAGGTAGGCCAGCTTGCCTACCTTTGGTGCTGCATTCTGGGGATCACTATTCAGTTTCCTCTCAGTAGGAGGCCATTCAGAGTGGCACTTAGCTCATCTCTCATCCTCCCTAGCCCCAACAGGCTGTTCTTGTCTGCTTGCACCCACAGGTTGGCATTGTGCAGTAAGGTCTTCCAACTCTCACTACTGTACCGTCACAAGAGTATTCTGGAAGTCAACGTCACTTTGGGTCACTACTGTGATCTTCTCAAGTGTCTTCGCTTTCAGGCTGTACTCCTCTGTGTCTCCATTACTGGCGGTCTGCTCAGCCCCTTGCCCGTGGGGGTGTTGCGACAGAAAGACAGCCGGGTTCCTTATCCCTGGTCCATAGGCCACTGTGAACTAGCACTGTTGCAGGTGTATGGCTCTCCTCTTGATCCAGGGCAATGGGTGACGGGCTGAGCCTCCAAATAGGCTACCTAGCGGTCTAAACTCCATGATCACTTTGAGTTTGCAGCCATAGAGATATAAGGGAAAGTGGATGCATCCCGCTATATTGTGAGAGCTTCCCTCTCAATCAAGGCATAGCATTTTTCTGTTCCCATCAAGGCTCAACTTGTGAAGGCGATTGGGGCCCACATCTCCGGCTCACTCTGTTGTATAAGAAATGCACCCAGTCCTACTAGACTGGCATTAATAACAGCTCCCTGGCCTTCAAGGGATCAAGGTAGGCCATAGTAATGTTGTGTAGCAAGGTTTGCTTGATTCTCTGAAAGCAGCTTCTGCTTTTGTGCCCAGTCCTATTTGGCAGGGGTTTTCATCACAACCCTAGTGGCCAACACACTGTGGCTGGTTTGTGAGGATCCAGCCACAGGGTGTTGCTATGCAGAGGAAACTCTGCACCTCTGAGGTTCTTTGCAGGGCAGGGGCTTGTTTAATGGGTTTAGACTTCTGGGGGTCTACCTACTTTCCTTCCTTCGAGAACACATACCCAAAGAACTCTATTTCGGGTTCGAAGGACAACATTGTTTTCTGTTTAGGGTGAGCCCATGCTAACTGATCCTGTGTAGGCTGACATGCAAGTGCTGTCCCTCTAGTGTGGACAAATACATCAGATTATGGTCCCTAATGTTCAGGACCCCTTGTAGCCTGAGAAAGTTTCCCTGTATGGTGTTTTGAAACATACCTGGGTTTCTGACGAGTCCAAGATGTGTTGAATTAGGTCATTATATAGTGATTCTCTGTATCCAACAGTAGTTAGTGGTACCCGCATTGAGATATAATGTTGAAGTCACTGTGCCCCATTAATGTCCGCTATAATGTTGTCCATGGTCTGGGTTACATTCTGTTCTTTTTGATCGTCTTGTTCGGGAGGCATATATCAATGCAGAGCCCGATGGCTCCAGGATGCTTGGGTTTTTCCGTAATGACAATGGGTGACATCCGCGGTTATGTTCCAGCTTTTCAATCTCTTGCTCAACAAGGGTCTGTAAGTGAAAAGGCAGCCTCCGGTGCAGGAAGTAGAAAATATTTTATAGTTAGATGAATTAAAATCTTTACAAAGTGATAAGACTTCACAGTTTTTATAAAATATATTCAAATCTTCGACACCTTGATAAGATACATATCTCATGTCATTATTAGCAGAAATGTTTAATGTAGCTGGCATTTTGGTTTTGGACTGGAAGTGATTTTTACGAAGGGGTGGGCACCTTACAAGAGTTGAATTGAAAAATATGAACAGTAAACTGTTGATCAAATGTCAGTGTAAAATGGGTTAATGTTCAATATTAAGGTAATTGTTTTAATATAAAGGTTTGACTCAAAACGGTACATGCTGTAATCAGTATGGCATACTAAAGCTACAAAATTTGGTAGTGCGCAGATTAAGGTATAAACTTGATTGATGGATAGTCTCTGTTTCTGCCTCCACCCGCACCAGCTGACTTTCAATGAATGTCACTGATTGTTTGGTAATAGTATCAAGACTGTTGTACAGCTTTTGCTTTGAGAGGCAGTACCATCTTGTTTCAGAATCTTTTAAAATTAAAATGTATTTAAAGAGTTTTATATAGCGCGGACAAGATCACAGGGGGTATCAGAGCGCTTCACAGAAAGGTAGTTGCATAGTTACAAGGGTACAAGCAATATAAACGACATTAGAACAGGGCGGCCCGGAAAAGGACACCATCGGTCACAACAGTAGCACATTTCAAAAGGGTGGAAGAGTAAGATAGCGAACCCTAGTTCTTTCAATGTAACCCTTTGACTTTCTTAATAGGGAAGCAAGAGTTAATATCACAGCTGATCAGGAGAGGACAGAACTAAATGACAATAGCAATCATTGTAGTACACTCGAGACAAGGGTAAAGCAGCGCCTTCTCAAGTGGGCTGTGGGACTAGACCAGAAATCTTTACATCAGAATCAGTTTCACTTCCCTTTTGAACAAAGCTGTGGAATTATTTAGTCTTAATTCTGGTGGTAAGGAGTTCCAAATTCTAGGTGCAATACCTGAGAATTGCATGTTCTCATTTTATGGAATTTCTGTGGTTTAAGTAGTAAGGTGCTGGAGCCTCTAGAGGATCCGGAGCCTCCTGAGAGCTCAAGTGTTTGTGCAAGATATAGAGGGGTGTTGAAGTGTAGAGCTTTGTGATTCATGCAGGAAATGTTTAGATGTATCCTTGCCTCATACGGGAGCCAATTAATAGCTTTAAGCTCAGGCAAAATGTGATGATAACATTTGGAGCCTGTGATGAGCCTCGCAGCAGAATTGAGAGAGGCGTTGAGTGGGGCAATCCTCGCTCTTGGAAGTCCACATAGGGTTTCACTGCCATAATCTCGCTTAGAGATCACTAATGTTTGCTCCGCAGTTTTGGGGTCGTTGTGGGGGAGGAACGGTTTTATTTTCCCAAGGATGCATACATGGAAGTTTGCCCCTTTGGTGAGAGACCTGATATGATTCTGCATGTTCAGGTGTCTGTCAAGTATTAATCCGAGTGAGCTCATAGAGTCAATTATATTTGGTGAGCAGTTGAGGGCTGTCAGTTGGTGCATCCATTTTGCAATGACTGGGGACTGTTTGTCAGGGGCGATGAGGAGGAATTCAGTTTTGAGAGCATTCAGTTTCAGATGATTGAGTGTCAGCCAACTTTGCGTTTCTTGAAGCACTGAGTTGAGAGATCTGATGTCCTCTGGGGAGGAGATTTTCAGGTACAGTTGTGTGTCTTCGACATACATGTGATAATGGATGTTGGACACTTTCAGGATTTCTGTTAGAGGTTCCATGAATAGGTTGAAGAGAGTGGGTGAGAGCATGGACCTCTGCGGTACTCCCAAAGTGAGTGGAGA
Source organism: Triturus cristatus (assembly GCF_964204655.1). Classification (NCBI taxonomy): domain Eukaryota; kingdom Metazoa; phylum Chordata; class Amphibia; order Caudata; family Salamandridae; genus Triturus; species Triturus cristatus. The sequence continues at coordinate 1,200,079,750 of NC_140591.1, read as the reverse complement.
GGGTTCGGACAGGGACTGATTAATCTTCAGTCTTTGGGATCTAGTGTGTAGAAAAGAAGAAAGCCAGTTAAGCACCCTCCCTGATAACCCCATCCTGTGCTCCAGTAGACCGATGAGAGTATCATGTTTGACTGTGTTAAACGCTGATGAAAAGTCAAGTAGGATCAAAAGGCAGGATTCATTGTGGTCCAGCATACGTAGTGCATCATCCACAATGTGAATAAGAGCAGATTCCGTGCTAAGACCTTGTCTGAAGCCAGATTGGAATTTGTCAAGAAGTTGGAATTGTTCAATATGACTACAAAGTTGGGTGTGAACGCATTTCTCCAGGAGTTTTTCCAGTGTAGGAATGGTGGAGATTGGACGAAAATTGTGAAGACTGGTCTGGTCAGCCGTTGTTTTTTTTTGTATGGGGTGACCTGCCCGGACTTTAGGCAGTCTGGGATTGACCCTTGAAGCAGAGAGGCATTAACTATCTTCGTCCATAGAGGGAGTATGGATGATCTGATCTTCTTGAAGAAATTTGGAGGTACGGGGTCATTGAAGTGGTTGGAAGGTTTCAGAGTAGCCAGAGTTTTTCGTATGGTACTCTCATCAACGGTTTGGATTAGATTCCAAGAGGCATTGTTTTTGGGTGGAGGAACCAGACTTTGAGAGGGCACACCCAGCCCTGGGGATAGAACGGTGGCAGGTAGATTCTCACGGGCTGCCTGTAGATCATGTTCAATCTTTGTTGTTTTATCACGGAAGAAGGAAGCAAACTCCTCACAGTCTGGCTGCTGATCAGGACCTGTGGAGGTCGGAATAGGTGTGTTGTTAGATTGAAGCTTGATGAGCTCAAATAGCTTTTTTGGACGATTTCTTGCCTGCTCTAGTTGTTCTCTGAAGTAGCTTGCTTTTGAGCTTCTGATGCGTTTGTTATATACCTTTCTGAGAGAAATCAGCTGCGAAAGATGATACACGGAGGGCGAGGATCTCCATATACGTCCTGCTAGTCTTAGATTTTTCTATCAGTATTTAGGTTCCTGTTGTACCAAGGTTTGGAGATTTTGGAAGGTATTCTTTTCAGTTGTCGTGGCGCCATAGCGTCTAGAATGTTGGATATCGAGTGGTTGTAGTGATCTGTGAGGTCATCGACCGCCAACATGTCCAGGGAGGAGGCAAGATGCTAACTGTGAGGAAGGACAGATCTTATAGGTTAATATTTCTCAGGTTTCTTTGCCAGATTCTATGTTTCTTCATTTGCGATTTAATAGTTGTCGCCGGTTCTGAGACGAGGAAGGAGATGCAGTGGGGTCAGACCAGTCACATGGGAGCATAGATACAAGTTGAGTAGAGTTGCTCTTGCCAATAACCAGATCTAAGGTAGCTCCCTTGTTGTGCGTAGGGCTGTCACACATTTGAGTAAGGTTGAGGTCTGATAGGAAGGCTTTAAGGCTATTGACTGATGAGTCAAATCAAATCAAATCAAAACAGCTTACTAATACACATATATCTAAAAAATACTTTCTTACAGTTTATCATAGGCAATAATTAATACTAAAAATGATATTTACAAATTTGGGCATCATGGGGAGGCTAACATGATAAAGTAGTAAGTACATTATTTTCTGAGGTTTTAAAAAATACTGGCTACCACTATTCATACAATAAAGTGCAGGTGCAGAAAATGCAGGAAGGTACAATTTAAAAGAAATAATGTTATGCATCTTCTTTTTCATACAGCAATACTTTCAAAAAGGCGTAGTCTTTTCTTTTTCTAATCGATTGTTGTAAGAAGCGAATAACTGAGCCGATGATTTTCATGGTGTCCAGACTACATATAAAGATAAACGCATCCTTATAGTTAAAAAGCATATTTTTTTAAAAGAGGGGTTTTGAAAAGGTTTTCTGGATACCCATATAAAAAGGACAGAAAAGGATAAAATGCAAGGTGGACTGTAAAGTTTTACCATCACACGGGCAGGGTGGCAATATTCGTTGCCATTTCTCTGTACTTGGAAATGCAATTAGATAATGTAAGGTACCCATCCTTAACCTGGTTAGGTAAAACCTGTGCTGAATATTCCGAAACAAATTTAGGTATAACTGGCTACCCCTCATGTATGGACGTTCACAATAAGCTACCACAGTCTGTTTTTTGTTAGCCACCCTTTCCCTTTTGTAGTCTGCAGTGGTTATATATCTTAATTTCAATTTGCTTTTACTATATTACTGTATACATAGGGGGTTATCTGTATTTACTTTGCATTTCATCAAGAGATTAAAAATGTGGCCTAGCCATGGTATTTTCATACTATGCTCCAGAGCTAGACAGTCAATAATTAAATCCTTAGAAAATGGTGTTTCTTCCTTAGTCCTTATGTCATTCCAGAGGGTAAGACTAGCCATATTAATAGCATCATTTATATATGGGACAAACAGTTTTTTATGAACAATGATGTTTGCAGTTGCACTGGGAACAGCCAATAATCTTTTTAAAAATGTGTTTTCATCAGTTTGTAGGATTGTCGTATTTGCTCTCCACCATATTGCAGGTCCATAATTAACTGCTGGGACATCCTTACTCCTATACAAGGTTAACATTTCTTGTATCAGTTTGTTCCCTAATTTAGCCGCAAATCTACATATACCCTCAGTCATTTTTAAAAATTTCATTTTGCATAATTCAATATGTGATTTCCATGTACCGTTATTCCAAATAACATCCCCAAGTATGAAAATGTTGGGACTCTATTTATAAAAACCCCTCCCACATGATGTTGTCTACACTTTTGTCTCTTCCCCCCGCACGGCATTACAAATGTTTTCTTTAGATTCAGCTGCAAGTCTATGTCATTCATGTATTGGGCAAAATTTTCCATTAGACATTGCAGGCCATTTGTAGTTCTAGACATTAGGACAGCGTAGTCTGCGTATAATAAAACGGGGGTGGGGCGTGTTCCAACTTTTGGGGCGTCTACAACCAATTTTTGTAAAAATGAGTCCATGTTATTTATATACAATGAAAATAAAAGGGGAGCTAATATGCATCCCTGTCTGATACCACGCTTTACCACAAAGTCAGGCGTACATTCCCCTGATTTTCCATAGCGTACCCTTGAGGTTAAATATGCATGAATTTGTGATAAAAATAAGATTATTTCTGTGGGAGCACAAAGCCCTTTTAAAATTTGCCATAATTTTTGATGATTGACTAAGTCAAAGGCACTGGTGAGGTCTTCAAAACATAAATGAAGTATATCCTTATTGTGTACTTCCCAATTAACAACTCTAGGCTTAAACATTGCTCTACCGTCCCAATACCCCTTCTGAAACCATACTGCGCCTCTGTTAGTATATTTTTTCACTGGCCCAAGCTTCAAGCCTCTCCAGCATGATTCGGCCCATAATCTTGGAAGAGGAATCAAGAAGGGATATTGGGCGGTAGCAATTTGCCTTTTCCCTGTCCCCTTTTTTAAAAATGGGTACAATAATACTTTCAACCCATGTGGCTGGTAGTATTCCTCCCAAAGCAGCATTAAAAACTTGCATTAATATTGGTATCCATAATTCCAAATCATACTTAAAAACATCAATTGGCACCCCGTCTGAGCCTGCTGCTTTCCCATTTGAACTTTTTTGGAGTGCTGATTTTATTTCCTCTGATGTGATTGGTGATGTTTTCACTGGGTTTACCTTTATAAATTTTTATTTTTTCAGATCAATCATATCTGTTCCTTCTGGGTTAAAAATACTCTTAAAGTGTTGCACCCAGTCTTCTGGTGGTACTACAGTATCGATCCTCACCACGTTATTATCTTTAAAATATGGATGATTTATTATCTTCCAGAAGAGGGCTGAATCTTTTAGCTCTACTGCCTGGTTTAATTTCTCCCAGGCCTCCTCACGGATCTCCCTTTTTCTTGTTTCCAATGTCTTTTTATACTCTTTCCTTACAGCATTGATTTTATTGTGGGTCTCTAGGTTTTTGTTTAAGCACAAGTTTCAGCTTCCCATTTAGCCTTGTACATTCATGGTTAAACCATCTTGCAGTTAGACCACACACTTTTTTCCTTCTTTTAGATTTTAGGTCACCTGCAATTTCTTTGGTGATATTGGCGAAAGCAGCTATAACAGCTGTTTGCGTAGAGGAACCATCCAGACAGATTTCTAATTCTTTGTGTGTTTTCCCTTTGAGGGTTTCCATGAATGAAGATGGATTAACACCTGTCTATTTTATTGAGACGCCATTATTTCCTTGGGTGTCTATATCAACGTCTGCATTCTTGCCCCTTTGTCTTGTTAACAAGTTTACCTTTAATTTCACGCTTAGGGAATGATGGTCACTAACCATACTAATATTTATCGAAACATTCTCGACCAAATCGTTAACGAGTCATTTAGGTTATTCAAATGCAGGTTAAAGTCCCCCAGGAAGATCTGGGTTCCGGGATTGATCACATTTGTTGAAATGATTTCCATGACGTGTTCTTTTTTTATTTTGTGTTTATATAGCGCAAACGTGACCCGTTAGAGTGTCAGAGTGCTTAACAGAGATATAGCGGTCCGAAATGCGACCGATAGCAAGCAACATAAACTTACGCATGCAGATAACATTAAACAGTATAAAAACAGTAGACAGTAAAAGTTCTCAGGACTTACAATAATATCTGAGACGGAACGAATCAAATATGTCAAATTACAAATTATCTTTTACCATCAAAAGACTCAGAGTTCAAAGTTTAGCTGAGCGAGTCGACTCAGTAGCTTAACGAGATAGGGGACCCAGGAGAGGACTGTATAGATCCCAATACGAATCGGTTCAGGAAGTCATTGTGGGGACCTCTGAATTATAAATCTGTAACTAACGGAAGGTGTTTCGAATCGACCGATGAATTTGTTGATTCTTTATAAAGAGTTATGGTAGGAATTTCTCCATTAGGAAGATCTTAGCATCCTTCTTGAATTTTGAATGGAATGGTATTCTTCTAATGTTTGGTGGTAGCGAGTTCCAGATTCTGGGTGCAGCACCTGAGAAAGCTCTGTTGTATGTTTTTTTCTTCTGGAAGCGCGGCGGTTTCAGCACAAGATCTTTTGCGCCTCTGGAGTACCTGCCTCCTCTGGATATCATCACTTTCTGGGCAAGGTATGCCGGTGTTTTTGAGTGTAGTGCCTTATGTGTGATACAGGCCAATTTGAGTTGTACTCTGGCTTCGTATGGTAGCCAGTTCAGAGCTTTTAAGTGTGGAGAAATGTGATTACATTTTCTAGATCCGGTTATGAGTCTTGCGGCTGCATTGAGACAATCTTTTAGCGGCGCTGTTGAGGTCTTGGGCAGGCCAGATAAAGTTGAGCACCCATATTCGATCCTCGCGATGACCAACGCCTGAACTGCCATTTTGAGGTCCGACGTTTCTAGGAATGGTTTCAGTTTTCTAAGACAACTCAGGTTGTACCGGGCGTTTTTAGCCATCAAGTTGATGTGGCTTTGCATGTTCAGGTTCTTGTCGAACGTGATTCATAGTGATTTGGCTGAGTCCACTAAGGTTGGGGTGCAGTTAAGCACGGTGATCAGTGTGGTCCAGTCCTTTATTTCAGAAAAGATTTTTTTTGGGGGGGAGGAATTAGTAAGAATTCAGTTTTTTGCTCGTTTAGTTTAAGTTGATTACTTGTTAGCCATTGAGTAGTCATCTTTAGCGCTTCATTCATTAACTTGATCTTCTCCAGTGACGAGACTTTAATGTAGATCTGTGTGTCGTCAGTATCTATATGAAACAAGATGTTGGCATGTCGTAGACTCTCAGCCAGCGGTTCCATGTAGAGATGAGCTTTCCAAACTCTGTGTCGCGACACAGTACTGTCGCTCGATGATGAAGTCTGCGGGCAGATTAGGGCGAATACTCTTGGATGTTTGCATTTCGTGAATGCATTTTATTAGCAGGACGGTCTGCGCATGTCAGTGACGCAGTACGGAGCATGCGGAGGAAGGAGAGACGTTAGGGCAGCGAGCGTGTGCGCGCAGCCTCATTCCCTTTGCCGCACGCATTGATTGCGCAGTCAAGAGTCCACGGAGCTGCCTCTGTTCCCCATTCCAGGTGCTCGGTACGGCGCACTTTTGACAGGAGTAACTGCAGGGGAGCACTGCCCGGAGGCTGCTGAGGGGAGCCGGGCTACACTGTTTGTGCCATGGAGCACTGAGACGCCCGGGCGCTCCCGCCACCATGAGCTCCAGGCCTGCCTGACCGACCTGTTGTAGGTGGGCTAAAGGTAACCCCATTGAAATTTAACACCTTCCCAGTGAAAGCATTATGGCAGGAGAGGATCTGGAGGGTACAAAATTCCAGTTAGGGCGAAGTGTAAAGACCATTGGCTTTCGCAAGCTGTCCTAGGTTGTTATTGTGGCAGCTGAAAATTCTTATGAGAGAGCAGCTGTGTACCGTGTGTTTGTGACATCCATATGCTGAGGATTGGGATTGCATTGTGGGTTCATAGTGCACTGAGGGTTGGGATCCCATCGTGAGTTCATATTGCACTAAGGTTGGCAGTTGAGAGTTGTTCGGTGGTGAAGAGACGGTGGTCCCTTCTGCATTGTTTGAGTCATTGATGTGTTGCTAGGAAACCCCCAGGGACATCATAAGGGTCCCCAGCCTCATTCGGATCTGAATCCATGCCAAAGAGGCGTTGTAAACTGTGTTAGATCTCTATTCTAGACCTCTGAATCAACCCTAAAGGCGGTGAAGTCATGGGAGCTGGTTCCGATGTCGGCATCAACGCCTCGAATGGGACTCGTGTTGAAGGGACTGGGTGGAGTCTAAGTCGGCACCACCAATAAAGTCATTGGTACCAACTGCACCATCTTCTGGATATCTGGGGCATAAACAATGCAGATTGTGCCACTGGCAGACCCACCAGCAGTAGTCTGCATGACCATGAAAACAAGGAGTTCAGGTACACTGGTACAGTGTCAGATCCATGATAGGTGAGTTGTGCGCTGGTCACTGGAGGTGCCAGTGGCTCAGAAACACACTGTGGTGCTGGCTCCAAAGGCGCCCATGTTTCCACCAACTCTGGCTCTGAAGGAGAACCTGAAGGGAGAGGAGAACCAGTCAGCGACCTCTCTCTTTATTCCCAATGCTGCACTGCCTCTTTTTCTTGTGCGTCTGGCAGGAAGATCTCAAACCTGACAATCCTGGTAATCGCACTTTAGATTGTGGCTTTGAATTGCGTGCGCCCCTTCTTTCATCCTTGGCTCAGGTCATAAAAAGTTTAGCTACCCTCTCGTTAATGGCCGTTGAATGCATACTTTTGCATTACTCGCAGGCCTGCGAGCCAAAACACCTTCTAACACTCTGTTAAGAACCAATTCATTGGTCTCCACATGGGTATTTTGGAGGCAAGAACTAGGAATGGCTTTTACAGAATAATTTCTCGCCAGTTTCAGGTAGAATGGGCTTCTAATGAAAGGTTCTGTATTTGGTGCTCCTAGCTAAGCATCAAGGGAAAATCGGGGAAAGCAAAAGAGTCAAGGAAAATCATTCTAGAGGAAAAACAAATGAAAATCTAACTGCAAAGAGCAAATATCAAGAACAAAAACAGAAGCAAAGGGGTCATGAATGTAAAAAAAAAAATATAAAGCATTTTCATTTTTAAAGCTGCACACTTGACACTTGAAACACCATGTTCAAATAGCCTGTGTTACATGCTAACCATCCTATGACAGCTCAGTTACTAGTGCACTAAAGTGAGCCTTACTGTATGCTGGATTGAGATGTTTGTGACTATAACAGTAAAACTAGAGTTGTTCTGTTAGCCATTAAGATAGTGTTGCACTCTGGTTGTTTGTACATTTCGAAAGTCACATTTCAAGCAAGCTTTTTTTTTTGCTTGCTGTTCAGTAAATGCTTTGTTTATATTTCTGACTTTCAAAATTGGTTGAGTTTCCAGCTCTGTGTTTACTGCATTACTCTTCCAGTGTATATCAATGTCATTTATGGATTCATAGTCATATAGCTGAGTCTGAACTGAGGTGACAAAGTGAGCTAAAGAATGATGATGGATTCAACCCAGATCTGTGAGTGGGGGTGAGTGTCTGTAAGTTGCATGATTGTTTTACCACTCACAATTCCCCCATCCTGAACGGATTTTTGTATAACTCATATTCTGCAAGGCAGCAGGCCGACTTTGTGCATGGTTAAAAGGGTTGGCTGTGCGTGCACCCGCCCTTTTTGTGCCGTAAATCACTGGGGCATGTGTCAATGTGTGCATGATTATATTCTTGTTTCAGGCACAAACCCAACCTTACTACACCCAATGTATATTGGTTTCTTTTTGCGCACCTAGGATGTCAGCAGAACAAGTGACGGATAGACAGTTTTGCCGCCAGTCACTGTCTTTGTTAGAACAGATTCACAATTGCTTTATTAACCTTCCTGCTTTCTTAAATTCGCTTGAAAATGCACCATTTGTCCACTCTTTTTAAAAACTTTTTGCGGGGGAGAACCCCCCGAAACCCCCTTTAGTTGGTTTGGGCTCGCTTGCAGCGCTCACTCGCTACACTGCATTACTGTGTCGCAAAATGTTGCATTTCTTAAAAGTGTGTCCACAACATGAAAAGTTTGGAAAGCTGTGATGTAGAGGTTAAAAAGAGCTGGGGAAAGAGTTGATCCTTGCGGTACACCAATCGTAATAGGGGACGGCGATGATAGCTTTTGATTAACTGAAAATCTTTGTGATCTATTTTCCAAGAAAGATTTAAACTATTCGAGGACAGTTTCCGACAAGCCCATCCTGCTTCTGAGTTAATCTAGCAGTTTATCATGGTTTACGGTGTCAAATGCAGATGAAAGGTCCAGAAGAATTAAAAGAAAAGCTTTGTCTTGGCCTAGAGCTTGCAAGGCGTTATCCACTATATGAAGTATTGTAGTTTCCGTATTATGGTCTGGTCTGAAACCTGATTGGCAGCCGTCCAGAAGATTACATTTAGAGATGTGTTGGCACAGTTGTTGATGCACACATTTTTCTAGCACTTTCGCTGATAAGGGAATATTGGATACTGGCCTGAAATTATTTGTGTCAACAGCGTTTGATGTCGGTTTTTTTAGGACGGGGATGAGTTGCACAGTTTTTAATCAGTCTGGTATGGAGCCTTGAGACAGAGAGGCGTTGATTATCGTGGTCCAGATGGGGACAACAAATTGTCTGGTTGTCTTCGAGAATTTCAAAGGGAGAGGATCGTTGAAGTGGTTTTCGGCTTTGTCGATGAGAGGATTTTGGAGATGTCGTTGTTGTCATATAACTTGAAAGAAGACCAACTAGCTTCATTTTTGGGCACTGCTTGGAGGGAGTGTGATGGTTCATCAGTTTTTAAAGCCGATAGGGAGGGTAGATTTAAAGCGGCTGCTCTAAGCTCATTTCCCAATGAAAAGGTTTTGTCTGTGAAGAAGGTCGAGAATTCCTCACAGTTTATTAGGAGTTTTGTCGCTTCTTTAGAGGATTTGGCCAATTTATTTGACTGCAGCTTTACCATTTCAAAGAGTTTACGTCGTCTATTATAAGCATTCTCCAGTTCCAATCTAAAGAAATCTTATTTTTTGATTTGAGAATGCTTTTATATGCGTTTCTGGTCTTTCTTAGAAGTTTTATTGGGGAGATGATAGGTGTTGTCTCCATTTCCATTCTGTTAGTCTCAGCTCTCTTCTTTCCTCGTTCAGGGCACTACTAAACCAAGGATGTTTGTCTCTATCTGTGATTCTTCTCAGTTTTAGAGGAGCAACTGAATCGATTATGTCTGACATCATTGCATTGTAGTGTTCCGTGAGTTTGCAGACATTCGTAATGTTAGAGGGCGGGAGAAGATCCTTCTCGCAACGCGCAGCCAGTTTCTCATAGTCTAGGTCTTTTGTATCTCTAATCCATCTCTTTGGTTTGACACATTGTGTAGATCCTTCCTTTACAACTCCTGGAATTTGTAAGGTAATAGAGTGGTGGTATTACCAATCGCAAGGAGGGATTGAGATTAAATTGACTGCCTTTTCCCTTGAGATGATCCAGTCTAGAGTAGATCCTTTGCAGTGAGTTGGTAGAGTGCAGGCTTGGGTGAGATTTTGTTCAACTAGGAATTCTTTAAAGATATTGACCTGGCTATCGTTAATATCTTCCCACTGCAGATTGAGGTACCCCAGGAATAAATCATTGGACTGGGGGAAACGTTTGCAGAGATGATTTCCTTTAGGTTGTCTATGAAGGTGCAAGGAAGATTCGCTTTGTTTCTTATGGAAAGAGCCAGATATTTGCAGGAGTCAGATGTATTAGAGTTTAATTGCGTGATGGCGAGATCGGAGCGGTGAATGCAGGTGATACCTCCCCTTTTTTGTATTTGTCTGTCTATTTTCACAATGCTGTAGTTTGGGGGAACAAGTAGATCAATGTAAGGCGATGAAGTTTCGGTGAGACAAGATTCCGTTAGTACCGCTACTTCAATTTCTTGGTTTAAAATAAGATTAGCGATGTCAGAGGCATGCTTCGCTGCTGATCGGCAGATAAGCAGAAGAACTAGGAGCGGTTTCAAGGAGTTCTCAGGATTTGTGTCCCGGTTTGAGGAGGTTAGTGGAACTCTCTTCAGGTTATTGATGTTTAACTTTCTGTTTTTGTGAGTGGAAGTTCTATTCACGTTGATTTTGACCGTTCCAATTTTGTTTTCACCGCCCAAGCCTGGGAGACTAGGGGCCTCATGTGTTGATTCGTAGGATAGTAGTAAGGCTAAAACGTCTTCTTCTGATAGATACTTAAGTTGTTCGCGCGGGCGATACTGCCTCTTTGATCGCAGCATGGCTGTATGGTAAGAGTTGCTTTGTAGATTGCATACGGAATTCTGAATGATCTTGATTTTTGATAGAGATTCTTCAGTGCGGTGTAAGAAGCTCTTCATTTCAAGAATAGCGCTTTGGATGCTCTGAGATAGGTTGTCGGTTTGGATTCTCAATGCTTCAAGCTCCGTTTGAATTGCAGATGATGTATGGATGGCGACCATAGGTCCTGAGCTCTTTGTGCTAGAGAGCTTGCCGCCCTCGTGAGTGGGGCTAGCTTTAAACATCCCGTAGTTGTTACTCTATTCACAGGAGTGACTGAAGGAACAACTCTATCCAGGGGGGTGGCCATAGTGCCATCGGTAAAGTTCAATGATACACTCTGGATTATCTGTGAGACTGGTGCTGAGGGGGTGGTAGGTGTAGAATTTATGGTTGTTGCGGTTGGAAGCACAGGTGTGCTATGAGTTTAGACGATGGGTTGACCATAGACCTGTTATCTTTTTGTTGGTTTCAACCCTGAGTTATGTGTCGGCTGGGCAACACGATTGGAGGTATAGGGACGGACCTGTCTTGGAGCATAAGTGTTAAGCATCTATTGCTGAGACATGGTTGATTGCCCTCTGAGTGCTGTTGTTCGCTGTCCTGAGGCTCTAAACGTGCTGAAATGAGCTTAGATAGCTGGGTTTCTTGTGTCGACCTTGTGTCTGTTCTGGTGGGAAGATTGCTTGACGGTGTGTTGGATTAGGGGCTCTGGTGCAGAGTACGTCTTGTGGGAGTGTTGTTAACTACCTGCTCTTTCAGGTTGGTGAAGTTGTCATTGAATTTCTTTAGATCCTTGTTAGCAGCTTGAATAAAAGAGGGATTGTCTCTTGGAGGGTGTGAGGGCGTGGAATTTGCAGGCCTGCTTGTTGTTGCATGAGACCTCGAAGCACATGTATTCGCACAAAGCCAGGCAATCAGAGGGCAATAGTCTAACTGATAAATTGATACGATGAATGAAAGCAATGCCGCCACCTAGCCCACCCAGTCTATCAAGCCTGATGACGTTATAGTTGAGGGGCACTAAAATATCGATTATCGGACCAGTAGATTTGTTAAGCCAAGTTTCCGTCAGCACTACAATTTCATCATCATTTGCAAGGATGAGGTCACCGATGTCTGCAGCATGGCAGACTGCCGATCTGCAGTTGAGAAGTATGCATTTAAGCTGGGGATTGGGATCTTCTGAGGAGAGGGAGATGGTGGGGACTATGGTGAGGTTGCTATTATTTAACAATCTAGTGTTAGAATTCGACAAACAATATGCCAAAGGAGGATTTCTTTATGTTCTTGCAAACTAAGGGCCTGATTTAGAGTTTGGCGGATGGGTTGCCATATTAAAAGTGCATTATATCCAATGGCACTTGTAATATAGCAGATGGGATATCTGTCATGTTTATCATGGAGTAATTTGTTCGCCAAACTCTAAAGCAGGCCATGAATCTATTTTGATTTAGAATGCGAAAACATGTGGCCCTTGTATATAAACACTTCTCTCTATAGATACTGAATGGGGAAAACGTTTTGATAATCAGGTTTCAAATGTTTTTCCAACAATATTGTTCAGTAATTTCTGAGTTTAATCTTTTTGGGCTAGATTTCCGAGGTCTATTATCTGTTCATAGGGTAATAAATATGTAATAATTTAAGAAAGCTAATGGACAGAAAGAACAATGGATGGAAGAATTATAATGCATAATCTTTATCATGTCAAGGGGCATCTAGATTGTTTCCCGATATCTGATAGCTGCTCAATTATATTTAATTTACAATGTTACTAGACACAACTGGACACATTCAGAGTGTAGTTACTAAGGAGAGACTTTACCAATGTGATTTTAAGTGGGTTTGAGGTGTCCAAGTTGTTTAGGAGAACTTAGCTAAGCTAAGGTTGTACATGTTTCCCACTTTCCAGGCACTTCACAGATACTTGAAACATTCAAATGGCCAATAGTAGCTTAGGGGAAATGTTAGTATACTTCTTCTACTGCTGTTATAATTGTGGTTGATTAAACAGGGAAAACATCGCCTGTAGGATTGCAGGATTGGTTATTGGTAAATATTGGTTTAGCTCTGATCCCCTTTGTGTTTTAATTAATACATACTGGTTTGTTTTTAAACAAAATACATTATTTATATTGCTGAGAATGAGTTAGCCACTCAGTGTCACTGTTCTGGTTACAACAGCTTTGCGCCGGCACAGCACCGCCAAAGCTGTGCATGGTCTGCCTGCCAAATTACGAGTACAACTCGTGTCTTGGTGGGCTTTTCTTTTGCCGTTCCCACGACAGTGCCCTGAAAACAAGCACCGCAATGGGAACACAGAAGAAGTTCCAGAACGGCATGGACTGTGAAACCCATGCCGTGCTGGAACTTGGGGTGCATGCAAACAGGGGGGCACATTTGGGGCCCCATGAATGCATTACCATGGCGGCACGGGCATGGGGGCCCGGGAGGGCCCCCTTTGTTTTCCCATCGCCAACCTTTTCGTGGCAGGCTGCTTGTCGGACTGCCGCAGTCCCCCCTTACATATTGGATACCCCTGTCTGCTGCGCTACCACCAGGGAATGGCGGTTCCCTGGCGCAGACGATGCAGCAGTGGATGGTCCAAATGGCCGCCCCGTAATACTGGGGCTGCAGGACCGCCACCGCTGCGCCACACTGAGTCTGGTGGTCAAAGACTGCCAGACTCGTAATCAGCCCCTATGACAGTATGAGAACTTGTCCTCATGTGTCCCTGGCAGTGGGGGGCATGAGGTGGGGGTCGCCGCCCACAGAGGGTGCATTAACTGTGTGGTGGCCGAAGATAGCTCTTTCGGAGTGCGGTCTACTTGCCTGCAATTGGATCCTCACTCGTTTCTCTATCATATGCCTCCTATTCTGCTTATCAGCATGTAGGTGAGGCTTCCATTGCCCCTATGCATCACACAGAGGGCGGATACACTATAAGAAATTTGGTAACATGACAATGAAAAAATATCACATACAACAAACAAATAGCCTACCACTATATCGTCAATGTAAGTACATATTTACTAGCCTTAAATGTACATCTACTTAACTTGTGATTGTTAGTTCAATGCAGGGGATGCATAATTTTGTCATATGACATAACACTTCAGATACAGCGGTGGTATACCACGCACTAAACATATGAAAGATGATGGGAGGAATGCTTATAAATTCTTTAACCCACTTGTGTATTTAGTATACCATAAGATGTCATAGGTATAAGTTTGCCTTTGCATTTATAATGTATGCTTTGGTCTTTGATGTGATTCATTTTTACTATTGTTAATTTTTCCTTCCTACATACATATAATTAGACAGTAACCTTTTAACAAATTCCTGTATTTTCTAAGATACACTATTAAAAATACACAACAAGACTTGTTACAGTCTGTCTATATATCAATCCATCAAACAGCCACAACGTAACTTTTAAACATTCTTCCAGGTAACCAGGCTTGGTACAGAGATGTTAAAGAGAACATTAAAGATACCTTTACCAATGATTCTGTAAAATTAATAGATTAAAGTGCATGCAAAAGTACTGGTTATAGATTTCTGCTTCATCGTCCAGAATACATCCCATCATTCTCTCTCTCTCCCGCGCTCTCTTTCTCTCCCACTTTGATCTAAAAAGTATAAAAGTATGAATTAAGAAACTGGATACTGCCTGGGCTATCTCCAGTTCATTGTCTCACACACATCAGAGCATCTACAGTTTGGTAACAGAGAATTCAGCCACTCACAAATTTCCCCTCAGTCGTCTTCATCATACCCTCATTAGGAATGCACAGCATAAAATGGGACTATATATTACAGGAGTATCCCTTATTAAAACATTTTGGCAGTCAATTTTCAAACATATTGGTGATGAGATAGCAAGTGAGTTTTCACCAAATCCACAAAAACTGGGATTATTATGTAAAGTGAGATAAAATGTCCAATGAAGGATAAAAAAAACTGCTCTTTGTTTCAGTACTCGGGGCCCACTCCGAAATATCCACCTGCATGAAAACTCTAAGGGGCCTAGTCACAATTTGCACTTTGTAGTATGTTTAGTAGTACGACAATGGTCCTATGCATGTTCTACAAAATGCTATTCACTAGCCTATATTCGTAGGTCTCCGTCTCTTCTATCTTTTATGTGTGAAGATCGGAAGATCTCTGCTCTGACAGTGATGATCTCCGCACAAGTACGCCTACGTTTTAGTAGTACATGTGTAACAAACTGGAAGTGACTGGAAAATGAGGCACACTTAGTACTAAATGGGAGGGTTGGGGAATAGTAAGGAGGGTTTAAGGTAGGGTTAAGGAGGGGTTTAAGGAGATACAAACATGCAGCTCAAAAGAATAAGCCAATTGCTGTTCACAAACTGCACTTCTATAGTTACTACAGCCAAAGAAAACGCAAAACAGTCTTTATGTACTCCAGCTAAGACCTGGAGCAAGTCCAACACTTCACATGGGCACACTGGTAGTATACAACACCCTCCCATAGAAAATAATAGAGGCAGGGACCTAAAATTGAACCACACAGGAAATAATGTTAGAATAAATTACCTTATTTAGACTTTTTAATAATGTATATCATTGTATTTTAATGTTAAAAATGGCAAATACATAAAAAATATACTTTTATTCTAAAATATTTTAATAGCCTTTTGTAAATTTAAAACTAAATGTAACTGCTTAAAAAATGATTACATTAATTTAAATTAATTCTAGCCATAGCTTTTAGTCATTTTTAATTCAAAATAAATCAATATTAACATATAACTTTAGGTGGGATTATTTAAAATCTTTAAAAAAAAATCTAATTTAATATATTTAAAATGTTAAATTCAAAATTAAGTCACTAGTGTAGCTTTTTTAACATTTTATTCCACATATAAAATGTATACATACAATTAATTTATATTAATATTTATCATAAGAATATATATATATTAAAGTTTAATAAACTTTTAAGCTATATACTTTACCATGGGGAGACCTCTGCACCATTGGTGGAGATCCCCATTTATGTGTGAAGCGTTATTAGTGGATAACCAAAACTACCCAATAGTAGTACATCTACTACAAAGTGTAAGAATAAATTTACACTTGTGGATTTACTCACATGTTAATTTACCTTTCTGAATAGACCCCATAATGTACCCAAATTCACTCGCTAAGTGGCATTCTGAGACGCTACTCCTGAGTCCGCTACAATATTGGACCACTTAAAAATCAATAATTTTACGAAATTTCAATCTAGTTGGGAGAAGTTTGGGCAGAGATGGGAAGATGATTGAAAGCATGCTAGTTTTTTGATCACCACTTAGAAAGTGGATTCAAGCATTACATGTCAGATAGAGCTTGGTTAGTAAGTGTTAATTTGAACCATATTTCATATTACGTTTATTAATCACTTTATATATGAACCAAGCATGATTATGTGTAAATTGAATGTGTTTATTAATTGACATGCATCTGTAATTTAGTACAGTTTTCTAATTTTGTGCATCAATGAAAAATATTTATTTTGAAAGTGTGACATTTAACCTGATGTGAGTTAGATCTTGCAATGAGTGAGCCTTGATGTTTCTGAATGAACTCATGAGTAGTGAGGTCAACAGTGTAAACATAATGTTATTTCTATATGTCTTCTTGTATATAATAATTTATATATGTCTTCTTGTATATGTTTTCCTTGTTTCTGAGGTCTGTTTTTCTTATTTACATAGTGACTGGTTTTGAGGTCGGACTGACACTTGTTTTGTCGTGCTTTCTGATGGGAATCATCACAAAGAGAAGGAAGAGGCATTCTTTAAGAGCCCAGCAGTAACACTGCCTTACTTTCAGGCATTGGGTTCACAATGTCAGGAAATCATTGGGCAAACGTTGCCTGGAGTGATAGTGAGTACATTAATATTATATTGTGACATGTCATGGACAATTATTGGTTTCTCTTTTTTTTATAAAATCTGTTTTTATTGATTTTTCAAACACAGTTATAAACTTTCAGCTCACTGGCATATGTATTCCGGTGCCGGAACTCTTCTTATCGATAGCATTATACATCGCACATGTAAGGGACATAGTCATATAACAGTTTATAGACTGATAGCTCTGTCCAGTTACTCGGGACCCCTGACACAGTGCAGATCTTAAGCAGTGCTATGTACTACCCACTACTCCTCTTTATCAATACATCAAATTGCCCCATTGTGTTCCTCAGCCGAATCTGTATCTACTTCCAACAAATAGTAATACAACAAAAACCCCCTGTAAAACCTCAACCACCTCAACCCTGGACCAGCTCCATTGTACATATCCCTGTCCTTGCCAACAATTATTGGTTTCTCTTACTTGAAAAGCATTATATGGGCTCTCCTGCAATATCAGCTAGAGACACCCAATGTACAACTAGAATAAGAACATTGGGGGTCATTACGATGGCAGTGAACCTGCCACCGGCAGCCTGCTGGTGGCGGGTTCACCGCCATCGCTCGGCCATTCTCCACCCGCCAGATAAGGACGGCAGGCGGTGTGCTGGCAGACGGAAAGCCCATCCGGCACGGATCTGACAGAGGCAATCATTACGATTGCCTGTCGGACCCGGCCAGCATACCTAGAATGGTGGCAGTGCCTAGCAAGCACCATCCACCATATTAGGATGCAGCATCCCCGCCAGCATTTAAATGGTGGTTCAACCGCCATTCAAAGGCTGGCGGGTATGTAATTTGGGGGCCCATTGCGGGCCCCCCTTGTGCAGGGACAATGGAATTGTGCACTTGGAGGGCAGCTATGGTGCCCCCTACAGTTCCCTGCACCAGGTGGCAGGCACCACGTGGTGCCTGCCACGTAGTGCAGGGAAATGCACAACATGCATTTTTGCCTTTGCGGCGGGTGCTGCAGCCAGCAGCACCCGCCGCAATGGTAAACATGCACAATGCGACTGCCACAGTGGCGGTCGCATTGTAATTGCATGTGCGGGATCGCAGCCATGTGGCCAGGCGGTCCCAATTGTTGGGACGATGGCGGATGGACTTAAGATTGTCCGCCATCGTAATGAGCCCCATTGTTTTTTGCTCTGAGGTTGTGGTACTTTATGGGTCTAGTGTCAGCCATTCAAGAAAAACCCAGAGCCAAAATTCACCCAGACTTATCAAAAGGTGGTGGAGTAGTAAATGCCAAGAAATATATTTCCCTACTAAAAATAGTAACTGCTGGTCAGTAATTCAAGCATTGATTCAGAATTACACTTGCATGTTACAAACAAGTTATCATCCTTTACAACATTTGCACTGTGTTAGAGTAATCAGTCACACAAATGTAGATTTGTAAGTCTAAACCTATGTACTATTTACTTGTGATGTTTGTCCCTCTTTGTGTTCAAGGTTATTTTATATAGGTTAAGGTACAATATTACTGCTTGACCTGTAGTGTGACTGATTACTCTAACACAGTGCATCATTTATTGAATCCAGTCAGAATGCAGTGTAGGTTTTCAGGTTAGGTCCTGAAGAATTGCCACATGATCAGTTTTTTACATATGCAGGCGAGAAACATGTTGACCTTCTTTAGACCAACGTACTTACCATGCTAACTAGGACCATTATATCCTAAATCAGCGCGGTATTAGGCCGGTGAGTTTAAATGATTAAATAGTGTGACCCTGAGCATCACCATACCTATTTCAACCCGCTCTTTAATTCCACTCTACGCACTCCACTTGGACTCACACACTCCACTTCACCCGACAGCTAAAAAAAGATCTCCGGCAAAGAGCCCCCAGTGGGTGCCCGTCAGGTTTTGCATTGCCGGCCTGACAAGGAGCTAGCCAAATGGTGAAGCATGACACCCATCTGGATGTGTGAGGGCCCGTTCTCCTATTGGAGCACATTCCTTTCCCTGGAACTCTAGGCTCTCTCACTTTTCTTGTTTTGAGGAACTGCATAGCACATTGAAGGAAGGCCATCAAGTAGCATGACAAATCTAGCTAGAGACTATGTCACTTATCAAATCTGGAATTAATACAGGAGGCTTCTGAGGCGGTATGGTGTGTTTTTAGGGAACACAGCAATGGTTTTCCTTCACAATCACAACAGGTGAAAGCAATAACTAACAACATCATTGTATTGCTTTTTCAGCAATACATGCAGATTGAATTTTCCCCAACCTACTTTTTCTTTAATTTTATTTTCATTTTTCAAGCTAACATTACAACATTATCACCAAGAGCAATTAGCGTTATTACATTTGGGCTGGTATATTCAAAGGACAGTCACCAAAGACGACTGTCCACCCACACCGCAAAGATACATCTTGTTACCAATAACAAATTAGACTGAGTAAGAATGCGAAAAATGATAATGCCTCACTATTAGTTCATTTTGAAGACCTCTTCAGAATTTTAGGGTATGGCAGTTGCATTCCTAGTCGATACATATGTATTGTTAACCACACAATAGAAAGTACATGTCTGTAGAATCATAGGTTACTTCATTAAAAAGTAGGTCTATCAAGGGGCTGAGGCGAGTAAATAGGCCCTTAAAGTGTCCCATATATATTTGGGCCTTGACGTTAGTGGCATCAGTTCTGCATATTGTTCCATCTGCTCCTTTCATTATATAAGGAAGTATATTAGGGAGTCATGCCAAGTTTTAAACTTCGGTGCCCTCCTTCACCCCAACAGCACACCACCTGCCGTTTGGCCAGCAGAAGCACTCGTGCTACAAATGTCCTATTACGGGAGGTGTTCTCCTTAACCCAACCAAGAAAATAAATTCTGGGATCCGGAGACATCCTCTAGCCAACAGTGTTGACATTATCATTATGTGTATGTCCCAATACAGCTGAATTTCACCAAATGGCCAGGCTAAGAGCAGAACTGCGTCTGGCCTACCGCATCTTTCACAGTTTGCATCATTTCTGAGGCCAAATTACAAAGAGTCTTAGGAGTATAGTAGGCTTGCTGCAAGAATTTAAAGTGTGAGATACATAACCCACTGCTAGGGGAGATATGGCCCATCTAGGAGCAGCAGAAGTTCCACAACTCCTCAGCAAATGGCATTTCAAGCTCCTCCTCCAATCAAACCCTAGCCCCAACGCAAACACCGGCATCTTGCCCGACGTATTAGAGATAAGGTGTCTGTGAGCGGTGGCAGATACCAGCATTCCCAAGGACTGTAAGGGGGAGTGCTCTTTGGGAAACTCTGGGAAGTCTGACCCGTATGATCCTCGAAGTCAGCAATATAAGAATATGTTCAAAGATGTATTCAGTAAAATCCTTTTGAAATCTTCAAGCATGACAAATAAGCCATTAATGTACAAGTCTCCCCAGCGCTGCAGGCCACGAGAGGCTAATTGGGAAACCGTATTTTGTTCAGAGTTAACTGGCAGCAGTGGGTGATGGTTGATGGACAGAAGAGAGGAGTACATTTTAGCCAGACCCACCCTCCTGCCAAGACAATTTCATGCCTGTACAGTTCACATGCCAATGGCCATCTTTAGCGTATGATGTGGAGTGAGTGTACCTATCAAGGACCACAGTGGAATGGGTACAGTACTATCATTTTCCATCTCTAGAGGTGGCATATATGGATATAGGTTGTAACAATAGAGAGCCCAATGAGCATGTGCACACATATAGTATAGCTCCGGGTCCGAAGGCTCAAACCTCCCACGATGAATGGTAAGTGTGAGTGGATACCATTTAATTCTGGGTTCTTTGCCTGCAGAAGTCAACATAACTAACTGAGAACAAAGTGCACTGAAGAAGCACTTCATAGGTGGCAACAGTATATGAATACCACCATTTACCTTGAAAGAATCACCGTCTTCTGAAGCCCTATCCAACCTGCAAACAATAATGGTAGAGACAGCCAATACGGAATTTGGTCCGCTCCCTCCTCCCCAAAAAGTTAACACTTGAAAGATGAATCAATTGTGTCCCATATAACTCGACCACAGGCCAGAGTACTTTCCTGTGACATGCAGCTCCATCTAGCTTGCATTGAGTTTCAAAACGTTATGCCACATTCATAGATGTACAGCCAGCAAACAGTCCCTCAGTCTCTGCCTTGTCTCATAGAGACAGCCCATCTTGAACCTAGGCCACATTCCCTCTAGATGGGGACACAAGTTACCCAAGACATGTTCCAAGCTTTTTGAGCCTCATCAGTGAAATGAAGCTTAAATCCTATGGAACTGTGATATACAAGACATAAGACAGCATACCGTGTCACACTGAGTTAACAAAAAACTGTGTTTTGTGGAATGTTTGAATTAATCGAGCCTCAGTTAACTACTCTGACCCACATTCCAGCCCATTGTTTTTTTGCTCACTGTGCTACTACAGACAAGGAAAAACAATATGCAAATCAGTCTTGGCCATGTCCAAAAAGTGGCAGTCCAGCTCAAGCATAATTTCTGGTCACTAATTCACGCATTAATCCAAGCATTCCAACAGCCAGTCTTTTGTTTTTCCTACATGATATCCCATTGTTTCAATGCTATCACTTAATCTTCTGATTAGTAGGGGCGTGGGCTTTCAAAACTATGAAGATAGTAAATCTTTTTTCTGTATTAAAATGGAACATGCTAGTGATTCCACTGCATTGGTAGGGCACTGTGCAATGATCAAACTGAGTTTTGTTTGGAAGCTATAATCATCTTCTTTATGTTCACTGTTAACACATCATCTACCTCAACAAAAACAAGGCAAAGATATTAACCCCTTCGCCGCGGCGGGAATTCCGCCGCGGCGCAGGGGGGTTCGGGGGGGCAGCGCGGTGGCGCTGTGCTCATGACGGAGCCGCTCCGTCATGAGCCACGGTTGAGCTGTGCTCATGACGGAACGGTTCCGTCATGACTCCGCCCATTTGCGTTGTCCCCCCGCACAGGCGGGGAAACAGCGCCGCGTAGGCGGAGCGGCCGCCAACGGCCGTGACATGACGGAACCGTTCCGTCATGAGCACACGGCAACCGTGGCTTATGACGGAGCGGCTCCGTCATGAGCGGGGAAGGGGTTAAGAGTACTTCTGGCCCCAAACTTGTCTATGGACCCATTGAAAAAAGGTTGTGGTAAAGAAATACCATTGAAGACACAAGCTTGCAACCATATATTGAAGAAACGGGGAAGACACACTGACCAGAGGAGTTATTTGTACATGCCTGGAGTTGCTCCGCATTTAGGATTCACCAGATAGCTGATTGCTTGAATGGAGAGGATTGAAAATGTGGATGCCAGAACAGTATTTTAGGTTGCAGTAAGACCTCATGTTAAGCCTACTGTAGAATGAAACTGGTAGCCAGTGTATAGATTGATATTATTGAATCCAGCACACGGGTGATTAACGTTTTCTGGTCCCATGTCCTGATAAATCAAAAAATGTGGTACAAAAGGTACATTTCTAGCAAGACCAATTTGTGATAGTTTGTAAAAGAACAACCATACTTGGAGCTAGTCAATGGGAAAAACTCCTGTTGCAGCAGCGAGCAGAAGCAAATATCTACTTCCGTGAACAAGCCGAACAGTTTTCTCTTTAATGAAACTTCATCTGTATTAATCTTCATTGTCTGTAAGTATGTCCAGCGCTTATAATATCTGCTAAGGCTTTAGTTGTATATAGAGGGAGATGCAAAAACAGGATCGGCATTAGAGAGCATATCACATGCTAAAACAGAATATATTTTACTGTCTGCTGAACACTGCCAATAAGTGGGAAAAATTGTATTATACTGTAATGCTGTCAATTAAAGCCAACAATCTTGCTACCTTCTTCTCTGCTAACATAAAATCCATATACCTGTTCCTCGATGCCCCTCAGAATCACCCCTAAACCTGTAATGTCTTTCTTGGCCATGCCACCAGCAAGGTCTAGCATATCCACACTTCTTATCCCACCCTCGGCTGATATCTCTTAATTTCTCTATTCTACTGAGACATAAATAAATGAATCATATTTGTAGAGTGCCCTGCTACCCCACCCCATGGTATCCTGGTGCTGAGGCTACATATAGAAAATACAGAAAACACTTCACCCTTTACAACTATCTTCCTAGCCATAGGATCGCTTTATGACACACATATTCAAGGGCCTTTTCACTAACTTTCACTTAATTCTTCTTCCTGGCTGCTCAAGTGGTTTTTGCAATCAAATAACTCTCTAGCATGTTTCAAAACAGCTGTAGGCATTCCCAAATTGAGATCCTTACTGTGGATCATTCCAGTCCCTTATTGTTACTGCCCAGTCTACCCGCTTCTTTTACAAAGTCCTGGTTCACCTACATTTTACCAAGACACACTATAGTTAACATTTAATTCTCTGTGCAGCCTTGCCAAATAAGATTTGCTCAAAATGCATTCCTCAGAGCACACTTTCATACATCACTCTTTACATTGCCATCAAATCAACATTTTCCATCCTCACCACCTTGATCTTTCAACAACTTTTAACATGATCAGGAATGACACACTGTGTCTATCCTAGGCATCACGGAGACAGCACTGTCCTGTTCTTCAACCTATCTACCCAACCAGTTATAAACTGTACCGTGGTGCTCTTCCATATTATCTCCTACCTCACCCTTCTATATGGAAGTTTCCCATGGCCCTGTAGTTATGAAACATCTTCTCTCTAGATCACCTCACTTTATGCAGTCATTTCCTTTTTCAGATTTGTGTGTCGGTTTGCCAAGAATGTGCAAATATGGGGGGCGTGGCCAGGCGCCGTACGAAATGGCCCCCTGATTCCGGAGCTCCGCCGGGACCGTAGGTGTCCTCTCATATCCGTCATCGATCCGAGCTGTGGGGCTGGCCAGTGAATGCCCCCCAGCTCCCCCAGGCCCAGTGACCCAGCGGAGCGCTTTTGCGGACGCCGGGGACCCACGGACGGCTCGGCGCGGCGGCCGCGACTGGCGGCGGCGGCCGAGTGCCTCGCGCCCGGAGCTGCGGTGCCGCTCCTTGTGCTGCCTGAGGCCCCGGCTTCGGCCTGACATGTGAGGCGCACGGAGGGGCGCCACCGAGGGACGGCGCCGTTCATCTGCGGAGCGGAGGGGCCGCTGGCCTCCGACTGCCTGCCAACGTCCTGTGAATGCCCCTGCAGCCTTGGGGGGCCGGCGGACTGCCACGAGTGACTCCGGACATAGAGGAGTGGTGTGCGGCGGCAAGGGCCCTACTGTACGGCGCTGAGACCGGTGGCGCCAGGATCCCGGAGGTAGGCTGGCCGTCTCCCAGACTGCTGTCGCAGGGGCGAGGAAAGGAGACCAGCTGGGGCTGCTGCTGTGGGGTGACCTGGGTTGCCCGCCAGCTTGGGGCCCTCGTTCGCGGCCGTTGGTGCGGCCTTGACAATTTAGAACCGGCGGCGGGAGGCGGCTGAGGTCGCGAACCCCACAGCGGGCGCGCAGGGCTCGTTTGGGGACCCCCCGCCCTGAGCTTCTACCAGGAGAGTGCCGGTGGTGCCAGGGTTGCGCCCGGACTACACGTGGGCGGCCGGAGCTGGCGCGGCCCCCTGCGGGCGTTTCCGCGCGAAGGAGGACGGAGGGACGTTGTCCCCAGAGGTACCGGCGGCACCATGCGACCTAAAGGGGGAGCCGCGACCCAGTCCAACAAGCTGGACAACTACACGGTGGCCAAACCGGCGGCGCAGCCTGGAGGGACGGCGAAGGAGGCGGCGGGCCAGGCGGAACCCTCCCTGACGTCCATAATGGCCACAATTCAAACCCTGGGCACCAACCTGGAGACGAAAATGGATAAGATCACGATAGAGGTGAACTTGCTCCGTGCTGATTTGGGGACCACCACCGACCGCTCTAAAACTAATGCAGCTGACACAGGATTATGGCCCTGCGGCTCGACGAGCAGGAAGGCCGGGCCCGGAGAAGTAACATTCGTGTGGTAGGTGTGGCGGAAGGACTTGAGGGGGATTGTATGGAGCTCTTTATTGAGGATTTGATCCTTCATCACCTTAAACCCAAGAGACTATCTAAGCTGTTCACTGTCACTGTCGAGCGGGCGCACAGGGCCCCGATCCCGAAACCTAAACCGGGGGCCTTCCCGCGAACAATCATTGCTAAAATATTGAACTACCGAGACCGCGATGCAATTCTCCAGGCTGCTAGACAACATGGTGATTTGAAGTACGAGGGCGCCACAGTTCGCTTCTTCCCGGACTTCACGCTCCAGGTTCAGCAGGAGAGGCGCTCCTTTCAAGGGGTGAAGGCGGCACTACGAGACCGCGGGATTCGGTACATGATGTTCTTTCCCGCCAAACTGAAGATCATAGCTGGCGGCAAATCCCTTTTCTTCACCTCGCCTGCGGCGGTGCAGGAGTGGCTGGACTCGGAGGGTACTTTGGGGGCCCCCCGGCGAGATGGTGCACAATGGAGAGGCGCAGGGCACTCCTCCCCGGGGTCAGCGACGGGGCGAGTGGACGGAGGAGAGCAGAGCCAGCGGTCCTGGAGGTCAAGATCGAATAGTCCTCGCTGGGACACACCAAGAGACGACGCAGCGAGATGAGTCATGAACGCTTGACGGAGAAGCCATCGGACTGTAAAGTATTAAAGTTGTTGGCTGTTGGACTGGCTTGCTCCATGTGGTGCTTAGACTGAATGCCCGCGGCTGCTGAGCCGGGCTCCCTATGTAGCAGATGTACTTTGGGCCTGGGGGCTGAGTGAACTGGGCACCATGGGCGGGTGGCCAGGAGGGGGCTGGCCCACGAACTTCCCACGTAGAGTTCCTTGGTGGGCTCTCACCGGGGTAGGGTTGGGCGACAGGCGCTCTGCTAATTGGGGCGGTGGGTAGTTTGGAGCCCACGGAGCAGGGGGCAGGGAGGGGGGGGGTTTGTTGTGCAAGGGGGGGTAGGGATGTTGAGGACAGTTGTGGTTGGGGGGGAAGGGGGGAGTGTGAGGGTTGTCAGGACCTGGACCGCGGGTGTTGAGTGCGCTTGTGGGGTGGGGATCAGGGAGGGGCGGGGAGTTGGGGTTCATTTATGGTCACACGAACTATGTTGTCACTTAGTCAGCCGGAACACTGGGGTGGTGGGACGAGGCACCCTGCGGAGCAAGGGCTATGGTTAGCCGATGGGAGAAGAGCCTCAAAGTCCTCAGCTGGAACGTTAACGGGTTAGGAGACAGGCTTAAGCGTACTATAGTCCTGCAATTTCTCAAGCGGCACCAGCCGGATGTAGTGCTACTGCAAGAAACTCATTTGATGGGTAATGTCTGTCAGGCCCTCAATAGGTATGGCTACTCGTTGGCGGCGCACTCTGGCTTTACCTCTGGTTCAAGGGGAGTGGGGATTCTCCTGCGGCGCTCCTTGCCCTTCCATATAGACCATATCAAAACTGACCCGCAGGGCCACTTCACGGCGGTCTCTCGACGGTGGGAGGGCCGTACACTTAACCTACTCTCCATATACATCCCGCCTGGCCTCCAGGCCCGGGCCTTCGCGGACCTGGGTGCGTTGCTCCTTTCCCTTCCCGGAGGTCAGTTGATGCTGGGGGGGGACTTTAACGCCGTGGTGTCGGGAACCCGAGATAGGCAACCCTCCTGCGACCTCCCCCGAGGGCAGGGGTGGTTGGCGGAATTTCTTGAGAACTTCGGACTTACTGACGTTTGGCGCCTGCTCCACCCTACGGACACCCAATTTACCTTCTTCTCGGGGTCGCATCACTCATTCTCCCGATTAGACTATATCCTTACCCTTCTTCACCATGATATGACAGTCCGGGAGACAGAGCTTCTGCCTAGAGGTATTTCCGATCACTCACCGGTCCGTACACACATCGTATTTGGTAATCACCGGGAGGGAGGTATAGTACCCGTGAACGCTTGGCACTTACAACATGAGGACACCAGGAAACAGGTGTCCGACTCCATCTCCCAGTACTTTGAGGAGAATGTGGGCTCTGTAGACTCCCCGGTCACCTTATGGGAGGCATTTAAACCTGTGATTAGAGGGGAGGCGCTCTCGGTCATATCGGCCAGACGCCGGGAGCGGCGCCTGCAGGTTACTACGATCAAGGCGGAATTGGAGGTTCTGGAGGGGGAGGCGACGGAGGGTGGGGATAGGGAAGTTAGGCACAAATTGCAGTTGAAGGCGGCTGAATATAGGGCGCTGGTTACCCAGGAGGCTCAGACAGTGGCTTAGCACAAGCGAGGCAGGATGTATGACCAGGGCGATAAAGCCGGGAAATTGATAGCCTGGCTGGAGAAAAAACAACAGGCCAGTAAGGTGGTGCCTGAAATACGCACCGAGTCTGGGAATGTAGTGACAGAACCCAGGGGAATAGTGGCCCAATTTGCGAGACACTTCCAGCGGGTCTATAGGAGTGAGTCGGACCGGCCGGGGGAGGACTCCAGGGTCCTCTTAACTGATATTCGCTTGCCCTCCCTCTCGGAAGAGGATCGAGAGGCTATGGATAGCCCGATCACTGAGGCCGAACTGCAGCGTGCAATAGGGGAGCTTCGCCCTGGTAAGGCTCTCGGACCCAATGGTCTCCCGATAGAGCTCTACAAACTCCGGCCTGACGTCACTAGCAAATACTTGAAACTTATGTTCGAACATAGCAAGGAGATGGGGGTCCTGCCCCGTGATCAGCGCATCGCGACTATAGTGGCCCTCCCTAAAGAGGGGAGACCCAAAGACTCCTGTGCATCCTACAGGCCAATCTCGCTCCTCAACGCGGAGCCCAAAATACTGGCAAAGACGCTGGCCAACAGGCTCAAGGCAGTGCTTCCTTCGTTGGTCCATCCGGACCAATCAGGTTTCATGCCCCATCGTAACACGGCCCTTAACATTAGACGGCTACACGGCGTTCTGGGGCAGCGCCACAGACTGCAGGAAGACGCAGTGGTGGTCTCCCTAGACGCCACTATGGCCTTCGACACCTTAGAGTGGCCATACATGTTCGCAGTCCTGCACAAATTAGGATTTGGACCTCAATTCATAGCTTGGGTGCGTCTATTGTACACCGAACCCCTCGCACAGGTACTGGTTAACAACAAGCTGTCCGAGGTGTTCACGCTGGCAAGAGGGACTAGGCAGGGCTGCCCCCTCTCTCCCCTTCTCTTCGCCCTCTCCCTGGAGCCGCTTGCGGCCTGGATAAGGCAGGATGTAGACCTAAAAGGTATAGCATGGGCGGAAGGGTGGGAAGATAGAATATCCTTCTACGCCGACGACATTCTCTTGTATCTTTGCAGGCCGCGCAGGTCGCTCATTGTGGCACTCGACATATTTGCTAGTTTCGGGCGTAACTCTGGCTTCCGGATCAATTGGGCCAAATCACATCTTTACGTCCTGCGGGGTAACCCCCCGAGGCTTCCCGATACGTGCCCGATCAAAGTGGCGGAGGACGGGTTCCGGTACTTGGGAATATTCATCACAACTGACAAGACCCTGTTGTACGAGCACAACCTCAAGCCACCGTTGGTTCGGCTACAGAGGGAGGCCAAGGCCTGGCAGCGCCTGCCACTGTCTTTGTTGGGCCGGGCAGCCTTATTCAAGATGCTGGGGTTGCCACGGTTCCTCCATGCGCTACAAAACTATCCCGACTTAGTCCCCAACGCCTACTTTGTGGCGATAGAGGCTGCGCTGCGAGACCTCCTCTGGGCCGGGTCGCCCCGAATCTCATTGACCAAACTCACATTGGGGTGGTACGACGGCGGTATAGCCCTCCCTGATATTCGTAAATATTACTGGGCGGCTCATCTAACAGCGATCAATCACGGGACATACAGCGACGGGAACGACCCAGCCTTCGGTATGGATAGATGGCTGCTTCCCGGAGGGAACTATGAGAGAGCACTCTACTCTAAACGAGGTACACATAATCTCTTTTTTTTTTTTTTTTAATATCTTTATTTCCATAGTAAATTCTGGCGGGGTTACAATTTATATACATAGATGACGAGGCTGGATATTATACAGAGTATTATAATCAGGCTCTAACAATTTAGATTTGAGACATATTAATACATTAGTGGTAGATCCATACAATGTTTCATAATGAAAGGTAATCTGACAAAACACCCCAAGTTAATACTCCAATACGTTTTTTTCTAATCCCCTTCAATGCATATAGACTCCATTCTAATTCATAAATGCTGTACAATTTATTTCTCCAGAATTCAAATTTCGGAGTGTCAGGGGAGAGCCAATCAGTTGCAATACATAAGCGGATCACAGTCATAGCTAAAAAAATAAAGTATTTATGCTCCCTTGAGCCAGAAGAACCATTTAAATTTGGTTCCACTCCCAATAGCAGCAGCACCGAAGATATCCTAAATGGGCAATTTAATACCACTGACATACATTTTTCAATATTAGTCAAAAAAGGTAATAATTTACCCGAAAAGAGGCACAGTAACTCATATAAATAGGGTTATCACTCTATTTGATATTGCGGAGGGGGAGAACAGGGACTTAGCGTTAATATTACTTGACGCTGAGAAAGCGTTTGACCGGGTTGAGTGGTCATATTTATGGTTAATTATGTCAAGGATGGGTTTTGGAAAAGGTATTTTAACTTCAATTCAAGCTCTATACAAAACACCAAATGCTAGGATAACCGCAATGGGTCTAAAATCTGAAAAGATTATTATTACAAGAGGGACACGGCAAGGATGTCCGTGTTCTCCTCTGTTGTTTGCGTTGTTTATAAATCCTTTCATCATTAGTCTTCAGAAATCGTCCCATATTAAACCATTTATAGTTAAGGAGATAGCTTATTCAGTTTTTGCGTATGCGGATGACATCGCAGTAGTAACAACTCACCCAGAAGAGGCCATTACTGAGATTGAACATTTAGCTAGAGATTTTGGTGGAAAGTCAGGGTATAAATTAAATTCGGAAAAAACTCAAATATTATGTACACAAACTATTCAGTTTAAGGATCCACGAGTTACTAATGTAGTTACATATTTAGGTATAAAAATTACACCCCACATGCAAGAGATCGTAGATATTAATTGGCAAGAAACAATATTACAAATTAAGCAGTCGCTGGCTAGATGGAGACGACTTCAAATATCAATAATTGGTAAAGGAAATATTATTAAGATGAAGGTTCTTCCCAAAATATTGTATTTATTTCGGAGTATTCCACTTCAGTTTTCTTCCAAAAATATATCACAATTTCAGATTGTCTGTGGAGAATTTTTCTGGGCCCCAGGAAAAGTACGTCGAGCTATGAAATGGCTGACGTTACCTGAAGAAAGGGGTGGACGTGGGCTACCGGATTTTTTACTTTATTACTATGTATGTTTTTTACAAAGAATGAGATATTTGTTGACAGGTGAATCTACGGAGGATGAAGCGGAAGCTCCTTCGATATTTTTTCTGTTATTGGGCGAGCAAGCAAAAGGATGTTTATTAAAAGAACTGGAGGGTAATTATTACAAGCATACTCGATTTAAGGTTTTGATTTCTGCTTATCAAGTTTGGAGGAGTGTTAGGCATTTAATACATTTTGGCAAAATCACCTTTTATACCCCTTTCACTGCGGATAAAATTCTTCCTTCTGTATTTTGGGATAATGTTGCTAAGAATTGGATAAGAAAGGGCTTATTTAGAATTGGAGACTTATATAATGGAAGTGGTATATTTGCTACATTTATAGAACTAGTAGCTAAATATCATTTACCTCAAAACTCCTTTTTTAAATATCTCCAAGTTAGAAATTTTTGTTTAAAAAAAAAAAAACAATATGAGCCCTTGCCTAATAATTTGGTGGAGGGAATTCGGAGGAGATTAAGGATTGGCTCACTTTATTTGATTTTGATGCAGGCCAGAGAGGATGATATCAAAAAATATAATACTTATTGGCAAAACCTGCTTGAAGTCCCGGAAGTGGATATTCAGGATACTTTATCCATTTCCAAGGAGATATGCTTAGCTGCAAACTTGAAGGCTCAAGTGTATAAAACAGTTTTTCGATTATATTATACCCCTAAAAGGATGGCAAGCTGGGGTAGTAAATATGACGGGAAATGTTTTAGATGCGGGGATTCAGATGCTGATATGCTACATATATTTTTTCGGTACACATAATCTCACTGGCCCTACACTTCACTCGGTACAGATCTGGCACATTGCTCAAAGGAAGCTCGGATGGGCGGGAGTCCTAACACTAGCCACGCCACTCTGGGCTTCTGAAAAACTGGGCAATCTGGGACGCACCAAAGGCTTCCGGAACTGGGACTTGATCAGCATCTCCCAAATCAGGGACATCTGGGGCCCCACGGGGATCCGCACGTTCGCCCAACTGCAAGACACATATGAGCTGGCACACACTGAATACTTTAGATACCTGCAGGTGCGGCACTCCCTACAGGCCAATATTCCACCGGAAACTAAACCACCGCAAACCTCCCCGCTGGAAGATAGGTTACTGGATGGGCATCTCCCAGAACACGCTATATCCCTCACATACAAAAAACTAATTAACAACCCCCTGATTTGCTTCTGCGCCTTAGAGAAAAGTGGGTCGCTGATGGGCTGGAGATAGACGACGAGGAATGGCTCTATGCTTTAGCCTCCCCCAGGGAGGTCGCGAAATCTGCCCGACTGCGACTGATCCAACTCAAGCTTTTACATAGAATCTATATCTCCTGTACTAGGCTACACAAAATGGGTAGGGCGGACACAGTACTCTGTAGAAGGGGATGCGGGGGTACGGGTACCTTCTTCCATGTGTTGTGGGACTGCCCTAAGATTCAACGTTATTGGAGAAGGGTGGTACAGTGTATGGAGGAGGTATGGGAGGTGGAAATTCGCCCGGAGGCCAAGAGGTGTCTCCTTAACATATGGGAGCCAACGGACCTGCCACCGAAGGGAAGGCTCTGGGTGACGCTTGGTCAAATGGTGGCGAAAAGGAACATTGCCAGACTATGGGGAAGCCCTACTCCACCAAAACTGTCGGACTGGCACGGCGACATGGACTGGTGCATGCTGCGAGAAAAGACTGTATATATAGCAAGAGGGTGCCCCCGGAATAGGGGGGGAAGTGTGGTCCAAATGTAATGATTTCAGGGGGGGCATTTGTGAACCGCCTGCCGTCGAGCAGGACGGCGCAGGGGCTATATAGGACTCCCAACGATCTTGTGGCTCCTGGGGCTAGAAAGTGGGTGCCGTGGTCGCCCACGGGTATGGAGGTATTTATGTGGTTCGAGTGGTGACCGGTTTTAGGGAGTTGGGGGGGGGGGGGTAGTTGATCGTTAGGCGCCCGGGCGCCATTGTGGTGTTCTCCGCTTGTTTATGGCTGTAACACAGAGAAAATGAGTCCTGCATTATCCTTCTCTAACCTGTGAGACGCTTGCACCTTCTATCGCCGCCGTACCCCCGGGTTGACGGCACTGGGCTGTGTTAGATACGACAAAGTGCATGTGTACAACTATGCGGCCGGCCCGAGGGGTTGTAGGCCAAAGCTGTGTATTGGGAAGCATAACAATAAAGGTCTTTAAAAAAAAAAAAAAAAAAAAAAAAACAGATGTGCAAATATTATTCTCCTCCCCAGCTCCAAGAATAAATCATAGATGGTCTGTCAGCAATTTGTCAATTGTTACACATTTTCAGTCCAAAATATAAATAATATACAGCACATCCTCCACTACCTGCGCACCATCAGTTTCACCATCTTCTATGTCTGACATGTATCTTGTCTCCCACTTAGACTCAACTGTAATAGCAAAATGAAACTTAATCACAAGCTCTACCACCCCCTTCTCAGCATTAGATAGACAAGTTCCTGCATCGCATTCCTCAATATAACTATCCACAGTGAAGTTCTAGGGGTAAGCAAACCTTTCTATGAGAACAGCATATTTATCAGACATCCCCACTATTCTTTCCTTACCATTGATAAAACATTGAACTTCACCACTGGCACATTATTTGTCATACCCACGTGAGCTTTCCCACTGCCAATGAAAAATCAAGATCTTTCCATATTCCTTATCCATGCATGCAAAGCAGTCCACGGGCTACCCCTACCTTGTGCATATTGCATCTTCTAAACTGCTAGTCGCCCTTTATGCAGTACCACCCACCACTTACGTTGTAAAGTTGTGGGCTTCTGTGTGGTTCTCTCCACTTTGCCTCCATCTAACCACCTTTGCCTTCTAACATCATTAGTTTGACTTAGTATAGTATAAAGTGCTTACGGATGCATTTTGTTAAAGGATACTTTAAAGCAGTCGCCAGGGTCCTGCTGTTTGTTGCCCATATTGGAAAGGCATTTCTGTCCCTCATTTTTTCCTGCGCAATTAATTCTGTACCAGCAGTTTGACCATTTCATACAGCTACATAAAAACTGTCTGTCAGTAGGGATTTCTAGAACACCACTACTGTCCTCTTAGCCAAAAGTAATGCTCTATCTATCAAATTTCTTTGTTCCTTTTGTTTTTTTCTAGGAATATAGACATGCAGTCATGTCAAACTTGTTCCAGGATCTGTCCAGTTGTGACATTTTAATCTCTTATGTGTTGCCAGTATTCATCTGTCATTGTATAGTCTACCACATTTTATGTATGCAGTCTCTTCAATTACTCTATTCCTAGATAGTATTGCATCAACTAGAGTCTGACATTCCAAAACACCTTTTTATATTCATGGATATGGAATAACCAAGTCACATGTCTAAATGTCCATAAGCTTAGGCAGCTCTAGTGTTTTTGTAACCTTTAATGCTTTGTATAGCGTGTAAATATGCATACACATATTGATAATACCCATAGCCTCCTAAAAGCAATATTTTCTACTTTTGTTGCACCCCAGCTGTCCTTTACTTCTAGCACCAGTCTTGTCTTAATTTCACCTCATGTCTTGTTCACCAACCACCCTAATCTCCTTGTCCTTCTATCTCATTCTTGCAAGCTCTTTTTCAGCCCTGCTTTCTATCTTTGCCATTGTGTTTCGTTCTTTCCTTTCCACAGTCTTTCCTCCTTTGCTGCGTTTCTCCCTCTGTTCTAGGTCTAAGACTGATGATGATAAATAAATCACGGACCCCAAAAAGAGTGCTGGTGGGTCCCATCTGCAACCATTGGCTCAAATGAAGCACCTCTTCTGGTGTTACCATTAACACCAAGACAGTAGTCTGAAATATTCACACATTCCTTCACAATATCATATCAACAGACACTTCTGAGGACCAACCAACACACAGTTGAGTGAGTAGTGACTTTTCAGCATTACAGCAGCATGTTCACATTCATTATAAGGTAATATCATCCACAGGCAAAAGATCCAATATTTTTCCTGTACTATACCTTGATAGACTGTAGGCAGCATGCACAGCATGAAAAGCTGACAAAAAAAATAATGTAGAAGAATGGAATAGTGAAACAGAGTTCCTTCAATTAATTTCATTAACTGGATCCTTTCTCTCCATACCAAGAGATGGTATCCAGTTTACCATAGTAACTTTGGCCTGCTGATAATGCAGTACCAGGTAAATATTAACCAAGCCAAGTTGAGGTCCTAGCCCTGCCTTTTAAAACTTTACCCCAGCCCTCTGGATGTGTCCTCACCCCTGGCCAATATTCTCTAAGAATATGTGTGAAATTTAGTCCCTGGATTTTGAATTAATTTTTGTTTGAGAAACTTATTCTACACTTTTCTTTAATATATATGGCCACTTGTGCTTGAATTTAAAGCTATGGTCTCAAAGAAGTAGAAGCACCCTCTGTAAACAAAAATTAAATGAGGAGCATTTATGGTACTTTTGTCATTGTTTCAATTGAAGCACAGTATGTGGTAAATGCAGAGTATTGGTAAATATTTCTAGAATTACTTAAAAAAATGAATATAAAATATAACTTGAAAATGAAGTAAAACATTTATGGTAATATTTACTACAAACGGCATCACACGTGTTTTACAGTGACAGATGGGACCTTTGATCTTAAAAACAAGGCATGCCTTCTGAAGTCTGATCCACTTGCTGTTGCCAAAGGGGATCTCTGTAGTATTAAAGCTCCAGGATCTAAATCCACTGTATGGGAGATGGACGTGCAGGCTCTTGTTTCGTCACCTAAGTGGCTTCAACTTCATGGACTGAAGAGAAACAACTTGACCCTCTCCCAGATCTTTGAGCTGATTGGATTTTTGCACAAACCAGGTATGCCACATTTCTTTCTTTTAAGTCAAGACCCAGTTTTCGAATGTGTGTTTCTCTTGCTGAACCATTCCAAACTGCAGAATGGTTTCATGGATGTGTGCATAGCTGATGATGTCATGTGTTTCCCTGAACCAGTGCACCTCTATCAATTTTTTGGCAGCACTGGCAATGTGGCTAGAAGAAAAAGGTTTAAAATGACACTCACACAGCAGGAAAATTCTCCCAGCATGTCAGGTACATCAGTTATGCTGTCCTGGAAGCCAACCTCTTCTTTGGGGTTCATTTCCAGGACTCATATAAGTAACAACAATTTTACCATGCTGCTCAGGCATGCCACCATGTTTCCACCCTTCCTCCATGAAGTGTCTCCTGCCATGCTGATGATATTGACCGGAATGGCATTGTAGGGGCCACCCAATTAAAGGTAGACCCTCCAACACCATTTCCACTGTAATCCCTTCGGTCTGGGTCCTTTATTCAAACCATGATGGACATGAAGCAGAAAAGTTTTTAAATAATGCTTGTATAGTGGAAATGAATTGAAGCTTGTCAGAGGCATTTGTTATGCGGGTCTTGGAAATGTAACCCCTTTTTAGGGTCTGTTAGACCTGACGTCTTTGGTGTGGTATTCCCCAATTGTTTTTACCTTCACCCCCCCTATTTTGCTGAACTTAATTGTGTTGGCATTAAGACTCCCTGCTAACCAGTGCTAAAGTGCTCGTGCTTTGTCCTTAAAACATGGGCAAAAGTGGTCTACACCTAGTTGGCACATTTAATGTGCTTGTAAGTTCCTAGTAAATGGTACTACCTGTACTCAG
Source organism: Triturus cristatus (assembly GCF_964204655.1). Taxonomy (NCBI): domain Eukaryota; kingdom Metazoa; phylum Chordata; class Amphibia; order Caudata; family Salamandridae; genus Triturus; species Triturus cristatus. The sequence continues at coordinate 1,200,043,990 of NC_140591.1, read as the reverse complement.
GGCCTGTATATTCAATACTACTAGTGGGCTGCAGCACTCATTGTGCAACCTATTACCATAGCATTGTAAAACCTGTCTCAGGTCTGCCAGTGCGACCTGCAATGCAATTTTAATCTGCAATTTACATCTGGCAAAATAAACCTGTTGCCATGCCTAAACATTTCTTTTTTCTAATGCATGTCATTCCTAAGGTAGGCCCTAACCACCCCTAGAGCAGGGTGCATGGTATTTCAAATGTAGGACATGTCTGCTTAAGATTTACATGCCCTGACAGTGAAAAACTCCTAAAGAGGTGTTTCACTGTTGTACGTCCTATCCCTCCTATAGACTAACACTGGGTTTCCTTATTACATTTAATATGTGCTAACTTCAGATTAGGAACAGATAGAGACATGATGTTTACACTCAGATGAATTGTAATCTAAAACCCTCTCTGATGGTAAAGTCAGATTTTAAGATATAACTTTAAAATGACACTTTTAGAAAGTGGACATTTTCAGCCTAAATCAAAAATACCTTTATGCCAGTGTCCTGAGGCACATGCCTGTGAATGGCTCTGCTGTATTGCTTCCAGACATGGGAACAAAGAAGGCCTAGGCGTGTGAGGAGTGGGTCTTCCTGACAGGATAGCTGAGGAGGAGTTGCCCCTGCCCCAACACCAGGCCTGTCCTGCCTTTTGTCATGCTAGACAATTTAAACCCAGGACCGGGGGCAAAAGAAAAACTGGCCAGAACCAGTTTTGGCAGTAGGTCTGGAAATCCCCCCCCCCCCCCCCCCCCCCACAAAAGCTGGCATCAGGTATATAAATGGGCTCTTCAAAACCTCTCATCAGAAAACTACTGAACCGAACCTGCAGAAGATTCAGAAGAAGGGCTGCCTTGCTGCCAGAAGGACTGCCTTGCTGTCTGAAGAAGGAAAGGTGGACCTGTTTGCTTGAATTCAGGCTACCCAGAGTAACTCCAATGGTGAGTTGTGTGTTACAGAGACACAAAGCTTGTAGATGCCTCCCTGACCAGCACCATCTGGGCCAGCCTGATTCCTGCTGCTGGCCTCTGCTGGAGTGAGTCCTGATACCCAAGAAGTGCCCCCAGGTGCTGGATTCTCGACTGCCATCTGTATGAACTCCTCCTCAAGAAAAGGTGAAAAACCTGAAGTCTGGTTTATTTATTTATTTTATTTATGGGTTTTATATAGCGCCTGAATCACCCCATACAGGGTATCTCTGCGCTGAAGCAACCTACTGATCACTAAGAGAGTAGAATTAAAAAAGTTCTGTTTTCAGCAGTATCCTGAAAGCCAATAAATTGGTGCATTGACGTAATTGTAATGGAAGGAGATTCCAGTATTAAGGTGCCAAATGAGAGAACGCCTTCCCTCCCATCCGCGCAAATTTAATGCGGGGGGGTGCACAAATATGCTAAATGACTAGATCTCAGCAATCTGGTAGGAGCATATCTGACTAATTTATGAGCTAAATAGCCAGGACCCATATTGTGTAAGGATTTAAAAACCATACAACAAATTTTGAACCCGATTCTCTTTTTTATAGGGAGCCAATGTAGATCACGGAGGAGGGGAGCAGAGGGCGTTCTAGGAAGTGCGTTATTTACTAAACGAGCTGCAGTATTCTGAACTACCTGTAATTTAATTAGAGATTTTTCCTTGGATGCAATCAATAAGGCATTACAGTAGTCTAGTCGACTGATAATCAATGATTGAACAAGGGTTTTACGAGTGTGAATAGGAAGAAAGGGACAAACCCTTCGCAAAGTGCGGAGAGTATGAAAACAAGTTCTGGCAATACTGTTTACATGTTCTTCCAAAGTTAGACCCTTGTCCAAACACACTCCCAAATTCTTTACTACATCTTTAGGGGACGGAGCAGGGCCTAATTCCTCTGGCCACCAGCTAGGGGACCATCTTAGTGTTGCCTCTCCAAATAGCATTATTTCTGATTTCTCAGTATTCAGCTGTAGAAAGTTCTCCTTCATCCATTGTGCAACACCCTTCATACCCTCAGAAAAGATATCCTGGGTAAGTGGATTCGATTTATCAAATGACAGCAAAAGTTGCGTGTCATCAGCATAGGATATAGTGGTGAATCCCAGTCTTCTGAGGAGTCCTGCCAAGGGGGCCACATAGATGTTAAACAACGTAGGGCTGATCATCTTGCAACCGCGAAGTGACCTCTTCGTGCTGAAAATCAACTGCCCATGATGGCCGCCAACATGAAGCTCCAGCAAGACCTGCTCTCCGCACCATCAGCGATTGTCCGCAACGACTGGCAATACGAGACCTGCACTTTGCACCACCAGTGACCATCTGTGATGAGAAACCATCATGAAGCTCCAGCAATGGCCGGCTGTTCATGCTACAGCAACGACCGTCTGCGATGCTTGACCTCCTCGCACCGGAAGTCTCCAACTTGCAGCTCCCTCCAACGAGTATGGAACTCTTCGTGTTGGACTTGAAAAGGTAACTCTTCAGTGGGACTAACTTGGTACCTGTGTCTGACCTATGCTCCATTGCAGTTGGCCTGCACTTTTGCCTTTCCCAAAGTCTAGCATGACTAGATAACCACAATTAGCACTTTCTCCTTCTTGGGGCTATTTTTACATAAAATTTTTAAAAAATTATCTCCGGTTATACTGATTGGATTTTGTTCATTTTAGTGTAATTTTATTTATTCACATTTACTCTATTGCTCTAAATTGGTTTGGAGTTTTTCTTGTGTTTTGCTTTCACCGTATTACTGTTTGTTTGCTGTATAAATACTTTGCACTTTTCCACTAAGTAAAGCCTGCTAAGCTACCAGAGGATTAAGCACAGGTTCTTTTTAGTGACTTTTGTGGTTCACCCTAAAAAGGATTGTTTATTATTTGAGTGAGGCTTCTACCCCTCTCAACCAATAAATACATTTCTTTTTCTTACAGGGTCCTTTGCAAAGACTTACATATGTAACAACCAGGACCGGACTGGTCGTAGCGGGCACCGGGCAACCCCCCGGTGGGCCGCACGATTGGGGGTCGGTTTTGGGCCCCAGGGGGCCGTTTTTGTTACAGGGCCGTTTTTGCAGCAAAATCGTCCCTGTAACAAAATCGGCCAAAAACGGGCCCAGGCAAAGAGCTCGGCGGCACCTCCAACTCTCCCGGGGGGAAGGGGGGGGGGGTCGGCCGAGCACTTTGTCAGGGCCGGTTGTGGTTCCCAGTCCGGCCATGGTGACAACGGTTTCCCCATGACACCATGGCATGGCATGGCAGATTGGCCTGCATGCTTCCCCCTACTCCTGAAGCATGTCATTTACAGAGGAGACATTTTTTAGAAAATTGTCTGCCACAAGGGCGGACAACTTTAGACTTGCCATCATAGTTTAAATAATCCTTTAATTGCCCACTAGTGAGGAAGTATGTATGGATAGGGAGTTTGCTTGGTATATCTCCATTGAGTTAGCTTTTTTTGTCCTTAGCATAAGTGAGCTTGGTGGCTTACAGAAGCATATCACTTTATTAAACTTTCTGCTATGCCAAAAATATATATTGTAATGATCCAAAGAACCTCCTTGGAGAAGTTCAGCTGATTTAATTGCACCTCATATGACAGCTTTGTCTCAACCTCAAATTGTACTTGTTCTCATTCATTAGCAAAGACTGTCAGTTTTGGATGGACAGTTTATCCAGTTTGACTGTTTGTTTGTGTCATTGGACCCATTTAGTCATAAGAGTGGGCATATTTAAGTATCTAACCAGAAGGAGTTGTTATTTTTTACCACAGCACTGTCCATGGAGGTGCAAGAAACAATTATATTGCTTGCACAGGATTTAAACCTCTTCCTGAACCCTGTACTAAAACCTGTGTCAGTTAAACTTCTATAATATACGAAAATTTGCTGAAACTGATATGGGTACTTTTACAATTTTTATACCCTTTTGTGCCTCACCATAACTTATGGTTGCACTATGGTCTGGACGCTGGCTTGTACCTTCAGTGGTTTTGAGGATAAGACATATTTGCCAAGATTAGAGATGGATCACTCGCCAGTAACTGAGTTATTAAATGGTGCATATTTGTAAAATATTATGGTGTGATGTATTTAGGTGTAGTTTTTAAGTATAAATATAGTACACAGCAACTTTGTAGGGGACATTAGATACATATATACCTGTATGACTACCTGCTCCCTTATAAAGCGCTCTAATACCCTTGGGCCATGTTTGCGCTATATAAAATCACAAATAAATAAATAAATTATCAAACACCAACTGGTCTGCTCTTGCCAGTTGGGAAGCACTTAATGTTGTTTTCGGAAGGTGAGCAACAAACAAATGAGGAAGCAACAAAAGCAAAAAGAGAGAAAATGGAGCAAACTACTAGCTTCGAGACCCACCAACTAAGGTTAGATACAATAAATGAACATGGAAAATTATTGATATTGATTATGTGCCAGATGAATTCCATTGAGAGTTACCAGTTAAGGGTAGAGTAATCCCATTACATCTAGTTAAAGTATAATTTTATGAATATTATTTGAAAGTTATTCTCTTGGCTTTTGCAGGCGAGAAAGAAAGTTAAACATATCCTAAATTGTATGGTGTTTTTGATACTCTTATAACTGGTTTGAAGTTAAGGAACTAATGTTGTATAATGATTTGTGTACAGAGAGGATGTCATTTGAATATGGGCCAATTATTAAGTACATTGTGCTCCTATGAGAAAATGGTGCAATGCCTGGCAAAAATATTAAGCTAGAAGAACTAATATGAGAAACAGATTGTTTTAAAGAATAACGAGCAGTGGGCCATTATGAGCTAGACATTTAATTTTGACAAAAACACAGGTCACTAATAAACCCTGTGTTTATGACATTGTTTAATAAATTGCAAAAGCACAACCAATAATGCAATCTGTAACAATGGGAAGATTTAACTAAGGCCTGATCAAGAGGGGCCATAGCATTCCCATCACTGCTCAAACCCCTGGTTGTGTAAGGTTCAGAATTCTAAGATGTGCTGTCACTGTCACACCCATCTCAGTTTTCCCCAGGTAAACTTCAGCTGGTCACCTGCCAAAATGTACGGAGAGAAAATTCCCAGTAAATAGTGAGACATGCACAATTTGCCTTCAAAAGCACATATTCCACAATTCACTGGGAAAATTCAGAACTGAAGAAATTTACCACAACCAGCAAATACCCTAGGGTTTGGATATTTACTATGTTCAGTAAATACTTACCCATCCCACTTGTAAATTGGACCTACATGTATTTCCTCCTGGGCTGTGTATTTAAATAAAACTAATAATAAGATATTTGCCATAAGGCTTGCCAGATGTTTCCCTCGATGGCAACCCAGATTCACTCTGATAAAAAATGATTTAATCCAGAGCTGATTCTCCTGTCTAGTTTAAAAAGGGTGACTGAGATTATTTTTGGGGATGGCAGTAGATTAACATTGCAAGTTTGTTGGGTGTGATAAAACTGTTCGTGGGTTACATTATCATTCTATTATAACACATTATTAATTTAAAATTTTGCTAAAGGTAATAACAGGTTTATGATCTAATTTTTACTTTGTAACGCTAAGTAAGGCATTGTCTTACTGTTTAGAGAATAGTCGTAGGCACCCATAAAGGAATGTGTGTCTTTAGTGTATCTCCATGGGCTTCAATAGACTTTTAGTAGTGGTTCAAGATTAATTTACAGGCAAGTCATGACAATAGGTAGGGTAATGATGTAGACGTGGTTCATCTAGAATATTATGAATCTTAATCTAAAAGGGGTTGGAATGAATCTTAAAACTGATAGAGATGAGGAGGATCCGTTTAACATTGTCAACTTAAGTGAGGATGGTGACAGAATTTTTAATAAGAGTAAAGTTAATATCTGAATTTGCAAAATGAACAGTTCCCTCGAAAATCTGATCAAGATCCGGGTCACAAAATTGGTTTGCCTATATGGAAAGAAATTTGGATGATCGTGATGACAGAAAAGTGGATCTTATTACTTCCTTTATTGTTTCTAAAAATGTGCTTTTTGGTTAAAGAGATTCTATACCTTTAGGTCTGAGATGTACCAGAGACTGTTTCACAAAGCCATTTGCTTCTGCATGTTCAACTTACACTTGCAGGTGGCTTCATTTACAATTGTTCACCAAAAGGTGAACTCGCAATTGGGAATCAATTTACCCATATACAATATTACCCTAGTATAATATAATATTTTTCCTAGGACTATTCTAGTACAGGGGCAGAGAGCGTGCATTCAAGGGCAGGGAAGCATTGACTAGTTTGGAAATCCTCTCAACTCTTGAAAATTCACAGACATATTCCCAGTTAAATTTAATACTGGAAACGGACTGAGATCTTCTTCTATCAAGGGCAGAAGTAAATCCTTTTTGATGGTAGGGAATAGACTCCTTACACCCCCAAAAAAGTTGGGAGTGCAGAGAAAGAAATGTATTTATGTAGAAAAGTGTGTACAACTGCACTTTAGAAAAACCTTTTCCTTAGTCACACATAGAAATTCAAGAACATTTTTTGTCTCAGGGGCAACTCTTGAAACATTTTGTGAAATTCTAAAACTCCACACACGTTTGAGGTTGTTAATCTGTGGTGTAAATTGAGACATTTTGGGCAGAATTCAGGGCAAGGACTTTGATCTATATGCTGTCACATTGTCCAAAATACATAGGTATTAGAAGTAGGTATTTGAGCTAGTAAGTGTGGTGATTTGTGGACAGTATCCACTAAAATCCTCCTAATGTATCTGACAAAGTATAGGTGATATTATGGGTTTAGTGTCAGAAATAAAATATTTTAATCAGCCGTTTAGGTTCAGCATTGTATTTGCAATGGATGACAGAGAGGCAACATGTTTTACTTGTATAGAAATACTTAGATAATGTGTGGTGTTTGTACTTGTTGACAAGGTAAGGGGATAAATCCCAAAAGAAATCTGTTAGACTTTTGGTGGGTGCAGAGGGGGGAACAGGGCTAGCAGGAGCTACCTGGCTGCGGTGGTTGAGGTTGTTTACCACTGGTGACCTGGAGTCCATCCTACTATGGCTACTATGGCTCTGCAAATAAGGCCAAGTACTCCCTTTGTGTACTTCACTCTCAGGATAGCATGGCAAGCAGTCAAAGGCTTCTAAGTGAGGTACTGAATGGGCAAGAGCCAACAGGCAACCAATAGACACAATACCATTGTCCAGCCTAGTACTTATCTTTTGAATTAAAAGAAAGTACTTTAATCACACAGCATAACTTAATACTACTACACAACACAATTAGAGGAATTAGACATAAGGCTGTACTCCTGTTTACAATCTTCCTTGAGGTGCTGAACCCTATAATCCCTATTTTATAATTCAGACAAGGCACTAATAAGACACAGGTGCAGAACTCTCAAATCATCCCAAGTCATAGATGCATCCAATAGTTCAGTTTGAATTCACCTCTTTGTGGCTATCCACACAAATCCTGTAGTTTGTTCTGTAGACCTCAGTCTGTAACAAAGTTTCTCCTTCTCTTACAGTTCTTACATAGGCTCACATATACCTGCATGCTGTCATTGTACTCTGGAGCAGCATCAAATGGATGCCTGCAGTTGTCCTGCTCTTTTGGTGGGTCTTGAGCTGACAGAATAATAGCTGCTGCCTTGCCTGGAAATGGATGACTTGGTCATCTCAGTGGTGCAGCTCCTGTAGCCACTCTGTTCTTCAGCAGTTGGGGCCTCCCTAGGCCGGGTGCAGACAGAATGCTGGTATGGCAATTGTGGCCTCTTGACTGATCTGGATCTTGTGGAGTTCGTCAGCAGTTGTGGTATCCATGTTGTTCAAGGCTTCCACCTCAACATTGACCGAGCTTTCCAACTGTTCCAGGACAAAGATGGCGGCCGAGATGGATGTTCAGCCGTGAGCTTTGATATTCCTTCCTTGTAACACTTTTCTTGCAATGCATCTTGCACTCCCAGCAAGCCTTAAGTGATGGCAGGGTGCCCTTTGACCACTCAGAGTGCAGATTGATTGGATCTTGATGTGTGGCCAAGCCATTGCTGCAGGGTGTGTGGCCTGCTGAAACCCGGGGGATGAGATGCAGTGAGTCCTGCCATGTGCGCTGCTCTCACGGACGCAGTGGGGGGTCACAGTGACCTGCAAAGGAGTGCCCCATTGAAGCAGTGGAGGACAGCCCTACCCAGGGAGAGTGTGAGCGGAGCCCCCAGATGGATCCTCATCTCTTCTCCGGGAAGTACTTTGCTCAGGGCCTTTTCCGAGGCCTAATCACCAACGCAGCCGGGAGCGCGGCCGAACAGAATCAGTGGGTGGAGACCATGTGGACCTGACCCTTCGCAATGCCCACGGTGATGAGAGCAGAGACGGGAGGGATCACCGGGGAACGTCCTGTTCGACAGTTGAGAGGCATCCAATGGTGGGGGCCACAGGACAGAAATCTGCCCCCCTTCCACCCTGTCATTCAGAGGGCTGGCCCCTGGAAACACTCTTGCTGTGGTCCTTTGGTGTGCCTTTGCCGGCGGGGCCTGTGGCCACATTCTACAGTGTGGGAGAGGACTGCAACATGTATGCAATAAAACAAGGCACCCCCTTTCTGCCTAGGGGCCCCTATGAGGTCTTAGGGGAGCCCTCTCACTACCTGCAAAGTATGGAGCCTTACCATCTCCTTTAGCCTGAACCAGATTTCACTCTGAGGTGAGTCTTAAAGCTGGGGACACCGTTTATTTTACATTCCTTATGTGTCCCTCATGAGCAGGCATTTTAACATTTGGATTTCTCCCCCCTCCGTCCCATACAAAGCACATTAGCTGTAGACTTCTAGCCTGATATCACTATCTGCACTGGATACCTAGCGAGGTGTGGGATTGGCTAGAGTGTAATGGAGAAGAGGATGCCCCTGGAGGGTTCACATTGCGAACTGGAATACAGCCCCTGAGACGACTTACAGCTGTACCACCCAGAAAACAAGCAGCCAAGGAACTAGCGCTGGTGGTGGCTGACGTTGAGCAGTGTACGGGCTCATCCCCTCAACCCCCAAGCCCGACAACCATAAGACTTTCACCGGCTCCATCGCCGGACTATGCCGATGCTGATCTGGCTTTGGTGGCATTGATCCTTCGTGATGACGCGGAACTGATCCCCATGACAGATGATGTGGGGTTCTCTACTACCTGAAGCTAGGACGAGTCCTCAGTGCAGGAGACTGGGGAGAGATCTTGATAATAACCAAGCCTGTCCTGTGTGCGATGATGACGTATGCAGTTAAACTTGGGCCAGGAGGGAACTATACCCATCACCTGGGATGGATATTGCTTTACAACACCCCCCAAAATCCCCAAAGACATTGGAGGAGACGATGCTAAGAACATCACAGTGTATTTGGGCAAGCACCCGTTGGTGTGTCAACCTGCTGAGGGGCATTAGGATGGTTTCTGAGTTCCATTTTATTGTCTTTCATATCATTATTTTTTGCAGGAATGCTGTTGAGATTACTGTAACACTGGGAGGGTGGGATGCCAGTGCAGGGAAAGGATGTATCAGGGGTTTCCTTCACTCTACGATCTATTGGAGACACTGCTGGCTACTAGACCCTAATATAATCTAATGTGGAATGTTAGGGGTATAGCCAGTTGTGTCAAAAAGTATAAGCTTCCGTTACTAAGAGGTTCATGACTTGAACACCTGCATGGACCTTTTTTATTGCACCCACGAGGTGGCTAACAAGATGGGAACTGTGGAGTACCTGGGGCAAACATTATCTGACCACACCCCTCTCAGAGTGTCCCTCAACTGGGGAAGCCTCCGACTGGCCTTCCCGACATGGTGCTTCTGTGCAGAAATACTCCGGATACCAAATTTAGAGCCTTGTTGGCAGAAGACGTGGTACACTACTTCCCTGAGAATGCTGGTGCTGCGATGGATGTACTCGTGGAATGGGAGGCCTTCAAGGACGGTTTAAGGGGACACTGTATTGAATCTATTGTGGTAGACTGATGGTTCGTGGGGAACTTGATGGGCTGGAGACTGAGATCTGCATGCATGAACTTAATGTATTACACAATCCCGGAGCCCTACCCCACCTAGTACAAGCGAGACAAGGCTACAATACTGCTCTGTCTCGGCTATGTAAAGTAACTGCAGAGAATTTACTGCTTGTCAGCATGCTGAGGGCAATCAGGCTGCTTGCATTGCTCTTGCCTCAATTAGGACCCAACAAGGGACCCTTACCAATGCACACGTCGAGATTAGAAAGGTATTTGTTTCTTAGTACACAGAACTATCCACCACTCATGTGACAGTGGACGTCTCTTTCAATGAGAGGTATTTGGAAGACTTACACATGCCAATGGTGTCCACCCAACAGCGGGCGACCCTGGATGCTCCACTTGTAGTGGATAAGATACAAGAAACCATTAAACAAATGGTGAGAGATAAGAGCCTTGGAATTGATGGATTTGGAATTCTATGGAGCACTTTGCACAACAATTAATCCCACAGTTGTTGCAGATGTATGAGGCAGCGAGAGAACAAGGACAACTCCTCTGCTCATTACATGAGGCAATAATTATAGTCCTTCGGAAGTCTGATAGAGACCTCTGTTGGTGCAATCATATAGCCTGCTGTCCCATTTAAGTTAAGACCATAAGATATTGGGTATGATCCTAGCTTACCGTCTGGTACCTGTAACCGAGATGCTAGTTCACTCGGACCAAAACGGTTTTATCCCTTGCGGGAACACCTACTTGAAACTAAGTCACTTGTTTATGGCCTTGGGCAGAGCATGATCCTCTGGGTCTTCCCTGTGGGTGGCATCCCTTGACATCAAAAGGATTTTGATACTCTTGGATGGCCATATCTCACAGCGGTGCTTCGCAATCTCCGATTCGGAGAGAGGGGTTTCTCTCCTGGTTAAAGATACTCTACACCAAACCTGCTGCCAGAGTGAAAATGGGTCAAGTAATTTCCAACCCCTTTCCTATAAAGAGGGGTGCCCGTCAACTTTTTCCCGTCTCACGGATCATATTTGTGCTCGCCATGGAACCATTGGCATGTGCACCATGAGCTAGAGGACCCGACTGGGGGATACAGATAGATGGGAGATGGCACATATCTCTATACGCAGATGATGCCCTGATTTATCTCAGTGAAAACAGGGACAACATGGAGCATGTGATCACTCTCCTGGAAGATTTGGCAGGATCTGGGGTCTCAAGATTAATCGGACCAAGTCATGTCTCTTTCCCCTAACCTATCTAACCGAGGCCCAATGTATGATGACATTACTGACTTTCCCATTTGCTTGGCAGTTTGAGACCTTTAAATATCTCGGGGTCCGTATTTACCATTCAGAGGGCAACGTGATAGCTGGTAACCTGAGAAGGGCACAGACTTCTATAACAACTTCGACCCCCTTTCGATGCAGTTTGCCACTGTCCCCCATGAGACATATTGCAATCTCCATTATGCTGGTACTCCCCCCGCTTATTGTATTTCTTCTCAGCAATCCCTGCATCACCGGGATTAAGCTTCTTTAGAGAATCAATCAATTGAGAATTGCAATCTCAATTGATTGTACTCAAGTCAAGGACAGCTTTATTCAATTGCTATTTCAGACAATCATAAAAGCAGAAATATACGAAAACATGCACATGATTAAAACGAAATAAAAGAAAACATCCTATATACAAGTTATTAGTTCAATTCATTGTACGTGGGATAAAAAGCATAACCATTATTAGAAGAAATAGCAATAGGAAGCAAGGCTCATTGTTCTCATTTGGGGAACCATCAGACGCAGGGTTGCTATTTCTACACTATATGCCCCAATGACAGAGGAAGGGTCTCAAGCCTCAAATTATTAAACTTACTACTTAGCAGCCCAGTTACAATGGCATATGCGCTGGCTCAGCAGTAACTGCCTTCAAGAATTGTGATGCCGGCTCCTATCCCCAACTCCGATTTTCATACTCGAGAGTTTGATGGGATTGACATGGATAGTCACCTCCTAGAGTGGTAATGCACTGATATGAGGGGGACACCTCAACTGGAAGACGAGCCTCCAGCTGATGAAAGGATGCATCCCTTATGCGCCAGGTCTTCCCCAGTGGGTAGTACCAGGCTGCAGGGAGTTGAGCCCCAAACATTACACTCCATTCTGGACAGATGTGGGGCTCCTTACATGGGGGGGATCTCTTTACCGATGGGCTATTATGGCAGCTTGAGGACTTAACAGCAGTTGTGGGGCTCTCTGCGGGCAGCTTCCTTTCTTACTCTGCCCTAACATGCCAACTATCATGGGTCTGGAACAAAGTGCATGACATCCCCACATCATCGCAGATACTGCAAACAGTGTTGATACATGGATGGGGTCAGTAGTGCAGTGAGGGTCTTGTATGGTGTGTTACATACCAGGGAAAGACTGTGCCTACCTGTTCTGAAGAGACACTGGGAGGGGGATGTAGGGCAAGACATAAAGAATACCCAATGTGAGGCATGCCTCTCTATGGTCAAAGATACTTCCCGGAATGCCCTGCTTAATTTGATAATTAACTGAATTATCTGCACCACACATATTTGAGCCCAGCACGTCATACACTAATGTACACAGAGGTTATCCATAGCTGTCTGAAATATGCGAACATAGATACTGACTTCTACCACATGGTGAGGCTTTGTCCACAAATCGTGGGGTTCTGGGGCGCAGTGACAAGACAATAATCATATATCATAGGGGTGCAGATCCCCGTAGATCCTGCATATTGTTTGCTAGGCTTGGCAAAACGTACCAAAGCCGCCAAAAATACACAACGGTTCTTAGACCTGGCCCTCATTCTTGCAAAACGCAGAGTAGCAAATGCTTGTAAATCTGCATTAGTTCCTCTCCTAACATGTTGGCCCAGTGATCTGAAAAGGGGAATATAAGCAGAAATGGATGTTGCACTAAACAATAGTTGGGACATGGGGGCACACACAAATCCAGGACAGTGGGATGATTTTTTTGAGAGTGGTTGAAACTAAAACAAATGACAACCCGCCTTGATCATTATGCTGCACATAAGTCTTGAACATGTCTTACACCTAGGGGAGACCTTTTATAAACACCTTTGAATACATAGAGTACATATACAAAACCTAGACACCCTATCCTACTGTTCTTGCTTCCCCTCCTTTCTCCCCTCCCACTCTTTTTGATTTATCAGGCATATTGAAAAACACAGAATGACAGTCTCAGTGCATTCCATGAATCTTTATTATGTGTTTCACACAATGCAAGCTTGTTTGATTGTTGACTTGGCTTTCCTTATTGGTTTCCCTTTACCATAACTACTTTTCAGTGTCCTTGATATTGGCTATTGTAGACGGCGGCAAGCACTGTACCGTGTGCTGCGATAGTGGGCAGATGTCATTCTATGATACATTTATGATCTACAGTGACCCTACCGGCAATGCTGTTTTTTTCCAAAAATTCAATTAAGAATAACTGTGGGGAAAAAAGTTGCCAGCTCCAGTCTTTTGGTCGTGGCAGACTACTGATCACACACAGTTATTGATATTAGCAGATGTCTTGATGTGTTTCATGACCTGAACTATTCCGGGTGACCTGGGGACTCCTTCTGCACACAGGTCACTTGTGACATTGTCCCCTTGCAGTCTCATACTCTGTATGGCTGTTTCCCAAGGCCTTCGAAGGCCTTGAAGGCCTTCAGACATTCTGCAGTCCAAATCACTTTTTTGGTTGGTTCTTGGATGTCGGCACTGTCACGCTGCAGCTATGGACACATAGTTGGCCACAAAGTTGCTATCACTTGACTCGGGTGATATTGAACCTCTTCCACTCCAATGCAGACTGGATCATAACATCCAGCAGCCGGATCTTCCCATTGCCCACATGAGGTCCAGAGTTGATTATAGAGGACTGCCTCACCTGGCACTTGGTTGCCTTGATGGTCAGTTCTGATCCAGGTAGGCCACACAGAACTCTTCCAACCAGGGAACATAATTCACTATGTGCTGAAAAGTGGCATAAGCAATCTTGAGCCCCAAAGTCACACTTTTACAGTAAACTGGTAAGAATCTCCCAGTAGCCACTGATCAGGTACTTAAGAAGAGATCAGCCTCCAACTGGTACATAGCGAGTGTGTTTCCTTCTTGATCATCTCATCAAGGGCCTGACATTCCATGCAATAATGCAAGTCTGTTGATACCTGCTTCTACACCAACACCACTGGACTGGCTCACGGACTACAGGAATGCTCAGTAACTCCCAAGTATAACATCTACCTAGACTCAATCTAACATCTTGTAAACCTTGATGTTTAATGGCAAACGCCTCCCTGTATCTGTGGTGTGTACAAAAAGAGGAATATCATCTCAGCACTTCTCTGCTATCTCTCTGTTATTCAGGAGTCAGTTCAAGGGCTAATTGTACCTCTTCCAGAGATGCATCATTCTCATCACATTGCAATAGGTAACGAAGGAAGTGGCTCACCGTCTTTTCTTCAACTTCTTGTTCCATTGCCAGATGTTTATTGTAAAATCTCTGTGGAAATATGGTTTAACCCGGTTCACATTCCACATACCATCTGCATTACAGTGAATGGGCTACACCGCTTATCCTCCAAAGCTCCAAACCTTGAAACAATGGGCTTCAGCATCAACACCTCCTGTGGTGTGTGGTTCTGCCATTTTGATCTGCTTGGGATGAGCGAGCTGTTCCGTTATGCCCATTCAACCAGGGCTCTTTATTTAGACCATACATCCCCTAGAAGGCATTCTTCACTTGACCTTACCTTCCTAGCTGTACCCTTTTCTTGTCACCTGTTGCTCTTTCCCATTGAGCAGGACATTTGCAATTACTTTATCAGGACTCAGACCCATTTTTGGCCTATGTAATACTCCCAGCAGCATGAATGAATGCCTCTATAGGTTTATCTGTGCCTCTGCTTTTGGACTAGCCCCATGGGATTTAGTTGAACCCTGACGTTTAAGTGTGCTTAAACCTGTCTTTCTACAATTAGTTATTTGTCCTCCTGTAAACGCTGGTTATCCTGTTCCTACATAGGAGATTGTTTGGCTCTTTACTCTTTGCTACAGCATTTCCGTTGAGCCAATACGCGGAAGACTCCATAGCATATTGAGAATCCCTGGAGAGGTCTCCACTTAACACCCTAGATATATATTGAATGATATTCCAGCTAATGTTAGCAGGTCTTTGGCAGGAGATTTTGGGCTAGTAGCTCAATACGTTTGGCCCCCACTCTAGGTAAGTACCTAGTACCTTACGAACCCTATGCAGTTGTGATTCCTCTGGTGCTCTCTCATGTCTAACAGGCTTTTCTTCCCTTTGTCTCAGAGGGTGTTGCCTCGTGAGTGAGCCAACCTGGCTCCTTTGAATTTTGTTTGGTGCCTCTGGTAACTTATGTGGGTAATATTTTACCCCTGATCTCACCATCAAAACACATAGAGTGGGTATGATCATTTTGTGTCATTAGTACCTCATCTTTTGGGTATGTCTGGCTAGGCAAAAAACATTACTTCTGTCACAATGTTTTACATGCAAATATCACTATCTATATCTTTGCTTTCCCGACATGGAATATTTTCTCCACGCAGGTGGCTATGCCCTGATGATGTGTGAAATTTTGGTTACAATAGATGTACATGTGACTTTGTAAAAGCCTCTGGTAAGAAATTCGACTCACGCACATGAGGCACGTTGGGCTCGTGCCCTCACAGGGTGTTGGAGTACACGTCCTCTATAAAATACGAGCTTATGTTTGTTTGTAATAACTTGAGCCTTGCCTATTTGCAGATCCTCTATTTAAATTGTGGTTGGCCCCCGTCTTCCCCTCTTCTCTTTTCTCCTTATGCATTAGTTCTGTCTTGTAGAGCCCTGAAGAAGGTGGTACCGTATTTTGGTCTTGCACCGAAACACGTGTTGGCACCACTACAACCTGAATGTGAACCAGAAGATCACACTACAAGTGTCATTGCGAAGTAACTTGAAAAGGAGAACAATGTGTTGTTTAATCTAACACTGAGTTGTCTTTCATTGAAATTAAAACTATGACATTGTATTAAGAGATCTATGCAGTAATGCACCTTGCATACAAGGGTACGGTCAGTTTCCACACGCTATACTGCTTTTAATAGTTTGTATTTTGAATGAGTTAGGATTAATGAAGAATGGCTGGAACAGGTATGAGTGGAAATATAGCATTTTAGAACGAGTGGGATGTCGGGTGGTTTGTGAAAGATAATATATTTGTTGTATGTATTATGCCCTATATGTTTTGTGAAGTCAAAATTTATTTTGAATCTTTAAATGATATGGCATAAAAATGTTTTGATGTATGTTAAAAATATGTTACAAAAAAGTTCATTGAATTAATAAATGAGTCCACTTTGTATGTTTTGACTCGAGAGTACATTATTATATTAACTTTGATGAGTTCAACCAATATTATGGTGTAGAGTTGGCAGATTTAATTGTGTTTGCAGTATAACAGAGGCAAACCTATAGTAGAGGTAATGTATCAAATAATTTATACATCGAATTTATATACAAAATAATGCACACAAAACAAAATCCTAAACTATATTAGTCTGATGATCTCATCACATTCAGGCCTTTTAGGTTGTTTTATAGATTAATGGCACATTCTATAATGTGTCGTTTTTTTGTACCATGAGGTAGTGCGTGTTCAAGGCAAATTGTACTTTATCCTGGTCATAGTTTGAGTAAGGAACATCCAGACATCCTTTAAAGTTCCCAATAGGCTTCAGACACTCCTCGAGCAATACAGTTGATGCGTTTTGGCCTTTACACATTCCAAGGCCTCCTTAGGACTTCTTGTAAGGACTCCAATTTACAACATATAAGATGTGGCATATGGGGAATGCAGCTCAGTCTGCACAACCAAAGAAGTGATTCCTTGTATCTCAGCAAAAACGGGTGGCAATTTGTCTATTAATGACGAAATTGAATTATTTAGAAAAGGCAGCCCTCACGATGTAACCGTATAGTTGATGGGTTTCGAGAGAAATTAATTTAGCCAGCACAACTCTGATTGAATGAATGACTGAATGAATGACTGACTGAAAATATTTCTAAAGCGCAAAGAAATGCCACGAGGCGTCTTGTGCCTAGTTGCTGTAGGAAGGTGTGAATTAGTCTCCTGTAACTGAATGATTAGTTTAGGAATGCAGAGCGACCAGCTAGGTCTGTGCAAAGAGCAAGGCTTTTAAGGCCTTCCTGAACCTAGACAGGGATGGGGCTGTTTTGAGATCAAGAGGCAGGCTGTTTCACAGAATAACTGCAGGGCGCTGCAGCCTATCTCACCTGTGTATCACGCATGCTGGTTTTACCATGTGCATCCGCTAAAGCGGGTCAAATGAGAAGTCAGGATACCAGTCTCACAAGTAGCGTGGCATTTAGGGCAGGGGTACATACATGTTTATCATGCAGGGGACATTCACGTCTGAAAACGGTCTCTGTTGGCTCAAGTGATGTGTGACTGGAGTGCATGTGATGGTTGTTAAGAGTGTGTGTTCGAGGTTGCATGATATAAAGGAAATAGATTAAGGTATTGTTTACAAATATATATAGAGCATGATGAAACATCCTTTTTCTTTTTTCACGTGTGATTGAAACATGTGGACTAGTTTTATGTGCTATATTGCAATGATTAGATGTATGAAATCATAGTTCAGGAGCAAGGTACAAATTGTGTTATAGTGAGTAAAGTACAGGGTGAATATCATTATGATTCCTTATGACAGCACCAGTTTATCTAGATTAGATCTACACTCCTTGTGCTTTATTACATTTACGGAATGATTTGTACTATAAATGCCATTAATGTGAAAATAAAAATGAAGTACCCACCAGAGTGCCTAACTGATTCAATGTTTTCAGATAGGTCTGCTCGTGAGCTGTATATTTTATTTTATTATTTCCAGGTAGATAATATATATTTTAAATGATACATTAAAATAGTTATATTTACTTTTTTAAAGAATAAACTTTATAAAAATGTTCCTATACTTTTCCATGAGGAGAACTGCATCTCTGTGGTATCTGTCTCTGTCCCATTGGCGGATATGTCTGCCAGCTTGCTGGAATGTGAAATACGGTTGTAATGTTACTTACTGTCGTTTTTCGTGTCATAAATACAAATTATGAGATGCCACCCTCTGATTGGAGGGGGTGGAGCTAAGTAAGTCTCCACCTCAATGTAAACCTCCACTTGGAAATGGTTAATAGAAATATGTGGAGAGTTAAACCTAGGCGTAGAAGTAGATATACACATGGATATATACATGTCTTTATTTACTCTTATGAATCGTGCCCCATAGTGTGGAATCTAGCATTATTTTAGTCACTGTTTTGGATGAAAGGAAACAATTAAACAGTTTGGACAAGGAAACTGCTAATACTTCTTGATAGGCCTTATAAGAAATGACGCAAAGCCATCTGGGCCCAGTGTTTTATTATTTTCCAGATTTGCAATGAATTCCATAACATCTGCTGGTGTGATCTGCTCTTCTAAAGATTCTATATTTTCTGGATCTATTTGGGGGAGCTCAAATCTTTCTAGATGCGTGTTCATGTCTCTTAATTTGCAGCCCCGGGGTTCATATAATGATGTGTAGTAGTCTTGGAAGGCCTTCAAGATGTGGGCAGTTTTATTTTCATTGTCTGTGTCATCTATTATTTCATGTGTCTTATTGCAAGATTGATTATTTCCGAACATGCATGAATAGATGGTTTGTCCTATTGCCTTTGTCGTAATACAATAGTTTTGTATATAAAATAGTTCAAGCAATTTTACTCATCAATCTCTGTTCAAGCTCACCTCTAGCTTTTTGTAAAAAGTGTTGCTCTTGCTGCTGTTGTCTTATGTAACTGTCAATTTGTTCTGTTCTATGTCTAATTCCTTTTCGTTTGTCATCTCACAATATTGATACGCCCGTTTACTGCTATTCTCGCATCCCACATAATGTCCCTAGTGGTGATTCCCATGTCTTTTTCCCCAGCTCTAATGTATCCTTTATTGAAAATTGTAGGATTTTGTCTCTTAAGGCAATTTCATTGAATACCCATGATAATCTTTGTGCTGTCCCTGGTATGTCCAAGACTATTGTCAAATTGGCATCAGAGTGATATGAAAGAGACCTCAGCTTTGTAGTAGCTGAGAGTACTGGTGACCCTATGGGCCTGCTGTGTACTATGTAATCTAAACTTGAGTCTGATTTGTGAACCCTTGAATTATAGGTATATTCACCTTTGTGTATCACTCTCCATATGTCGAGAAGATCTAGATCCTATATCCCTCATGTCGATTGAGGAGTGTTGGTGTGGCATGCATTCCCTTCGGAGCATTCCAGGGCAGGATTCAATCTAGTGTTCAAGTCTCCTCCTATTGGTGCCCCCCTCTAGTAAAATCAGTGATTATGGGGAATAGGCCAGAGTGAAACGTTTCTCTCCCATTGTTAGGACCATAAATGGAGAACAGCATGAGATGGTTCTTTAGCATACCTCTGATTCCTAAAAGTATACCGTCTTTATTATGAAATTTATTCTCCATTTGAAACTGAAACTTTTTCTAAGTAATATTGCTGTCCCTTTAATCTTGTTGTGTCAATTAGAGTGATATTGTGTCGGGTACCAGAAACATCAAACCCTTGCTACATTCTTTCTCACTATGTGTGTCTCTTGTAACATGGCCACATCGTTATCCTTATAGAGCAACTATTTCAACAATGGCCTTCTATTTACAGCAAAATTAAAACACTTGGCATTTAAGTTTAACCTTGGGTTCGATTTGTGGTGTTCCTTAATCCAATGTGATCGTCAAGAACTGCCCTAAGTGACCACTTCCAGCATGTAGACTTAGTGCCAGAGATCTCCTCAACAAGCATCTTCAGTCATGTTGTCATCACCATTACTGCTCAGGAAAACAGAATCAAAAGGGTGGGGAATTTCCTTTCTCACCCTTGTCTGTTTTGATTTCATTTTCAGTTTTGAATAAGTAATCTCATTAGGAATTTCTTCTTTAAAAACGCTGAGCCCTCATCCACACCTGCCAATGACTGTAAATTGAAAATTTATTGGTATAGGATATATGTTGGAGTCTGACTAGTGATATTAAAATGGCTAAGCAAAAAAGGAGAGGTAAGTGTTATACTACATGGAACAAAATCCATGCCAGATGCCCACTATTATTTAGATCCCTCAGCCTATTCTTGATTCTTAATTAAGAGCAAGGATGAGAAAGCAAAAAAGAGGGTTCATCACGGAGACCATCTTCCCCATATCTTTAAATATAGTTAATGGTCGATGGCATTGGATTAGTAATCAATCCAGTGGCTCCTGGACTGACAGTTTGTCTTGACCAGCAGTGACAATGGTATGCACCATTAATTCACATTAGCCATTTAGGTCTAGTGATTTGGACAGAATCTGTCATCTTACTATTGGTTGTTTCTAAATTATGTTGAAACTGCTGCACAATCACATTTTACAGGACTTTAGATACTATGTACAAGTGGCACATTTGACACAATGTTTTTGGTTTCATTGGATCCAGTGTTATTTTCTCTAATTAAGATGTACATCATTCTTCAGAATCATTAAGAGGTATCTGAGCAATGGAAAGCTTTAAAACATCTGAAATAGCTGGACTAAAAAGCCTGGCAAAACCTCGTTTAGTTGAAATGTAATTACTTCAATATAAGGTTTGCCAACTCTAAAATGTGAAAATAAAAGACCTCTAAGGCAATGACATGGACATCCCGATTGAATTTTCCATCATTACAATATTTTGTATCATTATCTTTACCCTACTTAAAAGTAGATGTGTATCTGACTTTGGATGTTATCAGAATTTTGTAAGTGACTAGTATTATAATTAATACTGTTAAGCCACTGATGACTGAAAAACGCTAATCCTGCAGTATTCTTGCTTGAAAGATTTTCTTTTTATTGATGCAATTTTCATTTAGATTGCCTTCTAGTAGAATTTCAGTCACCAAGTTCAGAACAGAAACACAAGTTATTGAATTCATTTATGATCATATACTCAAGTTACATTTAAAAGATTCTTCAACATTAGTAAAAGGTTAACATGGGGTTAAAAACAGAACTACCCAAGACACTGGAAAAGAGAGGTTGAACTAAAATAGTGAAAAAAATGTATGTTTGTCAACAACCTTACCTACCTCCACTCATCCACACCCATGTCATTTAATTATTCTCTACACTTCCACTATTCTACCACATAACCACCTAACTGACTGTTTTTCAGTCATAAGTTGGGCATAGCTTGTCACCACCGAACACATTCCAAACACCATTTACTTTTCCTAGGTAAACGTACTACATCAGTTTCACTGTAAGACACCATTTTATGCCCTCGCAGCTCTGGCTTTACTTGCTAGCCCTTTCCCCTTAGTTAATCCTATCACTTCCTTACTGCTGGCAGAGTCCTTCCTTTATTACCATCTGAACATATTATCAAAATTAATAAAGTCTTAGCAGTAAATGTTTTTTTGTTTAGTTTTTGCTTACTCATTTCATGAGTCTATCAAAGGAACATGAAATTTAAAACTCTTTCTGTTGTCCTATGACCTCTTAGGTATCACTATTATTCCTATATGAGAATTTGTTTATAGAACATACTCTATTTGGCATGCAAAGTCTGCTTAATGTTTTTGCAAATCACTTTTAGAGGCCGCCTTGCAATGGTGCATTTTGAAATCATTTTGGGCCAGTAAAATCATGAAGACATAATTAAAATATTGAAAAATAACTCATATATTACTCTCATGTCATTATGAAACTATTCCACATTAATAGTCAAGAGATAAGTACTAAAACATTGTAGGCATAGCTGATCATTGTGGGATTCAATAGGTGAAAGTCAATTTAGTAGAAATTATTGATTACATTTTACATTCCTGATTACAATCTTGGCGGATGGGATACTCTGTCACAAATGTAACGGATATCCCATCCGCTGTATTACAAGTTCCATAGGATATAATGGAAATGTAATTTGGCGAACGGGATATCTGCCACGTTTGTGATGGAGTAACCCTGTCCGCTAATATCGTAATCAGGCCCGGAATCACATACCAAAATATGCTTAGGCCTCCTTAAGAGGATGTGGTGGTCATTGATGTAAACTGCAGCAGACTGATTTAGCAGCAACAATGCAATACCTTTTACCTTTCCTCTTTTGTTGTGTTCAATGGACCTCCTAAATTTATCATTCTTAGGTTTCTTTTTCCATAACTCTAACAAGATTAGGTAAAGTAGAAAGCAACATATGATTAGCTTGTGTCATGTGATCAGAATGTATTCTTTAAGCCATTAGATGCTGGATTCTTTTTTCATTTGGTTAGGGATTTAGCAAAAGATAATAGTTCATTTGATGATGTTACAGTAGGTTAAGTTACTCTCATTAGTATGACATACTACTTCTCCCCTTTTTCCCCAAGACTGTCGTCTGCACTGTTCTTAGCGACAGGCATAACCAGTTTCCACTTTCTACAGCATGTATGTGTCCAACCTCAAACACATCCTACAGTGCTGACATAGATGTTGTCCTCTACTCATTAGTATGTTTCCTATGACAACCGGACTCCTTTCCATATCATATGTCACATTTCTCTTCTGCATCCCCTACTTGGCATAGTCCCATGCCCTGCAGGATTGCAGGCCTTGCATTCCGCAAGCTTGCCTTGCTGGAATGTGATTCTTTCACAATGCACACTAGATAATATCTTATGGCTTCTTCATTGTACCCGCCAATCCTGCATCTGCTCTCCAGTTGCCTAGAAGCATCACCCCATGCCTCAAAGATTAACCAGTCCCAAGTGATTGAAGTGAGACTGACATGATTTTATTCATATACAAAAGGCATGTGGTAACTGGAGCTCACAATTTAGGTATTTGAACTGCCTCCACTTTAGTCTACATTATGAGTTACTTTCACTGCATATTCCGGAATTTCACATTTTGCAGCAAACAGCCCCCCGCTGCAATTTTCCCAAGTTCCCAAATTTCAGTAGGTTAAGCCTCTTGAGATTAACTGGGAGAAAAATGTCTGGTTCATACGCAGTCATGCATATTTTGGTGCAGCAATTCCAGAAATCAACATGGTGTGCCCCATTTTCACAGCAAAACTCAGAATAAGTGATAATTATTGCACATGATAAATTCCATACATCTCTATACCTACTTTTTGCATTCAACCCGGAGGCATTCGGAATGAAGGCTAGAAATGCATTACTTTCAGGAAATCTAGATTCAGTAAGCAATGGACAATGGGATGTTGATCCTGAACATAACTTATTTAGTAAATGGCAATATTTTAAATTCCTTGTGGTAGAGGGAATTCAGATTGATCTCACGTATGTAGTAAAATGTAGTTGCTCCTTCAGCATTTATGGGAGGAGTATCTTCAGGCATGACTAGAGGCATGGGTATGAACACACTAACATTGCAAATATTACCTCCCAGCTAAAGTACATTTCCATAGAAATACTTGTGATGCTGGGGCTTGATTGAAATGGCACCTGTCCCAGTCCTGCTTCTCTGCATAGGCAGGGAACAGAGAGTCTTGGTCTGGCCATGCACCATGCTTTGCTTAGAGTGAAAGCACAGAGAGAGCATCATTAGGATGCCTGTGCCTTAATCTTGAGCAAAGTACAGAGATCAGGAGAAGCAAGGGAAGTTTACTTTGGCAAAGCACAATCTGCAGAAATGATGTTTAGATTTTAACACTGTTGCCATGCACTGTCACTGTTGTGATCCTAGCTGTTTGAGAATTAATATTCATAAAACATTATGGACACTCATGTCGGCATTGCATCATGTAATTTGTAAATAATAGGCTAATGCACTCTTTAGTAAATGTTTGAGACGTAACTCTACTTATCTAGATTTACTCTTTTTCATTCTTACCTTGTAGATTATGCCTGCACTTTGGAAATTCCTCTCTCCTCTCGATATGAGAATGGTCTTTTTCGTCAACGTAGTAAAGATGGCAGAGTGTACAATGTAAGTATGGTATTCCAGTTCTAAAGTTTCAGACATCGTTACCTCATTGATCTGGCAAGCCTGAGATCTGCTTCTGTTTTCTTGATATGCCATAAATGTTAGAGGGGATATATTAATATTATTGTAAAGAATTTTGGCTCAAGAGATCTTTCTGTGTCATGTAGAAGAATTTATCAAGGTTCTGTTTTCCAGTGTCATCGTAAGGATTTTGGTGGCCCATGGGTAAGTAATATTTCGTTGGCCCTGTTTGGAACAACTTGTTTTGAATTTCATTACCCATTTACTGCCAATTCTAGCCCTGTGTACTGCATAATATTGAAACACACATTAAATGTTGAGATACAGAAATTCACATAAGTGAGCAAGAGAGAAAGTTCACTTTGCAAGGGGGACTCTGCAAGGTGGGGGTCATAGGCAATTGCCCACTTTGCTCATGCCTGAAAACATCTCTCCTGGGATCATAGGACTGGAATACAATCAGTGTCTTAGAAAAGAAGTGCTCAACTCTACTTATCCCTGTTTATATTGCTTCTGTATAACCACTCACAACTGGCTTTAGAGATAATATTTTATTTTATCAATGGATATTCTAAAATAATGTTACAACAGTTTTGCATTATAACATCCCAACATAATCAAAGCCAGCATCATAGTAAGGGTCTACCTGCCTCCTAGAATGTTAGTTTTCCCTTCCTGCCTCTGCCCAACTCAGTATTTTAATTAAACTGTAGTTATGAGCTTTGGAGTCTGAATTGATTATTAAAATATTCCCCAAGGCAGAAGAAAAGAAAATATATAATCTGAATTATGTTCTCACACTTTGAAGACGAAAGCTCACCAGCCATGACATCAACTACCCACATAGAGTTTTCTAGGTAGTGTCAATGAATGAGCTCTCTTCCATTTGACTCTTGAAGGCAGGAATGTCTTTAGGTATAATTTTATTTTCATCACTGTTGCTGTTGCTGGTAAAAACAGCAAAACCAATGGGGTTCAGCTAGAGTTACAAGGAAATGTATGGGGCAAAGATTCAATCCACAGTTACTCCAACTATGTAAGTTCTTTATTTGACCTGTTGTGACAGACTTGCAACCTCTACAAGATTAGATTATGAGAAACTGTGTGCTGAAGGTGACAGATTCAGGTCCAGAATGTTGAGATTGATGGATGTCTAAGAAGGTCAGTGAAGACTTCTAGGAAAGAATTCTCAGAACTTGTGGTCTGAGGACCATTTAGCAAGGGCTGTAATTATGTGATGAGCAACGTATAACTAACTAGAAGAGTGTTACAGCCACCTATGATAGAACAATTAATTTAGTAGCAATGACACTTTGAAAAATAACATGCATGCTGCACAGTGATTCAGTTATTTCCTTTACTGCATTTAACAGCATCCCTCAAAGTTCAAAGTACTTCACCAATACTTGCAATTGTTTATAAGCATGGAGTAATTTAATACACTTCTGTAGGGATACAAATCAAGAACACTTACCTAGATCATATATTACTTATTAAATATTTACTTATCAATACTCCTCATACCTGAAGTAGAAATGCTACACACCATGATTGTTACAATATTCATCCATATTAATATAAATTATTTTTAAAAAAAGCATTCTTCTGAAAAGCCATTTTCCTAACAGATTTAAACAGTGGCTTCTTAGAGAACTAAACTTTGCTAGGTTTCTCCTCTTCTCCATCACCCACAGTAAAATCCCTGTGTTTTGCAAGAATGCTACATCCTCACTCACCCCAGATCTTAATAGTCTAGCTCCTTTTATGAGAGGTGTGTTTTATAGCAAACTATCTGCATGGGAAGAACCAGATATTTTAATCGTTTCCACAATTCATGGTGGTTGTCAATTATTCTGCTTCTGTCTGGTAGTAAAATCCATATTTTAGCAAAGCTTTTTGAAAAGATGACTGGTCAAAAGCAAAGGCCAATCTAGAGTGAATTCATCTAATTTGATTGAAGGTAAAGAGTTTATGCTATAGAAAAAGTGGTACAGTGCTGCAGATGTCTTGATGTGCGATGCACATTGCTTTGGTGTTAATACCTGTAGCCACCAGTGACCAGTGTAATGATTGAGAGACTGAAGAAGTCCAAGTATACATTTGTAGGCTTAGGAGTTGTGCCACAGATGAATTCTGGAGTCTCTGAAATTTGTGGGTTATGTGAATATGTATATGTACTTGGAATGGTTTAGTCTGTATAAATGCCATTGTCTAGCCTGGAGAGTTGGAGATCAATAGTAGCTGCTACCAATTGAGGAAAACCTAGGTAAGGAAATGTTCAACCTAATATGGTCACACATTAGTAAGAAAGACCAATTGTTAACTTAATAAACGTGCCAGTAGGAAGACATTAGAACCCTTAAGCATCACTAGATTCCTTACTTGATTTCATCGGTTTGGAGGTATGCCAAGCTCTGTTGGTCCAAAGGTGGAGGTATAGCAGTTGGTCCATTTTCTAATAGCGAGTATCTCTGTTTCTGAAACATTTAACTTTTGTTTTTCCACAAACTTTATTGGGTTTTGTAAGGTGTATACAGTTCACTCATTTATGACAGGTGTACAAGCAAATAGTATCCGGACACTTACGCATTACACAGTTAAGTATTTGTGGCATGGTAGCTTGTACCTAAGTTACATTAGTGTCTCAAAAAAACATAATAACCCTATAAACACTGTCCCCTTCTCCTCCCTTGCTGGCAGTGAAGAAATCATGAGGACAATAAGTTCATGGACAGTTCTCCCACTACAAGTGCCTGTGTATGCAGTAAATGCAATATACTGTCATATGATGGAATGTCCAGGGTGTGATTAGTTATGCTAGGGTGTGTACTCGATATTTGGCCTAACCATGTGTGGTCGAATATTAGCTATGATTGCTCTGTCAAGCATACAAGATTTTCCCAAGCAGGGTTTCACATTTAACTTGAGGTAGTTAGTGAGCATGCAGTCGCTAACATTTTTTAATCCTTGACATATGGCAGTGGAACCAAGATATATTGTCGAGCTTCAATATGTTTTGGGTAGCATCAGCGTAATTGTACCATTTGAGTTTGAAGGAGGACATTAGATTGGGTAGCTGCCTAAAGTACTAATTGAAGAGGAGAGGCGAGATGCTGTGGACTGGAAATGTGCAGAAGAGAGATGCGGTGGGATATGTTGAAGGGACTGCTATCAAGAGAGCTATGAAGAAACCTATGGGTTTGAATCTTTGAACCATGTTACGTGATGAACATTATCCAGTGGTTAATTTGTAAAAAACATAAGTGCCAGGGCTCTTGTCAGGTGGCAGCTTGCACCAACCCATTTCTCCTGTAACACTGCTTAAAACAGATCAAACTACTAACCAGGGAAGTGGGACGGGACGTGGCCTAATGGCCTAAATCTGCCGACCTCGGAGCTGGGTAACCAGTTTGGAGTCTCAGCATCAGCTCAACATCATGTGATTTAGGGCAGGTCACACAATCTCCCCGTGCCTACCTAAAATGAGTGTGTCATTCACTGGTGCTCTTTAAACTATAGTGCCGGTGCTAGTGATTAAGTGCCGGTGCTGAGCACAGGAAACCACCGGCTCAAATTAAGAAATGACTTTATCAAAGTCAGAGGAGAGTTCTAGTAGTAGTAGTGCTACAAATCCATTTAAATTGACTCTAGTATTAATATTATCCCATGTGACAATCAGTGTTTCTTCCCTGCTTTGACTAGGGCAGGGTCCAGGTTCTTTTGACTAAAAGATTTGCAATTTCCATTGGTGAAAGTTGATAATTGACTGAAGGCAGACCTTTCAATGAATTTGCCTAAAAGAGGCTTGTATACATTGCACAGCACTCATACGGATCTGTTCGGTTTGGTGTAGGACATCTTGAGTTGGTTTGGGAAACGTCCTGATTCTCTAGAGTGGTTAATGACAGTTCTGACTTTAACGGCTGCAGAGATATTGATGAGGATGTGCTCCAAAATGTGTACAGGTTAAGCATCCTCTGGTACCCATCTTTTATAAAGCTGGAGAAATAATCTGAAAATGGGGGTATGAAGGAGGGTAACTTCATTCATTGTCTGGGTTGGGAGGTTAGAGAAGGCATTGAGTTGACTTGGTAGCCTTGGGATTTTTGGTCAAGATATTTTTGTCAGGTCTTTTGGATTCAAGATGAATTGCTTTGCTAGAGAATTGCATAGTTGTTGTCGGTGCATGACCTCAGAAGTAGAGCTTTCTATGTTATGAAATTCCATAATTATCTTGCAAAGCTCTTGATGGGCAGATCACTTCTTGGAGTAATGAAGTTTGTTTTTTAGTTGCTGTATAAATTCTGGAATCATAGTGGAGTATCAGTTTGTAATTGGGGTTATATATTTTCTTCCAGTGCCTTTCCAGTACTCTTTTATTTGTTCATAGAGATTTTTGTTTAGGAGTTGTGAGAAATGTTGGTTTTAGAAAATGTGCTACTTATTGTATGTTTTCTATGTAGTCAGATGAGCACTCCGGTCTGCTATATAAATTTCACCTGTCAAAGGAAGGGCATTACACCGCTCACCTTGTTTACAGTATACAACCTAATATAATTTTTTCTATCCGTCACTGCCAAGTACAACCTGGCAGAGAGGGACAGGAAATAAATAATGACCCCTGCGCCCTGAAAGAGAATCCGCAGGGAGCGGGGGTCATTCGTTTTTAGTTTTTTAGAAACAAACTTCCGTTTTGGGAATTTGTTTTCAAAAGAACAGAAAGGTTAGAAGTTTGGTGAATGGCCGTCAGAATGAACTGTGGCCATTCACCAAACGTTTTGTACCATAAAGGGAAACACTGTGACAGTGGTTCCTTTCAAGGTACAGAGAAAAGCACTGGGCTAGCGGTCATATCTAACTTTGACAGAGCGAGGACTGTCGGGATAGTGGAGGTAATGGTGTCCGCCATCCTGACGGACTCTACTCCATCCGTCAAAGATTAGCTCAGGCCCTGTATCTTCCCTGACTTGTAAAACAGATCATGATCTATTCAACTCCAAATTATCTTTTCAGTCACTAGTGTCTTCACATCTAGTGTGACATAACATCAGTATTATAATTTCTTCTGTTTGTAATGTTGACGGCTTTTGTTATTGCCTTTAAAGTTCTGCAGACCTCTTACTCTGTAATGTATTCATTAACCCACTCTTATTTCTTCTTTCTTCCTTTATGTTACTGTTCCAAGGTAACAGCCAGAAGCGAGACCCTGCTGCAGAAGGTGGAGTCATTGACTCAAGCGGTTGAGCTGTACCGACAGAGAATGGACTGGCTTACAAGTGGGAGCCGCCAGCTCTTCGGTGTGATCCAGGAGCACTCCATCACAATTGTCGTTGATTTTGGAAACTTGTCAAAAAGGGAATTTGATATGTGCCGTGATGCAGTGTGCCTCGTTCTAAGGGAGCAAGTGTCCCGCATTTCCCGTTTTAACCTGATTCGGTAAGCATGCTGCACTTACTGGCACTTGCTCTCAGCATGTTGTCTTAGAAGTTCGTCATCACTTCTGTTGACTGCACTTACCATGTGAGAATATTTATTTGATTAATTGTAAATGCCAGAAAAATGTCTACAGTACTAACAGGCATATATATATTTTTATTTTGATGATGTAGTATTTTGCCCAATGCATGCTACTTACTTGTGAAATGACCTCAAGCCACATAGAACTAACCATACTGAAACTTAAGCACACACCAATGAAGTAAAATTCAAAGAACATGGCATTTCAACTGAGTGGTACCTGCAAATCCAGAAGTGGCTGAAATGCAACCTCATGACATAGGGCCAGGTGACAGCTGGGATGCCATAAAGTAAGTTGGAGGAATCGAGTAGCACATAAAGAAAAGCAATGCATTGGAACGAAAACACTTCTGTGGTTACCCTGTTTTAATTGCAGATCTCAAAACTACAGTTGATTTGATTTCTCTTAACCCTTTCACCGCGGCAGGAATTCCGCCGCGGTGCTGGGGGGTGCGGGGGGCAGCGCGGTGGCCCTGTGCTCATGACGGAGCCGCTCCGTCATGAGCCACGGTTGGGCTGTGCTCATGACGGAACGGTTCCGTCATGACTCCGCCCATTTGCGTTGTCCCCCCGCACAGGCGGGGAAACAGCGCCGCGCAGGCGGAGCGGCCGCCAACGGGCGTGTCATGACGGAACCGTTCCGTCATGAGCACACGGCAACCGTGGCTCATGACGGAACGGTTCCGTCATGAACAGGGAAGGGGTTAAATACACATGTGCATTCTGAACTGAGTGGAAGCAATACCTCCTGGAGGTTCAACTTGAATTTGTCTATATCTGGTTAAACACTTTTCTTTGCCTTGATCATCTTCCCATTTGTTCCATATTATTTTTCTTGCATCTTATTCACTTTTGAAGAAAAAGAGCAATCACGCTTTTCTCAATACTAATATTGAAAAATATCTTCTGCTAATATTGTAAGGGTTCAAGAATGTCTTTGTACTTAGAATACTTCTGACTGCTTAAAAGACAGCTATTCAAAATTAAATGGGTCTTGAGCACTACATGATGGATAGCTTAAAGGCGTACATTACATCAGCATTTAGGAGCAAAACGTTCTACTGGAAAAGCCATTTGCCTTTAAGTCTAACTCTTATGCCTTAAAGGCCAAATTCATGACTGTAGTTATTCACAGAAGGTGACCTTCCACTTCTAAGTTATTTTATTCTTTTACAGTCTTACCCCATGACATGTAATATTGTCCATGAGTTAATTCCACTCAAGTAGGGTAATGAGGGTGTTTCAGAGTAGGATTTTCCTGTAAAGTTTAGGAACACCCACTAACTGTTAGATTTCTCTCCAGCCCAATCTAGCTCTCAAATTGATCAAAGATCTACTCCATTAGTACCCTAGTGTTCATGTAGAAAACATTTCCCCATAGCAAAAAACGAAAAAGAAATTGTCTGTCACATTGCACAGGCAGTGCTTAGTTTGAGCTGGTGGTTGCAGGTGGTCCACCCAGCACTCATTTTTGAAGACTGGAACTTAGTTTTCCTCTTCAGACTTTGGCCCACAGCCAGAGAGGGAAAACTCGACAGTGGGTAAAAAACAGAGAAGGTAACAAATCAAAAAGCTATGACAAAGGGAGAAACATGAAAAAGTAAGAGTGAAATAAAGGAGCAGGGAATGTCTAGTGGTGCATTAAAGGGGCATAAAGCGGAATCATGATTCATGACTATGCAGCTTTGCTAGTTGACATGCTGACATTCAGTAGTGTTGGCCATGGTCTTCTCTGCCAGAACTTTGGAACCCTGCATTTATTCTTTTACAAATCAAGCACTGCACAAAGGTGCCAGCATCTCACCAAAGAGAAGAAAATGAACCCACTAAATCTTTGACCGGAATGTTGTGACTGGCATTGGTTTCTAGGCATAAAACCTGAAAACCTTTTGTAAATCCCAGAAAGTTGTAAAATGGCACCTATGTGAGGTGGCATTGCTCTAGGTGCAGATTTGGATAAATAAACGACTACGGGGTATGCCAGTGTTTTGGATGGACTTCACATAAATTGCATTATAAAAGCATGTTTTGGTGATGAAACTCCCCCTCCTTCTGCAGACTGGACAGCGGAGTAGGAGAGACCAACCTTGTCTTGAGGGAGGTTGGTAGTTGTCCTCTATTCTAGAGAAAGTTCCTATGTGAAGCAGGTGGAAAGGCTGGCTTGGAAGCAAAAACAAGGGTGGATTTCCGAAGACTTCTGCATCATAACAGCAATAAGGCAGAAAAACAAAAGGTCAGAATCAGAGCACACATATTTTGAAGATGTTACGAATGACATTGACCTCATAAGTAGATTGCATACAGAACCGGAATTTTATGTACAATTGTAAATGCTGGTTCGCTGTACAGAGCAGCTCATAAAACAGCTCCCTGAAGATCAGTTTATGGGGATCTGAAGTTTGATACTGCACGAATAGCAAATAAAAAAGTCCGCCAAATGGACTAAGTTCTTAAACACATTGAATGGCAAGCTTTACTGCACACACTGTCCATGTACATGGTGTTCAAACAAATATTAACGGACTGCAATTTGCAAAATTGTCGAGTATTCCGTAAGAGCAACAGCCAACAGCGTTTCAAACTGTTCAGGATAGTGAGTGAATAAAGTTTTTCATTCAAACTAAATGTGACAACTGCATGCTGTAAGTCTGACCAAACACCACGGGGCATATTTACAAGAGCTTATTGCCACCAGAACATCACTTTTTTGTGTCGTTCTGGTGGCAATAGCCCTTCGCCTTATTTAGAAGGCAGCGATAAGCCACTTAACGTGGCTTAACGCCACCTTCTGATTAAGGTCCCTTTTCACGCATCAGTTAGCGTGAAAGGGGCGGGCAATGGGTGTTCAGGTGGGCGTCCCACCGCAACATCCATTGCTTTTTGACTCTACCTCCCATTTACAATCTACATTCTGCAGCACACATAGAAACAGCAAATCGCCATTAGTGGTTGTTCATGTGCAGAAAGATGTCCCTTCCTGCACAAAAACAATCATTAAAAATTGATGAATTGCAACTTCTAATGCAGCACACATAGAAGTTACAAATCGCCATTACTTATTGTTTATGTGCAGGAAGGGACAACTTCCTACACATCAACAATCATTCCCCGCAATGCAGACACCCTTGCACTATGGTAAAAGAGTGCCTGAGTTGGCGCTAGGCAGCTAAATTTAGTGCCAGCACTAAGTGAAACGCAGGCGTTAGGAATTTTGGCTTAACGTCGCGCTCCGCCATTCTCTTGGAAATATGCCCCTATTTTTGTTATTTTCAATTACGGCTCGCGTTATATAGAATAAATAGAAGACAGAATAGCAAAACTGCTATAAATGAAGTACTGAAGTGTTGATAATGAGTAGATTCAATGACAGCATTCAAACATAGAAGCTGCATTATTGCAGTGTTTTCACCAGTTCTTGCACAGCCACTGAAATGAAAGCAGGCTGGAGTACTTAAAAACTCAAAATGGAAACACATTCTGCTGCATAAAAACATACTACAAAACATAGACTACAAAAATCTTAACCTCACAAAAATAAATCCACAAAAAAACTGCACCAAATCCCACTGTTAAATCCTAAAATATGCTGCGACTATATTAAGAAGTGTTAGTAATTTTATAAGTGGCGGGTACATTTTGGATGAATTTAGGCATTAAATACAGGCCGAGAGTTGTTGTAGGCAGACATTTATGTAATGTTTTTAGGCAGTCCCTGTTTTTGCAAAACATGTTTTTGCAACCTGTTGCTGCGAGAGAACGGCAAAAGACTCACTGGTGGCATTTTGGTGTAGCACAGCCTTGCCAGATGGATACTGACATCCCCAACCCCCTAAAACTCGCAGCTCTATTCAGTTTCAGTACGAACAGAAAAAATAGCTCATATGGAAGTGACT
This sequence comes from Triturus cristatus, assembly GCF_964204655.1. Lineage (NCBI taxonomy): Eukaryota > Metazoa > Chordata > Amphibia > Caudata > Salamandridae > Triturus > Triturus cristatus. Next base: position 1,200,010,490 of record NC_140591.1, on the reverse strand, counting down.
ATCCTGCTCGATTACCGTTGACTCCCGGCTGCCCCTCCTGTGTCATAAAAAAGTCGGGGTACCTTTCCCCTTTATAAATAAGTCCTGGCTGCACTTTGTGAACTAACCCATAAGCACAATTGATTTGAAATGACTTCCTTAACAAAACCACAGTATCGTTTTTTATTTTAACATACATTCTTCAGCCTTAAAACTAGGGAACCAGCACAGCCTGAGAACTGCAAAAAATTTACTATCTACAGTGGTGTAAATCTCATAATAGAAAAACTATCCACCTTTTGCTGATTAAAACCTGACTCTTACTCAATGAAATCTTAACTCCTGCGTTTTTCATGAAAGCAATAAATAAAAAAACTTCCACAAATGAAGGACTATTGGATTGAAATTTAAAAAAAAAACACCAATTAAAGCCAAAGATGTTGCCAGAAAACGATCTCAGCTTGAAATAAATGTCGCTTACCTTAAAAGCACAAACAAGAAACGAAAAGGTGTGACTGCAGAAATGATGTCTGGCTTTATGATTTATCTGATTAAATTAAATATGACTAGCCTGTAAAGTACCTCCGCCCATTCATTCCAAAAATTACTGGCATTAATGGGTCAACAAAAATTGACCTTCAGAAAGGACACATTTAGATCCTTAAGTGCACCAGAGCTAAGAAAATCTAATACCCGGAGGCATTAGCAAGCCCTTCCTGGAATACAAAGATATAATGGAACCACCCAAATTTGCATTAGGAAGGGTGGGCGTGGCCACATGAGCAGGTGAATGTGCCAATATCTTGTGCTTCACCATCATCATTGTTCCTAACTCTTTCAGCCCGTAGGTATGTACTTGGGTCCCTGTCTCTTAAGAAAGCGCAGCTGTAAGCTGGTGATACAGATGTCAGTGTGATTCCTCCACTTCTCTGAGCTTGATGCGCCAACATGATGGTGCCCAACTTTTTTAAAGTCTGGAACCTGAAGCTCATCAGAGTGTGAGTGCATGGTCCAGGAGAATGAAGGAACTGGAGGTGGGGAAAGCGGGACCATGAAACCCGCTGCTGTACTGAAGGCACTGATTGCAGTTACTCTCATGTTGAGGAGTTGAAGCTGGCAATCAGTGTAAATCCATTGATTGGTGCTCTTGTTTATAATAGTTGTACTCTATTTTGTGCTGTTGCCCACTTTTCGATGGTTTCAAACTCTCTAGTTTTTACTAACTGAGTATCTTCAATACTTTGTTTTTCAAATTATCTTTATTGAGGTTTCATAGAATACAATTGGCATCAGCAATAATCAGCAGATTTGCATTTCAACATCAGTGGGTGATCCTTGCTAAGACCAATTAACAAACCTCAACAACCCTCCACCCTCCCCTGCTCTGGTACATGACCCCACAGACAGCCCAGGCAATCACATCAGAGTAATATTAATCAGTCTTTGATGTTAGACTACGTTCCCAAATAGGATCCATAATCCATCCCTCCTCCCCAATAACTGGGTGGCTGTCAGGTACATCACAGAGCTGGTTCCCCACGTGACACATCCTCGGGTGGTTCCTTTAACCCCTTCGCTGCGGCGCAAATTCCGCCGCAGCGCTGGGGGAGTTTGGGGGGTTTGCGGCGCCGCTATGCTCATGACGGAACCACGCCGTCATGAGTCACGGGCGAGCTGTGCTCATGACGGCGTGGTTCCGTCATGACTCCACCCACTTGCGCTAATCGCCCGCACAGGCGGGGAATTAGCGCCGCGTGGGCGGAGCGGCCGCCAACGGCCGCAGCATGACGGAACCACTCCGTCATGAGCACATGGCACCCGTGGCTCATGACGGAGTGGTTCCGTCAAGGGCATGCAAGGGGTTAAACTAGAGAATATGGCTGCTCAAGCTCCTAAATCATCCTCCAGTTTTTCATCTCTGTCGACATGCCTCATTCGAAACTCCTCAGCAGTCGCCCATTCGGAAACATCCCTGAGCCAGTCCATATACGTTTAGGGCTCTGCTCCCAGCCATTTTAAAGCTATGCAATGTTTTGCTAACAGTAAGCCAAGTAAGACAAACTTTCTACTTAGTTTATTATTGGAAGGGGAGGGAATCAGCTCCAGCACCACTTGTCACACCTCTGGCTGTATGGTCTGACCAGTGACTCTATTCAGGTTTTCCAACACCACCTGCCAATATGAAGAGAGGGACGGACAAGGCCACACCATGTGCATGAAGTATGCCGTCAGACCTCTACAAGGCACACAGCCATCTGACTGAGTAGTATGTATGGGCTGCAAAGTTTTTGGGGAGTGATAGGTTTGGTGCACGTAACTGTATTGTATGAATTTAAATCTGGCATTGGAGTTAACAGTCCATACTCCCTTATGTACCCGTACCCAGTCTTTTGCAGTCATGGGATCCTCCATCACCCCCTGCCCATTGGTCGGGATGCAAAGTGGCATCACCGGGAGGTTGTCACATGGTGCTCAACAGATATGAGATATCAGTCTGCGACCCAGTCATCTCCAACAATGTCACCAGTGTGTTGAAGGACAACAGCGCAACCGGAAAGGTCGGCCACAAGTCTCGTTCTGTCCTAGAGATATTGCTTTCGTAAATATTGTCCTGTTCCTAGTGCAAAGGATTCTGTAACGATTTCCCGTGTGACAGACCACCCATCAGGTTATAAGCTCTCCAATATGTTACAGCTCCCATCCTTCCACCTCTGCACCGACATGGACTTTTAGGAATGGTTGTATAGCCCACAGCGCATGTTCGGGGCACATGGTGCACAACAAATCCCTCTCTAAACCGCCCCCTCCCACAATTCGGACAAGTGTATAATACAGGGTGTATTCAGGGGAATCCGCGACCCACTTATCAACAAGACAGGCAGTGGTCTCCCAGCAAGAGAGCCCCTCAGGAGTGCTTTTTCACAGGGGTCCTCAGGGTCGAGCCAGTGGACCGTGTGCTGTAAATGCAGTGCCCCATAGTATAGCTCTATATTTGGGATCTCTAGACCCCCCCTGGCTCCAGGTCCTTTTTAGTGTGAAAGGCCCAACTTGTTTCCACTTGTTTGCCCACAGCAAGTTCCCTATAAAACAGTCAATAGATTTAAAGTAGAGACTAGGAATCACATATAGAGTGTCCTGAAGTGCATATAGGCACCTCAGGAGCATGATCTTCTTTACTATGGCTATTCTGCCCATTAGGGACAGAGGAAGATCCCTCCAGAAGCTGACTGATGCATGTAGTCCATCCACCACCCTCCTGATATTAAGATCCAAGAACATCTGTTCGGTGTGTGTCAGCCTGATCCCCAAGCAGCGGACATGTCTGACTCCCAGGGGAGCCCTACTTGCATTAGTGTCTTGATCGGCACCTCAGTCATACCCCAGTGGAAACAGTTTGGACTTTGTCGGGTTCAAGTGGAGGCCAGACATCTCTCTGGAACTCTTGCATCACGTTCAGAAGTATTGGTACAGAATATACTGGCTGTCTCAGATCTATCAGGGCATCATCAGCATAGAGGTAGACCACATGTGTAGTCTCCCCTACTGTGAATCACTTGAAAGTCAATTGTGCACTGCCTGAAATTACATTAAAGTTACTTTAATGTAATTTCAGGCAGTGCACAATTGACTTTCAAGTGATTCATTCAACCCTCCTGCTTTACAATTGTGGCACGCACATAATACAACATGTCATACGATGAAATCGCAAATTTGACGGAATCCAGGGCGGAAACATTTGCTTTCGCCAATGAAGAAGTATCCAGAATATACGCATTGATACAAGAGGAAACCACTGAACACACTACTAACCGCACCAAAGAACAGAACATCAGGCAACTACTATATTTATCTAGAAAGGAAATTAATCAACGACTGCACGCTAGCACGATGATAAGATACCATAAGGCGCAAAGAATCCCGAGGGGCCTGAGAATATCCCTAAAACCTTCACTATGTAAAAATGCACAAAAGTTCACAGATAGATGGTACGCTATATTAAACAAGTGCGCCTTGGATTTGATCCTACTAATTATAGAGGAACTTTCGAATATATTGGAAGAACTAAATCAAGAAATTTTGCTAGTGAAAACAGAGTTAGATAAATCTATGTCTGCTGAAGAACTCACGAAAGTATTAGAAGACATTAACAGCCAACTTCTCAAACACACACAAGAAGTCAATGAAAGAAAAGTTTGTAAATATCGTAGAGATACAATTGATTACAAGATGGGGGAAGTTTACACGTGGGCAGACATTTATGCAAAAAGGCGACAAAATAGACTGTATACCACGCAGACGACACTTCATCTTCGGAAAATGAAACTACAGCAATACAAAGACGCAAACAGAAACCCTCAACTTCGCAAGAAATGCAAGTTCCAACCACTCGTGAAACTCCTTTTTTATAAGTAAGCCGCGAAGAACAGGACGACCCAGGCGGGGAAAAAGAAAAAGACAGAACGAAGGGGAAGGATCAACCCCATACAAGGAATGTCACAGCAGCAAAAAGGGACAAGAACAAGAAGGGAACACAATAGAGAATTTGGTGATAAATATATCCGATCATCATTTCAACGATTTTGAACTTAAAACATTACAGAAGGGAACTTCTTTTGTACCCACAACACACTCGAATCAGTTGGAACTTCACATTAGCCTCTACAAACTCGTGAGGAAAATACGTCTTCGACATTTCTTTGAGAACATCATAACGGAACAGGTTACAAAAGCAGAAGACCCTTTGAGAGGTTTGAGATCCACCAGCACATATGTGGCCCCTATGAGCCAGAAGACCATAGATCTATTTGAACAACTGGTCAAGCAAGATTTTGCTAAGATTAACTTTTATAAAAAGATTCAACACCGAAATTTCAGCACCAAAGAATTCGCGGTTTTAAGATCAATATCCAACAACACCATGATTACATGCCAAAAGGCGGACAAAGGGGAAGCCCTTGTGATACTCAACACTACTTACTACCTGGAACAGGTAGAATCACACTTAAAGGATGAGAACACCTATATGGAATTGGCAACAAATCCCACAGAGGAATTCAAAGCAATCTTATTATACATAATACAAAGAGTAATGGATGGAGGCATCATCAATGAAAAAGTGAAGAAATATTTAATTCAAAACCACCCCAAAAGTCCCAAGTTCTATATGGTACCAAAGATTCACAAAGACCCAATCCAACCACCTTGTCGTCCAATAGTCTCGACTCGAGGAAGCCTTCACGGACCAGTGGGCAAATTCCTGGACAGCTATCTACAACCATGCGTACTGAAAATGAGATCATTTCTTAAGGACACTACTGATTTTCTCAATAAACTCAACCAAATCAACATCACAGAAGAGGAGTCCACATTACTTTGCACCATAGATGTAAAATCTTTATATACATCGATCCCTCATCAAGCAGGCATAGAGTCCTTTGAAAAGGCTCTATTGAATACTGAATATGAAGAAGGTATTAAGTTGTTTTTGATGGAACTTCTGGAATTCACTCTTCTACACTCTTACTTCAAGTGGCAGAACACATGGTATTTACAGAAGACCGGCACTTCGATGGGCAACTTCGATGCCCACGTATGCCAATATTTTCATGAACGCCTATGAGGAAGAGCATATTCTAAACGTTCAACCTTGGAAGAATCAAATATTATTATACTTGAGATTTATTGATGACATTTTTTTGATATGGAAAGGTTCAGAAAAAGAACTAGAGGACCAAATCCGCTTACTCAATCTAATGGACGACAAAATACAATTCACGCATGAGATAAATGAACACACCATCAATTTTTTGGATGTAAAAATCACTAAAACTCCCACAGGTTTTGAAACGAATCTTTACAGAAAAACTACAGACAGAAACAACACTTTGGCATATGACAGCTTCCATCCTCAACCCCTTAAACAACATTTACCATATTCTCAATTATTGAGGGTTAAAAGGATCGTCTCAGACTCCACGAAAGACACAGAACAACAAGAAGAAATGCTACAAAGATTCAGAACGAGAGGATATCCGGAACACATACTAACACAAGCTAAAGATCGTGTTAAAAACACAACCAGACAACAATTACTATCTATGCAACCCAAAACTAAGGCAGACAGAATAACATGCGTAAGCAAATATTCAACCATGAGTCAACATTTCAAGAGAATCATTAGAAAACACTGGACGTTGTTACAATGAGAACAAGATTTTAAAAACATTTTCATCCAGGAACCAATGTTCGCTTACACTCGTGGCAAAAACATAGGTGAACTAATTAAACACCCTCACACGGAGAAGTCTCAGGTTACACATAAAGGCACCATCCCGTGTTGGAACTGCAGCAACTGTAACAACATAATTAAGGGCACCTACATCACGCACCCCATGAAAGGTCACAAAATCAAATTGCATGTTACGGCTACATGCGATACATCCAACATAATATACCTGTTGAAATGTTCTTGTGGAAAAGCCTACGTTGGTCAAACAGAACGGAAAATAAAAGTTCGGATGAATGAACATAAAAGTAACATTAGAACCAAACAAATGAAATCAATGGTAGCCAACCATTTCATTGAAGCACAGCATCACATCAGTCAACTAAAAGCTTGTGTACTTGAGATAGTAGAAAAACAAGAAGGGAAAGACAAACACATTTCATTACTTCAAAGAGAAAACTTTTGGATATACCATTTGAATACACTACAGCCTCACGGAATGAACGACAGAGTGGAATTTTCATGTTATCTCTAAACCACTTACAGTGCATAGACACTCACATAAATTGTAGTAATTGGCTACAACACTAAGACATTAACCCATTTGTTTACTTTGGGTATCATATCGAACTGCCAGCGAGACATCGTTGTGTTAACATCATTACATTATACGTTGTGAATTCACACATACATATGAATGTATAGCCGTATGTATATGCTATTCAAATATCTATATATGAACTTTGAAAATAATTGTATTAAAGTCGTGCTAATTATATGCTAATGTCGATACCTCATACACTTCAGCATTTTTTTCGCTCTTGAATTACTTTATTAACACATACAACGGGTCCCAACACATCAAGATCAGTCCTCTTTTCATATTTAGTTAAAACACGCAAGCACGCTATTCACGTTATAAACCACGCACAGGGTAGTCAGGGATTATCATCACACAGACAGCAGGTCCCGAGCAGAGAGGCACGTTATCACGCAGCACCGGTAAGATTCAGAAAGATTAGGCAATCAATCAGTTGGGCATTAAAGGTTAATTTCACACTAAAAACCCATGCTCCTAGCGCTAACACCACTAACTGGTAGACAACATCATTAGTAATCACCAACACGTTTATTTACGTGTATGAGAAAAAAGACTAACGCACTTTGATTAAAGGCACGTTATTATCACACATTTCAGTTTCGTTCATTACGGATAATTTGTTACAAAATCGCACAACTAGAAAACATTGTAAATTTTTCTAAAGATAATAACATGATGCGACAACAATAGTGATTCAGGTAAAATTTCCTTGTATTATACACAGATGAATTTTGATTTTTATAGATGTTCCCTGATGAAGGCGATTCGCCGAAATGCATTGGAACGCTAAATAAGATGTTGCATTGAAGCATACATAAATATTGCATCCTGGGAAATGAAGTTTTTTTTGGAATACAAAGATGTGATTGTGAAAATAAAACAATCTTGAATATTCAGCAACTGATTGAGAAGCACATTGCGTTATTCATAATCAAGTGAAAAGCTAATTTAGCCATTGACCAGTGCCCAGGGAGACACCCCATGAAAGTGGGGCTGCTACCATTTGGGTCTCCCCTACTGTGACACCCCCAGGGGCACATTGTCCTGCGCAATCTCTCTGCCATTGGCTCCATCGCAAGTGGGAACAGAAGTGGTGACAAAAGGCACCCCTGCCAGGCCCCTCTATATAAACAAAAGTCTTCCAAGACCTCGAATCCCGATCGCACACTAGCACAAGGGTCAGTATAAAGTAGCTGAACCCATTGTATATACTTAGGGCCCATACCTGCTTTCCTTAGCACTTGCCAGATGTAGTTCCAGTCTAAGGAGTCGAACGCTTGCTCGATATCCAGTAGTGTCACTGCATAGGCATCGTCTTGCAGGTGTGGGGAAAAATATACTTGTGAAAGCCTTTACAGATGGTTGATCAGCATGTACTGAGGCTGCAAGATGGGGAGCAGGCGCACCGCAAGTATGCTGCTGAGGAGCTTAACAACTTTTTTAAAGAGGGAAATCGGCCATTATGCAGAGGCATTCGTTGGAGCATTGCCTGGTTTATGCATCATCACTATTAGGGCTTCATGCATTGTGGATGGACGTCTACCCTTTTGGAGAGCCTCCTCGTAGAACTTCAATAGTCTGTCAAACACCATATCTATGTATCTGTGATAAAATTCTGCAGGTAGACCTTCACTTCAAGGAGATTTTACAGCTTTGAGCCCTTGCATCACCAAAATTATCTTCTCACGAGTGATAGGTCTATCCAACACCTCACAGCCTTCCAAGTCAAGACTCGGAAGAGGCACTCCTGCCAGCTGCTCCTCTACATGCCCCAACAGACTCACCCCCTGGATAGTGTAAGTCTACTCAAATAGGCACGGAAGACCCATTGATGGCCCGCTAAAAACAGATCAGGGTCCCCATATTGTCGTACATTGTCAGGACTGGGGTCTGAGGGTTCTCCTGTCGGACCAGTCGAGCTAGCACTGACCCAGTTCTGTCACCATCTGCATGTAGCCGCTGGCGATACGCAGTGTATGTATATTTCTCGAGTCATCCAGTAATACTTTGCAGCTCTCACCAGTTCGCCAGTTTGTCTGGGTGCAAATGAAGCACTGACGCTATAGCTTCCAGTTCCTACTCGTGCATTCCCATATCCCATTCAAACTGTTGCTTAACCACATCAGTTTTTTTAGGCATACTTCCCATGGGACGGCCTTCATTGCCTCCCTGTCTATTGCCCTACTACCCACAGTGTCCCAGTAATTAGTGAAGTAGTGTGTTAATGTCTTGCTGACCGCCACTTCAAATGGAAGATCCATCAATGCCTCTGCCCGTAGTTGACACAGTAGTATCGCTGGGGGTCTACACTCTCTCCCAAAACACATCAGGACCGGAGAATGGTCTGATAAATATTGGGCTAAGTAAGACGTCTGTGACACCCCTTTGCGTCATACCACTGGAAACCAAACAGTAGTCCCATTGGCAATGAGTCTCTGCTGCTGGAGTGCAACAAGAGAATATTTTCTCTGTCGGATGTCTGTCCCACCATACATCAAGGAGGTGTAACGCCTTTTTCATGTCAGGTAATGCTCTTGTCAGGTGTGGCTTAGTATGGCGTCTGGGCAGTACCCGGTCTATTGCACCATCAATGATGCAATTACAATCACCTGCCAAAATCTTGTCTACATCAAGGTACAATAAAGCAGCTGCTGCAACTGCAGCATAAAAATCTGGGCAGTCTGTATTTGGAATGTAAACTCTCACCAGTCACACCTCCTGTTCATCTAGGGCTCCATACAATATCATATATCTGCCTTCCGGGTCAAGAACATGTCCTATGTGGGGGTATGGTACCCCTGGGTCACCCATATCAGCGCACCCCGGGCATACCTAGAGTATGAGATGACATACAGTTGTCCCCACCACGCTTCTGCAGACCATTAATGCAATCCTCCCTAATACGTGTTTCTTTTAAAAATGCAATAGACACATTTTAACCTTTTAGATAGGCATGCACTCCTCTATGCTTCTCAAACTGAGCAATACCCCTGCCTTTCCAGGTCATACGCTTAGTTACTTGGTACGCCATTTGCTGTCATTGGCAACCTCATCCACCACTCCAAGCGACAGGTCTTCCAACAGCTCACTCCACATCATGGCATTCATGGAGTAGCAACCAGGACCACAGTGTACAAGAGCAGCATGTAATTCCCCAACCTTTCAAATCTTTAAAAACAGAACACGTCCTCAACTGCCCCCTCCCTATGGGCAGCTTGACCAAAACCTCCCGTCCGACAACTGGCCAGTCTGGAGCCCGCTTGTGCCACATTTTTTCGATACAGTGGAGTTAATCTTGATACATCTTAATATGCCAATCCTCTCCCACAATCATCAATGAGCCAGGCCAGAGCCCCCACCACTGACCAGTCTATAGTTATTGCAGCATCGGCACTGTCTCCAACTCAGCCAGGAAGGCTTAGCAAACTCTCCGATTGGCTCACTCCCAATGGGGTCTGTCATTACTCATTGTCAGGCGGACATAGCGCAGGGAGCACTCCAGGTCTGTGCCATCACTGGCTAGGCCGGGGTCATTTAGACGTTTCTGGAATGAGCCTCTTGATTATTGCACTACATCGGTGGCTAGAAGGGTACCATCAGAGCAGACCACAATTTTCTCCGCTTGTCCATTATGTTTCAAGCTCCCCATTTACCTTTCTGTATCTGAAGATGGCCATATTGTCTTTGTGTGCTCTGCAGAGCCCAGCCCTGACTTCCTGTGTCTTGGCCAGTGTTCCTTGCCAAAGTGTCTAACCAGTCACTGGCCTCTCCCAAACTAATAAAGAATAATACCTTTCTTTCGTGCAGGACATGTAGTTTTGCAGGAAAAATCAGACAGTATTTCATGTTTAAGTCTCTCATACATTTCTTGACAGACATAAGTCTTCTGTTATTCCTGTAATTTTTGTGTGTATTCGGGAAATATTGAGATGGGTTTTCCTTCAAACAGCAGCAGGCCCTGTATCTAAACGCACTGAAGAATGGCGTCCCAGGTCACGAAAGTTGAATAGGCAGGCGATTATGTCTCTTGGTGGAGCCCCAGGTTTTGGCAGGGGGACCAGTCCCCTTCGGGCTCTTTCAATCGTGAAAAATTCGGATAGTCTCATAGGGAGAACAGCGGTAGTAATACATTCCTCTAGGAACAGTTCCATTGATTGTCCCTTTTCCCTCTCCCAGAATCCCACAAATCTTAGATTGTTTCTCCAAGAGTCCCCTCTTTACATCAAATCACAAAAAGCACAATCGGTGGACCAAGATGTAGCTTTCTGCCAAATTTGGTGTAATTCTGTTCAGCAATTTTTGTGGTAGCCCTGCCTAAAGAATTCTATGTTAAATGAATCAGAATTTTAGGCTTTGGGACCCCCTTTTTTCTCAGCTCCCGCTTGACTGATCACCCCGAACCTTTCCATGCACAAATTAGTCAGAAAGTAGCACCTTTCTGGAACGTTTTGTGGAGATTTGTCAAACGGTGCCAAGGGTATTATCACCACCCAGAAATGCATTTCCTTTTTTTTTAAAAATGTTTTTATTGGTTTTAACATATTTTAAATCCCCCCCCCGACAAGTAGACAGTTTGTATTTTTACATCATACATTTTTATGTTTATCACATTTATATAACTATTATAGGAAATCTTACAGGAAATATTTCAAAGAAAAAATAATAATAAAAAAAAGAAAAAGAGAAAGAAATCAATAAAAAATAGATAAATGAAAAGAAATAAGGCAAAAATAGCATAAACATGTTACGGCATTGATAGTAAATCAGATTTGTAAATCTCGCCAAAGTGTAAGAGGAGTCCAGATATTCATACCCCTTTCCCGTCGCCTTCTGTTTTTCCGTTTATAAATAGCTATCTCGATGTTGTGCAACGCTAAGAGCCTTGCTAGCCATTGTTGAAAGGTAGGCGGTATCGGGTCTAGCCAGGCCGATGCTAAACATAGCCTCCAGACGGCCATGGCCACAAATACTAGGTCATAGCCATCCTCAAGTTTTTCTGTATCAACAACCCCAAGTACCATTGCCTCTGGAGGTAAAACAACCTTTCTATGAAGGACAGAGGTTAAAAACCTCTCTATGTTTTGTATCAGAGGCATTAGCACTGGGCAGGTGGCAAATATATGGATAGAATCTGCTTTAAATAGATTTTGAACTCTTGAAAGGAGAATTTGGCCTAGATTGGCGGGACTTTTTTAAGTTTCTTCAAATTAGAACCTTTCTGACTCATAAATTTGGATTAAGAAACATCTGGGAAAAATCTATGACTATAGAGATAATTATACATTCTAAGAAACAGTCGATTGGGGGAGTGTATGAGGCGTTGCTGGATAAACTTCCGGATGATTTAGATAAAATGGCAATAAACTGGCAAAACAACCTTAGTATTTCTAAAGAAGGATCTCTAGACTCCTATAAATTAGCTCAAACGCTTTTTATCTCCACCAAACTTCAGACACAATTTTATAAAACCTTTTTCTGTCTCTACTATACACCGAATAAGATTGCAAAATGGGGAACTGGTAATGGGACTTGCTGCCCCAGGTGTAATCTATTTAAAGCAGATTCTATCCATATATTTGCCAGAAATGCATTTCCTATGACAATGCCGACCTAACTAGAACTACCCAGTGGTGACTGACATTGCATAATATACACACACACATGCACACGCACACACGCGTGCACGCACATGCACGCACGCACACACATATATATAAAAAAAAAACGTCCGACCACACAAATCCTGATAACTACCGCCCAATATCTACTATTCCTACTCTAGCAAAACTAATGGAGAAGTGCGTCCACTCCCAACTATGCAACCATATAGTCCAATTCCAACTCATTGACCAGTTCTAATCAGGCTTCAGGCAGAATAACAGCACAGAAACGGCCATGTCCCACATTGTCGATAACTGCCTCCTAATCCTCCTAGACCTTTCATCAGCCTTCGATACGGTCAAACATATCAGTCTCCTCGACCTACTTGAACACTGAATGGGCTTACCAGGAGCTGTCCTAAAGTGGTTCGCCTCCTTCTTAGACATCCGAACTCAAGAATCAAGATTAACTAATCTCTATCCTCGACCACACCAGTCACCCTGGCAGTCCCTCAAGATTCCGTCTTATCTCCTACCCTCTTCAATCCATTCATGGAACCCGTAACCGAAATTCTGAAACTCTCCAATATCCATTACCATATGTACGCGGATGATACACAACTATATCTAAAAATATCATCGCTGGATGACATCCGACTATTCAACACAACTTTACAAAAAACCCACATCTGGCTAACAAAAAATGACCTCAAACTCAATGCTCAAAACTGACTTTCTCCTAATCTCCCCACCACAAGGACAACTGAATGAAACACCCAACAGCCCTCAATTGCAAAACTCATATTATTGATTCCACAAGATCAATGGGCATAATACTAGAAAAGAATCTCAACATAAGGGAACATATCACCACAGCCACCAGAAGAGCCAATTTTTATATGAGCATTCTCATAAAACTAAAACCCTTCCTCAATGAAAACGACCTAAAAACAGTCATTCAATCTCTAGTTCTACCAAGAATAGACTATGGGAATACAACCTTATGTGGCTTGCCGAAATCCTGTCTGGCTCCATTAAGAGCCTCACTAAACGCGGCTTCAAGACTCGTCACTGGCTCCAGAAAGAACAGCCACATCACCCCGGATCTAAAAGAACTGAATTGGCTTCCTTATGAGGCAAGAATGCAGCTAAAGATTGCATGCATGACCCACAAAGCCCTGCACCTCAACACACCAAAGTATCTAGCCAATAAACTCGAATTAGCAGGCAATAGCAGAACTCTGTGAAACATCAACACCCTGCGATTGAAACCACAAAAATGTCGGAAAAAGAAAACCTACACACACACCTTCTCTGGCCTAGCACCCAGGATATAGAACGCCCTGCCCCAAGTAATCAGAATGAATCCCTCTACCACCTCATTCAAAAATGAAGTCAAACTACTTCTGATGAATAAAACTCTCTCCTGATCCCAGCCCTGATGCAAGTTGATACCATCCAGAAGCTACTCATCAACCAAGAGCCATGTTGATCTCTAATCGAGAATGACTAACACAATCATGACCTTCAACAAGAACTAACAACATATACGATCTCTTCTTAGATACTCATTTATATGTGACTAGCGTGCAACTTTTCTTATGATGTAACTTTTGTAAAGCGCTCTGATACCCTCATCGGGTCTAGTCTGCGCTATATAAAACTCTATGAATAAATTATATATACATATATATGTATCATGTGATCAAGGCTCTGCTGAGCCGAAACGTTATGACGACAACCTAACCGAATAAACTCAGCACTTTAACAAAGGTCCGTGTCCGCCTGTGAATTTGGATTCCGATGCATTTCGTCTTCCTGTTGCACCAGCGGTCTTTGGATATATGTGGCGGCTTGGTTTTGGAACGCCACAACACGGGACCCTTTCCAGCCTAGGTCGACGCCGTTAACCGAAACCACACCCAAGTCTTCTTGGCTCATTGGTCTCTCCGGAAGGAGAAAGGCGTGAGACCCCCCCCCTAGTACCTGCGAAGCGGTAGTCACTTGGGACCTGCGAGCAACCTTCGAAGAACCGAGTCGGAAGGCACGGAGCAACGGAGGGAGCAGTAAGGATTTGTGACACTCAAGTAAGCGGGATCCTTCATGTGCGGGGGAGGAAAGTATTAAGTGCATCGGCGCGTATCAGCAAATTGAAGGAATCGACTGATTCTAAGACGCCGAATTTAACTTAAACGCATCAAGTTATGTCTGTCGACAACGTGAGGGACCGGGAAACTGCGGCGTCGTCTATGTTTTCAGACAGCCTCCCGATCCCCCAGAATATACGCGAAAGGAATAATGCTGAGACAGATACTACGAATAAATCACTTAAAGACATTTACAAACTCTTGGAGAAGAAATTAAAAAGTGAGCAAGCAAAGTGGTGGGAAGCCAAATCGTTGCAGGGCTACATTGATGTGAACCGCATACCGAGGGGTCTCCGAATCATGATAGCACCTAGCTATGAGGACCCGAACCCGGAACTTATGAGGGAATGGGCGGAAAGCAATCTTGACGCCTCTCGCCGTCTGGTGCTCATCCTCATAAAGTATGCGGAGATTGACAGAGCCAGATTAGTTTCGGAAGTGGCTTCCCTGCACGAACAGCTTGAGACCCTTGGCACTAAAGAAGAAAAGGATAAACTAACAAATGAAATGAATACGCGTCTAAAAAAGGAAGAGGCAAGAATCATGGAAAGAAAGGCCTACAAATTTCAAAGGGACAGAAATGACTATGAACTCGGCCAGATCTTTACGTTTTCAAAGAAGTTTGACAGCTTGAGAAATCCTGACAATGTAAGCAAATCCAAGTGGAGAAACACCAGTAAAGTTAATGAAATTGATTCGTCGGTGTCGGAGGTGAGCCCAGGGGCGGGTACTGAGTCAGAAACCGAAATGCGTGATGTGACACATCCCAGACAGAGCAATAAACCATCCCCTGGCAAGGAAATCAGTTTTTTAAGCAGGGAGAGACTTCAAACGCTCAGACCTCGGACCCTAAAGCAACACGGAGAAAGCTCACCAACTACAAATGCAGGTGCAGGCAGAGGGCGAGGAAGAGGCGCAACGTATCCAAACAGAAGGAGAGGCAGGGGTCGATGGTCGACAAAGGAATAAACGTCGATACCAATGACAAGACCATCATTAATCTCAGCACGTAATTACGGAAACGGAAGAAAACATTCTTAGGCTGGGCCTTTCATTTGTCCCCCAAGCAAACATGAATTATGCCAACACGAGATGTGACATATATAAAGCTGTTAGAAAGTTAAAACTACGTAAACACTTTGCTCTCAAGAAACCTGACGATACCACCGTGCCAAATACCCAGCCCTCTGGCAACAACAACTCCTGTGATTTATCACAAACTGCAGAACTATTCGAACTATGGGAAACAGAAGGATCTGGTTACGCTTATAACTAAACAAGCAGTGAGCCAGCGAGAACATCCTTTAAACCGCCATCCGTCTTCAATCCCATCATGCCACGAGATTCAATCGATATATTTCACGAGAATACTGTCTGTCAAGTAAAAAAACTTTATAAAAAAACTGTTACACAAAGGAAAAAATATGACAGGCAAACATTTGAATACAATCAGCTCATGAAAAAACTCAGTACTAATAAAAACATCGTGGTTCGCCAAAGTGACAAAGGCGGCAATATTGTCCTCATGGAAAGAACATTTTATGACAAAGAAGTATATGCTCAACTTAATGATAGACAATGCTACATAAGAACCAACGCAAGTGATCTTAAAATGATGGCACAGGATTACTATTCCAAACTCATGAAGTGGAAGAATAAGAGGCTTTTATCTGAACCTGAACTTAAGTTCCTCAAATTGATAATCCCATGATACCGAAGGTCCACAAAGACATCACCAAACCCCCTGGTAGACCCATTATTTCGGCCAGAGGGGGGTTGTTGGAGAAAACCTCTATTTACATTGATTTTTTTCTTCAGCCTTTTGTCATCAAGCTTCCCTCATATATTCAGGACACAGGGGATTTCCTTTGTAAGATACAACATATTAAGTGGAAGAAAGGTTATTGGATGCTTGCCTTGGATGTCACGGCCCTCTACACGAGCATCAAACATGACATTGGTCTCAGGGCCGTCTCCCATTATTTAAATCAGAGGGATGAATATGAAAATGAACACAACAATATGCTCTTGCAAATGCTACAATACTGCCTGACCAACAATGTTTTTATGTTCAACAACTTGATGTATCGCCAACTTCAGGGAGTTGCTATGGGGGCCAGTTTTTCACCGAGTTATGCTTGTCTCTTCATGGGGGCTTGGGAAGAACTGGTCCTCAGGGTAAAATTCAAGAAAGAGTTGGATGAGCATGTGGTAGCATGGTACAGGTTTATTGATGATCTATTCATTGTCTGGCGAGGTGATGAGAATCAAGCACTAGGCTTTTTAGAAAACATCAACATCAATGATCACAATCTAGCCTTCACTGCAAACATGAGCCAGACATCAGTAACATTTTTGGATACTGAGGTATATGTCCACAATGAAAGATTGGAAACGAGACTGTACCGCAAGAAAACAGCTGGCAACACGCTCCTTCATGCCAGAAGCTCACACCCAGCCCACCTAATAGCAAGCATCCCCTATGGCGAAATGTTACGCATTAGAAGGGTGTGTAGCAACAACTTTGATTTAACTGCTGCGCAGCTTTCAAGCAGTGCTAGATTTTTGGCAAGAGGCTACTCTAGAATAATCATAGAGAGTGCGATAGTTAAATCTATGCAACACTCGAGGGAGGACCTTTTAAGACCCTACACCCATAGCCAAACCACTACTGTTGCTAATGTAGCTGTTACTCCCAATGAGGCAATCAACACTTTTAGAATTATCACTGGGTACAGTAGACAACATAGGGACCTATGTAGAATCATCAACCGTAACTGGCCCATTGTACTCAATGACCCGGTCATAGGCGCCTTTTTGCCGTTGCGTCCCTCTCTTACATTCAGTAGAGCCCCCTCTATGAGGGATATACTTGTTGACACAAATCCTGAAGCTATTGAGAAAACTACCTGGCTAGCATCTAACACAGGATTTTACAAGTGTAAAACTTGTAAATCATGCCTCCAAGGGGTAAACATGAAATCATACCAGGATGGTTTCAGTAACACTCAACATCAGATTAGCAAGTTACTCACATGTAAAACAGAATTTGCGGTATATGTGTTATCTTGTCCATGCTCACTGCGCTATGTAGGTAGCACAAAACTAGCTGTGCATAAGCGAATCCTCCAGCATCTCAGGGCCATAGCTAACCATGACAACACATACCCAGTGGCCAGACACTTCAGGGAATACCATCAAAGTGACAATCGATTACTCAGTTACTTCGTCATTGATGCTGTCTTAGCCAGTAGAAGAGGGGGCAATAGAGAGACAAGACTCCGCAAACTGGAAACACAATAATCCTACGTCTTGATACTAAACATCCGAAAGGTTTGAATTTAACGGAGGATTTGTATACATGTTTACCATGATATGAGATTGGGTACCATGATCTAGAAATACACTAGTATAAGGTTACCATAGCTGTAGGCAAATACCAACCCTTAACTGTAATTTTAGTCTTAATGGTCTTCCCCAATTTTTGTAGAAGTTAGGTATAGTTGCCCCCCGGGATTCATTTACAGTGGGTCACTTTGTATCCCCTTTTTTGCCTTCCTCATGTGATTTCATATCCCATTTTTTATGTTTGTCCATTTCTGATGTTATATCACATCCTCTATACCTGTTTCTTCTCCTTTATTTTCTCCAAGGGCAATAATGATGTAGTTTCATGATCTGTAGACCATTGATGTCCTGATTTGTCTCGTTGCTTGACGCAGCAGGACATTTTGGTTTCTATTCCCCCCCTTTTTTTCCTTGTTCATTTATTATTCTTTGCACATATTTGGCACATATTTTTTGATCCAACTTTAGCACAGATATACACCATAAGTTTTATATTAGACACATGGAACCTCAGAAGTGATGTACATGTCTTTAATTAATTGAAGCCAGGATCATGCCTTTTTAATACTTTTTGCTGTTTTGTATGTGAATATGATGATCTTTATCTTCGATTGTTAGGTGCAACAGGCATTTATGCCATTATCAATATACATATATTTTTAGTATATTTCGTTGCAATAGCTATATTGAACTATGATGGCCTTTTAATCAATTATGTCCCATGGACTATACTATTATATTTCTAGGCATTCAAGCCATGAATTGATGTATAAATGATTTATATTGTAAATAGATGGTTTGTTTTTATTAACTTACTTATTTATTTATTTATTGTTTTACATTTCTATAAAACAGCGAATTTTGCACATGTATTGAGATTGTCCCGGCATCAGTATATATATATATATATTTTTTAAGACATGTTGTTTACATTGCAATTTACTGTCATAACACATTCAGTGTTTTTTCTATGTCTTCTACACCGGAAGTCATGTGTCTATGATCTTGCACTTTGAACCCATGGTGGCTGCTATTTATTGGATCTTATTGTAAACTCACGTTGTCATGTGATCAAGGCTCTGCTGAGCCGAAACGTTATGACGACAACCTAACCGAATAAACTCAGCACTTTAACAAAGGTCCGTGTCCGCCTGTGAATTTGGATTCCGATGCATTTCGTCTTCCTGTTGCACCAGCGGTCTTTGGATATATATATATATATCTATATTACCTACTGGCAGTCGCCAGTAGGTAGTTATAGTTAGGACCTATTTTCCATAGGAAATCCGCAACATTCTATTTGGAATAACGTTGGCGCCGATTGACGAATCTTTGCGAAATTTTCCAAACTTTTGGCCAGCTCCGGTCCGCTCCTATCCTGAAAATTTCACGGTGATTCGTCAAGCGGGGGCCGAGAAAAAAGGGGGGTCCCAAAACACGTTTTCCCCATGCATTTTCCCATAGGACCTGTTGACACAGCTACAGCCCGAACTGCTGAACGGAATTACACCAAATTTGGCAAAGAGGTAGTCCTCAGTTCAGACTCATGCCTTTTGCTTAAATGGTGTAAATCCGTTCAGTAGTTCCTGAGAAAATTAGAGTTAAAAAGATAGATATATCTGGGCGGAGCCTAACCACACATCTCATCGTGAGATCTGATTGGCTGTCAGTACTTCATCCAAGAATTGTTGGCAGCCATCTTGGGGCCAATATACATGATAGCACCTCATTAAAAAGCATTGCAGTTAATAGAAGGTTTTAAGACTTTAGTTACATTATAAATCATTTGTTGATTGTACCATACTCATTTTAGGAATTGTGGTGTGTTCTAAGGTGATTTTACCATGTGAAAAAGCCTTCTGCTGTGATATCATGAATCATGTTTGTGAAAAAACTATTTTCTCATGCTTTTCCCATAGAGGTTTGGAAGGTGATCTATAAGCTAAACTGAGAGCATATTTTCTGTAAATTCACATTCTCTTTCTCAGTCATGTGAGAATGAAGTCTGACATTCTCAGTAAAACATGTACATTCAACAAGGGCAGAGACTGTCAGTTGATTCCTTTGTGTTCTACTGCAGCTTCCCAGAGTGTTCTAAAGAACAACTAGAGCGCAAACAGTCCTACTTATGACAAACGTATTGCACACCTGAAGCCATCTTGATTTGAATAAAGTGGTAACTCTTAAAACCATTTAATTTAAAAAGGAACAAAATGAGGGGGTTCATTTTGCCATAGCAAGTATGATTAGTGCTGCAGAAAGAAAAATTAGGGCACATTTTGAGTGACTTCTCAAATCCTCTTCTATTTCATTAAAAAAATCTGACATGCAGACTGAAACATGCACTTTCAATACCAGCAGCAGACTTCCCTGGTGAGCAGTAGCTTTACTACAGTGATCTAATAAGCAACTAGAGTGCTAACATTCTGAATTTATGGGAAATGTGTGACACATCTGAATGCCTTCTTGATGGAACCAAAGTAAAAAACTGAAAGTATTTCCTACTGAGGAGACTGCAGTAAATGAGGAAATTAGGAAACTTCATAACAAATAAATCTCCCAAGATGGCCACCAGAGACAAAAGAGCCCAAATGTAGCCCAAATATCACCCAGATGTAGCCCAAGTTTAGCCCAATGACAGAATGTCCCAGAGTGTTCTTTAAGAACAACTAGAGTGCTTACTGTCTTACTTATGACAAAAGTATGGCACACCTGAAGCCATCTTGATTGGAATAAACTGGTAACACTTAAAACATTTAATTTAAAAAGGAACACAATGAGGGGGTTCATTTTACCATAGAAATTATGATTAGTGCTGAAGAAAGAAAAATTAGGGCACATTTTGAGTGACTTCTCAAATCCTCTTCTATTTCATTAAAACATTCTGATATGCAGACTGAAACATGCACTTTTAATACCAGCAGCAGACTTCCGTGGTGAGCAGTAGCTTTACTACAGTGATCTAATGAGCAACTAGAGTGCTAACATTCAGAATTTATGGCAAATGTGTGACATATCTGAATACCTTCTTGATGGAATCAAAGTAAAAAACTGAAAGCATTTCCTACTGAGGAGACTGCAGTAAATGAGGAAATTAGGAAACTTCATAACAAATAAATCTCCCAAAATGGCCACCAGAGACAAAAGAGCCCAAATACAGCACAAATGTCACCCAGATGTAGCCCACATGTAGCCCAATGACAGAAGTGTGCAAAACACTTATTTTTTGTGTATTTGCAGTTTTATATAGTGCAGACTTGTCAGGTATTGGAGTGCTTTACATGAGCATTGGTGACATCACATAAGATCAAATTCATTTTAGTTGTAGACATGGGGAGATTAAGTGATTTGACCAGAATCACAGAATGTTGAACTGAAGCAGAAACTCCAACCTGGTTCCCCAGTTGCAAAGACTGCAGCTCTGGAAGTAACACCACTTCCTCTCCCCTAAGTGCAACATTTAATCAAGTGGTCAACTGGATAAAAAAACATAAAGATTACAAATAATTTAAAAGTTCTTTGTCGCTATTTGACAACTCAGAAAATATGTCCTCATTTTAATTTTTTAGAGCACTAACCATAATTTTGATGCAAATAAGACCCTCTCATATATGTAATTTCTAAAGGAAATGCTCTAGGTATTACAGTTTTGATTACATCAAGATGACGTCAGGCGTTCCACACTTTTGTAATAAATATAGAATGTTAGCAATCTAGTTGTTCATTGGGATACTGTTGAGAGGCAGAGGCCAGGGGCACGGACTCTGAAAATTGAAGGCAGGTAGGAGAGTGCAGAGGCAACAATTTGACCACACTGGGCAGGCAGGAAGGGCAGTGGCAGCACAACAGACTATGGAGGGCAGTGGAAAGGGGGGCAGGGGCAACAAACCAACAATACAGGACTGGCAAGAGAGGCTGTGGCAATATAATAGACCATTGTGGGCAGAAGGAAGAGGCAGTGGTATTACAACCATACATGCCAGGGACCCGTTTCAGCCAGGAAAGGTCCAATGTTTTTAAGCTCAAATGGAATTTATTTGTTCTGTCTCCTGTCTACAATCTCCTCTTTTTCAATGTAACTCAAAGGGGAAAATCAATACCCCAGTTTTTTTTCAAAATCTCCCTCTTACCAAGTTCAAAATGTTCGCAAGTATGGTACATTGGATCATGGTAGGCAGGAGGAATTGGGGTAGGGACATGGACTCGGATAACAGAGGACAGGAGGGACATGGAGAGGTGCACCAAACTGACCCTGCAGGGCAGGCATCAGGGTTTGCAGCAGCACAATACACCACACAGGGCATGCGGGATGGGAGTGCAGCACAACAATCCATAGAAAGCAATAGGAAGGGGACAGGACCATGCACATGGACAACAGAGAACAGAGGGGAAAGAGGCAATGGTAGCTAGCTGACCATAATGGACAGACAGGAGAGAAAGCTGCAGCATAACAGACCATAAAGGGCAGGAGGGACGGATCAGGGGCATTACAATGGAACAGACAAGCCAGGAGGGAGGGAATAGGGGTCTGCACATGGAAACAGAGGGCTGGGGGCAAGGGGGCAGGGCAGGAGCAGCAAGATGACCATGGAGGTCAGGCAGGATGGGCACTAGAAACAAGACACACCATGGAGAGCAACAGTGAGACTATAATGGCATATACACAGACCATGGAGGGAAGATGGGAGGGGGTCAGGGGCAGCTAGCTGACCACACTGGGAAGGTGGGAGGGGCCATGGCAGCACAGAAGACCATGAATGGCAAGCGGGAGAGTTAGTGGCAGCACAATGGCTATGATGGGCAAGAAGGAGGGTGCAGGGGCATGCACAAAGGACCATGGAGGATAGAAGGGAGGGTCAGGACCTGGGCACAGACATGAGAGTTCAGGGGAAGGGGCCTCACAACAGACCACGCGGGGCAGGCAGGAGGAGCAGTTGCAGCACAACAGACCAGAGAGGGCAGAAGGGTGTGGCAGTAAAATGGACCATGGAGGACAGGAGGAAGGGGATAGGGGCATGGCATGTGGACAGGCATGGTGGAGGTGGCAGGGACAGGTTACAGTCATCTGACAATGCTAGGCAGGTGGGAGGGGAGTGGCAGCTCAACAGAACACTCGGAGTAGGTAGGAGTGGCAGGTCCATGGAAAATGGTGGGCAAAAAGGATGGAGCAGGGGCATGCACAAAGACATCGGAGGGCAGGGGAAAGGAGAATAGAGGCAGCAAGCTAAGCACAGAGGCTAAGCAGGAGGTCAATGATGGGCCATAGAATTGGGCAATGGAGGGCAGGAGGAGTGGACTGGTACATCATGCTAAATGGAGGGCAGTGGCAGCACATCAGACCATGCATGGCAGGAGGGAGGAGGCTAGTCCATGGATTCAGACAACAGAGGATAGGGAGGAGGGGGATGGGGCAGCAAGCTAACTGTTCAGAGAAGGTGAGTATTAGGAACTTAATTGTTTTTAAAATGTGTGTCTGTGCAAACTACTTAAAATATGAACAAGTATGCAGCATAATCTCACTTTTATTTAGGAAGAAGAGGACGTTTGTGACTGTGACTCCGGGCTCACTTGGCAGAAACACCCCCTGACCCTCCACCCCCCATTGCAAAATGTAATGCCCGTGTAAAGGGTAGGTGGACGCAGTGTTATATAGAACATAGTCCTGAGAGCACGATAAAACTAGATATAGAGTATGGTATAAACTATGCACCAAAAAGTGTGATATAAGATGAACCGGGCGTGAAATATAATATGCAATACATTGTGCGCAATGACAGATTCATTGGAGAGCGCGAGATAGCACAGGCACTAGCGCGTGCTATGCGATATGCGCCTTGGAGTGTAATATGCACAGGGCAGTGTTGTGTAACCTAACTAGTCTCTAAAGTTGTAATATAAAATATGTGCTGGGGAGTGTAACGTTGCATATGCACTGTGACAAAGATATGGATCCCAGATTGTAATATGTATGGCATAGCGCTGTGCGTTATAACATAGGCATCGAGGAAGGCACGTTAGATGGGGCAATATAACCCGTGCGAAGGCAAGTGTGGCATGACATATTCACGGGGTGGTGTTACAGTGCACATGGGCTAGAGAGTGTCATAGCATACGCACTAGCTGGTGGAATACAACACAGAGGTGTGTGGCACTCGGCGGGCACTACTCGTGGGTGTAACACGGCATTGGGCTCAGCCAGGAGCACGCTGTGACTCTCAAGTGAGGTTCGTCTCCTTTCCAGAGAGTAAAATAAAAAGTATTACACATCCGGCGGTGGATGTGTGTTTTATTAACCGTGAGGGGGGTTTCTTGCATAGTTTGGTCGAATTTTTGTCGAATCCCCTTTGAATGGCTTGGTGTGCGTGTGTATAAATGTGCCTGTCAATAGCTACCCATGTTTGTATAAATAAACGACAAGGGTGTCTACTTGGAGAGTACCCACCGGCAGGGGCGCCGGGATTAGGCACGGTAGGGCGTCAGACACGTCAGAGCTTCACTAGCGGTGTAAATACATTCCTCGTGGATTAATTGTATGCATATTCCACTTTTAATGAATATCACGCAAATCGTCATGGTGATAGGTACATACGGTTAGTCCAGCATGTCCTAGGTGTTTCTATACATATATATTTTTTAAAAATAATAAAAAAACAAAGGCCGGCCCCGGGGGATGGGGTCCCCGGGGCCATAAGTGGCCTGAGCAAGGGGGCAACGCAGCCCCCTCCTAAAGATTTTTTTTTAAAAAGGCCATGACCCGGGGGTTGGGGTCCCCGGGCCCGATTAAGTCCTTGGGAGGGCCAAATTAAATGTTTTCAACAAAAAAAATTAGGGTGCAGGCCCTGGGGGATGGGGTCCCCAGGGCCTATAAATTAGAAAAAGAAGGGGGGGCCACACAGCCCTCCTTCTTAAAAAAATAAAATAAATATGTCGTGCGTGCTCCGTGCGTGTGTGCTCCGTACGCGCGTGCTCCGTGCGCGCGAGCTCCGTGTGCGCACGGTGCGCGCACGGCAAGTCATGTGATTAAGAAACAACACTTTTCATTGGTTTATAGTAGTTTCAGGTCATGTGATTAAGAAACAACACTTTTCATTGGTTTATAGTAGTTTCAGTTCCAGAAACTTCCAACACCACACCCACTCCCCTCATTATTTCTTCTGATTCCCTGGGAGAAGAAGCTGAGCAGCTTTTCCAGTACTCCAGTACTTGAGAATGGCAGAGCAGCAGTCATCTTCTGGGAGTGAGCAGGAGACCCTTGTGCTACAGAGACAGAGGAAACAGAAAGACTCTTTTATACATTTCCAGAGGGGCAGAAGAAGGTGAATGCTCCAAAAGTCACTTGCACTATTTGTGGTGTTGTCTTATCAAGAGGAGATCCTAAAAGGAAATACTCTTTTAGTATTTTCACTATGATCAGGCACGTTAAAGGAGTACATCCTGTGGCTTATGCTCGAGCTGCTAGAGACAACCCTCCAGCAGCTCAGCCGAGCACATCCGCAGCAGCTCAGCCGAGCACATCATCGGCAGCTCAGCCGAGCACTTCATCTGCGGTGGCAGCTTCACCTGCTTCTGTTCCTCTGGATATTCACCCTCTGTTCAAGAGGGTGCATATACGGTGCAATGCGTGCAATGCTCTTCTCTCTTATGGTGACACCAGCATTCCCCTAATAGAGAGCAAGACACAGCAGCACACATGCTGCACCCCATAATTTTTTTCCTTTTTTTTGTTCCTCTGTTCCTCAATTAACACAACGGCTCTTTTTAGAGCCACCTAACATCCAAAAACTTACACTTGATTTTTAATTCTATTTTTTTAATGATTTTTTTCCGCCGTGCGCGCACCTCGCGATTTTTTGAAAAAAAAATAAAACGTTTTTTTCACCCTTTGGGATTCTTCAGGGACCCCCTGACAAAGGCTAGGGGGTCAGGAACTCTGTACCCTGCCCCCTTTTCACATTCTCCACCTTTCTTTTAAATGGAAACACACATTTCTATTGGTTGCAAATTTCAACCCTTTCCAAATGATTCCTACCCCCAACATGACTTCTGCCTGCTAGCATAGCAACAGATCATGGAACACTGGTGTGAGCAGAGACGTCAGAAGTTCAGCACACAATGTTTCTAATCCAAAGAGCAAGATTGCTTAACTTTTCAAACCTAACAGCAAATCCAAAGTAATGTTCTGTGGGAACACATTTTTCTGAACCAATACAAAACATGCTTTCAAAAATGTAAACATACAGCCTAGTTTTTAGTGTAAAATGGTCTTAAACAGCCAATGAGTTCTTTTTATTTAAAAAAAAGTATATAAGCCTCCATTTTACAACTATCTTTCATTTCATATTGCCATTCTACTGAAAGACACCTTCTGAGTGCATCCAGGTCTCCTCCTCACTCCCTGAAGTAGACTGCTGTTCTGCCATTTTCAAGTAAAATTGATAGCTGTTCAGCTCCTTGTCCCAGGTAATAAGAAGAAATAGTGAGGGGAGAGGCTGTGGTGTTTGAAGATTCTGGAAGAGAAACTACCATGAACCAATGCTTCTGAGTGCATCCAGATCTCCTCCTCACTCCCTGAAATAGAGTGCTCTTCTGCCATTTTCAACTAAAATGTATACCTTTTCTGCTCTTGTACCACGAAATAAGAAGAAATAGTTAGGGGATTGGCAAGGCATTTATAGAGAAGACGGTGTACATTTCACAGATGAAGGGAACAGAGTCTTCCTCTTGAACTTTAGACTCTGCATCGATACTTACTTATAGGTACCAAAAAACACTCAATTAACACAATGGCTCTTTTTAGAGCCAACCAACATCCAAACACTTAAACTTGATTTTTAATTCTATTTTTTTTACGATTTTTTTGTCGCATCTCTATGCTTCCCCTGCGCAGGCGCACAAACTGCAGCCATGCGCCGGCGCAGGCTCCCTTGCACCATGGTGCAATGATGCCTGCATGGTGGGGAGATTGTTCTTGTGCAGGAAGGGACACCTTCCTGCATAAAAACAATCACAAGAGGCTTTTTCCTCTTTCAATGCGTGCTGTAGAATGGAGCACGCACTAAAAGAGGAAAAAACGAGGAGAAATAAAAACATTTCTCCTCGTTGTGCCTCGCTACACCACCTCTAGGGTGGCATAGCATTCACACGCATCTCCAGAGTTACGATTTCTCGTAAATCTGGAGATTTGTCTAGTTCTATGGGTGTTGCGTGTGAACACCAACAACAACACCCATGGAACGGCCCTTCAACGCACAGTGCTGCGTGTGAAGTGGCCGTATTTACGAGGAGAGGAAAAGTCACACAGAGTGGCTTTTCCTCTCCTTGTAAATATGGAGGAGCCCCCTGCGCCACCAGTACGTCATGAAAAGTCACGTAGTGATGGCGCAGGGGGTTTATAAATCTGCCCCAGAGATGTTAAGGAAATTAAGGGTAAAACAGACAAAGGGAGAGAGACAGAAACAGAGACAGAGAGCAAGGAACTGAGAAGGAGTAAGGCAGTTAGAATGACTGAGACATATGGAGACAGGGAGAGAAACATGGTTGAAAAAGTAGTGATGGAGGCAGTAAACCTAGGGGAGTAGTAGAGAAGGAGTGAAGGAGTTATGAAAGAGCAGTAAAAGAAGAAGAGAGAGGGAAGGGAAATGAGAAAAGCAGAGTGAGGAGAAGTGAAGAAAAGGGAGCATGAAAGTGAAAGGGTGAGAAATACAGATATTTTAAACTTACCTGACCAACAAAATAACTCAATTAGAAATTAACGTTTTTTTTAATTGCAAGAAAAATGGATTCAATTTCCTAAATTTTCTTTCTAGATCTGAAAAAAAAGAAAAAAGTATTAGTATTCAACAATACATTTTTGCAAACAGTACATATATTTTCATTTTTTACAAAGTAATTTTTTGCCCTTTTTTTGCTGTTTTCAGAATATATTGAATTTCACTGAAAATAGTGATATCAATTGTATTCACCACTTAACAGCGGGCAAAAAAATAAACAATCTGAAACATTATTTAAAAAAGCCCTGAATGTATCCTCAGTAAAACATACCTTGATAGAAATGTAACATATATATTAAAAATATCTTCTAAGAACAATAACTATTTGCAATAAATAACGTCTGTAAATCTTGTTGCTTAAGCACATACACCAAAATAATATCTGTCAAAGAAGTCCACAATACAAAGATTTACCTTTCCATGAGGCCAAATGGTAATTTTTAAATCCTTTTTAGGTGAAATATCCAATGGTAATCCTATAAAATTGAAATAATGGTTTCTTCAGATGCTGCAATTTGTATCTAAAGTTTTGGTTTTAGAAAAATTAAGTAACAATTTGGTAATTCTGCAGGCAAACGTTGCTTGAAAATCAATTGAGAATCATTACACAGTGTCCAGCCTTTTTCACATTTTAGATAAACTGTGTAATGACCAGAAGTTATAGAAGGTCCATCATGAAAAATTATTGCAACTGCAACAAAAGTTTTTCCTGATATTGATAATTGATTTCCTACAAACTTCTTTATTAAAGTGTCCAATTTTGTTCCATCAGCTCTACAACGTTGTATCATTAAAATTACATACTGTCCATATTTCTTTAAAAATAACGTTGATAACATTTCTGATTTACATTGAGAACATTCCATGTTGTGATTTGCAAATTTAACTAATTTACTAAAAGTCACTGATTTACTCTCTGGTAATGTTAAATATATGAACCTTTCAGAATCAACATTAGTGCTGCATGTGTTCAAACAATTTTCACAACAATGTTCCCATTTATAAGAGAGACCAAATATATTTTCTAGTTCTACCCCTTCATCTTCCAGTACCATAAGCATATACATTAAGAATTCCTGTGCATCTTGCTGGACATTTTCTGTAAACTGTATACATCCAGAACATACATCTAAAAGATTTCTAACACCAGAAGCACTTTCTATTGTAGTTTTATCATTACTCAGCTTCTCATAAAGGAAACTCAGCAGAGAACAGAATCTTTTTTCATGATTTAGTATTATCTGCTCTTTCAAACTTTCAAGATAAAATACAACATTCAGCACTACATTAGCGTAGCAGTTGACACCAGAGCTAGTTTCAAAATGACAACCAACAACCTCTTCAGCATTGTCCTTTTTCTTTTTGCTTGCAATCACATCAGTCTCTATTTGTTTACTCTTCTGTACATCCTCATTACAGATATTCTCAATTCTACTTTTCTGACAAACAACACGTTTTTCAAACACAGGATACTGACCTAAATGAGGAGCATAGCTTCTTCTTAATCTATTATACTCCTTTACACAGTTTGCATCAGCACTAACTTTTGACTCATCAAAGTCTATCATGAATAAACCAGATATTTTGTTCACGCGTGACAAAGCAACATATGCCATACCTTCTTTAAACACACTAGATCCATTGTTTACAAAAGCACTATCTACAGTTAATCCTTGAGATTTGTGAATAGTTACAGCATATGCTAGAGAAAACGGTAACTGCTTCCTACGTACATATAAGTCTTTCACAAGCAAAAAACGAACTGAACAACGACTAATGTCTTTAACCTCTTCAATCTGATCAAATTTTATTTGTAAAAATTCAATTCCATCTTTTTTCTGGTAATTAACAAAACCCACAACTTTACCCATAGCTCCATTCACTAAACCTTTTTTTACATCCAAATTACGTCTTAAAATTACTCGACAGTTCATACATACATAAAGATTATTTTCTAAACCAGCTGTTTTCGATATGTTTTTCTCTAGAGAATCCAATTTAGTTGTCAATTTGCTTGTCAATATAATAGTTATTCCTTCATGCTGTATTTTATCCACAGCTTCCAGTTTTATAATCTCTTCATTTTCCAATTTCAAAAGTTCTTGATTGAATATAGAGCATTCATGTAGAGTTGGCATTAAGCAGATTACAGTATTTTTTCCTGCAATTTTCTTGTATATTTTCTCTGGAACTATTTGTTCTGTTGGAAACAAATTACATAGCAATCGACTCTGTAAAGCTTTTCTGCCGTGTTCTGTGAGTAGTCCAATTCTGATCTCTTTGAGAATACTTGCATAATCATCATCCTTTGCTTGCTGCATATTGGTAATGAGTTCTTTGTACTCAAAGTATGTCCAAATATTCACTTTACCGATACTTCCTAATGACTTTTTCGTGTCTTCATGTGTAAGAGTATGAAATACTGGTTGTCCTTTAACTGGAGTGAGCTGCAGTAGATCCCCAAAAACTATAACATGTTTTCCTCCAAATAACACGTCATAGTCTGTCTTGAATTTGCTGCATTCTTAAATGCACAAAGGCAAGCATTAAGTTTGATACCATGCTTACCTCATCAATAATGAGAACTTTCATTTTCTTCAATACTCTTGAAACTTCAAAACATGCTTCTCCTGTTAGCTTGTGGTATTGTATTTTGTTCTCATGCTCTACTGGTAACATTAGCAAACGATGTAAGGTAATTCCTTTTATGTTATATGCTGCTAACCCAGTTGGGCTACAACAAACAAATGATGGACGGAATGCTGACAATGCAGACATTCTCCCCCAGTCAAGAGATCTGGGTTAAATCCATCGTTCTTTTGCCCACGACGCCACCCCAGTTCAGACATGGCCATATGCAAATCAGTCTTGACCCTGTGCCTCATGGGAACAGTCCAGCCCGAACTGCCAAGCCATGTCTTCACTGGACCGGAATCAAGCATCCTAGGACCGGTTTCTGGCTATCAGCCGTCATCAGCCAAGATAGCTTGACTCCAGTGGCGTAGTGACCACGGGTCCCACGTCTGGGAATACCCATCCCACTTAGGGCGAAAAGCGTTACAACAAACAAATGATGGACGGAATGCTGACAATGCAGACATTCTCCCCCAGTCAAGAGATCTGGGTTAAATCCATTGTTCTTTTGCCCACTACGCCACCCCAGTTCAGACATGGCCATATGCAAATCAGTCTTGACCCTGTGCCTCATGGGAACAGTCCAGCCCGAACTGCCAAGCCACATCTTCACTGGACCGGAATCACGCATCCTAGGACCGGTTTCTGGCTATCAGCCGTCATCAGCCAAGATAGCTTGACTCCAGTGGCGTAGTGAGCACGGGTCCCACGTCTGGGAATACCCATCCCACTTAGGGCGAAAAGCGTTACAACAAACAAATGATGGACGGAATGCTAACAATGCAGACATTCTCCCCCAGTCAAGAGATCTGGGTTAAATCCATCGTTCTTTTGCCCACTACGCCACCCCAGTTCAGACATGGCCATATGCAAATCAGTCTTGACCCTGTGCCTCATGGGAGCAGTCCAGCCCGAACTGCAAGCCATGTCTTCACTGGACCGGAATCAAGCATCCTAGGACCGGTTTCTGGCTATCAGCCGTCATCAGCCAAGATAGCTTGACTCCAGTGGCGTAGTGAGCACGGGTCCCACGTCTGGGAATACGCATCCCACTTAGGGCGAAAAGCGTTACAACAAACAAATGATGGACGGAATGCTGACAATGCAGACATTCTCCCCCAGTCAAGAGATCTGGGTTAAATCCATCGTTCTTTTGCCCACTACGCCACCCCAGTTCAGACATGGCCATATGCAAATCAGTCTTGACCCTGTGCCTCATGGGAACAGTCCAGCCCGAACTGCCAAGCCATGTCTTCACTGGACCGGAATCAAGCATCCTAGGACCGGTTTCTGGCTTGGCAGTTCGGGCTGGACTGTTCCCATGAGGCACAGGGTCAAGACTGATTTGCATATGGCCATGTCTAAACTGGGGTGGTGTAATGGGCAAAAGAACGATGGATTTAACCCAGATCTCTTGACTGGGGGAGAATGTATGCATTGTCAGCATTCCGTCCATCATTTGTTTGTAGTAACGCTTTTCGCCCTAAGTGGGATGGGTATTCCCTTACGTGGGACCCGTGCTCACTACGCCACTGGAGTCAAGCTATCCTGGCTGATGACGGCTGATAGCCAGAAACCGGTCCTAGGATGCTTGATTCCGGTCCAGGGAAGACATGGCTTGGCAGTTCGGGCTGGACTGTTCCCATGAGGCACAGGGTCAAGACTGATTTGCATATGGCCATGTCTAAACTGGGGTGGTGTAGTGGGCAAAAGAACGATGGATTTAACCCAGATCTCTTGACTGGGGGAGAATGTATGCATTGTCAGCATTCCGTCCATCATTTGTTTGTTGTAACTCTTTTCGCCCTAAGTGGGATGGGTATTCCCAGACGTGGGACCCGTGCTCACTACGCCACTGGAGTCAAGCTATCCTGGCTGATGACGGCTGATAGCCAGAAACCGGTCCTAGGATGCTTGATTCCGGTCCAGGGAAGACATGGCTTGGCAGTTCGGGCTGGACTGTTCCCATGAGGCACAGGGTCAAGACTGATTTGCATATGGCCATGTCTAAACTGGGGTGGTGTAGTGGGCAAAAGAACGATGGATTTAACCCAGATCTCTTGACTGGGGGAGAATGTATGCATTGTCAGCATTCCGGCCATCATTTGTTTGTTGTAACGCTTTTCGCCCTAAGTGGGATGGGTATTCCCAGACGTGGGACCCGTGCTCACTACGCCACTGGAGTCAAGCTATCCTGGCTGATGACGGCTGATAGCCAGAAACCGGTCCTAGGATGCTTGATTCCGGTCCAGGGAAGACATGGCTTGGCAGTTCGGGCTAGACTGTTCCCATGAGGCACAGGGTCAAGACTGATTTGCATATGGCCATGTCTAAACTGGGGTGGTGTAGTGGGCAAAAGAACGATGGATTTAACCCAGATCTCTTGACTGGGGGAGAATGTATGCATTGTCAGCATTCCGTCCATCATTTGTTTGTTGTAACGCTTTTCACCCTAAGTGGGATGGGTATTCCCAGACGTGGGACCCGTGCTCACTACGCCACTGGAGTCAAGCTATCCTGGCTGATGATGGCTGATAGCCAGAAACCGGTCCTAGGATGCTTGATTCCGGTCCAGGGAAGACATGGCTTGGCAGTTCGGGCTGGACTGTTCCCATGAGGCACAGGGTCAAGACTGATTTGCATATGGCCATGTCTAAACTGGGGTGGTGTAGTGGGCAAAAGAACGATGGATTTAACCCAGATCTCTTGACTGGGGGAGAATGTATGCATTGTCAGCATTCCGTCCATCATTTGTTTGTTGTAACGCTTTTCGCCCTAAGTGGGATGGGTATTCCCAGACGTGGGACCCGTGCTCACTACGCCACTGGAGTCAAGCTATCCTGGCTGATGACGGCTGATAGCCAGAAACCGGTCCTAGGATGCTTGATTCCGGTCCAGGGAAGACATGGCTTGGCAGTTCGGGCTGGACTGTTCCCATGAGGCACAGGGTCAAGACTGATTTGCATATGGCCATGTCTAAACTGGGGTGGTGTAGTGGGCAAAAGAACGATGGATTTAACCCAGATCTCTTGACTGGGGGAGAATGTATGCAGTGTCAGCATTCCGTCCATCATTTGTTTGTTGTAACGCTAACCCAGTTGGAGCAGTAACAACACAAGACAAAGTTGAATCAGTTTTTTTCTGTAGGTAGCTTCTAATTACTTTAATTAAGAAACTTTTTCCAGTTCCAGCTTGGCCACTCACATACATTCTGATTGGTTCAAATGATGTGCATGAGCACTCTTTATTTTCATGTAGTAATCCATGATCAATTTGTTTTGTGACTTCCTCATAAATTTGTTGTTGTTCATCATTCAGTTGTTGTTCCAAATTTGGTAAGTTTATTAAATCTTCCTGAGCTTGATTCATAGCTGTTTCCACTTCAGTCATGGCTATTGCAGCTTCATTTTCTACGATTGGTTGTCCTAGAGGATCTTGACTGAGCGTCCCAGAACTTTGACTGTCTTGAGAACTGTCTCTAGCTACTTCAGCTGCAATTGTTGCTTCTTGTTCAATTTCTTCATTTAACATTTGTACATAAGTGGTGAAAGTACTGCATTCTATGCTACCTTTGCATGCATTAAAGGAATCTTCATAGCTCTGAAAATCTCCAAGTAATTCATCCTCTGAACGCCATGATTTAAACAACTGTAAAAGTGCTAAGTAGTAAAATTCCTTCTTGTCAGTAGTGTCACAACTCAGCTTTCTGTGATTAATCAAACTTCCTTTTGTTTGTTTCACCAAACATCCTCCTCACCAATGACTTTATATTTTCCATTGTTGATGTCTTCTGTGGCATTCTGTTTAAAAATGTAGTTCTGCAGCACTTCATAGAGACACATGTTCTCAAGATGATGATTTCTGTTTGGGTAATATGTGTCCAACATGTTTGTTCTTAAAATGTCTGTACCTTCTGGTTCGTACTCTGCTAAATATTCAATTTCTCGAATAGATTTCAATACCCGATTTCGAATTCCTGCAAGGCCTTAACTTACCCAAATTATTCTTCTGGATTTGGAGTACAGACTTGCAGATGATAACCTATCTGAGCATTCGTATGACCCAATTTCTCGATGCGATAACATCTTTAAACTGAAACTGTATAGCTTTTTACTAACAGTCTTCTCGTGAGAAATCTCTTCCCACATTTCTTTCAATTCCGTTTTCTCAGATTTAGTGATGTAAGATGTGACATACCGAGCAACAGCAATAGAATTGTCAGCTACATACTGAATATCCATGTTAGCATTCCACATGGATAAAATGACTGGGTTGTAGTCATTTATATATTTTGACTCTTCTTTTCTTCTTAGGTTGTAGGTATTTTTAGGCGATTTTCTTGTAATAGTATGTCGCACAGCTGACATAAAACTGTTTACTCTTCCTTTTGAAAGAACAGGTCGTGGAAATCCAAGTCGACATTTTGTGTAGAATTTATCTTTACTCTTGTACTTTCGTCGACAGTATTTTCCACACCGATGACTTTGGAAACGTAAAACTTGCTCTTTTAAGTTTTTTTCTTCTGTGCTTTTAGGTATAGCACATGTTGCATATTCTTCAATGAAAGATTAAAATGCATCATCAGAATCTGTTCCAAATTTTGGGGCATCCTTGATCCACAACAGCATATGAATATGAGGAGCACCTTTTGCTTGGTACTCTTTTCTCCAAAAGAAATCCAGAACTTCTCCAAGAGGTGGATTTTTTTTATTGCAGATGAAGGACATCATAGCCTCAAATCTATGATTGAAATATCTGCAAACATTAACTGGATCCAATGAGCACAATTCTCCTGCTGTCTTTTATTGGATGTTTTCAATATTTGAATTTGCCTCTCGAAGAAAATCCATTAAATCATCCCAAGCGTACTCAGCACAGCTTAGGGTAAGGAACCATGTAGGAGTTCCTAAATTCCGTAACATACATTTCAATTCTCCATGGCGTCGGTACCAATATTCATTAGTCCCACGCTGACAAGCCATCAGATTAATCAATTGAGATCCCAAATGATCATCTCACTGTTGCACTTTGTTCAGAAAATCCTTTGCAGACACATTATGTAGATGTACTCCAGTTTTTAAAATGTGATTTACTGCATAAGATAGTGCAGACAAGTCACTTTCAAATAAAAGATGGAACATATAAGGAATACTTTGACGAAATCTTGGATCTTCTGCATATAATCTTGTAGTCCGATACTCAGAAGCAGGAATCTGTACTGGATGTTCATCATATCGTCCACCTTTTCCTGTAGGAAACAGCTGGGGAAAACAACAAGCTTCCAAGCTCTCCTCCCATACACTCACGGGAGTTCCTTTTGCTTTTTTCATCTACAACAAATCAATAGTGTTTCCCATAACTTCTTTAGAATGAAGAGGATGTATGCTGAAATGTTCATAAATTTCTACTTCTTTTGACTTATCCACTTTTTCAATTTGCCCAGTTGGTATTCCTGTGTCTGCTAGTAAAACTTCTTCATCTTCATCCATATAAATTGATTCATACCATTTATTATTTCTTTTCAAATATAAATTTGCTCTTTGTACTTTTCGTACATCTACCAGCTCCTGCCAAATTTTCTTATTCTTTGTAGGTACACCATTAACCAGAATAACTAATGGTTCAGTTTCCAAACTATCTGCATCAATTGTTTCAATATTTTTTTTCAAATCTAATGGCAAATAGACAACTCTTCCTTTTAAACCTCTTTGTAAATCTGAAGGAGGTAATTTACCTGTTTTGTGCTCCATACGAACTATAGTCTGAAACGGATGGACACATTGAATGAGTATAGACTCATACGTATTTAAATCAGAAAGTTCTGCAGGAATATCAACCAATTCTAAATTATTATGTACAGCTCTAGCTGGCATTTTATTTTCTTCTTTCTTGTTATAACAGTATTTACAAATACGCTGATCTTCACCCAAATCAAAACAATTTTCCAGAAATAAATATGTAGCAAAATCCTTCCACTCATAATTATTTTCTTTTTCACTTTTTTTATACAGATCAACATTTCTTGTTTGAGTTTTATAATGGCTTCTCCGGCAACAAATACAAGTAATATTTGGTCTTTCATTAGAGATGATAGTAAATTTTGTCATTTGATCTTCAAATTTTTTACTAACAGTGGGTTCTACATTCTCTTCCACATTTTCTTCAATAACTGTGTCATTTCCTGCACTTTCTTGAACTGGACCAAAGTAACAAAACTCAAAATCCTCTCAAACTTTCTTCACATCTGATACAGATCCACGGAACAGAGCACTATTCAACTCATTTAACTTTAGTGCTGGACTTTTAGCAAAATACAATCTTCTCACAAACTTTCTCATTTCAGTATGATGAACTGCCAGCATCCTAAAATGGTGAAAAACACTTTGCCAAACTTTCCTAGAAAGACAAGCCAGAGAATGTCCTTGCAAACCAGTATTCTCTCTCACTCTGCATGGATCTAGTCTTTGAAGCACCTTAATCTTCTGTTTAACACTTTTTTTTACTATATTCTCTTAGAAAGTTACGTAATTTATCAATAGATTCTTGTCGTACAGTACAAATACTACTACAATTCCAAGTGTACACTGGGGCTTTAGGACGTTTCCCCATAACATCATCAGCTAACACTTCTTCCTCATTTCTTGGAACCATTTTCTCCTTTTCCATTACACAACCATCCTTAACTTCATAAGCTCGACCACTGGTGTCAACTTCATGCAGCAAACTATTACTTTGAAGATAACTCTCTTCATTAAAAAATGGTTCAGTACTTGAACTATGCTTCCATTCTCCTAAGAACACTTTACAAAAGTTATTTTTTTTCACTACTCTTTTCCTTTTGCTTTTTGACTTCATTACATTGACTAATTTATCTAATGTACGGATCCTGTTCAAAATTAAAATGAATAGTTTTCTTTTTAATTCCAAAGCCTTTGCAACAATTGATTCAATATGTTTCTTTTTCTTATAAAATTTGGCTTTCTTCCTATATTTTTTCACATCCTTTAGCAAATTGAACATCACTCTTCTCTGAAACATTTTTCTACGAATGTTTTTAAAATCTATTTTTCTTTTAAAGTCATTCTTTCTTACTTCTGATTGTACATTAGCATTTAGTATTTTCTGTCGATTGTCTTGTTGTTTTCTACTTGAAACACTATTTGCAGTGGATATATTTATTTACATTTTTTCTTTGCTTGAGGATATTTTTAAAAAAATCCTTAGTCTGCTTACCAGAAGACTTTTTCTTTTTTCCAACATGAGGTTCTTCAACTAATTTTTGTTGTCCAGTTGTCTTCATATATAGATGTTGTTGCTGTTCTTTTCTCTTTCTTGATTTTATAGGCATCTTTAATTAATTTCAGTGTTGTTCAGCAATACCTGAAAGAAACTAAAAAGAAAATACCTTTATGTAATTTAAATATATTACTATTTGTTATGAGCTTTTCAAATTCAAATGAGCTGTCCCTTTCCTACAAATGCAAGTCTTACACAATAAAAGCTACACAAATTAAATCTCTGACAACAATTCCTGTGTGCAGACAGACTAATGGTGTGATTCTAGGCAGAAATCGATATTTAATTGGCAATTTCAAACCACATTTACTACTGTGGTAGAGTAAGTGATAATTACTGTAACAGCCTGACACATTTTCCTTATAGTTTAGAGAGGCAGAAAAGAGCACATGTCCTAACAGCTACTTGAGACCATGAGCATGTGGAACCTGGGTGAGTGATTAGACTAGAGCAAAGGAAATGAGCCTTGGTGACATTGAATGTGTTAGCGTTACACACTGCTATCTGAAATACCACACAGTGCTGAATACTTAGCAAGGGAGTGTAGGAGAAGCAACTGCCTGTGTGCTAAAAGTGTGTTTCTGGAGACTGTGTATTGTCAGGTGCAAGAGAGATCTGCATGGACGCTTCCACAACTGCATGAAGACTGCAGAGATGTATATAAGAGTACATGTGTGGTAAGGGTTAATTGGAGTTTTGAACATGTAGGAACTACCTCACCCATTGCAGGAGTGGTAGGAAAATCTACCATGTTGATTTCAAATGTGTTAGCATTTGCCTTTCATTTGTGAGGTAGTGATTTGTGCTGAATGCTAACCATCACAGTTCAAGAAAACAAGCTGCCCCTTTCCTACGAGTGCAAGTCTTACAGAACAACAGCAACACGAATTAAATCTCTGACAACAATTCCTGTGTGCAGACAGACTCATGGTGTGATTTTAGTCAAAAAACGATATTTCATTGGCAATTTTAAAGCACATTTACTACTGTGGTAGAGCAAGTGATAATTACTGTAACGGCCTGACACATTTTCCTTATAGTTTAGAGAGGCAGAAAAGAGCACATGTCCTAACAGCTACTTGAGACCATGAGCATGTGGAACCTGGGTGAGTGATTAGACTAGAGCAAAGGACATGAGCCTTAGTGACATTGAATGTGTTAGCGTTACACACTGCTATCTGAAATACCACACAGTGCTGAATACTTAGCATGGGACTGCAGGAGAAGCAACTGCCTGTGTGCTAAAAGTGTGTTTCTGGAGACTGTGTATTGTCAGGTGCAAGAGAGATCTGCATGGACGCTTCCACAACTGCATGAAGACTGCAGAGATGTATATAAGAGTACATGTGTGGTAAGGGTTAATTGGAGTTTTGAACATGTAGGAACTACCTCACCCATTGCAGGAGTGGAAGGAAAATCTACCATGTTGATTTCAAATGTGTTAGCATTTGCCTTTTATTTGTGAGATACTGATTTCTGCTGAATGCTAACCATCACAGTTCAAGAAAACAAGCTGCCCCTTTCCTACGAGTGCAAGTCTTACAGAACAAGAGCAACACAAATTAAATCTCTGACAACAATTCCTGTGTGCACACAGACTCATGGTGTGATTCTAGGCACAAAACAGTATTCCTGGGTGATACCAGTACACCTTAACTCATGCTGAAGACATACTCGATAATATCTTACAAGTTCAAGGCAGTTAAATATCTTCCAAAACATAACATGTAAAACACAACTTTAAAAGAAGAAACAAATTTCTATTATTTATATCAAAATACACCACATACATCCCCTCTCAAATTCATAACTCACCTTTAAAAGTAGTTAGTTGAGAAAGAAATGTGGCACTCACACAGCAGATTAGCACAGCCAGAATCTCTGAGCTGTACACCTCTCACCAGAACCAGTAAATGGCAAACGTTCCCTCTCTTTTTTCACACATATACATGTTAACTTCAAATCACATTGCTTCCCACATTTTTTCAAATGGAAACACACATTTGTGTTGGTTGCAAATTTCAACCCTTTTCCAAATCATTCCTACCCCCAACATGACTTCTGCCTGCTACCATAGAACACTGGTGTGAGCAGAGAGGTCAGAAGTTCAGCACACAATGTTTCCAATCCAAAGAGGAAGAGTGCTTGACTTTTCAAACCTAACAG